>NC_139460.1:46585000-56585000 GCF_057233095.1 Heloderma suspectum | reverse complement strand
ATTTGGGCCTCAGGAACTCAGCTGACTTGCACCCCTGGTTTAGCAAGTCAACTGAAAGGAAAAGGTCGAGCACAGTTTTATCAGTCCAGCAAGAAGGCAGTTCAAAGCAAGCAAAGTCAGTAGGCAGGCAAAGGTCAAGAGCAGAGTATTATCAGTCAAGAAAGGAGAAGTCCAAGAGCAGGGTCTGAGGTATGGCCAAGGTCAATGTACCGGTAAGCAGTCTAACACAAATGCAGTCCAAAGAGCAGCATCCAGCAGGAGTCCAGAGGTCCGCAGTGAGAGATCAGGCCCAACAAGAAACAAGGTCAAGGAAGCAAGGTTTCAAGGCACTAGGAGCTGATGTCCCACCAGCAGTAGTTGTTAGACTGGACATGAAGGCTTATGTGGCTTGAGCTCCAGGAGCCCCACCCAGGGTTCGGCTACTCATGAGGAGGGCCGTGCTCACAAGGAGGCCTTTACTGTTAAGAAGTCCTTTTCTACAAGTGGACACTCCTTCACCTGCCCATGGCCTGAGACTGTACCTTCAGGCACTGGCGTTCTCGGGGGCTGGGTGGTGGCTCAGTATCCCCCTCTGACTCAGAAGAACAGCTGTCCACCTTTCAAGGGGGAAGATCTGAAGTCCTTTCTCCCAAGGGCCCAGGATCTTCTTGATCAGTGCCAGGGTCCCCTGAAGCGGTTTGTTCCCTGGGGACATCCAGCTCAGGAGGCTCCAGATCTGAAGATGCAGGGCAGGGGGGTGGGGGGATGACATGAATAGAAATGCAGTCCATGAGAGGCTGACTCCCTTTATTATACTTGCTTAATAGAACAGCCTTCATTCTGTACATAAAGCTATTGTACAGTTACTAGTGGTATAAACAGGAAAAGATCTCTTAGTTGCAGGTCCTGTTGGAATTGTAGTGCCACCCCTCCTCTTTTAGCTATGCCCACTCAGCATGATCCTTTGTCTCTGCCATTCTTTGCAGAATACAGATAAAATGCCTCTAAGCTTGTATGAAGTGCCCTTTGGATGCCAGGAAGCCATGGCACTGGTGTCTAATCTCCATATATTTATAATTACAGGAGCAGAGTTTCCTTCCCGAGGTGATGCCAGAGCCCTTCAGAAATTAAACACTGCTTCACCTCTCATGACAGCATTCAGCATTCTCTGACCCGGACTTGCATTTCTAAAGAAAGAGAAGCTACACTTGGGGGGGGGGGGAGAATCCAGATCAGGACTATGGTGCATGTGTGGGGGGAGTCCAACTTGGACCCGCACACACACTTCAAACATTGTCCTGTCCCCCTGCCTGCCGCCCCCGTCCTGGTGTACTGTTTTCTCTCCAAAAATTATCCTTTCCCAGTTCTGCTGTGCATGAGCCTTTAACTGGTGATGCCAGGAATGTATGCAAAATGAATGCTGTACCAACACAAATTGGTACAGCAGATGGGCGATTAATAAATTTAATAAATAAAATAAATAAATAAATAAAAATTCAGTACCAACACAAACAATCTATGTGTCCTCCCAATGGGGCTGTGTTTCATGCAAAGAAGTTCCACTGTCCCTACATGAAAACAGTGTCAAGAATTCAATTGTTCCATAGCTTCAGCCAGATGTTATTAACCTTCCTCAGGGCCAACCCTACCATTAGGCAGAGTGAGGCAGCAGCTCCTGGGAGGGGGAGCAAGGTGTGTCTCTGTGCACCGCACAACCCACCCTGTACCCCCTGCTCTCAGACACAGTGGAGAATATTGTCCTATCATCCATGTTACAGTAAGGTTCAACTTCAGTACCTGGAATGCAGTGGGAGAGGGGGGAGTTTTGTCCTTCACCACAGGCAGTACAATGTTTGCCATTATTCTGCTTTGGAAAATGTTAGAGCTCCTTTTGTAGAAGGGATGAGCAACACTATAAAAACAGCATGACACTGTTTCGATTTTTATTAGAGCGGAGGAACAAATAGAATAGTAGAGTGTAAAAAGGTATTAAAACCTGCAGTATATTTCAAAGGTGTGAATATATGTTTCAGTATTTTTCAAAGTATGAAGGACAACTTTCAAAAAAATTCCAGTCTATAGAACAACGTGGCCTTCAAGCCAGAAGTGCCATTGAAACAGAAATTACTTTGTGTGAAGTACAAATAAAGGCTGTACAAGAAAGACTTGAGCATCTTCGGGGGGAAATAGCACAATTGCTATTGAAAGTTCATCCAGTAAGTGCTACTATTTTATTCTAATGTTAGATGTAATTCAGGGTGCAGTCCCATGGGGATGGCCGTAAGCCTTCGAACTCAGAGGCTTATGGCCATCCAAAACAGAATGGGAGGGGCAGCATGGGCAGTCTTCACCTCCGCCACGTCTCCCGCTTTATATTTTTGCTAGACAGGCTTTTTGGCCCATCTAGCTGAGGCATTGGGGAGGGGGAGGGAAGGAGGCCTGGGGATATGGTGCAAGCCATTCCTTTCCCCTCTCTGCCCACTGGCAAGGCCTCTTTCCCCTCCCACCAAGGTCACCTTTGCAGCCTTGGAGAGGCAGCTGGCACAGTTCTCTCTGCACAAGCTACAAGGGGGCAGGGAGCGTGGACTCCTGGGTCCAAGGTCAGAGCACTGTTTCCAACCTTGGATCCAGGAATCTGAACTATCCTTTTGTTGTTCAGTCGTTAAGTTCTGTCTGACTCTTCATGACCCCATAGACCATAGCATGCCAGGCCTTCCTGTCCTCCGCTCTCTCCCAGAGTGTGCTTAAGTTATTTCATTATTTCATTCTTTTCTAACTTTAATACCAGTATTCTTTGATGACTGAGATGGGGTGTTCAAGAGCTCCTAAGCATTTTCCTGTCAGAATTCATGGGACAATTGGATTCAATAAACTGGACCAGGAGGCATGAGAAACTACATGTCCCTTGCAGCATGGCAGGAAATTACATCCCCTGAGCAGGTTTAGGAAAGTCCAGGCCTACAAAGTGATTGCTATATCCATCAAAGCCCCTTTGGAATGGTATGTTTGTTTGGGAAAAGCAGGAAGGGCTGGGTGCAAGTTCCTCCAGGCTTGTTTTTTCTAAGCTTCCTCAGAGAAAGCTCAGAAAGACCCAAGTTTTTCTGCAAGAATTCTCTAAGAAAGTTCAGAAAAACCAAACTCATTAAAAGACAATCTAGAGTATGCTTGCCTATCACTAATAGAAAAGGTCTACAGATCAAACACAAACAAAAGGACATTCATGTGCATAAAATTTTCATATGTGAATTGATACAAATTGATGCAAATTTAGAATTTTAAAAAATAATTTAAATAGAAATACAGCACATCTCACCATAGTGTGGATGACTACGATCAGGTGACCTGTATGCCTTGCTCAGTCTGCTTGTCCAGGTGCTGTTGATGGGCAACTTCAAGAAAGATTCTTTATCTTTAAACTGGACTTGGACCGAAAAGGCCTTCAAATAAATGATACCTTCAAAACAGAGGACAGTCCTCTGGCTGCCTTTCAAATAGAGGACTGTCATCTGTAAAAGAGGACACATGGCTGCCTTAAATGCACCAGCAGTTCTTAAGCCTGTTGACCACCTTTCTGATGTGCTTGGTGACAAATTCTGGAGATAAAACAGGATGGAAAAGTCTTTTATGAACAGAAGCATTAATTTAACAATTATTTTCTTTCATTTTCCATATGTAACCTGAAGTTAGTAGTGCTTTCTTTTTAAGCTGTGCCCCGTCCTTTCCAGTTCCAAAAAATAAAATTGCAAGGTTTATTTTCCAACTGATTAACGCTACTTGCATCTTTAAATTCACTTTTCCTTTCCCCACCCCCTTCAGTCATCCCTTGCTGATGGAAACATCAGCAACCCTCTGAGAATCTTCCCCAAAAGTAGCTGAGCTGCAGTTAGGGATGTATGGATTGTGTGAAAACTGTTCTGTCTGTGTTTCGCAGGTTGTCAGGTGCCTTTCATTCCATTGTCCACCCATCCATGGAATCGGATTTTTTTGTTTTTGAATGTGCGCAAATGCACATTTGCATGAATTCCCGTGTGAAAATGTGCAAATTCCCCCCAAATGCGCATTCTCACGCTTTTGCCTATGGGGGAAAATGCACATTTTGGCTGTGGAGTTTTTTTGGCATATTTTTCAACTTTGAAATTTGTGCAAAATTTGGGAAGTTAGAAAAGCGGTCCATGGAATCTGCTTGACAGGGGATAATCCATGGGTTGGATTCATGAAAATCTGGATTCATTTGGTCCCATTGCAGATTTCTCCAAGATCCCCAGCTGCAGTACTCAAACTGCTTATTCTGAAATAAGATTCCTGAAGCCAGTGTGACAATACCACAAGCTAGCAGTGTGAGGGTGACAGCTTAGCCACTTTGCCAACTACTCCATGCTTTTTTTTTTTCATAACCTTCTCTAACCATCAGTGTAAGAAATATTCTTTTCTTAGCACTAATAGTAGTTTCCCTAATTTCACTTTGGCTGTTTCTCCTGTGTGTTTCCCTTCATTTTGTCTTAATGAGAACCTATTCTCCTTGAATATAAAACTATGTACCCGTACTTACAAAACGATATAAGCATGCAAACACATGTTGTAACAGTGGCCCAATGGCCCTGTCAGAAAAGGAAAAGGTGAGATTCTTAATAGAGAGGGGGCTGGGGAAGGGCATTTAACACTTTCCCCAGCTGCCATTTCCCTGCTGCAAATACTGCTGTTTCCCCAATGGCTTTTCCTGTTTGCATATGCTTGCTGTACTACAGCTACTGGGCTACCATTACATACAGTTGTCTTTGATGTGCAGTTTGGGTCTAAGGAACTGATTGGCTGCTTACTCTCCCTGAGAGAGTTAACTCTCCCTGGAGCCTATTAATGTGTAACGTTAATGCCTTTATGCTGCCTTCTGTTTCAGCACCTTCTTATAAATAACCTGGAAGACATTGATAGCTTCCTAGAAGAGAGCCTGAAGTGTGAAAATCTAAGTACATTTGTCCCTGAAAATACAAGCACCATAGAAATAGGAGGACCTGCGTTTCTGGATGGAGAAATTGGGGAAGAGTTTTAACACTTGTGTGTGTGTGTGTACGGACGGACAGATTCTGCCCAGAATTGTCCTGCATAAGTCTTATATGTTACAGTGGAACTTGCAGAGGAAAAGATATCAGTAAACATTCCCAGATATGGTTTTGTGGTTTTATTTTTTACCACTGTATTTCAGTGATACTGGAACCAATCTCATACACACTGCTACTGTGCAATGTCCCCTTCATTTCAGTCGAATATTTCACACAAGTCCCATTGAAATGCAGGGATGTCATTCAGCAAAAAAGTGTGTGTTGAAATGGTATCTGTGTTCTGGTGAATATTCTGTTATGGAATTATTGAAAAATTTAAATTGAAGCTTTTAAAAGCAGCTTCTGTTTGTTTTGAAATAATACCCTCAGTAACCATATTTTGTTAGCTTGTAGCAGTATAAATACTGGATTATTTGTTTTAATTGTTGATATCGCTTACCTTGCATAATAAAGGAAGATAATTTACAGTTTATTTGACTAGCCAAGTGTTATGGATTGAAGTTAATTGACATGCACTTCTAAACTGAAACATTTAATCTGCAGGGATTAGTTTTAGTGCCTTCCCCAAGTAATAGATGCCAATTAGATATTAACAGTTCTAATCTAGGATTTTCATTACAAGCAAATAAATGCTTAAGATGAAGCGTTTGGGATGCTGCACCAAATCACTATGTTCTCATGTTGAGACTGGAGCAATGTTAATTTGGAATTTCAGGGCAGATGTGTCAGCATGGACATTGAGGGTGAGACATGCCAAAAAGTAAAAACAGGAGTTGCAACATATATTTCCCCACCATGCCAAGCACATATTCCCCATGCATTCATAATGCTAATTATTACTAATGCTAAACTACTAATCACTAATGAAATGCTAATTCAGTTAATTGTCTTGCCCTTCTCCCATATGCTTCAGGTGGCTGTCAATCAAAATCAATGCTTTTTTGGTTGTGGTGGTTGTTTTAAATGCAAATTCTGTGTGTGTGTGTTCACATGTTAATTCAGTAATATGCTCAGTATCACTTTATTTGTTTTGGGGGGGGTTAAACAATTTTTGTTGTTGTTTTAGAAAGTAAAAAAAAAGAAAAAAATAACTGTTCTAGAAAAGGGGGAAGAGGCCGCATGGCAGGATCATAGGAAACTGCCTTATAATGAGGCAGAGCATTGGTCCATTTAGCTCAGTACCGTCTACACTGACTGGCAGCAGCGCTCTAGGGTTTCAGGCAGGGATCATTCCCAGGCCTACCTGGAGGGGCTGAACCTGAGAATATCTGCATGCATGTACCACTAAACTATGGTCTTTCCCTGATGTCACTGGAACCAGTCAATCAGTGCTGTGCACAGCCAGGTTTAGTTGCAACCAGGAAAAGCAGGTTCCCCTAAGCATGTGTCTTAGGAACAGATTTTGCATTTGAACAAAATGCAGTCAGTGCACTTCCTCAGTGGTGTCTGTCAGGGTGGACACTGAGCCCATAGAATCCCAGAGTAGTTCTGATTCTGAGGAAGAGCAGGCGCTCCTGGGAGAGGAGCGCGCTCATCCTTCCCAGGGCCAACAGCTGGCAGAGATTCCTCCCACGGGCATTCCTGACATAGATAGCGCTCCCGGGAGTGAGAGAGCACGGGAAGAAGACTTACTGGACGCGCAACGCCGACGCAGGGAGCAGCACCAAATGGAGGGCACAGAAAGGAGGCGTAGTGCCCGGTTGGCGCGCAAACAATGGTTGTGCCCAGAGGATCCAAGGGAAAAGGGGAGGGACTCTCCCTAGCCTATAAGTTCGGGGTCTGCCAGTGATCCTCCTTCAAACGGGGACCAACTGTTCCAACTTAGGGCATAGGTACTCTGCTGATCATAGCTAGTTGCTAACAGTAGAGTTGTTAAGTTATAAAAGAGGAATAAAGCTTTGAAAATAATCCCTTTGTCTGTGTCTGGACTTGGCTACTGGATTCTAGGGATGGACGAAAGGGACTTACCTTGTCCCGCAGCTTGCTTCGCGATGGGGGGAGGCGCTTCGGTTCTCCCCCCGAAGTTCAGGCAAGGGGGGGAGGCTCCCCGCCTCGTCCGACCAAAATTCAGGCTGGGGGGGGAGGTGCCCCATCCCTCGCCGGCGAAATTCAGGCCGGGGAAGAGCGCCCCGTCTCCCCGGCCACGAAAAAAAAAGGTATAAAAAACCCCACACACCCGTGATAGGCTACGTAACGATTTGCATAGCCTATCACGGCTAGATTTCCAAAGTCAGCCATGATAGGCTACGTAAATCGTCACGTAGCCTATCACGGGTGACTTTGAAAAAAAAAAGCGCATATGCAAATGCGTTCCTTATTTGCGTTCCTTATTTTGGCATGTCTAGTCTACGTAAAGATTTACGTAGACTACGGCGAAAATAAGGGCAACATAAATAGCGTTCCCTTATTTTTTCCGTAGTCTACGTAAATCTTTACGTAGACTACCCGGGCCCAAATAAGGAACGCAAATGGCGGCGCCCATGGGCGCCGCCATTTGCATGCACGCTTTTTTTTTTCCAAAGTCACCCGTGATAGGCTACGTGACAATTTACATAGCCTATCACAGCTGACATTGGAAATCTAGCCGTAATAGGCTATGTAAATCGTCACGTAGCCTATCACGGGTGTGTGTTGTTTTTTTTTACTGTACTTTTTTATTTTGTAACGGCGGCGGCGGCAGCCGGTCGGGAGACCGGCCGCAGCCCCCGCCCCCGCCGAAACGCCGCCAAAACGCCGCTGGGACCTGCCGCCGAGAGGGACATTCGCCGAAGGTAAGTCCCATCCCGGGGGGCCGGCGGAGAATTTCCCCAACACTTTCGGGGGCCGAATGCATTGGCACTCGGCCTCCTGAAGATTCGTGGAGAAATCTCCGCCATCCCTAGATTAGACTGAAAGAGGCCGCCAAGGAGCCCTTGACAGTGTCACAATTAAAATATATGAATCTGGATGCACCCCTAGGATTGGTACACCATTGATTTAAGCCCCCAACAATGCAAACTTAAGCATGCATGTTTCCTCAGGAGTAAGTCCCATTGAAATCAATCCCTAATAAGTGTGCTTCGGGTTACAGCCCAAGTCATATTCAAAGGCCAGTTGCAGATATGGCAGTGCACGGATCCCCCGCTTTGCTTCATATGCCAATTCGGACCTTCCGAAGCAGCTCCACTTCACTTCAGACTGATTTGGACCCCATCCTCTTTGCTTCAGATTCAGATCCGATGCGAGATTCGAATATCCAAATCATTCAGACTTGACATTTTCCCATTGACTTGCATTGGAAAACAGAAATGGCCATACCTTTTCAGTTTTCATGATAAACAAATGCAGTTTCGCAACCTGTTGGCCCCCATGGAGGCCCACCCACAAAATTTCAGACAGTTTGGCCCAGTAGTTTTCGTGCTAGGTGAAGGTGAAATTTTATTTTTTCAACAAAAATTCTCAAAGCAAAGAGCTATAACTTTTCACTGTTTCCACAGAAGTACATGAAATTTGGTGACCTCTCAGAGCCCATAGAGGGGATCTCACCTGCCGAATTTCAGACAGTTTGGCCCAGTAGCTTTTGTGCTAGGCACAGATAAAATTTGCTGTTCTCAGAAACTCAAACCAAATGGCATAAAGGGATAATCAGATAAGTTTGTTGTTTAAGCGGTGATTAGGAGGAGGTCACTGTCCCTAATCTCTGCTGTAGATTAGGGGTGCACGAAAGCCACTTACCTGGTCTCGCAGCTTGCTTCGCGGTGGGGGGGAGGCGCTTCGCTGCTCCCCCCGAAGTTCAGGCCGGGGGGGGAGGCTTCCCTCCTCGCCCAGCCGAAATTCAGGCCGGGGGGGAGGCTTCCCGCCTCGCCCGGCCGAAATTCAGGCTGGGGAGGAGGCGCCTCGCCCGGCCGCGAAATAAAAAGTAAAAAAAAACGCCCCTGTGATAGGCTACGTGATGATTAACGTAGCCTATCACGGCTAGATCTGCAAAGTCAGCCGTGATAGGCTACGTTAATCGTCACGTAGCCTATCACGGGGTAGGGATGGCGGAGAATTTCTCCCCGAAACTTCGGGGGGCTGAGCGCTAACGTGTTAGGCCCCCCGAACAAGTTTCGGGGAGAAATTCTCCGGACCCCCCTGCCCCCCGCACCCACCCCCCGAGACGGGACTTACCTTTGCCAAATTTCCCTCCCGGCGGCGGGTCCGGCCGGCGGTTTGGCGGGTGTTCGTGCGGGGCGGGAGCGGCAGCCAGTCTTTCGACCAGCTGCCGCCACCGCCATTGCAATAAAAGAAAAAAAAAACGCCCCCATGATAGGCTACGTGACGATTAACATAGCCTATCACGGCTAGATCTGCAAAGTCAGCCATGATAGGCTATGTAAATCGTCACGTAGCCTATCACGGGGGCGTTTTTGTTTTTGTTTTAAACTTTGGAGTTCGCGGCCGGGCGAGGCGGGAAGCCTCCCCCCCGGCCTGAATTTTGGCCGGGCGAGGCAGGAAGCCTCCCCCCCGGCCTGAACTTTGCGGGGGGAGCAGCGAAGCGCCCCCCCCACCGCGAACAAGCTTCAAGGACAGGTAAGTGACTTTCATCCACCCCTATCACGGGGGCGCTTTTTTTTTTTTACTTTTATTGGAATGGCGGCGGCAGCAGCCTGTCGAAAGACCGGCTGCTGCCTCTGCCCCTGTCGAAGACCTGCCGAACCGCCACCGGGACCCGCCGCCGGGAGGGACATTCAGGAAAGGTAAGTCCCATCCCTGGGGGGGGCGGGGGGGCAGAGAATTTCTCCCCAAAACTACTTCGGGGGCCGAATACGTTGGCACTCGGCCCCCCGAAGTTTCAGGGAGAAATTCTCCCCCATCCCTACTGTAGATTTCTTCGAAGTTCAAATAACCTCTTTCCCCATTACTTTCCTATTCAGAATTAGGGATGTCAGAGAATTCTGCCACGAACCCCAATGAGGCCGGATTCTTGGAATCCAGCCCCATTGGGGTCCGTGGCAGAATGGAGCACTCACCTCCGTGCTCCTCTGGAATCCGTCCAGGCCGGCTCCTCCATGTGGTGATCCTGCGGAGCCGGCCATTTGCGTCCCTGTTTTTTCACGCAATAGGCTACACAAATATCCATGTAAATATAATTTGCATAGCCTACCGCGTGAAAACAGGGATGCAAATGGCGTAGTGGACGCCATTTGCATCCGGACTTAGCACAGCAATACGGCACAGCAATGGTGGCCGGCCATATCGCCAGCGCTGTGGAGCCGGCAGCCGGCTCCGCAGGATCACCACAGAGTGGAACCGGCCTGGATGGATTCCGGGGAGAGGGAGGGATTGCCTGCCCCCCCCACGGACCCCCCTAGCTGGAACGGGGTAAGTGATCCGCCGATCCCTATTCAGAATCACAGTTAATGACCACAAGCTCTTGGTTGTCTTGCTGACAAAGGCAGGAAGCAAACACAGCAACCCTGCCAGGAGGGCACATTAACTTCAGCTGAAAGCAACGACAGTTGTCCCATCTCACAGAGGCAGGAAGACGCAGCAATCCTGCCAGGCAGGCACATTGACTTGAACTGAGAGCAACAACGGTCTCCCCTCTTCCCCTACAGAAAGAGATGCTGCTCCTTTTGTAAGAGTGTTACCGCTGCTGCCTGCACCAGCCTCCTCAAACAGTGACCTCCGGGCACTGCGACTGGCCTCCACACTCTGCTGCCCTACACCAGGATGCACTATCCGGACTGGGGGTGACCCAGCTTGGCTACCAGTGCTGCTGGTCCCACCAGCCCATCGCCCACCTCTGACCCTGCCAAGACCTCAAAGATGCCTCATATTGGGCTTGCTTTGCCGCACAGTGTTGTATAAAGTTTAAATAATGTACGTTAATGTGTGTAGCACTTTGCCCACTGTTTTTTGAAATGTGGACTGTGTAGTGCTTTGCCCCACTGTTTGCTTGTCCACAACACAAGCACGCGTGCACACACAGACACACAAGAGCAAAACAAAAGCAAATATTGAACTACCTACAAGCAAAGACGGGGGTGGGGGGACGATCTATGATCCTAACAGAAGAAGAAAGAGCTATTTATTTATTTTAGAAAACCCTCCATTCTCCTCTTCACCCCCTCCCTGATCTTTTGCAAGTTGATACATTGAGAGACAGGCTGTCTTGGGTGGGAATAGCTTCAATAGCTCCAAGGGGCCTCAGCAACAAGCCACTTCGGCATGCGTCAGTGCTGTTCTGATCCGCTTCGGATCACGCCAAGGCAGCTCTGAAGCAGCCCACTTCGTTATTTAGAATTCAGACCAAAGCGGTGCACAGCCCTAGCTGCAGACATAAAACTCACTCCCTGCAAACCAGGTTTGCAAATCTAGGGATGGCGGAGAATTTCTCCCCGAAACTTCGGGGGGCCGAGCGCCAACATGTTCGGCCTCCCGAACAAGTTTCGGGGAGAAATCCTCCGGACCCCCCCCCCACACCCCGCACACACCCCCCGGGACGGGACTTACCTTCGCCGAATGTCCCTCCCGGCGGCGGGTCTGGCCGGCGGTTCGGCGGGTGTTCGAGCGGGGCGGGAGCGGCAGCCGGTCTTTCGACCGGCTGCTGCCCCCGCCATTCCAATAAAAGAAAAAAAAAAGCCCCCGTGATAGGCTACGTGACGATTAACGTAGCCTATCACGGCTAGATTTGCAAAGGCAGCCGTGATAGGCTACGTTAATCGTCACGTAGCCTATCACGGGTGACATTAAAAAAAAAAAAGCGCGTACGGATAATGACGGCCCCCATAGGGAGCCGCCATTCCCGTTCCTTATTTGGTCGCTGTAGTCTACGTAAAGATTTACGTAGACTACAGCGACTAAATAAGGAACGCGAATGGCGGCTCCCTATGGGGGCCGCCATTAGCGTAAGCGCTTTTTTTTTTTTTTAAGTCACCCGTGATAGGCTACGTGACGATTAACGTAGCCTATCACGGCTGACTTTGCAGATCTAGCCGTGATAGGCTACGTTAATCGTCACGTAGCCTATCACGGGGGCGTTTTTTTTTTTTTTAAACAATGGCGTTCGCGGCCGGGCAAGGTGGGAAGCCTCCTCCCCGGCCTGAATTTCGGCCGGGCGAGGCGGGAAGCCTCCCCCCCAGCCTGAACTTCGGGGGGAGAGCAGCGAAGCGCCTCCCCCCCACCGCAAACAAGCATCGACGAAAGGTAAGTGCCTTTCGTCCACCCCTATGCAAATCAGGATCCTCCCTTCTCTCTAGCATGCATTGTTAGCCATAACTATAATTTAGCATTACGTCTGCACCAGTGCTAACAATGGTTAATGCTAACCTGGATTCCTATCTGAACCTGGATTTAAATGAGGTTTGCAAACTCTGCTTAAAGTGTAAACTGGTTAGCATCAGTGCAGGTGGTAATGCTAAATCATGTTTAAGGCTGACAAGGGAAGGGAGGACAGAATTTGTATCGGAAAAGAGAAGGAAGGAGGGTGAGCAAGGATGGTTGTATATTTTTAAGCCGTGGTCCGTAATCTTTTCTATTCAAATCTACAAAATCTTTCTACTGCTAATTTCCTAAAGATTCTTCACAATGTATATACATTTAGAACTTCATTATTTTATTTCAGCACTACAGTTTCCTATTTTATGGCATTCAGTTTAAGTTTAAAATCATCAAAACATCAATACCTAGTGCTTGTGTACAGTCACCTGCCAACTCTGGAAACTCTCATATTCTTGATGACACTAGACAAGAATTGCTCCTGCTGTCTGTTTCACCTGCTCACTTCCATACTTCTTGAGGATATTCTGCTGTTTTTAATCTCTTTTATAGGCTTACAGTCTGTTGAAACCACATGGCACATGACAGAGTGCTGTTTTCAAAAGGATGTTGAGGTCAGAGTCTCAGAAAGACACCTTCTGTTTTTTGGCCTTACAATTCATTATTCCCAGAGGGAAACAGTAGGAGTGAGTTCCACTTGGGGCTTAATTTTTGAGCAGGTAATTTCACCTCAGTCTCCCTTTTAAAGATCAAGCCTACATCAAGCCAGTTTTCTATCACACATGGATCGTGCCGGGGGCAAAAAAAAACACATTTGTACTTTGTGCTGTTCAGAGTATAGGGGCTAACTGGCTGCCCAAATCCCAAGCATGGTGGCCTCAGCTTTGTAAATGAAAAAGACAGAGAACAGGAAATAGTGCCTGCAGTTTTGAATCCACTTTTTAACTATGCTTGTTGTGTGTGTCATTCTGACTTCTATACTGAAGGCACACTGAGGCTGCAAATAACATTAAAACTAAATGCAACCCTTGAAGATGTAACCCCAATCAGCTAAGCGGCAGAACCACACTGAAACGAGCAGAAGGGAAAACCCGGTACAGCAACTGGAGAACAGCTCCTTCCACAGACCCCAAATGCCTGCTGAAACAGCACCACTTCTGCCTGGTGTTGGAAGGCCAATGTCAAGGGGCTGGTTGTAGTGGAATCAGCTTCCCCAGGTTGTTAATCATAGAATCATAGAATAGTAGGGTTGGAAGGGGCCTACAAGGCCATCGAGTCCAACCCCCTGCTCAATGCAGGAATCCAAGTCAGAGCATCCCTGACAAATGGCTGTCCAGCCTCGTCTTGAAGGCCTCCAGTGTGGGAGAGCCCACCACCTCCCCAGGTAATTGGTTCCATTGCCGTATTGCTCTGACACTCAGGAAGTTTTTCCTGATGTTCAGTCGGAATCTGGCTTCCTGTAACTTGAGCCCATTATTCCGTGTCCTGCACTCTGGGATAATCAAGAAGAGATCCTGGCCTTCTTCTCTGTGACAACCTTTCAAGTACTTGAAGAGCGCTATCATATCTCCCCTCAGTCTTCTCTTCTCAAGGCTAAACATGCCCAGTTCTTTCAGTCTCTCTTCATAGGGCTTTGTTTCCAGTCCCCTGATCATCTTTGTTGCCCTCCTTTGAACCCTCTCCAGCTTGTCTGCATCCTTCTTAAAGTGTGGTGCCCAGAACTGGACACAGTACTCCAGATGAGGCCTAACCAGTGCTGAGTAGAGGGGAACTAGTACTTCCCGGGATTTGGAAGCGATGCTTCTATGAATGCAGCCCAAAATAGCATTTGCCTTTTTTGCAGCCACATCACATTGTTGGCTCATATTCAGCTTGTGATCGACGACAATTCCAAGATCCTTCTCGCTCGTAGTGTGGTTGAGCCACGTATCCCCCATCTTGTAACTGTGCATTTGGTTTCTTTTTCCTAGGTGCAGAACTTGGCATTTGTCCCTATTAAATGCCATTCTGTTGTTTTCTGCCCAGCACTCCAGTCTATCCAGATCACTTTGAATTTTGTTTCTGCCTTCCAAAGTATTAGCTATCCCTCCCAATTTTGTGTCATCTGCAAATTTGATCAGCATTCCCTGCACCTCCTCCTCCAAGTCATTAATAAAAATATTGAAGAGCACTGGGCCCAGGACTGAGCCCTGCGGTACCCCACTCGTTACCTCTCCCCAGCTTGAGAAGGTCCCATTGATAAGCACTCTTTGAGTCCGATTCTGTAGCCAACTGTGGATCCACATGATCGTTGTTTCATCTAGCCCACTTCGAGCTAGTTTGCTCATCAGGATATCATGGGGCACTTTGTCGAAAGCTTTGCTGAAGTCGAGGTATATGATGTCTACAGCATTCCCACGGTCTACAAGGGAGGTGACTTGATCAAAAAATGAGATCAGATTTGTCTGGCAGGACTTGTTTTTGACAAATCCATGTTGGCTTCGAGTAATCACTGCATTGTTGTCAAGGTGCTTCCAGATGGATTGCTTTATGATCTGCTCCAGAATTTTCCCAGGGATTGATGTCAGACTGACTGGTCTGTAGTTCCCAGGTTCCTCCTTTTTACCCTTTTTGAAGATAGGGACAACGTTAGCCCTCCTCCAGTCATCTGGCACTTCCCCGGTCCTCCATGATTTCTCAAAGAGAATAGACAGCGGTTCTGAGAGCTCTTCTGCCAGTTCCTTTATGACTCTAGGATGCAGTTCATCTGGCCCTGGAGATTTGAACTCATTCAAAGTAATGAGGTGTTCCTTGACCATATGCCTGTCGATCTCAAGCTGCAATCCTGCCCCTTCAGCCTGTACTTCGCCTTTGCCAGGGGGGTCATAGACCCTCTTTTGGGAGAAGACTGAGCCAAAGTAGGAATTGAGCACCTCTGCCTTTTCTTTGTCATCTGTTATCATTTTGCCATCCTTATTTAATAGCTGAACAACCATTTCTTTCCTCTGCCTTTTACTATGCACGTAGCTGAAGAAAGCCTTTTTGTTGTTTTTAGCATCCCTCGCTAACCTCACCTCGTTCTCCGCTTTAGCCTTCCTGACGCCATCCCTGCAATTCTGTGCTACCTGCCTGTACTCTTCCTTTGTTACTTGGCCTTCTTTCCACTTCCTATATGTGTCCTTTTTTGTTTTCAGGTCATCCCTAAGCTTTTTGTGAAGCCACATTGGCTTCTTCTGTTGTCTTCCACCTTTTCTTCTTGTTGGAATTGTTTGTGATTGTGCCTTGAGAATTTCCTTTTTTAAAAGTTCCCACCCATCTTGGACTCCTTTTCTCGCTAGCATTGCTTGCCATGGGACCTTACTGATCATTGTTCTGAGTTTATTAAAATCAGCTTTCCTAAAATCCAGGGTACGCGTTTGAGTACACTCGGCTTTTGCTTCCCTTAGAACCAAGAACTCAAGTACAACATGGTCGCTTTCCCCCAGAGTTCCTGTAACTGCTACTTTATCCACTAAGTCATCTCTGTTGGTTAGGATCAAGTCAAGGATAGCCGATCCTCTAGTTCCTTCCTCTACTTTCTGTAGGAGGAAGTTATCCGCCACACAAGTCAGGAATTTCCTGGAGGGGCCATGTTTTGCAGAATTTGTCTCCCAACAAATATCGGGGAAATTGAAGTCCCCCATTACTACTACATCATGCTTCCTTAAAACATTGGCTATTTGCTTTTCAAAAGTTTCATCCTTGGCTTCTCCTTGATTGGGTGGCCGGTAGTAGACTCCGACCACCAGGTTCCTTTTATTCTTTGCTCCATTTATTTCAACCCAGATGCTCTCGATGGGGCTACCAAGCTCCTCCTCCTGTATTTCTGTGCAGAGATATGTATTTTTCACATACAGTGCAACCCCGCCTCCCTTTCTGTTCCTCCTGTTCTTTTTGAACAAGTTATATCCTTCAACTGCTGTATTCCAGTCATGAGAGTCATCCCACCAAGTCTCAGTTATACCTATCAAGTCATAATTTCCCTCCTGTATTAAGAGTTCAAGTTCGTTCTGTTTGTTTCCCATACTCTGGGCATTAGTATATAGACATCGAAGACCATGTGCTTCATAGTCTGGCTTTCTTCCTACATGTGTCTGAAGACTATTATTGGGCGCTATCAGCGCTGTTCTCTCCATTGCAGTGCATGCGCCTACGTCCATTGTTACCCCCAACATTACATCTCCCTTCCCCATGTTTTCATATTTTCATATTATGAAATATGAAAACATATTTTCATATGACATCTCCCTGTTGTTGTTGTTCAGTCGTTCAGTCGTGTCCAACTCTTCGTGACCCCATGGACCACAGCACGCCAGGCCTTCCTGTCCTGCGCTCTCTCCCGGAGCGTGCTCAAGTTCATATTCATTGCATTGGTGATGCTATCTAGCCATCTCATCCTCTGCCGTCCCCTTCTCCTTTTGCCTTCAGTCTTTCCCAGCAACAGGGTCTTTTCCAGAGAGTTTTCTCTTCGCATTAGGTGGCCAAAATATTTGAGCTTCAGCTTCAGTATCTGTCCTTCCAATGAGCACTCAGGGTTGATTTCCTTTAGGATGGACTGATTTGACCTCCTTGCAGTCCAGGGGACTCGTAAGAGTCTTCTCCAGCACCACAGTTCGAAAGCATCAATTCTTCGGCGCTCAGCCTTCCTTATAGTCCAGCTCTCACAGCCATACATTACTACTGGGAAAACCATAGCTTTGATTAGACGGACCTTTGTCGGCAAGGTGATGTCTCTGCTTCTTACTATGCTGTCTAGGTTTGCCATAGCTTTCCTCCCAAGGAGCAAGCGTCTTTTAATTTCATGGCTACAGTCACCATCTGCGGTGATCTTGGAGCCCAAGAAAGTAAAATCTGTCACTGCTTCCATTTCTTCCCCTTCTATATGCCAGGAAGTGATGGGGCCAGATGCCATGATCTTCGTTTTTTTAATGTTGAGTTTCAAACCAGCTTTTACACTCTCCTCTTTCACTCTCAACAAGAGGCCCTTTAGATCCTCTTCGCTTTCTGCCATTAGGGTGGTATCGTCTGCATATCGGAGGTTGTTGATAATTCTCCCAGCAATCTTAATTCCGACCTCTGATTCATCCAACCCGGCGTTTCTCATGATGTACTCTGCATATAAGTTAAATAAGCAGGGTGACAATATGCAGCCTTGTCGTACTCCTTTCCCAATTTTGAACCACTCGGTTGTTCCATGTCTGGTTCTTACTGTTGCTTCTTGACCCTCGAACAGGTTTCTCAGGAGACAGATAAGGTGGTCTGGTACTCCCATCACTTTAAGAGTTTGCCACAGTTTGTTGTGATCCACACAATCAAAGGCTTTAGCATAGTCAATGAAGCAGAAATAGACGTTTTTCTGGAATTCTCTTGCTTTCTCCATGATGCAGCGAATGTTGGCGATTTGATCTCTAGTTCCTCTGCCTCTTCGAAACCCAGCTTGTACTTCCGGTAGTTCTCGGTTCGCATACTGCTGAAGCCTAGCTTGTAGGATTTTGAGCATCACCTTGCTGGCATGTGAAATGAGCGCCATTGTGCGGTAGTTTGAACACTCTTTGGCGTTGCCCTTCTTTGGAATTGGAATGTAAACTGACCTTTTCCAGTCTTGCGGCCATTGTTGAGTGTTCCAAATTTGTTGGCATATTGAATGCAGCACGTTAACAGCATCATCTTTTAGGATTTTAAATAGCTCAGCTGGAATACTGTCATCTCCGCTAGCTTTGTTGTTAGTCATGCTTCCTAAGGCCCACTTGACTTCACTCTCGAGGATGTCTGGCTCAAGTTCAGTGACCGCACTATCATGGCTATCAGGGACATTCAGATCTTTCCTGTATAGTTCTTCTGTGTATTCTTTCCACCTCTTCTTAATCTCATCTGCATCTGTTAGGTCCCTGCCTTCTTTATCCTTTATCATGCCCGTCTTTGCACAAAACGTTCCCATGAGATCTCCGATTTTCTTGAAGAGATTTCTAGTCTTTCCCATTCTGTTGTTTTCCTCGATTTCTTTGCATTGTTCATTTAAGAAGGCCTTCTTGTCTCTCCTTGCTATTCTCTGGAACTCTGCATTCAGTTGGATATATCTTCCCCTTTCTCCCTTGCTTTTCGCTTCCCTTCTTTCCTCAGCTACTTGGAAAGCCTCATCAGACAGCCACTTGGCTTTCTTGCATTTCTTTTTCTTTGGGATGGATTTAGTTGCTGCCTCCTGAACAATGTTACAGACCTCTGTCCATAGTTCCTCAGGCACTCTGTCTATCAGGTCTAATCCCTGAAATCTATTCCTCGCCTCCACTGTATATTCATAAGGGATATGATTTAGGTCATACCTGAATGGTTTAGTGGTTTTCCCTACTTTCTTCAATTTAAGCCAAAATTTTGCAACAAGAAGCTCATGATCTGAGCCACAGTCAGCTCCAGGTCTTGTTTTGACTGACTGTATAGAGCTTCTCCATCTTTGGCTGCAAAGGACATAATCAATCTGATTTCTATATTGACCATCTGGTGATGTCCATGTGTAGAGTGGTCTCTTGTGCTGTTGGAAAAGAGTGTTTGCTATGATCAGCGTGTTCTCTTGGCAAAACTCTATTAGCTTTTGTCCTGCTTCATTTTGTACACCAAGGCCATGCCTGCCTGTTATCCCAGTGATTTCTTGACTTCCTACTTTAGCATTCCAGTCCCCTATGATGAAGAGGACATCTTTTTTTGGTGTTAGTTCTAGAAGGTGTTGTAGGTCTTCATAGAACCGATCAACCTCAGCTTCTTCAGCATCAGTGGTTGGGGCATAGACTTGAATTACTGTGATGTTGAATAGTTTGCCTTGGATTCGTACTGAGATCATTCTATCATTTTTAAGATTGTACCCCAGTACTGCTTTTCCCACCCTTTTGTTGACTATGAGTGCTACTCCATTTCTTCTAAGGGATTCTTGCCCACAATAGTAGATAAGATGGTCACCTGAATTAAATTCGCCCATGACTGTCCATTTTAGTTCACTGATGCCCAAGATGTCGATGTTCAATCTTGCCATCTCATGTTTGACCACCTCCAGCTTACCTTGATTCATTGATCTGACATTCCAGGTTCCTAAACAATATTGTTCTTTACAACATCGGATTTAATTTTCACCACCAGACACATCCACAGCTGAGTGTCCTTTCGGCTTTGGCCCAGCCGCTTCACTCTTTCTGGCGCTACTTGGAAATACCCTCTGCTCTTCCCCAGTAGTATATTGGACACCTTCCGACCTGAGGGGATCATCTTCCGGCGTCATCTCTTTTAGCCTTGTGATACGTTCCATGGGGTTTTCTTGGCAAGAATACTGGAGTGGGTTGCCATTTTCTTCTCCAGTGGACCACATTTTGTCAGAAATCTCTGCCATGACCTGTCCGTCTTGGGTGGCCCTGCACGGCATAGCTTATGGCTTCACTGAGTTATGCAAGCCCCTTCGCCACAACAAGGCAGTGATCCATGAAGGGGTAGGAGGGAGGGAGTTCTAAAGGTGGGTAGTCTTCCACCTAGGGCCAGTTTGGGGGGGCAGGTGAGATGGGCACTTGCCCAGGGCACCTAGCTGAAAGGGGTGCCATTTGTATTGAGTCTACTCTGCAGTGAGCTTGGGCAAAGGAAAGTAGCAGGTGTCTTTAACCATTTTTTTTCAAAATTCTACAGGCTGCTTGGGTACTAATGATAAAAATGAATGTCCATCAGTTAGCTTTCAAGTACATTCTGTTTTCAATTTCCAGTTTAATGTCATTTATTTTAGATATTAAAAAAAAACCCGAGCAGACTTCAGCTTTACTTTGAGACAACATTATCAAGCACTATAAGAACTACTGATTCTATAAAGGGCTGTAGATAATAATAGAAGAAATTGTAATCTGACCAAGGTGGGGTGCTTGTGAGAGGCTTCCAAAGATCTTCAAAGACAGGGTAGGGGGTGGAGGCAATCCTCCCAACCTGATGCCCTCCATATGTGTTGGACTATAACTCCCAGCATCCCCCAGCCTAGATACGCATCCTTATAGGGGAAATCTGGGTTCAAAACTATGTTTGTGATGGTGCCTAGGAACCTGAGAGCAGAATTTAGTCTACATTACCAATTGTGGAGCATAATGCTGTGCTTGTTCTTGAAATTGAACATAAAAAGAAGAAGAAGCTGGACAGCTCTTGATCAGTAAGATGCAATCCTATACACCAGGGGTGGGGAAGCTTTCAGCTCAAGGGCTGCATTCCAGTGGTGGGTAGGATGTTTACCTGGTCTCGCAGCTTTTCGCGGTGGGGGGGAGGCGCTTCGCTGCTCTCCCCCCGAAGTTCAGGCCGGGGGGGAGGCTTCCCGCCTCGCCCGGCCGAAATTCAGGCCAGGGGGGAGGCGCCTCGTCTCGCCCGGCCGCGAACTAAAAAGTAAAAAAAAA
Source organism: Heloderma suspectum (assembly GCF_057233095.1). Lineage (NCBI taxonomy): Eukaryota > Metazoa > Chordata > Lepidosauria > Squamata > Helodermatidae > Heloderma > Heloderma suspectum. Next base: position 56,564,302 of record NC_139460.1, on the reverse strand, counting down.
AAACGCCCCCGTGATAGGCTACGTGACGATTAACGTAGCCTATCACGGCTAGATCTGCAAAGTCAGCCGTGATAGGCTACGTAAATCGTCACGTAGCCTATCACGGGTGACTTTAAAAAAAAAAAAAAGTGCGTACGCAAAACTAAAAAACACACACACGCCCCCGTGATAGGCTACGTGACAATTAACGTAGCCTATCATGGCTAGATTTGCAAAGTCAGCCGTGATAGGCTACGTAAATCGTCACGTAGCCTATCACGGGTGACTTTAAAAAAAAAAAGCGCGTACGGCTAATGGCGGCCCCCATAGGGAGCCACCATTCGCGTTCCTTATTTGGTCACTGTAGTCTACGTAAATCTTTACGTAGACTACGGCGAAAATAAGGGCAACGCAAATAGCGTTGCCCTTATTTTCGCCGTAGTCTACGTAATCTTTAACGTAGCCTATCATGGTAAATAAAGATTACGTAGACTACGGCGAAAATAAGGGCAACGCTATTTGCGTTGCCCTTATTTTCGCCGTAGTCTACGTAAAGATTTACGTAGACTACAGTGACCAAATAAGGAACGCGAATGGTGGCTCCCTATGGGGGCCGCCATTAGCCGTACGCGCTTTTTTTTTTTAAAGTCACCCGTGATAGGCTACGTGACGATTTACGTAGCCTATCACGGCTGACTTTGCAAATCTAGCCATGATAGGCTACGTTAATTGTCACGTAGCCTATCACGGGGGCGTGTGTGTGTTTTTTAGTTTTATTGGAATGGCGGCGGCGGCAGCCGGTCGAAAGATCGGCTGCCGCCCCCGCCCCTGACGAAGACCTGACGAACCGCCGCCGGGACCCGCTGCCGGGAGGGACATTCGGGAAAGGTAAGTCCCGTCCTGGGGGGGGGCGGGGGGGCGGAGAATTTCTCCCCGAAACTTCTTTGGGGGGCTGAACACGTTGGCGCTCGGCCCCTTGAAGTTTCGGGGAGAAATTCTCCGCCAACCCTAAATAAAACCAGCAACAATGATAACAGCACTAACAGCAACAACAGCAGTCATATCAAGAGAAGGCCAATGTAAAACAATATGTCTTCAAGGCCTTAAGAGCCTGCAATGACGGAGCATGGTGGACCTCCGATCACAGCTTGTTCCAAAGGCATGAAGGTCTTCTTCCACTGCTCAGCCCTGCCTTCAGGTTTACAGTCTAAAGGTAAATATATTACACATTAGGGAGCAACATCTAGAGGGGTTGCCATGAGCAGCTGTTGCATCATCCCAGGAAGGGGCTGCCCCATCCCTGCTGGTGCAGGGATAGCACAGTGCTTTGAAAACACAGGTTGGCACTGAGCTAGGCGGGTGATGGTGGTGATGGAACAGCGGGCAGCTTTCTTAGCAGCACTGTCAGCGGCTGCACAGCACCAGGGGTGGCACTGGCTGAGGGGAAGAGAGAGAAAAGGCTGGGAGAGCAAGGCACGGCTCCACACACTTTGGGCTCTGGCTCTGCCCACCACTGGATGTGGCCATTTTCCCTGCGGGTTATTGGCCCTTCCTAGAAAAATGGTTCCACACCCCTGGCATAAACTTTCATGGACTAGAATCCACCAGTCCATGAAAGTTTACCCCATAAGAAATACAGTCGTCTTCAAGATGCTGCAAGTCTACAAGGTAGGCATTATGCACCAGTTGCTACATGCCAAGTACAAGCAATCACATAACAAGGCCTCATTGTTCAACGAGATGTTCTAACAAACCGGGTTAGTTGATTTTATATATTTATATGCTGCCCCTCAGCATAACAGTTCACAGTATGGTCTACAAGAACATACAATCATAATTAAATCAGTATAAAATCTCTCTCTCTCTCTCTCTCTCTCACACACACACACACACACACACACAAATCTACAAGCATTAAATAACGATTACAATAAAACTCAGAACTTCAAAAGCCTGGGAGAACAAGAAGATGTTTGCATGGCACCAGAAAGATAGCAAGGGAGATGCCAAGCAAGTCTTTCTGGATAGAGAATTCCACAGACAGAAGGCGACTATTGAGAAAGCTCTTTCCTGGTCAGCAGACACCTCACTCAGATCTTCACTTCTGAAAGATACCAGTTTCTGCAATCCTCATGGCTAAAACACAACAACAACTAAGCAACATCCATCAAAAAGATAGCTGCAATTGCCATACAATACACTGTGGCAATGTCAGACTGTTTTTATCCTGGTTGAGGAAAGACTGCCACCCACTGATAAAAGCTTTCTGCATTTAAACTGGGGACTGAAGGTAATCTTGCTAGGAAGCTATATATACATAGCCTATCTCTGCAATGATCTGTAAAGAGGTTTATGGTAGCTCTTTCTTTATATGGCAAGTTGGTGTTTGCATGACAGCTGTTCACAAAGCCATTGCAACTGGACAGCACAATTGTTTGGATTAAATTATACTAAAAAAAAAAAAAAGGATACTTGGAATGTTGGACATTATGGGTGCCAATGGGTCAGCAGATGATATCAATGCTATGGAGATCCACCACTGGTATACAAAATTTATGAGGGAGTGCCCATCTGGGCAGCTTTGTCTACATGAATTTAAATCAGTCTTGGGTCTACAGGGACTCACTCCAGAAGCCAATAACTACATTGACCAGGTCTTTCATACTTTTGACATGAATAAGGTAAGGAGTAAGTCTCTTCTATGTTTGCATTGTTCCCATAGTATTTTGGCTATAAGTATCACCTTTAAACAATTCTTAATGCATTGTAAAGATGCATTAGCTTATTCCTGTAGCATTGAAAGCAATGCTTGGAAATTAATGAACAAAGTGCCAATTCATAACCAATGTTCTTCCTAAATAGAATTTCTTACTTGACAACAGACTTTCTATGGCTCTCTTCTATGGCTGTCTAATCAGATCACGCAAGCTTTGTTCAGTAATTCCTAGGAAGTTGTCCCAAACACTAAAGGTTGTAAGTGGCTTCTGGTGTGGAATACAACACTGTTGTTGTTGGGTTTCCTTGCTGGTTGTTGTTGGGTTTCCTTGCTGGTTGTTGTTGTTGTTTTTACTCTGATAATGAATTTTATTGATTAGATAGCATAAGAAGTTCAGGTATTATTAGTCTGCAGCACAAGATACAAAGTAATTTACTGTTTTATCTTGGTTGTCCACCCAACAGCTCTGTGAGATAGACAAGTATTCCACTTTAGAAGAGGAATGGGGGCTAAAAGATAGTGCTTTGCCCCAAGGCCCCTCAGCAAATTCTTGGCCTAAGAGGGATTAGAACCCATATCTGCTTAGTCTATATTTGAGAGATGTGTGGTATAATGGTTAGAGGGTCAGACTAGGACTTGGGTAGGACCAAGGTTTGAATCCCCACTCAGGAAGTTCACTGGGTGACTTAGGGCTAGTCACTCTCTCTAACCTTCCTCACAGGGTTGTTGTCATGATAAAAAGGAGGGACTACGTATGCCACCATGAGTTCAATGGAGGAAGTATGGGATGAAAATGCAAGAAATCCATTTGCTTCATGTATGGATCAATAGATGTAAATGTTTTATGGAAACCATGCATATGCTTTCAGTACAACCAGGCTACCTTTGTGACATTTCACACATTAGAAAATTTGCATGTACCCCCCATGTATCATATAGTGAATAGCGACAGGGCTACACTGCTTTGTTAGGCCACCTATATATGACATACACACTACCGGCATGGTCGGACCCCTTTTGTGTCCTTCCCAACCCGTCTTGCATACACCACTCTGCATGTAGGCATTTCCTACCACCAACCCCACCACTTCTCATTGGCAGCCAGCCCCCCAACGAGCACAGCTCTCCACTTGTGGAGGGCTGCCAATGGAGGAGGAGGATGGTGGCAGGCAACTCCTTATATGCAGAGCATGCATGTGGGAGTGGGTGGGGAGGATGCAATGTGGGACCGGATTTTGCCCCATATGTCCACAGTGCAGGGAGCTGGGATGGGTCCCAGCTCCCCATGACATGGATATGCAATATTAAAAAGGCAGCCATACATCTCATACTCTAAGGGGTGTGCTGCAGTTACCTTCTCATTTTGTTGAATGTGAAGCAGTCCTAATCAAACTTTAATGTGGCTACTACACAAAAACTTTGGGGAAAAGCAGGGCCAGAGCCACATGAATAGAAAGGGGGCAATGACTCTTGTCTTCCCCAGGTGTATTTGCAGAGAATTGAGGAAGTTCGTTTTATGATGGGAAAGATGAGAAAGAAAGAATACAAACTGCACTCTCTTATCTCCCTTGTTTCCTTTCCAGCTCTCAAATATGTGGGATCCCCAACCTTTTGGGGTTAGTGAGCACATCTGGAATTTTGACAGAATGTTGGCTGGTACTCTCAATAAATGGCTGCCTTTGAAATAAAAGTTTCAAATGTGCCTACTGACTCAAAAAGGTTGGGAACTCCTGAATTGGATATTAGGAAAACAGAGTACACAGGCTGTTTCTCCTGGACCATGGTTCACCCTTCCTTTTATAAACTTGTGCAGTTATCAAGCTATGGATATTGGGACATTGGAACAGTGTCAGAGTAGCAGTAAGGGGGATATTACTCCTTGTCCCAAGCAGTATTTCTTGCAGATCAATCCTTACCAAAGAAAAATGGAACCTTGATCAGTCCCCCAGGCTTACCCTGTACTACCATGTGTTTGGAATGGAAAATATAACCCTTGAACAGGCCCAGCATCAACACGAGGTTGGCCATGTGTCCTTTTTTACAACATTTGAAGGCATCCTCTATTTGAAGGGCTGTCCATTCCAAGTCCAGTAGAAAGATACTGGGCTTTGAAGCTGCCCATCAACAGCACCTAGAAAGCAGACTGAGCACATAGGTCACCTGGTCACCAACTTCCACACTATGGTGAAATGCAGTGTATTTCTATTTAAATTTTAATAATTATGTCTAACTTTGGATCCATACATATTAATTAATATATGCAAATTAATATATGCAAGTCTGTGGCCTCTTTTGGGGTGTTGCATTTCAAGTTTTTTGATGATTCTTAAGTGGCTACCCTAATCATCATACAGCACCCTCAGGAAATTATCAGGTCACAGCAGGACTCACTACTGATAGGGATGTTAGAAAAATCCATTGCGGATTCAAATGAAGCTGGATTCTTTGGAATCCGGCCTCAGGAATCCGTGGCGGATTGGCTCCACTTGCCTCCTCTCCTGGAGGATTCTGCACGGGGTGGCACAGCTGCTTGTTGCACCAGGAGCCATTCGTCTCCACGCCGATCGCCATTTTTCTTTAAAGGTGATCGGCAGGATGTCCCCATAGACTTATACACAAAATAGAGCCACCATGAATCTTGCGTATAAGTCTATGTAGACTTATACGCAAGATTCATGGCTCTATTTTGAGTATAAGTCTATGGGGACATCCTGCCAACAGCCTTTTTTTTTTTAACCGCAATCAGTGTGGAGGTGAAGGGGTCCAGTTGCAGGTAAGCAGCGGCCCTGAGCTCTGTGGAATCCTCGTGGAGAGGAGCCGCTCCGCGAGGATTCCAGGGGGGAGGAACAGATCGCTCCCCCCCCCCGCGGATTCCCCACCAGAACGGGCGGTGGGAATCCGTACATCCCTAGGTAGGCATGGCTGGGTACCTGAGGAGGGCCCACGCCCCAACAGAGCCCCCTGTACTTCCTCCTCTTCACTATTACAGCCTGGTTGCTCACCTGCCACTTGCTCCGACCCAGACAAGGAAGAGCAGTAGATGCCGCTGCCTACTTGTCGCTGGGTCTCTGCCTGTCAAGCAAGCAAATGGCAGCAATGATGAGAAAGAGGAGCAGCAGCAATAGGCAACAGCAGCTTTTGACAATGGCAGGGAGAAAGCAAACTCACTGAGGGAGCGGCGCTGATCTCCGTGTCCCACTGATAACTCCTGAACACAGCAAGGTAGCAACTTCTTTATTAGGCAGACATGTTGCTTGCTTGCCTGCTCACCTGCTTTGTTCTGCACTAATATACACACAGCATCTCTGCACCAGCCTAAAATCCCGTGTTTAAAACGGGCTTGCTGCTTCCGATTTACATGCAGGATCATGACAGACTCCCTTTACATGCGGACTCTCTTTACAGACTCCCTTTACATCCCCTCCTTCCCCTCTCCTTTTCCCCCTTATCTGAGTCTGCCAAATGTTTCATTGGTCTAGCTCCTCTTATTGCAGCTTTTCCTTTTTCATGGAAGGAACTCAAGCAGAACTCAAGCTATAATTTAATAGCTCCCTATCGCTGATCTTTTAAAAAATGGAATAAAGGTCATTTAGTGCAGGAGACGCCCTGGAGGTTCACGACGTCATCTAAAGGACCCACAAACTTCTGTGAGTGAGCAATCTAGTAGCATGATAAAAGCCCTGTGTGAAGAAGCCCACAGAGGCAGCATAAGCCCCCTAGAGGCTTGATATGGAACATGCACAACAATATGGACCTCTGTCACATCATGTCTAGTTTGGTCCTGAGAGTATATAATGCACCATTCTACAACCTGGAGCCAACCAGATGTTTTGGACTCCCATTAGCCCCAGCCAGCATGTTCAATGGTCAGGAATGCAGAAGTCCAAAACTTCTGGAGGGCACCAGGTTAGAGAGTCAATCGGAATTACGGTGCCTATCTAAAAGGTGACCTCATTGTTATAGAACAAACCCTTCCATGTTCATAGGATGGCCTCTTCATAGGATGGCAATGATTGTTCCCATATGAGGGCTTCTGTGCACAGCGTATCCTCCTGTAGGGGAGTTTGAACTTTTTGGTCTTCCCATTTCTATGGGGCAGGAATTGGAGACAGCAGTGCTAGCACTGGACCTGGGGGCTGAAATCCAGGGCCCCACAGCCCAGGGGAGCCCCAAATGAACACCCAGAGAGGAGCAGGTAATGGCAGCAGAGGCAAACAGGCCTCATGTTAGCTCCTGGTCCAGCGTGGGCCTGCTGGGGCCTACCAGAGCTGATGCTGCTCACCACAGAATCCTTTGTTTCTTATTCTTGAAGACATTTTACAGTTGGGTGGGGGGCAGCCTGGTGGGCAGGTAGATGGTTACAGATGGTCTTTTTATTATTTTTATTTTAAAAATAAATTATCATTTTCTTTAACAAAATGGTGCCTATTCACAAGTAAATGTCACTCAGCATCAAGGCAGCAGAAGAAAACTCTGTTTTATTCTTGTTCTCATCATGATGCTATGATTTAAGTGTGTATTTTAAAATGCAAAACTGCACATGCTCAGAGTTATTTCTTTTTTTATCGGGGTGGGCCAATGGTTTTTTGCTTGCTTGTTTTCCTCTAACATATCAGGATTGGGAATGTAGAAGCCATTGTAAAGCACGGAATGATGGTGGGGAGAACAGAAACGTTAGTTGTGTGCTTCATAGAATCATAGAATAGTAGGGTTGGAAGGGGCCTACAAGACCATTGAGTCCAACCCCCTGCTCATTGCAGGAATCCAAGTCAGAGCATCCCTGACAGATGGCTGTCCAGCCTCATCTTGAATGCCTCCAGTGTGGGAGAGCTCACCACCTCCCTAGGTAGTTGGTTCCATTGTCGTATTGCTCTAACAGTCAGGACGTTTTTCCTGATGTTCAGCCGGAATCTGGCTTCCTGTAACTTGAGCCCATTATTCCGTGTCCTGCACTCTGGGATGATCGAGAAGAAATCCTGTCCTTCCTCTCTGTGACAACTTTGTGACTGTAGTAATACACATGGCCACCTACTTACCAGGCTGCACTACTTGGAGTCAGAATTCCCCTTGTTTTCTTCTATTTTGCCCAAGTTATAACCCTGGAAACTGAGCATACTGGGCTAGAGCCAGACTTAGTTCTTATAGCAGACCAGTCTGAAAACAACAGGACTTAACTTAGACATGATGAACTTAAGTCCTATTTCTTTCAGTGGATCTGCTCTGTCTAAATTGGGATCCAACCCACTTCCTTATGAACAGCCAAAGAATCTGATCATGGCTTGTGATATGCTGCATCCAGCTTGGTACATCGCCTACGCAGACCTGGCATATCACCCATTTCCATGTTAAAATCAAATTGAGTTCATGTTTTTACATACCAGTGGATGGGGTTTGTTTTTATCCCTTCTCAAGCAACATGTGTGATACCTTCTATGTTAGGTACCTACTACTTTATTTACTTCTCTGAGTCAAGAGGTATGTTGTTGCTGTCGTTGTAGCCACTCATTCTCCTCTAGTGACTGCTTTTGCTTTACCTCATACACCTGGAATTTCCTCTAGACTGGTTTCCTGATCCTGAGTATAGAGGAGCTATTGGAAGCTTCATCTGGAGTTTCCCCCAGATCCTCCATTCAAACTATAAGCTTGGGTGGGGGGATGACATCTATGTAAAGCTCTTAAATGCCACTTAATTTGTAATTTATGGTGCAGAAATAATGTTCACAGTGGCTTTGAGTGGCTTTTATAGCAACAGTATATCTCACAAAACCATGCAAGAGATTACAACTAGCTGTAACTTTTCCCCCAGGGTGGGATGTGCAAGACTTCATCAGGAAAATGGCAGCAATTAAATTCTTATGAAACGGTCAGCAGAAATGGTAACGGTTGAGACAGTTACCACAGTAGCTTTATTGAATCAAATGAAGTTGTGGAAATATACAAAAGGAGGTATGGGTAGATTTTTCCATTTGTGTGTGTGCAGTGGGGATTTAGGTCTATGGTAGTGATTGCAGGCATCAAGAACCATGAGATGGAAATTATTCTGGCTTAATCCAGAACAAATATATATGATGATGTTATGTAAGCACCTATTGTTGCTGTAAGATCAAGGGAGGATTCTTGGTACACTCTGGTCATTACAATACAATTAAGCTGGGATTGTTCAATAGATTTTACAAAGACATTTCAAATTAAAACTACATTTGGGTGAGCCAAATGGGAGCATGCAAGACAGAACGGTCTCTGCATGGGAGCATGCAAGGCAGAACAGTGACAATAATACACTGAAAACACCATTCTTGCTTTCTGAGGTACTTTTCTACCTCTCTTCTTATTTGGAACCATGTCAAAGTGGCAGTGAACAGTCTCTCTTGCTCTCTCTCTCTCCTCCCCCCTCCCTCCCTCTCTCTCACACACACACAAAGTGCTTTGCCAACAACTTCTTCCACACTTTTTTATTATTATTATTTTGATCAATTTGACAGAAAAGAAATTGCTTTTAAAAAAATCAAAGAAGAATTAAAAAATAGTAAAATTCTTGCAGGGTGGCAAGGTTCTTGTGTTTATCTTGGTTACAAGGTGGCTGAGAGGTTTGTGTTGGTGTCCCCTCTTTAATTGTACAATCCTGCCCTTGGTGGTCTGCAGCCTCCTCAGCTTCCCACATTTCTATTAAAGCCAAGGTGAAGATGTCATAAGGTAATTTTTCCAGGGACTTTTTCAGATCAGGAAGCAGCCCAGGGGAGCGCTGCAGAGTGATGGAGAGATGTGTCAAAGAAAGGGGGGAAGCAGCATGCTCAGCCCCCTTGCAACAATAGGGTAAGTTCAAAAACTCCAAGAGCAATTTAAAAGAATGAGGGATTTTCCACACAGCACATTGCTCATGCACAGTTCCTTGCTCATGGTTCTTTGGGGTTCTTCATATGTTGTCATGACCCTCCAGTTTCACTTCTGTGTCTAACCAACACTTTAAGTAAGTTTTTTTAGAGCAGGGAAAATGCAGTATTGTTTGTGAAAGTAAGCACGGTTTCCTCTTGTGTATTTGCGCTATTCCGCTATACCATGATGCCACCTAGAGGTTATGTAGTGGAAAAGCAGGAAAGGAAATGCTCTTCGCATAGTGCTCAGATCTCAATTCTGAGACAAAACTGAAAGTAGATACAGTGAATTAACAACCTCATGTAGAAAAACTCTAAGATGGAAGCCTCTGTTATGCAGGACAAAATCTTCCAGGAAATTGGAGGGCAAATTTTGGCACAGCACCATCAGACACAAGCAACTCAACAGCTATTGAAAAAAATATAAAATATAGTTAAATAATAGTTGCTAGGTTCATGACAGTCTATGAGGGAGCCTTTCAAGTGACCTTTCATTTCCCTGACCTTCAGCCATCATTCAAGGCATGGTATGGGAAGAAGGGACAAGATGCAAGAAGTAATGATGTGCAGGAGATTCAGGGCTAGTTTTCATATTTTCATTCATCCACTCCACATAATGTGCATGTGTTTTAGAATGTTTATCCTCTCCAGCAGCTTTCAGCTTCAACAATCTACGCAAATGAAAATGGGAATGTGAGTGAAATGGGAAGGGAGATCAAAACACAATCTGACAGCCAAACAAGAGTCTTATAGATTGCTGCCCCTCAGAGAAGGGGGAAAATTGTGAAAGTTTTGATATAGAAATGTAGGTCTTTTATATGAACTGCAGTCTGACAGAGGAGGGGTGGGGGACACATTAGAGGATTGTTTCAATTTTAAGCAACCAGGAACTAATCCTAGTAATGTCAATAGCAGCTCATTCCATTAGTCCATTATAAAAAAAATTAGGGAGCCAGATGAAAAATTTATTACAGCCAAGAGTTAAGGGATTGATTTCTCCTTGTGAAAACTCAGCAGCTGGGAAAGCAATATAGTGGCACAATTATTTCCAATTTCAATACTCATTACTTTCCTTATGAAGACCCAAGCAACTCAGTGACAAAAAATCTTAAGGGCTTACTGGAATGTTACTGGGACAGTCCAATTTCTTTCTCTGACCATACTAAATATGGACATAGTAGAACATCTAATGATCATAATATCGATTAGATGGGACATCAGTTTCCCTTTGATCTGAACTATGCAACTTTTAACAGCACCACTTTTCAATTTCTTATAGCAGATTTTCTGGTATTACTGTAACCCAGAAGGGTTCGTCTATTGACAAAATCCATCTCTATTAAAATGGAGTGCTGATGATAATCCCACTCGGCTTCTATTTTTACTCAGCCTGCATCTAAAATGATCTGTAAGAGGTTTACAATAGATGTGGTCTGTAGTTTCTCTTTGTATCCCAATTGGATGTGAGCCATTTATAGTGAAGGTAGGTGCTTATGTGGAAGCAAACTTGAGTAAGGAGGATGAAGTGATATCAACAAGATGGGTGCCAATGAATCAGTGGAGGAGATCACTGCTATGGAAAACCACCACTGGTATGCAAAATTCATGAAAGAGTGCCCATCTGGACAACTCAGCATGTATGAATGCAAGAAGCTCCTTGGGTTTGAAAATCCAACTGCAGAGGCAAACACCTATGTTGAGAAAGTGTTTAATATATTTGACGCAAATAAGGTAAGAGTTCTTTCTAGAGTGCATTGCTTTGTTTAAATTGTATCTTATTTTTTAATTATCTGCATACTGAATAAGTCAAACATTTTAATTTGAAACCATATTTAGATTTACAGTTTCATTTCGGGATAACTGCATCTACATGAAATAAACCTAAACAGTAAAGAATCTGTGCCACCTTAAAACATTTTCAATATGCTGGCGATTAAAACAAATACTTTTTTAGACCTCTGAGATATTTCTCCTGATATTTCAGGCTGTGCGAGTCGAAAAATGCCATGCCAAGCATTAATATTTTATACTGATGTGCTTGGAATGACATTTCTTAGCAATGAAGCAGAAGAAAAAGAAAATTCTCAAGCTAAGAGAATCTAATAAAATCTATCAATGTTCCCTGCCCCCCCCCCCCACACACACACTAATTCTCAGCTAGGTTTTCTGATTCTATAGACATCTGGAAGAACTAAAAAGAGCCTTGCTGGTTCAGGCCAAAGGCCAATCAAGTCCAGCATCCTTTTTTCACAGTGGCCCCAACCAGATGCTTCTATGAAGCCTAAAAGCGGGACATGAGAGCAAAAGCCCTCTCCAACTGTTGTTCTCAACAACTGGTACTCCAAGGCATGCTCCCACCATTCTCAGGAAGGTAATCTTGTCCTCTATATGGAGACTTGTTTTTGTCCATCACTTAGAAAATTCTTTAAGTGATTCATAAATATTGTTAAATAAATAAGTCAATAAATATGTTAGCGTAACACTTTTTCTTCAGTGTCGCTAAAGGGACTCACAGCAAATCCAGTTCCCCGCTTACCGGGGAGCTGCCATTGTGAGCAGGCGCAGGTCCTGTAGCGGGAAAGGGAGGGAGCTGGCAAGAGCCGGGGCAGCAGCGGTGGAGGCACCTCCCCTCAGCATGAGCGCCAAGCCAACCAAAAGGCTGGCTGTCTCCACTGGTGGGAACAGTGGCAGGTAGTTCCCCTCTCTCGGCCGTCTGCTGGCGCCTTTGCTGTTGCCGGCTTCCCCACCCTGGTAATTAGCCACACCTGGTAATAGTAGATCTTGCAACGGACAGAAGTCAGTCACCAGTAACGGGGCTGGGAAGGAATTTTGTGTGCCTTCTAATTCGCAAGAAAGGGAGGGGCAGGGTTTTTGCCTTCCTCGCTGCAACAGTAGTCTGCATGAATATGTAGTAAGGTGAGCTGTTTGGCAGTGACAAGTAGCCTTAAAAGAAAAAACTATGCACATTTATTCAGTTGAAATAAGATCTTACCCATCAACAGAAAAATTAATTCAACAGTCTTCCAAATTCAGAAGAAACCAAGATGTCTGAACTAGTAACGTGTCACTCGATTGGAATCTTGCCTTATTTAAGAGATTAAGGGCACAATCCTATGCGTGTTTAGGCAGAGAAAAGGCTGGAGAGAATAGCTGGCTCAGGAATGCTGGGAGTTGTAGGCCTTTTCTCTGCCTACGCATGCATAGGATTGCGCCCTAAAGAAAGTTGCCTAGAAATGTAAATAGCTTAATCTGAGAGTTATAGTGTAGATGGTGTTTTGTTTTTGCCTTCATTAGGGGAAAAAAAGTTATTTTGAAGAGAAGTTTGAACTGGTTCCTCTTTTCGAAGACGGTGTAGCAGACCGGGGAAGAAAAAACAGAGTTGGAATAAAGGAGAAGTAAGCGTTTTTGATTCAGGCTTTACTAGGCCGCATTGTTGAAATCAACAAGCTTGCAAAGGAAAATAACAAGAGATGAGAAATACGCTTATCACTGAGAAATGATGGAGACTAATAATATTTTTAGAAGCAGAAAGTACAGATTACAGTTAGCAGCTTGGAAGTCTGTAACAGTCAGGAAGGGCAGTCTTGTGCTCATTCACAATTTTCTATCATTGTTGCTTGACTCTTCTGTAGTTGCTGCTGACTCCTCATTAACCCTTGCTAGTGAATCAGTAATCAGTTGATCAATAAGTCAAATAGGTCTATGATTCATATGTTAATTGCAAACCTATATAATCTATTCCTTGAGAATGGAAGGGGTGGAGCTTTGTACCACAGCCGGACTGCTGTGGTTGCATTGGTTCCCTCCCCAACCACTGTAGAGATGTGATTTTCTTTTGCCAATAAAAGTCTCTGAAGGAACTGTACTCCGAAATACATGAGTGGATTAATTTTTCTATGACACCATGATGGTGTCCAGGTTTGGACGACATGCCAACCCATTGTGGGTAAAACAACCCCTACAACAGCCATGATTTATCAGGGTGGGTTGTTTCCAAAACATAAACCACCCTGCGGAAAGCTGTCTGGCTTTGGACGACACACTTAACCCACCATTGGATGTTTCAGACCACAACCCATGATGGGTTGGCATGTCGTCTGAACCCAGTCACTGTGTGTGTATCTATTTTCCAGTGGAAAAATGCATTCTGTTAAGTAGTGGCTTTAGGATTCCTACATTCCTATGGAACTCTGTGTATAAGAAAATAACTCTATAAAATTATGCTGACTCTAGGAACCAGGAATATCTCGTAGCACTTACTGAGTTGTCTGCTGCTTTTCTTTCATTGTTTATCAAGTGAACAGTAGTGAAAAAGATGGCCCAAATCTTTCTTGCATTCCCCTCCCTAACCTTTGACTCTGTGATATGTGTTGACAGAATTTGGGGAGATTCCAGAAAGAAAATGGATGTGTCCTTCATAGGGTGGCCCACTTTCCAGAGGACAGTCCTCTATTTGATGGCATCTTTTTTTTTGAAGGGCTGTCCAGACCAAGTCCAGTCTAAAGATAAACCATCATAAGAAGGGAGAGCAGAGGCCTTGAAGTTGGCCATCATCAACAGTGACCACCTGGACAACAAACTGAGCAGGCACACAGCTCACCTGGTCACGGTAGGGATGTATGAAAGTCACTTACCTTTTTGTAGATTGATTCACGGTGGGGGGGGAAGCACTCCGTCCCTCCCCCCAGAATCCTCAACGGTGGGGAGGCGATTCAGTCCTCCCCCCTGGAATCCTGCCCAGCTGGCTCTGCTCCGCGGCGGGTCCGCAGAGCAGCCGGCCAGGGCCATCCGCAGCCAGAGTTCCAGCTGCAGACTGGCTGCTGCAGATGCAAATGGCGGCTGCCATAGCGGCCGCCATTTGCATCCAGCCAGGCTGCTGTAATAGGCTACGTAAGTATTTATGTAGCCTATCACAGCAAGCAGAAAAAAACCAAAACATTGTACACAAATGGTGGCGGCTACGGCGGCCGCCATTTGCGTTCCCTATTTTTTGCCGTTTTAGCCTACATAAATATTTACATAGGCTATTACGGCGAAAAAGAGGGGAACGCAAATAGCACAGTGGGCACTATTTGCGCTTCTTTTTTTCCCGCCATTTTAGCCTATGTAAATATTTACGTAGGCTAAAATGACGAAAAATAGGGAATGCAAATGGCGGCCGCCATAGCCGCCGCCATTTGCCTACGCTGTTTTTTGGAGGGGGGGGTTGCTTGCCGTGATAGGCTACATAAATACTTACGTAGCCTATCACGGCAAACAGCAGATGCAAATGGCGGCCGCAGCAGCCAGTCGAAAGACCAGCCGCCACCGCTGGAGCCGCCGCCGCCAGAACATCCGCACCAGGTGGGGGGAATCCACGGGGGGGGAACGGGGGGGGAGGCCGTTCCACCACGGATTTTGGGGGGCTGAATGCATTTGGCCTCACTGAAATCCATGGCAGAATTCTCCACCATCCCTAGGTCACGGTCTTTCCCACTATGATGAGATGTATTGTATGAACTGGTTCACACAATCAAACAAACCATGGGTTGTTTGTGAGCACACAGGAGTGAAAGAGTGTACTGGTTCCTGCCTGCTCCTGCTTTTCTAAATAACCCAGGAATGCCCCATTCCTGGGTTGTTATCGTGACTTCCAAACCCCGCACTCTGGGCTGCTGTCAGGATGCCCCTGTTGCCTACTGAATACTCCAATAGCCAAAATGAACACACAGACAAAAGGGCTGCTTTCCAAGGCTTTAATTCCATTTATCCTAATGAGGCATACAGATGCTAATTGCTTGAGACTCAGAGAAACTACAAAGGAACAGCTATCTAGGGGCTTCTAAGGGTTAGGACGTCAGTTGATTTCCATTTGGGAAAAACGTGGCAAATCTCTGAACTTAAGGGGTGGGAGGGGAAGAGCTCTCCTGTGATGCTTCTGGGCACAGCTTTTGACATCGAGCCAATCAGGCTGAGCGCCGAAGCTTGGCCCCTGTGATATCTCACTTGTGCCTGCGTCTGCGACTCGCGTTTAAAAGTTCTGGTTGTCCCTCCCTTTCCAGGCCTGGTTCACTGTTGCTCCCAAGGATGTGAGAAGGGGGGGGCTCCCCCTCCAGCTGCACCTCTGAAGTCTGAGAGAGTTCCTCCCCCATGAATTGTCTCTTCTCCTCAGAATCAGAACTGCTTTGGGACTCTATGGGCTCAGATACAACCCTGACAGCTATTAAGCAACTCTGGGTTAAACAACTCTAGGTTAAGCAGCTCTGGGTTATTTAACTCTAAACAACCCAGACTGCCAGGTTCAGATGTGAAATATGGATTTCAATTTACCCAAGACCACTCAGTTGATCAGGCTGAGAGATTTGGGATCTTATGAGGTGGAGAAGAACTCACAATGTAGGTGAAAGAAAAGATTTATTGAAATAAAAGAAATAAGCAAAAGTAGAACCTCCTCAGAGAGTTGCACGCTGTCTGAGGCTTAAGAGGTTGCATGCCTCCTAGGTACAAACCTAGTTACAAAGAAATCTCAAAGAGTTTCAGGCTCTTTGAAGCTTAAGAGGTTGTGCACCAGGAGGTAAGAGCTTAACACAAACAATCCTCAAGAAGCTGCGCCCTTCTTGATCAAAACGTAGTTATCCAATTGTGGTGCATTAAATGACTAAATATATTTAGTCATTTGCTCAGCTCCAGATCGGTCCACGCCGCAAATGGCCCACTAAGGCAACGGTGATACTGTCAGCCAGGCTTAAGCCTGCTGTCTTATATCCCAGACCCAAATGGTTAAGTATGTCAGAAGAAAGTTAACTGAGCCTTATCTAAGCCCAGACAGTAAAATCCTTTTCCTGAATTCTACCCAACACATACTCACCACACGCTATCAAGTACTTGGCCAGAGCACTTAATAAGTGTCCCGTGGATTGAGGGTGCTGTTAGTATGTGTACATACAAACGATCCAGATGCAACCATGCCCGTCCTGAACAATGGAGAGCTTGGGAGTTTTATACCCTTTTTCCCTCATTGGGGTTCATGAAATCAAAGAGGGGTTCAGTATGTTCTTTGTTGATAATACCCATGTCCTAAATTCCAGGATTGCCGTTGTTACTGACAGATTGACATCCCCTTCTGACTCCCCAACATTTCTCAAGGTTGTTTCTGTGGTCATAATGTGCCGTCCTCCTCTTTTATTGCCCATTTCCATCTCCTGTAACTGATACTTTGGCAATCTTCAGCACATACCAGAGCATCCCCATTTGGCCTTCCCGCAATAAAGCCATTAATTCTCCATTCAAACCTCCCCTTCCTGACCTGGGTTAGAATGCTTCATATGCACATGACATGGAATGGTTACAAATTAACCTTTTCACATTTCATTATATTCTCAATGGACACTTACATGTTTTGAGTTACAAAAGACATTTCAGGATGTTTACAATTCAGGCTTGTATTTAGGGTCAAACTGCATTCTATTTCTTTTCACACCACATTTGTTACATTGCAAAGAATAGGGATGTAAGAGAAATCCTCTGCGGATTCAAATGAGGCCGGATTCTTTGGAATCCAGCCTCAGAAATCCGCAGCGGATCAGGACCACTTACCTCCGCTCCAGGAGGACTGGAGGCGGAACAGCACTCGGCTGCTTCTTGCGAGCCAGAGCCAGTCGCCTCCTCCCTGTCCCTGCCAATTGCCATGTCTTTAAAAAAGAAAAAAAAATGGCAATAGGGAGGATGTGCCCATAGACTTATATGCAAACAGAGTCATGAATCTTGCGTATAAGTCTATGTGTCCATAGGCTTATATGCAAGATTCACGGCTCTATTTTGCATGTGAGTCTATAGGCACATCCTGCTGAACACCATTTTTTAAATAGAGCTGTGAATCTTACGTATAAGCCTATGGACACATAGACTTATATGCAAGATTCATGACTGTATTTGTGTATAAGTCTATGGGCACATCCTCCCAATTGCCTTAAAAAAAAAAAAAAAAAGACATAGCAATCGGCAGGGACAGGGAGGAGGTGAACGACTCTGGCTGGCAGGAGGGAAAGTAAGCGGCCCCCAAGCCAGTCCCCCCTCCCCCGGAATCCGAGCGAAGCGGAACCACTCTGAACGATTCCGGGGAGGAGGAACGGATCACCTCCCCCCCCCCCGGATTCCCCACCGGAACAGACGGTGGGGAATCTATACACCCCTAGCAAAGAAAAAAAGAGTACATTTTGGCACCTGAAGTCTACAAGGTATTCTACTAGGAGCAGGGAGAGAAGTTATAGAGGGAAGCAATCTTCATTGACAAAAATCAAGTAAAGGTGAATTTAAGAAATGAGAGAAATTAATAAAAGTGATAAGACATTAGAAGTAAGATATAAACTTAACTATTTAAGGGAAATATATGTAGATATAAGGAGATATAGGGGAGACGAAAAATTGGATGAAAAAATTGGAAAAATAAAATCACACTGTGTCACAGACGTCATGACAACAACCCAAGAACTAGGTGTTGCTGAATTGTTTAAGTAAGTCAAAGCAATGAGCACGCAGCATTCGCTTGCTGCCACATGGCCCCATATAACTATGGATTAAACAACCCATAGTTATCATTACGTGTGAACCAGGTCTATGTCTATTTAAATTATAGTAATTACTTCTATTTGCACAAATCATGCAAATTGCAGCTGCAATTTGAGCAAATATCAATTTAAGGGGGAAGAAAACCAATTTTTTTTTCCAGATTCTGGGAAACACCCAGGACTCGGCTTGTGAATGCAAGCCAAGCCATGTTGGCAGCGGGGATCCATCAGGCCCCAAAAGGGCCAGATTTGGAAACAACAGACATCCCTACTTCTAAATGTGCATTTTTATATATGAGTTAGCAGATGCAAATTTCATGCAACCTGTGTCCCCTTTTGTCCTCTTTTTTGGTAATGTGTTCCCTCTTTTAAGAGGGCACCCTAGCCTAGTTGAACTAGAACTTGTAGTCTGAGAGACAGATTTGTGCTTCGTTATGTGCCATGCTGTCTCAAGAACTACCCGTCTCAGATTTCGCATATGAAAATTTTATACAAATTTATGTCCTCATTTATCCTCTTCTTTGGGGGATGTGTAAGTGGCCATGGCTGCCACAACCTTTCAGGCAGTGGCACTGGGAAATGCTGTGATAATGCTAGTGAAAAGCCTAGCATTACATGGGCAGGACCAGGGCAAGATTTACAACTTGTGTCATATTGATACAATCCCATCATGGTGACGCTATATCCCTCTTGTGCACTGATACCTCATAGCACATACAATGACATCTGTTGCGGCAACTTAGATCATATGGAAGTGGGAAATAACACTAGAAAAGCGGTATACAGAATGTGTAATGTGCCCCAACAGTTATCAGTGCTCTTCAATACAATAAAAAGCACTAGCGTAGTTCTAGCCCAGTTGCACATCTCTTTTCCATCCAGCTGTTGCTTGTCCAATGTCAAGGTGGAAGGACACATACAATTGGCCTTAGGCCTTTAAGCAGGAAGGAAACACCGTGGGTTGCCACTGGTATAATGAATGGACAGTACCCAAGTGTAGAAATATCTAGTGCAAACATGTTTCTTTTCATTTTCTGGAAAATAGTATTAAGCTCCAAAGTTGGCTCGATCTACAGGGTACCACACAGAGAATAAAACTGCTGTGAATCTAGGCTTTCCAGGTATTATTTTGTCTAGCAACTGCAATTTCCACTGATCTTATTCTGGTCATCATTACTACTATTCATACTATTCCTTGCCTGGTCATGTTTCAGTCTTGCATGCAATACAGCTTGTAATCTCCCGTAACTCTGAGCTAGCAACTTCGTCATGATTTCTTTGTCATATTGCCATGACGTCTTCCTTTTTATTGGTTTTCTGCCAGCCATTGAAAACATTTCTCTTTAAACAAGCATTTGACTCTATGGTTGCTTAATTTCATTTCTTCATTTATTCCTTCTCTCTTTTGTGTTTTTGTCTTTGCTATTGCTTTTAGCTTGTTATGTACATTCATAATTGATCATTGTTGATTTTCTGTTTTTATATTTTGTAGCTGCTTTGAGCAACTCTTTCTTGGGCGGGGGGGGAGCAAGATAAACATTACTAGAATAAAATAAACTAAATCTTTACCTACCGAACCAATGAAACTCTTTTGGGAATCTAATCTATGATATGCTGTGCTTACTTTTATTTTAATATTTCCAAAACAAATCTAAAATGTTAATTTTCAAAATGCCTTTGGAATCATCTTCACAGCTCATTGTTAGAATCATGTCCCAGAGTTACAATCATGTCTATTCACTGGGTTCACACAACGTGATGTCATGTCATGCAAACCCAGACCAATTCCTGCAGGTGGCTTGTGCATGGGGAACAAGCCACTCTAACAACCTGTAGCTTTAGGGGTTGTTGTACGCGTGATGGGTTGGCATGTTGTCTGAACCTGGCACTGCCAACCCATTGTGTGTTGCAGACATCGGCAAGCCAAGCAAACTTGCCCATGTCACAGTAGTAGTGCCTCTACCATGCCCAAATGGCACTTTAGAGGGACTGTCACTCATTTGGTAAGCCCTTTTTTAAAAAATGCACCCTGCCACTTGTGCAAAATGGGCTGTTTCCCCCCCCCCGAGCCCTGGGAATGTGCGCAAACATCTTTGTAAGTTTGCATTTGTTTATTTTTGGTCAGTTTTTTGCAGTTGCAAAGGTGTACAATTGCAACAGTCAAACTATATATAGCCTTGTCTTGTCTATTGCCTTGTATGTTTCAGCTGTCAAAGGGAACAAAGTGTACTAGGAAATATACAAGGTAATTGACAAGATGGGGCTGCATATAAACTAGTTTGAAAGCCTTTGACATCTGACAGGTCTGGAGAGAAAGGGGACCAGATAAGCCCCTTAGCAAAGTTATCCTTGTGTTTAAAGTGTGGGATTTACCCTTGGGTAAAACCTCCTTCCATTCCACCTCTCCCCTAAGTCATTTTAACAGTGATCTAGGGTCCACCCCATTTTCAGAGTTCCCTTTTTACTGCAAATAGCAGCTCTGAAAATGGGGTGGACCCTAGATCACCCTTAAAATGACTCTGGGAAGACTCAGAAAGGGGTGGAAAGGAATGGGGACACCCAACGTAAGTTCCATACTTCAGAACGTGAGGATAACTGGGACTTTCAGTTGGAACCAATGTTGCCCTCGCAGCAGTCCGAGGAGCCTCCACGGGACACTATCTCAAACAGCTTTTTAAAAGGTTGAAAAACCTTTTCATCTCCCCCCTGGAATTAAAAGGGGGGGCAAGGCAGCAGCTGGATGAGATCTTGGAGAAAAGTACTCTCCGCGAAGAAGTGGGGGGGCTGGATTCCGAGACTACCCTCCCAGAGCATAAACATCGCAAAAAGCTGTTTTGAAACTCCTTTCTAATAGGAGAAAACAGGGCTGATATGTTCCATTGTAATATATGGATTAAGAAATATCAACAACATCTGAGGGATGGTTTAAGAAATATCAACAATATTTGAGAATATCTGAGGACCTGCAAGATTTGTTTGAAGAGAAACATGGCTACAGCGAGGAGAAAGAAAGGAACTGCATCCCCCTGAACTCACTCCCACCGTACCTCCATTGGCAAAGCTTCCGAGAACCGAAGGTATAGCAGAATTATTTACTTTGATAAAAACTTTATCTTTGTAATTTGCTGAGCAATCTAAGAAGTTGGATTCAATCCAAAATTCCATCACTGCCCTGCAAGGAACTGTGGATTTAATTAACACTTCTTGGCAAAAAATGGAGGCGAAGGTTAATGAGCTGCGAGATAGGCTGACAATGAATGAAACTATGACACAAGCTTTTTTCAAAAATTTCTCTGTCAGAATTTCCCAGCTGGAGGCCTTCACGCGCAGATACAATGTGCGTATTATTGGTATTAAAAATCTGCCTAGAGATGTAAATTTGCCTACCTTTGTAGACAAGTTTTTGCATGAGATACTCTCTGTGCCATCTGATTATTTATTTGATATTGAGCAGGCATTTCGTGTGCCAAATGCTAAAGGGACTGGCTATACCATTATAGTCCAATTTGCAAGAATCTCCACAAAGAATTATATCCTGCGTTTGGCAAGAGATGGAGGAAATCTTTTTTGGAAACAAGATAAAGTTATGTTATTTCCAGATTACATCAAAGAGGTGGCTGATAAAAGAAGGCGAAAATATGGCAAAACAAATGAACTTACAATGTCACTTAAAATATCCTGCTACATTTTCCATTGTTTCTGAAGGTCAGATGAAGAAGTTTCTAAATCATGAAATGGCGGAGGCATGGCTGAACGTAAAAATGAGTGAGACTTCTGTTCCAGCCCCATGAACTGGAATCTTTAAACAAGTTTTGTTAATTGTTTATATTTAGTCTGCATGATTCAGGCTAGGTCAGAGATAACTCATTATACATACATTCGTTTGCTCTCTTTCATTCTTCTTTTTTATTTTTCTTTAAATTCTCGTTATGATATGCTGCATTTAAATATATTGCTTGAGGGTGTATTGTGCACACTCACCTAGTATAAAATATATTACTGACTGTTGTAAGATGGCTTTCAAGCTTTATTATTATATAACATTATAATTTCATCTTTTTTGCTGTTGTTATTATTATTATTACTATTATTATCATTACTATAAGACTACTAAGTAAGATGTTTGGTTGGTTAAACTGTTAAGCTTTATTATTGCTATTATATTCTAACTTAAGGGCAATATATGGTTGCTGGGAATGAATTGTAGGCCTGCTTCCTTGCGATAAGGCTGATGATATGATATTGAAATGTAAGGCTGATTATTAAATTGTAATATTGCTAATGTTATAGGTATAGTTTCTAAATTAGGATGGGATTTGAAGCCCATGTGTACTGGAGTTTAAATTTAACCCTTTAAAAAAGAAGGGGGGATTATTTTCTTTTCTTTTTCTTTTTCCTTTCTTTTTTCCCCTTTCTTCTTCTTTTCAGTATTGTTGTGTCGTCCTAAGAATATTGTATTGTTGGGAAATAGTAGTTATTGATCAGGTTGTTGGTATTGTTTATTTCATTTATAAAGTCAAAAGTAAATAAAAAGTATTCTAAAAAAAAAAAAGCACTTGAGGATAACTGTGCTAAGGGTACGATCTGGTCCCATTTCCCCAACCTGTCAGTGGGTAAATTTGCACACAGTGACAGCTGTCAAACTCAGGAAGGGGGATCATATCTCACCCTTTGTAACCTCATTCCCAGGGTTTGAAGTGTATAACATACCCTTGGGGGTCCCCCCTTCCATTCCATCCTCCCTAAGTCTCCCCCAAGTCATTTTAAGGGTGATCTAGGTTCCACCCCATTTCCAGAGCTGCCCTTTGTTTTAGACTGGGAAGTCTTTGAATGCTAGCTTTGTACAGAGCTCAGCAGTTTGGAAGCACAATGGGGCCGCCCAAAATTAAGGTAATGGCTTCACTCTGAGTACAACTGAGGTATGAAGAAATATATATGTTTGTAAAACATAAAAGAAAAATAGCATGTTTAAACTCCCCAAATAGCCTAACAAGAGCTCTCTTCTGGTACTCTGGAAGTGTATGTGTGGAGGGGCTATGGGGTTCCATGCACCGCCCCCGAACCCTCAGCCCTCCTGCATGACAAGAAAAGTCCAAATGGGGATTGTGACCGTGTTCAGCTGAACCCAGTTTGCACAGCATTCCCAGTCCTATGGAGGGCTGTAAGCATGTTCAGTCAAACACACTTACAATCCCTCTTCCGACCTTCCCAGTCAATGTGGGGTACAGCCCCACAGCCCCTCCACACATACATTTTCAGAGCCAAGCTACACATTATGCCAACCACATAGCATGTAGCAGCAGGGTAGCTTTTTCTTCACTGTAGTGTAAGCAATTGCAGCCCTGATTCAGAGCCGGACCACTGCACTCCGGGAGAGGAAGATTAAACCTTCACCACCACCATTTGCTTCCCCAAATCCCGCCCCCATCCCTATTCTAAGCTGTTTAGGAGAGAACGGAAGTCTTTAAAAGAGGTGGTAATTAGGCCACTCCTGCAAAAGCCTAACCTGGCCCTGGAGGACGTTAATAACTATAGGCCAGTCACCAACCTCCCTTTCCTGGGCAAGGTGCTTGAGTGGTGGTTGCCAGACAACTTTTTGAATGAAATGCATAGGCATGGCGGAGAATTCCGCCATGGATTCCGGTGAGGCCAAATGCCAGCACATTCGGCCCCCCAAAATCCGTGACGGAACGAAGCCCCCTGCCCCCCTACTCCGCGAAATGGGCCCGGAACGGAGCCTACCTTTGTCGGCTGTTCCGGTGCTCCTCAAATCTTTCGAATGGCCATGATAGGCTACGTAAATACTTATGTAGCCTATCACGGCTAAGGCAGGGACGCCATTTGTGTCCCTACGGAGGCTGTGATAGGCTACATAAATATTTACATAGCCTATCACGGCAAAAAAAGGGAATGCAAATGGCGGAGGCTACGGCGGCTGCCATTTTTGTTCCCTTTTTCGCCGTGATAGGCTACGTAAATATTTACATAGCCTATCACAGCTAAAAAAGGGGACGCAAGTGGCAGCTGCCGTAGCTGCCGCCATTTGCGTTCCCTTTTTTTTTTGCCGTGATAGGCTACGTAAATATTTACATAGCCTATCACAGGCCGGCATAGGGACGCAAATGGCATCCCCTACACAGGACAACATTTGCGTCCGCAGCAGCCCAGCAGCGGCTGGAGGCCCCGCTGCGATTTGGCCCGGCCGGCAGCTCCGCGGCCTAGCTGCAGCCAGGCAGGATTCCGGGGGGAGGAACGGATCGCCTCCCCCCACCTGCAGAACCTGGCGGAGCCAGGTAAGAGGGGTTTCGTACACCCCTAGAAATGCATTATCTAGATCCATTTCAATTAGGCTTCATGCCTGATTTTGGAACGGAAACTGCCTTTGTTGCCCTGTGGGATGACCTTAGCCAGGAGAGGGACAGGGGGGGTGCGACCCTGTTGATTCTCTTGGACCTCTCAGCAGCTTTCAGTACCATCAACCACGGTATCCTTCTGGATAGGTTGTCTGGGATGGGAGTCGCAGGCACTGCACTGCAGTGGTTCTGCTCCTACTTAGATGGCCGATTCTAGAAGGTGGTGCTGGGGGATTACTGCTCTGTGCCATCGCAATTGTGCCATGGGGTTCCACAGGGCTCTATTTGATCCCCCATGCTGTTCAACATCTACATGAAACCGCTGGGGGAGGTTATCTGGAGGTGTGTGCTGAAGTGTCATCAATATGTGGATGACACCCAGCTCTGTCTCGCCTTTTCATCAAATCCAGGTGAGGCAGTGGCTGTTCTGAATCAGTGCCTGGGCATGGGAATAGACTGGATGAGGGCCAATAAACTGAGACTCAAGATGGAGGTACTGTTAGTAGCTGGTTCGTCTGCCCAGCTAAATGATGTTCGACCTGTTCTGGAGGGGGTTACACTCCCCCTAAAGGTTCAGGTTCATAGTTCGGGGGTGCTCTCAGACCCAGAATTGTCACTTGAGCCACAGGTGGACTCGGTGGTATGGAACAGCTTTTATCAGCTTAGGCTGATATACCAACTATGCCCTTATTTGGACAGAGATAGCCTAGCTACAGCTATCCATGCTCTGATAACCTCTCATCTGGATTACTGCAGTGTGTTATATGTGGGCTGCCTTTGAAACAGTCCAGAAATGTCAGCTGGTCCAAAATAGGGCAGCAAGACTGTTAATGGGGACTGACTGATCATATTATGCCACTACTTGTTCATCTGCACTGGCTTCCATTTCCGGACCCAATTCAAAGTCCTGGTATTAACATTCAAAGCCCTAAACTGCTTGCGGGGAGGTTATCTGAAGGATCAGCTTCTCTCATATGTATCTGCCCAGTCCCTAAGATCATCTGCAGATGTTCTTCTCCAGGATTCCCTGCCAAAGGAAGTGAGGTGGGTGGCTACCAAGAAGAGGGTATTTTCTGCTGTGACACTCCGGTTGTGGAATGAGCTCCCCAGAGAGGTTTGCCTGGCACCTATGTTGTGCTCTTTCCAGCACCAGGTGTAGACCTTTTTATTTTTCCAGGCATTTTAGTCTTTTAGCTCTGTTGTTTCAAATCTGTTATTGTATTTTAAATCTCTGCATTACTGCTAGGTTGTATTTTGTGTTGTACTTTTATACTGTAGTTTTACACTTTTACAGTTTACACTGTATTTTATTATATATTTTGTGGTTTTAATTGCTGTGAACCGCACAAACAGCTTCAGCTATTGGGCAGTATAGAAATAGAATAAATAAACTAATAATCACAGTAATTGTGAACTCAGCTGCTGAGTGCCAAAAGGATTGTAGCCAAAATAAGGCCACTGAGAAATGGGAAGAAAATATCAGGGAAAGCCCAAGGTTTGCAGAAATATAAAAAATATTTAGGGGGAAAAACATACTTCCCATAAGATCCCAATGAGGACTGAACATACTCAGTGGCACAGAATGCTGACTGACTAGGGGGCGGGGGAAGGGGAGAGATAGAAAACTGGTTGAAGGGGAAATGGAACGGAGTATCTTTCAAGAGGGCATGGCAAGGGATTCCACTGCGGGGAAATCGGGCCCTTTTTGGACTCGCCAGATATCCTTGATCCCCGTGGCTCAGCTTGTATTTGTGAGCCGGCCAATGGGCTTTTCCCAAAATCCAGGAACTTCCCTCATTTTTTCCCCATAAATAGCAATTTGCATAAATATTGGTCACAATTTGAGTAATTTGTGCAAATTTCAGTTGAAATTTGCACAAATCGCTATTTATGAAAAAAAAATACCCAAGCAAAGTTCTTGGATTTGGGGAAAAGCCTCCACTGCATCTGCCCCCACCCCATGCACTGCCGCATCTCCCAGCATCCTGGGGTGCTTCTCTCACCACATTTCCCTCCCACCCACCCCCGCTACTTCCCCCATTCAACACTGAGTCTGCCCCCGCCATATCTGTCAAGCCTCCATCATGTCTCCCCACATCTCCCAGCAACACACCACGTCTTCCAGCAATCTGACGCATCTCCCCCACACACACACACCCTGCACCCAATTCCCCACCAGGTATACCAGATCCCAACATGTCTCCCAAGTCCCAGCTCTGTTTACAACAACAACAAAAAGGGAACATCTGCAAACTGGCCCAACTCAATGCGATCCTGTCAGACCAGTTTGCAGGGAGGTGAGCCGAAGTCTGGGGGGCCAAACTTGGAAGTTTGGTGATCTTCACCCCCTGGACGGATTCCTCTGACATCCCTAGGCATGACTCCGTAGTTGAAACCCTGAGCAAGAACACTCCATACTGTAACATTTTGTTGCGAGCCCCACCTTAATAATAGTTGTAGCAGTAGTAGTACTAGTAGATGGGGGGGGGGGGAGATTCTGGAGCCCAGTCCTGCATGAAAGTAATGCCCTCTGATGTGAAAGCCCTTCCTTTAATCCCAAGTATGTACAGTCTCATTTGTTTACTTGGTGTGGATAAAAAGCACTTTGCACATATTCAGAGGTACTCTCATATTTCTTATTTACCTCATGCATTCCATGGCTAAGCATTTGAAAACAAATTCTGGGGCTAAGGCCTGGTAAGCCTTGCTAAACTAAACCCTGTTTTAGCAGCTTGAGCTACCACAAGTGCTAAAAGAACACTGTGGGGATCTCTAACTCAGCATTTGCCTTCTTTGTGGATGAACTGTTATCTTCTCTAACTATTAGGGTCAAACTATACGTTCCGTTAATTGTGCAGCGTGTGGGTATTTTTACTCAAGACCAGGGGTGAGCAACTTCAGGGTCAAGTTCCACACACACCCAGAACCCCTACAGGCCTCACTCCTGCCTAGGCCACCTACCACAGGCCATAGGCCTGCCTGGATCCCCCCCGCCAAAGTGGGCCATACTCCTGTCTGGGCTTCCCCCCCCCCCACAGGCCACACTCCTGGCTGGAACTCCCCCCATGGACTGCACTCCTGGCTAGACTTTCCCCACGGGCCACACTCCTTCCTAGACCCCCCAGTACCTACACTCCTGCCTGTCCCTCCCACGGGCCGCACTCCTGCCTGGATCATCTCCCACAGGCCACACTCCTGAAATGTGGTGACGCAGCATCGGCAAAAGAATCAGTGCTTTGCCACTGAATTTCATGGCAAACCACTACTGCAGCTTAAAAAGGACAAATGTAGCTTGTTTTCAAACTATCATTATGCTTTTGAAGCCTCCGGAGCAGTTTACCACCTAAATTTCATCGTAAACACCTTTTTTTGTGTGCTGCTGCTGCTGCTACTGCACCACTTAATTTTGGCAGCAGGGCAGCAATGGGGGCTGCACCAGACCACGGGACTGTGTGTTGCCCACTCCTGCTCTAGAGTAAATGTACATGCTCTGAATTGGATTGGCACCACTCCACACCAGGATGGAAGGATTAAACCTTCCCCCGTTTTTTTACAAAATCCATCCACATCCACAGACACATGCACACACACACGGTGGTTAAAAGGAGGGAAACTCTCCATGAGCATGAATAGAGGCTTTCCCTTCCCATTTTTTTAACCTCCCTCCTCCCCAGTTGCAGAGGAGATTTCAGGGGAAAATGGAGGGCAGGAAAATTTAATCCTCCCCTCCGTGTGTGTGTGTGTGCATGTGTGTGTGTGTGTGTTGGTCCTGCTCCATATTAGGTCTGCACAAACTTACTCTAGAGTAAAAGAAAAAAGATTATCCTCAGCTATATATGCTACACAATTAATGTAACATGTAATTATTTGACCCTTAGTTAAAGTAACTAAAAGAAAATGTGGTTTTATGGCTCATCTGAGCTTGATCTAAGAGCAGGGATGTCCGTCGTGGGAAAATCTGGCCCTTTTAGGGCCCAACAGATTCCCGCAATGCCCTTGGTTTGGCTTGCCTTTGTGAGCCAAGCCAGGGATTTGATCCCAAAATCCAGGAACTTTTCTTTTCTTTCTGTAAACACAATTCATGATTGCATTTACGGGAGGGGGGGGAGTTCCCACCGCCGCACAACTGTACCTCTCTCCCTGCTGGTGCCAACAAGGAGCATGGGAGGGGAGTGGGAGACGAGCGCCGTTCTGCTCCTCTCCCACACTGCTGCCACCTCCTCCATGCAACCGTCCCTCTCTCTCTGCTGGAGCCAGCACTGGGAAGGAGAGAAGGACGGTTGCATGGCAGCAATGGCAGTGTGGGAGGAGGGCACCATGGTGCTCTTGTCTCACACTGTTGCCACCACCACCACCACCACCACCATGCAATTGTCCTTCTTTCTCTATCAGAGCCAACACTGGCAGGGAGAGAGGGACAGTTGCATGGGGGGGGGGGCTGGCAGCACGGGGGCTGCAGCGACAATGTGGGAGGGGAGCAACATGGTGCTCCTCTTGTATGCTGTCACTGCCACTGCACAACCGTCCCCCTGTCTCTGCCGGGGCCAACAGTGGCAGGGAGAGAGGGACAGTTGTGTGACGGTGGGGGAAGCGTGGTGGCAGCAGTGACAGTGTGGGAAGGGAACGCCATGATGCTCCTCTTCTACATGGCGCTCCCAATTGCATGGTGGCAGCATGGTGGCATGCCGCTCCCCTCCTACGCTGTCGCCACTGTGGCACAACTGCCCTTTTTCCCTACTGGTGTTGGTCCCAGCAGAGAGAGAGGGACAGTTGCACAGTGATGCAGCAGCAATAGCATGGGAGGGGAGTGCCATGGGCCATGGCACTCCCCTCCCACCCTGCTGCCACTGTGCAAAGGCAGAAAATCTGCCAGCTGGTCCAACTCACTGTGGGCTGAGTCAGGCCAGCTGGCAGATGTTGGATTGGAGTTGGGAGGCCGAGTGGGTGAAAGGTTGCCGAGCTCCACCCCGCAAACAGCTTCCTTGACATCCCTATCTAAAAGCTGTCAGTGTTCCTCAAAATATCTGCATCCTATTTCTGAGCTCAGTGTCAGAGGCTGGCTTTCTTGCCAAATAAAATAGCGAGAAATCAAGTCAACCTCTCACCAATAGAATCTTAGACCTGGAAGCAACCTCAAAGATCATCCAGTCCAATATATGGATGTACAGATTTTGATAAATCTGTTCCATATGTGATTCATGGATTGTCAGGCATCTTTCGTTCCATCATCCTCTCATTGATGGAATTGGATTTTTTTTTTACCAGAATTTCATTCTACTTGTGCTAAAGTGCATTAATGCTAATGCACATTAGTGGTAATGTGCTAATCTGCATTAGTACTAATGCAAATAAGCACAAATCCCCCTCAAAAATTAAAAAAGTTCCACAAGAATCTGCATGACTTGGAAAAAGCCAGTCCGCTGCAGAATCCACAAGTCAGATTTATAGAAATCCAAACTGATTCGAATCCATTGTGGATTTCTCCAACATCCCTAGTCCAAGCCCCTGCCAATGCAGGAAATCTGCTGCTGCAGCTTCCGTCATAGATGGCCATCCAGCCTCTGCTTAAAAACCTCTGATGAAGGAAAGTCCACAACCTTACATGGCACGCTGGTCCACTGTCGGACTTCTCATACTGTCATGAAGTTCTTCCTAATGTTTAGTTGAAATCCTCTTTCTTGTTATTTGAACCTGTTGGTTTGGGTCCTCCTTCTGGGGCCCAACAGAAAACAAATGTATTCCATCATCTATGTGAGAGCTTGTTCGCTATTTGAAGATAGCTATCATATTGTATTTTAATTACCCCTTCTCCAGGCAAAACATACCCAAATCCTTTAAGGACTTGGTCTCCTATCTTTGTCGCCCTCCTCTGGACATAGTCGAATTTGTTACTATCCTTCTTATACTGGCCAGAACTGGACAGAGTACTCCACATGAAGTCTGACCCAGGCAGAATAAAATGGTATTGTTATTTTTTGTGATCTGGACACTATACTTCTGCTGATGAAGTTCAGCATGCTTGAACTGAATTTGCCTTTTTAGCACCACATCAGACTGATCAAAGCCCAACAAACCTATATAGCATGCCTCCAGACAAGGCTTTTATTGTGCAATCGCCCTGCCACCTTCATGGAATGTTATGGTGAGTCCAGATTATCTCATCTTCATTTTGTAATCCTCCCATGATTTCCCACTGCTTCTTTTCAATCTTTTGCCTTTTTTTTTAACCACAGAAAATCTGTTAGGGAGGGAAAGAGAGAAAGCTGTACAATTTCTTCTGATTGGTTGCACAAGGAACCATCCCTCTGGAAGCACTCATAGGCCATAAAGGGGCATCATCCACCTACAGTTTTTTCTCTGCTTCACCATCTCACTCTTTTCATTATCACTTCTTCCCTTGTCACTACAAGCACATGCTCATTGCTCTCTTGATCCTTCTCTTCTTAGTTACCGCATAGATGGTAGCTATTAGCTGCAACCACTTAGAGATCTGATTTTTGCCAGAAATAGTTCCAGAGGCCATCCAAGGGCAGGCTCCTTCTTTGAAAGGATAACAACTGCAGGTGGGATGGGGGTACAGAGATGCCTTCAAATTGCAGTGCACCACTTCAGGAGACTTCAGGAGAAATGACTAACATTTCATTTCTCCCAAGAGTGGCTCTTTTGACTTTAAACATGTTATAAAACTCTTCCAGTACAAAACTGGGGGCTGAAGATAATCTCTCACTTAAGATTCTATTCTTACTTAGCCTGTGTTTGCCCCCATCATGTAAGAGGTTTAGAATAGTTGTTAGCACAACATTTATGTGTGCATAGGAGCCATTGAAGATGAGAAATAAGGTGCACGAATAAGACACCGGAATTGAGGGTACCTGCTTTGTGATACAATGGGTGCCAATGAATCAGCACCTGGAGGTGATCTCATTAACCAAGAGGCCCATCACTGGTATACCAAATTTATGAAGGAGTGCCCATCAGGGCAAATGAGCCTGCATGAATTCAAGGCACTTCTGGGTCTGCATGGTATGAATCCACAGGCAAATCACTATGTCGATCAAGTGTTCAATACCTTTGACTTGAACAAGGTAAGCCCAGTTTTATTAATTGCATTTGCACTTAGCCACAGTAGCTCACATTTAATTCAATTCTAAAAGCAGAACTTTGCTTTGAGTGGCTCACATACCTATTCTGTGTAGTTAGTACTTTACTATGCTTAACCTGGCTGCATCTAAAAACATCTTTACTTATTGTAATTGCCTATTTCTGGGGAGTCATTTCACTTTTTTAAAAAATATTTATTTCAATGCATCTTTCGATTGACTGGGCTGGAATTCTTATACATTACACTTGTATTTATTTTTAAAGTCAGATATATATAGAAACCAAGTCTGAAAATTATATTAATTGCATTTTTTTCCTGTTAACCACCACCCCAGTTTCTGGCACTTGCTAATGCAGGATTGGATCCTCACTCATACTTAGAGTAGATGCATTGATTTCAGTGGATCTACTCTGACTAAGTCTAAACCCAACCTATAGTTTTAAAGTGCTTCAAAAATATCTAAGAATATATTCTAATTCACAATTCTAATCCACAGAAGTAGAGGGAAAAGATTGATTTATAGCCTGACTGATATATTGATTAACTGATTGCTGTTGAATTGAAGCACTGGATGAGAATTGCATGACCTGCTCAGAGCTACATTGAATATACAGAATCTTCACTCCTGCTCCATTAAAATTAATGGGAACTTCACTATTGTCCTGAAGTAGCCTTTCCCAACCTGGGGCCCTCCAAACTGAATCCCAGACAGCATGGCCAGCTGGGAGTTGTGGCCCAACTCATC
The DNA here is from genome assembly GCF_057233095.1 of Heloderma suspectum. Taxonomy (NCBI): domain Eukaryota; kingdom Metazoa; phylum Chordata; class Lepidosauria; order Squamata; family Helodermatidae; genus Heloderma; species Heloderma suspectum. The sequence goes on along the minus strand of NC_139460.1, from coordinate 56,531,989 downwards.
TGGAGAGCACCAAGTTGGGGAACTCTGGCTAACATTGTCTAATGTCTTACGGTCTTACCCACAACACAGCAACTTTATTTGAAGACATCTTTTTTGCTGTTTTGATTCATTCCCACTGTCAAGTCAGTAGTATCTTCTATAATGGATGGGGAAGGTTTGGCCCTCCAGATGTTGTTGGACTACAAGTCCCATCAGCCCTAGCCAGCACAGCTAGCAGAAAAGGATGGTGGGAATTGCAGTCCAACAATAACTGGAGAGCAACACATTCCCCATCCCTGTTCTATCAGATAATCACATTTCAAAAATGTCGCTAAACAATGAGAAAATGTAGTGTTACTAGACAAATACATTTTAAATAAGCTTTTCACAGCCGTCTGTGGTGTGTGTGTGTTGTGCATGCACTGACTGTAAGCTTTCTTTCCACCAATAGTTATACCATGGTTTTCTCCATCTAAAAAAATATTAAAATGAAAATATGATACTCAAATACCACTGGCTTGAATTTCAAAACATTTTACCAGGATAATAATAGCACTAAACCTGCCTTCTACAGAAAGACTTGTAGAGGCCCATGCACATAATGCGTATCACACATATCAAGAAAAATTACACCGTTGTTTTATACAGCAGTCGGTTGACTTTAAGTTGCTAAAATCAGAAGTCACATCTTGCTCATCTTCCTATATAGAGATATAATAATACATAGGGCTGGATGCGCCTGATCTCGTCTGATCTTGGAAGCTGAGCAGGGTCAGCCCTGGTTAGTTGGATGGGAGATCGCCTGGGAATCAGGGTTCCTGCATTGAGCAGGGGGTTGGACTCGCTGGTCTTGCAGGCCCCTTCCAACACTATGATTCTATGATCTATGATATATAAGCAAAGTACAGAACACCCATATGCAAATACGAATAAGGCCAGATCTACACTTGTGTCATATCATTACGATCCCATCATGGTAACACTATAGGACACACAATGACATTTGTTGTGATATTTTGGATAATATGGAATAAAAAGCAGGAAAATAACACTACGATAGCAGTATATTGAATGTGTAATGTGCCCCAACAGTTATCAGTGCATTTCAATACTGCTATAAAGCAGTAGCATAGATCTAGCCTAAGAATTCACCTGCAGAACAAAGAGAAATGTAATAAATTTATGACTTGTAGCAAAACGTGACGGCAGTTAGGGATGTCAGAGAATTCTGCCACGGATCTCGGGGAGGCCGAATGCCAGCGCATTCGGCCCCCCGAAATCGGTGGCGGAACGGTCTGCCCCCCCGCCCTCCCCCGGGACAAGACTTACCTGGGGAGGATCTTCCTGGCGGCGGCGGCTCCAGCAGCGGTGCGGCGGCTGTGGCAGCTGGTCTTCCGACTTGCTGCTGCCGCTGCCATTTCCAGTTAAAAAAAAAAAGTGATAGGCTGCGTCAAGATTTACATAGCCTATCACAGCTAAGTTTAAAAAAAAAAACGTGATAGGCTACGTAAATGTTTACGTAGTCTGCTACGCTATTTACATTCCCCTTATTTTCACCGTATTAGTCTACATAAATCTTGACGTAGACTAAGACGTGCCAAAATAAGGAACACAAATGGCGGCGGCCATGGCCGCCGCCATTTGCATACGCGCGTTTTTTTGTGTTTTTTTAAAGTCAGCCGTGATAGGCTACATAAACATTTACGTAGCCTATCACGGCTGACTGAAGGACGCAAACGGCGGTGGCTACGGCCGTCGCCATTTGCGTCCCTGCTAGCCAGCGGCCGGATGTCCGGCTGCTGGCGGAGCTGGCCGGCGGCTCCGCAGAATCCCTGCGGAGCACAGCCGGCCGGCCAGGATTCCGGGGGGGGAGGAACGACGGCGCCTACCACCCCATCCAGGATTCCGCGGGGAGGGACGGAGCGCCTCCCCCCCACCATCAACATAATCCGCGAAAGGTAAGTGCCTTTCGTACATCCCTAATGGCAGTTTTGCTGTCATATACAAACAAGTGGTGTCTGAAACAAAATGTTGCCGCATGTAGTGCTGTTGTCCAGGATTCCAACCACTACATTCTGTTATCTCTCCCCCTTCCTTGGTTTACTGTTGTTTCCACTAACAGTCAGCCAGCATTCCATAATCACTGATCATGATCAGTTCTCATTAGGCTATGTTGGGGACACCTAGGTTTTTTCCTTTAAAAAAATTGTACTTTTGCAAACCTAGGAGTTTCCCCAGGCCTGATGAGACTTCCCCCCTTGTGCATGCATGATGCCATTTTGTCTAAATAGGCAATGGCACTCACACAACCAGAATACTGAAAATAGAGGGAATGATATTCTGAAGTACAAATGCAACTAAGAATAATTAAGGGTGCAACTCTATGCATGTTTAGGCAGAAAGAAGTACATGCTGGGAATTCCCAGATCCTGAACACTTGAACACAAGAAACTATTCAAGGCTATGAAACCAAAATGACTAACTAATGTAAGAGTTTTATTTAACATGGAAACCTGTAGTGCCCATGGCTTCCTAATTCCTTCTGAATCACACACGGCATTCAAGCTTATGGTACACTTACACCTTTTAAAATGGTTTAGAAGATTTCAAAGTGATTCATCGCTGCGGCTGCTTCAGTTTGGGGTAATCCACTTATCAATGTGCACCAGTACCTTAAGGATGTTTGAAGTAGTATTTCAGCTCAATCACGATTTGAAGAAGGGCCAATTATTTCTCCCTCCAAATAAATTCCAAACAGAAATGCAAGGGAAATTATAGATTAAAAAAATCAAACAAAGTATAAGGAAAAAAAATACAAGCTAGAGAGCAACCAAGTGCCAATTTAGTTACCATTTAATACAGACATACTCCTACTGACTGCGGTAGTACAATATTAATGTAAGTGACCATAGAATCATAATCATTCCCCTTGTTTTAGAAGCTAGGGTTTTTGTTACATTGCTCCCAAAGAGGGACGCATGCATCTAGAGCATTAAATAGAGAAAGCTAATGGCAAAGAGCATGTTCAGGAAGCTGGGAAGTCCTTAGTTCAAATTTCAGCTCAGACAGGAACTCAGTTGACAGGCCTAGGTGGACCACTAATTCTCAGCCCCCAGTTCCACAACCTGTAACATGGCAGTACTGGCTTGTTTTAAACTAGGGGTGCAGAATCTCTTTCAGCCCAAGGGCCAAATTACATTTGAAGGAGTTCTCGAGGCTGCATTCCAGCAGTGGGTGGGGCAAAAGGGGCAAGGCAAAAGACAAAAAGTGGGTGGAGAAGAATGTATGAATGGCGAAAGGGGCAGGGACAAAAATACCAGCATCTTTGAGCTTAAAGCTCTTACTGCCAGTAAATAAATTATATGGCAGGCATTTCAACCTTTTAGAATGGGAGGAAAAACTGCACAAAACCTGGGAAACCATGAACTATTGATGGTTGGGAGAAAGGGGGCATGGCCTTCGGGGGACCCCTAGAGGCTAGATTGGGACCCCCAGGGGGCTGAGTTCCCCCCCCCCGGCCTGAGAGTCTACACCCCTGCTTCACATGATTGTTGTAAAGAATGCTGAGATAATTTATGGCAGGGGCATCGGACATCTTTCAGCCTCATGACCAAATTGAGTTTGGGGGAAGCTCTCTGGTGTCACATTTCAGTGGTGGGTGGGACTGAAGAAGAAAGCAGGCAGGCCAAAGGCAAAAGCAGGCAGGGCCAAAATAAATTAACAAACACCTAAGTGTATTTTAACTCAAAGCTCGTACTGCCAGTAACTAAGACTTAGGACGAGAGGCATTTCAACCTTTTAGGATGGGAAAAAAATGTGCAAAAGGCAAGAAACCACCAAATGTTCAGTGGTTGGGGGAAAGGGTGGGGCCAAGGGAGGGCTGTGGCCAGGCTACACGTGATGTTAAATGTGCCTTTGCATTTAACATGCAGGTATTTTAAAATGCTAATTTTAAAAAATGCTACTTTCAGCTGATAATTAAGAGGATCAGAGCAAGCACCCGGGAGGGTTTTGCTGAGGAAAATCGCTGCACTCTTTGGAATTCCAGTAGTAGGAACAAGGAACTCCCCCGCCCCAAGCAACAATAAGCTTCAGGAAAGGGATTTTCCTCAGGACATCAGCAGGGGAAGAAAAGAGAGGAATGTCTAATAATTATTCCCCCCCCCACCAGCTGATGCAAGTTGCATATTTAAAATCCTGCTTGCTAAATGCAAAGATATATTTATTGTCATGTGCAGTTTGGCCCTCAGTGTGACAGAAGCATGCTTGCTTTCTCAGGCTTCTGTTCTCTATTTCTGAGAATGGACTACCAATGTCCTTGGTAATTAACCAAAGGATGTACTGGGCTCCTCAACGAATTCCCCCACAGCTACGTTTACCTCGGTAGTCTGCATGTTGTATTTTTTTCATACATTTGTCTACCTAAGTCCTTTTCTCATACTTCCTTTTGTTTAAGGAAACAAACAAAATGTTTGTCTGAATGTAGATTCTTCAGTCGTGTTCCTTTAGTTCCGCATAGGTCTTCTGCTGCTTGGTGTTACCCTGTCTAGGGTGTTGAGTTGAGATCCTTGGGAATTAGGGATGGACAGATCAGCCTTTTTTGATACGTGTCATTTTTGCATGTGTTCATTTAGAAGTCTGTTCACTTCTGTCCCGTTTCTGCAATGATCTGTGTTTTTACAGGTATATATCTGCATTTAAATATATGTCAAAATATGTATTTTTGAATGTATTTTCTTTCAAAATATGCAATCCAATACATGTCTACTAAGAACTAAATCCCACTGAGTTCAATGGGACGTACTCCCAGGTAAATGTGTATAGGATTGTAGCTTAAATGTATTTTCCCTCAAATATGCATTTTTAAATTATGTTGATGCATATTTTGAGCTGAGAATTGCATTGCACAATTCAGAGAAGGATAATGATCTTACAGTCCGCATATTAGGTTAGGTGTGCTTCCAGATGGAGGGATCCCAATGCTACCCCTCAAAAGGTATTGATTGGTATGCAGCTATTGTGTCTTTTCCTCCTTAACAGATTTTTTTGTAGAGCAAAAAAAAAGATGGAAGAATCAGTGGGAAAACACAGGAGGGTTCAAATAGAAGGTGACATTGTCTGGACACACACCCCATAAAATTCTGTGAATGAGGAAGGGCAACTGTCTGCATGATAAAAACCTCATCTGGAATCACCCCGGGAGGTACAGATCAGGAAATGAATTTGGAACGCCCCATGTTAACCACTGAAATGGGATGTATATAGATTTATTTGTGAGAAGTGCTCTGAGCATGTTGCAAAACAGCTTCAGGTTTCCCAAGCCTGTTTTGGACTTCAATTTCCATCATCCCCTCCAGCATGGCCAATGATTAGAAATGCTGAGATGTGTAGAGGGTCTGGAAAGTACCAGGTTGGGAAAGTTTCAGCAATATAAATACTAAACATTATTGGTAAACCTATTATTTCAGAGAACTCACCCCACTCCTAGCCCCCTCAAATATGGGAATAGGCGGTGGAGATTGGATTGAACTTGAAATGCTTAATTCAGTCCAAACATGTGAACCAACTTTCATTCCAATGCCTCAGTCTTAAAGGAAGACATTACATTTTTCCTGTCCCCAATAAAAATAGGTGTTGGGGTCTTGCAGAAGTTCAAATTTGAAACGCAAGATGTTGTTCTGAACATGCCCACCATATTTTCTTCCAATATCTCAATCTTCAAGGGAGATATTGCATCTTATTGCATTTTGAATTTTTCTCCCTGCATGAAAAATGGGTCAACCTATAGTCAACCTAGCATTTGAATTTGATATATAGAATTGTGTTCTGAACTTGTGCACCAAATGCATTCTAATATGTCAAAAAGAATTATTACATCATGCACAAAGAAAATTACAAAGAAATGGAATGCTGAACAATTCCATTAAACTAAAGGCCTTGTTTTGCTTGACTAATTATGCTCTTTAGTTCCAGGAATTCTTATGCTTATGTACCTAAGTCTGTTTGTTTGTTTATTTATTTGTTATTTAAAATATTTTAGGCTACTTTTTAGGGTACAGAACCTTCTCAAAACATCTAACAAAATAAAAACAATACACCATATATGGTAGGCAGTGGTATAGTAGCAAACTTTTAAGCATTAACATAAAACCTGGCAAGCATAATCTAGGACTCGGTCATGTAAAAAGCGTGTTAAATTCAGCTAGTCCAACCCTGTTTTGTATCATGAGAACATGGAAATGTAAAAGCCCTATTCAGGGGCTCCTTGCCATACTCTTCTCAATAATTTTTAAAAAATGGTCCATGAAAAAAAGCCAAAATCCATAGTAGGACAACACCTTTATTAGGACCAGCCAAAATACCACAAAAAAGAGTGCAGCATCTTTGTTGGTTCTGTTATTGTACTTCAAGTAAGTACTTCTGTTGAGGGGAGCTTGCAGTGCCAGCTCCAGGTTTCTGAAGGCCTGGGCAAGACAACCTCAACGGGGCCCCTCCCTAGAGCATCCACCTTTTCACTGCCGTTGTCACCAGCTGCTGTTGTTCATCCTCTTTTTCACCATTGCTACCACTTGTTTGCTTGACAGGCAGACAGCCAGTGAGTAAGTAGGTACCTCCTTCTCACTGCTGCTTCTACTCACGACGACTGTCGTTTCGGCCAGAGTGAAAGAAGGTGAACAAGAGAACTGAAATGGTGAAGAGGAGGAGCAACTCCACAGGGCCCTTGTCAGTGGCCCTGACAGAGGTGTGGGTCCTCGGCAGATGCATGACCATGCCTAACCTTGCCAGCCTGCTTTACACATATAGCCACCTTGAATGATTTTGAACCCAGAGCAATCAGGGTTCTAAACCACAGGAGGGGACTACACACGTAGAACAGACATACTATACAGTAGGGATGGCGGACAATTCCGCCATGGATTTCAGTGAGGCCGAATGCACCCCCCCCCCGCAGGTTCCCCCCGGGACGAAGCTTACCTGGGGTGGATGTTTCGGACGGCGGCGGCTCCGGTGGTGGCTTCAGCGGCGGCGGCTGGTCTTTCGACCAGCTGCCGCAGCTGCCATTTCCATTCTGGTCTTTGCCGTGATAGGCTATGTAAGTATTTACATAGCCTATTACGGCAAGCCAAGCAAAACAAAAAACAAAAAATGGCGTACACAAATGGCCGCCATTTGCATTCCCTATTTTTCGCCGTTTTATCCTACGTAAATATTTACATAGGCAATTACGGAGGGAAAAAAAGGGAAACGCAAATAGCGTAGTGGGCGCTATTTTTTTTTCTTTTTTTTTTGCCGTTTTATCCTACATAAATATTTACGTAGGCTTTTACAGCGAATAAGAAAAGAAATGCAAATAGCACCCACTACGCTATTTGCGGTTCCCTTTTTTTCACTGTAATTGCCTACGTAAATATTTACGTAGGATAAAATGGCGAAAAATAGGGAATGCAAATGGTGGCCGCCGTAGCCGCTGCCATTTGCGTATGCCATTTTGTGTTTTTTTTTGTTTTGGGCATGCTGTGATAGGCTACGTAAATACTTACGTAGCCTATCACAGCAGCCTGGAAGGACACAAATGGCGGCCGCTACAGCGGCCACCATTTGCGTCCACAGCAGCCCGTCCGCGGCTGGACATCCGGCTGTGGATGGCCCTGGCCGGCTGCTCCGCAGAGCCGCCGCAGAGCAGATCCGGCCGGGCAGGATTCTGGGGGGGAGGACCAGATCGCCTCCCCCCCATTGAGGATTCCGGGGGGAGGGACGGAGCGCCTCCCCCCCCCAGCAGATGCCCCAACCGGAACCAGGTAAGGGATTCATACATCCCTACTCTACAGACATCATTCCCAACATGTGGGCAGTAGGGGAATGAAGCTGGCAGAGATGCAGCTGCAAGAACAAGGCCAGAGGGCACAGGCTCACTCTTGCCCCTTATGTGATTGTTAACCGTTTGAGGGAGAGCGCATGAATAGGCTACCCAAGTAGTTGATTTGCTAACAGAGCAAGTAAGATTGGGATTTAGTATTGATACTAAATCAGCCTGCCTGATCACTGAGATCGTCAGATGAAGCACTGCTGGTGGTTCCCCTATACCTCAGTTGGAGTCCACCTGGAGTAGAGCCTTCAGTGTGGTAGTTCCCTCTCTGTGGAACTCCCTGCCTCTGGATGTCAGGCTGGCACCAACACTGTTTTGTTTCTGGCGCCTGCTGAAGGCATTTGTATTTCAATAAGCCTTCCCCAATAGACCAGCCATGATTTCTATTGGTATTCTGTTCCTAAAACCCCCTTTTAATATTGTGTTTTATTCCTTTTATCTTTTATTGTTCACTGCTCCGGAATCTATTCAGATGTGCGGTGGTATATAAATGTTGTAAATCAAAATATATATAAATAAAATGTTATTCCTCATGTAATTTTAGTTTCCTAAAACATGAACAAGTTCTTGTAAAATCATCTATGGTGTGATTTTTATTTTTATTATTTTTGCCATCCAATTTGAAAATGCAGATCAATTGTAAATGAAATGAAAATGCACTGGGAAAGTGGGGAAAATGACAAAATGAGTATTATATTAAAAGAGATTAATAACAAACATGAATGATTTTTAATTTCAACCTATTGTAAAAGGATAATAATAATAAATTAGGGTCAATTGTGTGCATGTGGTCATTGGACAGGCTCGAATAATATTAATCAGATTTGAAAAGCAGCAAATGTAGGAAGAATTGTAATGTATTCTGCAGGCACCGTGATTAGATTGAATGCTTAATGGAAGGATGGGGATGAAAAAACTTGTGGATGACAAGATGAAGTTGTGAAGGAATATTAATTTTGTACTTGGGAATATGATTATATTCCCAACTATATTTAGATAGTTTAGATAACACCTTTATTAGCACAAACTGCAAGTCAAACTTTTCCTCAGACTAAATGTAAACAAAGAAGGGGGTATAGAAAAAGAGGAAAAGATGTGAAACCTGAAAGCTAGCTTGTAATTTTCCGTTGGCCCATGAAGGTATTTTCCTACTGGTATTGTTTGGATTCAAAATAATGGATCAACGTTGCTGCTGCATATTGTTGTTTTCACATCACGAGTCTAGTATCTACCCAAGTTATTGGGCTGATTAGAAATGCAATAAATAAATAATTAATAAATACAATCAAACTGGATATTGAGAAGTTCCAGCAAAGTCCCACCCCACCCCCTTAGCTTACATCTCTCACTCTAGAGAGTTGTTCTTTATACCACAGTGATAGCTAATCACTCTCATTGTAAAGTCTGGGGCTACAATAAGGTCCTCTACGTTTAAAATGTCCTACTGATTTGTGTCAATCAAAGTCAGCTCCAGGGTATTAGAGAAGAAACATTGCATTCCAAAAGTCCCAAATTCAGTCCCTGGCATCTCCATTTAAAAGGACTAGATGATGGGAAGGAGCTCTGCCGGAGACCTGGAAGAGCTTCTGTCAGACTACACAGTAACAGCCAAGTGTAGATGAAAATTAGTCTGACCCATATAAGTCAGCAGACCTGGCACAAGCTCTCTCACCACTTGAGGTGGGAAAGAACCCACTCTGCTGCCACCCCTGCAACTGCATCGGGCCCTTTCCACCACTGCCACTGCCACATCATGCCCCCCTTCCCCTTACCTTTGCTGCCACAGCAGGAGAGCGGCTGGCAGGGCTCTCCAGAGCACCTGCTGGAGATGGTGTGGCAGCAGCAGCAGTGGATCCTCATGGTGGTGGAGGTAAGTCACCGTTCCTCTGTTTCTCCCACTCTGCTGCCTGATGCGGGCATCTTACCCTGCTTCGTTGGAGCACCTACCCTGTAAGGCAGTTTCTTGTGTCCCTAAGTTAAATCTTCAGAATAGAATTCTCAATTTCATATCAATGAACTATTCTGCTGTTACCAGTTCCTTATTAGGGATGGCGGAGAATTTCTCCACGAATCTTCGGGAGGCTGAGCGCCGAGGCATTCAGCCCCCCGAAAGTGTTGGGGAAATTCTCCGCCGGCCCCCCGCCCCCCCCCGGGATGGGACTTACCGTGGCCGAATGCCCCTCTCGGCGGCGGGTCCCGGTGGCGGTTCGGTGGCGGTTCGTCGGGGGTGGGGGCGGTGGCCAGTCTCCCGACCGGCTGCCGCCGCCACCATTACAAAATAAAAAAGTAAAAAACAACAACAACACACACACCCGTGATAGGCTACATGACGATTTACGTTGCCTATCACGGCTAGATTTCCAAAGTCAGCCGTGATAGGCTACGTAAATCGTCACGTAGCCTATCACGGGTGACTTGGGGGGGGAAGTGCGTACGCAAATGGCGGCGGCCCATGGGCGCCGCCATTTGCGTTCCTTATTTTGGCACGTCTAGTCTACGTAAAGATTTATGTAGACTACGGCGAAAATAAGGGCAACGCAAATAGCGTTCCCTTATTTTCGCTGTAGTCTACATAAATCTTTACGTAGACTAGACGTGCCAAAATAAGGAATGCAAATGGCGGCGCCCATGGGCCGCCGCCATTTGCATACGCGCTTTTTTTTTTTTCAAAAGTCACCCGTGATAGGCTACATGACGATTAACGTAGCCTATCACGGCTGACTTTGGAAATCTAGCCGTGATAGGCTACGTTAATCGTTACGTAGCCTATCACGGGGTTTTGTGTTTTTTTTCACTTTTTCTTTCGCGGCCGGGGAGACGGGGCGCTTCTCCCCGGCCTGAATTTCGGCCGGGCGAGGCGGGGCACCTCCCCCCCCTCGCCTGAACTTCGGGGGGAGAAGCGAAGCGCCTCCCCCCCACCGCGAAGCAAGCTGCGGGACAAGGTAAGTCCCTTTCGTGCATCCCTACTTATATACTGACATAGAACAGATATAGATTTTTTCCAAATAATAGCCATGGCAGAGTGATAATAGCATAAAATATCCATATAGCACTTTTTCTCAGAAGTAAATCTCACTTTGTTCAATGGGACTTTGGATCTTCCCACCCTCCCAGTAGAGTTGTTCTGCCAATAAGTAAGTCTTCAGAGTAAGTTTTTATATGCATTTTACCTCAGTAATCCTTACAACAGCCCTGTAATGCATTTTACCTCCGTAATCATTTTTTCTATCATTTTACCTCAGTAATGCATTTTACCTCAGTAATGGTTTACAACAGCCCCATTATCTTTGCTATACCATGGTGTAGGAAAGGAACCGAAGAGAGAATAGCGACTATTCAAAGGTCAGCCAGCAAGGTCATGTCTGAAGTGGGATTTGAGCAGGAGACTTCCTATTTTATCACCAACACATTTTTTCATCAACAATTAAGGTGCATAACTCTCAGCACACAGTTAAGGTGCATAATTATTTGTTGACACTGAGTACTCTCCTGGAAGGGAGCAAAGAAAGGAAAACTGTCAGATCACTGCATGGATGGAAAGGAAACTGAAGTACACAATAGAAGTTAATTTGGAAACTGTTAAGCTGCAATATCTGTTAAAGTGCAGCCAGAGAAACCAGGGACCCACCTACACGAGCTTTTTACTCCAGGGTGGCTGCGAGTCAAGGTCCCTCAGGACAGATGATGTAGTCGCCACTTCGCAGCCATCCACGGTTTTCTCCTGGAACATGCAGATTTCCAAGGAGGCGTTTTGCTGAGACGTTTTTCGTTTGCTGCGGGTTTCCCGCAGCCGTCTGTCCCTTCCCCAAACCGACTTTGCATTTTGCAGTGGGCATGTTGTAGGTGTGCATAGTGCTTGCGTCACTCTGTGACGTCCCTTTACTTCCCACGTCCCTTCGCAGCTGCGCAGTTACAGAGGCACAGAGAGGCTTTTCATTTATTTAATTACACCTTTGCACATTTTTGCAGCTTCGTATCTTTGCAATGGTTGTTTTGGACTCAGTGCCCAAGGGCCGGGGGGTCTTGCGGGAGGACCAGCTTTGCTCCGGCCACTATTTCGGCATGATGGGTAGGAACGTACCACTCATGCTTGTGAGTGCGAACCATCATGACAGTCTCAGTCTAGGGAACTGACAAACAGATGGTGTGGAAATGAAGGAGCACAGAACACCTACTTTTTACCTAATGAGGCATGGAAAGACACAACAGAACCCCTAAAATATAAAACAGCCACTGAGGTGTCACACCCTCACGCTCACAGGACTACACAGCTGCGCATTAAAGTATAATGGCAAAAAAAAAAAAATGGCACGGCGGAGTCTTTTAGGGAGGCCCGCAGTAAATCGCGAGTGTATCCCAGCAGAAGTTAATTTGAAGCTGAAATGCTGCACAGTCGCAACAGCATGAAGGATGAAAGCAGTGCCATGTAGACAGAGCCCAGAAATCCATCTTTAGGACACTTTGGGGGTAACAATGCTTTTCCCGATCATTTCAGTTAGCTTTCTGCTGCTTTGCGGTAATTATTTAAAGCCGCTCTGGGGCAATTTCTGCTCGAATTACCTGCTGATTACAATTAGTGGTGCTTAATACAATATTAAATGCCGTGTATGGCTCACAAACAGTGACAGCAACACCCAGCAACCTTCTGTGCTCCCCCCCACCCCGCACCCCAATATGGCTCACTTCAGACGTATCAACAGTATTAGGCAATAATAGAAGGCACACTGAAATCAATTTGCACTGAGGAAAATTACAAACGCGCAGCTCCAATGCTAAACTAATTTGCATTTAGTGTTTTGCTCAGTTAAGTCTGTTATTAGAACAAACATTTCTTCATGGAAGCATTTTGAGTGAGGATCTTTCCTGTTTGTAATATTCAGAAGTAGTGATGGTGAGTCTGCTTGTACTGCATGCATGTACGTTAATTACACCTGTTGCAGATACTGTTGGTTCTTCTACTGCATGTCAGGAAAGCTAGTGTTTCTATTTAACACATAGGACTTCACCAGTCCAACTTCAAAGGCTTATTGCATTGTTGTATTCAATTTACAGCACCTCAAGGTGCCAGATTTCATCTGAGTGGTAATTGCTCTGAGAACCTCCTACCCTTCTAGAGCAGGGGTGACTTTCAGTAGTAAGAAAGGCTGGCTCGTTGCTTTTCTTCTCTTGAAATAAAGCAAAACAAGGGTACTAATCTAGCGGGCATGCCTTGACTGCTGAAGGCCCAACATTTAATTTTATGACATACCTTTTATTTTGCATCCATTGTATTAGGTTTTTATTGTTAGCTAACTGTGTTGGGCAACAGAATTGGAAAGGTAGTATAGAAAATTGTAAAATAAAATAAAAATGACCGTGGCTTCTCTCCACCCTTGGCTCACTTTTCCCTTTTACACACTCTCTGGTTGGGCTGTGAGGCCACTAAAAGACTGAAATTCAGTAGAGTAAGGGCCAATCTACACTAATGGGATTATTTTTGCTTCCAATGAGGTTTCACCACCCATCTTTCACACTACGCAGTACCCGCCTCGAATTGGAACCAGAATTTCCCACTTCTGTGCTACCGCTTTCAATACCCTAATATCCCAGTATTTTCCCTTAATGTGCTCTGATTTTCCACGTTAATTACCATATCTGGTCGTAGTCCCCACCCATGCCTGTCCATATACGGTGGTGTTTGTTTTTCCCTCCTATCCAATCACAGCTCTCGACAGCCCCATGTTGTCTTCTGCCTACTGATTGCACAGCTTCCTCAGCACTCAACATTTCCTCAGCAAGAAGCAAAGGTCTGGATGTGCGCGTGCTTGTCTGATCTCGGAAGCTCAGCAGGGTCAGGCCCAGTCAGTACTTAAATGGGACACTGCCTGGGAATCAGGCTTCCTGCATTGAGCAGGGGGTTGTTCTATCCCTTCAGATGAGACTAAGTTTTACCCCTTTCTATCCCCTGCTTCGGGTTGTTTTGTTTTTTTAATTAAGGCGTTATCTTCAAATCTTCAAAGAAGCAAATCTTCGAAGAATCATAGCTTCTCCAGCCCGATTGCTTCACAAACTTGCCCAGGCAAGCGTAAATGTTTCACAGTCCCATCCATGCTCGCTGCATGGAAAGAAAAACACACACATATCCAGGCAGACAGTCCTCAGTGTCCACGGACTAACATCGATAAAAATGTCCATGGACAATTTTAACATCATCTCAGGAGCAGGGGACAAACACAGGGCGGTCTTCAAAGATGCTAAGCTTCGAAGCTTCAAAGCTGCTAGCAACCCCCCCAAACATGAGCGCTGGGTGCCACTGCTGCTGCTCCTCTTCCTCATGCCAGCTCGTGTGGGGAAAAGAGCATCGGCAGACACCCCCCAGCCTCTCACCCTGGCCTCCAGCAGGTGTGGGGCAGGAGAAGAGGATAGGTGCCTCCTTCTTCTCTCCACCCTAGTGATGTATGAATGTTATGAAATCCATTCCGTTTCTTTTTCGTAGGTTGTTAGGGATCTTTAATTCCGTCATCTGCAGTGATTTGAGAAAGTGTATTGAATCCAGTCCATGTTTTCTGGTTTGCTGTTTGCAAACTCCGGAGGTTTGCAGGTGTCTGCCTCTTTTCAAGGAGGGAGGGAAATCCCACTGACAGCAAATTGCCTTCTGATTTGGAGGTGACTGCTTTCCCACCCAAGCAGTGCCCTAAAGCAACTGATTTTTAAAAAATCTTAAAAGATGCCAACCTCTGCCAGATGAATTGCATGGCACAATCTTATGCATGTTTAAAAAGTCCTACAACTCCCATGCTGGCTGGGGAATGATGGGAGTTGTAGGACTTTTTTTCTGTCTAAACATGCATAGGGTTGTGCCCTAAATAGCCAGTGAAACCCAAACTTTAGACTTTCTCCTGCTTGGCTGAAAAAGAAGTCTCCCCCATTCACCCAGGGAGCCAATGTGTTGGGAGGTCCTTGGTAAAACAAGGGTACATCATAAAATCAAAAAAGGGATCCTCATATTTTCATGTGATTTTTAAAGGGGAGACCCACAAAACCAGTATCCATTCACAGAGCACATCTCCCTCCATTGACTGAAGTAAAAAAAAAATGCATCTGCCACCAGCCTACAATCCTGCATTTAAAATGGGGATTTCTGCTTCTGTTTTAAATGCAGGATCACAACTGACTGCCTTTACACATGCTCCCTTACCAACCTCCCCACCCGCCCTTCCTGTAGCTTAACTTCTGCTGTAGCATTTTTCTCGCGGCCCCAATCCTGGGCACTTACTTACTTGGGAGTAAGCCACATTGAACTACATGGGACTTACGTCTGAGTAGACATAAGATCACCCTGTAAGTCTGCAACCCTTGAGTAAGCCCCTTGGAACTTAATAGGGTGCTCGGATACAACAGAGGACATTGCTTCTGAGCTTGGAGGGGTGGGGGAGCAGATGTGTCTCCCTTCATTGCAGGGAGGCATTTTACCCTCTTCTCCTTCCAGTTGAGAAATGCAGAAGCAGGGGACGCAATTGGCAGGCACTTCTCTGTATTTGTCTGTATTTGTCCCAGCGACAGGCTAATGGCACCTGCCATTAGCGTATCGCCTTCCAGAGAGCCACTCTGCACGAAATTAGGGATGTACGAAAGTCACTTACCTTTTCGCGGATGTGATTTGCAGTGGGGGGGAGGCGCTCCGTCCCTTCCCCCGGAATCCTCGACAGGGGGGAGGCGATCCAGTCCTCCCCACCGGAATCCTGCCTGGCCAGCTCCGCTCCATGGCAGCTCCGCAGAGCAGCCGGCCAGGGCTGTCCACAGCCAGAGTTCTCGGTGGATCTCAGTGGCCGCCATTCGCTTCTTAATTATAGCCGTGATAGGCTACGTAAATACTTACATAGCCTATCACGGCTAATGCAGGGATGCCATTTGCATCCCTGCGGAAGCCATGATAGACTGCATATGTATTTACATAGCCTATCACGTAGTAAAAAAATGCTACGGCGGCCGCCATTTGCGTTCCCTTTTTTTTTTGGCCGTGATAGGCTACGTAAATATTTACGTAGGCTATTACGGCAAAAGAGAGGGGCGCAAATGGCGTAGTGGCCGCCATTTGTGCCCATCTCTTTTGCTGTAATAGGCTATGTAAATATTTACATAGCCTATCACGGCCAAAAAAAACAAGGGAACACAAATGGTGGCTGCTGTAGCCGCCACCATTTGCGTTCGCTGTTTTTTGTGTGTTTTTGCTGTAATAGTCTATGTAAATATTTACGTAGCCTATCACGGCAAAATACAGGGACTCAGGTCGCCGCCATTTGCATCCCTGCAGGCTGCCCAGCAGCCGGATGTCCGGCTGCAGGCAGCTCTGGCTGGCGGCTCCGCGGAATCACTGCGGAGTGGAGCCAGCTAGAGAGAATTTCGGGGGGAGGGACGGAGCACCTCCCCCCCACCGCGAATGTCACCCTTCGAAAAGGTAAGTGACTTACGTACATCCCTAACACTGATGATGCGATGGAAGGAAAGGAAGAAACGGTTCTTTGCCTTCTTGTCCAGTGCTATCCAGCTATGGATAGCTTCACCTATAGAATTTCCATTTATCTGTAGCTGATACAAGTACATGGAAAAACACGTGGCAAACCTATTTGCTCTTTCTCTTTCGTTTCATCTTGTCCTTGTACTTACATAAATACGGAGGGGGAAAGAGAGAGAGAGAGAGAGAGAGTCACTGTCTGTCTCACCACAGCTACATTGTCTCAGGGTAGAGGAAGAGAGAAGAATATTAGCCATAGGAAGCAATTATTCTTGATTTTAGAACGTTATGTGCGTAAAAAAAAATGCAATCTCAACACAGTAGGAAATGATGTGCTAAGCTGAGAAAGCGAAACTTGGATTAATGTATTCTTCTCAATATGATCACTGTGCATTAATCAACCGTGAACCACATATCCTATTTTTGTGACTTCTGTGGTGCAATAAGGAGGCATGGTTGCAACTGTTGCCTGGCCACATTTAAATGTTTGGAGGTTTTCTTCACGAGCTGTTCTCAGATTTGCTTTGGACGAACAAAGCTTATCACCCGCAAGAGCTGAATGAATTCAACCGCTACCCAGTCCTATCCCCTCTGAGCTGCCATGCCTCTCCATCTGTGTAACATACATGTTGGAACATGTGACAATCAGACTTCCATGCATTAATGCCACCCCTAAGTATAAAGACAGATATAACAGAAAACCAGAACTCACAGCAGGGGCATCTCTACACCAGCCTAAAATCCTGCATTTAAAATGAGGCTTTCTCATTTTAAATGCAAGATCACAGTGACTGCCTTTTTCACACGCTGCCCTTCCCCCTTCCTTCTCCCCATATCTGAGTCTTCCATTCTCTTTCATTGATCTCACTCCTCTTCTTGCTCCTTTTGCTCTTCTCAGGGAAGAAACTCAAGCGGAACACAACAGGGTAATTTGCTAGCTCATTATCTGTGATCTATTTAAAAATGGAACAACCGGCATTTAGTGCAGGAGACGCCCTGGAGGGTCACGGCGTCATGTAAGGAGCCTGCAAACTTCCGTGAGGGAGTAATCTCAATCTCCGGATAAAAGCTCCGTGTGAAGAAAGCCCAGATTCCAATCATCTCTCTCTCTCTCTCTCTCTCTCTCTCTCTCTCTGACTCAGAGAGAGAGAGAGAGAGAGAACAGGTGAATGGGAGTATAGTATAAGTGTGTGGCCTTCATGGATTTAATATTGCAAAATAATTTTTGCACCAGCTGACTACTCAATAGGCATGATCAACTTATTTATTAACCACTTTATAAAATGCATTCTCTAGGAAAACCTTTTGGGGTGAGGGAGCCACACTGGCAACCAAAGAGCCCTTCAGGCTGTACCAGTGCATGAGGCTAGTAGTGGTACGGGCCAGGACACATACACTTGCTCAAACCCATTCACACATTTTTTCTCTCTCTCTCTCTCTCTCACACACACACACACACACACACGGGACTGGAATCTGCTGTGAGTTCTGTTTTTATATTAAATTCATGACGGCTACAAACATATACTTACTTACCTGGGATTAGGCCCCATTGAACTCAATGGGACTTACTTTGGGGTAGACATGTACAGGATGGCAGTGGAAGGTTACATTTTCCAAATGCAAAATTCCAACAAGAGGTACCTGCTAGTTGCTTACCTGTTGTTTTTCCTGCAAAAGCAATATCTGCCTTTAGTGAGACATTTTCTGTGTCACAGTGCGAATGACGCTTGAATGCCAATGTCCTCTCCACACAGTGACACTGGCAGCCCTCCTTCCCTTCTGTGTGTTCATTCCTGAACAGAGGGAGAGAGTTTAGCAATAAAATGGACGATTGAACTGTGTGGGTACTACCTGTTAGAAGCACAATTTGCTTTAGTGACACAGATGGATCAAATGAAGGGTGTAAAATGTTGGAATTACCAGATGTTATTTGGCATTATAGCCATATCAGTTGCACATTAAAGTGAAGAGCAGGAAGGAAACATTAAAAATGCTGATTATTTCTCCAGGTGTGGACTGAACCGTACGGAAATTATGTTTCCTTCTAAAAGGGGAGGGGGCAGGATGTGGCACTGTAAATGTTTGCTTGTTTTCTGTTAGGCTTGCTTCGTGTGTGAGACTGCCTGAATGAAATTTGAAAGAACTATGTGTGCAATCTTCGCCCTGTGTTCAAGATGGCTAAAATCAAAGTACATAGAAGGAAAAAGCATTGTGGCAGCAGTCTCTTTCCACAACCTCTGTGTATTCAGGGTTCACTCCATGTGCTAGGGAAGCATGCTAAGGCAGGTTTCCTCCCTGGGTGCTGGAATCGTTGGACTTCCAACTCTCATCAGCCCCAGCCAGCATGATAAATAACCAGGGATAGTGGGAACTGTAGTCTAGCAAGATCTGGAAGGCCACAGGTTCCCCACCTCCAGGCTTGATGGACAAAACACCTGGTATAAGACAGCTTCCTACAGTGGTCATACACGTTAACAAATTAAAATCCCCCTTTGGGAAGATCCTATGGAATAGTTATAGTTAAGAAAAGGGGGTGCAGGGGTCTTCTGTTGCAGAGAACTAAACAAGATTTATAGCCTGGAGGAAGAGGGAAAGGGAAAGGAGAAGCCCAGACTGGAGTCACTGGCTGACAACAGTTTTTCGCTACTAGTGCTTGGAGAGCTTGGGACAAACCTGTCCTACTAAGAAAACAGAAGCAACATTGCTGAAACTATGCTGTTTGAGGCTCTTTGAGCCTTTGTACATGAGGCATTTATTGTGCACTCATGATTTCTTACTCATGGTAGTTTGCTGGTGCTTTACATGATGGCGTCATCTCCCAAGGGCTCTCCCATCCTTGGCAACCATTGGGCGGGGGGGCGTTCCTATCAAGGAATGTCTGGTATATCCGTGAATGGCGGCATGGAACTCTTGTGTATTTCTGCAATTCCACTATCCCACAGCACCACATAGTGGTTGTGTAATGGAACATATAGAAAGGCAGAGAAAGAAAATCATGTGTAAAGGATCTTAATCCCACAAAGAATCCGGAACCAGAAGCCTCGGTAAAGTGACAGGTTAAAAGCCTCATGTAGAAAAGCCCAGTATTTTGCTGGACTCATTTCTCCTTTTGTAATGGGAGAAGTACTCTGTTATGTATTTCCTTGTTTAAAGAAGAATATGCTGAATGCTTTGTAAACAGCATCATGGAATGTCATCGTGAGCTGGCAAATATATGTACGTGAGACATAGGTGTAGGGGAAAGATTTTTGTTGTTGTTGTTGTTTTGCAATGAGGAGAATGAAATTCAAGAAATACAGACAGTGCAGTGCTAATTACAATAAAGCTTATATGTAAAATAGTTACTGTGACCATTTAAAATAGTGTTGATGCACATCCTGATATTGATAACTTAATTGACTTCGCAGTGTAACTGTTTATTGTTATATTGTATAATCTGTGTATTTTAATGGCGGGGTTGTATTTTTATATGTAAACTGTTTAGAGATGTTATTAAATTAAGCGTGTCTGTGCGTGCACGTGCAGCAACCTGTCATTGATACCAACTCAGATAAGCATTTTGGTGAAGAATGTAGATTTGTTTTCTGAATGTTCTGGCAGTGTTGTTTTTTCTCCAGAGACTCTGTATATATATGCTTTTAATTCGTTCAGAAATCTGTCTTCACTGGTATAGTAAGTTCTAGTTGTTAAACTGGCATCTACCTTAACAATGAACAGACCATCAGATTTGTATCAGGGGGACTGGACACTTACTATCTAAAATTAACTGCCTTCAAAATACCCTCAAAAGACATGCTTATCAGCTATCCATCTTGCTCCTCCCCTCAATCTTCAGATGTGTTGTGTACTTTTTATTTATTTTTAGAGTGCAACATGAATATCTATTCATTTAAATGTCTGATCATCACTTAGGGAGCAATCCTATGGGGATAGTCGGCCGCCTCCAAACTCAGACTCTGACGCCTATCCAGTGCAGGGTGGGTGGAATGTGGAGGGGATCTTCTTCTCTGCGCTCCGGCCGCCTTGCATTTGCTGCTCAATGGCCGATTTCGGCTGTCTAGCCAGGGCACCTTGGAGCGGGGGGGCGGAGGCTGGATGGCGCATAGGAAGCGTTGTACTGGTGCTTCTGCGGTCCCCTCCCTGCTCCCAGGAACACCCCCTTTTTGGCTGCTCTGGGCTGCTCTTGTGAGCATGGAGCCAGGGATGGACTGTGCTGCCTACAATGCAGCAGGGGAGGAGAGCTGGAGTTCTGGGAACTGAGCTCAGAGCGCTGGCTCCAAGCTCAGTTCCCACAAACCGAAAAATCCTATGGCCATCTAGATGCTGTCTAGCAGCCATAGGACTGAGCCCTTAATTTCTTACAAACAGAATCCATTTTAAAATACCTGCAAAACTGTTCTGGTGGTGGAACATGGAAGTGATTCTAGTTTGTGACACTGCAAATACTGGCACAGTGTTTGCAGGCACAGACGATGTGATCAGAGCCTACATGTCTTGGAATCTGTTCTCTTCTCCTTGTATCTTTGAACCTTGGAGCTACATTTCCACGGATTCCCATTTCACCCTTAGTGTAGGCTTGAAAAAGCAGGAAATGGGGAATGTGCCTCCTGTTCGAAACCCCACATGCTAGGAAAGAACTTGGTTGCATTTTCTGTGCACTTACACATACCATGTTGTCTTTTATTGTCCTCCTTCTTTTTCACTACCAGTTAATGGGTGGGATGATGATACAGTGCTGACAAGAAAGAAAAAGTAGTCTTCTACTCCCTGTGTGTGTATAACAATTGCCCATCTTCTAATGCAATCTGTCCCATTCTCTTATGCCAGTGTCCTAGCCAAGGCCCTGGAGTAGAAATTATTCTATTTATTACCCCTTTCTCTCCTAAATAGGTGATTTCATACCAACCCTTGACCTTCCCTGCTGCCAATTTCTAGTCCATCATTACAGTCTCTGTTAATAGTTCAAACTTATGTTTCTCCGGGTTATTTTAAGCTACCACAGTCACTGCTATAAGACATTTTACTGTCTGTCCAACAATGCAGGTTACACTCTGCTAACTCCAGTGGAGTCAAGGAGAAACTCACCTCTGTCTGTAGCCTGTAAAAACAGCATTCCAAGTAAAATGAGGATCTTGCAACCGAGCTCTGATGAGTGTCCTCTGTTTGCCTGGCTCACTCCTTGTGCTGGGTACAGAGAGCTCACTTCCCAGCAGGATAAGTAGGGAAAATTTTCATCCAGGTATATGTGTTGCCCTGTCCTGCCCTGGTAAGTGCATGACTGAGAGACATATTATAGACTGTTCCGTTAAACTGAATACACTCGGCATTCTCTTTTGATCCTTTTGTTGGCACTGATCATTTAGTAGAGTCTTCCCCAACCTTGTGCCTTCCAGATGTTTAGGACTTCAACTCCCATAGCCCCAGACAGCATGGCCAATGGTCAGGAATGCTTGGAGTTGTAGTCCAAAACATCTAGAGGGCACCGGGTTGGGGAAGGCTGATTTTAGTATATGTTTTATACGTTGATCCATGATGATGATGATGTTGATGATGATATTATTATTATTATTATTATTATTATTATTTACATTTCTATACCGCCCCATAGCTGAAGCTCTCTGGATGGTTTACAAAAGTTAAAACATTAAAATGCAATATACAAAGTTTAAAAACCATTTACATAAAAACATATGGACAATATATACAGACAATGTGTAACTAAAAGGAACTTTGAAGTAAAAACTTAAAAAAAAAAAATCCAACAATAAAATACAGCTTAAAACAACACTGCTTAAAAATAGTATACAAAAGTCAGCAAAAGGAACAAGAGTTCTAAAAAGGGAAGGCCTGCCGCAATAACAGCACCTTTAATGCCTGCTTAAAAACCTTCAACGAGGTCAGCAGGCACATTTCAACTGGCAGGTCATTCCACAACTGAGGGGTAGGGATGTCCGAGAATTCCACCAAGGACCCCAATGAGGCCGGATTCCAATAATCCAGCCCCATTGGGGCCTGTAGCGGAATGGAGCACTCACCTCTGGCTCCCCTCGGAATCCGACCAGGCCAGCTCCCTCCCTGCAGTGAACCTGCAGAGCGGAGCTGGCCTGGACGGACTCTGGGGGGAGGGACGGATTGCCTCCCCCCCTGTGGATGCCCCCCCAGACCCAGAGGTAAGGCGTCTGCCCACCCCTACTGAGAGGTGGCAAAGGAAAAGGTCCCCTTGCATGTGGCTGCCAGTCTCACATTAGGCAGCCTCAGCAGATAGCCCTCAGAGGACCTTAGGTGGCTGACTGGGATGCAGGGGAGAAGGCGCTCCCTAAGGTACCTTGGACCTAGACCATGTAAGGCTTTAAAGGTAAGAACCAGCACTTAATATTTTGCTCAGAAACAGATTGGCAGCCAGTGTAATGATTTTAAAACCAGTGTAATATGGTCTACATGGGATGTCCCAGAGACCAACCTGGCTGCCATATTATGTACCAGTTGAAGTTTCTGAACTAAATATAAAAGCAGCCTGACGTACAGCTCATTACAGAAATCAAGCCTAGAGGTTACCAGCACCTGCACCATTACCAGGTCCACATGTTCCAGGAATGGGTGTAGCTGGAGTATCAGCCGAAGTTGATAACAGGCACTTCTCACCGTTGCCTCCACCTGGGATGCCAGGAGCAGGGTTGGATCAAGAAGCACTCCCAAGCTACAAACTTGCCCCTTCAGGGGGAGTGCATCCCCATCCAGAACTGGTTGACATACCTCAACACCTAGGACCCTTCACGATGAGCACCTCTGTCTTGCCTAGATTCAACTTCAGCTTGTTCTCCCTCATCCAGCCCATTACTGACTTCAGGCAGTAATTCAGAGGAGCCATACTTTCCTTGGATAAAGATGTTAAGGAGAAATAGATTTGGGTGTCCTCAGCAAACTGATAACACCCAGCCCCAAACCTCCTGATGATCTCTCCCAGTGATTTCATGTAGATATTAAACAGCATCGGGGATAGAATGGAGCCCTGAGGGGCTCCACATAATAGTTCCTTGTTTGAGGAACAACTATCCCCGAGCGACACCATCTGGAATTGTCCTGAGAGAAAGGAGCGGAACCACTGCATAATCAAATGTCCATCTTCAGCACTTTTAAATACTATTTGAAATATTGACATTAAATAGGGCCCCATGCACAGCACACTAGATTAGTAAAACAGAGTACTTAGTTACATTTCCCCATCACTGTTTATATATATTTTATATCTAATATAGTTCCACAAAATGGCAACAAACCTAGATGGCAAGAGTCTTGCCACAAATAGAAATTGCAATCCTATGGAATTTTTACACTCATTCTGATACCATGTTCTTCTTCTTCTTTGTATAAATTTAGTAAGAAATGTTGGGTTACTTTTTTTAAGCTGTCAGAATCCAGCACTTGGTCAGACCAAATATTAACCTCTTCCTCCTTTCTTATTGAGGCTTCTTAAGAAGTGTTTTAAACTTCTTGTATCCTTGTGCAATTGTGACTTAGCTTTTCATCTTTTCACTGTAGATAAATGATATTCTATGCTGTGATATGGGGATTATTTAACAAATGATGGTTTTGCTGGTTTTTAAATGGGTGACCGGGATGCCCAGAGAGGAAGCAGCTGCACCCCTACATATCAGGCCCTCCTTTTAGGCTAATACGGACCATTCCTATTCCCGCTCTATCCCCTTCACCCCCACTCCTAAATCTGAGTGTACTGCAGTCTATTAATCTACCTTCTTGTACAAAGAATCATACCATAAATCTCAAGATTGCCTTAAAATTGAAAGGGTCAAAAACAAAGCATTTTAAAGATGCACTTCCATCTTCTGGCTTACTATGAACA
This sequence comes from Heloderma suspectum, assembly GCF_057233095.1. Classification (NCBI taxonomy): domain Eukaryota; kingdom Metazoa; phylum Chordata; class Lepidosauria; order Squamata; family Helodermatidae; genus Heloderma; species Heloderma suspectum. Next base: position 56,507,785 of record NC_139460.1, on the reverse strand, counting down.
AATAGTAACCCAATGTGTGGTGTAGTGGTTAAAGTGTCAGACTTAGGCTGAGGAGATCCTGGTTCAAATCCCTATTCAGCCATAGAGCTCACTTAGTGACCTTGGGCTAGTCACTATCTCTCAGCTTAACCTACCTCACAGGGTTGCTGTGAGAATAAAGGTTAGACCATGTACACATGAGTGATTTGGAAGAAGGGTGAGATAAAAATTAGAATTCAGTCAATGACACTTTCCCCCAGGAACAGAATCAGCAACTGGTCTGTGACAACCCTGTGAATAATGGTAATTGAGTTCTGACCTAATGGATTCAGTTAATTCTTAGACCACATATATTTGGAATTGTGCAACATTTAGTTCTTTTTGTATTTCTTCTTACATGTTTTGTGAAAGTCCATTTTGCATGCATCTCAGCATTCTGTGGGTGGTCGGATTGTAGTCGCGTTATACATAGATAACACAGTAGATGTAGCTGATCAGAGTACTGAAAGAAAAGAAAAACCTTAACTGCCTGAACATCTGCTATGTTTCACAACCGTCTGGCACCTTTTTGTCACCTAGGTGCTAGTCCATCTCAGGGCCATTCTGATTCTTCGCCTTTGCCCTTCCAGTCCTCAGCATCATTTGTCCATAGTGCCATTTAATCTGATTGGCTGTGGAAATCCACACAATTAGTTTTTATGAGTGCCTGTGACATTACCACATCGCATGTAGTGGCATCATATTGTCAACAGCGTCGTGTGGGGTCACCAGAATCAATAGAGTTCAGTGAGGACAAGCAAGTCAAGAGGACAGTGAAGTCAAAGAAAAATGGCACCGAGAAAGGCAGCATCAAAAAAGCCCAGATGTGTTCACACAAGTTGCTGAAATTGGAAGCCACTTTTCAATGGTCATGAAAACAAACATGAAGCTAAATAAGGTTGACTCAACTCTGGTATACTCTGTGCCTAAAAAAATGTAGAAAAAAGGACTTTGCCAGATATTCACTTCACATAAACTTCAAAATGGTGGACTTATTTTCACCAGAACTATAGTGGTAAAAGAGAAACAAAGCAGTCAAACGGAAGGAAGTAAATACAACATAGGTGGGATCCAAGTCCAGGATTGTGCAAGGTATTTGATACCACCTCTGACAACTAGAACCCCCACCCATCCTTCTGATATCTGATGTTTTAGTAGATACTGCCCACATATTTCAAATCTTTCAAACCAAAATCAAGAGGACTGGCAGTTATTGCAAAATGAAATTAGGGATGCTGGAGAACCAAATGAGTTCAGATTTTGATTAATCTGACTGGTGGATTCTGAAGCAGACCAGCTTTTCCCCTGTCGGGTGGATTCTGCAGATTTGCGGATTATTTTTCTAATTTATCCAATTCTGCGCAAATTTCATCATAGAAAAATACACAAAAGATTAAAAAGAATGCTCCAAAATGTGCATTTCTCCATAGGCTAAAGCATGAAAATGACATTTTGGGGGATTTTGTGCATTTGGGGGGAATTTGTGCACATTTTCACATGTGCGAATTTGCACAAATGCGCATTTCTGCAAATTTGGAAACTAAAAATAAATCCAATTCTGATGATGGGCAGACAATGGAACAAAAGGCACCTGACAATCCGCGAAACGCAGACAGAACAGATTTTACACAATTCATACATTCCTAAATGAAATCAAGGTGGGCATTTTCTGTGGATTTGCCCTGAGAAATTAGGTTCATATGCTTGTGTTCTGCGGTCAAGTATCCCTTGAAGTATCTTAAATGACTGCAGAAAATTCCTCTGCTAATTTCAAATGTTTGAAAGTACTTTGCTATCAGACATGTGCCTGTCCACAAATTTACCATAGGGAAACTGCTGCCACCACTTGTCCTAAACATAGAGAAAGGGCAACAGGATGCCATCTCTCAGCGGATGACAGGCAGGGTGGTGGGTCTAACGGGGCAACTGGTCTCCTGCTACCCCACTTCCAATCCAACACATTACTCAGTGACTGCCTTTCCTAAGCACAAGACAAATTGGATATCCCTGTGCTTGAGCAGGAGGGTATTTGAGGGACAGTCCTGGATGCCTCTAATACAGCATGAATATATTCAATTTGCCTTGGAACTAGAACATACATGGTGAAATATTGGTCCAGAGGGAGACCGATTTTCTTCCAATGCCTCCCCTGAGCTAATGGAAAAGGAAGCCCAGATACACTCATGCTAAACAAAGAGGATGTAAAGAGGCAAAGGTATTAGGATCGCCTTCACCCTACACCTACAGCAGGAAGCAGCAAGGATCAGCCTTTCTATTTACCTGCCAGGTGAGTTCAGGAACCAAACCCTGTGACTGTTTGCCCTGGCTTCCATAAGATACCCTCTGCACTGCTCTTTGTATAGCATGAGGATAACAGGCTTATCTCAGGCAGGACAGGCTGTGGCATTGGGATAGAGAGCTGGCTCCAGGTTTTGAGGGCCTTTGGGCAAGACACCCTCAGTGAATCTACCTTCTTGCTGCCATTGTCACCAGCTGCTATTGCTCATCCTCTTTCTCATCATTGCTACTATTGCTGGCTTGACTGGCAGAGAGACAGTGAGCAAGTAGGCCGTGGTATCCGCTGCTCCTCCATTTCACCACCACTGTTGTCTGAGCCAGAGTGAGAGGCAGGTAAACAAAAGGTTGTAATGGTGAAGAGGAGGAGTAACCCCAGGGGGCTGTTGTCAGTTGGTCCCTGTTGGAGTATGGGCCCTTGGCAGGTACCCCACCATGCCTACCCCTGATATCAACCCTGTTGAGATAGGAAGAAAGAGTTGCGTGTGTTGTGTTACCATGTTGCAACTGTCTGGGGGAATAAATTACTGCTGTCTGTAATGAAAGACCTCCCAAGCTTCTTAGGCCCTGACTGAGTGATCCCCTTTTATAAATGTGTATGGACTTTTGTACATGCAGCCTCTTATAACATCTGAAGGCAGAGGAATGAAGAGAAGCTGTTCCTGACTGTGCTGCCTCCTCACCCCACTCCTCGCAGAGCTAATAGCGCCTGGGGGGGACTAATTCACATGAGGCCACAGGAGGGAGAATTAAATGCATTCCCTTATAAAAGGGTCCCCTTACAGGCAGACTGAAAAATCATTTTAAATAAAATGAATAAAAAATAATATGATGTCCCAATCTTCAAAGCAGCCCAAGGGGACTATTAATTAGCAAAACAGAAACCAAGAAGGATCCTAACCAAGATCTCCCTGTTGTCCCATATGGTTTGGACCTCAGGAGTAGTTGCCCATGTGATAGGGTGGCCAATTGGAATTACATTGCCAAAAAGAGAACTTGCCTCTCCCAAAAAAAGAGGACAAAAGAGGATACCAATTGGCATAAAATCTGTGTATGCAAATGTGTAAGTATAGGTGAAAATTTAGAAATAACTGCAATTTAAATAGATATATAATACATCTTACCATAGTGTAGAAGACTGACCAGGAGTCCTGTGTGCCTGCTCAATCTGCTGTCCAGGTGCAAAGAGGACACCTTCAAATAGGGGACTCTCCTCTGCCAGCTCCCCAAAATAGAGGACTGTCCTCTGTAATGTAAGACACCTGACTACACTACCATGTGATGCAAGGGACCTTCTGGGCCAAACAAAAAGCCATGTACACATCTTAGGATTCGGGCTATAGGAAACAGTCACTATGTGATTACACTACAACATCACAGAAGTAACTTGATTTCTAAACAAAAATGCTTTGGTATTTGGATTTCACCATCACAATATGGACATCTTAAGATTATTATTCTTAAAGGGATCTTTGAAATGATTGCTGTTTGGATCCCCTTAAAGAAGTGTGGGGATTATCAACACTGTTCTAAATATACAATAGAAGGATAATGGTCTCCTTAAGCTTCCAGTGCTTATCGCTTAACCCTTGCATAATATCCTAATGCCTTCCACATCCCATGTTACTTTTTATGGGCACAACTATCTCTGATGTCTGTGTGCAAGGACAGTGAGTGGGCTTTGACCTTCTATGACTGCAGAAACTGGACTTCTCCTACACAACTGTATAACCATTTCACAGGTTTTTCTTCCTCCAGAAATTCCATGATACTGCAGTCACGCCCTGCAAGTACAGAGTTGACAACAGGTGCAAATAATTCAGGATCCTGAGAAAATCAGCTTTTCTTTTTCTTTTTTTAAAAATGCAAGAGGATGATCCAGTCATTCACATCATTGTTCCCTTCTCCTTCCTGCATATTGAATTCTCTACCACCAACCTCATGTCTCCCAGGCATCCTTCTATTATGTGCTGGACACAAAACTCAAAAAGTGCTTCACAACAAGACATTGTGCAGAAAGCAAAATGGAGGATGCTGCAGTTCCCCTCCCCGCAAAAGAATTTCACCCAACCCCCCAAATATATCCAGAACAAAACAGCTGATTTTGAAGTGGGTGAAATGGCTGACAAATTGTCCTCGACAATTTGAGAGAGCCCTACTTTCTAGCAGTACACGCTGTTCAACAGTGAAACAGACTATGGCCTTGGAAGATGGTAGACCTTCCTGCAGAAGAGGTTTTTAAGCAGGGGTTGAATGCCCACATAACACAATTGCTATAGTAATGGATTTATTCTTACAGGGAGATGCAGGCACTTTAGTGTCCTACAGGCAGGTGCAGTAGAGCGAACCATGCTATTGTGGCCATCACCACCTCCCAAATATACTTCAAAGCTTTTGTTTGCTTAAACAGTAATAATCTACAACTTTCTTCAAAGTGGCTTTAGCTAGGAAATGTCATGTGATTCTTTCACCACTCAACTGGTTAGATCATGTAGTCTGCCTATATTGTACTGAGGGCTGGACTGGTCACTGTGGCTACGATCCTATGCACAGTTACACAGGAGTAAGCCCCCAGTGAACACGGTGGGCCATTCTTCTGAGTAAACATGCACAAATAATTGCCTGAATATAAAATCAGTCTGAAGGTGCAAGCATTAATATGATTCCCCAGTGTGCACAGCCTATAAAAGGAAAGAGATGAACGGCAGCAGCAGCTTCTTCTCCCCACATAGCTCGACAGCTTGCTTTTCCATAAGCACAAAATCCTTACCTTGGTATTATTACTAATGCATTTTTACAGATTACTTTGTTGAAAATTTTGAATATGTAATTGTGAACTTCTACAGAACTAGTGTGCCTCAGTGTCTTTGTCTGGAAATAAACTGATCAGATTGATAAAGGGGGTGGGGTGGGAGATTGGCATTCCACTCCATTGTTCACCCCTTTCCATTTTGGTTTTGGCATTTGTTCATTTTCAGCAATTTTTAATTTAATTAAAAATTTGATTTTTCACAACTTGCAGCTGTGTTAAGGTAGGTCATCTTGTTCATCACATGACATCTTACTAAATCCTATCTGATGGATTTGTTTATATATAGTCATCAGACCATCAGAAAACAAACATTTAATGAAAGATACTAGATTTCAATACAAAGATAACATCTTTATATAAAGTTAACACAAAACCCAAGTCATATACAATAAATTTCAAATTCTGGATCTCTAGCTAAAATAAATAAAATAACACACACTTGTATAAAAATACATCACTTTCAGTACTCAAAAAATCTGCCTGTTTAAGACTAGAGCTAAGGCTATCCTATGTTGGCTCAAGCTTCACAAAGCTAGGAAATTGGAAGCTAAAGCTGATTCTTTAACTGAAGTGCCCCGTGGTGTGTGCTTACAGCTTGCTGTCCACGCAGCCACATTTTTCCTTGGTCTTTCAAGCCCAAATCCAGATGGGGAGGATGGCATGCCTGGGACCAGCGAATATTCCTCACGTTGTCCTAGTCTGTCTTGCCTTATGAAGCATCTGAGCCTTACTAGAGGAATGCTCCTGTTAGTTGACCCATGCCAGTGTGCTGCTTACTTCAGTAGCTGGCAGGATGGATTAAACAGCCAGAGGGAGCCCTCTTCTAGCAGTAACACTAGATGCTTCATAAGGCAATACAGGATGAGAATAACAGCATAACATGGACCATCTTTGCTGATCAAGGAACATGTGGGTATAAGAAGGGTAAGTTGTACAACACCATCACTGATCACAGAACACGACAGTTAAGGTATCAGCTTCCAATTTCTTAGCTTCGAGGAGCTTGAGTCAACATGAGAAAGCCTTAACTCTGACCTTAAACTGGGAGGTTTAAGGATCATTGAACTTCACACTCGCGCGCACACACACACACATACACACACACACCTCTTTATCACCCTTTGGGCCTAAAATGGGCCCCCAAGGTGACTTACAAATTAAAACATAATTAACTGAAATATTGAAAAAAGAAATACAGGAATTCATTGAAAGTTTTCAAAAAGAAATGTATCTACATTTAATAACGATTGATTAAACCTTAATTTTATTAGCAGTTTAAGAAAGCAAAAAGCAATTCATGGAAAGCCTACTTTGTCTTAAACATCTACTGCTTAGTTTCCAAACATTTGTGGGATGATATGCAGTTTCCCTGCGTTTGTGCTTAAACTGAGCAGCCCAGCAATGAGAGCTGTAATAGTTAAACGTTCTTTCTCAGCAACAGAACTTAGGCTGGACCGGGGATGTATTTTTCAGAATATCAAAGGTGGTATCAAACTGGCATTGCTGGCCACAGTGGTACAAACATTCATCCCATTTGTAAGCAACTTTTTCAGAGGAAAATTTGGCGTTTGACTAGAGGTAACAGCAGAGGGGAAAGACGTGTGTTCCCAAGTCTGTATATCTCATAGCTGGCGACGGAAGTATTGATTGGTTGGTTTTCCATGATGGAGAGAATTATGAAAGGTCTGCACACTTGGGACTATGCCTGCATGGCTCCATACTCCATATAAACTGGATGTATTACCTGTCCATGGCCACAGTGCATGGGCAGCATGGCTGCCAGTTTGTGTGCTGCCTGCTCAGCCCCGGGGAGCCTCACTGTGACAAAATCACAATGCTTGCCATGTGGAGGCTAGATTCATGTTTATATGTGTTTGCTGTATCAAATAGAACCCAGGTAGGTTAGGGTCAATTGTCTGGTAGAGAGTGAGTGATAGGTGGGAGGGGTGTGTGTGTGTGTGTGTGTGTGTGTAGACTGAGTTTATAAAAGGGAGGAGCAGACAGGGCACAATCCTGTGGGGATAGGTGGCCGTATCTGAACTCAGAGGCGATCACCTATCCAATGCAGGGCAGGAGAAGCACAGAGGGGATCGTTCCGTCTGCGCTTCTCCTGCCCTGCATTTGCAGTGAGACAGATTTTGGCTGTCTAGTGGCGGGAAGGCAGAGTGGGGGAGGAGGCTGCTGGACAACACATAGGATGTGTTGTACTCACATTTCCACCTTCCCCGCCCCGGAACGCCCCCCCCCCCCGAATGCCCCGTTTTGGCCTCTCCCCGCTCTGAGAGGAACGTGGAACGCAGAGTTGTTCCACGCTACCTGAAAGACAGCATGGAAGGGGGGAAGGTCGGTTCTCCAACAACCAACCTCAGAGTGCAGGCTTCCCAGAAAACCAGATATCCTATGGCCGTCTAGCCACTGACTAGTGGCCATAGGATTGCTCCCCTCATTGGTTGGATGGAGATAGGAGAGAGGGCCTTAGGGTTTGATGAAGCTACATCTAGATAGTGGGGTTGTGGCAATAGGAGTAAGGAGGGGTAGAGTAGTCAGGGTAAGACAGAGAAGTGAGTGATTAATTACAAGATATAACATCTCCTGTATTAAATACACTTTAATTTGTTTACTTTTCAATTATAAAATCCTACATCTTGTTCATCTTTCTGCGCTACCAATAATGTTCATATTTCCTGGGTACTTCTCCTGGTTGGGTACAAGGAGCCAATTAGGTATATTATAGAATCATAGAATAGTAGGGTTGGAAGGGGCCTACAAGACCATCGAGTCCAACCCCCTGCTCAATGCAGGAATCCAAGTCAGAGCATCCCTGACAGATGGCTGTCCATTCCAGCCATATCCTGAATGCCTCCAGTGTGGGAGAGCCCACTACCTCCCTAGGGAATTGGTTCCATTGTCGTATTGCTCTTACAGTCAGCACGTTTTTCCTGATGTTCAGCCGGAATCTGGCTTCCTGTAACTTGAGCCCATTCTTCCGTGTCCTGCACTCTGGGATGATCGAGAAGATAACCTGGCCTTCCTCTCTGTGACAACCTTTCAAGTACTTGAACAGCGCTATCATATCTCCCCTCAGTCTTCTCAAGGCTAAACATGCCCAGTTCTTTCAGTCTCTCCTCATAAGGCTTTGTTTCCAGTCCCCTGATCATCTTTGTTGCCGTCCTCTGAACCGTCTCCGGCTTGTCTGCATCCTTCTTAAAGTGTGGTGCCCAGAACTGGACACAGTACTCCAGATGAGGCCTAACCAGTGCTGAGTAGAGGGGAACTAGTACTTCCCGGGATTTGGAAGCTATGCTTCTATTAATGCAGCCCAAAAGAGCACTGGCCTTTTTTGCAGCCACATCACATTGTTGGCTCATATTCAGCTTGTTATCTACAACAGTTCCAAGATCCTTCTCCCTTGTAGTGTTGTTGAGCCATGTATCCCCCATCTTGTATCTGTGCATTTGGTTTCTTTTTCCTAGGTGCTTGTGGGACAGTCAGGACTGCTATTCAAAAGCAGAGGCAGACAGACCGGGGGGGGGGGGCGGTGATGTCACACCCACCCACTTTTCCTGAATCAGCCGGGCTGCAGGGAAAAGACCCCTGTTCTGGCACTGCTATTAGTTTTAGTCTCTGCCACTCAGTGACCCCAATCAGCTGGGACTGCTGTTTCCCCACTACTAATGGCAGAGAGAAAACTGTGGTCTCTGAGGGAGGTTGCTGGGGAATAGGAGAAGCTTTATCCACCCCACCCCCCAGGTGATCCCATCTCAGAAGGGATTAGACTAGGGATACTGGAGAATTTAGAGATGGACTAAAATGAGTTCTGATTTCTAAGAATCCGACCTGCAAAATCCACTTCAGACCACCCCGCTCAGGCCGCATGGTGTCCATGGACTTCCGGATCTTTTTTTTTTTTACGCTCCCCAAATTTACACATATTTATTCATAGGAAAATACGCAAGTTTCTGCTGAGGAAAAGTTGAATGGAATGGGGGGGGGACAACACACTCAATGTTACGTACTAAGGTAAATTATGTAAATTATTGCGAAATCTCTTACAGAATTATTTGCGTATTTTTCGCATAACGAAAAAAAATCAAATCCATCTGTGAACAGATGACAGAACAAAAGGCACCTGACAATCCATGAAACACAGACAGAGCGGATTTTACATAATCTATATATCCCTAGATTACATTAGGATCCCCACTCACACGGAGGAGCTCCACGCATGTGCATCAGTACACACATGTAGCCCCTTTTCACACACACTGAAGACATGGATGGAAAGGCAGAGCTTGCTCCTTTAGGATAGGTGTAATAACATCAGGACAGAGGGTAAGTTGAACTGGATATTGCAGAGAGGACTTGACATGGGGTTGTCATTTTTGTAATGTTCTGTTCCGTTGCAAGAGCAGTTAAGTTTCTGGTGTTCACTGCTTGTTCTTTTTAAGGCTGGAGGAACAATCTGAAGCAGGGGATGAGAACTTAGCCTTTATCACTTTCAAATAAAACACAACATTTTTTAAAAAAAATCACAAAACAACGTAGACATGGGTGCGTGCGAGGGAAATAGTATTGCCAATCACTGTTCATGTTACAGGCAATAGGAATAGCAGTGGCTGTGTTTTTGGGAGGGAGAATGTCATTGCAATATGATTGCTCAGAAACTGCAGTGTCCCTGCACCAGAAGTGTTAAATATCTGGATCCCTTCCAACAAATGAGTAACAATTGTGCATTTACTGTGTGAAAAGGCAATGACGTAACTGAAAGACCCTAAGAACAAATGTTTTGACAGTGTATATGGAATTTCTGTTTTCCGTCCCAAAGATAATCTTAATGCCGCTAGTTCACGGGACAGGATGTGCCTTTATGTGTTAAACATTGTGTGTATTGCTTTTCTATGATCTGGTATGTTCACCTTTTAAAATGCCCTAGGGCAGGGGTGTGGTTTTCCTAGGAAGGGCTGTTGTCAATCGGGAACCACCGTTAATGGTGGGTGGTGTTTGCAGCATTACAAGGTTGCGCAGCTCTCGCTTTGTGTGCCACCCCACTTGAAATTAGGCCATGGGTTCCCTACCCCACGCCTAGGGGAATGTATGGCACTTTCTAAATAATCTTACATTATTTTTGCACCGGATGGCCCACGTAATAATATTATTAATAGAATAAATGAAAGACCACCCATGTTACAAGCGTACATTTCTTCCCTTCTTTAGGATGGATTTATCGACTTCTTGGAGTTTATAGCTGCAATAAATCTGGTCATACGAGGGAAAATTGACCAGAAACTGAAATGGTATTTTAAGCTATACGATGCTGACAGGAATGGAACTATTGACAAAAGAGAACTCGTAAACATATTCTCGGTAAGGAAATTGTATATATTAGCATATATTTGCCATGAAGCATTCTATGGGAATTCAGTTATTTAAATGTATCAGTGTTTTTGACTGGAGTTTAATAACTGCTTCTGTAATAATCTGGTATTTATATTTATTATGTATGTTGCCCTGAGAGCTTCAGCCAATGGGTGTCTCTAATAATAATAAGTCACGCATTGTTATCCTGTTGTCTTATGGATCAGTGGAAAAGGGGAGCATGGGCCTACACTGAGATTTCCACCTCCAATAGGAGAGGGAAGGAGTGAGGAGGTCATAAAGGGCCGGTATCAGCACCTGGTCTCCTTGTGGAGCTGACATGGTCCCAATTCCCTGGCAGGGCCCACAGCTGATACTAGGACTCCCTCCCTGGTTCCCTCCAGTGCAAATGGAGACATTTTTCTTTGTTTAACCCCTGTGTGTAGGGGGTGGGGTGGGGATTTCAGGAAGAAAATAGTGGTGCCGGGGAGGTTTACTTCTCCCCTCCTCATGTGCAATGGTCCAAATTCTTATCAGGGCTACACACATTTAATCTAGAGAATATAGATATATATTTATGTATGTTTCAGCTACATGCTACGCTATTAACTTAGCATATAGTTTGACACCCACCCCTTCTCTCTTCGTAAAGTCTGTCACATCATTAGGGACAAGATTACCCTCCACATCATTAGGTGGAGGGTAGGGACAAGAGTTACACAGAGCGGTTATGTCACATCTGGTATTGTTAGAGCTGGATGCTACACTTCATGTCTCAGTTATGATGTCCCTTTGAAAGAGCCTATTCAAGCATTCAGAAAAGGCATGTAATATAGATCTCCTGGGATGGTACTATGCCACTTCGGATGTAGCCTTCTTCCTAATGTGCTAGTTTACTGTGTACATGGTGCTTTGTACATGGGACATTGAGACATGGAGATATGTAATCTCCCAACTGCATTCCAACATCTCAGTGCAAATTTGAAACACACATGAGTGAGAATGTACAGTCCATTTTTAAATTGCTCCCTTCTACTACTCTCCTATGTAAACTCCCTTTGTGCGTGCACACATGCAAAGCGTAATGCTCAAAGGTACTTTTAGTATGCTTTGCTGAAGTTATTATGATAGTCACTTCATTAGGAGGATTATGTCAAACATAATTTTATTTGTGATGGGAAAAGTTGCTTAAGCCTTCACACCTTGTACATACAGCTGTGTACGATAATCCTGAATTTAAATGACACAGAACATCATGAAAGAACAAATTCTCTTGGGCGGGATAAAAATGTAGTTGCATTTCGGAATAAATCAAATGAGCTGATAGGGCCTTCAATGATATGCAGATTAAATCCATAATCCTTTAGGCTCTGTTATATTAATTTAATTTCTAAATTCTCACTATTGGAGATCTTACTGGAAATCATATCTACTCTCACCCCCACCCCACCCCACGCCTCAAAATGCTGAGTGGCACAGCAGCTCTCATTTATATTTGCAGTATGGAGATATGTTGACATATTTGCATTTTTATTTGTTCAGGCTATTCAAGCTATCAATGGCAACCAAGAAATGTCACCTGAAGAATTCACAAACATGGTATTCCAGAAGATAGATATAAACAATGATGGTGAGGCTATAGAGATCTTCAAATGATCCCCCCCCCCGCCCCCATGCTTGAAATAAACACAAAGAGGTTTATTTAGGATATTATAAATGCACTCTGGTGATTAAAGCTATAAAAGACTAGAAATATGCTTACTTCAAAGATAGGCCTTTGGTCTGATCCAGCATGGCTCTTCTCCCTTTCTTTTGCTGAAGTGTCTAGTTTACTTGGGTCTAATTCTGAATAGAAACATTTCCATGTGAGCATTGGCTAAAGCAGAACCTAATGCACACACAATAGTCCCTTTGATCAAGCTAGTTGTTCAGGCTGTATGGCCAGTGCCAACACCTCACTGATCTCTCTTTGTGGGATGGGCAGCCAGGAATAGAAGGGGTGGGAAGAGAAGGATAATTCACTCATTTCATCCATCACATTTGTATTCCAACTTTCCTCCAAAGAATACAGGCTGGAATGGGGATCCCATTTAATCCTCACAAAAACTGTGTGAGGTATTTTTGACTGAAAGATAATGGGCCTGTTTACACGATCACAGAGGGGGGAAATAAACCATGGTGGCTTATGTCCTCCACATGTGCCAGAGAAATTTGCATAATTGCCCTCACCTGTGCAGCTGGCTGTGTCATGTGAATCTGGTGAGGGTGGCTCATTTCTGTGGTTAACAAGCCACCCCAGAACTCTAAAACAGGCCATGGGTTCTGGATGGCTTGTTAACCACGGCAACAAGCCACCTCACTGGGTTTGCGCGACATAGTGAGCCGCGCTGGCAAGGATAATTATGCAAATCTCCCTGGCACACAGAGCAGAGGAAATAAGCCACCATGGCCTATTTCCCCCTCTGTGACTGTGCAAACCTGGTCAATGGCTTACCAAACCCCACCTAGCGAACGTCATGTCTGAGGCCCCAACTAGATGGGGCATGCAGTCATGTATATCTTTCTTCTGCCTTGTTTTTTAAATTTTTTAACCAAAGCAGCATGAGGAAGCTAGAGATTTAAGTGGAGGAATCATGGAAGAGGGGTAGCTTGACTCTTTCTCCTCCAGTTACTGCTTTAGATTCCCACCTACCCTGCAGCTGTTTTTCTTCCCACTATAGAAAATATATGATATCATGTCTACTTTGGATCTAAGCAGGGTCCCTCTGGCCTACGTCTAACACTCTACTAACCCATTGCACAACACTGGTTCTCTCTTTGGTCTGCCATCTTGGCATGTGCAGTACAGGATTCAGAAGTGCAGCAAACATATTTCCAAATCATTACCTCTGGGCAGTTTTTCTCAAGTGAATGCTAGATTTGGTACCAGTCAGGGTCCCGTCTCACATGGAGGAACTCTCTGCGTGTACATCAGTATGAGTGTAGAGCTCCATCACCAGATGCCATCTTTATCAGACACGGATGGGGATGTAACCCATGTTGCAACCCCATCACGAATTCTTTCAGAAGGGGTTGACTGAACCCCCACTCTAATCTTAGGGGACAATCCAGAGTCAGAAAGTTGTAGTTGCAGAAAACTTTTTATCCAATCATTTGTAATGTACCATCCAGCTGTTCACCAATCAAAGTAGATCATTCCTGCAGACCATCTGTTTGAAAAACTACTGTAGTGTGCCTGTCTCAAACATTTAGGGCACAATCCTATGGGGACAGTCAGCTGCTCTGAATTCGGAGGCGACCGACTATCCAATGCAGGGCAGGTGGAGTGGATCTTCTCCTCCCCGCTCTGGCCACCCTCCATTTGTGGCTAGATGGCCGATTTTGGCTGTCTAGCCAGGGCACCTCAGAGTGGTGGGGGGAGGCCGGACAGTGTATAGGAAGCTTCCACCATCCTCTCCCCACCCCCAGGAATGACCCTTTTTTGGCTGTTCCGCGCTGCTCTTCCGAGCGCAGAGCCAGGGACAAACCGTGCCACCTATGAGGAGGTGGGGGAGGGGGCAGGGAGTCAGTTTTCTGGGAACAGAGCTCAGAGAGCTTGCTCTGAGCTCAGTTCCCAGAAAATAAAAAATCCTATGGCCGTCTGGATGCTGTCTAGTGGCCATAGGATTGCGCCCTTAGTAATGTAAACAAACCCTTAAATTCTCACGTCACCTTTGCCAAGTCCTAAGGATGCTTTATAAATGTTTCAGTGACATGATGGTATTTTTCCTTAATTCTGAGAGTTATTGTGCCTCAATGAGAAGAGTTTGGAGATTGAAAGATCTGATATTTTGATACAGTTCTGCCTATAGTCACTTGTGCTGATTCCCAATCCTTATGCTTTTACTCTAGGGGAATTGACTTTAGAAGAGTTCATCAATGGAGTGGAAAGTGATGAACATCTCCTGGAAATGATTTCAAAGAGCTTTGACCTTTCCAATGTACTGAAAATTATACAAAGTGGGAGAAGACACAGTGTGTGAGACTTTCATATTGTAAATGGAACTTGTAATAAGAACGATGCAAGGAACCTATTAAGTATCAACACAGAATGCTACATTTCCCATCCACTGTTCAAAACAAGAAGATACAGGAGGGATTGTCACTTCAGACATGTCACTTGTCTATTTTCCCTTTTCTTTTCTTCCCAGTGGATGTGGCAGCCACTGTGAGAGCACAAAACATTGTCCACATGCATCACAAAAGCAATTTAGTGCAGTACACAGTGTATTAACACTTCTAATAGGGCAGGGTGGGGGAGGGAGGGAGGGAGGGAGGGAGAGAGAGAGAGAGAGAGGGAACACTGTACAAAAAATGAACCTCTCCAGAAGATACAGAGCTGATAAATTGCTTATTTTAAGTACCGTTTGTTTAACTTGCAATTTACAATGTAGTGATAAACCGCTAGATAGGATTGGTTTCTTTCCAGATCAATTAAGGATGAAGCATGGTTTGCGTTAACTTAACATTTGCACTAATCAGTGCTTAAAATAGTAATGGATTATCTGGGAAACACCTCAATCAGTTTATGGCCCCAAAGACACATATCCCCTTGGGAACGCTGTTTACCATTTTGGTATTATCGTTACATCTATAAGCTGACGTGACTTATGGCTTTGATGTTTCAACTTTTTTGCCTTTTAAAAAAACCTGTTATTGTAAGTTAAAAAAAAAAAAAAGGATTAACCTTTTTAGAGAAGCTTTACATTTGTGATGGAGTGACACCATTTTGGAGAAATAATTAAAACTTCAGAGGAGGCATTTCAAAACACTGGCTTTAGTGATCGAAGTTTAATTCCATGACTTTAAAACAAAATTATGTTTCTTTGATTCCAAAGAAAACTAATTCACACAATCCCCACCTCCTACAGTTTATAACAATACAAGCTGATTATTATATATATAAAAAAAATTCTAATAAGCTGATCATACTTTGGGGAGATACGTTCATAAGATTTGCTTTGATTACAACATCCCATGTTCCTATCTGAAAGTCCTGGAGGAAAAGCAAGTACTTTTCTCTGCTTATTGGGCCTCACGAATCTTAAAGCAGCATCTTTGGAAGCAGTGAGAATGTCCCATTCAGCTGAGCCATTTTCTCTGTTTGGAAGAAGACCTCTCACCACAACCTGTCTCTGCCCATTGGCTTCTGCTTACCCTAACTCCTTTTAAATCCTTTCAGCTCTTGCCTGACCAACAATTCAACATTGTGCTCATATTGTTTGATTGTTGGTCCAGCTTCTTTTCA
This sequence comes from Heloderma suspectum, assembly GCF_057233095.1. Lineage (NCBI taxonomy): Eukaryota > Metazoa > Chordata > Lepidosauria > Squamata > Helodermatidae > Heloderma > Heloderma suspectum. The sequence continues at coordinate 56,492,018 of NC_139460.1, read as the reverse complement.
TTATCTTGGCTTCCCACCCAATTGTTCATTTGTTTGCCTAGTTCCTTCATTCCAGCTTTCTGGTGCAACAACAACCTCAGAGTTCTTTGCCTCCCCCCCTGCCCTGCCCCTTGGTTGGAGCCTGATTTGAGCACATATTTGGATGAAGGCAGATTTAGGGCACTGATAGGCAGATCTGTTAGTAATGTCTGAAGGAAACCTTTGCGAGTCCTCTTCCTATATTACATCGCTCTTGTCCTCCCTTGCAGGACAAACACCTTGGTGCTTGTTTTCTCAGAAGCCATACCAATGTGTGTCATTCACACAGCCTGGCAGGAAACCACTCCAATACTGAGAGCAGGGATGATGCAAAACTTCTCTACTTATTCAGATTACTTTGAATATTGCATTCGAAGTCCCAATGTGAATTCGGATTTTGCATTCAAAATCAGGTTTGAGTCAAGTTGGGCCTCACTCAAGAATTCTCCACTCCTGCTGAAGGGTAAAGAAAATATACCCGGTTGGGCACTGTTTCTTAGAGATTTCACTCTCCAGTGGTTTAGCAGGGAATTATAGGGATGTACAAAAGTCACTTACCTTTCCGCGGATTATGTTCATGGTGGGGGGGGAGGTGATCCGTTCCTCCCCCCCCGGAATCCTTGACGGCCGGCTGTGCTCCGCGGCGGCTCCGCAGAGCAGCTGGCCAGGCCCAGGCCAGGGCTGTCTGCAGCCGGATTTCCGGCCGCGGAGGGCTCTGGGTAAAAACAAACAAACAAATACGTGTACGCAAATGGCAGCGGCTACGGCTGCCGCCATTTGCGTTCCTTATTTTTCGCCGTCTTAGTCTATGTAAATATTTACGTAGACTATTACGGCAAAAATAAAGGGGAACGCAAATAGCGTAGTGGGCGCTATTTGCGTCCCTTTTTGTTCGCCATTTTAGCTTACATAAATATTTACATAGACTAAGACAGCGAAAAATAAGGTACGCAAATGGCGGTGGCCATAGCTGCCGCCATTTGTGTACGCATTTTGTTTGTTTTTTAATCAGGATGTGATAGGCTACATAAGTCTTTACATAGCCTATCACGTCTCTGTAAAAAAAAACAACAACAAAACGACAAGAGTGCAAATGGCGGCGGCGGCAGCCGGTCGGAAGACCAGCTGCCACCGCTGCCGGAGCCGCCGCCGGAGCCGCTGCCACCTGGAACATCCACCCCAGGTAAGCCTTGTCCCGGGGGGGATCCACGGGGGGGGCGGGGGGCAGGCCGTTCTGCCACAGATTTCAGGGGGCCGAATGCACTGGCATTTGGCCTCACCGAGATCCGTGGCGGAATTCTCTGACATCCCTAGAATTGAAGGCCTTAGTTAGGGATGGATTGCACTGGCATTTGGACCCCCGAAATCCATGGCGGAACGGTTTGCCACCCCCCCCCCTGCGGATCTCCTCCAGGATGAGACTTACCTGGGGCAGATGTTCGGGATGGCGGTGGCTCCAGTGGTGGCTTCGGCGGCAGCAGCAGCGGCTGGTCTTTTGACCAGCTGCCGCAGCCGCCATTTGCAGTCTGTGCTTAGCCGTGATAGGCTACGTAAGTCTTTACATAGCCTATCACATCTGGGTAAAAAAAAAAAAAGGCATACGCAAATGGCAGCGGCTACGGCGGCTGCCATTTGCATTCCTTATTTTTCGTCATTTTAGTCTACGTAAATATTTACATAGACTAATATGGCGAAAAAAAAGGGAAACGCAAATAGCATAATGGGCGCTATTTGCATTCCTTTTTTATTCGCCGTTTTAGCCTACGTAAATATTTACGTAGACTAAAACGGCGAAAAATAAGGAATGCAAATGGCGGCCGCCATAGCCGCCATTTGCATACGCTGTTGTTATTTTTTTTTACCCAGACGTGATAGGCTATGTAAAGACTTACATAGCCTATCACGGCTCCCTGGCTGGACGCAAATTGCGTCCGCACCAGCCAGTCCGTGGCCGGAAATCCAGCTGCGGATGGCCCTGGCCTGACCGGCTGCTCCATGGAGCTGCTGCAGAGCAGAGCCTTCCATCGAGGATTCTGGGGGGGAGGACCGGATCGCCTCCCCCCCCATCGAGGATTCCGGGGGGAGGGATGGAGCGCCCCCCCCAAACAGAATTTGTGAAAAGGTAAGTGACTTTCGTACATCCCTAGCCTTAGTACAGTCCTTCAGGCAGGAACAGAAATGTCTCCTGTCACTGCTCAGAAAGAAAATGGAAGCTTTTGCTAAATTGAGCCAGATACCTACAGGTGGAGCTAAAGCAACCTTTTGCTTAAGTGCAATGCAAACATATTTCTCCTTAATGTCTATGGAAAGTCAACTTCGCTTTCAGGTTTGCTGATAATATGTGGGAAAATAAGCACAGACATGAAATAAGACTGAATGTTGAGCATGACTAATCAATAACACAGTGATCATTATAATGGGTTGTAAGGATAATGAAAGATAGAGAATAGAAGGGAAGTCAAGAGGTGTTGCTTTGCGCTTTGGCAAGACCAGACCTAAGGGCTCGCCTATGGTGAAAATCTTGGAGAGGCCCAGCCCCAGAATCCATTTTAGCAGTATCCCGAGTTGAAACTGCACCTCCAAACCCTATCAAGAAATGCTTGAATTCTGCTGCAAGTAGCTGAAGGAGTAACAAGTTTGTGCAAGCTGTTTTTCCGATAGATGATCAAACCTAGGAAACGAAAGGAAAAAGACCCAAGTCTAATGATTAAACATTTGTTATTTGCTTTCAGAGTCACTTGACCTCTACATCTAGCTGCATATGAAATGTGCCACATCATCTGTAATTATTTTGCCAGTAGCTTGATCAATACAGCAGACAGCCATTGTATGCTGTGTATGATTTGACATTATAAGCAGTGTTGACATTGTAGCTTTGGCATTTAGATATTTTTCATATCCCACCACCCCTGCGCCCCGTGGAATAATGGATGAGAACTTTTACATTTTTCTGTTTGTTCAGCATAGTTACATTAATATATAACTGTCTGTCTCAGTATTTATCCAGCTGAGGAATGAACGCAACTTAGAGAGGAAGGGGACCAAAGGGATTAAATAAATGGAAGTTATACAGCCATAATGCGTATTCCACAGAAATGAATGGGGATTGTACAGCAACAGCACCTGCTATAACATACATCCCTTAAGAGAAACATTTTGGAGTTCTCAAAGTCTTTTTGGGCACAGTCCTATGGGATCTGCCCTTGATACCTGTAAGCCTCCGAACTTGGAGGCTTATGAGTATCGAGTGCAGACACGGTGGAGGCGATTCTTGCCTCCGCAGCACCTCCCACTCTGCATTTCAGCTAGGCGGGCTGAGGCATTGCAGAGGGGGAGGGAATGAGGCTAAAGAGGTTTCAGGATATGGCATAAGCCAGGCTGTCCAGTCCCCTCCCCTCCCCACCCATGGGAACGCCCCCTTTACCTTCCCTCCTAGGTCACAACCTTGGAGAAGCAGCCATGCCAGCTGCAAGCAGGAGAGAGGTCAGATACCTTGAATCCAGGAATCCAAATTATCCTATGGGCCCTCAGATTCTGTCTAGGGGCCACAGGATTGTTCTTTCCATTGCTCCAACGTTAATTTTGATTTGAAAGACAATGTGCAGACAGTGTGCACCAGTTCTATTAATGATCTAGGCAATTTGAATAAAATAAAATTATATTTTTCTGAACTTTAAAAAATGCAGTAAAAGAAAAGGCACTGAAAACTAGAGGAGGGAGGAAGAGAGAGAGAGATGTGGCCAACTGATCAAGATGTATGTATGTATTTATTTAAACTTAAAATTTTGCAAACCACTTTGGAAAGTTGCATACCCCCAAAGCGGTAAATAAATGCTTCAGGACACAATCCTATGCATGTTTAGACAGAGAAAAGCTGGGGAATGCTGGGAGTTGTAGGCCTTTTCTCCATCTAAACATGCATAGGATTGCGTCCTTATATACTGCTTTGGGGGTATGCAACTTTCCAAAGTGGTTTACAAAATGCTGAAAATGATACAGCTCTAATAAATACAATACTTAATATGACACAACAAAATAAGCTTACAGCAGATGAGCAATTGGAAACCAGATAAACCCACCAGTCAAAACTAATGATCCTAAAAAGCCCAAGTGAAAAAGTAGTCTTCACTAGATGCCTACAAGTTAACAGAGATGGTGCCAGGCAGCTTTCCTGGAAACACATCAAGAGGAGGCCATTCATGTGCAGGACACGGCATGTTCTGTATTCATTTGTATACTTTGATCCATTGAAGCAAGAAAAATTTCCGTTCTTTGAACAAGCACATTTTTCAGTGTGGTAACATCACAACTGCAGAGATGTTCAAATGTTTTCAGTGCAGACCAATATGCTTTGGATCAGTACTGAAACAAAGTAAATGGATTCTGTGAGAAGTGTTAATGTTTTCAGACTTTACTTTTTTCCGGCTTTTATAAATTGCAAGCTCCATATGAAAAGACCAGATAAGTACTGGGCTGAGGCTGCAATTGTATATAGACTTAACTGGGAGTAATTCCCACTGACCTCAATAGATCTTACTTCAAAGTAGACATGCATAGGATTTCAATAGATCCTTTTTTAGCAGTGCAAATTGCAGGCACAGGAGGCCTGATCTGGACTGGGACTTCAGTGGGGGGCAAAGGGTTGAAGCCCCCCCCCCCCCGCCGCATGCTAGGGTCCTGGTCCGGATCAGTTCCCTGCACTGCCAATTTGTAAAAAACAAATATAGCAATACCTGTTCTCAAGGTCAGAATTATACAGCTAAGCTAATGTGTAGCTTGGCACTTATAAGGACTGGGAAACCTCAACTTTTTCTAAGGCTTCACTGACTGAATATTGTATCTGTATCTTCCTTTGTAGCATTACTCTGAAAGCAGTATTTTACTTCTATGTTTCCATATTTTTTATGTCATTTCATGTTTGGAGCAACTAGTACAGGTGAGAAGGATAGCCCTGCCACCTGTTGAATGCTCATTCCTCCTTGTGTTTAATAGTCCAATACTTTCATTGTTTGTATAAGCTTAACTGAGTGAGAAATAAACACACTATTCTCTATTTGATGTTTTAATAATTTAAGATGTTGGTTAAAAACTTTTATGTTATTTAAACAGTCGTGTCTTATATAATTGTAAATTACAAGCACAGAAGGGGAAAGAGAGAGGATTTTTAACACTGGGTGGAAAAGTACAATGACTAAGGACACAATCTTATACACGTTTAGATGTTTAAAAAGATGTCCTGTGCTGGGAGTTGTAGAACTTTTTTTCCATCTAAACATGCATAGGAATGGCCCTAAATGTAGGATGGATTCCTGTAGGGATGGCAGAGAATTCCGCCACGGATTCCAGCGAGGCCAGATTCTTTAGAAGATTCTTTAGAATCCGGCCCCCCAGAATCCGTGGCGGAAGGGCCTCCTTCCCCCCGCCCCCCCCTGCGGAATCCTCCCGGGACGGCACTTACCTGGGGCGGATGCAGCAGATGTGGCAGCTCCGGCAGCGGCAGTGGCTGGTCTCCTGGCTGGCTGCAGCCGGGCTGCCGCCGCCGCCGCTCCCATCCTTGCAGCTGTGATAGGCTACGGAAGAATTTACATAGCCTATCACGGCTAACCCCCCCAAAAAAAACCCAGCGTACGCAAATGGTGGCAGCTGTGGCGGCCGCCATTTGTGTTCCCTATTTTTGCCGATTTATCTTACGTAAATATTTACGTAAGATAAAAGGGCGAAAAAAAGGGGAACGCAAATAGTGCCCGCTATGGTATTTGCGTTCCCCTTTTCTTCACCGTTTTATCTTACGTAAATATTTACGTATGATAAATCGGCGAAAAATAGGGAACGCAAATGGCGGCTGCCGTAGCCACCGCCATTTGCATATGCTGGGGGTTTGGGGGGGGTTAGCCATGATAAGCTACGTAAATTCTTACGTAGCCTATCACGGCTGCCTGGCTGGACGGAAATGGCAGCCACTACAGCAGCTGCCATTTGCGTCCACAGCAGCCCGTCCACGGCCAGAAATCTGGCTGCGGACGGCCCAGAGCCGGCTGTCGAGGATTTCGGGGGGGAGGACCGGATCGCCTCCCCCCTTGTGAAGGATTCTGGGGGGAGGGACGGAGCACCTCCCCCCCCACCATGAAAGATTCTGCAAAAAGTTAAGTGAGTTTCGTACATCCCTAGATTCCTGCACATCAGCCAACAGGCTGGTTTGGATGACACAACAAGCCACAGTTAAACAAACCATGAGTTGTTGTTTGGGAGTGAGTGTGCTGGCTCCTGACCGCTCACCCATTCCTGCTGCACTAAACAACACTCCATCCCTGGGTTGTTTAGCATGACATGCAAACCTGGAATTGTGGGTTGTTGCAACATCCAAACCAGATCACTATCTCCAATGAATGGGTACTCATCTTCTCTTTTTATTTCCAAGGGTGCTTCTAGATGGATAGTTCCTAGCACTACCAGTCCAAAGGCATTGTGCAGCTCTCCCACCTTTCCCTCCTTAATGGATTTTTTGTTGTAAGAAAAAAGACAGAAGGTGTGGTGGGAAAACCAGGGCGGTATTTCCACGACAACAGAAGGAGAAGCGAATGGAGGAGTACCGGATTTTTTAAAAAGGAATCAGCTTTGCTGCACTTTGGTCCATGCAGGGCTCCACGAGCAGGTTCTCCACACCAGTAAAAATTGCTTCACAGAACATACTTCTGCTGGGGGTGGGGGTTGGAGTGAATTATCTGACTGGCAGGGGATGCTGAACCAATGAGAGAGGCTTCCCCCCTCTCCCTCCCACCCCTTTCTCCGTTCCCCTGAAAGTCCAGATGCACCTGCATTTCAGGAGCAAGCCTCACTGAGCACAATGGGAGTTACTTCCAAGTAGACACACATATGCTTGCGCTGGAAGGTGGGGGGAGAACACAAAGACTGGAAACCAGCCCCCACAGTAACCCACAGGGTCTCTATAATGAAAGGTGGAAGTAGTTACGGCATAAGGCAATAAACCAAACAAAGGACAATCGGAGCCTCAAGATCACACTTTACCACACTTAGGGAATTGGTCTTTAAACTGTGCCATGTCGATTGAAGGGGATCTCTGTAAGTTCTGATGTGGGCATTCAGAGGGTAAGCCTCATTGACCACAAGGGGAGCTACTTCTGAGGAGACACTAATGTGATGGATGGATCCGGATGGTTTCCTGACGGCTCTTGGGGATTCTCCTGCTGCCTCGGCAGGCGATTCTGTCGAAGCCCTGGCTGATCTCTGGAACAAGGAAATGGCCGGGCGGTGGACACAATCGCTGCTGAGCGTCCCTCTCATGCAGTGGAGCCAGACCAGCACCCTGGTTCTCTAGGGAACTGGCAGCAATGAAGCGAATGAGACGGAGACTGGAGCGACATTAGTGGAAAACTCAGAACGAGTCCGATGGAACACGGGCTACAGCTTATTTGAAAGCCTACTCCGTGGCAGTGAGGGCAGCAAAGAAGTCTTTCTTGTCTGCCACCATTGCATCTGCAGGGAGTTGGCCAACAGAGCTGTTTCGAGTGGCCAGGGGCCTTCTACATCCTGGCCCATGTGATAAACATTCTGACCAGTCAACAACCCGCTGTGAACAATTTGCTCAGCACTTCGCTGAAAAAATCGCCCGGATCCATCCTGACTTGGATGCTGCAGTTGATGCAGATCCTGTGGATGTCATTTTGGCTCCTGCTTGTTCAGTGTTGATGGATTCTTTTCAATTTGTGCAGCCCGAGGATGTGGACAGGATCCTTGGAGTGGTGAGAGCCACCACATGTATGCTGGATCCTTGCCCCTCCTGGCTTATTAAAGAGGCCAGAGGAGGACTGGCTGAGTGGGTAATGGGAGTGGTTAATGCCTCTTTGGAACAAGGTATTGTTCCATTATGCTTAAAAGAGGCGGTTGTGAGGTCTCTGTTGAAGAAGCCTTCCCTGAATCCCACCATACTAGATAACTATCATCCAGTCTCTAATGTACCATTTGGGGGCAAGGTATTAGAGCATGTGGTGACCTCCCAGCTCCAGGGGCTCCTGGATGAAACGGATTATCTTGATCCATTTCAATCTGGTTTCAGGCCTGGATATGGGACAGAGACAGCGTTGGATGGATGACCTACGCCGGGAACTGGACAGGGGGAGTGTGTCCCTGTTAGTTCTGCTGGACCTCTCAGAGGCATTCAATACCATCAACCACGGTATTCTTCTGGGATGCCTCGCTGGCCTGGGATGGGACTTGGGGGCACTGTTTTACAGTGGCTCCATTCCTTCCTAGTGGGGCGAACTCAGAAGGTGGTGTTGGGGGATGCCTGCTGTGGGATGCCTGCTTCCATGGCTATTAGCTTGCAGGGTCCCTTGTCAGGGTGGACACTGAGCCCATAGAATCCCAGAGCAGTTCTGATTCTGAGGAAGAGGAGTCGCTCCTAGGAGAGGAGCGCACTCCTCTTTCCCAGGGCCAACAGCTGACGGAGATTCCTCCCACCAGCATTCCTAGCTTAAATAGCAATCCTGGGAGTGACAGAGCACGGGAAGCAGACTTGATGGACGCGCGACGCCGACGCAGAGAGCGGCGCCAAATGGAGGGCGCAGAAAGGAGGCGTAGTGCCCGGTTGGCACGCAAACAACGGCTGTGCCCAGAGGATCCAAGGGAAAAGGGGAGGGACTCTCCCTAGTCCTTAAGTTCAGGGGTCTGCCAGTAATTCCCTTTCAAACAGGGACCAACTGTTCCAACGTAGGGCATAGGTACTCTGCTGCTCATATCTAGTTGCTGACAGTAAAGTTGTTAAGTTGTAAAAGAGGAATAAAGCTTTGAAAAGAATCCATTTGTCTGTGTCTGGACTTGGCTACTGGATTAGACTGAGAGAGGCCTCCAAGGAGCCTTTGACATCCCTCAGGGTTCTGTTCTGTCCCCCATGCTATTTAAAATCTACATGAAACCACTGGGAGAGGTTGTCCGGAGTTGGAGTTTGGTGCCACCAATATGCTGATGACGCCCAGCTCTACTACTCCTTTCCACCAGATTCCAGGGAAGCTGTTTCTTTCCTTAACCAGCGTTTGGCATCAGTAACGGACTGGATGAGGGAGAACAAATTGAAACTTAATCCAGACAAGACAGAGGTGCTCCTGGTCAGTCAAAAGGCAGATCAGGGAATAGGGATTCAGCCTGTGTTGGATGGGGTTTCACTCCCCGTGAAGACTCAGGTTCACAGTTTGGGGGTGCTCCTGGGTTCAGCCCTAAGCCTGGATGCTCAGGTTTCAGCAGTGGCCAGGAGTGCTTTTGCACAGTTAAAACCAGTGCACCAACTGCACCTATTCCTGGAGATGTCTGATCTGGCCACGGTGACACATGCCTTAGTTACATCCCGTTTGGATTACTGCAATGCACTCTACGTGGGGCTGCCTATGAAGAGTGTTCAGAAACTGCAGCTGGTCCAAAGAACTGCTGCCAGGCTGCTGACTGGGGCTGGTTACAGGGAGCATACAACTCCCTTGTTAAAACAGCTTCACTGGCTTTCAGTAAGTTTCCGGGCACAAATCAAAGTGCTGGCTATGACCTATAAAGCCCTATATGGCTCCGGTCCAGGTTATCTGAAAGACCGTATCCTCCCTTATGAACCTGCCCATGTTCTGAGATCTTCTGGGGAGGTCCTTCTCTCAGTCCCACCACTGTCACTGGCACTTTTGGTGGGAACCCGGGAGAAGGCCTTCTCAGTGGTTGCCCCATGGTTGTGGAACACCCTTCCCAGGAAGGCTAGGATGGCTCCCTCCTTGATGTGTTTCCAGAGGCTGGCTAAAATATTCTTGTTCCAGTAGGCCTTTGGGACATAGTTGGTACCTGGGGGTAAGCTGCTAAAATGCTGTTTTAACCTTTAATATAATTTTAATGTATTCTTTTTTTAATTTATATTTTAACTTTTGTATATTTTCATGCGTTTTAATTGTATATGTTTTAATTTTTGTAAGCCACCTTGTGTCCCAGTACTGGGAAAAAGGCAAGGTATAAATAATAATAATAATAATAATAATAATAATAATAATAACAACAACATCAACAACAACATTAATAGTAATAATAATGTGTTTGTTGTAGGAAAGAGAGCAGTAAACACAAAGACAGAAACCAGCCCCCATCTGAACCCGCAGGATCTCTATTAAACCAAACAAAGGAGAATCGAAGCCTCAAGATCATGCTTTACTGCACTTAGGAAATTGGGCTTTAAACTGTGCCATGTCAGTTGAGGGGGATCTCTGTAACTTCTGATGTGGGCATTTAGAGGGCAAGCCTCATTCAACACAATGGGAGTTACTTCTGAGTAGACACTAATTGGTTTGTGCAGGGATGGGGAACACACAGGAAACACCCCTTGACCAGGGTCATGGTGAAAGGAACACCCCTGGGCAGAACTAGCATACCAGAGGTAAATGCGGGGGTTGGGGCACACAGCAACTATACTGAGAAGAACCCGACGTAAGGAAAAGAATCGGACTTTAAGCAGTCTCACTTTTTTCCCTGATAAGCTCCAGGATGGCTCCTGGATGGCTACAATGTTATGTATCCCTAATGACTTCAACATGCAGCCATCTCAGAGTAAATCGCTGGTGGAAACACACACACCCTGCCCCCCTGGATGTGTTACAAGTGGAAGACGATGTCTAGCCCGCCCAAAAAATTCCAAGAATGAGGTAGGCCAATTGCATAATAAAAGTCTCATCTGCAAACACCCCCAAAACCATGGCATCTCTTGACAATCTACACTAATCCAATCCCACAGTCTAAATGTTTGCTTAGCAGCTGCCTTCTACTCAATTTTTACCAGCTTTTGCTTAAGTAAACCATACAAAGAGCCAGAATCCATGTTTTCAAATGATAGTTAATCACATGAGTCAGAAAAGATGACATTCTAGAAAAAAAGCTCTTTCAAAGGTTGTAGGAGCATATGAGGTTCTGCAGCACCTCTGTAAGGTGCAGCATCTTTTTCTAGTATATGTTCACCACTGAAGAAAGCAGCCTCATATTTAACAACTTGCCTGGTCACCATAGGCAACAAGGACTTTCATGGAGGCAGGCTAGCGGACAAGATATGTTTTTCTCCATCTTTCTTTGCCAGTCCGTTTGGTTTCTCCACAGCTATGCTGGCCATGTAAAAAGAGCAGCCCCTTCCTCTGTAGCTAGTATGGAAACACAGCAGACTGGCCAAGGAGAGACGGGTCACTCCAGCCCAGCTACAGCAGCCTGCTTAGTAGGAAAAGGATTTATTGATTTTAGTAGCCTGCATTTCCATGCTTCCCCTCCTCTGTGGCTAGCTTGGAAACATGGGCAAGTTAAAAATAAATTGCAGGCTAGTAACTCCTGTGGGGTTCTTTACAAGTCTGGAAGAAAGAATAAAGCAGACAGAAAAGATTCACAGGCTAAGGAGAAAGAAAAGTGTGCTTTTATGCTCATTACGTACACTAATCTTGTTCTACATTTTGACATTCTAATAAGACTTCAAAGTACCCATTGTGGTATTCTGGAATCATTTATCAACTGTGATTAACGCTATAAATATATTATTATTATCATTATTATTATTATTATTACTGACAGAATAATTTGGCACATTATCAAGAAAGTGTCTTGCCTGCATGCTTACATCTAATTTGACATGAAACACAAGCAATGGAGGAAAAAATGCCTTCTTGTTTCTCAGTTGTAAATTCTACTCCAATCAACCAGGGAGTAGAAACATCAAAAATTTGGATTCGGTTATGGTTCAGATTCATTAGCATTCTTAAATTCTTCAGTTCTAGTTCAAACACTAACTTTAACAAAACGTTTAACCAATTTAGACACTCTGATCTAAAGTTACATGACAGGAAGAGTAAAACAAGCTTCTCTATGTCCCTTCAGCCTTTGGTGCAACTTGAGATCTTTTTGCACCAAGTCTCCATATCCTGTTTTTGCACCTCCCATATTCTGTTATAAGATTATCACAATCTGAGGACTTGGGCCTTTTTAACTCCACCCTGTAACATCCACCCCCAGCCCTTTTGCTTTTGTTTTTATGCTTATCATCCATGCCTGATGAAACAAAAAAAAAATGAACTTGAAAGCTTGCTCACTTCTTTATGACCTTTTCTTTCTTAGGATGCAATCCAATGGGGATAGTCAGCCACCTCCGAACTCGGAGACGGCCAGCTATCCAATGCAGGGCGGCTGGAGCACGGAGGGGATCTTCTCGTCCACGCTCCAGCTGTCCTGCATTTGTGGCTAGATAGCTGATTTCGGCTGTCTAGCTAGGGGACCTCGGAGCAGGGGGTGGGGGAGGCTGGACAGCGCATAGGAAGCATCATAATGGCGCTTCCGCCATCCCCTCTCCCAGGAATGCCCCACTTTCCCCCGCTCCGCACTGCTTTTCTGAGCATGGAATTGGGGATGACCCACGCCTCCTACGAGACTACGGGGGAGGGATGGGAAGGCAGTTTTCTGGGAACCGAGCTCTGAGGACTGGCTCCGAGTGCGGTTCCCACAAAACGAAAAATCCTATGGCTGTCTAGCCGCTGTCTAGCGGCCATAGGATTGTGCCCTTAAAGTATTTGTACCCCAAGTTTGATACACGGATCCACAAAGCGGCTAACAAGAAATGGAAAAACTACAAAACGTAACAAAAACAAAATAACTAAAAATTAATAAAACACAATCAAAAGACCCATGAAGCAGCAGAATCAATAAAGATATTACCAGCAGTACTTCGCTAATAAAATCAGCTGTCATCAAATTCCAAAAGCTTTATAAAAGAGAACTGTCCTTGCCTGGCACTGAAAGGCCTACAGTAATGAAGCAAGATAGATCTCCTTGGGAACAGTTTTCCACAATTTCAGTGCCACTATCAGAGATCCTGTCCTGTGTAGCCACCCACCATCAGGCAATTGGGGCATACAGAAGAGGTCTTAGTAGAAGGAAGATCTTAATGTATGGGTTTTCTTAAGGGAGAAGGCAGCCTGGACCCAGGCCATTAAAAGGCTATAAAGGTTAAATCGGCATTTTGAATTGGGATTGGAAACCAACTAAAAGCTAATGAAGGGCATCATATACTCCATGCAGCCTACTACAGCAGCCATGCAGCCTACTACTACTATACCTTAGGGGCCACATTCTGAACCGATTGTAGTTTCTGAACTACATGTGTCCCATGAAAAGCACATTACAATAGTCTAATCTGGATGAACTAAATCGGCATAAATTACCATGGCTAAATCATTTCTACCCAGGAAAGTGCGCTGCTGGTGAAGAAGCCTAAGGGAGCAATCCTATGGCTGCTAGTCAACAGCTGGACAGCCACAGGATACGTCGGTTCCCAGAGAACCAACCTCCCCCACACCTGCTGTGCCTTGCAGGCAGCTTGGAATGGCCCCATGCTCTGCACTCAGAAGAGGAGTGCAGAGCAGCAAAAACAGGGCGTTCGGAGAGGGGGGGGGATTCTGGGACTGAAAAGGTGGAAATGCCGATACGATACATCCTATGTGTGGTCCGGCAGCCTCCTCCTCTGCTCTGCCTTCCCGCGGCTAGACAGCCAAAATCAGCTGTCTAGCCGCAAATGTGGGGTGGCTAAAGCACTTCTCCTACCCTGCATTGGATAGGCAGTCACCTCTGAGTTTGGAGTAGGGATGGGCAGATTACTTACCCTGCTCCGGTCCGGGGCATCTGCGGAGCCGTCCCTCCCCCTGGAATCCTCTCTGGACGGCTCCGCTCCACAGCGAGTCTGCGGAGCCGCCGGCCGGGGCCCGCAGCCGGACTTCCATCCGCTGCCAGGCTGCGGCCACAAATGGCGTCCAGCATAGCAGGCGCCATTTGCGTCCCTGTGTTAGCCATGATAGGCTACGTATATATTTACGTAGCCTATCATAGCAAAGAGTAGCGATGCAAATGGCGTAGCGGATGCCATTTGTGTCCCTGCTTTTTGCCATTATAGGCTACATAAATACTTACGTAGCTTGTCACGGCTAAAGTAGGTAGGCAAATGGCAGCCGCAGACCGGGGACCAGGTAGGGTCTGTCCCGGGAAAGTTTCGCGGGGTGGCGGGGGGGAGTGCTCCATTCCGCCACAGACTCCGGGGGGCCAGGTTCTAAAGAATCCGGCCTCATTGGAGTCTGTGCTGGAATTCTCTAACATCCCTAGTTCAGAGGCAGCCGCCTATCCCCATAGGATTGCGCCCTCCATGCCTAAAAAAAGACTCTTGACCACTGCTATCACTGGAGCACCACTAGATCCAGGAACACACCCAAGCTGAAAACTTAAGCCTTAAGCAGGACACCCAACACATGCTGCATATCTATTCCAGGAACAAACACATACCCAACTGATAGTCCTTCCCCTTGTCTCAATGAAGTTTCAGTTCATTTACTATCATTCATTCTATAAAGTTGGTTGTTCTTAATAAAGCTATTATAAAACGGTTACTTTTGAATTATTTTTATTTATTTATTTATTAAATTTATTAATCGCCCATCTGACTGGTCACCCAGCCACTCTGGGCGATGTACAACCCACCATAAACAATTTAAAACAATAAAATTTTACCATAATTTTTTTTTAAAAAAAATACCCTAACCCACCCCAAATGCCTGCCTGAACAACCACGTTTTTAATGCACGACGGAAGCTCATTAAAGAGGGGGCATGACGGAGTTCCCTAGGGAGGGAGTTCCACAGAGTGGGGGCCACCACAGAGAAGGCCCTCTCCCTCGTCCCCACCAGTCTAGCTGTCCTGGCTGATGGGACAGAGAGAAGGCCATCCGAGGCTGATCTTGTTAAGCGGCCTGTCTGGTGTTGCTGGAGGCGCTCCTTAAGATAGGCTGGGCCGGAACCATATAGGGTTTTAAAGGTCAAAACCAACACCTTGAATTTGGCCCGGAAAACAACTGGTAACCAGTGCAACTCCTTCAGCACTGGAGTGATGTGATCTCGCCGGCGGCTTCCTTTAATCAGGCGAGCCGCCGCGTTCTGTACCAGCTGCAGTTTCTGAACCGTCTTCAAGGGTAACCCCACGTAGAGCGCATTACAGTAGTCTAAACGAGAGGAGACCAGGGCATGTACTACCGATGGGAGCAGATGGTCGGGAAGGTAGGGGCGCAGCCGCCGTATCAGATGGAGTTGATACAGCGCTGTCCGGCTCACAGCTGACACCTGAGCCTCCATGGACAGCTGGGAGTCCAAAATTTTAAGGTGAAACATGTTTTACATACTAAAACCATGAAATAGGCACAAAACAGGAAGAGTGCAATCTTTACAAATAACTGAACATGTCCTTGTATCTCACCCAGGTATGTGTTTAGCATGAGAAAATAGGAAGTATAATACATTTCAGCTGAGAGTCTTAAAAAGACTAACAAATCTGTCCCGCTACAATAGGGGTGGGCAACTTGTGACCCTCAGCCTCATTCAAAATTCCTCTGCATGTGAACAGATCCAATTTCTGGCAAGAGTGATCTGTCCTTTCCCTGGTAGCCTGCTGCGGGGGAAGGAAGAGGGAGAGAAAAGGAAGTGAAGAAAGGGTGAAGGAAGTGGCAGAAAGAGAAAAGAGGTAACCCACCCATGTTTGGCTCTGTCCCTACCTACTATCAATGGCTAGCCCTGATGGCTATATGCTACCCCCAGTATCAGAGGCAGTATGCCTATGCACACCAGTGTTGGAGTACATGAGTGGGAGGGTGCTATTGCACTTGGATCCTACTTTTGGGTTTCCCACAAGCAGCTGGTTGGCCACTGTGTGAATAGAATGCTGGATGAGATGGATCCTTGGTCTGATCCAGCATGGCTCTTATGTTCTTATGAGACTGAGAACAGAGAGGACGGCCAGGATCTCTTCTCGATCATCCCAGAATGCAGGACACGGAATAATGGGCTCAAGTTACAGGAAGCCAGATTCCGGCTGAACATCAGGAAAAACTTCCTGACTGTTTGAGCAAAACGACAATGGAACCAACTACCTAGGGAGGTGGTGGGCTCTCCCACACTGGAGGCGTTCAAGACGAGGCTGGACAGCCATCTGTCAGGGATGCTCTGACTTGGATTCATGCACTGAGCAGGGGGTTGGACTTGATGGTCTTGTAGGCCCCTTCCAACCCTACTATTCTATGATTCTATGACGGCTGGCCTCAGCACCATTCACTGACAGCATACATCTCTCAACGTGGCCATCAACATAAAAAAGGTTGCCCACCTCCACACTGCAAGTATTAACTCGGACATGTTAGGAGTGAGTTAATCACAAGTTATTGACATTGTGAACAATTACTGCACTCATTTTGCATATATTTGAGCTTTAATAGAATTGTCAGGCTGTATTTTTTGCATTTCATTGCTATTTGACCCCACTGTTTACACACTCACCCCCATGTGTAGAGGTTACCTGCCTACTGGATAGCCTCTGATGAAGTGGTAGCTAATGCCATAATAAATCTGTTAGTCTTTAAGGCGCCACAGAAGGATCTTTATTGTTAATGTATATCCCAGAAGTATCGCTAACTTTAAACTGGCAAAACTACGCCACCTCTACCTGCTTATTGTTTTCTGATATTTTTTCTCTTTATTAATAATTTCTAAAAATCTTCTCGTCTCATTCTACGCACCCTCAAGTAAGCCCCCCTAAAGACAATCAAAGCCCTCTCTTCTTTCTGTCCGTATATTCTGCAGCTTGCCAGTAGCTTTTTGGAGCCGTGACCAATGAACGAGCACCTTGATCCGCCATCGAATAGAAGTTTTCATACAGTTTGAGTTGCTAGGCAGGTTCGTATGGTTTCTCTGTTCACCAGCCAGCTTAGGACGTCCTAGCATAGGCGCTAGTAGGGCGGGAACTCCGAGGGCAGCCAGCCAATCAAATAGAAAGACTCCGCTCTCTCCCTCTCAGTGGGCGACTCGCATAAAGCGACGTGGGCAGCCACCTATCCGGGTGTAGAAATCCAAGCACGCTCCCGCCGGATTGGGGCAGCGCTGCATTTGAATTGGGTGGTGTGCGCGGCGTTGTTTCCTCGTTTTTTGCGTAGCTGGAAGCAGCCAATGCCTGTCCCGAGGGTGGGGGGGGGGGGGGCGCACTGAACGGGCCAAGGCCACAGACGAGATGGGGGGAGTGAGGCGGTAGGGAGACACCGGGCGCGACCCCTATGAACCGCCGAGGAGCGGGAGGCGGCCGCGGCGCCATGGAGCGGCGCTTGAAGCACAGCAGCCGCCGCTTCGCCTCTGCCATGGGCAGCATCGTGGACAAGGTGAGCCCCGCGAGGGCTGAGCAGGGAAGGGCTCGGGGTGGGCCTGCTCTAGCGGGCCGAGGGGGCCGAGCAGGGTGGGCGAGGGTGTAGGCCTCTCCGAGGGGCCGAGGCACCTCCCACGCGGGCCTTTTCCTCCTTGCTTTTGGGGCCTGACCTAATTTTGACTAGACAGAGTCTCTCTCCCCTCCCCTCCCCTCCCCGCTCCCTTTCTAGAAGGGTTCCAGTGACTTTAATGGCTGCTTGACAGGCAGAAGTTCAACGGGCGGCGTTTCTCTATGGTCATGAAGGTTCAAGAGGCGGAGGAAGCTGTGCCTGCGGAATGCTGACCGTCATGCAGCTATTAAGGGTGCAGAACCCCCTTCCTAGACCAGAGGGGAAGGTCCTCATCCTGGCCTTGTTTGGGGGGTGCCTGGGAATTACCCAGTTTTTTCAAAGTTGCTTTTTGACGCCGTTAAGGGATAGGACTTGACCACGGGAGGAAGGGAGGGAAACAGGACTTGGCAAGCCTATATGAAAAATTGGGGGGGGGGGGGAGTAATGCCTTAACGTTTGCTGTTCAGGGAATCACTTTTTCAAATGGCCCTGTGAGCAAGTAAACATAGATCGGAATGTTCTGTCAGAATTTTGTTAGCCAGGAAACTTCATGGAGACCTAAGAAAGATCCAGGAATAATGGATGTCAGTTCACTTATTTCTTGTGCTGGGAAGGGATGATGATGATAATGTAAGTCTGTCTCTGCCAGTAGTCAGTAGTATACAAGCTGGTAGATCCTGATCTCTACTACAGCAACTTCTGTGAAGTAAGAGAAGTTGTCATGTGCCTTACCAGCTGTAAACTGTCAGCTGGCATATCTATGTATTCCAATATAATCTTCCACAGGTATGTGCTCATGAGATCACTGTGAGTGCCAGACATTAGACAAGGAAGTTCTTAAGAATACAGAATTGATAAGAGCAATATCTTTTTTATTGGACAATCTTATAATTGAAAGAATGCATAAGAGTTTTTGCTAAACAGAAGGCTTCATCTGGAAGATGAGTTTTTGGGGATTTCTTGTCTAGCTTTAGGGCAAGAGATAATTCCATTGATTATGTTGTTGTTGTTCAGTCGTTAAGTCATGTCCGATTCTTCGTGACCCCATGAACCATAGCACGCCAGGCCTTCCTGTCCTCTGCTGTCCCCCGGAGTGTGCTCAAATTCATATTCATTGCATCGGTGATGCTATCTAGCCATCTCATCCTCTGCTGTCCCCTTCTCCTTTTGCCTTCAGTCTTTCCCAGCATCAGGGTCTTTTCCAGCATCAGGGTCTTTTCCAGTGAGTTTTCTCTTCGCATTAGGTGGCCAAAATATTTGAGCTTCAGTATCTGTCCTTCCAATGAGCAGTCAGGGTTGATTTCCTTTAGGAATGACTGATTTGACCTCCTTGCAGTCCAGGGGACTCTTAAGAGTCTTCTCCAGCACCACAGTTCGAAAGCATCAATTCTTGGGTGCTCAGCCTTCCCTATAGTCCAGCTCTCACAGCCATACGTTGCTACTGGGAAAACCATAGCCTTGATTAGACGGACCTTTGTCTGCAAGGTGATGTCTCTGCTTCTTACTATGCTGTCTAGGTTTGCCATAGCTTTCCTCCCAAGGAGCAAGCGTCTTTTAATTTCATGGCTACAGTCACCGTCTGCGGTGATCTTGGAGCCCAAGAAAGTAAAATCTGTCACTGCTTCCATTTCTTCGCCTTCTATGTGCCAGGAAGTGATGGGGCCAGATGTCATGATCTTAGTTTTTTAATGTTGAGTTTCAAACCAGCTTTTGCACTCTCCACTTTCACCCTCAGCAAGAGGCGCTTTAGATCCTCTTCGCATTCTGCCATGAGGGTGGCATCGTCTGCGTATCTGAGGTTGTTGATAATTCTCCCGGCAATCTTAATTCTGACCTGTGGTTCATCCAACCTGGCGTTTCTCATGATGTACTCTGCATATAAGTTAAATAAGCAGGGCGACAATATACAGCCTTGTCGTACTCCTTTCCCAATTTTGAACCAGTTGTTTGTTCCATGTCCGGTTCTTACTGTTGCTTCTTGACCTTCGTACAGGTTTCTCAGGAGACAGGTAAGGTGGTCTGGTACTCCCATCTCTTTAAGAATTTGCCACAGTTTGTTGTGATCCACACAATCAAAGGCTTTAGCATAGTCAATGAAGCAGAAATAGACATTTTTCTGGAATTCTCTTGCTTTCTCCATGATGCAGCGAATGTTGGCGATTTGTTCTCTAGTTCCTCTGCCTCTTCGAAACCCAGCTTGTACTTCTGGTAGTTCTCGGTTCGCATACTGCTGAAGCCTAGCTTGTAGGACTTTGAGCATAATCTTGCTGGATTATGCGCAATTGTACGGTAGTTTGAACACTCTTTGGCATTGCCCTTCACTGGAATTGGAATATAAACTGACCTTTTCCAGTCTTGTGGCCACTGTTGAGTGTTCCAAATTTGTTGGCATATTGAGTGCAGGACTTTAACAGCATCATCTTTTAGGATTTTAAATAGCTCAGCTAGAAGACTGTCATCTCCGCTAGCTTTGTTGTTAGTAATGCTTCCTAAGGCCCACTTGACTTGACTCTCTAGGATGTCCGGCTCAAGTTCAGTGACCGCACGATCATGGCTATTGGGGACATTCAGATCTTTCCTGTATAGTTCTTCTGTGTATTCTTGCCACCTCTTCTTAATCTCATCTGCTTCTGTTAGGTCCCTGCCTTCTTTGTCCTTTATCATGCCCGTGTTTGCACAAAACGTTCCCTTGAAATCTCTGATTTTCTTGAAGAGATCTCTAGTCTTTCCCATTCTGTTGTTTTCCTCGATTTCTTTGCATTGTTCATTTAAGAAGGCCTTCTTGTCTCTCCTTGCTATACTCTGGAACTCTGCATTCAATTGGGTATATCTTCCCCTTTCTCCCTTGCTTTTCGCTTCCCTTCTTTCCTCAGCTACTTGTAAAGCCTCATCAGACAGCCACTTAGCTTTCTTGCATTTCTTTTTCTTTGGGATGGATTGAGTTGCTGCCTCCTGATCAATGTTACGGACCTCCATCCATAGTCCCTCAGGCACTCTGTCTCTCAGGTCTAATCCCTTAAATCTGTTCCTCACCTCCACTGTATATTCATAAGGGATATGTTTTAGGTCATATAATATAATAAATAAATTATACTTAAAATCATCATGCAACTTTAATAGCTCCAAGGTCATCCTCATATTTCCACACCACGATGTCCTCAGTTTTTCTGTAAAGTTCAAAGAGGATATGCATATATGGAAATATATGCCTAACAGTCAGCATTGCCTGAGACTTCCACATATGCCTTTCCCATGAGTTTAGCTATTTTTAAATTTTATTTATATATAATGTTTATACACCACCCAATAACTAACATTCCGTGGGTGATTTACATTAACATATATGTATCTCTCCTTCAAACGTTACAGAAAAAGATATAGTTGATATTCTGCAGAAATATGGGGCCCTTTTTCATGTGATGTGGCCTTGGATTGGTCATGGAAGTTGGCTAGGCTTTGGCAGACCTCTGAGTTTGAGCTGAGGTGTGACTGTCAAAGAAGCTAACCACTGCTGATAGTGATTAGATATAGAGTAAGATGCAGCCTGTGGGAATTGTGCCCAAACATCTGCAGGAAGCCAGTGCAGATAGTCAAGTATTACTCCACAATGGTGCTCTTAGCAGTATAGCTCTACACAGAGCTGTGTGCTGTATGTTCTGTTTGGGGCAGTTCTGCAACTGCAAGTTGGTGCACTGAAATATCCCTTTTTCATATTTTAAATTCTTTGATGAATGGTTGTGTTTTATAGGAACTGGGCATTCTTAATTATAATGTGTGTCTTAAACAGCAGACACAACCTCATAATATCAGGATAGGTACTTCCTTCAGTATTGTCCCAATAGGAGGGTGATTAGCTTGTAAGACTAAGCTGTGCACAACCTGTATATGGTATACCATTACTGACAGAAGGACAAGGAGTGACCATTTGTTACAGAATGCTACAGCACAACAGATGTCATATGTAACGATGCTGCCCCTCAATATTGCGTAAGAACATAAAAAGAGCCCTGCTGGATCAGACCAAAGCTCTATCTAGTCCAACATTCTGTTCCAGTGGTGGCCAACGAGATGGCTATGGGAAGCCTACCAGCAGGGCATGAGCACAATAGTACCCTCCTGCTCATGTTCCCCAGCAGCTGTTATTCAGGGGCATATTGTCTCTAATACTGGAGGTAATATATAGGTTTCATAAGTAGTAGCCATTGATAGCTTTTTCCTCCATGCATTTGGCTAATTATTTCTTATTCTTGGAAATTTGCTTAGCTTGTAATTCCTTCCTGCTTGCCTTGTGTACTCTATTTTCCCAGGTTAAGATAGGAGAAAGTGTTTTTCATTTAATTTGGTGTGATCGTACCATGGTACAAATTAGGTGTGTGAGCCTTTTATAGTCTCAGTGGAAGAAAATAATATGGAAAAATCCTTATTTAAAAGCCAAATGCAGTTGAGATCCTCTGTGCCTTTAAAAAGCAAACAAAACAAAAACACTGTGGGAAGGATAACAGAAACAAAGTCACACCAATATATCGAGAAATGAGCATTTCTAGATACTTGATTCAAATTGACCAAAACTGAACAGAAGCCGATGTGCTTCTAATCCAGGGCCTTTTGAATACAGCCAGAGGCAGTGTGCCTTCAGAGGGTGTGTTTGTGTGACAGACTTAAGAAAATGGCATGGAGAAGTTAAATACCCACTCCCTCAACACCACTGCTTTTATCAAATATGGATCCACACATCCTAGTGCAGTAGCTGCAAACAAAAATCTGGGCAGGTCCAGTCACAGATCTCCTGTGTAACATAAAGTTTGGCCCTGCGTAATGCAAACCAACACTACAGCAGATATAAGTAAGGTAACTTGCAAATCAGACATGTCCTTGTTCAGAGTAAATCCATCTGGGTTAGCACCTTGACTGAAGTTGTGATTTCAGTGTGCATTTTACACTGGATCTGGAAAGGTTTTCTTTTATCAAAATTTCTAGCAATGAACTGACTTGTAAAAATTGTGTCTATTTTCTTAACCTAGTACAACTTTCCCTTTGATGAAGATATGATTGTCTCTATCAAATCATTGACTTATGATACACCTGATGGTAAGATTCCTTTCCGTGTTACTATATTTTAATCATTGTTTGGTTTATATCTACACAGTATAGATAAGTTTTGAAATACATGTAAGGACTGTATCTATAAATGGAATTTACTCAGTCTGATGAAAATCCACCAAGTTTCATTCAGGTTTATTCAGTCATGTACAAAATGTTAAGCTTGAGATTGACTTTTTAGTTCCATACTAACATAACAGTATGTGTATCCTTGAGGAACCTTACTTTTCGACACATTTGTGTAGTGACCTTGGTTGAGTAGTCAATTATATTGGAAAGAAATGAAGATAAAGTTTCTTCGATTATGTTATATAAAATATCTACATAGGAAGTTGAATTTCTGTGCAAAAGTTGAGGCAAAGAATGGAAAAGAAGTCAAATACAAGATTAATTGGAAAGGAACACCAAAAGGCAGTCTTCCTGGAGATATTATTCTGATTATCCTATTATGATGTGCTTATGTTGCAAAATCTCCTAGACACAACTAGTGCATATTGTTGTGCTTAGCTAGATTTAAATCGACACGTAAGACCAATAGTGAAGCTGGGAATTCTGTAAGGTGATAGAGATGTAAATAACAATAAATTTTCCATTATCTGCTTCCCCTTCTAGCCACAATGTTCTAGGGAAGGAAAAAAACGTAATTTTGTCCTACTTCTATCATGGGCCATGTTGGAGCAAGGTCTGGAAGGCATGAGAGATTCTTTGTCTTCCAGCTCCATTTTAATATTTTTGCTACTGCAGCTGATGTAAATGGTGAATGGAAAGGGTTCACACCTCTGGAACTTCAAGACTGAGCCAAATTCTAAGAATTCAGGATCCAGTACAGTCCTTTCCCAACACCGCAAAGCTCATCTGTGGGTACTCTTACGGTCTGAGTGAAACAAGTATCTCATCCTATCCTAGTTTCTGGTCTGAAGTTAGCCATGGTTTCCTCATTCAGCTATGATGGGAAATTGATTTAACAAACCCCAGAAGCTTTCAGTTGTAGAGTGCAAGGAGAGGGAGCAGAAAAGAATGCATGGGCACAAGCTTCGATCTTGTACTAATAAAACATGGTTTATTAGACCAAGATCATTACATCTGACATGAGCTAAAGCTGTGTTTGGTCTTATACAACCGAGAAAGAAGAAATTATTACTTATGTCTAGTCCAGCAGTAGAAGGGACTGCTTGGAACTGTTATTTCTTTTTTTCTGTAGAAGAGAGGAGACCACAGATGCACTAGTAGTGAATGATCAGGGACATGTTGCCAGCCTTGTCAAAAGCAAAAAGGTTCTTTGCATACACATTTTTTCTTCTTTTTCTTCTCTTTTTTTAAACCCCCGCCCCCATCAAATATCCGTTTCCCTTTGGAAGCCTATTCCCAAGTTTGTCACACTCTGGAGTGGCCAAGAAGCAGAACTTGGAATGAGTCTATAGAGATAGGAACACGCTTTTCTCCTCCAGCAACTTGGGTCATTGGGACAGGTATTGGGTTTAGCCCTCACCCTGATTGTGTTGCCAAGTACATCCCTTTACTTTGTCCCATATAAGTCAATAGTTGCTATTCTCTCCTAGAAGGAAAAGTAAAACATTGCATTTCAAGTGATTAGTCCAGTGCCACCCCAACACTGCGGCCTGGCTTCTACTGCCAGGGATTCCTGCATAAAGCAAGCAGAGTGCCCATGATCAGTCTGCCAATGATCCTGTCAAGACATAACCCTTGCTCCTTGTGTGCCCCACCTATCGTAATAGAAGCAAATTGTCAGTGTTCTGTCATACTCTAGAGGGGCCAAGAAACAACCCAAGATAAGGCTCTGCAAATAGGAAAAAGCTCAATGAGTGGCTTCACTAGTTTTGGAGAGCAAGTTTAGGCCCCACTCTGAGGGTGTCCCTAATTCACCACTTTGCTTTCTCCCATGTGAGGGGCAAGTAAGATTGCAACCCACAGAATTAGTCAGAAATGTCTGTTCTAATAAATTCTTATGCATGTGGCATTATTGTAATGGTTCTTCTATCATTTCTAGGGCCAAAGGTTTGGGGAGAAGAGACAAGCACTGATATAGATAGATCCTACCAGGTATTAAAAATGTATAACTTGTAATGAGTGTATTCTTATGTTTGCAATTGCCAAGTAATATTTTCTAAGTTGTTGTGACCAAGTTCAAACATCTAAAAATGTCTGGGAAAATACATATATAGTTGTAACAATAGTATTTTTAATGGTGCTATAGTGACAGATTGAAGACGTCCTACTGAAACCATTAATAGATCCTGTTCAGGGTATATAACTTGTAATTAAGTTGAAGGTTATTACTTTCTCTCGTTCTGCTTTCCCTTTACGCTAGGTTCTGGATAAATAACACTTGAACAGATAACAGATTGACTAACTAAAATGACACAGTTTGTACTCGGCTATTTATTGACAGCCCTATAGAATGTGTTTTGAGTTGTTTGCTATAAGGCTCAGGCTCTGTATTCTCTTTTAGTCCCAACATCCTTACTATTAGAAACATTTGCTTGCTGGAACAACAGTACTTGTCATTTGACCTTGCAGTCTGACTTGTCGATCAAAGAATTTTCAGTTGCTGAGCTCGAATTTTAACTTACTGAGTCTTCCAAAGTTACAACCATGTAATTCTCTTGATTCTCCTGAAGTAGTACTAAGACATATGAAAACAGGTCTGTCACTTTTCCCCTGTGAGTGAAGGTTAGCAAATGAATGGAAATGCACTCATCCTATATATTCATGGTCTTGTTCCCTTCATGCTCTGCAGATTGCATATTTTAATGGCAATTTACTACCAAGTCACAGACAATTGCTAAATTTATTTATTTGTTTTTATTTAAGATATTTCTTGGCTGCCTTTCAGGGCAGAAGCCCTCCCAAGGCGGCTTACAACAATAAATTCTTATTCATCAGCAGACAGGTCACTATAGGACTAATGAACTTCTCTCACCAGTCTGCTAAGTCTGTGCCTCCTTTCACCCATTGGCTATTTCTCCTGTACCTTCCTTCACTGAGCTCCTTATGGCTGTACAGTTCTGTACTAAAGTCCAAGGAAATGTGCCGCAGGGCACCAGAAACCAGCAGGTTGAATGTAATGGTTCTTGACACTTCAGTTAAATCTGCCTGACAATTTGAGCAATGCATACCTAATGGAGTTTTAAAACGTTATTTATTTATTTGAAAGGTTTTTAACCCACCTTTCAGAGTGCACTGCCTTCACAAGGGGACTTACAGTATTACAAAAACATGAACATACAATTGCAGTTAACACACATGCGCTTGTACACATCATGAAACCACTGATAAGCAACTGTAATTCTACCCCTTTTTGCATTTGTTGGCTTGTTCAGATGTCACAGCCCAAGTGTGGTTTAGCCATTGGGGCTTTACCTAAGACTTGCATGCTTTCTCTTCCCGCTTATGCTTCATTTCTTTAGTCTGGATTTCATGGCAAACTGTATAGTTGTTTTGAACTAGGAAGAGAAGGAAGGAAACGATGATTCCTGCAAGCCCTAATTTGCTTTCAGAACTGAACTAGAAACCACAATCTCCAGTTCTAGTTAGGAGGCAAACCATGGTTTGCTCTAGGCATACTCTGCCCAGTTTGTACATCATGACAAGCTATAGTTACTGCAAACCAGGAAATGCATGAGGGAATTGGGGTCTACAAGAGAGGAAAGAAGGAGTCTGAGGCCCAGCTCCAACTGAACCAGGCTTTTATGTGAGATCTCTTTGAGACGTTGACTGTCATTGCAAGTTAGTTGTAGCCAAATAAATGTCTGTGGTAACTCAAAAGGGGTGTGTGTATAGTAATATCTACTAGAAATTACATAATAATTTATAACCTCTCATCTCAATTACTGCAATGCATTATATGTGGGGCTGCTTTTGAAAACAGTGTGGAAACTTCAGCTAGTCCAACATAGGGCAGCAAGGTTGTTAACAGGGACTGGCCAACGAGATCACATTACACCAGTACTTTTCCATCTGCACTGGCTGCCAGTCCATTTCCGGGCCTGATTCAAAGTGCTGGTATTAACATTCAAAGCCCTTAATGGCTTGTGTCCAGGTTATTTGAAGGAACGCCTCCATGTGCCTGCCCAGACCCTAAGATCATCCTCAGGGGTCCCTCTCTGTGAGCTCCTGCCAAAGAAAGTGAGGCGGGTGGCTACCAGGAAGAGGGCCTTTTTTGCTGCGGCACCCCTGGTGTGGAATGAGCCCCCTAGAGAGGTTCTCCTGGCACCTACATTGTACTCCTTCCAGCACCAGGTGAAGACCTTTTTATTCTCCCATTATTTTAGCATTTTAGCTTTCTAGTCTTTTAGCTTTGGTGTTTTAAATCTGATTTTAAATCTCTGCATTGCTGCTAGGTTTTATTCTGGTTGTACTGTTATATTGTGGTTTTAAGCTTTTATATTTTATATTGTTTTATGCTGTGCTTTGTTTTAATTTTTGTTTAATTTTTAATTTCCAAAGAATCCAGCCTCCGGAATCTACGGCAGATCAGAACCACTTACCTCTGCTCCAGGAGGACTGGAGGCGGAACAGCACTTGGCTGCTTCTTCCAGCCACAGCTGTTCACCTCTTCCCTATCCCTGCCGATTGCCTTTAAAAAAAAGTCTTTTTTTTTTTTTTTAAATGGCGATCAGGAGGATGTGTCCATAGACTTATATGCAAATAGACTCGTGAATCTTATAAGTCTATGTGTCCATAGGCTTATACGCAAGATTCACTGCTCTATTTTGCATAAAAGTCTATGGGCATATCATCCTGATCGCATGTGCCCATAGATTTATACGCAAAATAAAGCAGTGAATCTTGCGTATAAGCCTATGGACACATCCTCCCAATAGCCATTTAAAAAAAAACTTTTTTTTTAAAAGGTAATCGGCAGGGACAGGGAGGAGGCGAAAGGCTGTGGCTGGCAAGAGGGAAAGTAAGCACCCCCAAGCCAGTCCCCACCCCCCCCGGAATCCGAGTGGAGCGGAACCACTCTGGAGGATTCCGGGGGAGAGGAATGGATCACCTCCCCCCTCTCACGGATTCCCCACCAGAACAGATGGCGGGGAATCCGTACACCCCTAACCCCACCTCATTCTCTCTCAACCCTTGCCCTTCTCGGCTTATTCAAGCTATCTGTGGAGGACTAACCAGATGGATCAGGGAAGTGATGAACGCATCTTTGCGTGATGATGTGGTCCCTACTGCCTTGAAAGGAAGCAGTGGTGTGACCACTCCTGAAAGTACTTTCCCCGGATTCAGAGATGCTAACTATCATCTGATCACAAACAGCCAGTTTCTGAGTAAGGTGCTCAAGGAAATGGTGGCATCTCAGCTGTAGGCATTCTTGAATGAAACTGATTATCTGGATCCATTCCAATCTAAATTCAGGCCCAGTTTTGGGACGAAATCAGTCTTGGTCATCTGCTCAATAACCTTTTTTGGGAGACCGACAGGGAGAGTTACTTCTTCTTGATCTCTCAGCAGCTTTTGATACCATTGACCATGTATCTTCCTGGGATGCCTCCAGGAGTTGGAGGCACCAACTTTGGTTGGTGCACCAACTATACTTGTTCCTGCTTAGGGACAGCCTAGCCATGGTGATCCATGCACTGGTAACCTCATGATTAGACTACTGTAATGCGCTCTGTGTGGGGCTGCCCTTGTGCCTGCAGTCATTGCAGCTAGTTCAGAATGCAGCAGTTAGGATGCTCACTGGTACATCCAACTATGCTCACATAACACCTATGTTAAAAGAACTGGAGTGGCTGTCCAGTAGCTACCAAACCGTGTTCAAGGCTCTGTTATTGTCATACAAAGCCCTAAACAACTTTGGGACCAGGATATTTAGCAGACTGTCTTCCCTTATACTTACCCAGCCAGCCTTTAAGATAGTCAGACGAGGCTTTGCTGGTCATTCCGAAACCAAGAGAATGTTGCCATGTAATACCTCGATGGCAGGCTTTCTTGGTAGAGGCGCCCACCTGCTGGGAAACCCCCATGCAGTTCAGGAGGCAGAAAATGTGTTTCAATGCCTCCTGAAAATTCACTTCTTCACCTTGTACATAGTGGCAGCTCGCTGGGAGGACGGGTGCCCCCACAGCTTAGTCAAGTGTTCACTGGGCTGTGACGAAGCTTGTGCCGCAAGCAGGGGTGGACAGTGGTTCAGCAAGAGCCCAGCAAGAGTCCATCCATCCCTAGTATAGAAGTGTCACAAATAAAATAAATAAAACCCATGATTAACCCACAGTGTCTGGGTTCGTACATCATGGAATAACCTCCGATCATGCCAAGCAGAGGTTGCATATTCAAAATGGCGGCAGAACACACTGGCAAATCATGTATTAATTAACCCAGGATTTGCCACCGTTATGTGCTGACAGGCCCCTTCCTGTTTCCAGATGAATATGCAAAAGGTTACAAATCTAATCTAGTTTACAATATTCACAGCATAGTGAAGGGAAAAGAGTCTCTACAAACAGCCTGTGTTGGAGGAGGCTGATGATGACTGGTCCCAAATGAAAAATATGAGTCAGTGGCATTACCTACCTGAAACTATCCTATGTAATATTAGCTTGTCTTCAACCCATGATTGTTTCTGAATGTGAAGATTTTTCAAGTAAATAATTCCATTGTCCTTTCTGATGTGTTTTGTAGAGCAAATAATTAGCTAGATACATTGAATTTTCCTGTTTCTTTTCAAATTACAGAGCACTGTACAATGTCAAGAAAACACAGGTAGAGTAAGTCTTGGAACCTTATGCAATAACCATATCTTTAAGTTGTGCATATGTTTTACTTTAAACTGTTCTTAATGGCTAAAGGAAATGATTGATTTGAAATTTGAGAGCGTGTTCTCTTCTAGAGACGGGTCTGAAAGATAATTTGGCTTGCAAATATAGTCATCAAAAATTGTGATGAAAACAGTGAATCCAAATAAATAGGACAGAGAAAATGGTGTCCTTTTGTACTACAAATTGATAATTCTTTGGATCTACTATATTCTTGATTTATATGAGCTCTTGCAAAGGGAAAATGACAATGTACAATGTACTATTTTAATTGGATCAATGTTTAACTTCTATTGGTTTTCTGTTAAGTAGAAGCATGTTGATTGCATTGTATATTTTTATTTCATTTATTTTAAGCATGTTTAGCCCTCATTTCATATGAAAAGGCTCCCATAGCCTTATATCTCCTTAATAAAGCATAGTCTAATTGGTCATTCTTGCAGTCTGTTCAGAAATGGCTAAAATTCCTTGATTGCCTTGGCACTGTCTTTAAAGGTGCAATCCTATCCGGATAATTACTAGCATCTGAAACTGGAGGCTGTCAACTATCCTATGCAGGACAGCTGGAGCACAGAGGGGATCCTCTCTTCCATGTGCTGGCTGCCCTGCATTTTTGCCTAGATGAGTAATGAGGGTGTGGGAAAGGCCCTGGAGACCTGATAAGAAGCTGCATAAAGCAGCTTCCAAGGCTTCTCCTCCCACCCCCCAGGACCACCCCCTTTTCCCTGTCTCTGTATTCTGTTTCCAAGTGCAGAGACATAGCCTGCGCAGAGAGAACTGCACCGGCTATGAGGGGGAGGGAAGCATGGCTTCTGGGAACCAAGGGCTCCAACTTGGTTCCCAGAAACCAAACAGTCCTATGGCCCTGTAGACAGTCTAGAGGGCCATAGGATTGCTCCCTAAATGAGTTATTTGAATGACACATAAAAATACATTTGTGGAGTATTCACAGTAATTATTCTGAAGCGTTTCTATGGATACAAAGCATTTCATCAGAAGAGCTAGCTGTCCTCTTTTTAAGATGTCAGGAATTAATGAGACCTGTTTGGTGATGGAGGAAAGTTTCATGCATGAACTGCAAGGGAGCTGGAAGACAGTTGCTTGAAATGGTTTGAGCTGGGAGCTATATTCTCATACAGCCCAGTTTAAATTGAGATTTCTCTGTGTAATTCTGTACAAGGAAGGGCTCGCCTGGAAAAATAAGTGGTTGGGTTGCATGTGTGAACTGGCTTTAATCTGCCACTGAAGAGGGAGCTTTTATCTTCAGTTTTATAAATCTAATATCTCTTTCTTTAAGAAATGTTACGGCAGCAGCTCTCTGATTCTGAAAATGGGGACTATACATATGATCAGGTATGCATCTGTAAATAAGAGCACACAAATGAATCTTCTTTCTTCAGTCTGCAAGTGTAGGAGTCAAGCAGTCAGCCAGAGGTGAAGATTTCCACCTTCTCTAGTCATTCCAGTCCCATGCACCATACTAGAGGAATATCTGAGTTAAGCCAGTTATTTGTTAACCCCTTCATCCCTTCACACTTATTCTTTGTTTTTTCTCTCTGATTTTGCTAACAGTTTCAGAGGCTCCCCACCCCCCGCCAGCCGCCAGAGTTGTATTTGAGCAGGTCCTGTTCTGACATCCTGTTCACAGACATATCTAGAAAATATTGTAGTCCCCAGGTTTAACAGTTGCATATAAAATTACTGGCAGGATTGCTTTACAATGTTTCTCTATGTGCTTATTATATTGTTGGAAACAGCTCTTAATTCAAGGGTGGAGAACCTCAGGCCTGGGGGCCAAAACTGGCTCTCTGGGGTCTCCAGAAGGCCCTGTTCGCTGGCCTCCTCCCCTTTTCCCCCAACCTGTCTTTTGTGCAGTTGTTCTCCCATTCTAAAAAGTTGAAATGCCTCTTGTGAGCTTGAAATGTCTCGCCCCTGTCTTAACTAAACCAGAAATAAATTATTGCCAGGGTATCAGAGAGTATTCTTAAGATACAGAGGTTGTTTAGACAATCAGCAGGGAAAACAACATAGCCTCGGTTGTGCGACTGAGATTACCTGCACTGAAGGTTGCTGTGTTGTCTGAACCTGGCATGTGGCATGGGTGTGGTGGATTTTCACCCACCTTACAACCCTTGCTGCAAGCCATGGGTTGTAGGGTGGGTGAGAATTAATTACACTAGTGCTGGGTTTGATGACACAACAGTCTGCGATGCTGCATGGGTAATTAGGGTAATCCCAGGGGTGAGGGAAACAATCAACACCACGTTGTTTCCCCCGTTGATCGTCCAAACCCAGACTCTGTCTCTTATCTCCATTACGTATGACTCTTTATTTTCTCAGGCCTTGTCAGAGTAGTAAACTAATCTTCTGGGTATTATCTTCCCTGTTGAGGTGTAATCTTTGTATAACTTTTTGTGATTACCTGTTCTCTGGAGCATATGTCTGATGGCAGTATCCCTTTTTAGGTTCCTGTTACGACGGCAACATTTGTTCTGTATTTATAAAGCTTTCTGTGTCTCTAGTTGACTTCTGAAGGTTAATTGCTTTTGGAGCCCTGCTTGTGTTCAGAAGTTAACCTGAAACTGTGATTTCAATTATGCACAAAATACTTCTTGTTTGCTTGTGGCATTTTTGTTGTTGTCCAACAAAACAACAACAGCTTGTTTACCTTCTAGATTTAATTGTTCCACCAACTTATCTCTTATACTTAAAGGAGATAGAAAAGATTTATTTTTGTAAGAATCCTTGAATGCCTTCATGCTAAATAATAAGGCAGAAAGATAGTGGCTGACCCAAGATCACGCAGTAAGCTTCATGATGGAATGGATATGTATTTATTTGTGATATTTATATCACAACTCCAAGCCGAAGTGGGGCACTTTGGACTGTTTCCCAAGCAGGGCAGAGGGGGCATGAAGCAGGTTGGGTCGCTCCGAAGCACTTCGGAGGAAGCCAGAAGCCCAACTGCCACTGCCCAACTCCTTATCTGGGCCCTTGGGACATGCAGCGGCATCCGTCTTCTTCCTCCAGGGAGTAGCCATTTTAAAAATAGTGACTCCCTGTATTTTTGGTAATAGTTCCTGCACAAATAGCAGCCATCAAGTACGCAATATTACTGTAGTGTACTTGACAGCCACCATTTGCGCAGGACCTGTTTCCAGAAATACAGCAAGTCAGCTGCTGTTGCGCATCCTGAGGGCCCAGGTAAGGAGCTGGGGGCTCGCACAGTGGGGGCATCCAGGGCCCCCAGAATTGGGATTCAGACATCTGAATCCCGCTTCAGTTCTTGAGACTGAAGTGGGTTAGGGGTCTTCAGGTCTGGAGGCTTGAAACCAGTCAGGCCCACCTCAGAAGCCCTGAAGTGGCCAAGGCAGGTTGGGCAGTCGCTGCACAGCCCTATTATATAAAATCCCTAAGCGGTTTACATATAAATATTAATATCCCATTTAAAATACAATATTAAAAACAACTCCAATCACAATAAGATAAATAAAATTTGAGCCTGGGTCTGTACAGCCTTAGTCTGATGCTTTAACCACTAGATCACAGTGGCGTAGAGAATGGTGTATATATGATAAATATCAGTGAACTGGAAAAAAAATTCTGCTATCCTGTAACAAATCATTTACAAATCATTGGGGACGAGGGAGAGGGCCTTTTCTGTGGTGGCCCCCACTCTGTGGATCTCCCTCCCTAGGGAACTCCGTCATGCCCCCTCTTTAATGAGCTTCCATCATGCATTAAAAACGTTGTTGTTCAGGCAGGCATTTGGGGTGGGTTAGGGTATTTTAGAAAATTTTTTTATTGTAGAATTTTATTGTTTTAAACTGTTTTTATTGTATGTTGTACATCGCCTAGAGTGGCTGGGTGACCAGCCAGATGGGCGATTAATAAATTTAATAATAAATAATAATAAATAAATCATGTTGTGCAAACAAAGGGCTTATAATAATACTTGTATAGCACTTCAGAGTATTCAGAGGACATAAAGTATTTGAGTAATTCTTAAAACAACCTTGTAAGGTAGGTCACCATTTTATCCAAGGCTAAGAAAGGATTGTATGCCTAAGGCCACCCGGTGAGTTCTTAGCTGAGCTTAGATCAGGACTTTGGGGCTTTAATTCATAGCTATTACAGCACACCAGCTCTTATTTCAAAGGAGACTTACTGTCACTATATTATACATCTGCTGAAGGGCAGGATGTAAACTTCAGATCATTCTGTTCTATGTCTCATTTGTGTTGGTATAGGATGTCCTATACAAAACTGACTTTTAAAAAATTATTGTTAGCAGCTGGAGCTTTTTCCTTTACGGCTTATAGAGTTAAGGCCAAATTCAAAGAGTATCTGAGATAAATATTATGTTTTCATAACTAGCCTACAAATTATAGTTTTTCTTGATCCTCTTACCCTGTGTTGTTACTCTTCCCTTCTTATACCTGTGTTTATTTTTTTTTTATTTAGTGGCAGCAAAGGCAGTACAAATAATTAGCAGTAATATTAATTACCTGCACTTTGGCAAGGTGGTGGGGGTGGGTAGATGCATGCTTACATGAGTATATTGGAGCAAAAAATGTATTTTGCAAAGTTAGGTTGACAGATTTCTATGGATAAATACCAGCACAGCATCAAAAATGTCACCGTCAAATAAATATGTATGGACTTTAATAGAACAAAAATTTAAAACCTATATTTTTCATACTATAACTAGTTTCTATTCCATTCTCTTTGACTCTATTATTAAAGTTGATTCTGTAGTCCAAATTTAGCTAATCTTGTATTTATTTTTTGGGTTGAGAAGTCATTTGAGGAAGAACCATTCATGAACTCGTATGGAGTAAGTCATCTTGATACAGGTAAAGTGAACATAGAGGGAAAGCATGCAACTCAAAAAAAAAAAAGAAAAGAAAGTATTTATAGGTCTTATCTAAGCATTCTTTGATATGGACATAACTTGAGGAAGCTAGTCAAATGCACTTGTAAATTATTATACTCTTGCCTTGCAAGAATTGTACTACATTCAGTCTCTTCCCCTAACACTTTTTTCCATTATCCTTGAGAATTTTGTATTAAGTCCTTCTACGTTTCTTTTTGACATAATGCTGAGCATCAGTACACCATTATGGCATGCAGAATATTAATTGAAAAAGCAAGTTCTCCTTTTCTTTCAAGAATTGCTTTAATTGTTGTTCAAACAGAATATTCTTCAGAAGTTTTCTTCTGTAAGTGAGATGGCTAGTGTAGTAGCACCCAAATCGAAACTAGTCCAAGGAACTGGTCAAAATCAGTAGGCATCAAATACCTGTCCTTTCATTTGTCCAGTCCTGCCTTGTTGCCATATTGTAGTCCTTTCTGCACTCTTTGCTGTTGTTATTTAAATGACCATAAATCAATAGCATGTAATGTTACTTCTGACTAAAAAGGTTGTTGCTGCAAAAGGTTTTGGCTTCATGGAACATGATTGGCCCTTCTTTTGGTAACTACAGTTTCAAAGAACGAACATGACTGCCTTAGCATCCCTTATTTTTTACTTCGATGTGGCAGCTTTTCTGCATGTCATACATTCATGACCCCAACCCCTCCACATCTCAGGTCTCCTTTACGCCTCCTCTACCCTCAGAGTAGAAAAGAGGAGCAATAGTTTTAATTCCATCATTTCTCATTCTTGCTAAACGGTTCTTATCGAGAGGGGGGAGAGTCATGAAATGCTTTGAGATCACGTATGTGGTTCACAAATCATACAAACGTTGGTAAGATTTTATATTATAGGCAGTATCCAAGTTGACACGAGGGCTAACATAAGTTACACTGAGCTAGCATAAGGGACCCCTAATGCAACACCAATAGCATCGGCTCTCTCAAAGGTTTTTCTGGGGAATCCCATGCACCAGTTAATGCTTATTGCCGTTGTGCTACAGTTCACTTGCACTAACATAACATAATTTTCACTGTCTCTCGTGTCAACTTGGATACTGCTCTGTGTTACCAAAATGTAGCTTATGTTAGTGATGAGTGAAATATACCCACAGAGCAAGATTTTTCACTTCTTTTGGAGATCTGTAATATTACATAAAATGCATTGCCTTGAAGTTTTCCAGAGGGTTGTTTTTCTCGAATTTAGAATTTTGTTAAAGAAATTGGAAACAATCTTATACAAAAAATGAGCATAACCTTTTGGCATTCGTTATGCTAACTGAAATATACTTGTATTTAACTTTGAATTGTAGATCAAAATAGCAGTGCTGAGATGGCATCTATTAAAAGACATTTGGAAAATATCCATATCAAGGTAACACTTCAGTGTAAATGGAAATATTTCTTACAATATATGAGCTTTAGAAAATTCAGGCTATTTGTGCTCAGAAGAGACATGAATTAAGAAAAGAGATTGACAAGGAATACAGGGGATACAATGAGAGATTCTGAACTATATAGGGACAGAAGCTCCAGTAATTTCAAGGAGTTCTGCCAAGGTTTTCTGAGTATTCAGAAGATGTTGTCTGCATATGTTTGTAAACCTTTGTTCTATATCCCTAGGTTCTTGTGTGTTCAATTTATTTTCTAAAAGCTGTGACTCACCACCTAGTTCTGCACTACAATGTAGAGTTTTCCATACAACATGTGTGGGGTTTTGGATGGATGGGATAAAGACAGATTTTCTCTTCCTTTTCTAGTGGATTATTCTCACTGTCGTGAGTTTTAACCAGTATAAGATTGAAGGGGTATAACCGGAAATCTTGGTCATTGTCATCCACAGAAATTGTATCCTATTCTTGTTGTGTGTGAGAAATTGTCCATAGAAAGCAAATGTGATATGTGAAATATAGTTCTTTACTAAACTGAAATACAGTAGTCCTGCATTCTGACTTTTCCCAACAAGCTCGGTATAACTTATATCTGTTCACTGAGTATAAAGTGGTTGTCTTGTCACTAGTGGGTGAAACGTCCCAAAAATATTCATTGCTGTTGAAAAGAATCTGTACAGCTTGCTGGTGTAATACTTCAAAAATATATCTCCTGGTCAGGGTAACATTATTGAAAGTTGGCAGGTGTGATTAGATCATATGCAGCTCCAGTATGTTCTTCTTGCTCCTTTTAACTATATGTAATAACTATTATTCATTAAAATTGAAAATAAGTCTCTGTTGGATCTGGTCTAAGTTAGCTGATTTCAGTGGGACCCACATCCACTGTGAAAAGTTACTTAAGTCAGGTCCCATGTATTTAGTTGGAACTAAGTCAACTAACATAATTGGGATCCATTCTGTTAACAGTAAAACTTTGTGGGTTTTTTGTAACAAAAGGAGAATATTCCTCTTCTATGCTATTCTGGAACACCTGTGAAGAATAAATGCAGAGTTGAAATGGACATGCTGTTGGAGGATGGTGCCAGCTCTGTTTCACAAGCGCTTGCGGTAACACAACTATTCTGCTGCTCCTATTAAAATGTCTTTCCACTTATTGCTACTCACAGCAGTCCAGCTGTCTGTGTGGCATAATTTCGGTAAACTGGGCTACAGCATATGTAGGTTTCTACATTTATTTTCTATTTGCAATGGGTGAACAGATATGGATGTCAGAGAAATCCACAACAGAGTCAAATGTGTCCGGATTTCTATTAATCCAACCCATGGATTCCGCAGCGGACCTGCTTTTCCCAGGTTGCACAGATTCCATGGACTTGTAGACCACTTCTTTTGCTTTCCAGAATTTTACACAAATGTAGTTGTAGAAAAATACGTAAAATTTAAAAAACACCAGCTGAAAGTGCACATTTTCCCCATAGGCTAAAGCATGAAAATGCTTGGGGCGGGGGGCATTCTGGGGGGGATTTGCACAAGTGTGAATTTGCACAAATTTGGGGAAAATCCAATTCTGTCACTGAGCAGATGATTGAACAAAAGGCACCCGACAATCTGCGAAACTCAGATGCAACTGATTTTACGAAGTCTGTACATCCTATGCACAGATCAGGTCTCTTGAAAGAGATGGAGAGGCCTTAACTGTAACAGGTATAGGCACAGGAGCTCCAGTACAATAAGAAGTTACTAAACTGGAATAACAGTTAGTTAATTCTATGTCAGCTCACTCATATGCATTCTTCAGTACCATTGATTTAAATGGGATCTAAAAATACAGTGGTCTAACATTCAGGCTTACCAATGGTAATAAATAGGATGGGTATCTCAAATAAAGAAGTGTTTAATGTTTTGTCACTGAAGGCTACTGTCTTCTGCAAATCATTTCTATCTGTTTACTAATGACGTATCTTTGGGATTTTGTCTCAGGTAACAAGAACAAAAGCAAAGCATCTTCACCAATGGTCTCCTTTGCAAGAGCGGGAAGATAAATCCTTAATTGGTGAGCTTCGCAACAAATCATAAATGTTTTGCTGAAGAAGTGCTTAAAGGACAAGCAAATGGTTCTAGTTACATAAGAAGAGTGACGAAAATAAACTTTATAGTCAGTGAGTTGAAATGCTTGCACTCTCTAATTGGCCAAGGTGCACATTAACTAAGTACAGTAATGCTAAGCATTCCTTGTGAGCCATGTTAGGCTATCACTGACCCAGTTAATTGATCTTTTAAACTTTCTTATCTGAATCAGATGTGGGCTTCATATGAAGGTTTGTCAAGTAGAAAAGGGCCATCTGGACCAGCGTGTACTTATCTGACCTGCATCCATTGATCAGCACATGTTTGCAAGAGTTTGTCTATCTAGCTTGCTCCTTCCTGCTGGCTCCCTTCCATCTCTAGGCAAAAGCCTTGTACATAACAAAATCTCCTTGTAAGGAATGCAACACCCGCTCTTCGTCCCATCGCACCCTTGCTTCAGCTGATCCCTCTGTGCAACCTGAGGAGAGCAACTGCATGCTCAGCCAGGGGCTGAGTAGCCTGCTTTGCTTTGCTGGGAACCATGAAGGGCCTTTTATTGCTGTGCCACGGCATGGTATAGTACATCACATGAAACAACAGAGGGGTGGGCTTCACCTGCATCGGAAGCTGCCTTATACTGAGTCAGAGTATTGGTGCATCTGGGCCAGTCTTGTCTACATTAAGTAGCAGCAGCTCACCAGGTTCTCAGGCAGAGTCTTTTCCCCTTCTGCTACTAGATCCCTATAATTGGAGATGGCAGGGATTGAACTTGGAACTTTTGGCATGCAAAGCATGTGCTCTGCCACTGGTGAATGGTTCCTTTTGTCCCCACGGTACTTGCATGCTGGTGCTAGCTATACTGCACAATTGGCTACAAGTGTCCATGTGTGGAAGTCTCTGTGCTCTGCCCTTTGTGTGTAAACTCTGGAGGCTAGTTTGAGCCCACTATCAGTCATTTGTTCTTTAATAGCACGTTTTAAATAGCTGCCCTTTAAAACCTGCTATAACTAGTTATATTAAGTCAGCTGCAAACAATTTTCATAGTGACAGCACTCTGGATAATTTAAAATGATCATGCTTGCAGGTGTGTGGTAATAAACTTATACTTTACAACACACTGAAGAATTGTGAACAGATTAATAGGATAACAGATATCCAGTAGTCTCCACCAATTAAATGGTACTTTATCTCACAGGATGTAGTATCTGTTTGATAAAGCAATTTGTACTGTTTTCCTCCTAGCAATATATAGTTACATTAGATAGATTGACATTCATTTGAGCCAGTGTGGTGCAGTAGGTAAGCTGAATTTGGATATATGAGGTGCAGCTTCAGATCCTCTTTTGGCTATGAAACTGACCAGACAGCTTTGCACAAATTAGAGTCTCTTAACTGAATTTATTTTTTTTAGGATAAATGAGATCAAGATTATATATTTTTTTCTTTTTTAGCTCAAACTGCTTTACTTTAATCTGTCCATAGTTTGAAGTTGTTACTTATTAGATGATGGATACAAACTGCATTTGAAGAATAAATGCAAACATTCTGCCAGATTCAGAAACTATGTGTGTGTATGCAGCATCTTTACCTTGGTGGAAACAGTACTGGATTTGCATCTTCGTTACATATGTAGAGATGCCTGTGGCATTGCGGTGAATGGGTGAGTGGACGTGTCTAGGAGGTATTTCAAGTCACTGGACTGCACAAAGACCTTCAGATCAGAGAGAAGTTCTCTTAAAATATATTAAATATCTTCATTAAATAACGCATCTAAATATGCATTGTCTCAGTATGAAGAGAGGGACTGTGGCTCAGTAATAGAACACCTGCTTTGCATGCAGAAGGTCCCAGGTTCAATCCTTAGCATCTTCAGGTAGAGCTAGAAGAATTCCTGCCTGAAATCCTGGAGAGCCACTGCCAGTCAGTGTTGACCATACTGGGTTAGTTGGACCAATGGTCTGACTTGGTATAAGGCACCTTCCTAAGTGAAATTATGATGTTGCTGCAAAATTCAATACAAAAATAATTGAGACAGCGGCAGCTTCTTGAAACACAGAAAATATCTGGCTTTTCAATGAGGATTGCACAGTTCCTGAAAGCTATGGGAATGGCTATTACTGCCTTGTTTTCATTAACCTTTCATTAACCTATATGTTTCATTTAAACATTATAGCCTGTTTGGGACATCAATAGTAATAATGTTAATACTAAAGATTATTAAATACTGCTTATTATACGTCCCTTTTATTCCCTTAGTAGATCACCATGATGTGGTCCTGACAAAGCAAGCACAATCTGCAAATGGGCATTCTGCATCGATATCTCTTCAGTTGTCCAACTCTGCTGCTCCAAGCTCAGCTGATGGAACAATTGTACCTAGAAATCAGCCCCTTTGGAGTAATACTGAAACTAGCTATAGTAGCTTTTTGGAAATGTATGAGTCCGCAGATGAGCATTGTTCTTGGAATAATGTCACAATAGCAGATTTGTATCCAGGAATGGTGAAGGCACTTAGCATATTGTTGCATAAAGTGTCCCGCAAAGCCTCTTCCAGTTCATTAATGAAACGGTACAGATATGGGTATTGGCACCCTAAGAAAACAAAGCTTAATACCAGTACAGAGAGAATAAGGAAATACAGGCCATTAAAATTGAAGTCTAGCTTGACAATTACAGAAGGTGATGATGGGTGCAGGCATAAACTGCCCATAGAAAATAATAGAAGTAATCATCCTTTTGATGATAACAAGCGTCAAATGAAAAGTTCAGTGAACAACATATCTAGAGTAGTATCTTCCATATGCCGTAATGCAGATAGAATGGATATAGACTCTTCTGACGCTGTAGAAGATCATCCATACTCTGAGAGAGTTGGACAAAATGGCACAGAGACTACCATTTATCCTAGTGATCTTTCTACAGAAGAAACTCTTCTGGTCACAAGTCCATCTTGTTTCCCTTCATCTTCAGTTTGTGTAAGAAAAGATAAAACCTTTGAAGAGTACTCTCCCATAATTTGTACTGTGGATTCAGGAGCAACATTTAATCTAGGAGCAGAAGGTAAAACTCGAGAAATGAACACTGTGACATTCAAGGTTACATCATGTTTGAGCTCATCCTTGAGCAGTAGCACAAACTCTTATTTGCAAAATGGCAAGTCTTCTCCAGTAAAAACTTCAAATAGATTACTGGGAAATCATGACATTAACATGTTCAGTAGAGCCATTTCGCTACAGCGGAGTCGTTCATTTTCATCGTTTCCTGTTAATCGGAGTCCCATGAAAGTTCAGCAGAAATGTGAAGATGCATTTGAAAAAATGTATGAGGAACTGTGTTCTCCAAAGCTGCAGAAACCTTTTAAGTTGTCAAATATATGCACAAGTCCTAGGAAGTCTGCAGAATTGCACACATCTGGTTTTAATGGTCTTTCTTCAAAATTTCATCAAACACCTAATAATACGATTGAAAGTATATACCAAAAATTGTGTTCTGAAGGGTTTCCTCAAATCCCTACATTTCTGAGAGCAGCAAACTTAAAAAAATATGAAGGAATACAAATGTCTGAAACTGTAAATGCCCTAGTTAATTCTCCCGTAAGAACTCTACCTGCAGTTGCCAGAATTAAAAGAGCAGCAAACTTCTGCAATGAAGACTTTCAATCTTCACCCATAAAAAGATTAAAAAATACATCTGAGAACTCTTCTTATAAAATATGTCAGAAACTACCTTACTGGAAAAACATTGATGTTCAGAAAAGTGACATGACTTTCACACTGTATAGTCCTAACACAAACAGTTGGACCTCAAATGTGGTAAGCAAGCTATTGACTTATGTAAGAAGTATTCCAACCTGAAAATCACTTAAGGTGGCTTGTAGCGTTCCGTCAGAGAAAAAAATCCTCTGACATGAACTTTCATAGGTTACCAAGGTTTCAGGCCTGTACAGACATATTTTTATTTTAAATTTTTTTGGCCACCTTTAAAGGTAGAACCCTCTCTGGGATCAGGCTAGAAGTCTTATTAATTGGTGTACCACTTAATGTCCCCATCCATCCCCGTCTTTTTTAATGTATGAATTATGGTCTCTAAAAAGTACTGTAGAACAGCATTAGTATTTGGCTACTCATATTTGAATCAAAAAGTTCATTTGAACAGATTTTAGCTGCATAAATTCCAAAAGGAAAAGTAATGTTTCATTTTATTCAGAATATTGCCCAACTTGCTGCAAGAACATAGGCTCACATTGCAACTATAAAGCGATGTAAATGTAGAGAAAGGGAATAGAAGGTTGTTGATGTTGATTAAAAATAATCCCTCTATCAGTTTGGACATCCTGCATCATTTTAATTTT
Organism: Heloderma suspectum; assembly: GCF_057233095.1. Taxonomy (NCBI): domain Eukaryota; kingdom Metazoa; phylum Chordata; class Lepidosauria; order Squamata; family Helodermatidae; genus Heloderma; species Heloderma suspectum. The sequence goes on along the minus strand of NC_139460.1, from coordinate 56,450,060 downwards.
GAAACCTTAATTTTCAGGATTCTGGATTTTGCGTTTCTTCAAATCACCGTTTTCTGGTTGCTCCATGCACTGATATGAAAGGTAGGCTTCAGTGATGGAAAAAGTAAGCTATGATGCTGAATAGGTGTTGTCTTCAGGGCAAATAAGGCATTTCTCTCTACATTCTTTTTCTAGCATTCCTGGTAATTTCAAGAATCACCTAATCCTCAGTTACTTGGTCAGTTTTAGTTTTAAAAGTCTTGGCATAAGATGTATATGGAAGAATGATAAAAGCAGAATTGCATGGAAGTGATCTCCACAGCAGAATATACAGTGGCTCATAGAGTACCCATTCTCTGTTCCCGTGATCTGCCAAGTTGTCCTGCTATCTTCTTTACCACAGGGAAAGAGAAAACCCACGGTTACACAGGTTGGCAAGAAAAACTAGGTTTGGACAGGATGTTGGTAGATAGTAATTTATTTACTTTTTAAAGAATTTTTGACTAGGTCAAGATTAAGCAATGAGGTGCCTTCCAGATGTTTTGGACTACAAATCCCATAAGACCCAGCCATCATGGACCATGGCCAGGGATTATGGGAGTTGTCGTCCAGAAATATTTGGAAGGCACCACATTGCCTATTCCCAGACTAAGTAAAGCAGGAAAAATGAATGTATTAATGAACTGAAACTCTGCAATTTTATTAGTTTTCTAGTCACATGGTCTGTTTGCTTTAAAGCAACAGTACAAAATGGAGACAGAACCTGAGCATGTACATGTATATTGCTGAATATCTCAAATGGAAACTGAACATAAAATTGAGCAGAAGCCTAGTTGATCCTATTTGTGGCCATGTTAACGGTGCATATAATAAATCTGAAATTGCAGCTGAGGGTGGGGTGATCCTTTCCTATCATAGGTATTGCACATTCAAAAGAGGAAAGAAAATGGGTGTGGCCTTCATATTTGCAGCAGTGATCATCTGTTTTTATTTGGGTATTTGTGTTTTTGTTTGTTCAGTCGTTGAGTCGTGTCCGACTCTTCATGACCCCATGGACCATAGCACGCCAGGCCTTCCTGTCCTCCGCTCTCTCCCGGAGCGTGCTCAAGTTCATATTCATTGCATCAGTGATGATATCTAGCCATCTCATCCTCTGCTGTCCCCTTCTCCTTTTGCCTTCAGTCTTTCCCAGCATCAGGGTTTTTTCCAGAGAGTTTTCTCTTCGCATTAGGTGGCTAAAATATTTGAGCTTCAGCTTCAGTATCTGTCTTTCCAATGAGCACTCAGGGTTGATTTCCTTTAGGAATGACTGATTTGACCTCCTTGCAGTCCAGGGGACTCGTAAGAGTCTTCTCCAGCACCACAGTTTGAAAGCATCAATTCTTCGGCACTCAGCCTTCCTTATAGTCCAGCTCTCACAGCCATACATTACTACTGGGAAAACCATAGCTTTGATTAGACAGACCTTTGTCGGCAAGGTGATGTCTCTGCTTCTTACTATGCTGTCTAGGTTTGCCATAGCTTTCCTCCCAAGGAGCAAGCGTCTTTTAATTTCATGGCTACAGTCACCGTCTGCAGTGATCTTGGAGCCCACGAAAGTAAAATCTGTCACTGCTTCCATTTCTTCGCCTTCTATATGCCAGGAAGTGATAGGGCCAGATGCCATGATCTTAGTTTTTTTAATGTTGAGTTTCAAACCACCTTTTGCACTCTCCTCTTTCACCCTCCACAAGAGGCTCTTTAGATCCTCTTCGCTTTCTGCCATTAGGGTGGTATTGTCTGCATATCGGAGGTTGTTGATAATTCTCCCAGCAATTTTAATTCTGACCTGTGATTCATCCAACCAGGCATTTCTCATGATGTACTCTGCATATAAGTTAAATAAGCAGGGTGACAATATGCAACCTTGTTGTACTCCTTTCCCAATTTTGAACCACTCAGTTGTTCCATGTCTGGTTCTTACTGTTGCTTCTTGACCCTCGTACAGGTTTCTCAGGAGACAGGTAAGGTGGTCTGGTACCCCCATCTCTTTCAGAATTTGCCACAGTTTGTTGTGATCCACACAATCAAAGGCTTTAGCGTAGTCAATGAAGCAGAAGTAGACGTTTTTCTGGAATTCTCTTGCTTTCTCCATGATGCAGTGAATGTTGGCGATTTGATCTCTAGTTCCTCTGCCTCTTCGAAACCCAGCTTGTCCTTCCGGTAGTTCTCGGTTCGCATACTGCTGAAGCCTAGCTTGTAGGATTTTGAGCATCACCTTGCTGGCATGTGAAATGAGCTCAATTGTGCAGTAGTTTGAACACTCTTTGGCATTGCCCTTCTTTGGAATTGGAATGTAAACTGACCTTTTCCAGTCTTGTGGCCACTAATGAGTGTTCCAAATTTGTTGGCATATTGAATGCAGCACGTTAACAGCATCATCTTTTAGGATTTTAAATAGCTCAGCTGGAATACTGTCATCTCCGCTAGCTTTGTTGTTACTAATAGTTCCTAAGGCCCGCTTGACTTCACTCTCGAGGATGTCTGGCTCAAGTTCAGTGACCGCACTATCATGGCTATCAGGGACATTAAGATCTTTCCTGTATAGTTCTTCTGTGTATTCTTTCCACCTCTTCTTAATCTCATGTGCTTCTGTTAGGTCCCTGCCTTCTTTGTCCTTTATCATGCCCGTCTTTGCACAAAACGTTCCCTTGAGATCTCCGATTTTCTTGAAGAGATCTCTAGTCTTTCCCATTCTGTTGTTTTCCTCGATTTCTTTGCATTGTTCATTTAAGAAGGCCTTCTTGTCTCTCCTTGCTATTCTCTGGAACTCTGCATTCAGTTGGATATATCTTCCCCTTTCTCCCTTGCTTTTCACTTCCCTTCTTTCCTCAGCTACTTGTAAAGCCTCATCAGACAGCCACTTGGCTTTCTTGCATTTCTTTTTCTTTGGGATGGATTGAGTTGCTGCCTCCTGAACAATGTTACGGACCTCCGTCCATAGTTCCTCAGGCACTCTGTCTATCAGGTCTAATCCCTGAAATCTATTCCTCACCTCCACTGTATATTCATAAGGGATATGATTTAGCTCATACCTGAATGGTTTAGTGGTTTTCCCTACGTTCTTCAATTTAAGCCGAAATTTTGCAAGAAGCAGCTTATGATCTGAGCCACAGTCAGCTCTGGGTCTTGTTTTTACTGACTGTATGGAGCTTCTCCATCTTTGGCTGCAAAGGACATAATCAATCTGATTTCGATATTGACCATCTGGTGATGTCCATGTGTAGAGTGGTCTCTTGTGCTGTTGGAAAAGAGTGTTTGCTATGATCAGCGTGTTCTCTTGGCAAAACTCTATTAGCTTTTGTCCTGCTTCATTTTGTACACCAAGGCCATGCCTGCCTGTTATCCTGGTGATTTCTTGACTTCCTACTTCAGCATTCCAATCCCCTATGATGAAGAGGACATCTTTTTTTGGTGTTAGTTCTAAAAGGTGTTGTAGGTCTTCATAGAACCGATCAACCTCAGCTTCTTCGGCATCAGTGGTTGGGGCATAGACTTGAATTACTGTGATGTTGAATGGTTTGCCTTGGATTCGTACTGAGATCATTCTATCATTTTTAAGATTGTACCCCAGTACTGCTTTTCCCACCCTTTTGTTGACTATGAGTGCTACTCCATTTCTTCTAAGGGATTCTTGCCCACAATAGTAGATATGATGGTCACCTGAATTAAATTCGCCCATGCCTGTCCATTTTAGTTCGCTGATTCCCAAGATGTCGATGTTCAATCTTGCCATCTCATGTTTGACCACCTCCAGCTTACCTTGATTCATTGATCTGACATTCCAGGTTCCTAAACAATATTGTTCTTTACAGCATCGGATTTTCTTTTCACCACCAGACACATCCACAGCTGAGTGTCCTTTCGGCTTTGGCCCAGCCGCTTCACTCTTTCTGGTGCTACTTGGAAATACCCTCTGCTCTTCCCCAGTAGTATATTGGACACCTTCCGACCTGAGGGGCTCATCTTCCGGCGTCATCTCTTTTAGCCTTGTGATACGTTCCATGGGGTTTTCTTGGCAAGAATACTGGAGTGGGTTGCCATTTCCTTCTCCAGTGGACCACATTTTGTCAGAACTCTCTGCCATGACCTGTCCGTCTTGGGTGGCCCTGCACGGCATAGCTTATGGCTTCACTGAGTTACGCAAGCCCCTTTGCCACAACAAGGCAGTGATCCATTAAGGGTATTTGTACCCAAATAAAAATTACGTTATTTTTTAAAGGTGACAGAGAAAACAAGTGCATACAACGCATCCATAATTTGCAGCAATAACATATGACCTACTGACTCAGTTCAGACAATCATAATGCCTTTTTCCATGCACATGCAGCCCCTTTGCTCCTCCTTTCATGCAAGCTGTGATTAAACCAGGAAACTCTAATTAACCATATAATTTCCCGTTTCATCTGAATTAGGAAACGATGGCTACCAGTTCTAGAATAAGCCAGGACATTAAATCACGGTTTGAAGTTGACTTAATGTCCTTGTTCATTTTGAAGCTGGTACCCATAGTCTTCTAGCTTGTATGAGAAACAGTGGTTAATTAAAGACTTCCTGGTTTGATTTATGGATGTCACAAAACGGTTGTACGCACAGGCGAAGGGCTAGTAGTGCATGTCGTTTATTCATTCAGTTGCTTCCGACTCTTCATGACTTCATGGACCAGCCCACGCCAGAGTTTCCTGTCGGCCATCGCCACCCCCAGCTCTCCCAAGGTCAAGTCCGTCACCTTCAGAATATCATCCATCCATCTTGCCCTTGGTCGGCCCCTCTTCCTTTTGCCTTCCACTTTCCCTAGCATCAGCATCTTCTCCAGGGTGTCCTGTCTTCTCATGATGTGGCCAAAGTACTTCAGTTTAGCCTTTAATATCCTTCCCTCAAGTGAGCAGTCTGGCTTTATTTCCTGGAATATGGACTGGTTTGATCTTCTTGCAGTCCAAGGCACTCTCAGAATTTTCCTCCAACACCACAGTTCAAAAGCATCTATCTTCCTTCGCTCAGCCTTCCTTATGGTCCAGCTCTCACAGCCATAGGTTACTACAGGGAATACCATTGCTTTAACTATGCGGACCTTTGTTGTCAGTGTGAAGTCTCTGCTCTTCACTATTTTATCAAGATTTGTCATTGCTGTCCTCCCAAGAAGTAAACGTCTTCTGATTTCCTGGCTGCAGTCAGCGTCTGCAGTAATCTTTGCGCCTAGAAAGACAAAGTCTGTCACTGCCTCCATGTTTTCTCCCTCTATTTGCCAGTTCTCAATCAAGCTGGTTGCCATAATCTTGGGGTTTTTTGAGGTTTAACTCAACCCAGCTTTTGCACTTTCTTCTTTCACCTTCGTCGTGAGGTTCCTCAGCTCCTCCTCACTTTCAGCCATCAAAGTGGTATCATCTGCATATCTGAGATTGTTAATGTTTCTTCCAGCGATTTTAACTCCATCCTTGGCTTCATCAAGCCCAGCACGTCGCATGATGTGTACTGCGTACAGGTTGAATAGGTAGGGAGAGAGTATACAACCCTGCCGTACTCCTTTCCCAATCTTAAACCAGTCCGTTGTTCCATGGTCTGTTCTTACCATTGCTACTTGATCGTTATACAGATTCCTCAGGAGGCAGACAAGATGACTTGGTATCCCCATACCACCAAGAACTTGCCACAGTTCGTTATGATCCACACAGTCAAACGCTGTAGAATAGTCAGTAAAACAGAAATAGATGTTTTTCTGAAACTCCCTGGCTTTCTCCATTATCCAGCGGATGTTGACAATTTGGTCTCTAGTTCCTCTGCCTTTTCTAAACCCAGCTTGTACATCTGGCAATTCTCGTTCCATGAATTGCTGGAGTCTTCCTTGCAAGATCTTGAGCATTACCTTACTGGCATGTGAAATAAGTGCCACTGTTCGATAGTTTGAACATTCTTTAGTGTTTCCCTTTTTTGGTATGGGGATATAAGTTGATTTTTTCCAACCTGTTGGCCATTCTTGTGTTTTCCAAATTTGCTGGCATATGGCATGCATCACCTTGACAGCATCATCTTGCAAGATTTTAAACAGTTCAGTTGGGATACCATCGTCTCCTGCTGACTTGTTATTATCAGTGCTTCTTAAGGCCCATTCAACCTCACTCTTCAGGATGTCTGGCTCTAGCTCACTGACCACACCTTCAAATCTATCCCCGATATTATTATCCTTCTTATACAGATCTTCCATATATTCTTGCCACCTTTTCTTGATCTCTTCTGCTTCTGTTAGGTCCTTGCCATCTTTGTTTTTGATCATACCCATTTTTGCCTGGAATTTACCTCCGATGTTTCTAATTTTCTGGAAGAGGTCTCTTGTCCTTCCTATTCTATTATCTTCTTCCACTTCCGCGCATTGCTTGTTTAAAAATAATTCCTTATCTCTTCTGGCTAACCTGGAATTTTGCATTTAATTGGGCATATCTCCCCCTATCACGGTTGCCTTTTGCTTTCCTTCTTTCTTGGGCTACTTCCAGTGTCACAGCAGACAGCCATCTTGCCTTCTTGGTTTTCTTTTTCTTTGGGACGTTTTCTGTTGCCGCCTCCTGAACAATGTTGCAAACTTCTGTCCACAGTTCTTCCGGGACCCTATCTACTAAATCTGGTCCCTCAAATCTATTCTTCACCTCCACTGCATATTCATGAGGAATATTAGTGAGCTCATATCTAACTGATCTGTGGGTCTTCCCTATTCTCTTTAGCCTGATTCTAAATTGTGCAATAAGAAGTTCGTGACCTGAACTACAATCAGCTCCAGGTCTTCTTTTTACCAACTATATAGGTGTCCTCCACCTTTGGCTACAAAGGATGTAGTCAATCTGATTTGGGTGTCGACCATCTGGTGAAGTCCATATATAAAGTCATCTCTTAGGTTGTTGGAAGAGAGTGTTTGTTATGCACAGTGAGTTGTCTTGGCAAAATTCTATCAGCCTATATCCTGCTTCATTTTGTTCTCCCAGATCATGCTTGTCTGTAATTCCAGGTGTCGTTTGACTACCCACCTTAGCATTCCAGTCTCCTGTAATGAAACTAACATCTCTTTTTGGCGTATTATCCAGTAGGTGCTGCAGATCCTCATAGAACTGATCTACTTCTTCAGCATCTGTGGTTGGGGCATATATTTGGATCACTGTGATGTTAAATGGCTTACCCTGAATTCAAATTGGGATCATTATATCATTTTTTGGATTGTATCCAAGCACTACTTTAGCCACTTTATTATTAATTATGAAGGCTACTCCATTTCTTCTGTAATCCTCTTGTCCACAGTAGTAGATCTGGTGGTCATCTGAGGTGAAGTGGACCATTCCAGTCCATTTCAGTTCACTGACACCCAGAATGTCTATATTTAATCTTGACATCTCCCCAATAACCACATCCAATTTGCCCTGGCTCATAGATCTTACATTCCAGGTTCCTATGATGTGTTGATCTTTAGAACATCGGATTCGTCGTTCACCAGCACCATCGGCTGCTAGCCGTCCTTTCGGCTTTGAGCTAGCTGCATCGTCACATCTGGAGCTAGTTGAACTTATCCTCTGTTCCTCCCCAGTAGCATTTTGACCATCTTCCAACCTGGGAGTCCCATCTTCCGATGGTATACCGACATATCTCTGGTTGTACTGATCCATTAAGTTTTCATGGCAAGAATACTGGGGTGGGTTGCCATTACCTTCCCCAGGGATCATATTTAGTCTGACCTCTCTGCCATGACCTTCCCGTCTTGGGTGTCCCTTCACTGTTTAGCTCATGGCGTCATTGAGGTGCTCAAGCCAGGATACAATCGTTCAAACATGGCGATTGTGTCATATTGGTGTTTGACCACCTGAATCAGATATTTTCCCTCTTGGTTTTTCTTTTACATAAAAAAAAAGGCTTTGACCATGGATCATGGACAGATTTGGTATAAAGGTTTGGCAATGGGTTTGTTTTGGATTTGATTTTTAAAGGTTATTAAGTATAGACATGAACACCTTAATTTGTACTGTATTTCTTTTTTTAAACAGTTTGTTTTTAAAAGTACAAAATAATTTTTAAATCACTTTTTTCACTTAAACTCACTTATATTTATTCACCCTGCTAAGGTTTGTTTTTATTCTTTGTACTCTGGTTTTCTTGTTTTGTTTTTTTTATCCTTTGAATCGGAAGTTCTTAGTGGGGCACTTAACCTTATTCACTACATCCAACCACTTCACAGAATCTAGGATTGCAGATGTGGATGAAAACGTTCCCAAGTGTTTGCAGAATTGTGACTCCCTAAGAAACTCACAAAACTGTACATTTGGGTAAGTAACACTTGAATTACCTTTATTTTTCTGTGGAAGGATATGGAGGAGAAGAAATAATTATAATGGATCCTTATTAGCTACACCTACAACAAGCTTACTGGGATTACAAAACTTTGACCCGGTTCACACACTGTAACAACCCACAGTTAACAAACAATTGGTTGTTGCAAAGACAGGCAGAAGTGAGCATGTGTGCTTGTTCCTGCCTGCCTGCTCTTGCTGCAATAAACAACCCCAGGAATGCTTCATCCCTGGGTTGTTTATCATGACATCCAAACACAGAACTCTGGGTTATTAAGGGATGAGTAAATCAGAATTATTCCAGGTACAGATGTCACAGTAAACAACTCAGGGAGTTTTTCCTAGCCCTGTTTGGGCCTTTTACCACCTAGCTATAGCCCTTCCCGAATATGGTTTTAAGGGCTAGGGAAGGAAATTGTGGTGTTACTGGGATGGACAAGGACAGAGATTGAGGAGGGAAGTTGTCTAATCACATTTCAAATAATTTAATTCACAAAAGTCATGTTAAATTATTTTACATTGACATATTTATGTGCCTCGTATCAAAGAAAGTCCTGCTGATGGACTCAACCAGATAAAAGTTGGTGGGCTTGTCACAAAAGTAGTATGTTTCTGCAAAAGATGAATTGGAATGATAAGATGAAATATTGCCAAAATAGCTTTTTAGATAATCTCACACACACACACACACACCACCCCCAAATGCTGCTTGCTTTTTGAGAAACATGGTCTTGGTATCCTTGTGCCAAACCATCAGTGTGCTTTTGGTTTGGAAGCTGAGAAGGTGATGCAAGAAAGTTGGTTTTGAGCTGCATCTTTGTGTATATAAATATATATATATATATATATATGCCTCAGGGATGACTGAAGAGCTAATTTATGTCAGTGGATTTTTGCATTAGTTGGGGGACAGATTAACATGGGTAACGCTGTTCTAGATATACTCTACCACAACCAAAATTGTGCATTTACTAATAGAGGAAGATACTGACATCGCAGGACATGTAGCATCCTTTTTATCTGGCTACAGCTATTAAGAGCTCTGGAATTATAATTTTAAGATTTGTTGGAGCAATAATGGCTTTAAAATTAGTAGCTTCGATGTTATGTTTCTATGTGCTTACTGTCCTCTTTATGTGATATGCAGTGGATTATCTTCTGTATAGATTTCTTTGAGATGCTGCAGCTATTCTCTAGTGCATTAATTATGTATGGAGGTAGAGAGTTATTATGGGTGAGGTTGTTTTATTCCTGTGAGAGAGTGAGAAAGGTTGTCTTCAGGTGGAAGAACCTTTTGGTTGCAAGTGTGTTTTCAGAAACCCTGGATTGTTAATGCAACTTTTCTAACACTTGCTTTTTACTGATAAGATTCTCTCTTCTTTTCCAGGGTTTCCAGGAAGCTGAGCTACAATGATAGGAGAGTCAGAAATAAACATGGCGATGTGAAAGAATTCCTGCGTAAAGATTACAAAGGATCATTTCTGGAAAGACATGGAGAGGAAATTTATGATTTTTAAGGAGAAAGATATTTGGTTGGGTCCAGAAGTGCCCTTCCATTCATGGAAGGGACATGAATCCAGTAGACCTTCTGGGAATGAAATTGGGAGAAGGCAATTGTCACCAATTTCCCATACCCCATTCATCCACAAGCTCCACCTCCATTGCACAGGAGCAGACTTTAGGAAGGCACAGGAGGCTGCAGAGGGACTGGGGAGCTGAGCACCTTGTTCCATGAGCTGAAGTCTCCTCATGTGACTGAGAATCCAACCCACTGTAGTTATATTATGCTATTTGAGAACTGCATATCCTTCGAGGAGTTGAGTAGGGACCATGTCTCTAAAATCCATTTGGCTTATTGAGAGAGAGCACTGTTTCTTCTTGAAAGCTCTTCAAGTTTTAGTGTCTCTTATAGGGAACAAATGTTTTTGGCAACTGAGTTTGTTTGTATGTGTCTGTACATAACCTTAGCTCTTTCTAATGTATTCTGCTTGGCTAATCAAGATCTACTCTTAATGCATAATGTTTTAACAGGCTGTTTGAATGCATTTAATTTACTGTTGGATGGGCTTCTGCTTTGGGAATGACCAGGAGAAATTATTCCATTGCTGAAAATATGAGATTTGGAAAGCTATATCTTGTGTATTTCAAATTTGATTTTAATATGTCAATGTGTACATCTAGTGCTTGAGACTTCTATATCTTTATTGCCTAATAAACTTATATATGGCTGTATTTAGATTGTTTAATTGTTATCAAAAATAGTCTGCTAATGGAAAATATCTAACAATAAGAGGCATGCTGTGAAATTCCACTTAGGTTAAGTGTGCTGTCATTTACCAGCCTAGACGTTCTTCTTGGTCATTTCTCAACACTTATTTTCTTCTTAACTTCTTGTTTGGAATAAATGGACAAGCTAATGAAAGAAGGGAAAAGAGCCATTTAACAATGCATAGCAACAAGTTGTGTGCAGGTGCTGTACATTGGGTCAATCAAGAGTTGCCAAAGATTACATCTTTTCTGTCAAACAATTTAAATAACTTGGGGGAGGGGGAATAATTGCATTGGAAAGGGATAAAAACCATGGAAAGCCTTATAGCATATTCATCCGGGGGGGGGGGGGGTTACCTAGGTAAAATCTAAAAATAATACAAAATTGCTTCAGAGGTTAAGTCCAAAGTAAACTATGCATTGACAAAATAATCTCATAAAAATAAGTTGGGCTATAAAATGGTAAGATACAGTTCAGTGTGTAAAGGTTAAAGCAATGGGAAAATACTACTATGCCATGTTTCGTCTCAGGTAAATGGCATCTCTTTGTGATAAAACTGCTAAACCTAGTGATATAAAAAAAAAAAACTCGGAAAACAGGATAGTTAGAAATGTTAAGTTGATTGGTGCTTTGTGAAATCAAGTACAGAATGTAGAATTCCTGCTTCAGAGAACTGCTTCTGTAAAAAGAACTGTGCTGCTAAGTAGTGTCTATTTATTTTGGGGTAAATTTATTTATATACCACTTCCCATTTTTAAAATCCCAAAGCGGTGTACAACAATACATCATTAAAAAACAATACATTATTATAGAAGAGAAAGTTTTAGACAAAATGGTTGTGAAAAGCCAGGATAAAAAAGTTTTTAATTACTGTTGAAAGGATATGTATGTTGGTGCCTGACATATAGCAGAGGGGAGGTCATTCTAGCGGGAGGGTGCCACCACAGAGAAGGCCTGTTGCCATGTTGCTGCCAGTTGGGACTCTGCAGTATGCTGGAATGGCAACAAACACCTGATCCTGGGGGCGCTTCCCCTTCACTCATGTCAAAACTTACATTTGTATCATGTAGCCTAGCAAACCAAGCCTTGTGTAGCATCCACCTGCCTGCTGGCTGTCGCTGCAGCATATTTTTTCCCTATGACCATATGTGTATGTGAGGCATGTGTGCAGAACCACTTCCCCATAAAAGATATAGATGAGGAAAGGTATTGGGAAGGCCTGCCTGGGACAACCTTACCAATGCTCTTCCCAATAGGATGAAAGTTCGTAAGAAAAGAAAAAGAGGAAGCCACATTGATCAGCAGCCTCCTAGCTGATGAGAACAGAGTTGGGGAGCAATAGAAAGGGCAGCAGCCAGGCCACTCAGAATAGTTCAGGGAAGGGGCAAGGCAGCTAATGAAAATGGTTGGGGGAGCAAATTTTTCTTTCACTTGTGAAAGTGAAAGAAAAGATCGGTTGTTTGTCTTCCCCACTCAGAGGATTAATTTTATATTAAATTGAAAAATATAATTGTGTGTGTGTGTGCACCCTTCTTGTTAGCAAAGTTCTTTTTCTTCTATGTTTTCTGCCCAGCTGAGAAGAGCCAGCCAGAACCATATGTGAAGAGGGTTTTTTTTCCCCTTTTATATGGAGGTGGGGGTAACGGACTCTTATTGCTGTGGGTCATTTCTTATTTCTGAGCAAGATGTGGCTGTGTGTCATTTCATACTATTTCTGAGCAAGATCTGGTGGCTGTGGGTCATTTTTTTTCTGCCCAAGATGTAGCTGTGGAGAAAAAAATTTCTGACCAAGATGTGGTTGTGGGTCTTTCTTCTTTCTTGGCAAGATATTGCAATGGGCTTTCGAACTTTTATCAGGCCCATTTCTTCTTGTTCCCAAGCCCACTGCAGTATCTTCCATAGAAAAAAATGCTACTGCCACACAACCACACCACACCTTGCTAAAAAAAAAAAAAAAAAGAAATGGGTTTTTCTGTGTGCATCCTTAGGTGGATCTGGGGTTGCAGGAAAACAGCTCTGGATTTTTTTTAACAATTTATTTCAGTTTGTGATTGCACAGAGGAAAAGCAATGGATGCCCTGTTGCTTTTGTGAAGCAACACTAGATGATGTTGGCTTTGCCTCAGCTGGCCCTTTGGTTCTGCCTCTGTTGACCTGCCCTTCACCCCACCACTCTCATTGGCCACCAGTGGCAAGGTGTGGCATAGCCTCCCCTGAAGATGGTAGTAGTCTAATGAGCCTATATAGGAGAAGACATTATTTCAGGTAACCTGGTCCTAAGTTGTTTAGGGCTTTGTATGTCAATAATACTTTAAACCTGGCTCAGTAGCAAACTGGCAGCCAGTGCAGCTCCTTCAGTATAGGTGTTATGTGTGTATGGCAAAGCACTCCATTCAATGCTGCCTTGCTGCAGCATTCTGCACTAGCTGCATCTTCCAAACCATCCTCAAGGGCAGCCCCATGTAGAGAACATTATAGTAGTCCAGTCTCAAGATTACTAATACATGGAACACAGTGGTTAAACTATCCACTATCTCTAGTTTTGAAGATCTGATTCTCAAATGCTTATTCATATAGTAAGTTCTGATAAGACTAACAGATAATTATATCAACTCAACATTTGACTCCACATTAGAGCCTTTATCTCTGAACTGCTAACTCAATGCATAATCTAGAATTAGCATCCTACTTCTTCTACCTCTACTGCTGTATTTTCAGAGTCCAACTGCGGCTTTTCCTTTGTAATGTAGGGCAATGAGGGAACAATCTCCAGCAGAGAAATGGTGGGCACTGAACCTTCCCCTCCCCCCATGCCAGTTTTCTTCCGGTAAGAGTTCCACATCTGCTTCTATTGGAAAGCATTGCTGGGGGGAAAGCAGCAGGCTCAGGAAGGGTTGTCTCTTCACCCTTGGAATTCATGGTCTCCTGACTCCATATTGCAAAGGAGAAGCAGTAGTCAGACTTTGAAGGAATGGTGGAGGCGGAACATATAGTTCTGTTGTAGGACAGGCTTTAGTGGTTATGGGAATGAACTTCAAATGCAGAATTCTCTGAATCATATCTCGCCTTTAGAAATGAGCATGTCTGTTGATCTTCACGTGTCTGCTATTTATTTTTCAATACCCCATCAGTACTAATGGATAGTTTATTCTAGCCCATCTTACAAATACAATGAGAATTGCTTTGAGCACTTAGGAAAAGACTTTAGGTTGTATCCAATTGTGTTCTTGTCAGCAGAACAGATTCCCGCTCCAGACTCCCTAAAATCTGATCCAGAGGGATTCTCCAGAGGAGATTTGATTCAGGCAGTGAGGAGGAGAAAATTTTGTTGCACGAGTGGACGTCTGCTTGAACAATGTTGGATATTGCCCTATGTAAACAATAAATAGCATTCAATATGTAAGAGCACATATCAGTGGAGGGGTTTGTCAGCATTTATTTTTTGTTTGTTTGTTTGTTTGTTTGCCACCCATTTGGCTGGCTACCCGGCCACTCTAGGCAGCATACAATACAAATAACACAAAATACAACAAATTTACATAATCAACTGAACAAAACAATGTTGCTCTAAAAAACCCTAACCCACCCCAAATGCCCGCCTGAACAGCCATATTTTCAAAGCCCGGCAGAAGCTCATTGTATTAGAGGTGATGATTATATGGTAAGTTTTCTATCAGATATGTCTCCAGTTAGGGGATTAGTCATTTCAGATGCATTTGAAAATTTCTCTTCTGGGGAATTAAGTGGTCTATGAGATAGTTGGATTTCACCCTCTTCATCTTTTAGGCAAAGCACCAGGGTCCTGTGCAGATGAGGCAAAGATGAGGGGATGGTATCATTAACACAATTATTTGCATAGAAACAGATCACTTCTCATACGGTCTCAGATTTGCACTTGACTCCCCAATAAAACAATGTTGGAAACAGTTTTACAGTGTATTCAGTTGAGTGCAGACTTATCCTGAACTACTTATGGGAACATGGCTGGTAGCACACAATTTGGCACACTGAGAGCTGCCAGATGGCCTGGCGAATGCATGCTAGCATTTCTGTAATTCTACAGATCAAGCATGAATTAATGACAATGTAAGTACTTAATTTTCTTGATTAGATCATTAGGTGAGGGTTACTTTCAATAAACATTTTGGCACTAGATGTTTGTTCTTGTGCAAAATTAGATCAAATATCATCTCTAAATATTTACCATTAAGGTAATTGGAAAGGTTCTGGCATATGAAGGTTAATTTAAGGCCATACTGATATCCCCCCAAGTTAGTCTATTAGGACCACAAGGTCACATTACCCATAATCCCAAGAAAATTAACCAGGGTTTATGTTTTAATAGCCCACACTTAAATATCACCCACTGATTTCAGTAGGATAACGTCTGCTGAATTCAAACCCTCTTCCTACGGTACTGGACTTTTAAGTGTGTTAAGACAATTTATAACAAGGAAGGACTGGACTAAGCAGTTATAGCTGGGGAATAATAAGGAATATTAGTTTATCTAGAATAGATTATACAACCATTGTGTAAAAGCCAATACTAATAATTTAAATACTAAGAAGAATATCAAATTCTTCCTTGGAGATTTATTTTTACAGTTCATTTACCACTTTCTTTACAGACAATTGAATTCAGATGCATAAGACATTACACACTCGTTGAGTAATGGGGATCGACTCTAGCAGTACTTACCAGCAGGAAACTAAACATATGTGGACATTAAATTTGCTAGCTGAACAAGTGCTAATTAGATGAACCAAAGCTGTTACATTATTCTCTAATTAACCTTAAATACTGCATGGTGTTGCTACATGTACAATGTGGCAAATACTAAACACAGAGGGGATGACCAAGATTTACATTTAAAGTTGAGAACACTTAGTTATTCCAGTCTTCATTCTGCTTATATTACATAGCAAAATGTCTAAGGCCCTGTTGACATTTGTGCAGTCTGGTGATAGTAACATCATCCATGTTCTGGTTTGTACTAAGGGACAGAATGGTGGGACAGCAGCACAGGCTTCTCCACTGCACAGGTAATTTCCTGTACGAATAAGGCTCCTTTGCATTAGGGATGGGCGGATTACTTACCCCATTCTGGGTGGGGGCATCCGCTGCGGGGGGAGGCGATCCGTCCCTCCACCCGGAATCCTCCCTGGCCGGCTCCGCTCTGCGGCAAGTCCGTGGAACCGCCAGCTGGGCCCACCCGCAGCCGGCCTTCCGTCCGCTGCCGGGCTGCGGCCACAAATGGTGGCCAGCCTGCTACGCCATTTGCGTCCCTGCTCTTTTCGTGATAGGCTACGTAAATATATACGTAGCCTATCACGGCTAACGCAGGGACACAAATGGCACAGCGGGCGCCATTTGCGTCCCTGCATTAGCCGTGATAGGCTACGTATATATTTACGTAGCCTATCACGGCAAAGAGTAGCGACACAAATGGCATACCGGATGCCATTTGCATCCCTGCTCTTTGCCGTGATAGGCTACGTAAATACATACGTAGCCTATCACGGCTAACGCAGGGAGGCAAATGGCACAGCGGGCGCCATTTGCATCCCTGCGTTAGCCGTGATAGGCTACATATATATTTACGTAGCCTATCAGAGCAAAGAGTAGCGACACAAATGGCGTAGCGGACGCCATTTGCATCCCTGCTCTTTGCCGTGATAGGCTACGTAAATACATATGTAGCCTATCTCGGCTAACGCAGGGAGGCAAATGGCGTCCGCAGACCGGGGCAGCCATTTGCGGCCGCAGAACAGGGCAGTGGATGGACCAGACTGGCCAACGCCGGGTAGGGTCCGTCCCAGGAAAATTTCGCAGGGTGGCGGGGGGGACTGCTCCGTTATGCCATGGACTCCAAGGGGGCCAGATCCGGCCTCATTGGAGTCCATGGCGGAATTTTCTAACATCCCTACTTTGCATAAACACCCTTTCACATGGGAGGTCCTGTTCAGTGGAGTCTCTAAGGCTTGTGACCTAGCTCTCAGCAGCTATTCACACAGCAGCTTATCTAGCCTGGAAACAGAAGAGCCTTGTGTCCTTTCACCATACCTTTCAGGTACTGCCCTTCAGTAAATGTTTGAACTTTGGGAGTTCAGGAATGAAATCTGAGCAGGATTTTCTCACATCTATTTTGCTCCTGTGAACTACATGATTCGCATTAAACTTATGATTGCCACCGTCTTTGTAGCACCGAGGGAGATGTGTCCAAAATGCATATACTGTTATTATACGTGAGACTGAGTTAAGACTGGAAACAATGGATATCAGCCGGATGCCTCCATAATGAGTGCCAAAGGAAAAACACTTGAAGTTGCTTCTGGAGTCCTTCCCATTCAGCTAATTAGTCCATTAAAACTACCAGGTTCTAACCCCGGTTAGTTATTTTACAACTAGAAGAGTATCTATTTTATCAGCAGCAATTACTTGACTGGGCCAAGTCCCTATTAAGATTTGGCATCATTTGTAGTGTGAATGAAGCCAAATATTCTGAAGGGTTCTTCCTGAGTAGCATCTTCAGACAGTTTATTCTCAGCTCTCAGCTGTTCACTGTTGAGATAAATGCAGGAGTCTGAGGGAATAGAGCTCCTTTTGGTAACTTCTACTGTAGGATATTTCTTTTTTCGAAGGTTTTTGTGTTTTCTTTTGACACTGTGATCCAGAGAAGCATAGCACATCTGGCGCTCAGCTGTTTGCTACAAAAGAAAGCAATTTATATTATTGGTCAATTGGCTTCTTTACCTATGAGACTTTTCATACATGATGACTGATAGGCAGAAATAAAAACTCAGTTGCATGAAACAGCAAAATAAATTGGCCACAATACAAATGAATTCCATTATTCCTGTACTTTACTCTATTTTTGACAATCACAATTATCATTGGGTTTGTATGTCTTCACGATGGAAAAAAGGATAAAGAATTTGAAGCTTTTTAGTGTTTTTTTAAAAAAAGAAGGAAAGTGACAGAGGCTTATAAAAAGTATGCATGGTGTGGAGAAAATGGAGCAACATTTTTCTCCCTCTTCCATAATACCAGGACTCATCCAGTGATATTGATTGGAAGTAAATTCAGGACAAACAAAAGAAAGTACTACTTCACACAGCACATAATTTATGGTACTCAGTGCTACAAAATGTGCTGATGGACATTAGTGTGTAAATGGCTTTAAAGGGAGAGTGGACCAATGATCTATCAATGGCTATTATTCCTGATAGCTACAGGAAATGTTTGCGTTCAGAGGCAGTATGCCTCTGAATACCAGTTGCCAAGGAGTAATAGCAGAAGAGGGGCACTACCTTCAACTCATGCTTGTGGGTTTTCTAGAATTATCTGGTTTGCTGCTGTAGGTTTAGGGTTTCTGTCCAGAACTCTCCTTTCTAAATCATTTCTCTCTCACATCATTGAGATCATGGGAAGCCCCTCAGTGACTTCACTCACCCACCCAAATATCTCCTTAAATGACTCTGCAGTTTCTCTCTTGCTATCTTTTTCCCTTCCCTCTGCAGCCTCCCCACTGTGTTACATTTTAGATTGTACACCCCTTGGTGCAGGGACCTGTCTCTTTCATTTGTTACTTTGTATAGGACTATGCACCTTAATGATGCTTAATAAGAATAACAATTAGTAATAATCAGAGTAATTTAAAATATATTTGATCCAAAGAACTGCAAGTGGAAGGAGAAAAGGTATTAGTTTTGTTCCGAGAACTCTTGTAGAAGGGCTAGCAGAAGGGTTCTTGAAGTGCAGCGCATTAATGTGTTTGGAGTTGTGTGCAAGTATGAGAAATACAGTGAATAATGAAGATAGAGGCTGAAGCATATACAGAGTAGCAAAATGTATTGAAAACTGCTTGTGCAAATTCTTACTCAAGAGCTTGTACAAACAGAAGGACTTCTCTGGATTGGGGGGTGGGGGCATGTCACTTTACTCGCACAACACCCTTCTTCCAGGTCAGAGATAACCCTTCCATTAATGGACGAGAGCTTCTGCTAGTAGAAGGGCACTTTGGCTTTTCCTAGTACAAGCCAATTATGGTACCAACTACCTAGGGAGGTGGTGGGCTCTCCCACGCTGGAGGTGTTCAAGACGAGGCTGGACAGCCATCTGTCAGGGATGCTCTGGCTTGGATTCCTGCACTGAGCAGGGGGTTGGACTCGATGGCCTTGTAGGCCCCTTCCAACCCTACTGTTCTATGACTCTATGAATATGGTTTGGGGAAGAGAAGAATACCATATGAATCCTGTGTTTTTAACTGCACACAAAGGACTCTGATGCAAAATATCCCGCCCCCCCCCCGTATAGAAAGCAAAGCCTAATTTTTTTAAAAAAAATATTAAATGTATTAATAGTAATACCTGTACTTCATTGGTGTGTGTGTGAGGGTGGCCACTCATTTGTTCATAGCAGCTTTCATCTGGAGATTATTTAAAAACAAAATTTAAAGAGTAACTGATTTACAAATCCTGCGCTGAGCTTTAGTTTCTAATCAATCTGCAGCATGGTGGTTTTAAATATGTCATAAAATACAGATATATTTTAGAATATTCCCTGAACTATAAAAATATTATGATTTTATATTTCAGGAATATTTAGTACAATGAAATTTAGTACAATGATAACAGGACATGTTTCTATTATCAGTATTTCATTGTAGTAAAGGTCTGGTCCTTTAAAAGAAATATTTCCCCTACTCCCACAAGAAATGGTTTAATTTAGTCATATATCCTAAATGCAGTAAATCTTAAATGCAACTTACTTAGCATCTCTTGATGGTGGTTGAGGTTGTCATATACTGGACATTCTTCAGTATAAAACTCCCCACTGCTGTAAAATAAATGTTTACATCTATCGGTATATTATATCCCAGTATGCATTATTTGTGAAAATACCCACAATATATTTAGAATTAATTGTTATTCATATGAAATGGTTGATTTTACTTTACTTCCGACTCTTTATTTCTGAATGAAAGAATATGTCTTACAGAATAAATGACAATCAACAGCCATTTGCTAAAAATACTGGGACTCGATCATAAGTTGCCTCGAGCAGAATTCTGCTCATGGAAAGAGCACTTCTGATGCCCACTAGTGGAGCGTGGTGGCGGGATATTTGCTGATTTCCCACTCCTCTGCAGTTTCTAGCATCCCCTGAACATCTGCTCCATATGTTGGACCCTCCAGAATACTGGGAGATAGCACGGGTGACTACAGGGGGAAGGGGGAATTAGTAACAATCACCTCTTTCACACACATTCTTCCATTAGTAAGGTATAGGAGACTCTACTGGATCAAAGACCCTTCCATTCATAGAAGGGCATCTTAGGATCCAACCCAGTGTGTCTATGTCAGGGGTGCAGAACCACTTGAACCCCAAGGGCTGAAATGCATTTTGGAGAAGCTTTGGGGGGCCGCATTCCAGTGGTGGGCAGGGCTGAGGTCAAGACAAAGGGGTGAGGTCAAGATACCCAAAAATATCAGGATATTTTAGCTTAAGGCTTCTTTCTGCCAATAACTAAGCGTTAGGAGAGGCATTGCTGCATTTTAGAATGTGGAAAAAACTGCACAAAAGCCGGGAAACCACCAAATGATTGGTGGTTGGGGAAAAGGGACTGAGGCCAAGAGAAGAGGCTGGGCTTCTGGGTAATCTTCTGAGGTTCTGCCCTCCTAGTCTATGAAATAGAAAAGTGAGATCCTTCCATAGCAGCCCCTTAAATGAGAGTGTACAAATGATTGAAAAGAGAACAACTGTCATACCTTGGACCACATTCCTGGTAGTTTTCATATATTTTACCTGGAAAATATTTTGAACAGATTAGAACTGAAAATGAATAGGCATTTGATACCTTCATGTGATTTATTTTCTAAGAAGTAGTTATATTACTAAAAAGTCTTCATCCTGCTTTGCTCCTTTTTCCCGTGAGTAAAGAAGTATAGCAGCCTGAAATGAGACCCAACTCTGCTAGAATATCTAAAATATTCTTGCAGAATTCCCATTAATTCACTGACACATGTTCAGGAAAATGTCCCAGTACACCGTGCCCCCATGCTAAATAGTGGAAGGGAGTGACTTTTAGATGTTTCTTTGTTTTTTGCTCATGTTTTGGGCTGACTCTTGCTCCAATATTTTCTCTTAAGCATTTCTTCAGCTGTATCTTTTCTGTAATATTTGAAGGCATTTGCATTTGGTAAACATACCCAGTGGCCTTAGCCAATCAACGGAGGCCTCTCTAACAGGAAGCAATTTCAAACAGCCACTATGCTAGAGCAGTCAATTAGAGGAGAAGGCTTGGCACTGCCAACGAACCACAATTATTATGGTGCAACTTTATTAACCACTCTTTGTCAGTGGTGGGAATTTAGCTGGTGCAGTATTTGCTTGGCAATAGAACAAGTAAGATTAACCATTCTCTTGAGGGAGTAGATACTTTTAGATTAGATATAACTTAGAAAAGGACACATCCTGCCTAAACAGGTCAGAGATGCTAGTCTACAAGTGTGGAACAAATCACTTAACACCCTGGCTGCAGATGTACCTCCCATCTCCTCGGTGCTTTTTCATAAAGCTTTCTCAGAAACAAAAGAGGTATCAGATTTTTCCAACTGTGTAAGCGAAAAGGACTAGGTACTTATTTCTGATGTATTACTTGCAGGAACGTTCAGGATATTTATAGAACCTAAGAATTGTATGTTAGACCACCCTCCAGCATTGTTGCAATATTTTCACATTTGGAACAGGAGTACAAAAAAAAAAAATCAGAATAATCATGTGATAACTTGTCCACTGACCCCTTTTAATGCACTGCTGGAAACTTTTGTAACAGATAGAAGACTTTTGGTTAAAAGTGTACAATTTCATTACAACATCACAGGGCTGTGTATTTTATTCATTAAAACAGGAATTAAAATAAACACAAACCACAATAAAAACAGAAATACTACCAAGCAAAGCATTAAAAACTAGCAAATTCCTGGTTAAATAGATAGGTTTTCAACAGGCACCAAAACAGTATCAAGGTGAGGTGCCTAGTGCACTGCAGGCAGGGGGTGAAGAATTCCAAAGGTGAGGGCCACAACAGAAAAGGCCCTCTCCTTGTAGCCATACCTGTGCAAGTGAAAGAACAACCAAGGAGAAGTCTGTGATATTTTGGAATAATGTTCCAAAGGGAAAGCATACAATTAAATGCCAATATTATAATAATGGTCCATCAACTTACTTTGCAAAATGTATTATTTGGTCTATTGATAAATGATCAGTTATCCTTTTCTGTGCATTCTTCACGCGTGTGTGTGCTGGTGGAGGTTATCCCTTTATATGAAGGAATTTTTTCTATGTTATTCTTTCTACTTTCATAATTAAAAAAGGGACTAGCCACTATGTAGACACCTACTAGTCATAATGACTATATGAAAATTCCAGGTTCAGAGGCAGTATGTTCTGAGTATTGGTTATGGTTGTTTGCTTTGAGGTTGCTTGCTTGAAGCTGCTTTAGATATATGTTCTTTGTGTCTGTTCATATGTTTTCTATGTCAATGGCTTTTAATCTCTGTTGGGAAAGGAGTACGACAAGGCTGTATATTGTCACCCTGCTCATTTAACTTATATGCAGAGTACATCATGAGAAACGCCAGGTTGGATGAATCACAGGTTGGAATTAAGATTGCCGGGAGAATTATCAACAACCTCAGATATGCAGACGATGCCACCCTAATGGCAGAAAGCGAAGAGGATCTAAAGAGCCTCTTGTTGAGGGTGAAAGTGGAGAGTGCAAAAGCTGGTTTGAAACTCAACATTAAAAAAACTAAGATCATGGCATCTGGCCCCATCACTTCCTGGCATATAGAATGGGAAGAAATGGAAGCAGTGACAGATTTTATTTTCTTGGGCTCCAAGATCACCACAGACGGTGACTGTAGTCATGAAATTAAAAGATGCTTGCTCCTTGGGAGGAAAGCTATGGCAAACCTAGACAGCATAGTAAGAAGCAGAGACATCACCTTGCCGACAAAGGTTCGTATAATCAAAGCTATGGTTTTCCCAGTAGCAACGTATGGCTGTGAGAGCTGGACTATAAGGAAGGCTGAGCGCCGAAGAATTGATGCTTTCGAACTGTGGTGCTGGAGAAGACTCTTACGAGTCCCCTGGACTGCAAGGAGGTCATATCAATCAATCCTAAAGGAAATCAACCCTGAGTGCTCATTGGAAGGACAGATACTGAAGCTGAAGCTCCAATATTTTGGCCACCTAATGCGAAGAGAAAACTCCCTGGAAAAAACCCTGATGCTGGGAAAGATGGAAGGCAAAAGGAGAAGGGGACGGCAGAGGATGAGATGGCTAGATAGCATCACCGATGCAATGAATATGAACTTGAGCACCGGGAAAGAGCGGAGGACAGGAAGGCCTGGCGTGCTATGGTCCATGGGGTCACGAAGAGTCAGACACGACTTGACGACTGAACAACAACACTGTATTTTTAATGTTTTTAATCTTTGTAAACTGTCCAGAGAGCTTTAGCTATTGGGAGGTACAGAAATGTAAACAACAACAACAACAACAACATCAGCTGCTGGAAAGCAACAGGACAGAGCCATTGTCTTGGTGTCCTGCTTGTTGGCTTCACAGAGCCATCTGGCTGGGTAGTGTGGGAAACAGGTTGGAGGACAAAATGGACCTTTGGTCTGATCCAGCAAGGTTCTTCTTATGTTCTCATATTCAAACATATGTTTATGTGCAACTGCACATAGGTTTAAGATACTCTCCCCTTAACCAACCCATTAAACCTGCAGTTGCATATATTTTCTTGTGTCTAAGCAAGGTTGTGCACTGAACAAGTGGGAGACAAGATCCAATTTTTTTTACCTCTTTTAGCCCCAAATTCAGTGAACAAATGGTATAGTAAAAATATGATGAGTGTATGTAATCTCTGTTAAATTATCTTGAGCACGTGGCCATGATGCAGTAAAAATAACTCAGCTTGCCATGGTTGATCTCTCCCACTGAAAATCAGCTGCTAGAGCATTTCTCTTCTTATTCTACTGCAGACAAAAGTGAAATAACTCTACCTGGAATTTCTATACCGCACCACATAACATGTTCCAATTTGTCAAGCCACTGCGTTTCCTGCTTTGCCTCACCAACAAAACCCACCCTTCATGTTTTCAGTGACACAGTTCTTTGTGATTTTATTCACATTAATTCAAGGCTTACTTTGATTAAAAAGAAGCCTTGAAAATTTCACTAGTACACTCTTGCTCATGGAACATAGTTTCAACCATAAAATATATTTTTTCCAGCACTTAGGTCCAATATCTTATTATTTTCCACTTATGTTTGAAGCTGACTTACTGACCAGGTCAGGATATTGGTCCATCTAGCCCAATATGGCCTACAACAGAGGTAGGGGAACATGTGGCCCTCCACATGTTGTTGGACTCCAACTTCCATAAGCCCCAACCAGTATGGCCTATGGTCAGGCAACATGGGACTTGTAGTCCAACATCTTGTGGCCACTGGTTCCATACCCCTGATCTATTGAATCTTCTTTGGCAGTGGCTAGGTCTCACATATGTGCCTAATACATTGGAGATCCTTTAACTCAGGGGTGGGCAACTTGTGGCCCGCCAGATGTTTTGATCTACAACTCCCATGATCCCTCAGTTATGGCTTTGTTGGCTATGGCCTGGACTGTTTCTTTGGGGAGGCAAACAGAGTGACCATTTTGAGTGCCACATTCTGGGGGTGGCAAACAACCCCTGAAGGTGGCAGAAGGAGCACAGAGCAGCATGGGGAGGGGTGGGCTTTCTGAGAAGCTCCACTGATTGCTTCCCTGCCACAGCAAATTCCAGAGCAAATTCCAAAAGCAGCCCATGAGGCTCTTCAAAGAGGCTGCCTGGCAGTGGCAGGATCAGCCCAAATGCCTCCCTATTGGGTTCCTTCCTCATAGTGAGGCACTGAGTAGCCTTGGAGATTGCCTGTACTCCAGTGGCACACAGGCCATCACCAGGGCCACCCGCACCCAGAATGCTTCACTAGGAAGGACTCTTCACAGCGAGTGAGGCATCCAGGCAGTGACCATGAGGAAGCAGAAAGAGTGGAAGATGGGAGCAGCCAGGGGGATGGGAATAAGGGAAAGTGAGGAGGAGGAGGCCAGGTAGGATGCATGGGGAAGGGGAAGCGAGGAGGAAGTGAGGAGGAGGGGGTGGCAGTAGTGGCCAGGAGGTAAGTGGGTGATAGTGGCAGTGGTGGTAGTGACTGAATGGGAGAAACCAATGAGGAAGAGGGTAGTGGTGGTAGCTGCTGTCAGGGTGGGGGAAGAGAGAAGAGACGGTGGGGCACCAAAATACCACCTTGCCTAGAGTGCCAAACTAGGCTGAGATGGTCCTGGCTAGGGCTGCTGGGTGCTGTAGACCAAAACATCTGGAGGCTCATGAGTTGTCCACCCCTGCAGTTTAACTGAAGATGCCAGGGATTAAACCTGTAACCTTGTGCATGCTAATCATGTGATCTAGCACTATCATCCCTCCCTTTATATGTCTGACATATTAACATGACATTTCAGATATTGTTTATGAATGCAAGCTAACTGATCAATCTAAACACACATGACGTAACATTTAACTGAAATGGTCATTGGTCATCAAATAATTGAAACATTTGGCAGGATTCTTACAGTCACACTTACTTTTCTGTAAGCCCAAACCCGCAGTGTCTCTTACCTTTTAGTTTCTTTTCTTTTAAGTAGTATGAAATATTTTTCAGCACGGAAATGATCATAATTGTAGTTACGAAACCAAGAGGAATCCAGCAATAGAGACACTGATCATTCTCCATTTCTGTAATAAAAACATTCACAAACATAAAAATATCATTTTCATTCAAAGGTTGTGATCCAGTATATATTTAAGCATGCTTATGTCCCACTAGAATTATTTATTTATTCAAACTTAATTGGCCTTGTGAACTTATTTGTATGTTAAATTGTGCTCAGAGGCTTCTTATGCATAACTACCGGCTTTGGATGACGATGTGCATCGCATCGCTAGATGTATCCATCAAATTCAATAGATTTTGAATGAGCATTGTGTGTATGTGTTAAGGATGGACAATTTCATCTTGATGCCTATCTACATCAATAACACACATGGATCTCCTTTTTTTCCCAGGGCATAAGGAATTACCATACATCTAGTATAATTGTTAAAGCAAGAGCAAGATAAATTGACAGACCTCTGAACACCCTCTGCTACACATGATGGACTAGTAGTATGCAAAATCACAGGGTGGTTAATAAGCCATGGTGGCTTGCTAACCACCCTACGTGTGCCAGTCATGTCGCTACCTCAGCAGCATGGTTTGTCATGTAGTGTAAACCCAACCAGGGTGGATTGTTGCCATGAGTAACAAGCCACCTGAAACCCTACAACAGCTCATGGGTTCTGGGTGGCTTGTTATCCATGGCAACAAGCCACCCTAGCCAGGTTCGCATGATACGACAAACTGCACTGCCGAAGATAATTATGCTCCCCCCCACATCATGTGACTGGTACGCATGGTGGAAGAAATAAGCCACTGTGTCTTATTTGCCCAGCTGTGAACATGCGAACTTTCAATATCTGTCTCAAAATCCTGTGCCAAGAGTGAATTCTGCAACCTGTATAAACAATGGAAGTTTGCTTGTATCTCCTTAGTTTGTATAATTTATTCTGCTGATGGCAGTCAAGGGAAGAGATGTAAAATTTTGAAAAAATTTGAAGCCATTCAAGTGGGGGGGAAACAATGAGGTGTATTTTGCCCCCCTTTTTGAGCTGGGGAAATGAAAAACACATGCAATCTTCATTTTCTTAACTACTGTAAACTTTAGACCTTTAAAACGCATTATGTATAAGTTAGTGCCTTGAGTTCAAAATCCACGGTTGGGCAATACCTTTATTAGGGCCAACCAAAATGTCACAAAGTCGTGAGCTGGGTTTCTCGTTCTACAGAACTCTTCATCAGTCCAGATAGTAAGCAGTGCAGAGGATACAGATGGAGGGGGTGGGGAGAGAAAAAAGCTGCATTTAGTCACAATCTCAATGGAGTGTAGAAGGATGAGACAGAGACAGCACAATCCTGTGCATCTCTGCTCTGAACAAAGTGACACTGGGACTTCCTCCCAAGAATGTGTGCGTAGGACTGCAACTTAGATTGGATCAGGCTCTGCCACATGCTGTGCAGGTATCAGGTTGCACCTAGGACTGCTGGGGCAAAAGATCACGAAACGGCCGATTGCCCATTTTTAAACATATAAAATCCAGCAGTTACCCACATATGTCTCTAGCGAAAGCCTGAAGAGAAATGTGGCAGTTTTTATATTAGCCAAGCTGGAGATTAATTTTAGGTGCTGTATTGGGTAAAAATAGTCAATATTTTAAAATCTTGGTACTTTGAATGGACTATTAGGTTGTACTTTTTGATATATTTATGACATTTAGAAGTAATTTTCATGCTTTAGTGTTGTTCAAAAAGAAATGCAAATATGCCCAGTATTAAAAATGGAGCAACAAGCTACTGCATCTGAAGGCGGCTAAGCATGTCTTAGTTTCTGACAGATATGAAAATTCTGGGGGGAGGGAGTTGAAAATAGAAACCATTAACATAGTAGTAAACAGAATTATGTTTCTTATTATCTGGACTTAAATAGTTTCCTCTCCTTACTGTCAGCATTACCCAGAAACCAAAGATACAATAGAAAAAAACTGGGACACCTAATTACCAGAGGGAGACGAATGTTCACACCACAAGGAACAATCCTGCTTTCAAATTGCCTCCAACCCTATGGAAAAAACAACTAGCATCTGCCACTATCCTAACAAAGTACAGTATTAAGGCCCATCATTAATCCTGGATACTGAATTAAACTTTATAACAACACTGAAGTCTTCAATAGCATACCATCATCACATGAAGTAAGTGACAATGGAATGGATAACAAAATTAGCCAGACAAAATACGTATCTCAGTTAAACAATAAAAAATATATCCTTGAAAAATACTACCACTTCAAGTTTCATGCTCTAATCAGAAACAGTGTCTTAAAAGAAACAGACGCTTACAATTATGAACTTTCATTTTTATCTCCATGGATTTGTGGAAAAACTAAAAGTTTGTACGGATTTTTTTTTAAAAAGCCCTTCTCTTCTCCTTCACACGTTAGCTTGTTTCTTGGCCTGCTGTGTATATTTCCAAACAAAGATCAGTTTCTTTCACATCCTGCAGAAGATGGAGAAATTTGAAAATGGCAAGAGGATTTGAGTTGGATGTGCCTACGGTTATACAGGAATCATATTGCTGTAAACTTGGAGTCTGGATAGGAAAGGATTAATGGAATCAGTAGGACCGTTGGAGATTTACCTTCATGGTCCTGGCAAGTATTCTTTGTTAGCTAAGTTCTAGGCCAGGGTTGCAGTTGCAGAACCTTTGGCCTGGGAACCAAATCTGGTCCGCCTGGGGTCCCAATCCAGCCCTCCAGGGTTCCCCAGATGGCCACACCTTCTTCCACTGCACCCAGCCCCTTTCCCCCAACCACCAATTGTTTGGTGGTTTCCCAGCTTTTGCATGGAGTTTCCACCATTCTAAAAGGTTGAAATTAGAAACCCTGTGTGCAGATGGTCTCTCAAAATTCTCCAGCCTATTTGTGGAGAAAGAAACTGGGGGGACAATTTCACCAAATCTCTCCCAGGGGGAGGATAAATTCTCTAACAGTTTCTCACAGACAGGGCTCACTATTGGCAGGGGTTGTAGCACAGGTTGCTTCTTTTTTCCTACAGGGTTTTGGTTTATTGCACTGCTACTGCAAGTGGCAACAGCATCAACTATGTTGAGGCTTCCACCATTCTGAGGCAAACTTTTGGATTTCTTTTGGTTTTTGAGCTTACCTAATCACTACGAGGTGGCCGAGGGTGCTGTGTGTGTTTTCTCTAATACACATCTTTCTATTGCTCTGCAGCCTCCCAGACCACCTGCCATTCCTGAACTGAAAAAGCCCCATGGGAGGAATCATCTCATGATGTCTTCCTCATGATGGCTTTAATGGAAGTGTGGGAAGCTGAAGAGTTAGAGGCTGCCACAGAGATTATTGTACTATGAAAGACAGGACAATCACACACACTCTATGGCCACCTCATAAGTAAAGTAAGGACAAGAACCCCAAACCCAACCCATGAGAATTTCTCCAAAATTTCTTCTCCTTTGAATTTCTTTTTGAACGCAATTTCTTTTGGATCAAACTGAAGGAGAATGGTAAAAAAAAAAAATGTGAGAGAAATTTTTGGCACAGCCCTAGCTGAAATGCCTCCCCTAAGGCCTAGTTACTAGCAGTAAAAGCTTCAAGCTAAAATATGCTGGTGTATTTTGTTTTTGGCCCCACCCCCTTTGGTTTTGGCCCTGGGATGAGGCCTCCAAGAGCTTCTGTGAAACCAAATTCAGCCCTTCGGCTGAAAGAGTTTCAACACCCTCGTTCTAGGCTGATGGCTCTCAATGGCTGCTCTTATCAGTGGCTCGGAAACAGCTGAAGAAGGGCATGCCTTCCCCTCTGCTCCTTAGCCAGGGAGAGAGGGCAAAGTGTCAGTGTGGGAAAAGAACAACAGCCTGCAGTTGTGAGTCAGGGTCAACCTAAACATCACTTTTAATATGTATCATACAACTATGTCTGCTCTCTTTCTTACTCAGAAGTAAGTGTAGGGTACCAATCCAGCTATTTATTTATTTACTTACTTATGTATTTAGAAAGAAAGAATTCTTATATCCTGCCCATTCTCCAAACGGAGTACAGTGCGGCTTACAATATTAATAAAACAAATACCAGTAAAACAACCATAGAATCA
Organism: Heloderma suspectum; assembly: GCF_057233095.1. Taxonomy (NCBI): domain Eukaryota; kingdom Metazoa; phylum Chordata; class Lepidosauria; order Squamata; family Helodermatidae; genus Heloderma; species Heloderma suspectum. The sequence goes on along the minus strand of NC_139460.1, from coordinate 56,420,577 downwards.
CACTAAAACAACTTGGTGGGTCTGTACATTCACAGCCACTACCACCCCATTGACAGCAATGGGAAGGAAATTAACTGCACCAGCTGCAGGCCTCGTGTAGCTGTTGCACCCAGTTCAGGCCAGTCCCTGGGAATGAAGTAGCTTTTAGATGCAGCAAATTCAAAGCTTGTTCCTCTACAGTCCCATCCCATTTCACGTTAGACTCTTCCCCTCCAAGTGCTTTTCTCTGCTGGCAGCCTATACCACGCAATCCTAAACCCTCCAGCAATCAACATGTGGGGGTGGGGTGTTCCAGACTGTGCTCTAAATCTGCATAGATAACACCGTATTAAATAAAACTATCAATCCATAGATCATATATATTAATGATTACAAAACCTACAAATCTCCTTTAACTAAGTCTGCACAGAAAATGCCACACTATACAAGGGGAATGATAAAGCGCTTAATCTTTACTTCATATATCAAAAGGGGCCGATACTACTTATACAAGCAATGCAACTCAGAATTCAATACTTGGTCACGCCAATAATTTATCTAATATTCCATCTTCATCTTTCCTTATTTAAATTAATTCTCAAGTAGTATCCATTAAAATACCAAACAATAGTACCAAATACAATAAAGTACACTAAAATGATATTATAAATATAATAGTACAATAGTATAGTGCAAGATGATAAAAAATACAGTTTTTAACCATTAGAACCATATCCTCTTGTGAAAGCTGGCTTTAACAGTGCAATGTTATGCATGTTTAGACAAAAAAAAAGTCTAAACATGCATAACATTAGACAAAAAAAAAGTCCATGCTGGCTGAGGGATGCTGGGAGCTGTAGGACTTCTTTCTGTCTAAACATGCATAGCATGGCAACCTTAATGAATTATAACAGCTTAAATGAATTATAGCCATAACCATTCATCGTACATTTTATAAATAAGGCCAGTTATCATTAAAAAAATAAATTCCTGTCATCCTGTAACTGAATGAACCCTGTAACCATTGCCATTTCTAAATGTTTTAGGTTTTAGCCAAACATTTTCACTGCTGCTTTGGGTAGGGCGGGGGAGAAGGGGCCAGAGGCAACTCAACTTTTGATTCAAAAGCATGCAGGATCTAAGCATTCAGGCAGGGGTGGCAGATACACTTTACCGGGCCGTGGAGATCCAGGCTGCAACCTATTATCATGAGGGGGTGAAATGACACTAAATTGTAGCTCAGGTTTGAGGAAATTATGGAAATGTATTACCCTGTATCTGTATATCTATTGTCCAGATATTTGTAAGATTTGCTGGTTGCAGCCAATTAGCAGTGTTAGAGCAGAACAAGCAACATTTGGAATAGTGAGTTGTTGGACCTGGCTAGGGTGACCATGCGTCCTACTTCACAGAGGACAGTCCTCTACTTGAAGGGCTTTCCAGTCCAAGTTTGGTTTAAAAATGACAAAACATAATAAGGGAGAGCAAGGGCCTTGAAATTGCCCAGCAACAGCTAGCACCTGGATAGCAGACCGAGCATCTACTCAGGTTCCTTGGTCACAATCTTCTCCACTCCAGTGAGATGTATTGCATTTCTATTTAAATTATAGTAATTCTAAATTTGCATCTATAGCTATCAATTAGCACATGCAAATTTGTATCCTCTTTTTTGGTCATGTATTTCCTCTTTTGGAGTGATGCATAAGTGGGAACCCTAGCCTAGTTAACCTAAGACTTGTCGTTTGAGAGAATGAGAGATTTGTGCTTCGTTATGTGACATACTCTCTCAAGAACCAACAGTCTCAGAGTTCCTTTTGTGAAGGCAGGAGGGATGGAGAGCCGGTGGGAGGGACAAAGCACCATACTAATTAGGGATACTGATCCTAGGAACAGTAGGAACCAGGGGTGCTGGTAGGATTTACAGACAAAACAACAGAATAACATTTAATAGGGATAAATGCCAAGTTCTGCACCTAGGGGAAAAAAACCAAATGCACAGTTACAAGATGGGGGATACGTGGCTCAACAACACTACAAGCGAGAAGGATCTTGGAATTGTTGTCGATCACAAGCTGAATATGAGCCAACAATGTGATGTGGCTGCAAAAAAGGCCAATGCTCTTTTGGGCTGCATTAATAGAAGCATAGCTTCCACATCCCGGGAAGTACTAGTTCCCCTCTACTCAGCACTGGTTAGGCCTCATCTGGAGTACTGTGTCCAGTTCTGGGTACCACACTTTAAGAAGGATGCAGACAAACTGGAGAGGGTTCTGAGGAGGGCAACAAAGATGATCAGGGGACTGGAAACAAAGCCCTGTGAAGAGAGACTGAAAGAACTGGGCATGTTTAGCCTTGAGAAGAGAAGACTGAGGGGAGATACGAGAGCGCTCTTCAAGTACTTGAAAGGTTGTCACAGAGAGGAAGGCCAGGATCTCTTCTCGATCATCCCAGAGTGCAGGACACGGAATAATGGGCTCAAGTTACAAGCAGCCAGATTCTGCTGAACATCAGGAGAAACTTCCTGACTGTTAGAGCAATACGACAATGGAAGCAATTACCTGGGGAGGTGGTGGGCTCTCCCACACTGGAGGCCTTCAAGACGAGGCTGGACAGCCATCTGTCAGGGATGCTCTGACTTGGATTCCTGCATTGCGCAGGGGGTTGGACTCAATGGCCTTGTAGGCCCCTTCCAACCCTACTATTCTATGATTCTATGATTCTATGACCCATGTGAGGAAGGGTGCAATTCTATACATGTTTAGACACAAAAAAAGGCCTACAGCTCCCAGCATGCCTCAGCCAGGATGCATAGGATTGCATGTTAAATGTCTAATACAGCAAGCTTTTCAGGGCTGTATGTTATGTTTTAAAAAAATAACAAGAGAAGGGGGGTGTTTGGGGCAAAGTGGAAATATCCCCGTGGTGTAATTTAAGAAATGTAGAAAATAAAATGTGTGAGAAGTAAAACAGAAACATTTTTTCATGACTCATGGGATGGTATGTATGGGATGGGATTGTGGTATGTGTGTGAGAAGGGTCCTGTGTTAGAAGTTTGTGCTGGACTCCCAAAATTATGCTTGGGCCTTGAAAGTACGCTTAAACGATGCATCTACTTTGACCCTTATATGGTTGTTACAAAGAGCAGGTAAATAAAAAAAGCCTTCAAAAGCATTTCATTCATCCCTCTAAAAGAGAAACTTGTTCTTATAGCCTTGTTTTTTTAAAAAAGAAAACCCTCCAAATTTGCATTTGAGCATTCACATTTTTAGTCCTGGAATATGCTATAAATAGCACTGAAACTTTGTCCTCTGACCACTGGAAATCCTGTTCCGATACGCCTTTACTCACCCCCAGCTTTTGAGGTTTTTATAGGCACTGGCCACAGACTTTCATGTTTATTTTCAGAGCATTGAGGGCTTGAAAACTGCTTTTTAAAAATTGTGGGGGAGAAAGCAGTTGAACTGTACACTTGGTAACAATTTAAGTATCTCTGCAACGCAGTTGTAGAATGATGGAATACAGAAAGCTTTCTTATTGTCTTTTTCACAGCACTTCAGTTGGGGAACAAACAACATCTCTTCACAGCACAAATAATGTCACCTTCTTAGGGCGCAATCATGTCAGGATAGGCGGCCGCCTCTGAACTCGGAGGTGACCGCCTATCCAATGCAAGGCAGGAGAAGCACGGAGGGGATTGTCTCCTCTGCGCTTCAGCCACCCTGCATTTACGGTTAGACAGATGATTTTGGCTGTCTAGCCATGGGACCTTGGAGCACGGGAAGTGGCAGCTGGATGACACGTAGGATGTGTCGTACTGGCATTTCTGACTTCCTTGACATGCCCCCAGGAATGCCCCCTTTTTGCTGCTCTGCGCACCTCTTCCAAGTATGGAGTGCGGGGCCATTCTGTGCTCCCTACGAGGCAGTGCAGCAGGGGGCAGAGGTCAGTTCTCAGGGAACCAACCTATCCTATGGCTATCTAGCCACTGACTAGCGACCATAGGACCATGCCCTTAAGGGCCAAGCTATATTTAATACATTGAGCTTTTCTACACAAAGCTGTGAATTTGCTGTATCTACTTTTGGTTTCATCGCAGAGTTGAGATTCAATCACTACATAAAGAGCATTTCCTTTCCTGCTTTTCTGCTACATAACCTCTAGGTGGCACTATGGTACAGCAGTATAGCACAAATAGACAAGTGAAAACAGCACTTCCTTTCACTTTCACAATTAAGACAGCAATCCTATGGCCGCTAGACAGTGGCTAGACAGCCATAGGATATGCTGTTTTCTGGAAACTGACCTTGGAGCCCGCACTCCGAGGTCGTTTCCTGGAAAACTGACCTCCCCCCACTTCCGCGCTGCCTCGGTGGCAGTGCAGAACAGTCCCATCCTCTGCACTCGCAAGAGGAGCGCAGAGTGGCTAGAAAGGGGTGTGGCTGGACGTGTTCCAGGGCAAGGAGAATGTAGATGCCTGTACGACACATCCTATGCGTTGTACAGCAGCCTCCTTCCCCACTCTGTGCTCCCACAGCTAGACAGCCGAATGTCTGTCTAGCTGAAAAAGCAGGGCAGGAGAAGCGCAGAGGGAACAATCCCCTCTGTGCTTATTTATTTATTTTATTTATTGCATTTATACCCCGCCTTTCTCCCTCTTGCAAGGAACTCAAGGCGGCTTACATTATCCTCCTCCTCACCTTTGTATCCTCACAACAACAACCCTGTGAGGTAGGTTGGGCTGAGAGTCTGTGACTGGCCCAAAGTCACCCAGTGAGCTTCCATGGCCAAGTGGGGACTAGAACCCGGATCTCCTGGCTCCCAGTCCGTCACTCTCACCACTACACTACACTGTGCTTCTCCTGCCCTGCTTTGGATAGGCGGTCGCCTCCGAGTTCTGAAGCGGCCACCTATCTAGATAGGATTGCGCCCTAAATGCTGCATTTTCCCTTCTCTAAAAAAAACTCACTGCAAGTGCTCATTAGACACAGAAGCAAAACTAGAGGGTCATGACGTCTAAAGAACCCATAACAACTGTGACTAGGGAATGATGACTGCATGATAAATGCCTCATGTAGAACAGACCATTATCTTTTCCCTTGCATAGTATATAGGGATGGCGGAGAATTTCTCCCCGAATCTTCGGGGGGCCAAGCACCAATGCATTCGGCCCCCCGAAATCAGCGGTGAAATTCTCCGCCACCCCCCCCCCCGGGATGGGACTTACCTTTGGCGACTGTCCCTCCCGGCGGCGGGTCCCGGCGGCGGTTCGTCAGCCTTTCGTCGGGGGCGGGGGAAGCAGCCAGTCTTCCGACCGGCTGCTGCCGCCACCATTACAAAGTGTAAAAAAAAACAAAAACGTGATAGGCTACGTAACGATTTACGTAGCCTATCACGGCTGACTTTGGAAATCTAGCCGTGATAGGCTACGTTAATCGTTACGTAGCCTATCACGGGGTTGTGGGTTTTTTGTTTTTTTTTTTACACTTTGTTTCGCGGCCAGGGAGACAGGGCGCTTCTCCCCGGCCTGAATTTCGGCCGGGCAAGGCGGGACGGCTCCCCCCCCTCGCCTGAACTTCGGGGGGAGAAGTGAAGCGCCTCCCCCCCACCGCGAAGCACCCCTGTGAAAAGGTAAGTGACTTTCGTACATCCCTAATAGTATAGGAACATCAGAAGCTTCCTTATACTTTGTCAGACCACTGGTCCATCTAGCTCAGTATTGTCTACAATAACTGGCCATGGCTCTTCAGGGTTTCAGACAGGAGCTTTTCTTAGCCTTACCTGGCAATACCGGGGACTGAACCTGGAACCATCTGCATGCAAAGCATGTGTTCTATCACTGGGCTACAGGCAAAAACTAGTAGGGGAGGCAGGGTCTGTAGCAGAAAAATGGCACAAGGTGAATAGCTCAGACAACATCTCCCCCTGCACCCGTTTTCCTCTTCCGCTTTAGTTTCCAACCTCTACGGCTCCATTTTGTGTCACGAACTCACAAAATGTGAAGAACAAACTGCATATGACTGTCTTTTTCATAACCACTTTCAGATCACACTTCTCTTGAACTTCTGTGTTTTCAGCTACAGATTGCTTAGCAGCTGGAGTAGATGGAGTTTTGAAGTTTAAATTCTGCCTAAGGATGCCTTCAGCAAAATACTTGTTTTTAATTTCAATCTTCCATTTTAAAATGGCATTATCCATCCATTTCCTGTTAGGAACAACTGATGTAGCATTGTTTCCCAGGGAGTTTTCTAAAGAAAAAGGGCAATTTTGCATCCACCCATCACTTACCACCTTGAGGCAGAAATTGGACTTTTAATTGCACTAGTGCAATAGAAAAATCGTCCCATAAGTGCTGTAAAGGAATGATAGGACTTCTGTGATAGAGCTTGGAGCTCAATGAAGTAACAGCAATGTATGATTCATCTCCTTATTCATCTCTTTCAAAGATATTCATTCTTTTCATTTTAATTTTGTCGACAAGCCTAGTAGGTGAAAAGGAATACGTATGTTCAGGAAAGACCAGCATGAAACCGTTGAATTAGAATTTATCAAGAAGTTTGATTCTATCCGTTTGGAGCTGAATAGAGACAGTGGATAGTATCCAATCTTAACCCTATGTAGAGTAGATCCATTTGAAATGATTAACTTAAGTCATGAGTAACTTTAATCTCATTCATTTCAATGGGTCTAGTCAGCATAGGACTAATACTGGATAATATCCAATGGTTTTCTGTCCCACTACAAGTGTTAATTAAGGGCCAAGTGTTAATTTAGGGCCATACAAATGTTTGTAAAATGTATTTTGTATACATTTAAGCTTTAACTGAATGATCACAGACGGTACTTTTTGCATTCCATTGCCATTGCCCACACTGTGTATATTTTTTCTCTCTCTACGTGCATGAACACTTGTCCACTTAGCAGAACACTGCATGCATTTGATGAAGTGATCTCTAGTCCCATAAAACCTCGTGCTATAATAAATGGGCTAGTCTTTAAGATGGCACAAGACTCTTTATTGTTTTTGTTGCAACATACTAATATGGCTACCCCATCTGAAAGTTGGTATATTGTGGCATAAACTGCAGTAAATATGTAAACCAACCACTCTCTGAGGAATGGAAGCTATCTATAACTCTAAAATGCTATTCCCCGTGACAATACTATTGAAGTTGTCATCCACCAGTTCCCCTTCTACTCCCTTCACTTCAGTTCATCAGTTCCAAAATATCCCTCACTGTCTCTCTTGTAGCGTGTTCTGTAAGTGTCGGCACCAAATGAATGTTGAATCGCAGCAGTAGCAGTAGCAATCATTAGTAGTAGAAAGGCAGGTTGATGGCAAGAGGCATTGCTAACTAATAATAATTTAAAATTGTGTTTGCAGGATCAAATACTGTGCTTCATTGTTCAGCAAAATAAAGAGAGTGAATCCATCTAATTAATTAGAGCCAGTGGAAAATAGTGGTTAGGTGTTTGGACTTGGACCACAGATAGACCTGAGGTCAATGTCATGTTTGGCCATGAAGCTCACAGGATACCCATGGGCCATTCACTATTTCTCTGCTTAGTTTACTTCACAGGGTTGTTGTGAGGATAATATGAGATGGGGGGGCGGGGAGCCATATAACCAGTGGACGCTGGCAGCTCTGATTTTGGTGGGGCTGTGAATCCACTCCAGGTTTCAGTCAGAAGCAGCCAGAACACTAAAGGTTTGGGAGATAGGGTTCAGCACCTTGGATAGCTCCTTTAGAGTTCTGGCTCGTTCTTACTGAAACACAATTCTCAGCCCCACTGAAATTGGAGCCACCAGCCTCCACTGCACAGAACCACCAAATCTCTTGGAGAAAAGATGGGATAACATTTTATAGCATGAGAATGTGTGAATTCTACCTTATGTCTAAAAGCTCTTTTCACACTTTGCTTCACATGCCATTTAACATGGTGGTCCTGGTACTATATTTATAGATGTTTTTCCCCATTATTATTAACTTAATAATACAGCAAGTTATGATAATTGAAAATAAACTTGCACATCAGGATACCATTGATCTCGTTCTTACAAAAAATTAATGAAGAATATCCAGTTGCTTATTAATAGCTCTTGGTTTTGAACCCTCTCCTTAACATGAAGAGTAGTGCTGATGTTTCCTATTTTTGCAGAGTCCCACATTTTGTCTAGCCAAACTTTAATAGGTGGCAACTTTGGTTGCCTCCAATATTTGTCATAAGCATGCGGCCCTGATCACATAGGAGATCAATTATATTACTGATCTGGTATATAGTCAATAGGTAACAAAAAACAACAACCCTGTAGACTTTATTATATAAAACATCTTTTGCATCATAATTGTTACCTTTTCCCAATTTTGTTTTGCCTCTGAACAACTCCACTACGATATGATATGATATATGATAAAAATCACCATTCATAATCTGACATTCCCAGCAGTTTGTAATATAAATTTTGTTTATTTTGCTTAATGGTTGGTGCATATGCCTCTGGATCAAAGCCAATATATTGTAATGAAATTTGGGTTTGGTCTGAATGATCTCCTGGAGGATCCCCTTCCAACCTTGTGATTCTGTGATTGTGACAAGGAATCATTCAGAGGAAACCAAAACTTGTTTTAAACCTGGAGTTCATGCTGCACAGAGAATTGGGGTGTGAAAACATAACAATATCTATTATTTGTATACAAACGGATTTGCTTTCAGATTGGAACCACTGCCAAAAGCCACATGCCTTCAAATGATATCCTAGGACATGGTTCCTATAGTATTGGCTGTGAAACATCCAGGGATTCTGATGAGCTTGTTGATGGTGAAGGATAGCTTGCCTTGATGAAATCAGTAGCATTTTTGGAGCAAGCTATTATTCCAAAACAGTGATGGAGAACTGGTGGAGGTGGGCTGATCCTTTCACAGGCAGAATGGCATCATTTTGAATCAAAATGAATGAAATGTTACCATCACTGCAAGAAAGGTCAAAATATAAAAGCTCTAGTTTAGTCTCTGCATTTTTTTTTTTTACTTTCAAGAATTCCTGGTTGAAAATGTTTTCTTTATGGTGCTTCTTATTCATAATTTTACTTATTTACTTGTTGCGTTTATATCCCACTTTTCCTCCAAGGAGGCATGTATGATCTTCCTTCTCTCCATTTTATCCTCATATCACCCCTGTGAGGTAGGTTAGGCTGAGAGTCGGTGACTGGCTCAAAGTCACCCAGTGAGCTTCACGGGCAAGTGGGGACTAGAACCCGGGTCTCCAGAGTCCCAGTCCAACAGTCTAACCACTACACCATACTGGCTCACATAATGTACTACTTAGGTTTTAGAAACACTTATCCCACCCATCTCAAATTCTGGCGAGGCCTTAATCTTAGTAACCATGGACATCAATGACTAAGGGTGCTTCCAGATGAGGCCTTTATTATGCAATGGCCCTGCCTCATTCAAGGAATTTTTCGGAGATCCAGATAACATCATCTTCCATTTGTAACCCTCCTGTGTTTTCCCACCGCTTCTTCTATCTGTTTTCCTATCCCAGAAAAAAGTTGCAATTGCTGCAGTGCCAATGCCTTCTGATCGATCGTGCCAGGATTGGTAGCACTTCTGTCTGGAAGGACCCTTCATCCCAGGTTGCCTCAGAGCACATCCAGACTCATGAGGAAAGTCACTCTTGTCTACAGGCAAGTAATCTAGACCTGTACCATTCAGCTAAGGCTACTGGCTCTACGTATTCCATAAGAGTAATGCATACTTCTGTCCTACTTCTGGTCTGAACCCCAAATATGCTTCCCTGGCTCTCCCTTGCAAAAGCAGCCCAAGAAATGCTGTTCTGGCAGCCTCAGCAGTCAGCCCAGCCATTTACATCAGCTACCATTTCAAAGTCCAAGTCTGCCCATCCCCATTATAGGATGATGGATTAGATGTAGACTGCCAGGCTGCCATTGGGGCTGCAGCTTCTTCACCCCCCCCCCCCATGTCAAGCGTAGCTCTACAATGCCTTTTGACTGGTAGTGCTAGGAGCCGCCTGTCTTGAAACACCCTAAATTCCCATGGATCTTATTGTCATGCATGAGTCTTTCAAACTACATGCTGCTACAGTCATAATCAAGCACTCCTTTCCTCCTTTCCATGCACTCTGGTATAGTCAAGTTGTTGGGGTGCATCGTATGCGTACAAGTAAACCTGAGGCCAATAAGGATTGATTGGCTGAGGAGGCGTCTGGCAGGAATCACATGCATCTCCCTTGAACTACCATGGCAGAAGTAGTAATGCTAGATTCAATACAGCTTTGGCTCCTGTGCTGTTTGAAGTAGCATATAAGGGACAATTTGGGGACAATTTTGCTTCTTTCACAACTTGTTAGCCAATGACTGCTTTTGGAATTATACATCAGATGTAAATAAGGTCAGATAGAAGTAGATGACAACGCACCTTGCAAAGTTGCTGGGACTCTCTTTTAATTGCATTAACAGAGACCTTTGGCTATTGGATGGTATAGAAATGTAATAAATAAATAAACATTTAATGCATGTCTGCCACCATCTTCTGGTCACTTCCCTATGCCCATTTTCAAAATGTGATCTGAGATATCAATGTCAAGTGTTCCCGACTAAAATGTAGAGTGCGGGGACTGAAACTGAACCTTTCTTTTGTTTCTGTAATTGATTACATAGCAGTTTTCGTCCATAATGTTCCTCAGTGAACAGAAGCTTGTCTTTTTACATATGGCCACTGATTTCACAAATCCTGGCCATGTTTGTGGGCACATGTGGGCCTCATTCCAACCACTTCACATTCAGCCTTAAGCACACATACATACACACACCTTAATATATATGCAAAGGTGCCATTTTGCCAAAGCATCCAGATGAAAACATATGAATGCTGTTTTGGTACTCTGCCATAGTGCTGCTTTTGCATTGAGACAAGCCTGAAAATTAAGAAGGGGATAAATAGAGAACAGCACATGATGCTGATTCTGTTTACAGGGGAAGTAGGATTAAAGAAGGTTCCATACCACATGAAGAGCAAAGGCGTGCTGAACTGCGACAAAATGGAGGAGACGTGCAAGAGGGGAAATTACTACTTGGAACTTTGAAAAGTACTGTGATTACACTGGATAACACTCTACCACACTTTATATCAGTTTAAAGAGTTACTGCAGATCACAGAGGGGAAAACCCTAAAACGTGCCAGGATAATTAAGACGGAACATAAGAAAATATGAATTAGTGTGAACAGTACAAGCTACATTGTTAAATGCAGCATACTGTGTGAGAAACAGCTGGTGTATGAACACAATTTAGGATTAAGGCTGCCATCCTATACACACGTATCTAACAATATGAAACTTAATGTGGCTTATATTTGAGTAGACATGCATAGGATTGCAACTTAAGAATCTTTTAAGGAGCTTCTTAAGAATAGGATTAGGAGATCTAGGCCTCCCTGAATCTCAGTACTTTGAATTAAAAGATCACCATTACCAGATAGGGTTTATTTTCTCCATGCCAGGGTAGTCAAAGGAGAAACATTTAATGCTGCAGTTTTTTAAATTCTGCCTTTAGCTAGTAACAAAGTTTTTTTTTCTCCCCAAATACCTTGAAATATAAATAAAATTCTGTAGCACTGACCCTTACCAAAACCAAATCCATTAAATGGCCAAATAAACTTAAATCAACGTAAATAATGTCTCCACCTTTGTGCTCCTTTAAGATAGGTTTGAATCTCTTGAAAGGGGTCCCTAAACAGTAATTAATCAGAACACAGTTAATTGGGTTTTTAATATTCAAACCACATGCTTCAGAGGCTAAAAGGTATAGATAAAGCAGCGATCCCTTGGATAATGTAACAATATAAGGCACAAACATTCAGTCTACCTAACAAATATTAATGGAAGTTTTTGACCACTTAACTAGAGATTAGCTAAGGTTATGAAGATGATGACAATGATTGGTCATCAAGGTTTATTAAGATAAATCTTGTGACGTTAGATAACGTGCTGTAAGATTTGTAAACACTGGGAAGAAGCTTAGCCTAAAGAGCACACCCCCAAATTGCCAGTATGGAGCAAAAGTACATACCTTTTGATTTCCTGCTGTTTGCAAAAAGAACACTTTCACTCAAATAGGATACGAAATGGCTTTCAAAGCTGAGAACCTCAGAGGTTCTGAGGGCTGTTTTTTTCTTGGCCCAATTTCGAGTTGATCTGGGCGTTTGAACTGCAACTTTACATCTTTGTAGTTACAAACAGGAAGCAGGGTAGACGAGGGCTTCTGTAACGACCACGGGACCAAAGCCAGAATCTTAGCTTCTTCATTGTTTTCTTCACAAAGAAAAGATAAAAAATATGCAAAGTTGTGTCTTTGAAGTACAACAGCGAAAGCTATCCCCACAAGCACCCTTGAGCAGAGTCTTGAATTGGTGATTCGAAGATGTACCATGCACTGCATGATGACAGACAAAGACAGCAACTCACACCAAGCAGAGACTCTTCTAGTTTGGCTGGAACATAGTCGGCAGCCTTATGCTGAGTCAGACCATTGGCCCATCTAGCTCAGGACTGTCCACACTGACTGGCAGCAGCTCTCCAGGGTTTCAGGCGGGATTCTTTCCTACCCCTCCTTGGGGAAACTGGGGATTGAACCTGGGACGTCCTGCATACAATGCACATGCTCGACCACTGAGCCCAATTCAGCCATGAAGTATGAAATGCAGTGTGGGGACCCTTACAAGCCTTTCTTGAGGAAGAAATTCAGTAAGACGAGACCTACAGGGCTTGGCAACTTACCGTTATTATTTACTTGCAAGCCCCATCCTGCACCTCCACACATTATTTTGAATGAGTAGAGGGGGAATGGAAATAGTATTATATATTCCAGGAAATCTGGAAGGCAGGAGATGCAGGTTTTGCTCTCTTCACAACAACAATGTGCCACCTTTTACCTTTTTTTTTTTTGCAAAAGATTTAAATGACAACTAGGAGAAAGTAAAGGTTTGTACTCAGAGACACATTGGAGTAGAAGTGACAACTTCCACCTGCATCTGGTATCCCCAATATCTGGGAGGGGCAGGTTGTGCAGCTACTCATAAAGGCCTACCAGTTATAGCCTGTTTCTTTTTCCCGTTATTAGAATATAACAAGAGGCAGTGAGAATCGAACCTGTTCCTATCTACGGAGACTCTTTTTCGGTCCTGTTTCTTAATCATGCTGCTAGAGTGTGAACCTAGAAGAGAGACAAATCTCAAGATATCGTGTGTGTGTGTGTATGTGTCTTTGAGAGAGAGAGACACACAGACAAACACACAGACTGATTAGCAATCTTGTTTTTTTCCCTTCATCAATACCCTGTATTGGTGCACCCCTTCTGCAACATCTCCTGATGTCAGTGCATTCCACTGAATGCCTGAAAAGCTGTACACAGGTATAGGACACAGTAGGTGGGTTCACATGTAACACTAAGCCACCCTGGGCCTGGAGGAGAAGCCACAATGGGCTGGTTGTTCGTTCACCAACCCACATTACTCCCAACAGATGATTTGGTGAGCAATGGCTTCTTTCCCCCTCAGTCTCCCTCAGTCCTCCAGCCTGCTCCCTGTACATATCCCAGTGTCTTTTGCATGGCAACCTGTCTTGTCACCTCATCTCGGCCTCCTCTCTGCTCCGGCTATCCCTTTTTGGAGCACTTACTTTGTTCACCACTTTTTTTGTGTGTGGGGGGGTGTTTCACAAGCACGCAAATGGAGTTGTATTTTTTTTATTTCCCCCAGTCTTTCACAAGTGCACAAGAGCGCAGAACCACCTGTCCATTATGTGTAGTCTTGCCTTCTCAATTTCCTTGTATATTTCAGCTGTCAAAGGATGAGCTGAAGTGCGATACATAATGTACTATGAAATTGACAAGGCAAGTCTGTACAGAGGCTAATCTGTGCATGTTTGTGAAGGACTGGAGAAAAAATAAGACTATGAAAAAGTACAATCCCATTTTTGCAATTCAGAGGCACCAAAAAAAGGGAATAAAATGCGGGAGAAGTAAATGTTCCAAAAAGGAGCACCAAAGGGGACACACACACACACACACACACACACACACACACACACCCTACCTATTTGGCAATGTCATCCTCTTGCTGTTACACCTTGAACTGACACATGTAAATGTCCTCCCCCCTTTCAACACTTCCCCGAGTTTCCAGGAAGTTCAGAAATGGGAGTTATTGGTTCTCCACCCCCCTTTTCCTAGTTCCTTTTTGGGTAGGTACTGCTGGAGTGACAGCGTTTTCCCCTCTGTTTACTGCCCAACCTCTCAGTTTGCACAAATTCCCTCTCTGTTTACTGCTCAGCCTTTCAATTTGCACAAATCCCCCCTCAGTTTACTGTTCAACCTTTCAATTCGCACAAATTCCCCCTCCGTTACACAAATTTCAATTTGTGCACATTTCCCTATTAGGTGTTTTTTATATATATATAACCATAGAAGGAGGATTGGTCCCATGTAGCAGACTTCTGCTGTTTTTTTTTTTTTTTTAACTGCTGGGGACATTTGCACAAGCACAGTTACCCTGGCAGTAACTGTTCCAAAAACGAGCCACAAAAAGGGGGGGGGGAGCCAATAACTCCCATTTCTGGACTTTCTAGAGATTCGGTGAAGTGTTGAAAGGGGGAAGAACACTGACAAATGTGAGTTCAAGGCTTAATAGTGAAAGGATGACATTGCCAAGTGGGAATTATTGTGTACCTCCCCTATTTGATGCTCCTTTTTAGAGCACTTACTTCTCCCACATTTTATTTGCTTTTTCAGTGCCTCTGAATTGTGCAAATGGATTCCTCTTTCTCTTACTATTATTTTCCCCATGTCTTCACAAGCATGTGCAGATTAGCCTATAGGCAGTCTCACCTTGTCAATTTCCTTGTTACCTACTCCACTTTGGTGCTCCCTTTGACTGCTGAAACATACAAGGAAATTAATAAGGCAAGACTACACATCGCAGACAGGCAGTTCTGCACTCTTGTGAAAAATGGGTTGGAGGAATATGACCCCATCTGCATACTCCCGAAGCACCAATTTTTTTACAAAATAAAGGTGGCAAACAAGTGGCAGTCCTTCCAAGGTGCTGTTTTGGCACTGGTGGAGGGGCAGTCACTGGCAAGGGAGACTGGAGGCAGCACGGACGAAATCACAGAGAGTAGCATGAGCTTTTTTGCTGCTCCTGCCAAGTGGCTCTGTAGATGCTTGACACAAGCCATGCTGCTGGGTTCGGATGTCACAAAAAGCCACCCTGAGAACAAGCTATCCTCAGCAACCCTACAAGCCATGGGTTCTCAAGGTGGCTTGTTCAGGAAAAACAACCTACGCTGAATTGCCTGTGCCAGGTTCAGATGTCACAGTAAGCCATGCTGACACTAACAAAGCTCAAAACCCACTGTGGCTTATCATGACATGCAAACCCAATCAATGACCAGGTTCACATGATCACGGCAGGTGAAATATGCCACAGTGGTTTATTTTCCCTGCCGTATGTACTGGTTGTGTTCTGGTGGAATTGTCTTAATTATCCTTACCAGCGTGGGTTGCTTGTCATGCAAACCTGGGCAGATTGGCTTGTTGGAGTGGGCAGCAACCCTCAAATAAGCCATGGCCTGTTATTGTTGCTGCCCATTTTCAACAAGCCATGTTGCCCAGGTTCACATGACACAACAAGCCACAGTAAGCCAGGCATTCAGAGTGAGCTGTTCTGCTGTGTAAACTCACCCAATAAGTTCAACTGAATGTCTGGATGTGAAAGTTTGAGGCCTACAGATGCAAGGAAGAATTTTAGGCCTAGAGGCCTGGAGTTTTTTGCTGGGAGGGGGTATCCCTGAGGAGTAGTTTCATTTATCCAGTTAAGTGTCATTTCTTCAGTTTTGAAACAGTACTTTCAGTTTTGAGGAAGGAGGGTATAAAAGGAGGATGAGAGAGCCAGTAAGAGCAGAGTCGGGGAGACCACAGCCTGAAGTGGGAGCAGGAAGAAGCAGTCTGGCATAGTGTAAGTACAGCTAGGATAAAGGAACTTTCATTTTGCAACTTTTATTTTCTCTTAATGCCTTTTGTATCACTCAGTTCTATTGTGTAAATTACCTTTAGTTGGGATTTGCTTGCTTTAATTTAACAGTAAACTGTTGTGGTTAAACCCTGTGTCTAGAGTGTCAATCACCCCACACCCATTGCCTAAACCCCACATTACTGGAAAAGGGGAGGTAAAGGAAGGAAGGTGGGACTCTTAAGGAGGCAAGAGATCCTTAAGGAGTTGCTCAGGTGGTCCAGGTCATAAGGGGAACCCTGACAGTGGACAGTGGGGGCATGGGTAAAGGGAAGCATTGACATCAGGGGCATGGCTAGCCAGCATGATCCTGCCACATCTCACTCATGCTATCCATGAATGTGTGCTTGTTCTTGTGTGCACTGCAGACAGATGTTTATATCATACAGCTGCAGGTATGATGATATAATTTATGCTGCAGTCCTATACCCATTTACCTGCTGGGAATAAGTGCCATTTAACGCAACAGGACTTACTTCTGAGGGCCAAATGAAATGTTTGGTGAATTATTATTATTATTATTATTATTATTATTAATCTCGCCTTTATTATTATTAATCTCGCCAGGGTTAAAAAAAAGGGGAGGGAGTTTCCATTGACTCCAATGGAGCAGACAAAAAGAGGATAGTACTGTAAGGCAGGCTCCTCCAGCATCCTATCTTTTTAAAGCCTGAAACTTCTATTCATCCTAAAATGAATATGATTGGTCCTATCAGTATGAGATTTGGCAAGGAGCATCTAACTGGTTAGGCGTATCATCTCACTAGATTTCATTATAATCCAATGAAGGATGGCTGTGTTATAGCAGTCTTAAAATGTTGCATTGAAGTGTAGGAATCCCAGTTCCTAACTTATACCCACCCCAAACACAGAGGATTTGGGACTGAGCAGGAGAGGGTTTGGGGGATGACTGTGATGGATAGGTAGAAGATCTTCTCCAGGTCAGATTTTAATCAAAGCTAAAGAGGAATTCAGGACCCCTAATGTTCACCTGATCTTTGAGATGAAAATTACAAGCCCTTGGAAAGTTAAACTTGTACCTGAGCCTGGAACTTCAAGTTTGGGCAGTATCTTTAAAGACACATATGTGAAATTTAATGAAAACTATTTACAAAACCATATTTTCAAATGTGTGAGGGAGGCATTGCTTCCTCTCAGAATTAAAAATGTTTTTTTCTTAATACTTCTTTATTAGTTTTTAGTTTCATATCACAAAAGAACAATACATCAAGAAATCAACAATGACTGCTAGTCCGTGTCTTTGTATTCATAGAATCATAGAATAGTAGGGATGGAAGGGGCCTACAAGGCCGTCGAGTCCAACCCCCTGCTCAATGCAGGAATCCAAGTCAGAGCATCCCTGACAGATAGCTGTCCAGCCTCGTCTTGAATGCTTCCAGTGTGGGAGAGCCCACCACCTCCCTAGGGAATTGGTTCCATTGTCGTATTGCTCTAACAGTCAGGACGTTTTTCCTGATGTTCAGACGGAATCTGGCTTCCTGTAACTTGAGCCCATTCTTCCGTGTCCTGCACTCTGGGATGATCAAGAAGAGATCCTGGCCTTCCTCTCTGTGACAACCTTTCAAGTACTTGAAGTGCGCTATCGTATCTCCCCTCAGTCTTCTCTTCTCAAGGCTAAACATGCCCAGTTCCTTCAGTCTCTTTTCATAGGGCTTTGTTTCCAGTCCCCTGATCATCTTTGTTGCCCTCCTCTGAACCCTCTCCAGTTTGTCTGCATCCTTCTTAAAGTGTGGTGCCCAGAACTGGACACAGTACTCCAGATGAGGCCTAACCAGTGCTGAGTAGAGGGGAACTAGTACTTCCCGGGATTTGGAAGCTATACATCTGTTAATGCAGCCCAAAAGAGCATTGGCCTTTTTTGCAGCCCCATCACATTGTTGGCTCATATTCAGCTTGGGATCGAGAACAATTCCAAGATCTTTCTCGCTTGTAGTGTTGTTGAGCCACACATCCACCGTCTTTTAAGTATGCATTTGGTTTCTTTTTCCTAGGTGCAGAACTTGGCATTTATCCCTATTAAATGTCATTCTGTTGTTTTCTACCCAGCGCTCCAGTCTATCTAGATCACTTTGAATTTTGTTTCTGTCTTGCAAAGTATTAGCTCTCCTGCCCAATTTTGTGTCATCTGCAAATTTGATCAGCATTCCCTGCACCTCCTCCTCCAAGTCATTAATAAAAATGTTGAAGAGCACAGGGCCCAGGACAGAGCCCTGCAGTACCCAACTCGTTACCTCTCCCCAGTTTGAGAAGGTCCCATTGATAAGCACTCTTGGAGTCCGATTCTGTAGCCAACTGTGGATCCACTGGATCGTTGTTTCATCTAGCCCACTTTGAGCTAGTTTGCTCATCAGGATATCATGGGGCACTTTGTCGAAAGCTTTGCTGAAGTCGAGGTATATGATGTCTACAGCATTCCCACGGTCTACAAGGGAGGTGACTTGATCAAAAAATGAGATCAGATTTGTCTGGCAGGACTTGTTCTTGACAAATCCATGTTGGCTTCGAGTAATCACTGCATTGTTTTCAAGGTGCTTCCAGATGGATTGCTTTATCATCTGCTCCAGAATTTTCCCAGGCATTGATGTCAGACTGACTGGTCTGTAGTTCCCAGGTTCCTCCTTTTAACCCTTTTTGAAGATAGGGACAACATTAGCCCTTGTCCAGTCATCTGGCACTTCACCCGTCCTCCATGATTTCTCAAAGAGAATAGACAGCGGTTCTGAGAGTTCTTCTGCCAGTTCCTTTATGACTCTAGGATGCAGTTCATCTGGCCCTGGAGATTTGAACTCATTCAAAGTAATTAGGTGTTCCTTGACCATATGCTTATTGATCTCCAGCTGCAATCATGCCCCTTCAGCCTGTACTTTGCCTTTGCCAGGGGGGTCATAGACCCTCTTTTGGGAGAAGACTGAGCCATATTAGGAATTGAGCAGTTCTGCCTTTTCTTTGTCATCTGTTATCATTTTGCCATCCTTATTTAATAGTTGAACAACCATTTCTTTCCTCTGTCTTTTACTATGCACGTAGCTGAAGAAAGCTTTTTGTGGCTTTTCGCATCCCTTGCTAACCTCAGCTCGTTCTCAGCTTTGACCTTCCTGACGCCATCCCTGCAATTCTGTGCTACCTGCCTGTACTCTTCCTTTGTAGCTTGGCCTTCCTTCCACTTCCTATATGTGTGCTTTTTTGTTTTCAGGTCATCTCTAGGGATGTCAGAGAATTTCGCCACGAATCTCGGGGAGGCCAAATGCCAGCGCATTTGGCCCCCCGAAATCGGTGGCGAAACGGTCTGCCCCCCCGCCCCCCCCCCCGGGATGGGACTTACCTTGTGTGAATGTCCTTGGTGGCGGCGGCGGCTGCCACCGCCATTTCCAAGTAAAAAAAAACAAACGTGATAGGCTACGTAAAGATTTACGTAGCCTATGACGGCTAGATTTTTAAAAAATACCGTGATAGGCTACCTAAATGTTTACGTAGCCTATCACGGCTGAGTTAAAAACAAACAAACCGCGCGTACGCAAATGGTGGCGCCCATGGGTGCCGCCATTTGCGTTCCTTATTTTGGCACATCTAGTCTACGTAAACAATTACATAGACTACGGCGAAAATAAGGGGAACGCAAATAGCATAGACGCTATGCTATTTGCGTTCCCCTTATTTTCGCCGTAGTCTACGTAAATGTTTACGTAGACTAGACATGCCAAAATAAGGAACGCAAATGGCAGCGCCCATGGGCGCTGCCATTTGCGTACATGCAGTTTGTACATACAGTTTGTTTGTTTGTTTTAACTCAGCCGTGATAGGCTATGTAAACATTTATGTAGCCTATCACGGCTGACTGCAAGGACGCAAACGGCGGTGGCTACGGCTGCCGCCTTTTGCAGTCCCGGCAGGACAAGATTCGCGGCGGGAGGGATGGGGCGCCTCCCTCCCGGCCAGAATTTCGGGGGGGAAGGGACGGGGCGCCTCCCCCCCAGCCAGAATTTGGGGGGGGAGGGATGGGACGCCTCCCCCCCGGCCAGAATTTCAGGGGGAGGGACAGAGCGCCTCCCCCCCACCATGAATCAACTTTCGTAAAAGGTAAGGGACTTTCGTACATCCCTAGTCATCTCTAAGCTTTGATTAAAATATTGATTAAACATGAATAAAGATTCTCAAATCCTGTGGTGTGTTTCCACACTAACGCCATCGCTTCTTTTCCAACAGTGTTGCGCTGTTTCCCTAAGCGCATTTTCTATCTCATGTGTTTCCATGTCCAAAAAGGACCCAGTCTATCATTGTCGTACCTTGGCAGGCTGCACTGTTTCCATGGAGCCCTAATTGTGTTATTCTCTTGATGGCTGGGTGGAGCCATTTTGGAGTGGGTTGGGTCTGCTTACCCTGTCTGTTTTCCTGTCTCCTCCCATTTCCGATTCCCCCCTCCGTCGCCCCCTTTGCTGCACTGAAGTTTCCCGCTCTGGCCAGTCTCCTCCTTGCCTTCCCAGTAGGGATGTACAAATCCCTTACCTTGCTCCGGTCAGGGGCATCCGCGGTGGGGGGGAGGCAATCTGTCCCTCCCCCCGGAATCCTGCCCAGCCGGCTCCGCTCCATGGCAAGGCCGTGGAGCCGCTGGCTGGGGCCAGCCACAGCCAGACTTCCGGCCGCTGCCGGGCTGTGGCCGCAAATGGCAGCCGCTACGCCAGCCGCCATTTGCGTCCCTGCCAAGCTGTGATAGGCTACGTAAGTATCTACGTAGCCTAGCACGGCAAAAGGCAGGGACACAAGTGGCAGCCGCTACCCCATTTGCTTTCCTGCCTTTTGCTGTGATAGGCTACATAGATACTTACGTAGCCTATCACGGCAAAGAACAGGGGTGCAAATGGCATAGCCTATCACGGCTTGGCAGGGACGCAAATGGCGGCTAGTGTAGCGGCTGCCATTTGTGGCCGCAGCCCGGCAGTGGCCAGAAGATGACCCGGAGCCGCCACTGCTGGAGCCGCTGCTAGGTAGGCTCCATCCCGGGGGGATTCTGCGGGGTGGCGGGGGGATTGCCCCGTTCTGCCACAGACTCCGGGGGGTTGGATTCTAAAGAATCCGACCTCACTGGAGTCGGTGGCGGAATTCTCCAACATCCCTACTTCCCAGCCCTTTTGTTTTGCTTTAGAGAAGGAGCAAAAAATCAAAGCACTGTGTCTGGAGCATCCCCCCCCCCAAACCTTCCTTGTTGCCCCTGAAACGGGGATTTAAAGTGCAATTGTACATTAATGAAGTGGTGAAAAATCACAGCGCTGTATCTGGAGCTTCCCACACCCCTTTAAACTTTCTTTCTTGCCCCTAAAATGGGTGCTTATGTGTGCATTTTTTCATCTCTGCCTGACTGCTTCCTCCAGGATCATCTCCCCCTCTCCTTCACACAGCTTCAGTGTTCTTGCCTCTTCGGCCATGTTTCCAGGACAACAGAAGGAGAAGCTAATGGAGGAGTACAGGATTTTTAAAAAGGCTTTCCCTTTCTCCTTTCCCTTGAAAGTTCAGATGCATCTGCATTTTAGGAGCAAGCCTCATTGAGCACAATGGGAATTACTTCTGAGTAGACACACATATGCTTGTGCTGGGAAAGGGGGGGGAGAACACAAAGAGGGAAACTAGCCCCCATTTTAACCCAGAAGACCTCATTGACCACAGTGGGAGTTACTTCTGACAAGATAGTAATGGGTTTGTTGTGGGAAAGAGAGCAACACCAACCCCCAGTTTAACACACAGAATCTCTATCTGGAAGCTGTGAAGGAGTTCCGTCCTAAGGCAAATGGATCGCATTTAATCGCATTTAAGGAATTGGGCTTAAAAGTGTGCCATTTCAATTGAGGGGGAATCTCTGTAAGTTCTGATTTAGGCATTCAAAGGCAAGCCTCATTCAGCACAATGGGAGTTACTTCTGAGGAAACAATAATGGGTTTGTTGTGGGAAAGAGTAGTAAAGACAAAGACAGAATCCAGCCCCCTTTCATCCTAAGGCAATTCATTGGAGCCTCACTTGGTCGCTTAAACGCATTTTGGGCTTTAATGTGTGCCATTTCAATTGAGGGGGAATCTCAGCCTCATCCACCACAATGGGAGTTACTTCTGAGAAGACACTAAATGGGTTAGTTGTGAGATAGAGACCAAAACCAGTTCCCATTTTAATGCACAGGATCTCTATTTGGAAGCTGTGAATGAGTTACGTCCTAAGGCAATGGATCGAAGCCTCGAGATCGCGCTTAATCGCATTTAAGGAAATGAGGGCTTAGATATGTGCCCTGTCAATTGAGGGGTTTGTCTGTCATTTCTGTGATCATTGAGAGGGCAAGCCTCATTCAACACAATGGGAGAAAACACCCCTTGACTGGGGTCATGGGCTGTGTGCTAGTGCTTATTTTCAATGATGTTTTAAAACTTGGTCCCTCGGCATCCTGCTCCAAAATGATAATGAAACTTCTGGAAAACAGGGAGGGCAAGGGTTGGGTCACTGAGTTCAGAGCAACACACCCACAAAGGCTGGACTACACGCTCCATGGGCAGGCCTAAGACAGTGAACCCAGTGTGATTGTGGAAACAGGTCAGTAATGGAGCCGCCATAACCAGGAAAAGTCGGACTATACGCAGTCTCAGAAGAAGTAGTTTTTCAGTGGTAAAATGCAACACTGGGGCTGAATGGCCACGACGTCATGGAACCACAGAGACCCCATAGCACAGGCAGGTTGGAGTATCACTGGTGGAAACACAGCCCTGGACACTGCTGCATGAATTTCCGTTTCTTTTTCTTACAGTCCTTTTCCCCCACCAACCCTCCCTCTCCCCACCCTCCAATAACCCCCACCACCTGAGTGATCCCACCTCAGGACCAACTCAGAGAAAACAAAACAAACATACAAACAAAAAACAGACAAAAAAATATTCAAATGAAAGCAAAAGGGAAAAATAACTTAATAAAAGTGGTTAATTGAACAGTTCTTTATATGGCTGCCAAATCAGGAGGCCTCTGTCCTCTTTCAACAGGTGTTTAAACAACATTCAGAATTAAAAACGTTGATGTTTTAGTTTCCTCCATAGTTCCTTTAGATAAGGGGTGCAGAACCTCAGGCCCAGGGACCAAATCCAGCCCTTCAGGGGTCCCAGTAGGGTCCTCCAGAGTTCCCAGAAGGTCATGTCCTTTCCACTGCCCCCTTTCCCAAATCATGTTTGGTGGTTTCCCAGGTTTTGTGCAGTTTTTCCCCATTCTAAAAGTTTGAAGTACCTCTTTTAAGGTTTAGATGCTGGCAGTGAGAACTTCAAGCTAAAATATGCTGGCATTTTTGGCCCCCAGCCCTTTTGCCTTCAGCCCTTGTTCAGCCCAAGGGCCAAATGCAGCCCAAGATCTTCTCCAAAATGGAATTTGGCCCTTGGGCTGAACAAGGGTCTGTACTCTGGCTTTAGATGAACTTGGATTGTGGAAAGTGTCATCTTGCCAACTTTATTTATTTATTTATTTCTATACTGCCCAATAGCTGAAGCTCTCTGGGCAGTTCACAAAAATTAAAACCACAGAGCGCAGCATAAAACAATATAAAATATGAAAGCTTAAAACCACAATATAACAGTACACCCAGAATAAAACCTAGCAGCAATGCAGAGATTTAAAGTACAGATTTAAAACACCAAAGCTAAAAGACTAGGAAGCTAAAATGCTGAAATACTGGGGGAATAAAAAGGTCTTCACCTGGCGCCAGAAGGAATACAACTAGTATGTAAGGTGGTTAGAATGTAACTTCCTCATGTGAAGAAGATACAGAAGTATACACTATAAAACATTGACATTTGTTTGATGTCTATTACACCAGCCAAGCTTTCTTCATATTGGCTGGATGTTGGTTTTGATAGTGCTTTGTCCATACATTTGAGTTAAGAGGTTGTGAAATGTCAGACTGACCTTTCTTACTGAATTTCACATACTATTCCTTCTGTTGCTCCAAGTACATGTTTATATAGCACATTTAAAATGTTGGAATGCTTCACATACTGCATTTCTGAATCACCTTTCCAAAAGAGAGATGTTCAAGACAGCATATGATATAAAATGGATTAAATCATCAAATAACATGAAAACAATTCCAAAGGTACATTAAAAAACATAATGCAATTCAGCAGCAACAGAAACCAACTCCAAGTCAGGCAGATATGTGGCCCTGTAGAACACCTTGCAAAAACAAAACAAAACAAAACTATATTTTCAGTAGGCAACAAAAGCTATCAAGTGAGTGCACCACTGGAACCTCTTTCATGACGTAGATGCTGCAACAGAGGAATCCCTTCTCTGCACCCCCTTAGTTTGAAGAAATGTGGAGCAAAGCTTTCTCGGGTACCTGAACAGGGAAGAAAAGTGGGAATGGTTACTCTTATATCTCAGTAATCATTACAATATCTCCATAAGGTAGGTCAGTATTTATTATCCCCCACATTGCAAATGGGTAACTGAGGCTGAGAGACAGTGGCTTGCCTAATGCCTCCTAGCGAGTTTGTGACTGAGAGAGAGTGTGTTGCTAGGGTCACCTAGTCAGTCCATGGTACAGTGAAATTTGAACAAGAACAGAGGGCACAACCCTTTTTGGATCAGAGGGCCGCATTTGGAATTTGAAAGTATTGTGGGCACTCTCACAAAATGGCTGCCATGTGGGACTCATTCATTCAATCATTCATTCATTCCATGTCTATACCGCCCAATAGCCAAAGCTCTCTGGGTGGTTTACAAAGATTAAAAACCATTAAAATGCATTATAAAACCAGTTACATACAGACATATAAACAAACAGCACACACAGAGACACACACATATATCTAAAACAATTTTAAACAGTCAACAATAAGAAAGATCCAGAAACATTCTTAAAATGGCCACCGTAGGCATGACATAAGAACATAAGAAGAGGCATGCTGGTTCAGACCAAGGGTCCATCTAGTACAGTATTCTGTACACACAGTGGCCAACCAGCTGCTGACCAGGAAACCACAGGCCAGGCACGAGTGCAACAGCACCCTCCTGCCCATATTCCCCAGCACGCCTCCCGCTCAGCAATTTAGCTAGACAGGCGTTTTTGTCCGCTTAGCTGAGTGTCTGGGAAGGGGAGGGAAGGAGGCTGGGAATATGGTGTAAGCCATCCCCTCCCCTTCCTGCCCACCCACCAGCATGTCCCCTCTCCCTCTGAGCTTGCATTTGTGCGCTCGCAGAGGCAGCCAGCACAGTTCTCTCCGCACCTACTGAGAGGGGGCAGGGAGCTCAGACTCCTGGGTCTGAGGTTGGAGCGCTCTCTCCAGCCTCAGATCCAGGAATCTGAAAAATCCTATCCCCCCCCTCCCCCTGGACACTGTCTAGGGGCCATAGGATTGGTCTCGAAGAACCTTTTCATAAGAGTAAAAAGCGATTCCAAGTAAATGCACAGCAGACCATTTTTAAAAAAAACATTAATTTTTAACACACGTAATCCTAAAACTGCATGTGCAAGTGCCATCTTAAAAGAGTCATGTGCTCTTCTATCTCACACAGAAGGAAATTTGTCTTCTAAAATGATGCCAGCTATATCAAATGAGCATCATATCTAGAAACAAAAAATGCTTGCTCTTTACTTCAGAATGATTGGATTTTTTTTACTAATATGCAAATTTAATCAGTTAACGAATTATTTTTCTTTAATCAGTTGGCAACCCTAAAAATGAACCATGACCTTAGTATTAAATAGCATATAACTGTATTTGAAGATAAAGGTGTCTATCAAAACAATACTGACATGGTATCACCTGCAGCTAAAAGACTTGTTCTCATTATGAATAGCGTCACAGACTTCCTGTGGAGAAACCACAACATTTTTCCAGTACTTCGAACAACACTTTCAGCATGGGCTTCTAAGTAATTTTGCATATACACATTTTCCATTGAGAGAAATCCTGCCCCCCTTTTTGACATGAGAGACTTTGGTTGGACTAGTGATGCAATGATGTCAAACAGGTTCACTCTAAATCTAATAGATAACCCAGATCATATAGGTCCAGCTTTTGAAATCAGGAGCCTTTTCTGCAGGTTGTGTAAGCATTACTCTGAACTGGGCACAGCTGTCTAGGATGCAATCCTGTGTATGGAGGAAAAAAGCTCAATGCATGGATGTCATGGTGTGTATGTGTGTGTGTGTGTGTGTGTGTGTGAGTGCAGCGGGCCAAGGAAGCCGCACAACATTGAGAATGATGCCAGAGGAATGGACCGCCTTCAAGCAATTAATGCAGGAAGAGGCCTGACTTTATACTGATATCTCACAATGTTCCAGGGGTGTCTATGGCTGCCTTTAGACTAAAGAAAATCCCTGCAGTCCTCCCGTTCTGGAGCCTTTCCACATTTATCGCAGGCTCCCAGACAGTGACCACGTGATTGCTGAGAGGGGAAGCTTTTAATTTTTAATGTTCCATAGATCTCAGTGAAACAGCGCCATCTAGTGCCTGTTTTAATCATGTTACATTCTGAGTTTTAAAAATGGTTCATTAGTTCCAGATCAATTTGAGACAGAAAAACCAGGAAATACCTCTGGATGTGCCCTGGAGGTTAACGACGTCATGAAAAGGGCCCACAAACGTCTGTGAGTGAACACTCCCAACAGCAGGACAAAAGTTCCATGTGAAGGAGCCCCCTGTGTCTGTTTTGGATGAAGGAGGCTATGTGGATCATAAGTATTAAGGGGGGAAATCATGTAGGATAGGGCTATCAATGGCTATTAGTCACAATTGCTATATATGCAGGCTGGGGAGAATCAAACAGGCCCAATCATCTGAGGAGAAACGGTTTTGTGAAACGGTTCACCCCAACTTTGTTTCTCCAAAAGATGTTGCTGATTCTTCAGCAAGTTTGCATGGGAGTAATTTCCACTGAGCTTCAATGGGGCTTACTTCCAATTAGAAAACATGTGGAGGATTGCACAATTAACCTGTAGTCCCTCCTGCCAAGAAACAGCATGGGATCTTTGGGTCTGCTTTTGAATAAAGTATCTTTGCAGGGATTGCAAGTCATTTGTGTGTGTGTGTGTTGTGTGTGCAAAAACACATTTTTCCTAGTAGTTCAGGTTTAAATATAGGATAAAATGAAACACCATACTGTGACTTTGTATTTTTAACATGCCTGCGTCAATCACAGTCCTTACTTTGGAGGAGTATTTATTCAACATGGTACCTCTCAAACAAAATGAGTTACCAGAGGAACAATCAATCTATCCTGTAAAAATGTGTGTTTTTCTGTAGATCAGCCTTCCCCAACCTGGTGTCTTCCAAATGTGTTGGACTGCATCTCATGAAGGAAGACCACTGTGCTATAAGCTGTATGGCTGGAGAGAAGTAAAAATTCAAAACATTCAGTAGAGGATACTAAAAAAAACAAACCCAAGAGAGCAAAGAAATAAGAACACACACAGCACACTTGGAGCTACACGAGGCTGTTACTTGGCTGTTATATGAATTCCACTGCATCTACTTTTGATTTCATCAGAGAATTGAGATCTGAGCACTACATGAGAAGCATTTCCTTTCCTGCTCTTCCACTACATAATTTCTAGGTGGCACTGTGGTACAGCAGAATAGTGCAAATACACAAGAGGAAATCATGCTTTCTTTCAGTTTCAGAATTAAATTACGCATTTTTCCCTGCTCTAAAAATACTCACTGAAAGTGTTGGTTAGATACAGAAGTGAAACTGGAGGGTCACATTGTCATCGAAAGAATCTGTGAACAACTGTGAGTAGGGAATGATGAACACATGACAAATGCCTCATGTAGAAAAGCCCTTGGAAATAATCCAAGACATTTCTCTCAATGCTACCACTACAACAGTAGAAGAACTGAGCACAAATATAGGTATGGGGTCCACCCCACCCATTTGGGAATGTGCATTGGACCTGGGAGGTAGACCCTATCACCAATAATGGCTAGGTTCTAATTCTAGAAAGTTCTAAAGGTGAGCTGGACAGGTATTGGATTTCCATATATGTCCCTGTACAGATACCATGAAGAAGAACTACTACTAACACAGTCAATCACATGGTTCTAAAAAAGCAGGTACGAGCCGATGTTAATATTTTGCCCCAACAGGTTCTTGGAATGTATGCCTCAAATATCACAGGAGATTTTGTCATCCATGCACCATGCTTAAAGATGATTTCTGATTAATTCCTTCCTTCTACCCAAGAACTCAGATGCAGCTCACACAATCTTCTGAGAAAAGCTTCTGAGAAAAAAAAAGGCCTGTCACATCACTTGTAGAATTTCCTTTACATTCCATGAAATATCCGTCCTTCCAATGTAAAATATCTTACCAGGACTGCATCTAGGAAACTTGCAGGGAGAGAAAAGGATGTTTTAACACATTTATCTACATAGATGGGATAATTCGTAGAGTAAAATGCCTTCAAGCAAGCAATTAACTAACTAACCTGTAGGGAAGGCACAGCAAGCAGTTGTAAATGCATTGTAAAATGCATGTAAATGCGTCATGCTGGCTGGGGATGGTGGGAGTTGTAGTCCAACACATCTGGAGAGTGTCATATTGGGGAAGGCTGAAATCAGGTATCACCTGTGAGTAATGACTCAAATGTTTGAAACCCCATTTGATAGCATTGGTAATTCTTTAATATAGTTGCAGCAAAATTCTATGCATGATTATTCGGACACAAGTCCCACTGTGTTGCACAAGGCTTACTCGCAGGCAAGTGTGCATGGGATTTGCAGCCTCAGACTTGAACTGATTTCTCTGCAGGCCTTCCTCAAATCAATCCTTGTACTTAAGTCAGTGAATTTGCATCCCTTCTCACCCACTGGCTTGAACACTGTCCAGCTCTGTCAGCCGCAGTGGAGTTAGATTCCGAATATGTTGACTGAGCTTCCAATATCTTCTCTGAAAAACTGGACTAATCAGGTTGGATTCATACTGTTACACTAACCCACATGTCTCTGAGCTGTTAGAAGTTCCAGCAACACAGCCCTTACCCGGATTTGATTTCCCTTGGAAGGAGGTCAGTGGAGGCGTATGGCATTTTGTGATGTATGAGTTTATTTATAGTAAAATACTGATTTGGGGAACAAGTTTGAAAATATTTTAATTCAGTCATGCTTTTTATGCTTTTATTTTTGTTGGCTTTTAGACTAGATTATTATGCTGGTGTGTTTTAAAACTTTTAATACTAAAAGTATTTTGTTGCCAAGGGAGGATTTAGTCCGAATGTAAACACCAGCTTCAGAGGAAAGGTTTTCCTCAGGATCGCAGCAAGAAGGAAAGGGTTAAATTCCCCCTCCCTGCCCACTGCGATGCCCATAATTATGCTTCCCCTTCCTAGTTGATGCTATTTGTTAGCACCCACACTCCCCGGCCCAAACCCACCTTGTGGGTTTAAAGATTATTGACTGCCATCTGTTGGAGACCAAGGAGCAATACCACTGAGTAGAAGAGCTGCAGTCATGCTAGAATCATAGAATAGTAGGGTTGGAAGGGGCCTACAAGGCCATCGAGTCCAATCTATGCATAGATATTGGAGTGAGAGACACAGGCAGAGGCCTCCTCCCTCGGTTCCTTTTTCCCTGCCTGCCGAACAGGATCTCACTGCAGGGGTTCCTGCCCTGCTCTCGTAGAGATAGAAAAAGATTCGAGTCATACTCCATTGCAGTCCTGACTGACACTTCTGGACTAACATTGGTTCCAGCACAAAGTATGTACGGCTTTGAACACAGAGACAGAAAGGGTTAGAATGATGCTCTGTACCCAGAGAGTCATGGCGAAGGGTGGCTTTCATATTTTTAGTAAGCCAGAAGTGCAGATGCTGCGTCAACTCTAACCATTTTTTATCTCCGTGTCTGCACTTTGTCCTCTAAAAGCCACTCTTCCTTGAACCTTTTTTTAAAAACTGATTTTACTGGTTTTTATAATTTATAAAACAATCTTTACCTACTAGGGATCCCAGCAGTTGACCTCACCCACAAATGCCTCAGCCTCCAGCCCAGGGGCTGTTCAGCTCCTTAGTAGCATTACCATTTTTTTCACTGAAAAACCTTAAAACTTACACAACAGGCAGAAATTAAACAGGTGTGGCTTTCCTCCATTGCATCACCAGGGCAGGCAAAAAGATGAATTTCTGCCTGTCATACAGTGTTACAGGCACAAGAGCACTGACAGTAACAAAAAGGTACTGACCTTAGTGTCATTTAGTATTTAGCTACAATTGAGGAGGTTCAGTCCATTTGATATTTTTGTGAACCACCTGGATGGCTTGAGCTATTGGGCAATATAGAATATAATAAATTGATAAAAATAAAGAAATATTTCCCCCCACTTGGGGGAGCTTGCCATGATGTGGTTTGAAAGGGTTGGCACCTTTTACATTCACAAACAGGCAAAGCTGGCACCTTTTACGAGCAGTTTCACAAACAGGCAAAACGAACTGGGCTACAGGGCCAGCCCAAGACATTTTGATGCCTGAGGTGAAGGACAAAATGGTTTCCCTCACCATTCCACATTCAGAAGCTGACTGGACTGGTACAGCCCCACCACACTTGGGGGCAACAAGCTAGCTTAAGGAGTGCAGTGCAGGCCATAGGGCCCACACAGCTCTCTCCCACAACATTGCACTGCTACTTAGCGTTCCCCAACATCTGCTTCCTGAGACGGCCATCATACTCTGCTAAGGGTGGCCCATGACAGTTTTTCTGTCATTGTATCTGCCAGGAAAAGCCTCTCATGTTGCTTGCTGCCAGTTACACAGCTGCTAAAGGCAAGGAGCCCCTGTTGTGCAAATGGCAATCATTGTATCTGACAGCTGCTGCACTCTTTGTTAAGCACAGTGAAGCTGTGTGGAGGGTTAAAGTGAAATAATTAAGGAGATAAATGTAAAGGTTAGCCACCTTCATTGACACGCCTTCCCTTGCTAGTAGAAACACAACATCCTGGTGACCTATTTTCTTAACCTCAGTTGTCAGTCTTGATGCTAAGCCAATTTAAACCTTCATTATTCTTAACTGGAGTGATTTAGGGTAACATCTCCAAATCTTGTGCTCTTTAATCTTAACTTAACCCCTTGGTTGTATAATCTATTTGGACTGCTAAAAGCAAGTGTGATGGTCATCTATATTTAAGTGTCACCATTCTCCACACAATATGAAAGGCCTTCTAACCTTGAAGATATTTTACCTCCCAGGCAGATATATATCTGTGGCTGGACTGCTTATTTGTCCATTATTATGGAATGCAAGATGAAGTTTGGCATATATTGTCTTGGGCAATACTTCATTGGGATATTCTCCTGTGCAGGCCCATGGAAATGAATGGGAGCAGCTCAAGAACACAATTTGTGCTCCCTTCATGTAAATAGGGCTTGCTCTTGATAACATCCTAGCGGACTGGGCATTAGTAGTTAGTATCACAGCAACTTAGCAATGTGGAAACAGAATCTAACTTATCACGTAACCAGGGGTCCCCAACCTTTTTGGGTCAGTGGGCACACTTGGAATTTTGCGAGAGTGTCATGGGTGCTCTCACATAATGGCTGCCACAGGAGGCTTACCCTCTCTCAAAATGGCTGTCATGCTGGCTATGGCCAGGCACAAAATACCCATTTCCCAGAAGACAAACTGGTGAGACTAAAAGAAAAGTAATGTGCCCAAGAACCTAACTAGAAGGCAGAGGTGGGATCTGAACTCTTTGAAAATGGGACAAGTAAGTCATGACTAAGAGCATTTTTGCACCAGTGAATTATTGCACAGACATGACTGGCCACTCATGGAAGTTTTCAGGTCCTTTACACGATATCATCAACCTCCAGGATGTCTCTCGCGCTTTCCCCCCTTTATCCTGCTTTCAAAAGTATCGAAGATAAAGCAATATTTTGGCAGTGCCATCTAATGGCTGTATAATGAAACATATAGAATTTACCAAGAGAAGAAGTCTTTGATTCAAAGCACATGTCTGCCTGTTTAAAGGAGCTGATCTATCTTGCAAAGAATCTGGAAGCAGAAGCCCCGGTAAACTGCGGGGTAAAAAGCCTGGTGTGGTGAAGCCCTAACTCAAGTTCCATTGATTTCAATGGATCTGTTCTAGATATGACTGAATCTGGATCGAATTCTTCCACACATAAAGGCAATACACCCCCTCTAGCTCCCCCCGCCACCCTTCTCTCTACCATCCCCCATTTTTCTAGGTGGTTGGGCATGGTGGACTGCAGCTGCCCACTATTTTCATTTTCAAAGAATGCTTCTGGGGCTGAGAAGCATTCTTGGAAATAAGGATGGTGCTGGAAGCCAACACCTCACTTTGCAACATTTATTTATTTATTTATATTAAATTTTTATACCAAGGCTGTCTGCCTAGTTCACAATTAAAACCATAACATACAACTTAACAAGACATAATAAAAACTTTTAAAGGTACTACATAAAACCAAAGTAAAATCCAGCAGCAGTTTCAGCCCAGGAAAAGCCTCTGTGAAAAGGTGTGTTTTCAGGAGGTATTTAAAAGATGTTATATTTTCTGCCTGCCCGAACATGCTAGCAATCCAGTTAATAAAGATGAATAATATATTTTTGAAAACAATCAGGAGGGGCAGGAAGCCTGGCAGGTGTCAGAAGAGATGTCCGCGGGCACCATGTTGGAGCCACCACCATTAGCTTAGATTGGGAAGTTTCAACATTTTGTTTAAGTAGTATGGAGAAAAACAAAGTTTGCAAATTACTTCTGAAAGTGAAACAAGAAAGGAAAGCAAGCTCTATACTTCTTTATATCTTAGAAAGAAAAAGATATGAGTAGGTATTAAAAAAAAGAGAGAGGGGTGAGGGCAGACTTAATGTTAAATGGAACGGGGGTTCATTCAAAGCCATATATCAAAATCTAGCTGTGTTGGGGTGGGGTTGTTTTGCATCTTGTATCCCCCCACCTCTAGTTCAGCCTCATACATTCTTATAAAGTCACAATTCATTATAAAGCAATAAATTGGATTATGGTAACAGGATTAAGAGAAGCACCATAGAAGTCCTGTGTGGCTCAGGAGGATTGGTAACATGATACAAATAGCCTTTGTCACCTCACTGGCTTAGGCTGATAGTGACTGAATGTCATTGCTGCTGCTAGGAGATTTGGTATTTATTTGTATTTTCCTCAAGTCTATATCCTAAGGATGGGTTTTCCCAACCACAGATAGCTCTTGAATGTACAGTAATTGCAGAAGCCATTTCTTAAAAATAAATACTTTTCAGCAGTTCACTTTTCATGTAATAAATTTGCTTCATCAGGTTCAGATATCAAGGAAGCACTTTTATTGCAGGGATATTGTATCATCGTAAGCCTTTGACTGTGTGGATCATCACAAATTGTGGCAAGTTCTTGGTGGTATAGGGATACCAAGTCATCTTGTCTGCCTCCTGAGGAACACATCATGCGATGTGCTGGGCTTGATGAAGCCAAGGCTGGAGTTAAAATCGCTGGAAGAAACATTAACAATCTCAGATATGCAGATGATACCACTTTGATGGTTGAAAGCGAGGAGGAGCTGAGGAACCTCATGACGAAGGTGAACGAAGAAAGTGCAAAAGCTGGGTTGCAGTTAAAAAACCTCAAAAAACCCCAAGATTATGGCAACCAGCTTGATTGAGAACTGGCAAATAGAGGGAGAAAATGTGGAGGCAGTGACAGACTTTGTCTTTCTAGGCGGAAATATTACTGCAGAAGCTGACTGCAGCCAGGAAATCAGAAGACGTTTACTTCTTGGGAGGAGAGCAATGACAAATCTTGATAAAATAGTGAAGAGCAGAGACTTCACACTGACAACAAAGGTCCGCATAGTTAAAGCAATGGTATTCCCCATAGTAATCTATGGCTGCGAGAGCTGGACCATAAGGAAGGCTGAGCGAAGAAAGATAGATGCTTTTGAACTGTGGTGCTGGAGGAAAATTCTGAGAGTGCCTTGGACTGCAAGAAGATCAAACCAGGCCATACTCCAGGAAATAAAGCCAGACTGCTCACTTGAGGGAATGATATTAAAGGCAAAACTGAAGTACTTTGGTCACATCATGAGAAGACAGGATACCCTGGAGAAGATGCTGATGCTAGGGAAAATGGAAGGCAAAAGGAAGAGTGGCCGACTAAGGGCAAGATGGATGGATGATATTCTGGAGGTGACAGACTCGACCTTGGGGGAGCTGGGGGTGGCAACGGCCGTCAGGAAGCTCTGGCGTGGAGCGTGGGCTGGTCCATGAAGTCACGAAGAGTCAGAAGCGACTGACCGAATAAACAACAACATTGTATCATCGTAGCCATTCAAACAAGATTACTTTGAAGTTGGAAAATGTGGATCACACACACACAGTCCAACCAAGCTAGTGTCCATTGCCATTATCAAGGCATGCTAGATGGGATACCTCAGTGTGAGAGATGTCCTTGGGTTCATCACACGGCGGCAGAAATCCGCATCAATACCAGAGCTTTTTCCATCCAGTTTCATTGTGGGATTAGATTGGGCTCCTTTACACGGTTGTTTCTATCTCTTTATATTCCGTTCCTTATCTTTTCACAGGGTGGCTACTTTTCCATGAAAAGCCATTACACACACTAGGGGTGTCGTGAATTTTCCTCCCTGATTCCTGCCCCTTTCCCTCCCTTCACAGATTACTGGTGGTTTGGTTGTGATTGACATGCAATGTGGGTGGACAGTAACCTCCACTGAACTGCACCCCCCCACCCCCTAGGCACCAGTTTCCTGGCGAACTGGTATGCTGGCCATTCTGTGTTGTGGAGTAAACAGCCGAAGTTGGGAGCAAAAGTTGGTGCATTGCATTTAGTCACAGCATAGCAGCAAGCTAGCATGGCAGCAAGCTGGCAGGTCAGTATACCGACATGCCTACCACCCCAACGTCACTGCCATCATCATCATGACTGTGCCCCCAACAACCCCAAACAAAGCGGCTTTTCGTGCTACAGAAGAAGTACGCAGGCAGGCAGGCCATTGTGCTCCTGTTGCGCAGACTGAAAAAATCATGCACTTTTTCTATTTGGGGATAACACGGGATAGGCAAGGGGAAATGGTGGGAGAATCACTGGAGGATTACGACATCGTGTAATGGACCTGCAAACTTCTGTGAGCGGCCAGTCATGAATGTGTGATACATTGCAGGTGTAGAGATGCCCTATGTCACTGCAAATGTCACAGGCCTTGTGGACAGTGCTTATGACATCACTGCTGATGAGCAACACAACGCTTCCCCTTGTCCGCACCATTTAATGGGTTCTTTTACAAGTTTGGAGTGCCCATCAATAGAGGAGGAACACAAACAAATCTATCCCCTCTTCCAGCAGGAAGGCCCTGCTGTTTTGTGGAAACAGCGCTATCGTGACAGGCTAAAAAGACTGGGCCTGCTGCTGGACGAATCTCCCTATTTAGTTTAATACACTAGCAACTCATATTCTTTCATGGCCATGTGGCCCTTGTTACCACTGCTGGAGAACTCCCCATCCATTATGTGGGAAGGGGATTTTGCGCCGTTGACAATGGGTTGGGGTAAAGGTGAGTGCAGTACCACAAACAAAATCCAGAGATTTCTAATCGTCTTGAAAGCACCTATGATTGCACAGTTAATGCTTGGGAAGCATCACCACTTGGATTTATCTAAGTATGGTAGACCTGTGGTGTAAAGGGGGCAGGGGGAAGCATAAATACTGAGGAACTGATTGCACAAATCAATGTTTTCCTTTCAAGATTCAAGAAATGTCATGGTTCCATGCTCAACAATTCACGCATCTGGAACCACAGTTTCACAGTGTAACTGGAGGGAGGAGGGTGTAGGCCTCAGATTCTTCCTTAAAGATGCTCAAGCAGATAGTAAAGGAGGTGAAAATTCCTCGCCACCTTCAACCAGTTCAGTGTTCCTTGTTTTGCCTGGAATAAAAGCTCCCTGAGTCATACAGGAAATTGAACTGCATATGTTTTCATGTGTAGAGCCATTGCTCAAATTTAATTAGGTAGGATTATGAATCAATAATAGTCTTCATTAACATAATGCAATTCCCATGAAAGTATATGCAGGGTTTATGAATTTAGATGATTTCTCCTTAGAATATACAGCTCTCATTCATTAGAGCAGCAGAGGCAGCAGCAATTTCCACTTCAAGAAAACATTTCTGATTTACATATATATTCTCAAGTCATGACACGGGTTTTATAAATCATTTAGTCAATCTAAAAGATGCCCTCTGTTCAGATTATGAAGCCTTTGTGACAAGGGACCTGTTACTTGAAATGGAAGGGTGATAAAAACTTCAGCATCTCTGATATGAAGCTGATCTGTTTTGTAATAACACTTTGAGCAGAACTTGCAACTCCATTCATCAAGTATACGTGTGCAATTGGGTTGCTTTCTAAATAGTAATGAAGCTTCACATGCTTGGTCTCATTGGAGATTTAGAACCTGAAATTCACACAAGGAAGTAAAAAAAGGGGGGGGGGATGTATGTGACTAAAACTAACCGTGAATCAGGAATGGGAAAACAGCACTAAAAGTCAGGGTTCATAGAAAATGTCCAACTAAGGATGTTCCCACACAAGTTGGTGTGCTCCATCTGAGCTATTGGTGAATGTCTTGAAAAAAGTAATCACAATGCTGTTAAACTTAATGTACTTGTGAGCACAGTGAAGTCATATTTACTTTCAAGAGGAGAACTTTATCAAAATGACAGAGGGGAACAGTTTAAAGAAAGTAGGAAAAGACTTATTAGTATAAGGGGTTTTACTGAAAATTGGAATTTGTAAAATCTTGTAATAAATATTAACAAAATACAGCTACTGCTATTGTAAATTTTTGAGGTTAAACCAGTAAAAAACAAAGGATTGTCCATCCAGGCAGAGGGTTTAGAGTAGGGATGTCAGAGAAATCTGCAACACAACCAAATGCATTCAGATTTTCATGACTCTGTCCCGTGGATTCTGCGGCAGACCGGCTTTCCCCCTGTCAGGCAGATTCTGCAGACTGGCAGACCGTTTTTCTAACCTTTGGGAATTTTGTACAAATTTCATCATAGAATTATACGGGGGGGAAGAAAACACCTGGCCAAAAATGCCCATTCCCCCCATAGGCTAAACATGAACATTCACATCTGGGGGAGATCTTGCACATTTTGTGGGAATTTGTGCATTTTTGCATGAGCAAAGTTGCACAAATTCATAAACTAAAAAACAATCCGATTCTGTCAATGGGCGGATGATGGAACAAAAAAGTGCCTGACAACCTGCGGAACACAGATGGAATAGATTTTACACAATCCGAACATCCCTAGCTTAGCATCCTTAGCTCTTAAAAGTCTGGGTGTGAATCCCTGCACATTCAGCCAAGTTTGTGGCATTGAGCCAGGGTTGACACCTCTTTTTTCTAATAGGCTCCTCATCTTTGACAGCTACATGGCAGCTGTCATGAATATGGTCCTCTACATCCTGGAAATAGTTGTACCTTTGAATTGGGCAGGGGTAGATGGCTGAGAATTTAGTTCAATTTTTTTTATAAGAATGTACAAATATTCAGAAATTTCTTCATAAACGAGTTGGCAAGAACTTGGTATTTAAAAGATTCAGATGCAGGAGAAAGCAAAACTGACAGATTTGTCCATCCCAATTTGTAACTGTAATTGGGAATTTTGCAATAAAAAAAGATGAAGAGGCAAAACCACTTGGTTCTGCTCTGAAAAGTTTTGACAGAAGGCAAAACTATTTCATTCCTTCAAAGCTGTGGGATCCAGAGTTAATATCATAATCCCCACCAAGCACGTGCAAATAAGCCTAGCATGGTTTTTCAAACATATTTGGCTAAGGGCGCTGTCCTATGGCTGTTAGACAGTGTCTATATGGCCGTAGGATTTTTCAGTGTATGGGAACCGAGCTTGGAGCTGACAGTCCAGGTTCTGTGCCCAGAAATCCGACTCCCCATCCACCTGCCCCCACCACCTTGTAGGAGACAGAGTTTGTCCCCGGCTCTGCGCTCTTAAGAGCAGTTTGAAGTGGCCAAAAAGCAGGTGTTCCTGGGGGCAGGGAGGGGACTACAGAAGCACCGGTACAATGCTTCCTATGTACCATCCGGCCTCCCACCCCCTGCTCCGACACGCCCTGGTTAGACAGCCGAAATTGACTGTCTGGCCGCAAATGCAGGGTGGCCAGAGGGCAGAGGAGAAGATCCCCTCCACGCTCCACCCACCCTAGTTGGCCGCCTCCAAGTTCAGAGGTGGCTATCCCCATAGGATTGTGCCCTAAGTCACTGCCTTAAATCTGGGGCCTGGCCCAACCAGGACCCACACACAAAACAGATTTGAAGGTTCCAATGTGACTCAAGTCCACTTGCAAGAAAGAATGATAGTTTATTGATGGAAAATGGATGCAGATATTAAAAAACAAATGAAAGCTTACACACGCCCCTCCAGCTCTGAGCTGCAGACACTCCAGTTCCCAAAGAAGTGACGGGCATGGTCCCAAGGCTGGTTTCCTGAGCAGGTGGCGCACCTTCCCCTTCTCAGGAGAGAACAGGGAGCAGGCCAATCTGCTCAGGATTTTATAGGGCCTATCTCGACAGACTGTCAGAAGATACACACACACCCCTCCTTTCACCCAGGAAGAGAAAGAGGGGCCTTTCTTCTTGGCAGCAAAGAAAGTTTCTCACAGCATAGGAAAAAGCATCCCTTATCAGCTAAAAGGTACAAACCATTAGGGATGTTAGAGAATTCCGCCATGGATCCCAGGGAGGCCGAATTCCAGTAAATTTGCCCCCTGGAATCCATGGCGGAACAGAGCAACCTGCCCCACCACCCTGCGAAAGCCCCGCGAAACGGAGCCTACCCGGCTGCGGCGGCGGCGGTGGCAGCGGCAGCTCTGGCAGCTCCAGCCGCTGCCGGGCTGCGGCTGCAAATGGCGGCCGCTACAACGGCCGCCATTTGCGTCCCTGGCAAGCTGTGATAGGCTACGCAAGTATCTTCTTAGCTCATCATGGCTCAGAGCAGGGACGCAAATGGCGTAGCCGCCGCCATTTGCATCCGTGTCTTTAGCCATGATAGGCTACATATATATTTACGTAGCCTATCACGGCAAAAGACAGGGCGCAAATGGCATAGCGGCTGCCATTTGCGCCCCTGTCTTTTGCCGTGATAGGCTACGTAAATATATACGTAGCCTATCACAGCAATAGGAAGGAATGCAAATGGCGGCCGCTGTAGCTGCTGCCATTTGCATCCGTGTCTTTAGCCATGATAGGCTACATATATATTTACGTAGCCTATCACAGCTAAAGACACAGACGCAAATGGCGGCCGCTACGGCGGCCGCCATTTGCGTCCCTGTGCAGCCCAGCAGCCGGATGTCCGGCTGCGGGCAGCCCCGGCCGGCGGCTCTGCGGATTTGCCGCAGAGCAGAGCCGGCCAGGGAGGATTCCAGGGGAAGGGACGAAGCACCTCCCCCCCTCCAGCAGACGCCGCCACCAGAACAAGGTAAGGGATTCGTACATCCCTAAAAACCGTACAGCTACTGTGCAAAGCAACTACTGTGCATTGTTTTAGCTTCTGTTAGTAGCATCTCTTAGTAGCTTCTGTTTGTGAATACAGCTATGAGAACCAACTCTAAAACCATAAAAATTGCCAACTGCTCTAGCAAATCAGTATACTTATGCCATTAAATATATGACTCTTTAAATTCAAACCTGACTGACTGCTATTCTTCTGAATTCAAATCCAATACAGTCACCCACCAAAGACTACTGGGGAAACTTAACAGTCACGGGACTTGAGGATGAGTTA
Source organism: Heloderma suspectum (assembly GCF_057233095.1). Taxonomy (NCBI): domain Eukaryota; kingdom Metazoa; phylum Chordata; class Lepidosauria; order Squamata; family Helodermatidae; genus Heloderma; species Heloderma suspectum. The sequence goes on along the minus strand of NC_139460.1, from coordinate 56,380,683 downwards.
AATTAATTCTTTCAAGATACTGCACCTAGCAAAGTGGGCTTTTGGCTACAAAATCTCATACATAAACTGATTATCTAAGGAAAACTAGAGACATAGTGATTAGTAGATTGAGAGTTAAAACAAAATAGTTAGAAATGTACTAATAATAAACCTAGGATTAACTTCATTATAACCTGGTTCGTTGTCATACGATAAGCATTATACATTTGAATTTTCTATATGAGCAGAGCAAGTTGTGTCACTTCAGGCCCCATGTTATGGATAAAAATATTTTTTCTGTATAATCATTGAAACCACATTGTGTGCATATAGCAATTACAGTGTTTGGGTTATAGAAAGCCTTTTAATTAGGATAGTGCATGGGATAATGTCTTTCCAATTTGCCTTGTGTAACTAGTACACACTGAAAAAAAAATACTATATGCACACACAAAAGCCAGTGCTAATGCACTGGCTAATTAGGTAATAGATGTAACAATCATTTGCCCAGAGACAATCAGCACCAGAAATCCTCCAGCTGGTTTGTCATCACACATGGCCATGTGTAATAATAACATTGTAAAAGGGTGACCTGAGTGTACCATAAGTTATATATTAATAAAGCTGTTTGCCAACTACTGTAAACTGATTAATTTGATTAGTTTCTGTTAGCATAATAATATACTAGTGTATTCTCTCCATAAAATTGGTCAGTGTGTGTGTGTGTGTGTGTGAGTGAGTGAAAGATAGAAAGACTAAAACCAGAGTATTCAAAAATATACTTAAGCTAAATGTTTCAGCTTCCGCCCTTATCAGGAGCTGTGCTATTAAACAGGTATCAGGAGTGGCAGTCTAGAATGTTTATATATATATATATATATATATATATATATATATATATATATATATATAAAATAATAATTTAAAAAATCTGGTACAGCAGTGCCCGTGAATACTGGTACATTAGCACTTGGTTGAGCATCTGATCTGTGGGTTGTCCCCTTGAACCTATTGTGGAGGCTCACCATTACCCACCAGGAAAGGAAGTAGTTTAGGGCCAAACTGGACATGACATTAATTGGATGAATGCAATTATGGTGCATGTTTTTGTTATATATGTATGTGCTGCATAGAGGAAGGGACAATTAAACTCTCCTCCCCACCCCCACCATCCTAAGTCTGCTCAGATTCCCACACAGCTGCTATTTACATAATAAAAAAAAACATACACAATCACATTCATACAATTAGCATAATGTTTTGTTTGGTCCTTAGATGGAAAGTAATTCAAGTTTCGGTTCAAATATTACAGTGTGGTAATGAAAGAGAGCCTTTCCAAGCAATAAAAACTCTTATTCCAGGCCCTTATCTCCATATCCTTGCAAACTCTGAATCCAGTAGCCTGATATCCTAAGAACATAAGAAGAGCTGTGCTGGATCAGACCAAAGGTCCATCTCATCCAGCATTGTGCTCACACAGTGGCTAACCAGATGCAGGTTGTTGTTGTTTATTCGGTCAGTCGCTTCTGACTCTTCGTGACTTCATGGACCAGCCCACGCCAGAGCTTCCTGTCGGCCATTGCCATCCCCAGCTCCCCCAAGGTCGAGTCCGTCACCTCCAGTATATCATCCATCCATCTTGCCCTTGGTTGGCCCCTCTTCCTTTTGCCTTCCACTTTCCCTAGCATCAGCATCTTCTCCAGGGTATTGTGTCTTCTCATGATGTGGCCAAAGTACTTCAGTTTTGCCTTTAATATCATTCCCTCAAGTGAGCAGTCTGGCTTTATTTCCTGGAGTATGGACTGGGTTGATCTTCTTGCAGTTCAAGGCACTCTCAGAATTTTCCTCCAGCACCACAGTTCAAAAGCATCTATCTTCCTTCACTCAGCCTTCCTTATGGTCCAGCTCTCGCAGCCATAAGTTACTACGGGGAATACCATTGCTTTAACTATGTGGACCTTTGTTGTCAGTGTGATGTCTCTGCTCTTCACTATTTTATCAAGATTTGTCATTGCTGTCCTCCCAAGAAGTAAACGTCTTCTGATTTCCTGGCTGCAGTCAGCATCTGCAGTAATCTTTGCGCCTAGAAAGACAAAGTCTGTCACTGCCTCCACATTTTCTCCCTCTATTTGCCAGTTCCCAATCAAGGTGGTTGCCATAATCCTGGTTTTTTTGAGGTTTAACTGCAACCCAGCTTTTGCACTTTCTTCGTTCACCTTCGTCATGAGGTTCCTCAGCTCCTCCTCGCTTTCAGCCATCAAAGTGGTATCATCTGCATATCTGAAATTGTTAATATTTCTTCCAGCGATTTTAACTCCAGCCTTGGCTTCATCAAGCCCAGCATGTCGCATGATGTGTTCTGCGTACAGGTTGAATAGGTAAGGTGAGAGTATACAACCCTGCCGTATTCCTTTCCCAATCTTAAACCAGTCCGTTGTTCCGTGGTCTGTTCTTACCGTTGCTAACAGCATCCTACCACTCCTGTTCCCCAGCAACTGTTATTCACAAGCGAATTATCTCTGATACTGAAGTGTGTTTGTGTGTGTGTGTGTGTATAAATATATATATATCCCCATCCTGACTAGTAGCCACTGATAGCCTTCATGAATTTGTCTAATTCCCTTTTACAGTGGTCTGAACTGGTGGCTCTCACTACATCTTGTGGTAGCATAATTCCATAGCGTCACAATCCTTTCTTCGCATCATGCATTGGGGAGCAAAGGGCCAGCCTTTTTGCCAGAGAAAGATACATACTTTGATGGCTTGAATAAACCAGAGAACACTCACACTCGTCCACAAGAGAGGGCGGGTATGCAGCCTTTAAAAAAGACTAAATAAAAGTTGCTGTTTTTTTTAAAGCAAAACTTCCCAAATAGAATGACATTACTGTGGGACCAGTGGTGTAATGGCGGCGGGTTGCGCTGGGGCGTTGCTCCTGCACTTTTTCTGAAGCCAGCCCCCAGCCAGGTCGCAGTCTGCTAGGGAAGGAGGAGGGAGCAGAGGGAGTGCGGGCGGCTGCCTCTTGGCTGCTGGCCAGACAATGGGAGTGAGAGAGGGAGCCTGAGGGAGCTCTGCAGCCTCCTCTCGCCCCCCTTCTCCTCCTCAGCTCTTGGCTTCTCCGCCTCTCCCTGCCCCATGCCTGTGTGCCTGGCGCTGCCCTTGTCTTCTGCAATACCGGCCACCCCTTCAGCAGGTGGAGTGGGGTGTGGGTGTGTGTGTGCTGCCACCATTATTTACTTATGGGGCAGGGCAGGTGGCTGGTTTGTGCACTTTTTAGGATTTATCACACAATCCTATGCATGTTTACTCAGAAGTCAGTCCCACTATGTTCAATGGCCAACTGGGCTTTCTCCCAGAAAAGTGCGTATAGGACTGCAGCCTTAGCTGCCTTCCCAAGATCTCTGTAAATTTAATTCGAAATAAACACCCATTGGATTGCACTGTTAATTCCTGAACATTAATTTCTACAGTAAGCAGAATTCCACGACGGATCTCGGTGAGGCCAAATGCCAGTGCATTCGGCCCCCAGAAATCCATCGCGGAATGGCCTGCCACCCCCCTGCCCCCCGCGGATCCCCCCTGGGATGAGACTTACCTGGGGCAGATGTTCCAGATGGCGGTGGCTCTAGCGGCGGCAGCTGGTCTTCCGACCAGCTGCCACCGCTGCCATTTGCAGTCTGTGTCCTTCCCCCCCCCCACCCCAGACGTGATAGGCTACGTAAAGACTTACGTAGCCTATCACGCCTGGGTTTTTTTTAAAAAAGCTATTTGCGTTCCCCTTTCTTTTCTTCATCTTAGTCTACGTAAATATTGACGTAGACTAAGACGGCGAAAAATAAGGAACGCAAATGGCGGCGGCCATAGCCGCCGCCATTTGTGTATGCATTATTATTTTTTTTACCCAGGGCCTGGGCCTGACCAGCTGCTCCGCGGAGCTGCCGCGGAGCACAGCCAGCCGTCGAGGATTCCGGGGGGGGGGGGAGGACTGGATCACCTCCCCCCCCATTGAGGATTCTGGGGGGAGGGACGGAACGCCTCCCCGCCCCCCATGAACAGAATCCGCAAAAAGGTAAGTGACTTTCGTACATCCCTATCTAACAGTCAGGAAGTTTCTCCTGATGTTCAGCCGGAATCTGGCTTCCTGTAACTTGAGCCCATTTTTCCGTGTCCTGCACTCTGGGATGATCAAAAAGAGATCCTGTTCTTCCTCTCTGTGACAACCTTTCAAGTACTTGAAGAGCGCTATCATATCTCCCCTCAGTCTTTTCTTCTCAAGGCTAAACGTGCCCAGTTCTTTCAGTCTCTCTTCACAGGGCTTTGTTTCCAGTCCCCTGATCATCTTTGTTGCCCTCCTCTGAACCCTCTCGAGTTTGTCTGTATCCTTCTTAAAGTGCAGTGCCCAGAAATGGTCACAGTACTCCAGATTAGGGATGTATGAAAGTCACTTACCTTTTCGAAGGGTGACATTCGCGGTGGGGGGAGGCGCTCTGTCCCTCCCCCCCCTGAAATTCTGTCTGGCCAGCTCCGCTCCGCAGAGATTCTACGGAGCCGCCGGCCGGGGCCGCCTGCAGTTGGACATCCAGCCACTGGGCAGCCTGCAAGGACGCAAATGGCAGCTGCCATAGCCGCCACTGTTTGCGTCCCTGTATTTTGCTGTGATAGGTGTCGTAGATATTTACGTAACCTATCACGGCAAGCAAAAAAAACAACAACAGCTGACACAAATGGCGGCGGCTATGGCGGCCGCCATTTGCGTTCCCTTTTTTTCACCGTTTTAGCCTATGTAAATATTTATGTAGGCTATTACAGCAAAAAAAAGGGGGAATGAAAATAGCGCCCACTATGCCATTTGCATTCCCTTTTTTTCCCACCGTAATAGCCTACGTAAATATTTACGTAGGCTAAAACAGCGAAAAAAAGGGAAGGCAAATGGTGGCCGCCGTAGCTGCCGCCATTTGCGTCTGCTGTTTTATTTTTTTTTGCTTGCTGTGATAGGCTACGTAAATACTTACGTAGCCTATCACAGCTTCCGCAGGGATGCAAATGGCGTCCCTGCGTTAGCCATGATAGGCTACGTAATTATTTACGTAGCCTATCACGGCAATGATGAAGAAGCGAATGGCAGCAGCAGATGCGGCCGCCATTCGCAAGTCAGCGCGGACGGCAGCAGGTAAGTGCTCCATTTAGCGCGCCTTTCGGGGGGGGCGGTGGCTTCGTTCCACCACGGATTTCGGGGGGCCGAATACACTGGCATTCAGCCTCACCGAGTTCCATGGTGGAATTCTCTGACATCCCTACTCCAGATGAGGCCTAATCAGTGCTGAGCAGAGGGGGACTAGTACTTCCCGGGATTTGGAAGTTATGCTTCTATTAATGCAGCCCAAAATGGCATTGGCCTTTTTTGCAGCCACATCACATTGTTGGCTCATATTAGCTTGTGATCTACAAGAATTCCAAGATCCTTCTCGCTTGTAGTGTTGTTGAGCTAAGCATCTCCCATCTTGTAACTGTGCATTTGGTTCCTTTTCCCTAGGTGCAGAACTTGGCATTTATCCCTATTAAATGTCATTCTGTTGTTTTCAGCCCAGCGCTCCAGTCTATTAAGATCACTTTGAATTTTGTATCTGTCTTCCAAGGTATTAGCTATCCTGCTCAATTTTGTGTCATTTGCAAATTTGATCAGCATTCCCTGCACCTCCCCTTCCAAGTCATTAATAAAAATGTTGAAGAGCACTGGGCCTAGGACTGAGCCCTGTGGTACCCCTCTCATTACCTCACCCCAGGTTGAGAAGATCCCATTGATAAGCACTCCTTGAGTCCGATTCTGTAGCCAACTGTAGATCCACCGGATCGTTGTTTCATCTAGCCCACTTTGAGCTAGTTTGCTCATCAGGATATCATGGGGCACTTTGTCGAAAGCTTTGCTGAAGTCGCGGTATATGATGTCCACAGCATTCCCACAGTCCACAAGGGATGTTACCTGATCAAAAAATGAGATCAGATTCGTCTGGCAGGATTTGTTCTTGACAAATCCATGTAGCTTTTGAGTAATCACTGCATTGTTTTCAAGGTGCTTCCAGATGGATTGCTTTCTCATCTGCTCCAGAATTTTCCCAGGCATTGATGTCAGACTGACTGGTCTGTAATTCCCAGGTTCCTCCTTTTTACCCTTTTTGAAGATAGGGACAACATTAGCCTTCCTCCAGTCATCTGGCACTTCACCCGTCCTCCATGATTTCTCAAAGAGAATAGGCACTGGTTCTGAGAGTTCTTCTGCCAGTTCCTTTATGACTCTAGGATGCAGTTCCTCTGGCCCTGGAGATTTGAACTCATTCTAAGTAGTTAGGTGTTCCTTGACCATATGCCTATCTATCTCCAGCTGCAATCCTGCCCCTTCAGCCTGTACTTCGCCTTTGCCAGGGGGGTCATAGACCTTCTTTTGGGAGAAGACTGAGCCAAAGTAGGAACTGAGCACTTCTGCCTTTTCTTTGTCATCTGTTATCATTTTGCCATCCTTATTTAATAGTTGAACCACCATTTCTTTCCTCTGTCTTTTACTATGCACATATCTGAAGAAAGCCTTTTTTGTTGCTTTTAGCATCCCTCGCTAACCTCAGCTCATTCTCAGCTTCAGCCTTCCAGATGCCATCCCTGCAATTCTGTGCTGCTTAATAGGGTGCTCTGAAACAACAGAGGACGTTGCTTCTGAGCTTGGTGGGGTGGGGGATCAGATGTGTCTCCGTTCGTTTCAGGGAGGCAGTTTACCCTCTTCTCCCTCCAACTGAGAAATGCAGAGGCAGGAGATGCAGAGGCAAGCGATTCTTGCCCTTGCGCCTTCCTTCCTCATCCTGCCCACACCCCCAACAACTGAAAACAAACGCCCACAGCAGGTAGACAGATCGGTTTCTTCCGCTATGGGAGAACTATGGAGGTCATGCCGCTCCTGTTCCGTGGGCTGGAAAAAATACCCCATTTTTTCCATTTGAGGAAAATACGAAATAGGTGGGAGGAAATAGTGGAATAATGACTGGACAATGACGACGTTGTGTAATGGACCTGCACAATTCAGTGAGCGAGCAACCATGAATGCGCAGTAAACTTGAGATGTAGAGATCCCCATAATGAAGGAGCTTAGGAAAGGCTAATGGGTAATGTTGGGGCGCTAAGGGAGTGTGCATGGGGGCTGTTTAAATGAGAAGGGATTTGTCCATGGGGGCTGAGTTGAGAGGGTGAAGCTTCCACAGAGTATCATATTTTGAAAACCTAAAATGTTTGTGTTTGAGTGAATGAGTGAGTGAGTGAGTGAGTGAAAAAGATTAACACCGCTGCATTTTTTTCTCAGACATCCAATTGAAATACCACTGTCTTACTCTCAGCTGCAGGGTTTTTGGATCCCAGTTGAAGGCTGTATATCTTACAAGGTTGTACAATCTTAGAAGGGGGCGTGGTTGTGAGGGGGCGTGGCTGTGGCTGTCATGAAGGGACCCTGCACTTCTGAATTTGCCACTACACTACTGTGTGGGACAAGGGAATAGTCTTGTTCACATTCATCACACCGTAAAACATAAGTCAGAGAGCCAGTGTGGTGTAATGGTTAGAGTGTCAGACTGGGACTTGGGAGATCTGGGTTCTAGTCCCCATTCGACCATGAAGCTTACTGGGTGACTTTGGGCTCAGCTGACTGACTCAGCTTCACCTACCTCACAGGGTTGTTGTGAGGGATAAATGACAAGGAGGAGGACTATGTACACCACCTTGAATTCCTTGCAAGAGGAAAAAAGGAGGAATAGAAATGTAATAATGAATGAATGAATGAATGAATGAATGCAGAGACAGTCATCCTTGGCTAGAATGCTAGGGGCAGGCTGATCCTGTAAAAAAAGCAATAGAGAGAATGAAACAGCAAAAGTACTAGAGGTGGGCCAGAGAATTTGTACTGTAGTTGTTTTGGCTGTGGATGATGGGAGGTTTAGTCCAAGACATCTGGAGGGCACTCAGTTGGGGAAGGCTGATATTGCTTGTTACTAATGATGTCCCTGGTATTATCAGTGACAGTAGGTAGGTATCCTTGATGGTCAGGCAGCCACAGTCATAGTAGCAATAGCCAGGCTAGCTGGAGAAGGATTGCATTTCCAGAAAGGGGTTTTTCTCAGAGACACATATAGCTGTGACTAAATCGGGCAGATTATATTATCCAAGAAGCTTATTCCAGTGGGATTGTTATTTATCCACACTCAGAGTTTGAATCCAGTGACACCTACACACAACCTATAAAAAGAGAACTCAAAGTGCATTCCTCACACTGCAAAACTCTTTTTTAGTAGTAGTAGTTGTAGTAGGAACAAGAAGATGACAACAACAACATAGCACCATCCATGCACATGGCATGGTACTTTTCAAAGAATGAGAGGACCCTACCCTACCTGGAGGGGCTTATAATCTAGAACAGGAGCAGGCGAACTATTTCCCCTCAAGACCACATTTCCTCAGAGGTAATCTCTCAAGGGCCGCATGCTGACAGCGGACATCTCCTTTCTCCCTCCTTTTTGAAAACTGTGGCCCAATCCCCTCCCAGGGCTAATGTACAGCCTTCCAAAACATTTTAAGGCTGTGCTCGCCATATTGTTGGTGGCAACAGATAACCACTTCTCTGTGTGGTAATTTTTGGGTGACTACCATATAGTTGGTGGTTATCTCAGTCTGTCCTAACAGCAGTTTTATGGCAGCCATTTTTAAAAAACTTGGTTGTGGCAAGTGGCTCAATTCTGTCCTCTGCATGTAATAATCTCTTCATATAAGGAGATCATCATCATTTAAAGGAGACACATCAGCAAGAGCAGTCTGTGTGATATAAAGACAAATAATACTGGACAAGCCTCTGTGAATGGGGAGAAGAGAGCTGCCCCTCCATTTCATTGTATTTGTTATGGGGAGGGACTATACTTCAATGGTTCCATGTAGAAAGTCCAAAGTTCAATCCCTGATGTCTCCATTAGGAAGGGCCAGGTAGCAGCCAGGTGATGGAAAGATTTATCTTTGCCTGAGACTGTGGAATGCGGGGCTAGGTGGACACATTTTCTGACCTGGTATAAGGCAACTTCCTATCAGTTCAAATAGGGAAGCATAAATACAAATTATATGGAAATCCCCCCCCCCTTTCAGAGTGAAGAGGATGTAGCTGTCTGAACTTCCATACACTTCCCACTAAACCATAGTTCTTTTGAGTGGACCCATGAGCCTTATCTTCAAAATAAGACATGCAGATGTGGTCACATGCCAGAGACAGGAGCCCCAATCGCGACAAAAATATAGTTGCTCTTAAATTCCAGTTAGATCAGTGGGAGAAAGTTAGCTGTGACTAATATAAGCCCCACTCATTTCAAAGGCACTGGAATGTAAAGTAACCTTTCCTGGATTGAAGCCTGAGTTTAAGCAAGCTGTAGCTGTGAAATCCCCTTCATGGATCACTGCCTTGTTGTGGCGAAGGGGCTTGCGTAACTCAGTGAAGCCATAAGCTATGCCGTGCAGGGCCACCCAAGACGGACAGGTCATGGCAGAGAGTTCTGACAAAATGTGGTCCACTGGAGAAGGAAATGGCAACCCACTCCAGTATTCTTGCCAAGAAAACCCCATGGAACGTATCACAAGGCTAAAAGAGATGACGCCGGAAGATGAGCCCCTCAGGTCGGAAGGTGTCCAATATGCTACTGGGGAAGAGCAGGGGGTATTTCCAAGTAGCGCCAGAAAGAGTGAAGTGGCTGGGCCAAAGCCGAAAGGACACTCAGCTGTGGATGTGTCTGGTGGTGAAAAGAAAATCCGATGCTGTAAAGAACAATATTGTTTAGGAACCTGGAATGTCAGATCAATGAATCAAGGTAAGCTGGAGGTGGTCAAACATGAGATGGCAAGATTGAACATCGACATCTTGGGAATCAGCGAACTAAAATGGACAGGCATGGGCGAATTTAATTCAGGTGACCATCATATCTACTATTGTGGGCAAGAATCCCTTAGAAGAAATGGAGTAGCACTCATAGTCAACAAAAGGGTGGGAAAAGCAGTACTGGGGTACAATCTTAAAAATGATAGAATGATCTCAGTACGAATCCAAGGCAAACCATTCAACATCACAGTAATTCAAGTCTATGCCCCAACCACTGAGGCCGAAGAAGCTGAGGTTGATCGGTTCTATGAAGACCTACAACACCTTCTAGAACTAACACCAAAAAAAGATGTCCTCTTCATCATAGGGGATTGGAATGCTAAAGTAGGAAATCAAGAAATCACCGGGATAACAGGCAGGCATGGCCTTGGTGTACAAAATGAAGCAGGACAAAAGCTAATAGAGTTTTGCCAAGAGAACATGCTGATCATAGCAAACACTCTTTTCCAACAGCACAAGAGGCGACTCTACACATGGACGTCACCAGATGGTCAATATCGAAATCAGATTGATTATGTCCTTTGCAGCCAAAGATGGAGAAGCTCCATTCAGTCAGTAAAAACAAGACCTGGAGCTGACTGTGGCTCAGATCATGAGCTTCTTGTTGCAAAATTTCGTCTTAAATTGAAGAACGTCGGGAAAACCACTAAACCATTCAGGTATGACCTAAATCATATCCCTGATGAATATACAGTGGAGGTGAGGAATAGATTTCAGGGATTAGACCTGATAGACAGAGTGCCTGAGGAACTATGGACGGAGATCCGTAACATTGTTCAGGAGGCAGCAACTAAATCCATCCCAAAGAAAAAGAAATGCAAGAAAGCAAAGTGGCTGTCTGAGGAGGCTTTACAAGTAGCTGAGGAAAGAAGGGAAGCGAAAAGCAAGGGAGAAAGGGGAAGATATACCCAACTGAATGCAGAGTTCCAGAGAATAGCAAGGAGAGACAAGAAGGCCTTCTTAAATGAACAATGCAAAGAAATCGAGGAAAACAACAGAATGGGAAAGACTAGAGATCTCTTCAAGAAAATTGGAGATCTCAAGGGAACGTTTTGTGCAAAGACGGGCATGATAAAGGACAAGGAAGGCAGGGACCTAACAGAAGCAGATGAGATTAAGAAGAGGTGGCAAGAATACACAGAAGAACTATACAGGAAAGATCTGAATGTCCCTGATAGCCATGATAGTGCGGTCACTGAACTTGAGCCGGACATCCTAGAGAGTGAAGTCAAGTGGGCCTTAGGAAGCATTAGTAACAACAAAGCTAGCAGAGATGACAGTATTCCAGCCGAGCTATTTAAAATCCTAAAAGATGATGCTGTTAAAGTGCTGCATTCAATATGCCAACAAATCTGGAACACTCAACAGTGGCCACAAGACTGGAAAAGGTCAGTTTACATTCCAATTCCAAAGAAGGGCAACGCCAAAGAGTGTTCAAACTACCGCACAATTGCGCTCATTTCACATGCCAGCAAGGTGATGCTCAAAATCCTACAAGCTAGGCTTCAGCAGTATGCGAACCGAGAACTACCGGAAGTACAAGCTGGGTTTCGAAGAGGCAGAGGAACTAGAGATCAAATCGCCAACATTCGCTGCATCATGGAGAAAGCAAGAGAATTCCAGAAAAATGTCTATTCCTGCTTCATTGACTATGCTAAAGCCTTTGATTGTGTGGATCACAACAAACTGTGGCAAATTATTAAAGTGATGGGAGTACCAGACCACCTTACCTGTCTCCTGAGAAACCTGTACGAGGGTCAAGAAGCAACAGTAAGAACCAGACATGGAACAACCGATTGGTTCAAAATTGGGAAAGGAGTACGACAAGGCTGCATATTGTCACCCTGCTTATTTAACTTATATGCAGAGTACATCATGAGAAATGCTGGGTTGGATGAATCAGAGGTCGGAATTAAGATTGCTGGGAGAATTATCAACAACCTCCGATATGCAGACGATACCACCCTAATGGCAGAAAGCGAAGAGGATCTCAAGAGCCTCTTGTTGAGGGTGAAAGAGGAGAGTGCAAAAGCTGGTTTGAAACTCAACATTAAAAAAACGAAGATCATGGCATCTGGCCCCATCACTTCCTGGCATATAGAAGGGGAAGAAATGGAAGCAGTGACAGATTTTACTTTCTTGGGCTCCAAGATCACCGCAGACGGTGACTGTAGCCATGAAATTAAAAGACGCTTGCTCCTGGGGAGGAAAGCTATGGCCAACCTAGACAGCATAGTAAGAAGCAGAGACATCACCTTGCCGACAAAGGTCCGTCTAATCAAAGCTATGGTTTTCCCAGTAGTAATGTATGGCTGTGAGAGCTGGACCATAAGGAAGGCTGAGCGCCGAAGAATTGATGCTTTCGAACTGTGGTGCTGGAGAAGACTCTTACGAGTCCCCTGGACTGCAAGGAGGTCAAATCAGTCCATCCTAAAGGAAATCAACCCTGAGTGCTCATTGGAAGGACAGATAATGAAGCTGAAGCTCCAATATTTTGGCCACCTAATGCGAAGAGAAAACTCCCTGGAGAGGACCCTGATGCTGGGAAAGACTGAGGGCAAAAGGAGAAGGGGACGGCAGAGGATGAGATGGCTAGATAGCATCACGGATGCAATGAATATGAACTTGAGCATGCTCCGGGAGAGAGCGCAGGACAGGAAGGCCTGGCGTGCTATGGTCCATGGGGTCACGAAGAGTCGGACACAACTGAACGACTGAACAACAACAGCTGTGAAATGGGAATGGATGTTCCTCTGTCCCTTTCACTGCCTATAGCGCATAATTCATTTTGAAGTCATGCACTTTCAGATTCATCAGTGGCTAGCTGCTGTTAGGAACAAATGTGCCTGTTTGATAGCTTAAAAATAAGCTTTAATTAGATAGCTATATATGTTCTCATGGGGCTGTTAGAGACACACTCCTGATGGTATCACAGTGGGAGCATTATTTCATCAGCACTGCTTACTTGCTTTGATAAACATCAGATCAAAGTCTGAAAGACACAGTGATAGCAAGTTTGTAGGGCTCCTTTTTTCTGTTTTTTAGAAAGTGGAAATGGGATTTTGAAAAATGGTGTTAAACTGTCAAATTTCCACGCTCCATAGCATGGCATGATTTCATGCCTGCTAGTAGCATTTTAGCATTGGAACACCCCGCTGGTGTGGGGGTGAAGGCTCTTCCTTGTGCCAGGTGAGCCTAGTAAATGAGAACCAACCTGTTTTCTGGTCACACTAAAGTGTGACAGAACACTGAAAAAGTTAAATAGCATATTCGGAAAGTTGTTTTAATGGTGTCCCCGAATAAGTGTCAAACTACATGTTACTTTTCTTTCTTTTTACTCAAAAGTGCAGTGGGGCCTATTCAAATCGGCACCCTAGTGTGTGATGTAGAGAGGCTTTAACCCTTTGCCTCTTGCTGTGGTCCCAATCCAAATTGAGGACCTGCGCCTGCAATTTACATTGCCAAAAGGTGGTACTGAAAAGTGATCCCTTTGTTTGAATGAATCACTTTTCAGCAGTGTGATCTGCAGGTGTTGTGGGGGCTGCATATGGATTGTGAACAGAGTGGGTGGCAGAGTGGGGGGCATAGCTTCCATGCTAGGGTCTCAAACAGGATTGGGTCTCCTGTGCTTACTTTTGAGTAAAACAAGATGAGTAAAGAAAAGATGTAGCTGCCAGCTACATTTTTAAAGTAACACGTAGTTTCACCCAAAGACATATGTAGATCTCAAGAAAGGCCATTGCTCAGAATGTTTGGGGCAATCTTTAGAATCTCAGAAGAGTGCAACAAAACATTAGAAATGGGCCTTTATATACATAGATTTTCTTTGGTAATGAGGATGTATATCTGCTTAGTAGAGGAATAGCCATCTGTGTGGAGTGCTATAGTGAACCATTTATTTATTTATTTATTTATTCATTCATTCATTCCGCCCTTACACACTTTGAACCACAGAAGCAGCAGAAGACTACACATGGCTGAGTGTACAAACCTGCACAGTGGTTGCTACACGAGGATCCATCGAGATTCAAAATCAGCCAAAGCCAGTAAACATCTGCATTCAAACAAAAGAAAAAGTATGATCTTTTTGTATAGTTAGGGATGTAATTTCTTAAATCGAGTTCATTATATGAATGTTGCTCTTCAAGCCTAAGCAGGAAATAAACACAAAATTCTCTTCAGGCACAATCCTATGGGATTGCTGCCCTTTAGACAGACGCCTCTGAGTTTGGGGGTTTCCAAAAATCCTATGCCCTGCTGGGCTCTTGCCAGCAGGGCAGGAGGAGGATGGGGATGTCTTCTGTGGTGGGCAGGGATAGGTGATGGAGAGGCCATAGGATTCTGCAGATCCTGGCCAGTCCCCTCACTTTGCCACCCACCAGAACACCCCATTTCATTCTCTCTGAGATCTGAGTTCACTTTTGCAACCTCAGAAAGCAGAGAGCACTGTGACAGCTGCAAGGTGGTGGGGGGGGGGGCAGGGGAGGGATCCAATGTTGCACTCTTCCCCCCAAGGTTGTCAGAGTGTCTACGGCCTTGAGAGGGGAGTCTGAAATATCCTATGGTCCCTGGGATGCTCTCCTAGGAATTATAGGACTTCTCTGTTATATACTTAATTATAAATCTTGCAATTCACCTTTTTTGGTCTTTTCTTTTTTTCTGTCTGTCTTTCTTTTTTGCTTCCTCACTTATTCATAAAATTTTGGCGGTCACTTTCATGGCTTGTGATTTATGTCTCAATTAATTTACTGATGATATTATGGAAATCCTGGAAAAGTTGGTCTGTAAAAAAGGGGGCTTTAAATGCTGACTGTTTCTATTTGTGAGAATCAAACCAAGCAAAATGGAATCAGTTAAACTCTCAGGAAACATACAAAACCTGGAGTATGGCTTACAATGCACAATGCATAGCTAACTGCTCTGATGGAAATGAATAGGATGCTCATAATTAATGCTATATGTATTTTATGCTGGATTTAAAATCAGCATTTTATATCTTGGCTGTAAAGCTGCTTTCTATTGCAATGATTTGCTTGGCTTTTTGTTTTATCAATCGTTATGTTTTGTTATTGCTTGCATTGCTTTTATGTAAGTTGCTCTGGGAACTTTGTTGGCTAAAGAGTGGGGTCAGAGGCACTGCTAGGTTTGCAGGGCCCCCAAAATGGTGCTTTCTGGGGGTGGGGGCTGCTGCCCTGCCCTGCCCTGCCAGCCCGCCTTTTATTTTTTACTGAGGGTGGGGTGGCAGTGGCAGCTCCTCCTCTCGACTCACTAGGAAAAGGAAGCCCCATGGCAGCCGGATGGTCAAGCCCGCAAGCCATGTTCAAGCCACGTTTTTCTTCTAAACTTTGAGTAAGGATGAGATGAACCAGCTGGATGCTGCCTTTGCAGGGACATGGCCAATGAAGGCACAGGAGCAGCAGCAACAGACTGCCCCTTCAGGACACACTAACCTCAAACCTATCACAGTGCAGAGCTTTTTTGGCACTTGTCAGAGCAATCTTAAGGCTGGGGTGGAGGGTTGGGGGGAGAGTCCATGGCAGAGACTACACCACTTTCTAAGCCCTGTCAGTTCCCAAGCCCTGTCAGTTGCCTGTCAATTCCCAAGCCCTGTCTGTTCCTAAGCGCTGTCAGTTCCTAAACACGATCAGTTCTCCGTCAGTTCCCTGTCAGTTTCTAAGCCCTTTCAATTCATGTCACTTAGGGCAGATGGGGCGGGGTGGAGGGGGGGGGATGAATTTTCTATACCCTATCCTTTAAATCCTCCTTTTAAAAGGTTTTCATCCCATTGACACTAGTGGAAGAGCCAATGTGGTGGGCTGGGACTTGGGAGATCCTGGTTCTAGACTCTACTCAGCCATGAAGCTCACTGGGTGACTTTGGGTCAGTTGCTGATTCTCAGACTAACCTACCTCACAGGGTCCTTGTGAGGATAAAATGGAGAGGACAAGGATCATGTACACCACCTTGAGCTTCTTGGAGTATAGGGAGAATATAAATGTAGCAAACAATTAGTGGGACTTGTTCAGCCTTTCTGGGGGAACCAGGGAGCTTTGGATCCAGGACATCCAGGATCTTCCCTGTCATACCCCTCAAATACTTGGTTTTCAGCTTAACTACCCATGGAGCACAGCAGGTAGCACAGTGGCCATAGTGGAACTTTCTGCCATGGCACTGGGGAGACCTCCACCCACAGAACTGATGGGATTATTTAGTAATGATGTCTCCTGTTAGAAAGGCAATCAACAGAGAAAACAAAAAGCCAAAAGAGAATGAGTGTTTACCATTCTCTTATGCACACAAGGACACAAGGCTATTTTATGATGATAAAAGAAGACCACACCATTCTTTAATGAAGAAAAGATAAAATGGTTTTACTCATAAACCATCTTGCATAAAAAAAATGCAGGTACAGCATAGAGTTTCAAAAAGAAGTTTGTTCAGTCTATTTTGTGCTCCATTACACAGGCAGGAGCAAGAGAGCAAACATGTGTGCTCCCAGCAATGGTGGACACTGAGAGAGAGAGAGAGAGAGGAGGAGGAAGGAGGGGTGGGGGGGGAGGAAGAAATCACAGGAAACCACACTGTAGGCTATAGAGATCCTAGGGCTAGCTGTGATCAAAATTCCCTTGAACTATCTAACTGCAACACTGCCCCATTCCAGGAACTTGCAGACAAGTTTGCAATATTCCCAAGAAGAACTTCCTCTCCTTCCCCAGAGGCAAAGTTCCATGGCATCCAACAGGGCAGATTGCCCCAGATGCATCCCCTTTCCCCTGCCCAGCCTGTCTTTTAGTTAGGGGTGGCGGAGAATTCCATCACGGACTCCAATGAGGATGAATTCTTTAGAATCCACCCCCCCCCCGAGTCTGTGCTGGAATGGACCAACCCCCATCTGCCACCCCGTGAAGTTTGCCTGGATGGACCCTACCTGCCGCCGGCCAAGTCCGGGTCCGTCCGTTGAGTCTGCAGCCGTCTGCTGCCGGTCTGCGGATGCAAATGGCGTCCGGCGTAGCGGATGCCATTTGTGTCCCTGCTCTTTTCATGATAGACTACGTAAATCTTTACGTAGCCTATAATGAAAAGAGCAGGGACGCAAATGGCGTCTGCTATGCCAGATGCCATTTGCGTCTGCAGACTGGCAGTGGGCGGAAGTCTGGCTGCAGATGGACCTGGCTGGTGGCTCCGCGGACTTGCTACAGAGCAGAGCTGGCTGGGGAGGATTCTGGGGGGAGGAATGGATCGCCTCCCCCCCAGCAGACCCTCAGGCGGTCTGGTGAGTGGGGTTCGTACACCCCTACTTTTAGTAAAGCTTTTGACTATATACTTTAGGGGAATGGGATGCATGAGGGACAAATAACATTTATACTTCCCCACGCTCACTATCAGCCATTTGTCTGGCTGTTGAATCTGTGGGTGAAAGATTGTGTGAGTAGGGAAGCCAAGGTAGATCTACAAAGTCTTACATTTCACATGGAGGTCCCGAAAAACTGGGGCCTACCTGAAAGAGGGGAGGAGGAGGACAGAGCTGTGAACCTGCTGACTGGACTGGTTAAACTGGAGCAAGGTGTGGCTTAGAAAATATCTAGTTCCACTGCAGACCTGAGAGCCTAGAACAGGTGTGGGGAGCCTGCAGCCCTCCCAGTGTAGGGAGCAACTTATTAATTGCCCAAACACAGGAAATGTGTCACCCAAAAATGGGACAAAAGAGGGCAGTGATTTGCATAACATTTGCATATGCTAATTAATACGTATAGACGCACATTTAGAAATTATTATTGTAATGTAAATAGAAAAACAGTACAGTGTGGAAGACTGTGACCTGTGTACCTGCCTGGTCATCTGTGCTGTCCCAGTGCTGACGGCTGACGGGCAAAACAGTTTTTATGGTTCTTTATCTTTAAAGTAGAATTGGACAGGGCGGCCCTTCAAACAGAGGACACCTTCAAATAGAGGATGGTGCTCTCACAGCTCTTCAAACGAGGACTGTCCTCTGTAAACATTTAAAAATGCATATGGGAGTAAAACTGTGTGAATAATGTTAGGGATAGTCTCCCATTATGTACTGGACCCTCCGAACAGAAGAAAGAAAACGAGAGAACAAAGTCCAAAGGGAATGGTCCCACCACATGCTTATTTCAGCATCTTTTCATAACGAGACAACCAAGTTCTAGAGAATCCTGAGGGGATATCAGACATGTCACCTTAGTTTGAGGCAAATGCTGAATGAGGAACCCCTTGGGGAAGCCAAGAGATATGCAAAAAGTAAGCCCTGCTCATTGCCCCCAAAAGGAACCCTCCCTCACAGCAAATACCAGTAAGGATGGATGGGCTTATTTCAGGTTGCATTTATCCTCTTTAAAAGTCCTTTGATTGAGAGACGTTTTAATATGGCAGACTTGTTGGAAAGAGCAGCCACAGGCAGAGCTGAGAAACCCTTAAATGCTCAGAAATCCTCTGGGCTATGAATGGTCAGCGCTCCAAGTTAAGTAAAACATGTTTCTGTCCAATTTGTAGGAGATTTGAGGTTAAATCAAAACTCAACGTTAACATTAAAACAAAACAAAACTGGAGCAATGAAAAGGGAAGTTTGCAAAGCCCTTCTGAAGTCCAAAGTTGCCAAGCTTCACACAGAGCAAATAGGAGTTTATCCTGCTGCAGGCTGTCATTTAATATTGATAGTTTTAAAAAATGTGAAAAAAAGCAAGAAACTCATCCTTAAGCCAAATATTTTTCCTCCTTATTTTATCCTTCTAACAACTAGAATGCCCCATATGAGTTCCCACTCCCCTCTGCTTTGAACTCAAGCTGTAGTTGGCTCCGCCTTTGGCTACATAATGAGAAGACAGGATACCCTGGAGAAGATGCTGATGCTAGGGAAAGTGGAAGGCAAAAGGAAGAGGGGCCGACCAAGGGCAAGATGGATGGATGATATTCTGGAGGTGATGGACTTGACCTTGGGGGAGCTGGGGGTGGCGACAGCCGACAGGAAGTTCTGGCGTGGGCTGGTCCATGAAGTCATGAAGAGTCGGAAGCGACTGACCGAATAAACAACAACAACTGCAACTCGTTGGCTCCACCTGCATTTTGCTGCCCTGCCCCTCCAGCTCCAAGTAGCCACCACTGGGACCTAGGAATGCTGCCATGAACCCTCCCCCCAAACAGCCTTTCTGTGCTTTCCCCCACTACCATTCCTAAGGGGAAGCTACATTTGAGCACCTCCCTCTGATGTGAGATTACACCATTGCCCAAACGCACCGACTGTTTCCCCCTTCTCAGCATCTTCCACCTGGGGCAGATTCCGGAGGTAAACCCGCTGTGCAGACAGACAGACTTATAAATACGGAACATGATATTAAGAGAGCCTCTGGAATGTGAAGAATATCATTTCCCCCTGTATTCAGCACCAGAAGACAGCTCCGCCAATATGTCAAATAAAACGTATGGCTATGAACTCTACTGCTCAGCGCAGTGGAGGTTTGGTGATTTAGATTGCAGCGAGTGAAAAGAAAGAATTAAGTCCCTTTTTTTTGGTGCATATTTCCTTGAACTGATTTGCCTGTTTATTTACGCACCAACTGCTATGTCATTATTCATCACTCATGCATCACTGACAAACGATCCGTCAAGCATACACAAGGATCATGGCACAACATCTTATTAATAATATATACATGAAACTATTGTAGCACTTGGCCAATCTGTAACCTTAAAAAAAGAGCAGCAGGCATATCACTGCGTGGCTGTGAAGCCTTTATGTACTGGGGAAGAGAAACGTTTTAAAACTGATCAAGCTCCCACGCTGTGTTTCTTTGCATTAGGCAGAGTTACAGTGCCACCTAGAGGGCCCTCAAAAGTTTCAAGAACGAGTATCAGTCTTTCCAAAGGACATACAAGGCGGGAAGAGTAAACAGTGTGGTTGGATATCATGAAATAAAAAAAACTGCAGCCTGTCACCATTCAATTAAAGTTGAAATGTTTGTAAACTAACCACACTGACCATTCACAGTAGCACCATTTGGTGATAACACAGTCATCTTAGCATGGCTGACCTAGGTAACATCTGCAGTGGGACAGGAAACCATCATCCTAGTTTAGCCCCAAACTAAGGAATAAACCCAGACATCTTGATAAGTTCTAATTCTGCAATTTCATCCTGTAGCCGCTGGGTGGCAGTGGGGGCTGGTAGCTCCTCCAGTGGTAGCTGAATCCATTTGGGGGATAGGGTTCATCACCTTGGATAGCTCCTTTAGAGTCCTGACTGGTTCCGACTGAAACCTAGAGTGGATTCACTGCCCCACTGACATAGGAGCCACCAGCCTCAGCTGCCATGTGCATTGTTTCAGTTGTGAAGCGCACAACTACCACGGCTCTTCTCTCCGCACACACACCCCATGCTTCACAGCTTCTGCATTCCTGATCTGCTAGAGCAACAAACAAACAAAACCTTCTTTGCCAATCCAGATTTTTTTTTAAAGGAATACTCTGAGCATGTGCAGCTTTCACATTTTAAACTGACTTAAATCATAAGCACCAGCATGACTACAGGAATAAAATGGAGTTTGCTTCTGCTGCTCTGATGCCCTCATTGCCTGCTGCTCTCTGGGTGGTCATTTAAGGGGGGGGGTGTTTTGGAGCCCTAAACTGTTGGCCCTAAGGTCCAGACCTAATTGTAGTGTCCCTTTGAAATCTGAGATTAGTAGTGAAGTGATCTGAGGGGTTGCAGTGTTCCCTTACTGACTGAAAGATGACCAGACAAAAGTTAATGCTGTAGCCAATTTTATTATACCCTGCAATGCTGTTGCTTGAGTGAATTTGGGGACAGAATTGACACTGAAGTAAGCAGAAATTGTTCACGTTCCCCCCACCCCAGTCCAATAAATGTGCTATTTTTATTGTTTGTTTTCCATATATGTCATTGTTCTTTCCAGCGTGGTTTGCAATAAAATACAAATCACCATAAAACTGATGCTAAAAAAATGGCACAATGAAACAAAACAAAGTAATCATAATGAAACGAATAAATCATCTGTTAAAATAGGATAAGACAAAGAACTTACAAATTCTGAGAGACCCAAAGAAGTCTTTGCTTGGTGTTGGAAGTGCCAGCTGAATTTTTCTAAGAAAGCAATTCTATAAGCAGCACACCACCATCAAAATGTATCCTCCTGGGCCAGATCTGGAACAAGTTCCTGATTCAGATCAAGGGCCCATGCTGGTTTTCTGCTGAAAACACCTCATTTCTGGCTCCCGCACCCCCACTCCACCCAGTGCTGTTTACTGCAAACAGCACCTTAGGGCAGGGGTGGCAGAAGATAGATCTCTCGATGTTTGAGACATCAACTCCCAGAAGCCCCTGCCAGCATGGCCAATAGTCAGGAATGCAGAGAGCTGAAGTCCAAAACTCATAGATTTCTATGAATCTGACCCATGGATTCTGCAGCGGACTGAGTCACATGGATTCCAAGTGGCACAGATGTGCAGACCAGTTTTTTACTTCCCAGAACTGTACACAAATTTAGTCATACAAAAATATGGATGTTGCTGGCAAGTACACGAATATATACACCATTAAAACAACAACCTTTTATGCATCTCTGATCTCTCTTCAGCCTCTACTGTACAGCAATCTTTTTTTGAGTGTGTGCTCTGCTGATTGATTGTAAGCTGAGCTAAAACAAAACAAAACATGTTATGTGCCATTGAAAGTTCTGTAAATTGTGGCGGATATTTTTGTGTTCTTTTCCAAAGGATGGAAAAATCCGAATCCGTCAATGAGCGGATGATGGAGTGGAAGATGCCTGACGATCCACAAAACACAGATGGAACAGATTTAACAGAATCCGTACATCCCTAGCCATGGCCCCAATCCTGATTGGGAGCACATTCTGGATTGGGGCCCACTACTAGTGTCTGTCCAGAACAAAAGTAGCTAACATC
Source organism: Heloderma suspectum (assembly GCF_057233095.1). Lineage (NCBI taxonomy): Eukaryota > Metazoa > Chordata > Lepidosauria > Squamata > Helodermatidae > Heloderma > Heloderma suspectum. The sequence goes on along the minus strand of NC_139460.1, from coordinate 56,358,824 downwards.
ACATGTTGTTTGGTTGCAAGTTGCCACTGAATTCAATAGACTGTATCTCTCAACAAACATGCGTAGGTTAAGATCATGCAAGGCTTCTATTTCGGTACTTCCTCCAAGAGTAAATGAGGAAGCAGATGAAATAATTCCCCTTTTTCACAATTCAACAAGCAACATTGGACAATAACCACATTGCATCAGAGACAGACTAGCTCAGCCCACGTGCATGAACCATAAAAGAGGAGCATGTGGTCTGGGATTCTTAGTCACATGTATTGCACTAAGTGGGAAGATAGAATTCTAGACTTGCAAGCCATGGAGCAGCTAGGGACCAAAGTCCAGGGCCCTGCAGCCCGGGTGGGAGGGGGAGGGCAAATGACCACCCAGAGAGTGGCAAGTGCAGAAGCAAACTGCATTTTATTCCTGTAGTCATGTTGGCACTATGAATTATGAGAGTTTAAGATGCAAAACAGAACATACTCAGAGAGCTGTTTTGCTTTTCTTTTAAATCAGAGTTGGCAAACAGTGTTGTGGCTGTAACAGGGAAAGAAAGTAGAGACCAGTTTAACGCATTGAATGGTGCTTTGAGAGGGGGAAAACAAATGTTAGTTGTGTGCTTCAACAACGGAAGTAATATACATGAACATCTAAAAGGCCCCCTTCAGATAATAATAAAGTCCAGGGTCTAAAATGAGAGCCAGTGTGATGCGGTACTTAGAGTGTTGGACTGGAGAGATCTGGGTTCCAGTCCCCACTAGACCTTGAAGCTCATTGGGTGAATTTGGGCCAGTCACTGACTCTCAGCCTAACTTACATAAAATGCAGAGGAGGAGGATCATGTAAGCCTTAGGTTCCTGCAAGAGGAAAAAAGGTGGGATATAAATGTAGTAATAATAACAACAATAACAATATAACAATAATAATAATACTACAATTACCTAGCTTATGCAGGCTCAAAACATAATCATCCCTGCATGCACACAACTTCCTGAAAGCATCCGACTGGCCACTGTGGTACAGAGTACATGATTTGAGGCTAATCAAATTTCAGTCCTTGACATCTCCAGGTAAAAAGAAAGAAAAAAAACCTTCTGTGGCTAAGAATGCATTTCTGACTGACTGAACCTTTGGGGAGCTGCTGCCAGTTTGTGCACACAAGTCTGAGCATGAATGGTCTGATGAACTCCGTGTCGGCTCCAGGTTTTTTGAGGACACCCTCAATGGGCCCCCTTCCCCTGTGGGTCTACCTTCTCACCACCATCATCCATCACCAGCTGCCAGCTCCTCTGCCTCTTTCTCATCATTGCTACCACTTGCTTGTTTGACAGGCAGAGAGCCAGTGAGCAAGCAGAACATGGCATCTGCTGCTCCTCCTTTCACCACCACTGTTGCTGGGGCCAAGCGAGAGGCAGGTGAACAAACAGGTTGTGATGGTGGAGAGGAAGAGCAACTGCAAGGGGCCAGTGGGCCCCTGCTGGGGTGTGGGCCTTCCACAGGTGCCCGTCCATGCCTACCCTTGACACTGGCCCTGAATATAAGGCAGCTTTTGTATATTCAAGGATGCTGAACTAGACGAGCCTTTGGCCCAATCCACCAGGGCTGTTCTTACATTCTTGCCTATCTCCATATTCTGTACTTGGGTTGATATTTTTTGGGAGGCTTGGCACCTGTACTAGGGCTTGGAAGAGGGGTGGGCAACTTGTGGCCTTCCAGATATTTTGGTCTACAACTCCCATCAGCCTTAGCGAGCTTAGCCAATGGTGAGGGATAATAGGGGTTGTAGGCCAACATATCTGGAGGGCCACAAGTTGCCCACCTATAGCTTGGAGCACAGTATGCTGAAATCAAGCAGGTGAAGCTTTCCCTGGCATTGAGATAAAGCGCTGGGGGTAATGTCATGGAGTACTTCTTCACACAGTGCATAGTTAAGCTATGGGATTAGCTTGAGAGGGGGTTGCACAAATTCCTGGAGGAGAAGGCTATCAATGGCTACTGGTCCTGATGGCTATGTGCTACCTCCAGTACCAGAGGCAGTGAGCCTATGTACACCAATTGCTGGGGAACATGGGTGGGAGGATGCTGTTGCACTTGTGTCCTACTTGTGAGTTCCTGGTCGACAGCCGGTTGGCCACTGTGTGAACAGAATGCTGGACTAGATGGACCCTTGGTCTGATCCAGCATGGCTCTTCTTATGTTCTTAAGTTCTTCATGCCTGGCCCATATGAAAAGCAAAGGAGCGAGGCCAGTAAACAAAAGCTGGCTCTCCTTTCCATACCCTGGATTACCACAAGCAGAGAGCAAGAGAATAAGAGAATAAAAGATCAGGTTGCAGGTAGGGACAGCCCTACCCCTAGGCAGAGTGAGGCGGCTGCCTAACGCAGCAGATGCTGGGGGGCACAGAGTGGCAGCAAGGATGACAGAGCTGTATGTCCCATACAGCTGCTCTATGTGCCCCTATGCTCGCCTACCTCTGTCAGGTGCAGCGGAGGACACTGTTCTCATAGAATCATAGAACACTTGGGTTGGAAGGGTGTAAGATGTAAGACCATTGGATGTAAGACCATCGAGTCCAAACCCCTGCTCAATGCAGGAATCCAAGTCAGAGCATCCCTGACAAATCGCTGTCCAGACTTGTCTTGAATGACTCCAGTGTGGGAGAGCCCACCACTTCCCACCTTCTGTCACCAATGTTGAAGTAATATTGAACTGCCTGTCCATTCAGCTCTGTACATGGAATGGGGGAGGAGGGTGCCATCTTATCCTTCACCTCAGGCACCAAAATATCTTGGGCCAGGCTTGGTTGCATGTGGCAGCTCGGGCACTGCCACTCTGTCCTTACAATTTCAGGAAGTGGGACATGCAGCAGCTGTAGCTTCTCCTGTCCACCCCCAACCTTGCCCTGGCATCTGTCCTTCTACCCTGGCTCCAGGTGGGTCTCAGAGCAAGAAGAAGATGACAGCTGTAAAGGACAGAGGAAAGCAGGCAGGAAAAGCCATGGCTATCGAGCTGGAGGAACACTAAACCCATAAAACATACCTGGGCCAGGGGGAATGGGGAGAAATATCGACTATTGAAGGACAAAAAATGGCCACACAATCAAAACAGTTTTCTCCTATGACTTGGGTTTTTCCAGATGGATGGGGAACATGCCACACATGATCCCAAAAGATCCCCGTTCCCTCAAACTCTTGTGAAGGTTGAGAGTGACAAAAAAAATCCCATTTCATTAAGGATCCTGAAAAGGGATATATCCCACACATTCCAAGACATCTGCATCTGAGGAGAAACTGCCAAGCAACGTACATTTTTATTTGCTCATTGTCTTATACAGAACAGCCTTATGATTCTTATGGGGTGGTGAGGAGTAACTGTCTGAGTAACACTTTGTTTGACAAAGGATCATGAAGGAGCCTGTAGCAGAGTTTCCTGAGTGAGGCAACACAATTTGCCAAATCGTTTCAGCATGAAAAACCAATGTGACAGGCTTTGCTTATTTTTCACCAGGCAGGAAAATAACTCCTGGCTGCAGCTTCACGCGGGTGCCCAGCATGGAGTAAAACAGGCACGGATGAACTCTAAGAACTTAATCAGACTCGCAGGGGAGTGGGGGGAGAGGAAACTATACAACAAGGATGTTGACAGCTCACTGATGGAAATGGCTTTAGCAACTGCGTTAGCAGACAAGAGGTTTTCTCTATTCAAAACCACTTTTCCCCTCTCAAAACCAGCACAGTTTTTATAACCTCAAGAACGTAGATGTCATATTGAGTTTCCGTTGCTGCCGGAAGGCTGGCTTTGATCATAGAATCATCTGGATATTTACACAAACAGGGCTCTCAAATGTTCTCCGCTAGTGTCCTGCAGCAGATGCTGGCCTTTCCATTGCAATCGATTGTAGCAGCTCCCCTGGATTTATTCCACTGTCTTTTAAATCCAACTACCTTGGTTGCCTTTCTGTTGCTGAAATGCACCCAATATGAAGGTTGCCTTTAAGAACTGTGCAGAAACTTCAGCTTAGCTGGAGTGCAAAATCTGATCCCAGATTCCACACTATACATGCTTTCCAGCATACAGAGATCCTGTGCATTAAAATGGAGGCTGGACTGGTTTCACTCTCTTTCCCACAACAAACTCATTACTGTCTCCTCAGAAGTAACTCCCTTTGTGGTCAATGAGGTCTTCTGGGTTAAAATGGAGGCTAGTTTCCCTCTTTGTGTTCTCCCCCCCCCCCCTTGCAGCACAAGCATATTTATTCATTCATTCATTCATTTCATTTCTATACCGCCCAATAGGCGAAGCTCTCTGGGCTGTTCACAAAAATTAAAACCAAACAGCACACAATAAAACAATATAGAACATATAGAACATTAAAACCACAGTATAACAATACAACCAGAATAAAACCTAGCAGCAGCTCAGGGATTTAAAATACAGATTTAAAACAGCAAAGCTAAAAGTCTAGAAAGCTAAAATGCTAAAATGCCTGGGAAAATAAAACTGCCTTCACCTGGCGCCGGAAAGAATACAGTGCAGGTGCCAGGCAAACCTCACTAGGGAGCTCATTTCACAGCCAGGGTGCCACAGCAGAAAAAGCCCTCCTTCCAGTAGCCACCCACCTCACTTCCTTCGGCAGGGGCTCACTGAGAAGGGCTGCTGAGGATGATCTTAAGGTCTGGGCAGGCACATATGGGAGGAGGCGATCCTTCAGGTAACCTGGCCCCAAGCCGTTAAGGGCTTTAAATGTTAATACCAGCACTTTGAATCAGGCCCGGAAATAGACTGGCAACCAGTGCAGCTGGAAAAGTACTGGCATAATATGAGCTCACTGGCCAGTCCCTGTTAACAATCTTGCTGCCCTATTTTGAACCAGCTGAAGTTTCCGGACCGTTTTCAAAAGGAGCCCCACATATAACGCATTGCAGTAATCCAGACGAGAAGTTATCAGAGCATGGATAACTGTAACTAGGCTCTCTCTGTCCAGATAAGGGCGTAGTTGGTATACCAGCCTAAGCTGATAAAAAGTGCTCCGTGCCACTGAGTTCACCTGTGCCTCAAGTGACAGTTCTGGATACAAGAGCACCTCCAAACTACGAACGTGATCCTTTAGGGGGAGTGCAATCCCCTCCAGAACAGGTTGAATATCACCAAGCCAGGCAGATGAACCACCCACTAACAGTACCCCCATCTCGTCTGGATTGAGTTTCAGTTTATTGGCCCTCATCCAGTCCATTACCGTGCCCAAGTGCTGATTCAGAACAGCCACTGCCTCACCTGGATTTGATGAGAAAGAGAGGTAGAGCTGGGTGTCATCCGCATATTGATGGCACCTCAGCCCACACCTCCGGATAACCTCCCCCAGCAGTTTCATGTAGATGTTAAACAGCATGGGGGATAAAATAGAGCCCTGTGGAACCCCATGGCACAATTGCCATGGCACAGAGCAATAATCCCCCAGCACCACCTTCTGGAATCGGCCATCCAAGTAGGAGCGGAACCACTGTAGTGCAGTGCCTCCAACTCCCAACCCAGACAACCTATCCAGAAGGATACCATGGTTGATGGTATCGAAAGCCGCTGAGAGGTCCAGGAGAATCAACAAGGTCACACTCCCCCTGTCCCTCTCCCAGTAGAGGTCATCCCACAGGGTGACCAAGGCAGTTTCTGTTCCAAAAGCAGGCTTGAAGCCAGATTGAAATGGATCTAGATAATCTGTTTTATTCAAGTGCGCCTGAAGCTGTTCTGCAACCAACAGCTCAAGCACCTTGCCCAGGAAGGGGATGTTGGCCACTGGCCTATAATTGTTAACATCCTCTGGGTTCAGGTTAGGCTTTTTCAGAAGTGGTCTGATTACTACCTCTTTTAAAGAGACTGGCACTACTCCCTCTCTCAAGGAGGAATTTACAACTTCCTCGACCCAGCCAGACATCTCCTCCTTGTTTGATTTAATAAGCCATGACGGGCAAGGGTCAAGCACATAAGTGGTCGATCGGACTTGGCCATGCACCTTGTCTGCATCCTCAGGCCTCAATAACTGAAACTCATCCAATAAAACTGTATGTCTACTTTGAATATGTGTGTCTACTCGGAAGTAACTCCCATTGTGCTCAATGAGGCTTTCTCCTGAAATGCAGGTGCATCTGGACTTTCAGGGGAAAGGAGAACGGGGGGGGGGGGAGGAGGAGGGGAGGAGACCGGGGAAGCCTCTCTTCACAGCAAAACTGATTCCTTTTAAAAAATCCCATACTCCTCCATTAGCTTCTCCTTCCTTTGTCCTGGAAACATGGCCGAGGAGGCTGGAACACTGAAGTTGTGTGAAGGAGAGGGGGAGATGATCCTGGAGGGAGCAGTCAGGCAGAGATGAAAAGATGCACACATAAGCACCCATTTTAGGGGCAAGAAAGAAAGTTTAAAGGGGTGTGGGAAGCTCCAGAGACAGAGCTGTGATTTTTCACTCCTTCTCTAAAGGAAAACAAAAGGGCTGGGAAGGCAGGGAGGAGACTGGCCACAACACTTTGCTTTTTCGTCCCTTCGTTAATGCACAATTGCAGCGTAAATCCTTGTTTTAGGGGCGAGAAAGAAGTTTAACTGGGGGAGGGATGCTCCAGACACAGCACTTTGCTTTTTTGCCACTTCGTTGATGCACAACTGTGGTTTAAATCCCCGTTTCAGGGGCAACAAGGAAGGGGGGGGGGATGCTCCAGACACAGCTCTTTGATTTTTCGCTCCTTCTCTAAATCAAAATAAAAGGGCTGGGAAGACAAGGAGGACACTGGCCAGAGCAGGAAACTTCAGCCGAGCAGAGGGGGCGAGGGAGGGGGGAATTGGAAAGAGGAGGAGGTGGGAAAGCAGACGGGGTAAGCAAGGAGGTCAAATCAGTCGATCCTAAAGGAAATCAACCCTGACTGCCCATTGGAAGGACAGATACCGAAGGTGAAGCTCAAATATTTTGGCCACCTAATGCGAAGAGAAAACTCCCTGGAAAAGACCCTGATGCTGGGAAAGACTGAAGGCAATAGGAGAAGGGGACGGCAGAGGATGAGATGGCTAGATAGCATCACCGATGCAATGAATATGAACCTGAGCACACTCCGGGAGAGTGCGCAGGACAGGAAGGCCTGGCGTGCTATGGTCCATGGGGTCACGAAGAGTCGGACACGACTGAACGACTGAACAAGAACAAGCAGACCCAACCCGCTCCAAAAAGACTCCACCCAGCCATCAAGAGAATAACGCGATTAGGGCTCCGTGGAAACAGCACAGTACAATGATGATAAACTGGGTGTTTTAGGACACAGAAACATGTGAGAGAGAAAATGAGATTGGGGAAACATTGCAACAAAGTTGGACAAGAGGTGAAGCCAATAGTGTGGAAACACACCTGTGAGTACTGGAAAGTATTTTTGGAAATGGGGGAAAGAGGTTAACCACCTCTACCAAAGCGAAAACTGCTTAGTTTAGGAGAGAGATCTTCGCTAAGGTGCTTCCGAAGTCACAAGTAACCCTGACTGCATTAGAGAGAGGCCCTCAGTAAGGTCAGGAGTAGAAAATATGACTCAGTCCAAAAAGGTCAAGATGCACAGATGTGTTCTTAAGGCAAAAGAACTAGAGCTATTGCTAGGTTAGATGGTAGAACTGGGAGTAGTGGTATGACCAGGTCCAAAACTTGGAATGAAATAATCAACATGTTGTTCAGTCGTTCAGTCGTGTCCGACTCTTCATGACCCCATGGACCATAGCATTCCAGGCCTTCCTGTCCTGCGCTCTATCCCGGAGTGTGCTCAAGTTCATATTCATTGCATCGGTGATGCTATCTAGCCATCTCATCCTCTGCCGTCCCCTTCTCCTTTTGCCTTCAGTCTTTCCCAGCATCAGGGTCTTTTCCAGGGAGTCTTCTCTTCGCATTAGGTGGCCAAAATATTGGAGCTTCACCTTCGGTATCTGTCCTTCCAATGAGCACTCAGGGTTGATTTCCTTTAGGATGGACTGATTTGACCTCCTTGCAGTCCAGGGGACTCGTAAGAGTCTTCTCCAGCACCACAGTTAGAAAGCATCAATTCTCAGCCTTCCTTATAGTCCAGCTCTCACAGCCATACATTACTACTGGGAAAACCATAGCTTTGATTAGACGGACCTTTGTCGGCAAGGTGATGTCTCTGCTTCTTACTATGCTGTCTAGGTTGGCCATAGCTTTCCTCCCCAGGAGCAAGCGTCTTTTAATTTCATGGCTACAGTCACCGTCTGCGGTGATCTTGGAGCCCAAGAAAGTAAAATCTGTCACTGCTTCCATTTCTTCCCCTTCTATATGCCAGGAAGTGATGGGGCCAGATGCCATGATCTTCGTTTTTTTAATGTTGAGTTTCAAACCAGCTTTTGCACTCTCCTCTTTCACCCTCAACAAGAGGCTCTTGAGATCCTCTTCGCTTTCTGCCATTAGGGTGGTATCGTCTGCATATCGGAGGTTGTTGATAATTCTCCCAGCAATCTTAATTCCGACCTCTGATTCATCCAACCCAGCATTTCTCATGATGTACTCTGCATATAAGTTAAATAAGCAGGGTGACAATATGCAGCCTTGTCGTACTCCTTTCCCAATTTTGAACCAATCGGTTGTTCCATGTCTGGTTCTTACTGTTGCTTCTTGACCCTCGTACAGGTTTCTCAGGAGACAGGTGAGGTGGTCTGGTACTCCCATCACTTTAAGAATTTGCCACATTTTGTTGTGATCCACACAATCAAAGGCTTTAGCATAGTCAATGAAGCAGAAATAGACGTTTTTCTGGAATTCTCTTGCTTTCTCCATCATCCAGCAAACATTGGCGATTTGATCTCTAGTTCCTCTGCCTCTTCGGAACCCAGCTTGTACTTCCGGTAGTTCTCGGTTCGCATACTGCTGAAGCCTAGCTTGTAGGATTTTGAGCATCACCTTGCTGGCATGTGAAATGAGCGCAATTGTGCGGTAGTTTGAACACTCTTTGGCGTTGCCCTTCTTTGGAATTGGAATGTAAACTGACCTTTTCCAGCCTTGCGGCCATTGTTGAGTGTTCCAAATTTGTTGGCATATTGAGTGCAGCACTTGAACAGCATCATCTTTTAGGATTTTAAATAGCTCAGCTGGAATACTGTCATCTCTGCTAGCTTTGTTGTTAGTAATGCTTCCTAAGGCCCACTTGACTTCACTCTCTAGGATGTCCGGCTCAAGTTCAGTGACCGCACTATCATGGCTATCAGGGACATTCAGATCTTTCCTGTATAGTTCTTCTGTGTATTCTTGCCACCTCTTCTTAATCTCATCTGCTTCTGTTAGGTCCCTGCCTTCCTTGTCCTTTATCATGCCCGTCTTTGCACAAAACGTTCCCCTGAGATCTCCAATTTTCTTGAAGAGATCTCTAGTCTTTCCCATTCTGTTGTTTTCCTCGATTTCTTTGCATTGTTCATTTAAGAAGGCCTTCTTGTCTCTCCTTGCTATTCTCTGGAACTCTGCATTCAGTTGGATATATCTTCCCCTTTCTCCCTTGCTTTTCGCTTCCCTTCTTTCCCCTGCTACTTGTAAAGCCTCATCAGACAGCCACTTAGCTTTCTTGCATTTCTTTTTCTTTGGGATGGATTGAGTTGCTGACTCCTGAACAATGTTACGGACTTCCGTCCATAGTTCCTCAGGCACTCTGTCTATCAGGTCTAATCCCTTAAATCTATTCCTCACTTCCACTGTATATTCATAAGGGATATGATTTAGGTCATACCTGAATGGTTTAGTGGTTTCCCCTACGTTCTTCAATTTAAGCTGAAATTTTGCAACAAGAAGCTCATGATCTGAGCCACAGTCAGCTCCAGGTCTTGTTTTTACTGACTGTATAGAGCTTCTCCATCTTTGACTGCAAAGGACATAATCAATCTGATTTCGATACTGACCATCTGGTGATGTCCATGTGTACAGTCACCTCTTGTGCTGTTGGAAAAGAGTGTTTGCTATGATCAGCGTGTTCTCTTGGCAAAACTCTATTAGCTTTCGTCCTGCTTCATTTTGTACACCAAGGCCATGCCTGCCTGTTATCCTGGTGATTTCTTGACTTCTTACTTTAGCATTCCAATCCCCTATGATGAAGAGGACATCTTTTTTTGGTGTTAGTTCTAGAAGGTGTTGTAGGTCTTCATAGAACCGATCAACCTCAGCTTCTTCGGCATCAGTGGTTGGGGCATAGACTTGAATTACTGTGATGTTGAATGGTTTGCCTTGGATTCGTACTGAGATCATTCTATCGTTTTTAAGATTGTACCCCAGTACTGCTTTTCCCACCCTTTTGTTGACTATGAGTGCTACTCCATTTCTTCTAAGGGATTCTTGCCCACAGTAGTAGATATGATGGTCACCTGAATTAAATTTGCCCATGCCTGTCCATTTTAGTTCGCCGATTCCCAAGATGTCGACGTTCAATCTTGCCATCTCATGTTTGACCACCTCTAGCTTACCTTGATTCATTGATCTGACATTCCAAGTTCCTAAACAATATTGTTCTTTACAGCATCGGATTTTCTTTTCACCACCAGACACATCCACAGCTGAGTGTCCTTTCGGCTTTGGCCCAGCCGCTTCACTCTTTCTGGCGCTACTTGGAAATACCCTCTGCTGTTCCCCAGTAGTATATTGGACACCTTCCAACCTGAGGGGTTCATCTTCCGGCATCATATCTTTTAGCCTTGTGATACCTTCCATGGGGTTTTCTTGGCAAGAATACTGGAGTGGGTTGCCATTTCCTTCTCCAGTGGACCACATTTTGTCAGAACTCTCTGCCATGACCTGTCCGTCTTGGGTGGCCCTGCATGGCATAGCTTATGGCTTCACTGAGTTACGCAAGCCCCTTCGCCACAAGGCAGTGATCCATGAAGGGGAATAATCAACATAGGGGTTAGAAAAGGTAAGGTTTGACCTGTTTAGGAGAGAGATCCTGGCAGAAAGAGAAGCCTACCAAACATGATTACCTAAGCTCTGTGAACCATGCCTGCCAGATAGGTAACTTATGATGACTGCTTTGTTGGTTGAGAGGAAGAGAACTTTAATTCTGCTAAGAGATATTCTAGCCACTATTTCTATTATGCTTCTAATCTTCCTAATAGCATTGTATGTAGTAATGTGTTCTGCTTGTTTTATCATTTCAAAGATTTGTTATTCTCTAGCACTGTTTGAACAATAAATATATATTTGTGGTACCACTTTGTGTTATTTAATTTAAGGAGTGTTTCAGGGACCACACAACCCATATCAATTAATTCTTGAAGCCCAGAAAACTCAGCTGGGATTTACACATCTGTTGCTGAGTGGGGTCTGTCCACCTAGCCGCTGTTTTCTCTCTTGGTCAGGTGAGTCACACGCACATCTGTTCAGGGAAGAGAAACAACTTAACTGGATGGAGCGTAAATGCGTCTCCTGTCTCAAGAGGTTAAGCACCCAGCAAAATAAAAAGGTGTTTGCCACAAGTGAGGTGCCACAGCCCCAAAGACCCTCTGTCCCATGGCCACCCACCTCACTTCAGACAGCAGGGCACCTAGAACAGGGCCTCTGAGGAAGACCTTAGTGTTCTTCTAGTGTCATGTTTGCAATGGTAAATATGACCATTTTGAACTGGAAAAGATGGTTCCAGAAGGGTTGACTGGAAGTGGAGAAGTGATGGGAATGGGGACTTAATCTTTTTCATACCCCATGGGGTTATAAATGAGTGCATCCCCCAATTTAAATTCCATCACAGGTGTCACTGGTGTGACTGTATGTGTATGTTGAAATGGGGAAATGCCAATCAACCTCTCCTCTGCTCCCAATTGCCCCCTCAAAGTAGTTGTTCCTGTTCAAAATGGACTGTAGTTACACATGTTTGTACATAACAGAGTTTGGGCCTAAGAGAGTTGAGACCTCTTGCCCAGCTGTGAAGAGACCCAAGCAGCGCTGGACAAGTCACTATCTCTCTGCTTTCAGTTTTGGGAATTATAATTACCTATCTCATGAGGATGCTGTAAGGATAATATAATATAACATAGTCAGCAAAATATTTTAAAGCACTTGACAAATTAAACATGCTGTATCAATTAACTTTTCTACACGAGGCATTGATTGTGTACTCGTCAGTCCCTACTCATGGTTGTTTACAGGTTCTTTAGATGATGTTGTAATCCTCCAGTTTTCCTTGGAGCGCTTTCAGTGAGTTTTTATAGAGCAGGGGGAAATGCAGTATTATTTGTGAAGACAAAAGAAAATGCTTTTTCCACTTGTGTATTTGCACTACGCCATTATACCACAGTGCCACCTTGTTGTTGTTTATTCGGTCAGTCACTTCCAACTCTTCGTGACTTCATGGACCAGCCCACGCCAGAGCTTCCAACCCAAGGTCGAGTCTGTCACCTCCAGAATATCATCCATCCACCTTGCCTTTGTTGGCCCCTCTTCCTTTTGCCTTCCACTTTCCCTAGCATCAGCATCTTCTCCAGGGTATCCTGTCTTCTCATGATGTGGCCAAAGTACTTCAGTTTTGCCTTGAATATCATTCCCTCAAGTGAGCAGTCTGGCTTTATTTCCTGGAGTATGGACTGGTTTGATCTTCTTGCAGTCCAAGGCACTCTCAGAATTTTCCTCCAGCACCACAGTTCAAAAGCATCTTCTTCCTTCACTCAGCCTTCCTTATGGTCCAGCTCTCGCAGCCATACGTTACTACGTGGAATACCATTGCTTTAACTATGCAGACCTTTGTTGTCAGTGTGATGTCTCTGCTCTTAACTATTTTATCAAGATTTGTCATTGCTGTCCTCCCAAGAAGTAAAGGTCTTCTGATTTCCTGGCTGCAGTCAGCGTCTGCAGTAATCTTTGCGCCTAGAAAGACAAAGTCTGTCACTGCCTCCACGTTTTCTCCCTCTGTTTGCCAGTTCTCAATCAAGCTGGTTGCCATAATCTGAATAATCGTGATCTGAACTACAATCAGCTCCAGGTCTTGTTTTTACCGACTGCATAGATGTCCTCCACCTTTGGCTACAAAGGATGTAGTCAATCTGATTTTGGTGTCGACCGTCTGGTGAAGTCCATGTATAAAGTCATCTCTTAGGTTGTTGGGAGAGAGTGTTTGTTATGCACAGTGAGTTGTCTTGGCAAAATTCTATCAGCCTATGTCCTGCTTCATTTTGTTCTCCCAGACCATGCTTGCCTGTAATTCCAGGTGTCGTTTGACTACCCACCTTAGCATTCCAGTCTCCTGTAATGAAAATAACATCTTTGTTTGGAGTACTATCCAGTAGGTGCTGCAGATCCTCATAGAACTGATCTACTTCTGCTTCTTCAGCATCCGTGGTTGGGGCGTATATTTGAATCACTGTGATGTTAAATGGCTTACCCTGAATTCGAATTGAGATCATTCTGTCATTTTTTGGATTGTATCCAAGCACTGCTTTAGCCACTTTATTTAATTATGAAGGCTACTCCATTTCTTCGGTGGCCCTCTTGTGCACAGTAGTAGATCTGGTGGTCATTTGATGTGAAGTGGCCCATTCCAGTCCATTTCAGTTCACTGACACCCAAAATGTCTCTATTTAATCTTGACATCTCCCTGATAACCACATCCAATTTGCCCTGGCTCATAGATCTTACATTCCAGGTTCCTATGGTGTGTTGATCTCTAGAACATCGGATTCGTCATTCACCACCAGCACCATCGGCTGCTAGCCGTCCTTTCGGCTTTGAGCTAGCTGCGTCAGCACATCTGGGGCTAGTTGAACTTATCCTCTGTTCCTCCCCAGTAGCATTTTGACCATCTTCCGACCTGGGAGTCCCATCTTCTGATGGTATACCGACATATCTCTGGTTGTACTGATCCATTTAGTTTTCATGGCAAGAATACTGGGGTGGGTTGCCGTTTCCTTCCCCAGGGATCGTATTTAGTCTGACCTCTCTGCCATGACCTTCCCGTCTTGGGTGCCCCTTCACGGTTTAGCTCATGACGTCACTGAGGTGCTCAAACTCCAGCACCACGACAAGGTAACGATCTCCTTTGCTGGATCGTTAGCAGGTAACTCCCTTGGTTACTTACCTGCTAAAGGCCTCTGCATTAGGGATGCTGGAGACAGTGCCACCTAGAGGTTACATAATTGAAAAGCAGGAAACACCTTTCATGTAGTGCTCCAATCTCAATTCTGCAACCAAACCAAAAGTAGATGCAGCGATTAATAGCCTTGTGTAGAAAAGCCCAATATTGACTAATACGGACATGGGTATCTAATATTAAAGTTGGCTGTATGACTGTCCCTCTCTCTCTCTCTCTGTCTGTCCTCTATTTTCACCCAGGCTTATTAAAACTATTCTAATGTGACATGACCCATTTGGTTACATGGGCTACTCATGTAATCTATAGTTCTGCCTTGGCATAGACAAGTTTTGCTGTATCAACCTCAGAAAACATGAAGTGATCTTTTCTTTCTATTGGTTAAAGCAAGGTAAGGCAACCCAGTGCCCTCCAGATATTTTGGACTACAACTCCCATAATCTCTCAACATTGGCTATGCTGGCTGGCTGGGGCTGGTAGGAGTTGGAGTCCAAAATGCCTGGAAGGCACCACGTTGCCTACCCCAGGCTAAAGAACACCCAAAATTGGTAGAAGTCTTCCTTAGGCCAAGCACATTGCACAGCCCTGTCTCTGATGAACTTCCCGCTGACTAGACAAGGGGTGGACAGAAGGTAGATCGGGATTAACTGGTAGATGACTGGATATTCTGCAATAGATCATTGGATGGATGGCAGAGTGTCACTACCAATAGCAAAACTTCCTCCCCACTCCCTAAAAGGCTATTAGAATCCCTGATCTGTACTAACTCGCATGTAGATTTGCACTTGCATATGCAGGTCATCGCAGTGTGTGGCACAATACAACAGGTACACTAGGTATCTCCCCCCCCCCCCCGAGTCACCATTTTGCAATTATGGTGCATAATGCAAAAGTAGCTCCACCCCACAAGCTACTATATTGAATTACCATTGGTGGATCCTGAAGTTCTTGTAAAAAAAGAAGAAAGGAGATCCCAGAAGCCTGGAGTCTGCCTGCACCTGGACTAGATGGTCTTCAGCGAGGGGGACATGATAAAATGTCAGCATGCCTGAGATTTTGAACGTATCTGCCATGTGTGATTGGACCAGGAGCTAGCAACAGTACAGTCCCATCTTTCATATTTTGTAGTTTCTATTTCCCCCGCCCCCCCCAAAGGGGGGGGGAGTGGGGAAGAAACAGAGAACAGTGCATAAGAGCAAGAATGGCTACATCAGCACACTCTGGGAAAGGTTTATGTTAAAAATGTACATAAATTGAACAAAACAGGAAGCTAGAAAGATGAAAAAGCAGATGAAGGGTTCAGAGTTCAGAGAAATCACTTCATATTTGCTTTCTGATGAACCATCATGGCAGGCAAAGTTGCAGCACACAAACTCTGACACCTGGTGTCAACTGAACCTTGGTCTGCTTATAGCAGTACATGAGTATCAGATGCAAGGAGCAGAGATGGGAGTCTGGAATCCCCAAATTCCAGTGGTACACTCAGAACTTTAGCAATAAACCTCAACCACTTGAACTGAGAGTGCAAATGAAGCAGAAGCCAGTGCAGGCTGACAAGTGTACTGTGTCCCTGTTCTTCAGTAACTCAACTGCTGCATTCTGCATTAGCGGATTTTTATAGATGGCCCATCAGACACAGGCAGTTATAACAGGAAGCTGCCTTATACAGAGTCAGATCATTGGTCCATGTACCCTCTCTTGTCTACTCCAGGGGTGTCGGACCTCTTTCAGCCCAAGGGCCAAATCCAGTTTTGGGGGAACGCTCAAGTGGAGGGTGGGGCCAAATGCAAAAGAGGAGCAGAGCCAAAATAACAAAAATGCCAACATTTTTTTAGCTTGGAGCTCTTCCTGGCAGTACTAAGCCCTGGGAGAGGCATTTCAACTTTTTAGGATGGGGGGAAAATGCACAAAAGCCAGGAGACCACCAAACAATCAGTGGTCAGGGAAAGGGGATCAGGCCAGGGCAAGGGGCGTAGCCATCTACAGAACCCCAGACTGATGGATTGGGACCCCAGGTAGGCTGAATTTGGCCTGTAGGCTTGAAATTCAACACCCCTGGTCTACTCTGATTGGAAGCAGCTTTACCAGGAAGAGGTATTTCCTATCACTTGCTACCTTATTCTTTTAACTGCATGACAGGGACTGAAATTAGGACCTTCTGCATGCAAAGGATATACTCTACCACTGAGTTATGGTCCCTCCTATTATGCTATGGCAGGGAGGAGGCTCCTTGAGAAGTCAGAAGAGCCCATAGGGGCCATGGAGGCCAGAGTAGTACCAATAGGCTAGAACAACTTCTAGGGTAGGCGACTTCCGAGGACCCATGCATCAATTTCCACTCCCTGGAACCCACCAAGGGATGCACCCCCTGTCAAAATAGCCACCACTGAATTGCTGCTGAATTTCGGCAGCATCGGTGGTGAGGGAAAAAAAGTAGCACCTTCCATTTAAAACAAGGTGTGAGGGGAGTGCATGCCTTGTTTGAATGCAAAATTGCACTCCTAGGAGCCCAGGGGGAACTCAACACATTCCTTTTCTTGTTTTAAAGAAAAATTGTGGCTTTATTCTCACTGCTGGCACGACAGCCCACCCTGCATGGCTAGTCACCCACCATGGGTTAACATGACATGTGAACAGCCCCCAAGTCAGCAGCAATTCACTGGCACAGCAGCAGTTGGGGGTGGCGAGGGCCAAGAAGGAAGAGTGTTGGGGGAGGGAAGGATGTTTCATGGTTCCTAGTTTAGTGCAAGGAATATAAAGATCCTGAAACATATAGTCATGTGAAGTGATAAGAGCTGCTTGGATTGTGCTTCCTCTGTGATAGACAAGGAAGCCAAAAGGAAACTTGCCAGTTATTTAACTGTTGGTTGATGTGTGTGACACTCTATGACTCATCTCTTATAACAGCTACCCTCCCTCACCAACTACTTCTGTCACAGCAGCTGTTTTAGGTATTCCCGACAAGTGTGAGGAAGAACCACAAAGCTGCAGGACTTGAAGCAATGCAAAATGGCACCCCTTGCTGTTGCCATGTGGCCCAGAAAGAAAAAGAAATTCAGGGGCAGATGCCGTGGATACTGCTGTGGACACAGCCGTGGATGCAGGGGTGTTGGACCTCTTTCCGGGCTAAATTACATTTCAGAGAAGCTCTTGGGGCTGCATTCCAGTGGTGGACAAGGACACAGTTAAAGGGGGTGGAGCCAAAGGCAAGAGGCAAAAATACCACAAAAATTGAGAGCCAAGTGAGGCGTAGTGGTTAGAGTGCTGGGCTGGGAGAACCAGGTTCTTGTCCCCCCTCAGCCATGGAAGCTCACTGGGTGACTCTGAGCCAGTCACAGACTCTCAGCCCAGCCTACCTCACAGGGTTGTTGTTGTGAGGATAAAATGGAGAGGAAGAGGATTATGTATGCTGCCTATAAATGTAATAAATAAACCAGCAAAAGTAGCTTAAAGCTTTCACTGCCAGTAACTAAACCTTAGGAGAGACATTTCAATATGGGGGAAAACTGCACAAAAGTGAGGAAACCACCCAACAATTGGTGGCTTCGGGAAAGGGGGTGTGACCATCTGAGGAAGCCCAGCGGCCCAAATTGGGATCCCAGGCAGCTTAGATTTAGGCCCCAGTGCTAAGGTTCTGTACCCTGCTTTAAGGCTTACTGGGGGTTCTTTACACTTAGCAAGCAGAAAGTAGGGTAAGAGTGGGTGGGAGAGATTAGAGGGCAACGACACCCTGCTTTTGAAGGGAGGTATCAGCTGCATGTTCAGGCTGCATCACACATTACTGCAGAATCAGTCACACATAAAGCTGAGGATCTGCATCTGAATTTCATATTTTAAAATCCAATGTATTAGGTCATTTTAACACAGAACCTACATTCTGCCCAACTTCTGTCAGCTCTTTCTAATATCAAGGGATAACGACAAAAGAACTCGATGCTTTCAAAATGTACCTACATTTCCTCACACTGGCCACATTTGCACATAGAATCATAGCATAGTAGGGTTGGAAGGGGCCTACAAGGCCATCGAGTCCAACCCCCTGCTCAATGAAGGAATCCAAGTCAGAGCATCCCTGACAGATGGCTGTCCAGACTCCAGCCTCGTCTTGAATGCCTCCAGTGTCAGAGAGCCCACTACCTCCCTAGGGAATTGGTTCCCTTGTCGTATTGCTCTAACAGTCAGGAAGTTTTTCCTGATGTTCAGCCGGAATCTGGCTTCCTGTAACTTGAGCCCATTCTTGGATGTCCTACACTCTGGGATGATTAAGAAGAGATCCTGGCCTTCTTCTCTGTGACAACCTTTCAAGTACTTGAAGAGAGTTATCATATCTCCCCTCAGTCTTCTCTTCTCAAGGCTAAACATGCCCAGTTCTTTCAGTCTCTCTTCATAGGGCTTTCTTTCCAGTCCCCTGATCATCTTTGTTGCCCTCCTCTGAACCCTCTCCAGTTTGTCTGCATCCTTCTTAAAATGTGGTGCCCAGAACTGGACACAGTACTCCAGATGAGGCCTAACCAGTGCTGAGTAGAGGGGAACTAGTACTTTCCGGGATTTGGAAGGTATGCTTCAATTAATGCAGCCCAAAAGAGCATTTGCCTTTTTTGCAGCCACATCACATTGTTGGCTCATATTCAGCTTGGGATCGACAACAATTCCAAGATCTTTCTTGCTTGTAGTGTTGTTGAGCCACATATCCCCCATCTTGTAACTGTGCATTTGGTTTCTTTTTCCTAGGTGCAGAACTTGGCATTTATCCCTATTAAATGTCATTCTGTTGTTTTCTGCCCAGCGCTTCAGTCTATCCAGAACACTTTGAATTTTGTTTCTGTCTTCCAAAGTATTAGCTATCCCGCCCAATTTGGTGTCATCTGCAAATCTGATCAGCATTCCCTGCACCTCCTCCAAGTCATTAATACAAACGTTGAAGAGCACTAGGCCCAGGACGGAGCCCTGCGGTACCCCACTCGTTACCTCTCCCTAGTTTGAGAAGGTCCCATTGATAATAAGCACTCTTGGAGTCCGATTCTATAGCCAATTGTGGATCCACCGGATCGTTGTTTCATCTAGCCCACTTTGAGCTAGTTTGCTCATCAGGATATCATGGGGCACTTTGTCGAAAGCTTTGCTGCAGTCGAGGTATATGATGTCTACAGCATTCCCACGGTCTACAAGGGAGGTTACTTGATCAAAAAATGAGATCAGATTTGTCTGGCAGGATGTCAGGGTGGACACTGAGCCCATAGAATCCCAGAGTAGTTCTGATGCTGAGGAAGAGCAGTCGCTCCTTCGGGAGAGGAGCGCGCTCCTGTTTTCCCAGGACCAACAGCTGATGGAGCTTCCTCCCACCCACATTCCTAGTTTAGAAAGCAGTCCAGGGAGTGACTCAGCACAGATAGCAGACTGGGGGAGATGCGCAGCGCAGACGCAGAGAGCGGCGCCAAATGGTTCGCGCTCAAGGAATGTTTGCGCCCAGAGGATCCAAGGGAAAAGGGGAGGGATTCTCCCTAGTCCTTATATTCAGGGGTCTGCCAGTAATTGCCCTTCAAACAGGGACCAACTGTTCTAACTTAGGGCATAGGGATGCTGCTGCTCAGATCTAGTTGCTACCTGTAGAGCTGTTAAGTTGTAAAAGAAGAATAAAGCTTTGAAAAGAATCCCTTTGTCTGTGTCTGGACTTGGCTACTGGATTAGACTGAGAGCCCTCCAAGGAGCCCTTGACACAGGACTTGTTTTTGACAAATCCATGTTGGCTTTGAGTAATCACTGCACTGTTTTCAAGGTGCTTCCAGATGGATTGCTTTATCATCTGCTCCAGAATTTTCCCAGGCATTGATGTCAGACTGACTGGTCTGTAGTTCCCAGGTTCCTCCTTTTTACCCTTTTTGAAGATAGGGACAACATTAGCCCTCCTCCAGTCATCTGGCACTTCCCCCATCCTCCATGATTTCTCAAAGAGAATAGACAGCGGTTCTGAGAGTTCTTCTGCCAGTTCCTTTATGACTCTAGGATGCAGTTCATCTAGCCCTGGAATATTTGAACTCATTCAAAGTCATTAGGTATTCCTTGACCATATGCCTATTGATCTCAAGCTGCAATCCTGCCCCTTCAGCCTGTATTTCATTTTTGCCAGAGGGGTCATAGACCCTCTTTTGGGAGAAGACTGAGCCAAAATAGGAACTGAGCACCTCTTCCTTTTCTTTGTCATCTGTTATCGTTTTGCCATCCTTATTTAATAGCTGAACAACCATTTCTTTCCTCTGCCTTTTACTATGCACGTACCTGAAGAAAGCCTTTTTGTTGTTTTTAGCATCCCTCGCTAACCTCAGCTCGTTCTCAGCTTTAGCCTTCCTGACGCCATCCCTGCAATTCTGTGCTACCTGCCTGTACTCTTCCTTTGTTACTTGGCCTTCTTTCCACTTCCTATATGTGTCCTTTTTTGTTTTCAGGTAATCCCTAAGCTTTTTGTGAAGCCACATTAGCTTCTTCTGTTGTCTTCCACCTTTTCTTCTTGTTGGAATTGTGATGGTGCCTTGAGAATTTCCTTTTTTAAAAGCTCCCACCCATCTTGGACTCCTTTTCTCATTAGCGTCGCTTGCCATGGGACCTTACTGATCATTGTTCTGAGTTTCTTAAAATCAGCTTTCCTAAAATCCAGGGTACACGTTTGACTACACTCGGCTTTTGCCTCCCTTAGAACCAAGAACTCAAGTACAACATGGTCGCTTTCCCCCAGAATTCCTGTAACTGCTTCTTTATCCACTAAGTCATCTCTGTTGGTTAGGATCAAGTCAAGGATAGCCAATCCTCTAGTTCCTTCCTCTACTTTCTGTAGGAGGAAGTTATCCACCACACAAGTCAGGAATTTCCTGGAGGGGCCATGTTTTGCAGAATGTGTCTCCCAACAACTATCGGGGAAATTGAAGTCCCTCATTACTACTACATCATGCTTCCTTAAAACATTGGCTATTTGCTTTTCAAAAGTTTCATCCTCGTCTTCTCCTTGGTTGGGTTGCTGGTAGTAGACTCTGACCACCAGGTTCCTTTTATTCTTTGTTCCATTTATTTTGATCCAGATGCTCTCGATGGGGTTACCAAGCTCATCCTCCTGTATTTCTGTGCAGAGATATGTATTTTTCACATACAGTGCAACCCCACCTCCCTTTCTGTTCCTCCTGTTCTTTTTGAACAAGTTATATCCTTCAATTGCTGAATTCCAGTCATGAGAGTCATCCCACCAAGTCTCAGTTATACCTATCAAGTCAGGTGATAGGTATAACTCAGTTTCCCTCCTGTATTAAGAGTTCAAGTTCATTCTGTTTGTTTCCCATACTCTGGGCATTAGTATATAGACATCGAAGACCATGTGCTTCGTAGTCTGGCTTTCTTCCTACATGTGTCTGAAGACTATTATTGGGCGCTATCAGAGCTGTTCTCTCCGTTGCAGTGCATGCGCCTACGTCCATTGTTAACCCCAACATTACATCTCCCTTCCCCATAGGATTCAGTTTAAAGCCCTCCTGATGAAGTTCTTCATGCTGTGGCCAAACACATTCTTCCCATCCTTTGTGAGGTGCAACTCGTCCCTTGCCAACAGCCCATCTTCCAGGAAGTATAGCCCGTGGTCCCGGGATCCAAATCTCTCACGTCGGCACCACCTTCGTAGCCAGTCATTCACCCGGAGTATTTTTCGTTCCCTTTCTATCCCTTTAACTACTGGAAGGATGGATGAGAAAACTATCTGGGCTCCAAAGTTCTTGAGTTTCCTTCCCAAAGCTTCAAAGTCTGACGTGATCTCTTCGTAGCTCCGCTTGGCGGTATCATTTGTTCCCACATGGATGAGAAGAAAGGGATACCTGTCAGTGGGCTTTATGAGTGCAGGCAACCTTTCAGTCACGTCTCTAATTCGTCCTCCCAGGAGACAACATACCTGGTGAGTCCATGGGTCTTCGTGACATACTTGGGTCTCGATCCCACGCAGCAAGGAGTCTCCCACTACTACCACTCTTCTTCTTGTTGTAGGCCTGGGTTTCATCGCCTCTGTTTGACGGACCTTCAGCCTCTTGCTCACTCTCATGTAGGTTCCCCTCTGATTCTTCCTCTGCAGGCTGTCCTCCAGTCTCATCCGCAAGTACCTGGAATTGGTTCCACAGCTCCACTGCTTCCACTGGTGCAGAGTGGCGTCTAGTTCTTCTTCTCCTAACTGTCACCCTTTTCCAAGGAGTATCCTCTACTGCATTTTTCCTCACCTCAGCATTTCCCACTTCTGCCTCAGCTTGCTGTTGCTCTTCAAGCTTCTGGTCTTCACTTTGCTGCTGTAGTTCCCCCATTCTGTCCAAGAACTCTTCATGTTCTCTTATTCCCCGGAGGGTCAACAGTCGCCACTCCAGTCCTCTTACTTTTTCTTCGTGATCAACTTGCACTTGTTGCAGGTGTAGGCCATGTTGTTCTCAGGCAAGAAAACAAACATTGCACACACCTTGCAGGTCAGGTCACCACCACTGGAGAGTCCTGACCTTCCATTGCCTCTTTTCCCTTTTTGTGTCTAGCTTTATGATTGTTCTAGACTAGCCTGTGCCTGCTCCTCTATTCAGTAGAGGTTAAAAGCAGAGTCCCACTGGTGTGGAAGTGTGTGTTACAAGACAAATAAATGGGGAAAAGTTAGTTAAAAAATAAAATAAAATAAAAAATGAAAAAAAATGTTAGGGGCCTCCCCCTTGACCTCCCCTGGCCAACTCCTGTTTGCTCCCCGTTTGCTCACTCTGGTCGCTCGGTCTCTGGGAGCTTGCTTGCTTCTGTAGTCCCTGGACCAGCTGGAGCAGCTTGCTCTGCTCAGCTGGAAGGTGGGAAACAGATGTAACGAGAAGCCAGGAATCCTGGCTTGCTCAAACACACAGCACATTCACTTCAGCTTCACTCCTCCCTTTGCATGAGAGTGTAAAACAAACTAGGCAGGGATAACATAGCATGACATCGGAACCAAGGACAAAGATAATTTATTGTGCCCAAACAAGCCAGGATTGTAAGCTAGCTTTTAACCAAGAAGAGTGGAATTATATAGTTGGAAGGGCCCTTGGAGGTCATCTTATAGTCCAAGCCCCTGCTCAATGCAGATCTGTAAGGTAACCTGCTAATTTGGCCGCTACAAGTATAAAAGTGTACTTCCTTATAATCAGTATCTGGGTCAGTGAGTGCTGGAACAGGTTCCCACACACTTCCAAAAACAGGTGGTCTGCATAGTCAGCTTTGATGGTATTGACCTGCTTCAGGGTGGGCAGACTTATGCTAGCCACATTCTTGCCCCTAAAAGGTGATCAGTGCTGTCAAAGCTGACGGTGCCAAACATCTGATAGGCAGGTGCACGTATGTCTCTCCCTGCAGTGAGTACACCACTCACTGTAGTGAGCAAGGGTCAGACTCACCTGTGCCTTCCTTCCTTAAGTCCTATTCATCTGTAGTCCATTGTCATGGCTTTGTTGTCAAGATGCCCACTAAATGGTGGGCCTCTATGTGGAAATGTGATCTTTAATGTCAGGCCTGCTGAGTCCCTTGTTTTAGCATGAGGCGGGGTGGTTCCTAAGCATATAAATAGATCTGAGATGAGGATAGGGATCTGCATAATGGCCAGTGACATTGGGTCTCTAGAGGAAGAGAAAGTCTTTTATACAGTACAAAATGGGAAGTGGCTTATTGAGGGTGGAGGTCTTCCAGGTGAAATGTCACAGGATCCCAGACCCAGTCTATTAATATCTCCTCCCATGCAGCTTTACATCTCTGTTATTCATGCCAGCAAGAGTTCAGGAGAAGGTATAAACATGGAAAATTACTACAGATTGCAATAAATAACAGTGCAAGAATGAGCCGTACTCCTTGACATCGTATATCCACTGTATTACAGTGAGACCTTGTGATTATCCAGTTTAGAAATGTAATATTATTCTTACATTTTAGATGAGTCATTATTTTACCACAGGGGAACTGGGGCTGTCAGAAAATTACTTGCTCTAGATCACTGAGTTTAACCCTGGCTGAACAGTATTTTGTTTAGTGCCCCAATGCAGCAGAGACAATCCATGTATAGAAGCAGCTTTCTGTTGGTGGATCTCCTTCTGGATTTGGAACATCACAAACCACAGGGTGCTGAAGGTCAGTTCCTCTTGCTTGGATCCATGTAGCGAAGATGCACTGATATGTTCGAGTGCTGGATTGGACTGCACATAAGAAAAGGTGCACTCGATTAGACCAAAGGCCTGTCTAGTCCAGCATTCTGTTCACATAATGACTAACCAGATGCCTATGGGAAGTCTACAAGCCTATGTGAGCACAATAGCATTTTCCCACTCATATTCCCCAGCAACTGATATTCAGAAGCACACAGCTTTTGATACTGGAGGTAGCATATAGCCATCATGACTAGTAGCTATTGATAGGCTTATCCTCGATAAATTTGTCTAATCATTGCCTTTTAAAGTCATCCAAGCTAGTGCCCATAACTATGTCTTGGGATAGGAAAAAAGGTGGGATATAAATGCAGTCCTGACTTGGATTCCTGCATTGAGCAGGGGGTTGAACTCGATGGCCTTGTAGGCCCCTTCCAACGCTACTATTCTATGATTCTATGATACAGAATTCAGTATTTTGACTATGCACTGTGTTAAGTACTTTCTTTTATCAGTCCTGAATGTTGTTCTTGTTATTATTATTTCCACTACCCAGCTTCATTGGATGATCCTGGGTTGTACCTGCTTTTGCCACACCACACATAATTTGAAAGCCAACGTGGTGTAGTGGCTAGAGCATTGGACGGGGAGCTGGAGATCCGGATTCTAGTCCCCACTTGGCCATGGAAGCTCACTGGGCGACTTTAGGCCAGTCATAGACTCTCAGCCCAACCTACCTCACAGGGTGGCTGTTGTTGTGAGGATAAAATGGAAAGGAGGACGATAATGTAAGCTGTGCTGGGTTCCTTGCAAGAGGAAAAAAGGTGGGATATAAATGCAATAAAAAATAAATAATTTTGCACACCTCTGTCATGTCTCCTGTTACTTGCCTTTTTTAAAGCTAAAGAAGGCCCAATGTTGTAACCTTTCCTCATAGAGGAAATTACTCCAGCCATTTGATAATTTTGGTTGCTCTTTTCCATACCCTTTTCAGCTCTACAATATCCTTTTTGAGGTGCAGTGACTAGAACCATAGATATTATTCCAAGTGTGGCATCATAATTTGAATATAGGCATAATACTAGCAATTTTATTTTTGATTCCTTTCCTAATGATCCCCAACATAAAATTTGCCTTTTATGCAGGTACCACATACTGTTTCAACATTTTCATCCAGCTACCTACCACAAAATATTGGTTGTTTAGTCACCACCAGTTCAGAACCCATCAGTTCATATGTGATGTTAGGACCTTTTGGCCCCAATGTGCATCACTTGCATTGAACCATATTTGCCATTTTAATGCCCTTTTTCCCAGTTTGGACTGATCCTTTTGGAGCTCTTCACAATCCCTTTTTATTTTAACCACCGTAAATAATTTGGTATCATCAGCAAACTTGGCCACCTCGCTGCACATCCTTAATTCCAAATCATGTGTGAAGATTGTAAAAAGCACTGGTCCCAGTACAAATTATTGTGGGACTACACTGCTTACATCCCTCCATTTCAAGAACTGACCATTTGTTCTCGTAGTGCCAAACATCTATGTTGTGGGGGAAGGAAAATAGGGCAATAAATGAATTGTAATAACTTAATTAGGCTAAGTTTCATTCCCCCACCTGCGACAACTTTTAAAAAAAGCATCTAGTAAAAAAAATCTTAAGGTTTTTGTTTTAAGTGGTTAGGTGACGACTAATCCATCTGTCAGTTTGAGTTTCCTGTGCTTTCTTCCTATGTTTTGCATAGGGGAAAAAACAATCACGCTGTGTACAACTGACATAACAGCTGAAAAGCCTCCAGAAAGCCGTGTTAATTTCAACATCCTTAGCTCAACAGTTCAGTTGCAGTTCAGCAGAGAACGGATCAACCTGAATCTTAAGAATTTTCACCTGAATCTTAACAATTAATCTACAAACAGTTTTATAGGTAAATGGAAATGCAGTGTTTCCATGGAAATATAACTAAAGACCACTGTGAAGAATTACTAAGCAAAAAAGGAAAAAATGGAAGTTTTCTAATACGAGACAGCGAGAGCATACCAGGAGTCTTGTGCCTTTGTGTTTTGTAAGTATTTCCCTTTTTATGTAAACTGGTTATCTTGCTTCTTGCTTTTGGAAAGAATGGCTCCAATCCAGTGAAACTTAGTTTTGCCTCAGTTAAAGATGTCAAACATAAGCCAAGGTTGATATAAACGGCTCATAAGGATGACTAGCTTTCTATGGATTGGGCCCGAACTGTTGGGGATTTTAAGGAAGGCATTTTTAAAAGAATGGGTGGGAAAAAGTTTTTCCATATATAGTCCCATATACATATATAGTCCCAGGTGTGAATGTGTCTGCATGAAACCGATTCTGTTTTTATTATAAGATGCATTTTACGTCAGGCCCAGACTGAAAAGTGAGATAAATATTACATAAATATATAGTACTATATATGATATTTTAATAGGAATACGTTAAAAAAAATCCACCATGTTACATCTCCAAGCTAAATCAACAGCCTCCTTACAGATTCATGGTCAATGGAACTTAAACCCTCTCTACACAAAAGGTTTGATGGAAATCTTAGAGATACGTTCTCCAGCTGGGTTGCTGATGGATTCATACCTCACTCATATGATAGCATACCAGTCTCTACGAGCTCTTCTCCAATGCATATGTAGTGTAGGAGCAGCACCTTTTTAGATATGCGAGACCACAGCCTGAAGGTATTTTGGATCATGGCAATTGTAGCCAATATTGATCTCAATGGACCATTGATCTTGATCAGTATAAAGAAGCTCATACCTGTAAATACTATTGGAAAATTAGCTACACTTATTCTGCTGTATTGAATTATGGCTTTTCTCTAAAGTGGCTGTTCTAATTTGTCAATTTTCACATTGTAGAAAAAGGACACTAACGATATATCCTAATGAATGGAAGTACATAACTAGGCAAAGATAGTGCTACCTTGCATTCAAGGTTTTTCTTCTCATATCTGTTCAGGACTCCTTATTTGATTCAGCAGATGGCAATAGGGATTGCTACCAAGCCCAGCTACCCTAAGAAGACAGTTCATGTGCACTTTTCTAGAAAACTGCAAAACTAAATATAGCAGTCGTTAGATTATCTTTACTAGAGGTAATGGGGAATTTACCAGCGGCAATTACAGACCATCTCTAGCATAAAGTGAAAACAGGTAAGAACCACTTCCCTGGTAGCCTACACAGCCATTTCTCCCTGTATGAACTGGATGAGTTTTTATGTCCTAACCCACAGACCTAAATCAGTATGATTCTTCAACATATATGAATATCCCAGCAATCTCACAAATAATAAACATAGCATTTATTAATGTTTTCCATTCTAAAAACCAGTTATGAACAGCGGATCTACACTTACCGAATCTTCAGGAAACATAATGGGCATTTTATGATCCAGGTAAGAAAATGCCTATGTCTGTTAAGTAAAATAATTTAATAAGTATGCTCCTGCTAATTTATTCCTTATGCTACCACCTAAAATTCACAGAAAAATACATTTAACCAAATATTTTGAGACTTGTATGCTATGTTGCATAACCCTTTTCATTTAACTATTTTAAAAACTAAAATGACTTTGGATGAGTTTATTTTCAGGTATCTACTCATTCTAAATCTTGGTGGCAGCCCACTCCTGATAGCCTGAATTCTGACTACCTTAGAACTGTGCAAAGGGTCAGTTTTTAGGTGTTAACCCCCCCAAAAAAAAACTATTATGTGACAGCTGCATTTTCACAGTGCTGTGCTTGTTATAATTTTCTCTGAAATGTATCTGTTCCCTTGGGGTGGGAAAGAATTATTATTTATACATTTTATAATGTAATGATATTTAGCATCAATCTACTCATTTTGCAGACTTCTGAAGGCACTCCAAAACAGGACTTCCAAACTTTAAAGGATATAATTACTACCTATGAAAAACCAAATCAGGGGCTAGTAATCAACTTGCGTTATCCTGTAAATAGATCTACATATCATGAAGGATATCAGAATGTCTATGCATCTAGAGACGGAACATATCTGATTCCTGGTAAGAGGTGTATGTACAAATACACATGACATATGATGAATACTACATAATGATTCTGTCATACAGGAAAGAACACAGGGATTTGTTTTTGTATTTAAAACAAATAAAAGCAATGATCAGTTATATGGGAGATGTCTAAAGTTTTCAGTAGAGTCTTGCTTAGAAATAAAATTGCCTTTCTTAATAGAAAATGATGAACTAAGGTTAGCATGATGAAGTAGTTAAGAGTACTTGACTAGCATTGGGGAGATCTGGGTTCAAATCCCCACCCAACCATGAAGTTCACATGACATGGACGAGTAATTATCTTTCAGCCTAACGTACCTCAGAGGACAGCTTCAAGGATAAAATCAGGGATGGGGACTCACCATAGAGTTTCTCAGAGGAA
Source organism: Heloderma suspectum (assembly GCF_057233095.1). NCBI lineage: Eukaryota > Metazoa > Chordata > Lepidosauria > Squamata > Helodermatidae > Heloderma > Heloderma suspectum. The sequence continues at coordinate 56,330,171 of NC_139460.1, read as the reverse complement.
GAGTGGAATTAAAATGTAATAGAATACATTATAAAATCATACAACAAAAGTATAAACTATTAGAAAACATGCATTAACAGACATGCCCCTCAGAAATTTCCAAAGAATTTGAAAATGCTTTAAAAATCATTAGGGCTAATTTGGAAAAAGTACTGAAGCCTTTATGAGCTTCAGTCATTACACAATTTAAAACTTTTTGGGTAATTAAAAAGGAACATCTTTTTAATCAAGCAGCAGATTGTTTTATTGTTATTTTTTATACAAATACACACAAAAACCAAGTGTGGCATACACCATCTTAGAGCAATCCCCTTTCTCTCACATATACGAGGGAATGCTTCTTCCAAAATGGTATCTGCTATGAAATGTATGCATATAATCTACAAACAAGATGTTTTTTGTTCAAAGTTCATATGCACATTTATAAAGACGTAATCAATAAGTTAATTGATCTAAATTTATCCAATTAATCAACTGAACTGGGTCACAGCACTATCTAATGGTGCAATCCTATGCATGTTTAGACAGAAAAAAAGTCTTACAATTCCCAGCTTGCTAGCTGGGGAATGCTGGAAGTTGTAGGAATTTTTTTCTGTCTCAACATGCATAGGATTGTGCCCTAAAATAACTTTTTATAGTTAAAACGTTTATAGTTTATATAGTTTAAAAGCTGCATAGTTTGTATCAACTTACGGAATAATATAGTTCTTAAATAATTATTATAAAATGTTTATAGCAATATTGACAAATTATCTGAATGAAATATTACATAAATATATTCACTCAGAGGCCGTTTTTATGAATAGGAGGATCCATAATGAAAATAATACTTTTATGTACTTTTATAGCACAACAAACCAGTTGTTTTCCGGGCCAAATTCAAGGTGTTGGTTTTGACCTTTAAAACCCTATATGGTTCCGGCCCAGCCTATCTTAAGGAGCGCCTCCAGCAACACCAGACAGGCCGCTTAACAAGATCAGCCTCGGATGGCCTTCTCTCTGTCCCATCAGCCAGGACAGCTAGACTGGTGGGGACGAGGGAGAGGGCCTTCTCTGTGGTGGCCCCCACTCTGTGGAACTCCCTCCCTAGGGAACTCCGTCATGCCCCCTCTTTAATGAGCTTCCGTCGTGCATTAAAAACGTGGTTGTTCAGGCAGGCATTTGGGGTGGGTTAGGGTATTTTTTTTTAAAAAAATTTATGGTAAAATTTTACTGTTTTAAATTGTTTATGGTGGGTTGTACATCGCCCAGAGTGGCTGGGTGACCAGTCAGATGGGCGATTAATAAATTTAATAAATAAATAAATAAATAAATACTATGCATGCTCATTCTGAATTACATCCCATTAAAATCAATGGGACTTACTCTCAGGTAAGTGTGTATAGGATTGTAGCCATAAAGGGCAATCCTATACATATTTTCAGGGTTAAGTGAGTATACGATTGCAGCTTAATTAGTTTAATTAATCAAACTAAAGAAGAAACACTTTTGGTTTTTTTAGATGCTGAAAAAGCATTTGACAATCTTGAGTGGCTTTTTCTGTTCTGTTACTATTCATTAAGCTCAAGGCCTTGGAGCTAATAATGAAATGTCAGTATGGGAATATCTAAGATTTAAAATTTACCTTGAATATGAATATTCAGGAGAATTGTTTTGAAATGACAACAAGGCAGTATATTCCACCTGTAAAAAATCATAAAATGTTTGTTTCTCAATCTGCTGGAAAAGTAAAAATAAGTGAGGTGATTTCTACTATATGTGGTGGGTTTGTTCATTAGCCAAAAAGACTAGAAGATAAAAGCATGGATGAATCTTCAAATATTCAATAAGATAGTCCCCTTTATATTTGTGTCAGTCTAGCAGACTGTGGCTGCTATAGTCCCTTACACAAAATATTAGAAGCAATCAAACATACCTAATATAAAGGAATAGATTAAAAAACTGTGGGATTATGCCATAACGGCTGAAGTATCTAATTATACAAGAGTGTAAGAAATCAGACAAAACTGAGTAACTATAATCCTAACTGGCTACTGTGTATTATTCTTTGTAAATCTATTGTAAATCCCAGCTTATAACATTGCTTTGATGTTATATAGTTACTTTGACTATAACTCTGTAAGTTAAATTTGGCTTATTTATATGCTTTCAATCTTATTGCATAGAAATCTTTTAAAGTACTATGTTTAATTTGCAATCTGATAGATTTTATTGTAATCCGGCCTTGGGGGGGGGGGGTCCTCCCAAAGGCAAGCAGTGTGGTGCTACTGGCTCCAGTTGGAAGGCAAAAATTAACTAAAATTGGAAAGCCTCCTTTGCATGAGCAGAAATGCCTTCCACTCACACTATAGGCTCTTTGAGTCCAAATCTATATCCATAATTAAAATAAATGCTTTATTTATACTTAACTTTCTATATCAAGATCTATCTACCTTTATTCATACATAGGTTATAAATATTAGGTTAGATCCAAAGGCTCCCTTCCTCTGAAGGAAAGAGTTTACCTTTGACAGACTTGCAAGAAACTTGTGTATTACACAAACATAACTTGAGAAGCAGCTAGAATATGTAGGAGTGAAAAGATAGTTCAAGTCATAATCCTATAGGTTGCGCCCTCAATGACTGTAAGCCCCTGAACTCAGAGATTTACAATCATCCTATGCAGGGCGGGAGGAGCAGTGAAGGCCATTTTCGCCTTCCTGTCCTCCTGCACTTGTTAGACAGGCTTTTCAGCCCATTTTGCTGGGGCGCTTCAGAAGGGGAGGGAAGGAGGCCGGAGAGGCCTCAGGAGAGCTCATAGCCTGGCCTCCCCATTCTCCTTCCTTCCCTCCCCACCCACCCAAACACCCCCTTTCCCCCTGTCTGAGGTCGGGTTTCTGACTTTGGAGAGGTGGCCAGCGCGGTTATTTCCGCACCAGATACAAGGGGGAGGAGGTTAGATCTCTGAGCACTGTCTCTGACCTTGGAGCTGGGAAACCCAAGTATTCTATGGACCCTCAGACACTGCCTGGGGGCCACAGGATTGCTCCCTCAATCCCATTTCTGGGTCCCATAGCTGGCCAGAAAGGTGAATATGGTCCTGTGGGAAGCAGGTACCCACAGGATCAAACCTAGGTAACAGATCAGATGTTCAGGATAGCATGAGTGCAAAATGAGTTTGAACGTGAGAATTTGAGGGGGGGGGGAAGCTGTGCATGGGACCACTGATAAGTGATCAAGCACATCCTTTGCATTCCTGGGTTCAATCCTTGGTATTTCCAGTTACAGGATATCAAATAACAAGGGCTAGGGAAGAACTGTGTCTGAGATATTGAGGTGCCAGTCAGAAAGCTAATGCTGAGCTAGATAGACTAACAGTATGACAATATAATGTTGCTTCATATTTACTGCAAGTCTGAGAGAAGCAGCTGTTTTAAGTCTAGTTGTATTATTACAGCATGCTATTCCTTAGGCTGTATCATATTGCTTCTGTTCCTAGTAGAACTGTTAGCAGCAAGCAAGTGAAGGCAGTTAATTGCTGATAATCAATCACCCATTTTCTTACAAAAAAATGGAATTCTATATTACAAATTGGCACTCAAAAGTATGGGGTACATCATCATAAATGATTCCATTAGTTTTTTTCGTTGGAAAATAACCTATTTAGGCACTGTTTTATAATAGTAAAGAGAGGCAAAGGTTGTTTATTTATTATGTTTCTATACCACCCATTAGCTGAAGCTCTCTAGGCGGTTTACAAGACAAAGCTTCAAACCATGAAATACAATAGCGTAGTAAAACATAATATAAAACCATAAGTTTAAAACAGAATAAAACCAAAGTAGTGACCAAGATAAAAGCCAGCAGCTGTGCAAAGAGCGAAAAACGCACTAATACATTTTTTAAACTGAAAGGTTTAAAAGACTGGGAAAAGAAAAAAAAGGTCTTCACCTGGAGCAGAAAAGACCACAATGCAGGCCCCAGGTGAGCCACTTTCGGTAGGGAATCTGTAGGGAATCTGTAGGGCTGGAAAAGATACATACAGCTGCTGGAACAGGAAAGCACGAACTACTGACTGTGGAAGACTGGCAAGGAAGTCTGGAATATAAGGGTTACAGAGACCTTAGCTGGAATTACACATTATACTGACATCATGTGTCTAAAAACCTCAATTGCTCTTTTCTCTAAAGAAAGCATCAAGAGGGGGCAACCTCCAGGAGTAAAAGCTAGTGGTGGAAGGGATAAGCATCCCAACCACTGCTTCTCCATGGCAGATCTCTCTCTCATTTTTATAATTTTATTATATTTTTAATCCATCCAATAGCAAAGTTCACACGTACTGCTATCTCGTTTGACTTACCTCGCTTGTAAAAAAACAAACAAAACCCACCACCAACCCCCCAAACATTTTTTATTCTCTTCCTCTTACACAGGGTATTGGTATATGTACCTATCCTAATGCTGCTTTGCAGAGTCCACTGAGCATTGGCATCTTAGGACACAAGTGTCCATGTGATGTGTAGTCCCAGCCTCTTCACTGTGTGGAATATTTCATTGTGTTGTATACCTTCTCATTCTGCAATGTTCAGTTTCAGTCAACAGTAATTATTCCAGTACAAACTATCACATCTTCTACTTTGAGCCTGCCAATAAAATATTCTTTTGGGGTGCTTCCCGAGAGTGGGGTCCAGATCAGAAGGCACTGTGCAGCTATTCCATCTTTTCTTACTTAACAGATTTTCCATGATTAGAAAAAAGATGGAAGTGAGGGAAAAGCATAGGAGGGCTATGAATGGAAGACTGAAGTCCCATAGAATACTATGAATGAGGTAGAACAATGGTGCAATAACAGATTTGCCTGGAAGTGCACTTCCTCTACGCAAGAATAAGAAAAATAATCAAATTTACCTTTCCTCCCCCAGAAACTGAAGACAATGATTATGTTGATGTCTTGCCTGAGTGATCTGGCTGAGAGACCATTGATTTCTCATGACTTGCTTTGTCTCAATTTGCTCCATTTTAGTATGGGAATTAGTCTTTTCAGTGGGTCACATCCATGCTGATTGGATCTTCTGTTCATTTGATTGGATTCTCAGTTAATTTATGCTGTGAATAGTACTGTGACACACCTAATGCTACCACTTGCTTGCTTGGTTCATTTGCCTCACTTTGTAAAAACAAATAACCCCCTATTTTTTAAAGAAAATCCTTCTGTACTCAGGGTGTATATATTTATATCTATGTGTCTATCCATTTAAGTAGCCATTTCATGTACTTGATGAAGTGGGCTCTGCTGCAGAAAAGCTTATGCCACAATAAATTTGTTAGCCTTTAAGGTGCCACAGTACAGTTATATTTCCATTTTAACAGAATATATTAGGACTTGTTAGGTGAACTTGCTTCATCAGTAGTGACACATCTTTAGCCATTTCATGTTTGCAACTGAATAAAAATGTCTGCTGGATTTTAAAAATATACTCACTAGTTTATTTAGGGATTTACTGCACAACTACTGTTGGAACCAGTAAGGTAAACACAGTAGGATTATGGCTGAAATGTTAAACATACCTAAGTCCCATTGAAATAATTTGGGTGTAGGTTTTAACATAACCCAGAATGCAGACTAAAGTTCTACACATTACTGCTGACACTATGTTGTAGAATATGTAAACTTTACATTGTAAAGCTTTTCACAAACTCTTCTCTTGGATAGCAGCTTAGTACCTGTCAGTAGACTGAAAGCTGTATACATACTATTAAATTATAACATTGTCTAAACTATATCATTTGATCCTGATGATATATGTGAAAAATTATACAAGATTTCATTATCACAAAGTATAATGTTTTTAATAGGTTCTCAGAGAGAGTATTTTAGAGTTGTCATTGTGCTTGGTTCATACATCTTTATGGGTTAAGTCAGAGGCTTCCCTAATTTCCACAGGACTTCAAGCTGTGCTCTGGAATGCTACAGCAATGCACACATTTTAAGTGTGATTGTTGCAAGTGGCTATTTTATGTTTTCCTGCTCTACATTAATGATGCATTCTGGGAACTGTTTTCAAAGGTTTGTTTTTTCATTCTCCACCCCACAACAGGGGGAAAAAGGTGCATTAACACCAAGCGCTTAGTGCAAAGTTTCCTTTGAGAGCTTACTTAGCTAAACAAGGAGCAACTTACAATCTAGTCTAGTCAGTTTCACTAGTTCATTGACATGACTGTACCTAGGGAGAGACCAAGGAAACAGGCCATTTTTGTTCTACAGCAAAATTCTGCCTCTCCTCCCTTAGTATAGTTACCGTGCTACCGATACTAAATCAGTTAGTGTCATTATAACGATAAAAGGGGAAGTTGTTCCAGAAAAATGAAAAAATAATAATTTTATACATAGTCTAGATTACTCTAATTTGCGCTCTTTGGTTGTATTAGATGCAGTTATTCAAGACTTTTTAAAACTTAGCAGAACATAAATAAACCACGAGGTACATGCTTAAATACATGAAAGGACTATAGTAAGACCCTCACAATCTGAGCCTCACAAATAGCCAAATCCATTATCTGCTCCTATAGAACTCTAACAGTATTGTGCATTTGTGATCCACTTGCACAATATGGCCTTTACCCAACTCACTCAGCCTGTAGCCCCTCTGTGTTACCTGACAAGAAGCTTGCTAAACCTCCTCCCAAGTTTAAAAAGCCACTTGTGATGTGACACAGTAGAATTGTGGGTCAGGAAGAAAGCTCTGTTGCTTGAGTGCATGTGCACACACATAAACAAAATGCATGGACACACATAACACAGGGTGGCTTGTCTGGCCACTTTGGCCACTTACCTACTTTGACGTCCTTTCAATGCCAAGCAAAGACCTTTTTCTTTTTCCATGCTTTTAAATCTGACGTGTTTTGATTCCGCTGACTACTTTTATGCTGCTTTGTGTTTTATGTTTGCTGACTGCTTTTATGTTGCTCTTTTAAATTGTGGTGGTCTGTGTTTGATTTTTTTTTTAATTGTAATTTTAAATTTGTTGTAAGACACCCTGAAAACCTGGGTGGCCTGTTGCAATGCGAAATATAAATCCTTAAAATAAAGGACTTTATCCTTAAATACAACTGGATTTATTCATTCAACATTCCTGTTTATGATGATTTTCAGCTATTTGAATTTCTTGACCTTGTTTTTCATTTAGAGAAATAATATTATACTGTGTTTGCAGGAAAGACATCCCTAGTGGTAGAAAAGGAACTGGGATGCCAAAGTTTGCACATTATTTCATGCAGCGAAGATATATTATTTTAAGATCCTCAGAATCACCAGTTTTTCCTGTTTTTATGATGAAGCTTCACACTTCACAAAAACTAGTATGAGGTTGGAATGGTGATCCAAGAAAACCAGATGTTAAGACTGTGAGGTTTTGGGGTGGAACTATACTTATAAAACTGGAAGGAACATCAAAGGTCATCTAGTTTAACACCCTGATAATGCATGAATTCTACTACTACAGCATTCATGATAGGCAGACATCCAGCTTCCACTTAAAAACTTCTAATGAAGGAGAGTCCGCCACCTTTCAAGGCAGTGTCTTTCACTGTTGAATAGCTCATACCATCAGGAAGTTCTTCCTAACGAGGCTGTTCGCACATAACGACAACCAATCAGTTTAAAAACCAGAGGGCTGTGGGGGACGCTACCTGCAGCACACCTGCCTCATTTTAGTGCACAACCCAAATTGGCTCGTTCATACCTTGTGCAGCATAACGTGCGAACCCAGACCACTAAACAACCTAGCAGTTAACCCAGAAACAAAGCAGGGGTTATCTGCTCTTGTTTAGCCCCTAAAAATCAACCCAGCAGTCTTTGAAGAGCTAATTGTGGGTTGTGCTGTAAAGCAGAAGAGGCAGGTGCATCCCTGACAACCTATCAGTTTTTAAACCAATGGGCTGTTGTTACGTGCGAACAAGATCAATGTTTTGTCTAATACTTTTTTCTTGTTACTTAAACACATCAGTTCAAAGTCTAACTTCTGGAGCAACAGAAAACAAATTTGCCCAATTGACTGTATGACATCTTTTCAAATATTTGCAGATGGCAATCATATCAGCTCTTAACTATCTCTTCTCCAGACTAAACATGCCAAACTCCTTCAAATCTTCCTCAAAGGACTGGGTCTCTGGACGTCTCACCATTTCTGTTGCCCTCCTTTGCTGTTTGCTGCCCAAAATTCAGCCTCAAGTCAAGTTCTCTGCCTTTCCCTCTGTAACAAATAGAAAAACATATCCTGTTTTCTGATATCATAACTCTGTGGTGATGATGACCACAGTTCACATAACTGGTCACTGCTGATGGGGAAACCTACACCATAATGATATCAGGACACAGGCATTTTCTACTAGAGGAGCTCCTTTTTCAGCTTACCCAAACTTTGCAGATACTACATAGCATGTTAGAAGCTGATGGAAAATATCTTGGCACCCAGCTTACACAGGATTTAACACTTTCATGTTGGTTGATTATATTAGTGATACTATATCCCTTTAATAAGACATTTGTAGTACACAGGAAATAGCAGTTGATAGCAATTCTGGCTGCCTCTACCTGTTTCCTCCAGAATAAGTATGGGTGAGAAATTCATTTGGTTCGCATTTTAATGTCAACTTACTAAATTCGCACCTCTTGAACCAGAATGCAATTAATATTGCTTAATTTTACTATGTAGTTTGCAAATGAAAAAATAATATTATAGGGAAAAGTGCACACAAAACTATATATGTTAGGGGAAAGTGTGCACAAAAACATGTATTAGGAGGAATCATTTGCAAAAAATGTGTACATTGGGAAAAATGGATAAATGCTTATTAGGAGAAATGCACACATTTCTTTTCCCCTTCATGGATCACTGCCTTCTTGTGGCGAAGGGGCTTGCGTAACTCAGCGAAGCCATAAGCTATGTCATGCAGGGCCACCCAAGACGGACAGGTCATGGCAGAGTTCTGACAAAATGTGGTCCACTGGAGAAGGAAATGGCAACCCACTCCAGTACTCTTGCCAAGAAAACCCCATGGAACGTATCACAAGGCTAAAAGAGATGATGCCGGAAGATGAGCCCCTCAGGTCAGAAGGTGTCCAGTATACTACTGGGGAAGAGCAGAGGGAATTTCCAAGTAGCGCCAGAAAGAGTAAAGCAGCTGGGCCAAAGCCGAAAGGACACTAAGCTGTGGATGTGTCTGGTGGTGAAAAGAAAGTCTGATGCTGTAAAGAACAATATTGTTTAGGAACCTGGAATGTCAGATCAATGAATCAAGGTAAGTTGGAGGTGGTCAAACATGAAATGACAAGATTGAACATCGACATCTTGGGAATCAGTGAACTAAAATGGACAGGCATGGGCAAATTTAATTCAGGTGACCATTGTATCTACTACTGTGGGCAAGAATCCCTGAGAAGAAATGGAGTAGCACTCATAGTCAACAAAAGGGTGGGAAAAGCAGTACTGGGGCACAATCTCAAAAACGATAGAATGATCTCAGTACGAATCCAAGGCAAACCATTCAACATCACAGTAATTCAAGTCTATGCCCCAACCACTGAGGACGAGGTTGCTCAGTTCTATGAAGACCTACAACACCTTCTAGAACTAACACCAAAAAAAGATGTCCTCTTCATCATAGGGGATTGGAATGCTAAAGTAGGAAGTCAAGGAATCACCGGGATAACAGGCAAGCATGGCCTTGGTGTACAAAATGAAGCAGGACAAAGGCTAATAGAGTTTTGCCAAGAGAACACGCTGATCATAGCAAACACTCTTTTCCAACAGCACAAGAGGCGACTCTACACATGGACGTCACCAGATGGTCAATATCGAAATCAGATTCATTATGTCCTTTGCAGCCAAAGATGGAGAAGCTCTGTACAGTCAGTAAAAACAAGACCTGGAGCTGACTGTGGCTCAGATCATGAGCTGCTTCTTGCAAAATTTCGGCTTCAATTGAAGAACGTAGGGAAAACCACTAAACCATTCAGGTATGACCTAAAGCATATCCCTTATGAATATACAGTGGATGTGACGAATAGATTTAAGGGATTAGACCTGATAGACAGAGCGCCTGAGGAACTATAGACTGAGGTCCGTCACATTGTTCAGGAAGCAGCAACTAAATCCATCCCAAAGAAAAAGAAATGCAAGAAAGCCAAGTGGCTGTCTGATGAGGCTTTACAAGTAGCAGGGGAAAGAAGGGAAGCGAAAAGCAAGGGAGAAAGGGGAAGATATATCCAACTGAATGCAGAGTTCCAGAGAACAGCAAGGAGAGACAAGAAGGCCTTCTTAAATGAACAATGCAAAGAAATCAAGGAAAACAATAGAATGGGTAGATTAGAGATCTTTTCAAGAAAATCGGAGATATCAAGGGAACGTTTTGTGCAAAGACGGGCATGATAAAGGACAAAGAAGGCAGGGACATAACAAAAGCAGATGCGATTAAGAAGAGGTGGAAAAAATACACAGAAGAACTATACAGGAAAGATCTTAACGTCCCTGATAGCCATGATCGTGCGGTCACTGAACTTGAGCCAGACATCCTAGAGAGTGAAGTCAAGTGGGCCTTAGGAAGCATTACTAACAACAAAGCTAGCAGAGATGACAGTATTCCAGCTGAGCTATTTAAAATCCTAAAAGATAATGCTGTTGAAGTGCTGCACTCAATATGCCAACAAATTTGGAACACTCAACAGTGGCCAGAAGAGTGGAAAAGGTCAGTTTACATTCCAATTCCAAAGAAGGGCAATGCCAAAGAGTGTTCAAACTACCGCACAATTGCGCTCATTTCACATACCAGCAAGGTGATGCTCCAAATCCTACAAGCTAGGCTTCAGCAGTATGTGAACCGAGAACTACCGGAAGTACAAGTTGGGTTTCGAAGAGTCAGAGGAACTAGAGAACAAATCGCCAACATTCGCTGGATCATGGAGAAAGCAAGAGAATTCCAGACAAATTTCTATTTCTGCTTCATTGACTATGCTAAAGCCTTTGATTGTGTGGTTCACAACTAACTCTGGCAAATTCTTAAAGTGATGGGAGTACCAGACCACCTCACCTGTCTCCTGAGAAACCTGTATGAGGGTCAAGAAGCAACAGTAAGAACCGGACATGGAACAACCAATTGGTTCCAAATTGGGAAAGGAGTACAACAAGGCTGTATATTGTCACCCTGCTTATTTAATTTATATGCAGAGTACATCATGGGAAACGCCGGGCTGGATGAATCACAGGTCGGAATTATGAATGCTGGGAGAATTATCAACAACCTCAGATACGCAGACGATACCACCCTCATGGCAGAAAGCGAAGAGGATCTCAAGAGCCTCTTGTTGAAGGTGAAAGTGGAGAGTGCAAAAGATGGTTTGAAACTCAACATTAAAAAAACTAAGATCATGGCATCGGGCCCCATTACTTCCTGGCATATAGAAGGCGAAGAAATGGAAGCAATGACAGATTTTACTTTCTTGGGCTCCAAGATCACCGCAGATGGTCACTGTAGCCATGAAATTAAAAGACGCTTGCTCCTTGGGAGGAAAGCTATGGCACAACTAGACAGCATAGTAAGAAGCAGAGACATCACCTTGCCAACAAAGGTCCGTCTAATCAAAGCTATGGTTTTCCCAGTAGTAATGTATGGCTGTGAGAGCTGGACTATAAGGAAGGCTGAGCGCCGAAGAATTGATGCTTTCGAACTGTGGTGCTGGAGAAGACTCTTACGAGTCCCCTGGACTGCAAGGAGATCAAATCATTCCATCCTAAAGGAAATCAACCCTGACTGTTCATTGGAAGGACAGATACTGAAGCTCAAATATTTTGGCCACCTAATGCGAAGAGAAAACTCCCTGGAAAAGACCCTGATGCTGGGAAAGATTGAAGGCAAAAGGAGAAGGGGACGGCAGAAGATGAGATGGCTAGATAGCATCACCGATGCAATGAATATGAACTTGAGCACACTCCGGGAGAGAGCGGAGGACAGGAAGGCCCGGCGTGCTATGGTCACGAAGAGTTGGACACAACTTAACGACTGAACAACAAGTGGGTTTTAGCACTGCCAGTTAACACAATCACAGAATCACAGGGTTGGAAGGGGGGTGTTTAACAAGTGCTTAAGGATTCTAACAGCCTAATGTTGGGGGAAGAGGGGAGCCCTTTGTTGTTGCTATTGTTAAACAATTGGAAGTCAGAAACCTTTGCTAGAATCTATTGCAAATCATCCAGAAATCTATCAGTAGACCCCAGTTTAACTCCTGCAGACCTCTAGTCAGCCTATAGAAATTAGTATTCTGAACCTATCATATTTGTATTGGGCCACACAGGATTACCACGCATAGATAATATACAGTTTCTGGATGAAAATAGTAATAAAGATATCAGATTATAATTGTGCATGGCCTGGCGGATGGGAATGAACATGGTCTCTTTCTTCATTAGTCTGCTGTAGCAAAAGTGATGAAGAGTCCTGTGGTACCTTAAGGACTAACACATTTATTCTGGCATCAGCTTTTCTAGACTAGTGCACACCTCCTTAGATTTTTTTAATTTCATTTTTATACTGCCCGATAGCCGAAGCTCTCTGGGCGGTTCACAAAATTAAAACCACAAAAATACAACAAAAAATACAATATAAAATATAATAGATTAAAGCTGCAGAATGAAATACAATCAGTGCAGATATTTAAAACACAAGAGTAGATTTAAGACAGCAGAGCTAAAAAAAAAAAAAAAGGAATGCTAAAATGCTACAAATGCCTGAAAAAATAAAAAGGTCCTCACCTGGCACTGGAAAGAGTACAGCATAGGCGCCAGGTGAACCTCTCTAGGGAGTTCATTCCACAACTGGGGTGCCACAGCAGAAAATGCTTTCTCCCTGGTAGCCACCTACCTTACCTCTTTACCTCTTGAAGATGATCTTAGGGTCTGGACAGGTATGTATGGGAGATTCATGAAGTAGGAAGACATATATATATATATATATATATATATGGGTATTTGGGATGGGGTGCGTGGGTTACACAGTGGGACTAACACAAGGTATCAATGGGTATATCACGCTTTTGTGGAAAGCACAAAAGAATACAAGACCCAATCAGAGTAAGCATAAAGATCACCTCGAAAAGTTACTATAGCACAACCTTCCCCAACCATTGCCCATGCTGGCTAAGGGATGTAGTCCAACACATGTGGAGAGCGCCAGATTGGGGAAGGCTGGTATTGCATATATAAAGCTACATAACACTAGAAGTGAGTAAATTACTATCTTTAGTGAGAAAACCATTCCTGTATTTTAGGTTCTAGTTTCACAATACTGTGTTTGTAGAATCTGTTACCACAACAGACTCTTTATGGTGGCACATCTTTCGCATCATGGTTTTTCGATACTTCGCTCCCTGAGTATCACACTCCCCAATGGACCCAGATAGTCTAACAGCACAATCCTACACATATCAACTTAGAAGCAGGGCTAGCCCTGCTATTAGGCAAGGTGAGGATTTGGGGCGAGCAACTAATTGTTAGTTAATTAGATATTATTATATTTTTACTGCCAGGTATGGGGAGAGGTGCTTGTGGGATTTTCTGCTTCATGTGTCCAAATAACTTCCCTGGCTTTGGGTACTATGTCGCGATGCACCCTGGTTTGGGTGCTTGTTGCGGGGTGAGGCGCCATTTGATACTCCGTCTCAGGCAGCAAAGTATCTTAGCCCAGCCCTGCTCAGAAGTTTGTTGTTGTTCAGTCGTTCAGTCGTGTCCGACTCTTCGTGACCCCATGGACCATAGCATGCCAGGCCTTCCTGACCTGCGCTCTATCCCGGAGTGTGCTCAAGTTCATATTCATTGCATCGGTGATGCTATCTAGCCATCTCATCCTCTGCCGTCCCCTTCTTCTTTCGCCTTCAGTCTTTCCCAGCATCAGGGTCTTTTCCAGGGAGTTTTCTCTTCGCATTAGGTGGCCAAAATATTTGAGCTTCAGCTTCGGTATCTGTCCTTCCAATGGGCAGTCAGGGTTGATTTCCTTTAGGATGGACTGATTTGACCTCCTTGCAGTCCAGGGGACTCATTAAGAGTCTTCTCCAGCACCACAGTTCGAAATTTAGCACAGCTCAGAAGTTTCGCCCTATTAAATTCAAGGGAACCTACTCCCAGGTAAGCATAAGCATAGGATCGCGCCCTGAATCCCCCAACCCGCCCGTGTAGACGGTCAACGTTGATCAACTCCGATCAGCGAAGCTGTCGCCCAGCCGTACTCGGCGGTTTCATGAGGAAATATCCGCCTCAAGGAAGGAACCGAAACAAAAGAGAAGCGCTCGCGCAGGGCGGCTTCTCCCGCTCCGAAAACCGAACAGGAGGCGCTTCTACGGCACCGTGTTTCCGAACCGCCTCCTGTCCCAACCAACGGCCGTGCGCGGTTTGTTTATCTCTATGGTTTCCCCACTCGAGAGAGACAAGGATACGCTTCGTGTGGCCGGGGCAGTTTTCACCACACGAGCGATGGCTTTCACCACAGACGACGCTAACTAGAACCCCACAGCTGGCCGGCTGCTCCTATACACCTAGCCAACGTTCCTTAGAGAAGCGTACGGGTACTTTGGTTTCTTTCCCACAAGAGTGAACGCTTTCCGCAGAGCAGAGCAGAGCAGAGCAGAGCAGAGCAGAGCACCCCCTCCCCCCGCTCCTGCGTCTTCCCGCTCGCTCGCTCCCAGCATGCACCGGGGTTCGGCGGAGCGGAGGTGGCTTCCGGCCGGTGCCGCTTTCTCGGAGTGGGTGACAGCATCAAAATGGCGGCCAGGGCGCCAAATACGATTTTTTGAGAGACGAAGGCGAGCGCCGTCGCCGTCGCCGTCGCGAGCCGCAGCGAGATGGACGCGTCGGCTTGTATGAAGTCGCTGCTCCTGGCGGCTTCTCAGTACCGGGCTGCGCGCACCCAGCCCAACGCGGCGCTGTTGCAGCGGAGCCTGGAGGTGAGAGACGCCGGTGGGACGGGCCTGCTCGGCGCCCTTTTCGCCTCCGGCCTCATACTGTAGGGCCGGGGGGAGAGGGAGAGAGCGCAGGAAAGGAAGGCCTGGCGTCCTATGGTCCATGGGGTCACGAAGAGTCGGACACGACTGAACAACAACAATTTTAAAAGCTCTTTCCTCGAGCGTTCAACTGGTCGCTGTTTCCTGGACGTTGGCAGAGCTCTTTTGTGCTGTTCTGAATGCCACTTCCCGTTAGGATTCGCTTGCGTTTATCTCCCCGCCCCACAGCACGGTTTGTTTTTGGCATGCCTTGTTTTGAACTGAGAGTGACGCATATGGAAGAGCAATATACAAATAAAATGTTGCTGTCCTGTTCACGCGTATCTGGATCTAATCCCCCACTGAGCACAGTCGGATTTACTTCTGAATACGCACGGACAGGATTGCACCATAAATTGATGCTCCTTCTCTAACTGCATGATAAGAGGAAATTCCGTAGAGGTGTAGTGATGGGGTTAGTGCTCCACCCCTTAAACATCTACAGGTTCTATAACTCAGAGGCACACAATAGACCTGTTAACAAACAGGGAAGAAGTTCTATTTGCCAAGCATCTGTGATACAGGAATGTAGTCTAAACCCTCTATAAATTTACTGTACTGCACACTTCCCCCTAAATGTTAATAGTTCTGTCCCTTATGGCTCTAAATCTGAATCTGTACACTTTGGTCATCTATGAAGGCTCAGCTCCATATTCCTCCTCTGCCAGATGTGCAGAAGGTGGGGACATGGGACAAGGTCTTTTCAGTGGTGGCACTTGGGTTGTGGAATCCACTCACTAGGGAGTCTTGCCTGCTTATTTTCTGTTAATATCTACTCATCCGGTTGCAAGAATTTTATTTCCAATTGAAAGTTATCTGAGTTATGAAATTATGTTTCGCTGCTGAGTGTTTTTGTTTTCTTGTTTCAGTTTTGTTTCTGACAATGTTTTTTGAATTTTAAAAGTGTTTGTGAAGTTGTTTTGTGGACCCCTTTGAGGTTTAAAGCCAGGATAGGTGTCTTAAAGGCAGCTGTATTCACTATTTTATCTGAGCCACATTTTGCTTAATTCTAGCCCTGACCCATCCTGGGAAGGAAGTGGGGAGTAGTGAACATTTAATACTTACAACTATGGAAGGAATTGCTTGTAGATGCTGCCCTTTGGCAAGTATCCTAGTAACAGAGCCTTCATGAGCTCATACTCCTTGGATCTGATCATATTTTATTATACTGACTATTTTAAATTGAATGCCATGTTGATAGTTTCCAGCTTTAACTGAAATGTAGGATACAAACATTTTAAAAGCCATTTATTATGCATAGTTTCATATAGAACACCCTCTAGCTCTCTGAACTTGTCTTTGCATTCAAGTATTAGAATTCTCCATGTAAATTTGACTGAACTGGGTGAAAAAATCCACCTTCTGCTATTTCTTAAGAGCCCCTGTTGCAGAACTCAGAGTCAGAGAGACCACGGAGTGAAGGAAAAAGAGATTCTTTATTTAACGCGCGGGCTTAAGGCTGGAATCATTTCCAAAGAGCCAGAAGCCCCGAAATACATCAGCACATTGGTTTTATAGACATTGTGACACATATGAAACGGCTCCTCCTCCCCCTCCAGTGTGGGGTTGCAGTCCTCAACATTTCTTCTCTTAGCACCATTGTTTATAATACAAGAACTGGGTTATAGGGTAGCCATGATAAGGAGAGAACAGAAGAGAACAGCAGAGAACAAGATATACAATTGTATGACCTTTGACAAGATAAGGAATTCCTGTGTCTCGTCAGCTTACAACAATATATTCAAGGGAGAAAGAGCTCAGCAAGAACATGAAGCATGAGACTGCATGAGGCTACATAGTCTGACCCCCGATATGGCTGCTACACCCCAATTGTGTAAGCAGCTAGGCAGAAGCGTCCCATGTTCAGGTGCATTCTCAAAATTCCTGTTGTTTAACTGGGACATTTTTGGAGGATTTTTTAACATGTTTTCTAGCCCAATGTGTATGAAGAAGCTGTTTTTAGAAGTTTGATCAAACATGTACACAATAGCTTAGCATGCCCTGGTTCATGCCTAACACCAATTCATGGATTGTTTCAGAAGTTTTCTTTATTGAAGTATTTTTGATGGAAGGGAAGAATAGGGGAGTCTCATTATTTGAGTACATGGTTTGTTGTTGAGCTAAAACTCTGGGTAGTTTGTCCCTCAGCAACCCAGAGTTCTGGGTTTGCACATCGGGGGGGGGGGGGCATTCCTGGGTTGTTAATGAAAGTGGATGCAAAGCGGAAGTGGTGAGTGGGTGGGAAGTAGTGGTGAGTGGGTGCAGCAGGTGCACTCGTTGCTGCACGGCCCTATTAGTTGTTTAATCCATAGTCAGTATATGCAAGCCAGGCATATATATCATATGCTTCTCTCAAATGTACATCATGTTGTAGTTTTAAAGTGACCATTTCCTCAATGATCCTGTTGCACAAGGAAATAATTCCAAGCTTCTTTAAGCAAAAACCAGTCAGAAAGGCAAAGTAGCAGAAGGCAGGCAAATCAAAGAGAAAGAAAAGGCATTTGCCTATGATATATTTTAACAATCTAAATGTAGCAGCCCCAGAAAAGCAAATTAGGAGTGTTGTTAAACACTAATTCTATTGGTTTTACTGAGAAAGAAAATTAATAGTATGTGCACATGGAACTGACCCTTTCATTTCAGTGAATGGTTAAGACTTTGTACAAGAGCACTAAGTACTCTCTGGAGTTCCCATGTGCATAGGGAATATCTGGGTCAGAGTGTGTGTTAAAACTGTTAAGTTTCAGCTAGTACGTGCTATATTTATTAAAAGTATTTTTTATTCTTCCAGATCATCTCAGGCTTGAAGCTGACAAAATTTTTTGCATCAAACCAGATTTTACCAAGCGAATGTCTGAGCTGTTTAGTAGAACTCATTGAAGACCCAAATATAAGCCCTCCCTTAACCCTGAATGTGGTAGGCTTGCTCTCTCACCTAGGTAAGCGCTGAAGGTAATTGAGTTCATATGCCTCATGTTACATAGCTAGGGGAAGAATGTGGTATAATGCATATGTGTGGGTGTGATTTCCTTTGTATTTTGCTCTATACTGTATGGACTACTGTAATGTGCTCTACGTGGATCTGTCTTTAAAGAGTGTTTGGAAACTTCTATTGGTGCAGAATGCAGCTGCCTGGATATTTGTGGGAGCTGGGCAGTTGGCTCATGTGACACCAATACTGCACCAGCTGCACTGGTTGCCAGTACATTTCCAAACCTAATTTAAAGTGCTGGTTTTAACCTTTGCAGCCTTAAATGGTTTGGGACTAAGTTATTTGAAAGGACTGCCTTCATCCTTACCCATCCTTACTCAGTGTGCATACATCCTTATGTATGCACACTGAGGTAATCAACAATGGCCGTTCTCACTTGCCTGCCATCTGTGGCAGTTAGGTTTGTGAGTACAAAGGAGAAGACCTTTTTAGTAGTAGCCCCACCCATCTGGAAGGAGTTTCCATCATGGATTTATTAGACCCCTTTTTCACAGGTCTTCAGGAAAGCTCTGAAGACCCACTTGTTCTTGTTGGCCTTTCCTTAATTTTTAGGCTGCTGGTTTTATTTGTGATTGCTGTTTTTTATTGAATGTTATTACTTTGGTACTGTTTCTTTTATCTTGTACATCACCTTGGGATGTACAGCCTGGAATGCTGCAATCACTGGGGCATTAGATCGGGTGGCTCCGAAACACCCTCTCCCCCTGAACAAAACTCAGATTGCACCATGGTTCACCCCACGGTTGCGAGCTCAGAAGCGGGAGGTGCCACAGCTAGAGTGCCGGTGGTGAAAATCTCGCTCCGAAGACAATTGGAAATGGGTTGGAGCTGTAGCTCAGCCTATCACGTGGTGATAAGAGCAACAAAAAATAATTTTTATGCTGCCTCTATCACGTCCGCAGGGTGCTGTCCCAGGAGGCTGTTCCAAATGGTCTGGAACCTGGTTGGTCCAGTTGTTCTGGAACCAGTGGAGAATTCTAAGGCCTCCTGCAATGAATTTGCAAAACACTTTGCGGATAAAATCAACCGGATCAGGAGTGCTATTCTGTGCTGTGTGACTACAGTTAGTGAGCAAGGGGCAGTCAGTGGCAGACCAGTTGTGTGGGATCAGTTTCAGCTTCTTCCTTCTGATGAAGATGACAAGGTGCTTCCATCTTTAAGGCCGACTATCTGCTTACTTGATCCTTGCCCATCTTGGCTCATTATGAGTTTCAGGGAGAGACTCCTGGATGGGATCAAGGTGGTGGTGAATGCCTCCCTTCGGGAGGGAGTGATGCCATCAGCTCTCAAGGAGGCAGTAATAAGACTACTGTTAAAGAAGCCCTCCTTGGATCCCCATGATTTGAACAACTTTCGCCCGGTCTTGAATCTGCCATTTGGGGGCAAGGTGATTGAAAGGATGGTGGCTTTGCAGTTGCAGGCATATTTGCAAAAAGCCGATTATCTGGATCCATTTCAATCAAGCTTCAGGCCTGGGCATGGAACAGAAACGGCCTTGTTCACCTTGGTGAATGAAATGAGGAAATCTCTGGAGAGGGGTGAATGCTCCTTCCTTGTTCTCCTCGATCTCTCAGTGGCTTTTGATACCGTCAACCATGGTATCCTCCTGGACCGCCTGGAGGGATTGGGCATAGGGGGTACCGTATTACAGTGGTTCCGTTCCTTCGTCTCTGGCAGGTACCAGAGGGTAGCTCTGGGGGAGATGACTTCAGATCCTTGGCTGCTCACTTGCAAGGTGCCACAGGGTTCTATTCTTTCCCCGATGTTATTTAACATCTATGTGAAGCCGCTGAGGGCTATCATCAGGAGGTTTGGGTTGCAGTGTCACCAGTATGTGGATGACACGCAACTCTACCTCTCATTTAAATCCTCGCCCAGGTTGGCTGTAGAAACCTTGTCCAAGTGTCTGGAGTCAATGAGTGGGTGGATGAGAAGGAATAAGTTGAAACTGAATCCCAATAAAACCGAAGTACTTTTGGTGGGAGACAAGGGGAGGTTGGGGGATGTTGACCTGGTGTTGAATGGGGTGCAGCTGCCCCTGAAGGACCAGGTCCGCAGCCTGGGGGTCATTTTGGACTCCCAGTTGTCCATGGAGGCTCAGGTGTCAGCTGTGAGCTGGGCAGTGTAGTACTAACTCCATCTGATACAGCGGCTGCACCCCTACCTCCCTAACCATCTGCTCCCATCAGTAGTTCATACCTGGGTCTCATCTCACCTAGACTACTGTAATGCACTCTGTGTGGAGTTACCCTTGAAGATGGTTTGGAAGTTCCAGCTGGTGTAGAACGCGGTGGCTCGCCTGATTAAAGGCAGCCATTGGGGAGACCACATCACTCCAATGCTGAAGGAGTTGCACTGGTTACCAGTTGTTTTCTGGGCCCAATTCAAGGTGTTGGTATTGACCTTTAAAACCCTATACGGTTCCGGCCCTGTCTTTTTTAAGGAGCTCCTCCAGCAACACCAGGGATGCTGCTCTAGAAGATCAACCTCGGATGGCCTTCTGTCTGTCCCATCAGCTGAGACAGCTAGGCTGGTGAGGGCTAGAGAGAGGGCCTTCTCTGTGGTGGCCACCGCTCTGTGGAATTCCCTCCCTAGTGACTTCCGCCATGCCCCCTCTTTGCTGAGCTTCCACTGGGCTTTGAAAATCTGGCTGTTCAGGCGGGTGTTTGGGGTGGGTTAGGGTTTTTTAGAGCAATGTTTTGTTTAGTTAATCATGTAAATTTGTTGTATTGTGTGTTATTTGTATTGTATGCAGCCTAGAGTGGCCAGGTAGCCAGCTAGATGGGCGGCTAATAAATCTAATAAATAAATAAATTTATAACTGAAACTCATCCAGTAAAACTGGATGATAAAATTTGTCAGGTACCCCACTAAAATGTAATCTGAAAGAGTTGTATGAGTTTCGGGACAATACTTCCTTGGATGAGAATGTAATGCTATTGAGCCAGGCATGAACATAACACCTTAGTTCTTGCAAGAAAACTAGGAATAGTAACAAATACAAAATTGGCATGGCAAATTGAATACTAGTGTGCATGCAGCGACATAGTGTATGTACTTCATCCCTAGAAATGTGGCAACATCATGTGGTTCCTTGCAGATATAACAGACTTGGAGGGAACATGTGAAGCCCAAAGTGGGAGGGATGAAAGATCAAACTAGTTTTTTGTTCTAAGATTAAAATTAACTTTCCTCAAAAGTATAAGAGCTGAAATTCAGAAGCAACTGGAACTTCTTTGATTTGCTGAATTTAGTTACCTTGTGTCCTGACAGATTTAAAGAAAATTAAACATGTAGGCTCAGGGGGTCTGATTAAGATATAATTGATAGTAGGGAGGGGAAATATATTGCTATTCAGGCTCATCATTTCTGAAATATTTTCTAATTCCCACTTTGCTAGATATTTTACTTCTCGTGTTAATGATCACACATATTTTTAATTACATGTGTGTTTGCATGTTAGTTCTAGACAATGAGACCAGAGAAGCCCTCCAGAATACTTACAATCTGTGTAGTGTTCTGGCAGGTGTGATTCTTCGAAGTTCTGTCAATCCTATTGATCCAGTATTACTACAGGTAAGAAAATGTAAAGCTTAATGCTTTACATAACAAAAGTTATTCTTATAAAGCTTATTTATTATTTCTATTATTTATGTTTCACCTTTCTTCCCTGGAACTCATAGGATTTCCAGGTGGTCTCCCATCCAGGCACTATGCTGACTCAAACCAGCTTAGCTTTAACAAGGTTGCTGTTTCATTTGGCTTCAGACCATGCTGAAATGCAAATGTAGTGACCAAAACAATGTACAGTGCCAGCCACTCTACTGATTCCAAACAAATATGTGAAGCTGTAATTTTATACTCTTAATTGACTTAAATTGAAAATATGTATTGGTGGCTGCCTAGATTTGCATCTATACAGCCGTTTTTGCTTTCCATTCTTCATGGTCTAAAATAGGGATGTATGGACTGTGTAAAATCTGCTCCGTCTGTGTTTCACGGATTGTCAGGCACCTTTTGTTCCGTCATCTGCTCACAGATGGATGTGAATTTTTTTTTCATCATGAAGAAAAATATGCAAATAATTACCTAAGAGGTTTCGTAACAATTTACATAATTTATCTTAGTACATAATATTTAGCACATTATCCCCCATTCCATTCAACTTTTCCTCAGCAGAAACTTGCATATTTTCCTACAAATAAATATGCATACATTTCAGGAAAGTAAAAAAAAAATCATCTGAAAGTCCACGGACTCTGCATGTCCTGAGGGGGTCACTCTGCAGTGGATTCTGCAGGTAATTTTCTTAGAAATCTGAGCTCATTTTAGTCCATCTCAAATTTCTCCAGCATCCCTAATGTAAAATAATGGGTGCATACTAATATCAACCACATAGCGACTGCCTTTTTCAGGTTTGATTAAAACCAAAACTTGATTGACGAGGCTTCCTGGGAGAAACTGAGGGGATAGTTGGCTGCCTCCGAACTTGGAGGCGGGTGACTATCCAATGCAGGGTGGGCAGAGCATGGAGGGGATCCCCTCCTCTGCACTCCAGCCACCCTGCCTTTGCGGCTAGATGGCGCTTGGGAGTGCCCTCTTTTTGCCTACTCCGTGCTGCTCTTCGGAATGCAGTGCCGGGGATGAACCACGCTGCCTACAAGGGGGTGGGGAATGAGGTTCATGGGAACTGAGCTCAGAGCTCTAGCTCTGAGCTTGGTGCCCAGAAACTGAAAAATCCTATGGCCATCTAGATGCTGTCTAGCAGCCATAGGATTGCACCCTGAGTTGGTTTAATACTAATATTTGTTCTGTTTCATATCTGCACTTGAGTGGTTTAATATCCCAATATGACTATTTTGTTTTATAAATGGAACAAAAATAAGACTATATGTTATGATTTTAGTACAGTTTTGAAATTGTATATAATCTAGTTCTAGATCTGAAAATGGAGCACAAATGGTTCTAATGCAAATAAATATTTTCCTCTTAACTTGGAGTTCAGCAAGCTGTGCCTTTTACAGTGCAATTCTGTACATGCCTACTTAGAAAGAAGTCCCACTGAGTTCAGTGAGAGGCTTACTCCCAAGTAAGTGGGTATTGAATTGAATCCTCAGTTATCTTAATTGGTTTTCTTTTTGTTTCTCAGAGTATTCAACTGCTACAGAAATTGACCTACAATTCAAGAGTGTTCCATGCCAGTGCTAATATTGATGACTTAATTTCATTCCTTATGCTTCGGGTGTAAGTACCTTCTTAGGGTTAAATATTTAGCTAACAGAGGGAGCAATCCTATGGCCACTAGTCAGCAGCTAGACAGCCATAGGATATGTGGTTTTCCGGGAACTGACCTTCCCTCTCCCCTCCTGTGCACTGCCTCGCAGAACACAGAACGGAACAGCCCCGCACTCCCCGCTCAGAAGAGGAGCGTGGAGCAGCTAAAACAGGGCATTCTGGGGCGGGGAAGGTGGAAATGCCGGTACAACACATCCTATGTGTCATCTGGTAGCCTCCTCCCCCGCTCTGCCTTCCCCATGGCTAGACAGCCAAAATCAGCTGTCTAGCCACAAATGCAGGGCAGGAGAAGCATGAGGGGAACGATCCCCTCCATGCATCTCCTGCCCTGCATTGGATAGGCGGTCGCCTCCAAGTTTGGAGGCGGCTGCCTATCCCCATAGGATTGTGCCCTAAGGCAAGAATTCTCTACACACTTACTTGGGAGTAAATCTCATTGAGCTTTTGAGTAGACTTGTACAGAATTGCACTATGTGGATCAACTAAGGGGTACACCTCATTAAACACAGTGGGTCCTACTTCTGAGTAAACATGCCTTGGTTTGTGCTGCATCTTGTGAGATGTTTAGTCACTCAGTTACAAACCACAAGAGGACAGGGCTTACTATCTGAAATTCAACACAATTGAGACAACAGAAGAAGGGTAACTGAGAAAAAAATGCATTTGTCAGTTACTTGTGCTTAGGCTTGGTTGCAGTTGCATATGGGGACTAAGGGGTTGTGCCAAAGGCTCATGGAAAAAACTAGGTTTTGAGGAGGGATTCAAAGGAAGCGAGAGAGGTCCTCTCAGATATAGTTCCAGGCAGGAGTTGCAGTAAGGGAGAAAGGACAGATTTGTTGGGGAAAAAAGGAGGCTTTTTGACAGTTTAGGGTGGTGGAGCTGTAGGTCCAAAGCTCCTCCAACAGAGGTATATTGGGATATGAAAGCAGAAAGATCGGAGGCAGGGACCTGATCTTACAGTAAGCATTTCTTGCCATGTGTACTCTAAAGAATAAGATATGGAGACATTCACACATGCGCACATGTTCCCTGGTGGTCTTCTATGCAGATTCGCCTATGCCCAGACCTTTTTAGTTTCAGGCACAGGACTTCATCAGGCACTTTCAGGACATTTTCCAAAAGACAGTAAAAGAAGAGTGGTTGGCCTGGCCCTCAATCAGCTTTTTTATCATAGAACTGTAAACCAAATTTTCTTGCTGATGCTGATCTTTCAGCTGGTAACTCTATATGCAAGGCAACTCTGCACAAGAGGCCCCAAAATGAGGCCCAACTTTCTTCTTATGCTATGTAGGTGCCCTCATTTAGTATAGTTCTACTGTGGTATTGGGTCTTAATAGCTGGAGTTTAACTTGCACAATGCTTGATTGATTAGGGCTTCAGTGCTGCTTTGAGAGCCTATCTAGGCCAGAGTGGCAGCATATAAATGAAAAAAATAAATGAAATAGTACAAATAACCTTTTTCTTTCAGCACGTATCATAAAGATATTTACACATGGCCTTGCATTCCACTTGCCTTAATAATGTTTATTCTTGAGCAAGTTATTCTGTAGTCCCAACACTAAAGCCATTCTGACAGAGCTGTACGTGGATGGGCAGGATAGTGTGTGTTTTGGGTAGTTCAGTGGGTTGTATGTATCTGTAAAACTGCCTTAAAGCATTTTATTTTACACTGAGCTACACAAAGCTCAATAAGGGACAGAATCTAGGCATATGGTAAATATAATATGCTGATTTACTTATATATGAAACCATCCCACTGAACTATATAGCAATATTTGGTTCAGTAGGGAATAACAATTAACTTGAAAGAATCAGCTTATACAAGAAAGTAAATGTTGAATTCTATAAATGCATTTAAACAACAAATCAATTTGTTTATTTTGACTTTTATTTTAGTCAGTCTACAGAAGATGGGCTAACTATACCATGCCTAGGACTTATGGCAAATCTGTGTCGACACAATCTATCCATTCAAGCACACATCAAGTCACTGGTAGGAATCTTCCTTTATTGAAGGCTTTTTGATGGAAGGAAAGAATGGGGGAGTCTCATTATTTGAGCATTTGAAGCCTTCACATCTTAAGAGAGCAATCCTATGGATACTAGACACTGTCTAGACTGCCATAGGATTTTACAGTTTCTGGAAACCGAGGTCAACCATCCGACCTTGGTTTCCAGAAACCACACTCCACGCCCCCTTGTAGCCAGTGTGGTTCTTTCCATGTTGCTGCCTTCTCTGCACTCATAAAAGGAGCGTGGAGAGGGTGAAAGGAGGGCAGTCTCAGGGGTGGGGAGGGGAGGAGACTGCAGAAGCCGCTTTAGACGGCTTCCTGTTGGGTCTCTGGGTCCCTTCCCAAAACCATGGCTAGATGTGTGAAAATGTGCATCTAGCCACAAATGCAGGATGGCTGGAGCACAGAGGAGAGGATCCCCTCGGTGCTCTGTTCACCCTGCATTGTGTAGGCATCAGCTTCCAAGTTCGGAGGCTGACATCTATCTCGATAGGATTGTGCCCTAAGTGATTTTAAGTGAAAGTTGATTTTTTTGTCTTGGTTCTGTGTAGCGGCATGAGCACAAAATTGCTTTCAAAGCACATGGAAGAAAATGGAATTTGGAGAAAATCTTTAGTTAATCTGGGGCGCTTTGCTTCCATGTTTAGAAACTTAGCATAGGTGATAAGACATATCTTGTTTATCTTACGTTATTAAGACAATCTTATGTTAATGAAACCAGAGGAAGAGAACACCAATTTGAAACAAAAAAGAAATCAAGAAAAGAGGAGTTGTATCCAAAGAGAATTCTCCACAGCACTTTTGGATAGAACTCCTGTTTTTGGTCACTTCAACAAACACCAGATCTGATACTTGTAAGTTGCGTGCCAAAGAAAGTAAGGACGGTGATTCTCTCTTCAATGCCTAACAATGCAGCAATCTCAGACCAGAATTCCAAGCCTGGTGCCATTCTTTATTATAATAAAACTAAAAGTAGCATGGACACCTGTGGCCGGATGGTCTCCACATACTCTTCCAAGCACATGATCAAACAATGGCCAATGGTGGTATGTAAAGACATAGTTGACATTGCTTTTTAAATGGTTATTGTTTGAAAGCTGAATAATGCACTATGGTTTCCTTTCTCAACCTGGTGCCCTTCAGATGTGTTGGACTGCAACTCCGATCATTCCCAGCCAGCATGCTCAATGGCCATGGTGGATGGGGATTATGGGAGTTGCAGTAGAACACATCTGAAGAGCACCAGGATAGGGAAGGCTGCACTATGGAGAGAGCATCTCTTCCTCATAGACCTTGGTCTGTAGTTGGACAAATCCTGGGTTGATCTAGAAACATAGCCAACCTGCCTGGGACATCAAGAGAGGCAGCGTCAAAACTGGTAGGGTCTACTACTGCTGACACTAGGAAAACAGAGCCATGTGTCATCTCTGTGATTGTATATAGGCTGCTTGAGTAGCATATGCTATGGTTGTGAAGGGTGTGAGTTTTATTTTTGTTATAGGTAATTTACAACTCATGCTAATTGCACTTATATTTATGTAACTCTTATGATTATATGTATGCTAATGGCACAGGGTTTTTTTAATGTTTTAGAAACGGGGGTGAGAACCCACATATTGTTATTGTAGATTTTTGTACTTTGCATTGTGAGGTATTATTGGTCCCAATTATTCATGTGTAACTATATGTTTTATTGGAAAAGGAAAGTTCTCAATGAAGGCGTGATTTTTACTTACAAATAGTGTGAGGGTTAATACCTTCCACCAGATATTCTATTTGTGTGGCATTCTTTGAGTACATTTGACCTCCAAACCAGATTGATGCAGTCAATTTTTCTGTTGACAGGGGGTTAATATTCTAGTCAAACTTTATGGCTCAGAATGTATTGACTTAGTATGCGATCTTCTCAAATGCAATTTTTTCTTGGACTGCTTTCTCTTTTTCCTCTGTACTAGCCTAACGTGAAGGGTTTCTATCGCACTCTGATCAGCTTCTTGGCCCACAGTAGCCTAACGATGGTCGTATTTGCACTTTCAGTATTATCAAGCCTTACATTAAATGAAGAAGTTGGAGAAAAGGTAAGGATGTGTTTTATTTCGTTTTGAAAGAAGCTTCCTCATCAGGCATGTTAATCTCGCAGATAAGAATATTTGTGGTAAGATGTGGAATTACACAAGCATCCTGTACAAGTAAAGTAATCTGGATCCATTCTACTATGCATATCTTTTACAACCCCATTGAATCATATTTATTACTACCATGTTTTGTGTTTGTAGGTTTGCTTTGATATAGCTGGGTATGTGATGGCTGCAAAGTTCAAATGATCGTAAACCTGGCTTGTTTGTTTAGCTTTTCCATTCCAGAAACATTCATCAGACTTTCCAGCTAATATTCAACATACTTGTGAATGGTGATGGAACACTAACAAGAAAGTATTCTGTTGATCTGCTCATGGATCTCCTGAAGAATCCCAAGATTGCAGATTATCTTACCAAGTATGATTTACAAAATGAACTCAACTATACGTATTCTTCTTTGGGGATCTCCAGTATATTCCTTAATTCTTGTGTACATTTTTCTACATGTTATCTGTCCTAATCTCTGCATGTTGGAGAATTTTGTTGCCATAGTTTCCCAACCATTTCTTCAACACTTTACAGATGACAGAACATAAGCTCTGTCTTGCATTTTACAGTCCTCCCCTGTAGCTCTATGCATAGTTTCCAGCCTATGGATGGTGAGGGAATTGGGATTATGGCCATCCTGCCTTCAGTGACTGACAACAAGCAGTCTGGATCTGATTTCTAAAGCAATGCTTTCTGGGCTCTATCAAATTTCACCGTGTATTGAAAGATGATGAAAGCATGTGTTGCGGAAGTCACCATCTTAGAATAGGTATTCCCTTCTCTCCCTGAAATAGTTGAAACAGCAACATCTAAGGCCTGAAGAGTGGACATTTTCCATCTCCCCGCCCCCACCCCTTCACTGCAGGGGGTTGCCACTGGATAGAGGCAAGAGCTATAGACTGTCCAGCTTCTTGGCTTTTTCAATGTTGGCACCCACTTTATGAAATGCTCTGCCCAGAGAAATGTGTCAAGAAATACCTTTATTCTCCTTCCACCAGCAGGTAAATTTACAACAGCAGTGCCCATTCAACAAACGTGAAACATATTTGGTTTTGCCTACCTCAGCAACTGCGGGATCTGAAATTTCACAAGAGCGGAATGAACAGGAAATTATGCTATTATTCTGATAATGGCTCCTTCCTAGAACGCTGGAATCAACAGCAAGTCTCTAGCTGTATTCAAAAGCGGCAGAACCATGTTTTAAAAATTGATTTTTAAATGGACTTTTAAAGAAATGATGGTGTATGGATTTTTTAATGTAAAGCAGTGGGAGAGACCACTCCATTGGCTCTGCTGAGAGATTAGTTGCATTTGGCTCCTCTCCTTCGAATGTTTCCATTCAAGTGGGTCATTATAAGAACTTTATAACTTTTAAGAACTGGTGCTTGAGTTCACTTTCTTACTCCCTACCCATCTCTTTTTTCCTTTTGTGTTGTGTCATCTAAATTGTAACCCTGCAGGAAGGGACCATTTTATTGTTGTTTTATTGGTCTGATGAAATATGCTCTGGGAGCCTTTTTAGCTGAAGAGCAGAACAGAAATGCATAAAATAAAATAAACATCTGCTCATTGAGCCGTCTTGGTTAATTCGAATTGTATTACCAATAGCGATGTAAATGGGAAAAATTGACATTTTGGGGAAATTATTACTATTATTACTTATAATAAATAGAAAAATATGCCTTTTTTAGTGCTCTTTACAGAGCACTTTACATCACTTCATTATTTTATATGTATTATAAAATAATGTATTACTTATTAATGTATTAATTACTTATTAATGTATTACATATAACTTGATTGGCTCATAAAATTATAATTAAAATTGAAAATATTTTAAAGTAAACTTGAGATTGGAGGCTTCAGTCTAGTGCGTGTGTGGCAACCTGATAGGGTTGTGCCTTTACCATCTTAATTTTTGTTCATTTTAAAAGTTGTCTCTAGCAGTGGTGTCAGTCCCATGCCTATGCCATAGAAAACTACTGAGTTATTTAGGGTTAGAGGGTTTATTTTGCTCAGATGTAGGCTGAATCTACACATAACAGTTGTATTGTTATCATACCGTTATAACTATTGGTACACATGACACCAATGGGCACCAATAGTTATGATAACGGTATAACTGCAATGTGTAGGTTCAGCCGTCATTCCATAATGGTGAGGTCTAGTTGGGAGCTTTATTTCAAAACGATGCTGGCAATCTTACAGAGAGGATTTTAAAAAACACTATTCCGCCATGGATTCAACATTTCCAAAAACTTTACTTCTGAAGTGTTAGATAAATCTTACTGTTAGGTAGTTTTTAGAAATAATTTTGGCAGAGTAAAGACTGAGTAGTTATATATGAACACCTTTCCTTAAACATTTTATTAATCATTCAAAAATAATCATAATCCAAAATTGTTCAATTTTAGGGGTGGGTGAGCAAAAAGGTCCTTGGGGAAAAAAACGGAAGAAAATGTTTTCTTCCTAATGGCTTTTTTTTTTCCCCCAAGGCCTTCACATCATTCATTGTTAAGTAATGTGTAAGAACTAGCTTTTGACTTATTGCACATTGATGCCCAGATCCCAAGCATTTATTTGGTGATATCTACTTGCAGTACTGATATGTTGTGTTTGTGCCATTTTACTAATTCACACTTGGTGTATAGTCCCTGAAAACAGTGTCCATGTTCAAACAATCGTATCTTGAGTTAAAAAGCCAAGATATAAACAGGCCTTTTCCTGCATACTTTGCTCTGTTGTGTAAGCCACGATTAAACTAGGAAGCCTCTTACAATAATAATTATTCCATCCAATCTCGGAAAGGTTACCTGCTTTAGAACAAGCCGGGACATTTAACCATAGTTTGAAGTTGGTTTAATATCCTGGCTTTCCAAAGTTGGGAGCGATAGTTTTTTGGTTCAGTCAAAACACAAAACTATATAGTTCAGAGGCTTCCTGCTTTAAACATGGCTTGTATGAAGGGATAGGCGAAGGACCTGCTTGCTGAAGCAAAAAGGCTTGTTCCTATCTCAGCTCATGAAACCTGAATATGATCATCTGAACAGAACTGGTGTTGTCTGGCACCTTGAGCCTTGGGATCAGCCCATCTCTATCATGACTCATTGAAGATTCTTAATTAAAAGTATACTATTGTAAATTTTAAAATGAAGGATGAATAATGCTGCTTTCAGATCACTAAGAAATCCCCATTTTGATTATATTACACCAAAATAAAAGAAATCTAAACATTTTTTTTTCTTTCAACAATGTAGGTATGAACATTTTACATCTTGCCTCAATCAGGTGCTAGGCCTCCTTCATGGAAGAGATGCAGATTCATCAGAAAAGGTACTTTACAGATGAACAGCTGCATAATGGTACACCTTAATAGGATCTAGACATCCATCATTCTGACATCTAGCCCCAGTTCTGTCCTTAACTTTAGGAATTTAAGTCAATGCCATTCTTTGGAATATAGTGATAAATATAGTGATATTTGGAATATAGTAATAAGTATTCATACCTACAGGTATTGGGCAATTAGGCCTGTGTTTCATAATGTTGTGCTTTAACCACTATAGTGTTTTACTTCTTCTAAAACCTTTGCAGAATAAACTTCTATAAATATCAGCAGTGTGTTAGAGTAAATCATACCTTCCTTTTCCACAGATAAATGTAGTTCTGCAAATAACTGCATCTATTCTAAATTGTGTAGTAAGGTATATAGCCTTTGTAATGCTGAGCAAATATGTATTTATTACTTGGATAATATTTGAAGTCCAGCTGTGAAGATTATGCTATGTTTAACTCCATATTTAGTGAACTTTATGTCCACTGTACAGTTATACAAAATTCCTCTGATAACAGGGATTGCCTGGCCAGAGGTCAGTAGTAGAACACATGCTTCAAATGCAGAAGGTTCCAGGCTCAGTCCCTGATATCTCCAGTTAAAGTGTCCTGGATGGCAGGGTTGGAAGAAAACTGAGATCTTGCAGAGCAGCTACCAGTCAGAGTAGACAATACTAGGCTGAATGGATCAGTGGTATGTTTCAGTGTAAGACAGCTTTATATGGAAGACTCCATTCGTACCCTAAGGAGGTAGGGTTTTGTGCAACTCCTTTTTTAAACTAATAGCAAACCAACATTTTCAGCTCTGTAACATTTCTTGGAAAAACAGGTAAAATAAACCATCTGTTAAAACTTTCATTACTATAGTATTTTGGCCCTGAAATGAAGTTTTCCAGTTGGAACTGAAACAGATACTGTCATAAAGAGTATATTGTTTGTGAAAATAGAAAACATGTATTCTTCTACTTCCTGCTCAGGTGTTAGAGTTACTACTTGCCTTCTGTTCAGTAACAGAACTCCGTCATGTCTTGCGTCAAGCAATATTGGAACCAAATACGGCAAGTTGTGGAAGTACAAGACTTGCAACTCGATCTAAGCCTTCAGAGCCATCTATTGTCTTAGTACATTGGTCAAACCAGCCTTTGGAAGCATCTGAAAACTGCTCGACTCTTGCCTTAGAGCTGTTCAGGGAGATATTTGAGGTACCCAATTCTTCTAGAATAGGTTTGAAATGGCTTCTCAGTCAGCTAATCCATCCATAGGGCAGATGGGTTACTTGCTCTAGTATCATAACTGTGTCTCCAAAAGAAGGAACTTGTTTCGCTTTTAGCCCTAGCCATTTTGTAGATATTAAGCACCTGGCTTGCAGCCAATCTAGCCTTGTTGTTGCTGGTTGCTTTGTATGAAAACAACAAATGGGAGCCAATATAAAGAATGTTCCTATGTTTTATAAGTAATATCTCAAAGCTCCATATTTGACTTTATTTAGAAAAAAAATGGCTATTGCATTAGGTTATTTCTAGATTTTCACATGCTTTTGTAAATCTGGGTAAAATAATGCAGGTTTCCCCTGATGGAGCTGCATTTTCTGCAGAATTTGGGGGGTGGTGATTTCCCTGGCAACACCTTGCACATGCTCAAAATCTGCTCCAGGTGTTGGTTGACCCTCCAGAGCAGATTTTCAGGGAAACTTGGGATTGCAGAGGTAAGGAGAGAGGGAGAAAAGTCTCTTTGCATGAGTATAAATTCACTTACATGATCTTAGATCCTGCTTTCAGGTTTTAAAACATTAATGGGCTTTTTAATTTAATTACTGTGTTTCAGGTTTACCTTGGTGTTCATCTGTAAATTTATTGTTAACGACCTAAGGTTTTATAACAGGTTACATCCTTGGTTTTATAACTGCTGGATTGCATCTGTTTATAAGAAACCAATAGAATTATTTGTATGCATAATTATAGTCTAGAATTGAAAATATTTCATTTTAAGAAAAGAATTAATGTTCTTACAAATTCATTCAATATCTCAAAAGCATGGACATTCAAAGTTATGGTGCCTTCCTTAACTTCTGTGCCATGTAAGAAATAAAGATGTTGTGCAATTTACAGGAAAATCATGTGCAGATCTATTCGGAAGCAAGTCCCTGTGAGTTCAGTGGGACTTACTCCCAGGTAAATGTGCATAGGATTGCACTATTAGGCTCAATAGACCCAGACTTCATCTTTGTATTTTGGCTCCAATTCCTCTTCCTTTGAGGATTATGGGCTACATTAATGCTGTTGTCAGTGCTATGTCAGTGTCTAATAAGAATTTAGTTACATCTTAAAATTAATGACATGGAATTTCTGCAAGAAGAAATGCTGGTAACAGCAATATCAATTTTGGAGACAAATCTTATTGTCACTTGCCATTTAGTGGCTATGAAATAATGCAGTGGAACTGCCGCTTTGAGAGAAGCGTGGATGAGAGGAATAAGGAAGAAGCCACCAGGGAGTGTGAGTGGAGTAGACGCACAACTGAGAAGAGCACAGGGATTAAACGCAGCATCGAGGAACTGGGTGTAATTATAGAATGAATGCCATGACAAAAAGGTAGACTGGCTAGGTTCTGGGTGAAAAAAATGGGAGGAGGGATAGGAGACCAAGGTACAAAGAGCCTTTCATTCCAACCAGTTCACATAGCTATTCCCTATTGTTCCACTTTCCTCCATGTCTTCCTCCTTGTTCCATCTTCTTGTATCTTCAGTTGCCTATATAGGTTTTTTTTGGTAATTTCTTGTATTAAAAACATTCATGAATAATTATTAACTAATTTAAATGCAGGGGGAAGTGCTGAGTGGGAAAAAAATTCTTTCCTGACTCCCAACTATGGCAATCGGATACAAAATCCCTTAAGTTCCTAATTCTAAGTAAAGACAGAGTAGTTAAAACATACTAGCATATCTGGAATATGACATATCTGGAATATATGGAACGACATGTGTGTCATGGGACCTGAGATGAAGGCTGAGTGACTTTGAACTTAGAAAGCAGGTTTGCAGAAGGGAGTAGGATAACTTCTTAATCCATGGTTTGGATGCCAACAATTGTGTAATGTTTCTGCTATAGGATGTTATTGATACAGGCAACAGTGCTATGTCTGAGCGCTTTGTGGATCTTCTTCTGCCTGTTCTTCTCGACCATCTTCATTTCCCAGATCATGTACTAGAAGACCCGTTGGCAAAGAAGAAATGTGAAAGAATGATCAAAGCCATTGATATCTTGATAAATATCCTTGGTGCAAGTTCTTTGTTATCATGATATGCTTACTATGAAACCATACACGTATGAAATAAACTAGATTAAATGCATTTGATTTAAATAATACTTAGACCCCAAGTCTGTGTTGGATAAACATACAAACTATACAAAAGGGCACTCTCTTAAAATGGTTTAGGATAAAATATGGTCTTTCACTGGGTTTACATTTTGTACAATGTAACTCTTAAAACTGAGTTTGGAAAGTTGAAACCTACTTAATCAAGCTTCTCTGAGGGCTATCTTATAGTTTACACGGCAGATACATTTTCTGCATGAAGGCTGATGTTTGCCCTGGTAAACAATATACACGTGAAGAGATGTGTCTGTAAACATGAAAAAGACATGTCAGGAAATCAGACAGTCATCGTCCTGTGGCTTGTATCCTGTGTGCACTTCATGCTCTGGGTCTTTACTATAAGACACATGATGTACATTCAGCAAAAATATTGGCTACAAAGTGTAAACTTGCTCTGAATATCATGGTTTTATCTGTATGTGAAAAGAACTTATCTGGAATCCAGACACAAATTAAGGCCAATTAGTCTAGCTTAGATAACTGCTTAGTACTGTCTGGGTCTTTTGAAGAAATTGCCCTAATCTGAATTGCTGAAAAACAGTTACAGAATAGCATTCTTCACTTGCCAGCTATTATGAGGTAAGCATAGGTAAACAATGTTCACTAGTGAACTTGCTCGTAATCTGAAACTTTATAAATCAGAGACTATATCCTTAACAGAACATACCGCTTTGTGCAGATGACATGCTAAAAATGCATGTTACTAAGGTTCTAACAGCTACCAAATGTACATCTTTAATAGAGCACCAATTTACATGCAGTGGGATTGACTTTGGCTTTGGGGCAAAGGTAATTGACTCTGAACTGAGGTAAGTGGTATTTTTTTTTAAATCCCTAGCACATTCCCTTACGTTTCCTATTGTCGCAAGGCTAAACTTATTTTTTTTTCTGCAGAAATAGAAACCCCCCAGTATATAGTCATTGAGCCCTAGTAGCTGACAAGCTATCCTTGAAATCTGACATTTCTATTTATATGAATATTTATTTGCAAGAGATGAACATGTTTTGTTCAAGGCATCCTAGTATGTAAGATGGATTAGCCCTGTTCAGGCACTAGGTCTAAGCAGGGAATAGCAACACATGTATGGGCTACAGGGCGGAGTGTGATGGCCTTGCTTCACTGCATTGAATGGGGATGTCTGAAGGGGGTTTCTACATGTGTTCACATGAATGCATGTAGAAGACTCTGTGTGATTGGGAACCCTACTTTGTCAGGGTTCCTGATTGTGCAGAGGCTTCTACTTGTGTTCAAGCACCTTTGATACCTTCCCACTCTGTGGGAAGGGTGGGGACAGAAAGGATGGAGATGTTGAGGGTAGGATCAGCATGGGCAGCTCCATGTTCCCTATATACGTTCCCTATTCAGGCATAATACCTGTACAAGGCTACAGTACACAACATTATTTAATCAATTTCTTAGCCTTCTCCTTGTGCGCAAGCCAATCTAAGTTAAAGAGAGGCAATGTTGCTTGTTTTGGTTCTGAATGCAAAAAGTCCTGGAGCAAAAAAATTTATTCTAAAGATGCCCAGTGCAGAAGCAGTTTAATTTATAGCTTCATTAGTTTCATTTCAGTGCTTGAAACTCCCATTGCAGTTTTAATCATCTTGATGAATTTTTGTTTTGACATGGTCTTATATTATTACTATATTTTTATTTGTAGGCTGTTTTTGGAAGGATTTGTATCCTTGGAAGCAGGATATAAATGATTCAATACAGAAACAATTCAAAATATACCAGCTAGGATAAAGATTTAAAAAGCAGAAAAATCAATGTCAGTAACTAGGGAGGGCTTTTTATAGGTAAGAGGTCTTCCCTTGTCATCAGAAGAACAATAATAATAGGGTTACATGGATTTCTCTCTGCAGAGAATTCCAAAGGCTAGGTAAAACGGAAAGCATCGTGAAGGTTGTTTCTGAAGACAGGACCTCATTTATACATAACCACACTTAAAAACTGATGGTTGTAGTGCCTCTCCACTTTTACTGCACAGCCTACGATTGGCTCCTTTGTAGGTTGCGAAGCATGACATCCAAACCTGGACTGCTGGGTCATTTAGTCCCTAAACAACACACAGGTTAAACCATGGATTGTTGTGGGTTGTGTGCAAAAGCCGAAGAGGTGAGCATGCTGCAAGCAGCATGCCCGCTCATGCACATTCCATAAGTTTTTAAAGGTTAGCATATGGTAGGATCTTTGTAGTTAGTTCCTACTTTTTTAAGTTTTTAAAATGTCTAAAGCATGGTTGGTGATTATCTGAATCTATTTGCATTCATAGAGAAGAGTTAAGGAAGTTAAAGCCTTCTTTAATAACTGTTGCACTTGTATAGTCATTTTCTTGACAAATATAATGGGGAAAAAATTGAAGCTACCAGGTAAAAGCTGTAATGCAATCTGTTAGCTGTAGCTTTTATACAGTCAAGGCCAGAAATATTGGAACAAGGATAACTGTTTTGGCTGTTGGCCTCTGTACACCACCACATTGAAGTTGAAAGGAAACACACCCAGAAGTCAGGACTGTCAGCTGTAATTCAAGGGGTTTGACAAAAGTGGGGCACTAATCATTCCGGAAGTACAGCCAGTGGCATACACCCCCACCCCATCGTTGGTGACTCATAAGTAATGGAACAAATGGCTGACAAGCAGCTGCATGGCCAGGTATGGCCTGTTTCCTGGGTACCCCATGACCAGTCAAGCAGATAAAAGGCCTGGAGGTGGTTCTGAGTGTTACATTTGCATTTGGTAGCTGTTCCCTGGAACTCCCAACATGAGGTCCAAAGAGATGTCCGTGCAAGTGAAGGAGGCCATCATTAGGCTGAGGAAACAAAATAAACCCCTCAGAGAGAGAGCAAAAACAGTGGGAGCGGCCAACACAACAGTTTGGAACATCCTGAAAAAGAATTAACTAGCAAGCTCAGCAACAGCAAAAGGCCTGGAAGACCATGGAAGACAACTAAAGTGGAAGACCGCAAAATTCTGCTCATGGTGAAGAGGAACCCTTTCACAACATCTAGCCAGGTCAAGAACGCTCTTGAGGAGGTAGGCATGTCATTGTCAACATCTACAGTCAAGAGACGGCTTTATGAATGTAAATACAGAGGCTTCACAACAAGGTGTAAACCACTGGTAACGCTCGAGAACAGAAAGGCCAGATTAGCCTTTGCCAGCAAACACCTAAAAAAGCCTGCCCAGTTCTGGAATAAGCTTCTTTGGACTGATGAAACCCAGATTAACTTGTACCAGAATGATGGGAAGAGAAAAGTATGGAGAAGGAAAGGAACACCTCATGATCCAAAGCATACCACATCATCTGTCAAACATGGTGGAGGCAGTGTTATGGCCTGGGCATGTATGGCTGCCAATGGAACCGGGTCACTGGTGTTTATTGATGACCTGACTGCTGAGAAAAGCAGCAGGATGAATTCTGAAGTGTATAGGGCTATATTTTCTGCTCAGATTCAACCGAATGCTGCCAAACTGATAGGGCACTGCTTCATATTGCAGATGGATAATGACCCAAAACATACAGCAAAAGCTACCCAAGAGTTTCTGAAGGCAAAGAAGTGGGATGTTCTTCAATGGCCAAGTCAGTCACCTGATCTCAACCCAATAGAGCATGCTTTTCAGTTACTGAAGACAAGACTGAAGGCAGAGTCCCACAAACAAGCAGCAGCTGAAGGCAGCTGCAGTAAAGGCCTGGCAAAGCATCTCGAGGGAGGAAACTCAGCATTTGGTCATGTCCATGGGTTCCAGACTTCAGGCAGTCATTGACTGCAAAGGATTTTCATCCAGGTATTAAAGGCAATCCTGAAGTTTGAAATGATGTTGGTTTGTTCCATTACTGATGAGCCACCAACGATGGGTGTGTGTGTATGCCACTGGCTGTCCTTCCTGAATGCGTAGTGCCCCATTTTTGTCAAACCCCTTGAATTACAGCTGGAAGTCCTGACTTCTGGGTGTGTTTCCTTTCAACTTCAATGTGGTGGTGTACAGAGGCCAACTGCCAAAACAGTTATCCTTGTTCCAATATTTCTGGCCCTGACTGTATTCTGTGGATAAGAGTTTACAGCTTACATTTTCAGAAAAATTGTCTTATTTTCTTTCTGTTTTAAAAAGGGATTCCTGTCTTTTTTCAGACTTGTCATGAGAAATGAATTCTTCGGTGTTAGAAGTTTCAGTATATGTACACAGTAACTATAAAATGGTCTCTTTTCATTACTTTTCTTTTCAGCAAGCTTGCTGCTGATGTAATCTTAAAAACACTGGATCTTATGAGCAAGCTTAAACAGCTAGTTCCTAGCATGGAAGGCAACTTTTACAAAGTTCTTCAGGTGAGTTTTTTTGCATTGTTTAAATCCCTCTGAACAAACAGTACACATGTTCCGTAGTAGTGACTGACAGTATTATCAAACTAACCTTTATCATAACATTTGAAAACATGCAAGCATTTACTTTTTACTTGGTTAGGAAAGGTAATTTAACCGTCCTCTCTGTACTCAGCACTTTGAAAATCAGATACAAATAGATCCTAGTTTAGTTGTAGATTTAATAAACTGAAATGTACTCAACAATGCTTTGGATTAAAGGGGTTTTGTGCAAACAGAAAGGCACCATGCCCTTGAGTTCTACCAATCCCCCATCCTACTGAAGCCCCCAATTACCACATGCCATTCCAGATGTCCCTTCAGGAATAGCTTTTGCAGAGCCAGGAAAGCCCTCCTGCATGAGTGGAGTTTCATTCATGCTTCTATGAACCCAGCACAATTAATTAAAATTAATAATTGTATTAAAGATCATTTTTATAGTACAGAAGTGCAACTCTACAGGATAGGAGTACACCTATACAGGGGTGATATTCAAAGTCTTAATTCCTATGAGATCTAGCAGATCTGATACCTTCCTTATGCAGCATCTGCTTCAACTCAAGAAGTACCGGAGACATTTTTAAAAAGGCTGAATGAAAGAATGTGAAGGTGAAGAACATTTCACTAGATACATTCCTTAGGAGTGATCAGTAGATGTACTTGAATATCATAAAATACAGAAAATGAAATGAAAATGTATACTGCATATATTTCTTATGCACATGCATTTGTATGCTGCTGTTTAGCTTCCTTAAATAATTGCTTGTTTGAACTGACAAGTAATTTGTGTCTAGGATCAACGTTTGGTTACACCTTTGGCTTTTGCTTTAACATCAGACCACAGAGAGCAAGTCCAGGCAGGACTTAGAATCCTGTTTGAAGCAGCACCATTGCCAGATTTCCCTGCTATAGTGTGAGTTTCTTATATTTATTCTTATGTGTACATATAGACATAGATATGTAAATTGTTTTCCATATTGCTGTTTTTAAATTCTACTGCAGGCTTTTGTTGTTGCTGCCAGTTTTTGCCCCCATTTTCTCAAAATACTGATGTTTGTATGTTATTTGCAATTCCTTCCTGTTGGTTTATTCTTTTGTGTCTATTCTTAATGCAGGCTTGGCGAAAGCATTGCAGCCAATAATTCTTACAGACAACAGGAAGCAGAGCATGCATCTAAAAGGAGTCACATGCAAGCATCCATGACCTCCGTTAACTCAATGAAGTGCTCTATTGTTTGCCCTCAAAATGACGATGCTGCAACTCTCAGCATTCAGGACCTGATACAGAAACTCCAATCTGGCCTGGAGGTTAATGGTTTTAACATATAGTTTTAAGATAAAAGCATCTTTGTTCTGTTCTATATAAAATGCAACAGTGTGTTCCAATCCCTGACGTTTTAGGCTTCTGGGGTCAAGTCATACCAGTTTCTATAGGAAGCATGGCACATAAGAGTGATGGGGACTATGCAAGGTAAACTGTGAGGAAGGTTGGAGGCAGTAGTTCAGTATGGGACTTGAACCTACAATAACCAGGGATTTGGCCAAACTCCACTGAAACCAGGGGGACTTACTTGCAAGTAGATGAAGTATATTAAGTGTAACTGGACACTTCAGAACACGATTGTTCCTAATTACAGTACCTTGAAATCAATATGCTTTTCATAGGAGCCATCAGTATATGACATAAGTAAATATGAAATACTTAGTTCCATTTGAAATATAACTCATTTATGGTGAACATGAGGGATTTGTTTTATGAGATATCAATATAATTATATGGGTTCCATTAAAGCAGACTTGAACTTGATTATGCTATTCTTTTCTGAATATGTGAAAGCTAACAAATGTTGTGTTATCTGCCAATATTGTAATACATTATTACTCTTGTCAAGCTTTTCATTTGTCCAAGTAGATACAATT
Organism: Heloderma suspectum; assembly: GCF_057233095.1. NCBI lineage: Eukaryota > Metazoa > Chordata > Lepidosauria > Squamata > Helodermatidae > Heloderma > Heloderma suspectum. Next base: position 56,289,692 of record NC_139460.1, on the reverse strand, counting down.
TTGACTTCAGGTTTGCATGTTGTTGTAGCTCATGCTATCAACATTTCCCACAGATGAAGGAATCAGTCACAGATGTAAGGGTGTCTGAAATAATGGATGTGTATGAGCAGAAACTATCTGCATTAGCAGTGAGTACATATTTTATATGCATATTTGTTTCATGTGCATGCTTTGTCTACACTTGTATGTGAAATTATTTTGCTCCCATTTTCTTATCAGTCCAAAGAAACTAGGTTGCAAGACCTTTTGGAAGCAAAGGCACTGGCTCTTGCTCAAGCTGATAGACTTATTGCCCAGTATCGTTGCCAGAGAGCTCAAGCTGAGTCAGAGGTGGGTAAAACTGAAATCCTCACACAAGAGCTATTTGCTTCATGTTCATTGCTACTAATGCAAAATTGCTTACCATAATATGCATCAGTATTGGACTAGGTTATCCTTAATTGGAAAAATATTTCAGTGCAACTTTCCTGATGCTAAATTTTTGCATAGCTGCAATCCTTACTTTTAAGATTGATTTACATTCTGGGTACTTGAAGTTTCTAAAGCCTTTTTAACAGGCCTTAGAAAATTCATTTAAAAATGGCTCGGTGCCTTTTGGAAGATACTGATCTAATATAGAAGCCTCATAAACCAAATAGGGATGTATCTTGGGCGCTCTGCACATGCAGACATCTGCACATACACCCCAGATCTGCTCCAGAGGGCCTCCAGAACAGATATGGGGGGCTGCAGGGGGAGGAATCTGTTTCACTTGCAGCGTCTGTTCCCCTGGCAGACAGACACCATTGGATACAACCCCTATATGTATTATGGAATGGTGAAGCAAATGTTTAAGCCTCTAATGATATTTCCCCTATTTTTTACAAAAGGCTAGGACACTTGCTTCCATGTTGAAGGATGCCGAAAGAAAAAATGAAGATCTTGAGGCATTACTGAAAGCACAGCAGGTAGAATCTGAACGGGCGCAGAGTGATATTGAACAACTCTTTCAACATAATAGGAAGCTGCAGACAATAGCAGAAGAACATGAAATACTGAAAAGATCTTCCATTGACCTTCTTCAAAAGTAAGATGTTGCACTGCTATGAACGATGTGTACGGAAGTAGGGTTTTGAAAATCCCTCCCTCCTCCTCCTCCAAAGCAAAGCCTCCCACCTAATTTATATTCGGAAAAGATTATACAAATATGCATATTCTCCAAACTGATGTATTTTACAAATGGGGAGATTGATTCCCCCCCCCCCCTTGCTTACAGAATTTGTTTATGTGTGGGTGGGGGGTAGGGAGAGCTGCCAAACGAAAACTACCTTATCCATCAGTAAAAAGCCAGATTTTGGGATTCGGAGCACAACGCCAGTCTGGTGCATGATCCATCTTAGGAGAAGCACTTTTGTATTAGATAAGGGCCTGGTGTTCTAGCTACTTCTAGTATTTTAGAAGCAGCAGATAACTCAGACTCCTGACCCACAATTTGAGAGTTTAGGTCATAACTTGATGTGATTTTCAAAGTAAGACTCACAGAAGTGTGAGTAAAAAGTTTTCTCATAAGGTTAGATTACTCAGACTGATGTCTATGTTCAGATTAATGTCTGACTTGCCAAATTAGGTGTCAGTGATTGATCTCAGAAAGGAATCATTTTAGTAATTTCTGTACTCTTGTTTGGTGTGGGAACCATCTTATCACTCCTTTAATCACAAACTCAGGAGTTAAGTGCCAATAGAAATGGAGCCAAAACAGTGCCACTGAGAAATGAGGTATCAACATGCTCAAGGGAACCGAAAATGTTGCAGTAATCTTTGAAAACTATATGAGTGCAACCCCCCCACAAAAAAAAAACCTGCCCAGTGAGGACTGAGAATGCTCAGTAGCCATGGAATGTAATGCGTCAGTTGGAAAAGGAAAACTGGGGAGGCAGGTGAACGGGAGCACTCCTGTTAGGAGGAATATGGTACATCATTTCATTGCAGGTTACACTTGTATAATGATATCTCAAATTGGGTTCTGCAGTCTCTGAGCCTGTTCATACATCAGGAATGCCCACCGTGAGTTAATTTACCCATGGGGGTTGTTGTGTCGTGCCAGGCACCTGCGGGCACCCAGCTTGCCATGGCTTGTTCTGTAGTGTGAACCTAGGTGGCAGGAGATGTTTGAGACAACCCTCGGATAACCCTAAAACAAGCCATGGGTTATTTAATTAACCCTCAAACAACTCCTGCTGCCTGGGTTCGCAAGACACAGCAAGCCCGAACACCCATGGACACCCACCACAACGCAACAACCCCCATGGGTACGTTAACCCACAGTGGGCTGTCATGGTCTGCAAACCATTTCTCTCTGTAACATGTTCATGGGTGACAATTGGCTGCCAGAAAATAAGCTTATACTTAGTTGGTCCCTCCTGTGCAGCGGTTCATATTACTACAGCCATGTGAAAAAGCAGAATTAGTTTGCTAGGAAATGAATTGATTAGAATTTAACCTTAAAATATTTAAAAATCTTTGAAATCTGTAATCAGGATTTCTTGAGGTTTATGCTGAAAGTTGTACTTGAATTGCAGCACACACAACACCAAACATGTGTGAGCAAATACTGCAATGTTATAATTTTGAAAGTTGGAAGGTTAACACGTGCTATCAAAATATTACATTGTGAAAAACTGTGTAACATTAATTCTATTTAATAACACTTTGAACATTTTAGGCATGAAACCATTGAAAAACAATATAACGATCTGCAGCTAACGTGTAATTCACTGAATAAACAACTTGAAACCTGTAAAAGGCTGAATGAATCACTCAAGCAGCAGAATGACAAGTAAGTTCACTTTTATATAGTTAAATGATGCCATTTCAACTAAATGCTTCAGTTTGAATCAAAACTCCTTAAAGTAGCATTTTAATCTACTTGGAAATATTCTGAAGTGTGTACTTCATTGTTTGATCTCAGTTTCCTCAAAGGTTGTGTGGTGTTAGTTTTCTGAAGAACAATCATAAAGATTATAAACAAGCTGGGCCAAATGACGTGCAATAAAAGTGAACTTCTCAATTATTACAACCTTTCAAATTTTGTTTTGCTCTATTAAGCTCATTCTGCATCTGTAGTGTAATGTTTTTAGGGCATTTTGAAGTTGTCTTAAGATTGTTTAACACTTCTGACCCAAGTTTCAGCCTTTCATTTAACCAGTGCCTTTGACACTGTGGAAGGACATGAACATTAAGCTTTCCAATTTATGTTTATATAGGAATACTTAAGATATATACTGCACTTTCAAGGCTAACAGTGAAACTTAGACAAACACAACATCACAAGTTAGTCCAGTAAAGTGATAGTCATTACTTAGCTTTTATCTGCATTAGTTGTCTCCACACCAACTAAGAATTAAATGGCTTGGGTCCTAAGTTGTGTAAACAAAAGGAAACTCACAGATGTGGACACAAGGTCCCTCCACCCAATTTTGCGCACTTGCCTCCTCCCCCTGCAGCCCCCTCCCCCAATACATCATCCCATGCTGTTCAGGACAGCCCCTCAGCTTTTCAGTGGGAGCAGGGGGCTGCAGGGGTAGGATGAGATGGAGAACTCTCCTAAGCCAATTTTTTAAATTTGGTCTAATTCAGCATTGGAGGTACAATTCTGTAAACCAGAATGGCATTCTCACGTAACTACGTATTTTCTGAAAGTCCCTCAGAAAATACCCAAACTACTTTTATAACAGCATACAAAATTCAAAACTAGTTCTTAGGGAATAGGTATAGGTGCTTTGTAAAGAAGAAATCCGGGTGGTGGGAGGAAGTGTGTGTGTGTGTGTGTGTCTCACAGTAGTGTAAATTTTCTTACACATTGTTCTAGGATCCAATCATGAAGCTGATTTTTGCATATGTGGGAATTTAAAGAGTAGTCTGGGAATTCAGGATCCATTCACTTCTCTGTTGTAAGGTAGTCATTTCAAATTGAATTTTCCTTCTCCATCCCATGAGTGATGTATATTCCCTGACTCCTATCCAAACAAACATTTTTTCAAGTGAAATTCTGTGTTCATATAGGTAACTCAGAATTAGACACATTCAGCATTTCCTGGTATGGGTATTGGAGGGGGAAAACCCAGCTGACGTTAATGGTGGTGGTGGGTAGGAAGAATGCCTTATTCTTGTTTTTCAGTTAAACTGAGAGATACAATCTGTGGTTATTTTATGGGATTTTTCTACTACATAGTGTGTGAATGTCAAGCAAGATAAAGAAAAAATATCCATCTACAGGATGGTGTAAATAGAATTAATCAAAAACAAATTTGCCAGTATTTTCACATAGCACATTCTAATACTAGGTTTTACTTTGCAAATGCCTGTAGTGGGTGTTTTGTTATTACTTGTGTAGTGAAATGTCTGTTTTCAGTGACTGTATGAAGGAACATTGTTTGACTAAAAATAAAGAAAGATAACTGAATACAGGAAGTATATGATTGAAAACTTCAAATTTCTTACCTGTCACTCAGTTTTACTAGCTACATGTCATTAAACGTATGGACAGGGTAATCTGGTAGTCATTGTTTACTTGATCTTCCAAATTATTTTCACCAAGTCCCTAACCAAAAACTCCTGAGCAAATTTAGCAGCCATGGGATAAGAGGACAGATCCTCTCGTGGATTGGCACCTGGTTAAATAACAATAAGCAGAAAATAGAAATAAATGGTAAATTCTCCTAGTGGAGGGATGTAAATAGTGGGTTCTCACAAGGATATGTATTGGGACCAGTGCTTTTCAATTGTTCATAAATGATCTGGACTTAGGGGTGAGCAGTGAGGTGACCAGGTTTGCTGGTTACATCAGATTTTTTAGGGTGGTTTAAAAAAGGGGGGGATTGCAAAGAGTTCCAAAAGGATCTCTCCAAACTGAAAGAATGGGCATTAAATGGCAAATAGGGTTCACTGTAAGCAAATGTAAACTGGTGCACATTGGGGCAAAAAATCCCAACCTTACATAAATGCTGATGGGATCCAAGTTAGGAGTGACTGACCAAGGAATCAGGATCTTGGAGTTGTGGTAGATAGTTCAATGAAAATGTTGACCCAGTTTGTGACTGCTGTGAAAAAGGTAAATTCTGTGTTGGGCATAATTAGGAAAGGAATTAAGAAGAAAATTGCCAATATCATAACGCCTTTATACAATCTGTGGTATGACCACACTTGGAATGCTGTATAGTTCTGGCCACCGCACCTCAAAAAGGATATGGTAGAGCAGGAACTGGTGCAAAAAAGGCCACCAAAATTATTAAGATACTGGACCAACTCCTCTGTGAGTAAAGGTGACAACATTTGAGGCTGTTTAGCATAGAAAAGTGAATAGTGGGAGACATAATGGAGGTGTACAATATTATGCATGGTGCAGAGAAAGAGGATAGGGAGACTTTTTTTCTCCCTCTCTTGTAATACTAGAACCTGGGATCATCCCATGAAGCTGAATGATTTAGGAGAGATAAAAGGATTACTACTTCTCAGAGTGCCTGGCTAAACTATGGCATTCTCTACTACAAGATGTTGTGATAGCCACTAGTTTGGATAGCTTTAATAGGGCATTTGACTCATATCACAGTTCCTCTCCAAATAAAATGTTTTCAGCCCCTTTGGAGTATTACAAGATAAATTCGGCTTACCTCCCACAACAGCATAGCAGTAACTACGACTTAAGCATAGTGTTGCTAACAAATTCAGCCCAGATGCATTGGCTGTCTCAGATGCTCCAGACCTACTTCAAATGGTGCAGGCTGTAACAGACTTAACTAAGACCAACAAGTTCCTGCATGGCTTGGTTTGAGATACCTTGCTCTGGATTTTGAGTGTGTCCCCCCCCCCCCCCCGATTAAATAGAAAGCAGTTAGAAACTAAACTGAAGCCCTCCCATTGGAAAAGCCCTATTTGAAAAGCTCCCATTTGAAATCTGTCAAACCATCTAATCTAAATCTCAGGCTTCAGTTTATACAGATTTCATATGGGGCAGACTGGACACCAGTATAATTCAAATGCCTGGGGATGCCCCAGGATGATATGTGTTGGGGGTCTAACAGTCTGCAGGCTAATCTAGTGCATATGTTAAGGAGTTGCCCAATAGTTATGCCTTTCCTAACCAGGATCAACATGGTCCTGGAATCCTACCCAGTGTAAAAGTTGACCATGCCTTAGTGGGATACATTCCAGGCAATTGGAACTTGGCAGGGAGCATGCTGCATGGTTTAGTAAGGCCAGACAGACAACTAAGCATGTTATTCTACAACACTGGAATGCAAATAAAACCCTAAATATACACAGTTGGATTCAGATCTATTGACCTTAGCTGCCCATGAAAAGGTATATTACACCAAATCAATAACAGAAAATACATTCCTATTAATATGGGGACATTTTCTCAAATGTGGTCCACCACAAAACCAGTTCAGGCCAGCAAAGAAAAGTGCTTGATACAACTATTTTATTTATTTTTATGTAGCTATTAATTTATTCAAGTTTTACTGTTTAAATACAGGACAATATGAAAAAGGGAGGGGAAAACCTACAAGGGAGGAGAAGGGCAGAATTTACTGTTTGTATTGGAAAAGGGAAAAAAATCAAATAAGATATTAATAACAAAAAGGGGGGAATTAGGCAAATTCATGGAGGATAAGGCTATCGATGGCTACTGGTCTTGATGGCTGTATACTACTTCTTTGATCAGAGGCAGTATGCCTGTGTATACCAGTTGCTGGGGAATGCAAGTGAGATGTTGCTATTGCACTCATGTCCTACTTGTCCGCTTCCCACAGGTAGCTGGTTGGTCCCTGTGTGAACAGAATGCTAGTCTAAATGGACCCTTAGTCTGATTCAGCATGGCTCTTCTTATGTTCTTAAATGTCACTGTAGTATGACACAGTAAAGACATGGGGAAAGAGGCTCCTCCAATGTTCTTTGGAAGAACTTTAATATTTGTACCTTTCAATTTTTTAGAACGGTCACTCAGTTGCTAGAAACAGAAGAGCATCGAAAAGAATTGCACAAACAGTTGCAAGATAAAGATGGAAAAATATCAGGTAAGTTAAAGCTAAACAATTCTGACTTCCTGTATCAGCTTCATCGGGCATCTTGCTTTATAGACCAAGACTGGAAAATGTATTTATCCTGCTACTCTAATTTTAAAAGCCTTGGAGAGAGCAATCCTATGCCCCCTAGACAGCATCTGGGGGGACATAGGATTGTTTGGTTTCTAGTATCTAAGTCTCTCAGACCCCAGAAACTACACTCCCCCTTGTAGCCAGAGCGGTTCTGGCTACATCTCCATGCTCGAAATGGAGCGCTGTCAGGATTCCCTTTTTGCCCTGCTGAGAACTCCAAACGCCAAATCAAAACACAGACAAGAGGCTTTTTTTCCATGGCTTTAATCCATTTACTCTAATGAGGTATACAGATGCAAATTGCTAGTGACTCCCAGACTACAAAGGAAAAGCCTTCAAGGAGTTCAAAGGGAAGCTACGAAAGTTGGCCACCATTTGGGAAAAAGCGGCAAACTATCCTAACTTAAGGGGTGGGAAGGGAAGATCTCCCTCTCTCCTGTGACACCTCTAGACGCAGCTGTTGACGCTGAGCTAATCGGGCAGACTGCCTAAGCTGTGCCCCTGCCATCTCCCGCTTGTGTCTGCATCTGCACCTGACATCTAAGAGTTCAGGTTCTCGTGTCCCCACTTTCCCCTATTCGTTATCTATCACAGGGATGTGAGAAGGGGGCCCCTCTCCATCCAGCTGTGCCTCTGAAGCCTGGGAAAGTTCCTCCTCCACATTTTGCAGCTCTTCCTCAGAATCTGAACTGCTCTGCCACTCTATGTTCTCAAAGGCAACCCTGACATGCGCAGAGACAGGGAAAAGGGGGTGGTCCCGTGGAGAGGAGGAGACCAGGGAAGCTGTTATGCAGCTTCCTATCCTCGCACCAGCCTCCTTCCCTCCCTCTCAGAAGTGTTACAGCTAGACAGGCAAAATCACCCATCTAGCAAAAATGTAGGGCGGCCAGAGTACAGAGGCGAAGATCGCCTCCGTGCTCCGGCTGCCCTGCAGTGTATACTTGGCAGCCTCCAACTTCAGAGGCTGCCAGCTGTCTCCATAGTTTTGCTCCCTAAATTCTAAAAGCTGTGCAAGTATCAAGTTCAAACTACATCACAGTTCAGGTCATGCTTAAAGATTGTAACTTCTTTCTTTAGATGGGATTCCCCAACCATTTTTGCTTTGGAGGTTATAATTACAGCCCTGAAACATAATTGATATGATTACAATTCAGATTCCTTTGCTGATTGGGAATTTGCTCATGTTTGAAGAACAGCATGTTCTGTATCCAGAGGCAAACCCTCAAAATAAACCTGCAACTGCCTGTAATGGTGCATTTGTGCTGTTACTTTGTGCTGTTTAATTGGGAGTTTCCCAATCAAACCATCAGTGTATAAGTCACAAGCATAGATTGCAAGTGAGAAGTGAATACACCACTCACTCATCTGGCCCAAAGACAGCAGGTGCGTGGTCGTGGTCTGAGAAGCAGCAGTAACCATTGCAGTTACAAGTCAGTACTGTTCATATGGGTCATGTTCACACATCACGACAACCAATGGGTTATTTAACTCATGGGTTGTCAGGGACAAGTGGGAGAGATTGAGTACGCTGCCATGCTGTTGGGTTAACTCTGGGTTTAACCCCTAAACAACGCAAAGTGCCAAAGTTTGGGTGTCATACTAACAACGTATGAATGGGGCGATCATAGATTATTAATTGAAAGTGGAAGTGCCAAGCATGCCGGAGGCAGCTTGCTCACTGCCGCTAGATTTTGGCAATTTGTAGGTTAAATAACCCACAAATTGCCATTATGCGCAAGCCAGGTCATGGTGAACAACTAGTGGCTTCAGTAGCTAGTCCAGGGCAAGCAGCTTCCGTTATATGTTCATTGTTCAGGCAGGTGAAGCAATTCTTTAAAAGTTGATAAGGGAAAGCTTCAAGTTACTCCTCTGAGATCAAATGTCTCAATCTGAAATATGTTTCTGCAGCAGACTACAGAATGTATCTTTGCTTAGGCAGGCAAACACTAAAGACTGTAAAACACAATCTAGCAATGTTCAGTAGATGGCAGTGCTGCATAACATATTTAATACTTGCTGGGGAGAAATGTTGATGTCTAAGAGTCTTCAGGTGTTTTTGCAGAACATATGGCTTTTTCTTACAATTCTTCAAAAGGTTTACAACAGAAGATGAAGGTTCAGGAAGAAAAACTGAAAGCCAGGCATAAGGAAAAAGAAGATATGGAAGAGACTGTAGACATCCTCAGAAAAGAACTGAGTAAAACGGAGCAGGCAAGAAAAGAACTGAGCATTAAGGTAAGTTTTCTTTAGAAATTTATGCCATGTTTAGAAAAAAAAATGTTGAAGGATGAAGAGTTTCGACTCCACAGTTGCAAATATTACTGAGTAAATGGTGTAGATGCATATTTCAATCCTACACTCACTTACCTGGGAAAAGAGTCCATTGAACGCAACAGGACTTACTTCTGAGGAGTAATAATAATAATATTTCTATACTGCCCCATAGCCGAAGCTCTCTGGGTGGTTTACAGAAGTTAAAACATTAAATACAATATAAAAAGTATAAAAGCCATTTACATCAAAGCACACAGACAAGATACACAAACAAATATAACTAAAAACAACTTTGAACAGTCAGTCATAACTAGAGACACATCCTGGACCAATTAAAACTCATAATGTGCTGCCAAATGCCTGGGAAAAGAGAGAGGACTTAACCTGGTGCCGAAAAGATAACAATGTTGACACCAGGTGGACCTCATTGGAGAGCTCATTCCACAGATGGGGGGGGGGAACCACTGAGAAGGCCCTCTCCCTTGTTGCCACCTTCCAAGCTTCCCTTGGAGGAGGCAGTCAGGGGAGGACTTTAGATGTTGAACGTAGAGTATGGGTAGGTTCATTTCAGGAGAGGCATGCCGTCAGGTATTGTGGTCCCAAGCTGTGTAGGGCTTTATAGGTTAAAACCAGCACCTTGAATTGAGCTCGGAAGCATATAGGCAGCCAGTGGAAGCGGGCCAGAGTTGGTCTTAAATGTGCGGACCTTCTAGTCCCAGTTATCAATCTGGCCACTGCATTTTTCACGAGCTGCAGCTCCTGAACCATCTTCAAAGGTAGCCCCACGTAGGGCACATTGCAGTAATCTAAGTTGGAGGTTATCAGAGCATAGACAACTGAAGCCAGATTATCCCTGTCCAGATAGGGGTGTAGCTGGGCCACCAACCAAAGTTGGTAGAAAGCAGTCCGTAGACATGTATAGGATTGTGTTGTCAGTCTTCTAGCAAGGAATGGGACTGGAAGCAACTGGAATAGGTTTTCGCCCTTGTTCTATGCCATAGAAGGCAAAAGTTCTGAGGCCTCATCTCTCTGCTTGAAACCTAGCTTAAGGCAAAAATGTCCCCTAGAGCTCCTTGAAATATATTTATTACTTTGGATTTTAACTTGAAGTGTATCTTCATTGCCTATGGTTGAACACATCTGGGATTATTGGAAAAACTATGCTTTTTCTGGCAGTCTGTCTTAACAAGCCTCAGTTGTACAGATACGTGATCTCACGTTTTAGATCCTTCTGTATGGAGTGAAGGATCAGTTGAGCAAGGTGATGCTCTTAGCCAGCATCTTCTTTGTTTGTTCTGGCCTTGTAGCCAACAGCTGGTACCAAACCCTTTCTCCAGCTTCAGTGTTTTAATTAAACATATTTTCTGTATCATTTAATAATGTGTATTAGTATTTTTCTTAAGGCAGACACACAGCCATAAACTCAGTTCAGATATCACACCAAGCCATGGCTTGTTCTAGCCACCCAAATATACAACAAGCAAACTGTGGTTTAAAGCTGCTTGTTTACTTTTGTTTTCTGCCCTCTCCGCAGTTCATAAGCTCACACCCATCTTCACAGTTCAGCAGCTTCTGGAGGGGGAGCAATGGTCATAACTATGGTTTGTCAATTGAGACACTGCCCTAAAATATAGTTAGCACTAACAGTGCTTCAGAACATAGTTTTTGATTCTGGCTTACTGTCCGATTGCAACTGTGGTTTGTCAATTTAGATGTCATATCAATTAAATGTCCTTAACCAAGGTTTCACCCACTTTGCTAGACAATGGCAAGTATGCATGTTGGAGAAAGATGATTGAATCGTATGCAATATTTATCTTTAGGCATCTTCTTTGGAAGTTCAGAAGTCACAGCTGGAAGGACGATTGGAAGAAAAGGAGGCCGTAGTCAAACTCCAGCAAGAAGAGCTGAACAAACATTCTCATATGATAGCAATGATACACAGCTTGAGTGGTGGTAAACTAAGCACAGAAGCTGTTAATCTTAGTCTGTAGAATTTGATTACTTAGTACTATATTGCAGTAAAAAGAGCAAACCTAAATTAATGTGAGCTTTAAGTATTGTTTTGTAAAAGAAATTCCACTTTGTAGATAACGATTTCTTCTTGAAGATTTTGTGCCTTTTTACAGGATACAAACCAGCTTCTGTTCATGTTGACACTAATGTCCACATAGCTATCAGTGCTGTGGGGAGTCTTGTTTACTGGTTTAATAAGAATTTCTTTGACAATTTGGAAAAGAGCAGAATGAGGTTCTTTTGGTGCACATATTGTCACTGATGATAGGAGTTGGATTAGGGTGGGTGGTGCACCTCTTCTGGGCTGATTTTATAAGTATGGATTTTTATGTTTTAAATTCCATGTATATAACATTTTGTATTGTAGAATCCAGGTGTCTAACATATAAACCCAGAGATTAGAGAGGAAATATACAAAACCTTTATGTATACCAAGACATAAAATTTTAAAGTAATGTATTGGACAGATCTTAACTTACAACAATATGTATTCAAGGAATTGTGCAATTAAAATTGACAGCCTATTAGAGCATGTTGCTCCAAAATGCTGTTTCCAGAAAAAAGACATTTACTTAGCTTTTCATTTTATGTTCTAGTGTTGAATCCCATTTAGATCTGCTCACTGCTTTTCAGCTCTTTAGAGCGCAATCCTAAGGGATTGCCATTTGATATACAGAGGGCTCCAAGTGTGGAGCCCTCTGTCTATCCCATCCCCTGCCAGCAGGAGATGGGGGCATAAACACCTCCCTTCCCTCCTTTACACAGTCTTTCGGTTCATCTAACTGACTTACTTTGTCATGGGTGGGATGGGTGAAAAAGAGGCTTCAGGATCTTGGCCTCTTCTCTGTCCCTCCTATCCCCCTTTTTCCTCTCCCTGAGCTCCTCCGATGTCGCTGTTCCAACTTTGGGAGAGCAGTCATTGCAGTGCTTTCTGCAGCAGCTGCAAGAGGGTTAGGGAGGGGGAATGATCCGAATTTGGACCCTCCTTCTGAGGTCATAGCAGTGTCTACAGTCTCGGGAGGGGAGGATGCTCTCCCAGGGACCATAGAATTGCTGTGCCTGATTTCGAAAAATACCTGTCAGTTTTATCTGGAGTTCACATGCTGTCGCTGTTAGTTCTTTGTATAAAGACGCTATCGAGATTCAAGTTTTGAAACTTCATTTTATACCTATATTTTGCTACATTTAGGAAAAGATATAGTTCTGTACATTTTTAAACCTATACTTGTCTGTTATTAAAGTACTTAACTTTAATGAGAATATACATTCAAAAAATTAACTTGGGATATAAAGGCAAATGCATGTATTTTGCTGAAATATAGTATACTTTATGTCTCATGTACATTTTAATTAAACAAATTAATGTTTGGAGACATTAAAATTTCAAAACTTTTCATACTACTTCCGCTTGAATGCAGTGATAAGCCAAAATCTCAATAAATATATTTAAATTTTACTTGGAGCTTCTGTATGTCAATCTTCTGCTTTTATGATGTGCAGTTGATGCTATCAGTTACATTACAGAAAGTTTCTTCTGTTGTCTCCAGCTCAGTAGTGGCCTTTGAGATTTTAATGAAATATTTATTATAGGCTCATATTTATAGATGTCCTTTTCTAATTTTGTTGTAGATGTCTTCATTTGCCTCTCACAAGGAAAATAAAAAATAAGCACACACAAATCCAGAGTTAACATATGCTATAAAGCACAAGTGCTTGATTTACACAAACATGATGGGATGATAAAAAATTCCACTTTCTCTTAAGCTACATTTGTTACGTGCTGATGATAAAATAAGCTTTCTTTTTAAAGAATGATGTGAACAGCTGTTCTTCATGGTCACTGAAGCCTAGTTCTCACAAACAGCAGATGAGGTGGTAAATCTGTTTCTGGACTATACTTCATATTGTAGGTAGGATTGGACATGATTGTTCCCACAAGTACAGGATCTACCTGAAAGGCTCCTGCGCTTAGAAAACTAAATGTCTGAGAAAGAGCGAGAGATTTTCTAGCCTTGCTTTCTCTCTGATATGCTAGACTTCTATGAATATAATTCGTTCAGTGAGAGCAGGCATTCGATCATGAGAGTTCATGTCTGCCTAGCAGCTATTTGTGAGAATAGGCATAAGAAAGAGATTAGAAACAGTTAGCATTTGGAGAAACTAGCTACATGGATAATTAAGCAGGAGATAGAGGAAAAAAATGGGTACATGTCTGTTTCTGGAGATATTTAAGAAGAGAGATAAATACATGGGGAAGATGTTGCAAAAGGTGGGGTGAATTAGATTAACGATGACCTTGAAGCCATAAATTGATTTTAAGGTAAAATGTTGTTTTTAATCCAGAGACACCAATGAGTTCATGACTGAGCAGAGCTTTGAAAGCTGTTTTTCTCAGTTTGAAGTCCAATCCTCAGTCCGTTGACTGGCACTAACTAATGTTTTGTAACGGAAATAGATATTTATCATAGAATCATAGAATAGAATCATAGAATAGTAGGGTTGGAAGGGGCCTGCAAGGCCATCGAGTCCAACCCCCTGCTCAATGCAGGAATCCAAGTCAGAGCATCCCTGACAGATGGCTGTCCAGCCTCGTCTCTCCAGTGTGGGAGAGCCCACCACCTCCCTAGGGAATTGGTTCCCTTGTCATATTGCTCTAACAGTCAGGAAGCTTTTCCTGATGTTCAGCCGGAATCTGGCTTCCTGTAACTTGAGCCCATTCTTCCGTGTCCTGCACTCTGGGATGATCAAGAAGAGATCCTGGCCTTCCTCTCTGTGACAACCTTTCAAGTACTTGAAGAGCGCTATCGTATCTCCCCTCAGTCTTCTCTTCTCAAGGCTAAACATGCCCAGTTCCTTCAGGCTCTCTTCATAGGGCTTTGTTTCCAGTCCCCTGATTATCTTTGTTGCCCTCCTCTGAACCCTCTCCAGTTTGTCTGCATCCTTCTTAATGTGTGGTGCCCAGAACTGGACACAGTACTCAGATGAGGCCTAACCAGTGCTGAGTAGAGGGGAACTAGTACTTGCTGGGATTTGGAAGCTATGCTTCTATTAATGCAGCCCAAAAGAGCATTTGCCTTTTTTGCAGCCACATCACATTGTTGGCTCATATTCAGCTTGGGATCAACAACAATTCCAAGATCCTTCTCGCTTGTAGTGTTGTTGAGCCACGCATCTGCCATCTTTTAAGTGTGCATTTGGTTTCTTTTTCCTAGGTGCAGAACTTGGCATTTATCCCTATTAAATGTCATTCTGTTGTTTTCTGCCCAGCGCTCCAGTCTATCCAGATCACTTTGAATTTTGTTTCTGTCTTCCAGAGTATTAGCTTTCCTGCCCAATTTTGTGTCATCTGCAAATTTGATCAGCATTCCCTGCACCTCCTCCAAGTCATTAATAAAAATGTTGAAGAGCACTAGGCCCAGGACTGAGCCCTGCAGTACCCCACTCGTTACCTCTCCCCAGTTTGAGAAGGTCCCATTGATAAACACTCTTTGAATCCGATTCTGTAGCCAACTGTGGATCCACTGGGTCGTTGTTTCATCTAGCCCACTTTGAGCTAGTTTGCTCATCAGGATATCATGGGGCACTTTGTCGAAAGCTTTGCTGAAGTCGAGGTATATGATGTCTACAGCATTCCCACGGTCCACAAGGGAGGTTACTTGATCAAAAAATGAGATCAGATTCGTCTGGCAGGACTTGTTTTTGACAAATCCATGCTGGCTTCGAGTAATCACGGCATTGTTTTCAAGGTGCTTCCAGATGGTTTGCTTTATCATCTGCTCCAGAATTTTTGCAGAGATTGATGTCAGACTGACGGGTCTGTAGTTTCCAGGTTCCTCCTTTTTACCCTTTTTGAAGATAGGGACAACATTAGCCCTCCTCCAGTCATCGGGCACTTCCCCCATCCTCCATGATTTCTCAAAGAGAATAGACAGCGGTTCTGAGAGTTCTTCTGCCAGTTCCTTTATTACTCTAGGATGCAGTTCATCTAGCCCTGGAATATTTGAACTCATTCAAAGTCATTAGGTGTTCCTTGACCATATGCCTATCGATCACCAGCTGCAATCCTGCCCCTTCAGCTTGCACTTCGCCTTTCCCAGGGGGGTCATAGAACCTCTTTTGGGAGAAGGCTGAGCCAAAGTAGGAATTGAGGACCTCTGCTTTTTCTTTGTCATGTGTGATCGTTTTGCCATCCTTATGTAATAGCTGAACAACCATTTCTTTCCTCTGCCTCTTACTATGCACGTGGCTGAAGAAAGCCTTTTTGTTGTTTTTAGCATCCCTCGCTAACCTCAGCTCGTTCTCAGCTTTAGCCTTCCTGACACCATCCCTGCAATTCTGCGCTACCTGCCTGTACTCTTCCTTTGTTACTTGGCCTTCTTTCCACTTCCCATATGTGTCCTTTTTTGGTTTCAGGTCATCCCTAAGCTTTTCGTGAAGACGCATTGGCTTCTTCTGTTGTCTTCCACCTTTTCTTCTTGTTGGAATTGTTTGTGATTGTGCCTTGAGAATTTCCTTTTTTAAAAGCTTCCACCCATGTTGGACTCCTTTTCTCGTTAGCATCGCTTGCCATGGGACCTTACTGATCATTGTTCTGAGTTTATTAAAATCAGCTTTCCTAAAATCCAGGGTACACGTTTGACTACACTCGGCTTTTGCCTCCCTTAGAACCAAGAACTCAAGTACAACATGGTCGCTTTCCCCCAGAGTTCCTGTAACTGCTACTTTATCCACTAAGTCATCTCTGTTGGTTAGGATCAAGTCAAGGATAGCCGATCCTCTAGTTCCTTCCTCTTCTTTCTGTAGGAGGAAGTTATCCACCACACAAGTCAGGAATTTCCTGGAGAGGCCATGTTTTGCAGAATGTCTCCCAACAAATATCGGGGAAATTGAAGTCCCCCATTACTATTACATCACGCTTCCTTAAAACACTGGCTATTTGCTTTTCAAAAGTTTCATCCTTGTCTTCTCCTTGATTGGGTGGCCAGTAGTAGACTCCGACCACCAGGTTCCTTTTATTCTTTGCTCCATTTATTTTGATCCAGATGCTCTCGATGGGGCTACCAAGCTCATCCTCCTGTATTTCTGTGCAGAGATATGTATTTTTCACATACAGTGCAGCCCCACCTCCCTTTCTGTTCCTCCTGTTCTTTTTGAACAAGTTATATCCTTCAATTGCTGTCTTCCAGTCATGAGAATCATCCTGCCAAGTCTCAGTTATACCTATCAAGTCATAATTTCCCTCCTGTATTAAGAGTTCAAGTTCGTTCTGTTTGTTTCCCATACTCTGGGCATTAGTATATAGACATCGAAGACCATGTGCTTCGTAGTCTGGCTTTCTTCCTACATGTGTCTGAAGACTATTATTGGGCGCTATCAGAGCTGTTCTCTCCGTTGCAGTTCATGCGCCTACGTCCATTGTTACCCCCAACATTACATCTCCCTTCCCCATAGGATTCAGTTTAAAGCCCTCCTGATGAAGTTCTTCATGCTGTGGCCAAACACATTCTTCCCATCACTTGTGAGGTGCAACCCGTCCCTTGCCAACAGCCCATCTTCCAGGAAGTATAGTCTGTGGTCCCAGAATCCAAATTTCTCTCGTCGGCACCACCTTCGTAGCCAGTCATTCACCCGGAGTATTTTTCGTTCCCTTTCTATCCCTCTTCTAACTACTGGAAGGATGGATGAGAAAACTATCTGGGCTCCAAAGTTCTTGAGTTTCCTTCCCAAAGCTTCAAAGTCTGATGTGATCTCTTCGTAGCTCCGCTTGGCGGTATCATTTGTTCCCACATGGATGAGAAGAAAGGGATACCTGTCAGTGGGCTTTATGAGTGCAGGCAACCTTTCAGTCACTTCTCTAATCCGTCCTCCCGGGAGACAACATACCTGGCGAGTCCACAGGTCTTCGCGACATACTTGGGTCTCGATCCCACGCAGCAAGGAGTCTCCCACTACTACCACTCTTCTTGTTGTAGGCCTGGGTTTCATCGCCTCTGTTTGACTGACCTTCAGCCTCTTGCTTACTCTCATGTAGGTTCCCCTGTGATTCTTCCTCTGCAGGCTGTCCTCCAGTCTCATCCGCAAGTACCTGGAATTGGTTCCACAGCTCCACTGCTTCCACTGGTGCAGAGTGGCGTCTAGTTCTTCTTCTCCTAACTGTCACTCTTTTCCAAGGAGTATCCTCTACTCCATTTTTCTTCACCTCAGCATTTCCCACTGCCTCATCTTGCTGTTGCTCTTCAAGCTTCTGGTCTTCCCTTTGCTGCTGTAGTTCCCCCATTCTGTCCAAGAACTCTTCGTGTTCTCTTATTCCCCGGAGGGTCGACAGTCGCCGCTCCAGTCCACTTACTTTTTCTTCCAGCAGCGTGATCAACTTGCACTTGTTGCAGGTGTAGGCCATGTTGTTCTCAGGCAAGAAAACAAACATTGCACACACCTTGCAGGTCACCACCATTGGAGAGTCCTGTCCTTCTGTTGCCTTTTTTCCCTTTTTGTGTCTAGCTTTGTGATTGTTCTAGACTAGCCTGTGCCTGCTCCTCTACTCAGTAGAGGTTAAAAGCAGAGTCCCACTGGTGTGGAAGTGTGTGTTACAAGACAAATAAATGGGAAAAAGTTAGTTAAAAAGTAAAATAAAATGTTAGGGGCCTCCCCCTTGAACTCCCCTGGCCAACTCCTGTTTGCTCCCCCTGTTTGCTCCCCCTGTTTGCTCCCCCTGTTTGCTTCCCCTGTTTGCTTCCCCTGTTTGCTCGCTCTGGTCGCTCGCTCTCTGGGAGCTTGCTTGCTTCTGTAGTCCCTGGAGCAGCTTCCTCTGCTCTGCTCTGCTCTGCTCTGCTCAGCAGGGAGGCGGGAAACAGACTGAAGCTTCCTGCCCACACAGCTGCTGGAACTACTCAGGCCACACACACCCAATTCAGTTGGAGCTCTCAGAAGCACCTGGTGAGCTCACAGCCACTCAGAAAGATAAAGGGCAGCCCCCTGGGCTTCCTGCAGCCCACTTACCTCTTAGCCTCTGTCTCCTTTGTCTCTTCTACCACTGTAACTCCCCTGGCCAACTCCTGTTTGCTCCCCTGTTCGCTCTCTCTCTGGGAGCTTGCTTGCTTCTGTAGTCCCTGGAGCAGCTTGCTCTGCTCTGCTCAGCTGGGAGGCGGGAAACAGACTGAAGCTTCCCGCCCACTCAGCTGCTGGGAGTACTCAGGCCACACACCCCCAATTCAGTTGGAGCTCTCAGAAGCACCTGGTGAGCTCACAGCCACTCAGAAGGATAAAGGGCAGCCCCCTGGGCTTACTGGTCCCATCAGTGTACATGGGACACAACCCAGGCAAGTTTCTGCACTTTTGACAGCACAATTCTACACCTGTCTACTCAGAAGTAGGTTCCATTGAGTTCAATACCGCTTACTCCTAGGCAAGTAGGTACAGGATTGCAGTCTCTGTACTGCAATCCTGTACTTTGGGTTGTATCCAATGTTGTCATTCTACCAGCGCAAAAGAGACTGCTGGCAGAACAGATTTGTCCTTATGCCTGCAGCCCCTCATACACCCTCCAAATCTGCTTTGGAGGTCTACATCTCTGGGGCAGGTTTGGGGGGCTGTAGGGGCATGGGGGAGGAGAAAGTCCCATTGTGCAAGCACATGAGCAAAGGGCTGGATGTGCCCAATCTCGTCTGATCTCAGAAGCTAAGCAGGGACAGGCCTGGTTAGTACTTGGATGGGAGACCGCCTGGAAATCAGGCTTCCTGCTTTGAGCAGAGGGTTAGACTCGATGGTCTTGTGGGCCCCTTCCAACCCCACTATTCTATGATTCTCTGTTTACATCTCCCACTGAAGCTGGAGGAATTAAAAGGGCAGAACCTTGGCTGGACGATAGCCATAGTGTTCACAGGGTAGCAGAAACAACACAAATACATATTGAAAAATCTTAATTAAAGCTTTTAAGGTTTACTTGTAATCTAATAGCTGTTTTTAATTTCAAAATATTTTGTGAAACCTAAACCAGATAGTTTTGTTGATGCTCATTCTTTTCTTAGCATTTCCCTGCTAGTGCTACAGACTTCATTTGCTGCTGTTTGAGTGTTCTTAGAGATTTAAATATCAGCCTTGCAATTTTCTTCTGAATTCCTCATGGTGTATAAGAAATCACAAATAGTGGAGGAAGTTTCATCGCTGCTATTAAATGCTCCAGGACAACTACAGTTGAATTAAATCTTTCCTCCAAATGCTCTCCTAATGACCTGCAAATACTCATCACCCTTTGGCACTGCCTGGAGGGAACTGCCCACAGGGCATCTATCACTTAATATGCAGTTCTGGATTGTTAGAAGGGTGAACAAAGTTTGAGAGCTGTCTTGACAAGTGGCTAGAATCTTTCTGTTTGGTCTTGATAGTTAAAGAGAGTGGTGGGAAACCAGGCAGAAGAACCATGGATTTTGCTAGGGAAAAAGACACCTATCTTAATGTCTTATGTGGGCTGGGATCCAAACAACTGCTTAAGTCTATTGCAAGATATTTGCACTAGCCTAGGGTATTTTGCACTTTTTCTTGCTGACCCCTCCATTCCTTCCCACACAGCAAACTGTTTATCGAGCTCCCCTCAGTTTTTCTATGTGGCATGGAAGTTGCTGGTCAGAGCAACAAGTCTGATGTCTTCTTGGGCTCATGATCTTGGTCATGGTGAGCAAGTTAAAACTACTGTATAAAAAAGATGAAGACTTTACAAACTGAGAATATTGCTTAACAATTTTCAGCTGTATTTGATATCTGCCTTGTTAAGCTATGGGACATCACTGTTGGCAAGTCAGTCCACTGTATCACAGAACAGTACTCATCAACAGTGTAGGTTCTCCCTTCCCCTTGCAGCACCTCTACTCCCCCAAATCTTCTCTGGAAGGTTAGGGTCCCCCAGGAACAGATTTGGGAGGATGTGGTGGGCTGCAGAGACAAGGAGAGGACAGGCAAGCTTTCCTGTGCAAGCAGAATGTTTGATTCATTCATTATGTTTCTATACCACCCCATAGCCGAAGCTAGACAGTTCACAAATTATGTCCCCCAATATCATTTGCTTCAAAGATAATGTGGAGCCAGCATTAGTTTTCTGCTTTACATGAAATCCATATTTCTAAAATGGTAAGTTCTAGTAAGAAAAGTCCTTGTTCTGAATTAGACTGTTGTAAATTTTAGGGTGTTATAGATAGGCAATTCTTTCATGAACACTGTCCCAGTGCAGAGCGAAAATGAGAATTCTTCAAGAGTACCAAAGGTATACTGTCTAAGATAGAATACATATAGCAGCTGGCTGCTCATATCTACTGTTGGTATGTAATAAAATGTTAAAGGAATGATGGAGGGGGCTTAGTGGGTGGAGCCCATGCTTTCCATATGGAAGGTTCCAGGTTTAATCCTGCATGCAGAAGATCATTAGCATCACCAGCTAAAAGTATTTAAGCAGTAGGGCTGTGCAAGGCTTCCACCAGAGGACCTCCATCAGCCAGAGTAGTCAGTATTGGGCTAGATGAATCAAAGGTCTGGTTCCGTATAAGGTAATTTATAAGTTCATGCAAATAGTAACTTAGCTGGCTAAGCCTGAAACCTTAATACAGAAATAGAAGGATCTTCTACATGGGGCATTTATCATGCACTCATCATTCCCTACTCACAGTCACAGTTGGGTTCTTTAGATAACATCATGATCCTCCAGTTTCACTTCTGTGTCTAACAAGCACTCTCAATGAGGGGTGTTGTTGTTGTTTTTAGAGCAGGGGAAATGCAGTATTTAAAGAAAGCAAAAGAACATGTTATTTCCATGTGTGTATTTGTTCCCACAAGCGGATATATTGTGTAACTCTCCCTTATTTCCATTGTACTGGAGAATTTCCACCCAGTCTTTCAGTATTCCATTCTTGGGCAAGCTGCTCAAGCATGTTGTGGCTCTAGGGTTTTCTGAAGGAAAGAGGTTATCTAGATCAAGTGTACAAAATGTGGTGTCCATGGCCATCAATACATCCTCGAATACCCACTTTGCACCTGCTAAGGTGCCCAATATTACTGACAACTGGGATCACTGTGAAATAGGTTTCTGTTGGTGCTGAAAACTGGGTTCAAAGGAGTTTAGTGCGTTGGGGCTCAGACCTCACCTCTGCTTTGTACTCAGTCTTTAAAAACATAAGGAGAGCCATGCTGAATCAGACCACGGGTCCATCCAGTCCAGCATTCCGTTCACACAGTGGCCAACCAGCTGTCAACCAGGAAACCACTAGCAGGACATGAGTACAGTAGCACCCTTCCGCCCATGTTCCCCAGCAACTGGTATACATAGGCATACCACCTCTGGTACTGGAGGTGGTATACCTATAGTGCGGTCACTGAACTTGAGCTGGATATCTTAGAGAGTGAAGTCAAGTGGGCCTTAGGAAGCATTAGTAACAACAAAGCTAGCGGAGATGACAGTATTCCAGCTGAGCTATTTAAAATCCTAAAAGATGATGCTGTTCAAGTGCTGCACTCAATATGCCAACAAATTTGGAACACTCAACAGTGGCCACAAGACTGGAAAAGGTCAGTTTACATTCCAATTCCAAAGAAGGGCAATGCCAAAGAGTGTTCAAACTACCGTACAATTGCGCTCATTTCCCGTGCCAGCAAGGTTATGCTCAAAATCCTACAAGCTAGGCTTCAGCAGTATGTGAACCAAGAACTACCAGAAGTACAAGCTGGGTTTCGAAGAGGCAGAGGAACTAGAGATCAAATCGCCAACATTCGCTGGTTCATGCAGAAAGCAAGAGAATTCCAGAAAAGGTTCAGCATTAAAGAATAAGGGATGACTCAGAAAAGGCATCAGGGGTGAAGGATATGCTATTAATTTCAAAGTCATTGTTTCCATGCCTCCAGTGGAGTGGTCAAGACAGGATTGCCCAGAGATAAGGCTATATTAATTCTCTCTAATCTATGGAATGGTATGTTAATTCCTTTCTTATTCAGAGGTGGTTACATATGAATCCAAGTTTTGTTGGCATCACTAGAGATAATATTTGTTGTTGTTGTTCAGTCGTTAAGTCATGTCCGACTCTTCGTGACCCCATAGACCATAGCACACCAGGCCTTCCTGTCCTCCACTCTCTCCCGGAGTGTGCTCAAGTTCATATTCATTGCATCGGTGATGCTATCTAGCCATCTCATCCTCTGCCGTCCCCTTCTCCTTTTGCCTTTAATTCTTTCCCAGCATCAGGGTCTTTTCCAGTGAGTTTTCGCTTCGCGTTAGGTGGCCAAAATATTTGAGCTTCAGCTTCAGTACCTGTCCTTCAAATGAGCACTCAGGGTTGATTTCCTTTAGGATGGACTGATTTGACCTCCTTGCAGTCCAGGGGACTCGTAAGAGTCTTCTCCAACACCACAGTTTGAAAGCATCACTTCTTCAGCGCTCAGCCTTCCTTAGAGTCCAGCTCTCACAGCCATACATTACTACTGGGAAAACCATAGCTTTGATTATATGGACCTTTGTCGGCAAGGTGATGTCTCTGCTTCTTACTATGCTGTCTAGGTTTGCCATAGTTTTCCTCCCAAGGAGCAAGCGTCGTTTAATTTCATGGCTGCAGCCACCGTCTGCGGTGATCTTGGAGCCCAAGAAAATAAAATCTGTCATTGCTTCCATTTCTTCCCCTTCTATATGCCAGGAAGTGATGGGGCCAGATGCCATGTTCTAATTGGCCCAAATTATACATTTTACCTCGATTCCTGAAGTGAACAGAGAACAGGCCCTACTGTTAGGCAGAGTGAGGCAGTCACCTCAGGCAGCAGGAAGGTTTTGGAGAGAGCTGTGGGCTGCACATCCTGCTCTTAGCCTGTTGCCTTCAGGTGTGACTGAGGATGCTGTCACATTGGACTGGCTGTTGAATCTCTTCAACACTGGCAGTCAGTTTTGTACATGGAATGGAAGGGGGCACCATCTTGTCTTTCACCTCAGGCAACAAAATGTCTTCGGACAGCCCTGTGTGAAAGTGCAGGTGGTACGATCTCTAACCAAGTTTGAACTTCTACTGACAGACATTAATCCCAGCTCAAAAGGTCTGGTCTCGCAAATAAAATGCATATAGAAATTTGAATGGGAAGCACTAATGGGGTAAGGCGGGTATGGAGGAAAGATCTAAATATCACCACTGAAGACTGTCAGTGGAATTCATTGTGGGCTCTATCCTCGTACAAATCTATTTCATCTAAGCTGAGGGAAAGTGCAATTAAAACAATATATAGGTGGCATCTCACACCAGTAAAAATCAGTTATATTTACAAGGGGAGCAGCCCCCAATGTTGGAGAGGATGTGCTCAGAGAGGCACCTTTAAACACATATGGAGGGACTGTGAAGTCATAGAGATATTCTGGATAGAGGTATTTCATTTGGCAAGACAAGTTGCAGATCAGGACGTATGTAAAACAGTGGAACTGGGACTACTGTCCCTCTTCGTGAGAGATAACAAGTATCTACTGCATAAGGATTTACTAACATTCTTCTGGACTGAGGCAAGGATGGAAATTGTGTCAGTCTCGAAATCTACAAGTGGACCATCAATTGAAAGCTGGGGAAGGAGACTTGGGGGCATTGCCTTACTAAAAATTAACCAACGAGCTAAGAGCCATGTGCAATAATGCAATTGACAATGACTTTTACCCATGCTGGCAACCCTTGATTTCTTTAGCCAACTAGAGCGATGGGGGGTTGAAACCTCCACAATCGCATGTAACCATCTGGAAAGACCTAATTAATAATCCCTAGTTAAATATAGATCGGTAGAACCTCAAGAGGAAGTTTAGCCCTACAGTTTTATATACCTGTGTCACTATATGCAGGTCATTGTAGATAGGTTATTTCATGCTTGGTGTCAGTAGGGATGTATGAACTCCCCACTGTCTGGTTTGGGGGCCGGACCCATTGTAGGGCAACTCAGGCCGCTTGGGGCCCTGCAGAGTCCTCCAGGGCCCAGCTGCATCTGCCGGAGTTGGCAGGGCTGCTCTCCAGCTTTCTAAAAAACGTGATATGCTAACGGCAGCTGCCATTAGCTTATCGTGGGAAAATTACAGCTGTAAATGGTGTATTTTACACCATTTGTGGCTGTAAAGCACTTACTTTTACCTAAATTGCAGCTGTTTATGGCTGTATTTAGGTAAAAGTGCTTTACGGCCACAAATGGTGTGCAATATGACATTTATGGCTGTAACTTTCCTGCAATAAACTAATGGCAGCTGCCATTCATGTATCACATCTTCTCGGGAGCCAGAGAGCCGCTCCACAGGAAATCCTCTGGACATGGAGGTAAGTGCAGCTGGTCTGCCATGGACTCCGGAGGTCAGATTCTTTGGAATCCAGCCTTATTTGAGTCCATGGAAGATTTCTCCAGAACCCTAGGTGTCAATTGTACTTTCATGTTGTATTGTTTGTTGATGAAATACTATTATTATCATCATTATTGTATAAATACTAGTTTAATAACATTAATATTATTATATAAATAATAATTTTAAAATATTAAAATATTATTTTAAAAAAAGGAAATCGGCATAAGTGAAGCTATAAAAACAGTTTTTTTTCAGGGGACAGGGAAATTGGGCATTAAAAGTCTTACAGCATCCCTTCACTTTCTCCTACCCCTGTTTTTGTCACCTGCTCCAGCTATCTCGTACCCGCTGGAAGTAAGCCCCATTGAACTCAGTGGGGTTTACTTCTGAGCAGACATGTGTTAGACTGCACTGTCAGTGTCTTTAAAAGGTCCTGATTGTCTCTAGCACTTTGACATGTTTATGTAACCAAGGGTGTTAGTGCTACCAACCAAAAGACATTTTTCTCCATCACAGATTTCTTGTGTAAAGAAAAAAGGTGCACAAAGTGGTGGCAGAACACAAGAGGGTTACAAGAGGAAGACAATAACTTCTGGACACGTATAACAGTAAGATGCCATGTTTGAGGCAGTGTGATAAAAGCACCCTTAACAAAAACGATAGTCATAGCACTTGAGAAAAGAGATTTAACGCCTTGTATAAAGTTATGTTAATGTCTGTTACATAGTATAATACAAATGGTGTAAGACTGTTCGTGCCTGCCTTTAAAAATGTGCAGTGATATTCTGCAAGATCTCTCTTCTTAAATCAAAGGATCTCTGAAAATGTTCCCCAGTTGCCCTAAACTTGGAAAGAATCATCTTTATTTCAGAATGCCTCTCATAGCAAAAATAGCTGGTCAGGAACAGAGCATGCTTAAAATAAGTCTTTGTAAAATAGGATAAATTACCGTATGCCAAGATAATGTCTTCAAAGTACAATGCATTTGGAGCTCTTGCTTTGTATTATGTTATTAAAAACTAATTTTGTCAGGAGGCAGCTGTTGTCTTGGCTGGGTATTACTGAGCATATTGTTTATGTTAGTATTCAAGGGTTACATTTCAACTGTCTTATAAAACAGCCAAACAACTCTGACATCTGAAAAGAAATAAAAGGCCATAATAATTTCAGACTCAAAAGGCTTATATGATAAGCTCTGAAAAACAGCACTTATCAGTTACACTGTATTCTAGCCTCATTGCAGGAAAAAAGGGTCAAGGGTAGTTGCTGCTTTTTTATTTGTGTTGTGTCAAGTGCCTTTTATTGTTTCCTGCTCCATCTCCTGAGGACGTAGCATAGGAATACATTTTAACTTATTTTTAACTCATAATCAACAGTTGAAATCACAGTTTGGCTGCCTTTTCCCACCCTATTTTGTTTGCAGTGCTTACCCATATGACGAATACCATGCATTTCTAGTACACTTCGTGCGTCTCTAAACCACAACAGCCTACACTGCCATAAAATGTGTAATTTGCTCATTTATTTGTGGCATTTTAGAAACCATTTCTCTCTCCTAGGCTAAAAGGCCCAGTGTGGTGTAGTGGTGAGAGTGCTGGACTGGGAGCTGAGAGATCTGGGTTCTAGTCCCGATTTGGCCATGGAAGCTCACTGAGTGACCTTGGGCCAGTCACAGACTCTCAGCCCAACCTACCTTTATTGTGAGGATAAAATGGAGAGGAGGAGGATCATGTAAGCTGCCTTGGGTTCCTTGGAGGAAAAAAGGCGAGATAGAAATGTAGTAGTAGTAGTTGTTGTTGTTGTTATTGTTGTTCAGTCGTTCAGTCGTGTCCGACTCTTCGTGACCCCATGGACCATAGCACGCCAGGCCTTCCTGTCCTGCGCTCTCTCCCGGAGTGTGCTCAAGTTCATATTCATTGCATCAGTGATGCTATCTAGCCATCTCATCCTCTGCCGTCCCCTTCTCCTTTTGCCTTCAGTCTTTCCCAGCATCAGGGTCTTTTCCAGGGAGTTTTCTCTTTGCATTAGGTGGCCAAAATATTTGAGCTTCAGCTTCAGTATCTGTCCTTCCAATGAGCACTCAGGGTTGATTTCCTTTAGGATGGACTGATTTGACCTCCTTGCAGTCCAGGGGACTCGTAAGAGTCTTCTCCAGCACTACAACAATAATAATATGCACTTGAGGTGGCATTAGATTCCAGTGGCACCTTAAAGACTCTGCTTATGCTACAACAGATTCAGGGCCAAGCCTGATGTGGGGTGTTTCCAGACAGAAGGCTCCTAGTGCTACACTCATCAAGCACTGTGCAGCTGCTGCATCTCCTTAAGGCGCAATCCTGAGCACGTTTAGACAGCAAAAAGTCCTGCAACTTTCCATTCCGGCCTGGGAATGCTGGGAGATGTAGGACTTTTTTCTGTCTAAACATGCACAGGATTGCACTCATAACAGATTTCCTGTGGTAAGAGAAAAGATGGAAGAAGCGGTGGGAAAATGCAGGAGGGTTACAATAGCAAAATGTTTTCACAGTAAAATTCTGTGAAGGAGGAAGGGCAGTGGTGCCACCAAAGCATCATCTGAAAGCACCCATGATGTGGGAGATCTGTACAGTTAAGAGCAGGAATCAGGGAGACCAAAGCTGGATCATCTTAACCACGGTGCTGTGGAGGGCATTTTTCAACTCTTCCCCAGTATCCATCTGATCAGCCGACCCTAGCCCTAAAAATATGTTACGGATCATACTTCAATCAGTGCAGATGATGATCAGCTGACCCCAACCTAGTGCCTTCCAGATGTTTTGGATTACAGCTTCCATCATCACCAGCCTTACAACATCTTAGCCATTCCCAAAACAGAACAGCAACAGTACACTCCTGACACCAACCAGATATAACTACAGCTCACTTCAGGTGTTTGTTACCATATGTATGAAAGAGCTGGTTACAGCAGCCCCTCAGCAACAACACACAGGCTGGTTATATCCCCCAGTTGATTGGCTTTGTTTGAAGGGAGCCACTTCTATGCACATACAGTACTCTTCATGGGGGGTTGGCTGGAAAATGATGACCTGGTTCGCACAGCATGACAGCCCGCCATTGGCTAATTTACCTGCAGGGGCTGTTGCATCACAGCCGATACCTGTGGCACCATTTTTGCATGGTACCTGTGGATGCCTGGCTTCCCATGTGTTGTGTCGTGTGAACCCAGGCAACAGGGGTTTTGAGGATTTTCTAGTACTCAAACAATCCCTGCTGCCTGGGTTCACACAACGTGACAACATGCAGCAAGCCAGATGCCTGTGGGCATCATGCAAAAATGGCACTTGAGACGTCACAACAGCCCCCGTGAGTAAATTAACCCATGGTGGGGTGTCGTGTCGTGTGAACCAGGCCATTGCCAGCAATTGTGTCATTGCTGAGAACCAAGGCTAACCCTACATGTTCCTGCTTCCCACTTCATACATGTGGTACCCATGGGAATCAAACATCTGAAGACAGCTTAAATCCAGTGCCACCTAGTGACTGAACTCTATATTGACACTATCCACACACACATAGTTGTATGGGATCCTATACAGCTGAGGTATATCAAAGAATGTCAGTCATGAAGGTGAGCAGATGGGAAAAAAACTACTTAATCAGCTGTGCACATATTAAGACACTTAACCTCTAGTAGATTCATTGGTGGAAAATGCTTAAGTAGCAGGCCATCTGCAAATGTGCATCTGGAGCGAGCATCTTATTCTACTGTTCCAGCCCCAAAGGGCCAAAACAGATATGACCTTAAATCCATATCTAGCAGCTCTGACTTTTTTTTTCATTTTTACTGTAAAGTGTAAAGCCCCCATCCAGATCTTAAAAGCACCCCTTAAAAGCACCAATCTGGATAGGGAGCACTGTGCCTACTCTATAGTAAAAATGGGAAAAAGAAGATGTAGTCGCTAGATACAAATTTATAGTAAGGTCTGTTTTAGCACAAAATGTTTGCTACTTTTACTCTAGAAGGAAATCTGTAGGTGCAGGCACCCACAATCTACAATATTATTGTGAAGCTTGTTTAACTTTTTTGCAAAAAGTTCTGAGAAACTTACATAGAAGACTGTATAGAAACATGAATGTTTGGTGCAATATCTGGCTTAGTACAATAATTCATTTTGAAGATTTTTGCAGAGTTTGAAGACAAACCTCAATTTAATTAAGAGCAACCTTTTTAACTAGGAAAACACTGGCAGGCTGATAGATACTCAACTAGGTCTATTGATGGCTAATAGCTGCATGACATGTTGGGGAAAAAAACACTTGGGCAACAATAGACAAAGGTCAGTGTTGCTGAGCTATTTGTGTGATGATTAATCCAATCCAGACACATTCTCCCTCCCTCCTGATTAGATCCATTAGCTGCTTTCCCCAAATTCTAATCCAAACTGGATGGGTTTCCAAAACAGAAGTAAAATGCATTTGATGTCATCAATTGCTTGTTTGTATACGGGAGCGCTCACTAAAATAAAGATTTAGCATCTGAGTTGTTACACTGTAAATAGCTAGCACAATGTCCAGATTTTGTTTTTAAAAAGAAAAACATTAGGAATCTGAAAAGAGAATGTTGTTTACTCAGGGCCTACTTGTCAATCTCACCTCCTGTTCTGTAAGTGCCCCGCCCCCTGCATATGTCAAATTCTTTTATTTTAAAGAATGGTCGTTCATAGGCCATGCTCGCTGTTTAGAATGTCATCACCCTTATTTTCAGAACTCCTTAGATCTCAAAGGACAAGATTCTGGCACAGTGCCAAGGTGTCCTTTTTCCTTTTGGAATATTGACCTGATCAATATTACCACCATGCCTTGCAGTTTATTGCCCACACAGTACTTATGACTTGCAGGTTAGTGAGACACCCAACAGGCTGTGGTGACCCATAGTTCCTTTGCCACTTCTCATTGTTTGCATATATTATTAATTTAAAATATTTATGTACTGCCTTCAAATCTCATGGCAGTGTATAAAATACATTAAAGCAACAATTAGAATACAAAGGTTAAACAACAGCAAAGAAAAAAAAAAAACCAGGCTAGGTATTAAAATCAGCAAAAATGTCAGGGATAGAAAGGTTTTCAACAGGTGCCTAAATATCATCAAGGATGGTGCTTGTGTTAGAGATACAAACCGAGATGTTTGATAATATCTTTATATTTAACTATTAAAGATTAACCATGTAGCACAGTAGCTCTGAGACATAGCTCTGAAACTGAGGGCCAAACTAGATGTGTTGGAACAGCTACATGTATTTTATTCACATGCCTGTTCCATTCACATTGTAAATGGGGGCTGGGTTGTATGTGTTTTTAATAATTCAATTGCACAGGGGAGAGAAACAAAACCTCCCCCCTTTACCTCATTATGCTTTGTTGTTTAAGCTGTTTTCTTTTTCTTTGTAAAGAATAGAACTCCCTGCCACCTCTGCTTTATATATCTGCACCTCCCTTGCCACTTCAAGTCTAGACCTCATCTCTGAGCCACAGAATTCCCTGGTTCAAATCTCACATTTCCCCTTAGCTCATTAGATGGCCTTAGACCAGGGGTGGGGGACCTTTTTTCTGTCAATGGCCACTTTCAGGAGTAATCTGTCTGGGGTGTCATAGGAACATAGGAAGCTGCCTTAGACTGCGTCAGACCACTGGCCCATCTGGCCCAGTATTGTTGACTCTGACTGGCAGCAGCTCTCCAGGGTTTCAGGCAGGATTCTTTCCTCACCCTACCTGGAGAAGCTGGGGATTGAACCTGGGACCTTCTGCATGCAAAGCAGGTGCTCAGTCACACTGAGCTATTACCTCTTCCCATCATGCTAATGATCAGCAGGTTCAGAGCCAAAGCCAATCTCTTTCTTGGTCAGTCACTGCTAGCTTAGATCCTGTTAGCTTACCTGTGAAATTAGATAGACAGACAGACAAAGCCTCAAATGTGCATCACTTTATACTTGACATTGAACTGCATTTGCCATTTTGCTGCCCATTCTCCCAGTTTGGAGATATCTTTTTGGAGCTCTTTGCATTCCCTTTTTGGGGTAACCATCCTAAACAATTTGGTTTCATCAGCAAACTTGGCAATCTCACTGCTTAGCCCTAAACCCAGTTAACTGATGAACAAGTTTAAAAAGCACCGGTCAAAGGATGTTCTTCTTGGGCTGAAATCAGTGTTGATTTCTGTCCTCTGCATTCCTCTTAATATTTGCATAGGGAAAAGTAAGGGCAAAAATCTCTTCATATTGGGCTGTTACATTTTTCCCCTCCTGTCCTAAGGAACCCAGTAGTGGATTCATGAGTGTCAGTGATGACCATTAAAAGGTCTAAGAACTCCATCAGCCTCACTTCCTGAAGCTGAGTTCTCCGGCTAAAGGCATGACCTATTTAGAAGTTCTTAAGATACAATAATGATCAAATGTCAGCAGGGCAGAATGAGTAATGACAGCTTTGAAATTTATCCCTACTTAGACTGGAATGGCTGGGGGTTGGCGGGAGGGGTGGCACTTGCATGCCGTGTTTTAGTATACAGCTGCATTGCAGGTTGCCAAGCACTCTTGTCCACTTGAAAACACATTAGAGATTAGGCATGCCTTTGTCTGCTTTGAAACCCATGAAGAATGCAACATTATTTTCCTTTTGTGATCTGAGATTTTCTTTTGATCTCTTCTTCTTCTGAACTTGTTAGCAACTATCCAAATTGTAGGCTTTCAGAGCCAAGGAACAATAGGGTATTTTCAGGCGGCATGAAAGTGATCTAATTACTTTCGCAAACACAGAGCAAACTGTCAATCATGTGTTCGGTAGGTGGTTTTCAAGAGCGAATCCAGCCATTTGCTCGCCACCTGGGCACTGTTTCAATGCATTTTTCATAGGTTGTGTAAAGAGCTTCCCTGATAGGCTGTTCTGATTCTACAGTGAGTGAAAGGGCTAATTATTATGGCTCCATTGCAAGGATTGCATGCATGGAGTCTACGTGCGACTCTTTGGTCACTCCTGCTTTTAGGGCCAAACTAGAGGAAATGGCCGAGACTTATTATAAGACTTCTTTTCACTTTAAATCTGCACTGGGACTGCACAGTATATAGGGTTTTTTTTTTACTCTGTTAGGGAAAACATGTATAGTAGCTTCAGATATGTGTGGGAATTCTAACTGGGAAATCAGCGGTAGTGGGATGTAGAAAGAAGAGTTTTTAAAACCCCTTCCCCTAGCACTGAATTGTGATCCCAATTCAGATACCCTCCCCATAACTCTTATTTGCCAACATTTGAAGAGACAGGAGATCAAATCACTGCTCTCCATTGTCTTGTCTAGTTTGTGAATTGCTCATGCTTGCAAGCTAACAACCATTAGTCTACAAAAATATTGTTGTCTCTTCACTGTAAATTGATCACCCTCACTATGGTTCTGCCTTAAAGTAATGCTCAATTAGAGTCCAGGGGGGAAATCTTCACAACAACAGAATGAGAAGTGTGTTGGCATATTATCCAGGTTTTCATAGCCATCAGGGACACATGAAGCAAGAAACGCTGAGGGTGCTGTACCTTTAAAATCTGGCTTTAAAGGGTCACACAGTGCTTGAAGGGAACATAATTCAGGGTTGGGTGGGGGGAGTAGAATGGAATGTCATCAAACTGGCAGGGGCTGCTCAACCAATGAGAGAGGCTTGTTTCTCACTCCCATCCAGGCTCTCCCCTGCTACTACATTATTATGAAGGGAGTAACTAATTCACAATTCTGAAAGCTAGACTCTAGGGATGTACGAAAGTCACTGACCTTTTCGCAAGGGTGATTAGCGGTGGGGGGGAGGTGCTCTGCACCTCCTCCCAAAATCCTAACCCGGCCGGCTCCGCTCCGCAGCAACTCCGCGGAGCCGCCGGCCGGGTGCATTCGCGGCCGCCATTTACGTTCCTGTTTTTGGCTGTGATAGGCTACGTAAATATTTACCTAGCCTATCACGGCGAAAGACAGGGGCACAAATGGTGGCCGCTACGCCATTTGAGCCTCTGTTTTTTTGCCATGATAGGCTACATAAATATTTACATAGCCTATCACGGCAAAAAAACAGGAACGCAAATGGCGGTGGCTACGGCGGTGGCCCATTTGCTTTCCCTTTTTTTGCCGTGATAGGCTACGTAACTACGTAGCCTATCACGGCCTCTGGAGGGACACAAATGGGGTCCCTGCGTTATCCATGATAGGCTACGTAAGTATTTACATAGCCTATCATGGCCTAAATGGGGAAGCGAATGGTGGCCACAGATGCGGCCGCCATTCGCAAAGCAGCGTGAACAGCACCAGGTAAGTGCTCCGTTTCGCGCACCTTTTGCAGGGTGGGGCGGTGGGGGGGCTTCATTCCGCCATGGATTTCGGGGGGCCAAATGCACTGGCATTCAGCTTCACTGAGATCTGTGGCGGAATTCTCTGACATCCCTATGAGAAACAGCGCTAAAAAGGCAGGCTAGATACTCACTCCCCATGAGAGCACCCCCTCCAGGGCAAATCAGGCCCATTCCAGCAAACAGTCAGGGAATTAATCCTCCCCCCCACTTTCCCCAATGTATACACACCCTTTGGAACACCCCAATCATACCAAATTTACAGCAGAGGGACGGGCACACAGCAGCTGAACCACAGGGGAGCCGAATTAAAGGGGAAAAAAGGACTAAAAGTACTCTGCAAAAATGTGGCTTCCCCACAGGTAAACGCTGGGGTGGCTACAGAGTGGCCACAAAGTCATGTGTCCCTAACGACTTGAAGCCACAACAGCATCAGAGCAAACCTCCCATGTAGAAGGGGCCCTGGATTTAATCAAAGAATGTTAATATTAGCTGTGGGTGGTCCAGCGGACAATTCCCCTGCACAGAGGTGGCATCTAAGATGAGTGCTTGGCACATACTAAGGGCCAAAACAGACATTACTTTAAATGTGTGTCTAGCCACTACATCTTTTAAGTACTTTTTTTTTTTTTTTTAACTCTAGAGTAGGTGTAGGGTAAGGGGGCTTTTGAGATCTGGACGGGACCCCCAGTGCCTACTTTAGACTAAACTTGAAAAGAAGCTGCTAGACACGCATTTAAAGTAATGTCTATTTTGGCCCTAAGATCTAGCAGTTGGCAGGAGAAGGCAGATGGAGCATGGTGTCTGTTAGCTGAAAGTGAAGCACCATTGGTATACAGGGTGTCTCTCCAGAGACGAGAAGTGGGGTAGTGGATCTTGTTTGCTACCATTCATGCTGTGCTTGTGTATACGTAAATAAAGCAAATCTTACAAAGATATCACAAATGTCTCTAGTGCTTGCTCAGTCAAAGGAAACTAAACCCAGTAGCACTGCTTCTTGAATTCCTCACTGCTCAGAGTTGTGAGAGGCATGTAACAATATGAAAGCCAACACTACTTCCCCGAATCTAAGAAACAATTAGCCAGTTGTCTGCTTTGTAAGCCACACTTACTGTGGTGGGAGGGGGGCTGGGGGGGGGATTGACTCAGGACATTGGGATCATAGATAATATATCTAAAGCAACATTAAATAACATTTTGTGTTACTGTTTTGAAAAAATATTTTATTGTCTCAGTTAAAATCTTTATTTTCCACATTTGCAAATCTGGGGAAAACTGAAGTAAAGCTGAAACACATACAGCATCAAACACTTAACCCTCTCACCACTCTGGTAAAAGGAAAAAGGAGTCACCAAAGTTTGCATCCCTAGCAGTGCTAAAAGCTCTTAGGGAAAATGTTGAGTACTTCAGACCAACTACGAAGCCTTATGGTAAGAGCATCTATGAGCAAGTATATCTCTGTCATGTTTGTCTTCCTCATGGGACATTCCAAGGCAGCTTTACAGCTTCCTTATGAGGAAGATATTCTGGTTATTTGTGTGTATTTTGTAATCTCTGTTTATTTGCAAATATACAACTCTAAGCAGGTAAGAAGCAATTAGACAGGTAACTCTTTGGCAATTAGT
This sequence comes from Heloderma suspectum, assembly GCF_057233095.1. NCBI lineage: Eukaryota > Metazoa > Chordata > Lepidosauria > Squamata > Helodermatidae > Heloderma > Heloderma suspectum. The sequence goes on along the minus strand of NC_139460.1, from coordinate 56,254,968 downwards.
TTTAAGCTTTTACATTTGATATTGTATTCTATGATGCATTTTGTGGTTTTAATTGTTGTGAACTGCCCAGAGAGCTTCAGCTATTGGGCAGTATAGAAATGTAACAAATAAATAACATAGGCAGGCAGTACCCCAAAGCAGCAGCCCTCCAGGCCTGCATAACCCTAAAAAGCCTACCAGGAACCTTTCGGCAACCTTTCCTAGCCAACTACAAGCTGCAATAATGATAAAACTACCGTCACCAATGCCATCTGGTGCTCAAATATGGCTGACAGGCTGTCCCTCATGTGCATTATTTCCACTGAGGAGAACAAAGATGAAGACAGAACTTTCACTTGGGCTTAGCAACTTCTCAGCAAAACTGGCCCACTTCATCCTTTTAGTTAATACGCTAATCATTTGTATAGACAATAGCAGCAACTCTATGAGGGAAGCCATTTCTATGTAGCTTGCCACATGGATCAGCTGCCACCAGGGCCAGTGTTAGCACCCACCTTCCTTGGCAGCTGCCAGAGCCCACCATTGACATTGCCTGCCTGGGCCCTCTTAATTTATTTTTATGTATTTATTTTGGCCTGGTACTCCGAGCCACAGCTGGTGGCTGGGCCTGACTGCCATTTTAATTTCCTGTTGAAGAGTCACTGTGGGGTATCGCAGGAAATTAAAATGGCAGCCCCAACCACCTGGTGGTGCTCAGAGTGCTGCTTCCAGGGCCAGCTCTACCACTAGACAGAGTGAGGCAATTGCCTCAGGCACCAAATCAGCCTCCCAGCTGATCCTCCTCATCTCCCTGCCTGCTGGAGGACAAGACCTGTCCTGTCCTCACTAAACTCAGGTCTGGTAGAGGATGCTATCTTATCACTACTATTGAAGTAAGGGTCAGTTGCCAGTCCAGCCAGCTTCTATATATGGAATGGGGACGGAGTACTATCTTGTCCTTTGCCTTAGGCAGCAAAATGTCTTGGGCCAGCTCCAACTGCCTCTGCCTGCTACCACTGCCACCAGGGCTCAACAAAATAGGAGGAGACCCACTAGAGGGCCCTTTTCCAAGGGCCTTCCCAACCTGGGAGTCAGTCCTGGCTGCCACTGTGTGGTTTGTCCCCATATTGCTTCGAAACATATGTGGTGTGGTATGAGCATAACAGTGGCCATTCATCATGGCAAGCCACATACCAAGTGGAACAGATGACATTTAAAGCAGTTTCCCTGTGCTGGCCTTTTTGTATAAAGCACGCTTTCGCCTCTGCCCTTGAAACAGATTATTTCATATCCAGGGCATTATATTAAAGAACAGAACTGTTGACATCAGCTCTCCATTTCAAAAATGCCTCTAGTTCTTCATTTAGAAAGAAGTAAGGTGTCATAAGTAGATTTTACACAATCCAGACAACCACTTGAAGATTAGGCACTGCTTTTGACACTATCTCTGTGTCTCGAGAAGATAAATCTTATTACATTCTTTTCCAGGAGGCAATGTTATTAAAAATAGACTAAACTAGTCACAGGGTACCTTATCAGAGTTTCCTTATATCTTTCACTTTTAACCTACCAATTAAACAAATATTGACCTTTTGACATAACCAACGATTATGCTGTTTGTCTTGTTCCCAAATGTAATAAACTACCATTTTGGTAGGAATCAGGTCAAATGATGGCAAGAGTAAGAAATGACTGACTGCCAAAGTTAGTAAGGAAAAAAATGGGGTGCATTTGTGACTAGAACTTGAAATGCTGCATACCCCAAAAGATAAATAGCTATTTGTCTTCTCAATTTGAGGAAAATACATTTTTCTATAGAAGTGTTATGTAAGTGCTATATATACAACCTCCAAGTGTCGTTATTTATATAAACCCTGATATTCTCACCATGCTGAATTAAATATTCTTCTGAATATTTAATACAACATTTAAGTCGTTTAATACAACTTTGCTACTATATGCTGAGTTTTGACATTTTGAATGTTGAAGATTATAGGTCCCATGTGAGGGTGGTTGAGCCATAGGAAGATGTCTTCCCTCAGGTTAAAAGAGAAGGGGTTACTAGAATGTAGATAACACCCAAGCTGGAAAACTGCAGTTGAGTATTTTTAAAATAGTGGTGGCAGCAGGATTTTTTTTTTCTTCGCTGCTATCATTTCATCACAAGGTGCCATTCAACAAAGCCATTCCAGGTAGCAAATATCTCTGGTTCCTGCCAAACAGGTCAACACCATCTTGTCTTCGGGTGCTTCCAGGCAGACAGCTCCGAGCACTACCAATCAAAAGACATTGTGCAGTTGTTCTGTATTTTCCTCCTTAACATATTTGCTGTGAAAAGAAAAAAGGCGGAAGAAGCAGTAGGATAACATGGTGGAAGACGATGTCAACTCCATGTAAAATTCCGTGAACAAGGCAAGGCGATTGCGTAATAATTCACTTTGTCTGGAAACACCCTTTGTAACATGTTTTAAAAATTAACCCTGCCTTCCAGTGTTTTCCTACAACAGTGCGGAGGAGTGTCTGTCTGTCTGTCTGTCTCTCATATAATATTAGAACCTGAGGTCATCCAATGAAGCTGAATGATGGGAGATTCAGAACAGATAAAAGGAAGTACATCTTCACACAGTGCATAGTTAAAACTATAGAATTCATTATCAGAAGACGTAGTGATGGCCACCAACATGGATGGCTTAAAAAGGGGATTAGACAAATTCATGGAGGATAAAGCTATCAATGGATATGGGTCATGATGGCGATATATCACCTCCAGTATAGGAGACAGTATGCCTGTGTATACCAGTCACTGGGGAACACGAATAGGAGGGTGCTATTTAGAGGTGGGTGAGAATTCTGTTTCAGTTTGTTTTCTTTATATTCAGGACAGACAGAACTTGAGATTTAAAAATTCAAAAGTGGGAGAAACTGAAAGTAACAGATTTGTCCACAGAGGGGACTTTTAGTGCTTTGCTCTTTGAACTCTGGGTTTGAATCCCTGTGTGTTAGACCATGTTAGTACTGGATTGGGATTGCCACCTTTTCTGACAGGCTGCATATCTTTAATAACTATATGGCAAGCAGGTACAACATGATTCTCTCCATGTGCCTGTTGAATTTGGCCAGTGCAAATGGATGAGAAGTTTGTTTCAGTTTGTCTTTTTTATAAGAATTGACCAAAATTTGCAAATTTCTTAATACTGGAGATAGAAAGAACTTAAGATTTTAAAGGTTTGAATGCAGGAGAAAGCAAAACTGACATCTATTTCATCTATTTTGTGGGCTTCCCACGGGCATCTGTTTGGCTACTATATAAACAGAATACTGGACTAGGTAGGCCTTTGGTCTGATTCAGCATGGCTCTTATGCTCTTATGAACTCTATTGCCCCCTCAGGTAGCTGAGAAAATCCAATCCTGCTCTATTCTATATATTGCAGGCCTGATAAACTTGGGCTGTCTCCATCTAGAGGCTGAATTTGCCATTGTGCATTTGCCATCTACTCTGAAGAACAAATGTTCACCTCTATTGTGGCTTAATTTAGGGACTTCTACATTAGACACAGAATCTTGTCCTGCTTATTTGGATTGTTGTCAGGCAGTGTTGCCCACACAAGCAGAGATGTGTTTAGGAGGCATAGGGATGACTATGTTGAACATGGACCCATATCCATCCCGGTTGATGAAAACTAGCTGGGAGAAGCTGGGTCCTCTGTTAACTGGAGTGATTAGCAGGGCTGGTCCTATCATTAGGCAGATAGTGCCTAATGATAGGGCCTCCTCAGGCAGCTGATGCTGGGGGCCAGGGAGTGATGAGGAGGAGTTGGAGGACAGAGCTGTGTGTGTCATGCTCAGCCTGTCCTGTGCTCCCCCCCAAGCTAGCCTAGATGAAGTCTTGTCACCAGTGTTGAAGCAAGGACATTTCTACATGAGGCTTTTATCCTGCACGTTTATCAGGGCTTCTGCTTCCAGTTTCTTTGTGGGATTAAGCTCGGCTCCTTTACATGTGCTTTTTCCTCAGGATTTTTCTTTCTCTGCCTTTTTATATGTTTCATTATATAACCATTAGATGGCTCTATGGTATAGCAAATTGTGCATTTACACGAAGCTTCTATAGACTTCCCTTATTATGAAAAAAACACGATAATGGTTACAAAGAGTGGGAGATGCCCTGGAGGATGGTGACATCATGTAAAGAACCCACAAACTACCGTGAGTGAGAAATCATGAGTGCACAATAAAAATCTCATGTAGAAATGCCCCAAGAGCCAACTGCCAGTCAACATTTGTACATGAAATTGGGTTGGACCCGCCATCTTACCTTTGCCTCAGGCATCAAAATATCTTGGGCCACCCCCAATAATCAATGCCTCTTTTTCAAGTGGGCAGGTTCTGAATGGTATTAAGTCAGAACAGTTGTCTGGACTTGTTCCTGCTATTGTGTGCATCTTTAACTCAGCTACAAGACTGATGCGTATAGGTTCAGGAAAAGAACAGCTTCTCTTAAAGTGATCCAATCCCTTTTCTGTTGTTAACAGAGCCCCAGTTCTCAACACCTCTTGTGGAAATCCGCATCTTCTGCAAGCCTTTCTTTCCACTTGCCACTGGAGTAACTTACTGGGCAGACCATTCAAACAGCATATTAACAAAAGCAGATAAAGTGTGTAAACAATGGCTATATACTTGGCTAGCTAAAAATAGCTAAATGCCTCTCTGCGTAGATATCTAGGAATATAACATCTAACCTTTGCTGCTGCTTTTTAAGTGTTAGCACAATTCAGCTTTTGCACTAGCAACCTATTTGGAGCCTTCTTAGCACTTTTGCCTTTATTCAGCATAGCATACCTTGCAGTATTCCCATTCCAGTAGGAATGGGCATTCAGACTCAACATGAACCTAAAGGCATTCAATGTTCTGGTAAACTCAGATAAAACTGAATGCCTCTATATTGGTAAGGATTTTGGCCCAGGAGTTATTATGGTTTGAATGACATCTGCTCGTGTGTGTGTGTGTGTGTGTGTGTGTGGTACCAGCTTTGAGACAGCAACTAGTTCTGGTCTATGTACAGGCACAATTCAAAATGCTGGTATTGACTGCTAATGGCCTAAATGACCAGGTACCTCAAGGACAACTTCTGCCCACATGAACCTTCCTCTATCTGCCTCAGAGGCCTTTCGCTAGGTCCCACTGCCATCAGAGGGAGGCACATGGTGACCACAGAATAGGGCCTTCTCTGTGGTGGTGCCCCAGCTTTAGAACATTCCCTCTCCTCAGAAAACCTTTGGTGCTTTCTAGATCAGCCTTTGCCCATACATGTTTATTTTCTATGTGTAGGGTATTTGGGGAATGGAGTATCATTCAGTCATGTGACACCCCCCCCTTCACCTGCAGTCAAAATTGTTACAGTCCAGACTACAGATGGGAAGGCTTAGGGGGGGGGGAACACAGGGAAGTGAAGGGAAATGGGGCATTCCCCCCCATTTCCCCCCCAAAAAAGATCCTTGGGAGGGCAGGGTGATTGAAAAAAGGTTTTTCCTCTAATTTTTGCATTCTCCCTCCCTCCCATTTTTTCTGGGTTTTTCCTCTGGCTTTCACATCTCTAGTGCAGACACAGGTTTACCACCTCAGTGAAACTTCCCATTCTCTGATTTTACAAGACATCAGAGTCAGTGGAGACTGATGGCTCCGATGTCAGTGGGGTGGTGAATGAATCCACTCTAGGTTTCAGTTCGAACCAGTCATATCTCTAAAGGAATTATCCAAGGTGCCTTGGATAGTTCCTTTAGCTTTCTGACTGAAACCCAGAGCAGATTTACCGCCCCACTGACATCGGAGCCACCAGCCTCCACTGATCGGAATGTTTTGTACTGTGTGTGTTCCCAACTTCAGTGTTGCTGATAGTGTGGAACTATTTTGGTGCTCCATGGCGGAGCACCTGCTTGGCATGCAGAAGATCCCAGGTTCGATCCCCAGCATCTCCAGGTAGGGCTAGGAAGGAATCCTGCCTGAAAGCCTGGAAAGCCGCTGCTGCCAGTCAGTGTCGACAATACTGAGCTAGATGGGCCAAACTCAGTATAAGGCATCTTCCTCCTATGTTCCTAACCCAGAGAAACTGAACTGAGTGTGGAAATGACTTCCAGATCTGCTTGCCTGCATCAGGAGCCATGTGCATGGGCTGAAGTCTAGGACCCCACAGCCCAAGGGGTCCCCAAAGAGTCACCCAGAGAGCGGCAGGTGATGGCAGCACAGCAGCAGCAAAGAGGCCTGGGGGCAGCAGCTGGGCCAGCACGAGCATGCTGGGTCCTCTAGGGGCTGGCACTGCTTGCCACAGCCTCCTTTTTTATTTGAAAGCATATTTTATCGTCAGGTGGCTGTTGGCCAGGCATATTCATGTTTGCAGATGCTCATTTTATTGTTATGACTTTAATCATCTGTTATCCTTTTCTGCAAGAAAATGATGGTTATTCCCAAGTAAATGTCTTTGGCATCAGGGCAGCAGAAGCAAACTCCGTTTTATTCCCATAGTCATGATGGTGCTAAGATTTAAGTGAGCTTAAAATGCAAAACTGCACATGTTCAGATTATTTGTTTATTTATTTATTTTAATCAGGGTTGGCAAACTATTTCTTGTTTGTTTGTTTTGCTTTAACAGGAGGAATGTGGAAACAGTTGCAAAGCATGGAAGGCGGGGAAAGGAGGGAAGAGAAGACAAATGCTGTATGCACTACAACTGAAAAAAAAAGACTAAAAGAAGCTAAAAGACTGATATAACAACACTGGAAGGATAAACACTCACTATAATACAGTGGATTGAGGACGGAGGGAGCAAGCCTATGGCCGCTAGAGAGTGGCTAGACGGCCATAGGATATGCCGTTTTCCAGGAACCAACCTTGGATCCCACGCTCCAAGGTCAGTTCCCAGACAACCGACCTCCCTGCACTTCCGCACCGCCTCAGAGGCAGCGTGGAACAGCCCCATCCTCCGCACTCGCAAGAGGAGCGGGCAGTGGCTGAAAATGGGCATTCCGGGGGGCATTCCGGGGCGAGGAGAGTGTAGCTGTGTATACGACACATCCAATGTGTCGTACAGCAGCCTCCTTCCCCGCTCTGTGCTCCTGCGGCTAGACAGCCGCAATCGGCTGTCTAGCCCCAAAAGCAGGGCAGGGGAAGCGCGGGGGGCATGATCCCCTCCATGCTTCTCCTGCCCTGCTTAGGATAGGCAGTCGGAGGTGGCTGCCTACCTTCTTGCTAAGATTGCGCCCTTAGTAACACTTTCAACATTTGAACGGGTGGTATATAGGCACCACTCACAAATGGATAGATATATGGATATTTGGTCTGCCTTTGTTGAAGTCTGTGTCTTTACTTTTTAGAAAGCTGTATTTTCAGAGAGAGGAAGAGAGAGGTTGGTGTAAAGCAGCACAACAGCAAAGCAACAAGGAGGCTCTGGATCCACTGTGGATGCCGTCAGTCTTAACGTAAAATGTATAAGGAAGATAGAAAGACTAACAACAGAGTATTAAAAATATCTTTTAAGCTTCCACCCTCATCAGTAGCTGTGCTGTTAGCTGGGTATCAGGAGGGCGTGCTGGGTATCACTAGCTGTGCTGTTAACTGAGTATCAGTTAACAGCACAGCTACTAATGAGGGCAGAAGCCAAAATGTTTTGCTTAAAATATATTTTTAATACTCTGCTGTTAGTCTTTCTATCTTTCATATGCACACACACACACACACACACATACACACACACTTCACATGTATTAACTGAAATTGATACAGTCAATCATATCAACATTTTTTTCTTTTCTTTTATGGTTTTGTTTTGCTTTGTTCTGTTGAAATTTACAATAAAAAAGTAATTTAAAAACCAAGTAAACAACAGAAGTAATAAACATGGCCATCGAAAGTCCCCCCCCCCCCCGGCATCTAAATGGACGTCTAAAGTGTGCCCCCTGGCCAAAATACCATTAAGTTCAGGGTCTAATTTTAGTCAGCTGCACCAGTGACTGTGTGAACAGATTCCCTACATGTGTACAACCAATACATGCAACTAGGAATCCTGCAAAAAGTAAGCGTCCCCGGTAACCCGGACAACCCTATTTGGGTACAGTTTATATGTATGAAGGTGTGTTCATACAGTCTAATAAATGCTTGTAAATTGGGGGGTCTTCCCGGCCCCTCTCCTCTATGTGCATCCTCTCACTGGATTGTTTGAACAGGGCTATTAACTCTCTCATGAAAAGTATATTCTGTCCACTCCTTCAGAATTACTGGCTTGCAGTTTGTAGCTTTAGTTTCCAGGTGTGCTTTGGCTGGACAGGAATTTGTTGAGTTGATGAGAAGTAGCTCTTGCCTTTACTGGAATATATGTACTTTGTGAATTTACATTGCTTAATGAAAGAATGGTGAAAATAAAACCCAAAGCAAGTAGCAAACCACTCCCCCTAGAATACCACACATGCTGAAGTTTTTTCTTCTGCTGCTTCTTCTTCCAGGACCCAGCGGACAAATATAGAAACAAAGGAAACGATTGATGCCTTTTACATCGTTATCATCAATGACCTTGGTGGAAGGTGTATAAAAAGTTTGGAGCCAGAAAGATCCCCTTACTTGGTCCTTTTCTTTCCAGGGTACGTACCGACCTCTCTTACTTCTAAAGATATGTATTTGTAGTCCATTGTGCTGTGCTGTAACATTTTCTTGGTATTGTATTTTATGCTGCTAAGATGTAAAGTTTTGTGTTTTTTTTAGTTCCGATAGCCATCAACACAGAGCACTGTATTAGTAGCTGGGAGATGTTGCCAATGAATGCATGGTTTAGAAACGGAACTTGCTGCTGAGACTCGCAAAACCTAAATGCTCAACCATCTGGAAGAGCGGCATTATTTTTGAAAGGAGATTTGTTTCCTTGTTATGCTGAGGATGGACTGATCATCTGTTATATGCAAGTCATGCTTTCCATCTTTCCAGATATCTTAGGGAGCTTTTCAGTTATACAGCTTAACTGCCCTGGTGGATCAGCTGTCCAAGGCGTGCTTAATTCAGGACTGAGCGGGAGTCCCATAGGAAATTCACCGCCTGAACTAGTTCTCATTGATACCGCAGACGAGAAAACGCTGGCTGCGATTGTGGGGACAAACCTTCACATTTTTAGGCTTTTGCTTTTTAAGTAGGAAAATTATTCATTTTGATTTTTTAGTATATGTCACCTTTAAAAATGTATACTTTTCAAAAACAATTTACAACAGAGGCTATTTGCTGCCTACAAATTTGAATCCCCTTTCTCCCTTCACTTCAGCATTTCTGCCTAGCTCAGGAATGGCACCTTAGTTAGCACTGTATAATAGTCATATTATGGGAGCTAGCATGGTGTAGTGGTGAGAGTGTTGGACTGGGAGCCAGGAGATCCGGGTTCTAGTCCCCACTCGGGCCAGTCACAGACTCTCAGCCCAACCTACCTCACAGGGTTGTTGTTGTGAGGATAATATGGAGAGGAGGAGGATAATGTAAACTGCCTTGGGTTCCTTGCAAGAGGAAAAAAGGCAGGATATAAGTGCAATAAACAAACAAACAAACAAATAAATAAGACAAAGTAGATAATTCCCAGGGAATCTGTGAAGCTAATACTTATATAGTTTGTTGAGAGTTTCAATGGATGAAAAGGCCATTACAGAAGAGCTTATGATGACTGCAGGTTTGCACTAAGGTCCAGATGGATAATTCGGGCTGCAACCTATATGCCCTGTCCTGAGAGTAAGCCCTGTTAGATACAGTGGGCCTTTCTTCTGAGCAAACACGTGTAGGCTCATGCTGCCTGTCTCTGATGCGTGAAAATCTGAGATATTTTTGTCATGAGAAAGAAGCCCTGTAGAGTTTTCTCATATCTGGAGCATCTCCCCTATGAGAGAAAGGTTTCAATAGCTGGCATTGTTTAGCTTGGAAAAAAGAAGGGTAAGGGGAGACATGATAGAGGTCTACACAATTATGCATGGTGTGGAGAACGTGTATAGGGAGACATTTTTCTCCCTCTCTCAAAATACTAGAACCCAATGGGGTCATCCCATGAAGTTGATTGAATGGAGATTCGGGACAGATAAAAGGAAGTCCTTCTTCACACAGCACATAGTTAAACTATGGAATTCACTACCACAGGATGTAGCGATGGCCACCAATTTTATGGCTTTAAAAGGGGGTTGGACAAATTCCTGGAGGAAACAGCTATCAATGGCTACTAGTTCTGATGGCTATTGTGCTACCTGCAGTACCAGAGGCAGTGATCCTATGTACACCAGTTGCTGAGGAACATGGGTGGGAGGGTGCTGTTGCACTCATGCCTTGCTTGTGGGTTCCTGGTTGACAGCCAGTTGGGCACTGTGTGAACAGAATGCTGGACTAGGTGGATCCTTGGTCTGATCCAGGATGGCTCTTCTTATGTTCTTATGTTTTTATCTGTTTCCAGAGGGGTAGCTGTGTTAGTCTGTTGCAGCAAAAACAACAGTCTTGTGGCCCCTAAAGACGAGCAAATTAGTAGCATTTGCTACTAATGAATTAGTTCATCCCACTGAACACTTTGGCACTTAGTTCAGAGTAAACATGCATAGGATTGCTCTGTTCATGTACTTAAGGCACAATCCTATGCATGTTGAGACAGAAAAAACTCCTACAACTCCCAGCATTCTGCTGGGTATTGCTGAGAATGGTAGGACTTCTTTCTGTCTAAACATGCATAGGATTGCACCCTTAATACCATATATCTGCTAGGCTAGATCCACATTACTGATTTTTAGCAGTATTGAAGTGCATTGATAACTATTGGGGCACATTACACATTTGATATACCACTTTTGTAGTGTTATTTCCTGCTTTTTATTCCACATTATCCAAAATACCACAACAAATGTCATTTTGTATCCTACGAGGTATAAATGCGCAAGAGGGATAGAGCGTCACCATGATAGGATCGTAATGATATGACACAAGGTGTCGATTTGGCCTTAGTCTTCACAGCACCACAAGACTCAATTTTTTGTTGTTTTGGAAATGCCCCAGCTTTTGTACATAAAGAGGATTGGTTAATCTATCTATCAGTCAAACAATTGTAGAGAAGGTTTTTCTTTCTTTTATTTTCCAGAAGCACATCCTTCTTTTCTTATTCCGCTTTTTGTGTTTTTTATGTTAAGAGGAGCATTTACTTTTGATTTGAACAGAGTTAGGTTACGAGAGTAGCTTTGAGGTTCTATCCTAAGAAACCCAGATATGTCACTGGATGGGCAATACTTATAATCTTGGTTTAAAAAATGGAAATCCTTGAATCACACACCCATTTGTCATCATGCACTGCATGTATCACAGAGTTGTGAGAGCAACTGGTGTTCTCTTAACAAACACTCTGCCTCTTGCAGTTGTTTCTGACTTGTCTTGTCAACCCTGCCTGTGCCCTTGGGAAGCCAGTGCCCATCTGAGTAAACATTATGGGCTAGATTGGCGCAGGCAACTTGTGGCCCTCCTCCGGATGTTGCTGGACTGCATCTCCCATCAGCCCTAACAAGCATAGCCAATGGTGAGGCATGATGGGAGTTGCAGTCCAACAACATCTGGAGGACCACATGTTGCCCACCCCTTGGCCAGATGATCCAGTGGTCTGACTTAGCATGGGGCAGCATCCTATGTTCAGACAGTGCAATCAATAATTGTAAGGTTTTCCATTTGGTTTATTTTGATTGACTTGTCTTCTGATCGGTTTCGGATCATGTTGTGAACTGCCCTGCATACCTCATACTGAGACAGAAAGATGCGATATAAATGATTTTAATAATTAATAAATAAATACATTTCCCCTCAGCAGTGAGAACCTCAGGAAGTTTTTGCATGTTTGGGAGTAAGAGAAGGGCTTCCAGATCAGAGAGTGTCTCTTTCCAGACAGGCTGGAGTCTCAGCATCTTTTTCACTCTAGAAATTAAGCACTGGGTATCATGTGACAACATGGCAGCAATCTTAATTTCCTGCAGGGCATAATGAGAGCCTAGGACCTATTTACAGAGCCAGTCTCAGCCCTAAAGTCATATCAGGGCATCTCTGAGCATGTGTGGAATTCCTTTTCCTCACCCCTGAATAACTATAGCTTTTCCCCACATATACCATATTGTGAGCAGCCTTGGGGACCTCTGGAGACCCAAATGACAAGGCGTCCATTTAAAAATAAATGAACAGATATGTTTGGGACTAGGGAATAATCTTCCAGGAAGGCCTGAGAACTGGAATTTCATGTTGACATTCATTTCATTGCAGCTGGAAATGGGCAGAGATGCCATGCCATACTTATCAATTTCCTCCTTGTTGAAAATCATTGTTCTGCTGCCACCCCCTGATCATGTTCTGTCCCCCATGCAGATTTTATTTTATTTCATTTATTTCATTTCTATACCACCCAATAGCCCTCTCTGGGCGGTTCATAAAAATTAAAACCAAAAAGCGCACAGTAAAACAATATAAAATATAAAAACTAGGGATGTCAGAGAATTCCGCCACGGATCTCTCTGCCTGCCACCCCCCCGCGGATCGCCCCCGGGACGAGACTTACCTGGGATGGATGTTCTGGCCTTCGGGAGCGGCGGCAGCTGGTCTTCCAACCGGCTGCCACCGCCGCCATTTGCAGTCTTGTAAAAAAAACAACAACGACGACGTGATAGGCTACGTAAAGATTTACGTAGCCTATCATGGCTGGGTTAAAACAAACAAACAAAAACCACGTACGCAAATGGCGGCGGCTACGGCCGCCGCCATTTGCATTCCTTATTTTTGGCCGTCTTAGTCTATGTAAATATTTACATAGACTATGACGGCGAAAATAAAGGGGAACGCAAATAGCGTAGCAGGCGCTATTTTTTAGCCTACGTAAATCTTTACATAGGCTAAAACGGGGAATCAAAAAGGGACGCAAATAGCGCCCGCTACGCTATTTGCGTTCCCCTTTATTTTTGCCGTCATAGTCTACGTAAATATTTACGTAGATTTAGACGGCAAAAATAAGGAACGCAAATGGCGGCAGCCGTAGCCGCCACCATTTGTGTACAAGGTTTTTTTTTTTCCCCAGAGCCCTCCGCGGCTGGAAATCTGGCTGCGGACAGCTCTGGCCTGGCTGGGCCTGGCCGGCTGCTCTGCTGAGCTGCTGCGGAGCACAGCCGGCCGCAGAGGATTCCGGGGGGGAGGAACGGATCGCCTCCTCCCCCATCGAGGATTCCGGGGGGAGGGACGGAACGCCTCCCCCCCCACCATCAACATAATCCGCGGAAAGGTAAGTGACTTTCGTACATCCCTAATAAAAACATTAAAACCACAAGATAACAATACAACCAGAATAAAACCTATCAGCAATGCAGCAATTTAAAATACAGATTTAAAAAAGCAAAGCTAAAAGTCTAGAAAGCTAAAATGCTAAAATGGCTGGGAAAATAAAAAGATCTTCACTTGGCGCAAGAATAAATACAACATACATGCCAGGCGAACCTCACTAGGGAGCTCATTCCACAGCCAGGGTGCCACAGCAGAAAAGGCCCTCTTCATAGTAGCCACCCTCCTCACTTCCTTTGGCAGGGGTTCACGGAGAAGGGCTGCTGAGGATGATCTTAAGGTCCGGGCAGGCACATATGGGAGGAGGCGATCCTTCAGATAACCTGACCCCAAGCTGTTAAGGGCTTTGAATGTTAATACCAGCACTTTGGGCCCGGAAATGGACTAGCAGCCAGTGCAGCTGGAAAAGTACTGGTATAATATGAGCTCATTGGCCAGTCCCTGTTAACGGTCTTGCTGCCCTATTTTGGACCAGATAGCAATTGCACTACCTTTTCAAGTCCTCTCTGTGATTCCTCTGCTGCAACAGCAGCTCATAGTCACAATGCCAGGTAGATTCTCTGGGGTTGTTGTGTAGAGTTCGTGTTCAACTCTCCCTGGGAACAGGTACTATGTAGAGCATCTCTCTACACCAACCTAAAATCCCGCATTTAAAACGGAGCTTTTTGCTTCCCTTTCAAATGCAGGATCACGATGGACTCCCTTTACACATGCTTCCTTCCCTCCCTTTCTCCCCTCCTTTCCCCGTTTATCTGACTCTTCCATATGTTTCATTGGTCCAGCTCCTCTTCTTGCAGCTTTTACTTTTTCACGGAGGGAACTCAAGCGGAACTCAAGCGGGGTAATTTGATAGCTCATTATCTCCAATTTTTAAAAAAATGGAATAAAGGTCATTTCGTGCAGAAGATGCCCTGGAGGTTCACAGCATCATCTAAAGGGCCCGTAAACTTCCATGAGTGAGCAGTCCCAATGGCAGGATAAAAGCTCCATGTGAAGGAGCCCGTAGAAGTGTTTTATATCCAATGGAGACTGGTGGCTCTGATTTCCGTGTGGCTGTGAATCTATTCTGGGTTTCAGTCAGAACCAGCCAGAATTCTAAAGGAGCTATCCTAGAACCCAAAGTGGGTTCAGCACCTTGAATAACTCCTTTAGAGTTCAGTCTGGCTCTGACTGAAAGCCAGAATGGATTCACACCCCACCGAGATCAGAGCCGCCAGCCTCCATTGCTTATATCTCTCTGCCTTGGACAACTTTATATTTTGTCATTTTGTTGTTGCAGGCTAGGTTGCTTCATCTTTCTGTTGCGAGTACACCCTTCAGCTTACTTGCCAAGATGATGGACATGTCGGAATTCGGGGAAGCTGCGGCCTTCCTCCGAAAAAGTGAGAAGGAGATTATGGTGCTGCAGACGGTGGCCTTTGATGGTAAGCAATAATGCCTTGATTTTGCTATTGACAAGTTAGCTTCAGTTGGGAGATCTGAACTGGTAGATTGGATACATAGTTGGACAGCAAATGAGCACTTCTGTTTGTGGGCATTGTCTTTACAGCTGTCCTTTAGACTAGAGTCATGCTTTTAAAACACGTCTTATAGCTATATCTCATATGTACTATGTTCTGGTTTGACCAATTGGTGTCTATTTGTAGCTTAGTTCTACAAATACAGTACCAGGATTGGAATATCTAATTGGCATGCTTTTCATTTTTACTAGGGATGTCTGTCCCTGGGAAATCTGGTGCTTTTTTGGCTCAGCGGAATTCTGTGGCCTGTATGACTTGCTTTGCGTCTGTGAGCCAAGCTGCGGGTTGTTCCCCAAATGCCAGGAACTTTTTTGTGTTGCATTTTTTAAAAGAAGGTCCTGCAAGTTGTGCAAATTTTTATACAATTTGTGCAAATTACGTGCAAATTTGTGCAAATTATGCAAATTCGATCATAATTTGTGTAATTTGCACAAATTCAGCCATAATTTGCCCAAATTGCTCAGAAATTTGCCCAGATTGCAGAACCTTCCAAAAATGTGCAAAATTCCCAAAAAATCCGTGTACTGGCCCAACTCACTGCAGATTGAGTCAGGTGCAGCAATGAGAACTGAAACAAAGTCTGGGGGTCCAAGTCTAGGAAAACTTGTCCAACTCTACCCCCAAAATGGATTTCTTTGACATCTGTAATTTTTACTTGGGGAAAAAAACTTTTCTCTGTCAATGTTGTCATTATTCTGATATCAGGATCTAGCAAGAAAGATTATAAAGCTGCAAAGTGTGAAATGGTTAGAGATATTCCGTGATAATAGGGAGTAACTGCATTATCTATACTGCAGAATATTCTGATACACATATATTGTTCTGTGTGGCGGAATATGAGTCACCTTTCTGTCCTCCACTCATACAGGCAATTCCCACAGGATATTTGGAAATGGTAACTATATTTATTGCATATGGATGACACATGGTCCATCTGATCTCAGTATGTGCTTTTCAACATCAAAAGGAAGAACACGCAGTAGCATTGTACATTGTTTTATAAACCCTGACTAATTGCAGTCAGAATAACCTGAAAGCAATGCAGTTTAGAATGTGATGCCTTTAGGATGACTACAAATCACCCTATGGTGATCTACAGAGCCAGTGTGGTGTAGTGGCTAGAGTGTTGGACTGAGAGCCAGGAGATCCGGGTTCTAGTCCCCACTCGGCCATGGAAGCTCACTGGGTGACTTTGGGCCAGTCACAGACTCTCAGCTCAACCTACCTCACAGGGTTGTTGTTGTGAGGCTAAAATGGAGAGGAGGAGGATTATGGACACCACCTTGGGTTCCTCAAAGAGGAAAAAGACAGGATATAAATGTAATAAATAAATAAATAAATAAATAAATAAATAAATAAGTACGGTGATCCATAGCTCATATGACTTGTATGCACTTTATCTTTACTAAGTACGATAAGTGAGATCAACACCGTGAAGTATATCCAACAAGTATAATCTGCTCTGTGGCATGGTAGATTTGGCACTGGTACATTGTGATGATGTGCAGCTGTCCCTATTCTGAGTCCTGAATTTTCAACTTGAGGTTGACTGGTTCCTTGGATTTGTGCAGTTCTGACATAGGAGGGCGCTGTCGCGCTCATGCCCTGCTTGTGGGTCCCTGGTCGACAGCTGGCTGGCCACTGTGTGAACAGAATGCTGGACTAGATGGACCCTTGGTCTGATCCAGCATGGCTCTTCTTATGTTCTTAACGCCAAAAGTGTGGGTCTTTTTAAAGTAAAAAGTAAACTCGTGTTAAAGGAAGTGGAGAAATTGGGATGGTCTGACTTGGAAATGACTCAGGCTTCATGCAATGATCTGTAAATTGCACATTTCTGCCCATTTTGTGGAGGTAAACCAAAAACACACCAAAAAGAACAGTTTGCAGTGCACACATGGCCACCAAACAGTTGCTAATCTATCAAGCAACCTCAGGCTGTTCTGCTTGTAAGGACCTATGCTGGGGTAATAAAGTGATCAAATTCATGAACTATGAGCTGGACAGTCTCTAGTTAAAATCTCATGTGAGTAGTTGACTCACTGGGTGGTCTTAGTCAAGCCACTGTCTCTCAGCTTCAACATCCCTCCCATCTGAAATATGGGGATAATACTGTCTTACTTAACAGGGTTGTCATAGGCATTACTGGCTCTATGGAGTGCTTTGCTAATAGTACAACATTGATGATGATGATGAAGAAGAAGAAGAAGAAGAATAGACAATGTTAAGCATCTAATGTCTTTGCATAACAACAAAGGGGTTGTTTTATTTTCTAGGGAAGAAGAAATGCTGGATTCCAGATGATAAGAAGGCTTATGTGGAAGCAGAGATAAAAGAAAGTGGTGGTGGCAAAGTAACCGTTGAGACTACAGACGGGAGGGTAAGGAGCCCTGTTTGATTAGTCACAAGAGCAAAACATACCAGACATAATGAGGACAGTGAAACAGTTTTTGCTGCAAACATAGGCCAGAATCACTTAAATAGAAAGAAACAACAATCCAAGGAAGGGATAGGGGCACACAAGGGAGGACCGCATATGCAGCTGGAGGTGTCCCGGCTGTTTTTCACCACATGTGACCTTACTGCTAAAGAGGTGAGCCTCTTTGTAAAAGAGCAGAATTTGAGCAGAATTTTGGGTCTTCAGCAGTGAGAACTGCTGTAGCCACCAGATCAGGCAAAGCAACAGCGCACATTCAGTTCGCTTCTACATATGCACACCCCTCTTTGGGTTCCTGGCACAGGGATGAATGGTACATTCAGGAGCCCACATTGCCTGCAGGTGCATGTGGGGCTACCAGGCTCACAGTCCCGGAGCAACCGTGCAAAGATACCACGTGTATGAAGTGTTGCCTGCGTGTGGGCAAGTGTATTTGGAGCCTCCCCGATTTGGTGACAGCAGTGGGGCTTTTTCACACTGCCACGTTTTCATGGCAATCAGGGTGGCTGCATACACATTACCGACATGGAGGTCCCAGGTCATACAAATGACCTCTCTTTGTGATCTTGGCTAACCTGGGATCCTGGCAACAGCCCCAGACATTTCCAAAGGCAATCAGGGGTGAATGTATGAACAAGGCCTTAATATACTTAACATAATTGTTATATCACATGCATAACACAAAGGCTTAAGCAACTGGATACAGCGTGAGCATTCAAGAATATCTTTGAAACTGCTGAAATATAATAACAAACACACAAAACCAACAATAGAGGGCAGATTTGTAATTATCCACGAACTCCTGATAAATCCATATAAAAAGTCTTAGGGCGCAATCCTATGCATATTTAGACAGAAAAAAGTCCTAGAACGCCCAGCATTGCCCACCCAACCAGTGAACTCAATGGGACTTACATCTGAGTAGACATGTATAGGATTGCGCTGTTAGATAGCTTAGAGTGCAATCCTTTGCATGTTCAGACAGAAAAGAAGTCCTGGCTGGGGCATGCTGGAATTGCAGGACCTTTTTTTTTGTCTAAACATGCACAGGATTGCACCCTTAGTAATTGTTATTTCTTATACCATTTCTGATTTATTTATTTTTATGTGCAACAGCTTCAAATCAACACTTGGTTAAGTGGCAAAATGGGGTAGTATTCAGCTTATAACTTTAATTCTCAGTGTTTTACCACTTCATACACTTTTCTCTTTTATCCTCAGATGGCCATCATCATTACTGATGTCTGCAAACCATGGATACTACTGCTTACAACAGTGGGTGGCAGTATCTAACACATTTAAACAGTGAAGAGATATTTTCATTTCTTTTTCATTTTGAGAGTTGGTTCTCCCAAGAGATCAGTAATTTAAGACTGCAGAAAACCGTTCAAAGTATAGTTTCCATTTGTTGGCAATCCATTCTTGAAAACAATCCTTAACATTGGCTTTTTATTAAAAATGTGCTGTCAGCTCACTCTGTAATAATGCGAGGGTGCACTACTCTCCATTCTTGCAGACAATCACTGTGAAGGAAGATGATGTTCAACAGATGAATCCTCCAAAGTTTGATATGATTGAAGATATGGCTATGCTGACCCATCTGAATGAGGCATCTGTACTACATAATTTGAACAGGCGCTACACTAACTGGATGATCTACGTACGGGTTATTTGTTGCTTTTGATGTTTAAATGTATCATTTGAATTGCATCTTCTTTATGTAGGAAAAGCATCTACACCCAGTCATAATGCATGTTCCAGAATATCGTATGCATCTCCCACTTCCTTTAGCACAGGGGTGGTCAACTTGTGTCTCCCCAGATGTTTTGGACTACAACTCCCATCATTCCTCACTATTGGCTATTCTGGCTAAGGCTGATGGGAGCTGTAGGCCAAAACATCTGGAGAACCACAAGTTGCCCACCTGATGATTTTAGAAGATGTTTTGCCTACTAAGAAGAAAAGGGGAATGAGACAAATTAATATGGTAGCACTTAGTGGTATAAAATGAGAAGGTTATTTGAGCCAGGTATGTTAAAGACATTACTCAGAGTTTGTCTTGTTTGCCTCTTCTTCCTAGGAGACAAAGTTCCAGAAGCTGGTTTTTCTTTTTAGTGCAAACTTTGAGTCACCTTGCTGCAGAACCTAAGATATTTATAGCAGACAATATGCCCAGCCCTGACCACAAGAGAAGCTGAACTCCTTTCTTAACCAATATTGCTGACTGTGCAGATCACTTTCCTTTCTAAATGTCTCATACAGAATTTTATTGCGGAAGAGGATGTGCTGGGTCTAGATGCCGGAGAGCCATGTTCTAGTTTGGGGTGGGCAGATAGTAGATTTTCAGATGTCTTAGACTTCACCCCACAGCATTTCTGATCACTGGCCATGTTAGCAGGGGTTTGTGGGAGTTGAAGTCCAAAACGTCTGGAGATCTATCTTCTGCCCATTGCTTTTCTAGTTTACCATTAAATTCACTGGGTGATCTTGGACAGTCACTCAACCTGGCGCTATTGTGTTCATAAAATAGTATGAGAATGTTGTTACTGTCCATGTCCCCAATTTCCAAATTTAAGCTAAAGCTAACTTCTCATTAGTTGTACTAATGGAACATGAGTTTGTGAGATTTTCCAGCCCAATGGACTTCAGTACATGTGCCACTCTAACGTGATTCTAGAGAAACATTTTGGGGTATTTAATTTATTTTCTGCCTCTCTTCAATAGAACTCAAGGTGGCATACATTAGATCTACAGACCATTTCCCATCCCGGCACTGACCAGACCCAGACCCTACTTAATTTCAGCAAGGTTGCTGCATCATGTGCCTTCATACCATTGCCCCACTCCAGATCAACTAACATCGACTTTGGCCCAGTCACTGTCTTGCAGGCTAACCTACCTCACAGGGTTGTTGTGAGAATAAAATAGGGGATGGGAGAACCATGTATGCCACCTAGAGCTACTTGGAAGAAGAGTGGAATACAAATCTAATAAACAAGCAAACAAATAAACAAATTTGTTTGCTTTCCCCCAATAAATGTAATCAGTGTTGATTTACAGAGGGAGGCTTCATTCTGTAGTGAATAATTGGAGGCTAGGACACCAGGAGTTCTTGATCTCTCTTCATAAAGTTACAAATGAATGTGTATGACCAACACATCCATTGCACCAAAGTCAAATATATTGTTTAGAGGATGCAGTGCAAATCCTGCCGTTATCAATAGGGGTAGGGTGTTATGAAAGGTTTTTTAATGGATGCTGTTTATTTCTTTTATTGTTGTGTTTTTAATTTATTTTGCTTTAATGTTACATTTTAATTAAGCTTTTTTGTTTTTAATCTGGATTATTGTCAGCTGTCTTGAATACAATTTTGGGGTGAAAAGCTGGAATATGAATCAAATAAATAAATAATGGGATTCACTTTCATTTTATATGCCTAGGATTAGGATATTTATCATTTTGTCCCTCTGTTTCCTTGCTGAGACAGTCTGGTTTTGTGGGCCATCTTCTGTAAGAACTCTTTGATTATGTTTGGATGAAATAGAGTGGAGCAACAACTGAGGCTGGATCTATATCTCATCTCATCTCATAGAATCATAGAATCATAGAATCATAGAATCATAGAATCATAGAATCATAGAATAGTAGGGTTGGAAGGGGACTACAAGGCCATCGAGTCCAACCCCCTGCTCAGTGCAGGAATCCAAGTCAGAGCATCCCTGACAGATGGCTGTCCAGACTCCAGCCTCGTCTTGAATGCCTCCAGTGTGGGAGAGCCCACCACCTCCCTAGGTCATTGGTTCCAGTGTCATATTGCTTTAACGGTCAGGAAGTTTTTCCTGATGTTCAGCCGGAATCTGGCTTCCTGTAACTTGAGCCCATTATTCCCTGTCCTGCACTCTGGGATGATCGAGAAGAGATCCTGGCCTTCCTCTCTGTGACAACCTTTCAAGTACTTGAACAGCACTATCATATCTCCCCTCAGTCTTCTCTTCTCAAGGTTAAACATGCTCAGTTCCTTCAGTCTCTCTTCATAGGGCTTTGTTTCCAGTCCCTTGATCATCTTTGTTGCCCTCCTCTGAACCCTCTCCAGTTTGTCTGCATCCTTCTTAAAATGTGGTGCCCAGAACTGGACACAGCACTCCAGATGAGGCCTAACTAGTGCTGAGTGGAGGGGAACTAGTTCTTCCTGGGATTTGGAAGCTATGCTTCTATTAATGCAGCCCAAAAGAGCATTGGCCTTTTTTGCAGCCACATCACATGGTTGGCTCATATTCAGCTTGTGATCGACAGCAATTCCAAGATCTTTCTCGTTTGTAGTGTTGTTGAGCCACATATCCCCCATCTTGTAACTGTGCATTTGGTTTCTTTTTCCTAGGTGCAGAACTTGGCATTTATCCCTATTAAGTGTCAGCTGTTTTCTGCCCAGCTCTCCAGTCTATCAAGATCACTTTGTTTCGGTCTTCCAAAGTATTAGCTATCCCACCCAATTTTGTGTCATCTGCAAATTTGATCAGCATTCCCTGCACCTCCTCCTCCAAGTCATTAATAAAAATGTTGAAGAGCACTGGGCCCAGGACTGAGCCCTGAGGTACCCCACTTGTTACCTCTCCCCAGTTTGAGAAGGTCCCATTGATAAGCACTCTTTGAGTCCGATTCTGTAGCCAACTGTGGATCCACCGGATCGTTGTTTCATCTAGCCCACTTTGAGCTAGTTTGCTCATCAGGATATCATGGGGCACTTTGTCGAAAGCTTTGCTAAAGTCGAGGTATATTATGTCCACAGCATTCCCACAGTCCACAAGGGAGGTTACTTGATCAAAAAATGAGATCAGATTTGTCTGGCAGGATTTGTTCTTGACAAATCCATGTTGGCTTCGAGTAATCACTGCACTGTTTTCAAGGTGCTTCCAGATGGATTGCTTTATCATCTGCTCCAGAGTTTTCCCAGGGATTGATGTCAGACTGACTGGTCTGTAGTTCCCAGGTTCCTCCTTTTTAAGGAGGAGTTCCTCCTTTTTGAGGCCTAACCAGTGCTGAGTAGAGGGGAACTAGTACTTCATGGGATTTGGAAGCTATACTTCTATTAATGCACATATCAGTACAATCCCATCATGGTGACACTATATCCCTCTTGCACATTTATCCCTCATAGCACACACGATGACATCTGTTGTGGTATTTGGGATAATACGGAATAAAAGCAGGAAATAACACTAGAAAAGAGATATATGGAATATGTAATGTCCCCCAACAGTTATCAGTGTACTTCAGCACCAATAAAATCACTAGCATAGATCCAGCCTGAGTTTCTGACATTAGGAAAGATGATGATATTCTCCCATTCTTTACCAAGGTTCTGAGTGGTCGCTTTTTTTCCTTTCCAGACTTACTCGGGTCTCTTCTGTGTGACAATAAACCCTTACAAATGGCTTCCTGTCTACAAGACAGAGGTTGTTTCGGCTTACAAGGGCAAGAGACGTTCAGAGGCTCCTCCTCACATCTTCTCCATTGCAGATAATGCGTACCATGACATGCTGCGCAGTAAGTCCCAGTATTTGCTCACATGTTCCTTTTTTTAAGGCATTCAACCAGATCTTGCTTTCTAAAAAAAAAAAAAAAAGGGAACGGAATTTGCCAAACATTGAGAAGAGAACCTACTGGAAAACACATTTAGGCCCTATAAAAAGCAAATGAGTCTGGAGACTGTAAGATCTGTCATCTTTGGCATCACTCACATTTCAGATAATGTCCACTGAAATGCTGGCTGTTGTGAGAGTATAATTGATCTCCAAGGAGAAACAGAAGGGGAGGAATGGCTGAGTTGGTTTTTAATTATGGTCAACTTTTATCAAATGCAATGCTGTTGTTAGGCTCTCCTCAATGTTTCAAGTGGTGAGAAGTTCTTGGGGCTCGGCGCTTACCTGGGTTTGGTTTCCTTTTGAAGGTGGTGGTCACTGGAGGCTTTTGAAATATTTGAGTTTATTTACAACTATATGGGTTGAGCATAAGTGGAAGCAGAGCTGAAACACTCCATCAGGTCTCCCACTGACTTTCAATATCAGGGGAAGGGGATAGTTCTGTATACTTAGCGGACCTGTATATCGACAGAACAGTTCCTGCGAATGAAGTGAATGGAGAACATTGGTTTGCTTGAATTTATGTGTGAAAATTCCTGTTCCTCCTCACACCCCCACACCAAAGAGCCACACGATCAGGGCACTTGTGTTCACTGACATTTTTCCCTTTGGCTGAAAGGGGGTGAATAACACCGCAACAAATGACGCCTCTTTAAACAGAAACCACATGGCAGGAACAATGATTTCAAAATCTAGAGCAATCAGCAGGAGAGAGAATGAGAGAGAGTTATACATGTGCTTTACTTTCTCAGTGAAATCTATGTATGTAAAACTGCCTGACTTTGGCTGCGGTGCACCCAGATGTCAGAAGTGCTCTGTGTCTGTCACTGACTAGGTTCTCCCCCTGCAATGCTATAATGGTACTGTGAAATGCTACAACCAGCCAGAACTGGAGCACATTGTAGATTTTAGCACATTAGATTTCTTCCATCAGAGGGCAGTGGTGATACATACCTGATATCTGGGACACTAATAATATTTGCACAGCCTTAGACATCCTTGAATATTAGCAGGTGGCCTTGGGAGCCTGTTTGTCTATTTTAAAACTGGAGCTGTACAGAGGGCAATGGATATACTGCAATTTATAAAGCAAATATGATGTACCAACTTATGATACAAATTCATTTTTTGATCATTTTGCTGGACCTGGGCCGCATCTCTATGGCACCGCTTTGACCCCCCACCCCGTCGCAACCGTGCAGCGATTCGGCTTTGAGTCAGCATGCCCTGCGATACACTCGCGATGTACTGTGCACTTCCCTTACAGACTCACCATGCCCTTTTGGGAGCCATTTTACTGAAATGCACAGGTGTGCAGTCCCATGAGTGTGGAGGTGTGACATTTCAGTGGCTGTTTTGTATTTGAGGGGCTCTGCTGTGTCTTTCCATCCCTTTTTATGTAAAAAAATGAGTGTTTTGTGCTCCTTCATTTCAGCACCATCAGTTCGCCAGTTCCCCAGCCCAAGACTCTCACAATGGTTCACACTCACAAGCGTGAATGCTATGTGCCCAGCCATCACTCCAAAATGGTGGCTGGAGCGTTGTTGGTCCTTCCCCAAGATCCCTCCCACCCTGGCCCTTGGGCACTCAGTCCACAACCGTTGCAAAGATACGAAGCTGCAAACTGTGCGAAAGTGTGATTAAATAGATAAAAACACCCCTCTGTGCCTCTGCAACTGTGCAGCTGCAAAGGGATGGGGGGAGCAAAAGGGTGTCACAGGGTGACGCAAGTACTTTGCATGCCTACAACATGCCCACTGCAAAATGCAAAGTTGGTTCGAGGAAGGAACAGACAGCCCGCAACCATGGGGGAACCCACAGCAAACCCCCCAAATCACAGTAAAACGACTCCTTGGAACTCTGCTTTTTCCGGGCGAAAACCACGGATAGCTGTGAAGTCGCAACTATGTCATCTATCACGAAGTCACAACTGTGTCATCTATCAGGGCCCTGGAGTACAAGCCTGGTGTAGATGGGGCCCTAGTTGAGTTATAATGTTAGTTAATATGTTTGTTTTTTAAAAACAAAGCAAAATCTATACTTTTGCCTGGCATAGCAATATATTTTGTTTCCTAGGGGCAGCATCCAGTGCAACACTAGTGCAAACATGAATTACATTGCACTGGTGTAAGGGACCTCTAGTGCAGCACCAAGAGCATGAGCTGGTGTGATGGGATTAGCTGAGAAACTCGTCACACCACCTGACGCTATTGGCATTGTGCTAGAAGTCCCTTAGGCTAGTGCAGCATAATTCACATTAGTGCCAATGTCACATTGGATACTGCCCCTGACCTTTATTCTGTCTTCAAATCTGAGATGCTCGTCCCCTTTAAAAGAGGCATAAGCCGCCAATGGCCATGCTGGCTGTGGATGATGGGAGTTGTAGTCCCCTCTGGGGGGCAACAGATTGGGGAAAGCTGTTAGGGTAGCACAAGAAAAACAACCTTCCTTACCCTTTCCTGTCTAGTTTGTCTTGATTCCTTGAACTGGATAAGAACTTATTTTCCCATCCTTATCTACTTGTATTGGTAGATACTATTCACTGCTCTTGTATGGAATGACAGGTGAGGAGCAAAGTGCTTTTCATTCAGCCTACTGCATTTTGCAGAGAAATTACCTGATTGCTGAATGGAATGTCAATTTTATGCAGTTCCCTACCCATCTTCCTCCTCCTCTCCAATGAACTTCCAAAAAAGATTGCTAAGTAGACATGTTAACAGCTGGTACTAGAAGATAAGCCTCTATCCAGTTGAACCTCCAGAGTTGAGTTCCTATTAATTCACAGAGCATGTCCCTTTTATTAGAAAACAAGGAGAAGCCATCAGTTCTCAAAATTTGTTTTGGGACAACCAAACCTTTCAGTTTAAATGCAAAACCTGAAATTCCACTACATTTCTACCATGTAGTATGAGAAGAGAATAGGTGAAAGAGAAACACTGAACATAACAGGATTTAGAAACCCTCTAATCTGAATGTCTTCACTTGACTGTGTTTTCCATATATGGAGGCTTTGATATGCTAATTAACACTAACCTGTCAAAATCCATCCCCTATACGCTTCTTTTTGCTCTCTTCTTTCCTGTTTCCTTTGAAGAACTCTATGAATTTCAAAAGCCCACAGTGCTTTTGGAATTTCTACCAAGAATCTGATCTGGTTAAATTATTTTTCATCTGTTTGGGATGGAGTCATCATTCAACAGCTTTTGTGGTGACCCACACAGCAGGGATTTGGAACTCAATCTTAGAAAGTGCCCAGTGTGAGTTGGGTTTGCAGGCCAACGTATCTCACCAAAGTACTTAAGATACAGTAAACAAACAAACAAACAATCCCTTGCCAAGGAAAGTTTGCTTGAATTGACTTATTTTCATTGTTGCTTGTTTCTGTTTGTATAAGAAATTGTTCCAGTAACAATCTGGGATGCTTATACAGCAAGTCTATTTGCTTAAATAGATCTATTTAAGGTTCTTTTTTCCTCCCTTCACAGATCGGGAGAACCAATCGATGCTGATCACGTAAGTGGATCTTCTCAGATGTCTCACACCAGCAAAAGTGAACTGGTTTCTAGTATGTTCAGGAGAATATGTGAAACTGAAGCCACTTGATTTAGTAGTCCATGTTCTTATCTCCTAAGCCTTTCAGCACTGGTGTTAAGAAAGAGGGGAACATAGGGTGCTGCCTTAGACTGAGTCAACCATTGGTCCAGCTAGCTCAGTACTGAAGACACTGACTGGCAGCAGCTCTCCAGGGTTTCAAGCAGGAGTTTTTCCTGCCCTACCTGGAGATGCCGGGGATTGAACTTGGGACCTTCTGCATGCAAAGCAGGTGCTCTACCCCTGAGCTATTTTGATCTTGGATTCTACTGGGTGCTAACACCCAGTTTTAAGTCAGAGTGTATGAAAGCTGTTGATTCCTTTGGCGAGGTTATCTTAAGAACCTAAGAAGAGCCATGTTGGATCAGACCAAAGGTCTATCTAGTCCAGCATTCTGTTTCCGACAGTGGCCAATCATTTGGCTCTGAGAAAGCCCATCAGCAGGGCATAGAGGCAATAGTCTTCTTCTGCTGTTCCCAGCCAACAACTGTTCTTCAATGGCATACTGAAGGCAGTATGAACTTGGTGATTTCATATAGCCATTGACAGACTCATCCTCCATACCTAATCACCTATCCTCTTCTCTTAACACTGATAGAAAGGACACTCCACGGGAGAAATTGTTAGTCATCATTAATTAGATGATCACACCCATTCAATTTTAAAAAAAGAAAGAATTGAAAATGGACCAGACTGATTGCAGAGAAAAGCTTGAGATGAATAATGTGATTTTCTTTCTGTTTGTAGTGGAGAATCTGGTGCTGGCAAGACTGTGAACACGAAACGTGTCATTCAGTATTTTGCCACAGTAGCAGCAATTGGGGAACCTGGTAAAAAGAATGTAAATATTCAAATGATTGTTTTCCCTTTCTGTGCAAATACTATTTACTGTATTACTCAACAGGTGGATGACTTTCTGTCTCCAAGCCACTCTAAGTGCCAGTTAGACTGATTGTTAATTGCATGGGAGACTGTAAGGTGAAGCTGTAACACTTCAAAGAGATCCTGGGGATACAGAGATCATGAGTCTTTCCCCAGTATGTTGTGCATCAATCAACATACTATCCATGGTTCCAGGTGACAAATGTTCACTGGAATTGATTTTCATCCTGCTAGATTACTACAATTTGCATAGTCTCTTTGGCCGTGCGTTGTAAGGCTCAATATTCTAAGGCTGCTTCCAGACCAAGACTTTCATTATGCAATTCCCCCGCCTCAGACATGGCATTTTACGAGGGAGTCCAGACATCGTCATCTTCCATTTGTAACTGCCTGTGTTCTCTCACGGCATCTTCCATCATTCTCTTTCCACAAGAAATCCATGAAGGAAGGAAAGATGGAAGAGCTGTGCAAGGCTTTTTGCCTAGCAGGACTGAGAGCTCTCTATCTGGAAGCACCCTAAGTCAGCACCATTGCTGGAGTAGCTAGAATAGTTAGAGTAGCTTCAGGGCGTAGATACTAGTGCTGTGCCGAAAATTTCTCCCACATTTTTTCAACCATTCTAATTTAATTTGACAGAAAAGAAATTGCTTTCAAAAAGAAATTCAGATGAGGAGAAATTTGGGGGAAATTCTCATGGGTTGAATTTGGGGTTCTTGTGCTTACCTTACTTGTGAGGTGGCTGAGGAGTGGGCAGGAGTGTCCTGTCTGTCATTGTACAATAATCTCTGTGGCAGCCTGTAGCCTCCTAGGCTTCTCACACTTCAGTTAAAGTCATCATGAGGAAGACCTCATGAGGTAATTCCTTCTATGGGGCTTTTTCAGTTCAGGAAGTGCAGGTGCCCTGGGAGTCTGCACAGCAATGGAAAGATGTGTAATAGAGAGAGAAAACACACACAGCACCCTCGGCCACCTTGCAGTGATTAAGTAAGCTCAAAAATGCCACCAAAAGAAATTCATAATTCTGTCTCTGAAAAGTGGAACCCTCACCACAGTTGACGCTGTTGCCACCTACAGAAGCAGTGCAATAAACCAAAAACCCTTACGAATAAAAGACAGAAGCTATGTTACAACCCCTACCAATAGTGAGCCCTATCTGTGAGAAACTGTTGGAAAATTTCTCCTCCCCTAGGAGAAATTCGATGAAATTGTCCCCCCAATTTCCCTGCTCTTAAATAAGCTGGAGAATTTTGAGAGGCCATTTGTGCACAGCTCTAGTAGATACACTTATATCCATTTTATTCCAGAAAACATCATGGCATCCCCCAGAGGATCATGAAAACTGTAGTTTCATCAGGCTATTAAGAATTTTCTAAGAGATCCCTAGTCCTCCTCCCAGAACTATAGTTCCCAGGGAAGAGGGAATGACTGTGTTAGACCAGTTTAAACCTGTGGTGTAAATATGTCCCAGGGCCCTGGAGACAGAACAGTGCCATAATTGGTAATGTTTAATTGACAACCATATCCACTCCAGGTTTTGTTGTAGTGGCAAAAGGGCATCTGTACAGGCAGCTTGCCTCTTGGCCCTGTACAGTGCAATAGAGCCATCTGGATACATTGAGCAGTTCTGTGAGGAGTAGGATGGGATGGAGCAAGGACAGAACCTACACACTAACTTTAGTATATTGGGCTAGATCAGCCTTTCCCAACCTGGAGCCCTCCAGACATTTTGGACTTCAGGTCCCATCAGCCCAAGCCAGCATGGCCAAGTAGGCAGGAATGCTGGGAGTTGTAGTCCAAAACCTCTTGAGGGCACCAGGTTGGAGAAGGCTGGGCTAGAGCAAGGGGGCAACTTGCAGCCCTATGGCTGCATGTGGCCCTCGGCCTAATTTCATGCAGCCCTCAGCCTAATTTCAGAAGCACTCTGCTTGTGATCAGTTCAGACCTCTGGCAAGAGCAGCCTATTCCTTCCCTAGAAGCCTACTGGGTAGGGAGGAAGAGGGAGAGAGTAAGGGGGGGGGGATAAAAAGAAAGAAAAGGAGGTGGCAGAAAGAGAAGTGGGGTGACCCACCTACTTTTGGCACTGGCCCAGCCCACCACTGGCTTTGGCCCTATCCCCTACCAACATGTGGTCCTAGCAGATTAACTACAAGGGAAGGCCTCCCTCGACAGTAAAAAGGTTGCCCGGCTCTGGGCTAGAGACCGGTGCTTCAGACTCTCATTCTGGGTGTTGGGGTCTGGAATGTGATTGGGATTATAATATTGACAGCACTGATCAGCACCTATGAGTGTTGTGAACCCATGGGCTCTAGATGTGGTGGGAATGGGGAGAAAGAAGAGGGAGAGTGCAGGAATTGTTTTTGCACCTGTAGAGAAGATCCTTACAAGATGCTATGCGTGGGTGCCAGTTCTCAGTCCAGGATAAAAAATGTAAAGGTGCTGAGAAATTTGCTTTAAAAATATCTGTGGAAAAAGTACCATAGTTATACATAAAGGTTCACAGTCACAGAAAGAAAAAAGGTCCATGCAAAATCACAAATAGGTATTGATAAATGAGGTTGAATTATGCTTTCTTATCTCTTAGTATTTCTTTAACCTTTGGTTTCAATCCCCCCCCCCCCCCGCTTTCTGTTCTGTTCTGTTCTGTTCTGTTCTTTTTATCTGTTCCTTCGATAGCAACCAGCCACCAAGACTGGGGTAAGTGGATGGGTCTATTGTGATTTAATCTGTACTTCCCAAATATTTGCACCTGTCCTCTCTGTAAACCTAGACTAACTCAGCTGGAATTTCTTTTTTGTCACAATTCAAAACTAAGTTCAAAATCACAGGAATTGTGTGGTAAATGTGGCTCTGAAACTTTTAGCTGCATATTATCCTGAGTATTTTTAGCTTTCTGGACCAATTCTAATGCATCTTTCATGGTTGCATTTGTATGGGTGTGACCCATCCAAGAAGTGTTTAAATTCTACTGATTTCTATCACTGGAAAGTGTTAGAACAGATTTCATTCTACCCATGAAATGGGTGGGGGGTTATTTGTTTTTACACAGACTTCCCCCCTTGTTTCTCTTCTCCTCAGCTTTATTACATGTCTTCAGCATGAATTATGCTGGTGAGGGACAGTTGCCATTAGACTAGATATCAATTTGATATGTCAAAATGCTATGCAGAGCTATCTGAATGCCAAGGCCTTCCGAGTGCCAAGGAAATGGAACCAAACATTTAGGTTGTTTCACACAACCATATTTATCATGCAGTAACTGCAGATGTCGTTGGAGGTTTCCTTCTCACATTGTTTCTCCCCAGTGATATTACATGCAGGTAGATAAAGTCAATGGGAAAAATGTTTGCCCATAATGTAGTCCTCACCGTGTGAAGGAATCACCTTCAACTGCCCTCAGATTCTGAATGCAGAGCACTAACATAACCTAACTGAATTCCATTGCCACTAATAATAAGGAAAATGCATATGGAGAATTAGACAAACATTGCTGAAATTCTGTGGTACTATCTGATTTGCAGAGCAATCATAGTTGCACTGGGGCCAGAGAAAAGCTGCTGTAGCCAGCAGAACAGCTGCCATATCATGTACATGCTCAGCCTGGGAAAGGAGGGGAATACACACCACCCAAATATACAAAACAGTGTAACAATGGCAGACATGCCTGTGCCACTGGTGGTAACCATTTGGAGACTACCAGTGACGATGCCCAGAGATGTGGGCCACACACAGAGGCAACCAATGAAATCACAACAACTGGGACATGCACCCCTGCATCTCCACATGCACAAGACACAAGACCACCGTGCCTGCACTATATCAGCCTCAGGGGTACAGCCAGTAATGACCATACTCTGCTAGTCCCCAACCATCCCTATGGGTAGGGGGCTTGAATCCCCTTATTCTCCTCAGAAGTGCCCCTCTGGAGCACAACACACACAAACGGGAAGAAGGAGAGTCCGTACTGTGCAGCTCCCATATAACTTCCTGGGCAAGAGGCCTGCACAAAGCACACCCAGCCCTCCTGGGACAAGGATTCAGGACCCACCCAGGGAGGGAACGACCCTTTTGACCAGCAGCCAAAGGGGAGCCACAGCCACACCCTGACAGCAGCAGTCTTCAGTAGTTCACCACATGGAGCTGGGAAGCAGGAGATGGACATTGGATCCCCACCAGGAAATGGCCTCGTTCATCTTTTGTGTGCTTGGCAGAGGGGGTGGAACGTCATCCTGTGGGCACAGCACAGAGAGCTCCTTGGACTCAAATCCACACTGCAAGCTCCACAGAACAGTTCACTGTCCACTCAGCCACAGCTGCACACAGGCATAATAAGAACATGAGAACATAACAAGAGCTGTGCTGGATCAGAACAAGGGTCCATCTAGTCCAGCATTCTGTTCACACAGTGGTCAACCAGCTGCCCATGGGAAACCCACAACCAGGACATGAGTGCAACTCCCTCCTGCCCATGTTCCCACAGCAACTGGTGTACATAGGCATACTGCCTCTGATATTGCAGGTAGCATAGAACAATCAGGACTAGTAGCCATTGATAGCTTTATGCTCTGTGAATTTGCCCAATCCCCTTTTAAAGACATCCAAAGTGGTGGCCATCACTACATCTTGTGGAAGTGAATTCCATAGATTAACTATGCACTGTGTGAAGAAGTGCTTCCTTTCATTGGTCCTGAATCTCCCATCAATCACCTTCATGGGATGACCCTGGGTTCAAGTATTATGAGAGATGGAGAAAAATATCATATATATCGTGGGGCATTTGTTCTTTCCCCAGCCTTAATTAGAGATGTATGAGAATTTTGTTTTTGCTTGCAAAATATGCAAGCATGCCCTGTTTGAAGCATTGAACATGAATGTGAGCACGTGTCCACCAAAAATATTCATACTTTGTCAAACACGTGCTTGTGTTCATCTTGTTCCTGATTCCCAGTTTGAATTGTGCAAATTTCCTAATTTGCTTAAATTTCTTTAGTAGACTGAATCAGCCCTGCTTTAGCCTATGTTGTGCAATTTAGGAGATGTGTGCAGTTTAGGAAATGTGTGCAATTTAGGAAATTTGTGCAAAGTTGGGGAGATTTGTACTAATTTAGGGAGACTTGCACAAATCTCCTGTTTGATAGCTGGTCAGTTTATGTCAGTTTCCCTTTGCGCAGAGTGAGATGATGTTTGCAGAATCTTGGCGGTATCGAACATGGCTTGTTTGTCCCTCCCTAGCCTAATAGCCAGTCATAGCTGCTAGGGCATAAGTCCAGCACGAAGAGCCTGCTCTATCTTGTACTCTACTGGTGTAACAAAGCTTCCATCAAATCCCGAAGCCTTTCAGCCAGGAAACTTCAAGTATAAAAGCGTGGCTTAAAAAATGTACTTCAACCCTTTGCATTTCAAGGGGACCTTGGAAGATCAAATCATCCAAGCCAATCCAGCTTTGGAAGCCTTTGGGAATGCCAAAACCCTGAGAAATGACAACTCCTCACGCTTTGTAAGTATGCTTTATCGCTATGGCATTTTACCAGTCCCTCTTCATTAATAATATTATATTAATTGAATAGGAAATGCAGAGGCTAAATAAGACATATAATGACACATCCCTGAAGACTGGCTTCAGGTTTGGCTTCTGGTCCACCTTCTTTCCCTCAGTGTTTGGCAGCACCATAGTCCTCGATTCTGTTCGATTCCTCGAACAACTGAGTGTTTTTCAGCATTTCTTGTGGGCAGCCATTCTAATGTTACATATTGCAATCTCCTCGCACAAAGGCTTCTGTATGTGGTGTTGGCTGCGGTACCACTTTGTGCACCACAGGGGGCTGGGGGGCCACCACACAGAGCCTGGGGGGCCACCTGCGGCCCGTGGGCTACACTTTTTGCATCCTTGGATTAATGCATCACAATAGCCTAGGCAGCCATTCAGATGGTGTACAGTGAATGAGCAGTTGGTAGGGAGGAGCAAGATTGTGGTGGCAAGCTCAGTTTGACTTATGCCCATTCACCAGACTGTCTGCGCCATCTTTGCATGCAGTTGTGGACCCAGCTTTCTGCAGTGTTCCTAACCATGCATGAAGACCCTACACACATGCAGTGTGTACGTATTTTGGGGGGTGGGGGTGCAGACAGTCTAGTGAACACACATGGGTTGTGGATGAAGTTTGTCACCATGATCACACTCCCCCACCACCATGTGCTTTCACTGCTGTCAGGACCCAGCTTCAGCACTGCAGTGGGCCTAGTAGCTTATAGCCAAGATTTGATTAGACGTAGCCTGGAAGGGCTTGGTCCTGTTCAGCCTCTGGAATGTCAGAATCTGTGTGAGCAAAGGCTGCTTCAGAGAGAAGGGAAAGGGGTTTTCCCAGGAGATGGGAGGCCGGCTTATGCAGTATCTAGAGGCCTTCCCAGCCTCCTTTCTTCTTGTCCCTGATGCCTCAGCTAGATGGACAAAAAAGCCCGTTTAGCTTAAATGCAGAGTGAGAGGCACAGCGGAGATGACAATTGCCTCCACCATGCTGCCCACTCTGCACTGGATACTCATAAGCCTCTGAGTTCCGAGGCGGATCCCATAGAAATGCACCCTAAATCTCTTACTGCCAGTAACTGAGCTTTAGGAGAGGCATTTCAACCTTACAGAATGGGGAAAATACTGCACAATGATTGGTGATGAAGGGAAAGATGGTTGGGCCAGGGGAAAGGAAGTGGCCATCTGGATAACTCTGGAGACCCAGGTGGAGATGCAGCCCTCATTCCTGAGGTTTTGCACCCATGACATCGAGCTGCTCACATCTGCCAAGGGGCCCAAGGCTTTGGAAAATAATCTGACATTTATTAAATGAGCACCCATTGAAATATTTGGGTATCACCTCACGGCAAAATAATTGAAATTGTTCATTGGAAATGGGAAGGGACTCTATAGACGTAGATGTCATGCACAGACCATAGGAAGTGTCATAAATTAGACAGGTGTGCATGTACGGGCAAGGAGGTTGTCAGGAGGATGCCTTGACCAATTCATCAGGAACAGCAATGATGTACAAAATGAGTCAGATGCTGTATTCTACTCTCCAGCAGATGTAGGGTGGATACATGTGCTAACCGGGGGGACGGGGCTGATAAGTGCAAAGCGGCACGACTACAGCAGTACTATAGTACAGCCCTCCATTAATAAGACTGAGCACAGCACAGTGTAAGCGAAGCACATGAGTCATGTGTAACACAACCCCCCAAGGGATGCAGCAAAAGCAAGCTGGTCACGAGACCACAGAAGGGAATTGTTCTAATTATGGCATGTGGGATGCAACGCTGCAGAAACCACAGCCTGTCTCCGCAGCTCCCCAGCTCATGTACGTAACGAGGACAGAGGAGACTGTAGCATCCCCACAGACACCTGGAAATTACATAATGTGTTGTTAGCAGATTATATATACTTCATCTCTGTTTGTATGAGTGGGGTGATAAAGCCTGTCTTCCTAAAAGGAATGTTTAGCATCATTTGATTGTATCCATTGCACCATTGAGCCCAATCCGTCACCCTAAGGCAGCATAAATAATATCCAAAGCACCCACAAATAGATGCCTGCCTTTTCTTTTCTTGAATGTTCCTGAAGAAGCAGATTTCTCCACTGCCATTGGCAGATTATTCCATTGCTAAGCAGTTTTTATGACTTGCATTTTCTTGACTTAAATCTGCCTTCTTTTAACTGAGATGAATTGGAGGTGGAACATAACTTGAGAAGAGCTGTGCTAAATCAGGCCAAAGGCCTAGCTGTTGTCCAGCATCCTGTTTCACACAGTGGCCAACCAAATGCCCCAGTGGGGGAAGCCCACAAGCAGGACAGGAGTACAGTAGCACCCTCCTACTCACATTTCACAGCAGCTGGTATACAGAGGCACACTGCCTCTGGTAGCGGAGATAATATGACTAGTAGCCACTGATAGCTGTATCCTAGACTAGTGAGGGCGCTTTGGAGGAGGAGGGAAAGAGGTTGGAGGAGGCTCAGGATAAGCCCTCCTCTTTCCCCCCTCTCCGAGGTTGGGTTTCTGACCTCAGAGAGGCAGCCAGTGCAGTTCTCTCTACTCCGGCTGCGAGGGGGTTGGGGAGATGGTTGGATCTCCAATTCCCCCTTCCAAAGTCAGAGCGCTGCCTGTACTATCCTATGGTCTTTGAGATGCTTGCCCAGGAACTGTAGGTTAGCTCTCCTAGGCTTATTCATGTCACACTGTGGTTTAGCAGGACATCCAAACGTGGCCTTTATCAAAGTTCTAGTAGCATGCGGTCTTTGTGTTAGTTACATATCAGTTACATATCATTTATCTGTAATGTATATGTATGTTTTTTTAATTGATATGTGATCTTTTGCACAAATTAGGGTAAATTTATCAGAATCCATTTTGGAACCACAGGCAAGCTCTCATCAGCTGATATTGAAATCTGTAAGTAGCATGCTAACTTACATAATTACTTGAGCTATGTATTCTGTCTGTAAGTTTCAACTTGTTTCCCGGCCTAACCCTTCACTCTCCAACCAGATCTACTAGAGAAATCCCGCGTTATTTTCCAGCAACCAGGCGAAAGGGACTACCACATCTTCTATCAGATCTTGTCAGGAAAGAAAGCAGAACTGCAAGGTAAGCTCCAGGAAGGATGTGGTGTGTGGATGTTGAGAGATGGGACTAGTCTGAATTCATGCACAGTGGAGGAGCAGAGGCAACATGATTAGGTTAAACAGGACTGCCAGGCTTATCTAAGCTGATTAACACTGTTTCAGTACAGAACTGAAAAGTGAAAATAGATCACTTGCAGAACACTGTTAGGTTAAGTAGTTTATTTTACACCATTTAAAATAAATTAAAGGTGCAATCAACCTTTCATTGAAATAAATGGTCACTGTCATTTAGCACTGATTTTAATTGGATATTTAATCCCCCTTTTGGCCATGCCATGCCCTGGAACATTCTTGATGCTAAACACAAACTTCTGCCTGAATCCAGCAAGGCAAAATGACACATGGAATCAAGGTTTCCACTTATGGATCCCTTTGCTTGGTAATATTCTATATATGCAACAAAATGGTGGACCCATGGAAGGGTCATAGCTCAGGGGCAGGGCCACCCCAAGCCTTCTTGCTGCCTGAGGCAACGGACAAGATGGCACCCCCTGCCCATTCCATGTATAGAAGCTGGCTGGACTGGCATTTCAGTACTAGTGATGGGATAGTGTCCTCCACCAGACCTGAGGCAACAGGCTAGTTTAGTCTAGGGGTGTCCGTCTCCGGAAAATCTTTTGGGTTGACTGGATTTCCACTGCACGGCCAATTTGACTTGTGTTTGTGAGCCAAACCGCACATTTTCCTTTTTCTTTTCTTTTTTAATTTGGGGAAATAGACATTTGGGCAAATTGCAGTTGTAAGTTTGTGTAATTTGTGCACATTTCAGCTGCAATTTGTGCAAATCTCTATTTGCATAAACACAAAAAACAATCCCCCCCCCCCCGAGAATCCACCTGCTAGCCATACTTGCTGTGGACCAAGTTGGGCCATCTGGCAGAAGATGGAATGGGGTCCGGGGGCTGAGCCGACAAAAACTCATCAAGCTCCACCCCCAACCGGATTCTTCTGACACCCCTAATTTAGTGGGGCTAGGACAGGGTGTGTGACTTGCATAACTCTGTCCTCCAACAGAGAGAGACAGGCAGGGAGATGATGAGAAACAGCTGGGAGGCTGCCACCACTGTCCCCCAGCATCTGCCACCTGAGGAAATCACCTCACTCTGCCTAATGGTAGAGCTGGCCCTGCTCATTAGCTGGCCCTGCGTTGCATGCAGATTATCCCAGCTTCAATTCTTGACAACTCAGTTTAAAAAGGGATTTGGTACCTGGTGAGGGGAGAGGCCTTTCTCTGTCTGGGACCAACTGCCAGTAGACAATACTGGGCTAGATGCAGTCTGACTTGGCTTAAGGAATCTTCCTGCGTACCTGGGCAAGTGTTGATATCCAGCATTTGGGATTGTGCATGCAGTTCCTGATGCTGGCTAAGGGATGGCCAACACACGACAGTGAAGATGCATACAATCCCCATCAGCCTTGTATAATATGGATGAAGATGTGCCTCCTCATCCGTATTGCAATCCACATCTGCTACTTGAAGTTGCTACCCCCGTTGTTATGTATGGTTATCTCTAGATTTGGGGACAGGGTTTTTTGTCTATGGCACATTTTTGCTTATTACATTCAGATACAGTGATTGTGAGCTGATACAGATTTCTAGAGCTCCCCAGTTTGGTAGGGCTTCTTGTAATACAGCAAAGCATCACTTTATCCGTGTGCTAAAATGCTGCTTGGCAAAAGCAGTAATAATCTCATTTGAGTTCTTGTCATCCAGGCAGAGTGGCCCATCTGCTAAACTCTTAACCCAGTTAGCCTTTCCTGTGGTCTAATTAAGGCAGATTAGAGGAACTGTTTCAGAGTAATTTTGTGCTAACAGGATTTGGACGCAAATATTGTACTGTGCAAATGTACTTTCTACGGTGAATTTATTCCCGCACTACACACATTGGCTGAGAACGTTGCATGCGTAAGCTGCCATCCAAACACTTAATTTCCTTTCATTTATTATATTTCTATACTGCCCAATAGCCAAAGCTGTCTGGGCAGTTTATAAAGATTAAAAAACTTAAAAAATACAATATTGTAACATAATATAAAACCATTTACATACACACACATAAACAATTTTAACCATCAACAATAAGACAGCCTGGGAAATTTGCGCAAATTGCAGCTGTGCTGTGCATAATGTGTGCAAATTGCAGCCGCAGTGTGCAAATGTCTATTTATGGGGGGTGCGGAATGGAAAAAGTTCCTGGATCTCAGGAAAAATATGACTCAGCTAGCAAATGCAAGCCAAGCTGGGGGTGCCATGGATATCTGGCGAGTCCCCAAAGGACTGGATTTCCCAGCGATGGAATCCCTAGTCCCTGCTATCAATCTGGCTGCTGCGAGATTGTTAGCTGTTACAATCAATTGTTCACAAGTAGTCCTACTGCAGGGTGCAGTGGAGGTAAATTACTAGCAATAATATTTTTTATATGACAGTCCCTACCCTTTGAACACATGTCCTATTGGCTTAACAAAGTTGCTAAACCTTACGTCTGTCCTGCTTTTCGGGCTAATTGCCCTGATATTGCCATTTGGATTTACATTGCTTCTGTACATGGGACCAGCTGAGAGCTCTTGGGTTGACTTAGGCTTTGTGCGGGCCGGTACCAGCATCCTTTATCAAGGGTGGCAGAGGAAGGATCAGCAGGCAGGGCTGCCTGTGGTACTATGCTGACAAATGGGGCTGTTGACCATGTGGAATGAGCTCTCAATGCACAAGAGTCATTAGGCAGCACTGTGTGGAGAGATGTAATTATTGTAGCACAAAAATATAGTCAATTTGCAATTTCAACTCAGCTTGGAATCCAGGCTCTCTGTTAACACTGCATGGGGTCAGAAGCAAGTTAGCACTACAGCAGGGATGAGGAACTTGTGGTCCTGCAGATGTTGTTGCCATCAGCCCTAGCCAGCATAGGCAATGGGGATGAGAGTTGCAGTCTGACAACATCTGGAGGATGACATGTTCTCCATCCCTGCACTACAGACTGTATTACTTCTGGGAGAGCAAGGGCTGGTGCTGAAAGACCCACATCAGAGCCAGGTGTTTTTGTAACTGTTTCTCATCTTTGGTGCATCGAACTGGATACCAGCAGAGGAGTAAACCATGTTCTATAGTGCAAATGTGTTTTTTGTACCTCCCAGAAGCCTCTTGTGTTTGGCACCAATATTGTAAGACTACAATCCTGTATCCATTTACTTGAGGGTAAGCCCCATTTAACCTAATGGACTTCCTTCTGAGTAGACATTATAAGTTTGTACTGTAAGTGATCTAGTTTAGAAACTGAAATTCTAAATATTTGTGCAGGCGTAATTCCTTCTAACAATATGGCATTGCCCTGTGCTGCATTTTGACTCATGAGATGCATTTATCAATAGACCAAATCTCAAGAAGAGAAGCTGTTTTAACTTTTCTTCATTTGCAGACATGCTGCTGGTGTCAACAAACCCATATGACTACCACATCTGCTCGCAAGGTGTAGTTACTGTGGACAATTTAGATGATGGGGAAGAGCTGATGGCAACTGATGTAAGATTTTCATTTCAATTAAAGATGTATGCTAAGGGGCATAAATCTGTTAAGGAATTTCTTTTCATGAGTGATTGTTTTCACTGAACTTATGGCAGTAAATTTGACCCAATGCACACCCAACATGGAATTTGCACCATAGTTGCGGGTAGTTGAGCATCAATATGCAGCCAAGCCAGGGCATCAAGGTACAGTGTAATTTTCAATATACAGAATGGTCTTAACATGGGGCATTTTTCTTAGCCTAGTTTTACTTCTTGCGTTAAGTCAGTAGGGATGTGCAGACACAGCCGTATAGCCTGTAGGTTTTCATTATATTCAGGAAGCATGGAAAAACCATTCTCAACTGTATACATGTGTCCAGATATGGTGAGACGGCAACAATAAATCTATGTCATCAAATATCAGCTTTAATAATTCTTAAATCTTGATCTTCCATAACTGAGAAAGTGTTTGTGGTCACATCCCGTTTATAATGGCAGAAACAGTAAGAAAAACACATCAGGTATAAATAGTCCACTTTGTTGTAAGTAAGGTCTATATAAAGACAACATCTTGCTCATTGCAATCTCTGTGGTTGACCTTAAATAACCTCCTGATAATTTCCTGCATATAGCAAATGTGAGTGGCACAGACACATACAGAGATCTTCTGGCTTACTTTCCCCCAGCTACAGCATTTCATTCTTCATAAGATTCACAGGATCTTCTTATGGATGGGAGTTGGCTTAATTTTATGTTTATTTTACATCTATTTTATATATTTTTTTACATTTTTGATAATGGATTTTTCATGCTGTTAATGACTCCGTACATTTGGGGAATAGGGCATGGTGAAAATAAATAATAGACACCTCTCGTTCCACTAGTTTCTGTTTTGAAATGTCAATACCAATGTACGAGCACAAACACCAGCCGTGCAGTGAGAGCACTCTAGAAAATAAAGCCGCGTGTTGTTTCAGAGGCAAGTGACAAAATGTCCTGTTCTTTTTTTCTTTCCACAGCAAGCCATGGATATTTTGGGCTTTGTTGCAGATGAAAAATACGGTGCCTACAAGCTCACAGGTGCCATCATGCACTTTGGAAACATGAAATTTAAACAGAGACCCAGGGAGGAGCAGGCGGAGGCTGATGGCACGGAAAGTGAGCACTTCCCTGTCTGTTCATGCACCATGTTACACATCCTGCGTTAGACTGCAAGCCTGCTTTATTTTTTATTTTTGATCTAGGGTCATTCTCCTTACATGGAAGTCAAATCTACTTGTGTGGATGCCACATATAAATAACCATGGGATCATGCATGCTCAGCCTCCACACATTCAGTATAATGTCTGCAAGAGTCACCCTGCATGCCCCTGTACATGGGGCAGACTCTGTCCATACAATTAGCTTCCCAGTTGCATGGGCAGAGCCACCCATGCATGCAGTTGTACACCTGGGGGCTCCTGCAGACATAGGCTGGCCACTTCAGGATTGCCAAAAAAAGAGAAAATCCATCACCAAACAAAAGGACAAAAGACGACAGTGATTTTCGTAACATTTGCATATGCTAATTTATATGCATAGATGCAAATTTAGGCATCATTAATCTAATTCAAAGAGAAATACAGTACATCTCACCATAGTGGGAAACACTTAGGGATGCTGTGAGCGTCCATTTGGAAGCTCGAGGTCAACAGGTTCCCGCCAGTTCAGCCCCCCGTACACCAATCCATGACTTCCTGCTCTTGCCCAACTCAGCGCATGCCAACTCACTGTGACCTGGTGTCCAGGTGCTTACTGTTGATGGGCACCAGTTCTTATGGTTCTTTGTCTTTCAACTGGAGCTGGCAAGGACAGCCCTTTAAACAGAGGACACCTTCAAATAGGGGATGGTCCTCTGGCAGCCCATCAAATAAAGGACGGCTTCAAATAGGGGATGGTCCTCTGGCAGCCCTTCAAATAGAGGGCTGTCCTCTGTAAAAGAGAATACCTGGCCATCCTATCAGACATTATCCTGAATAACTGGAATTTAGACATGTGGATTCCCCCTCCCTCCACAAATTTAGATCAGATTCTTAGGTCTGCACAATTTATGACCTAGCAAGCTGAAACAGCCCACCAGCCATGCATTGAGGCCAAGCAGTTGGAGGCCCGATAACACTTTTCTGCATGCCCCCATGTGACAGTCCCAGGCAGGCAGCAAAACCAGGAGGTTCATTGAGGCCCTGGTCAGCTGCTTGGCTTAGTGCAGGGGTGTTGAATGTCTTTCAGCTTGAGGGCTGGATTTGGTTTCGGAGAAGCTCTTGGGGGCTGCATTCCAGTGGTAGGTGTTGCTGAAGGCAAAAGGGAAAGAGCCAAAATATCAAAAATACCAGGATACTTTAGCTCAAAGCTCTTACTGCCAGCAACGAAGCCTTAGGAGAGGCATTTCAAATGTTTACCATTGGGGGAAAATGCGCAAAATCAAGAAAACCTCCTTACGATTAACTGTCAGGGGAAAGGGGGTGAGTGCAGGGGAAAGGTGGGGCCAGAGGATTGGGACTCCAGGTGGACCAGATTTGGCCAGTGGGCCTGAGTTTCAGCACCCCTGGCTTGGTTGGTCATCTCTTGTGCTGGCCTATCTTACATACTCATGGCATTCACTGTGTACCCATGCAGTGAATGACACTGCAGTGGAATCCTCACCCATAAGGATCTCTGTACAACATGCACTATGTGAACTTCCACATAGGAAACATCATAATGAACCAGCCTGGAATCAGAGAAGAAGTCTGCTTGGTTTGGTGTCTGATCTGATCACATGATGTGAGAGGGATTTGAGCAAGGCTCATTGTGAAAGATGTCTTTAAAAGGGAGGCATCTGCTCTGTTTTTCCATGAGATCATGTATCTGGGTGCAGAGCTGCATGGGAAAGTTGGCATGAAGTAGATGTGAGCTATTGGGAATAGTGCAGGTACAGTGAGAAAGATGGATACCAGTTCACATCGTTGTGTACCTGTGCATACAGTAGCATGGAGGAGTGTGTGAGCCTGCATATTTGTGACACAATGCATATAAAAGGTCCGAACGTATAAGACCGACTCTGGCCATTTGCGCTGGCTGCCTATATGCTTCCGAGCAAAATTCAAGGTGCTGGTTTTAATTCATAAAGACCTACACAGCTTGGGATCGCAATACCTGACAGCACGCCTCTCCTGAAATGAACCTACCTGTACGCTATGTTCAGCATCTAAGGTCCTCCTCCAAGTGCCTCCTCCAAGGGAAGCTTGGAAGGCAGCAACGAGGGAGAGGGCCTTCTCAGTGGTGGCCCCCCATCTGTGAAACAAGCTCTCTGATGAGGTCCACCTGGCGCCAACATTATTATCTTTTCAGTGCCAGGTTAAGACCTCTCTCTTTCCCCAGGCATTTGGCAGCACATGACAAGTTTTTAATCAGTCCTGGATGTGTCTTTAGTTATGACTGACAGTTCACAGTTGTT
The DNA here is from genome assembly GCF_057233095.1 of Heloderma suspectum. Taxonomy (NCBI): domain Eukaryota; kingdom Metazoa; phylum Chordata; class Lepidosauria; order Squamata; family Helodermatidae; genus Heloderma; species Heloderma suspectum. The sequence goes on along the minus strand of NC_139460.1, from coordinate 56,211,936 downwards.
TTTAGTTATATGTTGTTTGTGTATATTGTTTGTGTGCTTTTATGTAAATGGGTTTTAATATTGTATTTCATGTTTTAACTTCTGTAAACCACCCAGAGAGCTTCGGCTATGGGGCAGTATAGAAATGTTAATAAAAACAACAACAACAACAACAAATGGAGAGCAACCCATAGGCCATCTATTACACAACAACCTCCCTATATCTAGGATGAAAACTAGAGTGAACTGTTTTTAGCACTGCTCTGCGCCTCTTCTTTCTTTCTTTCTTTCTTTCTTTCTTTCTCTCTCTCTCTCTCTCTCTCTCTCTCTCTCATAATTTCTTTCCTTCTAAAGCTGTTGGAAATTGTATTGTAGATGCTACGCTATTTGCGTTCCCCTTATTTTCGCCATAGTCTATGTAAATGTTTACGTAGTCTAAGACGTGCCAAAATAAGGAACGCAAATGGCGGCGCCCATGGGCACTGCCATTTGTGTACGCGCGTTTTTTTTTCTCTTAAATCAGCCGTGATAGGCTACGTAAACATTTACGTAGCCTATCACGGCTGACTGCAGGGACGCAAATGGTGGCGGCTATGGCCGCCGCCATTTGCGTCCCTGCTAGCCAGCGGCCAGATGTCCGGCCGCTGGTGGAGCCGGCCGGTGGCTCTGCAGAATCTCTGCGGAGTGGAGCCGGCCGGCCAGAATTTCGGGGGGAGGGACGGAGCGCCTCCCCCCCCAGCATCAGCATAATCCGTGAACAGGTAAGTGACTTTCGTACATCCCTACAGCACCATCACACTCATGTTCCTCAGCAACTGGTATACAGAGGCATACTGCCTCTGTTACTGGAGGTAATACATACCCATCGAGACTAGTAGCCATTGTTAGCCTTATCCTCCATGAATTTGTCCAATCCCCCTTTAAAGCCATCCAAAGTGGTGGCCATCACTACATCTTGTGGTAGCTTTAACTGCATACTGTGCAAAGAAGCACTTCCTTTTATCTGTCCCGAATCTCCCACCATTCATCTTCATGGAATGGCCCAGGGTCTAGTATTATGAGGGAGAAAAACATCTGCCTATCCATTTTCTCCACAACATGTGTACTATTGTGAACCTCTGTCAAGTCACCCCATACTCGCCTTTTTTCTAACCTAAACATTCCTAGATGTAACCTTTCCTCATAGGGGGTTGCTCCAGCCCCTTTATCATTTTTGTTTTAACCCATTTCCTCAATAATCCTTGATCAGACCCTGTCATCTTGGTTTCACCATTGTCATTTCCATGTGACTGGGATCTGCACAATGCCAGGATTACTTTCTAGAGACTAAAAAAATGTCAAAAGATGTCAGTAGCTAGATGTTCCAATGCAGATGCTGATGAAACAAAGTGCTTTTATGAAGGATCTATAGATCTAAGGCGTTTTAGTATATTAAATGTTAAATAAAATATAATTTCTGTACAGTGTGGATGTTCACTGGGATTGTAATTAAATTAATATGTTTTAATGTTGTGCTTTGGAATGATTTGGAGTTGTTTTTATACTTCAGTGTTCTAAATAATGCTAGAATCTTCGCTAGATTAGAAATAAAGCGAGCTATACATTTAAATCAATCCAATCCCAAATCAATCAATCCACGGAAATGCTGTCTCTCTCTCTCTCTCTCTACTAGGTGCTGACAAAGCTGCTTACCTGATGGGAGTTAACTCTTCTGATATGCTTAAGGGTTTGGTGCATCCTAGAGTGAAAGTTGGAAATGAGTATGTGACCAAAGGCCAAAATGTAGAACAGGTGAGAAGGTATTTACACCACATGGTCCAGCATGGTGCTCACTCCATACACATGGATTTCACTGATCTGAGGGCTCCATTTCCACCACCACTTATCTCTGTTCACCACCTGGCCAGGCACTCCCTGGCCAGCACCTGACTGGGCAGGCCAGCAGTTGCAGCATCCAACCTGGCAGCATATGCCCACAGACTAAAGCCAGGCCACATAGGGAGAGGCCTTACGTAGACCCCCCCAAGTCTCTTCTGGACTCTCAGGAGACTTGGCAAGATCTTGTGAGACTTCAGGCAAGATTTGGGAAGGCCTGTATATATAATGCCTCTCCCCTTGTGGCCCAGCCTCAGTCTGCCAGCAGCTACTGTCCGATCACGTGCCGACTATGGAGGTCCTGCTGTTGGCTTTCTTTTTTGATAGACGTGCAGCAGCTATAGCGCTTCCATCAAAAGAGAAAGTGGCCAGGAGCAGTACTGGGGAGGCATGGTGGCTGCCCTCCCAGTCTGTTGCTGGGGGGTCCTAACCCCTGCAGGCTGAACAGTAGTGGCTGACTAATACTCATAGATTCAAGCTCTCTGGGTGTGAGCCAGAAATAATGTCAGGCCTAGCAGCGCCCCTCTCTGGAGGTATTCATTACTATAATTTATATTGCATTTCTTCAATACAATGCTAACCAGAAACAAATCCCATTGATTTCAGTGGAACCTAGTTTCAAGTTAGTATACAGGCTTAATTGATCCTAAATGTACAAAATACTTCTCAAGCTTTATTTTGCTTAATCCCACAATAATATTGTGAAGCAAGTCATGATTTGGGCTTTTGTAAAACAAAACTCAAAAAAGAATGTGGGCTGAAAAAATGTTGTAGTCCTGGTAACTGTGAATCCTGCTTAGAAAATTATCTGGCATCAGTACCAAAATCTACCACATGCATCTGTGTGAAAAAGATGGTTTATGCAGAACTGGGTCTGCAAAACCTATGGCTCTATGCAGTTATTATTAATGGATGCATTACAGCATCCAAGTCCTTGATTACACTGGAAAATTGAAAAAGCAAGAAACTATCGAAGCACCCAAGGAACTGGGCAAATTTCAGTTCAGCTAAGGCCCCATCTACACGAGCCTTTTACTCCAGGGTGGCTGCGAGTACAGGTCCCTTGGGACAGATGACATAGTTGCCGCTTCGAAGCTATCCATGGTTTTCTCCTGGAAAATGCAGATTTCCGAAGAGGCGTTTTGCTGCGATGTTTTTCGTTTGCTGTGGGTTTCCCACAGTTGCGAGCCATCTGTCCCTTCCCCAAACTGACTTCGTATTTTGCAGTGGGTGTGTTGTAGGCGTGTGTAGTGCTTGCGTCACTCTGTGACGCCCTTTGCTGCCCCCGTCCCTTCATACTCCTAGATAGGTGTTTTCATTTATTTAATCACACTTTTACACATTTTTGCAGCTTCATTATTTTGGAGCGATGGGTAGGCACGTACCGCTCACACTTGTGAATGTGAACCATCGTGAGAATCTCAGGCTGGGGAACTGACAAAGAGTTGGTGTGAAATGAAGGAGCACAGATCACCCACATTTTACCTAATGAGGGCCAGAAAGATGCAACAGAGCCCCTAAAATCCAAAACAGCCACTGAAGTGTTGCACCCCCACACTCACGGGACTGCACAGCTGTGCATTAAAGTATAATGTATACTTATAAAGTATACTTTATAAGTATAAAGTATAAAAAAAAGGGCACAGTGGAGTCTGTTAGGGAAGCCCGCAGTAAATCGTGAGTATATTGCAGCAGAAGCTAATTCGAAGCTGAAATGCTGTGCAGTTGCAACAGAGTGAAGGGTGAAAGCGGTGCCATGCAGACAGGGCCCAAGAAATATGTTGCTTGGAGCAGAGAAGGATTCCACACATTCCTTTTTTTGCAGGTGGGGAACTGGCTGTAAGAGGAAATTTATTTTGTCAAAACTATATGGTGGATTCAGAGCTAAACTGAGGTTTGTGTATCCCAGGTCCACCACTCTTTGTAATGGACTACACTGCATCTTAGCTTTTGGTATACAATTATATTGTAGGTTTAAACCCAGGCAGCTGGTAGAGCCTGAGCTGGGAAGTGGGATGCTCAGAGGCACTATCTCCAGCCACCTTGATGGTAAGGTTCATTCTTGATGATTTATCCAGTCCTTGTTTCACATCTTGGCTGTAGGTGACCTATGCGGTTGGTGCCTTATCCAAGGCAGTATATGACAGAATGTTCAAGTGGCTGGTTACCCGCATCAATAAGACCTTGGACACTAAGTTGCCGAGACAATTCTTCATTGGGGTGTTGGACATTGCTGGCTTTGAGATCTTTGATGTGAGTAATTGATACCAAACACATCCATAGAAGCAACAGAGTGGTTTAAAGTAATAATCTGTTTTAGTTAGAAGATAATATTTGTGGAAAGAGTCACTTTATCCATGTCCTCTGGCTTACTCATTTTATCAGGAAAGAACTGTGTGGACTAGTTAGGATATATACCATTGTTAAGAGCACTAGGGATGGACGGAACACTTACCTTCCATTCCGTTCTGTTTCCGCTGGGGGGGGAGGCGCTCCGTCCCTCCCCCTGGAATCCTGCCCGGCTGGCTCCGCTCCGCGGCCAAGCCGTGGAGCTGCCAGCCAGCTCCGGCCGCCCGCAGCTGGACATCCAGCCACTGGGCAGCCTGCAGGGACGCAAATGGTGGCTGCCGTAGCCGCCGCCATTTGCATCCCTGTATTTAGCTGTGATAGGCTACGTAAGTATTTACGTAGCCTATCACGTCATGGTAGGTTAAAAAAAAAAAGCGTACGCAAATGGCGGCGGCTACGGCCACCACCATTTGCGTTCCTTATTTTTCGCCGTCTTAGTCTACGTAAATATTTACGTAGACTATTATGGTGAAAAGAAAGGGGAACGCAAATAGTGTAGTGGGCGCTATTTGCATTCCCCTTTCTTTTCGCTGTAATAGTCTACGTAAATATTTACGTAGACTAAGACGGCGAAAAATAAGGTACGCAAATGACGGCGGCCGTAGCCGCCACCATTTGCATACGCTTTTTTTTTTTTTAACCTACCCAGATGTGATGTAAGTCTTTACGTAGCCTATCACGTCAATGTAAAAAAAACAGACCAGACTGCAAATGGCGGCGGCGGCAGCCGGTCAGAAGACCAGCCGCCACTGGAGCTGCTGCCGTCTGGAACATCCGCCCTAGGTAAGCTTTGTCCCGGGGGGATGCGCAGGGGGGTGGCAGGCCATTCCGCCATGGTTTTCAGGGGGCAGAATGCCAGTGCATTCGGCCTCACTGAAATCCGTGGCGGAATTCTCCGCCATCCATAAAGAGCACACACCTCGGAAAGCACAAAACTATAACTAGAGTTGTGAGATCTGGTCCTTCCTTTCCTTTTAGCTTTCCAAAGCAACAGCCTACTCCTGTCTCTGCCTGAACTCCTCAGCCACTGGAGAGCTGGATATCTTTGTCCTATGAAAGAAACTTGCATAATGAAAACATTTGAGCCTGAATTCAGGAAAAATTAGTTGGGTTTAATTCCTATTGAAAACTGTATCTGATATTAGTTTCAATGAGAATTAAGCAGGACTAGCTTTCTCTGCATCAGGCGTTTGAGAAATATGCTTGCATAATTTTCCTTGGCACACTTTCATAATTAATTCAGCTGTCCTCAGTCTTATCCAAATCTGAAAATTAAGCAAGTCATGTTCTGCACGTTTAAACAGAAGCTACTCCTAAAGAAATGTCAGCCATATACTGACAGTAGACATATTTGTCTCAGTTCCTCTCTGTGACCCTATGCAAATTGAATTTTATGATTTCCCCCCTTCATAGTATAATAGCTTTGAGCAACTTTGCATCAACTTCACAAATGAAAAACTGCAACAATTTTTCAATCACCACATGTTTGTCCTGGAGCAAGAAGAGTACAAAAAGGAAGGCATTGAATGGGTATTCATTGACTTTGGATTGGATTTGCAGGCCTGCATCGATCTCATTGAAAAGGTAGGGAGCATTTCGTCAAGGCTCCTGTTCAGTGGTAGGAAAGGCTCACCACAAAGCCAGGGTGGCAGAGTGGTTAGAGCAAGGGTGTAGAACCTCAGGCCAGGTGGCCAAGTCTGGCCCTCCCGGGGTCCCAATCCAGCCCTCAGGGTTGTCTCAGGTGGCCATGCCCCTTTCCTCTAACCACCAACGTTTTGTGGTTTCCTGCCTTTTGTGCAGTTTTTCTCCCATTCTAAAAGGTTGAAATGCCTCTGCTAAGGCCTAGTTACTGGTAGTAACAGCCTTAAACTTTGGCCCCGCCCTGCTCCTTTTGCTGTTGGTCCCAGCCATTTTGCTTTCGATCCCGCCCACCGCAGGAATGCGGCCCCTGAGAGCCTCTCCAAAATTCAGTTCAGCCCTCGGGCTGAAAGAGATGCAACACCCCTGGATTAGAATGTCAGACAAGGCCCTGAGAGACTCAGGTTACCGCTCAGCAATGTAGCTTATCGCTTGATCTAAGGTCAGTCATGGTCTTTGAGCTTACCCTATCTCACAGCATTCTTGTGAGGATAATGTATAAAATGAGGGAAGGGAACCATGTTCTCACAAAAACTCTCTGGGTGGTTTTTGGGAACTACCCGGGGACCTTGGCTATTGGTCAGTATAGAAATGAAATAGAAATGAAATAAATAAATGTATGCCTCCTTTAGCTTCTTTGAAAACAATAACTTCTTTAAAAATTCTACTACTACTACTAATGCTGCTGTTACTACTAAACCATAGCAGTGTACTCAGTAGTATTTATTTCTTGGTGTTTCCACTGAAGATATATTTGTTCCACCTAAGAGCTTCACCTATTGGGCAGTATAGAAATGAAATAGATGATAGATAGACAGTCAGTCAGACAGACAGACATTCCCTTTTCCATGTTATTTGACAATGCTCAGAGATGTGGCAGCCACATTCAAAGCAAGCATGTGCTCTGTCCTGAACCAATAGCCATTAAAAATCAATCTCCTTGACAGGTTTCCCCATTAGCTATAAGAAGCCTGCATAGCTTTTGACCCACCGAGCCAAATGTAGCCCGAGGGCACATATCAATACAAACACACCCCAGTTTTTTTTTCTGCCTGCTCAGGACTGCAAAAACAGGGGAAATGTCAATTACTTGGCATGCCATGATAATAGCTGGTGTTCAGCTTTCTGGGTCACAAGTTGTACAGACCCGAGCTATAGTAATGACATGTTGGTTTCTGACTGATTCGCTGAAGAAAAAATAAGTCAGCCCATCAAAGCATTTTGAAAACCAAAGTATCAATATTATGTCAGCAATCAGTATAAAATGTAACATTTTCACACTGTGCCACCAGGTCTGATAGCAGCCTGAAAAAGTAATATATCGATGGCTTTGCAAAAAATAAAAATAAATCCCCACATGTGGCATTCATTCATGCTAACCCAAAAGATATTCTTGGAAAACAAAATCCTAATGTTTCTCTTCTGATTTTTATGAACAGCCCTTGGGCATCTTGTCTATCCTTGAAGAGGAATGCATGTTCCCAAAGGCTACAGACATGACCTTCAAAGCCAAGCTCTACGACAACCATCTTGGCAAATCACCCAACCTGCAGAAACCCAGGCCTGACAAAAAAAGGAAGTACGAAGCACATTTTGAACTCCTGCACTATGCTGGAGTGGTAAGTTTTTGGCATTTGCAGATATGGACACCATAGAAACTCCCTTCAATGGCTTTCGCCTCATAGATTGGAATCCTGTTACGATGAAATTCCATGGTGTCATGAAGCACAGTGGTTCTAAACAGCAAGAGAAGAATGCCACACTGGAGCTTTGGGGAGGTGTTTTCTTGGGGTGAAGATTCTGAGTGCGGTAGAAGTGGTTTGGACACATTTCTGTGCCTTAAAAACACACGCCTTGGAATTCAACGTATATGTATCCAAACCACTTCCACTGCACTGTAGAATGTCTGTCCTGGCTTTTACATTTTCTAGGTTTGTCATGAAAATTATGATAGCAGGAAAAGGATCCATATAAAGAAGGACCGTCAGCTCAGTAGCAGGAGCACATGCTTTGCATACGAAAGGCCCCAGGTTCAGTCCTTGGCATCTCCAGATGGGGCTGAGAAATGAGGTTTCTCTCCTGTCTGAAACCCTGAAGAGGTACTACCAGTCAACGTAGACGTTGCTGAACTAGATGGACCATTAATGGTCTGACTCAGTCTGAAGCAGTTTCCTAAGTTCCTATAAGGGACAGGAGGAATAGAAAGGCTGGGAGGATATGCAGAAGACTGAAGTAGTGGTTATTTAGGAGGCTGGAAATCTGATATCAAGAAGATGAATATATTGTGAGGACCATTAAAAGCCTTCCTACACAAGGCATTTATGGTGCGCTTGTGATTCCTCATTCATGGTAGTTTGCGGGTGCTTTCTATGACATTGTCATCCTCCAGGGCCTCTCCTGTACTTTGCAACCATTACAGTGGTGGGTTTTTTATCGAGGAAAGTCTGGTATTTCTGTGAAAGGTGGCATGAAACCCTAGTGTATTTCTGCAATTCTGCTATTCCACAGTGCCACCTACTGATTATGCAATAGAACATATATAGAAAGGCAGAGAATGAAACTGCCTGGGGGGAAAAATACATGTGTATAGGACCCAATCTTAATTCCGCTAAGAATCTGGAAGCAGAAGCCTCAGTAAAGTGATGGGTTAAATGCCTCATGCAGAAAAACCCTAAGAGGCTGAGAGGGATGACTGCTGAACAAGTGAATGAAATATGTCTTAGGTCAAACCAAAATATGATATGGTTTTAAGGCAAAAAGAAAGCATTTGATCTGGTTATTTAATCTCCACCTTGTGTACCTCCTCTCCTTGGCTTTCCATTCCATTCCATTCCATTCAATTCCATTCCATTCCATCCATCCATCTATCTATCTAGGTCCCTTATAATATCATCGGTTGGCTTGAGAAAAATAAAGACCCACTCAATGAAACTGTGGTGGGCACTTTTCAAAAATCTGCCAACAAACTTCTTGCAAGCTTGTTTGAAAATTATATCAGCTCTGACAGTGGTAAGTGGAACGACTTTGTTACTTTAATTCCTAGATCAAGACTTAGAAGAGATGTTGAATAAATATACCAATTCATGATATAGGAAATTCTCTCCACTTTAAATGTAATTCCCTTCAAAACATCTCTGTGGGAAGCAGAGAGATTGTCATTTCTATTGATTCAAACAGTCGGTACATCACTCAGTCTTCTTGCTGGCTCAGAACAGACCAAGATCATTTGCAGCCATAGACATTAAGTGTGCACCCATGAAATGCTTTACATGTACATCTATGAATGTCACAGACATGTGTTTGTAAATATTATACAGCATACATACCAGGGAGCAAGGAGTCCCTATAGTTTCTTGATGAGTGTACAGTTGGTGGGAATACTTCAGTGTAATGCATGGCATGGCCTATACAGAAGAGCAGACTAGAGCAGTATGGGAGGTCAGAGGCATGGATCATGAAAATACTGGAGCATGCAAATTTACACTACTACAAATCAAATGCATTTTCCAATAAAATGAAGCTTTATATCCCAGTTGGTGGCTGATTCTTTTAGTCTGCATATGGACTTGAATGGATACGTAGTGAATTGATGGTGTGAATCAGCTACCATGAGCCCAAATTCCTGTCATGCACTCAAGTTCACTGCACATGGCCAAAAGTTGTTGCTTATTGTGGCCAGCCACATGATTGGCATGGAAAAATGGCTGCATGGATTAGAAATGAAATTTAAAAACAGATGATATGCATTGGCTCTCAGTCAACATAGGCTATATTGTGTCACTTACTGCTCTGCAAGAGCTTTAAAAAAAAATAGAGACACCCATCCATCTTTAACTTAAGAGGGAGGGCACAATCCTATGAAACAGTCATCAGCCTCTGAACTCGGAGGCTGACAACTATCCAGTGCAGGGTGGCCAGACCATGGAGACGATCCTCGCCTCCATGCTCTGGCTGCCCTGCATTTTTGGCTAGACAGGCGCTTTTGGCTGTCTGGCCAGGGAACTTCTAAGCGGGTGGGGGGGGGAGGTGAGGTCGCATGGTGCATAGGAAGCTGCATAATGCAACTTCCACAGTCTCCTTCCCTCCCCGCCCTGGGACCTCCCCCTTTCCCCCATCTCCGTGCTCTGTTTTCCAAGCGCGGAGGCATAGCCAGTGCTCAAAGAACTGTGCCAGCTATGAGGGAGCGGAGGAGGGGTGGAGAGTGAAGTTTCTGGGCGCCAAGGTCAGAGCCCTGGTTCCAACCTCGGATCCCAGAAAGTGGAATATTCTGTGGCCCTCTAGACATATTCTAGTGGCCATGGGATTGCGTCCTAAGTGAAACAAGGCTCTCTACTTTAAAATACTGAGTATTTGATAAGTAAAGAACAGAGTAGTTCTCAAAACCAAATCTCTTGATTTTGCAGGTTACATGGGAAACTTCTGAAGAGCAGAAATAATGCTTAAATAATCATTTTTTGTGTCTGTGCTTTTTGGATAGAGCAATTTGCAGGTTTCCCTATAAACTGATGTTAAATAAGTAGGACTGTGACTCATTACTGAGATTTAGCTGTTATATCCTAAAGCCACAACCATTTACAGCACATTTATTAAGAACCTCAGCGCATTGATTAAGAACCTCATTTGAGTAGATGTAGTTTTCATGAAACATGAGAGGGTGTCTAGAATACACATCCAAAGCGCAAGCTCTCTATAATACACATTTGAGAAAGACCAAGCCAAAATAACACACATCTGCTACTTGCCCATCATTGCAGGTAGCTAGGCATTGCCAACTCATCCACAGAGAGTTCTGTCTACCACAGAACATCTTCTCTGGACTTTCTCCTGTGGCCTTTACACTATGTCAGCCAAAGGTCATGACCATCTTAGTGGTATCACTTCAGAGCAGCATAAAACACATGGTACAACTCATTCTCCTTTTACTTAGACTTTTAGTATCAGGGGACAAATAGACTCTTTGAGGAAGGCCATAACTCAGTGGTAGAACACACCTGCTTTGCATGCAGAGGGTCCCAATTTCAATCTCTGGCATTTCCAAATAGGGCTGGGAAAGACTTCTGTCTGAAACCCTGGAGTGCCATCGCCAGTCAGTGTAGACCAGGAGTGGGCAGAAAGTAGATCAAGATCTCCTGGTGTTTTGCAGTAGATTGACAAGAGTTTCCAACTCCCGTTTGTTCAACATAAGTAACAGTAAAATGACTCTCTCCACCTAAATTAGGATGCTGAAACTAAGAGCGCTTAGGATAACTAGGAGTGGGCTTTTGTGTGAAAGGACTGTGAGCTCAGTTCAGTTCTCATACTGAAAACAAATTCATAGCCTCGGAATATGCTCAGAGCACATTCAGTGTTCTTTCATTCTAACTTCACATCTTTTGCACCTGGCTGTGGTAGGTGGATCTTGGGGTTCTAGTAAAAAGCCAAAGCAGATCCAACAAGCCTAATGTTTGCCCACCCCTGGAATACAATATTGAGCTAGGTGGGCCAATAGTCTTATTTGGCATTTCTTATGTTCCTATCTTTGAAGTGGTTCAGAATTGAGTCCAATTAGTCAGTTAATAAAGGTATAATTAACAGAGATAATTAGATTGTTCTCAAATCTCTGGCCTAATCTCAGGTGTGTCAACAAACTTGATGAAAGCATCATACCCCAGTGGGTTAAAATGTGATAAACACACTGTTTTGTTGTTGCTTTAAACTGCAAGGGAATTGAGAACTAATGTGCAAATCGCCTTGTTCAATGTATAAAACTGATTGCTAAATCCAAGTCTGATAATTTGCTGCCAGAACAGGCAGCAAAAGTTAGCTGTGAGAACAGGAACTCGGGAAGCAGCCTTTTCCTGGTCAGAATATTAGTCCATTTAGGGTGCAATCCTATGCAGGTTTAGACAGAAAAAAGACCCACAACTCCCAGCATTCCCCAGCCAGCATAGATAAAGTGTTTCTCCCTGGTGCTGGAAAAAGAAATTCCTAGAAAATCTTAAGCTAATGGTCTTAGAGCCTTTCTACATGGGGCATTTATTGTGCGCTTGTGATTCCTTACTCACGGTAGTTTGTGGGTGCTTTACACACCATCATCACCCTCGAGGGCCTCTCCCGTTCTTTGGAATCATTTAAGAAAGGTTTTTTTCTAATGAGGAATGTCTAGTACATCCCTGAATGGCGGCATGAAACCCTCGTGTATTTGCACAATTCCACTATACTATGGTGCCACCTAGTGGTTGTGTAATGGAATATATAGAAAGGCGGAGAAAGACATCCCCCCCCCCCCCCGGAAAAAAAAAAAACATGTGTAAAGGAGTCGATCTTAATCCCATTAAGAATCTGGCAACAGAAGCCTCGGTGAAGTGGCAGTTAAAAGCTGCTTCATGTAGAAAAGCCCTCATGCTCTTTTAGGGCGTGTTTGTGTCCCTCTCTTTCTCAGGTCTCTCCAAAGTCCAACATGCTAACCACTATACTGCTTTTGGCCACCTCACTGTTCTTTGAGTATCAGCTGATACTAACAAATTGGATATTATGCTATGTACTACTGCTCTTTGCGGGGCGTGGGGTACACACACACACACACACACACACACACATATATATATATATATATATATAGAGAGAGAGAGAGAGAGAGATCTCAGCACAGAGATCTTTGGGCCCTCCTTGGGGTCTTTGGGCTCTCCTTGGGGTCATGGCTATGTGGGCTGTCATGATGAGCTCTTGCACTTTCAAATTTGCATCTATACCACTGATCAGCACTAGAACACCATCCTGGAACTCAACTGTCATAAACACTAAGATCAGCCATCAACTGATGGTTGCTCCCTGTCCATGGCTTGGTGTTGACAAGAGTGGAATGGGGAAGGAGGATATGAAGCCCCAAAAAACCACACTGAAAACACCTGAAAACATCACTGGGCCCAAGGAAAACCAGCAGATCCCTGAATGCAGCTTTCTAGAATTCTACTTATGAACATGTTGTAAATCAAATAAGGTTGTCCTTTATGTCAGTGCTGAAATCAAAATTTAACCCAATTGCTCTCTTTCTCTGTGTATTTTTTTAACTACAAGCTGATCATAGTGGAGAGAAGAAACGCAAGAAAGGTGCTTCCTTCCAAACGGTGTCATCAATGCATAAAGTAATTTTCAGTTTCCTCTTAAGTATAATATGTCATTTGTCTTTGTCTCTTTCCCATCAAGAAGATGGTATATTCAAAAGAAAGCACCTAAAAGGTTAGAAGCTTGATCCCCTTACAAGTCTGGTATTTTCAGATTTTTGAGTCAACACTTTTTTTTTTAAACATATATGTATTCATTTTTGTTTTCCCTGATTTAGCAGTTGAGATGAGATGTGTAAACAATACCCAGTTTCCCTCATTCAGCAGGGATGGAGCTAAAACCAGTTGCCAACACCTCATCCAAGATTCCAAAACATTAAAGAGTTATGTGGCACCTTAAAGTCTACCAGATTTATTGTGGCATAAATTTTCAAGGACTAGAGCTCACTCCAGTTTATGTCACAATAAGCCTGTTAATCTTTAAGGTGACATAAGACCCGTTGTTATTTTTGCAGCAGCAGACTGCAATACAGCTACCCCTGTGGAAGTTGAATCTAAGACTCAAGGCTCTTCATCCTTGTTTCCTCTAATACAGCCTTCCCCAACCTAATGCTCGCTAGATATGTTGGACTACAGGTCCCATCATTCCTAGCCAATATGGAGAGCACCAGGTTGGGGCAGGCTGCTCTAAAGGTGGTTGGCATGGTCAGATTTGAGAGCATCAATTTGACAGCATTTGCTTATTAGGAGGATGGTGAAGAGAACTTGAGCTTTAATTCAGACATTTGTATATGTCCAAGAATTATCAGGGAGAGCAAATATTTCACAGAGACTAAGGGCCAATGCACTGAACTGCTTGCCCTGTTGAGGTGGCCATTTTGCAGAATTCGCCGTTCTGTCTCACAAAGGTTTGCGGCAGTGGGCAAAAAGTGCAGTTCCTGCCTGTGGCAATCAGACAAGTCAGTAAGTTAGTCACATGAGCAGGGAACCATGACAGGCAAAGGGAAACAAACAGGCAACTCGCAAATTCAGCCAAAGGGAGTGAATTGATACCTAAAATTCGTTCTCTTTGGCCTGGATGCTTAATTTTTGTTTAATTTTGTTTAAAAATATTTTATAGTTACATTGTATTGTTTTTACAATTTTATGTACACCACTCTGCGGTTGCCTTTGGCAGTGAAGGTGCAGTATAGGAAATAAAAAACAAAAACAAAACCCAGACTGCAGTGGAGCCTACACTGTTCTGCTTTTAAGGTTCTTTTCTTCCACATTACCCAGCAAGCCAAGATAGGAGGCATAATCCATCCTCTGCCTACAGTCTGGTAATTGCTGTTATTCAATAGAACTACCAGAACCCCTTTTTGCTATTTCCCCCCATTGCTGTTTAGGTCAAGGAGAAAGGGTCTGGGGGCCTCCTCTTGAGTGTGCAAGAAAAGGTGGGAACATGGGAAGATGGCTTTTTCTGTATTAATTCTCTTCACTATTGTGTAGTCAAATTAGCTGCATGCTGGAGAAGATTAGAAACATTCACTTCTAATTAAATTAACCATAGGTTATTGTTACATTTAATCTTGGAATTGCAGTTAGTTTAAAGTTTAAACCATGGTTTATTTAAACAAGCCAGGATGAAAAACCACAGTTTGATCATGGCTTCTTTAAATAAATCATAGTTTAAGGGTGCAGTGCTATGCATGGTTAGACAGAAACAAGTCCTACAACTTCCAGCATTTCCCAGCCAGCATTTCCCACCCTAAACTAACTACAGTTTGACTCAGTAACAACAAAGTGTGGTTAGTTTAAAGAAGGAAGTAGATGCTTCCAATGTCCTCCTCACAGCTGTGCCAAAGGAGGAAAAAGGAGAGGCTCAGGTGCAAGCTCATGGCTCAACCAAGCTCATTGACATAGCACTAAACTATGGTTTAGCATTACATCCAAACTAGGCTAGCAACTGGGAAGCAATAGTACTTTACCTGAGTGTAACTGATCACTAGGAAGTAGTGGACCAGAGAAGCTGCAGTCGTCCAGTGTGTATGTCTGTCTATCTTAAAAGTGGGAAACCTGTGGCCCTCCAGTTGTTTTGGCCTACAGTTCCCAGGGATGATGGGAGTTCTAGGCCAAAACATCTGGAGGGCAACAAGTTGCCCACCCTTGGTCTACCTGAATCACTTCTTTATCCCATGGATAAGCGTGTTCTGTACTGATCAGAAAGTTGGTGTTCTATAATGTTAATCAGTCTGGTTTGGCATACGCAGCAGTTCCATGATTTAGTTTGTTTTAACCCCCCTTTCCTCTTTATAGGAAAATTTAAACAAACTGATGACTAATCTAAGATCTACATCTCCTCACTTTGTGCGCTGTATTATTCCCAATGAAACAAAAACTCCAGGTAAAGAAAATCTGTGTTTTGATGATGCTCCTTCTTAGGTCTCATATATAAATTATTCTTACAGTTGGAATATGATCAAATTATCCAGAAATAGATTCCTTTAGTTCACCACCCACCCCTCACCTACCCTTTTTAATTTTTCTTTCTTCCCAGGTGTTATGGACCCTTTCCTTGTCCTTCATCAGCTTCGCTGTAATGGTGTCTTGGAAGGAATTCGTATTTGCCGCAAGGGTTTTCCAAACAGAGTTATCTATGCTGACTTTAAACAAAGGTAGTATGAAGATCAATGGCCAAGCCAAGTTGTTACTTCTTTAGAACCTTTATTCATTCCCAACCCAGTAAACATTATTCCTTTTTATTCCATTCAAATCACATTGAATAAAAATCCCATGCCAGGAAGGAGAGATATAGATGTGTGTGTGTGTGTGTGTGTGTATGTATGTGTGTATATATATATATATATATATATATATATATATATATATATTTCAATCTGTGGTAAAGCAGGGAACAATCCTATGGCCCATAGACAGCATCTGAGAGACCACAGGATAGTTCAGATTCCCTGATCTGAGGTTGGAGGCTGTGCTCTGCCCTCAGAGCGGAGAATCCCTGTTCCCCCTCGCACCCACAGCCGGTGCAGAAAGAACTGTCGGCTGCCCAAGATCAGAAACTCAATTTTGTAGAGGAGGAAAAGGGGGTGTTTCAATGGGCAGGGAAGAGACTGGAGAGCCAGGATACAAGCCATCCTGGAGCCTCTCCAGCATCCTTCCCTCCCCCTCTGAAACGCCCCAGCTAGATGAGCAAAAAAGCCCATCTAGCAAAAATGCAGGGTGTGAGGAAGGAGAGACAGAGATTGCCTCTGCCATGCCACCTACTCTGCCCAGAATGACAGTAAGCCTCAGAGTTTGGGGGCTTTTGATCATTGACTATGAAAATCAAAATTTTGCACATGTTGGAAATTTGGCGAATCTGGTGATTTCAGCCAGAATTCAAAAACATGTTTTTAAAAGTGTTAAAATATTGAAACAATATGTAATTACGTCGATCATCAATAGTACTTCTTTCTCTCTGATCAGGAAGAATGGCTCCAAATAATATATGTACAATTCAAGTTCACTTCCTGGAAATATTTGGTTATGAAGAGCAGGAAAAAAAATATTTCTGTTTTAAAGAAATTAACAAAGCAATCCTAACCCCCAGATCTGCTAGCTGGGGGGTGAAGGAATGGCAGCTGAAGGCTATCTCCCTCACCACAATCATCCTTATTTTATATTAATAACATCTGTCTAGAGGTAAATCTGGTTTTAAATGAGAAGGAAATAAATAACTCCTCTGACTTCTCTATGTACTCCTGACTAGGAATGTCAGAGAAATCCGCAACTTAACCAAATGAGTTTGGATTTTTATGAATCTGACCCATGGATTCTGCAGTGGACCAGCTTTTCCCCTGTCAGGCAGATTCCACAGACTTGCAGACCACTTTTTTTTAACTTTTGGAAATTTTGTGTAAATTTCATTGTAGAAAAATACACACATAAAAAAAACCACCTGGCTGAAAATGCACATTTCTCCCAAAGGCTAAATTGTGAAAATGTGCAATCTGGGGAGATCTGTGCATTTTGTGGGAATTTGTGCTTCTTTGTGCATTTTGCACATGTGAATGTGCACAAATTTGCATTTGCACAAAAGTGAATTTGCACAAATTCAGAAATGAAAACCTCCCCAATTCCATTGACAGGCAGACGACAGAACAAAAGGCACCTGACAACCCATGAAACACAGACAGAACGGATTTTACACAGTCTGTACATCCCTACTCCTGACCTAGTATGGTGATTGGAGAAGGGCCCTAGCTCAGTGGTAGAACGCATGCATTGTATGCAGAGATCTTGGCATCTCCAGTTAAAAAGATCAGGTAGCAGGTGATAGGAAAGGTTTTTCCTGATACCCTGGAGAGCTGCTATCAGTCAGTGTAGAAGTAGATGATACTGGAGTTAGATGGTCAAATAGTCTGGTATAAGGCAGACTTCCAATATCCCACTATAAAGATAGGCATCATAATAGCCTGGTCCAGAGTTTCATTCACTTACACATTCTCTATCTGCTAATCAGATACCGCATTCTGAATCCTTCTGCAATTCCAGAGGACAAGTTTGTGGACAGCAGGAAAGCCGCTGAAAAATTGCTCGGTTCTTTAGATATCGATCACAACCAGTACAAGTTTGGACACACAAAGGTAAAGCGGTTGCTTCTTGTCTTGGCCTCAATGCATTGTCTAGGGGCATTTGATGCTGTAGCACTGGTAGAACTAAACATGTGCAGACCTGATCAGCACTTGGATGATCACTAGAACTCCCATGTGAGCTTTTCTGACAGTGGAGGGGGAAGCAGGGGTGTCACATAGTTAAAGAAATCATTGGCTGCAATCCCACACCCACTTACTTGGGAGTAAGCAGCATTAAACTCAATGGGACTTCCTTCTGAGTAGAATAAATAGAATTGCACTGTTCCATGATTAATCATCTGAGTTTGGTTGATCAGTCCTACCAATGTTTATGTTTGTGTTCAGTGGGGCTTACTTCCTAGTAAAAATCTCTAGGATAGCAGCCTTACAGTGCAAACAAGTTCCAGTGGGAGGGAAATAACTACATCAGCTCCAGGGTTGTGAGCATGTCAGGGGAACAAGGGGCTTTGAATCCTGTGTATCCATGGCCACCTTTGGCATGCCCCTGGAAAGCCCTTGTTTGTCCCCTCCTCCAACACCGGTGGAAAGTCTACACTGCCAAAGCTTTCTACAGGTGTACTGTGGGGAGAGCCCTGGAGGTATTTTATGTAATTATTTATTTCATTTCTATACCACCCAATAGCCAAAGCTCTCTGCATGGTTCACAAAAATTAAAACCACAAGCGCAGCATAAAACAATATAAAATATGAAAGCTTAAAACCACAATATAACAGTACAGCCAGGATAAAACCTAGCAGCGATGCAGAGATTTAAAATACAGATTTAAACTACAGATTTAAAATACCAAGCTAAAAAACTAGGAAGCTAAAATGCTAAAATATTGGGAGAATAAAAAGGTCTTCACTTAGCCCCGGAAGGAGTGCAACATAGGCACCAGGCAAACCTCTCTAGCTCATTCTACAGCCAGGGTGCCACAGCAGAAAAGGCCCTCTTCCTGGTAGTCACCCGTCTCCCTTCCTTTGTCAGGGGATCATGGAGAAGGACCGCTGAGGATGATCTTGGGGTCCAGGCAGGCACATATGGGAGGAGGTGATCCTTCAGGTGTCCCTCTGGCAGACCTTCCTTTCCACCAGTGGAGTAGCAGTTACATGACTTCTTATGGGTCCTCAGCCAGGCTGTCATCAGAGATAGGATTACTCCCTTGGTTATGCAAGTAGCTCAGCCTGGCCTGGCCTTACCATTAGGCAGAGTGAGACACCTGCCTCAGGCAGCAGATTTTGAGTGAGTGTGGCATATTGCTAGTTATTGTGCTTGTTATGATTGTATTTTTACTGCCATGGGGGGGGGAGTGTCAAGCTTGACTTATTGACACACGCTGGCAACCCCACAGAGAACACAAAACACAGCAAAAGTCTTTATTGCAGTAGATCAGATTACACAATCCAGCTTTCCAGAGCTCACAGCAAAGCTTACAGCATTTATAGACCCCAATAAATCAAATAGCCTAGGCAGAGGCTATTGCTTCGTTACTTTGTTCAAGAGAAAGTTCCAAGGCTAGAATCTACACAGAGTCACAGTCAGAGTTCAAGTCCAGGAATAGATATCAAGTCAGGATCTCAACAGTACCAGATTCAAGGCAGACAAGAGTGCAGGATTCACAAAAGGTCCAGGCAAGAAAGTATTCTGGGCAATGAAGACGTTGTTCACAGCAAAGGCTCGTTAGTCTCTGCACAGGCTTAATACAGGGTAGGGGCTGCTAGAATCCCCCTTCTGACAATCTATCCTGACAGGGGAATCTGGCCCATAAGCAAGCACTATGCCTAAGAGGGCATCTCTGTTCTGCCCTCTTTGACACTTTAATTTGGATGACACCCCCAAAGCTTCCTCCCCTGCAGAATCTTTCTCCTGCTTGATTCTCACAATGCCACAATGCCAATGTAAATCAGAGGCCTCCCTCAAGGCTGTATCTTGCAGCTGTGGCTGATAGGGAGTATCATCCTCATTCAGCCTGCAATCAGATGGGAAGCTAGGCAGAGCTGAGCTCCCAGGCCCTGAGCTTCCCACAACTGGACTGGACTCTAAATCATCCTGCTCAGACCCTGAATCAAACTCTGGCTCCAAAGCTGTAGGGCTCACAGAAGTGCTCAGGTTAGGCCTGACAGGGAGAGATACCTGTGGGATTTTCTGCCTCAGGTGCCCACATAACCTGTGTGGTCTTGGGTCCAATGTAGCTTGACTTGGCAGGGGGTGTACCAATTGCTGCTCTGCTTTAGGCAGCAAAATATCTTGGGCCAGGCCTGACCTCTGCAGAGCACTCTCAGGTCTCAAAAACGCAATGGTGTTAATTTTCCTAGGTCACAGAGCAACTATTGCTCATGTAATGTGCCCAAATGACTTTGCTGTGTCCTGTGGTTGCAAATCGATTTATCTGTCATATCTTTAAAAAAGGGGCTTGATTTAAGTTCCTTCATCTGAATAAAAATCCTTGCTGCTTGTCAATAGTCACAGAGTGCACTTGTTTGTTATTCTCTATCTTTATCTCAATTTCAAAGATAAAGTAGGGCACATGCTTCAATATTTATACACAGTTTAGATGACATTTTCAAGTATCTATTAAAAGCAGAAAGAACCAACCATTTGCTAGAGGACCATGCTTAAGCAAGGGAAATAGCTGATGTATTGCATGACCACCTCTCCATGTTCCAGCACAGCAGTGGGAATCCATCCCTCTATGCTGATACTGCACAAACTCTCTGGCTTCATGATTTCTTCTCTTCTCCTCTCCTCTCTCCACCTTCTACCCTGGACAACTCGCTTTATTTTAATGCCAGAGGATAAACCTTGATCTTTATCGACGGCCTGCTGCTGACGTCATCTGCAGTTTACTTGGTTTGCTGTAATTTACAGTTGCAGAGAAGCTGAGCTCTTGCAAGGAACTTGGATTGGAGAAGAAGCTCCCTTTTTACTCAGCTTAGCCAATGCTTATGAGTATTGGTTCCATGGGGCTTTAGCATTGTTCAGGAAATCTATGTGAAAAAAATAATAGCTTTATAGTACTTTAGATTAAATGGTCAGAACAAAAGCGAATCAAAATGCTGGATGTTAGATAAAATTAAAAGTAGATCTGACATAAGATCAGTAGTCTACCACTTGAAAATATAAAAATTGCAGGTCTGATAGTACTTGTAATGCTTTTAAATGGCACTCATCATTACTAATAGCTAGATTTTCAAAGGAATTGATGGATATTGTAAGAGAGTAGAACTAATAGCCTCTTCTATGAATAATAAAAAAACACACACACACAAAGGAGAAAGATAGAGACAGATTCCAAGCTTTAAAATGTTGGGAAGTGTCCTTTTCCTTAGGCTTAAAAATGTTGGTATGAAATGGATTAAGCAAAATGGAGTGTTGTAATGTGGGGAAGATGCAGAATGCTGCAAAGGGCAGTCACAATTTAAGCTATTCTAATGACCAACTCTGCACATGATACAGTAGTATCAGCTCACCTGCACTGGGCACATGATTTCATGCTGTGCAAACATTCTCCCACTTGTGGTCCAGGAACCGACCAGCACAAGTAGCAACATAACTTTTCTGACATAGTTAATTCTCTTTATGTTGAACTACTGAACGTGTGAACCATATTACATCAATGAGGTTTTGTTGAATTTGTTCTGGAGTAAATCCTAAACTGATGGTATATATTTCAGGTCTTCTTTAAGGCTGGTCTCCTGGGACATCTGGAAGAAATGAGGGATGAGAGATTAGCCAAGATTTTGACACTAATTCAAGCAAGAGCGCGAGGCAGATTGATGCGCATTGAGTTCCAGAAGATTGTAGAGCGAAGGTATTAACTATACAGTCTGTTTATGTAATTGTATGTTGTGAACAAATGCTTATTTGCATTTTCCCAATGATGATATGGTAAGACTTGATTGCTGGGAAAGAACCATATCCCTGTGGCCCAAGTGATGCCTTGAGAAAAGACATCTGACCATGACTTTGGACATCATGATGATGTGAAGGGAACAGAAAATGCAAATGTTTTATGTTTCCTGTTTCTCCACTTGTTCATCTTGTGCAAAATAAGATCAGATAAATGCTGCTTAGACACAGAAGTGAAACTGGAGGGTCACGTCATCGTCTAGAGAACCCATAAACAACCATGAGTAAGGAATGACAAGTGCATGACAAATGCCTTGTGTAGAAAAGCCCACAGTTCCGCTTCAGGCCATCTCCATCTGTGTCCCGTCCACAGTTTCTATGTAATAATGCCTTAATATGTTCATGCATTATTACATAGAAACAAATATGTATCTTCTGTCTTTTCCACCTCCAAGGCAGCTCACAATACAAATATATATGATAAAATAGAATACAAAGAGCATACTAGCCAACAACAATGATCATTGTCATATTTGGAGCTGCTTTGAATCCCATGCAAGAAATGAGTGAATGTGCATTTATTGAATGAAAAATGAAAAATAAGTGGATGTGTGTGGTACGGGATATACAAAATTCAAATGAGAACCATTTATATGTGTAAATAGTAGTAGGATTTAAGAAGAGGAAACCAGTGAATGTGCACTTGTTGCATAAGACCCTAATCATGTTGGGAGGCCAAAATGCTAATAAAAATTGCCCCATTTCAAAGATCTTCTGTAGGCATCTCCAAAATCCAGGAGAGTCTTTTTCTTTTTGAACCAGAGATGCACTGCTTGTGATCCAGTGGAATATCCGAGCTTTTATGGTTGTGAAAAACTGGCCTTGGATGAAGCTTTTCTTTAAGATCAAGCCCCTGCTGAAGTCTGCAGAAACTGAGAAAGAAATGGCTAATATGAAGGAAGAGTTCCTGAAATTAAAGGAGGCCTTGGAGAAATCAGAAGCCAGGAGGAAGGAGCTTGAGGAAAAGCAAGTTTCTCTGGTGCAGGAGAAAAATGATCTGCTCCTTCAGCTGCAGGCAGTGAGTGGACCAAAATTTTTGTTGATGCGTTGCAGGGCCAGCCCTCCCACGAGGTGGGGTGAATTGCGTGCTCTCCCACAGCTGCCAGGAGTGCATCCCCCCCGCCACTTTGGCACAGGCGATCTCCTGGGACACCCCTTCCACAATGCCTGGCTCTGAGGAAGGACCCCCTCAAGGCCAGGCATTTGGGTCTGGCCATGGCCAGCTCTCTGAAGAGCCATACCAGCCAGAGTGACTAACGCAGCTCTTCAGAGAGCCTACCCTCTGGCAGCAACAGTGGGGTGGTGGTTGGGATGGGGAGTGGGATGCAGCAGCAGCAGAGAGTGGGATGTGATGGGGTGGGACATGGTGGCAATGGGGGGTGGACCCGGGGTGGGATGCAATGGGAGGTGGAGACATGGTGACAGTGGTGATGGGTGCAGCAATGGGGGCATCAGCTTGTGTGTGCTCTCCTGCCAGTGCTGATGCATTGGACCCAACAAATGAGGGTTGCAATGGAATACTTTCCTTTAAATCACAAGCAATAAAAGGTCCAATGGTACCTTAAAGACTATCCATTGTATTGTGGCATAAGCTTTTATGGACCAGATCCGACTTTGTAAAATGC
This sequence comes from Heloderma suspectum, assembly GCF_057233095.1. Taxonomy (NCBI): domain Eukaryota; kingdom Metazoa; phylum Chordata; class Lepidosauria; order Squamata; family Helodermatidae; genus Heloderma; species Heloderma suspectum. The sequence goes on along the minus strand of NC_139460.1, from coordinate 56,188,904 downwards.
ATGAATCGGCAGTCTCACTTTTAAGCAGAAAAGCCATGTTTTTCTTTCTCTCTGTAACAGAATGAATACACTTCATATAACATTTAATTGCATGGTTCTTCTTGCTGAGGATTATAAAGTGGTACAAGTCGAGAAATAGAGATGAGGATTTAGCCAGAGCAATTATTAATATACCGCACTGTATCTAATAAAAATAGAATCTATGAGCACCAGTGCTGCTTAAAAGAACTGGCTTTGACTGAGAACAGATTGTCAAACGTTATCACAGTGGGGGAAAGTGGATTGGAGAAGATAACCTGAAACTTCCTAGATATTCCTGGGACAAAACAAGTTTTCCATCTGGTTTGCTTCACTTGCTATCGGCCCAGGGGCAGGCAGAATAGAACACCCTAATATCAGTGACAATGACCTGGTTTGCACAACACTTGTTCACTAGTTTTGGGGTTTTTGGAGGTTTGTCTAACTCTCAAACAACCCCTGCCACCTGGGTTGACACAACTCGACAAGCCACGGTAAGCCAGGTGCCCATGGACGCCATGCAAAAACAGTGCCTCTGGGCACCTGGTATGACGTGACAGCCCCTGCGGGTAAATTAAGCTATGTTGTGCAAACCAGGGTAATAGCACCATATCAAGTTAACTTGGGATAAAGATGGGGGAAGGAGAGAATGCCTTGCTACAGAGGAGACCCTTACCTTGGTGGGACCCTTCCCCTTTTAAAGAGAGACCAGGGCCTGAGGGAGGGAACACTTTAAAAAAAAAAAAATCCTTCCCTAAAGAACCTTTCTAGCAGCCATGGATCAGCTTTTCATTTTTGCTCTCAAAATTGGGCAAATAAATCTGACAAGGCTCAGGGTTGGTTTTCTCAAGCATGGCCATGGTGGGATTGCAGTAATATCCAGTGCTGACTTCTTGTGTGAATAAGCCATCCCAGCTGAGATACCACAGGGGGAACTTTCATCTAATCTGTAATGGAATTCTTTCCAGTGGAGTCCATTCACACATTCAGCTGAGCGATATCAGTTTAGAGAGTTATCTTCAAAAAGGGTAAAAAGGAGGAACCTGGGAACTACAGACCAGTCAGTCTGACATCAATCCCTGGGAAAATTCTGGAGCAGATCATAAAGCAATCCATCTGGAAGCACCTTGACAACAATGCCGTGATTACTCGAAGCCAACATGGATTTGTCAAAAACAAGTCCTGCCAGACAAATCTGATCTCATTTTTTGATCAAGTCACCTCCCTTGTAGACCGTGGGAATGCTGTAGACATCATATACCTCGACTTCAGCAAAGCTTTCGACAAAGTGCCCCATGATATCCTGATGAGCAAACTAGCTCGAAGTGGGCTAGATGAAACAACGATCCGGTGGATCCACAGTTGGCTACAGAATCGGACTCAAAGAGTGCTTATCAATGGGACCTTCTCAAGCTGGGGAGAGGTAACGAGTGGGGTACCGCAGGGCTCAATCCTGGGCCCAGTGCTCTTCAACATTTTTATTAATGACTTGGAGGAGGAGGTGCAGGGAATGCTGATCAAATTTGCAGATGACACAAAATTGGGAGGGATAGCTAATACTTTGGAAGACAGAAACAAAATTCAAAGTGATCTGGATAGACTGGAGTGCTGGGCAGAAAACAACAGAATGGCATTTAATAGGGACAAATGCCAAGTTCTGCACCTAGGAAAAAGAAACCAAATGCACAGTTACAAGATGGGGGATACGTGGCTCAACCACACTATGAGCGAGAAGGATCTTGGAATTGTCGTCGATCACAAGCTGAATATGAGCCAACAATGTGATGTGGCTGCAAAAAAGGCAAATGCTATTTTGGGCTGCATTCATAGAAGCATCGCTTCCAAATCCCGGGAAGTACTAGTTCCCCTCTACTCAGCACTGGTTAGGCCTCATCTGGAGTACTGTGTCCAGTTCTGGGCACCACACTTTAAGAAGGATGCAGACAAGCTGGAGAGGGTTCAAAGGAGGGCAACAAAGATGATCAGGGGACTGGAAACAAAGCCCTATGAAGAGAGACTGAAAGAACTGGGCATGTTTAGCCTTGAGAAGAGAAGACTGAGGGGAGATATGATAGCACTCTTCAAGTACTTGAAAGGTTGTCACAGAGAAGAAGGCCAGGATCTCTTCTTGATCATCCCAGAGTGCAGGACACGGAATAATGGGCTCAAGTTACAGGAAGCCAGATTCCGACTGAACATCAGGAAAAACTTCCTGAGTGTCAGAGCAATACGGCAATGGAACCAATTACCTGGGGAGGTGGTGGGCTCTCCCACACTGGAGGCCTTCAAGACGAGGCTGGACAGCCATTTGTCAGGGATGCTCTGACTTGGATTCCTGCATTGAGCAGGGGGTTGGACTCGATGGCCTTGTAGGCCCCTTCCAACCCTACTATTCTATGATTCTAAGTATGAAGAAATCCAGCGATTATACGCATGTGTGAACCAGCCCTCCGTCATAGTGCAAAGTAAAATTGTCCAGGTTTATTAATGGCACTCCAAACAAAAACACATCAAAGAAAATGCAAGGACACTGTGACAGGAAGAGTGTTGCTATAGTTCACCACTCTTTTTATTTTTGTTTAAAACGAAGCTAGACAAGCCTTCCCATGCAGGAGCAACGCAGCAGGTGAGCATAGATCCTCCAGGCAATGAAAAAAAGAATCAACAGGTCACAGACTGGTGGGGAATTATGTCACTTCCCATTAGTGATGACACAGGAACTGTCCCATAGGTGCTTGTCACATACGCATGGGTATGTTATCTTGGGAAGAATAGCCATTTTTTTCCATTGACAAAAGATTGCAATAGGAATGCTGAGAGAATGGGATCTTCCAGCAACAGATGTGCTTTCTTGAAACACAGACTCCGATTGTCCTGCAAACAAACAAGCAATAACTCTGATTCTTTAATATATATTCAACCACATGATGGAAGGGCCCTTACAGAATGTGGGCATGTACATTGAGGGATATACAAATGGCAAAGGAAACAGAAACAATCTGGAGGAAATAAGTTATTGTTCTTCTATTGTATTCACAAATAAATATTCACAGTGTTTTTTTCTCACAGTAAAAGACAGACTTTAGGAACATTCCTCTTCAATTGTTAGTTGACAGCGAGTATATTTCATATAAAATTTAGACTTTCCTGGGCTCTGTCTTTAAATAAGTATCCTAAAAGAATATAAGAAAAACTGATAATTTTGCTCAGCTAAAGATTGCAGCCGTAGTTTTGCTCTGCGTTAGGTTACATGTGAATCTATGAATCGCAAAACTTAAAAGGCTTGGATATAAATATGAACGTTTTTAATCCGTGTTCCAATCTGTCGAGTTGGTTACCATGGTAAATCGCTAAAGCAGGGATGTTAAACTTGGAGATGTGGTGTTTTACATACAATTTGCAAGTGTGCCACTGAACTAGCAAGGAAATATTTATAAAGATGACAAAAGGATGCACATTTTAATAATTTAGAACTTACAGTCATGTCCCAATATGACTGGTTATTATCATTACGCATGGCACTTTTAACATGTGAAGGGGTTTATAATCGTTAACTTGTTCATCCTTATAAATCCCAGGTGGAATACTATTAGTTTCATTTGAAAAATGAGGAATTGTGGATGAGATCGTGGGAGAGCAATCCTGTGGCCCCATAGACAGTGTCTGTGGGGCCCTAGGATAGTTCAGATTCAGTGCTCTGACCTTAGACCCAGGAATAAGGATGTGCGAGCACATCCCAGCTCAGGTTCTCTGGGCACCCGCTGAAGTGCCCCCCCGCTTGCCCCCCCAGACCCCCGCTCGCCCCCCCAGACCCCTGCTCACCCCCCCAGACCCCCGCTCGCCCCCACTCTCACCATCCTGGATTCACTGCAATCCCATCTGGTGAGTGCTTGCCATGTTCCCACCTTTTTTCCTGTGCAAAAAAGGGAGTTTTGAAAATGCGCATATTTAAATATGTGCAGTTTGGGGGCTGGGGCAGTGGTTCGGCAGGCACAGGCGGGGGGCTGCAGGCGGGGGCCCCCCGATGGACTCCCAGACCCAGTTGGGCACCCGCAACATCCCTACCCAGGAGTCTGAGCTCCCCCCTCCCCCTCGTAGCCAACATGGAGAGAAACACGCTGTCTGCCTCTCCATGTCAGCTGCAAAAGTGACCTTGGAGGTAAGGTGAAGCCGGCATTCCTGTGGGTGGGAAGGGGAGGGGACTGGGGAGGTCACTGTACAAGGAACCCTCCAGCCTCCCCAGCCTCCTTCCCTCCCCCTCCCCGATGCCTCAGCTAGATGGGTGAAAAAGCCCGTCTAGCTGAAATGCGAAGTGGGAGGAGCATGGAGGCAAAGCTTGCCTCCGCCAGTCCTCCTGCTCTGCACTGGATGGCCACAAGCCTACAAGTCTGGAGGCTTACGGCCATTCTCATAGGATTGTGCCCTTAGTCAGTGCCACTAGTGCCACTTAGATTGCAATCCTATACTCGCTTACTTGGGAGTAAGGCCAATGAACTCAGTCTGACTTTCTTCTGAGCAGACAGTGTAGGATTGCACTGTTATCCATATTTATGAACAGGTAGAGATTTTAATTATTTAAGAAAGCCATGGGCCTTTTCCATGCCCACTTGATGGAACTCCTTACTATGGGAGGCTTGCTTAGCCAATTCTTTGGAATCCTTCAAGAGGTTAGTGAAAACAGTTCTCTGTAGAGGGGTGTTTTTATTATCTGGGGGAAAGGGGCTGATATTAGTGGTGATGTGAGTCCTACCTTGGCCCTTGGCCTCTTATTTGGCTGTGTAGACTCTGCTTGGCTGTTCAATTTTGATGTGTAGTTCTATAAAGACTGTGTTTTATTGTTGATCTCTACCAAGGGAACCCATGATGGGTAGTTTTGGTGAGGAAAAGAACCTGAACCCATGATCTATCCACTGACACTCAAAATTAATGCTAATCTTCTTCCTGAGCTTTCCATAGGGCAAAACCAGACATTTCTTCAAAATTGTATCTAGCAGCTACATCTCCTCCGCCCCCCCCCTTTAACTCTAGAGTGGGTACAGGGGCCAGAGTCTGGATTTTAAAAGCCTCTCTACCCTCTATGTTATGGGCCCAATCCAGATCAGGGGTGCTGCTCCTACTCTAGAGTAAAAATGGAAAAAAGAAAGACAGACAGACAGACAGAAGTAGCTGCCAGATACAGATTTAAAGTAATGTCTGTTTTGGCCCATACCTGAATAGCCTGGAGAAGCAAAGACTGAGGGAGGACATGATGGCACTCTTCAAATACTTGAAGGATTGTCACATTATAGAAGAGTATAAAAACTTGTTCTCTGCTGCCCTAGTGGGCATGACTGCATTGAATGGGCTTAAGCTGCAGGAGGGTAGATTCAGTTGAGCATTAGGAGTAAGAGCATCTTGATGGTAAGAGCAGATGAACAATGGAACCAATTACTTAGAGAGGAGGTGAATTTTTCTCACTGGAGGTCTTCAGGCAGAGACTGGACAGCCATCTGTTGGAGATGCTGTAGTGTTGGATCACCTTCTTCAAGCAGGGAGTCAGAGTAGATGGCCTACAAGTTCCCTTCCGACTCTCTGTGATTCTATATAGAAGTGTGTGGGGTGCAGACTTTCCCAAGAGAGAACAAAACTGTCCATCAGAATCTGTGTGCAAAATAAATTTTCTTCCTAGCAGCTGATGTGGTCTCTGGCAAATCCTGGCAGGAGCAAGACACTCTGGCAGATGCAGAAGAAAGATGTGACTTGCTGATTAAATCCAAGATCCAGCTAGAGGCCAAAGTCAAAGAGCTGACTGAGCGGGTGGAAGATGAAGAGGAGATGAACTCTGAGCTGACATCCAAGAAGAGAAAGCTGGAAGACGAATGCTCTGAGCTGAAGAAAGACATTGATGACCTTGAAATAACACTGGCAAAAGTTGAGAAAGAAAAACACGCTACTGAAAACAAGGTACCTTGAATACTTTGCCATTAAAAAATAAGTCCTCCTGAGCCAGCATTATGATGGTACAAATATGCAAGTTATTAATTTTATTATGGTTGGAAGGGGATCTGCCCCTTCAGTTTTTACATATATAACACTCATGTCTCCCTGTTCACTGTGGGTGCTTCCAGATTAGGCATTTATTGTGCAATCACCCTGCCTCTTCATGGAATTTTATGGAGGGTCCAGATGATGATGTCTTCCACTTGTAGCCCTCCCTTGTTTTCCTACCACGGCTTCCATCTTTTTTCTTTCCAACAAAAATATTGACTAAGGAGGTAAAAATGGGAAAGCTGCACCATCTCTTTTGGTTGGTAGCATTAGGAGTCATACTCCTGGAAGTACCGCACATCACCCTGATAAAAAGGAGCCTATGCCTTGGGGGCGGGAATGATGACTGCTAAATTGGTTTGCCCTTGTGAGCAGTCCTGGCATTCCCAGATACCACTTACAAGGACAAAACACAATACATGATCCAAGAAATCTGAGATCTGGCTGTCAGCAACCTCTGTCATCACAGCTCTCTATTGACTTATTTGTTTAGTACATTTATATCCCACCTTTTTCTCATCATGGAACATAAGGCAGGTATTTACAGGATTCTCAGGTGATCTCCCATCTAGGCACTGATATGATGCAGACCAGCCTAGCCTCAGCAAGGTGACTGCATCATGTGCTCTCAAACCATGGGACTTGTGAATTGTTATTGGCGTTATATTTAATTGCCCAGATCTTTTCATTTTACAACTAAGCTGTGAAAAGTAACCAGCCATGTTAAGCTTCCCATGCTTCAGTATGCTAGCTGCTCTCTTGCCCATTTAATGTGGTATTTGGGATTCAGTTCACATGAGCACATACCCATGAAAGCCCAGCATCACTTCCATGAACATGAACAAGAACAAGAAATTATTTTGGTTAACAAGCCTCACACTGATACATAGCACTTTCTGTAGTGCAATTGCCAGTGTGGTGTAGTGGTGAGAGTGTTGGACTGGGAGCTGGGAGATCCGGGTTCTCGTCCACACTCCGCCATGGAAGCTCACTGGGAGACTTTGGGCCAGTCACAGACTCTCAGCCCAACCTACCTCACAGGGTTGTTGTTGTGAGGATAAAATGGAGAGGAGGAAGAGCAGAATGTAAGCCACCTTGGGTTCCTTGCAAGAGGAAAAAAGGCGGGATATAAATGCAATAAACAAACAAACAAATTGCGATGTAGGCAGTTCTCTCAAACCAGGAATGAGAAATGTCTGAATTAAAATGACTTTATAAGGACCTCTCTCTTTTGTTTCTACCCACCACAGGTTAAAAACCTGACAGAAGAAATGGCAGCCCTTGATGAGACCATCAGCAAACTGACGAAAGAAAAGAAGTCCTTGCAGGAAGCTCATCAGCAGGCCCTGGATGACCTGCAAGCAGAAGAAGATAAAGTCAACACCCTGAGCAAAGCTAAAGTGAAACTAGAGCAGCAAGTAGATGATGTATGTTTGTTCCACTGCTCATTGACCTTGGTTGTAGCTTTTTGACAACTGGGTGGCTTGAATTGTCCCATCATAAAAGTCAGACCTGTTATATGCTGTGTGAAAAACAGAATCTTGAATTAAAGTAGACCTGTTGTTAAACCTCTGAATAGAAGTAGGCAGATGGAAGACATTCATTTGTACACCAGTTGTTACATAGAGGAATACGACTGGGAAGGCAATTGGTAGTGTTTCTTCCTACTTTCTTAAGGTGCTTCCAGATTGATGGTTCCTAGTGCTATAAGCAAAAAACACTGGGTGCTTCCAGATAGAGGATCCTAGTGTTAATGATCAGAGGGCATTGTGCAACCATTCCATCTTTTCTTACTTAATGGATTTTCTGCAGTAAGGAAAAAGATGGAAGACGTGGTGGGAAAACACAAGAGGGCTACGAGTGGAAGACGGCGTCATCTGGAGCCCTTGTAAAATTCCGTGAATGAGGCAGGGTGGTGGCACCATAAAAGCCTTGTGTGAAAACACCCATTGTGCCACTGTTCTATCTTTTCCTCAACAGATTTTCTTTGGTAAGAAAAAAGATGAAAGAAGCAGTAGGAAAATGTAAATGTAAATGGAAGGCAACATCATTTGGACCCCCAGTAAAATCCCAGGAGTGCAGAAGGGCGATTGTACAATTAAAAAGCCTTGTCTGGAAGCATCCCTAGTATCTTCATCAGTGTATTTCTTTTGTTGAAGAGCTAACACGCTGAGAAAAACAGGACCCCATATGTCTATATTTCAGTACAGCTTACAAAACCGTAAGGTGCTGCCAACTTCTGTGGTCCACCAAGTACTTGAAATGTTGAGTGGCTATTTTCTCCCTTTTCATTTTTTGTAGCTCGAGGGCTCTCTTGAGCAAGAAAAGAAAGTGAGAATGGATCTGGAAAGGGCCAAACGCAAACTGGAAGGGGACTTGAAGCTGACTCAAGAGAGCGTCATGGATTTGGAGAATGATAAGTTGCAACTGGAGGAGAAGTTAAAGAAGTAAAGTGGCTTGAGCCTTATACACATAGAGCCTGTATTCATACAATAAAACATTTGCTGCTCTTTTGATGTTTTATACGCAGTGTAAAAAGTGAGAAGTGAGCACCAATCACGTTATGTAGTTCCACTATATACCAGGCCCTCAGCATAGCCTGCCAGGTGCTTGGAAGCCCCCTGCTATTTTCAGTCCCAGGAAAGCAGCCAAAAACGAGGAGGTTTATCGAGCTCCTGGTGGGTTGCCGTATGTGACTGGTGGGTTTGTTTCACTCAGTGGGTCAAATGTTCTGTAGGGCTGTTATTTGCTCCATCCTAGCTAGAAATAGCCTTACCTGGGGAGGGAGCTCCTTAAAACTGGGGGCTAATAACCATACAGAAAGGAGATAGGGAAAAATGTTTGCCACCTCCAGATGGCACTGGAGAGCCATTCCATTTAACACCTATGTAATAGAGGGCAGCAAGGGAGATTAGACTCTCCATGTTCTTCTAGTATGCCAGGCCAGCTGGTTTCTTCTTATCCCATCCAGTGTTGTTGCTCATAGCAGTTGGACTTCACCAGGCAGATCAAAATGTAGGAACTTAATCTACCTAGTTCCTCCCTGTAGCAGAGTTCTTAAAATTATGGGATGTAAGCGTTGCTTAGACTGCAAGTCTGCTGGCAGGACACAATCCCTTTTATTGTTGTATAGCACAGGGATGGAGAACCTGCAGCCCTCCAGATATTGTTGGACTGAAATTCCCATCATCCCTTGAGCACTGGCCATGCTGGCAGGGGCTGATGGGAGTTGGAGTCCAACAACATAGGTTCCCTTTCCCTTGGCATTTCTTGACATCTTTGATAAGTAGCAATAATAGTAATCATTGCTTCTGAGATGACATTCCTGTTTAGGAAGCAATAAAATCATGTTAACGAATCACGCCTTTGTATCACACAGAAATTAATCATCTATCTCATTAACAGGAAAGAATTTGAAATCAGTCAGATGAACTCTAAGATTGAGGATGAGCAGGCTATAGTGATGCAGCTCCAAAAGAAGATAAAAGAGCTTCAGGTAATTAATTACTCATGCTTACTTTCTCCCTGTGCTAGATTTGCTGGCTCTTGTACGGTTAGAAAGCCTTGAGTTCTGAGCAGGCTGTAGTCCTAATACGTTCAGGTTTTTAGAGACTAACATACAATCATTTTAAGACCATAAGAACAGTCCTACTAAATGAGACCAGAGAGCCATTTGGTTCAGTACCACGTTTTCCACAGTGACCACCTAGATGTTTCAGGAAATCCAGCAGCAGGGCATGAAGGCAACTGCTCTCCCATGTAGGGTGGTTTGTTAACAATGGGGTGTGGGTTGGTAACCACCCTGAACAACCCAACAACAAACCATGGGTTCTAAATATGGCTTGTTTGAGAAAAATAAGCCACCCTGCATGGTTAACAAGCCACCCTGCTAAAAATGTCCTGGGTTCAGACAACACACTAACCCAAGGTTCAACAACAACCCACGTTCAACCACAGAGTGTGGGATAGCGTGTTGTGTGAACAGCCGAATGTGCCAGTTCACATGTCACGCTAAACCACCCTGAAAATAAGCCTTGGTGGGTAGGTTGTTCGCTCGCTAACTCATGTTAATCCCAACAGATGATCAGGCACTCTGTGGCTTGCTATGGCTTGTTTCCCCCTTAGTCCTCCTGCCTGCTCCCAGCACAGATCCCATGGGCCTTTACAGCACAATCTCAGCACCCTACCCCGCTGCTCCACTAATGAGCGCATTTGCACAAATTTAATTTTATTTATTTTAAACTTCCGTGGAGCACAAATCTCCACGGAAGTTTGAATGGGTTCATTCAGAACCAGTCAGAACTCTAAAGGAACTAACCAAGGTGCTGGACCCAATCCCAAAATGGGTTCAGCACCTTGGATAGCTTCTTTAGAGTTCTGACTGGTTCTGACTGAAATGGATTCAGCACCTTGGATAGCTTCTTTAGAGTTCTGACCCAATCCCCCAAAATTGGGTTCAGCACCTTGGAAAGACAGATATCTAAATGGAAGGGTAAGGAATCAAAAGAGAGAAAATGGCTTTTGGATCCAATATCCGTAGTGGAAAGTATAGCATCTGCCTTGGTTACAAGCACCTAAAGGCTTGTGAGCTGGTAAAAGAACAGACTGTACCTCAGAAGAAGACAATGTGAACTGCAGTGATGTGTAACATTGGTAGTGATGTTTGCACAGAAGGAAGAACTTTTTCAGGAATACAAACAGTCCCCATGGCTGCTGATCCATGGAGGCTCCATGACCTCCTTGGTTTTGCAGCTGCCAGAGTTGCTCTCTGTTTCCCTCTGGAGGGTGTGGGATGCGCCATTAATAATTCTGCAACTTGTTTGTTGCCCAGAGGCAGAATGTGTGATTAACCAGCTTCGACAGTTCTAGTTCAGAGGTGAAACATGGACAAGGTCCACAATGCTTGCCCTTAACCCACATCTCCCCTTTAATTTTAAAGGGGCAGAGAACACTCTTTGGAACAGAATGCTCCACTTCCCTTACATCTTATTTGCAAATGTGACTCTCATAACTGGAGCAATTCTGTGCACGGCTCCTTGGAATGAGTCCCCATGAGTTCAATGGAGGCTATTCTAGGTAAGAGAGACTAGGACTGTAGCCTGATGTCTTGAGAAGATGGTTGTCTGAGTAGGTAACTAGAGTTCGTTTCACTGAAGTGTGATCTCTAGCTCTGATCATGACTCAATGGCCTGACCCATGTGAGTCGAGGAGTGCTTCTAACATCCTTAAGTGGAGGCGCAGTGGCGTTTAGGACTGTGCTATTACATACGGGTTTTCCTCTGTCTGACAGGCCCGCATAGAGGAGCTGGAAGAGGAGCTGGAAGCAGAAAGAGCTGCCCGGGCAAAGGTGGAGAAGCAAAGATCAGACCTGGCCCGAGAGCTGGAAGAGCTGAGCGAGCGGCTTGAAGAGGCTGGGGGCGCCACTTCAGCCCAGCTGGAGATGAACAAGAAGCGGGAGGCAGAGTTCCTGAAACTGCGACGGGACCTCGAGGAGGCCACGCTGCACTATGAGGCGACGGCGGCTACGCTAAGGAAGAAGCACGCAGACAGCATGGCCGAGCTTGGGGAGCAAGTGGACAACTTGCAGAGGGTCAAACAAAAACTGGAGAAAGAGAAGAGCGAGCTGAAGCTGGAAGTGGATGATCTCTCGTCCAATATGGAGCAGCTGGTCAAGGGAAAGGTAAACTCTCCTGTGTGAACTGCAGGGACGGACTGGAGGGGGATTGGAGTGGCTCCCAACTATATGGCCCATGCCATATAGGGGTGCTGGGAGTTGTAGTCCAGCACAAGTGGAGGGCACCAGCTTGAGGAGGGTTGAACCATTTGCCTTTGCTTATCTTACTATACCCCTTCCAACTGTAAGATGTTCATCGTATTGAGTTAGGCAGTGGGATTTTCTGGATTTTCCTCAAATATCATCACTACCACTACCACCATCATCTAGTATTTCTAAAAGTGCTTAAACTATGCTAGGCACTCATTTATGGCAAAGCACTTCTGGCCACCTGGCCCTTTTCCTATTTTCTAGCTCCAAATTCTGCTGGCCTAAGGGCTGACCTGCATATTACTTACTGCCCCTGGTTACCACCAAAAACCCTCTTTGTTGCAGCAATCTTCTGAGTGGGGAGTAACATGTAAATGCCTTGAGCATGTGTGATAGTCTAAGTGCGTACAGTGCACGCACACACCAGTATCATCAGTTTCTCACTCTAGTGTGTGAACTGCCCAGAGAGCTTTCCCTATTGGGCAGTACAGAAATGTAGAAGAAGAGCAAGAGGAAGAAAGTACTGTGCAAGGCAGTGGTGGCTGGTTATTCCAGTTCTGGAGGGGCTGTGATTCCATTCAGGTTATTAGTTACCACCAGCCAAACCCCTTAAAGTGCTATCCATGGTGCTGTACCCCATCCCCCAAATGGTTCAGCACCTTGGATAGCACTGTTAGAATTACGGCTGGTGATCACTAAACCTGAACATAATCACAGCCCCTCCGGACTGGAGTCACCTGCTGCCACTAGTGCAAAGGCTCCAAGTGTTTAGACCAGTGGTCACCAAAGTTGGATGCGCACATCCCAAGGGGTGTGCAAGACAATCCATTGGGGTGCGCAAGCTGTCTGATAATTGAGAAGCCTCCTGCTATCCCAACGAGCTGCCTGTCAGGGTTGGATCTGAGCTCATAGAGTCCCAAACCAGTTCTGATTCTGAAGAAGAGATACAATCTGTGGGAGAAGAACCCACTCATCTCTCAGAGGTGCAGCTGGAGGGAGAGCCCCTCCCTGCTCACATTCCTGAGAGCGACAGTGACCCTGGCAGGGAGAGGGAGGGACAAATTGAGCTTCTAGATGCAAGGCACAGAGACAACTGGCAAGTTGCGGGCGCCAAGAGGAGGTACTCAGCCCGCTTGGTGTGACAACAGCTGCGCCCCAATGCCCCATGGGAAAGGGGTGGACTCTCCCCTCCTACTCCTTGAGTTCAGCAGGTTGCTGTGCTTTTCCTCCAAATGGAGACCAACTGATTCCTTAAGGCTAGAATCTCCTGGTAGGCTGTTCCTTTCAGTTTTCCACTTAGGCTCAGGCAATTAGCATCTGTAAGCATCATTAGGTTGAATGGAAATAAAGCCTTGGGAAAGAGCTCTTTTATCTGCGTGTTGATTCTAGCTACTTGAGGATTACTGAAGGCAGCAAGGGCGCCCCTGACACTGTGATTATGTGCAATGATGGAGGTGGCGGAGGCAGCAGGATGGGACTGGAGCTGAGCAGGAAACTCCATGCCATTTTTCTCTCAGCAATGGTCCTATCCTGTCTCTGCCCCAGCCACTGAGAGCAACTGAGCCAGTCTCTGCCAGGCACGGCAGAGGAAGACGCAGTTGCTTGCTCAGCCACAGCACTGGAGCAGTTGCCATCCTGCCGAAGGAGAGCAAATTTGTTCCAAATTTCCTTACCTTTTCTGTGACGACAAGTGGCTGTCAGTAGTATGCTATCTAGAAGATATTTTCGAGAAAAAACACACTTAATCTGTCCCTTCAAGGTAAAGCTGCCATTTTAACAATGAGTGAGAAAGTAACTGCTTTTCGAAGGAACTCATGCTATGGAGAGAGCATTTTGAAAATGGATGTTTGGAAATGTTTCCATCAGTATGTGATTTTGTCGCCAAAAACAATCTAAGTGTGTCACCTATAAAAACTCTCACATCTGCGCACTTCAAAAACTTGGAAACAGAATTTTTTAGCCTGTTTAAAAATCTTCCCAACTAAGAGTTTCAGTGAGTTTTGAACCCATTTGTTAAAAATATAAAAATGCGACACCTTCCGATTAGTTTGCAAGAATAACAGATTGACATCAGGGAAGATGGAAATTTACTAGCTGAATTTCAACAAAAACCTTTGCATAATTGGTGGATGAGATTGAAAAATGAGTATTATGATTTAGTAAGCACAGCAAAGATGCACTTCTTCCATTTGGATCTACTTATCTTTGTGAGGTGTCTTTTTCAGCTATGACAGCCATTAAAACCAAGTATCAGAATAAACTGAACTTAGAACCAGACATTCCAATCGTTGTATCACAAAGTGCTAAACAAAGATTTTCAAAAATAATGAAGCATGTTCAATCACATTGCTCTCACTAAAAAAAGTTATTATTAATAAAAGAAATTAGTGAGAGCAAAAAGGGGTTTTGTACCATTATTGAATAAAATATATATTTTTAAAAAATATTGTCTTTCATCTTCATCTCATCCTTTTTCATTTCTATTTTTTGTGGATGTTTTACAATGTACATAATGTATTAGTACAGTAGTACATGTATATCATTAATGACTAAATATACATATATTGGGGCGAGTGCTCAATTTTTTTTTACTGATAGGGGTGCGCGATCAAAAATGTTTGAAGACCAATGCACATGGTAGAGGCATTTGAACATTGCCACTCTATTTCCCTACATATTTTTCTGGTGTAAGTAAGTAGTTATTAGCAGATAGTTTGTTATATAAAAAGCAACCCTTTGAAAATAAAACTGTTCTTATACAGAAAGCTAAAGCTAGTATCTTCTACTGATTTGCGGGGGTGGGATGGGGGATGAAGATGGAATATGTTTTTCACATTATGGTCTTTCAAAAGCTTCCATCATACTTATCTTTAATAAATGATCTAGAAAAGAATGGTAAAATATTCCTCTCGGGATATTTAATTCTGCCCCCCCCCCCCCACTACTTAGAGGTATCTGTTAAGAAGCATGTGTTTATGGCTCACAGATGTATAATTTTGTTTAAATCAATGTGAGGTTTTCCCCATCACATAAATGCAGATCAATAATTCAAAGCTATGAATTAAATGACTGATTCCCTTCCATTTGCCACCCACTATCATATGGTAGTTTTGTGGGGTATTTGTGTGTTTGTATGACTCCGGTAAAAGACTAAGTGCGAGTCTGTGGAAAATTATGTTTGTGTGGCTGTTGTCAGAATAGAAAATATAGTTGAAGCAAATTGGATGTGTGTTTGTGAGAAAGAACAAAAGGCTATGCATGTATTTGTGTGAAACTATATTTTAAAAAATGGTATTTCAAAATTGCAGTGCACCAAGGCCAGCCCTTCCATTAGGCAGAGTGAGGCAGCTGCCTTAGGGCAAAGATGCTGGGGAGAATTTATTTATTTTTTATTTATTAATTAAATTTCTTAATTGCCCATCTGGCCAGTCACCCGGCCACTCTGGGCAACGTACAATAATACAAACAGTTTATAAACAATAAAATTACACATTAAAACATCATTTTAAAATTTCCCTAGCTCACTCCAAATGCCTGCCTGAACAACCAAGTTTTCAATGTGTGGTGGAAGCTCATTAAAGGGGGAGCATGGCAGAGTTCCCTAGGGAGGGAGTTCCACAGAGTGGGGGCCACCACAGAGAAGGCCCTCTCCCTCATCTTCACCAGCCTAGCTGTCCTGGCTGATGGGACAGAGAGAAGGCCATCCGAGGCTGATCTTGTTGAGCGGCCTGTCTGGTGGAATGTTGGAAGACAAAGCTGTGCATGCCACAGAACCTGCCCTGTGTTCCCTAAGCTAGTCTGCCCACAGGTGCAGTGGAGGATGCTGTCCCATTACCAGTGTTGAAATAAGATCCAATCACCAGTCTGGACACCTTCTATATGTGGAATGCAGGGTGGTGGTGCTATCTTGTCCTTTGCTTCAGACGGAACAATGTCTTAGGCTGACACTGTAGGACACAATGAAAGGAGTATGCTTCTATTATTCCTTCCAATAAAATGAATTAGATATATAATAGAATAAGACATACACACACACACACACGTATACATATCTATATCTATCTCCTGGCACGCCCCTGGCAGAAACTCTTCTTCTTTTTATTGGTCCTTATGTAGAACAAGCGTGTCGTTAATGTTGTGTATTATTGTCAGAGGTTGACCTTTTAATGGACAGATGAAGGGAGCAATGCACTTTGATTGGGATGACGTTTGATTACCTTTGTCCCAACTACATTAGGCAAATGCGGAGAAACTCTGCCGCACTTTTGAAGACCATCTCAATGAGGCAAAGACCAAAGTGGATGAGATGACCCGTTTAGTGAATGACCTCAGTACCCAAAGAGGAAAGCTGCAAACTGAGAATGGTAAGGTGGAAAACCACTGTTATAAACATAGGAAATGAGGGTGCAACCTAAGACGCTTTATGTTTGTTTGCATGTACAATATCCGTTCCCTTCGTTGCTCCTGCCTCTCTTTGTCCTCTTGAACTGATCCATTTAATCTACTGTTCCATTGCTTCTACCTTTCCATCTGGTTTTCTGGCCATCTTCTTATATTCCTGCCCGAGTGTTGCTGTGTGGGGAAAGAAGGACCACATTCATGGTTACATATCAGGGTAACTCCCAACATCTACTGGTGTTACTACAACTGCTGCTGATTTGCACTGGATTTTGGGCATTCCTGGTGCACAATGTATTCTTCTTCCCACAAACACTCACATACACTATTCATTGCTCAGCCAGGACTCTTTCAGGTTCCACTTGCAAGGAATGCTTTCCATAATCTTATCCCAACTTTTTTTCCTGAGGGGATGATATTCCTTTGTTAGGTTCCTGGCAGTGAAGGCTGGTGGCTCCTACATCAGTGGGGCAGTGACTTAGGACCCTGGGTTTCAGTCAGAACTGGTCAGAGCTCTGAAGGATAGCTCCTTTAGAGTTCTGACTGGTTTTGACTGAAACTCAGAGCAGATTCCTCTGACATTGGAGCCACCAGCTTCCACTGAGAACATATTAGGACTGAGGCAATAAAGCGGTTGACCAACTTGCCACACTATCAGCACATCCGGCTATTAGACAAGCACCTATCCATTTAAAAAAATCTAATTTGAAATTATGCTGGCAGATTTGTGGGAAGAGGAGAGAAATAAGCAGCTTTTCCCGTCCTCCCTTTTCATTTAAACCTGGCTCTGCAGCCATAGTGAAATGCTGCAGCATACTTAAAAATCACAGGCAGGACATTGGGAAGGGGGCGTAGAAAATTGGGGATGGGGAATGGAATGGAGGGTCTACAGTCCTGAATGGCAGCTCTCCATATTGCAAAATTTTATTTCAGGTCCCACTTGTAGCTAGGGATGTACGGATTTTGTAAAATCCGTTCCGTCTACATTTTGCAGATTGTCAGCTGCCTGTCATTCTGTCGTCTGCTCATTGACGGAATCAGATTTTTTCCCAATTTCCTGAATTTGCACAAGTTCTCACTTGCGAAAATGTGCAAATCCCCCCCTCCCGTACATATCCCCCCAAATGCACATTTTCATGCTTTAGCCTATGGAATAAATGTGCATTTTCAGCTAGTGTTTTTTTTTCTATTTTATGTATCTTTCTACAACGAAATTTGCATAAAATTCCGGAAAAGTAAAAAAAACACCAGTCCTCAAGTCTGCAGAATCTGTGCAACTCAGGAAAAGCCGGTCTGTTGTGGAATCTACAGGTCAGATTCATAGAAATCCAAACTCATTTGATTCCGTTGAGGATTTCTCCGACACCCCTACTTGTAGGTACATATATGTAGTTAAACAGAGGACTGACAAACAGTTCTATGTATATGTACTTCCAAGTGTGTCCAGTAATAAAGAGCTTTTCTACACAAGGCATTTATTGTGCACTCGTCATTCCCTACTCACTTGCATATGCAAATGTGTATGTACAGGTGCACATTTAGAAATAGTAACTACAATTTAAAGAACAATACAATACATCTCACCATAGTGGAGAAGACTGACCCAGGTGACTTGTGTGCTTGCTGTTCAGTCTGCTGTGCAGGTGCTAAAGCTTCAAGGCCCCTGCCTGCTCTCCCTCTTTATGGTTCTTTGACTTTAAACCCGGCAGCTCTTTAGTTAGAGGACAGCTTCAAATAGTGGACTGTCCTCTGCCCCCTCTCCAAAATGGAGGACTGTCCTATGTAGGGTAGGACACCTGGCCACTCCAGCATATCTCCTGCTATTTTTGCTTACATTGTTTCAGTATTCATACAGAAGATAACCAGAGGAGAGGCATTTGTAGCAGGAACTTGTAAGCATCTGGACCATGTCGGCTTTATATTTGCATTGCACACCTGTCTGATGCAAGAGCATCATGAATAGGGATGTCAGAGAATTCCGCCACGGATTTCGGTGAGGCTGAATGACAGTGCATTTGGCCCCCCGAAATCCGTGGCGGAACGAAGCCCCCCGCCCCCACCTGTGAAAGGCGCGCGGGACAGGACACTTACCTGGTGCCGTTCGCGCTGCTTTGCGAATGGCGGCCACATCTACGGCCGCCATTCGCTTCTTCATTATAGCCATGATAGGCTACGTCATTTGCGTCCCTGCGGAAGCCATGATAGGCTACGTAAGTATTTACGTAGCCTATCATGGCAAACTAAAAAAAAACACAACAGCATATGCAAATGGTGGTGGCTATGGCGGCCACCATTTGAGTTCCCTTTTTTTTGCTGTTTTAGCCTACATAAATATTTATATAAGCTATTACGGGGAAAAAAAAAGGGGAATGCAAATAGAGTAGTGGGCACTATTTGCGTTCCTTCCCCCCCCCCCACTGTAATAGCTTACGTAAATATTTACGTAGGCTAAAATGGTGGGGGGGAAAGGAATGCAAATGGCGCCCACTATGCTATTTGCGTTCTCCTTTTTCTTCTCCGTAATAGCTTACGTAAATATTTACGTAGGCTCAAACGGCGAAAAAAAGGGAACGCAAATGGCAGCCGCTGTAGCCACCACCATTTGCGTACGCTGTTTTTTTTGGGGGGGTTGCTTGCAGGCTGCCCAGCGGCGGATGTCCAGCTGCGGGTGGCCCCGGCCGGCGGCTCCGCGGAATGTCCGCAGAGCGGAGCTGGCCAGATTAGGATTTCGGGGGGAGGTGCAGAGCACCTCCCCCCCACCACGAATCACTCTGTCGAAAAGGTAAGTGACTTTTGTACATCCCTAATCATGAACCCTCATGGGTGAAACTGTTGTGCATCTTTTTAGCCTGCCATCAAGTGCCTTTCATTAGGTCCAGAAAATTTTGTAGGATGCCTCATATAATCCTGGCTTTGGTGAAATGAGGCCCATCCCGGGCATGGCCTGAACCATAAAATCCCCAATCTATTTCCTCCAACCACCCCTGTGTGCCTCAAGGGCAAAGGGGCCTCTAGTGTTACTTTCATTTAAGCAGAACTGATGGTGTATTTGCCTCCGGTAGCAGAGTCCTCTGCCCCCTCCTTCCCTACCACAAGAAGCTCACACTCATTATCCTTTTGTGATAACCCTCCGGCAGGTGAATTTACAAGACAGCTGGAAGAGAAAGAATCACTTATAAACCAACTTTCCCGAGGGAAGTTGTCTTTCACTCAACAAATAGATGAACTTAAAAGGCAGTTGGAGGAAGAGACCAAGGTAATGCTTTGATTAAGTATCCCAACATGATTTTGAGTCAGCATGAAATGACGACTCAGTTTTTAAGATCTTGTCCTTAAGCTGGTACAGAACTGCATCCCTGAAGTCAGTGCGACAGATTTGCACTGATTCACACTAGCTGGGGGTTTGTCTTACTCCATAAGTATCAGTAAAATGCAGAATTTCAGGGATTATAGTACCAATATGACTGGGAGAGGCCATGGTTGTTATTAAGGCTTGAGAGAGCCAAGGCAACAGATGAGAGTACTGAGCAGGGCCAGCCCTACCATTAGGCAGAGTGAGCCGGCCGCTTCAGGCAACAGATTTTGCATGTCATAAAAGAGCCAGAAATTGTTAGCTATTTAATTAGTTATCATTATATTTTTACTGCCAGGTATGGGGAGAGGTGCTTGTGGGATTTTCTGCCTGATGTGCCAAAGTAACTTGCCTGGCTTTGGGTACTGTGCTCCTATGCACCCTGATTTGGGTGCATGTGGGATGGGGGGGGAGCATTTGCTACTCTGCTTCAGGCAGCAAAATGTCTTGGACCAGTCCTGGTATTGAGTAAAGAAATGGAGAGCCAAGATTGTGAACGCACCACAAGAATTGGTTACGTGCCTGCTAGTTCCAGCAACAGCTGCCTTGCCCACCATGGTGTGTGCTTAATACAGCCTTCCTTCCTGTCCTGCAGTCCAAAAATGCTTTGGCTCATGCTCTGCAAGCAGCCCGCCATGACTGTGACCTTCTGCGTGAGCAGTTTGAGGAGGAGCAAGAAGCTAAGGCGGAGCTGCAGAGGGCTCTCTCCAAGGGGAATGCGGAAGTGGCACAGTGGAGAACTAAATATGAAACTGATGCTATCCAAAGGACCGAGGAGCTGGAAGATGCCAAGTAAGATAGATCAAGGTTGCTTCCTATGTTTCCATGTGCATCCCTTTGAAAAACGGTGACAGCCCCCGTCACAAGTGGCGTGCAGGCTCTCAAGGTGCTGAGAGCTGCTTATATGTCACAACCTGGGCACATTACCCAGCTATTTCTTATGGCAATTGAGCTTATCTGTAGTGATCCAGGAGGAGAACCCATATGAACCTGCCCATCATCAATTGAAATATTCCCCAAGGCTCTTCTCCAGGTGCCCCTGTCTTCAGAGACAGCACCTCTTCTATGATGGCTCCCCAGTTATGGAACTCTATCCCTAGATGAGTTTCCCTGGCACCATAATTTCTACCTTTTGGATGTCCATCCTGTTCATAAATATAAACCTGTCTTCAGCCTGGGCTGGCTCCTACCTGACTGAAGTGCAGATCTGGAGATATCCTGCAGATAAGCCAGAGATAATGTGGGTGCAAATTCTCCTGTGCCACATTATCCCTGCTTTTATTAGGACCGGGTTTTTTTTTCATACAGTGGCTTAGAGCTGTAGGGCATACATACATGAGGCTTTTATGATGCACCTTTACTGGGGCTTCTGCTTCTGGATTCTTTGCAGGATTAAGTGCGGCTCCTTTATGCGTGCTTTTTTCTGGGGGTTTACTTTTCTATATGTTTCATTATACAACCACTAGATGGCACTGTGGTACAGCAGAAAGGCACAATTAGACAGGGCTTTATAAGGTGTTTTCTAAATAGTATCAGACTTCCCTTGTTAGGGAAAAATGCGATGATAATTGCGAAGAGCAGGAGAGGCCCTGGAGGATGGCGACATTGTATAAAGGACCCACAAACTACCATGAGTGAGCAATCACGAGCGCACAATATAAGCCTCACGTAAAAAGGCTCTAAGACAGAGCATCACCCAGATGCACCTAGCGCAACTGCACAAGCAACTCAAGGTATCCCTCGGGCCACTGAAGCAACATGAGATCTGAGGGGTGCACCAAGGATCCGTTGCAATCTCATCTGGAATACAATTATTGGATTGTACACAATTGTACCTCCAGCCTCTTCTGCAATGCTGCATGGTGCCCTGGGCCAGCCCAGGACACTTTGCAGGTCTAAATGGCTCCACTGCATGGTTGGAGAGGCACAACACAGCAGCACACAATTCAAAGGAAGCACCTCAGCATTCTCTGCGAAATGCCATTTTTCTCTGGACGCAGCCCCTCTGGACAGCAAAATGTTTTGTGCTGGCCTAGGACACACTCTTGGTGCCCCAAAAGCATAAGAAGTATGGTTCAGTCAGCAGCCTTTCCCTCTGGATGCGTCAGAGGGAGAGGCGAGACAGTGCAGGTCCTCCCTTACCTGGTGCCAGCTGCTATTTTGCTCCAACCACCCAAGACATCAGTCGCTGTTCCCTTTGGCTGCACAGCAAGGGCCCCTCCATCAGCCTGGCTAGGACAAATGGCCATTTGTTTCCTCTTGGCCCAGAACTGTCTGTCGCAGTTCTACTATGTAACTGCATTATGTAACATTATGAAAGAGCTGGTAGCTGAATCCACTTATATTTTCCTCATTCTTCCCCCACCCTTTTTCCATTTTGTATCACGTCTCTTAAGTTGTAAGTCACTGTTTTAAGTTGTAAACCACCATGAACGCTTTGGCACAACGGTGGTATATAAATCTATTTATTTATTTATTACATTCGTATGCCACCCAATTGCCAAAGCTCTCTGGGCGGCTCACAAAAATTAGAGCCATAAAATACAACATGATTAAACACAAGGCAGGATCCAGTACTGCTGCTCTGCCCCCTCTGGTTCCACTCTGGTTGCGGGGCCCACCACTTGTGCAATGGGGAATTACCAGTTCTAAAAGTAACCCTGGAAATGAGTAAAAGTGCTCACTTTGCGAATGGGACTAGTCAGTAGTTTCCTCCTGCAAGTTCTGCTGATCTGTGCCCTTCTAGAAATGAGCATTTCTACTAATTTCCTATTGCTTTGGGAACCACTCATTTTCTGTTGCACTAGTGGTAGGTCCCACTAGTGCATGGGTAGTATGGGATACTGCCCCAAACATAAAACCCCTAAAAATTTAAAACAGATAAAACCAGAGCAAAAACTACAGCAAAAGCCAGCAACAGTGTAAAGATCTAAAATCACAACAAAAAACAAAACTGAAGGGCTAAAAAGCCTGGAAAAATAAGATCATTTCTACATGAAGCTTTCATCCTGCACCTTTACTGAGGCTTCTGCTTCCAGATTCTTTGTGGGATTAAGATTGGCTCCTTTACATGTGCTTTTCTCTGGGGTTTTCTTTCTCTGCCTTTCTATATGTTTCATTATACAGCCACTAGATGGTGCTATGGTATAGTGGAATTACACACTTACACAAGACTTTCATTCCACCATTTCTAAATAATACCAGACTTTCCTTGTTAGGAAAAAAGCCCACAATAATGGTTGCAAATCACAGGAGAGGCCCTGGAGGATGACAACATCATGGAAAGGACCCACAAACTACCATGAGTGAGCAATCACGAGGGCAGAATAAAAGCCGCATGTAGAAAGGCTCTAAGAAGATCTTCACCTGGCACTGAATGTAGGCGTCAGTCGAGCCTCTCTGGGAAGGGCCTTCCACAAATAGCAAATGAGGAAGCAAATAAGTAACTATGCTACTCAATGAAAGCTACAGTGCTTCAATTTTGGGAGTCACTAGAACTTTTTTTCTTACAGGCCACTTTATTGCACTTTTCTTGCACTTTATTCCACTGTATTGCATATCTTTTCTGTTAGGAAAAAGTTGGCAGCCCGTCTCCAAGAAGCTGAGGAAGCCATTGAAGCAGCCAATGCCAAGTGCTCATCTCTGGAGAAGACCAAGCACAGGCTGCAGAATGAGCTGGAGGACATGATGATTGATTTGGAAAAGGCCAACTCGGCAGCAGGGGCCCTGGACAAGAAACAGCGCAATTTTGACCGGATTATCTCTGAGTGGAAACAGAAGTACGAGGAGTCCCAAGCAGAGCTCGAAGGTGCCCAGAAGGAAGCCCGAAGCCTCAGCACTGAGTTATTCAAACTGAAGAACGCATATGAAGAAAGCCTGGACAACCTGGAGACCTTAAAAAGGGAAAACAAGAATCTCCAAGGTAGGCCCTGCACCGAAGGCATGGAGCAATTAAGCAAGGGCAGTCAGAGAGTCAGCAGAGAAAACGAGAGCGCGGCTCTTCGGGTTTTGCTCCACCGTTGCATGAGATCAATGGGAAAGGAGAGCTTCTTCCTGAAGTCCTTTCAATCTGAGGGGTGACAAGAGCTCTTCATGACAGCCCCCTTGGCTCATTATTAGCCTAAGGCTCTAGCTTTCCCCGGTGAAAATCAGCTGGTGCTTTCCCAAATACTGACAACATTGCACGGACGTATATCATGAAGTGGTACAGGCACATAGGTTGTGCTGGGGGACATACAGCCCTACCTTTTAGAAAGGAAGCAGTTACAGGATGGGATGGGGAAATGGATAGCAGCACTGCTATTGACTATTCACTCTCCCACAGCAAGGTTACCTTAGCATCCATAATGTACGGACTTAGTCTAGAGTTCACTTTTTCCCTCCTCCCTCCCAATCCGTTTTCCTTTCGTGTCCTATCTTTTAGGCACTGAGGACAAACACTGTCTTATTACTGATCTTTATAAGCTCCTCTGGGAGCCTTTTTTCTTCTTCTTCTGAAGAGAGGGGTAGAAATCCTTCAAATAAAGGAAGAGTTGCTATCATGTTTGCCCAGCATGCTTATGAAGTGGGACGATCCTGCAGAGGCTAAAATGAAATAAGGCATGGTGTGAGCTGATAATCTGTATATGCCGTTGTGGACCCTATTTTTCTGTAAGATTGTTCACAGTTAAGGTCAAACTAGACATGAGAGGGGGAAACCATGTTTGTTGTTGATGCGTTTGCCCCATTCACATCTAAAGCTGTGAGCAGACGGCTTCATTTTAACAAGAAAAGGGCTGCACAGGAGATAGGAGCAAAATCACATGCACACCCACCCTTGTCTCCCCATACCAGAAGTGAGCTGGACTGGGGAGAAAAGAGCCTGAGGCCTAGGGAGGAGAGGCCAGATAGGTGCAGCTGTTCTTACCCCTGCACCCTCTTTTAATGTCAGCTAAGATTCCCTCCTCCCCTGGTTTATCAGTGAATGGGGCAGGCATGTATAAGCAAACATGGATGTCTCTGTCATATCTAGTAGGCTCCTTCTATGAGCCAGGTCAGGCTATAATGTCATTCATTCATTACTTTGTTCATTCATTACATTTATACATCACCCAGCTGATAGTTGCCCTTGGGACAGTTTAGAATAATAAAAAAAACCATAAAACAATAACCCAAACAATAAATACAACAATGAAAATATCAAAATATTAAAACCAGTGGAGGATGGTGGCTCAGATGTCATGGGTGTGTGTGTGTGTGTGTGTGTGAATCCACTTTGAGTTTCAGTTAGAACCAGTCAGAACTCGAAAGGAGCTATCCAAGATACTGTAGCTCCTTTCAAGTTCTTCTGACTGAAACCCGGAGCAGATTCACTGACCTCCGAGCCACCGGCCTCCACTGATTAAAACACTGAAAGTATTATTAAAGACTAAGTAGTAGTGTTGCACTAAACAGCAGTACATTAACACATTATGCTCAGCATTTCCTTCTCCCACAGAACATGGTCTTTAATCATTGTATACTGGCAACTTTTCATAATAAAATAGCACACTGTGATAATTCAGAATATCCTTTAACTTTAAGGAAATTGTTTGAAGTGGAAGAGCTTTGAGGATTTCTTTCTCTCTGTCAAGTTGGTGCTTTTAGGACTTTCAGATCTCTATAGTCTTATATGCCTTTTTTTTTTTTAATCCTTTCAGAGGAAATTTCAGATCTAACTGACCAGATCAGTGAAGGAAACAAGACCCTTCATGAGATAGAGAAAATGAAGAAGCAGATTGAGCAAGAAAAATCAGAAGTCCAAGTAGCCCTGGAAGAAGCTGAGGTAAAAGAGAAGTATGGAAGAAGGAATGTAGTTTCTGGTGTCCCCGCATGTTCCCCCTGGAACACGTGCACACACACTAGAGCAAAGCAATGGATACCTAAGGGCTGCTTGATGTGCAACAAACTCTTGCCAGGGGTGGGCTGCGGGAAGCATGCAGGTCTTTGTTGCAAATTGTGTGGGAAGAATTTATTTTGCCATGAGAATATGGAATACTAGTGCCCAGTGGAGGCTGGTGGCTCTGATGTCAGTGGGGCAGCCACAACTCCAAGGGAGCTATCCAAGGTGCTGGACCCATTTGGGGGTTGGGCTAAGTACCTTGGATAGCTCTGTTAGGGTTCCGACTGAAACCCAGAGCACATTGATAGCCCCTCTGACACTGGAGCCACCAGCATCCACTGTGAGTGCTACTGCAATGCGTTTTTTGAAACATTTGGAGTGAAGCTCACTCATGAAAAACCCAGTTGACTAGGTTGGTGGTTCCAGCCGTGGAAATCTTTGGGTTCCCAGGTAATGGGCAACGAGTAGCAGACAAGCTTCCCTGAAGGCAGTTTTTCCACCATTGCCAAACTTGCCCTGTAGTAAACAACTGCAGGGGAACATTGAGTATATTCTGGGACATGTTCTCTGTTTGCATGGAGGAACCAGGCCACCCAACAGGTCAAAACAGAGCCCTGCATGAACTGGGACTGTTCCCCAGGACAGGGGTGGACAAGTGGTGACTTGCAGGCTGTGTGGGGCCCAAAGCAATTTTCCAGTTCCTTGTGGGAACGTTACCGAAGATGTTTTCAAGCTGTAATAAATAGAAGCCCCCCCACCCCTGACATCGTCCAGCCCCATCCATTTTGCTTTTCTCTGTGCAGAGGGAGGCATGGATTGTGACAGTGGTATCCTAGCAGAAATCCCCAGTGTTATCTCTGATCATCAGAGATAACAGTGGAGATTCTTCTCCCTTGCTAGCCTCCAGAGGCTATGGGAGGGGGAGGGGTTCCATGAGCCTCCGTAGGTCTGATAGAGAACCTCAAGCCTACGGGCCAGAGGTTCCCTATCCCTGCTTCACTCCTAGATTGTGTTGACTGTTGTTGGCATGCAGATCACACTCTGGAGAACTGAGTGGCTCCTGTGGGTCAATTTACGCATGATGCAAATACATCTTTGAATCCCATGATTGGGATTCTGCTTCTCTTTCTTTTATTTTTTATGAACAGCAGCTACAGGGGGTTAATCCTCTCCCCCATTCCCCACAATACCATTTTCCTGCTGAAAGGAAAACAGCAGAGGGTGTGTGTGTGTGTGTGTAAATCCTCCTCCCTTTGCACTGTGATCCCAAACCAGATTGCCTTCAACCCCACTCTGCTGTGTGGCGAGTTAAAGAAGAGCCATGTAATGCAAACATGCATTTGGAGCTGGGTGGACTTTGACCCTGAGACCTCAGAAGTGGTCTGTTCTTCAGTGCCATATACAGTACACAGCAGGGCTCCATAGTAGACACATACATGTGGAGAAGGTTCGCTTAGCACTGGGAGTTTAAAAAGCAACTGTACTAGATCAAAATCAGTCTCTTGATAAGCTAACTTGCCGTATCCATTAAGGACCAAACTAGACCTGGCCTTAAATGCATCTTTACCTTTCATGCGCTGGTTTTTAACAATGCAAATAGCATCAGCTGCAGGGGCAGATAATTACCTGGATCACAGCAGGGGAGAGAAGGGAGTCCCCTGGGCTGGTCCAGAGAAAAATCCCTACTCTGAAGCTGGTACTTGCAATCGGAAGAAATCCCCGCTGGTATCAATGAAAGGATTTTCTCCCAGTGCAAATGCCAGCTTCAGGGGAGGCATTTTCCTCCTGACTGCACCAAGGGAGGAAAGGCTTAAATTCTCCATCCCAGGCTGCTGCAATCCCAATAATTATCAGGACCCTGCCCATCTGATGCTGTTTGCATCTTTTTAAAAACCTGCACATTAAATGCAAAGATTCATTCAACCTCATGCATAGTCTTGGTCCTAAGACAAAGTGTGGTACTGTTGAACTGTTCTGAGTGCTTTGGTGGCTTTGCAAGCAGTCTTTGCTGGAGAAGCCTGGGCCAGGATTTGCAAATAAAGTGTTGGATCCAAAGGTGCCTTTGTACCTGTGTAAGGTAATCTTCCACTCCTCGGAGGGTTGTTTCTTCACCCAGTGGAGGCTGGGGCTCTGATATCAGTGGGGCAGTGAATCTGCTCTGGTTCAGTCAGAACCAGTCAGAACTCTAAAGAAGCTATCCAAGATGTAGCGGCTCCAATGTCAGCCGCTCTGGGTTTTCAGTCAGAACCAGTCAGCACTATCCGAGGTGCAAAGCACAAAAGTGCAAAACACTCCTCTCACAAAAGTACTGTGGAAGAAGAGTGAAACTAAATCCAAAGCAGTTCTTTTGTCTTGTGCAACCACTTGTACAGGCAGAAGCATGAGAATTGCTATAGATCCTAGCTTTTGTAGGAACAATGCGAACTCAAGCGTGAATGTTTGCAGCAGATTTTTCTTCTGCTCGCGGTTCTTTAGATCTAACCCTCATTCTCAAGTTACCCGCTGCACAGTAAAAAGCAGTGCTACAACATATCCATCAGGATAATGTGAGTATTGGAAAGCTGTTATACTCCAAAATCACTTTCGTTCTTGGAAAATATAGATAACAAAGAGGGGTTTTTTTAAGTCATCGGCTGCTTCCTCAAGTGCATCTGAAACTTCTTGGTTTCCCCATCTGGTATTTATATTTTTTCTACGATATCTGAAGGCTAGTTCAATGCACTAGAATATGATTTTTTATATTGCAAGTTAACTGAATACAAAGGGCATTTTTGTGAACTAACTTAAAAAACACACATCTGTGTTTTTAAAGGGATAGTTCCCTCCCTTCATCTTCTGGCAATGTTTGGAATCCACTGATACTTGAAAATAAGCTTTGAATAAAGCTGTCTGTATCATTTCAGTAACCTCTTTCTTCTTTCTTCTAGGCTATTTTATATTTTGCAGGGATTTCCCCTCCAAATAAAAAGGTGTTGCTATCAGAGCAGAGGAAACAGCATGTTTCGTTCCACTGCTTTGAAAAGCCGAGCATGATATATGTTATATTTTGATATAATATATATATTGCATAGATACTTTAGCTGATTGGTTGTAATACATGCATTTGTGATCTGTTCAAGAGCTTTAGCTTGACAGATCACCTTAAAATGTACCATGGCATGATATTGCTAAAGTAGCAGTGCTGCAAATCTGTAAACCCAATGAAAGGGGAATGTTTTGCTCTTCCCCTATTCCCAAGTAATATATATCACCAACAGCTCAATCCCATAAACCTCAGTTAGCTGTAGAAATGTGTTAATGACATTCTTTGGCTATTCAGAATGCACATGGTCCATTATTATTCCATGCCTGCCACCACTGATTCATCATTGCTGCCTTTTGTGCTGTGGCAGTAGTTGGGCACAAGTGTCAGAGGTGGGCACTGCCCCAGCTTGGGGAGTGGGCCTTAGCTCAGAAAACCAATCCTGTAAGCTGTTGTACCAGCACAGAAGCTGGTACAACCCCAAGTTGTTCGGGAACGTACGGGTTTTTTTCCTAGATTATCTGGTTTTCCTGGGCACAAGGATGTAGCAACAACTGTCCACACTAAAGAGAGAAACCTGATTCAGTCAAGCCGTGTTCCCTCTCCAACTCCACCAAGGCCCTCCTCCTCCACCCCAAACCCTGCAGTTCTTCTATCCCTTCCTACAGAACTAGGCCAGGCATCTATCCCCTTGCGAGTGCAAGATTGCGGGAGTTCATAATTATGTGTAACGAATGTGGGAATGAGCAATGGCAGCCTTCCCCCACCTGGTGCCCTACAGATGTGCTGGGTTTACAGTCCCCATCATCCCTAACCATTGACAATGTTGGTGGGGATGATGGGAGTTTTAGGCCAACATATCTGGAGGGAACCAGTTTGAGGAAGGCTGAGCTAAGGGAGAAGAGCAGAGACAAAAATCAGAGGTATTCAGTGGACCATGGTGGCAGTATTTCCATGCTAATTTACTAGGAGCCCTTCCATCATCCCTTTTGTACAAGGGGTTTTTGTTAGGCGGTGCAGTGCACTGTTACTTATGCAAATGGTGCATGACATTCAGAGTGTATTTTTGTTGTGCTTGCTGTCTGCCATCCTGCAATCAAAGAGTCTCTCCTTCACAGAACATATCAAAATCCTGTGGCTGTTGTCAGAGTCTGGAAACAGTATTCCAGCAGTATTCTGTAGGTGATGGCCTCCATCTTTTAGCTTCCAACACAGGAGTTCCTAACTTGGGTCTTACTTCATGTGCAAAAGACCTTCCTCAGTTCCATGTGACACAATACTAAAGTCAGATAAACATGTTGCTTCATTAGTACTGTTGTTGCTTGTAACTCACTGACAAAGTTGTACCAGGAAACTCATGGCCAATGAGCAGGTAATTAACAAATGCCCAATGTATCTGTATATCTCCATCTATCTTTAAAGGGGGGGGGGAATTATAGCCCTCACAGGTATGGAGGCTTGAGAGGGGATCAAGCATATGGCTCTAAACCTTTATGTTCCTATAACGCAGTAACCTAATCTAGCATAGTTTCAGCACCACAACCCATGTTTACCCCCCCCCCCCGAGACACATTCATCTAGCCACACCTCCATGATCCTGGATCCCCAAAGAAGCCAAATCTTTCCTTTTTTCTCCTACTGCAGTACCTAGACCCCAAAGATGCCAACTTCTTCCCTGACCTGACCTATCTCAGTACCAGTTCCCAGATTCCAGCCCTACCTTTTCTAATTGTTTCTATCAACTCTCATCCCTCTTTCCTGCCCATCTGATAGATATCCAGCCTGTGAAGGCCTCCACTGAGGCCCCTCTCTGAAGCTCCACTCCCTTGGAGAAACACTCATCAAGGTCATGGTTCAGTCAGCTTTGCTCCCAATTGAGAAAAGGCAGAGAAGCTGGCTCCAGACTGAGAGCCTTTCTACGTGAAGCTTTTCTTGCACACTTGTGATTGCTCATTCAGAGTAGTTTGTGGGTCCTTTACATGATATTGTTATCCTCCAGGGCTTCGCAACCATTATCACGTGTTTTTTTCCTAATGAGGAAAGTCTGGTAGTATTTAGAAGTGGTGGAATGAGAGTCTTGTGTAATTGGGCAATTCCACCGTACCACAACAACCATCTGGTGGTTGTATAATGAAACATATAGGAAGGCAGAGAAAGAAAACCCCCAGAAAAAAGCATGTGTAAAGCAGACAAACTTAATCCCGCAAAGAATCTGGAAGCAGAAGCTTCAGTAAAGGTGCAGGATAAAGGCCTCATGTACAAATGCCCTGAGCCACTGGCAAAAAAATGTGCTGCTTGAGGACCCTTCCTTGAGCTGCTGGCTAAGTCTGCTTCATTCCCTGTCATCTTTCCCAATTGGGGGCTGGATAAAGATCAGATCCCATCAGCTCTTCAGCTGACCCGTGATTGGTCCTGGGCAGGGAGGTGTATGCATTCCCAAAAATACAATTAAAATTCCAGTTCAACACAAAAGTCTTTATATTAATCAGCTTTTCTCTGCCTTCTGAAAAATGGAATAAATTAGTTAATGTTACCACATATAACAAACTCCAAACTCTATTCAGCCAATCATGAATTAATGATCCATGTGACTTTTCCCATTTAGAGGCTAATTTTATTCATGTTGCCGCAATCAAATGCTATTTCCTGTTTATTCTTTGGTACTATCGATATATCCAAGATTTAATCTTAATGGTACTATAGGGACAGAGCATGTAGTGATTTTTTTTAATTCTATCGATCACCTCATTTCAATATATTTGATTTTTTTTTACACATCCACTTCATATGAAAATCACCTGCTTTTGGTCCAGCATAAATAATGTATTGGTAAATTCTTGATTTTATTTTATTTTAAAGGTATCAAATGCTAGTTATATAAGACCTTGAAATTATTTCCCTTGAGGGCCACTGAGATTGCTGTTTTAAGTTCATTAGTAATAACAGCATGCTATGTCTTCTCATTAATCTCAAATCAGCAGTTATTGGACTATTTGGCCTTTAAAACCTGCATTTTGATTTGTTCCTGTCTCTTCTGTGTCCATTATGCCCCAATATACTTGGATAATAACTTCTTGGTACTCTGAGATTTTGTTTGTAAGTTTTCAAACTAAGTTAACTGCCAGTTTACACCTTAATTCCTTACAAGATAATACATTTAAGGCGCAATCCTATGTATGTTCAGACAGAAAAAGGCCTACAGCTCCCAGCATGCCCCAGCCAGCCATGTAGCTGTAGGCCTTTTTCTGTCTAAACATGCATAGGATTGCGCCTTAAATGCCTTATCTGGAAGTATTCAAACCAACAGATCTTCTTGCCTGCTTTTATACACATATCCATAAATGACAGCACATCACCATTAGAAGATATATTATTCTATACAATAATCTATTTCCTCCCATAATAGCATATTATGATTATAGTTCAAGTCTCTGCCAATTCATAAACATGACCATTTTACCTATCACAGGATTTTTCTTACTTATTTTCTGAGAAGTGCTCAACTGCCTTTAAAGGCACTAGCAGCATTGTTTGGAAATCCCTGTTCTAAAGGCTAAGAAAGGGACCTTAATAGTGCTTGAATTATGTTTGGCAAGAAGCAGGTCTTTTTTTTAATGTATTTCATCTCATCCTTCTCCATGCTTTCCTTCCTATTTCCAGCTACTACTCAGCAGACATTATTGTATGCCAATTCACCAGCAGTTCTCCTTTCCACTTCTTAAGAGTCTGCCACAAAATCCCATTTTTAAAAGCTGTAACTGGCATAAATTAGAGGAGTGAAAAACCCAAATACATGCAAACAGATTACATAATTTCTTTTGGCAGCAAAACTTGGTTTTCTGCTTGTAGACATTTTAGTGCAGCTCTAAGAAGGCTTGTCAGCTAGAGAGGATAGGAACATAGAAAGTTGACTTACATTGAGTCAGAACACTGGTCCATCTAGTCCAATATTATCAGCAGTGACTGGCAGCAGTGGCTCTCCAAGGTTTCAGGCAGGGGTTTTCCTGTCTTACCTGGAGATGCCGGGGATCGAACCTGGGACCCCCTGCATGCCAAGCGGGTGCTCTGCCACTGAGCTATGCCCACTCCCTATTTGATAGTCGAGTAGCAGATAGGAATTGAAGATAAAGTGACTGTAACTTACATCCTGGGCTCGCCATGCTACTGCTGTTGCTGCTATACCACAAACAGAGACTTGGGCAGAGGAGCACAAGTGGTGTAGCACACACGGCAAGTGTCCTTCAAAACGTCTCTAGGCATCTTTTGTACAGAAAAAAATATTCCAATAAAGTTGTGCTGCTGCAGGTAATGGGGCTGCTTTGACACCACTGAGGATTTAATATGCAAAGCTGTTGGTAGCCCCAGTTCTCACCCAAAGAATCCCTTGAGTGGCGCATCATCATGTAGATGCTTGTGTTGGATCCTATGCTCAACTGAACATAGGACTGGGCTACACATTTCAGCCATCCTAGTTTGTGTTGCTTACAACACACGTCATTTGGGCATAACGTATATTGTGTATTTTTCAGGGGGCTCTGGAGCATGAAGAAAGCAAGACATTACGGTTTCAACTGGAACTTTCCCAAATTAAAGCGGACTTTGAAAGAAAAGTGGCAGAAAAAGATGAGGAAAATGAAAACTTCAGGTAAACTATGCTCACAAAGTGGTTAAGGAGCAATCCTATGCATGTTTAGACAGAAAAAAATTGTACAATGCCCAGCATGCCCGATGGCTAACTGGGGCATGCTGGGCATTGTAGGACTTTTTTCTGTCTAAACATGCTTAGGATTGTGCCTCAATACAACCAATGTTGATACAAAGTGTGATAAGAGAGAATAGGGTTGGTACTAACAGCAGACGAGATTTCTAGTTTCGACCTTGTATTGGGTTGGATCCAGGCTGTTAGCTGAATTTAGCTCCCAGTTAAAATCAGTGGAACTTCTTGAGTCATGAACAACTTGTCCCATTGACTTTAAAAGCACCTAAGTTCAACTAACTTAGTCTGGATCCAACCCATTTTTTTAAAGAACTAAACACAAATGGTCTGTGTCTCTTAACCATCATCAAAATTTCTCATTCTAGTTCTGCCAGTAAGTAACACATTATGTAGAAGAGGGCAATTTACTTCTGCTTATGAATCTGTTTTGCCATCTGCACATGCTGTCTTAATTTGCAAGTATGTTGTTAAGACTGATTGATAATTACTGTCTGCACAATATGTTGACAAAGGATACATTAATAAACAAGAAGCAATAAACAAAAAGAAGAGCCTGGAACCATTCTGAGTTATGCATATTTTAGGGAACAGTTTCAAAATGTACTGATTTTGCCATCAGAGGTGAGAATGATACAATAAGATCCTTGAGACAGAAATGATGGGGAATGCTGAATTTTCATATTCACTCATTATGCTAAAGCAAATCTGTTGGAAGGTAGCCTTCATGGCAATGAAAAGCATGGCTTGAAGTTGAAATTGGGAGAAGCTGTACTCACATTGCTTATATAAAACATAATTTCAAAATCAGGCGAAACCAGCAGCGTACCATAGACACATTGCAGTCCACCTTGGATTCGGAAGCCAAGAGTAGGAATGAGGCCATCCGACTGAAGAAGAAGATGGAAGGAGATCTCAATGAGATGGAAATCCAGCTCAGCCATGCTAACCGGCATTCCTCAGAGGCATGCAAGACTGCACGCATCCTTCAGGCTCAAATAAAGGTACTCCCTTGAAGATCCTAATTCAGGGGTTCCCAACTTTTTTGAGTCACGCCACACTCATTTCCCAGAAGGCAAACTGGAGAGACTGAAAGAAAAGGAACATGCCCAAAAAACAATTGCAAGGCAGAGGTGGGGGTTGGAACTCCAAAGCAGCAAACCAAGCCGTGCAGCCCAAAGAAAGATGGTGCTGGAGGGCAGTCCTTTGCTTTGCAGCAAAGGACAGGGAGCTTGGTGGGTTCCAGGGGAGGTGTCCCCAGGCACACAAGGAACCCCAGCAATAATGGAACCTTTTAATTCACACACAAAAAATTCTGAGTAAAAGCAGTTTATTTATTTCTATACTGCCCAATAGCCTAAGTTCTCTGGGCGGTTCACAACTTAGTTGTGAACCGCCCATGTGACTTAGTACGTCACAGTTGACCTACTAAGGGCACAATCCTATGCATGTTTAGACAGAGAAAAGGCCTACAACTCCCAGCATTCCCCAGCCAGCCGTGCCGTATAAGTTCCATATTAGGTATTACAACATTGTTGTCAACCCCAATTTTCCCTGTAACACTTAACTGGGTCTGGAGAACACTTGCAAGGAAAATTCGAGGGAAGGTCCTTAACCCTTTCCTGTCCACTTACGAATTTCTCCCTGCAAACACACGCGCGCACACACAGACACATGCATAGTTCACTCGGTCCACTCATTTGGCTTCACACCCATTGGAGCACCCATCGGCTCAGCAGGCCTCTCCCTGGGAAGGCACTGGCATTGCAGCTGAGCAGCTCCTCCTCACCAGCCATTTCTCCCTTTGCTGCTGGCCTCTGCACCCACAAAAATCACAGCTCCCAGGTAAGCAGGGAACTTGGCTTGCAGGAGGAAATTTGAGGGAGGGTGCTTAACCCTGTCCTGTCCACTTACTGATTTCCCCCTGCAAACACGGTTGTAAAGAAGTTGTCTATCAGTCAGACTCTGAAACCAGATGCAAGCCCAGCTGAGCAGTGAATGGCCGTGGGGAAGTAGGAGACAACTAGCAGCTGCAAGAGGAGGTAAACACTCCCCCAGCCTTGCCACTGATCCTGTCCTGAGTATGCCACAACCTGCATTCCTTCTTATCTTGGCAAATGTGAGGCAGAAAACATGTGTTTGCTAAGATAACATCTACTCACATCTTTTCCCCATGGGGGAAAAAAGCTACTGGGAAGGGCTGGTTGAGCAGAAACACCACCAGAGGGGACCATGTTAAGAAGCCTTCTCCCACTAGTGGATCTTCCTCTGCAGAATATAGCCTCTGGACCTGCATTTTGTAAAATCAAGAAATATTTCAGGAAATACTGCACACAACTGAGCATCTCATGTAATTTGGCTGTGAAGCCATGACCAGTTCAAGAATTTTGTGGGCTGCGTGTAGCAGATTTTCCACAATGGGCAGCTTAGGATGGCATGACAGCAAGATCACGGTCGGGTATTTTACATTGTTGAGGCACAGGACTCCTTGCGATGCAATATAGTTAGCAATAATCCTGAAAGGAAGTGCTATGGGAACACCCATCTCTCCAGGTTGCCTCATGGCAGTGCTGGCATTCTTGGTGGCCCTGAAAGGCTTTCTTGGAAGGCTTCATCTCAAATTATCTAGCTGTGTAATTTCCTCTTTCTCTCCACAATGAAAGTGAAGTCCAGCTGCATTGGTGTAATGTGAGAGAATTCTGTTTTCTTTGTCAGGATCTGCAAGTGCAGCTTGATGATTCAACTCACTTGAATGAAGACTTCAAAGAGCAGCTGGCAGTCACTGACCGACGTAACACCCTCCTCCAGTCTGAGCTGGATGAGCTGAGGGCTCTGCTAGACCAGACGGAACGTGGCCGTAAATTAGCAGAGCAAGAGCTGCTGGAAGCCACTGAACGTGTGAACCTTCTACACACCCAGGTTGACTTGCGTATCGTTTTTGTTGTTCTCACCCCACCCCACCCCGCCCCACCACATCACAAACTAGTCATCACTTAGGTAGCAACTGCAGATAATGCAGGTTTTAGGCAAAATATGACCTCATTAATAAGCATGCACAAATGTCCATTCCCGAGGGGTGGAAGAAATTAAAGTGTACATTATATGGTGAGCAGTAATTTTAACATGTTTGTAATTCAGTGGCCTCTAGATACAAGAAAATTGGCTTCATACAACACTTCGGTGACCTCTACCAGCTCTTAAAATGTCTTTGTCTGTGATTAAGAGAATGTTTACTCCACAAGTAAATAGTTTGTCTCTTGTGCTCTTTTTCTGTTCAAATTATGGCCTTTACTTTCCCACCTTTCTTCCCTACATGGTGTAACTAGAACATCAAAAAAATCATCGATGTCATTTCAGTACAGGAATTATGAAACTTATTGCAGGGGTGCCACTAAGTAATTTTAGTCCCTGTTCTTACAGGGACCTCCCTTTAAAGTGCCATGTGTATTACTTCAGTTGTGAAGCATGCAATTAACATTTCTCTTCTCCCCCATTCCTACTGCCATTCCACGCTTTACAATTGCTTCTACATTCCTGAGATGTTACAGCAAGAAATAAAAAAACGCTAACCCTGATAAGAAAGAAATACTCTGAGCATGTGCAGTTTTAAACTCACTATGATTTAAACTTAAATCATAGCACTGCCAGAATAAAATAGAGCTTGCTTCTGCTGCCATGGTGCTAAACACATTTATTTGGGGAATAAGTGCCATTTTGTTGTTGAAAAAGAAAAGTAAAAATAATAAAAGCAACTTCTGTATCCATGTACATGCTCAGCTCACCACTCCCTGACTATAAAATGTTTTTAAAAATAAGAAGGAAGTTTGTTGCCCAGATGCTGATGCTGGGCCTATTTGCTGCTGTCCTCATCACCTGCCGTTTTGGGGAGGTCATTTGGGTAAATGTAGGGATGTGCGAATCAGCAAAATTCGAGCTCACCAAAGTTCTCCAAATTCCATCTTGAAATTCATTCTGTCTCGAGCCTATATCAGATTATGAGCTTTGTTGTTGTTTTTTGCATGAAAATCCGTGTGTATTTTTCCAAATGTACACATCAGTAGTATGCATCTTTGAAAAGTACACATTCTTCTCCTATCGGTTAGTGTGTTTGTGCACATTTTTCAAACGCACACATTTTTTCATATGTGTTTTTCAAATGCATGCATGCTGTCAAACACATTGGGGGGCAGCAAATCACATTGCAGGCTCGGAAATGCACAGACTTTGACCACAGATTGCATCCGAGTCCGTGTTTAGTCTGGAAGGTGTGAACTGGGTAAATCCTGATTGGAACCAAACTGAAACAAAATACATCCCCAGGTAAATGTGGGGCCCTGGACTTTGGCCCCAAGGTCCAGCCCTACTCTTACTGCTTCCATGAGTTCAGGTCAACAAAGCAATAAATTCTTCAGTTAGGGCAGGATGCAGACAATATGAAGCACTTTTACGTGCCACTATTTCTGCCTTGCCCAAGATGGCATCCTCCAGATGTGTTGGAGCAGCATTCCCAGCATCCTCCAGCCAGCCATGCTGGTTGGGGGATACTCAGAGTTGTAGTCCAACAGATCTGGAGGGTGTCACCTTGGGAACGGCTGCACTATTTCAATTAGAGAGTGTTTCTCTTGAGTCTCTTCCATGGAAATAATGGAAGTTACAAGTGCATCATCTTGGCTAGATCCCGCTCTTTGTTATTTTCTACAGATTGACGTAAAATTATCAGCCCAGTATTGACGATGTGCTTAATTATACAACAGAGTGGGTTGCATGAATAACCTATATGCATGTTTTTTTGAGGAAGCAAGCTTCACAATGTCTTTTTTTCCTGTAAGCTGGTTTCCGTAAGCCATCTGATTACCGATGAGAGATTCTTTTCCAATGGCAAATCCCGAAGATCACTCAGTCCACTCTTAGCTATTCGTAATGCTCTACTGAATTAATTTCTCTCCTAAGTTTTGGTTGCGCAAGTCAGACGCTTGGGTGGAGGATTCTGGCTTGAAGCAGAAGTTTGACTTTGTTGATTTATTGGATTCTTCTAAACCTCTAATCCTGTGCTGTGCCTAGGAGGTATTTGGTAGTTAATGGCACACATTCACTGTGTATACTAGGTGAATAAACTCAGGGCTGTGCTTTATCTGTGCAGTGCTAGTCCTAGGAGGTGACAGATGATTGTCTGCCCTAGCGAATGCCGCTTTCTCCTCTTCTTTTCCAAATTAAGAATACCAGCCTGATCAACCAGAAGAAGAAACTGGAGACTGATATCAGTCAAATGCAAAATGAAGTGGAGGAAGCCATACAGGAGTGCAGGAATGCTGAAGAAAAGGCCAAGAAAGCAATCACTGATGTACGTTGACTGCTTATTCCTACTTCTGTCAAGTGTCTTTTTATGTGTGATTCATTTCTGAATTGGGTACATCTTTGTATGTGGTCAAGTCAGCATCTTTAGAGATCTATTTATTTAAATGTGCTAGTAATTGTGTTTCTCTTCTTCCAAGGTAATTTATTTTAGAAATCTAAATTGAACTTCATTCAGAAGTGTGTGTGGCATTTTGGATGGTGAAATACCTTCTTGCAGATTGGTTTCCATTAAAACTGAAAACTGCAGAGATTTAGATTTTTCCTGTCGCAACCTATAATAATAATTACACATGTGTCCAGTTTCATCTTCCTAGCTTAAATATGTCACTAGAATTTAGGCACATTTAGAATTTAGACACATCATAAATGCATATCCATTAAAAAAAAAACACCTATGTGAAATGTGTGTTAAGTCTCCCTTAGTGCTTAATTACGCTGTGTAACTTTTTAAGTAAAACTTTAGTCCATAAGTCTTAGAACTGGAGTTCAGCGATATAAGGAATCTGTTGATTTATCAGTATCTGGTCCTCCTGATATTCCCCAGGATTTTATAGTCGTGTTAAATCACCAAAACTAATAGAGCTCTTATTCTTTCTTTGTGATATCACTTCACACCTTTATCTTATCACAGGCAGCCATGATGGCTGAAGAACTTAAAAAAGAGCAAGATACCAGTGCTCACTTGGAGCGAATGAAAAAGAATATGGAGCAGACCATTAAAGATCTTCAGAAGAGACTGGATGAAGCAGAGCAAATTGCTCTGAAAGGGGGCAAGAAGCAGATTCAAAAGTTGGAATCCAGGGTAAGTTTCTAAAAGTGCACTGCTAGTCCCTGTTGCAACTGTTGAAACTCCTTTGGGGAAATGCTTAATACCTTCATTTTTAAGACTGGCGCTCAATACTTTAAAAAAAGAGCAAGTAATAAAGAATAGTGTAAAGGAGATCTTGATGTATATGCCCAAAGCCCTTTAATAAATATTTTTAAAGCATATTCAGAAGACTTAGGGTGCAATCCTATGCATGTTTAGACAGAAAAAAAACTCCCACAACTCCCAGCATTCCCAGGCTGGCTGGGGAATGCTGGGAGTTGTGGGAGTTTTTCCGTCTAAACATGCATAGGATTGCACCCTTTATCACTAACAAAGAATTCTTTGAGTTACTCCCACGAGGCAGGACCACTCTGAAGACACTGCTTGCTGCCCTATAGACAACATAAACGCTTTCTGTTCGGGTGCAGGTTCGTGAGCTGGAAAATGAACTAGAGGCAGAA
This sequence comes from Heloderma suspectum, assembly GCF_057233095.1. Lineage (NCBI taxonomy): Eukaryota > Metazoa > Chordata > Lepidosauria > Squamata > Helodermatidae > Heloderma > Heloderma suspectum. The sequence continues at coordinate 56,149,125 of NC_139460.1, read as the reverse complement.
GTTCGTCGTAATACAGAATCTCAGAAAGGAGTCCGCAAATATGAGAGGCGTATCAAAGAGCTGACTTACCAGGTAATACTGCTTCAACTAGGTCAGATAACATATTGTACTAGAATAAGAATATACTTTCCATAGACGCTAGTCCCGTCACGCATAGAGAGCAGCATTACCAAAGAGGTTGTATATGTTGTATAGTGAGAACAAAGCACAAGACTAGCTAACAATAACAAGGCTTTAATAACTATCCAACAAATAAACAGTAGTTAACCTTAAGTCCAAATAGGTAACTGTAGGAGACATCTAGGCCTTGCTGAGGCCTGGTCCTGCCTGCCAGGAGGAGAACTGTTGTCTCCTTAGCTGCTTGCACTGAACTGAAGCCCTGCTCCAGTAGTCATGTGATAAGCCTCTAACAACCTGAGGAGGGGAAAATCATTTAAGGGGGCAGTACACACTCAAATACACACACCATTGACAGCAACTAACAGCCTATGGGCAGATCTCTGCCTCCTCCCTTTTTCTTCTGTCTCTGTCATCCACCAGACTGCCTCAAATAGCTTTGGGGGATGAATGATAAAGACAGAGATGTCTGAGTCAAAGGAGGAAAGGTTCTTCTATCCTACCACACCAGCACACACCAGTTTCTGTCTCTCCCTCCTTCTGAGCCTCTGGGTCATTCCAGGAAGCATGGAGGGGAGGAGATGACAGTGAGGGTTGGCAACTGGGAGGCCAAACACATCTCCAGTGAGTTGATTAGGCCCAGGGGCTGGTAGTTGCTAACCTGAGTTGTCTATATTATCCAAGGATGGGTAGAACTTCCAAAGTCATCAAAACATTATTTGATTAGTCTTTGTTACCCATTTTGCTGTGACTACATGAAAATTCATTCCTGCATATTTGCTTTAGAGAGTCAGAATCAAAAAGTATTAATAATACTTGTCAGGAGACAAAGCAAAGATTGGGAAACCAAGCCCACTGAGATGGAGGCTGCCATCTTTTTCCAAATTAAGTCTGGTGTCTATGTCTAATACTTGATTCTCTTAAATAGTGCTATGTATAGGTATCCCTTAACAGGACCCGTTCCAGAGGGGAACCTGAGTAAGGTGTTGCCTATGGGCCTACCCTTGTCCATGGACCCATTTCCCACCAACGTTACCAAGGGCCTATTGGGTGATGGTGGGAGGTGATGCCTGGCAACAAAGGAGGAGGAGGATCTACCACTTGTTCAACTGTGGACTGCCAACCAACCAGCAAGGGAGGAGGAGTGCTGCTGTCTGTGTTATTCTGGGCCCTGTATCAGCTTTAACTTTTTTCCCTACCTTCCTGGTACTCATTGGTGGTAGTGGGATGAAATGGAGTGACCCTTTGTAAGCCATCCTGAGCAGTGTAGAGGAAGGGCAGGATGCAAATATGTTTTAAAAGAAAACATCTCTCTGAGTTTCAACATGCTAGATTTCCAGTGAAACAAACCATTTCTCATATTAATCTGTCATCGGCGGATGGCTACCAACATGTAACGTATTCTTTTATTTGTTCTGCAAAGGCTGAGGAAGACAAGAAGAACTTGACAAGGATGCAAGAGCTGATTGATAAACTGCAGCTGAAAGTGAAAAGCTATAAGCACCAAGCAGAAGAAGCTGTAAGTTGGTACACTGTGATGTGTGGCCATGATCAAACCAATAATTAACCTAACCTCTGGCTAGAACAGCTAAGATGGAACCGTCTTGTTCAAATTAGGGAAGGAAGGCAAGCTGCAGTTGTGTTTTGTTTTTAAGAAAGGGTGCTTTAACAATGATTAGAACTTGAACTGCAAATGGCTTTATGTTTCGAAGTACCTGTCTTCTGTACTTTAAGCTAATAAAATTGTTCACGCTGACATTACATGAAACTACTGTGGCTGAAAAAAAGGACATGCATCGCTAAAAAAGAGGTCAAAAGAGGACACTGATTTGCACAAAGTTTGCGTATGCTACTTTGTAAGTATAGATGCAACTTTAGAAATCATTATTATAATTTAAATACAAATACAGTACATCTCACTAAAATGTAGAAGACTGTGGCCAGGAGCTGTGTGCCTTGCTAAGTCTGCTGTCCAGGTGCTAACTGCTTCAAGCCCTCTGCTATCTATCTATCTATCTATCTATCTATCTATCTATCTATCTATTATATTTCTATACCACCCAATAGCTGAAGGTCTCTTGTTTGCTTGCCCTTCTTATGGTTCTTTATCTTTAAACCAGACCTGGATGGGTCAGCCCTTCAAATATAGGACACTTCTGTAAAAGTGGACAGATGGCTACCCTACAAACTCATTGTGACTTTGCATGTTTATTTTTAAGTTTATTTTTATACATAATAGCCATGTTGGAGATCAGGACCATGGCAAGGGGAGAATTTTTAAAAAATCCTTTACACTCATGCTGTGATCCCAATGAAAATCCCCCCCTTCCCCTCTGAAACTGCTATTTTCATTGGGAAGCTGCCACTGGAACCAAACTTTAGGGAGGGAGATTTTCATCTGGACTGTGGTGTGGGAGGTAAGAGTTTAAAAAACAACAACTTCCAGCCTTGCTTTCAGGACAACTTCCAGTCCTGAATCATATCAGCCCCCTTCCCACAGGTGCCATGCATACAGTTAAAGCAATAACTACACAAGGCCAAACAACACTTTTAATGAAATATATAGTTTGGCATCCCGCCTATGTTCCCCAGCAACTGGTGTACATAAGCATACTGCCTCTGATACAGGAGGCAGCATATAGCCATCACAACTAGTAGCCACCGATAACTTTATGCTCTGTGAATTTGTCCAATCCCCTTTTAAAGCCATCCAAATTGGTGGCCATCACTACATCCTGTGGTAGCAAATCCCATAGTTTGACTATACGCTGTATGAAGAAGTACTTCTTCTTTATCTTTCTTGAATCTCCCACCAGTCAGCTTCATGGGATGACCCCAGGTTCTAGTATTATGAGAGAGGGAGAAAAATTTCTCCCTATCCACATTCTCCACACCATGCTTAATTGTGTAGACCTCTATCAGGTCTCACCTTACTTGCCTCTTTTCTAAGCTAAACAATCCCAGCTGTTACAACTAGGGGTGCACGAAAGTCACTTACCTGGTCTCGCAGCTTTTCGCGGTGGGGGGGAGGCGCTTCGCTGCTCTCCCCGCGAAGTTCAGGCCGGGGGAGGGGGAGGCTTTCCGCCTCGCCCGGCCGAAATTCAGGCCAGGGAGGAGGCGCCTCGCCTGGCCGCGAAATTAAAAGTTTTTTAAAAAAACAAAAACGCCCCCATGATAGGCTACGTGACGATTTACGTAGCCTATCACGGCTGACTTTGCAGATCTAGCCGTGATAGGCTACGTTAATCGTCATGTAGCCTATCACGGGGGCGTTTTTTTTTTCTTTTATTGGAATGGCGGCGGCGGCAGCCGGTCGAAAGATCGGCTGCCGCTCCCGCCCCTGACGAAGACCCGACGAACCGCCACCGGGACCCGCCGCCGGGAGGGACTTTCGGGAAAGGTAAGTCCCGTCCCGGGGGGGGGGGTGCGGGGGGCGTGGGGGTGCGGAGAATTTCTCCCTGAAACTTCTTCGGGGGGGCTGAACACGTTGGCGCTCGGCCCCCCGAAGTTTCGGGGAGAAATTCTCCACTATCCCTAGTTACAACCTTTCCTTCTAGGGGAGTTGCTGCAGCCCCTTGATCATTTTAGTTGCCCTTTTCTGCACTTTTTCCAACTTTACAGTATCCTTTTTAGGTGCAGTGACCAGAACTGTACACAGTATCCTTCTAAGTGTGGTCACACCACAGATTTGCATAAGGGCAGTATTGATACTGGCAGTTTTATTCCCAATTCCTTTCCTAATTATGCCTAACACGGATTATGCCTTTTTCACAGCAGCCACATGCTGGGTTGACATTTTCATCGAGCTGTCAACCACAACCCCAAGATCTTTTTCTTGGTCAGTCACTGAAAGCTCAGATCCCATCAGCTTATACTTGAAATTGGGATGTTTAGCCTCGACGTGCATCACTTTACACTTGCTTACGTTGAACTGCATTTGCCATTTTGATGCCCACTCCCCTAGTTTGGAGGGATCCCTTTGTAGCTCTTCACAATCCCTTTTTGTTTTAACCACCCTAAAAAACTTGGTGTCATCAGCAAACTTGGCCACTTCACTGCTCAGTCCTAGTTCCAGATCATTTATGAACAAGTTGAAAAGCATTGGTCCCAATACAGATCCCTGTGGGGCCCCACTGTTTACATTCCTCCATTAGGAGAATTTACCAATTATTCCTACTCCCTGCTTTCTGTTCTTTAACTAATTACTGATCTATAGGAGGATCAGTAAGTGGTTACTGGTTATCAGTAACTGCTTCAGTGCCCAAAATATTCTGTGACCACTGAACATAATCCTCATTGGGCTGTTTTTGGTCCTCTCACCCCCACCCTTAGGGTCCCCCCCCCCCAAGATTATTTTGTACTTGGGGTTTTCTGAAACCTGCTGATACCTATCTCTTGTGTGTGGATGATGCCATTTTAACTACATCAGCAACAGCGCTCGAGCCTGAACAACAGAGGGAATGAGTCTTAAAATGGATCTTATTGTATACAATCACAAATCTAAACACAATTTCATCTCACAGAATGGAAAATGAATTATATGTTGTTACAGGATCATTTGTCCTAGCATTCCACTGCATGACAAATGATGCCACTCTGTCATAAAACATTTCACTCTGTATTCTGTTTCGTCTCAGTGAATATTATAGATCTGCTTTAATACACTAAAGATTAGCAGCAAAGTAGTATGTATTTACTGAAAGTGTCTTAATATATTTGGAGATACATAGTAGAGGTACAGGCTACATAAGCACACTTGCAGTGGTTTTCTGCCTAGAATGAGTATTTTCATAGGGTGAGACAAGCTTTCTAGCGTAGGCCCCCTTCTGTCCCTTAAAACTCAGATATCAGTATTTCTTGTTTAGGTCCCAAGGCAGATTCTGAGTCTGCTTTTCCCCCTCATTCACCTCCCCACTCGCCCCCTAGTGCTTCCCCACCTGTGTTGATTGACACTTCTGGGGACCAATGGAACACTTACCAGTTGGGGAGGTGAGGATAAAGGGGATTTTTGTGCTTATATGAGTTCCTCCCTGGAAGCCCTCAAACTTTATTTTCCTCACAGGTCTGCCTGGTTCCCTGCTTGGTGACATCTACCACTTGATTTGTTTGTTATCCATTAGTTACTCTTGGGGAGACTTACTGTAAAAAAGCCTGAGACTCCCTGGTGTCTAGAAATTTATTATTCCTCCACTATGGGATGTGACATTTTTCTAAGCCATTTGCTTGCTACTTAAACTAGCCATGACATCACTAGCCACTGCTGAGAAAACTCTCTCACTCAAGTAAGGAATGCAGGTTAACTCAGATTAACAAAATGTTTTAAACAAAACTGGTTTCTAGCATAGATAGCAAGCAAAGCCCATGAGTTTCCATGAAATAGTTAACATTGACTTCCACAGGCTTATGTTGGCCATGGCCTGTTTTGCATGTCTCGAAGATCACTGCTTGCCAGATCACCAAGGTCAAAACACTTCTTAATTTCCTTTTATTTTATTTATTTTCCTAACAGGAAGCTCAAGCTAACCAATACCTTGCAAAGTACAGGAAACAGCAGCATGAGTTGGATGATGCTGAAGAACGAGCTGAAATAGCAGAATCCCAGGTCAACAAGCTCAGGACCAAGTCAAGAGATATTGGCATAAAAAAGGTATGTCATCGTCAGACAAACCTGAGGAGGCAGTTTCTGCTAGAACCTGGGGAAAAGGCAGGGTAGGACAGGCTGGCAGGTTTCCAAGGTCCTGCCTCTCAAATGACCCATTTTCACGCCTGTGTGGCTGGAATAGTTTCTCCTCTCCTGTTTCTCCTCTGCCAAGGAAGAGGCAGTAGTTCTTGCCCAATAGGATGAATTTTGAGGTTCCAAAATGTGGCAGGGAACCATTACCAGCCTTCCCCAACCTGATGCCCTCCAGATGTTTTGGACTTCTACTCCCGTCAATCCTGCACTAGACTCTAGTGACTTGAGGCCTACCCTTTATTTTATTTATTTCATTTCTCTACTGCCCAGTAGCTGAAGCTCTCTGGGAGGTTCACAAAAATTAAAACCACAGAGTGCAGCATAAAGCAATATAAAATATACAAGCTTAAAATCACAGTAAAACAATATAACCAGAATAAAGCCTACCTTTTCCTCTCTTGCAGAGTTTACAACAAGGGAACATGTGCACGAACAACACTATATAGGCATAGTCATAGATAAAACACTGTAGGCTGTAAGAAGACATTCCACTGCAAAAATTTTACAATTCTAAGCTAAATGCATGGTATTAATGTATTATTTTAGTCTAGGCTAAACTTTTATTAAGTGGTGGCCGCCACACTAATCATCCAAGCCATATGTTTTCCCATGTAATGATGCCTTTGGAGCTACTGTAATTAATATCAGAATTAATCCTTAAAGGTGCAATCTGGGACTATTGAAATCAATTTGAGGGGCTGACAATGGATTTTGTTAGGATGTGGAATATGCCCTACAACAGCTAAAACTGGCAGTTAACAACCTTAATATTGCCTGATTTAAATTATTTTGGCAGCCACAACTTATATTTTCTGGTTTTATCAGCATTATTTACTCTAATGATGGGTATTGAGAAAAATCTTATTCACTAATGTACACAATGAAAGCTCCCACAGATCAGCAGAGGCTACAAAGGAGGCCTTTACTGGCATATTGCATAATCATATGGTGCTGTTGTCATGGCCACCATTCTGAGGGCTCCGCAGGGGACACCCGGGTAGAAAGCATGAATGCGTGTTGCAGCCTGAGCAAAACAGCAAAGCTTCCATCTTTACATGAGGTTTGTAACAGACACAGCAAACCCACAACCACATCCCCCACAGGTGAGGAGAGTGTCTGCAACTCCTATTGCTTCTTTACAAGCATTCACAACTCTATAATAAAACCACAGTTTGACTTTGTCATGCAGAATGGAGGTGACAAATTCTAGCAATTTTTGGAAACTTGGAGGCGGCTAACCTTTTCCGAAATCAAAATATACAGAAGCTGTGCACAGAATATGTTACCTCATCTTCCTATTTTTCAAATATTACCCATTCTTAAGAACCTAAGAAGAACCCTGCTGGATAACACCAAAGGCCTTTCAAGTCCACCATCCTGTTTCCCAGAGGGGACAATCAGATGCCTATGGGAAGCCCTACAAGCAGGACACGAGGGCAATAGCCCTCTCACGCTGTTGTTTCCCAGCAACTGGTATTCAGAGGCATGGTACCTTGGATCCTGGAGGTAGTCCAGAGATTGCTGCTCACAAGTAGAAGTACATTTCTGCAGATTGACCAAGCAGTACTAGGTTCACACAGGGCAAATGTTTCTGGAGGTGGCAGCGGAGGAGGGAAACCTGCATGCAGCAACCTGGCTAACTTATGTGGAACTACATGAATAATGTCATTCAACAGCATGGGAAGAGAATGACCTGGTTTGCACAACACACTGGGCTCATTTAACCCACACTGAGGTGTGGGCACATGCCAGGCACCATTTTGAATATTCAAGCCCTGATGGGGTTGCAGCATGTCTTCCAAACCCAGCCATTGGGAGTTATGTGAGGGTTAAACAACCCTCATATAACCCTACAACAAACCAAAGTTTAACCCTCACATAATCCCAGATGGCCAGGTTCAGGCGACATGCCACAACTGCATTTGGGGTTGCAAAGTCAAAATGGTGCCCATGATGAGCCCGGCATGTTTAGCGACCTGGGCCTATATGTACCCTGCTGCTGTTCCTAGATATACACATTTTTTAATCCTGTGGATAAGCACAATGTATGCAGCTATGAGTAAAATCATAATCTAATCTTGTAGGGTTCCCAAAGACAGAGGTAACACAACAAAAAAAATCACATGCAAGGTGGCTCATCACTATACAAAATTAAAAATGTAATTCTTCTGAAAGTGTTTCAAGGGATATGCATTAAAAAAAAAAAAAGACTGCACTGGACATCCAAAGCTCATTTCTAGCAGAGGGATTTGTTCTTCATTTTGCCTATCAAGTTTCTATTTCCCTAGCCCTTAGGCTTGGGCATAGGAAAATCCCTAGTTGTGGCCACCCTGAGCATTTTTTTTACATCAAAAGGGCAGGATATAAATAACCTTAATAAATAAGAGAAAATGTAAATAGAAAATATTACTTCTTTAAAAAAAACACTTAATGTATCTTGATACATCAGACTTCCAGGCATCTTGAAAACTGAGGTTCATAATTAAGAACTGTTCTAACGTCTGAATAGCCAACTCTGCCAACACCTAGTATTTGAAGAGACATGCTATAATTTTTAATAATGCTAAAGAAACTGCAACCTTTCTATCACTTCAACACTATGCACTTACTAAAGCTCTCCCTTCCACACAATTCTTAAAGAACCAGAAGCACCCTTCTAGCCAGGAAATCTTTCTGTCCAGAGCTTTGCAGACCATCTCCCTTTCCCACTTCTCTCAAAGGTTTTGGACTGCCTGGCTAAAAAAAAGGCCCCATCATAGCCTCACTCCCCATAGTCCAGCTCACTTGATTTCCCCACACTTTATTACTGTACATGTGAACATCTTACAGATGTTGTAACCAGGTAGAATGAATGTGCGTGGGGCAGGGAGAGCAGCATCAGGGCGGCAAGGTCCAGCCCTGACTTGTGCATGTTTGAATGTCAGAAGAGAACCTATGCACGTACAAGTGTATATATATCTACCTCTCATTCAAATCTTCACCAAGGTTGGCTGTAGAATCCCTGTCCAAATGTCTGGAGACAGTGAGTGGCTGGATGGGGAGGAATAAGCTGAACCCTGACAAGACCAAGGTACTTTTGGTGGGAGACAAGAGGAGGTTGGGGGATGTTGACCTGGTGTTGAAAGGGATATGGCTACCCTTGAAAGACCAGGTCCGCAGCCTGGGGGTCATTTTGGACTCCCAGCTGTCCATGGAGGCTCAGATGTCAGCTGTGAGCCGGACAGCGCTGTATCAACTCCATCTGATACGGCAGCTGAGCCCCTTTCTTCCCGACCATCTGCTCCCATCGGTAGTACATGCCCTGGTCTCCTCTCGTTTAGACTACTGTAATGCGCTCTACGTGGGGTTACCCTTGAAGACGGTTCGGAAGCTGCAGCTGGTACAGAACGCGGCGGCTCGCCTGATTAAAGGCAGCCGCCAGCAAGATCACATCACTCCAGTGCTGAAGGAGTTGCACTGGTTACCAGTTGTTTTCCGGGCCAAATTCAAGGTGTTGGTTTTGACCTTTAAAACCTTATATGGTTCCAACCCAGCCTATCTTAAGGGGCACCTCCAGCAACACCAGACAGGCCACTTAACAAGATCAGCCTCGGATGGCCTTCTCTCTGTCCCATCAGACAGGACAGCTAGACTGGTGGGGACAAGAGAGAGGGCCTTTTCTGTGGTGGCCCCCACTCTGTGGAACTCCCTCCCTAAGGAACTCCGTCGTGCCCCCTCTTTAATGAGCTTCCGCCGTGCATTAAAAACGTGGTTGTTCAGGCAGGCATTTGGGGTGGGTTAGAGTATTTTAGAAAATGTTTTTATTGTAGAATTTTATTGTTTTAAACTGTTTTATTATATGTTGTACATCACCCAGAGTGGCTGGGTGACCAGCCAGATGGGCGATTAATAAATTTAATAAATAAATAAATAAAATATATGTAGGCTTGCTTCAGATGCTGAAATGAATGAATATTCTGGGTAAAATGTATGTGTTGTACAAAACACAAGAGGTGTTCCTCAGCATTCTTTGCAACATTGTGAGACAACTCTGGGCTTCGTGCGGGGGTGTTTAACCTCTTTCAGTCCGAAGGCCGAAGGCTATTTCAGAGAAGCTCCTGTGGGCCGCATTCTCATCATGGGCAGGGCCAAAAGCAAAAGGGGCAGAGCCAAATTACCAAAAAATACCAGCCTATTTTAGCTTAAACTTCTTACTGCCAGTAAATAAGCCTTAGGAGAGGCATTTTGACCTTTGAGAATGGGAAAAAATGCACTAAAACTGGGAAACCACCAAACACTTGGGAAAAGGGGGGCAGGGGAATGGGGAATGGGGCGTGGCCATCTGGGGAATCCTGAGGGGCTGGATTGTGATCCCAAGTGAGCTAGATTTGGATCTACGGCCTGAAGTTCTGTACCCCTCCTTTAATGATATATACGCTAGAAGAGGCTCATTATGTACTTGAGTGTCCATTATATAGAGGCATAAGAGAAAGTTATTTAGAGCCTCTTCTAAAGACAGTGAAATGCAGGGGTATAAAGGAGAAATTGAGTTATTATTACAATCAACCAATCCATATGTTCTACTGAGGGTCACAGATTTTGCGGTGAAAGCCACTAAATGTAGAGCGAAGTGTTTTTGGATACTATCAGTGTGAACTGTTATAAAGATTCAGAGATATGACTGTAAGGTGTTTGGCATGCTATTAAAGGTTCCTTTATGCTAAATTATTGTTGCATATCCACCCTATTTTAACTTCAGTAAAGACTTGATATGTATTTTATAGTTTAGTTTTTTAACTTTATTTGTACATTTTGGCATTGAATAATAGCATTTTAAATTCTAATTTTGTATCTTTTGCAACGATATTTGGATTGAGCAATAAATGTATTACTTAGGGCACAATCCTATGGCCACTAGTCAGTGGCTAGATGGCCATAGGATAGGTTGGTTCCCTAAAACCCAACCTCCACCCCCTCCCACACTGATTGCTGTGTTAAGAAGCCATGTAGCTATTTCTATTCTGTTGCCAACTTTTATAATTTATTTCAGGTTCACGATGAGGAGTAAACATATTGTGCCTTGAATACCTAATGGCCGGAACCATGCTTTCATAGGGGGACATTCATCCAATGCTGAAGCAGAAAAAAAACACCAGGCATCTTGATAAATAAAGATCAAATTAAAATCTACTGCTGTCGGTGCTATATGTCTTCTCGGTTACATTTTCTGGGATTGATATTTAGATATGAAAAATAGTTCCCACCCTGCTCATTATCTTACATTAATTCTGATGTTCATTATCATGAACGCAGGGGCACACTTCACTGGAAAATCTCTTTTGAGTAAGCCCTGCTGAAATCAATGGAAATTTCTCAACGCCTGTGCTGCCTTTCAGCAGAGCTAGAGTAGGACAGGTTCCGGCCACTTTTCTAGATGTATGAGTCAAATCACCAATTATGTATGACCTAGAAGTGATCACTCCATTTAAGGTCATGGTGATTAAAACCAGAAATGTTTCAGAACGTAGTAAACCATGCTACATGCTCCCACACCAAGCTTCTATGTTCTTGATAATAAAAATAATTCAAAGGCAGTGATATCTAATCATGCAGAAAGAAATATTCCTCATGAAGAATGTTTAAAGAGTAATCTTAGATACATGACCCCAGCTCCCAATCAAAGGCTTGTCAAATATCTTATTCCAGCAGGATAAACCTTCTAGCATCTCCTCCTTGATGTACTGTTACGCTGAGCTTCAGATCTCCTCTATGTAAGATGCTGCAAAGGAAGATGTGAGAAACACGAGCAGGTGTGTGAGATGACAGTGTGTTGTAGACAGGAAATAACCCAGCAGTCATCCAGCTTACATGGAGGCATTCAGATAAATAAGCCAGGAACTGCAGGAGAAACAGCATGAAAACTGTGGCTATTAGGTTTGTCTGTGTTACCAGGGGAAAAAATAGAAAATATTTCCCACGTTTCAGTGTCCTTTTGACTAAAGATTTTCAAGAAAAGGGAACATAACTTGAGCCTGTACATGCATATGCAGACATAAATGTACCTTCCCTGAGGTACATTTGAAGCCCTACAAAGTGGCTTTCCAGTCACAGTTGGCTGCCCAGACAGGGTGGACAGCAAAGGTTAATTGCTTCCTGTTATTATTTATTTGTATATAATGGCATCAATGTGCATGGCTCTTTACACAGTACAAGAGCTCAGGTCCCTGCTCAGAGGGCTTACAATCTTTAATTCACACAGGGAGACAACAGAGGAAGGAGAGCGGAAACAATGGCAGAGTAAACGTGGGAAGATTATCAACGTTAGTTACACATACGAAGGCTTAGTTACAGTATTACTAGGGGATTGGGGGTTGTGCCATATGCTTCGCAGAAAAGATGGGTTTTTAGGAGAGATTTGAAGGAAGACAGAAAGGTGGCATTCATTCCCATTCCTTTAGAACTAAGACTAAGATATGGAAGCATATTTTCCGTTGCACGAATCTGCCTTGACGACATTAAATGCTCTTCCATGTGTTTTGCCAAATATAAGTCAAGTGTGCTTTCTGACAAGACATGAAGAAGTAATTATGTACTAATGATTGCCGACTGTTAGTGGATTCATAAGAAAGTAAGTGACAAAGGAGAAAGCTTAGCCTTTAACTTTGGAAAGCGGAGCCGTGTCACTGAGTTCCATTCTTCCTTGTCACTAGGCGAAGTAGCATGAATGTGTAATCTGTTTTCCACAGAGGATGGTCTTTTTCATTATCCAAGCTTTGTATTAAAACATGAGCTGTGATGTTAGCTCCAGCACTCCACTCGCACTTTGTCACTTCAGGGTTACACACTTCACACTGACAAGACATTCACACAATGGCAAAGACTTAAATGCATTACTTGTAATAATTGGCAACGCAAATAAGGATTTAGGGAGTGAAAATGTCCTTAATACTTCCAGAAAAACTAGGGAAATATGAGTCCTCCATTTCCAGCCTTTATTTGAACTTACACCATTCTGCCTCAATATAAAGGGAATAAATACCACCACCACCACCATCACCACCACCACTATTAATAATAATAATAATAATAATAAACAATTGCTAGTTCTCTGTAAAATTAATCCAAATACTAACTCCCCAATGACTACAACTTTCTTCAGAACAGTTAACCTGATTGTTGTTCATAGGATCAAATATTTAGGGTGCAATCCTATGCATGTTTAGACAGAGAAAAGTCCTACAACTCCCAGCAGTCCCCAGCCAGCAAAGCTGGCTGGGGAATGCTGAGAATTGTAGGACTTTTAATCTGTCTAAACATGCATAGCATTGCACCCTAAGGTATATACAATGCTCTTCCACTGTAGCCAGAAATGCCAACAAAGGAAGCCCCAGTGCCAGCCTAGCGCCATGTTAATAGGGTGTTCGATCAAAATGGAGAATTGCACCAGGACCCCACACCGATCATTATAGTATCCATACCTGGCCTTTTTGCTACCATCTATGGAGGATTTCCAAGTATGGAAAATAACATGTTATAGCATGTGGCTCTGTATGGGTCAACTTTGAAGGAGCATTATTTACCTGTTTGTGATGTCTTGGACAGATGAAGAGTGGCTGAAAAAACCTTTCAGTCTAAGAGCCAAACAGCACTAAATGCATAGTGTCTCAATGAGGCTGGTCTTCTTTTTTACTCTAGTGTAAGCACATGTGGGCCTGATTCAAATCAGGACCACTGTGTTCTGAGAGGGGAGAGTTAGACCTCCTCCCCCTCCATTTCCCTCCAAAATTCCCCCCTAACTTAGGTTAAAAAAAGAAAAATTTCCATTGGAGTCAATTGAGACTTGTAATCTTTGGGCTTTCAGGTAAAAAAATAGGAGTAGTGTGGTGGTCCTAATCCAAATCTGGGTCATGTGTGCTTAGACTTGAGTGAAAAATAAGACAAGCCTTAGCTACATGCTACATAATTAGCATAACGTGTAATCTGGCCCTAAGTAGTATCAAGTTGGGTGTTTTGTACTGAGCCTTGTACCGATCAGAGCCTTCTAGCCTATCTGTGCTATAGAAGGATGGTGTTTCTTCATAAGTAACTGGGACACCATTGCATACCAGCACCCTAACTACCAGAATCAGGAAGGAGTTTGTAGAGTAGTGTCTGGCCGCAGGATGCAGTACAGCAGTGCACTCCTAAGTGCAGTTCGGGCGGTGGGGGAGTGAAATGGCAGACCCTTTGCCACTTCCAAAGCCCTGCTGGTTCACACCAGCCCGGAAAGAAAGTTGGAGGGTGGCTTTTCAGCCCAGCTGATCTTTGGTTTTCTTTAAATCCCATCCAGTTCCCACCCCCTCACTGAAAGCAATGGTGGGATTAGTTATGCCTGTTCTAGGCATGTAGCTAAGAGGCCCAATCCAGGCTACCCTCTAGGGAACAGACTGGCTTTTGATCCAGCAGCTGGCTATGGGGTTAGGATTGCTTTGCTCACTCACATTTGAATGAGAATTACTGGCTGGGGTGTACACGGAAGGAGCCTCTTCGAAGATTGTTGTACAATCAGGCGTACCCTGGTAACAGTGCATTGCACCGGCTAATCCTTCTACCACCTGATTGAACCGCAGCTTGGTGGTGTGGCGGTGGCTACATTTTGGCGGAGCAGAGTTTGGTTTGGACACGGCACAACGATGACGACGACTGGCTGGGGTTGCGGGGTTGGTTGGGGGTTGTGTAGCAGAAGGGGCGTTGCTAGGGACTTAAAAGGTTCAAAGCCCAGGCCCATAGGACACAGATCTGCATAAAATCTGCATATGCTCACTAATATCGATATATGCACAATTAGGATTATGAGGATTTATTTCAATTTCAGAGGAGGCAAAGCCAGCCAATTAATTTTCCATCCAAATAATCTCAAAGAAAATAAATTCTTCAATTAATTTTTACCCTGACCCAGCTCATCCCAAACCAGTGGAAAAGGGGATTTTTCCCCCCTATATTTATTTATATTTATTATTAAATTTATTAATTGCCCATCTGGCTGGGTAGATTAATAAATTTAATAATATACTCTGGGCGATGTACAGCATATAATAAAACAGTTTAAAACAAAACTGTTTTAAAACAATAAAATTCTACAATAAAAACGTTTTCTAAAATACCCTAACCCACCCCAAATGCCTGCCTGAACAACCACGTTTCTAAGCTTAACTGCCATGCAAGAGAAGATTGGGGAGGTGGGGGGAGGCTGTTGCAGCATGTGGGAAGGAGAGAGTTAATCCTTCCCTCCTCAGCAGCAATTGCCTGTGAAAACTGCCTCCTGCATGGCAATTAAGCTGAGAAAACCTTCCATTAGAACAGATGGACTCTCAGGGCTCTGTGAAATAGAATGAGGGAGTGGGAAATGGATTGGGGGCTAGGGTTCCATGGGCCCAGGCCTAGCAATGTCCCTGAAAGTAATTTCCTTCTGGCCACCCGGGTTGCATTCATGGCAATGTAAATTTTAGATACCAGATCCTTATGCAGTACCTTCCCACTCTTGGGAGAGTGCTACTAGTTAGGTCTTAACAAAGTTCTCCTCTGCCAGCCAGCAGGTTGGATCAGGTATCCCTACACGTGACTACTTGCATAGCACCTGCCTTAATTGTATACTCAAACTTTTATTTGATTGTGCAGTCAGATGAGGGGGGGAAATATTTTCCCTTTATTGTATCTGACACATTAACATGTCAACATAAAAACAAAGGTTCTCCTTGGTGCATTAGGCCAAAGGTCTAGCTACTGCTGTTTACAATGGTGGCCAGCACAGATAAGTGCCCCTGAGATGTTCACAAGCACAGCATGATGGAGAGATAGCTATCATTACTCTGGTTATATGTCCCCAGCATCTGGAAATGAAAAGTATACTTCTGTCTGAGCATGAGAATATTTCGAAGCTACCATGGCGAATAACCATTGACAGTCCTATTATCAATGAAACTGTAGCAAGCCTTACAACAACATTATATAGCTACATCATTAGCTGTTACATGAAAAAGTTCTATTTTTATTGTCATGTACCTACTGCCAATAATGGGACTCCTTAAGAATCAGAAGTTTCCTTCTATTCGCTCTTTCCTATCTATCTATCTATCTATCTATCATCTATCTATCTATCTATCTATCTAATCATAGTTGCATTCCACCCTCTAAGGTAGTGTATATGTGGATTGTCTTCTTTTATCTACACAAAACCCCTGTGAAGTAGGTTACATAGAGAGTAAAGTCACCAAATGAGTTTCATAGCTGAATAAGGATTCGAATATCAGCTCGCTGGTACAAATCCAATACAGATATGTTGTTGTTCAGTTGTTAAGTCATGTCTGACTCTTCGTGACCCCATGGACCATAGCACACCAGGCCTTCCTGTCCCCTGCTCTCTCCCAGAGTGTGCTCAAGTTCATATTCATTGCATCGGTGATGCTAACTAGCCATCTCATCCTCTGCCGTCCCCTTCTCCTTTTGCCTTCAATCTTTCCCAGCACCAGGGTCTTTTCCAGGGAGTTTTCTCTTCGCATTAGGTGGCCAAAATATTTGAGCTTCAGCTTCAGTATCTGTCCTTCCAAGGAGCACTCAGGGTTGATTTCCTTTAGGATGGACTGATTTGACCTCCTTGCAGTCCAGGGGACTCGTAAGAGTCTTCTCCAGCACCACAGTTTGAAAGCATCAATTCTTCGGCGCTCAGCCTTCCTTATAGTCCAGCTCTCACAGCCATACATTACTACTGGGAAAACCATAGCTTTGATTAGATGGACCTTTGTCAGCAAGGTGATGTCTCTCCTTCTTACTATGCTGTTTAGGTTTGCCATAGCTTTCCTCCCAAGGAGCAAGCGTCTTTTAATTTCATGGCTACAGTCACCGTCTGCGGTGATCTTGGAGCCCAAGAAAATAAAATTTGTCACTGCTTCCATTTCTTCCCCTTCTATATGCCAGGAAGTGATGGGGTGGGGCCAGATGCCATGTTCTTAGTTTTTTTAATGTTGAGTTTCAAACCAGCTTTTGCACTCTCCACTTTCACCCTCAACAAGAGGCTCTTTAGATCCTAGAATCATAGAATAGTAGGGTTGGAAGGGGCCTACAAGGCCATCGAGTCCAACCCCCTGCTCAATGCAGGAATCCAAGTCAGAGCATCCCTGACAGATGGCTGTCCAGCCTCATCTTGAACACCTCCCGTGTGGGAGAGCCCACCACCTCCCTAGGTAATTGGTTCCATTGTCGTATTGCACTAACAGTCAGGAAGTTATTCCTGATGTTCAGCTGGAATCTGGCTTCCTGTAACTTGAGCCCATTATTCCATGTCCTGCACTCTGGGATGATCAAGAAGAGATCATCTTCTTCGCTTTCTGCCATTAGGGTGGTATAGTCTGTGTATCTGAGGTTGTTGATAATTCTCCCGGCAATCTTAATTCCGACCTGTGATTCATCCAACCCGGCGTTTCTCATGATGTACTCTGCATATAAGTTAAATAAGCAGGGCGACAATATGCAGCCTTGTCGTACTCCTTTCCCAATTTTGAACCAATCGGTTGTTCCATGTCTGGTTCTTACTGTTGCCTCTTGACCCTCGTACAGGTTTCTCAGGAGACAGGTAAGGTGGTCTGGTCCTCCCATCACTTTAAGAATTTGCCACAGTTTCTTGTGATCCACACAATCAAAGGCTTTAGCATAGTCAATGAAGCAGAAATAGACGTTCTTCTGGAATTTTCTTGCTTTCTCCATGATGCAGCGAATGTTGGCGATTTGGTCTCTAGTTCCTCTGCCTCTTCGGAACCCAGCTTGTACTTCCGGTAGTTCTCGGTTCACATACTGCTGAAGCCTAGCTTGTAGGATTTTGAGCATCACCTTGCTGGCATGTGAAATGAGCACAATTGTACGGTAGTTTGAACCCGCTTTGGCATTTCCCTTCTTTGGAATTGGAATGTAAACTGACCTTTTCCAGTCTTGTGGCCACTGTTGAGTGTTCCAAATTTGTTGGCATATTGAGTGCAGCACTTTAACAGCATCATCTTTTAGGATTTTAAATGGCTCAGCTGGAATACTGTCATCTCTGCTAGCTTTGTTGTTAGCAATGCTTGCTAAGGCCCACTTGACTTCACTCCCTAGGATGTCCGGCTCAAGTTCAGTGACCGCACTATCATGGCTATCAGGGACATTCAGATCTTTCCTGTATAGTTCTTCTGTGTATTCTTTCCACCTCTTCTTAATCTCATCTGCTTCTGTTAGGTCCCTGCCTTCTTTGTCCTTTATCATGCCTGTCTTTACACAAAACGTTCCCTTGAGATCCCCGATTTTCTTGAAGAGATCTCTAGTCTTTCCCATTCTGTTGTTTTCCTCGATTTCTTTGCATTGTTCATTTAAGAAGGCCTTCTTGTCTTTCCTTGTTATTCTCTGGAACTCTGCATTCAGTTGCATATATCTTCCCCTTTCTCCCTTGCTTTTCGCTTCCCTTCTTTCCTCAGCTACTTGTAAAGCCTCATCAGACAGCCACTTGGCTTTCTTGCATTTCTTTTTCTTTGGGATGGATTGAGTTGCTGCCTCCTGAACAATGTTACGGACCTCCATCCATAGTTCCTCAGGCACTCTATCTATCAGGTCTAATCCCTTAAATCTATTCCTCACTTCCACTGTATATTCATAAGCGATATGATTTAGGTCATACCTGAATGGTTTAGTGGTTTTCCCCACGTTCTTCAACATTCTTGCCAGTCAGCTCCGGGTCTTGTTTTTACTGACTGTACAGAGCTTCTCCATCTTTGGCTGCAAAGGACATAATCAATCTGATTTCGATATTGACCATCTGGTGATGTCCATGCGTTGAGTCGCCTCTTGTGCTGTTGGAAGAGAGTGTTTGCTATGATCAGCGTGTTCTCTTGGCAAAACTCTATTAGCCTTTGTCCCGCTTCATTTTGTACACCAAGGCCATGCTTGCCTGTTATCCCGGTGATTTCTTGACTTCCTACTTTAGCATTCCAATCCCCTATGATGAAAAGGACATCTTTTTGGGGTCTTAGTTCTAGAAGGTGTTGTAGGTCTTCATTGAACCGATCAACCTCAGCTTCTCTGGCCTCAGTGGTTGGGGCATAGACTTGAATTACTGTGATGTTGAATGGTTTGCCTTGGATTCGTACCGAGATCATTCTATCGTTTTTGAGATTGTACCCGAGTACTGCTTTTCCCACCCTTTTGTTGACTATGAGTGCTACTCCATTTCTTCTAAGGGATTCTTGCCCACAGTAGTAGATATGATGGTCACCTGAATTAAATTCGCCCATGCTTGCCCATTTTAGTTCGCTGATTCCCAAGATGTCGATGTTCAATCTTGCCATCTCACATTTGACCACCTCCAGCTTACCTTGATTCATTGATCTTACATTCCAGGTTCCTAAACAATATTGTTCTTTACAGCATCGGACTTTCTTTTCACCACCAGACACATCCACAGCTTAGTGTCCTTTCGGCTTTGGCCCAGCCGCTTCACTCTTTCTGGCGCTACTTGGAAATACCCTCTGCTCTTCCCCAGTAGTATATTGGACACCTTCCGACCTGAGGGGCTCATCTTCCGGTGTCATATCTTTTAGCCTTGTCATACGTTCCACGGGGTTTTCTTGGCAAGAATACTGGAGTGGGTTGCCATTTCCTTCTCCAGTGGACCACATTTTGTCAGAACTCTCTGCCATGACCTGTCCGTCTTGGGTGGCCCTGCACAGAATAGCTTATGGCTTCACCGAGTTAAGCCCCTTCACCACAACAAGGCAGTGATCCATGAATATGAATACAGATATACTCTATCCATATTGTTCCCTAGTCCTAAAGCAAAAACAACCTAAACTCTTAAGCCTTTCTCCACAAAGAAAATGTGCCACCACAAAAAACTATTTTATTTGCCCTTTAATTGGTATCTTTTTTAGCTCTTGTGATATCTTCCTTGAGATGGACAAACATTACAGGTAGACACGTTAGTCTATTAAGGAAAAATGGGGAAAAACCCACCAACAGTAGCATAATATCTTTAATAGAACTGATTAAAACGTTACAGCAAACTTTTGAAGTCTGGTGAAGCTAAAGCTTGTTCATTACACCAATATATTTTCTTTGATCCTAATAAAGTTATTATAGTACTGTGGGTTTTGTACTTAAAAAAAAAAACCTGTAACAGCATACACAGTGAGAGCCAGTGTAGTATAACAGAAGGATCGTTGGACTGAGAAGCCAGGTTCAGATATGCATTGAGCCATGAAATTCACTGAGTGATTTAGGGTCAGTCACTATGTCTCAGCCTAATGTACTTCAAATGGCGATGGGGTATGTTGCCTTGAATTCCCAGGAGGAAAAGTAGGATAAAAATTAGTAAATAATAGCATTCTAAAATTGCTCATCCCCTGAACAGTACTTGGCGCTTGAGTGGGGGCTAGAAGGTAACTAAATGTTAAAGGGTTTGAGAAACATTATGCTAATGGATATGTCACTATGACATATTTTTTTCTTCATATTTTAGTTAACTGCATGCTTTGGACTGGTTTAACATTATGTACATGAATTTATTTTAATTTTATTTTTTACATGTATAAACTGCCCTTCAACCACAAGGGACAGTGTAAATAATGAATTAAAAAAGAACAATTACAACGTAAGAGGCAGTAAAACAATAAATTAAAAAAAAAATTTAAATGCCTGGGCAAAAAGGAACATTTTGATTTGGTACCAAAAAAAAGTAAGGTCAGTGTCAACAGTTTCTCCCTCAGGAGGGCATTCCAATGTCAGAGAGTCACCATATGAATATAAGTGAGCCTCGGGCTCATGCACTGCCCCTCATCTCTCACCTTCTCTAATGTGGCTGTGAAGGAGAGAGTAGAAGCATTCACTTCAGCTTTTAAACTAACCAGAGTTTCTCATTATGTCCAGACTGAGGAAACTCTGCTTAGTTTACACAATGTTTTAACAAGACAGGATCATAAACAATGGTTTGATCCTGGTTTGTTTGAACAAACCATAGTTTAAACTAACCAGATTTCTATTGGTTCAGACATAACTAGATATTTCCAATCTAGTTATGTCTAGGTGGGGAGAGAAATGTGGAGTGTGTTAGCTTGAGGGTCACTGCTGCTCAGTCATGTAACACTAAACCATAGTTTGGTATTACTTCTGAAATGTCAGCTTTTATAACAGTGCAAACCAGGCAATAGGTCTTAAACATCTCCAAATTCTCTTTAGTATATTAATATTACATTGGAGTGGCCCTAAAAGACCAGCCAGGCATGTATACATCAGGACAAGTGAAGTCTGAGTGCAATTCCACCCCCCGCCCCACTGGTATGACTATGACAACTGGAAAGTGATGTTAACCCCAATGGATTCAGAACGTCATTCTCTCTCCATGGATACATTTTCTATTTGTTTTCATTCAAGGGATATTGTTTCATCTGATCATTTCCCTCAAATACAAAGTAAGAGCTGTTAGAGTAAGTACTATAGGAAATGTCTCCAGAGACATTTAATTGAAAAACCCTGTAGTACATATTCTGAAAGTTTCAGCAAGCTATGCTAGAGCCTTAAGGGTTCATTGCAAACAAATTGCAAGGAAAATAAAGATTATCTACCTGGTACAACTTCCAAATCACATACTTTTTTTGTACTTTCCAGAACGCCCCCCCCCCCCCCCCCGCATAGGATATCTAAGGGTTTTGGGAAGTACTTTAGTAGCACCCAGATTACCAACATTCATGGGGTGGGGGATGAGGTTTTAAAACAAACTTTGCAAACCAAAATATGGGGGAAGTCATAGATTGCTTTGCAAAATACAATATATTTCTACTTCAGACAAATTGTTTTAACTGTTGTAATAGAGTATTTTGACTTTAGTGTGTTGTTGTCTTAAATCCATGCATTTATCATACACTACTCCATGTAAGAGATTCCAGCTTGATATTTACTTCCCAGACTCACTTGATTCTAAAACCCAGTGTTCACGATCCTGCCTTGCCAATGAAGGATACAGAGGTTGTGCATGTAAACACCTTAGGATTAATGCCCCCCAAGAAAGGGTTGTAACCATTTTACTAGGGCGAGAGTCAAGGGTAGGTAGGTTTGAGCAGCTTCTGAGGGCCCAAACCCTAGC
The DNA here is from genome assembly GCF_057233095.1 of Heloderma suspectum. Classification (NCBI taxonomy): domain Eukaryota; kingdom Metazoa; phylum Chordata; class Lepidosauria; order Squamata; family Helodermatidae; genus Heloderma; species Heloderma suspectum. Next base: position 56,127,160 of record NC_139460.1, on the reverse strand, counting down.
AGAGGCCCACTGACAAGAGCTGGACTTGCTCATCCTCTTCACCATCGCAACCTGCTTGTTCACCTGCCTCTCGCTCTGGCCCTGATAATGGTGGTGGGGAGGAGGAGCAGCAGATACCACCGCCTACATGCTCACGGGCTCTCTGCCTATCAGGCAGCAACGATGCGAAAAAGGATGGGGAGCACTAGCAGATGGTGACAATGGCGGTGAGGAGGCGGGGGTACACTGAGGCTGCCTCGCCCAAGGGCCCCCCAAAACCTGGAGCCAGTGCCAGCTGCTGTGAGATATTTCCATCCCAAAATTCAAATTGGGAGAAGGGTGGCATTTGGATCCTTTAAATTGGCACTTGATTTTCTCAGCAGATACTCAGTTTTGGTGCCGAAAACGTTGCTTTCCTGAAACACTTGAAAATCTGGAGCTGGCCCTGCCTTTTACACATGCCCCGGCAGGCCTCACATCAACCCTCATTCATTGCACAGGCATGGCTGTGACAGAGGCAGAGGTGTAAGCAGCAGTTTTGCACCTGTACTGGCTGCTCTCTGCACAGCTGGATCTACTGAATACACAACAGCATGAGCTCCTTGCTGAGCACAAATTTCCTGCTAGATTGGATTCCTTCCACTTGCAATCTTTTTAACTGCCAGATTGAAATGCAGCAATGCACACGCTCCAAGGTGCGTGGCAATTATTATTAACACATATATAGCAATATACTTCAGGTGTATTAAATGTGTATCTGCTCACTCAGCTTAGTAATTGCTTCTGTTGTATCCAGAGTTGTATTCCAATAAGAACTGTACATGCTGCTCCCACTCAGCCTGATGGCTATGCAGTTTTAATGTGCTTGCACGTACATTCCCTCAGGAATTTCTTCATGAAACGGGGTTGTTCAATTTTTGTACGTGGGGTTTTGATCCAGCAGTTGATCTGGCTTGTAATAGTGGCAGCACACATTTCTGCCAGTGAATTGCTTTTGTCATTACCAGGAGAACAGACCAAGGCAGGATACAGTCTCCAGGAAATTGCCCTGTTACTTCTCTGCAGCCTTTAAAAGGCAACTCATAAGGATATAAATATTTAGAGAGAACATGATTGCAAATGCAACCTAGTAGAACCATTCTTCTGGGTGTTGCAGAGGAAGTGCTGATCAATGTATGTGCTCTGATAATGGTTTTATTTTTTTTCTCTTTTAAAAGATAGATTAGTAAGTAGAAGAAAGGGGCAGTACACAAGTTGTGTCATCCTTGCTACAGTCCACATACTCGTTCTTAGGGCACTATTTGATAAGACAGCATTCTTTGGGTTTTAAGTAAAAGTGGCCCTTGGAGGCCATGGTGCAGAGAGCTTTATTTTTTTAACACTATCACCCTATGTCATTTTCCTGATCTAAATTCTGTACCCTTCCCCCACTCCTATTTGCTTTACAGGGGAAAACATACAGGTACTGGGGGCGGGGGGATTTTGATCTGGAAAAAGGCATGAGGTAAAGGGTTAACCCCCTTTCTCCATTGCTGCAGCAATCCAATTTTTTAAAGAAACTATCACGGATCTTGCATTGGCCACATTCACATGACACAACCACCCACCCTGAGAATAAGATACGCAGTGTGGGTTATTTTCAGGACAACCCAGACTGCACCTGACAGACAATCAGACTCCCTGGGAGTTGTTCTCCCCCTCCTTTCCCCTCAGTCCTCCACAGGATATCCCAGGCTCCTGTATGGCAGAGCCCATCTTGTCTGCCCATCCTCACTCCAATCATGACTCTGTTTTCATTCCCTGTCTTTTTTTTTTCATTGTTCAGAATTTATTTCACAGTAACAGAAAGGTTGTAATTAACGACTACAAGAAGGCCATTTCAACAACAGATTTCTACCGTAAACAGATAATATAAAATCAAGATGTTAAGTATGATTTTCTACAAATGAGGATAAAGGAAAGCCAAATTAAAGTAGTATTTTATAAAATATTCTGGCTGAAACATATGGCTTCATTAACATCCTATACATACATTCTTAAGTTGTATTTGAGAGTCAATAGCACCTATTTATAAAAAGATACATTTTTCAGTTCAATGAAGTGCAATACACCTCATTAAGGCAAGCATTTAATTAACAAATCTAAAATACAAGTCACAGAATACAGTACCCCTTCAGCAATTCACTGCATTGGATATTTGCATAAATGGGGCCCTAATACATATTTTTATTGTTTTGGCCCCAAGAATTGGTGCAAATATCTTATTTATTTATTTATTGTCAGTCTATCACAGTTGCACACCTGTGGCTGTCAAATATATATACCCTTGCCTTGTCAGTCCCCCATACCTCAAAGGGAACTAAATGCAGTATGAAACATACAAGGAAACTGACAAGAAAAGTCTGCATATAGGCTGATTTGACAGCTGTTGACAGTGACAAGTCAGGGAAAGGGGACAAGATCACCCACTTACCAAGGTGATCCCCTGGGGTTTTAAGTTTTGGGCTGACACTTGTGGGTGCCCTGCTTCCATTCCTCACTTCCACAAGTCTCCAGCAAGCCCTTTTAAGAGAGATCTAGCCGCCTCCCCTCCCTCCCTTTTCGCAGCTCCCGTACAGGTCATGTGAACCTAGTCATTGTCTTGTCTGGTTATACTCTCTGTCATGATTTGCTTCCTTGTTTTCTTGTTTGTCCAGGACAGGGGCACAAAATATCAGTAAGCTTGGTATACTGATAGTGCATTCAGCACTGCTTGCAATTCATGTTTTTTGGATGTGATTCAGCAGGTGCCTTCATTTGGACAGACTGGAACTGAAGCCTTTTGTAGCTGTTCTTCAGCCCCATCCAGCTGCAACAGTTAACCAAGTCCACCAGGCTTCTTACTCCTAAAGAGTCCCATACTCCTGAGGAGCCCTCTTACTCCTGAGGACTCCAGCTTCTTTGGGACCTCAAGCGTGTTCTTTGTTGACAAGAGGCTGCCTACGCCTGCACCTTTTGGTGCTGATGCTCCCTAGGGTTGGGTGGTTGCTGGACAGTCTAGTGTGGCCTCTTTGGGGCTGTGAGGGGCATCTAAGGGAATGCTTAAATTGAGTGGTCTCATGGGGTCTTTGGGTTCAGAATTTTCAGCAGAGGAAGAGACTTCCTGGCCTGGGTCAAGCATGACACCCTGCCACCTGATGTCCATGCACTGAGCATGTTCATCTGCAAAGGCACGCCTATGTGTGAACAGCTGCAAGTACATAGGAGCTCCATGTGATTGGGATGCTGGGATGTGTGGGCATGATTGCATGGAGTTCTGATGTGCCAGCAGATACTCACATACAGGGGTTCCTTTGCAGAAGCTTGCACTAAAGGTAGAGGTAGCATGGAGATGTGATGTCCATGGCAGGGCTCTTGATTCAGTACCACATGAATAGTGCTCATGTGATTCTGATATCAACTGAACTGTCATCATCATGGGTGATCACTCGTGACCAAGTAAGATTGTCTTCCAAAGATAGAGTCAGTATAGACAACTCTTTAAAAGGATTAGACAGATTCATAGAAGATAGGTCAATCAACACATTAATCTCTAACAGTGGGTCTGCAGGTGGCTGTGAAGGCCGATTCTGGATCTACACAGCCTCCCACAGTGAGGACATAGGTTTTCAGGTGGAAGGCAAGGGTTTGCTTGACGTGCCTTCCGCTGAGCTCGTTTCTCCCTTTCGCCCTGTACTCGTGCTTCTTCAAAGTCCATAGCGCCTTTAATATAGGGTGACCACCAGTTGGAACGCTCATGAGTTAGAGCTTCCCAGTTCTCAATCCTTATGTTACATTTTTTTAGATTAGCTTTGAGAACATCTTTAAATCTCTTTTGTTGTCCACCAATATTCCGTTTTCCATTCATAAGGTGGGAATAGAGTCACTGCTTTGGAAGACGATAATCAGGCATTTGAACAACATGGCTGATCCAGCGAAGTTGATGTTGGAGAATCATTGTTTCAACGCTGGTGGTCTTTGCTTCTTCCAGTATTCTCACATTAGTCCGTCTGTCTTCACAAGTAATTTGCAGAATTTTTCAGAGGCAGCGTTGGTGGAATTTTTCAAGACGTTGGGAGTGGCATTTATAGATGGTCCATGTTTCACAGGCATACAGTAAGGTTGGTAATACATGTCAGGAGCACCCTAGCTGCCTCTTGCAGTCCCCTCCAATAGACAACTCAGGACACAGACAACAAGGATTCTTTCCAAGGCTTTATTCCTTTATGACTCTTTCAGATACTAATCACTAGCGACTAAGCAGGAACAGCGCTGGGGAAAGACAGCAGAGTAGCCTAAGCTCCAGGTAAGGCAGTTGGCCCCCGTTTCAAGGAGAACCATGGGAAGACTCTGAACTTATGGGCTATGGAGAGATCCTCCCTCTTTCCCTTGGGTCCTCGGGACACGACCGTTGTTTGAGCGCCAAACGAGCGGTTCGCCTCCTTTCGGCACCCTCCATCTGTCGTCGCTCCCTGCATCTGCACCGAGCGTCCAGCAAGCCCCCCTCCAGCGCTCTCTCACTGCCAAGGTCACTATCTATCCCAGGAATGCTGGCAGGAGGAATCTCTGCCAGCTGCTGTGCTTGTGAGAGATGAGCGAGCTCCTCTCCCACAGATTGCTGTTCTTCCTCAGAATCAGAACTGCTCTGGGGCTCTATGGGCTCAGTTTCCACCCTGACAGTACAATGGCTTTGTAAACAAGCATTTTGGTCTCCCTGCGAATGTCCTGATCCTCGAACACTCTACGCTTCATTAGGGAGAATGCTACACTCGCAGAGCTCAGGCGATGCTGAATTACAGCATCGATGTCGGCTTTTGTGGAGAGATGGCTGCCAAGATAAGAAAAGTGATTGACATTTTCCAGCATCACACCGTTAAGCTGGATTGATGGCGCTACAGAGGGATTGGTTTGTGCTTGCTGGTAAAGCACTTTGGTTTTTTTATGTTAAGCGAGAGGCCGAGCTTTTCATATGCTTCTGCGAAGATGTTTAGGATAGTTTGGAGATTTTCCTCTGAATGTGCGCAGATTACGTTATCATCAGCATATTGAAGTTCTGTGACACAGGATGAAATTACCTTACTTTTTGCTTTCAGCCTACTGAGACAAAAGTTTTCCATCTGTTCAATATATGATTGCTACACCAGTGGGACGTTTCCCTTCAACAAGGTGTAGAATCATAGCGATGAAGATAGCGAATAAGGTTGGAGCAATGACGCATCTCTGTTTAATGCCTGATCCCACTTCGAATGGATCACTTTGAGAGCCATTGTTATCCAATATTGTTGCCGTCATGTCGTCATGGAGGAGCCGCAAGATGTTCACAAATTTATTAGGGCATCCAGTTTTCAGAAGGATGGTCCAGAGAGCAGTATGATTTACAGTGTCGAAGGCCTTAGTCAGATCAATAAACGCCATGTACAGGGGTTGGTTTTGCTCCCTGCATTTTTCTTGGAGCTGTCATGTGGTGAAGATCATATCCGCTGTCCCCCTCGAAGGGCGGAAGCCATTTTGGGATTCAGGGAGGATGTCTTCTGAGATAGGTAGAAGGCTGTTCGCGAGCATCCTTGCCAGGATTTTGCCTGCCGTAGCTAGAAGGGAGATGCCTCGATAGTTTCCACAATCTGTTCTATCACCCTTTTTAAAGAGAGTGATAATTATGGCATCCCTGAAGTCCGCTGGGATCTCCTCCCTCATCCAGATTTTTTTCGATGAGCCTGTGAAGCTGTTGTGTAGCTTCAGGCTAGGGATGTATGAAAGTCACTTACCTTTTCAACGGGGTGATTCGCAGTGGGGGGGAGGTGCTCCGCACCTCCCCCCGAAATCCTAATCCAGCCGGCTCCGCTCCTCAGAGAATCCGTGGAGCTGCCAGCTGGGGCCACCTGCAGCCAGACATCCAGCCGCTGGGCAGCCTTCTGGGAAAAAAAGCAACAGCGTACGCAAATGGTGGTGGCTACGGCGGCCACCATTTGCATTCCCCTTTTTCGCTGTTTTAGCCTACATAAATATTTACGTAAGCTATTACGGCGAAAAAAAGGGGAACGCAAATAGCGTAGTGGGCACTATTTGCGTTCCCCCTTTTTTTGCCGTAATAGCCTACGTAAATATTTACGTAGGCTAAAACAGCGAAAAAAAGGGAATGCAAATGGCGGCTGCTGTAGCTGCCGCCATTTGCATAAGCTGTTGTGTTTTTTTTAGCTTGCCGTGATAGGCTATGTAAATACTTACGTAGCCTATCACGGCAGCCTGGCCGGACGCAAATGGCAGCCGCTATGGCGGCTGCCATTTGAGTCCGCAGCAGCCAGCCAAGAGACCAGCTGCCGCCGCCGGAGCCGCCGCCTCCAGAACATCTGCCCCAGGTAAGCTTCATCCCGAGGGGGATTCCGCGGGGGGGTGGGAGGCCGTTCCGCCACGGGTTTTGGGGGGCCGAATTCCAGTGCATTCGGCCTCACTGAAATCCGTGCGGGAATTCTCCACCATCCCTACTTCAGGCCCACCTTCTTTAAAGACTTCAACGGGGATCCCATCGGGTCCACTAGCTTTATTATTTTTCATTTGGTTAATGGCTTTACTGACTTCCTCCAAACTAGGGGATACTGCAAGCTCATCTCTGGTTTGTTTTTGTGGGATTTGCAAGAAAACCTCATCAGCCACAACAGAGTTACAGTTAAGGAGGTTGTGGTAATGCTCTTTCCAACACAGCGCAATAGACTCTTTCTCCTTTAGAAGTTTGGCACCATCTATTGAGTGTAAGGGGTTTGTACCATGATTTGTTGGTCCGTAGATGGCCTTTGTGGCATTAAAAAAGCCCCGTGCGTCATGGGCATCTGCAAAATGCTGGATTTCTTGTGCTTTCTTTATCCACCAAGCATTCTTAAGTTCTCTAGTTCTTCTTTGGACCTCAGCCTTTGCACTGGCATAGATTTTTTTCTTAGCGGCACAGTTGATGTCTTTTTGCTATATTTGGAAAGCTTTCCTTTCCTTTTCAATCTCCCTATCATTCTCATCAAACCAGTCCTGATGTTTCTTAGGTTGGTGTCTGATAGTTTGTTCACAGGCTGCGATAATGGAAATCTTCAGTTTATTCCAGTGTTCCTCAACATTTTCAGGGGTTTCCATAGGTAGATGTTCCTTGAGGGTTGTTTGAAAGCAGGCTCACTTAATAGGGTCTTGATGGGCTTGGGTGCTTCCATGATGTTTTAAATTTATTTTTATGACGAAAAACTGTGTTGGTAATGACAAGATTATGCTTTGCACATTTAGTCAGAAGTAGAATTCCATTCTGGTTGCTATTGCCGACTCCTTCTTTCCCAATGGTCCCTAGCCACAAATCAAAATCATGCCCAGCTCGTGCACTGAAATCACCTAGGAGGATGATTTTGTCCTCCTCAGGTATTTCTGACAGGATGGTGTCCAGCTGGAAGTAAAAATTTTCTTTGATGTCTTCATCAGCATCTAATGTTGGTGCATAGGCGCCTAGAATAGTTGCCTGCTGGTTTTTGGCGACTTTATTCGGAGGGTTGAGAGTCGTTCATTAATGCCAGTAGGAACTTCTGACAAGAGCTTCATAAGATCATTTTTAATAGCAAAGCCTACTTCATGTATTCGTCATTCTTGTTCAGGCAGTCCTTTCCAGAAGAAGGTGTAACCTCCTTTTTCTTCCTTCAGTTGTCCCTTTCCTGCTCTTCGAGTTTCTTGGAGTGCTGCTATGTCAGTGTTAAAATGTCTCTGCTGCCTTACAATGATGGCAGTCCTGCGTCCAGGGCATTCACTATCTGTATTGTCCAGCAGTGTCCGTATAATCCATGTTCCAAAGTTCATTTGTCTTTTGCGACCGCTAAATGGTGACCCCACTGGACGCAGTAATCCAGTCAGGGAGAAGATGAGGCAGACTATGTTTAGGGCACCTTTTCTAGCCCCCTCCCCATACGGGGTGAGCAGAGTGGATCCTCAATAGGACTGCTCAAGTCGTGGATACAGCTGCCGAGCTACTCAACTGCCTTGGTCCTTGAGTCAGGACGACTGAATCTGTATCTACTGCCCATGTGCCGGTCCATGACTAGGGGTCCATGACTAGGGGCTTCCAGATTTCACAGTCCTGCCCCCATTGCCATTTGCCAATCGCCATGGGACTTTTGGTTGTTTGGGTTTAGACTGGAAGACGCCTGTGCGTGAATTTGTTTTATGTGTGGAGATCAGTGCACAATGATCAACACACAGTCTTCACAGAAAAGGCTCTAATCCAATGTCATGAATATCATGACAATAGGTGGTCCTTTATCTGCTGCAGCCTTCATCAACCTTCTCAGCCATTATAACATACACCTTGTTATCTTCCGCCTGTTCTGCCGTTGAGGACTTTCTTGGATCATTCTTTGTCTGGTTCCTCCCCCTTGACCTTGCTGCCATGGGTGACCCTCCTGGGAGTACATAACTCCCAATGGCTTCGCTCACAGGGTTCATTGGAACACACAAGCCCACTCACCACAGCAAGGTGACGATCCAGCGAGTAAGTGAACTGAACTGTATTAGCCTACTCACTGGCGAAATTCACCAGGTGCATGGGTTTATGTTGCCTTCAACCTGTGAATGAATATAAGGTTTCTGTCAATACTTTTGGGGCTATTTTTAATTAATAGCACAATCTTAGGTATGTTTACTTTGAAACAAGTCCCATGTGTTCAATGGAGCACAATGGAATATGTCCTTTTAAGAGATGGTAAGAAAAAGACTGCCTGTTTTTTCTAGCGTTTGGCACCCTTTATTGACTTTATGAAGGCTAGATACAACTTGGATATTGACATACAAAAGTCTGTCCTTGTTATAATCCAATTAAGATGCAAAATTTGTCACCTTTTGTCTACATTGCATTAGTGTTTTGGTTTTTCATTTTTTGAATACCATACTAGCTAGATGTTCTGAATGATAATTTGTGGAAATGTCAGATAATGCTTTGTATTATTTTGCATGAATTTAATATTCTTTGTAGTATGTATTACATTTCCTTATACATCATAATAAAATACGTATTTTAAAAGAAAATAAGAACAGCAAATTCTCCCCCCCCCCCCCGACAACACCCCTCTAGGGAATTTTAAAGCATATATGTGCTTTATTACATACATTAGAAAATCTAGTTTGAAATTTGAAACCTAGTTGTTTGCCATTTGGCAGTTCCTGCATGTTCTATAGCAAATGTAATGACCTTCCTATGTACAATAAGCAAAAACTGATCACTGGGTAAGAATAGATATCTCAGAATAATACCTTTATAAGCATACTAATTAATTCTGAACCATTTCTTTGTGTATAAGATCTATCTGTTCATCTATGTGATGAACAGAGCTTCAGCTGTTGGGAGGTACAGTAACGTACTAAATAAATAATAATAATACATACATACATAACCAAGAAGGACTGTTAAGGAGCGATAGGCTATAGAAACAAGTGTAATTATTGATATTGCATATATAACCTTTCCCCCAAAGTAATTAATTAGGGAGCATTCCCACCAAATGTGCATAAAATTAGCTTTGTCGTTTTCACATCGCCAATATTATCTTCACAGTTCCCATAAATGTGACTCAACCGGATTAGGCATCAGATAGTATTGGTATAGTGGTTCTCTTTCATATTAATGGAGGATGGACATGCTGGACCTTGTAAGAATATTTTCTTCCATAACTGTGATGAAATTGGATGGGCGATTGCTCTCTCTCATCTAGTTTTGAGACTATTACCTTTATTTGCATCTTTCTATATAATTAACAGATAAATCCATGATAACAAGCCTTTCAGCTTCTTCAGTTCACAAATCCATTGCTCAAGAGCAGTTAGATCTGAATTCAAGACAATATTATGAATGTTAGAAATTATGTAAGGTGTGGAGGGAGCAATCCTTTGCTGGAGGGACATAGGATTGTTTGGTTTCCTGGCTCTGAGCTCTAAAACAGGGCTCCAAGCTCCGAGCCAGGAAACTGCACTCCCCTCCCCCTCATAGCTGGGTGGAGAGAACCATGCCGGCTACCTCTCTGCACTCAGAAAATGAGCATGGAGATGGAGAAAAGGAGGCATTCCCAGGGGCGGGGGGCGGGAAGGAGACCAGGGCTGCAGCCATACAAGAAATTTTTGGCTGACCCAGCATTCTTCCCTCCTGCTCCCCACCCTGGTTATATTGCAGCTAAAGAGGGCCCTGTCTTAATTTGTGTGTAAGATCATATAACAAAATATATTTGTCACAAGTGTCATTTACCACCATTTGTACAAATCTATAGATAGTATGTCTAATCTAGTTTGAGACTCCATCAACTAATGTGAAATTATCATTGTAAATAAATGATGAAAGCAACACAATTTTGGAGGAAAAGATATTCTTAAAACTATGCCAAACTAGTGTGCTTGCAGTAATGCAGGGATTGTAATTGGCTAACAACTTGGAGGGAGCAATTGTATGGCTCCCAGACATTGTCTGAGGGGCTTTAGGATACTGGGGATTCCCGCCCCCCCCAAAGGTCAGAGATAGTTCCCCAACCTTGGAAGGGGGAGTCAAAGATCTGACACTGCCCTCCCTGGCCCCCTCGTACAGGCTGCCCTCCAAGGTTGGAAAATTGACCTCGGAGAGTGAGGAAAGGGAGTGTTTTGATGGGTGGAGAAGGGAGGAGACCAGAGAAGCCAAGACGGGGGCGGGGGGGCAAAGGAGGATGGGGAGGTGAAGATCAGCTCCGCCAGTCTTCCCGCCCTGCACTGGATGATCGGAAGCCTTTGTCTCAGGGAGTCCTAATTTATGATACTAAGCAGTCGGTCATTCCACTGTCTCAGGGAATCCTAATTTATGATACTAGGCGATGCTGAGGGAGGGGAGGGGAGGGGAGGGGAGGGGAGGGGGCAGGAATCCTCTGAGGGACATTATTTTATTTTTTTCACTTAAGATATTTTTTACCTTTTATAAGCCAAAAGTGAGCAATAATAAAATATACACAGCCATTTAACAACAAATAATTAAGAACAAAAAAATGACAAAAACAGATTAAAACTAATAAAAAATGTACGACAACACCACAGACAAACACACACACACACACACTTAGGGTGCTTTGAGATGAGGCTTTTATTGTGCAATTGCCCTGCCTCATTCACCAAATTGGAGGAAGTGAGCATTCCCAGACGTATGCCAGAACAGAAGCAGGAAACCAGCTAGGAGGCAGTTGGACCATTGGATGAGTTAAAGGGGTACTAAAGGAGAATAAGGAGATTGCAGAGAAGCTGAATGGATAATTTTTATTTGTCTTCACTGCAGAAGACATGAGACAGATACCTATGCCTGAACTGATGTTTTAAGGAAGGCAGTCTGAGAGCTTTTCTATGCCAGGCTGTTAAGTGGCTGCTAATCCACTGTATCTACTTTTTCGGTTTTGTCATAGAATTGAGATCCAAGCACTACAAGAGGGGCGTTTCTTTTCCTGATTTTCTACTACATAACCTCTAGGTGGCACTGTGGTATAGTGGAATAGCGGAAATACACAAGTTAAAAAAAAAAGTTTTATAATTAAATACTGCACTTTTTCTGAGCTAACAAAACTAGCCAAAGGGGCTCTTTAGACCCAGAAGCAAAACTAGAGAGTCATGAAGTCTACAGAACCCATAAACAACCATGAGTAGGGAATGAGTGCAAAATAAATGCCTTGTGTAGAAAAACCCTGAGAAACTGTGGCAAATAGTGGTGAAAAAAATTAAATTCTCGATCTTCTTAACAAACTGAGAGCTAATAAATCACCAGGCCATGATGGTGTCCATCCTAGAGTTCTTAAACAACCGAAATTTGAATTATGTAAGATCAGAGATAAGCTTCTCTACCAGGGGACTTGAGAATGGCCAATGTAATACTCATTTTTAAAAAGGGACCCAGAGAGGATCTGAGCAGTTATGGTCTGGATAGCTTAATGTCTGTTCTGGATAAATTGGTTGAAAGATAAAATTAGTAAGCATATAGAAGGACAAGCCCTGCTGAAAAAAGAATCAGCATGGCTTCTGTTAAGGTAAGTCCTATCTCCAGCCCCAGCACAAGTTCTCCTGCCACCTGAGGCAAGAGAGCACATGTGCTGTCACATTGCACGCACCCACTTCCCCTTACTGCGTCATGCCCCGCATTTCCTCCCCTTCTGACTAGTGTGGAAGGGGAGGAATGGGGTGATGGCAAGGGCAGGCCACGGCAGTGCATGTGCTTTCCACCTCAGGTGGTGGGAGAATTTGCTCTGGCAGTGACTCCCAAGACTAATAGGGGACCAAAACACTTCCCACATTCCAAGCACCCGTAAAAATGCCTTTCCTCTGTGACTGCTCTAGTGATTATGCAGGTGTGAGTGTTGACCAAAACTTTCCTCACATTCCAAGTGTGTATGTATATGTACATACATATATAAAGTGCACGAATGTTAACGGCTGAAATTTGCATCTTGGGAATGCAGGGTCTCTCTCTGGGAATCTGCTACCTTTTATGAATGCTTGTTAATAGCTTCCACTTATTATCTGTTTGTAACATTGTAAATAATACAAGTGCTCTCTCTCAGAGCCAGCTCTAGATGTTTCGCTACCTGAGGTGAAAGATAAGATGGGAGCCCCTCACCCGAATCTCTCTTCAGCACTGGTGAAAGGAGGACAGCATCCTCCACTGCACAAAGGTAGCAGGCTAGCTAAAGGGGTGCAGGACTGGCCATGCAGCACACACAGTTTTGTCCTCCAACGCCTCACTGCCTCACTTTGCCTAACGGTAGGGCTGGCACTGCTGAGAGTACTCAGGTAATGAGTTTTGTAACAAAGTTGTGTTAAGTCTCAAAGTTGTGGTAAGTTAAATAAAGTTAAATAAATAACTTAAAGTTAAATGTTGTTGTTCAGTCGTTCAGTCGTGTCCGACTCTTCGTGACCCCATGGACCATAGCACGCCAGGCCTTCCTGTCCTGCGCTCTCTCCCAGAGCGTGCTCAAGTCCATATTTAATAAAGTTAAATAAATAGGACTAAATGCATTCCCTAAAGTTGCACACTGTTTTAACTGTTTTATTGTTTTAGTTTTTAACTGGTCTTAGCTTGTTTAATGGTTTGATATGTTTTTAGCTGTTTAAATTATTTGTTTTATACTGTTTAAATTGATTTTATCTGTATGCTGCCCTGAGATCGTAATGATAAGGGGCGGGATACAAATGTTTTAAATAAATAAATAATAAAATAAGGGTGCAATCCTATCACTGCTATTTAGCGGCTAGACAGCCATAAGATACGTTGGTTTCCGGGAACTGACCTTCCCCTCCTCCCGCACTGCCTCATAGGCAGTGTGGAACAGCCCCATCCTCCGTGCTTGCAAGAGGAGCGCAGAGCAGTGAAAATGGGGCGTTCCGGGGCGGGGAAGGCAGAAATGCCGGTAGGACACATCCAACGTGTTGTCCAGTTGCTCCTTCCCCCACTCAGCCTTCCTGCGGCCAGACAGCTGAAATCGGCTGTCTAGCTGCAAATTCAGGGCAGCTGAAACACAGAGGGGATGATCCCCTCTGCGCTTCTCCTGCCCTTCATTGGATAGGTGGTCGCTTCTGAATTCAGAGGTGGCTGCCTATCCCAGTAGGATTGCTCCCTAAGTTGTTCAGAAGATCAGATCTTATGAGTCCCTCATGTTGCCCTTCCACGAGAACAAGTTACATTATACTCAGGAGTTACAGGATGTTAGTGCTAGCAATGGAAAGATGATTGTGTGCTGTAGCATGGAGGGTTTGCCAGCCTGGTTGTCCCAAGTGCACGTTTGACATTTTCTGCATATATTGCACAGCTGAACGTGTGGGCTGTGCATCTGTCTGCAAAGGGAGAAAGAGCGTGTATGCGTGTGTGCATTGAAGTGACTGAGCGTTTCCACAAGTGCGTCGTTCAAAAAATAAAAACGGGTCTCACGTCTTTTTAAAAAACTTAAGGTTATTTCTAAGACTACTTATAATTTGAGAAATCAAAGAGGGGAGTAATACCGAGGGATTTCCAAAAAAAAGTGGATTCTGTTTGTAGCAGATTGGAATAATTAACCTCCAGGATGCCATTCAACCTTCCTTTTTTTTCTTTGTTGTGAATTCCTTATTTTTTCATACTGCGCACAGGAGTCACGTATATTGAAGCTGCGCGATTTGTAAAATAAAGTGTGAAACTGGTGAAATGGACGCTTACGTTTTATGCCTTGGTTCGGTCTACAGCCTTCAAAGCCCTGTCAGGGGCGAGCTTCAACAATCCCCCAAGAGGAAGGATTCGGCCCGTCCTCCCCAGCATTCGCCTCCATCGCGTTCTGTCTTGGCCCATCTCCTCACAGCCTGTCCCCGAGACGCGGCGAAGGCGGCTGGGTTCGCTCGGTTCGCTAACGGTACTTCACCGCGTCTCGGCCAGCTGCAGCTACGACGCGAAAGCGGGGACGTGAGGGGAAGGGAGGGGGAGGCCGCACCGCTCTACGCATGAGCAACCAAGCATCCCTTCAGCAGGACACGATTGGGCCGACCCGTCGCGGAGGGGCCGCTTGGGCGAGGCGATTGGCGGGCGAGCGTTCGAACGGGCGGTGCTTGTTTCCTCGGTGACGCCGCCGCCGGCCCGAGCGCTGGTGTGTGTTGTTGTGCTGGCAACTTGGCGGCGGCGGAGAGGCCGGGCTTGGGGGATGGTGATGGCGGCCGCCGAGGAAGGCGACGCGACGGGGGTCGCGGTGGCGGAGCGGGGCCCGGGCGCGGTGTATCACATGTTCGTCATGATGGAGGATTTGCTGGAGAAGCTGAAGCTGCTCAACTACGAGGAGGAGGCGGCGCTGCGGAGCCACAACATGAGGCCGCCTTCCAGGTAACGCAGGCCTCACGCCCTGGCTCTCCCCCCTTCCAAGGTCGGGTAGTAATCGGAGAAGAAGCCCCCTCGTCTAGCTTGGGAGAATACGCCGCTTGGCCTCGCCCACGGGCCGATCACGTGGCTCCCCCCCCCGAGCGCATTCACACGTGCATGCGTGTACCTCGGTTTATGAATATAATCAAGCTCAAGGGTAATTAAAGTGGATTGCGTATTATGTAAATTGGCACAGATCTTAAAAACGTTTGTGCAAACCTGCCTGAACAATGCAGGGCTTCCCAACGAAATTTTGCGGGTCAAGTTTTTTTTGAGAGTTGTTGAGGGACACTGACTTGTTCTAGAGGCCACGGGCTGGTTCACGCAGGCATGCCCTGTACCTCGATTTCGTCTGCGCTTGGTTAGTATACACTTGGGGACTGGCAGCTGCGTTCGTGAAAGGTTGAAAAGTACTGTGGCTGTGATGACCCATTCACCCGCGCAGGTTATTATTACCTGACGTCTGTTGATAAACATGCATGTGTGAATGAGCTCCAGGACTGTCAGAAAGAGGAAGAGGTTGAACTTGCCTTGTATCTGATCAGTAATCTTATTTGGAAGCTGGGGGTGTTTTGTGCTGTAATTCTCCATGCACTCACTGGGGGGGGGGGCGTTGGAAGTAAGCCCACTGAGCTTGGTGGAACTCACTACTTGAGTAAACATGCATAGGATTGTGGTGCATGTGTGCATCATGCACTTTTAAATACACACTTTATTCTTTCTGTGCACAGCAGTCCTGGAAAGTCTAATAAATAACTTAAAGTAAATTTTGTTAAACTTAGTGCAACTTCTCAAGAAACGCACTGGTGATTTGGATTTATTATGTTAAGTGCATGCAATTTGGTTATTTGCTTCTTTAGAGTATGAGACATCTGGCAAGCATTGCTAGTGGCAAAAAAGCTTTTTAATTTTCCTGCTCACAAAAGTGTGACATTTAGCACAATAGGATGATTGTGGTCCAGTGGATAGTGTTAGGTGGGGACTTTCTGGGTAGAACTCTTGAGGTTAGGGACTCAGTTGGTGAAATTTAGTCCTACCTCTCAGTCTTGTTGTAAACTGAGAAACTAATAATGTCCAGTCTTGTGAGAATGAATAAGCAGCAATAAGTAATATTTTTCAGTAATATAGATGTTCCATATACAGCCTCCATTCTCCAGTAAGTAGTGCCAGTGACCTAAATTTACTAAAGTATGTGTATGTTGAGGCATTACAATGAATGTGCATCAGAGAAAAATTCTCTGCAAGTAAGACCCAGAAGAATTTGTCTCATTTATGTGAAATTGCATGTTCATTATAACTTTTTTCCATTGGTGTACTGTGTCTCCGTTTTTTTGTTTTTGTTTTCATTATTTGTATCTCTAGATCATGGGATCCTTTGGTGACATCGGACTTACTCTTTGTTTACCTCTGTAATGCACTCTAAATTCTAATGGAGTTCTTTCTAACTAGTAGGAGACAGTAGTAACAAAAGTCAAATATTATCTCAGGTTATAAAAGTTGAATCTGCTAAGGATTATGACTTATTGAATCCTGCTAAATGGGTAAAAGCCAAGGTGTATAGCTGTTACTTCAGACTGTACTGTGAATGGTAGAACTGAAGTTACAAAAATCTAAAGTTTCCTTATTGAAGCTCTGACTAGAATCTAGAGCTTTGATAATTTATGTTTTAAGGGTTTTATTTCCTTCTCAGTTGTAGCCATCTATAGGAAAAAACAATACAAAGTAGTATTCACTATATTATTTAACCTGGTTTGTTCATACACTTCTTGTAACTTTAGCTGACTAGCAGTAGTAATTTAATTTAAACAGAGCTAGTAAGGCTTTCCACCAGCTTAACTCAATGATTTTTAGTTCAAATAAAAGCTACATATTTATGTATTGTGTATATGCTGTAAACAGCATAGATTACTGGCAGTTTCGGTTACCATGATTTTTTTTTTAAGTTCCTAAATGTCATACTTGTGGGATATATATGTCACTGGGTGCAATCCTCTACAATTTGGCATGCCTAGGATTGTGTTGTCAGAAAATAAAAGTTACCTTAGGATGCAGTCCTATCGATTCCATTCTTGCTGCTTGGAAGCCTCTGAACTTGGAGACTTCCGAGTTTCCTGCGCCCTGCCGGGCTAACTCCGGCAGGCAGACAGAGCAACAGAAGAAATATTCACCTCCCTGTCCGCCGTCTTTCCTGAGTTTCACTAGACAGGCTTTTCAGCCCGTCTAGCAAAGGCGCTTCAGATGGGGAGTGAAGGAGGCTGGAGGATAACTTGTATCCTGCCCTCTCTGGTCTCCTCCCCTCCCTGCCCACCTGAACACTCCCTTTCCTCCTCTTCTGAGGTCGCTTTTTTGACCTCAGAGAGAGGCAGTCGGTGTGGTTCTCTCACTGCCAGCTGCAAAGGGGAGAGATTTGGGGTCAGATCTCTGCCATCCCCTTTCAAGATTGGAGCACTGTCTCTGACCTCAGAGGAGTTTTCCGAGCTATCTATGATCCCTGGGATGCTCACTGGGACTATAGGATTGCTCCCTCTATGAGGCTTCAGGCTCAGATGAAGCTTTATATCTTGAACAGCTCTTCCTAACACCTCATTACATAAATCAGTGTTCATTGTGCATAGTATAGTCTGGATTTCCTTCATCAATTAAAACTTGGTGAGTCACGTGTCTGCATATTCCCCCTTTGCCCTCCCTTCCCTCTCCCACTTGCACGTCCAACTTTGGCAAAGCTATCTTTTTTTTTTTAATAATAGTTTTCTGTTATATATGAACCAGGAAATGGTGGTTTAAAGGCTTCCTCCAAACCAGGGTATAAAAACAGTATCAGATCACTCTGTCTGTTCTATGAAATGGAAAACTTGGAATACTCTAACTTGCAGAAAATGAGGCATGATCTCATACGAGTTCAGATATTGCACCATTCACATGAGTAGATGATGTGGGCAGAAATGTTGCTAAAAAGCTACATTTATCAATTAGCGGTCCCAAGTCAGCAGCACACTTGATTATATATAGAAAACTTGCATTAATTTGGAAAGGCTTCTTAATAAAACGCTTGTTTGTTTTTTTTAAAAATTACATTTTTTGAAACAAAACAAGGTAACAATATATTCCATTTTGGGATATATTTTTGGAACAATCAGAGAACCTGACTATAGGGTATATGTAGTTGCAGGTGACAGTATCAGATTCCAGTAATACAACCCCATAATAATTAATCATAATATAATGTCATAAGATAATATAATTTGAAAAAATTGTGGTCAGAATCCTCTTTCTGAGATACCATAATGCTTACAGTTAAGTGTACTTAAATTGATTGGCTATCTGGAGGGAGCAACCCCATGACTGCTAGACAGTAGGGCAACCTAGAAGCCTATAGGATATTGTGTTATCCAGGTACCTACCTTGGAGCCTGTGCTCTGAGGTCGGTTCCTGGAGAACCGACCTCCCCCCACTTCTGTGCTGCCTTGGAGGCAGCGCGGAACAGCCCTGTCCTCCATGCTCTCAAGAGGAGTGCAGAGTAGCTGAAAAGGGGTGTGGCTAGGGGCATTCTGGGGCAAGGAGGGCAGAAAAGCTTGTACGACACATCCTGTGTCATACAGCAGCCTCCTTCCCCGCTCCGTCCTCCCGCAGCTAGACAGCCGCAACCGGCTGTTTAGCCAAAAATGCAGGTCAGGAGAAGTGCGGAGGGAACAATCCCCTCCAAGCTTCTCCTGCTCTGCTTTGGATAGGCGGTTGCCTCTGAGTTCAGAGGCGGCCGCCTATCTGGGTAGGATTGTGCCCTTAGTGATGGAGGGAAATAGTAGCATTTAAAAAAAAAATGGTCTGGGAGTTTGAAGTGTTGCCTTAGGAGAAAAAAAGGCAATGTTTCCCCCTTTTATTGGGAAAAAATGTCACAGTGAACTTGAGTCTTGATATCAAAATTAATAGAACTCCTCATGCTTTCACCAGAAGACATTGGCCCGTTGACAGGTGCCTCTTGCCTACACTGTGTTACAGACTTAATTCGAAGGCTGGAATCATATGTACCCAATTACCTGGGAGTAAGCCCATTGAATTCAGTGGGATTCACTTTACTTTTGAGTACACATGTATGGGGTTACATGTAAGTTGTGTTCAATATGGAGAGCAGAGCATAAGAGTCTGATGGATTAATGACGTACTTGGTAAAAGTTAACTTGCCTGATTCTGCCCATGTCACAACTGGAATGGGAAAGTCAAGAACCTGCTTTTAGGATTTCTAATTGCATTTCCTATAAAATATTTTTTAATGTCTTTGTCAGAAATAAAACACAAATAGCGCGTAGCTTGGACCAGTCCTCAGAGAAGCTTTTTCTCAACAAATCTTGGCTAACTGACAGCCAGGGCATTATGCCTAGCCTACCTTGCTGCCAAAATAAACAGGGAGCTACAAATATAAAAAATGAATGTGTCATCCATATATATATTTGAAGTTATCCTTTCTTACTCTGCCTTTATTAATAATTATGTATGATGTTTCTCCCCTTCATGGATCACTGCCTTGTTGTGGCGAAGGGGCTTGCGTAACTCAGTGAAGCCATAAGCTATGCTGTGCAGGGCCACCCAAGACGGACAGGTCATGGCAGAGAGTTCTGACAAAATGTGGTCCACTGGAGAAGCAAATGGCAACCCACTCCAGTATTCTTGCCAAGAAAACCCCGTGGAACGTATCACAAGGCTAAAAGATATGATGCTCGAAGATGAGCCCCTCAGGTCAGAAGGTGTCCAATATACTACTGGGGAAGAGCAGAGGGAATTTCCAAGTAGCGCCAGAAAGAGTGAAGCAGCTGGGCCAAAGCCGAAAGGACACTCAGCTGTGGATGTGTCTGGTGGTGAAAAGAAAATCCGATGCTGTAAAGAACAATATTGTTTAGGAACCTGGAATGTAAGATCAATGAATCAAGGTAAGCTGGAGATGGTCAAACATGAGATGGCAAGATTGAACATCGACATCTTGGGAATAAGTGAACTAAAATGGACAAGCATGGGCGAATTTAATTCAGGTGACCATCATATCTACTACTGTGGGCAAGAATCCCTTAGAAGAAATGGAGTAGCACTCATAGTCAATAAAAGGGTGGGAAAAGCAGTACTGGAGTACAATCTCAAAAATGACAGAATGATCTCAGTACGAATCCAAGGCAAACCATTCAACATCTCAGCAATCCAAGTCTATGCCCCAACCACTGAGGCCGAAGAAGCTGAGGTTGATCGGTTTTATGAAGCCCTACAATACCTTCTAGAACTAAGACCCAAAAAAGATGTCCTCTTCATCATAGGGGATTGGAATGCTAAAGTAGGAAGTCAAGAAATCACAGGGATAACAGGCAAGCATGGCCTTGGTGTACAAAATCAAGCAGGACAAAGGCTAATAGAGTTTTGCCAAGAGAACACGCTGATCATAGCAAACACTCTCTTCCAACAGCACAAGAGGCGACTCAACACATGGACATCACCAGATGGTCAATATCGAAATCAGATTGATTATGTCCTTTGCAGCCAAAGATGGCGAAGCTCTATACAGTCAGTAAAAACAAGACCTGGAGCTGACTGTGGCTCAAATCATGAGCTTCTTATTGCAAAATTTTGGCTGAAATTGAAGAACGTAGGGAAAACCACTAAACCATTCAGGTATGACCTAAATCATATCCCTGATGAATATACAGTGGAGGTGAGGAATAGATTTCAGGGATTAGACCTGATAGACAGAGTGCCTGAGGAACTATGGACGGAGGTCCGTCACATTGTTCAGGAGGCAGCAACTCAATCCATCCCAAAGAAAAAGAAATGCAGGAAAGCCAAGTGGCTGTCTGATGAGGCTTTACAAGTAGCTGAGGAAAGAAGGGAAGCGAAAAGCAAGGGAGAAGGGGGAAGATATATCCAACTGAATGCAGAATCCCAGCTAATAGCAAGGAGAGACAAGAAGGCCTTCTTAAATGAACAATGCAAAGAAATCGAGGAAAACAATAGAATGAGAAAGACTAGAGATCTCTTCAAGAAAATCTGAGACCTCAAGGGAACGTTTTGTGCAAAGATGGGCATGATAAAGGACAAAGAAGGCAGGGACCTAACAGAAGCAGATGAGATTAAGAAGAGGTGGAAAGAATACACAGAAGAACTATACAGGAAAGATCTGAATGTCCCTGATAGCCATGATAGTGCGGTCACTGAACTTGAGCCGGACATCCTAGAGAGTGAAGTCAAGTGGGCCTTAGCAAGCATTGCTAACAACAAAGCTAGCAGAGATGACAGTATTCCAGCTGAGCTATTTAAAATCCTAAAAGATGATGCTGTTAAAGTGCTGCACTCAATATGCCAACAAATGTAGAACACTCAACAGTGGCTGCAAGACTGGAAAAGGTCAGTTTACATTCCAATTCCAAAGAAGGGCAATGCCAAAGAGTGTTCAAACTACCGTACAATTGCGCTCATTTCACATGCCAGCGAGGTGATGCTCAAAATCCTACAAGCTAGGCTTCAGCAGTATGTGAACCGAGAACTACCGGAAGTACAAGCTGGGTTTCGAAGAGGCAGAGGAACTAGAGATCAAATCGCCAGCTTTCGCTGGATCATGGAGAAAGCAAGAGAATTCCAGAAAAACGTCTATTTCTGCTTCATTGACTACGCTAAAGCCTTTGATTGTGTGGATCACAAGAAACTGTGGCAAATTCTTAAAGTGATGGGAGGACCAGACCACCTTACCTGTCTCCTGAGAAACCTGTACGAGGGTCAAGAAGCAACAGTAAGAACCGGACATGGAACAACTGATTGGTTCCAAATTGGGAAAGGAGTACGACAAGGCTGTATATTGTCTCCCTGCTTATTTAATTTATATGCAGAGTACATCATGAGAAACGCCGGGTTGGATGAATCACAGGTCGGAATTAAGATTGCCGGGAGAATTATCAACAACCTCAGACGCGCAGACGATACCACCCTCATGGCAGAAAGCGAAGAGGATCTAAAGAGCCTCTTGTTGAGGGTGAAAGTAGAGAGTGCAAAATCTGGTTTGTAACTCAACATTAAAAAAACAAAGATCATGGCATCTGGCCCCATCACTTCCTGGCTTATAGAAGGGGAAGAAATGGAAGCAGTGACAGATTTTATTTTCTTGGGCTCCAAGATCACTGCAGACAGTGACTGTAGCCATGAAATTAAAAGATGCTTGCTCCTTGGGAGGAAAGCTATGGCAAACCTAGACAGCATAGTAAGAAGCAGAGACATCACCTTGCCGACAAAGGTTCGTATAATCAAAGCTATGGTTTTCCCAGTAGCAACGTATGGCTGTGAGAGCTGGACTATAAGGAAGGCTGAGCACCGAAGAATTGATGCTTTTGAACTGTGGTGCTGGAGAAGACTCTCACAAGTCCCCTGGCCTGCAGGGAGGTCAAATCAGTCAGTCCTAAAGGAAATCAACCCTGAGTGCTCATTGGAAGGACAGATACTGAAGCTGAAGCTCAAATATTTTGGCCACCTAATGCGAAGAGAAAACTCCCTGGAAAAGACCCTGATGCTGGGAAAGATTGAAGGCAAAAGGAGAAGAGGATGGCAGAGAATGAGATGGCTAGATAGCATCACTGATGTGATGAATATGAACTTGAGCACACTCTGGGAGAGAGCGGAGGACAGGAAGGCCTGGCGTGCTATGGTCCATGGGGTCATGAAGAGTCGGACACGACTTAACGACTCAACAACAACAACAATGATGTTTCGGTTTTCTTATTTTATTGAGAATATTAATTGTTTGTTTTGTTGCTTGATTGGGTTTATAGGCTTCCCTATCTTGAAAGCCTAGGGTAGGTAATAGTAGACTTAAAAACAAATATAAAATACTCTGTAGAAACCCAATTAAAACAAAACTGACAGCTTAAATTCTCTTCGATATTAAAGCTACCAGCTGCCTGTATAACCTTGGTCTCCAGCCGTTTGTTTCTATCTGAGCAATCTTAAAATGTCAAAGTTGTTATTTTGAGTATAGCTTATGGAAAGGCTGGTTCAGAGCATGCTTTTGGCTAAATGTGGAACTGTTTCTGCTGATCTTGGAGATTATGGTGCATGAAGCTGTGGAGATGGTTTCTGATGTTATATATTCCCTACCCCCAATTCTTAACAGTTCTTATTTATATCAGTCTCAATAAAGTAGATTTCTGTTCTTTAAACATTGAAAACATGAAGCGGTGAATATTTGTAAGGAATGCTGTATTCTTCCATAGAAGGGCAAGCAGCAAAAGGTTTTATAAATGATCAGATAATTGAATCCCTTTTGGACTGTCAAATGTTCAGCCAGCAGGCTCTTGAGAATTGCATTTAAAGCCTTTGATTCAAATTAATTTTCTGTAGGGTGTACATACACAAAAGAAGGCACAGCTAGTTGTGGCTTAACATTCTGAAGTAATACAAAGAAAAGAGCACATCTACCAGGGAAATTGCCTGTCAATGAAATACCAGCCCCATAATGTCATCCTTGGATAAAGCAATTTTGAGGCCACAGAAGGTTATAATAATGCAGAGACGTTCTGTTAGCAAGGGGGGCAAGATTTTTCAGTATAGGCAGACTAATCTCTGCTCCTTTTCCTTTTAAAACAGGCACTACTTTGCATTGCCAATTAATCCAGGTGAACAGTTTTACATGTTCTGCACCCTTGCTGCCTGGCTGATTAATAAAGCAGGACACCCTTTTGAACAACCACAAGAATATGACGACCCAAATGCAACAATATCCAGCATACTTTCAGAGCTGCGGTCATTTGTAAGTGGACCATTTAATTCTGTGTCTTTGAAATGTTTTGGCCATCCATTATGATTTTGTGGACTGCATATATGCTAATTGTCTCTGGTTGGGTTCAGATGACACACTAACCCACCATGGGTTAGCATGTTGTGTGGGGTGTTTTGCCCGCCTATGATCAGTAAGTTACCCACCCTCATTATCCATCCTCTGCAGAATGGGTATGGGGCCCCGGGGTGGCTTACCATGTTGTCTTTCAGGCTCCTTGTTGATAAATTTGGCGGCTCTGTTGGTAAATCCGGCTGACCCCAGAGACAGCCGCTTAGATGCCTGGAAGTTCCGGTGGCGCTGTAGCCCATGCGACCGATCTTTATGGTTATGTATCGATGGCTGGAGCAGCCAGCATGGCCGCATTCCTGCCATGGTGGCAGCTGGGATATGTGGCTACAGTGCCAGAAGAATGACAGTGGAACCATGGAGTGGGGATAGGTAAGGGAACCATGCTGCCCTGCATGGTTCCACAGATGTGTGGGGGGAGGGCACACATTGTGGTTTTCTTCCCTCTCCTCCCGTGATCGTGTGAATGGACCCTCTAACTTGTACTTCAGCAGAGCTATAGTTAGCTAAGAGGGGATGGCTAACTTTTGTATCCACATGACTACTCTGCTTTCCAGACAGTGATCCAGGGCTAGAAGTGTATTGCCACACAAACTGACCTCTCATGAGTGGTCAGGTTCCATAATAAAGTGTGTACTATCTATCAATAAGGTTTTCTTATGAAGGGCATATACACTCAGTTGTAGTATTGTATACAACAGGTATGGGCAACATACAGGCCACATGCAGCCCGCATTACACCAAGCTTATTGTCATCCCTCAATTAAAGTTGGATAGGGCTGTGGGGTGGGGAATAAAATTGCATTGGGAGGAAGTGTCAGTCTGCAGCTAGATCCAAGCCAAGGCCTGTCTAGTCCAGCATTCTGTTTCCACAGTGGCCAGCCAGATGGCTTTGGGAATCCCACGAGCAAGACGTGAGTGCAGTAGCACTGCCCCATTCATGTTCCACAGAAACTGGTATTCAGATGCATACTGCCTCTGATACTGGAGATAATATATATCCAACAAGACTGGTGCCCATTGATAGCCTTATTTTCCATGCATTTTTGAATTACATCTCATTAAATTAAATTGGGCTTGCTGCTGAGTATACATGTATAGGAATGCACTGTATGTTTATCAGTACAACCAAATTGACTTATGTGCTTTGTGGCTAGCACGCCATTTCCCATGTTCTCACTTATTCAAACATAATAGAGTTTATGTTTTTATATACAGTATATATATTTAATAAAAATAATTATGTTCTGGATTACTGTAGATAGAGCAGGGGTAAGCAGTGCAGAGCCCGCAGATGCACCTGCACCTTCCACAACCCCACCGTGCGCCCTCCAGCCCCCTCATGACCCCCTCATCTCAGCTATTGCCTTTTCTGCATTGGTGATAGGAGTGGGAAAGGGTTGTGGCGATGGGGGGCATTTCCAGTGGAGGAGGGAGGTGGTGGTGAGTGCAGCAGTGAGGGAGAAGACTCATGAAGACAGACACTTTCGGTGGGGGAGATGCCGGTGAGTGCAGCAGCGAAGGGTCACAGGAAAGCAAAGTGGCAGGAAGAGGAGGAAGGGGGCAAGAAAAGAGAGAATCTAGCAAAGCAGGAGCAAAAAAGAGAGAATGAAAGCAAGGGGGGCAACAATAAAAGAAGAGTCCCCAAGATATGTGCTTGGGCCCAAATGATTACGGGACCAATCTGCCCTTCTGTCTGGAAAGAAAATTACACATGCTTTCACGGGGCCGAAAATATTGCCTACCCCTGACCTAGAGAATATAATGAAATGGAGGTGAATCTGTTTTTAAAGATCAAATCGAATGGGAAGCACAATTGAGATGCTGGTACATTGCAGTTGATATTATAGGCCATATAAATATGTTGCTTTCTTGCTTGGAAGCTTTTGTACTTGGGTGAGCACATGTCCTGATAGAATGTTAATCTACACTAGCAGTTTTCTTCTAAAATAGACCCAGTCCATGCTATTACTTTTAGGACAATCAAATGGAAGTGAGGACTGGCTCATATACTTTTTAATAGCTGTGTAGAAGATGTAACTTTGGCAAGTACAGTTCATCATCCACAGTCCTGCAGGAGTATGACAGGGTCCTGTTATCCACCCCTCCTGAGCGAGAGGTTTCTCTTCTGTTTCTCTGTTGGAGCAGGTGGGTGGTTTCAACGGTAGCTGCTTTGTAAAAGAATGATTAATTTCAGTTTATTGCAGTGCTGCTGCTAGTAAAGGGAGGGGGGAGTTGATTTTGAACTTTAACTTTTGATTCACATAATTGTTCTTCGGAACGAAGCTTATGCAGACACTATGTCATCCTTTAAGGGACCCTGTGGCTCAATTCTGACATTACATCTGGTTAGCACTAAACATGGTTTAGCGCACTGGTCAGCAGCATGCAGGTTGCATGCAACCCCCCCTTGCCCCCTAGGCCGCACCATGTTCCCCTGCCACCAAAATTTTCAGCAGCGGCAAAAATTGGTTGATTTTTCTGCTGCTGCAGCTGCAACAACAAATTTGGCAGCAACAGCATATTTGGCAGGGCTGGGGTGTGGGTCCTACTGGGTTTCATGGGAGGTAACACAGTACCCAGAAGTTGCCCACCCCTGGTTTAAAACTTAAACCATGGTTTGAACTTACTAACATACAACAGGCAAGACATGGTTTAGAGGTATTTGCCTCCTTTCATATTCTATCTGCTCAGCTTCATAAATTCCCTTCCTGCCTTCTTGGTGCCACAGACTCTGCAGGCAGAGGCAGAGTCATAACCTTGACAATGGCTTGTTGATTCAGATATCACACCTATCCATAGTTAGCACTAACTGTGATTTACATTCCCACATGAAACCATGTTCTGGTGTACCAGCCAATCTCAAATAATAATTTCTCGTCTTAGATGTCATGCCAGATCATGGTTTTGTGTGATACATGAATTGAGCCTGTGTGTTGACAGGTACTGGGGAAAATAGGTCCACCAACTTTCTGAAGAAATTACCCTTTCAATAATTCAAGAAAGTAAAAATGGGATTGAGTAAGTGGCAGCCTTAGTATTGTGGTTGTGAGCTATTGGCAGGAAATATATCAAAAGCTAGGGAGAAGTTATGATATGTCTTGGCTGTCAGATTCACATTTGGACAGCACATCCAAATAGAAAACTAAAATTAAAAGCAGTGTGGTAGATCATGAATATAGTAGTCATGGGTCTCGTGTGCACGTGCACGAACATTACTTGATTTCTCATCATTTGCAGCTGAGTTGTATGAATAGGTTCCATTGGAAAGCACTCTGAACTGATGCAAGTTGATATGTAAGTTCTATTGCTGGTGTTTATGTTTAGCAACTCATTCACATATGCAAATTGCTTTTTGATGCTGCAAACATATTTGAACCAGACCTTGATGAAAAAGAAAATGTAATTATTATATGTAATGATGTTGCATCTCGGTTAATGATGTATATTTCTGTTTTAGGGGAGATCTGTGGATTTTCCTCCCTCAAAGCTAAAGGCAGGTTATGGAGAGCAAGCGTGCTATGTTCTTGACTGCTTAGCGGAAGAAGCCTTGAAATATACATCCTTTGCCTGGAAAAGGTGTGATATCTTAACAAGATTGACTGTGTTTCTCCACTTTGTATTTTAAGGAACTCCGGGGCTAATTGTACAAAATGAGAACACTAGAACAATACAGGCAGGTCATATCCAAATATACTGTGGCACTTTTTTCTCAGACATAGACCTAAGTTTCCACACAATTCCAGTTTTTTTTTGGTATGTTGTCAGAATTTGTGTACAGTTATTCTTCATTTGTGTGAGACAAATGAGGCCCAGGCATCCTCCCCATGATGGCTCCTCTATTGCATGTATGTTGTATCATTTCTATCATGTGAACCTCAGAAACTTGACTCTGGGAAACTGGAATGTTCTCTCCAGCAAGGGTACCCATTATTGTGTTGACTGCTATATGGAATGTAATTGTATGAAAATATTAAGCACCTATCCATTTATTTGATTTTTATCCCACCCTTCTTTCAAGTGTAGCAGAAATCGGAGTCAGAGAGACCATGGAGTGAAAGAAAAAGAGATTCTTCTTTATTTAACGCACGGGCTTGAGGCTGGAATCTTTTCCAAAGAGCCAGAAGCCCCGAATCACAGTAATACATGACTTTTATAGATATGACAGTAGGCAGTTTCCCCCCTCCCCTTCTCTCACTGTTTCTAACTGCGTGGTCTATGAAAATGGGTAATAGGGCACGATTAGCAAAGAACGAGACCTTGATATGTAGCCAAGTAATATGCAAGCCAAGCAGAGGACTGGAACAGGATATGCCAGAGTCAGAGAGACCTAGTCCTGCTAATAATTTGGGGAATTTCCACATTGCTGTTTTAGCTATCTCATGCCAGCTCAGCAAGAACATGAGTCCACTTAGTCTGATTTCTGACATGGCTGCTACACAAGGAGCTCACCCTGGAATATATGGTGTTATCCCATTTTATCATCACAACAATCCTATCAGGTAGGTTAGGGCTGAGAGTGACTTGCCCAAGGCCATCCTGTGAAGTTGCTAGCTGAGCAGCTATTTGAATCTGGGCTTCACATGTCCAGGCTCCACACTTGCCACTGCTGTGTAAACTATTGGATATTGCCTATGGCATTGCAGGCGCTGTTGTAGAACAGCATGTAAGAACAGGGAGAGAACCGAACCTCTCCTAAGCCCTAAACTCACTGAGTGCTCTTAGGCAAGTCACAATGTCTCTTGGTATCTTTTCCTTCCCACCTCCTGAATATGAGAATGATAACACTTGCATGCCTTATTGGGTTACAGAAATACAAAAATATATTGAGCATTTAGGCATATATGCATCCACCTCAGATATTATTATATTTCTTCTTTTCATGTTAGGGTACTGAAAGTGGTGTACAATACAAAAACACTTAAATTACAGTATAATAAAATCATTTTTAAAACATTGCATTAAAAATACCGTAACATAACAAAATAGTAAAAGCAAATCACGGTATGTTTGATTTATATTTAGAAAATAAAACTCACAATGAGGTCCTGTACGTCTCTACTCAGAAGTAAGTTGAAATCATTGGGGCTTAGTCCAAGTAAGTGGGTATAGGATTGCAGCATAAAGGAAAACTATGGGAAATATGGTTGTTATTCGCTTGTCAGTTTTATTTCAAAAAAATCATGAAGAAATACAAGAAACTTGAAATAACAACAGTATTCCCTCATTAATGAAGTTTGTTTTGCCTTTGTATATATCAGTTATTGTCAGCATATAGTGTTTTGAAGCTTTGTGTCCTGTACTATTTTATCAGATTTTTTCAAAAGGATTTCCGAGTCCCTGCAAGTTAAAAATCTGGGAGTCTCTTATTTATGAACATAAAGCATGAACCAGACTTCCACCACCCCACAACTATTTGAACTAAAATATTTGTGGTGGGGAGCAATAAAGTGCACCTAACATGGTTTAAACATATTTAAACAAATTGAAAGCTTTGCTTGGGAATTGTTTTTATTGGAATACTTGTCAATTTAAGACATTACAACTCTTAAGCATATACTTCCTGACATTGTTTAGACATTAAGCAAAAAACAAAGAGCTGTGTCCTACAATGTCCTTTGACCAACAAAATGGCATCTGCCAGTGGAATGGATTCCTTCTCCCCCTTCAGTCCCTTGCACATGCCCCAAATCTGCTCTGGAGTGTTGGGGGACTCTCCAGAGCAGAGTTGGGGGGGCTGTAAGGGAAGGAGGAGAAAGGATGGATGTCACTTCGAGGCACTAAATGCTGTTAACATAGTAATTTTAGCACGCACAAAGAATTCTATATATGCATGCATGCTTCCCAGGGATAAGCATCTGAAAAAAGTTAATTATAATTTTTAAACTGACAGATCTGATTGGTGTTGTATCCATTAATTATTTTACTAATTAATTTTATGAAACAATGCATTTTTAGACATTTTCCATAGGACAGTATAACAGTGGAACATTTTCCACTTCACATCGCTGCCTAGCAGTACCTTCAAACTGCTGTATTTTCAACTTGAGAAGAAAAACAAAAACTGCTGCATCATCATACATTCTTATAGGATTGTGTTTATTGTTTTAGGCCCATGTATCCAACAGAGGAGGTAGAAGAAGAAGCAATAACAGAAGATGATGCTGAACTGACTCTTAATAAAGTAGAAGAAATAATTGCGGTAGGTATATGTAATTTCCTGTTGACTTACTACTATTGCTAAATGAGAAGGAAACACCTGTGTTTAACAGTGAAATCCTGTATGTGTTTACTCAGAAGTAAACCTTATCAAATGTAATGTTGTTTACTTCCAAGTAAGTGGGTATAGAATTGCAGCATAAATGTAATAGCGGGAATAAGATGAAATAATAGTTTTGTCCACTGGCCCCAATGCCCCGTCTATTTGAAAGGGCTGTGTGTGCTCTTGTGCCTCAGAATGCAACATTGTGTAGCAGCCATATCGGGGGTCAGACTAAGTAGCCTCATGCAGTCTCATGCTTCATGTTCTTGCTGAGCTCTTGCTCTCTGAAATATATGTTTGTAAGCTGACGAGACGCAGGAATCTCTTAACTTGTCAACAAAGGCTAAGGTCATAGTGATATGTATATCATGTTCTCTGCTGTTCTCTGCTTATCATGGCTACCCTATAACCCATTTCTTGTATTACAAACAATGGTGCTAGGAGAGGAAATGCTGAATACTGCAAACCCACACAGAAAGGGGCGGGGGAGATTTTGCATATGTGTCATAATGTCTATGAAAACAATGTGCTGATGTAAATTGCGGCTTTTGGCTCTTTGGAAGTTATTCCAGCCATAAAGCCCGCGCGTTAAATAAAGAAAAACTCTTTTTCCTTCACTCCGTGGTCTCTCTGACTCTGAGTTCTGCAATAATTGAACTATCTTGAATTAAGATACCTGTGTAGTGATACTGAGAATGTGGCTGACTAGTGTGAACATCTTGTTGATGTAAATGGGTTAAGTGTCATTGCATTGCCACATAGAAAACCAATTAGGCCTTGCTACACATGGAACAGAATGAAGTGGTACAGTTCTGAGGTGGTAGAATGGATTGTACCACATGAGCTATCACATTTTTAAACATTCCCACATTTAAAAAAAAATTCCCCACAAATAAAAACCAGGTAAGTGCACTGGGCTGGGCTAGAACATTTCTCCCCAACATGCTAGGTTTTTATTTAGCAGGAAGCTTTTCTTTTTTCCAAACATAAGGGAGCCCTGAGAAGTGTGATTCTTTCCGCCCCCTTTTCCCCAATCTGAACTGATACAGTCCACTCTTCAGCTGGTTCACCCATAACACTAAATCATGGTTTATTTAAACCATGGTTTATTGTCCCACCCAGGGTTTGTGTGGCAGTTGATCGAACAAACCATGGTTTGTTTTCTCAGTCCCAGGGCTATTTGTTTCCCTCCTCCTTTGCCTTCTCCGTCCTTATATCCCAAATTCCTTTGCGGCACTGCAGTACTGGCATGTAAAGAGACTGGGTCTTATTTTTATGTATTTATTTGATTTGTACCCCTCCTCTCTACCAAAAAATGGCACTCAAGGTGGCGTATAGGTACAATTAAAATTAAAACAATACATTAAAATACAATAGAAACGTAACAGTTACAGAATAAAAAATAAACCATAGCACCCAACCCAACAGACCCACTAACGGGCCAAAGGCCCTCTTGAATAAAGTGGTCTTTGCCTGCTGGTGGAAGGACAGCACAGAGGGAGTAAACCTAGCCTCTTTTAGGAGGGAGTTCCACAGTCTGGGAGCAGCCACCAAAAAAGGTCCTCTCTTGGGTCACCACCAAATGCGCCTCTGAAGGCCGCAGTCTGGAAAGAAGGGCCTGTCTGGAAGATCTTAAGAACCAGGCAGGCTCGTATGGGAGAAGGCAGACTTTCAGGTAGCCAGGTCCCAAGCTTTATAGGCCTTTATAGGTCATAACCAGCACTTGGAATTTAGCCTAGAAACCAGTAGCCAGTGAAGCTGCTGTAACAAGGGAGTCACATGCTGTCTGTAACCAGCCCCCGTCAATAGTCTGGCAGCAGCATTCTGGAACAGCTGAAGTTTCTGAACAGTTTTCAAAGGCAGCCCCATGTAGAGCATGTTACGGTAGTCTAGACAGGATGCAACTAAGGCATGTGTGGCCATGGCCAGATTAGACATCTCTAGGTGCAGTTGGCACACTAACTTCAGCTGTGCAAACAGGCTCCTGGTCACCACTGAGACCTGGGCATCCAGGTTCAGGGCCGAATCCAAGAGTACACCCAAACTGTGAGCCTGAGTCTTCAGTGGGAATGTAACCCCATCTAGCACAGGTTGAATCCCTAATCCCTGATCTGCTTTTTGACTGGCCAAAAGTACCTCTGTCTTGTCCGGATTAAGTTTTCATTTGTTTGCCCTCATCCAACATCAGGCACTGCTTTAGAACCAGAACAGCTTCCTTGGATTTAGATGGAAAGGAGAGATAGAGTTAGGTATAATCAGCATACTGGTGGCACCAAACCCCAAAACTCTGGACAGTTTCTCCCAGCGGTTTCATGCATAGGTTAAATAGCATGGGGGAATAGATGGAACCCTGAGGGACACCTCAAGCCAAGAGCCATGGCATCGAACAGACAACCCCCAGCCCTGCCTTCTGAGATCACCCTTCCAAGAAGGAATAACTGTGCCTCCCAGTCCCACCTCAGACTGATGCCTGAGAAGGATACCATGGCTGATGGTTTCTAAAGCTGCTGACGGGTCCAGCAGAACTAAGAGGGACACACTCCCCCTGTCCAGTTCCCAGCATAAATCATTCTCCAAGGGTGACCAAAGCAGTTTCTGTCCCATCTGGCATGAAGCCAGGTTGAAATGGATCTAGATAATCCATTTCATCCAGAAATCCCTGGAACTGAAAAGCCACTGCACACTTCAGCTCCCTGCCCAAGAGCAGAATATTAGAGACTAGCCAGAAATTATCCAGTACAATGGGGTTCTGGGAGGATTTTTTTTTTTTTAACAAAGGTGTTACCACTGCCTCCTTTAGGCAAGACGGAACCACACCTTGCTGTAAATAGGCATTCACCGCTGCCCTTACCCACTCAGCCAGTCCCCCCACCCCTCGCCTCTCCAAGGATCCTGTCCACATTCTCAAGCTGTACAGATTGAAAAGTATCCATTTTAACTGGATAAGTAGTAAAGTTACATCTATTGGACCTCTGTCAACTGTGGTATCCAAATCGGCATGGATGCAATTGATTTTTTCTCCAAAGTGTTGTGCAAATTGGTCACAGCAGGCTATTGAGTAGTCCACCTTCTTGTCTTGTGGGCCAGATCATAACAGGCCTTTGACCACCTGAAAAATCTCCACTGGACAACTCTGAGCAGATGGAATGGTGGCAGAAAAGTAACACTTTTTGACTACTCTTGCCCGCTGCCTCTATAGCCTAGCGTAACAACCCATGAACAACCAACGATTCTGGGTTCAGACATATCAACCCATGGTTTAAACAACCCATGGTTCACAACCCAGCAACAAACCATAGGTTCTCTTCATGGGTTGTTCATGGTTATCAACACATAGTTAACCCGTAGTTCTGGGCTCATGCATAACGACAACCCATAATTCTACAAACCATGGTTTGTCATTATGTGCAAACCAGGTCTTCCGCTTTCTCCTGCTGCAAGTGTAGACCAGACCTTAACCACAGTCAATTGGACTGGACAGTACGGTCCAATTAACTTCAAACTGTCTTTTGCTTAGGCACCTTTTATCTTAGCAAAGGAAAATGTTACCTATATGATCGTGGAAAAAAAACCTCATCTAAATTGCTGCACATATAAGGGCAGTATACTAGAACATTTGCTCTGTACATTAGCAGTCCAGACCATCCATGGTCACGTGGCCAAATGTTGGTATATAAAATGAAAATCATTTCTGATAGAGCTGGCAGCAATTCCTGTTAATGCAGCAGCAATTTACCAGCTGTCAGACTCATAGGGATTGCTGCCAGCTGTATCTATGATTACGTAGTTCCCGTGTTACGTTATCCATGCAAATGCATGTTTAGAGGGTAGCCAGGATTGCTCACAGATGACTTGCATGAACTGGCCACAGGTGGTATTTCAATGCAAGGAAGGGCAAAGCTGTTGTGGTAAGGATTGCTAAAGGCGTGAAGCTCACAAAAAGCTCTGTGGATAGTATATCGCACTGTGTCAGAA
This sequence comes from Heloderma suspectum, assembly GCF_057233095.1. Classification (NCBI taxonomy): domain Eukaryota; kingdom Metazoa; phylum Chordata; class Lepidosauria; order Squamata; family Helodermatidae; genus Heloderma; species Heloderma suspectum. The sequence goes on along the minus strand of NC_139460.1, from coordinate 56,093,185 downwards.
CATAATACCATGCTTCAGTTTACTTTGGCAAAGGTTGTGGAATCATTCAGAAAACCATTTTTAAACCACAGTCTTGTATGTCTTGCTAAATAATATTTTATATGTTTTTAAGGAAGAAGAGACAGACAGTGAGGAAAACTACATTGACCTGAACGTTTTAAAGGCACAAACTTACAAATCAGTAAGTGTTTTACTCCTCAGCTAGCATTGAACACTGGATCTAAAGGTGCTTTTTTTGTGGCAAGTGAAAGGCATTTCTGCTCACGCAAGGTGTCTCCCCTTCTTCTGTAGCTGTCTGTACAGCTTCCCACGCTGTTCTGGAGGGTGCCTGATCCCTCAAGCAATTGTGTGGGTGGGTTTGTGGAGAGGGATGCAAGGAGCTGTGGTAGGGAAAAGTTGATGGAGAGAGCCTCGTTGCATGAGTGAGTTCCACTCAGTGTATTCTTGGATGCAACCAAACATTTTCCTGTTTTAAACCAATATGCCGTTAATTTTACAAAACAACTGTAGTGGATGTGAACCATATCATAAGTTAAAATACCAACTGAAGTTCAATTTAACTAACTTTAGAATTGTTGAATGCTTAATGAATTAACCCTGTAGTCTTCTCTTAAAAAAAAAAAAGGCATCAAGAATGCATTATTTATTTATTACATTTCTATACCGCCCAATAGCCAAAGCTCTCTGGGCAGTTTACAAAAATTAAAACATCTAAAAATACAATATAAAGATTTTAAAAGCCAATTCCATAAAAACACACACGAACAGAACAACATACAAGAACATATATCTAAAACAACTTCAACGAGCAATCTCAAAGCAGACAACCATAGCCATATGCCATTCCAGGATCAATGAAAACTTACCATATGCTGCCAATGCCTGGGAGAAGAGAAAGGTCTTAGCCTGGCACTGAAAAGATAGTAATGTTGGCGCCAGGTGGGCCTCGTGAGAGAGATCATTTGGGGGCCACCACCGAGAAGGCCCTCTCCCTTGTTGCCGTCTTCCAAGCTTCCTGTGGAGTAGGCAGCCAGAGGAGGGCCTTAGATGTTGAGCATAGTGTACGGGTAGGTTTGTGTCAGGAGAGGCGCTTTGTCAGGTATTGTGGTCCCAAGCCGCGTAAAGCTTTATATGTTAAAACCAGCACCTTGAAGCGGGCTTGGAAACATACAGGCAGCCTCATATATTCTGACCTTCTGGTCCCCGTTATCAATCTAGCTGCCACATTTTGCACAAGCTACAGCTTCTGAACCATCTTCAAAGGCAGCCCCGTGTAGATTGCATTGCAGTAATCTAACTTTGAGATTACCAGAGCATAGACAACTGAAGCCAGGTTATCCCTGTCCAGATAGGGGCATAGCTGGGCCACCAACCAAAGTTGGTAGAAGGCACTCCATGCCACTGAGGCCACCTGAGCCTCAGGTGACAAAGATGGTTCCAGGAGGACCCCTAAGCTATGGACCTGCTCCTTCAGGGGGGGTGCACCCCTATCCAGAGCAGGTTGAACACCCTCCATCCGGTCAGCAGAACCACCCACCAACAGCATCTCAGTCTTGTCTGGATTGAGCTTCAGTTTATTAGCCCTCATCCAGTCCATTGTCTCAGCCAGGCACTGATTCAGCACCTCCGCAGCCTCACCTGAAGAAGATGAAAAGGAGAAATACAGCTGCATGTCATCAGCGTACTGATGACAACGCACTCCAAAACTCCAGATGACCACAGCATGGGGGACAAAACTGACCCCTGTGGAACCCCAAATTGGAGAATCCATGGGCTGAGCAGTGTTCACCAAGCACCACCTTCTGGAGCCGACCCTCCAAGTAGGAGCGAACCCACTGCAATGCAGTGCCTCCCACTCCCAGCTCAGACAATCGTTCCAGAAGGATACCATAGTCTCTGGTATTGAAAGCCACCGAGAAGTCAAAGAGAATCAACAAAGTCACACTCCCCCTTCTCTCTCCTGAGATAGGTCATCATACAGGGCGACCAAGGCTGTTTCCGTGCCAAAACCCTGCCTGAACTCCCGACTGTAATGGGGGTCTCATCGGTCTCATCCAAGAGTGTCTGGAGCTGGTTGGCAACCACCAGTTCAAGAACCTTGCCCAGGAAAGGAACATTTGCCACTGGCCTAAAATTACTAAGATTTTCCAGGTCCAGGGAGTGTTTTTTCAGAAGTGGTCTCACTACCGCTTCTTTGAGGCAGCCTGGGACCACTCTCTCTTGCAAGGAGGTATTAATCACCTCCCTGGCCCAGTCAGCTGTTCCTTCCCTGCCAGATTTTACTCCTTTTTTATACTAACTTTCCTACAAATCAGATTTTTCATATACTGATGATCCCTGGCATTATCTTTCCTATTACTTTACTAGTTTGGTAAAGCGATAGGAAAGATAATGCCAGGGATTTTGCCATGTTAATTATTTGTAGATCAGAGAGCTTCGGCTATTGGGCGGTATAGAAATGAAATGAAATGAAATAAATGAAATGAAATAAATAAATCTTTTCCTTACAAGAAGTTGCAAAGTAGCAATGATACTGCAGTTAGTCTGCCTTCCATTTGCACTGGCATGTATCCTTGTAATGCTGCAATCCTGTCATCTTTAAGGACGCCATAGTAATAGAACTGTTAGCACACCTCGCCTTCAGCGTTTGCATAGAATTAGTATAAGGAATGTGTGTTCCTCATGGGACTACTGTGCATCATAATTTGAACATTTGCTAATATGTTTAATATAAATTTCTTGCTAGGACGTGATTGAATCAAAACAAGAAGAGATTTTAGAATCCACAGTAGATGCAGCTGAGTGGAACCTTGAAGTTGAACGGGTCCTTCCTCAGTTGAAAGTTACAATCAGAACTGATAACAAGGTGGGTAAGGACTTGCCTATACTGCTGTGCCGCTACTAATTCAGTAAGCCTACTTCATGAAACAACCTACCTTTAATGTGTGCATGAATGTGTATATTTTTAAGGCCCAGATTGTAATCAACAGATTAAAAAGTACTTTGAGCAGGCATTCCAAATCTGCTGAATTCAAACTCCCAGTTGCCTTTTCTTCTGCAAAATATCACAGTTAAATATGAAGTGTGATTAAAGCTACTTGACTGATAACAGCACTTAAAAATAGATTAGCATCTACAAATAACGGACTTGTGCTACAGCATAAACATGTTTGCTGTTTTTAAACTTAAGGATCTTTTTTAATGCAGTGCAGATGTAAAAGCAAATAGATGTTAAGTGGTATTAAGAGGAGCACTTGGATTTCTTAAACTTGAGATGTTCAGATCTATGTTGGTTTAGCCAAGTTTGAATAGATCAACTTTTTATGAACAGTTTTATGATTAGAATGGTGTCTTCATATTAGTTAAACTGTTAGACAATTTCCCCTGAGGAAGAACTAGCAGTTCAAGCTAAATGTCTGGTATTAGGCTGGCATCAAATTATTTTTGCACTCCGTGGTTTTTGCCTTCTGCATCTTCTCATTGTGTAGCGAGTCCTGCGGCCCCTGTTTTGCTGTATGTGCTGTTCCTATATGTAGCCTTCCAAACCTCATTTAGATGTTCTTTAGCATTTCTTTTGCTTGATGCATTCTACTACACCCTTTTTCAGCACTACCATGTTTTGGCAGTATTGATCACTCCCTTATATTGCACGTGCGTGCGCGCACACACACACACACACACACACACCTTGCTACTTGTGACTGTACTCTTCTGTTTGTGCTTGCATGGCTTTTGGTGGGTCTCTGCAATGTTCTTGACTCTTCTCTTTCAACACACTTGGTGGCTGTTCTCATTCATGTACATGGGTACAATTACCATTTGATGCTTAATTTACCCTCTTACTCATAATTTTTCACTTCTACAGCTCTGTTTAAATGTATTGCTGATACTTTACTCTGGTTTCTTTCTGTTTTGTTTTCTGCTGAGCATGCTAAAGATGAAGCTCTTCTCAACCAATTCTCCTCCCCCTGTCGCTCCTCTCTAGGATTCTGCTATCTTTCTGATCTGCAAGGTCTTGAAACCTTGGGTTATATTCAGCTGCTTCCCACACATCCAGTGCATTGCTAACTCCAGCTAGCATGTCCCCCGGACAAAATAGCATCCATCAGTGGAATAGATTGCCCTTCCCCCCTGCAGCTAACTGTACCCCCCGAAATCTGCTCTGGCGGCTTGGGAGATCCTCTGATGTGGGGTGCAAGGGGCTGCTGGGGGCCAGCAGATGGGAAAGTTCAGTTGCATGAGCAGTAGCCTGCTCATGCAATGCTGGATATTGGCTGATGAAATGAACTTTCATTTGTTTATTTCCATTGACTCACTTTCTCTGCTAGCTAGAACATTGGATATGTTCCACTTCAGCTGAAAATGACTGGATGAACCAATCTTGTGTAGAACACAATTGTAGAACACATTGGATATGTTCCACACAAGATTGGTTCATCCAGTCATTTTCAGCTGAAGTTTGATCATGTGAACCCATCATGTCTGAAAAGGTCTCCTTTAGGCTACCTGCTATGAGTTAATTTTGTCAAATCTTTTTCCTTTTTTAGATCTCTGGGCACTGATAATTGCAATTTTATGTTCTATAAAGTAAGAATTCTGTCAGTGCTAAACTTGAGCTATAATGTGGTGGTGGTAATGAGTAGAAGTTTTGATTACTTAATAAATACATTCTCACCCTTTTTTTATATACCAGAAGAGAGTGGGGATGGAATCAATATTAGTGCCTAGAGCACTCTGTAATAATTACTTCTGGAACAAGAGTATTCACAAACAGCCAGTTGCAAACACTGTTGCCTCCTATCTATTGTCAGTGATGTTCAGAGTTTATTTTGGAGCACAGATGTGTCCCAGGCTTTTAGATTATATCATTCTAATACAACAGTCTTGAAACATGCCACTTTTTATAGCTATGCTGCAAACTTTCCCAGGCATGATTAGGGAGGTATAAAGTAAATTGCAACTTTGTATTTAAATTATAGGACTGGCGAATCCATGTAGATCAAATGCATCAGCACCAAGATGGAATTGAAACTGCTTTAAAAGATACCAGGGTAAGTCTGCGATATGTGTAGATAATTCAGACAAGGAGGGCTTTTAATGAACTGATGGTAGTTCAGGGAATTCTTATTGGAGAACTTTCTCTGTGTGTGTGTAGTCCCTTTTAAGTGCTTGTGAGTCACTTACTGCCAAATCTCTTGGCATCACTTGGTGTTGGTTATTTGTGACTTTTAAGAGGCAACACAACTCTTTGTTTCCTGCAGCAGGCTTTTGCAAGGTCTGTGGCATCAGCTTTCCCCAGAGCTTCTGGGGAAGACCAAGCAAAACTGCTTCTGCTAGACATCTGGTTTTCTCTGGAGCTAGGCTTTCTCTGCCAGCTGATACTGACTTTATATAGTGGACATTTAGAAAGGCTTCTATAAGGAATTGGGTGTAGGAATCAAGATATTAGAGAAACCTCTGTTTCCAAATGAAGTTCCTTTCTGATCTTGATGTGGCCGTTTTTTCCCTCCAAGAGAAGGGGCTTTTAGCTGGTGAATAGCAAACAATGAGAGCTGTTTAACTATGGGTTACAGCTCTGGGTTGTTTCTTCCCCAACAACCAAGAAATCCCAGTTCACACATCATGCTTAACAATTCAGGTTTAAAAAAAACCTGGGTTGTTGTCACATCCAAATGGGGCCATAGAACAGCTACAACATTCACCATTTTTGTTACAACATTCAGTGTCTGAACTGAACTTCAAAGCAGAACTCAAATTGTACAATTTGTTCAGTGATGATTATTTGACACGTCGGTTGATAAGTAACTGTCAGAAAGTAAATCCTAGTACTAAGAATAGAACATAGATGCCATTTTGTTCTTTAAAAATTCATTCATAACCAGTTGAGAAGAGTTATGAAAGCTTGAGCAAATGTATTAAATAATGATTGGCCTTTGTATTTCTAGTTCTCTAACAGTAACTCCTGCTCTCTTTCAGTGCTGTATAGCAAGGTGATTTTGAAATGGAGAGAATATTGGATCAGAGTTGGATGGTCAAAGAAAAAAAAAACTTAAAAGTGCCACTAGGCATGCCCAAGCTCTTGAGCTTGCCTGAAGTAGTTCTAAGATCCCAGCCAGTCTTCAGTGGTAATTGACTCGTGTAATACTGTTGCAGGGCTATCTTGACAAACTTCATAATGAAATCAGCAGAACTCTGGAAAAGGTTAGCAGTCGAGAAAAGTACATCAACAACCAACTAGAACATTTGGTCCAGGAGTATCGTTCTGCACAGGCACTTTTGAGTGAGGTAACAACTGATGCTCTTTTTTCGCCCCAGAAGTCTTGGTCCACTGCTGGGAGACTGTAGTTGTGCCTCTTGCTGTATTAACTACACATGTTTACTGTTAAACTCAAGCTGTGACTGTTACTCACGTGCTACAAAAGGTATAAACTTAAGACATTTCAATGGCTTTTATTGCATTTAAGCTATAGATCAGATCATCAGAGTCTGACCTCACACTTAGATTACTGTAATGCACTTTATGTGGGGCTCCCCTTGTGATTGGTCTGGGCGCTGCAGCTGGTGCAAGATATGGCAGCCAGGATGCTGAGTGGGGCACCTGACCATGCATGTACTACATTGAAGCAACTGCATTGCCTACCTGTTATTTATTTATTTATTTATTTATTTATTTATTTATTTATTTCTATACCGCCCAATAGCCAAAGCTCTCTGGCTAGGTAGCTGTTAGCTACCTAGACAGATTCAAGATCTTGCTGTTGGCATATAAAACTCTGAACAGTTACCTGCAGGATTGCCTTCCCCGATATAGACCTGTGGGATCTTTAAGATCATTGGAGGAGGCTTTGCTGGTTGTATTGCGATGCCCGGGATCTTGTGGCTACCTAGAACTGGGCCTTCTCTGTGGTGGTGCCCACCTTGTGGAGTGCCCTCTCCCCTGGTATTCAAGAGGCACCAAATCACCCAGGCCTTCCCTGATTGATTGTGCTGCCCAGCCTGTTTGCTAATTACGGTGCTATGAATACTTGTTTTTAATTCTTTTAACAAGTGTTTTATTTTAATGTATTCACTTTCTAAACAACTTAGAGGTTTTTTTAAAATATGGTGAGCGTTATGTAAATGTATTAAATAATGATAAAAAATAATTTAGGGTTACTTGTCTGAAAGAAAACATTTTCACTTTCCATTCTCTTCTCATGGTAAAACAGTTCTCTTTTTTCACAGGCCAAAGAGAAATACCAGCAAGGAAGTGGAGGTGTGACAGAGAGGACTAGAATTCTGTCAGAGGTAGATCTTTTTTTAAATGTTTGTGTGGTGTTGTCAGATTTCAGATAAATGAATGTTTGTGTATGTGTTTTTCCCTCCAACACCTGAAAAATCTTAAAACAACAGTGCTAAGCCAACAAGCATCTAGGAACATAGGAAGCTGCCTTACACGGAGTCAGACTATTGGTCCATGTAGCCCAATATTATCAACACTGACTAGCAGCAGCTCTCCAGGATTTCAGGCAGGAGTTTTTCCTTTCCGAATTTGGGACCTTCTGCATGCAAAGCAGGTCTTCTACCACTGATCTGCGTCCCCTTCCACTTCAATCTGTGCAATTAGATTTTTATATAGCCTCCATACATGTCTGACTGAAAGTAAGCCATTGGGCCAGTTCCCAAATAACTGCAGACTTTGTGGTTTGCAAGTCATGTGTTTTGAAATCCTGAATGGTTTGAGAGTGAAAATTTGGGTTGGATCCAGGATCTGCCTTGTGTTGATGGAAGGGCTCCACTCATGAGAGGTGGTTCCACAAAATTTGGGGGGCTTTCCCCCCTTCATCCCCACCACCATCACTGCCCATCTCACTCAGCATGGTCCCCTGAGCCCCTGTGTAGCATTTTCAGGAGGCTCAAGGGGCTTCTGTGTGGAGGAGAGGGCAAGGAGGTCTGCTTCTATAGCCCAGTTGCACATGCCTAAACTGGATCCAACCCATAAATTGTAGTTCTTCTGTCACTTCCCTCCTTTGAACCAATTCACTAAACTCCCAAGTTAAACAATTTATTTAACTTTTGCTTCTGTAAAGTTGTTCAGGATAAATGAGTTACTGCCTTTACTTTTTAAAGCACTTTCTGTAAGCATTAAAGCTTTATTTTGTATAAGATGATTAATATTAAATGACAACAGTGCATAACTTTGCATGATTAGATGGGCCAGGCAGAGCCACTGAGGAGTCTTTTCACTAGTGCCAAATCAGACTAAATAATGGAACATCTTCCTAATAATCCAGTTTGCATTCTTAATGAACCTGGATGGAAAAGTGAATAAGGATGTATATTTGTTTTGGTGGCACGCCTGTCTAGAAAAAACAAGGGAATGATAGGAATTAAGCCTTTCTTTAACCAGGCTATTGTAAGGATAGCCTATTAAGGCAAAAGGATCCTATTCAAGATCTCAAGTCCATACTTTAAGCCACAGTGTAAAAGCATGGTTTCGTTGACTATCCATACATGTGATTCTGGGGCCCTATCATCACTCCAGGCATGACTTCTTGGACTCTCATATTTTTTTATCTGCTCTTGCCCTAACAAATCTTTTACCATGAAGTGTCATGGAATAGGTGAGGGAAGAGTTTGGCTCTATGTGAAACAAATCCCACCAGGCTGGTGTTCAGTAAGTGTATTGCTATTGCCAGTTATGTATCTTTAAAAATCATACTATATCTTAAGTGACCAACTTGGGATATTGTTAGTATCATTGGTCCTGCTATCTCAGTCAGTTCTCTAGTTTTAGCAGCTCTGACATTCTTTCCTCTAGGACTCTGGCCTTATTTCTTTCCTTCATTCTCTCTCACTCTCCTTCCTTCTGCTTCTCTGCCGTTGACTTATATCTTCTAAAATGATTATTCTCTCTCTCTAACTCGAGCCAGTCAGGTGGGTAGTTTCTTGTTCTTGTTCATTTCTGCAAACTAAGTTTCTTTTTCCTGAGTTCAGATCTTTTCCCCTCTCTTCCTCTGAGCTTCTGTTGAACTTTATAATCTCCTGCTCCTGTGAGCACAACTTCCTGACATCTTCATTCTAACTAAGCTTTTAATCTCTAAACTATTAACCATTTGCCTGAAACTGACTCGCACGTGTGTGTTCACGTGCGCGCGCGCGCACACACACACACACACACACACACATTTAACCTCATAATATCCTAATGCTGCACTAAATACAAAAATGGAGGACAGTTCTGTTCCTTCACACCCATGACGGCAAATAGAAGCTTAGTGATTCATTCATAAAGAAATCATAGGATTCTCTTTTGGCACAGTAATGATGGGTTTTAATGATAGAGGCCCTTCGTAGAGAGTCTACATGGGAAGATTATTCTCGTGGATTGTGTAAAGGAAAAACAAAAGAAAACAGTGGCATCACACAATGACTGGGTTTGGACGATCGCACAGGAGAAAGAAGCCATCGTGGTTTCTCTCCCTGAGCAAGCAACCACCACATGCATAATCCCCTGCGATGCAGTGCGGGTTGGCATGTCGTCCGAACCCAGCATGGGGCACAGCAGGGGTGGCTTCGTACCCTCCCTACAACCCATGATGTCCAGTAGAGGTTCCTAGGTGGGTACAAAGCACCCCCGCCACGCCATACACTGGATTTGCACAAAACACCAACCTGTGCTGCATCGCAGGGCATTATGCAAATGGCAGTTGCACATGCGGGGGCGGAGAAAGATGCCACTATGGCTTTCCCCCCAGAATGATTGTCCAAACTAACTCAATACCTTTTTATCCCAGTCTGAGTGCTTAACCCTCCAAAGCCAGTGGGGCTGTTTGAAATATTTGTGAAACTTTTTTAGCAAAACTGAATCACTTCATACTCCTCTACGATTATGGGATCACTTGTCCTTTGATGTTTCGTCTCCTCTTCCTTCTCAGTTTTTTTTTTAAAGTTTAACTTAGTAAGCCATCAGGGATCTGATTTACCCCCATTGAAATGAATGAGAAAGTGAAAGTTACCGTTTTTATATATGTATTTGGAGTGTTTTTACCCACTTACTAATTCATGCTCTCTAGGCAGCTTACAATGGGTACAATCCAACTGTGCCAGAGAGCTAATGGCATTGCACTAGCATAAACCAACATTTGTGCAATGTAACTAGCACTTGCTAGGGAAAATGGAAAAAGGTCCTAGCAAGCACTAATTACATTGTACAAGCATTGGTTTCTGCTAGCACAACATCCTTAGTGCTAGCCCTGGGCATTTTTGATACTGTCCTATACTTTTAATATAGTCAGGTTATTAGGGAGGGGCAAAGGGGTATACGAGTTTTCCCACGGACCTCAGATGTTCTAATTGTTGTTCTGTTTCTGAATCTCTGGGCCATAGCAGAACTTGGAAAAAAGTGGCTGCTGCAGCAGCCAGATGTTAGTGCCTTGCAGTGCAAGGTTTCCTCACCCAGGCTGCTTCTGAAATGTCTCTTGCAGTTTTGGCTCATAGATACACAAAGTACTGGGTGTGCTAAGGTGTTTACAAGCCTCCCCCATTCCTCAGATGTTCCAACTCGCCCTCTGCTTCTGAATATTTGGGCCACAGCAGGTCTTGGAGAAGAATGACCCTGGCAAGGAAATGGGTATTGCAGCATCCAGATGTTAGCCCTTCAGCAAGCACTGTGTGTTTTTTTACCTTGGTTGCTGCTGTTTCTCACAGTTTTGGCTCCTGATGGCAGATGCAAGAGGCACCCGAAGAGCAAAGCCAGTTGGGGCCCATTATATCCCCAGCAATTTCTCAAAACAGAGTAGGGAAAATAAGTTAGAATTTTGTCTGCCATAAATTCCTTTTGTGTGTGTGATGTTTTTTAAACTTCAGCACTTTCCTGTGTGTACAAAAACCAAACACCAATTACAAAGCACTGCAGGGGTCTGTTGGACCTGAGGAGTAAATATTTCCTGGCGGTGGTTAATTCTCCTCTTAAGTTGGCTTTACTTTGACACAGGAGTTGACGCTCTCATTGTGCAAACTTGCAACGCTTATTACTTATTTGTAATGTTTCCTTTAAAAAAAAAATCCTACTGGACTGTTGGGGTACATGGGGCCCCTCCAATTATTTACAAAGAGCCCAGTATCTCACCTACACATTTTTGTTTCTGTTCTTCTTTCTCTTCCATTTTCTCCTCCAGAGCTTAGTAACATAAGAAGCTGCCTTATACTCACTTGGTCCGTACAATGAACCAACCCACCGTTTGTTAACGGTGGGTTGTTTGGGAGTGAGCATGCTGGCTCCTGTCTGCTTGCCCACTTCCAGTGTGCTAAACAACCCAGGGATGCCCTTTCCTTGGGTAGCTCTCCATGATTTTGGAACCAGGAACTCTGGATTGTTGAGGAAGAAACAACCCAGAGTTATAATCCATGGTTTATCCTTGGAGAACAACCCAGGGACAGAGTCACAGAGGACGCCCCTGGGCTGTTTAGTGCACTGGATGCGAACAGGCAGGAGCCAGCTTGTTCATTCCCAAACAACCCATGGTTAACAAAACATGGGTTGTTTCATCATGCAAATCAGGTCACTGAGTCAAAACATTGGTCCATCTAGCCCGGTATTGTTTACACCGACTGACATCAGCTGTTCAGGGTTTCAGGCAGGCTTCTTTCCCAGGGGCTTCAGGTTACCACTCCTGTGTTAGGCTAATTTTTTGGACTGTGATACCAATAAAAACTTATTTTATGTTAACCTGGCATCATTTTGAAATCACTCATTGACTTTATTTCCGGCTGGGACTTTGAAGGGATCCATTGGGCCCCCGTATCAGATTGACACTGCCCTACCAAAATGGCATGCAAACATTAAATTGGGTTAATTGTTCCGTGTAAAAATGATGGACATGTCTTTGAATTCAAAGTGTTCTAGATTTAACAAATAGCTTGTTTACTTTTCTCTAAGATTACTGAAGAATTAGAGAAGGTAAAGCAGGAAATGGAAGAAAAGGGAAGCAGTATGACAGATGGAGGTAAGGTCATCCTTGAGGTCCTTCCTCAGACAAACTTCATCTTCTGAGCTGCTTAGTAATTCTCTGGCTATAGATCAAGAGCAGAAACCCCAGTGCAAAACAAGGAGGATTAGCTAAGTTACACTTGGATTCTGTGCTCTACTGGAGCATGGAACTCTGTGCCATGTGCTTGTACCTTTAACTTGGGTCTTTGTGAAAATGGGGAATATTTCTTGAGCACTTTCTATAACTGATAGATGCAGAAGTATGTTCTTGCCTGATAAAAAGATAAACATGTACGAAATGCCTATTGTGGGTTGATTCCATTGTAAAATCCTCTTGAGTCTAATCCTTACCTGGACTTACGGTGCATTATTGGGGAAAAAAGCTTCTTGTGTGTAGCTGTATCCTATCTGTAGTCCATTGAGATTTGTGGGTCTGTTGTAATACTGAGTAGTCTGAGAAACTGATGGAATTTGTACTAGCATATATTGAAAAATGTGCAGATCTTTTTTGCAATAACCCTTTCCCTAAATATAGTGTTTAATAATATCACTATAAGTGCTGAAAATGTATGTACATTTTTAATGCACATCCTCGGATCCAAAATGTCATGAAGGTGCTAGAGTATCTTCTAATTTTAAAATAGCTTCCTTGTGAAATTATGTGAAATCTATAAAGACTTGTCTCCAGAGTATTGTCATTCTTTTGTTCATTTAGCTCTCCCGATTAGCAGAGGGAGTGAATTATGAGGAAAGAATAATACCTTTCTTTGTGTGGCAGACTGACAGAAAAATGTACTGTTTTGCATTTTCCTTTTTAACAGCTCCTTTAGTAAAGATTAAACAAGCTTTAACCAAACTGAAGCAAGAAACCATTCAGATGGACATAAGAATTGGCGTAGTGGAACACACGTTACTTCAGTCAAAGCTGAAAGAAAAATCAAATATGACTAGAGATATGCATGCAACTATAATTCCAGATTCTTCCATTGTTGGTACTTATTAAATTTTTCTTGATGCTCAATTATTTTCTATACAAATCAAATTTTGTACTTAACATATTTTTTACATTATGAATGTCATGTTACAGTACTGTTAATTCTGTTTGTATAAATGCAGTAATGTTACATTTTCTGTCCAGTATGATTTATTACACACCCCCTTTTTGTAAATAAATAAATAAATAAATAAATAAATAAATAAAATTTCATTAACCTTTTGATATGTTAAGTCAAAGGGTTGGGTTGAATGTGGAAGAAGTGTTGAAAAGCAAAGGTTTGGCACAAAAACTGAATGCTAATTTGCTGCAGAACATCAATGTGAACTCCAGCAAGACTGGGGGCCCTTCTATTTCACAGGATTTAGATTGGGGTTGTCAAAACATAAGGCCTCAGAACTGTATCAGGCACCACTGTTGGCCCTAATGTAGTCTGCTTCACACAGACTACTGAACCATTTTAAGGGCTATGAAGCTAATGCTTCTATTAGGGCAAAGGAGCTGGTTTAAAAATAACTGGTACTGCATACCTCAGCATTCGCCTCTTCCCCACATTTCTCTTAAATTAGTAGATCAGTAGTCAAGGAGTGTGGAGAGTATAGTTGCAGTGCAGTGTGTTGCATTGGAGTAGACTAGAATGGAATGTGGAATCTGCAGCTTGCTTATTTTGCAACCAAAGGAAGAGTGTGTAGAATGAGTGTCTTGGGCTGTGGCCAGTAGAGGACCATGGATGACAAGGGTGTTTAAGCTGGTGGGACCAGAAGAGGGAGCTCTCTGGGCACATGAGAGGATTTGGAGGACAAGCAGTGACATGCAGGGAGGTGCCATGAAGAACTGAAGACCGTGCTTGGTCCGGGGGGGGGGGGTGTCTTTAAAATTAACACTTGTCCTAATACTACAGTCCCCACCCACCCCCAATCAAAACTAATGCATTTTTGTTAAGAAAAAGATGGGATGCAGTCTCAGGTATCTACTAGATGGGAGGTTTGGCCCTATAACAGTCTGATACTTTAGAGCACAGGCCCATTATGAACAGCAGCTAGGAACAGCTACTAATATTTTCTTCCAGCTGATGCCATTCATTATCACGTCTTTACAAGAGAGATACTGTTGTGAAAACTGCTTTTCTCTATTCTTTTAAGAATCTGTGGTTGAAAATTTATTACTACTGATATTTTGTGTGTTACAAGGCAGAAATTCTGCATTGAGACCAAAAGAAGCTGAGTATTCTTCATTATTGCTGATGCAGTTGTCCTTGGTTGGGCATGATGCCCTTTCCAGTCAAGCATTTGTAAGTCTCATTGATTTCAGTGACACAAATAACCTATATGCTTAATAGTGCAATCCTGTTCATGTCTACTCTGAGGTAAACCCCACTGAGATCAATGGGACTTATTCCCGATTAATATGTATAAGATGGAGCCTAAATCCCTCCCATTCAAACTGATCAGGCTTAACAGCACAATCCTAAGCATGTCTACTTAAAAATAAGTACCATTGAGTACAATGGCACTCCTAGGTTAGATGTGCAATCTTATACACTCCTATCAGAAACCCAAGAGGCCCTGGAGGCATATCTTCAGTGCCAGAGGATATCTGTTCATCCATCCCCCCAGGAATCTGTCCCTTCTAATGTATTATTTTCCTCTTCAGTGTAATGCCCTCCTTTCCTGAAGCCCACATTCTCTGTGAGAGCAGAGGAGCTATTACCTGGAAGTAGGATCCTCCTATGACATTCCCAAAGGCCTCACTGCACTGTGGGAAAGATCCTGATTACTTTTTATCTGTCCATACTAGTGTAAAGCCCATGTCACCACAGTAGTCTGAGAATAATTGGATGAAAATTGATGTTCCCAAAATTTTGATTCTTCCATTTTTGGCATTTGGGTGGTAGGGTGAAATGAAAATTCCGGCAAAAAGAGGCTGGCGAGGTGTCAATTTTGAGTAACATTCTCCTTACGGAAGAGGACAGGATTTCCCCTTTTTAAATGTAGGTGGTTGCTGAGGACCTTCTTTCTATTTTGTATTTGTTTTACTTTAAAAATGTCCCCCAACCCCTGAGACCACGTGACCACACCCTCTCCTATAGGCATTCAGGAAGGACTCCTAGGCTGCAGAAGTTCTGCAAAGCACAAACAGGGCTTTTAGAGCTTTAAAAAAATTGTCTTCTTCCTTGCAGCAACATAGAGCAAGCAAGATAAGGGTTTTTTCTAAAGCTCCAAAAGTCCCATTAGTTCTTGTTTGCAACAGCCCGGGACTCTGCAAAACTTTTGCAGCCCATGAATTCTTCCTGAATGCCTATAGGAGAGGGCAAAGTCATGTGATCTCATGGGAGTTCAAGAAGTGCTGCTAGGCTGGAGAAGAGCAATAGCAGACTGTTTGGCATGGAGCCAAGACACATTCTTTTGTTATTAAAGCTCCAGCACTGAACTTCTTCAGTTTCAAAATTTTCTGCACATCTACACTGCTCAAGCTTCAGTTTAAAACAAAAATGAGGAAAATCACTCTGGTAGATCTCAAGTAGTAAGCGTTATGCTGCTGTATTCTAAGATTGTGTATGGCTTCATTAATACTTTCTGGTGTTACTTATAAGCCGCCTTGGAAGGATTTGGATCCTCAGAGGTGGGATATAAATAATGATTAAATATGGAAGGAAAGAAGGAAATTGCTTCTGGTCTAATTGCAGAAAACGTTAAAGATTCTCTAACCCTGGTTGACATCCTTGGAATAGATGAAGGTTTCATTATTGGTAAAGAATGGTGTGAAGTGGCTGGAAGCTATTCAAAACAAAGAAACATTTGTCTGACTTCCTCAGGAAATTGAAACTCAGGTTCCTTGTGCAACAGTGAGGTGTGTCCAATGCTGTAGGAAATGTCTGATGCATTTATTCATTAGCCATTTATAATTTTGCTTCCTGGAACCCTAGTTATTGTGCTTTCCCCTTGACTCCGCTTCTTGGATTGTATACCATGAGGCTTCTGGGAAAACATCATCCAGCTGCTGTTGCCATTCCTAGGTTCTTAGGAGTTCTTTAGACAGTTGAAGTCCTGCTCCTTGAAACAATTGTGGGCTAAACATAAGATTCAAGCAAAAATGCAGCAAGCTTTTTCTTCATGCCATCCTTAAGAGATGTCGCTTCCGGTACAAGCAATCCAGTGCTTGGGTCACATCTCCCTCCCAACTGCCACCCCCCCTCCAAACATTTGGTTCTGGTCTGTGATGCTCCGTGCTTTGGGGCAATCCCCAGAGTAGGGAGTTGTCAAATAAAGATATGAAGCTGCCCTAGAATGGATCAGACCATGGGTCTGACTTCAGTCGAGTCCATTGTAGGTCAGCAATGGCTTGGGGCTGAATTCACATGATTAGTTCCCTGGTCATCACTAAAATAGTTTATTGCATGCAAATCTTTCCCACCCAGTTACGGATTTTACTTTCACATGATGAGAAAACCATGATCATATGTGAAGGCCATTTCCTATAATAAAGTTATTGTATGGAACTGCATGGTGTGGTTCTTGCCTTCCATCCTTGCTAACTGTGTGGCAATAGGCTGCAGTGAGCAGGCTGAAGATTTTGATCACTGTAGCACTGACATCAGGTGTTCAGAACAGGGCCAAGCTGTTGATCTTATGAAAGACAGTTGGTGTTTTAGTTTTAGCATTAGACAGGGTGAGGCAGCCTGCTTTAGGCATCAGATTTTGGAAACTATTAAAGGGCAGCAAATTTCCAGTTGTTTAGTTTCATTTTTATCCAAATGGTAGGTACCATTTTGATTCTTCTGATTCAGCATCAAAATGTCTTTGTGGGGCTATCCATAGTAATGTTAATCCTTTAGCATTGCGTGTGTTTCTTGGTAAACCATTTACCCATTTGTGCTTCATTTTCCTCATTACCTTGTATTATAATGTCTGTGGAATAAAGCACAATATATGGTAAGTAATTGAATTAATTTCAGGAATTAATTTTCAAACCTTCTTTTGCTGCCTACGTAAATCCTCCCACTTTCATTACACAGACTTGTTCATCACGTTCACTCATGAGCTCCATTGTTGTATTAGCCTAGTGTTGTTGCCGCACATCTGCATTGAACATGGATGTATTTCACTGCCGAAAAGAGGATTATTAATGAAGAGTTTTGGTATCTTTTGACAATAAAGAGTTCCTTGTAAGGAAGTATGCTTCCTTCTTTCTTCCTCTACTTACTAAATGTGCAAGTCTACCATACTGCAAGCAAACTAAATCAGAACTGGAGAATATGTTTCCTTTAAGGACAAAAATGAAGATTAGTATAGAATATGAGAGAAGAGAGACTTGGCACAATTTACATTGTAAGGGTTTAAATGAAGGAAAATGTCTTCATAATGTGTAAGACCATACTTTATTTTGAACTCCTCAAACAGAGGAAGGATATAAATCTATCTAATACCTTCCAGCATGGATTCAAAAGGGGATTAACAGTGCAAGCCTATACATGAGAACTGGATGCACCTGATCTTGTCTGATCTCCGAAGCTGAACAAGCAGGGTCAGCCCTGGTTAGTACTTGGATGGGAGACCGCCTGGGACTCAGGCTTCCTGCACTGAGCAGGGAACTGGAATCGATCATTTTGTCTGCCCCTTCCAACCCTATGATTCTATGTCTATGTAAGCCCATTGAGTTCAGTGGGACTTACTCCCAAGTAAGTGTGTGTTGGACTGCTATGAGATATTAATTATCCATGAGAATATTTTCCCAGAAGCAGGCATACTGTCCAGCAGGGAGATGTCACTGTCACAAAAGAATTCCTTAGTGTTGGGAATTGTGACAAGTCCCTTTGCAGCATCTGAGCCTCCCACCAGCTGTGTTAACCAAAATTAAGCCCTGGTGATGCTACTCCCAGCTGTTCAAAACTATGCATCAGCTTTACACACACACACACACACACACACACAGAAAGAGAGAGAATACATACTGGAATGAGTCTTGTGGCACCTTTAGAGTTAATGGATTTCTTATGGCATAAACTTTTCTGGATTACAGACCACTGTAGCTTGTGCCATGATAAATTTGTTAGACTTTAAGGCTCCCCAGCACAGATGACTCTTGTGTTTGCTGCAACAAACGTACAAACTTGACTACCTCTATAAACTAAGAGTGATGAAATTCAGAATCAAGGCTGACAAATTTCTAGAGAAGGCTATCAGTGACTACTAGTCCTGTTGGCTATATGCTGCCTCCAGTAGCAGTGGCAATAAGCCTATGTACACCAGTTGCTGGGGAACATGGGTGGGAGGGTGCTACTGCGCTTATGTCTTACTTGTGGGTTTTTCTTTGACAGCTGGTTGGACACTGTATGAACAGAATGCTGGACTAGATGGACCCTTGGTCTGAACCAGCATGGCTCTTCCTATTTTCTTTGAGTTTTTTTGCCATCTGATGTCTTAATAAACACTGGCATATTTTTTCAAAATTCTTGGGGCTAAAAATAATTGTGGGCTATACAAAAATATACCCCACATCCCAATTCCAATGTTTCCTACCTCAGGCAAAGAATTATTGGAAACCAATATCTGTGTTGTACTTTGTATCTCAATACAATTTCCAGTTCTATCTATATACATATATTTTAAAAACATTTATTTATTTATTTATTAATTTATTAAATTTCTTAAACGTCCATCTGGCTGGTCACCCGGCCACTCTGGGCGATGTACAATAATACAGTTTAAAAACAGTAAGATTACACATTAAAACATCAGCCCACCCGAAATGCCTGCCTGAACAACCAAGTTTTCAACACGTGGCAGAAGCTCATTAAAGAGGGGGCATGGCGGAGTTCCCTAGGGAGGGAGTTCCACAGAGCGGGGGCCACCACAGAGAAGGCCCTGTCCCTCGTTCTCACCAGCCTAGCTGTCCTGGCTGATGAAACAGAGAGAAGGCCATCCGAGGCTGATCTTGTTAAGCGGCCTGTCTGGTGTTGCCGGAGGTGCTCCTTAAGATAGGCTGGGCCGGAACCATATAGGGTTTTAAAGGTCAAAACCAACACCTTGAATTTGGCCTGGAAAACAACTGGTAACCAGTGCAACTCCTTCAGCACTGGAGTGATGTGATCACGCCGGCAGCTGCCTTTAATCAGGCGAGCCCCGCGTTCTGTACCGGCTGCAGCTTCCAAACCGTCTTCAAGGGTAACCCCACATCAAACGCATTACAGTAGGGATGTACGAAAGTCACTTACCTTTCCACAGATTATGTTCATGGTGGTGGGGGGGAGGCGTTCTGTCCCTCCTCCCAGAATCCTCAACGGGGGAGGCGATCCATTCCTCCCCCCTGGAATCCTTGACAGCCGGCTGTGCTCAGCAGCAGCTCCACAGACCAGCCAGCCAGGCCCAGGCCAGAGCCGTCCGCAGCTGGATTTCCAGCCGCGAGGGGCTCTGGGTAAAAAAAAACCCCACCTATGCAAATGGTGGCAGCTACGGCCGCCGCCATTTGCATTCCTTATTTTTGGCCGTCTTAGTCTACGTAAATATTTATGTAGACTATTATGGCAAAAATAAAGGGGAACGCAAATAGCATAGCGGGCGCTATTTGCGTCCCTTTTTGATTCGCTGTTTTAGCCTACGTAAATATTTTAGCCTATGTGGCAGAATTCTCTGACATCCCTACATTACAGTAGTCTAGACAAAAGGAGACCAGGGCATGTACTACCGATGAGAGCAGATGGTTGGGTAGGTAGGGGCGCAGGCACCGTATCAGATGGAGTTGGTACAGCACTGTCCAGCTCACAGGTGACACCTGAGCCTCTATGGACAGCTGGAAGTCTAAAATAACCCCCAGGCTGCGGACCTGGTCTTTCAAGGGTGGCCGTACCCCATTCAACACCAAGTCAACATCCCCCAGCCTCCTCTTGTCTCCCACCAAAAGTACCTCGGTCTTGTCAGGGTTCAGCTTCATCTTATTCCTCCCCATCCAGCCACTCACCATCTCCAGACATTTGGACATGGATTCTACAGCCAACCTTGGTGAAGATTCGAATGAGAGGTAGAGCGGCGTGTCATCCGCATATTGATGACATCGCACCCCAAACCTCCCGATGATAGCCCCCAGCAGCTTCACATAGATGTTAAATAGCATCAGGGAGAGGATGGAACCCTGTGGCACACCACAAGTGAGTGGCCATGGGTCCAAGACCTCCTCTCCCAGTGCTACCCTCTGGTACCTGCCGGAGAGGAAGGACCGGAACCACCGTAATATGGTGTCTCCAATGCCCAACCCATCCAGGTGGTCCAGTGGTATCAAAAGCCGCTGAGAGGTCGAGGAGAAAAAGGAGCATTCGCCCCTATCCAAAGCCCTCCTCATATCATCCACCAAGGCAACCAAGGCCGTTTCTGTCCCATGCCCAGGCCTGAAGCCTGATTGAAATGGATCTAGATAATCAGTTTCTTCCAAGTGAGCCTTCAACTGCATCGCCACCACCCGCTCAATCACCTTGCCCCAAAAAGGCAGATTCGAAACTGGGTGAAAGTTGTTCAGGACTTGGGGATCCAAGGAGGGCTTTTTTAAGAGCGGTCTTATCACTGCTTCCTGGAGAGCTGATGGCATCACTCCCTCCTCAAGGGAGGCATTCACCACCACCCTGATCCCCTCACCTAGCCTCTCTCTGCAGCTCATAATGAGCCAAGATGGGCAAGGATCAAGTAAGCAGGTGGTCAGCCTTAAAGATGGAAGCATCCACTTCATCAGAAGGAAGAAGCTGGAACCAATCCCACAAAACCAGTTTGCCACAGACTGCCTCTCGCTCACTAACTGTATCCATAGCGCACGGAATAACACTCCTAATCCGATCAATTTTATCTGCAAAGTGCCTTGCCAAGGCCTCACAGTAGGCCTTAGAATGCTCCTGAGGTTCCGGAACAACTGGACCGACCAGGCTTAGGACCACTTGGAACAGCCTCCTGGGACAGCACTCTGCAGATGCGATAGAGGCAGCATAATATTCCTTTTTTGCTGCCTTCACCGCCATGTGATAGGTTGAAGATACAGCTCTAGCCCATGTCTGATCCTCTTCGGAGCGAGACTTCTGCCACCGGCACTCTAGCCGTCACACCTCCTGTTTCAGAGCTCGTAACCACGGATTGAACCATGGTGCAGTCCAAGCCCTGTTCAGGGGGAGAAGGCGTTTCGGAGCCACCCAACCTAATGCCCCAGTGATTGCGGCATTCCACCCACCCACCCGGGTCTCGACCAAGTGGCCACTTGCGTGCTCCAGAGAATCCCCAAGCACATTCAGAAATACATTCGGATCCATAAGACGCCTGGGGCGGACCATTTTAATGGGTCCTCCACCCCTGTGGAGGGGTTGTGGAACCGAGAAGTCCAAAGTCACCAGATAGTGATCTGACCATGACAAGGGGGTAGTGGATATACCCCTGACTTCCAGATCACTCCCCGCATCTCCAGAAACAAACACAAGGTCTAGCACATGACCGGCTACATGGATGGGCCCAGTTGGAATAGGGTGCAGCTCCCAGGAAGCCATGGTCTCCATGAAATCCCAAGGTGCCCCTGTGAGGGCAGCCTCCGAATGTACGTTGAAGTCCCGCAACACCAATAAGTTAGGGGACTGTACACGCACATCAGAGACCACCTCAAGCACCTCGGCCAGGGAGTCAGTCATGCAGCAGGGTGGACAGTACACAAGCAGAATCCCCAGACTGCCCTTTGGGCCCAACCTCCAGTACATGCACTCAGCAACCTTGGTCTCCCGGAGAGGGGGTCTGGTGTAGACCCAGGACTCCCAGTAGATAACAGCCACTGCCCCTCCCCAATCCCCCACCCTCAGCTGCTGTGCATACAAAAATCCAGCTGGACACATGGCCACCAGAGCAGCAGCCTCAGCCAGCCAGGTCTCCATAATACATGCCAAGTCTGCACCCTCATCCAGGATCATATCATGGATGAGGGCAGTTTTCTGGGTAACAGACCTGGCATTGCAGAGCAGCAAATGAAGGCCAGAAGATGGAGTCACACCTCCCCAAGCCATCCTTGGCTCTGGGCAGGCCCAGAGCAGGAGACAGATACTACACATCTCTCCCTTGTTCCCCTTACCTGGCATGGCCTGCCGCTAGCGCTCCGCCAGTGCCTGCCACCCAGCCTCTGTATATTTCAGCCCCCAACACTTCTATATATTTCAGCCCCCAACACTCCCCCCACTGCCTCCACCAGGTGGACACATGCCCCCTCACTCCCACCTATCAGGCAGGCTACCCACCCCTAAAAACACAACAGAATCCCCCCAAAACCCACCCCCACCAACCATTAAACAAAAAACAAAACAATACATCCCTTTTTAATTTTAAATACTGCCAGGCAGGCATCCACAGGGAAAGCAGACATAACTTCTCCTGCACATCCTGACTCTGCCAGGTCACCTCAGCCAGCCAGCTTATATAGCCCTTTCAGGAAGGGACAGGTGGAAGTGGTCAACGCAGCTGGCTCAGTACCTGGGGGCCTGGTCCTGCAGGGACTGGCAGTCTGCCCAGCAGTAGTAGTCCACAGGGAGAGCAGTGGTGGTGGTAGCAGCAGGCACGCCCTCTTCCCTTGGTAATAGCTTCTCCTGCAGATCCTGGCTCGCTGTACAATTACTTCAGTTGTAAAGCTATGCAAATTAAGTACCCATTTGCTTATGTACATCTTACTCTGCTTCAAAGATAAGAACTTGGATGAAAAAAGAGAACTATAAAAGGAAAGGGCTGGAAGATGAGAACTGAATTACAACTATGGATACAAAATAATTGAGGTTGTGCGAGTGGTGGTTCTCTATCCTTGCTGCATGGGATCCCTTCCTAATTCTCATCTGGTGCTTAAAACTCATTGTCCACCTTTTTTCAGGCTCTGTCCGCAATGAGGACTACAAACTTTCTTTTTTTCTTTTTTTTTAGTGAACGCTTAGATTCTCAGGGTACTAAACTTCAACCCATATACCAGATCAAATCTTGAGCAGAATCCCTTGTAGCATGTGTTATATCAATGAAGATTATCTGCTTTGGTACCCACATCAGTGCAATGTCGCACAATGTATTGTGTGCTCTGGAAGGTCATAGTAACAGGTCCACAAAAAAGCTCTGTTATTGTGGCAGCACATTCTACAGTTTCTACAATCATAAAAATTGTTGCAAACACAGCTGTGACTGTCTAGGGCCAGACCACATCCGTTGTTACGATCACCCACGTTAGCGATCCAGAGATGCTGTTTCTGTCCTCTCCTCCCCCACCCCACCCCCACCCCTACCCTACCCTCCCAGCACACAGACACAGGGCTAATAGCTTGGGGGGCATTTACATTGGGGAAAGGGCTAAACACTCTCTTCCAGAGTTCCTCTTCCCTGATCTTCAAAGTCGTTGCCTGCGGATGCTACCTGCGGATGCTAATTAATTAAAAGCAAAACAGAGATGAATCTCCTCTGTCATGTCTGATCTGGTCCTTGGTTAACCCATTCATCCACGTGGTTCTGTAGAATTTTGGATGGCTCACGTGGACAAATATATAGCATGAACAGTGTTAGGCTTTAACCAGTAAAGTAGCATCCGCTGTGCACACAATTTCAGTGTTGATAAGTGCAAAGCAAGTGCATCATAATAAATTAATCTGAAATATTCATGATGATGGCTGTCTTTCATAATTAAATAAGACACTTGAGCTTCTCCCCATTCCATGCTGGAGATGTGAATTCAGCTGCAGGGACAAGGACCAGCTCTGGTCTGATTGCAACAACATGATGCGATCTGGACAAAAGTGAACTGGGCATTGATGAAACTTTGGTTTATTTTGTTCCCATTTCATCATGGATGTGTTAGTCTTCAAACAGCTTGGTTCTTTTCATGCTGGATATTCTCCATGACAAATGGCTCTACTTGTGAAATTGTATCTTATTTTAACTGGCTTATTTTAAAGTTGCTTCCATTTAAGATGCTTATATAATTTGAAATGGAATTTTACTATTTTATATTTTAAGCCACGTTGGGAAGACCACAATCTTGATAGGTGGCTAAGAAATCTTAGACACATACATATACACACACATACATGCATGCATATGTGCAGTGGTGGCTGGTGACTCCAGTTCTGGAGGGGTGGTAATTCAATTCTGGGTTTTAGTTACCACCAGCCAAAACTCTAAATGTGCTATCCAAGGTGCTGAACCTCACTGCCAAAATGGATTCAGGACCTTGGACAGCACCTTTAGAGCTTTGGCTGGTTGTGACTAAAACCCAGAATGGAATCATCGCCCCTCCGGAACTGGAATCACCAGCTGACACTGCATACATGCATCTACGGCACTAGGTTTCCTGAGCCAGCTTTATGCGTAACTTTATCTCATTTATCAGTGGCCTCCATGTGGCCCAACTGTGTCCAAATATGATATGCACAGACATACCTGTTCTTCTTTGCGGTCTTTGTGTAGCGCAACAACTGGCAGCCTCTCTTGTAGCGTGCACATGTAGGCAAACAGGGGGAGACTGGAACAGCCCCCCCCCCGAGTTCTAGACTGTTCTGAGCAGTTGGTCTGAAGAAATCCAATATTCCCAACTGTGTGGTTGCATGGACAACCATTAGAAGAGCACCCACTACAAATAAGCAACTTAGTTCTTCATATAATCTAGTGTCTTCTACACACACAGTGCAGGTCGGCCCCTTCCAGGAACGAGCATTTCCGCTCATTGCGGCACTTCCCCCCAGTGGCTGCATCACGGCTGCCAGCGGTAGGGGCCACACTCGCACCAGGCCGATGGGCTTGGGCTGTCCGCAATACCCAGTGTTCCCTGCCTACATAAACCTGAGATGCCTCGAGTACATAATTTCTAGACAGAGTAGTTTGTATGTAGCCTTCCAAGTTGGGCATCTTGTTTTGCCGGTTTTCATAAAATGAGGTGAGGCAATGAGGTGTGGCCTTCTTGATGTGTTCAGTACAATAACTTTCCTATGCCAAGTTAGCAGGCAAATATGACTTCCCAATAACCTTGTGTATTCATTCATTTTATCGTATAGGCCTGCGCTCTTCACATAACTTGTTTTGAAAATGAGAAGCTCTGTGCGTCTGTGACTTAGCTATCAGCAAGGCTGCCATTAGTGGCTGTAGTTGAAGGTCATCTGGATGGTAAACAAGGCTCTGAAAGCATCCTAATATTTTTGCTGTGGATTGGAGACATGCCTTTTCTTAATGAAAGCCACATTAACTCTTTTGAATCCCAGCCTTGCAGGGAGAGTCGTCTTTGCAGAAAATCTGAAGGCAGCCTTCCCCAACCCAATGCGCTCCAGGTGGGTTGGACTATAACTGCCATCCTTCACAGGCCTGGCAATACTGGCTGGGGATGATGGGAATTGCAGCCCAACACATCTGGAAGGCTGATCTGGAGGGGAGATGCTTGCCTCTCTTATTTGGGTCAGAGATGTTTATGTGGATGAACGTATATGAGCAGATTAAGGGGAGAAAATGGCACATGCATGTATTAACCTACATAAATTTGGAGAATGGGGACTGATGGTTCCAGCACATAATATTGTGGATGCCATAAACACAAACTCTGATTTGGACAATGGCAAGAAGCTAGTATGGAATTCAGTGTCTGAATTGACAAAAGAGGCAAAACACGTAAACGCTGCCCAAATGTTGATTAAAACCCCTTTTTTTAAAAGCCACACAGCTCTGCTGATGGACAAAGCTGCTTAAAAGGTCCAAAAGATGCTGTAGGCCCACCAGCAGTTATATGGCCTAAGGGGTAGGATGCAAGTTGTTAGCTGCTTCTGTAAGCTAGGATGCAGCCCCAACACTAGATCAAGTTGTCTTCTGAGGAAGAACCATAGCTGAGTGGTAGAGCACCTGCTTTGCATGCAAAAGGTCCCAGGTTCAATCCCTGCCATCTCCAGGTAGAGCTAAGAAAGAATCCTGTCAGAAATGCTGGAGAGAATGCTGACTACCAGTCAGTCTATATAGAACATACGAAGAGCCATGCTGGATCAGACCAAGGGTCCATCTAGTCCAGCATTCTGTTCACAGAGTGGCCAACCAGCTGTCAACCAGGAATGCACAAGCAGGAAATGATCACAACAGCACCCTCCCACCCATGTTCCCCAGCAACTGGTGTACATAGGCTCACAGCCCCTGGTACTGGAGGTAGCACAGAGCCATCAACCCTAGTAGCTGTTGATAGCCTTTTCCTCCAGCTATAAGCTAAGTCAGTCTTCCCCAACCTGGTGGCCTGCAGAAGTATTGGACTACAATTCCTATCATCCCAGCCAGCCTAGATGGACCAATGATGTGGCTCAGTATAAAGCAGCTTCCTATGTACCTTTCAATGGTGCTGTTTAGCTGTTCTGTCCGCCCAATGCCTCACAGAATCAGACTATCAGCTTAAGACTACAATCCTGAGCACATTTGCTCAGACGTCAGCCCCATGGACTTCTGTGGGACTTGCGTATGAGTGAGTGTGCTTGAAACTGCATGAAACTAAGATCTATTAACACACTTCCTTGGCTTGTGTTTCTTGCACAACAGGCCGTGAACCCAAACCAGTGTTGACTTGGTGGGGCCTTTCAAATGCAGTTTGTGATCTGCTATTGGAAGTGTGCTGTCCTTGGAGAAAAAGTGTCCCGTCACTTGGGTGTGTCTAAGTTAGTTCTTTGGATCCCTGCCACACACTTTATAGAAAGTGCATTCTTTTATTTCGAAATAATTACCAGTGTTGAAGTAAGATTCAACTGCCCATCCAGTTGGCTTCTGTATGTGGAAGTGATGGGGGCAGGGGTAGAGTGACATGTTGTCCTTTGCCTCAGGCAGCAAAGCTGCTGCTGGAGTTTAGTTTTATTCTGTTTTAAACTTGATAATGTGTTTTGTGTTATTATGCTATTGTATTTTATGGTTTTAAGAGCAGTTCTGTGAGCTGCCCAGAAAGCTTTGGCTATTAGACAGTATAGAAATGTAGTAAAATACATCAATAAATAACATGTCTTGGGCTGGTCCTGGAGGAATCTCAAGCACTGGAATTGTGGCATGTGGCAGCTGCACCTACAGCTCTGTGACACCAGCTCAGTGTCGGTTCCTGAAAGTTTATGGCTCAAATCTTGATCTACATGTGAGATTGAGCACCTGTCTTTTAATGACTCACCCCAGCCCACCCACCTGTCTATCTTAGCATGGCAGCTGTTTGGCACAATTTCACAATATGTGTGAGCAGTGAAGAAACAGCAAAATGGCAACATAAATATGCCCGCTTGCATATTTAAAAGGGTGTCTAGGGCAGAAAAATGATGAATGATAAATTGGATGGTAAAGTGCCTATCAGAGGCCCACCAGCAAAGCTTCTCCAGAGCTCACTTCTTCAGGGCTGACTCTCTCATGAAGCAGGATGAGACACCCACATCATGTGGTGGAATGGGAGGAGCAGTGAATTATACTGCTCCCACCCACCCCTGCCAGGGGGGCCCACCACTTCTGGCCTGCCACCTCCAGCAGGTGTTCTGGAGAGCCCCACCAGCCCCTCTCCTGCTGTGACATTTACTGCAGTGAGAGAGCAGCTGGCGAGGCTCTCTGGAGCAGCCACTCACCCTCTGTTTCACTCATTGCACACCTTCACCTTTGCTGCCATGTCGGCTCTATGGAGAGCTTCACAGCTGGAAGAGGCAGCTGCGGGGGTCCACAAGAGCCAGCTGGCTGAGCTATCGCAGGAGCGCCAGACCCGAAAAGCTGATATGGAGGTAAAAGTAAGGGGGGCAATGGGGGAGAGGGGAGGGTGTGCATGATGGGGGAAGAGGGAGGGAGGGAGGGAGGGAGGGAGGGAGGGAGGAGGGGGCCAATGCAGTAGTGGTAGGACTGGGAGGAAATAGTGTGATGCAGTGGCAGTGCAGGTTCTCTGCCGCCTCAGGCAGCAAGAGACCTTGGGCCAGGGCTGCATATCTTATACTCTCAACACTAGAAGTCAGAGCAAAGTTGTAATAATGCTATCTAGCATTTGTATTGTATTTTGTATTTCATATACACTGTTTCAGTCATTCTTTAACAATCTTACAATTTATGTCAGTATTATTATTGCACCTGTTGAGCTACTAAGTGGCCCTGTGAGTTTATGGCAGAGGCAATGTTTGAAACAAGTTTTGACTTCCTGCTTTCACAGCTCCTTCCCTTCTTTTACCAACTACTCTGCTATGCTAGCACAGACTCTTGCTCTTGGCATGCGTCTCAGCTCATTTGCTGGTTATCTCCTTAGAGACATGTGAGAAGCAGATCTTAGATGCCCCTCCACTATCCAATGAAAATTACAGTCAAGGCCAGAAATATCGGAACAAGGATAACTGTTTTGGCAGTTGGCCTCCGTACACCACCACATTGAAGTTGAAAGTAAACACACCCAAATGGGAGCGAAGTCAGGACTGTCAGCTGTAATTCAAGGCATTTGACAAAAGTGGGGCACTAACCATTCAGGAAGGACAGCCAGTGGCATACACACACACCCATCATCAGTGGCTCATAAGTAATGGAACGAATGGCTGACAAGCAGCTGCATGGCCAGGTATGGCCTGTTTCCTGGGTACCCCATGACCAATCAAACAGATAAAAGGCCTGGAGGTGGTTCTGAGTGTTACATTTGCATTTGGTAGCTGTTCACTGGAACTCCCAACATGAGGTCCAAAGAGGTGTCCATGCGAGTGAAGGAGGCCATCATTAGGCTGAGGAAACAAATAAACCCCTCAGAGAGATAGCAGAAACATTGGGGGTGGCCAACACAGCAGTTTGGAACATCCTGAAAAAGAAGGAATTAACTGGCAAGCTCAGCAACAGCAAAAGGCCTGGCAGACCACGGAAGACAACTAAAGTGGATGACCACAGAATTCTGCTCATAGTGAAGAGGAACCCTTTCACAACATCCAGCCAGGTCAAGAACACTCTTGAGGAGGTAGGCATGTCATTACCAACATCTACAGTCAAGAGACGGCTTTATGAATGCAAATACAGAGGCTTCACAGCAAGGTGCAAACCACTGGTAACGCTCAAGAACAGAAAGGCCAGATTAGCCTTTGCCAGCAAACACCTAAAAAAGCCTGCCCAGTTCTGGAATAAGCTTCTTTGGACTGATGAAACCAAGATTACCTTGTACCAGAATGATGGGAAGAGAAAAGTATGGAGAAAGAAAGGAACAGCATACTACATCATCTGTCAAACATGGTGGAGGCTAGGGATGGCACAGAATTCCGCCACGGATTCCAGTGAGGCTGGATTCTTTAGAATCTGCCCCCCCGGAACCATGGCGGAATGGCCTCCTGCCCCCGCCCCTCCACGGAATCCCCCTGGGACGGCACTTACCTGGGGCGGATGGGGCGGTGGCGGTTCCGGCGGCGGTGGCAGCTCCGCCGGCGGCTGGTCTCCTGGCCGGCCGCGGCCAGGCTGCCGCTGCCGCCATTACCATCCTTGCAGCCGTGATAGGCTACGTAAAAGTTTACGTAGCCTATCATGGCTAACCCCCCCGCCCCAAAACCCAGCGTACACAAATGGCAGCGGCTACAGTGGCCGCCATTTGCGTTCCCTATTTTTCGCCAATTTATCTTACGTAAATATTTACGTAAATATTTACGATTTATCTTACTTAAATATTTACGTAAGATAAATTGGCGAAAAATAGGGAACACAAATGGCGGCCGCCGTAGCCGCTGCCATTTGCGTACGCTGGGGTTTTTTTTGGGGGGGGTAGCCATGATAGGCTACGTAAATTCTTATGTAGCCTATCATGGCTGCCTGGCTGGATGCAAATGGTGGCCACTACGGTGGCCGCCATTTGCGTCCACAGCAGCCCGTCCGCGGCCGGAAATCTGGCTGCAGATGGCTCTGGCTGGCTGCTCTGCAGCCTGGCCGCAGAGCGGAGCCGGCCATCGAGGATTCTGGGGGGGAAGGACCGAATCACCTCCCCCCACCACCACAACCACCACGAAAGATTCCGTGAAAAGATAAGTGAGTTTCGTACATCCCTGGTGGAGGCAGTGTTATGGCATGGGCATGTATGGCTGCCAATGGAATCAGATCACTGGTGTTTATTGATGACCTGACTGCTGATAAAAGCAGCAGGATGAATTCTGAAGTGTATAGGACTATACTTTCTGCTCAGATGGATAATGACCCAAAACATACAGCAAAAGCTACCCAAGAGTTTCTCAAGGCAAAGAAATGGGATGTTCTTCCATGGCCAAGTCAATCACCCGATCTCAACCCGATAGAGCATGTGTCAGGGTGGACACTGAGCCCATAGAATCCCAGAGTAGTTCTGATTCGGAGGAAGAGCAGTCGCTCCTGGGAGAGGAGCGCGCCCCTTTTTCCCAGGGCCCGCAGCTGACAGAGATTCCTCCCACCCACATTCCTAGCTTAGAAAGCAGTCCAGGGAGTGACCCAGCACCAATAGCAGACTGGTTGGATGCGCGGCGCAGACGCAGAGAGCGGCGCCAAATGGAGAGCGCAGAAAAGAGGCGTAGCGCCCGGTTGGCGCTCAAAGAACTGTTGCGCCCAGAGGATCCAAGGGAAAAGGGGAGGGATTCTCCCTAGTCCTTATATTCAGAGGTCTGTCAGTAATTGCTTTTCAAACGGGGACCAACTGTTCCAACTTAGGGCATAGGGATGCTGCTGCTCAGATCTAGTTGCTACCTGTAGAGTTGTAAGTTGTAAGAGAAGAATAAAGCTTTGAAAAGAATCCCTTTGTCTGCGTCTGGACTTAGCTACTGGATTAGACTGAGAGAGCCCTCCAAGGAGCCCTTGACAGCATGCGTTTCACTTACTGAAGACAAGGCTGAAGGCAGAAAGACCCACAAACAAGCAGCAGCTGAAGGCAGCTGCAGTAAAGGCCTGGCAAAGCATCTCGAGGGAGGAAACTCAGCACTGGGTCATGCCCATGGGTTCCAGACTTCAGGCAGTCATTGACTGCAAAGGATTTTCATCCAGGCATTAAAAGCGATCCTTAAGTTTGAAATGATGTTGGTTTGTTCCAGTACTTATGAGCCACCAATGATGGGGGTGTGTGTATGCCACTGGCTGTCCTTCCTGAATGGTTAGTGCCCCACTTTTGTCAAACCCCTTGAATTACACCTGAAAGTCCTGACTTCACTCCCATCTGGGTGTGCTTCCTTTCAACTTCAATGTGGTGGTGTACGGAGGCCAACTGCCAAAACAGTTATCCTTGTTCTGATATTTCTGGCCCTGACTGTATGCTCTGGGCTGACTGCCATTATGAGCTACACATGGTGAAATCAGCATCAGCCTGGATCTCTTGTGTAAGACAGACCAGGACCAATTTCATAATGCAGGAAAGGCCAAGTGAGTCAAGACCATAATGCATATCTGTGATGCCAGTGCTCTGGACATAACATATGTTGAGTAGTGTGTCTATCCAGGCAGCAAAACTTGCATCCAGTCCACACCTTCATGGAAACCAATCTTCAACTTCATTGATATCAGAACCTGAAGCGCAAACAACTAATAAATGCAGAACGTCAATATTTAACTGTAGAAGAAGGATGAGTGTAAAGCGGAAGCAGATTGAAACGGTATGAATGATGTGAAAAGACAATGCAGGACCAGGCCTTTCAGGCTGCAACTCAGGATAGCAGAGAACCAGACCAGAAGGAGGCTTTACTTCTACTAAGGAACAATGGGCCTCAACAGGATTAGAAATCCCTCCTAGGAACAACCACTCAATGCACAATAACACAGTAAGGCCTGATCAGTCGCTGACAGTTTTGTGTGTGGGGTGTGTGTGTGTGTGTGTGAAAGCAGCTCTACATGCAGAGACTAGGGGGGCATCTCCAGGTTTCTGAGGGCCCTTGGGCAATGCACCCTCAATGCCCCCTCTCTCAGTGAGCCTGCTGCCTCACCACCACCGTCACCAGCTGCTATTGCTCCTTCTTGTCTTCCTCATCCTTGCTACCACTTCCTTGCTTGACAGCCAGAGAGCAAGTGAGCAAGGAGGCCGTGGCATCTGCTCCTCCTCCTCACCATCACTGTTCTCAAGGCCAGAGCAAGACGAGAGGCAGGTGAACAAGCAGGTTGCAATGGTGAAGAATAGGAGGTTGCAATAGTGAAGAGGAGGAGCAACTCCAGGGGGCTGTTGTCAGTGGGCCCCTGCTGGGGTACAGGCCCTCTGCAGGTGCCTGAGGATGATGCCTACCTTTGACGTCAGCCCTGCTAGGGAAATATAACAAATAATACAATGTCCAGTTGGGGCAGAACAGGCAATGCAGGGAAGTAAGTGTTCTCCCTCATACAGGCTAGTGTATCAGAGCCAAGAGATGCTTAGCACATTGGAGATACGGCAACAGACATAGCTACGGTGCTTCTGCTAGCCTCCAGTGGGTTTTCTCTAACGGGGACTGACAAAGGTGGAAGGACCTCCCCTGTAGGACAGCTTTTCCCAACCTGCTGCCCTTCAAATGTTTGGACTACAACAACCATTAGCCCCAGCCAACATGACCAATGGTCAGGGCTGATGAGAGTTGTAATTCAAAACATCTGGAGGGCATCAAGTTGGGAAACGCTGCTATAGAATATGGATGTGTCACTTATTCTAGTTTTTTCAATATAATTTCTTGCTACTGATGTCAATTTTGTGTTGACAGCATAATTAACAAAATGTATCTGTCCTATTACATCTTTGATCCATACATGAAATTACTATTGCTGCATTTAGGGCTGCATATGACTTTGTGTCTGCAGAACAATAAGATGGCACAATGTTGCACTGAAGGTGTTTTTCTCTCTCTCCTTTATTGAGTCAACAAATAGCCACAGTACCCTCTTTAAAAGCACAAGCTTAATAGTGGGCTCAACCACGGGCAGCACAAAAGCCTGCTCTGGAAAAGGGAAAAAAGCAATTATCCATGTCATTTATTCTACTGATGGATCAATGTGGGAAACAGGAGCAGTATTAAAGCTAAATCAGTCACTCCAGATTAAGTTCATGCCCAGCGCTTGTGTCTGAGGCAAAGGACTCAATCCATATGATTAATAAAATTAAAAACTATTTTTGTCACTCTGTGATAATGAAAAATTCTTGGGGCCGCATGTTGGCAGGTAAGGTGATCATCCAAGTCAGTTTACCCAGACAAATGGGAGAAGAAAATGATGCGGCCAGCATTCGGCATTATTAGAGGAGCGGGGGAGGGAAGGAACCCTCTTATAGGCTGAGATCCTATGCACACGTACTGGCACTCAGCTCAGGGAATATTTCAACATGAATTCAGTGAGTCTCTTTTCTGAGTAAATATACATAGGATCAGGTGGCTCAGTTGCAATCTTATGTTCACACACTTCAGAGTAATTACACTGAATTCAGTGGACTGAACTACTTCTTCATCATTACTTCTTCAGCATCACTATTATTTAATTGTAATAATGCTTTTAACATGACAAGGTTATGCAAACAGTTATACAAATGGGAGGAAACAAAGCCATTTTACATGAACAACAATGACAAAGATTTCTGTCTAACCTATTAGATTGCCAATTATTGTTCCAGTACATAAAATCATTCCATTTGCCCAGAGTACAAATTATCCATTGATTTCCCATTCTTCTATGGAAGTTTATCCATTTCTGCTATTTCCAACCATTTAATCAGCCATTCATGTGCTGTAGGTGGATGAGCCTTCTTCCAATTTGTAGCCCATACCATTTCAGCTGCCAGGAACAAATTTATAATCAGTTTCTTTTTAAGATTTGTCAGTGGATTTAATTTCTGAGTAAATAAGCATGCATAAGATCTGGTTGTTATTCCCAAATGTTTTACAATATGTAGTTATTTGATGTACAAGTATCTTAAAAAGTGCAACCAAAGCCAGCAGTACAGCAAGGGCGCCCACCTTGTATCAGTCTTTAGACTACAGAGCCAAGTTGGTGTCCCAGTTGAGTTAGGTTTCACCTGGGCTCTCCAACATGGACCACATGGACACCAATGAACCTGCAGACACTTCTCTTGACACTCTCCAGGCTCACCACCAGTCCTGATATTTATTTTATTTCTTAAGGGTTTTGTTTTGTTTTTACTGGGAGGCTTGTTGTTGTTCAGTCGTTCAGTCGTGTCCGACTCTTCGTGACCCCATGGACCGTAGCACGCTAGGCCTTCCTGTCCTGCGCTCTCTCCCGGAGCGTGCTCAAGTCCATATTCATTGCATCAGTGATGCTATCTAGCCATCTCATCCTCTGCCATCCCCTTCTCTTTTTGCCTTCAGTCTTTCCCAGCATCAGGGTCTTTTCCAGAGAGTTTTCTCTTCGCGTTAGGTGGACAAAATATTTGAGCTTCAGCTTCAGTATCTGTCCTTCCAATGAGCACTCAGGGTTGATTTCCTTTAGGATGGACTGATTTGACCTCCTTGCAGTCCAGGGGACTCGTAAGAGTCTTCTCCAGCACCACAGTTCGAAAGCATCAACTTTTGAACTGGGAGGCTGGCCTACTGCAAAGTGAAGTTTTGCCCTCCAGCGCCATCTTTAGTTTGGTTTGAAAGAGTGGTTTTGTGTTTTAGAGTACAGACCCCCACTTCTGTCTTGGACCTGGGCAAAGTTACTTTCTTTTTAGTCTCACCAGT
This sequence comes from Heloderma suspectum, assembly GCF_057233095.1. Lineage (NCBI taxonomy): Eukaryota > Metazoa > Chordata > Lepidosauria > Squamata > Helodermatidae > Heloderma > Heloderma suspectum. The sequence continues at coordinate 56,058,631 of NC_139460.1, read as the reverse complement.
TTGCCTTCTGGGAAATGAGTGTTTTGTGTCAGGCATGCCAACCATGGCAGCCATTTTATGAATGGGCAACCCCACCCCCCATGGTAGCCATTTCATGAGAGCACCCATGACATTCTCTCAAAAATTCCAAATGTGCCCACTGACCCAAAATGGTTGGGGACCCCTGCTTGAAAGGTTTTGGAATCCAGTTGTTCGATAAGCATCCTGTTTCTGTTGCCTGCCTGGTGGTACAAAAAGAGATCTTCTTAAGAACTTGGCTGGTCACAATTCATGGCTGGTGGGCTGAGTATCAGCTTGGTAAGTCACAAATTGTGCAGGTTTGTTCTATGAGCTGCCTGGGTGGAAGTGATATAATAATTGACACCAAAACTCTGAGCTACAACCAGGAAACAGGTAAATTCTGCAACCTGTGTAAACAATGCCAGAATACTTGCAGAGTATGATTGGTCCTTGAGAAATTAAGGAACACACCCAGTCCTGACTCAGCCCTCCTGTTGGCCTTCTCCCCTGTCTAGGATACCATTCTGCCAAGAAAAGGAGTTCTGGCTAGGTTCTCAGCCTCAACAGAAGAGTAGATCCCAGATCCCAAGAAGGCTTCACTCTTCCTTTCCTCTTCTGACACCTATTTTCATCCCCCTCCATTGCTCTTCCTCAAGCTTCTTGGAGCCCCTCACCAACAAAGTATGGCCAGGATCATCTCCAGGAATGTAAGCATCCCACTGGAAGACTTTCACCATTACTCAAGGCCAGAGTCAAGGGTAGGCATGGTTGGGCACCTACCAAGAGCCGGCACCCCAGTGCAGACCCCAGGAGCCCCCTGGAGTTGCTCCTCCTCTTCACCACTGCAACCTGCTTGTTCACCTGCCTGTCACTCTGGCCCAGACAATGGTGGTGGTGAGAAGGAGGAACAGCAGATGCCACTGTGTACTCGCTCACTGGTCCTCTGCCTAGCAAGCAAGTGGTAGCAATGATGCGAAAGAGGATGAGGAACAACAGCAGCTGGTGGCAATGGTGGTAAGAAGGTAGACTCACTGAGGGAAGGGGCCCATTGGGGGTGCCTTGCCCAAGGGCCCTCAAAACACTGAAGCTGGCACTGCCTCTGCTCATAATGCAGCTGACAGCTGCTTTTATTTGCCTGTGTTGCAAGCTCCTGTCAATGCCACACTGGTTTCACATGCATCCCTGGGGCTTATATGACTGTCATTATAAAGCTGAATTTGTATTAGTGCTCTGGTCTGGAACTGGCTTCCAGTGCCAGGAATTTCAGCCCTCCTGGGCTCCGAATCCAGCCTCCATGGTTCCCCAAATGGCCCCACCCCTTTGAACCACCCATCATTTGGGCTGCCTTTACACTAAAGAAACCCCCCTACAGTCCTCCCATTCTGGAGCCTTTCTGTGGTTCCAGCAGGCTCCCAGGCAGCGACCACATGATTGCTAACAGGGGAAGCTTTTAATTTTTAAGGTTCCATAGAACTCAATGAAACAGCACCATCTAGTGTCTGTTTTAATCATGCAACATTCCGAGTTTAAAAGATAGTTCATTCATTCCAGATCTTTTTGAGACGAAATAACCAGGAATTACCTCTGGATGTGCCCTGGAAGTTGATGACTTCATGAAAAGGACCCGCAAACTTCTGTGAGTGTGCAATCCCAATAGCAGGTTAAAAGCTCCGTCTGAAGGAGCCCTTGGTTGTTTCCCAGCTTTTGTGTAGCTTTTTCCCCATTCTAAAAGGCTGAACTGCCTGTTCCTAAGGGTTTGTCATTGGCAGGAACAGCTTTAAGCTAAAATCAGCTGCTGTTGGTTTTTTTTTTAGTATTTTGGACCTGTCCCTTTGGCCCATCTCATTTCGGCTTCAGTCCCACCCACCACCGGAATGCAGCACCCGATACCTTATCTGAAATGAACATTGGCTCTTGGATGGAAAGAGATTCTGCAGCCCTGCAGTAGGTGAACCCAGGATCATCTTAGCAGGAATTTACTGTTGTTGGGTTCTACAAACTGATTCAAAAAGTAAACCATAGTTGTCCATGGGAGCCCTGTATTTCTCATTCGTTTGGACTGTGTTTCTTTGCATATGCAATAGCTTGTGCTTCCTCTCAACACCCGAGTGCTGTTTCACTCTCCCCTGAGCAAGCACTGTCAACTCCTTGGTGCCTTGGATTTAAGGGAATGTCTCTAGATCAACAGGACATGGGCTTCAGGCAGGATGGAGCCTATCTGTTCTCCATACACTGCTACTTTCATTTTAAAACAACAGTACAATTATAATCTGTGGTGGAACACTAATCTCTCTCCTCCATGCAAAGAGCTCATATCTGCTTGGAAAGTCAGAGTGGAGCCATGCAGATGGCAACACTGCTGTTTTGGGAGTCAGAAACAGCCCAATGGCAGTCCTTGCAAAGCTGCTACAGGCTCCCATGTCTACCATTACTGGGAACCAGAAATAACTGTGACCCAGCACAGCTTTCCAGTAGGTAAGCTCCCCAAAGAGCATAGCTGCAGCTTATATATGCTGGCCATATCCATTTGCTGAAATTTGGTGAAATAGCACACATCTTCTGAAACAGCGCAAGAGTCAACCAGGATGAGTGGCACAAAGCCTCTGTGTTTGTCTCCAGATCAAGCTTGCAACACGTCTGAGATTAATCTTGCCAACTATAGCATCTAAATCAGCCCTGCCTCATACTTATTCAGTATTTAATTTATTAAACACTTCATAAAATAAATTGATCTAGGCACTGTACAATTTAAAAGATGAATAGAATCCCACTAAAAACGATCAACAATATCAAGCTAATAAACATGCCAGTACAGCATACAATATAATACAACCACAAAAATTAAAATAACCATCAGGTATAAGAGTTAAAAGCACATTGCAGAGATTAACATAATTGCGCTGGTTAAATAATAATAAAATAATAGTGCTGATTAAAATTCAGAGTGGTGGTTTTAACCTTTAAAGCCCTAAACGACTTGGGGCCAGGTCATCTGAAGGAATGCCTCCTCCCATACTTACCTTGTTCAGTCGTTAAGTCATGTCTGACTCTTCGTGACCCCATGGACCATAGCACGCCAGGCTAGGGATGTCAGAGAATTTCTCCACGAATCTTCGGGAGGCCAAATGCCAACACATTTGGCCCCCCGAAATTGGTGGGGAAATTCTCCGCCAGCCCCCCGCCCCCCTCCCGGGATGGGACTTACCGTGGCCGAATGTCCCTCTCAGCGGCGGATCCCAGCGGCGGTTTGGCGGTGGTTTGGCGGGGGCGGGGGCGGCGGCCGGTCTCCCGACCGGCTGCTGCCACCACCATTGCAAAAAAAAAAGTAAAGTAAAAAAACAACAACACACCCATGATAGGCTGCTTAACGATTTACGTAGCCTATCATGGCTAGATTTCCAAAGTCAGCCATGATAGGCTACGTAAATCATCATGTAGCCTATCATGGGTGACTTTGAAAAAAAAAAGCGCGTATGCAAATGGCGGCGGCCCATGGGAGCCGCCATTTGCGTTCCTTATTTTGGCATGTCTAGTCTACGTAAAGATTTACGTAGACTACGGCGAAAATAAGGGAACACTATTTGCGTTGCCCTTATTTTCGCCATAGTCTACATAAATCTTTATGTAGACTAGACGTGTCAAAATAAGGAATGCAAATGGCGGTCCCCATGGGAGCTGCCATTTGCGTACGCGCTTTTTTTTTTCAAAGTCACCCGTGATAGGCTACGTGACGATTTACATAGCCTATCATGGCTGACTTTGGAAATCTAGCCGTGATAGGCTACGTAAATCGTTACGTAGCCTATCACGGGTGTGTGTGTGTGTGTGTGTGTGTGTGTGTTTACTTTCTTTTTCATGGCCAGGTAGACGGGGCACTTCTACCCAGCCTGAATTTCGCTGGCGAGGGATGGGGCGCCTCCCCCCCGGCCTGAATTTCGGCCGGGCAAGGCGGGGCGCCTCCCCCCCCTCGCCTGAACTTCGGGGGGAGAACCGAAGTGCCTCCCCCCCACCGCGAGAACAGGTAAGGGACTTTCATCCATCCCTACACCAGGCCTTCCTGTCCTCTGCTCTCTCCTGGAGTGTGCTCAAGTTCATATTCATTGCATCAGTTATGATATCTAGTCATCTCATCCTCTGCCGTCCCCTTCTCCTTTTGCCTTCAATCTTTCCCAGCATCAGGGTCTTTTCCAGGGAGTTTTCTCTTCGCATTAGGTGGCCAAAATATTTGAGCTTCAGCTTCAGTATCTGTCCTTCCAAAGAGCAGTCAGGGTTGATTTCCTTTAGGATTGACTGATTTGACCTCCTTGCAGTCCAGGGGACTTGTAAGAGTCTTCTCCAGCACCACAATTCGAAAGCATCAATTCTTCGGCGCTCAGCCTTCCTTATAGTCCAGCTCTCACAGCCATACGTTACTACTGGGAAAACCATAAAATCATCATCTGAGGCCTTCCTCTAGATGCCTCTGCCAAATGAGATGAGGCAGGTGGCTACAAATGAGAGGGCCTTTTTAGTGGTGGCCCCTTGTTTCTGGAACACTCTCCCCAGAGAGAATTGCCTGGCTCCTCCTACATTATGGTATTTCCAGTACCATGTGAAGACCTTTTCATTCTCCTAGGCATTTTAATAACTGTTTTTACTGCACTTAGTATTTTATTCTGCTGTTGGTTATATGCGCTAAGATGGTTTTATTCTGTGCTGCCAGTTTTATCTTGGTTTTTATTATGGACTGTTTTATTTTATGTATTTGTTTTGTTATAATGCTTGTATTTTATGTTTTTAATGTATTGTACACTGCCCAGAGAACTTTGGCTATTGGGTTGTTTAAAAATACATAAATAATAATTAAATAAATAAACAACAGATCGTAACCCCTAAAATTACTAAAATGCATTTAAAAGCCTGGGAGAACAAAGAAATGTTAGCTCAGCGCTGCAAAGATAGCAGTATGGGCATCAGGCATGGCTCTCTTCCATGGCTTCTGACAGACTGGACAGACTATGCCTCATAACCTGTCACACTTGTGATAAAATCATGAGATGACCATGCTGACAACACACACACCAGGGCCAGCCCTACCATTATGCAGGCTTCTGCTCGCACATCAGGAGATGGAGCTGGAGGAGTGGCAAATTGTGCCACTCTACCCTCCCCCAGCCAGGAGGCCCTGCTGCTGCCTCCTCCACCAGTGGGTGCCCCAGAGAGCCCCACCAGCCACCCCCTCAGCGTGGCATTTGCCACGGCAAGAAAGCAGCCAGCGGGGCTGTCCAGAGCAGCTGCTGGCCATTTATTGCTATCAGTGAGAGCCGTGCAGCCAGAAGCAGTGGCTGTGCAGCTCCCACAAGAGCTAAGGGAGTCCAACTGGATCTCATGAGACCTGGGAGGCAGCTCCCTCCAGTCACACGGCTCAGCAGCAGAGGTAAGGGGGTGAAGGGATGGGGACACGTGGCAGGGAGAGAGAGGGAGGGAGGTGAGGTGGAGGCACAAGTTGTCTCTTGCTTCTGGTGGCACGTCAGCTTGTGGTGGTCCTGACCCACCCACCCATACAAATGTACACATGAAGATTGGCATGTATGGCAAGAGCTAGCCAATGTGATTCTCTCTCCGCTCATGAAGAAAACAGTGGCTGGGTTATTTATTATTTGTTTGTTTATAATACTTCTATACGGCTTAATATAATAAAATCTCTAAATAGTTCACACTAAAATGTTTGTATAATGCAATATAAAAACAATATAAAAGAACAAATAATTAAAAATGTAACAGCAAAGACAACAATAAAGCAGAGTACTGTCATAGTCCATTATGATTCAGGGAAAGCCTCTGTAAACAAATATGTTTTCAAGAGGTGTTTCAGGTTGCCACAGTTTCTGCCTCTCAAACCATGCGTGGGAGAGTTTTCCAGAGAGTGGGTGGCACTATTGGGAAGGCCCACTTACTGGGCAACGTTCCATTGGTCTCAGAATGACCAATAAGACCTCCTCTGAAGATTTCAGGGGCTGAGTGGGTTTATGTAGGGGAAGGCGGTCAGCTAGGTATCCTGGCCCTGAGTTATTTAGATCAAGTCAGAGATCAAGTCCAAAAATAGATTCTACATCAGGTTCTCAAGGCTGTCTCAAGGCCGACAAGGGTCCAAGATTCAGGATAAGTCCGGGCAAGAAAGCATTCTGGGTAGTCAAAGATGAAGATACACAATTAATGGCAGGCAGGAGTTCATAGAACGTCCAGGTGAGAAAGTGTTTTGGGGCTGTTTAGACTATGTTGTTCCCAGCAAACGCTCTCTGGCCTCTACACTGGCTTACGTACAAGGGAGGGCCTGCTAAAGCTCCCCCTCTGAAGGTCTATCCTGACAGGGAAATCTGCCCCATGAGCAGGCACTATGTCAGAGAGGGCATTTTAACCTGGGTAACATCCTTCAAATCCCCTTCCCCGCAGAGTCCTCCCCCTGCTCACTTCCCACAGAACATTTCTCAGAGGTTTGACTCAAAGCCTTATCTTGCAGCTGTGGCTGAAAGGGAGCCGCATTCTCCTTCAGCCTGTAATCGGATGGGAGACCAGGCAGTCAGGCTCCCAGGCCTTGAGTTTCCCACAATTGGACTGGTCCCCAATTATCCTGTTCTAAGCCTGGATCAGAGTCTGGCTTTGAACCCATAGCCCCCCCCCCCCCCGGTGGCACTGGGGCTAGACCTGACACTGGGTTGGCTACACCCCTGATGTCCCCACTTCCACTGACCCCCCCCCCTTCATCTCTGAGCTTCTTGTGCCAAGGGGGTAGTTCTGAAAGGAGCTTCATTTGAACGTGAGTAACAATCTCTCTCTCTCTTTTTAAATATATTTTTATTTATTTTATCTTTATAAATGAAATATACAATACTAAACATACCAACAACCTGATCAATACTAGAATTTCCCAACAATACAATATTCTGATGAGGACACCATAATAACAAAAAGAGACGGAAAAAGAAAGGAAAAGGAAAAAAGGCAAAGGGAGGAGAAAAGGAGGTGAAGAAGGAAGAAGATTCTTTCCCCCTCCCCCTTAAAGAATTAAATTTAAACTCCAATACCTCTCAGCCTCTGATGCCATTCTATTTTACAAACTATATCTATAACCTTAACAATCTTACAGTTTAATAAACAACCTTACATTTCAATATCATATCATCAATCTTATATCCAAAAAACAGGTCTATAGTTCATTAGCCTAGATTATTCCTAATAATAATAATAAGAAGAACATGAGTAGCAATCTCCATACAACTGGGTGGGAACCCTAATAAAGGAGCATGGAGGTTTCTACTCGTATTCAAGCAAACACAAGCGGAAGCCCCCTTTGGACCTCCCTGCGCAACATGGGGCGGCTGGGCAAGGAGACTGGCGGCAGGGATACCACATGTGGTCCCATTCCCCTTACCCCAAGTGTGGGCAACTTGTGGCCCACCATATGTTTTGATCTACAACTTCCATCATCCCTCACTATTGGCTATGCTGGCTAGGGCTGAAGGCTAAAACATCTGGAGAGCCACTGCCTTATATGTATACCCCCTGTTCAGTCATAACACCGCAAGTGAATAGGGCAAAATGTGACTACTTGCAGTATAGGTCTGTAGTGTACAGCTGAGTTCCATTGCTAAATTTGACCAATTTTTTTTTTCTTAAAGCAAGCAAAGTGCTGTTTGTTCAGATTTTGGCTTCCTTCAGGGAATATCAGTGTTGCACGGGGTCTTCACTGTGCAGCTGTGGGTGAGTACACACAGAAGCACACTCACGCAGAGTGAGGAGGGGAAGAGAGAGAACATACGGCATAATCTGGTCTGCTGTTTCACTGTGAGAAGCTCTGGCAGCCGTGAAGCATTACCCGTCACTGCCCTGTGCCCAAAGTCACATCTCCCAAAGGCATTTATTTCGTCACTAGTATCCCAGTTACAGTAATTGCATCTACAGCAGCATTTCAGTTCATTTCCTGGCAAGCGGTTGCAGCAGAATATCCGTCAGACCAGCTTGTAATAGTGCATCAGGCTGATCAAATGTGCAGCTCAGTCTTTTCTTTTTATTGCTTAATGGGTGCTCTATAGTCTTTAAAAAACAAAACAATAAGAATCCATAAATAAAGACTATAGGGCAAAAAGAAGTCCTCAGATCAACATCAGAAGAATTAAAATAGACCAGAATTAAAACCTAATCCTCTGCATGTTTACTTGAAAGTCCCACTGTATTTAATGGGGCTTATTGCTAACTAAATGTGCACAGCCTTGCCTTTCATTTAATAGCCCTAACTGCCTTTACTCAGAGATATCTTCCAGTGGTTTCAATGGGGATTTGCCTCCAAGTAAATATGCTTAGAATCGCAGCCTAAAGCTAATGGAAGACATCAGAGGAAGCTCTTAACTGTGCTGTCGCACACGCAGCAGGGGGGAATCAGCCCTCAACGTGTCCAAATGTTGCACATTTTCACAGCCAGAACTCCCCCCCCCCCCCGCCTTCCCTGAATCTTTTCATCCTTAAAATTCCTCCAGGCAGCCCAGCTGCACAGGTGGCCTAGCCATCAGTAGTAATGATTTTTCCACTCCACCTCTACCTGCTGCTGCTCTTTAGAGTTGGTTTTCAACCAGAGGCACAATGAAGCGGCCTTAATCTGGCGAGGGATGACATAACTTGGTGCTAAATGAAATTGAGGCATGCATATATATTGGGGGAGGGGGACGTGAATGGGTCTTGTTCTTTTGCTGTTGAAAATTTATTCAGGTGGCTGTGTGCTTATTGGTACATTAACCCTTTGGGGGGATGCTGGTGATTTCAAACTACTGTGTGACAGACAGAAATCTGACAGGTGCAGTTTTTCCTCCCCAGCCGCAAAGGAGTCTTGCCAATGGACCAGAAAATAATCTGGCCCAGCCTCCTCTTCTCGAGCCTTTGACAGCAGCTTAATGGGCAGGAATCGGCAGATGGTGACTGGCACAGTGTGAAGCCTGCTAACACTGGCACATCAGCAAGAGCAACCTTCCCCAACTTGGTGCCCTCCAGAAGTGTTGGACTACAACTTGCCTCATTCCCGCCAGAAGTTACTGGGGGAGGGGGTGATGGGAGTTGTTACAGAGGTTACTGAAGGCACAGCTACAATGGAAAAGTTTGCAATTTTTGTGTGTAAAAATGAGAAGAGCTTCAAATGGTGAAAACAGATGTATGTAGAAAATCAAAGGGCCCCTGGCAGAGACAAAAGGAAGCAGCTCTAAAAGATATACAGCTTGACTAGATGAGCCTTTTGTTGTGTGCTCTCGCCATGCCTCACACACAGTAGTTTGTGGGTGCTTTAGACATCATCCTCCTCCTCTCCAGGGCCTCTCCTGTGCTTTCCAAGCATTTTCGCGGGGGTCGATTGGGGAAAGTCCGGCATATGGGGGAATGGCGGAATTAAATGCTAGTGTAGTTGTGCAATTCCAGTATACCGCAGTGCCACCTAGAAGTTATGTAGCAGAATATATAGAAAGGCAGAGAAGGAAAAACACCAGGAATAAACTTGTGAAGAGTATCTCACCTTAATCCAAAAAAGAATCCAGAAGCAGAAACCAGGGTAAAGTGGTGGGTTAAAAGCCCCATCTGGAAAAGCCCTGAGGAACACTGGGAGCGTTTCTGCGTGAGGCTGTTAATCACCGTATCTATTTTGGTTTCATCACAGAATTGAGATCCAAGCTCTACACGAGGAGCATTTCCTTTCCTGCTTTTCTGCTACATACCCTCTAGGTGGAGCTGTGCTATAGTGGAATAGTGCAAATAGACCAGTAGAGATGGCATGTTCAGAAATAACACCCCATTTTCCCTGTTCTAAGAAAAAAACATGAAAGTGCTCTGAAAAACAGAAGTGAAACTGGAGGATCTCGACATTGCCTAAAATACCCATAAACAACTGTGAGTAAGGAGTCATACACACATTTGTCAGCAATGCCCTTCTGCATTCTACATAGGACAAACAGCCTGGTCTCTATGTAAAAGAATAAATGGATCTGATGAAGTAGACTCCTCTCTGGAAATAATGTGTATAGAAGCTGTTATGGTCAAAACATGAACCCCAGTCATAAGCTGAAAGAAAAACTAGATGCAATGGCCACTCTGAAGGAGCTGAGTGGTCCTTGGTCTCACCCTGGCTGATGCAGAGGACCACATTCTCTCTCTGCTTCTGTGAGGTGCGATTGTATGTCCCATATCCAATCTCTGTACTTTCAGGATATGGTCATGGAATGCAAATGCTTTGTTGTTCAGTCGTTAAGTCGTGTCCAACTCTTCGTGACTCCATGGACCATAGCACGCCAGGCCTTTCTGTCCTCTGCTCTCTTGCGGAGTGTGCTCAAGTTCATATTCATTGCATCGGTGATGCTATCTAGCCATCTCATCCTCCGCCATCCTCTTCTCCTTTTGCCTTCAACCTTTCCCAGCAAGATAGCCAGGGTCTTTTCCAGGGAGTATTCTCTTCGCATTAGGTAGCCAAAATATTTGAGCTTCAGCTTCAGTATCTGTCCTTCCAATGAGCACTCAGGGTTGATTTCCTTTAGGATGGACTGATCTGACCTCCTTGCAGTCCAGGGGACTCGTCTTCTCCAGCACCACAGTTCGAAAGCATCAATTCTTCGGCGCTCAGCCTTCCTTATAGTCCAGCTCTCACAGCCATACGTTGCTACTGGGAAAACCATAGCTTTGATTAGACGGACCTTTGTCGGCAAGGCGATGTCTCTGCTTCTTACTATGCTGTCTAGGTTTGCCATAGCTTTCTTCCCAAGGAACAAGCGTCTTTTAATTTCATGGCTACAGTCACCGTCTGTGGTGATCTTGGAGCCCAAGAAAGTAAAATCTGTCACTGCTTCCATTTCTTCCCCTTCTATATGCCAGGAAGTGATGGGGCCAGATGCCACGATATTAGTGTTTTTAATGTTGAGTTTCAAACCAGCTTTTGCACTCTCCACTTTCACCCTCAACAAGAGGCTCTTTAGATCCTCTTCGCTTTCTGCCATGAGGGTGGTATCGTCTGCGTATCTGAGGTTGTTGATAATTCTCCTGGCAATCTTAATTCCGACCTGTGATTCATCATTCATCCAACCCGGCGTTTCTCATGATGTACTCTGCATATAAGTTAAATAAGCAGGGTGACAATATGCAGCCTTGTCGTACTTCTTTCCCAATTTTGAACCAATCGGTTGTTCCATGTCTGGTTCTTACTGTTGCTTCTTGACCCTCATACAAGTTTCTCAGGAGACAGGTAAGGTGGTCTGGTACTCCCATCTCTTTCAGAATTTGCCACAGTTTGTTGTGATCCACACATTCAAAGGCTTTAGCATAGTCAATGAAGCAGAAATAGACGTTTTTCTGGAATTCTCTTGCTTTCTCCATGATCCAACGAATGTTGGCGATTTGATCTCAAGTTCTTCTGCCTCTTCGAAAGCCAGCTTGTACTTCCAGTAGTTCTCGGTTCACATACTGCTGAAGCCTAGCTTGTAGGATTTTGAGCATAACCTTGTGGGCATGTGAAATGAGCGCAATTGTACGGTAGTTTGAACACTCTTTGGCATTGCCCTTCTTTGGAATTGGAATGTAAACTGACCTTTTCCAGTCTTGTGGCCACTGCTGAGTGTTCCAAATTTGTTGGCATATTGAGTGCAGCACTTTAACAGCATCATCTTTTAGGATTTTAAATAGCTCAGCTGGAATACTGTCACCTCCGCTAGCTTTGCTTCCTAAGGCCCACTTGACTTCACTCTCTAGGATGTCTGGCTCAAGTTCAGTGAGCGCAGTATCATGGCTATCAGGGACATTCAGATCTTTCCTGTATAGTTCTTCTGTGTATTCTTGCCACCTCTTCTTAATCTCATCTGCTTCTGTTAGGTCCCTGCCTTCTTTGTCCTTTATCATGCCCGTCTTTGCACAAAACGTTCCCTTGAGATCTCCGATTTTCTTGGAAAGATCTCTAGTCTTTCCCATTCTATTGTTTTCCTTGATTTCTTTGCATTGTTCATTTAAGAAGGCCTTCTTGTCTCTCCTTGCTATCTCTGGAACTCTGCATTCAGTTGGGTATATCTTCCCCTTTCTCCCTTACTTTTCGCTTCCCTTCTTTCCTCAGCTACTTGTAAAGCCTCATCAGACAGCCACTTGGCTTTCTTGCATTTCTTTTTCTTTGGGATGAATTTAGTTGCTGCCTCCTGAACAATGTGACGGACCTCCATCCATAGTTCCTCAGGCACTCTGTCTATCAGGTCTAATCCCTGAAATCTATTTGTCACCTCCACTGTATATTCATAAGGGATATGATTTAGGTCATACCTGAATGGTTTAGTGGTTTTCCCGACGTTCTTCAATTTAAGCCGAAATTTTGCAACAAGCAGCTCATGATCTGAGCCACAGTCAGCTCCAGGTCTTGTTTTTACTGACTGTATAGAGCTTCTCCATCTTTGGCTGCAAAGGACATAATCAATCTGATTTCGATATTGGCCATCTGGTGATGTCCATGTGTAGAGTCGCCTCTTGTGCTGTTGGAAAAGAGTGTTTGCTATGATCAGCATGTTCTTTTGGCAAAACTCTATTAGCCTTTGTCCTGCTTCATTTTGTACACCAAGGCCATGCTTGCCTGTTATCCCGGTGACTTCTTGACTTCCTCCATTAGCATTCCAATCCCCTATGATGAAGAGGACCTCTTTTTTTGGTGTTAGTTCTAGAAGGTGTTGTAGGTCTTCATAGAACCGATCAGCCTCAGCTTCTTCAGCCTCAGTGGTTGGAGCATAGACTTGGATTACTGTGATGTTGAATGGTTTGCCTTGGATTCGTACTGAGATCATTCTGTCATTTTTGAGATTGTACCCCAGTACTGCTTTTCCCACCCTTTTGTTGACTATGAGTGCTACTCCATTTCTTCTAAGGGATTCTTGCCCACAGTAGTAGATATGATGGTCACCTGAATTAAATTCGCTCATGCTTGTCCATTTTAGTTCGCTGATTCCCAAGATGTCGATGTTCAATCTTGCCATCTCACATTTGACCACCTCCAGCTTACCTTGATTCATTGATCTTACATTCCAGGTTCCTAAACAATATCGTTCCTTACAGCATCGGATTTTCTTTTCACCACCAGACACATCCACAGCTGAGTGTCTTTTCGGCTTTGGCCCAGCCGCTTCACTCTTTCTGGTGCTACTTGGAAATTCCCTCTGCTCTTCCCCAGTAGTATACTGGACACCTTCCGACCTGAGGGGCTCATCTTCCGGCGTCATATCTTTTAGCCTTGTGATACGTTCCATGGGGTTTTCTTGGCAAGAATACTGGAGTGGGTTGCCATTTCCTTCTCCAGTGGGCCACATTTTGTCAGAACTCTCCGCCATGACCTGTCCGTCTTGGGTGGCCCTGCATGGCATAGCTTATGGCTTCACTGAGTTACGCAAGCCCCTTTGCCACAACAAGGCAGTGATCCATGAAGGGGGCAAATGCTTTGGCCCTTTCTTATATTTTTAGCCGTGACAAGACAAGTGTGAGAATCAGCACAGGATCATCAACCATGCTTGGAGTTGCCTCACCCTTCCTTTTTCCCAAGAAAAGTAGGAGAATTAACAGAACTTTGGTGTGTGTGTGTGCGTGCGCGCATGTGTGCATGCATGCATAGGAACATATGTCCTATACAACTTCTGAAAAAGGTAAATCCTCTACTCTGCAGCATAAAGTCATTTACCATCTGCTTTACAGGGATGGTAAACAGGGTTGGTTGAAGTTCAAGCATGTTCTTATTCCCATTTCACACTACCAAGGTTATTTATTTGGATATTTCTATCCTACCCGTCAATTAATTATCAGGGTGGATTACATGGCTTGCAAGCTCCTGGCAGCTGCAGTTAAAATGATCAGTTAGCAGGTGATAGTAAAGACCCCTGCCTGGACCACTGTTGCCAGCCAAAGTTGACAATGCTGGACTACAAGGCAGAATGGTCTGACTTGGCATAAGTGCAGCTGACTGAGTATAAGGCAAAGTCATATGACAATTTCATAACAGGTGCTGGGTGTTTTTTTTAAAGAACGCTCTTTGTCAGTTATGTTTCTTCAGTCAATATTGTCTATAGTTCTGCTGTGCATGCTTGCTGCATTCTGTGCCAGACATGACAGAAATGTATTGATTTCTCTATAACTGTGTGTGTATTTATATACCCGTATAGATAAGCGTGTTACCCACAACACGGTGTAAGGCTTACTCAATGTGAATAAAAAGCTTTTAATGTGCTTCACTATGGCCATTATGGGAGATCAAAATAGTATGATTTGTAAAACATATTCAGAAGATGATGCACCCATTGAAACCCCAACCGGAAGGTCAGATATTTGTTGTTGCAACTGAAAGTTGAGTGGTAAGCACTCACTGTTTCATTCCCTCTATCATGATTTAGGCTGTCGTCGCCGCACACTTAGGTGAAATGGGAGTTAAATCCCATTGAACACCTACGCTTCTGAGTAGGTATATGTAGGACTGTGCTAATAGGTATTTTCAAAATGTTATTTGATTAATTTTTAAAATCACTGCTTAGTTAAACTTCAACAGGTTCAATTCTATTGCCAGAGGCTTGAATCGGTAAAGGATTTTTTTATCCATGCATGTATTTATTGGCTTACCTAGAGCCAGAATCCCCTTCATGGATCACTGCCTTGTTGTGGCGAAGGGGCTTGCGTAACTCAGTGAAGCCATAAGCTATGCCGTGCAGGGCCACCCAAGACGGACAGGTCATGGCAGAGAGTTCTGACAAAATGTGGTCCACTGGAGAAGGAAATGGCAACCCACTCCAGTATTCTTGCCAAGAAAACCCCATGGAACGTATCACAAGGCTAAAAGAGATGACGCTGGAAGATGAGCCCCTCAGGTCGGAAGGTGTCCAATATGCTACTGGGGAAGAGCAGAGGGTATTTCCAAGTAGCGCCAGAAAGAGTGAAGCGGCTGGGCCAAACCCGAAAGGACACTCAGCTGTGGATGTGTCTGGTGGTGAAAAGAAAATCCGATGCTGTAAAGAACAATATTGTTTAGGAACCTGGAATGTCAGATCAATGAATCAAGGTAAGCTGGAGGTGATCAAACATGAGATGGCAAGATTGAACATCGACATCTTGGGAATCAGCGAACTCAAATGGACAGGCATGGGCGAATTTAATTCAGGTGACCATCATATCTACTATTGTGGGCAAGAATCCCTTAGAAGAAATGGAGTAGCACTCATAGTCAACAAAAGGGTGGGAAAAGCAGTACTGGGGTACAATCTTAAAAATGATAGAATGATCTCAGTACGAATCCAAGGCAAACCATTCAACATCACAGTAATTCAAGTCTATGCCCCAACCACTGAGGCCGAAGAAGCTGAGGTTGATCAGTTCTATGAAGACCTACAACACCTTCTAGGACTAACACCAAAAAAAGACGTCCTCTTCATCATAGGGGATTGGAATGCTAAAGTAGGAAGTCAAGAAATCACCGGGATAACAGGCAGGCATGGCCTTGGTGTACAAAATGAAGCAGGACAAAAGCTAATAGAGTTTTGCCAAGAGAACATGCTGATCATAGCAAACACTCTTTTCCAACAGCACAAGAGGCGACTCTACACATGGACATCACCAGATGGTCAATATCGAAATCAGATTGATTATGTCCTTTGCAGCCAAAGATGGAGAAGCTCCATACAGTCAGTAAAAACAAGACCTGGAGCTGACTGTGGCTCAGATCATGAGCTGCTTCTTGCAAAATTTCGGCTTAAATTGAAGAACGTCGGGAAAACCACTAAACCGTTCAGGTATGACCTAAATCATATCCCTGATGAATATACAGTGGAGGTGAGGAATAGATTTAAGGGATTAGACCTGATAGACAGAGTGCCTGAGGAACTATGGACGGAGGTCCATAACATTGTTCAGGAGGCAGCAACTCAATCCATCCCAAAGAAAAAGAAATGCAAGAAAGCCAAGTGGCTGTCTGATGAGGCTTTACAAGTAGCTGAGGAAAGAAGGGAAGCGAAAAGCAAGGGAGAAAGGGGAAGATATACCCAACTGAATGCAGAGTTCCAGAGAATAGCAAGGAGAGACAAGAAGGCCTTCTTAACTGAACAATGCAAAGAAATCGAAGAAAACAACAGAATGGGAAAGACTAGAGATCTCTTCAAGAAAATCGGAGATCTCAAGGGAACGTTTTGTGCAAAGACGGGCATGATAAAGGACAAAGAAGGCAGGGACCTAACAGAAGCAGATGAGATTAAGAAGAGGTGGCAAGAATACACAGAAGAACTATACAGGAAAGATCTGAATGTCCCTGATAGCCATGATAGTGCGGTCACTGAACTTGAGCCGGACATCCTAGAGAGTGAAGTCAAGTGGGCCTTAGGAAGCATTAGTAACAACAAAGCTAGCAGAGATGACAGTATTCCAGCCGAGCTATTTAAAATCCTAAAAGATGATGCTGTTAAAGTGCTGCATTCAATATGCCAACAAATCTGGAACACTCAACAGTGGCCACAAGACTGGAAAAGGTCAGTTTACATTCCAATTCCAAAGAAGGGCAATGCCAAAGAGTGTTCAAACTACCACACCATTGCGCTCATTTCACATGCCAGCAAGGTGATGCTCAAAATCCTACAAGCTAGGCTTCAGCAGTATGCGAACCGAGAACTACCGGAAGTACAAGCTGGGTTTCGAAGAGGCAGAGGAACTAGAGATCAAATCGCCAACATTCGCTGCATCATGGAGAAAGCAAGAGAATTCCAGAAAAACGTCTATTTCTGCTTCATTGACTACGCTAAAGCCTTTGATTGTGTGGATCACAACAAACTGTGGCAAATTCTTAAAGTGATGGGAGTACCAGACCACCTTACCTGTCTCCTGAGAAACCTGTACGAGGGTCAAGAAGCAACAGTAAGAACCAGACATGGAACAACCGAGTGGTTCAAAATTGGGAAAGGAGTACGACAAGGCTGCATATTGTCACCCTGCTTATTTAACTTATATGCAGAGTACATCATGAGAAATGCCGGGTTGGATGAATCAGAGGTCGGAATTAAGATTGCTGGGAGAATTATCAACAACCTCCAATATGCAGATGATACCACCCTAATGGCAGAAAGCGAAGAGGATCTAAAGAGCCTCTTGTTGAGGGTGAAAGAGGAGAGTGCAAAAGCTGGTTTGAAAGTCAACATTAAAAAAACGAAGATCATGGCATCTGGCCCCATCACTTCCTGGCATATAGAAGGGGAAGAAATGGAAGCAGTGACAGATTTTACTTTCTTGGGCTCCAAGATCACCGCAGACGGTGACTGTAGCCACGAAATTAAAAGATGCTTGCTCCTTGGGAGGAAAGCTATGGCAAACCTAGACAGCATAGTAAGAAGCAGAGACATCACCTTGCCGACAAAGGTCCGTCTAATCAAAGCTATGGTTTTCCCAGTAGTAATGTATGGATGTGAGAGCTGGACTATAAGGAAGGCTGAGCGCCGAAGAATTGATGCTTTCGAACTGTGGTGCTGGAGAAGACTCCTACGAGTCCCCTGGACTGCAAGGAGGTCAAATCAGTCCATCCTAAAGGAAATCAACCCTGAGTGCTCATTGGAAGGACAGATAATGAAGCTGAAGCTCCAATATTTTGGCCACCTAATGCGAAGAGAAAACTCCCTGGAAAAGACCCTGATGCTGGGAAAGACTGAAGGCAAAAGGAGAAGGGGACGGCAGAGGATGAGATGGCTAGATAGCATCACGGATGCAATGAATATGAACTTGAGCACGCTGCGGGAGAGAGCGCAGGACAGGAAGGCCTGGCGTGCTATGGTCCATGGGGTCACGAAGAGTCGGACACGACTGAACGACTGAACAACAACAGAGCCAGAATGTTTGTGTAATCAGCAACAACTGCACTGGGAATGACCACTGTTAATATTATGATTGTCACTGTGAGTACTTAATGTGTTATTTTAATTTCCTTCTGACCTCACTGTTCACTTTTTACAGTTCCTACCCCCCCCAATACACACACAGAGAGATATCTCACACCATATGTATAAACCTGAAACTCTCTATAACACTCAATGCATGTGATGAAGCAGGTTATAGTCCACAAAAGCTTATGCTGGAATAAATTAGTAAATCTTTGAAGTGCCTTAAGAGTCTTTCTTTTTTGCTGCAATAGACTAAGCAAGCCTCCAACATGGCGGGGAGGGGGGGGAGTGAATTATCTCAGTGCAATTTCAATTCAAAGCAAAATAAAACAGCTTTTTAAAAACATTATTTTAAGCCAGACTCACAATTTTTCTGGATGCTTAAAATTATGGAGTGACAACTCTGCATACAGCTGATGTTTCCTAAAGCCATCAAAAAACAGCAAACGTGCAGGTGATGCAGCCAATTTGTTTCATGCCAACTTGCCCAATATTTTGGAGAATACCTCCTTCCTTAGGGGTTCCTTAATGCATGCCTTATCTCTGTTCACTGTAGATTAATACATGCTGAAGTTGCCAGGTTTGATCCCTGGCATCTCCAGGTAGCACTGGAAAAATTCCTACCTAAAATCCTGGAGAGCCTCTGTCAATCAGTTTTGACAATACTGGGCTAGACGAACCAATGGCCTGACTCCATTTAAGGAAGCGTCCTATCCCTACCATGTGGGTTACCCTGGATCCCTGGGATCTGCAGGAAGATCCAATTCCTCCCGTGCAGAGTACTCTGTTGCCTTACATCTTTGGATCCATTACAGAGTGGGCTCTGCAATTACTAGAAAACTAGCAAAACCATGTATTCCAGGGATGGGTGCCCTGGTGCCCTACAGATGTTTTGGACTACAACTGACCATTGGCCATGCTGGCAGGGGCTTATGGGAGTTGTAACCAAAAACAGCTGGAGCGCAACATGTTGCCTACCTCTACTCTGTTCCTTCTCTATCTTGGCAAAATGACTAACAAAGTGTACATGTGTTTGGGAAGAAGAATGGACTGGTCCTCATTCTTGCAGAGAAAGGAAGTGTTAAGGCAGTGTCACCTGGGTGAGATCATGATGGAATTAACAATGGACCCTAAACCAGCAAACAAAATTACCAAGCCTTTAGCGGCCTCAGTTGCATTACCAAACTGAAGTCCTTCAAGGTCCATCATTACAAGCTCCGGGTGAATGACTGGCTACGAAGGTGGTGCCGACGAGAGAGATTTGGATTCTGGGACCACGGGCTATACTTCCTGGAAGATGGGCTGTTGGCAAGGGATGGGTTGCTCCTCACAAAGGATGGGAAGAATGTGTTTGGCCACAGCATGAAGAACTTCATCAGGAGGGCTTTAAACTGAGTCCTACGGGGAAGGGAGATGTAATGTTGGGGGTAACAATGGACGTAGGCGCATGCACTGCAATTTATTTATTTATTTATTTCATTTCTATACCGCCCAATAGCCGAAGCTCTCTGGGCGGTTCACAAAAACTAAAACCAAACAACACACAATAAAACAATTTAAAATATATAGAACATTAAAACCACAATATAACAATACAACCACAATAAAACCTAGCAGCAGCACAGGAGTTTAAAATACAGATTTAAAACAGCAAATATAAAAATTTAGAAAGCTAAAATGCCTGGGAAAATAAAAAGGTCTTCACCTGGCGCCGAAATGGAGAGAACAGCTCTGATAGCGCCCAATAATAGTCTTCAGACACATGTAGGAAAAAAGCCAAACTATGAAGCACATGGTCTTCGATGTCTATATACTAATGCCCAGAGTATGGGAAACAAACAGAACGAACTTGAACTCTTAATACAGGAGGGAAATTATGACTTGATAGGTATAACGGAGACTTGGTGGGATGACTCTCATGACTGGAATACAGCAATTGAAGGATATAACTTGTTCAAAAAGAACAGGAGGAACAGAAAGGGAGGTGGGGCTGCACTGTATGTGAAAAATACATATCTCTGCACAGAAATACAGGAGGATGAGCTTGGTAGCCCCATCGAGAGCATCTGGATCAAAATAAATGGAGCAAAGAATAAAAGGAACCTGGTGGTCGGAGTCTACTACCGGCCACCCAACCAAGGAGAAGACGAGGATGAAACTTTTGAAAAGCAAATAGCCAATGTTTTAAGGAAGCATGATGTAGTAGTAATGGGGGACTTCAATTTCCCCGATATTTGTTGGGAGACAAATTCTGCAAAACATGGCCCCTCCAGGAAATTCCTGACTTGTGTGGTGGATCACTTCCTCCTACAGAAAGTAGAGGAAGGAACTAGAGGATCGGCTATCCTTGACTTGATCCTAACCAACAGAGATGACTTAGTGGATAAAGTAGCAGTTACAGGAACTCTGGGGGAAAGCGACCATGTTGTACTTGAGTTCTTGGTTCTAAGGGAAGCAAAAGCCGAGTGTAGTCAAACGCGTACCCTGGATTTTAGGAAAGCTGATTTTAATAAACTCAGAACAATGATCAGTAAGGTCCCATGGCAAGCGACGCTAAGGAGAAAAGGAGTCCAAGATGGGTGGGAGCTTTTAAAAAAGGAAATTCTCAAGGCACAATCACAAACAATTCCAACAAGAAGAAAAGGTGGAAGACAAAAGAAGAAGCCAATGTGGCTTCACAAAAAGCTTAGGGATGACCTGAAACCAAAAAAGGGCACATATAGGAAGTGGAAAGAAGGCCAAGTAACAAAGGAAGAGTACAGGCAGGTAGCACAGAATTGCAGGGATGGCGTCAGGAATGCTAAAGCTGAGAACGAGCTGAGGTTAGCGAGGGATGTGAAAAACAACAAAAAGGCTTTCTTCAGCTACGTGCATAGTAAAAGGCAGAGGAAAGAAATGGTTGTTCAGCTATTAAATAAGGATGGCAAAATGATAACAGATGACAAAGAAAAGGCAGAGGTCCTCAATTCCTACTTTGGCTCAGCCTTCTCTCAAAAGAGGGTCTATGACCCCCCTGGCAAAGGCGAAGTGCAGGCTGAAGGGGTAGGATTGCAGCTTGAGATCGATAGGCATACGGTCAAGGAACACCTAATGACTTTGAATGAGTTCAAATCTCCAGGGCCAGATGAACTTCATCCTAGAGTCATAAAGGAACTGGCAGAAGAACTCTCAGAACCGCTGTCTATTCTCTCTGAGAAATCATGGAGGACAGGGGAAGTGCCAGATGACTGGAGGAGGGCTAATGTTGTCCCTATCTTCAAAAAGGGTAAAAAGGAGGAATCTGGGAACTACAGACCAGTCAGTCTGACATCAATCCCTGGGAAAATTCTGGAGCAGATGATAAAGCAATCCATCTGGAAGCACCTTGAAAACAATGCAGTGATTACTCGAAGTCAACATGGATTTGTCAAAAACAAGTTCTGCCAGATGAATCTGATCTCATTTTTTGATCAAGTAACCTCCCTTGTAGACCATGGGAATGCTGTAGATATCATATACCTCGACTTCAGCAAAGCTTTCGACAAAGTGCCCCATGATATCCTGATGAGCAAACTAGCTCAAAGTGGGCTAGATGGAACAACGACCTGGTGGATCCACAGTTGGCTACAGAATCGGACTCAAAGAGTGCTTATCAATGGGACCTTCTCAAACTGGGGAGAGGTAACGAGTGGGGTACCGCAGGGCTCAGTCCTGGGCCCTGTGCTCTTCAGCATTTTTATTAATGACTTGGAGGAGGAGGTGCAGGGAATGCTGATCAAATTTGCAGATGACACAAAATTGGGCGGGAGAGCTAATACTTTGGAAGACAGAAACAAAATTCAAAGTGATCTGGATAGACTGGAGTGCTCGGCAGAAAACAACAGAATGACATTTAATAGGGATAAATGCCAAGTTGTGCACCTAGGAAAAAGAAACCAAATGCAGTTACAAGATGGGGGATACGTGGCTCAACAACACTACAAGCGAGAAAGATCTTGGAATTGTTGTCAATCACAACCTGATTATGAGCCAACCATGTGATGTGGCTGCAAAAAAAGCCAATGCTCTTTTGGGCTGCATTAATACAAGCATAGCTTCCAAATCCCGGGAAGTACTAGTTCCCTTCTACTCAGCACTGGTTAGGCCTCATCTGGAGTACTGTGTCCAGTTCTGGGCACCACACTTTAAGAAGGATGCAGACAAACTGGAGAGGGTTCCGAGGAGGGCAACAAAGATGATCAGAGGACTGGAAACAAAGCCCTATGAAGAGAGACTGAAAGAACTGGGCATGTTTAGCCTTGAGAAGAGAAGACTGAGGGGAGATATGATAGCACTCTTCAAGTACTTGAAAGGTTGTCATAGAGAAGAAGGCCAGGATCTCTTCTTGATCATCCCAGAGTGTAGGACATCCAAGAATGGGCTCAAGTTACAGGAAGCCAGATTCCGGCTGAACATCAGGAAAAACTTCCTGACTGTTAGAGCAATACCACAATGGAACCAATGACCTAGGGAGGTGGTGGGCTCTCCCACACTGGAGGCATTCAGGTCGAGGCTGGACAGCCATCTGTCAGGGACGCTCTGACTTGGATTCCTGCATTGCGCAGGGGGTTGGACTCGATGGCCTTGTAGGCCCCTTCCAACCCTACTATTCTATGATTCTATAAGCTCTTCAGAAAAGCCCCCAACTCATTTATTTTACCTGGCCCTCCCTTGAGTTATGTTTTATGGGACTACTGATGATTTTGATGGCACTGTTTTTTTCTGGTTTTAGTATTTTTAGGGTGAGATGAGTGTTTTATCATCATCACTGGCTTTTATTCATTTCGATGTTATTGTTTTATTGTTTTTTATCTTGTGAGTTGCCTTGGGAGGGTTTTGTACCCTAAAAGGTGGCCTAAAACTTTTAAATTCAAATTTAAACTCATAAATTGAATTAACAACAATAAGCCTTTCAAGCCAATATTAAAAAATAGCATTGATGTGAAAAAAGCAAGTTTCACAAAAAACCAAACAAACCAAAAACAAAGCTAGCAGAGATTGAATTGTCTATGGCATCAAACAACAGCTAATGCACAGCAGTCTTAAGGGCATTATTCACTGCTGTGTATTTGACTCTGTCTAACACACACTTTATTGCAACTTTGACTAGGGATGTATGAAACCCCGCTTACCTGGCTCCACTGGGCTCCGCAGGTGGGGGGAGGCGCTCCGTCCCTCCCCCCAAAATCCTCGCTGGGGGGGCGTTCCGTGCCTCCCCCCCGGAATCCTGGCCGGCCGGCTCCGCTCCACGGACAAGCCGCAGAGCCACTGGCTGGCTCCGGCCGCTTGCAGCCGGACATCCAGCCGCTGGGCAGCCCTGCAGGGACGCAAATGGTGGCTGTCGTAGCTGCCATTATTCGCGTCCCTGCAGTGAGCCGTGATAGGCTACGTAAATATTTACATAGCCTATCACGGCAGGGGGAAAACCCCAGCGTACGCAAATGGTGGTAGCCGCCACCATTTGCGTACGCTGGGGTTCCCCCCCCCTGCCGTGATAGGCTACGTAAATACTTACGTAGCCTATCACGGCCTCCGCAGGGATGCAAATGGCATCCCTGCGTTAGCCGTGATAGGCTACGTAAGTATTTACGTAGCCTATCACGGCTGAAGGAGGAAGCGACTGGCGGCCGCAGGACGGCCGCTATTCACACAGCAGCGCGGACGGGAGCAGGTAAGTGCTCCGTTTTGCGTGCCTTTCGTGGGGTGGGGGCGGCAGGCACTTCGTCCCGTGTGCCTTTCGTGGGTTGGGGGGGCGAGGGCTTCGTTCCACGATGGTTTTCGGGGGTCGCGGAATTCTCTGACATCCCTAACTTTGACTGCATACCCTTGCTGCAACAGGAATAGTTTTATTCTTACCCCAGGATGAACTTACCTCCAGAACCCTATGTCGTAGCGATAATACTTGGCAGCTTCCTCACCAAGGACTAGCTGTGGTTTTTCTTGTAGACTGGTTGTAAGCATTTTTATCCCCTGAATTTCAGATGGAGTTATGAACATAAGCTTTTGTCGAGCTTTTATTGAAATAGAATTACAGTGACTTATGAAAGAGGAGTCAAACAACATTGGGTCATCTAATCTATTTGTGCCGCATACAGTGTGGGTGGCAGTCTTAAGTGAGCCTTGGAAGGTTGCCTTTCTATATGTGCATATTCAAAGTGCATCATAAGAACACTTTGCTGGGTAACTGTTCCCTAAGAAGCCATGTTTTTTTCCTTTTATAAAGATTTATGATTCCGATTAGGGCCACTTGGGCTCCTTATGTTTTCAGTACATCACTGCCATGGTCTTGCTGGATACATAGACTGGACAGATGGTATGAAATATCACCTGGGGGCAGGCCCCATCTCAAGATGAAAAGCATTTTCATATGAGGGACTTAATGGCTTTTGAGCCTTTGAAAGTTTGCTCATTTGTGTGAAAATCTGATTGTTGTTGATGCGGAACAGAAAGCGGGGGAAAAGGGCATTTGTAATTCAAATGAGCATTCTGGCTAATATAGCTTGAACATTGACATGACAAAGCGACTGAAGCAAGAACCGCTTCAGGCCTCATGTGAAAATGCCCTAACTCTAAACCCCAGTCAATCCACTGGAAAAGGAACTAAACTTTCATGGGAAATAATATATCTACTTTTGAAAGGAAACGTAATATTGAAGCTTAAGGAAAAAGCAAAGAAGTCTGGAAGAATATCTGTAGATTATTAGAAAGCTACTAAAGTAATCATTCTGTGAACTAATATATTTGATATCCAGGTGTAATAAAACTTCTAGCACAACACACATTAGAACTAAAGCAAAAGTTCTTCATGGGACTTAATTCTGAATAGACATGTATAGGCTTGCACTGCAAAATTAGTCTTTGGCAATCAAAATGATTACTGGAAGCTTGACACATTCATTATTAGTCATACACCTTGTGCTAAAAGTGGGTCAGTTGGAGGATCAGCCAGGAATGAGCAATGGCTGTCAACAACCATGACAATACCAACATCTGAAAAGGGACGACACATCGTTCTGTGAGCAAAGGGACAGAAAATTGCCACACAGGTGCAAAATGCAGCATGAACCAAGTACCTTCTGCTTTTATCTAATGGTAGTCAGATGCTGTCCACTTCTTAGGCCCTGAACAAAGTACAAAACCAATGAGCCCAATAAATGTTTGTTTATGGTTTGTATCCTTTTCTGTAGTGATCAACATCTCATTGAACTTGTTGATATTAGTGCAACACAGAGGGCATCCACAGTACAAATCTCATCTCCAAAAATTTTATGGCAACGTTGATCATTGTTCAAAACTGACGTCAGAATTTCAGTGTTGAAATGGTTAGATTTCAGATTTAGATGCGAAGATTTCATAGGGGGAATCTGAAACTGAATTTTAAAAAACTAAGTTTAATTTCCTTTGCTAATACAAATTTTATATATTCCAGCCATACGTTCCAGGAACACCCACAAGCCCAACATAATCAGCCCCACCAAATGGAATGTAGATAGGAGTTGATTTCTTGATATTTGAAAATCCATTCTCTTAATAGACCTGGGGAACAGCTATTCAGTCAGCCCTGGGCAGTTGCTATGGAAAAGTATGGAGAGATTGCAGCTGTTTCCTATAAGAATAGACTCTAATAACTCTTTTAAATTCAATAAAAAATCACTTCTATCCACTAAAGAGACCAAGGACTGTTTTTCCTTAGTCATTTAAGCTGCAGTCCCATTGGGAGTAAGCCCCATTGAACTGAATAGGCTTACTTCTGAGTAGACATGTATAGGATTTTCTGTAAAAGAAAATCCATTCCCAAACCCCACTTTAGCAGTTTGTTGTCTCATTCCCTTTTAATGCCACGGGGGCATGAAAACACAATTTATAATTTCGAAAGGTTACTCACTTTATCTTGGTCCTGGGCAAAATTCCAGTTTGTTTGAGGTTCATTCCAAATTCAAAGGAATTATGTCATGTAAGGTCAATGGACATACACTCTTATTGATTCCAAGCCCTTAACATCAAGAACAGTTGACCAACAATCCACATTAACTAAATAAAGGATCTGTATGCTATCTTTTTGGTGCAGGTAGGGCTTCCTGATGTTTCATCCACACCACTGCAGCAATGTATGACAATAAGAAATCTCCTGGGAGGAGCAAATAGTGCAGAAATTCCCAATTAAACCATTAAAAGACTGTTAACAATGAAACATTAAAAGGAAAAGAGAGGAATGCCCAGAAACTCAAACTGCTGCTCTATGACCAAAAAACAGAACCCACCAAGAAAACCACATGGTTTTCTCATTTAATAAGGGGTGGGGGGAGAGAGAGTACGTTGTCAGTCTCATCGAATGCCACTGGGAGGAACTTTTGTCAGCTTCACCACTGCTTTAAAAAAAATTAATTAATGGCTGCAGAAAGGAACACGTGGGTGGAATAGGAAGCTGCCTTATACTGAGTCAGTCCTTTCATCCATCTAATCCCGTCTTGTTCACACTGACTGGCAGCAGCTCTCCACGGTTTCAGGCAAGTGTTTTTCTGGAGATGTCAGGGACCTTCTACATGCAAAGCATGTGCTCCACCACTGAGCTACAGCCTCTTCCCATAAATATTGTGCAGTAGCCGGCAATTTCACCTACTACTACTCTGCCACAGGAGAGACAATAGCACCAGAAGCAATTCAAATTTGAAAATATTATGCTACAGCTACAGTAGATTCCCCCACCCCCGCTTCCCGAAAGATAAATGTGTACCAGAGGTTGGGGACAGTGGAAAGGGACAAAAATGGGGAAAACGTGGGAATGCAACAGTTTGGGTTGGACATTGATGGAGACTCGGGAATGACTAAATGTGTGAATTATGTCAGTACTGGAGACATATTGGGGCTGTTCACACATAACACAAAGTCACCATGGGTTAATTTCCGCATGGGGCTTAGTGGAGTGTGCTGGCTGCCATTTTGAATATGCAAGCAGCAGTGGCATGCTTGTAGCTTGCCGTGTTGTGTCAATCTGGTGTTGTGGGTTGTTTGAGGGGGTAGACAACCCTGAAGTAACCTATAGCTTGTTTTAGGGTTATTTTAGGGTTGCCTACCTCCTCAAACAACTCACGATGCCAGTTTTGCGTGTCATAGCAAACCATAGCAAGCAGGGGCACCTGCAGGCACTATGCATAACGGGCACTCGTGGGTGCTCAGCATGACATGACATCCCCCATAGCTAAATTAAGCCACGTTTGGGTGTTGTGTTGTGTGAACTGGGTCATGGAAGCACCCTAGGCATTAACACTTATGGGCCTTTCTGGTGGAGGCTCCTTGCTTGAGAAACACCCTACCCAGAGAGTCTTGCCTGGCACTTTTGCTTTTGAGTTTCAGGCACCAGGTCAAGATATTCTTTATGTACATAGGCATCTTAATTGCTTTTCATGAATCAGTGAATGGACAGGAGGGTGATGGGTGTTTTTTTTTAAATGTTGAATGGTTTTATTGCACTGTTTTTATTCGGTGTGGCTTTTAGCCTACTTCTGCTTTTTTATTCTTAACTTTTAAAATGTGCTATGTTTGTAGTTTATTTTTTTTCTTGGATTATTTTTTGTTAAATTATAATTGGTAAAAAAAGAAGTGTTGTTACCTCCTTTGGGAATTGGTCTCTCAAACTGAAAAGTGCTCTAACATATCCCCAATCAATCAATCAATCAATCAATCAAATTCATCAACTGTACAAGCTGAGACATATATTATGCTTAGGAGCATCTTTGCTGCTCGCTCCTAAGCCTGTGGTGAGTGACAGTCTTTGAACTGGAAGAGACCGCAAGACCAAGTGATAAGAATGAAGAATGGTCCTTCTGTGGAGATCGCTTTACTCATGCAGAACTGGGTATTACATCTGCTGTAATACCCAGTCTTCAAAGAGTCTTCAAAGAGGTACGCAAGAGACTGTGCCTTTCAGCTATTATCACTTATCAGGAGGACTCTCTCTCTCTCTCTCTCTTCTGTCATTAGGGTGGCAACTTATGAACCGCTAAAAAATAAGACAAAAGAGGACACAACTTTGCATACAACATGCATATGTTAATTTATATGCATATATGCAATTTTTAAAATATTATAATTTGAATAGAAATGCAGTACATCTCATCATAGTGCAGAAGACTGTGGCCAGATGACCTGTGTGGCCGCCTTTTCAGTCTGCTGTTCAGGTGTTGACTCTTCATGGGCAACAGTTCTTATAGTTCTTTACCTTTAAACTGGATTTGGATAGGGCAGCTCTTCCAGCAGAGGACTCCTTCAAACAGAGGATGGTCCTC
Organism: Heloderma suspectum; assembly: GCF_057233095.1. NCBI lineage: Eukaryota > Metazoa > Chordata > Lepidosauria > Squamata > Helodermatidae > Heloderma > Heloderma suspectum. Next base: position 56,030,412 of record NC_139460.1, on the reverse strand, counting down.
TAGCAGCCCTTCATATAGAGGACTGTCCTCTGTAAAAGAGGACACCTGACCATACTAGCAGCCACGTGAAGTCAAACTCTTCTTACGATTGACTTTTACCAGACACTGAATTTCAGTTTAAAATGTTATCTAAGTGATCTGGTCGATCTTCCCAGCAGTAAAGTACTCTCAGGCTCTGGAATGGCCTAGCCAACTCTGAGTGCTCACTGTGTCCTCCTGGACAGGAAAGGCCATAAAAGGTTTTCTGTTTGAGCTAGAACTTCACCTGAGCAGCAATGGCTTCCTGACTCTGGTGTGTTTCCTTGGAGTCGACTGGTGTGCTGTCCTTGGAGCTGACTCCTGGTTCACCTCTGAGTCTCTGACAGCTGCCTGCAGTAGGGAAATCTTCTCCTCTCACTGATATTGTTTGAACACAGGAACGTGCAACTGTGCCTTGGTGTATGGGCTGGTATAATACAACTCTCCTGGGTTATCCTACCATGGGAGCTGATTCAATACCATGTGAACCGCCCAGAGAGCTTCGGCTATTGGGTGGTATAGAAATGAATGAATGAATGAATGAATGAACAAACTGGTGTTCCCCAAGCACCTAGGGGTGCTTGGAGCAGTGGAGGCTGGTGGCTCCAATTTTGGTGGGGCTGTAAATACATTCTGGGTTTCCGTCAGAACCAGCCAGAACTCTAAAGGAACTATCCAAGTTGCAGAACCTATTTTGGGGATAAGATCTGGCACCTAGGATAGATCCTTTAGAGTTCTGGCTGGCTCTGACTAAAACCCAGGATAGATTCACAGCCCCACTGAAATCAGAGCCACCAGCCTCCACTGGTTTGGAGAATTCAGTTCTTCTAAACTCCAGTGTGAGTTGACTTGATCTGCACCTCCTGGATTCATGTGTGGATCAAAACATATTTATCCTTCCAATTTTGCACATCTCTGAACATACCAAACTCCATGTTAACATGTGTATTTTAGGATAAAATACATCTACAAATACATCCATTTAGATAAAATATATAAATGTGCACTTTGTGAGAAAATACATTGAACGTGCATATCGAAATATGCATTTATATATGAATGTTTGTGTGATTCTTGTGTTTTTTTAAATACACATTAATACAGAAATGGAATGGACTTATGAATGAACACAACAAATGCAAAATCAGCAAGGGCTAAAAAATAGACTGATCCTAGATATTGCCATAAAATTTAAACTTCCGGTATGCTATTCATTTCTGGATGCTCTGCCAGTGAAGGAATTCTTTCTTTAAATTATTCTGTTTAGGAACTTCGCATTTTTGCAGAATCTTGACGTTGCCAACTGCTTTAAATATAGTTATTTAAAGGCAATTTAAAAGGTTCACATACTATAAAGAGGCCATTCTGTCACAATGAGTGGGAAAAAGCATTTCACAAGCTGCACTGGAATTCTTGCCAGCAGTGGGCTAGGTTTCATATTCTGCATGCATAACAAGGCAAAGTTCTCATTTGTTTCAACTAACTTTGAACTTTGCTCAAGTCAAGTAACCATCAATGAGTTAAGCCTAATACTGTTTTTGCTGAGGCAACAGTGGCGGGGATAAGGAGGAGCACAAGATGCCACAGCCAACTTGCTCAATGGTTCTCTACCGGTCAAGCAAGTGGTGGCAATGATGAGAATGAGGAGGAGAAACAATGGCAGCTGGTGACAATGGAGGTGAGACAGTAAACTCACTGAGGGAGGGGGCCCATTGAGGGCGCTTTGCCCAAAGGCCCTCAAAAACCTGGAGCCAGTATTGGCCTTATATAGTTTCTTGCCCCCCCCCCTTTTCAACATGACAGTACAAAGAGGAAGGTGAGTCTAAAAAACTGAGCAAAAAGAGAGCTGTTTATGAGCTAGGTTTGGGGGTAGTGTATATGGGAAAGATTGAAGGCAAAAGGAGAAGGGGACGGCAGAGGATGAGATGGCTAGATAGCATCACCGATACAATGAATATGGACTAGAGCATGCTCCGGGAGAGAGCAGAGGACAGGAAGGCCTGGCGTGCTATGGTCCATGGGGTCACCAAGAGTCGGACATGACTGAACGACTGAACAACAACAAATATGGTGACAAGAGATAAGAACGTATTTATTTTTATATTGTTATCAACCACGGGCAGAAAAGAACCAGAACCACAGACATTGGCAGGGGTGGGGAGAGCTGCTCCTCGAGGTACTGCATCCTTTTGGAAAGCCTTATGTCTCCTTGGGGCCATAAAGCTTGAACAACCTTTTGTTTTGCTCCACCCCTGCAGACTTATTAGCCACCATCCTTTCCTGTCCCTATATAATCTCCCTGGTCTATTAGCAAAGAGTCTGCAGTGCAACAAAGCACCTCACATCTGCAGCTTAAACCACTTTGGGATTTGATCAAATGAGACGTGGTATATAAATATCACTAATAAATAAATAAACAAACAAACTTCAAGGCCCAACTCTTCCTTCTCGTGTTTTTTTTAGTCTTTATACCAGACTTGGACTGGTTGTTGTTGTTGTTCAATCGTTCAGTCATGTCCGACTCTTCATGACCCCATGGACCATAGCACTCCAGGCCTTCCTGTCCTGCGCTCTCTCCCGGAGCGTGCTCAAGTTCATATTCATTGCATCCGTGATGCTATCTAGCCATCTCATCCTCTGCCGTCCCCTTCTCCTTTTGCCTTCAGTCTTTCCCAGCATCAGGGTCTTTTCCAGAGAGTTTTCTCTTCGCATTAGGTGGCCAAAATATTTGAGCTTCAGCTTCAGTATCTGTCCTTCCAAGGAGCACTCAGGGTTGATTTCCTTTAGGATTGACTGATTTGACCTCCTTGCAGTCCAGGGGACTCGTAAGAGTCTTCTCCAGCACCACAGTTCGAAAGCATCAATTCTTCGGCGCTCAGCCTTCCTTATAGTCCAGCTCTCACAGCCATACATTACTACTGGGAAAACCATAGTTTTGATTAGACGGACCTTTGTCGGCAAGGTGATGTCTCTGCTTCTTACTATGCTGTCTAGGTTTGCCATAGCTTTCCTCCCAAGGAGCAAGCGTCTTTTAATTTCGTGGCTACAGTCACCGTCTGTGGTGATCTTGGAGCCCAAGAAAGTAAAATCTGTCACTGCTTCCATTTCTTCCCCTTCTATATGCCAGGAAGTGATAGGGCCAGATGCCATGATCTTAGTTTTTTTAATGTTGAGTTTCAAACCAGCTTTTGCACTCTCCTCTTTCACCCTCAACATGAGGCTCTTTAGATCCTCTTCGCTTTCTGCCATTAGGGTGGTATCGTCTGCGTATCTGAGGTTGTTGATAATTCTCCCAGCAATCTTAATTCCGACCTCTGATTCATCCAACCCGGCATTTTTCATGATGTACTCTGCATATAAGTTAAATAAGCAGGGTGACAATATGCAGCCTTGTCGTACTTCTTTCCCAATTTTGAACCACTCGGTTGTTCCATGTCTGGTTCTTACTGTTGCTTCTTGACCCTTGTACAGGTTTCTCAGGAGACAGGTAAGGTGGTCTGGTACTCCCATCCCTTTAAGAATTTGCCACAGTTTGTTGTGATCCACACAATCAAAGGCTTTAGCGTAGTCAATGAAGCAGAAATAGACGTTTTTCTGGAATTCTCTTGCTTTCTCCATGATGCACTTCAAATAAAGGATGCCTTCAGAACAGAGTTCAGCTGTTCCGCAGCTCTTTGAAAAGAGGACACACATGGCCAATGTAGCAGTAGGCCTGTCAGCCATGTTTTTAAGGAAAAGTCTTGGCCGTGGTCTATGCAAGCTTGTACTTTCATGCAATGCTCTGAGGAATTAAAAAGCAGTAAAGAAGGTTTTTTAAAAAATCTAATAACAATAAAAACAACATAGAGCGGCTCAGCTGTGGGTCAACATTTACACAGCATTTATCAAGGTCCATAAAAACCTATGGTTTGTTAGAATCTTTATTCCAAATTGACAACAAATGCCTTAACTGAAAAGCCTCAGTCATAACAGGTTTGTAATCTAGGCATACTGAGGCTGCCTCAGTCTGTGGTTCTGTGTAAGATGCTGTTGTTCGGCCTTGATTTCCTTGCCCTTATGCACAAAATTATTTAATTATTTTTGCTCAGGGCTGGTGCAAGCTCCCCCACTGCTTGAGGCTGGAGAGGACATGTACACCGCCACCGCATTGGCCCACCTCCCATTGTTGGTACGGTGTTTCCCACCCACCCCACTGCATTTCCCCCAGCCCCCATCACATCTCCCATCCCCACCCCCCACCCCCCATTGCCAGGGCTGGCAGAGCTCTCTGGAGCACCTACTGTAGTGCTGCTGGGTGGACGGGAGAGCTGGAGAGCCCTGGCAGCTCCGCTCTTCCGTTGTGGTGAATGCCACAGTGAGAAAGCCTCTGTGTGTGTGTACGGGGTGTGGTGTATCCTGGCAAGGAGGAGCACGAAATCCACCACTCCTCACGTTACACTGCCTGAGACAGGGGATTCACCCTGCCACATGGGAAGGCTGGCCTGTTTTTGTCATGTGGAAAGACATTTTGGTGGAATTACTATTGGTACACTTCGGAAGGGGTAAAGTATTTGGGGGGTGGCTGCCATTTTAAGAGCTGTTATGTATCCTAGCCAGGATAGATTAGTTTTTGACCAGTACTCAAGCTCCTGCTTTATTTGACTTATTACTGGTCTGAAATTTATTTTCTGTAGTATTGATAGCTTTTGGGGTATTTTGATTCCTGGGTATTTATACTCTCCTCGGACGAGAGTAAGTCCCATGAACCTATGACTGTTATGCTGTGAGCCTGCAGTTTTAAAGAGGGTAAACAACCTTAACGTATTTCTTCACCTGCTCTGACCTCCCCTGTCTTGCTTACTTCTTGGCCTGTTTTTTCTCTTCCTTCTTGGCCCTCTCTTCCTCCATATCCGAAAGCCCCCAGGTAGCAACAAAGCTCCACTGATATCTGTTGTGGCAGCCCAGCATAAAACTGAAGAAACATCACAGTGACTGATCGCACCCATAATAAGAAGAGACAGATTTTTGTCCACCAATGAGATTTACAGACCTTTCAGCAACTTATATCTATCTAGCCGTTTTTGGCTCGGGAGATGGAGCAAATACTACTAAATTCCATCTGTTCAAATTAACTTAGAATAGCAACAACTTCAAGAAAAACCTGCCTAACTGAAATTTTACTGCAACATACACCCCAAAGTTATACATGGGGGTGGGAGGTAGGGTCCTTAAAAAAAAAAAGTGGCTTCTAAAGAGAGAGAAAGATGCTGAGCTGGTAGATTTTTCTTCTCTTCGGACTTGTGAGGAATCTTTGGCACCACTGGTTCTCACAAGTGATTATTCATCTTTAGATTGAACCAAAAAGGAGTTAGCACAGTCAGTTCTCACAGGCATATTTGTTAAATATTTGTTGTTGAATATTTGTATATTCTTTGCCTTTAAATAATCTGTTTTGTACTTCTGTGATTCTAATCCAATCAGTGCTTACTTGTTTTCTATCTATACCCTACATTTTCCTCTGGATGGACACACATGTATTGCAGACAATGGTGCCACTGCTTATCTGTTCCTCTTGGGCATGTGAATATAAAAGGAACACAATCAGGCTTCTGTTTTCCAGGTTAATCCTGGATGCCACGGACTGGTGCTTTTCACCCAGGGCTGAAATACAGCTGCTGCCTAACGACCAGGGTCTTCTTTTATTTAAATCTGGCTTGCCAAAAGTACAGTAGGGAGGGACTCTGCTGACCGATACGGATTCAGTTCTTGGATAACATATTATTCCATCTGCAAGTATAGTTGTGAGCTGTGGCAATATTAAAAATAGCATTTTCCAGATGGGAGTTATTAGTTGTAGAAATAATGGTTCCTTTTGAAAAGAGAGGCTGAGAGCTGAGACCCTTCTACTTAAAAGCCTCGCTGCTAATTCCAGCTGTTTAGGAGCTGAGTGGGAAATGAAAGGCACTTTGCACATGCATAGAGAGGTCTGTAAGTTTGATTACTTTATATATTTTGGGTCTGAATCCTGGCAATTGAAGCAATATGGGGGTAAGCCAGGGTGGCATACCGTTGGACATAGATGGGGGAGACCTGGATTTGTGTTCCTGCTCAGCCATGAAGATCATTGGGTGGCATTTGGCCACTCACCATTGTGAGGATAACATGGAAAGTGTACCTTGATTTGTTGGCAGGGAGAGACAGAGAGAGAGAGAGAGAAGGAAAGGTGGGAGTTCATGGGCAACATTTGTTTGTTTGTTAAGGTAAGGACCAGTTGCGCGAGACATTCGCAGGATGTTCTGTGTACTTCAGATGCAGAGCAAGGGCAAAAAGAGGGCACTGAGGAGTTTGCAGAGAAAATACCTCCAAGTGCACAAACCAAGTTATACACTCATACAGTAGGAAGAGGCAATTCCAATGGTTTTGTTCAACCTACCTCAACTTGGGGCCTTTGAGATGACTTCTGCCATCCCCAGCCAGAATAGTCAATGGCCATGCTGGCTGGGGATGGTGGGAGCTGTAGTCAACACATCTGGAAGGGGCTGGGTTGGGAAAGGGTGTTATTGTTGGTGTCCAGATGGATGATCAACATAGGAAAGTAAGTTGTGAGTTGCACAGACTTCTGTGAGGTTTCCAATGCAAGTGCCAGACAAAAACAGTTCCCCAGATATTAGTCCTAGTTGGGAGATATGGGGCGAACTGAACATTACAACTCAGGGGTAGGCAATTTGTGGCCTTCCAGATGTTTTGGCCTACAGTTCCTGTCAGCTGTAGCCAACATAGCCAATGCTGAAGGATCATGGGAGTTGTAGGCCAAATCATCTGGAGGGTGACAAGTTGCCCACCCATGCATTATGTTTATTGTGTAGCTAGCAGCTACATTTGGAGTTAAAAATAATAATAATAGCAAGTTTGGGGGACTGCAACTCATGGGACAGGGAAATTTCACTCTTCTCCTTTCAACCACTACCCTGACAAAAATTTTCCCCTCCGCGCTTCCACCCCTACCCCCCAGTGCAGGGGGCAAGGGATTTTCTAAAGGTTGTGTAAATGGAGAGGAGGGCAAAACTTAACCTCCCTACACACTAATATTAATTAAAACACACACATACATGTAGCTGCTTGCTAAGCGAATTATAGTAAAGTATGGCTGTAATGTACCATACAGCCATACATTACTATAATTCGCTTAGCAAGCAGCTACATGTATGTGTGTGTTTTAATTAATATTAGTGTGTAGGGAGGTTAAGTTTTGCCCTCCTCTCCATTTACACAACCTTTAGAAAATCCCTTGCCCCCTGCACTGGCTGTGAGAGCTGGACTATAAGGAAGGCTGAGCTCCGAAGAATTGATGCTTTCGAACTGTGGTGCTGGAGAAGACTCTTACGAGTCCCCTGGACTGCAAGGAGGTCAAATCAGTCCATCCTAAAGGAAATCAACCCTGAGTGCTCATTGGAAGGACAGATAATGAAGCTGAAGCTCCAATATTTTGGCCACCTAATGCGAAGAGAAAACTCCCTGGAAAAGACGCTGATGCTGGGAAAGACTGAAGGCAAAAGGAGAAGGGGACGACAGAGGATGAGATGGCTAGATAGCATCACGGATGCAATGAATATGAACTTGAGCACGCTCCGGGAGAGAGCGCAGGACAGGAAGGCCTGGCGTGCTATGGTCCATGGGGTCACGAAGAGTCGGACACGACTGAACGGCTGAACAACAACAAAGCGAATTAACATAACATGTAGTTTGGCCCTAAATCCCTAATTCTCTCAAAAGTCATTCTCCACCTCTCCTTTCTTTTGAGAGCAGAATTGATCTCTTCCCAGGTATTCATGCAGCCCAGTTTTTCTTCCACTGGGATTTGATCATTAGTGCCTACCTTCAGGTTTTCCAGTCTCGATTGTGTTGAAAGTGTCACTGCTCCTCTTCTTCTTTAGACTAACTCTTGTTTATTTGTCTCCCCTTTCTTGCCTCCCTTCCCACTACAACACATCTGTTCTTTAATTCTAGTTCTCCTTTGCTAGCAGACCATTTTCTTGCCTTGCCTTCAGCAGGCTTTTCTACACCAGGCATTTCCCCTGCATTCATCATTCCCTACTCACAATTATTTACAGGTTCTTTAGATGAAGTCATGACCCTCCAGTTCTGCTTCTGTGTCTAAATAGCAATTTCAGCAAGTTTTTTTAGAGCAGGAAAAGTGTGGTATTTGTGAAAGAAAAAGGAAATGCTTTTCCCATGTGTGTATTTGTGCTGTTCTATACCACAGTGCCACCTAGAGGTTATGTAGCAGAAAAGCAGGAGAGGAAATGCTCCTCATGTAGTGCTTGGATCTCAATTTCTGCAATGAAACTGGAAGTAGATACAGCAGATTAACACCCAATTAACAGCCTCATGGAGAAAAGCTCAGGATCTTATTCATCCAAGGACCATTCTTGGCCATACTGATCCCCACATCCAGCTGATGTTAGTATTTCATAACTGGTTCAACTCTCACCTAATAATGTCCTTCCCACTATGTCTAGCTTATAGAATCATAGAATCATAGAATAGTAGGGTTGGAAGGGGCCTACAAGGCCATCAAGTCCAACCCCCTGCTCAATACAATGTACAAAAGTCACTTACCTTTTCGCAGATTCTGTTCATGGTGGGGGGGAGGTGTTCCGTCTCTCCCCCCGGAATCCTTGACAGGGGGGAGGCAATGCGGTCCTCCCCCCTGGAATCCACGACAGCCGGCTGTGCTCCACAGCAGCTCCGCGGAGCAGCTGGCCAGGCCCAGTCCAGGGCCATCCACAGCTGGATTTCCGGCTGCAGAGGGCTCTGGGTAAAAAAAAGAAAAGAAACGTGTACGCAAATGGCAGCGGCTACGGCCACCGCCATTTGCGTTCCTTATTTTTCGCCGTCTTAGTCTACGTCAATATTTACGTAGACTAAGACGAAGAAAAGAAAGGGGAACGCAAATAGCGTAGTGGGTGCTATTTGCGTTCCCTTTTTCTTTTCTTCGTCTTAGTCTACATAAATATTGACGTAGACTAAGATGGCGAAAAATAAGGAACGCAAATGGCGGCGGCCATAGCCGCTGCCATTTGCGTACGTGGTTTTTTTTTTTTTAAACCCAGATGTGATAGGCTACGTAAGTCTTTACGTAGCCCATCACATCTATGGGGGAAAAAAAAGAAAAAGACCAGACTGCAAATGGCAGTGGCAGCAGCCGGTCGGAAGACCAGCTGCCGCTGCAGCCGCCACTGGAGCTGCCGCCGTCCGGAACATCCACCCCAGGTAAGTCTTGTCCTGAGGGGGATCTGCGGGGGGCGGGGGGTGGCAGGCCGTTCCGCGATGGATTTCGGGGGGCCAAATGCAGTGGCATTTGGCCTCACCGAGTTCTGTCGTGGAATTCTCTGACATCCCTACCAAGAATCCAGGTCAAAGCATCCCTGAGAAGTGGCTGTCCAGCTTCATTTTTTTGAATGCCTCCAGTGTGGGAGAGTCCACTACCTCCCTAGATAATTGGTTCCATTGTCGTCTTGCTCTAACAGTCAGGAAGTTTTTCCGGATGCTCAGCCAGAATCTGGCTTTCTGTAACTTGAGCCTTTTATTCCGTGTCCTGCATTCTGGGATGATCGAGAAGAGAACCTGGCCTTCTTCTCCATAACAACTTTTCAAGTACTTGAAGAGCACTATCATATCTCCCCTCAGTCTTCTCTTCTCAAGGCCAAACATGCCCAGTTCTTTCAGTCTCTCCTCATAGGGCTTTGTTTCCAGTCCCCTGATCATCTTCACTGCCCTAGCTTTTGTTAGTATTTCCTGTAGGGATGTCAGAGAATTCCACCATGGATCTTGGTGAGGCCAAATGCCAGTGCATTCTGCCCCCCGAAATCTGTGACATACAAAGCCCCCGCCCCTCCCACGAAAGGCGCGCGAAACGAAGCACATTCCTGCTGCCGTCTGTGCTGACTTGCGAATGGCGGCCGCAGAGCGGCCGCCATTCACTTCCTCATCATAGCTGTGATAGGCTACATAAATAATTATGTAGCCCATCACGGCTAATGCAGGGACGCCTTTTGTGTAGCCTATCATGTATTTTTCGCGTAGCCTATTTACGTAGCCTATCACGGCAAGCCAAAAACCCAAACAAACAGTGTATGCAAATGGCGGCGGCTACGGCGGCTGCCATTTGCGTTCCCTATTTTTAGCCATTTTAGCCTACGTAAATATTTACGTAAGCTATTGCGGCGAAAAAAAAGGGGAATGCAAATAGCGTAGTGGGCGCTATTTGCGTTCCTTTTTTTTTTTTTTTTTTGCCGTAACAGCTTATGTAAATATTTATGTAGGCTAAAACAGCGGGAAAAAATGGAATGCAAATGGCGCCCACTACACTATTTGCATTCCCCTTTTTTTCGCCGTAATAGCTTACGTAAATATTTACATAGGCTAAAACAGCGGGAAAAAAAGAACACAATTGCGGCCGCTGTAGCTGCCGCCATTTGCGTATGCTGTTGTTGTTGTTTTGCCTGCAGGCTGCCCAGTGGCTGGATGTCCAGCTGCGGGCGGCCCCGGCCGGCAGCTTCGCGGAATTTCCGCGGAGCAGAGCTGGCCGGGTTAGGATTTCGGGGGGAGGTGCGGAGCACCTCCCTCCCACCGCGAATCACCCCGTTGAAAAGGTAAGTGACTTTTGTACATCCCTAGTTTCTTGCCCTAGTCATAAACCTTTTGTCTTCTCTTCCATATGGTTGAACTGATCATGGCTGGCTGGGGGATGCTGGGAGCTGTAGGCCTTTTTTCTGTCTAAACACACATAGGATTGTTCTTTTAGTTGCTCACCCCACTCTAGTTCACACAATTTACATTGAAACTAAACCCAAGTATGTACAACTGAAATAAATGCATATTTTTCCTCCACATCCCATGTTGTTTTTCCTGTGTCGTCCTTTAGATTGTAAAAACAACAACAACAACAACAACTTTGAGAAAGGAACCTGTCTTTCTATACTGTGTAAAATGTTGTGGACGTTGATGGTGCTCTGTAAATGAATAATAATAAGATGATTGAAGTCAGAAAAAATCTTTTGATCTGCATAAGAGAAGATCTGCTCTGAAGCAAAACAGAAGATTGGTTTTGGGGGGGGGATGGTTGAAATTAGTGAGGCTTTTAGGGGTGGGGGAAGGAAACAGAACAGCTCGAATGAAAGAGAGGGAAAGATGCACGGGCAATTCAATGAATGCCAAGCACAAATCGGTGTGGTTCCTGTTTACTTTGATGGCAACTGCAACGGGGCACACAGAAAAGATTTTAGATGAGAATAAAAGAGAATGGTAATGAGAGAGGGTGGGAAAAATGAGGGGGTTAGGTTAGGACAGTTACTATGAGACATCAGAGAGAGAGAGAGAGACAAGAGTAAAAGGCATAATTAAATGATTGGGGGAAAGGGTGTGTGTGTGTGGGGAGGCTGGAAAGCTAAAATCCCTGTAATAACGATGTTTTTCATACAGCTCTTTCAGCCTTTTCTCTGAATAGCTGGAAATGTTCCAGTTGTTATGAAGAGGGATATTACATATCTGCTGCAATCACAAAGAGCCTGTTAAGATAAGTGTTGGCTGATACAAGCAGTAGCCTTTTTGCAGTGTCTACAAGCTGGGATAACACTCCCATTGTTTGCTTGATCCTTTGCCTTTTTTTCCCTAAAAGGAAAGGAGGGGGGGAATGGATCCCACAGTCGCTCTTTCGCCTTGGCAGTGTTTCCCTTCCTTTCCCCCCCTTCCCTCTAGGCCAGCATTCCTCAACTGGGTGCCCACGAGATGTGCTGAACGACAACTTCCTCACCCCATCCCCAGCCAGCATGGGATGCAGAGGCAGCCTAGACAGCCTAGAATGGTGTAGTGGGAAATTTTGAAGTGCAGGAGCTCTTATCTCTACACCAGCCTAAAATCCTGCAATTTAAGCGGGGCTTTCTGCTTCCATAGGAACGTCTGACAAGAGCTTCATAAGATTATTTTTAATAGCAAAGACTACTCCATGTATTCGTTGTTCTTGTTCAGGCAGTCCTTTCCAGAAGAAGGTGTAACCTCCTTTTTCTTCCTTCAGTTGTCCCTCTCCTGCTCTTCGAGTTTCTTGGAGTGCTTCTATGTCAATGTTAAAATGTCTCAGCTCCCTTGCAATGATGGCAGTCCTGCATTCAGGGCATTCACTATCTGTATTGTCCAGCAGTGTCCGTATATTATATTCCATGTTCCAAAGTTCATTTGTCTTTTGTGACCGCTAAATGGTGACCCCACTGGATGCGGTAATCCAGTCAGGGAGAAGATGTCAGAAGTTCCTACGGGCATTAACGGACGACTCTCAACCTTCCGAATAAAACTCACCAAAACCCACCAGGCAACTATTCCAAGTGCCTATGCACCAACATTAGATGCTGATGAAGACATCAATGAAAATTTTTACTCCCAGCTGGACACCATCCTGTCAGAAATACCTGAGGAGGACAAAATTATCCTCCTGGGCGATTTCAATGCAAGAGTTGGGCATGATTTTGATTTGTGGCCGGGGACCATTGGGAAAGAAGGAGTCGGCAATAGCAACCAAAATTGAATTTTACTTCTGACTAAATGTGCAGAGCATAATCTTGTCATTACTAACACACTTTTTTGCCAGAAAAATAAATTTAAAACATCATGGAAGCACCCTCGGTCGAAGCACTGGCATCTTCTAGATTATGTAATTGTCCATGCCAGAGATCACTGCGATGTATTCCTCACCAGAGCCATGACAAGTGCTGACAACTGCTGGACAGACCACCAATTAATTTGTTCCACGATGGCCATTAAGATTGTCCCTCAATGTAGGCTCCAAGGAAGAAAACCAAGGCGTAAAATGAACACCCAAGCCATTCAAGATCCTATTAAGCGAGCCCGCTTTCAAGCAACTCTCAAGGAACATCTACCTATGGAAACCCCTGAAAATGTCGAGGAACACTGGAATAAACTGAAGACTTCCATTATCGCAGCCTGTGAACAAACTATTGGATACCAAACTAAGGAACATCAGGATTAGTTTGATGAGAATGATAGGGAAATTGAATATATCATTGATAAGAAAAGGAAAGCCTTCCAAATATGGCAAAAAGACATCACCTGTGCCGCTAAGAAAAAAATCTATGCCAGTGCAAAGGCTGAGGTCCAAAGAAGAACTAGAGAACTTAAGAACACCTGGTGGATAAAGAAAGCTCAAGAAATCCAGCACTTTGCAGATGCCCATGATGCACGGGGTTTTTTTAATGCCACAAAGGCCATCTACGGACCAACAAACCATGGTACACACCCCTTACACTCAATAGATGATGCCAAACTCCTAAAGGACAAAGAGTCTATTGCACTGCGTTGGAAAGAGCATTACCACTAGGGATGGCAAAGAATTCCGCCACGGATCTCGGTGAGGCCGAATGCCAGTGCATTCAGCCCCCTGAAATCTGTGGCGGAACAGCCTGCCCCCCCGCCCCCCCCGAGGATACCCCCCCGGGACAAGACGTCCCGGGGAGATGAGAAGATAGCTGCTGCTGCCGCCGCCATTTGCAGTCTTGTCTTGTAAAACAACAACAACAAACAAACGACATGATAGGCTACGTAAAGATTTACGTAGCCTATCATGGCTGGGTTAAAAACAAACAAACCGTGTACGCAAATGGCGGTGGCTACGGCCGCCACCATTTGCATTCCTTATTTTTGGCCATCTTAGTCTACGTAAATATTTACGTAGACTATGACGGCGAAAATAAAGGGGAATGCAAATAGCGTAGTGGGCGCTATTTGCATCCCTTTTTGATTCGCCGTTTTACGTAGCCTATCACGTTACGTAGCCTATCACATCGTGGTTTTTTTGTTTTTTGTTTTAAACAAGAGAAGACTGCACATGGCAGCGGTGGCAGCCGGTCGGAAGATCGGCTGCCGCAGCTGCCGCCACTGAACCGCCGCCGGAGTCGCCGCCAGAGCCGCCACTGCCAGGAAGATCCGCCCAGGTAAGTCTCGTCCCGGGGGGGCGGGCTGTTCCGCCACCAATTTTGGGGGGCCGATTGCGCTGGCATTCGGCCTCCTTGAGATCCGTGGCGGAACTTTCGTACATCCCTACATAATCCGCGGAAAGGTAAGTGACTTTCGTACATCCCTAATTACCACAACCTCCTTAACCATAACTCTATTGTGGCTGATGAGGTTTTCTCGCAAATCCCAGAAAAACAAACCAGAGATGAGCTTGCAGTATCCTAGGGATGTCAGAGAATTCCACCACGGATCTTGGTGCGGCCGAATGCCAGTGCATTCGGCCCCCTGAACTCTGTGGTGGAACGGCCTGCCCCCCCGCCCCCCCCACAGATCCCCCTGGGACGAGACTTACCTGGGGTGGATCTTCCGGGCAGTGGCGGCTGCAGCGGCAGCTGCTGCGGTGGCTGGTCTTCCGACCGGCTGCCACCGCCGCCATTTGCCGTCTTGTCTTGTACACACAAAAAACACACAACGTGATAGGCTACGTAAAGATTTACGTAGCCTATCATGGCTGGGTTAAAAAAAAAACAAAAAATGACGTGATAGGCTACGTAAAGATTTACGTAGCCTATCATGGCTGGGTTAAAAAAAAAACAAAAAATGACGTGATAGGCTACGTAAAGATTTACGTAGTCTATCATGGCTGGGTTTAAAAAAAACACAAAAAACCCCGACGTTATAGGCTACGTAAAGATTTACGTAGCCTATCATGGCTGGGTTTAAAAAAAACAACAATGATGACGTGATAGGCTATGTAAAGATTTACGTAGCCTATCATGGCTGGGTTTAAAACAAAAAACAAAAAAAACCGCGTACGCAAATGGCGGTGGCTACGGCCGCCGCCATTTGCATTCCTCATTTTTGACCGTCTTAGTGTACGTAAATATTTACGTAGACTATGACGGCAAAAATAAAGGGGAACACAAATAGCGTAGCGGGCGCTATTTGCGTCCCTTTTTGATTGACCGTTTTAGCCTATGTAAATATTTACGTAGACTAAGGCGGCCAAAAATAAGGAACGCAAATGGCGGTGGCCGTAGCCACCGCCATTTGCGTACGCATTTTTTCTTTTTCTTTCCCAGAGCCCTCCGCGGCCGGAAATCCGGCTGCGGACGGCTCTGGCCTGGGCTGGGCCTGGCCAGCTGCTCCGCGGAACTGCCGCGGAGCACAGCTGGCCGTGGAGGATTCAGGGGGGGAGGAACGGATAGCCTCCCCCCCATCGAGGATTCCGGGGGGAGGGACGGAACATCTCCCCCACCCATCAACATAATCTGCGGAAAGGTAAATGACTTTCGTACATCCCTACAGTATCCCCTAGTTTGGAGGAAGTCAGTAAAGCCATTAACCAAATGAAAAATAATAAAGCTAGTGGACCCGATGGGATCCCTGTTGAAGTCTTTAAAGAAGGAAGGCCTGAAGCTACACAACAGCTTCACAAGCTCATTGAAAAAATCAGGATGAGGGAGGAGATCCCAGCAGACTTCAGGGATGCCATTATTATCACTCCCTTTACAGATTGTGGAAACTACTGAGGCATAGGGATGGGGGAGAATTTCTCCCCAAATCTTCGGGGGGCCGAGTGCCAACGCATTCGGTCCTCCGAAGGTTGTTCGGGGAGAAATTGTCTTCCCCCCCGCCCCCCCCGGGATGGGACTTACCTTTCACGAATGTCCCTCCCGGCGGCGGGTCCCGGCGGCGGTTTGGCAGGTCTTCGTCAGGGGCGGGGGCGGCAGCCAGTCTTTTGACCGGCTGCCGCCGCCACCATTACAAGAAAAGTAAAAAAAAAAACAACGCCCCTGTGATAGGCTACGTAACGATTAACATAGCCTATCACGGCTAGATTTGCAAAGTCAGCCGTGATAGGCTACGTTAATCATCACGTAGCCTATCACGGGTGACTTAAAAAAAAAAAATGCGTACAGCTAATGGCGGCCCCCATAGGGAGCCGCCATTCGCGTTCCTTATTTGGTCCCTGTAGTCTACGTAAAGATTTATGTAGACTACGGCGAAAATAAGGACAACGCAAATAGCGTTGCCCTTATTTTCGCCATAGTCTACGTAAATCTTTACGTAGACTACAGGGACCAAATAAGGAACGCGAATGGCGGCTCCCTATGGGGGCCGCCATTTGCGTACGTGCTTTTTTTTTTTCTTTCAAAGTCACCCGTGATAGGCTACGTGACGGTTAACGTAGCCTATCACGGCTGACTTTGCAGATCTAGCCATGATAGGCTACATTAATCGTTACGTAGCCTATCACAGGGGTGTTTTTTTTCTTTTTTCTTTTGAAGTTCGCAGCCGGGGAGACGGGGCGCTTCTCCCCGGCCTGAATTTCGGCCGGGTGAGGCGGGAAGCCTCCCCCCCGGCCTGAACTTCGGGGGGAGCAGCGAAGCGCCTCCCCCCAACCACGAAGCAAGCTGCGAGACCAGGTAAGTGACTTTCGTGCATCCCTACCGAGGCATCTCCCTTCTAGCTATGGCAGGCAAAATCCTGGGAAGGATGCTCGTGAACAGCCTTCTACCTATCTCAGAAGACATCCTCCCTGAATCCCAAAATGGCTTCTGCCCTTCCAGGGGGACAGTGGATATGATCTTCACCACATGACAGCTCCAAGAAAAATGCAGGGAGCAAAACCAACCCCTGTACATGGTGTTTATTGATCTGACTAAGGCCTTCGACACTGTAAATAGTATTGTTCTCTGGACGATCCTTCTGAAAACTGGATGCCCTAATAAATTTGTGAACATCTTGCAGCTCCTCCATGATGACATGACGGCAACAATCTTGGATAACAATGGCTCTCAAAGTGATCCATTCGAAGTGGGATCAGGCGTTAAACAGAGATGCCTCATTGCTCCAACCTTATTCGCTATCTTCATCGCTATGATTCTACACCTTGTTGAAGGGAAACGTCCCACTGGTGTAGAAATCATATATCGAACAGATGGAAAACTTTTTAATCTCAGTAGGCTGAAAGCAAAAAGTAAGGTAATTACAACCTCTGTCATAGAACTTCAATATGCTAATGATAACGTAATCTGCACACACTCAGAGGAAGATCTCCAGACTATCCTAAACATCTTCGCAAAAGCATATGAAAAGCTCGGCCTCTCGCTTAACATAAAAAAACCCAAAGTGGTTTACCAGCAAGCACAAACCAATCCCTCCGTAGCGCCATCAATCCAGCTTAACAGTGTGATGCTGGAAAATGTCGATCACTTTTCCTATCTTGGCAGCCATCTCTCTACAAAAGCTGACATCGATGCTGAAATTCAGCATCACCTGAGCTCTGCGAGTGTAGCATTCTCCCAAATGAAGCGTAGAGTGTTCGAGGATCAGGACATTCACAGGGAGACCAAAATGCTTGTTTACAAAGCCATTGTACACTACCCACCTTACTGTACACCTGTGAAACATCTATAAATGCCACTCCCAACTTCTTGAAAGATTTCACCAATGCTGCCTCTGAAAAATTCTGCAAATTACTTGGGAAGATAGACGGACTAATATCAGTGAACTGGAAGAAGCAAAGACCACCAGCATTGAAACAATGATTCTCCAACATCAACTTCACTGGATTGGCCATGTTGTTCGAATGCCTGATCATCGTCTTCCAAAGCAGCTACTCTATTCCCAACTTATGAATGGAAAACGGAATATTGGTGGACAGCAAAAGAGATTTAAAGATGTTCTCAAAGCTCATCTAAAAAAATGTAACATAAGCATTGAGAACTGGGAAGCTCTAACCCATGAGCATTCCAACTGGAGGTCAGCCTATATTAAAGGCGCTATGGACTTTGAAGAAGCACGAGTACAGGGCGAAAGGGAGAAACAAGCTCAGCGGAAGGCACGTCAAGCAAACCCTCACCGTGACCGCCGTCCACCTGGAAACCTATGTCCTCACTGTGGGAGGCTGTGTAGATCCAGAATTGGCCTTCACAGCCACCTGCAGACCCACTGCCACTGCTAAGACTCTATCTCTGGAAGACAATCCTACTCAGTCATGAGTGATCGCCATGATGATTCTGCTTCCGTTTTAAATGCAGGATCACAATGACCCCTTGGGCATCTCTACACCAGCCTAAAATCCCGCATTTAAAACAGGGTTTTCTGCTTCCATTTTAAATGCAGGATCACAGCTAACTCCCTTTACAAGCACTTCCTCCCCTCCTTCTCCCTGTATCTGAGTCTTCCAGATACAGGAGGGTCACTGCGGTGTCACGGCGTCATGTAAAGAGCCTGCAAACTTCTGTGAAGGAGCAATCTCAATCGCAGGATAAAAGCTCCGTATGATGAAGCCTCCATTATCTTTCATTGATCTCGCTCCTCTTCTTGCCACTTTTACTCTTTTCATGGAGGAAACTGAAGCAGAATACAGTGGGGTAATTTGATAACTCATTATGTGTGATCTATTTAAAAATGGAACAAAGGGCATTTAGTGCAGGAGACACCTTGAATGATCACGGTGTCATGTAAAGAGCCCGCAAACTTCCCAGAAGAAGCAATCTCAATCTCAGGATAAAAGCTCAGTGTGAAGGAGCCTTAGGACAGCACCCATAGCCATGCTCCCAAGGAGAATCCTTAGCCACACCCCCAGGTGATACACACACATACACACACACACACACACAATTTTCTTCAGCCCAAAAAGGCTTCCAGAGTGGCTTACAAAAATTAATAATAAGACAGTCGCTGTCCTCAGGCTTACAATCTAAAAGATATGACACAAAAGGAAAAGGACTTGGGAGTAGGGATGTACGAAAGTCACTTACCTTTTAACAAAATGTGATTCGAGGTGGGGGGGAGGTGCTCCGTCCTTCCACCCGAAATTCTGGCCGGGGGGGAGGCGCTCCGTCCCTCCCCCCCGAAATTCTGGCCGGGGGGGGGAGGCGCTCCATCCCTCCCCCCCCGAATCCTGGCTGGCTGGCTCCGCAAGTGGCGGCGGCCGTAGCTGCTGCCGTTTGCGTCCCTGCAGTCAGCCGTGATAGGCTACGTAAATGTTTACGTAGCCTATCACGGCTGAGTAAAAAAACAACCCCCCCCGCACGTACGCAAATGGCGGCGCCCATGGGCGCTGCCATTTGCATTCCTTATTTTGGCATGTCTAGTCTACGTATACATTTACGTAGACTACGGCAAAAATAAGGGGAACACAAATAGCATAGCGTCTACGCTATTTGCATTCCCCTTATTTTCGCCGTAGTCTACGTAAATGTTTACGTAGACTAGACGTGCCAAAATAAGGAATGCAAATGGCGGCGCCCATGGGCGCCGCCATTTGCGTACACACGTTTTTTTTGTTTTGTTTTTACTCAGCCATGATAGGCTACGTAAACATTTACGTAGCCTATCACAGTATTTTTAAAAAATCTAGCCGTGATAGGCTACGCAAATCTTTACGTACCCTATCATGTTTTTTTTTTTTTACTGGAAATGGTGGCGGCGGCAGCCGGTCGGAAGACCGGCCGCCGCCGCTGCACCAGAGCTGCCGCCACCAGGAAGATTTGCCCAAAGTAAGTCCCGTCCCGGGGGGGGGGGGAGACCATTTCGCCACCAATTTCAAGGGGCTGAATGCGCTGGCATTCGGCCTTCCCGAGATTCCTGGCGAAATTCTCTGACATCCCTACTTGGGAGGGAGGGGAGGGGGGAAAACGAAACTCAAGCACCAGTTCTTAGTTTCAAAGTTCTTAGATGTGTTCTTTCTGGCAGCGAAGGGTGAAACAAGCTCCCCACAGCTGATGTTCTTCCTGGGAGGCAGGGAGTGCAGCCTCCCAGTGGCCCTTGGTTCTCTGTCCACTGGATGAGGCCAGAGTTTGCAGTCCCAGGGAAATTATACACACACACACACACACACACACACACACACTGTTTTTCAGTTATTTATACTCAAAGGAGCTGGCAGCAGTGGCAGCTGGTGACTCCAGTTTTGGAGGGGTAGTAATTCCATTCAGGGTGTTAGTTACCACCTGCCAAAATTCTAAAGGAGCCATCCAAGGATCTGAACCCATTTTGGGGCTAAGGGACAGCACCTTAGTAGCACCTTTAGAGTTTTGCCTGGTGGTTACTAAGACCCAGAATGGAATTATTGCCCCTCCGGAACTGGAGTCACTTGCAGCCACTGGCTAGCACTCTGGTTTAAAACTCCATAATAAAAATAGATACCCCAAACAAACAAACAAACAAACAAACAAACTGCTAAGGGGGTAAAGTTCACTGGCTGTAGAGTAAGCTTCATTGAATTCAGTGGTGTTTACTTCTGACTCCATAGGTTCAACATGTTAAAACACATGGAGATTTAACAAAAGATCTTCAGTCCACTGAAATGCTTCCTTTTGCTTTTATTTAGAAAGGTGGGCAAACCATCGTGCAAAGAAATGTTACCATTTACACTGCCAGCTCGAAGTAGGAACACCATCAAAGAAAAGGAAAGAGAGATCCTGCCTCTGCTTGATTATTTTCCTCATTCTCTGATTTCCTCTGTGCTAATCTGTCACAAAACCACCACAAAACTCAATTGCCTTGTATATCGAAGCTTCCATGGCAATGCTCAGTTAAGCCCAGTTTGGTGAAGGTGTTCCAACAGCAGGATCAAAAAGCCAAGAGGGAGCATGATGTCAATTTGCAATGACTACATTTTCATTCCAACATTCTGCTTTAAAAGCATTTTAATAGTCTCAAAATGTCATTTTGTCTCATGAAAGCTCATTTATTTTATTATTATTTAGAGGCTGATATGAAAGGAAGTTGTGGACAGAAATCAAAGCTCTGATGACATGAAGAAACAGTGGAGGCTGGTGGCTCCGATGTCAGTGGGGCAGTGAATCAGTTCTGGGTTTCAATCAGAACTCTAAATGGGCTATCCAAGGTGCTGAACCATACCCCCCAAAAGGTTCAGCACCTTGGATAGCTCCGTTAGAGTTCTGACTGAAACCCAGAGCAGATTCACCGCCCCACTGACATCGGAGCCACCAATGTCCTAGTGATTTCCATTTAACTTACTCCCAGGTAAATGTGCATAGAAAGCTGCCTTACACCAGATCAGACTATGTGCCCAACTAGCCTAGAATTGTCTGTTCCCCAGGGTCTCGGGCCTGCTAGCCATAATCTGCTACCTGGTTCTTCTAACTGGAGATGCTACGGGCTGCATTTGGGCTGTTCTGCATGCAGAACATGAGCTCTGCCGCTGAGTTATAGTACATTCCTAGGATAGTAGTCCCCTGCAGCCATAATCTTTTCCATCCCTAACTCTCTCTTGGTTTTATAAATCAATGAAAGCCCTCTCTCCTTGTCTGAAACATTTTTCTCCCCTACAAACCATCCTTTGTCTGATGAGAAAGTATTATTTTTCAGATTTTAAAAAAACACACAAGAAAACATCCCTGATGTTTGTTTCTATTCTATTCTATTTGCCCAATGGCTGTATTTTTCGCCCACAGTCAGGCAAGTGTCATCCAAGTCCGTGTTCAAGGTGACAAACAGAGGAGAAATGTCCCAACAATGTCAACTTTTATGAAGCACCATCAGGGTACTTCATGTAGAAACAGAAATTTTGCATTATGAAAGTCGTAATGCGTATGTGTCCCCATTTCTCCTTGAGGACTGCTGCAACCTAAAACTCAGATAAACCAATTTTCTTAAGACGTGATGGCAGGATCACCCAACAACAGATGGTGAGGTTCCAAGGCACTGGTATCAAAGGCAGCCAGGCTCTATACTGTTTAGGGCTTTAAAACAACTCATGCAATGTTGAATTTAACCCATTTACTCTCCAGACAACCCATGCAAAGGAGAAATCAGTCAAGTAAGCAACTCTGTCTGATGTCATGTCCTGTACAAGTGGAAGAAAAGCACTGCTGGAAGCTCACAGAAGAGGGGATTACAAATAGCAACAGGGATACTTTGCCCATGGACCTTACTTGGCACTGGGGCTTTGAAGATGCTTCTGACTGTAAATACAGGAACATCTTGCACGCAGAGACATATTGTGCTCCTGCTCCCTTCAGGGCTCCTGCAATATACCTACAGAGGCCCTATTGTCACTTCCATATCCATGTTTAGTTGGGACAAGTGAGGGGGGTTTGTCTGTTGCCACCCCCAGAATTTGGAACTCTAGACTTTGGCCGTGACCACTCCTTGCTAGACTTCTGCTGCAGCATTAAAACCTTCCTATTTAGGGAGGCCCTTTGGCCTTTAGAAGCTGGATTTCATAGCTTACTTGCCATATTTATATGCAATCCTCCTGTTTTTTAAATGTTGCTTTTGTTGTTTTCTACCCTGGCTTTACTCTGGCCTCCAAGCCCATCTAGCTGACTTACCTTTTGGTGGGTGGGTGGGTGAGAATGGGAAGGCCATACAATACTGTGGATCCCGGCCTCTCCTCTCCTCTCCCCTCCCCACCCACCAGCATGCCCTCTTTTCTCTCACACACACTTTTCTTGCATAAGAGAAGCTTTCCATGGCGACTGGGAGGGTGGAAGGGGTGAAGTAGGGAAGATTCATGGTCTACTTCCTCTATACTTATAGCTCTTTTTACAGGCATGGCGGAGGAGATCCACAGCATCCTACGGTGTGTCAGACACTGTCTAGGGTGCCATAGGATTGCTCTTTCCATAATTGAATAGGTTAATAGGTTTTTTATTTCAATTCATAAGTAGGTTTTTTATTTCAATTCAATTCATTTTCTATTGCGTTAACAACCAGTCATGTGCAAAACAATGAACCAGGCCATACAGCTAAAACATATTTAATTAAAATACAGCCACTGGTTACCTCCAGAAATTCAACAACCCTTAAAATTTAATATTTAAAACCTATAACCAAACCATTTTGGCTTGTCTTACATTGAAGTAAACAAAATTTGGGGGTTTGAATTCAAAGCCCCTTGTCTCACTTTCAGAGCAGAATTAATATATTTTGCTGTTCTAAAAGCAACATAATGGTCCGATCCATTTAATAACATAAGCACCTTATCCCTTGATGTTTCCAACCTCTTTTTCTTTAGGCGTGGACAAATATATTTGAATCTCAAGATATCGTATTTAGAACACTCTAGCAGAAAGTGAATTTGATCTTCTATTGTCTTGCAACCGAACGGACATAGCCGACATGGCTTGGGTACATTACGAAATCTTCCCTTTACTTCCTTCAAGGGAATACTACTGTTTTTATTTCCTTCCAGCCACCTGTTCCCCAACCCCAATGCCTGGCAGGCAGTTTGCATATCAATGCATAGTTTAGGTGGGCAAGAGTATTGCCAGTTGTCTTGAGCCATTTTGAGGCATTCCCCCTCCATATGATTCCAATAGCATTAGGGAAGGGGGGCATATGCCCTGTCCTGCCCTGTTGCCTGCTTCAGTGTCCCCCATCTGCTGGGAAGGGAACTTCTGCAGCGGGGAGACTACTGTTGTAGGCAATCTAGATCCCTGATCTTCCAGGGCTAGAAATCATGCAGGCAGCCTACAAAAATAGTGACGGCTCTCCACTGCAGAAGTTCCCTTCCCAGGGCCAGCCCTACTATTAGGTGGAGCAAGGCAGCTGCCTCAGATGGCAGACAGTCAGGAAGCAGTGGCTAGGTGTTGGAGGACAGAGCTGTGCATGCCATGCAGACTGCAATGCATCCCTTAAGCTACCCTGCTGCCCTCAGATGTGATAGCAGATGTGTCCCTTCACCAGTGTTGAAGTAAGATTCAACTACACGTCTGGTCAGCTTCTGAACATGGATTAGCAAGAGGTGCTATTTTGTCGTATGCCTCAGGCAGCAAAATGTCTTGGGCCAGCCCCTTCCCTTCACAACGTATTGAAGGCAATGAAGTTGCTGAAGCTGAGGGGACAGAAGGGACAGGACCAGGGAGCATGCTCCCCGCCCCATGTGATTGGTATCATATGAAGGGGGAACTTCATCAAATGATATCAGGGCAGTGAACACTAATATATATATATATATATATATATATATATATATAATCATACAACCACCAAATTCCATAAAAACAAAAACATGCTGTCCTCAAGAGGCAGTGAAAATACAATAAAACAGACTGGCCAACTATTTGATAAAGCAGCTCAAAAGAAAACGAAGCAAAGAGGGTTACGTGTTGTTCTGCTGGGGCAGAGGTACTTTAGGTTTCGAACAAGGCAATAATCATACAAGGTGTGTGCCTTGCCCAGATTTTGTTTAGAGGGAGAGACAGGATATTAAGAGCAGAGAAAACCATGGAAAGGAACCAGCAGAGACAGAGAACTTATGCCCCTTTACTGGGAACCCCACCGCGCAGTAACAGACGTGCTCCACCGCCAGTCAGCCGTGGCACGACCCTTTCCCACAGAGAGGTTCACCGTTATGAGCTCCCTTGGGGCTTTTGATATTGTATTTCTCTCACAGGTTCCAATACATTTTGCGGACACATGCTTACGTCACTAATTAACTATCAACTACACCTGTGACTTGGCTACATTCCCACAGATCTGGCAGACTATCTAGTGAATACATAGTTTCAAGGTAATATACATTAATCATGAGTGAACTGTTGTTACATACAACTGATTAGTTCACCTGTTACACCTGGCTATCTTGCCCTGGACATCCTCCCTAAACTCCCCACTTCAGGCTCAGGAGAAAGTTCAGGCACAGAGGATGAATGAAAGGGAAAACTCAGGCATGGAGATTTGAACATTGGGGAACCATTGACATGTCACCCTCCTCATGATCACCATAGCTGGAGGAAAATTATAAATGGAAGTTTTGCAGACTGTTGCCACAGACAGGAATTCAGATTACCTCACACCCCTTCCACTTCAGCTGCATCTTTTTGAGGATACTGAAGCAAGTGTGAGATAACTTAAAATTTATGCAGGACAAGCTACTGCTTATTGTTAGATACAATAAGTGTCTAAAACCCACTTAAACTGTTGAAACCATGTGCACATAAACTGGGAGGGAGTTCCATAATCTGGGGGCCAGTATGGAAAAGGCCCTGTTTCTTGTGCTTGTCAACTGAATCAGTCTTGCAGGTGGACCTACAAGCTGGGCCTCTAAAACACATCTTGATACCCAGGCCAGTTTGTATGGATGTAGCCCAGCCTTCCTCAGCCTATGCTCTCCATATGTTTTGGACTAAAGGCCCATCATCCCTGACCATTGGCCATGTTGGCTGATGGGAGTTCGAGTCCAAAACTTCTGGAGTGCACCAATTGGGTAAGGTTACACAAACCTTTTGTCGTCAAAGCCTGATTTGGCTGACACCAGAGGGATGCATTCATTCATTAATTCATTTTATTTCTATACCGCCCAATAGCCGAAGCTCTCTGGGCTGTTCACAAAAATTAAAACCACAAAATGCAGCATTAAACAATATAAAATATGAAAGCTTAAAACCACAATATAACAATACAACCAGAATAAAGCCTAGCAGCAATGCAGAGATTCAAAATACAGATTTTAAACACCAGAGCTAAAAGAGTAAGAAGCTAAAGTGCTAAAATACTGAGAATAAAAAGGTCTTCACCTGGTGCCAGAAGGAGTACAATGTAGGCACCAGGCAAACCTCTCTAGGAAGCTCATGCCACAGCCGTGGTGCCACAGCAGAAAAGGCCCTCTTCCTGGTAGCCATCCGCGGCCTCACGCACATGCATATGTACACATACACACACTCACACACACCAACATGCACACACAAGGGTTTCTCTTACTATTGCTAGGAACAAAACCCCTTTCTTATCTCCAACCTCTCAGCAGAAATTGGAGATAAGGAATGGATTCCCTTGGTAGTACTAGCAAGAGAAACCCCAGGCAGTGCCACTGTGATCTTTTTGGCAGATTCAGGGGAGTCTGGTTGGCCACCTGAAACAACTTGGGGGCAACATTTGGTACATGAGCCACACTTTGTACCCCTGATGTACATGGCCCTTCAGATAACCTAGTCCCAAACAAAGGTAAAAACAACCATTTGAATTGTGCCTGGAAACACACTAGCAGCACAATGGCCATTGGCCATACTGTTTGGGAATGATGGCACTCCAACACACCTGGAGGACACCAGGTTGGTGGAGAGACACTGCTGTAATGTCTGAGCCAGCATTCAGACTTCTTTTTAACAGTCAAATCTAACACCAAATCAATAGTAAGCCATGTCCAGGGGAATTAATTTTTAGATGTTGGCAAGACAGTCTTGCTCACATTTATCCACAAAAAGTTGATTTACAGTGTAATCCTATAGAAGTCTACTTGGAATGGGGCCAGCGCCAAGGGTAGGCATGGTCGGACACCTGCTGGAGGCCCACATCCCAGCAGGGGCCCACTGACAAGAGCCCCCTGGACTTGCTCTGCCTCATCATCACCAATGCAACCTGCTTGCTCACCTGCCTCTCGCTTTGGCCTAGACAATGGCGGTGGTGAGAAGTAGATGCAACTGCCTGCTTGCTCACTGTCTCCCTGCCTGTCAAGCTACCAAGTGGTAACAATGAGGAGAAAGATGAGGAGCAATAGCAGCTGGTGACAATGGTGGTGAAACAGTACACTCACTGAGGGAAGGGGCCCAATGAGGGTGTCTTGCCCAAGGGCCCTCAAAAACCAGGAGCCACTACTGACTTGGAGGTAAGTTCCATTACATTCAATGGGGTTACTCCCAGGCAAGCGGGTACAGGATTGCAGGCTTAGTTACATTAATCACGGGGACGTATACCCAATATGAAATTCTGAGAAAAGGAAATAAGAAAGAAATAAGGAATCACAAGGAAGTTTTAAAATGATTCTGCTGTTGTCTTAATACACATGGCAAAGAAAGTGTACAATCACATGAAATTCACCAAACAGTCTGGCTGTATTTGTACAAATGCATTTTGTAAAACTAATTAATTGTACTTGTCAGTCAACTCAAATGATTATTTATTAATATTTATATTTGATGCAAGAGTCCTGGGACAGACATCAGAATTTCTAGCAAGAACAAGCTGTATATTAATGCCACAAATTGCTTAATCTGAAAATCTATTTCAAAAATGACAATGAGCAAAAGGCACACAAACCACAACCAGTTGCTTAAAAAGACCTGTTGGCAGGGTGCTGGTATATTTTGTTGCTGTCTTAATCAGTGGGAGACATCTAACCATTCGAAGCTGTTTGGATCTAAAAAAGACGTTCTTTTTTTTGATAAAAAAAGTAGGAGGAAGTCAGAACCCTTTTTAGAAATCAGATCAGGCTTCTAGAGATGTGTGTTAAGTGAGCCAAATTTAACAACAGAGTTAGAGGAGCAATTAAATTAAAATCAATACTGCTTATAGTTCATGATGGGCAGAGGCCATTAGCTCAGAGGCAGACCATATACTTTGCATGCCAAAGGGATCCAGGTTCAATCAATGGAATTAGGGCTGGTCAAGGGAAGGCATAATTGAGCACCTGCCACAGGGGACCACTGACAAGGCCCCCCTGGAATTGCTCCTCCTCCTCTTCACCATTGCAACCTGCTTGTTCCCCTGCCTCTTGCTCTGACCCAGACAACAGTGGTGGTGAGAAGGAGAAGCAGTAGATGCCACCGTGTGCTCGCTCACTGGTTGTCTGCCTATCAAGCAAGCGAGCTGTAGCAATGACCAGGAGGAGGAGAAGGAGCAAAAGCAGCTGATGACAACGGTGGTGAGATGTAGATTGGATTCACTGAGGGAGGGGCCCACTGAAGGTGTCTTGCCCAAGGGCTCTCAAAAACCTGGAGCTGGCATTACATGGAATCTCCAGTTATTAACCAGATCAGGAAGCTGGTTGATGGGAAAGACCTCTAAAGAGCTGCTTCCAGTCAAGGCAAACTAGATGGACCTATTGTCTGATTCAGTGTGTTTATTATTTATGCATTATATTTATATCCCATTTTTTTCTTGAAGAAGCGCAGAGAGGCATACATGGCACCATCCATTTTATCTTCACAACGGCTCTGCAAGGAAGGTTAGGCTAAGAAAGTGGGACTGGCCAAGAATCGCCAAGTGAGCGTGGATTTGAACCTGGGTCTCTCCAGTTGAAGTCTGACACTCTAACCACTATAGCTGGTTCTCTTGATAGTGAATGTACCTTGTATGCACTTGGGATTGGGTCAGTTCACAGAAACAAACTGAGAGAATGGGCTGAGTGGGCACATGGCAAAGCACTAAGGCACATTCCCATGGCCATGTCAGTGTGTGACATCTATGGAAATACTTCCAAAATGTTTTGACTTCCAAGCACTTTATCTTGAGGTTTGGCAATCATAGCCGTGTCATCACCACATGCTGAACTCAGCCCTGGATGAATATTCAGCATGCCAATGCAAATGTAGATGTCCAGTCATGTGCAGTAGCAGGAAAAAGCCAACCTGAGCTGCATTTAGTACAGTATGTTGCAGCACCATGCGCAGTTTCCTGCTATGGGCTGACGTGGCTGCATGTTGGCACAGTCTTGGCTTTTTCCTGTTTTTACCATGTGCTGGGGGTGGTTGTGCGAAGAAGCTGTTAGTCATGGGAACCGGCTCTTATGCTGCAATCCAGCTTTAGTAGAACTTTAAAGAGGTGTTACCAGTTGTGCCAGAGCATGGAGGGGGTTCGTTATTTGAATGGGCCTCCCTTTTGAAACCAATGCAGTGCATATAGCTGACATGCGTGTTCAGATGTGCATCAGATTTATACTGATGGTTCCTGATCCAGTAAATGATAGGTATGCAGAAGCCTGCTTAAGCATGTGGATCTCCTTAGCTCAGGGGCAGGGAACCTGTGTTCCTGCAGTTGTTGTCGGACTACAGTTCCCATCATTTCTGATCATTGGCCATGCTAGCATGGCCTGATGTCCAACAACATCTGGAGGGTCACAGGTTGCTTAGCTAAGGGGTTGGCTACTTGTGGCCCTCTAGATGTTTTGGCCTACAACTCCCATCAGCCCTAGCCAACATAGCCAATGGTGAATGATCATGGAGATAGTAGGCCAAAACATCTGGAGCACCACAAGTTGCCCACCCCTGCCTTAGCTGGACCAGAGCATTAATGTGCAAGCTTGTTTTAAAATCCTTGTGGATGGAGCAATGTATCAATGATTATCATATGTCACCAATCTTTAGATTTTATTTGTTTGTTTGTTTATTGCACTTATATCCTGCCTTTTTTCCTTCAAGTAACCCAAAGTAGCATACATAATCCTCCTCCTCTTCATTTTATCCTCACAACAACCCTGTGAAGTAGGTTGGGCTGAGAGTCTGTGACTGGCCCAAATTCACCCAGTGAGCTTACATGGCCTAGTGGGGACTAGAACCCGGATCTCTCAACTCCCAGTCCAACACTCTAGCCACTACACCACACTGGCTCTCTCTTTAAATCTTTTAAATCTGGATTTTTGAGTTCAGCATACAGAAGATACACCTTGGCAAATTGACTGTGGAGGGCATGGCAACACTGCTCTTATACCCTTCTGTCTGGGTAAGTATATTTTAACCCAGAGCAAAGGTCTTCACACCTTGTCATGAACTGAACACCAAGCTGAGAGAAAGAGAGAGAGAAGGAACCAAGTTACTACGGCAACATAAAAACAACTCAGCAAGCAGCACTTGTATATACAAGCAGAAATGTAAGAGAGATGAGGAATCACAAGGAATTTTCATAATTAATCTGCATTTGTCCAAACAAACATGACAAAGAATGTATATGACTCCAGGAAATACCCTGCTTTGCCTGCCTGCCTGCCTGCCTGCCTGGCTGCCTTATTTATTTATTTATTTATTTATTTATTTATTATGCCGCTTTAAAACAAAAGTAATAAAGTAGTTAATTTTCCTCCCCAGTCAGGTCCAATGATCATTTATTATTACTATCAGCAGAAGCAGGAAGAGCGAAGTAAGAAGAAGAGCGCAGGGTCATGGTAGCCTGTAGCAGGCTTTAAAAATCCCAAGGGAGTGACAGTGGGGAAGCAAAAGCCTTCAACAGCAATCACAAAAGAAGGAGAAGGGACTTGACCCATTGGCCCAGTACATGTTTTCAAACCCCAAGGGAGTTAGAAGAAAGAGAGCGGTGGGGGAGGGAAAGCGAAAGAATTAAAGTTGACCCATTGGCACTTCATCCATCAGTCAACACAAATGAGAAGCTATCCAGCTGAGGTAGCCAGATAGCCTGGAGCCTGTGTTTTTGTCCAGTGTCTAGGAAACCCTTCACCCTAGTTGTATAAAGTCCAAGAAAAATATGGCAGTGTTATGGAAAGCTTTGAGAGGGTGTTAGGCTCCCCTAAAATTCAAAGCATTCCTGTCTATAATTTTTTGTTCATCTGGTCAACAACACTTCCCAGCTGTATATAATTAACAGTTAGCAGAAGCATCTGTTTTTCTCACACTGTGAACAACCTGATAGCATATAACAGTCTAGACCTAATACTGGAAAGTACGTACAATCCTGTTGTGCCTACTCACCACTATCCTTCTACTTTGGCACCAGATTTGCAATTTAGTATGTAAGAAGTGTTGAGAAAAACCATAGGATCCTAGAATAATAGCATCAAACATTTAACAGTGCATTCTGGCTGTTAGGGAGCTGCATGTTTTGGGCTTCTGCACTTCTTTAGTGGGCTGTGTCAGACACCAGACCATGCAAATGGCCTTCAAATGCCATTTGTAGTGTACACAGGAATGGACAAGTAGTCCAGATGTTTTGCAGTTCAGTTCCAAGTAGTGCTGACCATTGGCCTTGCTGGCAGGGGCTCCTGGGAGGTGAAGTCCCACACATCTGGAGATCTGCTTTTTGCCCACCCTTGGCCTACCACACTATGAGGGACTACTTTCACCCATCACAGGCTGGAGTGCCTGCAAATCTGTTTCTGGATTTAGGTTTTGTGCTGGAGAAGGGGGACCAATGAAAGCAGCATGCTGTGGGAATCAGTGAGCATACACAACCGCTGCTGCTGCTAGTATACCATTATCCATGCAGGGCAGAGTCCTCATACACAAGCCCTCCTTGTGCTAGGAAACAAAACATTGCATGAACCAGGGCAGCCAAGTCCCAGCAACTGGCCCCATAGAAGCAGCTCTGTAGCAATGTTTTCTTGTTTTGTTTTTAGACATTGCATGTCCATTTACCATTTTCATTTCATCTCAGAGATTCGTAATGCTTCTTCTGTTTCCCAAAAAGGAACCGTCTCATTATCTCCACCCCCAAGCGCGCGCGCGTGCGCACACACACACACACCTTTATTTCTTGAGCATGGGCTTTTCAGAGCAGGGACAGCATTGCTTGAGTGTTTGGCAAACTTCATTTCATGTGTATTGTCCTGGGATCCAGAAACAAGAGTAGGCTGCTTTGATTTCCAAACAGAAATCCTGGCTGAGAAATGCTGCTGACACAGAGGGGCGCATGTCTTGCCTCTTGCTCCCTCCAGCTGAGCACCTCTTCACTTGCTGTGTGTGTGAGAGAGTAAACAGCCCCCAAATTATCCTCGTTTTATTTTATGTATGTGTTTGGCATGATAGAAGGAGTTGTCGTTGTTGTGTGAGTCTGTGCAGATATGTAGTCAAAAACAACTACTACATAGCTGCAGGATGCCAAGGTCTCTGGAGAAGGCTGATGCAGTATATGCTGAGAAACTGATCCACACAGTCACTTACAAGTACATGCTTGACTAGAGAATGTTGTGTGGAGAAGAAACCAGCTGGGAGTGATTTCTGTGGGTGTCGTTGCCAACATTCATCAACAACAAAAAACGAAGAGAGATTTTAATCAGCAAATCTTCCCTTAGCTCTACCTAGGCATGCACGAATTCTCTCACACACTCACTCACCCTTCTCAGGCCCGACCCTTCCATCTGTCTCATTTGGGCCCTGTATCCATAGCATCAGAATGTCTTGCAGCCTTTAATAGAGTTATCCACACAACATCTCTCTATAAAGCCGGGAACTTCTGTTTGCCTGTTTTATA
The DNA here is from genome assembly GCF_057233095.1 of Heloderma suspectum. Classification (NCBI taxonomy): domain Eukaryota; kingdom Metazoa; phylum Chordata; class Lepidosauria; order Squamata; family Helodermatidae; genus Heloderma; species Heloderma suspectum. Next base: position 55,998,489 of record NC_139460.1, on the reverse strand, counting down.
AAGGATGAACGGGAAATGGCACAGAGGCAAGAAGGACAAAGATATTGGCTGCATTTGTACAGCTATAGGCCCTGTTGGTTCTTCCAGAAGAAACAAGTTCTATAATGTCCACATGCATGCACTGTTTAGGCATAGAAATGACTACCCCATTCTTCACACCCCTCCCGCTATCTGCAGCTAACATTCTCACAAACAAGTAGATCAGGAGTAGCCCGAAGAGCACTGGAAGATGGATAAGCAGCACTGCATCCATAATTTAGGGGGTTTCAGAAATGCCACCAAGAGGAAGAAATAACCAAGAAATGCGAAAATGCAGCTGTCTTTTGATTGCCTTCTTCAGCAAGGCATTAGCAAAGTCAGAACGCTAGCAGAAGATGAAATCAGCAGGACACCAGTCACTCCAACCTCTCAGCGGTGGAATCTGGTCCAATTAAAGTCATCGCAGTCCATTGTGATCTGCTGGAGCTCCGCTGCTGACCTCCCAGGCTCATGCAATCATGCCTGCAGATAACAAACTACTTTGGTTCACTTGAATCTTTGGTCAGAAAGAGAACAATATCTTTAAAGGATCGCGCAGAGACTGTAAGCACTGCAGAGAGGAATTGCTAAGAAACACAGCCGTGAACAGGAGGGGGACCCAAGACATTCAGACAGGAAAAGAGGGGCTCACATGGAAATGACTGCAGTGGCAGTGGTGGCTGGTGGCTACTGTGGTTGGTGGGGCAGAGGGCAGGCCACTGGCAGAGGTGGTGCAGAGGAGGTTCACCAGGGGTGTGGTGCAGCTAGGGCTGGGCCTCGGGACCAAAGTCCTAGGCCCCACAAGCTCAGGAGTTCCCAAATGACTACCCAAATTAGAGTGGCTGATGATGGGGACAGAAACGAACAGGCCCAGCATCAGTATCTGGGCTTGCTGATAGATGAGCCAGGGCCCATGCTGCTCACCGCTGCATCTTTCCTTCCTATTTTTAAAACCATTCTCTATTCATGGGCTGGCCAGTTGGCCATGTACATGGTTACAGATGCTCACTGTATTATTTGTACTTTAAAATATATATTATCCTTTACTACAACAAAATGGTATGTATTCCCGAGAAAATGTGTTCAGTAGCATGACAGCAGAAGCAGACTCCATTTCATTCCCATAGTCATGATGGAGCTATGATTTAAGTGAATTTAAAATGCACAACTGCACATGCTCCAATTTTTTCTTTTTTTAAAAAAAAAAGGTATTTTGGGGGGTGGGAGTGGGGCTTCTCTAACATATCGGGCATGTAGAAGCAGTTGTAAAATATGCAATGCCAGGGCGGAGGGGGAAAAGAAAGATGTTGGGAGTGAAATAATACACATGGCTGTCTAACACTGCCCTCCCCCCATAAGACCATAAGTGTAGGTTCTATAATTATCTAGCTGCATCACTGAATGTCTGGTTAACAAGTTGAGATCATCCCATGAAACTGAGTGGCAAGAGATTCGGGAGGGTGCATTTCGTCACATGATGTATACTGAATGTATGAAATCTGCTGTCACAAGATGTGAATGGGACATGTTAAAAAGGGATGAGACACATTTGTGGAGGAGGAGAGGTCAATAAATGGCTGTTACTCATGGTGGCTGTATGGAACTGACATATTCAGAGGCAGTATACCTGTTATGAAGAAGCAACAGTGGGAGAAGGCTAATGCTTACATGCCCTGTTTTGTGGCCTCTGGCTGGCCACTGTGGGAGGCAAGATGCTGGACTCAGTCAGTTGCCCCCAACCGGGTACATCCAGATGTGTTGGACTACAACTCCCATAATCCTCCAGCCTTGGTTTGATCCAGCAGCAGGGGTGTTCTTATGTTCTTAACCACAGTTTAAGTCCTTCTCTTATGACTGAACCCATGCTTTAAAAACCTGGAGTTCCTTTTGGAATTCAGCTGCTAAAACTGAGAATCTAGTATTCAAGTCCTGCTCATGGGAATCAATCTACCTGGACAACTGGCATCATTTTGTGTGTGTGTGTGTTTTGTTTAACCAAGCAACAGGGACTGAGGTTAGCTTGCTTGGTTTGTGTAATACAATCCAATTGTGCCCATTGTCATCCATCAATTGCTAAAGCCTGTGAAGTGTTTATCCTGCCTAAGGCTTGCCCTTAGGTGCTTTCATGATATGAAGCCTTAAAACAACACTGAGTCTTGATTCCTTGACCATATTCTTGTCTATTTTTGTCCTGCTTACATCACTGGGGTTTCTTTAGAGTGGACAGTGCCACAGAAAAGTTCATATCACATCGTTACTGGGGTAAGCAAACTGGTGCTTACCCCAAGGGCCCTCAGAAACTTGGCGCTGGCACTGTGCAATCATATACAGATTTATCTGAGAGTAAGTCCCATGGAACTCCATGGAACTTACTTCTGAGTAGACATGTCTAAGATTGCACTTTCCTCTTTCTGAAGCACATGGCCTTTATTAGCCTTCTTCAGCTGCCAGAAAGGCTAGTTTGTGTCACCTTCCCCCATTTGACACAATAGGAATCTGAGGAAGTTTCTTAACAGTTAACTTCTGTTTTGAATGTGTGTGTGTGTGTGTGTATTGCAGTTGCTGGAGTTGCAATTTGAGCTGGAGTGCTCTTTTCCTGCTGGAAATCTCTCTACCAGCTGCTTTTACCCCTGCTGTGGGAAATATATAAGCACCCATAACTTTTCTCCAGAGTGGGGAAAAGGAGGTGGGGGAGACAGTTTCAACAGAAAAATAGCATGAAGGAAAATGTTACCAAGTCCCCACACACAGACTGATCTTCCACTGCAAACTGCAGTCTCAGAAGCTGCATAGTCTAAAACAGGTGAGCAGAAGGCAGATCTGAATCTATTGTAGGGATGGCAGAGAATTCCGCCACGGATCTCGGTGAGGCCGAATGCCAGTGCATTCGGCCCCCCGAAATCTGTGGCGGAACAGCCTGCCATCCCCCTGCCCCCCCCCCCCGCGGATCCCCCCTGGGATGAGACTTACCTGGGGCGGATCTTGCGGGTGGCGGTGGCTCCGGCGGCGGCTCTGGCGGTGGCGGCAGCAGCGGCTGGTCTTCCGACCGGCTGCCACCGCCTCCATTTCCAGTCTTGGTAAAAAAGAAAAAAGAAAAAAGATGTGATAGGCTACATAAAGATCTATGTAGCCTATCATGGCTAGGTGGGTTTAAAAAAAACCCAAAACCGTATACGCAAATGGCGGCGGCTACGGCCGCCGCCATTTGCGTTCCTTCTTTTTGGCCGTCTTAGTCTATGTAAATATTTACATAGACTATGACGGCAAAAATAAAGGGGAACGCAAATAGTGTAGCGGGCTATGTAAAGATTTACGTAGGCTAAAACGGTGAATCAAAAAGGGACGCAAATAGCGCCCGCTACGCTATTTGCATTCCCCTTTATTTTCGCCGTCATAGGCTACGTAAATATTTACGTAGATTAAGATGGCCAAAAAGAAGGAACGCAAATGGTGGCGGCCGTAGCTGCTGCCATTTGCGTATGCGTTTTTGGGGGGTTTTTTACCCAGAGCCCTCCGTGGCCAGAAATCCGGCTGTGGACAGCTCTGGCTTGGCTGGGCCTGGCAGGCTGCTCTGCGGAGCTGCCGCGGAGCACAGCCAGTAGGGATGTCAGAGAATTTCGCCACGAATCTCGGGGAGGCCGAATGCCAGCGCATTCGGCCCCCCAAAATCGGTGGTGAAACGGTCTGCCCCCCCCGGGACGGGACTTACCTTGGGTGAATCTCCCTGGTGGCGGTGGCTCCGGTAGCGGTTCGGTAGAGGCGGCTGCGGTAGCAGGTCTTCCGACTGGCCGCCGCCATTTCCAAGTTTAAATAAACAAAACAAAAACGTGATAGGCTACGTAAAGATTTACGTAGCCTATCACAGCTAAATTTTAAAAAAATACCGTCTACGCTATTTGCGTTCCCCTTATTTTCGCCGTAGTCTACGTAAATGTTTACGTAGACTAGTCGTGCCAAAATAAGGAACGCAAATGGCGGCGGCCATGGGCGCCGCCCTTTGCGTACGCACATTGTTTTTTTTAACTCAGCCGTGATAGGCTACGTAAACATTTACGTAGCCTATCACAGCTGACTGCAGGGACGCAAAGGGCGGCGGCTACAGCCGCCGCCACTTGCAGACCTGGCTGGCCAGGATTCGCGGCAGGAGGGATGGGGCGCCTCCCCCCCAGCCAGAATTTTGGAGGGGGAGGGATGGGATGCCTCCCCCCCAGCCAGAATTTCAGGGGGAGGGACAGAGTGCCTCCCTCCCACCGCGAATCAAATTTTGTAAAAGGTAAGTGACTTTCGTACATCCCTAACAGCCGGCCGTTCGAGGATTCCGGGGGGGAGGAACAGAGCGCCTCCCCCCCCATCGAGGATTCCAGGGGGAGGGACGGAATGCCTCCCCCCCCACCATAAACATAATCCGCGAACAGTTAAGTCACTTTTGTACATCCCTAATATTGTTAGATCTCTGGATGATTTGCAGTAGCTCACCAAGGATTTCTGACTCCCAATTGCTTAACTTGGGGGTGCGTAACCTATGGGTGTCATGTGCTCCCCCAGTCTCTAGTGTGGTTCCTGACTTCCCCGGCTGCCATGCCACCAGAATCAAAAACAAGGTAAATGTGTCCCTTTTCAGCGTCCACCATGGTGTATTGCCAAAATGTATACATACTGTATATTGGTACAAAACCAATAAAACACAGTAAAATCATACAAGCATTAACCAATAAATCAGTAATTTGATTTATTAACCAATAAATCAGTAATTGGGGGGTGGGATGCAACACAGATAAAAGAAGTTTACAAGTTGCAGCAACACAGATTCCATCAAAAGCCTGGGTGAACTAATAGGTCTTCAGTTGATACTGAAACCTGTAAGATTCTTCTTATCTTGACTCATAAGAAGAATTAAAAAATCCATGTTTTGGCAATACCTTTATTAGGCCAACCAAACGTCACAAAATGGTGTGCAAGCTTTTGAGTTCCCCAGAACTCTTTATCAGGCTACATGGTAAATGGGGAGGGTGGAGGAAAGAAAACACCTCGCTGGTGTTGAAGCCATGGGGTCTACATTTTCACACAGTCTTGATGGAATGTGAGAGGAGGTCACATAGACGAGTTTTGCATGATCACAGATGGAAAATAAGCCACAGCGGCTTAGTTTCTCTTCCTGTGTGTGTTGGTCACAAGCCACCTAATTACCCTCGCTGGGCGTGGGTTGTCATGATGTCCGAACCTGGCAAGGTGGCTGCATGGGGCAGTATACAAACCACCCAGCAACCCTAGAACAATCCATTAGGGATGGATGGAACACTTACCTTCCGTTCCGTTCTGTTTCCACTGGGGGGGGAGGCGCTCCGTCCCTCCCACTGGAATCCTCGACGGTGGGGGGAGGTGATCCGGTCCTCCTCCCTGGAATCCTGCCCGGCCACCCGCAGCTGGACATCCGGCCGCTGGGCAGCCCTGCAGGGCCACAAATGGCGGCTGTCGTAGCCACTGCCATTTGCGTCCCTGTATTTAGCCATGATAGGCTACGTAAATATTTACGTAGCCTATCATGGCAGGGCAGAAAAAACCCAGCATACGCAAATGGTGGTAACTGCCGCCATTTGCGTACACTGGGTTTTTCCCCCCTTGCTGTGATAGGCTACGTAAATACTTACGTAGCCTATCACGGCCTCCATAGGGACACAAATGGCATCTCTGCGTTAGCCGTGATAGGCTATGTATTTACGTAGCCTATCGCAGCTATGAAGAGAAAGCAAATGGCGGCAGCAGGACGGCGGCCATTCGCAAAGCAGCGCTGACGGGAGCAGGTAAGTGCTCTGTTTCGTGCGCCTTTTGTGGGTTGGGGGTGGCGGGGGCTTCGTCCTGCGTGCCTTTCGTGGGTTGGGGGGGGCCTTCGATCCACGACAGATTTTGGGAACTGGCATTCGGCCTCACCGAGATCCATTGAGGAATTCTCTGACATCCCTACAATCCATGAGGTTCAGGGAGTTTGGTAAACCACCCTAACCAGCCATCCTCATCAGGACCGGATGTCACAATAACCTGCAGCTGGCGAGGGTAATTATGTTAATTACGCAACTTGCAACCAGCATGTGCGGAGAGGGAAAATAAGCCACCATGGCTTATTTTCTCCCAGCCATACAAACTAAGCTCTGCTAGGAGCTCGGCTAGGAACTCAGGTTTCCTAGCAGGTTTCAGGTCGCACCTTGGACTGTCCCTAGAACTGCTAAGTTGAGGAAATAACCCCCATTTTTTCTGTCTAAAGATGCGTTGCATCCTGAATCTGAGTGTCTTCCCTCTCACTGCACAAGTTCTTACGTACGAGCTCATCTTATTAATCCACAGTTATTCTTGGAGCATGGTGCGCATGATTGAACTACAACCTAATTTGTTATATTATTTATCTAAAAAGATAACTCACCTTTCCACTCATAAGATTCCCCAAGGCAGCTAAGACCAGTATGAAACAAGTGATGATATAAAAAGGCAATTCTCACATGCAAAAGTACATAGATTTAATGGATTGATTAATTAATTGATTAATGGGCTAAGATTTCTTTAATCAGATGAGAGCTCTACTATGCCCTTAATTAGCCTCCTCAATTAGAATTGAGCATTCTCTGAAGCAGTATCATCTTCCCTTGTTGCTCGGGACTCAAACTAGGTGATATGTGAAATGCGTAACCTTGTCTTGCACATCTGTTTTGGTGGCAAGGGCAACTTCCATCCCAGGATGAATAGGCTGTGGGGGGATTTGTTGGGATTCTGGTGTGGAAGAAAGAGTTAAGTTTCTCTTCCCCATGTGTCATTGACCTGATCCTGATTCTTCTGTTTAAGGCACAATCCTATGCATGGTTAGACAGAAAAAAGTCCTACAACTAGTGATGGTGGAGAATTCCGCCACGGACTCCATTTACGGCTGCATTTAGGCTAATCAACCAGCTTTATGGATGCAAATGGTGCCCACTATGCCATTTGTGTCTGGGGGAATGACTTAGACAGAGATACAGCACGGCAATGGCTGCCAGTCATATTGACTTTCTCCAGCCCTGTGGAGCTGGCGGCTGGCTCCACAGGGTCGATGCGGAGCTGGCCTGGATGGATTCCGGGGGGGGGGGGAATGGATCGCCTCCCCCCCCTCAAGGATTCCGTGGGGAGGAACAGATCACCTCCCCCCCCCGGTGGACCCCCCATGGACGGCAGGTAAGGGGATTTGTACATGCCTACCTACAACTCCCAGCATTCCCTAACCAGCTAAGCTGGGAGTTGTAGGACTTTTTTTCTGTCTAAACATGCATAGTATTGCACCCTTAAGGGTTTTTTTAAAGTCAGACGTGTGAAACACATTTATGCATTTCACATATTGTCTCATTGGGCCCTGAATCTTATTAATGAGGGAAATGAATGAGCTTCCCTTAGGAGGGGAGTTCCATGGCAGAAGTCAAAGAGCATGGCACAGGCAACCACCGCAGATCTTTTGCTGGCTTGGTTCTTGTAGCATGGTGCTGAATCCATGCTGGAGAGAGTAGGCTTAACCCCAAAGCCCCAGGTGTGCCATGCAGAAAAATTGTTACAGACTATGGTACTTCCAGTTGAGGCTTTAATTGTGCAATTGCCCTGCCTCATTCACAGAATTTTAGGAAGGGGTAGACAATGTCCGTATGCATTTTTCCATTGCTTCTTTCTTCTTCCATCCAAATACCCATTAAGGTGGGAAAGGCAGAATAGCTGCACAATGCCTTTCGACTGGTAGTGTGTGTGTGTGTGTGTGTGTGGGGGGGGGCTCTGTCATGGAAGCAGCCTAGAAAGCGCAGTGGGAAGTATGTCCTCGAAGGGGCCTATCTTGTGGTGGTGGCTTAGAGCAACCATCAGGGTTTTGCTGATGCCCCAAGATCTGCCTTCCACACTGACCCTGCCAGTCCACCTAGACTAGATGCAACTGGAACAGGGATAACCCCATCCTAAATATGTGGTGCAGGGTGATCAGCGTTCTGAGTCAGAGTGCCCAAAGCCTGAGAGCTCATTCATGTGGAAGTGTCTTTTAAAACAGCCTGTTCCAGGCCAGCCCATCAGGTACAGCGGCAGCAATCCTCAGTAGGCAGCACACCTCCTGCAGCTGGAACTGTAAGCCAAGAAGGCTTAAGGGGGCACACAGCAGCTATGGGGAATCTCTGGCCTGCGAGGCTCCCCAGTCCAGCCCAGACAGAGGAACGCCCCCTTCCTGTAACCCACCCGCTGGCCTTTGATAGTGGCACACCGGCGATGAAAATCAGCCGAGTTGCAGGGAGGTACTAACTTGGCCCATCCATTGGCCAGGGAAGGAGCAGCTGCAGGGAGATGGCGTCCCCTTCCTTGCTAGGAAGGACAGTCAGCTCCAGTGGAGGCTGGTGGCTCCGATGTCAGTGGGGCAGTGAATCCGCTCCAGGGTTCAGTCGGAACTCTAAAGGAGTTATCCAAGGTGCTGAACCCTATCTGGAAAATGGGTTCAGCACCTCGGATAGCTCCTTTGGAGTTCTGGCTGGTTCTGACTGAAACCCGGAGCGGATTTACCGCCCCACTGGCCTCCGAGCCACCAGCCTCCGCTGTGTTGGCTCCAACTGACGGTTGCCTTGGGACTGGAGAGGCAAGGTGGAACGAATGCTGTGGGGCTGCCCATTGGTATAAGGAAGAGGAGCCTCACAGCAGCAAGGGGAGATCAGCTGGGAAGTGCTTTCAATTGTCCGCTTATAAGTTATAATGCAACACCTTCTTCTGGTCTTGAAACACTGATCTCTCTCTTCTTCCTTTTCCCCCACTCCCATGTCCCTTGCGTCTGCTGTCATTTTAGTTTGTCAGCCTGATGGCAGGGGCCTCTCTCTCTCTCTTTTATTGATATGAGTCATTTTGGGAGACAATCATTGAAAAGTGGGATAAAAATGCAGTACATAAATAAAGCTGTCCTCCTCAGCTGATCTGCATGGATCATCTGAGGGCGGAGGGTGGGCTGGGAAGGGTGTGTGTGTGTGTGCGTGCGCAAATGGAGTGGGGGCAGGCCTTGCCAGCAGTGGCTCCACCTACTTTGGGCAGTGGCCCCACCCATTGCTGGCATACATTCCCTGACGTTCCAGCCTGGGATTTATTCGGGCCTAGAAATATTTTATTTTTGTATTAATTTAATTTCTATACTGCCGAATAGCCAGAGCTCTCTGGGTGGTTCACAAAAATTAAAACCACAAAGCACTGCATAAAACAATATAAAATATGTAAGCTTAAAACCACAATATAACAGTAAAACCAGAGTAAAACTTAGCAATGCAGAGATTTATTTTTTAAAAAATTAAAACACCAAAGCTAAAAGACTAGGAGGCTAAAATGCTAAAATACTGGAGAATACAAAGGTCTTCACCTGGCGCCAGAAGGAGTACAATGTAGGTGCCAGGCGAACCTCTCTAGGGAGCATATTCTACAGCCAGGGTGCCACAGCAGAACAGGCCCTCTTCCTGGTAGCCACCCCTCTCACTTCTTTTGGCAGGGGCTCATGGAGAAGGACCCCTGAGGATGATCTTAGGGTCCGGGCAGGGACATATGGGAGGATATTAACCTTGTCAACCCAGAACTGCGCTCTTCAGTCTCTTGAGTTACACAAACAGTGGTGTGTTTTATCATATTTACACCCCACCTTCTAGTCCGAGTTGTTCACGGAAGCATGCACGGACCTCTGCCCCCTCGTCTTACCCTCCCAACATCCCGGTGAGCTCCGTTAGGCTGAGCGCTGTCTCAAGGCCGTCCAGTGAGCTCGGGGGCTGGGGGGGGGGGGGAGGAGGATTTGAACCCAGAACTGCCCTATCCTAGTGCAATGCTCTAACTTCACACCACGGCGGCTTTCACGCTGAAACTGGTGTGGCACTTGCTGCCAGGAGCGCATTTCCGTGCAGGTTTACAGCTGCCCCGACGGCGTCGTTGTTCTTTTCCCCGGTCGGCACAAGCGTTGCGCGGCTGCTCTGCTACGCGGCGAGCCCTTTCCAGAGGCGCCGCCGGCAACTGGCTGCGCCTACGTGCCGCTAAGGCTCGGCGCGGAGCGTGGGCGTGCTAGGCAACAGGGAGTGGGTGGCGGCGCCGAGATCTGCCTCGGCAGCGCGGCGGCGGCGAGATGAGTGGGTGCGCCGCAGCTGCAGCGCTCCGGACTCTGCAGCGCGAACGGGGGCACCGCGCACAGGCAGCTCGCAGGGACGGCGTCGCGTGCGCGGCACCGAACGCAAGGCCGACGCGGCCGCAGACACCCGGCCCGCGCCTCGCTGGATTCCAGCCATTCTCTCGCGAAACGGAGGGAGAGCCTCCCCTCGGCCCCCAGCCCAGCCCAGCCCCGCGTCGGGGGGCTCCTGTCTCTTCGCCGCCCTCCGTTTCGGCTGGCTGTGAACGAGGGCCTTCTGGCGCCCCTTGCAGAGCCCCCCCCCCCCCGTTGCAAGCTCTCCCCGGCCCGACTCGCGCCCCTTCTGCAGCCAGCTGGGCTGAACGGCTGCAGGGAACCCTGATCGCGGGAGACCTCCGAGTGCTTCATGGCTTCTCAGGCAGAAAACATAATTCATCTAGGGCCAGGGGGCAAAGAAGCATCCACAGAGATGAGAGCCGAGAAAGTAACGATCTCCGTCTCCCGGCTGCCCTCCCCACGCCCTAGATGACGAATTTACATATCTTAACTAGAGAGCGCCACGTTTTATTTTCTGCTTCATTGACTACGCTAAAGCCTTTGATTGTGTGGATCACAACAAACTGTGGCAAATTCTGAAAGAGATGGGGGTACCAGACCACCTCACCTGTCTCCTGAGAAACCTGTACGAGGGTCAAGAAGCAACAGTAAGAACCGGACATGGAACAAGCGACTGGTTCAAAATTGGGAAAGGAGTACGACAAGGCTTCGAACAGGGTTTCGTCTGAAACCAGTTTTTAATGGCAAAGCTTCGCCCTGGAAGACAGTGCTTTAGAGCATGTGCAGTATGTTGTTCCTGCATCATGCAACAACCAAGCCTCAGACCCCACCCCACCCCCTCCGGGAGCTATAGCTTTTAGGCAGGCCCGAGCATTTACTATTGTCGTTTTAAATTGCTATTAACAACTGCACCTTTCACAAGCTTTGCACAATTCATTTCTCTTTCTTCAGATTCTATTTTCTGGGGCGTATTTATATGCTCAATGCTTTGGCTGCAATCTTATGCATAAGGAAGCCCGACTGAATAGAGTAGGATTTAATTGTGACTCAAAATGCATAGGATGGTGCTGTTTGTGAGCCAATTTCACAAAGGTGCCAGCTGAACACAAATGCTAAATGTGTCTCTCCCTGCTTACCCAACATCTTGGCATGACTGCCATCCGCGAGAACACAGTGATATTCATTTTATCCAGTTTCCAAAGGTAGCTGTGTTAGTCTGTTGCAGTAAAAACAACAAAGAATCTTGTGGGACCTTAGAAACCAGCTTTTCCCAATGTGATGCTCTCCAGATGTTTTGGACTACAGAGCTGTAGTCCAAAACATCTGGAGGGCACAAGATTGGTGGAGGCTATAGGTCAGGCAACCTGGTGCCCTCCAGATGTTTCTGACTACAACTCCCACAATCCCTGACCATTGGCCTTGTTGGCTGGAGGTTATGGAAGTTGTAGTCCAAACATCTGGAGGGCATCAGGTAGCATACTCCTGCTATAGACTAACACATTCATTATGGCATAAGGTTTTATGGACTACACTCTGCTTCATCAGACACCATGAAGTGCTATCCTAAGTTGTTATGCTGTAATACATTTGTGAGTCTTTAAGGTGCCACCAGACACTTTGAAATCTTATCCATTTAAATCTCACCTTTTGACCCCTCCACAACAAAATTCTTACCCATAATTTGTCCATTTGTTTCTAGCCTAGGTGCCACAACTTTGGGATAGCACTTTACCCCTTGCTAATTGTTAATACCTACTTCTTGACCCAATGGCTCATGATAGTTTATTTTTCTATCATTTTAGCCACAATCTTCCAATATTTGCCACTGCCATAGTGACCAGGAAACTTAAATTCTACCATTGGAATATGTATTTATGTATTATTTCATTTTAAATATGTATCTGCCACCTTTCCATTTGAAACCCCCCCCTGGTTTCATCCAGAGACATCCGCAGTGTGGGGGGGGAGGCACTCTGTCCCTCCCCCCGAAATCCTCGACGGGGGGGAGGCGATCCGTTCCTCTCCCCGGAATCCTGCCTGGCTGGCTCCGCTCCGCGGCCAGGCTGTGGAGCCCCCGGCCGGGCCAACCCACAGCGGGGCCTCCAGCTGCTGCCGGGCTGCTGCAGACGCAAATGGCATCCTGAGTAGGGGATGCCATTTGTGTCCCTATGGTAGCCCGTGATAGGCTACATAAATATTTACGTAGCCTATCACGGCTAAAGCAGGAATGCAAATGGCATCCCTACGCCATTTGTGTTCCCACTTTAGCCGTCATAGGCTACGTAAATATTTACGTAGCCTACCACGGGCTACCATAGGGACGCAAATGGCGTCCCCTACTCAGGATGCCATTTGTGTCTGCAGCAGCCTGGCAGCAGCCGGAGCCGCCGCCGCCACCGCTGCCGGAGCCAAAGCCGCCGCCGGAGCCGCAGCCAGGTAGGCTCCGTTTCGCGGGGCTTTTGCAGGGTGGTGGGGCGGGTTGCTCCGTTCCACCACGGATTCCGGGGGGCCGAATTCACTGGAATTCGGCCCCCCGGGATCCGTGGTGGAATTCTCTAACATCCCTATCTGGCAGCTTCATTTTGAACCAGTTGAAGTTTCTGAGCGCTCTTCAAAGACCTCTGCACATAAAGCATATTACAGTATTCTAATCTGGATGTTAGTAAGGCATGCACTACAGTGGCTAGGCCCACCTTTTCCAAGAAAAGGTGCAGCTGGTATAACAGCCTAAGCCAGTAAAAAGCTCCTGGGCACCATGATCACCTGGACATCCAAGAGCAGTGCTGTTAATCTGATTCTTAAAGGAGAGTGTAAACCAGTTCAAAACTGGTTGTGCACCAAATCCTGGAAGAACTGATCTTCCAAGCATAACATTGGATTACATTTCAGCTTGTTCACCCACATCCAGACCATCACTGACCTCAGGAACCGGTTTGGGACTGCAGGCACTGATTTTGAAAGAGGGAGGGAGGGGAAAGACAGGAAGGTGGGTGTCATCAATATACTGGTGACGCCTCACCCTATCATGATCTCCAGCCCTTGGTACTTGCCGCGTGCAGCAGAGTTTTCTCATGAGGATGAGACACAGGCTGCTTCCTTGGGGGTAGGACTGACAGTGCCTTATTCATGGCCCTCGTGGCCAGAGGACACCGCCCTCCCATCCATCATCCTCTGGCTCAGCGGATGAGTTACCGGCAGAACTCCCGTCTCCCCAGCCTTGCAGAAGTCTCAGGCTGCGGAATCAGGAGAGGGCCCTTTAACAATCTAGTCAGCTCCTTCAGGAGGGACAGAGCTGACCACACTACAGGTCTCGTCAGCCTTCATAAGGCTTCAGTTGCTGCTTGCTGACAACCTCCTCCTATTACCGTAGTAGTAGGAGAGTTAGGGCCAGCCAGCATGACCTGCTCAAGAGCTATCCATGGTCCTCGTTTCTTCCTGCCTTGAACTTACTATTAGCTTCCCCTACAAGCCTTAAGGAACCCCAGGACAGGACACACCGAGCAGTTTCATGTCGATGTTAAACAATATGGGAGACTATCAACGTAAATTCTTGCAGTAAACACTAAGTCTAGGGGTACTACCGGATCCATCTCTGTCACCTGAGGCCCAAGCAGCCATAGAGCAGTGCCTTTTGCCAGCTACAGGCAGCCTCCCACATGCACTAGTAACCTCAAGGCTGGATTTCTGCAACACACTGTATGTGGGGCTGCATTTAAGGTTGATCTGCAAGCTGCAGCTAGTGCAGAATGCAGAGGCCTGGCTGTTTTCAGGGGCTGCCCCTCTACCCTGTTCAGCATGTAACATCTTTGCTGAGGGAAATGCACTGGCAGCATTTTTCCTACTGGGCTGACAAATATGACTTCTTTGCAGGGGAACATGTGGCCATCCAGATGTTGGACTGCAACTCCCATCAGCCCTAGCCAGCATAGCAGTAGTGAAGGATGATGGGAGTTGCAGTCCAGCAGTATCCAGAGGCCTAAGCCCTGTCCGCTGGAGGAACCCCATGGGCCAGATTGTGGTGCCCCACGGGCTGGAGTTTCTGCACCCCTGGGGTAGACTGTGGTGTGTGGGGAACGGGGGATCCCACTAAATTGGGTGGAGTCAACTTTCATGAACCAATCCAACACATCATGAAAGGTGACAGAGCCACAGGGCACCAGCAAAGCACGGGCAGGGAGGAGAAAGGTACCTGCTTCAATACTCAATCTAGTTTCCATGGCATGGGGGATGGAACTATTGAAGATTTGAGGAACGAATAGAACACATTATTATAGTTTATGGCGTTCCTGCAACTTTTTTCAGCGTTGAAAACGCTCTCTAGCCCTTTCTTCATCTTCACAACGTGAACGTCCTCAGCATGGTCAGGCTGAGACAGCGCCTCGCCCAAGGCTACCTCACGAGCTCTCGGAAGACCTGACTAAAAGCGCTTTCGCTTCGCCCAGACCCAAAGGATCTGTCCCCTGCGCCACCCCAGATCGCACATACATAAGATGGGCGAGGCGGTATCCTTGACGGCGCCCACTTCTCTTGACGGGCGCAAGCTTCAGCGTGACGCAGAATTCCTGCTCGGTCACGCCAAGAGCTCTGCGTTAACTCCGAAGCTTGCGCAAGCCCTGCGTCGCTCGAGAGCCGAGTAATCGAAGAGCTCGCCTCGCCGGATCTGAGTCTCCGGGGCTGGAAGCCTTGGAGCCCACCGACGGCTCGTGTGCGAAGGTCCAGGGAGACTGCAGCCCGCGCCTCGCCCCGACCGCGTTCCCGTCTGCCTGGAGGGAAGCCCGAACCGCGCCTTCGTTCGAGAGCCCTCGCTCCCAACGACAAGGGGAAACCGCTCCCTTCATTCCCGTGGTTCCGGAGCGCGCCGGGGCGGAACGGCTCGGCCGTGGGCTGCGCGGGGCCCATCTCCCACGCCTCGCTTCCCTCCCCTCCCGCGGCGTAGAGCGAAAGCGAAAGCCGGGTGTGGCCCCGCCCCGCTCGCTGCGGCTGGAGGGAGCAGCGGAACTCGTCAGGCTGCGGGCTGGGCGGCTCCGGGCCCCCGCTCCGGCTCTCTCTCGCCCCCACCGCTCCGTCCTTCGGTGCGCGAGGAGCAGAAATCGGCGCGGCGGAGAGCGGCTTCCCACCCCGAGGCTGGACATGTGGGCGCTGCGCGTGTGTTGGGTGCTGCTGGGCACTCTGGGCGCCGGTGAGTTGCTCGCCTCTTTCCCCTCCCCCTCGCTGCTCGCTCCCGGCGAGGGCGCATCGCTGCCCCCCGCTCCGCAGTTCGGCCCACGCGTCGTCTTTCCTCGCCTCCCCCCGCCGTCCGAACGCGTCTGGAGGCTTGGCAGGCTCGGAGGAGCTGCGCCATTCGCTCCCCTCCCCTCCCTCCCGCTAGAGCCGGGGGGCTTCTGCGGCCCCGGGGTGGCGAGGGGCTGGTCTCGGGGCTCGAGTGGCCTGCCGTCGGGGTGCTGTCGGAATGGGGCCGGGCGCGCGCGGGGGGGGGCGGCGCTGGCGAGCGGGATCTGCAGCTCGCCCCACCGAAGTGCGCAATGACAGGCAGGGCTTCGCCTCGCCTGGCGCCGCGTCCCCCCTCCACCCCTTCGAGCGAGCCCGTTCACTTAGGGGGTGGTAGGGGTGCTGCGCTCTGGGATTGGCTCCCTCTCCAAGCGCCTGATGCTTCCCATAAGCTTCGCTTCAGGATTCCTGCAGTTCGGCGTGTGCCGTGGCAGAAGCGACAGCAGGCTTGTGTTGGGGATTGGGAGGTGAGAATTTGGCTCTGGCAGCCTGGCGTTTGCCGTGCCTCGAAACAGACGGGAGACATTTAGGTAGACGGCTTCCTCTCTCTCTCGCCCACATGCTCTTGCTTGTTCTCGTGAAACGGTGTCGAGGCTGCGAGGAGGGCCAGGCTCTGGTTGGTTTGTCATACGCTTGCGTCCTCACAGCTAATCATTATTGGTGATGGCTGCTGCCCTTGTAAGTACCCACCTAAACTGCTACGACAGTGTGTCATCCGCCCCTCCTTCTCTCTCTCAATTTGACTGTGTTGTTTATTGTTTTCATAAAACTTCGGAGCACGTGGACGTGTGCATGGCAACTTTCCCCCATTCTCAGTGTTGTGCGCAACCAAACTGGGAATGGTATCTTTTTTGGGTGGGGAAAAAGGCAAGGACTCCTTTTTCCTGGCATGCTCCCATCTCAACACATGCTGGAAGCCAGTAGAACAGGTCATGTTAGGCCTGCAAGGAAGGGTTACTTTGCACTCAAACCCTTGTCGTATACGGATTGTAGAGCGCAGATGCATCCTGCCAAGCGACGTTGCACTGGAGTGCCTTTAGTCTGGTGACCCTTCATGGGTCCAGTTCTGTTCATGCAAACTTTCAAATTGCTGGGTTATGCAAGCATCACCAGTGCTGAAGTGACGCAACATACACCACTACCAACTTTGTAGAAACGGGCCAAATTAATTATCGCTGCCAACCTTTCCACTTCTTAGAGAAGAACTCAAGCTGGCAAGTATTCTATAATGTGTGTGTGGTGAAATGGGGAATTGCTTTATTGACGTTCTGCAGGTTGAATTTATTGCTTGGATTAGCTGTACTGTACTGATGGCAGAAAGTTCATGGAGAACTTCTGAAGTGGCAAGGGCTTCGTGGCTACTCTACTGCATTAGGATTGGTCAGGGAGCTCGCATGAGCAGTTATGACAGTTGGAGCTAAGGACTGAGGGGAAAGAGTTAAATGTTCTTTGTGCGTGCTGGTTTATTATTTTACTTGGCTTGCGAAGAAGGTGAATTACTGTTAAATAATAAAAAAATTAATGCATTGTTATTTATCCAGTGTGTCTTAGGGGAGGTCAGTACTCACGTGAACTGGAGCTGACAATTCATACAGGGCATACATAGTTGCCCTGGTATTCTTGGGGGTGTAGGGAACAACAGGGGTGGGCAACATGCAGCCCCTGTCCCCGCCCCCTGTGTGCCTGCCATTGCACTGCCAAAATTTCTGGAGGTGGCCAAAAAAAGAAGATAGGTGATTTGCTGCTGATTTTCAGTGGCAAACCACTACAGAAAGTGAATATTACCAAATTTGGCTTGTTTTCAAAAATAGGTGGCAAACCACCGGTCTTTTTGCTGCACACCCCCCCCCCCAATTGAGCAGGAGTGCAGCCCACGGGGTGTGTATGCGTGTGTGTGAAAATGGCTCCCAGACCCTCCGAAGCTGTCTACCGCTGAGGTAGAGGAATTGGCATCAGTGGGGTGGTAATACCACTGTTACACCTCTCCCTTCTATAAGGTGAAGGATCGTAGTGTGTATGTGTGTGTGTTTTAAAATTAACATTTGAAGATAAATGGAAAGAGCTTAGCTTCATTTTACAGATGATAGGGGACAGGCTCTTTCCATTCAAAAACCTAAAAACCAGTCTTTTAAAAAATATTTCTAGAAATACCAATGGACATTCCTTCTCTCCAGAGAGTAGAACACCCCAAATCATGTACCCTTATGGATGAGTATTTACTATTGCATCATCTCCACAAATTTATTTATTATAATGTATTTATTTATTGAATCATCCCCATGAAAGCTCTTGTATATGTCAAGACTACAATCCTATACACATTTATCTGGGTGTTACACCCATTGAACTAAATAGTACTTGCTTTTGAGTAGACAATTATAGGACTGTGATCTTAGGGCATGATCCTATGCATGTTTAGACAGAAAAAAGTCCTACAATTCCCATTGCTAGTTGTGGTAGGACTTTTTGCTGTCTAAACATGCATAGGATCACACCCGTAGGGAATTAAATTCTGTTGTATGTAGGGGTGTTTCTAGGGCTGTGTTTCCATGACAACAGAAGGAGAAACTAATAGAGGAGTACCGGATTTTTTAAAAAGGAATCGGCTTTACTGTGAGCACAGTTCCATGAGCAGATTCTCCACAGCAGTAAACATTGCTTCACAGAACATACTTCCTGGTGGGGGCGGGGTGTGTGTGAAGTCATCTGACTGGCAGGGGCTGCACAACAAATAAGAGGGACTTCCCCCTCTCTCCCCCCTTTCTGCTTTCCCCTGAAAGTCTAGATGCACCTGCATTTCAGGAGCAAGCCTCATTGACCACAATGGGAGTTAGTTCCGAGTAGACACACATATGCTTGTGCTGGGAAAGGGGGCGGGGGGGAACATGAAGATGGAAACCAGCCCCCATTTTAACCCACAGGACCTCATTGACCGCAATAGGAGTTACTTCTGAGGAGACAGTAATGGGTTTGTTGTGGGAAACAGACCAATAAGCACAAAGACAGAAACCAGCCCCCATTGTAACCCGCACAATATCTATAACGAAGCTGTGAAATAGTTACTTCCTGAGGCAATGAATCGGAGCTTCAAGATTGGGCTTGACTGGTTAATTTCACTTAAGGAATTGGGCTTTAAAGTGTGCCATTTCAATTGAGGGGGAATCTCTGTAAGTTCTGATGTGGGCATTCAAAGGCAAGCCTCATGGACTGCAATGGGAGTTACTTCTGGGGAGACACTAATGGATATGTTGTGGGAAAGAGATTGAAACCAGCCCCCATTTTAATGCACAGGATCTCTATAAGGAAGCTGTGAAGGAGGTACGTCGTCCTAAGGCAATGAATTGCATTTAAGGAATTAGGCTTAATGATATGTGCCATGTCAATTGAGGGGCTTCTCTGTTATTTCTGAGGTCATTGAGAGGGCAAGCCTCATTCAGCACAATGTGAGGAAACACCACTTGACTGGGGTCATGGTGAAAAGCACACCCCTGGGCAGGGCTAGCTAGGGATGTACGAAACACTTACCTGGTTTTGTCCAGGGACATCCGCGGTGGGGGGCAGGCACTCCGTCCCTCCCCCCGAAATCTTCGATGGGGGGGAGGCAATCTGTTCCTCCCCCCCCCCCCGGAATCCTGCCTGGCCGGCTCCGCTCCATGACCAGGTTGCGGAGCCGCCGGCCAGGCCAACCTGCAGAGGGGCCTCCAGCCGCTGCCGGGCTGCTGCGGACGCAAATGGCGTCCTGAGTAGGGGACACCATTTGCGTCCCTATGGTAGCCCGTGATAGGCTACGTAAATATTTACATAGCTTATAACAGCTAAAGCGGGAACGCAAATGGTGTCCCCTATGCCATTTGCATTCCCGCTTTAGCCACCATAGGCTACGTAAATATTTACGTAGCCTATCATGGAGAAAACGTGATACGTAGCCTATCACGGGCTACCATAGGGATGCAAATGGCGTCCCCTACTCAGGATGCCATTTGCGTCCGCAGCAGCCCGGCAGCAGCTAGAGCTGCCACTGGAGCCGAAGCCAGAGCCGCCGCCGGGTAGGCTACATTTTGTGGGGCTTTCGTGGGGTGGTGGGGCGGGATGCTCCGTTCCGCCACGGATTCCGGGGGGCCGAATTCACTGGAATTTGGCCTCCATGGGATCCATGGCAGAATTCTCTAACATCCCTAGGGCTAGCATACTGGAGCGAAATGTGGGGGTTGGGGCATACAACAACTATACCAGGGAGAACCCGACTTAAGGAAAAGAATCAGACTTTCAGCAGTCTCAGGAACTCTGGTTTTTCCCTGATAAGCTCTAGGGTGGCTGCTGGATGGCCACGATGTTATGTATCCCTAATGACCTCAACACTCAGCTGGCTTGGAATAAATCGCTGGTGGAAACACCCTCTGGGATCTGAGGCTTGTATCTAATGTTATTTCTACTTAGAGTAGACCTATTGAAATGAATGGGGCTTAAGTTAGACAAACATTGAATACAACCCTTAGTGGAAATGAACATTTTTTCCCTAATGGTCAAGAAAAGTGTGCTTTAGTGGCTTCCAAATACTGATAGTTGAGGGAAGTCTCAAAATAAAACCTTTTTAAAACTGATCCAAGATTCTTACTATCTGGACAGAAGAGATGAAGGAGAATTATTTTCAAAATAGCTCACTTTTATTAAGTTAAAGTGTTGTGAAATCACGGGGACATGTGACAGTCCTGGAGCATTGACTCTCAACAGCTTAAGAGCCATTATAAGCCACAACAGGATGGTTATTATTCCTGTGAAGCCCAGGAAGTTCAAATAAACAAATTGCTAATAAATATGTAGAAATTTGAACTTCAACATGGAGGTGCTTTGTGGAGCTTGTATTGGTTGAGTCCTGTAAAGGAGATGTGTTTTGAAGCTGAAAATGTTAAACACATCTTGTTGTTTTGGTCCCACTTTCCCACTGACATGATAGCTAACAGTAATGTTTGCCTGAAGCAATTGCAACAAATAATTAAAAAAAGATTATCCTAAACAAATACAAATCATCCAATAGAAAAACTGATAGCTGGATCTGATCCTTCTTATGCTGCTGTCAATAGATGTTCTTCCAAGACTGCAGAAGTCATGGAATAATAAATAAAATCTGAAGTTTCCATTACTTCAGCAAATAAGCCTCTCTCTCTCTCTCTCTCTCTCTCTCTCTCTCTTTGGCTGAATAATGGGGTAAGAATTTAAATGAATAGGAGCACAACATATTCAGGACTGTTTTTTAAATGGCCATCATAGGATTTGTACAGGAACAGGCCTCAGCAGAGCGTACCCTTTAACTGATACAATTTCAAAAATTTGCAATGCAAGCGTAGACTTCTTAAAACAAAAATTATTAACAATATTTGTTTTCCTTCTTCCAGGTTCTGCCCAGCTGCTGTTTGAGAAGGTTCAGCCTGTAACAATGGACGCTTGCAATGCAACTATCCTCATACCTTGTAAGGTAACTAATCTGAAACGGAACAATATTACACGAATGTTTGTGAAGTGGAAAGTGCAAGGAAAAGAATTTTTTTCTTATGATGGAGTTGACGATCATTTTGTCAGAAACAGTACTTTTCAGTCTGCAGATTTGGGTCTATCAGAGCTACCTTATGGCAATGCTTCACTGGCACTATCAAAAAAGGAGGCAATTCCAGGAAACTACAGTTGTGAAGTAGCAGAATCAAATAGAGAAGGAGAAACTATAATTGAACTTATATACATTTCAGGTAAGCTGTTTTGTCATCTTCTCTGTTACATATTGGGACAGGCACTTTTTAAGTCCTCTCCATGCATGAACTGGATTCTAAAGTGAACAATGAGGAAGCCAGGGGTCCATAACTTCTGGCTTGGCTTAGTAGCCAGCTGTAACTTGTGCTTGCAACTGTGTCATCCCCTTCCCCAGAAACCTCTGCCAGAAAACTAGAGGATTGGGGGTGGAGTTTCTTTCATATTGTGCTGAGCACAGTATCTAATGTGACTTCTGCCTGCTGTAAGGTTCAAAAGACACACAGAACTTCCTGCATCCTCCTTTATACATGAGAAATAGTGGGAGGTCTCAAGTTGTGCTAGAATATGCCTTAGGAACAGGTAAAGAAGTCTCTTTGTGAAAAGTGGGTTTTACTAACTCTTAAGCTCGTCAGGTGATCAGACTGAGGAGCTTGGATCTTATGTGGAGGCAGAAAACACAACCAGTTTTATAAAAAGGCAAAGAGATTTATTGAAAAGTTAAAGTAGCAAACAAGAGAACAAACAGAACTTCTCACAGAGTTGCACAGTCTCTGGGCACGAATGGAATTTCAAGGAGTTGCACGTTCCCTGGTTAAAAACTTAGTAACCAAATGTGTGCGTATAAATGACTACAGTGGTGAGAAAAAGTTTGCGAACCCTAATGATAATTATGGAAATTCCATAGTTTTACCATGATAGCCTTTTCTAAAGGATCACAAGTCCTTCTCTAAATATCCAGTAGGGTTTAATCAATTTCTTGCCTTGTGAAATAAACTGATGTATAAATTAGGCAAACAATGAGTACTTACTACTTAAGAGCCAAGGTATGTGCAAAAATAAGTGAATTATTGGTTCCCTAAGCTCAATTAAAGGGAATAATTAGAATCAAATGTTTAAGTAATTGGGTAGATCAGGGGTGAGTTTGGGAGGCCCCAACCGATGAAAGGATCAGAAACTTTGTGAGTTTGGTCTTCACCATGCAGTTGTGTGGAAACATGTCATGCCATAATCATGACATCTCTGAGGACCTCAGAAAAGCAGTTATTGCTGCTCATCAGTGTAGAAGGGTTGCAAAACCATTTTTAAGGATTTGTGGCTCTACCAATCCACTGTCAGACGGTCTGGAGAAGGTTTAAGTCCACAGTCACTCTATCCAGGAGTGGTCGTTCTACCAAAATCTCTCTGAGAACCTACCTGCGCATCATCCAGAAAGTTAAACGGAACCCCAGAGTAACATCCAAGAATCTGCAGGCCACTCTCACTTTTGCTAATGTGAGCGTTCTTGACTGATCAGAAAAAGACTGAAAAAAAATGGAGGAAACCACTGGTCTCTAAAAAGAACATTGCTGCCCATCTGAAGTTTGCTTAAGATCACATGGATGATCCCCAAGACTTCTGGAGCAATGTTGTCTGGACAGATGAGTCAAAGGTAGAACTTTTTGGCCTCAATGAGAGACATTATGTTTGGCAAAAAACCACTGAGTTCTAACAGAAGAACCTCATCCCAGCTGGCAAAAAACCACTGAGTTCTAACAGAAGAACCTCATCCCAGCTGTCAAGCATGGTGATGGGGATGTGAAGGTGCGGGCCTGCTTTGTTGCTTCAGGACCTGGATGGCTTGCCATCATTGACACAACCATGAATTTTGCAGTGTATCAGAAGATTCTAGAGGAGAATGTCAGACCATTCGTTCGTGACATGAAGCTGAACTGGAAGAGCAACATGACAGTGATCCTAAACATACCAGCAGATCTACAGAAGAATGGCTGTGGAGGAAGAAATTCCATGTTGCCTAGTCAAAGTCTGAATTTGAAATGTTGAGGCAGGACCTGAAGCAAGCTGTTCATGCAAGGAGGAATGTCACTGAGTTGAAGCAGTTCTGAAAGGAGGAATGGGCCAGAATTCCTCAAAACTGATGTGAGAGACTGACCAACAGTTATAGGAAACAGTTACTTGAAGTCATTGCTGCTCAAGGGGGTGCCACCAGGTACTGGATCTAGGGTTCACATACTTTTTCACACATGGATATTGAATGTTGAATCAGTTGTGGTTAAATAAATGTTAAAAAAAGCATCATGTTTGTGTGTCATTTGTTTAACCAGGTTATCTATTTTTCTTTAGGATTATGGGGCTGATTAAGATCTAATAACATTTTAGATTGGAAATATGTGACAATCTGAAGGAGTTTACAAGTGTTTCCTCACCACTTTAGTCCCTGTTTGTTAAACAGTGTCTTGGACAAGCTCAAGCAGAGCTTGGCTGACTGTGCAACCCAACCCCATTTGAGAGTATGACAGGACAAAGATCTTGCTCTTTATCTAAGCCCAGGACAATAAAATCCTAGCTGCTCCAGAATTTTACCTAAAACATACTTTCCATGCTATTAGGGATGTCAGAGAATTCCACCACGGATCTCAGTGAAGTGGAATGCAAGTGCATTCGGCCCCCGAAATCCGTGGAGGAACGAAGCCCCCCGCCCCTCCACCCCGAGAAAGGCGCGCGAAATGGAGCACTTACTTGGTGACGTTTGCGTAGGGATGTACGAATCCCTTACCTTGCTCCGCTGAGCGGCATCCGCGGTGGGGGGAGGCTCTCCATCCCTCCCCCCGGAATCCTTGATGGGGGGGGAGGCGCTCCGTCCCTCCCCCCAGAATCCTGCCCGGCCAGCGCTGCTCCGCGGCCAAACCGCAGAGCCACCGGCTGGCTCCGGCCGCCCGCAGCCAGACATCCGGCCGCTGGGCAGCCCTGCAGGGACGCAAATGGTGGCTGTCGTAGCCGCCGCCATTTGCATCCCTGTATTGAGCCATGATAGGCTACGTAAATATTTACATAGCCTATCACGGCAGGGGGAAAAACCCCAGCATACGCAAATGGCGGCAGCTACCACCATGTGCGTACGCTGGGTTTTTTTCCCCCCTGCCATGATAGGCTGCGTAAGTATTTACGTAGCCTATCACGGCAGGGGGGAAAAAAACCCAGCATACGCAAATGGCGGTAGCCGCTGCCATTTGCATATGCTGGGTTCCCCCCCCCCCCGCTGTGATCGGCTACGTAAATACTTACGTAGCCCATCATGGCCTCCGCAGGGATCATGGCTTGAAGAGGAGGAAGCGAATGGCGGCCGCAGGACAGCCGCCACTTACAAAGCAGCATGGACGGGAGCAGGTAATTGCTCCGTTTCACACGCCTTTCGTGGGGTGGGGGCGGCGGGGACTTTGTCCCGTGCACCTTTCATGGGTTGGGGGGCAGGGGCTTCGTTCCGCAACAGATTTCAGGGGGCCAAATGCACTGGCATTTGGCCTCACCGAGATCCGTCATGGAATTCTCTGATATCCCTACATTTGCGCTGCTTTGTGAATGGCAGCCGCGTCTGCGGCCACCATTTGCTTCCCCATTTAGGCCGTGATAGGCTACATAAATACTTATGTAGCCTATCACGGCTAACGCAGGGACGTCATTTGCATCCCTGCGGAGGCTGTGATAGGCTACATAAGTATTTATGTAGCCTATCATGGCAAAAAAAGGGAACGCAAATGGCAGCCGCCATAGCCACCAGCATTTGCATTCCTGTTTTTTTGCCATGATAGGCTACGTTAGGGTTGTCAGAGAATTCCGCCACGGATCTCAGTGAGGCCGAATGCCAGTGCATTCGGCTCCCCGAACTCCATGGCGGAATGGCCTGCCACCCCCCGCCCCCCCGCGGATCCCCCCCCGGGACGAGACTTACCTGGAGCCGATCTTCCGGGCGGCGGAGGCTCTGGCGGCAGCTTTGGCGGCGGCGGCGGCTGGTCTTCCGACTGGCTGCTGCCGCTGCCGCCATTTCCAGTCTTGTTTAAAAAAAAAAAAAAAGACGTGATAGGCTACGTAAAGATTTACGTAGCCTATCATGGCTGGGTTTAAAATAAAAAAAACATGACGTGATAGGCTACGTAAATCTTTAAGTAGCGGGCGCTTTTTGTGTTCCCCTTTATTTTCACCGTAATAGTCTACGTAAATATTTACGTAGACTAAGATGGCCAAAAATAAGGAACGCAAATGGCGGCGGCCATAGCTGCCGCCATTTGCGCACGCGGGTGTTTTTTTTGGTTTTTTTACCCAGAGCCTTCTGCGGCCGGAAATCTGGCTGCGGACAGCTCTAGCCTGGGCCTGGCTGGCTGCTCCGTGGAGCCGCCGTGGAGCACAGCCGGCCGGTCGAGGATTCTGGGGGAGAGGAACGGCGCGCCTCCCCCCCCCGTTGAGGATTCTGGGGGGAGGGACAGAGCGCCTCCCCCCCCCCACCACGAAGCAGATCCGTGAAACGGTAAGTGACTTTCATACATCCCTATATGGGATATATAGGGATATATATCCCTATATATGTTGACATATTAAACTTTTTCATTTCATGATGTTTCCAACTGACACTTAAGTTGCTTTGGATAGAATGGTACATTCAGGATACTTACAATTTACAATTCAAGATGCAGTCAGGGTCAAACCATGCATACATTAGTTTGTTTCTCACCACATTTCAGACAGGAGGACAAAGTTCACGGTGGTGCATAAAGTCCAGGGAAGTCTATGAATACAGTAAAGAAGAGGATAAAAGGTTATAAAGAATTTTGAGGTCATAGAAAAGGTAATCTTTATTGATAATAACAGAGCTTGATTATATGAATAAAAGAATAGTAAAATAATTTTACTTTAATAAAGAATAAAGAATATTAAAGAAAGCTGATTATAAGTTTTATATCTACTTGTGTTTTCAATATTGTTTTATGGAGTGGAGGCTTGGACACTTAAGAATAATCTGAGGAAAACTGAATCCTTTGAAATGTGGATATACTGACGCATGTTGAAGATGCCATGGACTGATTGAGTAACAAATGAGAAGGAGTTAAACTATGGAATTCGCGTCTATAAGATGTAGTGATAGCTGCCAACATGCGGGGAATCTGCACGACAATGGAATGAGAAGCGTGTTGGAGTATTATCCGAATTTTCATAGAATCGGCTTTGGTTAATCAGGGACACATGAAGCAAGAAAAGCCAAGTGTACTGTACCTTTAAAATCTGGCTTCCACAGGTCACACAGTGCTTCAAAAGAACATACTTCTGGGTTTAGTGTGGGGAGTAGAACAGAACATCATCAACCTGGCAGGGGCTGCTTAACCAATGAGAGAGGCTTGTTTCCCACCCCTGTCCATGCTCCCACTTTTGCATGAAGAAGCCAAAATCTCTGATTCTCCAGTACAGCATCTGAAGGCTCCCTATGAGAGCATCCCTCCACCCAAAATTTGGCCCCATTCCAGCAAATTGTTGCAGAGTTATTGCTTCCACACCACCACCACCCTTTCTCCATCTCTGGGCATGTTCTCCCTGCTTGCAATGACAGGCTCCCAAGACCTCGCCAGATTGGAGACGTGACTTTACATAATATCAAAGAAGTGACTTTACACAATATCGGAGACAGGATTGAACAACAATGGAGAAGTGAAGTAATGCAAACATCAGAGAAGTGCATCATCAGGGAGGCTAATTACTGGCAAAATGGGAGTGCAGGGTGATTCTGAAGGCTGGAAAAGCTCAGTGAGGTCACGGCGGGGTGAAAGACACACCCTGGGCAGGGCTATCATGCCAAAGAAATGAGGAGGATAGGGCACACAGCTCCAGAAGCACAGAGAACCTGAATTAAGGAATTAAAACAGAGTAAAAGTAGTCTCAGAAAACCTGGCTTTTCCACTGGAAATCTCTGGGGTGGCTGCAGATTGGCCGCGATATCATCTGCAATGAACAACCTTGAAATGCTTCCAATTTGCAGCAATTCTGCCTGTGAGGACAGCCCCTTGGACAATTTTGAAAGGGGATTAGACAGATTAATGGAGTATAAGGTTATCAGCGGCTACTGGTCACAAAGCCTATAACTTATCTCCAGTATTTGAGGCAGTATTCCATGTTATACCAGTTGCAGGGAACACAACTGACAGGATGCTGTTGAGTGCATGCCCTACTTGTGGACTTCCCAGGGGTAGCTGGTTTGCTACTGTGTGAACAGAATGCTGGACTAGATAGACTTCTGTTCGGATTCAGTATAGCTCTTCTTATGTTCCTTGACTGCTGTTGGTCCTGATGAGGAAGCTGAAGTGGTATCGGGAGATGGGATGTGTTGTAGGTGCTACAGTGAAGTGATGGCACCAGGATGCAGGAGTGTGGAAAGAGCCAGGTTGGAGAAAAGGACTAAGTACTGTAGGAGTTGAGTGGGCATACTTTGTTGTTTTTAAGAGGCCCATGGAAATTATAGTACATTTTAGAGTGGGTGTGTAGTAGGGATGTTGGAGAAATCCTCCACGGACCCCAATGAGGCTGGATTCTATTGAATCCGGCCCACCAAAGTCCATGGAGGATCGGATCTCCTACCTTTTCTTCCAGTGCGAAGTCCTCACTGGCGGATCCTCCCTGCCGCCGGCTCCGAAGACCCAGCGATACGGCCGCCATGGCCATATCGCTGGACTATGGATGCAAATGGCGTAGCAGACACCGTTTGCATCCCTGCTCTTTACCATGATAGGCTACATAAAGATTTACGTAGCCTATCACGGTAAAGTGCAGGGATGCAAATGGCATCCACTACGCCAGACACCATTTGCGGACGCAGACCAGCAGCGGCTGGAAGTCTGGCAGCGGCCGGCCCTGGTCAGCAGCTCCGCGGACTCACCGTGGAGCCAGCCGGGGAGGATTCTGGGGGGTGGACCGGATTGCCTCCCCCCCCTGCGGAGCCCCCAGAGGACCCAGGTAAGTGGGGTTTGTACACCCCTAGTGTGTAGTTCCATAAAGTATGGGTAACATTTTCCTAGGCAGATAGATTTTAGCATAGGGAGGGGTCAAGACAGACATTTTAAAAATAAGAATTGCCATGTTGAGAGGGTTTTTTCCTAAAGCAATGGAATTTGTTGTCAATCCATTTAACTGGTAGGGAAGGTTCAGAATAAAGGGAAGTACCTTTTCACATAATGCTTAATTATCATATGGAACATACTGCCACATGATACTATAGTTGAGTGTTAAAATTGATTAGATAAATTATAGGATAATCAGTCTCATCAATTATTACTAGTGATCACTGGAAACAAATGTCTTTGCTAAGAAATATACTTATTTCTTTATATAATTGTCAGTTTGTTCCTACGCATTGTGCCTGTCTTTTAATTAGCTTTTGCTGCTATTATTGCTATATGTCTTTATCATACTGATGAAATTATTAGGGGCTTTCTTGCTTTGATCTTAATGATTTTGCCAGATGTAGGGAAACTAGTCATTCTGACTCATTCTTTTGTATGAATTTAAGGATCAAAACTAGCACTTAACTTGTGTCCAGTAATCTCTAGGTCGTTCTTATTAGTGTTGAATTCCCACCACCACCACCACCAGTGATTGACTCCTGTCTCTTGCATCTGTTGTCCCCTTTCTATGGCTGCTATTTGCGCTGGGAGGGAAGCTTCCATTAATGCATCAATGGAGCTACCCTTCCAATGTAAATAGTGCTGTGCGGGGGGCGGGGGCTGTTTACATGTGCACAGGGGGTGGTGGTGGTTAGGGTAACTATTACAGAACCAGGAACTGCGTGGTTCCAGGAACACGCCCCCCCAGTTACCTGGCAAGCTTACTGGAGTGGTTAGCGTGCCTCCCAACGTCCTCCACTGTACGAACAGGCTCCTGGCGGCCACTCCAGTGTCCTGTATGGCCATGTAGCCATAGAGAAAGTCTGTGGTGGCTAGAGTGGTGGATGCTGTAGCCAGCGGACTTTATGATTGTGGCCTGGAAGTCCTCCAGATCCTATTTAAACTACCCGGGAGCCCGCCAGATCACATGGTGAACCTCCTTGAAGCCCCTTAACCCTTTTGCAGGGGGTTGCTTAGCCAGGGGTGGCTTAGCAACCATGGGGAACATGGTTTTCTCCCCCCACACAGCACACTAAGCCACCATGGTTACCAGACATTTCCCAACCATCATGGCTTAGCGTGACATCTCAACAGGCCAAGAGAGAGAGAGACATGGATCAGGACCATGGCAGGAGCAAAGGGTTTAAGGGCGCAATCCTATTCAGATGGGTGGCCGCCACCTCACTCGGAGGCGACTGCCTATCTGATACAGGGAAGGAGAAGCATGGAGGGGATCATTCCCTCTGTGCTTCTCCTGCCCTGCATTTTTGGCTAGGCAGTCGATTGCAGCTGTCTAGCCACGGGAGGATGGAGTGGGAGAGGAGGCTGCTGTACGACACATTGTTGTACAGGCATTTCCGCCCTCCCCACCCTGGAACACCCCCCAGCCATGCTCCTTTTCGGCTGCCCCACACTCCTCTTGTGAGCGCGGAGGACGGGCCTGTTCCGTGCTGCCTCAGAGGCAGTACGGAAGCAGAGGGAGGTCGGTTCTCCAGGTGTCTCCGCTGTCTAGCGACCATAGGATTGCTCCCTAAGCTGCCCATGCCATGGTCCATAATTCCTAATTGCATGAATAACATCATGTCTGTTTGGCCGTTGGGTTTCGTTTCATATGTTAAATACAATTACTATTGGTTTAAAAGTTTGGCAACATTTAAAAAATGCACTGCAGCTTCCTGCAAGTCGATGGAGCATAAGGCTTCTGCATGCAACTGAATCCTCGGTTTAAGCTGGGAGGGAGCCTGAGGGGGCAATTTATGTAGATTGACCCTTGTTGTGACACATGGAGTGCTTTTTATGGGGCATTTGGGGCTGTAAAACCAAGCCAGCCTCAGTCTCTCCCATAACTTGCAGTATTAAGTGGAATACAATGCAGGCTGCTATAAGCACACTCTCTTGGTTACAGCTCCCC
Organism: Heloderma suspectum; assembly: GCF_057233095.1. Classification (NCBI taxonomy): domain Eukaryota; kingdom Metazoa; phylum Chordata; class Lepidosauria; order Squamata; family Helodermatidae; genus Heloderma; species Heloderma suspectum. The sequence goes on along the minus strand of NC_139460.1, from coordinate 55,968,452 downwards.
TCCCTCCCTCACCTACAATATGGGGATAAAGGAGAGTGTTGGCATTGACATATACAGGACAATTTTTAAAATGTTTTAAATTCCACAGAATGTTGAGTTTGCCTGTTGGGGGTCGGGGGAGGAAACTTGAGTAGGGAGAGAGGGAATTGGACTGCATAAGCCCCACACAATTTATGATAGATCTCCTGGTTGGTTGGGGATTAGGGTTGGGATGGGGTGGATGCACAGCATGTTGTTCTCTCCCCCCTCCCCTCCTGTGCACTCTATGGGAAACTTTCAGGAAGGAGGATAGAAGAAGTACAGCTCTTCTGCTTCTCACTCACCAGAAATCTCATCACTCGAATATATAGAAATAAATTGGGGTAACCAGACCCAAACCTGAGCCCTTTAACACTATATATCATACAGCACAAGAAGGCTTTACAAGGACAGGAAAGGGCAAACATGTCCTTTCTTCCTCGCCCTCCCCATGTCTGGAGCCTTGATTAGAAACACCTTTGTTAAGGACTGGGGATACACTGCGATATTTTGTTGTGAGTCCTTATCTTCTATCATGCACTTGCCACTCCCAGTTTTTATCCAGCTCAAGTTTGATAAGTGATAAATCTGCATACACATCCCAGTTTAGCAGCTTCACTCTGGATCTCCCTTACAATGTTTTGCTCAAGTGTGGCAACTTTCAAGTCAGCTACTTAATGTCCAGGAGGACTGAAATGCCTCCCATACTGGTTTTCTACATGTTCCTATTTTAAATGTCTGTAGTGGCTCCATTGACTTGGAAGATCACAATCTGTTCCCAAACCTGAAATAGTTCTGTGTGAGGACAAAATTGAAAAACTCAACAGCCTGGTACACCGTAGAATTGTCAAGGGTAACATTCCTGATAGCTTGGGCCTATCTTGGTGTGGGATGTTGAATGGCATCCTTAATGCTAGAATGGTGTTTGCTTCCTTGAAGTAGGAGAAAATCCTGCACAGGACTACTCCTCCCATCAGTCCCCAGAGGATTAAATACATTTCCTGCCTCCACCAGTGGGGATGTGGAGAGACTACCTTCCAAGTCAAAAACAAACAGTATATAAGAGAAAATTATTCTACCCTCAAAATTCTAGTCCCTCCCACCAACAGAATGGGAGGGGGCGATTTTCCCTGCTTCTCTAGTTTGTACCCTTAAAATCTGCTCTTGAGAGTTGGGGAGCTGCAGAATGGAGGAGAGGAGAAAAAAGTCCTGTCACACAAGTGTAAAAAGCAGTGCAAGGCAGTGCTTGGAATTGGGTGGGAAAGGCCTGTTGATATCTCAGATGTGAAAGGGGATGCTGATTTGCAGTTGTTGGAGTAATCCATGCTCTGTATAAATCCTTGCCACTCCTCCAGACTTTATATTATGCAAAATAAAGATAATTATGCACATGCATATAATTTGCGTAATTGTACAGGTTTCAGAATTGGCTTCTTGAGGCACAGAATTTTATGATACCCTCTGTGTTAATCAGTGTGTAGATGATAAAAATAGTAGGTGTATAACTAAAAATATTAGCTGGCCTTCGTAGCAAATATAGTGTATTCTAGGCAGATCTTTAGCCATCGATGATATACTGTAGTTCTGAAATTCAGAACCATAAAGTATTGCCAGTACTATATGTGGATTCACATTTATAGTTGGCTTGATTGGTTTTTTCTTAAAAGGTACCACAGTTCACATGCATTATTTGATCTTGAAGAAAGAGACATATTTACTGATCAGCTCAGTGAACCTGGTATAATAGATGTGTGGACTACAACAAAATGTTGCAAAATGCATTGCTGCTGTTCAGGATTCTAGCCACCTCCATTTCATTCCCTCAGTTCCCTCTCAAGTCCCAACAGCGTTCTGTGGCCACTGAGAATGCTCAGTCCTGTGCTATTTTGGGGGTTCTCTCACCTTTTTCCTAAAGCAGGGGCATGCAACTCCCGCCCCCGACAACCCTGCCCCCCAGTGGGCATAAAGAAAAGGATATCTGTAGCATGGAGTGCTGAAAGCTAATCTTACCTTTTTGGTGCTGTGGAGCCATACTATTTTTCACATTTTTTAAGAGACATTTTTACCAGCTGCAGGGAGTGGTGGGTGCTGCATATGGGCTGCATCTTTCCCACCCCTCTCCTAAATGTTGGTTGTCCATCTACAGATCTTATGATTCCCCCAAGCCTGCTGATACCTCTGCACGGGTGTTGTTGTTTTGGCTAGATACGCAACAGCACGCGCAGCATGAACGTTGGAAATAGTGGGACCTGCAGCCAAATGTTGCAGTATATCTTTAGCACCCAAGAGGAGTGTTCCTGTTAAGGTGCCAACCAGCCATAAACTCCTCTAGAAAAGTTGTATAAGGTTTAAGGGGGTCAACCAGGCCAATTCACTCTCCTGTCCCCCAGTTTCTTTTATTGTCTTTCAACCACCACTCAGCATTCCGTGGCTCCTTGGGGGGTCAGTGAGTCATCTGAGACCTCATCTGGCTGTTGTGGGAGTGTTCCTCCCTTAGGTTTTTTTTTTTTTTTAATGGCACTTCTGTATATCATGGAGTTCACCAAAACATGCTAATAACTCCCTATTGTTTCTCCGAGGCCCCATTTGGTCTCCAATCCTGTATTTATTCAGCTACCTGAGTTTACTATAAGAGGAAACAAGTGGGATGTTCAGCAAAATGTTGCAGCCTGGAGTGCTCCTACTCAGGGTTTCAGTTAGCCATGCAGTGGAGACTGGTGGCTGTGATGTCAGTGGGATGGTGAATCAGTCAGAATTAGAGAACCAGTCAGAACTCTAAAAGAGCTATCCATGGTGCTGAACCTAGTCCCCACTCAAATGGGTGGTTGCTGCACAACTCCAAGTACTTCTGAATGAGACACATTGAGTTTTAGGCCTGGGTTTGGCATAGGGGCTGCTTTGGTTGACAGTCGCACGAGAAAGACGGGAATACGATCCAGTTGATTCTCCTGGAACTCTCAATGGCTTTCGATGCCATTGACCATGAATTCCTTCTGGATAGGGTGGGTTGGGAATTGGAGCCACAATTTTATGGTTGTTCCATTCCTACCTGGATAGTAGATTATAGAAGGTGGTGCTCTGTGACTATTGCTTGATGACTGTTTGAAATGTATGCTATTTACAAGGTTTTATTCCATACCACATCCTATTTAACATCTACATGACACCATGGAGTGACGTCATTTGGAGGTCTGGGGTAAGGTCATCAATATGCAGATAATACCCAACTCTGTTCTTACTTTTTATCCCATTTGGATTATGCAGAAGAAGTGCTAGATCATTGTCTGGCTGTGGTAAGGGGCTAGATGTAGGGATGTCAGAGAAATCCGCTGCGGATTCAAATGAGGCCAGATTCTTTGGAATTCAGCCTCAGGAATCCGCAGCGGATCGGGACCACTTACCTCTGCTCCAGGAGGACTAGAGGCGGATCGGCACTCAGCTGCTTCTTCCAGCCAGAGCTGTTCGCCTCCTCCCTGTCCCTGCTGATTGCCTTTAAAAAAAAGTCTTTTTTTTTTTTTTGAGGTGATGATCGGGAGGATGTGCCCATAGACTTATACACAAAATAGAGCAGTGAATCTTGCATATAAGCCTATGGACACATAGACTTATATGCAAGATTCATGACTTTATTTGTGTATAAGTCTATGGGCACATCCTCTTGATCACCTTTTTTTTTAAAAAAAAGACATTTTTTTTAAAGGCAATCGGCAGAGACAGGAAGGAGGCGAACGGCTCTGGCTGGCAGGAGGGAAGGTAAGCGCCCCCAAGCCAGTTTCCCTACCCCACCGGAATCTGAGCAGAGCAGAACCGTTCTTGAGGATTCCGGGGCGGGGGAGGAACAGATAGCCTCCCCCCCGCAACAGATTCCCCACTGGAACAGACGGTGGGGAATCCTTACACCTCTAGCGAGATGAGGACCAATAAACAAAAGCTCAATCCAATGTCAGTGAGGTGGTGAACCCACTCCGGGTTTTAGTCAGAACTCTAAAGGAGCTATCCAAGGTGCTGAACCTATTTTGGGTAAACCTGTAGTGGATTCTCTCACAAACACACACTCCCCAACATGGGAGCCACCAAACTCCACTGGAGGCATGGACTTTTCCAGGATATTCCATTCTGTTGGCCCTCCTCCCCAGTTCTCCACCCTCACAACAGACATTTAGTGTCCTATGGCCAGTCAGAATGCTCAGTGATTTGGGATGCCCCCCTCCCCGCTTAAGGTTTCTTTCTAAAGCGATTTTGTACTGCTGCAAGCCATGGGTTCCCCAAGCCTGCTAATACATATGTTTGATGCTGTTTTCGCTACATAAGATTCAGCACTCAAAGAATGAGTTGGCTATATATGTTATGATAGTGATTCCTTCGGTTTTTGAGGGTTTAAAAAAAAATTAACCTATAGTTCTATCTGAATATAGAAGTATGCACTTTTGCAGAATTGTTCTGCAATCATTTGTGAGAAATTGTTTGTGAGAAGTGCCTCTTGATTAGCTGTGTAGTTGAAGTAAAAATATATATTTGTTTTTACTTTTTGTTTAATTTGATCTGACCTTCAATGTTGTGGAGTTGTATAAAATGCAAAAATAATGTGTGTGTGTTTTTTAAATAGCAAAATCACTGATACCAGGTTCTCTTCCATTGTCAACTAGCTTGTACTGTCAGGAAGTTCCTCTTAATGTTTAGCTGAAATCCCTTTTCTTGTAGATCCTGGAATGTCTCTATCTCATTGGCCAGAAGAGGCATGAAAGCCCATGTGGCAGCAATGAATGCAGAAGGATGGGGAGTTGACTGATGAAAATAGGAGTGATTTCAGTGTGCATTCTGATGTGTGTACACCACTGAACTTCACTATTGTTCAAGTAGGAGCCACTTTGGCTCTAGGCTACTGAGGCCACTTTGAGGCCTTTCCTGGGCTGGGGTGTGTGTGCAGGGGGAGTCTCCTCTCCCCTCTTCTGGCCAAGTGGTGACACTGTGCATCAAACTCGACTGAAGACCTTTAGGCCTCACCTCCCTTTCCATTTCATCCACGCAAGGCCTCACCAGTCAGTCACCAAATCTCCAGGCAGGCAAATTCTAACAGGCTGACTTGGTTCTTGAACAGGGATGGATCTTTTTCTCATCACTGAGAAAGTGCCTCAGTGTTGCAAAATCTCCTAGCCCAGGGCCATGTTGCTCTTTATCTCACCTGTGCATTCAATCCCCCACCTCCAGCGCAGCAGCACAGGTAGCCAGTCATGTTGTCCTTTGCCTCTTTAGCTCCACCCCAAACACAGCTAATTGGCTGATTGCCCCTGTATTCTACTCCCACCCACCCCCCCCGCTCACAGTTGATGAGCCCCGAAGCCTCCTCCAGTAGCCCAGATCACAGCAACTGATCTACTGCTAAAGCATAAACAAGGCCACATTAGAGAGCCCCTGCTACTGCACAAAAAAAGCATATGAGCGTCTGAGTAAATGCAAAGAGCCACGCTTGAGGTGATAGGGAGCCGCCAGTGCCCCCCCGGCCTTGCAGTGAGGAATGCTGGTGTACACAGTGTCACATGTTGGCCTCTAACATGTCAATTAAGGGCTGGGAACCCATATGAACAGAAGGGAGAGAGCTGCACAATTGAGATGTACGTGTAGTGGTGGAGGAAATGCACTCTTAAATTCCTATAATAATATTCTAAACAAATTTGTCTTAATGCTGAAGCCTGCTTCCAATTATTGAAAGAAAATCATCCTTATTCTCAGAAGTGGCTTCCCTGGATCTCAGTGGGAAATTCTTTTAATTTTATTTATAAAATGAAGGAAATATGACACCATCTTCTGGTAAGAAACGAAATAGCAGTGGTACATGTGGCATCCTTAAAACCATGTCATGTCAAACTTGTTGCATTTCAAGAATTCTCACATAATGATCACTCAGAATTCTAATATTTTTATAATAAATTATTTATAGTGACTTTGATTCTTTAGTCACTTTGCATTCACCCTAGACCTTTGTTTAAAATCAGTAGTTGAAATTTTCTTCTGGTCTTGCTTTCTTTTAAAAAAAGAGTTCTGTGCAAAGAACTCTTAGATAAAATTATTCCCCCCAAAACACATGCACATTATTTTTTAAAAAAAATCTTAGTTGGTAATTGACTGTATTTGTATAATGTATCTAAATAAACTGCAGAAGAAGAAATGTAGTTAATGAACATTATATCTCAATTTACTTTAGCTGTTACCAATCTTGTCACAATAAACTAAGGAGACTCAGACTCAAATCCCCATTCAGCCATGAAGCTGACTGGGTGACCTCGGACCAGCCACTATCTTTTTGCCTAACCTACCTCGCAGGGGTGTTATGATGATAAAATTGGTGCGTTGGGGGTGGGGTGGGTAGAATGTACACCACCCTGAGCCTCTTAAAGGAGAAGCAGGATATAAATGTGGCAAATAAACACATAATAAGAATGAGTGAAAACTGTAGCCATAGTTTAGTATCGACAGCTATTTCTTCATTTTGTTGTTCAGTCGTTCAGTCGTGTCCGACTCTTCGTGACCCCATAGACCATAGCACGCCAGGCCTTCCTGTCCTGCGCTCTCTCCCGGAGCGTGCTCAAGTTCATATTCATTGCATCCGTGATGCTATCTAGCCATCTCATCCTCTGCCGTCCCCTTCTCCTTTTGCCTTCAGTCTTTCCCAGCATCAGGGTCTTTTCCAGGGAGTTTTCTCTTCGCATTAGGTGGCCAAAATATTGGAGCTTCAGCTTCATTATCTGTCCTTCCAATGAGCAGTCAGGGTTGATTTCTTTTAGGATGGACTGATTTGACCTCCTTGCAGTCCAGGGGACTCGTAAGAGTCTTCTCCAGCACCACAGTTCGAAAGCATCAATTCTATATTTCTTCATATATCTTCATAAATGCAAGGTAACTGACTGTACACACTGAAGTATGTATATGCTGATGTATTTCTAGATGACTTTAACAGTGACCTGTACACGTATTTATTTATGTAAAGCATTGTTAGCCTGTGCTTCAACTGAAAAGGCTCCCACTGCTGTTTATATACCATCAGTAACAAGCAAGACAGTCCCTGCCTGCAGGCTTACAATTTAAAACACATGATACAAAAAGAAAAAGGGGTGGGGGAAGAAAGGGGTGGGGGGAAGCAAGCCAGGTAAATCTTTTGAGGCCGACTGGAAGTGTGTGGCAGGACTGCCACTCCAACCACCACTTCTGGATTGGTGGTTCTTGAAACCACCCATCAGACACCCTGATTTGATCCAATCGATGCCACCTTTGTAGCCCTAGGGGCTGATAATCTTCCAGAGAGAGACAGGGAAAATAGTGACCCAGTTCTCATTTAATGGTAGCAAATTGCTGGGTTGTGGCTGTGGGTTCTTCAAATATGCTACCTCCAGTCAGCCCAATCAGAGGTTGCTGATGTCTAAACCTGGACCTAGCTGTTAATCATTAAACACCCCTAATTTAGCATACAATTAGCTGTTAGGTTAACTAGATTGTTTAACACATGATTAACCCATGCTGGCTGGAGAATGCTGGGAGTTGTAGGACTTTTTTCCTTTTTAAACATTCATAGGCTTGTGCCCATATTCACTTAACAGGGCAACATTCAGAACAATCAATAACTGATTAGTAGTAGTAGTCATAGTAGTACTAGGCAGTATCCTATACTGCTGCTGTGCTCTGTTTCTTTTACACCAGTGGCACCCACTGATAGCATTACAGGAAGCTGTTGCTTCCTAAAGCAACCCCTGAAATGAAAGGCAACCTGCCCCGTTCTGAAAACAAGCATTTCTGCTTGTTTAGGGACCTGCTAGCTTACCGTTGTGCTAGTGGTGGGTCCTGCTAATGTGCAGGCAACATTGGATACCGCCCCGTGGTTCTAAAAGCCTGACATCGCATCTGCTTCCAGCAGCTTCCCCCGCCCCCTTCTCATTGACACCCTGCCTCTGATTCCATTCACTGACTGACTAAACTAACTAGTCCTTCAACAATATTTTGGTTTACTCCCGAAAGGTAAGGACAATTCAAATGATCCTGGACTGACTGGCTAACAGAGACAGACCATCTTAAACATTTCCCACTTAATGATTGTTCCCTCTGTTGTGTCTGTAGTTAAAGTACTCAAAGGTGGAGTTTGTATAAAGATTGTCAAGAGTATAAGTAAGTGATCCCTTTCTGGTAGATCTATAACATTATGGATTACAGAAGGGGCCGTGGCTCAGGGGCAGAGCACCTGCTTTGCATGCAGAAGGTCCCAGGTTCAATCCCCAGCATCTCCAGGTAGGGCTGGAAGAACTCCTGCCTGAAACCTTAGAAAGCCATTGCTGCTAATCGGTGTCGACAATACTGGGCTAGATACTGCTAAAATACAATTACTTTCAGAATGGTAGATTACCTCAGCCTCAAGCTTCACTGAGACTAGTGTGGCCAAGCCTCTCCTGGTTCTTCCTTTCTAATGGTGTTTCATTGCAGAAAGCAGAAAGGAACTAAACTCCTGCAGCAAAAGAGTTGAGGTTTCTTGAAAACAGAGAATGTCATAAGACAAAAGAAATTTACTAAATTCTTGATCTACAACTTATTCTGCCATCAAGCAATGTTCCATGATAAAATAGAGAAGGAGGAGTATGAATCTAACCCATCTAGTCAGGGAAATTGCTTGAAGCAGCGCTGGGGTGTGGGGAGAACAAATCAGGGTTTCCCCATGTTTTTCATGAGCCAACATCCATCTCCCAAGTTTGAAGAATTGTTTGATTCTTGCTTGGATCTCTCTCTCATATATATATATATATATATATATATATATATATATATATTTTCTGTCCAATTTATAATTGCCTTGAATCCCCCTAACATAATGTCTAGGGGGAGTGGAAGTATTATGAGTAGCAAGCATAGGGGATGAATCTCCCCAGCACTCAGAACCATCCCTCACCCATGCCATGAGATGGGGGTGTTATTTGGATAGGTCACATGCATGGGCATGGCTTCCTCAGGGATCCCCCCAATTATGAGTGATCTCTTTGAAGGAATAGGCCCTATTGTGCAGCTTTGGAGAATGACTAACAGCCTTCTTTCATTGAACCACTTCTTGATATGAATAGGTGAAATTAGGTCTCTGTGCCACTGCATGCTTACCCGACTTAAAGGACACACTGTTACTCTGAAAACAGGAGTGTATACTTTGTGTACACCACAGGTTATACTTTGACAAGACAGGTTCTTGGAAGATGCAGCTCCAGAATATTACAGATTACAGAAACAGCACAAAAGACAACCCAAGCGATCATGATATTTTTTTTTTTTTTTTCTGTTCCAGGGGATGAAGGTTGATGGCTCCAGCACTGAAAGTGTTCCTTTGGAAAGGGCTTGCTCAAGTCTAATATGGTATTGAGATTTCGGGGTTAAGGCGTAACAAGTTGAAGGAGCTGGAGGTTTGTCAAAACAAGTTCCTGAGATATATACTGGCAGTAACCCCAGCGGACTGGGGCTCCCAGTAGTCCAGCTCCCTTCCTCAGGACAGAGACAGGCTTGATATCAGTAGAAGCTAGGGCTCAGAAGGCAGTCCTTTGGTATCATAAGAGGGTCTGGATATGCCTGAAGTTCACCTCCCCAAACTTTGCTTGAAAGAACAAATGATGAACGCTGGCTGGGCTAAGTCATGCCAAGAGTTGCTAATCTCCAAAAACCAGATATTTTCACCTTACTGGGAGCCAAAAACCAAATGAGAGATTGGGTAGGTGGGATGGATAATAACCAGGACGTAGATGTAATTACAATGTTGAATTTTTCACAATGGTACAGCCTGTTTAAAAGAGCCCAATACCTACAAACTCTCAGTTTTGCTTCTTTGAGAACCCCATTTACAGAACTACACTTCCAAACCATGCCCACAGCATTCTTGGATAGAAGATACTGTATAGGCACATTCCAAGAAACCTTCTGTATCTGTGGTCTGGGAGAGGTAGAGGATATCTCACATTATTTTCTTTATTGCCATCTATATCAAAACCCCAGGAAGAGATTCCTAGAACAGATTTTGGCATCTTTACAGGGTATAAGTATCTCTGATAACCTCTCATCTGGATTACTGCAATGCATTATACATGGGGCTGCCTTTGGAAACAGTCCAGAAACTTCAGCTTGTCCAAAATAGGGCAGCAAGATTGTTAACAGGGACTGGCCAGTGAGATCACATTACACCAGTACTTTTCCAGCCTCATTGGCTGCCAGTGCATTTCCAGGCCCAATTCAAAGTGCTGGTATTAACATTCAAAGCCCTAAACGGCTCGGGGCCAGGTTATCTGAAGGATCGCCTCCTCTCATATATACCTGCCCAGACCCTAAGATCATCCTCAGGGGTACTTCTCCAGGAGCCCCCGCCAAAGGAAGTGAAGCGGATGGCTACCAGGAAGAGGGATTTTCTGCTGTGGCGCCCCTGGTGTGGAATGAGCTCCCTAGAGAGGTCCGCCTGCAACCTACGTTGTACTCCTTCTGGCGGCAGGTGAAGACCTTTTTATTCTCCTAGTATTTTAGCATTTTAGCTTCCTAATCTTTTAGCTCTGGTGTTTCAGATCTGTATTTTAAATCTCTGCATTGCTGCTAGGTTTTATTCTGGGTGTACTGTTATATTGTGGTTTTAAGCTTTCATATTTTATATTGTTTTAAGCTGCACTCTGTGGTTTTAATTTTTGTGAACTGCCCAGAGAGCTTCAGCTATTGGGCAGTATAGAAATGAATGAATGAATGAATAAATGAGAAGATTTGCTGGTTACTGTCAGATTGTGACCCTTATGTTACACACAAAACAGCCTTGTTTGCTAAGGCTGCAAAACATATTTGTGCAATCACTCCAATGCTGCAGTGGACTGTGCAGGTGATTCATTAACTTGATATATGTTTACGTTTTGTCATTGCATCATGTATTAAGCTATGTTGTTTGTAATGGCTATTAGCCGAACACAATAAAATTTTCTGACTGACTAAACTAACTAGCTCTGGCCCCTAGTTCCTCTCACTGTCTATCCATCCTATCTCAACTCCTGCTTTCCTGTCCTCTCACTAAGTGTCTCTGTCTTCCTTCTTACTGACTTTCTCCAGTTGCCAATAACTCCAGTCAGTGTTCCATTTTGGCCCTGTCTGCCAGCCGTTCCTCCACTCACTCTACTGTTACACACTCCTTCAAATATCTTTGTTCCAAACAATTTAGGGATTTCTCAGAAGGGATCAGCACTTCAGATTGCATCTAGAAAAGAACAGAAAACTAGTGCAGATTGAACAAAACTGGAATATACGATTAGCAAAAACTGGGCTTCAGAAATCAGTCTGGCTGCTGCACTTTGCACCAGTTGGGTAGTTAAAACAGAAGGGGTTGTGAAGAGCTCTAAATGAATCTCTCCAAACTGGGGGCATGGGCATTAAAATGGCAAATGAGTGTAAATTGATTCACAGTGAGAAAGAAAAAAATCCTAACTTCACATATACAAGGGGGCTGAGCTGGCAGCGACTAACCAAGAAAGGGATCTTGGGGTTGTGGTGGATATGTTGATGAAAACATTCTCCAGAGTGTGGCTGCTGTGAACAATGCAAAATCTGACTTGGGGATTATTAGGAAAGGAATTGAAAGTAAAACTGCAATATCATAATGTCCACATACAAATCTGTGATGTGACTGCACTTGGAATATGTACAGTTCTGGTCACTGCACCTCAAAGAGCAGATTGTAGAGCTAGAAAAGGTGCAGAAAGGGGCAGCCAAATCAAGTGGTTGGAGCACCTGGGGTTTCTTGGCTTAGAAAAAAGGCAAATGCATGGTGTGGAGAAAGTGGATAGAGAGTAGTTTTTCTCTTCCTCAGAATATTAGAACCCAGGATCATCCAGTGAAGCGGAGAGGTGGGAGAGTGAGAACAGTTAAGAGGAAGTAGTTGTTCACACAGCACATACTTAAGCTTTGGAATGCACATCCACAAGATGTAGTGATGGCCACCAATTTCGATAGCTTTAAAAGTGGATTAGACAAGGCTGTTAAAGTCATGATGGCTGTATATTGCCTGCAGTATCAGAAGCAGAATGGTTCTGTATAGCAGTTGTTGGGGAACATGAGCAGAAAGGTGCTATTGTATTTATGTCTTCCCATGGGCATCTGGTTTGCCGTTGTGGGAACTGAATGCAGGACTAGTCTGATCCAGTATGGCTCTTTTTATGTTGTATTCCTGCCCCATCCCCATTTGGGCAATCAAAAATATCTTTACCATCATTCTCTTGGGATGATTAAACAGAAACGGGAAGCTCTCCACCCGTTTGATGTTAAGTGCCAGTAGTCTAATTCAAGTGGAACCCATCCCTTTCGTACAGCCATTCCCAGTGCCTAACTCAAAAGATAAATAGGCTAAGACGGGTTCAGAATGTGTAGCCGCCAATGTAGCTGTAATGATGTATATAATATGCCTGGTTTATGTTTTGTATTTCTTCAGCAAACTGAGATTTGATGGTGGTGATGATGCTGATATGCATTTTTCTTGTAGCAAAGTGGTTTCAACCTGTGGAACAAGGCCTCATCATTATCCTCATAATAGTGGGTGCTGTTTTATATTGGGCCCAGTTTGGTGTGGTTGGTAAGTACTGGATTCCTTATTTCTTTCCAATGCTGGATATTGTTAAATAGTAAAATATTTTGCATATGCGTAACAATGGAGTAAAGAAAAGAAGAAATTAATGCTTTATGTACATAAAATGTGTAATCTTGCACAATGCGAGTGGTTTATATAGCTGCTAACTGACATTTTCCAGTCATGGAAAATAACACAGAATAAAAGGTGACATTATAATTAATTTGAAGTCTGTTACCCTTTACACTGCGACTTCAGTGAATGGTAATTAATACCTTCTATAATCATCTGCAGTAGAAAGGAAGCTTGTGCCTGCTTGTGGCTGTTTAACATCTTAGTTGTACAATGAACATTATGATGGGTGCCATCTACTATCCTATTTAAACCATTCATTCCTATGTGTATGTTTATTCCTATAAATTATTTTTATAGGAATAAAATACCTCTTCTATTGCACATGTGTTTCCATATCAATATACTGTTAATGGTGAAACCTTTGGGGGCCTGTTGGCACATTTGACAATTTGGCAAACTCGTGGACACCACCACAAAATGGGTGCACTGCAGTTGAAATCATCAGCCTGCAGCCACCTGCCATCTTCATTTCCTAACAATGTTTATTGGCCCCACCCACATGTGGCCCAGGGGTATTCATGGAAAAAGAAGGTGGGAGCAGCTAGAGTTTTGCTTTGAAACAATCCCAGTAAGGAACGTTGTTACTGGAAAAAACAAAAACAAATAAAATGTGGGAGGGGTAAGGCACTTTGGTGGTGCCAAGAAAGGTGTCTGAGGGTGCACTAGTGCTCGTAAGCACCACACTGCCTAGCCCTGTTTTAAAGGAATACTTTGAACAGATCTGGTCAACTGAGAGGAAGAGAAATATTTGAGGGTCATCAACAAAACAACAAAGGACAGGACAGGCACTCCAGAAACAATTTGGGTTGTGGAGTAGTCAGAGCAAAACATTAACCCATAATTATGCTTCCATTTTTCTCTTTTTGCCAAATCTCCAAGGGAACATCCTCCCCTCACTTGCTCATACCGCTAGAATCATGGAATCATAGACTAGTAGGGTTGGAAGGGGCCTACAAGGCCATCGAGTCCAACCCCTTGCTCAGTGCAGGAATCCAGGTCAGAGCATCCCTGACAGATGGCTGTCCAGCCTCATCTTGAATGCCTCCAATGTAGGAGAGCCCACTACCTCCCTAGGTCATTGGTTCCATTGTCGTATTGCTCTAACAGTCAGGAAGCTTTTCCTGATGTTCAGCTGGAATCTGGCTTCCTGTCACTTGAGCCCATTATTCCTTGTCCTGCACTCTGGGACAATCGAGAACTGATGCTGGCCTTCCTCTCTGTGACAACCTTTCAAGTACTTGAAGAACGCTATCATATCTCCCCTCAGTCTTCTTTTCTCAAGGCTAAACATGCCCATTTCTTTCAGTCCCTCTTCATAGGGCTTTGTTTCCAGCCCCCTGATCATCTTTGTTGCCCTCCTCTGAACCCTCTCCAGTTTGTCTGCATCCTTCTTAAAGTGTGGTGCCCAGAACTGGACACAGCACTCAAGATGAAGCCTAACCAGTGCTGAGTAGAGGAGAACTAGTTCTTCCCGGGATTTGGATGCTATGCTTCTATTAATGCAGCCCAAAATAGCATTTGCCTTTTTTGCAGCCCCATCACATTGTTGGCTCATATTCAGCTTGTGATCGACAACAATTCCAAGCTCCTTCTTGCTTGTAGTGTTGTTGAGCCACGTATCCCCCATCTTGTAACTGTGCATTTGGTTTCTTTTTCCTAGGTGCAGAACTTGGCATTTATCCCTATTAAATGTCATTCTGTTGTTTTCTGCCCAGTGCTCCAGTCTATCAAGATCACTTTGAATTTTGTTTCTGTCTTCCAAAGTATTAGCTATACCGCCCAATTTTGTGTCATCTGCAAATCTGATCAGCATTCCCTGCACCTCCTCCTCCAAGTCATTAATAAAAATGTTTTTTAAATATATTTTTATTTATTTTTTCTTTATAAATGAAATAAACAATACCAAAATTACCAACAGCCTGATCAATACTACAGTTTCCCAACAATACAATATTCTGATGAGGACACAACAATAACAAAGAGAGAAGGAAAAAGAAAATAAAAAGGAAAAGGGAGGAGAAAAGAAAGTGAAGAAAAAAGAAGATTCTTTCCCCTTCCCTCCCGCTCTCCCTCCCCCTCCCCTTTAAAGAATTACATTTAAACTCCAATACCCCCCGGCCTCCGATGCCATTCTATTTTAAAAACTATATCTATAACCTTAACAGTCTTACAGTTAAATAAACACCCTTACACTTCAATATCATATCATCAATCTTATATCAAAGAAACAGGTCTACAATTCATTCCCAGAAGTCTATATTATTATTATTATTATTATTATTATTATTATTAATAATAATAATAAAATATATATAGTGTTATATAATAATAAAACAATATAAACCTTCAACAGTCAGTAATATATTTTATACTAGATATATTATCTATTTTTAAATAAAAAATAGAAAAGCAAGAAAAAACAAAAGATGAAAGAGAGTAAACGAATATATGTATAATCATTTATCTTCTGAGCTAGCCTGGATCATGTTGACTAAACACAAACAGTTAACAAAGCTTGTTTAAAGATTCCAGTTCATGGGGTTGTAATAGAATTCTCATGCATTTTTACATTCAGCAATGCCTCCGCCATTTCATGATTTTGAAACTTCTTCATCTGACCTTCAGACACAATACAAAGTGTAGCAGGATATTTTAAGTAATATTGTAAGTTCATTTGTTTTGCCATATTTTTTGCTTTGATAAATTGCCTTATTTTATTCACCACCTCTTTGATGTAGTCTGGACTTTATATAAATAACTTTATCTTGTTTCCAGGAAAGGCTTCCAGCCTCCCTTGCCAAGTGCAGGATATAAATCTTTGTGGAGACTTTTGCAAATTGGACTATGATCGTGTAATCAGTCCCTTTAGCATTTGGCATATGAAATGCCTGCTCAATATCAAGTAAATAATCAGATGGGATAAGGAGTATCTCATGCAAAAGTTTATCCACAAAAATAGGCAATTTTACATCATTAGACAGATTTTTAATCCCGATAATACGTACATTGGATCTCCTCATGAAAGTGTCCAATTGAGAAATTCTATCACAGGCATTCTTAAAACAAATTTGTGTTGTAGTTTCATTTCCTGCCACTCGGTCTTCTAGCTCATTAATCTTCGTCTCAATTTTTTGCCATGACGCACTAATTAAATCTACAGCTCCTTGCAAGGCGGTGATGGAATTTTGGATTAAATTCAACCTTTTGGCTTGCTCTGTAAATTGCGAAGATAAAGTCTTTATCAGAGTAAATAATTCTCATATATCTTCTGTTCTTGAAACTTTTGACACATGAGGTGCAGGGAGAGTTGATGCCAGCTCCTTTCTTCTCCTTGGCGCAGACATGTTTCTCTCAAACAGATCTTACAGGTCCTCAGATGTTCTCAAATATTGTTAACATTTCTTAAATCATCCCTCAGAAGTTGTTATTTCTTAAAGCATATATTATTATGGAACATGTCAGCCCTGTTTTCGCCTATGAAATAGGAGTCTCAGTACAGCTTTTTGCATTGGTAAAGCTCTGGGGAGATAGTCCTGGAATCCAACCCCCCACACACACTATCTCGTGGGGGATACTTTTCTCCAAGATGTTATCCAGATGTTGCCTTGCCCCCCCTTTAATTCTGGGGGGAGATGAAAAGGGTTTTCAACCTTTTAAAAAGCTGTTTGAGAAAGCTCCCAGGGAGAACTTCTGGGGAAGCTGCCAGAGCGACATCGGTTCCAACCAGAAGTCTGTCATTAATAAAAATGTTGCAGAGCACTGGGCCCAGGACTGAGCCCTGCGGTACCCCACTCATTACCTCTCCCCATTTTGAGAAGATCCCATTGATAAGTACTCTTTGAGTCTGATTCTGTGGCCAGCTGTGGGTCCACCGGATTGTTGTTTCATCTATCCCACTTTGAGCTAGTTTGCTCATCAGGATATCATGGGGCACTTTGTTGAAAGCTTTGCTGAAGTCAAGGTATAATATGTCTACAGCATTCCCACAGTCCACAAGGGAGGTTACTTGATCAAACCTCACTACATTTTTACCTGTTCCTGCTACCTTTAATCTCTTTCATGGAAGTTCCTTTACCTGAAATTCATGTTCCTCCCAACAGGGGTCTGTAGCCCTCCTAAAGCCTCATTACATTACAGTTCTTGCCTCATCACATTGAATAAAATAGGAAGATTTCCCCAGCAGTTAGATGCTCTACTAGGAAATACATACACACACACACACACACACCTATTACAGTACAATCCTGTACATGTCTATTCAGAAGTAAGCCCCACTTACTAAATCCCAGGTAAGTGTGTATACGTTTGCAGTTGTAGAAACTCAGAGTCTCCATCCGCGGAAAAAATATTTAATGCTAAGGCAGAAAGAGAACATATTCTAGCTCTCAAAAGTATACTCATGTATACTTGCCCCTTGTCCCACCTCCTTCTGGCTTACTGCATCAAACAGGGAGTAAGTGACCAGCTGGGTCCAGGAGAAGGTAAATGCCTTCTTGGGAGATGAAGTGTCCCAGTTGCCTTAAAAGAGACCTTAGTACAGCTGCTCCTGAAGGAGTCTGCCTTAGATCCAGAGTATCTTAATAGCTGTTGGCTGGTTACCAATATACCTTTCCTCAGCAAGGTATTCAAATGGGTGGTTGCTGTACAACTCCAAGAATGTCTGGAAGAGACACGTTGAGTTTTAGGCCTGCGTTTGGCATAGGGGCTGCTTTGGTTGACAGTTGCTGAGAGAAAGACAGGGGAATGCAACCGTGTTGATTCTCCTGGAACTCTCAATGGCTTTCAGTGCCAGTGACCATGAATTCCTCCTGACTACGGTTGGTTGGGAATTGGAGCCACAATTTTATGGTTGTTCCATTCCTACCTGGATGGTAGATTATAGAAGGTGGTGCTTTAGGACTATTGCTTGTTGAGTCTTTGTGATTTATGATATTTACAAGGTTTTATTCTACACCCCATCCTACTTAACTTCTACTTGACACCATGGAGTGATGTCATTTGGATGTCTGGGGTAAGGTCATCAATATGCAGATAACACCCAACTTTATTCTTTCTTTTTATCCAATTTGGATTATGCAGAAGAAGTGCTAGATCACTGCCTGGCTGTGGTAAGGGGCTAGATGAGGGCCAATAAACAAAAGCTCAATTCAGACCAGACTGAGGTACTGTTGGTGGTTGGTTTGTCTGCCCACCAGAGTGCTGTACATCTTCTGCTAGATGTAGAACCGCAAGTTGCTTCAGTGGCAGGGAGAGAGTGCCTTTTGCCAGTGTAGAGCCACAGCTGATGCACCAGCTTATCTGGACAACAATAGCCTATGTCTTCAACCCTTCAGGTTAGGCAACTCTCCGTGTGCGATACATGGGGCTGCCTGTGGAGACAGTTTGGGAAATTGTAGTTCATTCAGAATCCGGCTGTTAGATTACTAACTGGGATTGGGCACTAGGATCACACCACACAGACTGGGCTGTGTCAGTTGCACTGGCTCCCAGTCCATTTTCAGGCCCAATTCAAAGGGCTGATTTTGACCTTTAAACCCATTCACAGCTTAGGTCCAGAATATTTGAACACAACTCCATATACCTTCCTGTATGTTAAGATATTTCTTAGAGGGCCTGGGAGAGAGCTTTCTCAGGCTGGATCTACACTTACCGCCTTTTTTTGCTTCCAATGAGGTTTCACTGCCCGTCTTTCACACTACGCAGTACCCGCCTCGAATTGGAACCGGAATTTCCCACTTCCGTGCTCCCACTTTCAATACTCTAATATCCTGGTATTTCCCCTTAACGTGCTCTGATTTTCTGCCTTCGCTACCGTATCCGGTCGTAGTCCCCTCCCCCGCCTGTCCATATACTGCGGTGTTTGTATTTCCCTCCTGTCCAATCACAGCTCTTGATGGCCCCATGTCTTCTTCTGGCTACTGATCGCATAGCTTCCTCAGCAGCCCCTGTTTCCTCAGAAACAAGCAAAGGGCTGGATGTGCACGTGCTTGTCTGATCTCGGAAACTAAGCGGGGTCAGCCCCGGTCAGTAGTTGGATGGGCGACCACCTGGGAATCAGGCTTCCTGCACTGAGCCTATCCCTTCAAATGAAATCAAGTTTTACCCCCTCCTATCCCCCGCTCTGAATGTTTTTTTTTTTTTTTTAATTAAGGCATTATCCTCACAGAATCGGGGCTTCTCCGCAATGTGTTTTTTTTTTTTTCCTAATTCAGGCATGATCTTGGAAGATTCAAAGTTGTGAAGCTTTATAACTTCGAATCTTCGAAGATCATGCCTGAATTAGAAAAAAAAAACATTGCAGAGAAGCCCCGATTCTGCGAGGATAATGCCTTAATTTTTTATAAAAAACATCCGGAGTGGGGGATAGGAGGGGGTAAAACTTGATTTCATTTGAAGGGATAGGCTCAGTGCAGGAAGCCTGATTCCCAGGCGGTCGCCCATCCAACTACTGACCAGGGCCGACCCTGCTTAGCATCTGAGATCAGACAAGCGTGCGCAGGAAAACAGCACAGCACTTGAGTGTGAACCGAGCTTGCGCATTCGATGAAGCACTGCAACGGGGAAAATGGGTGAGTATGCATAATCACGTTTTAATGCGAGAGTGTTTAACCCAACGGGACACCGAATTCATTGTGATGGCGGGCGCAATGTAGATCGGCCCTCAGTGGTAGCACCACAACTGTGAAATGCTCTCCCCAGAGTGTCTTGCCTGGCACCCATTTTGTTATCAGTTTGGTGCTAGTCAAAGATTTCTTTATTTTCCCAAGTCTTTTCATTTTTATGGACTTTGTTATTGTTTTAATTTTGCTTATTATCATAAAACAAGACCCACAGCCTTAATAGTTGGTGGTTTTTGATAGTTACTTATACTTCAGCTAAACTGTCTTTTTTTTTTTTTTTTACAGAATTTTATTGTAAGCCCCCCTGATAATTTTATTAAAGGATGGCAATATAAATATCCATAACAAATAAATGAGTTGCACCCTTTGGTATCATCTCCAGGTACCAAAATTAAAGGTAGCAGTAAACTAGCATGGTGGTAAGAGTAGACAGCCAGGGCCAGTCGAGAGGCAAACATGCTGGGCAGTCATATTGAGCCATGTTTGTATTTTTTTTTTGGCATTTATCAGTGGATGGAATGAGCATGAGTATTTTAATTACAGGATTTAAAATCCTGTAATTTAAAAATCTATAATTTTAAATTTCATTCATGAGCCAGTGCCTGTTGAGGGAGCTTGTAATGTGAGATGTGGATCTTCAAAGCCCACTAACTTCTTTAGGCATCACTTTGTATATAGTATATATTAAGCTAAAAACAGTCCTATTGTGCTACAGAATAGTCACATCTGTGTGATGTAACGTTTCTCGGGGATGCTAACCCAACGCCTGTAGGCATTATTTCATGGTGCACTGATTAAGTAAACAGTCGGCATAGTAACAAAGCTGAGCATTTCCAATTTATTGCTGTGTTGCAGAGGTAAATGGGAAGCAGCTACTGCATTAATATATTAGAAAACATGGCTATAGCAAGAAGAAATGACTTTCCCACTTTTAAATACTGCTCTTTAGAATTGTATGTGGAGGTTTCTCTCTCTCTCTCTCTCTCTCTCTCTCTCTCAATCTCTCTCTTTATACCAAAAATCATGCTGTGTCTTTTCTACCTCATGCAATATCTACAGTGAAGATTCTAGAACAGAAATATACCTGGCAGTTTGTTAACAGGGCCTAAGGCAGAAGAGAGCACAGCTGGTGATAGTGAGCATACAATTTTTCCAACTTCCTCTCTTTGGGAGCCATCCTGAGTGCTACGTAAACCTATGAACTGTCAGCCTTTGAAAGGAACCACTTCTATAGCAGTGCTAATTTAACTGCCCTTTTTAAAGACTAGCATGTTCAGTTGAAGAGGAAAGAAGGTTTTCGTATCTGATCTGTATCAGATAAGCTGAACTCTATGAAGAGTACTTTTAATTTGAAATAGAATTACAAAAAGTACCACAACGTGTAGTCACAGAGCCGTGGATCTTGCTGGTGAAGATCTGCAGTGTGCAGCTGAGGGTGGAATGTAGTCTCTCTGAAGAGGCCTCACACTGTTGCATGACAGTGTGGAGCTGTAGCAGTGATGGCACGAGCCCTGATTTTAATAAGTGTACACACTTCACAGGGGAGTTGGAAGTCTTAGGAAAGCTTGTATGAGAAAAACAGCCTGGCCTCTCTTTCCTCCCTTGTTCCCCTGTTAGAAAACGTTCTTGCTTCTGGTCAAATGAGAGGCCAGGCAGGCGACAGTGGAGCCAACAAAATTTTATTGATCGTTTTGCAAAACGGGTGCAGAGCAGTCTGGACCCAGGACATGGCGCGCCCAACCTTTTTATATCCACCCCTAACAGCTCACTACTTCTCCATCAGTTCTTTGTCTCTGTGCATGCTCTCAGTTTAAACTGACTCATTGTTCTTTGTCTCTGCGCCTGCTCTCAGTTTAAACTGACTCATTTGTCACGTGTCATGCCTACATGACTGAGTCACTAGCTACACTAGCTACTTATGACCTCCCCTTTTTATCTAACACTCCCCCCTTTAAGTCTTTACTCATGTCTCACAGCTTGGTTTTTGGTGGTCCGAGTGCTTAGCTGGTTGTTTCGGCTGTGTCGTATAGTAGAAGCATTTGTTTTGATAAAGCACTTTCAATCAATCTTTGGGACAGGCCTCTGGCACATGGGATGATGCAACAGCCAAACAGCACCAAGATTCCTACCATTACTACCAATGAGATAAGGACGGAAGCTGCCAAATGCTTCCATCTGCCGAACCACTTTTCTAGCCAAATGATGAAGGGGTTGCTGATCCCAGAATTTTCGGCCAATTCCTCAGATAGGGTGGTAAGACCTTGTAGTGCTTTTGCCACTGTGCCATCAGGAGCGGTATTATTAGGAATGAAGGTGCAGCACCTTCCACCCAACATCACACACACCCCTCCTTTTTCTGCCAACATCATATCAAGGACGTGTCTATTTTCCCAGGCCATTTGACTAGTGGCGTCTAGCTGCTTGGCTAGTCCTTTTATGGCATCTCAGGTGTAGTTTATGAATCGCTGTTGATTGTAGTAAATATAGTTAATCCAATCAACGTTTTTATTTATGGTTGCCCAACAAAACAGGGCGGATTCAAATCCTGCAGCTATTTGATTTCTTCCCCTGAATTCATCTGGGACCCTCCTTGGGACTCCTATCGAATCTATGTATATTTGATTGTTAAAGGGGGTTGTGCTGCATCTTTGGTGGCGGTGGGTGGGTTGCTGGGACAGGTGGAAGGTGGTGGAGAAGGGGACCGCAAGCTGGACCAGTCCACAGATTCCAGACCAGTTTGAGGGAAGGGTCTCAAAGAGTTCTGAGCCTCCTCAATACCACCAAAGATCAGCACGGGGAATCGGCAAAGAGTCATTAGCAAACGTGGTGATGTTGGTACAGGTCGAGAGGTTTCCTAATGAAATACTGTCTTCCTCAAGGGCCCGAGAGATGCAGCCGGTATGGTTCCATCCCTCTATGGAAGCCACGGGAGGTACAACGCGATCCTCCCTCTTGGGGGGGGGGGAAGTTTATTAAGGCTCTGGTAGCTTTTATCCCCCCATGCACTGGAGTGCTGGAACAAACAGATTATACAAGTGAGGAGGGAAGGCTGATCCCAGCCTAAAGGGAAGGGCAATACCTTGGTGACAGATCTCCCAGCTGCGCACACGAAACAATCAGACTTGTTCAAGGATTTGAACATCCCAGACATTGAACATTTAACCGCCCAGAGAGCTTCGGCTATTGGGCGGTATAGAAATAAATAAATAAATAAATAAGGATTTGGCGGTGTACTTTACCCATTCTAACCATACATTGTCAGTATCTTGGGCCGCTTGAAGCCCAAGTCGGGCTTTCCAGGGGCGATCTTCTAGCTCTGGGACCTCTATTAAGGGCGGTGGACGTGGGGCTACAGGGGTTACCCTGGCTTGCTGCACAGCTTGCTTAATGGTCTGATGGACCCGCGGCGGGCTCCATTTATCTAATCCCCACTGCCCTCCCTTAGTGAAGCAAACTTTGGCCTCTAGTGATAATTGGCTTCTCTGACTACCAGTGTAATAGATGTAGGGTTTGGTCAATTGTATCTCAAAAACCGTCTTTCCTAAGCAAGTGATAGACTTCATGGATTTGTAGTATTCTGCCCCTAGAGAGGTTCTGAAGACTATTTTTCCCCCTTCCTGGCAACAAGATTGCTTTGATCCCATTACCCCATTGGTAAGCAGTGCTAGGACCCAGAACCACTCCATTTTCCCGATCACTTGTCAGCGTACAGGATTTTCTGCCTCTATTACACGAATACCTTGATTGTCAATAGGCAATCCCCCTGAATCTCAGGCTCAGCTGAGTTGAACCTTAGCTTTCCCCAAGTGTTGGAATTTGTAAATAACAGGTGATTGTGGCTCCTGGTTGATCTCTTCGCCTGTGTCCCTGGCAGCTTCCAGGTGAGTGCCAGGGAGCAGAGGACTGTTGTTCCTGCCTGTGTCCTCCTGTTCTTTCCAGGTGACAGGAGGAGACAGGGGCCTCCGGAAAGGTTTTATTCGACTGCAGTGGGTCCACTTACTTGCTCCTACAAGTTTTACGCATGAGTGACTAGTAGATCCCACTAAATAAGGCCCTTCCCACCCTTCCTTTAGAGTTTCTTTATTCCACTTTTTCAGCAGCACCTCGTCCCCTGATTGGAATTGGTGGATTGGTGCATCGAACGGTAGTCTCTGGAACGGCACAGAGTAAGCTCGTAGCTGCAAGAGAACAGACTGCAGAGTAGTTAATTGCCCCCTCAACATCTGATCCCCCAATTCCCATTTAACCTCTTCCCTTCTTCCGTAGTGCACCCGAGGGGGAAATCCAAACATTAATTCAAAGGGAGAAAGTTTTATCCCCTTTCTGGGCATCCTTCGAACTTTTGTCAGAGCGACGGGCAAGGCCTCAACCCACATGAGCCTAACCCCTCTCTGGAGCTTAGTTACAGTTTCCTTGAGGCTACGGTTGGCCCTTTCAACTTGGCCACTCGCCTGGGGTCTCCAGGGGCAATGGAGATGCCAATCTATCCCCAGAGCTTGGGCCAACCCTTGGGTAACGGTGGAAGTAAAGTGCGAACCCTGGTCTGACTCAATAGTTTTGGGCAAAGAAAACCGTGGTATTACCTCTTGCAATAGTTTGGAGATTACAGTTTTTGCCTGGCAATTTTTACATGGGAATGCCTTTATCCATCCTGTCATTTGACAAGCAGGTATCTGTAACCCCTGCAAGGTGGCATTTCAGCAAAATCAATCTGGACCCTCTGGAAGGGATAATATGCTCAAGGCCTCCCCCCTTTGGGTGGAGGAGGCAATCTTGCAGGGTTAGTTTTCTGGCAGATCTCACAAGTTGATGCTAGCCGATGGGCGCGGACTGTCAAACCTGGGGACACAAACAGTCTTTTACAGTACTCAATCATAACTGAGGCCCCTGGGTGTCCGAGGGAGTGATGCACCTGTTCTAAGACGGCCTTCTGCAAGGTCTGTGGTAGAAGTAACCTTTCATCTGTCATCTGGATCCACCCATCGGCCCGAGGATATACTCCGTGTTCCTGCGCCATCTGCAACTCAGAGGAGGAATATGTGGGTGGGTCCTCCTGCCCCAGCAGGACTAGGAACACCCCTTGAACTCCCTCTCGGGCTGCCCTCTTTGCCACCTCATCTGCTTTTTTATTTCCTGTTCTCCATCTGTCCTCCTCTTTTCCGTGAGCTCGGACGTGGATGACAGCCACTTGTAGGGGCAGTTGAAGTGCATCGAGGAGATCTACTATTAGGCCCCCGTTGGCCACTGGGGATCCATTAGCCGTGAGGAAGCCTCTTTCCTTCCATAATTGCCCATGGGCGTGTACGATGGCAAAAGCGTTTTTGCTATCAGTGTAGATATTAACTCACTTCCCTTTTCCGGCCTGGAGCGCTCTTGTTAGGGCCACCAATTCGGCGGACTGGGCGGAGAAATGTGGCGGTAGCCGTTCTTCATGTATGCTTTTGTCTTGAGTGATGACTGCTGCTCCTGTATACCGCTTTCTGTCTAGCATGTAACTGGACCCATCAGCAAACAAGTGCTCAGCCCCTTCAATTGGCTCATCCTCTAGATCAGGTCGGCCTTTTGTATCTAAGTCCAATATCTCAAGGCAATCATGGTGGGGTGGTCCAGGCTTATTTGGGCCCTGGAGTATTGGCAGTAGTGCGGTGATGTTAAAGCTGGAACATGCTTTAAAGGTGAGGCTCTCATTCAGGAGTAGGCTTATCTCATATCTGGAGTGCCTGGCAGGGTTGAGGAATTTGCTTCTTCCTCCAGATCCCAGGATCTGCGGCACACCGTGGGGGACCCAAATTTCAGTGGGTCCTCCCATAGTAATCTTTTTGTTGATTAGGGCTGTAGCTGCCACAGCTTGAAGGCAACTCGGCCAGCCCCTTGCCACAACGTCCAAGACCTTGGAGTAATATCCCACAGGCCTCCAGGCCGGCCCTTTCTTCTGGCAGAGAACCCCCGAAGCTATCCCCTTGTTTTCGTGTACATAAAGCCTAAAGGGCCCGTTGGGGTTCGGTATAGCCAGGGCAGGTGGATTCACAAGGGCAGCTTTGAGACTGAGGAAAGACTTATTCATCTCTTTGGTCCATCTCCACTCCTTTAGTTTGTCCTTTTGCAGTGCCTCATATAATGGTCGCGCTATTTCTCCATACTCTGCGATCCATAATCGACAGAAACCAGTCAGTCCCAGGTAGGCCCATAGCTCGCGAGGAGAGGAGGGAACAGGGCAAGTGCAGATAACTTTGACCGTGTCTTGGTTCAAGCTTCGTGTTCCTTTCATTAGTTGATATCCAAGAAACTTCACGACTTGTTGAACTAGCTGCACTTTTTCTCTGGACACCTTGTAGCCTCCTTCGGCCAGATGATTTAGAAGGGAGATCGACCCTTCTAGACATTCGTCCTTGGTATGAGACGAAATTAGGAGGTCATCACAATACTGCAAGAGATTTATCTCAGGGTGTTGATGGATCCATGGCCCTAAATCCTTCTGAAGCTGTTGGCCAAAGACAGCAGGCGATAGGTTAAGTCCCTGGGGAATCACTGTCCATGTTAGTTGAACCTTGGCCTCGCCTCTTGGGTCCTCCCATTGGAAGGCAAATAACGGCCACGAGTCTGGATGCAGTGGGATACTGAAGAAAGCATCCTTCAGGTCTATGACAGTAAACCATTCATGGCTTTCTGGAATTTTTGTCAAGAGAATGTGTGGGTTTGGCACCACGGGGTAGGGGGCTTCTATTTGCTGGTTGAGGAGGCAGAGGTCTTGCACAAGTCAGTATCCTTTTCCTTCCCCTTTGGATACCGTGAGGATGGGGGTGTTGTAGGGGACATTACCTCGATTAGGCGTCCCTCTTCTTGCAGTCTTGATATTACTGGCTGCAGTCCAATTTTTCCTTGTCACGATAGGGGGTACTGCTTCACATGAACTGGCCTGGCTCCTGGTTTAAGAGGTATTCTGTAGGGTGCGGCTGTCTTGGCGTGGGCCGCCCCTCCTTCTCCAGCCCAAACCAGGGGATTAACTCAGTTTTCTATCTGTTTCCATTCTTCCCCCTTTTCTGCATGGGGTTCTGGTATGGCGTTCAAGAGTGCCATCTGATAATTGCTACTCTGCTGTTTGGGGAGCCGCACCTCCATTTTCCCATCTGGGGTAAATGCAATCTCGAGTTGGAGTTTAGCCAATAGGTCCCTCCCTAATAATGCCACCGGACAAGAGGGGGTACAGATAAACACATGCTCTAAATGGGTGTTTCCAACCTTTGTGAGGAGTGGTCGGGACAAGGGCACCCGGGCAGCTTTCCCGTCAACGCCCATTATGGTGGTAGTTCCTCCTGTTCCCCCTGGTGGCTGAGCAAGAGGGAGGATGGACAGGGCGGCCCCCGTGTTTATGAGGGCATCGTAAGGACGGTCCCCAACCATAGGGTCCCTTCTAGCCTCTGTTATGGCCAGGAGGGGGCCGGGCCCCGGTCTGTCCTAGTCTTCCCTAACATGGAGGACTCCCTGAGCTCCTCCCTCAGCGTCATCCCTCTCTTTTTGTTTCAATACTTCACATTCATGTTTCCAATGCCCAGTTTTCTTGCAGAAGGCACACTGATCCTTCCCAAGGGGAGGCCCCTTTCTCCTTCCTTTCCCTCTTTTCCCTTCTCCTTTCTTCTCTTCTTCCCCTTTAAACACAGCTGCCATAAGCTTTGCCTGCCATTTTTCATGCACTTTCTCTTCTTCTTCATGTCTCTCATACACCTTTTGGGCCACTTCCACTAACACTCCCAGGTCTGCTGCCAACCCTCCTTTTTGCAATTTCTTTCTAATATCTTGGCAACTATTACCCACGAACTGAGTCGTGAGAATTCTCAAATTATTGGGATCACTCAGATCAATTTCTGTATATTTCCCAAAGGCTTCCCTCAATCTCTGAAGGAAAGCTGCAGGCGGCTCATTCTTATCTTGTTTTAATGTTAAAACCTTTTGTAAATTGGGGGCCTTTCGCGCGGCTTGTCTCATGCCTGCTAAAATGAGCCGAAAGTACTCGGCATGCCTCTGCCTTTGTGCAGCGGTGGCCACTCCCCAATCAGGCCATCCTAAAGGCAACACCACTGCTATCTCATCTTTGGTCGCTAGGGGGAGATTCTCCCTAAGCTTGGCGCGCGCGCCGGCAAGAATAGTAGGTTTCTGACTGAGAAAACAAGTATTCAGTAACATTTGAGTGTCGTCCCAGGTGGGGTTGTGAGTAAGCCTCACATTCTCCATTAAGGATAAGAGCGGCCCAGGATCCTCATCAAAAGAGGGGTTGAACTGTTTCCAATTGTACAAATCAGATGTTGTAAAAGGGACATATATGAACATAGTCCCTTGGGGATGCTGAGCAGTGGGATCCGGGACCTCTCTTATGGGGAGTGTCAGTTTGGTTGGTGGTTGTGGATCCTTTCGCAAATTATAGGTGGAGCCCCCCTTCTCCCCTCTACTCTCTGGGCTATCCGCCTTTTGTAAGACGGGCCCCACTTCCCCCCCATCGACTTTAGGGCTCTCTCAATTGTCTCCACACGCTGTTGAAGGCGATGACGGTCTTCCATCACGAGATCACAATCCCTTACTTCTTCGCTGAGCAAGTTTTCTGAGGAGGGGGAAGGGGGAGCAACCAGATGGGGTCGCGTGGCGCCTGACACGGCCATTCCATAGGGTGGGGGAAGTAATGAATCTTCCGGCGCCGTGGGTAAGGTGGCTGGCAGCTTTTGTTTTTTGATGACTCTAGTAGTTATTACAGGGAGGGCCAGAGACATGCATTTTACCACCCAAGCTGCTGGTTTTCCTTCTAAGGGCACATTTGTTGCCCACGAGTCGATGTAAGGAAACTGGTCCCAACTTCCCCTTTGGGTAACTATCACACGCACAGCGGATACAATTTTTGGATCAAAAGACCCCTCGGGCGGCCATCGCGGTTCCAATACTGGCCACTCCCGGGTACAAAGGAGGACGAGACCGTCCTTCGTAATTTTTGTTCCATAATCTTGCTTAAACTTATTCCAATTGTGCAAACAACATCCCAAGGGTGTTGGAGACTTTTCTTCAGGCCTAGAGTGGGATCCGCCCATGACAGCAGTGGTTTCAGCCAACAATTCGTACGCTTCGCCCCTCTCTGACCCAGTCCGTCGCCATGGTAGGGAAATGCAAATCGGGGCTTCTCACTCGCTTCGCCCAGAGGCGTCTCACACAAACCTCACGCACACACAGCACTGTCCCGCAAATTCCCTGAGTGTAAGTTGCCACTTACCCTGAAGTCACAGTACTCCACCCGCAGCTGCGTCCAGCTGCCTCATGGATCCACTGCCGATACCTTAAAAGAGTGCTCTCGGTCTCCCCGCCGCCAGGGAGGGGAAGGCAGTATAAGTTAACCGCCTGTGGCCACTTCCCCACCGCGGCCCCTCGGCTCGACGCACAAGAACGCGTCCCAGAAGGCACGATCCGAGTCATGGCACCAAATTGTTAGAAAACTTTCTTGCTTCTGGTCATATGAGAGGCCAGGCAGGCGACAGTGGAGCCAACAAAGTTTTATTGATCGTTTTGCAAAACAGGTGCAGAGCAGTCTGGACCCAGAACACGGCGCACCCAACCTTTTTATACCCACCCCTAATATCTCAGTACTTCTCCATCAGTTCTTTGTCTCTGCACATGCTCTCAGTTCAAACTGACTCATTGTTCTTTGTCTCTGCGCCTGCTCTCAGTTTAAACTGACTCGTCTGTCACGTGTCATGCCTACGTGACCGAGTCACTAGCTACACTAGCTACTTATGACCTCCCCTTTTTATCTAACACCCCTTTTTCGAGGATGGGAGTGGAAATGTATGCCACCCTATGCATGGCTATTCAGTACGAGACATGCACTATGGTGGAATGTGGGAGAGAGCTTTTTCTGCCGTGGCACTCTGGTTGTGGAATGCCCTCCCCTTGGAGGCCCGATCGGTGCAGACATTGGTCTCATTTCAGCACCAAGTAAAAGCATGGCCTTTTACCAAAGCCTTTGGGGGCTAAAATGCATTACCTAAAGTAGCACCCTGTTTTAACTATTTTATTGTTTTAGATTTTAATTGGTATTAACTTGTTTAATGGTTTAATATGGTTTTACCTGTTTAAATTATTTATTGTTTTATACTGCGTAAATTGATTTTATCTGTACACTGCCCTGAATCTTAATGATATAGGGTGGGATACAAATGTTTTAAATAAATACATAAATAAAAATAAATTCATGTTGTAAAGCAGGTAAGCACTTATCCTTGGCCAAACCCTTACATATCATATGTGATTTTTTAAAACATATTTTAAATCTGCAATTGGGAATGTGTCTCAGTGACAACTACTGAATGCGCTAGTAACACAAAAGACCTACACATATTTAGTAGAGTAGTGCTATTTGCACTTTTCAGGATGGAGTTGTTGGAGGAGCACTCAGATTTTGCCAAATATTATTTGAAATTCTATCACATCCCTGTAAAACTATTTTTACAATGATGGAAATGCAACCACACGCACAAAAAATGTCTATTGCATATAATAGGAGGAAGACAAAGGGCAGAATCCAGTCGGGATGCTGAGCGTGCTCCCTGGTGCCCGTGCGTCTGCACTAGCCCAGCTGGCCCCAGTGCACACGTGGCCCCAAAGTCACGCTTCTGGGGGCAAGCCCTGGAAACAGCAAAAATGCCCGTTCCTGGAAGGGGCGCAACCCGCCCATTCCGGGAACGGGTGTTGTCGCTGTTTCCACAGTTCGCCCCCAGAAGTCCAACTTCGCTGCCATGTGCAGAAGGGACCATATGCGCACCAGGCCTGGCGGGGCTAGTGTAGGTGCACTGGCACCAGGGAGCACACTCAGCACCCCTACTGGATACTGCCCATAGTGTTTACTCAGGTCCAAAAATGTGTGGTCTGGACAGACCCTTAGAATTGCATTTATTATCTCCACTGCCCTTGGCTAGCTTACGCCATTCACTTTTGGTCTCTCTTGCCTCCTTTAAAGGCCTAGGGTCGAGCGCAACTAACTTGTGTTAGGAGCATCTGTGCTTCTCTGCAAATACATGGTTGTTTTAGATCAGGGGTGGGGAACCCCCTTCAGCCTGAGGGCCAAATTTAATTGTGGAAAAGCTCTTGGGGGCCACATTCTAGAGGTGGGTGGAGACAAAGGCAAAGGGGGTGGGGCCAAAAATTTTAAAAAATGTCAGGATATTGTAGCTTAAAGTTCTTACTACTAGGAACTAACCCTTAGGAGAGGCACTTGGACATTATAGAATAGGGGAAAAAAACTACACAGAAGCCAAGAAACCACCAAACAATTGGTGGTTGAAGGAAAGGGGGTGTGGCCTGGAGAAGGGGGCGGGGCCCTCTGTGGAATGCTGGCTGGCCAGATTTGCCCCTCAGGTCTGAGGTTCCCCACCCCTCTTTTAGATCATGCAGTTCTTTGGCAGTTCCCGAATATGTATTTATTTTATTTACAACGTTTATATACCACTTCACATTTATTCAGGTTCTGGAGCAGAGAACAATAAAAGATGAAAAGATAAGAAGATAAAATAATAAAACTCCATATAAAAAATTATTATTTGAAAAAAACAAAAAACCAGTAAAAACCATGGCTGGTCAGTCAAGGAAGGCTTCCTGAAATAAAGACACTTTCAGGAGGCACCGGAAACAACACAGTATTGGTGCCTGCCTGACCTCCAGAGGCAGGGAGTTCCATAGAAAGGGGGCCACCACACTAAAGCCTCTTTCAATTGCCAAGGGCGAGGAATGCTCACCCAATGTTACTCTCTGAAATAGACACCACAGGTAAGACCGGAACCACTGTAACACAGTGTCTCCAATGCCCATCCAGGAGGAAACCATGGTCAAGGTTCCCCTTGTGACCTGGGCCCCCTGAGCAATGATCTGCTGCCTCCTTAGGAGTCTCACCTTCCTTCTTTTAATCCTCTCTTTCCCAATAACATGGGGTTTAGGCTGTAGACATGGGGTGATTGACACACCAAACATAGGATTTAACCACAACAGTTTACTGGTAAATTTAAAGCTAGCAAATCACACCTAAAGATATTTACACAATAGCTGAGTGATACAAAAGGCCTTAAAAGAAAATAAAAGTTGCAAAATGCAAGTTCCTCTACCCTAGCTGTCCTTAGACTTTTTCTAGGCTGCTTCTTCTTGCTCACTCTTCAGACTCTGCTCTCACTTCAGGCTCTGGCTGTCTCTCTCTTGTTCTTGCTCTGGCTGCAGCCTGGTCTTTCTGACTCTTACTGGCTTTTACTCTCCTTATATACCTTCCTTCTTCAAAACCGAAAGTACTGTTTCAACCTGAAGAAATGAAACTTAAGTGGAGAAATGAAACTGACACTGATCCAGAGAAATGAAACTTCTCCTCTCAGGGTTACCCCTTCCCAACAGAAAACTCCAGGCCTCTAAGCCTGACCTTTCCCCCCCTTTGCTTCTGTAGGCCTCAAACCTTCACACCATGTCATCAGGCCACTGCAACTGAAACTGATCCCACAAATTTGGGCAGATGGTGGCATCAGATTTCTCGACTGGAACTGTAACAACAGCCTCAAGTTTGCTGCGGAAATGCAAAAAGGTTATAGCTGGTCCTTGACAGGACCAGGGCCCCATTTGCTGGAGAGAGTGTTAACAGCCCCCAGATCACCCAAAAGAACTCTGCTGGATGGCTACTCGAGGATGCCATTCTCCTCTCAGGGTTACCCCCTCTCAACAGAAAACTCCAGGCCTCTAAGCCTGACCTTTCTTCCCTTTGCTTCTGTAGGCTTCAGACTTCCATATCTTCCCCGCTTCTTTTAAAGTAGAACCATTTTTCTTGACCAAGGAGAATTGTGAAATGTCCAACTTAACAGAATGCATCTAAGCAGTCTTTACTTCTAGGAAAGAGCATTGACGATAACATTGGCTCTCCCTACAACACATTCAATTTTCATCTGGAATTCCTGTAACTTACAGGACCATCTTTGGAGCTTTGAGTTGGTATTTTGCATAGTCTGTATCTGTTGCAAGGCATGGTGATCAGTCCATAAAGTAAATTCTTTTCCAAAAATATAGGGTTTGAGCTTGTCCAGAGCCCACACGACTGCCAAACATTCCTTCTGGATAGTGGACATGTTTCTTTCCCTGGGCAAGAGTTTCCTACTCAGGTAGGCTACTGGGTGTTTGGCAGAGTCATATTTCTGCAGCAATGCAGCTGCTGGTTTCTGAAGCATCTATGACTACAATAAATGCCTTTTCAAAGTCAGGTGCCTTTAACACTGGCCTTGACATTGAAATGTCTTTCAATTTCTCAAATGCTTGTTGATATTCAGCAGTCCACACAATCTTATCAGGTTTACATGTCTTTGTCAAATCAGCAATTTCACCAAATGAGGTACAAATTTCCTTTAATACTCAGGAAGTCTCAAGAATGATCTAACCTGTTTCTTGGTTTTAGGTATGTCCCAGCTTTTAATAGCCTCAACCTTGTCCATAAAGGAGTTATAAGACCATTTCCCTCTTCTTGCTACACATTTTGGTCAGGTACCCTGTGTACCTGTAAAACCACTCCATCTCTTGTATAATGTGGCTTTATCATGTTTACATGCACCATTTTTGGCTTTTTCTCAGACCTTTCCTTAACCACTGCATAAGTCAACCAATATGTCTTTAATTACATAGGGGCCTTCCCAAGCAGCTTTTAGCTTGTCTTTGCACAGAAGAAGAAAGATCTTTACTTGATCCCCCACCTTAAATGCTCTAGAGCATGTAGTTTGATCATACCAGAACTGTTGCACCTCCTGGGCCTTTGTTAAATTTGTTTGAATCAATTTACAGAGAGTATCTAGGGTTTGTCTGAGATTCAGCACATAGTCTACCACAGAAGTTTTGTTTTCCACCAGTTTACCTTCCCAGTTTTCTTTTAGGAGATCAAGAGGGCCTCTCACTCTTCTGCCATAGCTCAAAGGGTGAGAATCCTGTTGACTCTTGGGGAACCACTCTATAAGCAAAGAGTAGGTGTTGCAGTATGTCATCTCAGTCATTAGGGTGTGTGTTTCCATAAGATTTAATCATTCCCTTAAGGGTGGTGTTAAATCTCTCAACCAATCCATTGCACTGGGGGTGGTAAGCAGTAGTTTTCAAGTGTTTTACCCCACACCACTTCCACAGACATTCCATTACCTCAGAGAGAAAGTTTGTTCCACAATCTGACAAAATCTCTGGGGGAAATCCTGTTCTACAGAACATTCCCAGCAAAGCCTCAGCTATAGATTAGGCATCTATAGAGGCTAGTGCCACAGCTTCTGGATACCTGGTGGCAAAATCCGTGAGGATGTATTTTTTTCCCTCTGCATGTGGGCATTTTGAAGGGGCTCACTATATCCACTCCTGCTCTGAAAAAAGCCTCTCCTATGATAGGCAGAGGTGGGGCTTTACCTTGGTGCCCTGATTTCCCCACACACTGGCAGGTTTCACAAGAGCTGCAGTATTCAGCTGCCTGTTTGGTAGTACCAGAAATTTACCATTAACCTTTGTTTAGTCTTGTTTTTTTCCCAAATGTCCTGTGCATGGCAGATCATGGGCTAGTTCCAGTAACTTTAGCTGGAATTGATACCACCAGTTGTTTTAGGGGCTTGCACTCTTGGGTTTTTGGCAAGCAGAGTCCATACAGCAACCCTTTGTTCCAAACAGCCTGCTCTTTTTTTTCCTCAGAAAAAGGCACCTCTTGAGGAGGAGCAATACTTTTTAAAGGTTCCAAACTAGGATCACTGAGGACTTCCTGCCTGAACTGCTCCATTCCTCCTAAGTCAGAAACCTGAGTCTCTAGGACCTTCTCCTCTTCAGAACCATTTGCCTCAGTTACTTGACTGGGGTTAGGGTCAACAGATTCCTTAGGGGCTTGTTCTGCCTCTTCCATGACTGCTTTTGCTTCTTCATGGGGAGGTTCTGGGGTTTGGTTTAATCCCTCAGGGATCAATGCAGGTTGTATTTCTGGTTCTTTTCTTTTCTTTTAACCAGAATAAATTTTTCCTGGCCCTCTGCTGGAGCTCCCCCCCCCCCGCATTCTTTTGACTGTGAGTCACCACACATATTTGAGCGTCTGGACCCATTATATCTTTTCCCACAATGATAGGGCAAATTGGGCTTGAAGTTCCATCACACCAACCTCATACAACCCTCGCCATCCCCTCCATTCTATGGACAACCTTGCCAATGGGACCTCAAAAGTGCCTGCATTTCCATGTGCCTTCCTGGTATTGGATCTTCAGGTGACACCAAATCGGCTCAGATCAAAGAATAATCTGCTCCCAAATCCAACATAGCAATAATGGTTTTATCCTTGATACAAACAGGTTCTTGAAACTGATTATTAACCTCTTCATGGTTAGAAATCACAAACCCACAGTTATAGGACTGTTTCACACTTGCTATACCTTGGGGCTTGTTTTGTTCCTTTTTGGGAACACCCAAAGGGGTTTGTAACCTGGGACAGTTGCCCCTGATATGGCCTGTCTGGTCACATGATAAGCTGACTCTATCTTTGGGGTAAGAAGAATCATTTGGAGGTTTTTAAAACTCCTTTTTGACTGGGGTTTCTCCCTTCCACCCTTTCTTTTCAGATTCCCACCTTGGGCCCAAACCTTCCTGGTTTTTAATCAGTTTGTCAGCCATTTCAGCAGCTTGGCTTATATTATCACGATCTTTATCCTTAACCTGTAGCTTTATTTTCCTGGGTAACCTAAAATAAAACACATCCAGAGCCATTAAGTCTAGCACTTTTTCCTTTGTATCAGCCTTAGCTTCCTCTACCCATTTCAGTAGCAGGTTTTTTGACTTTGTTCCAAATTCCACCATAGATTTACCAGACTGAGGAGTTAACATTGTGAACTTTTTTCTAAAGTGCTCAGGACCCAACCTGAACCTTTTAAACACAGTTTCTTTATACTGAGCATAGGTAACAGCCCCATCCTCTGGCATGCTATTATAGATTTCTGCCAGCTCCCCTTTTATTAAATTAGGCACAAACTTCATATATTCACTCTCCTGTAGTCCCCACTTCTGTGCTGCCTGTTCAAAGGTAATCCGGAACACCTGTGGGTCTTCTCCTGGGGTGTATGCTATGAAGTCCTTGGGAATGACCTTGGCTGGCTGCTCCTGTATCAGGTGTGCCGTCTTTTCCTGATGTCTGCTTTGCTTCCCTTGGGCTTTGCGTTGTTCCTCTTGCATCTTTTCCGCGTGTCTGCTTTGTTCCTCTTGCATCTTTTCCTCATGTCTGCGTTGTTCTGCTTGCATCCAGATCTGCTGCAGCTTGTTTTCCTCCGCCCTCTGCTTGGCCAACATCTGCAACTCCCTTTCTTTGAGCACCCGTTCTTTTGTTCGGGGCTCAGCAGGACTTATGGGCCTCTCTGCACCAGTTGCTGCATGTGTGATCAGCATTACTTTAAGCTCTTCCACAGTTTTTTCTTCCCATTGCCAATTGTCCTTTTTGTATTGTTTAATCAGGGCAGTTTTGTTCATAGACAGATACTGGCTCATCTTGCTAGCCTATCTGTTCCCTAATCTGCAG
The DNA here is from genome assembly GCF_057233095.1 of Heloderma suspectum. Lineage (NCBI taxonomy): Eukaryota > Metazoa > Chordata > Lepidosauria > Squamata > Helodermatidae > Heloderma > Heloderma suspectum. The sequence goes on along the minus strand of NC_139460.1, from coordinate 55,932,523 downwards.
ACCCCAAAATAAAATACACTGCCTTTGTCAACTCTATTGGTAAACCCTTAAATATTTTGTAGTGCCAAATTTCACCTTTGTTAGAATCCCAGTGTTACCACCATATGTCAGTGTTCCACTTATGACCTGAACCCCCTTGAGCAACTCCTTAAGGATCTCTTGCCTCCTTAAGAGTCTCACCTTCCTTCTTTTAATCCCCTCTTTCCCAATAATCATGGGGTGATTGACACACCAGACACAGGGTTTAACCACAACAGTTTACTGGTAAATTTAAAGCTAGCAAATCACAACTAAAGGTATTTACACAATAGAGCTGAGTGATACAAAAGGCCTTAAAAGAAAATAAAAGTTGCAAAATGCAAGTTCCTCTACCCTAGCTGTCTTTAGACTTTTCTAGGCTGCTTCTTCCTGCTCACTCTTCAGACTCTGCTCTCACTTCAGGCTCTGGTTGTCTCTCTCTTGTTCTTGCTCTGGCTACAGCCTGGTCTTTCTGACTCTTACTGGCTTTTACTCTCCTTATATACCCTCCTCCTTCAAAACTGAAAGTACTGCTTCAACCTGAAGAAATGAAACTTAAGTGGAGAAATGAAACTGACACTGATGTTGCACAAAATGCTAGTTTTGCCCCCTGGAAGCTAGTTCAATTTGCCCCAAAGAGGAGAGTCAACTTCAGGCTGGGTCCAACTTGATTTTATTGTTTGCAAACAGTTCGACAAAGGAGCTCACACTCAAAAGCAGAGTCGACCCTAGGCAACTCCCACGTTTTATCACCTCAGCTTGCATTCCTTAGCTAGCATGTCACTTTGATTGGTTGCTAGCAGTTTGCCTGGCTACCTTATCTTAGGGTTACTGCTTACTCATGCCAGGCATGCGCAGCTCTTACAATACTACGTGCTGCTTAAGGCACATACAATGGCTTTTAGGTTACATTTTTACTATAATTCCCCCCTCAAAAGGCTTTTCTCAGATTTATACTCTCTTTGGTCCAGCGGTGGACTATGCACTTAAAGGCGCAAACTATTATTGCTGTGGCATGGACGGTTTTCTCTAAACAGCAAGTGAGGCCTAGGATGCCTTTGTTCTAGCTACTAGAATGTTGACAACAAAAACACATTTTTTTGGTGTTAAGTCTGGAATTTGAACTTTTGGAACTCAGTTTTGTTCAGTTCATCAGGAACCCTTGAAACGAGAGTGCCCTCTTTCTGTAGAGCTACCTGTGGTTTTCTAATTAAGGCAGGCAACAAAGTAAAGTTTCTGACAGTTGATGGGTGTTTGTAATAGAGAGCAAAATTATCTCTATTCTGCTTAAACATAAGCTCACCATGCCTCTTAAACTAATGTTTTTTGTTGTTGTTTTTTACTTGAGTGGGGAGTGTTGAGGCAACTAAACTTAAGAAGGAGAGAATAATGTGCATAAGTAAGCGTTAGGAGAAAGCTCTCTCATGAACAAATACTTGAGTCCCTCCAGGGGTTCATTATTCCAATGGCTGCCTTCAGGTGGGTCAGCTTCCGGTGTGACCCTCTCTGGTGCAGGTGATGCCTTTATTCAGTGTGATGAATCCACTTCTTCCCTTTAGCGACTTTTATAGCAGTGGGAGTGGTAAGTAGGATCTGAAACTGGACCCTTCCGCTTCTCGGTAGGTGGTTCATCTTTCTAGGACTGGATTAGCACCCAATCACCGGGATTGAGATTATGCACTGGAGCATCTAAAGGCCAGGATTGGTGAGGTGTCGCAAACCTGTGAAAACAAAACAGACTGCAAGGCAGTAACATAATCTTGAATCTTAAAACTCTTACTTCTAAATTCACATTTAAGCTGTCAGCCGTAGGTAATATCTGAGGTGGGCGCTTATATAACGTTTAAAGGGTGTCAATTTAATACTTCCCTTGGGGGTGCACCGTACTCGAGTCAAGGTGATTGGCAAGGCCTGTGGCCTTTCAACTTAATCTCTAAACAAATTCTAGTGAGCATTGTCTTTAAGGTGCGGTTCATCTTCTCAACTTGACTTGTGGATTGAGGTTTCCAAGGGGGGTGTAGCTTCTAGTTAGTTTGTTATGCCTGGGCCACTACTTGCGTCACTTGTCCAACAAAATGGGGCCCCTGATTTGATTCACTCTCTTTAGGTAACAAGAGCCTAGGGATTACTTTTTAACAGGATCTTGGCTACTGTCTGTGTGGTCAGTCAATTGGTTTTATTATTACTAGCAGGTACCGATAGCCATGAGTCAGGGGCAACTATGAAAAGTCAATATGAAATCTCTGAAAAGGATAGTAAGCCCATGGGCGACTTCTCATTTGAGCTGGGGGCTCAAACATCTTTGAATTGTTTTTGAGGCACAAAGGGCAGTTAGCCACTGCTCTCAGGTCTTGGTCCAACCTGAAGGAGGTGCTATCTGCCTCGGGCACACCCAAAATTGGGGTGTTAAAGGGGGATGATCCCTTTATTAGCTAACCATAATCTTTTGAACTTCTCAATGAGCAGCTTCAAGCCTGCACAGGTGGCTTTCTTCAGAGGATACTGCCTCACGCACACAGGGCTCTCTCCCTTTTTAAAGAAGATTTTTAACTGGTGTTATGCATTTGCTCGGGCAGGGGTTCTGTCTGCCCACACACATGGATCAACATTCTCTAAAATCTCAGTCCCTTTGGCCTCTGACACAATCTTGTTTGCTTGAAGGGCCATCTGATAATTTGAGCTCTGCTTTATTGGAAGCTGTACTACAATCTGATTATCACGGAAGAAGATTTTAGCTTGCAGTTTTGTTAACAAGTCCCGCCCGAAGAGGGCAACCAGGCATGCAGATGAAATTACAAAGGCATGTTCCAGTATGTTATTTCCAATCTTTGTGAGGAGGGGCTTACACATGGGCAATTTAGTTCCCCCCCCCTTTAATTCCTTTTACAGTTACATGCTTTCCACTTTCTCTCGCCAGGGGGGCTTCACAGGGATCATAGAAAATGTGGCTCCACTATCTACTAGGGCCTCACAGTCCCTGCCACCAACCCTTACTTTTACTTTGGGATTCTCCCGAGTGTTTGTTCGTAGGGTGGTGGCCCTTCAGCTAGACTCCCCCCTGCCCCGGAGGACCCTGCTCGTGTTTGGCAGCCTTCAGGGTGAGTCTCTTTTCTTTTCTCTTTCAACTCTGGACAATCTTTCTTCCAGTGTCTCTTCTCTCGACAATACGCACATTTATCGAGCCCTGGTCGGCCCTTCCCTTTTTCACCCCCCCCTCTAGTCGCTTCTGTGCTCTCAAGCCACGGTTTATATTTCTGCCCATGGTGGCTGCCAGCATTGCCTTTTCCTTTTTTCAGGAATGGCACCCTTTTCATGTGCTCTCACATGCACCATAGCTCTGAAAATTTCATGATCGGGGGTCTGATAAGGCTAAAGCAGGCGGTGATATTAAGGCTTGCTTCAATTTAAGAAAAGCCTTTTTTAATTTTAATTGTCCACTTCTAGTGGGTAATATTTTTGTTAAAGCTTCATACGGGGGCTTTGCCCCTTTTTATGGTTGCTATAGCCCCCCTCTTGTAACAGGCACACTTATCTTTTGGCTAGCCTGTTCTGCAGATCATGTTTCAAACTGTCTGTACCATGCACCGGCTTTAACTCTTTATTTGTCTTCTCTGCAAGTTAGGTTGTTTACCATTGCTTCGACAGAAACTCACTTGCTTAGACCTTCTTACTAATTTCAACGACACACATTTGGGATAAGATCTCTTTCTTCTTTAAGCTAGGGATGTACGAAAATCACTTACCTGTTTGCGAATTATGTTTATGGGGGGGGAGGCGTTCTGTCCCTCCCCCCAGAATCCTCAACGGGGGGGAGGCACTCCATTCTTCCCCCACGGAATCCTTCGAGGCTGGCTGTGCTCCGCGGCAGCTCCGTGGAGCAGCCGGCCAGGCCCAGCCAGGCCAGAGCCGTCCACAGCCGGATTTCTGGCCACGGAGGGCTCTGGGAAAAAAACAAAAAAAACCGTGTACGCAAATGGCGGCAGCTACGGCTGCCGCCATTTGCGTTCCTTATTTTTGTAAGGATGGACAAAAGTCCCTTACCTGGTCCCATAGCTTGCTTTGCGGTGGGGGGGAGGCGCTTCGGTTTTCCCCCCGAAGTTCAGGCCGGAGGGGGAGGCGCCCCGCCCTGCCGAAATTCAGGCTGGGGGGAGGCGCCCCATCCCTCGCCACTGAAATTCAGGCCGGGGAGGAGCGCCCCATCTCCCCGGCCGCAAAATAAAAAAGTAAATGTAAAAAAACAACAACACACGTGATAGGCTACGTAACGATTTACGTAGCCTATCACGGCTAGATTTCCAAAGTCAGCCATGATAGGCTACGTAAATTGTTACGTAGCCTATCACGGGTGACTTTGGGGGAAAAAAAAAAGCACATATGCAAATGGCGGTGCCCATGGGTGCCGCCATTTGCATTCCTTATTTGGGCCCGGGTAGTCTACGTAAAGATTTACGTAGACGACGGCGAAAATAAGGACAACGCTATTTATTTATTTAAAATCTTTACGTAGACTACCCAGGCCCAAATAAGGAACAGAAATGGCGGCACCCATGGGCGCCGCCATTTGCGTACGCGCTTTTTTTTTTTCAAAGTCACCCGTGATAGGCTACGTAACAATTTACGTAGCCTATCATGGCTGACTTTGGAAATCTAGCCGTGATAGGCTACGTAAATCGTTGCGTAGCCTATCACGTGTGTGTGTGTTTTTACATTTACTTTGTAATGGCGGCGGTGGCAGCCAGTTGGAAGACCGGCTGCCGCCCCCACCTCTGCCGAAACGCCGCCGAAACACCACCGGGACCTGCCGCCGAGAGGGACATTCGGAGGAGGTAAGTCCCATCCCGGGGGGGGGGCGGGGTATGTGGAGAATTTCACTGCCAATTTCGGGGGGCCGAATGCATTGGCATCTAGCCTCCCCGAGATTCGTGGAGAAATTCTCCGCCATCCCTATATTTTTGACGTCTTAATCTACGTAAATATTTACATACACTAAGACGGCAAAAATAAGGGGAACGCAAATAGCGTAGTGGACGCTATTTGCGTTCCCCTTATTTTCGCCGTCTTAGTCTACGTAATTATTTACGTAGACTAAGATGGCCCAAAATAAGGAACGCAAATGGCGGTGGCTGTAGCCGCCGCCATTTGCGTACGCCTTTTTTTTTTTTTTTTACCCAGACGTTTTAGGCTATGTAAAAACTTACGTAGCCTATCACGTGTGTGTAAAAAAACCAAACAAACCTGTAAATGGCGGTGGTGGCAGCCAGTCGTAAGACCAGCCGCCGCCGGACCCGCCACCTCCCGGAAGATCCGCCCAGGTAAGTCTCATCCCGGGGGGATCCGCAGGGGGTGGGGCAGGGGGTGGCAGGCCATTCCGCCACAGATTTCGGGGGGCCGAATGCACTGGCATTCGGCCTCCCCGAGATCCATGGCGGAATTCTCTGCCATCCCTACTTTAAGCCTTTTCGTCTGCTACTTCCTTCTGCCTTCTTTTATACCTTTCTCATGTTATTAAAATCAAACACCATGACTGGAAAACATTTGTTTTGCATCGTAGGGCATGGTGGAGCAGATCTAAGAATTTTGCTGCTCCTCTGACTGCATGGTCAGGGCCCATCAAAATCGGCATTCTTATACATGCAAAGAGTTCCAAGCCACCATTTTTGCATCAGCAACTCCACGCTGCATGAGTTTGGGCAGAGTGTCAGGTTTGCCTCTGAGCAAATGGAACGTCAGAACAGTTCAGATTTTGAGAAAGAGCTGGAACACGTGGGGCAGGAACTTTCTCAGGCTTCAGAAACACAGCTGGGCTTAGAGGTATCACAAGAGAGGGGGGAATCTTTCCCTCTCACCTCTTAAGTTAAGAGAATTTGCTGCCCCTTTTTCTTCTAAACGGAAACTCATGTTGCAGTTTCTCTTTAAACTTCTTGAAGGCTGTTTCTTTTGTAGTCTGTGAATCTCTAGAAATTTGTGTCTGTGTGCTTCATTAGGGTAAATGAAATCAAAGCCTTGGAAATCATAGAATCATAGATAGGGATGTACGAAAGCCCCTTACCTTTTACGAAAGTTGATTCACGGTGGGGGGGAGGTGCTCCGTCCCTCCCCCCGAAATTCTGGCCGGGGGGGAGGCACCCTGTCCCTCCCCCTTGAAATTCTGGCTGGAGGGGAGGCGCCCCATCCCTCCCACCGCGAATCTTGTCCTGCCGGGACTGCAAATGGCGGCGGCTATAGCTGCCGCCGTTTGCGTCCCTGCAGTCAGCCGTGATAGGCTACGTAAATGTTTACGAAGCCTATCACGGCTGAGTTAAAAAAAAACAAACCACACATACGCAAATGGTGGCGCCCATGGGCACCGCCATTTGCATTCCTTATTTTGGCACATGTAGTCTACGTAAACATTTACGTAGACTACGGCGAAAATAAGGGGAACACAAATAGCGTAGACGCTATGCTATTTGCATTCCCCTTATTTTTGCCATAGTCTGCGTAAATGTTTACGTAGACTACATGTGCCAAAATAAGGAACGCAAATGGCAGCGCCCATGGGCGGCACCATTTGCGTACGCGTGTGTTTTTTTTTTTAAACTCAGCCGTGATAGGCTACGTAAACATTAGGGGTGGACGAAACTCACTTACCTATCCTCGAAGCTTGTTCACGGTGGGGGGGAGGCGCTTCACTGCTCCCCCCACGAAGTCCAGGCCGGGGGGGGAGGCTTCCCGCCTCGCCCGGCCGAAATTCAGGCCGGGGGGGAGGCTTCCCGCCTCGCCCGGCCGAAATTCAGGCCGGGGAGGAGGCGCCTCGCCTCGCCCGGCCGCGAACTCAAAAGTTTTTTTTTAAAAAAAAAACGCCCCCGTGATAGGCTACGTGACGATTAACGTAGCCTATCACGGCTAGATCTGCAAAGTCAGTGTGACTTAAAAGTCACGGGTGACTTAAAAAAAAAAAGCGCGTACGCTAATGGCGGCCCCCATAGGGAGCCGCCATTCGCGTTCCTTATTTGGTCACTGTAGTCTACGTAAATCTTTACGTAGACTACAGCGACCAAATAAGGAATGGGAATGGCGGCTCCCTATGGGGGCCTCCATTATCCGTACGCGCTTTTTTTTTTTTTAAGTCACCTGTGATAGGCTACGTGATGATTCACGTAGCCTATCACGGCTAGATCTGCAAAGTCAGCCGTGATAGGCTACGTTAATCGTCACGTAGCCTATCACGGGTGACTTAAAAAAAAAAAAAGCGCGTACGCTAATGGCGGCCCCCATAGGGAGCCGCCATTCGCGTTCCTTATTTGGTCGCTGTAGTCTACGTAAATCTTTACGTAGACTACAGCGACCAAATAAGGAATGGGAATGGCGGCTCCCTATGGGGGCCTCCATTATCCGTACGCGCTTTTTTTTTTTTTAAAGTCACCTGTGATAGGCTACGTGATGATTCACGTAGCCTATCACGGCTGACTTTGCAAATCTAGCCATGATAGGCTACGTTAATCGTCACGTAGCCTATCACGGGGGCATTTTTTTTTTCTTTTATTGCAATGGCGGCGGCGGCAGCCGGTCGAAAGATCAGCTGCTGCCCCCGCCCCCGTGAAGACCCGACGAACCGTAGGCCGGACCCGCCGCTGGGAGGGACATTCGGCAAAGGTAAGTCCCGTCCCGGGGGGGGGGTGCGGGGGGGTGCGGAGAATTTCTCCCCAAAACTTGTTCGGGGGGCCGAACACGTTGGCGCTCGGCCCCCCGAAGTTTCGGGGAGAAATTCTCCACCATCCCTAGTAAACATTTACGTAGCCTATCACGGTATTTTTTAAAAATCTAGCTGTGATAGGCTACGTAAATGTTTACGTAGCCTATCATGTGTTTTTTTTTTTAAACTTGGAAATGGCGGCGGTGGCCGCCGGTCGGAAGACCGGCCGCCGCTGAACCGCCGCCGGAGCCGCCGCCGCCAGGGACATTCGCACAAGGTAAGTCCCGTCCCCGGGGGGGGGGGTGGCAGACCGTTTCACCACCGATTTTGGGGGGCCGAATGTCCTGGCATTCGGCCTCCCTGAGATTCGTGGCGAAATTCTCTGACATCCCTAATCATAGAATAGTAGGATTGGAAGGGGCTTACAAGGCCATCGTGTCCAACCCCCTGCTCAGTGCAGGAATCCAAATCAGAGCATCCCTGACAGATGGCTGTCCAGCCTCGTCTTGAATGACTCCAGCGTGGGAGAGCCCACCGCCTCCCTAGGTAATGGGTTCCATTGTCGTATTGCTCTAACAGTCAGGACATTTCTCCTGATGTTCAGATAGAATCTGGCTTCCTGTCACTTGAGCCCATTATTCCGTGTCCTGCACTCTGGGATGATCGAGAAGAGGTCCTGGCCTTCCTCTCTGTGACAACCTTTCAAGTCCTTGAAGAGCACTATCAGATCTCCCCTCAGTCTTCTCAAGGCTAAATATGCCCAGTTGTTTCAGTCAAATGCAGCTTTTTATCTGAGTGTTGAAATCACAATCAAACTGTACACTGAGCTGATCACAAACAAACACACAATCTACAACAATGGGAGTTTAAGGCTATGACAAGCCTCACAGTACTTTTCATGGCAAGTCTTTAACTGTCCAAATTTCCAGTCCGTGTGCAGAGTGCCTCTCAAAAGTCTGAACAATGATAGATCTAAACAAAGAAGGCTTTGGGCCATAAAGACGGGATGTGTTTAACAAAAGCTCTCTGTCTCTTCATCAGTTCAAATGGGGAAGGTGTAACCTTATACCTCTTCTATATTCCTCCACAGATAAGAAGAGAGCAGTGCTGCTCAGCTTTCCAGCTGTGATGCTTTTGGCTTTTGTTTTTTTTTTTGCAAATCTCACTCTTTTGTCAAGTCCTCGCAGACACCTTCCAGCCTCTCTGCTTGCTAAGGCTAAACCAGCAGCAGCGAAGGCAGTTAGGTAACTCCCCCTTGGCTCTGCTCTGAGCAGGCAGACAGAGATAAGCTCACACAGACCCTGATATTTTAAGAACTTCCTCTGTCTTTGTTTCTTGATTTTGCCACAGTCATTAAGACTTCAAACAAATCTTTCTTCAGAAGTGTCAACTTTTTCAACTGCTTTTGCTTCTTCTAACAAACTTGGATATGGTGGCAAACAGACTGTCTCTGGAGGGCCCCCTCCCTCCCCCAACAACCTCTCCTCCCAACCTAACAGACCGAATAAGATGGGGGGGAGCTCAGGGCACCTTGGGCAGGGTCTCCCAATCTTCAGGCTCCTTGTGTCCAGCTTGAATTGGGGAGAACAGGGGCTTTGGGCTTCATCTCAGAGCATACCATCATGACTTTACAATATTGAACTTTATATTCAACCTTTTCTCGCCTTCAGTGGATTTTGGTCGGCACTTATCCATATGCTGATAACCTCACTTTCCCTGAGGCAAATCTATCTCACTACTTGATTCAGACAGCACCCAGGGTCTAGGGATGGCGGAGAATTTCTCCCCGAATCTTCTGGGGGCCAAGCACCAACGCATTCGGCCCCCCAAAATCGGCGGTGAAATTCTCTGCCACCCCCCCCGCCCCCCTCAGGACGGGACTTACCTTTGACGAATGTCCCTCCCGGCGGCAGGTCCCGGCGGCGGTTCAGTGGTGTTTTGTCGCGGGCGGTGGCGGCGGGCGGTCTCCCGACCGGCTGCCACCGCCGCCATTGCAAAAAAAAAAAAAAAAAAGTAAAAAAAAACACACACCCGTGCATAGGCTATGTAACGATTTACGTAGCCTATCACGGCTAGATTTCCAAAGTCAGCCGTGATAGGCTATGTAAATCGTTACGTAGCCTATCACGGGTGACTTTGGGGGGAAAAAAAAAGCGCGTATGCAAATGGCGGCAGCCCATGGGCGCTGCCATTTGCGTTCCTTATTTTGGCACGTCTAGTCTATGTAAAGATTTACGTAGACTACGGCGAAAATAAGGGAACGCTATTTGCGTTGCCCTTATTTTCGCCGTAGTCTATGTAAATCTTTACGTAGACGAGACGTGCCAAAATAACGAACGCAAATGGCGGCGCCCATGGACCGCTTTTTTTTTTCAAAGTCACCCGTGATAGGCTACGTGACGATTTACGTAGCCTATCACGGCTGACTTTGGAAATCTAGCCATGATAGGCTACATAAATCGTCACGTAGCCTATCACAGGGTCTTTTTTTTTTTTTTTACTTTTTGTTTCGCGGCCAGGGAGACGGGGCGCTTCTCCCCGGCCTGAATTTCGGCCGGGTGAGGCGGGAAGCCTTCCCCGCTTCGCCTGGTCTTCGGGGGGGAGGCGCTCCGTCCCTCCCCCAGGAATCCTCAACTGGCCAGCTGTGCTCCACAGTGGCTCCGCGGAGCAGCCGGCCAGGCCCAGGCCAGAGCCGTCTGCAGCTGGATTTCCGGCTGCAAAGGGCTCTGGGTAAAAAAACCAAAAAACAAAACCGCGTACACAAATAGCGGCGGCTACAGCCGCTGCCATTTGCGTTCCTTATTTTTGGCTGTCTTAGTCTATGTAAATATTTACATAGACTATTATGGCGAAAATAAAGGGGAATGCAAATAGCGCCCGCTATGCTATTTGCGTTCCAATTTATTTTGGCTGTAATAGTCTACGTAAATATTTACATAGACTAAGTCGGCCAAAAATAAGGAACGCAAATGGAGGCAGCCGTAGCTGCCGCCATTTGCATATGCGTTTTGTTTTTTTTTAGCCTACCATGATAGGCTACGTAAATACTTACGTAGCCTATCACGGCCTCTGCAGGGACGCAAAAGGCATCCCTGCGTTAGCTGTGATAGGCTATGTATGTATTTACATAGCCTATCACGGCATGAAAGAGGAAGTGAATGGCGGCCGCAGGGCGGCCACCATTCGCAAGTTGGTGCCGACGGGAGCAGGTAAGTGCTCCGTTTTGCGCTATTTTTGTGGGGTGGGGGCTTCATGCCACCTGACTTCGTGGTTTGGGGGAGCCAGGGGCTTCGTTCCGCAATGGATTTCAGGGGGCCGAATGCACTTGCATTCGGCCTCACCGAGATCCATCGCGGAATTCTCTGACATCCCTAGTTTCGTCCCCTGGAGACTAGTCCAATTTGCCCCAAAGAGGAGAGTCAACTTCAGGCTGGGTCAAACTCGATTTTATTGTTTGCAAACAGTTCGACAAAGGAGCTCATGCTCAAAAGCAGAGTCGACCCTAGGCAGCTCCCGCGCTACAGAGCGGGCTCCACAGCATCGGAGGGGGCACTCAGGTGCAGTCAAATCAGTGGCCCTCCACATCTCACTGTTCCACAGTGAGACTGGGGCCTCGGCTGGATCATCAGCTCTCTCCACTGGAAAATCCTCAAGAGTGTTCAGAAATCCATTGGATTCCATCAGTCTCCTGGGGGCAGACCATTCAAATGGATGAGCTTCAGTTATTTAAGTCCAAGGATGCAGACAAGGTGTTTGGCCAAGTCTGGTTGACCACCTGTGTGCTCGACCCTTGCCCTTCTTGGCGTATTACATCAAACAAGAAGGGGGTGTCCATCTGGGTCCAGGAGGTTGTAAATTCCTCCTTGAGAAAGGGAGTGGTGCCGGCCTCTTTAAAAGAGGTGGTAATTAGGCCACTCCTGAAAAAGCTTAACCTGGACCTGGAGGATGTTGTGCATAGTGGTGAGAGTGATGGACTGGGAGCCGGGAGAGCCGGGATCTAGTCCCCACTTGGCCATGGAAGTTCACTGGGTGACTTTGGGTCAGTCACAGACTCTCAGCCCAACCTACCTCACAGGGTTGTTGTGAGGATAAAATGGAGAGGAGGAGAATAATGTAAGCTGCCTTGGGTTCCTTGCAAGAGGAAAAAAGTTGGGATATAAATGCAGTAAGTAAAAGTAAATGTTGACAACTATAGGCCGTTGGCCAACATCTCCTTCCTGGGCAAGGTGCTTGAGTGGGTGTTTGCAAGACAACTCCATGCACTCTTGAATGAAACACATTATCTAGATCCATTTCAATTGGACTTCAGGCCTGGTTTTGGAATGGAAACTGCTATGGTCACTCTGTGGGATGACCTTAGCTGGGAGAGGGACAGGGGGAGTATGACCCTGTTGATTCTCCTGGACCCATCAGGAGCTTTCAGTACCATTGACCATGGTATCCTTCTGGATAGGCTGTCTGGGTTGGGAGTTGGGGACACTGCACTACAGTGGTTCCGCTCCTACTTGGATGGCTGATTCCAGAAGGTGGTGCTGGGGGATTATTGCTCTGTGCCTTGGCAATTATGCCATGGGGTTCCACAGGGCTCTCTTTTATCCCCTCTGCTGTTCAGCATCTACATGAAACCGCTGTGGAAGGTTATCCAGAGGTGTGGGCTGAGGTACAATCAACATGCGGATGACACCCAGCTCTACCTCTCTTTTTCATCAAACCCAGCTGAGGCAGTAGCTGTTCTGAATAAGTGCCTGGGCACGGTAATGGACTGGATGAGGGTCAATAAACTGAAACTCAATCCAGACAAAACACCAATACTGATAGTGGGTGGTTTATTTGCCCAGCTAGGTGATGTTCGACCTGTTCTGGAGGGGGTTGCATTCCCCCTAAAGGATCAGATTTGTAGTTTGGGGGTGCTCTTGGACCCAGAACAGTCACTTGAGGCACAAATGAACCCAGTGGCATGGAGCACTTTTTATCAGTTTAGGCTGATATACCAACTATGCACTCATCTGGACAGAGATAGCCTAGCTACAGTTATCCATGCTCTGATAACCTCTCGTCTGGATTACTGCAATGCTATATGTGGGACTGCCTTTGAAAATGGTCCGGAAACTTCAGCTGGTCCAAAATAGGGCAGCAAGATTGTTAACAGGGACTGGCCAGCGAGCTCATATTATGCCAGTACTTTTTGAGCTGCACTGGCTGCCAGTCCATTTCCGGACCCGATTCAAAGTGCTGGTATTAACATTCAAAGCCCTAAATGGCTTGGGGCCAGGTTATCTGAAGGATTGCCTCCTCCCATATGTGCCTGCCCAGACCCTAAGGTAATCTTCAGGGGTCCTTCTCTGTGAGCCTCTGCCAAAGAAACGGAGGCAGGTGGCTACCAGGAAGAGGCCTTTTTTGCTGTGGCACCCCGGCCGTGGAATGAGCTTCCTTGAGAGCTTTGCCTGGTGCCTACGTTGTACTCCTTCTTGTGCCAGTTAAAGTCCTTTTTATTCTCCCAATATTTTAGCATTTTAGCTTCCTGATCTTTTAGCTCTGGTGTTTTAAATCTGTATTTTAGATCACTGCATTGCTGCTAGTCTTTATTCTGGTTATATTGTTATATTGTGGTTTTAAGCTTTCGTATTTTATATTGTTTTATGCTGTGCTTTTAATTTTTGTGAACCACCCAGAGAGCTTTGGCTATTAGCAGTACAGAAATAAATAAATAGGACGGAAGGAATGCCACGAGTTCAAATCTCACCAGGACATAGTCTGACCATGACAATAGGGTTACTTAGACCCCCACCCCCAATTTTCAGATTACTCATCTCACAGCTTGGAGCAAAAACCAAATCAAGCATATGCCTTGCTTCATGTGTTGGGTGGATGACAAACTGAGACAGCCCCATGGTTGTCATGGAGGCCATAAAGACCCAAGCTGGAGCTCCAGTGACAGCCTCAGCATGGAAGTTGAAGTCACCCAGAACCACCATGCTTGGCTCCCCCAACACCACACTTGAGACCACCTCTGCCAGCTTGGTCAGGGAGGTGGCTGGGCAGCAGGGTGGGAAGTACACCAGCAGTATCCCCAATCTGTCTCTGTGGCCCAACCCCAGATGCAACCTGTCAAGGCCCACTCCAAGGTAGTGTGGTTTCCTGGTGTGAGAAATGAAAGATCTGTTAGCCGTGGAGACTCCGCCCCCTGACCTCCACCTTGTGTTGGTGCTGCAGTGAGTATCCAGGTGAGTCAGGTCAACCCCACCCAGCTCACCCACCCAAGTCTCAGTAATACATGCCAGATTGGCCTTCTTATCCACAATTAAATCATGAATGAGTGCAGTCTTATTCCAGACTGACCTGGCATTAAGTAGCAGCAGTGCAGAACTGGAGGGCTCAGTGGATGAGCTACCAGGTACATGAGAGCTAGGGGAGGGTGTAGAAGGGGATCAGTATATAAACTTCTGTAAGTGTCCCCACATCCTCCTCCTGCCATACCTCCTTCTGCCCCAAGTCACTGGAATATAGGTACCACCTCCATGGGTCCCTTTGTCAGAGTTTCCCAAGCATATCCTTAGCACAACTACCCATACACTTTCAACACCCACTCACAACTCAAACATACCCTCAACCATTCAAAAACTCATCCACTCCATTAATCCAACCAATCATGCACAGCCAACCTAGCACAGTCACAGTATATTTTTATTTTATTTATTTCATTTCTATACCGCCCAATAGCCGAAGCTCTCTGGCTTATATAGCTTGTGGTTATAACCAGCCTCTGGTCACCAGCTTGCCAACCCACCAAGCAGCTAAAGAACAATTAAGACACGTATTACCTAGCCATTCAAATATGTGCGATCTATAAAGAGCACAACAGCATAAGCATTCTTGTGTGCTTCTGTTTAGAACCGGTGCTGTCCAAAACCGCTTACCAAAACATTCACCGTTATTATTCTATTGATGCTCTTCCAGCAGGCATAACTTAAAGTATTTAAGTATTTCAAGTATTTTTAAAGTATTTTAAATTATTTAAAGTATTTTTAAAGTACTTTGTAACTGTTATTTTCCTCTCTCGTTTTTCTTAAAGCAGTAAAGTTTGACATGACATTTAATAAGAAGATCGGCTTGGGTTTTTCAGGAATAATAGCCACAGGTTTCGCTGTGATTGGTGGCATTCTTTTTGTTGCAGGTAAGTGTCCTGACAGATGTGGAAGTTTTTGACATAAGGGGGAATTTTCTGTGTGATAAAGTACCAGCTAATGGTCTGATTGTTTCAATTTGACAATACAGGGAGCAAGTTCTATATCTCGTGATCAGAAGATATCTCCTGTTCAAATAATGGGACCTGAGAAGCCACAAGCTTCTATACATAAGGAAGGGTCCAGGGAAAGAAGATGTGAGCCTAAGGTCTGCTCCCATCTCACCCACTAGTGTGGGTTTTCTGGAAAATCTTGAATTGGAAAATTTTCCAATGCAAATTAGGGCTGTGTTTCCACTAGCGATTTACTCTGACCTGGCTGCGTGGTGAGGTTTCCATGATGTTTCCATGATGTCGTGGCCATTCAGCCCCAGCCCCGCATTTTATCACGGAAAAACCACTTCTTCTGAGACCGGTTATAGTCTGACTTTTCCTGCTCCATTACTGACCTGTTTCCACAACCACACTGGGTTTGGTATCATAGTCCTGCCCGTGGGGCGTGTAGCCCGGCCTTTGTGGGTGTGTTGCTCATGACCTCAGTGACCCACTATCCGTCCCTGTTTTCTGGAAGTTTCATTGCCATTTTGGAACAGGATGCCGAGGGACCAACTTTTAAAACTTCATTGAAAATAAGCACTAGAACACTAGTGTATATAAGCCTGCTATCACGGGAAAGCAAGTACTCCCACTACAGCCTGAAAATAAGGTTTATCTCAGGTCACTTCCCCAGAACTACATGTGGGGACGATCCACGGCTAATATTCCTTTGTGTCGTTTGGACCAGGGAAATGATGCCACAAGCATCACAGTCTAGTTTTCATATTACACGCTAAGTTGCTATCTCATTATCACACTATTGCGCAGTCAGTATCTTCCTATGACTCTACCACTCTGTCATTCAATTGAGAAATAGCACTAACAACCATTTGCGCTATCATGCAATAGTGCTAATGTGCAATAGCGCATTTTCCGGAACAAACCCCCTTGACCTCAACAGAAGTCAGCAGGCACCCCTGGACTAATGCGCTATAGCGCAATAGCGCAAATGAGTGTTAGCTCTATTTCACGATTGAGTGATGGAGTGATAGAGTCATAGCAACATACTGACGTGGAGGGTATGTGTGTTGATGGAAGACTTGTGCAATAGTGTGATAATGAGATAGCGACTTAGTGTGTGCCTACTAATGTGGTAGCCTTAGGGGTGCCTCCTAATGCATTAGCCTGCTATTTAGAGGGAAAGGGAAGAAATGGGCAGAGTCAGGCATACGTCTGGGAAGTCTACTCAGAAGTAACTCCTGTTGTGGTCAGTGAGGCTTTTTCCCAAGATTGCCATCAAGGGGAGTAAAGCCTGGAGGGGGGAGCCTCTCTGATTGGTTCAGCAGCCCCTGCCAGTCTGATGACGTTCACTTCCAATCCCTCCACCCCACCTGGAAATATGTTTCTGTCAGCAAAGGGGGAGAGGGAGGGGGGAGGAGCAAGAGGAGAAGGTGGGAACATGGATGAGGTAATCAGACCCAACTGAGACTCCACCCAGACTCCACCCAACCATCAAGAAAATAATTGGATTAGAGCTCAGTGGAAGCAACACAGAGACCCAGGCTACAGCAATGATAAGCTGGGACTTTAAGCATTGTGGAAATTGGAAAAGGAGCAGATGCAATTGGGGTAGGGATGGTGGAGAATTCTGCCGCGTACTCAGATGAGGCTGAATTGTTCGGAATCTGGCCTCTGGAATCCGTGGCAGAATGGCATGACTCACCTCCGTCTCCTGAGGATCCCCCACGGACTGGCACTCTGGCTCTGGATCCTTTGCGATATGGTAATGGTGGCCGCCATTATCGTTTCATTGGGAGGAACACAGCTGCAAATGGCGTAGTGGATGCCACTTGCAGCTGTAAAGCGCTGAGTTTAACCTAAATGCAGCCGTAAACAGCCCATATTATCCTGGTCCTGTATTGTCTTACGAAGCATCTAGTGTTACTGCTAGAAGAGGGCTCCCTCTGAATGTTTTACTGAAGTATGCAATAAACTGGCATGGGTCAATTCACAGGAGTGTTCCTCTAGTAAGGCTCAGATGCTTCATAAGGCAAGACAGACCAGGACAACGTGAGGAATGTTTGCTGGTCCCAGGCACGCCATCCTCCCCATCTGGATTTGGGCCTGAAAGGTTGGTGGAGCTTGAGCCAACATGAGATAGCCTTAACTTTGGTCTTAAACTGGCAGGTCTTTTTATCATTGAATATATATTCTGTCACATATTTGTTAAGGATAATCACCTCAAGAATATTAACAACTTCAAAACTGCCAAGCTTGCCTAATATTGTATTTTCAATTGGCATGCATTCATTTTTACTTATTAACTTATGAAACTGAAAAGTTTCCATGGAAATATAAAGTGCACTTCACTGGTTTCGCCCCACATAGAGGTGGCAGGGTTATATATAATTTAAATAGGGCTTAGATTTGAATACACAGGACCAGGCAGCAGGGATATATGCTTTCTAGTTCCCTAAATCTATTTAGCATGTATGTTTGGACATTCATGGAGGGTACAGTCCTATCGGGATAGGCGGCCGCCTCCGAACTCAGAGGTGACCGCCTATCCAATGCAGGCCAGGAGAAGCGCGGAGGGGATTGGCCCCTCTGCTCTTCAGCTGTCCTGCATTTACGGCTAGACAGCTGATTTCGGCTGTCTAGTCATAGGACCTCAGAGCGCGGGAAGCGGCAGCTGGACAACACGTAGGATGTGTCGTACCGACATTTCCAACTTGTGCCCTTAGTAAACTAAGAAAAGTATATTTTATGTGCTGTATAAACCTTTTTTTTCTAATAGCCACATGCTTGAATTGAAACATTTGATTAGCGATGGGATAAATCAATAAAGCATACTTAATGTGGTTCAAGTCAAAGCACAGGGCCATACGTAATGTTAATCCTACTTAGAGTAGGTCCATTGAAATGAATGGGGACTTAAGTTAGGCTATCACTGGATGCAACCATTAACTTGGACATTATTTTTACTGGAATGTTTGTAAGTACATTAAAACATGACGATTCAATAGCATGCACTTTGTTTAAATTTTAAGAGAAAAACATGAAGACACTGAAAAGTGTTAGTAGACTAGTTTTCACAAGCTCAAAAGGCTATGAATTAGATACTTCCTATGGAAAAAAAACCTGAAAAAATTCTGCGCAGTTCTTCTCAGACTTGTGCAATCAACAAATTACACTCACTGGGAAAGTATTATAGGACAAAGTATTATATTGGGCTTGTACAACTTGTGACCTTTCAAGCTGAATTGGCCCACCAGCCATATAAGGAAGCCTTCCTGGTTTTACTGCCTTTCTGGGATTGCAAAAGTGGGTTTGGACAAGTACTTGACAGTCCACAGTACATGGCTGATGGACTGCTTTCAGCTAAAAACAGGCAGCTAATATAAATGACGTATGGAGAGGATTACAGTGTGTCACTGAGATGCAAATTAAGTATAGTGTTTCATTTTCTTTATTAGCAGGTGCCCTGTTCTAAAACTTAGCATCTAGCTATCTTTTGAACTCAAATCCTTGGCATATGTTCCTCCTGCTACTACCAAACATTTATTTATTGATTACATTGTCCCAGGCACTGTTCAGAAGAACACAGATACCATTTTGAGATTATATTTAGGGAGTAATTAGTCATGTGCTTTCTCGCTCTGAAGGTTTGTTCTTGTTTTATTTCTTTTGCTCTCTAAGCTGCTTCTTCCTTTTTCTTTTTCTTTTAAAGAAATAAAATTACAACAGAACTACTGGCAAATATGAGAGGGGTGGGGAAAGGACATGATCCTTCCCAGATTACCTGCAATCTGCAACAAGCAAAGTTGGAAGTAGAAATTAGAGTACAAATTCAGCGTTCAACATAAATTCATCAAGTGAAAGGAACATGTCAAATTTAGATATTTCATTTTCCTGTTTAGCAGTCTTGATATTAACACATTTTTCTTTAGTAACTGGGATGGCTACGGAGTGCAGAACCTCCTGTTATGTAAACATTTAACAGAAAAATTGTATTTATCTTGTGCTGGTTTTCCCGAGGGGACGATTAAGTAGGTCACCTTCATAATTTTCTGCTTCTTTTACAATATAGTAAACACAATTTCAAGGATAAAGGTCTTGTGATAGTCCCATTTAAATGCTCTCTCTTTTGAGTTCTTCCAATATTAATATTGCTTCTTTGCTAAGAACTAGTAAAGAATGGTGAATCACAAGAATAAAATGTATAAAATATCTTGTTTACTAAACTATACATTTATTCAGGGATAAACTGTGTAGTGGTGTTTGCTTTTCTACAACAGTAACTTCATGGGTTGCAAGATTTCAGGGGAAAGGGACAGGATCATACTCTGAGACTAGAATCTAGGTAGAGAAACCTGTCTGAAATGCTCTTTAAAATGTTGAGACCAAAATATCCTTCAGCTTAATTATGTTTAATGGCATCTTTTCCCCCTATTTTAATTGGCCTGTTACAGATGGATATGAATCATCAAATCAAGCTGGACTTGGCTTAATTGTACTTCCTGCTTTCATTTTAGTGCCCCTTTTCTACTTTCTGTTCACATCAGGTGAGAATCTGCTGATTTACTAGTTCCTGAAATTATTAGCAAAATGTAATAGGATGTGAATTGTAGTGGCGATGTAGGGGAGGAAGCCCTTAGATTTGTAGGAATGCAGTAGCTTTGTACAATATTAGTGCCAGCTCTTTCTTGAAGAACCTCTGGCAAAAAAGCAGGGAACACCTCACATTTCTGAGGTGCAGTATATCTCCAGGTTGTGGCATTTCACAGGGGGATTCTGGAGAGAGAGATTTTTGTTCACTTCTTTGCCATCCACTAAAGCTTTTTTTTGAAGCTGAGAGATAATTTGGTCATCTGTTCCTGTCGTCTGTCAGAGACAAGAAACTCAACTAGAGAGAGCCAGAAAGGATGTAGCCAAGTCTTCTTTTAACTCTGACATAAGCAAATACATACATAAAGTGCTGAAAGTCATCTGGTTCTGTTTTAATATATTGTACCTATTGTGGTGCAATAAAATATTAGATTAGAAGGTCTACCTTTGGGAGCATTTTTATT
Source organism: Heloderma suspectum (assembly GCF_057233095.1). Taxonomy (NCBI): domain Eukaryota; kingdom Metazoa; phylum Chordata; class Lepidosauria; order Squamata; family Helodermatidae; genus Heloderma; species Heloderma suspectum. The sequence goes on along the minus strand of NC_139460.1, from coordinate 55,912,539 downwards.
TGGCAGTTCTGCTTGTTTCTTTGCTTTCCTTCACATTCCACTTAGGACACCCATTTGCCCTGGTTTAAATTATATTTCAGAAGATCCTTATTTGTTTTGTTTTTCATTTATGTATCTCTTGTGTTTTGCCATTCTTTTCTCAATAACATGTGATTATTTCCCCAGTTTTTGAGAAGCAACCACTCTTTGCAATTATTCTGGTAGTTCTGAAAGCACTTGGATGTTTAATTGCTGTGGTTGGATTTGCTGTGTGTGTGTCAGGTAAGAAGTATATTTTATCATATTAATATTTTTTACACCTTTGTTCTAAAGAAGTTATTTACCCTTATTCTGTCAAGAGGTATCTGTTTGGCAATGCTCTGGCAAGTATCCTACAAAACTGTTCTTTCTGCATTGTGAAATCCACAAAGGATTTGTGAAACCCACAAAGGGTTTTGTAGAATAGAATCCATGATCACACTTAATACTGTTTTATGTCATGAACAAACAATAGTCTTAAGGTGGTGTTACATTTTTATTAGTACGGCTGTGCCATGCATTGATGTGTCTTGCAAGCTGGACCTAAAGAGGTTTGCTTTAAATTACTGACTTTCCATGACTGCATATCCTAAAGCTCCTGCTGATCTTTTTTTGTAATTATTTTAATTTGTGCTCACAAGCTTAGTGTGTGTGCAGACACACATATGCGGACACATATAATCATTTCTGGCGCTCCAGTAGAGGAAGCTGTGAATGTTCATTCATATTTTAGCTGCATGTTGTTGTAGTTTTACTCCAGCAGTATTCAACCTTCAGCAAAGTTTATGCTTGGATTTGAGTTTAGAAAAAAATGCCTCCATGCTGTTGCAGCCATTTAAAAACAAAAGAACATCTTTTGTGCTGCAAGGTTTTTAAAAGTAACTAAAATGTATGAAATAAGGAAGACTGTGTATTAGAAACACCATTCATTAAACATTGGAGCCAATTTTATATAAATTGGCTTTAGTTGCAGTAGTGCGATTGCTGTGTTGTGCTAATAGCTAAAGCCACATTTCGTGCTTGTTTAATAAAGGTGGGACTGGCTGGCTCTGTTCTGACTGCCAGGCGTGCCCACCTCTCATCTTTCCTACTAGATATGGCCAGCTCAGGGTTGCAGTGGCTCCTGCGGATTCCAAAGGTCCATTTGAGATCATACAAGAACTGGAGGGAGCTTTGCTCCTGCTGCTTGTTTTTCTTTTTGCTTTAAAGAGAAATTCCATACACACACTGTTGGGGTGTTTATTGAGCAGAGAGAGAACTCGCCATGACTAGGACCACATGCAGGCTTACATTTCAATAAATTTTCTCAAGCTTAACTGAGCTTCGTGTCGGTGATTTCTGGGTAAAGATGACTGCCAGTCCCCCCGCCCAAATTATGGAGACTCATTTTAACATGTGCCTGTCCACAGTTGATGGCAGTTCTTGGTAGAAGTTTATAGACCTTTGGCTACAATAGTTCTTGAAGCACCTCAGAAGAGTAAAGCTAGGCAGGAATAGCATTTTTGTAAAATACCAGTAGACACAGCGACCCAGTTAGAGATGTGGAGGCCTGGAAAAAAAATCGGAAAAAATTCAGGAAAAAACCCAGTTTTTTTCTGAGGTCTTTTTTTGTTTTGTTTTTTGGAAAAATTGAACAGCTTTGGATTATTAAATATTTTCTTTTAGAATTTAAGGCAAAATGTTTATATATTGCTACCCAGCCTTTACTCCCCACAAAATTATTTTTAAAAAACTATGTAATAAGAAGACTCTTACAGAAAGACTAGAGATGTAAAATGTCTGGAATTAATGAAGCCATGGGGAAAAATATTTTTTTAATATTTTTATCCTCTCTGTAAGATTCCCAGCATAGTTATTTCTTTCATTCCTTATTAAAATTATTGATCTAAACTATATTCTACTGATAGACATTTATGCTCAGTTTTCCAACATGTGAGTGCAGTCACCATTGACAGTTAATATACTTGACAGTAAATGCTCGGTACATTAAATGTAAAAGTATAGTTTATTCAGACAATAATTACAAGTTTTCTAACTGAGTTTACTTTGAAAAGTTTTAAAATATAATGATAATTTTATGAACAAACTAAGTTATACATAAAATAACTTTAGGAACAGAAAAGGCTGCATTATATTCCTAGAGCAGCCTTCCCCAACCAGGTACCCTCCAGATATTTTGGACTACAGTGCCCAGCATTCCTGACCTTTGACCATTTTCCTGAGACAGGTGGGAGCTAAGGCCCAAAATATCTGGAGGGCTTCAGGTTGGGGAAGGCTGTCTTAAAGCAACAAAATGACTTTAGATGTGTAAAGAGTGCTAAAAAAAATAAGTATTGCTTAATTTTCACTTTCCCCCAAATTTCTGTTTTTTCCTACCCCCCACCCCCGAAAAGAACCAGTTTTTTTTCCATGGCCTCAAAATTTCCAGAAATGTTACATCTCTAGACCTGGTTCACATGTAACAGCTAACTATGGGTTTTTTTAACCCATAGTCAGTTATGGTCACACAGCAGCAAGCAAGCGCACTGGCTCCCATATGCTCGCCACTTCTGCTTTCAATCAACCACCCAGAAACTCTCCATTGTTGGGTTATTATCATTATGTCCGCAAGCAGTTGTTGGGTTAACTCTGGGTTCTTTAACCTCTAAACAACCCAGAGTTCCAGGCTTGGATGTAACTATAACAATCCAGGAATGGGTTGTTCCTGGGTTGCTGAGAGAACGTGGAAGCAACGGTTGCACAGGAGGCAGCGCACTCACTTGCTGCTGCTTGGTCCTGACAATTCCTGGGTTAAACAACCCAGGAATTATTGCTACGTTGAAAACGGGTCCCTGTTGTAGTTACATCCTAAAGTAGGTCTAAAGTAATGAGTGGAAGTACAATACTAGCAGTTATTTTGAGAGTATAGGAACAGAAAGAGTTATGCTCTGAAAAGACCAATGTCTCTGTTTTCTTTAATCCTCATTTTCATAAAGCTGGACTAAACAGGGATTTTCTCAGTATAAACATTGGATCCAGGATGGATGTGTTAAGGCATTTATGCAAATTCAGGAAGAAATGGGTGATATTCAAATGCCTTTTTGAATTTTTCCAATTAGGCATCTTTTACAAGATTGGATCAGGCAAGGGGGAAGCAATATCAGACCATTCACTCAATTCGAGCAAGTATTAGTTGATAGACCAAACAAGTCATTTTCTCTGGTATATAATATAAAGAATGAGCAACCAAGCTATATCAATAAATAGAACAAGGGTCTTCAATAAGAGGTGTCTATAGTAATGTGGAATTATCTTTGGAAACAGGTGGATCAATATACAATAACTACTTCTCTTTAAAAAAAAAAGTGTAAATATGTGGGTACAGTGGTATATAACTCCAGTGAGGATTGCAAAGATTCATCAGAAGTATTCTGAAACGTGCTGAAAATGTAACAGAGTGGGGGGTGATTTTTTTTACCATTGTTGGTGGCAGTGTAGGCTGGCTAGGAGATATTGGCAAGGAATGTTAATATCAGTTCGTAAAATGTGTGAGGGGGGGACTTACCTCTTGACCCTAAGATCTTTTGTATTAACAAACTTTAAAGGGTTTAACTTGTATTTTTAGAGCTCGTCAGGGAGAGAGATCTTGTGCTGTGTTTGCACAACAATACAAATGGTTTAAGCGATCTTGGAATAGCCAACAAATTCCAGTGTTTGGTAGCCCATTTTTGTTGATATAAGGAAGAGGAAGCATTAGCATAAACTGGCTGTTTAGTATGCTGTTGCTGATTCCCCTCCCACCTGTGGTTAAACTTAATTTAAAATAAATTAAAAATTGAGTAACAAAAACCCTAGTTTTTGAACCCTAGTTCACTTACAGACGTTGGTTGGACATAATGCTAAACTATGATGTTATCATTATGAGAATGAGGCTAGGCGAACCTCAGGTTTGTGTGCTCATGCCTTCTCTCTCTTCCTCCTGCACAGCTAAGAAGAGGTGATAGGAAGCGTCCTTTTCCATTTTTGAATAAAAGCAGTTACATATTATATTGAAGCTGGAAAAACTGTGGTTAGTCTAACTATGGTTTATTGAAACCAGACAGCTTCATAAACTAAGGTTTGTCTGGCTTCGGACATAATGCGTAATTGCCGGTAGTCCAAAACAGAGGGCGGTGGGAGAGCATGCAGGCCTAAGGCTTGCCTAGGCACATTCTCAGGATGATAGTTTATCGTTGTGTCCAAGTGAGGCCACAGTCACTGTATGTAAGTGTTGGTAAATCAGGCAACTGTTTTTGTAACAGTTCAGCACCAGTGGAGCTGGTGGCTCCGATACTGGTGGGCTGGTGAATCTGCTCCGGGTTTTAGTCAGAACTCTAAAGGAGCTACCCAAGGCACTGCTTGGATAACTCCTCTAGAATTCTGACTGAAACCTGGAACAGACTCACCACCCCACTGCCACCAGCCTCCACTGTTCAGCAAGCACACTTATGCACAAAGACTTCAGACTGGTTTGGTTTATGAAGGATTATTCAGCCCTCCTAACTTACTATTCAGTGCCGGCATAAAAGTGATAAAGGGTCTTTGTGTAGCTTCAAGATGCCCCTCTTCCTGTGCTATGTCTCGACAGTACTAAGCTGAAAGAACTATGATTTCTACTGGGAACTCTGTGTATCTGTTAGTTGTCCACAGCTGGGTGAAGCAATGATCATGCTATAGCAGTTTTAATTTAGGAAGTGCAAGTCTGATCTTTCACAAATTATGTTTAAACTAAGAAAATAGAATCACAAATGCTAACCTAAATACCCATTTTTCCCGCAACAGCATGCCCTCCAAACCAGGGTTCTCTCGTGATTGCAGGCTTAGCAATTATTGATATTGTAGCAGCAATTGGCTTAATTTATATTGCAGTTATTGGTAAGTACTTTCTATTTAAAATACAATTTAAATACTTTTCTTTAACATCAAATAACACTTAAGTATTTGGTTGAGAGGATTCTTGATGAACTTTTAGACATACTTGACCAGTAGATTTTTTTTCTTTGTCTATAAGGTAAAAGTTTTGGGAATGATCTAGCATTGTTTGGGTGACTGAAGGAAGTTGATAAAGTGTGCACCTCCACTTCTTTGTCCCTACAAGTAAGGGCTGGATTGCACCCTTTTAGAATCTATGCCATGATTACAGGAATTTGTTTTCCATCATGGGTCCTGGAGGCCATACTCATCCTTTCTTCTCATTGTACCTGAATCTAACATTGCTGGAGAAGGAAAGTGAAAATTTTGATAATCAGCGTGAAGATGATCAGTGGGTGCACACGGCCAGCAAGAGAATTCAGCAGAACACCTTGTAATACTTCCGAACACAGATCACAATTTTTGTCCAGAATGAATGCTTTGAACAGCTTGTGAGGATGCTGTTCCAAGCCCCATATATCCAGTAAATTATTTGTAAAATATATAGGTTTATTTGGGGCAAAATCTTATTTATTTATTTATTTATTGCATTTATATCCTGCCTCTTTTTCTCCACGTAACCCAAAGCGGCGTACATAATCCTCCTCTCCATTTTATCCTCACAACAACCCTGTGAAGTAGGCTGGGCTGAGAGTCTGTGACTGACCCAAAGTCACCCAGTGAGCTTCCATGGCCGAGTGGGGACTAGAACCCGGATCTCCCGACTTCCAGTCCAATGCTCTAGCCACTACACCACACTGGCTCTTCTAAAATCTTCTAACTTCAGAGTGGTTGTTGTCTATCTGAGAAGCATTTGGTTTGGATTTTTATATACGCGTTACCTAATGGTGCAATCCTGTGCATGTTTTGACAGAAATAAGTCTACAACTCCCAGCATCCTCCAGCCAACCATGCTAGCTGGGGAATGTTGGGAGTTGTAGGACTTATTTCTGTCAGAACATGCATAGGATTGCACCCGAAATGAATTCTATTTTAGATGTAAAATTTCAGTGTATGAGCAAGATTCCTCAGGCAAAGAAATTGCTTAATAAGCATGCATTGAAATGGGAATATGAGCCACATGCAATAATACATATATTAGTATTAATATGGTTGTATAGTGTGTTCTGTTAATAGGCCTTGAAGTCCTTTAGCTGAATTATTTGTTTTATTCCATTTTGAAAACAATCCAAAGAACCATGGAGGTTTGTACATGGGTGTAATGGGACTCCTGATTCTTAGCCCTCCTTCCGTCACACATCAGCAGCTCCCTGTGGAACCATGCAGTGGGGTGGGTGCAGTTCAAGGAAAAATGGTCAAGACTTAAATGAACTATTTTGCGCATTGGGGGCTTTCTCCCCCTCCTTCCCTCCACAAGAAGCTTGTGCAATAAACTTCTATGAAAAAAATGGCATTCCATCCAGATAGTGTGTTCCAGACTGTGGAGTGTAGTTAGCTTATATACCACCCCCCGTCTCAGCTTGCATGGTTGCTTGTGCAGCAGGGCTGGCCCAACAGCACAAGCAACCCAATTTTAGGGCCAAAGTAAGTGTTCCCGCAATCACACACAGTAGAGCTATGTGTGCTAATTTTCTTTGTTTTTGTGTAGGCGTGAGTGGCCCTGATTCAGATTAGGACCATGGAGCTTCAGGAGGGGAGCTTAAACCTTCCCTCCACCCATTTTCTCCCCGAATTTCCACCCCACATGGGAGGGTGGGTAAAAAAGAAAGTCTCCATTGGAGTTAATGGAGGCTTCTTTTTTTTAACTCTTCCCCCAACACACACACGGGCGGTGGAATTTCAGGTGAAAAATGGGGGTGGGGATTAACACCACCCCCCTCCCTGGAGCACCATGATCCCAATCTGAATCAGGACCACATGTGCTTACACAAAAGAAAACTAGCACGCATAGCTCCACTGTGCATAATTGGGAGGTTTCGTTTTGCCCCTAGTAGTAGCAGTGGCAACAACAGGCATAGCAGATGAGACTGTGCTGTTCTCAGTGTACTTGGGGAGAAAAGGACAGTGCCATAGGTGGTGCTGGAGAGAAGTGTGGACTGAGAGGAGAGAATGTTCTTTAACATCGCTTTTGCTGCTGGGTTATGAGTGATTCACAACCAAATTATGGCCTGATGCAACTTGGGTCTGAAGCAGATACATTGGTCCGGTTCACACGTAACAAGAAGCCACCGTGGGTGAATTTCCCTGTAGGGCTTTTTGTTGCAATGGCTGCCGCCATTTTGAATATGCAAGCCACAGCAGGGATGCATTGTAGCTTGCTGTTACATGCGAACAGCATTTTTATGTGGCTTGCTAAGGAGACTGGCATCTGCCGGGCACTCGCGGACCCATTAAGTGGCAGAAGCTCAGCGAGCAGGGTCCAGGAGTCCGAGGTGAGCAGGAATCCACTGGTCTCCAACCTCCTCTTGGACTCCTGCGACATTCCTACTTGTGATATATTCATTTTCTGCAGTGGATGGAGGATATTCTTGGATGGATTGCTCCTCCCAGTCCAACAGGCAGGAATGTTTACATTAGGCTGAAGTGCCTCTCTGATGAAGGAGCAACCTGTTGCCAGTTTTGTCAAATGCCACAACTAAAGATAACAAAAAATTCCCCTAACCCCCAAAAGAGAAAAATGTCTAGATCGTAGAACTGTAGCAACAGGGGATGATAACTTGCAATGCTTTCTGACAAACTAAAACCCCTGTACTCCCACCTGAGACAGGGACAATATTCTCCATCCAATGCAGAAAATGAATCAAGTAAGTAGCCATAGCTGCTTTTTCCTGCAGAAGATATCCTTGGATGGGGTGCACAACAATGGTACCCCTCAAATGGGTGTGCCATTTGCTGCCGATTACCCAAAACAAGTGTGTGTGTGTGTGTGTGTGTGTGTGTACATGCACGTATGTGCTTTAAGGAGCATTAGTGGCTGAGGAAAGGCACCAAGCAGGAAGCTAACCTGGGGTTCTGTGACTCCCCCAGGGAATCTGTTTATACACGCACACATGCACGCACTCTATCTATCTATCTATCTATCTATCTATCTATCCACACACACACACAGAGAGAGAATGCATATATATTACACAGAGAATTAAGTTAAAATGAAATGAAGGAGTAAAAAAGTAGAGCAACAGGAAAGGTAGGCTGTGACGGATTCCACCCCCCCGCCCCCGCAAAGTATCATTGAACATCTACATCGGAACAAGGCAGGAATGAAACTGGCAGCAGGTTGTTCCTCCACCAGGGAGGGCACTTCAGCTTAATTTGAATATTCTTGCCAGTCAGAGCAAGTGGGAGGAACAACTCATCCAAGGATATTTTCCTCCTCGGCAGGAAAATACCTCTTTCATTCTCGCACCTTCCTTCCAGGAAAGAGAAGGTAAAGGACATGGTAGATTTACTTTATTTGGGACCAGAGGTAAGTCTTTCACCAGGTCAGATTGGCTAGTAATTCCAGGACCAGTAGAAATTTCTGGCTTTTTTAAACATGGCTATTTTCTTTACAGTGCCCTTGGGACAGTTGTTTCAGTTGCTCACTTTCCTTCCTAGATGCTCATCAAATTGGAGCTTCTGATGTTGAGTTCAGAACATAAAACTCCATAAATGCAGAGGAAACCATTCCTGAGCTGCTTAAAATCATAGAGAAACATGGAAAGGTGTCTAGCTTGTTGCTTGGTTTAGTCTTGCTAGAATCAGGCCAATTGTTTTTGCAGGAGTTACCCTATACAGGTCCTGAAAGCTAGAAGGATGTTCTTGAGACAATATCTTGCCCGTCTTCACTAGTCTTCTATCTTCTGTTATCCCAAATGATCAGATCACTTTAGTTACCCAGCCTTTGCAATATATCACTTCATAATTTCCTTCTCCATTCAGGTTTATGAAGGCTGTTGTGAATCTTGTGATGCAATACCTTAGATCGAAATAGACCAAAAGACCTTTGGATGAGACTCTGATGCCAAAATCCTTTCTTGAACTTGTTGCATCCCTTCCTGCATGGAGGTGGTAGTTAGATATCTGTGCTTTGTGTATCCAGTAAAAAATGTATTCTGTATTTCTCTTGTAATCCTAGGTTGCAACTTGAAAGATCATCAGCCTCCAAGGGTAAGCTTAAAATTAATGTATTTGGGGTGAGTAGATGGCTCAGGGCGTTTGTAATGAGATGCTGAGCCTTTCACGACTGTTTAGAGCCAGGTTGGTAGCAAGCAAAATCATTGATAACATGGCAAGAATCCTTCTTACAATTCATAGGCTACCTTGTCTATCTCCAATGATGGAATCCTACAACCTGGACTTGTCTTGGTATTCATTCAACTGTGTAAGATGTTTTTCCGGTGGTATCTTTTCTCACCTTGTTTTGTACACAAAGGCTGCAGAATGCAGATTGACACACAGCTTGAACACTCATCCATTGCACTCATTAAGCCCCATGTACGGTGGAAATAACTGTTAACCCATAAAAACAATGGAAAAATGAAATCAAGTTAACGCATGTCAATTAACTCATGTACAATAGATTTGAATCCTGAAATGACCATAGTTCAAGCATAGCTTTTTAGGAAAGTCAAAACTGTTGTATGTTTTATAATTTCACTGTTGAACAGATTTCAAAGGGCTGACACAGGAAAATATTGGTAGGAGGCATTTTGGCTATTTACCTCATCCATGCTGCCTTTATTTACAAATATTTAGATAAACACTAGGCCAGTTAGCATGATCACTGCAGCCCACCGTGGCTTTTTTTAAGCCACAGTGGGTTGTGTTGTGTCTGGGCAGCCATTTTGAATATTCAACCCCCGGCAGGGGATTGCTGTGGTTTGTCATGTCATCTGGACTTGGGTGGCAGGGGTTGTTTCAGAGTTAAACAACCCTCAAATAACCCTGCAGCCAGGGTTTGGATGACAGACAGGGGGGTGAATATTCAAAATGGCTGCTTAAAGGAACCATGGTGGGCTGCATTGATCATGCAAACCCAGTCACTCCCTCAGATATGGCTGGGTGACTGGAAAATAGTTCATTGGCAACCTATGCAGAGAGATTAGTTAGTTGAAGTCTGTCATAAACAACAGTGGTAAGTATGTTTATTTAGTATACCACTTCAGGATGTAAGTGGGGTTCACATGATTGCTCCTCCTGTCAACAACAACACACACACACCGCACAAATAAAGATAGCCCATTAACTGTAGAGATACTAATTTTTTCCTGGGCAGAACAGTTGGGAAGTGGGGGAGTATGCAGAAGTGTTCAATAATATGAGCCTCACTTGGCCTGAAGTGACATGTGTGTGTGTAAATGTATATGTATATATAGAGAGAAACTGATTTACCACCACCTCTGTCTGTGTTTGACATCTAGGCTTGATGCCAGAGTTTTTCTTAACCGCAGTGTATTCTCTGATGTGCAGCAGTGATTCTGAGGTTATTTTCCTGAAAGCACACTTGAAAAGTAAAGTGAAGCACAGGTGCTTCTAATATTCCTTCATCTGTCAGACCTGAGCCTTTGCTTGAAGTTTCATTTTTATTCTGGCAATAGGAGAAGTTGATAGCTGTATTCCATTAGAGCCACTATTAAAGGGGAAAAAATCCAGTCCATTTTCCTGCAAGTTTAACATCTGTGTGTGAGGGACAGCCTTTGATCTATCCTGTAAGATGCCTGAGTTGCATTCAGCTGTGTCAAGTAACAAAGGAAGCACTGTCAGGATGCCTTGGTGCAGATGTAACATTATTAATAATGGTTAGGCTATCAGGAGTATGCCTCAGGTTCACATGCTTCCTCCCTCTTTCCCTGTCCTGTGTGCATTCCTTCCTTCCGTGGTTTGTTTTAACCATGGTATAATGTTATCTCTAGGGATGTATGAGAAATTCATTTCAGTTCATTTTTTATCAGGATTTACCCAGTTTGCACCTTCCGGACCGAACACAGACTCGGACGCTATCTGCGGTCGAAGTCCATACATTTCCGAGCTTGCAATGTGATTTGCACCCCCCCTCAAAAAATGTGTTCAACAGCTTGCATACATTTGAAAAAATGTGCATTAAAAATGTGCACTTTTGAAAAATGTGCACACCTATGCTTTAATCAATGGGAGAACAATGCATACATTCCAAAGATGTGCACAATTGATGTGAACTTTTTGAAAAATACACACAGATTTTCATGTGAAAAGAAAGGGGGAAAAGAGCTTACAGTCCAATATGGATTCAGGTCGGAACAAGCTTTGAGATGGAATTCAGAGAATTTCAGGAAGCTCGTGTTTTTCTGATTTGCACATTCCTAGTTATGTCTATGTCAGCACGAAGCACATTTTCTTATAATAAAGAGTTTTCAAACTCTGGTTTTAAACCGGTTACAAAGGCAACCAGTGTTAACCTGTTTTGTTTTATTTAAAAGATATCTATATATATCTATATATATAGATATATATATCTCCATATACTTCTGCTGTTTTTTCTGGGCAGTTCATAATATTGTCTCTAAAATACAGTAATAATAAAATCAACATATACAATGAAACAGTAGGTAAATACAGCACTAAGAACAGCCAGCAGAGATTTAAAAACACACATTGGTGATTAAATCAGGGGGATGTTAGCTCCAAAATATGGACTGACATGAATCAAAATATAAGCTTTTGGGGGGGGGGAATATATTTTTATTTATTTTATATGAATGAAATAAACAGTACCAAAATTACCAACAACCTCATCAATGCTTCCGTTTTCCAGCAACACAATATTCTGATGTGGACACCACAATAACAAAAAGAGAAGAAAAAAGAAAAAGATAAAGGGAAAAGGGAGGAGGAAAGGAAGCGAAGAAAAAAGAAGATAATTCCTTCCCCCTCCCTCCCCCCTCCCTCCCCCCTCCCTCCCCCCTAATAAATTGAGTTTAAGCTCCAGTCTCCAATGTCATTCTATTTTAAAAACTATATCTGTAACCTTAACAATCTTGCAATTTAATAAACAACCTTACATTTCTATATCATATCATCAATCTTATATCAAAGAAAGAGGTCTAAAAGACTCATTCCCAAAAGACTAGTATTATTAGAAATAATATATATATATATACATACACACACACATACACACACACACACACAATATAAACCCTCAACATTCAGTAATATATTTTATACTAGATATATTATCTATTTTAAGATAAAAGCAAGAAAAAACAAATGAAAGAAAGTAAGCAAATATATATATATATATATATATATATAATTTATCTTCTGAGTTAGCCTGGATCATATAGGCTAAATAGAAACAATTAACAAAGCTTGTTTAAAGATGGGGTTGTAACAAAATTATCACACTTTTTTACGTTCAGCCAAGCCTCTGCCATTTCATGATTTTGAAACTTCTTCAATTGACCTTCAGACACAATACAAAGAGTAGCAGGATATTTTAAGTAGTATTGTAAATTTATTTGTTTTGCCAAGTTCTTTGCTTTGATAAATTGCCTTCTTTTATTCGCCACCTCTTTGATGTAGTCTGGAAACAACTTAACTTTATCTTGTTTCCAGGAAAGGCTTTGAGCCTCTCTAGCCAGATGCAGGATAAAATTCTTTCTGGAGACTTTTGCAAATTGAGCTATGATGGTGTAATCAGTCCCTTTAGCATATGGCACACGAAATGCCTGCTCAATATCAAGTAAATAATCAGATGGAATAGGGAGTATTTCATGCAAAAGTTTATCCACAAAAACAAGCAATTTTACAGCATTAGGCAAATTTTTAATCCCCAAAATACATACATTGGATCTCTTCGTGAAGGCCTCCAGTTGAGAAATTCTGTCAGAGGTGTTTTTAAATAAGTTTGTGTCATGGTTTCATTTCCAGCCACATGGTCTTCAAGCTCATTAATTTTCGACTCCATTTTTTGCTGTGACGCATTAATCAAATCTACAGCTCCTTGCAGGGTGGTGATGGAATTTTGGATTAAATCCAACCTCTTGACTTGCACTGTAAATTGCGAAGATAAGGTCTTTATCAGTGTAAATAAATCACCTATATCTTCTCTTCTTGACACTTTCGACCCAGAGGGTTTGGGGGGAGTAGATGCGAGCTCCTTTTTTCTCCTTGGTGCAGACATGTTTCTCTCAAGCAGATCTTACAGGTCCTCAGATGTTCTCAAATATTGTTAAAATCATCCCTCAAAGGTTGTTGATATTTCTTAAAGCATATATTCTATGGAACATGTCAGCCCTGTTTTCTCCTATAAAATAGGAGTCTCAGTACAGCTTTTTGCATTGGTAAAGCTCTGGGGAGATAATCCTGGAATCCAGCCCCCCCACTATCGCGTGGGAGTTACCTTTCTCCAAGATGTTGCCCAGAGCTGATGCCTTGCCCCCCCTTTCCATTCCAGGGGGGAGTTGAAAAGGTTTTTTAACCTTTTAAAAAGCTGTTTGAGACAGCTCCCACGGAGCCCTGTGGGAAGCTACCAGAGTGACATCGGTCCCGACCGGAAGTCCCAGAATAAAAGCTTTATTACAAAATATACAAGATTACCCACCTACATACTTTGATATAGAATGGAGAACTTGGTTAGATGAACTCTATTAAGCTTGGACCTGCACATACATAGCTACAACCAGGAATTGAGTAGGGATGTACGAAACTCTTACCTGGCTCCGCGCTGGGCAATCCGTGGTGGGGGGAAGGCGCTCCGTCCCTCCGCCCAGAATCCTCCCCGGCTGGCACTGCTCCATGGCAACTCCACGGAGCTGCTGGCCGGGGCTGCCCGCAGCCAGACATCCGGCCGCTGAGCTGCACAGGGACACAAATGGCGGCCGCTGTAGCCACCGCCATTTGCGTCCGTGTCTTTAGCCGTGATAGGCTATGTATATATTTACATAGCCTATCACAGCAAAAGATAGGGGCGCAGATAGCGGCCGCTATGCCATTTGCACCCGTCTTTTGCCGTGATAGGCTACGTAAATATATACGTAGCCTATCATGGCTAAAGACATGGACACAAATGGTAGCGGCTATGGCGGCCGCCATTCGCATTCCTTCCTATTGCCGTGATAAGCTACGTATATATTTACGTAGCTATCATGGCCTCTGCAGGGATGCAAATGGCGTCCCTGCATTAGCCGTGATAGGCTATGTAAATACTTACGTAGTCTATCACAGCCTTTCGAAAGAGGTGAATGGTGGCCGCAGACGCAGCCGCCACTCGAGGAGCACCAGAACAGCCGACAAAGGTAGGCTCCGTTCCGGGCCCATTTCGTGGGGTGGTGGGGTGGGTGGCTTTGTTCCACCATGGATTCCGGAGGGCTGAATGCACTGGCATTTGGCCTCCCTGGAATCTTTGGTGGAATTCTCCAACATCCCTAGAATTAGGCAGAGAAAGATAGAGGTGGGAAGTTATGGTTGGCAACAAACAAAATGGGGAGGGTGCTAGGGATTTTACAGGCAGAGCTGGAGGCCTGAAACCCTATATGGTTCTGGCCCAGCCTATCTCAAGGAGTGCCTCCAGCAACACCAGATAGGCCGCTCAACAAGATCAGCCTCGGATGGCCTTCTCTCTGTGCCATCAGCCAGGACAGCTAGGCTGGTGAGGACGAGGGAGAGGGCCTTCTCTGTGGTGGCCCCCACTCTGTGGAACTCCCTCCCTAGGGAACTGTGCCATTCCCCCTCTTTAATGAGCTTCCACCATGCATTAAAAACATGGTTGTTCAGGCAGGCATTTGGGGTGGGCTAGGGCAATTTTAGAAATGTGATGTTTTTAATGTTGAATTTTATTGTGTAAACTATTGTTATTGTTGTTCATTGCCCAGAGTGGCTGGGTGACCAGCCAGATGGGCGATTAATAAATTTAATAAATAAATAAATAAACAAACAAACAAACACCATGGGGAAACCTGAGAATTGTAATACGGGGTTGGGCAGCACCGGGTGTAGTGCGGGAAGATGATTGAAGGAAAATTGGAAAGCTAGAACATGGTTAAAGCATTGATATTTACCTATTCCAGAGGAATGAGGATACAACAGGACGTTTGGGATGTTGTTCATCTCAGTTCCAGGTTCAGGGGTTGTCCTTCTATAATTCTGCAGTGGGGAGGCTAGCAAGGACCTTGCAGGGCCCTGAAACCTTTACGCATTCTTAGGCTTTTTGCTAGAGAGATTGGTCAGGAGCGATGAGGCATTGGGCCTGTTTGCACAATCAAGCAGCTCGCGAGAGTGGGCTGTGGCATGTACGTGTGGCTATTTTGAATACTGAAGCCACAACCGCACTTTGCGTCATCCCAACCCAGTGAGAGTAGGAGGCTGGCTTGGCTAACAAACCACCCGCAACCCTAAAACAGCCCATGAGTTCTGGGTGGTTTGGTGGAAGTTGGTGGCTCTGATGCCAGTGGGGCTGTGAATCCATTCTGGGTTTCACTCAGAACCAACTAGAATTCTAAAGGAGCTATCCAAGATGCTGAACCCTATCTGCATAATGGCTGGTTCTGGCTGGTTCTGACTGAAACCCAAAGCAGATTTACAGACCTGCTGACAACAGAGCCATCAGCCTCCACTGCGGGTGGTTTGTAACCACACCAACAACCCACCCTTGCTGGTTTTGAACAACATGACAAGCTACAGTCATGACTTGAATATTCAAAACCCGCCCAGCACACACCACAACCCACCGTGACTTAAATAAGTCACGGTGGGCTGTGGTGATTATTCGAACTGGATTGTTCTGTTCTTTAGGGGCCCTGACTGAACCAATACCAACATAACAAATGCAGATACGGGGAGGGAGACTGGTTACTGGGAGAGGAGTAGAGGTAACTGCAGGTAAAAGATGGAGCGACCAACTCCCAACTGGAACTCAGCTCTTTTCCTGGAAAGGAGCTGTTTTAAAACCTTAGTTGAGGAGGGAGGGTTTATTCCTAAAACAAAGTGGATCAAGGCACCAAATTCTCTAGCCATTGGTGCAAAAGAGTTCTGTGTGCCAAATGGATATTTCAGATTGGAGCCAAGGTTTGAAATATACCCAGTACAAAAAGTGCTTTAAACCAGTTCGGTCAGTGTATGGTCCTATTCAGATAAATGACTATCCAAGTACTGTTTGCCTTCATGGTGTCATCCAAAAGAGCTACAGATACTGTTAATGTGCAGCAAAATAAAACAGAAGATAGGAGGGATTACATTGAGTTTGAAATGACAGCTCTCTTCTTTGCTTCTGGTATGGACATCAATTCTAGTCTTGATTTCCTTTTCCATTTTAGAGGGGGGGGAGAGCTATATACTAATTCCACAATAATCCCTGAAGCTTTTATTCTGCGGCACTTGAGATTTTCATTACTAACATTCTTGACAGTATTTCATATAAGATTGGGGTTGAGCGGAGCACCTGTTAGGTTCCACAGCATGTTCCTGTTCTAGGATAATTTACTACCAGGTTAACTGCACATATTCCAAAGCAAGCATTACAGCCATGATGCCACTAAATACTGCTGCTTGTTCTTCCTTGTTCTTTCTGTAATGCAGCCAAATTGTAAAGAAAAGCTCCAGCTATTGAAGCACTTCTGAGGCAGGAGGTGTGTCATCGTTAACAGCCTGGAAATAACAAAACCTTTCACTAATGTATTAACATTCTGCCGCTTCTTCTATTTATTTTGTAGAATCACTATTTATTGTATATGTCAGTTAGAGTTATTTAATTTTGGAGATCCAAACTAGACATGAAGGCTTTATGTATTTTAAATATTTTACAGAAAGCTGTCGAAGAATCACTTAATGGTAGGTGGTGATTGAAATTTTGTACTATATTTCAGGGCTTTGGCTTTTTCTTTTTAATGTAGGCTGGAAACTGGCTGTTGATCCTGCTTAAACAGAGATATTTCTATAAAATGATAATATAAATTATTCATGGCCTTAAAAAAATTGTGGTTCATGAATTTCCTACTGGCAGTTATAGGTATTAGGATATGCTTTGTAGTACAGTGATCATTGGCTTGTCTGGACCTCAGTCCTGCTTGGCTGGCTATTCTAGGGTAAACAGCATGGCTTCGGCTATTGGGCGGCATAGAAATGAAATAAATAAATAAATGGTGATCTTATAACTTGTTCTGCCAAAAGAATCAAGCTCTTAATAAGAGGAATGTTCCTTCTAGAAGGTAGATGTCGAGCTGTCTTCTGCATGGGCTGCGTGCATTTCTGGAATGGTGCTAGGCAAAATGGTACTTTTCCTTTGGATCTCTGATTTCCTCATTTGATCCAGTTTGCCTTTGAAAAATCCCACTTCCATGGATGTAAAACCAAGAGAAGTGGTGATTGTGCTTGGAGAAATATATCAGTGGCATACCTCTTAATTTCTTTCACATTACATGGGATTCTTGCATGCCAGGAAGTCATCTTAAATTCTAATCCATTCTAAGATTGTTGCTATTAAACTTCTCCTTGCTTGTCTAACTACCAACTTTTTCCTTGGTTTTTCAAAGATGCGAAAGGAGTTATGTTAGAATGATCGTGAGTATTGCCTGTATTTACTGATCATATCTTTCAGTAGGGCGTTTAGAGTTTTCTCTTTTTTTGCATGGTTTATTTTTTTAAAAATAAAACTGTAAATACATGATTTGCAAAGTAATAGCACTTCTTCAGTTCTCATCTCAGTAAGGCACAAACCTTGACTATTTTTTCATAAAATTGTCCCATTGGTCCAATGTTTTCCAGATATGAGCTGAAACAGTTTTTTCTATAGTTTTATCCCCATTTAAAAGCCATTGGGTAAGCTTTCGGATTTCATTTTTGCTGCCATAGCTCCATGAACCTGATGGCTGTGGCAAATGGCCCTGGCCCCCTAGCAAGCCCAGAAGCACATAGATTCCCCCTCTCCCAAGACACCTACAAAACAAAACAAAACAAAACATGATAGAGTCTGTGCTGCTTCTGCCTGTTCCAAAGCTAATGAAAATATGAAGAGACCCTCACACCATCTTTGGCATATGCAGAGGACTCATGGAAGGAACAGTCAGTGGTGAGCACAAATAATGGCTGGCTACTGAGCCAAGGCAAAATTTGTGGATGCCTGTTTGTTGCCACGACTTGCAATGAGGCTTCTGTCGTTAGGTTTAATTGAATAATTCAACTAACCTGTTATGCACCATCTGTAACCATAGAGTTTGTCATTGATTTACCACATCTGCATTGTGCATTTAAACTTGTACATCGCTTCAGATGCCTTATAGAAGATGGTTTACAAATATCCTACATATGAATAGCAAACTCAATCCAAAAATCTTATTGTTTATTATTTCATTTATATCCTGCCTTTTTTTTCCTTTTGCAAGGAGCCCAAGGTAGCTTACATGGTCCTTCCCCTCTCCATTTTATCCTTACAATAACCCTGTGAGGTAGGCTAGACTGAGAGTCACACTGGCCCAAAGTCACCCAATGATTTTCATGGTCAAGTGGGGTCTAGAACCCAGAACTCCCAAGTCCTAGTCTAACCACTACACCACACTGGCTGCCACATCACATAGGACCCTATGCATAAGAGAGAGCTATCAGCAGCCTTGGATGCCCCAAGATTTGCAGTAGTACAAAAAAGCTTTGGGGGAAAAAACCCTAATGGAGAACCCCAAAACAGCCATGAGGGGTGAGCATGGCTCTGGGATGCTGGGTGACTGTTGTGGGGGGAGGGGGGACATGGAAAACGGGGGGAGTAGGAATGGAATGGCATATCCTGGAAAAGGTCATGGCTGGCTGGAGCCCTGAATAGAAACATTCTACACTGCAACACTTTGGTGTGGGTCCCACTTGATACAAATATAACTTACCACTCTATTGTTATTTTATTAATTAGATAAATTTATTAGAGAAATTTAAGACAAAATGTTATGGGTTATGTGCATGATCAGTCTGTTTGCTTAATTTTTTTTGGTTTCAGTTTTATGTCTCACTCGAGATATTTAAGCAGAGGCTGGATGGCCATCTGTCAAGGGTGTTGTGGCTAGGGATGTATGAAAGTCACTTACCTTTTCGAAGGGTGACATTTGCGGTGGGGGGGAGGCGCTCCGTCCCTTCCCCCAAAATTCTCTCCAGCCAGCTCCACTCCGCGGCGATTCCATGGAGCCGCCGGCCGGGGCTGCCTGCAGCCAGACATCCGGCCGCTGGGCAGCCTGCACAGGGACGCAAATGGTAGCTGCCGTAGCCGCCACCATTTGTGTCCCTGTATTTTGCCGTGATAGGCTCTGTAAATATTTATGTAGCCTATCATGGAAAAAAACAAAAAAACAGCGAACGCAAATGGCGGTGGCTACGGCGGCCGCCATTTGCGTTCCCTTTTGGGGGGGGCCATGATAGGCTACGTAAATATTTACGTAACCTATTATGGCAAAAGAGATGGGCACAAATGGCGGCCACTATGCCATTTGCGCCCCTCTCTTTTGCCGTAATAGGCTACGTAAATATTTACATAGCCTATCACGGCCAAAAAAAGGGAACGCAAATGGCGGCCGCCGTAGCTGCCGCCATTTGCGTTCCCTTTTTTTTTGCTGTGATAGGCTATGTAAATACTTACGCAGCTTATCACGGCTTCCGCAGGTACGCAAATGGCGTCCCTACATTAGCCGTGATAGGCTACGTAAGTATTTACGTAGCCTATCATGGCTATAATGAAGAAGCGAATGGCGGCTGTGGCTGCGGCTGCGGCCACCATTCGCAAAGCAGCGCGAATGGCAGCAAGTAGGTGTCCCGTTTCGCGTGCCTTTCACAGGGCGGGGGGGCAGGGGGGCTTGGTTCCGCCATGGATTTCGGGGGGCCGAATGCACTGGCATTCGGCCTCACCGAGATCCATGGCAGAATTCTCTGACATCCCTAGTGGCTGCATCCTCCATCGCAAAGCCTGCATTGAGCAGGCGGTTGGACTAGATCGGGGTAGGCAACCTTTTTGGGCCCAGGGCCACATTTGGCAGTTTGAGTGACTGTCCTTGGCACCACTATTAAATGGCTGCCATGGGAGGTGTGACTGGTCACAAAGGACAAGTAACCTGCCTAAAGGGACTGAGTACGAAGTAGAGGTAAAATCTGAGCCCCAGCACAAAAAACAAGTCCTTCGAACCCATGGTTTTCAGTGCCAACAGAAACCTATTTAATAGAAGGCAAACTCTTTTTCTATCTCCTCCTCCCATCTGCCAACAAACATTACCCCCGTTTCTTTTTCTCTCTCACCCAGGGTGAGAGAGAAAAAGAAACCCATAGGGCTTTTCTACATGAAGCATTTATTATGTGCTCGTCATTCCCTACTCACGGTTGTTTATTGGTTCTTTAGACAATGTCATGACCCTTCAGTTTTGCTTCTGTGTCTAACCAACACTTTTGGCGATTTTTTTTAGAGCAGGGAAATGCAGCATTTAATTGTGAAAGTGAAAGAAAGCATGATTTCTCTTTATGTATTTGCGTTATTCTGCCATACACTAAAGCACCACCTAGAGATTATATGGCTGAAAAGCAGGAAAGGAAAATTCCTTGTGTAGTTCTTGGATCTCAGTTCGGTGACAAAACCAAAAGTAGATAACACAATTAACAGCATGCAGAAAAGCTCATAGACACTCAAGCGCACTCTCTCTCTCTCTCTCTCTCTCACACACACACACACACACACACACACACACAGAGCCATTGGTGGGCATTGCCTACCCCTGGACTAGATGATTTCCAAGGTCCCTTCCAACTCTATGATTTTATTTCATAGCTCTGATTATACAGTAAGCATGCAGTGGCCCAGGCATGTAGTCAATAAAATTTATTTTTCTTATTTATTACAATGAAAATACTGATTTTATTAATCCACTAAGAGTATTGAGGAAAAATAATTACACAAATGTTCATATTCTGTGTACCTCATTCACCTCCAACTTGCTATTTACTTCATACTTCATTGACTACTGCTTAAACTAAATCCATTAGATTAATTCAGCCACGACTGCAACCTAACTAGTGAGTAATTAGGTCTTAGTTATTCAAGCAATTAATCAGTGAGAGAATTAGAAGTGTTTCATCAGTTTGTTCCATAGGCAACTTCTTATACTATATTCAGTCAGAAAGTAATTGAAAGTCATTTACCCAAACTTGTAAACTGCTAAGAGTTGATAGGGGTACTTGGACTCTCACACAAGACACCATAATCCCAAAATAGTACATTATTATAATAATGTGGAGTATTAGTATAACTACATGTGGTGGGATCCAAAGGGTCATACAGTGACCACCACATGCACACAGGGACTTCTCAGGTTCCAAATCTTGTGCTCCCTGAAAAGCTGCTGCTGAAGGTTGGCTAAGCCTCTAAACATGTCATGTGGTGTGAAGGCTGCACTCAGAAGCTGGACAGAAAAACTCCGGGTTGGTTTAAGTATGACTATATTTTGAGTAGACTCATTGAAACCGATGGGATGGATATAAGTTAGTAACGACTAACTTAAATCCCATTGATTTCAGTGGATATACTCTAAATTTGACTAAGTCTGAACTCAACCCAAAGTGCATATAGAGAAGTGCATACAGGGCACAAAGTGAGACAGAGTTCTTCCAAAAATGGAATTCATATTTTCTCCTCTTGAAGTTGGCTCTGTGGTCATTATCAAGGGTTGGACCAAAGGACCAGCGCCTTTGTGCAGACCCTTCAGCACGTCATTACAGTTCCATCCCACCCCTTTCTCCAAGCAGTTCCAGACAGCCAAATTTTATCCAGGCACTCACCCACTGAGATCAGTTAGATGTAAGGCATCTCTACACCAGCCTAAAATCCTGCATTTAAAATGGGGCTTTCTGCTTCTGTTTTAAATGCAGAATCACAATGACTCCCTTTTTCACCCACTTCCTTCTCCCCCACCCCCTTCCCCTTCCTTCTCCCCATATCTGAGTCTTCCATTCTCTTTCATTGATCTCGCTCCTCTTCTCGCCGCTTTTACTCTTTTCGCAGAGGAAACTGAAATGGAACACAACAGGGTAATTTGATAGCTCATTATCTCTGTTCTATTTAAAAATGGAGCAAAGGGCACTTAGTGCAGGAGATGCCTTGAATGATCATGGTGTCCTGTAATGAGCCCGCAAACTTCTGTGAAGGAGCAGTCTAAATCACAGGATAAAAGCTCAGTGTGAAGGAGCCCTGACTTGTAGTAATTTGTCAAAGCTACCCTGTGAGCTTCGTGGATAAGCAGGGATTTCAGCTAGCTCCCCCAACTGCAGTTCCAGTACATTCAATTGTTTAATTGATTAATTATTAGGGCAGTATAGATAATGGGCAGTATAGATCATGTAGTGCTTAGGTACAATTTGATTTGCTTAACCTGTTCAACACTGGGAACATTGTTCTTGTGGGCTTGTAATACTCTGCCAAAGTCTTTTCAAATAGTCTGTATACTGTTCAGACATCCCATTGATGTGAAAACTTTGGAGTAACCACACCAGGTGGATTGTTCCTCAAAAATGTCAATTCAAAGAGATTGCCTTCCCCATGACCCTAGAATCAAAATGTAAAGTTTATTAAAGATCATGTTTACTAATAATGAATTCAGTTCTCTGAGTGCTGGTCCTTATGTAGCCAAAACAGCACCATCCATGCACAAGACGGAGGTGTCACCAGGCTTGGGGTACAAAAAACCTTAAGGAAAAAATCCTCAGGAGGAGTAAACTCAGCAAAAACAGCCCAGTGTGGACGGAGCATGTCTGACAGTTGGGGCGGGGGAGGCAGGGGGAAACAGGCTGGGGCTGAGAGAGGAACGGAATAGAGCAGGGATTCTCAAGCATTCTGCCCATCAGGGCCCTCTTGAGAGAGCTGAAAACAACTTAAGGTCCACCAGTCACAAAATGGTAGTGCAGGGTCAGAGCCAGTCACAAAATGGTGGCAGATAGAAGTGGAGTTTGTCATTATCAGCTGGCAATTACTGATATAATGTTATATTGCTACCTAATCCCTCTTTGGAAATGGCTAAATTCTTTGCTACAGCTTTTTCCTTGTAGCAGGGAGTTCCATAGATCAGCTTT
Organism: Heloderma suspectum; assembly: GCF_057233095.1. Taxonomy (NCBI): domain Eukaryota; kingdom Metazoa; phylum Chordata; class Lepidosauria; order Squamata; family Helodermatidae; genus Heloderma; species Heloderma suspectum. The sequence goes on along the minus strand of NC_139460.1, from coordinate 55,889,595 downwards.
CCTCAGGTGAAGTATTGACATTGGCTCTGAAGGTGTTACTCAGCCTCCCCATTTCGGGCAAAATTTGCCGATCCAGAGGCTCTACATAGTGAAGACTTTTCCTCCTTAAACCTACATGCTTCTCAAAGTGTTCTTACTTATCCCCTGTCATTTCTTCTCCCTTTCTTCTGTCACACTGAGCTTGTACTCTATCCCTCACTGCCAGTTTCTTTCATCCCCCCTTCCTGCTCCTTTTACACTCACTTCCTTCTATAACAACTTCCCTCTGTTATCCAATTACTCTGTGCTCCCAGTTTAAGAATAATTATTAAAAATATTAGCCAACCAACTCCTGCTGCCACACCTATCTATGTAGTGTGCTTGGCATGGCCACGGCACAGGGTGGTCAGGCAAAGAGGCAGTGGGCAGCCTGAAGCACTGAGACCAACCAGAAAGTAGGCTGAGACCTGTTGGTGAATCCCGGTCCACAGTTGGAGAAACACTGGAATAGGGTATCCTGACTGGAATACTGAACAGGAGCACTCCACAGGGCAACATCTTTGTTGCAGGACCCATTTTTTAGTTGCTAAAGTGAAATGTTTTCAAAATGAGTTGTTTCCAAAATGAGGTTTTTATTTATACGTCTGAAATATGTTCACAAATCTATTAATTTTCACAGACCGAACAGGGCTGTGAAAAGCAATTATACTGATATTGCATAGAGATTTCAACAGCAAATGACTTCATTGCTCTCATATTACCTTTCTTTTTTCAGTTTTAGGGATAGAAAGGTAATTTTTTGGAAGAATTTTAGATCCATGTTTTTTAAAGCAGCTCAGATCTGGAATAATGCTGTTGTGTTTATTTTCTAGGACCTGAAGTGAGATAACTGAATCTGATATGGACATGGGAACAAGTGGAGAGAGACTTTTGTTGATACACCGTGGCCTTGATGATGCACTACTCAAAGAAAAAGAAAATCAGGAAATTAACTTGTTTTGCATGCGTGGAAAAATGCTGTAATGACTTACATGATGTAACTTTATAGTCCCCGCAGTAGTAGATTTCAGAAGAGAAGTGAATGTATGCACGTGAGGTTTTTCTCTTTGGGGGTGGATGAGTGCAAGGATTCAAAGGACTCTTTTTACCCACTGTAATCTGTCTCTTTAGTGCTGCACTTCTCAGAATGATGTTGTACTGCCGCTTCGCATAAAGACCAAACTTCATGAAGGACTACTTTCAGACATTGCAAAGTTGGCACATTAGCTGCCTTCTGCTCTGGGCCAATTCTTGGCCACAGTGTAGCAACTACTTATATAGAGTGGCATCCCCATCCTCAGATTCATCATAAGTTGCACAACAGCAGTGCTGAAGGTGGAGTGGAGGTGTTGCCTATGGGTCATTAGTTTTCCTTGTTCACCCCCCTCCCCCCAGTAACTGTCCAGGCCAGGGCCAATTTATTTCCTCTTTCACTTACATTTTGGTACTACTTTTTCCAGGTAGCCTGAAAATTGGCCAACGTCAGTCCAGTGTGTAGAAAAGGTCAAGCTAAGCCAGCATTGCTATGTTTGAAAGTTATCTCAAGGTCACAGAACAGACTTCTATGGGACCACTTAAATCTTTATACTGCATGATAAATGATTCTATTTTCTTTCTTGGTTTCACTCACTCTTCTCTAAAAATCAATCCATATCTAACCTACCTACTATGCATTCATTCATTCATTCATTCATTCATTTATTAAATGTATTAATTGCCCATCTGGCCAGTCACCCGGCCACTCTGGGCCATGTACAACAGTACAATTTAAAACAGTAAGATTGGACATTGAAACATTGTTTAAAAATACCCTAACCCACCCCAAATGCCTGCCTGAACAACCAAGTTTACAGTGTGTGGTGGAAGCTCATTAAAGAGGGGCCATGGCGGAGTTCCTTAGGAAGGGAGTGGGGGCCACCACAGAGAAGGCCCTTTTGACATTTTCTACTACAAGTACAGAAACATTCCAATAAGGGAACTGTTTGTATAAGCTTTATTCATACCTATGTAGTGAGAGTATGAGTGGATGTGGTACAGGGTGAACAAATATTGTCCCTACTATGACATTTTTTAAAAACAAAAAACTACTTTAGCCTTTTTTTTCCCCCTAAAGAAGAGTGTAATTTCCAGCTCTTTTGGATGATCACAAAAGTCCCATCTACCCACTTGCTGTTAGTATTCCTGCTGTATATACTGTAATTTTTTGTGTGCTTTGGTGATCAGTATTGTAGTCTAAGTAACTTTCTGTTTTCCTGTTCTTTAATTAAAATGCTCTTTAAAAGCAAGGGCCAAGTTCAGCTTTAGTGACACAAATCCCAACATCTACAGTGCTGAATGTAGTCCTTTAATGTTCATAAAGCTAAGAATCAACCCGTAACAGTTCTGTAATGATTAAATCATATTTCTTTTCCATTTCTATACCCTGTAGTTACCAGAAACATATGCATAGAAACAGGAGTTGTTCTCTTCTAGACCATAGGTTGCCAGCATTCCTAATTAGATTGCAAATTCTTGAACTGAAATTCTGGTTTCTTGATCTTGCCTTTCAGTGGCTTACATGTGTAGGATTGATACAAGAGGATCCAAGGAACTGTGTGCCTGTCCAGTTTTTATGGACATTAAAAGTATTCTGTATAGAATCTGTTCTACACACTACGTGAAAAGGCCTTGTCTGCTTTTCTGCCACCTTCCCCCTGAGAATCACCCATTATAAATCTATTGTGAGAGCAATTGCATTATTTAAACCAACATCACTATTCTGAGTTCCTAACTTGTAGTTACCTCCCTTTTGTAAATTCAGGTCAGTTTCATGGAATGCTCTTCATTTGTTAGAATGTTCAATGGGACATTTATTCAAATCTCCTGATAGTTTTCCAGGGCAAACTGTTAGTGTGTTTGGGTTTGGGGGGGTTTCCTTATCAATAAATTGTGTTTCACATCTACAAAGGTACAGTGTTTCTTTTATTCCAAACTAGGTTAGGTATTTGCTCCATTATGCTCCCTATCCTCCCTTTCCTACCTGTACAACAAAACAAAAAAGGAAGGCTGAGCTCATAGAGCTTCCTGAGATGCTACAGACCTCATGATGTGAAAGGCGAATCCTTACCTACCTGCTATTCCTTCTGGACAAACTATTCAGCCTAGCATTTAATGACCAAAAAGTGATTTGAAAAAAGGGGCCCATTGGGAGACACTTGATGCGGTTTGGCTTACATTCTTGGAATACTATGCTCTGTGGAAGTAGAAATATCATATGTTGCCTCTGATTTTGAATATTTTATGTTTTACTCTGGTAGCATAGATAATTGCTCATATTTCTGCTGCAGTACTTTCAAAATGTATTTTTAGGCCTCAGGGTATACTGTAGTTTGATCCTCTAATAACTACTGAACTGGGTGGTTTAGTACACATGTCTAGTCTGAGTAAGGTGGGATTCAAAATTGGTGCTTATTACGAATGTGGTATTTGGGGATGTTCACCTCATAATGGCAAGGTTAGATTTCAAGCTTGTATATTGACTTTCATACTTTAAAGGTTTGGGATCTTGGCACTCTTATTTCATTAGGATATTGCGTATGCTTTAGGGCTCATCCTGAAGGCAAACAAAATTAAATGTATCACATTAGTTGGTGATCAGTTAATTCCATAGCATTGTAGTAAGTCTGATTCCTTACCAATAAATCTCATTTCTGGAGGATGCACAAAATGACAATTCCGTGGATTTATCCCATGCCACATATGAATTTGAAGTCTAATCATGCTGTTTGCCTTGCTAAACTATAGTTTTGTTTAAAACATATAAAGGAAAATAGCAGTAAAGAACATTGTATTGCCCTAGTAGACACAGCCAAATTCTTTTTCTATGAGTGGAATGGAAAATTTCTGAGAGTTATTGGAAGGGTTGGATTCTGCATATGCCCTTTTGAGGAAGATATAATATGTGCAAGAAAGCCATCTTCTTCAGATGTTTTGTGGCTACCATTCAGAAGTTTTAGCTTTCCTAAACTAGTCCTTTATTTTCCCTAATGTTTAAGAAACCAAAGTAGTTATGACTGTTTTAATGATTGCGTGGATTCATTTTTTGTATAAATATAAAGCCAAATCTTTGTTGTTTCTCCATTTGGAGAAATCTTTTAAACATAAGTGTGTTTTTATTTATTGAACATAGCTTTGTAAATAGAACTATATAATTAAAATAAAACCTGTTTTAATTTTTTTGTGTTTCTCCTTGAGTCAGCACAGCTCCAAGCAATAATTTCAAGCTCTGCTAGGCTACTTTTTCCATCACAGTAAGCCTGTAAATTGTTACAAATTTTCATTTAAATTATGTGCATAACAATGCCCATTTTTTTCATTGAAAATTTATGACCATTAAAATAGAAACAGTCAGTACTGTGGTGTTCCAACCAGTGTTTGAAACTGTGAGTTCAATACTACAGTCTAAATTGCCATATAATAAATGTTACATGTTTGAATTTATTTAAAACCATGCTTAACAAGTAAAGCTTAAATCATTAAATTCCTGGGCGTTACAAGCATCAGTGCAAATATAATAGAAATGAACTTTTCCAAGTGCAAATTCTCTGCTTTCCATGCTATGGGGAACATGTTACTGTGCACTTTAAGCCGCTGAAATCTTTGTAATACATAGTGCACATTATTCCTTCAAGTCAGATTATAGCATTTGTGGGTTTTTTTATTTTAAAAAACTTTTTAATGATTTGGTCTGAGAAATTATTTTGTCTGAGAACCTATGAGGAAAATGAATTTATCAGATCAGATGCTTGTCAGATAGAATCTTTTAACAATTACCTTTAAAGCACACTATTTCTCATGCATAAATTATTCAAACACACTTCTAGAAAAAAATAAAATTAAAATCCTTATATCTTGCTTATCATTATGCCAGTGTTTGTATTAATTGTGCAGGCCAGTGGTCTGCAAAGTGGGTGCGCGCACCCCAGACGATCTACTGGGGTGCGTTAGCTGCCTGATAATTGAGCAGCCTCCTGCTAGGGATGTACGAAAGTCACTTACCTTTAACGAAATTTGATTCGCGGTGGGGGGGAGGCGCTCCATCCCTCCCCCTGAAATTCTGCCTGGGGGGGAGGTGCTCTGTCCCTCCCCCCCAAAATTCTGGCCGGGGGGGAGGTGCTCCGTCCCTCCACCCCCGAATCCTGGCTTGCCGGGCCCGCAAATGGCGGCGGCCATAGCTGCCGTCGTTTGCGTCCCTGCAGTCAGCTGTGATAGGCTACGTAAATGTTTACGTATTCTATCACAGCTGAGTAAAAAAAAAACCCGCATGTACGCAAATGGCGGCGCCCATGGGTGCCGCCATTTGCGTTCCTTATTTTGGCACGTCTAGTCTACGTAAACATTTACGTAGACTACAGCGAAAATAAGGGGAACACAAATAGCGTAGCATCTACGCTATTTGCGTTCCCCTTATTTTCGCCGTAGTCTACGTAAATGTTTACGTAGACTAGATGTGCAAAAATAAGGAACGCAAATGGCGGCACCCATGGGCACCACCATTTGCATACGCGCGGTTATTGTTTTGTTTTTTTACTCAGCCGTGATAGGCTATGTAAACATTTACATAGCCTATCACGGTGTTTTTTAAAAATCTAGCCGTGATAGGCTACGTAAATCTTTACATAGCCTATCACATTTTGTTGTGTTTTTTTTTTACTGGAAATGGAGGCGGCAGCTGGTCGGAAGACCAGCCGCCGCAGCCGCCGCCGAACCGCCACCGGAGCCGCCGCCGCCAGGAGGATTCGCCCAAGGTAAGTCCCATCCCGGGGGGTGGCGGGGGGGTGGCAGACCGTTTCGCCACCAATTTTGGGGGGCCGAATGCACTGGCATTCAGCCTCCCCGAGATTCGTGGCGAAATTCTCTGACATCCCTACCCCCTGCTGTCCTGACGAGCTGCCAATGTGTGCAATGATGGTGGCAGCAGAGGCAGCAGGATGGGATGGGAGCTGGGAGGGAAACTCCATGGCATTTCTCTCTCTGCTCTAGTCCTATTCTGCCTCTGCCCCAGCCACTGAGAGCAATTGTGCCAGTTTCTGCCGGGCACAGCAGGGGAAGACACAGTTGCTTGCTCAGCCACAGCACTGGAGCAGTTGCCATTAGGGATGTACGAATCCCTTACCTTGTTCCAGGTGGGGCCGTCCGCGGTGGGGGGGAGGCAATCCCTCCCTCCCCCCAGAATCCTTCCTGACCGGCTCCGCTCTGTGGCGAGTCTGCGGAGCCGCCAGCCAGGGCCGCCCGCAGCCGGACCGCCGCCCGCTGCCGGGCTGCAGCCACAAATGGCGGCTGCTGTAGCAGCCACCATTTGTGTTCCTGCATTAGCCGTGATAGGCTACGTATATATTTACGTAGCCTATCACGAAAAGAGCAGGGATGCAAATGGCATAGCAGATGCTATTTGCATCCCTGCTCTTTGCCGTGATAGGCTACATAAATACCTATCACGGCTAAAGCAGGGAGAGAAATGGTGGCCACAGACCAGGGCAGCCATTCGCAGCTGGCAGACCAGGGGCAGCAGATGGACTGGGCGGCTGACACCAGGTAAGATCCGTCCCGGGGAAGCTTCACGGGGTGGCAGGGGGATTGCTCCATTCCACCACGGACTCCTGGGGGCTGGATTCTAAAGAATCCAGCCTCACTGGAGTCTGTGGCGGAATTCTCTAACAACCCTAGTTGCCATCCTCCCGAAGGACAGCAAATTTGTTCCAAATTGTTCCAAATTTCCTGACCTTTTCTGTGATGGCAAGTGGCTGTCAGTAGTATGCTACCTAGCAGATATTTTTGAAAAAACAAACACAATCTGTTTCTTCAAGGTAAAGGTGACATTTTAACAATGAGTGAGAAAGTAACTGCTTTTCGACAGAAATTCATGCTATGGAGAGAGCATTTTGAAAATGGATGTTTGGAAATGTTTCTATCAGTATGTGATTTTGTTGCTGAAAACAATCTAAATGTGTCACCCATAAAAACTCACATATCTGCACACTTTCTAAACTTGGAAACTGAATTTTGTAACCTGTTTAAAAATCTTCAAGAGTCGCAGTGGGTTTTGAGCCCATTTGTTAAAAATATAAAAATGCAGCACCTTCCAATTAGTTTGCAAGAACAACTGATTGACATCGGGATTCAGAGGAGGGCAACAAAGATGATCAGGGGACTGGAAACAAAGCCCGATGAAGAGAGACTGAAAGAACTGGGCATGTTTAGCATTGAGAAGAGAAGACTGAAGGGAGATATGATAGCGCTCTTCAAGTACTTGAAAGGTTGTCACAGAGGGGAAGGCCAGGCTCTTCTCAATCGTCCCAGAGTGCAGGACACGGAATAATGGGCTCAAGTTACAGGAAGCCCGATTCTGGCTGAACATCACGAAAAACTTCCTGACTGTTAGAGCAATATGACAATGGAACCAATGACCTAGGGAGGTACTGGGCTCTCCCACACTGGAGGCATTCAAGATGAAGCTGAACAGCCACTTGTCAGGGATGCTTTGACTTGGATTCCTGCATTGAGTAGGGGGTTGGACCTGAAGGCCTTGTAGGCCCCTTCCAACCCTACTATTCTATGATTCTATATGATTCTAAGATGCTCCCAAATGTTTTTTAGAGATCATTTGAATTTGAGAGGAGGGACCTACCTCCTCCAAAGGTAAACTGCCCAATATTGATAAATGTCTTGGTAATCCCAATAATTAGAAAATTTAAGGTCAGAGTATAAGTACACCTTATAAGGTGTACCTGTAATTCAAGCAACACAGAAAACACAACTGAATTGTTATGAACTGTTCTAGTTTAGTGGCATTTGGAATACAAAAGCTTGATAGGATGCAATTACCAATTTATTTACTTTTTATTATTATTTTTCCTTTGCTGGCAAGAGCTACAAAATAAGTTCCTACTGATGTGTTTTATTTATAAAACATCAGTCCAGATTGCTTTGAACCTTAAAGATGGACTACAAATAATTTTAAACAAATAAATTACCCCATCCCTGTTTTAAGCTTACGTTGCATTTTTCTGAATTCCCACTTCACTGGCTTACATGTTCAGCCTAGCCCAAATATCTGCCTTTACTTTCCTCTTATGGAACATTATCTTGCTGACTAACTCTTCATTAAACATTGACTGGGCTACATAACATATTTTGTATTTTGCCCTTGTATCCTCCAGGGCTTGTCCATTTGTTTGGCATACTTCAGCTTAATACTCCTAGAGTTACTCATGTGGAAGGTGTACATGGGTTGGTAATTTTTTTACTTATAAAATTTCTTTGCACTCTTTCATCACCAAAGGTGATTACAGGGTGGTGTACATTAAATTATAAAAAACAATCTAATGTAAGTGTAAAAACAAAACCAGAGGCATAAAAACCATAAAGTCAGCAAAATAAAATGAAATCAATTTAGACTGAAACTGAATTAAAGTTACAAATGTCAAAATACAGGAACACTTTAATGGGGTGCTAAAAAGAATACAGAGTCAACACCGATCTTATTTTCCTCATGGTATCCCAAAATTGGGTGCCATCAAACAGATGGTCATTTGTTTTGTAGATGAATAGTGCACTTCTTGCAACGATGGTATCTTATTTAGGCCCAGACGTCAACAGGCTTAGAATTGTCCAGTGATCTTCCTGGGTGTTGGGAGTTGAAATGAGGACTCCTTGGTACAGCTCCAACACTCTTGACACTACACTGGTTTCTTTCTCTAATATGGTTTCAGATATAATAGTTTTTGGTTTAGTTTGTAGCCTACCTTTCTATCTGTGAATAGACCAGAGTTCACATAACAAGGCTTTCCTGTCTCCTTCTTTCCTGTGAACCTCATGAAAATCTCCTGGTTTCAGAGGAGAAAGCCCTTGGGAATGGTGTAGGATACTGGGAGTGGGGAAAGATTGCAGAAAGAGAAAGGCGTTGATGAAAATTACCTCCTCATATAGGAATGGAGGAGCAGCTCAGGATCCAAGCCTATATCATTTAAAACAAAATAGTTGCAATAATTAAATACATAAAGCAAGCAGGTTCAATGTTAGTTGAATCATATTTCATCTTTAGTTAGAAAAGTGGGACAACACATTCCACCTAGTTTGGAAGGTGACCAAACAAACTTCTTGAATGAACAAAAAACAGGTTTCTCATTAAAAAAACACAAAAAACATAACAACCAAAGGGTGTTCCAGGAATCATATTTTAAAAAGTTGTACACCTCATTTATTCTTAATTGGTTAAAGTAGATTGTTCCTAGGTTCAAAACTTGCCTCGTTAGGCCTTGTGTGTGCTTCCAGTGACTGACTTCAGCAGGCAACATTCAAACCTGCTCTGAATTCTGTTCTTCACCACTTCCCTGAAGAAAAAATTTATACTTGAAAGTCAAGTTAAAAGTATAAAGCCTTCTAGAGATGGTGTCTTCAAAATCATGATTTTTTAAATTGGTAGTGCTTCTGTGTGTAACCACCACTTTTACTCAACCCACCCAATATTGCTGGAAGGGATCATTGATATCAGATCCCTAGATGCTCAATTAAAATAAAATGTATTGCTCACAGCTGTCATCAGAACTGTAGAAGTGCAGAGGACAATTTTAACACGGTTCACAGGATTGTTACTTAAGTTTAACCTACAATGAACAGAGTCTAACTTTCCCATAGCTAAACTGAATATGCCTTTGAATTCAGGGGGAAGTGTGCATCTATAAGAGACAGGAGAATTTGATTTTTAATGAGCCAGCTGAATAGCTTTCTTTGGTATGTGATAAAGAATGCAGGAAGTTATTAGTTGCAATCACAGGAGAAGCCTGGCATGTGTCAATGTCGCATGCTACACAAGTAACAGTAAATCAATGCTTTAGAGACCTGTAAATTCAGCTGCCAACGAACTCTGCTTGGTCTGTCTTTCCCATTAGGCAGACAGCGTTGTACTGAGGATAATGGAGTGACCTGAGATTCAGGTCAAAGCCAGAATGTCTATTGATGTTTTGTCATTCTCTGCTGTTCTGCAGAGAATCCATTAATAAGAACAGTAGAACTACAAACCTCAAGTACTGGCCTAAAAAGTGCATCTCTTCCATTTTTTAAAATGGAGTGATTCTGACATCTGATCTTCGTGGCTTTCCTGTTTTCTAAAGCTTCTCTCTGGTAATGGTGTCTGGGGTACCTTTTAGTTGGTTTGTGGAGAGGCTGTGATAGTGCTGTGGGCCGAAGAGTTCATAAGCAGAGTGTCCCTTAGGGCGCAATCCTATGCATGTTTAGACAGAGAAAAGGCCTACAACTCCCGGGAATGCTGGGAGTTGTAGGCCTTTTCTCTGTCTAAACATGCATAGGATTGCGCCCTTAATGTCTTAGCTGAGGCTTGACAAAGGTGAGCAGAATCATATATATGGTGACTCCTGTGCTGGACTGACTGACTGACTAGCTCTTGTGTGGGGATCTTCAGGGCACAATCCTATGCATGTTTAGACCAAAAAAAAATGTCCTACAACTCCCAGCATTCCCCAACCAGCACTGCTGACTGGGGAATGCTGGGAATTGTAGGACCTTTTTCTGTCTAAACATGCATAGGTTTGCACCTTACGTTACTTAGAATGTCCAAAGCATCTCAATTACTAGAAGAAACTGAAATCAGGAAATGTATGCATCTCTGCCTCAAAATGGGGGCTTCAAATGACACATAGGTGTGGAATTTGGCATGCATGCAAAGGAACCTATGTTTCTAGGGAAGCCTGAAAATGGGACATTTTGTAAATCCTTCTCACCTCATACAGGTGACATTCCCTGTCCAATAGGCACATGGAGGGAGGGGCAGGATTGTGACTGCGGACCCTGGCCTATACACCACATGTACAGTTGACTGCCTGAACAGAGCCTACATGTGGTGTAGCAGCTAGAGTGTTGGACGGGGAATCAGGAGTGGGATTCTAGTCCCCACTCGGCCATGGAAGCTCATTGGGTGACTTTGGGCCAGTCACAGACTCTCAGCCCAACCTACCTCACAGGTTTGTTGTTGTGAGGATAAAATAGAGAGGAGGAAGATAATGTGTGCTGCCTTAGGTTCCTTAAGGAGGAAAAAAAGACAGGATATAAATGTAATAATAATAATAATACATGTATCAGGCTGTACATAGACATGCTTTAGGAACTTGTTCTTCGCAAATTTCGATAAAGACTACTCAGGTCACTTCCCAGGCTAATCTGTGGATCAGAACGCAGTTGCCTTTTGGATTTCCTACTGTGGTTGTAATGCCGCTCTGTGTTCTTCATATGTGACTTCTCCTCACCAGCTATTATGAAACCCCAAATGGTTAAGTTGCTTCTACAGCCCCCAGGAAGCTGACATTTTGTACAGTGGTCTTCCACGGCATTCTGATTACTAGAAAAGTCTAAAAAATGGGCATATTTACATTTAGCAGTCAAAATTCAGAAGTTGATACAGAGCATAGGAACATGCAAAGCTGCCTTAATCTGATTCAGACCCTTGGTCCATCTATCTCTGCATTATGTCCACTGACTGGCAGCCGCTCTACAGAAGACTTTTCCAACCTTACCTAGGCTGGATCTACACTTACCGCCTTTTTTTGCTTCCAATGAGGTTTCACTGCCTGCCTTTCACACCACGCAGTAGCCACCTCGAATTGGAACCGGAATTTCCCACTTCCGTGCTCCTGCTTTCAATACCCTAATATCCCAGTATTTCCCCTTAATGTGCTCTGATTTTCTGCCTTTGCTACCATATCCAGTCATAGTCCCCTCCCCCGCCTGTCCATATGCAGCGGTGTTTGTATTTCTCTCCTGTCCAATCACAGCTCTCGACGGCCCCATGTCTTCTTCCGGCTACCGATTGCATAGCTTCCTCAGCAGACCCTGTTTCTTCAGCAACAAGCAAAGGGCTGGATGTGCGCGCGCTTGTCTGATCTCGGAAGCTAAGCGGGGTCGGCCCATGTCAGTAGTTGGATGGGCGACCACCTGGGAATCAGGCTTCCTGCACTGAGCAGGGGGTTGTTGTATCCCTTCAAATGAGATTAAGTTTTACCCCCTCCTGTCCCCCTCTCTGGATGTTTTTTTTTTAAAATGCAGGTGTTATCCTCGCAGAATCAGAGCTTCTCCGGGATTTTTTTTTTCTAATTCAGGCATGATCTTCGAAGTTGTGAAGCTTCACAGCTTTGAAGCTTTGAAGAGCATGCCTGAATTAGAAAAAAAATATCACAGAGAAGCCCCAATTCTGTGAGGATAACACCTGAATTTCAAAAAAACCCACACATCCAGAGCAGGGGATAGGAGGGGGTAAAACTTAAATCTCATTTGAAGGGATACAACAACTCCCTGCTCAGTGCAGGAAGCCTGATTGCCAGGCAGTCGCCCATCCAACTACTGACCGGGGCCGACCCTGCTTAGCATCCGAGATCAGACAAGCGCGTGCAGGAAAACAGCAGGAAAACAGCATAGCACTCGAGTGTGAACCGAGCTTGCACATTCGATGAAGCACTGCAACGGGGAAAATGGGTGGGTGTGAATAATCACGTTTTAATGCGAGAGTGTTTCACCTGACAGGACACCGAATTCATTGAGATGGCGGGGGCAATGTAGATCAGACCCTAGAGATTCCAGGGGCTGAACCTGCCACTTTGTGCATACAAGACACATACTCTAACACTGAGCTACAGCCTTCCCCCTGCAAACTGCATGTTGGGCAGAATATTTGACTGAGAGGCTTGTTGCCCTTTCACACAGTTTGGGGGAGAGTAACAGCCAGCATGTATGTATATAAATTTCCTTGACAACAATAGTGTATACTAACTAGGTTTAGGTTCTTCTTCTTGTTGCCACTAAAAAAAAAAAGCACCTAGTGCTTGAAAGCAGGTATGGACTAAGATGCAGCATATACATTAAGGAGTAATTTGCCTTTTATTGCAGTTTAGTTTAAGAATAATTTAATCTGCAGTTAGTTACATTGTTACATTCTTCCAAGTCCATCAGGTGAAAAGTAATGTGTAGCTTCCTTTCAAATGATATATAGCAAAAGGAGAGGACCCTGCAGGATTAGACTAAATGTTTTCCTTTCTCAGCCACCCACTGAGAAGTAAAGGGTGAAGCCACTGATATACTCCAAAACACCTTTTCAATAACTGTAGGCAATCTTAAAATCATGTTCATTCAACATGATCCTGGTTTTACATCTTAATGAAAATCCTATGAGAAAATTCACACTTCCAATTGATTGTGCATTTTCCCTGCTAACCAATATATTTGCCCCTACTTTGTGAACGGATATCATTAATCCTAAAATGTGGTTTCTGATTTCTAGTTTCATAGTCTCAAGGCCTTTGAGAAAGTACTTTTCTTTGTTTCTATACTCTGGTGATTTACAAAATAATCTGAATAACTTTATTTACAATACCAAGTCTCAGTTGGATTCCGAGTAACATGACACTCGTGTGTCAAAATGTTTCCAAAATGCTTCTATGCAAATTGAAGTACAGAAAGCAAGGTAGAATGCAATATAATGTTTATGGAGACTGTATCTATATACTCTATGACATCTCTGTGTAATAGTTAAACACAGATCCCTCCCACCCTGACAACTGAACCCTGAAAATCTGTAATGCAGGGGAAATGTACAGCTTCTCATTAGGTAGGTGATGTATTGCTGCTCTTGTCCATTTAATCTCCATACTGATTGTGTAGTGAAGTACTTTGTTCACTCAGAGCCTTCCTTGGTTTCCTTGTATCTTAAACTCAAAGTATGTGAGACTTATTAGTAGCATATTTATCAGGCAATCACTGCAGCTGTCTATTATGAGGTTGGCAGGCAAAATATAAATGTAGTTCAGTTGAATATTAGAGCAAAATATTTAGCTCTCATTCTTCTCTCAACCACCATCACTAGTTGGATTCTCTTGAATACCAGCATTTTCCTCTTAACTCCAGCAATTACCTTCTCCACCCCCACCTCCATACTTCGATGCTCATGTCTGTTTCGCAGGCATCTACTGTTCTGTATATCACTAACCACCTTTTCCAGACTAAGAAGATCCAGTTTTGCAATCCAGCAATGCTAATATTCTCATTGTTCACCAGCAAATTTCTGTGTTGATACTCAAATCATCTTGGTTGAGTGTTCTAACAAAAACTCAAATAAGCCTTCTTGTTATCAGTCTGCAAGCCATCCATAAACGTTGGCTGAACTGTCATGATGTCATGGACTGTTCATAATCACACAGCCACTTGGGGGGACAACAATAACATGTTGATCAAACAGTGCAGCTTCTACTAGGAAAGTGAGAGATCAGTATGGCTGAAACCAAGGCAGGATCTACACTAGAGTCTCTTTTGTGTGTGAGTCACCATCATGCCCACATTTTATCAAAACTTGATGATTGCTCTGGGGGCACATGCAAGTTAGTACAGCACAGTATCCACCCCATGTATGACACAATCAAGTGCCACACACAAATACATAGTTTTCTAATTGTGGTATATGTTGGAGGAATATGAAAGGTCATATTAGGGTAGAATTCTATGGCCGCTAGACAGTGTCTAGATGGCCATGGGATTTTTCAGTTTCTAGGAATCAAACTTGGAGCCAGGGCTCCGAGCTCGGTTCCCAGAAACCTGAATCCATGCCCCCTTCTCCTGCTGCCTCATAGGCAGCACAGTTTGTCCCCAGTTTTGCACTTGTAAGAGCATTGCAGAGCAGGTAACAAGGGGTTGTGCCCTGGGACAGGGATGGGAGGAGACCACAGAAGTGCCATTACAATGCTTCTTATACAGCATGTGAGCTTCCCCCCCCCCCCCGGCTCTGACACGCCCCAGTTAGACAACCAAAATTTGCCGTCTAGCTGCAAATGCAGGGCAGCTGGAGTACAGAGGAAAGGAACCCCTCTGTGCTCCACCCACCCTACATTGGACAGTCTGCCGCCTCCGAGTTTGGAGGCGGCTGACTATCCCCATAGGATTGCACCCTTAGTTGCTGTTTGTAGTGCAAGCACATGTCACAAACCTCGGTATAGTTCTGCAAATGCATGGAAATGGGAGCGCATGTTGCCATTTCAGTTTCCTTTTTCTCTTCCATTTTTCTGAGTCTGCTGACTGCATGTGCACTTTGGATGGTGCTCAGTAGTGCAGGTTTAGAAATAAATTGCATGGCAGTAGTGCACAGCGGCACTGCTCTGTACATGTGCTTTCAAAAAGGGTATATGCAAATAAATCATAAAGGTGAAGGCTGTGGGGGAGAAAAGGTGGAGATGTCATGGTGGTGCTGCCATCACTGTTCTCTCCCTGCCCAGGCAGATGCCCTGCTGCCATTGGCCAGGGAATTTTTTCTGCTCCTTCAGGCCCTTGGAGGCTCCCGCCTCCCAGTTGGGGCCATGGGATGAGCCAGCAATGCTGGCTCTCAGTGGCAGCAGGGTGGCACAGGATTGGACACCAGGGATCAGATGGGCCCCTTGCTGCCATTCTCCTTGGGCAGCCTTTGAGCTACTGTAGCCTCCTTCTCCTCCTCTGCTTGTTCCTTTGGCATGCTATCCGCAGAGGGAACAATCGCTGTTCGTTTTCGTTTGTTTTTTCTTGCCCGCAAATACCATAAAAATTAGTGCAAGGAAAGAACAGGAAATGAAAGAGAAGACATGGGGGTGGGTAAAGAAGAAGGTGGGAAATAACGTTAAAGCCACACCTACTGGTAAGAGTCATAATACCACTAGGTTGGAACACACATGATTTTGTATCACATGGAAACCACAAGCTCTGGAAAAACAGCCATAAAGGTGTTTTGGGAAACAATTCAGTATTGATGGAGAAACAGCATCAGCACAATGGGTTAGGGTGTGCACTGCATATCCCAAGCATGAGCTAGATGTTAAGAGTACTGGGATAAAATGCTAATGTAGATTAGCCCCAAAACACAGGGCCTAGAGACAGAAAGTTGTGTGGCACATATGGGCACTAAGGTCCAAGGAACAGCTGAGTGGAAAGAGGTCACACAAGAACAGTTGCCAAAGTATAGAGAGGACACAGGCCTGAGAGAGAGAGAGAGATGTTAGACTCAAATGGGTAGAGGGGATCTTACTTGAAGCTTAGAAACTGGGGGAGATGTGCACTGTTGGTAGGATGGGAGTAAAAAAGCAATTAAACTTTAGAGTAGAAGTTTTGGACAGAAGGTCCAAGGGGCTGAGCTGAGGGTCTAGCATTCACATTTGATTTGAACTAGCAAATCAAATATTTGGCTGCAGTTCCCCAATATATTATATCATTGCTATAGTAACACCTTGAATTACCGGGCTAAATTAGGTCCCCAGATAGCTTGCTACAAATGCATAATTAATATATATTTATACTCATTTTAAATAGAGAGCAATTAGTGTGAAGAAACTAAAAAGAAATTAAAATGTGAACGTTACTAATCTAATATTTAATACTAGTATTAAGCGCATAGCATTAATCAAGGAATGAATATTGTTTAATGACATGTGAAAAGACTCAGCACAGCAATAGTACGACTTAACTATTAAGAGAAAGGCTCTCTAAATGCCATAATTGTTTCTACTGCTTTGCAGAAAACTTTGAGGAAGTTTTGCTATCTATCTAGAAACCCTTCCTGTATACTTTGTATTTATGGTGGTATCATGCAGTGTAAGCTAACTAGAGGCATAACGTCACAGTGTAGACCACCATGGTCTGCTGGAGTGGGGATGAAAAGCAGGAAGGCGCCAACTGCAGGAAAAGGAAACCTCCATGTGCATAGAAAAAGATTTATTTAAAGCCCATTGAGTTTCAAATAGATGTTCTTCTGCAGGGTCACTCTTTTTAATCATACACACAAACGTGTACGCGCGCGCACACACACACACACACACACACATTATAAAATATGCAAAGAAAATAAAACTGATTGTCAAGGAATGATACTGGAATCATCCATTCAAAACAGATATTTTCATCCTCCACAAAGAGTCAGGCTGTTCCAGAAGTGTAAAAAAGCTTTCTTCCAAAACTTGAGCTGGATTGTGTGACACAACGATGTCTTGTTGGCATAGCCATAGATAATAAAGGAGTATCATGTAATCACAAACATGTCATAGTTTTCTACTGCTCTGGCCACTCTCAGCTTGTATGTTAGCTTTTCAGAAAGTGTGACCTGCCACATACTCTCAAACTAATCCTCTATAGACAGATCCACCAAGGTTTTCCACCATTTAGCTACCTCCAACCTCAACACTGCCGATAGCATTCTGATTAGATCCTTATGAAGCACAGCTTTATTGACACCCTCAAACCAAGGGGCACTCTTGAACAATCATTTTCAATCTAGTACTTACCCATTCTTGCAATTTGTTTCTTTGGCTGGTGTGGGCCAAGATTCCTTTTCAGCTTTTTGTAGCAACTGTGAGAGCTGCTAGCATAAATGGAGGAAGGGAAGTGGAGAGGCAAAGCCAAGCCTGGTGATGCTCCTTCTGTCATGTAGTCCAGCTCCCAGCCACTGTGCACCACTGCCCAGAACTCCTGTTTCTCTTGTAACCCCATCTTTCTGTCTACAAAATGCAGCTTCTGTTCTTTAGGCCATGAGACTTTTTCTACGTTCCCCTTAGTTGGTCCTCCTTCCTTCATTTCCCTCTTTCTGTGCCTGTGTTTTCCTCATCTTGCATCTCCTGTACTTACTCTTCCCATAGCTTCCTGAATTTTGTCCGTTGGTGACTCTGTCCCCACCCCACAGTTTCTTTGCCTCCTAAGATGACTACTAGTAGGGCTACTGGTCATGATGCCTATATGCTACCTTCAAGGTTAGAGACAACATGGGGATCAACAACAGGAAATGGAAGGTTACCAGCATGAGACTTAATACAAGCCAAAGCAACTTCCCTTGGAGAAGCCTGCCTATAAAGTTCCCATGCTTCCTGTTTCATTCTCTGCAGCTGTTTATCAGCATTAAGAACACATAATTTCTGAAAACACAAGCCAGAGGTGTTATTACCGTAATCATCATAAAGTACCTTGACCCTTCATAAAATAGATGAAGACTGCTGTATAACGTAAGTTAATGTGCTGTATACATAGTAAAGGTACACCAGAACGCCAGTAAGGAACTTGGAAAACCATTTTATCTCCTGAGTATGTTTATCAGAAATAAGGCAACAACTTAAGTCTTCACAAAGTGGGGTTAAGTTTTGTCCATCCATCCATCCATCCATCCATCCATCCATCCATCCATCCATCCATATTTATATACCCCCTTATCTGCTAAAAAGCCATCAAGGTGGCATACAACAAAACATTGCAACGATAAAAACAAGAACACTAAAAACCGTTAAAATATTAAGACGTATGCATCGTAAAAGGCTAAACTGAAAAGTGACTTTACATCCCTTCTAATTAAGGCCAAGAGAGTGGGGCCATTCCTAGTTCTTGAGGGAGCGCTTGGGTAGGTTTGTAGTGAGACAGGCGGTCCCTTAGATAACTGGGTCCTAAGCCATTTAGGGCTTTAAAGGTTAAGATCCATACCTTGAATAGAGTCCAAAAAGCAATGGGCAACCAGTGCAGGTCTTTTGGAACAGGTGTAATATGGCTCTAATGCCATGCATGGGTTAGCAGCCTGCTGCATATTATGGTGGTGGGATTTGGGACAACATTATGTCTTGGGATCACAAATTTATTTGAATCTTACCCGCATGTCCAGAGCTTAATTGGAGGGCAGCTGGGCACAGACCTCCAAGTCCAATTTGGACTTTTACCACAGGCCTAGGTGCTGCATTTTGCACAAACTGAAACTTCAGGACACTGTTCAGGAGTACCCTGATGTAGAGTGCATTGAAATAGTCTAAACGTGATGTAACCAAGGCATGGATATCTGTTGCCAAGTCAGACCAATTCAGGAAGGGTTGCAAATGGAGCATCAAGCGTCATTGTGCAAATGCACTCCTCCTAGCCACTGCTGCCACCAGGAGATTCAGGGACAGCATAGGATCAAGGAGCACTCCCAAACTATGGACCTGATCCTTCAGGGGGAGGGCAATCCCTTCTGGAACAGGTTGAGTTCCAGTTCATGAGTCAGGCTTTCTACTGACCAAGAACAATTCCATCTTGTCTGGGTTTAGCTTCAGCTTGGTCACCCTCAGCTTATTGGTGGCACCTTAATCCACAGCTTTGCATGACCTCTCCCAACAGTTTCATGTAGATATTAAACAACATGGGGGACAAGATAGAACCCTGTTGGACATCACAGGCCAATGGCTGTGGAGTGCAACATTAATCCCCCAGCACCACTTTCTGGATATAGCCTGACAGAAAGGACTAGAACCACTGCAAAACAGCACACCCAAGGCCCAGCCCTGCCAGACAGTCCAGAAGAATACTATGGTTGATGGGATCGAAAGCCGCTGAGAGGTCCAAGAGAAATAATAGGATTGTGCTCCCCCCATCTAGTTCTCTGTGTAGGTCATCCACTAAGGTGACCAAAGCAGTCTGAGTGCCTTATCCTGGCCAAAACTCCAATTGAAATGGGCTCAGATAATCAGATGCACCACCTTCTTGATCACCTTAGCCAAGAATGGTACATTTGAGAATGGCCTATAGTTAGATCTCCTGGGTCAAGGTACAGTTTCTTGAATAAAAGTCTTATTGCTGCCTCTTTTAAGCAAGAGGGAATCACCCCCTCCCACAAAGAGGCATTAATCACTTCCCTTAGCCACATCATCAGTCAAACCTTGGCCTTTTTAATGAGCCAAGAAGGGCAAGGATTGAGTACACAGGTCTTCACTGCTCCAGATACCCTGTTCACATCCTTGAGATCTACACACTGTTATAACACATATTCAGCCAGCCATTTGTTGTAACTATGATGAAGAATGGTTTTATGTGAAAATTCCCATTTATGGATGGTCTTTTGCAATCATTGTTGAGGAGGTGTCCCAAAATGGTCCTAAAATGCATTGGAAGACTCACATGGTGTTGTTGTTTTTTTTAATTTTGTATCTCTTGAAATATGGCACATAGAAGTGAATATGGTGTCAGCCCCCTATTTCGAGGTTAAAGAAACCACTGGGCTTTTGGCAATTAATCAGAAGGCATATATAAGGGATATATGCTTTACTTTCACCTTTCATACATGACTCTTGTGACTTTCCAGAAAAGATGCCTGGGTATATATTAAGCAAGAAGGTAAGCCTGAGATAACAAATTCAACAGCCAAGAAAATACCAGCCAATATAGCAGGGGTGCACAAACTTTTCAGTCCCACGGGTTGCATGTGATAATGGCTTGAAGGATACACACACACACATGCACACACACACTCCAGCAACCCTCTTTCCTTGCTGGAAGTGTCTTGTCTTTTTTCCACCCCTTCCACCAGCAGTCGTGATACAGATTGCTCTTTCCTCTCTGCTAGCAAATTTGTATGAAATTGGCAATCGCAGGGGCAGGGAGGGATGCAGCAGCAGGGGGATCACAGTATCTCTGGGGCACTGCAGGTTGTGCACCCCTACTATATAGCATCAAGAAATTGCCAAACTCCAACATCAAGGGATGAAGATTGGCAGCCCTTATTATTTACCATTTAAACAAAGGTTCATAGCTAAAGGCTTCAAACTGTAACCCCTTCATACACATTCACATTGTTGAATGTTGCTGAACAGTAAGTCAGCATTCCTTGCTTGTTGTTCCTTCCTTTTTTCCTTAATACATAATTCATGCGTTTTAATCAAGGAAAAATAATCAATGAAAGATGCAGAAATGCCCCCACCCCCACCCAATGAATACATTTTCAAATGCCTGTGGTTATTTCTGGTTGTTCCGATTTATTGTTTTTGCCAACATGTATCACAAGATCATAAGCAATAAAATTAAATCAGGCTCGCATAAACATAATGACCAGATTATTAAATTGGCCTGGATGTGTCCAAAAGGGAATTTGATTCCCCCCTCCTCTTTCAACAGTTGTACAGTTCTTTGGATCGTATCTAGTCAAAACACATTAAAAATGGACATTTAAAAAAAACACCCTGTAACAATCCTCTCCATTCAAAATAGATAATACAATGCAACATGTTAAGCAGATCAACACCCCCAGAGCAATCAGCAGCATTAGATGAAACCAAACTCTATTTTTGAATGCAGCAAGAATGAAAAGAGCCATTCTGAAATGTACAAGGTGATTAGTGCTAACCAGGAAGAACCAGATCTATTGAATGCTCTAGTGACTCATCTTGTTTTTAAAATGCGTAAGAGATGTTGATTTCTTGGCCTTGGTTGTGCAAATACTAATAGGGCCCCTGAAAATATTTACCATATTAAACTTCTCGTTATTAAATTTACTCAAATACATTATAATTTGTTGAGGTTTAATAATTCAGGAGTCATTTATCAATATTTCAAAAGCTGTTCTCCATAGATGATGTTGAGCTTGATTCAATGATTCTGAGCCAAGCACAAATATTTGATGAGTAATTTCTTCAGCTGGAGAGGAGGAGTTATTTACAAATGTATTACAAAGGCACTACATGAATGTTAAAAAGAAGCAAAGGGTGATTCTTTTTAAGAATCTATCTGCCTGCTGGAGTCTCTCAGGGGCGATTCCTCGCTTCCCAGTAGCATCTAACAAGCTGCTGATACGGACCCTGCTGAAGCGTGTCTGGCCATTCCTTGCTTCCCAGTAGCATCTAACATCCGGACCTCAGTTCTTTCAAGGCTCTGCTATTCTACTACAGCAGGAGCAGTTGCAATTAATGCCAGTGGTAGCGAGGATTTTTTCTTTAGCTGTTGCTTCAGCAAAAATGTTAACACCCTATCACTGTTCCTAGCCTAGACAGTGGTCTAGTGTTGCCTTCTTCTGGTAAGGCGAGCTGTTACAACCATTTTGAAGTGTTTATCGGCTCTGCTCCTTCCTTCCCATTTTATAGCCTAATAATGTGTAGAGGAATTAAATGACCTGCTTCCCCCATTCATGCAAAATCATCATGTTGTCTTAGACTCAACATTTCTTTTTCATTTGGCTTCTTGCTTGTTACAAGCTGGTGTCCTTCCTGCAATGCAGCTTCAGAATTTTAATTACAAAAAGAGAAACAAACTGGAATTTTTCACCAGAAATAAAGGGAAGCTGAAATGGACTAAATTCTAAGAGACAGCCACAGGCTGCACAGAAGCAGTGACTGGCAGGCTGTCTGCTGTTTCTCTACCCTCATCTGAATCCTAAATTGCCTTATAGTAATAATTGCTTTATATTAATAAATCAAAACAAAAATTCCACAACTCTTCCTGCCTCATGTTGGCTAGTTATACGGAAATGTAAAAAAACTGTTTTCTGCCTGCTGCTACTTTCCCTTCTCCACCCACACCGTTCTTTGTATGTGTGTGGGCAACTTCTGTCTATGCTAAGAATAATTCATACTTTCTCAAGGTTATCATTTACAGCTTTGTGATTAATCTGCATTTAAATGCCCATTCATATACCTGCTGTGGAGAAGAGTATTATTTTCAAAAATGGTTTGACTGGTCAGGGATCGCAGTGGCCACTAAACACATTTCCAAGTTTAAGGTCCTTTGTGGAGTTGGAGAGCCAACTAATGTTGCACTTCCAGAAATGAGTAGACTGGAGGCAGGATAGCAGCAGGACAAGGTAGAAGAAAGTCTGTATTTGAAATTGGCTATAATACACAGGAGTGCATCCATCAGACCCCCACGTTATTCTCAGACAATTACAAAAGACAATGTAATCTGGCATAGGAAGCTGCTAAAGAAACATATTAATCTCCCTAGGTAGTAGGTGCTGTTCCCTACTCCAGAATTTTCTGGGCATTCTGCACAGACCCATCATGGAAACAGGCTCTCTGTTCACTTCACCGGTGGATCATGTGCGCAAGCAGCAGGGGTTGCAGATTCCTCCGAAATTAATGGTGAGGCCCATGTAGAGGCAGGTGTTCTGTGTATGCATTGACATTTCCA
The DNA here is from genome assembly GCF_057233095.1 of Heloderma suspectum. NCBI lineage: Eukaryota > Metazoa > Chordata > Lepidosauria > Squamata > Helodermatidae > Heloderma > Heloderma suspectum. Next base: position 55,866,627 of record NC_139460.1, on the reverse strand, counting down.
GATGTGCAAGGATTTGTTAGGTGACTCATTGTAGTGGAGGGAAAGAGAACTTGCACAGTCTTTTGTAAATTTATACTGCCACTGCCACTTATATCTATAAAGTGTTGTCATAGTGACTGCACACAAATAGCAGAGGCCCGAGGTCTTGAACTGTAATTGTCCTTATTCAATGTTGAACATAACTTTCTTGCTTAGAGTAGACCCATTGAAATCAATGGGATTTAAGTTAGCTTATGGCTAAGCAAAACTAAGTCTGGATCCAACCCCAATAATTCGATACACCTCTATCATGTACCCATTTAGTTTTTCTAAGGTTAAAAAGTCCCATACTTTGCAGTCTTTGCAAGTCCCATACATTGCAGTATAGCAGAGTTGCTCCAGCCCCTTGATCATTTGGTTTTTCTTTTCTGATTCTACAATATTTTTTTAAGATGCGGCAACCAGAACAAACAGTATTCCATGTGTGGTTATACCATAGAGTTGTATGAAGTCTAGGGTGGCCAAGTGTCCTACTTTACAGAGGACAGCCCTCTACTTTGGAGAGCTGGCAGAGGACATTCCTCTCTTTGAAGGTGCCCTCTGTTTGATGGGCTGTCCTGTCCAACTCTGGTTTAAAATCAAAGAATCATAAGGAGGGAGAACAGCAAGGGGCTTTGAAGTGACTGAGCAGGTCACCTGGCCAGTCTTCACTATGGCAAGACGTACGCGCTTTTTTTTTTTTTCAAAGTCAGCTGTGATAGGCTATGTAAAGATTTACGTAGCCTATCACAGCTGACTTTGAAAATCTAGCCGTGATAGGCTACGTAAATCATTACGTAGCCTATCACGTTTTTTTTTTTACTTTACAGGGAAATGGCGGCGGCGGCAGCCGGTCAGAAGACCGGCCGCCGCCCCCGCCCCTGCCGAAACGCCGCCGAAACGCCACCGGGACCCGCCGCCGAGAGGAACATTCGCGCAAGGTAAGCCCCATCCCGGGGGGAGGGCGGGGGGCAGAGAATTTCCCCACCAATTTTGGGGGGCCGAATGCGTTGGCATTCGGCCTCCCGGAGATTCATGGAGAAATTCTCCGCCATCCCTAGCCTGCAACACAGCCATCCACCATGACCCCAAGATCCCTTTCCTGGGGTCAGTTGCCTCCAGCTCAGACCTCATTAGTGTATGTATGAAGCTGGGATTTATTTATACTTTGTCCCAATGTGCATCACTTTACTCTTGCTTACACTTATTTGTATTTGCTGTTTTTTTGCCATTCACCCAGTTTCAAGAGATCATTTTGGAGCTCTCTGTAATCCCTTTTAGTTTTTAACCACCCTGAATAATTTGGTGTTGGCAGCAAACTTGGCCACCGTACTGTAACTCCAGATCATAAATGAGGATGGGAAAATGCACTGGGCCCTCCCAATAAAGATCCTCAGGAGACCCCATTTCTTCCATCTCTCCATTGTGAGAAGGACTGTGATATGCCGAATTAAATGCAAAATTCCAGAGGTTAGCCAGAAGAGATAAGGAATTATTTTTAAACAAGCAATGCACAGAAGCGGAAGAAGATAATAGAATAGGAAGGACAAGAGACCTCTTCCAGAAAATTAGAAACATCAGAGGTAAATTCCAGGCAAAAATGGGTACGATCAAAAACAAAGATGGCAAGGACCTAACAGAAGCAGAAGAGATCAAGAAAAGTTGGCAGGAATATACGGAAGATCTGTATAGGAAGGATAATAATACTGGGGATAGATTTGACGGTGTGGTCAGTGAGCTAGAGCCAGACATCCTGAAGAGTGAGGTTGAATGGGCCTTAAGAAGTAGCGATGTACGAAAATCACTTACCTTTTGGGGATTATGCTAATGGTTGGGGGGGAGGCGTTCCGTCCCTCCCCCTGGAATCCTCGCCGGGGGGAGGCGTTCCATTCCTCCCCCCCCCCCGGAATCCTAGCCGGCTGGCTCTGCTCCGCAGGGATTCTGCGAAGCCGCTGGCCAGCTCCGCCAGCAGCTGGACATCTGGCCGCTGGCTAGCAGGGACGCAAATGGCGGTGGCCATAGCTGCCGCCGTTTGTGTCCCTGCAGTCAGCCATGATAGGCTACGTAAATGCCAGCTGATTTTAAAAAAAAAAACAACGCACGTACGCAAATGGCAGCGCCCATGGGAGCTGCCATTTGCGTTCCTTATTTTGGCACGTCTTAGTCTATGTAAATGTTTATGTAGAGTAAGACGTGCCAAAATAAGGAACGCAAATGGCGGCGCCTATGGGTGCCGCCATTTGCGTACGCACGTTTGTTTGTTTTTTAAATCAGCGTTAAATCAGTCATGGCTGAGCGAAAAAAAAAACTGTTTGGCATGTGTAGTCTACATAAATATTTATGCAGACTAAGGCGAAAATAAGGGGAACGCAAATAGCGTAGCGTCTACATAAAGATTTACGTAGCCTATCATGGTGTTTTTTAAAAATCTAGCCGTGATAGGCTACGTAAATCTTTACATAGCCTATCACTTTTTTTTGTTTGTTTTTTTATTTAACTGGAAATGGCGGCGGCAGCAGCCGGTCAGAAGACCGGCCGCCGCAGCCGCCGCCGAACCGCCGCCGCCACCAGGAACATCCGCCCAAGATAAGTCCTGTCCCGGGGGGGCACGGGGGGGCAGACCGTTCCGCCACCGATATCGGGGGGCCAAATGCGCTGGCATTCGGCCTCCCCGAGATCCGTGACGGAATTCTCTGACATCCCTATTAAGAAGCATTGCTATTAAGAAGCATTATTAAGAAGCAAGGCAGCAGGAGATGACGGTATCCCAGCTGAACTGTTTAAAATCTTGCAAGATGATGCTGACAAGGTGATGCATGCCATATGCCAGCAAATTTGGAAAACACAAGAATGGCCAACAGACTGGAAAAAATCAAATTATATCCCCATGCCAAAAAAGGGAAGCACCAAAAAATGTTCAAACTATCAAACAGTGGCACGTATTTCACATGCCAGTAAGGTAATGCTCAAGATCTTGCAAGGTAGACTCCAGCAATTCATGGAATGAGAATTGCCAGATGTACAAGCTGGGTTTAGAAAAGGCAGAGGAACTAGAGACCAAATTGCCAATATCCGCTGGATAATGGAGAAAGCCAGGGAGTTTCAGAAAAACATCTATTTCTGTTTTATTGACTATTCTAAAACCTTTGTGTGGATCATCACAAATTGTGGCAAGTTCTTGGTGGTATGGGGATACCAAGTCATCTTGTCTGCCTCCTGAGGAATCTGTATAATGACCAAGTAGCAATGGTAAGAACAGACCATGGAACAATGGACTGGTTTAAGATTGGGAAAGGAGTATGGCAGGGTTGTATACTCCCACCCTACCTATTCAACCTGTACGCAGAACACATCATGCGACGTGCTGGGCTTGATGAAGCCAAGGCTGGAGTTAAAATCGCTGGAAGAAACATTAACAATCTCAGATATGCAGATGATACCACTTTGATGGCTGAAAGCGAGGAGCTGCGGAACCTCATGATGAAGGTGAAAGAAGAAAGTGCAAAAGCTGGGTTGCAGTTCAACCTCAAAAAACACAAGATTTTAGGGATGTCAGAGAATTTCGCCACGAATCTTGGGGAGGCCGAATGCCAGCGCATTCGGCCCCCTGAAATCGGTGGTGAAACGGTCTGCCCCCCCCCCCAGGACGGGACTTACCTTTGGCGAACCTCCCTGGTGGCGGTGGCTCTGGCAGCCGGTCTTCTGACCAGCTGCCGCCGCCGCCATTCCCAGTAAAAACACACACACACACACACAAACGTGATAGGCTACGTAAAGTTTTACGTAGCCTATCACGGCTAGATTTTCAAAAAATACCGTGATAGGCTACGTAAATGTTTATGTAGCCTATCATGGCTGAGCGAAAAAAAAAAAACCTGTTTGGCACGTGTAGTCTACATAAACATTTATGTAGTCTACGGCGAAAATAAGGGGAACGCAAATAGCGTAGCATCTACGCTATTTGTGTTCCCCTTATTTTCGCCGTAGTCTATGTAAATGTTTATGTAGACTACACGTGACAAAATAAGGAACGCAAATGGCAGCGCCCATGGGCGCCGCCATTTGCATACGCGCGGTTTGTTTGTTTTTTTCACTCAGCTGTTATAGGCTCTGTAAACATTTATGTAGCCTATCGTGCCTGACTGCAGGGACGCAAACGGCGGCAGCTATGGCCGCCGCCATTTGCGTTCCCGGCCGGCCGTAATTCACGGCGGGAGGGACGGGGTGCCTCTCCCCCGGCCAGAATTTCAGGGGGGAGGGACGGGACGCCTCCCCCCTGGCCAGAATTTTGGGGGGAAGGACGGGGCACCTTCCCCCCACCGCGAAGCAAATTTCTGTTCAGGTAAGTGACTTTCGTACGTCCCTAAAGATTATGGCAACCAGCTTGATTGAGAACTGGCAAACAGAGGGAGAAAACGTGGAGGCAGTGACAGACTTTGTCTTTCTAGGCGCCAAGATTACTGCAGATTAGGGATGGCCATGAATTTCTCCACGAATCTCAGGGAGGCCGAATGCCAACGCATTCGGCCCCCTGAAAGTGTTGGTGAAATTCTCCGCCACCCCCCGCCACCCCCCGGGATGGGACTTACCTCATGCGAATGTCCCTGTAGGCGGCGGGTCCCGGTGGCAGTTTGGCGGCGTTTCGTCAGGGGTGGGGGCGGCAGCCGGTCTTCCGACCGGCTGCCACCGCTGCCATTACAAAATAAAGTAAAAAAAACCCCACACACCCGTGATAGGCTACGTAACGATTAACGTAGCCTATCACGGCTAGATTTCCAAAGTTAGCTGTGATAGGCTACGTAAATCTTTAAGTAGCCTATCACGGGTGACTTTGGGGAAAAAAAAGCGTGTACGCAAATGGCGGCGCCCATGGGCGCCGCCATTTGCGTTCCTTATTTGGGCCCAGGTAGTCTATGTAAAGATTTACGTAGACTACGGAGAAAATAAGGGCAACACAAATAGCGTTGCCCTTATTTTCGCTGTAGTGTACGTAAATCTTTACGTAGACTACCCGGGCCCAAATAAGGAACGCAAATGGCGGCGCCCATGGGTGCCGCCATTTGCGTACGTGCTTTTTTTTTTTCCAAGTCACCCGTGATAGGCTACGTAACGATTAATGTAGCCTATCATGGCTGACTTTGGAAATCTAGCCGTGATAGGCTATGTTAATCATTACATAGCCTATCACGGGTGTTTGTTTTTTCCATTCACTTTTTATTTCGCGGCCGGGGAGACGGGGCGCTTCTCCCTGGCCTGAATTTCGGCCGGGTGAGGTGGGGCACCTCCCCCTCTGGCCTGAACTTCGGGGGGAGAACCGAAGCACCTCCCCCCCACCGCAAAGCAAGCTGTGGGACCAGGTAAGTGACTTTCGTACATCACTACTGCAGACACTGACTGCAGCCAGGAAATCAGAAGACGTTTACTTCTTGGGAGGACAGCAATGACAAATCTTGATACAATAGTGAAGAGCAGAGACATCACACTGACAACAAAGGTCTGCATAGTTAAAGCAATGGTATTCTCCGTAGTAACCTATGGCTGCGAGAGCTGGACCAAGTCTGAGCGAAGGAAGATAGATGCTTCTGAACTGTGGTGCTGGAGGAAAATTCTGAGAGTGCCTTGGACTGCAAGAAGATCAAACCAGTCCATACTCCAAGAAATAAAGCCAGACTGCTCACTTGAGGGAATGATATTCAAGGCAAAACTGAAGTACTTTGGCCACATAATGAGAAGACAGGATACCCTGGAGAAGATGCTGATGCTAGGGAAAGTGGAAGGCAAAAGGAAGAGGGGCCGACCAAGGGCAAGGTGGATGGATGATATTCTGGAGGTGACGGACTCGACCTTGGGGGAGCTGGGGGTGGCGACAGCTGACAGGAAGCTCTGGCGTAGGCTGGTCCATGAATTCACGAAGAGACGGAAGCGACTGACCGAATAAACAACAACACTTAACTCTACCCATCTGTATTAGTTTGTGTTCCCTCTTTCTAGAAGAGTAGGTTTGTTTGACAGAACAGCATGCACAGCATTAGTTTCCTTTAGAGGAGACATGCCTTAAGTGTTTTTATTTATTTAGGGCACAATCCTATCAGGATAGGTGGCTGCTCCGAACTCGGAGGCGACTGCCTATCCAATGCAGGGCAGGAGAAGCGACTTCAGCCACCCTGCATTTGTGGCTAGGCAGCTGATTTTGGCTGTCTAGCAGTGGGAAGGAGGAGCAGGGGAAGCAGCTGCCAGATGACATATGGGATGTGTCATGCCAGCATTTCTGCCTTCCCTGCCCCGGAATGCCCCCCGGAACGCCCCATTTTCGCTGCTCCTCTTTTAAGCATGGAGTGCAGGGCCATTCTGAGCTGCCTGCAAGGTGGTGCAAGAGGAGGGAAAGGTCAGTTCTCAGGGAACTGACCTCAGAGTGCGGGCTCTGAGGTCAGTTCCCGGAAACCGACGTATCCTATGGCAGTCTAGCTGCTGACTAGCAGCCATAGGATTGCTCCCTTAATGTATTTTTTTAAATGTATCTTGTCTTTCTGACAAATGTCCCTTAAGACGGCTAACATCAATGGTAGTCCAGCTTCCCCAACCTGGAACCCTCCAGATGTGTTGGACTACAACTCCCAGCATGCCAGAGCCAAAAAGGCGGTCATAGTCTGTTAATTTATAAATGTAAAGATTATACAGCTATTATGAAGTGCAGAAGCAAGCACAGAGATATTATTAAGAGATTTTTGAGCAACGTTGTTCCTAATCCTATCTAGCAATTCTGGCACGCACATTTCCAGGCAAAATAGTTCCAAGACTAGAGAGAAAAGGTACCCATTTCAAGGCAGGCAAGACCCCTGCCCCAAAGAAAAACACACACTCTCCAATTTGCCAGCCAAATTGACCGGGAGGGGGATTATTTTCAACTTTTGCCTCTCTCTCAGTATTATGATGATTGGTCAAATACCACATTTAAAGCCAAACCACAGGCCTCTCATGGGGGGGGGGGATCCGAGTTTAATAGCAGCCTTGTTCTGCCTCAGATGAGATTTCCCCAACAACATAAACCCACTGTGTCCAAATTTCATTCCGGCTTTATGCAATCAGTTCATCCATCAAGTTTGCAACACAGTTAATGCGCCGCTGTTCGTCTCCAGCGTTACAACTGAATCTTCCATTATATTGCCCCTAAATATATTTCCTTTTTACCACTCTGGAATTAAGACAGATATCATCTTTGTATTGCACTCAAGTTCTAGTTTGATTTGCCAGTGAGAAAACAACATTCAGTTAAAATACTAGGTAGGGAGTCAATTTGCTGGAAAGAGAGGCATTTATCAAAAACATTTGATGGGCATAAGACATAATACACATGGAAACTGTCTGCACTATTTTGGGCCTTTTCACATTAAGAACATGAATTCCAGCAGGGATGAAATAAGCACAGGAATTGAAGGGCCACAGCTTGGGGTTGAGGCACACGCTCTACTGGCAAAATGTCCAGGATTCAATCTGTGGCATCTCCAGGTGGGGCTGGGAAAGGCACCTATCAGAAACTCTGGAGAAACACTATCAGCCAGTGGCTTCCTATGGTCCTATAACATTTACCCATTGTGAAGGAGTGCTAGCGCTAACCCCAGCTTCCTTGCAAGGTAGGACAGGCCTGTCAGGAGCACCCTAGCTGCCTCCTAAAGTCCCCTCCAGTAGCCAAAACAAGACGCAAACAAAAGGGATTCTTCCCAAGGTTTTATTCCCTTACAACTTAATGACTCTTTCAGATGCTAATTGCCAGCGACTAAGCAAGGAACTGCAAAGGGTATCTTAGCAGGGTAACCTAAGCTCCATGTACGCAGTTGGTCCCCATTTGGAGGAGAAGGGCGGGAAAGCTCTGAAACTTATGGGCTAGGAGGGGAGGCTCCCCTCCTTACCCATGGGGCATTGGGGTACAGCTGTTGCCATAACGCCAAGCGAGCTGAGCACCTCCTCTCGGCACCCTCCACCTCGTGCCTCTCTCTGCACCGGTGCCTTGCGTCTAGCAACAACCGATCTCCCGCTCTTTCGCTGCCAGGGTCACTATCTCTCTCAGGAATGCAAGGAGAGGGGGCCTCTCCCTGAAGCTGCGCCTCTGAGAGATGAGCGGGCTCCTCTCCCACGGGTTGTAGCTCTTCCTCAGAATCAGAGCTGCTTTGGGGCTCTATGGGCTCAGTTCCAACCCTGACATCACCAAAGCTGGCCTCAAGCCCCAAAAGACACCCAGTAACCACCCTCTCCAGCCAAGAGGCACTGAATTTAGCACTGCGGTTGAACAGAAAGGATCACACCAACTTGGAGTTGGAGGATGACTGCTTATTATAGGGGAAGGGATAGAGGGAAGGGGCAAGTTAGAGGTGGTAGGTTGTACAGAGGATTACAAACCTGAAAACTTGCAAAGAAAATCAAAGCATACACAGAGAGCCTTTATTTTGCACTCCCAAGCAAAATAACCAAACTAGCTAGCCTATCATTTCACATACCTAGGTATGGGCCTCCCAGATAGCATCCAGCCAACAGCAGGTCCAAAACCACCATGATGAAGGGAGACACCATGCCTCTCCCTCGACCTCCTTTTAAGGCCCAGGCCCAGCAACCCAGGGCAGATTTCCCTTAGCCAGTCACCAGCTCAGCCCCCAAAGGGACCACCTTTGCCCAGAAGAGGTAGGAGCTCTATTTCCCAATTAACAGGGACTGAGCATGGCCTTGAGGAGCTGGCAGATAACACACTATTCCAGGTGAATGCCTGGGACGTGACGCCCAGGCCTGGTCTCATGGTGGGAAACAGGCCGTCGTTCTTGGCACCCATAGCCAGTGCGTTTCCCCTTTCCTACCAACCAAATGCTAATGGGTTTCTGGGCTTAGAGAGTCACGGAAAAGTCCCACTGTGAGTGCCAACTATCTTGCATAATCCACCCCTAATCTATCAAAGATACAGTTAGCTAACTGCCTTTCATACCAATATATCTTACTACCACAATGGGAGGAGTGGAACAAATGGTGGGTCCAAACTGCTGTCTCTTTGCTCTCAAGTTAGCACTTTTGCACTAAGCTGGAAACACAGGAAGCAATCAAATGGGTTTCTCATAAAGGAAATATTTGGGCAGCTTTGGTTTTGCAAAATGTTTTCACTTCCTGTGAGGTGGGTTCAGGCCAGGGGACAGGTTTGAGGGGGACAGATGGTCCTGGGGAGGGTGGCCACTTACACATTGCAAAAAAAGAGGAATTGCATCAACAAAAAAGAGGATGAATGAAGGAACATATTTGCATAACATTTGCATATGCAGATTTGTCAGTGCAAATTTAGAAAGACTCACTGTCATTTACATAGAAATACAAGACACCTCTCCATAGTAGGGAAGACGGACCAGGTGAGCTGTGTGCCTGCTAGGGATGTACAAATCCCTTACCTCGCCATCTGCGGGGCGTCCGCTGGGGGGGAGGAGATCCATTCCTCCCCACTGGAATCCTCACTGGCTGGTTCCGCTCCGCAGTGATTCCGCAGAGCCGCCGGCCGGCTCCGAAGCCCCAGCAATACAGCCGCCATTGCCGTATCACTGGCTGGACTGACTAACTGCGGATGCAAATGGCATCCAGCGTAGCCAAATATGCCATTTGTGTCCCTGCTCTTTGATGTGATAGGCTATGTAAATCTTTATGTAGAATCCACCGGCAAGGACTTCGTGACAGAGGAGGAGGTAGGAGATCCGATCCTCCACAGACTTCAGGTGGCCGGATTCAATAGAATCCAGCTTCATTGGAGTCCGTGGAGGATTTCTCCAACGTCCCTAGAACCTGCCTCTTCAGTAGGGATGTACGAAAGTCACTTACCTTTCCGCGGATTATGTTGATGGTGGGGGGGAGGTGTTCTGTCCCTCCCCCCGGAATCCTCTGCGGCCGGCTGTGCTCCGCGGCAGCTCCGCGGAGCAGCCGGCCAGGCCCGGCCAGGCCAGAGCCATCCGTAGCCAGATTTCTGGCTGCGGAGGGCTCGGGGGAGGGGGAACCGCTTATGCAAGTGGTGGCGGCTACGACCGCCATTTGCGTTCCTTATTTTTGACGTCTTAATCTACATAAATATTTACGTAGACTATGATGGCAAAAATAAAGGGGAACGCATATAGCGTAGCGGGCGCTATTTGCGTCCCTTTTTGATTCGCCGTTTTAGCCTACATAAATCTTTATGTAGGCTAAAAAGGTGAATCAAAGAGGGATGCAAATAGCTATTTGCATTCCCCTTTATTTTTGCCGTCATAGTCTACGTAAATATTTACGTAGACTAAGACGGCCAAAAATAAGGAACGCAAATGGTGGCAGCCGTAGCCGCCGCCATTTGCGTACGCGGGTTTTTTTTAACCCAGCCATGATAGGCTATGTAAATCTTTACGTAGCCTATCACGTCGTTTTTTGTGATTTTTTTAAACCCAGCCATGATAGGCTACGTAAATCTTTACATAGCCTATCACGTCGTTTTGTTTTGTTTTTTTTACAAGACTGCAAATGGCGGCGGCAGCTGGTCGAAAGACCAGCCACCGCCGCCGCTGCCGCAGCTGCTGCCAGAGCCACCGCGACCCGGAAGCCGCCGCCGCCAGGTGAGTCTCGTCCCGGGGGGGATCCGCGGGGGGCAGGCCGTTCCGCCACGGAGTTCGGGGGACTCACCGAGATCCGTGGTGGAATTCTCTGACATCCCTACTCTTCAGTCTGCTGCCCAGGTGCTCACTGTGGATGGGCAACTTCAAGGCCCTGCTGCTTCCTGTTATTATGGTTCTTTCATTGGAAAACAGACTTGGACTGGACAGCCCATGAAACAGAGAAGTCTTGCAAGTAGAAGACGGTTCTCTGCCAGCCCTTCAAAATAGAGGACCGTCCTCTGTAAAGTAGGACACCTGACCACCCTAGCAAGGTGCCCTCTGCCCCCTCCCCTGTGAGCTTAGCAGATGGCCGTGGTGGGGGTGGTGGTGCTGGTACAGCCAGAGCCACTTTTTTTTTAACACTGGGCCCAGACCCGGAAGCACCAGACTGCTACAGCTGCTCTCTGCTTCCCCTCAGTGGCCCTCTGCCTTCCTTCTCCATTGCCTCTGGGCCTGTGGCCCAACGTAGCATTCTTCTGCAGTGCAATGTTGAGGGCAAGGCCAGAAGCATTTGAGGGAAAGGAGATGACAGCCACCCAGCCGGGTACTTTTCCACTCAGTGCTGGGCCTTTAAAATAATTTTTGAAAAGTTTTTTTTTTAATTCAAAAAATATATAGTGAAACTGCTTTCAGCAGCTATAATTAGGCCCTCAGTCTCTAGCGCTCCAGCACGAGATGTGTCTTGATGTCAGGCCTGAGTTGGCTAGAATGCAATAATTTTGCAAGTGCATATGGAGAGAGCATTACTGTAGAGGGATTTTTGTACTCTTTACCTGTATTTTTTTTTAAAGGCAAGTTATGAATATTCAACTCTTATGTTAATATCAGAGCAGCAGAAGGCTGTGCACCCACAGTGAGGACACAATCATATGCATGTTTAGACAGAAAAAAAGTCCTACAACTCCAAGCATTCCCCAGCTAGCCATGCTGGTTGAAGAATGCTGGGAGTTGTAGGAGTTATTCTGTCTAAATGTCCATAGGATTAGGTCCTAAATGCTCAGTGCAGCTATCAGAACAATAACATTTAGTGGTACGTGTTCAAGTTCAGTTGTTAGCTGGCAGCGCAATACAGCTAGCACTTCCTTTAAGTGTGTTTTGGCAATGTCCAGTAGCTGCTTCTTTTTGGGAGGAGGTTATTATATGGATAAATTTTGTACTGGAATAGTCTTTAATATTCGCTGGTTTACACACTCTTTTATATTACTTACCTGCTTCATGGAAATTAATGAAAGATCAGCGCAAATGGATTCTCTGCACCCTTTGGACAGCTAAAAGATTGATATTACAACAGTGGAAGTATAAACGCTCATCTCCTATAATGCAATGGATTAAGGACCTTACAACGCTTTCAACATTTGAATGGGTGGCATGTAGACGTCACCTTCAAATGGATATTTATTTCGGTATCTGGTCTGCTTTTATTGACCATATGTATAATTGCTAGTAGGTTGTATTTTCATATATATATGTATTTCATATGTATTCATTGGTATGGATATATACAAATTCATATATTTTTTAAAAAACCTCAAAATTTAAAAAGGAATCAATTATTAGCACTGGCTATGACAGGCAATGGGGAAGTGGAACCCCAAGTTGGTATAAGCATTCTGCTCCCGACTTCAAGACTCTGGGGTCTTATTAAGACAGCCCTCAACGTTGAGAGCAGGAAGAATGGTGGCATAGTCTGGTGTGTGTTTCTCCAGAGATCCTGCTGCTGCTGGCTCTCGCTGCCAGGCTTCCTCATATCTTGAAGGGACGGTGAGTAATGAGGCTATTAAAGAGAGGATGGCCTTGACAATCCAGTCCAGCATCCCTCTCATGCATCTGCCCAACAGCTAACAGCCCTTCTGCGGACTGATTTATCCTCAAAGGATCTCTGTGTGTGCATCTTTGAAGGAGGTAGCTAAGGGACTGGGAAAACATGTGGTTTGGTCAGGATGTTCTCACCAGCTAGGCTGGGCCCCTCATAATTTTTGTTGGAATCAGCTGTCTTGTGAGGAAGAGCAGCAGGACCATCTGCTCAGGGAGGGGGGTGTCACCTGGGGCCCCCTGAGCTGCAATGGGAGTGATAAGATATCAGCAATTTCAGAAGGCCCCACTCTGTAAGGGCAAAAATGCCCACCTGCCTTACAGCCATTTCCTGGAAGGCTGTCGCCATACTATTTCTTGGTGCTTGCCAAGTCCTGTTTTTGAATGGTGAATTTATTTATTTATTTATATTTCGAATTACTTTTAGGCCACCTTTAGGTAAAACCCTTATAGCCCATTTCCATTTCAGTTGGTTGTTGTAAGAACTTCATAACAATAAGAAATGGACCTAGGGTGGCCAAGTATCCTCTTTTACAGAGGACAGACCTCTCTATTTGAATATCTGCCAGATAAGAGGACGGTCCTCTGTCTGAAGGGCTTCCTGGTCCAAGTCCAGTAAAAAGAAAAGAACCATCCCAAAGAAGAGCTGGGCCTTGAAGCTGCCCATCAGCGCTTAGCACCTGGACAGCAGACTGAGCAAAGCACACAGGTCACCTGGTCAGTCTTCCAAATTAGGGTGACATGTACTGTATTTCTATTTAAATTATAATTATGATTTATAAATTTGCATCTATACACATAAAGTAACATATCTAGGTTGGATCCAGATTTATGCTGGATCAACTGCACCGAGGAAGGGGACCTCCCAGCCCCATCCTTCCTGCGGCAGCCCCTCTGGCCTCCTGAAAATGCTACACAGAGTCAGAAGACCATGTTGAATGGGGTGAACTGTAGTGTGTTCCACTGTGGAATCCCTAAAAATTGGACAGAGGGACCTTCCTCAAGTGGAGGCTGTGGAGCCCTTCCTTTAGCAGAAGGTCTCTTCCTCTTGCAGGATGCTGATCCTGGATCCAACCCGTACATTTTGTGCAAGTTGCTGTCCTCTTTTGTCCACTTTTTGGATGATGCATTTCCTCTTTTTGAAGACTCATAAGCAGCCATTCTAAGCCTGAGTTTGCTGTTTAAAGACTTACGTAGCCTATCACGTCTGGGTTTAAAAACAAAACAAAACACACATACGCAAATGGCAGCGGCTATGGCTGCCGCCATTTGCATTCCTTATTTTTCACCGTCTTAGTCTACATCAATATTGACGTAGACTAAGACGAAGAAAAGAAAGGGGAACGCAAATAGCGCCCACTATGCTATTTGCGTTCCCCTTTCTTTTTTTCATCTTAGTCTACGTCAATATTGACGTAGACTAAGATGGCAAAAAATAAGGAACACAAATGGCAGCGGCCGTAGCCGCCATTTGTGTACGCATTTTTTATTTTTTTTTATGCAGAGCCCTCCGCGGCCGGAAATCCGGCTGCAGACGGCCCTGGCCTGGGCCTGGCTGGGCTGCTCCGCGGAGCCACCGCTGAGCACAGCCGGCCGTCGAGGATTCTGGGGGGGAGGACTGGATCACCTCCCCCCTTGTCGAGGATTCCTGGGGGAGGGACGGAACGCCTCCCCCCACACCATGAACAGAATCCGCAAAAAGGTAAGTACGTAGCCTATCACGGCTAAAGACATGGACGCAAATGGTGGCAGCTATGGCAGCCGTCATTTGCATTCCTTCCTATTGCCGTGATAGGATAGGTATATATTTATGTAGCCTCTCATGGCAAAAGACAGGGGCGCAAATGGCGGCCGCTACGCCATTTGCACCCATGTCTTTTGCTGTGATAGGCTACGTAAATATATACATAGCCTATCATGGCTAAAGACATGGATGTAAATGGCAGCGGCTACGCCATTTGCGTCCCTGCCCTGAGCCGTGATAGGCTATGTAGATATTTATGTAGCCTATCACGGCTTGCCAGGGACGCAAATGGCGGCCGCCATAGCAGCCGCCATTTGCGGCTGCAGCCTGGCAGCAGCTGGAGCCGCCAGAGGTGCCGCCACCGCCGGAGCCACCACTGCCAGAGCCGCCGCCGCCACCCCCAGAGCCGCTGCTGCCGCCGGAGCCACAGCCAGGTAGGCTCTGTTTCACGGGGCTTTCACAGGGTGGTGGGGCGGGTTGCTCCATTCTGCCACGGATTCCGGGGGACCGAATTCACTGGAATTCAGTCTCCCTGGGATCTATGGCGGAATTCTCTAACATCCCTAATGCTTGGATAAAATCCAAGTGAACAAGCAGAAAGCAAACCCAGGAACAGGAGGGGCAAGCAAGTAAGCAATGCGGCATCAGAGTCAGGAAGCCAGGTAAGAAACAAGCAAAGATAAGCACAACGGTGTGTTCAGAAGCAAAACATGGTGAGAGAACAGTAGTATGGACAGGGGCTACCAACAGTAAGAGAAAGTGATGTAGAGGATGCTGGAGGGATCTCACAGAGAAGGGCAGAACAAGATAAGGAGCTAATGAGGCTCCCTTGGCTGAACAGGCACTCCAGTGGAGAGGGGGCCGCTCCTGTCTTCAATTCCAAGAAAACCCCAGGTGCAAAGCTCCTTGCTGCCAGAGGTGCTGCTGCTGCTGCTGCTGCTGATTGCTGTCAACAACACCATCATCACCATCATCATCATCTCCTCACCTTTCAGAATACAAATCCTTCCACGGTTACATCAAACTACATTTAGTGAAATCATACTGAACAATATCAAGACATAACAAATCATCAGGATCTTTCCCAGAAGGCCGTTGGTTTCAGTTGACCCCGTGGGACTCCCAGCACTCTTCTGTGCCTCCTTCCCTGTCCTATTTCTTCCCCCCAGGTAGTTGGTGGTAGATGGCACTGTCTCTCTATGTGTGTGTCTCTCTCACTCTCTTTTCCTCTTTCTCTTTCTGACAAGAGATCCCAAGAGCTATAGGTGAGGCTGGCATATTGGCTACAGATAGGAACACACTGGCCCCACATGTAGTGGAGGCAATGGCCAGTCCCGGCGTCATCACCCAGCATCTTTGGGCAACTGCCAAGGTCCCAGAAGGCCTCACCAGCACTGATGCTTGCTGTAGGCCTGCCTTACCCTTCATTCTCTCTCAGCTCTGACTTACCTAGTGGCAATTACAGCCAACTGAGAAGCAGCCATTTTAAATTGCCCACCATGCTCTAACAGTGATGTCAGAGCCTGCCCCCGCCCTCAGGTATTTTGCCGAGTGCTCCTCTCAGAGTTGGAGCTGGCCATAGTGATGGCATTTCAGGGATCCCTTCTGGATTATAGGCGTCTCAGCTGAGTCATGGAATATCTTGTGTCAGACCTCTGGGCGGGAAGCACCCTGGTGACGTTACAAGCCAGCACGCTTCTTTGCTGATGCGGTAGTTTTTTTGGAGTAGGCCATTAAGCCAATTTGCTTTGAATATTGTTGTTAATGCTTAAAATGCCTCCCCACCAGCCCATGCAGCTCACTCAGCTTGCTTCTTTGAATACTCCAGGGGACACCTCTAGCAAAAATAGAAAAGAGACATGATGGATTCTTAATGATGGAATCAAGGTCTGAAAGCTTCACCATCTTTCAAAGAGAGACATTTCATTAGTTTCTAATGTATAGAGTTCAGTTTGTCTCAGCCCTTTCCAAAGGCTCAGGATGGGCAACTACAGCTTGTAAAAACTACAAGAACAGAATAGCTAATTAAAATATATGGGGATGATCCTCTTCTATATACATTGTGCTGTGTGTAGGAGCCCCTCTGCTGCTGCTCCCAAAGACATATGGGACATTTCTACACCAGCCTAAAATCCTGCATTTATAATGAAGCTTTCTGCTTCCGTTTTAAATGCAGGATCACAACTGACTCCCTTTACACGTGCTTCCTCCCCACCCCCCTTCTCCCCGTATCTGAGTCTTCCATTATCTTTCACTGATCTCACTCCTCTTCTTCCTGCTTTAACTCTTTTCACGGAGGAAACTGAAGCGGAACACAACGGGGTAATTTGATAGCTCATCTGCGATCTATTTAAAAATGGAACAAAGGGCATTTAGTGCAGGAGGGTCACGGCAGGGTCACTGCATCATGTAAAGACCCCGCAAACTTCCATGAAGGCGCAATCTCAACTGCAGGATAAAAGCCCGGTGTGAAGGAGCCCATGGACAGCAATACACTCTTGCAAGAGACACCTAATGGCCTGTCTGTGCAGGAAAATCCTGATGTTTATGATGAAGCTTTCTGGATAGGATTGGGGAAGTCATGATTTCTCAGCCAAAGCTGGCTCACAGGGTTGTTGTAAACCTAAAATGCCACTTTGAGCTCCTTTGAGAAAGTGCAAGATACATGTGAAATAAACAGATCAACAAGTATATTTAGAGAGCAGCAGCCCTAAGCTCCCTTACAGAACACTCCAGTATCAGAGCCTCTGATCTATCCTAAGCCAGTCTCTTGATAGCAGGGTGGAAGTGAGAGGAACCCCCAGATTGTTTGGGGTGTGTATGTTCCCATCTGTGGTTTTGCGGGGGTTTGTTTTGTTTTTTATCCATTGAAAAACACTGCATGCAATGAGAGAAATTCATTTAGAGCAACTCCAGGGCTGGTCTAAATATTCCCCCATGTTGGGGGTGTGGTTGGTGGCTGGAAAACCACAACTGCTCCTTCCCTGCCCACCAGCACCCCCCGTCATGTCTGTTTCCCCCCCTCCTCAGGTTGGAGTTCTGACCTCAGAGAGGCAACCATTGCAGAGGTTTTTGTGATGGCTGGGAGAGGGGATCCATGGTGAGCCATATCCTATGGCCCCTGGAACATCCTTCCAGAGACCATAGGATTGCTCTCAGAAAGTTCTACCTCACACTGTAGAAGCAAACAAACCACCTTCTGAAAATCAGCACACATAGGGCCTACTCTACAGGCAGTTAATTTGCCACCCATTTGTCACCTGTGGCATGATGACAGTTATTCCCTTTACGTTTGGCAGGACGATAGAGAAGACCAAGCAGCCTTAGGGTGAGAGAGCTCAGCTAGAGCCTTACTGGAGCAGACCAAAGGGTTATCTAGTCCATCATCCTGTTTCATAGAATAGAATGTTCATAGAAGAATAGTAGTGTTGGAAGAGGCCTACAAGACCATCGAGTCCAACCCTCACAGTGGCCAACTAGATACCCCTGGTAAACCCACCAGCAGGAGACAAGGGAAACAACCCTTCTCACTGTTGTCCTGTAGCAATCTGATGTAGCGTAACACTTTTTCTTCAGGGTCTCTAAAGGGACTCACAGCAAAGGCTTTATACAGGAACAATTAACATATATTTTAATTAAAAATAATAATAATGCACATGTAATAGTTTTACATGTATAACCCACCAAAACAATAAAACAGAGCATAGCCCCTCCCAAGGTTTTGTCTTTTTTCTGCTGGCCAAAGAAGGAAAAACAGTCTTTATTCAGTTCACTCCAGCTCCGCAGCAATCGTCTCAGAAATTGGATCAGGATCCAGCAACACAGGAACAACGTAACCAGCCCTATCTTAAGGTTCAGGGTCTTACGGGGCCGCGAAAACAAATTTCTCCCACTCTGTAATTCTAGTAATTGCCTAAAATGGTGGCCACTCCCTCTCTCATTCCTTTACTGAGTATGTGCAGGAATATTCCCTCTGAATTCTTAAAGAAAAATATACCAGTGGTTTATGCTAGCGTAGCATATATGCCATCATGATTGGTAGCCATTGATAGCTTTGTCCTTTTACAGGCAGAAGGAATATAGTTTTTCAGCATCAGCAGCAGAAAAGGCACTGACTGTGAGAAGCAGTAATACTTCTTCAGTAGATCCTTACTTTATTTAATGTGATGACTTTCATCCTAATCTATAGCAGCCTTCCCTAACCAGGTGCCCTCCAGATGTTTTAGATGTCAAGTCCATCACCCCCAGCCAGCATGGCCAGTGGTCAGGAATGCTGGGAGTTGTAGTCCAAAATATGTGGAGGACACTAGGTTGTGGAAGACTGATCTGTAGGAATGCTAACAGAGCAGCCAGGGCTGCATACACAAAGCCCCTTTTAAAAGGCACACCAGGAAAGGAAATGGGGGAAGGGACTAAATCCAGCCCCTCCCCTTCTTTTCCTAAACAGCTGACAGGTAGCATTGTGGCCTCTTGACATAAGCATAAGGGCAGACTGGTAATTATCAGGATCATAGCAGGGCGAGATGGGGAGTTCAGCCCTTTCCTCCCTCCTGCTGTGCTGAAGAAATCCATCCTCTGGAGTTTGCATTGGGAGGATTTACACATGAAGCTACCAGCTTCAGAAGATGGATTTTCCTGAGTACTGCAGCAGGGGAGGAAGGGGTTAACCTCCCTGCCTGCTAATGATCAAATATTCTCTTCCAGCTGATACTGTTTTTATTTTTTAAAAAAACCCTGCATGTTAAACGCAAACAGGTATTTAAACTCCTGTCTAATTTGGCCCCAATTGTGCTGTTACTTTTTATGCTTAACTGTCATAGATTCACCAAGCTTTTCTTCAGGTTTTCCCCTCAATCTTAGTATTTCCCAGCTGTGAAACAGCAAAAATGTCCTCTGAATGGTATAAATGCTTAATTCGTGATGCTGCATACAGTCAGGGCCAGAAATATTGGAACAAGGATAACTGTTTTGGCAGTTGGCCTCTGTACACCACCACAATGAAGTTGAAAGGAAACACACACAGATGGGAGTGAAGTCAGGACTTTCAGCTGTAATTCAAGGAGTTTGACAAAAGTGGGGCACTAACCATTCAGGAAGGACGGCCAGTGGCATACACACACCCCCCATCGTTGGTGGAACAAATAAGTAATGGAACGAATGGCTGACAAGCAGCTGCATGGCTAGGTGTGGCTTGTTTCCTGGGTGCCCCATGACCAATCAAGCAGATAAAAGGCCTGGAGGTGGTTCTGAGTGTTACATTTGCATCTGGTAGCTGTTCACTGGAACTCCCAACATGAGGTCCAAAGAGGTGTCCATGCAAGTGAAGGAGGCCATCATTAGGCTGAGGAAACAAAATAAACCCCTCAGAGAGATAGCAGAAACATTGGGGGTGGCCAACACAGCAGTTTGGAACATCCTGAAAAAGAAGAAATTAACTGGCAAGCTCAGCAACAGCAAAATGCCTGGAAGACCACGGAAGACAACTAAAGTGGATGACCACAGAATTCTGCTCATGGTGAAGAGGAACCCTTTCACAACATCTAGCCATGTCAAGAACGCTCTTGAGGAGGTAGGCATATAATTGTCAACGTCTACAGCCAAGAGACGGCTTTATGAATGTAAATACAGACACTTCACAACAAGATGCAAACCACTGGTAACGCTCAAGAACAGAAAGGCCAGATTAGCCTTTGCCAGCAAGCACCTAAAGAAGCCTGCCCAGTTCTGGAATAAGATTCTTTGGACTGATGAAACCAAGATTACCTTGTACCAGAATGAAGGGAAGAGAAAAGTATGGAGAAGGAAAGGAACAGCTCATGGTCCAAAGCATACCACATCATCTGTCAAACATGGTGGAGGCAGTGTTATGGCATGGGCATGTATGGCTGCCAATGGAACAGGGTCACTGGTGTTTACTGATGACCTGACTGCTGAGAAAAGCAGCAGGATGAATTGTGAAGTGTATAGGGCTATACTTTCTGCTCAGATTCAGCCGAATGCTGCCAAACTGATAGGATGCCGCTTCATATGCAGATGGATAATGACCCAAAACATACAGCAAAAACTACCCAAGAGTTTCTCAAGGCAAAGTAGGGATGTACAAAAGGCACTTACCTGGTCCCGCAGCTTGCTTCGCGGTGGGGGGGAGGCGCTTCAGTTCTCCCCCCGAAGTTCAGGCTGGGGGGGGAGGCGCCCCGCCTTGCCCGGCTGAAATTCAGGCCTGGGAGAAGCGCCCCGTCTCCCCAGCCACGAAATACAAGAGTGAAAAAAAACAACACCACCCGTGATAGGCTACGTAACGATTTACGTAGCCTATCACGGCTAGATTCCCAAAGTCAGCCATGATAGGCTACGTAAATCATTACGTAGCCTATCACGGGTGACTTTGGGAAAAAAAAAGCACGTCCGCAAATGGCGGCGCCCATGGGCGCCACCATTTGCATTCCTTATTTGGTCCCGGTAGTCTACGTAAAGATTTACGTAGACTATGGCGAAAATAAGGGCAACGCTACTTGCAAAATAGCAACAGCAAAATAGCATTGCCCTTATTTTCTCCGTAGTCTATGCAAATCTTTACGTAGACTAAGGTAAAGGTGTCCCCAACCAGTCGTGTCCGACTCTAGGGTGTGGTGCTCATCCCCGTTTCTAAGCCGAAGAGCCAGCGCTGTCCGAAGACGCTTCCGTGGTCACGTGGCCGGCATGACTGAACAATGAGGCGCACGGAACACTGTTACCTTTCCTGCTGAGGCGGTACCTATTTATCTACTTGCAATTTCTTGCTTTCGAACTGCTAGGTTGGCAGAAGCTGGGACTGAAGACGGGAGCTCACTCCATCACGCAGCACTCGGGTCTCGAACTGCCGACCTTCCAGTCTGCAGTTCAGCGTCTTAACCACTAAGCCACCGCGGCCCCCTTACGTAGACTACCTGGGCCCAAATAAGGAACACAAATGGCGGCACCCATAGACACCGCCATTTGCATACGTGCTTTTTTTTTTTTTTCCAAAGTCACCCGTGATAGGCTACGTAACGATTTACATAGCCTATCACGGCTGACTTTGGAAATCTAGCCGTGATAGGCTACGTAAATCGTTACGTAGCCTATCACGTGTGTGTGTGTGTGTTTTTACATTCACTTTTTTATTTTGCGGCTGGGGAGACGGGGCCCTTCTCCCCGGCATGAATTTCGGCCGGGCGAGGCGGGGCGGGGCGCCTCCCCCCCCAGCCTGAACTTCGGGGGGAGAACCGAAGCGCCTCCCCCCCACCGCGAAGCAAGCTGCGGGACCAGGTAAGTGACTTTCGTACATCCCTAGACTTCAGGCAGTCATTGACTGCAAAGGATTTTCATCCAGGCATTAAAGGCGATCATTAAGTTTGAAATGATGTTGGTTTGTTCCATTACTTATGAGCCACCAACGATGGGTGTGTGTGTATGCCACTGGCCGTCCTTCCTGAATGGTTAGTGCCCCACTTTTGTCAAACCCCTTGAATTACAGCTGAAAGTCCTGACTTTGTTCCCATCTGGGTGTGTTTCCTTTCAACTTCGAGGTGGTGGTGTACAGAGGCCAACTGCCAAAACAGTTATCCTTGTTCCAATATTTCTGGCCCTGACTGTATGTGTATCAGGTGTTTGACTTTCCCTGTCGCTTGGGCCATCTGCTTGTGTCATCTGAAGGGTGTTGTTATTGCTGTGCACAACCTTCTTTGTTTTTGCTTTCTGCTTGTGACATGTGTGAAATGAAACTTTTCCAGGGGCCTTGTGTGTGTGTGTGTTCAAACCCTGCTAACATAGGTTCTCCCTAGAAAACAGTACAGTCCTGGATTCTTCTCAAAACATAAACTGGGTTTATTTTACAGTCAATTGGGTTTATTTTACAGTCAATTGGATCGGAATATTTTGGGTGAATAAGGAATATGAGAACAACTCAGTATAAGAACAGCAGCATAAATAAGTCATAGGCCCAAAGAAAAATAAAATCAGTAGCTCCCAGTGGCATAGCTAGTGATGGCCCTTGGAGCCCGAGAGCGGCAGGTGATGAGGGCGTCAGAACCACACTCCATTTTATACCTGTCATCATGATGGTGCTATGATTTAAATCAGCTTAAAATGCAAAACTGTACATGATCAGGGTATTTGTAACTTATTTCTCAGAGTTGGCAAACATTTGTGTTACTGCTGTCATTCTAACATATCAGGAATGTAGAAGCTGTTGCAAAGCATGGAATGGTGGTTGGGGGCTGAAGAGAAATGTTAGTTGTTTGCTTCTAAGGTAGTACACATGGCCATCTAAGGGGGACCCATTAGATAATTAAGAGTGCAATCCTATGGGTTGCCCTCTCGATAGGCAGAGATCTCCATGTTCGGAGTCCTCCGCCTATCATGTGCCCTGCTGGCAAGAGCCAGACAGGGCAGGAGGAGGATAGAGATGATTTTGCATCTGTTCTTCCACTTAAATTGCAAAAAGCAGCTAGATGGGCCTCCGAGTCCATCTAGCTGACTTACCTTTTGGTGGTAAGTCAGCTAGATGGCGAGGCCGTAGGATTCTGCATATGCTGGCCTCACCCCATCCCACCCCTCAACACATACCCTTTTCTCCCTCTCTGACTGCTCTTACGAGGTCACGCCTCTCATCAGAGAAGCCTTCCGCAGCAGCTGGGAGGGAAGATCCATGATCAGGTCTCCTCCTCTGTGCTCTTGCTCTATCTACAGGTGTGGAGAAGGAGGTCCGCAGCAGCATGCTGCAGTGCCCCAGACACTGTCTACAGACAACAGGATTGCTCTCTCCATCCAGGGTCTACTACCTAGCTGCACCACCGATAGCTCCCTTTTCCACAGGACCTCTCATCACTTTGGTCTTCTCTCCTTCAGCTGCCCACCTTAATTGACGTAACTCCCTCCATTTTGCATTCTTTCCTGTCACCCTGGTAACCAGTCATGCTCACTCCCATTCCACCCCTGCCCAACTGGCCATTCCCATTGACCCAAGTTAACTCACCACAAATTAACCGAGGGAGGCCCAGCGTGTGTGGCTGGTACTTCTTGGCAGCGGGGAATTTTAGCCTTCCCCCACCTAGGTGTGTTGGCCTACAGATGTGTTGGCCTACAGACCCCATTATCCTCAGACAGCAGGGCCGGTGCTGGTTGGGGATGATGGTAGTTATAATCAAACACATCTAGAGAGCACCAAGGCCAGATCTACACCTCATGTCATATCAAGACAATCCCATCATGGTCATGCCATATCCCTCTTGTGCATTTACCTCATAGCACACACATGACATCTGTTGTGGTATTTTGGATAATATGGAACAAAACGTGGGAAATAACACCAGAAAAGCAGTATACGGAATAGGTAATGTGCCCCAAAAGTTATCAGTGCACTTCAATACTGATAAAAAGCATTTAGTGCAGATGTAGCCCAGGTTGGAGAAAGCTGACAAGGAAGCTTTTGCTGTTGTCTGTGCTCCTCCCATTCAACCCACCCAGCCCTGTTTATGGTCCCACTCAAGTACCAGCATTGTCTTAACATCAAGAACTGGCAGGTGTACCAGACCTTGGATAAGCACCAATGCTGCAGGACCTGAGATCAGAAGAGAAAAGGCAGGCTGCTTTCAGCTGCCAAAAGAACCAAAATAAAAATCCCAGAATAACTAAGATTCCTAATTACTGTTTAAGCCCAAACCCACAAGTTTAAAATATCCTCCTGCACTGGGGAGGAAACGGTTTTCTTCCTGCCCTTGCTCCTTTCTGAGATGTAATGAAGGGTAGAACCATCTGTATATGATTCGTTTGGACATAGAAATTCACCCTGCTCCAGCAAGAAAGAACTGCTTGTGTAAGCAGCCTTCTGTATGTGTTACTGCTGGGTGGGGGAGGGGGGCATCGGATGCACATTCCCATATGAATGGCAGTACTCATCTGAGCCATACAGAATGAATTGGAGGGATGTCCTTTGAAACGAATGTGCATTACTACTACTACTACTACATTTCTATACCACCCCATAGCCGAAGCTCTCTGGGCAGTTTATAGAAGCGATTACCCTCAAGATTACACATGACAGTGTTGGCTCCAGATTGGGAGCAGGGGGGGGGGGACTTGAGTGAGCCCCCTCCTCTCCACCATCACTGCCCATTCACTTGTCTTTCCCTCTGGGCCCATGGATGCTGCTGTCCCTTCTCTTTGTTCTTGTCACTGTTTGTACATTAGGTGGGCAGGTAAAGAGGCAGCCACAGCAGTGAGGAGGCCCAGGGGCCTTTGAAGGTCAGCAGTGGGGCTCCTACAGGGGTGTGGGTCTCAGTCAGCGCCCAAGAGGGCAGACCGCTGATTACAGCTGGTAGATGTGAGTGGAGCACCAAATCTCTGCACGAAAGCACTTAATTCATAATCTTGACTATGGTTCAGTTCCTTGAAATCTCTCACCTTGGGTAGTATTTCTGGAAGTTCAATCATAATCTTGCCTTCATGTCAAACTGAGAGTCTCATTTGTGCAAAACTCACACTGAAGCCCCATACATTAAATATGATGTGAATCACAAGCCAAGGAGTGTTACTACAAAACTGACAGTTAGAAATATGTTAAAATATTCACTGTGAAATAGAAGAAAAATTAAAAACCCACATGCAAAATACTCCCTTCCCTCTGCTCCAACCTGCCACTAAGACGCCAAACAAAAATCCCTTTGTTCCAGCAACCCTCTTTAAATCGCTTAGGTAAGTCATGTTCCTTGATAAAATGCTGTGAACAGCTACAGAACAGGTAAACATTCAAGAGGTACAGCTTTTTCCTAGCATGCAGAGATTCAGTGATGAGGAAAGCTGGACTCCTTGGATTTCCACCTGTCACTTGGCACTTAAAGGCAAAAGGTTGCACATTACAAAATTAGAACTACTGACCTTATCAGGTTTTCTCCAGAGATGGTGACAACCAATATCTCAGCCAAAGTCTTAACAAAGGTACTAGCAACCTGGGTCTAGATTTGCAAGTCAAATTTCTATTATTTCTATATAATTGCTATATTATATATTATAATATAGTAATATATTATATATTACTGCGCTGTGCCCCCATCTGTGCTCATTCCCCTTTGCTCCCTACCTTGGCTTCACATCAAGGGAACAGGAAGACAATAAATTATGAAGGCAGGTTCCTTCCCACTTCACACAGTGGAGTATCACACAGATGAATTCTTCTCAATTTCACCTTTGTGGGAATTGTTACTATAGAAGAAAGTTCTTTCTTTGCCTGCTCCATCTCTTAGTATCCCTCAAAGTTCTGTTCTTCCCCCTTGCTCTTCTCTCTCCACAGGCTTGCTTTGTGACCCGATAAAATACCATAGTTTACGGTATATATATACTGATAACAGTCACCTATATCTCTCTGTCCCAGACACTGATTTCCCCCTCCACCCAAGCCTGTATCTCCAAAGGGCTGTTCAGATGGAAGGCCCCATGCATTCAGTGCAGACTTGTAAATACACCAAGAAAAGTTAACGCCCTGCAAAATGTCCTGTTCATGAGGTTATGAATAGAACAGAATTTCAGTCAGGAGTGTTCAGTCCAGAGCCTAAGCTCTGTTACCAATAACACTCCATAGTCAAGTTCATTTACATATATAATTATATCTACTATATAATTTTCTCATCCATCCTTCCAGTAGTTAGAAGAGGGATTGAAAGGGAACGAAAAATACTCCAGGTGAATGACTGGCTACGAAGGTGGTGCCAACGAGAGAGATTTGGATTCTGGGACCACGCACCTCACAAAGGATGGGAAGAATGTGTTTGGCCACAGCATGAAGAACTTCATCAGGAGGGCTTTAAACTGAATCCTATGGGGAAGGGAGATGTAATGTTGGGGGTAACAATGGATGTAGGTGCATGCACTGCAATGGAGAGAACAGCTCTGATAGCGCCCAATAATAGTCTTCAGACACATGTAGGAAGAAAGCCAGACTATGAAGCACATGGTCTTCGATGTCTATATACTAGGGTTGGCAGAGAATTTCTCCCCGAAACTTCGGGGGGCCAAGCGCCAACGTGTTCGGCCCCCCAAACAAGTTTCGTGGAGAAATTCTCCGCCCCCCGCACCCCCCCCGGGACGGGACTTACCTTTGCTGAATGTCCCTCCCGGCGGCGGGTCCGGCCGACGGTTCAGCGGGTCTTCATCCGGGGCGGGAGCGGCAGCCGGTCTTTCGACCGGCTGCTGCCGCCGCCATTCCAATAAAAGAAAAAAAAACGCCCCCATGATAGGCTACATGACAATTAACATAGCCTATCACGGCTAGATTTGCAAAGTCAGCCGTGATAGGCTACGTAAATCGTCACGTAGCCTATCACGGGTGACTTAAAAAAAAAAAAAAAAGTGCATACGGATAATGGCGGCCCCCATAGGGAGCCGCCATTCGCGTTCCTTATTTGGTCGCTGTAGTCTACGTAAATCTTTACGTAGACTACGGAGAAAAGAATTTCTCCCCGAAAAAGAATTTCTCCCCGAAACTACTTCAGGGGTTGGAATACGTTGGCACTCGGCCCCCCGAAGTTTCGGGGAGAAATTCTCCCCCATCCCTACTTCCAAATCCCGGGAAGTACTAGTTCCCCTCTACTCAGCACTGGTAAGGCCTCATCTGGAGTACTGTGTCCAGTTCTGGGCACCACACTTTAAGAGGGATGCAGACAAACTGGAGAGGGTTCCGAGAAGGGCAACAAAGATGATCAGGGGACTGGAAAGAAAGCCCTATGAAGAGAGACTGAAAGAACTGGGCATGTTTAGCCTTGAGAAGAGAAGACTGAGGGGAGATATGATAGCGCTCTTCAAGTACTTGAAAGGTTGTCACAGAGAGGAAGGCCAGGATCTCTTCTTGATCATCCCAGAGTGCAGGACACGGAATAATGGGCTCAAGTTACAGGAAGCCAGATTCCGGCTGAACATCAGGAAAAACTTCCTGACTGTGTTAGAGCAATACGACAATGGAACCAATTCCCTAGGGAGGTGGTGGGCTCTCCCACACTGGAGGCATTCAAGACGAGGCTGGACAGCCATCTGTCAGGGATGCTCTGACTTGGATTCCTGCATTGAGCAGGGGGTTGGACTCGATGGCCTTGTGGGCCCCTTCCAACCCTACTGTTCTATGATTCTATCTACTGTATACTTCTGTCTGATCGGTCTCTGGGGTCTGGGCTGTCTGACAGAAGCAAAGAGCCTTCTCTTCTAAAAGCAGCAAAAGGCAGTTTCAACCTCCACACAATTCTATCAAACTAACACGCCTCCTTCCTGGAGTCCATCTTATACTATACACCACATTTATAGTATATAGATGTGCAAGCTATACATACTCTCCTGGGAGTAACTCCCATTGAACTCAATGGGATTTGATTCTGAGTAGACATGCATAGGATTGTCCTGTTATACAGCTTTGTTACCTATTCTTACCTAAGGGGGATTAAAAAGATGATTATTTGTGTACTTTGTTGTTTATTCAGTCAGTCACTTCTGACTCTTTGTGATTTCATGGACCAGCCCATGCCAGAGCTTCCTGTCGGCCGTCGCCGCCCCCAGCTCCCCCAAGGTCGAGTCCGTCACCTCCAGAATATCATCCATCCATCTTGCCCTTGGTCGGCCCCTCTTCCTTTTGCCTTCCGCTTTCCCTAGCATCAGCATCTTCTCCAGGGTATCCTGTCTTCTCATTATGTGGCCAAAGTACTTCAGTTTTGCCTTGAATATCATTCCCTCAAGTGAGCAGTCTGGCTTTATTTCCTGGAGTATGGACTAGTTTGATCTTCTTGCAGTCCAAGCCACTCTCAGAATTTTCCTCCAGCACCACAATTCAAAAGCATCTATCTTCCTTCGCTTAGCCTTCCTTATGGTCCAGCTCTTGCAGCCATAGGTTACTACGGGTAATACCATTTGGTAGGTCTCCTCCAGCCACTATGAAATTGCTGTTGGCAAAAAAAGGTTAACACATTCAGTATTCTTGAAAAACCAAAAATAGCGAATAACAAATCAAGCATGCAGACTGAGGAAACATATGAAAGATGCAGATTGTCACATGGACACTCACTCATAGAGCATCAACTTGCATAATTTAATTTGCTCAGTGTCCCCACTGACACCTGGGAAACACATCTTTCATCTTTCCCATCCATACACCATGTTGAAATACTCCACTATTCTCACACTCACACTTTTATTTGTTTCTTCAGCTTCACCCAAAATAAGGGAAGTAGGGCGCAGGAGGAAGACCCAACATAATCCTGCGCACGGCCTGCAGCTCAGCCCATTTTGGACCCTGAGATCTAGGGTAGAAGGGGAGGCTCTGCAGAGACTGTGATGAGAGAAAGGGGAGAGAGAATATGAAGAAAGGCTCTAAGGAAACTGTGAAGAGGGAGAGACAAAAACAGAGGAGCGGGGTCCTGAGGAAGCTGAGAAAAGATCAGGAAAGAGAGCAGCAGCAGCAGCATTATTCCACCTGTCCCCCAGTTACCAGTCAGCAGTGGTTCCATTAGTAACTGTTGAGTTACCTCTGAGTCTTGAACTCCACAGCTAGAGAAGAGTCTTAAGAAAAACCTACCTTGTGGACTATATATAACTATTTGATTCCATTCCCTCCATTTTATTGTTTAAAGACTTACTTGAAATCATTTATTCATTTGAATGTTTTGCTTCCAGTTCCCACTTTTCCCCCTTTCCCTGTTAAATAAATCCTAGGTCTTGTTGTATAAGTTGCTCACTGGTTTTTCCTCCACCTTTTAGGGAATGGGGTCTTGGTGGGCTGGAGGCACCACACATTAGTTGAGGTCCACATGTTTCTCCCTCACCCATCCCACTACTGTATAAATACAAATCCCATGGTTTCTACCAACCCTCAGCCCTGGTGAGGTTACATTTAGAAGCGCTACTGGGATCCGGGTTGAAGAGGTGACAGGGTCAACCTGGTAACAGAGGTGGGGGGCAGAATGGTTTGTGCCATGGAGCGGGACTGCTGCATTTGGAAGACTGTATAAACAAAGAAATGGGGGGGATGTATGCTCATGGTGGTGCAACAGACACTGCCATGCAGCCCTGTGTGGCTACCTCTGCCAAGAGGGTCACGGGGCCTGGGTCAGGTGTGATGTTGGGGTCCCTTGTTGCAGAGTAAATTTTGTCTGACCACACCTGAGACAGAAGACAACTGCAAACTTTAAACAGGACCTTTACTTAATAGTAATACGCATTTTCTTACAACTAAACCAGGCAAAGTAAGTAGGCAAAGCTGAAACCAAAACCAGCAGACTAACTGCCTACGTGTATTAACCATATAGTGGCTTTTCAACCAGTTATTTCCCCCTCCATACAGTGGGTTTTAATTAATAGCAGTTGCTTATTCCAGCTGCCTTGCTGCTGCCCCCTACAAGGACTCATGCATGTGTGGGGCTCTTGTGAACAAAGTGGCAGGGCTGGGCATGTCCCAATGGTACACACAGGTGGAATGAAGCCCCCCCACCCCATGAAATGGGCCCGGAACGGAGCACCTACCTGCTGCCGTCCGCGCTGACTTGCGAATGGCGGCCGCATCTGTGGCCGCCATTTGCTTCCTCCATATAGCAGTGATAGGCTACATAAATACTTATGTAGCCTATCATGGCTTAACTAAGGGAATGCAAATGGCGGCGGCTACGGTGGCCGCCATTTGCGTTCCCTTTTTGCCCCCGTTTTAGCCTACGTAAATATTTACGTCGGTTATTATGGCGAAATAAAAAAGGGAACGCAAATGGCGGCCACTACGCCATTTGCGGTCCTTTTTTTTTTGCCGTAATACCCTACGTAAATATTTGCGTAGGCTAAAACGGCAAAAAAAAAGGGAACGCAAATGGCGGCCTCCATAGCCGCCGCCATTTGCGTCTGGTTTTTTTTTTGCCATGATAGGCTACATAAATATTTATGTAGCCTATCATGGCAAAAAAAAAACCAGACGCAAATGGCGGCAAAAATACAGGGACGCAAATGGCAGTGGCTACGGCAGCCGCCATTTGCATCCCTGCAGGCTGCCCAGCGGCCAGATGTCCGCAGATGTCCGGCTGCAGGCGGCCCCAGCTGGCAGCTCCGCAGAATCTCCGTGGAGACAGCTGGAGAGAATTTGGGGGGAAGGGACAGAGCGCCTCCCCCCCACCGTGAATGTCACCCTTCGAAAAGGTAAGTGACTTTCGTACATCCCTACTACCAGGCCAGGTTTAAGGTATTAGTACTAGCATACAATTCCCTAAACAACTTGGAACCAGGATACCTGAGAGAGCACCTTCTTCTTTACCAACCTACCCAGTCACTGAGGTCACTGGAAAGCTTGCTCCTGGTGGTTCCACATGGACCCATGGCCTGGATGGAGTCCATCACGAAAAGAGCCTTCAACATGGTGTCCCCCTTCCTGTGGAATTCCCTGCCTTTGGAGGTCAGGCAGGTGCCAAAGTTGTGTTGTTTTCGGCGCCTCCTGAAGACATTGTTATTTTGAGAGGCCTTCCCTGAGTGACCAGACGTGGTTTATTAAGTTCAGAATCTATTCTTTTAAAAATGTTTTAATTATGGGGTTTTATTCTTTATTCCAAAATCTTTGATGTGGAGTGGTATATAAATATTGTAAATAAATAAATAAAATTTATTTAGGCAGTAGCAGTATTTGGCTGCTAACCTTCCCTGTTTATTTTTACTTTGCACTACAACATTGCTACTTCACAGTCCTGTAATGGTGCAATTGTGCAATGTTGCATTAGTGCAATAGTCAGAATTGAATTGTACAGGGGCAGGAACTCACCTGGGGAGCAGGGCTTCAATACTACCGATTCACAGTCCTGTAATCACACAATTGTGCAATTGTGCAATATTGCATTAGCACGCTATAGTAACTAATACGGGGAGCAGGGCTTCAGTACTGCTGCTTCACCGTGGTGGATGTGAGACAACTGGTGTGGGATAAACTAGGGATGTCAGAGAATTCCGCAACGGATCTCACAGAGGCCGAATGCCAGCACATTTGGCCCCCCGAAATCGGTGGTGGAACGGTCTGCCACTCCCCCCGCCACCCCCCAGGACGAAACTTACCTGGGGCGGATATTCCTGGCGGCGGCAGCGGCTCCGGCGGCTGGTCTTCCGACCGGCCGCCGCTGCCATTTCCAGTTTAAAAAAAAAAAAAAGACGTGATAGGCTACATCGTAGCCTATCACGGCTAGGTTAAAAAAAAAAACGTGATAGGCTGTGTAAATGTTTACGTAGCCTATCACACGGCTTACTTAAAAACAACAACAACAACCCCCGTTTATCCTAGGGATGTACGAAAGTCACTTACCTTTCACGGATTATGTTGATGGTGGGGGGGGGAGGCGTTCCATCCCTCCCCCCGGAATCCTGGATGGGGGGGGAGGCGCTCCGTTCCTCCCCCTGGAATCCTCGAATGGCCTGCTGTACTCCGCGGCAGCTCCGCGGAGCAGCTGGCCATGCCAGAGCCGTCCGCATCCGGATTTCCAGCCGCAGAGGGCTCTGGGTAAAAAAACCCAAAAAAACACCGCGTACGCAAATGGCAGCGGCTACGGCCGCCACCATTTGCGTTCCTTCTTTTTGGCCATCTTAATCTACGTAAATATTTACATAGACTATGACGGCGAAAATCAAGGGGAACTCAAATAGCGTAGCGGGCGCTATTTGCGTCCCTTTTTCATTCACTGTTTAAGCCTACGTAAATATTTATGTAGATTAAGACGGTAAAAAGAAGGAACGCAAATGGCAGCAGCCGTAGCTGCCGCCATTTGCTTACGCAGTTTTTTTTTTTAACCCACCCCCAACCATGATAGGCTACATAAAGATTTACGTAGCCTATCATGTCTTTTTTTTCTTTTTTTTAAAACCTAGCTATGATAGGCTACGTAAATCTTTACGTAGCGTATCACATCTTTTTTTTTTTCACAAGCCTGGAAATGGCAGCGGTGGCAGCCAGTCAGAAGACCGCCTGCCACCGGAGCCACCGCCGGAGCTGCCGCCGCCCAGAAGATCCACCCCAGGTAAGTCTCGTCCCGGGGGGGATCCACGGAGGGGCAGGGGGGTGGCAGGCCGTTCTGCCACAGATTTCGGGGGGCTGAATGCACTGGCATTTGGCCTCACCGAGATCCGTGGCGGAATTCTCTGACATCCCTAGCTTTGAAAGGGGCAAGGAACAAGCCTCTCTCATTTGCTGAGCAACACCTATGTGGTTGATGAAATTCATTCTACTTGCTTAATTCCACCCACCAAACTCCAAACTATAGCGGCTTCAAGTGCTGTTTGACCCATGAAAGCAGGTCTTAGGTAGTATATACTCTGCTTTTCCTGCTTCATGTGCCACTGACCAAAGCAATTTAATGTACGGATGGATTAATCCCTTACCTCCAGGTCCAGCGGGGGGGGGGGGGTCCACAGGGGGGGTGGAGATCTGTCCCTCCCCCCGGAATCCGTCCAGGCAGGCTCCGCTTCACTGGCGATACGGCCGGCCGCCATTGCTGTGCCTTATCGCTGGGGTAGGGTAAGTGAGTCTCCAGATGCAAATGGCATAGTGGGCGCCATTTGCGGCCGTAAAGCAGGTAGATTAGCCTAAATGCAGGCATTTATGGCTGCATTTAGGGTAATCTACCAGCTTTACGGCCGCAAATGGTGTCCACTGCACCATTTGTGTCCCTGTTTTTCCCCACGATAGGCTATGCAAATATTTGCATAGATTAGGCTAATCTACCAGCTTTACAGCTGCAAATGGCACCCACTATGCCATTTGCATCCGGGACTCACTCACCCTACCCCAGCGATGCAGCATGGCAATGGCGGCCAGCCATCCTGCCAGCGGAGCGGAGCTGGCGGCCGGCTCCGCAGGATCAACACAATGAGGGAGCCAACCCGCACAGTCCGGAGGAGGCAGAGGTGAGTGCTCCATTCCGCCATGGGCCCCAATGGGGCTGGATTCTTGGAATCCGGCCTCAGTGGGGTCCGTGGCGGAATTCTCCCCCATCCCTAATTTAATGAAACTCCAGCCAGATATAACCAGAAAACACTTCTGAAACTGTTTCCATGTAGATTGGGCCTACACTGAGGGGCAGAGGCTCTCCAGGGTTCAGACAGGATTCTTTCCCAGCCCTAACTTGAGATCCCAGGAACTGAACCAGGGACCTTCCACATGCAAAGCATGTGTTCTGGCACAGCGCAGTTCTCCTGCAGGCTGTAGGTGCCTATATAGGCCAGACTTTGGCAGGGTGAATGAATTCAACACAGAAGAACAACCGGATACCATCTATGTGGTAAGGCAGGGGGTCTAGGAAGTGGCCCTCGAGAACAGAAGTGCACAACAAGTGCACAAGAGTGGCCCAGTTTTCAGCTGTGAAATGCTGGGAAGTAAATCTGCCTGCCGATGGAGGCCTCCGAGCTGGCCACTGTTGTGCCGTGCAGGGAGAGGAACACATTTATCAGCCTCTGCTCTCTGAATCTGAACAGCGACCACACATTCACATATCTAAAAAGTGTTTTTCTCCCCTGTGTGCATGTACAGGAGCTGGGATGGAACTTAACAAGTAGGGGGGCCAAGTGTCCTCTTTGACAGAGAACCATCTCCTGTTTGAAGAGCTGTGCAGTCCAATTCCAGCTTAAAGATAAAGAACCATAAGAACTGTTGCCCATCACCAGTTTGCACCTGGACAGCAGACCGAAGAGGCAGGCACACAGGTCACCTGGTCACAGTCTCCCACACTATGGTGTCAGATGTACTGTATTTTTATTTAAAGTATACTAACAATTTCTAAATTTGCATCTATACATATAAATTAGCATATGCAAATGTTATGTAAACCATTCCTCCTTTTTGGACATTCATAAGTAGCAGCTTTAATGTAGCTGTTGTGCGCTTGTGCTCAGATCTTAAACATTTGTGCCCTTTCAGGCCTCTGACCTTGCCATGGGATACAGGCTAGGAGTGAAATACTGGAAGTCTCATACGAAGGGTGCGTTATAAAAATTGAAAAACTTTCAAACAATCTACTGCTTTCTGGGGGGGCAGGGGGAACTTAAGTTATTTTCAAACATGACACTAAATGCACATTTGAGATTCTTTCCTGCAGTTTGCATACATGTGTGAATGTGGTGGATGAGGCTGAACAGAGTCTTTAAACACACATATACGTCCCCCCCCCTCCCCAGCAAATGTATATTCTTTTATACATTTTTATGTATATATTTTTATACATAATAAATGTATATTATGTAGGTATTACAGTTGTATTATGCAATGCAAGCAGTGTTTTAGTATCATGTGAAAATGCCCTGAGGTCACATTCTTGTTGAGGTGGAGAGACAGAAATGGCTGTGAGGCAGATAGGCATATGCTGTAAGCAAGTGCTGTAAATGTACAGGTTATTTATTTATTTATTTATTGCATTTTATATCCCGCCTTTTTTCCTCTTGCAATGAACCCAAGGCAGCTTACATTATCCTCCTCCTCTCCGTTTTATCCTCACAACAACAACCCTGTGAGGTAGGTTGGGCTGAGAGTCTGTGACTCGCCCAAAGTCACCCAGTGAGCTTCCATGGCCGAGTGGGGACTAAAACCTGGATCTCCCAGCTCCCAGTCCAACGCTCTTGCCACTACACCGTATTTGACTGATGGCATGTCCTCACAGCGTTTCTTTTCAGGATCAAATGCTGTTCTCATCCATTTGTAGCAGACGACTGATAGACTAAGGTGGATGGTCTCTACTTGCCAACTACCTACTACCTGTGTTAGGAGGATCTCAATGGCAAGGTAACTTCCTTATCTCATACTGTGTTGCACAGCAGATGCACACATGGGTACAGCCTGAGATCTTCGACTCACAGAATTGGAAAGGATCTCAAAGGTCAACTAGTTCAACCCCCGAATGAAACAGAAAATCCACTGCTACAGGGTCCCCAACAGGTGGCCATCCAACCTGCTTAGAAATCTCTCATGTGAGAGAGTCCTCCACTTTCTGAGGCAGTCTCTTCTAGCTCATATAATCAGGAAGTTGTTGCTAATCTTTAGTCTAAATCCCCCTTTCTTGTGATTTGAACCCGTTGGTTTGGGTCCTGCCCTCTAGAGCAACAGAAAACAAATTTGCTCCACTAACTATGTGACAAGCCTTCCAATATTTGAAGACAGCTATCATATCACATCTTAATCATCCCTTTTCCATGCTAAACATTTCTTCAACCTTTCTCAATAGGATTTGGTCTCCTGGAACCTCCTCAACACACTTCAGTTTGCTGGTATTCTTCTTAAACTGTGGTACCCAGAATTGGACATAGTACTCTAGGTGAGGTCTGACCAAAGCAGAATAGAGTGATACAATTATGTTTTGCGAATATGGTCACCATATCTCTGTTGATGTCACCTAAAACTGCATTAACCTTCTAAGCTGTCACATAGCACTACTGACTCATGTTTAGCTTGTGGTCTATTAAACCCCCTAGATGCTTTTAACATGTTCTGCTGTCAAGCTGCAGAATTTGACATTTAACTCTGTTGAAATTAATTTTGTTAGTTCTGACCCAGTTTTCCTCCCAGTTTGATGCCATCTGTTAGCTTAGTATTGTCAGCACTGACTGGCAGCAGGTTTCAGGGAGGATTCTTTCCTAGCCCTACCTGAAGAAGCTGGGGATTAAACCCGGGACCTTCTGCATACAAAGCATACCATTGAGCTATGGCTCCTCTCCATATAGTCATTGTCAAGAATGGGTTAATAGAGTAGGAGCCATGAGGGCCGCTGAGGTAGTCACGTAGGAAGCAGCCACCTGGAAGTTGATTGCTTTTAGCTGTTTCTCAGCCCTGCAGCTCAAGGCCAGGGTTTGCTCCAACTAATTAGGAAAATGATAACAGCCATGCCTGGTGGGAAGCTGCAACCTCTTTGGAGGGTGGAGTGGGGTGTCCTGGGCCTTGGATTGGGTGCTTTAAATCTGCCTTGGGTTGCTAGGGCTGGGCAATAAAAAGAGGGCGATGGAAGGGGTGGGTGTCTCTTCTTGGCCCTGATAGTACTAGGGTGTGCTGCTGGTCGATGGCTATCCTCGGAGGCCCATACTTTGATATGTATAGGCTAGACTAGCTAGCTTTATTGTTTTTCTCTTAGGAGTGTGTGCCAGGGTGTTTGGCATTTCTGGTTTTGCTTAGAGTTTTGTACCTTGCTTGTAATTTCCTGTACAACCTACCACCTTTCCCTATTCCTTCCTCTTTGTTCCTTGCCCCTAATAAACTTTTACTCAACTTTCAGTTGGTGTGGTGAGTCCTGAATAACTTCAGTGCTAAATACAGTGCCAATTGGCCTGGAAGGGAGCTACTGGCTTAATTTGGAGAAAACTTGTGGCCAAGTTTGGCCTGGTCTACCTTGCAGGGTTGTTGGGATGAAACCAGCAATTCTTCACAGTCATTTATAAAGATGCTGAACAACACAGGCCCTAGGACAGAACCTTGTGGCAGCCCACTTATCAGTTCTGTCTTCTCTCCAGGATGACAAGGAGCCATTGATGAACACTCTTTGGGTACAGTCCACCAGTCAGCTAACAACAGCATTGTTGAGCCCTCATTTTACCAGCTTCTCAACAAAATATTATGGTGGACCTTGTTGAAAGCATTGCTGAAATCAAGATATACTACATCCACAACATTCCCCTAATCTACCAAGCTAGTTACTTCATTGTAAGATGTAAGGTTACTCTGGCATGACTTGTTTTCTAGAAACCCATGCTGGCTTCTCTAGAACCTTTCCAGGTATCGACATCAAGCGGTAACTCCTTCCCTGCTTCTGTTATTTATCTGGTAAATAACTGCTCTACATTATGAGGAATTACATTAAAAACACACATGCAAACCCACCCAAAAAATCCCCACTCTGATATTTGGCCTATAGAAATCTTCTGGTTATGTAAATAAGGAACAGAAAAATTGCCTTGGTGGATCAGACCAAGGACCATCTAATCCAGCTTTCTATTTCCAGCAGCAATGAGTGAGATGCTTCTGAGGGCCTTGTTGTTGTTGTTCAGTCGTTCAGTCGTGTCCGACTCTTCGTGACCCCATGGACCATAGCACGCCAGGCCTTCCTGTCCTGCGCTCTCTCCCGGAGCGTGCTCAAGTTCATATTCATTGCATCCGTGATGCTATCTAGCCATCTCATCCTCTGCCGTCCCCTTCTCCTTTTGCCTTCAGTCTTTCCCAGCATCAGGGTCTTTTCCAGGGAGTTTTCTCTTCGCATTAGGTGGCCAAAATATTGGAGCTTCAGCTTCATTATCTGTCCTTCCAATGAGCACTCAGGGTTGATTTCCTTTAGGATGGACTGATTTGACCTCCTTGCAGTCCAGGGGACTCGTAAGAGTCTTCTCCAGCACCACAGTTCGAAAGCATCAATTCTTCAGCGCTCAGCCTTCCTTATAGTCCAGCTCTCACAGCCATACATTACTACTGGGAAAACCATAGTTTGATTAGACGGACCTTTGTCTGCAAGGTGATGTCTCTGCTTCTTACTATGCTGTCTAGGTTTGCCATAGCTTTCCTCCCAAGGAGCAAGCAGCTTTTAATTTCATGGCTACAGTCACCGTCTGCGGTGATCTTGGAACCCAAGAAAGTAAAATCTGTCACTGCTTCCATTTCTTCCCCTTCTATATGCCAGGAAGTGATGGGGCCAGATGCCATGATCTTCGTTTTTTTAATGTTGACTTTCAAACCAGCTTTTGCACTCTCCTCTTTCACCCTCAACAAGAGGCTCTTTAGATCCTCTTCGCTTTCTGCCATTAGGGTGGTATCGTCTGCATATCAGAGGTTGTTGATAATTCTCCCAGCAATCTTAATTCCGACCTCTGATTCATCCAACCCGGCATTTCTCATGATGTACTCTGCATATAAGTTAAATAAGCAGGGTGACAATATGCAGCCTTGTCGTACTCCTTTCCCAATTTTGAACCAATCGGTTGTTCCATGTCTGGTTCTTACTGTTGCTTCTTGACCCTCGTACAGGTTTCTCGGCAGACAGGTAAGGTGGTCTGGTACTCCCATCACTTTAAGAATTTGCCACAGTTTGTTGTGATCCACACAATCAAAGGCTTTAGTGTAGTCAATGAAGCAGAAATAGACGTTTTTCTGGAATTCTCTTGCTTTCTCCATGATGCAGCAAATGTTGGCAATTTGATCTCTAGTTCCTCTGCCTCTTCTAAACCCAGCTTGTACTTCCGGTAGTTCTCGGTTCGCATACTGCTGAAGCCTAGCTTGTAGGATTTTGAGCATCACCTTGCTGGCATGTGAAATGAGCGCAATTGTGCGGTAGTTTGAACACTCTTTGGCGTTGCCCTTCTTTGGAATTGGAATGTAAACTGACCTTTTCCAGTCTTGTGGCCACTGTTGAGTGTTCCAGATTTGTTGGCATATTGAATGCAGCACTTTAACAGCATCATCTTTTAGGATTTTAAATAGCTCGGCTGGAATACTGTCATCTCTGCTAGCTTTGTTGTTACTAATGCTTCCTAAGGCCCACTTGACTTCACTCTCTAGGATGTCCGGCTCAAGTTCAGTGACCGCACTATCATGGCTATCAGGGACATTCAGATCTTTCCTGTATAGTTCTTCTGTGTATTCTTGCCACCTGTTCTTAATCTCATCTGCTTCTGTTAGGTCCCTGCCTTCTTTGTCCTTGATCATGCCCGTCTTTGCACAAAACGTTCCCTTGAGATCTCCAATTTTCTTGAAGAGATCTCTAGTCTTTCCCATTCTGTTGTTTTCCTCGATTTCTTTGCATTGTTCATTTAAGAAGGCCTTCTTGTCTCTCCTTGCTATTCTCTGGAACTCTGCATTCAGTTGGGTATATCTTCCCCTTTCTCCCTTGCTTTTCGCTTCCCTTCTTTCGTGAGCTACTTGTAAAGCCTCATCAGACAGCCACTTTGCTTTCTTGCATTTCTTTTTCTTTGGGATGGATTTCGTTGCTGCCTCCTGAACAATGTTACGGACCTCCGTCCATAGTTCCTCAGGCACTCTGTCTATCAGGTCTAATCCCTGAAATCTATTCCTCACCTCCACTGTATATTCATCAGGGATATGATTTAGGTCATACCTGAATGGTTTAGTGGTTTTCCCGACGTTCTTCAATTTAAGCCGAAATTTTGCAAGAAGCAGCTCATGATCTGAGCCACAGTCAGCTCCAGGTCTTGTTTTTACTGACTGTATGGAGCTTCTCCATCTTTGGCTGCAAAGGACATAATCAATCTGATTTCGATATTGACCATCTGGTGACGTCCATGTGTAGAGTCGCCTCTTGTGCTGTTGGAAAAGAGTGTTTGCTATGATCAGCATGTTCTCTTGGCAAAACTCTATTAGCTTTTGTCCTGCTTCATTTTGTACACCAAGGCCATGCCTGCCTGTTATCCCGGTGATTTCTTGACTTCCTACTTTAGCATTCCAATCCCCTATGATGAAGAGGACATCTTTTTTGGGTGTTAGTTCTAGAAGGTGTTGTAGGTCTTCATAGAACCGATCAACCTCAGCTTCTTCGGCCTCAGTGGTTGGGGCATAGACTTGAATTACTGTGATGTTGAATGGTTTGCCTTGGATTCGTACTGAGATCATTCTATCATTTTTAAGATTGTACCCCAGTACTGCTTTTCCCACCCTTTTGTTGACTATGAGTGCTACTCCATTTCTTCTAAGGGATTCTTGCCCACAATAGTAGATATGATAGTCACCTGAATTAAATTCGCCCATGCCTGTCCATTTTAGTTCGCTGATTCCCAAGATGTTGATGTTCAATCTTGCCATCTCATGTTTGACCACCTCCAGCTTACCTTGATTCATTGATCTGACATGCCAGGTTCCTAAACAATATTGTTCTTTACAGCATCGGATTTTCTTTTCACCACCAGACACATCCACAGCTGAGTGTCCTTTCAGCTTTGGCCCAGCCGCTTCACTCTTTCTGGCGCTACTTGGAAATACCCTCTGCTCTTCCCCAGTAGCATATTGGACACCTTCCGACCTGAGGGGCTCATCTTCCGGCGTCATCTCGTTTAGCCTTGTGATACATTCCATGGGGTTTTCTTGGCAAGAATACTGGAGTGGGTTGCCATTTCCTTCTCCAGTGGACCACATTTTGTCAGAACTCTCTGCCATGACGTGTCCGTCTTGGGTGGCCCTTCACGGCATAGCTTATGGCTTCATTGAGTTACGCAAGCCCCTTCGCCACAACAAGGCAGTGATCCATGAAGGGGTTCTGAGGGCCTAACTAAACTTAAATAGTGTGACTTGTAGCTGCATCAAGGGATTTAAAAACATATGTAATCCAAAGCATAGGGGGTAGATTTCCATTGAGACCACATTACATAGGTAGGGCAGGTTTAATGCTTCCCATCCCAACCATGATCCAGATGAAAATCCCCCTTTCCTGCTGAGCTGCAATTAGTTGTAGCATAAAAGCTGGAAGCTCTTGTACATAGATAATTGCCATGGGTGGGGGGTGATCAGGGTTGCAGCTGAGGAGGAAAGGGTTAAACCTTCCTTCGCCACACATTGCAGTATGGGAAATCATCCCCTTCCAAAAGGATGAATTTTTGTAAATCCTCTGACTTGGCTATGAGCCACCCTACTAACATAATGTGTAGTCCTCACAAGCAGGACGCAAAAGAGGTGGCGTTCCCCCATTGTGTTTGTCTCCAGCATCTAACGCTGCCTCTGAAGGTGGAGGTTCCATTTAGTTGTCATTGGTACAACTGTTCTCTGTAGCCCTATTCAGGCATTCTGCACCCAAACTGAGCAAACACGTGAACACACCTCACCCATTCCGTCATTGCATTGGTTGCCGTCTACTTGTGGAGGGTGGCTGTCTGAAGAGGGGAGCCTCCTGTATCCATGGAGTATGTCCATGTTAGCCAGAACGTGAATGTTCCATCCTGAATAGGGCTTATGTCTTGATCCAGTCCTTCTAAAAAATCATCTAAGCAAGTGACAAGCGTAAGTACACTATATATGTGTATATATAATAAAATGTTGGTTTGGTGAAACAGTAATCATGCATTCCCTCTGATCTTCTTGCTCTCCGCTGATATGTTAAGGTTGCCTTCACTGTTGATGCTTAAAATGTTTATGAATTATTTCTTCAGCTATAAGAATGAAGGCCAGAAGAGACAGTACTTCAAGTCCGTATCTAGCAGCTGCATTTTTTTTTTTCATTTTTCCTCTGGAGTAGGAGCAGGGACCCTGATCCAGATCAGGGTCCCTAGTGTGAGGGGATTTTAAGGTCTGGATAGGGCCCCTAGTGCACACTCTAGAGTATAAAATGAAAAAGATGTAGATGCTAGATAGCGATTTACAGTAACATCCGTTTTTGCCCTGAATAATATGTATTTGGAAATCATGGTACACATAACAAATGATTAGAGAGGAAGAGGAGGAGAAGGATGTCTAGCTGACAAAAAGATTGAAGACTGACAATGATCGCATCATCATATCTGCCTTTTTTGAATAGAGATTGTGCCAAGATGAAACCTGACCAGCCCACATACATTGGACTAGTAAAAAATTACTATCATTTCTAAGCTCAAGTGCTATATTTATACTCCAGATGTTATCTTAATGCAGCGTTCTGGGAACAAAACAGAACAACAAAAAATAGTCTTGATTATAGCTTGATTTCAGGTCTACTATTGTGCATACCTGATTCCATACGCCCACACGCAAGGACTGTGATTCTCTATGGCTATTACTTGTTGTTTTTGTTATATAAAGCGTTCAAAATACACTTAAAGAATAAGATGTAAGGCAATGGGCATTTCTAATGTTGCAGTCAAGGGCAGAGGTATGATAGAGTAACCAAAGTATTGGTTAAAAATTAATTGGGAGGACAGAAAAACAGTGCTTACAGGTAAGGTCAAGGATGTCCTTCTGAGCTTGGAGAGATGTGTTCATATCGCCATGCACCCCAAAACTCATTGGCTGCTTGCGATGCAGAAACATTTTCATTTCAGGTTAGGCCTCCATTGCTGGTGGGGACAGCGGTGGGGGGTGGGCAGAGAAATTCCTCAGAACGCAATCAGAAATCGTTTTTGTTGTTGGTCCCACATGATTTCATACTTCCTTAACTTCCATGGCTTCCACCAAAGGTTTTGAATTTTTCTGTTAGAGACCCTTACTGCTCACATATGGTCCTGTGAATTCCAGCCTTCCTGAAATGAATTCAGAGGGGTTGGGGGAAGGCAAACTGTGGGTTTCTGATCCTGTGGCAAATACTGTGTAAAAAACCTCTTAGTACGAGAATGTTCCAGAGGTATGAGAACCAGCATGAAAGTGTTGTCAGGAGTGTTTGTAGTATGAATATGAAAAAAACAGAAGATACAATATTTGTGGCGCTATTTAGATTCTGCATTATCAGAACATCAGTTCAGTAATACATAAATACAAGGACTAATTTTGTAAAGCTTAGAAAGCATCACCGATATCAGTGGAACTGCCTTTCTAGTAAGTGTTACAGTAATAACATGAAGTTAATGAAGTTGGAGTAAAGCAACAATGCTTGTGATAAGTCATCTGAACTTAGGGGGGTGGGGCTGTCTATAGAGAAAAGGGGACTATTGTTTTCTTCTTCCACTAGTTTCTTCTTGTAACTACTCTTTGATAGAGATTGCACCTCTCAGATTTCTCTTCCCTCCTGCCTTGGTAGTAAGTGTTCCTTTGTCTGAACAGTGCAACCATAATGGGTGCACTCAACCTTTATTTCAGAAATCATTTGTTTTCTCAGGAGCTATGAACTCCCAATACAACACAGTTTGCTTTAAGAACATGAGAACTTAAGAAAAGCCATGCTGGATCACACAAAGGGTCCATCTAGTCCAGCATTCTGTTTGCACAATGGCCAACTGCCCATGGGAAACCCATGAGCAGGGCTTCAGTGAAACAGCACCCTCCCACCCATGTTCCCCAGCAACTGGTGCACATAGGCATTCTGTCTCTGATACTGGAGGTAGCACACAGCCATCAGGACTAGTAGCCATTGATAGCCTTCTTCTCCAGAAATTTGTCCAACCCCCCTTTAAAGCCATCCCAAATGGTGGCCATCACCACATCTTGTGGTAGCAGATTCCATATTTTAAGTATGTGTTGTGTAAAGAAATACTTCCTTTTATCTGTCCTGGATCTCCCACCAATCAGCTTCATGAGATGATCCCGGGTTCTAGTATTATGAGAGAGGGAGAAAAATGTCTCCCTATCTACTTTCTCCACACCATGCATAATTTTCTACACCTCTATCATTTCCCCCCTTACTCGCCTTTTTTCCAGGCTCAATAATCCCATGTGTTGTAACCTTCCCTCATAGGAAGTTGCTCCAGTCCCTTGATCATTTTAGTTGCCCTTTTTCTGGACATTTTCCAACTCTACAATATCTTTTTTTAGGTGTGGTGACTAGAACTGTACACAGTATTCCAAATGTGGTTGCACCATAGATTTGTATAAAGGCAGTATAATATTGGCAGTTTTGTTCTCAATTCCTTTTCTAATTATGCCTGACTTGGAGTTTGCCTATTTTACAGCAGCTGCAAACTGGGTTGATATTTTCGTCGAACTGTCCACCACAACCCCAAGATCTCTTTCTCGGTCAGTCACTGCAAGCTCAGATCCCGTCAGCTTACACGTGAAGTTGGGATTTTTTTGCCCCAACATGCATCACTTTACACTTGCTTACATTGGACTGCATTTGCCATTTTATCCTCACAACAATGCTGTGAGGCAGGTTAGGCTGAGAGTCAGTGACTGGCCCAAAGTCACCCAGTGAACTTCATGGCTGAGTGGGGGCTAGAACCTGGATCTTCCAAGTCCCAGCCCAACCCTCTAACCACTACACCACAATGGTGTTGGACTTTAGAGATCCTGGGCTCAAATCCCCACCAAACTTACTTGGTGACCATAGCCCAGACACTGTCCCTCTGCCTAACCCAGCTCATGAGATGGGTGGATTGTGAGGGTAAAGAGGCGGACTCTTTATCCTCCCTGTCTTATGAGAATAAAGGGAGGGACCATGCTCTGTGCAACTTAGGAGAAGGGCAGGATAAAAATCAGATGGTACCCCACGATATGGAGGTGTCTGCAGGATTCCTTAGGGCATGGGCTCATCTCATCCTTCCCCAACCTGGCACCTTCCAGATGTGTTGGACTACAATGCTCATCAACCCCACCCAGCACAGCCAATTGTAGTCCAACACATCTGCAGCAGGTTGCGGAAGGCTGCTCTACATCTACAATTTCCCATCTCAAACTCACCACAATCCACCCTTACTGTCTTATGAAGGTAGATAGTTCCTATTTGCCTGCTTGTTGGTGAGATGAGCTTTCTACCAGTTTTTTTGAAATAAGGATACAAACAAGTTCTGATCCCATCCCCCCCTGCCCAATAGCATATGCCAGCTTTCTTCAAACTGATTCCCTCCAGATGTGTGTTGGACTACAACTCTTAGAATCCCAGGGGAATGCTGGCATATGCACTGATATTACCCCCAAATACATTGAGGCAGAGAGTGTGTGTGCAAACCCAGTCCTGATCTGCAGTCCATATTTTATGGCTGAGCTAGGATAGAAAATTGAAATCCTTCCTGCTCACGAAGACGACTGGCTTCTAGACACCGCTCTTCTTGACTTCTTGTTGTTTCTGCATGAAACTGAATTGCCTGTTACTACTGCATTGTAGTGAACCCTCAGCTATGCCATACAGAGAAATGTGAATGGAAACACACTTTATTCATAATGAAAGCCATCTTGT
This sequence comes from Heloderma suspectum, assembly GCF_057233095.1. Classification (NCBI taxonomy): domain Eukaryota; kingdom Metazoa; phylum Chordata; class Lepidosauria; order Squamata; family Helodermatidae; genus Heloderma; species Heloderma suspectum. The sequence continues at coordinate 55,821,652 of NC_139460.1, read as the reverse complement.
AGCCTTGAGATACGGACTAATCTGATCATATGCAAAGAAGGTGTCTTAAAATGAAAGACAGCAATGTACGCATCTGCCGTAAAGTTTTTATTGCAAGGGAAGGAAGGCATTTATTTGTGTGAATTTCATGAAGATGAGTAAATATAGAATTATTTCAACTGCTGGCGCCTTTACTGTGGAAAGAGGCTCAGCGGACTTTATACGGTAATTGTAACTTGCATCGCACAGGAAAGGTCTTTACACCAGCTAATGAAATGCAGCTCCCTCTTCATTAAAGTTTGCGAGATGTTTCACGGCAATTCTCTCTGTTGTAACCATGGAAATGAGATAATATATAGCATCAGGATGAAGTGATATGGAGAAATAAAATGTTCTTAGTCACACTGAAAGTTTCCTGGAGCACCTTTAAAAAAAAACCAAAAACTAAACCGCTTGATGGCTATGGAATAACCCCAGGTAGCCAGGATTGTATTTCTTACAGTCCAATCCTATACATGCCTACTCAGAAGTAAGCCCCACTTAATTCCATGAGACTTACTCCCAGGTAAGTGTGCATAGGAGTGCAGCCATAGTCATACAGAGAGGGGAATACTGAATGTGGAGGTGAAAATAAACAAATAATAAAAAGTCTTGGCCCCGAATAGTTTCTAGTAGTATGTGTTGCACATGGGTAGTGGCCCAGATGGCTGTCCATATCACCACTTGCACCTGCAAAGGTCAGTGATGCCTAGATGAGCATCTGGGAGACCCAAAAATTGGTTCAAAGGCACATCACAGCCCCTGCTGTGTAAGCTGCTGGAATGGGATGCGACCTGATAAACATATTGTTATGTTCACTCCACTTTTCCGAGTGATGAGACGTTCCACGGGCACAACAATTGCCTAGCTTTGGTTTCCTTTGGAAAGAGGTCCTAAGAACCTAAAGAGACCCATGCTGGATCAGACCCAAGGCCTATCTAGTCCAGTATTCTGATCCCACAGTGACCAAGCAGATGCCTATGGGAAGCTAACAAGCAGAAGATGGGCACAAGTGGATAAAGTAGCAGTTAACAGGAACTCTGGGGGAAAGCGACCATGTTATACTTGAGTTCTTGGGAAGCAAAAGCCGAGTACAGTCAAATGCGTACCCTGAATTTTAGGAAAGCTGATTTTAATAAACTCAGAACAATGATAAGTAAGGACCCACGGCAAGCGACGCTAATGAGAAAAGGAGTCCAAGATGGGTGGGAGCTTTTAAAAAAGGAAATTCTCAAGGCACAATTCCAAACAATTCCAACAAGAAGAAAAGGTGGAAGACAACAGAAGAAGCCAATGTGGCTTCACAAAAAGTTTAGAGATGACCTGAGAACAAAAAAGGACACATATAGGAAGTGGAAAGAAGGCCAAGCAACAAAGGAAGAGTACAGGCAGGTAGCACAGAAGTGCAGGGATGGCGTCAGGAAGACTAAAGCTGAGAACGGGCTGAGGTTAGCGAGGGATGCTAAAAACAACAAAAAGGCTTTCTTCAGATACATGCATAGTAAAAGGCAGAGGAAAGAAATGGTGGTTCAGCTATTAAATAAGGATGGCAAAATGATAACAGATGACAAAGAAAAGGCAGAGGTGCTCAGTTCCTACTTTGGCTCAGTCTTCTCCCAAAAGAGGGTCTATGACCGCCCTGGCAAAGGTGAAGTACAGGCTGAAGTGGCAAGATTGCAGCTCGAGATTGATAGGCATATGGTCAAGGCAAACCTAATGACTTTGAATGAGTTCAAATCTCCAGGGCCAGATGAACTGCATCCTAGAGTCATAAAGTAACTGGCAGAAGAACTCTCAGAACCGCTGTCTATTCTCTCTGAGAAATCATGGAGGACGGGGGAAGTGCCAGATGACTGGAGGAGGGCTAATGTTGTCCCTATCTTCAAAAAGGGTAAAAAGGAGGAACCTGGGAACTACAGACCAGTCAGTCTGACATCAATCCCAGGGAAAACTCCGGAGCAGATGATAAAGCAATCCATCTGGAAGCACCTTGAAAACAATGCAGTGATTACTCGAAGCCAACATGGATTTGTCAAAAACAAATCCTGCCAGACGAATCTGATCTCATTTTTTTATCAGGTAACATCCCTTGTGGACTGTGGGAATGCTGTAGACATCATATACCTCGACTTCAGCAAAGCTTTCGACAAAGTGCCCCATGATATCCTGATGAGCAAACTAGCTCAAAGTGGGCTAGATGAAACAACGACCTGGTGGATCCACAGTTGGCTACAGAATCGGACTCAAAGAGTGCTTATCAATGGGACCTTCTCAAACTGGGGAGAGGTAACGAGTGGGGTACCACAGGGCTCAGTCCTCGGCCCAGTGCTCTTCAACATTTTTATTAATGACTTGGAGGAGGAGGTGCAAGGAATGCTGATTAAATTTGCAGATGACACAAAATTGGGTGGGATAGCTAATACTCTGGAAGACAGAAACAAAATTCAAAGTGATCTGGATAGACTGGAGTGCTGGGTAGAAAACAAGAGAATGACATTTAATAGGGATAAATGCCAAGTTCTGCACCTAGGAAAAAGAAACTAAATGCACAGTTACAAGATGGGGGATACATGGCTCAACAACACTACAAGCGAGAAGGATCTTGGAATTGTTGTAGATGACAAGCTGAATATGAGCCAACAATGTGATGTGGCTGCAAAAAAGGCAAATGCTATTTTGGGCTGCATTAATAGAAGCATAGCTTCCAAATCCCATGAAGTACTAGTTCCCTCTACTCAGAACTGGTTTGGCCTCATATGGAGTACTGTGTCCAGTTCTGGGCACCACACTTTAAGAAGGATGCAGCCAAACTGGAGAGGGTTCCAAGGAGGGCAACAAAGATGATCAGGGGACTGGAAACAAAGCCCTATGAGGAGAGACTGAAAGAACTGGGCATGTTTAGCCTTGAGAAGAGAAGACTGAGGGGAGATACGATAGCGCTCTTCAAGTACTTGAAAGGTTGTCACAGAGAGGAAGGTCAGGATCTCTTCTCGATCATTCATCCCAGAGTGCAGGACACGGAATAATGGGCTCAAGTTACAGGAAGCCAGATTCCAGCTAAACATCAGGAAAAACTTCCTGACTATTAGAGCAATACGACAATGGAACCAATTCCCTAGGGAGGTGGTGGGCTCTCCCACACTGGAGGCATTCAAGACGAGGCTGGACAGCCATCTGTCAGGCTTGCTTTGACTTGTATTCCTGCATTGAGCAGGGAGTTGGACTCGATGGCCTTGTAGGCCCCTTCCAACCTTACTATTCTATGACAATAGGACCCTCCCGCTTGTGTTCCCCAGCATACTGCTTCTGATACTGGAGGTAATATAGAGCCATCATGACTAGCAGCTATTGATAGCCTCATCCTTTTACAATATTTGATTTATTTACAAATATACAAGGTGAGCATAGGTGGAAGCACAGTTTAAAACACTCCACTGAACAGCTGAAGTCCACTGCTCTCACATCAGACCTCCAGAGACTAGGCACCCAATTCCAGAAAGTGCTGTTATCTCACAGAGCCCAAATTCAGGCTTCTCGGTCTCTTTCTGTTAGTCTTTCCCACTTGACAGCTGCACTCTTTTGTTCTGCTCACAGACAGACATCTAGATGACATCATCCTTAGTTGGGCATGAAGGAGGCCTGCCCCTTCTCTGATCAGTTTTCCCTATTCGGTACAATCCAGGCCGGTCCTCTATCAAGAAGCAAGTGCCTAATGATGAGTTCCCATTTAAATCACTTGACTTTCCCAGCTTTTAACGGCTCCATCAGGTCCAAAACTCTGATCCGGTGTTGCTGTAGCAGGATAGACCTGTTCACAGGAATCTGATAGGAAACCTATAATAATATGATTGTAAGCCACTCTGAGTTCCACAGAGAAAGAAGAAGGCAGGGGTGGGGTCCCCTGGCAAGGCTTTGATTGTGCAATTGCCCTGCCTCTCTCACAGAACTGTACTGTCACATTTGGATGAGGGCTAGCACCTTGATGTGTACAATCCTCCCTTCTTTCCCCCTTTTATGGGCCCTGCTGTGTTCTCATATGAAAGATTTTAACCTTATCTCAAACCCCCTTTTTGGGGAGAAGTCCATTTTTCATGGCCCTTTTCTAGGTTAAGTCACCAATTTAGACTTGAGAATTCTGGTCAAGGATCAGATCTTCCCCCAGCCCTACCTGCTCCAACAATTTCTACTTTTAATCCCTCTCGTTGTTAACAGCTGCTGGTTTCAGTATGACAAGGAACAGAAGCTTGTGTGTCGCTGCACGTCTCAGCACAGTGGAAGACAACATTCTGCCTGTCTTATTTCAGAGGCCCCGTACTGCCTTTGAGACGAGCTCAGAGCGCAGGCTTTGGCTCACGATCAAGCAGCATGCAGACTGTGGTGCAGTCATCATCCTGGATTTGTTTTGGGTGCTGCATCATGCTCTCAGAAGCGGCGTTGAATTCAGAAATGGGTAAATAATGGAGGGCTTCATTCCAGTATGTTTGAAATGTGCAAAAATGTCACTTACAAATGTTGAACTGATTACTTGCTAATTATAACTGACATTTTAGCAAAACTGATTCTCTGTTTCATTGCAACACTTCAGTCTTATGGCAAGGCCCATGCTGTGCTACTTCCTTTGGTTTGACTCACTCCCATTTTAATTTGTGACCTGTTTTTCTGTTCATTTGAATGGGACAAGTGCACATTTCGAATAGGAAAAGTGCATATTTCTGCGCACTTTCAAAATATTATCTTCAAGAATGGTGCACTTTTCAAAACTACGCACTTTCCCCCATTGACTAAAGTGTGAAAATGCTTTTTAAAAGAAGAAGCGCATTTCAAAGTGTGCACACACACTACCCCCATATGCATTTTTGGAACGCAACTGCAAGTTTGGGAATGTGTGAACATCTCTTCAAAAATGTGGTCCTGTTCATGTTCAGGGTTGCGAACAGGACAAGTTCAGATGATTTTTGAACTGAAAAGAAATTCCCATTCATTCCTATATTTCACCACAAGGAGAATCATGAACATGTCTTCATAGCATAGAAATATTTTAGATGTTGAGAGTCTGTCCAGGTCTGGCCAAAGATATTTTGCTGAGGTGGACCAGCAAATGGCAACCTCTCCTGAGAGTCTTTCTACACGAGACTTTTATTGACCACCCATGATTGCTAACTCATGGCACTTTGTGGGTCCTTTACATGATGTCATCCTCCTCCAGGGCCTCTCCCATGCTTTGTGAACATTATCACATTTATTTCCTTAATGGGGAAAGTGCGGTATTATTTTCTCAATGGCCTCCATAAGGCCATAGAACTCTCATGTAATTGCACAATTCCACTATAACACAGCACCACCTAGTGGTTTTATAATGGAATATATAGAAAGGCAGAGAAAGAAAAATCCTAGAGGGAAAAACATGTAAAGGAGCCTATCTTAATCCCACAAAGAATCTGGAAGCAGAAGCCTTGGTAAAGTGGTGAGTTAAAAGCTTCATGTAGAAAAGCCCTGCGACATGGTGCACAGTGCATGGTGCAACTCCAGGCTGGCCAAAAATATTTGGGACCACAGGCAGAAAATCCCACAAGCTCCTCCCCCCTCCCTGCCAGTAAAAATACAATTATAGTAAATTAAATAACAAACAATTGCTTCCCTTTCAGGACATCTAATGTCAGCTGCCATTTCACTCTGTCTAATGATAGGGCCAACCACAATATTCGATGGACTTTGGTCTGATCCAGCAAGGTAATTCTTATGTTCTTAGGATCATAGTATTAAGCTGCATGAGAGCAAGATGTAAGATATTGAAAAGAGGGTGTGAGTCCAGACTGGGGATTCAGCTGAGACAAGGATCCAGAGATGAATTGAAAGTAGGAACTACAACATCAGTGAGCAGAAGTAGAAGGGAAGAAAGCTGCCACACTAATGGACTCTTTTCGTTGGAAAGGGAGGAGCAAGAGGCATAGTAAGGTAAAGGCAGGGAGTGTGCAGTGTTGAAAGATGATAGTCAGATAGGATGTTCCACAGCAGAGAGAGCAGTTGCAGAACAGTTCTTCCTGAGAAGATCATCAAGAGATTTCTTGCACAGTAAGTTGGTGAGTTAGTTCAGAGGTGGAGGTCAAAGGGGAGGATTTTAGAGCAAAGGCAGGAGACAGCTGGCACAGAGAAATAGTCAACATGAATGCTGAAGTTGGTAAAATTGTCAGAGAGGCAGGATATAAGCCAAGTGTCAATATCTGATATGCATACTGAGATGGAACCAGGGTGGGGAGGTGATAGAACTCAGGACATGCAGAGGAGAACAGAAATGTATTGAGCAAACTTCAAAGGTTTTGGAAGTGATAGGAGGAAGGAGCAACATGAAAGCTGAGAGGATCTCTAGCGCAGGGTATAGCATAGAAACAGAGAGCTGCAGAAGTGAATAGCAGCCTGAAAACAGCCACAACATCCTGCATAAAGGAAAGTGGGTGCTTTCAGACTACGTTTTTATTGTTCAGTTGCCCTGATTCATTCACGGAATTTTATGGGGGTCCAGACAATGATGTCTTCCCTCTGTAACCCTGCTATGTTTTCTGACCACTTCTTCTGTCTTTTTTCCTACCACAGAAAATCTCTTAAGGAGGAAAAGGAGCCCTAGCTGCACTATCTCTCTGTATTAGTAGTCCGAGGTGCCCTCTGTCGAGAAGCGCCAGCTATCTCTGCACGGGGGACACTTTTTAATGCCTTATATTTGCGGATTTCAGGAAACCTCCTGAGGAGGCCTCTGGCAGCTTTGTGAGACAAGATTGGCCACAATGCCCAAATGGAATCAGATGTGCTCCCAGAGAAGGATCAAGGGCAGTGGACTTAGATTCATGTCTGCACCTGCCTCATGCCATCTCCTCCTGTAATATTCCCATGCATTCACCTGATTCCCTAGAATGTGCCTTGGTTCCCAGCCTTACATTGTTCTCTCATGAAACTTTCTATCAAAAAAGCTAGGAGTGGGTCCTGAAACAAAATGTTGCAGTGTGGAAGTGCCCCTGTTCAGTGTTATAGCTGATCAGCCATGCCCTTTTCCAGTATATTCCATACCATTTCTGTTTCCAAGGTTTTCCATATTGCACCAAACAGACACTCGGCATTCTATGGCCACTGAGCATGCTCAATCCTGAGACTGGGCTGGGGATGGGGGGGGGGGCGCCCCTTAGGGTTTTTTTCCTTTAAGATTTGTTATTTGTTTGTATTTCTGCAAACATTGGATTTTCTCTGGGCATGCTGATACCTACCTTTTGTTTCTCAGTGGCCACATTTGGCCTACATTCCAAATGTAGGCCTACATTCATTTGGCCTACATTCTTGCCAGTACACACCGGCTCAGTTCACTGTTAGAAGTGATTACCCCAAGTCTGTATGTTTTCTTCTCTTTCCTCCTTCCTGATTTCCACGTCACTAACAGCGTCACCTCATTTTGTCATTAATAGTAGAGTTAAGTTGATCTGATTCCATGAGCATAGATAGTCTATTGTAATCATGTAGAGGCATGCCTCATAGTTCAGTAATCCCTAACAAGACTCACTGAGATATGAACAACTGAGTACAGAACCCATATTTATACTGATCGGGTGTAGACTAATAAATAATAGAATAATGATACAGGATTTCAACATTGCGAGATGTTGAGTTTGTGGGGCAAGATAAATACACTCAAGATGACTATTATACCTTGGATTCTTTGTTATATGTGGAATCCTTCTATCTATACCTGGCAAATATTTTCAAAAACCCAGTGCTTTGTTTTGTAAAAAAAAAAAAAAATGGGAGGGGGGTTTCCTCCCCACCACAAATATCCTTGATAAGGATGCAACTTCCTGTTGAAGAAGATGGGTTTGGCTTTCCAGATCTTCCTTTATATCATCAGGCTTTGTTGACCTATACTAAATTTTGGTCTTTTCCACTTAATGTGGTTTTCCACCTTGGTCAGTTTTGGAAACTTCTTGTCTGGATCCTCTCTCTAAATGGATGGATGGCATTAGGTTCTTGGCACATTAAAACAGATAGGGTTCCTCCCACAGTTACGGCTGTTAGAAATGTGTGGCGTATAATGGCACGTTAATTTCATTTTGATCCTTTTCTCATGCTAAATTGACTCTATGTGGATGGAAACTCAGATTTGAAAATTGGCAAGAAATGTTTTATGTGATTTTATTTATTTTATTTATTAATTAAATTTATTAATTGCCCATCTGGCCGGTCACCCAGCCACTCTGGGCGATGTACAACAATAAAAACAGTTTATACAATAAAATTCAACATTAAAAACATCTCATTTCTAAAATTTCCCTAGCCCACCTCAAATGCCTGCCTGAACAACCATGTTTTTAATGCATGGCAGAAGCTCATTAAAGAGGGGGCATGGCGGAGTTCCCTAGGGAGGGAGTTCCACAGAGTGGGGGCCACCACAGAGAAGGCCCTCTCCCTTGTCCTCACCAGCCTAGCTGTCCTGGCTGATGGGACAGAGAGACGGCCATCCAAGGCTGATCTTGTTGAGCGGCCTATCTGGTGTTGCTGGAGGCGCTCCTTGAGATAGGCCGGGCCGGAACCATATAGGGTTTCAAAGGTCAAAACCAACACCTTGAATTTGGCCCGGAAAACAACTGGTAGCCAGTGCAGCTCCTTCAGCACTGGAGTGATGTGATCTCGCTGGCGGCTGCCTTTAACCAGGCGAGCTGCCGTGTTCTGTACCAGCTGCAGCTTCCGAACTGTCTTCAAGGGTAACCCCATGTAGAGCGCATTACAGTAGTCTAAACGAGAGGAGACCAGGCCATGTACTACCGATGGGAGCAGATAGTCATAGAATCATAGAAGAGTAGGTTTGGAAGGGGCCTACAAGACCATCGAGCCCAACCCCCTGCTCAACGCAGGAATCCAAGTCAGAGCATCCCTGACAGATGGCTGTCCAGCCTCATCTTGAATGCCTCCAGTGTGGGAGAGCCCACCACCTCCCTAGGGAATTGGTTCCATTGTCATATTGCTCTAACAGTCAGGAAGTTTTTCCTGATCTGGCTTCCTGTAACTTGAGCCCATTATTCCGTGTCCTGCACTCTGGGATGATCAAGAAGAGATCCTGGCCTTCCTCTCTGTGACAACCTTTCAAGTACTTGAAGAGCGCTATCATATCTCCCCTCCGTCTTCTCTTCTCAAGGCTAAACATGCCCAGTTCTTTCAGTCTCTCTTCATAGGGCTTTGTTTCCAGTCCCCTGATCATCTTTGTTACCCTCCTCTGAACCCTCTCCAGTTTGGCTGCATCCTTCTTAAAGTGTGGTGCCCAGAACTGGACACAGTACACCAGTTGAGGCCTAACCAGTGCTGAGTAGAGGGAACTAGTACTTCATGGGATTTGGAAGCTATGCTTCTATTAATGCAGCCCAAAATAGCATTTGCCTTTTTTGCAGCCACATCACATTGTTGGCTCATATTCAGCTTGTCATCTACAACAATTCCAAGATCCTTCTCGCTTGTAGTATTGTTGAGCCACGTATCCCCCATCTTGTAACTGTGCATTTGGTTTCTTTTTCCTAGGTGCAGAACTTGGCATTTATCCCTATTAAATGTCATTCTGTTGTTTTCTGCCCAGCACTCCAGTCTATCTAGATCACTTTGAATTTTGTTTCTGTCTTCCAAAGTATTAGCTCTCCCACCCAATTTTGTGTCATCTGCAAATCTGATCAGCATTCCCTGCACCTCCTCCTCCAAGTCATTAATAAAAATGCTGAAGAGCACTGGGCCCAGGACTGAGCCCTGTGGTACCCCACTCGTTACCTCTCCCTTGTTTGAGAAGGTCCAATTGATAAGCACTTTTTGAGTCCGATTCTGTAGCCAACTGTGGATCCACCGGATCATTGTTTCATCTAGCCCACTTTGAGCTAGTTTGCTCATCAGGATATCATGGGGCACTTTGTCGAAAGCTTTGCTGAAGTCGAGGTATATGATGTCTACAGCATTCCCACAGTCCACAAGAGAGGTTACTTGATCAAAAAATGAGATCAGATTCGTCTGGCAGGACTTGTTTTTGACAAATCCATGTTGGCTGCGAGTAATCACTGCATTGTTTTCAAGGTGCTTCCAGATGGATTGCTTTATCATCTGCTCCAGAATTTTCCCAGGGATTGATGTCAGACTGACTGGTCTGTAGTTCCCAGGTTCCACCTTTTTACCCTTTTTGAAGATAGGGACAACATTAGGTGTTCCTTGACCATATGCTTATCGATCTTAAGCTGCAATCCTGCCCCTTCAGCCTGTACTTCGCCTTTGCCAGGGGGGTCATAGACCCTCTTTTGGGAGAAGACTGAGCCAAAGTAGGAATTGAGTACCTCTGCCTTTTCTATGTCATCTGTTATCGTTTTGCCATTCTTATTTAATAGCTGAACTACCATTTCTTTCCTCTGCCTTTTACTATGCACGTATCTGAAGAAAGCCTTTTTGTTGTTTTTAGCATCCCTCGCTAACCTCAGCTCGTTCTCAGCTTTAGTCTTCCTGACACCATCCCTGCAATTCTGTGCTATCTGCCTGTACTCTTCCTTTGTTACTTGGCCTTCTTTCCACTTCCTATATGTGTCCTTTTTTGTTTTCAGGTCATCCCTAAGCTTTTTGTGAAGCCACATTGGCTTCTTCTTTTGTCTTCCACCTTTTCTTCTTGTTGGAATTGTTTGGAATTGTGCCTTGGGAATTTCCTTTTTTAAAAGCTCCCACCCATCTTGGACTCCTTTTCTCATTAGCGTCGCTTGCCATGGGACTTTACTGATTATTGTTCTGAGTTTATTAAAATCAGCTTTCTTAAAATCCAGGGTACGCATTTGACTGCACTCGGCTTTTGCTTCCCTTAGAACCAAGAACTCAAGTATAACATGGTCGCATTCCCCCAGAGTTCCTATAACTGCTACTTTATCCACTAAGTCATCTCTGTTGGTTAGGATCAAGTCAAGGATAGCCGATCCTCTAGTTCCTTCCTCTACTTTCTGTAGGAGGAAGTGATCCGGCACACAAGTCAGGAATTTCCTGGAGGGACCATGTTTTGCAGAATGTGTCTCCCAACAAATATCGGGGAAATTGAAGTCCCCCATTACTACTACATCATGCTTCCTTAAAACATTGGCTATTTGCTTTTCAGAAGTTTCATCCTTGTATTCTCCTCAGTTGGGTGGCCAGTAGTAGACTCCGACCACCAGGTTCCTTTTATTCTTTGCTCCATTTATTTTGATTCAGATGCTCTCGATGGGGCTACCAAGCTCATCCTCTTGTGTTTCTGTGCAGAGATATGTATTTTTCACATACAGTGCAACGCCACCTCCCTTTCTGTTCCTCCTGTTCTTTTTGAACAAGTTATATCCTTCCATTGCTGTCTTCTAGTCATGAGAGTCATCCCACCAAGTCTCAGTTATACCTATCAAGTCATAATTTCCCTCCTGTATTAAGAGTTCAAGTTCGTTCTATTTGTTTCCCATACTCTGGGCATTAGTATATAGACATCGAAGACCATGTGCTTTATTGTCTGGCTTTCTTCCTACATGTGTCTGAAGACTATTATTGGGAGCTATCAGAGCTGCTCTCTCCATTGCAGTGCATGCGCCTACATCCATTGTTACCCCCAACATTACATCTCCCTTCCCCGTAGGATTCAGTTTAAAGCCCTCCTGATGAAGTTCTTCGTGCTGTGGCCAAACACATTCTTCCCGTCCTTTGTGAGGTGCAACCCGTCCCTTGCCAACAGCCCATCTTCCAGGAAGTATAGCCCATGGTCCCAGAATCCAAATCTCTCTCGTTGGCACCACCTTCGTAGCCAGTCATTCACCTGGAATATTTTTTGTTCCCTTTCTATCCCTCTTCTAACTACTGGAAGGATGGATGAGAAAACTATCTGGGCGCCAAAGTTCTTGAATTTCCTTCCCAAAGCTTCAAAGTCTGATGTGATTTCTTCGTAGCTCCGCTTGGCGGTATCATTTGTTCACACATGGATGAGAAGAAAGGGATACCTGTCAGTGGGCTTTATGAGTGCAGGCAACCTTTCAGTCACGTCTCTAATCCGTCCTCCCAGGAGACAACAACATACCTGGCGAGTCCACGGGTCTTTGCGACATACTTGGGTCTCGATCCCACGCAGCAAGTAGTCTCCCACTACTACCACTCTTCTCTTCTTCTTGTTGTAGGCCTGGGTTTCATCGCCTCTGCTTGACTGATCTTCAGCCTCTTGCTCACTCTCATGTAGGTTCCCCTCTGATTCTTCCTCTGCAGGCTGTCCTCCAGTCTCATCTGCAAGTACCTGGAATCGGTTCCACAGCTCCACTGCTTCCACTGGGGCAGAGTGGCATCTAGTTCTTCTTTTCCTAACTGTCACCCTTTTCCAAGGAGTATCCTCTACTCCATTTTTCTTCACCGCAGCATTTCCCACTGCCTCATCTTGCTGTTGCTCTTCAAGCTTCTGGTCTTCCCTTTGCTGCTGTAGTTCCCCCATTCTGTCCAAGAACTCTTTGCATTCTCTTATTCCCCAGAGGGTCGACAGTCGCCGCTCCAGTCCACTTACTTTTTCTTCCAGCAGCGTGATCAACTTGCACTTGTTGCAGGTGTAGGCCATGTTGTTCTCAGGCAAGAAAACAAACATTGCACACACCTTGCAGGTCACCACCACTGGAGAGTCCTGTCCTTCCATAGCCTCTTTTCCCTTTTTGTGTCTAGCTTTGTGATTGTTCTAGACTAGCCTGTGCCTGCTCCTCTACTCAGCAGAGGTTAAAATCAGAGTGCCACTGGTGTGAAAGTGTGTATTACAAGACAAATAAATGAAAAAAGTTAGTTAAAAAATAAAATAAAATGAAATGAAAAAAAAATTAAAAAAATGTTAGGGGCCTCCCCCTTGGCCTCCCCTGCTAAACTCCTCTGGCCAACTCCTGTTTGCTCCCCCTGTCCGCTTGCTCTCTGGTCGCTCGCTCTCTGGGAGCTTGCTTGCTTCTGTAGTCCCTGGACCAGCTGGAGCAGCTTGCTCTGCTCTGCTCAGCTGGGAGGCAGGAAACAGACTGAAGCTTCCTGCCCACTCAGCTGCTGGGAGTACTCAGGCCACACACACCCAATTCAGTTGGAGCTCTCAGAAGCACCTGGTGAGCTCACAGCCACTCAGAAGGATAAAGGGCAGCCCCCTGGGCTTCCTGCAGCCCACTTACCTCTTAGCCTCTGTCTCCTCTGCTCTTCTACCACTGCAACTCCCCTGGCCAACTCCTGTTTGCTCCCCCTGTTCGCTCGTTCTGGTCGCTCGCTCTCTGGGCGCTTGCTTGCTTCTGTAGTCCCTGGACCAGCTGGAGCAGCTTCTTCTGCTCTGCTCTGCTCAGCTGGGAGGGGTGCAGGTCAGGAAGATAGGGGCACAGCCGCCTTATCAGATGGAGTTGGTACAGCGCTGTCTGGCTCACAGCTGATACCTGAGTCTCCATGGACAGCTGGGAGTCTAAAATGATCCCCAGGCTGCGGACCTGGTCTTTCAAGGGTAACCGTACCCCATTCAACACCAGGTCAACATCCCCCAACCTCCTCTTATCTCCCACCAAAAGTACCTCGGTCTTGTCATGGCTCAGCTTCAGCTTATTCCTCCCCATCCAGACACTCACCTTCTCCAGACATTTGGACAGGGATTCTATGGCCAACCTTGGTGAAGATTTGAACAAGAGGGAGAGCTGCATGTCATCCGCATACTGATGACACCGCACCCCAAACCTCCTGAGGCTCCTGAGGCTTTATATGTTAAATAGCATCGGGGAGAGGATGGAACCCTGTGGCACCCCCCAAGTGAGTGGCCATGGGTCCGAAACCTCCTCTCACAGTGCTACCCTCTGGTACCTGCCCGAGAGGAAGGACTGGAACCATTGTAATATGGTGTCTCCAATGCCCAACCCCTCCAGGTGGTCCAGGAGGATACCGTGGTCAACTGTATCAAAAGCCGCTGAGAGGTCGAGGAGAACAAGGAAGGAACATTCGCCCCTATCCAGAGCCCTCCTCATATCATCCACCAAGGCGACCAAGGCTGTTTCTGTCCCATGCCCAGGCCTGAAGCCCGACTGAAATGGATCTAGATAATCGGCTTCTTCCAAGTGTGCCTTCAACTGCATCGCCACCACCTCCTCCATCACCTCGCCCCAAAATGGCAGATTCGAGACTGGGCGAAAGTTGTTCAGGACTTGGGGATCCAAGGAGGGCTTTTTTAAGAGCGGTCTTATCACTGCCTCCTTGAGGGCTGATGGCATCACTCCCTCCTTGAGGGCTGATGGCATCACTCCCTCCTCAAGGGAGGCGTTCATCACCGCCTTGATCCCCTCACCCAGCCTCTCTCTGCAGCTCATAATAAGCCAAGATGGGCAAGGATCAAGTAAGCAGGTGGTCGGCCTTACAGATGAATGCACCTTGTCCACTTCATCAGAAGGAAGAAGCTGGAACTGATCCCAGAAAACCGGTGTGCCACAGACTGCCTCCTGGTTGCTAACTGTATCCACAGCGCATGGAATAACACTCCTAATCCGATCAATTTTATCTGCATAGTGCCTTGCCAAGGCCTCACAGGAGGCCTTAGAATGCTCCAGCGGTTCCAGAGCAACTGGACCGACCAGGCTCCGGACCACTTGGAACAGCCTCCTGGGACAGCACTCTGCAGACGTGATAGAGGCAGCATAATATTCCTTTTTTGCTGCCTTCACCGCCACATGATAGGCTGAAGATACAGCTCTAGCCCATGTCTGATCACCTTTGGAGCGAGACTTCCGCCACTGGTGCTCTAGCCATCTCACCTCCTGTTTCAGAGCTTGTAACTGTGGATTGAACCATGGTGCAGTCCAAGCCCTGTTCAGGGGGAGAGGGTGTTTCGGAGCCACCCGATCTAATGCCCCAGTGATTGCAGCATTCCAGCCACCCACCAGGGTCTCGACTGAGTGGCCGTTGGCGTGATCCAGAGAATCCCCAAGCGTGTTCAGGAATCCATTCGGATCCATAAGATGCCTGGGGCGGACCATTTTAATGGGTCCTCCACCCCTGCAGAGGGGTTGTGGAACTGAGAAGTCCAACGTCACCAGATAGTGATCTGACCATGACAAGGGGGTGGTGGATATACCCTCAACTTCCAGGTCACTCCCCGCTTCTCCAGAAACAAACACAAGGCCTAGTGCATGACCAGCTACATGGGTGGGCCTAGTTGGAATTAGGGATGTACGAAAGTCACTTACCTTTTCGCGGAATTGATTCACGGTGGGGGAAGAGGGGCTCCGTCCCTCCCGCTGCAATCCTCAATGGGGGGGAGGTGATCCGGTCCTCCCCCCAGAATCCTGGCTGGCTGGCTGGCTGTGCTCCGCGACGGCTCTGTGGAGTGGACGGCCCTGGCCCTGGACTTCCGGCCATGGACGGGCTGCTGCAGACGCAAATGGCGGCCGCTGTAGCGGCCGCCATTTGCGTCCAGCCAGGCTGCCATGATAGGCTACGCAAATACTTATGTAGCCTATCACAGCTGGGCAAAAAAAAAGGCATACGCAAATGGTGGCAGCTATGGCGGCCACCATTTGCGTTCCCTATTTTTCGCCATTTTAGCCTACATAAATATTTACGTAGGCTATTACGGCAAAAAAAAAGGGGAACACAAATAGCGTAGTAGGTGCTATTTGCATTCCTTCTTTTTTTTGCCATAATAGTGTATGTAAATATTTACGTAGGCTAAAGTGGCGAAAAAAAGGAACGCAAATAGCACCCACCACGCTATTTGTGTTCCCCTTTTTTTTCGCCGTAATGGCCTACATAAATATTTATGTAGGCTAAAAGGGAGAAAAATAGGGAACCAAATGGCGGCCGCCATAGCCGCCACCATTTGTGTATGCCGTTGTTGTTGTTTTTTTGCTTGGCTTGCCGTGATAGGCTATGTAAATACTTACGTAGCCTATCACGGCAAAGACCAGGATGCAAATGGCGGCTGCGGCAGCCGGTCGAAAGACCAGCCGCTGCTGCCACCAGAGCCACTGCCATCCGGAACATCCGTCCCAGGTTAGCTTCATCCCAGGGGGAATCCGTGGGGGGGGGGCGGGGGGGCAGGCCATTCCGCCACGTATTTCAGGGGGCCGAATGCCAGTGCATTCAGCCTCACTGAAATCCATGGCGGAATTCTCCACCATCCCTAGTTGGAATATGGTGCAGATCCCAGGAAGCCATGGTCTCCATGAAGTCCCAAGGTACCCCTGTGAGGACGGCCCCTGAATGTACGTTGAAGTCCCCCAACACCAACAAGTTAGGGGACTGCACACGCACATCAGAGACCACCTCAAGCACCTCGGCCAGGGAGTCAGTCGTGCAGTAGGGTGGACGGTACACGAACAGAATCCCCAGACTGCCCTTTGGGCCCAACCTCCAGTACATGCACTCAGCAACCTTGGTCTCCCAGAGAGGGGGTCTGGTGAAGACCAAGGACTCTCAATAGATAACAGCCACTCCCCCTCCCCGATCCCCAGCCTTCGGCTGCTATGCATATGAAAATCCAGCTGGACACATGGCCGCAAGAGTTGGAGCAGTGGCCTCGGCCAGCCAGGTCTCCATAATACATGCCCAGTCTGCACCCTCATCCAGGATCATATCATGGATGAGAGAGGTTTTCTGGGTAACAGACCTGGCATTGCAGAGCAGCAAACGAAGGCCAGAAGATGGAGTCACACCTCCCCCAGCTATCCTTGGCTCTGGGCAGGCCCGGAGCAGGAGACAGATAGTACACATCTCCCCCTTGTTCCCCTTACCTGGCATGGCCTGCCTCTAGCACTCCTCCAGTGCCTGCCACCCAGCCTTGGTATGTTCTGGCCCCCAACACTCCCCCCCACTGCCTCCATCAGGTGGACACATGCCCCCTTGCTTCCGCCTATCAGGCAGGCTACCCACCCCTAAAAACACAACAGACTCCCCTCAAAATTTAAAAACAATTTAAAATCCCCTTTAAAAATACTGCCAGGCAGGAGTCCACGGTGGTGATGGTGGTGGCGGCGGTGGTGGTGGCGGCGGCAGCAGGCACGGCAGCAGCAGGCATGGCAGCAGGCATGGCAGCAGGCACGGCAGCAGCAGGTGCGGCAGCAGCAGCAGCAGGCAGCGGCAGCAGGTGGCAGCAGGCACAGCAGCAGCAGGTGGCAGCAGGCACGCCTCTTCCACGGTGGTGGTGGTGGTGGTGGCAGCTTCTCCTGCAGGCCCTGGCTCTCCAGGTGATGAACTTCGATGAACTCTCCAAGTGATGAACTTGGACAGATAAGTTGAGTTTTTCTT
This sequence comes from Heloderma suspectum, assembly GCF_057233095.1. NCBI lineage: Eukaryota > Metazoa > Chordata > Lepidosauria > Squamata > Helodermatidae > Heloderma > Heloderma suspectum. Next base: position 55,804,360 of record NC_139460.1, on the reverse strand, counting down.
GAGATCAACTAGTGGCTGCTGCTGCTAAATTTTTGTCATTCTTGGCTTTGCATGCCAAATATGGTTTGCCTGCTACAGCTGAATAGCAATACTTTCAATTGCAACATTTGTTAGAATCTAAGCTTGGCCTTGCTGTTTTTACAGCTTCAGAATTTTCTTTGCTATTGGAAGCATTTATTGAGGCTGATCAGTCCTATAGACCCATGATCCATGTTTATAAATACTTATTATTGGTGAATGAATATGATATGCAGGGTTTTAAGCAGGAATGGAATAGAGAACTGGATTGTCCCATATTGCCTAATCAATGGATTGCTGTTAGTGTCTATCTGAAGCATCTGTGGATCTCAGCTTACTCTTTAGTCAGGAAAAACTCTTATTTCATGTCTGTTGGACACCACAACATCTCTTTAATAAGGGTTTGTCTTAAGTTGGCTAATTGCTGGAGGTATAAGACAACTAATGCTTTTTTTAACCTTAAGTTTTGGCAATGTCCAATAGTTGCCTCTTTGGGAGAGGAGGTTATTATACGGATAAACCTTGTACTGGAACATTATTTAATATTTACTGACGTATATGTCTTCTTAAATTATTTACCCACTTCCTGGAAGTTAACTCATGGTCAGTGCAAATTGATTATCTGTGCCCTTTTGACAGCAGAAAGACTGACATTACAACATTAGAAGGATAAACCCTCACCTCCTATAATGCAATGGACCTAAAAACGTAAAGCAGGACTTGTGTGTATGAAAATGTAACATGAGAATTGGTCTAAAGTTGACAAATGAAATTTAGCTATACAGAAATGAAAGGTTTCACCACAGCCCCTAAGAGATGCACTGCCTTTCTTTATTGCTCTCCTGACAACCAATGACAATGACAACAAACTTAAGCTGGTTTGTTATCTATGGGCATGATGCCATCAAAGTTAAGCACTTTTAGGCCTCATTGACCTTAAGAGTTAAGCACATGTTTAACTTCCCCATTGAGATCAGTGGAATGAAAAAACTACTTAATTTTGGCTTGAATGTGGCATAGACCACAATTCAACTTGAGCTCTTAAGCCCATTGAAAACTTAAGTGCGTATTAGGTTATGGGTGGCCATTTAACAGCTCGTTCCACGAGGATGCACATATTTCTTCTGCTGACAAGTAGAAGGCTAGGGTGCAAAGAAAAGTACACCTGTATACTTTGGAATCCTGGGTGGAGAAGCATCTGGGAAGATAGTGTACAGTTCTGTGCTTGGATTGGGAGCTTGATATCATGCAGATGTCTGAAGTGTTGAAAAGTTACTTGTTGAATTGGGCCAATGGCCCACCTAGTCCAGCACTGCCAAACCTGATTGGCAGTAGTTCTTCAGGCTTTTCAGCATCCATCTTTCCCATCCTGTTCCCTGCTAATGCTGGGGATTGAGCATGAGACCACAGAAATGCAAAGCATGTGCCTTATCACTGAGCCTTAGCATGTTCAGGAGCAGTAGGAGCTGCAGAAAGCCCATCACCTTTGAAAGCAAAACTGGTTTACCCATTACAGTGTTTACAATGCTTAAGGAGAAAGTGTTCCCACATGGCTCTGAAAACCAAACTCCATGACATGTTTCATTAAATGTTCCTTTTCACAGATTGCTCAAGGGACAGTTCATGAACTGGGTACTCCGTCACACAGCTCACTTGGGCTCACCTCTTCCTCCCTAAGAGGCATATATCACTGTAACAATACAGATTTTAGCAGCACAAGACTGAGGGCTAAGCTAGATGGTATGTCAAATATGTAGTGCGCAGCTTAGCCTCTCTTCCTTTTTTTACTTACAAGTGAGTGTGCGGGGCCTGATCCAGATTAGGATCACTGTGCATGTGTAGGGAAGGTTTAAGCCTTCCCCTCCCAACTGCTTGTTTTCCTAAATAAATACACACACACACACACACCCCATGAAGAGTCTAAAGAATGAAAGAAAAAAACCTCAGTTCATGCCAACAGAGCCTGTTTTCTTTCCTTTTTTAGCTCCTGTGCAGGGCGGGGGGAGGGGCAATTTAGGAAAATAAGTGGCTAGGAGGGGAAGGTTTAAACTTCCCCTACCTGCACACAGTGGTGCCAATCTGGATCAGCCCTGTGCACTTTCTTGTAAGTAAAAAAAGAGAAGCTAAGCTGCATGGTATGCACCATTTAATGTATTGTGTAGTTCAGCCCTGAGGTTGATAGGGAAAAATTGCAGTTCCTTCTGGGCTATGATTTGGAAGATGATCCCCTTGAAGAATATTGTCAGTTAACCCACCGCCTTTCACCACCCCCTTTTTCTTTATATCCCTGAAGGCAAAGCTGTTTCTGTGGTTCTAATTAGCGTCTCTGTAGACCTTCTTCACTAATATACCTACCAAAACCAGAGAGAGGCAGGTCCGGTCTCCTCATTCTGAAAGCCGGTCATTAAGAGCAGCTTAGGCACGTAACAGTTGCATTCAGGTGTGTTCTGGACAGTTCACACTATCACACACAAGGAAGGGGGCTTTGTTGTACGGGCTGCCAAAATTAGACCAGATTTTGGGCAGAAATGTGTTGTTGATTGTAACAGAAAAGAAGTAAAATGGCATGGTGGACCTTGGCACATGTATTGTGTCATATTGTTATTGCTATTTTTTATGATACAGGTTTTTAATTGTAACTTTGTAGCTGCCATGACTTTTTGTCTGAGACAATGCAAATCTAATGTAATCCTTTAAAGATATTATGTGAGTCTTAAAATAATACCAATTTCTCTGTGACAGTCACTGAGTAGTGGCATCCACAGCAAATTGACTTTTACAAAGGGTTGTAACACTGACTGGCTGTGAAGCCATCACATATTCAGTAAGTCCAATTTGTTTTATCTTTTAAAAACAGCAAGCATCAAAGTAAGGGTTTGAGGAACCAATTGCATATTGTACCTCTTCTAAATGTAGTTCTTTGTGGGTTTCAGAATACCCATTTTTGAAAGCTTTTTACAATTTGCTCCTAAGTATGTTTATTCTGAAATAAGTCTTACTTAATCCAATATGGTGTGCTCCCCAGTAATTGTGTACAGGATTGAAATGTATCCCTATTCACTTGCAAAGAAGCTGAACTCTGTAAGGAATGCTCACTCTTTTCCCCCTTGCAATTCTGCTCTCACGAAACCTTACTTATATAGCAATAACATCATCTAGGAATTCTGAATAAAGAAATACTGAGCAGCAGTTTGAAGGAGACAGGACAAAAGAAAAGCTAACAATAAAGAAATACCAGTGTTGGCAGTCTACCAGCAAAGATGTTGACAAGTTTGCTTCAACAACCCAGAGTTTCTGTTTCAGGAGCCGAAAACAGAGTTTTTCATGTGTACATGACAACTGTTCTCCTTTTGTCAACTCCTTTCTAGAACACAATATTTCTGTCGTTCCCGCCTCACCCCATCATGCCATAACATGAATCATTCATTAACCTGGTCTCAGAGCATAGTCTGAATGCACATGATAAGCTAAGCAAGTCTGGGTGTGGTTGGGAAACCACCTTGGGACCTCATGAATGGTCCCACCCACCACTGGAATGCAGCTCTAAGAGCTTCTCTGAAACTGAATCCAGCCCTCAGGCTGAAAGATATTCAACACCCCTGCACTAAGCCAAGCAGCCGACCAGGTCCTCAATGAACCTCCTGGTTTTGCTGCCTGCCTGGGACTGTCATATGGGGGCATGCAGAAAGGTGTTATTGGGCCTCAAACTCCCTGGCCTCAATGCATGGCTGGTTCAGCTTGCTGGGACATAAATTGTGGGAACCTAAGAATATTACCTAAATTCGTGGGAGGAGCGGGATTTCACAAGTCTGAACTCCAGATATTCAGGATAATGTCTGATAAGGTGGCCAGGTGTCCTCTTTTACAGAGGACAGTCCTCTATTTGAAAGGCTGCCAGAGGACCATTCTCTATTTGAAGGTGTCTTCTATTTCCACTCTGTGGAACTCCCTCCCCAGAGAACTCCACCATGCCCCCTCTTTAATGAGCTTCCGCCACGCACTGAAAACATGGTTGTTCAGACAGGCATTTGGGGTGGGTTAGGGTATTTTTAGAAATGTGACTTTTTAATGTAGTATTTTATTGTTTTAAATTGTTCTTGTTGTACATCGCCTAGAGTGGCTGGGTGACCAGCCAGATTAATAAATTTAATAAATAAAAAAAATAAAATTTGAAGGGCTGTGCTGTCCAATTCCAGTTTACAGACAAAGAACAATAAGAACTTGTGCCCATCAACAACAAGCAGTGCTTGAAGAGCAGACTGAACAGGCAGGCACGTACATCACCTGGTCACAGTCTTCCACTCTATGGTTAGATGTACTGTAATTCTATTTAAATTAGAATAATTATGCCTAAATTGGCATCTATACCTATAAATTAACACATACAAATGTTATCAAATCACTGTCCTCCTTTGTCCTCTTATTTGTTGATGCATTTGCTCTCATTTGGCTATTCATAAGTGGCTACCCTAATGTCATATGTCGCTTTTCACATGCCCTGAGTTTGGAGGGGAAAAGGCTTGCTAGGTAGGTCCTGGGAATGCTATTGGAAAGAGGAGACTCAAAAACCCAACAGAGTTCAGAAATAAAACTTAAGATTTCATTTTCAAAAATGAGCCCCAATAATTTAGCTGAAAAACTGTTTTAAAGAGAAGAACTTGGGGACCTCAACAAAATAGAATCACCACACAATACGGAAACAGAGATAAGACATCAAAGTCAACAATTATTGTTGTTACATAGAACATACATAGAACGATACATAGAAAGATTACTTCCCCACAGCTACCAAGGGACATAAAGCCAGGCCTAGTGCATCAAAGGCTTCATAAATGGGAGGTCTAGATGAATCAGGTTTTACTGTAATCTCACTAGTAGTCTATATCCTGTGTTGTTTGCCTCAACTTTTTGTTTTAATAGGCATGTATTGCGAAGAGAAAACTCCCTGGAAAAGACCCTGATGCTGGGAAGGACTGAAGGCAAAAGGAGAAGGGGACGGCAGAGGATGAGATGGCTAGATAGCATCACGGATGCAATGAATATGAACTTGAGCCCGCTCCGGGAGAGAGCGCAGGACAGGAAGGCCTGGCGTGCTATGGTCCATGGGGTCACGAAGAGTCGGACACGACTGAACAACAACAACAACAAATTTATAAGCGGTTGTAATGTGCTACATGTTCTTGCTGTTGCTTTGCTGCGGCTTCTTGTCAGAAAGACTCATTATATTTCTGGGTGTCAGAGGATGTAAAAAGATCTTTCTCCACCTTGTATTGTGAAGGCATTAATAATTCATCCATTTGTCAGGACAAAGAATTCCCTCAGAGCCGTTCACAGCTTTGAAAACCACAGAGCCATGGAACTTAGAGGATCTTTCCCACTTTAGTTTGACTAGATGCTCTTCTTTGCAAGGTTAGATAAATCTTATGGAGAATGCAGAGCCTTTGAAGCGCCTGTGCAACCAGACGGGTGATGACCAAGGCTGTGATCCATAAAGCCCCTTGGAATCCATGCCAGGTCAACTTTGCTATTGTTGATTTTACAGTTTGACTACAGTGAGATTCCCCTTCATGGATCACTGCCTTGTTGTGACGAAGGGGCTTGCGTAACTCAGTGAAGCCATAAGCTATGCCGTGCAGGGCCACCCAAGATGGACAGGTCATGGTGAAGAGTTTTGACAAAATGTGGTCCACTGGAGAAGGAAATGTCAACCCGCTCCAGTATTCCTGCCAAGAAAACCCCATGGAACGTAACACAAAGCTAAAAGATATGACGCTGGAAGATGAGCCCCTCAGGTCGGAAGGTGTCCAATATACTACTGGGCAAGAGCAGAGGGAATTTCCAAGTAGAGCCAGAAAGAGTGAAGTGGCTGGGCCAAAGCTGAAAGGACACTCAGCTGTGAATGTGTCTGGTGGTGAAAAGAAAATCTGATGCTGTAAAGAACAGTATTGTTAAGGAACCTGGAATGTAAGATCAATGAGTCAAGGCAAGCTTGAGGTGGTCAAACATGAGATGGCAAGATTGAACAAAAACGACAGAATGATCTCAGTACAAATCCAAGGCAAACCATTCAACATCACAGTAATTCAAGTCTATGCCCCAGCCACTGAGGCCGAAGAAGCTGAGGTTGATCGGTTCTACGAAGACCTTCTAGAACTAACACCAAAAAAAGATGTCCTCTTCATCATAGGGGATTGGAATGCCAAAGTAGGAAGTCAAGAAATAAGCGGGATAACAGGCAAGCATGGCCTTGGTGTACAAAATAAAGCAGGACAAAGGCTAATAGAGTTTTGCCAAGAGAACACGCTGATCATAGCAAACACTCTTTTCCAACAGCACAAGAGGTGACTCTACACATGGACATCACCAGATGGTCAATATCAAAATCAGATTGGCTGCAAAGCACATAATCAAAGATGGAGAAGCTCTATACAGTCAGTAAAAACAAGACCCGGAGCTGACTGTGGCTCAGATCATGAGCTTCTTGTTGCAAAACTTCGGCTTAAATTGAAGAACATTGGGAAAACCACTAAACCATTCAGGTATGACCTCAATCATATCCCTTATGAATATACAGTGGAGGTGAGGAATAGATTTCAGGGATTAGACCTGATAGACAGAGTGCCTGAGAAACTGTGGATGGAGGTCCATCACATTGTTCAGGAGGCAGCAACTCAATCCATCCCAAAGAAAAAGAAATGCAAGAAAGCAAAGTGGCTGTCTGATGAGGCTTTACAAGTAGCTGAGGAAAGAAGGGAAGCGAAAAGCAAGGGAGAAAGGGGAAGATATACCCAACTGAATGCAGAATATCAGAGAATAGCAAGGAGAGACAAGAAGGCCTTCTTAAATGAACAATGCAAAGAAATCGAGGAAAACAACAGAATGGGAAAGACTAGAGATCTCTTCAAGAAAATTGGAGATCTCAAGGGAACGTTTTGTGCAAAGACGGGCATGATCAAGGACAAAGAAGGCAGGGACCTAACAGAAGCAGATGAGATTAAGAAGAGGTGGAAAGAACCGAGAACTACCGGAAGTACAAGCTGGGTTTCGAAGAGGAAGAGGAACTAGAGATCAAATCGCCAACATTTGCTGGATCATGGAGAAAGCAAGAGAATTCCAGAAAAATGTCTATTTCTGCTTCATTGACTACGCTAAAGCCTTTGATTGTGTGGATCACAACAAACTGTGGCAAATTCTTAAAGAGATGGGAGTACCAGACCACCTTACCTGTCTCCTAAGAAACCTGTACAAGGGTCAAGAAGCAACAGTAAGAACCAGACATGGAACAACCGATTGGTTCAAAATTGGGAAAGGAGTACAACAAGGCTGTATATTGTCGCCTTGCTTATTTAACTTATATGCAGAGCACATCGTGAGAAACGCCAGGTTGGATGAATCACAGGTTGGAATTAAGATTGCCGGGAGAATTATCAACAACCTCAGATACACAGACGATACCACCCTAATGGCAGAAAGCGAAGAGGATCTAAAGAGCCTCTTGTTGAGGGTGAAAGAGGAGAGTGCAAAAGCTGGTTTGAAACTCAACATTAAAAAAACTAAGATCATGGCATCTGGCCCCATCACTTCCTGGCATATAGAAGGGGATGAAATGGAAGCAGTGACAGATTTTACTTTCTTGGGCTCCAAGATCACCGCAGACGGTGACTGTAGCCATGAAATTAAATGATGCTTGCTCCTTGGGAGGAAAGCTATGGCAAACCTAGACAGCATAGTAAGAAGCAGAGACATCACCTTGCCGACAAAGGTCCGTCTAATCAAAGCTATGGTTTTCCCAGTAGTAACGTATGGCTGTGAGAGCTGGACTCTAAGGAAGGCTGAGCGCCGAAGAATTGATGCTTTCGAACTGTGGTGCTGGAGAAGACTCTTACGAGTCCCCTGGACTGCAAGGAGGTCAAATCAGTCAATCTTAAAGGAAATCAACCCTGAGTGCTCATTGGAAGGACAGATACTGAAGCTGAAGCTCAAATATTCTGGCCACCTAATGTGAAGAGAAAACTCCCTGGAAAAGACCCTGATGCTGGGAAAGATCGAAGGCAAAAGGAGAAGAGGACGACAGAGGATGAGATGGCTAGATAGCATCACCGATGCAATGAATATGAATTTGAGCACACTCCGGGAGAGAGTGGAGGACAGGAATGCCTGGTGTGCTATGGTCCATGGGGTCACCAAGAATCGGACACGACTTAACAACTGAACAACAACAACAGTGAGATTGGGAGGAAAATCATGGGTGTATCTCAAAAGCCCTATTAGGCGTTACTTTTTTTTCTTTTTTAAAGGATGTTCTTAATTTTCCAGATACAAGGACAAACATACCAACAAACCAAAAAAAGAAAAGAACAGAGGATGATACATTTTACAAAGGATGGCACATTAAACTCCTCCCCCCTTTACTTTACAGGCAAAAATATGGGTGGAATCCACTGGCCGCTTGAAGATTTTCCTTATGAGCCTCCATAATAGCAAATTATATTGAGGGCACAACCCGGTGTTCCTGAAAAAGCACCCCAGGGACCATAGGAATTTTTCAGAGTCCACCTCCTGAGGCAATAGATACCGCTATGACCTCAGGAGGGGGGTCCTGTGTTCCAATCTGTCCCCCTTCCCCTCACAGCTGCCATGGAAAGAACTGTGGCGGCTGCTTCCTGAGGTCCCAAATGCAACTTCGGGGAGAGGGGAAAGGGGGTGTTCTGGTGAGGGGAGAGGCTGGGATATGCAGTAATCTGTGGCCTCCCCAACCCTGGTGTCAACCCTGGCAGTGCAACCTCTCTAGATGGGCTCAGAAGCCCATCTAGAGGAAAAACAACAAGGAGGAGGAGGACGGAGAGGTGAAAATCGCCTTGTTGCCAGATACCCCAGCATTTTCCTCTTTTTGTAACACAGAAAGGAAGGCTTCATTCCTGCTTAGGGAAGCCTAGGAGAAGTTTGCCATTCTGAAAGCCAGGCCTGAGACTGAAAGCAGAACGGTGTATATGATGCAAAGCCATCACCCCTTCTGGCATGACCATTGTGTTGCAGACTTAATCCCTTGGCCTCTTCCCCCTCCCCTTTGACCCTTTTTTACATTAAGGCTCCAAAATGTCAGCCCAAGAGAGTCACCAGGCAAATCAGTTGTTAATTTCTACCTGCTTCTTTGAGCTGGGAGGAAGAAAAGATTGTCAGTCTCATTCCCAGCTAGAGCTAGCATGCATCTTAGTTTCAACGACCCAGCAGAGACAGGATTCTTGCCATTATTTGAATCTTAATAATTAAACTCAGATTTGGGGGCATATAAGCAGCTCCTGGACAGCCCAATAGTGAGGATTCTGAACCAAAGAAGCCTCCCTCTCCCATTCTTTCAGGCGCGGGCGCGCGCACACACATACACACACACACACACACGGGGAATCTTGCGGAGCCCCCCTTCCTCCACCCTCTGCCCCGTTGTCCTTCCCTTGGTTGCCGCAGAGGCACCCCACTGCCTCCACCTTCATCGCCCCCCACCAAAAAAAATACCTGTGCAGATATGGGGAGTTAACAACCTCCATACTAACACCTTCATCAGCAAGTCTATTAGCTTATCAACACCCCCCCCCCCGCCACCGCCCCGCTTCTTTCCTTCATTACTCCTACTTTGCTAAAGACCCTGGTCAGCTCAGCTTTCCCCTGCTCCTTTTCCTCTCTCTTCCCCAGGATTGTGTGTCTTCAGGAGAAAGCAGTTTGCTAGCCGCCTCTCTTTGCTCACAAGCTCCGCCACCAGCCTCCTTCCCTTCCCCTGCCATTCCCTATATTCATCTCCTTACTCTTTCTCTTTGCTGCCAAGACTTCTCCCCCCGCCCGCCGTGCAACCTGCTAGTCAGTTACACTGAGCCATTACTTTTTAATATGTCTGAATTAATAATTAGAACTGGCACTCTGTATGAATATTTACCTGAATGAAATGCCTATTGCCTCCGCCTACTCTTTTTAATATTCCTCTAATTCCTTTCAGTAAACTACTCCTGGGTTACGCAGCTGTGTCTTCAATCCCCAAATCCCTTTAACCACTTAAGAGTGCAATCCTAGGCACGTTTAGACAGAAAAAAATCCTACAACTCCCGGCATTCCCCACCCAGCCATGAATTCTAGGACCTTTTTTTGTCTAAACATGCATAGGCTCGTGCATTTAAGGGCGCAATCCTATCTAGATAGGTGGCAGAGAGTTTCACCTCTGTACTCGGAGGTGACCGCCTATCCAAAGCAAGGCAGGAGAAGCACGGGGGGATCGTTCCCTCCACACCTCTCCTGCCCTGCTATTTCTGTTAGACAGCCGATTTTGGTTGTCTAGCGGGGGGCGGGGGCTGAACGGGAGAGGAGGATTGAGCCATCTCAGTCGCAGGATAAAACCCGGTGTGAAGGAGCCCTGAATGCGCTTAGAAACCTGCCGCGATCAGGAATCCAGGTAATGCAGGGTTTGGCTGAATTTGCTTAGAATTTCCTTTCAGAACTTTGTGCTGAACCTGTGAAGATTCGTAGTGGAGCTGGTTCACTAGCACACCTCTTCACGTTATTTCCACACAGTTTGGAGTAACTCCTCAATAGGTCTCCCTCTTGATTCTCTTCACCGAGCTGCATACAGAAAGTAGTAGGAAGAGATATTTGTACAACGAAGGATTCCTTTACTAAACATGGCCCAAAGTGAGCCTCAGTGGTGCTCATGTCAATTCAGGGAAAGAACCGGTTTCTCACCTGTAATTAATGTTCTTCGAGGGGTCATCCAGACAATCCTACGCGTTGTTGTGGAACTGCATGGAGGCCGATGTTACAAAGGCCAGGCTTTAAAGGGCTCTGAATCACATTAGAATAATTTATACATGTTTGTCAAATCTATCTCATTGCTTAGCTCAGTAAAGGAATTACCACTTCAAGCATATGTATCACCTGATAGTGTCTTTTTAAAGTATAAGGATACTCCTGGTTTTAAAGGAATGCAAACTACCAAACACAGGTTATGATACATCTGGTGAGTAAAGATGGGTTAAAAGGACGTAATAATACCCATCTAGTGACATGTCTGCTGGTTGATTGAGATTGAATATGGAGAGAAAGCTCATTCTCATTGCTACAGCCTTTGCAATTAACTAAACTACCAGAATTGTTTGCTTCTAGCTTATTAGTTTATTTATTTATTTATTATTCTATACTTCCTTTTTTCATTCTTTTCATTTTGAAAGATTTGAACCTGGGAGTTTGGGGCTCACAGTGCCCAGATATTACTACATAGTCTCTCTCTGCACATGGGGGCTTCTGCTAATGCTCTTCCTACTGCATAATACTCTCCAAGGCCTTTCCAGAAACTCCAAGGCCATTCTGTCCCCTGGGATAGCCCCCAATAATCTTGGGGCATAGGAAGCTCCCCAATCTTTTCAGGCCAGTAGCCACGTTTGGAATTTTTAGGCCAGTAGCCACATTTGGAGAGTGTTGTGGATGCTCTCACAAAATGGCTGCCATCAGGGCGGCTGGCTTGCTCATTCCCAAAAGGGCTGTCATGGTAGGCACGGCCAGTAACAAAACACCCACTTCCCAGAAGGCAAAATAGGGAGGCTAAAAGAAAACTAATTTACCCAGAAACCTAAGTACAAGGCAGAGGTGGGGTCTGAGCTCCAAAACACAAAACCACTCTTTTGAACCCAAATAAAGATGGCACTGGATGACAGTATTTGCAGCTAGCCAGCCTCCCAATTAGTATTTCAAAAAAATATCTTAAGAACTAAAATGAAACTCAGGAGGGGCAGAGAGCCTGGCAGTGCCAACAGAGGTGTTCATGAGAACAGGCACCACATTGGAGACCACAGCAGTACATACATTGCTGCAGAGTTCTGTCACTGCTTCCTGATTCTTTGTTTATGGAAGAAGATGGTTCACTCCATTCTCTCTGTGTTAAAAGTTAACTCGGAGTGATAATAGTATTTCATCTTGTGAGATAGCTGTGTCGCTGTCTCTCAGATTGTACCTAGGGACCATCATGTTATTGCAGTGTTAAGATTTGACAAGCACTAATGTACTTCCTTTGAAGATGAAATTGTTGAAGAATCAACATGGCTTCTACAAAGGTAAGTCCTGTCTCATTAACCTTTTAGTGTTCTTTGAGACTGTCAAGAAGCATGTGGGTTGGGGTGAACCAGTAAATATTGCATACTTGGGCTTTCAAAAAGCTTTGACAAAAGTCTCTCACCAAAGGCTCCCGAGTAAATTTGGCACTCATGGAATAAGGGGACAGGTATTCTGATGGATTAACCGGTTAAAGAACAGGAACCAGAGAGTAGGAATAAATGGCAAATTCTCCCAGTGGAGGGATGTAAGTAGCAGCATCCCACGAGGATCTGTATGGGGATCAATGCTTTTTTCACTTGTGCATCAATGATATGGAATTAGGAGTGAGCAGTGAGGTGGGCAAGTTTGTTGATGATGCCAAATTATTTAAGGTGGTTAAAACAAACAAACAAAAAAAGGATTATGAAGAACTCCAAAAGGATCTTTCCAAATGGGCATCAGTGAGAATGGGCATGAAAATGGCAAATGCAGTTTAATGTAAGTAAATATAAAGAGTGATGCACAGTGGAGCAAAAAAAGAATAGATCCCAACTTCACAGATGGGATTTGAGATGGCTTAGAGAAGGGACTGTCAACACAGCAGGGGCCCCTGACAACTCCCCTGACGCTGCTCTTCTTCACCACTGCAACGTATTTGTTCACCTGCCTCTTGCTCTGGTCCAGACAGTGGCAGCCAGATTAATAACAGGGACAAGAAGGTCCTAACATATAACACCGATTCTGGCTCCCTTGTACTGGCTGCCTGTATGCTTCCGAGGCTGATTCAAGGTGCTGGTTTTGACCTATAAAGCCTTACACAGCTCAGGACCACAATACCTGATGGAGCACCTCTCCTGGCATGAAGTGACCTGAACATTACATTCAGCAGCTAAGGCCCTCCTCCAGGTGCCTCCTCTGAGGAAGGCTCAGAGGATTTATTTATTTGTTTAATTTCTATACCACCCAATAGCTGAAGCTCTCTGGGCGGTTCACAAAATTAAAACCAAACAACACACAATAAAACCATTTAAAATATATAGAACATTAAAACCACAATATAACAATACAACCACAATAAAACCTAGCAGCAGCGCAGGGATTTAAAATACAGATTTAAAACAGCAAAGCTAAAAATTTAGAAAGCTAAAATGCTAAAATGCCTGGGAAAATAAAAAAGGTCTTCACCTGGCGCCGAAAGGAATACAATGTAGGTGCCAGGCAAACCTCACTAGGGAGCTCATTCCAGAGCCGGGGTGCCACAGCAGAAAAAGCCCTCCTCCTAGTAGCCACCCGCCTCACTTCCTTTGGCAGGGGCTCACGAAGAAGGGCCGCTGACGATGATCTTAAGGTCTGGGCAGGCACATATGGGAGGAGGCGATCCTTCAGGTAAGCTGGCCCCAAGCCGTTAAGGGCTTTGAATGTTAATGAATGTTAATGAATGAATGTTAATAATGTTAATAATTAATAATAATTATTTAATATCATTAAATAATGTTAATGAATGAAGCACTTTGAATCGGGCCTGGAAATGGACTGGCAGCCAGTGTAGCTGGAAAAGTACTGGCGTAATATGAGCTCGCAGGCCAGTCCCTGTTAACAGGATGGCAACAAGAGAGAGGACCTTCTTGGTGTTTGCCCCCCATTTATGGAATGATCTCCCCAATGAGGCCCACCTGGCGCCAACATTATTTTTTTTGGTACCAGGTTAAAACTGTCTTCTTCTCTCAGGCATTTGGCAGCATATAATGAGTTCTTGATCAGGTTCTTGATTGCCTTTTTTATAGTTTAAAAAATTGTTTTTAGATATATGTTGCCTGTGTGTGCTGCCTGTGTATACATTTTTATGTAAATGGCTTTATACTTTGTATAGTGTATTTTTAGCGGTTTTTAATCTTCGTGAACCGCCCAGGGAGCTTGGGCTATGGGGCAGTATAGAAACGTAATGTATACATGAATGAATGAATGAATGGTAGTGGTGAGAAGGAGGAACAATAAATGCCATTGCCTACTTTCTCATTAGCTTTCTGCTTGTCAAGCAAGCAAGTCGTAGCAATGTGAAAGATGATAAGGAGCAATAGCAGCTGCTGACAATGGTGGTGAGAAAGCAGATTCATTGAGGGGGCCCACTGAGGGTGTTTTGCCTAAGGGACATAAAAAACCATGAGCCAGCACTGACCAACGTGATTGAAGTGGTGGGGCAACTCCTCTAGGAGGAAAGCTTACAACATTTGGGCCGTTTTAGTTTAGAAAAGGAGTGAGTAGGGGGTCAGGACAGAGGTGTATAATGTTATGCATGCTGTGGCAGAAGTGGAGAGAGAAAAGTTTTTATCCCTTTCATATACAAGAACCTGGGGTCTTCCAGTCAGTTGGAGGCTGCATGGCAGTGGTGTGGGGGACTGAAGCCAGCAGGGGGTAGGGTCCAGCGACAAAACTGAGTGGAACCTCCTCCTCTCTCTCTCTCTGCCACTCCACTCTCTCTCTCTCTCTCTCTCTCTCTCTCTCTCTCTGGCTGAATCTACACATTGTAGGGATGTACGAAAGGGACTTACCTTGTCCCACAGGTTTTTTCGCGGTGGGGGGGAGGCGCTTCGCTTCTCCCCCCGAAGTTCATGTGAGTGGGGGGTGTCTTCCCGCCTCGCCCGGCTGAAATTCAGCCGGGGGGGTGTCTTCCCGCCTCGCCCCCGGCCGAAATTCAGGCCGGGGAGAAGCGCCCTGTCTCCCCGGCCGCGAACTTCAACAGAAAAGTTAAAAAAAAAAAAAACGCCCCCGTGATAGGCTACGTGACGATTTACGTAGCCTATCACGGCTAGATCTGCAGAGTCAGCCATGATAGGCTACGTCAATCGTCACGTAGCCTATCACGGGTGACTTAAAAAAAAAAAAAGCGCGTATGCAAATGGCGGCCCCCATAGGGAGCCGCCATTCGCGTTCCTTATTTGGTCGCTGTAGTCTACGTAAAGATTTACGTAGACTACGGCGAAAATAAGGGCAACACAAATAGCGTTGCCCTTATTTTCGCCGTAGTCTACGTAACCTTTACGTAGACTACAGCGACCAAATAAGGAACGCGAATGGCGGCTCCCTATGGGGGCCGCCATTAGCCGTACATGGTTTTTTTTTAAGTCACCCGTGATAGGCTACGTGACGATTTACGTAGCCTATCACGGCTGACTTTGCAAATCTAGCCGTGATAGGCTACGTGACGATTAACGTAGCCTATCACGGGGGCGTGGTTTTATTTTTACTTTTCTTGGAATGGCGGCGGCGGCAGCAGCCGGTCGAAAGACCGGCTGCCGGCCCCGCCCCTGTCGAAGCCTTGCCGAACTGCCGCTGCGACCCGCCACTGGGAGCGACATTCGGGAAAGGTAAGTCCCATCCCGGGGGGGGGGGGGACAGGGGGCGGGGGGGAGAATTTCTCCCCGAAACTACTTCGGGGGGCCGAATACGTTGGCACTCGGCCCCCCGAAGTTTCAGCGAGAAATTCTCTGACACCCCTAACACATTGCAGTTATACTGTTCTCTCTCTCTCTCTCTCTCTCTCTCCACGCCCCCCCTCCTCCATGCTCACCAGGCTACCATGGGAGTGATAGATCTCACTTGCAGCCGTCTGAACTGACCCCTTTTAGAAATCTGGTCAGCAGATTTCCCCCACCCCCACAGATATAGTCCGTGATCCATTTTGGTCAAAGTTCCAGCGCTCCATCGCAGTTCTCTCCCACAGAAGCATTTAAGTTCATTCATTTAAGTCATTAGTGCTCATGGTTCTACCTCCTCTGTTGCAGTGAACGCCTGGAATGCGGTTTGTCTGTGTATATGTCACCCCTGAAATAAAAGCCTGTTTTGGAATGTTAGCATTTTACCCCAAGCCAAGGTGAATTTAAGAACTTAGTACACAATTTGGCTTCCAAACACAAAATAGACTTTATTACCTGCTAGTTAATTATAGTGAAGAGTAAACATTGTTGCAGAAGAGGCAAAGAGAAGGAATACTGCATTACATTTCTTCAGGCGATAACCCATACATAATATAAACACGGAATTAAAAAAAATTGAAAAAATCAGCCTTTATTTTGCTAGTGGCGTTATAGGATTAATTGTCAGTAGTAAAACCTCGGTATTTCATATTCTACCCAGCATTTATTCTTATAACAAATATATAAGGGACTCTGCAGAAAGCAATACAAAGGAACTATATACACAGGCACCTTTTGTAGAGCAAAACGGGAACAGTCTAAGAAGGGATCTACAAAACCAAATACACCATGATACAATATTTGCTCAGAATGTCATCAGCAGCCTTTCCATAATGCTGGCTGGTGAATTTTATGTATACATACACTTTTATATATAATTTTTTAAATAATATGAACTACCTGTAGTTCCTACGCTAACTTTCAAAGAGGCAGCATAACTTTCTGAAGCTTCGCTTGCACAAGTATGTTAAAAAGAGCATAGAAATTGTCCAGGGACACCCCCCCCCCCACTGTCATAGAGGTGTCTGATCCTTCCATTTCAGGCATGTATGTATGGCTGCCATTTGCCACCAATACTATTGTTTCCAGGTGTTAAGTTTGCTATTTACTTGGTCATAATTGTGACGGCTAAATTTCCCTGTTTATCGCAATGATAGTACATCTGAATAAAACTGCAATGGATTTCCAATGTCTGACACCAGTATGGAGTGAGATATAGCTCGTACACATGAGCAGAATTTTATTTAAATTACAACATGGATTACACATTCAAAGCACTGCACTTGTGAAAAGTATCTCACCCAGAGCATTCCACAAAAGTCAATCTCTAAAGAAATTGCAAAGGAGTGATTCATAAGCCACCACTTGTCAAAACAATATCGAAGTGTTCTGTGAATCATCCCTAGTACATTTTCCACACACTGAACTCTGAATAGCTTCACGGTAGTCCATACTTTGCAAATGAGACTATTTCCTCTCCTGTTGCACTCTCTCTGTTTACAAAGTGATGTGGCCAGATGGGTGGTTCATGCATAACAGCATGAGCTAAAGATGCAACACCAGCAGCTGTCAGGTGAAAGGTCTGTGGCTCCTTCAGTTCTCTCTCTTGAAGGACCTGATCTTGCTTTGTTAAAGATCAGGTCCTTCAAAAGAAGTGCCAGGTAAAGGATGTCTGCAGCACTTTGCAAGACCAGTTGTGGACTTTTGTGGAGGTGGGTGATTCAAAGCAAATCTCCTTTGGAGAGTCTGGAAGCCTAAGCATTCTTATCCAATATTGATGTTGGCATGTGTGGCTATGGGATGCAGCTTCTCAAGTGGCTCTTCTATGAAACATCAAAGAAGGGGCAGTGTGTGGGCACAGTCTACAGAATCTTAGGGATTCACAGTGGATCATTTTTCCCCAACCTAGATGACAGTATTTCTATATTCTGCCCATAATGAAGTGATGGACAGAAACTTCCCGAAGTGGTCAGATCATGGTTTGGTATGCTGCTGTAAACCTCCAAGGAGCCAGTTAAGCTATGGTGCACCAAATTGCAATCTAATACTACTTTTCCATGGGCAGAATGCAGGAACACCGATTTCGACTAGAGGAAGAAAAGCAGTTAAACACAGGCAACGTGGCCATGAGGATCAAGCTCGTGGGTGTTAATTGATTTCAAGGAACCTTACACAAACCTGAATTGTTCTAAATTGCACGCAGCGCCTAAATGTAGTATTACTTATCTGCCCCCTGTCCTCCCCAAATACTAAAAACGAATCCCTCCAAGCTTCTTGGAGGTGAAACAATCATTTCTTTGTGTCCATCCCTATTAATGCACAACAGTTTATAATTTCTCTGATCATTTTGGCAGTCTGTTCTATCTTACATGAATCCAGGCACCCCAAGGAGTACACATACATGCTGAAAGACATGTAGCACAGTAAAGATGTTACTGGTAAAAGCTGCTGAATTTTGATAACATGGGCAAAATAATCCAGAAGAAAGAAGAAAATGATGATCTAGAAAAGTTTAAATTCTCCTTATTAGTTATCGGAAGAGTTGGGTTATATCTTATCATTAACATTTCAAAGTTCAATAGATCTTTAAGACAGCATCAGATGCTTAACTGCACAGATTACATTATTTCCTGGATCACTCCTGACTCTGCTGAAGTCATTAGCCCAGGTTTTCCTTAAGTACAATGAATAGATGATTGCAAGGCAATTATCAGACTTAAGATTTGCACGCTTGTACTTGGAGGAAATTCACCCCAGTGCTTTAAGTATGAGTGCATCAGCTGAGGTGGATGCTGGGTCACTAAGGGCTTCTTCACACAGAGCTTTTATCCTGCTATTGAGATGGAAGTCTGTGGGCCCTTTAAATGGCGTCGTGAACTTCCAGGGTGTCTCCTGCACTAAATGACCTTTATTCCATTTTTAAACAGATCAGAGATAGTCAGCTATCAAATTACCGCGCTTGAGCTCCCTCCAAGAAAAGAGGAAAAGCTGCAATAAGAGGAGCTAGACCACAGTGCCATCTAGCGGCTATATAATGAAACATATGGAAGACTTAGATAAGGGGGGAAAGGAGGGGGAAAAGCGTGGATGCGGGGAGGAACCTCATGTAAAGGGAGTCCATCGTGATCCTGCATTTAAAACTGAAACAGAAAGCCCATTTTCAATGCAGGATTTTAGGCTGATGTAGAGATGTTGTAAGAGGTCTGAATCCTAATAGCCTGATCATGAGACTTACTCAACAAATACAAGCTTATGACAGGTGTTCCAACCGTGGTAATTCAGTTTCATAAGCCAAGGCCAAGATTCAAAGAACCATGCAGCTAGTTCTGTGTGCATTTCTGGAAGTGCATCCTCCCCCCGCCCCCATGCCCCGTGGCATACTCCATTTAGAACCATGGAAATTTTAAAAAGTTTAGAATGAGAAACAGGAATGTAGGAAGCTGCCTTCTTCCAGGTCTGACTATTTGTCCATCTAGCCCAGTATCTAGCCCTGTATATGCGGGAGGGGCTGTGGCTCGGGGGTAGAGCCCCTGCCTTGCATGCAGAAGGCCCCAGGTTCAATCCCCGGCTTCTCCAGGTAGTGCTAGAAAAAGTCCTGCCTGAAACCCTGGAGAGCCGCTGCCAGTCGCTGTCGACAAGACTGAGCTAGCTGACCAATGGTCTGACCCTGTAAGGCAGCTTCTTGTGTTCCTAGCAACGGAGGCTGGTGGCTCTGACATCAGCACCTTGGATAGCTCCTCTAGCATTCTGACTAGTTCTGATGGAAACCCAAAGTGGATTCACTACCCCACTGACATCGGAGCCACCAGACTCCACTGGTTCCTAGTGTATTCTGACTGGCTGTCAGACCTGGAATAAGGCAGCTGGATTTTCTAGGGTCTCAAGCAGAGGCCTTTCCTCTCACCTACTACAGGATCCTTTGTTCTTTTTCTTTTCTACTTAAGATACTAATGTTTGAACCTGGGACATCTGCATGCAAAGCACGTGCTCCTTGCTACTGTGCTATGACACCCGCCCCCCATACCATATAATAGGAGGGGGCTGGCATAGCGCAGTGGCATAGCACAGCCCTTGGGCATCCATAAGGCAGGGCTGGTGTCAAGGGAGGCATATCCGGGCAGCCGCCAAAGGCCCGCACCCCAGCAGGGGCAACTGAAAAGAGCCCCCTTGACTTGTTCCTCCTCTTCACCATTGCAAAGTGCTTGCTTACATGCCTCTCGCTCTGGCCCAGACAACGGAGGTGGAGAGGAGGAGGAGCAAGAGACGCCATGGCCTGCTTGCTCACTGGCCCTCTTCCTGTCCAGCAAGCAAGCGGCAGGAATGAGGAGAAAGAGGAGGTGGCGTAGCAGCAGCTGGTGAGAAGGTAGCCACACCCTGGGACGGGGGCAACTGAGGGGCCTACCCAAGGGCCCTCAAAATCCTGGAGCTGGCACTGTCCTAAAGTCTCTCTTTGAATCTTGGTCCATGACATTACATTGCCATCCCATGGATGTCATATTACACATTTAGGATACCGGTGCCTGTTGATTAGAAACTGGATTTCTTTCTTTCCCCTCCCTCCCCACAGTAGTTTTTTTTAAGAATTATCATGATCTATAAGAATAACAACAAATAGTATGAACAAAGGAGAAGCCGTAAATTAGGACAAGAACTTAAAAGTCTCAAAAGGGAGCTATACTGTCTCTTATTATTTATTTATTTTATTTATTGCATTTATATCCCACCTTTTTTTCTCTTGCAAGGAACCCAAGGCGGCTTACATTATCCTCCTCCTCTCTATATTATCCTCACAACAATAACCCTGTGAGGTAGGTTGAGCTGAGAGTCTGTGACTGGCCCAAAGTCACCTAGTGAGCTTCCATGTCTGAGTGGAGACTAGAACCTGGATCTCCAGGCTCCCAGTCCAACACTCTAGCCACTACACCACATACACATACTCTTGTGGGGGGGGGAGGGGGCATTACAGGAAGATATCTATCAGAAAGGATAAGAAAGATTTCAAATAATTCAATTATACCTCTTTGTTTCAGCTCTGCAGAACGATAGAACATCCAGTCTTGTGTTTTCGATCAGAAAAGTAGAAATGGACAAAAATAAAAAGGGAAAGAAGATTTGGGAAACTGAATTTCCTCCAGCCCAGTGACCCATCTGATTTTGCATGAGATCTCTGGCTACAACAATTATGAGATGGCAGTTAATTGTTGATCAGTTTAGTTTGCAAGCACCTGAGTCTTAAACCTGAGTTTAATAAGTCCCATTAATCCCAACTAAACACAGCTACCTTTGCTATCTGTGTGGTACTTCCAGATAATAACAGTAATTAATTACAGAGTTAGTTTGGTTAGCACTGCCCCTAAAACGTGTTGTGCTTAGTAAATTCCTCACAAGACTCACAATACCTGATGGAGTGTCTCTCCTGGCATGAACTGACCCATACACTATGCTCATCGTCTCAGGCCCTCCTCCAGATGCGTGCTCTGAGGGAGGCTTGGAGGGTGGCAAGCGCCTTCTCAGTGGTGGTCCCCCAAGCGTGGAATGAAGTCTCCACCGAGGCCCGCCTCGTGGCAATGTTGTTCTTTTCACTGCTAGGTTAAGAGCTTCCTCTACTACCAGGCATTTGGCAGCATATGATCAGGTCATGGGATATTGCTTGGATATGTGTGTGTGTATGTGTGTCTGCTCCATTTATTTGTTTGTAGCTAAACTGTTTTTATATCATGCATAATACTGTATTTTTAAGGTATTTTACCTTTGTAAACCACCCAGAGAGCTTTGACTATTGGGCCATATAGAAGTTTAATAAATGAAATGAAATGGAATGAAATGAAATGAACAACTTCACTCAGAGTATGCTGCTTGGCCTGTACTACAAAGATACTATTAAGGCATTCTAGGCAGATATGCTCACACAAATGGTATGGATGAGGGTGCCAAATGACAATAGTTTATATAGCACAATCAATTTACATAGCGTTTTAGAGCAGCATAAGCGAGCACTAGGTCTCCCTGGTGGCCATGCGGGCTGGGCATGATGGGACTTGTAGCCCAAGAGATCTGAAGGGCACCAGGTTGATAAATGCTGATATAGATAGATGGGAGATGCACCACAGAGAGGAGAAGGAAGGTAAGGGGTGCAAGCAAGTGCAAATTACACATACTTAGGTTTTGTTTTAGCGGTGATAAGGACTAAGGTGTTAAAACAAAAGGCTTCATGGAATATATCCTTCAAATTATCATCATAAATCCAACCTACAGCAACTTTAGTGGTATTCCAAGCCTCCAACATTAGCAACTTGAAACTTTTCAAACACCACTGAAAGGGCTAAAAACACACACACACACACCCTTGAATGCAGATGTTTTTAATTTAGCTCTCATATTTTGCTTGGAAATGCCTTGTGAATGGCTATTCATTCTGGTGGATTATCAAAACTGCTGAAATGTTAGTGTCCAAAAAACCAGTTACAAGCATACAGGGCGGGGGACATCGATTTCTGCAGCGCTGCAACGTTTCAAAACATGACATGACTCAGGTTGCGTCATGCTGATATTGCTGGCAGACCCGATCAGTGCACTGCAAATGTTGCAGGCTGTGGTGTCAATCATGTCCGCGACTCACTAGAAGCACCTGTCTCAGACTTGTACAACATCAGTAAGCTTCTTATGGGAATAATAATCTAAACAAAACCTTAAAATCCTCCTTTAAAACCAATTACTTCAACTAAGAATTTCATGTAGAGTTAGGAGAGTTTGCTTCTTTTTTAAGTGACATGCAGCCCAATCCTATGGGGTGCCTTAGTTTACAATCCTGTGCATATGTGCTCAGGAGTAAATCTCATTGAACTCAGTGGGATATTGGTTTAATTCTCACAAACAGCAGCTGAGTTGGTAAACCTGGGCTGTACCATTTCAGTTTGTAGGTGGGGGTTCACATGATCGAACGCTCCTCAGGTTGGGGGCTATACATAGAAAACTAGCTTGCTAGGGAGAAAGCTAAACTAAATGTCATTTATTTATTTATTTACAGTATTTGTATACTCCGCTACATCCAAAGGCCTTGGAGCGCTGAAACGCAGATGGGATAAAAAAATAAAAACGCCATGTTAAAATAATTTAGAATTGGTTAAAAAGAGACAGAATTCTGATAACATCAAGTTTGATAAAACATGGCCGATCACTAAAGGAAGGCTTCCTGAAATGTTTTCAGGAGGCGCTAAAAGCAACACAGCGTTGACCTCCAGAGGCAGGGAATTCCATAGGAAGGGGGCCACCACACTGAAGGTTCTTTTCTCTTTGACACCTCATTTTCTTTGAGAAGGGTTTTTGTGTGTGAGGAACGTTCAGCAATGTGTACCTGAAATGCACTCTGAAGTGATACAGGCCAAGCACAGATCTACCATCGCACACCTGCTGTTGAGGCCTTATTTCCCAGAAAACATGTATAGGATCGTGCTGCGTGTGTTTCAGTTAACAGCTGCTCCTGGACAAAAATGTAACTTCATTTTTGTTTTAGACTCCTCCCCCACCTTTCTCCCTGAGTAGGGACACTAGATACTAGGCAGTGCAACCAACAAACCTTTTCAGACGGCATAAAATTATATGAGTATAATTATATTCAAGCCAGAACGAACATAGTGTACAGGTGGTCTCTATTATGTCAGGGGCAGGGTTTTCAGATGAAACCCTCTCATGTGCTCAAAGCATGTATGAGTGGGCAGCACAGTCTAGCCCACCCCTCACTGCACATGCTGCCTTTGCCACTTGTCAGACACGTCTTCTGAGTGTGTGAAAACAGGCCTTCCATGCCTGCTGATGTAGAAGCATGGAACTCCTCCAGGCAAGAGGGGCCTTGGGGCCAATTGGGTTCCAATTCCCTTCTCACAGATGAATGCGTGGCAGGCAGGAGGCACACAGTAGTGGTGGGGCTGATGAGTTTGACCCCACACACAAACACACCACATATGGGGTGTTTGCTTGAAACCCCTACTTTTGCTCCCTTAGCAGAGGTAGGAAGCTTTGTAGAAGCACTGAAGATAATTTCTGTAGCTCCTAGACCGAGTAATTCATGTCCCACTTTCTGCAATGTTATGTTTATTTGGCACCAGCACTGATGCAGGGACTCCAATGTGCTGGTTTCCATGCAAAGTCCCTCAACTACACCTGTCCTATCCTACCAAAGCAGGCAGTATTAGAGCAAAGGTGGATGTCTAAATAGGTCCAACATCCATGCCATTTGATGGACAGGAAATGCAGTACTACTAGCACAGCAAATCTGGCTAGACCATCTTTCCCTAACCTGGACCCCGTCTACATGGCACCGCTTTCACCCTTCACTCTGTTGCAACTGCGCAGCATTGCAGCTGTGAATTAGCTTCTGCTGAGATACACTAGTGATTTACTGTGGACTTCCCCAACAGGACACTCCACCGTGCTGTTTTCTTGGCCATTACATTTTAATGTGCAGCTGTGCAGGCCCGTGAGCGTGGGGGTGCAACACTTCAGTGGCTGTTTTGGATTTAGGGGTTCTGTTGTATCTTTCCATCCCTCATTAGGTAAAAAGTGGGTGTCCTGTGCTCCTTCATTTCCTCGCCATCTGTTTGTCAGTTCCCAGCCTGAGACTCTTGCGATGGTTCGCATTCACAAGCATGAGCGGTACGTGCCTAGCCATCGCTCTGAAATGGTGGCCGGAGCAAAGTTGGTTCTCCCCCAAGATCCCCCTGGCCCTTGGGCACTGAGTCCCAAAGCAACCATTGCGAAGATACGAAGCTGCAAAAATGTGCGAAAGCGTGATTAAATAAATGAAAACGCCCTTCTGTGCCTCTGTAATTGCACAGCTCTGAAGGGATGGGGGAAGTAAAGGTCACAGAGTGATGCAGGCACTACACATGCCTACAACATGCCCACCGCAAACTGTGAAGTCAGTTTGGGGAAGGGACAGACAGCTCGCAACCTCGGGAAACCTGCAGCAAACCAAGAACTTCGCAGCAAAATGCCTCTTTGGAAATCCACATTTTCCGGGAGAAAAGCATGGATGGCTGCAAAGTGGTGACTGCATCATCCGTCCTGAAGGACCGCAACTTGCAGCCGCCCCGGGGTAAAAGGCTTGTGTAGATGGGGCCCTCCAGATGTGTTGGACTACAGCTCCCATAACCCCCCAGCCAGCATACCTATGCTATCTGGGGAATTCTGGGAGTTGTAGTCCAACACATCTGGATGGTGCCAGGTTGGCTACCCCTGTGCCAGATTCACTACTAGTGCCTGTAGCACACCTTAAATACAACATTGACTACTTAAATGATATATTGGCCACACAACCTAACACACCGATTTTAATTAAGATCCAGGTTCACTGGTAGTGTTTATGGGCCAAACCTAACCCTGAAACAGTTTGCGTGTGCATATGGGCATGTTGAATAGAAGTGCCACCAGCTGCACAAGCTCAGCCTTAGAAACAAACCCCAACACAGTGGAATGGCAGAGTCACAAGCAGATGTCCTTGTACTAATGTTTGTCAAGCCCATCACACGCCCTTGAGATTCCTAGCCCCTATCTTTTAGTTTTTGTAAACCACCACACATTTTCCTCTCTGCTAGATTGGTGTACAGGCAGGGTGGTTCAATAAACAAACCCATGTGCTAGTTCAGGGCACAAGTGGAATTGGAGCAGGAGAAATTCTGTAGGCCAAATGAAGGATACATTTTGATTGCTTAAAATGTTTTCAGATCCAAAAGAATGTCTATGAGTTGGCTTATGCAAATAGCTGATCAAATGCTTTAAGTTTCTGGACTTTTCTATTTAGGACTGAAGGTAGGTGATCACATAACAGAATGTCCCCCAAATTAACGAGATACTTCGTTGTAGACAGAAAACTAGGTATCAGGAAGAAGGATCCTAGCTTAGTTTCCTCACTGACATGCTAGCTTTCTATATGTAGAGACCTTTGTTTCTATAGGGGAGCATTCGAATCTGAACTCTCAGGTGGTGGACTCCAGCAATACATGATCTGCTATTTGCTTAGACTAGGCTTAAGCATTCTCTGGGCATGTGATGTTATCTTTGTTGGGGGTGGGGTCATGCAGGGGATCCTCTGTCTCATTGTTGTTTGAAGGCCAGTAGAAGACATCTTCTGCTGCATCAAACTTGGGACACAAAAAAAAGGATCTTTGTTGATGAATCAGTCTTAGGATAATGGTTAGAAATATCAGGGATATCATCTTTCATAACTTCCTACCCCTATCATTTTAGCCTTGTGTATCACCAAACATGTTTAGGGATGGAATCCTGCTCTGTACAGATGTGCTTGTGCAAAACCTAGAAACAGCAGTTTCACAATATGAACCGCACAAGCATCTAAACAGCTAATTTTAGCCGCCGGTTTTGAGTATCATGCAGAGGGTGCTGATTGCTGCAAGATATTCTGCATTTTAATTTTTTTCCCTTGTTGTAGGATGGAAAGAATACAAAATGGAGGATTTGCTATTAGATAAAATCCGTGCTTCTTCCTCATCATTTTCAAATCCAAGGGTTTTCCTCTTCAACTCTTTTACATGGATGCTTTTCCTTCTGTAAACAAGCAAACATCAAAACACCCCTGTGCAGTGGCCACCAAAGTGTTTGAAATCAAAGGTGAAGCAGGTTTTCTTATAAGCATGGCCACGTATGTATTATCTCGCATCACTGAAGTCTCTTCCTCCCCAGGTTGAGTTGAAAGATTAACCTTTGTAAAGTTTATGCTTACTGCCCAAACATGATAGGCAAATAATGACATTCCTTTGATAAAAAATCCAGAAACTTATAAAAACCAGAAACTTCAGTACTAGGGTGCTGTGAATTTTCAGCTACACTGCTAATGCCAATAACTGAGGGACACTTTTTACAAAAAGAAACCTGAAAGTTTTGGAAGCAGGTTTACACAGGTTAAAAAAAAAGAAAGAAGTAGGATGATCTGTAGAGTGGCCACAAAGATAAAACAGCTTTAAGGGCAAGATAAAGTCTCCTGGTGGGGTTGCATGGCTTGATTGTTGGTATTGGGGGTGGGAAACCAAGATATCCTTGGACAAGCCAGTTTCATAGCCTGACCTATCCTGCAGGGTTGTTGTGAGCTCCTCTGAGCTCCTTGGAGAAAAGGCCAGATAAAAATAAAATATAACCATCAGTCCTGATGTTGTTCATCATACACGGCTCAATGCACAATTGATCCTAATTCTTGTGACAAAATTGAGGACCTTGGGCTGTATGCTGCAATCCACAAGTTACTTCAGTTCATAGTGACTGCATTTAAATCGCTTTAAGCTGGGCATGTATGAGAATTTTGTTTCAATTTGTTTTTTTTATCAGAATTTACCCATTTTACACCTTCCAGACTGAACACAGACTTGGGTGCAATCTATGGTCTGTGCAATCTATCACAAGATAGGAATGTGATTCATGGACAAAAAAAGAAGTTTGACAGCATGTGTAAATTTGAAAAATGTGCATGAAAAATGCATACTTTTGAGAAATGCACACAAATACACTTTAATCAATGGGAGAATGTGTACATTTCAAAGATGCGCACAACTGATGCACACATTTGCAAGAATATGCATGAAAATATGCACGGATTTCCACATGAAAAGAAAAAAACAAGGCCACAAATTAAACAGGCCACACATGTGTGAGACTGTTCCTTCCTCGGTCTTGATATTCCACAATCTGGGGGAGAACTTCAGCCGTACTCAGGAATGCATCTATGCTTGCAGAATGTAAGCTGTATACTCACTCACTCATTCCAATGAAAAGCCAATAGTCTGGCTGGCAAAAAAAACCTAGGGATGTACGAAAGTTCCGCCACGGATCTCGGGGAGGCTGAATGCCAGCACATTCGGCCCTCCGAAATCGGTGGCAGAATGGCCCGCCACCCCCCGGGATGGGACTTACCTTGGGCGGATCTTCCTGGCGCTGGCGGCTGCGGTTCAGCGGCTACAGAGGCCAGTCTTCTGACTGGCTGCCGCCGCCATTTCCAGGTTAAAAAACCCAAAAAAACGTGATAGGCTACGTAAAGATTTACGTAGCCTATCACGGCTAGATTTTAAAAAAACACCGTGATAGGCTACATAAATGTTTATGTAGCCTATTACGGCTGACTTAAAACAACAACAATGCGCATACGCAAATGGCGGCGGCCATGGCCGCCGCCATTTGCGTTCCTTATTTTGGCACATCTTAGTCTATGTAAACATTTATGTAGACTAAGACAGCGAAAATAAGGGGAACGCACATAGCGTAGACGCTACGCTATTTGCGTTACCATTATTTTCGCCGTCTTAGTCTACATAAATGTTTACGTAGACTAAGACGTGCCAAAATAAGGAATGCATGGCCGCCGCCATTTGCGTATGCGCATTGTTGTTGTTGTTAAGTCAGCCGTGATAGGCTACGTAAACATTTACGTAGCCTATCACGGCTGACTGCAGGGACGCAAACGGCGGCAGCTATGGCTGCCGCCATTTGCGTCCCTGCTAGCCAGTGGCCGGATGTCTGGCTGCTGGCGGAGCCGGCCGGCGGCTCTGCAGAATCGCTGCAGAGCACAGCCGGCCGGCCAGGATTCTGGGGGGGGGGGAAAGGAATGGAGCGCTTCCCCCTCCCGCGAGGATTCTGGGGGGAGGGACGGAACGCCTCCCCCACCACCATCAGCATAATTCCCGAAAGGTAAGTGATTTTCATACATCCCTAAAAAAAACCCCTCATGAAACTAATGAGAAAGATCCTGATTTCCACTAGTGGCAAATGTGCAGCTACAAGTGGTCCGCCACAACAAAATGTTGCAGTGTATTCCTAGTGTGCCTGTGTGCTGAGCAGGATGTTGGCTCAGAATCGAGGGGGCAGTTTTCCCTCTGTCGAGGGGTTGGTGCCTGCCTTTTCCACAAAGGGGGTAATGTGCCTCCTCAAGGGGATCAGCTCCTTGTTTCCTCATGAGAGCTCTAGACCCTCTCCCAGCCTTTTTCCTCCCCACTGCCTCTGCTTTTGCTTCTCATCCTCTCACCTTGTAACCTTCTGCATCCTCTACCCCTTGAGCATTGCCTTATCTGAGCCTTTTCCCAGCTCAATTACACCTATGTTAAGAAGCTTGGATTTCTCCATTATCTAGGCAGCTCACTTCCATTCCTAGGGACAACTCTATCCAGACAATGAGACCGTAGTTCATGTTTTCATTCCTGCCAGAGTTGCATTTTCAAACATTACTCCATGCTTCTTCACGTGTTTATTCCTTATATTGGAATGAGCACAGTGGCATCTGAATTACTATTATAATTTAGGGCAGGAGTGTGCGCTATGAAAATCAGAGGGTTACCACCAAAAATGGTAGCCCTGCAGTCAACCCAGTCTCCCCCACTGTAACATATAATTCATCATACTGGTGTCATTATGCTCAGTATTTTCTTGGTGTACCAGCCACTTTGGCAAAGTAGGGGCAGAAAAGCACTCAGAATAATGGCATCAGGGCATGTGGTAAGTTAAACTGCACATTATGGATGGCGAAGAACTTGATGCAGGGCTGCCATTTTGATGGCAGCCCTGCATTTGTTTGGAATGTGAGGTTCTTCTACCCTGATGTGCAGTTCCATTAACCATCACAGTAGGGATGTACGGATCCCCTTACCTGGGGTCCGTGGGGAGGTCCGCAGGTGGGGGGAGGCAATCCAGTCCTCCCCCCAGAATCCTCCCCAGCCGGGGAATCCACAGAGCCGCCAGCCGGCTCTGGCCACTGCCGGAATTCCGGCCGTGGCCGGTCTGTGGACGCAAATGGCGTCCAGTGTAGACGACACCATTTGTGTCCCTGCCATTGGCTGTGATTGGCTACATAAATATTTACGTAGCCTATCACGGCAAAGAGTGGAGACGCAAATGGCATCCCCTACGCCGGACGCCATTTTGTTCCACAGCCCGGCAGTGGATGGCTGCAGAACGAAGTTGGCGACCTGGACCAGCCACCGCCAGGTAGGTTCTGTCCCAGGGCGATTTCGGGGGGTGGCGGGGGTAGTCTGTTCCGCCATGGTCTCTGGGGGACTGGATTCCAAAGAATCCGGCCTCATTGGAGTCTGTGGCGGATTTCTCCACCATCCCTACATCACAGTGGTTAATGGTAAAGGAAAAGTTACCATAAAACCTTTAAAACAGAAGATCCGTGGGTCAATTCCTAATATTCTGTTCCTGGATTTTTGCCAAACAATAGTTCTAAATAATAAACACCCAACATTTTATTTTCCCTTCTTTCCAAGACATGTGGAAACACTAGGGGCCAAACTAGGCATGACGGTAAATGCGCCTTTGCCTGTAATGTGCAGGTTTTGAAGAAAATGGAACAGCATCAATTGTTGTTGTTGTTGTTTTAATTATCAGGATAACAGCAGGCAGTCAGGGAGAAATAGAATGCTTTCCTCCCCTGCTGGGTTTCTGAGGAAATGCCCTCCTCTGAAGAAATCTCCCATTGATACCAATGTGGGATTTCACCCCACCCAAAGACTACAATAGGAGGGGAAGGGTTAAATCCCCCCTCCATGCCTGCCGCTATCCTGATAATTTTCTTCCACTCCAGCTAATGCTATTTGCTTTTTTTCTTTTCTTTTTTAATAAACCTGCCTAGCCAATGCAATGATGCATTTAATGTCATGACTAGTTTGGTCCTAGGACTCAGTTAAGTATATTTGAAGTCTGCCAACTTCACTTTTTGTTGGAAGCAAACGTGCCCTGCCCCTTGAGCTCCATTGTTATGAGCCAAGTTCTAATTGGAGACCAATAAGAAATGGCACATTGTAGGCACCTAGTGCAGTTCAAGTCAGATACCATCTGCCGACAAAGCACAGCATATTTTCAGAAGCCTCTTGTACAAAACTTGCTTAGGCTGTAATTAAAACCACAGTAAGCGCTTGATTTTGTTTATGAAATATGCAAACAAATGGGTTTGTTAACTGCAATCACTCAATGAGCCAAGTACATATTTAATCACGAAGCTACAGCGTTCTTAGAATATGCGCTGCACTTCTGTGTTGCACATTCTTGCTGATGGAAAAATTATTGCCCCAAGCACAAAAACAAAACCATGGCAGCTGTTTCTAAACTATGTACTTGCTTCACACTTTAGTTCTTTGGCTAGAATAGAC
Source organism: Heloderma suspectum (assembly GCF_057233095.1). NCBI lineage: Eukaryota > Metazoa > Chordata > Lepidosauria > Squamata > Helodermatidae > Heloderma > Heloderma suspectum. The sequence continues at coordinate 55,773,657 of NC_139460.1, read as the reverse complement.
CACATCTATTCCTTTAACATCAGAAACTCAGAGGAGTTTCACAAGGGAAAAAAAAGACCCTGAACATCCTTAATTTATTGGTTCCTATTATACACTACATAATGATCTTCAGGATGAGTTAAAAAGAATTCTTCCTTTGCTTTTAGATAATGCACGTGTGTCACAGCAAGCACCATGTTAGAAAGGCATTCCCTCTTCTAAATGGTGCCTGCTGTGACATATGCGCTCGTCACCTAAAGACAGAGAAAGAATGCCTTTTTAAATTCAGAATGATTATTTTATTCACATGTAAATTTATGCAGATGTGATGAACAAATTTAAAAGCATAACATGGAATTTCAGGATGAAAACCGGTGGGGGAAACTTAAACCCTCCCCGCCTAGAGCACCATGGTCTCAATACAAATCCGGGCCATGCATGCTTTCAGGTGAGTAGGAAAAACAATCACGTCTAGCTGTACTATGCATGATTAGGGGGATGTTTAGTTTGGCTCTAAGATCCCCTTAACCAGGTGATAGCCCAATTATATATATAGCATGTGTGTTGAGTTGCCTGAATGTTGTTACAGAAGGAAGAAGCAGGCATTCGCTGAATTACTCTGATCCTAATGAGGATAGGTAAAGGGCTTAGCGATGGCATGCCAGAAGAGACAGGGGCCTGCAAAAGGGAGATGTTAAGGACAGGAGAAGACAAGAGTTGAAGAGAAAGGTCTAAGACAGAAGGATTGGAGTGTAATATAGATGAATGAGGAAGAAGGGAGAAAAAAGAATCTGAGAGGGTACAGAAAACACAGAGACTGGGCAGAGAGAACTCTAAAGGTGAGGAAGGCACAATTCTTATGTTGATTGGGGGGGGAAATCAAATCTATATATGTACAGGTCTCTACTTTACCATGTGTTTTAGTAGAAGAAATAGAAGTATAGGTGAAAACTATTTGCTCAATAGAAATCCAGAGTGCTTAAAACCCTCCAGAGTACTTTTAGAGTGAACATAGCTCAAGGGACTAGAGGAGCAACCTGCTAAGTCATGCTCTCTGGACATTTCTATTAATTCAGTGGGGATGTGCAGGATTCTGTGGGCTTCTCCACATGGGGCTTTTATCCTTCTATTGAGATTGGTTACTCACGGAAGTTGGTGGGTCCTTTACATGATGTCGTCAGCCTCTAGAGCATCTCTTGCACTACGTGACCCTTATCCCATTTTTTAAAAGACTGGAGATAATGAGCTATCAAATTACAGCGCATTGAGTTCCCTGAGTTTTCCGCTGTGAAAAGAGGAAATCTCACAATAAGAGGAGCTAGACCACAGCACCATCTAGTGGCTGTATAATGAAAGATATAGAACAATGCAGATAAGGGGGGAAACGGAAGTGTGTGTAAAGGAAACCCGTCATTATTCTGCATTTAAAAGGGAAGCACAAAGCCTTGGTAAAGTTGCAGGATTTTAGCCTGCTGTAGAAATGTTCTGTGTCCTGCCGCAATGAAGGGAGGCTGCACAGCAGAAGTACTTGCAAGGATTCCCATGTTGAATCCAAATGATGACCAAAGTCTGGCTGGATACATCTCCACCATCATTTCTCTTCTTGTACAAGGCAGTGTGAAAGTGAACTTCCTTAGCAATAATTACACTGATTGTTCATGGACTGCATCTAAGGCAGGAGGAATCCACATGCTCTTCAATGTGATTGCTTGAGGCAGGCATCTGGACGTGTTTCTCTGAACTGCTCTGGACATCTGTGTTGATATGTGACATTTGCTGTTCCTCTTTGCTTGTGGCATACTCTAACCTTGATATCATAGGCTAACCTAGTAACATTAGATTAAAAGGAAGCCTGTCTCAGAAAAGGGGTTTAGATTAGAGGATTTTCAGCTGCATACTTCTACAATTCTAAGAGCATCTGAGCCTTATGCCATTTGGAGGTTGCACATTAGGGGTTAAATGGTAATCACTGCTATCGCATGGTAGAAAGATTGTGCCGAACTGTTGATATCAGCCATCAGGGCGTAGGGTCAGATCACTCCCTCAAAAAATAACTCAGTGAACCAAAATGGAAGCTAAGGTGGAAGCCACCAGCTCTTCATGATCTGAGTCAATTGATGATAGCAGTTTCAGTGAGTAGACTTTTCCTGGACCCAGAGGATTTTAAAAGAGGGTAAGTATAACTTGTGTATAGCCAAATTCTTTCAAATTAAATACTTAGTATCACATTTTCTCTCTCTCTCTCTCGCCCAGCCCCATCCTTGGACTGAAGCAATCTAAAACTGCATTGAATTCTATGGGGGTATTTAGATTTAATATGGCAGCAAAATTTGGGCAGGAAGCAATTACATTTGTTTCCCACTCAACATAACCAAAATTACATGCAAGAAATTGGGAATTCCCATGAAATTCAAATATTTAACAAGTGGCAAAGTAGTCTAGGTTCTGTTATATATGCCATAACATTCCATAACATGAACTATACTGTACTGTCTCAGTTCAATATGAATCATAGCCTTTTGAACTAGTGGCTAGGGTCCCCAACCCAGCTATAGAGATTCATGCTGTTTAACAGGCATGCATACACAGCCTGCTTGCTGGATTTGGAACCCTGAACATAAACAGAATGCACATTCAGATCCAAATGTGCAACTAAGAGTGGATGCAGACCGTCTACATTTATTGCTTTGAATGGGATACACCTTAAAATATGCATTTGAATGCATATCTTTGTCCATCTTCTCATGCAACTAAGGGGCATTTTGAGCTGGGTTGGGCCCATTTCTCATTTTCTTTTGCCCTTTTAACAGTTGTCTTACAAAAAAAAGAAGAGTGTAAGCCTATGGTTAGGGCCCACATTCTAAAAAGAAGAAAAAGGCTAGCGTAATTTCGGTACATCCTTAGTTGAACATAAAATAATGCCTTTCACTGAGAAGGAAGTCAGAATGTCAAACATTCAAAAGTTTGCATATTTGCATCCACACCCATTCTAATAAATTAGGCAGAATGTGATAAAGGGTGTGCTCACCCTTCAGACATGATCATGAAAAAGCTAGGTTCTGGGACTGGAAGTGGCCAGGTCCAGCTTGTGTTTGAAAATAAATTAGCAGTTGTGCATATTGCAATCCTATTATGCTTATTTGCTCAGAAACAAGTTGCACTGTGTGTTCAGTGGGGATTACTGTGGTCAGTAATCCCCATTGAACAGTGTGGTCAGTGTGCAGCCCAAATGAGCAAGTATCTTTGGGTCAAACTTTCCCCTAATGTGGAGGTGCAAAGGTTGTAACGCGTTCCCCCCACTGCGGCCCTGATCCACAATTTAATTGCCCCAAAGTGGTCCATTTGCTTCAACGGATCACTTTTTGGCAATGTAAGTTTCACGTGTAGGGGCCCTGATCAAGACTGGGACTACAGCAGGAGGGAAAAGCTCTCCTGTCCCCGCACTAGTGTCTCACTCCAGATCAGGCTCTCTGCACTTACCCTTGACTAAAAAAGAAAAAAAGAGATGCATCTACATGTTTAAAGTAAGATGTAGTGTGGCTCTTGGTCTAGGTGAATGGGTGGAAAGTGCAAACACACAGACAACACACATAATTCAAAAATATTCGGAGGGAATCATAGCCAGAAAAAGAGATGATGCAAGACTTCTCTCCAAGGGGGCTCTTAGTAACAAAGTATATGAAGGAAGCCCCAACCTGGATTCACCTTAACAAGTTCAATTCATAATCGAATGACTTTTAAAAAGTAGATAGCAGGCCTGGGGTCCATGATCTGGATTGGGACCCTGGCAGACAGTACTTTTAACCATTTGCCCTCTGCTGCAGTCTAATTCTAGATTGGGAGTTTTTCTTCACCCATTCGCATCAATGAAAACTTTTCTTCCAAATCAAATAGAAGGCATGTCGCCCCATCCATGATCCGAACATCACTCCTTTTAAAGCAGTTTGGCAGAGGGTTGGGCTATATGGTGTCCCAGCTCTATTGGTTTGGAAAAACCCCTGTCTGAAACCCTGTAGATAGAGCTGCTGCTATTCAAGACAATGTTACAGGAATCTGCCTTATACAGAGCCAGACCACTGGTCCATCTAGCTCAGTATTGTCAACACTGACTAGCAGCAGCTCTACAGGGTTTCAGAAAGGGTTTTTTCCAAACCTGAGGTTGAGATGCCGATTGAATCTGGGACCTTTAACATGCAAAGCATGTGCTCTACAGCCTTCCCTCTTAACAAAGACATGGAAAGAAAAGGAAAGCTACTGACTGGCCCATTGATTTTAAAACATTTACAAGTGACTATGAGATTGACAGTGCACTGTTGACATAAGAACAATACTTTGCGAAGTTGTGCTGGACAAGCTTTTCGTAAACCTTTGGCTTGACATAAGGGTTCAGCATTCCATTCATTGTGCATAAATCAGAATAATGAACAGTCTGCACACATACGGTCCATGGGGTCACGAAGAGTCGGACACGACTTCACGACTGAACAACACATGTCATCACTAATTATAAATTTTTGCAAAGAAAAAATAATCTTTTCTATTAAAAATCTCAATTTGAAGCTTTCAGGATTCCTGTGGTGCTAACATATTTGACACGAAGAGCTACTATTTCAAAGTATACATTAAAAGACATGGGGCAGTTATGCTGTCCATGTGTTAGTGGGTCTCACTGCTAGCACCACAGGAAGCTAGCAGTTCCTTAAGGGTCTGGAAAAAGCAGTGAACTCCACTGACCCGTCCATATCCAGACATGAGTTTTTCCATTAATTTCTGAGATTGATTTCAGAAGCGCTAGTTCCTGTTGCACTAGCAGTAAGTCCCGCTAGTGCAATGGAACTAGCAGAGGTGCAGAGGCGGTATAGGTCAGTGCCTGTAATGTTGGTCTGGCAGTAATTAAATTTACTGCCCAAAGAGATAAGAAAAGAATGTCTGAGCCTAAAGATCAGTGTAGCTTTGACAGCATATCAAGTGGTTTGTACCAATGTATGTACACCAATATTGGCAAAACTCATGGTGCTCTGATGCTTTTCAGTTGTGACCTGATTATGAGGATACTACCAACTATCTGGTGCATAGGGTGTTACTTATGTAGATGGCTTCCTGAGTGCAAGAATGACTTTTAAGATACCATATCCCAAGTTTAGCCTCTGGTCTAGAACACTCCTTCTCTACTCACTTCTGTATTGCATAACAGCCTTGTACTACCATAGCAGATGGCATCTGCTTGGCTGATGCCAGGACAGCAGTGCTGACCCACTCTACTGCGATACTCATCAACACAACTCAGGCAATGTGGTCACAACACAGCTAGCTCTGTCACTGCTCCCCATACTACATGCCAGTTTGGATAGTACAATATTCCAAGGCTGTTATATATTTTCAATAGAGGGGATTCTCACTAGTTTGGGGGAGAAATGGTACCTTGATCTACTTGACTTCAGCTAGTACATGAAGTATGTATATATTTAAAAGGAAGGTATGATTGTTAAAACAGAATGAAATGTCCTAGCTTTTCACTGCATGAGACCATTGGTGTTGGAAAGTATTTTCCCCCAGTAACGTATGCATGTAGCAGAAGAATCTAAACCAACAGGAATTTGTGTGAAGTATCCATTGGTTTCATTCATTCCCTGTTAAGCTTAGATTTAGTACTATCACGTTATTAAAGCATTAAATTACAATTTATGATTCTTTTAAAGATGTGGTCATAGGAACATAGGAAGAGCTTTATACTGAATCAGTGTTTTCCCCAATTGTTTTCCCTCGAGCCAGACCACTGGTCCATCTAGCCCAATGTTGTCAACACTGACTGGCAGCAGCTGTCCAGGGTTACTGGAAGAGACCTTTTCAGCCCTACTTGGAGATGCCAGGGATTGAAGCTGCATGCAATGCAGGTGCTCTACCAGCCCCCTCTAAGCTATGGTCCCCTCTTATTGTCAATCTGCATCAATGAGGTTGTGTTTAATTTGAAATGAAGTGTTCTCAAATGGAATGTGCATTTTAAAAGAAACCCTGAATATTGTTTTGACGATGAATTAACTATGTTATGTCTGCCAGATATTAAGCTAAATACAAAGGTATAGTTCAACTGAACACTAAAGCTAATTTTCACTGCCCTTGAAAACAATTATACTTAAAAGCTGGCTGTGACTAACTTACTCCATTGGTTTCAGCTGGACTTCACCATCTTTCACACATACATTGAGCTGTATGGGAGTCATTTCTCCATGAGACAACCAATTGCATGAGACTTTCCTACATGATTGGCACCCATGTTTCCGTCTGAGTGCTGGTCAGGTGGTAAGGACTGACACAATGGGCTCTGATCATATGGTTCAAATATTTACACCTACTCTCTAGCAGTGTGGAGTCACACCACAGCGAAGTGGCTCCCATGTGCTAGACCTTAATCATGGCTTACTTTAGCTGAGTCAGGGCCTAAGTCAGTGATTTTGCATAGTTACAAGATTCTGACATGATTTAGCAGCTAAGTGTGTACTGTGTAGGATTACAGTCAGTGAGTAGAATCCAGAAAGTTAGCTGCCCCCAAATCCCATTGCAATTAAGTTTAATTGATTTTAATGGGAGTGTACTAGCTGCCCCTGTATTGTGGCCCCAAATCTCCTAAAACAGAATAAAACATATGTTCCTTTTAGTTATAGTTTTTTATTTATATATTATTTATTTTATTTCTATACCGCCCAATAGCCAAAGCTATTTGAAATCATTCTGTTATGAAATGAAAATATTTCTCGGTAAACAATGGATAGCTGAAAATGTGAACATAAATGTGAACTTATCTGAAAGTTTTAAAGGAAATTATATATTTTATTAAACATTTTCTCCAGAATCAGTATCACAATGTTCTACAGCATGGTATACACATGACTTAACATGTGTACTTCTAATATATCTGCGGATCAAGCTAGATATAAAGTGTGTAAGGGTCTTATTTGTAGTTATTAACTGCACTACACAAAACTAAGAATGCAATAACTCTGTTGAACTACTAGAAGAAAGAAGTTTTACAAAGCATGTTTTACATCAAAGCTTTAAGAAAAATTAAACCAAGTTCTGGATCAGAATCTAGTGGAATTACCTGCAAGTAGGTAAGACAAAAGACTTGGGTTCAAATACTGTCAGCCTGCTAAACCGAATGAGCATGTTGTACAAGAACACAATTGTGCCCATTTCAAGAGGGGCTTGTGCAAGCAAAGTCCCAGATAGATTATGCCCTATCTAAATAAAGTACAGATTTACATTTTTTAAAAAAATCTCAAGAGTGTAAGAGTGAAATAAAATGCTACAATGAATTGTTCTTTTTCTTTAACGCCTCTCATGCTGACTTGACAATGACAACAAAAAAAGGCTTATGTTTGTTAGACGATTTGAGTCCATCTTTAATGGAGAAAAGCGTGATACAAATTATTAAAACATTAAAAAATGATGAAAAGAAAAAACATTGCTCTGTGTATGTGGGTTTAAACAGGCAGATAAAGGGTTAAATTCAACATCTCACTAGTGGAAGGCTAGTAATATGAGAGGTCATTTTCCCTTTCAACCACCCCCCCTCCCCGCAGTTCTGCTGATGGAACTGCTGGCTGATAGCATTGGAGCTAACTCATAATCTGCATTTAGAAAACATGGTACTCCAAATAATTGATATTATCTACTCCAAGGTAAAACCTATCCCCCCCCCCCACCTAAGTGGATGGTTACTTGATATTAAAACACAATTAAAATACTCATTGGAAAGAAATTATTTGGAACAACAGGATGAGGGCGAAGACTATTAGCCCATGTTTGACAATCCCTGTGTATGGCGGCTCTTAATTATTCTTATTTAGGGGAGCACAGTCAGTGCATTTGTATACCACATTACAATTCATCACTTACATTACAGAATTGAAACATTACTATCTGGACTGTTGCCTGAAAGATTTAGGAGCAAGTGTCTGGGGAAAAAAAGATATGTTGTGGATGCGCCATGATCAATGATGTTAGAGCATATTTAAGATTTGGGCACAACTGAGAAGCATGAACCACTCTCGTTCCCTTAGTTTGCAGCTGCCTTCTTAATGAAATGTCTTATGTGTTGGTATTTGCAGATGCTGCTTTTGTACAAAGAAAAAAATGCAAAAGTATGTCAGATTATTTAAGAGCTCTACAATTTAGCAACCCCCCACCAAAACAAAAAACAAAGAGCATCTAGAATACAGCATCTTTTTTGTACTATTTATGTTGCAAGTATAGCTCACAGTAGTAAAGGGAGCAAGTAACAATGATTTCCTGTGGTAATAGTCTCATATGCTCTGGACACAGTCCAAAACAACACAGAAGATAGTTCAGTTGTGTGTGGCATTCTGCATGTGCAGGGACTGCCCCAGTATCTTTGATAAGATAAACACCCAGTGCAGGGTTAAATATCTTTCTGCATATGCAGAGCATTTTTCTTCTCACTGGAAGAGAACTGCCTGGGCAGGGTGTGTGTGTGTGTTCACCAGATTGCAGCATTTTAAAAGCAGCAACTAACTTATGGAACAAAAATGATAATGCCTCACAAAAATCATGTAAATGCTATGCTCATCAGGTAGCAATGGTATGAATATATGGATAGCAGTTTTGAGATTTACACTGTTCCTTCTACAAAACTGCTGTTCTTAGAAAATAAAACAGTGTGATCCAAAATAGATACCCACTGGCTTGGAAAGACTGCATGAGGAATTTTGAAAACAAATGGAGGTCAACTGCAGTAGCCTTTAATAGAGGTAGCGTTATTAGAATTAGTTGTAGAACAGAGTGCAGCTAAGAGGCATAAATACATAATAGTACAAGGCAAACCCAACAATTATAGTCCTTACCACATTTTTTCCTTCAGAAAATTATATATATAATTTATATATATAATTTATATTTCCTCTCGCCATACTGAAATCATGTGGCAATAATGCCCTCTTCTTCTCTTTGAGCAACTTAATTCCCTAGCCGTTTCCTTCAGCATACAAACTTTTCTTAGATTTGCTAAATATGGAGCACTCTTGCTTCATTCTAAGGATAGATTCAACCAGGATCCCCCTGCCCCTCCCAGTCTCCTATGGGTGACTGAAAAAAATGTCACTGAGATGCCAGTGATACTTTGTTGTCTGAAAGGGCCTAATGTTCAATGGAAGGTGAGGCCGCTTGGTTCAGAAAACTTTTTTTTTTTTTTTACAGCCTGTTCAAAATGTAGTCAAGTAGAAAAACCACTGCATGCTTGATTGTTTCAGACAACTATGTGGTAATCTAGTCTCATCATGCGGTGCCCCCAGTCTGCAATGGGGGTTTCATATGAGGAATGATCATGATACACAAGCATGTGGTTTCCCCCAGCTCCCAGCAATCCGGGTTATATGTGCAGTTTTGGCTGACATCCAGAGACCTGCAAATGCAGCAGGAAGTATATGACCTTTGCTGCATTTGTGGAATCTCCTGTCTCTCCATATGTAGGAGTTCAATGCATGTTCTCCCTTTACTCTTTCTGCTGTGGGTGATAGGCAGCATTGTGAGAACTATTCCTCTCATAGATCTTTGTGTAGAGGCAAGGTTATAATGCATATGTGGCTATTTTTTTTAAAAACGATTGGCTGAATCGACCCTTAGGGATATGACATTTTTAGAAAGGTAGGTATCACTCATCCCATGTTATATTCTCCTTGTTGTGGCACAATGAACAACTCTTGTGGGTTTCAAGTGAATATATGGAGCCAGCAACTATGAAGTGACTAGCAGCTACATTATTGCTACTGATGCTATTTAGGAAAAGTAGCGAAATTCACTGCCAAGTAAAAAGGTAGAGCTTGGAGATTAGTATCTCCTGCCGCCTCTCCCACATCCACAACACTTTTAAGTCAGTTCTCAAAGTCATGGACTGAATTGAAAGCTGGACAGTGAGACAGAGTAAGAACTCCTTTGCTCATAACTTTGGGATATTGTATTAGTAAAAAAAAGCACACTATATCTTCTTAAATAAATATATCCTATTTCGGGAATTATAGTACAATCCAGGGAAAAATACTGTCATAAGCATAACAGCATGATATAAGTTCCACAAGATTTTACATCAGTTTTGGTCTTGTATCTGGAAAACATCCTAACAGGAGAATCAAAATCAAATGTACATGTTAAATACTTTGTAGAAATCCTCTCCCACCCTTCCCTCTAATACAGTACTAACACAATTACAGGAAAATGACATTACAGTATCTTTCTCCCAGCTGATTCTATGCTTGCAGTATCAGCTAATATGTGTATACCTCAAAACTATATGAAATACCAAAGATCACTAAATAAATAAACAAAAAGAAAATGGGACAGTGCTAGATTTTACACTTGAGAAATAAATCCTCACTTTCATTAAGAAACCATAGAGGAAGGTAAGAGTAATTTGTTTATCTTATTTAAATTTGTGTAAAAAAAGAAAAGAAAAAAGAAACAAAGAGAGACATACACAGGTTCACATCTAGAGAATATTGTTAAATGCATAAATACTGATAGCTTTTGCTAAGTTAGAATGGGTTTGGTAAACTATAATACAACAGTATTGGAATAAACACCAAAGCAAAGAACATAATATTTTGGTTTGTTTGAATAATTAAGGTGCAACATTTCTGTCTCTAAATGAATTCATGGACATAAGTTGATGGGTGACATTGCTGGTATACGAAAATACATACCACAGAAATTCATTTTTAAAAAACACATAATGGAAATTTAAAAACAAAAACAAATAAACAGTTAAACAGTACATTGTTGGTTTGATTTTTTTTTGTGCTAACAAATTTTCTTTCTACCTGAAATTAGGGATACCCATTCTAACAAATTCAGCAAATCTCTCTACTGAAATCAAGACATCATTCAAAGAACCAAGGAAAAGAAAAAAAAAGCCATGGAGCACAATTCACCTGGAGACTCTCCTGCAGAAACCCCACTGAAATGAATGTGAGCTGTGCAAAAATCACAGTCTTGCGCATTTCAATGAGGCCTGTGCAGGAGAACTTCAAATGGATTAATGCTCCTACTGAACTAGGAAGTTTTGCAGGATTTCTGCTACTCTCAGTGCCTAATCGCTTAAAAATTAAGCATATCTACAGAAAGGTTTATAAGCATCAGAAAACACTCGTATTCAGTAAATTGACCCAAATCCATTCCCTTGTCTAAGGGATAGTCAACGAGGTTTAGGAAAGAAAGATAATCAAGGTATTAATTCACATAGAAAAAGGCTAATTGTATGCATTTTTATAAAGGTACCATTCATATAAAGAAGTATTTTAGGAACAATATTGAAATTTAAAAGGGCAGAAGAATGGTGGTACTCCAGCAAAAATGCATCTATTCTAATGGGTTCCATAGAGTTTGTATGTTAGTACCACTGACAAGATGAAGAGGCTGCACCATAAGATATTTGGATTTCAGCTACTTACAATGTTTGAACCATAGCTAGTACATAGCCTTACACTCCCAAAGCCACCACAGTAGATCCCCAACAGTATGCCATGTTGGCAGCATTTTGTTAAAATAATTTAGAAAATGTTAACAAAATTGAACTATTAGAATAGCATCACATGCTCCAGTGGCATGTGGAAGATTCTTCTACCTGAATATTCTAAAAAGCATTTTAACTTTCTAATTCCTGTTGAAGTTGTGTTTTTCCTTCTTCCACTTCTTCAACATTTGTATCTTTGAGGGAGTCTCTGATTTTTACATGGGATGAAGTGACACTTTCCTTTTATTTATTATCCATTATTACAATGTGTGTGATCTGGTTGAGGTTGTTTCTGACACAGACACTGAAAGACATGTGTTGATTATAACAATTAAAGGCTAAGCCAAGCAAGTTTTAAGAGTCACTTTTCATATGGCTATTAAATCCAATTACAAAAAAATCCCCCAAACCCACATCCATTTATCAATTCTGTCAAGTATAAATTAAGAATGCCTGATAAAATTGTGTAAACTCTCATCATATATAGAGACCTAGTCAATAAAAAAGGGGTCTCACTGAACTGAACACTATCACAAAATTCCACCAGAGACAACGACTCATAGAAAATTATTGCTGGGGTCTGGTCAATAGCATTTGGTTAAGTCTTTGTGCTATGATGCAAAATATATAGGGAAACAACTTGTGCTGTGGAAGAAGTACCCTGTTGAATGTGTATCTTGTCAAATTCTAGTAAGGATTAATCTTTTGCTGCAAGAAACAACATTGCCCCGATCCAGCCAGGGGCTTATATGGGCGTGGAAGCAGGCTTGTGGTTGTGTATCCCTAGCTGGATGGGGAACTGTGTGTACAAACAAGTGCTGTGTGCACAGCTCCCCTCCCTGATCAAACAGCTGGGGCCGTGCGCCTGGAGCATTTCCTCCCAAAGCTAAAATCTTCCCAATCAGCTGCTTAAGATCAAGCAGCTGATCAGTGGGATCTTAACATTTTGGAAAGGGCTCTGTGCATATGCTACCCACAATTGCTCCGTGCGTGCTGTGTTGGATGATAGGCAACTGGCATAAGTGAAGTGGTTAAAGAAATAGAAGGAAAAAGTTAAAAAGCGGGACTCTCCTCTGGCATGAGATGCGTGCATGGGAGTAAGATACAACATAAAGACAAAGAACATGAACTGGAAAATGGTCTGTTTGACAGCCTAAATTCTGTAGTATTATTTCTCAGCCATCACTTACTTATGCAACACTCAGCACTTTCCCACCCCAGCCTAGCATTTGTACTTCATACAACCGATGAAGCCAATTTAGACTGTGCATAGTATTTATGACAATTCCAGTGTCTGTAAAATGTAAAATATGTACATCAGTGTGCATGTCAATTGAAAAGTGTTTTTTTTTTCTTTTTCGAAAAAGTGAAGTAATACTAAGGTCACTTCTGAACAACATATTAATAGTATTTCCCCATTTCACTGCTTTAGTTTCCACATAGTCATTTTAGACCTCTATCCAAAAATAAATGAACCTTCCAAGGCTTGAAAGACAAATCAGTCATCCGCAGTATTGTTCTTATCAATATGCCAGACCTTTGCTTCAAATGCAAATCATCCTCATTATTCTACCCTTAATTAAAACAAAAAATAAAAAACAACCCAAGCAAAATAAAGCCTGTCAACATTTTTTGCCAATAAACTCTACCACCCTGGTGGCAAATACAAAAAAAGTGCAGAATGTCTGGGCCGAAAGGCCGCACATACACCGCTAACAACAGTACACCTGCCCATGCTTTCTTGGATTCTCCAAACAAGTTCTTAAATTCACTCTAAAATATAAATGTAGGCATAACCTATTATATAAACCATCTTAGAACTTAAATCTTCATGTACAAAAAGGACTAAGAATATCTAGTAACTAGTGCAGTGCGTCAGTTTCTTTTTCCCCAACTCCTCTTCTGTATTTTTGTTTAGAGTAGCTAGTTATTATATGAAACTACTTTCCATACTCTGGTTGATACAGCAGATGCTGTGTGAGCTACAGTAAAGTCTGCCTCCTCCACGTAACTATGCATTTTACCACTTTAAAAACCTTCAATAGAAAGCAAAGCTCCAGGACCTTTTCATTTCTGTTCCTTAACAGAGAAATAACAACACCCTTATAGTAGATTCTGGGCCCCAAACTGGAGGGGACCTGGCCCAAGCTATAAGTGAAATCTGTGCCACACTGAACACGAACCACTCATTTTCAGTCTATGGGTTCCTCCATCATATGGACTGACTAGCATCCATTGGTAAAGACAAGGCTAGGATATTAGGTAAAGCACAACGTTTTACAATAGGGTAGAGCTTCACTGGTCAGCGCAGGAAATAAGCACTGGAGCCTGAGACATTTCTTTTGGCTGTCCATCACATGGGAGAGGTGCTGTCCTCTGATTCCTGCAAGGGAAGAACGAACAGAATGTTAGCTCAGAATTCATTTGAGAACAGTTATTATTCTGAATCTATGCAGAGGCTTAATCATAACACAGGGATGATGATGATGATAATAACAAGAGCAGCAAAAAATGTATCACTTCTCCATCCCAAAACAGCCCACACAATTAAAATACAATAAATTATAATTAAAATACTATTACAATTAGAGTTGCCACCCGCTAATGTATAAGAGAGGATGAAGAGTTTGTGGACAGAACACAAAAAGGTGCTGCAAGGGGGTCATTCGGAAAGAGGAGCAGGATGAATGAAAGGAGGAGCAAACTACACGGGTAACAGTGACAAGCTCTAGGAAGGAAGCTCAAGAACTTCGGGGCTCAAGTGGAGTTCTCATCCATCCTTCCAGTCCATGGAAGAGGATGAGAAAGGGAAAAAAGAATTCTGCAGGTGAACAACTGGCTACAAAGATGGTGTTGCTGGGACAGATTTGATTTCTGGGACAATGGTTTACACTGTTTGGATGAAGCACGACTGGCAGGAGATGGACTGCACCTCACAAAGACTGGGAAGAATGTGTTTCCCTGAAGAATAGCAAGTTTGATCAGGAGAGCTCTAAACTTACTCCTGTGGGGGATGGAGTCAAAACCCCAGAGGTAAGGACTACACATAAGGGTTCATGCACTGCAGCAGGAACTGGGAGAGCAGCTGTAGTGAGGCCTGTTAAACCGCTTAATAAAAATGCAGGGGGGTGGGATGTCATTGCAACATAAACTTCTTGGGTTTTGATGTCTTTATACTTATAGTCAGAATATGGGAAATAAACAACGACAAGCTTGAACTCTTGATTCAAGGAGGTAAATGTGACTAAACAGGTATCATTAAGACTTGGTGGGATCACTCCCACAAGTGGAACACAGCAATTGAAAGATATAAATTGTTAAAAAAGAACAGATGCCATAGAAAGGTGGGAGGAGTCACACTATATGTTAGAAATGTACACACCTGCACAGAAATTCAAGAGAATGAACATGTGGCCCTGTTGAAAGCATCTGGCCTAAAATAAATGGAGGAAAGAATAAAAACAGTAGTGTGGCTGGAGTCTACAACCGACCACTCCACCAAGGAGAAAAAGTGGGTCATGCTTTACAAAAGCAAAATGCAGCCATTTCAAGGAAGCATGTAGTAGTAGTAATGGGAACTTTAATTACCCTGTTCAGAGACAAACTCTGCCAACCATGGTCTGTCCAGGAAATTCTGAACTTGCCTTGCTGACAACTTTCTTTTTCAGAAGCTAAAGGAAGGAACAAGGAGATCGGCCATCCTTGACTTGATTCTGACTGATAATGGAGAGTTAATTGATGACGTGAAAATAGCAGGAACTTTGGGGGATATGACTAGGTAATTCTCTAGCTTGATTTTAAGGAAAACTAAAGCTGAGTGTAGCCAAATGCGTACCTTGGACTTCTGAAAATCTGATTATAATAAACTCAGAGCAATGATAAGTAGGATTCCATGGCAAGAAAACCTAAGAGAAAGAGGAGTTCAAGAGGGATCGAAGTTCTTTAAAAGAGGAGATACTAAAGGCCAATCAGAAACAATCCCAATGAGGGGAAAAATGGAAGACAACAGAAGAAACCAATGTGGCTACACAAAAAGCTTAGTGAAGTTCTGAAAAATAAAAAAAAAATGGCAGATTTAGGAGGCAGAAGGAGCACAGGCCTCTAGGGAGGGGTACAGGCAGATAACCTGGAATTGCAGAGCTGGTATCATGAAGGCTAAACTCATAATGAGCTGAGCTTGGTGTGGGATGCGAAGAACAAAAGGGGCTTCTTCAGGTATGTTCAAAGTAAAAGGAGGACAAAAGTAATGCTATTTCAGTTGACCAGCAAAGACGGAAAAATGCTGACGGGTGACAAAGAAAAAGTGGAACCTGTTTGGGTCAGTCTTCTGCCAAAAGAGGATCTGTGTCCCATCTGGCATATGTGGCAAACAGGATGAAGGTTGAGGCTAACAGAGAGATGGTCAGGAACTATCTAAACACCTTAAATGAGTTCAAGTCCCCAGGTCCAGATGAACTGCATCCAGGGTGTTGAAGGAGGTAGCAGATGGACTCTTGCAATCTCTATTATCTTTGAGAAATACTGGAGAATGGGTGAAATATCAGAGGACTAGAGGAAGGTGAATGAGGTCCTCATCTTCAAAAAGGGCAAAAAGGAAGATCCAGGGAATTACATTATCACTGAGTCTGACATCAGTACCTGGCAAGATTCTAGAGGAGATTATAAAGTGCTCGATCTGTAAGCACCTTGACACTAATGCATTGATCGCTGGAAGCCAGAATAGATTTGTCAAAATCAAGTCCTGCCAGTCTAATCTTGTTTCATTTTTTGATCAGGCAACTTCCTTAGTAGATCATGGAAAAGCTGTGCACATAACGTATCTTGACTTCAGAAAAGCGTTTGACAAAATGCCCCATGATATTCTGATTAACAAGCTAGTTAAGTGTTGGCTGGATGGCACTACCACTAGGTGGATCCACAGCTGGCTAGAGAACTGTATTCAAAGTGTGCTCGTCAATGGTTCCTCATCAAATTGGAGGGAGGTATTGAGTGTGGTGTTGCGGGGCTTGGTTCTGGGCCATGTAGTCTTCAATGTTTTTATTGATGGCTTGGGAGGAACAGGTGGGGGGAATTCTTATCAAATTTGCAGATGACAAAATTGGGTGGGACAGCTAATACCTTAGAAAACAGAAACAACATTAAAAATGATCTTGATAGGTTAGAAAAATGGGCAGAAAATAACATAATGAAACTTAACAGAGACAAGTGCAAAATTCTTTATTTTGGAAAACGAAACCAAATGCACAGGTATAAGATGGGGAATACCTGGCTTGACAACAGTACGTGTGAAAAGAATATTGGAATTGTAGTCGATCACAAGCTGATTATGAGTCTGCAGAGTGATGTGGCTGCGGAAATGGCAAATGCATCAACAGAAGAATGATTTTAAACTCATGGTAACTAATAGTTCCACTCTACTCTGCACTGGTCAGATCTCACTTTGAATACTGTCTAGTTCTGGACACCATACTTTAAGAAGGATTCAGATAAATTAGAATGAGTTCAGAGAAGGGCAACAAAGATGATCAGGGAACTACAAACTAAGTCCTACAAGGAAAGATTGAAGGAATTGTTTTGTTTAGCCTTGAGAAGACCGAGGGGAGATATGATAGCACTTTGCTACACAGTTGCTACACAGAAGAGAGCCACGACCTGTTGTATATCACCCAAGACAGTAGGACACAAAATAACTGGCTTAAGTTACTGGAAGGCAGATTTAAGCTGAACATCAGGAAAAACTTCCTAACAGTCAGAGTAGTCACACAATGGAACCAGCTGCATAGGGAGGTGATGGGCTCTCCATCGCTGGAGGTATTCAAACCAAGACTGTACAGCCATCTGTCAGGGATGCTTTAAACAGGATTCCTGCACTGAGCAGGGGGCTGGACTCAATTCTATGATTGTATAAAATCAATGGGTAAAGGTAAAAGTTCCAGCTAAACTAATTAAAACTACGCTACCTGGTCTAAGCTATGCATGTTCTAAAAACCTGCTATGAGGTGCCCAGATGCAACTCCATATGATGGGAGCTTCATAGGAACAGTGCCACTATGGAGAAGACCCTAGATCTACTGGGTCACCCACCATACTACTGATGCTGGGGGAAATTTATTTACAATTATTTATTTTACAATTTACAAAATTGCAACAGAACCTCGCCTGATGATATCAAGGTACGTGTGTCAAGGTGCATATGGTACACGTGTGAGAGGCAACATTCCCTTAGATATCCAGGGGTCAGACCGCTGAGGCCTAATTTGTGCTAGGAATCACCAGGGCTCCACCCCAGAACATCTTTTCATGACAGGGCTCAAACCTGGAAGACATATAGTAATCAGTAACAATGATGGGATTCCCCTTCATGAATCCACTTAGCAAGCACTGCCACATATTAGGGAGACAGGCTTCCAGGCCAGAGAAGAGTGTGGTTTCAAAGTAGACTGCAGCTTCAGCACCTCTCATTTAGAAATTAAGTGCTGATCACATGCCACTTTAACTGTCCCTTTAATATAATTAAACTACAAATTATCTGATCTGTATATCCACACTCTAAAGGGAAGACACCCAAAGGTGAAGGGACACCCAAGATGTGAAGGTCATGGCAGAGAGGTCAGACTAAATACGATCCCTGGGGAAGGAAATGGCAACCCACCCCAGTATTCTTGCCATGAAAACTAAATGGATCAGTACAACCAGAGATATGTCGGTATACCATGAGAAGATGGGGCTCCCAGGTCGGAAGATGGTCAAAATGCTACTGGGGAGGAACAGAGGAGAAGTTCAACTAGCCCCAGATGTGATGACGAAAGCTCAAAGCCGAAGGGATGGCTAGGAGCCGATGGTGCTGGTGGTGAACGAATCCGATGTTCTAAAGATCAACACACCATCGGAACCTGGAATGTAAGATCTATGAGCCAGGGCAAATTGGATGCGGTTATTGGGGAGATGGCAAGATTAAATATAGACATTTTGGGTGTCAGTGAACTGAAATGGACTGGAATGGGCCACTTCACATCAAATTGTCACCAGATCTACTACTGTGGACAAGAGGATCACAGAAGAAATGGAGTAGCCTTCATAATTAATAATAAAGTGGCTAAAGCAGTGCTTGGATACAATGACAGAATGATCTCAATTCGAATTCAGGGTAAGCCATTTAACATCACAGTGATCCAAATATACACCCCAACCACAGTTGCTGAAGAAGTAGATCAGTTCTATGAGGATCTGCAGCACCTACTGGATAGTACGCCAAACAAAGATGTTATTTTCATTACAGGAGACTGGAATGCTAAGGTGGGTAGTCAAATGACACCTGGAATTACAGGCAAGCATGGTCTGGGAGAACAAAATGAAGCAGGACATAGGCTGATAGAATTTTGCCAAGACAACTCACTGTGCATAACAAACACTCTCTTCCAACAACCTAAGAGACGACTTTATACATGGACTTCACCAGACGGTCGACACTGAAATCAGATTGACTACATCCTTTGTAGCCAAAGTGGCGGACATCTATGCAGTCGGTAAAAACAAGACCTGGAGCTGATTGTAGTTCAGACCACGAACTTCTTATTGCACAATTTAGAATCAGACTAAAGAGAATACGGAAGACCCACAGATCAGTTAGATATGAGCTCACTAATATTCCTCATGAATATGCAGTGGAGGTGAAGAATAGATTTAAGGGACTAGATTTAGTAGATAGGGTCCCAGAAGAACTATGGACAGAAGTTTGCAACATTGTTCAGGAGGCGGCAACAAAAAAATCCCAAAGAAAAAGAAAACCAAGAAGGCAAGATGGCTGTCTGCTGAGACACTGGAACCAGCCCAAGAAAGGAAAGCAAAAGGCAACAGTGATCGGGGGAGATATGCCCAATTAAATGCAAAATTCCAGAGGTTAGCCAGAAGAGATCAGGAATTATTTTTAAACAAGCAATGCACGGAAGCGGAAGAAGATAATAGAATAGGAAGGACAAGAGACCTCTTCCAGGAAATTAGAAACATCGGAGGTAAATTCCAGGCAAAAATGGGTATGATCAAAAACAAAGATGGCAAGGACCTAACAGAAGCAGAAGAGATCAAGAAAAGGTGGCAGGAATATACGGAAGATCTGTATAGGAAGGATAATAATACTGGGGATAGATTTGACGGTGTGGTCAGTGAGCTAGAGCCAGACATCCTGAAGAGTGAGGTTGAATGGGCCTTAAGAAGCATCGCTAATAACAAGGCAGCAGGAGATGACGGTATCTCAGCTGAACTGTTTAAAATCTTGCAAGATGATGCTGTCAAGGTGATGCCTGCCATATGCCAGCAAATTTGGAAAACACAAGAATGGCCACCAGATTGGAAAAAATCAACTTATATCCCCATAACAAAAAAGGGAAGCACCAAAGAATGTTCAAACTATCAAACAGTGGCACTTATTTCACATGCCAGTAAGGTAATGCTCAAGATCATGCAAGGTAGACTCCAGCAATTCATGGAACGAGAATTGCCAGATGTACAAGCTGGGTTTAGAAAAGGCAGAGGAACTAGAGACCAAATTGCTAATATCCGCTGGATAATGGAGAAAGCCAGGGAGTTTCAGAAAAACATCTATTTCTGTTTTATTGACTATTCTAAAGCCTTTGACTGTGTGGATCATCACAAATTGTGGCAAGTTCTTGGTGGTATGGGGATACCAAGTCATCTTGTCTGCCTCCGAGGAATCTGTATAACGACCAAGTAGAAATGGTAAGAACAGACCACGGAACAACGGACTGGTTTAAGATTGGGAAAGGAGTACGGCAGGGTTGTATACTCTCACCCTACCTATTCAACCTGTACGCAGACACATCATGCGATGTGCTGGGCTTGATGAAGCCAAGGCTGGAGTTAAAATAGCTGGAAGAAACATTAACAATCTCAGATATGCAGATGATACCACTTTGATGGCTGAAAGCGAGGAGGAGCTGCGGAACCTCATGATGAAGGTGAAAGAAGAAAGTGCAAAAGCTGGGTTGCAGTTCAACCTCAAAAAAACCAAGATGATGGCAACCAGTTGATAACTGGCAAATAGAGGGAGAAAACGTGGAGGCAGTGACAGACTTTGTCTTTCTAGGCGCAAAGATTACTGCAGACGCTGACTGCAGCCAGGAAATCAGAAGACGTTTACTTCTTGGGAGGACAGCAATGACAAATCTTGATACAATAGCGAAGAGCAGAGACATCACACTGACAACAAAGGTCCGCATAGTTAAAGCAATGGTATTCCCCGTAGTAACCTATGGCTGCGAGAGCTGGACCATAAGGAAGGCTGAGCGAAGAAAGACAGATGCTTTTGAACTGTGGTGCTGGAGGAAAATTCTGAGACTGTCTTGGACTGCAAGAAGATCAAACCAGTCCATACTCCAGGAAATAAAGCCAGACGGCTCACTTGAGGGAATGATATTCAAGGCAAAACTGAAGTACTTTGGCCACATAATGAGAAGACAGGATACCCTGGAGAAGATGCTGATGCTAGGGAAAGTGGAAGGCAAAAGGAAGAGGGGCTGACCAAGGGCAAGATGGATGGATGATATTCTGGAGGTGACGGACTCGACCTTGGGGGAGCTGGGGGTGGCGACGGCCGACAGGAAGCTCTGGCGTGGGCTGGTCCATGAAGTCACGAAGAGTCGGAAGCGACTGACCGAATAAACAACAACAACAACATATCCACACTCTAAAGGGAAGATGCAACATATTTAACATCTAGGGTGCACTGCAATAAACAACAGCAGAGTTGACACATCTGACTCTGCTACATGGCCACAATGCAGTGTATAAAGCTGAACACTGTGTCTAAAAGTACATATGAGTCATGCTTTCAATATTATGAACACCCTTACATTATAAAGATCTCGCACTCCCTGCAAAAACAAACAAAAAATCTACCAAGAAAAAAGCACTATATTACAGGCGTAATTGGCTGAGTGGAATAACTGAACCTTGGTTTCCCTGTCACCACTACACCACATTGGCTCTCACCAATCATCTAACAAATGATTTGCAGTTTTAAAACTGTATTTTAAAAATGTGGAAAGATTCTAGGAAAGTGAGCATAGTGATAGGTGAGAGAGCGGAGAAGCATGAGTGGCACAGGAGTTCTGTGTGTTCTTCAAAGCAGCAAAGATGAGCCAATACATTATGAGAGGTCAGTAAGTATAACTGAGAATTTTCCTAAAGGGGAATTCAGATGTAGATTCTGATACAGTGTGTCATGCAGCAGCTGGTAGGATTAGAGGAACAGGCACCTTCAGTTTTCCTTTCCACTCCCCCCCCCCCAATTCCTAAAATATTTCGTAGTAACACAACTCTCCAAGGCTGCTGCTGTTTTTCTAAAACCAGAGGGCTGAGGAGCCTATGCTACTGATCAGAAATGGCTTCTGATGTATAGAAATGAATGCAAGTTTCATCCATTGTAGTGAAAAAAAGATGAAGGCTTCCCACCTTTGTTACCTACAGAGTTGCTTTTTGGCTGTACTTCATTTTGTGACAATATTCCCTTTCCCCTTTCTGGTTCTTAGCTCTAATGACTCATGCTCTGTCTTTAGATGCAGCTGAAAGAACTTGCTAATCTTTTATTTAAGGTATGATGATAAAAGGGGTTTATCAGCTTTTTATCATGAATGTCTGGGTTGGGTAGAAGAGAAATGTAAAGTTTCCCTGGATTGCAACTTCATACATTTTGGAAAGCTAAAAACTTGATGTAAATCAAGTAAATGGCTCCAAGTGACTGCTAGTTCCAGGGCATGAGCAACTCTGAAGACAACATTTCCACCTTCCTGAAAAGAGAAGACCCCTCCACCATTGTTCTAGAGTCTATGGCACTCCTAGTTCAAAAAACCCTGCAAAGATCCTTCAGCAATTGTTAAGATCCTTCCTTAGGGTTTGCTGGTCTAATGAGAAGAAATAGAGACTCCAGTATGCGATTGGTCCAGCCCTTCTTCCCCATCTGAATGCTTCAGAGAAGCCACACTCCCAAATATCCCATAACAGTCTCCAATCGCCTTCTCAATTTCCTTTCCCTGCATGTTTGCCCTAGACCCCTTCCCCTACGTGTACCTGCATATTTCTCTTGCTTCCCAATTATATACAGATTTGGAAGGTTCCTGCTGCAATCTGAAAATGTCTGGCATGTTCAAATTATAATGAAAAGCATAATTGATGGAGAGAATCCACCACAAAAGAATGCTAGCCAGAATAGCAGGCTTGCTTCCATGTAAGCTGCTTTGGCAACAGTATTAGCAGAGCCCAGGCACCCTTTTGGGGGCCCAGTACAAACTTGCAGCCTCCTCCCACACACATACCACAATCCCATCCCATACATACAATATCATTATTTATATTTACAGGTAGATATGACAGTAGTGTGTATGGTGTGTGTGTGTGGGAGGGGGTGGTGGTAAATCCTACCAGTAGCACTGCCTCCCACTTTCCCTGGGATCAGTATCTCTGATTATTATGATGCTTTTTCCCTCCTACCAGCAATCTCTCCCTCCAGTCTATGTAAAAGAAACTCTAGGACTTGTTCTTGAGAGAGCATGCCTCTCAAACCACAAGTTCTAGTTGGGAGCTGAACCAATGCTCCATGGTGCATATCATATTAGATTACCCTACCCCAAATGCAATGCTTGATGTCGGGCACTGAACTTGGGGTAATCTAAAATGGTGGCCTGCTGGCATGGAGTGGAGCTGAGTGCTAGCACAGCTCCCATTCAAAAGCACTGCCACCCACTAGGGAAACGTCAAACCTGTTGAGGGCAGGGTGAGTATTAGTGGCTATGGTGGCACTTCTGAATGGAAGCCAAGCTTGGCATTTGGCTCTGCTTTGTGCCAGCTGCCATTTTAGATAACTCCAAATGCAATGCCTGATGTTGGGGCATGTTCAATGCTTGAAAATGGTGGCAGGCAGGTGGGTATTGAGCTGAGCAGTGACCTGGCTCCCACTGAGGAGTCCTGCTGTCAACAGAGTTGGCACAGTTGAGGATAGCCTCTTCTGAGCCCTTGGCAGCTGTCCCAACATGCCAACAACTCACTGTTCCTAATGCAGCTTCTCATTCGCTCTAGCAAACCTCACAAGATCAGGGCAATAGGTACACAGACAAATGGAAATATGTTTCCAGAAATCCTCAAGCATAACCTACTTAGCCTCACCTTTTCCTCAGGGTAATGGAGTGGTAGCCTGCATCAACCCCAATAACACTCAGAACTCTGGGCTTCAGCAACATGAACCCTTTCCCACCTGGAGTATTAGGATACTGTAATGTAAAAGAGCGGGGGCATCCAAGCTGGAGCTCCCATGGGTCAGGCTCTGGTGCCTTACCTTCTCTGCCAACAGCACTCGCATTTCTTGGGTTAACCCAACAGACTTGAGCTCCATGCTTTGAGGGCACCATCGAGGCTGCAGTACCAGCCTGCCTGAATACTCAGTCAGTATTCCTTGCATCCTCGATGCTGTTCAATGTCTTAAAAAAGCTTAGTATTTGCATGTTGCTAACATAGATCAGAGTTACAATGTGTTTGTGAATTTATCTCAGACAGAATGGTAAAGAGTTGGAAAAGAGATGACGACGATGATAACCTCACCCACTGAGGCAGGATCCTCACCACTCATTACACTACAAAATATGTTAAATAAATTAGTAAGACACTAACTCGGTTCGCACATAATGCTAATCCATTGTTTATTTAACTCATAGTTTGTTGCCTTACCCAGGGTTTGGCTTGCAGACAATCAAACAAACCATGGTTTGTTTTCTCAATCCCTGGGTTGTTTGTTTCCCTCTTCCTTTGCTTGCTCCATTCATAGGGATGTACGAAAGTGACTTACCTTTTTGCGGATTCTGTTCATGGGGGGGGGGGGAGGCATTCCGTTCCTCCCCCCGGAATCCTCGACGGGGGGGGAGGCGATCTGGTCCTCCCCTCCGGAATCCTTGACAGCTGGCTGTGCTCTGTGGCAGCTCCGCGGAGCAGCTGGCCAGGCCCAGGCCAGGGCCGTCCGCAGCCGGATTTCCTGCTGGGGAGGGCTCTGGATAAAAAACAACAACAACACACGTACGCAAATGGCGGCGGCTACAGCCGCCGCCATTTGCGTTCCTTATTGTTCGCTGTCTTAGTCTACGTCAATATTTACGTAGACTAAGACGAAGAAAAGAACGGGGAACGCAAATAGCGTAGTACGCCATTTGTGTATGCATTTTTTTAAAAAAACGCAAGTCTTTACGTAGCCTATCACGTCTATGGGGAAAAAAAAGAAAAAAACACAGACTGCAAATGGCGGCGGCGGCCAGTCGGAAGACCAGCCGCCGTCGCCGCTTGGAACATCCACCCCAGGTAAGTCTCGTCCTGGGGGGGATCCGTGGAGGGCGGGGCGGGGGTGTCAGGCCGTTCTGCAATGGATTTCGGGGGGCTGAATGCACTGGCATTCGGCCTCACCGAGATCTGTCGTGGAATTCTCTGACGTCCTATTCCTGTATCCCAAGTGTCTTTGTGGAACTGTAGTACTGGCATGTAGAGTGGCAGGTTTTTTTTTAACCACTCTTGCCCATTGCCTCTGTAGCCTGACAAAACAACCCACAGTTCTGGTTTCACACGCAACAACAACCCAGAGTTCACAACCCAACAACAAACCAAGGGTTCTTTTTCTGGGTTGTTCGTGGTTAACAAACCATGGTTTCTTAGCGTAGCTGGGTTTGCATGTCACAATAATCCAGAAGTTAACAACTCATTGGTTAGCATTATATGTGAACCCTGTCATACTGTTTGAGAGGCTTTTCTTCATGTATCTTTTTTAATATTATTGTGCATCTTCCCTATTCTTCTTGAAAATGGATGTGGGATTTCAGCTGATGTCTGAACTTGAAACAGAATTTTGCATCCTGAACATAACACACCAAGTTTCATTTCAATATCTTAATTTTCAAGGCAGGTATCACATCACACTGTTTTATACATCTTTCCCCATCTCCCTTAAAAACATGTATGGGTGGTCAAGCTGGTATCTTGAAGTCACGTAGAATTCTTTTCTGAAGATGTATACCAAATTTCATTCCATTGTCCCAGTGTTCCATGTAGGGATGTACGAAAGTCACTTACCTTTTTGAAGGGTGACATTCGTGGTGTGGGGGAGGTGCTCCGTCCCTCCCCCCGAAATTCAGGCCGGGGGGGAGACGCTCCATCCCTCCCCCTGAATCCTGGCTGGCCGGCTCCGCTCTGCAGGGATTCTGCGGAGCTGCCGGCTGGCTCCGCCAGCGGCCGGACATCCAGCACTGGCTAGCAGGGACACAAATGGTGGTGGCTGTAGCCGCCGCCGTTTGCGTCCCTGCAGTCAGCCGTGATAGGCTATGTAAACATTTACGTAGCCTATCACAGTGTTTTTTAAAAATCTAGCCGTGATAGGCTACGTAAATCTTTACGTAGCCTATCATGTTTTTTTGTTTTTTGTTTTTTTTTAACTGGAAATGGTGGCGGCAGCAGCTGGTCGGAAGACCGGCTGCCGCCCCCAGGAAGATCCGCCCAAGCTAAGTCCCGTCCCGGGGGGGGGGGGGGCGAGGGGGTGGCAGACCGTTCCGCCAACGATTTCGGGGGGCCGAATGTGCTGGCATTCGGCCTCCCCAAGATCCGTGGCGGAATTCTCTGACATCCCTAGTTCCATGGAGTTACATATTACAATTAAGCAAGAGCAACAACAAAAACACAAATGGAATGCTGAATGACCTTGTTAATTCAAAAGCTTCACTTAGTTTGGCCAATGAACACAACTTCCATCATGCACACTTGGAAAGCACAGTATTTTGCCATCTCCTTGTCAGGAGTGCTCTGGCGGCTTCTCCCAGTAGATTCCAACAGCCAACTCAAGACACAGATGAAAGGATTTCTTTTCAAGGCTTTAATCCTTTTACAACTTAATGACTCTTTCAGATGCTAATCACCAGTGACTAAAGCAAGGAACAGCAAGGTAGCCTAAGCTTCAAGTAGTCAGTTGATCCCCGTTTGAAAGAGAGTCACTTGAAGACCTAGAACTTATGGGCTAGGGAGAGATCCTCCCTCTTTTCCTTGGGTCCATGGGAGGCAGCCATTGCTTGCGTGCCAAACGGGTGCTACGCCTCCTTTCTGCACCCTCCATCACTTGTCGCTCTTTGCGTCTGCGTCGAGCGTCTAAGAAGCCCCCCTCCTGCATTCCCTCACTACCCGGGTCGCTATCTATCTCTGGAATGCTGGCAGGAGGAATCTCTGCCAGGTGCTGAGCCTGTGAGGGATGAGCTGGCCCCTCTCCCACGAATAGCTGTTCCTCCTCAGAATCTGAACTGCTCTGAGGCTCTCTGGGCTCAGTTTCCACTCTGACACTTCTTTATCTCCCCATTTCCATTAAACAGCTGTAGGAGTCAAGATGATATTTGAGCTTCAAGCAGAAAATCATGTTGCAAACATACATACCAAATTATATTATGGTATCTCAGTTCAAGGGACACTGAATTGCAGTGTCTCTTTACAATACTTCCTGGCCCCCGCACAAACAGGTCAAGCTCTGAACATTCAGTGTACATGCCCACAAACTTTCATTCCGATATCTCAATCTTGAAAACACTACTGCATTTTCATCTTCCATTGAAAATGGGTGGGGGGTTTGAGCTGGTATGGTCTAAACATGTGCACCAAATTTTCTTCTGGTTTCTCAGTGTTCAAGAGAAATACCATGTACAAATAAACTATTGGGTGGAGGAAGCTGGAACAGGTGGATGCCTCCCTTGCACTGTGCCCTCCCAACCCACATCCCTGGCCTTTCATGAGGATCCCTGATCCCGAGGTGACGCTTTTGGGGCCACAGGGAGTGCAGTGGGGAGGTGGGGGGCAAGAAATTCTCTTGTGAGCATCCTTGTGTGAGCACTGCATTGGATACAACCCAGTGAAAGCAAGTAATATGTACCATGTCCTACCTGCAGCAATTTATTTATTACTGGCATTCATATACCGCCTTAACTGCAAAACGCCATCAAGGCTGTGTACAAGAATTTTAAACAATAAAACCTTAAAACAATACAAACAGAGCATTAAAACAGTAAAAACATTAAAACTACGCATTCTGAAAGGCCAAATCGAAAAGATGAGTCTTTATACCCTTTCTAAAGGTCAAGAAAGCAGGGGTAAATCATAGTTCTTGTGGGAGCACATTCCACAGTTTGGGGGCAATGCAGGAGAAAGCTCTTTCACACGTACCTGACGAATGGGCCTTTGAAGGCAATGGTGCCCTCAAAAGGGCCTCTCCTGCGGATCTTAGTACTCAGACAAGTTCATAGTGAGATGGGCAGATCCTAGTACTTTTACCCAAAACATCCCAGATGGCTTGAGCAAGTGCTGCTCGATCTGGATGTTTACAGCAGGTGCAGGTATGGATGCTGCAAAGGAAGAGTTCTTTTTAACAAAAATTGGAAAGAAAACAAGTACTGACCTGTGCACATTTTCCATTGCCGCTACCTCTGCCAGAGCAGCTAGGCTAAAGAATGCAGAGACAGATGGCACGCCTGGTGCAATACTATGACCTTTCTCTGACTCAGTGTTTTGCAAGGATTCCTCGCTGCAGTCCATCTCTGTACTTGATGCTTTCTGAAGAGTACTCCGCAGTTGCTCCTTTGGTTTCTCTTCTACAACAGAAGCAAAAAAGTAAAGATGTCGACAACTTAGCCGACTCGTAATGCTGTAACAACTGGAGCCATACATGCCTCCCTCCCACTCAGATCAAAGGGGTTGGCCTTGCTCAGTGCCCCTTCCTTTCTTAGGTATGAAACTAGTTGGCTGGGACAAGGGTAGGAAAAAACCTAAACAGAGGAAAGGCTGGAAACTGGTGCTCAACAAATATAAATGTATTATCTGTAATATAACTAATGCATATTGGCGTTCTTCAATGGTAGAAAATTTTTGCACTGTCTTGTTCCAGTTACAGTAACTACAGTATCCAGAGGGGAAGCTGTGTTAGTTGGTTACAGTGAAAACAACAAAGAGTCTTGAGGCATCTTAAAGACTAACAAATTTATTCTGGAATACGCTTTCGTGGAAATGGATAGTGTCTATGAAAACTTATGCCTGAACAAATCTGTTAGTCTTTAAGGTGCTACAAGACTTTCTGTTGTAATAACTATAGCAGTTCACTTAAAGCATGTTGTCCCAAGTGTGTTCTCAGGCACTGAGTAAGCCTTTTCCAGAGTAGGCAACTCAATGTCTAGTCCAGGGTGGGCAACCTGTGGCCCTTGGCCTAATTTCATACAGCCCTCAGCATGTGAAAAGTTCAGACCTCTAGCAGCCCGCTGCGTATGAAGGAAGACGGAGAGAAAGAAAAGGGGTGGCAGAAAGATATAAGGGAAGACCCACCCACTTTTGGATCTGTGCTGGCTTTGGCTCCACCCACTGCCAACATGCAGTCCCTGACAGATTACCCACAAGGGAACGCAGCCCTCAACAGAAAAAAAGTTACCCACCCCTATTCTAGTCCAAGGAGACCTGCCTAGCTACTTTCCTTGATCTGGTTCACAAGTACCGCCAATTCATGGGTTAAACAACCCATGAACTGGTGGGACTGTGAGGGAGGGAGGGAGGGCAGGAGCCACCTCCCATCCATTCGCCACATCGCTTTCTTCAGCAACCCAGGAATACCCTGTTCCTGGGTTCTTAAGACATCCAAAGCCAGCACCCTGGGTTGTTGAGGATTAAACAACCCAGAGTTTGAACCCATGGTTCAAAAATTCTTCAACAACCCAGAATGCTGGATTCAGACATCACAACAACCAAAGAACAGGGCATTAATGGGTTGTTTTGGAAAACAGATGTAAAACAGAAGTGGCGAGTGCATGGGAGGCAGCGTGCTTGCTTGTACTCAGGCCCGACAACCAGTGGGTTGTCATTATGTGCAAACTGTGCCCTCTTTTCCTTTCAATGACAAGAGAAGATTGCTTGTAATCAAAAGGTTGTTTTGGCTGCTAATACTGACCTTAATGTTGCTGCTGGTTTTTATACTCTGAAGCTCCAGCCCCTATACACACTTACTTGACAGTAAGCCACACAAAACCATGCTCAACAACAGCAGCAGCAAAACATTTTCCATGATTTGGTTGAATTTTCAGAGAAATCTAGTCACATTCTCACCCAAAGCCCCTCCTGCTGGTGAGACTCGGCCATCTGCAGTCCGGACCAGATGCGTGATCTTAGTTTTCCTCGCTTTTCTCTTCTGGCTCCCAACCAAAGGCTCTTGCATTGTCACAGACT
This sequence comes from Heloderma suspectum, assembly GCF_057233095.1. Classification (NCBI taxonomy): domain Eukaryota; kingdom Metazoa; phylum Chordata; class Lepidosauria; order Squamata; family Helodermatidae; genus Heloderma; species Heloderma suspectum. Next base: position 55,743,878 of record NC_139460.1, on the reverse strand, counting down.
CTGGAGCATTTATGGAAGGCATTGAGTGGTTATTCTTCCATGCTGGCTCATTGTAGGTTTTGTCTATTAAGAATACAGCTGAAATGGATGGAGCCATTTCAGCTGGCTACAAAAAGATGCTATACGTATCTTTTGGCACATACCACGAGGGATATGCAAAGGTAATAACAGAATAATTCTCAGGGCTGATTCCAATGACATTTTTCCTGGACTTACATCCTGAAAAATCTACTGTAGAACAGAACATCCAAAAACACAAGTCTTCATAATGTCAAAAAAGAGAAGTGTGCCTGACCTTTCGGGTATGATGAAACCTCATATTTTTGGTGGTGGTTGTTTTTAACCTGACTTTAGGATATGAGCTCAGAAATATGCCAAAACCAAATTTCATTTTGATGGTAACAGAAAATGCAAACATATATTTTATATACTGTATGATCACTGCTGTAGTTGCCTCTCTTTCTTCTACCTCCATCTTACAGGTAACGGCCAGGTTTGCCCAATCAGGGAAGGAAAATAAGCCGCTGTAGCTTATTTTCCTGTCCCGCACATGCCAGTTTCATGCTGCATCATTACCATAATTACCCTTGCTGGGCGCAGTTTATTTTATTATAGAATCACAGAATCATAGGGTTGGAAGGGGCCTACAAGACCATCAAGTCCAACCCCCTGCTCAATGCAGGAAGCCTGATTCCCAGGCGGTCTCCCATCCAAGTACTAACCAGGGCTGACCCTGCTTAGCTTCAGAGATCAGGCACATCCAGCCCTTTCAGCTAAGATCAAATGTAGTATCATCTGAATCTGGCAAGGGTGTGCGGCAGGTGGCTTTACAAACCACTCCCAGAACCCTTGGCTTGTTCTAAGGTTGTGGGGTGGGTTGTAATCTATCCCCACTGCACACCCTCACCAGTTTCAGATGACACAACAAACTGTACCTGGCGAGGGTAATCATGGTAATGATGCAGAGGGTGAAAATAAGCTATGATGGCTTATTTTCCTTCCCCGATCGTGTACAATGTGACAGTGCTGATCACCTGCTAGGCAATCTGTGCAGGGAGCAAGGGATGTCTGAAATGGGTCTGTAGCCTGCTTCCTTCTTCCTATGCCTAACAGGTTATTGGCACTACCACAGCTGATTGCAATGACCATCTGTCATTGAGGTGATGTAAGAGAACACGCACCACATGCTGGACATGGGCTTTTATTTTGGCTTGCAGCATAGGATATATGTTAGCAGAACTTTCTTTATCTCTTTCACTGGGTTAAAATAACTATCTTCAAAGGCTTTAGCTGTGAGGTTCCCTTTATTAGTTGGGTTATTATTATTCTGTAAGTGCCTTTTTGTTGATTTTCAAAAATAATAGGCACAATTCACCAGTGTTTGGTCATGACTAAGCCCCACTGAGAGCAAGTGAAAGACTTATTCATGACCAACTCAGATTGCTTCCACACTAGCAATTTACTTTGAAATTGCAATGAAGTTGCAAAGTTCATTCACTTTTTGCAGAGAGTCAAGATGAGACATTTTCCAACCTGATGCATTCCAGTATTTTCTATATTGTCCTTGCATCTTTTTTTTCAGACATGATTTGTGATGCTTCCCCTCCACTTAAAATGCAATTGCAAAGGCAGCTTGCCTAGTGTGAACTGGAAAAATGCTACTGTTTCTATACTGAAAGGAAAGATATAAAGTGTGTGTGTTTGTGTGTTTTGAGGGTTTTCATGACTAAAATGACTGTAATTAGAGGTTTCCTCTTTGTGGCTTCTGCCACTGCTTACTGTTCAGCACAGCCAAGCATTTTTGATGAATTCACCCTTAATTAGTTTCTGTTCCCCATGTGTGTGGGACTGTGTCTGTGTGTTTAATTACTATTTTTTTTCTCCTCGAGGAGGAAACTTTTAATTAAACTTGCAGGGAACCTTTGCTGAATGAGATTTATTTCTGAATAATTATAGAAGGATCTTGGCCATGGAGACAGACACTGCCTGATAATACAGTGCTGTATTATAAAGTGCCATATGGATAATGTATTGGCCAAGTTCATACGTAAAACTAAAACATGGTTTAGCACTATGTGAACTTACTGAAACAAGCAAGTTTCTAAACAAGCCAACTTCAAACCATGGTTTCTGGAGCTGGCTTGTTTAACTAACCAGAGTTCTTTACAAACCATGACCCCCAGTTCATATGTAATGACAAACTAGGGTTCTTTGAAAGTGAAACTAAATGCGAATGAACCCATCTCCCACCTGTGCAGGAGGAGAACAGGGAGGAGTGTGCAAGCCTGAAGCATCACTTGTTCCAGCTCATGTAAGCTTGTTGTAGCATGCCTCAATTGCTAAGATCATCTTTGAAGCTCTTCTCTGAGTGCCACCCCCGCAATGGCAACATAGGTGGCTACCCAGGGAAAGAGCCTTCCCTGTAGTGGCCTCCCATGTCTGGAATGCCCTTCTCAGGGAGATTCGCTTGATGTCTTCAATGTATACATTTAGATACCAAGTTAAGACCTTCCCCCTCTAGCAGGCATCTTTAATCTGTTGCTCTTAGTGAATTTACTACTGATTCGTTAATATTTTTCATGTTTTAATATTTTCATTGTTGTATTTATTGTCTTGGTTGTTATTTTATTGTTTTGGATTTTTTATGATTGTAAACTGCCAGTTGGAGGGAATATACATTTAATAAATAAATGCAAGTAGTGCCAAAACATGGCTTAGAATTACTTGCGAACCAGCTTTTTAATTCTGTTTTTAGCTGACTGGCAGAAAAGCAGTGTCTCAGCAGTACTAAAGAGCCCTAGTGCGGAAGCAACCGCTAGTTCCACTGATTTCAGTGGGACTTGGGGTGCTTCCAGACAAGTCCTTTATTGTACCATTACACTGCCTCATTTACATGCGTGTGTCTAGATATGATCCTCTTCCATTTGTCGCCTTCCCTTTTCCCATCACTTCTTCAGTCTTCATTCTTACCAAAAAAAGTCCATTAAGAAGGAAAGGTCAGAATAGCTGAACAATGCCTCACTGGTAACTTTAAGAGCCCTCCATCTGGAAGCACTCTTTGTCTTGACTAACTTTTGCTGGATTGTGGCCTGTGTATTTTTTTTAATGCATTTACATTTTATGTGCCACAACTCTTTACAGTAGCCTTCCCCAACCTGCTGTCTTCCAGATGTTTTGACTACAACTCCCATAAGCCTCAAGCAGCATGGTCAATGGTCAGGCATTACAGGACTTGTAGCCCAAAACATCTGGAGGGCCCTGAGATGGGGAAGGCTGCTTTATAATCTTATCTTCATATCATCTATGTAAGATCTATGTTTGCATTTTATAAATGAGGTCTCAGGATGAAAGATACAAATCTTACTCAAAGCCACCCAAAATCCTAAGATTGGTTTTACTACTTCCTCAGCCTAGGACAAAAAAAAATTATGACTTTTAAAAGTATCACTAATGAAATAAGTAAAAATTGCTACTCTTGGAAAATTATACAATTTTTAAAGCCAGCATAATAGAAATATATTAAATAAAACAACAGCCTGGTTTCCAGTAGATATAACTTGCCTCTCCTCATCCCCCACACATGCCAAAGGAAATGCAATGAACAGAAGGTGTGAAAATTCTGACATGCTCTAAAAAAGATCTATACTGCATGTGCCCTCATACATGCATACATTAAGTGAACTGAGATTATAAACCATCCCTTTCCAACCTGGCACCTTTCAGATGTGTTAAACTACAACCCCCATCATCCCCAGCTACCACAACCAACAGCTGTACTGACTAAAGGTGATGGGAGGTATCGTCGAACACAGCTGGAGGACATCAGGTTGAGAACTGCTGTTGTGAATGACCCAAGACTGTGGCTGCTACGAATGGCTGTGCACTGCTCAGGGCCTCTTACCTTTGTTAGATTTTGGCTGATCTGCTGAACAGCTACCAACCTTCTTCTTTTTTCTTGGTACAGATATGCTTTTCCGGTCAAATGTGACAGGACTGTATTGAGGGAGGCTGTTGAATTTTTTCTCAAATTCTGCTTCCAGCTTTGCTAAGCTAGAGAATAGAAGGCAGAAAATCAACACAGATTAAAATAAACTGATTTTTTAAAAAAGAAACACACACACACTGTCCAGGTTTGTATGATGGGGGGAGGAAAATAAATCATTGTAGCTTATTTTCCCACCATGCACCGCATCATTAGCATAATTGCTCTCACTGGGCCTGTTTTTGTGCGTGTTGTCCGAACCTGGTGAGGGTGTACAGTGGGGGTGGGTTACAAACCACCCCACAACCCTAGATTAAGCTATGGGTTCTGGGGTGTTTTGTAAACCCGCCTGCTGCGCACCCTCGCTGGGTTTAGACAACATGACAAAACATGCCTGCCAAGGGTAATTCTGGCACATGACTGGCACATGACATCAAGCCATATGAGGATCTGTTACTGTGTGCGCAACTTTGTGCATGTACAGGGCTGCACGCATGGGATTGTATGGCTTATACCAACCTTCCCCCAACAAGATGCCTTCCAGATGTGTTGGACTACAACTCCAATCACCCCCCCCAGCATAGCCAATGGCCATGCTGGCTGGGGATGTGTTGCAGTCCAACACATCCAGAAGGCATCAGGTTGGGGAAGGCCAGCTTATACTGTAAATGTAGATAGCAGTACACAGTTCCCTTTTGGTCTGGCATGAGGTTCGGTCCTGATTTTAGCAAGTCAAGGTGAAGGTGTTTCAGGCCAGGCTTTTTCACAAACAACTTTCCACGTGGAGTTGTGCCCATGTGATTCCTTTTCTTACAAGACTGCCATGCTACTACTGTAATATACAGATCAGGCCTAAAAGTGCAATCCTATATGTGTCTAAAGGTAAAGGTGTTCCCAGCCAGTCATGTCTGACTCTAGGGGGTGGTGCTTATCTCCATTTCTAAGCCGAAGAGCCAGCACTGTCGAAAGACGCTTCCGTGGTCATGTGGCCGGCATGACTGAACACCGAGGTACACGGAACGCTGTTACCTTTCCCGCTGAAGCGGTACATATTTATCTACCTGCAATTTCTTGCTTTCGAACTGCTAGGTTGGCAGGAGCTGGGACTGAAGACAGGAGCTCACTCTGTCACACGGCACTCAGGTCTCAAACTGCTTCCTGCCGACCTTCCGGTCTGCAGTTCAGCGTCTTAACTGCTAAGCCACTGCGGTCCTTGGGACTACTGTGTCTACTGAGAAGTAATTCCCATGGAATCAATGGCGTTTTCTCACAAGCAATCAGACATATGATCACAACCTGCAAGTTGGTCATGTGTGTCTTTGGTTGATGAAGACAGCGAGGCAGGGCTAGTGTTGGGGGTTTCCATCTGGGGCTTTGTTTTGATTTAATGGGATATTTTTAGAGTACACCTTAGGCTGGCGATTTAAGAAAAACAAAACAAAAAACCCGTGAGCTGGTCTGATTTGATACAGATTAAGTCAAGCCAGTTCACAGGTAAGGGAGCCAGAGTCTGGGGGCCCGAGCTGCTGAAAGCATGGTGAACTTCACCCCCTGGAAGGATTCCTCTGACATCCCTAGTTGCAATCCAGGTCTTGTCCTAACAGTAATTATAGCACAGGAATTTTTGAATTTGCATATATCTTTTGATGCAAATATAAATTTCCAAATAAAATACAAATACTAGGAGTGCAATCCCATGCGTCTTTAGACAGAAAAATGTCATACAACTCTCTGCATGCCCCAGCCAGCATTAGAACTGTAGGACTTCTTTCTGTCTAAACATGCACAGGACTGTGCCCTGAAGTATTTAAAAGCAACTCAAGCTTTTAAATACTTTCCTAAGCATTTCTTCTTGTTACAAAACGGAGCATTGCTGAGCCCATTTGTTAACCAAGACTTCTCTATAGAGTTGTCTGGCAGTATCACATGGAAGGACCTTTGATATCAAAGAAGCTATGTCACCTCCAAATCAGGCCATATTTATACAGTTTCTAAAATATTACCTCATTGTCAATACTAATGGCTATTTCATAAATCTGAGCTCATAATCTTGACTCTTGATCAAAACATACCTACAAAAGCTTAAACATATACCTTTCAAATTAGAAACAATTAATTTTTATATATGCCTTTGACAAAACAATGTCTTACTCAAAGTTTAGTAATTAAACATGTGGATACATTTTTCTACACCTCTATATATCACTTTTTAAATGTTTGTACCTTACACAATATTTTTTGCTTACTAATAAGCAAAAAGTTCCTGGTGACCCTGAATAATACGGCCTGATGTCTCTTCATCTCTCACATAACGCTTTTCATCTTTAGTGAAATGAGGTTTAATTCAGCATTTTGTCTTTGGATGTTATCCAAACTGCTTTGCCAATTACATTTTTAATAACAGTTACCTAAAATTCATTGTGAACTCCTTTGGTATCCTCCCTATTTGTACCACTTACCTTATTATTTATTTCATTTCCTGGATTCCTAATTACCTTTTATGTAATTTTACCCAATTACCAAGATGCTTAATTGCCTGTGGCTTGGAGCTCCAAGACAAGACGGCTTTTGTTTGTGTGTGTGGAAGACGCGGGGGGGGGGTCACTTCCTTCAGTAATCATATTAAGGACTGTGCCACCAACCTTTTGTGACACATCTGTGACAGGGTTATTTATAAGGCTGGGTTAAATTATGTGCAGAGTAATCCTATGTATGTTTACTTGGAAATAAATCCCACTGGGGCTTTCCTATGGACATTTACTTGGATGTAAGTGACACTGAATTCAGTGAGATTAACTTTCAAGTAACCCTGCTTAGGAATGTGCTACATCTAACTAAATGTGCCAAAAAGCATCCGCAATTTTTAGAGCGCAGTCCTAACTAGATAGGCGGCCGCCTCCAACCTCAGAGGTGACCACCTATCCAAAGCAAGGCAGGAGAGGCACGGGGGGATCGTTCTCTCCGCATCTCTCCTGCCTTGCTCGTTTTTGCTTGACAGCCGTTTTCAGCTGTCTAGCGGCAGGGGTGCCAACCAGGAGAGGAAGCTGCCGTACGACACATAGGATTTGTCGTACGCGCAGCCCCGCTCTCCCTGCCCTGGAACGCCCCCCAGCCCCGCCCTTTCTCAGTTGCTCTGCGTTCGTCTTCTGAGTGTGGAGGATGGGGCTTCTCCGCACTGCCTCCAAGGGAGCGCGGACGAGCGGGGAGGTTGGATTTCCGGGAATGAATGTTCCTGGAAAGGAGCATATCCTATGGCCCTCTAGACAGTGTCTAGTGGCTATAGGATTGCTCCTTAAGTGGCTTTTAAGGATATTTTAAAAGAGGTATTTAACTTCCTGGATACTATGTAATTATGGCAGGAACTAGATAAGACTACTACACATTATTTTTTTTAAGGATTTTTATTTCATCTTGCTTTGATTTAGAAGATACATTATCTAATATCTTTCCAAGGTAATGAAGATTCCAACAAGATTGTCTTGTGGCACCCAATCTATTTTTAAATTATCTGAAATCGTATATGGAGGATAAGAAATTTCAAGCTTACAACTTTTAAAATAAATTTCATTATATTTATTATATGCAAAAGATGCATAAGTAATTTATCAGACTCCTACATGACTATAAATGCACTTGAATATTGTTATAAAGGATTGTGGGGCAAACAAGCTGGATGCTAATACCGATTTTTTTTTAAAAACTGTTTTGTGAAATGAGAAAAGGGCTGTCTGCATTTTACCAAAAAGAAACAGAAACCAATTCTTCATGTGGAAAAATGTAGTCAAATTCTCTTGCTGTACACCAACGAAAAGATGATAATTAATGCTAGCAATTGCATTATTTCAGGATAAGGTAGAATCAAAACCCCTTACCCAGTGTTACAATATAGGGTAGGAGTGGGCAACTCCCTGGGGGCCGCAGTCTGTGGAGTGCTGCCAAAGTCCATGGGGCACCCCAATTATTTTTTTAATTGGCAGTTTGCCACCGGTTCAGCAGCAAACCACTCTGTAGCATTACAAGGGTTAAATTTATCTTGTTTCCAACCTTCTTAGCACCAGTGAAGCACTAAGGGGTGAAATTTAGCTTGCAAATTTAGCTTGCATTGTGTGTAATTTTCTCACCGCCACCAAATTTGGCAGGGGGCTGCATCTGACCCATGTGCCAGGTGTTGCCCATGTCTGATGTAGGGGATAGAAATGTTGCTTGCCAGTCAGTTAAAAATCTGACTGGCAGTTTGGGAAATGGAAACCCTCTAGCCTTATAAGCACTGCTCAATTGAGAAGCTAGAAAACACAACACTTCTATTTTATTTGATCAGGTAAAGGTAATATTTTACTGGTTTTAACTATAGATATGAATAGTTCAAACATATACAGTGGTGAGAAAAAGTTTGTGAAACCTTATGATAAATATGGAAATTCCATAGTTTTACCATGACAGCCTTTGTGAATCAAAACCAGTCTTTTTCTCAATATCCAGTAGGTTTATATTAACCAATTCTGTGCCTTGTGAAATAAAATGATATATAAATTAGGTAAACAATGGGTACTTAGGAGTCAGGGGATGTGCAAAAGTAAGTGAACCCCTGGTTGCATGAGTTCAATTAAAGGGAATAATTAGAATCGGGTGTTTAAGTAATTAGGTAGATCTTCAGGGGTGAGTTTGGGAGGCCCCACCCTATAAAAGGATCAGAAACTTTGTGAGTTTGGTAGTTCCCATACAGTTGTGTGGAAACATGTCATGCCATGATCAAAAGACATCTCTGAGACCCTCAGAAATGCAATTATTGCTTCTCATCAGTCTAGAAAAGGTTACAAAACCATTTCTAAGGATTTGTGGCTCCACCAATTCTCTGTCAGACAGACAGTCTACAAATGGGAGAAGGTTCAAAACCACAGTCACTCTACGCAGGAGCGGTTGTCCTACCACAATCTCTCCAAGAACAAACCAGTACATCATCCAGGAAGTCAAAAAGAACCCCATGGTTACATCCAAGGATCTGCAGGCCACTCTTCCTTGGCTAATGTGAGTGTTCACGACTCAATGATCAGAAAAAAACTGAACAAGAATGGTGTTCATGGGAGGATAGCCAGGAGGAAACCACTGTTCTCTAAAAAGAACACTGCTGCCTGCTTGAAATTTCTGGACTTCTGGAACAAAATTCTCTAGACAAACAAGTCAAACATAGAGCTTTTTGGCCTCAATAAGAGACATTATGTTTGGCGAAAAACAAACACTGAGATCGAACAGAAGAACCTCGTCCCAACAGCCAAGCATGATGGTGGGAATGTGATGGTTTGGGCTTGCTTTGCTGTCTCAGGACCAGGACGGCTTGCCATCATTGACACAACTATGAATTCTGCAGTGTATCAGAAGATTCTAGAGGAGTATGTCAGATCCGTGAGCTGAAGCGGAACCAAAAGTGGGCCATGCAACATGACAATGATCCTAAACATACAAGCAGATCTACAGAAGAATGGCTGCTGCAGAAGAAATTCTGTGTTTTACAACGGCCTAGTCAAAGTCTCCCCTTCATGGATCACTGCCTTGTTGTGGCGAAGGGGCTTGCGTAACTCAGTGAAGCCATAAGCTATGCTGTGGAGGGCCACCCAAGATGGACAGGTCATTGTGGAGAGTTCTGACAAAATGTGGTCCACTGGAGAAGGAAATGGCAACCCACTCCAGTATTCTTGCCAAGAAAACCCCATGGAATGTATGACAAGGCTAAAAGAGATGACGCCGGAAGATGAGCCCCTCAGGTCGGAAGGTGTCCAATATACTACTGGGGAAGAGCAGAGGGAATTTCCAAGTAGCGCCAGAAAGACTGAAGCGGCTGGACCAAAGCCGAAAGGACACTCAGCTGTGGATGTGTCTGGTGGTGAAAAGAAAGTCCGATGCTGTAAAGAACAATATTGTTTAGGAACCTGGAATGTAAGATCAATGAATCAAGGTAAGCTGGAGGTGGTCAAACATGAGATGGCAAGATTGAACATCGACATCTTGGGAATCAGCGAACTAAAATGGACAAGCATGGGAGAATTTAATTCAGGTGACCATCATATCTACTAGTGTGGGCAAGAATCCCTTAGAAGAAATGGAGTAGCACTCATAGTCAACAAAAGGGTGGGAAAAGCAGTACTGGGGTACAATCTCAAAAACAATAGAATGATCTCAGTACGAATCCAAGGCAACCCATTCAACATCACAGTAGTTCAAGTCTATGCCCCAACCACTGATGCCGAAGAAGCTGAGGTTGATCGGTTCTATGAAGACCTACAACACCTTCTAGAACTAACACCAAAAAAAATGTCCTCTTCATCACAGGGGATTGGAATGCTAAAGAAGGAAGTCAAGAAATCACCAGGATAACAGGCAAGCATGGCCTTGGTGTACAAAATGAAGCAGGACAAAGGCTAATAGAGTTTTGCCAAGAGAACACGCTGATCATAGCAAACGCTCTTTCCAACAGCACAAGAGGCGACTCTACACGTGGACATCACCATATGGTCAATATCGAAATCAGATTGATTATGTACTTTGCAGCCAAAGATGGAGAAGCTCTATACAGTCAGTAAAAACAAGACCTGGAGCTGACTGTGGCTCAGATCATGAGCTTCTTGTTGCAAAATTTCGGCTTAAATTGAAGAACGTAGGGAAAACCACTAAACCATTCAGGTATGACCTCAATCATATCCCTTCTGAATATACAGTGGAGGTGAGGAATAGATTTCAGGGATTAGACCTGATAAACAGAGTGCCTGAGGAACTATGGACGGAGGTCCATAACATTGTTCAGGAGGCAGCAACTCAATCCATCCCAAAGAAAAAGAAATGCAAGAAAGCAAAGTGGCTGTCTGATGAGGTTTTACAAGTAGCTGAGGAAAGAAGGGAAGCAAAAAGTAAGGGAGAAAGGGGAAGATATACCCAACTGAATGCAGATTTCAAAAGAATAGCAAGGAGAGACAAGAAGGCCTTCTTAAATGAACAATGCAAAGAAATCAAAGAAACAAGAGAATGGCAAAGACTAGAGATCTCTTCAAGAAAACTGGAGACATCAAGGGAACGTTTTGTGCAAAGACGGGCATGATAAAGGACAATGACGGCAGGGACCTAACAGAAGCAGATGAGATTAAGAAGAGGTGGAAAGAATACACAGAAGAACTATACAGGAAAGATCTGAATGTCCCTGATAGCCATGATAGTGCGGTCACTGAACTTGAGCCGGACATCCTAGAGAGTGAAATCAAGTGGGCCTTAGGAAGCATTACTAACAACAAAGCTAGCGGAGATGACAGTATTCCAGCCGAGCTATTTAAGATCCTAAAAGATAATGCTGTTAAAGTGCTGCACTCAGTATGCCAACAAATTTGGAACACTCAACAATGGCCATAAGACTGGAAAAGGTCAGTTTACATTCCAATTCCAAAGAAGGGCAACGCCAAAGAGTGTTCAAAGTACCGTACAATTGTGCTCAGCAAGGTGATGCTCAAAATCCTACAAGCTAGGCTTCGGCAGTATGTGAACCGAGAACTACCGGAAGTACAAGCTGGGTTCCGAAGAGGCAGAGGAACTAGAGACCAAATCGCCAACATTCGCTGGATCATGGGGAAAGCAAGAGAATTCCAGAAAAAGTCTATTTCTGCTTCATTGACTACGCTAAAGCCTTTGATTGTGTGGATCACAACAAACTGTGGCAAATTCTTAAAGAGATGGGAGTACCAGACCACCTTACCTGTCTGCCGAGAAACCTGTACGAGGGTCAAGAAGCAACAGTAAGAACCGGACAACCAGTTGGTTCAAAATTGGGAAAGGAGTACGACAAGGCTGTATATTGTCACCCTGCTTATTTCATTTATATGCAGAGTACATCATGAGAAACGCCGGGTTGGATGAATCAGAGGTCAGAATTAAGATTGCTGGGAGAATTATCAACAACCTCAGATACGCAGACGATACCACCCTAATGGCAGAAAGTGAAAAAGATCTAAAGGGCCTCTTGTTGAGGGTGAAAGAGGAGAGTGCAAAAGCTGGTTTGAAACTCAACATTAAAAAAACTAAAATCATGGCATCTGGCCCCATCACTTCCTGGCATATAGAAGGGGAAGAAATGGAAGCAGTGACAGATTTTATCTTCTTGGGCTCCAAGATCACCGCAGACGGTGACTGTAGCCATGAAATTAAAAGATCCTTGCTCCTTGGGAGGAAAGCTATGGCACACCTAGACAGCACAGTAAGAAGCAGAGACATCACCGTGCCAACAAAGGTTCGTATAATCAAAGCTATGGTTTTCCCAGTAGCAACGTATGGCTGTGAGAGCTGGACTATAAGGAAGGCTGAGCGCCGAAGAATTGATGCTTTCGAACTGTGGTGCTGGAGAAGTCTCTTACAAGTCCCCTGGATTGCATGGAGGTCAAATCAGTCCATCCTAAAAGAAATCAACCCTGACTGCTCATTGGAAGGACAGATACTGAAGCTGAAACTCAAATATTTTGGCTACCTAATGCGAAGAGAAAACTCCCTGGAAAAGACCCTGATGCTGGGAAAGATTGAAGGCAAAAGGAGAAGGGGACGGCAGAGGATGAGATGGCTAGATAGCATCACCGATGCAATGAATATGGACTTGAGCACACTCCGGGAGAGAGCGCAGGACAGGAAGGCCTGGCGTGCTATGGTCCATGGGGCCACGAAGAGTCGGACATGACTGAATGACTGAACGACAACAAGTCAAAGTTTGGAGCTAAACGTCATTGAAATGTTATGGCAGGACCTGAAGCGAGCTGTTCATGCAAGGAAGCCCTCAAATGTCACTTCAAGCAGTTCTGTAAGGAAGAGTGGGCCAAAATAACTCAAAACCGATGTGAGAGACTGACCAACAGTTACAGGAAATGCTTACTTGAAGTCTTTGCTGCTCAAGTGGGTGCTATCACGTACTGAATCTAAAGGTGCACATACCTTTCACAGATGGATATTGAATGTTGAATCAGTTGTGGATAAATAAATGTTGAAAAAGCATCACGTTTGTGTGTCATTTGTTTAATCAGGCTACCTATTGTTCTTTATCTAGGATTATGGGGTTACATTAAATCTAATAACAGTTTAGGTTGGAAATATGTGACAGTCCTAAAGGATTCACAAACTTTTTCTCACCACTATAAGTATTGATTCCAGAAGTCTTAAATATATAGACAAATTGGCTCCAATGCAGGAAGTGCAATCTGGAAGAGGAAACACTTCTGCTGTACCAAGCAACCTGGTAACACATTCACAATCCACTGCATAATTCCATAGGGATTCCTCATCAACTGTCTGTGCATTAGTAAGTAAATGTTTATCCACAGTGTGCAGCTGTGTACATCAGCTTTTTGCTGCTCTTGTGTTTCTTTACAGCAAGACATCTCTATCCACACACTGAATGAAATTAGACCTAATTCTGGAGTATCTGGGTTTCACTAAAGTTGGTTAATCTTTCAAAAAATTGACTTTTTGTTAGCATACAGATGTCAAGTACTGGGACTCAAGTCAGCAGCACATCAACCATCATTATCTAACTCTCCTGTTGCTTTTGTTGAGTTCGATGTTGTGAGCTGCTATCATAACAACCACAGTAATGACATTTTGGTTGGCCTCATCTCCTGTCCACTCTACTAATCTGTAAGATGTGACTTTTGTTATTAATCATTTTATGTACTGTATTCTGCGTATCTGGTCAGCTTATGGGGGTTTCACTGGTGCATTCCTTTAGGTTATTTTTTTCCCCCTAAAGGGACATAAGGCATACTTATAATGAAAATGGGCAAATTTCTATATACCATTGGACCAGTTTGAAAGAGATTTGCTTAAATGAGTACCTGCATGTCATGTCACTCACCCCAAAACTATTTCTTCCTTTGGCTTAGATTTTTTAATCTTTTTGTTCCCACTTGTCCCACCTGGGGAAAATGCCCAATTTTCTTCATTCCAGCAGCCTTCATGATCAGAGTTGCCACCTTTTCCTGAGCTTCGTTTCCCTAGGAAAGATAGGAGGAAGGCAGAGAAAATAGTTTTGGCTTTTTGATTGAGATTGCTAGGAAAGCTTGGGACAGTAGGTTGGTAGGAAGGTGGCCAAGTAAATAAATTAGGAGTCTTATAGCATGCAGGCAGCTATGGTCAGACTTGCAAACTCCTGTAAATGAAATCATGATTTAGCATTACAACTCCTAAGCAATTCCTCATACATTTAAAAAATAGTGAAATTAAATTAATTATCCCCAAAGAATGCCACTTTCTTAAGGCAAAGATTCTGCAAAGAAAACAATCAGACTGAAACAAATAAATTTACCCATCTCGTTTGTTTTTGATCGTGCATACTTTCAACGTTACACATTTGAGACTTTATTTTAAATTTTACTAAGGTTGCGATCCTAAACCTACTTTCCCAAGAGTAAGTCTCATTGAACTCAATGGGACTTACTTCTGAGTAGACATGTGTAGGATAGCAATGTAAGTTTCCATTATATTCCCAAACATCAAATATAACAATGGAAATATTTATTTTTTTTAAAAAGATATACATCTTTTCACATCAAAGTCTCCAATGAAATTCATGTGAACAGATAAGGGGAAACTTAATGTACACCAAGGATAACACTATGACATATTGCTATACATGGATTGAGATGGTAAAATATGATCAGTTTAAGAGACTAAGCCCCAGTGTCTGTCACTTTATTATGTCTCAGCTGAACTGTCACAAAGATCTGTCCCATGTCTACATATTAGTTGATGGTAAGCAGGATCTGTTAAGGTTCTAGGCATAGTCTGAACGAACATGATTTGGCAACTGTACTGAAGCTAAACAGATCTGGGCTGGTAATGCCTGGATGGGAGAGTACCTGCAAATCCTATGTACACCACCTTGAATTCATGAAAGAAAGGCTGGATATAAATGTAATAAACCAATAAATGTTTTGGGGCTGTTTTAATGGTTTAATAATATGGGGTGCGATGCTGAGGCTCACAAAGCTTCATATAGCTGTCAGCTATGGCTGCCGTTCTTTCTTGTGTTGGTACTGGATGGAACAAATTCCAGCCCAAATGCTAATGCAGCAACAGCCATTGCCTGTATCAGAACAAACAACTTTCTTGTGTTCTTGGGATACTGCTGGGCCACAAAAAAGACTCTTTCTGAGAAGAGGGACTTGGGCATGAATGGAAAAGGAGACCTCCGAATATGACTTAGGGAACCGTTCCTTTTAAGGACCATTCATTAGCTGAGGCACCAGGAACACCAATGTACTAGCCACTACAGGATTACAAGGTATGCGTAGGGATCTATGAGAAATTTGTTTCAGTCTGTTTTAGACCAGAATTTACCAAGTTTGCACCTCCCGAACTTGAATATGTACTCGAATGCAATCTGAGGTCAAAGTCTGTATATTTCTTAGCTTGCAGTGTGATTATGGACAAAGGAAAAGTATGTTCCAAAATGTATACATTTGAAAATATGCATGAAAAAGTGCATATTTTTGAAAACTGCACAATTAATTCAAACATTTGCAAAAAAGTGCACCAAAAAACGCATAAATTTTTGTGCGAGAGGAAAAAACCTCACAACCTGATACAGCCATGAGTCAAGATGAGCTTTGAGGTGGAAAATGATTTTCACATCCCTCATATGCATGGCAGAACAGGACACCTCTGCCCAACATCAGGACTATATGATGACTTCAGCTGCTGTTGCAATGCCAATGCAGCTAAAAGAACATTCCCAGGGCTGGGATGCCTGATGTACCACTGTGCTGTCTGAAATTGTGTGTATATGCATGTAAGCATTGGGGGGGGGGGGGGGGAGAGAAGATTTTTTTTTTTTGAAAACAAGTCACACTAACTATGGGCAGTATCCAACCATGTCATTCCACTAGCCCAAATGATGTTGCACTAGTGGAAACTAGGTTTCAAATTATGTGCAAGAAGAGAATCCAACTAAAGTTACATTTGCACAAGTACAGTTACATAAGCCGTTTCACATTGTTTGCACAACTAATTGTGCAACGGCTTGCGCAACTGTAATGTGCAACGGCTTGCGCAACTGTAATGCGCAATGGCTTTCACAATTGCTTCAGTAGAACTCCACAAGTGTATTTGAATTTGTGGAATGACACCACTGGATACTACCCCATGTCTTTGATAGATGTGATTAAGGCTGTTTTCCTGGACAAAGTTACTATGGAGTAAGCTGCACAAGACAGTGGGGCTTACTTCAGAGTAAATATGCATAGGATTGTTCTACAGATATATCTGACGGCTGAATCTATAGTCAGTTCTGAACAGTAAAAGAGATTGACTAATTAGTTGCAGATTCTCTCTTCAAAACTGGTCTTTTCCTCTTCTACGTGTTTTTTTTTCCTTTGATTTGGAGCTGGCCATATTAAAAGTCACATACCTCTGTCAACATTGGCACGCAGGGATGTAAGCATGCCCTCTGACACCAGAGTTTTGTAAAGAGCCCCCTTGCAAGCTCTCTCTGATTTTCTTGAGCCACAAGTCTCTGCCTTTTTGTTGCAATCACTGTCCTCGACTTTGACCTGCTCTGGCAAACTTTGTGGTATGACGTCCTCCACTGGAGTTAGCGGTTCCGATTTGATATTTTCTGGTACCTCACATGGTAGCTCCTTGTTGTCTGTAACATTAAAAAAATCAGGAGGCTTTGATTCTTTGGTGGCCTCTTCCTTCAGTGCTCTTTTCTCTTTTGACTTCACTTTTTTCTTTGGTGACTTTGTGTCCATGATGTTCCCCTTCAACACTGAGGAAGGGCGGACTTTCTTACGGGGCACTTCTATGAGTCTCTCTGCCCCCCAGTCCCCTTTTGCAACTGCTTCAATAGTATAAATGACACTTTCAATGTCTGACTCAGAAGACTGCCTCTTTTTGCAAGCCTTCTTAGGAGTACATTTTTCAAGTGCTTGCCTATCCAGTTTATTTTTCTTCTTCTTCTTCTTTAGCTTTTCTGGCTTGCTTAATCCTAAGGTGCTGATATCAGCCATTGTCAGCTCTTGGGAATGGCATGCAGAATCCTTCGCAGTTGTGCTGTCATATCCAACTAATGGTGTGCTGTCCAGTGCAGGATCTGCAATGTGGCTGCATCTTGTCATCTCCAACTTGCCAGTCTTTGTCCTTTCATGTTCCTGGCCCTTCATCTTCTGAGGTTTTTCAATTTTTACTTTCATATTCTCTGGTTCTTCAACTTTTATTTGCTCCGGTGCTTCCAAGGCTTTGATAACCCTGGATGCTTCTAGTTTTCCCTTCCCATGTTCCATCACATTTACCTCCTCTGATGCAAGGCACATCTGAAACAAGGGTAAAATATTAATCCCACTTTCCTATTTAATATTAGAAAGGGCAATGTTTTGTAAAACTTTTACAAGAAAAAGCATCCTAATTTTTGACAAGTTCTGCATTCTATAGCCCATGGACTTGCAGCACTGTTACTAACAACTGCGCGAAGTGCATCCTATTAATAAAACAGGATAACCCTCATGCTCACTGCCTTGAGCTCTTTGGAAGGAGGGAAGGATGGATATATAGACAGACAGACAGACACACACACACACGCACGCACACACACATGCAATAAATAAATAAAGACAGATGGACACACGTCAAAGTAAATGTATACTAGATCAGACTGTTAGAGAGTTAATTAGTTGTGGACAGTGGCGTATGCGCTCTCTTGAACTACATTCTGTTCCAACATGATCCCAACCTATTTTCTTCACATTTTGTGTGAGGAAAACTGGTATTTATTTCAGTGTAGTCTGGATGGAGCTCTATGAGTTCTTGGGAAAATGGAAAAGACACCACAAATGTAACTCTTTCTTTAAATGTACCTAGTACTTGCACACTGGCTTTTCATGTTTCTTAGTGTATAAACTCTGGTGTCTATACACTGAGCAGATACTAAGCAGAAGCTATTCTTTTGGAACAGCTTCAGACTGCTGCATTTCAGTGCTCACCTAAATTACCATTTTGGTCCACAGAGATGTTAGTGCTGTGACAGTCCCAAAAAAGAAAATGAACCAAGTAAGTTCAGTAATGATTTTTATCGGTCTAAAGCTCAGCCACTCCCTATCTTATAAAGATCCCAACCTTTGTAAGGTTGGTGACCAGAGTTAAGAGTGGTGTGTTGATCTAGGCAGTTTCATAAGAAAAAATGGGACTGAAGTACCAGGGGAAGAATAAAAAGTGTGTGGATAATGGCAATGGGAAAAGGTTTAGTCGACCTGATATTCTCCCAATGTTGCCTATTGAGAAGAGGAAACATTAAGGATGTTTTTGTAATTACAGCAGTTTATAACACAATTAATTATTCGCACAGAATCTAGGCAGTTTCTCTCAAAATAGCACTTCTATGTGATGATATAACATTTTCCAAGCATTCAAGCTACAATATCTTGTCACTAGCTGAGTGAAGAACTGCATTTTCCCAGAGTCAGAATTGCTATTGCAAATTTTGCATACAATGTGGTTGCAAGAGTGTCATTGTCACCTATCAGACATTACACATTTAATCAAAACTAGCAAGCAGCAAAACGCCTTGTCCAGTATACCCTGGGGGTGGCTAAGCTTTGGCTAACTTTACCACTGAAGATATAATTTTTTTAGGGCGCAATCATATGCATGTTTAGATGGAGAAATGGCCTACAACTTTGCTGGCTGGGGAATGCTGGGAGTTGTAGGCCTTTTCTCCATCTAAACATGCATAGGATCACGCCCTTAATGTTTTATATATCCTGAAGTGGTTGTGCTCTCTTTCAGTATGCAACTAAAGAGCTAGATAAGTCATCCAGTGTTTTTCTCCCAACATGTGCAGTTCATTGCTGATAGTTAAGTAATCTTTATTTGATTTTTAAACAAATTTCCTTGCTGAAGTTGCTTGTTCAGCCTTGTGTTGTTTTTTTTTTTTAAAGAAGCGAACAGGAAAAAGTCTATGTGTACCCCATACCTATTGGGTAGTATCCAATGGTGTCCTTCTGTAGATATGCAGAAGGGACATACTGCTACTAGCACTGGATTGGCACTACAGTAGCACTGTAGATAAAGGGCACAATCCAATGCAGAGTTGTATGTGCTTAACACTGTTTCAATGGGCTGAAGTGCACGTATATTCATGTTGAACTGTGACAAAAAACTGTAACAAAAAGTGTTTGAAATCACAACACTTAAAGGAAGTACCTAATTAAAAAGTGGTGCTATTTTTGAGTGTGTGATGGTGCTATCTTTCGCATTTGAAAGCAATTTCTAAAAATCATGCTACCATGTTCTTTGTACTCAACTGAACAAGAAAGTAGATGTGAGAGAATCTTGCAAAGATACTATTCACTTTCAGTTAGCATCAATTCAATATAGAACTTAAGTGACATTTAGATATGTTTACATTTCCAGAGAAACCAAAATATTTATCTCCTATTTCCATTCATTTATCATTATCTAAATAATAGCAAAATGCTTGATGACTACAGATGGAGCATGTGTAATGTATTACACGGGCCCAATGAGAGTGCAGTTGATCCCGCCCATTAAGAACAAAGCCTCTTGTTCAGCATAGCCCCATCCAGAGTTCTTGGTCTCTCTAAAGTGTGATGGAATGCTGGGAATTGGTTTTTATATAGATGGATGATGTTGATAGGTGTAGAATGAGATTGCATGAATATCATGGGTTCCAGTTGGACAATGCTCATTACATTACTAGTGATAAGCAACATAACTTTTCCACTCATGTACTTGCCACTTTGTGAACTTTACCACTGAAGATATAAAACAAAACAAAAAAACATTAACAGAAATATTTTATATCCTCTGTGGTTGTGCACTACCCACTGTACTACTACATCCTGAAGTTAGCAGTTCTTAGCTTGCTGGTTTGATCATACAAAGACGGTATGCCTAATGGATAGACAAGGAAAATCTTGATTCTTGGCACCAACATGGTAATTTATGGTTCTATAAACAACAATGCTAATTATGACTGTACTACTGCTCTGTTTCCCAGGCCTTGGCAACCAGCATCATTCAGTTTCTCTTCCCTAAATGTACCAGTAGTAATTAAGCCACAGGATTTTAATACTACCTCTGCCAACTGAAACAATGCCGATGTCCCACACTGCTTTGTTAATTCAGAAGGACCTGAATGGGATGTACTTGATGAAATCTAAAGTAGAAATAAAGAAAGTAAGGAGTGGGGGAAGATAAAATCACGGTGCCACAGATAAAGTTATGCCTTCAAGCTTAACATAAATCATCAAAGGAAATTTCAAATTCCACAATTACATTTGGAAGAGCAATTCAAGTACAGGAGACCCAAACAAGTATGTATTATCTAATGAAATATTCTGTTAACTAGTATCCTGGAGAGCAGCAGAGAAATACTTTCAAATGTGGGATTCAATTTCTGGGGTAAACGTTAATGAATTGGGGCATCTCTAAGGAGACTACTAAAATACAGGACAAGTGATTCCTCTGGTGTCAACAGATACATTTCCATTGATTGATTAGCTTCAATATAAAAAAGCGATATCAGTTTACACTACTGGAAATCATGTCCACACTCTTTACCTTGCATGACAGTTTAAATTCTCTCTTTCGTACCTGAAGGGATAGTGGCAAAATGGAGAGTTAAGAGCTAACCTACAAGTGTGATTTTGTAACATGGAACTAGGTGTCTGGTGAAAAATTGTTGTGTTGCTGAGCAATAAGGTATGCCCTTGCCTAATTCATAGATTTACTAGACACCCTGCTCTTATAACGTATTGATGGTGAATGAATGCATATAGAAGGGGGAGAGGAATCATGGTGGCAGGCCCTGCCCCCAATCTATGAATCAGGCATTGGGAACTTCTGGCTAGCCAGCTTCTTCCCCAATTCAGTCCCCTCTCCTGGCAGCTGATCAATGAGAAGAGCTTTTCCTTGGTAAGCAGTGCAAAAGACTCCCTTTCTCAGTGCTCAGCATGGTAAAGCTCTTATCTCCAATCAGCTGTTGATTGGAGATAAGAGCTTTCCCTACAGGGGAATTGGTACAAATCAGATTTGGAATCAGGAACGTGATGAATGTGAGCACACATTTGACAATTTGCTAACATTTTTGGCGGACACATGCTCTTACTTTCAAACAGGGCATGCCTGCAAGTTTTGCAAGCAAATCCAAAATTCTCATACATCCCTAGTCTGCATTAATACCTAAATGGTAATAACAAAAATACACATTTTTTGACTGAAGAAGGGGATCTTACCTCAGCCAACTGGAATAGGGCTGACTTCCTACAATGTTTCACAGGTTCAAGACTCCCCAACTGTGAAGTAAGACATATAGATCTTAAACCATGGTTATTCTAAATGTCCTGGGATTTTAATGTGGGTTCTGGGATTCCAAAAGATACAAAGGCATCTGTGCAAATCATTCTATTACCTGAACTGGTTTCAAGGTTCAGCAGAAAGAAGAAAGGACATGCTCCCTATTAGCCAAATCATTTGTTTTAACTGAAAAAAATATACATCAGCCATTGGGTAAACAAAGACAAACATACTGAAATTACGGTGAAGAGTGTCATGCTGTATAAAGAATTGTGTATGACTGACAAGGCAACTTTTGTTCCTGGGCTAAAGGCTGTCCATTATGAATGACACATATACTTGATGGTATCATTCCTTTCACAAATATTCAGTATTATTCTCTGCTGCAGTGAAAGGCATAAAAAGAAAGGGAACATATGAAGAACACCCAGGCTGAACAGAAAAGCTGTCTGGGATGGCTGCCAAGAATCCCCAGGCATCCTGGGCTCCAGCACAATGAGCATCAACACACAAGGCTGTTGCGCTACTGGGTTTTTGTATGTTTACAGGTGCTGGGCAGTTTTTACTGCAGTCCGCAAATGATGGCTTACTTCTTGCAAAATGCAGTGATATTTCTCTCAGTGGGGAAATTGAAAGCATGGTAAAAAAGGGGGCAGGAGGATAATTTTTGCATAGAAAATCTGCCAAAGATGTCCTGAGGGACTGGTAGCTTTGTACTAATAAAAAGCATGGGTGCCAGTAGCTGAGATGAAGATTTAAGATACTATGTAGATGCTTGTGTGTTTCTCCCTTAAATGATCTAAATGTAATTACTCTCCTATGTTCAGAATGAAAACCAACTCTTCTCTGGTAGAGAAAGATGGGAGTTATTTTGCTGTCTGCTGCTACAAGTGTTTGGCCTGCCACAAGGGAATAGCTCTGGTGAAGAAGTTCAAGATCCTTCCTAGCACTTAAGTGCCTTCACGGCTCTCTCCAAACTCTCTAATCTGAGGGAAATTATTGTGTTCTTGTTCCACAGAGAATTAAGCTTAGCACAAAAGTAATGTTACATTACCATATAGCTCTTGAGTGCCAAACAGCATAGATTGCTGTGTACACTCACCATTCCTAGAGGAAAACCTCTTATCCTTTAAAATATATTATAAACCTCTAGTTTTAATTAGCAAATACACAGCTTCTGCTGCTTTTCATATTTTCAGACTAAGGTCCAAGGCACACGTTACTTTAAAGACATTGCATGGTATCTAAGAGGGGCTGTGCGTGTTCAGCCAGCCCCGCTGGGCCCTGGTCTGCTTGTGCCCAGCCCCACGTGTGGCTGCGATACAAGGCTTCCAGGGGCAAGCCCTGATGTGCATCAAAACACTTGTTTCTGCAAGGGTGCAACCTGTCCCTTCCAGAAACCAGTGTTTATGCACACATTGGGGCTTGGCCCCGGAACCGCTGCATTACGGCCACATGTGGACCGGGGATGGCTGAATGGGCACGGCCCCTATTGGATACTATCCATAGCAAGCAGCTTTTACTCTAGAGCAGGGGTGGACAATGTGGAGCCTGCAGGTACCAATGTGCCCCTGGACAATTTTCATGGCACCCACCAAGGTGTCATATCCCTCCCACATTATGAAAAACAATAACAAATTTTCTCACTGGCAGCTGGGATTGCTCTGAAGCAAAGCAAGTGCCTTCAGCTGCTGCTCCATGAATGCCTCTGGGCTACATGGTATGTCTTTAAAACATTCTTAGGAAATGAAGACAATGGGAAGCTGCAGGCCAATGCTTTTCTCTGCAGCACTCGAGTGAAAAAGCTACCAGAGCGAAAAAGTGATGGGGGGAATGAGTTGGCTGGTAGAGGAGGAGCTGGAGAGAAAAAGAGTTTGCCTTCGGTGAAATAGGTGTCTGTTGGCAATGAAAACTGTGGGTTCAAAGGACTTGTTTTGTGTGTGATGGGACTGACCACACCTCTGCCTTGTACTCAGTCTTTGGAGTATTTGTCCTTTGTGACTAGCCACACCTCCCATGACAGCCATTTTGTAGTGGTGCCCAGGACCATTTCCAAATTGTCAAATGTGCCCACAGTCCCAAAAAGTGGTGGGCAAGGCGGCTTTAGCCCTTTCTGCCCTGTTGCAGACCCAATCTGGATTAACACCCTGCCCTTGCCATTTATATTGCCAAATAGTGATTCATCTGTTTTAATCGACCACTATTTGGCAATATAAACTGCAGGATGGAGAGCCCAATCCAGATCAAGTCCTCTGTGCTTACTCTAGAATAATAAAAAAAACCCACACAGCTGCTTGTTACATCTTTAAAGTAATGTGTGCTTTGGGTAACTTAGGGTTGGTAGGTTCACTATTCTATCTTTACCCATTTATGACCAATATGTTGTGTCTTTTTCTAATGCTGAATAACTGAGGATAGAGGTTTTCAAACTGTGTTCCCAGATTTTCCTTGAAAGCTTGTAAATGCTTCCTTGATCAGAAGATGTGTAATGTTGGACACACTGAACAAGTTTCTCGGAGAGATAGCTTGTTCACTATTACCAGACTGACACGACCACTCACAATTATCCTCTCCCTACTGAGACCAGTTGGCCCACTGGTATATTGAACAGCTGAGGGAAATGAAGCAGGTATGGAGAGGAGCGCCTGTGGCATAAAATTCAAGCCCGAATGAACACTTGTAAGGGACTTAGTCATAGCAACAAAGAAGCAATTCTTCTCTGCCACTATTGCATCCTTGCAGTGCTTCCTGCCAGGGTTTTTCAGAACATTTGGGGCTTGTTGCTATTTGGCCCATCTGGTGATGGGAAGTAACCTTTGAGGGGGCACTGTGAAATATTTGCAAAGTGGTCTGAAGATAAAATATCCACTACAGGGAAGGTTAGTGATACAGCACGCGCTGGCATTCAGAAGGTCCCAGGTTCAATCCCTGGTGTCTCCAGCTAGAACTAGGAAAGAATCCTGCCTGAAGCTCTGGAGAGCCGCTGTCAGTGAGTGTCAACAATAGATGGGCCAATGGTCTGACTCAGTTATCAGGCAGCTTCCCATGTTCCTATGACTTGGACACTACATTAGCCAACCCACTCATGTTCCCCTGCAAATGTGCTCCTGGCTGTTTTGAACCTATAAAAAATCTTGAATTGGGGGAGAGAAACGTCTTAGAGAGCACTTTCAGGGGAGCACTGGCAAGGTTTCCGCACCATTCTGTGCTCATACTTGCCCACAAACGCTGCCTCCTACACCTGTATTTGCATTACCTAGCCAAATGTACGCTTGGAAACGCGTGTTTGCTCAGTTAATGTGTAGTGCTGCCTTTTGGCCTAATGAAATGTTAGGCAAATATGGACCTGAAAAGTCAGCTTGGAGGGAAGGATAGGCAAGACACTTGAATACGTCAGTGAGAAGAAGGATCCTGTTCTTGCTAGTGTGTTTTGAGGGTTCCCTGTCTTGTCCCAGCTTAACTGAGAGGTGCCAGGGCTTGAAACTACCTGAATTCATAACCTCTGACAAGTGTGCTCTTCCCTCAATAAATGGATGGTTAAAGTTTCTCAGTGATAAGCATACTACATACACCCACAGTTATTACTGCTACCTTGTTTCTTTCAGTTTAGTCCTACCACTGAAAGAGGTTCTAGAGTTGGGCCATGAGAAATCCTACTTCAAGGGAAGGTTAAAGGAGAAAAAAAAAGAATAAAAGGGATGTATAAAAATAACTGTGTGTGCATGCGGGGGGTGGTGGTGGTGTCAGCTAAAAATGGGCTAGGGAGAATACTGAGTAGAAATAAGGCAAAATGACAGCAAAAAAGGTAAGTGCAAGGGTCGGGAACCTGGAGGCCAAATCAAACCTCCTGGGATCCTTTACCCATTCCTCCTTGTAGGCTGTTGAAGAGATACCAATCCTTTGTGAGGATGTTTGAGGAACAGACACATGGCTTGGCGGGCGCGACACATCACTATGGGGAGGTAAGGCCGTTCTACCTGCCCATCCCAATAAGAGACTGCTCATAAGGGCATTGGGCCATCACTTACTGTTGATCCAGTTGGTCAAATCTCTAAGAGTCCTGGTAAATGTTTATTAATCCCAGCCAGCCCAATATATTACTGACAAACCAGGGACAGATTTGATTTCTCCAAAGTGATTTTGACTGACACACACACACACAGAGAGAGAGAGAGAGAGAGAGCGCAATGGGAAATAATTCCTTCCTATCTAAAACAAACTTAGTATCATTACATTTCTGTAGTATCTGTATCTGGTGATCAACCCATATGCACCTCTGTCAATTGGGAACTGGTCACCAGATGCCAAGGTAGATTTTTTACAATCCTAAGAAATTGCTATGCCACCCCATTAAATGAAAGAGGATTAAATTAGTGAACTGCAAATTTGCCATTTGAAAATGTAGTAAGAGAACAAAGTTCTGAAGAAGATAAAAGTATGATTGAAGCATGAAAAGAGATAATAAAGGAGTGAATTATATGAAAAAAGACATAAGAAGGATGCAACAAGGTTCTACATACAGCAGCACAGAGGCATAATTCTTATTTATGGTCAGGGTACCACCTAGAGATTCTGTTTTGGCTCATTCTCATTGTCCCAGGGTTAATGTGCACTTAGAGTGCCTGAATCCAGTTTACTTAGATGTGGGAAGTCCCACTTCTTTCAAGGAGGTACAGCTTTGTGCTTCCACCTATCTAGTGCTCCTAGAATATTATAATCTTATTGTATACTTAAATCAACTCTCAAATCAATGATTAATACTCAAAGCAATGGTAGAATAAACATCTGAAACCAACTTGCTGTGAAGGCTGCACTGACACATTACATTATATTTCTTCTCTCTCTTTCCCTCTTTTAAAAGTAAGAATAGTTATACCTCTGAAAACTGAAATAGCGCTGATTCATCACTTTCTTTTGAATCTGCAAGGGCATCTGGTTGTGATGGGCTTGAGGAAATCTGGAGGAAAAGCAATTTTTAAAAACTAACTATTCGAATATCATATGTCAACACAATCTGTTTTTTGTATTCCTCTGAAATGTCAAAACGCTTCTTATACTTGTGGCTCCTCGGGATGCAAAGCAGTATGAAAAAGTTGAAGGGACTAGTAAATGATAAAGTTAAAAAAAAACACACCAACATGACTTTCACTATGAAAACCTCTGCTACAATCAATAAAACGACATTAAGAAAGAAATGTCACAAAGGTATTAGCAGTAAAAGTATCACAGTTTGTAGCGAAGTCAAAGGTTTTGACCCCTTGTTGTTGACAGAATTAAATTAAGCATCTTATTTGACATGCTAATTGCACAGAAAGCACTAAAATGATCAGCACCATGCTGAATGAACAGTAGAAAAGGGTTAGGCTTTCCAGACTAAAATAAGCAATATTATTTTGAACTTATTTAGTTAGAAGTAAATCAAATCCTATTGATTTCAAACAAGCCTACTTACAAGAAATGAGTTTTAGACTGGAATCTCAGGATTCTAGCTTATTTTTTCAGTACTGAAACGTTCCAGTGCGTATCTAAAAATTTCACCATGGTATATAACTAATGGCAATCTTAACCGCCTGGTCAAAAAAATTCAGTTGGAAGTTTATTACTTTCTGGATTGTTTTGAAGACATTAATGAGCATGATCCTGTCAGAGTTAAACACTTTTACATTCCACTGATTTCAACAGGTAAGATTTAAGTTTGTGGTGAACATTCAAATTGAAACCAGTTGGGCTTAAAATTACATACTTTACATTTCTGTGGAAATAAATGGTGTTTAAAGGTGTTTAACCCTGGCTGAATCATGCTACTTACCCCAAGATTCTTTGGTGATATCAGATAATCTATTGAAAATTACTGCATTTAGTTTCAATAATATTTGGGGGTAAAAATTTGGGGTGCTCTATACTATGGAGTTTGCCTCCTTCCCTTCGGTCTTATCTTAATCTCTTAGACCTACTGAGCATTTACGAAAAAGTGCTGCATAAATGCTCAGCGTAAGAACACTGTCTTGGCTATTACATCTGTTTACCATGATAAGGCAAAGAAGGCATATAAAAGAAGGGAATTCTCATTGGTTCCAACTATAGTATTCCTCTCCCTTGCATATCTGTGAATGCTTGAGCTTCTTTCAGAATTGTTATAAGAACCTTTTGGAGTGAGCATCTTTGTTTTTGTAGCTAGTCTTGCCATGTATATAAGTTCACATTTGTGGTGGTACATAATGACTGAAAGAAAAAGTAAATGCACTTCTGTTTTCATCTGGTCTTTCCCATCTGGTCACCTCGAGTCAGTATTTACTCACCACAGGTGATGAGGGGCATAGTTATTTACAAACCTGTTAGTGACTAAAGTATAATTTTTAATTGGATATAAAGTTTTAGCATACATTTTCTACAAGTTTTTAATTTCTAATGCACTGTGAGCCTTTGGAATGAGGCAGGCAAGATCAAGGAACTAACATGTGTCGTGCAATCCTGCTTACTCAGAAGTAGGACTGCACCCTTCATTTAGAGTAAATTTAATCAGGTTTAAGTTTGTGTTATTCAAAATTTTTAACAGAAATCCTTCTGCAACTTGTGATCATTTTATCCAATCTATTCTTTGTCCAGCTACACACTCCCACGGGCACAGATAATGGGCACAATCCAGCAAACGTGAGTCATGAATAAGACCCATTGAACATAATGGGATGGGATTTAGTTGCAACTAATTCAAGTTCCACTGATTTCAGTGGGACTTAGTCATGACTAACTTTTGTTGGATTACGCCTAATGTGTAAACTGGGCAATCATGAATGTAGTTTGCAACAAGTCTCATGATCATGGAGGCTGGAAAAAGTATGATTATGGGAACTGCTGTTGTTTATATTTATGGGCGCCTGGTGCAGATATTAGCATGATCCACTATGCTCACATATCACTGAGGGAGGTTTTTTTTTTTTTTACACTTTAATCACAACTATTAGCTGACCAAAACAAAACAAGACTTGTCCAGAGCAATCCTGAACCATGATTTAAATGTTTCTTTAACTAGTAGGTTTTTGCTTCAGGATAATTTCTACCAAGAAACCTTTCTTCAGCCCAAGACAGCTTTATGCAAGTCTGTCTGTCTGTCTGTCTTGTCTGTCTATCCATCCATCCATCCGATCAACTATCACTGGGATTTCTCTGAAAGTTTTTTATTAGTAAAAAGAGAAGAATAAAGATAGTCATTATAAGAAGTTCACCTCAGCAAACTGAAACAACGGTGACTTTAGACATCCTTCTGTAGAGTTAGATGCATCAGAATGGCATGTACTTGAGGAAATCTAGAACAAAGGTTACCGGAAAGAAAACTTTAGGGACTAATCTCTGTGTTGTATGTTAAACAGAAGGGGTCTGTCTATGACTTGTATGCAGTTACTGCTAAGAGTTGTGCTCCTATATGATGATCATAATGATTTCTAAAGCATTTTCAAATAAAAATGCTATAGCAACAGCTGAAGGCTTACAATGGTTTAGACTGGGAAAAAAGGTGGAAGGAGAGAATGGGAAATGGACACAGGAGAGAAACCAGGAAGCATGAATTAACAAGGAAAAGCGTGCAAGCACAGATTGGACATGTGGTTTTGAAGCCAAAATGGATAAAGATTGAACATAGGCAGCAGAAATGAAGACTATAAGGAACAAAAGGGTATAAAGAAACAAAATAGCTGACAGCTAAGGAGGAGAAAACTCATGAAAACATATAAGCAAAGACATTTAAATTTAATTCTATAGGGAAATGGAAACCAATTTAAAGCAAAGAGAAAGGGACGGAGAAACATATCTGTAACAAAAAGGAGCATGATAAAAGGAGTGGTTAGAGGTTGAAGGTAAGAAATAGGAAGGCTAGATCAAAAGGCATTTGACCATCCCCAATATGTAGAACGGTGGAGCCATCATGTTTTGCTTTTAGTAACAGTGCCAACACAAAGTAGTCACAGAAACATTGAAAACACTGTGGAAGAAAGAACTACGCCCCCCGCACATATAAGACCACCTTCCATTCACCCATACTTCCATAAATTGGGAAACTGGGTTGGGATAAAAGCGAAGTACAGAAAAATGAAAAAGCCTATGAAATCATTTGAGGTTCAGTGCGCATAAGAAAGTGGCTCGCACCTAGCAAATGTGCAAATGCCAGCATTGATTCTTCATTTCCCTTTCCTGGTTGAGACATAACAGCATTCTAAACCACTTGCAGCATTTGCTACATGAGGCAATCCGCTCACAATAAAGATTCCTGAAAGTTCAGCAAAGTTAATGACTGTCAATACCTAGTTTCTTGCTTAACAGCTGTTCAGAAGATGAGGATTAATCTGGTTGCACTAATGATACTCAAGAAAAATGTCCTTAATACAATAGAATAGTACTTAATTCCTGCCAATTAATTACTAAATGCAAACCAAGGATGGCAAACTGGGCTTTCTTTTGGCTATTAATATTCAAACTTACTCTGCTTCCTTCATGTCTGGCTAATCATTCTTTGATAGAAACTATAAAGAGGGGTTTCTTTACACTGCGTGCTTCAATGCAATCACTCGCTAGGCAAAAGACTGCCCAGATTATTTTGGGAAAGGTTTGCTGAAGTTGCTATTAATGTGGACCTTTTGTAAGAACTTTGTCAGATTTATTGGAAGACATAAGCCTGCAAATTAGTGCTTCTGATATTGCACAAGCATAATCATAGTCATGGCATTATAGGCACTGAAGCTTACAGAAAGATTTAGAGGTAGGGTTCAAGTTTGCAAATTCTTCCCCTCACCCCCAACAGCAAGTTATATACATAATCTTTTTCTGATGGAATAGGCTCTAGTCCACAAAAGATAGTTTAACAATAAACCTGTTAGTTTTTAAATGCACCATAAGACTGTTTGCTGTTTTTATACACACCCATGATGCTCCTTTGCCACAACCAACAAAAAACAACTTTTATTCTTTAATTTAAAGCCTGTGCTACAAACAGCTTGCTTTAAAGCTTTGTGTATCTATTTCACATACTAGAGATCCAAGTTACAGCCATACACTTCTCTTTGCAAAGCTGGGAAAGTGGTTTTTTAAATCAGGGGTGCAGAGCCTCAGTCTGGGGGGACAAATCCAGCCCACCTGGGATCCCAAGCCAGCCCTCTGGGGTTCCCAGGAAAGTCATGCCACCCTTCCCGTGGCTTCACTCCCTTTCCCCCACCCGCCGATCATTCAGTGGTTTCCCGGCTTTTGTGTAGTCATTGCCTTCCTCTCATCCTATAAGGTTGAAATGCCTCTCTTAAGGCTGAGTTACTGGCAGTAAGAGCTTTAGGCTGAAATATGCTGGTATTTTTGGCCCCAGCCCATTTGGCTCCACCCAGCACTGGAATACAGTCCTGGAGAGCTGAGCTGCTGTAGTGTGGTGGTTAAGAGCATGAGCTGTGAGCCAGAAGCCTGATTCTGAGCTCACCTCAGCTATGAATTCATTCATTGGCCATAAGCAATTTCCCAGTCCCCATCTGTACTACAGAGATAATAATAACAAAGAATCTTGGGACATCTTAAATACAAGCACATTTATAATGGCATAAGCCCTTGTAGACTAGTGTCCACCTCATCAGGTTCGTCAAGTGTTAGGATAATAAATGGGCAGGTAGGTGTGTGAGTGCACAGGGCCGTGTGTGTATACATACATATACACTCAGCTGTGGGATTGGGGAAACTTTAAGTAGCGAGGTTAGAGGGAAATGAAATACAAAAAGGACAAACTATGACAACTACATTAAATTTTAAATGAATGCAAAATTATTTCAGTGACCAACCACTCACTAAACAATGTTGATGACAACACAAACATCTTGGCATTGTAACAATTTCCAGAGGGGTAACAATCTTAGTTATGTTGTAGCAAAAACAACAAATAATTTTGCAGCACCTTGACAACTGACATGTTATTATGGCATAAGCTTTTGATCGTATCTGATGAAGTGAACTCAAGTCCATGAAAGCCTATGCCACAGTAAATGTGTTGGTCTTTACGGTGCCACACGATTCTTCTGAATGACCATTTATCAAGATGTTCGATTCTATCACCTGTAGCCTGAATCAAGGTAACAGGTTGTTATCCCACTACAGTTGCTAATTGAGCGTATCAATGTCAGGAGAGTAAGTGCCAGTGTAAGCTAAATTAACACCTATAGTGGGATTTAAAAAACCCTTATCTTGATTCAGGCCACAGGTGATAGAACTGAACTTTCTGATCAATTGTTTTCCAGTGGTTTCATGCTGGAGTCCCTCTCTGAAGTTTCTCCAGGAAAAAGGAACTTCATAGGGAGACTCCAGTATTTCATGCCTCTGTTGAAATGGACCCTAGTCCATGAAAGCTTATGCCATAACAAATGTGATAATCCTTAAGACTCCTATAGTGCCATCCTATATGTCTCCACTTAGAAGGAAGTCACATTAAGTTAACTGGGGCTTACTCCTAGAAAAATGGGCTTAGGATTGCAGTCTACTTGTTTTTGCTGCAACAGACTAACATTGTTATCTCTCTGGAAATAGAGATATTAATATATATCTTAAGAGGGATGCTGTATTGTATTTCACATTATTTGTTCTAAACATATTTTAACCTTTATGTAATGACTTGCCTTGAGCTGCCAGTATTGATTCGAAACTAATAGTATGTAAAATATATATTTATGTGCTTTTGGCACTTAAGAAAATTTTTATGTTAATGCCATATGATGGGGCACTTATGTCTGCTGTCTTAAACAGGTCTGTTATTGAAATTGTTTACTTAAACTGTTTTTAGCTAAATTGTTTTAAATTTTGTATGTTAAAAACTTTTTAGACTGTGTTTTATTATAATGGTGTGTTATGTAATATTGTATAATGTTTATAATGTTGTAATTGTATTTTTTGTGAATGGCTGTGAACCGCCCAGAGAACCTCGGCATAATAATAATAATAAATATTCTGTAGCATCATTCCTTCTAATACCAGTTCAAGTATACCCATGCTCATGTGAATATAGCCAAAAGCACACCGCCCATACACAAGAGGAAGATCTCAGCAGACTGAGCTTTGCAAGGGTACAACATAATCTTAAGGGGGAAACAGCCCTAAAGATTCCCTCCCCCCAGTGATAACTCAATGGCATGGAATGTTGATAGACTGAGAGGGGGAAAATGTTGACACCTGGATGGGAGGGGGAAATGGGATGGAGTGACCAGGGGAAAAAACTGAAAACTGTGTGAGAGGAGGAATGGACAAGGACAAGGCAGAGGGGATAAAAAGGAGAGCGAATCTTTCCTGGTTCACATTTAGAAACTGTTTTAAAACGTCCCCAGGGATGGAAGAAAGAGCTGACCATACACATCAACACAGAAATCAAATTAACTAATTGTAACTGGAATTGGGCACAAATGTGTCCACACATCCTTCAAAACAAAACAAAAATCAAATGAAGAAAAAAAACACCAAATGCGGTTTGGATTGATTATGCTCAGTGGGCACAGAATGCTGACTGAGCGGTTGGGGGTGGGAGAAGAACACTGGGAGGGGGTGGGTGGGCGAGAACTGGAATGAAGTGGCTAGGACCTTGAATCAAAGCAGTCCACACTACAGTATTCTGTTGCAGAGTCCTACTAGTTATTATAACTATAATGTATTCAAATTTTAAATCACCAAAGTACAAGTTTGTATCAAGCATTTGACAAAAGAAGTGGATTTGGCTTTGAAGGGCTGTGACTGCATTCAGAGAACTGTTAACATTCCAAGAACAGCTTCCTCTTAATTTCAGTTTAACTCTTTAGATACAAAGGGCTTGGTTGTGCTCCCCATTGCACCACCAAGTGCTTCATGACAAAGTGCAGCTTTATAACTATTAGGTGATGCCACTTGCCCCAGATAAAAGACCTATCAAATAGCTGCAAAGATAGATTACTATATATCCTATTTGTCAAACATTCTTTAATAAAAGGATTAAGCAGAAAAGATAATTGCTTACTTCTTGTGCAGTCAAGGCATGTTCTCCTGCTAACAGTAGCATACTGAGGCCTCCCATTTGCGTAGGATCTGTCAAAGAAAAATATATATGCAAATGTTTCAGTCAAAGTGCTTTTTTTAATGGGGTCTTGGGCAGGTATACTGCCTTAAACATACCGGCCCTCAATACTGAAAAGAACTGTAAAGTCTACACCCTTTGACAAAGAATGTATCTTAAAACATATTGTGAAAAATGGATTCTATTTTTCCCCTGAACAACTGCTTATAATTGTTTATTGTGTATATACTTTTAACAACTATTTGATCTCTCTTGCTGCTTCGAAGTAGAAAAAAATATCCACAGGTAAACAGCATATATCTAAAAAAAGAATGCCGATGAATGGAAAATCTAATAATACCAGTATGACAATAAGCTATTCATAAAACCAGTGTACTACTGGCAACTTTAAATGTCACAGCAAAGTGCAGAAAAATTGTATAAGTGACTTGAGTCCCCTCCAGGTGATCTCCACATGGTCATAATCACATGGAGGAAGAGAGTGGGGGAAAGCTTGTTGGTGGGGAGGGTTGTTCTGAAGGGGGAAACCTGCTCTACAAGCACAGGTTTCCCTATGATTTAGAAGCCTTTAGAGGCTCTAAATCATCAGGAAAGCCTAGGTGCTTAGACTCGGGGAATCAATGGCACTTTGGTCATAACTAACTTAAGTCTTATTGATTTCAATGCTCTACTCTAAGTATGACATGGTCTGGATTTGCTAGAAACATAAAAACAGTCTGAAAGAGACACACGTAGGAAATGGGATACAGATTGCAAGCTATCCATGTACACAGGGCCAGGAAGACACTCACATACTCTTACACACTTTCTGTGTAAGGCATGTTCTTACACAGAAACTTAGTTCGCATGTCATGATAAGCCACTGGAGTTAGTTAACCTGGGAGCTCCGAGAAGTGCTTCGGCCGCCAGTTTGAATATGCAAGCCATGGCGGGGGCAGACCTGTTTGTTGTGGCATGTGAACTCTGGCATCATGGGTTATTTGAGGCTTAAACAACCCTCAGATAAACCTAGAACAACCCAGGGCCCAGAGTGTGTATTTTGTTTAGTGTGATCCTCGAGCATAAGATAATGTAATGGGATCAAGGGTTGAAGCCATAGTTAGAATATATAGAAATCAAATATGGTTATTGGTCAAAACCTGGAAAAAAGAGGGATATTCCTCTCTTCCCATACCACGGAAACTTTTCCTTAGTTTGAAACTAATCCTCTGATAATCTGTTACACAAATGTATAAAATGAGGTACTTGCAAAGCTACGTTCTATTGACAACATATGTTATGAGACATTAAATTTGTGTAGAGCCAACATTTACAAAAATGTAACTTAGCAGGGCCAAATAGCTTCCACATTCCCCTAACTCTACAGCATCCTATTACAAATATGCACTTCCATTGATTCCAGTGAACTACTGGATAATTTTGCCAATCTAGATAAAGTGCTGATATCTAGGCCTGGGCCAGCGCTCTGGGTGTTTCCTGACAGATGGCTCCTAGCACTACTCCGTAACAGATGTTCCGTGGTAAGGAAAAAGGTAGAAGAAGCGATGAGAAAACATGGGAGGGTCACAAATGGAAGACATTGTTATCTGAACCCCCTATTAAATTTCATGAATAAGGCAAAGCGATTGCACAATAAAGGCCTCATGTGGAAGCAGCCTTACTATAGGCCAGAGTCTGGGTGACTGATGCCAACAGAGATCTCAAACTTGCCTGCCATTGCAAAGTTCAGCTGAGGCATTTCTTCTGTCTTCACCAACTTTTTGGGACTTGGCAAATCTTTTGCGGGTTCTGATGGGAAAGCCCACAGCTTTTTCCGGTTAGTAACTGTGGAGGACTGGGTTTTCATAGGTTTGTTTGTAGGCGGGCACCACTTGTAGCCAGGGTTTGCTTTCATAAATGCATCCTTGTACTATGAAGAAAAAAGGTAATTTGTATTAAGGTACAGCAAACTATTTTGTATGAAACCATGGGAAAATAAGTACTGAATTTAGGATGTAAGATTGCAACTCTATGCATGTTTCAGAGAAGTAAGTCCCACCATTTTCAGCAAGGCTTATTCCCAGGTAAATGTTCATAGGATTGCAGCTATAGTCTACAATGTTCAATTGTGGCATTTTGGGTTGTATCCAGTGTTAGTTGTACTTTCAGTAGACCCACTGAAATGAATGGGACTTAAGTTAGACTAACAATGGCTACAACCCAATATCTCCTACATGCCCAGTTTTGACTACTGCTCTAAATGAAAATGGTTGAATAGGATGTTAAAATGAACATTCCCTCCTTACTAAGGTCTACCATCCTCAATAAACTTCAGCGCTGATCTGATAATATCTTCTATATGATAAACCCTAAAAGGCTCATTGAAATATTCTGGTATTTAGGTAGCTAGTTATATTAGATATCAATGTGGGCTTCTTTTTCCCCAAAGCATGCATTTGAGAATTTCAGTGCATGCGATAGTTATCACTCTTGAACTGCCCTCTGGAATATGATGCTGCTTACTTTACTCCTGTAACCAGCTAGCTGCAGAGTGTGTGCCTTTGTGGATAAGACTCTGGCTGCAAACACCAATAAGCAAGTTTATTGGGCATAGGTTTAAATGCAGTAGTACAATTCTTGACAGTGGTTTTGAACCTGTGTGTGTGTGTATGTGATCCAAGGACAGCGCATTACATTCTGCAAAGAGAAATAAAAAGATGCATCCACCTGGAATATGTGAGAAAAATTTATTTTTGCTCTACCAATACACAAAAGAAACAGATTCCAATGCCTCCCTTTTATTTTCTATGTAAAATGTAAATAAGCTTCATGATGAAAATAGGTAGGCTAAACAAAGAAAGTTATGTTAAACAGATGTTGCTTATGGTTCTCATAAGAAAAACTGTAACGTTTTATTAGATTCTCACTGGTCATGTTTGCAAACAGCGTCACTCCTGCTTGGCTCCTCTCACCAGTGGGTGTGGCTAAACTAACCAGAAACTTACCAGGGAACAAAAGCTTAGCATTATATCCAACCTGAGATCCTGGTTTCTCACTCCCCTAACAAGCTACAATCTGAAGTCCGGGTTTGTTCCTGGTTATGATTCCTGGACTGTTTCAGAACGACATGCCAGGACTCCTGATTTTGGACGTAATTGCCTCGTGGTGAGTTTCTAGTTAGTTTTGCCACTCCTGCTGGTAGGAGGAACCAAGTGAGAATGATCAGGTAGCATGCACCACTCTCGTGAATTATAAGCCAGAATCTGCCGCAATTTTACCCCTACCCCTGTTTTTTGTCATGGGGCATCTTTAAATCCCCAATGCAAGTCAATGGAGGTGATCTCCACTGACTTGCATTGGGGATTTAAAAGGCTGCTCTTTTTATTTTTCTTTTGTTTTCCTGATACAGTGCAGCAGTGGGAAACCGAAGGATACCAGCTTTCCCCCACTTGCACCCTGGCATGTTTGGGAAGCATGCAGGGGTGCGGGGGGGGGGGGAGCCGCTATCCATCGATTTTCTGCTGCTGCGCACCTGCACAGGATGCCCCATCTGCGCACATGGGATAAATCACGGAGAAGTGCAGGCAAGGTTCCCGGTCCTGTTTTTGTGAAAAATGGGACTGCCAACATTTTTAAAAATGGGACCCAACCCTGACTGCAATTGTGATTGGAGCCGGGGAGGGGGCATGGCAGCGGCTTGGGCGCTATCATGAATGGCAATCATGGCCTGTTGGAGAAGAGCAGCTGGAGTTTCTGCTGCTCTTGCCAAGCAGCTCACTGGCTGATGCTCTTTAGCCACGCTGGAGCACCAGACAACACAATAAGCCACAGTGGCTAAAATAAACTGCACTGCAGACTGTGGCTTATTCTGGCTAAATACACCACTGTGGTTGGGGAAAACCACATGCAGATGACACGATAGGCCATTTTCTGAAAAATAAACCATCTTGGCTTATTGTGTTGTGCGAAACCAGTCATTGGCTCTCGTTTGTTGATAATCAATGTTTTCCCTATGGGTTATACTTAATTATAATTTTAACGTTTTCTCAGGTGATCAGAAGGATAGCCTCTTCAATTTACATTATGTCTTGTTGGAAATGGCTGCTTTTATACCTTATCAAATATATTTTTGGGAAAACTGCAATTTAGCATGTGTCCATTTACCTTCTGGCCTCTTCTAATAGCGAGTTAATGAACCAGAAATTATCATGATTCTCTAATAATATCATAGAACCATAGAGCAGTGGTTGGAAGGGGCCTAGAAGACTGTCGAGTCTGACCCTCTGCTCAATGCAGGAATCTAAGTCATATTTAAAAGTAGAAGTATTTACCAACTCTGAACGATTGACCAATACTTAAAAAAAGTCACGGCTGTGATCTAAAAAGAGCTGTAAGTGGAGAAGACTTGAAAAGCTTGGATTTGCTCTGAGATTTCTTTGTTGTTCGTCATGTTGAACCTGAAAGCTAGGTCATGGGCCACATTGTATGATCACTATTCCACTGCGTGTCGTCTCTGGACCCTCGTCATAACAAAGCCAAATTATGATGAAAATGGAAGAAATGCCATTGAAAACAGAAGCTTTATTTCTCATGTGTACTTTCATTAACAATTTACCAGTTGTTGTTGTTCAGTCGTTCAGTCGTGTCCGACTCTTCGTGACCCCATGGACCATAGCATGCCAGGCCTTCCTGTCCTCCGCTCTCTCCCGGATAAACAATTTACCAGAAAGGATTGCTAAGAGAACCCTGTGGCATGTTTTTGTTACTAATGACTGCTAAATTTCACTCCTGCATACCTAAACTACAGGAAGAATTAAAATTATAAGCTTAATTGCATGTCTCATACACATTCATGGAATGAATGTTATTGCGCTGAACACACTTTGTTATATTGTTTCTTTTTAATAGAGAATGTGAGACTTGCTTTCCTCAGAACGAAGCAACAGGGAAATCATATCACTATAGGCATAGCATTTTTTTTATACACTATCGTTAGCAGTTTTTGATCTGTCACTTTTCACAGGAACGTTATTATTCTTCCACTGTGAACAAATGTTTAGTACATCAAAAAGGAAAGTTAAAAATCCCATGGGCCATTTCCCCCGCTATCAGTAAGTTTCCATAGTTCCAGATATCTACTGGATTCCATTATTTTTGGCTATCATTTTTGAAAATAGCCTGTAATTTCATCATGGAAAGAATCAGATCAGAAATATTCTGATTCAATAATTAATCATATTTAAATGTCTTCAGATGTTTTCTACTATTCACCTATTTGGAATAAATCCGTTTGGGATATAGTAATGTAAGGAGTGAGGGCGTTTGGTGGTGATGCCCCCATTATAGTATGTCCTCCCCAGGGAGGTTCATTTGGACTCAACTTCACAATCTTTTAGATGCCAGGCAAAAAAACCTTTTATTCATCTCAGGCATTTAAAGTATTGTATTATCTAAGTATGGTCTTATCTGTTGTTTATATATTGATTTCTTGTTTTATATGAGTTTTATTTTACTGTTCTGAAATCATTTGGATAACGTGCCATATATAAATATTTGAGGGTGCAATCCTATGGCTGCTAGACAGAGGCTAGATGGCCATAGTGATAGAACCAAAGAGGCACCATCTTAAAGTATTGGCCGCTATCTGAGGCAGCCTCCTACAGTGGAAAGTCCCAGAGAAAGATAGTCTTATCAACTGCCTTGTTGACACCAACAGTAAGCGTCTGTTTCATATCAGGTAAAGCCAGAGGAGCCCCCCCCCCCCCCCGAGTAGCCGCCGCTCCTGCAGCTGGTTAGAACCAGTTCCAGCTAGATCGCTTCCTGCCCAGCTTGCAAGGACAGGTCAGCCGTAGAGACACGTCAACTACGTATGCTTAATGAAGTTCATGAATATTATGTTGCCCAGCCCGCATAGCTTATGAGGTCATTATACTGAATGTATATAAGCTGCACCAAAAACATCTAGGGTGTGGTTCTCCTTTGTGGCGTTAGCCGCGAGAATCCACCCGAACAGTGCTATTTGTCTCCTGCCAAATAAAACTGCATTGGACTGAATCTCAGAGTTCTGTGTGTCTCTAAGGGGATATTGGCATACCCCTCCTGGAGGGAACGAACTTAAGCATAATTTGTGCAACAATAGGATTGGTCAGTTTCCAAGAACCGATCACGGAGCCCACGTTGGGAGATCAGTTCCCGGAGAACCCCCCCCCCCAGGTGATGTGGATCGTTCCCACGCTTGCAAGAGCAGTGCAGAGTGGGGCAAAAGGGGGTGTTCCCAGGGGCAGGCAGATGTGGCGGTACGACACTTCCTATGTATTGTCCGGCCTCCCCACCCCGCACTCCGATGTCCAGTGGCTACACAGCCAAAATCGGCAGTCTAGCTGCTAATGCAAGACAACTGGAGCGCAGAGGAGAGGAACCCCTCCACACTCCTCCCACCGTGCATTGGATAGGCGGTCGTGTCCGAGTTCGGGAGTGGTGACCTATCCCCATAGGATTGCTCCCTAAGATAAATAAGAAATCTATGAATTCAGTGGGCAGTATCCAATACTGCCCCCACGCTAGAGGGATGTACCACTAGCGGTTCTCAAAGCAAGCTGAAACACTTATTTCCAGAACAGCGCAGGTCAGCAGAGTTTGCAGAAGGGAGCTCAGCTGACTAGTCCCATTCTGAAAACTAGCATTTTCTTGTGTTTCTGGAGTTCCGTTTGGAAGCACTAGTTCCTGTTGAGCTAGTGCTGGGCTGCTCAAGCACAATGGAACCAGCAGAGTTGGTTCCATTGTGCTTGGATACTGCCCAGTATTTTTACATCCCGCTTCATGAGGGAGTTTGGTCAAAATGATCTTAACAGGGGGCCATCTCCCTGGTCTAG
Source organism: Heloderma suspectum (assembly GCF_057233095.1). Taxonomy (NCBI): domain Eukaryota; kingdom Metazoa; phylum Chordata; class Lepidosauria; order Squamata; family Helodermatidae; genus Heloderma; species Heloderma suspectum. Next base: position 55,703,671 of record NC_139460.1, on the reverse strand, counting down.
AGATGCAATAATTCTTGCATTTTTAAAACTGTTAGTTATGATATATCAGTAGAACATTATTAAAAAGATCTGCTAACAGAGCCATCCTAAGTGGGGTGGGAGTGGGGAGTTAACTGGTGGACGATTCGCCAGTCTGAAAGCCCTGCCACCCTGCTCCATCCAGCATGCGAGGCGCGGGGCATTTTTTGTCCTTTTAACTCCTGGATGGATCTTTGTTTTTCTAATTTCCCTCCCATTGATTCTAATGGAAGTCAAAATACCTTTGCCAGTTTGGATCCGGTAGATCCAAGGCTGCTCCTGCCCCTGGAATGCCACAATCATTGGTGGAAAGAATACTACTGGTTCTCCTATGCTTGCCCTTCCACTACATCCTAACCCTCTCAAGCCAGCCTTCAGTAGGGGTTTGGATTACTCTGCCCACTAATAAATATTGACTCCCCCCACCCTTTTTATGAAACTCAGCAAAGTCCATCCTTATTAGGACTTTGCATTTCTCAACCATTATATAATGTGAATTTAGCCCAGGGATGTGCAACATGTGGTCCTCCAGATGTCTTGTCCTACAGCTCCCATCAGCCCTAGTCAGCATAGCCAATGGTGAGGGATGATGGGAGTTGTAGGGCAAAACATCTGCAGGGCTGCAAGTTGCCCACCAATGCTTTAGCCTCTTCAGTGTTGATATTATATGGCTTTATGATTATGCTGTATACTCCTCTGGGTACTTTTAGTAGAAGAGCAATATATAAATAAGATATTATAATATAATAATAATAATATCAATAATAATATTACTAATAATAATTCAGTTGTAATTTCTTAAAATGGCATGATGTAAGAAGCATTTCTGGCTAATAGAGTTTTGCCAAGAGAACACGCTGATCATAGCAAACGCTCTTTTCCAACAGCACAAAAGGCGACTCTACACATGGACATCACCAGATGGTCAATATCGAAATCAGATTGATTATGTCCTTTGCAGCCAAAGATGGAGAAGCTCCATACAGTCAGTAAAAACAAGACCTGGAGCTGACTGTGGCTCAGATCATGAGCTGCTTCTTGCAAAATTCCGGCTGAAATTGAAGAACGTAGGGAAAACCACTAAACCATTCAGGTATGATCTAAATCATATCCCTTATGAATATACAGTGGAGGTGACGAATAGATTTAAGGGATTAGACCTGATAGAAGGAGTGCCTGAGGAACTATGGACGGAGGTCCGTAACATTGTTCAGGAGGCAGCAACTCAATCCAGCCCAAAGAAAAAGAAATGCAAGAAAGCCAAGTGGCTGTCTGATGAGGCTTTACAAGTAGCTGAGGAAAGAAGGGAAGCAAAAAAGCAAGGGAGAAAGGGGAAGATATACCCAACTGAATGCAGATTTCCAGAGAATAGCAAGGAGAGACAAGAAGGCCTTCTTAAATGAACAATGCAAAGAAATCGAGGAAAACAATAGAATGGGAAAGACTAGAGATCTCTTCAAGAAAATCGGAGATCTCAAGGGAACGTTTTGTGCAAAGACGGGCATGATAAAGGACAATGACGGCAGGGACCTAACAGAAGCAGATGAGATTAAGAAGAGGTGGCAAGAATACACAGAAGAACTATACAGGAAAGATCTGAATGTCCCTGATAGCCATGATAGTGCAGTCACTGAACTTCAGCCGGACATCCTCGAGACTGAAGTCAAGTGGGCCTTAGGAAGCATTACTAACAACAAAGCTAGTGGAGATGAGAGTACTCCAGCTGAGCTATTTAAAATCCTGAAAGACGAGGCTGGACAGCCATTTGTCAGGGATGCTCTGACTTGGATTCCTGCATTGAGCGGGGGGTTGGACTCGATGGCCTTGTAGGCCCCTTCCAGCCCTACTATTCTATGATTCTATGCTGTTAAAGTGCTGCACTCATATGCCAACAAATTTGGAATGCTCAACAGTGGCCACAAGACTGGAAAAGGTCAGTTTACATTCCAATTCCAAAAAAGGGCAACGCCAAAGAGTTTTCAAACTACTGTACAATTGCGCTCATTTCACATGCCAGCAAGGTGATGTTCAAAATCCTACAAGCTAGGCTTCAGCAGTATGCGAACCGAGAACTACCAGAAGTACAAGCTGGGTTTCGAAGAGGCAGAGGAACTAGAGATCAAATCGCCAACTTTCGCTGGATCATGGAGAAAGCAAGAGAATTCCAGAAAAACGTCTATTTCTGCTTCATTGACTACGCTAAAGCCTTTGATTGTGTGGATCACAACAAACTGTGGCAAATTCTTAAAGAGATGGGGGTACCAGACCACCTTACCTGTCTCCTGAGAAACCTGTACGAGGGTCAAGAAGCAACAGTAAGAACAGGACATGGAACAACCAGTTGGTTCAAAATTGGGAAAGGATTACGACAAGGCTGCATATTGTGGCCCTGCTTATTTAACTTATATGCAGAGTAAATCATGAGAAAAACCGGGTTGGATGAATCACAGGTCGGAATTAAGATTGCCGGGAGTATTATCAACAACCTCAGATACGCAGACAATACCACCCTAATGGCAGAAAGCGAAGAGGATCTAAAGAGCCTGTTGTTGAGGGTGAGAGGAGAGTGCAGAAGCTCGTTTGAAACTCAACATTAAAAAAACGAAGATCATGGCATCTGGCCCCATCACTTCCTGGCATATGGAAGGGGAAGAAATGGAAGCAGTGACAGATTTTATTTTCTTGGGCTCCAAGATCACCGCAGACAGTGACTGTAGCCATGAAATTAAAAGATGCTTGCTCCTTGGGAGGAAAGCTATGGCAAACCTAGACAGCATCGTAAGAAGCAGAGACATCACCTTGCCGACAAAGGTCCGTCTAATCAAAGCTATGGTTTTCCCAGTAGTAACGTATGGCTGTAAGAGCTGGACTATAAGGAAGGCTGAGCGCCGAAGAATTGATGCTTTCGAACTGTGGTGCTGGAGAAGACTCTTACGAGTCCCCTGGATTGCAAGGAGGTCAAATCAGTCAATCCTAAAGGAAATCAACTCTGACTGCTCATTGGAAGGACAGATACTGAAGCTGAAGCTCAAATATTTGGCCACCTAATGTGAAGAGAAAACTCCCTGGAAAAGACCCTGATGCTGGGAAAGAGTGAAGGCAAAAGGAGAAGGGGATGGCAGAGGATGAGATGTCTAGATAGCATCACCGATGCAATGAATATGGACTTGAGCACACTCCAGGAGAGAGTGCAGGACAGGAAGGCCTGGCGTACTATGGTCCATGGGGTCACGAAGAGTTGGACACGACTGAACGACTGAACAACAACAACAAAGAAGCACTTGGAATTGTTTGCAACAGCTGGTTTCTCAGAGGTATATAGCTTAGCATAACAGTTGGCAGAGCCTTGAACTATTCCTATAGATTTAAGCTTCAATCCTATATCTACTTACCTGAGAGTAAGCACCATTGAACGCAATGGGACTTAGTTCTGAGTAGGATTGTGCTGCCCATCAGATATTGTTTGAACTCCTAATTAGTGGAGTCATTCCCACATTAATCATTTAAAACTCTCCTGGCAAAAAGCCTGTTGGCGCTACTTTCATTTATATGTTTAAAGCTTTATCAATTTTAGCTATTCCAAGTGAGTCAAATTCATTTTTTCTCGTTCGGAAGCAACCTATAAAGTTTTTGTTTTTTGCTATTATTCTGCTTGTCTAGCACTGATACCTCTCCTAATTTCATATCTCTCTTTTCTCTTTGTGTCTTACATTTAAATGCCATTCACGTCTAAGACCAGATTTGAATGCATTCCATTCTGTCTCCAAGGGAATACAAAGTACAGTCCTATACCTACTTACCAGGCAGCAAGCCCCAATGAACTCAATGGGACTTATTTCTGAGCAGATATGTATAGGACCTGTGCTGTAAATAATTCCAAGCTCATCTACAATTATTTTGTTAAGCAAGAATGATTAGCAGTGCAATCCTATGTGTGTCTACTTAGAGGTAAGTCTCACTGATTTCAGTGAGGCTTACTAGAATTCCATCCTAAATTTACAGTCTGATTTTTGAGGAACTATAGAGCCAGATACCTAGGTGTGATCAGACCATAATCCCTAGTGCTTACTCAGCATGTAGGATTTCGTCAGCTAAAAGAGGTGAGGCTACACAAATCTCCATATGAGAAGGAAAGGCGGAGTATACTCTTCTTGTGGTTTGTGTTGCCTCCATACACCTATAGATTGTAGTGTCCAAGGGCGCAATCCTATGGGGATAGGTGGCTGCCTCCAAAATCGGGGGTGACTGCCTATCTAATGCAGGGCAGGAGAAGTACGGAGGGGATCATCCCGTCCATGCTTCTCCTGCCCTGCAGTTGCCGCTAGACAGCCGATTTTGGGTGTCTAGGCGCAGGAAGGTGAAGCAGAGGAGGACGCATGCATAGGATGTGTTATACTGACATTTCGGCCTTCCCCGCCCCAGAATGCCCCATTTTGGCCACTCCACATTCTTCTTCTGAGCGCGGAGTGCAGGGCCATTCCATGCTGCCTGCGAAGCAGTGCAGAAGAGGGGAGGGAAGATTGGTTCTCCAGGAACTGACCTCGGAACGTGGACTCCAAGGTTGGTTCCCGGAACCACATATCCTATGGCCATCTAGCCGCTGACTAGCGGGCATCGGATTGCTCCCTCCGCAGATTACTGAATGATGGTTGTTTTGGTTCTTGGCTAAGTTTTTGGTGGTCCATTTATCAAGCCATTTATTAATTTCAAATTTAAAAATCACCTCCAGTTAAAAAGGTTAAGACTTACCTCCATAAGTCTTAAGTTGTTGCAAGGTGTTTTTTTAAATACAAGAAACTAAATTAAAATTCAGAGCATATTATCAGCAAATACTTAATCCTCAAAAGAGCCCTTAATTAAAATAAATGTGCCCTTTGGGTCTGTTTCAATAGAAGTTATTTTGAAAGGAAAATCTAAGAGTAAAACCACTATTTCTCTTCCTTTTGAGAAGCCAGTTGTAGTATATTTGCTAGCAAACTGTTTGGATTTTATAATAGGAATAGGAGTCCTCTTTTCAGTGTCTAATGAAATAGGAGATTATCAAGATGTTCTTTAATCAAAATGTTAGCAATTCTATGTTTTTGAATAGGATGATTCAGGAATTGACAATTAAGAGTGAACATGCTATATATATTGATAACTGAGACAATTAATAAAATATATAATGGATGTTACTGCAATCTTCCTATTAGAGTAATAGAAACTGGTTTTCCTACAAGACAAATCTGAATAATGTAAAACACTCTATATGAAATGTATACCTTTACAGTGCAATCCTATACACGTCTGCTCAGAAGTAAGTCCCACTGATTTCAATGAGGCTTATGCCCAAATAAATGAGTATACAACTGCAGCCTTAAACAGCTTATTTGGGTTCTAAACCCCTTCCCTTTACAACTCCAAAATTATCACATAAACTGATTAATCCAGAGCAGGAGGAAAATTCCCCAGAATGTCATGGAAAGCCATAATCAAGCTAGCTAGCTAATAGGGAACAACCCAAAGCACCCGTCTCCCACCATATAAATAAACTGCATGCTATCAAAGACAGTAGGAAGTACTTACAAAATGTGGAAAAGGAGATAGCAGAGATGCATAATTCATAAAAGAGATGACATTTGGTACCAGGGACATTCTGATTCACAGCTCAGTCCCTTGGCCACTATGCTACACCGACTCTCAAATTTAACCAAGTTCTCCATTGGAGCCATTGTGTCTTCTGTTTTATTTATCTTATTTATTAAATTTATTAATTGCCCATCTGGCTAGTCACCCAGCCACTCTGGGCAATGCACAATAACAGAAACAGTTTAAAACAATAAAATTCTATATTAAAAACATCGTATTTCTAAAAATACCCTAACCCACCCCAAATGCCCTTCTGAAACATAGTGTGTGTGTGTGTGTGTGTGTGTGTGTGTGTTTTTAAAGCAACTGCAGGCATAATGCTACTTTTAAAATGTTCACCATGGAAAATGTTTGTGATGAGCTTCCTGTTGCAGATAAGTTTATGGGATATTATGGTATTGCTAGACATGCGGTACAAACAATAAAAATACATAGCTGAAAGTCCTATTGATAGTGTTGCTGTGTACCTCCTTGGCCATGTCGGTGTATTTCTGCTTTTCTTTAGGGTCTAGAACAGACCACCAATCCGCCAGTATCTTTGTAGCACCACGATTGTCCAGACGAGGGTGTTCTTGCCGCACAAGGGAGCGGTGACGTTTGCAGAACAGAAGGAATGCATTCATCGGCCTGCGAGCTCGCTGCTCTGAAGATTCTTCATCTTCTGTTTCATCAGCATCGTGCTCAAGACCATCAGCACTGAGAAGATGAACCTGTTTTTCAAAGGAAAAAAGCCACCACCACACATGTAAGAGAATGTCACTGACAACTAGTTCCTGTTATATCCACTAGTTATTCACTCACAAATCTAAATTGAGATTCTACATAAAGTCTGCAAATACTCTTCATTTAAAGTAGTCTGTTTAGTAAAATGTTTGCGCAAATTACTATTTCATTAGACTCACAATCAACCCTTCATGGGATAAAGGATGGGAGAATGAAGTTCCAAGAGGGAAGGTTCAATTAAACGTTCATCTTGGCACTTCATTCTCTGAATGGAATCTATCCTTTATGTGCACATACATATGTGCTTGTATGACCAGGTTTGTGTAGGGACACATGCCATCAGTGGCTCTGTCCACTTTGGGCAACAGCCCCACCGACTGCTAGCGTGCAGCCCACTGACTTCCTGGCCTAGAGCCAATTTGGTGACCAGGCCAAAAATGGTTCCCATTCTTGAATTAAAGGAACCCAGCCATGCCCAGGCTCTGGAACCTCTTCCCAAGTGAGGCTTGTCTTAGCCCCTCAATAACGGCTTTCTGTCTGGGGGCTAAAATCTTCCTGTTTGTTTATTTATTTATTTATTTATTTATTTATTTATTTATTTTATTGCATTTATATCCTGCCTTTTTTCCTCCAAGGAACTCAAGGCAGTGTACATGATCCTCCTCCTCTCCATTTTATCCTCACAACAACAACCCTGTGAGGTAGGTTGGGCTGAGAGTCTGTGACTGGCCCAAAGTCACCCAGTGAGCTTCCATGGCCGAGTGGGGACTAGAACCCGGATCTCCCGACTCCCAGTCCAGCACTCTAGCCACTACACCACACTGGCTCTCATAAAGTCCTGTTTAGAAGGACTTTGGGGATATGAATGGTTTTACGATCCTGCACTGATTTGTATTTTAACTTGCTGCAGTGAACTGTTCTTTATTGCTGGAGGGTGTCCGCCTGTTTTAATGGTTTATTTATTTTTTAATAATTGCTAGCCGCCTTTAGCATGATGTGTTTTAAATAAAGAAAACAATATAAGAATTAAAGAGTATTATAATTTTGCTAATTTCTACAACAAATAATTTATGTTTGGAATTTGCTGCCACAAGATGTGGCGATGGCTACAGGCTTGGATGGCTTTACACAAATTCATGGAGAGCTACATATTCAGAATTAGTATGCCTCTGAGTACCAGCTTCTAGATGGCTAAATGGGGCAGAGCTATTGCCTTCATGACCTGCTTGAGGACTGGTCACTGCTCTATGGCTGGCCACATGGACTACATCAGGGATGGGCAACTTGTGGCTCTCCAGGTGTTTGCCTCTCCCATCATCTTCCACCATTGGCCATGTTAGGTAGGGCTGATGGAAGCTGTAAGTTAAAACGTTTGGAGGGACACAAGTTGCTCCCCTCCCCTCTACATGGACCCAGAGTATTACCCAGGAAGGTTCTCCTTATATTAAAGCAATATACATGTTTAAGAACATAAGAAGAGCCATGCTGGATCAGACCAAAGGTCTGTCTAGTCCAGCATCCCGTTCACACAGTGGCCAGCCAGCTGTCGATCAGGAAACCACAAGGAGGATACGAGTGCAACAGCAACCTCCCGCCCATGTTCACCAGCAACTGGTGTATATAGGCATACCACCTCAGGTACTGGAGGTAGCACATAGCCCTCAAACCTAGTAGCCACTGATAGACTTCTCGAGGAATCTTTTAAAGCCATCCCTTTTAAAGCCATCCAAGTTGGTGGAAATCAATTTCTTGCCTATAATAGGCTTTTTAAAATATCCCTCTGTATAATTTTAAAACAGCACTCAGTAAGAATGTGGTAAATCACCACATTCATGTTGAGTAATATTTAGAACAGCCTGTTGTAAGCTATGAACTTGATTTCCAAATGTGTTTTCAGAGGTCTGCACAGGACACTAATTTCTAAAGGAATGTCACACTAAAATTATAATTTTTGATGGGACAGGTCTACCTTATCAATATCTTCTTCGTCCTCTTCCTCCTCCTCCTCTTCAGAAAAGTCAAGTATTTTCTTTGCAAGTAGTGGATGCCACTGAAGACACTTTCTCTTTGGTCGTTTCCCAGTCCCCTCTCCGTCTGTTGAATGATCTTTATTCCTATTGCTGCCTTTCATTACTGTGACCTACCAGGGGAATACATTACATTAAAATAAAGAAATAAAATACAATAAAACTTTGTTCTTATTCAAATCATGCATCCTTAAACACAATTTTTCATCTTTTATATGTATGTCCTGATTTTTAATCTGAATCCAGGGGTTGGACTCGATGGCCTTGTAGGCCCCTTCCAACCCTACTATTCTATGATTCCTCAACATTTCCCATACAAAGGATGTTGACAGATGAAGTCCTATAGGCTTCAGTGGTACTTCTGCATTAGTAGCCAAGTACAAGATAGGTTGTATATTACATACATGTATTTTTCTAGATTACTATAATAACTGTCTGAATTTGTGGCAGAAGTTTCTTTTTTTGAAACATGTGGCACTACACAGAAAGATGATGATTGCGCTAGGATTATATTAACAAGAACACACACTTAAAATTCAGTCCATTGGAGAAGGAATAAAGTTTCCATGAAAGAGAAGTCAACTTTTACAGCATCCTTTCGCATTTTTGTCAGAGAGCTAGTCAAGAATCCCTTCTTTTCAATCTCACAAATAGGAATCAAGAATCCGTTCTTTTCAGTCTCACAAATAAGAATCAAGAATCCCTTCTTTTCAGTCTTGCTGCTGAAAATGGAAGAAACTTTTGTTAGATAATGGCATTTGATGCTATGATCTGGATTCACTGCCTGGAGCTAATACAAATGATTCAACTCTAAAGAACTTTGAAGTTTCTAGTGAGAATGGCTAATGTCACCACGCTGCTACTCAGAAACTGGATACTCATCCTTAGTAAATATTTAATACTTTGGGCAGTATCCGAGTCATCACTTGCACTAACGTGAATTACATTGCGCTAGTGTAAACAACCTCTAGTTATTTATTACATTTCATACCACCCAATAGCCGAAGCTTTGTGGGTGGTTCGCAATTCCAAGAGAATTCGGGTTTTCCGAGAAACCTGTTGCACCAACTACAGTAACACTATTGGCATTGTGCTAGAGGTCACTTACCTGAGTGCAATGTAATTTATGTTAGTGCTAGTGTCAACTTGGATACTCTCCTCTGAATGTTTATATGCAAATAATTAAATATTTTCATATTGGGCATCCCTGAGTTATTTACACAGGTGCACAAAAACACTGGTGACTAGTTAACTTTGTAACTGCTCATTATTTTCTTCACTAAGTTATAATACATCCCCATGGAGCAAGGAACTTCAGTTCTCTGCTGAACTTGTTAATATCACTGGAGAAATCTCAGCCCATGATGTCTCAAGATTTTAAAATGCTGGCACTAAATATAAACATGATCAACATAAAAGCTCTCAATAAAGATACAAAATAATATGGAAAGCTGGTGTTTTTATACAAGAATATTCGAATACCCATTCTTACTCCCAGATAAAAACACATAAAATAATCTTACTTCAGTTGCCTAGGAGCTGCATTTACTTACGCCACCACCTTTATTTTTGTACTATTTCATTACCTATATAATTTTAATTGAAACCTTTTGGCATATTAACATTATATTACTATATAACTGTTAATTATCTGTAACTCATGCGTCTGTCTTTTGAAAGTGTATGTTGTTTAAACAATAAACCTTTTTTCTTTTCTTTTTTCGGATTTCTCAAAAATAAGAAAAATGTGTGCGTGAATATTAAGATGAGAAGTCAGTCTACCAGTAATGTAAATCTTGAGAAATGCTGCAATATACTTTTTTCCTTACTTGGATGTTCAGTTTTTCATATTATACAGGGGCACGAAGAACCCCTTAGAATTGTCATATATTTCCAATCTAAACTGTTACTAGTTCTTAATCTAACCCCATAATCCTAGATAAAGAACAATAGGTAGCCTGATTAAACAAATGACACACAAACATGATGCTTTTTCAACATTTATTTATCCACAACTGATTCAACATTCAATATCCATCTGTGAAAGGTATGTGCACCTTTAGATTTCCTGTAACTGTTGGTCAGTCTCTCACATCAGTTTTGCGTTATTTTAGCCCACCCACTCTTCCTTACAGAACTGCTTGAAGTGATATTTGAGGGCTTCCTTGCATGAACAGCTCGCTTCAGGTCCTGCCACAACATTTCAATGACATTTAGCTCCAAACTTTGAGTAGGCCGTTGTAAAACACAGAATTTCTTCTGCAGCAGCCATTCTTTTGTAGATCTGCTTGTATCCTTAGGATTATTGTCATGTTGCATGACCCGCTTTTGGTTCTGCTTCAGCTCACGGATCTGACATACTCCTCTAGAATCTTCTGATACACTGCAGAATTCATAGTTGTGTCAATGATGGCAAGCCGTCCTGGTCCTGAGGCAGCAAAGCAAGCCCAAACCAGCACATTCCCACCATCATGCTTGGCAGTTGGGATGAGGTTCTTCTGTTCGATCTCAGTGTTTGTTTTTCGCCAAACATAATGCCTCTCATTGAGGCCAAAAAGTTCTACGTTTGACCTGTTTGTCCAGAGAACATTGTTCCAGAAGTCTTGGGGATCATCTGTGTGATATTTCGGAAACCTCAGGCAGGCAGCTGTGTTCTTTTTAGAGAACAGTGGTTTCTTCCTGGCTATCCTCCCATGAACACCATTCTTGTCCAGTCTTTTTCTGATCACTGAGTTGTGAACACTCACATTAGCTAAGGCGAGAGTGGCCTGCAGATCCTTGGACTTCCTGGATGATGTGCTGGTTTGTTCCTGGAGAGATTTTGGTAGGATTACCGCTCCTGCATAGAGTGACTGTAGTTTTGAACCTTCTCCATTTGTAGACCAATCCACTATCTGTCTGACAGTGGATTGGTGGAGCCTCAAATCCTTAGAAATGGTTTTGTAACCCTTCTAGACTGATGAGCAGCAATAACTGCTTTTCTAAGGTCCTCAGAGATGTCTTTTGATCATGGCATGATATGTTATGTGGCATAATGTGTTTCTGCACAACTGTATGATGTAGAACCAACTCACAACATTTCTGATTCTTTTATAGGGTGGGGCCTCCCAAACTCACCCCTGAAGATCTACGTAATTACTTAAACACCTGATTCTAATTATTCCCTTTAATTGAGCTCATGCAACCAGGGGTTCACTTACTTTTGCACATCCCCTGACTCCTAAGTACCATTGTTTGCCTAATTTATATATCATTTTCTTTCGCAAGGCACAGAATTGGTTAATATAAACCTACTGGGTATTGAGAAAAAGACTAGTTTTGATTCACAAAAGCTATCATGGTAAAACTATGGAATTTCTGTAATTATCATTAAGGTTCACAAAGTTTTTGTAGGTACACGGGGCGAAATCCAACATCACATGAGCAGACATCCACTTGTGAATGGAACTTCCTCCTCCCTACAGCCTCTTGTAGCCCCCAGGAGCATATTTTGGGGGACCACAGGGGGCTGCAGGGAAGCCATTCTGCTGGAAGTCGTTTCATTGGCAGAAAGCTTTCTTTAGATACCACCCATAGTTATAGCTCCTTTAATAGGCTGCATAGAGTGTCAAACCACCATCTTGAGGGCAACAGCTTGCATTTTTTGCCCTCAATAGTGGTGCTTGAAAGCTAGGTTGCTGAGGCTCCGGTGCAGAGTGAAGTACAAAAACAGTTTACCCCAGCTATCCCTACTGAAGCTCACTGTGGCATGGTGGTGGAACCCAACTGCGCTGGGTTCCAGATGGTATGGAGGCCTACATAGCCCTCTACATGCTTTAGCTTTTGTTCTCAATGTATGGATGTCACGGGGAGGCCTGCGATGCATCCCCACTTCCTATTCTACTTGTGGAGCCTCTTCATGTGGATACTGTCACTGTTATGACCTCTCACAATGAAGGCAAATGAAGCAAGGCTTGATCACTTAAACACAACTGGTGCGTGAGCCTGATACACAGGCTTCAGGTATGTGAGTCCCAGGCTGTGAAGCTCTCTACAGGTCAAAACCAGCAGTTCAAATTCGGTCTAGAAGCATACTAGTAGTCAGAGTGTTCATGCAATAATTGAAAGAGAATTGGTTTAGGGGCTTTGGCTGGAATTTGTGTATTTGGGCATAAATTAACTGAATGGCAATGGATTTGGAGGGTTTAAGATCTGGACTCCATTCTTACTCAGTCTGTGATCTTGGGCAAGTCTCTTCTTATTCTCACTATGATGGCTTCTGGAGAATGGATGCTATATTCCTGCAAAAAAAGTGTGGGGGTGTGGTTCACTCTTTGGAGGCTCACACTTAATCTCTACCTTGTTCCCAGTTTGTGGCCTTGGGCCAGTCATGTCTCCATCTACTGCAGCATTCTATTTCCAACACTGGAGAATTACATACCTCTGAGAAGCTCACAAGCAAAGCATGATGCGAACAGCACTTCACTGGGGTTTGCTTCAAGCATCTGGTATGTATACTACTACTGAACATGAAGGTTGAAGTCAAGCAAGCAGGAGCTGTGTGTGGGTGAAGCTGATGGAATGTGTGGCAGGAGTGGTTTATGGGGGAGGACTTATAGCATCTTCATATTTAGAGGCTCCCTACAGAACTGAGGCAATTTGCACGGTGGCAGATTGTCTCATGTTACGGCATGTGAACCGCAAACTAAAGAATCTACTCCCACTTTTCCAGGAAAGGCTGTGAGGTTTGCTGTGTTTTTATTCTTGGAATTGCATTTTATACTGCACAATGTTCTGCATGTGTTAGTACAAACACCTGTATGGCACAAGTTTGCAACTGGATTCCTAGATTATCTTTTTATACATGCTGTTGATTCAGGACAAGGATGTGGATAACTAGTGATGGTTGAATTAGTAGTCAAATGGTTGTGGGATTTTCTTATCATGTGCCCAGATCATAGTTCACCATGAAACTGAAGAAGGAAAGCAATTCTGGAAGAGAGCTGCAGATCTGAGTGCAAGGTGAAGTAAACTGATGACTGCCACAGTATTCAACACTTGCTCAGTAGCTTAGAAGCCATAGACTACTCAATGCACTTTGTTGCACTTCAGTTAATTCAGCAGCTGTTAGAAGTATCCAATTGCTTTGAATAGCAAAAGGCTTCAATAAAAAAAGCTTGCAAAGTGGCATATAATCGTCTACAAACAGGCACTGTTTAATTGTTACTATTTTGCAACCATCTAGAACTAGCACCACTCTGTTCCCTGTAGCTTTAATAGGATTAAGAAAATCTTCGAGGAATATAAGTAATCCCACAGCATGATTCTAAGCACTCTATTGTACTTGAGAATTTTCCAGAATGACATGCTGCTTAAAACCAAGTAGAAAAAGAAATGTAATAGGCCTTCTCAAATCCAGAAGGATGATATTTACAATGATATGGTCTTTATTTATTACTCCCTATGCCTTACAAATGACTGTTTTTATGATTTTGCTGTGATTAGATGCCAATTACCAAATTATCCAATTAACTGAATGAAATTTTTCACTGTACTCTACTATATGCGCAGAAAAGGCAAATTATATTTCCTAGAGTTCATTTAGTTTATTACTTCATTGAAATTGTGATTTATGTTGCCCTTATAGTTCAACTATCCAGTGTTTTAACAAGGCAGCTCAAACAAAAGAAAGTAACATGTCTTCAATACTAAAATTAACCTTAACGCTGAACATCATTTAGTATGGAATTATACCCATTTTTCTCACTACAATTATGGTGGCATGGTACAAAACAGACTTCATCAACGCCCAATCTTTAATTCAACAAGAAGGCAGGTGAACCTTTGTGTTATGATGACAAACAGAATTTACTACTCACCAGTGGCTAACTAAGGTGTCAATATGGTTACTTTATTTCCCTTTAGTATACCATCAATAATAAATAAGCTAAGGCTTCTGTAAGGTGAAGATTGTTTATGAAGTTTTAACTCTAACGTTTGCTGAATTATGTTTTGCCTGAATCTTTCATCTTCCTCTTTGCCCCTTTGATGATCCTCATCAAACCCCTATGCTAGCTTCCTAGATCCATCTACATCCCTATTCCTACATCTGTTTTCTGCCTCACCGTAGTTTCTACCCTCTCTTCCTGTTGTTTCCCTCCCCACAGCTTGCATTTGTAAACACTGAAAATAATCGTCCCATGCCCAGTAACGATTCTGTGAGGTAAGTAGAATGAGAGTGAGAATGTGATTGGCTCTTGCTCAGTGAGCTTCATGCAAGTGAGGAATTAAACCAGGCCTTCCATCGAGAAAAGGGGCCACTTTGGTCAGAGTGATGCTAAGTCATAATATAACGTTTCTCCTAGGGGCTTTTGGGAAGAGGGAAATAGTGACCACCAGCTGCTGGGCAGTGTGTTTCACCTACATGATTTCCCCCTCTTAAATGAGCCAAAATTGAAGGGGCCATTTTGTCTCGGTCCTAACATATTGTTCTACATACAGAACTAGATAGTGAGCACATTAACCAGAGGCATTTTGTTAAAAACATGTGACATTGTCAGGTCTATGTTGTTGTTGTTGTTGTTGTTGAGTCGTTCAGTCGTGTCCGACTCTTCATGACCCCATGGACCATAGCACGCCAGGCCTTCCTGTCCTGCGCTCTCTCCCGGAGCGTGCTCAAGTTCATATTCATTGCATCCGTGATGCTATCTAGCCATCTCATCCTCTGCCGTCCCCTTCTCCTTTTGCCTTCAGTCTTTCCCAGCATCAGGGTCTTTTCCAGGGAGTTTTCTCTTCGCATTAGGTGGCCAAAATATTGGAGCTTCAGCTTCATTATCTGTCCTTCCAATGAGCACTCAGGGTTGATTTCCTTTAGGATGGACTGATTTGACCTCCTTGCAGTCCAGGGGACTCGTAAGAGTCTTCTCCAGCACCACAGTTCGAAAGCATCAATTCTTCGGCGCTCAGCCTTCCTTATAGTCCAGCTCTCACAGCCATACATTACTACTGGGAAAACCATAGCTTTGATTAGACGGACCTTTGTCGGCAAGGTGATGTCTCTGCTTCTTACTATGCTGTCTAGGTTGGCCATAGCTTTCCTCCCCAGGAGCAAGCGTCTTTTAATTTCATGGCTACAGTCACCGTCTGCGGTGATCTTGGAGCCCAAGAAAGTAAAATCTGTCACTGCTTCCATTTCTTCCCCTTCTATATGCCAGGAAGTGATGGGGCCAGATGCCATGATCTTAGTTTTTTTAATGTTGAGTTTCAAACCAGCTTTTGCACTCTCCTCTTTCACCCTCAACAAGAGGCTCTTGAGATCCTCTTCGCTTTCTGCCATTAGGGTGGTATCGTCTGCATATCGGAGGTTGTTGATAATTCTCCCAGCAATCTTAATTCCGACCTCTGATTCATCCAACCCAGCATTTCTCATGATGTACTCTGCATATAAGTTAAATAAGCAGGGTGACAATATGCAGCCTTGTCGTACTCCTTTCCCAATTTTGAACCAATCGGTTGTTCCATGTCTGGTTCTGACTGTTGCTTCTTGACCCTCGTACAGGTTTCTCAGGAGACAGGTAAGGTGGTCTGGTACTCCCATCACTTTAAGAATTTGCCACAATTTGTTGTGATCCACACAATCAAAGGCTTTAGCGTAGTCAATGAAGCAGAAATAGACGTTTTTCTGGAATTCTCTTGCTTTCTCCATGATGCAGCGAATGTTGGCGATTTGATCTCTAGTTCCTCTGCCTCTTCTAAACCCAGCTTGTACTTCCGGTAGTTCTCGGTTCGCATACTGCTGAAGCCTAGCTTGTAGGATTTTGAGCATCACCTTGCTGGCATGTGAAATGAGCGCAATGGTGCGGTAGTTTGAACACTCTTTGGCGTTGCCCTTCTTTGGAATTGGAATGTAAACTGACCTTTTCCAGTCTTGTGGCCACTGTTGAGTGTTCCAGATTTGTTGGCATATTGAATGCAGCACTTTAACAGCATCATCTTTTAGGATTTTAAATAGCTCGGCTGGAATACTGTCATCTCCGCTAGCTTTGTTGTTACTAATGCTTCCTAAGGCCCACTTGACTTCACTCTCGAGGATGTCCGGCTCAAGTTCAGTGACCGCACTATCATGGCTATCAGGGACATTCAGATCTTTCCTGTATAGTTCTTCTGTGTATTCTTGCCACCTCTTCTTAATCTCATCTGCTTCTGTTAGGTCCCTGCCTTCTTTGTCCTTTATCATGCCCGTCTTTGCACAAAACGTTCCCTTGAGATCTCCAATTTTCTTGAAGAGATCTCTAGTCTTTCCCATTCTGTTGTTTTCCTCGATTTCTTTGCATTGTTCATTTAAGAAGGCCTTCTTGTCTCTCCTTGCTATTCTCTGGAACTCTGCATTCAGTTGGGTATGTCTTCCCCTTTCTCCCTTGCTTTTCGCTTCCCTTCTTTCCTCAGCTACTTGTAAAGCCTCATCAGACAGCCACTTGGCTTTCTTGCATTTCTTTTTCTTGGGGATGGATTGAGTTGCTGCCTCCTGAACAATGTTACGGACCTCCGTCCATAGTTCCTCAGGCACTCTGTCTATCAGGTCTAATCCCTGAAATCTATTCCTCACCTCCACTGTATATTCATCAGGGATATGATTTAGGTCATACCTGAACGGTTTAGTGGTTTTCCCGACGTTCTTCAATTTAAGCCGAAATTTTGCAAGAAGCAGCTCATGATCTGAACCACAGTCAGCTCCAGGTCTTGTTTTTACTGACTGTATGGAGCTTCTCCATCTTTGGCTGCAAAGGACATAATCAATCTGATTTCGATATTGACCATCTGGTGACGTCCATGTGTAGAGTCGCCTCTTGTGCTGTTGGAAAAGAGTGTTTGCTATGATCAGCGTGTTCTCTTGGCAAAACTCTATTAGCTTTTGTCCTGCTTCATTTTGTACACCAAGGCCATGCCTGCCTGTTATCCCGGTGATTTCTTGACTTCCTACTTTAGCATTCCAATCCCCTATGATGAAGAGGACATCTTTTTTTGGTGTTAGTTCTAGAAGGTGTTGGAGGTCTTCATAGAACCGATCAACCTCAGCTTCTTCGGCCTCAGTGGTTGGGGCATAGACTTGAATTACTGTGATGTTGAATGGTTTGCCTTGGATTCGTACTGAGATCATTCTATCATTTTTAAGATTGTACCCCAGTACTGCTTTTCCCACCCTTTTGTTGACTATGAGTGCTACTCCATTTCTTCTAAGGGATTCTTGCCCACATTAGTAGATATGATGGTCACCTGAATTAAATTCGCCCATGCCTGTCCATTTGAGTTCGCTGATTCCCAAGATGTCGATGTTCAATCTTGCCATCTCATGTTTGACCACGTCCAGCTTACCTTGATTCATTGATCTGACATTCCAGGTTCCTAAACAATATTGTTCTTTACAGCATCGGATTTTCTTTTCACCGCCAGACACATCCACAGCTGAGTGTCCTTTCGGGTTTGGCCCAGCCGCTTCACTCTTTCTGGCGCTACTTGGAAATACCCTCTGCTCTTCCCCAGTAGCATATTGGACACCTTCCGACCTGAGGGGCTCATCTTCCGGCGTCATATCTTTTAGCCTTGGGATACGTTCCATGGGGTTTTCTTGGCAAGAATACTGGAGTGGGTTGCCATTTCCTTCTCCAGTGGACCACATTTTGTCAGAACTCTCTGCCATGACCTGTCCGTCTTGGGTGGCCCTGCACGGCATAGCTTATGGCTTCACTGAGTTACGCAAGCCCCTTCGCCACAACAAGGCAGTGATCCATGAAGGGGTGTCAGGTCTATGCAATCTGCCAATTGATTAAGAAACTTAAGGATGCAATCCTATGCATGTTTAGACAGTAAAAAATCCTACAGTTCCTACTATCTAAGCATGCATGGGATTGTGCTCTAAGTCGTGTGTGTGTGTGTGTGTGTATAAAAATAAAGGCCAATGAAGAAAAAAAATAAACATCCAGAGCTATAGCCATAGCAGAATTCCTGGACTAGGCCCCAAATTTGCTGTCTGAAAAGACCTGATCAGATATATAAGCCATTTTGATATGTACACAGAGAGGAAATTAGAAGCAGCATATTCTACCTATAATCTTATTAAGGATCAAGAAACTGTCAAGGGCATACACAATAAGTAATATATACAAGGTGGAAACAAAAACTGTTCCAACAAACAAAGGTATAGATAACATTCTTCAAAATAAACTGCACACTGTTTATTAAATTTTCAAGCCTATTGCATTACTTATATCAGACATGTATAACACAAATTCTGTCAAATTAGTTTTCCTTTTTTGTTGTTTTGTACTCCTTACATTGTCTGATATCAATAAAAAGGGGCAGACATTACAATAAACTAAACAATGTGTAACTTCCACCAGAGGATTTATGTCAGTACTGATATTTTAGATTCATTGAGAGAGAGCGACGCTTTCCAGAGTGATGTTTGATATATTCTTTTAAAATGCACAGATCATACATGGCACAGGAATTATACCAGCATCAAGCAGATGGACTATGTGCTTCAGCATCTCTCTATTGATGCAGGTGCAAAACAGTGCCATAAAAAATAAATAAATGGAGTTTTGCCATTAACTACAATAGGATGTGGACTGCACCCCTAGTAATATGAACTACCCACTCACTTTTGGGAATCACAGTGCTATTGGAGCAATCCTATGGCCCCTAGACACTGTCCAGAGAGCCATAGGATATTTCATTTTCTGGGAACTGAGGTTGGCTCTGATCTTGGTTCCCAGAAACTGCGCTCCCCACCCCATCGGAGCTGGCACTGTTCTTTTCACGCTGGCTACATCTCCGCACTCGGAAACAGACAGCGGAGATGGGGAAAAGGGGGCAGTCCCAGGGGCGGAGAGGGGAGGAGGCCATGGAAGCTGTGTTATGCAGCTTCCTATGCACCATGTGGCCTCCCTGCTCCCGCTCCAAAGCTCCCTGGATAGACAGGTGAAATCACCTGTCTAGCCAAAAATACACAGTGGCCGAAGCACAGAGGTGAGGATCGCCTCCGTACTCCAGCTTCCCTGCACTGAATAGTCGTCAGCCTCTGAGTTCAGAAGCTGCCAACTATCTCCATAGGATCGCACCCTAACAGGGTTAAATCCAGTGTGGAAGTCAGCTAGCGTAATGAGACTTTCTCCCTCTTTCCTCCCTTCATGCTCCCCTATTACTTGCTCTGGAGGGTTTCACAGTCCTCCAGAGCAGATTTTGAGAGTGTGCTAGGGGTTGCGGGGGGGGGGGGGTAGAGGAATCACCCCCTCTCAATTCCACTGATGGAACTGCTTTGATCAGCAGAATGACAGTGTTGGATCCAACCCTATGAGAGCTCTCAATATGTAGGAAATTGGTCATTAGTAGCTCCCTGCTACATGTTTAGATTAATATTATCACTGATGGTGGAGGGCTACCAGACAGCACTTTGCCAGGAACGCCCTCAAACTGGTTTAAAATATGTTTGGGCATGTGTGACTCCAGAGAAAGGGATGGGGAAAAGACTAACAAGGGATGGAAGTGAGCAAATACAGTTACACATACTTAAGTTGTGTCTTGGTTGTGGGATAAAAACTATGAAAAATAATGTATTATTGGTAAAATGTAAAGCCTTTCAGACCTGTACCTCTTCTGCATTAATCATCTGAAATGCAATTTTCTCTACTGTTTGGATTAGTGAAAAGAAAGACAGTTAAACTTTAGAGGATAGTTTAACATTTTAATTGGGTTCCTAGCTCTTGGATAACTGGGTTATAGAATTTTAGCCTATGAAATGTAGAAAGAAAAAGGCTCATTTACTTGGTACTAATTACCAGGCAGACACTGGATCAATTCTGTACTGCTTCACAGCAGAGAGCTAGTAATGAGCATTTCTAACTTTCACAGAATTAGTGGTCTAATGAGTAACATGCTGTGAGCAAATGGAATACAGTTTGCTAGCAGAGATTTATGATAAATTGTGCCGCCACAAGTAACTAATAGCTGAGAAAATTTTTCCTTGATTTTTTCCCCTGAATCCTGTTTCTCATTTCCATGTATAGAGTGATGTTGCTTTCATTCCTGCTAACAGCTGAAACTCAAGAAGGGCGAGTTCTTCATATGGTATTGCAGCAGATCTTTCCTAAAGGATCCAACATCTCAATGGGTGATCTAACAATCCCACTGTTGGGGCTTGCCACTGTATTCTCGATATGCTGTTTTGACCACGTGGTGGGGAAATAGCTAATTAACAGTTTGGGAATGTGCATTTAATTTTCATCCCACAGTTGCGATGAAATCCAAAAGGTAAATTCAAAGAAACTTCATAATAAATGCTCCTGTTCTATCTAAACAGAATCCAGTGACTAACAGTTAGACAATGCTACATTTGTTTGCAAGTCATTTATAATTGCTTTTAATTAGAACCCCTTTTTTTCTTCCATAAGTTACGGAATTGGGTTTGTTGCTCTGTAGGACTTATGTTACCATGACAAGGAGACAGATTGCCTATCAAGTCCATTAACATGTTCTTATGTCGGTATTGTCAGGCTAACTGAAAGGAAGAAGTCACACACAAAAAAGAGAGAACACCTTAGGCTACAATCCTATAGCCACTTATTTGAGAGTAAGACCCACTGAACTCAACGGGAATTACTTCTGTGTAGACAGGTATAGCACTGCATTGCTAGGCCTATAAGAAATGATATTCTGTGTAAACAAGGATTCCTGAACCCCTCATTATAAATAACAATTCTAATTATAGTAGATATTCCCTGGTATGACCTCCAGTATGAATACCTATGAAAATTTGTGACATTTGTACCAAGAATCATAGAATAGTAGGGTTGGAAGGCGCCTACAAGGCCATCGAGTCCATCCCCCTGCTCAGTGCAGGAATTCAAGTCAGAGAATCCCTGACAGATGGCAGTCCAGCCTCATCTTGAATGCCTCCAGTGTAGGACAGCCCACTACCTCCCTAGGTAATTGGTTCCATTGTTGTATTGCTCTAACAGTTCAGAAGTTTTTCCTGTTCAGCCAGAATCTGTCTTTCTGTAACTTGAGCATTATTCCGTGTCCTGCACTCATGGGATGAAGCATCCCCCAACAGGTATATAGTACATACAGGTACATACAAAAATTAAGCCTTCAAGATTCCATCAAGAGAAGGCAAAAACCTAACAGCAATTAGGACTCCACTCACTATCTATTTCTCAATGAAAAACCATTTGATACAATCCTGCCATCATAAGGCAGGACCATCTCCTCACTGATGCACAGATCCATCTATACAATCCAAACCATAAAAGGTGCCAGAAGAAGGTAGCAAGTAAATCACAAAAAGATCCTTTTGGCTTATGCCTTACTCTTGTAAGCCTCAGCTAGTGTTTACCACTAACTTGATTTTCAGTCACGTGATCACTCCCTGTTGACACCATGGGCAGATCTATAAATCAGCACAATTCAATTACTTAGTATTTATTTAGCACATCTTCCTATGTTCTCAAAGCACATCAGATGAGTGCCACTGCCACATATATTAGCTCAGAAGTCATTACAAACAACATTGTAAGATAATATATTATCACAATATTATATACAGAGAGGCTAAGATTGAAGCAGATGCTAGTCTCAGTCCATCCAGTAAGATCATATTGATTCTCAATGCTATTATTTATTATTGTTATTTATTAAATGTATGCATTGCTTCCCACTGCAAAAAGCAGTCTTGAAGCGACTACACACGCACAATACCGAAATCCATGATTAATATAACAGGAAGAAGAAAACAACAACAAAGATCAATATAAACCATAATCAGTACAATAATGCAAATAAAAATACCACAAAAACATAATCTAAAAACAATACAATATGAAAAGAATTCATCCACAAATACAAAAAATCTCACCCTGCTCACAGCCTAGAATGAATACCACAAAAGCAACCCGTAACAATTGGGCCATAACTAACATCCAAACACATGGGAAAATAAGTACATCTTTGCTTGGCGCCAAAAAGATGAGTGTCGGTGCCAGACAAGCTTCCTTGGGGAGAGTGTTCCATAAATACAGGGCTATCACAGAAAAGGCCCATTCCTGTACCGATACCCAAGCTTCTCTCAGAGGGAGAACACAGAGAAGGGTCTCTGAAGCTGACCTCAGGGACTGCGTAGGTTCATAAGGGGAGAGGTGGTCCTTGATGTATTGGGGTCCCGAGCCATGTACAGCGTCTTAAGTTAAAACCAGCACTGTGAATTTGGCTCAGAAATAAACTGGCAACCAGTGCCGGCGAGCCAAGACTGGGCTTATAGTCCTCCTCAACAACTTCGTCACCAAATTCTGCACTAGCTGCAGTTCCCACACCATCTTCAAAGGCAGCCCAAGGTACAATGCATTGCAGTAATCTAACCTATAAGTTATCAGAAGGGCACAGATCACTGACAGAGTTGCAACTGCAATGCCAACCAAAGCTAGCAGAAGGCACTCTGTGCCACAGAGGCCACCTGAGCCGCCACGGACAATGATGGACCCAGGAGTACCCCCAAGCTGCGAACCTGCTCCTTCAGGGAGAGTTTGACTCCATCCAGAGCTGGCTGCACTTTCCCCATGCGGACAGAGGAACTACTAACCAGCAGAGCCTCAGTCTTGTCCAGTCCAGTATCGAGGCCAGACACCAATTCAGCACATCCACAGCCACATCTACCAGAGATGAAAAGATGAAGTGGAGTTGCATGTCATCAGCATACTGATGACAACACACCCCAAAACTCCAGATGACCCCCCACCCACAGCAGTTTCATGTAGTTGTTAAACAACAAGAATCGATGACCCCTGCAGAACCTCACACTAGAGACGCCATGGAGCCAAGCAATGTCCCCCAAGCAACACCCCCTGGAAAAAACCGTCCAGGGAGGAGTGGAACCACTGCAAAGCGGTCCCAGCTCCCCACTCAGACAGCTGCTCCAGAAGGATACTGTAATTGATGGTATCGAACACTGCCGAAAGGTCAAACATATCAATAGGAACACACTTCCCCTGTCTCTCTCCCGACACAGGTCATTCATTATACAAGGCAACCAAGGCAGTCTCGGTACAAAAACCTGGGCCTGAACCCTGACTGAAACAGATGCAGAAAATCAGTCTCACCCAAGAGTGCCTGGTCAGCAACCACCCACTCAAGGATCTTGCCCAGGAAAGGGATCTGTCCAACCAGTCTAAAATTGTTCAGGTCCTCTGGATTCAGGGAAGGCTTCTTAAGGAGCGGACTTAATACTGCTTCTTTCAGGCGACTCATCAGCAGTCCCTCTCATAAGGAGACATTTTTCATCTCCCTGGCCCAGTCAGCTGTCCCTTCCCTGCTAGATTTCACCAGCCATGAAATACTAGAGTCAGGTGATAAGGTATCAACAAGTTGTGCCAGTACGTGGTAGCCAAACATTATTTTTTACTAGCCAGCTGTAAAGCCCAATCTCACAGTACCAGTGCAATGATAAGATAATGTGCAGACTAATTGAACTTACACTCAGAACTATGTTACTACAAGGAAAGCCATTTTTAAAACTTAATTTTGTTTTTGTGTGTGTGAACAATAGGATTTCAACTCATTAAAAAGGACTTACTTCTGAGTAAATATTCCCATCACTGAAATTCCCTGGGTATTGGGTTTGGAAAACTATTTTAGCAGCTGCTCAGTAAGAAATCAAATTTTAAAGTTTAAAAAGAATAACTCTCTACCCTTATCTGCTAGAGAGCACAAAATTGTGTACAAAATATAGGGTTTTTATAGTGGTGCTGAATGAGAAGCATTGGTAACCTGGCAATATTGGGAAGATTCTAGGACCCCAAAAAATAGACTCAAGGGTAGTTCTCTGGCTCATCCTGGGAGTGGTTAGGAGCACCCACTAGATGCAGTACTATGCATACTAAACGAACAAATAAACAAGTTCACCCAACTGCAGGTATCTTGCAAGTTATCCACCAGTGCAAAACATTTCTGTTCATAGACGACTGGCTGCAGTTCTATACACACATATGCGGGAGTGAATTCAATGGCACTCACTTCTGAGTAAACATGAACAAGACGGATTATGTTCTGTTGGGAGAGGGAAAAAAAGAAGAGATGGACCTAAGCAAACAGAAACTTCCCTGCTATAGACCCACATTTTAATCATTACCTCGCTCATTCACGTGCAACATTAAGCAAACTTGCAAAGGGCACAGCAATGAAGAGACACGCTCTGTACGTCTGATAATTTCCCGCCTGCCAAACACACAGGCAGCCCAGTGCCTGTAGTGGGGCATGCTTGTGAAGGAATGGGCAGGAACAGATGCGAGCTACAAGATGCAACATTTTTAAGTCCCCCTTCTGTCTCCTCCACCTCCCATGGTAAGCAGCACAGACTCTGTTTCAGCCTAACCCCTTATATTTGGTGTGTGTTTTAGGTGGCAGTATTGCAACCAAAACTCTCCCCACTACCTAAGTTCGATCCCAGCGGAAGCTGGGTCCCGGGTAGCCGGCTCAGGCTGACTCAGCCTTCCATCCTTCCAAGGTCGGTAAAATGAGTACCCAGCTTGCTGGGGGAAAGGTAGTCACGACTGGGAAGGCAATGGCAAACCACCCTGCTCTAGTCTGCCATGAAAACGCCAGCGAAAGCGGCGTCCCTCTAGGAGTCAGCAATGACTCGGTGCTTGCACAGGAGGAACCTTTCCTTTCCTTTTCCATTCCCAGCAATCTGTGCCCCCTGCTGATCCCAATCCCAGATGAAGCAAAATGCCTGCTCTTGAGGTTCTCACTACTGCCCCTGCCAGAGTTGTGCTAAGTGGCACAACCTTCCCCACCCCACATTCTATAGTTCCCCCACTTTAAGTTCCCCCACCTGCCTCCACCTCTGCGCCTCCTGATGTTACAATTACCCAGCACCTAACACAACTGTTATTTCCCTCCTGACCCAAGGCAAATGCACACAGGGACTGCAAAAGCCTTTTTTCCTCCTCCTGCTGCTCTTCCATTACAATCTCTCTCCTTCTGACCCCATGAAGATCAAAACAAACAACTGACTGGAGCCCTTTCACCCAGTTGTGCTCCCCCCCCCAATGCAAATACATGCACGCAACACAAAACGCATGCTCAGCCTTTCCCTTCACTCCTGCTGCTCTTCCGTTAAGCCTCTCTCTAAAGCAGGCACCCTGCAAAAAGCCTTCTCCTAAGGTGGGAATAGCCACCTTAGAATAAGGTATTCCAGAGTCCACTGCCATCTAACTCCAGAGATTCTAACTTACTAGCCAAAATATTTACTCTGTGTTGGTGAGCACCTTTGTTTAACGCTGTAGGTGATGCATGGACAGAAGAATTAAGAATATGACCACAATTAAAAAACAACAACAACCACTTGTTCTTTAATGGATTGTAGAAATAACAGAAAAAAATGTGTGAAACTCCTTTTTGGGGAAGACAGAAAATCATTCTAGAAAGTTGTAAATTGGCTGCAGAAAGAAGGAAGCACTGAAAACATGCAATGCTGAATTTTAAAAATAGACTACTATCTCCTTCATTTTTTTCTGAAGCCGCACAATTCTTTTGTTAACATAACTAGTAGCAAGAATAGCAAAAAGGTGCACTGCACACACACCCAATTCATTTCATGACTATTAGGTGCCACCTAGTGGTCATTTTTGTAAATATATCTATCTCTCAATATGCCAGAATTAAAATGCCATAGAACTCCAGGCATTTGTTAATGTCGGATCAGGATCATCAGATGATGAAGTTGGTTTAAAACTATGTAAGGGAAGTGAGACCCACAACAAAATGCTGCAGTACGGCGTGCTCATGTTCAGTGTTTCGCTATGTCAGTCACTGACATAGATCATGGCATCTGGCCCCATCACTTCCTGGCATATAGAAGAGGAAGAAATGGACAGTGACAGATTTTACTTTCTGGGGCTCCAAGATCACCACAGACGGTGACTGTAGCCACGAAATTAAAAGACGCTTGCTCCTTGGGAGGAAAGCTATGGCACACCTAGACAGCATCGTAAGAAGCAGAGACATCACCTTGCCGACAAAGGTCCGTCTAATCAAAGCTATGGTTTTCCCAGTAGTAACGTATGGCTGTGAGAGCTGGACTATAAGGAAGGCTGAGCGCCCAACAATTGATGCTTTCGAACTGTGGTGCTGGAGAAGACCCTTACGAGTCCCCTGGACTGCAAGGAGGTCAAATCAGTCCATCCTAAAGGAAATCAACCCTGACTGCTCATTGGAAGGACAGATACTGAAGCTGAAGCTCAAATATTTTGGCCGCCTAATGCGAAGAGAAAACTCTCTGGAAAAGACCCTGATGCTGGGAAAGACTGAAGGCAAAAGGAGAAGGGGACGGCAGAGGATGAGATGGCTAGATAGCATCACCGATGCAATGAATATGGACTTGAGCACACTCCGGGAGAGAGTGCAGGACAGGAAGGCCTGGCGTGCTATGGTCCATGGGGTCACGAAGAGTCGGACACGACTTAACGACTGAACAACAACATGTCAGTCACTGAGGCCCTCCTCCAGGAGATTCCATTCCAGTTTCGATGCTACTTGGTTTTTTCCTCCAACAGTCAGTCAGTATTCTGCGGCCACTGAGCATGCACAGTCCTCCTGTTTTTGAGATCCACCCTTAAGGACTTCTTAAAAAGACTTTTTGTACTTCTGCAAACCTCAGGATTCCCTAACCTGCCAATACTTCCCCCTCTTGTGTGTGCATGCTGCCATTTTGGTTACATAAGGAACGGCAC
This sequence comes from Heloderma suspectum, assembly GCF_057233095.1. NCBI lineage: Eukaryota > Metazoa > Chordata > Lepidosauria > Squamata > Helodermatidae > Heloderma > Heloderma suspectum. Next base: position 55,676,517 of record NC_139460.1, on the reverse strand, counting down.
TCATGCCTAATGAACAAAAATAGAGGGAATGTGAGATGACTGGGTACAGGAATGCATTTATCTCAGACAGCCTTTTCCAACCTAGTGCCCTCTAGGTGTTTTGCCCTAGTTTTCTCCCCAGTTTTCTGCCCCAGTTTTCTCCCCAGCCAATGATCAGGATGATATAGTCAAAAACATATGGGAGGGCACCAGGTTGGGGAAGACTGATCTAGGATATGACCTGTTAAGCCCAATCATACTCAGAAGTCCGATAGTATTCAGAAGGGCTTACTTCCAGTTAAATGTGCTCAAGATCTTCCAGAGGGTACCTGTGTTAGCCTATTGCAGTGAAAGCAAAATGAAGAGTCTTGTGCCACCTTTAAGACTAACGGATTTATTCTGGCAAAAGCTTTCATGGACTATTATTGTTGTTGTTCAGTCGTTCAGTCGTGTCCGACTCTTCATGACCCCATGGACCATAGCACGCCAGGCCTTCCTGTCCTGCGCTCTTTCCCGGAGCGTGCTCATGTTCATATTCATTGCATCGGTGATGCTATCTAGCCATCTCATCCTCTGCCGTCCCCTTCTCCTTTTGCCTTCAGTCTTTCCCAGCATCAGGGTCTTTTCCAGAGAGTTTTCTCTTCGCATTAGGTGGCCAAAATATTTGAGCTTCAGCTTCAGTATCTGTCCTTCCAATGAGCACTCAGGGTTGATTTCCTTTAGGATGGACTGATTTGACCTCCTTGCAGTCCAGGGAACTAATGACTTCTGAGGGTTCACTAATTTCATGTGAGACTGGATCAGGGTTGAAACCATTCCTTCTAATAAAAAGACACATAAGAAATGGATCCAGGACTTTAGTTAGTGGTAGTGATCCTCTGCAAGATCAGAATTTTAAAACTAAGAAAGAGCACTGAAATTTGACTTCAGAAATAAGCGGTAACTAATAAGTCATATGGAATCACAATATTTGGATATCTATTGCAAGGTTATCTCAGGGAACATCTCTTTCCATATGACCCTTCCCTCCATGTAGGCATAGATAAGTCTATTCCTGATCCATGACAATTTCAGATGTGTTCATTCATTAGTCCATTCCTTCTCATTCCCGCTTTAATGAACTTTAAAACATACACACACACACGAAAATTCATATGTAACTAGTATTTTTGAACATATTTTGACACAGAACATGCATTTCTAACCATAGCTGATCTAAAATATATTTTTTTAAAAATGCATTTTGGTATTTTTTAGAGCCAAGAACTGCATCACAAAATTCAGAGAAGTGCAAAATCCGAATGATGATTACATTTCAGTCTGCACAATTGCTCAGAATCACATCAGTTTGTACAGGAATTCACAAAGTTTGAATTCCTCAAGTATCCCTACATTTATGAGTACAGGGCTTCAATTAAGCTAGACTTCCCCAGCATGGTGCTCTCCAGATATGTTGGACTACAACCTGGGGCCAGGTTGTGGAAGACTGAATTAGGGTGCAATCCTGTGGGGATAGTCAGCCACCTTCGAAGTTGGAGGTGACCGACTATCCAAGGCAGGGCAGGAAGAGCACGGAGGGGATTTTCTTGTCCATGCTCCTCCCACTCTTCATTAGCGGCTAGATGGCCGATTTTGACTGTCTAGCCAGGATGCCTCGGAGTGGGGGGGGAGGCCAGATGGTGCATAGGAAGCATCGTAATGGCGCTTCCGCTGTCCCACCCCTCACCCAGGAACACCCCCTTTCCCCCTGCTGCTCTTACGGGTACAGAGCTGGGGACAAACCGTGCCGCCTATAAGGCGGCGGGGAGGCAATTTTCTGGGAACAGCTCCAGGTTCGGTTCCCAGAAAATGAAAAATCCTATGGCTGTCTAGCTGCTGTCTAGTGGGCATAGGATTGCGCGCAAGGTCTTGTCAAATATCTGTGCAAACACAGATAAGGCTGGTACCAACCACTTAGAGGGTTTATTATACCAAGTGGTATAACGCTATTATAAATAAATTAGTAAATAACAGAGACTTCCATACGGTAGCACCTTCCTTATGGAATTACCTTCAAATGGAAATCTATCAGTCCTGTTCTCCTAGGATTTTTTAAAAGATTGGTGAAAACAAATTCCTGTGTTGCCAGTCTTTAGAATTGTAGATTGGTAAAGGAGATCTCTTCCTGCTGACTTTCTGTGTCGTTTTTACAGCTGTTTTGGATAATTTAGTATGTAGTTTTTATGGTTGTTCTACCTTATTATTTGATTTTAATTACCTTTAAGAGTTTCTGGTGCATTGAACAGCAGGATACACATGTACAAAATAACTAAACCTGATTTCCCTTTACAGAATCCAAACCCAACAAAAGGGAATTAAAATAACATCACTCTTTTAGAAACTTTTGCCAGCCAGAAAAAAAATATCCAACAGACAGTTCCACAGCAACAGCAGACATTTAATATTAATAATAAGCTTAGCATAATATGCTATTAAATTCTCAGAGTGACTTTCTCTGTTAACCGCAAATGACAACATAATAACAGTGACAAAATAAAGGCTAGAAAGGCTGAGAACAAAATCAAAGAAAGCAAGTAGCATTTGATATCCACCCACATGACCGCCCCAAAAAGCATTTTTCTGTGCACAGGGTATCATGCTATTGTGTTAAAACTGCATTAATGAACACTGAACATTCCTGATGCATCTGAGCACATTCTAGAATTAAAAAAAAACACCTTTCGGTTAAGGGAACAGTTACAACTCACATATGCTCTAAAAAGTATGGAAATTGTAAATTGAGGCTCCTGTATCAACTTGCATACCACATAAGCAGAACAGACATTGTATATTCTTACATATTCTGCTTGCTTACAACTGCAGTGCAAATGAGAAAAAGCCTGGCCTTCTGAACACGCCAGAGGACGTGCAGGAAGGGAGGGTATCCTGATGCTGACCACAAAAACAAGGTGATTAGTAAGCCAAGCCAATATTTGTGGACCCCTTGTATTTTATGTCAGTTTATTGCACATATTTTAAAAACACACATTGCCTTGGATTGCCAATGTTGCCTTTCCACAAACAGAACACTCCTTCTGTTCACAGAAGAGACTCTCATCCAGCAGATGATCCCCCTTGAGGAAGGGACAGGGGAAGAGAACCTATTTTTGCTGATTCTCCAACCCTCCAGAGGAGATTTTCAGGTGGGGCACAGGGAGCTGCAATCAGAGAAAAGCATCTCCCAGTTGCCACCAGGAGGAGACCATGAATGACGCTCCACTCATGGGAACTTGGTATCCAAGCTGTTGTTTTCAATCCGTACATGCTAAAAACTTAATGTATGATGTGGTCCATCACTGAAATTATTTACAGTTCATCTACTTTTAAAGCAGCTTATGTCAGGATCATAAGTTTTTTTTCACAATTTTTGTGAACCGCCCAGAGAGCTTTGGCTATTGGGCGGTATAGAAATGAAATAAATAAATAAACAAAAATAATTCAGTAGGCACATATCTGGTAGCCTTAGGAATCACCTGCACACTACCAGAGAAGGAAACTTTTGTAATCTGGAATTGCTTCCTTGTGGGCTAGTAAAATCCTCCAACAGACATTACTGTAAGCTAGTAATTTGTGGATTTATTTGCAGGGTTGGCACATGCAAACAGGAAATTTACAACCTAGTGCTCAGTTTATAGCTCTTCTAGAATTGCATGAGTAACCACTCATCCTCCTCCACTGTGGTGGAATTGCCTAGAGATACAGAGATGACCACGGTGGTTGCACATGGAACTATATGCTTGTAAGCCCTATCTGAAGCAACAATGGGCAAAAATGTCTACAGTGTCCTTTTCATTAGTGATGGGATGAATTTCGAGCAGAGGGTACTTGAAGCACAAACTGCCCACATCCAGAAAGGCACACTCCATTTTAAGTTGACCTCATGAACCTTCAAGTCTGGGACTGACTCAAAATGGGGCTTGCTCACTGTTCCTGCTGCAACTACCCTTCCCTTCCCAATGCAAAGGGGAAAGGGGTAACCAATCCCAGGAGGACACCTGTCTGACTCTAAGCTGAAAATTATGCTCCTCAGCATGCTCATGTGTGTCATCTTCTGCCAGAATCAGGAGATTTGTAGTTAGTCATTTTCTCTGCAAACTACAAATCTCATGATCTCAGAAGGAAATGGTTAGTTTCAGCTAAGAGTCAGATACATGTTCTCCCTGCTGCTGGTTGCCCCCTTACCCTTTGCAAAGATAAGGGGACTCGTAGGGGGGCCCTAGTAGTAATGCAGGGAGCAGGTGCTTGTCTATCTGTGAGCTTTCCTGCTGCTCTTCAAAAATGTAAACCATTTTTTTGCAGCGGAAAGGTGGGAAATGGCAGAGGAAGGGACTGCACAAGCTCATTTAGTTTTTTTTCTTTCAAATGGGCAAAGAAGTATTCAAGGTCTCTTCTAGCCCAGTGCTGTCCCATCCAAATGTCAGAGCATTTCCAAGGTCTCAGGCAGATGGCTCTCCCAACCTGGAGATGGAAGAAAGTGAACCTAAGACAGAAACCAAATGATCAAGGATTAGAGCAACTATTTCTTTTTGCATAATGCTAGAACCCGGGGTCATCCCATGAAGCTGATTTGTGGGACATTCAGGACAGATAAAAGGAAGTAGTTCTTCAAACAGTGCATAGATAAACTATGGAGCTGCTACCACAAGATGTAGTGATGGCTGCCAACTTGGATGGCTTTAAAAGGGGATGACACAAATCCACAGAGGATCAGTGGCTACTAGTCATGATGGCTATATATTACCTACAGTATCAGAGTCAAAATGCCCCTCAATATGAGTTGCTGGGGAACATCATCCCTCATAATCAACTATGGTGATTAAGGCTAATTGAGGCCAAATATCTGGAGGGCCACAAGTTGCCCACCCCTGATCAAGCTGAATTAGATGGGCCTTTGGTCTCATCCAGCATGACTCTTCTTATGTTGTTAGCACTGAATTACAGACCCTGCAAAACAGTAACATACATTGTTACGAAGTAGTTCTCTTTTGAGTGAACAGTACTGACTCCACTTTGAGACACAGCCAAAAAGCCAGGTGTCTTCATCCCCATCCTCAGCAAAGGTGGGAGAAAGGCACAAGAATGGGGCTAAGAGCATCATGAAAGACCAGATCAAGCATTTCAGTTTCTAATAGGCTTCCTAAAATGCATTCTCCAAAGGCAAAGGTGGGGGTAAAAATTCAGCAAAACATGAATGTGCTGGAGAGCAAGACTAATATCTCATAAGTTACCTAGTCAACTGCCTGCAATATGCTCCCATTGTTGAACTCCAGCCTGTACACCTGTCCTTAAGACAGTCATTAACATGCAAGGTCATCTTTTGTTAAAAGAGTAAGAGGTAGTAAGACCTATGTTTCCAACAAGTACAGCCATAATCCCCAAGCAACCTCTTTTGTTATAGGGGATGGAAAGCCAATTCAGTCTTTCTCCCATAGCAAGTAGCACCATTTCTAGTACCTATGAGCAGTGGCTGGCTCATCAGGGTTGTGATGTCACTGTCTTTCGCTGAACTGTGTAAGAAGCCTCAGGTCAGGGCAGTCCAGGGTCCTCTCTTCCCAGACATTGTGGGGGGGGGGGCATGCTGTTGAAATCACTAGGTGCCTCACCCCTCCAGGGGTATGGTGCTACATTGCTGCTGAAAGCACTCATAGTCTCTCCTCCCAGAGGAAAGGATCCATGCTGAAATCACTAAGCTCCTTGCTTGCCAGAGCAAGGTGGCAACAGTGGGTGCTTTGCCTCCCCTAGTCAAGGCTCCCTGCTTTCCTCCCTCTTCACCTGGGACCAGGAATTGCAATATGCACTAGTCCCTGTCTGCAGGAAAGGGCTTCAGGCCAAGAAAAAGTATAATTGTTTTTAGAAAGTCTTAGTACACATTGTAGTTTCCATTCCTTCTTTCCTTTCTCTCTCTCTCTCTCTTTGTGTGTGTGCATGCACGCTTCACCCCTTCATGGATCACTGCCTTGTTGTGGCGAAGGGGCTTGCGTAACTCAGTGAAGCCATAAGCTATGCCGTGCAGGGCCACCCAAGACTGACAGGTCATGGTGGAGAGTTCTGACAAAATGTGGTCCACTGGAGAAGGAAATGGCAACCCACTCCAGTATTCTTGCCAAGAAAACACCATGGAACGTATCACAAGGCTCAACAACAAACTCTGGCAAATTCTTAAAGAGATGGGAGTACCAGACCACCTTATCTGTCTCCTGAGAAACCTGTACGAGGGTCAAGAAGCAACAGTAAGAACCAAACATGGAACAACCGATTGATTCATGAGAAACGCCGGGTTGGATGAATCACAGGTCGGAATCAAGATTGCTGAGAGAATTATCAACAACCTCAGATACGCAGACGATACCACCCTCATGGCAGAAAGCGAAGAGCATCTAAAGAGCCTCTTGTGGGGGGTGAAAGTGGAGAGTGCAAAAGCTGGTTTGAAACTCAGCAATAAAAAAACGAAGATCATGGCATCTGGCCCCATCACTTCCTGGCATATAGAAGGGGAAGAAATGGAAGCAGTGACAGATTTTATTTTCTTGGGCTCCGAGATCACCGCAGATGGTGACTGTAGCCATGAAATTAAAAGACACTTGCTCCTTGGGAGGAAAACTATGGCAAACCTAGACAGCATAGTAAGAAGCAGAGACATCACCTTGCCGACAAAGGTCCGTCTAATCAAAGCTATGGTTTTCCCAGTAGTAATGTATGGCTGTGAGAGCTGGACTATAAGGAAGGCTGAGTGCTCAACAATTGATGCTTTCGAACTGTGGTGCTGGAGAAGACTCTTACGAGTCCCTTGGACTGCAAGGAGGTCAAATCAGTCCATCCTAAAGGAAATCAACCCTGAGTGCTCATTGGAAGGACAGATACTGAAGCTGAAGCTCAAATATTTTGGCCACCTAACGCGAAGAGAAAAGTCACTGGAAAAGACCCTGATGCTGGGAAAGACTGAAGGCAAAAGGAGAAGGGGACGGCAGAGGATGAGATGGCTAGATAGCATCACCGATGCAATGAATATGAACATGAGCACGCTCCGGGAAAGAGCGCAGGACAGGAAGGCCTGGCGTGCTATGGTCCATGGGGTCACGAAGAGTCAGACACGACTTAACGACTGAACAACAACAACAACAACAATAAAATGCGTGCGTCAAGCCTCGGGAAGACTCCTTCCCACAGTCTTGAAAACTACTTCTAGGCCTGGAGCTCAGGTGCACCAAGAATGCAGCTAATTTCCCCACCAAAGCATAACTTGGTGAAGGCTGGAGCATTCCCAATTGGTCCTAAGTGTTAAACCCATTTGCTCAGCTAATTCCCCCAAAACTAGCTTGTGCATTTGAATCTTTGTAAGCCTCAATAAATGTGCCACTGTGGTGTTATCCTTTCCAACAGTGTCTGTGAACCTTTCTGGGTGGGAATTGCGTTCTTAGCCATAGATGCTCTATTGCCGGTGTCTAAAGATTCCTTATAAGGGGGTGTGTGAGTCTCACAAGTTTGTACACGGGTCTAACTAGAGCACATCACATAACCCATCTATGATTCAGTACATTTAAGAGTCAATATGACTTAAAACTGTGGATAACGGTACCCCATTTGGAAAAACAGAAAAAAAACTACAGCAAAAACGGTGATGTCATTAAGAGATGCTAGCAAATTTGACACAATTATTCACAATTGGCAATAACATTATTCTAATTCTTCCTATTAATAAGAATAATGTTAGTGCAAGTTGTGGCTGATTACACCAAATTTGCTAGCTTCTGCCATAGTTTTGGCTGCAGATAAAGAAGAAAACCAGGAGAGGGAGGAGCTTTTCTTTAAAAACTGACCTTTTGCACATATTCATGTTCATCATGTGATGAATGCAACATCAAGTGAAGCCTTGCATGTGTGGAAAAATCAGATAAAATGTTTACTTTAAGATCAAACACAGCATTTTTCAAGTGAGCTCAAAGTTATCAAGAGTCCAGCAATCAGAGACCAAGAGATGTATGCACATGTGTGAAGTGGCCTTAATTTCTTGGGGTAGGAGGACTGTTATCACATTATCACATTTGTGGCATACGGTGATGTTGCAAAGTAACCCAGGATATGGCACCAGCCCATCAGAATGGCTTACCACTGCCAGGCTGGCAGCAGCTACCAAGAACAGATGCAACATTTTATAGGAGTGCCAGGTGGTTGCAAGGAGAGGGCACAGCTGGGCAGGACTGGAGCAGATTATAAAGCAATTCATCTGTAAGAACCTTGAAAACAATGCAGTGATTACTTGAAGCCAACATGGATTGTCAAGAACAAATCCTGCCAGACGAATCTGATCTCATTTTTTTGATTAAGTAACCTCCTTTGTGGACTGTGGGAATGCTGTAGACATAATATACCTCGACTTCAGCAAAGCTTTCGACAAAGTGCCCCATGATAGCCTGATGAGCAAACTAGCTCAAAGTGGGTCAGATGAAACAATGATCCGGTGGATCCACAGTTGGCTACAGAATCAGACTCAAAGAGTGCTTATCAATGGGACCTTCTCAAACTGGGGAGAGGTAATGAGTGGGGTACCACAGGGCTCAGTCCTGGGCCCAGTGCTCTTCAATATTTTTATTAATGACCTGGGGGAGGAGGTGCAGGGAATGCTGATCACATTTGCAGATGACACAAAATTGGGCGGGATAGCTAATACTTTGGAAGACAGAAACAAAATTCAAAGTGATCTTGATAGACTGGAGCACCGGGCAGAAAACAACAGAATGACATTGAATAGGGATAAATGCCAAGTTGTGCACCTAGGAAAAAGAAACCAAATGCACAGCTACAAGATGGGGGATACATGGCTCAACAACACTACAAGCAAGAAGGATCTTGGAATTGTTGTAGATGACAAGCTGAATATGAGCCAACAATGTGATGTGGCTGCAATGTGATGTGGCTGCAAAAAAGGCAAATGCTCTTTTGGGCTGCATTAATAGAAGTATAGCTTCCAAATTCTGGGAAGTACTATTTCCCCTCTACTCAGCACTGGTTAGACCTCATCTGGAGTACTGTGTCCAGTTCTGGGTGCCACATTTTAAGAAGGATGCAGACAAACTGGAGAGGGTTCAGAGGAGGGCAACAAAGATGATCAGGGGACTGGAAAGAAAGCCCTATGAAGAGAGACTGAAAGAACTGGGCATGTTTAGCATTGAGAAGAGAAGACTGGGGGGAGATATGATAGCGCTCTTCAAGTACTTGAAAGGCTGTCACAGAGAGGAAGGCCAGGATCTCTTCTTGATCATCCCAGAGTGTAGGACATGGAATCATGGGCTCAAGTTACGGGAAGCCAGATTCTGGCTGAACATCAGGAAAAACTTCCTGACTGTTAGAGCAATACAACAATGGAACCAACTACCTTGGGAGGTGGTGGGCTCTCCCATACTGGAGGCATTCAAGACGAGGCTGGACAGCTATCTGTCAGGGATGCTCTGAACTGGATTCCTGCACTGAGCAGGGGGTTGGACTTGATGGCCTTGTAGGCCCCTTCCGACCCTACTATTTTATGATTCTAGGACTGGGATGATGTTCCTAAACAGTATCCTTCAGGCATACTGGGCACTGCAAATCTAGCACAGTCAGGCCAGCCCTGATTAACACCAGCACAGTACTTATCACTTACCACTGATACAATTTTTATAATTGTCCATAACTGACTAACAGAATGATGGCAGTCGGTTGTTTTGACCCCTTCTAAGATCTCTTTTTCCTACAATCTGCTATTTTAGTGTCTCATTATTGGACTGGGTTCCTTTCAGTTTCCCAAACCTCTGGTTTGCAATATTTTTATGAATGAATAGTTGTTGAGTAATTGTCTGTATGTGTGTGACGGAGGGTATGTGAGAGAAAAGGGCAGGGGGAGAAAGATACAGATGTCTCCTGCGCACACACCCTTCAAACATAGGTGGCTGGATTAGTATAATTACACCCTGAACGTGAATACCAAGTTTCACAGCTCTATCTTAAAGTTGAAGAGAAGTATCAAATACAGTAAACAGACAAAGAAATACAGAATGTTGAACAGGCAGGCTAAATGGAAAGACCACTAGGCTAAAGAGGAAGTGCACAAAACAAGGCATGAACAACGAGGACCTGAAAATTCATACCTGCCTGCAGCCTCAAATCTATTTGTGCTATTGAAAATCAAAAGAAACCTGCAAGACAATCAAAAGAAACAAACCCATATTACACCTGCAATCCAGTTAAGGAATGGCTGTGACTTGCTACAACAGAATATTATCCATGTGCCACAATAGGCAAAGGACTGTCAGCTGTGCCAAGCGCTGTACCTACCAGCTGCAGCAGAGTTGATTATAGAGGCTGTTACTGCCATCTGTCCAAACAGAAGTATGACAGCTATGTTTGACATGAAGATTTTCAGGGTTGTAGCAAAGATAGGTGTTTAAACTTTGGTGAATCCAGGACTGCCATGTAAAGGTTTACATGTGACTCACTCTTCCTTTCCAAGACATTTAACAGAATGTATGAAATATTTGTATCCAGAGCAAAACATGATCCTAAATCTGAGTCATAAATCTCTATGAACAAACAGAGGAGTCTTACAGCTCAATCCTACCCTCTTTCCCTGGTTGATGGCTGGAGGCGATTAGGATGGTGTGGGGGAAAGCTGCCACCAGTAGTTCTCTCACTGGTGGTAGCAGGCAGAAAACTCCCAAACAGGGCATTCCATAGGTGGATCCAAAGCCACTCAGCTCCCCCAACAGGCTAGCTGGTGCAGCTATTCCCCCCACCCTCCCCATTGGTGTCAATGGGGCATTTGTAAATACATGAATCTGCCAGGAAGAACAGCCCAGTGAAATCACTCCCCATGTCTTGCCTTGGCTGGCGTGAGTCGATGGGGATGGGAAGGTAGCTCTGCCTTATCACTCCCCACCGGTCCCACTTAGAACTGCTCTGCCTATCATGATGTATCAATCTAGCCCAGGGTTAGCCCAACACATTCTAACCCCCTTAATAGCAGCGTCCAATCTAAATGTTACAGCACCACCTTTGCAGCATGGCAAGAAATATTGGGGGGCACCTTCTACATGACTTCGTTGGTGCTCCTATAAATAACCCAGAGAGGTAGCCATGTTAATTTTAGTATAAACAGGGAGTCCTGTGGAAGCATAAGGACTAAACATATACTTGACCTTTAAGTGGCATAAGGTTTTGTGGACCAGAGCCCACTTTGTCAGTTGTATTTGATGGAGTGGGAAAACTTGTTCAAAAATATATTTGTTAATCTAAAAATATTGCTGTCACAAGCAATACTTTGGTTCTCTGAATGGTTGTGCTAACTTTACCTTTTCAAAAGCTTAGTCTTAAATTTTACATACTTAACTTAATCTTAAATTTTTGCAAAGGTATGATTCTGAAGTCTAAAATGGGCGAAAACTACATAAGGGGCAGCATCTGATTACCAAATATCCCTTTCATTGTCCTGTGACAGTCTCCATTAAAAAAAAAAAAAAGGGATTTAGCTTTACTGACCCATCTAGCTGGATCAGCAATGTAGAAAAAGCTTCTGTGGTGGATTCCAAGTGCTAGGGGGACTCACCAATAGAATTTTGTCTTTGTTCAGAATCTGCCTGTCAGTCACAACAAACATTTCTGCAGCTTCTCTCAGTGTACAGATTCCTTTATCATTCTTAGGTATCATTGAAAGGGATACTGTATTGGCTAAGAGTTGGACTATCATGGCTGAGCAGGAATTTGAAGGCAGATTTTCAGTGACCAAATCCATATTATTTCTTGTAAATAAGATCTGAATGTTCTCCCTCTATCTCTCTGTAATAAACAGCACAATCCTACCAGGTTTACTCAGAAGTCAGTCCTACTGAATTCATTGGGGTTCACTGCCAGCAGAGTGTATACAGGATTACATCTCTTTGAGCTACACTGCTCTGAATACCCAGTTCTGGTAACCTGGACACCCACATTCCACTCAATTCCATGCGGTATATAGATGAGTTATATGAGGGAAGAATCAACGCTGCAGATATTTTCAGTTTGAGACATAGCAAACATATAAAGATGCATACCTGTAAATTTACATTAGCTGATGACAGCCCTAATTCTTCAATTAAAATTATTTCAGTGGCAAAACAGTCAACTATAGCACTTATGGGTTGTTTACAATATTGTTCATAAAAAGAGTAGTAGTCACAACTCTCTGATAGGAAGCAATAATACATAGGAAATGAGCAATTACTCCTTGAAATCCCAAGTACAAAGAATTCCTATATTTCAGTTGGTTTAGCAACTTACATAATTTGCCCTGCGTAGATCACATCAGTACTGATGAAGCCATAACTAGCAGGCCGTGATCTGTTGCTGTCTGGAGGAATCTAGTCAGGTAAACATAGAGGAACCCTCACTACCCTGTACATTGTGATCTAGAGTATTTCAAGTTCAATGTTCTAGAACACTATCCTAGTTGTTTAGAAAGAAAGGAATGCTGCTCTGTTTAAAAAACACACACTGAAGTTTCAGTGGTTTTATCCACAATTTGATTTTTTGATTTTCAAAAAAAACTAAAGCAGCAAAAAACCCAACATCATACTTTATGTTGCTTCTGATTGTTTGGTTTTATGTTGTATTTAAATTGGTATTCTAACCTGTCCAGAGAACACTTTGTTATGTGGCAGCATACCTATGTCACAAATAAATAAATAAATAAATAAATAATATCGTCAAGAGCACCACTTACTAAATAAATCATAAACAGTGCTCACCCCAGATCTATGTATCAAACTCACCAGCAGAACGCAGACTAAACATGCTACAGGCAGAGGAATGTACTACATGAAAGACAGATGAAGAGATGGGAAGTTTAATATTGCACCAAAACATCTGAGGACAAACTCTTCTTTGGTTTTTAATATAGTATTTGTATTTCATTGATCAAGAGAAATCTCTATTTCACCTCAACTATTCAAAGAGCAAATAAAGGCATAATACTATAAGAAAAAGGCATCAAACATTAAATTATCAGCATCCCTTTCAAAACTTATTCTAGAATTTTTGTGATTTGAACTTAATGTGTTACCACGGGCTAGTAATTTCTGAGCAGCAGAGCCATGCTAAAAACTAGGACAATCATTTATTATTTTCATCAGGTTAATCAGATGTTTTTTTCCCATAAGTCTAATTTTGCTAAATGAGTTGTCTTCACACGTAAGTACCAGCTGTACTGCTTCTTTTAATATTCTGAAGTAACATACAATAAATCAGAGCCCTTTTATAGTCCAGAGACAGTTAGGAAGATCAATTCCCATTATTATATTTTATTAATAAGTCTGCTCATAGGAGAAAAAAGAAAACACATACACACACACACAACTCCAAGAACAACTTTTGTAGCCCTCAAAGAAAATAGAAAGATTATTTTAGTTAGTTTATTGCCAGTCCTGTACATTTGAAAGTAATGGTGGTGAGACTTGTTTTAAAACCATGAAAAGGTTAATATTCACTTTTTGGATACGTAACTTTAGGTTCAGAATCTCAAAGTTGTGCCACATGCAACTTTCAAAGACATAAATGTTGGTCTTTATTTAAAAACAATTACAGACAACCATTTCATGTTATGATACTATTCTAAAACGACAAAAATATTGCATGACTTGAAATAAGTCTTTAAGGCTGCAGTTGTGTACATTCTTACCTGAGTAAGTCCTAATGAACGCAAAGGGACTTACTTCTGAGTAGACATGTTTGTGTTGTAAAATTGGCAGTTTACTGAAGTCGAAGGAAGGCCTTCAACTACTTTCAGAGGACAAATCAACCCCCTAATACCATTTTCAGTGGCCTGCGTAGTCGTCATTCTCTACCTCCTGCTAGGTTTCTTTCTAATTAAGAAGAGTGACACCTGACATTACAACAGCATCATTGCTAGAGCAGATGAGTTCCGGAAACTAGCGGAATCATTTACAGTTCTCTGACCTTCAGTTGGTTTTAGATGTGGAGAAATACAACCACCCCCCAGTGGAGGTGAACTGTTTGGATTTAAATTGATTTATTTCCAATCATCTTAGAATCAAGTGGGCTCAATTACATGGTGGATTGGGGCAGTAGCATTAGGAATAGTACCACTATACATCCAGTGGATGTTGAAATAAAGCCAAGAAAATTAAGACTAAAGCTATCTAAAGCCTAATTAACCTGCTTCAGGATTCCCATGTTAATGTTCTTCTCTGAAGGATTAAAAGCTAGAATAGATACTTGCAGGGATCAATAGTTAAATATTATTAGTTATGTTTGAAAATAATATTTAAAAAATAAAATTATAATTATGCTGCAATCCTATACAAAGATACCTGGGAGTTAGACTCATTGAACTCAACAGGATTTACTTCTGAGTAGACATGCATAGGATTCCACTGCTAAAGCCTTTATAAAGAATAAAGCTTTTTGTTTTGTCCTATTTCTTTAAGCCCATAAAAATACAAACCAGTGCCTATTTTAGTCATGCATCAATATACTTTACATCTCACAGTAATTCAACTGTGTTCCAGTTTGTAAAACCTAAATTATTAAGCTCCAGCCTGCCCTCTAGTGTCGATTTTCAAAATTCTAGTACATTTTTTAATGACAGGCAGCACAATCCTACCTAGGTTTACTCAGAAGTAAGTCCAGATGATTTTCAATGGGGCTTATTGCTAAATAAATGTGCATAAGATTAAAACAGCCATGCTGTACAATCTTAAGTACACTTACTAGGGAGTAAGCCTCCCTGGGATCAATGGGCCTTACTTCTGAGTAAACATGGTTAACTGCACTATTACTTTGGCGTAGATTTTTTTTACATTTTGAGACTGACACTGATTGTTGTAGAAATTTTAAAAATGGCATGTGCAGCTTAATTCAGAAAACATCATAAGTTTATACAATGGATGTAAACTTAGGCAGTAAAAGATCTTCCATTAAGTTATTAATTAAGAGAATAATCTCCAGGCACACTATCAACAAGGAAAGGAATAAAATACAATATTTGCGTCCTTCCGAATCAGACTGTAGTTTGTTGGAAGCCTTTCAACCAGTTTCCTGGTTTAGATACCAAGGTTAACTGTGGTTTTAAGGGCTCCCAACAAACCAAGAAGTAGAGAGGCGAGGACGGAGTATGTGGAGACACAGCTCATCCCCAGACCAAGATTGGGGTCTTCCATCTTGCCAGGATTCAGTTTCAGTTTGTTGGCCCTCATTCAGCCCATTACTGAGTCTAGGCACTGATCCACAGCTTCACCTGATTCAGATGTCACAGGGAGATAGAGCTGCATGTCATCAGCGTACTAATGGCATTTGGCTCCAAACCCCCTAATGACCACTCCCAGTGGCTTCATATAGATGTTGAACAACATTGGGGTCAAGATGGTACCCCATAGCTCAATTGCCAAGGGGCTGAAGTACAGTCACCCAATGTTACTCTCCGAAATCAGCACTGCAGGTAAGACCGGAACCACTGTAACGCAGTGCTTCCAATGCCCATCCCATGGTGTTGATCTTTCATGGTCAATGGCAGAATTAACAGGGTTGCACTCCCTCTGCCCCTCTTTCAATAAAGGGTCATCCATCAGGGAGACCAAGGCTGATTTGGTCCCATAACCAGTTTTAAACTGGTAAGGAGCTGCCCCATTAAGAAGACATTATGACACAGTTTTCTTTTCTTTTCTAGCTAGCGTCAGAAGCTCTTTTCTCCACTGTGGTTATCTTGAAAACTAAAAGAGAAATGGAATAATATGAAATTGGTTTATGATACTCCTTTAAGCTAGATCCCCCTAAACTGTAATTTAGGATAAGCTAGTTCAGAAACATTAATGGTTTATAAAATACTACTACCGTCTCCAAAAATATCACAGGTAGGAAAGTAAGATCTACTGATGAACAAAGTTACAGAGGTGGTCATGGAAACAATCTAATTCGACGCAGAATTCAATTAAACAAAAACACTGCTGACTTTCCGTAAAACTAAAAAAAAATGACTGCTTTTGTAAGAAACAACAGAAGCTCTCAGATCAAACAATGGAGATATGCAACCAAATCCAAGTCATCATTCTCCATCAGCGAGTAATCTATATTACTTCAATTGCTGCTGGTTGACTAGAAACAGTTACCAAATACAAATAACCTATCATTGCAAGAATATATAGAAAATTAGAATATGCCATGTTTTTATCTCTACAGAAGGAACACTATTTCTTGGTTAAAATATTCTTTTTCCCTTCTGATCTTGTCAAATACTCTTAAGAGTACTTTAACTAAGGCACAAAGATTTAATTCTACCATACACCCAGCTGGTATATCAGTATTATTATTAATTATGTATACAGCACCATCAGTACATAATGATTTACAGAGTAAAATGAGCACATGCCCCCCAAAAAAGATGATTGGACCCTGCACTCGTGGAACTAATAATCTAAATTATGAACATGACAAACAATAGATGGAAGAAAGAGAAGAGTGAAGCAAAGGGAACAAGCAAAAGAGAGAAGGGGAAGGAACTAGAATAGTAAGAGCAACAAGGTATGAGATATCAGGCCAAAAGCTGCTTTCCTAAAGCGCCATTATCCTCTGCATATATCCATTTGTCAACCTGGTTGAGCCCTGCAAAATCACTCTTAGATTTGATCTGTGTGATAAACCACAAAGGAGAATCTGCAGATTGTGATGTTGCCGGTAGTGGGAGCCTAACAGTCTTGGATAGCTAGTACAGAGTTTTTATCTGGCTACTTTACAGCTTGGAAAGCTAGTGTGAGAGACATGCTAGTGGTCCATCCAAGATGTTCAGGAAAGGCAAGCCATGTAGTCAAACTGCCTGCCTGAACAGAGACCCTCAGAAAAGTGGTGACATCACACTTTACCAGACTCGTTCCTTTTTGCCAGGCTGAAATCTGAATGATGTTCTCCAGTTCTGTAGTTTTCAACAGAAGGGAACAGGAGACCTCTCGTGGCTAAACTCAGTATTGGCACCCACATATTTTCCCATCTGATCTTTCAAATTTCAAAAACAGCAGGGCCTATGAAACCTCTTATCACAATATATCACCTATTCTCAAAAGGTGCCATAGCATTATTTTTGTCTGCAGACTAGCAGATACGCTGAAATATATTCAAGTTATAGAATATAAAAGTGGTGATGTATATAGGACAGCTCTGAATATATGGCAGTAGATGTCATTTGCTTTTTTAAAACTTCGTTTTTATTTTATTTTTGCTGAGCTACAAGTAATAAACTTGTCTTGCTCATCTGCCTCAACAAATTTGTCTCAACACTCAGCAGTAGTGCGTAAATACAGCCATGTACGATGACAGGCTATACAACAAAAACATGCACACTTCCAAATAGAGCAGGGTGACCTAAAACATTTGTAATGTGGCTTTACAAGTACCTAAGTTGCGAACATTTTTAAAAAATCAACGAGAGTAGATCTGCAGAGAAATCTACAAAATATGCTGCTGATTCAATATTAAAGTTTGAAAACAGGTAATTAACAATGCAAACCTATACATGTCTACTCAAAAGTAAGTCCGACTGAGTTCAATGGAGTTTGCTTAAAGCAAGTGGCTATAGGATTACAGACTTGCATAGGATTGCACAATAACTCTTTTCTACTTCAGTTTCCCTACTTTGAAATTTAAACCCCTATTTATCATCTTTAAATGACAAAGCATACAACAAGTCATCTTACCATAATTATTGTGTTATTCTTAGAACCGGCCTAAATTTTAAATGTAGATTTCATACCCTGAATTTGATTACACTTTTAAGCAAATATTCCAACGGATACTGTCCAAGCAGCTGTAAGTGGATTTTTTTACATTCGCAATGGATGTAAAAAAGGAACCACAAGGAACCTCTGCACAATTTTGCTGTAATGCAGTTTGCATTTGCTTAACTAGATATCCTGCAGAACAAGTTCCTGATAGTCTGCACCCAGTGTCTACCAGTTTGCGTGAACAGAATGGGATGGATCCAGATATGCAAATAGGCTGGTGGAAGAGGCATTTCCTCCCCCTTCCTCCCCACAGCAGCCCCTCAAACCCTGTGAAAATGCTACAGAGAGGGCCAGGGCGTTTGTGTGCCGAACGGGGTAAGCTGTGGCACAGGAAGCTGAGGTGGAAGGGCGGATCCCTCAGAATTGGGTGGAGACACCTTTGGTGAGTGGAGCTACACTCACAGAAGGTGGCTCTACTTGGTTTTCAGGGATCCCTCTGCAACATCGCTCACCCATTTGAGCAGGATGTCCTGACTCTCTGTGTTGTATTTTTGGAAGCTGAAGGCTCTGCCGTAAAAGGATAGGG
This sequence comes from Heloderma suspectum, assembly GCF_057233095.1. Classification (NCBI taxonomy): domain Eukaryota; kingdom Metazoa; phylum Chordata; class Lepidosauria; order Squamata; family Helodermatidae; genus Heloderma; species Heloderma suspectum. The sequence continues at coordinate 55,658,181 of NC_139460.1, read as the reverse complement.
CAGGGGTCTGCTTCTGCGAGACCAGTTTCACACACCTAAGGCTGAATCTGATCCAATGTTTCAAAGCAAGCAGGTTGGCAATGTATAACCTGGGGCAGTTTTTACAATCCTAGAAAAACAAGATCATTCTGGTTATGACATTAAACACTTCCTGTTTTAAAAATGTCCTACCAGGTTATACAACAGTTGAATTGCAGTTAATCCCATTTTAGTTATATATTCAAATTGAAATTACATAAAAAAACAGATTTCAGAGTATCCAAAGCTGGCAATATGTCAGTGCTTAACATGTTGTGCTAGTGGAAATGACCCCTAGGGTAATGGGAAGCTAGCACTTGCTAGCCCAGCCCAACAAAGTAGCACGTCTAGACTAGGACAAGTAAGTGGAGCTCCCTTCTGAGAGCTCTGCTGACTTGTCCCGTTTTGGAAATGGTAGCTTTGGCTCGTTTCCTGTTGCCCTAGCTTCGTCTTGTGCTATTCGTAATTTTTATTAATGCCATGGCACCATTGGATACTGCCCCATGGTTTTATAGCTGTTGTGCAAAAAGCAAGTTCACATCTGGCAGATAACCAAGCGGTGCAGTTTAATACTGAAACATTGGTAAGACTGTAAGACTAGGGCTGGGGAGACCTGTGTTCAAATCTCCATTTAGCCAGTAAATTCACTTGGATGACTTTGGGCCAACCACCATCTCACAGCCTTACCTAACTACCTAACAGGATTGTGGAGGACAAAATGGAGAGGGAGAATTATATGCCAACTTGGGCATCTTGGAGGAAAGGTTGGGTATAAGTTTAATATATACATCTTTGTGACTATACAGTTTGGTTTTAATTTTTCCAAGAAATTATAAAGTATTTTATGAATGAAATCTTATGACATGTAAAACATAATTCAAAGTACTATTTGGCAGTGAAGTATTATCTTCCATTATAATAATTTCTGTTGTGGCACTTAACCCCCTGCCCCCAGCTATATTTGCCACATGCCTACAACTATTTACTTTTTGCTTTGCCCAAATCCTTGGTGGAACTTGACTGGGTTTTAGTTTGTGCTTTTATTGTCATTGGCTGCTGGATCTTCTTTTTTGTTTTGTTTTTAATAATTTTTATGTCGTGTTTTATTGTAATAAGTTGTTTTATTATTTTTGTTAGCCACCTTGGAGGCCTAGACTGGGTAGAAATATAAATCCTTTAAATAATGAAACTGTGCTGCTACCTTCAAAATCTAGCTCTATTCTATGCATATGCCTAATGATCAGTGGTTCTCGTCTCCTTCTAATGTTTCCACTGATTTTTGATACAATTTATTCTAAAGTCTGGGTTCCCTCTTACTTTTTCTTTTTTTCTTTATTTGAGACACCCTTTCCCAACCTTGGTTCCCCATAAATTGTTGGACTACAACCCTCATCATTCCCAGCCACCATGGCTAAAGGACAGGGATGATGGGAGTTACAGTCCAACTTCATCTGGGGACCTAAAGTTGGGAAAGGCTGACGGGATGCTTCTCACGTGCCAATATAGGAACATTAATGTACTTTGCATCAGACCCTTATGGCATATATATGCATAAATTCCCACTTCCCCCTTTAAAATACCTATGAGCAGTGGGAAACAAAGGATCGGGCCCTGCTTTTGTGTATTTAAAAAGAAAAATCAGCAATTTATACTAAGCAAAGGAAGAGCAGCAATTTATATACACAGGTACCCTACTTATCTGATGGAATGTGAGTGTGTTTCGTACCTGAGTGCTGGGTTCTCTGTGCAATTTGTATGAATCACATGATCAGTTGTTACTTTCCAACACCATTCATATGCTTAATGGCCAATAGTTCTGGTCTTCCTCTAATCTTTCTACTGCATTTTAGCTTAACTTGTGTCAAATACGACATGTAGATAAACCTAACTTGTTGATATGGCGCATAGATAAGCCTAACTTTGGGATGTGAATTCCACAATAATTTAACAAAGAGCTACAGAAGCACTTTACCAGATTCTGCAAGGTATTATTAAATATGGTGCCCCACATCCTTGGAACTTCCTTCCCATAGAAACATGTACGGATTTATTACTTCTTGTTTTTAGGAAAACTCAGTATGTTTTTATTCCAGTCTGCTTTCAATTAATCTGCTATGCTTGAAGAATTTTAACTGCTGCTGGTTTTAAATTAATCTTTTTAAATTAATGGTTAAATCATAATTTGTGTAAACTGCCTTGTACAAAGCAGTATGCCCTGAAAGATAGGGTACAAATCTTTGAATAAATAAACAAAATACAGAGAAGACAATTTTAATATTAAATTTCAAAATTATGCAATATAAACTCTAAAAAAAATACTAACAGTGAAATCCTGTACTTGTCTACTTAGAAGTAAATTCCATTTTCAATGGGGCTTATTACCATATAAAGAGGTAAAGGATGCCAGCCTAAATTGCACGTTTTTGCATGACAATATAAACTGCATATAAACTGAAGGAGGTGAAAATGGTAGCAAGCAGCTGGAGTAATCAACAATTAGCGAACAGGTAAGAGGAAAGGAGGAGGACACTGGGTCATTGTTTCATCCACTTGATGACCAGTGGACTGGTTAATGCTGTCATTCTAATCATACTATCTACAGGTTGAGGACAATTGTTAAAATTATGGATGCAAAGTTACTCGGCACTTCAATTCTTAACATACTTACCTAGGAGTAGACCCCATGCATATTTACTCAGAGGTAAGTTGCGCTGATTTCAATGAGTTAAGAATGTGCCTAACTTGCTTCCAGAAGCTCCCTGCACACAAATGCAGCACTGCTCACCACAAAAAAACCTTAACAGTCAGAAAATCTGTGTGTGTACTACATAGCCTTCCCCAACCTGGTGCCCTCCAGATGTGTTGGCCATGCTGGCTGGGGATGGGAATTGTAGTCCAACACATCTGAAGGCACCAAATTGGGGAAGGCTGATGTACCAGAAGCTTCCTCTTACAGCAAGTTACTGGACTAGGGCAATCAGCGCCTAATACATTTTATGTACTAGAAATAATGAATGATTAATTAATTGTCTTGCATCCCAATCCTAATAGCCAATGAGCTGAATTAGTGTCTTACAATACCATTACCTTCTACGCATTTTTATCTTTCTGAAAAGTATTTCCAATTTCTATCTATTATTTTATATCTGACAATTTATTTTATTGCTTCCCAAATTATTATATTTTGCTAAACCCTGTAGCAATGGGAGTAGTTTGTATACAACAGTTTTCTAGTGCTAAGAACATCTGTTTATGCATAGCTTTCAATGAAATAAATATGAATTACTTACAGATATATGGATTTGGGATCACAATCATTATCCTCTCTTCTACTGTAGCATCCTCTCACCTTCAGTCTCCTTCTTCCAAACATTATAGTTCACTACCCTGGAAAGTTCTCACTGTTAATATCTGTCCTTGATAAAAAATAAAGTTTAACCTAATAATTTCAGATTGGGATTTTTAAAAATAAATGTTGGCCCAGTCCTTTAAACCTAGTTAGTTAATCAGAGAACACTATTAAGAGCTTGGAACCCAAATCCTTTAGTCCCTCTCAAGTATGATGCAGAAATAGTAACACCCGCATTTTAAGTTTTTCCCCACATTATGCATCTATTAAAGCATCCCATTCAGATATAACATGTACTTTCAGACTTTCAAAATAGTAATAAACAGCAATACTAATCTATTGCAGCACATTCCAGCCAAAGTTAAAGACTCTTAAGTTCTAACTGATTCAACAGGAGAATTTTAATAGCACTCCTACTAAAATTAATTAGACATTGCTTTGCTTAACATTGCTTGGATTTGCATTGGATATAACATTTGCTTATTATCTGAGCGAATTTAACTTTGATAAATTATACACATTGTTTTAATCTCTGTCTGCCTAAGTTCTGCAGTTAAAATTATTAACATCGCCAAAACCTTTTTGAAGTTGGTAGTACTTTGTGGAAAAGGCAAGCTCTTCACAAAGTAAGGATGCAGAATATTGCAGTTCTTATTGATTTATTACCTTGATTAAAGGAAATAAATTACATAACTATAAACATTTCGCTACTTCACAATAAGGTGAAGATCATCCTTCATGTTTTAAAATCACATTAACTACCAGCACAATCTGACCCCCCAGATGCATTGGCTGCAGGGGGTTAGGATAGGATGGAGGTGCCCCTCTGCTGGTTGCCTACTCAGAAGTAAACCCCACTGAGATCAATAGGACTTATTCTCACAAAAGTGTGTTCAGGACTGCAGCCTAACTACATCAATCCAAGTGGTGAAAATCCAAAGAAGTTTGTGTGTACAATCTGCCAATAACAAAGCTTTCTCCTCTATCACCAGCAACAACTGAACAAAAGCATTCCCCTTGTTCCATCACAAAACTGCTTTTTAGAACTCCTCTTGTGTTCAAGCAGCTTACAACACAAGGCTGAGTGTGTGTGTGTGTGTGTGTGTGTGATGGGTGCTATTGGTGGAAACAACAGGGGAAAGCCCTACATATGAGCATTTCCTAAAACGTTACATTTACCATGTCACAGTTAATTAGCAACAGAAAGTGTGCACTTAACTATGGTGAATACCAGATTAAAACCAAAGCTAAATGCTAGCACCAGAAAAAAGCATTAACTATGGTAAGTACATTTTAACAGAGCAGCATTGATACTGAGCATATTAATCTTGATGGTATAAAGTCACTAACTACTCTTACAGCACAATCCTATGCATATTTATTCAGAAGTAAGTCCTATTGAGTACAGTGGGGTTTATTCTCAGGTAAGTGGGTATAGGATTGCAGCCTTATGCATATAGACATCTCTGAGTAAATACTTAGACATACTGTTGTCGGCCTGCAATCAGTATTTTATTTATTTGTCTTTTAGATTTACAGCCTTCAGAAATGTTTTTGGTGCAAAGTTCTACAACTCGGATTGTAACATTGTGGCAAACGTGGTAATCAGGATATTTCTTTCAAAATTATTATCATCGTAACAGTGTTCCCAGACTGTTGTATTAGTTTCTGAGAGAGAGAGAGAGAGAGAATCCAATGCTAAAACATGATTGCTAGAGCTATGGAAATAATTCTTTCAGAGGTGGAGTATTAACTTCTGACTACAGCTTTCATGAAACACAGGAAAGTGATCTCAGCAATACACAGAAGAACGGGGTGGAGCAAGAAGGAACTGCATAGAGGAAGAATGAAGCAGGAACAAGACTCAGCACTTGTAGTCTATGCTGAGCTGCACATTCAAAGAGCACTGCATTACTGGCATACCAGTAGTACTGCTAACATAAACAGTAATAACCCAACCACACTTTCATGTGGCAGTGAAATTTTAGTGTTCGTGAAAATGTTGAGTAGAGATTGCTGGACAGTCAGCCTAACCCTTGAAGCATCCCACTGGAGAAACTCTCATTATACTGAAAAGGACTTGTGCCCCAGATATGTAGGTTCTTCCCTGAGGCTAGAGAGGGGTGATACTTGTTTCAGAGAGTTGAAGGTGGTACAGAAGGGGCATCATTGTCTTTGGCAGACAGGTTTTACAAGGTTCCACAGTGCTTCAAATCCTGTTTAACCAAAGACGACAAGTGGGAGAAAATAAAGTTGTGTGCACAATGCCTGTTCCTTGCCATCTTCAGCTCTCTGAAATATCCATTTCTTCCTCCAGCCTAAATAATGTAAGGGAGGACCTTACCACACTCTTGGTTTGGAAAGAGCAATCAATACATGTGTATTTATTATATTGATATCCTGCCCTTCCTCCAAGGATCTCAGAAGAGCATTGTCGCATACAACAACCATGCAAGAGGGACAGTGACTTGCCAACATCCAAGTGGTAAGCTCCATAGCTAGGGATGTATGAGAATTTCATTTCTGTTAGCAAATTAAGCAAACATGTCCTGCTCACATTCCAAACATGAGCAGCAGCACGTTTTTTTTCGAGACATGTTTGCAAATTCTTGAATTTGCAATTGTGTTAGAAAAATGTGTAGTTTTCAAAAAATGTGCACTTTGAAATGTGCATTTTTCTAAAATACTTTAGTCAAGGGGGAGAGAAGTGTGCATTTTTGAAAAATACGTACAAAAATATATACTTTTCCCATTCAAAATTCACACTTTCCTCATTCAAATGAGCAGGAAAACAGGTCACAAACCAAAATGGGAGTGAGCCCAAAAACGCTTTGAAGTGATTTTTTGAGAATTTAGTCAAGCTTGAAAATCACTGGTTCTCCCATCCCTATCCATAGCTAAGCATGGATTTGCATTGGTTTCCTACCAGCCACTACTCACAACTGAAGTTCAAGGTACATTTCCCACTAAGGTATTTTTACATCAGTAGCAGGTTAAGGTGGCCATGCTTTGATTTCACAAACACTGATGCTGTGGGAAAGAGTCCAGCAGGGTCTGAAAGCACTTAGCACATGTGTCATGTACTGACTGGTAACACTATTGGAGCGCATCAGATACCCAAGGTAAGTTTGTTCTGTCTTATCCTGCAAAATCTTTGTTAATCCATGTATGACTCCATCTAAGGCATTCCAGTTTCCAGCCTCAGACATTACCTTGCACCCCTCAAATTAACAATACTACTTTGAAGTAATTACTTTCATGTCTCCCAAAGGTACACTGGTTTTGGGCCTTCAAAAATACCAATAATATTACCGTGCATAACAAAACGACTTAAGAGTAACTTCTATAAAGATGACATTCGACATACATTGTTTTTTTAAAAAAACACCAGGATGTTGTGAGGTTATTTGGCTATTTAAAAAAGAAGGAAAAATCTTTAGCAATGCAGTATAGCCTCATCTACCCACATAAAATTGTGGAAAGGTGGGGAAGTAGGGCTAGTAGAAAGGATAATACAGAATTTTAATCAGAAGTTTAGATAAACGGAAGTGTTATTTGCACAGGGGTTTTCTTGACAATGTGAATGTGAGTTAGCTAATAACTCTGGATAATCAGTTGTTTTGGATTAGCAGAGTTGGGATAATAGAACTCCTACTGCATTATACAACAAGGTGCTTCTTGGGACATACAGCTGAGAGGTGCTTAGAAATAATGTCTTTTACTAAGCACCTCTCAGCTGTATGTCTCATAAAGGTCATAAAAAGGGCACAGGAAAGGCATTTTTCTGGGCTCTGAGAATATTAATTTCTCCTAAATATAAGACAAGAAATTATAGGCTGTGATCCATGAATCATTTAGAGAGAATGCTTGGATATAACCTTAAACTAATAGAAGAGTTGTAGAGCAAAGATATTCTGACTTCAATGATTTGTGGAACAAAAAGCACTGTGGATTACTTCCTAAATTCCACTAAATTCCATGAGATTATCTCCCAAGTAAGTGTGCATAGGACTGCAGCCTAAGTAAGTCAAAATAGTTTTGATTTTTAAGTATAGTAAAATGGATACTCATTGCTGAGGTGTACAATTCTAAACTATGTAGGAGGGCTATGTTATTCTATAAGACAAGAAGGCAACGTGGATAAGGTAATCTATTATTGGCACTACCAAAGGAAGGAATAAATTCCTAGATCAGAAAGCAGAGTATGAAGGTAGAACATTTCTTTTAGACTTGGTACTTCTAAGTTCAGTTTTGAAAAATAATTTTTGAAATTGAAAAGATCACCCTCGTACCACAGTAGTTTCAGCTCTACTCTTTCAGTCATATTTCTTTATGAGGTTTGGCCAGTGCCTTCCTGGACAACTGCATACCATAAAGGTCAGAGGTCACCTAGTGGAAAAATAGACCATTGTATTGCAAGCCTTGATACCTCAAGGCAAACGCAATAAATCCCATGAAACTTTGAAGCTACAAACTGTTCCGTCACTGAACAAACAATCCAGTTTCCTTAGCTGACATGAGTAGTTGTCCAGCATCACTAATACCAAGTACACAAACTTGCAATATGGATAAAATTCTGATCCTAGTTCACACGATATATGGTTCTTCATAATTTATTTCTACTGACCCACAAGTTCATTAAAATTAATTTTATACTCGCTACATATAGGTCCAGTTCTGAGTAGTTGTGAACAAGCAGGAGCGAGCGAGTTGTCCTGCCACTATCTCTGACTGAGTAAACAACTCAGGGATATTCTATCCCTGGGTTGTTTAGCATGACTCCTGAACCTGGAATTGTGAGTTGCTGGGGGAGAGACAGCCCAGACTTGTAATCCATGGTTTATTCTTTGGTTACAACTCTGAGCTGTCTTTCACAACAACCCACAATTTCAGGTTCAGGCATCATGCAAAACTCAGGGATTGAGCATTGTGATGCATCATAGGAATGTGGAAAGTCTGGGAAAAGAGAACAGAAACTTTGGGGAAATTACTTTACCTTTTTCCAATAGTTTGGACATGATAGATGGACAAGGGGAATGGGTTGCCAGAGCAACACTGACAGCCAAACACATAATCATGCGAAACTGGAAATCCAAAACCACCCTGAGCATTGAAATTTGGATTCAAGACCTCCTAGCACTGGCAGGCCATGAAAATATATTCTACATTAAAATTACAGAGGAAAAAAAATGCAAACAACTTGGCATAACTTCCTTGAACTCTATGAGGAATAAAAGACCTGTGCAATTAACAACTGGAGTATACCATACCACACAAGCCAATGAACAACTACCCTAATCCCCTTTCCTTTCCTGCTCTCTTCTCCCTCCTTACTTTCCCGCCTCTCAGTATCTTTCTTCCCCTTCTTCTGTAAGAATTGAACTGTAACAAGCAATGTACACCAAGTGAAAACACAAACCTGCAAAATATAGAACTGGGATGGGGGAACTCAGGGAACTGCAATTAAACTTGTAAAAAAAAACCCTGAAAAAACAAAAATTAACTCAATTAACAAAAATGTTTCTCTTATAAGATCCACAGTAAGAGGAACATAAATGTTGCCTCATTAAATATTTTCTTCCCTATTAAATAGGGTTGCTCTGTTTGTTGGGTTTCCCTCCATGACACCGGGTATCCATCTGGCCCAGATTCCCAGCTTTTTTTTAAAAAAAAAAAAAAGCAAGTCTGTACCTCTTATAGAACCAAAGATAGGAGGTAAGATGTGCAAGTGGTACTGTGCCCCATCGTTTTGAGATAAAAAAGGCCCCCCCCCCCATTGTTGTAGCCCCTGATGGAAATCACATATATAATGGACATGGAAGGGAGGCAGTGATATTAACAGAAATAGGAAAATAAGTCAGTCATAGGAAAACATTGATCAAAATTCAATTGTCTAGAGATGGAACTTCCAGGTTCCTTATGAAGGTCCCGCCCCCCTTGCTTGCAGAAAGTGATGGAGAAACCCAGGGCTTTAGCATACGTATGACTGGACAGCACCATGCCCCTATACAAAATAAAAGGTAGCAGCAAAGACAGGGGGCTATCTGTTCTAAAAGTTATTTCCATCAGCAGAACAGGGAGGGAGGGAATTTTCAGACATTCCACCTCCTCCCTGCAGCCCCCTTTCTAGTCTGCTTCAGGGGGCTGCGGGGGGGGGGGAGGTCTTGCCAAAAATGGCCCCACTCTTTGTTCTGCTGACAGAAACCACTGCTGGATCAAAGCACCTTCCATAACCGGAGGGACACCAATTGGATACAACTCATTAATTTCTTCTCTTTCTAAATCAGGCCTTATTTTGTATGGAAACTGTGATTAAAAAAAACATTTTAAACATTTAAAAATTGCCCTGACATTATTAATGCTACACTAGCTCCTTCTATGATGACATTCTTCTGGACATTTTTATTTAGACACAACTAAATTGCCCATAAACTGACATGAAAGTATGTCCTAATTAATTTTAACTGGTGTTTTTGTTGATTTTAGTGATGTTGCCTGCCTTGGTTCTGTCTTTTTTACTTTGTATTTTATTGCTGTTTTACTGTATTTTGTTGTGTTTTATTGTATTTGTATTGTTGTTGTTAGCTGCCTTGAGCACCATTTGGTGGGACACAAATTTAAAAGCAAAACAAACAAACTCCATTATTCCCATATTGCAGGTTGGGGGAAAGAGGCTATGGTTTGGAAACAGCGGCAGTAGTATAGTGATTGCCACAGAACCATCCCCTTCAAGCACAGCCAGGGTATTACATATAAGACCCACCAAAGAGCTCACAATTTCTTACAAGCTGCGGGAAAATGTGATTAAAATTTGCTAAGACAGTGAAGCTTGGGAATCAGATAAAATTGCTTTGCAGCACAAGTACAGCTTCACAAGGCACCACTTGGCCATCTTGGTTTTAACTAGCAGTTCTATTACTTTTCAGTCTTTTTCAACATTAACAGTGCAATCCTATAAATGTGTACTACTCAGTCACTGAGTTCAACGGGGCTTAGTCCCAGGTAAACGGGTATAGGATTTCTGCCTACTAAATATTTAAATGCAGGTTCTTAATTAAGAAGAATCTAGAGGCTGCATTTTTTCATGCACATTTTGATTAAACCACAAAAAAGGTTTGAATTATGATTGCTTTCTACAGCTGTGATATTGTTCACTGTATTCGGTAATTTTGCCAATCATTCAAATTATTTTTCATTGGAGGGAAATGTTCAATATTATTGTGACAAGATTTTGGATGGAATTCCTGCTCATCTATGAAGTTTACTGAGTGGCCCTGGGAGTCACAATTTCCCCGCTAACCATGGTTAGGTGGTCAGGAATGTTATGTCTGGCTTTATAACAGCTTTATAACAACTGTGTGCAGAACATGTGGGTGGACAGAATATGCCTCTATCCCCACTTGTGTGTACACCCATTACAGGATGTGATCACTTCATACTTAATGGTTAGTATTCGCCTACTGGGGAGCAAGGGAACACAATGCAAGAGAGCAGGGCATGGTAAACAGTAAGAAAAGCTAGCCAGTGGTTTTCTCCCAAAGTTTTATGGAAGATACTAAAAGGCCTCAATATTAATATAAAAAGTGGGACAGTCAAAACAGTTTGACTCAGAATTCTAACAGCACTGACTTCTCTTGGGGATGCTAATCTGCTACTTTTCATGAACAGTGAAATGGAGAGAAGGTGACATAAAATAAATTGGCAACTGAGGGGTTGATATGGGGAGCCAGTGAAAGCAAACAGCTAGGGATACAATGTAAAAGCGGAAATGCAGGCGTATTAATAAGGATGAAATAATTTTCATCTGTTCCTACAAAACTGATTATAGGTTACAACGAATTTGCTATTGCTGTAAGTCCTTTTCACTTACCATCACCTCACCAGATTAGCAAAGCCTGTCTACTCATTCTTAATTTCACCTCCTAGAATTTTCAAAAATATATTCACAAGTCAAAAATCTCTCTGCTTTTTCATAAAAAGCCCATTTTTAAGACAGCAATTTCTAATACACTATTAAGTCAAGTATCATTTAACATGTATTTCTAGATAGAGATCATATATAATATGATTAACACTGCGCTTGTTTGTGAACATACCAGGGGTTTACAAAAAATGAGAGATCAGGACAACAGTGGATAATTACAGCAAAAGTTAACGAAGGTTTAGCTACTGGAAAATTAACATTAAAATCAAGTTTTCAAATGGTGAAAGATTTGTTTATGATAAGCACAAATTCTGTATATGGCCACTCCTGAAACATCACTAATACTTAAAAATATGAATTAATAGATGCTGTCGGCATTTCTTTTTTATGTTTTGTTTTGCATATTATCATACATATCATGTAATCTTGGAGTGTCAAGTGTGATGACCATAAACACTAATGTGCCTGTAGACACTTCCCTCGGCCTCCCAGCAGGTCCCAGCAGGCCTTCCTAATGTTTGTTTTTTTACATTTTTTAAAATTAAAAACAAAATTAGAAGGCTGGCATGCTGCCGAGCAAAGCGCCAGTGCTATCTTTATTTCCTAGAATGCCCCAGAAGCAGGTAAGGCCAGTGTTTTGTTTTGACACACACTGTGCTGCTCAGAAAAAAAGAAAAAAAAATGAAGCTGGGAGTGGTGGCGGCACGGAGCACCCTGTGGGGCTAGCGGTGATGTTTTGCCAGTGTTGTGTGTGTTCCTGCGAGTATGTTTTGCCTGATTTGGGGGGTTGTATGTGTGTACTGCCTAGTTTTGTTTGTCTAGTTCTTCTGGTGCTCCAAAAGGATCTCTCAAGACTGGGGGAATGGGCATTAAGATAGCAAATGCAGTTCAATGTAAAGAAGTGTAAAGTGATGCATGCTGTGGAAACAAATCCTAACTTCTCATATCTGCAGCCGAAGTCTGAGCTGCTGGAGAATAACCAGCAAAGAGATCTTGGGATTGCAGTGGATAGCTTGATGAAAATGTCTACTCAGTGTGCGGCTGCTATGAAGAAGACAAATTCTGTGGTGGGTATCGTTAGGAAGGGAATAAAAAATAAAACTGCCATCATAATGCTTTTATAGTATGCCCACACTTGGAATACTGTTTGCAGTCCAGGTCAGAGCACCTCAAAAAGTATACTGTAGAACTGGAAAAGGTACAGAAAGGGGCAACCAACATTATCAAGGGGCTGGAGGAACTTCCCTATGCCGAAAGGTTACACTGTTGGGGGGTGGGGGGTGTTTTAGCTTAGAAAAAAGCAAGTAAGGGGAGACATGGTAGAGGTGTACAAAATTATGCATGGTGTGGAGAGGGAAAATTTTTCCTCCCTCTCTCAAAATATTACAACCCGGGGTTATCCAAGGAACCTGAATAGTATGAGATTCAAGACAAACAAAAGGAAGCACTTCTTCACACAGGGCATAATTAAACTGATGCAGCATGGGCTCTTCTTGCGTTCTTAACACATATGACAATGTTTAAGTTAATAGATCATCCTATTCACCAACTTCACTAGTGCAGTGTACAATAATAACTGCCATAATTTCAGTTAGCCATAGGACTGTTTGCCCTTTAATCCTTTTCAACATTGAGCTTTACTACACGAAGCATTCATTGTGCGCTTGTCATTCCTTACTCATGGTTGTTTACAGGTTCTTTAAACAACCTTGTGACCCTCCAGTTACACCTCTGTTTTTTAAAAGCACTTTCTTTTTAAAAGGCGGGAAAACTGAAGTATTATTTGTAAAAGAAAACTGGTTCTCCTACTGGTATAGCTGTGACATTTCGCTATAGCACAGCATCACCTAGAGGTTATGTAGCGGAAAAGCAGGAAAGGAAAAGTTCTTTGTGTAGCACTCAGGTCTCAATTCTGTGAAGACACTGAAAGTAAATACAGAGGATTAACAGCCTATTGAAGAAAAGCTAATTGATATAGGAATAGCATACATCCAGTAATATATTTCCAATCATTAGTCAAAAGAAAAGAGACCACAGTGTTTTTCCAGCTAAAGTGAAGTTCACAAGGCTTGAACTGCAAGCCCGTTGACAAGAAAAATAGGAAATCATTTGCATATACTAGACAAGGTGATCCATTATGATTTAACTTTTTCTTAAAAGGAAGCATTTTGATGTAAAGAATATTGTATTCTTTACATGGATTTATTGCAGGTCCCGACTATGGGCACTTATTGTAAAGCAAATTCCAGTACACTCAAATCAGCTCTAGCAAACTCACATAAATACTGCTAAGTTGTCTTGAGATTTGGGTGGAAGTATTGTCAATACACTGATGTAAGCTCTATTACTTGCTTTTATCAGATCCTAGGAGCAAGTGGAAATTCTGAACCAATGGCCCTGTTCAGACATAAGGCTAAGCCCTATGGTTAAGCGTTTTGAGCTAACTATGATGGCTTAGAGTGCTGTCTTGTGGGGCGTTTTCCTAATCATGGTGGCTACATAGCCATGGTGTAACCAGGCTCACTAACCATATGCTGCAGTAGGGTTAGAGGCCCCTACTGTGGCCTAGCATGTTATCTGTGGGGCCCCCATGGTTAACCAAGCGCTATCACAGAGCTCCACAGCAAGAGGGGCCGAAAACAGCCTTGCCACTCCTACCAGCATGTGAGATCTCCATGGTCAAAATCTGCCTAGCAACACATGATGCGGCAGCTGAGAGCCAGCCTCTTCGCTCTCTGTCCCCACCTACATAATGAAATTGGAGAAGCATGCAGGGGACAAAGAGGTTTTCAATCCCATGCCACTGTTATCAGCACAGTGGCCTTGAGTGCTCCGTGCTCCCAAGTATGAACTCATGCATCCGCTGCAGAAAGCGAAAACAGCTCCGCCCACCCAGCCAAGCAACATCATCCCTGCCTCAGACTGCACCCCCCACAAGCTACAGACCTCCCAGCCCCCACTGCCAGTAAGGCCCTAATATATGGAACAGACCAGTCATCCGTGTTCCCCTTTCATGACACCATGAACTGGTCTGCCACCAAGCTGCTGCCATCTCCTACTTCAAGTACAGTGAGCACCCAATTCCCCCATACCATGTGTGGGGCTCCCATCCTGCTCCACCCAGCCCCTGAATTTCCCCCTTGCCTGCCCCACTTTCCCATTTTGACTCCATTCGGTATCTTAGCATTTCTTTATGTTTTGTAACACTATCTGACAAGGCCAGATTTCTACATGTCCACACTGCTGCTTTGTTCATCAACAAAGTGAAACTTTGCACCGAGACCTACTCCCTTGTTGTGGTGGTGGGGCTTTGCTGGGGGGCTTGGGAGGGGAAGGGGCCAGCAGCAGCATGGGTGTGTGTCTGTGGGCAGGGCGGAGCGGCGACATAGGGGCTCTCACCCATTGCCTCCTTCCCGCCGCCACTCGGTGCTCCGCCATGCACCTGTTGGGAGTGAAGAGGAACACAGGTGGCCAGGCTCTTGCTCCACTGCCCACGGCACCAGAAGGTCTGCCTAGGGCTGCGGGGCCCCACAGCCACCCCATAGCTATACAGTTGGGGCTCTGAGGTGTGGCGGCATGGTGACTACTGGACACATTTGGGGCCTGCACCGATGAGCCCAAGAGGAGGGGGCTTGTTGGGGATGGCAGGTTGGGCTGCTGACACATGTGGGCCCGCCTTCCCTCTGATGCGGATGGTGCTGAGTGGCACAAGGGTGTGGTTAAGGGATGGGGTGGCGGCGCTGGAGCTCAGGTTCTGCAGTTCCCCGTTGGGGGTGGACCCAGGGGTAGGGGCCGGTGGGCAGTGGTAACCACCATGCACTCTGATTAGCCTAACCACCCTTCCCCAAGTTACATCTGAGCAGGGCCAATATCTAGCGGCAATGAGGGACTGGATGTGGCCTTTCAAACTTAAAAAGACTGGACAGATGGGTAAAAGAACCAAGCGGAACACATTAGCCACTGAGAGTGGACAGAAACAAGTGGCCAAAACAAAATTCCATATCTGGAAGCCCTGACTCCAGCTCTGTGTTAGCACTTTCACAACTTCAAAGGCTAGAAATTTATTTGCATCCATATACATAAGAACATAAGAAGGGCCTATCTAGCCCAGCATTCTGTTTCCAGTCAGATGCCTAAGGGAAGCGCACAAGCAGGCATGAGAGCAATGGCAACGGCAACCTCCCACTTGTGTTCCCCAGAAACTGGTATTCGGAGGCATACGACCTTTGATATTAGAGGTAATATACAGCCATCATGACTAGTAGCCACTGATACTCTTATCCTCCATGAATTTGTCTACTCCCCCTTTACAGCCGTCCAAACTGGTGGCTATAACTACATCTTGTGGTAGTGAATTCCATAGTTTAACTATACGCTGCGTGAAGAAATACTTCACGCCTTCTTTTTGAGTGAGGATACACACACATACCCTCACTCAAAAAGAGCACCTTTATGCCATTAACTAACATTCAGATATAATTTCATCTGTTAGTGTGGGAAGCCATATGAAAAACCTAAGGCTGCCAGAAAACAACTAATTTTCTTACTGTGGACATAATGAATTAAAATGCAATTTTGAAATTAAATTTCAATTAAAATGTTACTTTGTCTAATCAGAAGGCTCACTGTTTTCTCTATTACTACTGAAGGTCAGGAGAGTCGCTGTGAAGACTGCGTGGAGAATTTTTATTTATATTTCTTCTCCAATGGAACGGTTAATGGGGCTAAGAGATGCAGGATAAGGGAAGCAAAGACAAATTATCCATTGCATGAAATTATGGTGGGTAAATTAAAACAAATTATAAAAACTGATTACCAGATTGCTTGTTGTCTACCCTCCACCCCCTGGCCAAAACCTGGATTAGTATCTTCTCAATTATCCAGCTCAGAAGAAGGACCAAGATTTCTAAAATGATCAAACCACTCTATTGAAGACCTTATTCAGTACACAATGATGTCATAGACTCATAGAATAGTAGGGATGGAAGGGGCCTACAAGGCCATCGAGTCTAACCCCCTGCTCAATGCAGGAATACAAGTCAGAGCATCCCTGACAGATGGCTGTCCAGCCTCGTCTTGAATGCCTCCAGTGTGGGAGAGCCCACCACCTCCCTAGGGAATTGGTTCCATTGTCGTATTGCTCTAACAATCAGGAAGTTTTTCCTGATGTTCAGCCAGAATCTGGCTTCCCGTAACTTGAGCCCATGATTCCATGTCCTGCACTCTGGGATGATCAAGAAGAGATCCTGGCCTTCCTCTCTGTGACAACCTTTCAAGTACTTGAAGAGTGCTATCATATCTCCCCTCAGTCTTCTCTTCTCAAGGCTAAACATGCCCAGTTCTTTCAGTCTCTCTTCATAGGGCTTTGTTTCCAGTCCCCTGATCATCTTTGTTGCCCTCCTTGGAACCCTCTCCAGGTTGTCTGCATCCTTCTTAAAGTGTGGTGCCCAGAACTGGACACAGTACTCCAGATGAGGCCTTACCAGTGCTGAGTAGAGGGGAACTAGTACTTCCTGGGATTTGGAAGCTATGCTTCTATTAATGCAGCCCAAAATAGCATTTGCCTTTTTTGCAGCCCCATCACATTGTTGGCTCATATTCAGCTTGTGATCAACAACAATTCCAAGATGTACATTCTTTTGCATCATGGTATAGGTGTACATTGTACAAACCGGTTCACTTTATTTTTCTTACTTAAAAATAAAACAGAAACCAGAATAATCCTATATATTCATGTATTAGCTGTGGGTTCACTTTAGAAATCAGGTCATTTCACCTTCAAAGAATAATATCACTTGAGGTTTCTTACACCTGAATAAACATTTACCATGGATGATTTCACTATTAAATTCATTTGTATTTGAAAATACAATATAGTAAGTTGACTTGTGAACCACTGGTTGCTCAAAACACTTAAAAACATTCTCACAAATCTTTGGGCCACTTCATAAACTCTATAGGAAGGACAGGGAAGGGCATACCGGGGGAGGTGTTGCCTTGTATGTCAAGGAGGGCATAGTGTCAAGTGGTCTAGAACTCCTAAAAGGGATAGGCTCTTCCACAGAAGCTATGTGGATGACAATTGTTGTTGTTCAGTCATTCAGTCGTGTCCGACTCTTAATGACACCATGGAATACCAGGCTTCAAAACTAATTTAGTGGTAGGAACATGCTATCGTCCCCTAGACCAGAATGCTCAGAATGACCTTGAGATGGAAAACGAAATCAGGGAGGCCTCCAAACAAGAAAGTGTTATAATAATGGGTGACTTCAATTACCCCCACATTGATTGGATAAATGCATGTTCCACCAATGACAAAGAGGTTAAATTTCTCAATCCCCTAAATGATTGTGCCCTAGAACAGTTGGTCATGGAACCGCCCAGAGGGGAGGCAACCCTGGATTTAATCCTAAATGGTGTCGCCCAGGACCTAGTACAAGATCTAAATGTTGCTGAACCAATTGGAAACAGTGATCACAGTGCTATCAAATTTAATATATATTTAAGTGGAAAATTGCCCAGGAAGTCCAACACAGTCACATTTGACTTCAAAAGGGGAAACGTCTCTAAAATGAAGGAAATGGTGAAACGGAAGCTAAGAAGGGGAGTCAAAAGGCTTAAATCCCTTCAAAATGCTTGTAGATTACTCAAAACCACAATAATAGAAGCCCAGCTAACATGTATACCACAGGATAGGAAAGATAGCACCAAGTCCAAGAGGTCTTCGGCATGGTTAATGAGCAGCATCAAGGGAGCTATTAGAGAAAAGAGGACTTCTTTCAGAAAATGGGAGTCTTGCCCAAGTGAGAAAAACAAAAGGGAGCACAAGCTTGCACAAAGGCAATGCAAGCAGACAATAAGAGATGCAAAAAAGCATTTTGAGGAACATATCGTTAACAACATCAAGGCCAACAATAAAGAATTCTTAAATATATCAGAAGAAAACCAGCTAGGGTGGCAGTTGGATCACTGGATGACAATGGAGTTAAAGGAGTACTGAAGAAGGCCAAGGAGATTGCAGAGAAGCTGAATGAATTCTTTTCATCCATCTTCACTGCAGAAGATATAGGACAGATACCTGTACCTGAACTGATGTTTTCAGGAAGGGAGTCTGAGGAACTGAGGCAAATAGTGGTGACAAAAGATGAAGTTCTCAACCTTAACTGATAAATTTAAAGCAAATAAATCACCAGGCCCAGATGGTATCCAGCCTAGAATTCTCAAAGAACTCAAATATGAAATTGTTGATCTTCTAACCAAAACATGCAACATGTCCCTAAGATCAGCCTCTACACTGGAGGACTAACACCAATTTTCAAAAAGGGATTCGGGGGGGGGGGGAATCCAGGAAATTAAAGACCGGTTAGCTTAACATCTGTTCTGGGTAAATTGATTGAAGGCATTATTAAAAATAAAATTGGTAAACATAGAGAAGGACAAGCCCTGCTGAAAAAGAATCAACACGGCTTCTGCAAAGGTAAGACCTGTCTCACTAACCTTTTAGAGTTCTTTGAGAGTGTCAATAAACATGTAGACAGTGGTGATCCGGTAGGCATTGTTTACTTGGACTTCCAAAAGGCTTGTGACAAAGTCCCTCACCAAAGGCTCCTGAAAAAATGTAGCAGTCATGGAATAAGAGGATAGGTCCTCTTATGGATCAGTAACTTTTGGCATTTGGGGTGGGTTAGGGTATTTTAGAAAACGTTATTATTGTAGAATTTTATTGTTTTAAACTGTTTTATTATATGCTATGTATCGCCTAGAGTGTCTGGGTGACCAGCCAGATGGGTGATTAATGAATTTAATAAATAAAATAAATAACTGGTTAAAGAATAGAAAGCAGAGAGTAGGAATAAGCAGTACATTCTCCGAATTCGGGGAAGTAAATGGTAGGGTCCCACAGGGATCTGTATTGGGACCAATACTTTTCAACCTGTTCATAAATGATCTGGAATTAGGAGTGAGCAGTGAAGTGGCCAAGTTTGCTGATGGCACCAAATTATTTAGGGTGGTTAAAACAAAAAGGGATTGTGAAGAGCTCCGAAAGGATCTCTCAAAACTGGGAGAATGGGCACCTAAATGGCAAATGTGGTTCAATGTAAGCAAGTGTAAAGTAATGCACGTTGGGGCAAAAAATCCCAACTTCAAGTATAGCCTGATGTGATCTGAGCTAGCAGTGACTGAGCAAGAAAGAGATCTTGGGGTTGTGGTGGACAGCTCAATGAAGATGTCAACCCAGTGTGCAGCTGCTGTAAAAAAGGTAAACTCCATGTTAGGCATAATTAGAAAAGGGATTGAGAATAAACTGCCAACGTCATACTGCCCCTATACAAATCTATGGTGCGACCACACTTGGAACAATGTGTACAGTTCTCGTCACCACACCTAAAAAAAGATATTGTAGAGCTGGAAAAGGTTCAGAAAAGGGCAACTAAAATGATCAAGGGGCTGGAGCACCTCCCCTATGAGAGAAGGTTACAACATCTGGGATTGTTTAGCCTGGAAAAAAGGAGGGTAAGGGGAGACATGACACAGGTCTACAAAATTATGCATGGTGTGGAGAATGTGGATAGGGAGACATTTTTCTCCCTTTCTCAAAATACTAGAACCCGGGGCCGTCCTATGAAGCTGATTGGTGGGAGATTCAAGACAGATAAAAGGAAGTACTTCTTCACATAGCGCATATGGAATTTGCTACCACAGGAAGTAGTGATGGCCACCAGTTTGGATGGCTTTTCCTGGAGGAAAAGACTATCAATAGCTACTAGTCTAGGTGGCTATGTGCTACCTCCAGTATCAGAGGCAGTGAGCCTATGTACACCACTTGCTGGGGGACACGGGTGGGAGGCTGCTGTTGTGCTCATGCCCTGCTTGTGGGTTCTTGGTCGACAGCTGGCTGGCCACTGCGTGAACAGAATCCTGGACTAAATGGACTTGGTGTGATCCAGCATGGCTCTTCTTATGTTTTTATATATTATGGCAAGAACACATGTATTCCCATATGGGTATATCCTGCAGGATATCACAGTCTATCAGAAATTTCCTGTGGTGTTTACCTATATCACATGTTTTTCAAAACACATTTTTTGTATTACCAACATTATTTAAGCATACACAGTAGGGTACACGTAATATATAAAGCAGCATTTATATCTGTAGAGGTCACTGATTTACCTAAACAAACGAGAACAGGATGAGCCATTTTTCTTAGAGCTAAGTCAGTTTTTAAACAAACGTTCTAGATTTTTATCTTTATCTATCTGCAAATACATATTCACTGTGCTGAGATAAAACTACATACAGAGTGGCCCAAAAGTAGGTATACAGTATAGTTTATTTGCATTTTATTACACTGTTTATTACATTTACATTTGTTTAATACTGTTTAATCTCGTATGTGCTCGAAATGTATTCCATCAACGTTGCAACATTTCTAGAACATGTCCTACAACTATGAAACCCCGCTTACCTGGCTCCACTGGGGTCCACAGGTGGGGGGAGGTGATCCATTCCTCCCCCTGGAATCCTTGATGGGGGGGGAGGCGATCCATTCCTCCCCACCGGAATCCTGCCCGGCTGGCTCTGCTCCGGCTGGGCCAACCCGCAGCAGGGCCTCCAGCCACTGCCGGGCTGCTGCGGACGCAAATGGCGTCCTGCATAGGGGACGCCATTTGCGTCCCTACACCGGCCCGTGATAGGCTACATATATATTTATGTAGTCTATCACGACTAAAGCAGGGACTCAAATGGCGTCCCCTACGCCATTTCCGTCCCTGCTTTAGCCGTGATAGGCTATGTAAATATATACGTAGCCTATCATGGGCCGGCGTAGGGACGCAAATGGTGGCTGCTACGACGGCCGCCATTTGCGGCCGCTGCGATGGCCGCCTTTTGCGGCTGCAGCAGCCCGGCAGCGGCTGGAGCTGCCGCTGTCACCGCTTCATCTGCCACCGGAGCCGCTGCCGGAGCCACAGCCAGGTAGGCTCTGTTTCACGGGGTGGTGGGGCAGGTTGCTCCGTTCCGCCACGGATTCCGAGGAGCCGAATTCACTGGAATTCGGCCTCCCTGGGATCCGTGGCAGAATTCTCTAACATCCCTACCTACAACACCTTCGCTGGACAGTGCACCCCACACTGTGATGCCTGGCTGGTTCAGCTGCGATGTGACAGTCAAATGAGGATTTTCATCTGCCCAATACACACAGTTATGCCTGTTCACGTGGCCTGACAACTTGAAAGAAGCCTCATCTGACCAGATGATCTTATCAAGAAGGTCTGGTTTGTTAGAGATTTGGTTACGCATCATCTCACAGAATTGCAACCGACGGTCTGGGTCGTCCTCCAAAAGACCATGTAACAGTCTTGGACGGTACGGCTTCAATTTCAATTTACGCATTTAGCGTTGCAAGGATGTTCTAGGTATGGATAGCTGCTTAGACGCACGTCGTGTGGACTTTTTCAGACTGTTCACAACTGTCAGAGCGACTCTAATCTCATTTTCCTCTGTCATAGATGTCCTAAGACATCCAGATTTTGGTGCATTAGCCACTGCACCTGTTGCTTCAAATTTATCTCTAAGACGATAAATTGTCAGACGTGATGGTGGAGGAGTGTCAGATGCTTCTTGCCACGCTGTGAGCGCCCACTCAGCATTTTCAGTCTTCCAGTACTGCATTAAAATCTACTTTTCTTGTTCTTGACTCGCGTTCGCTGCCATCATTCACAATATCAGTAAAAAAATAACAAAACAACTAAACAACTGTATACTTACTTAAGGGCCTCACTCCCCTCACTCTCTATACTTAACTGATTTAACTGTCACTCCCTGTCACTCACTCTTCCCAACTGCCATTTTGACTCCACCCACACATCTTCTATTCACACATTTTCTCCCCCTCCCATCAACATTCTAAACAACTGTATACCTATTTTTGGGCCACCTGGTATATGTACATATTAGCCAACTAGATGTTCAACTGAAATGGCCAGAGTAGAACTCACAAAGACTGTTTGGAAACCAACTAACTATCCTGCACTACTACTAATGCTATACAGTAGCATGACATTAATGCTTCATTAATAAAGTACAGTACTGAAGATTATTTTATTATATTACCGTATTACTCTTGTTCAAACAAGGTACATATTAGTGTTGTGGTTATTTTCTTCTGATTATTTTATTTTCACGTGCATATACTGCAGTTCCTGTATAGATGTACACAAAACAATAATTTCTTTTTTATGTCTAATGAGATCAATAACTGACCAAGGGACAACTGGGTACACCAACTTGATGATCCTATAATCACTTGAAGAACTGCTAAGAAATATTGCTATTCTTATATTGTGGACATTCATTTCACCTGGAGGATAGCTCCCATTGTAAATTAACAACCACAACAGCAAATGAGAAACAGTTTTAAAAAGCAAACTTTAACATGTCTGTCTGATTCATTATTAATAACAGTAATGAAAGCTAAGGTCACAGAAGCAAAAATTAATTTGGCAGGAAATCTTAACACCAGAGCACTTAACTCACAGGTTCTGAATCTCAAAAATAATATGGGAAATATACAACTGAGTCAAACGTTTTACTATGATCTATTTTTATAACAATGGATAATAGCTTATTTGAATTTGTGTATGCACTCTGTAGTACATAATATATTGTACTGTATTAAGAATGAGTTAAACATAGGACTGCACTGTAAGTTAAATTATACAGCTTCTTTAGCACTGCAGATAGTATATTCTATGGCTACTGACACTTGTTAGTAGTCTGTCTTCTCATTTATATTCATATTAATACACACACACACACACACACACACACACAGTTGGAGCCAGAGATTCTGTGAGTGAATATCTACCTACAGAACCTTCCATTCACAGAAGGGAGGAAGGAGTGGAAGACTATTTTCACCAGTTATACCTTTCCCCTGTGCCCATGAAAATCTGCTCCAGAGGACTGGAGGAACCTCTTGAGCACCATGGGAGGGGACAATGGGGTGGGGGGGAATTGTCAAAATTCCATTTTATTTCATACTAGTCAGACTGCAACTGGAATACTGTGTCTAATTCTGAGTGCCACAAGAATATAGGCATGAGGAGGGCAATGAAAATGGTAAAGCGTACAGAAAACCTCTGAGAAAAGAGGGAAGGAACTGAGTATGTTTGGTCTGAAGAAGAGAAGATTGAGAGGAAACTGGGCTGTCACATAAAAGAGAGCAAAGACTTGTTCTCTGCTGCCCCAGAGGGCAGGACTAGATCTAATGGACAGAAGGCTGGATTTTAGCTGAACTTTAGGAGAAATTTCTTAACAGAGCAGTTTGACAATGGAATCACTTGCCTGTGAAGGGATCTCTCTCTCACTGAAGGTCTTCAACCTGAGTCTGAGTAACTATATGCTGGGAAGGCTTTATCTCTCCATTGAGCTAAAGGCTCCCTCCTACTCTATAATCCCAAGAGGGCTGGTGTTTACAATACCCATATCAATACTATGATAATTATCACTAACAATAAATGCCATAGAGATAATATCCTAATAGTTACTAGGCTTGCATCTCAAAACTGGACAGCTTTTTTACTTTTCTCCCACATGAATTAATTACACTTATGAAGAACATTTTTACTTGTGCAAAGTACTTTAAATCCTTATCTTATTTATTTTCACAATGATCCTACTATTCTTTGTACTTTAGAAAACCAGCTGCAGCTGAAAAATGGTGGGTTAACCAAGTTCAGTCAGGGCTACTTCTCACACATCTATCTTCCTATATGGAGTTAGGATGAAATCCTGCATGTCAATGTGTAAAATGTTATAGGAAAGTCATGAGAGTTACAGATATTTGGAAACTGTAAACAGGAGTTTGCTTTTGGGGGGTGGGGGGATGCATCTATGCCAAACAAATACATTTTGAAAATGTACTGCTAGTCATAACAGATCCCTGATCTCTTCAGTGTTCAATCCACTTGATTAGAGATTGCCACCTTCTGTACTCCCAAGCAGCCACTGTACTACCTACAGAGTGTGTTTGGGGGGCGGGGGGGGGGGGTGTCAAGAGAATGCTGGTGTAGCGTAGTGGCTAAGAGATGAAGCTACAAATCAGATCCCTGGTTTGAAGTTCACCTCTGACATGAACGTACTAGGTAGTGCTCTTAAACAAGCCACTTTCTGCCAATCGCTACCTCCCCCTCCCCATCTGCAATAGGGGCGATAATAATACTGACTTACCTTACAGGGTTTTGTAAGGATTACAACTAGATAATGCATGTGAAGCACTTTGAACATTTGAAAGTGCTGTATAGATGCTAAGTATTAAGTATTGTTATTTCACAAATGAAAGCTTTTATGCACAGACAGACTCTACATATAATTCTCTACATATTGCCGAACACATGTACTCAAAGCCCTTTACATACATGATTTTGGCAACCCTTACAACAATCCTGTAAGGTCAGTATTGTTTTCTTCATATTACTACTGAGGAGCTGAGGCTGAAATAGTGGCTTACCGAGGGCCACCAAATGAGATCAGGGCTATGCTGAGTTTCATCCACCTCAAAGCTCAGGCTTGTAGCCATTGCAGTTACCTTTACTACAATCTACAATCAGAAAGGCCAGCTACAAATCTCCCAGAATCTAGGCCTAAGAAGGTAAGCAGTGGAAATGACCAAAAGAACTAGTTTTAGTTACTAGATTCATCACTGCTGAAAAATAGTGTAACAATTAGTATGGTATTTTGATCTAAGAGCTAAATATAGAAAAGAGTTTCAACTGCAGTGCCTGGCATGTATTATTTTAAAACAACTCCAATATAACAATTTAAACTTTGATTCTAGATGAGCTAAGGTTATGAATTAAAGCTACTTAATTTGTAGCCACAAAACTACATAATTCCCAATCTACAGATGCTCAAGTCTTTAGCACACCAAAGCAATATTGATTTTTTAAAAAAGCAAATGCTACCTCAGTGCTTTCTCACAAGAATATATTACTTCTAAACACAGAGGATAGTACCCAATGTTAGTCCTATATAGTGTAGACCGATTTACATGAATAGGACAAGTTAGTTACAACAGGTCCCATTCATTTCAATGGATTTACTCTACGTAGGATTAACAATGGGTAGTACCCAGATGGTACTACTAGATGAATATGCCATATGAAAAACAAAAAATATGTAGCTGTTCATGCACATTATGCACACATAATATTCTAGAGATTTTGTATTTGTACTTTAATTATTAACTGGAGATCATTTGCTAGACACGTGATACTGCTTAATCATGTTTACACATGTGTCTTCCTGGGTTCAAGAGTTTTAGACAATAAAATATCATTTTTTAGTGAACAAATGGAGTAAATAAATAAATTATTAATGTAAATAGATTAGATTAGATATGATTCTACTAATATAAGAAGGAGGAGTGAATCTCTCAATGCAATTACTTATGCGGGAGGTGCAAAAAACCAAAATTACTCTTGTATGAAGTATAAAACTTAACTTGTATTGTGATGGGTAAAAATGTAATTAAGATCCAAAACATTAGACAAATTCCTGGAAGACACAAAGAGCTATCAGTCATCAGGTATTGTACAAGGACTCTATGCCATTTCTCAAGGCAACTGTCAAGATGCCCCTGTTGCCTACTGAATCCTCCAATAGCCAGAATCAACACTCAGACAAAAGGGCTGCTTTCCAAAGCTTTAATTCCATTCATCCTAATGAAGCATACAGATGCCAATTGCCTGAGACTCACAGAAACTACAAAGGAACAGCCTTCTAGGGGTTTCTAAGGGTTAGGACGTCAGTTGATCTCCGTTTGGGAAAAACACGGCGGCCACTCTCTGAATTTAAGGGGTGGGAGGAGAAGATCTCCCCCTCTCCCGTGATGCTTCTGGGTGCAGCTGTTGACATCGAGCCAATCGGGCTGAGCATCTAAGCTCGGCTCCTGCAATCTCTCGCTTGTGCCTGCGCCTCGCGTCTAAAAGCTCAAGTTGTCCCTCCCTTTCCATGCTTGGGTCACTGTCGCTCCCAGGGATGTGAACGGGGGGGTGCTCCCCCTCCCTCTCTGAAGTCTGAGAGAGTTCTTCCCCCACGAATGTATCTCCTCCTCAGAATTAGAGCTTCCTTGGGACTCTATGGGCTCAGATACAAACCCTGACAGCAACCCCAGACATCTGATTGCTAGAACAACAGGGCATGAGTCACTTCCTAATTGCCCTGGTTTCTTTCTCTGGAGCATTCAGTACCTGTTGCTGTTCTGGACAGGATATCGGACTAGATAAACCACTAGTGTCACCCAGTATAGCAGTTCCTTCATTAGGTTCTTGCATAAGTAAGAATTAAGCACCTAATTATCCTTGAATGTATTTAAGCGAATACATAACCAAAGGAAAACAATTGTCTGCACACATTTTATTTACACTCTAATGGCAGCTTCATGTCAAAATAGATTTTAAGTAAGAAATTATTACTTTATATTCAATTCCTACAGGCTAAAATTAAATGTATTTATTTATTACATTTATATCCCACCATTTTGTCTCCTACAAGGAACCCAAGGCAGCTTAGATGTTCCTTCTCCTCCCCATTTTATCCTCACAACAACCCTGCAAAGTAGGTTAGACTGAGAGTCAGTGACTGGGTTCGGATGACTGTGATGGGAGAAGAAGCCATCGTGGCTTCTCCCTCCAAACCTCGCCCCCACCATGGCGCACTATACCACACACAGCACAGGCATAGTTCATTTTCACCCACCTTACAACCCATCCTGCAAGGCGTGAGTTGTAGGGTGAGTGACAATGAACTACGCCCACACCATGTTCAAAACATACAGCAACACCTGCTACATCGCAGGAAATTATGCAAATGATGCACGTGCACACAGCATGTGCAGGGGCTGGGGAAAAAACCATGAAGGCTTCTTCTCCTGTTTCGATCATCCGAACTTGCCCAGTGACTGGCCAAAGTCACCCAATGAGCTGAATGGCCAAATGGGGACTAGAACCCAGATCTCCTGAGTCCCACTCCATCACTCTAACCACTACACCACACTTACATACCATCCGAGTGAAGCTTTGCTAGACAGACAGCTATTTCTGTTGGATTCAGAAAAATGAGTCTTCCAGATCTTATTTGCCATTTGTCTCTGGCACAGGTGTACAAATAATGCCTGATGTTATAGATGCTTAAAAGTTTCTTCAGTTTACAGTACATTCAACTTTGCTTGTCAATTTTATATCAAGAAACATATGTACATTTAGATGAAAACTGTGGACACTAAAGCATCTCTAAGCATGAAGAAGTCAACATGACAATTTAATAGGTAAGTGTGAGGAAGTAACATTGATTAGCGCACCTAATACAACAGTTTAAGATACGCTTCTTTCCTTGTGCCACACCATTATGCCAAGCAATAAAGAATGCACAGAACAACAGATAATCAAATTTCACACATACATAAAAGTAAAACTGATATCAAATTAATCAATTAATCAATCCAGAGCAGAGCTAATGAGTCATAAAAAATGCCCAGGTGAATGAATAGGTTTTAGCCTAACTGATGTCATATTGATAGTAAAGATGGCACCAGGCATGCCTCTTGGGAGAGAGCATTCCAAAATCAGGGCACCACAATGGAGAAGGACCTATCTTGTGTCATATTCATTCAGGACACAATCTTGCACTACTATGAGGATGTTTAAGCCCCCATAAGTTATTGGGACTTCGCACTATACTACACTTGATCTTAGCCAAAAAAGACTTTGCAGTATACGTATGTATCGCTGAGCAGATTAATGCCTCCTCATATTTTATTTTCAAAATAACTCTGCTGATAAGTGACAATATTTAATATAAAATTGGTTTCCCATTTATCCTTTGCATTAGATGTGGTTTGTCATACCCAACTATGACTACCAAGAGTAATTCTTTGGATACAATCCCACAAATCAAAATAACACTGTGAGGTATGTGTAACCTACTTTAAAATACATTGTGTATTTTAAAATCTCCATACAATTAAATACACAAACATAATATAATAACATTTTTTCCTTGGAACAATGTTATCCAGCTCAGGGGGCTGCTTCAGACATAATGGTAAACCATAATTTGACACTATGGCAACAAGTCTTGTACCCATATAGTCTTTCATCCCCTTCATTCTTCCTTTCGTGCACTCAGAGCTTACTGTTCTGTATAAACTACTTCAGCAAGCCATAGTTTCTTTCTGGTTTTCAGTCCTGTGTTCTGGATTGTCTACAGTTTGCACAAAATAGCAATCTGTCATTTGCCAAGAACTGGAACAAGGGAGAAAATCCGAGCATGTTAGGTTAGGACAGAGAGGGAGAAAGGCATGAGGGAACAAGGCTTGTTCACAGTGTGCCAAATCATGATTTGGCATTACATCTAAACCATCTCAGTGACTATCAAGTATTTCAAAAGCAAGCCAATACTGAGGTTTTGGTAATATGCATATTCCTTCAAATGTAACAAGATGAATCAGTCAGTTAAAAAGCAGATGACAATAAAACCCTAATAAAACAGCCCTAATAAAGCCCTTGGGCCACACTAGCCAACTGATTCTTGTTAATATTGGTCCTACCCATGTGCATGACTTAAATCACAGTTAAACATGTCTTGCTGAAGTGCCCACAATTCTCAAGTGTGTGGCAGGTCTTTCTGCATACCCAGTTCTGAACTTAATTTCAATTCTGGTTAATAATGTTGCTCTACAACAGGTGAGCAACAGGTGAACCTCCAGATGTTTTGGCCTACAACTCCCATGGTCCATCACCATTAGCTATGCTGGCTATGGCTGATGGAAGTTGTAGGCCAAAATGTCTGGACGGACACAGCTCTACAAGCTTTGTTTGGATTCCTTAGCTCTTTTGGATGGTTGTTCACTTTTAAAGAATATTTAAATTATTGAGAACAAGTCACTGATGAAGTGTGGCACAATATGGCCTAGTTGCTGCTATGCTATACACATACATATATATATATATATATATATATATATACACACACACACACACACACACACACATATATATATATATATATATATATATATATAAATAAATAAATACCTCTTATACCTACCTATATAGTATGAACATTTTTCATGTTTGATTTGCTTTGAGAACCAAATGAACACTAAAATTTGGTACATATGTAGGCCATGGCACCATGATAACTAGAAAAAAAACCTTGAAAACTTGTGCATTTTTTACATGTATTATGCAAAATTCAGAAGAACTGTGTTTCACTATATATATATATATATATATATATATATATATATATCAGAAAGCGAAAAAGAAGAAGATGAAATCTCTTTCTGCATCTGAGGCAGGTTTTGAAGATGTAAGGCTGGCAGTTTGGTACCTCTACCAATGAAGATTAAGATTCAACTTCAGCTCTTTATGGGCCAAACTATGGGGCTACAACAATACCTCCAAATTGGATAACAGGCAAAATAAATTACTAAACACTCTGCTTGGTTTACTTGACAGTACTTCTGTATATATACCATACATATAAATGTTGCCAAGTTTTCAGTTTTTTTCAGAAGCCTATACATTTAAAATTGGGTTATGTTGCAGTCAATGGATGAGACAAGATTACCAAAAATGTACTATGTGGAGCAATATCAGTCAGCCACCTTTACTTCATGGCTTTACAAATTTAGAAGTTTCATGAAGTTATGTAGGCAGTCTCTCATGCATTTCAGTTATCTATGGCTGACTTTAAATAAAGGCACAATCTTATGTCCCTTAGACAGCATCTTGTGGACATAGGAGATTTAAGTTTCTGGGATCTGAGGTCGGGGCCACTTGAAGCCCAGTAAGCACTCTCCCTGTCCCCTTGTAGCCAGTGCGGTTCCCTCTGCACTGGCTACAACTCTGCATTTGGAAATGGAGTGTGGAGATGGCGAAAAGTGGGCGGTCCTGGGAGGGGAGGAGACCACGGAAGCTGCTTTATGCAGCTTCCTATGCAGGTTTCAGCCTCCTTCCCTCCCCCTCCCTGAAGCTGCGCTGAAAATGCAAGGCGCCCGGAACACGAAGGCAAGGATTGTCCCCTAAACTGCTCTATAAGACCATACCTTCGCATCTGAATACTGATGATAAAATGGTATATATTTGGAAAACCATGTTTCAACACATAGGGTACATCCAAACATATCTAAAAACAGGAGACACAGATTTTTTCTCTTCCGCTGGGCAACCCTGGCTTCCTCCTGCCTTTGCTTTGTTAAAAACACCAGCAATATAAATGTTGAAAAGGTCATCTATCTGGGCTCCCCCTATGCTTCAGGCAGAAGCAGAACCAGTTTCCCCTGAGCTCAATCCTAGACGAAATAAGCAAGTCTGTTGATAATGTGGCAAATGCACTTCCAGAGCACAGCAACCACTATTTTATATACACCAGTATTCATTCAGCACCCATATACACTATATTTGACAGAACTGCAATATTAAAGAAAGATATACAGTACTTTGTATACCCTATATTCTGTAATATAGGGTACTATTCAATGTTAGTCCTACGTAATGCAGACCCATTTAAATCAATGGGACAAGTCAGTCACAACTAACTTAAGTCCCATGCATTTCAATGGATTTACTCTACATAAGACTAACATTAGATACTACCCCATGTTGCAGAAATGATAATGATAAGCTTTTAATAAGTTAGCGTTTGTACCGCTGAAAACTCAGGGAGCTGATTATCTTTTGTTTTGTTCTGTGTGTAAGAGACCCACGTCCTATCTTTAAAATTAAAGATATTTAATTTAAATTCTAGGTTGTTCCAGACAAAAATTAGCTTCTTTTAATTAAGAAAATGTTATACTACCTGTGTGTTTTACTCAAAAATAAGTGTACTTACTTATGCTGGGAATGACTTGGTATAAACAAAAACTCCTGTTACTATTTACCAAAAGACATTTTTACTTTTATGAGTTTGTAGTTAAAATACTACATTGGGTTTTAGGAGTGACATTTCATTACTTTGATGTCGTTTATTCGTTCAGTCGCTTCCGACTCTTCGTGACTTCATGGACCAGCCCACGCCAGAGCTTCGTCGCCACCCCCAGCTCCCCCAAGGTCGAGTCCGTCACCTCCAGGATATCATCCATCCATCTTGCCCTTGGTCGGCCCCTCTTCCTTTGGCCTTCCACTTTCCCTAGCATCAGCATCTTCTCCAGGGTATCCTGTCTTCTCATTATGTGGCCAAAGTACTTCAGTTTTGCCTTTAATATCATTCCCTCAAGTGAGCAGTCTGGCTTTATTTCCTGGAGTATGGATTGGTTTGATCTTCTTGCAGTCCAAGGCACTCTCAGAATTTTCCTCCTACACCCACCTCCTACACAGTTCAAAAGCATCTATCTTCCTTCGCTCAGCCTTCCCTATGGTCCAACTCTCGCGGCCATAGGTTACTACGGGGAATACCATTGCTTTAACTATGCGGACCTTTGTTGTCAGTGTGATGTCTCTGCTCTTCACTATTGTATCAAGATTTGTCACTGCTGTCCTCCCAAGAAGTAAATGTCTTCTGATTTCCTGGCTGCAGTCAGCGTCTGCAGTAATCTTTGTGCCTAGAAAGAAAAAGTATGTCACTGCCTCTACGTTTTCTCCACATTTGCCAGTTCTCAATCAAGCTGGTTGCCATCATCTTGGGTTTTTTGAGGTTGAACTGCAACCCAGCTTTTGCACTTTCTTCTTTCTCCTTTGTCATAAGGTTCCTCAGCTCCTCCTCACTTTCAGCCATCAAAGTGGTATCATCTGCATATCTGAGATTGTTAATGTTTCTTCCAGCAATTTTAACTCCAGCCTTGGATTCATCAAGCCCAGCACGTCGCATGATGTGTTCTGCGTACAGGTTGAATAGGTAGGGTAAGAGTATAAAACCCTGCCGTACTCCTTTCCCAATCTTAAACCAGTCCGTTGTTCCGTGGTCTGTTCTTATCGTTGCTACTTGGTCGTTAAACAGATTCCTCAGGAGGCAGACAAGATGACTTGGTATCCCCATACCACCAAGAACTTGCCACAATTTGTGATGATCCACACAGTCAAAGGCTTTAGAATAGTCAATAAAACAGAAATAGATGTTTTTCTGAAACTTCCTGGCTTTCTCCATTATCCAGCGGATATTGGCAATTTGGTCTCTAGTTCCTCTGCCTTTTCTAAACCTAGCTTGTACATCTGGCAATTCTCGTTCCATGAATTGCTGGAGTCTACCTTGCAAGAACTTGAGCATTACCTGGCACGTGAAATAAGTGCCACTGTTCGATAGTCTGAACATTCTTTAGTGTTTCCCTTTTTTTGGTATGGGGATATAAGTTGATTTTTTCCAATCTGGTGGCCATTCTTGTGTTTTCCAAATTTGCTGGCATATGGCATGCATCACCTTGACAGCATCATCTTGCAAGATTTTAAACAGTTCAGCTGGGATACCGTCATCTCCTGCTGCCTTGTTATTAGCGATGCTTCTTAAGGCCCATTCAACCTCACTCTTCAGGATGTCTGGTTCTAACTCACTGACTACACCGTCAAATCTATCCCTGATATTATCCTTCCTTTACAGATCTTCCGTATATTCTTGCCACCTTTTCTTGCTCTCTTCTGCTTCTGTTAGGTCCTTGCCATCTTTGTTTTTGATCATACCCATTTTTGCCTGGAATTTACCTCCGATGCTTCTAATTTTCTGGAAGAGGTCTCTTGTCCTTCCTATTCTATTATCTTCTTCCACTTCCGCGCATTGCTTGTTTAAAAATAATTCCTGATCTCTTCTGGCTAACCTCTGGAATTTTGCATTTAATTGGGCATATCTCCCCCGATCACTGTTGCCTTTTGCTTTCCTTCTTTCTTGGGCCACTTCCAGTGTCTCAGCAGACAGCCAACTTGCCTTCTTGGTTTTGTTTGGGACGTTTTTTGTTGCCGCCTCCTGAACAATGTTGCAAACTTCTGTCCATAGTTCTTCTGGGACCCTATCTACTAAATCTAGTCCCTTAAATCTATTCTTCACCTCCACTGCATATTCATTAGGAATATTAGTGAGCTTATACCTAACTGCTCTTGGGTCTTCTCTATTCTCTTTAGTCTGATTCTAAATTGTGCAATAAGAAGTTCATGATCTGAACTACAGTCAGCTCCAGGTCTTGTTTTTACCGACTGTATAGATGTCTGCCACCTTTGGGTATAAATTATTTTACTCACCTTTAAAAAGAGCCAATTTTATGGAGTGGCTAAAGTGTTGAACTCAGACTGGGAGACCCAGGTTCAAATCTCAGCGGCTATAAAGCTTACCAGATAACTTTAGGCCAGTCACTATCTCTCACTCTCACAGGGTTGTTGTGGATAAAAGAGGAGGCAATGTATGCATTGTACCCTGAGCTCTTTGGAGGACAGGTAGGAGGATAATGATGATGACAATAACAATGGATATTTTAATTCTTTGTTATCTTATTGTTGTGGCTGAAAATAACATTCTATATTTAGTTCTGAGTGGAACTGGAGTAAATACAGCAAGGACTACAGCTTAAAGCATAAGACAGACACACCTAGGACCAATTCCAGGCCTGTTATTTCCCAAGATACACTTCAGTATTTTGTAGTCTTTCCAAACAAACATTTTAAATTTCTACAACTGCCAACAGATAGCAGGCCCTGAAGTCTTGTTTTTATTTTTTAAATCTTGTTATTTTCCAGTGAAATAGCCTTCTATGGATAAAGTTAAAAAATATTTTATTTTCACCTTACTGTGCTCCATTTAATTTGCTCTCATGACTGCATTAAGCAATGGAGCTAGACTATCAAATTCCGACACTAGTTCTAACATAACAAGAAACCTTGGGCTTGCATGCACCCCTCATACACACCCACAGTGGGAAGATGGGAAGTCTTCACTTCTAATTTTAAACACACACACACACCTGCCCACTTTCCTACTGATGTCCAAATTTGGGAACTGTGGTTTGTTATGGTTAATGAGAACAAGATCTTGGCTTGTTCTGAAACCACAGCTTAAACAAGCCACAGTTCCCTGAGTTTGGACATCACAGGGAACTGTGATTAGCTTAAAACAAGAAGCGGATGCTTCCAATCTCCTCTTTGCAGGTCTGAAACAGGAGAAGAGGGAAGTGCACAGAACTGAGACTCTCTGAAGCTCATTCATGTAGCAAGGAACTACGGTTTCCCATGACATCTGAACTGGCCTCAATTCTGTCGCAGAGATTCTACTCTTAGAGCTTAATCTTAGGAAGACAGACATTGCAAAGACAGAGTAATAGGGCAGTGCAAAACATTTTACTAATGAGTCTTTTCCTACTTGATTTTTTTTCTGTGAAAAAGTCTCACTAATATAATATTATCATTACTATTTCATTGTTATTATCATCATTATCGTTATTTAGAGAAAGAGACATCAATGTGTATGGTACCTTACAAAGTATAAGAGGACAGGTCCATGGAGGATATAATCTAAAATGTAAAACAAGGGAGAAGACAGAGGAAGGTGAAAGAAATGAAGATAAGGTAAATAAAAGAAAAATATGCATTTATTTCAATCACACACACTTAGGCTTTATTACAATAGGTTATGGGGCACTTGAATTGTTGTTACTGAAGTTGTAATTTATCAATAAATCAGTTAAAAGGTAGGTGATCCAACTAAAGATGACAGAATCAGTGGGCAGCACTAATAAAATAGTTCCTTTTCTAGCATCCTTTCACTTGTAGCCTAGCTTCTTTGTCGATATGAATACAAAATATTTGCGATGGTTATGAACTTTGATTTTTGGCATTACTTATACCCATCATCTTTGACAACATGGGTCCCTAGAGCAGCTTACAGTAATATATAACAACATATTAAAACAATAAATATAAAAACACAACTAAATCCATCACACACAAAAATTCCAGCAAAATGCAAACAGGAACAACACAGGATCATATGGATGGTTTTAGCATCCATTTGAAGATGCTCAGAGATACGTGGTCAAACCTTCATAGGTAAGGCTCACAAAATCTGACAGCTGCTACTTAAAATGCCCAATCTATGCCCCCACCCAACTATCTTAAAATAATGTAGTCTCTTGACCTTTTCTCTATGCTGCTATTTCCTTTCATGTTGAATTATTGAAGCCCTTTAGCAGGTTTGTTGCTCTCCTCTGGATTTGTTATTTTTAAAATTTCCCAAAACTTTCTTATACCATGT
The DNA here is from genome assembly GCF_057233095.1 of Heloderma suspectum. Classification (NCBI taxonomy): domain Eukaryota; kingdom Metazoa; phylum Chordata; class Lepidosauria; order Squamata; family Helodermatidae; genus Heloderma; species Heloderma suspectum. The sequence continues at coordinate 55,622,659 of NC_139460.1, read as the reverse complement.
CTTTCACAACAAGGTATTTGTATAATATTACAGAATAGTTCCACTAAATGCTAAGTTGAGAGGTAGGCTCATTCCTACATATAAACATGATCTGTCAATCAGGGCTGGCCCTACCATTAGACAGAGTGAAATGTTGGGGGACAGCAGTGACAGAACTCCCCACTTCGACTGGTCCACCTGAGTCTTCCCTCCCACCTGTTTCCAGCCTCCTGGCCTAGGCCCCTGGCAACATTAATGCTTGTTTGTTGCTGGCCTGGACTGGCTGGTTGCTTCACCTAATTGCCTTCTACCAACACTTCACAAACAGCACCAGCAGGGAAGGCCACGCAACCAAGCAGAATGGCAGCCAGCCCAAGCCATGTATTCCAAGCAGGCACTACAAGAATACAGTAAATTGCTCTACCCATGTGATGCTGGCACCATCACTACATCATTGCGGCATTTCTCTGGGCAAGCAGGCACTAGGTGGAGTGGAGAATGAATGATGGCAATGTGTTCAAGGACAGAGCTGTGCATGCTATGCGGCTTCCCTTGCACCCTGGGCCTAAGCTAGACTGTTGCCCTCTGGTGCAATGGAAGATGCTGTCAGTGAAGTAAGTTTCAACTACTAGTCTGGGCAGTTTCTATATGACATCTTGTCCTTCACCTTAGAGAGCAAACCTTCTTGGGCCGGCTCTACTGTCAATCCACTTTTCTAGAAGGGCTTAAGAAAAAACCCCAGAGCAAATACTAAATTTGAACTTAGTGATTTACTGAAGACTCCCCTGTCTATGCCTCTACACTAGATAGCTATCTACACTGTCATATTTCCATTGTAAAAAGCAAGATTACAGGTCTGACCAAATTTATGCAACTACAAGCTCAGATCATAAATCAAGATATATAGCCTTACTACCAAGCAAGAACAACATACAATTCCCAAGAAGTATATCAATTTTGTGAGCAGAAAATATTTAATTGCACAAGTTGATAGTTCTACAATCTACAGACCTTTTATAATAATTGTTTCTTGAGGCATGATTTGGGGATTTGAAAAAAAATCAATACCAATTTAGAAAGTTTGGTAGATTTAATATTCACTTTTATTGGTCAAATGGCTTTTAAAAAGGACCTAGCACAACCTTCCCCAAGCTGCTGCCTTCCAGATATTTTGGACTACAACTCCCAGCATTCCTGTCCATTGGCCATGCTGGCTAGGCTGATGGGAGTTGGTCCAAAACACCTGGAGGGCACCATCTTGGGGAAAACTGGCCTAGTATAGAAAATGTCTCTCCAAAAGGTGTGTGATATGGAATGTGCTGCACACATCAAAAACAGGTTTGTCATGGAAAGTTTTTTCAGACTTGAACTATCTATCCCACTTTCAGGAGGCTAACATGCACAGTTTTATTATTTCAAAATTTATCACAGAAGCTGTTAGAATATGAACAGGAAGGCAAGAAGAGGGTAATTATTTTTTTACTGTTCTCACAAATATGAAACAGGTATACTCAGGTTGAATAGTGATTATGAAGCTTTAGGTCACCATGAACCTCTGTAAGTTATGAGATAGAAGGCATGTGTTCAATGTTATGTTATTTTTTGTGTGTTCTGTTTATTTATTACAATTTTTAAGGCTGCAAACCAGAAAGTGACCAAGCTCTGGCCCACTGATTTCAGCAAGCCTTCAGTGAGACTGTTCTGGACCGACTAACAGGTTAGAGAAGCTTGACCTAATCTGTTGCAATTTAAATCTAGGTTAAAGATCATTAGTGTGGTGTCCTGTGCACTTCTTTAATAAACAGTACTGATTTAGGCTTTCAAACAAATGATATGATTATTAAAAGCAACTTTTATGAGTTTCAAGCCATGGTGTTTGTTAACTACTGAGTACAAGTTAATAAGTACTCGTCCCGGTGTCTTCCCGTACATGTGCACTGGGATGATGGGTTGACTGTTGCTAACCATGGGTAGGGGTTATGTCTACACTGGGCCAGAGTGGTGACTGTAAGAAAGAAAGTAATAAACTTTTGCTTTAATGACCAACATGAGCAAATCAATTGTTGTAATGGAGAGTAGTGGTTGAAAGAGACAATAAAATTCCAAGTTCTTTGCAAATATTAAAACCAAAAAGATTTTAAAAGCTCTCAACAAACTTTACTGATTAATTTGTTTCATCATTTGAAATACATTTCTCTTTTCTTTTTTCAAACACTTCTCAGTTGTTGAGAAAATATAGACCTGGTTCACACATGCTAACCCATGGTTTGTTGCCCTACCCAGGCTTTGTCTGGCAGATGATCAAATGAACTGTGGTTTTATGATAAATTGATTTTATGGGGCAATCCAGATCTAAAAATTGGTAAGAAAATGTTTTTGTGGTAGACATGGGCAGAGAAGGCGATTTTCACTGTGGATCAACTGGTGGGTGCTGACGATGACTTCTTGTTGTTTTCTATTGTGTGTGCCAAATATGACTTTGCCAGCTATAGCTGAATGGCAATACTTGCACAATTGCAGGATTTGTTAGTATCTAGGTTTGGCCCAGCTGCTTTCACAGCATCAGAGTCTCCGTCATTATTGGAAGCACTTACTGAGGCTGGTCAGGCAAAATGACCCACAATCCATGCCTATACATATTTGTTACTGGTGAATAGATATGATATACAGGGTTTTAAGCAGGAATGAATTAGGGTATTGGATTGTCTCGTTCTGTCTAACCAGTGGATTGCTTCTTTCACATCTATATCCGTCATATCTGTGGATCTTAGGCTGCATCTGATGTTTTGTGTCTACTGGACACAACAATGACTTTAATAAGAGACTGTCTAATTCAGCTAATTGCTGGTGCTGCAATGCTGGTAATGTTTCTTTTACATATACGTTTTGGCAATGTCCAGTAGTTGCTTCTTTGGGGGAAGAGGTTATTATATGGATACATTTGTACTGGAACAGGCTTTAATATTTGCTTATGTATATGCTCTTTTAAATTACTTACCTGCTTCGTGGAAATTAACGAGCAGTCAGTGTAAGGGGATTCACACAGCACTGGAAGGATAAATGCTCACCTCCCATAATGAAATGAAGCGATGACCTGACAAAGCTTTCAACATTTGACTGGGTGGCATATAGACACCACCTTCAAATGGATCCTTATTTGGATATTTGGTCCGCTTTTAGTGAAGCCTATGTATAACTGCTGGAAAGCTGTATTTTCATATATATGCATTTCATATGTATTCACTGCTATGGATATATACAAATTCATGTATGTGAAAAGAAACAAATTGTAGTTTCTTTTCTCAATCCCAGGGCTGTTTGTTTCCCTCCTCCTTTGCCTGCTCCCACAAATGCCTCTCACAAATGTCTTTGTGGCACTCCAGTACTGGCATGTGCAGCAGCAGGTTGTTGTTTTTTTTACCACTCTTGTCTGCCACCTCTGTAGCCTCGTGAAACAGCCCATGAACAATCTGTGGTTCACACTTAACGACAACTCATGGTTTGAATAACCCAGAGTTCACAACCCAACAACGAACCATGGCTTCTCTTTCTGGGTTGTTCGTGATTAACAAACCATGGTTTATTAGTGCAGCTGGGTTTGCATATCATGACAACCCAGAATTCAACAACCCATGGATTAAATAAACCATTGGTTAGTGCTATGTACAAAGCAGGTCAAAGTTTGTTCTGCCTATGAATGCTGCACATACCAGCATTCAGAACTACAGGATTAACAGCACAATTCTATGCACATTTACACAAATGTTATATTGCATCCAATGGGGTTACTCCCTAGTAAGCATACTTAAGATTGCAACCTTAAGAGTCAGAAAATACATTAATTCTAAAGTTCTTACTTATGTTTAAGGCCTTAGGGGCACCTCAACTTTTACAAATTTGTAAAATGGGCATAATGATAAAAAAAAAAAAAGCTGTAGGGATGAATGAGCCTAGTCAATCCCTTGCACTAAAGCCTATGATCATGAGCACTGCAAGCAAGACTGACTATTGCACATCCCATCAGACAATCTTATAGAACAAGGAATAAGCTTCGCAGAATAAAAAAAGTCTCAAGCAAGTACCTCTGAGTCAACAGACAATCAAGGTAAGAGAAAAAATCCTTCCTAAGTCATAAATACAGCAATCAGTTAGGCATCAAGTATGTAGAACGATCCATCAGCCAAGTTCCCCAATATGAAATTGTACATAGCATAGAAGCAACCAGGCCACCCTGAACTATATATTTCAGAGAAATAAAAACAAATTTTAAAAGCCAATCAAGAGCAGAAGGACTCTCCACTGATAGAGCTTCTAGACCACCACTAACATCAGAATTAGAATTTCCCATGCAAATCTGCCACAAACATATTCCATTAATTTCATGTTCTATTTACCCAGTTTTTACCTATTTTATCTAGAGAAATCCTAACTGTTTTAATTTGGTTTTATACTGCAGTTTTAAACTTTTCCAAGTTTTATATTGTGTTTTGTCATGCTGTATTTTATGGTTTTAACTGCTGTGAACCTCCAAGAGAGCTTTGGTTATTGGGTGGTATAGAAATGTAATAAACTAATAAATACTATTTTGATAAAGTATGTATTTTATTATTATTTTATTATAAATGTTATTCCAAGCATTGAACTGACGCATCATATGGATCTGCAAGTGCATTAAAAAGGTGTCCCCAACCAGTCGTGTCCGACTCTAGGGTGCGGTGCTCATCCCCGTTTCTAAGCCGAAGAGCCAGCGCTGTCCGAAGACGCTTCCGTGGTCATGTGGCTGGCATGACTGAACACCGAGGTGCACGGAATGCTGTTACCTTTCCCGCCGAGGCAGTACCTATTTATCTACTTGCAATTTCTTGCTTTCGAACTCCTAGGTTGGCAGAAGCTGGGACTGAAGACGGGAGCTCACTCCGTCACGCAGCACTTGGGTCTCGAACTGTTGACCTGCCGACCTTCCAGTCTGCAATTCAGCGTCTTAACCACTAAGCCACTGCGGTCCCATATAATGCAAGTGCATTAGGGGCATGCAATAAAAGTAACACTGACGTTTTAAAAGAATGGGGAAAATATTATTTCACAAGACACACAAATTATCTTTAAAACTCATTCTCACAGATTAGTTAGTGTAAGAACAATAGTGTAAATGGGATAAGGAGGAGGAAATGGTTTAACGCATTAGATGGAATTACGAATATCAGTGGCACCTAATTTAAGATTATCATGGCCGAGGATTAATTGAGTGAAATGGGAAGAGATTAGTAAAACCTAGCACAGTGCTTCTGAAACTCTGAATGACACTAGAGAACACAGAGCATCAGAAGGGTATGGGCAAACACAAATAATTTTGCATATCTTATTAGTAACAGGATTTTATAAAGTGAGAGTCATAATTCCAACGGGAGTACTGAGTGTCCCTGACTATGATAGAAAAATTACCCCAAACAGGAAGATAAAGAGGCAAGAAGAGTGGGATATATGGAAGTAAATGTCAGGACAGAAAAGGAATGGGAGGTGAAGGGGAAATGGAAGAGGTCATGTGTGTAGCTGATTGCTGGCAACCATGAGAATAGTATTAAAGCAGATCGCTTTGTTTTTGCATACCTCCCAAATACTGCAGTAGGTCACGCTTGATTGGCTGGCTATGACATACACCAGCCTTCCCCAATCTGTTACCGTCCAGTTGTTTTAGCCTATAACTCTCACCAGGCACAAGCAGCATGTTGGGTGTTGTAGTCCAAAACATCTGGAGGGTACCAGGTTATGGAAGGCTGACAGACATAATGATCTCTACCATTTTCCCTGCCCATTTCCATCTCTTTCCATACATGTTAGGATTTACTGTAGTTAACCTATACTGTTATATCTACTGTCCTTCTAAATAAGTCAGAACTAGACTAATTTTAAAAATACAACAAAACCATCCATTTTATGATTAATAAAATGATTAATCCATTTTATAACAGTATGGGTTTATATCCATAATATGATTAATATATTAACATGTATATTAATATATATTAATATATTCATGATTCATATTAGGCCTGATTGTTAGTTGGACCTAAAACATTTCAAATAATTTGTTACTGAGAGGCTTCACCCACTTTTCCATCTGGTTATGTTTTTATCCTTTTGCAACTAATGCACAATAAATACAGTACCTTCTAAGGAATGCTCTCTCACCAGAAAACCCTGTTTTGTGTAGACTTCTATAGTCTACATAAAGAAGGGGGAATACATGGAACCAGGCCAGACTATTGGTCCATTTAGCTAAGTACAGTCCAGGCACATTGTTAGAAAAAGGCACATCTGGGCATGTGCCCCGGATCTTCAACCTGTGCCCTGGATCTTTAGAACTGCCCCAATGCCATCTGCCTTAATACAAGCCTGTTTCTTCTCATGGAGCTTAGCAGCCTTGCAGTTACTAGGAGACCTTAGGACTCACTTCCTTAGCACAGTTGTCTCCAAACATTTTTGATCATGCACCCCTATCAGTAAAAAAATTTTGAGCACGCACCCCCAGTATACGTATAGTTATTAATGATATACATGTACTACTGTACTATTATGTACATTATAAAACATACACAAAAATAGAAATGAAAAAAGGATGCGATAAAGATAAAATAGACAATAATTTAAAAATAATCTATTTTATTTATTAATGGTATAAACCCCCTTTTTGCTCTCACTAATTTTTAAAAAATTAATAACAACATTTTTAGTGAGAGCAATGTGTTTGAATATGCTTCATTATTTTTGAAAACCTGGTTTAGCACTTTGTGATACAGCGATTCGAAAGTCTGGTTCCAAAGTCAGGTTATTCCGATACTTGGTTTTAATGGCTGTCATAGCTGAAAAAGGCACCTCACAAAGTTAAGGAGGGCAGAGGGCAGCAGCTTTAAAGACAAGGGGAAAGGGGCAAACGTGGACTTTATCTGCTCCTTCTTAGCTGCTGTTCTCTTTTATCTCTTTTATCTTTTATATTCTTTTAAACTGTTGTGCTATTTATATCTTAACATTTTATTATGTGCCTGGGAGGACTACTGGGCAACTCAGGGAGTCAGAGAGGTGCCACCATAACTGTGGTCACGGGCAGGGGGAGGTATGGCGTTGGGGGATTAACAGGCCAGATGAGGAGAAGAGGGGCTAGACACCTTACAGCTGTCCCCCCTTCTGGTTCTTCCCCCAACCTGATGGTTCCTGGCAGCCTTACCAGTCTGCCCTCGGGTCTGGTGGTGCTGCTGCTGAATGCCAGGTTGGTCCAAAATAAAATCTCCCTCATCCATGATTTGATTGTGGATGAGGGGGCTGACCTGGCATGTATTACTGAGACCTGGGTGGGGGAACTGGGAGGGGTCACTCTCTCCCAGCTGTGCCCTCCTGGGTACTCGGTGCAGCACCAACACCGACTTGAGGGTTGGGGAGGGGGGGTTGCCGTGGTCTATACGAATTCAATCTCCCTCTCCAGGCTTCCTGCTCATTCGAGCGCAGATCTTGAGTGTTTGTACCTTGCGTTGGGTACCCGGGACAGATTGGGGATTCTGTTGGTATACCGCCCACCCCGCTGCCCATCAGACTCCCTGCCTGAGCTGACGGAGGTGGTCTCGGACTTGGTGTTGAGGACCCGTAGGATGATGGTCCTGGGGGATCTCAACTTCCATGCCGAGGCCACTGTATCCGGGGCGGCTCAGGACTTCATGGCCGCCATGACAACCATGGGGCTGTCCCAACATGTCATCGGCCCAACGCATAAAAAAGGACACACACTTGATCTGGTTTTCTCGACTGAGCAGGAGGATGGTGATCTGAAAGTGGAGGAATTAACATCTGTCCCTTTGTCATGGACAGATCACTTCCTGCTGAGGTTTAGACTCCTGGCGGCCTTTCCCCTCTGCAAGGGTGGGGGACCTATTAAAATGGTCCGCCCCCGGAGATTAATGGATTCCGATGGATTCCAGAGGGCTCTGGGGGATTTTCCTGCTGGTATGGCTGGTGCTCCTGTCAAAGCCCAGGTCGCTCTGTGGAATGCAGAGATGACTCGGGCGGTTGACACAATCGCGCCCAAGCGCCCTCTCCCTCTGAGCAGAGCCCGGCCAGCTCTTTGGTATACACCTGAGCTGAGGGCAATGAAGCAAGAGGGGAGACAGCTAGAATACAGGTGGAGGAAAACTCGTGCTGAGTCTGACCGAACACAGGTAAGAGCTCATTATCGAGCCTACTCTGTGGCGGTGAGGGTGGCAAAGAGACAGTTCTTTTCCACCAGCATTGCATCTTCTCAGTGTCGTCCAGCGGAGCTTTTCCGAGTGGTTCGCGGCCTGTTACATTCTGGGCCAGGGAGACGGTGGAACCCTCGGTAGCACGCTGTGACGAGTTTGCACGGCACATTGAGGATAAAGTCGCTCAGATTCATCATGAGTTGGACACCACCATTAATGCAGTTCCATTGGTAGAGGCGTTCAGAGCACCGTCTGGTCCAGTTTTATTGGATGAGTTTCAGTTACTGAGGCCTGAGGATGCGGACAAGGTGCTTGGCCAAGTCCGATCGACCACTTGTGTGCTTGACCCTTGCCCTTCATGGCTTATTATCAAACAAGGAGGGGATGTCCGGCTGGGTCCAGGAGGTTGTAAATTCCTCCTTGAGAGAGGGAGTGGTGCCTGCCGCTTTAAAAGAGGCAGTAATTAGACCACTCCTGAAAAAGCCTAACCTGGACCCAGAGGATGTTAACAATTATAGGCCAGTGGCCAACATCCCCTTCCTGGGCAAGGTGCTTGAGCGGATGGTTGTAGGACAGCTCCAGGCACTGTTGAATGAAACGGATTATCTAGATCCATTTCAATCGGGCTTCAGGCCTGGTTTTGGAACGGAAACTGCCTTGGTCGCCCTATGGGATGACCTCTCCCGGGAGAGGGACAGGGGGAGTGCGACCCTCTTGATTCTCCTGGACCTCTCAGCGGCTTTCGATACCATCGACCATGGTATCCTTCTGGATAGGTTGTCTGGGTTGGGAGTTGGAGGCACTGCACTACAGTGGTTCCGCTCCTACTTGGATGGCCGATTCCAGAAGGTGGTGCTGGGGGATTACTGCTCTGTGCCATGGCAATTGTGCCATGGGGTTCCACAGGGCTCTATTTTATCCCCCATGCTGTTTAACATCTACATGAAACTGCTGGGGGAGGTTATCCGGAGGTGTGGGCTGAGGTGCCATCAATATGCAGATGACACCCAGCTCTACCTCTCTTTTACATCAAAACCAGGTGAGGCAGTGACTGTTCTGAATCAGTGCCTGGGCACGGTAATGGACTGGATGAAGGCCAATAAACTGAAACTCAATCCAGACAAGACGGAGGTACTGTTAGTGGGTGGTTCGTCTGCCCGGCTAGGTGATATTCAACCTGTTCTGGAGGGGGTTGCACTCCCCCTAAAGGATCAGGTTCGTAGTTTGGGGGTGCTGTTGGATCCAGAACTGTCACTTGAGGCACAGGGGAACTCAGTGGCACGGAGCACTTTTTATCAGCTTAGGCTGGTATACCAACAACTATCTCTGGACAGAGATAGCCTTGCTACAGTTATCCATGCTCTGATAACTTCTCGTCTGGATTACTGCAATGCGTTATACGTGGGGCTGCCTTTGAAAACGGTCCGGAAACTTCAACTGGTCCAAAATAGGGCAGCAAGATTGTTAACAGGGACTGGCCTGCGAGCTCATATTACGCCAGTACTTTTCCAGCTGCACTGGCTGCCAGTCCATTTCCGGGCCCGATTCAAAGTGCTGGTGTTAACATTCAAAGCCCTTAACGGCTTGGGGCCAGGTTACCTGAAGGATTGCCTCCTCCCATATGTGCCTGCCCGGACCTTAAGATCATCATCAGCGGCCCTTCTCCGTGAGCCCCTGCCAAAGGAAGTGAGGCGGGTGGCTACTAGGAGGAGGGCTTTTTCTGCTGTGGCACCCCGGCTCTGGAATGAGCTCCCTAGTGAGGTTCGCCTGGCGCCTACATTGTATTCCTTTCGGCGCCAGGTGAAGACCTTTTTATTTTCCCAGGCATTTTAGCATTTTAGCTTTCTAAATTTTTATCTTTGCTGTTTTAAATCTGTATTTTAAACTCCTGCACTGCTGCTAGGTTTTATTGTGGTTGTATTGTTATATTGTGGTTTTAATGTTCTGTATATTTTAAATTGTTTTATTGTGTGTTGCTTGGATTTAATTTTTGTGAACCGCCCAGAGAGCTTCGGCTATTGGGCAGTATAGAAATGAAATAAATAAATAATAAATAAATTAAGTAGATCCAAATGGAAGAAGTACATCTTTGGCTGTGCTTACTAAATCATAACACACATTTTTCAATCCCATCCACGAATTATGGAAAGGTTTTTGTCAAAATTCAGCTAGTAAATTTCCATCTTCTCTGATGTTAAACTGTTGTTCTTGCAAACTAATCGGAAGGTGTTGCATTTTTATATTTTTAACAAATGGGCTCAAAACCTACTGAAACTCTTCATTTGGAAGATTTTTAAACAGGTTAAAAAACTCAGTTTCCAAATTTTTTAAGTGTGCAGATATGAACATTTTTATAGGTGACACACTTAGATTGTTTTCGGCAACAAAATCACATACTGATAGAAACATTTCCAAACATCCATTTTCAAAATGCTCTCTCCAAAGCATGAATTTCTTTCGAAAAGCAGTTACTTTCTCACTCATTGTTAAAATGTCACCTTTACCTTGAAGGGACAGATTAAGTGTGTTTATTTTTTCAAAAATATCTGCTAGGTAGCATACTACTGACAGCCACTTGCCATCACAGAAAAGGCCAGGAAATTTGGAACAATTTGGAACAAATTTGCTGTCCTTCGGCAGGAGGGCAACTGCTCCACTGCTGTGGCTGAGCAAGCAACTGCATCTTCCTCTGCCATGCCTGGCAGAAACTGGCGCAGTTGTTCCCAGTGGCTGTGGTAGAGGCAGGATAGGACTAGAGCAGAGTAGGGGTGTACGAGCCCCACTCACCAATCCACCTGGGGGGTCCGCGGGGGGGAGGCGATCCGTTCCTCCCCCCAGAATCCTCCCCAGCTGGCTTCGCTCTGCTCCACGGCGAGTCCGCAGAGCCGCCGGCCAGGCCCATCCGCAGCCGGACTTCCGTCCACTGCCGGACTTCCGTCCACTGCCCTGCCAGTGTGCGGCGCCATTTGTGTCTCTGGTCCTTTCGTGACAGGCTACGTAAATATTTACGTAGCCTATCAATAAAAGAGCAGGGACACAAATGGCATAGCGGACACTATTTGCATCCCTGCTCTTTGCTGTGATAGGCTATGTAAATATTTACGTAGCCTATCATGAAAAGACCAGGGGCGCAAATGGCGTCTGCTAGGCCGGACGCCATTTGCATCCGCACACCGGCAGCAGACGCAAGGACTCAGTGGATGGACCTGGATCCAGCCGGCGCTAGGCAGGGTCCGTCCAGGATGAAGTTCGCAGGGTGGTGGGGGGGGAATGGTCTGTTTCGCCACGGACTCCAGGGGGCTGGATTCTTTCGAATTCTCCGCCGCCCCTAGAGCAGAGAGAGAAATGCCATGGGGTGTCCCGCTCAGCTCCCATACCATCCTGTTGCCTCTGCTGCCACCATCATTGCACACAATGGCAGCTGGTCAGGACAGCAGGAGGCTGCTCAATTATCAGGCAGCTCACACACCCCAGTGGATCGTCTTGTGCACCCCACTTTGGAAACTACTGCCTTAGCAGAGCAAAAGGGAGTGTAGCATGAAGGCACCAGCCTTTTAAACTGGAAGGGTGACAGCTACCTTTCCTTCTACAGTTTGCTCATTTTCTCTCTCCCTACTTTTTTGATCTTACATGCCCACTCCTGGAAGCTTGCTTACAATTAAATTTTGAAAAGGACGGGGGAAGGGCAGGAAGAGCTCCTTATCACACAGCATCTGATTTTACTGTCCCAAACTTTGTCTTCTGCAGAAGTTCAGTAGCTTCAGCCCAGTAAAGGATTTAATCAGCCTTCACAAACATCTTTCTCCCCCTCCATTTTAATTTTCCCTATAAAGCTGTAGGTATCAGATTATAGCAAAAGGAGGTCTAGGACTATATGACGTCGTGATTCAGGAAGTGCTAAGGCTTTTAAATAGTTTTTATAGCTTTAAAAAAGCAAGGAAAAGCCCTCAGCCACCTCCCCTCATAAAGTTAATTTAAGCATGCGCAACCCTCACAAACCCTCCACAATCTCCTAAATTCCTCTGAAAGGCTACCTCTCTGAAAGAAGCCACTTTGCTTAGGGATTACCCCCCACCCCGCACCCCCATTTCCAATCGTCATTCTTTTCCTCTTCTTCCCTCCCCAATCTTGGTCTTTCTTTCTCTTTTTATTCCATCTAAAGCATGTCTTGGGGAATTCTCAATAGGGGAGGGTGGTGGGCATGGGAACTTCTCAACTGTATTTGACTTCATACAAACAGACAAGAGGATTTGTTTTTCTCCTCCTCCTCCTCACCCAGATCTTTGAGAAAAGTGGGTTCACATAGTTACAGAGGAAGTAATCTAGGGACATTTTGTTCATCAGTTGTCATTATTCAGCAAGAGGAAGGGCTGTAGCTCATGGTAGTGTACATGCTTGCCATGCAGAAGGTCCTCGGCATCTCCAGGAAGGCACAGGAAAGAATCTGCCGGAAACCCAGGGGAGCCCCTGGCAGCCAGTGTTGACAATACTGGGCTAGACGGACCAAGGGTCTGACACAGTATAAGGAAATTGCCTATGTTCTTATGAACAGAAAGCTTTAATAAAAATTGGTGATATATATTTTTGGGGTGGACAAGAGATAAATACTGCTTGCTTATACGATCCTATGTATGTCTATGCAGAAGTAAGTCCCATTATGTTGAATGGGGCTTATTCCCAGGAAAGAGTACATAGGATTCCAATCACTGTATTTTCGAAGAGGGCAAGGATGGGACCATGTCATAGCCATTCCTCCAGTGCCACCACATTTCAATATGAAAAAGTGTTAAACTGGATTTCAAGAATCGTAATTCCCTGCTCCTTTCCTCCTGAAACTTTGCTGGGAACACCTCTATGAGCTGTGCCATTTTCATACAGATTTACTAACGAAAACATGGGGCAGGGGAAGGGAAAACAAATCCCCCCCCCCAACTGGACAACTCCCTTTCTACATGAACTGCTGCACACATCCTTCTGAAATCTTGCTGGTTTCTTACTTAGGGACTCCTCTGCACTGTCTGTAATTTTCAGAACAATGGTCCACAAGGAATAAAGGAAGGTAAGTATGTCCTTTTTTGGAGATCCTCAAAATGTCAAGGATGCTTTTGCACAAAAACCCCTAGGGCTAACATTCTGCAGTTTGGCAGACATGATCTCCTCAGATGGGTCAACAAATACTGAAATTTTCATTCAATTCTGCCAAGAAATAAAAAAGTTAGCAGTTCTCTTTAAAGGAAAATCAAAAAATAAAGTTACATACTACCACAAAAATCCCTATACCTATTTTTCAGACACTGTTTTGGCATTGTTGTTTAGGCATTATCCCCTCCTAAGGGGCTACGATGCCTGTAGCTATCATCCAATTCTGACCAAGAGAAAAAAAACGTCAGTGGTTTTTTTCAACATTTTCCATGATAGCCAGCATGAAGCACAAAGCCTCGGTCTTCTGAACCTTGACTCAGGTTCAGTACTAAGTCGAAGTGGACTGACTCCAAATTAATCCGAGAAGAAGCAGAATGTTTTCTGAAGAACCAACTCAGGTTCTGAGTCAAGTTGGGGGGTCAGCACACACCTCAAATGTGTCATATAGTGCACATTTGTGTTATAAGCCTAGATCTTTTAAAAAACATAGCAATACCCCTGGTACTGTCTATACTAAAGGGTAGCAGTTCTCTAGGTTTTCAGACAGTAGTCTTTCCCAGCCCTACCTGGAGATGCCAGAGGTTCAGCCTAGAACTTTCTGCATGGGAACCAAGTCTTGATCTGTGAGCTATAGCAACTTCCCTAAATTTACGTCCCTTCGATGGGGAAGGGCTCTGCATGAGAATGACATGGAAACCAAGATCATCATCATAATACTGATGGACTACCAAGAAAGACATTATTGTAATGGAATGCCTAAGAGCCAAGTTAGATCACACACACACACACACACACACACGACAATATAGTCATACACAAATTTTGAGTCATGTTTACAAAACTCTTGTGAAAAGCATCATTTATTCATGGCATCCACATGTATTAATTTAGTGGTAGCCAATAAGGATGAAGCCAGGGCTGGCTCTACCATTAGGCAGAGTAATTAGGCAATAATTTTCATCCTGTTAACCTTGAGGGGATGTACTTCTACAAAAAAATTTAAAAACAGAGTTTTAAATTAATCCCCAAATCAAACATTAGGCCAACAACCACTTATAATTTCAGTTCATTCTGACTTGTTTCTGAGGGAGGAACTAAAAATTACAAGAAACTAGAGGCTGCCATAGAGTTCTAGCTTCCCATTCCATATTGCCTAGTACAAATTACCCTGTGACCCGGTGTCACTATACTGTATACTTCTTATCCCTGCCCCCACATGACTGGTTGCGCCTGGCAAGGACCAGGAAGGCCTGGCATGCTATGGTCCACGGGGTCACAAAGAGTCGGACACAACTGAACGACTGAACAACAAGAGTTTTAGCTATGTAAGGGATGGCCTTTTAAATTCTTGCGAGTCACTATATTTCCAGACATGGGAGGCTGCAGACAGCGGGGAATATTCCAACCCCCCCTGGATAGTCCAGTTCTAGAATAGTCTGTATAGGAGCAGTAACAGCTTCACATAAATGAAGCATATATGCTCAGATGGTACAAAACCATTGATTGGAAAGGGGCAGAAAAGGACAAATGTGCTCAAAGACAGAGAAGTGGTTCCCTGCATATTCAGAATACCAAGATAGCAATACATTACATTTTTATGAAACTGTGAGCAAAAAACTTACTAAACCTTGACATGGCTACCTGAGGCTGGACACAGGAAGAGATCCAATCCATGGCAATTATGAATACATCTCTTCACTGGGCTCCACAGGTTCCTGCTCTTATTTTCATCCTATCTATGCTACATTACTTAAGTTTTTTTCCAGCGATTCTCACACAGTACACTCTTGAGATCGTGAGACCAAGATATCAAGGGACTGTCCCAGTTTCTTAAACAAACAAACTACCAAAGCAAAAAGAGTCCTGGGACACCTTAAAGTTCATCAGGTGCATCAGTTCCTTCACAGCAGCCTTCCCTGTCTGGGTATTATGGGAGTTGTAGTCCAACATTCCTGGAGAGCACCAGCTTAGGGAAGGCTGCTGCACAGCAATTATAAACACTGTATGAACATATCAATCTGTCTGTACTTCACCAGACCATAGCCTTAGAAACTCAACCAGTTGCCAATGATGTACTATATTTGGCATTAATCACTGTACGGTATGGGTTCAGAACCAATGACACACCAGCAGCACTAATCGAAGGAAGTGATATGGAATAGTATGTGAACTACATAATTATCATAGTATAAATGGGAAATACAGCTTGCCATAAACAAAATAAATAAAATAAAAACCAAGTATGATTTGACAGTATATAATTTGACAAAATTATAGAATTTGTTTTATAACAAATAAAGCCTTCTATCAAAATGCCTTGCTTGTGAGCTTCCCAAAGGCATGTATCTGGTGCCAGTGTGGTGTAGTGGTTAGAGTGTTGGACCGGGGTTCAAGTCCCTACTCGGCCATGAAGCTCATTGGGTGACTCTGGGCCAGTCACTGATTCTCAGTCTAACCTACCTCACAGGGCTATTGTGAGGAAAAATTGTAGAGGAGGAAGATTATGGAAGCCACCTTGGAGGAAAAGGCAGGATATACATGTAACAAATGAATACATATAAAAAATCTGGCTGTTCACTTCTGAACACAGGATTACTACCCTTTGTCTGATCTCACAGAGTTCTTCTTATGCTCTTGTAGCTAAAATATATGCTCTGAGTAACATTTACTGACAAGTAGGATTGCCAAGTCCCACCATAGCCAGGACACCTGAGTTATTAACAGCTGCATGGTTTAGCAAGTGATGATTTTCTTTCAATGTCAGAAACCTTGAAGAAATTGAAACCAGTCCCAAGATGCAATCTGTCTGCCAATTTTTTGCATAGTACAATGTAGAATAACTGACATATTGACACATTTTTCCTTTTCTACAGTTGACCATTTTCATTTACAGACATTACATTCCTTTCCCATCGCATAACATTTCCTATGAAAGAACTGGAAATGCACTATCAACTTTTTGATTTGCTCACTAATTGGTACACCTATTGGATCATGGTGCAATTTGTATTTTTAAAGTTATTGGGGGTGCAATACTAAAGCTGGCCAAAAGCCTGCTGATGGGGCGTTAGATACAGTTTAAGTGCTGCTGCACAGAGAGAGAGAGTCCTACCTGAAAGATGGCACTTACACCACCAGAGCCCTGCCCTCCCCCCCCGGTATGCCTCTGGAAAGCTCCACAGGCACAGATGTTCCACCAGCAGGGGGAAGGAGAAACGGGGCATTTTAGAGCCACGTTGCAGGGGTGCGGGGAGATCTGCATGTTCCTAAGCCTTGTGTTGGTCTTGGAGCTTACATAGTTAATTCCCTTCCAATGCCTGCAATGGGAGAGGGGACACACACCAAAAAAGTAGGGAAAAGCTGCCCTGCCACCTCCTGTCCCCGCTTCAGCAAGCCAACAGAGCTTAGGAAGTGACAGTAACTCCATCACAGAATCTCACCACCGGATTACTCTGCCCATACATCTTTCTATCATATATCATATCCAAGGCACTCAATAATAATGGTTAAAATAAGGTAAACCCATAAAAATACATTATATAAAAAAGAAAAGAGTAACAACCCTACAAATAAGGATTTTCCCTGAAGCCCTTCTGGAAAAGCCATGTTTTCTCCACTCAACATGTGGCAAGTAGCATTGGTGCCAGATGGACCCATTCCACTACCAAAAGGCCCTGCTTCATGTACCCAGCCACCATACTTCAACTGGCAAGGGGGACATGAAGCCAGGCTTCTCATGTCAATTTTAGTGTACAGTTTAGTATATATATATGGGAGGAGACAATGTTTAAAGTCTGCTTGTCTTGGACCATTTGAAGGTTAAAACAAGCACTTCTAACTGGGCCCAGAAATGAACTGGCAATCAATGAAAATGAGACATCATCAAAGTTACTGCTTCCAGCAGACTCCAGTTAATATTCTGGCAGCTGCATATTGATGCAAATTAAATTTCTGAATACTCTTCATAGACAGCATAGTACAATATAGTCTAACCTGGATGTTACTAAGGCATTAATGATTTTAGCAGACAAATGCCACTGGAGATTGTGATGGATCTTGTAGAATGAACCATTTCTCTAGTGAAGTATCCAATAGTTCTGTTCCACTTGCCAGTGTTAGGAGGAGGATGCTTTAACTGTGGCAGAAAAAGGTACAGCTGACACAGCTATAGCTATTATCTATTAGATCAGGCTGAGTGAGACCACCTGGGAACAGGTACATATCAGCTTTCCCCAACCTGATGCCCTTGAGATGTGTTGGACTACAACTCCCATAACTCCCAGCCAGGATCACCATTGTTGACTGGAAATTATGGGCGTTGCAGTTCAACACATCCAGAAGCCACCAGGTTGGGAAAGGCTGATATATCAAGTTTTCCAGTACCATGTACATTTTCAATTTGAGCCCAGATCTTAATTTTATATTGTGCTCACCTCGACAACTGTTCAAATGGAAAACAATGAAAATACAGTAAGTGGACAAAACCCACAAGAATCTGATATTAATGAGAATGTAATTCAAAATGTATACATGTAGACCCCTAAATTCTAGAAGAATATAAATTTTGATGGTCTGCAATACAATGATACAAGAAAGCAGAATTACATTCTCAGTGGTATTACCAAGTTCTTGTGGGTTTGTCCACATATTGTATTTTTGCAGGAAAACCAAAAGTGACAGCATTTCTGAAACCAGAAGGAAGAGATTAATGCGGTCTCCTTCCTCAATACACCAATGTTTACTATCAAAATTTCAATTATACAAATATCTTGTTAGTCATACTCTGTGTATACTCACACTGACTATATAGCCACATACCAATATATCTCTTTATCAGCCTTTCCCAACCTGGTGCCCTCCAGATGTTTTGGACTTCAACTCTCATGAGGCCCAGGCAGCACGGCCAATTGGTCAGGAATGCTGGGAGTTGCAGCCCAAAACATCTGGAGGGCACAGGTTGAGGAAGGCTGCCCAATATGCAGATATTATTCCAGATTATTTAATACGTTTTCCATAAAGTTTCATGTCATAATCATGGCTTTTCAATTCAATTAGCCAGTACATACCATAATTCTGCTACAACGTTTGTTGTTCCACAGAATATAATTCTGCACCTGATTCACCCTAGCCACCATTTCTTTTCCCATTTAGTGAGGGAAGGTATTTTAGTCTGTTGATACCGTTCTATACCACAATGCTAATGGCTTGTTCCCACAGCAATAAGCATTAAAAGAAATACATAGGCGAATCCCTATGAGGAAAGACAGGATAAGAAATTAAATAAATAAGTAAAACCTTCCTGCTAATTCTTTGTTTGTAAACCCCCAGCAGTAGCCATCAAACCTGACCAGTGGTGCTTGTTACACTATACATACTATAGAAAAGTTATAATGTATATTAATACAACATATAACCTCATGCACAAACAAGAGATAAAACCTAGGTATCACTCTAGCTTAAAAACGTCTTAAGCGTTCAAAAAACAAAGGAGATAGTGATATGGTCAACACTTCCAGAGGAAAGTGGTTAGCTAGAAATGCTGGAAATGAATCAGGTACAAAAGTTCCATTTCCAAGGGACCTTGGGTAGGAAAACAGCCAGAAGAGAAGGAACCCTGGCCTTAATCTTAAATGGCTCTCAGGACTTGATACAACAGGTGTTACTCCAGTTGGAACAGTGATCAACATGCTTTCAAATTCAACATACATGAATTGGGAAATTGTCAAGAAAGTCCAACACAGTCATATTTGACTTCAAGAGGAGACTTCTCAGTAATGAGAAGACTAGTCAACAGGAAGCTGAAAGGGATGAGTCAAGAGGTCAAATCTCTCCAATCACATCCATACAAATCTGTCCAGTTCCTAAGACTGGTCTCTATGGCAGCAGCCCCATATCTTCAGAACTCTTTCCCAAAAGAAATATGTATGGTCCAATCTTTGCTAATTTTTAAAAGGTTCTAAAAAAACATATTTTTAAAATATGCATTCTATTAGAGGTGTTGCGAGTTGCATTTTAAAAGGGGGGTAGGGAGGATTGTGCTTCAGGAGTTTGGTTAATTGGAAAGCAAGGACTGACAGACCTTACAAAGGGAAGTAGGCAAATTATGAATTGAGGGTGATACAAAGCCCATACTTTAGGGAACAGGTGCACATAAACATGAGCTATGCATAAGGTATTTGAAGGCCATGTTATATGAAGCTGCCCAGGTTGATATTAACATTGGAAGAGATATAAACCAATATTTCCTGCAGCTGAGGAAATTCTTGCTCAAGAGGAAATGGCTGGGAGAAGAAACCCACATAGATACCTATATTTTCTGAGCAGCCCAATAAAAATCATCATATGGTAGTATCTTATCCACAAAGTGAAGTGACTGTGGAAACTGAAAAAGATTTCAAACATGCACAGAACTGTGCCCTAAAACGACTAGACATCTACAGTAAAACATCATCCACATAATAAACCACGTATTCCATTAATGGCTTGAACACAAGAACCCAGTTTTTATTTGGCACCTAAAAACATATTTTAGCCAACCAACATATTTGGGCAGGGTATTCTATAGCAAGGATGTAATTTTATTACTGGCCATCATCATCGCTGCAAAGATCAGTCCCCCAAAGATGTTTCAGAATGCACACTGACAGGGATGGAGACTGCATATCTGCAAGGCTGCATTATGAATTATGAGACTCTTCTTGGGTCAGCAGCATGGCTTGGCATATTGTCTATATCCAGAAAAATACAAGGCTGGCAAGAGCAAATATATTTCAAATATATATATTTGAAAATATATGTAGAAAAACAATGGTAATTTGCTAAGTTTTGTCTTTATTATACACCTCAATTTTGCTGAAAATAGTATTTCTGAATGAAGTCTCAACCCTTATAGCCGTAGAGTCAAATCTTTATTTCAAAGGAGTAGTAGGAAACATGTGGCTTGCAAACTTTATACCAGTTCCTCAAGCATAAAGTGAAATCTTGCTGGAAACCTGAGGATGTCAGGGACTGTTTTTAAATAAAATGTCACTAGTCCTCATGTTTTTGTAGTTAAGCATACCTGAAAGGCTGAGAGTCAAAGGCAAATAATACTCTAAATGGACAACTGAGAAATGTACAGTGTGAATGGAACAAATTGGTGTTTGAAAAGGTGTGCATCATAAAGGTACACTCATCAACACACGGGGGATTAGCTGCACCTCCTAATTCAGTGTACATTTCATGGCAAAGCAGGTTCAATGGTAGGTAATATGCAAACAACTCTATTTGGCCTAGTTTACAGAAGTCAGTGAAATTCTTTTCTCCTATGGGTTACAGAATTATGTTTGCACTGGGTTTTTGTTTTAGCAGGAACTCCTAGCCTAAAATCAATTGATTAGAGCCAGACTTAGTCATACTTAGAGCAGTTCCATTGAAATCAATGGGACTAAAATTAGTCATAACTTATGTCCCATTGATTTCAGCTGTTCTACTCTACGCATAACTAAGTCTGGATCTAACCCAACGTGTTTATGGATGCATTATTATTCCTTCATAAAATGCAACCAGCCTTATATTACATTGTTGATATTTTCCGCAGAAAATGTTATACTGTTGAAGAAGACCATCCAAGTATGCCAATCACTTTGAGGACTTCTGCAGTTAAGACTACTGAAATGCACTCTACATGGGGCTGCCTCGGAAGAGTCTCCAGAAACTTCTATTGGTCCAGAATATGGCAGGTGGGTGCTTGCCCTTGGGAGCATATGGCTCCTGCTTTATAAGACCTACACCGGCTTCTGGTTCATTTCCAAGAACAAATCCTTGAAGAGCTTCAATCCAGGATACCCAAAGGACCATCTCCTTCCATATCATCCTGTCCATGTTTCAAGATCTGTTGAAGCAGCAAATCTCTGTATCCTGATAGTAGCTGAGGTGTGCCTGGCTGGAACACAAGAGATGGCCTTTCCTGAGGTAACACCTAAGTTATGTGACTCCCTATATCAGGAAGTCTATTTGGCCCCCTTTCTCTTACACTCTCACAGCCAAATTAGGGAATCTTTGTTCTGGCAGGCATTTGTCTTGCCATGTTGAAGGAATGTTAGTGTACTGATTCCTGTTTTAAGACATTTTTATCTGCCTGCTGTGCTTTATTTATTTTATTATTTTACTACTTGTTTTATGCTAGTTTTTTCTAAAGTTTTTATGTTGTTAAGCTGCTGTGAGGACTACTATAGCCATCCTGAGTGTTAATATAAATACAGTTTGTAGCTGAGATTACTAATAACAGAGGTAATAATATACTACCTCTATTACATATTATCACTGTATCATTTAGGGAGCAAACCTATGGCCGATAGACAGTGCCTAGATGGCCATAGGATATCTGGTTTTCCAGGAACTGACCTCAGAGGCCATGCTCCAAGGTCGGTTCCCAGAGAACTGACTTTCCCTGCTGCCTCAGGGGCAGCGTGGAACAGCCTTGTCCTCCGTGCTCGCATGAGGAATGCGGAGCAGCCAAAAGGGGGCGTTCCGGGGCGGGGAGGGTGGAAATGCCTGTACGACACATCCAATGTGTCGTACAGTAGCCTCCTCCCCTGCTCTGCCCTCCTGCAGCTAGACAGCTGCAATCAGCTGTCTAGCCGAAAAAGCAGGGCAGGAAAAGCACAGAGGGAATGATCCCCTCCATGCTTCTCCTGCCCTGCTTTGGATAGGCGGTCGCCTCCAAGTTCGGAGGCGGCTGCCTATCTGAATAGGAATGCACCCTTAACAAAGTATTTTTTCAGTTAATTCTATTTAAAATGCATATATAAATGCATCTTAGAAGTTCTGCTAGAATATAACCAATTTTAAATCAGATTTGTTCTATATCTGCAACAATTTTAAAATAGCTCACATGGTCACTACTTCTCCACTATAGTTCCTCATCTATAAAACATTAACACTATAGGCCAAACTACAGATAACATTTAAAGTAGAATCATAGAATCATAGAATAGTAGGGTTGGAAGGGGCCTACAAGGCCATCGAGTCCAACCCCCTGCTCAATGCAGGAATCCAAGTCAGAGCATCCCTGACAGATGGCTGTCCAACCTCGCCTTGAAGGCCTCCAGTGTGGAGGAGCCCACCACCTCCCCAGGTAATTGGTTCCATTGTCGTATTGCTCTGACACTCAGGAAGTTTTTCCTGATGTTCAGCCGGAATCTGGCTTCCTGTCACTTGAGCCCATTATTCCGTGTCCTGCACTCTGGGATGATCAAGAAGAGATCCTGGCCTTCTTCTCTGTGACAACCTTTCAAGTACTTGAAGAGTGCTATCATATCTCCCCTCAGTCTTCTCTTCTCAAGGCTAAACATGCCCAGTTCTTTCAGTCTCTCTTCATAGGGCTTTGTTTCCAGTCCCCTGATCATCTTTGTTGCCCTCCTTTGAACCCTCTCCAGTTTGTCTGCATCCTTCTTAAAGTGTGGTGCCCAGAACTGGACACAGTACTCCAGATGAGGCCTAACCAGTGCTGAGTAGAGGGGAACTAGTACTTCCCGGGATTTGGAAGCGATGCTTCTATGAATGCAGCCCAAAATAGCATTTGCCTTTTTTGCAGCCACATCACATTGTTGGCTCATATTCAGCTTGTGATCGACAACAATTCCAAGATCCTTCTTGCTCGTAGTGTGGTTGAGCCACGTATCCCCCATCTTGTAACTGTGCATTTGGTTTCTTTTTCCTAGGTGCAGAACTTGGCATTTATCCCTATTAAATGCCATTCTGTTGTTTTCTGCCCAGCACTCCAGTCTATCCAGATCACTTTGAATTTTGTTTCTGTCTTCCAAAGTATTAGCTATCCCTCCCAATTTTGTGTCATCTGCAAATTTGATCAGCATTCCCTGCACCTCCTCCTCCAAGTCATTAATAAAAATGTTGAAGAGCACTGGGCCCAGGACTGAGCCCTGCGGTACCCCACTCGTTACCTCTCCCCAGCTTGAGAAGGTCCCATTGATAAGCACTCTTTGAGTCCGATTCTGTAGCCAACTGTGGATCCACCGGATCGTTGTTTCATCTAGCCCACATCGAGCTAGTTTGCTCATCAGGATATCATGGGGCACTTTGTCGAAAGCTTTGCTGAAGTCGAGGTATATGATATCCACAGCATTCCCACAGTCCACAAGGGATGTTACCTGATAAAAAAATGAGATCAGATTCGTCTGGCAGGATTTGTTTTTGACAAGTCCATGTTGGCTTCGAGTAATCACGGCATTGTTGTCAAGGTGCTTCCAGATGGATTGCTTTATGATCTGCTCCAGAATTTTCCCAGGGACTGATGTCAGACTGACTGGTCTGTAGTTCCCAGGTTCCTCCTTTTTACCCTTTTTGAAGATAGGGACAACGTTAGCCCTCCTCCAGTCATCTGGCAGTTCCCCCGTCCTCCATGATTTCTCAAAGAGAATAGACAGCGGTTCTGAGAGTTCTTCTGCCAGTTCTTTTATGACTCTAGGATGCAGTTCATCTGGCCCTGGAGATTTGAACTCATTCAAAGTAATGAGGTGTTCCTTGACCATATGCCTGTCGATCTCAAGCTGCAATCCTGCCCCTTCAGCCTGTACTTCGCCTTTGCCAGGGGGGTCATAGACCCTCTTTTGGGAGAAGACTGAGCCAAAGTAGGAATTGAACACCTCTGCCTTTTCTTTGTCATCTGTTATCGTTTTGCCATCCTTATTTAATAGCTGAACAACCATTTCTTTCCTCTGCCTTTTACTATGCACGTAGCTGAAGAAAGCCTTTTTGTTGTTTTTAGCATCCCTCGCTAACCTCAGCTCGTTCTCCGCTTTAGCCTTCCTGACGCCATCCCTGCAATTCTATGCTACCTGCCTGTACTCTTCCTTTGTTACTTGGCCTTCTTTCCACTTCCTATATGTGTCCTTTTTTGTTTTCAGGTCATCCCTAAGCTTCTTGTGAAGCCACATTGGCTTCTTCTGTTGTCTTCCACCTTTTCTTCTTGTTGGAATTGTTTGTGATTGTGCTTTGAGAATTTCCTTTTTTAAAAGTTCCCACCCATCTTGGACTCCTTTTCTCATTAGCGTCGCTTGCCATGGGACCTTACTGATCATTGTTCTGAGTTTATTAAAATCAGCTTTCCTAAAATCCAGGGTACGCATTTGACTACACTCGGCTTTTGCTTCCCTTAGAACCAAGAACTCAAGTACAACATGGTCGCTTTCCCCCAGAGTTCCTGTAACTGCTACTTTATCCACTAAGTCATCTCTGTTGGTTAGGATCAAGTCAAGGAGAGCCGATCCTCTAGTTCCTTCCTCTACTTTCTGTAGGAGGAAGTTATCCGCCACACAAGTCAGGAATTTCCTGGAGGGGCCATGTTTTGCAGAATTTGTCTCCCAACAAATATCGGGGAAATTGAAGTCCCCCATTACTACTACATCATGCTTCCTTAAAACATTGGCTATTTGCTTTTCAAAAGTTTCATCCTTGTCTTCTCCTTGATTGGGTGGCCGGTAGTAGACTCCGACCACCATGTTCCTTTTATTCTTTGCTCCATTTATTTCAACCCAGATGCTCTCGATGGGGCTACCAAGCTCCTCCTCCTGTATTTCTGTGCAGAGATATGTATTTTTCACATACAGTGCAACCCCACCTCCCTTTCTGTTCCTCCTGTTCTTTTTGAACAAGTTATATCCTTCAATTGCTGTATTCCAGTCATGAGAGTCATCCCACCAAGTCTCAGTTATACCTGTCAAGTCATAATTTCCCTCCTGTATTAAGAGATCAAGTTCGTTCTGTTTGTTTCCCATACTCTGGGCATTAGTATATAGACATCGAAGACCATGTGCTTCATAGTCTGGCTTTCTTCCTACATATGTCTGAAGACTATTATTGGGCACTATCAGAGCTGTTCTCTCCATTGCAGTGCATGCGCCTATGTCCATCGTTACCCCCAACATTACATCTCCCTTCCCCATAGGATTCAGTTTAAAGCCCTCCTGATGAAGTTCTTCATGCTGTGGCCAAACACATTCTTCCCAGCCTTTGTGAGGTGCAACCCATCCCTAGCCAACAGCCCATCTTCCAGGAAGTATAGCCCGTGGTCCCAGAATCCAAATCTCTCTCGTCGGCACCACCTTCGTAGCCAGTCATTCACCCGGAGTATTTTTTGTTCCCTTTCTATCCCTCTTCTAACTACTGGAAGGATGGATGAGAAAACTATCTGGGCCCCAAAGTTCTTGAGTTTCCTTCCCAAAGCTTCAAAGTCTGACGTGATCTCTTTGTAGCTCCGCTTGGCGGTATCATTTGTTCCCACATGGATGAGAAGAAAGGGATACCTGTCAGTGGGCTTTATGAGTGCAGGCAACCTTTCAGTCACGTCTCTAATCTGTACTCCCGGGAGACAACATACCTGGCGAGTCCATGGGTCTTCGCGACATACTTGGGTCTCGATCCCACGCAGCAAGGAGTCTCCCACTACTACCACTCTTCTCTTCTTCTTGTAGGCCTGGGTTTCATCGCCTCTGTTTGACTGACCTTTAGCCTCTTGCTCACTCTCATGCAGGTTCCCCTGTGATTCTTCCTCTGCAGGCTGTCCTCCAGTCTCATCCGTAAGTACCTGGAATCGGTTCCACAGCTCCACTGCTTCCACTGGTGCAGAGTGGCGTCTAGTTCTTCTTCTCCTAACTGTCACCCTTTTCCAAGGAGTATCCTCTATTCCATTTTTCTTCACCTCAGCATTTCCCACTGCCTCATCTTGCTGTTGCTCTTCAAGCTTCTGGTCTGCCCTTTGCTGCTGTAGTTCCCCCATTCTGTCCAAGAACTCTTCGTGTTCTCTTATTCCCCGGAGGGTCGACAGTCGCCGCTCCAGTCCACTTACTTTTTCCTCCAGCAGCGTGATCAACTTGCACTTGTTGCAGGTGTAGGCCATGTTGTTCTCAGGCAAGAAAACAAACATTGCACACACCTTGCAGGTCACCACCACTGGAGAGTCTTGTCCTTCCATAGCCTCTTTTCCCTTTTTGTGTCTAGCTTTGTGATTGTTCTAGACTAGCCTGTGCCTGCTCCTCTACTCAGTAGAGGTTAAAAGCAGAGTCCCACTGGTGTGGAAGTGTGTGTTACAAGACAAATAAATGAAAAAAAGTTAGTAAAAAAAATAAAAAAAAATGTTAGGGGCCTCCCCCTTGACCTCCCCTGCCAAACTCCCCTGGCCAACTCCTGTTTGCTCCCCCCGTTCGCTCACTCTGTTCGCTCGCTCTCTGGGAGCTTGCCTGCTTCTATAGTCCCTGGACCAGCTGGAGCAGCTTGCTCTGCTCTGCTCTGCTCAGCTGGGAGGCGGGAAACAGACTGATCTAAACAGACTAAAGTAATCACATTAGCCATGATTGGGTTTTTTAAAGCAGAAATTGGGAGGAGGGAACAGGATCAGGACTATGGCACATGGGAAAGGAGATTAACAGTTTCCCTTCTACCTCAGTCCAGATGAAAATTACTTTCTCCCTGAAGATGCTATTAGCTCCAGGAGAAAAGTATCCATTGTGCTATTGGGAACTACCTTCCTGGTGCAAATAGCAGCTTATTATTGGGAGCATAGCAGGTGTGTGTGTGTGTTAAATTCACCCTTCCTGTCCACTGAATCTGATGAGGTGCTAATCCTGATTTTGGGGGGCAGGGGGAGGTGTCCCACAGCAGTTGCTTTTGTTTGAAAAGCAGACATTTTAAATGCAATATCACATTTAACATTACATGTACCTTATCGCATCCTTATTATGAAGATGAATAAGGATTGGAAAGCCCTATGTATACTGAACTTCAGCAAAGGAGATCGTTACCTTGTCATGAGCTAAACCATGAAGGGACACCCAAGACAGGGAGGTCATGGCAGAGAGGTCAGACTAAATACGATCCCTGGGGAAGGAAATGGCAACCCACTCCAGTATTCTTGCCATGAAAACTAAATGGATCAGTACAACTAGAGATATGTTGGTATACCATCGGAAGATGGGACTCCCAGGTCGGAAGATGGTCAAAATGCTACTGGGGAGGAACAGAGGAGAAGTTCAACTAGCCCCAGATGTGATGACGAAAGCTCAAAGCCAAAAGGACGGCTAGGAGCCGATGGTGCTGGTGGTGAACGACGAATCCGATGTTCTAAAGATCAACACACCATCGGAACCTGGAATGTAAGATCTATGAGCCAGGGCAAATTGGATGTGGTTATCGGGGAGATGTCAAGATTAAATAGACACATTTTGGGTGTCAGTGAACTGAAATGGACTGGAATGGGCCACTTCGCATCAAATGACCACCACATCTACTACTGTAGACAAGAGGACCACAGAAAAAATGGAGTAGCCTTCATAGTTAATAATAAAGTGGCTAAAGCAGTGCTTGGATACAATGACAGAATGATCTCAATTCGAATTCAGGGTAAGCCATTTAACATCACAGTGATCCAAATATACGCCCCAACCACAGATGCTGAAGAAGTAGATCAGTTCTATGAGGATCTGCAGCACCTACTGGATAGTACGCCAAACAAAGATGTTATTTTCATTACAGGAGACTGGAATGCTAAGGTGGGTAGTCAAATGACACCTGGAATTACAGGCAAGCATGGTCTGGGAGAACAAAATGAAGCAGGACATAGGCTGATAGAATTTTGCCAAGACAACTCACTGTGCATAACAAACACTCTCTTCCAACAACCTAAGAGAAGACTTTATACATGGACTTCACCAGACGGTCTACACCGAAATCAGATTGACAACATCCTTTGTAGCCAAAGGTGGCGGAAATCTATGCAGTCGGTAAAAACAAGACCTGGAGCTGATTGTAGTTCAGACCACGAACTTCTTATTGCACAGTTTAGAATCAGACTAAAGAGAATAGGCAAGACCCACAGATCAGTTAGATATGAGCTCACTAATATTCCTCATGAATATGCAGTGGAGGTGAAGAATAGATTTAAGGGACTAGATTTAGTAGATAGGGTCCCAGAAGAACTATGGACAGAAGTTCGCAATGTTGTTCAGGAGGCAGCAACAAAAAACGGCCCAAAGAACACGAAAACCAAGAAGGCCGGATGGCTGTCTGCTGAGACACTGGAAGCAGCCCAAGAAAAAAGGAAAGCAAAAGGCAACAGTGATCGGGGGAGATATGCCCAATTAAATGCAAAATTCCAGAGGTTAGCCAGAAGAGATCAGGAATTATTTTTAAACAAGCAATGCACGGAAGCAGAAGAAGATAATAGAATAGGAAGGACAAGAGACCTCTTCCAGGAAATTAGAAACATCGGAGGTAAATTCCAGGCAAAAATGGGTATGATCAAAAACAAAGATGGCAAGGACCTAACAGAAGCAGAAGAGATCAAGAAAAGGTGGCAAGAATATACGGAAGATCTGTATAGGAAGAATAATAATATCAGGGATAGGTTTGACGGTGTGGTCAGTGAGCTAGAGCCAGACATCCTGAAGAGTGAGGTTGAATGGGCCTTAAGAAGCATCGCTAATAACAAGGCAGCAGGAGATGACGGTATCCCAGCTGAACTGTTTTAAAATCTTGCAAGATGATGCTGTCAAGGTGATGCATGCCATATGCCAGCAAATTTGGAAAACACAAGAATGGCCACCAGATTGGAAAAAATCAACCTACATCCCCATACCAAAAAAGGGAAGGACCAAAGAATGTTCAAACTATCGAACACTGGCACTTATTTCACATGCCAGTAAGGTAATGCTCAAGATCTTGCAAGGTAGACTCCAGCAATTCATGGAACGAGAATTGCCAGATGTACAAGCTGGGTTTAGAAAAGGCAGAGGAACTAGAGACCAAATTGCCAATATCCGCTGGATAATGGAGAAAGCCAGGGAGTTTCAGAAAAACATCTATTTCTGTTTTATTGACTATTCTAAAGCCTTTGACTGTGTGGATCATCACAAATTGTGGCAAGTTCTTGGTGGTATGGGGATACCAAGTCATCTTGTCTGCCTCCTGAGGAATCTGTAGAACAACCAAGTAGCAATGGTAAGAACAGACCACAGAACAAAGGACTGGTTTAAGATTGGGAAAGGTGTACGGCAGGGTTGTATACTCTCACCCTACCTATTCAACCTGTACACAGAACACATCATGCGACATGCTGGGCTTGATGAATCCAAGGCTGGAGTTAAAATCGCTGGAAGAAACATGAACAATCTCAGATATGCAGATGATACCACTTTGATGGCTGAAAGAGAGGAGGAGCTGAGGAACCTCATGATGAAGGTGAAAGAAGAAAGTGCAAAAGCTGGGTTGCAGTTCAACCTCAAAAAAACCAAGATGATGGCAACCAGCTTGATTGAGAACTGGCAAATAGAGGGAGAAAACGTGGAGGCAGTGACAGACTTTGTCTTTGTAGATGCAAAGATTACTGCAGATGCTGACTGCAGCCAGGAAATCAGAAGCCGTTTCCTTCTTGGGAGGACAGCAATGACAAATCTTGATACAATAGTGAAGAGCAGAGACATCACACTGACAACAAAGGTCCGCATAGTTAAAGCAATGGTATTCCCCGTAGTAACCTATGGCTGCGAGAGCTGGACCATAAGGAAGGCTGAGCGAAGGAAGATAGATGCTTTTGAACTGTGGTGCTGGAGGAAAATTCTGAGAGTGCCTTCGACTGCAAGAAGATCAAACTAGTCCATACTCCAGGAAATAAAGCCAGACTGCTCACTTGAGGGAATGATAAAGGCAAAACTGAAGTACTTTGGCCACATAATGAGAACACAGGATACCCTGGAGAAGATGCTGATGCTAGGGAAAGTGGAAGGCAAAAGGAAGAGGTGCCGACCCAGGGCAAGGTGGATGGATGATATTCTGGAGGTGATGGACTCAACCTTGGGGGAGCTGGGGGTGGCGACAGCCGATGGGAAGCTCTGGGGTGGGCTGGTCCATGAAGTCGCAAAGAGTCGGAAGCGACTGACCGAATAAACAACAACAACAATGTATACTGAAAAAAGCTACATAAAGAATACAGACTTGCAAATAGGCCACTTGCTTTGTAATCTGTGGCAAGTAATAATCACTTCCAGCTGACCAGTCAAGAAACCTTTACAAAAATAATATTTGTGTTCAAATGCATACTTAGGACATATGTACCAGATAAATTAGAAGAAGAATGGCTAACAGCTGCATTTGCAGAGGACATTCTATTCTCCAGTTAACTTTTCCAGGGCTAAGCAGTATTTTCTTTTCCTTTAGAGTTAACTGTGAACAAATTTGTTTGTTGTTGTTTTTGCTTGTTTGTTCTTTTAACCAAAACTTGGTTAAAATTTGTCAGGGGCTGCTGTGTGTCTGTGACCATTTTGAGTGAAGTGAGAATAGCGCTTCCAGGGACAAAATGCTTCCAAATGGACATTCCTAATTAATTATGATTAAGCCTTTGTATTTCCATTGATTTCAATAGGAACAAATCAACTTAAATCCAGCAACGGTGCAACTAATTATCTTTTTAAAATTATTATTACATTTATATCCTGCCCATTTCCATGAAACCCATGGCTGCATACTGTACATAGGATTCTAAGTGGTCTCCCATCCAGGCAATGACCAGACCCAGACCTGCTTAGCTGCAGCGAGGTTGCTGCTTCAGGTGCATTCAGAACATACCCTGGGGATGAATGACCTGTTTAGAACAATAAACTAGGAAATTAGTGCATCAGATGCAGTATATTCACTAAACCAGTAAATATCAGAAGCCATGACAGTCTAATGCTGTAAGTATATTTGGCTATGCAAACGTTTAAGAATAGTACAGGAGCCATTCTAGGGTTCTCTGTTTTGCACGCTTTTAATCTGTAAAGGTAAATAATGCTTTCATGTTTGTATCTATTAAGTTTAACATAAATCTTTTAGATGTTTTTAAAAGACATAACAGATAAGAAAATATATCTACAGCGCTAAAGGCTAAATAAATAATCTATTTTCAATTACAATATTTAACCTTTACGCTCTAGAGAGATTCTCAAGTATCTAATTTAATTACATCATTTAAATTAAGCTAAGTGGCACATTTAAGTAGTATATATTTATGAGGATACTTTACAGTCACATACTATATATATGCACAATTACGGAGCACAAGAAAATTATCATCAAGAATTCTTATACAGTTTGTACAGGGTACAATATGATCTATTTAAATCTGTTTGATCAAACACTTTGGATAGCAGATAACAGAAATATTCAATTTAACTTCACAGTGCCCCAGTGAATCATGTAACACAAGAGCACAATCCTCCATTTTATCCATGACAATACATAGTATAGAAAGATAAAAGCCTTGGTTTTCAAATGTAATTTTGAAAGCTGCTTTCAGACATCCAGAAAAGCATCCTAAATTAGTCAAAGTATGGAATATTCAGGTCATCTCCATGATGTCTAAAAGTAATTGCCCTTTGAGTCAACACACAGCATTTACTTCCTAATCCTACATGATCACTCGAGAATAGTGTGGAACTTCCCAAGTAGCGGCTCTGTACTTGTAAACTAGTATAACTTAGATATGAAACCTTCATTGTCACACCTAGGGAGTTGGATCCAGACTAAATCAGCTGAACTTGGGTCCCACCGAAATCAATGTGAAAGGTTAGTCATAACGAAGTTGTCCCATTGATTAAAGTGGGAACTAAGTTCAACTAAACTAGTCTGGATCCAACCCAGGAGCTTCTGCCAAATTATAATGAAGGTGAGTTGCTCAGTAAATTTAACACGGAAGATATAAAACAGGGGACAGAAAAGTTAAGTCAGTTTTCAGGAGAGCTCACTTTTAAAACTTTCAGATCTATTTCACTGATTTTGCCTCCAGCAGTAAGAATACAGCTTGAGCACAAATCTAGAGGAGTTTACGATTCTATTCTCTGAGTTACTTTTCAACTTGGGCTGTATTTTACTTCAATAGTTATGCATCAAAGATGTCTGTCAGGGTCGATTTATTCATATGTATCATATATATACGTCACTACCTCATTAGATACAATTCGGGTTTTTACACGTCGGTAATAACCTAGAGAAATATAACTGAGTTCAAGAGATTTACTTCCAAGGAAGTGTGCATAAGTTTCCGGAGTTATTCATTTCACTGTGTTCATTACCAGTGATTTCCATAGGATTTAGACAAGCCTCATTTGCTCTGGTTTCCACCCATACAGTTGTAAGTAGGCTAAAAGAGGGTTTTAAAAGTCTGGCTGTCCTGAAGCACTGCCTACAAAATGTGCTAAGGAAGGGGAATTAATTAAAAATTCACTTCCTCACATTAGCATGAAACTTGTTGCTGAACTCCCACTTTCCTTCTACTAGAGAAACGGTTAGGTTTTGCTGGATATCAACAATTTTTGTTAAAGTCATCCATTAAAAGAGCAGTATTACCAACAGTGGCCGTAGCTTTCATTTTTACATTATCCTGCCATGCACACAAATGAAGCACCTTACAATAATGGCACAAGAAATTAAAATGAAATGCAGTCTGAGGAACTATAGCATCTCTACTATGGGTGTGCGTGTGTGTGCATGCTCACTACTGCAATCTTTTAAAAAATGCAATAATGTTGACTACAACCTTATTGTAGAAGATGGAGGATCCCCACAGGTTCTGGATGATTATGGCATCATAGAGCAATAGTGGCCTTGTTGAATATATGCCAATACACCACAGAAATAGGAGCAGTGGGGCTCCTGCTCCTGCCAGGATGCCCGTTTAAAAGTGTACAAAAGCCCACAAGTGGAATAATGATAAAGTGCGAAATGCTAAAATATATAATCAAAAATCTCAAGTCAAATGAGAATCACAATCCATATGATAAGTAAAGATTCATAATGCCCAACTGAACAAACAAGTTCACAAAGTTCCAAAAACATAAATTGTAATTTTCCAGATAACGGAGATAGAACTAACACAAATAGCAGAGATGTGAAACAGTTTAAGAACTCTGAGTCTGGGTATGCAAGGGTGTAATCCATGCCCAGCCTTAGGGTATTTTACTCAAAGATACCATAAAAATAATCATAATATGTAACTTTAAAACAATTGGCAATCATCCACATTTAGCTGGAGCATTATACATAAGTTCAGTTTGCATACCAGCTGAATTGGAGGGGCCATAGCTCAGTGGTAGAGCACCTGCTTTGCATGCAGAAAGTCCTAGGTTCAATCCCTGGTGTCTCCAGGAAAAACTGCTGCCTGAAACCCCGGAGAACCGCTGCAGTTCAGTGTCAAGAATACTGGGCTAGATGGACCAATCGTCTGACTCTATGTAAGGCAGCTCCTTATGTTCCTGATCAAAAGCACTGTTTGCAAAGTGTCTGAAAATCCTTTCTTAAAATACAGATTAAATAGAAGAAAGTAAAAAATATCACTGAAAGAGCACCAGCTTCAAATCTAGGAGAAATTATATTAACAACACAATCTATTGCTGACCACCAAAGACTGCTGTTGCATCAGGACAAGGTAGCTTGCATGCTATTCCTTGTTTGCAGTTCCCCATATTAAGAGTTTCTGGGAATATTATTGCCACTAGGACCCATGCTTGATTACGTCAGTGAGTTGTACAATTGCTGAGTTGTATAGCTCTATCACTTGTATCCACCCTTGCTCTGTGAGGGTTGTTTGGGCATAAACACTTGTGTTGCACCTGCAATACTGCACCAGAGCAAGGAAGGTCCCTGTTCCTCTCCACAGGGAAAGGATTGCACCTGCCACTACCATTCCCATGTTTTACATCTGCCAGATCCTCTCATCTGATTCTGCCCACATCTACCCAAATGAACTGTCCTTAACTATTACACATCAGTGCAAGACTCTTCATATTTTGCCTCACGAGTGGAACACATTATATATACACTACTGTGCTGGTAGAATGGCCCACGCTATTACTTCATCCACTTTTTGCTCAGCGGAACATGCTGTATTTTTACATATTCAACGAAGCTGGAAAACAATATGGTATTTCTGCCTTCCCTTCCTTCCCCAGACCCAGTAGAATAATATTCAGAAATTATTTTCTACTGATTCTATTGCACTGATCGACTATGACACCTGTAACTCTTTCGTATGTGTAACAGACACAGAGCTATTGTCAGGGCTAGCAGTTTGCAAGCAAAGCAAGCTCAGTGCAGGCAGATGAGTACACAAAGAAACAGGGCGATGAGTAGAGTCTGAGAACAGACTGGACACAAGCAACAAGCTGTTCAGACTGAGGAGCCAGGCTCAAGTCTGAGATGTTCCAGAGGCAGGTGGAACTCTACTGGCCTAGTAACTGCAGCGCTGCCTTCTGGCTTGCACCACTGGTGGTACCTATGCACAAGCCACCTGCCCCATTCTCTAGCAAGATGCCATAGCAGTACGGAGTCAAGCCCTGGAGTTTTGTTTGCAAGGTTCCTAGTTTGAAATCCTGGCACTTCACATGCAGCCCGGATCTGCCAAATTGCTAACCCAAATAAGGAGATAAAACCACAAACCTGATAATAAAAACTCCACAAATTGTTTTATATTATCTTATGTTTGACTTCTCATTTATGTTTGTTGAGATGAATAAATTAACCTAATACATCCAGTTTCTTACAGCCTGGCTGAATCTCCCAGCCCTAGTC
Organism: Heloderma suspectum; assembly: GCF_057233095.1. NCBI lineage: Eukaryota > Metazoa > Chordata > Lepidosauria > Squamata > Helodermatidae > Heloderma > Heloderma suspectum. The sequence continues at coordinate 55,587,719 of NC_139460.1, read as the reverse complement.
ATCCAGAGCTGCGATGCTATGCATACTTACTTACCTGGTATAGTAAGCCAAATACATACATGAAATCAGCAAATACTTTTAACTTGGCTCTTAAGTCCCAATGGCTTCAAGCGTACACACATTCATGTCCATTTATCTAACTAGAACAGTATGTAAAAGTTGTCAAGATTAGAGCCAACACTGGGATTAACTGAAGGTTTTGCTATTACAGTCTACTTAAAACCAAATTTATTAGATGAATACAACTATAGAGAAACTATATTCAAGAACTCAGCCTAAAAAAAAATAAAAGTTCTGCACGCACACATATTACTATTCTACTATATTTACTATATTTTACGAACACCCAGTAAAAGTGAAGAAAATCTGTTTTGGGGCACGTTTGTATTACATTTGCAGTTTCAATGCAAATTATTTCAGTGCTTTTTCTTAATGACTACTTATACTTATCTTTTCAGTTGGACATTTTAACATCATTTTTAGGTGTCAGTAGTACTCTAATTTTACTAAGAGCCCAGATGACCCTAGACTTACTCTACAACAGAGGTGGGAAATGTGTGGCTCTCCAGACATTATTGGACTGCGACTCACATCAGGCCTAGCCATCATAGCCAATAGTGAAGGATAATGGGGGTTGCAGTCCAACAACATCTGTATGGCTACACATTTCCCACCTCTGTGGTACAGTAAGTAAATCTCTGTTGTAAACTTAGATTCAACCAGTACACAGTATTTACTATAAAATAGTAAGTGTGGTTTAGTGGCTAGAGTGTTGGACTGGGAGTTGGGAGATCCGGGTTCTAGTCCCCACTCGGCCATGGAAGCTCACTGGGTGACTTTGGGCTAGTCACAGACTCTCAGCCCAACCTACCTCACAGGGTTGTTGTTGTGAGGATGAAATGGAGAGGAGGAGGATTATGTACACCGCCTTGGGTTCCTTGCAAGAGGAAAAAAGGCAGGCTATAAGTGCAACCAATAAATAAATACATACATACACTTTCCACCACTCAGCACCCTGTGAAATCTGTGCACTTAAACAGTAAGGAAAAGAAGAAAAACAACAACACCAAGACAACTTCCCCCACTATACCAAACCTGAAGCATAGGATTTTAGCTTAATTTTAGTTCAATTCTCAACTGCTGGATTTAAACACCCATTTAGGCTGCAGTCCTATACTCACTTACCTGGGAGTAAGTCCCACTGAACTCAGTGGGGCTTACTTTTGAGTAGATATGTGTAGGATAGCACCCTAAGAATTTTATAGAATATTATTATTGTTGATAATAACACTTAGCATTTACATAGCACTTAAGAATATTCAAAGAGCTTCACATATATTATCTTGTAATTTTTCCAACAACATTATAAGGTAGGTCAATGTTATTATACCCATGCTGCAGCAAGGAGGGTGAGGAAGTACTTAGTCTAAGGCCACCTAGTGATCTCATGGCAGAGGCAAGCTTCCTGATGCATAACTCAGTCTCTTAGGGTGCAATCCTATGCATGTTTAGGCAGAAAAAAGTCCTACAACTCCCAGCATTCCCTACCCATGGTGGCAGGGGAATGCTGGGAGCTGTAGGACTTTTGCTGTCTAAATATGCATAGGATTGCACCCTTAACCACTAAGCTACACACCACAGTATAAGTATTTGGGTGTGTGTGTGTTCAGATTAAACTCCTGTCTCTAATATCCTGCCTCTAATATAATCCTCATAGATTTTAAATCAGCAACCTTCTGGGTCTATAATGTGCCTTTACTTTACCTATGAACTTTACCTATTTTTGTAGACCTATACTTCTGACACAAGTGACCTGTATATATGAAGTAATTTTATAGTAAGCTTTTAAAAAAGTGATTGTTTCAGGGCCCAAGATGCAACTAATGTTCCTATAAATTCCATGCCTTAATAACTTAGATCTGGAAAACTAAATTTGCTGGGAAAAGTGAAGCCTAGGGCAAAGCGGAAGGGGGTAACAGACTTTCCTTTCTCCTAACTTCTAACAAGGCACACAATCTATTAGTCTATGATTGGAATGTCAACACACAGAGGCTGCAGTAGCCTCAGTATGAGGCCATCACCCATTCCATGCCCTCATGTTAGGGATCCCTAAAGATCAAGGTTATTTGGAGTCATTTTCAAGCCACTAAGTAAACTTCAAAAGGACCCCAGTGTTTCACTTCTGAATAACCATTTGTGCATTATAACTACCCACTAATTTTTATGAGCACTAAATATAAAATATTCGCCATTACACTCTTCTCCCTTGGTTCCCCCTCCCCTTCATTGTCAATGAGATAGTTCTCTTTTGCACCATTGGTACCTAAATACAGAGTAGCATAATCATTAGGTTCAAACAGAACAGCCTCTGGACTATCATTCACTAATTCTGAAGTTAAATTTCACAGGATATAATTTGCTTTTGAACAGAGTATCTCTCAATGGTTCACAATTCCCCTAAAACATCTGCAGTATTAACAACTATTATGAAAATACTGACAACTTAATTACTATTTAATTGACCTACATTAACTATTTCCAGAAAAATAAATACAAGGAAAGGGGAATTTTCAAAGAGAGCTGACACAACACTGAGTGTCTTAAATGCTAGAGTTAGATGGACTTTGTCCCCCACTTCTGAAAGGTACCTACTATTTTTAAAACACATATTCTCACCACCTCAACTAGCCAACATTTGACAATGTTTCAAATATTTCATAAACTCTTTTGCACCTTTAATAAAGCTACAGCTCCTGTTATAAAATATTATTCACAATTCTTTGGTTTTTTTCTGCCCTTAAAATGATACACATTTTTGAAACAAATACTGGAGTCACGCTTTGCATTCTTTTTAACCTTCTAATTTCCCTATTAGTAAACGACATGTATCAACAGGGCAACCCCTCCCCCACCATTCATGCTGACACATTTGCTGATAAGGAGACATGTCCTCTGGGAGGAAAGAAGCAAGCATCTTTCATCTCAAATAGAAGAGGAAGGCACCTATATCTTATTAATAACAATAACACTCTTTTCCTGTGTGTGTACAGTTTACATACTTACCCAGGAAGGCAAATGGAAATTACAGGCAGAGGAAAATGAAGCTGTCTCCAAGCCTTTGTCATGTGACAGTGACCTATAAAGTATCAAATAAAGGCACATCATCAGCACACCATGATTTTACAGTACTGCAACTGGCCCACAACTGCAGCAAGGCTAGAAGAATCCCAAACTTGCAACTTAATTTTGTCTCCCCCTGATAGCCATCCAACAATAAGTTCTTTTTCAAATGTGAGCCTGGGTGCGCCCTGAGAGAACAAAATTGTCAAGTTGAAACAGCAAACAGAAATAAGCAGCATTCTCATAAAGGTTATTGGGCATGAGCAAGTGGAACAAATCATATGAGGGTGCATCAGCAGGGTGGGTTTCTCTCTCTCTCTCTCTCTTCTCCATATATAACACACCCAAGATGGCAAATACAGAGAAAGTTGAACTCAAATTGCAAATGGGAATCAAAACAGGAAGGAAGCCCCTCGGTGTGCACATGTAATCGGTCAATCAGTTGCATGTATAAATTTAAGCAACATCATCATCGTCCTCAAATAAAATGTGAGACTCAGACTGCAGATACGAGGTCTACACGAGAGATTGCAACGTTGTAGCATAGTTTCAGGTAATCCCCTTTTGCCAATCCTGATAAGATCTCCCTCCCCCCACCCCGCCATCGCAATCCAAAGAGAGAGAAAATATATGATAGATCCGACTCCCTCCGACACGCAGAAGGAAGCGAGCATTTACTTGCAAGCCACCCCCACCCCGCCAGCCACCTACCCCACGATGCAAAGTGTAGGCAGGGCCACCGGGGTCTGAGGGTGAAAGCGAAGGTTATTAAACATGGAGTGCAGCTAGGAAGATAAGCCCAGACAGAGCTTTTCCTTTTTCCTTCTGGTCACCATCAAGTTTGCATCTTAGTTACAAAATGTCGATCTTAAAGGCTGACAAGACACAGGGAGAGAAAGAGAGAGAGAGTCCATCTTGCGGGGGGGGGGTTAGTGGGAGGAGAGGAGCAATAATGTAATGTACAAATCTCAATCTCGGTTGGGGGGGGGAGAAGAGTCTACACAACACCTTGTAGGAGAGCCGGGAGCAGGAAAAGGTAAGCAGATAGAGGGGGGCAAGGGGGGGATGCCGGATCTGCCCCACTCCTCCTCCACACCCTTTGCTTCCCCAGCGAGGTTCGGTGAATCAGCCGGGCAGCAAACACCTCCCTGCTGCTGCTGCTGCTCTCCTCCTCCTCTCCCTCCCCCCGCGGGCCCGAGCGATGATCCCGCGGCGGCTGCCACCGGGGAGGAGGAGGAGGTGCTGCTGCCGCCGCCGCTAGAGCCACATGGAAACCCAGAATCCTTGTGGCTGCTCCATCTTCTAGCGTGTTAGGGGGTGAGGGGGGAGTGAACCCCATTCCAGCTCCAGAGGGTGGGTGCCCAGCTGTCCCCTCTACCGCCTGCGTGCACGGGGCCGGGGGATTTGAACGTGTCACGAGCAGGACAGGCAATGGTTTCAAAGCCCCAGGCCAACTGACCATCTTCAGCAGCCTGCTCTTTCCCCCCCACTACGCCTCTGCCCCACACTCGCCTCTCTCTGACAAACTTTCCAACAAGATCCACCGGCGAGAAGTCGGTAATCTGCCTCTCACACTTGGGGGGGGGGGGGGGGAATAAAAGCAAAGCCCCAACAAGAACAACAGAACAAGCCAGACGCAGATCGCAGCGAGAGTGGCCACCACCCGGGCATTTGCTTAACTCTTCCCCCCCCCCGCGACAGAAAAGGAAAGGGGGGGGGAATAAGCTTGCCTATACCTCTCCCTCCACCCTCCCCCTCGCTCTCTCTGTCGTACATGTTGTCTCCGCTTCTTTTTGCATCGTTTCATTTTTACCTTCCTCATTCAGCGGCAGCGGATTGTTACAGAGATATTCCTAACGCAAACCTACCGCTCTCCAGATCCCAGGATTAATGAGATCTGTTCTCGCCCCCCGCCCCCCGCCCCCCGCCCCCCGCCCCGTTTAAAATTGTGCGTGTGTGTGTTTTAAAAAAGCTCCGATGCCGGATCCAGCCATGTAAGTTTCATACATTCGCAAATAAAACACCAGAGAGGAAGAAGAAGGCGAGGAGAGGAAGAGGAGCACCGGAGGAGAGTCTGATTTCTGCAATTTACCAGCGAGCCGATCTCGCAGCAGCAAATAACAGTTTTAACACCCATCTGCTGGCTAGGGACTCAGAAACACCCCCCCGGAAGACACACATCCCCCTCCCTGGGCAAATAATCTGCAAGTTTTCTGTCATCGCGACCACCCAATGTCACAACTTACCTTCAGAAATAGGACTTTAAACTGCCAAGGCCTTCCTCTCCCACAACCCCCCAGCCAGCCTCGCTCTCTCTCCACCTTAAACTTATTGACACAACATAATCCCACATTCATGCAAAATCCTGACACAGCCTCTCTCCTCCTCCTTCCCTCCCCCCCCCCATCTATTTTATTCTTCCGTCCTCCGGGCTTGCACTCTTTCCCTTTTATTTTTATTTATTTCTAAAAGCCTCCCCTCTCATCACTGCACATTTTGTTGTTGTTTGCGTGGAAGAGGGAGGGGGGAAGGGAGGGAAAGTGCCTTGCGAGGCAGGATTCTCTACCGGAAAATGCCGATTCCCAACTCTCAAGCCGAACAACTGAGCCCACTTGGAGGGCTTGCCGCCGCCGCCACACCCCCCCCCCCACACACACACACGCCAAACCCGGTCCACAACAGTGTGTGACACCAAACGCGAGCCACGCAGCGCAAATAAATCAACGCACCGACATCACCCACTCTTAGAATGAAGTTTCGTTTCTCGCTGCCCCTGTCAAGACCCACACACACACACACACCGGGGGGCGGTGGGGGCTGGGCTGTTTTCATGCCTCCCGTGGGCTTCCAGGTTTTATTTTCTCTTCTCCTGCCCCCCCTTCCTCCCCCCTCCCCGCTCCTCCTCCGTTGTTGCTGCTGCTGCTCTTCCCTCTGTGTGGTGAGAGAGGTGCTTAGTTTCAAACGCAGCCTGGCACTGGCTGGCCTACCCTCGGGTTGGTGCTGCTTCCACCTCCCCCCCCTTCCCTCCTCATGCATTGCATTGCATTGCAACTCACCTCTTTCCTTCGCCTGTCTCCCCCCTCCACACACACACACACACACACCCAGCCCACTTACTATCTCTCGACTCCCGTCAGGTTGAAAGCCCACCGCTGACCTTCTTCTCTCTCTTTGCCCCCATCCAAAGTTTCAGACGGACGCGGAGGCAGGAAAAGTGAATGGGGATTGTGGCAGCAGGAGGCGGCAAGGGACGTCGAGAGGTCTGCGCCTTCCTCTTAACCCTGCCGGGTGAGGAGGAGGAGGAGGAGGACGCTGCTGCTGCTGCTGGTGCCGCTGCCAGAGGAGCCCTTAAGGGCTGCCCCAATGCTTTTAAGTGAGTAATAATAGAAAAGGAAGTGTTGGGAAGAGGAGCCCTTTCCTCTTGCCTGGCTCAGGAAAGGGGGCTGGTGGTGCACTTAGCTCCGCCTGTGTCTGCCTCTGTGTGTGTGTCTGTTGCCAGCAGTGGCTAGTCAGTGTTTCTTTATGTGAAAGTGAAGAGAGAAGCTCTCAGCAGAGCCCACTGTACACTGTTCCACATACAGTAGATGCAAGCCGGAGAGAGACTGAAAACATTCATTTTTATATAAGGCAGCCTGCCATTGGCTCGCGGACTGAGGGACAGGTTGGCCAGCCATACAGCTCGCCCGTTACACCCAAAGAGAAACGCACGCAACCACACTCTCTCTCTCTCTCACTCACACACACACACACACACACAGGCAAGAGTGGGTATACACACGCACACGCACGCAAATATTATAACGTATCTTTAAATGGTTCTTTCGAGAAACCTGTAGGCAGCTTTGGCCACGAAGGGCAGGTAGAAGAAGGGAAAGAGCCAACTCAGGTTGGAGGAAGAGAAAGGCAAAGCCGCCGCGCTGCTAGGACAAAAAAAGAAAAGAAAAAAGAAAGGCTCGAAGCGGGTGTCCATTAGCTGACATGGGAGGGCTTCTCTCTGGTCACAGACTCCTAACTCTGCTGGACTCAGGAGTGGGGTTCTTGGTTGCCGGCGTGTAGTGGCCCGCGGAAAAGCAGGGCTTTGTGTGACGATTTGCCAGGGGGGGCTGGTAAACAATTGCCACGGGGCAGAATTTCAGTGGCTCTGGCTGATCTGGTTGTTAGCTGGGCTGAGCCCACGGAGAGGCCAAGAACACCGAACGGAGAAGTTCACAACGCCCGAAAAATGCCTGCCTGGTGGCATTCGCCTCATTGAGGAATACATACTTTACCTACGTAACAGTCAACCCAGTGACTTGGGGGGTGAGGGGGGGGGAGGAAACCCCACTCTGCTGAAATACTACTGTGCTGTCAAAAGCTTATTAGTTAGCAACACCTAAGAAATACGATTCTAGGGATGGCTGGAGATTCACAACAGGGACTTACAAATATACTTAGGCCAATATTTTATCTTTATATTAAAATGCTCCCTTCTTGAAATTGGCTGTAATAAAACAAGAGTCTTGTGGCACCTTACAGACTAAACCTGCAAATAAAATCCTAAACATGCTAATGAGGGAGTAAGTCTTATTAAACACTTTTGGTCTTCCTTCTAAGCAAACATGCATGGGATTGCACTCTGCTTCATTATGGCTTAAGTTTTTGTGGACTAGAGTTCACTTCATTGGATGCATCTTGCATCTGATAAAGTGAATCCTAGGCCTTGAAAGCTTATGCCATAATAGAATAAGTCTTTAAAGTGCCACAAAATGCCACAAAACTCCTTTGTTATTTTTGCTACAACAGACTACCCCTCTGGAAATGGTAATAAAACAGCAGGTTACAACCATTAAATAGTGACGGTATAGTATGGCCCATACCTGGGAACTGTTCCTTAATGTTTGGGAGTTAACTGCTTGGTTTATTGTACAAGATGACATAGCAGTGTGATTGAAAGAAAATCTTTATTTTTATTTCTACATGGCATGCATATGATACAACTTTAACCTTGGCTTTACAAGTATAGTGAACAATTGGAATGCAATTGATGCATATATCCAACAAGGCTGCTTCTCCCAGTTCTTTCTCTTTTTAGTGTCAATGTTATATGTGGTTTGTTTGATGGGAAAGAATCCTGTAAATCAATGTTTTATACTTTATGCTAAAGTATTCTGCATGATGCATAGAAGCAGCTACTGCCCTAGCTGTCATGTTATATTTCACTGGTGGTGGTGGTGGTGGTAGTAATAATAATAATAATAATAATTAATTTTATTACTAAAGAACCTTGAGTTCTTCCTCATCAGTTCACAAGCCTAATCCTAGCACATAGCTCCCCTTACATTTTAAAGACAGGATGCACTCTCCAAAATCAGACCCTCTTACGAGTCTTATCTGGAGTCTTATTTGCAAAGATACGACAGAATAGCAGGCAGACACACACCAAGAGAAGACATAAGGATAAAAGGACTACGGTGCATGTTTAGACATAAAGAATTCCTACAACTCCCAGCATTCCCCAGCCAGCTGGCTGGGGAATGCTGGGAGTTGTAGGACTTTTTTTTCTGCACAACTATAGAACTGGTTCTGTGTGCCCCAGAACTGCACAATAATTCCATTAACCCAAAGAACAGAGCGTACACTTCTTAAACAGAAGCTCTTCATGCAACCTGGGAAAGTGCTTTTGAAACTGAGGAGATTTCCAAAAGTAGCTTGTGGTAGGCCACAGGGATTTATTTTCTTCTTTTTTCTTTTAAATTCTACTGGGCATACTTTGGTTATGCCTGCTCTATGGATCTTTAGGCGTACCCTTTTCAACTGCATTCTTTAATCATGCGTGAAGTAAAAATATGATAGGAGAGAGAAATTAAACTTGTGGGACTTCTCCCCTTTCTCAGTACTCCTGAAAATATAGAAACTTTTTCCATTTTGGATATGAACATCTTAGTCCCATCTACCCCGACAATGAAAACTCATTCAGATTTTAAACTTTTCGTTTGTTTTCCCTTTATATTTGTATTTATGTATATATACATTCATATGTCAACAAGGTGATTTACAATTAAAACTGAAAAACATATTTACAACTTTAAAAATCATTGGGTAAAATATTAAAATATCACAAACTGCAGAATTAGAAAATCTTAAAAACAGAGTGCAGAGTTCATACATTTCAAATAATAAAGTCATGTGGAACAAAATGGTTTTAACAGCCTGCGTTAAACTGAACAAAGAAGGGACCACCTTAACTTTCTTTGGGAGATAATTCCACAGGTGGGTGCTGCTTTGACACAGAAGGCCCTATGCCATGTTCCTAGCAACATAGCCTCTCTTGGTGGTGAGACATATGGAAGGACCGCTGTAATAGGGGATCTTATGGTGCAATCCTATGCATGTTTAGACAGAACAAAGACGAGGCTGTCATTCAGAAATTCTGGCCCCAAGCTGTTTAGAGCTTTATAAGTAAGCATCACCTCCTTGAATTGTGCCTGGAGATAAATTGTCAGCCAGTGCAGTTGATATGGTGTATTATGGTCAACCAGAAAAGAATCTGGCTACCATATTTTGCACTAACTGCAGTTTCTGAAATCTTTTGTTATATTATTATATCTACATAACAAAAAGGGCCACAGAGAAATAGAGAAATAAAAGAAATTACAAGTAAGACTTTAGACCTGATTAAGACCCACGAGCTACCATTTTAACAAGGATGCCATATAATATAGCTGTTTTGATTAAAATCACTTTGAGGCAAGGAGTGTTTATCATCTGTTGTTTGAGGTAGTATGATACACACTAGTGGCAATTAAAAAAAGCCTTAAACCTCATCTACAAGCAGGTGAAGTTCTCCTGGGCATGGAGATAAGTGATAAAAAGCTTAATTTGCTAATGTGTGTTATGAGCAGTTTAGTAAAAAGAAAAAGATTCCAAACCTTGGTCCACATATTTATCACAGCACATTGCTTTGACTCACACTTGTCAGAACACTGAACATGGCAAATTCCATGTGCATAGGTAGTTTCCAAAGAGTGCACAACATTTTTTGCTTCTTTAGATAAAAACGAACAAAGAGTTATGTAATCCTTTAAAGACTTAAAGTGAGCTCTGGGCCACAAAAGATTGTGCCGCAATAAATCTGTCAGTCTTTAAGGTACCTCAAGACTTTGTGCTTTTTCTGCAACACACAAACATGGCTGCCATATGGAATATTAGGAGTTTTAGCGCTGGAGTATAATTATGATCAACTAGAAGGTAAAGTGATTTTAACTCAATGGTATATCCCCAGTGTTCTAACAATTTCATAGAACTTGTTGTACCTATGTCATCTGACTTGCAAAAGTATTTGTGTTATGTATGTGCACACATATGTGTAGACAGTGATAGTACTAGTCCTTTTTTATTTTTATTTTTGACCTCTTCAAATTGGTTAGCAATATCATCAGTTTAATTACTTCACTGTTTTTAAGACACTTCCATATTATACCAGTTAAACATGTTTAATATTATGTTTGAGAAGAAAACTTCAATTGTGTCTTTGCCCCACATAAGACATAAAAGGTGATAAAATACATTGATGTGGTTTTTATATGTGATTCTTGACCTACAGAAATATTAAATTAAATTAAGAACAGAGCATCTGCAAGCCTTTGGATTTTGAAAATCAAGCCTAGGTAAGATTGTCATATTGGATGCACAGAAACAGAGACACCCTAAAACTGTAGATCACCTCTGAAAGTTTGGCATGAGCACATTGATAAAGCTAGGTAATTTTAGACCCTGGACTTAATAGTCTCGGGGGGGGGGGGTATTTATTGTTATTAATTACTAACATTTATATACCACGTTATTTGCTGAAAAGCCATCAAGGCAGTGAACAACAATCTAAAACTATAGACAGCCATGTGTATTATTACTTCAGCTGCAAAGCACACAACTAACATTCCTCTTCCCCTCCCCACTCACCCTCCCATGGTTTATAACCTTTTCTACATTCTTGATATGTTCCAACAACAATAACTGTATGCTAACTCTGATTTAAAAAGCAAACAACCTCTGAGCATGTGCAATTTTTCATTTTAAACTCACTTAAATCATAACACCAAATGGAGTTTGCTTCTGCTGCCTAAGACTCTTATGTAATACACTTATTATCTTTTAAAATTATTTTTATGGTTTCTTAATTCTTATATTTTAATTAACATCTATGTGTCAATCTGACCTTTGGAAGCAGTAAGTAAAATTCCAAACATTTATCAGATTGTTGTTGTTTGAGGGAGGTCAGGAAGGGGAGAATTTTTTTTTATTTATATATATATATATATATATATATATATATATAGTTTCTTCATATACATTTGCAACCTTAAATGTATTTCAACAGTTTTGTAAGGCCAAGTAAAACTAACCTTTGATTGTTAAGCTTGAAACACTCCATTGTGATCCTTATGGAAGTGTCCCAGGTATTCTGAGAGTGCTTCCAGACGGAGAGCTTGTAGCACTAGCAGTCAAAAGGCACTTGCAGCTATATCATCTCTTCTTCCTTAACAGATTTTTTTTAGTGAGAAAAAAGACAGAAGAAACTCACTACAAACTGAAGGCGATATTTTCAGGACCCCCTGCAGTATGCAGTGAATGAGACACTGCAATTGTACAATAAAAGCCTTGTCTGGAAGCACCCTGAAACATCTTTATTATTCTCTTTTAAAATATTTATATACTGTGCTTCATTACCAAATTACAGGGTGGTGTACAAAATTCATTAAGGGCACAATCCTATTCAGATAGGCGGCCGCCTCCAAACTTGAAGGCGACCACCAGACTCGGAGGCGATAGTTCCCTCCGCGCTTCTCCTGCCCTGCACTTTCAGCTAGATAGCCGATTTCAACTGTCTAGGGCAGAGCAGGGGAGGAGGCTGCTGTACGACACATTGGATGTGTCATACAGGCATTTCCGCCCTCCCGGCCCCGAAATGCCGCCCGGAACACTCATTTTCAGCCACTCCGCTCTCCTCTTGCGTGCGCGGAGCATGGGGTTGTTTTGTGCTGCCTCAGAGACAGTGCAGAAGTGAGGGGAGGTCAGTTCCGGGAAAACCAAATATCCTATGGTCGTCTAGCCACTGTCTAGCGGCCATAGGATTGCTCCCTCCAACAATAATTAAAATAAAATTGAAAAATTCCACTTAATATGGGGAAGTTTTCTTAAATTATATGCAGCGTAACGTGATCCACTGCAAAAGAAAAAAACCCAGTCCAGTTCATCAAAGAGAAGTGTATAATGGGAAAGAGCCTGCACGAGCCTCGGGCTTAAATTCTCCCCACTTTCCTCTTATCCATCGTACACATGAGACTGAAAGCTTCCACTTAATTTTGAACTAATCACAGTTCTCTATGATTACCAAACTTGGGAAATTGTGGTTTGTTCAAACTATGTTTGGTTAGCAAACCAGGATATCAGACAAATTTTTTGATACTGGTTTCCCTTCCCTAACCATAATTAGAGAAAACGACAGTTCCTGGGTTTGGATGTCATGGGAACTATAGCCCTCTTCAGGCATTTGGTTCCAAACATGTGAAGGAGCCTCTGTGGGGATAGCTCCACCCCCTCAATGAAGCTGCAAGCACCAGCAAGGTTCCTGAGCTGAAACATGATCAGCTGAGTCTGAAACAGTAGCTATCTAGACCCATTCCAGTCTGGGTTCAGGGCTGGATTTGGGACTTTCTCAGTATCTTTTTCGATCAACTCATTGGGTTTGGAGTTGGAGCACTGTATTGCAGTTATCTCATTCCTGTCTACAGGGTCATTTCCAGAATGGCATTGGGAGACTGATTGTTAGCTCCCTGGCAATTATGCTATGGAGTACCACAGGGTACCATCTTGTCCCTAGTGCTGTTTAATATCTATATGAAGTTGTTGGGAGTAGTCATTAGGAGATTTGGAGCAAAGTGCCATCAGCATGCTGATGACACCCAGGCCCCAGCTCTCTTTTTCGGTTACATCTTAATTAGGTGTGGTGTTCAGATCCTGGACCAGTGCCTGGATGCAGTGGCAGGCTGGATAAGGGCCAATAAACTGAGGCTGAATCCTGGCAAGAAAGAGGCTCTGTGGGTGAGTGGTTCCCAGGTCTGGGAGACAGGTATGCTACCTGTTCTAGATTGGGTTGCACTTCCTCTGCAGGATCAGGTACGCAGTCTGGGGGTACTCCTGGATCCATCTTTTCACTAGAGATCCAGGTAACCTCAGTGACCCAGGGTGCCTTTTATCAGCTTTGTCTGGTATACCAGTTGTGTCCCATCTTGGGCCGGAATAGCTGGCCACAGTGATTCAGGCATTTGGAACCTCAAAGTTGGATAATTGCAATGCCCTTCATGTTGGACTGTCCGTAATGCGGGTCCATAAGCTGCAGCTATTGTGGAATGCTTTGACTAGGTTGCTGAGTGGGGTGATCTGTCAGCAGCATACTACATCAGTGCTGAAGGAACTACACCGGCTGCCTATTTGCTACCTGGCCAGATTTAAGGTGTTGTTAGTATATAAAGCCCTAAACAAATTGGGGCCTGGTTACCTGAGAGACTGCCTTCGCCCCTATAGACTCATTTGATCCTTGAGGTCATCTGGTGAGGCACTCCTGGTGCTTCCACATACTTCTGAGATCCACTCCAGAGTTCGGACCAGTGCATTTAGTGTAGTGGTGCTACATGGAGTAATCTTCCTTCTGAGATTAGTCATGTGCCAACACTTTTTAGTTTTAGCTGGATGTTGAAGACCCATCTGTTCATAGAAACATTCCCTGTGTAGTGTATCCTTCCATCTTATCTGGATGAGATATATTATTTGTATTGGGCTTGGTTTTTATTATTTTTGTACACTATTTTGAAATCTTTAGATATAAGCTGTCTAGAAATACTTGTAAATAAATACATATATGTATGTATATGTGTGTGTGTATATATATATATATACACACACACACACACAGAGGGACGGGAACCCTGATTTGCCACAGTTGACATCACCATGTGTGAAACCCTATATGTCAGCGGTCCCCAACCTTTTTTGCACCAGGGACCGCTCTCATGGAAAACAGTTTTTCCACGGACCAGGGGGAGTGTAGGGGTGTACGAAACTCAACTTACCTGGCACTGCTGGAGTCTGCAGGTGGGGGGAGGCGATCCGTTCCTCCCCCTGGAATCCTCGACGGAGGGGAGGCAATCCGTTCCTCCCCCCCAGAATCCTGCCCGGCCGGCTCTGCTCTGTGGCCAGTCTGCGGAGCCGCCGGCTGGACCAACCTGCAGCGGGGCCTCCACCCGCTGCCAGGCTGCTGCGGACGCAAATGGCGTCCTGCATAGGGGACACCATTTGCGTCCCTACGCTAGCCCATGATAGCATCCCTATGCTAGCCCCCCGGAGTCCGTGGCAGAACAGCCTCCCCCCCCTGCCACCCTGCAGAATCCCCCCAGGACGGACCTACATGGTGGCGGATGTGGCAGCAGCGGCAGCTTCGGCAGCAGATGAAGTGGTGGTGGCGGCTCCGGCCGCTGCCAGGCTGCTGCAGCCGCAAATGGCCATCATAGCGGCCGCCATTGGCGTCCCTGCTTTAGCCGTGATAGGCTACGTAAATATATAGCCTATCACGGGCTAGCATAGGGACGCAAATGGCAGCCGCTACGACGGCCGCCATTTGCGTAGGGATGGTAGGGTTGGCAGAGAATTTCTCCACGAATCTTCGAGAGGCCGAGTGCCAACGCATTCGGCCCCCCGAAAGTGTTGGGGAAATTCTCCACCGGCCCCCCGCCCCCCCCGGGATGGGACTTACCTTCGGCAAATGTCCCTCTCGGCGGCGGGTCCCGGCAGCGGTTCAGCGGCGTTTCCTCGGAGGTGGGGGTGGCGGCCGGTCTCCCGACCGGCTGCCGCCGCCATTGCAAAAAAAAAAAGTAAAGTAAAAAAACACAGACACACACCCGTGATAGGCTATGTAACGATTTACGTAGCCTATCACGGCTAGATTTCCAAAGTCAGCCGTGATAGGCTACGTAAATCATCATGTAGCCTATCACGGGTGACTTTGGAAAAAAAAAAAGCGCGTATGCAAATGGCGGCGCCCATGGGGCACCGCCATTTGCGTTCCTTATTTTGGCACGTCTAGTCTACGTAAAGATTTACGTAGACTACGGCGAAAATAAGGGAACGCTATTTGCTAAATCTTTACGTAGACTATTTGCTAAATCTTTACGTAGAAAATAAGGGAACGCTAAATCTTTACGTAGACTAGACGTGCCAAAATAAGGAACGCAAATGGCGGCGCCCCATGGGCGCCACCATTTGTGTACACGCTTTTTTTTTTTCAAAGTCACCCGTGATAGGCTACATGATGATTTACGTAGCCTATCACGGCTGACTTTGGAAATCTAGCCGTGATAGGCTACGTAAATCGTTACGTAGCCTATCACGGGTGTGTGTGTTTGTTTGGTTTTTTTACTTTTTTTTCGCGGCCGGGGAGACGGGGCGCTCCTACCCGGCCTGAATTTTGCCGGCGAGGGATGGGGCGCCTCCCCCCCAGCCTGAATTTCGGCTGGGTGAGGCGGGGTGCCTCCCCCCCCTTGCCTGAACTTTGGTGGGAGAACCAAAGCGCCTCCCCCCCACCGCGAAGCATGCTGCGGGACGAGGTAAGTCCCTTTCATCCATCCCTAAGGGATGGCAGAGAATTCCGCTACGGATTCCAGTGAGGCCAGATTCTTTAGAATTCGGCCCCCTGGAATCCGTGGCGGAACGGCCTCCTGCCCCCCCGCCCCCTTCACGGAATTCCCCTGGGATGGCACTTACCTGGGGCGGTGGTGGTTCCGGTGGCGGCGGTGGCTCCGGCGGCTGGTCTCCTGGCCGGTCGCGGCCGGGCTCCTACCGCCACCATTGCCATCCTTGCACCCGTGATAGGCTACGTAAGAATTTACATAGCCTATCACGGCTACCCCCCCCAAAAAAACATCCAGCATACGTAAATAGTGGCGGCTATTGCGGCCGCCATTTGCGTTCCCTATTTTTCACCATTCTAGCCTACGTAAATATTTACATAGGCAATTACGGCGAAAAGAAATGGGGAACGCAAATAGCGTAGTGGGCACTATTTGCATTCCTTTATTTTTCGCCGTTCTAGAAGTGCCCACTACGTTCTATAGTGCCCACTACGCTATTTGCGTTCCCCTTTTTTTCGCCATTTTATCTTACATAACTATTTACGTAAGATAAATCGGCAAAAAATAGGGAACGCAAATGGTGGCCGCCGTAGCCGCCACCATTTGCGTATGCTGGGGTTTTTTTGGGGGGGTAGCTGTGATAGGCTACGTAAATTCTTACGTAGCCTATCATGGCTGCCTGGATGGATGCTAATGGCAGCCACTTCAGCAGCCGCCATTTGTGTCCGCAGCAGCCTGTTCGCAGCCGGAAATTCAGCTGCGGATGGCCGTGGCCTGGCCGCGGAGCGGAGCCGGCCATCGAGGATTCCGGCGGGAGGGACGGAGCGCCTCCCCCCCACCGCGAAAGATTCTGCAAAAAGGTAAGTGAGTTCCGTACATCCAGAGCTGCCGCTGCCACGTCATCCACCACCGGAGCCGCCGCCGCTGCCACATCTGCCACCAGGTAGATCTGTCCTGGGGGGATTCCGCGGGGGGGGGGGAGGCTGTTCTGCCACAGATTCCAGGGGGCAGTATTCTCACTGTTGTCCAATTCTCTGCCATCCCTAGGGGAGTGGTGGTTTTGCGGGTGGACGTCTGGCCACTGGGATGCAAATGGCATCCGCTACGCAGACGCCCTTTGCGTCCCAGTGGCTGGAAGTCTGCCAGCGGCCAGAGCCGGCCGGCATCTCCACGGACTTGCTGCAGAGCGGAGCCGGCCAGGGCCGGTGAGGATTCCAGGGGAGAGGGACAGATCGCCTCCCCACCCCTGCGGACCCCCGCGGACCCAAGGTAAGGGGGTTTCACACACCCCTACTGCGGCCCGGTTCCTAACAGGCCACGGACCAGTACCAGTCTGCGGCCCAGGGGTTGGGGACCCTTGCTATATGTGATGAAGGTACCCCCTTCAGGCTCAGCCAGCCAGGTATCGCCTCAGGAGCATTGCCAGCACATGCAGCAGCATCACGGGGGCAAAGCTAATTCCACACATTCCTAGAGGTCCCTTCATGCGCTCTAAAGTCAACACCTGAAGAAGACTTATAGCTAATTCTGAAGTGTAAGCATATCATCTCTTTGTATGATTGAAAGAAGAGAGAGAAACGGGGAGCGTGCCAGGCCAAGGCTCCTGCAGGATTGTTCCTGTAATGCTAAATGATGGATACATCTCAGGCCGCTGTTTCACGCTGTATTTGTCTCATATTAAATATGAATGTATTTGTCTCCTATTAAAGGAAAGGGTTCATATTATGATAGTGAGCAAGCCAAATAAATGAGCTATCTCCACGGGTTATTGGTGACATGCCCCCTCAGATAATTTCTGAAACATTAACTTCAGATATTTCCCTAGAACCCCAAAAGCACATTTGCACATATTGATGTCATAATTTTAGAATATACAGAACTGCCTTATTCTGAACAGACCAATGATCCAACTAGGCCAGGCATATTAGCCTTGACTACCCATGGCTCTCCAGGGCTTCAGGAAAAAGTCTTTGCCAGACTGGCTGTATGTGATCCTTTAATCACAGATGTTGGAGGCTGAAAATGAAACTTCTGAAGCTCAAAACCAGCACATTTTTAGTGAGCTACATTACACAAGATTTCATTCACACCTACAGTATTAAAATGTTTAATATTTTTAAAAATCTGTATATGCTAAAAACATTGTAAAATTTTCCAATTATGTCAGTCAAGTAAGAGCAGGTGGAAGATAAACTCCAGTAATAAATAAATAAATAAATAAATAACAACAACTGGTTGGATCCAAATTAAAGCGTGTGCAACTCGACTGCCAGAAACAGACTTCCCTGCCCCTCCTTCCCATGGCAGCCCCTCCATCCTCCTGAAAATGCTATACAGAGGGCCAGGGAATCTTGCTGAATGTGTAGGCTGACCATATGTACCGTTTTAAATGGGACAGCACCATTTTTTTATTTCCCGACCATCCCGTCATTTAATATAAATGTCAATTTTGTCCCCCCCTTCATGGATCATTGCCTTGTTGTGGCGAAGGGGCTTGCGTAACTCAGTGAAGCCATAAGCTATGCCGTGCAGGGCCACCCGGGACGGACAGGTCATGGCAGAGAGTTCTGACAAAATGTGGTCCACTGGAGAAGGAAATGGCAACCCACTCCAGTATTCTTGCCAAGAAAACCCCATGGAACGTATCACAAGGCTAAAAAAGATGACGCCAGAAGATGAGCCCCTCAGGTCGGAAGGTGTCCAATCTACCACTGCGGAAGAGCAGAGGGTATTTCCAAGTAGCACCAGAAAGAGTGAAGCGGCTGGGCCAAAGCTGAAAGGACAGTCAGCTGTGGATGTGTCTGGTGGTGAAAAGAAAATCCGATGCTGTAAAGAACAATATTATTTAGGAACCTGGAATGTCAGATCAATGAATCAGGGTAAGCTGGACGTGGTCAAACATGAGATGGCAAGATTGAACATCGACATCTTGGGAATCAGTGAACTAAAATGGACAGGCATGGGCGAATTTAATTCAGGTGACCATCATATCTACTATTGTGGGCAAGAATCCCTTAGAAGAAATGGAGTAGCACTCACAGTCAACAAAAGGGTGGGAAAAGCAGTACTGGGGTACAATCTTAAAAATGATAGAATGATCTCAGTACGAATCCAAGGCAAACCATTCAACATCACAGTAATTCAAGTCTATGCCCCAACCACTGATACCGAAGAAGCTGAGGTTGATCGGTTCTATGAAGACCTACAACACCTTCTAGAAGTAACACCAAAAAAAGATGTCCTCTTCATCATAGGGGATTGGAATGCTAAAGTAGGAAGTCAAGAAATCACTGGGATAACAGGCAGGCATGGCCTTGGTGTACAAAATGAAGCAGGACAAAAGCTAATAGAGTTTTGCCAAGAGAACACGCTGATCATAGCGAACACTCTTTTCCAACAGCACAAGAGACGACTCTACACATGGACATCACCAGATGGTCAATATCGAAATCAGATTGATTATGTCCTTTGCAGCCAAAGATGGAGAAGCTCTATACAGTCAGTCAAAACAAGACCTGGAGCTGACTGTGGCTCAGATCATGAGCTGCTTCTTGCAAAATTTTGGCTTAAATTGAAGAACGTAGGGAAAACCACTAAACCATTCAGGTATGACCTAAATCATATTCCTTATGAATATACAGTGGAGGTGAGGAATAGATTTCAGGGATTAGAACTGATAGACAGAGTGCCTGAGGAACTATGGACGGAGGTCCGTAACATTGTTCAGGAGGCAACAACAAAATCCATCCCAAAGAAAAATGCAAGAAAGCCAAGTGGCTGTCTGATGAGGCCTTACAAGTAGCTGAGGAAAGAAGGGAAGCAAAAAGCAAGGGAGAAAGGGGAAGATATATCCAACTGAATGCAGAGTTCCAGAGAATAGCAAGGAGAGACAAGAAGGCCTTCTTAAATGAACAATGCAAGGAAATCGAGGAAAACAACAGAATGGGAAAGACTACAGATCTCTTCAAGAAAATCGGAGATCTCAAGGGAACGTTTTGTGCAAAGACAGGCATGATAAAGGACAAAGAAGGCAGGGACCTCACAGAAGCAGATGAGATTAAGAAAAGGTGGAAAGAATACACAGAAGAACTATACAGGAAAGATCTGTATGTCCCTGATAGCCATGATAGTGCGGTCACTGAACTTGAGCCGGACATCCTAGAGAGTGAAGTCAAGTGGGCCTTAAGAAGCATTAGTAACAACAAATCTAGTGGAGATGACAGTATTCCAGCTGAGCTATTTAAGATCCTAAAAGATGATGCTGTTAAAGTGCAGCATTCAATATGACAACAAATTTGGAACACTCAACAATGGCCGCAAGACTGGAAAAGGTCAGTTTACATTCGAATTCCAAAGAAGGGCAATGCCAAAGAGTGTTCAAACTACCGCACAATTGCGCTCATTTCACATGCCAGCAAGGTGATGCTCAAAATCCTACAAGCTAGGCTTCAGCAGTATGCGAACCGAGAACTACCAGAAGTACAAGCTGGGTTTCGAAGAGGCAGAGGAACTAGAGATCAAATTGCCAACATTTGCTGCATCATGGATTGCCAACAAGAGAATTCCAGAAAAACGTCTATTTCTGCTTCATTGACTACGCTAAAGCCTTTGATTGTGTGGATCACAACAAACTGTGGCAAATTCTTAAAGTGATGGGAGTACCAGACCACCTTACCTGTCTCCTGAGAAACCTGTACGAGGGTCAAGAAGCAACAGTAAGAACCAGACATGGAACAAGCGAGTGGTTCAAAATTGGGAAAGGAGTACGACAAGGCTGCATATTGTCACCCTGCTTATTTAACTTATATGCAGAGTACATCATGAGAAATGCCAGGTTGGATGAATCAGAGGTCGGAATTAAGATTGCTGGGAGAACTATCAACAACCTCCTATATGCAGACGATACCACCCTAATGGCAGAAAGCGAAGAGGATCTCAAGAGCCTCTTGTTGAGGGTGAAAGAGGAGAGTGCAAAAGCTGGTTTGAAACTCAACATTACAAAAACTAAGATCATGGCATCCGGCCCCATCACTTCCTGGCATATAGAAGGGGAAGAAATGGAAGCAGTGACAGATTTTACTTTCTTGGGCTCCAAGATCACCGCAGATGGTGACTGTAGCCATGAAATTAAAAGACGCTTGCTCCTTGGGAGGAAAGCTATGGCAAACCTAGACAGCATAGTAAGAAGCAGAGACATCACCTTGCCGACAAAGGTCCATCTAATCAAAGCTATGGTTTTCCCAGTAGTAATGTATGGCTATGAGAGCTGGACTATAAGTAAGGCTGAGCACCGAAGAATTGATGCTTTCGAACTGTGGTGCTGGAGAAGACTCTTACGAGTCCCCTGGACTGCAAGGAGGTCAAATCAGTCAATCCTAAAGGAAATCAACCCTGAGTGCTCATTGGAAGGACAGATACTGAAACTGAAGCTCAACTATTTTGGCCACCTAATGTGAAGAGAAAACTCTCTGGAAAAGACCCTGATGCTGGGAAAGACTGAAGGGGAAGGAGAAGGGGACGGCAGAGGATGAGATGGCTAGATAGCATCACCGATGCAATGAATATGAACTTGAGCACACTCCGGGAGAGAGCGCAGGACAGGAAGGCCTGAGGTGCTATGGTCCATGGGGTCACAAAGAGTCGTACACGACTGAACAACAACAATTTTGTCCCGTTTTTAATTTTTTGTAAAAAACTGAACGCGTTTATCATAAGGCTCTATGCTAATCAATGCATGCAGTGAAACTACTAGTGTGACGGAAGAGGAAGTTCCATTTACTTTATCCAATCAGGGCCAGGCTTCTTGAGCTAGTGACGATCAGACGCCACCCCCTTGCTTGTCTGCAGTGGCAGGGAATTCAAGAGGCGGTTGCTAAGCCCCATTCAGTGTGTGGGAGCCAGGAGGGTGAGTCTTACTGTTATTTCTACCATCATTCCACCCATAGAGATTCTTTCTGCCCTACATTCAGTTTGATTCGGACTTTGCAGACTCATATTTCGGTTCAACAGGCTGTTAGCTATTTTTTTATTACAGCGGAACTCTCTGCTGTAATAAAAACGCCGTCCCGTTTTTGTCATCTGAATATCCCGTTTTTGTCTCAAGGAAATATGGTCAGCCTATGAATGGGGTGAGGGCATACCTGAAAATTGGGCAGAGTCACCTTCCATAAGCAGAACCCTTCTATTCACAGAACGCAGATCCTGAATCAAACCCAATAATAACTTCATATTCATTTAATTTATTATATTTTTATATCCATCCCCATAGCCGAAGCTCTCTGGACAGGTCACAAAAATTAAAAACCATTAAAAATACAATATACGAAGTACAAAACCATTTACATAAAAACGCAAACTGATAGCACACAGAGAGACAACATATATCTAAAAACAATTTTTAAACAATCAACCAAAGACAATCTAGGACCTGAGTGAAAACTCATTATATGCTGCCAAATGCCTGAGAGAAGAGGGCAGTTTTAACCTGGCACCGAAAAGATAACAGTGTTGGCACAGGTAGGCCTCATCAGGGAGATCATTCCACAATTGGGGGGCCGCCACCAAGAAGGTCCTCTCCCTTGTTGCCACCCTCTGAGCCTCCCTCAGAGTAGGCATCTAGAGTATGGCCATAGATGCTGAACGTAGCATATACGTTGGTTCATACCGGACAGGTACTCCATCAGGTATTGTCGTCCTGAGCCATGTAAGGTCAAAACCAGCACCTTGAAACAGGCTCGGAATATACAGGCAGGCAGTGCAAGCGGGCCGGAATCAGTGTTACATGTTCAGACCTTCTTGTCCCTGTTATCAATCTGGCCACTGCATTTTGCACAAGCTGCAGCTTCTGAACCCTCTTCAAAGGCAGCCCCACGTAGAGTACGTTGCCATAATCTAACTTGGAGGTTACCAGAGCATAGACAACTGAAGCCAAGTTATCCCTATCCAGATAGAGCTGTAGCTGGGCCACCAACCAAAGCTGGTAGAAGGCACTCCATGCCACTGAAGCTACTTGAGCCTCAAGTGACAAAGGTGGCTCCAGGAGGACCCCCAAGCTACGAACCTGCTCCTTCAAGGGGAGTGCAACCCCAACCAGAACAGGTTGACCACCCTCCATCCAGTCAGGAGAACTACCCACTAAAAGCATTTCAGTCTTGCCTGGATTGAGTTTCATTTTATTAGTCCTCATCCAGTCCATTGTCACAGCCAAGTACTGATTTAGCACATCCACAATCTCACCTGAAGAAGATGAAAAGGAGAAATAGAGCTGCATATCATCAGCATACTGATGACAATGCACTCCAAAACTCTGGATGACTACAGTCAGTGGTTTCATGTAGATGTTGAATAGCATGGGGGACAAAACTGACCCATGCAGAACCCTGTACTGGAGAATCCATGGAGCTGAGCAATATTCCCCAAGCACCACCTTCTATAGTAGCGTGGGAGTGAAACCACTGCATTGACGTACCTCTCACCTCCAACTCAGACAGTCATCCCAGAAGGATACCATGGTCGATGGCATCCAAAGATGCTGAGAGACGAAGGAGAATCAACAAGGTCATACTCCCCATGTCTCTCCTGGCATAGGTCGTCATACAAAGCAACCAAGGCTGTTTCCATGCCAAAACCAGGCCTGAGCCCCGACTGAAATGGATCTAGATAATCAGTCTCATCCAAGTCTGTCTGGAGGTGGTTGGCAACCACCCGCTCAAGAACCTTGCCCAGGAAAGGAACATCTGCCACTGGCCTAAAATTATTAAGATTTTCCAGGTCCAAGGAGCGTTTCTTCAGGAGTGGTCTCTCCACTGCCTCTTTCTGGCAGCCCAGAACCACTCTCACTCACAAGGAGGCATTCATCACATCTTGGCCCAGCCAGCTGTTCTTTCCCTGCCAGTTTTTATAAGCCAAGAGGGTCAAAGATCTAATACGGAAGTGATTGTATGAACCTGTCCAACCACCTTGTCAATGTCCTCAAGCTGTACCAACTGAAATTCATCCAAGAAAACTGGACAAGGCTGTGCTGTGGATACCTCACCAGATTCACCTACTGTAACACTAGAGTCTAAGTCCTGGGTGATGCAAGACACTTACTTAGTAGTTGTAGGGATGAACCTTCAGAGAATAAAGTCCCAGCTTCAGGTGGTGTAAAATCCTCTTCCTTCAGTGTAGAGTCCTGCTGTAGAACGGCTAAATTTGTATAGAGTCCTGCTGTAGAACAGCTACATCTTGAAATCACACATACGCACAACCAAAACCAGAGGGAGTTGTGCTGACCATAAGAAATATTCCAAAATTCATATTGGTGTAATGATTACACTATTACACAGGGACAGTTGCAGCTTGATTGCAGCAGCGAAAAGGGCTGCTCAGAGAAATAGCTATGGCTGCCCCCTGTATAAGCAGCTGCTTGACTCTTAAGTGGGTTCAGGTAGTACCCTACATGACCTGGTGGAGAAAATAAGACAGAAAATAAAAGTAACTTGTTCATAAGAACTGTCCCCTACATTGCAATCCTACATGTGTCTACTCAGAAGTAAGCCCCGTTGAGTTCAATAGAGCTTACTCCCAGGTAAGTAGGCATGGGGTTGCAGCTTTAGGGCGCAATCCTATGCATGTTTAGGCAGAAAAGAAGTCCTACAACTTCCAGCATTCCCCAGCCATTTCCCATGCTAGTCCCTTGAACCACCTAGTCCCTTAAACCAGCAGGCAGGTCTGATGTGGAAAGGTTATAGGGGACTGTCACATAACAAGTTCCCACCTTGGTTTAAGGATGGTTTCCATGGCTGTTGCTCCCTGCAGTTCCTCTTTTGGCCAGAACTGGGTAGTAGTGCTCAGACACTAGCCTTCCTGAATGTTGTGTCCTCCAGATGTTCTGAAGTACAACTCCCATCAGCTGTCACCTGTTTGGCCAATAGTTAGGGATGATGGAAAATGTAGTCCAAAACATATGGAGGCCACAATGCTGGGGAAGGCTAAATCAGTTCAAGACCCCTTGTGGGCTTGTATCCTCTTAGTTATTTAATAACATTTGTTGAAGGATTCCTGGTGCCTGCCTATTATTTGGAACTCCAGTTTCAAAGTATATATTCATTTTTTAATTATTTATTTATTGCACTTATATCCTGCCTTTTTTCCTCTTGCAAGGAACCCAAGGTGGCTTACATTATCATCATCCTCTCCATTTTATCGTCACAACAGCAATCCTGTGAAGTAGGTTGGGCTGAGAGTCTGTGACTGGCTCAGTCACCCAGTGAGCTTCCATGGCTGAGTGGGGACTAGAACCCGGATCTCCCAGCTCCCAGTCTAACACTCAAACCACTACACCACACTGGCTATATACTGCACCTATTAAAACTATACACCAATAACCATAAAATATTAAATAGGTACAGTTGTAGGATATGTTTCTACTGTAGTGGTAGACAATATCTCCACTTCCTGCCTACTTTTAATTTCTTTTGTCCTTTGCAGTGTCTTCATTTCTCCATTACATCAATTTCCTTTAGAAACAAACAGGATTCCTTTTTTTAATAAAAAAAATCCCACAAATAGAAAGTTATTAAGTTCATTGAGGCGTTTATGAGATGCTTTATTATTCTTTCCCTTTTGCACATTGCCTGGGGCAGAGGTGACCATTGGTGGCTCTGTAGTACCATGATCTTTCATGGTAGTGCTGTATGCTTTATGATGAGAGATGTGAAGCATTAGCTGTCCAGCTGCTGCTTGAGCCTGCAGGCCTTATATATGAGCTGCTACCATGGCCAGCCACATTAAGAGCCATTGTGTTCTCTGAGAAGGGAGGCTATAAGGCTGCCAGAGGAGTACATTTTTATCTATACAATGCTTCCTCCTATTCATGTGACCTATCCACAGTCTTGCTTATTTTCCAGACATGTAATACTTTTCTCTGCTGCCTGTCAGTAGGGTGGTCAGGTGTCTTTCAAGCGCAGAAATTCTTGCCTGGAACCTGTATACATAGAATGCACAATTGTTGTTCAGTCGTTAAGTCATGTCCGACTCTTCATGACCCCATGGACCATAGCACGCCAGGCCTTCCTGTCCTCTGCTCTCTCCCGGAGTGTGCTCAAGTTCATATTCATTGCATCGGTGATGCTATCTAGCCATCTCATCCTCTGCCTTCCCCTTCTCCTTTTGCCTTCAATCTTTCCCAGCATCAGGGTCTTTTCCAGCGAGTTTTCGCTTCGCATTAGGTGGCCAAAATATTTGAGCTTCAGCTTCAGTATCTGTCCTTCCAATGAGCACTCAGGGTTGATTTCCTTTAGGATGGACTGATTTAACCTCCTTGCAGTCCAGGGGACACAGTTTGAATGAAAGCATCAATTCTTCGCTGCTCAGCCTTCCTTATAGTCCAGCTCTCACAGCCATACGTTGCTACTGGGAAAACCATAGCTTTGATTATATGGACCTTTGTCGGCAAGGTGATGTCTCTGCTTCTTACTATGGTGTCTAGGTGTGCCATACCTTTCCTCCCAAGGAGCAAGCATCTTTTAATTTCATGGCTACAGTCACCATCTGCGGTGATCTTGGAGCCCAAGAAAGTAAAATCTGTCACTGCTTCCATTTCTTCCCCTTCTATATGCCAGGAAGTGATGGGGCCAGATGCCATGATCTTAGTTTTTTTAATGTTGGGTTTCAAACCAGCTTTTGCACTCTCGACTTTCACCCTCAACAAGAGGCTCTTTAGATCCTCTTCGCTTTCAGAATGCACAATGCACTTGTGTTAATATCCTTTGTTTTAATGTGCCTACATATTTCAAGTCAATGCTAGATCCATATTTCGTTATGGAATTTTAATGATCCCCTAACTTAGTCAGTAAGTACCCCCAAATTATATAATACTGACTTGTTATCAGGGTGCCGCTACTACCCTAACTCAGGAATGTTGGCCTTTAGGCCAATTAATGACTCCGATATGGTGTCAGTGCCAAAATTACTACAAAGTAGGGATAGTCAAATCTGTCTGTTTCTGGTCTGTATGTATGCTTTTACCCATAACTCCATTCAGTTCCATTTCTACATTAATCTGTGAATTAGAAAAAAAATCTTTCAAAATACATATTTAAATGTGTATTTTATCCTAAATTACATGTTTAAATGTGTATTTTTCTCAAAACAATATTTAAAAGCACATTTTGACACATTTAAACAGAACTGTGTCACAACATTCAGTGAAGTGTAAAATCTGGCAGGCAGCTAAGTTTTGATCCACAGAGTAGCTCAAGATGTGTAGATCAGCTCATTTCATATTGAAATTTGTAAAGATTGAATTCCTCAAGCATCTTCACTACAAAGTGCCATTTTTATGAGGTGCCCAGTGTTGTAAAAAGGTCTGACAAGTCTCTGATACATGTGGAATAAATACACCATCAGGACTACAATGTACAGAAATTGTGACTCAAGAATTTTGTCAAGACAACTCACTGTGCATAACAAACACTCTCTTCCAACAACCTAAAAGACGACTTTATACATGGACTTCACCAGATGGTCGACACCGAAATCAGATTGACTACATCCTTTGTAGCCAAAGGTGGCAGACATCTATTCGTTGTTTATTCGGTCAGTCGCTTCCAACTCTTCGTGACTTCATGGACCAGCCCACGCCAGAGCTTCCTGTCGGCCGTCGCCACCCCCAGCTCCCCCAAGGTCGAGTCCGTCACCTCCAGAATATCATCCATCCATCTTGCCCTTGGTCGGCCCCTCTTCCTTTGGCCTTCCACTTTCCCTAGCATCAGCATCTTCTCCAGGGTATCCTGTCTTCTCATTATGTGGCCAAAGTACTTCAGTTTTGCCTTTAATATCATTCCCTCAAGTGAGAAGTCTGGCTTTATTTCCTGGAATATGGATTGGTTTGATCTTTTTGCAGTCCAAGGCACTCTCAGAATTTTCCTCCTACACCCACCTCCTACACAGTTCAAAAGTATCTATCTTCCTTCGCTCAGCCTTCCTTATGGTCCAGCTCTCGCAGCCATAGGTTACTACGGGGAATACCATTGCTTTAACTATGTGGACCTTTGTTGTCAGTGTGATGTCTCTGCTCTTCACTATTGTATCAAGATTTGTCATTGCTGTCCTCCCAAGAAGTAAACGTCTTCTGATTTCCTGGCTGCAGTCAGTGTCTGCAGTAATCTTTGTGCCTAGAAAGACAAAGTCTGTCACTGCCTCCACGTTTTCTCCCTCTATTTGCCAGTTCTCAATCAAGCTGGTTGCCATCATCTTGGTTTTTTTGAAGTTGAACTGCAACCCAGCTTTTGCACTTTCTTCTTTCTCCTTCATCATGAGGTTCCTCAGCTCCTCCTCGCTTTCAGCCATCGAAGTGATATCATCTGCATATCTGAGATTGTTAAAGTTTCTTCCAGCGATTTTAACTCCAGCTTCGGCTTCATCAAGCCCAGCACATCGCATGATGTCAGAAGCGACTGAACGAATAAAAACAAGATTTGGTCATGTAAAACTGACACATGTCAGAACGGTTACCAAGTCCAAATGTGCTGCTCTAACACAATTCCTTCTACTTTTATTGGAAGATTTGTGTCCTTGACATCTCCAGACACAACACTGCTAAAGACCTGTGGAAAGGCCATTCACCTCCTAGCCTAATCAACACTGTCGTTTTAACAGTAAGCATGCTGTAAATCATAGCAGTGGGAATACTGATACTTAGGGAGGGAGCTAACAGAGACCACGGGCAGGGGCAGGGAACACAGACCAAAAAGGAGCTACAGAGACCAGGAGGGAACTAACAGTATCTTTCAGATTCACAATATAAAAGACCTAAGGCCAGTAGTAACTCTGGTATCTTTTCTTCCCTAGTGCCTTGTCTGATTTCTGGTGATCCTGACTTACATCTGTTTTCCCTGCCTCAATAAGTAACTAATCGTTCCCATCCTTCTCTACTCCTCTGTGTGTGTGTGTTTAACTATTCTCCAGGTTGTCCACTGGCCTTGCAACAGCTACCAGTGCCCATATGTTTAGTGATAAAGCAGTAAAAAAGGCAGCTCTCAGGGCTTTCCAGACTATATTTTTAAATAACGAGTAGATTAGTTCCCTAGCTGATGCTAGGGAAAATGGAAGGCAAAAGGAAGAGGGGCCGCCGGCCAAGGGCAAGATGGATGGATGATATTCTGGAGGTGACGGACTTAACCTTGGGGGAGCTGGGGGTGGCGACGGCCGACAGGAAGCTCTGGCATGGGCTGGTCCATGAAGTCACGAAGAGTTGGAAGCGACTGAACAAATAAACAACAACAAAGATTAGTTTTACCTTAGCATTATGTTTACACAAGCTTTGACCTAGCACCAATAGCTCAATATCTGGATGGTGGTGATTGGCCTTGCTGCACAGGATAACTACGCTGGTGTTCATAACTTGTTTTCTACAAACACAGCAAGACAGGCATGGCAGTCCTGGGGCCAATCTATATGGATGATTTAATGCAGAGAGAGAGAGCACATCAGGGTTGTTCACGACAGATGACACTGTCGCCAGTCCATAGCCACCCTGCATCTTCCCCCTGGAAAAGGAGCGTTTTTGGAAAGTCATTTTAGTGTGTTGTTTTTCTGAAATGCGGCTCCAGAGCGGTTCCGCTGCAGTGTGCCTCATCCCCTGCATTAAATCCTGGGCATGCCTTTTTCTGTGACCTGGCAATGACCTGGTTCAGGGGTGTGGCCATCCCTTATTCCCTCTCCCCATTCCCTCCTTTTCGACACAGGCTTCTTCCCACTTAGCACTACTTCCCATTCACAAGCATTTACACACTGAGAATCTGTAGCGTATTTTTCCCATTGGGAAAATCGGAGCCGTGCTGTTTCAAGCCTTCACAGCAGCTAGGGATGTGCAAAAGTCACCTACCTTTTCGAAGGGGTGATTTGCGGTGGGGGGGAGGCGCTCTGCACCTCCCCCCGAAATCCTAACCCGGCCAGCTCTGCTCTGCAGCAACTCCGCGGAGCCGCTAGCCGGGTGCATTCGCAGGCGTGCGGAGCCTGCGGATGCAAATGGCGGTGGCTACGGCGGCCGCCATTTGCGTTCCTGTTTTTTTGCCATGATAGGCTACGTAAATATTTACGTAGCTTATCACTGCAAAAAAAACAGGGGCGCTGTCAGGAGCACCCTAGCGGCCTCTTTCAGTACACTCCAATAGCCAACTCAAGACACAGATGAAAGGATTCTTTTCAAGGCTTTAATCCTTTCACAACTTAATGACTCTTTCAGATGTAATTCACCAGCGACTAAGCAATGAACAGCAGAGTAGCCTATGCTCTGGATAGGCAGTTGGTCCCCGTTTGAAGGAGAATCACTTGAAGACCCTGAATTTATGGGCTAGGGAGAGATCCTCCCTCTTTCCCTTGGGTCCATGGGACACGGCCGTTGCTTGCACGCCAAACGGGCGCTACGCCTCCTTTCTGCACCCTCCATTGCTCGTCGCTCTCTGCGTCAAGCGTCTAGCAAGCCCCCCTCCCACACTTCCTCACTGCCAGGGTCACTATTTATCTCAGGAATGCCGGCAGGAGGAATCTCTGCCAGCTGCTGTGCCTGTGAGGGATGAGCTGGTTCCTCTCCCTCAGATTGCTGTTCCTCCTCAGAATCAGAACTGCTCTGGGGTTCTATCGGCTCAGTTTCCACCCTGACAGGTGCAAATGGTGTAGCGGCCGCCATTTGCGCCCCTGTCTTTCGCTGTGATAGGCTACGTAAATATTTATGTAGCCTATCACAGCCTCCACAGGGACGCAAATTTGCAAAGCAGCTCGAACGGCACCAGGTAAGTGCTCCGTTTCGTGCGCCTTTTGCGGGGTGGTGGGGCGGGGGGGGCTTCGTTCCGCCACGGATTTCGGGGGGGCCGAATGCACTGGCATTCGGCCTCACTGAGATCCGTGGCGGAATCCTCTGACATCCCTAACAGCAGCACACTAGCTATCTAGCCTCTTTTTTCCTATTCACAATAGGGCGGTTTCATACACAGAGGGGGGAGGCCAGTACAGGGAGCATGGACAGGGCAAGGAACAAACCTCCCTTATTTGCTGAGCAGCATCTTTGTGGTTGAAAATGTTCACTTCAACTGGCTGGACTCCGCCCAACCCCAAAGTAAGGCTGTTTAAATGTTCTTCTGTGACTCGTGAAAGCAGGTTTTGGGGTGGTGTACACTCTGCTTTTCTTGCTTCATGTGCCACTGACAGACCAAAGCTGATTTCATGATGATCAGGATAAAAGCTGAAAGCGCTTCTGCTTGTGTTTCCATGTAGATCTGGCCCTGGAATTGCTTGCTGTGTAGACTGCCTACATAGCAAGGCCATTAAAAGGAACAATTTAAATTTCAAGTAAAGTTTCCTAACATTGTAAGGGAGTAAGGGGTGTCCCTACAATTTTTTTTTCTGTAAATGGAGCAGGATGAGCACTACTGCTGTCATAGTTTTACACAGTTGGAATGTACACGCAAAGCAAATCTTGATGCTTTTCGCAGTTAACAAAAATCGTGCAGGCTGGCAAAAGAGGTCTGCTGGCTGCTTGTCACTGGTCCAATAGGTACCTGTGACATACAACCACATAACATTCAGAACAACAGTACATGCACTAGCTGGGGGAAAATGGAAACAGGTCGGCTAAGGCAATACCAATCAAGCAGCTCTGTATCTCTGATTTTAATACTAGTGTAATTCTGTATCTGTAGCATAGGGGGCATAACAGATCTCTCTAAACAAGCACTCTTACTTACCCGGCAGAGCTGCATCTACAGAAGAGGAAGTGGCTAATCACTACCCTCCCTAACCACAAGACTCACGTCTCATTTTGAGTTCAGGCACTCCCATGTGCCTCTCTGCAGTCCCTGTCTGTCATGCTCACATACACAGATCTCTAAACCCCAGAATAGATCAATTGCACACGAAAATATTTTCATGGAATAAAGTAGCAACGTACATTCAAAGCAAATGTATGAACCATTTAACAGTGTTTCGTAAGTGTTGCTCTTTGGAAGTTGTACTGATGTTCATTTGGATGGTCATATTCATGCACAGAAGTTGGGAAATGGTTATAGATACCTTTACAGATCTGGCCCTTTGTGCTAGTTGCCGAAATGGAGGCAGGGAGTGAGAGAATGCCTTCGGGTAAAATCTAGCACAGCAGTTCTGTCTTACACCCTATCCAGGGATTTCTCTGTTAATAATGTTGTTGCTCATTATAACTGGATTTGATTTATGGGCTAAAACACTATTCCTTGTGAGAAAACTCTTGCTGACTTGTCCTTGTATTTTGTTTCTGTTGAGTCATCCCACACAGACATTGAAACAGAGGACCCTTCATGCAAAAGAGAAAACAAGTCAAACAAGAGCAATGAATATTTGCTCTGCCACCTATTCGATCCTCCTTCCTTTGTTCCTCTCTTTTCATTGTCTCTGTATTTTAATATGCCTGATTTCTGGTTAATTTTTCACCATAATTTAACTATGGACAACTGCATGGCTTGTTTTTACACAGTCTTAAGCTCAAACTAGATGTGACACATACAGTTGCCTGTATCTTTTGCCTGACCTCTATTTTTTCAACCAAAAGCAGTCTCACTCTGCTTAACCCTTTCCACTCTTAACAGTTTTCCACTAATTTGACAAGGGGACTCTGAGTAGGAAAACAACAGAGCATAAAGGGTTAAGCTGTTCCTGCCCTTGCTTTTTTTTCTTTTCTTTTTTTCAAACTCACACAGCAAAGCTAAAAATTTAGAAAGCTAAAATGCTAAAATGCCTGGGAAAATAAAAATGTCTTCACCTGGCCCCGAAAGGAATACAATGTAGGTGCCAGGCGAACCTCACTAGGGAGCTCATTCCAGAGCCAGGGTGCCACAGCAGAAAAAGCCCTCCTCCTAGTAGCCACCCGCCTCACTTCCTTTGGCAGGGGCTCACAGAGAACGGCCACTGACGATGATCTTAAGGTCCGGGCAGGCACATATGGGAGGAGGCGATCCTTCAGGTAACCTGGCCCCAAGCCATTAAGGGCTTTGAATGTTAACACCAGCACTTTGAATCGGGCCCGGAAATGGACTGGCAGCCAGTGCAGCTGGAAAAGTACTGGCATAATATGAGCTCGCAGACCAGTCCCTATTAACAATCTTGCTGCCCTATTTTGGACCAGCTGAAGTTTCTGCACCGTTTTCAAAGGCAGCCCCACGTATAACGCATTGCAGTAATCCAGATGAGAAGTTATCAGAGCATGGATAACTGTAGCTAGGCTATCTCTATCCAGATAAGGGCGTAGTTGGTATACCAGCCTAAGCTGATAAAAAGTGCCCCGTGCCACTGAGTTCACCTGTGCCTCAAGTGACAGTTCTGGATCCAAGAGCACCCCCAAACTACGAACCTGATCCTTTAGGGGGAGTGCAACCCCCTCCAGAATAGGTTGAATATCACCTAGCCGGGCAGACGAACCACCCACTAACAGTACCTCCGTCTTGTCTGGATTGAGTTTCAGTTTATTGGCCCTCATCCAGTCCATTACCATGCCCAGGCACTGATTCAGAACAGCCACTGCCTCACCTGGTTTTGATGAGAAAGAGAGGTAGAGCTGCGTATCATCCGCATATTGATGGCACCTCAGCCCACACCTCCGGATAACCTCCCCCAGCGGTTTCATGTAGATGTTAAACAGCATAGGGGATAAAATAGAGCCCTGTGGAACCCCATGGCACAATTGCCATGGCACAGAGCAATAATCCCCCAGAACCACCTTCTGGAATCAACCATCCAAGTAGGAGCGGAACCACTGTAGTGCAGTGCCTCCAACTCCCAACCCAGACAACCTATCCAGAAGGATACCATGGTCGATGGTATCGAAAGCCGCTGAGAGGTCCAGGAGAATTAACAGGGTCACACTCCCCCTGTCCCTCTCCTGGCAGAGGTCATCCCACAGGGCAACCAAGGCAGTTTCCGTTCCAAAACCAGGCCTGAAGCCCGACTGAAATGGATCTAGATAATCCGTTTCATTCAACAGTGCCTGGAGCTGTCCTACAACCACCCGCTCAAGCACCTTGCCCAGGAAGGGGATGTTGGCCACTGGCCTATAATTGTTAACATCCTCTGGGTCCAGGTTAAGCTTTTCAGGAGTAGTCTAATTACCACCTCTTTTAAAGCGGCAGGCACCACTCCCTTTCTCAAAGAGGAATTTACAACCTCCTGGACCCAGCCAGACATCCCCTCCTTGTTTGATAATAAGCCATGAAGGGCAAGGGTCAAGCACACAAGTGGTCGATCGGACTTGGCCAAGCACCTTGTCCGCATCCTCAGGCCTCAGTAACTGAAACTCATCCAATAAAACTGGACCAGATGGTGCTCTGAACGCCTCTACCAATGGAACTGCATTAATCGTGGTGTCCAATTCATGACGAATCTGAGCGACTTTATCCTCAAAGTGCCGTGCAAACTCGTCACAGCATGCTACTGAGGGTTCCACCATCTCTGTCTCTGGCCCAGAATGTAACAGGCTGCGAACCACTCGGAAAATCTCCGCTGGACGACACTGAGAAGATGCAATGCTGGTGGAAAAGAACTGTCTCTTTTCCACCCTCACCGCCACAGAGTAGGCTTGATAGTGGGCTCTTACCTGTGTTCGGTCAGACTCAGCATGAGTTTTCCTCCACCTGAGTTCTAGCTGTCTCCCCTCTTGCTTCATTGCCCTCAGCTCAGGAGTATACCAAGGAGCTGGCCGGGCTCTGCTCAGAGGGAGAGGGCACTTGGGCGCGATCGTGTCAACCGCCCGAGTCATCTCTGCATTCCACAGAGCGACCTGGGCTTCGACAGGAGCACCATCCATACCATCAGGAAAATCCCCCAGAGCCCTCTGGAATCCATCGGAATCCATTAATCTCCGGGGGCGGACCATTTTAATAGGTCCCCCACCCTTGCAGAGGGGGAAGGCTGCCATGAGTCTAAACCTCAGCAGGAAGTGATCTGTCCATGACAAAGGGACAGATGTTAATTTCTTCACTTTCAGATCACCATCCTCCTACCCAGTCGAGAAAACCAGATCAAGCGTGTGTCCTTTTATATGCATTGGACCGATAACATGTTGGGACAGCCCCATGGTTGTCATGGCAGCCATGAAGTCCTGAGCTGCCCCGGATACAGTGGCCTCGGCATGGAAGTTGAGATCCCCCAGGACCATCACCCTAGGGGTCCTCAACACCATGTCCGAGACCACCTCCATCAGTTCAGGCAGGGAGTCTGATGGGCAGCGGGGTGGGCGGTACACCAACAGAATCCCTAATCTGCCCTGGGTACCCAACACAAGGTAGAAACACTCAAGATCTGCACTCGAATGAGCAGGAAGACTTGAGAGGGAGATTGAATTCCTTTAGACCATGGCAACCCCACCTCCCCGACCCTCAAGTCGGTGTTGGTGCTGCACCAAGTACACAGAAGGGCACAGCTGGGAGAAAGTGATCCCTCCCAGTTCCCCCACCCAGGTCTCAGTAATACATACCAGGTCAGCCCCCTCATCCACAATCAAATCATGGATGAGGGAGATTTTATTTTCGGCCGACTTGGCATTCAGCAGCAGCACCACCAGACCCGAGGGCATACTGGTAAGGCTGCCAGGAACCATCAGGTTGGGGGAAGAACCAGAAGAGGGGACAGCTGTAAGGTGTCTAGCCCCTCTTCTCCTCAGAGCAACACTGTTGGAACCAGTGTCGCTCTGGCAGCATCCCATTGGCTCTCCCTGGGAGCTTTCTCAAACAGCTTTTTAAAAGGTTGAAAAAACTTTTCATTCCCCCCCTGGAATTAAAAGGGGGGGGGTGCAAGGCAGCATATGGATAACATCTTGGAGAAAAGTACCCCCCACAAGATAGTGGGGGGGTTGGATTCCAGGATTATCTCCCCAGAGCTTTACCAATGCAAAAAGCTGTTCTCAGACTCCTATTTCATAGGAGAAAACAGGGCTGACATGTTCCATAATAATATATGCTTTAAGAAATATCAACAACTCCTGAGGGATGATTTAAGAGATATTAACAATATTTGTGAACATCTGAGGTCCTGCAAGATCTTTTTGACAGAAACATGACTACACCAAGGAGAAGCAAGGGGCTGGCATCACCTCCAACTCCCCCTGTACCTCCTGTGTCAAAAGTTTCAAAAACAAAAGATATAGGGGAATTATTTACTCTAAAGACTTTATCTTCATAATTTACGGAGCAAGCCAAAAGGTTGGATTTAATCCAAAATTCTATCACCGCCTTGCAAGGAGCTGTGGATCTAATTAATGCGTCATGGCAAAAAATGGAGATGAAAATTAACGAGCTAGAAGACCAAGTGGCAGAGAATGGAACTACAATACAAGTATGTTTTAAAAATGCCTCTGACAGAATTTCTGAACAGGAGGCCTTCATGCGAATTTCTAATGTACTTATTATTGGGATTAAAAATCTGTCTAATGATGTTAAATTGCCTATTCTTGTGGATAAACTTTTGCATGAGATACTCCTTATCCCATCTGATTATTTACTTGATATTGAGCAGGCATTTTGTGTGCCAAATGCTAAAGGGACTGACTATACGATCATAGTCCAATTTGCAAAAATCTCCACGAAGAATTATATCCTGCGTTTGGCAAGACAGGGTGGAAGCCTTTCCTGGAAACAAGATAAAGTTATGTTATTTCCAGATTACATCAAAGAGGTGGCGAATAAAAGAAGGCAATTTATCAAAGCAAAAAATATGGCAAAACAAATGAACTTACAATATTATTTAAAATATCCTGCTACACTTTGTATTGTGTCTGAAGGGCAGATGAAGATGTTTCTAAATCATGAAATGGTGGAGGCATGGCTGAACGTAAAAATGCATGAGATTTCTGTTACAACCCCATGAACTGGAATCTTTAAACAAGCTTTGTTAACTGTTTGTGTTTAGTCTACATGATCCAGGCTAGGTCAGAAGATAAATGATTATACATATATTCATTTATTCTCTTTCATCTTTTGTTTTTTCTTGCTTTTATTTATATTTTTTATTTCAAAATAGGTATGGTATGCTGAGAGGGCTGCGGTTAGGGATGGACGAAAGGGACTTACCTGGTCCCGCAGCTTGCTTCGCGGTGGGGGGGAGGCGCCCCACCTCGCCCGGTTCTCCCCCCGAAGTTCAGGCGAGGGGGGGGGAGGCACCCCACCTTGCCCGGCCGAAATTCAGGCCGGGAAGCAGTTTGAGACCTGAGTGCCGCGTGACAGAGTGAGCTGCTGTCTTCAGTCCCAGCTCCTGCCAACCCAGCAGTTCGAAAGCAAGAAATTGCAGGTAGATAAATAGGTACTGCTTCGGCGGGAAAGGTAACAGCGTTCCGTGCACCTCGGTGTACAGTCATGCCGGCCACATGACCACGGAAGCGTCTTCGGACAGCGCTGGCTCTTCGGCTTAGAAAT
Source organism: Heloderma suspectum (assembly GCF_057233095.1). Classification (NCBI taxonomy): domain Eukaryota; kingdom Metazoa; phylum Chordata; class Lepidosauria; order Squamata; family Helodermatidae; genus Heloderma; species Heloderma suspectum. Next base: position 55,550,524 of record NC_139460.1, on the reverse strand, counting down.
GGAAATGAGCACCACACCCTAGAGTCGGACATGACTGGTTGGGGACACCTTTACCTTTTTATGGTATGCTGTATTTAAATTTATTGTTTGAGGGTATATTGTGTACTTATATATCTAGTATAAAATATATTACTGACTGTTGAAGGTTTATTTTAAGTTTTATTATTATATAACACTATATTTATTTTTAATTATGATTATGATTATTAATATAGGCTACTGGGAATGAACTGTAGGCCTGTTTCTTGGATATAAGATTGATGATATGATATTGAAATGTAAGGTTGTTTATTAAACTGTAAGATTGTTAAGGTTATAGATGTAGTTTTTAAAATAGAATGGCATCGGAGGCCGGGGGGTATTGGAGTTTAAACTTAATTCTTTAAAGGGGAAGGAGAGGGGGAGGGAAGGGGAAAGAATCTTCTTTTTTCTTCACTTCCTTTCCTCCTCTCTTTTCCTTTTTTCTTTTCTTTTTCCTTCTCTTTTTGTTATTGTGATGTCCTCATCAGAATATTGTATTGCTGGGAAATTGTAGTATTGATCAGGTTGTTGGAATTTTTGGTATTGTTTATTTCATTTATAAAGATAAAATAAATAAAAATAAAGTTTAAAAAAAGAAGATTTAATTTATATGTAAGTGGAAAATTGCCAACAGTCACATTTTTTCAAAGAAGGAAACTTCTCAAAAATAAAGGGATTGATAAAAAGAAAGCTGAAAAGAAAAGTTGAGAGGATTAAATCTCTAGAATGCTTCAGGGTTACTCAAAACCACAATAATAGCTCAGCTAGAATGTATACTGTGGGGTCAGGCAGGGTACTACCAAGTTGAAGAGGTCACCAGAGTGGTTAATAAGCAGTGTCAAGGAAGTTATCAGAGAAAAGAATGCTTCCTCCAGGAAATGGAAATCTTGATGGAGAATAAAAAGGAACACAAATTTGCACAATAGAAATACAAGTAGACAACACAACATGCAAAAAAGGATTTTGAAGAGCATACCACTAGTAACAGAAAGGCCAGGAATAATTAAAAAAAAAAAACTTTAAATAGATCAGAAGCAGTTGGACTGTTGGATGGCAAGGGATAAAGAAGTATAAGGAGATTGCGGAGAAGCAGAATCAATTATTTGTGTGTATCTTCACTGCAGAAAATGTAGGGCATATACCCATGCCTGAACAGATATTTTCAGGAAGGGAACCTGAGGAACTGAGGCAAACAGTGGTGACAAGAGATGAAGTTCGGAGGGAAGTCGCTTAGCTTATATCTGAGCCAAAGACTATGTGAGTCATATGCATGATTGCGTAACTCTAAACCAAACTGAGGCTCCCAAGAGACATTACTTGAAAGACATAGCTAGCAGCTGTTTTAAACTCTTTTTCATAAAAACAGGAACAAAGAGATATCGCTGCTAGCTACCTCTTTCAAATAATGTCTGTTTTGGCTCTGAGAATGTGCCATAGAAGATGGCTGCACATTGTAAGGAGAGATAGCAAGGCCAGATAAGTTGACATTCACAAATTTCCACCATTACCAATACTCAGATTGAGGAATGTTCGATACAAGGAACTCCAGGGTTCCACTAGAACACAGTTTGAAAACCACTTAGTTAAAGGAACCAATTATAGGTAAAGAAAAAGTCAAGAGAAGACAAGAGAGAAGAAATGAGGGACAGGGAAATGAAAGGGGGTGGGAGGGTATGACACATTTTCTTTCAGCACAGTAACCTCCCTGTTTCACCCCACACAAGCACTTTTATTTTTCAGTCAGCTTTCAGTGGCTGGTATGGAGTACAGTCAGCCACAGACAGTAGTACAGTCAATAGTACACCTATTGTCATCTGTCAGTGGCTGCTGTAGAAAAGCAGTCACTGAAGTCAGTGTGCCAGCCTCAGTGCCAAATGTAAGCCTACAAGGTAAACCAAACAATTATCTGAATATATTAAAGGTCTATATGAATCAAAACAACACAATATTAAAATGGGGCCAGTGAGCGGTTAGTGAAGACACGGAGGGAAAGACAGCTCACACAAAAATCCAAAATACAAGCATGTCAAAGTCAAGTAATCTGAAATATAAAAGTAAAGCCGTCTTGAATAGCTGACCTTAACATCCCATGACATCTAGTGTGCAGGCACAGGCCCCTGCCAACAAAAGATATACCATATCATGACATTTATTTATTTATAATATTTATAACCTGCTTTTTCCTACAACTAGACCTTAATATGGCTTAGTATTAAAAAAGTAAATGAAATACATATCCATAAACCCACATGAATAAAGGCATCAAAGGTATGTATTATTAAATCAGAAATGAAACCAGGAATCAGAATGTCTGTTTTAAGGACTGTCTAACTGCTATAGTTCAACAAAGTATCCAAAGGCTTTCCAAAGGCCTGTTGGAGGAGGTCCATCTTTGTCGCTTATCTGAAATGCAATACCTGGCGGGGGTGAGCTCCAAGTATAAGCCACCCTGAGAGCATGCGTGTACTGAAAACGTGGGACAGAAATTAAAAAACAACAACAACCTGGAAGCCATGACATTAAATGCCCATGCTTTGAGCCACATAATCCCCTATTCTGGTTTACTCAAAAGTAAGCTCCACTGTGCACACGTGGTATACTTCTAGGTACGTTTGCATCAGGTTTATTTATTTTTATTTATTACACAAATTTATATACTGTTACCACCAGTGAACTATCAAAGCGGTTAACAAAAATGATAAAACCATAAAATGTAGCAGTAGAAGTACAATAAACTACTTGCTGGCCAACTATAACTATACTAGCTGTGTCACTCCTCAGGGAAAACCTTCATGAAGAGGTGAGTCTTCAGCAGACATCTAAAGATCAGAACTGAAGATGCCTGCCGAATGTCAATGGAGAGCACGTGCCAGAGGCACTAAACATACCTGTTACAGGTACTCCTGAAGCAAACCGCAGGAGCATGCAGCATCGCCAGAAGTGCTCCTCCTGAGGACCGTAAAGATCAGACAGTAACATAAGGGGTGAGGTGATCCCTAAGGTCCTGAAGGTTGCAGCATACCGAACATGGGCTGATAGTACAAAGGTGATGACTCATTGTATTACCTCCCTCTTTCCCTCATAATTTTGTCCCTTTGAACATGCAACCTTTGTCTTTAAAGTAATGTTTTACCATGGTGGTTTGTCTGTGCCACACTTGGCATAATTCCATGTTGAGAGAACTGGTTCAGATTTGTAATGTGTAATGAGGTACAGGTGTCTTGTGCATCAGGAGTGTCTCAAACCAGCACTTGTGACGACACAGCACCACAGGCGGCCTATGTATCATTGACATATCTAGTACATGTTGAAAAGCATCTCATCCCTTCCTTATCTACAATGTCATCCTCCCCAGTTTGCAACATAACCTTCATGCACTGTGCCCCTGTCAACATGACCAATTCCTGACAAGCTGGACAATGACAATGATTTAGCTATAAATCTATTGCCTCCGGGGTGATGTTATCTATCACATCCTCCTTTTGCGATCCTTTCCAGCATGTTCAGCTATGTGTACCTGTTCTTGTAGGGAGGGAAAGGCAAAATGGCCTTGCATTCACTTGTTTAGAGCTGACTAGGTAGTACACCCTGTTTCACCATGACAGTGCTTATCACTCAGCTCACTTAACAGGTGATAAGCATTCTAGGTATTCAACATGTTTGATGTTCACAGCTCTAAGAGCTGAGGTAATGATTTGGAAATGGAATATATTTTATAGCCCAGGCCTTTGTTCAGCGTTCGTATGCACAACTGATTAAAAAACTTGTGGATAGACAAGAAGTTTTCTTATGCTGTTTTGTTATTTTTTAAATCTTTAATATAGAACTAATACATAAACATTAACAAAAGGGGATCTTGGTGAACTCTCTGGCCTCCCCAGAGCATTAGGACAATCTCTTAGCAACATCCTATCACAACCACATTGGTGCTCCAATTGAAGCAATTTCTGTTGTTCCAGCTTGGAATAAACAAACTTTCAAAGATTAATTAAATAAGATATTTTATTATTATGTTACAGATCAATATCATTATTTGTGTTATTTATTCTTGTTGCTTTGGGTAGGTTTTTTTCCCCAGAGGAACAGAACTGAGGCCAAGTCACTACAGTTTGATCTGTACTATATCGAAAGTGCTGCATCTGAAATTAAATTGTTTATTTATATTTGTTAGATGCCTTATGAGCAAGTTCTGTAGGCATCAAACAAAACTGATTAAAACATAACAATAATACAATAAAAATCCTTTTTTTTTTTTAAATCGTACCCCCCAAAACTCCCCAAACAGACAATGGGTTGGGTCCAGTCATACTTCAAGTACACCCACTGAAATCAATGGCACTTAAGCTAGAATTTCAATGGGTCTACTCTAAGCATGACTAAGTCAACTCAATATTAACAGAGTAAAATACAATACAAATCACAAGATTTGTGATATATCTTGGATAACAAGGTATTTAAAAAGGTTTTTAAAAGCCTGCAAGAACAGAAAGGTCTTAAGTATAAAGCCTATACAACAATTTCTCACAGGTATTTAAACTAGCCTCCCCTTCTGGTCTTCCACAATAGTGAGAAGTTTCCATTTTTTTATGGACAAATTCAATGGAAATTTTGAGTTCGGTACAGTCCTTGTGCCATATAGCACTGAAAATACCTGCTTTGGAATGACTTCTAGTAAAATCAATGGACCTATCACAATGGCCATGTTTTCATGTACATGAGCAACAGAAAGCCTCAGGCTTATGCGCTCTGCCCTCCCTCCCTTCTCCTCCTCCTCATCTGTGGCCAGGAAGAAGAGTTAAAAAGATTTTGCTCTGGTTTCTTGTGTCTTCTGGACCAACAAGCTATGGTTAACATTCTTTATGTTTAGTTTCAAACAAGCCAACTTCAAACTGTGGTGTGTGAATCTGGCCTGTTTAAGCGACCCATAGTTAATGTTAACAACAGTTTTTGGTTCAGATGGTCTGGGAAGCTGTGGTTAACTAGAAGTGGAAGTGGAAGCTTCTGAACTCTTTTTAGTCCTGTGGGAGAAGGAAAGGAAGTGGGGAGCATGCAAGACCAAGCCTTGCTGCAGCTTCTTTATGTTACACTAAACTAGAGTTTAGTGTGATGTTTGAATGCAGCCAATGTGTATGACCTGACTCTAGCCTCAGGTCCTCAGTTTCCTATAACCCATCTCTACATGCAGTAAAAGAAAATATAGAAATATGATAAGACACTAATACATCCATAATCCTTCCAATGGATTATGGCCATCCAATAGCATGTGAGGAACCGCTTTCAGAAGCCAGATCCTACTATAGCCCCATTCTGAACTCCACTCCATTCAGGTAATGCCTCTTGTGTCTTGATTAAGAAGCATTTTTAAGTTTGAAGGTGTAACATGCTGAGCTCCCTGTTCTCTTGCAGCAATGACTTTGTTGATGGGCTCAAATAAACATGAAAACCCTGCACACTATGAACACTATTACAAAACCACAGGATGATCATGTTTTGCAGTAGCTTTCCCCCTGCATTGGTCTTTGTGTAAGCTATAGCATCTCCTGGAAAAACAAACATGCACAACATGTCAAAATGAAATATTTATTGAATACATTTTCTTTGCATCCGTTTACAACATTATGTTGATTTTTCATAATGTTTTTTGAAGTAACAAATACATTGGTCATAGTGTGCCATGTTCCTGGAATTCAGGACTTTAAAAAAAAAGCACACTGGTAATGTTTAAAGGAAAACATTAAAGGGCATTTAAATCACAATACAATTCTTATGTGATTACTGTTACAATTTGATAATGTGATATTGGAAAATAAGTATTGAATGTATAGAACTCTTTTTCTTAAGGCACAATCCTATGCCTTTTTAGACAGAAAAAAGTCCTACAACTTCCAGCATTCCCCAGCTGGGAGTTCTAGGACTTTTTTCTGTCTAAACATGCATAGAACTGCGCCCCTAACTGCTAATTCCATGGCCAGTTTAGGCTCAATCTGCAACCTTCCAGTTTGGGGAAAGGGTCTTATATTGGTAGTTGCTTTGTTGTCCTCCTTTTCTCCTGGTTACAGCACTGATATTGTGCTTGTGGCTTTGGTCAATGAAACACAAAAAAAGAGCAAAGAAATCTGACTGTTACTACAAAATTGGGGTATCTGGTGAAATTGAATTTGAGAGGTATAGAAACTATTACATGGATTCTTCCAAAATAAATTTGAACTACATTTGAGCACACATTTATTTTTCATAGTTGTTTCATCTCTTTGTTGGAAGATGACAGACATGGAGTAGGGCTTTTTCTATAGGGGCACCATTTTATGAAATGTGCTGTTTAGGCAGATCCATCAAGAAACAGCCTTACTGTCCTTCTGCTCACAGGAGAAAAATCCAATCTTCTTCCCAAGGTTTCCTTCCATTTGTCCACTCTCTGCTTTTGCTGCTGTTCCTTCAGTTTGTCCATTTTGGGATGGATCCAGAATCGTCATTCCACCAGTGGAAGGATACCACTGGCGGCACAGGACTTCTGTGTCCTGCAGCCTTCACTGCTGGACGCCATCCAAATTTTTCTGGAGGGTCCCCCAACCCCCAACATAAGAAGAGCCATGCTGGATCAGACCAAGGGGTCCATCTAGTACAGCATTCTGTTCACATAGTGGCCAACCAGCTGTAAACGGGAAACCTGCAAGCAGGACATGAGTGCAACAGCACCCTCCTGCCCATGTGTCCCACTAACTGGTGTACACAGGCACACTGCGTCTGATACTACAGCCATCAGGACATGAATCACCTTGAATACTGATTTTGTTTCCTTTTAGAAAGGTGAACAAGTAATAGGATCCATATTATAGTATTAATATATATTATTAATATATTATTATTACAATTAATATTTAATATTAATATTAAAGCAGTAACACACAGAGTGTGAACTATGGTCATGCCTGCCTGCTTCCATTAATAATTGGGCTTGTATTTGATGCAACTCTGGTAATCTGGAGCAGGAAAAGTAGGAATGCATATATTTGCCCCCATTCAATCAGATGCAATCCTAAACTCTAGAAAAAGCATTAAAAGGTATACCAGCCCTGATGCTGGCATACTTATTTTCCTTCCTATTGAAACCAATAGCAGGGATTTTAGAAAGGGGCAACCTGCACAGGAATGCAAGAAAAATGGGTGGCGGCGGGGGGGGGGGGGACAGGAGGACTGTTCCCACACCTCCTGCCCCAGCTAGTGCAAACCTGGCTGGGCTTAGGTAATGGTGGTTAGTGTGCTAACTGGATTCAACCATAACTGAGTAAGAAGAATGGCTAGCAACGATGGCAGATGAACATTACAATGCACACTTGACATTGACTTGTATGTTATTATTATGGTTATTTATATAAGGGCATCTATGTACATGGTGCTTTACAAAGAACAGATCCCTGCCCCAAGGTGCTTGCTTACAATCTGTCGTAGACAAAGAGAAACAACAGCCAAAGCTGGGAACGGAGGCAGGGATAAGCAGGAGATGTATATGAAATTATTTCAATTACATGTAATTTACAGTAGGGTACTGACTATAGTGATGAAACAACTATGGAAATATGAATGTGTGTTCACATTTGTAACATCATGCAGCTGGGAAGTTGGAAATAATCCAGGTCAAGTTCTAGTATTCCTAATATATATTGCTTTTCTAGATTGTGCATCAGTTCTCATAGATGGACATTAGTTTGGTTAGGAACATCAAAACTGAACTTAGTAGTGCAGCATATTCTGAACCAAGTATTTTTTCATTTCACAGAATTCTGCAAGGAAGTAGTGGAACTCAACATACATGGTAGGTCTTTCTGAGTTTCCTAACTGCAGTTGAATTCCTCCTCACAAAGATATATTTTAGAGTTCCCAGAAAGAAAATGGGACTTCATTGTGAGATGCAAATAAAACGTAAATGAACATATGTCAGCTTTAAATTTATAACTACAGTCACTCACAAGTGAATTGTGTGACTCATATAATGAAATGTTTGAAATAACAAAACATCTAAAGTATTTTTCATTACATGCCATTTATTTTGAGTCAGCATACAAATAAAATGAAGACTGATGGTAATGAATTGAAATGTATCTATAAATATGTGAATGATGGTTATGAATAAATTCAAAAGCCCAAAACATGCAAGTTCTGGAAGTTAATAGCTGTAATGATATGTAAACTAGCATATCAGTTAAAGGAGTGTTTAGGCCACAGAAATCCAGCTGACCTGGAATCCTTCCTCACATTTGTTGAGGATGAAGGAACTTTTCCTAGAAAGCTACATCAATATATAGCTTGACCTTCACCTATTGAACCTGAAAGAACAGAAGGCTCCATTTCACAAGCCAATGAAAGGTCTCTGCCACAAAGACAATAGACAGTCATTTAGGCAAGGAAAAGGCAACTGACTAAACTTGGGCTCTTTTTCTGTATGTAACACTAAATAGTTACTCCAGGAGCTATCTGAAAACCAGTTGCTGATCTTTTAATATTATTTATACTATTTCTTTATATAAAATACACTTCAGCAGAGCTCAAGGCAGTTAACAAAATTAGAACATTGATATAATAATAACAAGAACAACACACTAAAAGACAGCAGTAAAAGCAGATACTAAAACTGGTTTAATTCAAAACACTTCTAGCAAGTTAAAAATAGTTCAGCTTAGAGCAATTATGGCACAAAGGTCTTTCTTTAAAAAAAAAACAAGTTTTTAACATTAATGGCAGAGAGCCATTAAAGGAGGGACAAGGAGTGTCTCTTGTGGATGAGGCAGGCAGAACCTGGGCACAGCCCCTGAGAAAGCCACCCATATTATATGTTTTCATGTTGTATTTGCTTTTGAGATCAGTGTTAAATTTAAAATATCACCTGTTATCACTTAGCATCATGAGCAAGTATTTGCCCTAATTTCTGAAGTTACACAGTATGGCCAATTAAAACATCAACTTTGTCCACTGCTTTTCATATATTGGTATCCAAACGGCGCATTCCTTCCATTAAGTTATCATTTTGCCTTCAATACCCTTTTGTTCCACCTTGATTTACCAACAAACTCAATCCATGTTCTGTTAAATTACTCACCTAAAATAATGATAGACTATGCTACTGGTGATATTCCTCAGAGAGGATTCCGTATGGGAACATCAGTAATAGTAGACAAGCTTCAATAGCTTACCCATCACAGATCTTCCTTTGAAATGTGCAGCTGCTTTTACTCCACTTTGGTGTAGAGGTATTTTGGTCAAAGTGAAACAAAACTGGAGGGATGAATCGATTTGGGGTGGAGATTGAAACGATTAGGAGAGGGGGCTTACAATTCCAGCGTAGGGAAGAGTTCCTCATGTCCTCCTCCGTTCTGTTATTTTCACAGAAACAAATTTCCCGTTTTTCCCTTTATATCAGTTTCAGTGGTATGGTAGTCACCAACTCTGCCACCACCATTCTTCCTTCCTTCCCAGAGGCACTTTTAAGGTGCCCTCTCAGCTCAGGTGGTAGCTTAAGATGGCCAGCAAGAACTTCAGGTGGGGCAACCATGAAGTCTTTGAGTCCTGGCCTGCATTTCACATTAAGGGCACAATCTTATGCGTGTTTAGACAGAAAAAGGCCTACAAGTATGCCTACATACCTCTCAGTATGGCTGGCTGGGGCATGCTGGGAGTTGTAGGCCTTTTTTCCATCTCAAACATGCATAGGATGGTGCCTTAAGTGCGTACCAGTGGTGGCACTCAAGGGAAAAATAGCAAAAGGATGACAAAAGGAGGCGGTGGAGAATGCATTTCAGGGGAGGTTCAAGTTTTATGCCACATTTTACTCCTTCAATTTCTGTTGCTTTTTAAATCTCTTGTTGTATTTTTACATCTTTGCACTGCTGCTGGTTTTTACCTTGGTTTTATACTGTAGTTCTAAACTTTTAAAGGTTTTATGTTATGTTTTATCATGTTGTATTTTATGGTTTTAATTGTTGTGAACCTCCCGGAGAATATCGAGCGATATAGAAATGTAAATAATAATAATAATAATAATAATAATAATAATAATAATAATAATACATGTTAGCATTTCCATCCCAAATGTATTTTTCTTTGAAGTAAATCCTATTGATTTGATGGAGTTTTCAAGTAAGCATGCTTAGGATTGCAGCTCTAGTGGGATATATCCTCCAATCCTGAAGTGTCCTCACCCCCGGAGAGATCACCACGTTAAAGCACCACCAGGCATCCCTCATGGTTGTTTTTGTTCTGAGAACCTCCACCTCTTTGTCCCAAGAAGGATTATTCCATTATAATTTGTATGTGACATGTGTCTTTTCTTCAAGAAACGGGGGTCCTGCAACGGTGGGGGTAATTATTTGTCTGGAAGGGTCGTTTCCCTTCCTCTCTCCCTCTGGGGCTGTCTATGCCTGGTGTGCACTTTGGAATATCATCCAAAATCCTCAAAATAAGCAGAGGTTCTATTTGCATGGCAGATGTTCAGTGGTTCTGTGGCAGAGAAGTTGACGTGGGAAGCGATCCCTGAAGTTAGACAGTTTGAAAATAACTGGACTGGGCCAAGGGAAACATATGATAGGAATACAGTGTTTCAGGGTTTCCAGGAAAACAATATTTGCTGAAAAAGATAGTTCTGTTAACTGTTTTTATTCCATATGGGGTGGGGTGAGATGTGCGTGTGTGGGGCAGGGGGGACCATCTAAACAAATAAAATGAAATAAAGAGTTAAATGAAAGAGATTTGAAAGCATAACCTGATGTGACATTTCTTAAAACTGCTGAATCAGACAAATAGGGGGTGAAAAATCTAATTTTGAATCTGAATTATTCAGGTTATAGGATGAACAACTTCATTGCCAATCAGGCCTAATTATGTTCCATTTGAAAATCTGTTGTTCTCGTGCTCAACACACCACCACCCACCCACCCACCCCGCACTATTCAAGATATTGTTAAAAAAGAGGCAAAAGATCCCCTTCAAATTTGGGGTGAAGTCTTGACTACATTGAGATTAATGGGGGTTTGGTTATCTTAAGGTGTCACAAGACTCTTTGAGGTTTTGGCTGCAACAAACTAACTTGACTACCCGTCTGGAAACAGTTTTGTTGAGGCCATCTTACTCATGACTGTAGGAACCAAATTATACAATTAACTGTGATATGTGCAAATTGTTTTGTGTGCAGCCAGTATTTAGGACAGTGGCGGCTGGTGAGATTTGGAGTTGGTGGGGCCAATTTCTTTCACTTAGCATGCATGGCTACAACTGTTGTAATAGCACATGTTTACAACACACATATACTTGTGTGTGTATGCACACTTTTGGATAAGCTAGGGTTTCTTTCTCTAACTTTCTACCCCAGGGCCTGCGTGACAGAGCTGAAAATGACTGAGGCCCACCAGTCAGAAAATGTTGTTGTAAGGCCAGAGCCTTACAGGTGACAGATTTTGGACATGGAATTTGGCATAATCAGCTGGCAATTACTGATACCATTTTATATAGATATCTAATCCCCCCCTGAAAATGGCTAAATTCTTTGCCACAGCTGTTTCCTTGTAGCAGGGAATTCCATAATTCACCTTTCTTCAAGTTGAATACAAACATTGGCTCTGAAGGTATTATTACTCAGCCTCATTTCAGGAAGAATTTGCTGGTACAGATGCTCAAAGTCTGGGTGTGTTTATGGATACTTCTCTTCACAGCCACCAGGCTACCTGCCTCTCCTGGTTTTAATTTTATTTCTTAAGATTATTTAATTTTATTTTTTAACTGGGAGATTGCCATGCTGCAAAGCAAGGTGCTGCCATTTATTTGGGTTCAAAATCTTTATTTGAGTTCAAAAGAGTAGGGGGGGTATTTTGGAACTCAGACCCACCATCTCTGCCTTGTACTTAGGTTCTTAGGCTAGTTACTTTTCTGTTAGTCTCACCAGTTTGCCTTCCGGGAAATGAGTGTTTTGTGACTGGCTATGCCCCCAATGGCAGCCACTTTATGAATGAGCAAACCCCTCCATGACAGCCATTTATGGGAGTTCCCATGACACTGTCAAGATTCTGAATGTACCCACCAACCCAAAAAGGAGGGACTATTGCTCTTAAGTAGAGAAAACTGATTATGTTTTATTGTTTTTCTCCTCTCCCCACATGCCTCTCAAAATCTTCTTACCCATTTCCTGTCATTTCTTCTCCTTTCTCACTTAATTTGTACCCTATCCCCAACTGCCACTTTCATCCCTCCCTCCTGCTGCTTTTACATTCACTTCCTCCTATAACAGCATTCCTCTCTGATCCCGTTCCTCTTTATTCCCATTTTTAAAATTTATTTATTTATTTATTTATTTATTTATTTCATTTCTATACCACCCAACAGCTGAAGCTCTCTGGGCGGTTCACAAAAATTAAAACCAAACAGCACACAATAAAACAATTTAAAATATATAGAACATTAAAACCACAATATAACAATACAACCACAATAAAACCTAGCAGCAGTGCAGGAATTTAAAATACAGATTTAAAACAGCAAAGCTAAAAGTTTAGAAAGCTAAAATGCTAAAATGCCTGGGAAAATAAAAAGGTCTTCATCTGGCGCCGAAAGGAATACAATGTAGGTGCCAGGCGAACCTCACTAGGGAGCTCATTCCAGAGCCGGGGTGCCACAGCAGAAAAAGCCCTCCTCCTAGTAGCCACCTGCCTCACTTCCTTTGGCAGAGGCTCACGGAGAAGGGCTGCTGACGATGATCTTAAGGTCCGGGCAGGCACATATGTGAGGAGGCGATCCTTCAGGTAACCTGTCCCCAAGCCGTTAAGGGCTTTGAATGTTAACACCAGCACTTTGAATCGGGCCCGGAAATGGACTGGCAGCCAGTGCAGCTGGAAACGTACTGGTGTAATATGAGCTCGCAGACCAGTCCCTATTAACAATCTTGCTGCCCTATTTTGGATCAGCTGAAGTTTCCGGACCGTTTTCAAAGGCAGCCCCACGTATAACGCATTGCAGTAATCCAGACTAGGGATGTACGAAAGTCACTTACCTTTCCGCGGATTATGTTGATGGGGGGGGGAGGCGTTCCGTCCCTCCCCCCGGAATCCTCGATGGGGGGGGAGGCGATTCGGTCCTCCCCCCCGGAATCCTCCACGGCCGGCTGTGCTACGTAAATCAGCCAGGCCAGAGCCGTCCGCAGCCGGATTTCCGGCCATGGAGGGCTCTGGGAAACAAAAAACAACAGTTTACGCAAATGGCGGCAGCTACGGCCGCCGCAATTTGCATTCCTTATTTTTGGCTGTCTTAATCTACGTAAATATTTACGTAGACTATGACAGCGAAAATAAAGGGGAACGCAAATAGCGTAGCGGGTGCTATTTGTGTCCCTTTTTGATTCACCGTTTTAGCCTATGTAAATATTTACGTAGGCTAAAACGGCGAATCAAAAAGGGACGCAAATAGCACTCGCTACGCTATTTGTGTTCCCCTTTATTTTCGCCGTCTTAGTCTACGTAAATCTTTACGTAGCCTATCACATCGTTGTTAGGTTTTTCTTAAATCCAGCCATGATAGGCTACGTAAATCTTTACGTAGCCTATCACGTTGTTGTTGTTGTTGTTTACAAGACTGGAAGTGGCGGCGGCGGCAGCCGGTCGGAAGACCAGCCGCTGCCGCCGGAGCCGCTGCCAGAGCCGCCGCCGCCCGGAACATCCGCCCCAGGTAAGTCTCGTCCCAGGGGGGATCCACGGCGGGGCGGGGGGGTAGCAGGCCGTTCCACCACGGAGTTCGGGGGGCCGAATTCACTGGCATTCGGCCTCACCGAGATCCGTGGCAGAATTCTCTGACATCCCTAATCCAGACGAGAAGTTATCAGAGCATGGATAACTGTAGCTAGGCTATCTCTGTCCAGATAAGGGCGTAGTTGGTCTACCAGCCTAAGCTGATAAAAAGTGCTCTGTGCCACTGAGTTCACCTGTGCCTCAAGTGACATTTCTGGATCCAAGAGCACCCCCAAACTACGAACCTGATCCTTTAGGGGGAGTGCAACCCCCTCCAGAACAGGTTGAATATCACCTAGCCGGGCAGACGAACCACCCACTAACAGTACCTCCGTCTTGTCTGGATTGAGTTTCAGTTTATTGGCCCTCATCCAGTCCATTACCGTACCCAGGCACTGATTCAGAACAGCCACTGCCTCACCTGGTTTTAATGAGAAAGAGAGGTAGAGCTGGGTGTCATCTGCATATTGATGGCACCTCAGCCCACACCTCCGGATAACCTCCCCCAGCGGTTTCATGTAGATGTTAAACAGCATGGGGGATAAAATAGAGCCCTGTGGAACCCCATGGCACAATTGCCATGGCACAGAACAATAATCCCCCAGCACCACCTTCTGGAATCGGCCATCCAAGTAGGAGCGGAACCACTGTAGTACAGTGCCTACAACTCCCAACCCAGACAACCTATCCAGAAGGATACCATGGTCGATTCTTCTTCTTCTCCTTCTTCTCCTTCTCCTTCTTCTCCTTCTCCTTCTCCTCCTTCTCCTTCTCCTTCTCCTTCTTCTCCTCCTCCTCTCTCTCTCTCTCTCTCTACATATACATATACACATGCACACACACACACATACATACATATATATATATATATATATATGCGTTGCTCTGTGCCCAACTTCTGCTGCCACATCAACCTATGCAGAGTGCATGATAGAGCCTTGGCAGTCTGTAGCACTGGTCCACCTGAAACTCAGCTGAGATCCACTGGTGGGTCCAACCTACAGTTTTGAGAAATACTGGGATAAACATTGTATGCCAAACCAAAGCCCTTCACTGGTGCTTCTACCTGTAATGCTTTTCAGATTAATGCTGAAAAAGAAAAGCATTAATCTGCCACTCCTCTAGCAAATTACACACTTCTTGCCTCATTATCACACTAGATCCAATACTCATCCCTTGTTTATTTACATTTTTGTAGATAAAGTTAGGCACCCCGAGGTATAATTTACTTTTGAGATTGTTAAATCCAAAAAAGGTGAAGGAGGGATGTCCCCTTACATAAAATATTCAAAGCTACAGTGTCTGCATGAACTTAATATGTAGCCAGCCTGATAGCACTTTACTTCATTTCCCTAAGTAACCTACGTTAAACTACTTTTATCATGGTGAATGAAACTATACCAGTGAAGTACTTATAAAATATTTATTATATAAATAAATTATAAGTACAAATTTATAATTATATATGATATTTATATTATTATATCTAATTATAAATTAGTATATGATACTAATTTATAATTACACAATACTACTTTTAGGGCGCAATCGTAAGTAGATAGGCGGCCGCCTCCGACCTTGGTGCTCAGTCACTGCCTCTCACTTTTAATATTGAGCGTGGGAGTGGGGAGGGGAGCCAGCCCCACTGTTTTGAAACTGCGCAGCTACGAAGGAGCACAGCTAAGGAACAGTGGGCACCTGTTGTTTTGAAACTGAGAAAGCAAGGAAAGGGTGGATGACAGGGCAGATGATTTTCATGAATGTGTACTCAGAAGCCCTTCATTGAGTCTGTGTGGGAGGGGGGAGGGAGGCCTGTTGATTGGGCAGTTAGAATACATCAAAGTCAACGTGCTAGTCGCTCTCCCTACTCTCTGGCTCCACAATCTCTGCTCTCAGCACCTCTTGAACTCCCATGCATCCTGCTCAGTCTCCAGGCAGCAACGCCTGCCCGATAAATGTGTGTGGGCATGTGGGGTTTGTCATGAACATCTCCTTGTAAGCAAGTCCTCCATTGCACTTTGTTGAAGACGTGAGGGAGGGGGAGCAAGCTTTGCTCATTGGCTGCCCTGCACCTACACAATTGCTGACATTCGTTTCTACTTGCTCGATTCGCCCACCCCAACTAATGCAGATTCAGTTCTTGTTTGCCCCACAAAAGCAGAAGAATACAGCACGGCGTGTACCATGGGAAGAGCTCATTCGTTTCTGTGGAATTGCGGATTTTTCCCAAATCGCTTCGCAAAGCATTTCCGTTTAGGTTGGGCCCAGGATTGCTTTCAATAATCTCCTGGGGATTAATGCTGATTCCTGGAGACTCCAGACTCCAGGCTAGATTTGCCACCCTCCAATCCTGGAGGGGTGGCAAACCCAGCAGAACTGCACAAATTTATACTTTTAAGAACATAATTTTTAAAACTATCAGAAAAGAATTAACATTCTTCAAAGCCCTACATAGCCATGTAGCTAGATGCCTTGGTCATCTTAGGCCACAAACTATCTCACACATCAACCACAAGGTTTTTATGAGGATAAAGGGGGGTTGAGGGAATGACATGTCTGCCACTTGGAGCTCCTTGGAGGCAGGCCTGTAGCCGTCAAGGTGGGGGGCTAGGGGGGCTGCCCCCTAAGGGTTTTTTTTAGAAACAAATAATGTAAAACGTTTACAATGTTATCTTTAAAAGGCTTGCAAACCAGATGAACTGCCTCCCCCCTACATATTTGGCACTCCCCTGGAAGTTTTAGGCTGGCTATGGGCCTGCTTGGAGGAAAGAGACAAAAATTTGAACATAATTCCTTGTAGGGAGGGAGGGGACATGGGGGTACAAATTTACACATAAACCCTTCTAGGCCAGGCCTCCATTTTTACACCAACTGGGCCTGTTAGAGGAACCAGGCATCTTGCAAAGGGAGGAGCGAATCTGCTCTTTGAAGTGTGGCTTTCCTTCCTAATATGGCAATTGGTTCCTATATGGCCCTGCCCTAATAGAGAAAAGTCAGCCAATTGGAGGAAAATGAGATCCAAGAGGTATCCGAGGGGCTGGCCCTACTCAAGACTAATTGGATTTATGTGATTGGCTGAAATTGCCTTATAACGGCTGGTGGCCTCAGTTTAAAGCTTTGATAATTCCCTGAGAAGAGGGGCCCAGTAGTCAAACTCATATTTCGGTCCTCCCTGTACTAAGAAGATTGGAGCCAGGGAGCCTTGTCATGTGAGTCTCTAGTCTGCTGGCCCCTCCCCATTGACCTGACAAAATCAGAAAGGCCTGAATGAAAAGCCAGCTTGAAACTAGAGATTCATATATGGGAGAGAAGCAATGGGACTGGCTTAATGAGTCCGTGACTTAGCCTAGGTCACACAAAAATATTTAACTAATTAATTTAATGCAATTCAATCTTTAGATGAATATTTTCTTGGGAGTGGGAGCAAGGCCCATTTGGCCCTATGGGGAAGCCTCCACTGATTTAGAATAATGCAGCATCCTGCAGAAAAGGGAGAGGGGTACTAGATCTAATTGTCCCTTTCCTTTCTTATATGTTACCATTCCTCCCATCCAGCCTGATGAAGCATTCTGTGAATTTGAAAGCTTGTTCACTATTTTGTGGCATTTTGATTGGTCCTAATGAATGTATTAGCCTAACTGGATGTTGACATTTTCCTAATAGACCAACATGGCTACCTCTGCCTTTTGGTTGACATTTTCCTAATAGACCAACATGGCTACCTCTGCCTTTTGAATGACATTTTCAAATTCAACTTAATTGGAAAAAGCAAGGAGCTGTAATAGTACAATATGTCATATCATCTTAAAATTTTGTAGTTCTCTTTTTTCCTACCTCTGTCACAAACTGCAGGGAGCCTAGAATTTCTAAGCATCAAGGCCCACACAGGTTATCTTATCTCACTGCCCATGGTTTTTAACCCACCCATCCCCCATTCAGCTATATAAAATTCTAGTTTTAGCCATGTCTCTCCTTTGGAACAGGACATGTGTTCATTATCACATGTGCATAATGTGATAATGAATGGCACAGGTAAGCACAAGTCAACTTTTGCCTGCAAAGTGCATGCTAGTGGCAAAAATAACATGACAAAAATCCCTGTTTGCATGATCTTTGCTAACCAAAGCTTTTATTTGTATACATGGACATAACATTCATAAATGGTGCTATGCATTATTGAGAAACTCAGTCATGATGGCTTTTACATATGTGTTTTGTTGGCATCACTCTATCACCCTCTCTAATATGTCTTCTGTTTGGAAAACATGCATGGGTAAGGGACTCAAGGCAGCAATTATGCCTGCTATGACATTTATTTCCTTTAATTTCTCCTGATATCCCTCAAAATCAATCTGTTCTGCCCCTCGTGTGGTCAACCCTTAGGCCTCCAAATACTGCCTCAGCATTTCCTTAGTGCCTTCCTCACTCCTTATTTGGCAAAACAAATTCCTCACCACCATCTCTATCCCTGCTACTAGGAACACTCTGCCAGTCCAGGGCTAGGAGTGGTATACTAATCAATCTCTTTCTGTATGCAGTTGTGGTAAATAAAAGTTACAGGCTTTGGACTTAATTTTTGTTGGTGTTCTTAAGTTAAATTTCCTCACTTTGCACAGTGTACAATCTACTTTTGAATACACATACATTAATTTTACTCTTTATTTATAATACTTATATACTACCTTTCCACAAATGTCACCAAGCTGGTACACAACAATTCAAATAAAAATAATACATAAAAGCCATAAAGCCATATTAAAATATTAAAACAATATTAAACCACAATTCCCAATTTAAAAGGCTGTACAGATGCGAGTTCGCATACACATATCCACTGTGGACACATGGTAACATATGCATGTGTATTTTGACCTTAGGTATTGGTTCCAACGTACAAAATGTATCATAAAATGTGCCCTTGGGAAAAGTGATTTAGGGTTATGATGTTGTGTCTAAGTATACAGTTGCTTGCGCTCTTTGCACAGGCTTTCTGTTGTAAGCCATACAGTTACAGAGTCTTATGTGCATGTGAGGGACTTTTGCTTCCTATAACTGGCGATGCAGAAGCTCCAATTTCGTGCACAGTTCCACTTTATGGGATTGTGCTACATGGACAATTCGGCAACTGTAGGGAGGGAAGGGATGAACCTTATTTAGTAACAGACATTCTCTCTCATCCCTGACAGGCAGTGTTGATCACCTGTTGGACAGGGGAAGGGGCTCATTCTGGGGACTCTCTTCTTTTGCCTAGTTCCTGTCTCTATGATGGCACTACCTTTGAACACATGAACCTTTTGACCACTCCAATGGCTTCTAAAGCAGCTGAGAAGGGGACGTTAGAAGCTGCACTTGTAACCCCCTGGATCATGATATGAATGCTTACCTTCACCTTTGAATTCAATTGAATGGGAGAGATGTGCATTTCCTACCTATAGGTAAATCACAAATACGGTTGTGAAATTCATTGGCTGTAAATCTGGATTCTGTGTTCATAAATAAAACACAGACAGCCTATGAAATTCTTACTTTCCTCAACATATCCTTAACATCTTATATTCTTAGGGACCATCTCACTCCTTATGTCCCTGCCTGATCTCTATGATCATTGAAGGCAGCACCCCACTTCTGCAGGTGCCATATGCTCCGGAGTTTCACCTCAGGAGCACTTGTAGTAGAGCATTTAATGTTCCAACACACAGCCTCTGGAACACTACTATTAGACAGGCCCCCCACAGTTTTGACGTTCAGATGTCTCCTTAAAACTCATGTCTTTACAGAGGCTTTCCCTGAAGTGTGATCCAGCCAGCTACAGTTTGTAGCACACAGTACAGTGTGTGGCTTCATTGCTGATTAATTGTATGGAGTTGTTTTTATTGTTATATTTATTGTTTTTATGTCATTGTATTTTATTTTCACCGGTTTGATACTTTTGTGGACAGCAGTATATAAATCTGAATAATATATTTGTTGTTGTTCAGTCGTTCAGTCGTGTCCGACTCTTCGTGACCCCATGGACCATAGCACGCCAGGCCTTCCTGTCCTGCGCACTCTCCCGGAGTGTGCTCAGGTTCATAGTCATTGCATTGGTGATGCTATCTAGCCATCTCATCCTCTGCCGTCCCCTTCTCCTTCTGCCTTCAGTCTTTCCCAGCATCAGGGTCTTTTCCAGAGAGTTTTCTTTTTGCATTAGGTGGCCAAAATATTTGAGCTTCAGCTTCAGTATCTGTCCTTCCAATGAGCAGTCAGGGTTGATTTCCTTTAGGATGGACTGATTTGACCTCCTTGCAGTCCAGGGGACTCGTAAGAGTCTTCTCCAGCACCACAGTTCGAAAGCATCAATTCTTTGGCGCTCAGCCTTCCTTATAGTCCAGCTCTCACAGCCATACATTACTACTGGGAAAACCATAGCTTTGATTAGACGGACCTTTGTTGGCAAGGTGATGTCTCTACTTCTTATTATGCTGTCTAGGTTTGCCATAGTTTTCCTCCCAAGGAGCAAGCATCTTTTAATTTCATGGCTACAGTCACCGTCTGCGGTGATCTTGGAGCCCAAGAAAGTAAAATCTGTCACTGCTTCCATTTCTTCCCCTTCTATATGCCAGGAAGTGATAGGGCCAGATGCCATGATCTTTGTTTTTTTAATGTTGAGTTTCAAACCAGCTTTTGCACTCTCCTCTTTCACCCTCAACAAGAGGCTCTTTAGATCCTCTTCACTTTCTGCCATTAGGGTGGTATCGTCTGCATATCGGAGGTTGTTGATAATTCTCCCAGCAATCTTAATTCCGACCTCTGATTCATCCAACCCGGCATTTCTCATGATGTACTCTGCATATAAGTTAAATAAGCAGGGTGACAATATGCAGCTTTGTCGTACTCCTTTCCCAATTTTGAACCACTCGCTTGTTCCATGTCCGGTTCTTACTGTTGCTTCTTGACCCTCGTACAGGTTTCTCAGGAGACAGGCAAGGTGGTCTGGTACTCCCATCACTTTAAGAATTTGCCACAGTTTGTTGTGATCCACACAATCAAAGGCTTTAGCATAGTCAATGAAGCAGAAATAGACGTTTTTCTGGAATTCTCTTGCTTTCTCCATGATGCAGTGAATGTTGGCGATTTGATCTCTAGTTCCTCTGCCTCTTCGAAACCCAGCTTGTACTTCTGGTAGTTCTCAGTTCACATACTGCTGAAGCCTAGCTTGTAGGATTTTGAGCATCACCTTGCTGGCATGTGAAATGAGCGCAATTGTGCGGTAGTTTGAACACTCTTTGGCGTTGCCCTTCTTTGGAATTGGAATGTAAACTAACCTTTTCCAGTCTTGCGGCCATTGCTGAGTGTTCCAAATTTGTTGGCATATTGAATGCAGCACTTTAACAGCATCATCTTTTAGGATTTTAAATAGCTCAGCTGGAATACTGTCATCTCCGCTAGCTTTGTTGTTACTAATGCTTCCTAAGGCCCACTTGACTTCACTCCGAGGATGTCCGGCTCAAATTCAGTGACCGCACTATCATGGCTATCAAGGACATTACTATCATGGCTATCAAGGACATTAAGTTCTTTCCTGTATAGTTCTTCTGTGAATTCTTTCCACCTCTTCTTAATCTCATCTGCTTCTGTGAGGTCCCTGCCTTCTTTGTCCTTTATCATGCCCGTCTTTGCACAAAACGTTCCCTTGAGATCTCCAATTTTCTTGAAGAGATCTCTAGTCTTTCCCATTCTGTTGTTTTCCTCGATTTCCTTGCATTGTTCATTTAAGAAGGCCTTCTTGTCTCTCCTTGCTATTCTCTGGAACTCTGCATTCAGTTGGATATATCTTCCCCTTTCTCCCTTGCTTTTTGCTTCCCTTCTTTCCTCAGCTACTTGTAAAGCCTCATCAGACAGCCACTTGGCTTTCTTGCATTTCTTTTTCTTTGGGATGGATTTCGTTGCTGACTCCTGAACAATGTTACGGACCTCCGTCCATAGTTCCTCAGGCACTCTGTCAATCAGGTCTAATCCCTGAAATCTATTCCTCACCTCCACTGTATATTCATAAGGGATATGATTTAGGTCATACCTGAATGGTTTAGTGGTTTTCCCTACGTTCTTCAATTTCAGCCAGAATTTTGCAAGAAGCAGCTCATGATCTGAGCCACAGTCAGCTCCAGGTCTTGTTTTTACTGACTGTATGGAGCTTCTCCATCTTTGGCTGCAAAGGACATAATCAATCTGATTTCGATATTGACCATCTGGTGATGTCCATGTGTAGAGTCGTCTCTTGTGCTGTTGGAAAAGAGTGTTTGCTATGATCAGCGTGTTCTCTTGGCAAAACTCTATTAGCTTTTGTCCTGCTTCATTTTGTACACCAAGGCCATGCCTGCCTGTTATCCCGGTGATTTCTTGACTTCCTACTTTAGCATTCCAGTCCCCTATGATGAAGAGGACATCTTTTTTTGGTGTTAGTTCTAGAAGGTGTTGTAGTTCTTCATAGAACCGATCAACCTCAGCTTCTTCGGCATCAGTGGTTGGGGCATAGACTTGAATTACTGTGATGTTGAATGGTTTGCCTTGGATTCGTACTGAGATCATTTTTAAGATTGTACCCCAGTACTGCTTTTCCCACCCTTTTGTTGACTGTGAGTGCTACTCCATTTCTTCTAAGGGATTCTTGGCCACAATAGTAGATATGATGGTCACCTGAATTAAATTCGCCCACTCCTGTCCATTTTAGTTCGCTGATTCCCAAGATGTCGAAGTTCAATCTTGCCATCTCATGTTTGACCACCTCCAGCTTACCTTGATTCATTGATTTAACATTCCAGGTTCCTAAACAATATTGTTCTTTACAGCATCGGATTTTCTTTTCACCACCAGACACATCCACAGCTGAGTGTCCTTTCGGCTTTGGCCCAGCCACTTCACTCTTTCTGGCGCTACTTGGAAATACCCTCTGCTCTTCCCCAGTAGTATATTGGACACCTTCCGACCTGAGGGGCTCATCTTCCGGCGTCATCTCTTTTAGCCTTGTGATACGTTCCATGGGGTTTTCTTGGCAAGAATCCTGGAGTGGGTTGCCATTTCCTTCTCCAGTGGACCACATTTTGTCAGAACTCTCTGCCATGACCTGTCCGTCTTGGGTGGCCCTGCACGGCATAGCTTATGGCTTCACTGAGTTATGCAAGCCCCTTCGCCACAACAAGGCAGTGATCCATGAAGGGGATATATATATATGCTGTAAAATAAATTGTGTTTCACAAAGAAGAGGGAACATTTAGTAGGCTTATTAAAGTTTTGATTAGGGCTGAGCTGATTATGAACAATTTCACCAGCAGCAGAAAGTATCCCACTTCCAGCAACAGAGTGGTGTCAAGCGGGGATAAAAGTGTTTGTGGGAAAGGTCCAGGGGCTTCTTCACATGGAGCTTGTATCCTGCTATTGAGGTTGCTCACTCATGGAAGTTTGCAGGCCCTTTAGATGGCGTCATGAACCTCCAGGGTGTCTTCTGCACTAAATGACCTTTATTCCATTTTTAAATAGATTGGAGATAATGAGGTATCAAATTACTGTGCTTGTGTTCCTCTTGAGTTCCCTCGGTGAAATAGGAAATCTGCAAGAGGAGCTAGATCAATGAAACATACAGAAGACTCAGATAAGGGGGAGAAGGAGTGGGAAAGGAGAGGGGAAAAGGAAGCATGTGTACAGGGAGTCTGTTGTGATCCTGCATTTAAAATGGAAGCAGAAAGCCTTTTAAATGCAGGATTTTAGGCTGGTGTAAAGATGCTCCAGGTGATGAGCTGCTGCAGCATGGCAAAGAGGGAAACACAATCCCAGTTGCCCTAGCAACAGTGAGGGCGCTCAATTAAAGCACTGCACCACAGCAAGGCAGGGAGCATTGGCCCAGTTGCCTCAGGAATGGAATTGTGTTCACCACCCTTTGCCCTTTAGATCCCATTCAGAATTAAGGCAACATGAAGCATTGCTCACACTCTCAACTGGCTTCATTTGCTCTCAGTGACATAATCGCACAATCAAATCTGACAGGCTGTTTAGCATTGTGATGTCATCATGTTCACTGCATGCGGCTGGGATCACTTGTGGAAGAAAGAATCCTTAAAAAAGAAAGAGAAAAATGGCACCAAAGCAGGGGAAGTAAGAAATTAACAGCAGCCCTAGTTTAAAGTACAGTAGTACCAGATTAATAGTTATTGTAGGAATGTTTTTAAAAAGTGTTTTATTATCTATGGTAGAGATGGGCAAGCAGGCTTGTGTTTGCCTCAAAAAGCATTCCCCCCCCCCACACACACACACACACCAGGAAGGTCCAGGTAGGCTTCCTGTGGTGTGAATTATGTGCTGAGTGTCTTTTCCCACCAGGGGATGAGGAACTGGACTACAAGGAGGATTGCCTAGGAGGAGATAATGTTCAGAGCATCATTTGCTGCAGGAGGAGAGGCCAAGCAGGCCTTCTGTTGTTGGAACCCTCTGACAGCTACTACCCTGCCCCTCTACCCCAAAGCAAACCTTTTTTTCTTGTCGCATGAGGATGGGGTAGTAGTGACAAAGGGCTGGGGTGTGTGGGCATAATCAAGACAGGGCCTGCTCAAGGAGTCTGCTTGCAACAATTCAATAAGGGTGCTTGCATAGTCTGATGCATCAAATGTTCACCCCATCTTCAATCTATGGCATATCCATTCATTAGTGCAGGTCTCAGATCTCACATGTTTTGAAGTATTGCGTAAAAAGCTCACACTGGTATGGGGCCAGAATGTTTTGTTCAATGTTCTGTTTTACCTTTCAGAGAAAGAGAATGAGACTGATTTTTAAAAACTATTTACATAGAGTTTTACTGACGCACATAAAGGACAAACCATGGGTTAGAAAAAGTTTCAGATAATAGATTTTCCATTGATAACTACTCGCACAGTCTGTGTAGACCATTGGTATAACAATTTTGTACTACCCATTGTGACTTTGAAGAATGATTGTACAGTAACACAAAAACTGTACTGCTGAGTGAAACCACTAGACCTTTGTAGCACATGGCTTGGTTTGTTTGCTAGAATAATCTGAAGCTGTTTGCTCTCCAAGGACCTTCTCTGGGTACACCTGCTTTCTTCTTATGAAACACTATGGTCTCAATTTCACAAGGTTCATGTGTAACTCATGGTTGGATTGTCCCTGCTTCCTATAGTAGGGTTGGACTAGGTGGGCTTTTTGTCCACTTCACTGACTGTGATTACAATTTGTTTTAAGAAGTTTTGTTTTTGTCTTAATTTTGCTGCAATTTGCTTGTGTTATTGTATTGTTTTAAATTGTACATCGTTTTGAGGAACCCAGTGGAGAAGAAAAGTGATTTATAAGCATGACCACTACTAGTAATAATAGTAATATGGATAAATAAAGGTAAAGTCTGATCTGGATTTGAATACATGCCTAGAAATGAAAAGGACTATATAATATTTTCATAGTACAGTTCTTATTCCAATTTAGAATCTATTAGAGAATTTCATCTCATGCATGCAGAATCCTCAGAGAAAGTTGGGGAAAGAATTTAGGGAGCTCAGGAGCACGGTCTTACACAACAGCTTCTCTTTTTCAAAATGAACCTCTAAAGCAGCCTTCACCAACTCGGTGCCCTCCTGATGCTTTGGACTACAACTCCCACCATCCCAAACAAACAGGCCATGCTAGGTGTGGATGATGGGAGTGGTAGTTCAATGCAGCTGGAGGGCACTAGGTTAGAGAAGGCTGCTGTTCAGGTTAATTTTGGTATAGGATTTCCCCTCTCCCCCTTGCTTATTTTCAACCAGCTCTAGGATAAATCTCTGAACTGGAAATCCTGGGGCCTGCAGTCATCACTTCCATATAAGAATTTGGAATTACTGGGATGGAGAAACTGGGAGTGTGAGACAGTGCAGAAAGAAAGTCTGATTAACAACTGTTGCTGCTGCCACATGATATGAAGAAAGATTAGGAAAGAATGAGGCATGTCCCCAATCCAGCTGTCTTATTACTGACTCACAAATCTGAGGCAGAGAGGAGGGGCTTCCAGTTAGTGTGGCATTCATCATATTGATGGGTTTCGAACCATGGCATATAAGGTATATAAATGAAATAGGGGAAATACGGGCAAGAAAACAACCTAATAACTGAGGAACTCAGGTTTTGAGAAGGCATGGAGCCTTCAAACAGAGTATCCAGTCCCTGAAGTATACAGATACAGCTGCTGGGATTCCCTGGGCCAACAGTAGCCTAATTCTCACTGAACTGGAAAGCTGTGTTCAGGCTACACCCATTTTAGATAGAAGGGGTTTGGGTTAAATGACTGAATGTTGTGTATACAAATTATCTTCATGTAGAACACTAGTGTATCATGGAGTAGTGTTCTCCCTGAAATGCTAGTTTTCTATATGCATGGATTTATTTATTTATTTATTTATTTATGGAGGAGCCTTCAGTCATGTGAGCCCCACCTTCAGTCTGAAGCACTTCAGCCCAGATGGAGACTTACCGACTCAACTAGACTGGTATCTGCTTTGACGCTTCCAAGGAATGTAAATCTTGATAGTTACCCATGCTCTGATAACATTCAGGCTGGGTTACTTACTACAGTCTATTATAAACAGGGCTACCTTTAAGGATAGTTTGGAAATGTCAACCAGTTCAAAATGCAGTGTCTGGAATCTGCCAGATGGAACATATCATGCCAGTGTTTAAAAGACCTTCACTGGCTTTCTGTTTGTTTCTAAGCCCAGTTCAAGGTGCTGGTTTAACCTAAAGTGCATCAGACCAGATCAGAAAGACCACCACCTCCTATATGAACCTGACTGCTTGCTAAGCTTTTCATTAGATGCTTTGCTTTGTATGCCCCACTTCTCTCCTGCCACCACCTTAAGGGGCTAGGCAAATGGTGACGATGGATAGGAGCTTCTCTGTTGTGGCATCCTGTTTGTCTCCCTTCCCAGGGAGACCATCTGTTTTTGCCTTTTAGGCAGCAAATTAAAAGGTATTTGATAAATAAGGATGGTTATTTTGCTGCTCTGTTCCTTTCTTAGTTGCATTTTAGTCTGGGTTGTTTATTTGTGCATGGGGAGGGTATTGTTGCCATTTTATATTTTGTTGGAAGCTCTGTTGGGGGCTATTGAGATGGAAAGGCAAAATATACAACTTTTAAATACAGATATATTCTAAGTGTGTGTGTGGGGGTGCATGAATGTGTTGGGAAATACCCTTTCCCAGTATATTTCCCATATCCTGCTTGTGCATTGCAATATAAAACAGAGAGTATATGAGGATCCTGCCTAGACATACTTTATGTGCTATTGCCCAAAAGAGCTGGAAGATTCTCAGTCAGTTGATATCATTGTGATGAATTGTACGGAAATGCTCAGCATTTTCATTCGTACCATGTAAGCAGAGGACACATCTTTCTGATTAAGAGCCTTTGCCACATGCCCTAATCTGGAGAATGTGTAAACTGAGATGCCCACACAGATGACACTTGTAGCAGTAGATCTTGACAAGGTTCTAATGAACAGGTTCTCTGTTGTGCTTAAAACAGCAAGAGTTGCTGTGAGACTGTGATACGCGTGGATTGGGATGAATCCATTAAACAAGCAGACTACCAGTCATGCTGTGGGAGTTTCCCTCGCCCTCCTTCCCCACTGACATACCCTGCACGCCTCCCAGATCTCTTCCGGAGGGCCCCCTAAGCCTCTCCAGAGAGCAAATTGGGGCAGGGGGGGGGGAGAATTTGATCTGTCAGCAGTGTCTGTTTTGCTGGCACAACGACACTATTGAATACCACCAAGGGTCAACATGGAGTGTTGTACCTTCAGCTGAGAGCTTTTTGTGCAACAAATGCACATTTCCTCAGCAATATTACATCCTGCAGCAATATTATATTTTTCAAGAGCTCAAACGTTCAGTGCTTTGTACCTGAAAAAAGTGATTTGCTTCCATTGTTTCTGTGACTGCAATGTGGGATGCCTTTATGCAAGCGTCACAGGCACACTCCACTGGATATTCCCGTGGGATACAATTAATGATAAATGACAACACAGGTTCCCCATCACATGGATTTCCTTTTTGAAACATTTATTTATCATTGTGACAGCATATTTCTTTCTTCCCTATTATGCAACTACAGCACTGAAGCAAGCATCTGACAATGTTAAAATAAATGTAGATATTTTAATGTGAAACATGTATCCCTTTCAAGCACCTTCTCCTTTTCAGTATGGGGTTGATTGTGGTCTAGTGCTTACAGTCTCAGACTAGAACAGGAGAGACCCAACCAAGCTCAAATACCTTCTGAACCATGAAGCTCACTGGCAATTTGGGACTAGTTCCCATTCATAACTTTGCCTATTTCACTGGATTATTGTGACACTAAAATGAACAAAGGAGAACTGTGTATGCATCCATGAGCTCCGTAAAGCACCGGTGGGATAAAAATGAAATAAATATTTTTTTTTTCATCTAGCAGGCCTAAGATTAACTAGGAGTGTGCTTTAAAAAAAATCGTGGAGTCGCTTCAAATGTTTAGAATAATTGTATAGTCTTTCCTTGTGGGATTTTATATGTTTGAATGCCATTCCCATCAAAAATTCCCTACATATTGAAAAACTGCTTGTCAGGATGGAGAAGAATTGTAGCCTAGATTTTCCCCCAATGTGCTGATTTTCCATGTATAAGACGTTTATAGACTATACAGACATGCAGTCTCCTGCCTGCATTCTGAAATGGTATAGTAAAGAAGAACTGTACCACTTTTTTTTAAACCTTAGAATCAGCTCTTACTTAGCTGATTCTCTGTAGCTTGTCTAATTAACCCATTCTCTATAACTGGGCTAATTAATCCATTTATAACCCTGAGCTGTGATCGTGGACTGACTTACGCTGGCACAATCCCTATCGATTTCGATAGCTCTTGTTTATGTGTCACTACCTGTATGTTATTGAGTGGTCCTGCCATACCAGTGATTATTGTGTTTGTCATAGGTCTCTTCTTAGTCAAGCGAAGTGGAAGGGTAATGACTGGTACATTATACCTCACATTACATACCATACCAACACCTGTAATTGTCTTTATTCAACTTCCCTGCTCATATTCTTAAAGGAAACATCCTGACATCTGGTGGATGTAGCAATAAGTTCACCTATAAACAGGATGCCAGTTAAATATTCTAGAAGTAGGTATGTCTCTTACTTCATAGCAGACAGAAGTAGGTAGGTAGGCAGGCTAGCTACCATATATAAAAACATTTTAGGTGGAAAACTAGCACATTGGGAAGAATGTCTACCTTTCTAGATTTTAACTTGCAGGGAGTTGTTTTAAATAAGGGATTTTCTTAAAAGTGATCTCCTACTTGCTTTCTGAGGTCGATTCTACCACCCCAATCCACCCAGGATTTGACCTCCCCTTTCCGCTTAGTTTTACTGCATGAGTGTATCTAGACATAGATGAAATATGAAATGGTAAATAATGCATCATGCACAGTAAGTTAATACACATATAAAGAGGCTCAACTCATTTCTGTCCAAGGAATAAACGCTGGTGATATATTCTTCCCCAGTCCTCACAAAGAATTAATTCAGGGTTTATATTTTATTATCTCTTGGACTTGCAGTTTTAACTTTACTGTTGGTGGTAGAAAAACACTCCAAAAACTTCATCTCTCAAGAGCAGCTCTCCCAGCCTCCCTAAATCAATTTGCTTAGTATATTATCTTCATGATTTAGACATTGTTTTAGATCATTTCCCTTTATTGACAATGGGTTTAATCTGTTGACTTCCTGAAACATTAACTCCTCAGATATTGGCATGGGCTGCTAAGATTTGCCAGCATTATAGACTCCTGTTGATCCTTTCATGAGAACATGGAGCCCATGTGTGTGTAGGAAGCAAAAAAGCAATAAAATGAACCACCTCTTTGCAATGAGACTAATCAGATGAAAGTTTCTAATACAGTGGTTGTCACACCGTGGTCCCGGGGCCACTAAGAGTTCCTCGTGCACTTTTAAGAGCCTCTGAGCCTATGATAAAAATAATAGGGGAAATGCCAATGAGTCAGAGGTTTCTTATGGGACTGACATGGCCTTTAATGGGGCAAGCATCACTAGCATGGTAACTCACCATTCATTCCACCCTACCCACATGGACCAAAGTTGCATATATAGTGGGAGCAGCCATGGGACAGCAACAGCAACACTGCTGTGAGTAATATATGATGCAGGAATCTTGTTATTTACTACTGTTACATGACACTTCTCTGAAAACAGGTTCCAGTGAACCAATGTGCACCGTACAACGGAGAAAAAGGCAAGCTAATATCCACAGAAGATTGATTCTCAAATATGAAAAACCCACTCTGCAACAACCGCATATGTATAATATACACATTAAACTAAACTCAAAGCAATAAAACAAATCAATACAACCTGATCACAAGTGAAGTATATACATAATAAGTAGGGCTGAGCTGAAATGGAAGACTGCTTTTTACAGCAGCTTTTGCAAGTCCCCCCCCCCCCGCCCCAGTGATTTGGGAGTGTGAAGAGGGGCAAAAGTGTTTGCCCAAGGGTAGAAAGCATTGATGTCATTCTGACATAGTAACACAATCAAAGTTTATTGGTTGCTGGTCTAATCCCATGTATCTCTATTCAGAAGTAAGTCCCATTGGGTGCAATGGGTCTTACTCCTAGAGATCTTCAGCTATTGGGTAGTATAGAAATGTAATAAATAAACAAATACATACATATATACATACTATAGGATTGCAGCCTAAGGCACACTTACTTGAGAGTAACACGCATTGAACCCAATGGGGCTTATTTCTGGGTAGACATGTATAGGATTGCACTGTAAGCGTCTCTGTGATGTCATCATGCTGATCATGTAATACCCAACTGGCTAGGAAGGATTAAAAAAAAATATCATCATCATCATCATTGCCATCATCTTATAAAGCACCTAACATTTTCTAAGTGCTATACAGATATTAAATGATAAGACAATTCCTGCCTGCAGATTCATAACCTAATAGACCTGACAAAAAAGTAAAAAAGACTGGGGAGGGAAGAGGAAAGCAAACATTGGTGCAGCTGCTGCTTTTCTGGTTAGGGCCAGATTGATCTTCCAGTTGTTACGGCATTCTTCTTTGGAGGCAGGGGATGCAGCCTCCCAATAGCCATTTGTTTCTGGGCTGGTGATAGAAGCCAGAGTGTCCCTGTCTTCAGTTCTGCAGTTCAAGTGTAACAAACAAACAAAAATGGTGCCAAGCAGCTGCCAATTGGATAGCAACTAGTGAATAAACAAGAAACAGGGTATCAAAGGGCATGTGTGTCGGGGGACAATTTGCCCCTCTGAAATCAGTGTTCTGAAATCAACAAAAATGTCTGCTTGTGAACATAAGGCATCATATAAATACCTCAAAATATATAGTAATATGAACCATAAGATATACAATCAATCATGCATCACCATATATCCTGTGATATCCATAATTCAAACAATATAGGAAATAAAAGGTCGTGGAAATATTAGACATACATCTTAAGTATAACAACAGAAAGATCACATTGTGGATTGGCATTGTTACAGCAAAGAGCAATATAATTTTTCCAAATTTGATGGTGTCCATTAGATTTTCAGTATTTTCTGTTACTTCTGAAGATACTTTAAAAAATCAAAACATGTTGGATATTTCATGTTTAAAGCATAACACTTACTGGGTATGTCCCTGAGGCTCATTTTCTTTGTCATGTTAACCCTCTGGCACTGTCCTTCATCTGTCCGTGTCTGTCTGTCTATCTATTAAACAATACAACTGAAAATGTGCATTTTTCTAAGCCAACGCTCTCCAACGTCTCATTGTGCAAGATGCACAAGATTTTCCCTGATGCGTCTTCCAGCTAAATTGTTGTGTTTGTTTTGATGGGACCAGATATCTCCCCCCTCTCCCCCATCTTTGAGTTGATTGTGTTGGATGGTGCTGGTGTCTATTGATCCAGTCACCTATTTCCCACAGGCTTGGGGGGGGATGTATTTTAGAGGCTTCCCTTGAAGGCTGCTTTGGTCCCGATCCCTTCATTTCTTATTTCCTGTCTGATTAGGGACAAGCCCAGGAAATACTAGTTGGTTATCTACCTCTCAGGCTCTGAAGCTTGAAGATACTTGAACAACACCAGTGTACCACCTGCTTTACCTCAGGAAACTCACAAAGATAAAGTCTGAGAACTTCTGATTTAGGCTATTGTTAGCAAAAGCAAATAACAGTGCAGGTAGAGTGATTATTCAGAAATTCTTGGAAACATTTTCTCATTGAGTTCTCTGACTCCAGTGATAACCTTCTATGTGAGGAGGCATATCATGGTTTGGAACTGTTCAGAGAGAACGAATGATTTGAATTACGAGGTTTTTGTTGTTATGAATTAGATTACTATCTCTCAGGATGTATCTCTTTGGTGTTTCATAGCTCTGGGAAACAATTATTGGCTCCCTTTTTGCTTAGAGGTTGATACCAACAGAATTAGTTGATACTGATAAGAGAGAACAGTAGCTTGATCATTTCAGCCCATTTAAAACCAGCAAGAGATATGCACAAAGAGAATTTTTGAGATTACACTGTAGATTGTGTGAGCCTGACCTTGCACTGAGGTAAAAGAAGGGCAGTTAGACCACAGCCTGTGAAAATACACAATTGTAAGTGAAATCCAAAATAATTGCATAAATCCAAGTTTCTCTAATCCTTAACTAATACTTGTTAGGATAGCCTGCTAGGCTGCTATGCTAATATTTATTTATTTTGAAGATTTATACTGCACCTTTCAATCAAATGACTCTCTCAAAGGAACTTAGAAGGAACAGGCAATAACAGAAATAAGCCCACACTTACTCATGCACACCCAGCAACTCTTAGTCTTCTTGCTGATGGATGGGACTAGAGTGTACTCACCTTGTGCATTCCCATCCAAGGGTAACTGTCAGTTGGAGTCAAGTGTGCTTTCTGGCAGGGAAGGGGAAGCGAAGTCCCTGCAGCTGCTGCTTCTGTGGCCGGTGCATGGGGTCAGACTAGTCTCCCCCTACCCATGATGCTTTTCCTAGGAGGCATGGGCTGCAAATGGTCCCCTGGCCGGTGGAAGAGGCCAGACTGTATTTATCTGGCTTATGACATTTTTATTATACCCTTCTTCCAAGTTGCTCTGGGCAGTCCATATGAGTCTCCCCTTGCATTGTTGCAGCAACCTGTGAGGTAGGTCTAACAGAGAGTGACTGGTCTAAGATCACTTAGTGAGCTTCATGGCTGAGTGCATGAACTGTACCCAAATGCCTTTTTACATGCAATTCCTACATATGACATGCCCTCTCTAGTCTGCTCCATCAAGCGCCTATATCTTTTTATTTAAATAACTCCTAAAAATATTATGCATAATTCTTACCTTATGCAGGTCTTCTATGTAAGTCTTATTTATTATTTGTTTAATTCTATTTATATTTCACCCTTCATTAATAAAATCCCAGGGTGTTTAAACATATTCAAACAATAAAATACAACATATCTAATAAAATCAGTAGCAATCAGCAGAGAGAAACAAATACTCAACAAAGATCCAGTCATATTCACTGACCACTGACAAATGTCCAGGCAAACAGGTTTATTAGCCTGGCATCAAAATGCCAGTAACATCGGTGCCAGTAACATTGGTTTCTCATGAGGGAGGGCATTCCAGAGTCAGGGTACCACTACAGGGAAGGCCCCAACTTGTGTTGCTACCCAATGTACCTTCTCTAGTGGTGGTAGGATCACGTGGCAGGCCACTTCCCCCAGATGTAAAATGCAGGCTGATAGAAGGTGAGATCATTTACATCATCCGGGTTGTTCCAGAGGTTAATTCATCACTGTTACTTATATTTTATGTAGATTATAGTGTAAAGCTATTAGCCTGGATCATGAAAAGTAACAGCAATAACAACAGGAACCTCACCCCAGTAGAAAATTGATAAGTATCAAGGATTCCAGGGCTTGAGGTGGGAACCTCAGGCTTAAGGGCCCCCTGACAAAGTGCCCTCTGTGAGCACCGTCCTTTGACAGTGGGTCCCTGGCCTTTTCTGCTTCTCTTTGGGTATGCCATAAACTCCGCCTTTCTGTGCCGCTTGTGCACCTCCATGCTGCAGATCAGCCACACATAGGCTCAGTTTTAGTAGCAACATTATGCCAAAAGGGAAAAAATGAAGCAAATGCTGTGAGTTCAGGCAGGAAGCTTAAAGCTGGTAGATCAATCAGTGAACTGAGAAGTAGGGAGAGAGAAGCAGAGTAAGGCATGTAGAAGCAGGGCATGAAGGCTGCTCCAAATGTTGCAAGTTTCCTCCATGGACGAATTTGAATGTGTCCCGAAATCTGTGTGGCCTGCTTCCTGCAGGCTTTCAGGAAAGCCGTTAAGAAGACCTTATTTCAGAAATCACTGGGGCTGGAAAGCTGGCTGAACTATTTTAACAATGTTCAGACTTCCAGTTGGAACCAATGTCGCCCTCGCAGCATCCCGCGGAGTCTCTGCGTGACGCTATCTCAAACAGCTTTTTAAAAGGTTGAAAAACCTTTTCATCTCCCCGCTGGAGTTAAAAGGGGGGGCAAGGCAGCATCTGGATAACATCTTGGAGAAAAGTACTCCCCACAGTGGGGGGGCTGGATTCCAGGATTATCTCCCCAGAGCTTAACCATCACAAAAAGCTGTGCTGAAACTCCTATTTAATAGGAGAAAACAGGGCTGATGTGTTCCATTGTAATATGTGGATTAAGAAATATCAACAACACCTGAGGGATGGTTTAAGAATATCAACAATATTTGAGAATATTTGAGGACCTGCAAGATTTGTTTGAAGAGAAACATGGCTACACCGAGGAGAAGGAAGGGGATTGCATCACCACCCACTCCTCCTTTGCCAAAAGCTCAGAGAACAGAAGATATAGGGGAATTATTTACTTTGATAAAAACTTTATCTTTGCAATTTGCGGAGCAAGCCAAGAGGGTGGATTTAATCCAAAATTCCATTACTGCCCTGCAAGGAGCTGTGGATTTAATTAACGCTTCCTGGCAAAAAATGGAGATGAAAGTTAATGAGCTACAAGATAGTCTGACAACAAATGAAATTATGACACAAGCTCTTTTATCTTTGCCAGAATTTCCCAAATGGAGGCCTTCATGCACAGATCCAATGTACGTATTATTGGGATTAAAAATCTGCCTAGTGATGTAAGTTTGCCTACCTTTGTGGACAAGCTTTTGCATGAGATACTCCCTGGGCCATCTGATTATCTACTTGATACTGAGCAGGCATTTCATGTGCCAAATGCTAAAGGGACTAGGGATGGTGGAGAAATCCACCACAGAGTCCAATGAGGCCGGATTCTTTGGAATTCGGCCCCCCAAAGTCCATGGCAGAATGGACTACCCCCCAGCCACCCCCCCCCCCAAATTCCCCTGGGATGGAACCTACTTGGCAGCGGCTGGTCTGGGTCACTGTCTTCTTTCCGCAGCCATCCACTGCCTGGCTGCGGAACAAAATGGCGTCCGGCGTAGCAGACACCATATGCGTCCCTGCTCTTTTCTGTGATAGGCTTTGTAAATATTTACATAGCCAATCACGGCCAACGGCAGGGATGCAAACGGTGTCCCCTATTCCGGACGCCATTTGCGTCCGCAGACCAGCCGCGGCTGGAGGTCTGGCAGCAGCCAGAGCTGGCCGGTGGCTCCGCAGACTCCCCATGGACTGGAGCTGGCCGGGGAGGATTCTGGGGGGAGGACCGGATTGCCTCCCCCTGCCTGCGGACCCCAGGTAAGGGGATCCAAACATCCCTAAAAGGGACTGACCATATGGTTATAGTCCAATTTGCAAGAGTCTCCACAAAGAATTATACCCTGCGTTTGGCAAGAGAGGGTGGAAGTCTTTTTTGGAAACAAGATAAAGTTATGTTGTTTCCAGATTACATCAAAGAGGTGGCGAATAAAAGAAGGCAATTCATCAAGGCGAAGAATATGGCAAAACAAATGAATTTACAATATTATTTAAAATATCCTGCTACATTTTGCATTGTTTTTGAAGGTCAGATGAAGAAGTTCCTAAATCATGAAATGGCAGAGTCATGGCTGAACGTAAAAATGTGTGAGACTTCTGTTCCAGCCCCATGAATTGGAATTTTTAAATAAGCTTTGTTAACTGTTTATGTTTAGTCTACATGATTCAGGCTAGGCCAGAAGATATCTGATTATACATATGTATATTCATTTACTTTCTTTCATTTTTCTTCTCTTTTTTATTTTTCTTTAAATTCTCTTTTTCCAAAATAGATATGATATGCTGTATTTAAATGTATTGTTTAAGGGTGTATTGTGCACGCTCATTTATATATCTAGTATAAAATATATCACTGATTGTTGTAAGGTTGCTTTTAAGCTTTATTATGTAACATTATAATTTCATCTTTTTAAAAATCATTATTATTATTATCATTACTATAAGATTACTCAGTAAGTTTTTTGGTTGGTTGAATGGTTAAGCTTTATTATTACTATTATATTTTAACTTAAGGGCAATATATGGTTACTGGGAATGAATTGTAGGCCTGCTTTCTTGTTATAAGATTGATGATATGATATTGAAATGTAGAATGGCATCTGAATCTGAACAATCAGTGGGTTGTTGTTGTTCAGTTGTTAAGTCGTGTCTGACTCTTCGTGACCCCATGGACCATAGCACGCCAGGCCTTCCTGTCCTCCGCTTTCTCCCAGAGTGTGCTCAAGTTGATATTCATTGCATCGGTGATGCTATCTAGCCATCTCATCCTCTACTGTCCCCTTCTCCTTTTGCCTTCGATCTTTCCCAGCATCAGGGTCTTTTCCAGGGAGTTTTCTCTTCGCATTAGGTGGCCAAAATATTTGAGCTTCAACTTCAGTATCTGTCCTTCCAATGAGCACTCAGGGTTGATTTCCTTTAGGATGGACTGATTTGACCTCCTTGCAGTCCAGGGGACTCGTTAAGAGTCTTCTCCAGCACCACAGTTCAAAAACATCAGTTCTTCGGTGCTCAGCCCTCATTATAGTCCAGATCTCACAGCCATACATTACAACTGGGAAAACCATAGCTTTGATTAGACGGACCTTTGTCGGCAAGGTGATGTCTTTGCTTCTTACGATGCTGTCTAGGTTTGCCATAGCTTTCCTCCCAAGGAGCAAGGGTCTTTTAATTTCATGGCTACAGTCACCATCTGCGGTGATCTTGGTGCCCAAGAAAATAAAATCTGTCACTGCTTCCATTTCTTCCCCTTCTATATGCCAGGAAGTGATGGGGCCAGATGCCATGATCTTAGTTTTTGTAATGTTGAGTTTCAAACCAGCTTTTGCACTCTCCTCTTTCACCCTCAACAAGAGGCTCTTGAGATCCTCTTCGCTTTCTGCCATTAGGGTGGTATCGTCTGCATATCTGAGGGTGTTGATAATTCTCCTGGCAATCTTAATTCTGACCTGTGATTCATCCAGCCTTGCGTTTCTCATGATGTACTCTGCATAAAAGTTAAATAAGCAGGGTGACAATATGCAACCTTGTCGTACTCCTTTCCCAATTTTGAACCAATCGGTTGTTCCACGTCTGGTTCTTACTGTTGCTTCTTGACCCTCGTACAGGTTTCTTAGGAGACAGGTAAGGTGGTCTAGTACTCCCATCTCTTTCAGAATTTGCCACAGTTTGTTGTGATCCACACAATCAAAGGCTTTAGCATAGTCAATGAAGCAGAAATAGACGTTTTTCTGGAATTCTCTTGCTTTCTCCATGATCCAACGAATGTTGGCGATTTGATCTCTAGTTACTCTGCCTCTTCGAAACCCAGCTTGTACTTCTGGTAGTTCTTGGTTCACATACTGCTGAAGCCTAGCTTGTAGGATTTTGAGCATCACCTTGCTGGCATGTGAAATGAGCACAATTGTACGGTAGTTTGAACACTCTTTGGCATTGCCCTTCTTTGGAATTGGAATGTAAACTGACCTTTTCCAGTCTTGTGGCCAGTGTTGAGTGTTCCAGATTTGTTGGCAGAAGCCCGTGGGTATTGGAGTTTAAATTTAACCCTTTAAAAGAGGATAGGGAGGAAAAAAGAAGGAAAAAGGAAAAAAAATTCTTCTTTTTCCCTTTCCCTTTCTTTTTCTTTTTGTAATTGTTGTGTCCTCATAAGAATATATCATTGCTAGGAAACTGTAGTTATTGATAAGGTTGTTGGTATTGTTTATTTCATTTACAAAGACAAAATAAATAAAAAGTATTTTTAAAAAAGCAATGTTTATAATATATTCTGCTGTTGCTTTTAATTCTGTTTTTATTATTTTGAACACCACTTGATCGGTTATAGAAAGTCATCTTTCTATAACTTTGTATTATAAATGGTTTCCCTGGCATTTTTGTTCGCTGCCTTGGGTCCAAAGTAGGAGAAGAGAGGCAGGTTCAAAAATTTAAAATAAAATCTACAATATAATATTTAAAAGCAAATAAAAACAGATGTGACAAGAGCATGCATGCGCTCAGGGAATCCATGGTTGATCGTGGCTAAAGCTTCTTATCATATGTGTCTTGCATAAGCGTGCAGCAAAATGCTACACTTGGAACTACATGTAAGATCATCATAGACGCTAATCTCCACGTTGGGATTCTCACCCATTTTATAGTAAAAAGTGCTTTTCAGTAGAATTTTGTAATGTTGGACTCAGCTCAAAAATGCAGCAGTAACAGAGTCAAGTCTAGGCAGAACAGACAGCTACAGCTAGCAAAGTAGCTGTGTAATGTGAAGAAGAGGGGCCCTTTTTCTCCCAGTATTAAGTGCCTTGCAGTTTGGCATGGAGAATTGCTGAAGAATTGCTGATATGTTACTGCTTTCATAAATGTTACTGTCTCTGGAGTGAATCCTGTGGTCACCATCCAGGGAAATATTTTCACCTCTGCAAAGATGTGTGTGTGTGTAGATGTTTTCTCTTCTAGCACAGTGGTGAAGGTCACCTGTGATGAATCACCTCAATGTTCAGAACAGGCTGTTATATGGTTTGTGGATATTCCTGTGCTAGGTGGAAAAGGGTCCCTAGATGCCATCACAGGGGTATTAGAAGTGCTCCACATTTATTTGATTATTTCCTTTAATATTTGATCAAGGGCTTTTCCTACTTCGTAAGTTAAAGCTGCTGATGCTCAGATGCCCTAATTTTAGGGTCTATCTGTGAGGTTGCTCAAGAATTCTCCTCCTCCTCCTCCTCCGAGTCAAGAATATCCCTTTCAGGAAAACACTCAAAAAGATTCAAGTATTCAGGACAATACTAGCCACACTTAAATTCAAGTATGTACTTGAAAGTCACTTGAATGTGATAAAGGCTGCAATTTGATGCATGTTTACCTGGAGGTAAGTCCCATTTTACACCATGAGACTTACTTCTGAGCAGATATCTTCAAGTATACTCTTCTGAGTCCACAGATAGATGTTGAGAAACCTATATATTTTGTAACATATTCTGAGAAAGAGAGACGTTCTTAAATTTTCCCTGGGAATGCTGCTGTGATAGTAAAGCTGATATATATCCACATTTTAAATTTTAATGTATAATTTTGAAATGTTTGTGGGGAAACACTGACTTTAAGGGCCAAACTAGATGATACATTTCGAGCATATCTTACATTCAAACAAAACAAAACAGAATTGC
Organism: Heloderma suspectum; assembly: GCF_057233095.1. Classification (NCBI taxonomy): domain Eukaryota; kingdom Metazoa; phylum Chordata; class Lepidosauria; order Squamata; family Helodermatidae; genus Heloderma; species Heloderma suspectum. Next base: position 55,511,033 of record NC_139460.1, on the reverse strand, counting down.
AACCATGTCCCCTCTCTGTGGATTGGGACTGCAGCACAGCAGGAAAGGGGTTTATGTTTTCTCCAGGAAAGTTGCACTCTGAAGGTGCTATTTGCCCTGGGCTGGAAGGGAAATTCCTATTTGTGCAGCTTTCCTCTTGAGGCAAATAACAGCTCCAACTTCCCTGAGGGAAATGGTGCAGGAAGAGAGGCTAAACCTCTTCACCCTGTGCCTTGGTGCTGATCTGCTGCATTGGCCTCTTTATAACTACTTTTTAAAAATCTACTAATCAAAGATGTTTTGGCCTACAACTCTCATCAGCTCTAGCCAGTACCTATAGGAAAAGAAGGAGAAGCCACCATCAAAGAAAGTGGTAGCAGAAGGAAGAGGGAGTGCCTGCTGCTGCTTCTTGCTTGCTTGCTTCCTGCTGCCGTTAACTGCTGTCATCAATATTGCTGTCTTCCTGTGGACTTCTGCCTGAATAGAGCCACCGTGGGCTTCTGCCTGGCAGACCACCATTCCCTGCAGGACCAGGCCCCAGGTACTGAACCAGCTGCTGCTGAGAACCTCAACCTGTCCCTTTCTGGAAGGAGATATATAAGCTGGCCAGCTGAGGTGGCAGGCTGCCATCAGTGGGGTCATCCGTTGGGGTGCTCCTTCAGGTTGCTCCTTTGGAGAGTGACAAGGGCATGGGCACCACCCCCTCCTTGAGCAACTGTCAGGCCCCAGGCCCGTAAGCAAGCTAACTAACAGTAGTTGAGAGCTTAGAGATCCAAAATGCTCTCTGCTTTGGTTCATTATTAAGTGCAATTTCCTTGCAAATGGGATCCTTGGCTTGTAAGATGAATCAAAGGTCGATATGGCTGCCTCGGCACATACCCATGCTAATGAGCTCTGGTACAGTTTATCTTATCAGAGTCTGGGATGAGCCTGAGAAGTGAAACTTTGTTGATCTTAAAGCTACTGGTGTCTGTGCTGGGAATATTCTGTTAGTCTTGCTTCTGCTAAATATGTTACTATGCACTGTTAGGCTATGCTGGGAAAGTTGTAGATGAACCCTAATTAACTCTTGCTCCTGTCATGCTGCCTCACTGCTAACATGTATGGTATAAAACCCATCTTGCATCACAGCTCTTGGTTCAGAGAAGCTGTCTGATCCAACCATTGGGTACGCCTGTGTGCTGTAAGTACTCTATAAAGTATCCTTGTAAGTAAACCTGGATCTGGCTTATCACTTTCTTGGCACCTCCAAACCTTAGCAGCCCAGGGCTGGGGCATACAACCTGTGTGTGTGTGTGTACACGTGCATGTACATGTTTTGGGTGAGTGAGCTGTCCCAGGGAGAGAGTGGGATAACTGGGGAGGCTAAGGTCCAACCATCCCTTAGGTGAGAGTTGAGGGATGGGGGCAATTGGCTAGGGTGACAGGCTAGCCATAGCCTGGATGACAGCCTTATGGGAGTATAGAAAGCTGGAGGGCTGGAGGGGGGAGGTAGAGTAGGCCTATTTTTATTTTAGGGTGTTGCTACAGCCTTTTACTGGCCTGGTTTTTTTGCCTAGCTGTACTGATCTTTTGTTATTGCTTTTATAGTATTTTAAAGTTGTACATGTGCTCAGGTGAATCCCAGGGGAGGGGGGAAGAATGGAGTGCCTGTGTTGGAGTAATCTCTAGTAGAGGGAGGCATGACATGGGGGGTTGAACATGGCAGGTAAGGGAAAGGCGGGTCGGATATTTGAAATCTATCCCATCTTTCGGTCCTTCCCCCATAACTCAAAATCTGGTTGCCCTATCAGCCCACCCTCTGATCTATTGGTGCTGCTTTTTAACGCCAGGTCAGTCAATAACAAAATGATTACTATCCATGACTTGATTGTGGATGAAGGGGCTGATCTGTTGTGTATTACTGAGACCTGGGTGGATGAATTGGGCTGGGTGGATCTGTCTAATCTCTGTCCACCTGGGTACTCAGTGCAGCACCAATCTAGATTGAAGGGGTGGGGGTGGGGGAGGCACTGCCGTCATCCATAAGGATTCCATCTCCGTCAAAAGGAAACCCATCCATCCTAGCACCAGTTTTGACAGTCTGTACCTTATTTTGGTCCAAAGAGACAGGACAGGTATGCTGCTGGTGTACCGCCCACCTCACTGCCCAGCAGTCTCCCTGCCTCAGCTGGCTGAGGTGGTCTCAGAAGTGGTGCTGGAGAACCCGAGGACTGTGGTTCTGGGGGACTTCAACATCCATGCTGAGGCTATCCTGACAGGGCCCACTCAGGACTTCATGGCAACCATGACAATTATGGGGCTGTCTCAGTTCATCACTGGCCTGACACATGTGGCAGGACATATCCTGGACCAGGTTTTTGCTGTAGGGCTGATGAGGGGTGATGGGTGTGTGTGTCAATAACCCCTTTGTCATGGACAGATCATTTCCTTGTGAGGTTTGGTTTGGTGGTAGCAGATCCTCCCTATGGGGGGGGGGTGATTAAGATGGTCTGCCCCAGAGACTTACGGAATCCGATGGATTCCTGAATGCTCTGGGGGATTTTCCAGATGATAGGGCTGGCAATTCGGTTGAGGCCTTAGTCTCACTATGGAATGGTGAGATGGGAAAGGCCATCGATACAATCGCTCCCAAGCACCCACTCCAGTGCTATGGAGCCTGTAATTCACTATGGTTTATCAAAGATCTACAGGCAATGAAGCAGGCCAGACGATGGCTAGAGTGCAGGTGGCACAGGTCTTGGAGCGAGTACGATCCAAGACTAGCAAAGACTCTTTGTTGTGCCTATTATGCGGCAGTGAGGATGGCAAAAAAATCTTATTACACCTCTATTATTTCATCCTCGAAATGTTGCCCAGCAGAATTGTTCCAAGTGGTGAAGAGCCTGTTGCGATCTGGCTTGGGCTAAGAGAAATTGGGATTAGAACCCTCGGTAATTTGCTATAATAAATTTGCTAAGCACTTCAAGGAGAAAGTTGCTTGTATTCACTCAGAACTTGATGCCACAGTTATTGCAGAGTCTGGGGAGCTGTCTAGTGCTCCATCTGGTTGTGTTTCCTGGGATCAGTTTCAGTTGTTGCAGCCTGATGATGTGGACAAGACGCTTGAATCAGTCTGTCCCACCACATGTAAGCTTGACCCTTGTCCATCTTGGCTAATACGATCTAGCAGGGGTTGATTGGCTGGGTGGGTCCAGTGAGTGGTAAATGCTTCGCTCTGTCAGGGGGTGGTTTCTACCACCTTGAAAGAGGCTGTAGTGCACCCTCTCCTGAAGAGGCCCTCCTTGGACCCAGGGGTGTGTGAGAACTATCAACCCATTGCTAATATCCCCTTTGGGGGCAGGGTGCTTGAATGAGCAGTGGCTGGGCAGCTTCAGATGTTCTTGGAGGAAACTGATTATCTGGACCCATTTCAATCTGGTTTCAGGCCAGGGTACGGCACTGAAACGGCCTTGGTTGCTCTGCTGACGACCTACTCCAGGTAAAAGACAAGGGGAGTGCTACCCTGTTGATCTTCCTGGATCTCTCAGCGGCTTTGACACCATTGATCGTGGTGTCATACTGGATCGGCTCTGTGGGATAGGAGTTGGGGGCACTGTGCTACAGTGGTTCCACTCCTACCTGCAGGGCCAATTCCAGAGAGTGGTATTGGGGGATTCCTGTTCTACCCCATGTCTATTAAGCTGTGGGGTGCCACAGGGTTCTGTTCTGTCCCCCATGCTGTTCAACATCTGTATGAAGCTGTTGGGTGAGGTCATTAGGAGTTGGGGGGTGGGGTGTCCCCAGTACGCTGATAATGCTCAGCTCTACTTCTCCTTGTTGTCAGAGCCAGCTGGGGCGGTGAAGGTGCTGGACCAGTGCCTGGAGGCTGAATTGGGCTGGATGAGGGCCAACAAACTGAAGCTGAATCCCGACAAGATGGAAGCTCTGTGGATTGGTGGTTCCCAAGTCTGGGAACTGGGAAAGTGACCTGTCCTGGATAGGGCTGCACTCCCCCCTGAAGAAGCAGGCGCATAGCTTGGGAGTACTCCTAGAGCCATCCCGGCCTCTGGAGCCTGAGGTGGACTCCATGGCCCAGAGTACTTGGGGCCAGCTTCAGCTGATCTGCCAGCTTTCCTGGACAGGGATAATCTAGCCACAGTAGTGCACGTGCTGGTAACTTTCTGGTTAGACTACTACAATGCACTTTACGTGGGGCTGCCCTTGAAGACAACTTGGAAGTTGCAGCTAGTGCAAAATGCAGCAGCTAGACTGTTGACTGGAACATCACATAAAGATCACATAACACCAGGCTTAAAGGAATTGCACTGGCTGCCAGTGCATTTCCGGTCCGAATTCAAGGTGCTTGCGATGACGTTTAAAGCCTTGGGACCTCGATATTTGAGGATTGAGATCTGTTGGAGGAGTTCTCCTCTGCATCCCATCAGTGCGAGACATACACTATGGTGGGATGTGGGAGAGAGCTTTTTCTGCTGTGGCACCCCAATTCTGGAATGCCCACCCCTTGGAGGCACCTAGTTAAAACCGGGCTTTTTACCAAAGCTTTTGAGGGCTAATTGGATTCCTTGAGTTTGTATGCTGCTTTAACTGTTTTATTGTTTCAGATTTTAAATTGGTATTAGCTAGCTTAATGATATAATAAGTTTTTAGCTGTTTAAATTATTTATTGTTTTACACTGTTTAAATTGGTTTTATCTGCACGTCACCCTGAGATCCTAATGATATAGGGCGGGATACAAATGTTTTCCCCTTCATGGATCACTGCCTTGTTGTGGCGAAGGGGCTTGTGCAACTCAGTGAAGCCATAAGCTATGCCATGCAGGGCCACCCAAGACAGACAGGTCATGGCAGAGAGTTCTGACAAAATGTGGTCCACTGGAGAAGGAAATGGCAACCCACTCCAGTATTCTTGCCAAGAAAACCCCATAGAACGTATCACAAGGCTAAAAGATATGACGCCAGAAGATGAGCCCCTCAGGTCGGAAGGTGTCCAATATACTACTGGGGAAGAGCAGAGGGAATTTCCAAGTAGCGCCAGAAAGAGTGAAGTGGCTGGGCCAAAGCCGAAAGGACACTCAGCTGTGGATGTGTCTGGTGGTGAAAAGAAAGACCGATGCTGTAAAGAACAATATTGTTTAGGAACCTGGAATGCAAGATCAATGAATCAACTGAATGCAGATTTCCAGAGAACAGCAAGGAGAGACAAGAAGGCCTTCTTAAATGCAAACAATGCAAAGAAATCGAGGAAAACAATATAATGGGAAAGACTAGAGATCTCTTCAAGAAAATCGGAGATCTCAAGGGAACGTTTTGTGCAAAGACGGGCATGATAAAGGACAAAGAAGGCAGGGACCTAACAGAAGCAGATGAGATTAAGAAGAGGTGGAAAGAATACACAGAAGAACTATACAGGAAAGACCTTAATGTCCCTGATAGCCATGATAGTGCGGTCACTGAACTTGAGCCGGACATCCTAGAGAGTGAAGTCAAATGGGCCTTAGGAAGCAATACTAACAAAGCTAGCGGAGATGACAGTATTCCAGCTGAGCTATTTAAAATCCTGAAAGATGATGCTGTTAAAGTGCTGCACTCAATATGCCAACAAATTTGGAACACTCAACAGTGGCCACAAGACTGGAAAAGGTCAGTTTACATTCCAGTTCCAAAGAAGGGCAATGCCAAACAGTGTTCAAACTACAGTGACTGTAGCCATGAAATTAAAAGACCCTTGCTCCTTGGGAGGAAAACTATGGCAAACCTAGACAGCATAGTAAGAAGCAGAGACATCACCTTGCCAACAAAGGTCTGTATAATCAAAGCTATGGTTTTCCTAGTAGTAATGTATGGCTGTGAGAGCTGGACTATAAGGAAGGCTAGGGCCGAAGAATTGATGCCTTCGAATTGTGGTGCTGCAGAAAACTCTTACGAGTCCCCTGGACTGCAAGGTGGTCAAATCAGTCAATCCTAAAGGAAATCAACCCTGACTGCTCATTGGAAGGACAGATACTGAAGCTGAAGCTCAAATACTTTGGCCACCTAATGCGAAGAGAAAAGTCACTGGAAAAGACCCTGATGCTGGGAAAGACTGAAGGCAAAAAGAGAAGGAGATGGCAGAGGATGAGATGGCTAGATAGCATCACCGATGCAATGAATATGAACTTGAGCACACTCCGGGAGAGAGCGCAGGACAGGAAGGCCTGGCGTGCTATGGTCCATGGGGTCACGAAGAGTCGGACATGACTGAACGACTGAACAACAACAACAACTATTTTAAATAAATAAATAGCCAATAGTGAGGGGTACAGGGAGTTGTAGGCCAAAGCATATGGAAGGCCACAAGTTGCCCACCGCTGGTTTTGGGGAGGAGATGGCTGATCATGTTTGATGGGATTACTCGGGTAACGGGATGAGAGGGAATTCTTCTTCCACAAGCTGAACAAGTCAGGTGTTATGACCATATAGGTATGGTCATCTGGGATAAAAAAAAATTGTTGGGGTTCAGCATTGGCAATTTTGTGGAGGTTTTAATGAGTTACCAGAATATATGATTGACTGTGACTGAGAAGTGATAATGTTACCGCCAGTAGGGAGCAGTAATACGACCTTTCGTTTTTGACTTTGCTTTGCCATTAAACTTGAGGAGGAGGAGAGGAAAACTCATTCGAGTCAGGTTTGTTTTCCTGAGCTCAGGGTGTTGTTCCCAATGCTGGGTAGTTTTCCTGAGCTCTACGGAGCAGGTAAGGAACTGCCAAGTAAGGAAAGGAAAATTGGCCTTTGGGAACATTCACATAGGCATTTCTAGTGTTGTTGTTGTTCAGTCGTTAAGTCGTTAAGTCGTGTTCGACTCTTCGTGACCTCATGGACCATAGCAAGCCAGGCCTTCCCGTCCTCCACTCTCTCCCGGAGTGTGCTGTCGGTGATGCTATCTAGCCATCTCAACCTCTGCCAACCCCTTCTCCTTTTGCCTTCAATCTTTCCCAGCATCAGGGTCTTTTCCAGAAAGTTTTCTCTTCGCATTAGGTGGCCAAAATATTTGAGCTTCCATATCTGTCCTTCCAATGAGCAGTCAGGGTTGATTTCCTTTAGGATTGACTGATTTGACCTCCTTGCAGTCCAGGGGACTCGTAAGAGTCTTCTCCAGCACCACAGTTCGAAAGCATCAATTCTTCAGCACTCAGCCTTCCTTTCAGTCCAGCTCTCACAGCCATACGTTTCTACTGGGAAAACCATAGCTTTGATTATACAGACCTTTGTCGGCAAGGTGATGTCTCTGCTTCTTACTATGCTGTCTAGGTCTGCCATAGCTTTCCTCCCAAGGAGCAAGCGTCTTTTAATTTCATGGCTACAGTCACCGTCTGTGCTGATCTTGAAGCCTAAGAAAATAAAATTTGTCACTGCTTCCATTTCTTCCCCTTCTATATGCCAGGAAGTGATGGGGCCAGATGCCATGATCTTAGTTTTTTTAATGTTGAGTTTCAAACCAGCTTTTGCACTCTCCACTTTCACCCTCAACAAGAGGCTCTTTAGATCCTCTTCGCTTTCTGCCATTAGGGTGATATCGTCTGCATATATGAGGTTGTTGATAATTATCCCAGCAATCTTAATTCCGACCTCTGATTCATCCAACCCGGTGTTTCTCATGATGTACTCTGCATATAAATTAAATAAGCAGGGCGACAATATACAGTCTTGTCATACTCCTTTTCCAGTTTTGAACCAATCGGTTGTTCCATGTCTGGTTCTTACTGTTGCTTCTTGACCCTCGTACAGGTTTCTCAGGAGACAGGTAAGGTGGTCTGGTACTCCCATCTCTTTCAGAATTTGCCACAGTTTGCTGTGATCCACACAATCAAAGGCTTTAGTGTAGACAATTAAGCAGAAATAGATGTTTTTCTGGAATTCTCTTGCTTTCCCCATGATCAAGCAACTGTTGGTGATTTGATTTCTAGTTCCTCTGCCTCCTCGAAACCCAGCTTGTGCTTCTCGGTAGTTCTTCATACTCCTGAAGCCTAGCTTGTAGGATTTTGAGCATAACCTTGCTGGCATGTGAAATGAGCGCAATTGTATGGTAGTTTGAACACTCTTTGGCATTGCCCTTCTTTGAAATTGGAATGTAAACTGACCTTTTCCAGTCTTGTGGCCACTGTTGAGTGTTCCAAATATGTTGGCATATTGAGTGCAGCACTTTAACAGCATCATCTTTTAGGATTTAAATAGCTCAGCTGGATTACTGTCATCTCTGCTAGCTTTGTTGTTAGTAATGCTTCCATGGCTATCAGGGACATTAAGAACGTTCCTGTATAGTTCTTCTGTGAATTCTTTCCCCCTCTTCTTAATCTCATCTGCTTCTGTTAGGTCCCTGCCTTCTTTCTCCTTTATCATGCCCGTCTTTGCACAAAACGTTCCCTTGAGATCTCCGATTTTCTTGAAGAGATCTCTAGTCTTTCCCATTCTATTGTTTTCCTCGATTTCTTTGCATTGTTCATTTAAGAAGGCCTTCTTGTCTCTCCTTGCTATTCTCTGGAAATCTGCATTCAGTTGGATATATCTTCCCCCTTCTCCCTTGCTTTTTGCTTCCCTTCTTTCCTCAGCTACTTGTAAAGCCTCCTCAGACAGCCACTTGGCTTTCTTGCATTTCTTTTTCTTTGGGATGGATTGAGTTGCTGCCTCCTGAACAATGTGATGGACCTCCGTCCATAGTTCCTCAGGCACTCTGTGTATCAGGTCTAATCCCTGAAATCTATTTGTCACCTCCACTGTATATTCATAAGGGATATGATTTAGGTCATACCTGAATGGTTTAGTGGTTTTCCCTACGTTCTTCAATTTAAGCCAAACTTTTGCAACAAGAAGCTCATGATCTGAGCCACAGTCAGCTCCAGGTCTTGTTTTGACTGACTGTATAGAGCTTCTCCATCTTTGGCTGCAAAGGACATAATCAATCTGATTTCGATATTGACCAGCTGGTGATGTCCATGTGTAGAGTCGCCTCCTGTGCTGTTGGAAAACGGTGTTTGCTATGATCAGCGTGTTCTCTTGGCAAAACTCTATTAGCCTTTGTCCTGCTTCATTTTGTACACCAAGGCCATGCTTGCCTGTTTTCCCGGTGATTTCTTGACTTCCTACTTTGGCATTCCAATCCCCTATGATGAAGAGGACCTCTTTTTTTGGTGTTAGTTCTAGAAGGTGTTGTAGGTCTTCATAGAACCGATCAACCTCAGCTTCTTCGGCCTCAGTGGTTGGGGCATAGACTTGAATTACTGTGATGTTGAATGGTTTGCCTTGGATTCGTACTGAGATCATTCTGTCGTTTTTGAGATTGCGCCCCAGTACTGCTTTTCCCACCCTTTTGTTGACTATGAGTGCTACTCCATTTCTTCTAAGGGATTCTTGCCCACAGTAGCAGATACAATGGTCACCTGAATTAAATTCACCCATGCCTGTCCATTTTAGTTCTCCGATTCCCAAGATGTCGATGTTCAATCTTGCCATCTCATGTTTGACCACCTCCAGCTTACCTTGGTTCATTGATCTTGCATTCCAGGTTCCTAAACAATATTGTTCTTTACAGCATCGGACTTTCTTTTCACCACCAGACACATCCACTGCTGAGTGTCCTTTCGGCTTTGGCCCAGCCGCTTCACTCTTTCTGGTGCTACTTGGAAATTCCCTCTGCTCTTCCCCAGTAGTATATCAGACACCTTCCGATCTGAGCGGCTCATCTTCCAGTGTCATATGTTTTAGCCTTGTCATACATTCCATGGGGTTTTCTTGGCAAGAATCCTGGAGTGGGTTGCCATTTCCTTTTCCAGTGGACCACATTTTGTCAGAACTCTCTGCCATGACCTGTCTGTCTTGGGTGGCCCTGCATGTCATAGCTTATGGCCATTTCTAGTGCCTAGTACTTAATAGTAGACAGAATTTCAAGGGGCACTTGAAAGCACATTGAAAAACAAGTTTCTGATTATAGAAAAACTGAAACTATATAGAACATTTTGGCTCACTGCTAGGTAAGCCTGGTTGATTTAAAAGTTACCTGTGGATCAGAGCTGACTGGTGATATTATGATGTGCTCTAGCTAACATCTGCATAGGCAGCATAGATGTAGCGTAATGTACACTTGCCTAAACTGGAGTAAATTAATTACTAATGTTCCTAATTTATTATGGAAGTAATCTGGCATAAAGTGCTTCCAGTCTATGATTTATAGAATAAAAATTGAGAGTGAGAAATGTAGCAGTAACCATAAGAAGAAATTTTCAGATCCTTCCTTAAGGTGCAAAGTTTAAACCTTTTTTGTTCATTTATCATCAGCAAATCAGTAATTGTATTGAGACTTCTATATACTTTTGATATTAATTGCAATGTAGAGCCCTGATCATTCTGCCACCCTATTACCTTTAAGATACTCTGCATGGTTACATGAATCTGCCAAAACAAATCTGTGCAGATTATAGTATTCATTACATGCAAGAATGTATTTTGGAAATGTTTAAAGAGAAGAATAGCAAAGAAAATTAGGATACAGTATTTAGAAAATATCAATATATTAACCACTGGCAAGGAGCATTGTAAAAGCAATAGGTTGTTTAAATATGTGTCCTTGAAAAGTCACGTACTTGCCTTGAACAATACCAAGGCTCTCTTTAGTACAAGAACATTCACTACTGAGAATTGAGGGTTCAACACATGGAGCTTTTATGCTGCTACTAGCTGATATACATTGCCCGGGATGTAATTTTGTCATAGGCACTATTTGTTAGAAACACACTAAGGTAGGTTTATGCCTCTTGGAAAGGCTCCATAAGAAAGGTGAAAAGGAAAATTTAGGAGATTTTTTGTTTATGTATTTTTTAAAAATTCTTATAAAGAGCACACAACACAATTTTTGCTTATTGTTACAAACTAATTCTGGAAGTTATAACTGTACATGAGAACATGGAGATTCCTGAGTAGCATGATGGGCGACATGATGGCGATGGCACCAACAACTATGGACCTAAAGTTAAATATTAGGAAAGTAGAAGTTCATTGTAAGGCTTGTTTATAAACAACATTTGCTGTTTTTCCAGTTGGAGCAAAGATATATAACCCTGGTTTTTTTGGAGTCATGTTGAATCCACCAGACTTGATTAAAAAAGCACAACAATCATAATGAGCAGACTGAATAAAAAAACTACTAAAAATGCAAGAGACTGAATCTGTAAGCACTACTACAATATAATCCACACTGAATCTCATACCACTATTAAAATGTTCAACAGAGGCTCTAATAACACTTTAGCACTATTCATAAGAGAGTAACAGACATGGTTGCCCCATCTCCTTATACAGAACAATTTGGAAACTTCTGGAATGCTATCCGCCTTCACCCTCGCCTCTCAGGTTTGACTACTTGTGTGCAGGGCCGTCTTTAATGTTAATGGGACCCAGGGCAAGCATCTGTTTGTGGGCCCCTAATGGCACAATCCTTACCACATCATACACAGCTGAGATTGTTTTTAGAGTCCAGCACAGTGGTTGGTTTGACATGAAGCCCTATCATAACACTGCAGTAACACTATAAATGGTTTCAGGCTTATGGCGCATTATCCATACAGAGGGTTTTTTTTTTAATGCTTTGTAAGCCTTAAAGGTCACCAAAACCTTGAAATATGTCACAAAAAAACTAATCCTATTCAAACCCCATTCTCTCACACAGTGTGCCGCCAATGGACACCGCCTACAGCAATGTAAAACTTAAATTCACATCACCCTACTCTACCCCCAAACAAACACTGCTCCATGTCCTATGTTTCACCAAAACTTCTCCCTACTTCAATGTGCCATGTAAACATCTGCCTGACCATAAAATATGACAATGTCACGTACTACAATGTGATGCACCAGCCTACTAACTACCAGGTAACTTGATCGTTTACGTCAAACCTAGGGATGTACGAAAGTCACTTACCTTTCCACGGATTATGTTGATGGTGTGGGGGGGAGGCGTTCCGTCCTTCCCCCGGAATCCTTGACGGGGGGGGGGAGGCGATCCGTTCCTCCCCCCCAGAATCCTCCATGGCTGGCTGTGCTCCGCGGCAGCTCTGGGGAGCAGCTGGCCAGGCCCAGGCCAGAGCCATCTGCAGCCGGATTTCTGGCCGTGGAGGGCTCTGGGTAAAAAAAAAAATTAAAAAAAAGCGTACGCAAATTGCGGCGGCTATGGCCGCCGCCATTTGCATTCCTTATTTTTGGCCATCTTAGTCTACGTAAATATTTATGTAGACTATGATGGTGAAAATAAAGGGAAACACAAATAGCGTAGCGGGCACTATTTGTGTCCCTTTTTGATTCCCCATTTTAGCCTACCTAAATATTTACGTAGGCTAAAACGGCGAATCAAAAACGGAAGCAAATAGCACCCGCTACGCTATTTGCGTTTCCCTTTATTTTCGCCGTCATAGTCTACGTAAATATTTATGTAGACTAAGACGGCCAAAAATAAGGAACACAAATGACGGTGGCCATAGTGCATACAGCCAAATGGTGCATACAGCCAAATGGTGTATGCACCATTTGCATACACGGTTTTTGTTTGTTTGTTTTTAACCCAGCCATGATAGGCTACGTAAATCTTTACGTAGCCTATCATGTCTTGTAAAAAAAAACAACATGACAAGACTGCAAATGGTGGCAGCTGGTCGGAAGACCAGCCGCCGCCCGGAATATCCGCCCCAGGTAAGTCTTGTCCTGGGGGGGATCCGCGGGGGGGTGGGGGAGTGGCAGGCCGTTCCACCACGGAGTTCAGGGGGCCGATAGGGATGGGGGAGAATTTCTCCCCGAAACTTCGGGGGGGCCGAGTGCCAACGCATTCGGTCCTCCAAAGATTGTTCGGGGGGAACTCCCCCCAGCCTGAACTTCGGGAGGAGAAGCGAAGCGCCTCCCCCCCACCGCGAAGCAAGCTGCGAGACCAGGTAAATGACTTTCGTACATCCCTAGGGGCCGAATGCACTGGCGTTTGGCCTCACTGAGATCCGTGGCGGAATTCTCTGACATCCCTAGTCAAACCCCAGCTACACACTCAGCTCAGTAACCTGAAAAAATGTCACCTCTGCCACCTTATACATTGAACTCTGCCACTTAGGGATTTATTCATGAAAGAGGGAATTGCAAACTTAAAGCCAAAGAAGCTGAGCTGGGAAAAATCCCCAATTCAGCTACATGTAAAACTCTGCTATTTTGCCTTTCATTTTGCAATTCCCTTCCCAGTTCCCCACAGTTCACTCTATTATGAATAAAGCCCTAAGTCTCCACTCCAGTGTGCCATCCCAGCCCCTCAAACAGGCAAGCACACACTGCACCACATTTCACATTACTGTTAATCACACACCACCAACAGATACATCTGGCATTGAAAGGGGTAAAGATCTTTAACACTAACTTGCTTGCTCGCTGGATATTGCAAGAAGAGGGAAGAGAAACTAAATGCTGTACAGTCAGAAAAGAAATCATGAGTAAAGGGAAGGGAACAAATGGCAGCCAGCCAATCCAAGGTGAAGGAAGTCCAAGTGAATGGGAGAGAGACCAATAGAATGAAAGATGGCCAATGGGGTGACTCGTCGCTGAAATCAGAAACCTGGCCTATACCATAATTGAGAGGGTGTACTTGTTAGTAAAGGAAAGTATAAACAAAGTAATAGTGTAACCCAGTGACTCCTGTCATACACTCTGGCAAGTAAGAATGTGAAGTAAAAGCGGCAGCAACTGTGGGGCCCAAATGGCAGGCTCAGTGGGCCCCTACAGTGCGATTACACCCAGGGCAGCTCCCCCTTATTCCCTGCGTTACAGACGGCCCTGCAGCCAGCCACAAACCAACACACTATTTTTGACTTTTATATATGTAGAAGATTGAGATGGCTGTCTCTCGGAAGTTTGCGGGCTCTTTAGATGACGGTTTTACCCTCCTGGGTGTCTCCCACCATTTCCTCCAGCCTATCTCATGTTTTCCCCAAACGCAAAAAATGCGGTATTGTTTCCAGCCCGTGGAACAGGAGGCCATGACCTCCCTGTGAAATTCTCCAATAGTGGAAGAAACTGCTGTGTCTGCCTGCTGTGGGCATTTGTTTTCAGTTGTTGGAGGCGCAGTCAGGATGAGATTTGACAGGAGCAAGGGCAAGAACTGCCAGCCGATTGCGTGTCCTGCCTCTACATTTCTAAGTTGGAAGGAGAAGACGATAAAATGCCTCCCTGCAATGAAGGGAGACACATCTGATCCCCCGCCCCACCAAGCTCAGAAGCTACATCCTCTGTTGTTTCAGAGCACCCTATTAAGTTCAATGGGGCTTACTCCCACGTAAGTGCACCAAGGGTTGGAGACTTACAGGGTGATCTTATGTCTACTCAGAAGGAAGTCCCATTGAGTTCAATGTGGCTTACTCCCACATAAGTGTGCCAAGGGTTGCAGACTTACAGCACAATCTTACATTTTATGTCTACTCAGAAGTAAGTCAGAGGTTTCCTGGGGGCTGCGAGAAAACGGTACAGCAGAAGTTAAGCTACAAAAACAAGACCCTCCCCCTTCTTTGCACACATGCCAGGGAGGGAGGAAGGCACTCCCTCAGTTCAAACCATGTGGCTGCCATGTAAAGAAGCCCTTCCTAATCCCACAAAGAAACCGAAAGCAGGAAGCTCCAGAAAGGATGTGCGTTTTTGCAGGGGGGTTGCTTAATGTAGAAACACTCTTGGTAAGCAAGCAAGACAATTTCTCCCAACTATCACATTTATGTTGCAATCCTGTGCACACTGACCTGGAAGTAAGTCCCATTGAACCTAGTGGGACTTACTTGTGAGGAGACATGCAGAGAATCACACTAAGAGCATAAGAAGGGCCATGCTTCATCAGGCCAAAGGGCTATCTAGTCTAGCAATCTGTTCCCACAGTGGCCAAACTGATACCCTTGGGCAGGGGCATTATTAGGGACTTAAAAGATCTGAGGCACAGGCCCATAACACAAATTTGCCTGCATATATATATACACACACACATACATATATACGAGTCTAAGTGCATGTCTAATGTATGTGTGTGTGTGGTGCGTGCATGCATGTGTGTATAGATTACATACATACATAAGAAGTGTGCACTGACCCCCCACCCCACTTCAACTGAGACCCCGATTCAGCATTTTGGAAAACATTGCACTTCTGCTCTGGCCAATTTGTAGTCAGACCACTTCAGCTCAGCACCAAACCTGAGTCAAGGTTTGGAAAAATGAGGCTTTATGCTTGCTGTGAACTACCATGGGAAATTAGAAAAAAAAACTGTAACTTTTTTCTCTTGGTCAGAACTGGATGATAATTTCAGGCATAGTAGCCCCCTAGAAGGGGATTACACCTGCCCAATGTCAGAAAAATAGGTGGGTTTATATTTTCTTTTAAAGGGAACTGCCAATAATATTTTTTATTCCTTAGAAGAATTGGATAAAAATTGCAGGATTCATTGTCCCATCAGAGGAGATCATGTCTGCCAAATTTCAGAATGCTAGCTACAAGGGTTTTTGTGCAAGGGTGGCCCTGACATTTTGAGGTCTCCAAAAGGAGACATACTTACCTCCCTATGTTCCTTGTGGACCATTGTTCTGAAAATTACAGGCAGCCTACAGTTGTTCCTAAGTAAGAAATAGGGATGTCAGAGAATTTCGCCACAAATCTGGCAAAACGGTCTGTCCCCCCCCACCCCGGGACGGGATTTACCTTGGGCAAATCTCCCTGGCGGCGACGGCTCCGGTGGTGGTTCAGCGGCGGTTCGGCGGTGGCGGCGGCCAGTCTTCCGACCGGCTGCCACCACCGCCATTTCCAGTAAAAAAAACAAAACAAAACAAAAAAAAGTGATAGGCTACGTAAATGTTTACGTAGCCTATCATGGCTAGATTTTAAAAAAATTGCATGATAGGCTACGTAAATGTTTACGTAGCCTATCATGGCTGAGTAAAAAAAAAACCCGCGCGTACGCAAGTGGCGGCGCTCATGGGCGCCGCCATTTGCGTTCCTTATTTTGGAACGTCTAGTCTACGTAAACATTTACGTAGACTACGGCGAAAATAAGGGGAACGCAAATAGCGCAGCATCTACGCTATTTGTGTTCCCCTTATTTTTGCCATAGTCTACGTAAATGTTTACGTAGACTAGACGTGCCAAAATAAGGAACGCAAATGGTGGCGCCCATGGTCGCCGCCATTTGCGTACACACAGGTTTTTTTTACTCAGCCGTGATAGGCTACGTAAACATTTACGTAGCCTATCACGGCTGACTGCAGGGACGCAAATGGCGGCAGCTACGGCTGCCACCATTTGCAGACCCGGCCAGCCAGAATTTCGGGGGGGAGGGACGGGGCGCCTCCCCCCCAGCCAGAATTTTGGGGGGAGGGACGGGGCACCTCCCCCCATGGCCAGAATTTCGGGGGGAGGGACGGGGCGCCTCCCCCCCACCTCGAATCACATGTCATCAAAAGGTAAGTGACTTTCATACATCCCTAGTAAGAAATCAGCAAAGTTTCAGAAGGATAGGTGCTGCAGTTCATGTGGAAGGGGAGTTCTCCAATTTGGGGGAGGAAGGGATTTGCTTTCCATTCATCCCTTCCCCAATAGTTTTTGAGTAAATTTGTAAGAAAATGCACAGGTCATTAGAGGTGTCCCCCAGGCAAGAAACTGGCAAAGTTTCTGAAGGATATCCATGCATTCTAATTTAGGATTACTAGAATTTATTTACATTTCACCAATGCAGGGGAACATGGGTGGGAAGGTGCTATTGCACTCCTGCTTGTGGGTTTCCTATGGGGATCTGGTTGGCCACTGTGTGAACAGAATGCTGGACTAGATAGATCTAGGTCTGATGCAGCACAGCTCTTCTTATGTTCTTAAATAGAGAGTGCCTCTGAGCATGTGCAGAATGTTTTTCTTTCGCCACTGAGCACTTACATTCTCCCCCTACCAATTCTATTCCCCTCCATGCAGCCATCCTTCCTCATCCTACCATCCTCCAGCCACTCTTCATAAAAACAGATGTCTTGTTTTGTGCAACTCCTCTCTGCCTCCTCCTTGTTATGCACAACCTCTCACTGTATCTTCCTCCCCATAACTTTATTTGTGCCAAGACTTCACCAGGATTCAGCCAATGAGTTAGGGATGTTAGAGAATTCCACCACGGACTCCAAAGAGGTGCCTCTTTGGAATCCAGATTCTTTAGAATCCGGCCCCTCGGAGTCCGTGGCGGAACGGACCACCCACCTCCGCCACCCCGCGAAGTTTCCCCAGAATGGATCCTACCTGCCACCAGCCGGGTCTGGTCCATCTGCTGCCGATCTGCGGAAGCAAATGGCGTCTGGCATAGCGGACACCATTTATGTCCCTTCTCTTTGCCATGATAGGCTACGTAAATATTTACGTAGCCTATCACGGCAAAGAGCAGGGACACAAATGGCGTCTGCTACGCCATTTGCGTCCCTGCTCTTTGCCGTGATAGGCTACATAAATCTTCATGTAGCCTATCACGGCAAAGAGAAGGGATGTAAATGGCGTCCGCTATGCTGGATGCCATTTGCGTCTGCAGACCGGCAGCGGATGGAAGTCCAACTGCGGATGGACCCAACCGGCCGCTCCACGGACTTGCCGCGGAGCCGGCCGGGGAGGATTCCGGGGGGAGGGAGGGATTGCCTCCCCCCCCCAGTTGACTGGTGTGTGGGTTTCGTACACCCCTACAATGAGTCTGTTTTCAAAACTAGGGCTAAGTTATGGAGAAACTCTGAGCATGCACTAAGTTCCTTTCCCTCACCACTGAAGCTAGAGTTCGTGCAAAAAAACACCAAACCCACAAATGACAAAACATGCATAGGACTGAGCTGAAAGGGTAATCGATTCATTAGACAAAATTGGGAAAGCACTGTCTGTATTAAGCCTGCAGTACCATGCTCACAACTTAGGACTTATTTCTGAGTAAACATGCCGAACAGCAAGGTGCAAACCTCCCTGCAAAAGTAACTTGTGCTGGAATCCTATGCACACTTTCCTGAGGGAAAAGTGTGCTTTTATGCTCATTAAACATAATGGGACTTCTCAATAGGCATACATAGGATTGCATAAATTAGCAATATTTATCTCCCCTCCACTTAAAAAACAAACCAAAAACTCCTATTTTTATTAAAGCTTTTTGTTCAGAGGAACATAGGAAGCTGCCTTGTACTGAGTCAGACCCTGGGTCCATCTAGCGCAGTACTGTTGACACTGACTGGCAGCGGCGGCTCTCCAGGGTTTCAGGCAGGATTCTTTCCTAGCCCTACCTGGAGATGCTGGCGATGGAACCCGGGACATTCTGCATGCCAAGTTTGCGCTCTGCCACTGAGCAACGGCCCTTCCTATTGCTGGATAATGGCAACTGACAAAACAGTCCCAGATTTGTTTCTCTGCAACCATGTGAACCCGCTTTTCTCAAAGGCTTGAGTGAGGAGAAGGAGAAAAGCCAGCTCTCTTGTCTGTTTGTATAAAGTCAAGTACAGTTCAGAACTTTTCTTGCCCACCGAAGAGAATTCTCTTTAAGAATTCCCCAAGATATGCTCTGGGTGGAATAATGAAGAGAAAGAAAGAACGAACAGGATAGGGGAGGGAAGAAGAAAAGAAGAATGGTGATTGGAAATGTGTGCGGGGGTGGGGGGTAGAGAGAATTCCCTAACCCAAGTGGCTCCTTTCAGAGAGGTAGTACTTCAGAGGAATTTAGGAGGCTGTGGAGTGTTTGTAAGGATTGCACGTACTTAAATGAACTTTATGAGGTGAAGTGGCTGAAGGTTTTTTCTAGCTTTTTTAAAACTGTAGAACCTATTTAAAAGCCCCAGCAGTTTCTTGATCATGATGCCACATAGTCCTAACCCCCCCTTTGGGATTATTTGAGTCCTACAGCTATTTCATAGAAATTAAAGTGGAGGGGGAGAAAGAAGTTTGTGGAGGCTGATTGGATCCTTTGCTGTACTGAAGCTACTAAACTTCTGCAGAATCCAGAGATTCCAGTTTGGGGCAGTAAAATCAGATGCTGTGTGAAATACCAGTATTTCGCATGGAGCTCTTTCTTCCCTTCCTTCTCCCTCTTCAGAATTTCATTGCAGGCAAGATCACAACAGTGGGCATGTAAAAGCAGAAAAGAAAAGTAGGGGGAAAGAGGTTTTTTTGCACCTCAAAAAAACCCTACACCAGAGATTAGGGATAATGACCTCCTAATGGTCACCTTAAACACCTTTTGATTAGGATCTCTAATCCCATGGGTTTTTTGTTTTTACTTTTTGTTTTAGACTTTGAAAAAAGGAAAATTTATGCATGGCTAGCACAAAAGCCACTGGACCTAACTGTCTGAAATTTGGTAGGTTCAGTCATCTCCATAGGGCCTGCTAGGTCCCCAAATTCCATTACTTTATGTGGAAGCACAAACAAATTATAGCTCTTAACTTAGACAGATTTTCTTGGAAAAAGCAAATTTTATCTGTGGCTAGCACAAAAGCCCCCCTTCATGGATCACTGCCTTGTTGTGGCGAAGGGGCTTGCGTAACTCAGTGAAGCCATAAGCTATGCTGTGCAGGGCCACCCAAGATGGACAGGTCATGGTGGAGAGTTATGACAAAATGTGGTCCATTGGAGAAGGAAATGGCAACCCACTCCAGGATTCTTGCCAAGAAAACCACATAGAACGTATCACAAGTCTAAAAGAGATGACGCCGGAAGATGAGCCCCCCAGGTCGGAAGGTGTCCAATATACTACTGGGGAAGAGCAGAGGGAATTTCCAAGTAGCACCAGAAAGAGTGAAGTGGCTGGGCCAAGGCCAAAAGGACACTCAGCTGTGGATGTGTCTGGTGGTGAAAAGAAAGTCCGATGCTGTAAAGAACAATATTGTTTAGGAACCTGGAATGCAAGATCAATGAACCAAGGTAAGCTGGAGGTGGTCAAACATGAGATGGCAAGATTGAACATCGATATCTTGGGAATCGGAGAACTAAAATGGACAGGCATGGGTGAATTTAATTCAGGTGACCATCATATCTACTACTGTGGCCAAGAATCCCTTAGAAGAAATGGAGTAGCACTCATAGTCAACAAAAGGGTGGGAAAAGCAGTACTGGCGCGCAATCTCAAAAATGACAGAATGTTCTCAGTACGAATCCAAGGCAAACCATTCAACATCACAGTAATTCAAGTCTATGCCCCAACCACTGATGCCGAAGAAGCTGAGGTTGATCGGTTCTATGAAGACCTCCAACACCTTCTAGAACTAACACCAAAAAAAGAGGTCCTCTTCATCATAGGGGATTGGAATGCCAAAGTAGGAAGTCAAGAAATCACCGGGAAAACAGGCAAGCATGGCCTTGGTGTACAAAATGAAGCAGGACAAAGGCTAATAGAGTTTTGCCAAGAGAACACGCTGATCATAGCAAACACCGTTTTCCAACAGCACAAGAGGCGACTCTACACATGGACATCACCAGCTGGTCAATATCGAAATCAGATTGATTATGTCCTTTGCAGCCAAAGATGGAGAAGCTCTATACAGTCAGTCAAAACAAGACCTGGAGCTGACTGTGGCTCAGATCATGAGCTTCTTGTTGCAAAATTTTGGCTTAAATTGAAGAACGTAGGGAAAACCACTAAACCATTCAGGTATGACCTAAATCATATCGCTTATGAATATACAGTGGAGGTGACAAATAGATTTCAGGGATTAGACCTGATAGACAGAGTGCCTGAGGAACTATGGATGGAGGTCTGTCACATTGTTCAGGAGGCAGCAACTCAATCCATCCCAAAGAAAAAGAAATGCAAGAAAGCCAAGTGGCTGTCTGATGAGGCTTTACAAGTAGCTGAGGGAAGAAGGGAAGCGAAAAGCAAGGGAGAAGGGGGAAGATATATCCAACTGAATGCAGAGTTCCAGAGAATAGCAAGGAGAGACAAGAAGGCCTTCTTAAATGCAAACAGTGCAAAGAAATCGAGGAAAACAATAGAATGGGAAAGACTAGAGATCTCTTCAAGAAAATCAGAGATTTCAAGGGAACGTTTTGTGCAAAGACGGGCATGATAAAGGACAAAGAAGGCAGGGACCTAACAGAAGCAGATGAGATTAAGAAGAGGTGGAAAGAATACACAGAAGAACTATACAGGAACGTTCTTAATGTCCCTGATAGCCATGGAAGCTTTACTAACAACAAAGCTGTCCCTGATAGCCATGATAGTGCGGTCACTGAACTTGAGCCGGACATCCTAGAGAGTGAAGTCAAGTGGGCCTTAGGAAGCATTACTAACAACAAAGCTAGCGGAGGTGACAGTATTCCAGCTGAGCTATTTAAAATCCTAAAAGATGATGCTGTTAAAGTGCTGCACTCAATATGCCAACAAATTTGGAACACTCAGCAATGGCCACAAGACTGGAAAAGGTCAGTTTACATTCCAATTCCAAAGAAGGGCGATGCCAAAGAGTGTTCAAACTACCGTACAATTGTGCTCATTTCACATGCCAGCAAGGTTATGCTCAAAATCCTACAAGCTAAGTTTCAGCAGTATGTGAACTGAGAACTACCAGAAGTACAAGCTGGGTTTCGAAGAGGCAGAGGAACTAGAGATCAAATCGCCAACATTCGCTGGATCATGGAGAAAGCTATTTCTGCTTCATTGACTACTCTAAAGCCTTTGATTGTATTGATCACAACAAACTGTGGCAAATTCTGAAAGAGATGGGAGTACCAGACCACCTTACCTGTCTCCTGAGAAACCTGTAAGAGGGTCAAGGAGCAACAGTAAGAACCAAACATGGAACAACCAATTGTTTCAAAACTGGGAAAGGAGTATGACAAGGCTGTATATTATCACCCTGCTTATTTAACTTATATGCAGAGTACATCATGAGAAACACCAGGTTGGATGAATCACAGGTTGGAATTAAGATTGCCAGGAGAATTATCAACAACCTCAGATACACAGACGATACCACCCTAATGGCAGAAAGCGAAGAGGATCTAAAGAGCCTCTTGTTGAGGGTGAAAGAGGAGAGTGCAAAAGCTGGTTTGAAACTCAACATTACAAAAACTAAGATCATAGCATCTGGCCCCCTCACTTCCTGGCATATAGAAGGGGAAGAAATGGAAGCAGTGACAGATTTTATTTTCTTGGGCTCCAAGATCACCGCAGACGGGGACTGTAGCCATGAAATTAAAAGACGCTTGCTCCTTGGGAGGAAAGCTATGGCAGACCTAGACAGCATAGTAAGAAGCAGAGACATCACCTTGCCGACAAAGGTTCGTCTAATCAAAGCTATGGTTTTCCCAGTAGCAATGTATGGCTGTGAGAGCTGGACTATAAGGAAGGCTGAGCGCCCAAGAATTGATGCTTTTGAACTGTGGTGCTGGAGAAGACTCTTACGGGTCCCCTGGACTGCAAGGAGGTCAAATCAGTCCATCCTAAAGGAAATCAACCCTGAGTGCTCATTGGAAGGACAGATACTGAAGCTGAAGCTCAAATATTTTGGCCACCTAATGCGAAGAGAAAAGTCACTGGAAAAGACCCTGATGCTGGCTGAAGGCAAAAAGAGAAGGGGACAGCAGAGGATGAGATGGCTAGATAGTATCACCAATGCAATGAATATGGACTTGAGCAGACTCCGGGAGAGAGCGGAGGACAGGAAGGCCTGGTGTGTTATGGTCCATGAGGTAACGAAGAGTTGGACACGACTGAACGACTGAACAACAACAACAAGCACAAAAGCCACTAGACCTAACTGTCTGAAATTTGGCAGGCTCACTCATCTCTATAGGGGCTTCCAAGTTCCCAAATTCCATGCACATATGTGGAAGCACAAAAAAAATTCCATGGACATATGTGGAAGCACAAAAAATAATATACCTCTTTGCTTTGACATGTTTTCTTGAAAATAGCAAACTTTACCTGTGACTAGTACAAAAGCCACTGGGCCTAATTGCCTGAAATTTGGCTGATTCAATCAGTTCCATGGGGGCTACCAAGCCTCCATGTTTCATGTATTTATCATACAAACTAAAAATGTTATGGCCATTTTTGTTTTCCACTGCAAGTCAATGGGAAAATGTTAAAAACAATGGCAATTAGGACAGCTCAAAAGATCCAGGGCACAGCTCAAAAAAGATCTGGGGCTCGTGCCCAGGTGGGTCCTTTTTAACGACGCCCTTGCACATGGGATGCCCACAAGCAGGTCATGAATGCAATAGCAGCCTCCTGCTCATTGATCTCTAGCAAATAGATGGAATATATAGCTTTCATGGCCGGTAGCCATCCATAGCTGTATCCTCCATGACTTTGTGTCATCCCCCTTTAAAGTCATCCCAGTTGGTGGCCATCACCACACCTTGTGGCAGCGAGTTCTGTAGTTTAACTATGCACTATGTGAAGAAGTACCTCCTTTTATCTGTCCTGAATCTCCCACGATTCAGCTTCATTGAATGACATTGTTAGAAGAAACGGTGAGTGCTTTACCTAGACTGACACAATAATATTGATAGCACTTTTTAAAGAACTTTGAGAGCTAAAGGTAAGTATTACAATACAAGAGTTTGTACTATTGCAGCTACTTATAAAGCAAGGGAAGGTTTCAATTCTAAGCATCAATGAAATGACAATCCTATGCTGCTTACTCAGAAGTAAGTCCCATTGTATTCAACAGTGCTTACGCCCTAGTAGGAGAGTTTAAGACTGCAGCCCACCAACACAATCCTAAACATGTCTTTTCAAAAGCATGCCCCGCTGAGTACAGATTTATTTATTTATTTATTACATTTCTAATTTACCCAATAACTAATGTTCTCTGGGTAGATTGCAAACATTTAAAAAACTAAAATGCCACAGAACACTTAAAATATAAAATAAAACATAAATATTTAAAAGAATAAAATACAACATAATGCAAAACAATAAAGGCATTGATAAAACAAAGGCTCGCATTCCTTAATTAATTTGAATTAACCAAGTGATGCAAGAACCCAAGTGATCTGAAATCACATAAAAAGGATTTATTCAGATTCTCTCATGCATTGAAAGAACATGTCAGGAAGCCCTGGGGTTGCGGTGCGTACCTTCATATTCCACGGCTGATCGATGTACACATGTCTTGCTCCTCTACACAAGGAGGAATTCTAGTCCCAGCCCTGGGTTTCTGCTTACTGGGCCGGTGCAGGGGGCGGGGGGCTCTCATTGTGCTTGTCACATGAGGGGGCAGAGAGGGAGAGAGGAGATACTTTCCACTGAGTGACTGGTGGCAGACTAAGCTGTTACATCACTTGGCTATACTGCAGCTCATGCTCCACCCCGGGAGTCAATCGGCAGCTTCGGGAGGTTTCTGGGGGAGGTAGCAAGGGAGGGGAGTGTCCATAGAGCAAACCTGAAGGGGAAAATCTTCCCTATGGAGTGCTCCCAAGCTACAACCAGGGCCCAGGCACTGCTGTCACACCATTTCTGCTTGTCTTGCAAGGAGTCCTGCTAGAGAAAATATGTCAACGCTAAATATTAATTAGGGACCGCAGTGGCTTAGTGGTTAAGACGCTGAACTGCAGACCGGAAGGTCAGCAGGACAGCAGTTCGAGACCCGAGTGCTGCGTGACGGAGTGAGCTCCCGTCTTCAGTCCCAGCTCCTGCCAACCTAGCAGTTCGAAAGCAAGAAATTGCAAGTAGATAAATAGGTACCGCTTCGGCGGGAAAGGTAACAGCGTTCCGTGCACCTCGGTGTTCAGTCATGCCGGCCACATGACCACGGAAGCGTCTTCGGACAGCACTGGCTCTTCGGCTTAGAAACGGGGATGAGCACCACACCCTAGAGTCGGACACGACTGGTTGGGGACACCTTTACCTTTTTTTTAAACATTAATTGCAAATACAGATGGGTAACAAAACATGTTCTTATCTGAAATATAATTTTAGATTGAAATTATTCAAGCAACAATTTTCCCTTTTCTCTAGCATAAGCAAAATTCACGAAGTTATTTCAAGGTGGAACTACAAATTTAAGTGAATGTGTTAACACAAAATGTATCTTACTTAGTTCAGAGTATCAATACATTTTGTTTAGATATGAAACTGGTGGAACTGGGTCCAAATGCTGATGGGAAGGAATCAAGTACTGTGAGTCCATAGCCTACTGGTAGCACACACAATTTGCACGTAAATTGTCCTGGTTCAACCACTCATATTTGCACTTAAAGCAGGGGTGGGAACCACTGGCCCATGAGACAGATGCAGCCCCTGGCACCATTGCATCTAGCCTACAGCCTTCTCTCCTCAGCCCCACCATGCCACATGAAAATCCCTCCTCACTGCAACCCCCCCCCCACCATATGGCAATGAAAAAGGATTAGAAAAAAAGATTACATTTTAGGATTAGAAAAAAAGTTCCAAATTGCCACACTGGGGGCGGGGGAGAGTAAGAGGGAGAGAGAAGGGGAGAAAGAGAAGGGGGAGATACAGTGAAGGGGCAAAAGCGACAAGGGTGGCAGAAAGTAAATGGGTGACCCACTGCCACCTTGGGCCCCACCCACTCTTGACTTCAGTCTGACCCACTGCTGATGCTGGCCCCAACCATCCCTGGTATGTGGCCCCCAAGAGATGTCCTACGAGGGAACTGGCCCTCAACATTAAGTCAGGGGTGTGAAACATTTTAAAGGAGCTCAAGTAGCAGGGATGGAAAGACCACTGCCTGAAGTCTTGAAAATCTGCTGTGAGTTAGAATGGGCAGGAGGATGCTAGAGGGACCCACGATCTAACTCATTATAAGGCAACTGCTTATATCCTCTGTCACAGTATATAAGATAAGGCCATTTTCTGAACATTAAGTATCGCCATATAGGTTGCATTAATAGCCCTATGTGGGTGTCGTTGTCCTCCCTCCCCCACAATAGAATCATGTAGAGAGTAGGGCCACACTCCCTGACCTCACCCCCTATGAGGTTCAGAATCATGCAGGGACCCTGAAGAGTGGGCTCCCTTTCCCTTCAGACGTGGGACACCAGAGATCACATGAGCCTAACTGTGCAGGGCATGAATACCGGTGTAGGACTTTTGTGAACTATGCACCAATGAGTTTCTCTGTCCTACTGCTATGTCATCTACTCTTTTCTCCCCCCCCCCTTAAAAGCTTGTAATAAACTCTCTGAAGTTGTAAAAATGCAAGATATTTTATTTCAGTTTTATTCACACTCACTGTAGCATTTATTCAAACGGCCCTTCTCTGTGAGCTCTTTTAAGATTTTGATTGTAAAATGTTAGTATACTATGCATGCATAAATATAAATATTCTGCAGTGTTCTTGTATATGTGTGCACACCACAAGAGCTAGTTACATTGAAAATGGATAAACAGTTCAAAATCAAATGGCCACATATAATCTTATGTTCGCATTACTTCTATTAGTGTAATATCAATGACAAATTATCTGTTATAAGCCAAGTGGGAAAAAAATCTTTTTCACCTATAGGTCTTGCCGTTTTCTGAGTAGAGGAGAGAGATTGTATATGAGAGAGAAAAAGCAAGATTATTCACACATCCATTTCATGTTAAAGGGCTTCTCCACACCAGGCTTTTTATCCCGCAATTTTACAGGGGCTTCTGCTTCTGGATCCTTTGCGGGATTAAGATCAGCCCTTTAAACACACTTCCCCTGTTTTTTTCCGGGGATTTCCTTTATCTGCAAGTTCTATATGTTTCATTATACAGCAACTAGATGGCACTGCAGTTATAGTGCAACATGCTGAGATTCAAATCTATTCAAATTGCCATTTTTAAAATACCTTATTATCCCCATTACAAATAAAGCCACAGAAATGGTCACAAACCACAGGAGAGGCTCTGGAGGGTGACAACATCATGTAAAGGACCCGCAAATGTCTGTGAGTGACCAGTCTCGATCGCAGGATAAAAGCCCTGTGTGGAGAAGCCCAAAATGAACAAGTGGAGGGGTGGAAGTGAAATTTTGCCTGTTAATCCCACCTCTAGTTGACACACATTCCTCTGGACCTGTAAATCTGTAAGACTTCATAGAATGCTTAGTTTGATTGATGGGTTTATCTAGTTTTTAAGTGCTCTTTTTTGTTGTGACATTCTGTTGTATTGTATCTATCTGATCATTATTGTATTCCTGAAAGTGGTATATAATCACTTAAAACAAACAGAGTCTACCCATAGGCCTACACAGATACAGCTTGTCCTGCATAGGCTGTGTATAGGTTCAGATGAATTCATGGAGGTCAGGGCAGGGCCAGCAGTGTCCATTTCTATATGGTTGAACAATCCTGGAGCCATCGGGCAAAGGGATCTCTGTCTTACATATCTGTTACTGGAGTCACAAGTAGCATCACAGAAGATTTGTAGGATGTTTTCATATGTGAACCTTGAGCCTACATTAGCTACCACATATGTTCCATTTCTTTTTCATGTTCTGTCTCACTCATGTGACATAAATGCCATGAAAGAAGTTGAAAGTTGTATTTTAGCCTCTCCTATGAAAATACCCAAAGAATTAAAGCACAGCTTCAGGAAGTGCCATTTGAATTCCCCTAGATACAAATCAAACCTGCACAAGTTTTGTCATGACCCATTCTTTTTAAAGTCCCCTTATTTTATTTTATTTTATTTTATTTTATTTTAGCTGGCAGTCATTACCATATCTTGTGGTAGTGAATTCCAGATGTTAATAATACACTGTTTAAAGTACTCTTTCATTCCTTCTTGGTATAACTCTCACACGATTAAAAAATATTTACTTGGACAACCATGATGATGATGATGGTGTTTATACTTTATCTTATGACACCAGTGTGGTACACAAAATGTAATTTTAAAAATGCTAATATGATATACAATAATAAGATGATGTACCAGATGTGATTCAAGGTGGACTTACAATGAAATGTCAGTGTTCGAAATGAAAAAGTGGTAACAACCAATCATTGGTGATCATGTTTTGAAGTGAGATTTCATTTTGGATCCTGTCTCAATGCCATCGGCAGCACTAGTTCTCAAGTATGAGATTACTAAATGTTTCTGTTTTCAAATAAAGGGAACATGGAAATCAATTATTTCCATCAGTCATGCTGACATTATCTCCATTTTCTTTCTCCAGAGACAGATTCTGGCATTTGGAAATATCACTCCCATGAGGAAGACATTTTGGAAATCAGTATTATGCAGGGATAGCACTGTTTTACATAATGACAGTGCAGCATTTGATGGGCTGTGTTTCCTCATGGCTTTTTTCAACATTGATGTGGCGTTTGAACATAGAACTCTTTGAGTTTGAACACAACTATGTTCTGTACATGCACACCAACTTGCAATTTGATATCTGAATCTCACAAAGATGCATTCCAATTTATTTTGCAGTTTTCCTCCCCCCCCCCAAAATGGGTATGGGGTCTGAGCAAATGTTTGCACTGCAAATGATAATTCTTTCACAGGACTCCTCTACATTAAAGAAAAAACCAGGAGCCCCGCAGAGCATTTTACTTCCCTTTCTGTGGTGCGTTAACAATTGGCTGTTTCGACAGTGAACACCCTTTCCAGAAATGTCCTTTCTCAGCAGCCCCCATATCATTGAATGAAAAACAACGCCATCTAGTGGCTGAAAAACAGCAGTACACCAAGTGGTTTATTCAAACCGGATTATAAGAGGTTGAAATTGCGATGCCTTGTGAGGCGGATAGCATGGGAGGGCCCCCGGATGCTGACGATATCATATAATGGACCTGCAAACTTCCATGAGTGGCCAATCACGAGCGCACAATAAATGCCTCATGTAGAAACGGCCATAGATCTATGTGCCATACTTCACTGTGACCTCTCAGGCTTCAAGTCAGTTTTTGATTATGTCCAGTTTTATATCTTCCTTGTCGCCCTTGAACACAGAAATAGGAAATGAGCTACTGTTCATATTTGAAATGCAGTATGCTTTCTTGAATATGCAAACCCATTTGATTTGGATTGGTTCATTCCAGTCACAGTCTTCAAGGTATATATTACATTACATTGTCTTTTACATATTTCCTGACCCCTTTCACATGGCTTGTATTGGGAATTGTATTGAAAATGCAGCTTGAAACTGTAGGCAGCTTTCATTTTGACATTTTATAGTTCACACTGTAAACAATGTGACGCAAACTTACAAACAGAATGCTGAATGGATGAATTAAAGCAAAGAAATTTCTTATGCAGAGTGTTTTGTTATAATAACAGTTTCCTATACTTATCTGAGTACAGCCTAGGGATGGGAGAATCTGTCAATTTCAGTGTCAGTCAGTTTCTAATTTTATTTATTTATTATTTTTTAATTAAATTTATTAAACTCCCATCCGGCTGGTCACCCAGCCACTCTGGGAGATGTACAAAGTATATAATAAAACAGTTTAAAACAATAAAATTATATTGTAAAAACATTTTCTAAAATACCCTAACCCATCCCAAATGCCTGCCTGAACAACCACATTTTTAATGCGCGGTGGAAGCTTATTAAAGAGGGGCATGGCAGAGTTCCCTAGGGAGGGAGTTCCACAGAGTGGGGGCCACCACAGAGAAGGCCCTCTCCCTCATCCCCACCAGTCTAGCTGTCCTGGCTGATGGGACGGAGAGAAGGCTATCCGAGGCTGATCTTGTTGAGCAGCCTGTCTGGTGTTGCTAGAGGTGCTCCTTAAGATAGGCTGGGCTGGAACGATATAGGGTTTTAAAGGTAAAAACTAACACCTTGAATTTGGCCCAGAAAACAACTGGTAACCAGTGCAACTCCTTCAGCACTGGAGTGATGTGATCTTGCCAGCGGCTGCCTTTAATCAGGCAAGCCGCCTCGTTCTGGACCAGCTGCAGCTTCTGAACCGTCTTCAAGGGTAACCCCACATAGAGCGCATTACAGTAGTCTAAACCAGAGGAGACCAGGGCATGTACTACCGATGGGAGCAGATAGTTGGGAAGGTAGGGGCGCAGCCGCCATATCAGATGGAGTTGATACAGCGCTGTCCAGCTCACAGCTGACACCTGAGCCTCCATGGACAGCTGGGAGTCCAAAATGACCCCCAGGCTGCGGACCTGGTCTTTCAAGGGTGGCCGTACCCCATTCAACACCATTCAATAATTTTTCCAGCATTCAGTTCAGTTTGTCCTATTTCCGCATCCTGTTTCTGCACAACAATGTGTATGCACTTTTATGCAAAAGTCTTCTAATATACACATTTCTGCACTCATCTTTTCCTGATATATGCATTTTTCAAGCAATATTTCATATAGAATGCATTTTTATGTTATTTTCATTAATATACACATTTTTGTGCACATCCCACCCCACCATATACATTTCTTTTAAAAGTGGAGAACTGCATTATAAGATTCAGGGAAATATGAATACTGAAGAATAACTGTGGCTAGGCTATAACGCTTCTCCCTGACATGCCAGTTCTTTGTGTGAAAGGTGGTGGTGGGGGGGTTATATGAAAGAGCATTTAGTAATGTCAGCCTCCACCTGCAGTATTTGTACAGAAACAGCAACTTTGGGACAGAGACAGATTTCTTCCCTGATCACAGTTCTGCAGTTTCACCACAGGAACCTACTTACTTTATGAATGCTCATTAACTTATTTACAAGGACTAATCCTCTTATAACTGTTGAACTATAGCTTATTTATGCATAACCATTTATTTGTGCATCTTCTCCCACCTCTTTCTTTTGTCCAGTTAACTTTTTCTTATAATGCAGATTCCAGTTTTGCATGTTGCTGTCAACCTTTTTATTTTTAAGCTAAGGAGAGTTAATGGTGCATATAAAAACACTGTACAAGTGTTATCTGCAGTTCGTTTTTTCTTTTTGGGGTGTGTGTATAAAACTATAAAAATGTATTGTTTCATTTTCTGTGTACATAATATAATTATTGTTTTTATAAGACAAAAAGAAGAAGAGAAAAATAGTATCCACACATTGTGAATGCAAACTGTTAATATCCCACCTTCCTATCCAATAGCAGCTGAAAATCATGGTGAAAAGCTTACCACTTAAAAAATCCCCTGAAAGAGCAGCACTGAAACTAACAAAATAGAGCAGATACTGAGCAAATTCTTATATTACTCCAAGAAAAGTCAATACATTTAGGGCACAATCCTATGCAAGGTTAAACAGAGGTAAACAGAGGTGCCTTTGTAGGCCTTTCCTCTGTCTAAACATGCATAGGATTGCACCCTTATAGACTTTATCTGGGAGTACTCTAAGAATTGCACCTCGTTACCTTGTTTGCCAGTAACAGGAAGAAAAATCGGTTAGGTGTCCCTCCGAATTGATCTTTCATATCATAAGAATCAGGTCTACTATGACTTAGACCAGGGGCTGTCTTCATGGGGGATTTCTTGCAGATTGGGAGTGTTTTGAGATTGTTTGCAGTACATGATGTTGTGGCCAGTGCACTGCCAACCAACAGCTTCTGTCTTGAAAAGCTGCATTAGCAGAAAGTTGTTTCATTCTGTTTTTTAAAGTTAAAGTGGCTCCCAGGTGGTTCCGCTGCAGTGTGCCACGTTTTTCCACATTAACTCTTGGGTGTGCCTTTGTGACCTGGCAGTGATGTGGTCAGGGGGTGGAGCTGCCTCTTTCGCCATCCCGTTCACACATTTTCCCCATTGGCACCACTGTTCCCAGGGAGAGTAACTAAAATAATTAGCCTGGCTTTCTAACTCATCAAAGTGCTTTTGAGCTCTTTCAGGCCTTCAGAATCACACTGCACTTCCTTTTTGCCAGTGGGAGTAACTCGCCTCCATTACCCCATTGAAAGCTGTGATTATGCACTTCTCTGATGTGATTACTTTGGTACTTCTCTGATCCTCTCAGTACTTCGCTGCTTCTCTGATGTTTATGTTACTTCTCTTCTCTGATGCTTGCAGTAAAAATGGGTTGGAAGCTATAACTCTGTGACAGTTTGCTGGAATGGAGCAAAATTGGGGTAGTAGGGTGCTTTCATAGGGAGCCTTCAGATGCTGTACTGGATAATTTGGGATTTTCACTTCTTCATGGAAAAGAAGAAAGAAATTTTCCCCCATCCCCCCATTTCCTCCTATTTGGCAGTTACCTCTGTTCCTTTTAATTTTTTAATTTTGGCTTTCCACATTTGCACATTTTTGAATGTGCACATTTTCAGAGTTGTGAACTCTTTGCTTATACTCTTTGGCATTAGACATTAGGGCTTCATTGCAGTAGCGATCTACCATGGTATCTGGATCACGGGAGCAGAGAAGCCTGTCATTGCAAACAGGGAGAAGTGGCTAGGGATGTACGAAAGTCACTTACCTTTCCGCGGATTATGTTCATGGGGGGGGGAGGCGTTCCATCTGGAATCCTCCATGGGGTGGGGAGGCGTTCCATCCGTCTGGAATCCTAGACCAGGGGGAGGTGATCCGTTTCTCCCCCCCGGAATCCTCGATGGCCGGCTGTGCTCCATGGCGGCTCTGCGGAGCAGAGGCCAGAGCCGTCCGCAGCTGGATTTCCAGCCGTGGAGGGCTCTGGGTAAAAAAAACCCAACCCCCCTGCGTACGCAAATGGCGGCAGCTACAGCTGCCGCCATTTGCGTTCCTTATTTTTCACCATCTTAGTCGTAGCAGGCGCTATTTGCGTCCCTTTTTGATTCGCCGTTTTAGCCTACATAAATATTTACGTAGGCTAAAACGGCGAATCAAAAAGGGACGCAAATAGCGCCCGCTATGCTATTTGCGTTCCCCTTTATTTTCGCCGTAATAGTCTACGTAAATCTTTACGTAGACTACCCGTGCCAAAATAAGGAACGCAAATGGCGGCACCCATGGGCGCCGCCATTTGCGTACGCACTTTTTTTTTTTTTCCAAAGTCAGCCTTGATAGGCTACGTAAAGATTTACGTAGCCTATCACGGCTAACTTTGAAAATCTAGCCGTGATAGGCTACGTAAATCGTTACATAGCCTATCACGTGTTTTTTTTTTTTTTTACTTTACTGGGAAATGGCGGCGGCATTAGCTAGTCAGAAGACCGGCTGCCGCCCCTGCCCCCGCCGAAACGCCGCCGAAACGCCTCCGGGACCCGCCGCTGAGAGGGACATTCGACAGAGGTAAGTCCCATCCGGGGGGGGGGCGGGGGGGCGGAGAATTTCCCCACCAATTTCAGGGGGCCGAATGCGTTGGCATTCAGCCTCCCGGAGATTCGTGGAGAAATTCTCCGACATCCCTAGTCTATTCAAGACCAGCAGTTTGGCACTGCTGAGATCTAACCCCCCTGGTTCTCAGGTTGCACTCTTAAATGCTTCTACGCGGACCATGCTAGCTCTCCAAAGGAGCTAGACACCCTAACTGATTTTGAATAAATCAGGAATCTCCCCTACTTCATTTTAACCTTCAGACCACTAATATTAGAGGAGATCTATTCAGGCTTAATGTGTGTTAACTATCCTTTTATATTTTCAGTTAGGGAGATTAAAATATGGAACACTCGTGGATTTTTAAAATTCCCAAGTACATTTTGTGAGATCATTAACTTGCACATTTGCAAAGTAATTGAGATGCATGCCACCTAGCGGTAAGATAATTTATGGACAGAACTGTCTTAGACAAGATGCTCTGGGGAAAGGATACTGGGCCAGTGGAGCGTTTCTGAAAGCAGATATTGTACATAGAATCTCATGTCAAACTTTAAAAAGAACAACAAACAAGAAACCAGTTTAAAGCATTCCATAGGGTTAACTTTAACTAATCCCAATGGCTTTTAGATTAAATGTTCATCAAAATATGTTTTAAGGAATAACAGATACTTAGGGCGCAATCCTATGCATGTTTAGGCAGAGAAAAGACCTACAACTCCCAGCATTCCCCAGCCAGCAAAGTTGGCTCCCTAGCCCCAGCAAAGCTGGCTGGAGAATGCTGGGAGTTGTAGGTCTTTTCTTGTCTAAACATGCATAGGATTGAGCCCTTAAAAACAGTAACTCAAAATCTCTAAATAGAAAGGCACTGCCACTGTAACAATAAAAAGCCCAGTAGGGCCCATATGTCTGTTTTATATCTTTTGTGTCAGGTTAGCTCAGTGAAAAAGTCAGCTGTGCATACTGTCTGAACAGCAGTGTCAGCCTTACTTAAGAAATCTTTTTTTATACATGTGTACAGTTGTGTGGGCCCACACTGTTTCAACAAGGTAGTTAAGGTACTGCACAGTGAAACATTGGAGATGTACAATTGAGAAGACTTTCCGCTACAGCTTTCTGAATCTTGAACACGTTCTTTTGCACTACATTTAAACTGGATTGATGTCTCTTTTTACAATGTTAAGGCCATAGTTCAGTGGTGAAGGCATGTTTTGCAAGCAGATGATCCCCGGTTCACTCCACAAATCCCCCTGCCCCTGGAGGGTTTTTTAAAAAGAGAAAACGTCTCAATTGACACTAATGGTGTGCAGTGGTCCCAGTCTGGATCAGGGGCACACACACTTACCCTAGAGCAGGGGTGGGCAACTTTGGGGGATCCGGGGGCCATTTTCACCCTCTTGGACCCCTGTGGCCTGCACTCTGCTAGGCGCCCAAAATAAATGTAAAATAAATGTGGGGGGGGGGGACGACCGCATGCAGCCCAAGTCCCATGGCCCATGTCTTGTCAATCCCTGCTCTAGAGTACAGCCCCCTCCCCAGATAAGCCTCAGCAACATGCTACACAGTTAATGTAATGTGTAATTTGACCCCTAGCAGCAGGTGCAGGTAAAAAACAGGGTTTGAACTCTCCATCTGGCCCAAGTTGCTGATTGCACTGTTCAGTTTTGAGCTGTCTTCTTCATGAAGACCTGTATTTCCCTCAGACTGTGATTCAGGTGAAAAATGCAGGAAGTCAGAAGCAGCATCCTACTGGCTCTCTTCCCCCAAGGCACAGGCGGAGGCCAGGGTCACCACACATTCCAGAGGAGCAGCAGGGATGAATATGGTTCCCAAATACAGTGGGCAAGATCTACTGTAGTCCTGAGGCAGCTGCATTGAAATAAATGAGATTTGCCTGCAGGTTCCTGCACAATCTTCCTTGTGCAGGAGACATTTCTAGTGGGTTCCACCATGAGATTCTGAGTCCAGTTACACACCCGTAATTTCTGCCTGTTTTAATGTAACTGGGCACAAAAACTGGCATACCTCAAATAAGCCTATGTCCTTATAGTTCAGACAGTCAGGAATCTGCTGGATGCAGTGCTTAATATGCTGGCAATCAAATCCTATAATTTGCAACTTGATTGCAACCTCAATCTGTCTGGCATCCCTATGTGCCTATTTCATATTTTCATTTTTTTTTTTAGACTTTGTGACTATTGGCTGATTCAAACATATACTTGCAGAAAAAAGGGACTCATACCAAACTCCAGAACTGACTGTTCATCTGACATGTCCAAGATTGTGACCATGTGGGGGTGGGGTGAGCAGAATCATGCTCAGTGACACCCCCCCCCCCCCGGTCGACACATTCATCTAAAACTGTGAACATGTATATACAGTCAGGGCCAGAAATATTGGAACAAGGATAACTGTTTTGGCAGCTGGCCTATGTACACCACCACACTGAAGTTGAAAGGAAACTAGGGATGTCAGAGAATTCCACCACAGACTCCAGTGAGGCTGGATTCTATCCGGCTCCCTGGAGTCTGTGGCGGAATGGCCTCCCCACCCCACCCCGAGGAATCCCCTTGGGACGTACCTACTTGGTGGCAGATGCGGTGGCAGCGGTGGCTCAGGCGGCGGCGGCTCCGGCCGCTGCCAGGCTGCTGTGGCTGCAAATGGTGGCCGTCTTAGCAGCTGCCATTTGCGTCCCTATGCTTGCCCATGATAGGCTACATATATATTTACGTAGCCTATCACGGCTAAAGCAGGGACGCCATTTGCGTCCCTGCTCTTTGCCGTCATAGGCTACGTAAATACTTACATAACCTATCATGGCTGCCTGCAAGGACGCAAATGGCAGCTGCTATGATGGCTGCCATTTGCGGCCACAGCAGCCTGGCTGCGGCTGGAACTCTGGCTGTGGCTGTCCCCAGCCGGCGGCTCCACAGAGCTGCTATGGAGCGGAGCTGGCCGGGGAGGATTCTGGGGGGAGGGACGGAGTGCCTCCCCCCCACCGCGGATGCCCCAGCACAGAGCCAGGTACGTGTTTCGTACATCCCTAAAGCAAACACACCCAGATGGGAGCGAAGTCAGGACTTTCAGCTGTAATTCAAGGGGTTTGACAAAAGTGGGGCACTAACCATTCAGGAAGGACAGCCAGTGGCATGCACACACACCCATCGTTGGTGGCTCATAAGTAATGGAACAAACCAACATCATTTCAATCTTAAGGATCACGTTTAATACCTGGATGAACATCCTTTGCAGTCAATGACTGCCTGAAGTCTGGAACCCATGGACATGACCCAATGCTGAGTTTCCTCCCTCAAGATGCTTTGCCAGGCCTTTACTGAAGCTGCCTTCAGCTGCTACTTGTTTGTGGGTCCTTCTGCCTTCAGTCTTGTCTTCAGCAAGTGAGAAGCATGCTCTGTTGGGTTGAGATCAGGTGGCTGACGTGGCCATTGAAGAACATCCCACTTCTTTGCCTTGAGAAACTCTTGGGGAGCTTTTGCTGTATGTTTTGGGTTATGTATCCATCTGCAATATGAAGAGGCGTCCTATCAGTTTGGCAGCATTCGGCTGAATCTGAGCAGAAAGTATAGCCCTGTACACTTCAGAATTCATCCTGCTGCTTTTATCAGCAGTCAGGTCATCAATAAACACCAGTGACCCGGTTCCATTGGCAGCCATACATGCCCATGCCATAACACTGCCTCCACCATGTTTGACAGATGATGTGGTATGCTTTGGATCATGAGCTGTTCCTTTCCTTCTCCATACTTTTATCTTCCCATCATTCTGGTACAAGTTAATCTTGGTTTCATCAGTCCAAAGAAGCTTATTCCAGAACTGGGCAGGCTTTTTTAGGTGTTTGCTGGCAAAGGCTAATCTGGCCTGTCTGTTCTTGAGCGTTACCAGTGGTTTGCACCTTGTTGTGAAGCCTCTGTATTTACATTCATAAAGCCGTCTCTTGACTGTAGATGTTGACAATGACATGCCTACTTCCTCAAGAGCGTTCTTGACCTGGCCAGATGTTGTGAAAGGGTTCCTCTTCACCATGAGCAGAATTCTGCCGTCATCCACTCTACGTGTCTCAGGATGTTCCAAACTGTTGTGTTGGCCACTTCCACTGTTTTTGCTATCTCTCTGATGGGTTTATTTTGTTTCCTCAGTCTAATGATGGCCTCCTTCACTTGCATGGACACCTCTTTGGACCTCACGTTGGGAGTTCCAGTGAACAGCTACCAAATGCAAATGTAACGCTCAGAACCACCTCCAGGCCTTTTCTCTGCTTGATTGGTGATAGGGCACCCAGGAAACAGGCCACACCTGGCTATGCAGCTGCTTGTCAGCCATTCGTTCCATTACTTATGAGCCACCAATGATGGGGGGGGACAAATGGCTGTCCTTCCTGAATGGTTAGTGCCCCACTTTTGTCAAACCCCTTGAATTACAGCTGAAAGTCCTGACTTCACTCCCATCTGTGTGTGTTTCCTTTCAACTTCAATGTGGTGGTGTACAGAGACCAACTGCCAAAACAGTTATCCTTGTTCCAATATTTCTGGCCCTGACCGTAAGATGTTGCGAGTGTTGGTGCAACTCAGCTAGCTTCAAAGAGAAAAGAGAAAGGCAGATGGCTCTGCCAGGAAAGGGAATAGATAGAGAGAGGACCTCCAAGCTTCCTGGACTATCCTCTGATCAATGCTGACCTTCCTTCCCATGGTAGACTGGTACTCTTGGGGTTGCTGACCTCACTTCCTCCTCAGAGAGGAGACATCTCTTTGGGTATCCCTCCATCTTGAGTTGGGAACCCTCCTATATGACATGCATTTCCTGCAATAAATGCAAGGTTTTCTTATTCTTTGACCCAGAGTCTCTGGTGTGATTTATCCAAGGTAAAGCATGCACCTTCAGGATTTCACACATCTCAGCCTCGACAAGTGTATCACTGTTCTGCCAACATAAGACGTATATGTGGACAATGCAGGATTAGGGATGCTGGAGAATTCCGTGTCTTATAGGGAGCCATTAGTGTATCGCTATTAGCATATAGGGAGCCATTAGTGTATCTCTATTAGCATATTGCCCTTAGCGTATTGGGAGCCAGTAGCATGTTGCCATTAGTGCATCACGTCTTTTAGGGAGCTGGAGAGTCGCTTCGCCAACTCCAGCAGACGTGGCTAGGCTCTGGAGGATTCCACTGGGCCTTGAGCAGCCTGAATTGCCCCTCCACAGACCCCCCCCCCCTGGACTGGTCAGTAGGGGGTTCATACATCCCTATGCAGGATAGCCAGTCACTTGGGATGAGCCTGTGTGTGTGTGGGCTCTGTTGCTTTGTGGGATCCCTAATCACATAGCCAGAGCCTACACATGGAGAGCTTGTATTCATATTGGATCTGGTCACAGCTTCAAATGAATGCATGGATATGGCCAGGACCAGCAGGATGATTCGGCTTCTCATCCATGCATTCATATCCCAAGATATGTTGCATTAAAGATCTAGTTTCAAGTATTTTTTCCTACATGGAGATGGTCTCTGCGCAGAAAAATAATCATACATAAAGTGGTCCCATGGAGACCTTTTTTTTAAAAAAGGTGAGAAACAGGTATTTCATTAGCTTCTATTCTGTGCTTGTGTCTAATGGTCAGTGTCTGCATGTATAATTGATTTTACATAATATAACTGTTGATTTTTAATAAGATGTTTAATTATTTATTGTATTGGTGTCCCATCCTTCCTTGGAATGCTAACGTACATGGAATCATTGACAAAATAAGGGTGCAATCCTATGGCCACTAAACAGTGGTTAGACGGCCATAGGATTTTTGATTTTCTGGGAACTGAGCTCTGAGGTCGGTTCCCAGAAAACCACCTCCCTATCCCCTCCCCTGCTGCCTTGTAGGCAGTGCGATTTGTCCCAGGCTCTGTGCTCATAAGAGCAGTGTGGAGCGGGGGCAAAGAGGGCATTCCCGGGGGCAGGGAGGGCAGGGGATGCTAGAAGCACTGGTATGACACTTCCTATGTGCCGTTCAGCCTCCCCACACACTGCTCTGAGCTGTCTCAGCCAGACAACCGAAATCCCCTCCACGTTCCGCCCGCCCTGCATTGGATAGTTGGTCGCCTCTGAGTTCAGAGGCGGCTGACTGTCCCCATAGGATTGTGCCCTAAATAAAAAATATATATATATATTTAAGAATATAAATAGTTTTGTTATTTCAGCTTAACTAGCATTAAGCTTTCCTTAAGCCAAGGGTGGGGAACCTCTTTCACCCTGAGGGCTGAATTCAATCTGGAGACCCTCTGGAGGGCTGCATTCCAGTGGGGGGTGGGGCTTGTTGAGCACGTTCAACAAGTTTTTTTAGAGCAGGGAAAATGTGGAATTATTTGTGAAAGCAAAAGAAAATGCTTTTTTCACTTGTGTATTTGCGCTATTCCGCTATACTGCACTGCCACCTAGAGGATGTCTAACTGGAAAAGCTGGAAAGGAAATGTGCTTGGATTTCAGTTCTGCAACAAAATCAAAAGTAGATACAGTGGATTAGCAGCCTCGTGTCGGAACGCCCTCAGTGTGTGAGTATCAAAGAACAAAAAGGTTGGGGTGATCATGCAAGAGGCAGTTGGCCAAGCCTGCCAGCTTTTTGCTGTCTTGCACATAGAGAGGTGATTACTTGAATAGCATTTTGTTTACTTGGCACTCAGTCTGATTATTCTTATTTATTATTAGGTGTTTGGTGCCTTCCTGTATCTGGATCCTCCCCCGCCCCCCTGGTCCCCATGCATGCACACACACACACCACATAAACACACACACGTTTTGGGGGAGAACTTCGGAATGTTTGCTTTCCATTCTGAATTTTGACACCTTTTCTCTCCTGTGTTGGAGCGATTCTGCTTGTCTCAGGCTTGGCACTTCCTGCACTCTTGGCTAACATCATCTCACCATGGGAAACCAGAAACTCAGGGCATCTCTACACCTGCAATTCATCGCACATTCATGGCTGGCCACTCACAGATGTTTGTGGGTCCATTACACGACTTCATAATCCTCCAGTGATTTTCCCGCCATTTCCCCTTGCCTATCCCATGTTATCCCCAAATGGGAAAAATGCAGTATTTTTTCAGCCTGTGCAGCAGGAGCGCCATGGCCTGCCCGTGTACTTCTCTCATAGCGTGAAAAACCCGCTTTGGGGTTGTTGAGGGCATGGTCACGATGACGATGGAAGTGACGTCAGGGTGGTGGGCATGTCAGTATACTGCCTGCCGGCTTGCTGCCATGCCATGACTAAATGCAACGCACCAACTTTCTCTCCCAACTTCGCCGCTTCCTCCACAACACAGAATGGCCAGCATGTCGGCCGGCCTGCCAGCGTTCCAGCAGTTGGTTGGGAAGCCGGTGCCTGTGGGGGCGGGGTTCTGGTAGTTCGGTGGAGGTTGCCGTCCACCTGCATTACTTGCCAGTCACAACCAAACCACTGGTAATCTGCGAGGGGAGGGAAAGGGGCAGGAACCAGGGAGAAAATTTTGCGTTGCCCCCAATGCGTATCATGGCTTTTTGTAGAAAAGTAGCCACCCCGTGAAAAGGTAAGGAGCAGAATATAATGAGATGGAAACAACTGTGTCAAGGAGCCCGATCTAATCCCGTGAGGAAACTGGATGGAGGAGCCCCGGTATTGATGCGGATTTCCGCCCCCATAGACTCTGCTCTGACTCCCACACAGCAGTGGCTCCCACGGGCAGTAGAGCAGTGTGACCTGCAGCACTATGTGCATCCGGAATGCAAGGACTGGGAGCGCTGAAAGGACACAGCAACCTCTGAGATGTGAGCCCTCCAGACTCTGGATCTGATCCTTGATGCATGAAGTCATGTAGGCAGGTGCATTCCATGAACAGAAATGGAACTAACAATGCACTAATGTCTCAAATGAGGTTTGGATTTGGGCTCCAGGCCAATTCAGCTGTAACAAACCCATAAGCCATGTTTTAACAGCTCAGGAACAAGACGTCTGCCAACGCACTCCCTCCTTGCCCACCCCTTTTCCCCTCGTGTGCCTGGCTTCAGCAAGGCTGTCTCGGTTTCTTAAGCCACAGCTTCCCATGAATCCCAACTGGGAAACTGTGATTTTAAAAAACTCTCTCCAAATTAGGATGTGAAACCAGGATCAGATCAAGAGCCAGGATGTCCTTGCCAACACCAGGCACATCGTGGGAAGAGGTAAAGAGAGAGCACATGATACACAGCTCATTCCTGGGCCCACAAACCATGTTTATTGGGCCAGGGGATTTACATACATCTTCATTTGAAGTCTGTCATCCCCCCCCCCCCCCAAAGTGTCTTCAGTTGTGCATAGTTTCAGGAAGCCATGGTCTTCAGCATGATCTTCCAAACAAGATCCTAAAAGAATGTGTACTTTGCTGAGAAGCCTTGGAATGTAGATAGTTTTCAATGAATGAGGAATT
This sequence comes from Heloderma suspectum, assembly GCF_057233095.1. NCBI lineage: Eukaryota > Metazoa > Chordata > Lepidosauria > Squamata > Helodermatidae > Heloderma > Heloderma suspectum. Next base: position 55,469,469 of record NC_139460.1, on the reverse strand, counting down.
CCGTGATTATTTTTAAGTAGTCTCCATTAGAGCTAATGACTACTGTATGCTTTGTCATTTATTTCCCCTTTTGCTGGTGACATTGCCTCGTTTTGTCTTTGCACCCACTAATTAGGTTAAGTAGTTCTTGCAAAATGAGCTAAGATGAGCTGCAGTACTCTGGGAGTCAGTTAAAAAAAGCAGAAGCCTGTGCAAACCCTACAGGATGCCTCTTCTCTGTCATCGTTCCTTTTAAGAAGAAAAGGCACCCCGTGATATTTGGAAAAAGTATCTAAGAAAGCTGCAGTGAAAGTTATCCTTCCCAAAGAAAGGCCAAACTAGCCTTTATTTGAATGGTGAGACACCATTCAAACAATTAGCAATTGCATGAATAGCTTTTCAAATGTCAATTGCAGGTGCAGGGGACGTGATCTGGATCCTAGTGTGGGGGGGCTTTATCCCTTTGCTGCCCACTGCAATCCCAATCCAGATCTGAGAACTCTGTTCCTGATGCAAATAGGAAGTGCAGAGGACCCAGTCTGGATTTGGACCACACCACAGTGGCCCTCCCCGCTAGCCTGATGCCTATCTGGATCAGGGGGCCAGGCTTCCCATGCAATTTACTTTTAAAAAGCCATTTGCACAATTTCTAACTGCATGAATGACGTTGCAATTGACTTTGTCCCTAGGGCTACTGAATGTGAAATACAGTTTAATGCTATCACACTCCTTAACTGCTGTGTTGATAAACTTGAGCACTCCCGCCCCACCTCTCTCCTTTGTCGCACCCATCTCCCTCTGCTTGTGGAGACCAACTGAAGAGCGGGGTCTCCTGTATCTGTGGAGGCTCCCACGTGATCCAGAATGCTGATTTTCCAGCGCTCTGGCTCACATGGAGAGCCTCCATGGATACAGGAGGGTCTGCTCTTCAGTAGCCCTCCACGAGCAGAGGGAGATGGGTGCGACAAAGGAAGGGGGTGGAGCTGAAGCACTCCCTCTCCTCAGGTGTTTGCTCTGTTTCAGTTCAGAATGCCTGAGTAGGGCGTAGTCTACATTGACTGACAGCAGCTGTCCAGGTTCTCAGCCAGAGGCCTTTTACTTCGCCTGATGTCTGATCATTGTACCTGGAGATGCCAGGGATTGAACCTGGGACCTTCCACATGCAAGCATGTGCTCTATGACAGAGCTACCCCACCCACATGGGTCTTCTGGGGAAGATGGAATGAAGCACACACAATAATTGCAAGAAATACATGGTGCCTTGCCCTGCCCTTCCATGTATTTCCAGCAGAAAGGAACCAAAGCAGGCTAGTTCATCACTACGTAAGGCTTACGCAAACCAAGGGGCAATCACAGCATGGGATTATCCTATAGTAGGACTTATACCATCGCATATTTTTGGCATCTCCAAAGACATTTTTGTATATCTAAAGGTGGGTACAGGTGACTAACAGCTTCAGTATATGGGGCTAAAATCCCTCATCCTTACCAGGGCTTCTGCTTCTGGATTCTTTGCAGGATTAAGGTTGGCTCCTTTACACATGCTGACACGTGCTCTTTTTATTTCTCGGCAAGTTCTATATGTTCCATTTTACAGCCACTAGATGGCTCTGCTGTTATAGTGCCATTATGGAAGCACACAGCAAGCAAAGTGCTTTGTCGCACTTCCTAGAGAAAAATCAGACTTTTCCTGCATTTTACAAAGGTGGGATAAAGGTCATAAAACCTCGGGAGGGGCCCTGGAGGTTGATGACATTGTGTAAAGGACCTGCAAACTTCCATGAGTAACCAGTCTTGATTGCACAATATAAGCCCCATGAGGAGAAGCCCTAAGACCCATGTAGAGTTCCCTTTAAAAGCTTTCCTGTAACCAAGCGTACCCCCATGCCCCCTCCCCCACAATTTTCAGCTATACAACATCCCTCTACTTCCCTGAATTTTTGAGTCAGTATGGATGTATGGAAATGCTGCCATAACTACATGTTTAGAAATGGCTAGCTTATAGAAAAAAAATAATTCATACATTAATTTGTTACATTTATTTTTCAAATGTCTTCACCTCCATTTTAGCCCAAATAGCCCCCGCCCCCCACCAAAGGATGGCTCACAATAAAATCTGTAAAACAAAACCAAAAAAAATTAACATCAGCAATAGAAGCAGTAAAATATCAAGGTGCAGAATTCTAAAATAGCCCCCCAAATACATCAAACCAATATGAGAACAGAAACATACACATTTAGGCTGGAATCCTAAAACTCATTTGAGCGGGGGTGGGCAACCCATGTCCTGCCAGATCATGCTGGACTGCAACTCCCACCATCCCTCACCATTGGCTGTGCTGACCAGGGCTGATGGGAGTTGCAGTCCCATAACAAATTGTGTTCCACCCTGCCTTAGAGAGCAAGCTCCATGGAAGACAGTGGGACTTCTTTCTGAGTAAAACTTAAGGAATTGTGCAGTTAAATACATATCACGGCTGATACTAAAATATAAAAAAAATGCAGAAAAGGGCAACTACAATGATCAAGGGGGCTGGAGCATCTCCCCTATGAGGGAAGGTTACAACAGCTGGGATTGTTTAGCTTGGAAAAAAGGAGGGTAAGGGGAGACATCAGAGAGGCCTACAAAATCATGCATGGTGTGGAGAATGTGGCTAGGAAGGCATATTTCTCCCTCTCTCAAAATATTAAAACCTGGGGTCATCCTGTGAAGCTGATTGGTGGGAGATTCAGGACAGATAAAATCAAGTACTTCTTCATACAGCGCATAGTTAAACTATGGAATTCGCTACCACAGGGTATAGTGATGGCCACCAATTTGGATGGCTTTAAAAGGGGGTTGGACAGATTCCTGGAGGAAAAGGATATCAATGGCTACTAGTCCTGATGGCTTTGTGCTACCTCCAGAACCAGAGGCAGTGAGCCTATGTACACCAGTTGCTGGAGAACATGGGTGGGAGGGTGCCCTTGCGCTCATGCCCTGCTTGTGGGTTCCTGGTCAACAGCTGGTTTGGCCACTGTGTGAACAGAATGCTGGACTAGTTGGACTCTTGGTCTGATTCAGCATGTTCTCCTTATGTTCTTATCAGACATGTCAGCCCACAACTCCCAAGCTGAACACTGACTTTTTGTCATCTGAAATCCATACTCAGTCATATGGAAATCTGTGTGAAGGTGCTCACATGCTGACATTTAACCTTGGCTTATTCATTTGCCCACACAATGTCCTAAGCCTACAGATGTGGGAAGCAGAACATTTCCTACAAGAGAATAGAGAATCGCTTGTTTCAGACTTATAAGTTAGTGGTCTCCAAACCTTTTTGATTGCACACCCCATGAGTGAAATTTTTTGGAACATGCACCCCCAATATATGTATATTTATTTTTAAATTATATACATGTACTACTGTGCTAATATATTATATACATTATAAAACATACACAAAAAATAAAAAATAAAAAGTATGAGATAAAGATGAAATAATTTTTTTAAAATAATGTATTTTATTTATTAATGGTACAAACCCCTTTTTCTCTCACTTAAAATATTATTATTAATAATAATATTTTTCAGTGAGAGCAATGTGATTGAATATGCTTCATTATTTTTGAAAATCTTGGTTTAGCACTTTGTGATACAGTGATTTGAAGGTCTGGTTCTAAGCTCAGTTTATTTCGATACTTAGTTTTAATGGCTGTCATAGCTGAAAAAGACACCAAGATCGAAATGAAGGAAGTATGTTGTTGGCTGCACTTACTAGATCATGATACTCATTTTTCAATCCCATCCACCAATTATGCAAAGTTTTTTGCTGAAATTCAGCTAGTAAATTTCCATCTTCCCTGATGTTAATCAGTTGTTCTTGCAAACTAATTGGAAGGTGTTGCATTTTTATATCTTTAACAAATGGGTTCAAAACCCACTGAAATTCTTTGTTTGGAAGGTTTTTAAAGAGGTTAGAAAATTCTACTTCCAAGGTTTTTTACCTCATAATGTGGCTGACGAAAAGCTAGTACAAGGAGTAAGAGAAGTGTCAGCTCTGCCATTTTCTTGCTGCTCGCTTGTGCTCGCATTATTAGTATTATATTCATCCTGCGGTTTCTTTGCAGGAATCTTTTTAAGCCATGTGGCCATTTTGTGAGGGTTAGTTTAGTTAAAACTAGATAATATAATCTATGATCCACTTAACTGGGCACACGTCGTTGCGATACACAGACGATTGAGCGAGGGCATCACTGTCAACTTGCAAGGAGGGGAAAGGTCTCCTTGCAAGGAGGGGAAAGGCGTGCTTGGCCAGGCTTCTGACTGCGCCAGAGCCAGGAGTCCTGGTCGCCAGCACCTCACCCTGCACAGGGTTCCCACTCCTTGGTGGACTGGCAGCTTGGCCTGAGATGTTAACCCTTCCCATTCTCCTTTGGCAGCATGGAAGCTGAGAGGAAACTACCCGCTTCCTTCTCGGCTTCATTCTGCGAAAGGAGAGCAGGAAGGGTTCATCTCTTTCCCACCCTCCTTCAGCAGGAAGGCAGCTGCTCTGGGGCCAATCCTGAGCAAGCAACTGTGCCTTCCTCTGCTGTGCCTGGCAGAGACTGGCGCGGTTGCTCTCGGTGGCTGTGGCAGAGGCAGGATAGGACTGGAGCCGAGAGAGAAATGCCATGAGGCGTTCCGCTCATCTCCCAGGCGCACCCCACTTTGGAGACCACTGTTATAAGTCCTTAACGCAACGGCTTGTCAGAGTATGCCCTAGTGATAAGGTGGCCAGTATCTTCCCAATAATAGCACTTCTGATTTACTAAAATGAAACTTGATCGTTTCTGTTCTAGAGGATGGCTCATTCCAGCAGAGGGAGCTGTTAGCTAGCAGATAGCCATAAAGTGAAATGTCTCAGCATTAATTTACCAGCCAGCGAAGTGGTGTTATTCTGTTAATTCTAATGTGATTAGTAAACATTGTACGATTTATTTTTATATGCTGATCCAGCTTGTTTGTTCAGATTTAAATGGAATATAAGGCACCGTTAGTATTCAAAGCAATTAAAAATCTTTAATATGAAGAAATGCTTCTAGGAAAACAAAGCTAACACTTGAAGCGCAATCCTATGCATACTATGTAGGTTACTCCCAGATAAGTAATGGAATGGAATTGTTGCCTTAACATGTCTATGTAGCTGTGTATGAAATAACTCTTACCATCTTGTGAAATCAATTAATGTCATGGTAAAGAAAATATCTTGACATTTAGAGGGGGACAAGGAGTAAGGTGTGCAGCATAATCCTCTGCACATTTACTCAGAACAGAAGTCAGTGTCATTGTACTCAATGGGGCTTACTCCTCAACCTTGTGCCCTCCAGATGTTTTGGACTGCAACTCTCATAATCCCTGACCATTAGCCATGTTGGCTGGGGCTTATGGGGGTTCTAGTCCAAAATGTCTGGAGGGCACCAAGTTGCCTACCCCTGAATTAGACACATTCAAAAGATATGGGGAAGGGGGAAAAGTGAGGGAAGCAGTAAGTAGTACACAGAAGAATATGGGCTAATGATTCAAATAGTTCCAGGAATTCTGACCAAATATTATTAAATTCAGTGCTAGCATCTAATCTATTACATGTTATGTGCTCCTTAACTGCGACATCTAAAATATCTTTGGTCTAAATTTTGGTATGTGGAGAATTTGATGCTTTCTAGAGTTGAAGGATGAGTTCTTTGGCCACCATAGTATCCCCCAAAATGACACAGTCTTGATATAATGTAATCTTCCACATTGATGTTATACATCAGGTTGAGCACTGGATGGAGGATGATCAACCTGTTCTGGATGGGGTTGCACTCCCCCTGAAGGAGCAGGTCCATAGCTTAGGGGTCCTCCTGGAACCATCTTTGTCATCTGAGGCTCACGTGGCCTCAGTGGCATGGAGTGCCTTCTACCAACTTTGGTTGGTGGCCCAGCTACACCCCAATCTGGACAGGGATAACCTGGCTTCAGTTGTCTATGCTCCAGTAATCTCCAGGTTAGATTACTGCAATGCACTCTGTGTGGGGCTGCCTTTGAAGACGGTTCAGAAACGGCAGCTCGTGCAAAATGCAGTGGCCAGATTGATAATGGGGATCAGAAGGTCCAAACATATAAGACTAATTCTGGCCCACTTGCAATGGCTGCCTGTGTGTTTCTGAGCCTGATTCAAGGTGCTGGTTTTATAAAGCCTTACACAGCTTGGGATCACAATACTTGATGGAGCGCCTCTCCCAACACGAACCTACCCGTACACTACACTCAACATCTAAGGCCCTCCTCCAGCTGCCTATTCTGAAGGAAGCTCGGAAGATGGCAACAAGGGAGAGGGCCTCCTCAGTGGTGGCCCCCAAATTATGGAATGATCTCCCCGACAAGGCCCATCTGGCACCAACATTGTTATCTTTTTGGTGCCAGGTTAAGACCTTTCTCTTCTCCCAGGCTTTTAGCAGCATATGATAAGTTTTAATCAATCCTGGAATGGCTTATGGTTATGGTTGTTTGCTTTGAGACTGCTTGTTTGAAGTTGTTTTAGATATATGTTCTTTTGCGTATGTCTGTTCGTGTTTTTTTTTTTTATGTAATCAGCTTTTACAATCTATACTGTATTTTTAATGTTTGTAATCTTTGTAAACCTCCTTTGGGTATTGGGTGGTGTAGAAATGTAATAAATAAATAAATAAATAAATATCCAAGAATTAAATTTAGAGCAGTAAGTCTGAAGGCCGAATCAAGAACAAACTTGTTTTACCTCTTGTCCAAATGGAACAATGACAAGACCAAACCAATACACATGGGCTCAAGTTCCACCAGGTTCAAAGCATCTTCAACAAACATCATTGTTGGTAACTCTGAGTTGAGACCAATGAGCTCACAAGGCTCTTTTCTGCTGAAGCAGTTGTAACTGAAGTCTAAGGAAGATGCTTAACTCTCAACTCAACAGCAGCAGAAGCAGCAGCAACATTAGCAGTAGTATCTCCCAGTCTGTATGTGGCCTTGCCATTCTGTTGCTCTTATCCCTAGCTGATGTTGTGGTGAAAAGTTTGTTGTTTACCATATCCTGAAAATCCACAGAAATCTAAAGTTCTTTAGCATATGCCCAATCCAGCTTTTACAATGGAGGCTTTTCAAAATGAATATTCCTCATGCCAAAATGATGGGTTAAAGCTACATTGTGGTTTTTGTGATTACTTTATCAGAAACAAATTGTGAGAATTAGATCTTAATGTGCTTTTCTTGAGGGGGAGGGGATAAAATGGCTTTGAATGTTCACTTTTGGGTTGCTTTGACTCCTTATAGTGTTCAGGCCATGGACAGGAGCATAAAAGTGTACCCATTGTGGGTGGCTCAGAGGGGCTGTCATGTGGCCAGAAATTGCATCCCCCAGAGTAGGGCTTGAATCAATGAAGTAATCACTGGGCCTAGATGATCCCATTGACAGCCTTTTTTTCCCACCATGCTAAGAGACAGATTTGTTAAGCAGGATATCATGTCTTTAAGCAAACAATTAAGCATTCATCTTGCAAGTATAGTACCAGTAAAAAGTTACCATGGTATCCCTTTCTCCTGGCGTGTTATGTGCAAGCATGTTAATAAAAAAATTAAAATGACTATGGTATTCCATTTCACTCATGCTCTTCTCTGTACGATGGGGAGCATCACAGAAAGAAAAAGAAGTCCCACAGTGCATATGCGTGTGAAGCCTTTCAGGAGACAAAGGACGTCTCTACATTAAAGGGGAATCTGGGCGCTCCCCGGAGCATTTTATTCCATCTCTGTGGCACGATGAGAATTGGCTCATTAGACAAGGAACATGACCAAATGTCCTTTCTTGCCAGCCCATACATCTTTCAATGAAAAACAGTGCCATCTAGTAGCTAAAAAATGGCAGTGCACCTCGTTGCATTTAAATACCTAATTTAAACTGTTTTTTTTAAAACTACACTTTTTGCCGGGGATAGCACAGGATGGGCCTTGGATGACAGCAGCATCAAGTAATGGACCCACAAACTTCCGTGGGTGGCCGATCACAAGTGCACTATAAACGTCTCATGTAAAGACAGCGAAACATTGAAGAAAGAATCCATACATGGCATGGGACATGCAGGGCCTTGAAAAATAGGAACTTTGGAACAAAGAATTGATACAATATTTGACCAAAGATGCAGAAGTTGTTAACCTGGAGAATATAAATTGTGTAGAAAGAAAGAAAGAAAGAAAGAAAGAAAGAAAGAAAGAAAGAAAGAAAGAAAGCAAGCTATTCTGTACTGTTTCCAAATTGAGTCCCTTGTGCAAAGTGAACAATAGTTCCCAGAGCTGTTTTAATTTGTTCCTTCAGGCATTTTCAGATCTCTTTTGAGTCTCTGGGACTGGTATGGAACACTAGGCTGAAAAGGCATTCATAGGAAAATACTGACCCTATACACTTTAGGTCACTGTAATTTAGTCTTACTTGAGACATCGCAAATTCTGAGGTGAAACTTGGTTTCAAGTAATTGATTTCTTTACACTGAGTTCTGAATGTGCTGCCTCTGTATTCAACCAAACATTAACCATTTAGGACTGGTTTTCTGCTAAGTAGAATGAAGCGCCACCATTGATTTCAGCCATGCTCCATTGAGCCACTAATGTAATATAAATCTATTATCGTTTTCTTACAACACCTTACTATTTAATGCTTTGCTGTGATGGATGAGAAAGGTGAAAACAGAACGATTGCCTGCTGGGCTTTGTGACCTCTAACCTGTAGCTGCAGAATTGCCAAACCCAATAGATGTGGCTCAGGTTTTGTACCAGTCCAATGTGTTGGAAACTCTTATTGTATCCTAGCCTCACCTAGTTAAAAAATAAATATCCCCAGAAAGGAACGTTGTTCAAAGAGCAGGTTTTTTACTCCATACACAGCCCAATGACTGCAACTTGATTGTATACTAGGGTCCTGCTGATGAATATGTTTTGAGAAACTGCTCCAGGGTTGGTTTACCCATTACATTTTCTGATGTACTCTTAAGAGTTTTTAAGTGTGCGGTTAAACCTTGAAGTATGATTTTTTACTTCAGTGTGAATGAATATGGAACAGTTGTAACCCACTATTGCAAAACGGTTCTTTTTTTCTTTTTTTTTTTACAACTGGGAATAAAGGGGAATTGTACGAAAGAGGGAAGCTGTTATAGGAGGAAGCGGATGTAAAAGAAGCAGGAGGGAGGGATGAAATAAACTAGCAGTTGGGGATAACATACAAGTTAAGTGTGAAAGGAGAGGGGGAGAAGAAATGACAGGAGGTGAGTATGAATATTTATTTATTTATTTATTTATTTATTTAACTTCTACATCACCCAACAGCCAAAGCTCTCTGGGCAGTTCACAAAAACCAAAACCACAGAATGCAGCATAAAACAATATAAAAAAACGAAAGTTTAAAACTGCAATATAACAGCACAACCAGAATAAAACCTAGCAGCAATGCAGAGATTTAAAATACAGATTTAAAACACAAGAGCTAAAAGATTAGGAAGCTAAAATGCTAAAATACTGGGAGAATAAAAAAGTCTTCACCTGGCGCCAGAAGGAGAACAACGTCGGCACCAGGCAAACCTCTCTAGGGAGTTCATTTCACAGGTAGGGGATAACAGCAGAATACTTTGAGAGGTGTTTGGGAGGAAGGAGGAAAACAATATAAGATAAAAACATTTCTCTACTTAGAGCAGGGGTGCAGAACCTTTTTTCAGCCTCAGGGCCGAATGCCATTTTGGGGAGGCTCTCGGGGGCCACATTCCAGTGGTGGGTGGAATCAAAGACAAAAGTGGCAGGGCCAAAATAACAAAAATACCCCTATATTTTAGCCTAATGTTCTTACTGACAGTAACTAAGCCTTAGGATAGGCATTTCAACCTTTAAGTTCCGGGGGGGACTGCCCAAAAGCTGGGAAAGGGGTTGGGGCCAGGAGCAGGGGATGTGGCCTGCTGGGGAACCCTGGAGGGCCAGATGTCAGGGTGGAAACTGAGCCAATAGAGCCCCAGAGCAGTTCTGATTCTGAGGAGGAACAGCAATCCATGGGAGAGGAGCGTGCTCATCTCTCAAAGGCACAGCAACTGGCAGAGCTTCATCCTGCCAGCATTCCTGAGATAGATGGTGACCCTGGCAGTGAGAGAGTGCTGGAGGGGGGCTTGCTGGATGCTCGGCGCAGACGCAGGGAGCGGCAACAGACGGAAGATGCCAAAAGGAGGCGCTCCACTCGTTTGGTGCTAAAACAACGGTCGCGTCCCAAGGACCCAAGGGTAAGAGGGAGGATCTCTCCATAGCCCATAAGTTCAGAGTCTTCCCGCAGTTCTCCTTCAAACGGGGACCAACTGCCTAACCTGGAGCATGGGCTACTCTGCTGTTCCTTGCTTAGTCGCTGGTGATTAGCATCTGAAAGAGTCATTAAGTTGTAAAAGGATTAAAGCCTTGAAGAGAATCCCTTTGTCTGTGTCTTGAGTTAGCTATTTGAGTAGACTGAAAGAGGCTGCCAGGGCACGCCTGACAGCTTGGTCCCCATTCCTCTTTTTTCCCCCCTCTCTTTTCTCCTACTGCCAATGGAGGTTGCCAGGGACCCAGCGGTGCAAACTCTGGTGCAAGAGAACCAGGCTCTTTGTGATCAAGTGGGTCAACTGACGACTGCCATACAGAATCTGCAAGTTATGGTTCAACCCCCACCACCTCCGATTCCCCCCCGCCACAAGTGCCCAGTGGCTGTGCCGGAGAAGTTTTCTGGTGAGAAAGGACTTTTTCAGATTTTCCGGGCCCAATCGGAGCTGTACATGCTCCTCCGACCTGAGGATTTCCTGACAGAACAGGTTCGTGTGGGCTTTATCATTAACCTACTTTCAGGTGTGGCAGCTAAATGGGCTTTGGGACTTCTTCTCACTAATGACCCCTTGCTCGGGGACGATCACGGTTTCATGACAGCGATGACCAGATTTTTTGGTGACCCCGGGCACATGTAGATGGCTTCTTGGGAGATTCGCTGCCTCAGGCAGGGCAAGGACTCAATTTCCAGCTATGCGACAACTTTTCGCTTGCAGGATTTACAGTGGAATGATGCCGCGCTGGTGGCTCAGTTTTTGGACGGTTTGAACGACGAGATCTTGGATGAGTTGGCGCGCACGCCTAGCCTGCCTACTTTGGAGGACCTCATCCAGACCTGCCTCCAGATAGATAGTCGGCTGGAGGGGTGCCAGCAGACCCGGTGGGGCTCTGGGGGCCAAGATTTCCCTCCTCCCATTCCCCCACATTTCCTGCCCCTCCCCCACCTCCCACTCCTGCGGTGGGGGCAGAGGAGACCCCGATGAAGCTGGGAGCTACCCGAGCCCTGCTGCCGCCAGAGGAACTAGAGTGGCGGCGCGTGGAGCACCGATGCTTTCGGTGTGGAAAGCTGGGACATTTCGCCAAAACCTGTCGCGTTAGACTCGCAGCCCCACTGCCTTCCCCTCCTCTCCTTCCTCCTCTTCCTCCTCCTCATCCCCAGGCCTGACTAGGCTGCCCCCCAAGCCTGTTCGGGGTCTCGGGGGCCGGTTCCACACCAGGTGGGTGCCTTCCGCAACCCCCCTCCCATCTGCTATTACGTGTTCACCTCCGCTCCTCCCAGTGGGGTGGGGTCGAGGCCCTAGCTTTAGTGGACTCTGGGGCTACGACCAGTTTCATGGACGAAACATTCGCCCTCTTCCACAAGATTCCTACCCTGCCTCTTCCTGCCCCCCTGGCAGTGGAGACCATCGATGGGCATCCTCTTTCTTCAGGCATGGTGACCCAGATTACAGCTCCGCTCACTCTGCGCGCCCAGTCCCACGTTGATCATATTCAGTTTCACTTGGCCAAGGTTCCCCAATACCCAATCATGCTGGGTGTTTCCTGGCTCTGTAAGCATAATCCTAAGATTTCTTGGGAGCTTCAGCAAGTGGAGTTTGTGTCTCCCTATTGCCGGGAGCATTGCCTCCCAACCAAGGCACCAGTCCCAGCCCAGGCCTTAACCCTTTCCTCCCCCTCCTCATCTGCTTCTGGCAGTTCTTCAGCTACCGTGATCCTCCCAGAGAAGTAGGTGGCTTTTCGGGATGTTTTCGACAAGAAGGAGGCCGACCAGCTCCCCCCTCACTGCCCTTTGGACTGTGCCATTAACCTCATTCCTGGGGCAACCATCCCTGCTGGCCGGCTGTATTCGATGTCAGAGGCGGAACTTCGAGCTCTACGGGAGTTTTTGGACACAAACCTCAGACGTGGCTTCATTCACCCCTCCTCCTCCTCCGCCTGCGCCCCTACCATCTTAGTGTCCAAAAAATTGGGAGAATTCTGCCCAGTACACAATTACAGAGCATTGAAATCGGTCTTGATCCCTGACAAGTACCCCCTCCCCTTCATACCTGAGATGCTGGAGTGCCTGGGACGAGTCAAGATTTTCACAAAGTTGAACCTGCGTGGCGCCTACAATCTGATTCACATCCAGGAGGGGGAGGAGTGGAAGACCTGTTTCGGCACCCGGTAGGGAGTGTATGAATACCTAGTGATGCCGTTTGGGCTCGCCTGCGCCCCCCCCCTTTTTGCGTTTTATGAATGCCATCTTCCGGGACTATTTGGACACTTTCCTCATTGTGTATCTTGATGATTTACTTATATTTTCTGAGGACCCCCACGCCCATCAGCACCATGTCTCAGCCATCCTCCAGCGCCTCCATGAGAACCATCTGTATGCCAAGCTGGAGAAATGTGCGTTTGACCTAACCTCTTTGGACTAACTTAGCTACATTATCTCAGCTGACGGTATCAGGATGGATCCTGCAAAGGTCTAGGTTGTCCTCTCCTGGCAGGCTCCATCCACCAAGAAGGACTTGCAACGTTTTCTGGGTTTTGCAAATTTTTACAGAAAGTTCCTGCCCAGCTTTGCTCGGCTGACATCTCCTCTCACAGAACTCCTTAAGGGCAGGAAATCTCCTTTTCATTGGACAGCATCTGCCCAACAGGCTTTCGAGGAACTTAAGAAGCTTTTTAGTTCTGAGCCAATCCTGTTACATCCGGACCCGAGGAAGCCTTTTGAAGTGCAAACTGATGCCTCTGACTTTGTGGTGGGGGTGGTGCTTTTTCAGCCAGATCGGGTGGGCAGCAGGTTGCAACCCTGTGCCTACCACTCCAGGAAGCTGAACATATCTGAAAGGAATTATACCATCTAGGAGAAGGAACTGTTGGCCATCAAGACCACTTTGGCGATCTGGTGTCATCTGCTGGAGGGGGCACAGCACCCAGTTGAAGTTAGAACCGACCATCACAACCTGGAACATCTTCAGACAGCCCGTGCCTTAAACCAGCGACAGATTAGGTAGTTGCTTTTCCCCCCCCGGTTCCACCTTAAGATTTGCCATGTGAAGGTAGGGATGGGGGAGAATTTCTCCCCGAAACTTCGGGGGGCTGAGTGCCAACGTATTCGGTCCTCTGAAGGTTGTTTGGGGAGAAATTCTCCGCCCCCCCGCCCCCCGCCCCCCCCTGGGATGGGACTTACCTTTCACGAATGTCGCTCCCAGCGGCGGGTCCCGGCAGTGGTTCGGCAGGTCTTTGTCAGGGGCGGGGGCGGCAGCCGGTCTTTTGACCGGCTGCCGCTGCCGCCATTACAAGAAAAGTAAAAAAAAAAAAAAATGCCCCTGTGATAGGCTACGTAATGATTAACGTAGCCTATCACAGCTAGATCTGCAAAGTCAGCCGTGATAGGCTACGTTAATCGTCACGTAGCCTATCACGGGTGACTTTGAAAAAAAAAAAAAAGCGCGTACGCTAATGGCGGCCCCCATAGGGAGCTGCCATTCGCGTTCCTTATTTGGTCCCTGTAGTCTACGTAAAGATTTACATAGACTACGGCGAAAATAAGGGCAACGCAAATAGCGTTGCCCTTATTTTCGCCGTAGTCTACGTAAATCTTTACATAGACTACAGGGACCAAATAAGGAATGCGAATGGCGGTTCCCTATGGGGGCCGCCATTTGCGTACGCGCTTTTTTTTTTTTTAAGTCACCCGTGATAGGCTACGTGACGATTAACGTAGCCTATCATGGCTGACTTTGCAGATCTAGCCGTGATAGGCTACGTAAATCGTTACATAGCCTATCACGGGGCGTGTTTTTTTTTTTAACTTTTCTTTTGAAGTTCACGGCCGGGGAGACGGGACGCTTCTCCCCAGCCTGAATTTCGGCCGGGCGAGGCGGGAAGCCTCCCCCCCGGTCTGAATTTTGGCCGGGCAAGGCGGGAAGCCTCCCCCCCCGGCCTGAACTTCGGGAGGAGAAGCGAAGCGCCTCCCCCCCACCGCGAAGCAAGCTGCGAGACCAGGTAAGTGACTTTCGTACATCCCTATGTGAAGGCCTCTGACAACCTAGAAGCAGATGCTCTTTCTCTTAAGCCAGACCTCCAGCTAGGAGGTGAGGGAAATCCCCCCCTCTGATTCTTCCCCCCCAGACCCTAGCAGCAGCTGCAGTGCCTCACTCTTGGGAGGAGCTCCTTCACTCTGCACAGGCTCAGGATGCTTTTGTTTGCATAAAAGTGGAGGAATTGGGGCTAGCCTCTGCCCCCCCCCCCAATCTGTCCCCTTCTCTTTGCGAGGTGGCCTGCTTTACCATTCCGGCCGGCTCCATATGCCTTCTAGATCCCTCCGCGAGAAGGTCTGAGGTCCTCCTCAGGACCTTGGAAACTGCTCTCCCTTGACTTCATTACTGACTTGCCTCCCTCACACGGTAAGACCATCATTCTGGTGGTGGTGGATTTGTTTTCTAAGATGGCCCATTTCATCCCCTGCTCTGGGTTGCCCACAGCCAGGGAGATGGCAGAGCTTTTTTTGGCACATGTTTTCCGGCTCCACGGATGGCCCAAGGGTCTCATTTCGGATAGGGGCCCCCAATTCACTGCCCATTTCTGGAGGGAGCTACTTGGGTTTCTCCATGTGATGCTTCGTCTTTCCTCTGCCCACCATGCACAGATGGTCAGACGGAGCACACCAATGCAACTCTGGAGCAATATTTGCGCTGTTATGTCAATTACCAGCAAGATGACTGGTGTTCCTTGCTGCCTCTCACAGAATTTGCTTATAACAATGCCTGCCATGCTTGCACCCGCCAAACTCCATTTTTTGCCAATTCTGGTTACCACCCCAAGGCTTTCCCATCCACCCTAGCTTCCTCTTCGGTGTCAGTGGCCCATGACTTTTTAGAGGAGTTGCGAGTGGTACACCACCTCTTACGGGACTCCCTTGAGCAACCAAGTCAGCCTATAAGGCCTCTGCAGACCGGCAGCACCAGCTGGGTCCATCTTTGCAACTGGGGGACTGGGTTTGGCTGTCCACCCAATACCTCCCCTCTCACTCACCCGCAAGGAAGCTCGCGCCTCGCCGCATGGGGCCTTTCCAGATTACGGCCCAGATTAACCCTGTTGCTTTTCGCCTGGCTCTCCCCCCCTCCATGAAGATCCATCCTGTTTTTCATCGGTCCTTGCTGTCCCCCCTGGTTTCTGGCGACCCTCATCGCTCAGTCGGCTCCCCCCCGCCGCCAGTGCTGGTGGAGGGGGAGGGGGAGTTTGAGGTTGCAAAGATTCTGGACTCCCGCCTTTCTCGTGGCCGCTTGCAATATCTGGTGGACTGGAAGGGGTACGGGCCTGATGAGCGATCCTGGAAACCCGCGGAAAATGTGCATGCTCCGTTGCTGCTGAGGCACTTCCACCAGCTGTAGCCCCACAAACCTGGGGCCCCAGGGGAGGAGCATGAGGGGGGCCCTCATGGGAGCAGGGATGATGTCAGGGTGAAAACTGAGCCCATAGAGCCCCAGAGCAGTTCTGATTCTGAGGAGGAACAGCAATCCGTGGGAGAGGAGTGCGCTCGTCTCTCACAGGCACAGCAGCTGGCAGAGATTCCTCCTGCCAGCATTCCTGAGATAGATAGTGACCCTGGCAGTGAGAGAGTGTGGGAGGGGGGCTTGCTGGATGCTCAATGCCAATGCTGGGAGTGACGACAGATGGAGGGTGTGGAAAGGAGGCGTAGTGCTCGTTTGGTGCGCAAGCAATGGTCGCGTCCCGAGGACCCAAGGGAAAGAGGGAGGAACTCTCCCTAGCCCATAAGTTCAGGGTCTTCCCGTGATTCTCCTTCAAATGGGGACCAACTGCCTAACCTGGAGCATAGGCTACTCTGCTGTTCCTTGCTTACTCGGTGGTGATTAGCATCTGAAAGAGTCATTAAGTTGTAAAAGGATTAAAGCTTTGAAAAGAATCATTTTGTCTGTGTCTTGAGTTAGCTATTGGAGTAGACTGAAAGAGGCCGCCAGGGCACTCCAGACACCAGATTTGGCCCCTGTGCCTGACGTTCTGCACCCTTGACTTAGAGCATCTGGATCAGCACATTTTGCCTGAAATGGGGAGGGTGGGTAATTATATCTCCAAAGCCAATGTCTACTTCACTTGAGGAAACCTGAACTAGGGAACTCCCTTCTACAAGAAAATAGCTATGAATTTAGCAATTTGGCAAAGAATTTAGCAATTTTCAAAGAAGGACTAGCTATCAATATAAAATTATATCAGTACTTGCTAGCTGATAATGCCAAACTCCACTTCCACCTGCTATTGTTTTGTGGTTGGCTCTGACTGATCCCACGCTACCATTTTGTGACTGGTGGGCCTCAGTCATTTTCAGCTCTCTCAAGAGGTCCCTAAGTGTAGAAAGTTTGAGAACCTTGTACTAGGAGAAGGTGGAGAAGAGTAGAGTGCCCTGGGCTTGACTTTAGGTTGCTAAACTTGCACAGGCGCTGAACTTGCTTCTGTGCTAAAAACCTTCTTTTCACCTTGACACTTTGTCACGGGAGCTGAGACACTTCAGGACTGGGGCTCCTCATGCCTGGTGAGCTGGGGAGCTCTACAACTTGTCTATGACTAGGGATCTCTACAACTTCTCTCATAAAGATCCCTATTTCCCCTCAGAGAATTAGGTTCCCATGGCTTCATGGGGAGAGAGAATAACTATTAAGCTTGTTTAAGTCTGTGGTGTAGATATGCTCTTAGAGCATATGATCTAAGCACACTGGAAATAAATGTCAATGAAATCAGTAGGTATTTGTGCATCATAGTCTATCATATCCTCCTGTGGTTATTATAACTCCATTATAAGGAATATAAACTGCACATTGTGAAGGTACATATTTTAAACTTTATTCGGGCACAACTTGTTTTGGGTACGCACTCTGCCATTCCCCCTCCCCCTCACCCAAGGAAGGCAGAATGCAAAGCACATTCATAATGGGGATGAGGGATACATTATTGTTCTGTTTAATAACTCAGCTGACATCATTGCAGTTGTGACCTTGGATGCAACTATGTCCAGCTGCAGAATATCAATCAGTAGTCAACGTTGCCTTGAAACAAAGAGTGAACGTTTTCATTATTGCTATTACTAATTCAAGAGTACAAACAGGGTTACAGAACATTAAGAAAGCTATGTCCAACCCACGGTGCTCCTCGCCATTGCCTTCTGAAGCAGCGAATGGCCTTGGAAATGATTTGGTAATAAAATAAGAGAAAAGATACACATGACATTTAATTTATATGAAACAGACAGCATGGATCAGGTAGTGAACAGTGGGCATAATACCGATTGGCTTTAGCAGCAAACAGTTCAAATGAAAACATCTGTGTAGTCACCTCGCTATTCCTGATACCCTTTCCTGGCGCTGCTGAGTTGACTTATTTCAGCGCACTGGGTCGAAGGCCTTGAGTTAATGGGGAACGAAGAGGTGATATCCCCTGATTTGGTTACATGTCGACAACATAAAAAGCTAAGATGATCTGAAGAATACCACAAACAAGAATATAGAATGAATGTACATGTTGATCCTGTTTAGAATATTTTAAAGAGACAAACTGTATTTTTCTAGCTTTTTCTCTGCATTGCCCTTTTTGAGTCTTATGGTTCCTCTTTAACAGAGCTATGGTTCCCTTTTGGCATTTGATTGCCCCCTGCTCCTTTTTTAAGCACTGAGAGTGATGGCTAATTTGTGTATTTCAAGAACATCATGATTCTGATTCTCCAAGAGAAGTTGTTTATTTATTTGTTTGTTTCAAAGGATTATACCCAAATTACACCAGCGCAAAATTTACAGGAGTTGCCGTTGTTCCAGTAGCAGTTGCGTAATCACAAGCAGAACAAATAGGGTAAGGAACACCCAGCCTAATGAAGCCATAGTAAGTTGTGCAATGGCTAGTGGAACCAAAGTTCTAGATAGACACTTGCACAAGAATGAAAACAGGGTTTCTGCAAGTGGTAGCAGCTTTGTGCTAGCAGAATGACACCACGGCTCACATCAAAATAAAACATATCAGTTGGATCTAGAAACATTCTCCCACATGGAGAAGGCTGCCAGTTGTGGGACAGGACTCCTCACATCCTCTCCTACCTGCTGCAGTCCCTTGCACGCCCTCCAAATTTCCTCCAAAGGGCAGCCTTCCATGTGCGGAAGAAGGCTTCGGAATCCAGCCTAATATTACCAGTAGAGAGACATAATCCAAACTGATAATATTAAAGAATTAAAATATTAAAACAGCAGTAGTCAAAAACAATACAGAGCACAACAAATATTAACAAATAATATTAAATAATAACAAATATTAGTGGGCTCTCCCACACCGGAGGCATTCAAGACGAGGCTGGACAGCCATCTGTCAGGGATGCTCTGACTTGGATTCCTGCATTGAGCAGGGGGTTGGACTCGACGGCCTTGTAGGCCCCCTCCAAACCTACTATTCTATGATTCTATTAACTAAAAGCAGCTTTGAAAAAAGGTCTTCAAGGTCCATTTAAAAGCCAGTAAAGTAGGGAATTCCAAAAGGGCCATGTCTCTAGTACCCACCAGTCTAATAGAGCTTGATGGTGGGCCCATGAGCCCGATCTTATAGACTAAACAGTTCCATATGGTTACAGGTGTTCCTTCAGATAACCTGGCCAGGTGAGGTGCTCCTGGTGGTTTCGCATGGACCTGAGATCAACTTAGAATCCACACAGTGTAGAACGTCTAGTGTACCACTTCTCTGTGGAATTCCCTGCTAGTTGATGTCAGGCAGGTACAAATGTTGCTTTGTTTTTGGCATCTACTCAAGCTGTTTGTATTTAAACAAACCACAGTTTTATTGATAGAACTTGATTTTAAATATTTTTATTATTTTTTTCTTTATTGTTTACTGCTCAGCGATTTTTTAAAAAAATATAGAACAGTTTATAAATTTTGTAAATAAAATAAATAAACTGCCTAGTCAGCCTAAGGTGATAAAAGGCACTCCTAGGGATGGGAGAATCAGGAACTTTCAAGCGTGCTTCAGTTCTCTGAACTTCAAAACTCAGTTTGGCTTGCTCCCATTTTCATTTGCAACCTGTTTTACAGTTTATTCACATGGGGAAAGTGTGCATTTCCAATGAGGAAAGTGCACATTTCTGTGTACATTTTTCAAAACTGCGCACTTTCCCTCCATTGACTAACTTGTGAAAATACATATTTTCTTTTTAAAAAGTGCATTTCAAAGTGCACATTAAAACACCATTTTTTGAATGTAAGCACAAGATCAGGACTTAGGTGAGCAATTATGAAAAATGCACTTCTGTTCAGGGTTGCAAATGGGGCAAATGTGGTTGATTTGTGAACTGAAACTAAATTCTTGCACTCCTAGCCACCGATACTATCTGTGCCTCCACAGATAGCACTGAGTTCAAGAGAACTCCTCAAGCTTCAAACCTTGCCTTTCAGGGGAAGTGCAACCCCATCCCAAACCACTTGCAAACCTCCATCCAGATCAGCAGACTTCCCAAGCCATAGGACCTCTATCTTATCTGGATTACGTTTCAGCTTGTTCACCATCATCCATCATAAAACTGACTACAGACACTTAACGGCTTGGGGCCAGGTTATCTGAAGGATCGCCTCTTCCCATATGTGCCGCTCGGACCTTAAGATCATCCTCAGCGGCCCTTCTCCATGAGCCCCTGCCAAAGGAAGTGAGGGGGTGGCTACTAGGAGAACAGCCTTTTCTGCTGAGGCACCCTGGCTGTGGAATGAGCTCCCTAGTGAGGTTTGCCTGGCACCTATATTGTATTCCTTCTGGCGCCAGGTGAAGACCTTTTTATTCTCCCAGGCATTTTAGCATTTTAGCTTTCTAGACTTTTAGCTTTACTCTTTTAAATCTGTATTTTAAATCTCTGCATTGCTGCTAGGTTTTATTCTGGTTTTATTCTGGTTATATTGTTATATTGTGGTTTTAATGTTTTTATAGTTTAATGTTTTTATATTTTATATTGTTTTACTGTGTGCTTTTTGGTTTTAATTTTTATGAACTGCCCAGAGAGCTTCGGCTATTGGGCGGTATAGGGATGAAATAAATAAATATCCACATCAGCTTCAAGAAATATTCTAACCCTGGAAACAGCACTTGCCAGGCTGACTCTCCTCCAGTGACATTCTCAGTAGTACTTCACCCCATTTGCTGGTTTTGCTGGCTCCTTGCTTGTGTCAGAGGGAGATGACGTAATTCTATTTTTTTTTAAAAAAAACATTTCTTAATTCTTTATATTTTTACAGATCAACAGTATGCCAACAAAACATGCCACTAGCTAATCTGTAAATCTCTTTGGCACACCTCCTTTAGAGAGATGGAAGTAGAATTTCTGATGAATCACATTTGTCATCTTCACAGAGACAGTTTAAGACATTTTAATGCCTGAAGCAGAAAATCTAAATGGCACTCCCATTGGCGGTAAAAATATACTTAGAAGCTCAGTAATTCACAGTATGCTGACCTTTAATGCAAATTCTGCTGCTTGAATAGATGCTTTACCGTGCATCTACTTTATCGAGCAAAAACAGACATCTCCTTGTCCTGAGGATCTTACAGTCTACATTTCAGCAGTGGGAGACAACAGTAGAAAGGAGGTGAAGAGAGAGGAAATGGTAACAGGGGGCATCTGGGAATAAATATTAGATAGATGTTCTTAGGCCTTGTTTTAGCTGGAATGAAAGCCTAAGGAATTAAGCCAAAGGCTTTGCAGAAACAGCATGATGAATTTGGAGAGCAGGGAGTGGCACGCTAGTGAAAAAGTTATCAGTTGTTCTAGTTCAACTGGATACCATAAATGTGGTGTTAGTTTATTTACCTAGATCTCAAGCTGCCGGGGCACTCTTATATATGTCAGCTTTATAAACATATGAAGTTTTCAAGTCGCAACACCGGAACGTTATGCCATGCTTCATAGCTTTGGATTACATATATTGCCTTATTGGGCACCTTCCGCTCAGTGGCACTAATTGTTATCAGTTATCAGTTGTAACATCAGTTGTAACAGTACAGAGAGCACTGTGGAGAGCCTAACTGTTGGCGTCAACATGACCCGAAAAGCCAGATTAGTAAATTGCACAAAATGGTAGCTATGATAAATTTCTTTAAAATACAAACAGTTTTGCTGGATCACAAGGAAAGTTCTAACGGGAAAAAAAATGGGGCTGTAAAAGGGGTTTGTAAACCTGTGGGATACTATTGACCCCTGATACCATTCTGCTGATGTTAAGGATAATAAGTAATTTGTCTATTATGAAAATGAATTAAATACTTCTTTGTTTTAAATATTTTACTCTACTTTCCCTCATGAAATGGACAGGGCAGGTTTTGGGTTAAGCATCTGTGACATGATGAGTTTTGTTGTATTGCTGTTTTGTTAGCTGCTTTGGGGGCTTTTTGTGGAAAAGCGGCATATAAATTTGATGATGATGAGTAACTAGTAACTTTAAACAGCACTTGGCAGCTTCGCTTTGACCCCTAGCAATTGTCCCAGTCATTCCAATTGGGGTAGAATTGACCCCCAAAATTGTAAAAGCAAAAACGTCATTTCTTCCACTAAATTAAGGAGGTAAGTCTCTGAAATGCCATGTGGCAATTCATAGCTTGTTGTGGTTAGGGGCTACCTGGAAGATGGAGTAGTGGAAGACTGATACAAATGTTTTTATGATTTTTTCCCCAGTGTTGTCAGAGTGCGACTGAGTGAGCCTAAGCATTGATGGAAGGTTGGGGAAACATGAGATGTCTGGGTAACTGAAGGTGGCAGAGTTGAAGGCACGAAGGTTAGAGTGGAATAGACTTGAGAAATAAGACCAAATGGCTGTGGAGAGCTTCAAAGGTATGGACAATGAGTTTGCATCGGATGTGCAAAGGGATGGGGAATCAGTGCAGAGAAATGAGGAGAATGTCACAATTGTTGGAGGGCAGAGAGAGAGGAATGGGATTTTAAGGTAGTGGAGTTTTAGGTAGTCATGAAAGTATTTAGGAATGACAAGGAAAGGCCAAGGAAGACGAGGTTGGTGTAGTCAAGGTGGGAGAAAAACCAGAACTGAACTATAGTTTTAAATGAGAAGGTAGCAAGGATTTTTACACTTTGTATTGGGAGAAGCAACAGCACAGGGTGACATATTGAATACAGGGAGCAAGACAGTGGGAGGAATGTAAACTAAAGCCAGGGTTTCAGACCTGCTGGTGATGTGGACCATCTATATGATCTATAGATCTATAGGACCTTGCGCTGGCACCCCAGGCCTGGTGGCAGCAGCACATGTCCAGCTGCTGGTGGCCACTATGTAGCACCTCTGTAGCCAAATGCCCAAACGAGTGGAAACGCTTATTCCAGGAAGGAGCATGACCCGTCCCTTTCAGAAATGAGCATTTCCACTAGTTTCAGCACTTGGCCATGGAAGTGCTACGTCATGGCTGCCAGTGGCAATGGGTGTGCGCGCGCCACTGCCACCAGGCATGGGGCACCAGCGCAAAGGTACTATTAGATCCAGCCCATTGTCAATAAATATGGAGAGTAAGTCAAGGAGATGAAGACTGACTTGCATTAAATATTCTTAGGATCAGAGTGGGTCAAGGGCCACTTTTGATGTTGGGTAACCAGTCAGGGATAACTAGGGATGTCAGAGAATTTCACCACGAATCTCGGGGAGGCCGAATGCCAGTGCATTCGGCCCCCTGAAATTGGTGGTGAAATGGTCTGCCCCCCCTGCCCCCCCTGGGACGGGACTTACCTTGGGCGAATCCTCCTGGCGGCGGCGGCTTGGCGGCGGCTGGTCTTCCGATGGGCGCCGCCATTTGCGTACGCGCGGGGTTTTTTGTTTTACTCAGCCGTGATAGGCTACGTAAACATTTATGTAGCCTATCACGGATGACTGCAGGGACGCAAACGGCAGTGGCTACGGCCGCCATTTGCGGCCCGGCTGGCCAGGATTCAGGGGTGGAGGGACGGAGTGCCTCCCCCCCGGCCAGAATTTCAGGGGGGGGGACGGAGCGCCTCCCCCCCGGCCAGAATTTCGGGGGGGAGGGACGGAGCGCCTCCCCCCACTGTGAATCAAATTTCATTCAAGGTAAGTGACTTTCGTACATCCCTAGCGGATCACACATCCGAAGTAGGGATGTCAGAGAATTCTGCCACGGATCTCGGTGAGGCCGAATGCCAGTGCATTTGGCCCCCCGAACTCTGTTGCGGAACGGCCTGCCCCCCCGCCCCCCCGCAGATCCCCCTTGGGACGAGACTTACCTGTGGTGGATCTTCTGGGCGGTGGCGGCTCCGGCGGCGGCTTCGGCGGAGGCGGCGGCTGGTCTTCCGACCGGCTGCTGCCGCCGCCATTTCCAGGCTTGTAAAAAAAAAAAAAAGACATGATAGGCTTTACATAGCCTATCATGGTTGGGTGGGTTTAAAAAAACAAGAACAACCGCGTACGCAAATGGTGGCGGCTACAGCCGCCATTTGCGTTTCTTATTTTTGCCGTCTTAATCTACGTAAATATTTACGTAGACTATGATGGCGAAAATAAAGGGGGATGCAAATAGCGTAGCGGGTGCTATTTGCGTCCCTTTTTGATTCACTGTTTTAGCCTACGTAAATATTTACATAGGCTAAAACGGTGAATCAAAAAGGGACGCAAATAGCGCCCGCTATGCTATTTGCGTTCCCCTTTATTTTCGCCATCATAGTCTACATAAATATTTACGTAGATTAAGACGGCAAAAATAAGGAACACAAATGGTGGCGGCTGTAGCCGCCGCCATTTGCGAACGCGGTTGTTGTTTTTTTTTTTACCCAGAGCCCTCCATGGCCAGAAATCCGGCTGCGGACGGCTCTGGCCTGGCTGGGCCTGGCTGGCTGCTCTGCGGAGCTGCCGTGGAGCAAAGCCGGCCGTGGAGAATTCCAAGGGGGAGGAACGGAGTACCTCCCCCCTGGCGAGGATTCCGGGGGGAGGGATGGAACGCCTTCCCCCCACCATCAACATAATCCACGAAAGGTAAGTGACTTTCGTACATCCCTAATCCGAAGGGGAGCAGGAGCTCTGTCATGGATACTGGCAGCTCTATGGTGCCAGGGGGTGCCAGAGCGTCATCCTGCACCATAGAGCCCTATGAGAGCAGAGCACCTCTCACATGTTTTAGGAAGAGAGAAAGGAAGAATGGTGGTGAATGGGAATTTTTGCTGCGTTCTTGCTTGGGGGGAGGCAAGTGTGGCAGGTGGAAGAACCACTTCCAACAGTTCAGCTGAGGGGGATTAGGAGAAGTGGATGCAAGCACAGTGGCTGGAGAAACAGTAGCATTTTGGCATTTCTGCTTGCGGAGGGGAGCTAGGAGGTCCCTGCCCAGGAATGAGAAGAGTTTTAAGTGGCTGTATCTCCCAGGTGGCACGTGCAGGGTTTAGGAAGAGAGGAGGAAAGAAAAACAAGTGTTGACAAATTTGGCAGCTAGGGAAAACACCTGGAGGGGGGCATACAAATGGCCACCAAGAGCCACATGCAGGCCACACGTTGCCTGGTATTAGGTATCAAGTAAGTAGTATTCAAGTAAGTGAATGCACTGGTGAAGCAAAGGTCTTTAAGTAAATTGGTGGACACATTGATCACTGGAAACTCTGGGTAAAATTGACAGGGAGAGCAATCCTATGGCCCCTAGACAGTGTCTAGGATATTTTGGATTCTTGGACCTGAGGCCGGAGACAGAGCTCTGACCTCAGACCCAGAAATCCAAGCTCCCCTCCCCCTCCCTGCCCCCCTCACAGGGAAAGGGGGCATGCCAGTGGACAGGGAGGGGAGGGGTCACCTTACACCATATCCTCAGCCCTTCCCAGCCTTCTGCCGCCCGCCCTCCCTGACACCTCAGCTAGATGGGCAAGTTTAGAGGCTTACGAGTATGAAGGGCAGATCCAATAGGATTGTACCCTAAAACTATTATGGAAAGAGACAGTATGCAATAAAAATGTGAGCAAACCTTTATTGTCAGGATATGCTTATAAAAATATTCTCGATATATGTATAAGTAAGCAAGCAAACAAGTATTATGAATATGACTACTCTACAAAGCCAGTTGATTGGTATTATCAGTACAATATTTACTTGCCAAATGAAAAAAAAATAATAATAAAAGAGAAAGAACTGTTACATGTATGATTCAGGTCTTAATTGAAAAATACTGTTAATTCAAAATAATGTTCCCTAATTCAAATGTCAAAAGGTCACATTCGTAGCTGAATGTGGGAAAATAAGATACAGTACCAAATAGAATCTTCAATATTATTGTCCGGCAATGGGAAAGAATATCTTAAAAATATTTAGGTGTCACTGACTGATCAAATAATGAGAAGCACAGCATTTGCTAGCATGTTACAAAGGTGAAGTGGCTTTAAGAGGCATGGATATATTGAAACTTAGATATTTAAAAAAAAACCCAGAAAATACACTGCAAAAACCACATGCACAGAAAATATATTTTGTTCTGTTGGAGAAACCTTAATTTCCAAGCCTGGTGAAAATCCAGATGTGCAATTGCATAATGCTATTTAAGCTATTTCATGGCCTAAGAGATATCTGACAATATGAGATACATATGCCTTTAATTGGGCATGACTAACGGATGATGGCTATTTGGAACCGGAAAGCAAAATTCAATTACTCTGTATTTGAGGCTAATAAACAATTTTTTCAAACATTGTCCTGGGGGGTGGGGCGGAGTAGAATTTAAATCTATTCGGTGACTACTTATATATCATTGGCCTCTCCCTAAATAAGGTTACAAGGAAGTTATATATTATCGTAGAACCTAGGTAACTATTTGGTCTAATTGTTACCAGAGAAAAATACTGTAAGAACTAGAAGAGATACAGACAGGGCCAATCTTAGAGGTGGCAGGGGGGTGTTGAGCTGAGCTGAGGGGGGCACCAAGCTGAACTCAGTGGCTGTGGTTATTTTCATGTACTCGCTGCAGTGAGCTAGGATGGCAAAAAGCAAGTGTCTCTAACTTTTTTTTCAAGGTTCAATCTACAGGTTGTTTGGGTACTAATTGCAAAGATGATTTTCCTTCACTTAGCTTTAAAGTATGTTTCTTTTTCAGTTTCCATTTTAATGTCATTTGCATTAGGTAAAAATAAGCGGAACACTGCTTTATTTTGAGGCACTTAGAACTTTAAATACTGTAAACGCTGTAAGCACTATATAAATCATAATAAAATAAAGCCATAAGCTGTAAGAGGTCAGCTGGATAATGGATATTCTAAAATAAAGAATGCTAAAATAAAGCCTGCTACAAAGCAAAAAATAGTAGAAGTAAAACCTGTGATAGTTCTGCTGTGTTGCATAGTGCACTGCCACTGCTCAGAATGTGGCTTTTCAAGCAGGAAATGCAGAAGGTGAGAATTCTCAGATGTAGTCCATGCATGCAATAATTCTCGCATGAGGCTCCCAGCTTTGTACACATATGCATGGGTCCTCGTAGGGGGCAGCAGCAGGGCCCCATAAACCCTCTCAGTGGTTCTGCAAAGCTGACCACAGGTGTTGGGGGGCACCAAAGGCACTCCTCGCCCAGGGTGCTATTTATCCTAGGGCCGGCCTTGGATACAGAGCCCTATAAGCTGATACCACAACTATGAATCTAGAATTATGGAAGTATGCTAGCATACCCCATATATAACAGAAGGCTTATTATGTTTTATAAAGCACTCAGGAGTTGGCTAGGTGATTGATCTGCTAGGTAGCGATCAAGCATTAAAATGTCATAATATTCAAGTGTCATAATAACATAGCAAAACATTGAAATCCTAACTAAAACACAAGGCTGCAATCCTGTTCCTACTTTTCTGGGAGTAAGCCCCATTGAACTCAGACTTACTTCTGAGTAGACTTCCATAAGATTGCACTGTTAATCAATTTTTCTTTTGAAGTATTGACTGTACTTTAACACAGTTGCAGTAGAATCCTATAACTGCCTACGCAGAAGTAAGTTCTAGTTTAGTTCTATGGGACTTTCATCAAAGTAACTGGATGCGGGATTGCAGCCTTAAGGTTCTAAAAACAATAATAAAGTGATGAAAGCATGTTCACATGTACATTGATCCATTTCATGATATTCGTTTCACCTTCACTCCTTTATTCATGTCTTAGTCATGTCTCCTCTTGGGACTATGGATGATCAAAGGTCTAGTTCTTCTGTTATGATTCCAACCCAAGTGGGAACTATTGTTAATGTATACATCTTTACCCTTTCCTGTTGTCCTATGGTATGATTTCCCACCGAAAAATTAATAGCCTGGCTAGGGATGGCAGAGAATTCCGCCACGGATCTCTGTGAGGCCGAATGCCAGTGCATTCGGCCCCCCGA
Organism: Heloderma suspectum; assembly: GCF_057233095.1. NCBI lineage: Eukaryota > Metazoa > Chordata > Lepidosauria > Squamata > Helodermatidae > Heloderma > Heloderma suspectum. The sequence continues at coordinate 55,441,778 of NC_139460.1, read as the reverse complement.
AATCTGTGGTGGAACGGCCTGCCACCTCCCTGCCCCCTGCGGATCCCCCCCGGGATGAGACTTACCTGGGGCGGATCTTCCGGGCGGCGGCTGCTGGTCTTCTGACTGGCCGCCGCCATTTGCAGTTTTTTTTTTTACCCAGACGTTTTAGGCTACGTAAAAACTTACGTAGCCTAAAATGTCTGGGTAAAAAAAAAAAAAGGCATACGCAAATGGCGGCGGCTACAGCTGCCACCATTTGCGTTCCTTATTTTGGGCCGTCTTAGTCTACGTAAATAATTACATAGATTAAGATGGCGAAAATAAGGGGAACGCAAATAGCGTCTGATATGCTATTTGCGTTCCCCTTATTTTCGCCGTCTTAGTCTACATAAATTTTCACGTAGATTAAGATGGCAAAAATGAGGAACGCAAATGGCAGCAGCTGTAGCCACTGCCATTTGTGTACGTGGTTTTTGTTTGTTTGTTTCCCAGAGCCCTCCGCGGCTGGAAATCCGGCTGCGGACGGCTCTGGCCTGGCTGGGGAGGATTCCTGGCTGAGGATTCCTGGCTGAGGATTCCTGGGGGGAGGAATGGAGCACCTCCCCCCCATCGAGGATTCTGGGGGGAGGGATGGGACGCCTCCCCCCCCCAGCAACATAATCCGCGAAAGGTAAGTGACTTTTGTACATCCCTAAGCCTGGCAGACACGGTAAGCACTCCTCCAAACACTGTAAGTAAGCCAGAGATTTCTCTGCTGAAAATCCATTTTGATTCTCATACTTATGTGTCATACTTACGTTACTTCACAAAAACTTCATCTGGGGTCATCTATGTGCCTTGGCTTTCAGAGCACCTAAGGGAATGCAAAACAATTAATTTCACTTTGCATTATTGTTCATTGCTGATTTGGTAGGTTGAGGCAGGTTGCTATAAGCTTAGAAGAAAACAGTACACAAGAAACAGCGTCACACAACTCAAAAGAATTTCTTTCTTTCATCTTTACAATTCTTTCCCATCTGGGGAAATATTTTATATTACATTTTATTTCCTAGCATGCGGCAGATTGTATCTGTTTTGATTTCTTCTCCCACAATGACTACAAAGCTATTTTTAAGATTTCCATTGCACATGTTGTGTCTCACATGTTCTGCTTCCTGCCTGCAAACGCTACTTCTTGAATTAATGCATTATGTGAACATGAAATGGGAGACGCTCCCATCAGTAACACACGTCTGAGATGAGGGTTTATGAAATCTATTTGTTCTGTGCAAATATATTGATTGTGATGAAGGCTTCACCTACAAGAGATGCTATCACTGACTCCATGAGACTTGATGATGTTACTTTTAAAAAGTGTGTATGTTCTCTACCTTCTCACAATGTAACTAGCATAGTTTCTATTTTCTCATTCTAAACAGTATCTTACAATACAATTTATGCAATTCTACTCAGAAGTACTCCCCATAGAGTTCAATGGAACTTCCTCTGAGGTATGTGAGTAAAGGTTTGCAGCCTTAGAACTGAACAATGTGAATTTTAGCTGAGGGTGTGGGAAGAAGGTTTTCATGAAATTACCATTGCTCATCATTTTTGCATACTGTTTTGCCACCTGTTTATAGCTATTCCTTTTCCAGGCTTCTGTTTCTTTCGCTAATCTGCAACTTTGGAGTGATTTTTTAAAGAAAACATAGTCTTCCTGAGCCAAACTCAGCATGTACGTAATGTGATGATGTCAAATCATCACAAGATAATCAGGTTTGGTTTACAATTTAACCAGAGTGAAAGTAGGATGCACTGTCCTCACACTGAATAGACTTCCTCATGATGCTATAGGATGACATCACAGTGCCAAGACAGAGTGAAGGCAATGTTTCCTGCACTTGCTCTGAACTGGCAAATACTTTCACCCTGTTTCTCAGCTGTTTTAATCACAGAAAAAAGTGTTCAGAGGGCAATGTTTTTCATGAAACATACACTGTGTTGGATCCAGATTTAGCCATTGCGGGTACATAGGGGAGAGAAATGACGAGACGACACCAATAGAGTTGGGATAAAACTGGGCCACATTTATTGACATATTACAATCTGCGAAGGAAGCACTGGCGGGCGCATAGAAAAACAAGTAATCATGACAGGTATGGAGTGAGGCATTCATCATCTGAGGCGTGGCGTCCACCGTAGCCACCCTGCAGATCAATCCACCCAATTCTGGGCTGGAAGACCTTCCCTTGTCACCCCCCCAGAGCCACAGAACCCGAGTGGGTGAGGAGGGTCAGCCTCAGAGGTAAGACGTATCTCCCAACTCGGGGCCACAAAACCCGGAGCTGAAAGCCTCGGGCCTTACCAGTCACCTGAAACGGTGTCCACGAATGCTCACCTGTCCTTTCCCCCAGTGGAGTGCCCTCTGGAACTGCCACAGGACAGTGACAAGCCTCTGCTTAGTCACTCTCCCCCCCACCTATGCAGCAAAACACTCCAGGATGGCCCTTCGCAGATCCGCTAAAAAGAAAACCTTGCCTAATTCAGAGATGGCCACCATCTTCAGGGATCCCAACCATCATTCCATGCCCCCCTTAGCAGCAGGTTGGACCCAATGGTGGCAAGTCTGGGTCAGCGACACTGAATCAGCCGTAAATCTCAGGCTTGAAGAATCAGGCCTTGCCCTTCAGCAGGCATAAATTGTTCCCCCCATGTGCAGAACCAGAATCTGCGGGGGAACCTTCACCAGTCCTTGCTGGAAGAACGTGGGCAGGAGGCGCTCCCAACGCATGCCGCATCTGCCCAACCACTGAATGGTGGCACACTGGCTGAGCCCCAGCCAGGCTCCACCACTTGAGGAGGCACTCTGACCTGCCCAGAGAACCAAGCTGTGCCCCCAGATGAGTACCCGTACCGGTTCCTCACACTCCGGACATCTGAAAGAACAAGAGACAAGCATGTGAACACCAACGTCCTCATATTCGAAAAGGCCCAGCAGTGGTCTTGTGAAGGCCTGGTACGCTTTGGAGCGCCACCAGCCAACGGACTGCACTTTGTCCGATGTCAGCCCCAGAGACGCGGGGCAAACCCAATGCCTTAAAGGCGGCAGAGTGACTACCCAGAATTGATGTTTGGTCTAGGGATGTCAGAGAATTCTGCTGCGGATCTCAGTGAGGCCGAATGCCAGTGCATTCAGCCCCCTGAACTCCGTGGCGGAACGGCCTGCCACCCCCCCGCCCCCCACGGATCCCCCCCAGGATGAGACTTACCTGGGGCGGATGTTCTGGACGGCGGCAGCTCCAGCGGTGGCTTCGGCAGAGGCGGCGGTGGCGGCTGGTCTTCCAACCGGCTGCCGCCGCCGCCATTTGCAGTCTTCCCCCTCCCCATTCATGATAGGCTACGTAAAGACTTACGTAGCCTATCACGTCTGGGTTAAAAAAAAATTTAAACAAAGCGTACGCAAATGGCGGTGGTTACGGCCGCCACCATTTGCGTTCCCTATTTTTGGTTGTCTTAGTCTATGTAAATATTTACGTAGACTAAGACGGTGAAAATAAAGGGGAACGCAAATAGCGTCAACCAAATAAGCAAATAAGACAATCAAAAATAGGGAACGCAAATGGTGGCGGCCGTAGGATCCCTGTGGAGCGAAACCGGCTGGCCAGGATTCCGGGGGGAGGGACGACGCGACTCCCCCCCCCGCCCCGTGGAACCCGGCAGAGCCAGGTAAGGGGAGTTTCATACATCCCTAGTTTGGTCAGGGAAGAGGAGTCACTAAGGCCGAAGAAGGGACCGGAGAGACTCCCCCAGACCTTGAGAAAAAGCCCCCAGGGTGGTGACCGGATGAAGGTCCAGCACCAGGGCTGGGAAGAGCGATGCGCTGACCCCACTCCCGACCCGGTTGGTTCTGTACTTCCTCAGCCGAATAAAGACCACCCGCTGGGGAAATTGCACATCACCAAACTGCAAAGCCTCGTGTGGTGAGTTAACAAAAGCAGGCCACAGACCCCATAAAACCAGCAATATGTCTGGAGGCAGAAGGGCTCTGGAGTCTGGAGGCATCAGGGACCCCCAAGACCAACCCCGGAGCACCTGCCTGACCCAGAAGTTGGCAGTGTTGTCAGCCCCACCCTTCATCTTAGCCCAGAAGGCCAGTGCAGCAAGCCCCCCCCCCCAATAGTCCGGGCAGAGAGCCATAGTTCCTTTCATGGGCTTTTGCAATTGATCGTAGTCCTAAATTGATTCCGGCTGAACAGTATGCTGAGGCCTTTGCTTGGGAAGAAAATGGAGCCAAAACTATGGTTACTCTAGCAGGATACCCTATGGGTAGGGTGAGAGAAAATCAAAGGAGCCTACACTACATCTTACTTAAAGGCCAGGATTGGACTCATCTCCTGCACTGCCATAGTGCTGGGCATAGTAAAGGAAGCTGAATAATAGGAAAACTCCTGCTATACATATAGGCCCAGACAGCGCCCCTCAACTGTCACAGATAAAATTTTAACAATTTGTCATCTACTTCCAAAGACTGTCTCCATTCAAAAGTCACCAGGGGAGAAACGTGAGATAAGTTAGAAGCCACACAATGAAACAGAGAATGAATATCTGGACCTGTGAGTAGCATTCTAAATGTTTGTTAGCCATTCTGCTTGTTTGTTAGCATAGCACAGCACAGCACAGCACACCTCCTAGTTTTAACAAGGAAGCTGGTTGATTTTTATTTTCTGTTTAAAGAAAATAAAAGGCTTATAAAATATCAAATTTGAAGGTCAGGGGAGAAAATTAACAACTAGGGATGTACGAAAGTCACTTACCGTTTCGCAGATCTGCTTCGTGGTGGAGGGGAGGCGCTCCATTCCTCCCCCCGGAGTCCTGCCCAGCCGGCTCCGCTCCACAGGGATTCCGCAGAGCTGCCGGCCGGCTCTGCCCGCAGCCGGACATCCGGCCGCTGGGCAACAGGGACGCAAATGGCAGCTGCTGTAGCCGCCATTTGCGTCCCTGTATTTAACCGTAATAGGCTACGTAAATATTTACGTAGCCTATCACGGCAAAGTAAAAAAAAACAAACACGTACGCAAATGGCGGCGGCTACAGCGGCCGCCATTTGTGTTCCTTATTTTTCGCCATTTTAGTCGACGTAAATATTTACGTAGAGTATTACGGCGAAAATAAAGGGGAACACAAATAGCGTAGTGGTCGCTATTTGCGTTCCTTTTTGATTCGCCGTTTTAGTCTACGTAAATATTTACGTAGACTAAAACGGCGAAAAATAAGGAACACAAATGGTGGCCGCTGTAGCCGCCACCATTTGCGTACGCCTTTTTTTTTTTTTTACTTTGCTGTGATAGGCGAAGAAGCCGTGATAGGCTATTTGCATTCCTTTTTGATTCGCCGTTTTAGTCTATGTAAATATTTATGTAGACTAAATGGCGAAATATAAGGAACGCAAATGGTGGCCGCCGTAGCCGCTGCCATTTGCATATGCCTTTTTTTTTTTTACCCAGACGTGATAGGCTATGTAAGTCTTTATGTAGCCTATCACGTCTGGGTAAAAAAAAAAAAGACCAGACTGCAAATGGTGGTCACGGCAGCCGGTAGGAAGACCAGCTGTTGCTGCTGCCGCCGCCGGAGCCGCCGCCGCCCGAAACATCCACCCCAGGTAAGTCCCGGAATGGGACTTACCTTTGCCGAATGTCCCTGGCGCTGGCGGCTCCCGGCGGCGGTTCGGTGGCGGCGGCCCGTCTTCCGACCGGCTGCCGCCGCTGCCATTTCCCAATAATAATTAAAAAAACACAAGCAAACATGATAGGCTACGTAAAGATTTACGTAGCCTATCACGGCTAGATTTTCAAAAAACACCGTGATAGGCTACGTAAATCCTTACGTAGCCTATCACGGCTGACTTTAGAAAAAAAAGTCATTTGCGTCCCGGCCGGCCAGGAGGATTCGCGGCCGGAGGGACGGGGCGCCTCCCCCCCGGCCAGAATTTCAGCGGGGAGGAATGGAGCGCCTCCCACCCACTGCGAAGCAAGCTGAGGGACCAGGTAAGTGACTTTCGTCCATCCCTACAGTGGCAATTATATAAGTTGGGTTAGCAGCCTGTTACCTTCTAGGAGATGCTCCAGACGCATGCCGCATCCACCAACCACTGAATGGTGGCATACCAGCTAAGCCCGACCTGGGATCTGCGGCTTGAGGAGGCACTCTGACCAGCGCCAAAAAAAAAACCCATGCTGTGCCCACAGACGAGCACCTACACTGGGGTCACACACACTCCAGCCATCTAACAAAGCACATTCCTCCCATTAAGTTGAGGAAGCAAGCTGGACCGCTGATCATTATCAGCGCATGACCTGAAAAAGGTCCTTGCTTTTCCCGCCCACAGGTTGTTCCTTCCTAGATGCAGCACCAGAACCTGCGGAGGAACACGCACCAACCCATAATGGAATGGAGTGGGAAGAAGGTGCTCTCGCTACAAGCTGCGCCTGTCAATCCGCGAACACGTGCGCACTGGAACAGGCTGCTGTGGGAGCTGCCACCTGACCTATATGCGCTACAACCAGCTCATAACACCATGCTGTGTCTGGACATGAGCGTGCATGTGCACAGGTTGACATCCAATACATTGGTCTAAAGGAAGAAATAACTGTAAAGACAAGAGATGCCGAGTAGTAGAGTCCACACTTTAGGAATGGAAACAAGACCATAACTGTAAACTACCTGGAGGGCTACAACTACTGCAGCTGAATGAGAGAGCAACACCCCAGGGCTCCCTATCAACCCAGGTGCGGTAGGCCCTTGTCATGTGAGACATGAAATGCAGCGTGGCTTACACTACTTAAAAACACAACACTCAACGAGAGCCTCGTAGCATGGTCTCTGGAATATCCGATGTCTGGGTATCAGAGGAAACGTTGGCACTGGCATTCAACCTGCCGTTTGTACGCCTCATGAGAAAACAGGTGTTGCACAGGGGGTGTTGCAAATTCAATACTACTACCCGATCCGTAAGGATCGGATTGTGGGAGGACTGTATTTTACTGACCTGAATGGAGGCTTGCCCTTCACACACAAGAAATTTAAGAATGGACATAATGCCTTGAATCAGCCTGCAAAAGCAATGCTGTGTATAAGAGAATTTCAAAAACGGGAACTCAAGAGATCATAGGGCAGCCCTTGGGCATGGCACTATGCATCAGATGATCCTATACGTTGACCTTAACAGGGTAGTGTTTCTTACCTCCCTTGCTACTGCACAGTTGTAACTAGGGATGTCAGAGAATTCCGCGACAGATCTCAGTGAGGCCGAATGCCAGTGCATTCGGCCCCCCGAAAACCGTCACGGAACAAAGCCCCCACCCCCTCCAACCCACGAAAAGCACGCGGGACAAAGTGCCCGCCGCCCCCACCCCATGAAAGGTGTGCGAAACGGAGCACTTACCTGCTCCCGTCTGCGCTGCTGTGAGAATGGCGGCCGTCCTGCGGCCACCATTTGCTTCCTCCTTCTTCAGCCGTGATAGGCTACGTAAATACTTACATAGACTATCACAGCTAATGCAGGGATGCCTTTTGTGTCCCTGCGGAGGCCGTGATAGGCTACGTAAGTATTTACGTAGTCTATCACTGCGGGGGGGGGGGGAACCCCAGCGTACGCAAATGGTGGTAGCTGCTGCCATTTGCATACGCTGGGGTTTCCCCCCCCCTGCCATGATAGGCTACGTAAATATTTACGTAGCCTATCACGGCTCACTACAGGAACGCAAATGACAGCGGCTACGACAGCCGCCATTTGCATCCCTGTAGGGCCGCCCAGTGGCCGGCTGTCCAGCTGCAGGCGGCCGGAGCCGGCCGGCGGCTCCGTGGCCTGGCTGCGGAGCGGAGCCGGCCAGCCAGGATTCCGGGGGGAGGCACAGAGCACCTCCCCCCCAGCGAGGATTCCGGGGGGAGGGACGAAGCACCTCCCCCCACCTGTGGAACCCGGCGGAGCCAGGTAAGCGGGGTTTCGTACACCCCTAGTTGTAACCTTAATAAATTTAACCAGTTGGCTGAATTGGCAAAACTCCTGGCACTGACTGTGGAGTACGAAGCAGATGCCACCTGTTCCCAAGACCATGCCCTTGGAGCGAATGCTAAAGCCGCTGCCCCACAATATGAACAAAGAACAACCCTTGTAATAAATCCATTGAGACAAGTTAGGCGGAGGGCCAGGGATTGGCCTAAAGTCACACAGTGAGGTTTATGGCCTAGTGGGGACTAGAACATATATTTCTAAGTCAGAACCCCAAACCCACATAGCTACCGGTCTCCCCTCACGGGGTTGGCAACGGCTCTACCAAGGCGTGAGTCAAGATTCTCGTCGCGCCCTATCCCGGGAAGCTGGGTATCGAGCCTCAGATCGTGTTTAATAACAAGGGGGCTCTGCAAGATGCTCAAAGGCCAGAGTCTGAAACTTAAGTGAGGCGTGGGGCCTTCCCCTCTTTCCCCCCTCCCCTTTTCCGGTTCTTTTCTTCTCATTGGCCCCCTACCGCATTCACAATGGATAAAGGGGGGGGGGGAAACACAATCCCTTAGTCTTTTTACACAACCTTAATCTAACCCAATTTAAGGTAAGTCAGCTGGGAAGAAACAAAGGGGGGGGTGTCTCAGTGACCTAGTGACCTGAAATCCTTACAAATCCAATCAGAAAATAATTAAGTATGTGTATATATGTATGTGATTCTCCCATACACTTACAGACCAGGCCTGACCCTCCTTAGCTTCGGCAGAGCAGAAGACTCATGCTCCTGCAGACCATTCCCTTAGAGCAAATGTTAAAGCTGCTGCCCCACAAAATGAATGAGGAACAACCCCTTACAACAACCCGGTGAGGAAGGTTAGGGAGAAGGACAAGGGATTGGCCCAAAGTCACCCAGTGAACTCCATGGCCTATCGGGGACTGGAACCCATACCTCTCAGTCCCAATACCGTGCTCTAACCACTGCAACAAGCTGGCACTCGAAGGTGCCCAGGAGGTATGTAAACAACAGAGCCTCAAACCCACAGGGCTACCGCATAGGGGTCCACAATGGCTCTACCAGGGTGTCCCCCCAGATTCTTGCCACGCCCTACCCGGGGAAGCTGGGGATTGAGCCACAGACATTCTTTAACAAAACAGGGGCTCTATGAAGTGCTCAAAGGCTCCCTGTCTGTAATTTAAGCGGGGGGGGGGGGGCTTCCACAGGATGCTAGGTAAGAAAGGGGGTGTCCCGAGTCCGGGAAGCAGACAGTCTCACCCCTTGATGCAAAAGCGCCTCTTCTTCCTGCGGCACACCTAGGGAATGCAAGGCCCGGAAGGGCCGGACAGCCCGCCTCCCGGAGAGACTACCACCCAGGATTGCACCACTCCCGCAGGGCCCTTTCAGCCAAACTTTGGGCCAGATGGCCCAAGAAGGGTCGAAGATGCATGTTGCCATGTCTGCAGCAATTCCTTCAAGCTGCTCGGCCACTGGGCCAGCTAAATATATTGCTGCAGGTGTGGCAAAAACTCAGGCCATCCCCTGCCCCGAAGAAAAAACAAGGTGCGGGAGACACGATTGTGCCGCTGCCGGCAGCTGCCACGTGCCCTGCTGGACAGGGCAGGCAGCCTAGCCACGAACAGCAGGCCGGCCACTGCGGCCTCCTCCACTCCTCTTCCACGAGGGCCGAGGCCCGAGGGAGAAGAAAGGTGCCATTCCCACCGCCGCCCTGTCAGAATCCCTTCTCAAGGGGCTGCGCACTGCCGGGCAAAGATGGCGGCCTACCTGCATCCCAGCAGGCTGGCCATAGCCACCTCTTCCACCGCTTAGGCCGCGGCCCGGGGGAGAAGGGACGTGCCTTTCATGGCGCCGCCGCCACCTTGCCCACATGCCGAGGCCCGCGGGAGAAGGAGCACGCCATTTACGGTGGCGCCGCCTCATCCACCTCTCCCCTGCAAAGGCTGAGGCCTGGGGAGAAGGGATGTACCGCTCATGGAGCTGCCGTCTTGCTCCCCCACCCGCGAATGCCGAGGCCTGTGGGAGAAGGAGCGTGCCTTTTATGTCGCCGCCACCTCATCCGCTTCTCCCCCGCAAAGGCCAAGGCCTGGGGAGAAGGGACGCGCCGTTCATGGCATCGCCGCCTTGCTCCCCCACCCACGAATGCCGAGGCCCGCGGGAGAAGGGGCGCACCGTTTACGGCGCTGCCGCCTCGTCCACCTCTCCCCCATGAAGGCTGAGGCCTGGGGAGAAGGGACGCACCCTTCACGGCGCCACCGCCTTGCCCGCTCCCCCCCATGAATGCCGAGGCCCGTGGGAGAAGGAGCGCGCTGTTTATGGCACCGCTGCCTTGTCCACCTCTACCCCGCGACGGCCCAGGGGAGAAGGAGCAAGCTTGTGCTGTGAGGGGGGCGAACCGCCATCGCCAAGGACACTGCCTTGCCGAAGATGCCACCGCTGTGCTGCCAAATGAGCCAGAAAAGCCAGAATGAAAGAGGAGAGGGGGCGGCGCGGCCTAAATATTGGCTGGCTCCCCCCCCCCGCCCCACTGGGACGTTGAGAGCGAGGGCCAATGGCCTTAGACCTCATCCCGCCCTTCCCCCCCACAACAATCCCCCCCCCCCCCCGCGGCCAGGCAAGCCGGACGCAGGGTGAGGGGACTTCTTAAGGTATACCCATTAAAGTAGACTGAAAGACATGATGTCCTCCTATATTGTTCAAATAGCTTTTAAAGGCTCCTCAATATGTTTTAAATATTTTTAAAGTGTTTTTAATGTTTAATATTGTATTATTTTGATACTTTTATGGTTGTCTTTTGTTTTGTTACTTTGTTGTTGTTGTTTGGTTTTATGATTGTAAACTGGCCCAAAGGCATTTGCCAGTTGGGCAGTCTAGATATCTGATAATAAATAAACTATTAACATCTGAATGTGTTAATGGGCAATTTAAAGATCCATATGGTTTGGTGAATATCTGATACCTAATTACAGTGACCATGGGGACATGTGAAAGTGATAAATACAAGAATCAATAAAGCTACATATTGTTAATGCAGAAAACGTACCTTTCCTTGCTGGACATTTAAAATTTCTGACAGCTATCATATCAGCATCTGGAAATCATAGAATTCATTAATTAAACAAAACTAATCAAGATCAACCTCTCTGCCTCCATAAATGTATTCTGCAAATAGTTCTTTGTCTGCTTTTGTCCTCTTTTTATCCATGCAGCAGATAAAACAACCCATATTTCTAATTCTGTGAAGACAGCTGCAGACAAAAGGAAAGTGAATTTAATGTTCAAGTGTGTTAGGCGGAAATACATTTTGCATATCACACAGGATATGCAAATCAAAGGCAGACCTGAGAAGGGAGATAGCCATTTTTCAATTATGTGACAAATACGCTATTTCTGATAGCCTTGTCAGTTAAAAAAAAGAAAAAGGACAGGTGGGGGTGAGGAAGCTGTAGTTCAGTGGAGCGGGATCAACACCTCTAATGTAGCACATGATCCCTAATTGCTTCCTCGGCTTTCACAGCAATAACTACTCTGTGTCTGTTCCTGCAGTTATCAAAAGAATGCCCCTCTTATTACGAAGGAATTCAGATGTTTGTATTAGCCTTTGTCTCAAAAGGGATGTCTAGTAGTTAATTGATCAGGTTATTTATGGCAAAAGCCATTCCAGCAATGAGGCAAACTACAGAGCACAGTGCTGTGTCACCTTCTTACATTATTCAAGCAACTTTACATGAAAAAGATTGAAATGATGTTTGTGAACTTTATTACTCAGGGTGACAAGTTAATGCATGAATGATGGCACAGATGTCCTAGAGAAGATTTACTGTGCCTGTAAAACTAAATAAATATCTAAAGATGCAGGGTTCCCACTCCCCCCATCAGAACTCATATCCAAGTAGTATACATTATTGAGCATGTTATATTGAAGTTGACATGAAGAGTCAACAACGCCTGTCTGCTGCATATTATATAATATATTCAACAAAAAGGAAGACTCTGCTTAACCAGTGGGCATTTTATTTCTATATTTAAAATTTACTTTAATAATTGAACATTCAAACAGGGCAACTGAAAGATCTTTTAAATCATACAAGCATGTTATTCTAATTTGAAAGATACACAGATATGCAGACATTGAAAGTCCTTTTGTAAAGTCAGACACACAAACTTCTATCAAGGCTTTTAGCTGACCTTGGCATAAGTTTTAAAAATACTCATTTCAATTTCCGTATTGTGTAAGCTGTCCACAATTTAGAAAGCCCTTGAGAAGGATTTTTTAAAAAATGGCAGCTTTCTTGGGCTCTTCTTCATTTGTCTTAAATTCGAAACCAGAACTTTAACATTTCCAAGACACTGTTTCATTCACTCATACGTCGCGACCATACATTTAAGTTGTTGAAAGTTCAGAACACAAATGACATAATTTTCCTGGAGAAGCAAAAACTGGGATATCATGCCATCATCAAGAAATGGGTTTCTTTACTTGCTATCATCTGGTCTGGATCCCATTCCAAGCATGCCTCTGTCGTGGGTCATGGTATTGCCTATGAGCACCGCATTGCTCCCAGTGTCATGACATAGAATCACAGAATCATAGGGTTGGAAGGGGCCTACAAGACCATCGAGTCCAACCCCCTGCTCAGTGCAGGAAGCCTGATTCCCAGGCGGTCTCCCGTTCAAACACTAACCAGGGTTGACCCTGCTTAGCTTCCTCACATGTGTTTGCAGCTGTCATGCAGGCTCTCTTTTCATCTGCTTGGACTTCCTCCTTAGCTTATCCTACTCATCAACAGGGATGTGGCAAGTCATCCCATTACATCCATTAAACTAAAGCCTCATGGCAAAACTCCTTAAGAAATGTAGACAAGCAAGCAAAGAAACTAAATAAAAAAAGACAAAATCAACATGTAATAATCCTTACAGGGAACAATCTCTGCAGAGAAAGATCTCCTGAAGAATTAAAACCCCATGCAAGCTTTCCCCATGACTACTGTTGCTGAACTGAAAATAGTTCTACCTGTATTCCTTTTTACAATGTACTGAAAGCAGTTGGTTCTACATCCAGAACTATAACCTGGTTTTTGACAGAAAAAGCAAGACTTCAAAAATCTCAGGTAGAGCTGCGCTTTAATGCCCTCTTGAAATTCTCTACCCTGTTTTTGACCAGAAAAATTGGGGAGGGGGATCATTTCATCAAATTCTTCCATGGGGAGAAGAAATTCTCCAACAGTTTTTTTTTGGGGGGGCGGGGGGGCATTTCACCATTAGCAGTAACACAAATTCTTGCTTTTTTGTTGTTTGTATTTTGCTGCCACTGCAAGTGGGAGCAGCACAACGCCCTGGACCTTAAGTCATTCCGGGGCATTGTGAGGTGAAAAGTCACCAATAATGGTGGAGAATATTTGGAGAAAAAATTGCAGATCAGCCTTGTTCTAGGAGGGTAGGAAAAAGAAAAATCGCAGAAAATGTTTGAGAAAATTTATCTTCTGAGAAAATTCAGCTCAGCTCTAATATCAAGTAGTTTAATATAGCAGATGTAGAAGCAGAATAAATTGGTATTCTCCTTCAAGACATAGGTCACATGCTAGTCTCTTCCCTCTTTCATTCTTTGCTAATATTAGTACATTCATCTTGACATTGGACTTTTAAGCTTTGACACTTCTTTTGAGGAATGCTCTTAGGGAGCTTCTTATTTGGCAACATTGTTTTTCTTTGATTAATTTAAAGAGAAATATTTATTATATCCAGTGATATCCAAAATCTGCAATATTTTATTTTACACTTGAGGTTCTAACAGGAAGCCCAAGGCTGAAAATGTCCAAGAAGGAAAAGGAAATTCTCATTTTCTGAAACATTCTCTCTGTATATTTCAAACAACAAGCTTCACAATACCTGACAAGAGATGATTCTTGGCTAAAGAAACGCCTGTTTGGTGGGGGGTGGGAAACACAATTTCCATGGTAAAGAGATGGGGCATAGAGATGGGCATCTCTGCATGCTGTGCTCCCCATCACAATCATCCTCCCCTGGTCTGCCAAACAGCTGATTCACAGACTCTGGGGAGTGTGATCTTTATGAGGAGGATAACACACTGGGATGACCCTGCATGCTGTCCTCTCCATCACAACTGAACTCCCCTTTATATGGGTGTGCAGGAAGAGTAATTTGAATGTGCTGTCTTCCTAAAGAAAATTGCTCTCCCTTGCCCCTGCTAAACAGTTGAACGGCCTGGTTGGGGGAGTATGCAATTTGCTGAATTTGGCAGTGGCAGCCCGGGCTCCTGCACAGGCCACATGTAAGGCCTCTGAGTCTGAATGTGGGTCATTCACAGGTGCTTTAAAAGAACCCATTTATCTAAAATTTCATTTTTCCACTCTTCTAACAAGGAAAATATCATTTTCATTATGTGAATTGTTTTTGTGGTGAAGGGGCTTGCACAACTCAGTGAAGTCATAAGCTATGCCGTGCAGGGCCACCCAAGACCAACAGGTCATGGCAGAGAGTTCTGACAAAATGTGGTCCACTGGAGAAGGAAATGGCAACCCACTCCAGTATTCTTGCCAAGAAAACCCCATGGAACGTATCACAAGGCTAAAAGATATGACGCCGGAAGAGGAGCGACTCAGGTCGGAAGGTATCCAATATACTATTGGGGAAGAGCAGAGGGAATTTCCAAGTAGCGCCAGAAAGAGTGAAGCAGCTGGGCCAAAGCTGAAAGGACACTCAGCTGTGGATGTGTGTGGTGGTGAAAAGAAAGTCCGATGCTGTAAAGAACAATATTGTTTAGGAACCTGGAATGTAAGATCAATGAATCAAGGTAAGCTGGAGGTGGTCAAACATGAGATGGCAAGATTGAACATCAACATTTTGGGAATCAGCGAACTAAAATGGACAGGCATGGGCGAATTTAATTCAGGTGACCATTATATCTGCTACTGTGGGCAAGAATCCTTTAGAAGAAATGGAGTAGCACTCATAGTCAATAAAAGGGTGAGAAAAGCAATACTGGGGTACAATCTCAAAAACAGTACAATGATCTCAGTACGAATCCAAGGCAAACCATTCAACATCACAGTAATTCAAGTCTATGCCCCAACCACTGAGGCCGAAGAAGCTGAGGGTGATTGGTTCTATGAAGACCTACAACACCTTCTAGAACTAACACCAAAAAAAGATGTCCTCTTCATCATAGGGGATTGGAATGCTAAAGAAGGAAGTCAAGAAATAACTGGGATAACAGGCAAGCATAGCCTTGGTGTACAAAATGAAGCAGGACAAAGGCTAATAGAGTTTTGCCAAGAGAACACGCTGATCATAGCAAACACTCTTTTCCAACAGCACAAGAGGCGACTCTACACATGGACATCACCAGATGGTCAATATCGAAATCAGATTGATTATGTCCTTTGCAGCCAAAGATGGAGAAGCTCTATACAGTCAGTAAAAACAAGACCTGGAGCTGACTGTGGCTCAGATCATGAGCTTCTTGATGCAAAATTCCGGCTTAAATTGAAGAACGTAGGGAAAACCACTAAACCATTCAGGTATGACCTAAATCATACAGAGTTGGGAAAGGAGTACAACAAGGCTGTATACTGTCACCCTGCTTAACTTATATGCAGAGTACATCATGAGAAATGCCAGGTTGGATGAATCAGAGGTCGGAATTAAGATTGCCGGGAGAATTATCAACAACCTCAGATACACAGACGATACCACCCTAATGGCAGAAAGCGAAGAGGATCTAAAGAGCCTCTTGTTGAGGGTGAAAGAGGAGAGTGCAAAAGTTGGTTTGAAACTCAACATTAAAAGAACTAAGATCATGGCATCTGGCCCCATCACTTCCTGGCATATAGAAGGGGAAGAAAAGGAAGCAGTGACAGATTTTATTTTCTTGGGCTCCAAGATCACCACAGACAGTGACTGTAGCCATGAAATTAAAAGACACTTGCTCCTTGGGAGGAAAGCTATGGCAAACCTAGACAGCATAGTAAGAAGTAGGGATGTCAGAGAATTTCGCCATGGATCTTGGGGAGGCTGAATGCCAGTGCATTCGGCCCCCCGAAATTGGTGGCGGAACGGCCTGCCACCCCCCCCCGTCTCCCCCCCAGGACTTACCTGGGGCAGATCTTCCAGGCGGCAGCAGCTGCGGTGGTGGCGGCGGTTCGGCAGCGGCGGCAGCTGCGGCGGCCCATCTTCTGACCGGCTGCCGCCGCCACCATTTCCACTTAAAAAAAAAAAAAAAAGATGTGATAGGCTACGTAAATGTTTACGTAGCCTATCACGTCTGGCTTAAAAAACAACAACAACGCGCGTACACAAATGGTGGCGGCCACGGCCGCCGCCATTTGCGTTCCTTATTTTGGCACGTCTTAGTCTACGTCAAGATTTGTCTATGTCAAGCTATGCTATTTGTGTCCCCCTTATTTTCGCCGTCTTAGTGTACGTAAATCTTGACGTAGACTAAGACGTGCCAAAATAAGGAACGCAAAGGGCGGCAGCCGTGGCCGCCGCCATTTGCATATGCGCGTTGTTGTTTTTTTTTTTTAGTCAGACGTGATAGGCTACGTAAACATTTACGTAGCCTATCACGGCTGACTGCAGGGATGCAAATGGCAGCGGCTACCGCCGCCACCATTTGCATCCCTGCTAGTCAGCGGCTGGATGTCTGGCTGCTGGCGGAGCCGGCCGGCGACTCCGCAGAATCCCTGTGGAGCGGAGCGGGCTGGCGAGGATTCCGAGGGGAGGGACGGAATGCCTCCCCCCACCATCAACATAATCCGCGAACAGGTAAGTGACTTTCATACATCTCTAGTAAGAAGCAGAGACATCACCTTGCCAACAAAGGGTCGTATAATCAAAGCTATGGTTTTCCCAGTAGTAAGGTATGGCTGTGAGAGCTGGACTATAAAGAAGGCTGAGCGCCCAAGAATTGATGCTTTCAAACTGTGATGCTGGAGAAGACTCTTATGAGTCCCCTGGACTGGAAGGAGGTCAGATCAGTCAATCCTAAAGGAAATCAACCCTGACTGCTCATTGGAAGGACAGATACTGAAACTGAAGCTCAACTATTTTGGCCACCTAATGCGAAGAGAAAACTCCCTGAAAAGACCCTGATGCTGGGAAAGATTGAAGGCAAAAGGAGAAGGGGACGGCAGAGGATGAGATGGCTAGATAGCATCACCGATGCAATGAATATAACCTTGAGCACACTCTGGGAGAGAGCGGAGGACAGGAAGGCCTGGCGTGCTACAGTCCATGGGGTCGCAAAAAGTCGGACACGACTTAATGACTGAACAACAACAAAACATGCATAGGTTTGCACCCTTAAATGATTTGAAATCTAGACACCTGTTTCATCCATCCATTTGAGTTCAATTTGTATATGTAGATTTGTTTTTGCATAGATAGACATAATTTCATATTTGTCATAATTAGTTACAATTGCCACTTGTCCAAAGTATTGCATTTCTTATAATTTCTGACAGAATATTTAACGCATCTGTGACAAATAACAGAATATCAGAAGCATAAAGTCCTAATTAACTTGTATGATTCTAAACAAGGATTCCACAGTAAATGCACATTGATAGGGGAAAAGGGACCCCTTATAATGCCAGAGGTCACGAAACAACCCGGGTGTGATTTTATTTTTTTCTGCATCACAGGCCTGCAATGTGGAATATATTGCATTAGCAGCATTCATCAACCAATCTCCCAAGCCATTGCCTACTGTTAAATAATGTAAAAAGCCCCATTCCGTTTTGTCAAAGGCCTTGTCAACATGCATGAATACAGCCACTGAAGCAATACAATGTGGAGTTTGGAATACTGAATGACATTCGCAATTTTTCTGATATTGAGTATTATGTAACGATTATGCAAGAAGTGTTCCTAATAAGGATGATGATATTGTTCAATTAATTGATATGATTGACTGGCCAGAATAGCTATAGAAATATTTGCATCCTGATTAATTGGATAATTAGATGACTATGCAAATGTAACTTTCAAAGTGTGGAGGGTTGTGGTGGGCAATGGAACTATGCTTGCTGTCCCTGCACCAAACTTCTGTGCGTTTAATTCAATGTCTGCATAGGACCCCATGTATTAAAACTGGGTTCCCCATCATGTAGGGAGAGTCCTATGGACATAAAGTTGCACGTGAATGGGATCTATTCAGCCACAAAGGCTGCAATCCTTTACACAGTTGCCTGGGAGAAAGTCCCAATGAACTCGTTGAGGCTTACTTCTGAGTAGACCTGCTTGGGATTGTGCTGTAAACTGACAGCTCATGCTATCCCCCTCCACATATTTCAAGTAATATCTACACAGTCCTGAGAAGTAAGTGGCATGGTATCCCAGCCAGGTTTTGGAACTGTAAAATTCCGGCAGTTTTTCAAGCTTCCAGGAGAACACTTTCCTTTGATATTGTATTATACATTTCTAATATTGATGGTGTAATCTGGATTCCAAAATGTTTATAAAATTCCTCTGGATACCTTTAGTTCCTTGAGATTTTTGTGCTGTTTTTAGGACTGTTAATTCTATGTAATTCTGCTGTAACAGGGTTTTTCTTTCTTTCTGTTTATCTACAAACCTAGGCATTATATTTGAATCCAAATAACTTCTTTTTTCCAGTGGAAGGATGTTCAGACTATAAAAGTTTTGATAACAAGTCATATAAGTGTGATCTATATCTTCGGTAATGTGAAGATTTTAATTTGATTTATATTGCAGACACCAGATGGTGCTGCTACTGGTTCTCCAAATACTTGTTTCTTGGTTTGGGGACAGGGGTATTTTTGTTCTCATAGAATCATAGAATCATAGAATAGTAGGGTTGGAAGGAGCCTACAAGACCATCGAGTCCAACCCTTGCTCAATGCAGGAATCCAAGTCAGAGCATCCCTGACAGATGGCTGTCCAGCCTCGTCTTGAATGCTTCCAGTGTGGGAGAGCCCACCATCTCCCTAGGTAATTGGTTCCATTATCGTATTGCTCTAACAGTCAGGAAGTTTTTCCTGATGTTCAGCCGGAATCTGGCTTCCTGTCACTTGAGCCCATTATTCTGTGTCCTGCATTCTGGGATGATCAAGAAGAGATCCTGGCCTTCCTCTCTGTGACAACCTTTCAAGTATTTGAAGAGCGCTATCCTATCAACCCTCAGTCTTCTCTTCTCAAGGCTAAACATGCCCAGTTCTTTCAGTCTCTCTTCATAGGGCTTTGTTTCCAGTCCCCCGATCATCTTTGTTGCCCACCTCTGAACCCTCTCCAGTTTGTCTGCATCCTTCTTAAAGTGTGGTGTCAAGAACTGGACGCAGTACTTCAGATGAGGCTTAACCAGTGCTGAGTAGAGAGGAACTAGTACTTCCCAGGATTTGGAAGCTATGCTTCTATTAATGCAGCCCAAAAGAGCATTTGCCTTTTTTGCAGCCCCATCACATTGTTGGCTCATATTCAGCTTGTGATCTACAACAATTCCAAAATCCTTTTCGCTTGTAGTGTTGTTGAGCCAAGTATTCCCCGCTTGTAGTGTTGTTGAGCCAAGTATTGGGATATTAGCTATCCCACCCAATTTTGTGTCATCTGCAAATTTGATCAGTATTCCCTGCACCTCCTCCTTCAAGTCATTAATAAAAATGTTGAAGAGTACTGGGCCCAGGACTGAGCCCTGTGGTACCCTGCTTGTTACCTCTCCCCGAGAAGATGCCATTGATAAGCACATTTTGAGTCCGATTCTGTAGCCAACTGTGGATCCACCTGAGAGTTGTTTCATCTAGCCCACTTTGAGCTAGTTTGCTCATCAGGATATCATGGGGCACTTTGTTGAAAGCTTTGCTGAAGTCCAGATATATTATGTCCACAGCATTCCTACAGTCCACAGAGGAGGTTACCTGATCAAAAAATGAGATTAGGTTCGTCTGGCAGGATTTGTTTTTGACAAATCCATGTTGGCTTTGAGTAATCACTGCATTGTTTTCAAGGTGCTTACAGACTGATTGCTTTATCATCTGCTCCAGAATTTTCCCAGGGATGGATGTCAGACTGACTGGTCTGTAGTTCCAAGGTTCCTCCTTTTTATCCTTTTTGAAGATTGGGACAACATTAGCCCTCCTCCAGTCATCTGGCACTTCACCCGTCCTCCATGACTTAGATAATAGACAGTGATAATAGACAGTGATAATAGACAGTGGTTCTGAGAGTTCTGCTAGTTCCTTTATGACTCTAGGATGCAGTTCAACTGACCCTGGAGATTTCAACTCATTCAAAGTAATTAGGTGTTTCTTGACCATAAGTCTATCAATTTCAAGCTGCAGTCCTGCCTCTTCAGCCTGTACTTCACCTATGCCAGGGGGCTTATATACCATGTTTTGGGAGAAGACTGAGCCAAAGTAGGAATTGAGCGCTTCTGCCTTTTCTTTGTCATCTGTTATCATTTTACCATCCTTATTTAATAGTTGAACCACCATTTCTTTCCTCTGTCTTTTACTATGCACATATCTGAAGAAAGCCTTTTTGTTGCTTTCAGCATCCCTTGCTAACCTCAGCTAATTCTCAGCTTTAGCATTCCTGACGCCATCCCTGCAATTCTGTGCTACCTGCCTGTACTCTTCCTTTGGAGCTTGGCCTTCCTTCCACTTCCTGTATGTGACCTTTTTGTTTTCAGGTCATCTCTAAGCTTTTTGTGAAGCCACATTGGCTTCTTCTGTTATCTTCCATCTTTTCTTCTTGTTGGAATTGTTTCTAATTGTGCCTTGAGAATTTCCTTTTTTAAAAACTCCCACCCATCTTGGACTCCTTTTCTCATTAGAGTTGCTTGCCTATGGGACCTTACTAATCATTGTTCTGAGTTTATTAAAATTGGCTTTCCTACAATCCAGGGTACATGTTTGGCTACACTTGGCTTTTGCTTCCTTTAGAACCAAGAACTCAAGTATAACATGGTCGCTTTCCCCCAGAGTTCCTGTAACTGCTACTTTATACACCAAGTCATCTCTGTTGGTTAGGATCAAGTCAAGCCGTTCCTCTAGTTCCTTCCTCCACTTTGTGTAGGAGGAATTTATCTGCCACACAAGTCAGGAATTTCCTGGAGGGGCCATGTTTTGTAGAATTTGTCTCCCAACAAATATCGGGGAAATTGAAGTCCCCCATTACTACTACATCATGCTTCCTTGAAACATTGGCTATTTGCTTTTCAAAAGTTTCATCCTCGTCTTCTCCTTGTTTGGGTGGCCGGTAGTAGACTCCGACCACCATGTTCCTTTTATACTTTGCTCTATTTATTTTAACCCAGATGCTCTCAATGGGGCTACCAAGCTCATCCTCATGTATTTCTGTGCAGAGATATGTATTTTTAACATATAGTGCAACACTACCTCCTTTTCTGTTCCTCCTGTTCTTTTCCTTTTATATCCTTCAACTGCTGTATTCCAGTCATGAGAGTCATCCCACCAAGTCTCAGTTGCACCTATCAGGTCATAATTTCCCTCCCATATTAAGAGTTCAAGTTCATGCTGTTTGTTTCCTATACTCTGGGCATTAGTATATAGACATCGAAGATCATGTGCTTCATAGTCTGGCTTTCTTCCTACATGTTTGTGAAGACTATTATTGGGTGCTATTAGAGCTGTTCTCTCCCTTGTGGTGCATGAGCCTTCATCCATTGTTACCCTCAACTTTACGTCTCCCTCCCCCGTAGGATTCAGTTTAAAGCCCTCCTGATGAAGTTCTTCATGCTGTGGCCAAACACATTCTTCCCAGCCTTTGTGAGGTGCAACCTATCCCTTACCAACTGTCCATCTTCCAGGAAGTATAGCCCGTGGTCCCAGAATCCAAATTTCTCTCATCGTTGCCACCTTCATAGCCAGTCTTTCCCTTTCTATCCCTCTTCTAACTACTGGAAGGATGGATGAGAAAACTATCTGGGCCCCAAAGTTCTTGAGTTTCCTTCCCAAAGCTTCAAAGTCTGATATGATTTCTTTGTAGCTCCGCTTGGCTGTATCATTTGTTCCCACATGGATGAGAAGAAAGGGATACCTGTCAGTGGGCTTTATGAGTGCAGACAACCCTTCAGTCACATCTCTAATCTGTCTTCCTGGGACACAGCATACCTGGTGAGTCCGTGGGTCTTCGTGACATACTTGGGTTTCAATCCCACGCAGCAAGGAGTCTCCCACTACTACTACTCTTCTCTTGTTGTTGTTGTAGGCCTTGGTTTCATCGCCTCTGCTTGACTGACCTTCAGCCTCTTGTTCGCTTTCATGCAGGTTCCCCTATAATTCTTCCTCTGCAGGCTGTCCTCCAGTCTCATCCTCAAATACCTGAAAACGATACCGTAGTTCCAGTGCTTCCACTGGTGTAGAGTGGCTTCTAGTTCTTCTACTCCTAACCGTCACCCTTTTCCAACGAGTATCCTCTACTGTATTTTTCTTGACCTCAGCATTTCCTTCTTCTGCCTCAGCTTGCTGGTGCTCTTCAAGCTTCTGGTCTTCACTTTGCTGCTGTAGTTCCACCATTCTGTCCAAGAACTCTTCATGTTCTCTTATTTCCTGGATGGTCAACAGTAGGGATGGCGGAGAATTCCGCCACAGACTCCAATGAGGCCAGACCCCCCGGAGTCTGTGACGGAATGGATCACTCACCTCCGCCTCCCTGCGGGATCCATCCGGGTCGGATTCCTGTCCACATCGGCCCTGAGGAGCTGGCCACCAGCTCCGCAAGGCTGGAGAAAGTCGATACGGCTGGCAGCCATTGCTGTGCTGTATCTCTGTGTAAAGCTGGATCTACACTTACCGCCTTTTTTTGCTTCCAATGAGGTTTCACCACCCGCCTTTCACACTACGCAGTAGCTGCCTCGAATTGGAACCAGAATTTCCCACTTCCGTGCTCCCACTTTCAATACCCTACTATCCCGGTATTTCCCCTTAATGTGCTCTGATTTTCCGCCTTCGCTATCATATCCAGTCGTAGTCCCCTCCCCCACCCATCCATATGTGGTGGTGTTTGTATTTCCCTCCTGTCCAATCACAGCTCTCGAGGCCCCATGTCTTCTTCCAGCTACCGATCACATAGCTTCCTCAGCAGCCCCTGTTTCCTCAGCAACAAGCAAAGGGCTGGATGTGCGCGCGCTTGTCTGATCTCGGAAGCTAAGCGGGGTCGGTCCCGGTCAGTGCTTGGATGGGAGACTGCCTGGGAATCAGGCTTCCTGCACTGAGCAGGGGGTTGTTGTATCCCTTCAAATGAGATTAAGTTTTACCCCCTCCTATCCCCTGCTCTGGATGTTTTTTCTTTAAAATTCAGGCGTTATCCTCACAGAATCAGGGCTTCTCCGGGATGTTTTTTTTTTTCTAATTGAGGCATGATCTTTGAAGCTTCAAAGTTGCTTCCTATGCACCATCTGGCTTCCGCCCCCCCACTCTGAGGTGCCTCGGTTAGACAGCTGAAATCAGACAGCTCCTCCCACCCTGTATTGGATTTTTGGCCACCTCTGAGTTTGGAGGTGGCCAACTATCCCCATAGGATTGTGCCCTAATTGACACAAACGTCTCTTTATTGGTCAGCAGTCCTGTCTTCCAGCAGTTTTTACATTTCGTCACTATGTATGCCTTTTTTCCTCTACAGAATGTCTGTTTTCTTTTGCTATGATTAATCCATAGATCAGTTTTGATGATTCACTGCACAGATCTCAGCTTCAGGTCAAGTCTGTCTGACGAGTTACAGTATCTGTTCAGAGAATTATGAGCACCAAGGATTATCTCCCACTGAACCTCTTAACAACAATATCTATATTATAGGGCATCCCTGAGGAGAATCCACTTATCTAATATAAGATGATCAGAACCCCCAGAGATGTTTTTAGTAAATCAAATTCAGTTTAGCTGCAATGGTCTGCAGGGAAAGGGGGAAGAAAAGAACAACTCTTTTGCAACCTGCTTTCAGAAACATGGGAGCTGGTGCTGTTGCAATCACAGCCTAAGGCAGATCCAAACCCTTTATCCCACCCGGCCTGTTAGTGGGCCAGGGCCTACCACTTTCTGAATAGAGGGCGTACTGGTCCTTGAACTGATGCCGCCTTAATATCAGTTAAAGCCCGCTGTTGTTGCCCCCCCCAAACTGAGCTCTCTTGTATGTCACCTGGTAAATGGGCCTCAGAATCTGGGCCAAGTGGGGTATGTGTTGCCTCCAAAAGCCCATCAAGCCTACCAGGCACTGGGCTTCGGTTTTGGAGGTTGGGGCCTGCAAGGTAGTAATCACATTGAGCACCTTCTCAGGTATGTGTCTGACAGGGCCTGCCCATACCACCCCTAGAAATTGAACCTGCTAGGCAGAGCCCTGAATCTTTTGGGGGTTGATTTCCAATCCCCCCCACTCTGTCATGTGGCAATGGAGGGTATAACTGGTTCTCAGGTGGGGCTGTTGGGGGCAGCTCCCCTAATTTGAGGGGGGCCCTTCCCAGTTGCCTTTTTATGAATGCACTTTTCTTCCCACATCTTACACAAGTCAGGAGTGGGAATGCTACCTGTATTGTCTTTCAATATCCTGACTTCTAGCAGTTCCATAAACATTTGCTTTCTTGTTACTTTCTTATTCTGACTTTTTTGGTTGCCTTGGAATCACCCCCCTTTTGGCAACTCGAGCTTGAGGTTTAGAGACATTGTCCCTTTCAAAGACTCCTAATTGCCCTTTTTAAACTACTATTTCCCCACTGGAGTTTCCTTGCGCAGGCTAGGGATGGCGGAGAATTTCTCCCTGAATCTTTGGGAGGCCGAATGCCAACGCATTCGGCCCCCCAAAATTGGTGGGGAAATTCTCCGCCGGCCCCCCGCCCCCCCCGGGATGGGACTTACCGTGGCCGAATGTCCCTCTCGGCGGCGGGTCCCGGTGGCAGTTCGGCGGCGGTTCGTCGGGGGAGGGGGCGGTGGCTGGTCTCCCGACCGGCTGCTGCCGCCGCCATTGCAAAAAAAAAAAAAGTGCAGTAAAAAAACCCAAAAAACACCCATGATAGGCTACGTAACGATTTACATAGCCTATCACAGCTAGATTTCCAAAGTCAGCCGTGATAGGCTACGTAAATCGTCACATAGCCTATCACGGCTGACTTTGGGGAAAAAAAAAGCACGTATGCAAATGGCGGCGGCCCATGGGTGCCGCCATTTGCATTCCTTATTTTGGCACGTCTAGTCTACGTAAAGATTTACGTAGACTACAGCGAAAATAAGGGAACGCTATTTGCGTTGCCCTTATTTTCACCGTAGTCTACGTAAATGTTTACGTAGACTAGACGTGCCAAAATAAGGAACGCAAATGGCGGTCTCCATGGGAGCTGCCATTTGCGTACGCGCTTTTTTTTTTCAAAGTCACCCGTGATAGGCTATGTGACAATTTACATCGCCTATCACGGCTGACTTTGGAAATCTAGCCGTGATAGGCTGCGTAAATCGTTACGTAGCCTATCACGGGTGTGTGGTTTTTTAAAAACTTTTTTTTTCGCGGCCGGGTAGACAGGGCGCTTCTACCCGGCCTGAATTTCGCTGGCGAGGGATGGGGCGCCTCCCCCCCGGCTTGAATTTCGTCCGGGCGAGGCGGGGCGCCTCCCCCCCCTCGCCTGAACTTCGGGGGCAGAACCGAAGCGCCTCACCCCCACCGTGAAGCAAGCTTTGAGAACAGGTAAGGGACTTTCGCCCATCCCTAGTGCAGGCCCCAGCAGTGCTAATAATGGGCCATGCATTTGAGCTGGAGCTCCTTTCATTAACCATACCCTCATGCCACCTGCAAGAGGCTGGGCATCTGGTCCATTAAATCCCTGCTGGTACATTCCTGTCTGCATAGCCTTTGCTCTCAATGAGGCTGCTGCCTCCTCAATAGTATGACAGGAAAGCAGCAGCTCTTCCCAATCCATTGCAGCAGGATGCCTAGCCCAGACCACTAGGATACACCAGTCGAACAGGGGCCCTACTGCCCCCAATGGCTGGCCCCCTCAAGTACCAGCTCATCAAAGTGTCCTTTGATAGAGCTCCCAATGTTGTTAGCTCTTCTGCAGTCAGGAACACACTACTAGTGCCTTCTTCTATTTTCTCTGTCCAACCATTGTGGCTGGAATCCTGGGAGTGTCTATTCCCCATTCCCGTATTCCACCCCTGGGGTGTCCTAAAGGCACATACCTTCATGCTCTGAATCCCTGTGGTCATTCCCACGGAAGTGATTTTTATTTGCTGAAGCCTGTTCTCCAGCTCCAATTCCACTTCTCTCCTGTCATTCCCGTAAGGCAATGATTTCTCTTGCCTGTTGCTTTTTCCTCCACAAAGTTTTCGCTTGCTCTTCCCTGAAGAGCACACTTCCCTCATCTGCTGTCAACTCTTACCTCCTCCTGCATGTCAAGGTCATTTGCTGACAAACACTTGAAACTGCTGCTCTTAGTTTCTGTAGCTTAACCTCAGTGTCCTCCAATAGTTTCTCTTTGGAAAGCACAACAACAGAAATCCAGCCGATTCGACCTCCCTGGCTTCAATACCTCTCATGTAGACTGCTTCCTTTGTAATCGGAGACGGAGTTTGCAAGACTTTCATTAATTTCTCCTCCTCCCCCTTCCACTCCTCTGTCTTGGAAGACGAGGCCCCATGCTTTCCATTCCAGTCCTTGGGATTCCAGTCCAAGGATGCAATGAACATATAACTTTGCATGGATTAGGTATACCCCCTTGCTTTGCCTGCTTTTGACGTTGAAGCATTGCAAACCAGACAACCATTGTGGTGGCTGGCCTTTCTGCCCAATCACCCCTCCCGTGCATGCCTTCCAGCGCTTCCTGCAAGGGAGCCTGTCCTTTTAGGGCAGCAATGTCATCGGCTTGCTGCTTGCCTGCTCCCGAGTGGCTTCTAATTGTTCCCACGCAGCACGGAGCTTGGTGAGGAAGACTCATCCTAGACCTGTCACTGCTTTCTGCCCCCCCTTCTCCCCCACTCCCAATACCTGCATGCATTTAAGCACTGCATTAGGAGTAGGGCCCCCAAACTCAGCCATCTCAGAATCCCATGACATCGATGGAGTCAACCGGTTCAATATCTGAGCCACTGGCATGCAGGCACTGGAGCCTGACCCACCGGGGATGCTCAGTATCTTGCTCAGTAGACTTCTTTCCCCACAAGGGCATTGCTGCTGAATCCCATTCGAGACGCCAACTGTTTTGCCAAAGGCAGAGAGGTTCTTTCTTGGATTCAGAGCAATGACTACACAAGGGAGTAAGAGTCAAAAAGCTTTATTAACTACAGCAGGCAGAGTGTTAAGTTACGCAAATGATGTTATAAAGCAAACCTAAGGAAAATATCTGACTCCTCCGTTCTGCTGTCGGGGAGCCCAGGTAGCGACAGCGGACAGACTCCAGTCAGCCGATGCTCAGCACCTACGTGGCCCCAGTCTGCGCCGAAGCTCCGACTGGGACTCATCTACCCAAGGTCTCCCGTGGCTGCGTGCCGTCTCTCACAGCTCCCTCATCGGTCACATCTGCTGTGATGGTCTCATGATGTCTAGGCATTTTTTCATCTTCAGTTAAACTAGCAGGTGGAGCGCAGCCAAAGAGACCCTCCCTGCCTTCTAAGACCATACCAGCCTGGCTGGTTGGAAAAACCAGGAGTCAGGCCAAGAGGCTGGAAGGATCTTAAAGAGGCCTGAGAGACTTGGGTTTTAAGGCCTCACAGGAGTTTCAGGCATAAAAGAAGCAGTTGTAGCACACGTCATGCCACCTCCTCAATATGCAAAAGTCTTCCGGGGCATTTTCTCTACAGATGCTCAGTCATTTGAGGTATTTAGCATTGTTTTAGCAGTGGGTTTCACAACGCTTGCTGCATGGTGATTAGTTTAGAAGCTGGGCAGAGTGTAGAGTGTTCACACATTTTGGGGCCCTATGTCAGTTGAACAGAAGCTGGGAAAAGTTCCTTCTCTTCGTGCTAACAGGAAAGCCAGCGTGCACTTGCAAATCAGCATGTGGGCTGGTTGCGTGAATTGGCAGCAGCCGGGCTATCTGATGTCTGGATACTTGCTGTATGCTATACCAAACTCTGTAAGCTGTAACCAAGAAAGCAGTGGCCCATTTTATCCCATCTTCTGTCATAGCACGATTCTTGCTTTCCGGCTCTGTGCCTACTCTGTTCTGCAGCCACAAATACAATGATCTATTCCAATCAATCTGACTTCATGATAGGTCAGTATTAAAATATATCAGGAAAATGATTCATTATCTATATTGCAAAGGACTATACAGAGTTTTAGTGCTTGGATACAATCCAAAAAACGATAGAATGATCTCAATTCGAATTCAGGGTAAGCCATTTAACATCACAGTGATACAAATATACGCCCCAACCACAGATGCTGAAGAAACAGAAGTAAATCAGTTCTATGAGGATCTGCAGCACCTACTGGATAGTACGCCAAAAAGAGATGTTATTTTCGTTACAGGAGACTGGAATGCTAAGGTGGGTAGTCAAACGACACCTGGAATTACAGGCAAGCATGGTCTGGGAGAACAAAATGAAGCAGGACATAGGCTGATAGAATTTTGCCAAGACAACTCACTGTGCATAACAAACACTCCCTTCCAACAACCTAAGAGACGACTTTATTTCATTTATTTATTCATTCATTCATTCATTCATTCATTTCATTTCTATACTGCTCAATAGCCGAAGCTCTCTGGGCGGTTCACAAAAATTAAAACCAAACAGCACACAATAAAACAATTTAAAATATATAGAACATTAAAACCACAGTATAACAATACAACCACAATAAAACCTAGCAGCAGTGCAGGAGTTTAAAATACAAATTTAAAACAGCAAAGCTAAAAGTTTAGAAAGCTAAAATTCTAAAATGCCTGGGAAAATAAAAAGGTCTTCACCTGGCACCGAAAGGAATACAATGTAGGTGCCAGGCGTACCTCACAAGGGAGCTCATTCCAGAGCCGGGGTGCCACAGCAGAAAAAGCCCTCCTCCTAGTAGCCACCCGCCTCACTTCCTTTGGCAGGGGCTCACGGAGAAGGGCTGCTGCTGATGATCTTAAGGTCCGGGCAGGCACATATGTGAGGAGGCGATCCTTCAGGTAACCTGGCCCCAAGCCGTTAAGGGCTTTGAATGTTAACACCAGCACTTTGAATCGGGCCCGGAAATGGACTGGCAGCCAGTGCAGCTGGAAAAGTACTGGCATAATATGAGCTCACAGGCCAGTGCCTGTTAACAATCTTGCTGCCCTATTTTGGACCAGCTGAAGTTTCTGGACCGTTTTCAAAGGCAGCCCCACGTGTAACGCATTGCAGTAATCCAGACGAGAAGTTATCAGAGCATGGATAAGTGTAGCTAGGCTCTCTCTGTCCAGAGAAGGGCGTAGTTGGTATACCAGCCTAAGCTGATAAAAAGTGCTCCGTGCCACTGAGTTCACCTGTGCCTCAAGTGACAGTTCTGGATCCAAGAGCACCCCCAAACTATGAACCTGATCCTTTAGGGGGAGTGCAACTCCCTCCAGAACAGGTTGAATATCACCTAGCCGGGCAGACGAACCACCCACTAACAGTACCTCCGTCTTGTCTGGATTGAGTTTCAGTTTATTGGCCCTTATCCAGTCCATTACCGTGCCCAGGCACTGATTCAGAACAGCCACTGCCTCACCTGGTTTTGATGAGACAGAGAGGTAGAGCTGGGTGTCATCTGCATATTGATGGCACTTCAGCCCACACCTCTGGATAACCTCCCCCAGCGGTTTCATGTAGATGTTAAACAGCATGGGGGATAAAATAGAGCCCTGTGGAACCCCATGGCACAATTGCCATGGCACAAAGCAGTAATCCCCCAGCACCACCTTCTGGAATCGGCCATCCAAGTAGGAGCGGAACCACTGTAGTGCAGTGCCTCCAACTCCCAGCCCAGACAACCTATCCAGAAGGATACCATGGTCGATGGTATCGAAAGCCGCTGAGAGGTCCAGAAGAATCAACAGGGTCGCACTCCCCCTGTCCCTCTCCCGGCAGAGGTCATCCCACAGGGCGACCAAGGCAGTTTCCATTCCAAAACCAGGCCTGAAGCCCGATTGAAATGGATCTAGATAATCTGTTTCATTCAACAGTGCCTGGAGCTGTCCTACAACCACCCACTCAAGCACCTTGCCCGGGAAGGGGATGTTGGCCACTGGCCTATAATTTTTAACATCCTCTGGGTCCAGTTTAGGCTTTTTCAGGAATTGTCTAATTACCGCCTCTTTTAAAGCGGCAGGCACCACTCCCTCTCTCAAGGAGGAATTTATAACCTCCTGGACCCAGCCAGACATCCCCTCCTTGTTTGATTTAATAAGCCATGAAGGGCAAGGGTAAAGCACACAAGTGGTCGATCGGACTTTATACATGGACTTCACCAGATGGTCGACACTGAAATCAGACTGACTACATCTTGTGTAGCCAAAGGTGGCGGACATCTATGCAGTCAGTAAAAACAAGACCTGGAGCTGATTGTAGTTCAGATCACGAACTTCTTATTGCACAATTTAGAATCAGACTAAAGTTAATAGGGAAGGCCCACAGATCAGTTAAGATATGAGCTCACTAATATTCCTAATAAATATGCAGTGGAGGTGAAGAATAGATTTAAGGGACTAGATTTTGTAGATAGGATCCCGGAAGAACTATGGACAGAAGTTCGCAACATTGTTCAGGAGGCAGCAACAAAAAACATCCCAAAGAACAAGAAAACCAAGAAGACAAGATGGCTGTCTGCTGAGAAGTAGCCCAAGAAAGAAGGAAAGCAAAAGGCAACAGTGATAGGGGGAGATATGCCCAATTAAATGCAAAATTCCAGAGGTTAGCCAGAAGAGATAAGGAATTATTTTTAAACAAGCAATGTGCGGAAGTGGAAGAAGATAATAGAATAGGAAGGACCAGAGTCCTCTTCCAGAAAATTAGAAACATCGGAGGTAAATTCCAGGCAAAAATGGGTATGATCAAAAAGAAGGCAAGGACCTAACAGAAGCAGAAGAGAGCAAGAAAAGGTGGCAAGAATATACAGAAGATCTGTAAAGGAAGGATAATAATATCAGGGATAGATTTGATGGTGTGGTCAGTGAGTTAGAGCCAGACATCCTGAAGAGTGAGGTTGAATGGGCCTTAAGAAGCATTGCTAATAACAAGGCAGCAGGAGACGACGGTATCCCAGCTGAACTGTTTAAAATCTTGCAAGATGATGCTGTCAAGGTGATGCATGCCATATGCCAGCAAATTTGGAAAACACAAGAATGGCCAACAGATTGGAAAAAATCAACTTATATCCCCATACCAAAAAAGGGAAACACTAAAGAATGTTCAGACTATCGAACAGTGGCACTTATTTCACATGCCAGTAAGGTAATGCTCAAGATCTTGCAAGGTAGACTCCAGCAATTCATGGAATGAGAATTGCCAGATGTACAAGCTAGGTTTAGAAAAGGCAGAGGAACTAGACACCAAATTGCCAATATCCACTGGATAATGGAGAAAGCCAGGGAATTTCAGAAAAACATCTATTTCTGTTTTATTGACTATTCTAAAGCCTTTGACTGTGTGGATCATCACAAATTGTGGCAAGTTCTTGGTGGTATGGGGATACCAAGTCATCTTGTCTGCCTCCTGAGGAATCTGTATAATGACCAAGTAGCAACGGTAAGAACAGACCACGGAACAACAGACTGGTTTAAGATTGGGAAAGGAGTGCGGCAGGGTTTTATACTCTCACCCTACCTATTCAACCTGTATGCAGAACGCATCATGCGACATGCTGGGCTTGATGAAGCCAAGGCTGGAGTTAAAATTGCTGGAAGAAACATTAACAATCTCAGATATGCAGATGATGATATCACTTTGATGGCTGAAAGCGAGGAGGAGCTGAGGAACCTCATGACGAAGGTGAAAGAAGAAAGTGCAAAAGCTGGGTTGCAGTTCAACCTCAAAAAACCCAAGATGATGGCAACCAGCTTGATTGAGAACTGGCAAATAGAGGGAGAAATGTGGAGGCAGTGACAGACTTTGTCTTTCTAGGCACAAAGATTACTGCAGATGCTGACTGCAGCCAGGAAATCAGAAGACATTTACTTCTTGGAAGGAGAGCAATGACAAATCTTGATAAAATAGTGAAGAGCAGAGACATCACACTGACAACAAAGGTCCGCATAGTTAAAGCAATGGTATTCCCCATAGTAACTTATGGCTGTGAGAGCTGGGCCATAAGGAAGGCTGAGCGAAGGAAGATAGATGCTTTTGAAATGTGGTGTAGGAGGAAAATTCTGAGAGTGCCTTGGACTGCAAGAAGATCAAACCAGTCCATACTCCAGGAAATAAAACCAGTCTGCTCACTTGAGGGAATGATATTAAAGGCAAAACTGAAGTACTTTGACCACATAATGAGAAGACAGGATACCCTGGAGAAGATGCTGAAGCTAGGGAAAGTGGAAGGCAAAAGGAAGAGGGGTGACCAAAGGCAAGATGTATGGATGATATTCTGGAGGTGGCGGACTCGACCTTGGGGGAGCTGGAGGTGGCGACTGCTGACAGGAAGCTCTGGCGTGGGCTGGTCCATGAAGTCACGAAGAGTTGGAAGCGACTTAACAAATAAACAACATACAGCATTTTATTTGAGTTTAACTTAAGGCACTCCCCTTGTAGACACATTCCATGTGTCTCAAGGAAGTTTTTTGTCAAGCACTTTTTTTACATTGCTTGAATTTTCACAGAAGAGACAATTAGATCCTTGTATCACAGGGCCTTATTTCATATGAAAAGCCACTACTATTCGCAAATATGCTGGTTGGTTGTACAAAATGTCTCGCCATTTTTTATTTTTTGTGCATAGCCTGCCGATTCATGCTGGTTAAGAAGATTCTTACTAGCAGTGGCCTTTGATGGCCAGTGTATATTCCAAGCCCTGAGAATTTGTGTCATACCCCACAGTTTTTGCGGTCTTAAATGTGTGTGTAGTATTTTTGAGATTGGAGCTGGATGGAGAAGGCTCCTAAGGGATTTCTCACTGGCAGAAGCAATGTCTAGGATATTGCCATGAGACTCTTGTTGCTTTGGGACTAGTACTGCCTGTTTGGGTGCATGCTTGGCCTTTGTTTATATATATATACACATACATACATACACGCATGCACGCACGCACGCACACACACACACATATATATATATATATATATACGCATACATACACAGTTTTACAGAAGACAAGCAGTGGCTGGTGAACCAGTTTGCTCTTAGAAACTGCTTACTTCTTTTGCAAGGAAATCAAGGCAAAGAATTTCTGACCATACATGTATAACTGATGGGACGTGGCAGTGAAGACTGCAGCCTCTGAGTCAGCACCATACAAGGCTGAACCATGTGGTTCCTGACTGGAGAATCACTTCTGGTTTGGGCTGCTGATGTCAGCAAGAGGATCTAGTCAGCCAGCAAACATGTGCTTCCATGGTACCAAGGCATCTCCTTTCCCTGCCAATGGTTATGGGTAGGGATAGGATTTCCCCAGTTCAGTCACCCTGCAGTAGTGGCCGGTGGTTCCCACTTGTAAAGTGCTTTACACTGGCCACCACTATGAAAGAGACCTTAGTCTGGGGATACTCTTTCTTCCTAAGGAAACAGGATTTTAAAAGATGTCCCTAGAACTTCCTGCTGTATAGGGGAAGCGAGGCATGTGAAACATTATGCTGGTAAGTGGTAAGCAAGAAAGACGATGTAGAGATATCACCAGTTTCTAATCTAAGGGAACTAGCATGTTACATTCACAGGCCTTTAACAATACACTATGTAGATTTCTGTATTGTAATTCTCACCAGGGCTTTCTTTTCCAGGTAAAGTAGCGGAATGCTTTAGAATTTATTTATATATCAATTTGTTGGATAGTAGAGTGCTCTGGGCCCTTGGGTAATAACCTGCAACTCTTCAGACTTGTGGGAGCATCATGCAAAACTGATGCAGAGTACATAATGATGGTTATAGTGAGCCACAGTGAAAAAGACACCTACTTAAGTACATTTCACAATGTATAGCAAATTGGTTGATGGTACGGCTGTGTTCATGTTTTGAGACCGCCCGGAGCGTGACTCAGTCTGACAGACAGCCCTCTCTGAGATTGCTCTTACAATCAACCTTATCCCTCTGAGCCAAAAGGATGTTTTTAATATTCAAGCAAAAAGTCTAGGGTTGGCAGTACAGCTCCTGGAAAGAGTCAGCTTGCAGCTCAGGACATAGCTTTGCTCCTTTCCAATGCCTCATTATATCACTCTTGTCGCCTGTGGGAATAAATCAGCCCACACTGTTTGCAAGAACTGTGGCTCCATGATACACTTAATTGATCAAGAGAAGATGACCGGTAGAAGCCAACCAATAACACTATACATGGCTACTTTTGCTACAAAATATATTTATTACTTCTCACTAGCCACTCTCTAAGCCTGCTTTGCATAACTTCCCAACCTACCAATTAGACCCACCAAGCAAAGTCAGACCTACCAAACATGTATCCTAGCTTCCCAGGTTCTTGCCAACCTGAGTTTTTGCAAACCCAGGTAGGCAGCAATAACAGCAGATATTCCCATTCTCTTGTGGGCTCTCATGCATACTTGATAGTTCCCTTTGGCTTGGTGGGGCAAAGGTTGTGCAGGCTTCTTCTAAACCCAGGATGGGGAATGTGTAGCCCTCCAGATGTTGATGGACTGCAATTCCCATTGGCTGTGCTGGGATTCCCAGGGCTGATGGGAGTTGCAGTCCAACAAGATCTGGTGGGCCACACATCCCCTACCACTAATCTTAGGTATGTTTTTCATATCTTTTGTTTAATTTTGGTTCATAAGACTCCTAGCCTAGAAGGGCTATAGTCTTCAAACTACTTCCTATGAAAACATCCCATTGACTTAAGTAACTTTAGGACTGTACTGTAGCCAGTCTTTTGTATGAATTTATTTCTGTTTCTTTGCAACACAATCAAGAGGAGGAAGCTAGAAATCTTGCCTCTGTGCCATTTGTTAAACTCATTTCCAGGGTTGATAGGCTCATACGTTATGCCTTGAATTATAGTGTCATCTTCCCTTGTGTGATTTCCTAGAGTAGGTTTAACTTAGGCATGAACTGCAATGAAGGGCTGATCCACAGGCAGCTGTCAGATGTGAGTCGGAACAAGGAGCTGAGTCTGTGCCAAGCCCAAGGGCCATAAAAGAGCCAGGAAGGCCTTTTTACTCAGGCAAGGTCCCAGGCCAAACAGGAAGTCTTTTATAGCCCTTCCTGTTCAGTAGGGCCCAGTGGTGAGCTGAGTAGCCAGGGTCAGAGCCTGAGAGTTATTCCCTGCCAGGAAGATTTACTAAAATGTACTCCTAGCTTATCACACGGAGTCACTGTATTGATCTATATAAGATTCTTGGTTTTAGTTCCAGTGGCTCCTGACACGTTTAAACAGATATTTTGTATATTACTTCTTTCTGAGCAATATTAGAACCAGAGATTAAATCCTGCTAGGAGACTTAAACCTACTAGGTAATCATCCTTTAATACTGAAGCCTTCCTCTACCCTCTTGTACCTGCTCTGTTGCCAAGTTTCATCTCATCACTAACCTCTCCTGTGTGCTGCTATGTCTTCCCTCATCAATGCTTCATTTTTCCATACTACTATGGAGCCCTTTTTATCAATAGCTCTTCTTTTTGCTGGACTTTTTCCTTTCTGCGTGTTCTCTCACTGGATTTGTGATGTTGTTAACCTATCCATTTTAGGCATTGCAGTGTTACCCTTCTCCGCTTTTCAACGTATTCATTATGATCCAGTGATCGTTTTTGCCAATTAAGTGTTGATTGCTATCAGCACAGCATAGGCTGGTGGGGGCCGGGGGCTGGTGGGGGGTACAGACTGGTAGCTACTTAGATGTAATATATTCTATTTGAATTAGGAAAGTATAGCTCACAGCAACTGTGCTGGTGAAATAGCTTTGCATCAATGTAAGATTAAAGTTCTGATTACAAAAGCAAAGAAGCAAATGACCAAAGAAGAAAGAACTTAATGGAAGTGACCCTTTGACTATCATACTGCCATCTTTGACATATCATTACTAAGGATATCGTTGGAAGAAGCCAAGGACAGCTCATTAGTCCTATTTTTGTTCTTTTGCCTGTGAATAATAAGTCCATTCAGGTTATATTATCAGTTGATTAAATCAAAGCTGATTGACATTTATTAGTAGATAAATTATTCTTCTGAATAGCACCAGAAAAAGACAGACTGTGTCCTGAGGTCCACTTTATCACTTTAAAAGGTGTGGGTTTGTGTTGGGGGGGGGGTGCTTTCCAAAAGCACCTATACATAGCACTTTGAGTGTGTAAATTGCAGTATCATCCTTATCTCACTCATTTCTGTTTAGAACAAGGGGTGACAAGAGTGAAAAAAAACAGTCACCTGTGCTTTCTGTTACCCAAGTTGGTCATTTACGGAGCCTAAGAAATTCTGTCACTGTTTGCACTGCCACAAGCCCAGAAAAAATAGTATAGTACATTAAAAACACGAAGGAAGGAAGAACTTGGTAAACTGCAATTGCTTCTGTTCTGCCTACTAATACATTTGCTTTCTGTATATAATCCTCAATCCACTTACCTGGGACGGCCTACGGTTCTATTAATGGTGGGAACACAGCTTTACACATGAAATCAAGAGGCATGTATTATGCAGGTGAAAATGATCTCTTTTATTTTTTACAATTTGAAAAAAAAATGTATTTGTTGTTAGTGAAACGTTTTACCATACTGTGATTAAAATCTGGGGCCCCAAACAATCAGGGGCCAAAAAGAGTTACAAAGTATTTTTTTGTTTTGTTTCAAAAACCTTTTCCATTCCTTTTGCAAGGTGTTTTTTGCCCCTGCTAGTAGGTTACTCGGCAATGTTCCATGTTTCCTTTTTACACACTTTCGGAAATCATTTAGAAATACTCAGATCATTTCTCCATTGTCTTTTCTTAACCCCCTTCCTCCCTTTTCCTCATGGGTCTATTTATTTAGCTGTGAACAGGGATTTGTCATTCTTAATCTTATGTCTGGGTGCTTAATAAATAGTAATATTAAGGATACTTAAGGAATAACAAATATTATTGATTATAATGACATGAACACTTTAAAGCAGCGATAGGCAATGTTTGGGTTCCATGGGCACATTTGGAAATTTGAGAAACTGTCCTGGGTGGACATGGCTAGTCCCAAAGGAGAGGCAATCTGGTCAGAGGCATTCATGGAAAATCAAGCTGAGCTAGAGGCTTCAGCTTCATTTTGAAGCAGTCCCAGATGCCTGTAAGAAAATATACAATTATTTTTAAAACAAAAATGGGGAGGAATTGGGTGTCTTGGTGGGTACCAAGCGAGGTGTCTGGGGGCACACTGGTGCTCAGGGGCACTATGTTGCCCATCCCTGCTTTAAAGTATTCTGTCTAATTTCTTTAGGGTGCAATCCTAAGCATGTTTAGACAGAAAAAGTCCTACAACTTCCAGCATGCCGCAGCCAGCCATGCTGGCTGGGGAATGCCAGGAGTTGTAGGACATGTTTCTGTCTAAACATGCATAGGATTGCGCCCTTAAAAACATTTAGAATATCTCTTCAGTACTATTGTACACTGCCACCATATGTGCAAAAATCTGGTCTTATACCCGTTCTGTTTATTAGAAAGTAAGGTTTAAAGCAACCACAGCACCTACCATTACAGCCTATGATCCACATTTAATATTGAGTAAAGGGCTGGATGCGCATGATCTCGTCTGATATCGGAAGCTAAGCTGGGTCAGACCTGGTTAGGATTTGGATGGGCGACTGCCTGGGAATCAGGCTTCCTGCATTGAGCAAGGGGTTGGACTCGATGGTCTTGTAGGCCCCTTCCAACCCTATGATTCTATGATCTGTGATGTATGATCTCTGAGGAGGGTTAAGAAACGTTGTACTAAATTTTGAAGCTTGTGCTTGAGACCTCCCAGCTCATGAACTTGTCTTGTCCTATTTTGGAAGAGTAGGACAACTGGAATTATATGAGCAATACCGATTTGTATGTGTCGGTTTTCCCATTACGCCACTTGCTCTATTACTCAGGGTAATCATTTTCACATATTGATGGCATT
The DNA here is from genome assembly GCF_057233095.1 of Heloderma suspectum. NCBI lineage: Eukaryota > Metazoa > Chordata > Lepidosauria > Squamata > Helodermatidae > Heloderma > Heloderma suspectum. The sequence goes on along the minus strand of NC_139460.1, from coordinate 55,403,671 downwards.
GCTAGATGGAGGCTATATATAAACACACACACGAACAGAGGGAGAGAAAAAATCAGTGCACCAACAGACTCACTCACTGTAGACATCAATGAAGAATAACACGAAAAGAAAAGAAAAAGTGCTGCTAGAAGACATAAAAGTAAGATACAGTAAGGACTATGTAGCAGATCCCTAAAATTGTCGCCTGACTTAGCTTTGACAGCATTAGAAAAGAAATCACTTTCCCACTTGGAAATATGCATTCAAATGCGAGTTTCATTAAATGCACATCAGTATGTTGCTACCTGTTCCAGTCAAGTCTGATAATGAATATGATGCAGAGATAATACACCTGTCTGGCCTTGTAAATGTTGTACTGGGGCAAGAGGGATGGAATCAAGCTTCGGCTGTGTAAGTGAAATTGGGATGAATAGGCCTGTTACAAGCAATTCTGACTCTAATATCCTTAATTACTTCGTTTCATGACAGTGAAACCCATCTAGTAAAGTAAAAAAATCAAACCCCCTTGACACTTAGAGTCAGCCAATAATGTTTCATCTCAAGAAGCTTTGGTCATCTGCAGTTAACAGCAAGTCTCTGCAGAAGATAATCAAATAGATAATGGAGAATTAGTGTTACTGTCAACTTGAATGTATAAATGGTTCTCAAATAAATTAAAGTCCACAACTGAAGTAGCATAAGTCCTTTCAGGATTAAATCTCAAGCAGCCAAGTTGAAAATCCAGAGGAAGAAGGATTCTTTCCTTGAATCAAAGCATGGTGAATAAGTAATTTTATATACAGAACTCCCCAGGGAGTCTTGTATATAATTCCATCCCAGGGTGGGGAGATTCAAAGTGCTGGGTGTGTGGTGGGAGGAGTGTAGGCTGGAGAGTGGGTTGGGCAGAGGAAGGATGGAAGGAAAGAAGGAAGGAACAGGCAGGTTTGGGGATGATGATTTGAGGGAGGGGAAGGATGGAACAAGGACTGGGCTGGGTGAAAGAGACAGAAAGAGTCTGAAAAGGGAAAGAGGAGGTGGACGCAGTTGTGGAAAGATGGGTCCAAAGGAGTACTTTTGTGTGGCTGTGTGATTTTTCCACCCCTGCTTTGCATGCATGATATTAAAATTCAGGTGCCTCAGTTTTCCCTTTTTGTGGTATGGGTTGCCGGCTGTTGGGAATTCAAAAGACTGCCCCACCCCAGCTGATCCCTTTGGCTCCACCACCATTGACTCTGCCCTCACCAGCCTCAGTGGGCACCACCCACCATTGGGTACCATGATGGTGCAAAGAGCATGGTTTCTGGGGTCCTGAGGCGCTGGGATCTCTGTATGAGATCCCTAACACCTTACACAGATGTGGTTTCTTTCTTTTTGGAAACCAGCTTCATATAATAATATTTGGATCCGACATCCCGTTTCCTACCTTTTGCGTTTTTACCTGGCAAAGACAAGGCGACAAGTCACTACTTAGTGAGGTGGTACTAAATTTAACAATGTCATCATTATCCTTCTTGTTACGAACCACATTAATATGTAATTTTTCATTTCCCATTTTCAGTGCATTGCAGGGTTTTCCACTCTGTCAAACCTAACTATAGCCATCATACTCAGCTGCATAACAAGAAAAGAACAGCCAACATGAGTGCAGGGCACCTCACAGGCTTCTTGGCTCTCAGCACCATTGTCATAACAAGTAAATATGTAGGCAAAGAGGTGCCTGAACTGGCTAATCTTCATCATCCTTTTTTCTTTCTTTCTTCCAATTATACCCTGCCATCGTCCATTCACTTACAAATATGCACTGAGAGAAAGGTTAGAACGGAGGGTCATCCGCATAGAAAGACATGGGGGTGGGGGGACAGCAAATACAGATTGATCCTTATGATTGACATCAACACAGTGATGTTCCCGAGAAGAGTAACAGTGACTGTCACTACAAGAAGTAGTGGCAAATGGGTTTTAAAAAAGAGAAGAAAAATTCCAAAGATACGCCCCCCCCCCACGAATGTTTTGATATGTTCATCCTCCCTCCAAAATTGAAGAAATGACTTCCCCTATTTTCCCACTCTCAAATGGGCCTGCAAGTTGGGTGGGTGGAATTTGCTACAGCCTTATGGTATCCATAGTTGGTTGGCATTCAATATGTGAATGTGATATGGGTTTCATTTCCAGCTGCATCCCTCTCTGATGCTGCAAAGTGACTTGGAATTCTTGCCATCTGTAAGGACTTACTGGGACATCAAGTTGTTTGTCAGTTAATTCCTCTTAATACTCCCACCCACAACGTCAATCTTTAATTTGAGAGGTTCTTTATCTAATGACGACATTTCATCCAAAGTTCCCAATCAAGCACTGAATACAGCATGCATGGATGGACCTATATGTGCATATCTAGCTAGGGTATTAATGCACACAGTGTCCTGTTTCATTCACAGCAAACAAGCAAGAATACTTGTGCACAGAAATGGCATTTTATTTATTTCATTTATTACATTTCTATATTGTCCAAGAGCTGAAGTTCTCTACGCATATTGCTGAACTGCAGCAATCAAGGTTATCAAATGATATTCTTGAATCATAGTTCCTCTTTTATTAACTTTTTCAGACTACACCTTCTTTCTGCTTTTTCCGAGAATGCAGTAGGTTATTTTTATCATCTTAATTGTGAGAATTCAGTTCTTTTGCTAGTTAACTGCATTTGCAGAACCTAATATGTTAGATCAAAACACGGCTCATTGTAAGACCTTATCTCCTATGCAAATTAATGAAATGATTTCTTTTTTGTTTTTGCCAAATCTGCCAAGCAGACTTCCTTGCAAGACCTTAGCTCTTTTGCTAAGAAATACATTTCTAGGTATACAGTTCCTTGTCAGCTCTGTTTTAAATCCATATTAAAAATGTCTTAATCAACTTACATTAGATTCACACTCCCATATACAAGCTAATTAACAGACTTAAAAGCCTCCTTATGAGAGTTAATGCTTGTGTCCTGGACAAATTCCAAGGTAATTATGTCCTGCCTCCCTAAATTTTCCTTGCAGTTTAATTGGAATTTCCCCCCTTCTTTGTACAAAATGGTAAAAGTACTGTGTAAAACTGCAGATGATGCCTGATCCAACCCCAAAGGAACTGTCTTTTCCAATTTCAATTAACAGAGTGTGCAGAAAAATATAAAAGCCTTAATAAATGTGGCAAATTTAGGAGAAATGGGAAGAAGAGAAAACAAGAGATATTAACAAAAGAGATAGAAACGAGGCGTTTTAATATGGATAGCGTTTATATATTGTTAAATGAGGAAAACTAACATGTAATATCTGGAAATACTGCCATTGTTTCTAACCAAAGAAGAAGCAGTGACCAAACCACGCTGTCCATGTTCCCCCACAACCTTTCACCATTACTTGAGAGGCCAGAAGAACTCTCTGCAGAAACTTCCAGTTCCTCTAGGATTTTAAGGTAGGCCTCATCTTGGGCCAATTCATCTAAAGCCAAAGATCTCCAATGTGTGGGAAATCTCAGGAGTTCCTGCCACACTTGCCACCGCAATGGCACCAGAAATTGCACCCCTATGGAGAGGTTGCCACACACCCTGCCATAACACATGGACTCTTAGAGGTTCCTATCATGGTGGTTGCCATCACTGCATTAGTCTGATTTAGGCTTTCAGGCTGTTTACACTGAACACACTCTGTTCCTGATGGATGTAGGTTTGCTTAAAGGTCTGCAGACAGCCTATACTGTATATGTACAACTTGACTGTGAGCACGTAGGCTCTCTGCAGACCTTGAAATGAGTATGGATAGACTGGGTGCAGTGTGCATGATTCTGCTCCCCACCCCCCCTGCAAACACACATGTATTCACCAAAAGTCTGGAAGAGGCTTAGGTGAGTCTTCATGTGCCTGCCAGCAGCTGCTAAAAATGTGGAATAAGTGCAAAGAGACACCCTCCCAGGAGGTGATGGTGGAACCCCACATGATAAGAACATATGGTGAAGTAAAGGGTGGGGAATCTGCTACTGGATCTATATATTTAGTGCAAGACCCCCAGGGTCCTGTACAATAAAAACAATTAAGCAATATAAAATCAAATTGCAGCAGGAAAGGACCAGTAAAATAGTAAATCCATAATAAAATCCAGCAACTAATTTTTTTAAAACCCTCAATGGATCAGCTATAAAATGTGCTGGAATGCTGGGCAATTAAAAAAAAAAAGTATTTGCCTGGTGACAAAAAGACACCAACCTGACTACAGATGAGCTTCTCTGGGTAGGGAATGCCATATACAGGGCATCACGGCCAAGAAACTTCTTTCCCTGGACCATGTCTCCACGACAATGGAGCACCAAATTTTTAAAAAGGAATCAGATTTGCTGCAATTTGGTCCATGCAGGGCTCCACGAGGGAGCGCTCTGCACCAGTAAAAATCTCTTCACAGAACATACTTCCTGGCGGGGGTGGGGGTTGGAGTGAATATCATCTGACTGGCAGGGGCTGCTCAACCAATAAGCAGTTCCCCTCCTCTCCCCCCTTTCTCCTTTCCCCGGAAGGTCCAGATGCACCTGCATTTCAGGAGCAAGCCTCATTGAGCACAATGGGATTTACTTCTGAGTAGACACACATATGCTTTTGCTGGGAAAGGGGAGGGAAGAACACAGGGAAGGGAACCCAGCCCCCATTGATGCGGTGCAGGATCTCTATAATGAAGGTGTGGTTTCTTCCTAAGGCAATAAACCAAACAATGGAGAATGATCGCCCTTTAAAGCATTTAGGGAATTTCTGCTTTAAACTGTGCCATTTCAACTGAGAGGGATCTCTGTACATTCCGATGTAGGCATTCAGGGGACAAGCCTCACTGAGCACAATGGGAGTTACTTCTGAGGAGACACTAATTGGTTTGTGCAGGGATGGGAAACACAGGAAACACCCATTGACTGGGGTCACGGTGAAAGGCACACCCCTGGGCAGGGCTAGCATACCAGAGGTCAATGCGGGGGTTGGGGTGCATAACAACTATACTGGAGAGAACCCGACTTGAGGAAAAGAATCGTACTTTAAGCAGTCTCTGGAAATCCAGTTTTTCCCTGATAAGCTCCGGGGTGGCTGCTGGATGGCCATGACGTCATGTATCCCTAACGGCCTCAACACACAGCCACCTCAGAGTAAATTGCTGGTGGAAACACTCCACTGGTCACCTTCTACCTTTATTATTTATTTACTTACAACAGGGGTGGAGAAATGGTATTGGGGGCCAAATCTGGTCCTCTGTGGGTCTCAGTCTGGCCCTGCAGGATTCAACCGATGGCCACATCCCTCTCCCCCAACGTCTTATCATTTGGTGGTTTCCTGGCTTTTGTGTAGTTTTTCATCCATTTTATAGGGCTGAAATGCCTCTCCTAATGCTTTGTTACTAACAGCAAGAGCTTTAAGTCACACTATGCTAGTATTTTTTTGCATTTGGGTTTTCTTTGGCCCCACCCCTTTTGCCAGTAGTTGTTATGCTAGGTGCAGGTGAAATTTGAGTTTTTCAACAAAAACTCACAAGCAAAGAGCTATAACTTTTCTGTTTCCACAGAAGTGCATGCCATTTGGAGACCTGGCAGCCCCTATGCTGGGGATTCCACCTGCCAAATTTCAGATAGTTTGGCCCAGTAGTTTTTGTGCTAGGCACAGATAAAATGTGTTGTTCTCAGAAACTCAAACCAAAGTTCATAAAAGGATAATCAGAGAAGTTAGGTATTAAGCAGTGATTAGGAGGAGGTCACTATCCCTAATCTCTGCTGTAGGTTTCTTTAAAGTGCAAAATAACCCCTTTCCCCTAGTACTACTTCCTTATTCACAGTGGATGACCTCAGGCTCTTTGCTGAATGGAATATACATTGCCTGGGGTGGGGGGACACTGGCTGATAGGCAGGCTGGCAGAATACTTTTGTGACTATGTGCTCCCCCCCCACACACAAACTCCCAAAGCAAAGAGCTGTAACTTTTCTCTGTTTGCACAGAAGTGCATGAAATCTGGAAAGCAGGCAGCCCCCATGCTAGCACCCCAAAGATACCTCATATTGGGCTTGCTTTGCCACATGGCTTAGTATTATTTGAATAAGAGATGTCATGTGTGCACTGCTTTGCCCACTGTATTTTGAAATGTGGATGTATGTAGTGCTTTGCTTGAACACAACCCAAGCACACACAAGAGCAAAAGAAAAGCAAATACAGAACTATCTACAAGCAAAGAAAGGGGTATTTATTTATTTATGTATGTATTTATTTTAGGGGAAAGATGGGAAGGGAAGGAATACAGGAACTGAGAGGGGCAGGTGGTGGTGCGGAGAGCCAAGAACAAGGAAAGGAAGGAAAGTACTTTTTTAAATACATTTTTTGTTTTGTTTTTTAAAGGATCTAGTAAGAAAGACAGGGAAAACTACAAAGAAAGAGTTGAACTGAGAACGGGGGTGGGGGGGGAACCAAAGAACAAGGCAAGACAAGGAGGAAACTAAACTAAAGTACTGTTTTGGTTTGGTTTTTTAAATAAGTAATCTAGAAAAGAAAGAAAGGGAATAGTTGAATTGAAAAGGGCTGGGTGGGAAAGAATAAGAAAAACAAAGTTGTAGTACAACACCAACACCAACACCAACACCAACACCAACACCAACACCAACACCAACACCAACACACACACCAACACACACACACACACACAGAGATCTAGCCAACCAATTCCAACAGCAGCCACCACCTAAAGTGCACTGTCTCTCAATGAAACACATGCAGGCTTTTTTCTCCCATATATCTAATATTCCCCCCTCCCCCTCCCCCTCCCCACTGTCACTGATTGGAGACAGCTGGGTTAAGTCCAGCCCTAATTTGGCAACTAGAGTTGCCATTTGCCAAAGCTCACTCCCTCTCCCCTTCCCTCTCCTCTTCTCCTCCTCCCTGATCTTTCATAAGTTGATACATTTTGGAGATAGGCTGTCTGGGCTTCAGAAGGCATCAGAATAGCTCTGAATCTCCAAGGTAAACTGAGGTGCTTTGTCAGTGACCTGCTTTGCTTCAGAGCACCTCGGTGCTGGTCTGATTTGCTTCGGATTGCACTGAGGCACCCCCAAAGTGTCCCAATTCGCTTCAGGATTTGGATTTGGCACCAAAGCGATGCACAGACCTAGTTCCAAATACCAGTTGAAACATATCTGACTTCAGGAGTGTGTGGTTCTGATGATAAAGAAAAGGCTTGGTTAGGTATGTGATCACACTTTTGGGGTGGGTGGGATCCTAACCAATGTTAATTCTGGAAAACTGAGGGCCTGTCCTTAGAACAAATCTAATGAGGGGGGGAGTGGGAGTTGTGCTATAGCTTAACTTGATCTTAATTGTTTACACCTGCTCACCTGCCTGTGAAACAGCTAGGTACATTATGTGATCTGTTGCCCTAGTGCAGCCTTCCGCAACCTGATATCCTCCATATGTTCTTGACTTCATCTCCCATCTGCCCCAGCCAGCATGCCCAATGATCAGGAATACTGGGGGGTGTAGTCCAAAACATCTAGAGGCTACTAGGTTGGGAAGGCTGAGCTAGTGTAACTGTTCTCAATTTAATACAGTTGTGATGTGGTAAAATTTGTATGATTCCTGTCTCTCTCTCTACTGTAATGCAAATGACTCTTTGCATAAATGGCTCTTTGTAGATGGCCTAACAGAAAGTGTGTTTTTTCTGTGAGGTCTCTGTAATAGAAACAACAACAAAATTCTATGGCACAAATACTATCTTATTTACTATTTGATATTTTCCATGTAAAATTATATATGCATTCATATATCTAAATGATTTTGCTTGCCAAATCCACAAGGTTTTAATGGAGTTACATCCTATTTGTATCACCCCATTCCATCTCTATCACCAGGACCACCATTAATGATCTGCTATGTCACTTCTTTGGGCTTACAGATTATAGCCTACCATGATTTACCCAAGTATAAAATTGTAATTTGCAGTTTAATTGGTGCATTTATAGCAGCACTTTGTGCCTGCTTACTTTACAAATAAAGAATAGATATGTGTATGTTTCTAAAGTCCATATAATCTTATTGACATATCTCAACATATGTGCATATGTGGATACCTGTACCACCTCCCCCCTTACCTTGTCATATGCAGAACTTGTGAGCTAGTAAGCACATTGACACAGGCAGAGGAGGAAATGCAGTGCCCCCAAATATAAAGAAAAGTATACCCCACTCTTATATTAACATGACATAAAATGGTAACAAATATAGTACTGTCTGCCATTTGTCCAGCTTTCAGTGCAAAGATGCAGGAAAATGATATAGTTGTTGTTGTTGTTCAGTCGTTCAGTCGTGTCCGACTCTTCGTGACTCCATGGACCATAGCACGCCAGGAACAACTGGACATTTTTTCCTGCATGTCACCCATCTCATGTACACAATCAAAATGTGTTGTACATGGAGACAGCCTGCAGTGATTTCTGCAAGTGTGGTGGCAATTTGCAGCCACTGTGACCGTGAAAGTAACCATTGGCTTCAAACCACATCTTATTGAAATCAATGGCAATCTCCCATTGATTTTAGTACTCATCTCTGTGTACAGCATAGTTGGCATTGAGGTTTCTCTTTGCAGTCATGTAGGAGGGAGGCTCATGGGGAAGGGGGAGGAAGGTCAGTACATGAAGTGATCCATAGATGACTACCCTTGTGCAGCAAATAGAGTTCGCCAGAATGGTTTCCATGTGATTTCATTCCTTTGCGTGCATGGATTGACTTCCTCCATTGAAATAAGTGATATCCACTCCACACACCAGAGAGCCATGTAACTGATGTCAAATGCGCAAAGTAGCTTTTTTACCGAAAGGTGGCAAAACATTTTCTTTATAAAACGGTTCATTTTTATGTTGTGTGTGACATCAGTGCATAAAACACCTTCAGGCAAAGTCATAATTATTTCAGGATTACCGGGAGATGACAACAAGGTTTGTGTGGGTAGAAGATAATTTTGAATGATATCACTAAGTAGAATTATGAAATATGCTGCCAACAGTGAGGAGAGAAGATCAAAGTGGGATTATTTAATAATACATTTTACTTTTCATATGCATTTCTCCCTACAGAATCCTCCTCTCTTTCAAGCACTGGGATCCTTAGCTCAAAGTCAAGCTAAGATAAAAAGGAGACAATTCCATGCATTCTTCCCAGGCCTACATGAAATAGAATCTGGATATTGTCCTGTCTGCAACAATTTTCAGTATTTTAATCCCCTTTGTCTTAGAATGCACCATCTCATAATGGAGGGGGGGGGAGAAAAGAAAAAAATTTAATGAGCTGACATGACAGCAAAGACTTGTACATATGTAGCATGGAAATATATAATAGTCAATTTTCTGTGAAAAGAAATGCAGCTGTAATTTTTACAGAAGAGCTATACTTACAGAAATGTGAAGTGTATAAAGGCCTCCATAGACAGGCTACTGGAAGCTATTTCCATGTAGTGGAGCACTTTCCATGGACTGGAATGCTGATAAGACTAGGGGTGTACGAACCCCACTCACCAATCCGCTGGGGGGCATCCACTTGGGGGGGAGGTGATCCTCCCCCCCAGACGTCCCTCCCCCCCACAATCCTCCCCAGCTGACTCCGCTCCACAGCAAGGCCATGGAGCCACTGACCAGGGCTGGCCGCGGCTGGGCTGCGGCCACAAATGGCAGCCTGCATAGCGTCCGCCATTTGCATCCCTGCCTTAGGCCATGATACGCTACATAAGTATTTACGTAGCCTATCATGGCAAAGGGCAGGAAAGCAAATGGCACCCGCTACGCCATTTGCGTCCCTGCTCTTTTTGTGATAGGCTACGTAAATACGTACGTAGCATATCATGGCCTAAGACCTAAGGCAGGGATGCAAATGGCGGCCGCTACGCCAGCTGCCATTTGCATCCGCAGATGGGGATGAGGCAGCTGAGGACGGACCGGATGGCCGATGACCAGGTAGGGTCCGTCGGGGGGGGGGGGATTCTGCAGGGTGGTGGGGGGGTAGTCCGTTCCGCCACGGACTCCGTGACAGATTTCTCCACCATTCCTAGATAAGACTCCCGTTATGTGTGTTAGCCTGATCCCATGAAAAAATCTCTCTGTGAGCACCAGAGGCTTTCAGGGAGCTGCAATGCTGGATTAAAATCTCCACTGATTGGGGTCTACATGGTGAGTAGGGATGTTGGAGAAATCCTCTGCAGACTCCAATGAGGCTGGATTCTTTGGAATCCAGCCTCCAGTGTCCGCAGTGGGATGGTGCCTCTTACCTCCACTCCGGGAGGATTCCTGCCGAACCAGCATGCCTGCTCCAGATTCTCTGGTGATATGGCAGTGGTGGCGGCCATTGCTGTTTTGCTTTGAGAAAGACAGCCATAAAGCCCTGAGTTTTACATAAATAAAGCCGTAAACAGCTGCGAGGGCTTTATGGCTGCAAATGGCATCCACTACGCCATTTGCGGCTGTCTGTCTCAAAGCAAAATGGCAATGGCAGCTGCCATTGCCATATCGCTGGAGGATCCGGAGCAGGCATGCCGGTCCGCAGAACCCAGTGGACGCACGGACGCTCAAGAGGATCCTGCGGGGAGGAACGGATCAACCCTCCTCCCCGGAACAGAAGGTGGGGTTTCGTACATCCCTAAATTGGTGAGAGTCTTACAATAATTGCAGTCCACAGTCCTATTCGGCTGAAAGTCTGCATGGAAGCATGCAGAATCCACTGAACATGCATAGGTTAGAAGCAGGATTGCTACTGCAATCCCACTGTCCTCTTACTTGTTTACTAGATGGAGAGGGGCCATAGCTCACTAAGAGGTAGAGTTTGTGTTTGCATGGAGAAGGCCCTAATGTCCATCTGCTGGAATAACTTCTTAAAGCTGTCTTTTCTGTGTGATAAGGGCTCTGCATTCAAAGGCCTCAAAACTGAATGCTACTCTTTTTGGTAGCCTGACCTCCAAACTGTTCTGGCAGCCCATGCACCCTTCATGCTGATACAGTTGTGAAAGTGCTTTGAGAATCAACTGCTGAGCGCATAACTAATAGGACAGACAGAACAAGAAAAACTTTCTTTGGAAGCCTAAGGAGAATGATTGATTTCTGTACATGTACACATGATGAAAACGCTGAACTGCAAAACGTTACACTTCATACATATATGAATGAAATGATGGCTTCACCTGGGAGAATCTGAAGATATTACTTAATAAAATGCCTCTCATAGCTCTTTTCATGACAGTGTTAGCAGAAAAAGAAAGAGATTTTTTTTAAAAATGAAAAGAATAGGTTAGGATATGTTCTCAGTTTCACATCTTCTACAGAAAGCTACGTGTTTGTTACAGTCTTACAGCACAATCATATACATTGTTCACCCAGAAGTAAGTCCCATTGAGTACAATGGGCTTGAATCCCAGGTAAGTGGGTATAGGGTTGCAAACGTACTGTGTTAAGAGCACTGTGTAGGTGGAGGTATCAGAGTAGGTGTTCAGCCCCTCTAACATGGATTTCATGGACAACACAAGGATTAGCAACAGACAGAATGTTTATTTGAGAACACTCAATGAAAATCAATCCACAGTAGAGTGAAGTCTGGGATGAATGTGATCAGAATTCATAATCTCCTGAACCCATTCACACTGAGCTAATCCTCTCTCCCCTTCACCCTCTCCCCTCCCCCTCTTTCAACTGGCAACAGACACAGTTCCCTCCCACTCTCAAGTATCATTCTGTGATCCCCTCAACTATTGCCTCCCACCTACCTTAGTGTGGTATGCCACACTTCAAGCCATCTCCTCGCTACTCCCCTCCAAACATAAACCACAAGCATGGTTCATTACATGTTTGTAGATGATACAGTGACCTGGTTTGCACATCATGACCAGCCACCGTGGGTTAATTTACCCACCGACTGCCATTTTAAATATGCACCGGCCACCATTTCAGGATACAAATCCTACTAAGGTGGGCTTACAAGTGCCATACAAAGAAATACAATAAACAGTATCAGCAAATTAGAATAAAAATACATTTTTAAAAAATCATCAAGATGCTTCCCACAGGTAGAAGATGCCCTGGGGACAGGGAGAGTCCAGCTGGAACAGGAGCAGGAGTCTGGTGTTATCTGCACCTACCTCTTTCTCTCTCTCCTGGAATTTTTCCCACAGGGCAGTTGTTAGGTGGACCTGTGGGGGCGGGCAGAAGTCCAGTTGGAACAGGGTCTGAGGTCTTTTCCTGCCTCTTTCCCTCTCTTTCATGGAATTCTTCCCACATGATGGTACATGGTTGATAGGAGATGGCCCTGTAGGGCAGGGAAGAGGAAAAGTCCAGTTCATATCAATGATCCCTGAATAAGAATATAAGAAGAGTCATGCTGGATCAGACCAAGGGTCCATCTAGTCCAGCATTCTGTTCACACAGTGGCCAACCAGCTGCTCATGGGAAACCCAAGCAGGACACAAGTGCAACAGCACCCTCCCACCCATATTCCCCAGCAACTGGTGTATATACACATGCTACCTCTGATACTGGAGGTAGCATATAGCCATCAGAACTAGTAGCCATTGATAGCCTTCTCCAAGAATTTGTCTAGCCCCCTTTTAAAGCCATCCAAATTGGTGGCCATCACTACAGCTTGTGGTAGCGTATTCCATAGTTCAACTACGCGCTGTGCAAAGAAGTACTTCCTTTTATCTGTCCTGACTCTCCCATCAATCAGCTTCATGGGATGACCCATAGCATAAAGTGTCTGTCATGGAAATAGAAGGGAGAAGAAAGGTACAAAATGGGAATTATTGTAATGAGTGCATCAACACAGTTGTGCCCTCTGCATGGAGTGGGGTGGCATGGGAGAGCAAGAACAACATTGAGACAGGAGGTGGGTTGAAATTGGCCACAACGTTATTGCCTACAGCTTAAACAGACTTTGGAATGTCACAGGGCAAGGTAACTTTGGTATATGGTGTATGTAGGGTGGCCATGTATTCTACTTTACAGAGGACAGTCCTATATTTGAAAGGCTGTCAAAGGACAGTTCTCTATTTGAATGTGGCTTCTGTCTGAAAGGTGGTCCTGTCCAAGTATGGATTAAAGATCAAGACCCATTAGAAGCAGGGACCTTAAAAATTGCCCATTAACAGCACCTGGACAGCAGACTAAGCAAGCACACAGGTCATCTCCCCACTATGCTGAGATGCATTTGTATTTCTATTTAAATTATGATAATTATTTCTCAATTTGCTTCTCACTATATAAATTAGCACATGCAATTTGTATGCAAATACGTGTGCTCCTTTGTCCTCTCTTTAGTGATGCTTTTGGGGGACGGGAGGTGATGCATATGTGGCCACGTCAGAGTCTTTCAGAAATCTCAACATTTTTTTGTTAAATGCAAAGGCTATGTTTGTTGAATCACATTTCATGTTAAAAGAATTTGTCATAGTATTGCTTTATTATGTAATCAGTATTTTTTTAATGAACGGTTAAATGTGCCTTTGCATGATTAGAAGTGCCCCTTTGAGCTCATTCCCCACAAGTGAAAATTCCTTTGAAAAATCACTGGTGCGCTAGATGGCATTTCAGTACAGCTGGCATATTCTGAACTTCTTTTGCCAAACTGATGGCTGTGTACACAGCTCTGTTGAGCTCCTGCTTGCCTGCTCATAATCCAGAGAGAGATGAGCCAATTGCTTGTCTGCTGTAAAATCTCACAGAAGCATGGCCCGGAACCATTTTTGTTTGGCTTTGATGTTCGCTAAATGTACAGGACCAAAAGGATGTATGGGTTTTTAATTCATTCTCTCTCCCACACCACCTCCCTGATCGGCTATATGAGTTCTATTTCTATGGTACCTACTGCTCAGGATGAGGAAGGAACCCCTTCTTAAGACTGGTAGGAGAATCAGGATAAACTTCTTCATAGAGAACATAATTCATGTATGGAATTTGCTGCTGTAGAGGTGGGTGATTACATTAAAGTGGTGGGGGGATTAGATACATTCATGGACAATAAAGCTATCAGAGGCTACTAGCCAAAGTGGTATATGCTACGCTAGGTAATATTCTGTTCTCAGTTGTCTCCCATCCCCCCAAAGCGAACATACTTCTGTGCTGTTTTTCTACAAATTTCGCTAGATGTCACTGTTGTACATCCCATCCTTTCATCAAAATAATAGCACTCTGCCCAGAAGCAGAATTTTACATATTTTGTATACAATCTAAAAGCAAGGTATTAAAAGGACAAAGATGTTGGTCTCTCCAAATCTGAATGCTTTTGCTTGAACTTCTCTATTTTGTGTAGCAAGAGCCTTCCTTATCTTACACAGGCAAGCAAAGTGCTATGATGATGATGTTATTATTTAGAACATTTTTATACTGCCTTTTGAGGCAAAGCCTCCTCAGGGCAGTTTACAAAGTAATATTTTTAAAACAAAAAAATCAAATACATTGAACTAAAACAGCAGCATAAAACATTTAAAATAACAGCAACAGTAAAATCCTCAGTTACAAAATAAAGTGGCTATCCAGTCATTTAAAAGCAGACTGGAACATCCAGGTCTTTAAGGCCCATTTAAAAATAATCAGGGAGGGAGGATTTCACAAGAATAGGGCCACCACAGACAAGGTCCTATCTCTTCTCCCTACCAATTTTAGGGCCCAGGCAGGTTCATATAGGTGCAGGTAGTCCTTCAGATAACCTGTGCCCAACCATTTAAGGCCTTAAAGGTGATAACCAGCACTTTAAATTGGAGCTAGAAACACACTGGCAACCAGTGCAGTTGGTACAGAATTGGTTTTATGTGTTCTGATTGCCTACTCTGATTTCCTATATACTATTTAAGTTTGAAGGGATACCTTCCCTGTTTTCCCTTACTATTCTTGTGTATACCTTTTTGCAAAAGCTTGAAATCTGTTCATTTTCATATGTCATTCTTCATATTTGGAAAGAGAACAGGTTTGTATAGTGTGAGCTAACAATCCCCAAACTAGGCACCCAGACAGAGTCTGTGGAATATCTTTGTATGACAGAGTTTAACTATGGAGAAAGAATATAGTCATAGCCAGTAGAGACTGGTGGCCCATTGTCAGTGGGGCTGTGAATCTGTTCCGGGTTTCAGTCAGAACTCTAAAGGAGCTATCCAAGGTGCTTCACAAGCTTCCAAGCACCTTGAATAGATCCTTTAGAGTTCTGACTGGTTCTGACTGAAACCTGGAGCAGATTCCCCACCCCACTGACATCGGAGCCACCAGCCTTCACTGCTCATAGCATATGGTTTTCAGGTATGTCACTTCCTAGACATGAGGGTTTCTTTGAGATTAGCCATATGCTAAAATTGTATGGTGTTCATCCCAGTGGCTCTGTTCTTAAAAATGAGCCTGGAAATGACAAACTCAAACCTGGGAGCCCTACGCCCTAATCTTTTAGATATATGGGCTGGAGCTGATTGGTGACCAAAAGACACTCTGCACATGTTCTGAGAGATTCTAGCATTTATTATTACTTTACAGCAGCAATTCTATTCAGAGTTTGGTGGTTAATCCCATTAATTTCAGTGGGTTTCAGCATGACTTATTCTACCTAAAACCAAGCTGCTGCTAGAATGCCAATGTTTGTTTATTCAGTTATATATACTAATAGTGGTCTCTATTCTCCAAGTGCTGATCCTTATGTAGCCAAAATAACACCATCCTTGCACAAGAAGGAGTTATCTCCAGGATCGAGGAAACTCCAAGGTTTGCAGAAACATAAACAAATCTAGGGGGGAAAAAAAACCTATTTAGGATTATCAGGAAAAGGCATATTGCCAAAGGAGCATGGGGTGTGTGTGTGTGTCCTGTGTTATTAATAATTGTTTAGCTTATTTTGGAAGGTGACGCTTGTCATACAAGGGTGACAAAGCTACACCTTTCAAAGTACCTTATTCTACATAATGATTAAAGTTAAGTAACTCTGTTCTTTGCATTTCTCCCTCCTCCCCCTCTTCTGCTCTGCTTTTCTCTGTTAGCACTTCTCTTCTTGAAAAAGAAACATAGACAAGAAAGATAATGAAGACGTCAATGATGTGACCCATCATAATACTTACTCCTTTGGCCATGCTGGCTCTGGGAATGATGGAAGCTGTAGTCCTACACATCTGGAGGGCACCAGGTTAGATAAAGCCAAACCAGTAGATGAGCTGGTTTGCAGAACAATAGAGATGGGGCAAGTAAGGTAATAGAGTTCAAGATTATACCTTCACCTCTAGGCACTAACAAGCTGTCCAGTGTACAACAGTATTAGAGGTCTAATCCAAAAATGACAATCTGTTGCTAATATTAAGGTTGGATTAATGCTCTCCTAAGCCATTTCCTCAATATTTTATCTGTGCTTCCTTTCAGTCAAGGCTTTTGTGCCATTTTTAAGATTACTTACTGATGACAATGTCATTGATATGTGTAAACATATCGTTAAGACTGTGAAAATAAATCATGCTTCATAAAAACTTGCATAACTAATATTACAGCTATGATTATAAATTATATCATTAACACTCACATGCAAAAACAAATCATTAGGAAATGTACTGCATAATTTTTGTTTATCCAGGGATGACTTCTGTAGGAAATTATAAGCAAGTTAAACTTGACAGCCAGAAACTTCTTTTGCCACGTTTATCCAAATTTTTGCTGTCTTAGCCCATAGCCCTAAAATTAGCCTTGACTAGTGGTAGACTGCTATATTTATCCCTGGGTAGGTTATGGTTTTAAACATGTTTTAAACAGTTTCACTTCTGTTTTTTAAGAGCACTTTCCTGGGCTTTTTTAGAGTGGGGAAAATGGGGTATTATTTCTGAAAGCAAAAGAAAAGGTGATTTCCTACTTGTGTAATTGCGATATTCTGCTTTAGCACAGCACCACCTGGAGGTTATGTAGCAGAAAAGCAGGAAAGGAAAAGCTCTTTGTGCAGAGCTCGGATCTCAATTCTGCACCGAAACTAAAAGCAGATACAGCAATTAACAGCCTCATGTAGAAAAGCTCAATGGCGAAGGAAGGACCATCCTGGCCTTATTTGTTGGCCAGAGGCGGAGCTGCTGCAGGGGGCTTTGTAACCCTTGCACCCTCCCCCGCCCAGCAGAAAGAATAGGGATAGGTGGATCACTTACCCCATTTTGGCTAGGGGGGTCCACAGGCAGGGGGAGGCGATCCGTCCCCCCCCCAGAATCCGTCCAGGCTGGCTCCGCTCCGCACTGATCCTGCGGAGCCGGCTGCCTGCTCCACATCGCTGGCAAATGGCGATATGGCAACAGATTGTCAAATATTTGCATAGCCTATTGCATGAACAGGGACGCAAATGGTGTCCACTACGCCATTTGCGTCCCTGTTTTTTCATGCAATAGGCTACACAAATATTTGTAAATGGCTGCATTTAGACTAATCTACCAGCTTTACGGCCGCAAATGGTGTCCACTACGCCATTTGCATCTGGAGACTTAGCACAGCAATACGGAATGGCAATGGCTGCCAGCTGTATCGCCAGCGATGCGGACCAAGTGGCCGGCTCTGCAGGATCAACGCATGGAGAGATCCGACCTGGACAGATTCCGGGGGGAGGCGGAGGTGAGTGCTCCGTTCCACCACGAGCCCCAATGGGGCCGGATTCTTGGAATCCGGCCTCATTGGGGTCCGTGGCGGAATTCTCCCCCATCCCTAAGAAAGAACACTCAGCTCCAACTGCCAGTCAGGAAAAAAAAATATTCTGCCATTCTAAGACTCAAACATCTATTGGTTATAGAAATAACATCTGTTGAGCTACTAACTTGAAACTTGGTAACCATTATCTACTTGTTGAGGCCTACTTATACGCCAAGGATTGGATGAGTCTGATAGAAACTTCCAGAGGTATAGCTAGTTAAAAAGTGTGGCAAACTGATTTACCATTTTGACTCCAATGTTTAAACAGGCATATCATGTATATCTCTATCAAATTTTGGTGAAAACCATGATGTACTTTATTCAGAGGTGTCGAAGAAAATAATAATTCTGCAGTGTGTGCAAATTACTAATTACTACGCAGGTTGGGATTCTAACTTTCGGGGGGGGGGCAGATAAGAAGGGCTTTAACCCTCTGCCCTCTTCTAATGGCCTAATCTGGATCGGGGGGGGGGGGCAGGTCTGCAATTTACATTGCCAAAAAGGGTTCCAGCTATAATGTAAATTACAAGTATGGAGTGATTAAAGACTTCCAAACCCCCACACTGGGATCCTGATCCATATCCTGACCCTGTGCTTACATCTGAGTAAAAAAGAACACAAGGACACAGTTACTTTAATGCGGGGGGAGGAAAAATACCCAGGTGGGGGAAGTGGAAGGTCAGGGCAGAAATGCAGAAGAAGCTCCCCGATCCCTTCTCTTCTCCATGTGGTGGGAAAGGAATCTTGTGACCGGGGCCTTTGTGTGGCTTTTCTGAAGGCAGAAATAGTGTGTGAAGACGCTGATCCCTGCTGTTCCTTCCTGTGTGGTGGAGAAAGGATGTTCAAGGACTGGCCCTCACACTGAAGTATTCACACATTACACTGAATGTACATTCACACTAGGGTGGGTTTGCATGTAATACTAAGCCATCCTGGAGGATAAGCTGCCATGGGTTGGATGTTTGCTTGCCAACTCACATTACTCCCAACAGATGATCAGGCGAGCAGTGGCTTGCTGTGGCTCGTTTCTCCCTCAGTCCCCCTCAGTTCTTCAGCCCGCTACCTGCACGTATACCAGTGTCCTTTGTAGCATGACCCATCTTGTCTCTTCAACCTGCCCCCCCCTCTCCACTCCGATTGCTACCCCTTTTTGGAGCACTTACTTCATTTGCCACCTTTTTTTCAGTCCCTTGGAAGTGTGCAAATGGTGTATTATTGTCAATCAGTTTTAAATGCTTGGAACTCTTTTCCTGTTGCATTTAGATACACAACATTGGCCTGGCATTGGACTAGAGAAGGAGAATCCTTGAAAAGAGAGAAAGTGGAGTGAGAGCTTCCAACCAGAAAGCTATTGTGCACTTAAGGAGAGGGCAAGTCCATGGCTCAGGACCACAATTCCTGATGGAGTGCCTCTCCCAGCATGAACTGACCCATACACTACATTCAGCATCTATCACCCACTACCAGGTGCCTCCTCCAAGGGAGGCTTAGAAGGTGGCAACAAGGGAGAGGGCCTTCTTGATAGTAGCCCTCCAATTATGGAATGATCTCTCCGATGAGGCCTGTGTGGTGCCAACACTGTTATCTTTTCAGCATCAGGTTAAAAGTGTCCTCTTCTCTCAGGCATTTGACAGCATACAATGCTGCCCAACAGTTAAAAAAGACTTAGAGGATGGCTGAACAGGATGGTGCAAATGGAGTACCTGCACCAGTAGTAATTGCACTGACCCTCTCCAATGGGGCCCCATTCTCTTTATCCCATGCAGCTGCTTCTAAGGGTTTTCGAAAAACCTGTTGGAGAGATTTGCGCAAATCTGCTGAAAATAAAAATCCCTGTCCTGCACCTCCAGGAGAAAATTCTCTGAAATTCTCACCTCTCCCAGCCTCTTTCACCACAGTTTTCATTTTGCCCCCATCCTCCCACAAAATGCCAAAAATGGAAGAATCGGATTTTTCAGCACAGCACTAGTGTTATCACAATGGGTTATAAGCCACCTTGAGGATTATTTCATCGAAAGTTGGGACATATATATTCTAAATAAATAATAATAGTGCTAAGGAGATGAGGCAAGAGGTCTGCTTCCTCCTTTGCCTGCATCCTCAGTCATGCCCATATTATCTAGATTAGAAGTTTTCCACAAGCCGAGAGGATGACATCAGAGGTGCCATTAATATGTGTATCCAAATAGGGCAACTACTAAGGGTACAATCCTATGCATGTTTAGGCAGACAAAAGTCCTACAACTCCCAGCATTCTCCAGCCAGCATGGAGTTGTAGGACATTTGTCTGTCTAAACATGCATAGGACTGCACCCTAAGGAGCTCAAGTGGCTCTCATTAATTAGACCTAGGGATGGCGGAGAATTCCGCCATGGACTCCAGTGAGGCCGGATTCTTTGGAATCCAGCTCCCTGGAGTCCGTGGTGGAACGGCCTCCCCACCTGCCACCCTGCGGAACCCCCCCGGGACGGAGCCTACCTGGCGGTGGATGCGGCGGCTCCGGCTCCTCTTTTGGCTGCTGCCAGGCTGCTGCGGCCGCAAATGGTGGCCATCGTAGCATCCGCCATTTGCGTGGCTGCATTTGGCTGTGATAGGCTACATAAATACTTATGTAGCCTATCACAGCAAAGAGCAGGGGTGCAAATGGTGGCCACTACGCCATTTGCACCCCTGCTCTTTGCCATAATAAGCTACATAAGTACGTAGCCTATATCACAGCAAAAGGCAGGGATGCAAATGGTGTAGCAGCCGCCATTTGCGTCCCTGCCTTTTGCCATGATTGTTGTTGTTGTTTATTCGGTTAGTCGCTTCCGACTCTTCGTGACTTCATGGACCAGCCCACACAAGAGCTTCCCGTCGGCTCTCCTCCCCATCTGTCACCTGTAATACAGTAATCGCACACTATGTTCCCTTCCTCCCACCAGGGACATTCTCAAAATTTTGTAATGATTGTAGGGATGTATGAAACCCTTACCTGGCTCCGTTCCGGGGCATCCACGGTGGTGGGGAGGCGCTGTGTCCCTCCCTCTGGAATCCTCCCTGTCCGGCTCCGCTCCACGGCAACTCTGCAGAGCTGCCGGCCAGGGCCGGCTGCAGCCGGACTTCCGGCCACTGCCGGGCTGCTGCGGCCGCAAATGGTGACCACTATGCTGGCCGCCAATTTGCATCCCTGCCAAGCCATGATAGGCTACGTAAGTATTTAAATGCAAATGGCGGCTGCTACGCCATTTGCGTGGCTGCCTTTTGCCGTGATAGGCTACATAAGTATTTACATAGCCTATCACGGCAAAAGGCAGCCACGCAAATGGCAGCCGCTACAATGGCCGCCATTTGTGGTCACAGCAGCCCGGCAGTGGCCGGAAGATGAGCCAGAGTCGCTGCATCCGCTGCTGCCGCCGCTGCATCCGCCATATCCGCCCTCAGGTAGGCTCCATCCCGGGGGGATTCCGCGGGGTGGCGGGGGGGGATTGCTCCATTCCGCCACGGACTCCGGGGGGCCAGCTCACTGGAGTCCTTGGTGGAATTCTCCACCATCCCTAAATGATTGTATAAGCAACACCTCCAACCACTAGGTGGTAGGGTTCCATGTCCTTAGTACCCAGCTAAGGTTTTGTCTTGTTCAGATCTATGCTGGAGCTATGTGCTCTTGGATTAACTTGCAGATTTCTAATAAAGCCTGTTCTTCTAAGCAAGTAATACAATATTAACCAAAAACAACAAAGATTCTTGAGGCAAATGTATTACAGGATAAGCTTTTGTGGACAGCACCTTCACCATCTGTTTTATGTCTCTCTTCCCTTGCAGGTCTTTCCAGAAGCAGTTTTTTCATGAAGGCTACTAGGTGAGGTGAGGTGGGTGGGGCAAGGCAGGAGGAAGTAGCCACACTCTCTCCCCAAGGTAAGCAAACCTGACCTGGAAGCTTTTGTAGGGGTCAAGGATTATTGCATGATCTCCGGCGTATTGTCAGAAGGAAGCTTCCTCAGGCTACCACCAGTTTAGTACCAGACAGATTGTGGACTTGAGCTCTGACAAAAATGGACATTTGCTGTGTGTTTAGTGTATGTGCCTGGCGTATGTCAATGTCAACCCTATGCTACAGTGATCCGTGCTGTCTGAGATAAGCCAGGAACAAAGGTCCTGCCTTTCAAAGAACCTTTCAGGCAAATCCTTGCTAAAGTCATTTACTTTCTTAAGCTGGAGTGAGTTTGCCTTTGAAGACATCTGCTGCTGCGCTCTTTAGATCAGAAGGGAACTTGTACAGCAGCAAAGGAACAGCAGGACAAAGCAAAGGACATTCCATCCTGCACCCAGCTTCAAAGGAGTTCTGACAGACACCAGAAAGATGGGTCAAGCAGCAAGCCACAGAGGTCTGCAGTATTTTTAACTTCCCAGTTTTCTGTTATCTCTGTTCTTACCTTAGGGTAATCGCTACAGATACGCACTTTTATGGGCTGTTGTCTTTTGTGTCTGTCAATATTGTTAAGAGTGTATTTGTCTTCCTGGCAAACATGCAGTGGTAGCAGCTCCATTATTAGCAGCCAAAAGGAGGCAGGCCCTATGGCGCTTGGTGTATGTACACTTCTCTTATTACCATTAGCCCCAAGAATATAATACCTCAGCCTGACAAGATCAGAGTGGGTGTCATCCTTTCTTATTTAAATTTAATTTACACAAAATAATGCACTTCTTGCTCCATTTCTCCTCCTCCTCTTTCTCCTCCTCCCCTGGTCATTTTTCTTTATCACTTCAAAGTTACTCTCCTCACCAATGTCACCCCTCCTATGCTAGCATATTTCACTTTTATATAGTATAATCCCCCTCTTCCAGGGACATTTAACTGTTATTGGAACCATTTGTTTCATTTTAAAATGTAAGACTTTCCAAGGAGAATAAAATAACTATTTACCATGTGTAACATTTTCAGTTCATAGGGTAGGAAAATTGTTTCATCTAATTTGCTTTCTGCTTTCCTTCTTTCATCTCTCTTACCTCTCCTTTCAGTGCTATCTTCCTTTGACAGCATTTTTCATGTATGCTATATTTATAAATCTGTTTAACTTTTTTTACTTGATCTGTTAACCATAAATCGTATATGCCTTTTTCTGGTGAATAGGTTCATCATCATTACATTGACTCTCCCATATCTGGAGCTGAAGTATCATTTATGTGCACATGTTGAGCATGGATACCCATGAGCTCATGTTCTGTTGGCTGAGCCATTTTACTGCTAAATAATAATGCCGGTAAATAAACATTTAAAGAAGGACAATTTCTCTTTGTAGTGAGCTAATTCCTAGTTGTTACCAACATTTGCTTAGCTGATTCAGAATATGAATTTGCCCAGCCCATAATGCTTGGCTGCATTACAAACCAAGTGTAATTCTGCTCAGATTATTTGATCTGTTTTGGATTGATGATAAGACTGGTTTTGTTTGGACCCCTGATGGTGTAGCCTGAATAGATGCGGTATTAGAGCTCACATCAGAGTTTGTTCCAGGGGTTTGTTACTCTGTGGTCATCAGCTGAAGCTGGCAAGTCACTGCCTCAGAATGGAAGGCTGACTATTAGAAAGGGCAGGCTTCCTACTTAAGATGCGTGAAAGATGTATCTGGAAAAAATTCTCTTGGCGGGGCCCAAGAAATTCTGTTGGAGAAGGTTGTTTTCAATATCTGTTTTTTGGTATGTGATTGCAATGTGCACACATAGTGAATGCTGCTACAACACAGCTGTGCATTTTCCATGTGTGTGTGCGTGCACATGCTTTGTTGCTTCACATACCATGGCATTTAGAGGCCAACACAAAGTGGCAGAAAAAATCCTCAGAACTGAGAATTAGACAGCACTAATGCAGAAGAGTGTTATATTCAAGCTTTGCACAAAAGACATCACAAACTCCAACAAAACTTTGGAGTGAGGGTTCCCAATGCATTTCCCTAATTCCCTTGTTACACAGCACCTGGATAACGTTTTCAGTAAACGTGGACTTGTATCGAACAGTTCCCAATGCATTCCCCTTGTTATGCAGTACCTGTCCTCTGCTTTTGTTCTTCCCATGGACACATCATCATCCAGTTTGCATATTGCACAAATGATGCAATGTGTTTCTGATATACCAGATACTGGGGTCAAACAATTGAGGAGGGCTATTGCCTTCATCACCTACTTGTGCACTTCTTCGAGGCATCTTTGCCTGGCCAGTGTTGCAAACAGGGGACCCAACTCGATAGATACTGGGTTTGACCCACTAGGATCTTGTAAGCATGGCTTCCTCAGCTACCAGTTCCTTGAGAACATTTTTTAATGACTGCATTTTTAAAAGTCTTTAATCAGAGACCATTTTTTGTTTTCCTGATACATTTTGAGCAGATGAAAGAGAGAGGCTTTCAAAAACTGGGCTTGCACTGAAGAGCCAAGAAATCCCAATCAATAAAGCATTCTGTCATATAGGAACATAGGAAGCTGCCTTAGACTGATCAGACCATTGGTTCATCTAGCCCAGTACTGTCAACACTGACTGGCAGCGGCTCTCCAGAGTCTCAGGCAGGATTCTTTCCTATCCCCACCTGGAGATGCTGGGGATCAAATCTAAGACCTTCTTCATGCTAAGCAGGTGCTCTACCACTGAGCTATGGAATCTGGAGAACAACACTGTCTGCCCTTGGAGTTATCAAGCTCAGGGATGGCTATAGAGCAAAACCTCCTTGGTTAATCTGAGGAATAGCATGGAGTGTTTATATATTGGTAGGTGAGATACTGTAAGAGTAAAACAATGAGTCTATACTAGCCATGTTTATGTCTGGTGACCACTGATTCTTGGCTATGTGCCTGGCTAATTGCAGACACCTCCCTTCCCCATCCTCAGTCTGGGGATTAATAATTCTTTGGATGAAAGTTCCACTATAGCTTTGAATTTCTTAAGACACTCGCTTGGAGTCTTCAGTAGAGCTTTTGATGCTTCTGCTGAATTACAGAGGGTTTGTTAGACTTTAACAAAATGTCTCACTAATGGCCAAACTAAACGTTGTCTTGCTCAGGGCCAATCTAAATTTCTCGATGGCTGCTCCCAAGCTCAAGAACTCTCTGCCAAGGGAGGCCAGCTCCGTCTCTGTTGTCCTTCTGCTGGCAGACAAAGGCATTTTCATTCCGACAGGCCTTGGATGTCTAAGCTGATTTGGTGCTAAAGTTGGGTTTAATCTAGTGGGTGCTATTATGGCCCGACTGATGTGTTTTTACCGGGTGCTTTTTACTGGATGCATTTTAATGTTTTAATAATAACTGCTATTTTATTTGTATTTTCTGGTTAGCTGCCTTGAGGGGTGTGTGTAAATTTAATAAATAAGTAAATATGACACTAAACACACAGCTGCTGCTGAAAATGGCAGCCATGCATCTAGCTGCCCCTCCTCCTCTCTAGCATCTAGTAGAAGTTACTTCTATGCAGACATCACAACATACTGCAGCTCCCTGCATTCACTCCACGACATTGGCTTCTGCTGACAAGGAGACAAGAAATGCAAAACATCCTGCCTTCAAGATGTGAGTATGGTCTACTAGAAATAAAGTGCTGGGGGACTGTCAGGCCAGGTTAGAGGAAGAGATCTTAGAATCTTACACCTATTTCTTCCTCTGGTCACTCCCTCAACCAGAGGGACCAAGGCTGCCTTACCAGCTTGCCTACTGGGGCTGTTGTTGAATATGAGGTCAGCTTGACTCTACTACTGCAAGGCAAGCTACCAGTGTAAGTACCTGGAAGCAGTGCTTCTTAAGACTTGACAAAGGACAAGTGATGGCTGGTGATGTATTGCAATTGGAGCTAAGGTGGCCCATGAAAGCATAGGTGATGGGCGGAGATGACTCAGCTTTCTTTATCCCTCCCTCCCCCAGACAAGGGTAGAGGGCAAGTGAGGTCTCTCTGTGTGGGTAGCAGGATGACAGGCTGTGTCAGAAGTGGGTCTGAAAAAGAGGCAGAGAGCTGTCTTTGCTCGCTGCAGGAAGTCCTATGGCACGCACTAGGGGTTCTCGTAGAAATCTGATGGAGAACAGGAATCTATTGGAGTGTTAATGCTGTTGGAGTGTTAATGCTAATGTTTTGGACTACAACTCCCATCTGCCCCCATCAGCATGGTCATTGGTCAGGGATAATAGGTGTTATAGTCTGAAATATCTGGAGGGCACAAGGTTGGACAAGGTTGATTTAAATCATAGGCCTGGGGCTGTGTACAGACCCCCCGATCCACTTCAGATACCACTTTGGATTGTCCAAAGTGACTCTGATCTGCTTTGGACTGATTCAGACCCCCCCCCCCGATCCGACTCGAATCCGAAGCGAGATTCAGATATCCAGATCGCCCGTTTTTGGCGTTATCCCATTGACTCGCATGGGAAAATACAAATAGTCATACCTTTTTCAGTATTTATGATACAGGCATGAAATATGGGGACCTTTCCAACCCTTTGGAGAGGAGGCCACTGGCAAAATTTCAGACCGTTTGGCCCAGTGGGTTTTGTGCTATACAGAGTTAAAATCTGATGTTTTCCACAGAAACTCTCAAAGCAAAGAGCTGTAATTTCTCCCTGTTTCCACACATGCACATGACACCTTGGCCTCTCCCAGCCCCCCTCATGGGAAACACACACCCCAAAGCCCAGGCAGTTTCACAACTGAGAAAAAGCTATGTTGGTTTGAAAAATTTTGGAAAGGAGAGATGAATCTAATCAAATACAAATAACAAATGAGTTATTTGTATTTGATTACAAATACAGTATAGAGGTAGAAGGAAATAGGAGAGGGCGGCTGGAAGAGGTGCTGTAAAAGACACCATCCCAAAGGGGATGGGATATCAAGGAGCGAGGAAACAGTCCCAGGACAACCAATCTGTTTCTTTTTAATTTAAATTTTGAGGAAAGCGTAATGGTGATCAAAATCTAATGAACTGAACTCCTAGGAATGCATGCACATGCATGTGCACACACACATGATCATCTACCCACACCAGCCCTCCCCCAAAGACACAGCTAGCTCAATAACCGAACACAGCCTTTCACGGAAGTATATATATCGCCTTCCTCCACCTCTCTCTGATTGGAGACTGCTGGCATTGGTTCTGGCTGAGGGTTCTTATTGGACAAAGCACACTCCCTCCTCCTGCTGCACTCACCTTCCTGCCCCCCGCGCCTTCCCACGTCCACTCACCTTCCCCCTCCCTCCCTCCTCTTCCTTTTCCTCATGCCCCTCCAGATGAGCATTGAGAAGTTAAGTTGATACATTTTGGAGAGAGCCTGTCTGGGCTGCTCAGGCATTAAGTAGAGCTCTGAATATACGAGGTGGAGGAGGCGCTTTGTGGGGGAGGGGGTGCTTCACCCTGGGGAGCCTTGGTACTGCTCTGACCTGCCTCGTATCATGAGGATTTTGCTCTGAATAAGCCCACTTCACGTCATTATTTGGGCTTTGTAACAAGGCGGTGCACAGCCCTAATATTTACTGGCTGGCAAGTGGCATTTGTGAAATAGGCTAATGCCACATACTGTATATGCCATACAGAAATTTACTGTAAAGTGGGTACATGGATATCTGTATGCTTGTAGCTCTGATCCCCTGATCTGTTCACCTCCAAAAAGGGATGGAAAGATCATCTCATGTATCAATGCATGAGCACATGGTGCTGCCCAGCAATGTGTAGAATTGTCACAGTTTCTGGATAGCAAATATGCATGGACTGTCTCTAAGAATATTATTTGAACAACTCTGCATTATAGAGAATCTACATAAAGTGAGACTAAAGTGCATTTTATAGCTGGTCTTGATAGGAAGGGTAGGGATAAATTGAGCAGACAGTACTGGTGGATTTTAGATGTAATTTCATGGATATTGCATTAGCTAGCAAATGTCAGCAGAAGATGTGCATTATTTCATCTGTGTATTTTGCCGCAAGGAGCCATCAACTACAGTGATCACTAATGAATCTGCTGTACAATTTTCCAGGGTTCATCAGTTTTCTATATCAATAGACAAACCTCCTAAGCAAACCTTCATCAAGACATCAGCATGAGGAAACAGATGACTGCAAAAAAAGCCATAATTCATTCTGGCAAGGCGGGGGCGGGGGGACTGCCCTCTGTTCTTCTGCGCTGATGGTTGTTTATGCAAGAAGCTATGCCTAGATCATATTGTTTTGAACTTGAATCTGTACTTTCTGAATCCTGTACTGTAATGTTCTGTGCTGGCATAAGTCAGAATTCTCATTCTTTTCATATGTGTGGAAGATCTTCTGGGCTGGATTCTTTTAATTGTTTTTTTAAAATCCATATTTCAGTTGGAGGTGGAACACCATTGATGCTAAAACAGAGCAAAACATGTGTCTATAACAAGCTACACCATTTGTGAGAGATGCCATGGAAATCCGTGCCCTGAAGCTTCCCCCAATATTAGAAGTGTACACATGGGACCAGCATCAAAATGGTGCCATTTGGAATGCTTCTGTTTGGGGTTCCAGCTACCCAGCTACTAGGGCTGTGCACCGCCTTGTTACGAAGTCCGAATAACAAGGCAAAGCGAGCTGTTTTGGAGCAAAAGCCTCATGATGCGAGGTGGTTCAGAGCAGTACGAGGTGCTCCAGGGCGAAGCGCATGCCTCACAAAGTGCCTCCTCCGCCTTGTATATTCGGAGCTCTACTGAATGCCTCAGCAGTCCAGGCAGGCTGTCTCCAAAATGTATCAACTTCTCAATGCTCACGTGGAGGGGGAGGAGGGGGAGGGGGAGGAGGAGGAGGAGGGAGGGAGGGACAGGGAAGGCAAGTGGACGCAGGGAAGCAGGGAGGCGAGTGCAGGAGGAGGAGGGAGTGTGCTTTGGCGAATAGGAACCCTCAGCCAGAACCGACGCTGGCAGTCTCCAATCAGAGAGAATGTTGGAGGAAGGCGGTATATACGTTGTCGAAAGGCTGCACGCAGTCATTGCGCTAGTTGTGTCATTTGTGCGTGTGTGTGCACATGCATTCCTAAGAGTTGTTCCTTCAATTTATTCAATTTTGATTGCCATTAGGCTTTCCTCATAATTTAAATTAAAAAGAAACAGCTTGGTTGTACTGGATGCATTCCCTTCTCTCACTCCTTGATCGTCCATCCTCATTGGGACAGTGTCTTTTGCAGCACCTCTTCCAGCCGCTTTCTCCTATATCTTTGTACCTCCAACTCATTTGTTATTTGTATTTGATTAGATTCTATCTCTCCTTTCCATATTTTTTCAAACTAACATAGCTTTTCCTTGCAAATTGCTGCCATGCTCCCCCTCCCCCACCATTCCAGTGCTTGTTTGTTTCTTTATCTTGATTTTGGACTCCGGAAAAGGCTGCGTTCGTTGTGTAATGTCGAGCCTTACTTCTGCTTTCTCCATTCTATTTTCTTGTCATTTCTGTCAGTCAACTGTGTCTCTGTTAGATTTCTACAAACCCACTCTTATTTCAAAATTTAAAAACAAACACTGACTTCTGGGCATGTCCCCCCCCCCCCGCTTTTAAGTCACATTCAAGCATTCCGTTTTTTCTTTCTTTCTAAATCCTTAAAGGAAGACATATTATAGCAGCCTATGTGTGTAGTGTTTGTCCCGTGCTGAAGTGAACTGTCTGTGTCTTCTCTGTGTTGATCCTCCCAAAACAGAAATTCAAAGTTCTTGTTTTTTTAAAATTAGGGTTTGATTTGGCTGTTATCTAATCGCCTATGCTATCACCCTGTATTTCTTGAAGTTATCCTGCCTTCTATAAAAGAACATGAAATATAAAACAATAAATTAAAGACACCCGTCATTTGCTTAGGTAGTTCTGCTTTGCTTTAGCTCTTCTGTGTCTGTGTCCATGTATGTGTGTGTGCTAGGTTGTAGTTCCACCAACACCATACATCCAAATTTCAAGGCAGTGTTGAAAAAGCACGCGACACATAGTATTTGTATTAATTACCTTCTTATTCCAATAACAGTCCACTGTGTGGCAAAGCAATTCAGTACAATATGAGGCATCTTCAGGTGTTGGCAGTGGCAGAAGTGAGGAGAAGTTACAGCTCTTTGCTTTGGGAGTTTTCCTGGAAAGAAATCAAATTTCACCTGCACCTTGCACACAAGCCAGTGGTCCAAAGTGTCTGGAATTTGGCAAGTGGGATGCCCTCAAGGGGGGCTGGGAGGGGTCCAGGTTTCACACACATCCATGGAAATAGAGAGAAGTTACAGCTATTGGCTTTGGGAGTCTTCCTGGAAAAAATCAAATTTCACCAGTGCCTAGCACACAAGCCAGTGGGCAAAACTGGTGCAATGCCCTGGAGGGGGGCTGGGAGAGGCCAAGGTGTCATGTGCATGTGTGGAAACAGGGATAAGTTACAGCTCTTTGCTTTGAGAGTTTCTGTGGAAAACATCAGATTTCAACTCTGCCTAGCACAAAAACCACTGGGCTAAATTGCCAAAATTTTGCAGGTGGCCTCCTCTCCAGGGGTGTGGAGATGTCTCCAGATTTCATGCCTGTATCCTAAAAAAAGGGATGACTGTTTGTGTTTTCCCATGCAAGTCAATGGGAAAACGCCCAAAACACGTGATCCGGATATCTGAATCTCGCTTCGGATTCGGATCCAAGTCGAATCGGAAGGGGTGCAAATCGGTCTAAGGTGGATCGGAGTTGCTTTGGATGATCCGAAGCGGCATCCAAAGTGGATCAGGGGGTCCATGCACAGCCCTAATTTCTACATGAAGCTTTTAATCTGCATTGTTGCCAAGGTTTCTGCTTCCAGATTCTTTGCAGAATTAAGATCAGCTCCTTTACACATTTTTTTTTCCCCCTGGGGTTTTTCTTTCTCTGCCTTTCTATATGTTCCATTATAGAGCCACTAAGTGTTGTGGTAGTATAGTGGAATTGTGTAATTGGGCAAGATTTCTATGACATTATAGAGGCCATTCAGAAACAAGACCACACTTTCCCCAGTAAGAAAAAAACCATGATAATCCTGGAGGATGACAACATGGTATAAAGGACCCATGAACTACCATAAGTGAACAATCACAAGTACACAATAAAAGGCTCATGTAAAAGTCCCCTTGGGAAGGCTTAAGGCCTGCAGAGGCAAAGAAACTAAAAAAAAGTCAGGCTTAGGGGCTTGGGGGTTTTTTTGTTGGGAGGCAATATCCCTGAGAGGAGTAGTTTCATTTCCCCAGTTAAGTTGCAGTTTCATTTCCCCAGTTAAGTTTCATCTCTTCAGGTTTAAAACAGTACTTTCAATTTTGAGAGAAGACACTATAAAAAGAGAATCAGAAAGACCAGAGCAGTAACAGCAGAGTTGGGGAGACCAGGGCCTGAAGAGGGAGCAGGAAGAAGCAGCCTGGAGAAGTCTAAATTTTGCAATGTTTGTTTTCTGTTAATGCATTTTGTATCACTCACCTCTATTGTGTAAATACCTTTAGTTGTGATTTGCTTGCTTTAATTTACCAGTACACTGTTGTGGTTAATCCCTATGTCTAGAGTGTCAATCACCCCACATCAACAGCCTAAACCCCGTGTTATTGGGAAGGGAAAGTTTAAAAGAAGGAAGGTGGGACTCTTAACAAGGCAAGAGATCCTTAACGAATTGCTCAGGTGGTCCAGGTCATAAAGGGAAACCTGACACCCCTCCATTCCATTCCCCCTCCCCCCATTTGTATGCCCCCCCCTTCAACAGCCAGTCAACATTCCAATGGTCATGAGTATGTTCAGTCCTCATCGGGCTGTTTTGAGAAGTTCTCTGCCACTTAGGGTTTTTTCCCAAAGATTTTGTTGTATTTCTGCAAGGTCTGGGGTTTCCCAAAGCCTGCTAATACCAACCTCTTGTGCATGGTGGTGCCATTTTGTCTATATAAGCATGGCGCTCACACTTTGAAAGCTGAAAATAGAGGGAATGATGGGCTGGATGTGGTTAATTACTGTTGAGGAAAAGACACCTGTTCAGAGCTGCTCCCTTGATCAATTACTACTTCTAAGGTTCCAGAGCAGAACCCTGCTTTAAATGACATTTTGTGGTGTCAATACCTAAGATTATTCTTGTCCATGACACCATTTCTGCTCAATTCATGGAAAGAAGAGTATCAGATATTGAAGTAACCACATATTCTTCCCCCGCTCATCGATGGCTCCATTTCCTCCCTGGGAGTGCAATTTACATGAGGAGGGTGATGTATGCTGGGGGTGAGGATTTGGTGGTGGCGCTCTCGTGAGCTGCACTGCATGCAGCCTGCGGGTTGCCCACATGTGATGTAGGGTCTTCTTCCCCAACCCAGTGCCCTCCAGATATTTCAGATTTCAACTCACATCAGCCCTAGCTAGCATGGTTAATAGCCAGGAATGCTGGGAGTTGTAGTCCAAAATATCTGGAGGGCACCAGGTTGGGGATGGCTGGGTTAGATTTGGACCAGGGGCATCACAGCTTGTCACTCATCTAACAGCTCACCCGTGCACACTGCAGAGAGCGTGCAGTTTCCATGATAGCCGATTTCCATCTTTTCTGAACTTTGAGGCAAGTTGCCTGTTGTGGCTAGCTATATTATGCTTGCTTTTTATCATGTTATGTCCTCGTTATTTTATATTATGCACTCTGTATGACACACTTTTATTTTCTGCTATGGCCCTTGGCTGATGCAGTTCTTAAATCAGTCCTGAAATCTTCCTTGCAATATGTGAAGTGGCCCAGAGAGAATTGTTTACTGAAGTGCCATAAAGCTCATATTTGCTGCTCTTTCTTGGCTTTCCTGTATTGCAAGCCAAATCTTGTGATGTTAAGATATTGCAGGCACTGAGATAGTACAGAAATATCTAACTACATCTTTCTCCATGGTCTCCTCCCCGCTCCCCCATTTCTTGTGTGCAAGGAGCAGCAGCATAAGACCTGTGGCATTCGTTCTTTGACAATCCCGCTTTTGCCATGGTAACATTTCAGAAGGGTAATTCCTCTCCCCACCCTCCACCCATTATATGCTCAGATTAGGTTGTCAGGGTGGCACAAAGCAGTTCCATTATTCGGGGGGAGATAACCCATTGTCTTGAGCAAACAAGAGGTATCTAGTAAATAATGTAGGGATGTACGAAAGTGAATTAACCTTTGCGGATTATGTTGATGGTGGGGGGGAGGCATTCCGTCTCTCCCCCCGGAATCCTGGCTGGGGGGGAGGCGCTCCGTTCCTCCCCCCCGGAATCCTTGAACAGACGGCTGTGCTCCGCGGCAGCTCCCCGGAGCAGCCGGCCAGGCCTCGCCCGGCCAGGCCAGAGCTGTCCGCAGCCGGATTTCCGGCCGCGGAGGGCTCTGGATAAAAAACAAAACAACGCATACGCAAATGCATACGCAAAAACTGACTCTGAGTTCTGCAACATAAATGGTGCCGTGACTCGGATGTGGCAGGCTGTGAGACAGAGAGGTGGCAGTTGCCTGCTCTTAATCGCCACACCGGGAGGGAGAGCTGGGCGCACACCTCCCTTTCTTGGCGCCACTGACCTTTTGTCAGGTGAACGGGAGAAAGCCTGCGCCGGGATGTGTGGATATCACATGTGTGAAGGTGTGTGTGTGTGTGTGTGTGTGTGTGATATTATAAATCCCTGGCTAGCTTGTCTAGTGATGGATAGCCTTGAGAGCCCCCCCCCCCCTTTTCACAGTGCTGTGAGGCTTTTCATAAACTTGAACTCTCATTGCTGTAGACTGTGTGTCTGTGTTGTAGTCAGCTCAGTGCACAACAGGCTAAGTTTGGTCTATGACTTTTAGATTTCCTTCTGCTAGAACTCATGCAGCATAGAGTTGCCGATGCAAAAATGGTGACCTAGAACTCTTTGCGTGTGTGAGTATGCCCATCCCTTGATTTTGATGAGCCCTGAGCATGCAGCCAGAGGAGCAGTATAATTGCTGGATCTGCTCCATCATGCCTTACCATGCAAAAAGTGTTTTCCATTCATTGTGTTAAATTGCAAAAAAAGTTTGTTGTGTATATTTTATGATTTCTTAGATATCATAAAATATATGTGATATTTGCAGATTAGAATTGCAACTCCAAATGATACTGAGTGTGGTTCCCAATGGATGACAAGAGAAAAGACAAAGACAAGTAGAGAAAGACAGAGACAAGTAGAAAAAGACAGAAAAATAGAGAAAGTGGCAGACAGATAGAGAAGGGGAAAAAAGAAGAAAGAGAAGGCAAAAGGCAAAGAAAAAGAACATTTATAGAGAAAAAGCGTGACCATAGTTGCCCCCAGGGTGAATTAGAAGCAGCTGATTGTGCCTAGAGCTTATTACCTGGGGATAAAGTAGCCACAATAATGTAATAGTTCTTTAAAATGAGAAAATGTAACTAAAAGGAGAAGAAGAGCCTATCTCAAATGTGCGTCATTGGGACTAGTGTAGGGCAGAAAGGTTTAATTAAGTGAGTTTAACTTGAAAAAGACACATGAAGACACAAGGCTGGTGCATGGAGCGGAAAGTTTTATGTAAAAAGTTTGAAACATGATCTGCAATACAGGCAGATCAGCAAGAAAAAGAAAGCAAAAGAAAGAGAGATTTCTCTTCCCATACTAATGAGTGAAAGTGTTATCAAGCACTTTGCCTGGGAAGCGAAGTTTGTTTACAGAAAGCTGTGCCTGAGAACCAAACACTGCTAGCCTATGCTGAAAGTGCTTGCTAGTGTTGTGCTGCCTCAAGGGTAACATGTATGGTATAAAACCCATTTAGCCCAATAGCTCGTGGTTCAGAGAAGCTGTCTGATCCAACCATTAGGTATGCCTGTGTGCTGTAAGTTACCCCAAAAACAACCCTGCTGTTAGAAGCCATGAAGGCAGGTATGAAGAAGTCAGTTAATATAACCACAATGTCTAAAGTGCTGCAAGGTGCCACCGAGGCCCCAGAGCGTACTTGGAGCATCTTTCAAATGCCTATCGCCAGTATACCCCCCTCGACCCAGAGGCCCATGAAGACATAGACGAAAAAATAGAAGAAGACCCGGCAGAGGCAGAAGATTCTTAAGAAGGAACCAGTGTGCCCAGTGTGGACAAGATAGACATTGGTGGCATGAATGCCCAAATAAAATAAATCAAATACACAAAGGAGAAAACCAAAGGAGCCA
Organism: Heloderma suspectum; assembly: GCF_057233095.1. Classification (NCBI taxonomy): domain Eukaryota; kingdom Metazoa; phylum Chordata; class Lepidosauria; order Squamata; family Helodermatidae; genus Heloderma; species Heloderma suspectum. Next base: position 55,368,897 of record NC_139460.1, on the reverse strand, counting down.
GAACGGGCCAGAGAGAAGACAGCTTGAGAGGGGCCGTGACATTGACTGTGAGGGGCCGTGATATTGACTTCATGATTGACACCGGAGTGGCATCAAGAGCAAGCAAATGTTAGCCTTAAACAAGAAGTCCAAACACTGGGCAAAGTTCTTCAAGCCCAGCGTTGTTTTGTCTTAGAAAATAAGCCCCAATTCCCATCACAGAAGTTCATCCTTTCCAACCAAGAGATGAAGTATAAGTTAAAAAGTGGAAAAATGACCCTTTGACTCCCAGATGGAGAAGGCCAAAAACTGTTATACTTTCCACCCCCACAGCTATGAAAGTAGCTGGAGTTAAACCCTGGATACATTAGACACGAGTCAAGAAAGCAAAAGGGGAAGTGGACTGTAGCTGAAAATCCTTTAAAAATTATTCTGAAAAAGCAGTAAGAAGACTCAGGCTAGACCTTACTGTGAGCACACCAGGAGATTGTCCACCCTGCGTACGGTCAGACCTGCAACTGGGGAAAATTGAAGAAGGGGACTAGACCCTACTGCAGCTTGTCAGGTGAATAGCTGCCCAGCATACAGTCAGATCCCAAAGAAGATCAAATATGCATGTTGTAGTGTTAGTGGTGCTGTATTATAGTTCCTTAATAAGGTGTAAAAAGGGGGGTCTGCCCCTGGAGGGGGAAGTCTGTCCCAGCGGTTCGCTGATAATTACTGGCTTCACTTAGCTAACATCACTGGAGTAAAGCATTTTTGTTTGCCAAGAGATATACCTGCAAACAGGTTTTTTATCTTTTTCTCCTCCATCATTTAATTTGACTAATAATAGTAATGCTGTAGATGTTCAAATCAATAATCTGCATAATATAGTAGCTAACATAACAATGGGACAAAACAATTGGCTAGATTGGTTAACCTCTTGGCTTCCAGATCTTAGCTGGCTCAAAGCATTATTTGTTCTGATCTTACCAGTGGTATTAGTAGGGGTGCTGTTATGTTTCTGCACTCCCTGGTTTATGCGTTGCTTAAACAATCTGTTTACTGCCTCAGCCACAAAAACAGCTGCCCGCTATGCTCTAATAGCCCAACAGGAGGTTAAGTAATATGTCTGTTATAAAAAGTTTTGTATTGTGCTTTGCAGACTATTATGAGCATTCGCTTATCAGAAATGCTATAATTGTAATGAAATTATGCATTTAAGGGGGGAATGTAGCAGCCATATCGGGGGTCAGACTAAGTAGCCTCATGCAGTATCATGCTTCATGTTCTTGCTGAGCTCTTGCTCTCTGTAATATATGTTTGTAAGCTGACGAGACACAGGAATTTCTTATCTTGTCAACAAAGGCTAAGGTCATAGAATTGTATATCATGTTCTCTGCTGTTCTCTGCTTATCATGGCTACTCTATAACCCATTTCTTGTATTATAAACAATGGTGCTAAGAGAGGAAATGTTGAGGACTGCAACCCCACATGGGAGGGAGAGGAGGAGCCGTTTCCTATGTGTCACAATATCTATAAAAACAATCTGCTGATGTAAATCAGGGCTTTTGGCTCTTTGGAAATGATTCCAGCCATAAAGCCCGTGCGTTAAATAAAGAAAAACTCTTTTTCCTTCACTCCATGGTCTCTCTGAGTTCTGCAACAGTATCTTGGAAAAACGAAGGTTGGGTTGTGACTTGCCATTTGGGTGGCACCATAATAGCCTGCTTATTTCATTTTACCACATTCAAATCCTTCCTTCCTTCCAAAGAGTTCACGGCAGTGTACATCAGTGACAGGTAACTTAACTGCCTAACTACAATAAGCAACAGGTAGCTTACTGTTGCGAACGCTCCTCAAACCAAAGCTAAGTTGCCATTACTTTTGATATGAGGAAATAGTTTCTCTGTAAGAAGGAAATGAATGCATATCAAAGATATAATTCAATAAATAAAGAGAGAGAAAGAAAGAAAGAAACTGAATGGGGGTTTTGATGGATGGACAGAGAGGGAAAAAACAGATCTGCAGCTTGCATGATTTCATTAAATGCAGGCTCATGTATCTCCTGTTGGAAGAAATAGCAATGGCTTTGAAAGATCATCTGTGCAGAAAAGTCAGCTGCTACTTTCGCTTCCAGGGAATGAAACAAAATATATTGCTTAGTGATAATTAATTAGCCATCAATAAATGATAGGTTATGCTGCAAATCAACAAGACGAAAGAAGTTGTATAAGGGATAAAAGCAGCTCGTTATAGAGATAAGACACTTGCAGCCTGGTTCTTTGCATATTGACTTGGCCGCAAGCACCACCAATTTCAGTGGGATTTACTCCCAAGAAAACATGCATAAGGTTGCAATTTTAGAGAAGAAGGGGAGAAAGCGCTAAGGCAAAAAAATGTAAAACATAGTAACTCAGTCTCATGATAAATGAAGTGAAAATAGAAATTCACTTTCAAAGAACCTGTTAGAATTAGAAAGAGCACAAGGAGTAGGAGAAAGAAAAACGTCATTGAATGAGATTTTGAAATGAAATGAGCTAAATTCCAGACAGTGGGAGGTGGGAGGAAAAGGATTCATTTAGAAAAGGGCATTTCGACAACCAGCACCTTGAATTTGGCCTGGAAATGAAATAGCAGCCAGTGGGCCTTACATAGTGCTTGTGTATATGAAATGGTGAATTGGTGCATATATGGTTGTGAGCTGCACTAGACAGAAGTGATGCTGCTGCATCCCTGTTCACTGCCATTACAATAGTCAAGTAGCTTGAGAAGTCACAAAGACCTGCACTGCATAGATATCTAGGAAGGGGCTCAGCTGGGAAACCACCCTATATAAACATAGCTCTTCTGACCACAACTAGGAATCTAAGAGCAAAAGTGGGTCTTGGAGTACTTCAAAGCTTATCCTTCAATCAGTTCACAACCTCCTGGGTCCCCTGGCCTCTTATGATAAGCAAATATGTCTTAACTACATTGAGCTGCAGTTTTTTTGTTTTCATCCTGCCCATTACTGAATTGGGCAAGCATCCAGTGACTTGACCGCTACACCTGAATCTAATGAAAAGTTGATCTCTATTTGTATCCACACTTCTTGGATATCCAAAATGACACTCTCTCTTGGATTCTATATAGTTCGGTACCATGCAAAGTATTTGCTTGATGGTCTTTGATGGGTAATGGTGGTGGCTAAGCACTGGGATGTGTTTCATGCACCACCTACCTGGGTGGAGGATGAAAGAAACAGTTTGGCTGTTCTACTGAGTCAGAAATGGAGAGATGAGTCCCTGGGAGTAGCTGGGAAGAAGCAGCTTTGGAGAGTTGCAAGGGTGTGCATGTAAAAAAAAAGAAAAGAAAAAAAGAGGGGGATAAGGTATCACCTACCTGAGTATCAGCCCAATTTACCTGGCATTACTTGCATATTTTTAAATGTCTATGTGATAGGTTGAGAGTTCTCCATAGTGGTGCTGTAACCTTCAGCATTGGCCATTATGTGATAACTTATTACTGAACTGTAGCATGCTCTTGCACAGCACCTATTTCAATGAGGCTTATCATGCAGGAGAACCCTGCAGTAAACTGGGCCTCATGTCTTTGAGAAACACTTTGCTGAAGTGAAATGCCAAATTGTGCTAGGGAAGACTTTGCATATGAAATCTGCCATCAGACTCAGATATTGCATGGTATGATATAATCGTGTTAAAGTATATTTGCTGATGAATGGTTTATTAATTAATTCAAAGTTAAGGCAAACAGACCCCACTTAAGTCTGGCAAATCATAAAACCATAGAATAGTGGGATTGGAAGGGTCTACAAGACAATCGAGTCCAACCCCTAATCTGCTGTCAATCTACTGCCGACTGGACTCACAGACTGACACAGCAGACAGTTGTTTGCTGAAAAAATTCTGCAGACTTTTTCTTTACCCCATGAAGAAGGCCTAAAAAAAGGTAAAGGTGTCCCCAACCAGTCGTGTCCGACTCTAGGGTGTGGTGCTCATCTCCATTTCTAAGCCGAAGAGCCAGCGCTGTCTGAAGATGCTTCCGTGGTCATGTGGCCGGCATGACTGAACACCAAGGTGCACAGAACGCTGTTACCTTTCCCGCTGAAGCGGTACCTATTTATCTACATGCAATTTCTTGCTTTTGAACTGCTAGGTTGGCAGGAGCTGGGACTGAAGATGGGAGCTCACTCCGTCATGCGGCACTTGGGTCTCAAACTGCTGTCCTGCTGACCTTCTGGTCTGCAGTTCAGCATCTTAACCAAAGGCCGAAACACATTGGGCTTCTTACAATAAATTCAATTTTGCATCCTGAGAACCCATTTCTCTTCTTTGTGATCTACTTTGGATGTAGATCACATAGGATTGCACCCTAAGATTAGTAGCCATCGATGCAACCTCAGGTATCTCTTATTATAAGAAATATGACAATTCACTGACGTGTTTTCATGACTATGAAGCATGTGGATCTTGTAGTATTCTCTTTTAAAAGTATGTCATGGCACAGGGCAGAGTTAAGGGGTATGCTATTAATATTAATGTTTTAATCATCTATTGATGTGCAACACTCTCAGCAATCTATTCCTCATTAGCTTGAAGGAGGACCATGTGGTAACTGGGAATAGGACCTTATGAAGTTGATTTTAGCTGTTCAACCCCATTTTTCAATAGCTAACTAAAGCCAGAATTTGCATTGCACCAGTTTAGCATTCCAGAATCATCAGACAACACAAATAATTACTGTGCTCCCTGGTGTTTTATAAAAATCTGATTAAAATGCCATGTCTATTTATGCAAAGTGTTTCTATGAAATAGCTTTTAATTTCCCCTCTCCTTTATAAGAATAGCAACAAACCAAACAAAGGCAACCATATTTTTGTAAGCACCTTACCTGATTACAATTGGGGCAGAGAGGTGCGTGCATGTGAAGAGAACAGAGTTGATCGAGGCTGGATCTACATTCACCACCTTTTTTCGCTTCCAATGAGGTTTCACCACTCACCTTTCATACTACGCAGTAGCCGCCTTGAATTGGAACTGGAATTTCCCACTTCCGTGCTCCCGCTTTCAATACCTAATATCCCGGTATTTCCTCTTAATGTGCTCTGATTTTCCGCCTTCGCTACCATATCCAGTCGTAGTCCTTTCCCCCGCCTGTCCGTATGAGGCAGGGTTTGTATTACCCTCCTGTCCAATCACAGCTCTCGACGGCCCCATGTCTTCTACCGGCTACCCATCACATAGCTTCCTCAGCTGCCTCTGTTTCCTCAGAAACAAGCAAAGGGCTGGATGTGCACACACTTGTCTGATCTCGGAAGCTTAGCGGGGTTGGTCCCAGTCAGTGCTTGGATGGGAGACCGCCTGGGAATCAGGCTTCCTGCACTGAGCAGGGGGCTGTTGTATCCCTTCAAATGAGATTAAGTTTTACCCCCTCCTATCCCCCGCTCTGGATTTTTTTTAAATTAAGGCGTTATCCTTGCAGAATCGGGGCTTCTACGTGATTTTTTTTTCCTAATTGAGGCATGATCTTCGAAGCTTCAAAGCTTCGAAGTTGTGACTACTGACCACTGACCGGGGCCGACCCTGCTTAGCATTTGAAATCAGACAAGCGCGCACAGGAAAACAGCACAGCGCTCGAGTGTGAACCGAGCTTGTGCATTCGATGAAGCACTGCAACAGGGAAAATGGGTGAGTGTGAATAATCACATTTTAATGTGAGAGCGTTTAACCCAATAGGACACCAAATTCATTGCAATGGCGGGCGCAATGTAGATCAGCCCCAAATCAGAACTTCCAAATAATACACCACAAAGTAGGGGCACTTCCAGACAAGGCTTGTATTGCCCAATCACACAATAAAATTGTGCAATTAGATTTTATGAGGGGTCTCAATATTGGTGCCTTCCATTTGTAACCCTGCTATGTTCCCTCACCACTTCTTCCATCTTTTTTCTTACCACAAAAAGTCTGTTAAGGAGGAAAATCCAGAACAGCTGCACAATGCCTTTCGACTGATAGCACTGTCTGTCTGGAAGTACCCTCGAGGAGACAATGGGGGACTATTAATTCTCTTCCTGTGTCTGATCTGAGCATCAACTGACTGTGCAAATAAACAGCATGAATTTCCATCTCATCTCTGAAGCCCAAACTACATCCAACTCTCAGTAGCATTCTGTTTTCCAGGAGAAAAACAGCTGAAATTGGTCCTGACAAGATGAAGGTGCTGTTGGTAGGTGGTGAGTCTGACTCGGGAAACAGTGTGTTGCCTGTTCTGGACAGGGTTGCAAACGCTCCCTTTAAGGATCAAGTTTGCAGTACTGACAGAGCCATGAGCTTTATATTTTAGAGTGACCATAGGTAGGTAGCACCTTCCACCCCAAGATGGCTATACCAGCTGCGATTTTTCCTAGAGACAGATGGCCTTGCCACAGGTATTCAAGCTGCAGTAGCATCCCATCTGGACTATTGCAATATATTGTATGTAGATTTGCCCTTGAAGATGATTCAGAAACTACTGTAAGTACAAAATATGGCAGCTTGATTACTAGCTGGGGCTGGGCACAAGGAATAGATGCCATCTGTCTTACAATACTGGTACCTGGTCTATTTCTGGGCCCAATCCAAGGTATTGTTTAGATTTTTAAAGCTCTAAATAGCTTGTGATCAGGATACCTAAGGGCAGGGGTGGGCAACTTGTGGCTCTCCAGATATTTGGACCTACAACTCCCATCAGCATAGTCAGTGGTGAAGAATAGTCAATGGTGAGTTGTTGGCCAAAACATCTGGAGGGCCACCAGTTTCCCATCTCTTCCTTAGGGTCTTCCTCCTTCCGCATGAATCTGAGTGGTTTAGTATCTTCAAGGCCTCTCTGTAAGTTCACTCACCGCCTAAGTTGAAGTGAGTGGTGGGCCGAGACATGCATTCTCTGCTGTGGCACCCCATTTCTCCTCTCCCCAGAGAGGCTCACCAAGTACCATCTGTTATCTTTTTGGTGCCATGTGAAGGAAGAGTTTATTATTCACCCAGGAGTGTTCATATGGGTTAATCTTTCACTGATGGTTTTATATGCCTGTTTCTTTTTCTTTTTTTCTCTTGCTGCTCTGCTTACACTGTTTATTTTATTTTATTGTTAATTATTATTTAAAAATTATTTTTATGCAAACTACTTATGGAGGTTTACCTGCCTAGAGAGGTTTAGGTATAGAAATACCTTAAATAAATAAATAGTTTAGCATAAAAATTACCAGGGTAGAAAGGGTGAAGACACCCACCCACACAGGTCTTCCTCTCTTGCTTGCAGCTTTTGCAGCTGCATGTGGTTAAACTTTTTTTTTTTTTAACCCTCATGGGATTGAGCATCACATGTAGTTTGCTGACTCAACTTTATTTTTACGATGCTTTGGCATCATAAGGGTAAAAACAGACACAGCATTTTTAGATCAGTGGAGACGATTGGGAATTGCCATTACCACATTCCATTCACATGTGCTTTTCTCTTTCAGGATCAAGTTCAGGGGAAAAAAACCCTAGTTCTGCATATTTGCTGCAGAAGTTGTTGTGCACAGTGCTAATTGACTGTGTAATAAACTGAAGTTGTTGTGCACAGAAGAAGTTGTTGTGCACAGTGCTAATTGACAGTAATAAACTGTGATGTCACAAAAAATCTTTTCCAGTCAATCCCCAGAGCAGTTTTGCACTATTTATCAAACATATTTCTTATTTGAAAAGGTGACAAATGAACGGACAAGTGTCTATGTGGTTTCCTAGAAACAAGCTGTCCAAAGCACAGGTGGCAAGGAACAAGCTTCATGGTTGAACCAGAATTTGATTTGCCATGGATATATAATTCATGTTGAATGGTTTGCCTTGGCAAACCATTCAACATCACAGTAATTCAAGTCTATGCCCCAACCGCTGATGCCAAAGAAGCTGAGGTTGATCGGCTCTATGAAGACCTACAACACCTTCTAAAACTAACACCAAAAAAAGATGTCCTCTTCATCATAGGGGATTGGAATGCTAAAGTAGAAAGTAAAGAAATCACCGGGATAACAGGCAAGCATGGCCTTGGTGTACAAAATGAAGCAGGACAAAGGCTAATAGAGTTTTGCCAAGAGAACACGCTGATCATAGAAAACACTCTTTTCCAACAGCACAAGAGGCGACTCTACACATGGACATCACCAGATAGTCAATATTGAAATCAGATTGATTATGTACTTTGCAGCCAAAGATGGAGAAGCTCTATACAGTCAGTAAAAACAAGACCTGGAGCTGACTGTGGCTCAGATCATGAGCTTCTTGTTGCAAAATTCCGGTTTAAATTGAAGAACGTAGGGAAAACCACTAAACCATTCAGGTATGACCTAAATCATATCCCTGATGAATATACAGTGGAGGTGAGGAATAGATTGAAGGGATTAGACCTGATAGAGTGCCTGAAGAACTATGGATGGAGGTCCGTCACATTGTTCAGGAGGCAGCAACTCAATCCATCCCAAAGAAAAAGAAATGCAAGAAAGCAAAGTGGCTGTCTGAGGAGGCTTTACAAGTAGCTGAGGAAAGAAGGGAAGTGAAAAGCAAAGGAGAAAGGTGAAGATATATCCAACTGAATGCAGAGTTCCAGAGAACAGCAAGGAGAGACAAGAAGGCCTTTTTAAATGAACAATGCAAAGAAATCAAAGAAAACAACAGAATGGGAAAGACTAGAGATCTCTTCAAGAAAATTGGAGATCTCAAGGGAACGTTTTGTGCAAAGATGGGCATGATAAAGGACAAAGAAGGCAGGGACCTAACAGAAGCAGATGAGATTAAGAAGAGGTGGAAAGAATACACAGAAGAACTATACAGGAAAGATCTGAATGTCCCTGATAGCCATGATAGTGCGGTCACTGAACTTGAGCCGGACATCCTAGAGAGTGAAGTCAAGTGGGCCTTAGGAAGCATTGCTAACAACAAAGCTAGTGGAGATGACAGTATTCCAGCTGAGCTATTTAAAAACCTAAAAGATGATGCTGTTAAAGTGCTTCACTCAATATGCCAACAAATTTGGAACACTCAACAGTGGCCACAAGACTGGAAAAGGTCAGTTTACATTCCAATTCCAAAGAAGGGCAATGCCAAAGAGTGCTCAAACTACCGCACAATTGCACTCATTTCACATGCCAGCAAGGTGATGCTCAAAATCCTACAAGCTAGGCTTCAGCAGTATGCGAACCGAGAACTACCGGAAGTACAAGCTGGGTTCCGAAGAGGCAGAGGAACTAGAGATTAAATTGCCAACTTTTGCTGGATCATGGAGAAAGCAAGAGAATTCCAGAAAAACATCTATTTCTGCTTCATTGACTATGCTAAAGCCTTTGATTGTGTGGATCACAACAAACTGTGGCAAATTCTGAAAGAGATGGGGGTACCAGACCACCTTACCTGTCTCCTGAGAAACCTATACGAGGGTCAAGAAGCAACAGTAAGAACCAGACATGGAACAACCGATTGGTTCAAAATTGAGAAAGGAGTACGACAAGGCTGCATATTGTCCCCCTGCTTATTTAACTTATATGCAGAGTACATCTTGAGAAACGCCGGGTTGGATGAATCACAGGTCAGAATTAAGATTGCTGGGAGAATTATCAACAACCTCAGATATGCAGATGATACCACCCTAATGGCAGAAAGCGAAGAGGATCTAAAGAGCCTCTTGTTGAGTGAGGGTGAAAGAGGAGAATGCAAAAGCTGGTTTGAAACTCAACATTAAAAAAACGAAGATCATGGCATCTGGCCCCATCACTTCCTGGCATATGGAAGGGGAAGAAATGGAAGCAGTGACAGATTTTACTTTCTTGGGCTCCAATATCACCGCAGACGGGGACTGTAGCCATGAAATTAAAAGACGCTTGCTCCTTGGGAGGAAAGCTATGGCAAACCTAGACAGCATCGTAAGAAGCAGAGACATCACCTTGCCGACAAAGGTCCGTCTAATCAAAGCTATGGTTTTCCCAGTAGTAATGTATGGCTGTGAGAGCTGGACTATAAGGAAGGCTGAGCACTGTGGTGCTGTGAACTGTGAACTTTTGAACTGTGGTGCTGGAGAAGACTGTTACGAGTCCCCTGGACTGCAAGGAGGACAAATCAGTCAATCCTAAAGGAAATCAACCCTGAGTGCTCATTGGAAGGACAGATACTGAAGCTGAAGGCTGAAGCTCCAATATTTTGGCCACCTAATGCAAAGAGAAAACTCTCTGGAAAAGACCCTGATGCTGGGAAAGACTGAAGGCAAAAGGAGAAGGGGACGACAGAGGATGAGATGGCTAGATAGCATCACTGATGCAATGTATATGAACTTGAGCACGCTCTGGGAGAGAGCGGAGGAGGAAGGCCTGGCGTGCTATGGTTCATGGGGTCACAAAGAGTCGGACACGACTGAATGACTGAACAACAGCAACATATAATTCATATTGTGAAGATGGGAATAAACCACTTCATTGTGTGGATGAGGGACACGCTGCCTTCACCTTTATGCTGGCAGAATTCCATGACAATGATTGTGAGTTTCCTGGACTGTTGCCAGCCTACTCAATAAAATTCCACAAAAGCTGTCATTGATGGCAGGTCGTCCTCACTTGAAAAATCTACAAAGTATATTCCGAGCAGCAGAGTGTAATTGTGACCTTATTTTGCTGTCCAAGGTGAGAAACTGGGAGAAAAGACAGAAAATAAATGTAGTACCAAATGCAGTAAGTCATGTATTTTTCACAGTCAGGAATTTGCTTTAGCAACTGAGCTAAGAGGCTTTGCTGTTGTGAATACAGACTTGCCTCTTCACAAATTACACAGTATGATTTCAAAGATGCTATTGTGGATGCTGGAAATTTCTGCTTTTATATATGCTATGCAGGCTCAAAACAGTTGATACCTAGATCTGTGGGACAGGTGTCCCATATATTGATCAGAAGCCAGAAGAGATGTGTTTTTTCCATGTCAAATCCAGAAACATAAGAATCGCCTTGCAGGATCTAAGCAAAAGTCCATATAGTACAGCATTCTGTCTCCAACAGTCATCTGCCAGATGTCTCTGGAAGTTCACAAACAGGGTGTGAAAACAAAAGCCACCTCCTCTTGGTTTGGTCCAGGCATCTGGTAAACAAAGGTAAATTGCCTTTCAACACAGAAATCTTATTTAACACTTTAGAATGTTTGCATCTTGCATTCTGAGCATTGCTTAGGATTCAATCAAGAGTCCCCTGCCTGCTTATTGATTCCATGGTGAATAAGTCCAAGCCAGAAGTATTTATTGTTTGCCTAGAAAAAATGGTGTTTTTTTTGTTATGACCAGAAATTTAATTTAAAAACCATATTACATTTATATTGCTCTCTTTGTAAACCACTTTGTGATTTATTATAAAGTAGCGATACAAAACACAAGCTGTAGTCCAAAAGTGCTATTAAAACATCTCGTGCTAGAAATGATTTTACATAGAATGGCAGCCTGCCCCTCCTCCACCCATCTGTGCTTCCCCATTGCATTTTGCTTGCTCCTTCATTGGCACACTGGCTGCATCAAATCTGCAGCCAGCTTTAAAGATCTGGAACTCTGAAGCTGCAAGAAAGTCTGTCCTTGATCATGTTTCTTTCTATGGAAGATTGCCCTGAGTAGAGAGACAGCTCTGTGCATGGGGAGGGCTCTAAGCCTTCCTGTTTGGGGGGTGACCTTGTGCTCGTCCTGAGTCTTGTGTGATTTTCTGCAGCTCTTGGGTTTGTCCACTTGGCTTATCTTTGACAGCTGCCTATGGCTAAATTTTGACATTCAGAGTGGAAGTGAGTAAGAGAACCACATGGCTTTGCCCTTGCGTTGCAGCAGGAGGGATTCATCTGGAGACAGGTGTTCTTTGCTCCAAGTGAGGAGGTGAAAGGCTAATTGCAAGGTTGCATTCACCCAGTCAGTTTGAGGGAAGCTGAATTCACCTGTTTTAGGATGGAGCAGACAGTATGATTCTTTTCCCCCAGTATTCAAGACAGCATGATAGAGACTATGGGGCTGTTCATACAACATTCTTAGGGATGTACAAAAGTCACTTACCTTTTCGAAGGGTGACATTCGCAGTGGGGGGGAGGCTCTGACAAGCACCTCCCCCCCACTGCCATAGCCGCCGCCATTTGCATCCCTGTATTTTGGCATGGTAGGCTACGTAAATATTTACGTAGCCTATCATGGCAAAAAACCAAACAAACAGTGAACGCAAATGGCGGTGGCTATCGCGGCCGCCATTTGCGTTCCCTTTTTTTTTTGGCCTATTACGTAGCCTATTACAGCAAAAGAGATGGGCGCAAATGGCAGCCACTACGCCATTTGCGCCCCTTTCTTTTGTCATAATAGCCTATGTAAATATTTACGTAGGCTATCACGGCCAAAAAAAAAAGGGAACGCAAATGGTGGCCGTCGTCGCCATTTGCGTTCCCTTTTTTTTGCCATGATAGGCTACGTAAATACTTGCGCAGGCTATCACGGCTTCCGCAGGGATGCAAATGGCATCCCTGCGTTACCCGTGATAGGCTACGTAAGTATTTATGTAGCCTATCACAGCTATAGTGAAGAAGCGAATGGCGGCTGTGGCCGCAGCCACCATTCGCAAAGCAAGCGCGAATGGCAGCAGGTAGGTGTCCCATTTCGCGCGCCTTTTGCAGGGTGGGGGGGTGGGGGGGGCTTCGTTCCACCACGGATTTCAGGGGGCCGAATGCACCGGCATTCGGCCTCATCGAGATCCATGGCGGAATTCTCTGACAACCCTAAACATGCTAACCCACGCTCAGTGGTAGATGGTGGGTTGTTTTTTTGTTGAACTGTGGGTTAGTGTATTGTCTGAACCCAGGACGTTTTCCACAGGATGGCTTATTAACCATGCAGTGTGGCTTGTTAACCACTCTGAACAACCCAACAACAAACCATGGGTTCCTAAGGTGGCTTGTTTGAGAAAAATAAGCCACACTGCATGGCTAACAAGCCACCCTGTGGAAAATGTCCTCAGTTCAGACAACATGCTAACCCACGGTTCAACAACAACCCACCCTCAACCACTGAGTATGGGTTAGCATGTTGTGCAAACCCATTCTATCTCTAGTTGTCTTCAGGCTTCCTGGCTCTCTGACATGTGTATTGTGTGCTGTGGATTTAATTGGCATTACCCTAGCACCTTGGCTCAAGAATCTGCTTTTGTTCTGAAAAAAAGTCAGGAATGGTGTTGGGAGTGACTCTGGAACCACAGTGGAAAATTAGCCATAGAATGTACTTGCTTCCTTGATTAAAGAATGTTGTTCCCTGCATCCAGAAAAAACATGCAAATGCCTGCTGTTCACCCTGAGCACCCTTGATGGCACCTTTTGTTTGGAAGATGCCACTATCCGAGATGGTAACATTTTAGCGAGCCAGACATAAAATTAATCAAGGAGCAGGGAAGCTCCCAGAGCCTTCTATTCAGTTGCCAAAACCAAGCTATTGTTCTGTTTCCTTGGGCCCGTCCTGAGTCTAACCTCTGACCACTGAGCTCTTTGTTGCCTTTGTTTTGAACCCTATAACTACCTTGCAGTTCTGGCAGTCAATGTTCATTCTTTCTGCTTGGGCATCCTACAGGTTGGAGTCCAATTGGCTTTGATATACTTCTTTGAGATTCTTTCCTGGCATGCTCTACTCTGGCACCTAACCCATGTTTTCAGGTACAGAGTCTTTCTGCTTTCCTGCCTTGTTTGCCCCAGATATATCCATTTGCCTCTCATACACAGAAGGAGAAAGCTTTACCCTCCTCTGGTAAAATGTCCCATTAAGTCTAGAGCCCGGTCTCACATGCAGCATGACCTGCCAGTTCCATCCCACCATTTTGGTGCCTCATAGGGAATTGCGACCTATGTGTGAGTTGTCAGTTCTGGGTCAAAAACTGAAATTGTTCCTGCAGGAAGCATAGACCACTGGGAAATGGCTACTAAAAAGTCTTGAGCAGCATACATAATCTCTGAGTTTTATTGGAAACCCTAAGGAGATGCCTCATTGGCAAGGCTTTCCATCCACTTCTGTTTTAAACCAGCTACTGCTAGACCCACAAGATGTAGCATTATTTTGGGGACAGTCTGGCAGCCAGGAAGAGTTGGGCGGGGTGTGGAAAGTTCCAGGGAATTTTGCACCCCAATCCTTGGAATTCACCCCCAGTTCCCACAATATGAATGAGGGGAGGCAGTTTCACCCCCTCTTTTGCATATGACTTCCAGTACTAAGAGCCTCGTGTGGCGTAGAGTGGTAGGCGGCAGTATTGCAGCCGAAACTCTCCCCATGACCTGAGTTTGATCCCAGCAGAAGCCGGATGTCGGGTAGCCGGCTCAGGTTGACTCAGCCCTCCATCCTTCTGAGGTCGGTAAAATCAGTACCCAGCTTGCTGGGGGAAAGGTAGTCACGACTGGGGAAGGCAATGGCAAACCATCCCGCTATAGTCTGCCATGAAAACACCAGCATAAGCAGTCGTCCCTCTAGAGGTCAGTAATGCTCCAGTGCTTGCACAGGAGGAACCTTTCCTTTCCCTTTCCAGTACTAATCCCACTCCTGCTCTGCAGGTCCCATATCAGTTTTTATGTGTTTGATTTAGATCAGGAAATAGCATGAGGAGAGAGAATTAAACACCTCCTCTACTCCAGTTAAAACTGGAACCCACACATGACTGTTTAAATGAAATAAAAACTAAAAAAAAAATCAAGAGATCCAATTATGGCTCTCCTGAATCATGTATGTTTTGGCTCTTAGTCAGCTTGAGTATGATTTCTGAAAATATAAATATGTATTGTAAATTCAGGGAGGTTATTTTGTACTGAACGTGTCTTCTTGTCAATCTTCAAGCCAAACAGAGAGTTCTTCCCTAGATAGCATCCCAATAGAAAGACATCTCTAGAAGGAGAGGGCATGCATGAGTGACAAAGATGAGGCTCTTTCTCTGACTCTTCTTGTGCTGCTAAAGGACACAATAATCAATGCTCTGAGCTTATATAACTTAACTTGACAGAGTCCTTTTAAGCTGCTACAAAAATATGGTCTTGTTTTCAGCTTTTCTGTCCAGCTATTAAAATGTCCAAAAGATCCCTAGCTGCTTTTGTGCTTTAGTTCCTACTTTTTATAGGACCATTTTAGATAAAGCGTTTGCCTCACTTTCATCAGAAATCTGTGTTTAGGTATCAGAGAACAGAATGAAGGCTTGTATGGTTTGATATTTCATGTCTTTTCCCTTAGCCTTGCTTATTGCCTTAACCTTTTAAGGCAGCTGAGGAAGATTTTTCCCCTGTACTATTTTATTCTTGTTTATGGATTTGTATCACAACCCTCCACATATTCTTGACACTGCTCTGCAAAATGCAATGGACTGTAAGAGATGTTACGTAAAACTATCAACTTATTTTCCACTGAATTGGACCATTATTCCATATTGGTCAGTACTGTCTGATGAGACTGGGAGTAGCTGCCCAGGGTCTCAGGCAAACATTTTATCCACCCCTGCTTCCCAGTATCTTTTATTTTCACTGAAAATGCCAGAATTGAACCTGGGACTCTCTATATACAAAGCATGTGCTCTACCTCAGACATTTATAATGAGATCCTACCACACTGTGGAAATACAAAGCGACACCCCCCACCCCACCATACCCTTTAAAACCTGCCCTCTACGTGCGACCAACACCAGCACAAAGCAGTACCACCCAAACTCAACTTAGCTAGGTGATCCAGAAGGATACTATGGTAGATGGTATGAAAGGCTTTATAGGCTTTATATGAAAGTGTCTTATACTAAATCAGAGTATTGGTCCATCCAGCCCAGTATGGTCTACTCTGATTGTGTCCTGCTTTGACTGTAGCAAACTCTAACTGCAGTGAAGTCAGCAAACATCCAACTTTACAGGTGGTTAAAGTTGGATGTTTGCTGATTTCACTGCAGTTAGAGTTTGCTACAGTCAAAGTGGGATTTACAGTCAAAGTGGGATTTACAGTGGGATTCAGGCTACAACAGAGGTGGTCTAAATCCAGGCAGAAGGCACAGTCAGTCAGTCAGACAGGTAACAGCAGGAGCGGCCAAGATAATAAGCCAGAGGTCAAACACAGTCAGGTACGTTATGCAGTTTACAAGCAGGGTCATTAAGCAGCCCCAAAGGCCAGGAAACAGCATCAGTCACAGGGCACAGTTCAGGAGACAAGGTACACAGCACAGAGGCTGGATGGACAATGTTGTTCCAACACTGGCTGGTTTTCCAGTGAAGGCTTTTAAGCCCAAAGCCTACTGGACCTCACGCAGAGCTCAGCTGCAGTAATCAAAGCTCACTTTCCAGAGCCTTATTCATGAGGAATTCTTTTCTCCCAAGGATACCTTTTCTGGAGGTGAGTACTCCTTTGCACAGGAGCCCCACTAACCTGTTGCTTGAGGTGACGATGCTTCTCGGGGCTTAGGGGGTTGCTCAGCCTCAGAGACAGAGTCCCCGTCTCCTGACAGGGGTGGCCCAGCAACCGTCTCCCCTGAGGGCTCAGGGTCCTGTGGTTCTGGTGGCAGTCCCTAGTCTGGGGTGCCCTGGGCTTCTGGGGCCTCGAGCTCTTTCTCTGAGGAGGAGTCCTCCAGTGGGGGCATGACAGACTGGCAGTCACACACCAGGGCCTAAGGCAGAGATCTTTCCCACTACCTGATCCTTTTAACTGGAGATGTCACGGTTTGGACCTGAGCCCTTCTCCATGCCAGGTTTTGCTTTACCAGTAGGTTATTCTCAGGGCAAGTATGTCAGATTTATAAAGATCAGGTAAAAATTCGGATGTGGCCATGATAACAAGGGTGATGGTGTGTACCCATTGTCAGATTCAGTGTACTTCAGAAAATGCATCTAATCCCTATACCGCTTTAATACATTTCTTTCTCGGTATGTTTTTTTTAAACATTCTGTATTACCTTCCTGTAGTTACTTGAAAGAGTAGGGATGTCAGAGAATTCTGCCACAGATCTCGGTGAGGCCAAATGCCAGTGCATTCGGCCCCCTGAAATCCGTGGTGGAACAAAGCTCCCCCGCCCCCCCGCCCTGCAAAAAGGGCCTGGAACGGAGCACCTACCTGCTGCCGTCCGCGCTGACTTGCGAATGGCGGCCACGTCTGCGGCCGCCATTCGCTTCTTCCATATAGCTGTGATAGGCTGTGTAAATATTTATGTAGCCTATCACGACTAACGCAGGGACACCATTTGCGTATTATTGAAAAGTATTTACGTAGCCTATCACGGCAAAACTAAGGGAATGCAAATGGCGGCGGCTACAGTGCCCGCCATTTGCATTACCTTTTTTCCGCTGTTTTAGCCTACGTAAATATTTATGTAGGCTATTACGACAAAAAAAAAAAAGGGAACGCAAATGGCGACCACTACTCCATTTGCATTCCTTTTTTTTTTTTTTTGCCGTAATAGCCTATGTAAATATTTATGTAGGCTAAAACGGCAAAAAAAAGGGAACACAAATGGCAGCCGCCATAGCCGCTGTCATTTGTGTTCGCTGTTTTTTTCTCTTTTTTTGCCGTGATAGGCTACGTAAATATTTACGTAGCCTATCACGGCAAAATACAGGGAAGCAAATGGCGGCAGCTACGGCCGCCACCATTTGTGTCCCTGCAGGCTGCCCAGTGGCTGGATGTCTGGCTGTGGGCGGCCCCGGCCAGCGGCTTTGCGGAATCTCCGCTGAGCGGAGCCGGCTGGAGAGAATTTCGTTGGGAGGGACGGAGCGCCTCCCCCCCACCGCGAATGTCACCCTTCGAAAAGGTAAGTGACTTTCATACATCCCTATGAAAGAGGCAGTGGTAAGACTACTCCTTAAGAAGCCCTTCCTGGATCTGAAAGATCTGAACAATTTTACATTGGTTGCACAGAGCCCTTTCTGGTCAAGGTCCTTGAGTGGATGGTCACTGACCAGATCCAAACACTCTAGGATGAAACTGATTTTCTGGATCCATTTCAGTCGTGGTTCAGACCCAGTTTTGGTACTGAGACTGCTTGGTTGCCCTATTTGATGACCTGTGTTGGGAGAGAGACAGGGAGAGTGTATCCCTGTTGATACTCCTTGATCTCTCTCTCGGCAGCGTTCAGTACCGTCAATCATGGTATTCTTCTGGAGTAAGTGTCTGAGTTGGACGTTGAGGGCATGAGCTGGATGGTTGTTTCCAGAAGGTGGTGCTTTCGGGGTATTGCTCGACTCCTTGAAGGCTTCAGTGTGGGATTCCTCAAGGGTCAATTAAATTACTCATGTTATTTAACATCTACCTGAAATCATTGTGTGGGGCCATCCAGAGTTTTCGGTGCATTGTCATCAGTATGCTGATGACATGCAACTCTCCTCCTTTTCATTTCAGGCTTTGTTGAACTGGTGTCTGGCCTCAGGAATGGAGTCAATGGGAGTCAATAAACTAAGGCTCAATCCAGGCAACACTGAGTCACTGCTGGTTGGTGGTTCCTCTGTCCAGATGGGGAAAGTGCAACCAGTTCTGGATGGGGTCACACTCCCCCTGAAGGAACAGGTGTGCAGCTTGGGGGTACTCCTGGATCCATCATTGCCATTGGAAGCGCTGGTGGCCTCCATGGCACAGGGTACCTTCTACCAGCTTCAGCTGGCAGCCCAGCTGTGACCCTATCTGGATGGGGATAGCCTAGCATCAGTGGTGCTAGGCTAGCATTCTCTGGTGTAGGAAGCTTATAAGACATTGCAAGTGAGCTTATTTTAAGGCAAATGGCTTTATAAAGCTGCCATAAGGTTTTTGCTTATTTATAAGAGCAGTATAGACAGCATAAGATAAGCTAAGGGAACCAAAGATTAGTAGGCCTGATAAAAGATCGGATCTGTGGGCCTAGTTTGAGCTGGAGTGAAGTTTGGGAAGTGCTTATCTGGATAGCAGAGTTATCTTTTGACTTTGTAAAAGAGAGAGGTTTTTACAGCTTGTAAGAAAACCTTGTGGTTTATGTACCTATTTAAAGATATGTTGTCATTCACAAGGTACAGAGACAGGATGCTTCAGGAGAAGTTAGGGACTTTTCAAAATTCTCTGGAATTAGTCAAAACATCCGTAATGATGTTTTCAGAAGGGAAGCACTTATATTTAGAGTAAGGGGCTTAAATAAAACTGGACCAATCCGTAAGCTTGTAGCATAATGGATACTCTGTGTGGTTAGATAAAGAGTTGGCATAGGACTTACAGATATAAAAGGAAATTTTACCTGATGGGTGAGGTTCCTGACTTCAATCTTGACACTAAAAGAATTTCCTTTTGGTAAGAGAGGGGACAGGGTCTCTGCTGGCATATTTGTTGTAAGTCTAAGGGCGCAATCCTATGGGAATAGGTGGCCTCCTCTGAACTAGGAGGCGACCGTCTATCCAGTGCAGGGCAGGAGAAACAGGGAGAGGATCGTTCCCTCTGCGCTTCTCCTGCCCTGCATTTGGGGCTAAGGGTGGCACTCCTGCCCTTACCCCCAAGCCACGCTCGCTGAGCCCCTGACCCTGCTCGCCCCCTGCCCATGCTCAGCAAATGGCCTGCACTCACCCTGGCAGCCTTGTCGATCTTCATGGTCTCCATTTCCTGAGAAATAAAATGGCGATCGCAAAATGCACAAATTTGAGCACACGTGAAAGTGTGCACTTTTGAGAATGTGCATATTTACGTATGCGGAAATGTGCATTTTGCAAATGTGCATATTTGCGTATGTGTGAAAATGCATATTTTATGAAAAATGCACATTTTCGTACACAAACTAATGTGTGCCTTCACAAAATGTGCATTTCACACATGAGAATATGTGCATTAGCAAAATGATCATTTTCGCGCATACAAAAACAAGCACATTTTTGCGATCACCGTTTTATTTTTTTTAGAAATGGTGACTGCAGAGCTCAACAAGGCTGGGGTGAGTGCAGGCTGCTTGCCGAGAGTGGGAGGGGCTCGAGTGCCATCTGAGGACTGGCAAGTGGGGGCAGGGCCTGGGAAGGAGTCCAGAGAACCCAGACGGGGATGAGTTCACATATCCCTATCTGTGGCTTGGCAGCTGATTTCAGCTGTCTAGCCATGGGACCGTGGAGTAGGGGAGGAGGCTGCAGGATGACACATAGGATGTGTCATCTGGGGAAGGTGGGGCCGTTCCACACTGCCTGCGAGGCAGCCTGGATGGAAGGTGGGTGTTTTGCCAAAGGCAGAAAGGTTCTTATTTTGGATTTGGGAACAATAAGCATGCCCATAGATAAGAGTAAAAAAGTTTATTAAGTAGCAGGCAGAATCATAGAATCATAGAATAGTAGGGTTGGAAGGGGCCTACAAGGCCAGAAGATTACAAATGAACATGTGTGGTCTCAAAGCAAAAGTAAGAAATTTCCCACCCTCTGTTCTGCTGTCAGGAGCCCCAGATAATGGCAGTGGACAGACTCCAGTTGGCCAACATGCAGCACCTCTACAGTCCTGGTCTGTGTTGAAGCTCAACTTGATTGCCACTGGGAGGGACTTATATACCCCAAATCCCTTGTGTCTATGTGCCGCTGTCTGCCACCTCCTTAATCAATCACACCTGTGTTGGTGGTCTGATTCTTAGTATCATTATGTTTATGAATCCTCCCATGAGATAAGCTAAGGCAGGTGGACCATGGCCAGGGAGATTCTCCCACATCCCAGAGTTGTACCATCCAGATTCTAACCTTGAGAAACCTTAGAAAAAACATGTTCTCAGGCCAAGGAACCTGGAAAGCAAGGGTCAGGCCAAGAAGCCTAAAAGGCCTCATTCTAAGGCCTCACAACAATTTTGGTAATGTAACGAGCAGTAGGTGTGCAGCATGTCACACCTATCTCCTCGAGATTATAAAGGTCTTCCGGCGTTTCCTCTGCAGGGGGGAAGGTTGGTTTTCTGGGAACCGACCTCAAAGCACAGGCTCCGAGGTTGGTACCCAGAAAATCACATATACTGTGGCCGTCTAGCCACTGACTAGTGGCCATAGGATTGCTCCCTAACTCTTCCTTTTCTATTTCTGTATTAAGTATGAATGGTGTGTGTGAACGAACCTTTATAATAAAGGTACTTTATTTCACCCTAATTGATTGTGTGCATAAGTAATATTTTTTACATAGGATACTCAGCATTTTATTGTGTCAAGAGGGTCTTATCTCCTAATACAAGTCAAATTCTAGAAGACAGGAATTAAAATCCTGTCTAAATTCAATTTCTTTCATGGTAACCTCTAAGTTATATTACTACAACACATTGTATGTTGGACTGCCTTTGAAGATAGTTTGGAAACTGCAGCTAGTGCAGAATTCGGTGACCAGGTTGTTGACTGGGACCAGACGATGTGAACATATATGACCAGTTCTAGTTCACCTGCACTGGTTGCCAATTTGTTTCTGGGCCAAATTCAAAGTGCTGGATTTAACTCTAATGCTCTACATGGCCCGGGATCCCAATACCTCACAGACCACTTCTCCCCATATGAACCTGCCTGTTCCCTGAGTTCAGCTTCAGAGGCTGTTCTCTGTTGCTCCTCTGAGATAAGCTTGTGGAGGTGGGTGTCAGTTTGGTAATGGCCTTTTCTGTGATAGCCCCATATTTATGGAATGTTCTCCCCAAGGAAGCTTGTCTTTGACATCAGACAAAGTATTTAATTTCCAAAGCATTTGGACATTAGCTATGGCCCAATTGTTGTGAGCTGGTTTTCTGTAGGGATGGATGAAAGTCCCTTACCTGGTCCTGCAGCTTGCTTCACGGTGGGGGGGGGAGGCGCTCCGTTCCTCCCCCCAAAATTCTGGGCAGGGGGGGAGGCACCCCATCCCTCCCCACCGAAATTCTGGCTGGGGGGGAGGCGCCCCGTCCCTCTGGCCAAAATTCTGGCTGGGGGGGAGGCGCCCCATCCCTCCGGCCGAAATTCTGGCTGGGGGGAGGCGGCCCGTCCCTCCGGCCGCGAATCCTCTTCTCCTGCCGGGTCGCAAATGGTGGCAGCCATAGCCGCCGCCATTTGCGCCCCTGCAGTCAGCCATGATAGGCTACGTAAATGTTTACGTACCCTATCACGGCTGACTTTGGGGGGAAAAAAAAAAGTGCGTACGCAAATGGCGGCGCCCGTGGGCGCCGCCATTTGCATTCCTTATTTGGGCACGTGTAGTCTACATAGACATTTACGTAGACTACGGCGAAAATAAGGGCAACGCAAATAGCACCTATCATGGTGTTTTTTGAAAATCTAGCCGTGATAGGCTACATAAATCTTTACGTAGCCTATCACGTTTCTTGTTGTTGTTTTTTTATACTTGGAAATGGTGGTGGTGGCAGCCGGTCGGAAGACCGGCCGCTGCCGCCACACCGCTGCCGCACCACCGCTGGGAGCCACCGCCGCCAGGGACATTCGACCAAGGTAAGTCCCATCCCGGGGGGGTGGCGGGGGGGTGGCGGACCGTTTCTCCACCAATTTCGGGGGGCCGAATCTCCTGGAGATTCATGGAGAAATTCTCCGACATCCCTAGTTTTCTGATGTTCATTCTAGGAGCTTGGGGCGGCCGATTTTGTGTTTTGTGTGTCATCTTTAAAATTGTGTCATCATGTAACGGCATGTAAGTGAACCTTTTTGGTGGCACCCTAGCCCTCTGGAATGCTCTCGCACATGTGATTCGAGAGGCAGAAACATGGTGAAGTTTAGATGCCTCTTGAAGATGCACCTGTTTACTCAGGCTTCCCTGACTTATAATTGCACAGCTCTGTTCGCTGTTTGTATAATGTTTTAAATATATTCATTATTGTTTTTACACTGGTTTTTGTTTTGTATTTTATGTATTTTAATGTACATCACTTGGAAACCTAATAATATCAAGTGGTATATAAGTAGTTTAAGTAAATCAATTTATACTTCTATGGTATTCATTTTTATCTGCATTATTGTGCTGATTATGGTTTATATTGATTATGGGTTGGGTTTTTTTCTGTTACATGAATCATGGATTTCTATGTTATGTGTGTAAGTTGCTTTCAGACTGCTTTTTTTCAGTGGGAAGCAAAACATAAATTGTAATAATAATAACAATAATAATAATAATATAATTCAGTGACTAAGGTAACATAAAAACTATAACATCTCAATACAACAATAAAAACACAAAAAATTAAGACTAAAACAGCAGATTTTACATAGACCATCTCAGAAAATGTGATAAATTATAGTAGGGATTCATATTCTCAACATATGTGAGAGAACCTAGATTTCCATTGTAGATTTTTAAAAAAATGAATTTAATTTAAAGCAAAACAGCTAAAGACCTGGTAAATAAGACAGTGTGCATAGTCCTGCAGCAATACCCAAAGAGAAGTGGCAAAACCAATTGTACATAATGCTTAGATTTAAGCTATAATGTGTTTAGGAAAATATAATGTATATTGCTTTTCCTGTAGCTGTGCCTTTCTAGTGCATTACTCTGTTTTCTTCATGAAACAGCTATTCCATCCAATTACTGCATATTACATTTTAATTTGCAACTAAGTACTTGGTTATTCTTTAGAGGACGTTTTCCTCTCCCTTTCCTCAGAAATATCAGTTCTAGCTAGGCAGCAGGGGAACCATTTTAGCACGATTTACTAAATGCTGCAGACGGGGACTGAAAAGGGTATAATGAGGGTTTTCAGTACTTTTATTTGCACACTGTTTTCATTATTTATTTTCCCAAGAAGCCAAGATTTGTGTGTTTATCAGCAAAGTTTTCTTTGGAAGTTGTTGGGCCTGAGTAAAAGCCAAACCATCCAGATAAAATATTGCCAAAGATAAGCACTTTTTAATGTTGTATTAGTTTCAGTGGGGGAGACTATAGCTCACTGGTAGAACACAGGCTGCCTCTACATTAAAGAAAAAACCTGCAGTCTTCCCACTGTGGAGCTTTTCTGCATTTACAGTGGCTCCCAGATGGTGGCCACATGATTGCTGAGAGGGGAAGTTTTTAATTTTCAAGGTTCTATAGCGCTCGATGAACCAGCGCCGTCTAGTGGCTGTTTTAATAGCGTTACAATCCGACATAATTTGATAGTTCAGTATTTCTGGTTCTTTTTGAGATGGAATAACCAGGAAATACCTCTGGATGTGCTCTGGAGGTTGACAGCGTCATGAAAAGGACCCGCAAACTTCAGTGAGTGAGCAATCTCAAAAGCAGGATAAAAGCTCTGTGTGAAGAAGCTTACATTGGTTTGCATGTAGGAAGCCCCAGTTCTCCATCTCCAGTTAAAAGGATAAGGTAGCAGGTCATATCAAAGTCTTCTGCCCACTTGGGGTTCCCCAGATGACCATATTTTTTCCTATTTTCCCACCTCCTTTCTCCCAACTGCTGATAATTTTGCACAGTCCCCCCCCCCATTCTAAGAGCTTAAAGCTAAAATATGCTGGTATTTTGGCATTGCCCCTTTTGCCTTTAGCCCACCCACCACTAGAATGTGGCTCCCGAGAGCTTCTCCGAAATTGAATTCAGCCCTGGAGCTCATAGAGGTTGAACACCCCTGGAGTAAACAATGCCGGGCTTGTTGGAGTTGGTATAAGGCAGCTTCCTATCTGATGTGAGTAATCCCCACTGGTCACAGTGCAACTTACTTATTTCTGAGTAAAGTAATTGAAATCAACACAATGTTTAACTTTAGATATATCTCTGCATTCATGTCCAAATGGATGGTTTTGGCATATCATTACACTTGAACAGCATCTTCTGGAAGGGCGCAAGTAAGTATTACATAAACATATCTATCTATCATCTATCTATCTATCTATCTATCTATCTATCTATCCATCCATCCATCTTGATTTCCTCCAGTACAGATTAAACCATGTAGACAACTAGATTTTTGACTTGGTAATCTATCCTTCCTTTTCAGAAGCTACATTGTGCTCCAGGGATGGAAATGAGATTGAAGAGTGAATGTGCTGTGCTTCCTTAAGATGTAGAGCTGTGTAGACAGAGAACATGTTGCTGTGGAGAATAAGGAAATATGTGTTGCTGCTGCAGAACTAACAGCTCTAGTGCTGCAAAGCTCAGAAAAGAAGCTCAGAAGACCTCACACTGTTGTGTGAGGTCATACACATACAGAGGCATGCCTCACTCACTGATCTGCAAAAACAATTGTGTGCACATTTTGCAGGATAAGTTTCATGCAGGGGGTAGCCCCACAGTCCTTTGATCACACAATGCCCCTTCATGTGAGTAATGTGTGAAGGGGGCTTAAAATACCCTTTTTCGTATGCTGTAGGCTATGAGGAACTCACTGTGTTCTTTCCCGCTTATGTGGCAGGACACCTGTATTTTAAAACAGTATTTCAAAAGTTTCTCATTCTAAGAGACATTTTGAAATGCTGGTCTCCTTCTCTTCCCTCAGGTTTCTTCAGCAAAGCAAATCATTAAAGGAGAAAGTGCCGAGTACTGAGAAATCCAGCTGCAGAATGAGCGCCGTCATTCCACTCCTACAAGATGCTGCTCATGCTGAGCTCTGCAGGGAAATGAGGTCTGATTGAGCATGGAAAGAAAAAGAAGGAGGAAATACCAAGCAAAGTTTACTTCAGCAGGCGCAAATTGCTTTGTGACTGCTTTTCAAAGTTCCCATGCTTTGTTCTCTTACCAAGTAGAGGAAATTAGATGTAATACTCAAGTAATGTAGGTGTGTGTGTGTGTGTGTGTGTGTATAAGAGAGATGCAGGCAATATGGAAGACTCAAGCTGTGGGAGCTGAACAAAAGAATATATAGAAATGAAAGGCAACAATTACCTAAGTTACATTTCCTGCACAAACAACGCTTGGGGGTAGTGGAACCAAGAGGTTGGGGCAAAAGAACAGGGAATAGTATTTCTTACTATCAGTATAAGTGCATAACCTTCATGAGGTAATTGTGTAGGCATGCAGGGAAAGGCAAATGCCATTGTTACATGTTGAAGCCATAAGATTGATCTCTTACAGTGGGCTGCTGCTTAACAAAATGGTAAGTGTGCTACATACTGAAAGAACAGAGAAAGAAGAATGGGGTAAGGTACTGTCTGTGAGTCACCCAGATGATCAGAGATGTGGTGAACAGACTGAGGTAGACAAGGGCCCCATCTATATGACACTGCTTTCACTCCCCACCCCGTCTCAACTGCGCAGCAATGCGGTTTTGAACTAGCATCCCCTGTGATACATTCGTGATGTACTGTGCGCTTCCCTAACAGACTTGTAGTGCCCTTTTTTTTGCCATTATACTTAAATGTGCAGCTGTGCAGTCCTGTGAGCATGGCGGTGCAACACTTCATTGGCTGTTTTGTATTTTAGGGGTTCTGTTGTGTCTTTCCCTCCCTCGTTAGTTAAAAATTGGTTGTTCTGTGCTCCCTCATTTCCACGCCATCTGTTTGTCAGTTCCCCAGCCCGAGAGTCTCGCGATGGTTCGCACTCACAAGCGTGAGCAGTATGTGCCTACCCATCGCTCCAAAATGGTGGCTGGAGCGAAGATGGTCCTCCCCCAAGACCGCCTCCCCTGGCCCTTGGGCACTGAGTCCAAAAGCAACCGTTGCAAAGACATGAAGCTGCTTAATGTGCGAAAGTGTGATTAAATAACTGAAAACGCCTCTCTGTGCCTCTGTAACTGCGCAGCTTCGAAGGGATGGGGGGAAACCCGCAGCAACCCCCCAAAATCGTAGCAAAACACCACCTCGGAAATCCGCAGTTTCCGGGAGAAAATCATGGATGGCTGCAAAGTAGCGACTGCATCATCTATCCCAAGGGATCTCAACTCACGGCTGCCCCAGAGTAAAAGGCTCATATAGATGGGGCCCAGGAAGCTTAATGATGGTAGTTCCAGAACTTGTTCATTTTTTGTTTATAGTAGACAACAGTTACATTCTGGAAGTGCCTGTAATATTCAGAGTGTGCATTCATCAGTAGTTTTGGGCAGCAGAATGAGGTGGAAATTAGGTGGTAGACTGTACTGTACCACTTTAGACTGCTGATTGAGGTGGGGGGGGTACCATTTTTGAATGCTCCCCTATGTTAAAAAGAAGAAGCTCCCAACGAGGTGAAACTTAGCACAGTAAGGAGTGAACTGGTCTATAGGTGCTCTTGTGATGTGTGTGTATGTGCTTTAAATTTGCATTTAATTTTAATTTCACCTGCAGTCTGAAGAGATTCAGTCAACTCCACTACCTCTGCTAGCCAAAAGGCAGCATACAATAAAATGCAGAATTGTAATAGGCGAAAGAAAATAAGTGAAAATAAAATGCAATAGATGATTCACGGATGTGTTTTCAGCTACTTTCTCCAGGGGAAAATTATATCACAGTTACATGGACACAATGTTTAGTTCCCTTCTAACAGAAGGGCCGTGCTTCCAAACTTGACTAAGGAAACACATTGCTTCCTGTCACTGATACCAAAATCTATGATAGGTATCTCAGAAACCACCTGCTGAACTTGTTATTTCGGGGATTCCAACCAGGGCTCTGACCTCTGCTAAGGCATATCGGGGAAAATGCCTGTTCAAACTTCCTAAAAGCTTCATCACATCAGCAGTCAATCAGAACTATCACCCCAAGTAATACATACCTGTTCCAAGCAACTGCATATTTGGCATCATATTTCTGTTCCAGAAGGCAGCTAATGCCAAGCCTGGTAACAGCAATTGCTCTGGCATTAAATCCCCCTATGCTTGCATTTTAAAAACTTGTAGAAAAGTAATGATAAAATAGCCAAAGACTTATACCTTTGTTGTGCTTATGGCATTTGTTGTATATGATTTAGTGCGTGTGTGTGTGTGTGCGGGGTGGTGGTGTCTTTATTTCAGCAATACCATTTCTCTGCACTCTACTGCATATCAAAGTGCATTATTGAAAGGGCATCAATAAAAACAGTATTGGGGGAAAACTGAGAACTCAGAACCACTTAATGTCTGTCTTACTCATTTATTTTAAAATGTGCACCCTGCCTTTCCTATATATAGTCCAAGGCACCTCACAACAAATGAGGTGCAAAAAAAAAAAAAAAATCAGTATAAAACAGCATAAAATAGCTAGATGAAAATATATTTGATGGTAGTAATAATGATAGCCTTGAAATACTTCCCAAGAAAGTTCAGGTTTGAACTTGGGCAGGTCTTTGGGGGGCATTACTTGGCCACAAGACCATAAACAAAAAGGCCCAGGTTCGTACTCTCCAACATCTCACAGATCTTGTGTATTTATAGCATCTCTACGCTAGGAACATAGAAAGCTGCTGTACACTGAGTCAAGGTGTTGGGCCATCTAGCGCAGTTTTGCCTGTAATTAGCAGTGGCTTTATGAGCTTTAAGACAGAAGCCTTTCATTGCCCTGGCTGGAGATAATGATGATGGTACATGAACATAAGAACATAAGAAGAGCCATGCTGAACACCAAGGGTCCATCTAATCCAGCATTCTGTTCACACAGTGGCCAGCCAGCTGCCCACCGGAAACCCACAACCAGGACCCAAGTGCAACAGCACCATCCCACCCAAGTTCCCCAGCAGCTGCTGTACATAGGCATGCTGCCTCTACTGGAGGTAGCATGTAGCCATCAAGACTGGTAGCCATCGATAGCCTTATCTGCCACAAATTTGTCTAATTCCCTTTTAAAGCCATTCATAGTGGTGCCATCACTACATCTTGTGGTAGTGAATACCATAGTTTAACTATATGCTGTGTGAAGAAGAACTTCCTTTCATCGGTGCTGAATCTCCCACCAATCAACTTCATGGGATGACCCCACTAAGTTCTAGTATTATGAGAGAAGGAGAAAGTGTCTCCCTATCCATTTTCTCCACACCATGGATAATTTTGTACACCTCTACCACGTCTCCCCTCACTCGCCTTTTTTCTAAGCTAAACAATCCTAAACAAAGAACCCTCTCTGTCTACCACACTGAGGATCACAGTCTGCGCCTTTTATACATTGCTGAAGGCTCTTCCTTTCTTGCTATACATTGTATGCATTTATATTCCAGTTGCCTGTCCTGCACTGGCTTCTGAAACAGGGCGAGATAGTTTTATTTTTTAAACTTTAAAAACAAAAGCAGAATGTCTAATCTTACAATGAATTTGGTTGTACTAATTTAGAATAGTTGTCTACAATGTTAACAATCAAGGTGGGTGGATATGGGGTGGCAATGGCAGGAAAGCTCATGTACCCGAGTGCACTACAGAGTGTTTCTGGTAAATTGTGACTAGGGATGTATGAAAGTCACTTACCTTTTGATGAAATGTGATTCGAGGTGGGGAGGAGGCGCCCCGTCCCTCCCCCTAAAAATCTGGCCGGGGGGGAGGCGCCCCGTCCCTCCCCCCTGAAATTCTGGCCAGGGGGAGGCGCCCCGTCCCTCCCACCGCGAATCCTGGCTGGCCGGGTCTGCAAATGGCGGCGGCCGTAGCCGCCGCTGTTTGCGTCCCTGCAGTCAGCCGTGATAGGCTACGTAAATGTTTACATTGCCTATCATGGCTGAGTAAAAAAAAAAACCAAAACCGCGCGTATGCAAATGGCGGCGCCCATGGGTGCCGCCATTTGCGTTCCTTATTTTGGCACGCAAATATAGCATTTTTGATAACCATACAAAGCTTTTTGTGACATACATATTACTTAGCCTCTTGTTGGGCTATTAGAGCGTAGAGGGCAGCAGTTTTACTAGCTGAGACATAAAACAGATTGGTTAAACAGCTCATAAGACAAGGAACGCAGAGACATAACAGTATCTCTATGAACAACACTGGTAGAATTAGGATGAACAATGCTTTAAGCCAGCTAAGATCTGGAAGCCAAGGGGTTAACTAATTGAGCTAATTGTTTTGTCTTATTGTTTTGTTAGCTACTATATTGTGCAGCTTGTTGATCTATTCATCTACAGCATTGCCATTATCAGTTAAGTTAAAACAACAGAGCTTTTGGTGTGTCTCACAACTTAAATGATGAAGAAGGAAGAGGTAATCTATACTAGCTCTATTTTCTAGAACTGCACCTCTTAGATCACGCAACTCTTTATTTAACAATGACAATGCTCGTGAGGTGGCATTTATGCTTTTGGCTAAGCTGCAAGCTAACCGGTTGATTTCTAGACTATTAGCCAAGGCTAAACCTGGAACCCCAACTAGTGACATTGCTAAGGCCAATTATTCTGAGTCAGAATATAACTGCACATGACTATTACAATTTTTAGTTAGTTGGAGTGCTCGAGGCTGCCGTTGACGGATTTTCTCGGGCTACAGGGGAAGAATTGGCACCAGTTCAATTGGCGGCTGAGGCAACATGGGTGGTTATTAGACAAGTTGGCAGGAATGAATGACCAAGTGCGGGAACTACATGTCTAAAACCATCTATGAGGCAAAAGTATGTGGGCATCATTAAAAGATATGTTTTGAATTTTATTACAGTGGAAGGGGGCCAGGGATAGCTTTATATTTTCTGGAAAAAATTTTGACAATTAAGCATTCGTGCACATGTAGCATTTGTTTCAGCAACGATGGGGGTGCGTAGAGTGAACTCTGTAGGGGGTAGGATCTTTGCAACCACGCCCCAATTAGCACCATAAACTCTTAACATGGTATCTTTTTGAATTTTTCCAGGATGTCTACAGACAGGTATTAGGCAAGAACTAATAAGCCTGTTTGCAGGTATACCTCTTGGCAAACAAAAATGTTTTACTCTCGTGATGTTAGCCAGGTGAAGCCAGTAATTATCAGCAAATCGCTGGGACAAACTTCTCTTTCTAGGGGCTGGCCCCCCTTTTTGTACCTTATTAAGGAGACACAATGCAACACTACTAACACTACAACACGCATGTTTGATCTTCTTTGGGATCTGACCGTACGCTGGGCAGCTATTCACCTGGCAAGCTGCAGTAGGGTCTAGTCCCCTTTTTCAATTCTCCAGTTGCAGGTCTGACCGTACGCAGGGGGACAGTCTCCTGGTGTGTCCACAGTAAGGTCTAGCCTGAGTCTTCTTACTGCTTTTTTAGAATGATTTTTAAAGGATTTTCAGGATTTCTGTTTACAGTCTACTCTCCCCCTCTTGCTCTCTTGACTCGTGTCCTATGTATCCAGGGTTTAACTCCAGCTGCTTTCATAGCTGTGGGGGTGGAAAGTATGACAGTTTTCAGTCCTCTCCATCTGGGAGTCAAAGGGTTATTTTTCCCTCTTTAACTCATACTTTAACTCTTGGTTGGAAAGGATGAGCTTCTGTGATGGGAATGGCTTATTTTTTTAAGACAAAGCGACGCTGGGCTTGAAGAACTTTGCTCAGTGTTTGAACTTCTTGTTTAAGGCTAAAGTTTGCTTGCTTTTGATGCTGCTCCAGTGTCAATTATGAAGTCAATGTCACGGCCCCTCACAGTCAATGTCACGGCCCCTCTCAAGCTGTCTCCCTCTTCGCCCATTCTGGCCCTTTTGGTTTTCTCCTTTGTGTATTTGATTTATTTTATTTGGGCATTCATGCCACTAATGTCCATCTTGTCCACACTGGGCACACTGGTTCTTTTTTAAGAATCTTCTGCCTCTGCCGGGTCTTCTTCTTTTTTCTTTCGTCCACGTCTTCTTGGGCCTCTGGGTTGAGGGAGGTGTACTGGCGATAGGCATTTGAAAGACGCTCCAAGTACGCTCTGGGGCCTCGGTGGCACCTTGCAGCACTTTAGACACTTTGGTCATGTTAACTGACTTCTTCATACCTGCTTTCATGGCTTTTAACAGCAGGGTTTGATACTGGGTGAGGTGCTCTAGCCCCACTTGTGTTTTGGGATTCCAGCGAGGGGGGGATTTACTTACAAGGAGACTTTATTGGGTAACTTACAGCACACAGGCGTACTTAATGGCTGGATCAGACAGCTTCTCTGAACCACGAGCTATTGGGCTAAATGGGTTTTTATACTATGCATGTTACCCATGAGGAAGCACAACACTAGCAAGCATTTTCAGCATAGGCTAGAAGTGTTTGGTTCTCAGGCACAGCTTCCTGAAAAAAACTTCGCTTCCCAAGGTGCTTGATAACACTTTTATTTATTAGTATGGGAAGACAAATTTTTTCTCTTTCTTTTGCTTTCTTTTTCTTTGCTGATCTGCCTGTATTGCAGATCATGTTTCAAACTTTTTATATAAAACTTTCTGATCCATGCACCAGCCTTGTTTCTTTGTCTTTTTCAAGTTAAACTCACTTACTTAAACCTTTCTGCCTTACACTAGTCCCAATGACACACATTTGGGATAGGCTCTTCTTCTCTTTCTAGTTACATTTTCTTTATCTTAAAGAACTATTACATTATTGTGGCTACTTTACCCCAGGTAATAAGCTCCAGGCACAATCAGCTGCTTTTAATTTACCCTGGGGGCAACTATGGCCACGCTTCTTTTTTATAAATGTTTTTTTTTCTTTGCCTCTTGCCTTTTCTTTCTTCTTTTTTTCCCCTCTCTATCTGTCTTCTACTTTCTCTATTCCTTTTTTTTTTTTTTACTTGCTTTTGTCTTTTCTCTACTTGACTTTGTCTTTTCTCCTTGTCATCCATTGGGAACCACACTTAGTATCATTTGGAGTTGCAACTAACACTAATCTGCAAATATCACATATATTTTATGATATTTAAGAAATCATAAAATATACACAACAAACTTTTTCTGCAATTTAACACAATGAATGGAAAACACTTTTTGCATGGTAAGGCATGATGGAGCAGATCCAGCAATCATACTGCTCTTCTGGCTGAAAGCTCAGGGCCCATTAAAATCAAGGGACGGGCATACCCACACACGCAAAGAGTTTTAGGTCACCATTTTTGCATCGGCAACTCTATGCTGCATGAGTTTTAGCAGAAGGAAATCTAAAAGTTATAGATCAAACTCAGCATGCTGTACACTGAGCTGACTACAAACACAGACACACGGACCACAGCGATGAGAGTTCAAGTTTATCAAAAGCTTCACAGCACTGTCCATGGCAAGTCTTTGACAATTTAAAATTTTAGTCCATGTGCAGAGTGTCTCTAAAAAGCCCAGATGATGATGGAGGCGAACAGAGAAGGCTCTGGGCAATGAAGATGAGATGTTTCCAGCAAAGGCTCTCCACTTTTGCATTAGTTTAAAAAGGGAAAGTGTGGCCCTACACCCCTTTTGACAGACAAGGGCCTTTAACTTTTTAGCAAGGCCTCTGTCTAAACAGAGCGGCACAGCTCAGCTCTCTAGCCGTGACGCTTTAACTTGGGCAACTCTTTTGTAAATTTTATTCTACTTCTGTCAGGTTTTCATAGACATTTTAAAAACTTACTCTTTTTTTTTTTCTTCTTCTAACCTGGTACACGAAAGCACTGAAACACTGAGTGCCGAAACTCAGGATGCTGGGGGGTGATGGGCATCGCTTTATACTTGCATTTTTCAGGCAGCCATTAATCTTCGGGGAGGCGGTGGGGTGATTTGCAGGACTTCAGAGGCAAGCTTCTCAGTTTGTTTGTATTTGTAAATCCCAAGGTTAAAACAGGACACGATGAGGTACAGGGCAGCCAAATTCTTGCTTTGGCATGGGCAACAAATAACTCGGGTCAGCTTTCTTTGCTGGGGTCTCAAACAGGAAAACAGTCTTAATTTAAAGTTGTAACATCACTGACAGCGTCAGCCAGCCAGCTACACAGATCTCATTGTTTTTTAAGACAGTTGCTCCAATATTTTCTTCTCAATCAGGTTGGGTCTCCCAGCTTACACAGTTTATTGCAGCTTTCAGGAGCATGGTAGTAGCGTGATTTTTGGCTTGGCCAGGAACATGCTGTGTGGTTTCTCGGTCTCTTTAGCACACACACTTAGGCAGTGTAACACTGGAAACTTAAATCAGTGAGATTTCTTCATTGCAGGGAATCTCACGGCAAAAGCTTAATGGTTACGCTCTTCAGAAATCATATAGCTGATGGTCAGTCGCTACAGGCTCTATGCAATTCTAACACAGTTCAAAGCTAAACACGGTTACCTTGACAGAGATCTTCAACATGGTCTTTCCGCTTCATTCTGCTTTGGGACAGTCTTATGGCACACTTTTCACTCGAAGAGGGGTCTAGCTTGTGCTCTGGGGGCTGATTCTTCACCTTTATTTTCTATTTTGCCTTCATCTTTTGGGTCTTCATTTTCAGTTTCCATTTCTTAGGGATTTTATCTCAATTAGGCGAGGTGATGATGTTGCACAACTCAGAACGTTGTGGGCAATTTTCCTACCCCCCCTCTCTTGGCGCGCTAGGCTAACAGCTACTTCTTCGGCCTTACACTCTCACGCTCCCACGCTTTGTTAAAAGCCAGTCTGTCCTGCAACATTTTTCTAATTAACAGCTTCAGATCTTGTTCTTTTTTTCCCTCTCAGCTCGACCTTGAGCTTTTTGCTGTTTTCTCTCTCTATTCTGAATCTTTTTAAAAAAACCTTTTTCCTTCTTTGTTTGACATACATCTCAAGGGGGTGCAAGGTTTGCTTCCCCCACCACCCATAGCCTCCCTCCTAAATTGAAGACAGACACAATTAGGGAATGGGAATTGGTCAGTGAGTAAGGGGTCTCACTGGCCGACACAAGAGGATTTTTCACACCACGCACTTTGCTACTGGCCTGGGCACCCGGACGGTCAACGGTATGCTTCAGAAACCGCAGTAGCCACTCACACAATCATCAATCTCTCCAGTACATCCATATGTCCCTGCCACCCACTTTTCCCACTTTTTACCAGAGCGGAAAACGGCTTCCTCAGCTTCCTACTGAGTACTGGCGTGCTGGGTACTGGCGCCCACTCGGGGGTGTGATCAGGCCCCCCTTCTACCCGCAAGGAGTAGGTTCTTTTGTATACGTATACCACCAACACTGACCTTCTTAATAAGGCGGGGCCCTCTTTTTTTCTGCCCAGTGGCCTTTCTCCCTAAAGGCGGGGCCCTCTTTTTCCCATATACTTGCCTTTCTCCTGAAGGCTTCCAATGTGGGTTTCAACTCAATTGCAGCTGCGATATAGGCAGGGCTCAAGTTCCTTCCTCCGCTTCCCAAGGTTCTCTTGCCGCTCGCTGCCGTTTGGGCGATCCCGGTGCAGACTTTCTCCCATTCACTCGACAAAAAGGTCGGTGGCGCCAAGAAAGGGAGGCATACGCCGAGCTCATCTTCCTGGTGCGGCGATCAAGAGCAGGCAACTGCCACCTGTCTGGCTCAGAGCCTGCCACATCCGAGTCACGGCACCATTTATGTTGCAGAACCCAGAGTCAGAGAGACCACGGAGTGAATTATTTAACGCGCGGGCTTAAGGCTGGAATCATTTCCAAAGAGCCAGAAGCCCCGATTTACATTAGCACATTGGTTTTATAGACATTGTGACACATATGAAATGGCTCCTCCTCCCCCTCCCGCATGGGGTTGCAATCCTCAACATTTTTTCTCTTAGCACTATTGTTTATAATACAAGAACTGGGTTATAGGGTAGCCATGATAAGGACAGAACAGAAGAGAACAGCAGAGAACAAGATATACAATTGTATGACCTTTGACAAGATAAGGAATTCCTGTGTCTCGTCAGCTTACAACAATATATTTAAGGGAGAAAGAGCTCAGCAAGAACATGAAGCATGAGACTGCATGAGGCTACTTAGTCTGACCCCCGATATGGCTGCTACAGTGTAGACGCTACGCCATTTGCATTCCCCTTATTTTCGCCGTAGTCTACGTAAATGTTTACGTAGACTAGACGTGCCAAAATAAGGAATGCAAATGGCGGCACCCATGGGCGCCGCCATTTGCGTACGCGTGGTTTTTTGGGTTTTTTTTTACTCAGCCATGATAGGCTACATAAACATTTACGTAGCCTATCACGGTATTTTTTTAAAAAATCTAGCCATGATAGGCTATGTAAATATGTAGCCTATCACGTTGTTGTTTTTTTACTGGAAATGGCGGCAGTGGCAGCCGGTTGGAAGACCGGCCGCTGCTGCAGCCGCCACCCCGCCGCCGCCCCTCTGCCAGAGCCGCCGCCGCCAGGGAGATTCGCCCAAGGTAAGTCCCGTCCCGGGGGGGGCGGAGGGGCAGACCGTTTCACCACCGATTTCGGGGGGCCAAATGCGCTGGCATTCGGCCTCCCCGAGATTCGTGGCGAAATTCTCTGACATCCCTAATTGTGACCGTTTAGACTAGAGATATGAGAGTTGTGCAGCAGGGCCTAACTCCCTAAACTCCAAGCACATGAGAGATATGAATCCAGCGAAGATCCTGCAACTTTAGCAAGATGTTAATTTTATAAGGATGAAACAGAAAATGAAATGTGTTTTCTGTATTACTCTGCTCTTATTAAAACACTTAATAAAAATAGGGGTAGGATCTTTGTGGGAAAGGTCACGTTATAAATAGTGCTGTGTTGAAAATTTCTCCCACATTTTTTTGACCATTCTCATTCCATTTGATAGAAAGGAAATTGCTTTCGAAAAGAAATACAGTAGTGAAGAAATTTCAGAGAAACTTTCATGAGTTGGGCTTGAGGTTCTTGTGCCTACCTTATTTAGGAAGTGGCCAAGGAGTGTGCATGGGTGTCCTGTCTTTCATTGAACGCTCATCTCTCTAGTAGCCTGTAGTCTCCTCAGCTTCCTAAATTTCAATTAAAGCCCAGGGGAAGGGATCCTGAAGAAATTCCTCCCATAGAGTCTTTTTAGCTCTGGAAGTGCAGGCACCCTGGGAGGTTAGCAATGATTAGGTAAGCTCAAAAACACCACAAAGAATGAATTATAAAACACCCTGAGAATGAGGTAGAACAATGGAAGCCTCTTCGATGAGGGAAGAAAACTTTTAAGGAGCCAGACACAACACTGCCCCCGTCACACCTGTATTGTGGATGATGCAAAATGGGGACCAGCCTATCAACACAGTTGAAGTTGTTTCAGCACCAAAACACACACACCACGTTATGGAAAAAGAAAGAAACTGTGTAACAACCCCTGTCAATGGTGAGCCCTGCCTGTGAGGAACTGTGGAGAATTTCTTGTCCCCCTGGAGAAATTTGGTGAAATTGTTTCCTCAATTTCTCTACCCACAAATAGGCTGGAGAATTTTGAGAGGACACTTGTGCACAAGCTCTAGTTCTAAACCAAATAAATACATACATAAATATGTGTATAAAACATGAGTTTGGAAATGTTCACAAGCAGTCAAAGTCAAAGTTTACAGTGTTGTCGGGCATGCACAGTTCCATTTAAACTGTGGGGCTGTGTTTATTCTACTCTGGCATGCATGACCCTGGGATTTTCTGTCATGTTCCTTTCTCTAGTACCAATATCCTCCATTCATTCTCCAAGAGAATCTGCAGCAGACGGTGCTGAGCCAGCTACACTGGCTTAGCATGCCATTCTTCTCTTTGCAGGATTATCCAATATCAGGGAAATTTCCATCTGTCTCTTAGTATCAGCTTTTAGACCAATATATGCGTAGCTGATAGGAGAAAGACAGAACATAGGTCAGAAACCTGATCTCTGATATTTTTCATTCAGCACTGTGCCTGTCTATCCATTTCACGCACTGGAAAAGGTCCCATTGATTGTGAGGGGTACTAAAGTCCAGAAGTTGTATCCCTGGAAAATCAGGATGCTACATCACACTGGACACATATGCAGTTAGAAAAGGCTCCCCACTGCAGAAGTTACCCCCTCAACATGTGAGAAGGTGCCCAACCTCAGAGAAGGGTGAAACATGTAGCACCACAGTCCCTTTGTAGTCATGCTGACCATTGCATGAATAATACCTGCAAAGAGGTGAAGAATGACCTATATGTACTTTCCATGGGTGGGAGACCGTTTCATGGCATTGGGGCTATGACTGAGGCTGTCCTCCTACTTTCCACCTGTAGATCTTAATTGCTGGTTTGTAAAAGAGAAGATATTTCTTGAGATAATCAGGATCTAGGTAATTGAGGGTTATATAGCAAAAACAGCACCATGGACTGGACCCTGAAATTAATGGGCAGCCAGCTTAGCCAGTTTAAATAGGTGATAAATGACTATGTTAATTCAAATCTGCCAAGATGGGAACAGCAGTATTTCGCACTAGCTGAAGTTTCCAAACCATTTTCAAAGACAGTCCCATTTAGAGCAGATTGCAATAATCTGATCTGGAAGTCAACAAAGCATGGATGCTATCCACAAAACTATCCACAATGGTATGAAGATGTGTGCAACCTTCATGAGAAATTTAACTAGTAGTCTTACTGAAACATTTTTGGCTTTCTTTGAACTTCCTCTGGTATTTCACCAGAGGAGGAACTCCCAAATTTGCTTTAAAGTTTGCGCTAGGCAAAGTCTTGGTAGCAACATCAACCATAATGCAACTGAATTAACTGCAAGTGCTGCAGTTACTGGAAACATCGGTAGGTAGGCAGGTACACAGGTTTTGACGAATATGAAAAACACATTTAAAAAAGCTTACCAAGTTTTAAAGGCAGTGGATTTTCTGAGCCTTTTTAAAGGAAGTGCTTGGGAGGAATTGGGATGTGTAGTCAACATGCTTTAGGCTGGAATCCTATGCATGTTTAGACTGAAAAAAGTCCTACATGTTGGCTGGGGCATGCTGGGAGTTGTAGAGCTTTTTTCTGTCTAAACATGCATAGGATTGTGCCCTTAGTAATGTGAACTTATGACAATACTGAAACAGACCCAAGCAATTTGTACTCAGCGAAGGGATACAAATGGCGGCTGCTACGCCGGCTGCCATTTGCGTCCACAGCCCTGCTGCAGCCAGATGTCCGGCTGCAGATGCACCTGGCTGGTGGCTCTGTGGAGTCACCACGTAGTGGAGCTGGCCAGGGAGGATTCCGGGCGGAGGGACGGAGTGCCTCCCCCGCCCCCACCGTGGATGCCACTTACGAAACAGGTAAGTGGTTTCGTACATTCCTAGGTTTCATGCACAGGGGGAAGAGATGAGTTATGGCAGGGATGTGGAACTAGCAACCTCTGGAATGGATGTGGCCTGCAGGAGGGGGTTCCACCTGGCATGGACACCTCCCCCCAGCCCCCCAAAGCATGCTTGAAAAAACTCTCCGATTAGAGCAAATCCCACCCCTACAGAACAATTTCGGTTTGAAAAAAGCCTCCCATTGTCTCCCTTGTGTGCATGTAACATAGGAACATGGGAAGCAGCCTTATACTGAGTCAGACCCTTGGTCCTTCTAGCCCAGTGTTGTTGACATTGACTGGAAGCAGCTCCCCAAGGTTTCCTGCCCTACCTAGAGATGTCAAGGATCTAACCTGGGAACTTCTGCATGCAAAGTCTGCTCTCTAACACTTGGCTGTGGATGGACGGAGGTGTGTATGTAGCTTTGGTCCCATCTTCTTTGGCTCTGGTCCTGCCCAGCACTGGCATGCAACTCCTGGAAAGGAATGTAGAAAATGGCATGAGAATTTTCATATCCAATAGTTTTCCACATCTCATTGTTATTAACAGAGAATTAACAAAAGCACCTAAAAAGAACTTTGCTATATGAAGCTTTTAGTGTGTGCTTAGGACTGCTCTCTCATGGTAGTTTGCGGGTCCTTTACAAAATGTCGTCATTCTCCAGGGCCTCTCCCGTGCTTTGCAACCACTATTGCGTGTGTGGTTTTTTTTCCTAACGAGAAAAGTCTGGCATTATTTAGAACTGACAGAATGAGAGTCTCATGTAATTGTGCCATTCCACTATACCACAATGTCATCTAGTGGTTGTATAATGAAACACGTAGAAAGGCAGAGAGAAACCGCCTGGAAAACAGCACATATAAAGGAGCCAAGCTTAATCCCACAAAGAATCTGGAAGCAGAAGCCTCGGTAAAGGTGCAGGATAAAAGCCCCATGTAGAAATGCCCTTAT
Organism: Heloderma suspectum; assembly: GCF_057233095.1. NCBI lineage: Eukaryota > Metazoa > Chordata > Lepidosauria > Squamata > Helodermatidae > Heloderma > Heloderma suspectum. Next base: position 55,329,083 of record NC_139460.1, on the reverse strand, counting down.
TTACTTTAGGCACATGAGCTTTCATGCTCTTCTCCAGCTGCTGAAAGACTGAACAGAAGCAAGATAATAAGGACAGCTGTCTGAATTTTTAAAAGAATTTTGATTTTAAAGCAATACACCTTTGTTTTGTCCATCAGGTTCTGTAGAGAATGGAGTAAACAGAGAACAGAAGCAGAGAGCTTTGGCTATTAGTCAGTATTGAAATGTAATAAAAATAATTTCATTTATTGCCTTTTAAAAACTAAACAACAGTGAAATCCTATGCATGTCTATTCAACTGTTTTTTTTAGCAGAATAGGACTTACTACCAGGTAAATGTATATAGGGTTGTAGCATAAAATGTCAAAACTGAATACAATTTAAAATTTAAATTTTGACTTACTTCAGAGCAATGAAGTCTGAGGTTTGGCTATGCTGGCCGTCTCTTAACTGTCTGCATTCCACCAGGCAGCAAATGTTTTAAGCTGCTAGCTGTCAAATATTGTTCCCACAATCGCTGACAAATTCAAAATTCCATTGCATCTTAGTTGTCATTGTCAAATATGAAATACGATTGCATGTCAGCTATCAAATACAGTCGATAATCAGCTGTCAAATATTAAACACTAAGTAGAATGTCAAATAATGCACATCAAATATTCTCTAGTTATTCCAGTAATACGTAGAGCATATTTGACATCAAGATATAGAATTTTGGGATCATAGAATCATAAAATAGTAGGGTTGGAAGAGGCCTATAAGTCCATCGAGTCCAACCCCCTGCTCAATGCAGGAATCTCTAGGTATGTCAGAGAATTCCGCCATGGATTCCAGTGAGGAACCCCCGGAATCCATGGTGGAATGGCCTCCTGCCCCCCCCCCCCCGCAGAATCCCCCCGAGATGGAACTTACTTGGGGTGGATGTGGTGGCAGCAGCTCCGGCGGCGGCTCTGGCGGTGGCAGCGGCTCCGGCTGGTCTCCAGGCCGGCCGCAGCCAGGCTGCTGCGGCCACCATTTGCGTTCTTGCAGCCGTGATAGGGCTAGGGATGTTACAGAATTCTGCCATGGATTCCAGGGAGGCCGAATTCCAGTGAATTCGGCCCCCTGGAATCCATGGCGGAACAGAGCAACCCGCCCCACCACCCCGTGAAAGCCCTGCGAAACGGAGCCTACCTGGCTGCGGCTCTGGTGGCGGCGGCTCTGGCGGCAAATGGCTCCGGTGGCGAATGGCTCTGGTGGCGGCAGTGGCTCTGGTGGCTCCAGCTGCTGCCAGGCTGCAGCCACAAATGGCGGCCGCTACGCCGGCCGCCATTTGCATCCCTGGCAAGCTGTGATAGGCTACGTAAATAACTATGTAGCCTATCACGGCTCAGGGCAGGGACACAAATGGCCTGAGGCGCCTCCTCCCCAGCCTGAATTTCGGCCGGGCGAGGCGGGAAGCCTCCCCCCTGGCCTGAACTTCGCGGGGAGAGCAGCGAAGCGCCTCCCCCCCACCGCAAAAAGCTGCGAGACCAGGTAAGTGACTTTCATGCACCCCTACTAAAATCCAGGGCATGCATTTGGCACACTTGGCTTTTGCTTCTTTTAGAATGAAGAACTCAAGTATAACATGGTTGCTTTCCCCCAGAGTTCCTGTAACTGCTACTTTATCCACTAAGTCATCCCTGTTGGTTAGGATCAAGTCAAGGATAGCCGATCCTCTAGTTCTTTTCTCCACTTTCTGTAGGAGGAAGTTATCAGCCACACCAGTCAGGAATTTTTTGGAGGGGCCATGTTTTGCAGCATTTGTCTCCCAACAAATATCAGGGAAATTGAAGTCCCCCATTCCTACTACATCACACTTCCTTGAAACATTGGCAATTTGCTTTTCAAAAGTTTCATCCTTGTCTTCTCCTTGTTTGGGTGGCTGGTAGTAGACTCCAACCACCATGTTCCTTTTATTCTTTCCTCCATTGATTTTAACCCAGATGCTCTCGATGGGGCTACCAAGCTCATCCTCCTGTATTTCTGTGCAGAGGTATGTATTTTTCACATACAGTGCAACCCCACCTCCCTTTCTGTTTCTTCTGTTCTTTTTGAACAAGTTATATCCTTCAATTGCTGTATTCCAGTCATGACAGTCATTCCACCAAGTCTCAGTTATACCTATCAGGTCATAATTTCCCTCCCGTATTAAGAGTTCAAGTTCATTCTGTTTGTTTCCCATACTCTGGGCATTAGTATATAGACATCGAAGACCATGTGCTTCATAGTCTGGCTTTCTTCCTACATGTGTCTGAAGACTTATTGTGCACTATTAGAGCTGTTCTCTCCCTTGCGGTGCATGAGCCTTCATCCATTGTTACCCCCAACTTTATCTCTCCCTCCCCCATTGGATTCAGTTTAAAGCCCTCCTGATGAAGTTCTTCATGCTGTGGCCAAACACATTCATTTGAGTAAAATATGGGAACGAAATTTGTTTCAGCTCTAACACAAAGTGCTTGCTACTCCACACCTCCCACGACCAGTGCACTACATCCAGGAAACAATTCCACATTCTTGGAAATGTTGAATGAATTGGAATTTGAAGCCATATTTAAGTCTTAAAATTTAATTTATAATGGGCAGCTTCCAACAGGGTGCTGAGTCCCCCTACCCTCTGATTAAGGTGTTGTATTCCAGATCTAATATGAGCTAAAGGTCCCCAGGCCAGAATTTAATATCAAGCTCAGCACAAAAATATATATAAAGTAATGGAGAAAGTGCCTTTGAGACTTCCACTCAGCTCTGTTAATACCATCAGATCATTGGCCTCTGCAGTTATGGGGAAAGACTTCCAGCTAGGCCTGAGCAAAGCAGCTTGTTAGAAACTAAACACTGTCTATATTTTATTTCCATTTTTTTTTTTACTGTGCAGCTCAATCTTATGCACAATTACTCAGAGGTAAGCCCCAATGAGTTAAATGGGACTTACTAATAATGAAGGATTCATGTAATTGTAGCATTAATAACACTAAACCTGGGAAGAAGATTATTTTATAAATGTCACTGAAATTGGTTTTATATACATTTCTGAAGATGACCCATTTTAGTAAAAATCAAATTAAATTAAAAATTAAGAGGCAGTACTACGGAGGAGTGTTGTGGAGGAACCCCATGCAAAGCTCTGCTGGTAGTCTTTCATAGGCAGGATTGTAGTGCTGAAGGCAAAACACAGAAGGCAAGCTTCAGGAGTAGCAATCAGGGACATGGAGGAGTTGGGCAAAGACATAACATAGCGAACAACATAAAAGGAAAGTGAGGGAAAACAAGAAAAGAGAAAGAGATTTTGAACAGAGAGTCATGTGCTTCAAGCTGGGTAACCTTGGAGAAGATTGTTCTCTATTTTTAGGCTTTCTTTCAGTACAGTCTGGGTAGCAGTTAGGGTCTCTTACTGTATTCTTGGCCTTTTAACAGATTAGCAGCCGAGGAATGCTATATTTTTCATGAAATGTTGTTCTTTTCTGCACAGGTATATAGCAGCAACAAACTCCTCTCACCAGTCACCATAGTGAGGCTGTGATCTTTATTCTGATAAATGGCAGAGAAACTTTGCTTGTCCTGATAGACAGCAAGTGGTCTAGGAGAAGGGTATTTCTTTGTCTGTCTGTTTGCTTCCCTTCAATAGCTTTTTGATGTGTGTGAAATCGGAAGTGTTTTGCCACACTTTGGACATTGTACAACAAGTATTCGCAAGATAGAAACCTTTCATCTGCCCCTTAAAGCACGCTTAATCCCCTCCTCGCTTCGTTTACATCTACATTTCCTTCTACAGCTTTGCTGATCCTTGGAGGCTGAAACAGTCCGCTCACCTCATGTCATGACAGGATAACAGGTCCATGATGGATTGCCTTTTTAGTGAACAATAAGCATCCCGTCACCTTTGTTTCACAATCATTTCTCTCACTTGGAAAATGATGGCACACACTAGCCATTTTATTTTCAGGAACACCAATACTTCTTGCTCATAGTGTGAAATAGCAGTTCTAGTGTAAACAATACAGTACCTATGAGATGAAATTGTGCTAGTTTGTCTTCTGGGCACAGAGGCAGGCAAGCAGCTGCTCTAGTATTGGAACCCAGTTGAGATTGGGCAAATGGGTCTCTGTACAATGGGTAGGAAACCAGGGTATGCTGTGGGGGAACTACTCTTTGCCATTGGGTATCTGAGGGCCCTGTATTGCAAATTTTGGTTATAGATCCTGGGGAAAACGACTTGGTGCAGCAGTCAGGTTTGCCATTTAATCACCAAGTGTGTAAGAAGGTACTGAAAATTAAGTCCTGGTTGCCTTGTTTGCCCATAATTTGGCCAGAGATGTTGAAGAGGTGGGCTTGGAGAGGAGCCAGGTGTCCTGATAAAATTGATAGAGCCCGGTGAAACGTACAGAGAGATGTTGAAAAGTGGTTACTGGAATGGGGCAGGACATACACCCCTCATCACTGCAATAGGCATTATTTCCCACACCTCTATAGGGACGATGGTGCATACCTCTTGGCCGAGAGGTGTAATTGTTTCCTTGGGGATTTCAGCGACACCTCTTCCACCTGTTGGTCGGAAGATGGGGTGAGTTTCACAAAGCCTGTGCAGATTAACCCTGTGGCAGGTAATGCAGCAGGGAGGGAATTATTTAACAGGCTACTCTGGGGAGTACCCAGAGGCACCTTCATAGCAAAGGGGCGCCGGATGGGACTACCCCTTATTGTATGTCAGCTGAAGAGAATGTGCAGGGAAGGGGGGAGGTAGCCCTTAGGTCCCTGGAGGTGTCATCCTTCTGAACACTGGCCAGTGGGGACGTAAGGGAGCAGGAAGGGGCCTCCCTTGGCTTGCCTGACTGGTGAGCAGTCTTGAAAAACCTGGATTGGCATATCAGCAGATCCAGCGCTTGAAGCCAGGGTGGTCTTGCCCACAGTGGAAAGGGAGGGAGTTTCACCCAACAGTCTCAACATAGCTAGGAGGCCTGCATAGGTTTAATTTAGGCAGTTCATGGTTCTTGTTGCATTTACCCAGGTTTATTAATAAAGATTTAGGCTTTGAACTTTGGTCTCATGTCTTCTTTCCAGGGTCTGTGGGCAAACATTTGCCTCCCATTTTTCAGACGGAGTTTGAATTTATAGTATGATCATATCTAAGTCTCTGGTGCTTTCGTTTTATGACAGCCATGGCAGAAACTCAGACCCATGAAATTTTACCGCTTATTCAATATTGCCTTTATTATCTTAACTTCTTTTCAATCATACACACTTCTCTGCAATCCTACCACTTTCTGGCCAAGGCCAAACTGCATTGATTTTTTAAATCCCTTTTTGGTGTAGGCAGCTCGCAATAGCCACCTCTAAAACGGTAAATTTAGAATAGTCGAGCAGCCCTTGCTGTCACTACAGCAAAGTAAGTTTGAGCAGGGACCTTATTACAAAAACCACAGTATGTAATCCTGGATATGTAATAACAATACTTTAATTATTTAATGAATAAACTTGGAGGTGTAAAACAGTCCCTGATGGTAATTATAGTTGTTTTTATTTTATACACCAAATTTTGTCTTCAGTAACAGTATGATTGAAAATAAATCAACAACTCTATACATTCTGTTTCTATAAAATAGCTTATCCTTTTTAGAATCATTTTTGAAAGCACAGTTCCCAATCATTTCTATTTGGAACTGGTGTTTTTGTTGCTCTAAAAAAATATATCTGGCAGGCTATGTTAATACTTCATTCATTGTTAAGGCAAGACTGTAAGAGTATAGATCGAAGGTGAAAGTTTATTCTTTGCCTTGGGCTCTTTAGAATCAGTTCAAGATGCTGAGTTGTTCTTTGGAAAGCTACGTCAACTGATTGTTAGAAATAGGTGAAGAAAGAGATTAGCTCCATGTTGCTGTTGGCTATATCTGTTGTATAGCTAGTGCAATTTTACTGTTTCGCTTATATGTAACCAGGCTTTGCAAGTATAGCTTTTCCTCCTATGGGAAGCAAGTCTCCAGACATCAGACTTCATACAATTGAAACAACATTAATTGTAAACCCAAACACTGGTGTTAACATTAAGGTTATATACAGTCAGCTTTTGGAATACTTTAACATCTCATAGACCTGATGTACATAAACTTCACCCGTTCATGGATCACTGGCTTGTTGTGGCGAAGGGGCTTGCGTAACTCATTGAAGCCATAAGCTATGCCGTGCAGGGCCACCCAAGACTGACAGGTCATGGCAGAGAGTTCTGACAAAATGTAGTCCACTGGAGAAGGAAATGGCAACCCACTCCAGTATCCTTGCCAAGAAAACCCCATGGAACGTATCACAAGGCTAAAAGAGATGACACCGGAAGATGAGCCCCTCAGGTCGGAAGGTGTCCAATATACTACTGGGGAAGAGCAGAGGGTATTTCCAAGTAGCGCCAGAAAGAGTGGAGCGGCTGGGCCAAAGCCGAAAGGACACTCAGCTGTGGATGTGTCTGGTGGTGAAAAGAAAATCCGATGCTGTAAAGAACAATATTGTTTAGGAACCTGGAATGTAAGATCAATGAATCAAGGTAAGTTGGAGGTGGTCAAACATGAAATGACAAGATTGAACATCGACATCTTGGGAATCAGCGAACTAAAATGGACAGGCATGGGCGAATTTAATTCAGGTGATCATCGTATCTACTACTGTGGGCAAGAATCCTTTAGAAGAAATGGAGTAGCACTCATAGTCAACAAAAGGGTGGGAAAAGCTGTACTGGGGTACAATCTTAAAAATGATAGAATGATCTCAGTACGAATCCAAGGCAAACCATTCAACATCACAGTAATTCAAGTCTATGCCCCAACCACTGATGCCGAAGAAGCTGAGGTTGATCGGTTCTATGAAGACCTACAACACCTTCTAGAAGTAACACCAAAAAAAGATGTCCTCTTCATCATAGGGGATTGGAATGCTAAAGTAGGAAGTCAAGAAATCACCGGGATAACAGGCAAGCATGGCCTTGGTGTACAAAATGAAGCAGGACAAAAGCTAATAGAGTTTTGCCAAGAGAACACGCTGATCATAGCAAACACTCTTTTCCAACAGCACAAGAGACGACTCTACACATGGACATCACCAGATGGTCAATATCGAAATCAGATTGATTATGTCCTTTGCAGCCAAAGATGGAGAAGCTCTATACAGTCAGTAAAAACAAGACCTGGAGCTGACTGTGGCTCAGATCATGAGCTTCTTGATGCAAAATTTCGGCTTAAATTGAAGAATGTAGGGAAAACCACTAAACCATCCAGGTATGACCTAAATCATATCCCTGATGAATATACAGTGGAGGTGAGGAATAGATTTCAGGGATTAGACCTGATAGACAGAGTGCCTGAGGAACTATGGACGGAGGTCCGTCACATTGTTCAGGAGGCAGCAACTCAATCCATCCCAAACAAAAAGAAATGCAAGAAAGCAAAGTGGCTGTCTGAGGAGGCTTTACAAGTAGCTGAGGAAAGAAGGGAAGCGAAAAGCAAGGGAGAAAGGGGAAGATATATGCAACTGAATGCAGAGTTCCAGAGAATAGCAAGGAGAGACAAGAAGGCCTTCTTAAATGAACAATGCAAAGAAATCGAGGAAAACAATAGAATGGGAAAGACTAGAGATCTCTTCAAGATCTCAAGGGAACGTTTTGTGCAAAGATGGGCATGATAAAGGACAAAGAAGGCAGGGACCTAACAGAAGCAAATGAGATTAAGAAGAGGTGGAAAGAATACACAGAAGAACTATACAGGAAAGATCTGAATGTCCCTGATAGCCATGATAGTGCGGTCACTGAACTTGAGCCAGACATCCTAGAGAGTGAAGTCAAGTGGGCCTTAGGAAGCATTACTAACAACAAAGCTAGCAGAGATGACAGTCTTCCAGCTGAGCTATTTAAAATCCTAAAAGATGCTGCTGTTAAAGTGCTGCATTCAATATGCCAACAAATTTGGAACACTCAACAGTGGCCGCAAGACTGGAAAAGGTCAGTTTACATTCCAATTCCAAAGAAGGGCAACGCCAAAGAGTGTTCAAACTACTGCACAATTGCGCTCATTTCACATGCCAGCAAGGTGATGCTCAAAATCCTACAAGCTAGGCTTCAGCAGTATGCGAACCGAGAACTACCGGAAGTACAAGCTGGGTTTCGAAGAGGCAGAGGAACTAGAGATCAAATCGCCAACATTCACTGCATCATGGAGAAAGCAAGAGAATTCCAGAAAAACATCTATTTCTGCTTCATTGACTACGCTAAAGCCTTTGATTGTGTGGATCACAACAAACTCTGGCAAATTCTTAAAGTGATGGGAGTAACAGATCACCTTACCTGTCTCCTGAGAAACCTGTACGAGGGTCAAGAAGCAACAGTAAGAACCAGACATGGAACAACCGAGTGGTTCAAAATTGGGAAAGGAGTACGACAAGGCTGCATATTGTCACCCTGTTTATTTAACTTATATGCAGAGTACATCATGAGAAATGCCAGGTTGGATGAATCAGAGGTCAGAATTAAGATTGCCAGGAGAATTATCAACAACCTCCGATATGCAGACAATACCACCCTAATGGCAGAAAGTGAAGAGGATCTAAAGAGCCTCTTGTTGAGGGTGAAAGAGGAGAGTGCAAAAGCTGGTTTGAAACTCAACATTAAAAAAACGAAGATCATGGCATCTGGCCCTATCACTTCCTGGCATATAGAAGGGGAAGAAATGGAAGCAGTGACAGATTTTACTTTCTTGGGCTCCAAGATCACTGCAGACGGTGACTGTAGCCATGAAATTAAAAGACGCTTGCTCCTTGGGAGGAAAGCTATGGCAAACCTAGACAGCATAGTAAGAAGCAGAGACATCACCTTGCCGACAAAGGTCCGTCTAATCAAAGCTATGGTTTTCCCAGTAGTAATGTATGGCTGTGAGAGCTGGACTATAAGGAAGGCTGAGCGCCGAAGAACTGATGCTTTCGAACTGTGGTGCTGGAGAAAACTCTTACGAGTGCCCTGGACTGCAAGGAGGTCAAATCAGTCCATCCTAAAGGAAATCAACCCTGAGTGCTCATTGGAAGGACAAATACTGAAGCTGTATCTGTCCTTCCAATACTGAATTCAGATACTGAAGCTGAAGCTGAAATATTTTGGCCACCTAATGCGAAGAGAAAACTCTCTGGAAAAGACCCTGATGCTGGGAAAGACTGAAGGCAAAAGAAGGGGATGGCAGAGGATGAGACGGCTAGATAGCATCACCAATGCAATGAATATGAACTTGAGCACACTCCGGGAGAGAGCGGAGGACAGGAAAGCCTGGTGTGCTATGGTCAATGGGGTCACGAAGAGTCGGACACGACTGAACGACTGAACAACAACAACACATAAACATCTTGTGCTTTGAGAAGTACTCAAATATCGCTTAATCATTCCAGCACTTACCCACGTTCTCTGATTAATTAAATAATCAACCAGACACATCCTGTTTGCTGCTCGCTGTGTGATCCTGAAGACTTAATAAGAGTGCAACTATAATTTAATTGCCCCTAGATAAGCTCTCACACTCTTAATGCTGTGGTTCTTTTGGAAATTAGTGATCACAATTATGTAAACCTTATTAAGGTAAATATGGCTTAGTTTTTATTGACTTGGAATTTGTTAATTGATGCAATCAGCATTACATGCTGTGCTGGACACATTAATCTCCTACTTATTTTTCCGGACGGTGAGTGTTTTATGGGGCAATAAAATCTTATGCAGATAAGACTAATTATCTCAAATAGACGAAAAATGATAAATCTAATGCATATATCACTCTTAAACTTTTCTAGACATTTGTAATGTGGGTACAACCAATGCATAGAGGATCTCAATGCACTGGGATAACAGCCGCACACCTCCCTTCACCATCCAGATGTTGATCCCTCCATGCATGCAACCTGGGGCCCGATCACCATCCCCCTCTCTATGTGTTGTTTGTACCACCCATATGAAGAAAGTCAGGGTTTACATCTCCTTGAGTGTCATGCCTTACTTAGCCTTAGTGCTCAAGCCTCTCTGTATATAACTGTCTCTCCATTTTAAGGGACCTTATGAGGATAAAGCCTGAAAATGTTTGGAATAGTGAATCCTCAAGACTATCTGTTCCTGGAAGCTTACTGAAATGTTGATATTCCTTGAGTTGTTGACCTGCTTATTGAACTGAAAATCCCCTATGCTGCCAAATACCATTGTAAATCAGACACGTGTGGTATTAAGGGATGGATTCCCCCACCCCATCTGGGTCCTCCAGGAGCCTGCCAAGCCTCTGGACCATTCACGCCTGTAATATTGCATAGGTGGGGCCTTTATGACCACTATGTGTGCAATGTTACATTTACGGAAGTTCCCAAATCGCTTTTTTTGGGGGGGGGATGGCAACTGTGGGAACGACGGGTGCTTGCGGATGGCTCAAGGAAGGTGAGGGTGGCTCAGCAAGCGCAGGGGGGTGAGCGGGGCAGTTGCTCGGTGGGTGCAGCTCAGAGGTGTGAGTGGGGACTCCCAGACTGAGCTGGGCACCCGCGCCATCCCTAATGGTATTTTGTCATATACATAATTAGTGATGGGTGAACTTGTAGCAGAAATCAGAGTCAGAGAGACCACGGAGTAAAGAAAAATGAGTATTCTTTATTTAACGCGCGGGCTTAAGGCTGGAATCTTTTCCAAAGAGCCAAAAGCCCCGAGGCATAGCCACACATTACTTTTATAGAGATGATGACACACAAGCGACCCTTTCTCCCACTCCCTCTCCTGTGGTTTTACAGTTGGTATAGTTGTTTATAGTACAGGAAATGGGCCATAGGACATTCTATCTTGAGAACAAGGATACAGTCTTGCAGTAAGCAAAAAGGCAAAATCATGACTGTGTTGTGCAATTCGGCTTGCTGACAGGGGAAGTCTCTACATTGCTGTTCCTGCCAAACTATGCTAGCTCAGCAAGAACATGAGACCACTTAGTCTGACCCCTGACATGGCTGCTACATTCCCCCCTTAAATGCATAATTTTATTACAATTATAGCATTTCATTACACAAGTAGACATCTCGGTTGGCAAGGCATAACACAGGATTTTTATGGCAACTTTCTTATTTAATATCTTGTTGAGCTATTAAAGCATAGCGGGCGGCTGTTTTTGTGGCTGAGGCAATAAACAGATTGTTTAAGCAACGCATAAACCCGGGGATGCAGAGGCATAACAGTACCCCTACCACTGCTACTGGTAAAATCAGAACAAATAATGCTTTGAGCCAGCTGAGATCTGGAAGCCAAGAGGTCAACCAGTCGAGCCAATTATGTTGCTCTATTTTGATGTCAGCGACTATTTGGTGCAGTTTGTTGATCTGTTCATCTACAGCATTACCATTATCAGTTAAGTTAAAGCAACAGAGCTTTTGGTGTGTCTCACAACCCAAATGATGGAGAAGGAAGAGGTAATCTATACTAGCTCTATTTTCTAGAACCGCACCTCTTAGATCACGCAACTCTTTATTTAACAATGACAATGCTCGTGAGGTGGCATTTATGCTTTTGGCTAAGCTGCAAGCTAACCGGTTGATCTCCAGACCATCAGCCAAGGCTAAACCTGGAACCCCAACCAGTGACATTGCTAAGGCCAATTTTTCTGAGTCAGAATATAACTGCACATGACTATTACAATTTTTAGTTAGTTGGAGTGCTCGAGGCTGCCGTCGACGGATTTTCTCGGGCAACAGGGGAAGAATTGGCACCAGGTGGCTGAGGCAACATGGGTGGTTATTAGACAAGTTGGCAGGAATGAATGACCAAGTGCGGGAACTACATGTCTAAAACCATCCATGAGGCAAAAGTATGTGGGCATCATTAGAAGATATGTTTTGAATTTTATTACAGTGGAAGGGGGCCAGGGATAGCTTTATATTTTCTGGAAAATTTTTGACAATTAAGCATTCGTGCACACGTAGTATTTGTTTCAGCAACGATGGGGGTGTGTAGAGTGAACTCTGTAGGGGGTAGGATCTTTGCAACCACGCCCCAATTAGCATTTTGGGAATAAGTTAAACTTACACCATAAACTCTTAACATGGTATCTTTTTGAATTTTCCCAGGATGTCTACAGACAGGTATTAGGCAACAGCTAATAAGCCTGTTTGCAGGTATATCTTTTGGTAAACAAAAATACTTTATCCCAGTGATGTTAGCTAAGTGAAGCCAGTAATTATCAGCAAATCTTCTGATAATCTACCTTCAAATCTACCTTCTCCAGGGGCAGGCCCCCCTTTTTGCACCTTATTAAGGAAACACAATGCAACACTACTAACACTACAACACTCATGTTTGATCTTCTTTGGGATCTGACCGTACGCCGGGCAGCTATTCACCTGGCAAGCTGCAGTAGGGTCTAGTCCCCTTCTTCAATTCTCCAGTTGCAGGTCTGACCGTACGCAGGGTGTGTCCACAGTAAGGTCTAGCCTGAGTCTTCTTACTGCTTTTTCAGAATGATTTTTAAAGGATTTTTAGGATGTCTGTTTACAGTCCATTCCCCTCCTTTCGCTCTCTTGACTCGTGTTTAATGTACACGAGTTCATAGCTGTGGGGGTGGAAAGTATAACAGTTTTTGGTCCTCTCCATCTGGGAGTCAAAGGGTCATTTTTCCCTCTTTAACTCATACTTTATCTCCTGGTTGGAAAGGATGAATCTCTGTAATGGGAATTGGGGCTTATTTTCTAAGACAAAGCAACGCTGGGCTTGAAGAACTTTGCCCAGTGTTTGGACTTCTTGTTTAAGGCTAACGTTTGCTTGCTCTTGATGCTGCTCCAGTGTCAATTATGAAGTCAATGTCATGGCCCCTCACAGTGGCAGTGACTAGGGGCTTCCCAGGGCTGAGATTAAGGGGGCCCGGTCTGTCTTATTTAAGACTTTTGGCTTTAGCCACTTTAATGAAGGGGGCTTCTTTATACATTTTTATAGACCCCTGCTTTCCAGTTTGGTTGCTAACTAAGCTGTCTCCTCCCTCGCCCATTCTGGCCCCTTTGGTTTTCTCTTTCATGTATTTGATTTATTTCATTTGGGCATTTACGCCACCAATGTCCATCTTGTCCGCACTGGGCACACTGTTTTTTTCCTTAAGAATCTTCTGCCTCTGCTGGGTCTTTTTCATTTCTTCGTCTATGTTTTCTTGGGCCTCTGGGTCGAGGGGGCATACTGGCAATAGGCATTTAAAAGATGCTCCAAGTATGCTCTGGGGGCTTCGGTGGCACCTTGCAGCACTTTAGACACTTTGGTTATATTAACTGACTTTTTCATACTTGCTGTCATGGCTTCTAACAGCAGGGTTTGCTACTGGGTGAGGCGCTTTAGCCCCGCTTGTGTGTTGGGAGAGAGAAACCTCTCTCCCTCTCTTGCTTTTTCTCTCTTTTGCTGATCTGCCTGTATTGCAGATCATGTTTCAAACTTTTTATATAAAACTTTCCGCTCTATGCACCAGCCTTGTCTTTTTGCAAGTTAAACTCACTTACTTAAACTTTTCTGCCCTACACTAGTCTCAATGACACACATTTGGGATAGGCTGTTCTTCTCTTTCTAGTTACATTTTTTTTTTTATCTTAAAGAACTATTACATTATTGTGCCTACTTTATCCCAGGTAATAAGCTTCAGGCACAATCAGCTGCTTTTAATTTACCCTGGGGGCAACTATGGCCACGCTTCTTTTCTACAAATGTTTTCTCTCTTTGCTTCTTGCCTCCTTTTTCTTCTTCTTTTTTCTTCTCTATCTGTCTTCTACTTTCTCTATTCCTTCTTTTCTACTTGCCTTTCTCTTTCTCCTTGTCATCCATTGGGAACCACACTTAGTATTATTTGGAGTTGCAACTAACACTAATCTGCAAATATCACATATATTTTATGATATTTAAGAAATCATAAAATATACACAACAAACTTTTTCTGCAATTTAACACAATGAATGGAAAACACTTTTTGCATGGTAAGGCATGATGGAGCAGATCCAGCAATTATACTGCTCTTCTGGCTGAAAGCTCAGGGCCCATTAAAATCAAGGGACGGGCATACTCACACACGCAAAGAGTTTTAGGTCACCATTTTTGCATCGGCAACTCTATGCTGCATGAGTTCTGGCAGAAGGAAATCTAAAAGTTATAGATCAAACTTAGCCTGCTGTACACTGAGCTGACTACAAACACAGACACACGGTCTACAGCAATGAGAGTTCAGGTTTATGAGAAGCTTCACAGCACTGTCCATGGAAAGTCTTTGACAATTCAAAATTTTAGTCCATGTGCAGAGTGTCTCTAAAAAGCCCAGATGATGGAGCCAAACAGAGAAGGCTCTGGGCAATGAAGATGAGATGTTTCCAGCAACGGCTCCCCACTTTTGCATCAGTTTAAAAAAGGGGAAGTGTGGCCCTACACCCCTTCTGACAGACAAGGGCCTTTAACTTTTTAGCAAGGCCTCTGTCTAAACAGAACGGCACAGCTCAGCTCTCTAGCCGTGACGCTTTAACCTGGGCAACTCCTCTGTAAATTTTATTTTACTTCCGTCAGGTTCTCACAGACATCTTTTCTAGCTTCTCTGCCTGCCAAGGCCAGACCAGCTAGGGAGTTGGGTGACTCCCCCTGGCTCTGAGAATGCTGATGGAGATAAGCTCATACAGACTTTGACATTTTAAAAACTTACTCTTTTTTCTCTTTCCTTTAATCTGGTACATGAAAGCAAAGTGCCGAAACTCAGGGCACTGGGGGGGTGATGGGCATCACCTTATACTTGCATTTTTTTCAGGCAGCCATTAATCTTCGGGGAGGCGGTGGGGTGATTTGCAGGACTTCAAAGGCAAGCTTCCCAGTTTGTTTGTATTTGTAAATCCCAAGCTTAAAACAGGACACGATGAGGTACAGGGCAGCCAAATCTTTGCTTTGGCACGGGCAACAAATAACTCAGGTTAGCTTTCTTCGCTGGGGTCTCAAACAGGAAAACAGTCTTAATTTAAAGTTGTAACATCACTGACAGCGTCAGCCAGCCAGCTACACAGATTTCACTGTTTTTCAAGACAGTTACTCCAATATCTTCTTTTCTTCTCAATCAGGTTGGGTCTCCCAGCTTACACAGTTTATTGCAGCTTCCAGGAGCATGGTAGTAGCATAATTTTGGCTTGGCCAGGAACATGCTGTCTGGTTTCTCGGTCTCTTCAGCACACACACTCAGGCAGTGTATCACTGGACACTCAAATCAGTGAGATTTCTTCATTGCAGGGAATCCCATGGCAAAAGCTTAATGGTTACGCTCTTCAGAAATCATATAGCTGATGGTCTACAGGCTCTATGAAATTCTAGGACAGTTCAAAGCTAAACACGGCTACCTTGACAGAGATCTTCATCATGGTCTCTCCGCTTCATTCTGCCTTGGGACCGTCCTATGGGCATGGCACACTTTCCACTCGAAGAGGGGTCTAGCCTGTGCCCTGGGGGCTGATTCTTCACCTTTATTTCATTTTGCGCCTTCATCTTCTGGGTCTTCATTTTCAGTTTCCATTTCTTAGGGATTTCATCTCAATTAGGCGAGGTGATGATGTGGCACAACTCAGAATGTTGTGGGTAATTCTCCTGCTGCCCTCCCGGCGCACTAGGCTAATGGTTACTTCTTCAGCCTCACACTCCCACGCTTCGTCAAAAGTCAGGCTGTCTTGCAACATTTCTCTGATTAACAGCCTCAGATCTTGTTCTTTTTTTTTTTCTCTCAGCTCGACCTTGAGCTTTTTTGCTATTTCCTCTCTCTATTCTGAATCCTTTTTAAAAAATCTTTTTCCTTTTTTTTTTTTTTAACATCTCAAGGGGGTGCAAGACTTGCTTCCCCCACCTCCCATAGCCTCTCTCCTAAGATAAAGACAGACACAAGGAGGGAAAGGGGATTGGTCAGTGAGTAAGGGGTCTCACTGGCCGACACAAAAGGAATTTCACACCACGCACTTTGCTACTGGCCTGGGCACCCGGACGGTCAACGGTATGCATCAGAAACCGCAGTAGCCACTCACACCATCATCAATCTCTCCACTGCATCCATATGTCCCTGCCACCCACTTTTCCCACTTTTCACCAGAGCGGAAAACGGCTTCCCCAGCTTCCTCAGCTTCCTACTGAGTACTGGCGTGCTGGGTACTGGCGCCCGCTCGGGGGTGTGATCAGGCCCCCCTTCTACTCGCAAGGAGTAGGTTCTTTTGTATACGTATACTAACACTGACCTTCTTCATAAGGCGGGGCCCTCTTTTTTTCTGCCCAGTGGCCTTTCTCCCTAAAGGCGGGGCCCACTTTTACTCCATACTTGCCTTACTCCTGAAGGCTTCCAATGTGGGTTTCAACTCAATTGCAGCTGCGATACAGGCAGGGCTCAAGTTCCTTTCTCCGCTTCCCAAGGTTCTCTTGCTGCTCGCTGCCGTTTGGGCGATCCCGGCGCAGGCTCCCTCCCATTTACCCGACAAAAAGGTTGGTGGCGCCAAGAAAGGGAGGCGTGCGCCGAGCTCTCCCTCCCGGTGCGGCGATCAAGAGCAGGCAACTGCCACCTCTCTGTCTCAGAGCCTGCCACATCCGAGTCACGGCACCATTTATGTAGCAGAAATCAGAGTCAGAGAGACCACGGAGTAAAGAAAAATGAGTATTCTTTATTTAACGTGCGGGCTTAAGGCTGGAATCTTTTCCAAAGAGCCAAAAGCCCCGAGGCATAGCCACACATTACTTTTATAGAGATGATGACACACAAGCGACCCTTTCTCCCACTCCCTCTCCTGTGGTTTTACAGTTGGTATAGTTGTTTATAGTACAGGAAATGGGCCATAGGACATTCTATCTTGAGAACAAGGATACAGTCTTGCAGTAAGCAAAAAGGCAAAATCATGACTGTGTTGTGCAATTCGGCTTGCTGACAGGGGAAGTCTCTACATTGCTGTTCCTGCCAAACTATGCTAGCTCAGCAAGAACATGAGACCACTTAGTCTGACCCCCGACATGGCTGCTACAAACTTACCCCACCTTACTTGGAAAGTAGTGAATTCATCCATGTAAGTTTGGATGAGAGTTCTCCTTTAATATGAAATCTTCTGCCAATATGAGTTTTTGTGAAATATCATGTGAAATATCAAGGTGCATTTTCGGAAACATCATTTGGAAGTGCAGCATGTGTCGAGTGCCCAGCTCCTGGCTTCCTTTGTAGTCAAACAGCCCAGTTGTATTTCCAAACACCCTTATTATGCAATCCACAGACAGATGAGCATTGCCTCAGGCTACAGACATAATCCACATGCAGCAATTAGGAGCAGACTTCACTAGCTGCCTTTGCATAACACAGTATGCTATAGGTAGCTATCCCAGGATACAGCACTATGAGAAACAGTTCCAATGAAACTGTCACAAGCTGCTCTGAGGGTCCTTTCACAACATGAGTGGGCTATCAAGTCCTGCCCTCAAGGCAGGTCTTTCCAGGGGGTTGTCAGGAGCGCCCTAGCTGCCCCTTGCAGTCCCCACCAATAGCCAACTCAGGACACAGACGACGAGGATTCTTTCCAAGGCTTTATTCCTTTATTACTTTATGACTCTTTCAGATACTAATCACTAGCGACTAAGCAAGGAACAGCACTGCAGCAGATAGCAGAGTAGCCTAAGCTCCAGGTAAGGCAGTTGGTCCCTGTTTGAGGGAGAACCATGGGAAGACTCTGAACTTATGGGCTATGGAGAGATCCTCCCACTTTCCCTTGGGTCCTCAGGACGCGACCATTGTTTGAGCACCAAATGAGCAGAGCGCCTCCTTTTGGCGCCCTCCATCTGTCGTCACTCCCTGCTTCTGCGCCGGGCGTCCAGCAAGCCCCCCTCCAGCACTCTCTCACTGCCAGTGTCACTATCTCTCCCAGGAATGCTGGCAGGAGGAATCTCTGCCAGCTGCTGTACTTGTGAGAGATGAGCGAGCTCCTGTCCCACGGATTGCTGATCCTCCTCAGAATCAGAACTGCTCTGGGGTTCTATCGGCTCGGTTTCCACCCTGACACTCCTCCTCATTCCCACATTCCCACAAGTTCAAAGGCCTTCCTGCAGATGATTAGGACATCCTCCTCTCTGTCACTGTTATTCTCACAGATCTCCTGCTCCGGCAACATTGGTGCCTCAAGGACACCTTCCCCCTCACCCTTCCCCTCTGACTCAGAATTGGTTCCCATGGCTTCTGCAGAGGTGCTGGGACCAGTCCTTCAGGTATGACATCATGCATCACCACATCAACTGGCCCCTTTCTGATGGGTTGTTTCCATGAAGCATGCCATGGGATGATGTCATGTGATGTTTACTCACTGTCGCTGATCCCCGGTATGAAGATAGACCCACAAACTCCTCCTCCTTCTCCTGGGAGCCATTGCTGCTGCTGCTACAGTGATAACATGGGAAACAACTGATGAGACTACTTCAAATGAGTTGGGGGGGTGGTGTCTAGGTGGTAGGATGATTTAAAATCTGGTGTGTGTGTGTGTGTGTGTGTGTACTAGGGATGTACAAAAATCACTTACCTTTCGGGGATTATGCTGATGGTGGGGGGGAGGCGCTCCGTTCCTCTCCCCCTGGAATCCTGGCTGGCCGGCTGTGCTCCGCAGCAATTCTGCGGAGCCGCCGGCCGGCTCCGCTGGCAGCCGGACATCCAGCCGCTGGCTAGCAGGGACGCAAATGGTGGCGGCTGTAGCCGCCGCCGTTTGCGTCCCTGCAGTCAGCCGTGATAGGCTACGTACATGTTTACGGAGCCTATCACGGCTGACTTTAAAAACAACAACAACAACGTGCATACGCAAATGGCGGCAGCCATGGCCGCCACCATTTGCGTTCCTTATTTTGGCACGTCTTAGTCTACGTAAACATTTACGTAGACTAAGACAGTGAAAATAAGGGGAACGCAAATAGCGTAGTGTCTACGCTATTTGTGTTCCCCTTATTTTTGCTGTCTTAGTCTACGTAAATGTTTACGTAGACTAAGACGTGCCAAAATAAGGAACGCAAATGGCGGCGGCCATGGCCGCTGCCATTTGTGTACGCGCGTTTGTTTTTGAAGTCAGCTGTGATAGGCTACGTAAACATTTACATAGCCTATCACGGTGTTTTTTTAAAACCTAGCCGTGATAGGCTATGTAAATCTTTACGTAGCCTATCACGTTGGTTTTTTTTAACTGGAAATGGCGGCGGCGGCGGCGGCAGCCGGTCGGAAGACCGTCCGCTGCCGCTGCCGCCGCTGCACCACCGCCGGAGCCGCTGCTGCCAGGAAGATTCGCCCAAGGGGCGAGGGCGGGGGGGGCGGGCCGTTCCACCACCGATTTTGGGGGGCCGAATGCACTGGCATTCAGCCTCCCCGAGATCTGTGGCAGAACATTCGTGTGTACTATTTCACTGTGCATGCTCTGAAGCTCACAATCAATTCCAAACATAATAGTGAATTTGTAATACATCAATCCAGGCTCACTCCAAATGTGAGCATTACAAACAGATGAGTTTCAGCCAATGAGCTGACTAATTTGAAATTTGGTGGCATCAGTAAACATAGTCTTCAGTTCATAGATACAGCTTTAGTCATAATCCATGCTCAGGTTCACCACAGATTGTGGTAGAGTTCTTATGGAACCTCTGCTAAGTAAATGAGGACTTATATTTTTATTTCTAATGCCACATGCATTTTCTGACTGGCAAGATTGGTAGACCTTATATACCTTATATTTTTAATGTGTAATGTGTAATTACACAAGCTTAATGTGTACTTGGTGAATTTAATGCAGAAGAAAATAAATTCTTTAAAAATGAACAACAGCCCTGTGGGAGGAGGGACCGATAACTTCCCTTTGGTCCTGCTTCTGATCTCTATGCATTTTAAGGTTCCATTTGCATAAGGTTAGATGCATATGCATGCATTTGCAAAGATTCCCTATGTGTGATCTGTACCCTGCAAAAATGGAGATCATGTGTCATGTCTCAGGAGGCTACAAGCATTTGGGTGTATATATGCAGGGCCTATAATCTTGAGTACATGGAGGTTGTGGGCTGGCCAGCACGTACAAACGAGGGCTGCAGAGAAACAGCAGTTCAACTAAAAATTCATGAAACTGACCCAGTAATTTGAGTAGGGATGTTAGAGAATTCCGCCATGGATCCCAGGGGGGGCGAATTCCAGTGAATTCGGCCCCCCGGAATCCGTGGCGGAACGGAGCAACCCGCCCCACCACCCCGCGAAAGCCCTGCAACATGGAGCCTACCTGGCTGCGGCGGCGGCGGTGGCTCCAGCTGCTGCCAGGCTGCTGCAGACGCAAATGGCGTCCTGAGTAAGGGATGCCATTTGCATCCCTATGGTAGCCCGTGATAGGCTATGTAAATATTTATGTAGCCTATCACAGCTAAAGCACGTCCCCTACGCCATTTGCGTTCCCGTTTTCTCTGTGATAGGCTACGTAAATATTTACATAGCCTATGATGGCTAAAGCGGGAACGCAAATGGCGTAGGGGGCACCATTTGCGTTCGTGTTTTAGCTGTCATAAGCTACGTAAACATTTACGTAGCCTATCACGGGCTACCATATGGACGCAAATGACGTCCCCTACTCAGGACGCCATTTGCATCCATAGCAGCCCAGCAGCGGCTGGAGGCCCTGCTGTGGGTTGGCCTGGCCGGCGGCTCTGCGGCCTGGCTGCGGAGCGGAGCCGGCCAGGCAGGATTGCGGGGGGGAGGAACGGATTCCCTCCCCCCCCATTGAGGATTTCGGGGGGAGGGACGGAGCACCTCCCCCCGCCACGGATGTCCCTGGACGAAACCAGGTAAGTGTTTCATACAACCCTAAATTTGAGGAGAAATATTTTTGTGAAATGCAGTCTTCACTTTTGTTTTGCTAAATCATTTTCCTGATGCATCCACATGTTTATTTGGAAGTAAGTCCCATTGAACTCAAAGGGGGCTTACTTCTGATTGGACATGCATAGGATTGCAACGGGAATCTCTGATTTCCCCCCTCTATCCCAAAATAATATATGGCATGGGAACCTTTTAAACCTTTTGGGTGTGCTTTCAAATAAAGTATCTTTGGCTTTTTTTTTTTTTTTGCAAGACATGCTTATTAAAGAAAGAAACAAACAAAGAAGAAAGAGAGAGAGAGAGAGAGAGGGAGAGAGAGAGATCCAAATGTAAAATGCTTTTCTCTAGAATTTCAAGTTTAGTTTCAGGTTGGATGGAACAGCACACCGTGAATTTGTATTTTTAATAAAATACTTGCACCATTATCCTTTTTTTCAAAGGGTATTTAACACTGCACCTCTTGAATAAAATGTTGCTGGAGGAACAGTCCACCCACTATAGCTGTGCTATAAGAAAAAGATCTAAAATATTTGTATTGTTTTTAAATTGTAGGCCACCTTGAGAGGGCTCTATGCTTAAAGGTGGTCTAAATACATTCATACATATATATATATATATATATATATAATGAGATAACTTCTTTGGATCACGAATCAGCTTTGATATGAGCTGGAGGTAGTTGAAGGTGAAGGGGGAGGGAAGTGTTCTGTGAGTTGTTATCTAATCAAAATATTTGGAAGCGTGTAGGGATCTGACCTGGTGCTTAAGGGTAAGATGATTTTTAACCAAGAGATCAAGCCATTCAGATGTCAAAAGAGACCATTATCCATATTTTATTTGACATATTTTACTTGACTGGACTTCACAGATCAATTAACTTCACCTAGACCTTGTTGGATGTCTAGAATGTCTCATTAAGAATATATTATTGCACTAGATATCAGTGTTTTTGTTTTGTTTTTAAAACAGAATCAGGAATTATTTTTAATTGATATATAGTCATATCTGGATCCACACTGTTTTTGAGGTATGTTAAAGTGACACTGATTTTGAGGCATTCACCTAGAGAGTGACCATCCCCTCTGGTTGCACCCACAGGTCACCCTTGCTCAGTTAGGAAGTTAAATAAAGCAACATGAAACAGGAGCAAGGTTCAAAGCTGCTGCTTCACATAGTAGGAGAAGGACAGGGGTTGGTAGTGAGAAAGTTATTCCTTCAGTGCAATCCAGTGAGGTAATCTTTGGGAAATGGAGGGGGAGATGATAACAGGGTCCTTTCTATAGGGGAAGGAGCATTTCAGTGTAAAATAGCAGTTTAATACCTCAGGCCTGGGGCCAAATCTGGCCCTCTGGGGGTCCAAATCCATCTATTTAGGGTTCCCCAGGTGGCCACACATCCTTCCTTTGGTCCCACCCTCTTTCCTCCAACCACCAATCATTTGGTAGCTTCCCAGCTTTTGTGCAGTTTTTGTCCCATATTCTAAAAGGTTGAAATGCCTTCCCTAAGGCTTAGCTACTGGCAGTCAGAGCTTTAGGGCTTCTACACATGGAGCTTTTATCCTGCTATTGAGATTGCTCACTCACAGAAGTTTGTGGACCCTTTAGATGATACTGTTAACCTCCAGTGCTTTATTCTAAATGACCTTTATTCTGTTTTTAAATAGATCAGAGATAATGAGGTATCAAATTACCCTGCTTCTGCTCCGCTTGCATTTCCTCCATGAAAAAGGAAAAGCGTCAAGAAGAGGACCAATGAAACATATGGAAGACTCAGATAAGGGGGGGGGGAGGGAAGCACGTGTAAAGGGAACCCGTTGTGATCCTGCATTTAAAACGGAAGCAGAACACCCCATTTTACATGTGGGATTTTAGGCTGGTGTAAAGATGCTCTTAAGCTCAAATTGGCTGATATTTGGGGCTTTGGGGCCCCAGCCACCACTGGAACTGGGCCCCCAGGAACTTCTCCAGAATGGAATTGTGCCGTCACGCAGAAAGAGGTTCTACACCCCCGGCGTAAGGCGCAGCATAAATAAATAAATAAAATCCCACCCTCTAGTGAAGGGATGGGCAACACCCAACCTGCAGGCTACATGGGGACCTTGCCACCTCCCAGTACCACCATCGCTGTCTCCGGAATTTGTAGGGGCAAAAAACCCTGGTGGTTCACCTCCGGATTTTGGCAGCAAACCACCCCAGAAGGCTAAAATGGACACATTTAGCTTGTGTGTGTTTTTGCCACTGCTGCATTC
Source organism: Heloderma suspectum (assembly GCF_057233095.1). Lineage (NCBI taxonomy): Eukaryota > Metazoa > Chordata > Lepidosauria > Squamata > Helodermatidae > Heloderma > Heloderma suspectum. Next base: position 55,305,980 of record NC_139460.1, on the reverse strand, counting down.
AGCAGCACAGCGGCAGGAGTGCAGCCCACAGAGGGTTCTGGAGGGGTGAAAATGGGCCCCAGACCCCTGACCATTACAGCTCATTCCTGCTGTAATGGTTTGGGCCTTGTAGTTGATGAGGGTTGCGTCAGTGGCCGATGGACACATCTAGCTAGTCTGTAAAGTATTTTAAGACCATACTCATTGGATGCGAACAGAATCAGTAAATATTTAATTCCCCCCACCTGCAGCTGTTTAAAGGCTTCTCTATTATCATTAGCACCCTGACATTTATTGCTCAGTAGGAGTCAGGATGCTTCCATGCCAACGGACATGAGCTCAGCTCAAGTCAGTCTATGAATGCTTTTGTCTGACTGTACAACATCACTAGGTCTTATGACTTTTTGTAAAAAAAGAAAAAAGTTAAGTTAAAAACTTTAAAAATTAAAAAAAGTAAAAAAGTAAAAAAAAACTTTACAAAGTAAAAAACTTTAAAAGTTATTTTGGGTAATATCTAACTTTTGCCACTTTTATGAAAAGAGAAAAAAGTACAATATCAAATTACATTGAGTGTGTGTGTGTTTTAAAAATGGAAACAACCCCAAATAGTATACCAGCAGTGTCTTGTGTTCTTTTATTTCTCTGTGTTGTCTGTTGCTCAGATTTCTTTTCACCATAGTCGTGTCTTTAAAATGGAAGCTACAGTAGTTCTCCAGGCCATTCTCCCTGCTGACTTGCCATGACTACACTGCACTCTGAGATTTGGTACAATGGTGCTGGATGTCATGGGCCCTGTCAAACTGCCTGTTTCAATGCCATGCACAGCACAATAGAAGTAATACTCTGAAAAGCTTGAGAGTATACTTCGCATTATAGCAAAACGATGAATAGCCGTAACAGTTCTTCTAGTTCCTAGCTTCCATTGCCCTTTTTAAAACATTTAAGTCACATCCAAGTGTACCTCATTTCTCAGAAAGCAGAGCACAAAAGTATTACACCCACTTTTACCTAGGGCTGAGTGCATATCCCCCCCCCCCCCGGCCTGGATTTGCTGCCCACAGATGGCAAATTTTGGTGATGGGGGCATTTTCCAAATATTTTAAACTAGGGGAAGTTTGCCAGTTGGTTGTGGCAGCCTCTTAAGTTGTGACATCTTTTTTTTAGCTTACTTTCTTTTTTCTTTTCTTTTTTGCCATTACCACAGGTTAGGTCTCCTCTCATCACGGTTGCCATTTCTTCTCCCCCAAGAATGCCCTGGAATAATGATGTGTCATGATATAGCATTGTTCTGGGGCATGGGTGAGGTAGGGTAATGGAGGCCACCGAGTCAAGCCACAAGGACCGTTGACAGTGCTGCCTTCAGCTGTAGTTCAGGTGGAGGCAGAAAAAAGTGTGTGTGTGGGGGGGGGGATAATACTTTTTACAGCTTAAGAAACTGCTGCTGCTGCTGCTGCAAACTGGTAAGTACCTTCATCCTGAAAATTTTGGAAACTTTCACCTCCTCAAAATTGCCCCCTTCCCCAATTTTGGGGGTACTTTCCCCCTCCCCAGTTTTGAGCCCAAAGCGTGCAAATGCATGTTTGTTGACTGGCTACCTGACCTCGATGTTTGTGCAGGCAGTTGACATCAGTGAGGACAGCCAGCAACCACTACCACACCCTGACAGTTATTGTTAAAGGCACAGATTCTCTTCCCTAAGTTCCTGATTGATTGCCTTGCAGAAATGACCAGCAGTTCCCACTAGCAAACCACTTCAGTGACCATCTCTGGACTTTGTAAAATAAACAAACTGCTTATTTTTGTGATTGCTACTCAGAATGAGGAGGCTGCTAACTTAAAGGTCCTGACACAGAAGGTTGGATGAGTACCCCCAGTCTATACTTTTGTTTCCACTGCAACACCCTATGTTTCAAGGATATCCAAAGTGCTCAGCTATCTAAGTTACTTTTTCTAAAAACAGGGATGGCAGAGAATTCCGCCACGGATCTCAGTGAGGCCGAATGCCAGTGCATTTGGCCCCCCGAAATCTGTGTCGGAACGGCCTGCCACCCACCCGTGGATCCCCCCCGGGACGAGACTTACCTGGGGCGGATCTTCCGGGCAGCAGCGGCTCTGGCGGCAGCTTCAGTGGCAGCGGCTGTGGTGGCTGGTCTTCCGACCAGATGCTGCCGCCGCCATTTCCAGTCTTGGTAAAAAAAAAAAAAAAAAGACGTGATAGGCTATGTAAATCTTTACGTAGCCTATCATGGATGGGTGGGTTTAAAAAACAACAACAACCCGCATACGCAAATGGCAGCGGCTACGGCCGCCGCCATTTGCGTTCCTTCTTTTTGGCCATCTTAGTCTACGTAAATACTTACGTAGACTATGACAGCGAAAAAAAAGGGGAACGCAAATAGCGTAGTGGGCGTTATTTGCATCCCCTTTTGATTCGCCATTTTAGCCTACGTAAAGATTTACGTAGGCTAAAACGGTGAATCAAAAAGGGACGCAAATAGCGCCCGCTACGCTATTTGCATTCCCCTTGATTTTCGCCATCATAGTCTACGTAAATATTTACGTAGATTAAGATGGCCAAAAAGAAGGAACGCAAATGGCAGCGGCCATAGCCGCTGCCATTTGCGTACGCGGGTTGTTGTTGTTTTTCTACCCAAAGCCCTCCACGGCTGGAAATCTGGCTGAGGATGGCTCTGGCCTGGCTGGGCCTGGCCGGCTGCTCCGTGGAGCTGCCGCGGAGCACAGCCGGCCGTTCGAGGATTCCGGGGGGGAGGGACGGAACGCCTCCCCCCTCACCATAAATATAATCCGCGAACAGGTAAGTCACTTTTGTACATCCCTAAAAAACAGCAACATTATTTACAAAAGGCAACATGGAAAGTACACAAAGAACTCAAATGACTAAAAGATCTTTTGAACGATGAGAAGATTTGACCATGGCAGTGGGAAGATTCCAGTTTATTTATGTGTGTTTGTTTAAGTATTACTGAATTATTTTGCCCTGCTGAATTATGCATTATATGAGGTGGATGGTATTAATTTCTTTTAATGCTTTCTAGTTTCATGTTTTTTCTGTAATGTTTTAAGATTTTGTGTAGAAAACTAAAGAAAATTTGACCTTGGCCTGACTTCCTTGATCACTATGAAAATGGAGGAAATGGATGACTCTTTCTCCTCTCCTCTTCTGTCCTAATTCCTCCTTCCTTCCTTCCTTCCTTCAGCAAGCAGGAACAAAGGGTGCTGAAGGGATATGAGTAAGGAAGATAACGGGAGCAGAAGCAGGGACTGAGTTTGTCACAGAAACCATATAAATCAAACAAGAGTCAGAATGCATGTGACTTCTTAATGGATAATAATTTCCAGCTTACACAAAATTTCTGTTATACCACTTCAGGTATAGGCCAGACTCTAGTGTAAAATGTAATTATCAATGAGAGTTATCTCTCAGCAGACATTCTGTCAAATTGACTGCGTAAATTGGTATTAGAATTGCAAGCATCTATATTGACTTAATCTATCCAATTTCATCTGAGCTAACAACTGTAAAAAACAAACCCCGCAGTACAGAATTTAAAAAATAAGTGAAGGATCACTGATTATCTGTATGTGAGTTTGCTCCGTCCATTTGTACTCTGGGCCTAGTTAGCATCTTTTGCCATTCACAGCCCACTGTTTTGGACATGTCTTTGAGGACTAAGAGTTGTTTGTAATATCAAAGATATCACAACAATCTGTGGGACAAACTGAGGGACAAACTGTGGGACAAACTGATTAAACAGAAAGGCTATTCAGAACATGGGATTTGTTACATGTGAGGTGAATACATTCTGCACATACTGAGACACACTCTCTATCAGTTACTTCACATTTTATGCATGGTTGTGTGCTCATCACTTAAATTTTTCAGGAACTGAAATCTTTTCTGGGAGAAAAGCCACCAAAACCACACAAATTTTCATTGTATGTTCTGCCTATTTGCTGTGCTGGTTCTGATGCCTCTGTCTGTGTCACTTGGGGGGTTTGAATTACTTTGTCACATGGCTGATCCTAGCCAGTTGTGGATTGTGTGGTGAATGTGATGATGTCACAGTTCTGCACAATCAGATTTTGCCCTGTGACTATGGGCCAATCTACATTGTGCCCGCCATAGCAATGAATTCGGTGTCCCGTTGGGTTAAACGCTCTCGCATTAAAATGTGATTATTCACACTCACCCATTTTCCTCGTTGCAGTGCTTCATTGAATGCGTGAGCTTGGTTCACACTCGAGCGCTGTGGTGTTTTCCTGCTGTTTTCCTGCAAGTGCTTGTCTGATCTTGGATGCTAAGCAGGGTCGGCCGCAGTCAGTAGTTGGATGGGTGACCGCCTGGGAATCAGGCTTCCTGCGCTAAGCAGGGGGTTGTTCTATACCTTCAAATGAGACTAAGTTTTACCCCCTCCTATCTCCCACTCAGGATGTTTTTTTTTAAATTAAGGCATTATCCTCGCAGAATCAGGGCTTCTCCGCAGTGTTTTTTTTTTCTAATTCAGGCATGATCTTCGAAGATTCGAAGTTATGAAGCTTCACAACTTCAAAGCTTCGAAGATCATGCCTCAATTAAAAAAAAAAAAACATTGCGGAGAAGCCCCGATTATGCGAGGATAATGTCTTAATTTAAAAAAGAAACATCTGGAGCGGGTGATAGGAGGGGGTAAAAATTAATCTCATTTGAAGGGATAGAATGACCCCCCTGCTCAGTGCAGGAAGCCTGATTCCCAGGTGGTCTCCCATCCAACTATTGACCATGACCGACCTGCTTAGCTTACGAGATCAGACAAGTGTGCACACATCCAGCCCTTTGCTTGTTGCTGAGGAAACAGGGGCTGCTGAGGAAGCTATGTGATCAGTAGCCAGAAGAAGACATGGGGCCGTCGAGAGCTCTGATTGGACAGGAGGGAAATACAAACCCCACCTCATATGGACAGGTGGGGGAAGGGGCTATGACTGGATATGGTAGCGAAGGCAGACAATCAGAGTACATTAAGGGGAAATACCGGGATATTAGGGTATTGAAAGCGGGAGCACGGAAGTGGGAAATTCTGGTTCCAATTCGAGGCGGCTACTGCATAGTGTGAAAGGTGGGTGGTGAAACCTCATTGGAAGCGAAAAAAGGCGGTAAGTGTAGATCCAGCCTATGTCAAAAAACCAACTGAGAGTGAGGGCAATGTTTCCTGGATCGGCATTGCACTCACTTTGAATGTGCAAGTATTTTTGCTCCTGAAAATAGGTTCTAGTTTAGTTCTGTGGAGCTTGCTCCAATGAGCTCAGGCAGACCAAATAAGTAAAATTAATTTAAAAGGTTTATTTAAATCACAGGAGATAAGTAGATCAGGTTTATGAGACGAAGGCACAATATTGAAGAAATCAGAGGAAAATAAAAGCATGGTTTGGGTTGGATCTAGATTTAGGCACGTGCAACTGGGCTAGTGGAAGCAGATTTCTCTGTCCCCTGCCCTCTCCTCCTCACAGCAGCCCCTCCAGCCCCCTGAAAATGCTACATAGAGTGTCATAGGATCCTGATGAATGGGGTGAGCTGTTGTGTGTGTGGGAGGGGGGATCCTTGAAAAATGGGCAAAGGCACCTTCCGTGGATGGAGCCCTTCCTGGATCTGACACTATATCTATATCTATCTATTTATATGAGTTTTAGGGAAAATAAATATAAGGAACTTTACATGCATGGGAAACATAATGCAAAAGCAGAATGTGGAATAACTTGGATTAAAGTGTTAGGTTAAGTGTTTCTTACGTAAAAGGCTTATTTGTTTATCACTCAGTTGCTTCCGACTCTTCGTGACTTCATGGACCGAATGACGTTGCCACCCCCACCTCCCCCAAGATCAAGTACGTCACCTCCAGATATCATCCATCCATCTTGCCCTTGGTTGGCCCCTCTTCCTTTTGCCTTCCACTTTCCCTAGCATCAGCATTTTCTCCAGGGTATCTTGTCTTCTCATTATGTGGCCAAAGTACTTTAGTTTTGCCTTTCATATCATTCCCTCAAGTGAGCAGTCTGGCTGTATTTCCTGGAGTATGGACTGGCTTGATCTTCTTGCAGTCCAAGGCACTCTCAGAATTTTTCCCCTACACCACAGTTCAAACACATCTATCTTCCTTCGCTCAGCCTTCCTTATGGTTCAGCTCTCGCAGCCATAGGTTACTACGGGGAATACCATTGCTTTAACTATGCGGACCTTTGTTGTCAGTGTGATGTCTCTGCTCTTCACTATTGTATCAAGATTTGTCATTGCTCTCCTCCCAAGAAGTAAATGTCTTCTGATTTCCTGGCTGCAGTCAGCGTCTGCAGTAATCTTTGCGCCTAGGAAGACAAAGTCTGTCACTGCCTCCACGTTTTCTCCCTCTATTTGCCAGTTCTCACTCAAGCTGGTTGCCATCATCTTGGTTTTTTTGAGGTTGAACTGCAACCCAGCTTTTGCACTTTCTTCTTTCTCCTTCGTCATAAGGTTCCTCAGCTCCTCCTTGCTTTCAGCCATCAAAGTGGTATCATCTGCATATCTGAGATAGTTAATGTTTCTTCCAGCAATTTTAATTTCAGCCTGGGCTTCATCAAGCCCAGTATGTTGCATGATGTGTTCTGCGTACAGGTTGAATAGGTAGGGTGAGAGTATACAACCCTGCTGTACTCCTTTCCCAATCATAAACCAGTCATTTGTTCCATGGTCTGTTCTTACCGTTGCTACTTGGTCATTATACAGATTCCTCAGGAGGCAGACAAGATGACTTGGTATCCCCATACCACCAAGAACTTGCCACAATTTGTGATGATCCACACAGTCAAAGGCTTTAGAGTACAAGGCTTGCAATATGCAAAATTAGCTTCCGTCTAGTATAAAAGGCAAATTTGCCCCTTGTCTCCCACCAGTCCCCTAGTTAAGGCTCACTACATTCCAAGCAGTATAGCAGTTCAGCATAATGGTTAAAGAGAAAGACATATAGCTACCTATCTCAAGCAGAGGAAACAGCCTCATAAGTAGAAGTAGGAATCAAGTAGAAATCAACTCAGGGTACAAAATCCAGGAAAAATGAATTCATGTGGATTTCAAGGAAAATGTTTATAAACAAAGTCTGAGCTTCACAAACAAACAAACAAACCAAAATAAAGTAAAATAAAAGAAAAAGTGATAAGAAGGGAAATCTATGAGACACTAAATTTATTCAAAGCTGTTCATAAGTCAAATATCCAGCTTCCAAATTTCAGATCTAGTAAAGTTGCAAGGAACAGCATTAATAATGGACAAGGGCATGCTTTGCAAGAAAATTGTCCCTTCTCTTAGACAGAACAGAAGGCAGAACAGCAAATTGGGATCAAAACAAACAAACACCCCAGAGAAAGCAAAAAATTGCTAGTAAAATTGGAACCAAGAAGAAAGTAAACATGAAGTGGAAGAGGGAGTTTCGACTAGTACTGAGGTATTGTCTCTTCTTGATTCCTCACCAAATTTTCCTGTCTTTTGATTCTCCCTTTTTTCACTTCTTCTCACTAAAGATTCAGTTCTGAATTAGTGAATGGCAGCTCAAAGTCATTCATTAGTGAATGACCAACAAAACTGTTTTAGGGGGCTACCAAGTTTTCAGCTCCCATCAGGGTTTATTTGAATAGCAAGGAGAGACAAGAAGGCCTTCTTAAATGAACAATGCAAAGAAATCGAGGAAAACAACAGAATGGGAAAGACTAGAGATCTCTTCAAGAAAATTGGAGATCTCAAGGGAACGTTTTGTGCAAAGACGGGCATGATAAAGGACAAAGAAGGCAGGGACCTAACAGAAGCAGATGAGATTAAGAAGAGGTGGCAAGAATACACAGAAGAACTATACAGGAAAGATCTGAATGTCCCTGATAGCCATGATAGTGCGGTCACTGAACTTGAGCCGGACATCCTAGAGAGTGAAGTCAAGTGGGCCTTAGGAAGCATTAGTAACAACAAAGCTAGCGGAGATGACAGTATTCCAGCCGAGCTATTTAAAATCCTAAAAGATGATGCTGTTAAAGTGCTGCATTCAATATGCCAACAAATCTGGAACACTCAACAGTGGCCACAAGACTGGAAAAGGTCAGTTTACATTCCAATTCCAAAGAAGGGCAACGCCAAAGAGTGTTCAAACTACCGCACAATTGCGCTCATTTCACATGCCAGCAAGGTGATGCTCAAAATCCTACAAGCTAGGCTTCAGCAGTATGCGAACCGAGAACTACCGGAAGTACAAGCTGGGTTTCGAAGAGGCAGAGGAACTAGAGATCAAATCGCCAACATTCGCTGCATCATGGAGAAAGCAAGAGAATTCCAGAAAAACGTCTATTTCTGCTTCATTGACTACGCTAAAGCCTTTGATTGTGTGGATCACAACAAACTGTGGCAAATTCTTAAAGTGATGGGAGTACCAGACCACCTTACCTGTCTCCTGAGAAACCTGTACGAGGGTCAAGAAGCAACAGTAAGAACCAGACATGGAACAACCGAGTGGTTCAAAATTGGGAAAGGAGTACGACAAGGCTGCATATTGTCACCCTGCTTATTTAACTTATATGCAGAGTACATCATGAGAAATGCCGGGTTGGATGAATCAGAGGTCGGAATTAAGATTGCCGGGAGAATTATCAACAACCTCCGATATGCAGACGATACCACCCTAATGGCAGAAAGCGAAGAGGATCTCAAGAGCCTCTTGTTGAGGGTGAAAGAGGAGAGTGCAAAAGCTGGTTTGAAACTCAACATTAAAAAAACTAAGATCATGGCATCTGGCCCCATCACTTCCTGGCATATAGAAGGGGAAGAAATGGAAGCAGTGACAGATTTTACTTTCTTGGGCTCCAAGATCACCGCAGACGGTGACTGTAGCCATGAAATTAAAAGACGCTTGCTCCTTGGGAGGAAAGCTATGGCAAACCTAGACAGCATAGTAAGAAGCAGAGACATCACCTTGCCGACAAAGGTCCGTCTAATCAAAGCTATGGTTTTCCCAGTAGTAATGTATGGCTGTGAGAGCTGGACTATAAGGAAGGCTGAGCGCCGAAGAATTGATGCTTTCGAACTGTGGTGCTGGAGAAGACTCTTACGAGTCCCCTGGACTGCAAGGAGGTCAAATCAGTCCATCCTAAAGGAAATCAACCCTGAGTGCTCATTGGAAGGACAGATAATGAAGCTGAAGCTCCAATATTTTGGCCACCTAATGCGAAGAGAAAACTCCCTGGAAAAGACCCTGATGCTGGGAAAGACTGAAGGCAAAAGGAGAAGGGGACGGCAGAGGATGAGATGGCTAGATAGCATCACGGATGCAATGAATATGAACTTGAGCACGCTCCGGGAGAGAGTGCAGGACAGGAAGGCCTGGCGTGCTATGGTCCATGGGGTCACGAAGAGTCGGACACGACTGAACGACTGAACAACAACAACAAAAATGTGTTCATGTGTAAGCTTTGTGAACACAGAGCCTGTGAACACATGGAGGTTGAGACAGGGAGTGCCCCTTCCATGCGTTCAATATACATGGTTTTAGACTGTACAAAGGGGTTAGAGACTATATGCATGGAAGAATTTCCTGAGGTATGTAGGGAAAGGACACATTTAGAGCTTTAATGGTTAAGTACAGGCACTTTCAGTTATGCCTGGAAGCTAACTGGCATTGAGTGTGGTTGCTGTTAAATAAGCTTTCTTCCAACTGCCCCATAGGAGCAGAGAGCTGTATTAACTCCACCTTCTGAAGTTTTTCAAAGGCCCTGAAATCGTAAACACATTTCAAGGGAAAGCTCTGGTGAGCATTTACTCAATTAAGCTCTGAGCTTTAGCATTATATATATATATATATATATATATATATATATATACATACACACACACACACACACTTGCGAGCGGAGATGGGTTAAAGAAGATGCAGACAACAAGCTTGGGTTGAAAATTGGGCCACATTTATTGAAATATCTGCAAAGGGGTAACTAGGACGGGCATCTAACTGTGTCAGCGGCTAGCTGGCACTTCTTGGGCGAAAACATACCCAGCCTGAGGGGTGATGGTGATCTCGCCATCCCTCCGGACTGCCCCTTCTGGGGGAGGTAGACCTTCTGGTGTCACCCCCAACCCGGTGCCGCACAACACCTGGGTGAGTGAGTAGGGTTGGTCTCCCAGGCAACCCTTATCCCCCCGCCGAGCCGCACAACCCGTTTGAGGGGCCTCAGGCGTCACCTGTCACCATAAGGTGCCTCTGCATGCACACCATCCCTACTTTCCTGTTTTTGCCCATCCTAGCCGCCACAGGAGTCACAAGCCTAGAGCTTGTGAAACTCCCCCCACCTGCGCAGAAGAACTTCCCGCAGGCCCCTTTGCAGATCAGACAGACATATGTTATTCACTAAATGAGACAGGCGGACACCGTCCTACCTGTAACGCTCCCTCCTTGTCCACAGAATTCCCTGGCGGGTGGTGTATCCACCTCATTCACATGGCCATAAGTCATTTCTCTGTGCACTTTCAGACGTGCCCTGCTACTGGCAACGTCATTCCATTCCTTCCCATTGATCCATGGGAGCAGTGAGGGCTGCAATAGGCTACTTCCGGCCAGGTATGCTGGACCACCTGCATCTCAACCAAGGCCTGTTCGATCAGGTCCTTGCCTGGCTTACAGCCGAAGTCATTCCTCTCAATGTGCAGCACCTGGACCTGCGGAGGAAGACTGACAAACTTTGGTGGGACAGAGTGAGGAGGGGACTCCCACCGTATGCCATGTCTATGGAGCCACTGGATCTTAATGTGACGGGGTGACAGAAGCTGAAGTCTGAAGATGACATACACGCCCTTCATGCGGCTCCAGACATCATAACGTGCCCATGTAAGAGCACCCGTACCGGCGTACGACGAGTCTGCTGGTCTAAGGAATAAGCATATTAGGGCAAGCAAAGCGAAAACTGCGTCAGGAAGAAGCGGACAACTCGCGAATGCAGGCCGAAATGCTGAGAAGCCCCATTTTCAAAATGTCGTAACATGCCTGAGAGAGAAATCTCCAGCGGCTACCATGGAGACTGCTTCCATGTAACAACAGTGGGTTCTGAACTGCAAATTACCTAGGCATAGCGGGGTAAAGCTAATGCAGAAACTGCACAATTGCCCTTAAGTCAACAGTAAATGGTTGAATTGATAAAAAAAGGAGGCCCCTCCTCAGACCCGTGGCATTCCATAACCCGTAAGGTGCCACCAAAGCATAATCCGTTGACTTACATTTGGCCGTGGGCCACTGCCTTGCCCTTGCCATACCGATCAGTTTGATCACCAAATATGTAAATGGGTTACATTGGGCCAGACCTGTACCTTGAAGCAAATCAAGGCCCTCCGGGACAAGTCGGCCTTGTGAGCCCAGACCAACCCTGCATTCCGTTAAGGCTGCTACGTGGAACAGGGAAACGTCTTACTGGAAAGCTCAAATGGAGGGCCATTACCCCCGGGGCCCGAAAGGGGTATCCGGAGAGAGAGGGTGGTTAATTTACTAATGCAGGCAACATCTGTGCCCAACACTATCTTGCACGCCGAAACGTAAAATCTGACCTGGAGTCAGTGAAACCCACCTTTGTGGGCCGAAGGCTAAATGGCCAGCTTGCGACTTATGGTCACAAATAGTCTGTTGTTCCTTAAGGAGGCGTGAAATTGTGGCCAATGATCTATAGATAATGGCCATGAATCCTATCACTGAGGCTTTGTCTAATGCGCGGCACACCCCACCTGCTCTGTCGCAGGCGGCTCCTGTATGGAGAACCATGGAATGCAGGCTGGCATGCCTGGCTTCAGTATCCTGGTCTCCCATAGTACTGCAAGGATGGGAGCTGGGAATGGAGCACCCACAGGGCTAAGGCCCGGAAGATGTTGACCTAATTGCATGACAAGGCATTGACAATTGGGTTTGCCTAACCCGGCACATGGTGGACCCAGAACCAGATGTTGTAACACTGACTCTGGAGCGTGAACACACTGACACATGACATGACCCTCCAATTTCAGGAGGACGGAGAATGAATAACGTGGTCATGTTGTCATACCGAAGGGGGGGGTGTTACTGACTTGGCTATAAGGTCATCCCACAATGTGCTTGGCGGGGGCAGCAGTCTCCACTCTACAGGCCACTACCCACAGCACGATCGGACCTGCCCTAAGAATCTGAAACCCCTTGGGGTAGCGGCGGAACCATGTGAGTCCACAGTCCAGCTTTGAGGAGAGGCTCATGCTTCCGAAAGGAGGTGCCATTAAAGCCCTACTAAGTTGAAGCCATGCCTGATGTATAACTGCTTGGAGCTGTGCCTAAAAGACCTGAAAGTTGTCCTGAGGGAAGTGAGAATAACACCTAAGGGTATCGGATTGGCTTCACCGAATGTTGCTGTGGGAGACAGGCCCTCAGTCTTTGTGAGCTAAGGGGCACCGAAGTAACAGGAAAGGGGAGCGACACTTGCATTAGGTCAGAACATTGACCACCGTCTTTGGACTCCATGTAGCACATGCCCCTCAGGGACCCGTGGACGGGATCCCAGACCAAGACAGCTGCATCATCGAAGAGGTGTGTCGCACTGAGCAGAGATGATCAGGGATCTTGTGATTAACTGACTGGCCCTCAGGGAAGAGAGGTTACAAATCAGGATAACTCCCTAGAGGATTTCCTGGGTACCATTTCGAGAAGGGAGATCCCTAGAGTAGATAACGGGGTGTGGAGAAAAGGGGGGGGGCTAAAACCCTTCTGCCAGTACTGCCTTGTTAACCGCTTAGAACCTAGCATAAACCAAGTTCTAAGTTAAGACGCATTCCCCCAGTTGGGGTAGTGTCTTAAAGCCGGAGTAACAGCACCAACCTAACTAGGCATGGGCCATCCAGAGCTTCCTACTGCCTCGGCTTATCCAAGGGGGACCTCACCATCCCCGGGCATTGGACAAGAGATGCATGAGTGCTGACTGCTACAAGGGAGCACTCACGACGGAAACTGCACGTGTCCTGGGAGTATGTGCCCGTGGGGCTTTATTCCCTCACAGATAGCAGTGCTGAAGCAGCAGACCTGCCATAGGCCGAGGGCCAGTGCAGGAGACTGCCTGGTGAATGTGGCCACTGCCAGATCTGTTGCCAACCCCGACCGGGAAGGAGTCAAAAATTGGAGCGAAAGGTCCTGGTTCACCAGGTCCTTACGCAGAGCAGGGCAATGGCGGCCCTCCTGCGAGAGGCCTCAACAAGCCATTCACACACCTCCTCAGGTGAAAGACATTACGAGAAGGAGTAGCCCTGGTGACAATACAACTCGCCAGATTAGCATAGGGATCTGGTTTGCCCCTTACGTGGATGCCTGAACGGGCGGGGGCAGGCGAGGGATCCTAAATTAATCCAGCAAAACCCAGTAAGATGCTGCATTAAGCGGCTGGGGTTACTGGGGTGTGACTGGCGGAGCTGCAAGCGGCCCAGGCATCATATAGGGAGATGACATTGGGAGGGACAGCTGCCCCAGGGAGGTAAGCTAAGGCGGCAACCCCACGGCCCTGAAGGTCACCCGTCTGGACAACTGGGGTGAGGTGCAGTCATCTCACCCATATCCAGGGCAGCCGTGTCTGGGTCCCTGGGAGCAAGGGAGGCGATGCCACTTGTAGTGCTCCTGATGGAGATGCCCCATGAAGGCAGACCGCCTCCAGCTGTGGTGCGTCGCCTGGCCTGGGCGAAACCCCAAGAAGGAGGATGTTGCTTGGATCACTGCTGACGGAGATGCCGCAAGAAGGTGGACTGCCTACAGTGGTGGAATGCTGCCATGGTGAACCTGCGAAGGCCAGATGGAGACCTCAATGGCGTCTGGGTGCACTGAACCCAGAGACAAGCTGAAATAGAAAGAAGTAGCGAGCGTTGGGTCTGCTGTCGCGTTCGTTTAGGCTGGACCAACAGGATCCCCGAAGAATGCTCAGCGGCTTCCAGACGAGCAAGAATTGCCGCCAAAACCAGGTCTGTTTCATCATCAAACTCAGAATCGGGCCTTGGCAGCAGACTGTTGGGGAGGGGAGGCGGGGCCCTACTCTTCTGGGGCCCAACCCTTCTCGATCTTTCAACCTTGGCCCTTCTTGGGGGGGGCATGATGTAGAAAGTGAGGTAAGCTTGGCATGACATTAGCAAGAAGAAGCAAGCGCCCGGGTGCCCGGACCCAGTCCAACACACCAACCACCACCCCAAGAAGTAAATACGGCAGGGGTCAAAGCACATAGCAGGAGGTTCCAGTGGGCTAGTCACTGGGCACCCCGGGCAACAGGCGGCAGTGCCGCTGCTACTGCCAGACGGGGGGGGCACCCTCGGTGTCTGGCAGCGACTAGAGAGGTGAGCTCAAAAACATAGACCCTCTCTCTGTATGTGTCTATGTGTTCACATTTAAGACACCGTGTGTCTAGCCATTAACCTTATTAGCTTATAGGGCAGGGGTGGAGAATCTGTGGCTCACTCAGTGGCTCTGCAGGGGTTTGGATAGGGGTTTTCTAGCCCTATCTGGAAATGCCGGGACTGGATCTGGGACCTTCTGCATGCCCAGCAGGGGCTCCAGCCTTAACGATGCCCCTGGAAAGGAGTCTAGAACCTGGGACTCTCAAGTCCCAGTCCAACACTCTAGCCACTACAACACGGTGGCGTTGAAGGGGGCGCAGTTGCCGCCCGCTGCAAGCCCGGTGCTCAAGAGGCGCAGCAAGGGCTTGCGGCCACGGGAGCTGCTCCTGAGCGCGGGCGCCCCCAGGTAGTTATTTTTGTTTTGTTTTGTGTATTTTCGAGTTTGTGTATTTTTGGGAGGAGATGCACGTGCTGCCGCCGCGAGCACACCACGCTCGCGGGAGGCAGCAAGAGCCAGCACCGATTTGCTCGGCGCCCAGGCCCGTGCAACCGCCAGCGAGAACAAAGCGGTTTTTTTTTTTTTTGGTTGAACGTTGGAAGCTTCCTTATCCTGGGCCAGACCATTGCTCCATCCAGCCCAAGATTGCCAACATTCAACCGCAACAATGGCTCTCCAAGGTTTTCCGGCAGGATTCTTTCCTAGCCCTGCCTGGAGCTGCCGGGGATCAAACTAGGGGTGTACGAAAGCCACTTGCCTGGTCTCGCAGCTTGCTTTGCGGTGGGGGGGAGGCGCTTCGCTGCTCCCCCCGAAGTTCAGGCCGGGGGGGGGAGGCTTCCCGCCTCGCCCGGCCGAAATTCAGGCCGGAGGGGAGGCTTCCCGCCTTGCCCGGACGAAATTCAGGCCGGGGAGGAGGCGCCTCGCCTCACCCGGCCGCGAAATTAAAAGTTAAAAAAAAACAACCACCCCCGTGATAGGCTACGTAACGATTAACGTAGCCTATCACGGCTAGATCTGCAAAGTCAGATCTAATTTCTCCCCGAAACTTCGGGGGCTGAGTGCCAACGTGTTCGGCCCCCCGAAGTAGTTTCGGGGAGAAAATCTCCACACACCCCCGCCCCCCGCACCCTCCCCGGGACAGGACTTAACTTTCACGAATGTCCCTCCTGGTGGCGGGTCCCGGCGGCGGTTCGTCGGGTCTTCGACAGGGGCAGAGGCGGCAGCCGGTCTTTCGACTGGCTGCCACCACCGCCATTCCAATAAAAACAAACAAAAACAAAAACGCCCCCGTGATAGGCTATGTGACGATTAACGTAGCCTATCACAGCTAGACTTGCAAAGTCAGCCGTGATTGGCTACGTAAATCGTCACGTAGCCTATCACGGGTGACTTAAAAAAAAAAAAAAAAGCGAGTACGGCTAATGGCGGCCCCCATAGGGAGCCGCCATTCACGTTCCTTATTTGGTCGCCGTAGTCTACGTAAAGATTTACGTAGACTACAGCGACCAAATAAGGAACGCGAATGGCGGCTCCCTATGGGGGCCGCCATTATCCATACGCGCTTTTTTTTTTTTTTACGTCACCCGTGATAGGCTATGTGACGATTTACGTAGCCTATCACGGCTGACTTTGCAAGTCTAGCCATGATAGGCTACGTTAATTGTCACGTAGCCTATCACAGGGGCGTTTTTTTTTACTTTTATTGGAATGGTGGTGGTGGCAGCCGGTCGAAAGACCGGCTGCCGCCTCTGCCCCTGTCGAAGACCCGACGAACCGCCGCCGGGACCCGCCACCAGGAGGGACATTCGTGAAAGTTAAGTCCTGTCCCGGGGAGGGTGCGGGGGGCGGGGGGGTGCGGAGATTTTCTCCCCGAAACTACTTCGGGGGGCCATACACGTTGGCACTCAGCCCCCCGAAGTTTCTGGGAGAATTTCTCCCCCATCCCTAGATCTCGTGGCAGGCGCTGGCCACGAGAGAGGCGCGCCGGAGCGCGCACACCCTGCCGCGAGCGCCAGCAATCCTGGAGTCGCGGCAAGCACCGGCGTGGCAGCGAGGCCTTGGGCGCGCTGAAACCATGCGGAGTTCAAGTGGCTGGAACGACGACGACAGTTTCCAGCAGGCAGGTGTCCTTTGTTGTTTCTCGGCGGAGCTGCAGTTCTCTCTAGCTGTGTCGAGCCAGAGAGCTGAGATTGGGAAGGGGGCTGAGTTTAAGGCAACTCAGCCTGCCCCTCCTTGCATGGTGGTGCCACTGGGGTGCACCAATCAGAGGCCCCTACGTCTTGTCACCCCACCCGCCTGCAATGGCCCCCCCTTTCGGCCAGACAAGCTGGCGCCAGGGTGAGGGCATATACACACACACACACACACACATACACAAACGCATGCGCACGCACACACAAATATATAATTGTAGTTCTAACAATGGATCAGAGAAACAGTGAGAGGAGGTGCTTAACCTTCTTTTCAATTCCTGATCTTGTCCCCTGTTCCTCAGCCACTTGGTGAGAGGACATTTCAGTGGAAAAGCAGTGGGCACAGAGAGGTTAACCACCCTTCCCCCAGTGGCTAACTGTGTTAAGGATGTAAGAATAACCATGCTGGACCAGACCAAGGGTCAATCTAGTCCAGCATTCTGTTCACATAGTGGCTGGCCAGCTGCCCACAGGAAATCCACAAGCAGGACATGAGGGCAACAGCGCCCCCCTGCCCAAGTTTCCCAGCAACTGGGGAACTGGGTGTTCCAAATTACCTCTTCATAGGAAGCAGGAGAAAGAAACACTGTTTCCATGACATGCATTTTCCTATAATGTCCTCAGGCAAGCCACTATCCCTCAATCTCCTGCACCCCTCACGCCAGCACACAGCAGCAACATTGGGACAACGGTGACGAACCTTCCTTACAGGATCATAGAAACACAGGAAGCCGCCTTACATTCAATCAGACTGTTGGTATATCTAGCCCAGTATTCTTGGCAGTGCCTCTCCAGGGTTTCAGGCAGAATTCTTTCCTCACCTTACCTGGAGATACCAGGGATTAAACCTGGGATCTCCTGCATGCAGTGTCTGTGCTCTATCACTGTGCTACAGCTGCTCCCATCATTGCAGGGATTGCAGAGATAGAGACTGGGAACTTCTTTGAACATTTATTTATTTATTTATTACATTTCTATACTGCCCAATAGCCAAAGCTCTATTTAAGGATAAGAAAAGCCCTTCTGGATCAGACCAACGGCATATCTAGTTCAGCATCCTGTTTCACATGTTTTGTGAACCGCCCAGAGAGCTTCGGCTATTGGGCGGTATAGATAGGAAATGAATGAATGAATGAATGAATAAATAAATGTTGGCTAACAAGGTGATTCTGGGAAACCCACAAGCAGCACATTGAAAGCACTGTTGTTGTTCAGTCATTCAGTCGTGTCCGACTCTTCGTGACCCCATGGACCATAGCATGCCAGGCCTTCCTGTCCTGAGCTCTCTCCCGGAGCGTGCTCAAGTTCATATTTATTGCATCGGTGATGCTATCTAGCCATCTCATCCTCTGCCGTCCCCTTCTTTTGCCTTCTTCAATCTTTCCCAGCATCAGGGAAAACTTCAGGGAGTTTTCTCTTCACATTAGGTGGCCAAAATATTTGAGCTTCAGCTTCAGTATCTGTCCTTCCAATGAGCAGTCAGGGTTGATTTCCTTTAGGATGGACTGATTTGACCTCCTCCTTGCAGTCCAGGGGACTCGTAAGAGTCTTCTCCAGCACCACAGTTCGATTGAAAGCACTAGATAAATGCAAAGCATTATTTAAGTGCATGTGCGCCTGTGCGTATGTGTGCATGCATGTGTGTTCAAACGAAAATGGCATCTTTCCAAAGTTTGAAAGCATACCAGCATCCAAGGCAAGAAGAGAGAAAAAGGCTGCATTATCTGAATGTCAAATGCTTATCAGGAAAACATTCTCTACCACTAATGCTAGGGCTTCTGACTGCGGAAGGTGACTGGAAGGCTAAATTTACTTAGTTCAAAGGCTTCTAAAAATTGGTATCATTTTTAAATTCATAGCCACACAAATAGGAATTGAAATGTATTGCTGAATAGCAAAAGTTCCTGCTCCACAGAAATCCAATTGAAAAAAGAATGCTGGAGTCAAGACAAATGAATAAAGATTGGGGCTTTGGCTGTCTTTGGAACAAATAGCCTAGAAGAGTGTGGGGGTGGGAAGAAGGATGTGGAAAATATCTTAATATACCAAGCAGTTTCTCTTGAATCTTAGACAAAATGGAAGCTGGCACAGTTCATTATTAAGGAATAAAACACACTTTAGATCAACTGCATCTATTTCTCACTAGGTCAGAAAGATCCATCTTGAAAGGGCAAGATATGAACAAAAACCAGGCTAGGGAGATTACATTTTGCCTTTTCTGTCATCCCTATAATCATATTTGGCACAGAGCTCAGTAAATATCCAGTAGTATGAGAAATGGCCAGCTTCTTTAACAGCAAGTGAAAAAAAATGCATAGAGAAGAACTTATTTTTGCAGCTTTATTACCATAAGAATTCAGAAGTTTACATGAAAAAGTACAGGGAGTATAAGCTGGGGTAGAGGAGAGATATCTAGTTGTGCAGTAGCGTTATAGAAAAGGATTTAGGGTTAAACTGGATAATACATGAATAAATAGTCAAGACTCTGGCACTGTGATATAAAAGGTAAATGCCATTTTTGCTTCTATTTCTAGAAGCATCATATCCAGAACTCAGTAAGTAATAACACAATTGCACTGAGTCATCCAACTGTCTAGGCTGTTCACACATGCTAACCCACACTCAGTAGTTGAGTGTGTGTTATTTTGAACCATGGGTTGTTTGTTGAACCATGGGTTAGCATGTTGTCTGAATGCAGCAGATTTTCTGCAGCGTGGGTTATTGTGTTGTCTGAACACAGCCAGGGTGGCTTGTTAACCATTCAGTGTCGCGTGTTATCCACCCTGAACAACCCAACAACAAACCACCCTGGCTGCATTCAGACAACATGATAACCCACAGTTCAACAAACAACCCACGGTTCAAAACAACCCAGACTCAACCACTGAATGTGGGTTAGCATGTTGTGTGAACAGCCCCAATGACTCCAGAATGCCACTCCCTCATAAATACTAGATATTTGAGCAAAGATATAAAGGCATGTGACCCTTCTTCTATATCAGCCTTATAATTTGGGTATAGGAGATCAGGGAGCCCACAAAGGAATCATGACAGTTTCTGTGTATTAGGACAGATTCTTTCTATTTTACCTTAAGTTAGCCATGGTTTGGCACACTCTGAAGACATAACCATGAAGAGGCTTGGCTAAAGGTACTAATTCTCCATGTAGGAACAGGACAGCTTCTCAGTGTAACTGACTTCCCATCTGCAGTGCTATCAGCCGCAGTTATAAGTGGGTTGGCTGAGCAATGGCCATATGCCCAGTAGCATCAACACATTCCTTCCTTCCCTTCTAATTCTTTGTGTCTCTTCCTTGGCATCAGGACTCTCACATTGGCTGGCCTATTGCGTGTGTATTCCCAGTCCCTGCCTGAGTCTTATTTTATTTGGTTGGATTTAAACACCACATGGCAAGAAAAAGAAATGGCTGACAATTCAAGGAGAACTTTGAACAAAGTAAAAAGTTGAGAAATCAAATGAGGAAAGGATGAAGGATGTGAAGATTTCAGCCTGTTGTCAGTTTCCCTGTGTTTTCCTGAGATTTCCAAAGAAAGGCTCATCAGATGTCAGCCAAGGATGCTGTACCCAGTTTAGTAGCCACAACTATCCCACAGAACAAAAAATTCAGAGTGTATGAGGGACCTTCCTCATCATGATAGATTGATAGTGTAAAAAAGTACATTTGTTTCTCATTGGTTGCACACCATCCACTGACATGATGCTTCTAATGAGGGAATATCACCTTTCTCCAGAACTCAAACTGCAATTCTCCCCCCCCCCCATTCAGTCAGATCTTGCAAGCACTGTGTAAAATGTGGTTGAGTGGGTGTCATGAGCACTATGGCTGGGCTAGTGACAAGCAATACAACTCCTCTTTTTCTTATGTTAGATGCTCAGACTATATTTTATATTTGACTGGCAACTTTAGGAGACGTATTGGTCACATTTCTGGTTGGCAGCACTGGCCCTAGAACAGACCATGAGTTATGTGAGGGTTGTTTAACCCTTGTATAACCCACATTGGCTGGGTTTGGATGCAACGACAAACCCTGGTAGGTGGCTGAATATGCAAAATGCCAGCTGGCACGCACCAGCTCATGGTGGTTTAAGCAATCCATGGTGGGGTGTTTTGATTGTGCAAACCAGGTCATTGTACAGTGACTCCTTCACTGTGTGCATTGTATATGTCATTATACACAGTGATCCAAGTTATTGTTGGTCCTAAGTATTATAATCTGCTATTGTAAAAGCAGCTGCATGGATAAAAAAATACCCTGTTATAAACACAATAAGGACTAAGAAACAGAGTATGCTGTGAAACAGTTGCCTATATCTCCACCCTATATCTCATGGGTGTGCCTCTGTTGAGTAAAGACAAATATGAACAAAAGGGCAAACCCTTAAAAAGAGGCAATGAGAATATATTCCCCACACCATAAAAGAAAACTAACATCAAAAGATCATAAATAAGAATTCAATAGTATGGTTCAGTATGGCTTGATTTAGTGTGGGCCACCCCTTCCCTCCTAATGATCTTGCTTGATGGGGCAACAGCTGGCACCTTGGCCCACACTAGGGCAAAATAATAAAGGGTCTCTTGGGGTTGGACACATAATTGTTTTGGCTTGAACAAAACAGTCATTTTACTGTCAGTGATTTCTATGACACCTTTATGGATGAGCAATTCTTACCACATGTATTCTCACAATAAGCTTGAGAAGGAGCCTTGATTTCCATTATTACAGGTGCGTTATTGCAGATCAGGGATAGTGGCTTGCCAAACTGTCAACTCCCCCCCCTGTCCCCCCCCCCCCACACACAGATACCTTGTGTAAGGATGAGATTTACATAGTCAAAATCCTATGTGGGTTTATATCTCTTACCTGTTTTCCATGTGGGTCTTAAGATATAGGCTGGGGATAGACAAATTTTTAAAGAAGTTGAAAATATTATGATAAAGTATTACTTCCCATGGTATGGGAAGTCATTTCTTTTGTCCTATATTTCAGAAGTACTGCAAAACCCTGCAAACCTGTTTTGCCAGAGACAGTAATGTGATAGATGTGTATTTCACAGTTAATGATGCCTCTATCATATCACGTTCCACTCTTTGCAGAAACTATCATCAGCCTTAGTTCAAATCAGCTTTTTTCTTTTTAATCTTGCTTCTCTCAAGAAATCAAACTGTACTATATAAAATTCATCCTGTGCTATAATTCGAATCTAGCTTGGGAGAGTTACATCAGAGATAAATTTTAGACAGCGTATTTTAGGCCCCGCCTTTTTAATCACAGTAATTTCATCACTTTTTCTGCATTAAAAAACCTGGGGCTTCATTGCTTACATTGCAGGCTGCAATTTGGCATCATGACTCATGGGCACAGGTAGCTTACAGTCCAATGGGAAGGGCGTACATCTGATAACTTTCTGTCACAGAGACAGAGAGGTGGAGGAGGGAGAGAACAAGACAGACAGGCAGAGAGTGTGTGTCATTTTAGTCTCTCTTCTACATTACCTTGCTAGGAAAGTAGTTCTGTATTATGAGTGCCATCTTCAAATTCTCTACACGGAATATGACACACATTCTTTCCCTTTTAAACTTGAAGTCCAATAACATTATAAAAGGCTTGTGGACTAAATGAGCCTTTCTCAGATGTTCAAAGCTCTTTTATTTTTTATTTTTGCATCCAGCAGTTCTGTTTTCTCCAAGACTTCAGCCTTGTTTGTCTGCTGCATTGGCATAATGGTGAGGAGGGATGGGGTGTTTGTGAGGAAATACTGCTGCCATCTGGGGTCAGCTTCTGTATGTGTTGTGTGCTGCCCTTATTGCATTAATCCTTTCTCCCTACAATATGGACTTTGTAGAGGCTGATATAAAAATAGTAAATTCTATTTCATATTCCCCTATATCCTATCCAGTGTTTTAGAAGAGCAGATGTTACACTGTGATTTCCCTTCAACCCTGCCTTATATAGGATAAGCCTGTCATCACTCCAAGATAAAACAAAGCATTTCCAATCGTGCCCTATTTCATCGCTCCATCTCCCTACTGAAGTGTATTATTTCCCTCGCATTGATAGCACCCCTATAAAAATCAGTCTGGAATTCTGATCTTCATGAAGGATGATGGATGCTAAATTAATTGTCTCAGGTTGCAACAATTCTTTAACCATTTTCCTGTGCTTCAGGTATCACTGCTTTCCAAAAATGCTAGCTTTCTTGAATCTCTTTTTCCCTAAGGCTGCAATCCTATACCCATTTACCTGGGGCTTGCCCTTCTTGAATTTAATGGGACTTACTTCTGAGTAGATATATATAGGATTGCACTGTCACTCTCTTGTACAGAGTTATCTCTTGTAATTTACTTGAGCCCCAACTAATTGGCAGCTGTTGCTAATGCTTCTCTTAAATTCACTGTTTATACTACTGCCAGGCGTTAATGGGAGCCAATAGCTCCCATCTCTATCACACTGAAGACTACATCAATGGAAAATATTTAAATATTTGCCGGCTTACTCTTAGTTATGCAATATATATATAATTATATTCAAGAGAAAAGGCAATATATTAATATACTAATATGACAGACCTATAGATTTGGGCTGCTATTGAGACACTACTTTAAAAATGGTAAAACTAGTAGGACAATACAAAATCATTTTTCCTCCAGTATAGTTTCTCATATGTACTATATTTTTTTAAAAATCAGAACCCTACATGTCACCACTTAAACTAGGCCCAATCTTTAATAACCTTTCAGAAATCTGTTTGCCTTTAAGTAGAGTTTCAGCACAAATGCCCTACCCAGTGCCAGCTTGTCTGGCTGAAAGGGGGGGGCATTGCGGGCGGGTGGGGTGATAAGACGTATGGGCCTCTGATCGGTGCACCCCAGTCGCACCACCATTCGGGGAGGAGCAGGCCGAGTTGTCTTAAACTCGATCCCCTCCTTATCTCAGCTCTTTGGCGTGACGCAGCTCCCTCCCACCCTCCCCTTAGCAGTGTGGGTTGTTGCTGGTTGCCCCTTTGGGAGCCATGTAGGAATTTTTTGGCTCACAGTCCAATTGGCCGAAGACTGTGAGTCTTTTTTGCCTACGTCACACTGTTATGTGGGTTGAGTGTGTCCTGTAAGGGAATTTAGTCTATATCATTGGTCACATTCCACTTGGCAGCTAGGACGGACAAAACTGGAAAGGGAGTAGGGATGGTGTGCACACAGAGGCACCTTATGGTGACAGGTGACGCCTGAGGGCCCCCCGAACGGGTTGTGCGGCTCGGTGGGGGGATAAGGGTTGCCTGGGAGACCAACCTACTCACTCACCCAGGTGTTGTGCGGCACTGGGTTGGGGGTGACACCGGAAGGTCTACCTCCCCCAGAAGGGGCAGTCCGGAGGGATGGCGAGATCACCGCCACCCCTCAGGCTGGGTGTGTTTTCGCCCATGAAGTGTCAGCTAGCCGCTGACACAGTTAGATGCCCGTCCTAGTTACCCCTTTGCAAATATTTCAATAAAATGTGGCCCAATTTTCAATCCAAGCTTGTTGTCTGCGTCTTCTTTGACCCATCTCCGCTCGCAAATGGAAACTCACTGTGAAAGAGAAATCTGTCCCCCACATTTCTACATTTCCCTCTTCCAAACCTTTTTGAAGTACTTTGCTACTTCCACTTGTACACTGAGTGGAGAAATTTTATGGTAGGGTTGGGGAACTTCAGGCTTGGGGGCCAAATTTGGCTCTCCTGGGGTCCAAACTGGCCCTTCAAGGTTCCCCAGATGGTCGTACCTCTTTCCACTGACTCCACTCCTCCCTTCACCTGCCCCTCCTTCCCTCTAACTACCAATCGATTGGTGGTTTCCCAGTTTCTGTGTGGTTGGACAGATGGATGGACAGACTGACAGACAGAAAAACCAAATAATTATGACTCTGTTTAAATAAATATGCTTAAAAATATTAAATGGAAAATAGGGGCAAAATGTTTCCCAGTTTACTAAAACCTCAGCCTAGGTCTGCCCTTGGGGTTTGGGGCTGGGGGCACCGATTACATGGTTCACCTAGGGCACCAGTTGCTGGCAGCTAGTCTAGGGCTGCCCCTGCCCACCACTGGAATGCAATGCCTGAGAGCTTCTCTGAAATTAAATTTGTCCATCAGGCTACAAGAGATTTCCCACCCCTGCTTTAGGGTCTGGCCTGACATGGCAAGTATATGTGAAGGTATTTAGGTAGAGCTCTGCCCATGCATTAGTACAACATTTTGAACTGAAGCAGCTTCTCAAGAATGGAGGGCATCAGAGAAGGAGGGAAACTGGCTATGGATGGGAAAAGAAATACAGTCTAAAAACAGTTGTGTCTTGACTCATAAGTTTCTCAGACTGTGAAGCCAGACCCAGTCTGAAGCTTTGTAGGTGGTTCCAGGTTTGAGGATGCTCTTGGCAATCTGACCACTTCAGTGAGTGTCCCCAGCCATGGGCTTACCAGGCAGCAGCAGTGAGCTGCTGCCAGACCCCATGCTCAATTTCCCACAATGTATTGGAACACCCAAGGTAGCATCACTCTGGGGCACTGTGGAAAATTTAAAATGGTGGCTCATAGCCACTTGTTGCCCCATTATGGGAGGCCTGAGGCAGTTGTCAGTGCAGATGGGCCTTGCTGGGGACTGTGAAGACCTGGCAGCTGCATGAGGGTGTTGATGCTCAGCCTGCATTGGAGGACCATGTGGAACCCTATTGATTCCTCAGGTCAGCTGCTGTGGTAGTAGCTTCAATAGCACCTTCTGGCCTGTGCAGCAGAGAGTAGTCCAGCTCCTCTCTGTTTTGGTAAGTTACCATGACAGTGCAGAGAATAAGACCCCTTGGTCTGGTTACCACATCCCTAGGCTGAGCTCCCCTTTCCGTGCCTTACACAGAGTGCCCAGCTCAAATCAGCTCTAGGACAGTGTGATAGTGGGGAGCTATCAGGTCTAAATAAATGAGCTGGCTACTTGAAAGTTCCAATCAGGCATGTGACCAGCCCAAGCTCTTATTGGTTGCCCAGTGAGTCTGGTCAGTAGGACGATTTCAGGCTCAGAAGGATCAGCTGAGAAAACTGCAAGGCTGAATGTGAAACACCTCGAGTGTTCTGTTCTGTGGCTTCCTCTATTCCAGAATTCTGCACCTATCTGCAGAAACCAGGTATAGGCAGACGCCATATACGTGAACTGACTTTTTGCTAGAAATGTGACATACAAAGGTATGCAAACTGGTAGAAGAACAACTGATACCGAATTAGGACAGTGGTGCCAGATGCAATGGGAACAATACCAAAAGGGGAAAACATTGGCCAGCTATATGCCAGAAATAATGACCTTCATCATTTCTCCTGTTTTCTTTCTCTCCTCTCAAGCTTCTCTGAGGTTGCATGGGCTCTTATGTCTCCTTAGAAGTACAGACTGCCATTATAATGTATCATTGCAGTGATCCATAGATTAAGGACCCCCTTAGTACACATTGGTAAGAGATTATGTCAATGAGCCATGAATTAAATATGATGAGATCAGAACAGTTACATTTTTAATGGAACCAGTATGCCAGTTCCATTGATAATGCCAGATGTGCATATGCATTTGGTTCTTCAAAAAGCAGAGTTACAGCATTTAGAACACAAGAAAATCCCATCTGTAGTCCTTTGAATATAAACACATTTTGGTCAAGCCAGCATACATAATTTGTATCTGTGTGGCATCAATTCTCTGTAGTTTAGCAAGTGTGCTCTGAACTGTCATATTACATTAAAAATGTGGAAGAATTTTTTAACAGCTACCCAGTTAATAATTTGTAGCCAACTACAGGAATAAAATTATGTTTTGTATTTCAAATGCCACTCATTGTAATAACTTTCCATTAGTCTTTTGTAGACTTAAATTTAGAAATAAGTATTATGTAAACTGCCATTAATCCATTATACTTTCAGAGCCAATTCACGGAATATGACTTGCCATGTTTCCATGACTTTTACTTATGCCTCGTATCTATTTGTATTTCTTCTCCTTCTCTGTTGTTTGTCCTAATTTTATTGTGTTGGATCAGAACAATTGACCAGCTGATACATATCCAGTAAGCAGCAAGCTTCAGCACATAATTCACTTGTGGAGAATCACAACAAACATATCTTACTCCTCTTTACTTCCACAAATGTATCAGATTCTTTCCTTAGAACATTATTCTACTATACTGTGCACAATTGGAAGTATGCACCATTGAATTCAGCAAGATTTTCTTCTAGGTATACATGCATATACATGGGGCTGCGGTAGCTTAGTGGTTAAGACGCTGAACTGCAGACTGGAAGGTTGGCAGGTCAGCAGTTCGAGACCCGAGTGCTGCGTGACGGAGTGAGCTCCCGTCTTCAGTCCCAGCTTCTGCCAACCTAGCAGTTCGAAACCAAGAAATTGCAAGTAGATAAATAGGTACCGCCTCGGTGGGAAAGATAAACAGCGTTCCGTGCACCTCGGTGTTCAGTCAATGCCGGCCACATGACCACGGAAGCGTCTTCGGACCGCGCTGGCTCTTCGGCTTAGAAACAGGGATGAGCACCACACCCTAGAGTCGGACACGACTGGTTGGGGAAACCTTTACCTTTTTATACATGCATATGACCATTCTGCATGTCTGTTTGGAAAAACAAACCAGTTTATCTTAAATGTTAGCACTATTCCCTTAATGCTAATAATCCTTGGATTCTTAGATTTTTTTCTGTATGTTTTAGTAATGTGAAGCTGTAGTATATCAGTTGAAAAATCATATAACAATAATATGAGTCAGCTTGCAATGTGTCCTGGCCTATCATCCAGTTACCTAATACCCTTTTCAAATATGCTAACTTAGGCAAACTTACATTTAATCAGGAAGACTGAGCTTGTTTGGACAGTACCTAAAGGGATCCAGCCCATGCATGGATCCAAGGTGCTCTCTCCACTATTCCAAGCAATGCAGGGCTGGCCTGTTTGAACACGCATGCATAGAATCCCACACACATAGGCCATGATTGTATGGCTGATTCCCAGGTGTTTTCCTGGGAATCGACTGCACCATTTTGACTTATGTGTATTATGATTTTATGTACATGGGCAGTATTTTGGATGGCCAGGGTTAGTGGAGGCTGAAATGGTGCACCCACTGCATGCAAAGGACAGTACTGGGCCTATTCAGACCCAGTGCTTATGCAGACCTATAGTTTTATTTGATTTCAAGGAATCATTTTATTTGATTTCTAAAATAGGCATCATTGACCCAGGACGAGATTATTGTGTTTGTACAGGAAACATATAGTGTTTCGGTTACTGATGTTCCATGTGCATTTTGAACTAACAAAGGTTATGGGTGCCCTCAGTGACTGTAAGTCCCTGAACCTGGAGGCTTACAATCATCCTATCCAGGGCGGAACAAGTGTGGAGGTGATCTCTGTGCTCTGACCTTGGAAGGGGGAGTCAGAAATCCGCCCCCACCTCCTCACAGCCTGAGCAGAAAGAACCAGGGCAGCTGCCCTCCAAGGTCGGAAAGAGGGGGTGTTTCATTGGGGGAAGGGAGGAGACTTGAGAGGCCAGGATATAACCTATTCTGAGCCTCTGTCAGCCTCCTTCCTTGCATTTTTCGCTAGATGGGCTTTTTTTTCCATCTAGCAAATGTATTTTGGTTGGGCAGGGAAGGAGGCTGGCAGAGGCTCTTAACAGTTGTATCCTGGCCTCTCCAGTCTACTCACCTCCCCCCAGTGAAACACCCCTTTTTCCCAGTATCAGAGGGAAGCTGGCCTGGTTCTTCCCACTCTGGCTGTGAGGGGTTGGGGTTGGATCTCTGGCCACCCCTTCCGAAGTCGGAGCGCTGTCTCCTACCTCAGAGGGAGACTCCAAATAATCGTATGGCCCTTCAGATGTTGTCTAAGGGCCACAGGATTGCTCCCTCCATTCCTTAAACAGGCCTGAGGGTAGAATATGAGAATAAGGTACTTATGCCTGTGAACACTTCCAGAGGTGTTCTGGGACTGAAAATGTCAGGGTGGAAACTGAGCCAATAGAGCCCCAGAGCAGTTCTGATTCTGAGGAGAAACAGCAATCTGTGGGAGAGGAACTCACTCATCTTTCACAAGCACAGCAGCTGGCAGAGATTCCTCCTGCCAGCATTCCTGGGATAGATAGTGACCTTGGCAGTGAGAGAGCGCTGGAGGGGGGCTTGCTGGATGCTCGGTGCAGACGCAGGGAGCGGCGACAGGTGGAGGGCGCCGAAAGGAGGCATAGTGCTCGTTTGGTGCGCAAACAACGGTCGCGTCCCAAGGACCCAAGGGAAAGGGGGAGGATCTCTCCCTAGCCCATACGTTCAGGGTCTTCCTGTGGTTCTGCTTCAAACGGGGACCAACTGCCTTACCTGGAGGTTAGGCTACTCTGCTATCTTTCCCCAGTGCTGTTCCTTGCTTTGTCGCTAGTGATTAGTATCTGAAAGAGTCATAAAGTAATAAAAGAATAAAGTCTCAGAAAGAATTCCTCGTCGTCTGTGTCCTGAGTTGGCTATTGGTGGGGACTGCAAGAGGCAGCTAGGACGCTCCTGACAGAAAAGCTCCTAATACATCTTTTGATTATTGCCACATCTCATAGCTGCAGTGAATATCCATAGGAAAGCCATCTACTTTGATATTACATTTGCTGCTGTGGGGATTTCCTGAAAGAAGAAGGAAAATGAAGAGTTGAATGTACTTGTCAAGAATATATCAAAACATTTATGATATGTTTAATCTTTATTAATGTTGCATTTTTCCCTTCTGATCTTCTGGCTCAGATTGATCCATTAATTCCTGCCTGGCTTCCACAGATGTTTCCTTTTCCTTCCTGAAAAAAAATAGGGCTGGCAGTGAATGATTACTGTACCTCCCGCCTCCTGACTGCAGCTGCTACTCATCTGTGTTTTCCTTTTCCCCACTGCTTGTAGCAACAGTATCCACTGAATCCCCAGAAATACTAAAATGTTCTGGTAGTCCCAGTCTAGTTTATGGAGGTTTCACTCTGTCCGAAAATCACTGTATGTAGATGTTCCATTTTGTCACCATGTGGCCTTTCTTTTATTGGTGATGCAAATATCAATACAATCAGGTGTTATCCCAAACTCTAAACATTGGCCCAGCCTGACAGCAATTCTCTACAGAGACTTTTCGGCCGCTTCCTTAATGCTGTGCAACAACCTATCACTTAAACAGGCACTGCGATAAGCCTGCCACCTGTCTTATGAACAGGTCTTCTGTGCCTGTAACAGCTGCGAAACAGACAGTAATCAGTGGCTGAGTTTTCCTCTTTACAACACCTCCATGCTTCATCCTTTGGATTCTGCATGTTACACACTGCGCCTGTGGTTGTGGTATCACAATTATGCAGGGCTGTTCACACGGCAACTCGTATGCAGTTGTGCCACTCCAGCCACTGTAAGGATCTAATTAGTCATAGCAGTGGCTGAGTCATATCTAAGAACATGGGTCACTGCTGAACTGATCTCAGATAGGAAGCAAGGTTGATTGCATCCATCAAATGGGCATCCTGAAATTTACAGAATTTACCTCAGTATGTAACGTTTAGTGTACTGTCCTCCATTCCATTCAACGTTTCCTCAGCAGAAACTTACTCATGTTTCTACGGATTTATATGCATAAATTTCGGGAAAGTAAAAAAAATCATCCGAAAGTCCACAGACTCCGCATGGCCTGAGGAGGGTGCTCCACAGCAGATTCCACAGTTCGGATTCTTAGAAATCTGAGCTCATTTTAATCTGTCTCAAATTTCTCCAGCATCCCTACTCTCAGGTGGCTAAAGGACAAGGCAGGATCAGAAAATCAAATCATGTTGTCCCTTAGGCTACTTTGGCTGTTGAAATTATTTTCCAGAAGAGGGCAGCATTTATGTATGCATTGCAGCCAGAAGAAGAATCAGGCACTTTCTGAAGTATTGCATATTGCAGATTCATGTGCTGTCAAAGTCAATATGAAGTATCCCGTGACTTTTGAAAACTTTTTGAGTATGCATATTGAGGAAATTCTGGCTATCACAAAACTGAACTGAACTACAAGGTTTGTTTAAGTAGAAGAAAAATGTTGATATTCTTAGGATATGCTGAGGGAATTGAATCTGTTATGGCTTGAGATGAGATGGTTGAGGAGGTGGAGAGCAGAAAATAGGAATTATCTGAATCTTGATATTGTTCAAACGGTACCAGGGTTGTGTGAGAAATTCTTTCTGTTGAGGATTTTCAAAATGGATTTACTCAAACATGGACCTGAACGTAATCCGTGGTCAGAAATTCATGCATTTTTGAGTGTGTTTGACAACATGTGCGCATTTGAAAAATACATAAAAATGCACACAAACGTTCTTTACTCAATGGGTTCATGCATCCAAAATGGCATATGTTTAAAAATGAATGCAGTTATGTGTACATTAATGCATACATTAATGCATACATTACAAAAAATGCAAACACATTTTTGTATGGACTTTAAGTCTGTAATCTGAAAGAAACAAAACTGAAGGCTTCAAAACAAAGTGAGCTGCAGCCTCCAACCATTTTTATTTTCTAAGAATGCCCGTGGGACCCACATGAGATGGAGGGAGGCTTAAAAAAATCAAAAACAAATCTAAAAAACGTTTTACAAAATCAGGAGAAGCAGGGACCCTGGTGGCCACCAGACTGGGGACCCCAAGTGTAGACAATAGATGGACCAATAGTCTGATTATAAGTCAGCATCTGATGATCCTAGTTTACTGAATGTTCAGCTCAGACCTAAATACTTCATCATGATTTGAAAATTTTCAGCGGGCTTTGAACAAGCACACACACCCCTCTCATGTTTACTCCCATTTCTTCCCTTCCTCCCTGGTTTTAGAAAACCATTGTTTTCTGAGAAGTTTGAAGCTGGCACAATGGTTTGCATAAACCATAGTTTGCCTGATTCAGATGTCAGTCAAATATGGTTTGTTCATAGCAGGAGAAGGGATGGAAAGAGTGGAAGAAGGGAAGGAAGAGGAAGGAGCATGTGAATATAAAGCCCATTACTGATGGCAAAACCATGGCATGGCTCTTATGCCTGAATCAGCCACTGAGTTGTTCCAAATTCTGCTATACTTTGCCTCCAACTTTTGGAAACTTTGCATATATTCCTTATGCATTAATTTTGGAGCAAGAGAAAAATATATAGAACAGAGATATGGCTTTGGAGATTAGAAGCTTGACCAGATGGATTTCTCCCACTTTACTTGATTTATCTTATCTCAAAGAAAGAAACAACAGTCTCTCCTAAAACCATTTTTAATCAATATTCAGTAATTTGTCCAAATTGGTAACACAGGCAGAGTAGGCCTTATTGCTCTTTTCACATTCCTCAACTAGAACAATACAAGGATATTAAAAGTGAATCTCACTCACTTCAGACTGGCGTATATTGATTGCTCTTGGTCTTTCATAAGAAGACAGATGACGGAAAGACTGATAATAATGTTCTCTTTCACTCAGCCAACCAGACTTAAACCATTATTGAACTGTTATTTCCACTTTATTGTCTGACTATAATCTTCTCTAATGAGATCTCCAATGGCACCCTGATTCACCTTTTTGTCTGTTAAGTGTTCTTCTACTGCCTTAGCCTCTTTATTAAAGCCCAACTTTCTTTACAGTTTTAAAGTCATCTCATTAAAAGGTAAATACTTCACTAGTAATTATTTTCTTCTAGGTTCTAACCAATTTTTTTGCCTTTGCTTTTCATCATAGAAAATAACAAGCAAACACATTCGGATTTGGTTTGCCAAGGGGTGGTGCTAATATAAAGATTCCCTGTAAGTTTGCAGCCATGAAGGCATATTTCAAAATTCTGTTACTTTTTATATATCTACTATCATCACTGATGTTCTTTATGTACAAAAAGAAAGATGTGCTTTGAACGATTATGTTTATGCTTATTTATATTTTGGCAGCACAAAAAAAGCCTCAGGCATTATGAGGGCTCAATTATCTGCAGTGTACCTTCTGAAGGGCTAGTTATAACAAGTGAAAAAGAACTCTGATACGGGAAATATGAGACAGCAATTCAAGTCTTCTCAGGGGAAAACACTGAAGTAACCACCACATGGCAAAACTCACCTTTTGGCTGCCTGTCCAGCAACAATCATGTCAGACTCAAAAACAAGGAGGAAGACAGGTCTAGAATCTTATCTGCCTATTCCACAAAGCAACTCTGAAACAAATCAAACACCAAAGCCACAGGCTCAGACAGGCAGGCCAGGTGTCAGCACACTGCATGGTCTGGCAAATGCCAGGGGCCAGAGGCCCTGAAGAACCCATAACTGCTGATCCCAACTTCCTTTGTTTTGTTTTGTTTTAATTATGCCCCCACCTTTAAAAAACATTGTTATTGCTCAGTGCTCTGAAGAGAAGTGCTGGTTGAGGCATACGGCCCACAGACATTCTGGGAAAATTCTGATCTAGGGTGGCTATGTGTTCTACTTTACAGAGGATAGTCAGTCATTTGAACTAGGGTTGCCAGAGGACAGTCCTCTATTTGAAGAGCTGTCCAGTCTAAGTCTGGTTTAAATGTAAACAACCATAAGAAGAAGGAGACCCATCCTTCTGCCAACTATAACTCTGACATTTTAAATTTGAGTGGCATTAAATGTGTAGGCTTTGTAGTACCCCACAATGTCATAATGGCTGCTAAATTCCAGGGAAGTTGGAGAAAGGCTCCCTAAGCGAGAGAAAATTTTAAAAGGGGGTACATTTTCAGTGGGTTGGATCCAGGCTTAGTGATATTAAGAGCAGACCTGATAATACCAATGGGGCTTAAGTTAGTCAGGTGTTTTGCATCCAAGTATCATAGGATTATCATGCATTCTAGTACTCCCTCTCGTCATTCAGAATAACTGAACCCTAAGGGTCAAACTGCACGTCCCAATTTGGATTGGGACCACAGCACTGCAGGACAGGGGGTTAAACCTTCCTCTACTTGTCCCCCCCCCCCCTGAAATTCTATCTCCCTGTGGGAGGAAGGGTTAAAAAAAGGCTCAATTGACTTGAAAGGATACTTCTTTCTTTTTATTAAATCCCTTTCCCCTGCAAAGTCAATGGAGACTTTTAAACTTTTTAAAAATGCCTCCCATGGGTGGGTGGGAGGAATTTCAAGAAAAAATATGGGTGGGGGGCTGTTTAACCCTCGCTTCCAGAGTACCATGGCCCTGATCAGAATCAGGGCCATTGTGCTTATGTAAGTAAAGAAACTTAGCAGAATGCGTCATTTTACCTTTAGTTAACACCCTCAGATTTCCTTGATAGGGAGACCCAGACATGCAGGCAGATGGGCAGAGACTGGCATTTAGCACCAGAGCCCTGTTACTCTGGCATTTGGACCTTTATCTCCACCCCACCCAACCCCATGTATAGAGAGATCCAAGCCACAGAGCATCAGCAAGTGGGGCATTATTAGGCTGACCATATTTCCTTGAGACAAAAACGGGATATTGGGATGACAAAAATGGGACGGGGTTATGTAATATTCTGTATTCATGAAAAAGTAATGATGGGCGGAATGATGGTAGAAATAGCAGTAAGACTGAGTCCTGGCTCCCACATGCTGAATGGGGCTCAGCAACTGCCTCTTGAATTCCGCGCCACTGCAGACAAGCTAGGGGGAGGCGTCTGATCGTCGCTAGCTCAAGAAGCCTGGCCCTGACGTAAATGGAACTTCCTCTTTCATCACACTAGTAGTTTTACTGCACGCATTGATTAGCATAGAGCCTTATGATAAATGCATTCAGGGTTTTTTTTTACAAAAAATTAAAAACGGGACAAAATTGACATTTATATTAAAACGACAGGTCGGGAAATATGAAAAAAATGGTACTGTCCTGTTTAAAATGGTACATATGGACAGCCTAGGCATTATTCACCTAGCAGGCAAAGCTACACCCCTGTTTAAAGCTGAGGCAAGCTTTAAAAACATGCCGAAAAAGCCCCTTCCCCCATCTAAGCTCCACTGCCTTCTTTCCAAAGGAAGAGGAGCAGTAGGAATCACCGCCTGAGCCATCCGCTCCCCCTCTCCTCCTTAGAAGAAAGCTGCACGTTGAGAACTCTCAGGGAGAATGGCACAGGGACAGCCTAGCATCTGACATGGTCAGCCCACCCCTTCTCCATTGTGACTGAAGGGGATCCGGAAATGGTGGTGTGCAGTGACAGGGAAGAACATCAATCCAATGATCGGGCACAGATTGGACAAACGTGTTCTTGGTGAACACTGGATAACATCTTTGGACAGCTCTACATTAAAGGAAAGCCTGGGAGACCCTCGGAGCATTCCCCCACCCCATCTCCATGGCACAATGAGAAATGACCAAATGGCCTCTCACCAGCCCGTATATCTTTCAATGAAAAACAGCGCCATCTAGTGGCTGAAAATGGTGGTGCACCCATTGTATTTAAATACCTCATTTAGGGCACAATCCTATGGGGATAGTCGTCCGCCTCCGAACTCGGAGGCGACCGACTATCCAATGCAGGGTGGGTAGAGCATGGAGAGGATTTTCTCCTTCGTGCTCTGGGCACCCTACATTTGCAGCTAGACAGCTGATTTCAGCTGTCCAGCCAGGGTGCCTCAGAGCAAGGCAGGGGAGGGGAGGCTGGATGTCATATAGGAAGTGTCATAATGGTGCTTCTGCTGTCCCCACCCCACCACCAGGAACTCCCCCTTTTCAGCTGCTCCATGCTGCTCTTATGAGCGCAGAGCTAGAGACAAACCGCACCACCTATGAGGTGGCGGGGGGGGGGCAGGGTGTCGGTTTTCTGGGAACCAACCTTGGAGCACTGGTTTCGAGCTCAGTTCCCAGAAAATGAATAATCCTATGGCCGTCTAGCCTCTGTCTAGTGGCCATAGGATTGAGCACTTAAACTGTTTAAAAAACAAAAAAAACCCCACTACATTATTTTTTTTTGCAAGGGATGATGCAGGAGGGGCCCTGGATGATGACAGTGTCATGTAATGGACCCATGAACTTTGTGGCCAGTCCGTCACAAGTACACTATAATTGCCTCATGTAAAGACAGCCTTTGTCTCTCTACAGAGCCATCTGGCTGTTTTACTGCCTCCCATTGAACCTTTGACACATTGTTCCAATGTTTCCAGCTGCCAAGAAGCAGTGCTATGCATTGCAATGCAAAGTGCAACTGCATTGTACCAAAATCAGTATGAATGAAAATAAATACAAAAGAGAAATCTATTTTTTTTAAAAAAAACAACAACAACACAAACCAGGATTACTTAGTTTGGATTAATTCTGATCCATATTTACTAAATCCAAATTAAATAAGGACACGGCTCTTTTCATTCATTCATTCATTCTTTTGGATTAAATGAATACACATCCCTAGGGTTTATTACACCAGCAGTAACTAGCGGAGTTGTGAGCTTTCAGAATTGTGTTCCCTTACCTTTCTTGTTAGTAGAAATTTCCAGTAGTAATGTATGGCTGTGAGAGCTGGACTATAAGGAAGGCTGAGCACCGAAGAATTGATGCTTTCGAACTGTGGTGCTGGAGAAGACTCTTACGCGTCCCCTGGACTGCAAGGAGGTCAAATCGGTCAATCCTAAAGGAAATCAACCCTGAGTGCGCACTGGAAGGACAGATACTGAAGCTGAAGTTCAAATATTTTGGCCACCAAATGCGGAGAGAAAAATCTCTGGAAAAGACCCTGATGCTGGGAAAGATTGAAGGCAAAAGGAGAAGGGGACGGCAGAGGATGAGATGGCTAGATAGCATCACTGATGCAATGAATATGGACTTGAGCATGCTCCAGGAGAAAGCGCAGGACAGGAAGGCCTGGTGTGCTATGGTCCGTGGGGTCACAAAGAGTCGGACACGACTGAACGACTGAACAACAACAACCTTTCTTGTTACAAAGTTCGAAAAGACACAGACTGTGACATTTAGTGATGTGTGGTGATGGAGGGTCACCTGGACGCTACTTTTCTTGGTAATCTTATGTTGAAGACAGCAGAAGTTAGTAATAAACAGGGGGAAGGATTTATCTGTTAATCCTCATCACTACACACAAATAACTGAAACAGTTAAAGCTGAGATGAAAGTCCATAATGAACTTTCAGAGTATGAATGTTGATGTGCCAGTCCTCCAAAATAAAAAACCTAAAATAAATAAAATAAATAAACATAAAATAAATAAAAATAAATATTAAAAAAACACATAAAAATGTGCCAGCCCTCCAAACTGAGCTATCTCCTCCTACCCCTATTTGCTCTTCTCTGGTTCAGATTGTAATCTAAGCTGTAGAAATTCCCATAGTTCCTTCCCACCCACTCATTTACCTGGCTGCACCTCCGGGGATGGTAGGGAGAGAGGTCATGTTGGCAGAACCACCTGAATAAACCCAACTGAATCCAGAAAGTGAAGTGCATAAACAAATAGTCCCTTGGCTAAGTAGTCAGAAATATAAAACAGCAGGGCAAATCAGGGAAGATTTCGAACAGAATGAAACCACTGCTACTACAGAACTTCGCGAACATGCTGGTCTTTTTATGCACAAGAAACCCAGGCTAAAAAGATGTGTTTTTTTTGGCTCCAACAGGCCAAACATCCCCCCCCCCTGTGATTCCTGTTTATGCACTAGGCCCTTCGATGCATCCAGTGCTGTTAATTAGTCCTGAACCCTGAGTGACTCTTGCTATTGTACCTACTCACTTCTTTTAAAACCCCAAGAACAAATTCAGCTTTACCTTTTGGTGTGATCCTTGCTGTCACTATTCCAATAAGTCTCTCTCTCTCTCTCTCTCTCTCTCCCCCCCCCCACCCCATGCTTGGTAGTATGGCTATGCCACTGCTAGCAGTGTTCCTAGTGGTAGGGAGGGAAAGTGGGAGGAAGAACGGGGGGGCGGGGGGTTGCACAGAGAGCTACAGCACAGAGCAAGGTATTTCTTGACTTCATGGACCATATAATAAAATGGAGCTTAAACATGTACAGTATATGTGGGCCTTAGATGTCCATGACTTTATGGTTACTAGTCCTTTGCTTCCCGTGTAATGGTGCTGCAATCTGATTTACTTCATACTTCCTCCTTAAATTACTTTTTAATATATTCTTATACACTATAGTTTGTTTTTTCAAAAGTGGTGGCCTAGAAAAGTGTCCTTTTTAAAAATTATTCATTCTTGTGAGTGCTGATAGAATGAGACATGCAAATATTACTATCTTGACAAAAGAAGAGGACGACAGGATGAGATCAGCCTTCTAAAAAAAAAAGTCCTTAAGAAACAGAAGTTATCTAATTGCTTATTTTACCTAGAGGTAGAGCAATCTATTTCTATCTATCACATAGTAATGAGAAGTCATTATCTTGAACTCTTCTTTAATTAACATCAATCCTGATTAGTCAGAATAAATTAGGCCTTTGTCTGTTACCATAGTAGTAGATCCTCCAATAAAACAGGCTTTTAATCAGACATTACCGTTTGCCCAGCACTTCTATGTAATTATTACTTTACCTTCTTGCATGGATAGTGTATTTTGTCACATTTGAATTATGAACTATATTATCATACCACTTCTTCTCAGGACAGATCTGGGCATGCTGAGCTTTTGCACGTTAATAGTAAAATGTGTTTGAAAATGAAGGGAACATTATTAGATTTGGATTTAATTGGGTGCAAAAGTACAAAGTATCAGAGTCTCTTTTTTTTCAGCAGAAATGTTTAACAGGCAAAATATCTTTGAAAGCTTTGTATTTCAGGTCAAAATAAAGAAAAGAGCAAGACTTTTACTAGGAAGAGGGGGCAAATGGTGCTAACAGATGGAAGTAGAGATTGTTGTGAGGAATTCTTTTCTGATGTGGGCAGGGTGTGTGTGTCTTCCATAGTACAATGCAGTGTCAGCACATTAATGAGGGTCAGAGTGGCATGGCTATACCGGCTGTCAGTTAGTTCTCTTTTGGCGTTGGTGCAGATGGAGTGGAAGCAGGGAAGAGAGAGTGAAGCAACCTGAAACACCTTACATTTGACTGCATATGAAGAATGAACAACACAAGAAGAGCCCTGGATGAGCAGGTCTACAGTCCATCTAGGCCAGTATTCTGTGTCCAACAATGGCTAGCCAGATGACTGAGGAGCGAAGATGGCATGAAAAAAATAGCTCGTGTTTGTGATTTGTCCCCAGCACCTGGTATTAAGAAGTGTGTTGACTCTGGATCAAACATGGTTCTTTCTGTGCACCTGCCCTCAACAATGGAAAGACGAGAGAGCTTGCATGCTCCTTAGGCTTCTGTAGCCAGGCCCTCTCTTCCTCCTATTCATAGGCTTTGGCTGACATATGACTGGAATGGAAATAAAAGAAAACAACATTGTAAGAAAGCTAGAGATTGTTCCAGCAATTCATTTAGCACATCATGGTGAGTTTGTGGTGACCTATGTGAAAACTCAGTTTAAAACCTTATTCAGATGGCATAGGGTGCTTCCAAATGAGGCTTTTATGATGCTATCACCCTTCTTTATTCACAGAGGTTGACGAGAGTCCAGAGATCATCATCCTCTACCCTTGACCCTTCCATGATTTCTTAGAGCTTCTTCCATCTTTTCACTTAACACAGAAAAAAATCCATTACAGAGAATATGATGAAACAGTTGCCCAGTGAATATAATGAAACCCAAAGAATATGATGAAACCCAGAGAATATGATGAAACAGTTGCCCAGTGCCTTCCAATTGCTAGGAAGCCCTCTATCTAGAAGCACCCGTAGAACATGTTTGTCAGAAACATGCAATGCTAAATGTATGTGTTCTTGACCCTTGCCTATTTGGCTCCTTACATTAAGTCATAGGATATTGACTGAGTGTGCTGAGGAGATGATTAATGCTTCCTTAAAAGAGAAGCTTGTCCCAGCTGCCTTGAAGAACGTGGTTGTTGGCTTCTTCTTTAGAAACCCTTTCTGGATGCAGAATATTATCACAATTATCACTCAGTTACAAACATCCCCTTTTGAGACAAGGTGCTTGAATGGTTGGTGTTGGTTCAACTCCAGGTTCTCTTGAATGAAACGTGATATAGACTGATTTCAATCAAATTTCGGGCTGATTTGGGCACTGAAACCATCTTGGTTGCCCTGATGGGGATCTCTGTCAGGATAAAGTCAGGGGGAGTGCCACCTTATTAATTCTCCTTGATCTCTCAGCAACCTTTGATACTATTAACAATGATATCCTCCTGGGCCAACTTTGTGGGTTCAGTGTGGGAGGCATGGCAATAGAGTAGTTCCACCCCTACCTACATGGTTGGTTCCAGAAAGTAGAGGTGGGGTTTCCTGCTCAATCCCACGGAACATGTGCTATGAAGTTCCACAGGGGTCCATCTCCCCCCCATGCTCTTTAACATCTATATGAAGCTGCCTGCCTGCTGGATCTTGAGGGATAGCTGCTAGGAAAGAAAATTACATGTGTTTAACTGAATTAAATGTAACAGACTATGGAGTGTAAAAAATAACACAATTTATTTGGTTTATTCTGGATGATAAGGGTTCAGATTTTAGATTCTAGAAGTTAAGTCTCTGATATACAACTGGTC
This sequence comes from Heloderma suspectum, assembly GCF_057233095.1. Classification (NCBI taxonomy): domain Eukaryota; kingdom Metazoa; phylum Chordata; class Lepidosauria; order Squamata; family Helodermatidae; genus Heloderma; species Heloderma suspectum. The sequence continues at coordinate 55,265,841 of NC_139460.1, read as the reverse complement.
GCATTTTAAACTTTGGATTAACCAGTTCATTTCTGCATCATTTGATACTACAATCCCCACAGACATTGTTAGTGCAAGTTTCTCCCTGCTGTTCTCCCACATGGTTTTCTAACCCTGCTGGTTATTTTCTCGGACATTGTGTGCATACAGACAAGAAACGCTTCAGCCATACATTTTGGTAATAAAGCAAAGTATGTGTGTTGCTTTACCATCCATACTGTCTTCTGTCCAAGAAGGCAGTCATGTTGTGCTGTGTGTTCCTGGACTGGCTTTAAATTATTTAGAGCACTGAAACTCACAAAAGGCCAGACTGGTTTTAAGGGAGAAAAGTTTGGAGAAAGAAAATGTGTCAAATTAGCAAGCCAGTGCAGCTCCTGGTAGATTTGGCAGAGTTAGCCCCAGCCTCTCTGATAGCATTACTATATAAAATTGTCCGTTGTCATACTAGACTACTGTAGACATTCACAGGGATATACCCCTACTATACTACTCCAAACCTCTTTAAAGGGACTGTGCAGTTTATGTTACTTTAAAGGGACTAATATACTCTGATAATCAGCTGATAGGGCATAACACCAGCTTCTTAAGATGCTATGGTCTGAAAGCTCAAGGGGAGAGTGGGAAAATATGGGGCAGGAGAGGGGAACACCTCTGGAATGTCGATTTTTCATCTTCCATGCTTCTTAAATCCAGTTCCTGCTGCTACTTTGGTTTTATTACGATCTGATTTTATTGTGATGTATGCTATGGCTCCTGTCTTTATTTTATTGTTATGTATTCGTTTAAGTTTTATTAGTTTTATTTTATTTTTATATATGTATGCAGTCATTTAACAGCACAATCCTATACTTGCTTACTCAGAAGTAAATTCCAGGAGAGTGGGTGCAGGATTGCAATCTCATTCTGGTTTTATTGTTGCTTGTATCTGCAGATTGCCTCCCCCAGGAGCAATTTAGAAATATGTCAAAATAAAGAAACAGGAAAAAAGAATCCAGCCAGGTCCGTGTTCCTTTTTCCTGCTCCTTTCTGCTGCCTGAGTTGTGGAGCTTGGAATCTAAAAAATGTAGATGTTCAGTACTTTCCTTCCTACAGATGCTTCATCCCCCCCCCCCATCCCCGATCTCCTCAGAGATTTCATTCATGTTTTTCTTGACACTGGATTCTGGCCTGCAGCCAAGTTCATCCCCAGGTCTCCCCTCCCCACCTCCCCGTCTGTTTAACCTGTCACACTTTGCCTCTCCTCCTTAGAACGTTAAGCTTTGTTTCATGTTGAACTTGCGCACATTTGTTTCAGTAATCTGAAGCCAAACCTCAAGCATGTCTGACATTTGGTCCTCTGTGATATTACAACCCCTGAGTTAAGGGACAGGGAAGGCTCCCAGTCTCACAGGTAGCAGGCAGCCTGTGTTTACCTCAGCTTTTGTCATTTTGAGAGGCAAGTTGGCATAACTGCTATTTTTCATGTCTAATGCTTTTTTTTGACACTTCATCCATATCTCTCTGATGATGGAAAGTGTCCAGAACAAGAATAGGATGCATCTGTCAAGTATCCAAACTAAAAAACTAGAATATTTCCCTGTTCTCAAAATACCATGAAAATCAGAATAGAATTCCATTGTGAACATACCTGAATCCAATCCTCCTTACTGAGCCAGAATCCATATTCTAAGTGCACCTCATTCACATATTTTACTAAACCATAAGGATGGGGGAGAAATTCGTTGGGTTCATGTTTTAATGCAAACGTATCTAATTTTGCACTTTTGACCCAATACATGAAATGAAACTCAGGTATCCTTCAAATTCCACACTTCTCTAACTTTGCAATGTAGTTCTCCAATCAAAAATGCATACAAAAATGTGTATATAAAGGGAAAATGCAGAGAAAAATGTGTATATTACTGAAAATGATGTTTAAAATGCATGATTTTAGAAAAATGCTTGCAAAAATGTCTATATTAGGCAAACCTGTGTACAAAAATGCATACAAATTCATGCAAACTTTAAAAAAATCTCAAAAGTTCAGGACAAACTGAATTTAAAATTGGAAAAATAAGAAACTGAGCAAAACTGAAATTGATATAATTGTCCATTTCTAAGTATATGGATATAACTTTTAGTGCTCTAAGACACTTGGTTTCTATAGCCTCATTTGATCTAAAGTTATAGAAAATGTTGGCTTAGAAATAATTGCAAACATTAAGAGAAGTATATTAACATTCTGAATGGTCTTAATTAAAGCAATTTGGGTTTGAAGTGGGAAAGTAGGATTCAACAAATTAGATGTTCACTAAAACAACCAAAAAGGATTCCTCTATTGATTTATTCATTCAATATCGTTAACCCTTTGGAGTTATTAACCCATGTAATGGTAAATGTCTTAAGTATAAAGGAAAGATATCCCAGCATCCCATACCAGAGGGGGGAGAAAGGCTGCTGCCATTGATGCATTGCTGTTTCCAGAATTCTCTTTCTACTTTACTTTATGGTGGGAAAAGCCAGTGATGTGAACTAGTGGATATAGCTTCAGTTTTCTTTAGACACAAGACATTACTTAGCACACTTTAAATATTATTTTCCAAACTCAGTCCTCACACTTACAACATGCATTTTATGAAACAATTGTTCATGGGGTTCTTTATGTGAAACAGACTCCAGACATTAGACATAAATGCGAAAGTCCATTAAGAATGCACTTTTCCTTGACAATATGTCCTATTATTGCTGTCAGTGTTGCAGTTGGGTAGCTTTTATAAGCAACAGTGCACTTTGTGGAATGTTAACTAACAACCCTTCCAATTCCATAATATTATCAAAGGGCACCACCAATCAATCAGTGGGAATGCTATTTTAGCTGTGTTATAGGGATTTTGTTCTCCAACAATGTCATTCTCTTGTGGAGTTAAATCAAAGGCAAAAGCAAAAGATTAAAATGATATTTCTTCTCTACATTATTTTGAATATAAAACAGGCCTTGAGACTGGAATCCCTCAAAAGCATACCACAAGTTCATAGAATCATAGAATAGTAGGGTTGGAAGGGGCCTATAAGACCATCAAGTCCAACCCCCCGCTCAATGCAAGTCAAAGCATCCCTGACAGATGGCTGTCCAGCTTCATCTTGAATGCCTCCAGTGTGGGAGAGCCCACTACCTCCCTAGGTAATTGGAATCACAGTCATATTGTTCTGACAGTCAGGAAGTTTTTCCTGATGTTCAGCTATCAGCTATCTGGCTTCCTGTAACTTGAGCCCATTATTCCATGTCCTGCACTCTCGGATGATCGAGAAGAGATCCTGGCCTTCTTCTCTGTGACAACTTTCAAGTACTTGAAGAGTGCTATCATATTTCTCCCCATTCTTCTCTTCTCAAGGCTAAACATGCCCAGTTCTTTCAGTCTCTCCTCATAGGGCTTTGTTTCCAGTCCCCTGATCATCTTTGTTGCCCTCCTTTGAACCCTCTCCAGCTTGTCTGCATCCTTCTTAAAGTGCAGTGCCCAGACTGGACACAGTACTCAGCCTAACCAGTGCTGTGTAGAGGGGAACTAGTACTTCATGGGATTTGGAAGCTATACTTCTATTAATGCAGCCCAAAATAGCATTTCCCTTTTTTGCAGCCACATCATATTCTTGGCTCATATTCAGCTACCACAGTTCCAAGATCCTTCTCGCTTGTAGTATTGTTATCCTCACATATTGTTATGCTGTCATGTTGCCTTCTTATTTAAAAGCCTCTCCCCCTGCCCCCTGCTTTAGCATGGCACAGGCTGTTCATTCTATGCTTGAGCAACTGAAGAGCCAGGCCTAGGGACACTATCTTTATAAGTGCAGGTAGAACCCTATTGGCCCCTTGTCAATTGATGATGTATAGTAGCTTAGCCTTATTTTTGAATTCAAGGCATCCACTCCTCAAAGGTAGCGAGCATTAGAAGTGGTGTCTATATTACCAAGAAGCAAGGAAAAAAAGAAGCATGAATCATTCATGTTTGAATCATTCATGGTGGAGAATCTTTCCACAACTCTATTGTAATGTAGGAAACAGGATTTAAGGACTAATCTGTGGTGGGATCTATGAGTCCTACTTCCATGTTATAAAAGAAGTCATGAGAGCAGAAGAAATAGCCACACATAGTTAGAATCATAGAGTTGGAAGGGACCTTGCAAGTCATCTAACCTAATCCCCTGCTCAATGAAGGATCCTGCAAAGAAAGATGTAATTATAGCATCCCTGTCAAATAGCCATCCAGCCTCTACATAAATACCTCCAGCAAAGTAGAGCCCACCACCTTTCAAGGCAGTCTTGAAGTTTCATCTGGAAGTGCCACCATTCTAAAAATATTTGATTCGGTTTTTAAATTCTACCCTATTATTCTAGTTCTGGTCTGTCATTCTATAGTTGGGTTCGCATGATCACAGAGGGGAAATAAGCCACAGTAGTTTATTTCCCCTGCACACACATGCTGGTCACATGCCAGTCACATGCTGGGGGGATTAACATAATTACCCTGGGCCCTGACAGTGGGGCTTGTTGTGTCACGTGAATCTAGCTAGGATGGCTTGTTGCCTTGGGTAACAAGCCACTCAGAACCCATGGCCTACATTTCTTTCTTTTGTACAAGCCACTCCCCTACCATCAGTACTTAAGACTAGTGATGTACAAACCCTCCACTGTCCAGTCTGGGGGGCGGGTCCATGGAGGGGCCATCTGTGCCACTCGGGGCCCTTCAAAATCCTCCAGAGCCGCTCTGCGTCCGCTGCAGTTCGCAGAGTGGCTCTCCGGCTCCCTATACAATGCGATACGCTAATGGTGGCTGCCATTAGCCTATCGCGGGAAAAAATACAGACACAAATGGTGTATTGGATACCACTTGCGGCCGTAAAGCACTGACTTTGACCTAAATTGCAGCTGTTACCGGCTGTATTTAGCTCAAAATCAGTCTGTAGCGGAATTCTCCAACATCCCTACTCAAGACTACCTCCAGAACTGTACAAAGTGAAAAAGGCAAAGGTTGAAATATTATCATCACTCTGATAAGATGGGGAGGTGAGGAAGATAGATGTTTGTAATGTAGTTTTCAAGGGCCGGGTGCCCACATCATACTGTGTTTTAACAACTCTGCCATGATATACCATCGTTAATACATAGGAAGAGCAGCTCTTGGTATGGAAAAAATCTTCCCTGTCCAGATTGATTTGTTTCGGGCTCCTTTCTTATTTCACTCTAGGTCTCACAGACATCTTATGAACCAGTCCTGGCAGCACTAGGTTGAGAAGCTGCTGGCAGCTTGGGACTGCCTCCTCGCTGCAGCCCTTTCTTTTCAGCCATGACGCTGCTTCTGGTTCCTCTGTCAGCACCACCTCCCTCCTCTTCTTTCTCCCCATGGTATGAAGAAAGATTCTGCCCATCCATCCATCTGTTCAGCAATAGCACCAATAACGTTTACAGGATAGAGTGGCGGGAGGACAGAAGAGAGGAGCTGGGTCTAGGGATGAGGAAGAAATGTGTGTGGTTCACATTTTAATGCAAACTTACCTAAATTCATGCTTTTGAACCAATTCACTAACCAAAACTCAGTTATCCTTTGAAATTCACACTTCTAATTTTGGAGTTTTCAAAATATGTGTTCAGAAATTAGTAGATTAAAGTGCACATAGAAATGCAGTTATGTGAAAATAACATTGCAAATGCATTATATTAGGAAAATTGATATTTGATGATATTCTGTCTTCTGCCTCTCTTCTGTATCATTGTGCTGTAATACTTCTCCTGCTGTTAATGTCTGATCTGTGACCTTTCTGACAGACCAGTATCGTGTTAATTTTTTCTTCAGCTACTTTTAACTCTTCTTTTCATTTATATAATTTGTTCTGTTTATTTTAAAAACTATTTTAAACTAGATAGTTAAAAGATTTATATATTTTCACCAAACCATTTTTTTTATTACACCTAGTCAATCTGCTCCATCTTTCCATGTCAACTGATGTACTTGTGACTAGGACATTTTTTGAAAATGGATTTGTCTCCTGTGTTTTGGAAAATGTGTCATAAAACTCATAAATCACACTATACATTCCTCACTTTGCTGGTTTTACATTTTAGAGATGGCTCTCAATCTTTTAAATGTTCCAGAAAGTCATCAGGATTCTTCCTGAGGTGAAAACTATATATGTAATACTTTGTCTGCTAGTAGCATATTTACTCTTTCATTATGTTATATTTCTGAAAGTAATGCTAAAGCATTCTTTTTATTATTAATTATTGTTGTTTATTCATTCAGTCGCTTCCGACTCTTCATGACTTCATGGACCAGCCCACGCCAGAGCTTCCTGTCGGCCGTCATCACCCCCAGCTCCCCCAAGGTTGAGTCCGTCACCTCCAGGATATCATCCATCCATCTTGCCCTTGGTCGGCCCCTCTTCCTTTTGTCTTCCACTTTCCCTAGCATCAGCATCTTCTCCAGGGTATCCTGTCTTCTCATTATGTGGCCAAAGTACTTCAGTTTTGCCTTTAATATAATTCCCTCAAGTGAGCAGTCTGGCTTTATTTCCTGGAGTATGGACTGGTTTGATCTTCTTGCAGTCCAAGGCACTCTCAGAATTTTCCTCCAGCACCACAGTTCAAAAGCATCTATCTTCCTTCGCTCAGCCTTCCTTATAGTCCAGCTCTCGCAGCCATAGGTTACTACGGGGAATACCATTGCTTTTACTATGTGGACCTTTGTTGTCAGTGTGATGTCTCTACTCTTAACTATTGTATCAAGATTTGTCATTGCTCTCCTCCCAAGAAGTAAACGTCTTTTGATATATATATATATATATATATATATATATATAATTTATATTTTATTTTTATATTTTAAATATAAATATAAATATTTATCTTATGTATAAATAAGTATAGTTAAGTTTGAAGAAGTTTCCAAAAGGCTCATGACACTGCAATTCTTGTGTAAGATACATTTCCTGTTTATTAGCCCCCAGTGGATAGCTCCTTTAGCATTTGCACCTTGGATAGCTCCTTTAGAGTTCTGACTGGTTCTCTGACTGAACCCCGGAGCAGACTCACCACCCCACTGACATCAGAGTAACCAACCTCCACTCTTAGCCCCCATCCTTCCCCAGAAGTGCTTTCTGACATAGGCCTAGGCTCAACACCTTTGGAATTCCCAAGTGTGTCACATTCTTCGTCCTCCCCTTTTGCAATCAACATCCTCCAGGAAACGAGGCTTCAGGCTCACTACTTCATTAGTTAATGACTAGCTTCTTTACAAATGCAGATTCCAGGAAACTCTGAAGTGGAAGTTAGAGAAGTTGCCAGCAGTCTGGGCAAGAACTGCTTGGCCAGACTAGCTTTGCAGGGGTGCTCCTCCCTTGGGGTGGCTCTCTCCTATGTAGGCTTTCACAAGTGGCCAACCTGGTGGAGCATCTGAGCTCTGCCTCTAACTTTTTCCACTTCACTCTGTGATGGACCCTCCCTCGAGTCATGCCCCTCACTCTCCTCCTCTCCAAAACCTGGGTTCTCATGGTGGAACCATGAGGGAGCCATTCAGGCTCAGCCACCTTTGTGTCAAGGTCTTGGGAAGAAAGCTTTGCTGAATCTGAGCTCACTAGGGAGGATGCCACCCCCTGTTCTGGCTGTTCCCATTCTGAATCTGAGCTGCTAGACATCTCCACACAGTCAGATTCATTCCTGACAAAGTGCTCCATCCATAAGAGCAGCATTGCTGCAACATACTTTCTTCATCACCTGGAGGATTGGACTCCAGCTGTGGAGGTAGCAGTCCTGACCCTGACGAAGCTGGAAATGCCAACAAAAATCAGAGCCTCACCTCCTACTCAGTTTGATTGGGTGCATGAAGAAAGGGGAGGAAAGAGCAGTATTTATAAGCCTTAGCAACCCAGAAGACATTTCCGCTTGTTAAGAATCAAGCTACCTCTTCAAATATATACTTATGACACACCAGGGATTAGCAGGATATATTGTACACCTGGGTCATAGAATCATAGAATCATGGAATCATAGAATAGTAGGGTTGGAAGGGGCCTACAAGGCCATCGAGTCCAACCCCCTGCTCAATGCAGGAATCCAAGTCAGAGCATCCCTGACAAATGGCTGTCCAGCCTCGTCTTGAAGGCCTCCAGTGTGGGAGAGCCCACCACCTCCCCAGGTAATTGGTTCCATTGTTGTATTGCTCTTACAGTCAGGAAGTTTTTCCTGATGTTCAGCTGGAATCTGGCTTCCTGTAACTTGAGCCCATTATTCTGTGTCCTGCACTCTGGCATGATCAAGAAGAGATCCTGGCCTTCTTCTCTGTGACTTTCAAGTACTTGAAAACTGCTATCATATCTCCCCTCAGTCTTCTCTTCTCAAGGCTAAACATGCCCAGTTCTTTCAGTCTCTCTTCATAGGGCTTTGTTTCCAGTCCCCTGATCATCTTTGTTGCCCTCCTCAGAATCCTCTCCAGTTTGTCTGCATCCTTCTTAAAGTGTGGTGCCCAGAACTGGACACAGTACTCCAGATGAGGCCTAACCAGTGCTGAGTAGAGGGGAACTAGTACTTCCCGGGATTTGGAAGCTATGCTTCTATTAATGCAGCCCAAAAGAGCATTGGCCTTTTTTGCAGCCCCATCACATTGTTGGCTCATATTCAGCTTGTGATCGACAACAATTCCAAGATCTTTCTCACCTGTAGTGTTGTTGAGCCACGTATCCCCCATCTTGTAACTGTGCATTTGGTTTATTTTTCCTAGGTGCAGAACTTGGCATTTATCCCTATTAAATGTCATTCTGTTGTTTTCTGCCCAGTGCTCCAGTCTATCCAGATCACTTTGAATTTTGTTTCTGTCTTCCAAAGTATTAGCTATCCTGCCCAATTTTGTTTCATCTGCAAATCTGATCAGCATTCCCTGCACCTCCTCCTCCAAGTCATTAATAAAAATGTTGAAGAGCACTGGGCCCAGGACTGAGCCCTGTGGTACCCCGCTCGTTACCTCTCCCCAGTTTGAGAAGGTCCCATTGATAAGCACTCTTTGAGTCCGATTCTGTAGCCAACTGTGGATCCACCGGATCGTTGTTTCATCTAGCCCACTTTGAGCTAGTTTGCTCATCAGGATATCATGGGGCACTTTGTCAAAAGCTTTGCTGAAGTCGAGGTATATGATGTCTACAGCATTCCTATGGTCTACAAGGGAGGTTACTTGATCAAAAAATGAGATCAGATTTGTCTGGCAGGACTTGTTTTTGACAAATCCATGTTGGCTTCGAGTAATCACGGCATTGTTTTCAAGGTGCTTCCAGATGGATTGCTTTATCATCTGCTCCAGAATTTTCCCAGGGATTGATGTCAGACTGACTTGTCTATAGTTCCCAGATTCCTCCTTTTTACCCTTTTTGAAGATAGGGACAACATTAGCCCTCCTCCAGTCATCTGGCACTTCCCCCATCCTCTATGATTTCTCAAAGAGAATAGACAGTGGTTCTGAGAGTTCTTCTGCCAGTTCCTTTATGACTCTAGGATGCAGTTCATCTGGCCCTGCCCTGGAGATTTGAACTCATTCAAAGTCATTAGGTGTTCCTTGACCATATGCCTATCCATCTCAAGCTGCAATCCTGTCCCTTCGGCCTGTACTTCACCTTTGCCAGGGGGGTCATAGACCCTCTTTTGGGAGAAGACTGAGCCAAAGTAGGAATTGAGCACCTCTGCCTTTTCTTTGTCATCTGTTATCATTTTGCCATCCTTATTTAATAGCTGACCAACCATTTCTTTCCTCTGCCTTTTACTATGCACGTAGCTGAAGAAAGCCTTTTTGTTGTTTTTAGCAACCCTCGCTAACCTCAGCTCATTCTCAGCTTTATTTTATTTATTTATTTATTTATTTCTATACTGCCCAATAGCCGAAGCTCTCTTTAGCCTTCCTGACGCCATCCCTGCAATTCTGTGCTACCTGCCTGTACTCTTCCTTTGTTACTTGGCCTTCTTTCCACTTCCTATATGTGTCCTTTTTTGTTTTCAGGTCATCCCTAAGCTTTTTGTGAAGCCACATTGGCTTCTTCTGTTGTCTTCCATCTTTTCTTCTTGTTGGAATTGTTTGTGATTGTGCCTTGAGAATTTCCTTTTTTACAAACTCCCACCCATCTTGGACTCCTTTTCTCGTTAGCGTCGCTTGCCATGGGACCTTACTGATCATTGTTCTGAGTTTATTAAAATCAGCTTTCCTAAAATCCAGGGTACGTGTTTGACTACACTCGGCTTTTGCTTCCCTTAGAACCAAGAACTCAAGTACAATATGGTTGCTTTCCCCCAGAGTTCCTGTAACTGCTACTTTATCCACTAAGTCATCTCTGTTGGTTAGGATCAACTCAAGGATAGCTGATCCTCTAGTTCCTTCCTCTACTTTCTGTAGGAGGAAGTTATCCACCACACAAGTCAGGAATTTCCTGGAGGAGCCATGTTTTGCAGAATTTGTCTCCCAACAAATATCGGGGAAATTGAAGTCCCCCATTACTACTACATCATGCTTCCTTAAAACATTGGCTATTTGCTTTTCAAAAGTTTCATCCTTGTCTTCTCCTTGATTGGGTGGCCAGTAGTAGACTCCGACCACCAGGTTCCTTTTATTCTTTGCTCCATTTATTTTGATCCAGATGCTCTTGATGGGGCTACCAAGCTCCTCCTCCTGTATTTCTGTGCAGAGATATGTATTTTTCACATACAGTGCAACCCCACCTCCCTTTCTGTTCCTCCTGTTCTTTTTGAACAAGTTATATCCTTCCACTGCTGTATTCCAGTCGTGAGAGTCATCCCACCAAGTCTCAGTTATACCTATCAAGTCATAATTTCCCTCCTGTATTAAGAGTTCAAGTTCGTTCTGTTTGTTTCCCATACTCTGGGCATTAGTATATAGACATCGAAGACCATGTGCTTCATAGTCTGGCTTTCTTCTTACATGTGTCTGAAGACTATTATTGGGCGCTATCAGAGCTGTTCTCTCCATTGCAGTGCATGCGCCTACATCCACTGTTACCCCCAACATTACATCTCCCTTCCCCGTAGGATTCAGTTTAAAGCCCTCCTGATGAAGTTCTTCATGCTGTGGCCAAGCACATTCTTCCCATCCTTTGTGAGGTGCAACCTGTCCCTTGCCAACAGCCCATCTTCCAGGAAGTATAGCCCGTGGTCCCAGAATCCAAATCTCTCTCGTTGGCACCACCTTCGTAGCCAGTCATTCACCCAGAGTATTTTTCGTTCCCTTTCTATCCCTCTTCTAACTACTGGAAGGATGGATGAGAAAACTATCTGGGCCCCAAAGTTCTTGAGTTTCCTTCCCAAAGCTACAAAGTCTGATGTGATTTCTTCGTAGCTCCGCTTGGCGGTATCATTTGTTCCCACATAGATGAGAAGAAAGGAATACCTGTCAGTGGGCTTTATGAGTGCAGGCAACCTTTCAGTCACTTCTCTAATTCTTCCTCCCGGGAGACAACATACCTGGCGAATCCACGGGTCTTTGCGACATACTTGGGTCTTGATCCCACGCAGCAAGGATCTTCCACTACTACCACTCTTCTCTTCTTCTTGTTGTAGGCCTGGGTTTCATCGCCTCTGTTTGACTGACCTTCAGCCTCTTGCTCACTCTCATGCAGGTTCCCCTGTGATTCTTCCTCTGCAGGCTGTCCTCCAGTCTCATCCGCAAGTACCTGGAATCAGTTCCACAGCTCCACTGCTTCCACTGGCACAGAGAGGCGTCTAGTTCTTCTTCTCCTAACTGTCACCCTTTTCCAAGGAGTATCTCTACTCCATTTTTCTTCACCTCAGCATTTCCCACTGCCTCAACTTGCTGTTGCTCTTCAAGCTTCTGGTCTTCCCTTTGCTGTTGTAGTTCCCCCATTCTGTCCAAGAACTCTTCGTGTTCTCTTATTCCCCAGAGGGTCAACAGTCGCCGCTCCAGTCCACTTACTTTTTCTTCCAGCAGCATGATCAACTTGCACTTGTTGCAGGTGTAGGCCATGTTGTTCTCAGGCAAGAAAACAAACATTGCACACACCTTGCAGGTCACCACCACTGGAGAGTCCTGTCCTTCCATAGCCTCTTTTCCCTTTTTGTGTCTAGCTTTGTGATTGTTCTAGACTAGCCTGTGCCTGCTCCTCTATTCAGTAGAGGTTAAAAGCAGAGTCCCACTGGTGTGGAAGTGTGTGTTACAAGAGAAATAAATGGGAAAAAGTTAGTTAAAAATAAAATAAAATGAAAAATGAAAAAAAATGTTAGGGGCCTCCCCCTTTACCTCCCCTGCCGAGCTCCCCTGGCCAACTCCTGTTTGCTCCCCCTGTCCGCTCACTCTCTGGTCACTCGCTCTGGTCGCTCGCTCTCTGGGAGCTTGCTTGCTTCTATAGTCCCTGGACCAGCTGGAGCAGCTTGCTCTGCTCTGCTCTGCTCAGCTGGGAGGCGGGAAACAGACTGAAGCTTCCCGCCCACTCAGCTGCTGGGAGTACTCAGGCCACACACCCGCAATTCAGTTGGAGCTCTCAGAAGCACCTGGTGACCTCACAGCCACTCAGAAGGACAAAGGGCACCCCCTGGGCTTCCTGCAGCCCACTTACCTCTTAGCCTCTGTCTCCTTTGTCTCCTTTGTCTCTTCAACCACTGCAACTCCCCTGGCCAACTCCTGTTTGCTACCCCTGTTCACTTGCTCTGGTCGCTCTCTCTCTGGGAGCTTGCTTGCTTCTGTAGTCCCTGGACCAGCTGGAGCAGCTTGCTCTGCTCTGCTCTGCTCTGCTCAGCTGGGAGGTGGGAAACAGATGGGTCATCCAATGAAACTGAATGGCAGGGCTGACAAACAGAAGTACTTCTTCACACAGTGCATAGTTAAACTATGGAGTTCATTAATACAAGATGTGGAGATGGCTGCCAATTCTTTGACACCTTTAAAAGGGGATTCGATGGATTCCTGGAGGATAAGGCTATCAATGGCTACTAGTCGCAATGGCTACATACCACTTCCTGGATCAGAGGCTTCTGAACACAAGTTGATGGGGAACATGAGAAGAAGGGTGCTATTGCCTTCATGTCCTGCTTGTGAATTTCGCATAGTCATCTGGTTGGCCACAGTGGAAAACAGATGTTGGACTTGATAGGAATTTGGTCTGATCCTGATTTGGTTTGCTCTTATTATGTTCTTATGTGTACTACTTTTCATAGCCCAGTTTAGGGGAGGTCAAAGGTTAGATTGACGCCCTTGCCTCCTAGTTCCCATGGGCCAGAGCAAGTGGACTCCTTTTTCCTAACCCAAGTACAGCTTCAAAGTAATGTGCACAGCACTGTTCCATCCACAAGCATATCCTTGTCATACCACAATATCCTAAAATATGGCATCCATACAGCAGAGGTTTATGTAGGATTCATAAGTAGTGATTCCATACTACAATGAACTACTACCAAAATGGTGTGTGGTGTGGTGAAATTGGCCATGGTGAAATGGGCAAATACACATGGTAAATCATTATACACATATGTGGGGAGATTCCCATATGGTTTGTGTTTTAAGTGGCTATCATGCAGCTGTTTGTGTGAAATGGATCTAAGGTAAGCTATGGGGGTCTTTTAACTCTCTGTTTTCCATGAAAGTGAATGATAAGTTATTTTAATTCCTTCTCAGCACTGGGTGTATTTATTAATTTTTATTTATTTATAAAGGTATCGGTTGCCTTTTGGCCCTAATAGGGTCTATGGCATTTGTTTACTTCTTTTTCCCAAGTACACTGCATTAAACGATAAATTTTGGGAGGTGTTTCATGGCCACTCAAAATGCATTCAACAGTATGTGTACCTTTGAAAAATGTGCATAAAAAATGTGTACTTTTGAAAAATTCATACAAACATGCTTTAATCAATGGGAGAAGAATAAATACATTTCAAAGAAGCACACAATTGATGCATAGATATGGAAAAATACGCACAGAAATATGCAAACATTTTCATGTGAAAAGAACAAAAAGATTGCAATCTGATAACATTGCAACATGAGACAGAATGAGCTTCAAGGTGGAATTTGGAGAGCTTGAATGAATTCAAGTTTTGCTTGTATGCAGATTTATTTTTCTCTTCTTCCATTACCAGATTTTCCATCAACTTTAGGGGGGGCTGCAAATTCATACTCAAAGGGGAAACGTATTTCTGCTGGTGATGGTGTTGGTTGTGCATTTAGCCTCTGTAGTATAATTTCAGTCATTAGGAAGCATCATTTAGCATTATCTTTGCTAATGTTAAATTACATTGGTCGATACAAAACGTATATCATGTCCTCAAAGTGCTATTGTGAATAAATACATTAATATAATGAAGCAGAAGTAAACAATAAATATTCATCAAAGCCTTTTCGCTTGTGAATTTCTCTCAACGTAATAGTAATGATTAAATGAACATATCAACACACATCTGAAAAATTGGATGCAGCAGATTTACCATGAAAAGCCTATCAAAAAGCACAAAACAGGTAGATGGTAGAGCCCTCACCAGACTTTTAGAATGTCCAGGAGGGATCACTTGTTTGAAAGTGGTGCTGTGTCAAAGGCTCCCACCATGTAGAAAGCTAACACTTTGGGCAGAAAACTAAGCTAGAAATATGTTTGAAATAGTGTGGAATTCCTCAGTCTTCCAGCGTTGGTTCACATGGAGATGGAGGTGACTTGGTGCTTGGTTTTGTGGGTGTCTTGACAGACGACAAGATCATTCCACAAAACCAGTTACCATGCCAGTCAGCGTCAACAATACTGGGTTAGATGGACTCAGACTCAGACTCAGTATAAGCTTCCTAGGTTCCTAAATTATGTCACATTCCCCATACCACCACTGTGTTGAAAAATATTTTTCATGAGAATCAGCTCCAATGTCTGCACACTAATGTGAACACCAGGATAACTATAACTAACTTAAAGCACAATCCTATGGGTTGCACCGTGGGTACTTGCAAGCCCCTGAACTTGAGGACTGAAAACCCAGGCTTTGGGGTTTAATGACTGCATCTTAGTTCAGATTCATTTGCTTGGATTATTAACACAGATTTTATGCTGATAATGCTTGTGATGCATTGTAGACTGTTTTATGGTTTATGCTGAATTGTTTTATTGATTCATTCCCCACCCAGTCCCCCACGCCTGAAATCTACCAATATAGGGTGGGTTAGAAATGGTTTAAACAAACAAACAAACAGTGTATACCTCTCTATATGTGGAGTGCACACAGATGATCCACATGCCAAGGTCCAAACATCAGCAGCGTTGTTGTTGCTGTTGTGAAAAGACAGGCTGTATCCTAATGTAACGACTGCTGCTGTGAGGCAAACATTTCTCCCAGCCCAATGCCTCTTTCTCTCCACAAAGCAGATGTTAAAATCTGCCAAAATCAGACAGGGAGGAACTGTATCGTCACACAAAATCTGAAATGGCATCACTCCTCCTTCTCTTCCACACACAACTCAGGAAGGGAAAATGCAGTCGGTTAGGAAACACAATTGCCCTTAGATGTTATTGGAAAACTAAAGAAAAACAGAGGACTAAAGAGCCTGTGCAAAGGAACAGTGCAGGCTGGTGGCTCTGATATCGGTGGGGCTGTGCATGCATTATGAGTTTCAGTCAGAATCGGCCAGAACTGTAAAGGAGCTATCCAAGGTGCTCAGACTATTTGGGGGATGGTGTTCAACAACTTGGATATAACTCCTTTGGAATTCTGGCTGGTTCTGGCTAAAACCCAGAATGGACTCACAGCCCCACCGAAATCAGAATCACTAGCCTCTGCTGCAAAGGATGTTCAAAGGAACACGCTACCCCAAAATCCTTACAGGAAGACAAACTTTTCAGATACGAAGATCATAGAATCATAGAATAGTAGGGTTGGAAGGGCCCTATAAGACCGTCGAGTCCAACCCCCTGCTCAGTGCAGGAATCTAAGTCAAAGCATCCCTGACAGATGGCTGTCCAGCTTCATCTTGAATGCCTCCAGTGTGGAAGAGCCCACTACCTCCCTAGGTAATTGGTTCCATTGTCGTATTGCTCTAACAGTCAGGAAGTTTTTCCTGATGTTCAGCCAGAATCTGGCTTCTTGTAACTTGAGCCCATTATTCCGTATGCTGCACTCTGGGATGATCAAGAAGAGATCCTGGCCTTCCTCTCTGTGACAACCTTTCAAGTACTTGAAAAGTGCTATCATATCTCCCCTCAGTCTTCTCTTCTCAAGGCTAAACATGCCTAGTTCTTTCAGTCTCTCTAGGGCTTTGTTTCCAGTTCCGTAATCATCTTTGTTGCCCTCCTCTGAACCCTCTCCAGCTTGTCTGCATCCTTCTTAAAGTGTGGTGCCCAGAGCCGGACACAGTACTCCAGATCAGGCTGAACCAGTTCTGCATAGAGGGGAACTAGGACTTCATGGAATTTGGAAGCTATACTTCTATTAATGCAGCCCAGAAGAGCATTTGCCTTTTTTGCAGCCACATCACATTGTTGGCTCATATTCAGCTTGTGATCTACAGCAATTCCAAGATCCTTCTCGCTTGTAGTAGTTTTGAGCCAAGTATTCCCCATCTTGTAACTGTGCATTTGGTTTCTTTTTCCTAGGTGCAGAACTTGGCATTTATCCCTATTAAATGTCATTCTGTTGTTTTCTGCCCAGCGCTCCAGCCTATCAAGATCAATTTTGTTTCTGTCTTCCAAAGTATTAGCTATCCCGCCCAATTTTGTGTCATCTGCAAATTTGATAAGCATTCCCTGCACCTCCTCATCCAAGTCATTAATGAGGATGTAGAACCTAAGGCCTTGGGTGCCAAATCTATCCCTCTGGGGTTCCCCAACCACCAATTGTTTGGTGGTTTGCTGGTATAGTGCAGATGTTTCCCCCTTTCTAAAAGACTGAAATGCCTCTTCTAAGGCTTCTTTACTGGCAAGAAGAGCATTAAGCTAAAATACACTAGGTTGTGGTTTGTTTTTTTTTGCATTTTGGCCCTGCTCCTTTTGCTTTTAGCCCCACCCACCACTGGACTGTGGCCCCTGAGAGCTTTTCCGAAATAGAATTTGGCCTTCAGGCTGAAAGAGGTTCTGCACACAGCTGATGTACTGGGAAAGGAGCTACATGCTGGGAATATGAGGCAAAGGCTCCATATTCATATCAGCCCATATTAACTCTCCCCTCAATATTAAGGAACAGACCACTTTCTATAGTCCTCTCCTCCTTCCCAAATCTATACTTAAAGTTTCTACAATCTGTGGAGACTCATTGGATGGAATGGGAAATGCTGGGAACAGGCTACTTTATCAAATGCTGGGAACAGGCTACTTTATCGAAGTTTTTTAAAGCAGGGAAAAGTGGGTATTATTTGTGAAAGCAAAAGCAAACACTTTTCCCATTTGTCTAATTGGGCTACTCTGCTGTACCACAGCACCACCTAGAGGTTATGTAGTGGAAAAGCAGGAAAAGAATCACTCTTCGTGTACTGCTCAGATCTCAATTCTGCGACGAGACTGAAAGTAGATACAGTGGATCAACAGCCTTCTGTAGAAAAGCTCATTACGTACATGACATGAACTGTGTCATGAAATGGTCTATTCCTTTAAAATGTCATAATACCATAAGAAGAGCCATGCTGGATCAGACAAAGGGTCCATCTAGTCCAGTATTCTGTTCACATACTCATCCACTCAGTGTAAGTGAATAGATAGAACATTGATCTAGGTGAAGCGGTTGCAGCTCAGTGGTGGAGCATGTGCTTTGCATGCAAAAGCCCAGGTGTAAACCCTATCATTTTCAGGTAGGCTTGGGAAAGGCCCCTGTCTGAAACCCTGGAGAGCCACTGCCAGAGCCACTGGAGAGCCACTGCCAGACCAGTCAGTTCTGAGCTAGGTGGACTAATGGTCTAACTTGGTATAAACTCACCAAAAGGAATAAAGCAAACACCAACCTAGTTCTAGATGTTCATGGCAATTCTGTTGATCCCTGTTCTGTTTGTTGTTTTGCATTGTATTGTATTTCATTGTTTTAACTATTTGTATTGTATTTCATACTTTTAACTGATCAATGGCATTTTAGTCTTTTAATTGTGCGTAATCTGCCCAGAGAATGTTAGTTATTGAGTGGATTAGAAATAAATAAATAAATAAATAAATAAATGAACACCTGTACTGCTAACAACAAAACACAACCTTTTTCAGGTAGGGATGTCCATCGTGGGGAAATCTGGCCCTTTTTAGGCTCATCAGATTTCTGCGGTGCCCCTTGGCTCAGCTTGCATTTGTGATCTGAGATGCAGATTTTCCCCAAAATCTGGGAACCTTTTTCATTTTAATTTTTTTTTTCATTAACAGAAATTTGCCTAAATTATGCCTGCAATTTGTGCAAATTTCTATTCACAAAAATGTAAAAAAAGAAAAAACCCATCAGAAAATCCATGAGCTGGCCCAATGCGATGCAGACTGAGTCAGGCCAGCTTGCAGGGAAATGAGCTCAAATCCAGTGGGCTGATCTAATGAAAGCTCAGTGCGCTCGACTCCCCGGACAGATTCCTCTGACATCCTTATTTTCAGCTGTTCTGACTTGATGAAAAACAGCTCCCTATATGGATGTCACAATGTCATATGTTGTGGTAAAATATATAATCAAAGGAAGAAACAGACATGAAACGTAATCTTAAGGTTACTTAGAAGGACATTTGTAACATGAATGTCCACTTATGGATGGAATGAACCTTCCCCAACCAGATATTTCTCTATGAATCATTTATTTATCTAATAGTATATGTCTACTTAGAAGTAAGTCTCTTCGTTTTCAGTGGAGCAGTCCCAGGTAAGTGGGTATTGGATTGCAGCCTGCCAGTGCAAGCTAATACATGTCTACTCAGAAGTAAAGCCCATTAAGTTCAATGGACTTATTTCCAAGTAAGTGTATATAAAACTGCAGCCTAAATATCATATTTTCTTGTCCACTGGTTGAACAAAGAGTTTCTAATGTTACATATCCACTTCGCAACAAATAAAAAACGTAAACTTTGTTTGTATAACAGATGCAACTTGCAAATATTTCTCATTAGAAGAGTAATTAATATGCATAAATCTGTTTGCCAAGCAATCTAAAAGTGAATCAAGAATTAAATTAGACACAACACTCTGTTTATTTCCAATTTGGCTTTAAATGAAAATTTAGGGATGTATTCAGGGCAAATTATAACAATAATTTGTTGGGTTTTGTGCCTCAGTGTGCCCTCTTTCAGATGTTTTCTTTACTAGCTGCATAATTCTGAGAGAATAGAATCTTATTTTTAAAGTCTGTCTTCATGTAGTAGTCTTGGGAAATATTGTTGATTGTTTTAGAAAAGCAAATCTTCTGCTTATTCAAGCACTAGGGACAAAAATCAGTATAGAAATTCTGAGTTCTCCTTCTAGGTAGAGCAGAACCACCTTCCCACCAAAGTTTGTGAAGGGCCATCCCTTTTCCCCAGCTCACGGAATGCTTTTTTTCCCTAAGCCAATCCAAAATTTTGAGGCCTCAGAGTCAAATCTACTCATTCCCTCCACCCAAAACAGCCCCTTTCCTCCATCAGTCCTCCAACTCTCCTCACCTTTGTCTTATTTGGCTGGTGTGGCCAGCAGCAACAATAGTCCAGTGGTGGCAAGCCATGGAGAGAGGGAGAAGGGCAACATCCTGTGCTGACTTTGACAAGAGGCTCATGGGACAAAGTGGCATGGAAAGCCCCAGGTGAGCAACCTGCTCCAATCAAGTTTCAAACAGCCTTTTATGACTCCATGGCCAGATCACTCTTTCCAGCCTTCACCCTTTCCTTGAGGAGTAGAAGGCCATTAAGAGGCAAGGCTGTGGCTTGGGGCCTAGTATTCCTTCTCCTCTCAGTAAATTCCCTCTAGGCTTATTGCCTGCACTGAGAGGCTGACTCAGGGATTCAGGTTCCTGGCATGAAGGGGATCGGTTCCTTGGCAGTAGGGCGATATGAAGGCTCCAAGGGTAGACAATCCAGAGGACCTGTCGCAGGCACCCCTGACTCAAGGGCCCCAATCTGATGGCTCTGGCTCCGGCCAAGTCATGATTCTAGGGCCTGGGTGGGTTTTGGCAGGAGCTGCTGGATTTGTGTGTAACTGTGGTGAACCTCTGAATGCAGATGGCAGCTTCTCAGCCTTGAACTGACTCCACTCAC
Source organism: Heloderma suspectum (assembly GCF_057233095.1). Classification (NCBI taxonomy): domain Eukaryota; kingdom Metazoa; phylum Chordata; class Lepidosauria; order Squamata; family Helodermatidae; genus Heloderma; species Heloderma suspectum. The sequence goes on along the minus strand of NC_139460.1, from coordinate 55,245,667 downwards.
CCAGGTTGGCCATTGGATACTCTTGGGCAGGAAGGAGTATAAAGGTTCCCTGTTTTAGCTGAGCCTTGCTTGAGCAACATGGTCTTCCTGAGCTCTGGCATGTTCCTGTATCCTTGGTTGTTCTTTGGTCCTGGCATCTGGCTTGCACCTTGAGCCTGCCTCTGGGTTTGTCCTTTGGCCTTGACATGACTTCTGGCTTGTCAGGTTTCTGATTCCCAGCTGACCTTAGACTGCTGCCCACAGCCCATCTCCGACAGGTTTCCAGAACCTCTGCTTCTGGTCTGATGGATCTGGCTGGCCCCTCCTTGGCTGAGTCGAAATCAGAGCCCAGGCTATGCTCAGGGAGATGTCTTTCTCTCTCTTGTGGCAGTGCCTGACAAGCTGTGTATCAGGACCAACTCAAGGCCTTGCTACAACTGCACTTTAAGACCTTTTGGAACTCCCAAAATATTGTCACAGTCATTCAGTGGTTTGGCTGAATTCTTGCAACCATATTATTAAAATAAATTGAGTATGTATGTAAATAAATATTTAAAGCTTCTGGAATGGGGAAGTGTAGCATTTTATTTGCATCCCCTCATGAGAATGTCAGTCTGAGTAACATAATGCCAGAATAATGCCAAAATAATGTCACAAATGAATCCATTTGTGCTCTTTTTAAATGGCTTAGACAGGAGGTTTCCTCCCCCATCGTGGGCAATGGTTTACTGGGAAGGAGACTGCAGATGCTCAGGGAATAACTCAGTGCATGCCCATTTTAAAATAGCACTAAATTCACAACATGGTTCTGATTATGTAGCACATAAATTTTGAAGTTCTGTTCACCACAAAAAATCAAATAAATTCCTGAGTTAACTAGGGATGGGCAAATCTGTCAAGCTTGATCTTGTCGAGATTTCTCAAGGACTCGTTCCTTTATGGTTCAGTACAGCTTTTTTTCTTCACAGGAATTTGGACATATTGTGTGCATTGTTCAAATGTACACATTTCTCCTTGTGCATTTGCAAATGTGTGCATGTTAATGGATGCATTTTTTTGTTTTGTTTCTCAGAATGCATCGCAAGCTTTGAAATGTATGGATTTCGGACTGCCAATGGCATTTGGGTCCTCATTTCATTTTGGGAGGCATGAATTTCATTATTCCATTAAAAAAACAAACCCTCAACATTTTCTCAACCATTCCTAAACCTAACCAACCTGCTCTTTCTGTGTGTACACATACAACAGAAACTAGCCTTGTGTTGGCCTCATGTTGAGATGATATGGAGAAGACCTTGGCTTTGAGATAAAGTTAGCCACCTTCACCTTAAGGCAACCTTCTCTAACCTAGCGCCCTCCAGATGTGTTGTAGTGCAACTCCCATCATCCCCAGCCAGCATGGCCATTGGGGATTATGGGAGATGTATTCCAACACATCTGGAGGGCCCCAAGCTAGGTAAGACTGCTTTAAGCTGTTATGATACCAAGCAGTCTAGTTATGTTCATTGCCATTTTGCTGGTGGATTGACCTTTCTTATCTATACTTTTTCCTATACACTATGTGAATTGATCTGTGGCATTCACACATCTCAAACTTGCATTTCTGGCTGCACAAATCATCTTCAGATCCTAAATTTCATCATGTCAGCACATCATAATTATTCCCATTCAAACATGTCCTAGTTTCTAACACTGGGACTGAGGAAAAGAATACAAATAAAGTAAAAATCCTCCACTTATTCTCCGCTGCATTTTCAGAATCCAGGTATGAGTCTCTCCATGAAATATGCCTGCTGGCTGGGATAGGATTACCCTTGAATCCCTTTGCTGTAGCAAAGCATAATGGTATAATGGAAAAAATAATGCCAGGATAACGCTATGTTTGTTGGACTCCCTAATACAGAGTTGGGTACAGTAGCAGGCATAGCAGGGAGCATGTGACTCCCTTGTTACAACAGTTTCTTGGTCTGTTGTTACTGTTCTTACTGGTCTGTTTCCAAGGACAAGTCAAAGTGCTGGTTATGACCTCAAAGGCCCTAGACAACCGGGGACCAGGCAATTTAAAAGACCACATTTTCCCATATGAAGCTATCTGGATTTTAAGAGGACCTTCCGTTCTGTCCCAGCACTATCAGAGGCACATTTGGTGGAGACTGGAGACACAAGAAAGGGCCTTCTCAGTGGCTGCTCCCAGGGTCTGGAACTCCTTGCTAAGGGAGGCTAGGTTGGCTCCCCCTCTGTTGTCCTTCTGCCAGTAGGCAAATAATTTTGTCTTCAGACAGGCTATTGGCTTTAAGCTTACTTGTTTGCTGAAGTAGGTTTTAATATGGTGGTGCTGATTATTTCTTTTTAATTGATATGGAATGTTATCTGTATTGTTAACAACTGCCTTGAGCCTATTTTTAGTGGGAAAGTGGCTTAGCGCTTGCCATGTGGAGGCTATATTAATGTTTATATGTGTTTGCTGTGTTAAATAGGACCCAGGTAAGTTAGGGTTAATTGTTTGGTAGAGAGTGAGTGATAGGTGGGAGGTGTGTGTGTGTGTGTGTGTGTGTGTGAGAGAGAGAGAGAGAGAGAGAGAGAGAGAGAGAGAAGAGATGGAGTTTATAAAAGGCAGGAGCAGACAGTTGGTTAGATGGAGATAGGAGAGAGAGCCTTAGGGTTTGATGAAGCTACATCTAGATAGTGGGGTTGAGGGAATAGGAGTTAAAAGAGGTAGAGTAGGCAGAGTAAGACTGAGAATCAAGTGATTAATTAACTATAAGATAGAACATCTCTTGCCACTGTGATGTAGTGGTGAGAATGTTGGACTGGGAGCCAGGAGATCTGGGTTCTAGTCCCCACTCAGCCATGGAAACTCACTGGGTGACTTTGGCCCACTCACAGACTCTCAGCCCAACCTACCTCACAGGGTTATTGTTGTGAGGATAAAACGGAGAGGAGGAGGATTATGTATGCTGCCTTGGGTTCCTTAAGGAGGAGAGAAGGCAGGATATAAATGTAATAAATAAAGAAATAAATCTATTGTATTAAATAAACTTTAATTTGTTTGTTTTTAAATTATAAAATCCCATGCCTTTCTCATCTTTCTGCATGACTAATAGTGTTCATATTTCCTGGGTACTTCTTCTGGTCAGGTAAAGGGAACAAATTAGGCATATTGGGTGTCTCTTTTACCTAGTGACTTTAGGGGCTGAAGCTTGTGGGACAGTGAGGACAGCTGTCCCAAAGAGGAGGCAGATGGACATTCACTGCAAGCAACTTCCATCCTGAAACTGCTATAGTCTTAAAGGGAGAATCCAGCATGTATTTTGCCTCTACAACAGTTCCTCACACTCTGTGCAGCTAGGTACAGGACTTCATGTTTTTTTTTAAATTTTGTCTATCTCCTCCTTACACAAGGCAGAATTAGGGTACCCGGTACAATCCTATGTATATTTAGACAGAAAGAAGTCCTACAACTCCCAGCATTCCCCAGCTAGCATGGCTGTCAGCACAGGACTGTGCCCTACATGATACAATTCAGTGTGTTCCAAAGTTGGGGAACTGCAGAGAATTGGCAGTTCTTGTCCAGTGTTATGTTGTAATAATTTTTTTAAAAAAACAAAACAAAAATAAAAACAGAGCAATGAACAAATCATGAGCTCTTCGCATCTAAATGGCACAGCTCTGTTTCCAAATGAGTCTTTTATTACAGCATGGAATTATGTACAAAGTAACTTCTGAAATGCTATAATGTTATTTCTCAGATGTTATTTTTTATAGATGATGGTCTTTGAAAGTAATTGTGTTGGTCTTAATCTCTTGTTTGGGGCAGCCTGGTGTTTTGTGCTTATGGCATCCTATTAAATAGAACCTTATGAAACAGATTCTCATTTGAAGCTTAGTGATGGTCTAAAGGACAGCATCAGTCAGGAAACTTGCTCCATGTCATCAATGTAATATTTAACCAAGAATCAAACTTCTTTTCTCCCCCAGCCCCCACCCCTGCTGCCAAAGTCAAATTGACCAGGATTTTCATTTCAAAAGACTCCAGTTAACCACACAACTACTTAGGTAATGGGTAAATCACATTATCTCCTTACATACATTTGCTAACAGAGTAAAAAAAAGAGTTTTATTGGCTGCTCTGCCTCCTTCAATTAGTAAGTGTTTTTAAATCCTTTCAAAACAAATATCACTGTATAATCAATATGATTATCATCATATGCAATAACACTGATAAAATCTGGTTGGCAATAGTTCCAGTCCTTAAAATGGAAGTTGATGAGATTTAAATCAGTGAGAAACATGAATTTATGATGGAAGATGTGTGTGGTGGTGGGGAGAGATGGCTAGCTCCAGCGTTATGGATGTGGGAGGAAGGATTACTTTACCAACTGGCAGAGCCCTTCTTTACAAGGGTTCCCCCCAAAAAATTACTGATAGACTGACACCACAGGCCAATCCTAGGGATGTATGAGAAATTTGTTTCAGTTCATTTTTGATCAGGATTTACCCAGTGCGCAGCTCCGAGACTGAACACAGACCTGGATGCAACCTGTGGTTGAAGTCCATACATTTCCGAACTTAAAATGTAATTCATAGACCAAAACAAATGTGTTTGACAGCATGTGTACATTTGAAAAATGTGTACGAAAAATGCGTTCCTTTGAAAAATGCACAAATACACTTCAATCAATGGAAGAAGAATGCATACATTTTAAATAGTTTCTTGGAGGAAAAAAGGCAGGATATAAATGTAATAAATAAATATGTGCACAGCTGGTGCATACGTTTGGAAAATATGCATAAAAGTACGCATGGATTTTCATGCAAAAAGAAAAAACAAAGCTCACAATCTGATACGGACTTGAGTTGGAACGAACTTCAAGATGGAATCAAGGGGTAGATCTGCAACAGCGCAGTCTTGCACATGGGGAAGGTTTTAATGAAAGATTCTCTTTTTAAACAATACTGCCAAATGTCCAGATACAAAAAGCAGAACAAGAGAAGGCAACAATCACATATACAGAAATCCAAATAAAACCAATAAAGTCGATCTACCTACTTGGGTAGAGTCTTTGGTTTCAGAGCAGATGCAGAGTTCCTTCCGGAGAGGATGATCTGAGTGAGAGAGCATCCCTGGCCTCCTAATGAGCTTTTGTTAGGAAGATAGGGAATGAGAGTACTCACTTTTATGGGAACCTGAATTCAATAAAAATCAGCCCCTTAGTGGAGACGGCCTGTTGTTTTGCCTGATAGAGTGATACCCACCATTTCTGACAAGAATGGTCTAGCCAGAAAATCAGAAAATTACTTAGTGGCTGAACCCACCTTCTTACTGATTCTAAACTTACATCTCTAACTAGGTGGGCTACTATTAAAAAGAAAGGTAAATATTTATTGGAGAATAAAAGATAAGATCTGGCCTATTCATTGTTTCTGAGCAGGGGGCCAACATACCAGATACTCAAGGGGGCAATATTGAGCTACATCAGACTATAGGGGTTTGTCACAACCAGTATGGTAAATTATATTATACTGAAGTTGCAGCTAGGGATGGGCAAAATCACCATTTCTTCGCCTGCGTGCCACTCACCAGACCCCCGCTGGCCACCCAACCCCGGTCGCTGCACATAGCGAGCTCCCAGGTGATCTGTGGTTGCCCAGTTGCATAAATAGCCTCTTTATGGCTTCCATTTGCATAAATGGTTATTTACAAAAAAGGCCAAACTGCTATTTTTACACAAAGTTGTGGCTCGGTGTGGGAATGAGCAACCATGCCCTTGCCCAACTCGGTGCATGCTGAGTTAGGCAAGCAAAGGGATCTGTGGTCCAGGGGGCTGAGCCGGTGAGAAATGGCCGAGCTTCAAGGCCCAACCACATACCTGGGCCATCCCTAGTTGCAGCTAAAGCTCACTTCTGATATTACACTGGTGGTAGATTACAAATGGAGGGGCTTATTTACCTCTCATTGTCGTACTTTAGCTGTGCTTCCTGGGCAGCTTAAGAAGTGGATATTTATGACAGGGAAGCAAAAGGAGGAATGTTGAAATAAAAGCCATCACACTTCCAAAGAACACATGGGATGTGTGTGTGCGTGCAAGTTCATATAAAATTGTAGCAAAAGTGCAATTTCCACCAGGACCAGAGTTTCGGGTGACCAAGTTTTTCTGGAATCAAGCAAATCACCTGACCTGCTCTGGCCAATCAAGTGTAGTTCCTCCTTTTGGCTGGAGCTATTGCACAGACTGAATCGGCCTCTGATGTCCCGCAGGGCCCACTGTGAGTTCAAGTCCTAACAGTGAAGAAGAGCAATCAAATAGTGCTGCATCCTGATGCTCTTTGCAATCTGAAAATGTGGTGCCTAATAAGGTTTAGAGATGTTGATTGTAGGGTGATGGTGATATGGTGGTGGATGGGTTTAAGGACTGCAAGCAAAATACTTGAGCAGAGAGAAGATGTGAGTGTTGTTGTTGTTGCTGCTGCCTGAATCAAGGGAAGTATATGAATGGGGAAGAGCATTCATAGCTTTGAGGGGATGTTTAGCTGGCACCTGAATTTCTTTCCTCTATTTCACACTTATTGGGTGTGTGATTTTTCTGCCCAGCACAAGTTAGTGCCTGTAAGTAAAAATGACATTTAATTTTAAGCACCAGTGCATACCATTTTTATTTAATGTACCATGTCTCTTGGGTGCAGAAGAAGGAAGTGTGCTCCATAGCACTTGCCAGTCGCAAGAAACATAATTGTAGAAGAGAAATCTACAAGAGGAAGACTCTAGCAAAATAGAACTTAAGCTCTGCATTTTAAATGTGTCTGTTATTGCCCTTGGGCTGGGATAACCGGATAAGCACTTCTAGAGACTATGGCCTCATTCTCACAAACTAGACCTAGTTCCCACTCCCAGGTATGGGTAACCTGTTTCTAGGCTGTTCCAAGTTCAGGAGTTCAGAGAGGACTCCTTCTCCTTCTGACTTTTGATAACAACAAAGCAAAACCAAAATGCCTCTCTCGGTTTTCAGACACTCAGCACCTGGCAGCATTGGAAAGCCCCGAGGGAGGGAGTTTTGGCTAAGTCCTCCAAGGGCTTTTCAAGAAGCTCAAGCAGCCCAAGAGGCTGCGAAGACAGAATGGGGGGGGGATGTTAAAAGAAAGAGCACCCCCCGCCACCTCCTTCCAGTAAGGTAACCACTGAAGCCTTGCACCCAGAGAAATTTCTCTCAAATTCTCACCCCTTCCCACAATTTTCAGGTGCAGTTTCTTTTTGCTGCCCCCCGCTCCAATGAATGGTAAAAAATAAATAGGTCAAAAAATTCAGCACAGTAGTATTTACCCTTAGTCACCCTTTGGCGCAGAATCACTGGTGCCAGGCCTACTGAATTAGTCTTCAGATTCTTCAGCATACCCTGGCATATGGCATGTCACACGCTTGAGTTCTTTGTAAGGGCAGGATTGAATCCTTTAATCTTAAAAAGATTTGCCAAATGTTATAAAGTTGTACAAGAATGGGAAGGAAGGAAGGAAGTAATGTCTGAGGGAATAGGCCATGCTATTAAACATACCGGTTTCGTTATAAGATGTTACAGTATTTCAAAGGCAACCTTAAAAGGGAAGATGAGTTCTAAAGCAGAAGGAATCCACAGCTTCTGCCAGTTCACGTTCTTTCTTTCCTTGGGGGGTTTCAGTGCAAAACACGTGACACTAACCAATTTGTGATGTTCTTGCTTAAATTGGTGAGAAATGCTGTGATTTATTTTGATAAATGGAGCCATTGCCTCAAGCCAGTCAAGATTCAACATCTGAATAACCATGTATAAACACAGGGATGTTAGAAGTGCTCCACATACATCCCAAGAGTAACTCCCTTGAAGCAGCAGAATTATATCAAGAACAAATCTTAGCCATGATTTTTTTTTTTTAACAATGTGCCAAGGCAGAAAGGTTTGTTTTGTTTTGATGTTTCTTCCCCAAGAAATCCCTTGGCAGTCAGGAGAATATGCAAGATAAGCTTTCTGATGAACACAGGGCACTTATACCTTATATAGCTTACTGAATGTATTAATGCAGCATATAAACTCATATCAACTTGCTGCAGAAATCCACAAGAAAATGGAAATTGGGTTGAATATTATGGGTCTAAGTAACACTTCAAAATCCTGCTACCTGCTCATCTATTTACTGAACACATGAGGGGTTCATTCATCTGAACACCCCTATTGGCAAAGTAAGTTATCTCCTGTGACAATATGCATTCAGGACTGCTACAGAATATGCATGCAGGGCCAAACCAAATGTGTTGGTAACTGTGTGCATATAATAAATACAAATATATATTTTTAAGAATGTAAATGGCTGTGAGAGTCCTGAGCTGTGTCAGTACCCACAGGGGTTGGGAGAAAGAGTTTAACTCTTTCCCTGCCTGCCATGGACCTAGTGAAAATCCCCCTTCCCAGAATAGTTATTTGCATCGGGAGGGAGCAATGGAAGCTTCCCTCCTGATGCGAAAAGCAATTTTATTTGGAGAGGGGATGACTTTCCATATGTATGTATACCAGTGAACTTAGGATAACACTCAATGCATCTCAGCTTATATGCCATAATAATAATAAAAAAAGGTTAGCCCTTAAGGTGCCGCACAAGACTCTTTGCTGTTCATGTTGAAAGGATTGTGTGTATGTGTGCAAAGAAGCTATATCTTGTCATTAATCTCCCTTGAAGTTGCACAGAATTACAATGGGCTAAATCCAGAGTTCCTGTGAACAGAATCCCACTCAAGGGATGCTCTTTTTGGAGGAAGGGGAGGAGATTTTCCTTCTTCCTGCAGCTCCCTGTGACCTCTGAAAAGCTGCTTTGGAGGGTTTGGGGGACCCCCCACCTGAACAGCATGCAAGCTGGGACTGGGGGCACCCCAGGGAAGGAGGGAATCAGTGGAAATTGCCTCCCCCCTTTCCTCTAGCAGGTCCTCCACTGGATTTTAGTCCCTTCCACAAGAGGAAGGAGCCCTTCTATTTGCAGAGGGACAACTCTGGATCCAACCTGATGTATGCCATCCCTCCCTCACCTTTGTTCACTCTGCTATTTTAACAGATATAAAGGAAGCAGTGCCTTATTTTTCTCATTAAAGTTATTAGGTAGAAATCTGAATATATATGCACCAAAATCACGTCTTTTAAGATGCACTTTTGAGAGTAGAACTACATTATAGCTGATTGCCGTGACTTTTTGTGTGGCTTAATTAGGGTTTTAATGCACCATTAATGTAGCAAGGATTTGTGTTAAAATTACAAGATAGCCGGCTGACAACTGCTATGAAACCCACCCAATGCTTGACTGTCCTTTAACTCACTATTACCTCCCCATCATACATGCGTACAATCTCAATTGTGGGAGCTTAATGGAATAATCATACTCATGCCATCTCTTTAAAAGGTGAGATTCAATACCATTAACACATTATATTAGTCCTAAAATGGAATTCTCAAGAAGAGTATTTCAGCAAGAAATTAAATCATAATCAAGTAATTATCTAATGAGGAAGTTCACAATTCATTCTAGCCTAGAGTGAAAGAGGGAAAGTGTATGTATGAAGTAAGGAGGGAAGATGGCAAAAGAGATAAAACTCTTGGTTCGAAGTTCTACAAAACCCTGTGTTAAGATTAAAAAAAACTGCAATTTTTATTGCAGTGTGAACTTTGATAGCTCCCTTGGGCCTTCATTTTAGAAAAAGAAAGGCCATCTTGTTGCATATGGCAGAAATTTCAGGATTTTTCAGTGTTAGCTATGCACTTTATATCTCCTGCTTTTCTAAAAATGAAGGATAGATTTTTTTAAAATGGAAGTCAGGTGAAGCTGTGAAGAATGGGCATGTCGATCAGTGAAAAAATATTAGTCACCTAGGTTGCTAGAGCTGCTTCAGTCTAAAGGTCAAGTTGGTGTTAAGATATCAAGTGAGGACATGTTCCAGTTGTGATCTGATGAAGATATCATACCATTCACTAGCTAATATGATCTTCTGATTATCAGTGATCTTTATGTTCTAGATACAGTGGTGGGATATTTCTGAAAAAAGAGGCTGAACTTGGCTTATTCTTTTGCTTTTATTGTAGATTTTAGCATCTTAAATTATCAAATGCCCTATAACTTGGCACCAGTGGAGAATGTATTTTCAAAGCAAATAACTGGTTCAGAGGATGGATTTTCCTTAAGACTACAGCAGGGGAGAAAAGGATTAAATTCTCTCGCCACCGCTGCTGCGATGCTGATAATTATCACCCCAGCTGGAGACCACAATACCTAAGGAAGTGTCTCTCCCATTATGAACCTACCTGTACACTAGAATTAACATTTGAGGCCCTTCTCTGAGTGCCTCCTCTGAGGGAGGTTCACAGGATGGCAAAAAGGGAGGGGGCCTTTTCAGTGGTGACCTCCTGATTGTGGAATGCTCCCCTCAATGAGGTCTGCCTGCCATCAACATTGTCATCTTTTTGGCACCAGAGTAAGACTTTCTTCTACTCCCAGCACTTGACAGCTTGTGATGGGCTTTTTAATTTAGTTGACTTATTGGGTTGTGGTATATTTTTTTTGTTAATTATTTTTAGCTGTTAAATTGTTTTAAATTTCTGTATGTTTTAATTTTTGTTGTAAAATGCCTTACATCTTTTCTGAGAAAGGTGTCTAAGAAATGTTAATAATAATAAAAATAGTAATATTAATTTGCATTAAAAGAAACCCCATGGCACAGTAAATGCAAAAATACATTTAAAGTCATATGGCCCTTAGAAACTTAGAGGCAGGAAAATATTGGAGTATAATGGCTGTTTTACTTAATAATATGTTTTTAAAGATTACAGTACTGTTTTTCCCTTCAGAATGACCCCTTTTACATCCGATTTCTCCCGTGGATCTCAAAACACTATGTAATGGCAGAATTACACTACACATCATACTGTTTTCATGCCAGCTTCCTCCAAAGAATCCTGAGAATGTAGTTTTGTGACAGTACTGAGAATTATTACTAAATATCCCTAAGTGTCTTCACAGAACTTCAGTTCCCAGTTTTCCCTGGCATGAAGGAATGACTGTTAAACTAGTTTAAGAGCTTTTCTACACGAGGCTGTTAATCCACTGTATCTACTTTCGGTTTTGTCACAGAATTGAGATCCAGGCACTACATGAATATGGCTTCCCTTCCTGCTTTTCTGCTACTTAACCTGCAGGTGGTGCTGCGGTACAGCACCAGCGCTAAGGACTTTGTGCTAGCATAAACCAATGTTCGTGCAGCATCATTGGCGCTCCTTAGGCAAAGGGAAAAAGTGGCAGTTTACTGCCAAAATTCAGCAGCGAATTGCCACTTTTCCCCTTTGCCTAGCAAGTGCTAGTGACATTGTGCTTCTGTTAGTTTTCACTAGCACTGTAACAGTACTGGATAGCACCCCAAGAGTTTGCAGAGTTCTGTCTATGGCACTCCCCCCTCCACCAGCATCTCCTGGCAATGAAATGTAAGGGTGGGAAGACCCCTTCCCCCTCTGTTGCGACACTGTGGCTGCCTAGTCAACCATCTCACCAGCCGGTGCTGTCACTTTCCCTTCTTGATGCTATACTTAGGGCCACTTGATAGATTACTAAATGAATTATCAGTCAAAACTGACAAAGCAGGTATCTTCAACTTTGGTGTAATTCTTTGTTCAATCAAAATGAAGGCGGTGTATCAACACTGTCTTCTGCTAAACCCTGGGTTGTTAAATTCTGTCACATAAACTATGAATGAAATCTACTAAGGCTGCAGTCCTATGTCCATTTACTTGGAAATAAGCCCCACTGAACTCAATTAGACTTACTTCTGAGTAGGCCTGTTTAGTGAAAGTGGCTTATGGAATTAGAGTAGGTACCTGAATAGGATATGATTTGGACATTTATGCAACTTATTTCCAGTAAGAAAATAATCTACCCTTTGGATTGGAACTTTACTGTCTGTTTAAAAAAGAAAAGAAAAAAAGAGCACTCCAGAAAATGTCCTTTAAAGAATAAAACCCACATCCATATAGACTATTTCACCCATGAAGGGTGACTATTATATTCCTTTCAGAAGTAAAAAAGGCCCATAAGTCACAGATGCAAAGGCAGGAATGGGTGGTATCACAATTCTTAGATGAGCTCTTTAATTTATTCTAATTAATTTTACTAATTTGTTTAAAACCAAAACAGTATGTTTATGATTTTCAGCAGCCTCTACTGAATATGTAATAAGAGCAAAGTTGAGCCTCAATAGCTGTAAAAATAATTCATTTTACTCAATGCTTTGTTTTGCTACCACTAACACCTTAAGGGCTGGGAAGTGACTTTTTTCCTAAATGAAGCTTTTTATGGTTTCCACACACTCTTCATGAATAGTAATGTGTAAAGGGGCAATTTATCTTGAACACCCCTGGTCCTACCTCCCCCAGGTCTTTACAGACATTAAAACATTCCTATGTATTTAAGCAACTCTTTTGAGCGTGGTGGTAGTCAACCTTCAGTCAATGTGGGAGAGGAAGAAAGGAGTCCCAGAATATTGCCCCTTTACCTCATTACTGTTCATGAAGCAACATTACCAGGCTGATCAGTTCCACAGTGACCTTGGTTGTGGTAGGTTAGTTTACTCACTGAACCACTTTGTAATCCAGCTTCAGTACTCAGGCTGCAAGTATGAACCACCGGTGGTTTTCAGCTTTGACCCTGTTCTCTTAATTGGTAAACTGTATTACCCCTTTCTGGGCCTACCTGTAGCCATTTCCACCAGGCCTACACCTGTTCTCACAAGATCAAGTAAGTTCTCCTCACTCTTTCATCTAAGAGCAGGAAATGCTCTACTCTTCACATCTCTGAGTTTTTCTACACGAGGTTGTTAATTGCTGTATCTGTGTTCAGTTTCATTGCAGAAATGAGATCCAAGCTCTACACAAAGAGCTTTTCCTTTCCTGAATTTCTGCTACATAACCTCTAGATGGAGCTGTGCTAAAGTGGAATAGCACAAATACACCAGTAGAAACAGTGCTTTCAGAAATGTTACCAAATTTCCACATTCTAAAAAAAAAATTGGGAAAGTGCTCTGAAGAAACAGAAGCAAAACTGGAGGATCATGACGTTGTCTAAAGAACTTGTAAACAACTATGAGTAAGGATTCACAAGCACACAATAAATGCCTCATGTAGAAAAGCTCTCCATCTCTAAGGATGTCAGAGAATTCTGCCACGGACTGAAATGGGATTGAATTCCCTTCAGTCTGTGCCATGGAATCCTCTGCGGAACAGCACCACGAGGTCCTGTGGAGCTAGCAGTTATGCGGCTTTTTTTCATCGTCCGCAAAGAGTCACAGAATTTTCATAAATAAAAACACAGTGTAGTATATTCCAATAATAAACATGTAAGTTTTTTTAAAAAAGGAATTGTGCTCACCACCTTGTTTGTGGGTGTTCTTTTTAAATTGAAATCCTCCGTCTCCATTTACTTTCAGCCAAAAGTACTTCCCCTTCCTAGGGGCTTCCCAAAAAAAGGCTGTCTTAGGTGTGCCTGAGTGATAAACTCTTTGTTTAAAGCAACGCTGTTTTAAAGAAAGAAAAAACCTTTTAAAATGACCATGCCAGTCCTGGAGCAGCATGGTCATTTAAAAAGGTTTTTTCTTTCTTTAAACAGCATTGCTTTAAACAAAGAGTTTATCACTCGGGCACACCTAAGACAGCTTTCTTTTGGGAAGCCCCTAAGAAGAGGAAGTCTTTTGGCTGAAAGTAAACGGAAACGGAAGATTCCAATTTTTTAAAAAATGCGTAAATATTTATGAAAAATAGCAATTCTTATGGAAGTTATGCAGACTCATGGAGATGGCTGGGCATCAGAATTACGGTTGTCAGTACAGATTTATCTTTGTAATTTTCAGAGTGGAAGAAAAGAGAGGAGAATTCTGGGGGCTTGTGAACGGCGGAACGGAGCCCTGGCCTCAAACTGCGGAAGTCAAACGGCACAGAAGGTACACAATTCGTACATCCCTACCCATCTCCTGAGTTGCTCTCCTTAGCCATGGGTGGACAACTTGTGACCCCCCAGATGTTGCTGGACTGCAGCTCCCATTAGCCCTAGGCAGCACAGCCAAGGGTCAGGGATGATGAGAGTTGCAGTCCAGCAGCATCTGGCCCAACTTTAGTCAACCTCCCCAGTGACTAGCTGTTTCTTGGACCAGCCGCTCTTGAAGCTGAAACAACTTCTGGGGAGTGAGGAATTCCCAATAACTTTCCACGTATCCTCTTCAGAATTCAAGGTAGGTTTGGTAGATGCCTAAACTGGGAATTTCAGCATAGATCAATCATATTTAATAAGATGACTGTAATAAATGGGGGTCCATGGAAGACCTCTATAATGACAGAATGGTTGTTCTCTCATTGCTAAAGTTATTGGAGTAAGAAGAATCAGCTCACTTAGGTTCAGCGTAGAAGATGTTTGGCCTTGCCCAACATCCACTTGTGTTGGACTCCGATGACAATGCTGGTTCAGGATGCTTGGAGTTGTATCCCAACTGGAGGACAGCAGGTTGGTGAAGGCTGGTGTAGACTATCACACAGTGCACAGAATATGAATTAATTAAAATGAATTATGTGTCCTTACAGAATGTTTATAGTGATTAATTCTCAATGTAGTGTTGGCTATTTGCATAATATCTTGTCAGACATTAATTATATCCACAGATAGCAAATTATACCCAACTGTAACAAATTGACTGTTATCATTAATTCTGTCACAAATGGGGAAAAATTATACATACTGGTTGTAGCATGGGTTATTTAGCAGGGCACAGGCTATTAGTAAGGGAAATGTGTGTCCTACAAAAAGAGTGAGATATAACTAATGGTAATTCCATTATACCCACTTCTGATATGACAGGCCAGTTCCCATCCTCCCCTCCCCCCCCCCCGCTTCCAAAGAAGAAAAGAAAAAGAGGAAAGGGATGAAAAAGCAACAACTGGAAATAAAACCAGAAAGGAATCTAGGATTCAAAAGGAAGTTGGTAATAAAAAGTATATGAAAAGGATTAAATTAAGTGAAAATAATTGCTGAGAGATTGATTTGTAATATGGACATGGGTAGTGCCCCAGGCAGGGTTAACAGCAACTGAAAGATCTACTCTGTCCACTAAGATGTCTTGTAAGCCTCATGTGTTGTGAGAATTCTCTGTTATGGTTATGATTGTTTCTATAATAGTATCCCCAGAGTATATGGCACTTTACAGAGTTGTGAAAGTCAGGTCTCTGTCCCAAGGAGTTTACCATGTACAGTCACATAGAGTGGGAAGGAAAGGGCTTGAAATCTGCGAACGAAGAGGGCACTCAGACAGATTACTTGTCAAGAGAAAATTACTTGTCAACACAAAAAAAGATGCTGCATTTAAAAAGTACTGTTTCACTGATATGATCATCATTTTGTTACTTTATTCATAGCACCATCCACATCTGCTCAGAAGTAAGTCCCACTGAGCTCAGTGGGGCTTACTTCCTGGCAAAGTGGTATCAGATCACAGTCTATACCAGCCTAAAATCCCACATGTAAAACAGAGTTTTCTGCTTCCGTTTTAAATGCAGGATCACAACAGATTCCTTTACACGTGCTTCCTTTCCCCCCCTCCCTCTCCCCCTCCTTCTCCCCCTTCTCTGAGTCTTCCATATGTTTCATTGGTCAAGCTCCTCTTCTTGCGGCTTTTGATTTTTCATGGAGGGAATTCAAGCGGAACACAAACAAGGTAATTTGATAGCTCATTATCTCCAATGTATTTAAAAATGGAATAAAGGTCCTTTAGTGCAGAAGACGCCCTGGAGGAGGTGAACAATGTCATCTAAAGGACCTGCAAACTTCCGTGAGTGAGCAATCTCCATAGCAAGATAAAAGCTCCATGTGACGAAGCCCCAAGTGTGCATGATCCGTTACATAATACATTAAGGGTGTAATCCTACGGGGATGGCCATAAGCCTCTGAACTCAGAGGCTTATGGCTATCCAGTGCAGCAGAGCGGGAAGAGTGGCAGAGGCAATCTTTGCCTCTGTGCAACCCTCGTGCTGCATTTTAGCTAGCTGGGCATTTTCACCCATCTACCTGAGGCATCGGGGAGTGGGAGGAAAGAAGGCTGGGGAGGCCAGAGGATTCTTGGTAAGCTGGCCTTCTCAGTCCCTTCCACTCCCCTCCGCTCCCCCTGGAATGCCCCCTTTACCTTTCTGCCAACGTCACCTTTGTGACCTCAGAGAGGCAACCTGCGTGGTCCTTTCTGCACTGACCACGAGGGGGAAGGAGCAGGGAGCTCAGACTCCTGGGTCTGAGGCCAGAGTGCTGTCTCTGACCTCAGACCCAGGAATCTGAAGTATCCTTTGGCCCCCCAGACACTGTCTGGTGGCCATAGGATTGTTATCTAATAGTCTAAGCTTTTGCATGATTTGGAGTGGCTGTAGATAACACTTTTTATGGAGAGGAATGTTTGCAATACTAGATTTTGAGGACATCAGATGCCAATGTTACTGTGCAAAATAAATTCTCAGCAGAAGGTCTCTTTATCTAGCAAGTAGGTTCCTCAATATATCTTACCGATTCTGAACAATATTTCATCAAAACCTATCTAGGCCTGATCCTATGCAGAATTAGGTTTGCCTAAATCCATAGATTACACACATCTAATCTGTAGATTAGGAGTGGCCTGCACAGTGAGTTAATATTGGTTGCAGGTAGGATGGGGGAGGATAGGATATTTTATTAAAAAGTTTCAAAGCTGCTGATTTAGCTGTGTGAACAGGTGGCATAAGTGTACATACAAAATCAACTTGTGTTCTTTTTTTGGGACTGGAATGACTCTTGTCCTTCAGGAAAATTAGCAGGATATTTAAATAATTCCTGAATATGAAAACATTTTACATAAAATAGTTACACTGTAAAACTACTGTCCTTGAATATCACCTTGATCTCACAGTGGTAGAAAATGAGATGATCTGAGAATGAATGAATCATATCATGTTCTGCATTAAAAATTGGATGCCTTTGCATGGGATTCCATCTGCATATTAAAGAGAAGAAATGCCTTTCCATTTCTAATACTTCTCTACATAGAAGACAAGAATGACACAGTAGGCACCTTAGTGAGGGGGGTTGTCAGGGTGGACACTGAGCCCATAGAATCCCAGAGTAGTTCTGATTCTGAGGAAGAGGAGCTGCTCCTGGGAGAGGAGCGCGCTCATCTTTTCCAGGGCCAACAGCTGATAGAGATTCCTTCCACCGGCATTCTTAGCTTAGATAGCAGTCCTGGGAGTGACAGAGCGCGGGAAGAAGACTTGCTGGACGCGCGACACTGACGCAGGGAGCGGCGCCAAATGGAGGGCGCGGAAAGGAGGCGTAGTGCCCGGTTGGCGCTCAAACAACGGTTGCGCCCAGAGGATCCAAGGGAAAAGGGGAAGGACTCTCCCTAGCCCATAAGTTCAGGGTCTGCCAGTGATTCCCTTTCAAACGGGGACCAACTGTTCCAACTTAGGGCATAGGTATTCTGCTGCTCATATCTAGCTGCTAACAGTAGAGTTGTTAAGTTGTAAAAGAGGAATAAAGCTTTGAAAAGAATCCCTTTGTCTGTGTCTGGACTTGGCTACTGGATTAGACTGAGAGAGGCCTCCAAGGAGCCATTGACAGGGATGTTTGCTTCTCGAGTTAAAACAAGATGTAATACATCCAAGGTTGTGCTGGGCCTGTATTTAAGTATAGCCTACTTACACTTACACATGATCTTCCAAAAATTATGTTAGAGCAGCCTTCCCCAACCTGGTGCCCTCAAGGTGTTTTGGACTTCAACTCTCATCAGCCCCAGCCAGTATGACCAATGGTCAGAAATGCTGGAAGTTGTATCCAAAACATCTGGAAGACACCAGGTTGAGGAATGCTGTGCTAGAGCTTGGGCGGCCATGTTACATTGTAGAAGTACATCTGGTGACACCAAAAGAGAAGCATGCTGCCATGTTCACTGACCTTTTGGTTGGGGAGTTGGGGGAATGGAGAACCTGTAGAACAGCAACTGCAACACAGGCAAGGTGATGGCTTTAAGTGGACAACTAATTCTGAGTATGTAAAAACTTTGGACATTGAGGCTAAATCGCCACCTTATTTATTTTATTTTTATTTATTTATTTCATTTCTATACCGCCCAATAGCCGAAGCTCTCTGGGCAGTTCACAAAAATTAAAACCAAACAGCACACAATAAAACAATTTAAAATATATAGAACATTAAAACCACAATATAACAATACAACCACAATAAAACCTAGCAGCAGTGCAGGAGTTTAAAATACAAATTTTTAAAACAGCAAAGCTAAAAGTTTAGAAAGCTAAAATGCTAAAATGCCTGGGAAAATAAAAAGGTCTTCACCTGGCGCTGAAAGGAGTACAATGTAGGCGCCAGGCGAACCTCACTAGGGAGCTCATTCCAGAGCCGGGGTGCCACAACAGAAAAAGCCCTCCTCCTAGTAGCCACCCGCCTCACTTCCTTTGGCAGGGGCTCACGGAGAAGGGCCGCTGATGATGATCTTAAGGTCCGGGCAGGCACATATGAGAGGAGGCGATCCTTCAGGTAACCTGTCCCCAAGCCGTTAAGGGCTTTGAATGTTAACACCAGCACTTTGAATCGGGCCCGGAAATGGACTGGCAGCCAATGCAGCTGAAAAGTACTGGCGTAATATGAACTCGCAGGCCAGTCCCTGTTAACAATCCTGCTGCCCTATTTTGGACCAGCTGAAGTTTCCGGACCGTTTTCAAAGGCAGCCCCACGTATAATGCATTGCAGTAATCCAGTAGGGACGTACGAAAGGGACTTACCTTGTCCCGCAGCTTGCTTTGCGGTGGGGGGGAGGCGCTTCGCTTCTCCCCCTGAAGTTCAGGCGAGGGGGGGGAGGCGCCCAGCCTTGCCCGGCCGAAATTCAGGCTGGGGGGGACGCGCCCCGCCTCGCCCGGCCGAAATTCAGGCCGGGGAGAAGCGCCCCGTCTCCCCGGCTGAGAAAGAAAAAGTAAAAAAACAACAACCCCGTGATAGGCTATGTAACGATTAACGTAGCCTATCACGGCTAGATTTCCAAAGTCAGCCGTGATGGGCTACGTTAATCGTCACATAGCCTATCATGGGTGACTTTGGAAAAAAAAAAGCGTGTACGCAAATGGCGGCAGCCCGTGGGCGCCGCCATTTGCGTTCCTTATTTTGGCACGTCTAGTCTACGTAAAGATTTACGTAGACTACGGCGAAAATAAGGGAATGCTATTTGCGTTGCCCTTATTTTCGCCGTAGTCTACGTAAATCTTTACGTAGACTAGACGTGCCAAAATAAGGAACGCAATTTGTGTACGTGCTTTTTTTTTTTCAAAGTCACCCGTGATAGTCTACGTGACGATTTACGTAGCCTATCACGGCTGACTTTGGAAATCTAGCCGTGATAGGCTATATAAATCGTCACGTAGCCTATCACGAGTGTGTGTTTTTGTTTTTGTTTTTACTTTTTTATTTTGTAATGGCAGTGGCGGCAGCCAGTAGGGAGACCGGCCGCCGCCCCCGCCCCCGATGAAACGCCGCCGAACCACCGCCGGGACCCGCCGCCGAGAGGGACATTCAGCCATGGTAAGTCCCATCCCGGGGGGGGGGGGGGGCGGAGAATTTCCCCAACACTTTCGGGGGGCCGAATGCCTCGGCGCTCGGCCTCCTGAAGATTCGTGGAGAAATTCTCCGCCATCCCTATAATCCAGACGAGAAGTTATCAGAGCATGGATAACTGTAGCTAGGCTAGCTCTGTCCAGATGAGGGCGTAGTTGGCATACCAGCCTAAGCTGATAAAAAGTGCTCTGTGCCACTGAGTTCACCTGTGCCTCAAGTGACAGTTCTGGATCCAAGAGCACCCCCAAACTATGAACATGATCCTTTAGGGGGAGTGCAACCCCCTCCAGAACAGGTTGAATATCACCTAGCCGGGCAGACAAACCACACACTAACAGTACCTTCATCTTGTCTGGATTGAGTTTCAGTTTATTGGCCCTCATCCAGTCCATTACCATGTCCAGGCACTGATTCAGAACAGCCACTGCCTCACCTGGTTTTGATGAGAAAGAGAGGTAGAGCTGGGTGTCATCCGCATATTGATGGCACCTCAGCCCACACCTCCGGATAACCTTCCCCAGCGGTTTCATGTAGATGTTAAACAGCATGGGGGATAAAATAGAGCCCTGTGGAACCCCATGGCACAATTGCCATGGCACAGAGCAATAATCCCCCAGCACCACCTTCTGGAATCGGCCATCCAAGTAGGAGTGGAACCACTGTAGTGCAGTGCCTCCAACTCCCAACCCAGACAACCTATCCAGAAGGATACCATGGTCGATGGTATCGAAAGCCGCTGAGAGGTCCAGAAGAATCAACAGGGTCGCACTCCCCCTGTCCCTCTCCTGGCAGAGGTCATCCCACAGGGTGACCAAGGCAGTTTCCGTTCCAAAACCAGGCCTGAAGCCCGATTGAAATGGATCTAGATAATCCGTTTCATTCAACAGTGCCTGGAACTGTCCTACAACCACCCGCTCAAGCACCTTGCCCAGGAAGGGGATGTTGGCCACTGGCCTATAATTATTAACATCCTCTGGGTCCAGTTTAGGCTTTTTCAGGAGTGGTCTAATTACCGCCTCTTTTAAAGTGGCAGGCACCACTCCCTCTCTCAAGGAGGAATTTACAACCTCCTGGACCCAGCCAGACATCCCCTCCTTGTTTGATAATAAGCCATGAAGGGTCAAGCACACAAGTGGTCGATCGGACTTGGCCAAGCACCTTGTCCGCATCCTCAGGCCTCAGTAACTGAAACTCATCCAATAAAACTGGATCAGATGGTGCTCTGAACGCCTCTACCAATGGAACTGCATTAATCATGGTGTCCAATTCGTGACGAATCTGAGCAACTTTATCTTCAAAGTTCCAAGCAAACTCGTCACAGCGTGCCACCGAGGGTTCCACCATCTCTCTCCCTGGCCCAGAATGTAACAGGCCGTGAACCACTCGGAAAATCTCTGCTGGACACCACTGAGAAGATGCAATGCTGGTGGAAAAGAACTGTCTCTTTGCCACCCTCACTGCCACAGAGTAGGCTTGATAGTGGGTAGTCTTACCTGTGTTCGGTCAGACTCAGCACGAGTTTTCCTCCACCTGCGTTCTAGCCGTCTCCCCTCTTGCTTCATTGCCCTCATCTCAGGTGTATACCAAGGAGCTGGCCGGGCTCTGCTCAGAGGGAGAGGGCGCTTGGGCGCGATTGTGTCAACCACCTGAGTCATCTCAGCATTCCACAGAACGACCTGGGCTTCGACAGGAGCACCAGCCATACCAGCAGGAAAATCCCCCAGAGCCCTCTGGAATCCATCAGAATCCATTAATCTCCGGGGGTGGACCATTTTAATAGGTCCCCCACCCTTGCAGAGGGGGAAGGCTGCCAGGAGTCTAAACCTCAGCAGGAAGTGATCTGACCATGACAAAGGGACAGATGTTAATTCCTCCACTTTCAGATCACCATCCTCCTGCCCAGTCAAGAAAACCAGATCAAGCGTGTGTCCTTTTATATGCGTTGGGCCGATGACATGTTGGGACAGCCCCATGGTTGTCATGGCGGCCATGAAGTCCTGAGCTGCCCCGGATACAGCAGCCTCAGCATGGAAGTTGAGATCCCCCAGGACCATCATCCTAGGGGTCCTCAACACCAAGCCCGAGACCACCTCCGTCAGCTGAGGCAGGAAGTCTGATGGGCAGCGGGGTGGGCAGTACACCAACAGAATCCCTAATCTGTCCCAGGTACCCAACACAAGGTACAAACACTCAAGATCTGCACTCGAATGAGCAGGAAGCCTGAAGAGGGAGATTTAATTCCTATAGACCACTGCACCCCCCCTCCCCGACCCTCAAGTCGGTGTTTGTGCTGCACTGAGTATCCAGGAGGGCACAGCTGGGAGAGAGTGACCTCTCCCAGTTCCCCCACCTTCTCAGACTGGGCAAGATTAATCATTATGCTAGTACTCTAAGGGCACAATCCTCTGCATATTTAGACAGAAAAAGTCCTACAACTCCCAGCATTCCCCAGTCAGCATTGGATTTCACCTTAAAGCAACCTTTCCCATACCTGGTGGCCTCCAGATGTTTTGGACTACAAATCCCATCACCCCGACCATTGGCTATGCTTACTGAGGTTGATGGGGTTGTAGTCCAAAACATCTGGAGGGTGCCAGTTTGGGGAAGGGTTAGCCCAAGACAAATGGGGGGTCCCTGCTGTGATTCAACTGGTTGGAGTTTTCAAATAGGAAAATGTACTCAGTCAGTTGCCCTCACTGCAGGGCTGGTTGAAACTCTTTATTGCTCAGGATATGATGTGTTTGTATCACAAAGAAGCAATGCCTGCATTCCCAGCTTGAGGGAAATTGACAATGTTGTTTGCTTGCTTGCTTGACCACTACAAAGAACAGAATGACCTGTTCTGCAGAAAGTTTAGGCATGAAATGGGATGGTATGAAGTGGAGTTGTATGTATATGGGTGTGAATGTGACTGATGGTATGAGAAGACAACATAGAAATGGGACTGGGCACAAAATATATGAAAGCACAGAGCTCCCACTTCTTATTCTTTTCCTAGAATACCTAGAGCAGGAGTAGACCCTCCAAATATTTTGGACTACATAATACCAACCATTGCCCATGCTGGCTGGGGCATATGGGAGTTGTAGTCCAAAACACCTCGAGGGCACCAGGTTGACCTAGAGAATGAAATGCCACAAGCTGCAGTCCCCCCGCCCCTGCATTTTCTTCTTTACTTTGCCAATCAATTTAATACCTTTTAACAGCAACCACCTATGAACAATATTCAGGTAAGCACTCTAAGCTCATGTTAGTGGAATTCTGTGTGTGTGTGTGTGTGTGTGTGTGTGTGTGTGTGTGAGAGAGAGAGAGAGAGAGAGAGAGAGAGAGAGAGAGAGATCTAAGATCTGCTATGCTGCTCTCATTGCCTCTTAAGAACTCCTGCCCCCAAATTAGTTCAGCATGTTAAATTAAAGACATGATATTGGAGTACACACAGAAGGAGAAAGGTCAAGCTGTGCAGTCCTGCATAATGGAACGCATATACAAATAGTGGAGCTACAAAGTAAGGAAGGGCTGTAGCTCAGTGGTAGAGCACATGCTTTATATTCAGAAGGTCCCAGGTTCCACTCCTGACACCTTGAGTTAAAAGGATCCAGGAGCAGGTGATGGAAAAGTTCTCTCTCTGCCTGAGAGCCTGAATAGTTGCTGCCAGTCAGTGTAAACAATATTTATATAGATGAACCAATGGACTAACTTGGTACAGGCAGCTTCCAATGTGGAATGATAGTGGGGAAGAAGTGAGCATTGTATTTTTTTTAATGTTATCGGGTTCAATTAAATTTCTACTTGGTAGATATACTAGGGTTTTTGGACTACTGTAGCATTTCAGGTTTTCTCCTCACATGGTGGGGCACACTGTCATTTGGCTAAGGTCATTTTTCACTTTAAAAAGATTTGCTCTCGGATCTTTTGCCTTGCCCCGCAAGCTTCCCATTGTGCAGGCACAGAAACAGCAAATCTTCTTATTGTGGTTCTTGTGTGTGTGTGTAAAGAGGAGAAAATAAAATGAGCTTGCTGTGCAGAGCTGGAGAGGACCACACACCTCAGGTCCTTTCCATCACAATGATTTGCACATGGAACCCTTCCTGTTGTCTCAGATAAATGCATGGAACTCATCAAGTCCTATCATGATGAAAGTGATAACAAATGGACAATATCATTAGGAATCTCAACATAAGAAGTAACTGCTTTACTGGAACAGATCACTGTTCCATTTAGTCCAGGATTTTGATTTCAGAAGTGGCCAGCCCATTCTCTTCGGGAACATTTCTCTGCAAAAAGGGCATGAAGGCATCACCCCACTCCTGTTGTTTGTTCCTACTAGTATTGGGCACACAAATGTTCTATTTAACTATCCTGATTAGTAGCCATTGATAGACCTATATATATCTTTTGAGGATTAGAAAAATTCAAAGAAGATT
Source organism: Heloderma suspectum (assembly GCF_057233095.1). Classification (NCBI taxonomy): domain Eukaryota; kingdom Metazoa; phylum Chordata; class Lepidosauria; order Squamata; family Helodermatidae; genus Heloderma; species Heloderma suspectum. Next base: position 55,221,596 of record NC_139460.1, on the reverse strand, counting down.
GGTCTATCAATGGCTGCAAAACTTGATAGCTAAATTGAACCCCTATTCAGCTACAACCTGTATATAAAGTAATGGTCACTGCTGACCCAAAAATGCTAGCTGTATTCATATTTTACTTGATTACTTCTTCTCGTACTCTGGTAACTGGCTTTGTAGATCTTTGGATTAGCCACAAACTTAAATTTAGGGTATATAATATCCCAGTGAACTACCTGAAGATACTGGATGAAGATATAATATTGATATAGCCACTGTTGATAAAATCTAGCAAGCTGCCTTATACCAAGTCAGGCAATTGTTCCATGAATCTTAGTATTGTCTACACCAAGCATAGGCAATCTGGTGCCCTCCAGATGTTTTGGACTACAATCTCATCAGCCCCACCCAGCATGGCCAGTGGTAAGGGATTATGGAAGTTGTAGTTAAAAACATCTGAGGGTACCAAGTTGCCTACTCCTGACTGGTAGTGGCTTTCAAGGTTTCAGATAGGAGTTTTTCTCAGCCCTACCTGGAGGTGCCAGACACTGAACCTGGTATCTTCTGCATACGAAGCATATGTTCTACCACTGACCTACAGCAGAGGCTGGTGGCTCTGATTTCAATGGGGCTGTGAATTCATTCTGGGCTTCAGTCAAAATCAGCTAGAACTCTAAAGGAGCTATCCAAGGTGATAAACCCTATCCCCAAAATAGGTCCAGCACCTTGGACAGCTCCTTTAGAGTTCTTTCTGGTTCTGACAAACCCAGAATGGATTAAAGGCCCCACCAAAATCTGAGCCATCAGCCTCCACTGGCTACGGCCCTTTCCCAAGTGAGGACCTGAAACAGTACCACACCAATACACCATTACAGCCATTTCCAATTTTTAATGCTCATGCCTTACAGAAGTTGCTGCTATAATATTAGATAAATACCCTCTTTACTTTTTTATCGTTAAAGTGAGTAGCTGTCTTGTATGTGAGCTGTTAAAAGCACAGTTAATTCTAATGTGTGAATTAGCCCCAGCGGTGGCTTAGTGGTTAAGACGCTGAACTGCAGACCGGAAGGTCAGCAGGACAGCAGTTCGAGACCCGAGTACCACGTGACGGAGTGAGCTCCCGTCTTCAGTCCCAGCTTCTGCCAACTTAGCAGTTCGAAAGCAAGAAATTGCAAGTAGATAAATAGGTACCGCTTTGGCGGGAAAGGTAACAGCGTTCCATGCACCTCGGTGTTCAGTCATGCCGGCCACATGACCATGGAAGCGTCTTCAGACAGCACTGGCTCTTCGGCTTAGAAATGGAGATGAGCACCACACCCTAGAGTCGGACACGACTGGTTGGGGACACCTTTACCTTTTTAACTTAATATTGTTTGTAATTCTTCTTGCTGTAGCAAGCCAGCTGGTAAACAGGGCCTCTCTGCTGACAGCTTGCTGTTTACAACAAATGAGTATGGCCTGTACAAGTTCTACCAAAAGGTCTCAATGAATTTTCGAGAGTTCTTCCCATTTTCTCCAGATGATGTTCAAAACATCTTGATTCTATGTGCTAGTGCTCAAATGCCTAATGCAATGACCAGTACTGTTGACATTAATGAATGATTTCATGCAGGTCACATTAAAATGATATATGAACAATCCTTACTTATTTCAACAACATTTGTTTTTTGTTTAATTACACTTCATTTTAATTGGTTAATGCCTAATGATAAAGTAGGCATTGAAAACTCAAATGGTTCCATATATCTGGCCACTTGCCATCACTAATGTTGTATCTTGGCAAAGCGCTATGTACAAGGCCACCTGTGCTGAAGCCACTAGCATTTGATTGATTATATGAGATGTACTGAGCATCCTTGTAATGCAATCTCATTGGACGATGAAGTACAGTATACCAACGACTGACTATAGGAATACTGCCTTCATCAACAAAACTAATAAATATTCATGTAGTTAGCAAACATATTAATGTTGCGTTGATTCATAAACTTTCAATCTGAAATTACGAGCAATCTATGCAAGCAACAAACATCTTACCCGGAATGTATGAGGACAATTTTTAAGTAAAGTATTTGCAGCTAGCCAGTGGAAGTATTTGACTTTGTTAGACACAGAATTCAAGAATAGTTTGGAGGCAATAAGGAGTTACATCATGTTTATGTTTTCTGTATTCAGTGGTACAACTGGAGTAATTAGCAAATAATCAGGGGAACAAAAATAGTGCTTTGATGAGTGTCAAAATATCTATACAGATTAGGAACTCAAGGTAATGTTCTTTTAAAAAATGAAGATGGTGCTAAAGCTGACAAATTGTCAAGCTTGGGTTTTCTAATACTGGGGATATCAATGCAAACTGCTACTCAAATGTCAGCCATTTTAAAAATGACTATGTAGCACTTCTAACTGCAGGGATAGGAATTATTTGTAGCTTCTACCCATTCAGTATACCCACCATTGCTACTCACTTTGCAACCTTTCAGAAATCTGGGATATTGATGGAGATAGTGGTGGAGACTATGGGCAATAGTTAGAAGTAGGAACATAACCGTTCAATATCTATTGTCGATATATTTATAAAGTTGCCTACAACTGGCTGGCTGATTTATGGGGCTATCAAAGTTGCTAGGGTTTTCCACATCACCCAGAAACTTGAAGTTTGGTAGATACATAGTCCAAGATAGCCTATTACTCCTTTTAAAAAGAAGTTAAAAATTCATTACAGTGTGGGTTCTGAAGGAGAATTATGTACTGATCCACACAGTAGTCTAGGAGTTTCAGATAAGTATGCTTCAGAATATAGACCCAATAAATTACTTGAGCATCCTAAACTACATATGTAAATGTGTATTTTCTCTCATAATATGATTTTAAGTGTGTATTTTGATAATTCAGACTGCTGAGAACTGCATTACAGCATTCAGATAATTGCAAAATCTGGTGGATAGCCAAGTTCCAAACTGCGCATTTGACCGAGATCACATCACTTTATGTAGGAATTCGCAAAGGTCGAATTCCTCAAGTAAACACTTAGGACATGATGCTGATGACAGCATAATGCTTGTAATGATAGTCAGAATGAGACTGAGAAATTTAAAGATCACACTATAATAATTACCTCCCCAATGCAGTCAGGTCTTCTAACATCTGTGGAAAATCCCATGTCTTTTACCCACATTCAGTTCAATTTGTTTGCGGAGGCAGTCCTTCCTCCGGTGAGATGTATTCTGTCTTCTCTCTCTCTCTGCAAATTCTTTATACTCTCGCCTATTGAGAAATGCCTGTTAGAATCCCATTCAGCTGCTCTCATTTACATGTTTTAGCATAACAATATATATTTCCTATTTATTCTTATAGTTCCAAAACAAAACAACAAGCCCTTTGATATTAAATTCCATTATATGAAGCTGCTTTTCTTGCACAGCTAATAACAACACGTTCTTACAGGGATATCATTGTGGGAAGGCGAAATGCTCTCCAAGCTAGTGGACCATGGCAATATGTACTGAGTTCATTGTCAGGCAGCTGTTCTTTTTCATTGGCACAGTCAATTCATGGCATTTCTTAATTGTCAGTTCTGTTCAATTTTCATGTTAATTGGAGAAGGCAATAAACTTATCTCTGTATATAAGCAAAGTCGAGGAACAAAGTCAAGGAACAAAATAGTTTTGTTCCTTGCAAAGAGCCCTTTCTCTCCTTAGCATGGATCATAGTTTTCAAGACCTCCACCATTGTTTAATGCCCAGGTAGCCATAATTCAGCACTCCCTCCCTGTCCTATACTAGTATACCCTTATCCTGAGTTAACATATATCCAACAAACAGTTCTGCTAGTCATAACATTATTTGCAAAATATGGGTAATGTACATAACGTAGGACACAACCCTATGGGTGTCTGGCCCAAAGGACAAAGGACTCTGAACTCAGAGTCCTCTATCCTATGGGGCAACAGAGGCTATTTTTGCCTCTCTGCCCTCCTTTGTAGCATGTTACATTAGAAGGGTCTCTGAGTTCTTTGTCTAGGATTCTCCTGCTGCTGGAAGTGGAGATAGGGGCTGAGAGGCCTTTGGATCTAGTAGACCCATGGCCTCTCCCCTCCCACCCACGGCTCAGCCTCCAACACACCCATTTCCTCCCCTTCCCAGTGAGAGAGTCACTGCAGAGCTTTCCAAGGTGGCTGGGAGATCCACCTCTGAAGACATAGCTCTGCTCACAGCCTCAGAGGACGAGATTCATTGCATCCTATTACAACTCAGATGCCTTCAAGGGCCTATAGGATTGCTCTCTTACTCTACTTGTGGCAACATTTCTAAAGAGCAGAATTTTAGTTTACATTAAGTAAATGAGGGCACTTGAATACAGTATAAGTAATGTACTGAACTATAAAGATCTTATATTAAAAAGTCATTATGTTAAAATAATCAAACTGAAATTCTTAATTAGAAATGTGTACCTTTGAAGTAATGGTTCACTTTGAGGCTTTTTGCAAAGAGAGGTGCTATTTAAATGCAAATTTGTTTTATATTATGTTTTTCATATATCCATCTAATTGAAAATCAGAACTTGCAATGTACTTGGATTAGCATTGTACTAAATACTAAGTGCTGTATTCTGTGCCTGTGGTAATCTATTGAAACTAATGGAATTACACCAGGGAGCAACTGGGAACCATATATCTCCTACACACTACTAAAAATAAAGCATCTCTTGCATTAACTAAGAGAAAAGCAATTAACCTTTCTTAGATACTGCATATATGCTATTTTATAGATGAGAATTATAATTCTCTTTAACCCCGGCGCTGTGCCTTCATCACTCAGCTAGAACTTGCATCACTTGATATTACTAATTTAGTCACAAGTGTAAATTTGGTATTTTACGTACAAATGAAGCTTATGAAAATAGCGACCTTCCTAGTCATATTAACTGAGTCAATTTCCAGGAGCTGTTAAATGTAATTTTCAGCAAGACAAAGATCTGGGTAGTTAGAATATACAAAGTTTTTGTTATCAGGCTTTTAAAGTCTGGAACTCCCTAGTGTTTGTCTTTTTTTAAAAAAAGAGGTGGAAAAATGAGATGGATATGTTAATATCCTTTGAGCTGTAATTGAAAGGAAAAAACAACAGCAAGTATATTATACTATAGGACACCAAAAGGGCATTTTGAGTAGTAAGATTAACAGGTAATTGGGAGTAGGTTAAATGGGTATTATAAGAAATGCATATGTGTTGGAATCATAACATATACAGCACAAGTGTCAGGAATAATATACATTCCTTCAGGAATAATATACATACAAGTGTCAGGAATAATATACATACAATAAATAATGTGGATTTCCCCAAAACCTACTTAGCTGTGCTGGTTTTTCGAGGCTCTCAGTCCCTTTTCCTTTCCAGAGAACTGTCTTATTATTGAGCTGGGAGCCTTTCTTAGCTGAAGAGTGGGATAAAAACAGTTCAAATAAATACACAAATATATTGCTTTGCACGTACAGGGCCGGCGTCAAGGCCAAGGGTGGGCATGGTTGGACAACTGCTGAGGGCTCACACCACAGCAGGGCCCCGCTGATAAAAGCCTCCTGAACTCACTCCACCTCATCACCAATGCAACCTGCTTGGTCACCTGCTTCACACTCTGGCCTAGACAATGGTGGTGGTGAGAAGGAGAAGCAGGAGGTGCCACAGCCTACTTGCTTACTGGCTGGCTATGTGTCAGGCAAGCATGTGCTAGCACAGACGAGGAAGATGCTGAGGAGCAATAGCAGCTGGTGGCAATGGTCATGAGAAGATAGACTCACTGAGGAAGGGGGCGCATTGCGGTGTCTTGTCCTCACAGACCTGGAGCCAGCACTGCACATGCGTTTTCTTTGCATATCTCAAAATTAAAACGTCTATTTGAGTACCCTAATCCCTCCCTGGCTTTGTGCCTCTTTACTCTCTCTCCCCTTTGGCACACATCTATTCTGTGGTGGTACATTACAATTCCCCTTCATGGATCACTGCCTTGTTATGGCGAAGGGGCTTGCATAACTCAGTGAAGCCATAAGCTATGCTGTGCAGGGCCACCCAAGATGGACAGGTCATGGCAGAGAGTTCTGACAAAATGTGGTCCACTGGAGAAGGAAATGGCAACCCACTCCAGTATTCTTGCCAAGAAAACCCCATGGAACATATCACAAGGCTAAAAGATATGATGCTGGAAGAGGAGCCCCTCAGGTCGGAAGGTGTCCAATATACTACTGGGGAAGAGCAGGAATTTCCAAGTAGCGCCAGAAAGAGTGAAGCGGCTGGGCCAAAGCCGAAAGGACACTCAGCTGTGGATGTGTCTGGTGGTGAAAAGAAAGTCCGATGCTGTAAAGAACAATATTGCTTAGGAACCTGGAATCTCAGATCAATGAACCAAGGTAAGCTGGAGGTGGTCAAACATGAGATGGCAAGATTGAACATCGACATTTTGGGAATCAACTAAAATGGAAAGCATGGGCGAATTTAATTCAGGTGACCATTATATCTACTACTGTGGGCAAGAATCCCTTAGAAGAAATGGAGTAGCACTCATAGTCAACAAAAGGGTGGGAAAAGCAGTACTGGGGTACAATCTCAAAAACGATAGAATGATCTCAGTACAAATCCAAGGCAAACCATTCAACATCACAGTAATTCAAGTCTATGCCCCAACCACTGAGGCTGAAGAAACTGAGGTTGATCAGTTCTATGAAGACCTACAACACCTTCTAGAACTAAGACCCAAAAAAGATGTCCTCTTCATCATAGGGGATTGGAATGCTAAAGTAGGAAGTCAAGAAATCACCGGGATAACAGGAAAGCATGGCCTTGGTATACAAAATGAAGCAGGACAAAGGCTAAAAGAGTTTTGCCAAGAGAACATGCTGATCATAGCAAACACTATTTTCCAACAGCACAAGAGGTGACTCTACACATGGACATCACCAGATAGTCAATATCGAAATCAGATTGATTATGTCCTTTGCAGCCAAAGATGAAGAAGCTCTATACAGTCAGTAAAAACAAGACCTAGAGCTGACTGTGGCTCAGATCATGAGCTTCTTATTGCAAAATTTCAGCTTAAATTGAAGAACGTAGGGAAAACCACTAAACCATTCAGGTATGACCTAAATCATATCCCTTATGAATATACAGTGGAGGTGACAAATAGATTTCAGGGATTAGATCTGATAGACAGAGTGCCTGAGGAACTATGGACGGAGGTCTGTCACATTGTTCAGGAGACAGCAACGAAATCCATCCCAAAGAAAAAGAAATGCAAGAAAGCCAAGTGGCTGTCTGATGAGGCTTTACAAGTAGCTGAGGAAAGAAGGGAAGCAAAAAGCAAGTGAGAAAGGGAGAAAGGGGAAGATATACCCAACTGAATGCAGATTTCCAGTGAATAGCAAGGAGAGACAAGAAGGCCTTCTTAAATGAACAATGCAAAGAAATCAAGGAAAACAATAGAATGGCAAAGACTAGAGATCTCTTCAAGAAAATCGGAGATCTCAAGAGAACGTTTTGTGCAAAGATGGGCATGATAAAGGACAAAGAAGGCAAGGACCTAACAGAAGCAGATGAGATTAAGAAGAGGTGGAAAGAATACACAGAAGAACTATACAGGAAAGATCTGAATGTCCCTGATAGCCATGATAGTGTGGTCACTGAACTTGAGCTGGACATCCCTGAGAGTGAAGTCAAGTGGGCCTTAGGAAGCATTACTAACAACAAAGCTAGCGGAGATGACAGCCTTCCAGCTGAGCTATTTAAAATCCTAAAAGATGATGCTGTTAAAGTGTTGCACTCAATATGTCAACAAATTTGGAACACTCAACAGTGGCCACAAGACTGGAAAAGGTCAGTTTACATTCCAATTCCAAAGAAGGGCAATGCCAAAGAGTGTTCAAACTACAGTACAATTGCACTCATTTCACATGCCAGCAAGGTTATGCTCAAAATCCTACAAGCTAGGCTTCAGCAGTATGTGAACCGAGAACTACCGGAAGTACAAGCTGGGTTTCGAAGAGGCAGAGGAACTAGAGATCAAATTGCCAACATTTGCTGGATCATGGAGAAAGCAAGAGAATTCCAGAAAAACATCTATTTCTGCTTCACTGACTATGCTAAAGCCTTTGATTGTGTGGGTCACAACAAACTGTGGCAAATTCTTAAAGAGATGGGAGTACCAGACCACCTTACCTGTCTCCTGAGAAACCTGTACGAGGGTCAAGAAGCAACAGTAAGAACCAGACATGGAACAACCGATTGGTTCAAAATTGGGAAAGGAGTATGACAAGGCTGCATATTGTCACCCTGCTTATTTAACTTATATGCAGAGTACATCATGAGAAATGCCAGGCTGGATGAATCACAGGTCGGAATTAAGACTGCCGGGAGAATTATCAACAACCTCAGATACGCAGACGATACCACCCTAATGGCAGAAAGCGAAGAGGATCTAAAGAGCCTCTTGTTGAGGGTGAAAGTGGAGAGTGCAAAAGCTGGTTTGAAACTCAACATTAACAAGACGAAGATCATGGTATCTGGCCCCATCACTTCCTGGCATATAGAAGGTGAAGAAATGGCAGCAGTGACAGATTTTATTTTCTTGGGCTCCAAGATCACCGCAGACGGTGACTGTAGCCATGAAATTAAAAGACGCTTGCTCCTTGGGAGGAAAGCTATGGCAAACCTAGACAGCATAGTAAGAAGCAGAGACATCACCTTGCCGACAAAGGTCCGTCTAATCAAAGCTATGGTTTTCCCAGTAGTAATGTATGGCTGTGAGATCTGGACTATAAGGAAGGCTGAGCACCGAAGAATTGATGCTTTCGAACTGTGGTGCTGGAGAAGACTCTTACGAGTCCCCTGGACTGCAAGGATGTCAAATCAGTCCATCCTAAAGGAAATCAACCCTGAGTGCTCATTGGAAGGGCAGATACTGAAGCTGAAGCTCAAATATTTTGGCCACCTAATGGGAAGAGAAAACTCCCTGGAAAAGACCCTGATGCTGGGAAAGATTGAAGGCAAAAAGAGAAGGGGACGGCAGAGGATGAGATGGCTATATAGCATCCCTGATGCAATGAAAATGGACTTGAGCACACTCCGGGAGAGAGCGCAGGACAGGAAGGCCTGGTGTGCTATGGTCCATGGGATCATGAAGAGTTGGACACAACTTAACGACTGAACAACAACAACGTTACAATTCCAGAATAAAGATAGTGACCCATTGCGATTGGGTGTACATATGCGAGAATATACACGAGTAGACAAGGACACAGAGTAACACTACAAATCAGCAATGCTGCTATAGATTTCCTTGGGTCTCTTCAGACTAGTTTGCCTTAGCTAAAAATATACTGTCTGGAACTCCACACTTGTGTATTGCAATCTGTTTAATTTAAATATGAAATAAGCATGCCACTCAGGCTCAAGCTACACATCATGGTGAGTGTACAGAAGAGCATAAGAAGAGCCACGCTGGATCAGACCAAAGGCCTATCTAGTCCAGTGTTCTGTTCACACAACGGCCAACTAGACACCTCCTGGAGAACCACAAGTAGGACATGAGTGCAACAGCACCCTCCCACTCATGTTCCCCAGCAACTGGTATATTATTGATTGATTGATTTTATTTGATTTGATTTGTGTCCCGCCTTTCTACCAAAAATTGTGCTCAGAGGCATACTGCCAATTTGCATCTTCTCATAATACATAGTTGAACAGAATGTGATGTGATATCATTGTATTAGTGGTTCCATATCCTATCCACCACTTCCTTGGCTGTCACTTGCAAGGGCAGCAGGAAAATGACTTCTTTTTCAGCGACACGTTATTGGGAAGATGCAGCAAGAGATGTGGATTGGCAGTGGTCATGCATTTCCCTTTAATGTATAGTTTTGGTCTTAGAAATTGCCTGTCAAGAAAGTGACATTTGCAGCACAGCAATGGAGCATCGCATTCCTACATTTCTCATGCACTTCGCTCTCTGCCTATTAGACCCTTGGTTTTATTTTCCGTATTACTAGCACCTAGAGTTAGAATGCCATTGTAAAGCCAATATAATGTCCTTTCACAACAAGGGAACAGTAATTCTGCAGGAAGGGTGAACACACTGTGTGTAAGGACTAACAAGATCGTGATAAACTAGAAGAAGCTCTCTTAGCAACTAAACATATATTTAGAGGAAGGTTGATTGACAGACTTTTCTCTTGCAGATCAGTGGGTGGGGAAGGGCATTTTGACCTAGATATTTGCCAGATATGTAGCCTGATTTATTGATGTTCACTGAGGTGCAAGTCCCACAGAGTTTAGTGATCCTGATCCCAAATACATAAGCACTTAGGACTGCAGCCCTAAGCAATTATTACCAGTTATTTCAGCTACTTTCTATAATAACTGAAAGGGAAAGCAAATCGTATGTAAATAGATGACTATTTGGGATCCAAACACTGAAACCATACATTGTGCATGATTACATAGTGTCTCAAAAAGCAATACCTATTGGATGGCATTTGGGTGGTTCATATTCTCTCCACCTTATGAGTACTGTACTGAGGTGGCTTTGATCCTGTCTGGTGGGTAGGTTCTAGAATGGGGGTGGAGAATATGTGGCCATCCAGATGTTGTTGGACTGCAACTGCCATCAGCCCTAGCTAGCACTTCCAATGGTGAGGGATGATGGGAGTTGCAGTTCAACAACTTCTGGAGGGCTCCACATCCCCCAACCCTATTCTAGAAAGTAGGGTGAGGAGACTGCCTGGTAGGCTTTAGCATACAGGATGCTGCAAGGATTCATCTTATCTCCCGTGCAGTTCCACATGAAACTGTGGTGTGCTGTCATACAGAGATTTTGGGCTTGGTGCCATCTACAATATGCAGATGACACCTCACTCTTTCTCTTATTTTCATCTTCTGTTCCTAGGGAGGTAGGGTAAATCCTCAACTGGTATCTGGTAAGTGTTTGGGGTTGGGTGAGGGCAACCTGAAGTTTAATCCAGACAACACAGAAGTACTGTTGGTTGGGGATTCTGCCTCTTTGGAGTAAATGTATATAGGTTGTCTTGGACAGGTTTGTTGCACCTGCAAAGAGCAGGTTCGCAGTTTGTGGCTGCTCTTGGCCCTCAATGCCCAGGTGGCAGTAGTCAACGATGCCTTTTCTAGCTTTGCTTTATATGCCATGCCAGCTGCACCTCATCCTAGGACCTGGGCTCGGTCATTCTTGCTCTTGTCACTTTCAGTACATTTTCTGGAAGGAAATTTATGGAGAACGTTTCCATTTTACTGTATTTTAGATTGGGGTGTAAATTGTTTCTTTCACAGCTGGGATAGGAAACTTCCAGCCTACAGGCCCCATCTAGCATGGCAGCTTCTTCCCCTGGCACCTCTCAATCAGCAGCTGATTGGAGACAAGTGTTTCCCACTGCTGAGCACTGAAAACAGCTCCCTTTCTCAGTGCTTAGCAGGAAAAAAACATTTACCTTTCATCAGCTGCTGATCAAAGATAAGAGCTTTTTCCTACAGGGCAGTGGTGGAGGGGCTAGGGGAGGAAGGTGTTGAGTGATTAAGTCCTGCTTCTTTCTGAGTCCTGTCTTGTGCACTTCTGAGTAGTCATGCAGAGGCTTGCCCTGCTTACTTCTGAGTAGACATGCAGAAGTTTGGTGTTGCCAGATTTTGAGTATTTGTAGCTTTGGCAGCTTATCCCCTTTTCTTCAGTTACCTCAGTTTCTGCACTAAGAAATACAGTCTTCCGCACTGCTGTCAGCAAATTTGATAGCATGGTTAATTCACTTGAGTAACAGAAGAAGTAATGCAAAGACTGATATGAGACTTAGGAGAATGAAATGTATTCTTATGACTTGGTAAGCTTCACGTTTCCAGATCCCTGCAAGCACCATTCATTATAACCTTAATGTAACAAGTACATGACTATAGACACGGATACATGATTTATTTAGTAATTGAATTCACGGATCCTAGTCTTGGGGGAGGCCCACAACAGAGAATACAGCTTCGTTTATTACCTTACAATAGGAGCCCAAAATAACCTTGATTAGGATGGAGTGTATTACAAATAGCCAATTGTAATTTTATTATACACTCATGCTGTTTTTTAAAATTTATTGCGAATTCACACTATTCCACACTGCATATTAGTATGCAAAGACAATGCTTTGAGATAATAAGTGATGGGAAGGGAGGGTCAAGGCTGTTAGGGACTTCAAAGAGGAGACTGACAGCTTTGTCCTTGATGCACTGAAAAATGGGAAATGTTATCATAAAAATTGGAAGGGTAATATTGAATTCAGCAACAAGGGCAATAATTACTTTATCACCAACAGTTTCCATGGATTGGTAGTGTCAATAATCCACTTTCCTTTATAAACCGAAGCATCCATTTGCAAATAAGGAGGATAGGACACAGGTTAGTTCTTCACAAGAAGTTATAACTAGTAGTCTCTGGCCTAGTTAGCATATGGGTGAATTTCTCTATGGGGCTTCTCACTGCAGCAGCAGTGAATGGCGAAATGGCTTCACTCAGTTGCATGGGGATGGGGAGAGAGAAAGAGGAGCCAGAAAGAGAGAGAGAGAAAGAGAATGAGACAAAGAAGGATCAGAAAGAAAGAGGAAATGGTGGGGGGGAGAGGAACCAGAGAGGGGGTGGGTAGAGACAGATAGCAAGAGAAAGAGAAGGAGGAAGGGAGGGAGGAAGGAAGGGAGGAAGGAAGGAAGGAAGGAAGGGGAGCCAGAATGAGAGAGAGAGAAACAAACAAATGAGACTGGCTAGCACATACACAGAGACTGCACATTCAAGCACAAGCACAAACACAGATAAGGGTTAGGGTTAGCCCCCAAAAGGTTGGAGACACCTGTCCCAGAACATCCCTTATGAAAAAGTACCTCAGGAATTTCCCCCCATATTCCTCCCTTCACAGGCTCTGAGTATTCTAATGCCTATTTATTTCCTGTTAAGATCCACAATGGGGACGTTTCCTGGAAATAAACCATAGAAATTCCCTTGCTGATCTTCCATAAATTCTCATACATTGTCCAAACAGCAATCTAGTCCAGAACTGCTTCAGAAGATTAGCTTTATGTGACAAGTATTCAGTCCTTAAACAAAGAAGTACAGTGCAATGCATCTCAGTCTTTAAACATAAATGAGTTATTGTTCACATAACAATGAAGAAATGTCTAGTGTATTTCATTTATTGACTGTTACCCCATCTTACATTCTGTATAGTACATTTAAGAAGCCATACTTTCCTAGGCTTGTGAATAGCTTGGCTGCCATTGGGTTTGATTCATGAACTCCTCTGGAACTGGCTGAAGGGTGACTTTTCAGCAGCCTTTATCCAATTACCTCATTGGCTTTTATGAAACTAATGTACATTGCCCCCAAATAAAGGCCTGAATGATTGTTGCAATGAAAGCATATCATAACTTTTCTTGAGTCAATAACATGCCTCTGTAAAAAAAATGGAGCATGTACAACTCAGACCAAGAGTCAACGTGTGCAGTATTTAATAATTTTAAATTTTATTACTATATTATTAATTGGTAAGCATTATTGTAGAGTTACTGATTCCCTTGGCATAATATGAAAAAATTCCCAGTGACACTGTTCTAAAAGTAAGTACTTCTTGACACAGCACGTAATTAAACTATGGAATTTACTCCCACAAGATGTAGTGATGGCCACCAATTTAGATGGCTTTAAAATGCATGGAGGATAAGGCTACTAAACATGATAACTATATTACCTCCAGTATTGGTGGCAGTATGCCTCTCAATACCTGTTGTTGGGGAATGTGAGCAAGAGGGCAGTATTGCATGATACTCTTATTATCCTACTATAATGCCTAGGACATGGGCAGGTGCTCTCCAGATATTTTGGATCCCATAATCCACAACCACTGGATATGGAGGCTGGAGGTGATGGGAGTTGCAGCCCAAAACATCTGGAGGGTGCCAGGGTGCCTATCCCTGGTCTACAAACACTAAAGTAAATTGTCTGGATTGCATGAAAAATGTCTATACCATCACCTGGCACTGGGGATCAAACACTCCATCTTATATGGCAGGATCCACATGGCAAGCTACACTTAGTGATGTGCGAAAGTCACTTACCTTTTCAAAGGGGTGATTCACGGTGGGGGGAGGCGCTCCGCACCTCCCCCCGAAATCCTAACCTGGCTGGCTCCACGGCAACTCCACGGAGCCACCGGTCGGGTGCATTCACAGGCGTGCAGAGCCTGCGGACGCAAATGGCAGCGGCTACGGCGGCTGCCATTTGCGTTCCTGATTTTTTGCTGTGATAGGCTATGTAAATATTTACATAGCCTATCACGGCCTCTGCAGGGACGCAAATGGCATCCCTGTGTTAGCCGTGATAGGGTACGTGAGTATTTACATAGCCTATCATGGCAACAATGGGGAAGCGAATGGTGGCCGCAGACACAGACGCCATTCACAAAGCAGCGCAAACAGCACCACGTAAGTGCTCCGTTTCGCGCGCCTTTTGCAGGGTGGGGGGGTGGGGGGGCTTCGTTCCGCCATGGATTTCGGGGGGCCGAATGCACTGGCATTTGGCCTCACTGAGAACCGTGGCAGTATCCTCTGACATCCCTAGCTACACTAAACTAGGGATGTACGAAAATCACTTACCTTTTCGAAGGGTGATATTCGCGGTGGGGGGGAGGCGCTTCCCCCCGAAATTCTCCCCGGCCGGCTCCTCTCTGCAGCGACTCCGCGGAGCCGCTGGCCAGGGCCTCCCACAGCTGGACATCCAGCTGCTGGGCAGCCTGCACAGGGACGCAAATGGCAGCCGCCGTAGCCACCGCCATTTGCGTCCCTGTCTTTTGCCATGATAGGCTATGTAAATATTTACGTAGCCTTTCACAGCCTCCGCAGGGATGCAAATGGCGTACCTGCATTAGCCGTGATAGGCTACGTAAGTATTTATGTAGCCTATTACGGCTATATTGAAGAAGCAAACGGCGGCTGCAGATGCGGCTGCCATTCGCAAAGCAGTGCGAATGGCAGCAGGTAAGTGCTCTGTTTTGCGCGCCTTTCGCAGAGTGGGGGGGTGGGGGGCTTCGTTCTGCCATGGATTTCAGGGGGCCGAATGCACTGGCATTTGGCCTCACCAAGATCCGTGGCGGAATTCTCTGACATCCCTACACTAAACATTGCAGAGGGATGAAGGTTGCAGCATGGCAACAGCTTCCAGCAGGGATTACACATGGTGTAAGCTGACCGATAGGCAACTGGAAATTATTATAGTTTAGCTTTATTGAGCATCCTACAAATTATGTTTGTAGGGCTGCAGTTCTCTTACCTCTCTTGTCTGCTTAAGCTTGGTGAGATCTCTTTATTATAGCTCTTCCTGTTGGATGGGAGGCTATTTATCACAATAAGGATATTCCTCCTATATAAAATAGTAACAAATGTTATACTACCTTAATGTCAATTTACAAAGTAAATACCTCATTATTCAGATATGATAGAAGACAAAAGCATTTTCTTTATCATAACCATTTTGCATTCTTGGTATGTTTCAGCAATAACAGGTCCCCCATACAATATAGGACGTCTGAGGGAAAACTGCACTAGGAGAAAGGCTCTTAGAAAATATATTAATCATTTCTTCAAACTCGAGTTCCTAGGAGACTTTTCTTGTTTCCTGTGAAATATTATGCACTTCATGAAACCAGAAAATCAATGCTGAAAAATATATTCTATTCATTACATGCATGCCCGTGTTCATTGTGTTGTTTTTTTCTGCTGTGATTTACACTGGGTTTTTGTTTTGAACAGCTCCAGACTAATATCAGCATAATGCTTGTTTTATTCTAACATGTATTATGATGAATGGAACAACAGTAAACAATTTAGGTTTCAGGAGAGTCCTAATTGGTGGGAATACCCGAGAGGCACAGAGAAGTGTCATCAGGGGTTTTGTCTTTCTTGCAGCAGATACTTCCAAATCATTTTTAACACAGATATGATAATGCGGAGATGCTGAAAGCCAAACCAGAAGTCTTCCCCAAACTCTAGACCTAAATTACACTCCAAATCTGCTGACCAGGACTTAATCTGAAACCGTGATTTGCTCCAGATTTGGCTTTCAAGGCTAAGGATGCAAGTGATGACAGAGAATATGCAGAGTGCTTTTCATTAGGCCCAACAGCGACACGTGGCATTCTCAGGGAGCTGCTGGGACCCAATCCAGCCTGTTGCTAATGCCTACCTTGGTCCCCCTGGCAGGTGGGCAGCTGCCATTTAAATTCTTCGCAATGCCCTAGAGCAGGGGTGTGGGAGATGTGGCCCTCCAGATACTGACAGACTGCAACTTCAGTCAGCCCTAGCCAGCATAGCAAATGGGGAGTTACAACCCAACAACATCTGGAAGAACACACATTCCAATTCCTTTTTAAAAATATATTTTTATTTGCAACACAACAATAATAACAACAGCAACAACTATAACAAAAAATGCAAAAAGTGGGAGGAAGGGATTCATATAATAAAATACATCAATACACTGTAATCATTAACATCTCCCTTGGGGCGGGTGGGGAAGAACACAAAACAGATTTAACACTTCAATTTCAAACATATACATTAATATAAGCAGTCCATATATGTATCTAAGCAGCCATACAGCTTTGACGGTTGTAGGAGATATGCTCAAATGTAGGAAGAGCCATGAAATCTTCAGTCCATTAGTGATAGGTGGTAGGTGTTTTTCCTTCCATGCTTAAAATATAAGACTCTTTGCAACTGTATCCACTTTTTATGTCCCTCAGTTAATCCCCACATCACAGGGATGTAATGGAAAAGCATGTGTACATCTGCTACTTTCACAGATCTTTCAAGAAAAAGTGTATACAAGTAATGACTTCCAACCAAAAAGAAGCCACTACAGGACATGCTGTCATGTCCTCCAGATGTTGCTCAACTGTAACTTCCATCAGCCCTAGCTAGCATAGCAAATGGTAAGAGATCATAGAAATTACAGTCCAACAACATCTGGAAGGGCACACATTCCCCATCCTTGCCCTAGAGTGACACTGACACTACATTGGGAGTATTGTGGGAAATTAAAATGACATCTGCTTGGAACCAACAGAAGCATTCTACCTCCACCAACAAGTGGGGCCCCATCTGGTATAGGCCAGGGTCCATCCTGAAGTTCTCCTCAAGGTCTGGAATTAGAGTACTGGATTGATCCACTCAGCCCAAACACATCTGCGTGTTTCAGGAGCTCCGAGGCTTGATCAAGAACCTCATGATTTGAAATTAAATCTTAGCTAGTTGGAACTCTGCCTTCTCAAAGGTTGAAGCCCTTTTCATTCAGGCACAGAAGAGAAGAGGGGTGTGCAATGTTGCCTCATGCAATTGCCAGCAGTATGAGGCCTGTGGACTTCCCAGACATGGTACCAATGCCAGGAGACTGGACTTCAGCCCTTGTCTAGTCAGTAGAACAATACCTTCCATCAGCCTTGAGCCCAAACTGATCTCAGGGACTCCTGTGTTCAGAAATGCCAGAGTTCAGGATGGATGAATCTATCAAGTTGAATTTCACTCATTTTCTTATTTTTCCTAAAGTTAAGTTCTTTCTGTTGCATTCCCATTTCAGTTTGCTTTTTTTTAAAAGTCTGCAAGAAAATCCATACACATTTCTCAAAATGTAGACATTTCTCAAAATTCTGTATGCATTTTTCAAACTGCACTCATATTTTGCAGGTGATTTTTCACCAAGATAAAGTGTTCATCTGAACACTTCTCTGTAACATACACAATTTTGTGAACACTTTTCTGTACAATAGGCACTTTTTTTAATGTGTAAACCTTGACTGCAAACTTCAGAAAAGTGCAGATAGCGACATTTAACTGTGTTCCAGTTTGTGTCTCAGTTTGGGTAGTATGGATTTTGCATATCCACACTACCCAGTTTGCATAGAAATAGAAACTGCATGAATTTCTCCCCATCCCTAGATAGAATGGACATGCCTAAATATTGTACTAATGGCATATTTTCCAGGTTTTCTCTTTCTCCACCTCCGAACAGGGGGATTGTACTCACTGTCACCGCAATGGCTTCCCAATGACTGTTCTGGCATGCATTAATAATCCCATGATTTTAGACCTTATGAATGTAAATTTCAAAAGAGTTCACCTTTGCTTTTTTGTTTCTTTTCATTTTCCCCACTGCCAGGAACTTGGTGACTGAGAGACAGAGTGTAATCTCATTAAAATTTAAGCACTGTATGTGTGTCATTATATTAAAGTAGAAGCATAATTCAATTTGTTTGCATTGCCAAAGGTCTTTTCTATTAGCAGATTCAGTCTGTGAGGCCCACTCGGCACAGTGTGCAGGAGCAGGTGGGGTTCCTGTTCCTTTACATTTCTTGTTGCAGAACTGGGCCAGGTGCACTCTTCTTCCACATCTTTACAGATTCACAAACATAGAAAGGACCAAGTGACCAACTAGTCTTTTGATTTATCCCCTGCTGCAAGTCAGGCCACAATCGGCAGTTACAAGTAAGAGCACAGCAGCTAAGAGCTGTAAGTAGAAAGCAGGTGCAATGCAGAAAGATACATGAAGAACAAATAGGTCCAGGTGACTCACGAAAGCCAAGTCACATACTGCATGGGAAATTGAAACCTAGTGATGCTTGAAGAATTTGATCTTTGGATATTCCAACAGGGATTGACTTGATCCATAGTTCCTGGATTATTTGCATATTGGAACATTACTTATCTACCGACTTTTGCCTTCCTGAATGTTCCAGCATAGTTCTTGGCTCAATAAAGGATCAAAAATGCATTTTAAAATGTATATGTTCTGTGAACATGTGTTCAGATTTTTATTTTAGAAAAAATATGCTGAAAATATGTATTTCAATATAAAAAGCAAGGTAGCCATGTCAGCCCTAAGAAAAATTCCAAAACGTATATTAGGGCAAGACCTTTATGAAGCCAATCAAAATGCCACAAAATCCTGTGCAAGGTTTTGAGTTCTCCAGAACTCTTCATCAGGCTAGATGGAAAACAAAGCAGGAAGTGGGGAGAAGAGCACTGGCTGTTAAAGCCATGGAGTCTACATTTAGTGACAGTCATAAAATGGAATGTGGGATGACATTCAAATTAGGCTCTATTAGGTGTTGCAATGGTTTCTGGTTGCATCCAGGAGGGTCCCTCGGATTGTTGGGATGAAGAAACAGAAATGGTTGTTCCCCATTTTTGAAAATATAAATTCCAGTGGCTACTGAGGTCTGTCTCTGTCCTTAGGTGAAACACACAGGTTCCACTGTAGATAGAAAACAGAGGTAGAGAGAAACTAGACAGTGTTTATATTAACAAAGCATGAGATAATTGTATGTAGTGTAGTAGACAAAAAAAATATATTCGTAATTTCAGTATAAATTTTCATGCAATTTTTAAATGCCAATTAAAAAAATTTAAATGTAGAAATGAGACAGGATGGACATGAGTAAAAAAAAAAGCCATATGAATGTGACATGGACTAGAAATAGATTGATTCATCCAGCTCTAATGACCCCGCTCCTCCTTGAAATAACTATCAGTCCAGCTTTGGAGCAAAAAATACTTTTCAATCTGTGATTAAATGTTGAACATCCCCCATGTCACCCTTGAAGGAAATGAAATTGACTGAGTCTTCACACATTCTTTTGCCTAGGTTCAGTTACTGAGCTGGGTCCTGTACTAACTGAGTTCCCATCCAGAGGGCTGGAAGAAAAAGGTAACAATGTTACAGTGCTTCCAGCCTCTCCCTTCTGAGTCAGTGGCTTAGCAGGGATTTCTACAGATGTTGTTTTCTGGTACCTAATTCAGCAAGCAAAAACTGTCTTCCCCACTGCATTCTTCTGAACCACTCACCAAAGAGTGATTCTTTCAGCAGAACACAGTGAATCTTGTATTCTGAGCCAAATATGGTGGGTTCAGCTTGATTTGCCTTGAACCTCACACTTGAAAAATTATACTGCCCAATATAAAAGATAATAGCATATGTTGGTGTTGCCCTTTTACTTGGGCTTATTTAGATTTGAAGGTCATGTATTCAATATTGTGCTTCTTTCAGATGATGATGATGATGTAGAAAATGTTTTCCTTGAACATTTGGCCATATTCTTTACTGGTGTGTCTTTTAATAGGGTTACGAACTTTCCCAGAGTGACACCAATGAAATATTCCCATGTGATAGTTTTCTAATAATGAAGACAAGGCAAAACATTTGAAGCACCAGCAGAAGGAAACTTGTAATTATGCTGCCAAAACCTAGAAAATATTTTCTCCAGAAGCATTGAGTCTGCCTAATGCAAGGAGCTGTTTTTGAGAATATCTGCCCAAGATTTCCTATCAAAAGCAAAATGTATGCTTCGTTTAGAAGGGAAACACATCCTAATTTAGAAGCAAGTGATCCATTTGCTGTTTCCTTAAAATGAAAAGAAAAAAAATCTCTTTTAGAAAGGTTTTGTTTGTCTCTGTGTTGGGCAATTACCCAAACCCAGTTACCCGGCTTCTTTTCAGATTGGCAAATAAACTAATCCCTGTAAAATACATGTTGTATTGAATGAATAATTGACTGCAGGTGCAAGGAATTAAATATCCATTTTTGCAGCCCAAGGTATAAAAGAAAGAGAAAAACCTTCTCTTAGCAGGCAATGATGATTTAGTAGCTGCATTTCACAGAACATTCTGATAACCTTGCCAGAAAAAAGAGGGCTTCCCCATAGCAGTGATGTTCTAGAATAAAAAAATTAATGAACATCTTACAGCAAGATTTTGAAAGGAAACAAGGAGATGCAGGTCCAGACAAGGTTAAAGAAGGAAAGATCAAGCACACCTCCTGTCAGATAATGGCAGTGACTAGTTTTCTTAAAAAGAACAACAAGCAAAACCCATATTGAACTGCACAGTCCGGGTGATGAGTTTCCATTGTCCTTAAGAAGTTGTATGCATTACTGAGCAAATATCTGCAGCTAACATTTATTATTGATCATGTAAGAGCAGGAGTAGAATAACAATATCATCTCCTGATGAATACAAGATATTTCCCCCTGTAAAATATTTGCCAGGTTAAAAAAAGAGGAAAGAATGTTTACTTTAAGGGAGAGAATAGCTCCTTCTGATGTTCTGGAAAGCAAGACTTTCATAGCCAGGGCATTTGTCTACCTTAATGGCCTCATTCACAGGTGGGAAACTTGTGGCCCTCCAGATGTTGCTGGATTACAACTCCCCGTCAGCATGATCAAGGATGAGGGATCGTGGGAACTGTAGTTCAACAGCATCTGGAAGGTCACAAGCTCCTCGCCTCTGGTCTAGGATATGATTCTTACTTGTGAGAGCACCAGTGGGAATGTATGAGAATTTCCTTTTGGCTTGCAAAACATGCAAGCAGCAGAGGCTGGTGGCTCTGATCTCAGTGGGGTGGTGAATCTGCTTCAGGTTTCAGTCAAATTGAGTCAGAAGTCTAAAGGAGCTATCCAAGGTGCAGAAGCCCACCTTGAATGGGTTCAGCACCTTGGATAGCTCCTTTAGAGTTCTGACTGGTTCTGACTGAAACCCGAAGCGGATTCACCACCCCACTGAGATTAGAACCACCAGCTTCCACTACATGCGAACTTGCCCGGTTCGAAGCCCTGGATATGCACTCGACAACGTTTGAAAATCATCAAATATGTGCTTGCGTTTGTCTCATTCCTGATTCCAAGTCTGACGCAAATGTCCTTAGCAGACTAAATCATCCCCGATTTAGTCTACAGAGGAAATCTGCACACATTTCAGGGGAACTGCACAGATCTCCCGCTGGATCTCTGCTCCGTTTGCACAAATCTCCCATTCATGCAAAGGCAGCAGCAATCGCAAGTGTGAGTGGGAATCAGGCATGAGACAAGTGGTGAGACGATGTCTGGAGAATCCTAGCAGTCTCAAATGTCGCTTGTGCACCCATCCCTGGTCCCAAGTTCAAATCCCCAACTAACCCTGGCTAAGGGGCATAGGATGGCTGTACTTTATGGAGAGGGAGCTTAGCTCGGTGGCTAGGCACATGTTTTGCATGCAGAAAGCTCAGGTTTAAGCCCTGGCATGCCCCATTAAAAGGATCAGTAAACACATGAAACCTTGGAGAGGCACTCCCAGTCAGAGCAAGCAATACTGGGCTAGACTGACAAAGTATCAGGCACTATTTTGGGGACAGGGTTCAGCACTTTGGATAGCTACTTTAGAGTTCTGGCTGGTTCTGATGGAAACCCAGAATGCATTTACAGCCCCACTGAAATCAGAGCCACCAGCCTTCACTGCCTGGTATACTTCAGTTTCCTGTGTTCCTACAAATTGGCTAGAAAGGAACATCCACTTGAATATTTGATTTTCCCAAATGAAAACTGAACATGTTGATGTTGGGGTGGGTGGGTGGGAAACAACTCTGTGGGTTGGTTCCAGTATCTTCCTTCCATGAGAAGAAAGGCTCCATTTGCAGAAGGTCCCTCTGCCCAGTTTTATGGGATGCTTCCCTTATCCTCCCACATTGCAGCTCACCACATTCAGTCCTGACATTCTGTGTAGCATTTTCAGCAGACTGGAGGGACTGCCATTGGAAGGAGGGAGTGGGGAAGTCCTCTGGCATCAATGCAGTTGCTCCAGCATAAATGTGGAAGAAATTCATATATGAAGAAATATATATGAAGAAATATAATGCCGTGTAGAGATCAGGGTTCTAGTCCCCACTTGGCCATGGAAGCTCACTGGGTGACTTTGGGCCAGTCACAGACTCTCAGCCCAACCTACCTCACAGGGTTGTTGTTGTGAGGATACAACGGTGAGGAGGAGGATAATGTAAGCCGCCTTGAGTTCCTTGCGAGAGGGAGAAAGGCGGGGTATAAATGCAATAAATAAATAAATAAAAATTCCTATTCCCATTTTAGTATCAGTTGAATTCTTCCCCTTGCATCAAACTAGGGGTGCAATCCTATGCATGTTTAGACAGAAAAAAGTCCTACAGCTCCCAGCATTCCCCAGACAGCTGCTGGGTGGGGAATACTGGGAGTTGTAGGCCTTTTTTCTGCTTAAACAGGCATGGGATTATACCCTAAATATATTTCCTCACTTTTTACTCTTGTTGCTAATTCTGCCATATGAGAGCAAGAAAAGTCCAATAGAAGTTTCAGAAGAGGTACAACAGATGGATTCAGTTCCCAGCTGGTTCTGCTCAAGTCAAGTTCTTGTCTTGTGTTTATAGAGTCAAAGACGAAAATAACCAGAATAGCAGCATCAGAAGAAGAAAAAAGGAAAGAAAACAAGCAAGCAAGAGAATTAGCAGATTTCTGTATAGACAGAATTATTGATGGAAAAATAATTGTGTATTGACTATTTAGATGAAATCCCATCTCTGGTAGAAGGGAGAACTGTGAATTTCATTGTTTTCTTATTTTCCACACTCCAAGGATTTTATCCTCTGATCAGATTGCCATGCCATACATTTACATGCAGTCCTCCTATTAGTGCTAATAGGAGCCAGACATGCTAATCTTCTCAATAAATTCCAACTGAGTTATGTGCATGATAAATCCCACATGCTGAGATAGTTTAAGGGACCCATAGGTATACAGCAATGGCATGCTTATTAACTCCTCGGCTGTTGACTGTAACTTTGAAAAAAACAACAACTCCGCCCTTGAATTAGGAAGGCATGTTGCCTGCTGACTTACCTCCTGTGTTGTTGTTTCAGGTGAATTCCATTGAGCAAGTTCATGCATCATGTCATGTTGACTGATTAATCATCTCCATCAAAGCATATCTTTAGAGGGTGTTCAGTAACAGAATTTCTACCTAATCAGATCAACAGACATTTCCTCTAATATTTATGGATCCCTGCATGCAAAACGTACTCTACCCTTGTAAATGTTAGCAGGAAATACAGTGTATCATTTTAGCATGCGTATTCTTTAAGCGTGATAATTCCTTAGCAATTTTTGTGTTTTTGTAATCGTTGTGCAACTTTCCAACTGGTATACGTTAGGACTGGAGGGTGTGTTGTAGGCCACCTTGTCCTCTCCCCTGTACTAGGTGGCCTGCAAGCCCTGCTCTGACCCTTTGATGCAGAACATCCATAGCTAGAGCATTCCCCACAGGTGGCTGTTTAGCCTCTGTTAGAAGATGTCCAGCAAGGGAGTAGCACATCCTTCCAGGTAACATTGCAAATCTCCTCTTACCATTAAGAAGTTTCTCCTAATGTTGAACTGAAATCCAGCTTCCTGTAACTTAAGCCCATTAGATCTAGCCTTGGCATCTGGACCATCTTTTCCTTCTTTGATGTGACAGACTTCAGGTATTTGAAGAATGCTACCATGTTCCCAAACAAACATATCTTAGTCTTCCCTTATCCATGTTAAACAGATCTAGTTCCTTCAACTTTTTCTGGTAGGACTTGTTTTCCCTCTTCCTGTGAACCATTCTAATTCCAATTTGTCTACACCTTTCTTAACTCATTCCAATTTTTCTAAACCCTTCTGAGGCAGTCAGAACAGGACCCAGTACTCTAGACTAGGGATGGCGGAGAATTCCGCCACGGACCCCAGTTAGTCATCTTTGGAATCTTTGGTGTTTGTTTATAGCCACCTATGAGCCTTCATTGAAGAGAGGCCAATAAGTATTCAACTTACTAGGGGTGCAGTTCTATGCATGTTTAGATGAGAAAAGTCCTGCAAGTCCCAGCATTCCCCAGCCAGCCATGCTGGCAGGGAATGCTGGGAGCTGTAGGACTTTTTCCCGTGTAAAGATCCATAGGATTATGCCCTAACTAACTAAAATAAATATTGCGGATGATCAGGTGAGGCTGAGAGTGGAGGTCTTGTTTGAGGGCACCTAATGTCTTCATAGTAGAGATAAGATTTGAATCAGGGGCTTTCAGGTGCATAGCTTGATCATTTAAGCATAAAGCTTTCTCCTAAAACTATGCTGCCATGAGACAGAGTCACACTGACCATCATGCCTGCGCAGGGTGCATTGTCCTACTCCACAAAGGACAGTCATCTGTTTGAAGGGTTGTCAGAGAACAGTCCTCTATCTCAATGAGTTCTTTATTTGAAGGTAGGGATGTTGGAGAAATTAGTTTTGGAGGTGGAGTTCGATGGGTTTTCCTAGGCTCAGCCCCCCCAGACTTGGTTTCAGTTCCTGCTGTTGCACCTGACTCAATCTGCAACGAGTAAGGCCAGTTTGCAGATTTTCTGGGTATTTTCCCAATGATGGGCATCCCTGTGAAAGGCTGCCCAATCCAAGTGTGGTTTACAAATAAAAGAATCATATGAGGGGAGAGCAGAGGGCCTGGAAATTGCCCATTAACAGCTCGTACCTGGACTGAGCAGGCACATGAGTCACCTGATCACAGTCCTCCCCATGCAGGTGAGATGTATTGCATTTAAATTATAGTAATTATTTCTAAATTTGCATTTATACATACAAGTTACCATGTGCTAATTTTAAGCAAATCTGTGTCTTCTTTTTGGATGATTCGTTTTCTTTTTTCTGACAGTGCATTAGTGGCTACCTTGTGCCTGTACCTTGTGGTTCCTGCGCCATACCAAGCAGTGAACCTGATGTAATCATACCCCATGCTTTCACATGGACCCAGCTTAAGATGGCTGAGCAGCTATAAAAATATGCATCCACGGATAGTTTGGGACAAACAGATCCACCTCTCTGAGAAATTAGTGAGCTCGGTTTTCATCCCAGTTTGGAGTAAGAGTATGACATGCTGTGTGGGCCATGTTAGAATCTCCTGCAGGAAGCAGGAAAATCCATTTAATGCAGTACAGCTCTGTGTTAATTATAGAAAGAAATAAGCTTGTCTGAAACTATTTTTCTCACAGTACTTCCTTTGCCTGTCAACTGTGGGAGTTTTCTTCTGAACACCTGTTGAATCAGCAAGGATCCATTCAATCTTCTTGATTAACTGGGGTGAAAAGGTTAGAGAAATTGGAACTCTGGCTAGGTAAAATGCAGGGAGGGGTAGACTGCCTAGGAGGAAAGGTGGGATAAAAATAAATAAATAAATAAATTCCGGGAGAATGTGACTCCATCAATGACACATAAAACCATGGTCCCTCCAGTTTCACTTTGTTTCACCATCAACACTTCTGTGTTGCCTTGCCTGAATTAAACGTCAGTTTGTCAGCCCTCATGCAGCCCATGGTGTGTTCAGGCATTTGTTCAAGGAATCTACCTCTGATCCCAGACTGAATGTCTTTGGCTAGGTGTCATCTGCATATTGATGACAGCATTCCAGCAATCTCTTTCTTACATATAATTGTTTTAAAAGAACAGATGAGCCCTTGCAGTACTCTGCAGGCCGAAGCCCATGAAGCAAAGGAGATGTCCACGACGCTACCCTCCGGCACCATCCCATCAGGTAGAATCTTTGTTTGTATGTCCCAGTTCATCATGTCTGACCGTGAATGAGCATAGTAAGGAGCTGATAAAGCTGACATTCTCATCTGCTTTTGTTGAACAGTGGCTGTAAATTACAAAACTTTCACTTTAATCTGCTTATTCCTGATGATGACTACAAATTCTCCATGCCGTCCAGTCTCACTATAGCTATTTACAGAGCTTCTGTTCAAACATGTACAAGCACTTGAGTATTGCCTAGGTTCACTAAATGAAAGTCATTTCTGCAGAAAATAGGAACTTGTTAGTATTTATAAGAGATTTGGAAACGGTTTTTATTATGCAGCATTCATGGGCTGCGACGTTTCAGATGGAAAAATACAAAGTTGATCAACCACCGAAACATTGAGTTAAACTCTTACTTCCTGTAATGAGTAAGTGAATGTGTAAATAAAAGCACAGTATGTTTCCATTTATTGCTTATATTAAGGAAGGGGATCATGGGGGTCCAACATGGGTGAGTGTCTGACAAACAACAATCATTTGCATCCAGACAAAGTCACCCTAGAGAGGCTTTCTCTTTTATGATGGCTTTTGTGAAGCTGGAAACTATTTCACCTGGAGATAGGCTGGTTTATAGCCACTGTACTTCTAACAAACTGAAGAAAAGAAAATCCAGTCCATTGTAACATGACAAGCTTTCCCAGGTATTCAAGACCGGCCCAAGACATTTTGCTGCTTAAGGGAGAGCAGTGAACAAAACCTCCTTGCAACTCAAGATGCATAATGCCCAAGGTTGGTCATGTTATTTTGGCACCTGAAGCAGAAAATCTCACAAGCGCCTCTCCCTCCCTGACAGAAAAATAAAGTAATAATAGACATTTGCTGCCCTTTCATGACATGCCAAATTAGCTGCTTGAGGCAGCTGCCTCACTCTGCCTAATGGTAGGGCCGCCCCAACCTATCATAACATAATGAACATCATACTTTTTAAAATGTGAGCTGTTTTCACAAGTGGCTGGGATAATTTTTGGGTGGGGTGGGTGTGGGTGGAGTAGTTATTTTTTTTTGAACTTGTGAATGTGTTTTTGTAATGTGGAAAATAATTTTAAATTTGAATAAAAATTGTTATCCTCTGGCAACTTAATTTAAATGACCCCATGGACACATGTTTCTGATCTTTCTTTCTGGGGGTGTGACCTCTCCCAAATTAAAAAGTGGTGGTCATTGTTAGCTTGAAAACAACGCTTTGTAAATATAATATAGTTGGGTGTGGCATTATTGCAGACAGGCCTGGCACAAGATATTGCACAGCCTGAAGTGGACCAGCTGCTACCACTCCCACCCCCCTGTCCTGCTCCCCCATTTAATGTTTTAAGTCCGTTTTGTTGCTCTGTTAGTGGCTGAAGAATGCACACTTCTTGAATTGTAGAGGCCATCTCACCCTGAATCCCACACTCCAAAGAAGGGGTTCTTTTTCAGAGTGAGGCATGGGTGCTTCAGAGAGCCCTGTAGGAGCATCACTGGCTCCTTTCCGGCAGTGGCAAATGTTGTTTAAAGGGTGGTGGTGGTAGCTGGGGGTGGGGGTGGGGGACAAAGTAGTGATGGTGATGGCTGCAGTGGTGATGTGCAGCCTTGCAGGTGGCAGATGGGGTTTTGCGATCCATCCCTGCTTCTGGTCCATCATCTGAGCCATGTGTCTTATGACAGGCTGGTCCTGAGCAGAGATGCACAAAATTCAAATAACAGTTACTGTACTTCCTATGAAAAAGTCCTAATCTTTTCTCAAAAAGTATGAATGTTGATGAACATGTGAAGAGTTTGACTGGAAGATGCCAGGATTGCCTCAGACTTGCCTTATCTGCCTTCTGCTCCCAAGTCTGTTTCCCCTTCTTCTTCCCAACTTGGAAATTTTGCATGTTTTCCTTATTCTTGGTACCACTTTGCACAGATACACATAGATTTCTTACAGTGATTGGTCTTATTTCAAAATAGTTTTTCTACTGAAGGACAGACAGTGATGCCTTCACTGTCTGTTGTGAACTTAGTGCACTTGTCCAGAAATATGACTGGAAGCAATAAAAATTATTTTAAAAACAAACACCTTGGTATTTGGGAAACAAGAACCCAGAAGAAACTCTGGGGGATTGTTTTCTTGTTCTGTTCCTTTTCTTTTCTTTTTTGGCTGCAACTTTGATAGAGAGCTGCCAGTATTTTCACTGTGTAAAATAATAGGGAAAGATGAGTGAAGCAGAAAATGGAGAGAAGCTGCTCCTTGAACAGAATAAACAAAATATTGTTGAAATGACAGAGCTGAATGGAACATGTCATCCGATAACTGTCTAGATCTCATCCCTCAAAGTTATTCAAGTGTCTGCACGCAAATCACTCAGAACAAAGGATCACAAAATGTGTCTGACATTCCTAGCACGAGGTTGTGAGATGCTTTATGAGCTTTAAGTCCATCAAAATTACCCTCAGTTTGGTTTGAATAAGAGAGGATCTAGTTTTTTTTTAAAAAAACCAACAGCTTGGAAATGTTTTCCTTGGAAATGAGTTGATTCTTGCTGTGCTAAATAATGACAACGTGTAGGTTTTGTCACATCAAAATGATTCATGTCATTTAAGTAAAGCAACAAAGTCTCTGATGATTTAATAGAAAATGGTTACTAAGATCCTGAGTCTGGGTTGCTCCAGGCTTAGTCGTACTTAGAGTAGACCCACACTGAAATCAATGGGACTTATTTTAGTCATGGCTAACTTAAGTCACATTGATTTCAGTGGGTCTACCCTAAGTATGGATGCTTCCAGACTAGGCTTTTATTATGCCATTGCTTTGCCTCATTCATGGAAGTTGATTTTTTTGTCCATAACCTTTTGTGTCTTCCCACCTCATCTTATGCCTTTTTCCTTACTGCAGAAAATCCATGCAGGGGAAAAAATGGTGGAAAAGCTGCAAAATGCCTTCTGATAGCTAGCGCTAGAAGCCCTCCATCTGGAAGCATCCTATGGTTAACTCTGAAAACAACCCATTGTTTGCTGTAAATAACATATTTCAAGGTCTTCAGTGGTAAACGACATGTTTCAGTAATACTCCAGTAACAATTAGATGTGCAACCAAAGTGAGATTCTAAGGGTTATATCCAAACAGGCATATTCATTTCAACGAGTCTACTGTAAGTAGGACTAACATTGGATACAAGCTATACCCTCAAATTCTGGTAGATATCAGAATTAGAGATGTTGGAGGAATCTGGTTTGGAGGTGGAGCTCCGCGAATTTTCGCCAGCTCGGCCCCCTGGATGCCAGCTCGTTGATCCCTGAGCTTGCCTGACTCGGCACGTACCAAGTTGGGCAAGCTCACAGTTTCCTGCCATTTTGCCCAGCATCATGGGTAAGCTATTTACAGAAATCGTGAGTTTGTGCAAAATGGCAGCCATAAATAGCACAATTTGCACAAAATTGCAGGTGTCAATGGTCTAATGGTAGTGCTATTTATGGCTGCCATTTTACGCAAAATTGTGATTTCTGTAAATAGCTTACCCGTGATGTTGTGCAAAATGGCGGCTCACAGAAAAGTGGGAAACTGCGAGCTCTCACCAGGCATCTGCAGACCATCTGGTGGCTTGCCCCGTGCCCCCACCAGGGTTGCACAAGCAGTGGGAGTTCAGTGAGTGGTGTGCGAGCAGGGCATGGGGTAGTTCACCTATTCCTAAACAGAATGATATGCATCATGTTTTCAGTGAATTTACTACACATTTAACCTGGCCTGGGATAGTTTGGTGTTGGCAGGCTTCTATCATTGAGCATTATGCTTTTTTTTTTTTTCAATGTAACTCTCATTCCAACAGCAGAGTGATAATACCCACTTCCAAAATTTGGTGAGAGCTTTTAGACAGTTCTTGTTGTGATATGTCTGTGGCTCCAATTCTGTGGTGCAGTGGGAAACAGCCACATCTCTCAGATGCTGCGCTGCTTACTAATATGAGTCCCGTTGGTTGAGAATAAGATATCTAGCTTGATCCATGCCAGCATAACCCAGACTACAGTTCTCCTGCCTGTACAATTTCTGTCCAATTTCGTACTGTTCAAGGAAAACAGGGGTCATAAAGCCACATGTATTTTCCATGACTGTTAGCTCTTCTCCATACTTGGCTAGTCTCACCCCTTGCCACTATGTGCCATGTCCACACCCCCAACCACCTTGGTGAAAACATTTCCCAGCTTTTAGACAGTGCGGGAAAGGAGTCTCCGCATTTACTGATGTATGCATGTAGAGCTCCTCCATGCAAGGAGAGACTCTGGCCTAACCAGGGGAAATGCTTAACATGTGGATTGTAAGGAAGCATTTCCACCCCAGACAATGGGGGCTGGAAGCATGGCTGGGCACACAATGGTAGTGGGGATGTGGCTAGCCCATGTTGACCCACAACCCCTCTCATGAATTCTTTCAACATGTATAAATCATCCTCTTCTCTCCTTGCTTTTTCAGTGCAAGCCTTTTGTTTCTGGGGAGGAAAGTCTTTACTATGCAAGTATAAAGAGGGGAAGAAGAATTTCCTCAAATTACTGAGTTCCTACATATATTCTCCATTCCCAGACTGTCTCCTACCTGATGCCTTGATTAGCCTGGAGTTCTAATTAAGCTACTTGCTTCTGGCAAACAATGGGATTTTATTTGCACAAACAAAAGAGACTGCATGGAGGCCAGGGATGTTGTGGGAGCCCAGGAACGGGGTGGAGTATAGTGGATTTCCCCCTGCTCTTCCTCCCAGACTCCAGTCTGCGGACCACCATGCTTGCCCAACTTGGTGTGCCAAGCCGGGCAAGTGTGTCCCTCCCTACTGGTCTGCCAAGCTGCCATTTTGCATTGCAACAGTGGCTCGGCCTTTTTCATAAATCCCCGTGGGCGCCCGCAGACTGCCTGATGGCTCACCACACATGGCGAACAGATTCAGGCAGACAACAAGGGTCCAGGGCAGCAAGTGGTGTGGATGGGGGTGAATTTGGCCATCCCTAACGGGGGCTGCTCTAAATCAAAACTGCATGGAAACTATACCATGCAGGGTAGCTACATTCTGATCTGTTCATATTCATCATACTGTGCCATTCTTCACACACATGCAGTAATGTGGGGAGCTGTTTCCCTACCCTGTGATTCTCTGTGAAGTTAATGTGTGTCTATTATTATGAAGCAACCACATAGGTGATGTGTGTGTGTTAGTATGAAGTAACCACATGCATGGAACTTTCCTAGTCAAGAGGACACTGTTGGAAGGGAGGGTACAGTAGGGATGTCAGAGAATTCTGCCACAAATCTTGGGGAGGCCGAATGCCAGCGCACTCGGCCCCCCGAAATCGGTGGCGGAACGGTCTGCCACCCCCCCGCCACCCCCCGGGATGGGACTTACCTTGGACGGATCTTCCTGGCGACGGTGGCTCCGGCGGCGGTTCGGCGGCAGTTCGGCGGCGGTTCATCGGCAGTGGCTGCGGCGGCCAGTCTTCCAACCGGCTGCCGCTGCCGCCATTTCCAGTTAAAAAAAAAAAGTGATAGGCTACGTAAATGTTTACGTAGCCTATCATGGCTGATTTAAAAGGAAAAAAAAGTGCGTACGCAAAATGGCGGCGCCCATGGGCGCCACCATTTGCGTTCCTTATTTTTGCCGTCTTAGTCTACGTAAATGTTTACGTAGACTAAGATGTGCCAAAATAAGGAACGCAAATGGCGGCGCCCATGGGCGCCGCCATTTGCGTACACGCTTTTTTTTCTTTTAAATCATCCGTGATAGGCTATGTAAACATTTACGTAGCCTATCACGGCTGACTGCAGGGACGCAAATGGCGGCGGCTACGGCCGCCACCATTTGCGTCCCTGCTAGCCAGCGGCCGGATGTCCAGCCGCTGGCGGAGCCGGCCAGCAGCTCCGCAGAATCTCTGCGGAGCGGAGCTGGCCGGCCAGAATTTCAGGGGGAGGGACGGAGCGCCTCCCCACCACCACGAATGTCACCCTTCGAAAAGGTAAGTGACTTTCGTACATCCCTAGGGTACAAGTTGGCTGGGAAAGACCATGTGATTTATGTTGCTCACATGGTTGCTTTATTCCACACACAATCTGTGTGGGAATTCATCACAAGAAAGCAATTCTCAAACAGCTTGGAGGAGTTGGCAAACCTGCTTGGCAGATGTGTGGTAGAGCAAATGCATGATGGACGCATAGTGACGTGAAAGAAATCTCCCATCCAGAAAGGAATAACTTAAAAAAACACACGCCTACAAAGGGGTTTTCAGTGTCACTAGGTCACTACCATGCATTTGTCCAGCAATAGCCATGCCCCATATCTCTCAGTATGATACTATTACGCATTAGCGCGATCATGTGAGAGTGTCAGAAGTGCCCTAGCTGCCTCTTGCAGTCCCCACCAATAGCCAACTCAGGACACAGATGACAAGGAATTCTTTCCGAGACTTTATTCCTTTATTACTTTATGAGTCTTTCAGATACCAGTCACTAGCGACTAAGCAAGGAACAGCACTGGGGAAACATAGCAGAGTAGCCTAAGCTCCGGGTAAGGCAGTTGGTCCCCATTTGAAGGAGAACCACGGGAAGACTCTGAACGTATGGGCTAGGGAGAGATCCTCCCTCTTTCCCTTGGGTCCTCTGGACTTGACTGTTGTCTGTGCGCCAAACGAGCGCTATGCCTCCTTTTGGCGCCCTCCATCTGTCGCCGCTCCCTGCGTCTGCGCTGAGCATCCAGCAAGCCCTCCTCCAGCACTCTCTCACTGCCAGGGTCACTATCTCTCCCAGGAATGCTGGCAGGAGGAATCTCTGCCAGCTGCTGTGCTTGTGAGAGATGAGCGAGCTCCTCTCCCATGTATTGCTTTTCTTCCTCAGAATCAGAACTGCTCTGGGGCTCTATGGGCTCAGTTTCCACCCTGACAGATAGTAACAAATTGAGGTAGCAGTTTTAGAGGGGGAAGAAATAAAAAAAAAAATTGCTGGAATCAGGCATAGTTTGGGGAAGGGGTCTCCTCAGAAATAACTCCCATTGTGGTCAATGAAGCTAAGCTTCCATCCATTGGTTTACAGGGAAGGAAAGAGGAGAGCCTGGATTGGTGGGGAGGCTTTCCTATTGGTTGAGCAGCCCCTGCCAGTTTGATGATATTTATTCCAATCCTCCCACCCCAACCAGAGGTATGTTCTGTGAAGCAGGGCTTATACTGGAGAGGTGCACTCGCTTGTGGAGCCCTGCACGTACCACAGCAGACCAAAGCCAATTCTTTGAAAAGATCTGGGTAAGTCTCCCTTCGCTTCTCCTTCCATTGTCATGGAGTCAGCCCGCTGGAACCCAACCCTACCTAGTGGGTTTGTGGTTGTTGGCTATGCATCTGATACTGTTTTGCAACAGAGAGAATAATGTGACATGACTCAGTATATAGTGTGGAGGAAGGGCTGGACAGAATATATATGAAAGGTAACTTGATAGAAAAGGCAGATTCCAAATTTTTATGTGGGGAGTGCTTGTTTGGTTTATTTCAAGGGGAAGATGTCAGTCTGAGTGGACTAGAATTGGAGTCCTCTTGTCAGAACAATTTGATAGTGTTTGCTGAAGAGTTGACCAACAACCACAATGGAATGTCAGATTACATTTTTGGCAGAATTATTCAAGAGAAATTAATGACTGGAATGGGTGCTTCAAGAATAAGTGTTAGAGTTATAGCCTGGCAATAACCTGGCAAGCAAATGACTGCAATACAGCTAAAAGAGGAGCAGTGTAAATAGGAGAGAACATACCTTTTCAGATGGGAAAAAATTGTGACTGACAAAACGTAGCATTGAACCCATTTGTACTTAACATTTATGGTGCATACACTGTCAGGAGATGGGGATAAAATGGCACGTACATAACTCTGTGAGAGAGGGGAAATCACCTCAGCTATACACATAGCTGAGCAATACCGTACAATGCAGCAAGCAATACAAGGCTGATTACACTACTTCATGCAATTTCAAGAAATGGTGTAAATATTTTCTGAGCAAGAGTTTGCTTTTAGGAAGAAAAACCAAAAATCCTGAGAATGAAACAAAGTTAGCGGATCTTCAGCATAATATAAGTATTTTCCTGGCTCATTGATTATGGTGATAATTAATATTTTCCCACCAGTAGCTATTCTCTGGATGCTGTAATATATTTCAGCATCTAAAAAAGGAGGTTTTTAGTTGCCATAATGTAGAATATTTGTAATCATATACTGATGTCTTTTTCTTTGCCTAAAAGCAGCTGCAGGTTGAATGGGAACCAGTGCTGTGCTGCTGGAGGAAAGGAGGCTAACTCTGCCCCCTGCCCCCCTGCCCCAATCCAGACATTTCCTCATGGAAATTCCATCTCTCCAAAGGCTGCTTTTATCCGTGGAATGGGGAAAGGACATGCATTACCAGTACCTGTCTTTCTCCACTCTCTGGGAGGATTTCCCCTCCTGAATTGCCATGGTCCCAAATTGGGGCTTACCGAGGAGTAAGGCAATCACTCATTTACACATAGCTGTGCTAACTCTGCTCACAATGGGATAAAGCTGATCACTGTCAGATGAGGCACCCAGCTGGAGGAGGAGGGGTGGAGGCCACTGTGAGGAGTGATTGGGTCTTTCACCACTCTTGCCAGGCATCTCTGTAGCCCTTTCAAACAAGCCATACACAGGCCATTGTGCTGGGTTTGCATGTCATGACAAACCACCCTGAAAACAAGCCACCATGAACAACCCAGCAACAAGCCATGGATTCTCAGGGTGGCTTGTGCATGATTAACAACCCACATTTAATCTGTCATGCCAGAACCAGACAACACAACAAGCCACACTGAAAGAAGTCATGTGAACCAGGTCAGTGTTGGGTTAATTCAGAATATATAGAATCATGATTCTCCCAAGGACAAGCTTTATCAGTAACTAGGAATTTTGAAGACAGGTTTCTGTGGTCCAGTTCTGACACACTAGTTGTTATACCACTGGCTCTCAGGGTGTACTAGTGCTGGATTTTGGAAGTTTAGTTATAGTTTAGTTCAATATTTATATCTTGCTTTTCTGTTTAAAAGATCAAAGTAGTTTACAGAAAAATAAGAAAATTCAATAAGGCAGGGTTAAAACCAACAAATCAATGGGTTGGATCCTGACTCAGCCATAATTAGAGTAGACCCATTGAAATCATTGCAACTTAAGTTAGTCATTGATCTTGGTGGGTCTACTCTTAAGTATGGCTAAGTCTGGGTCCAACCCAGTAATTTCAATCAAATGGCTGGCAGCAATTAAGATATTAATAGGCAGCAGTGCAAAAGTAAAACTTGGGTTTTACTTTGGGTTATAGATTCTTTTTGCCTAATGTAACAGACATATGTAATAAGGACAAGCTGAGCAGCGGGCCTATTCCTTCCCCTTTCTCCTTTTCTGCTCAGTCTGGAAAAAAGGCCTTGCTGAAATTGCCAGTGCAGTGAATTGGTAGCCACATATGATCATTTAGCCTGTGTCTCTTCAGAACAGATTACATCTTTCACAGAAAACAGGTAGCAGGCAGGACTAATAGTGTAATAAAAATCATTTATTCTAACACTGCACAGAAGTATTGATTTCAAAGAACAATTAAAATCTTGATTTTTTGCCTAGTACTTCGAAGTGCCTTTGGCTGGTCCTGAATATCAAGTAACATCAAGGAAGAAAACCTGGCCTGAGCTCTAGCTTAAAGGAGAGGGCTACGTCTTTTGTAAACAGCTTTGTAGGGTACAGCACTCATTACAGATTGCTTTTGCCCAATGTGACAGACATGTGGATCCAGCCAAAGGATCTGGCCGAAATTAAAAACCCATTGATTTTCAAGGGTGCTCCTCTCCCATTGAAATCAATGGGACTTAAGAGGGCTTATCTTTAGCTAGATTGTGTCTAAACCCTTTAAGGTTTACAAATGATGTAAAGGCTGGCTATTTCGTTTACAAGGTTGCTTTGAGAGAAATACCTTTTTTGTAATTGTTTAAAGGTTTTTCTCATATCACACTTCCCTCCTCCCCGCTCTACCATCTTTCTTGAAACCACATCAGGCATTCCATCCCCACCCTTGATAGCTTTATGTGAAGCTCTCACCTTGTGAGGGTTTCAATTCACACATATCAAATGGTTCCTTTGTGTTCTTTTGCCCCTGAAATCCATTATACTCTGCTCCTTCAAAGCACTGCCAAACCACAGCTTTTGAAGACAGTGACTGCATTGTCAACCTTAAACCACTAGGGATGGCGGAGAAATCCACCATGGACTCCAATGAGGCCAGATTCTTTAGAATCCGCCCCCCTGGAGTCCGTGGCAGAACAGACTACCCCCCCGCCACCCCGCGGAATCCCCCCTGGATGGACCCTACCTGGTTGTCAGCAGGTCCGGTAGGGATGGCGGAGAATTTCTCCCCGAATCTTCGGGAGGCCGAGCGCCGACGCATTTGGCCCCCCGAAGTTGGTTGGGAAATTCTCCGCTGGCCCCCCGCCCCCCCCGGGACGGGACTTACCTTCAGCAAATGTCCCTCTGGGCGGCAGGTCCCGGTGGCGGTTCGGCGGCGGTTCGTCACAGGCAGGGGCGGCGGCCGGTCTCCCGACTGGCTGCCGCCGCCGCCATTGCAAAAAAAAAAAAAATAAAGTAAAAAAAAAACACCCGTGATAGGCTACGTAACAATTTACGTAGCCTATCACGGATAGATTTCCAAAGTCAGCCGTGATAGGCTACGTTAATCGTCACATAGCCTATCACGGGTGACTTTGGGGGAAAAAAAAAAGCGCGTACGCAAATGGCGGTGGCCCATGGGCACCACCATTTGCGTTCCTTATTTTGGCACGTCTAGTCTACGTAAAGATTTACGTAGACTATGGCGAAAATAAGGGCACGCTATTTGCGTTGCCCTTATTTTCGCCGTAGTCTACGTAAATCTTTACGTAGACTAGACGTGCCAAAATAAGGAACGCAAATGGCGGCGCCCATGGGCCGCCGCCATTTGCGTACGCGCTTTTTTTTTTTCCAAAGCCACCCGTGATAGGCTACGTGACGATTTACGTAGCCTATCATGGCTGACTTTGGAAATCTAGCCATGATAGGCTACGTAAATCATCACGTAGCCTATCACGGGGTCTTTTTTTTTTTTTTTTACTTTTTGTTTTGCGGCCGGGGAGACAGGGCGCTTCTCCCCGGCCTGAATTTTGGCCGAGCGAGGCGGGAAGCCTCCCCCCCTTCGCCTGAACTTCGGGGGGGGGGAAGCGAAGCGCCTCCCCCCCACCGCGAAGCCAAGCTGCAAAAAGGTAAGTGACTTTCGTACATCCCTAAGGTCCGGCCCGTCCAACTGCCCTCCGCCATCCGCCGCTGCTTCTCTTCAGACGCAAATGGTGTCCGGCGTAGCGGACGCCATTTGCATCCCTGCCTTTTGCCGTGATAGGCTACGTAAAGATTTATGTAGCCCATCACGGCAAAAGGCAGGGGACGCAAATGGCGTCCACTATGCCGGACACCATTTGCATCCGAAGACCGGCCACAGCCAGAAGTCAGGCAGCAGCTGGCCCTGGCCAGCAGCTCCACGGACTCGCCATGGAGCAGAGCCGGCCGGGGATGTTTCTGGGGGGAGGGATGGATCACCTCCCCCCCACCACAGACACCCCCACCTGGAACGAGGTAAGGGATTTGTACATCCCTATAAACCACAGACATGGAACACCCCCTCTTTTTCAGAGACATCCCTCCTTCGTCGCACATTATTTGCTGCCATCCTTAAATGTGGATGTTATTTGGTGAGATACCCAAGCAGATTCTCCTTGGAAAAAAAGAAATGGATCATGAATGGCACTGCTGCCTGCACTTTTGCCGGGATAGTTTACTCTTGTGAGACTAGATGCAACTCCAGAAATGTTCACTGTCATTGGGAATGGAAGGGGTAATAACTAAGTAGGGATGCACAGACATAGCGTGGTTCAATCTGAAAAGGGTAGAGCTTTTGCGAGTGCTCGAGGCAGGTGCTTGAAATTTATTTATTTTATTTATTTAAAATATTTCTTGGCTGCCTTTCAGGGCAGAAGCCCTCCCAAGGAGGCTTACAACAATAAAATACATAAAAACAGTTAAAATATTAAAAGTGATAAAAACATAAAAACAATAAAAGCAACAATAAAACCAGCAACAATGTTAACAGCAGTACCAGCAACAAAAGCAGTCATATCATGAGAAGGCCAAGGTAAAATAATATGTTTTCAAGGCCTTCTTAAAAGTCTGCAATGACTTTTCATGGCGGACCTCTGATGGCAGCTTGTTCCAAAGGTGTGGGGCCACTGCAGAGAAAGCCTTTTCACATGTGTACACTTACCTGACTGCTCTCACAGGTGGGCAAGTGAGAAGGGCCTTTCTTTCTCATCTTAAAGTGCAGGCAGGCTGATATGGGTGAAGGCAGTACTTCAATTAACTTGATCCCAAACCGTTTAAGGCTTTAAAGGTCAAAACCAGCGCTTTGAACCGCACAAAAGGCTCAAAGGCATTCACATCTACTGCCTACCTCTGCTTCCCCCGCCTCTAGACCCAAAAGCCAGGAACGTATCCTTAGGAGTCCAGAAGGAGAAAGCAGCGGATTTGGTGGGAGTTCCCTGAGTCCTGATGGACCATCTTTTCCCACTGGAAACATGAGTGGGTCTGCAAGTCCAAGAACTCCTCAGGGATGTCAGGCCAGAGGTTATGTGAGGGTTGTTTAACCCCTGTATAACCCCTGCATAACCCTCACTGGCTGGGTTTGCACAATGCAACAACTCACAGTTGGGGGTTGAATATTTGGGATGGCACCTGTGGGCTCCGCAGCTCATCGTGGCTTAAATGGCTGATTCAAATCACCTCTTTTTTCCAGATATTTTCTTTCCAGATATATTGTCTTTCACCTCGTTTCTCCTGTTGCCATCGTTTAATGGAACCTGAGGGTAGGGATGTACGAAACACCTACCTGGCTCCGCGCTGGGCAATCCACAGTGGGGAGGAGGTGCTCCGTCCCTCCCCCCGGAATCCTCGACGGGGGAGGGAATGCAATCTGGTCCTCCCACCCTGGAATCCTGCGGCCGCCTACAGCCGGACATCTGGCCTCTGGGCAGCCCTGCAGGGATGCAAATGGTGGCTGTCATAGCTGCGCCATTTGCGTCCCTGTATTGAACCGTGATAGGCTACATAAATACTTACGTAGCCTATCACAGCAGGGGGAAAAAAAAAACAGCGTACGCAAATGGCAGTAGCTGCCGCCATTTGCGTATGCTGGGTTCCCCCCCCCCCACCGTGGTAGGCTACGTAAACACTTACGTAGTCTATCACGGCCTCTGCAGGGATGCAAATGGCATCCCTGCGTTAGCCGTGATAGGCTACGTAAGTATTTACATAGCCTATCACGGCTATGAAGAGGAGGAAGCGAATGGCGGCCGCAGGACGGACGCCATTCGCAAAGCAGCGTGGATGGGAGCAGGCAAGTGCTCTGTTTCGCGCACCTTTCGTGGGTTGCGGCCGGCAGGGGCTTCGTTCCGCG
Organism: Heloderma suspectum; assembly: GCF_057233095.1. NCBI lineage: Eukaryota > Metazoa > Chordata > Lepidosauria > Squamata > Helodermatidae > Heloderma > Heloderma suspectum. The sequence goes on along the minus strand of NC_139460.1, from coordinate 55,181,642 downwards.
ATGGATTTTGGGGGGCCGAATGCACTGGCATTCGGCCTCACCAAGATCCATCGTGGAATTCTCTGATATCCCTACCTGAGGGCAGTATCCAATACTGCCACTGCACTCCCACTCTTTCTGTTGCAGTAGTAGGACCCGCCACCTGTGCAACAGGAACTAGCGGTTCTGACAGCAATCCTGGAAACAAGTGGAAACACTCATTTCTGCAATGGGGCAGGTCAGTGGAGCTCCATTCTGCAAGCTCCACTGACTTACCCCGTTCCAGAAATTACTGTGTCACTTTTAAATTGCTGCAGGATTCGCTAGTTTCCCATTGCGTGAGTGGTAGATCCCACTAGCCCACAGGCAACACTGGAAACTACCCTGAATATTTTTCAGGAAGAGATTTAGGAACATAGGTAGCTGCCTTATACTGCGATAGAAGACCACTGGACCATCTAACCCAATGTGATGGGCCTTGAGTGGCAGTGGCTCTCCAGGCTTTCAGACAGGATCCTTGTCTAGTCCTACCTGGAAATGCTGGGGATTGAACCTGAGACCTTCTGCGTGCAAAGCAGATGCTCTGACACTCAGCTTTGGCCCCTCTTTGATGCTCTTTAAGGGAAAACAATCAGGCTATAAAAAGAAACAATGGCTTCTAAATTGGGTCTTTTCCACTAGTCAGAGACTCTACACATATCTACCTCTTGAGAAACTCAGCATAAATACCTATTACTTAGTATTATCTCTGACTTTAGGAAAACAATCCAAGATGGTCTTGCATACAGTGATGGGGGTAGGGGCTGCCCAACAAACTAAGGTGAGATTAGAACTCACACGCTTGCCTTGGCATTGCATTTTTCTGTACTGTTCTCTGAAAGACATATATTTTGATTATCTTCCACTGCTCTGCTTTGTGACACCATTATAGAATCATAGAGCTGGAAGGGGCCATTTGGTCCATCAAATCTAACTCCCTGCTCAGTAGGGATGGATGGACACTACTGTGTCCGTGCTTGGCTGGTGCTCCAGCTGCCGCTGCTGCCGCTCACCCAGGCAACCCTTCCACTCGCATCTGGGCCTGGCTCATGCGTGTCTTTCCTCCACCTGTCCTTCTTAGGAGCTGCCATTTGAACACAAGATGGGGGCTCTTGTTTTTTGTAAGTTTATTGGTGCACACAACGGTGGCCCTAAGGGGCCATTTCCACAACAATAGACTTATGAAAATCAAGAGCCTCCATCTTGTATTAAAATGGTGGCCGCTAAGGAGGACAGGTGAGGAAGATCACAGATGAGTGGATGGGCCGGTAAATCCTCCTGCCGCACCACCACCGCTATCATCACAGAAGCCAGGATGGGGGGAGGAGGACAGAGTGCCACTCACCTCTTCTCTTCCCCCCATCCCAGCTACCATGGTGGCATTGGCGGGGCAGGAGGGTGACAAGGGGGAAGCTCCACTGGTGCTGCTACCCCAGTGGTACTGCCTCCTGCCCCACCAGTGCTGCTGCCGCCATGGTAGCCAAGCTGGGAGGGGGAGAAGGAAACAGCAGCACCGGTGGCAAGGGACAAGCTGATCCTGGGTGCTGCTGAGCTCTGCGGTGGTTGGCAGGTGGGTCCATCAGCGCACCCATGGCTTGGTGAGTGGGGTTCTGCAGAAACTCTACTGCTCAGTGCAGGTATCCTGTTTAAACCATCCCTGACAGATGGCTGTCCAGTCTCTGCATGAATACCTCCAGTGACGGAGAGCTCACCACCTCCCCAGGCAGTTGGTTCCATCATTTGACTGCTCTGAAAGTTAGGAAGTTCAACCAAAATCTGCCTTCTTGTAACTTAAGCCCGTTATTTCATGTCCTACAGTCTTGGATGACAGAGAACAGGTTGTGGCCCTCTTCTGTGTGACAACCCTTTAGAAACTTGAAAAGTGCTATCATATCCCCCCTCGAGAATAAACATACCCAGTTCCTTCAGTCCTTCCTCATAGGACTTAGTTTCTGTGGGTGCCCTTCTCTGAACTTGTTTCAATGTATCTGAATCCTTCTTAAAGTGTGGTGTCCAGAACCGGACACAGTATTCAAGGTGAAGTCTGACCAGCACAGACTAGAGTGGAACTATTACTTCCTGTGATTTTGAAATTTTACTTCTTATGATGCAACCTAAAATTGCATTTGCCATTGCATTTTACACATCACACTGATGTGATACATCATGTGCATTTTACACATCACACTGTTGACTCATATTCAGCTTGTGATTTACTACAACTCCAAGATCCTTTTCAAATGTACTGTTGCCAAGCCAGGTATCCTCCATCTTATACCTGTGCAGCCTCAGTGTTATACATGTCCCACCCTGGACTGCCTTTATGATGCTTCCCACCACATCTCTACGTTCACTGGCAATGACCTGCATTTCACTTAATTCCTTTAGGTAGAAGACAGAAGATTTCTCCCAAGGCAATTTTGATGAAGTCTATGAACATTTATGTGATCTAGCTATCCATCCTTCTATCCACACATAGAGAGATATGTAGATAGGTTGAATCACCAATGTATAATTTAAAACAAATACAGAAATAATTATAAATACAACATAAATATACTTTATAATGACAATATAGGGTTTGCATGTGCTAAGATGGCTAGATTTGGAAATGTGAAATGGAACGTTTCTTCCCCTGTACCACAAAGGCAATTTTTTGGTTCTCATATTCTGAGCAAACTCTGGGTGGTGCTAGTGGTTTACATTAATCAACTACTTATTTATTTTAGAGATTTTACAATAGGGCTGTGCCATTTTTTTAACTTTTGAACAATTCGGAATATGGGGAGGGGGGAACAATGTGCAAGCATAATAGCTGTCCTTTTCATGGGGCAGAAATGTAACGTCAGTCATGCTTCATAGACTGGAGATGAAGGTGGACAAACTTCACCAACTTCATTCCTTCCTTTTTTCTATCAGGGACTTAAGCTTGTTAGACTCACTTTCATGCACTTACCGCTTACATGCCAGCAGCTATAGACAAAGTGTGATGCATAATGCTTTCTTTATAGACATTAATTTACCCAATTATGTTACATGCAAGAGTTGCCAGGGGGCTGAGTTTCTGTGAGGGTAAGTTATCTGTGTTGAATTGATTGATGGCATTATTATCCTTATCTCAAAGTGTAATCAGGCATTTTTGAAAGTGTTAGCAACACACTCAGGAAGTTTGCATCATGAATTACCTTCCACTAAACAGATTTTGAAAAGCTCTCCCAACAAGACTGGTGTGTGCATGCGTGTGTGCATGTGTGCGTGCATGTGTGTGTGTGTCTGTCTGTCTACTTGCTCAGAAATTCAGAAAAGCTAACCACTCATAATAAAAACAAAACAAAAAAGGAAGAAAGGGAAAGGCATTTCTCCAAAGATGTGTGTGAAGGTAAATGAAGCCATAAATTACAATGTACAGAGGATGAATTGCTTTACCGTGACCAAGTTAATCAAAACACACAGGAGAGGCCACTGAATTTAAAAGCATTGTTGTAATGAGGGTCACGGCTTCTGTGTTTTGCATTTATAGGATTTGCACAACTCACACTCCATGCAGCAAACAAACCTGCCTGTGAGAAAAAGTAGTGCTATTACTTCCAGCTTCAAGCTGGCTAACGAAAGTGCAGAGAGGCACATTTTGACATGACCAAGCCAAGACTGGATTAATCATTCATTTAAATATATACTTGTACAATAGAAAAGGAACATAGGAAGCTTTCCTATACTGAGTCAGACCATTTGTCCATCTAGAACAGTATTGTCAACACTCACTAGCAGCAGCTCTCCAGGGTTTCAGGCCAGATTCCTTCCTAACCCTACCTGGAGATGCCAGGGATTGAACCTGGGACCTTCTGCAACCAAGGCATGTGCTCTGGAACTAGGGATGGTGGAGAATTCCGCCACGGACTCCAATGAGGCCAGATTCTAAAGAATCCGCCCCCCCAGAGTCCGTGGCGGAACAGAAGACTTACCCCCGCCTCCATGCGGAATCTTCTTTGGCTGGATCCTTCGGCTCTGGATTGCCAGCGATACAGCTGCCATGCCATATCGCTGGCTGAAGGGGACTGACTGCAGCAGCAAATGGCATCGGGGGCACCATTTGTGGCCGTGCTTTCATTAATGTGATAGGCTACACAAATATTTGCGTAGCCTATCGCGTTAATGAAAAGCACAGACGCAAATGCAGACCAGGACGCCATTTGTGGCCGTAAAGGCCTTAGTTTAAGGTAAATGCAGCCATTTACAGCTGCATTTACCTTAAACTAAGGCCTTTACAGCCGCAAATGGCATCCCAGCCATTTGCGTCCGCAGTCAGTAGTCCCCTTCAGTCAGCGATACAGCATGGCGGCCGTATCACTGGCACTTCAGAGCTGGCTGGTGGCTCCGTGGAATCGCTGTGGAGCGGAGCCAGCCAAAGAGGATTCTGGGGGGAGGAACGGATCGCCTCCCCCCCGGGACCCCCCCGAACTGGCAGGTAGGGGATTCGTACATCCCTATCTGGAACCCACCATCACGCACGCTCAAGGAACCCATTCAACTAAAATCTAATACATAATGCGGATACATAAATGCTGAAACATGCATGATAGCACATAAAATCAAATGGAACACAGAAGATGCAGTGCCACATCTCACACAATCAGAGCTTTACGCTAAAAGATGTGGGTGTTTTTTTGTATTTGGGGCCCACAGCTCCTTTTGCTTTTGGCCCCACACTGTTTGCCCTCACCCACCCCTGGAATGAGGTCTGCAAGAGCTTCTCCGAAATTGAATGCAGCACTCAGGCCAAAAGAAGTTCAAAACCTTCACATAGAGATTCCACTGAGGTTAACTTAGGGAGGTGTGAACACCCTCCCCATCCAGGTTCTCTGGGCACCCGCCCGGCCCCCGCCCCCAGTCGCCGGTCCCTGGACCATGCTCAAACCCCTCCCATGCTCAGTGAGCAGCCCGCACTCACAGTGGCCTTGTCAAGCTCTGCAAGGTCATTGCTGCAATAAAGCGGAGAAGGGACTTTACATAACAACAGAGAAAGTACATCAGAGAAACTACAGGAACTACAGAAACTTCAAAGAAGCACAGCACTGGGATAGCAATTTCACGGAGAAACGAAAGGGTGCTTTAGGGTGAGTTACTGAAGTTAGCCTTTAACCCTTTAAATGCTTTAACACTTTAGTTCTGCCATCAAACTGAATCTGACCACAGTTCCTTTGGGAAATCTTCCATATACTCAGGTGATGGGACTGATTGGACTTAATCCATATGATCGAAAGGGAATAGAACATCTGCTTATGCAGGAATTGAAAGGGAGAGAATATCCTTATATGATACTTTAGAGAAAGCTTTTATAGCATTAGAAACATGATTAGGGATACAATTTTAGCAACAAAAATGGAAGAAAGAAAAGAGAAGAAGCAGGAGGGGCAATATAGTGTCTAACGAATTGCATATGGCAGCAATATCTAAGCTGCAAGCCTGAGTATCATCTGTAGGAACTAGGGCTAGTCTCGTTAATTTTGGTTGGCTCCACCTACAAATGGGATGACAAATTAGGGATGGCCATTTTTGCTCAACCTGAGAAGCAAAAAGAGAAACAGTCCCTTGCTATTTCTGTTAAACAAAACAAAACAGAACAAAACCTTTCAACTGCAATCAGAATAGATATAAATAAATGGGTACATATATACAGATTTCCCTAATTTTCATGTTTTTATTATAGAATTGAAGTCTGGATACAGACTTGGGACATAACCCCATCAAAAATAAGAGGTTTTTAAGTCTCATTTACTTCATGGGAGGGGTAAGCCAGTGTTTCTCAGACTTTCAGAACTCTCCTACCTTCTAAATTTCCATTACCTTCTGGCCCCCAGACTAGCACCCATCACCTATTGCACAGTCATGCAGGGATCCTTTCACATAGTCATTTCATGGCTTTAATGATCTGTGGAATGGGGTAGTAAGATTTAAGGATGGGCCAAATGTTCTCTAGTAAGAATCTTGGGCCAAAGTTTGGGTGGGGTGAGGAGCAAAACAGGGGCTGAAACTTAAGCTGAATCTACACATAGCAGTTTTACCATTATCATATTGCAATGATAACTATTGGTGCCCATGACACCAATAGGCACCAATAGTTATCACTGCATTATGATAACGGTAAAACTGCTATGTGTAGATTCAGCCTTATTTTGCTGCTGCCTGTTTTGCAGTGTCAGGGCCCTTTCCTGTATCCATAAGAGGCTGGTAGCCACCCTGCCTCCCCCCCTGCTCCTTGAAACAATGCTACATAATAATGTAGTGTGGTTCCAAGGGGGGTTGTGGGTAATAAAAATGGCAGACACTAGGAAGATCACCACAGCTGCTGATAAGTTACCCCTGAAAATCACCTCAACCTCCAAAAATTGCCAAAATGCTCCCTATTATCATTTGCCTGTGAATGGAATGGTAATCACACACTAGCATTAGAAGAGGAACAGATCTCTGATGAAAGCAACACTTGGGGGAAACAGGTAAGAAAAAAGCAGAACCTTTTTCTGAACACCCTTCTACTCTAACCAGGGCCAATCTACACTTATGGTTTTTTCGCTTCCAATGTGGTTTCACCACTCGTCTTTCACACTACGCAGTACCTGCCTTGAATTGGAACCGGAATTTCCCACTTCCGTGCTACCACTTTCAATACCCTGATATCCTGGTATTTCCCCTTAATGTGCTCTCATTATCCATGTTCGTTACCGTATCTGGTTGTAGTCCCCTCCCATGCCTATCCATATACAGTGGTGTTTGTATTTCCCTCCTGTCCAATCACAGCTCTCAACGGCCCCATGTCGTCTCCCGGCTACTGTTTGCATGGGTTCCTCAGCACTCCTCATTTCCTCAGCAATAAGCAAAGGGCTGGATGTGCGCATGCTTGTCTGATCTCGGAAGCTCAGCAGGGTCAGTCCCGGTCAGTGCTTGGATGGGAGACCACCTGGGAAACAGGCTTCTTGTTCCTGCACTGAGCAGAGGGTTGTTCTATCCCTTCAACTGGGACTAAGTATTACCCCCCTCTATCGCCCGCTTCAGCTTTTTTTTTTTTTTAATTAAGGCATTATCTTCAAAACTTCAAAGTTTCAGATCTTCAAATCTTCAAAGAAGTGAATCTTTCAAGAAGCGAATCTTCGAAGAATCGTAGCTTCTCCAGCCCGATTGCTCCGCAGACTTGGCAAGAGTGTTGGACTGGGAGCTGGGAGATCCGGGTTCTAGTCCCCACTCGGCATGGAAGAGAGTCACACACTCTTAGCCCAACCCACCTCACAGGGTTGTTGTTGTGAGGATAAAATGGAGAGGAGGAGGATAATGTAAGCCGCATTGGATTCCTTGCAAGGAAAAAAGGCGGGGTATAAATGCAATAAATAAAATAAATAATAAATCCATGCTCACTGCACAGAAAACTCACACATTTCTAGGGATGTACGAAAGTTCCGCCATGATCTCGGGGAGGCTGAATGCCAGCGCATTCGGCCCCCCGAAATCGGTGGCGGAACGGCCTCCCGCCCCCCTGGGACAGAACTTACCTTAGGCGGATCTTCCTGGCAGCGGCGGCGGCAGCTCTGGCGGCAGCTCCGGTGGCGGTGCGGCAGCGGTGCGGCAGCGGCCAGTCTTCCGACCGGCTGCCGCCACCGCCATTTCCAGGTAAAACAAAAACAAAAAAACGTGATTTACGTAGCCTATCATGGCTAGATTTTTTAAAAAAACACCGTGATAGGCTACATAAATGTTTACGTAGCCTATCACGGCTGATTAAAACAAAAACAAAAAAAACACGTGTACGCAAATGGCGGCGCCCATGGGCACCGCCAGTTGCATTCCTTATTTTGGCATGTCTTAGTCTACGTAAACATTTACGTAGACTAAGATGGCAAAAATAAGGGGAACGCAAATAGCGTAGCGTCTGCTATTTGCGTTCCCCTTATTTTTGCCGTCTTAGTCTACATAAATGTTTACGTAGACTAAGATATGCCAAAATAAGGAACGCAAAGGCGGCGTCCATGGGCACCGCCATTTGCATACGCGCGTTTTGTTTTGTTTTTTTTAATCAGCTGTGATAGGCTACGTAAACATTCACGTAGCCTATCACGGCTGACTGCAGGGACACAAATGGCGGCTGCTACGACCGCCGCCATTTGTGTGCCTGCTAGCCAGTGGCTGGATATCCGGCTGCTGGCGGAACCGGCCGGCGGCTCCGCAGAATCCCTGTGGAGCGGAGCCGGCTGGCCAGGATTCCGGGGGGGAGGAACGGAGCGCCTCCCCCCCGCCAGGATTCTGGGGGGTGGGACGGAACACCTCCCCCCCAGCATCAGCATAATCTGCGGAAAGGTAAGTACCTTTCGTACATCCCTACACATATCCAGGCAGACAGTCCTCAGTGTCCACTGACTAACATCAATAAAAATGTCCATGGACAATTTTAATGTCATCTCAGGAGCGGGGGACAAACACAGGGTAGTCTTTGAAGATGCGAAGCTTCAAAGCTTCAAAGAAGCTAGCAGCCCCCCAGAATGCAAGTGCTGGGTGCCGTCGTTGTTGCCCCTCTTCCTCTCGCTGGCTGCAAAGGGCTGGTGCGGGGAAAAGAGCATTGGCAGATACCCCCCAGCCTCTCGCCCTGGCCTCCAGGAGGTGGGGGGAGGAGAAGAGGATAGGTGCCTCCTTATTCCCTCCACCTCCACCTGCTACTGTGGTGGCGGCAAGGGACAAGCTCTCACCAGGCTTCAAGCCCCAACAGGATGCTCACGTCACTCCTACACACACACACACATACACACACACAGGGACAGAGGAAGAGAGGGATGGTGGGTGGGGAATCAGCAGAAACAGGAACAGTTTCTGCTCCTCCAATGAGACCTGCCATTTTTAAGAGCAGGAAAACAGCACAGATCTCAAGTGCGAACCGAGCTCATGCATTCAATCAAGAACTGCAACGGAGAAAATGGGTGAGTGTGGATAATCATGTTTTAATGCGAGTGTGTTTAACCCAACAGGACCCCGACTTCAGGGTGATGGTGGGCGCAATGTAGATTGGCCCCAGTCACCTTGAGTTGATGAGGCACTAGGAGAAGCTTCCACTCTTAAAGCCAGCCTAGATATAATTTTAGATAGGAATATAGGGGTGCTATCCAATGTGGATCAGTGAGGATGCACTGTCAGGGGACATTCAATCTACCCAGGTCTTAACTGGTCTTAGTGGAAGGCACCACCACCAGCTTCAAAATCCTATCCTCCCTGGAACCTTACGTAGTCAGATGCCCAATCCATTCTAAGACAGGCATGCCATGGGACAAGCAGAATTCTACACTCCCTGGTATACCTTGTGTCAGTTCACCAAGTACAAAGTAAATCCTTGGTAATAAAACAGATTATTTTCTCTGTTTTTAACTAATAAAAATGATGCTACAAGAGCATCTTTACTGTGCATTCATCAAATGTAAACAGCATATATGAATAAATGCCTTGTATATAACTGTTGTTGCTCTGTAATGTTTACTTTGTATGGCTTCTAAGAGGCTATAATGTATCTATGTAGGCCTGAGGCCTACCTTTGTTACTGCCAAGGCCTGTATAGTAATTGATTGGTCTGGGAAACATCAGATTCTGACTGGCTAGGAGTTCTAGCTAGGTGGAAGAGGGCAGTTGGAAAATGACAGTTAAGGAGCTGACAGAGATTCAGTTAAAGAGCTGGTGGTCAGTGAGGGTGGGAGAAAGTCTGTTGGTTGGTGTGGGTTGTGTGATACAAGGACTAGGAGAAAGCTGAGGAGAAAGTGAATAGCTGAGGCCTGAATATTAAGCTATTCCTTGGTTCTGTGTGTAACCATACGTAGCTGGTGAAGATCAGGAGTAGGGAACAAGTGGCTATGTAATGCTAGAAGGCTGTCCTAAGATCTTATTAGAAGGTGACACAATCATGCAGGCATTAAAAACAGATAAACTCTCTGAGCAGCCGGTAGTAACACAGGACGAGCTGTGATGTCAGAGGAAGACTATACCCAAGAGCTGGACCCGGCTGTGCATGTATGTGACATGGGTGGAGGTTTAAGGAATTTAGTCTGAGGTAGGGACATCAGAGAATTCTGCCATGGACTGAAATGGGATTGAATTCCCTAAAATCTGTGCCATGGAGTCCTCTGCGGAACAGCACCACGAGGTCCTGTGGAGCCAGAAGTCATGCGGCTTTTTTTCATCGTCCGCAAAGAGTCGCGAAATTTTCGTAAATAAAAATGCAGTGTAGTATATTCCGATAATAAATACATAAGTTTTTTTAAAAAAATGAATTGTGCTCACCACCTTGTTTGTGGGTGTTCTTTTTAAATTGAAATCCTCTGTCTCTGTTTACTTTCAGCCAAAAGTACTTCCCCTTCCTAGGGGCTTCCCAAAAGAAGGCTGTCTTAGGTGTGCCTGAGTGATAAACTATTTGTTTAAAGCAACGCTGTTTTAAAGAAAGAAAAAAACTTTTTAAATGACCATGCCAGTCCTGGAGCAGCATGGTCATTTTAAAAGGTTTTTTCTCCATCTGCTGCCGGGCTGCTGCAAATGGCGTCCTGCGTAGGGCAAATGGCATCCCCTATGCCATTTGCTTCCCTGCTTTAGCCATGATAGGCTATGTAAATATATACGTAGCCTATCACGGGCTAGACTAGGGACACAAATGGCGGCAGCTACGACGGCTGCCATTTGCGGCTGCAGCAACCTGGCAGTGGCTGGAGCCGCCGCCGCTTCATCTGCTGCTTCATCCGCCACCACTGCCGCATCCGCCACCAGGTAGGTCCATCCTGGGGGGATTCAGCGGGGTGGTAGTGGGGGGAGGCCGTTCTGCCACAGACTCAGGGGGGGCGGATTCTAAAGAATCCGGCCTCACTGGAGTCTGTGGCGGAATTCTCTGACATCCCTATCCTGACAGATGGCTGTCCAGCTTCATCCTGAATGCCTCCAGTGTGGGAGAGCCCACTACCTCCCTAGGGAATTGGTTCCATTGTCGTATTGCTCTCACAGTCAGGACGTTTTTCCTGATGTTCAGCTGGAATCTGGCTTCCTGTAACTTGAGCCCATTATTCTGTGTCCTGCACTCTGGGATGATCAAGAAGAGATCCTAGCCTTCCTCTCTGTGGCAACCTTTCAGGTACTTGAAGAATGCTATCATTCTCCCCTCAGTCTTCTCTTCTCATCTCAAGGCTAAACATGCCCAGTTCCTTCAGTCTCTCCTCATAGCGCTTTGTTTCCAGTCCCCTAATTATCTTCATTGCCCTCCTCTGAACTTTTTCCAGTTTGTCTGCATCCTTCTTAAAGTGTGGTGTGCCCAGAACTTGACACAGTACTCAAGATGAGGCTTAACCAGTGCTGAGTAGAGGGGAACTAGTACTTCACATGATTTAGAAGCTTTACTTCTATTAATGCAGCCCAAAACAGCATTTGCCTTTTTTGCAGCCACATCACATTGTTGGCCCATATTCAGCTTGTGATCTACAGCAATTCCAAGATCCTTCTCACTTGTAGTATTGTTGAACCAAGTATCCCCCATCTTGTAACTGTGCATTTGTTTTCTTTTTCATAAGTGCAGAACTTGGCATTTATCCCTATTAAATTTCATTCTGTTGTTTTCTGCCCAGCGCACCAGTCTATCAAGGTCACTTTGAATTTTGTTTCTACACATAGCAGTTATACTGTTATCATACCATTATCAAAACTATTGGTGCCCATTGGTGTCATGTGTACTACCAATAGTTACGATGATGGTATGATAATGGTATAACTGCTATGTGTAGATTCAGCCTCTGTCTTCCGGAGTATTAGCTATCCCACCCAATTTTGTGTCATCTGCAAATCTGATCAGCATTCCCTGCACCTCCTCATTCAAGTCAGTAATAAAAATGTTGAAGAGCACTGGGACCAAGACTGAGCCCTGCAGTACCCTGCTCATTACCTCTCCCCAGTTTGAGAAGATCCCACTGATAAGTACTCTTTGAGTCCGATTCTGTAGCCAACTGTAGCCAACACCTGATAGTTGTTTCATCTAGCCCACTTTTAGCTAGTTTGCTAATCAGGATATCATGGGGCACTTTGTCAAAAGCTTTGCTGAAGTCTTGGTATATTATGTCCACAGCATTCCCACAGTCCACAAGGGAGGTTACCTGATCAAAAAATGAGATCAGGTTAGTCTGGCAGGATTTGTTCTTGACAAATCCATGTTGGCTTCAAGTAATCACTGCATTGTTTTCAAGGTGTTTACATACTGATTGTTTTATAATGTGCTCCAGAATTGAGTTGTAGTGATAGGGAGTTCCTTAGGCCCTGAAATATAAGCAATTTTCTAGGAAAATAAGACACCCTATAGGTGATATTGCCCAGTGAAGGAACAGTTTCATCATAGCACATTTTCCACGTAACTGGCCAGGGGTAAGCAATGCCAATGACTCCCCGAGTGTCTTTTGATGTACGTTCTGGATTATTTTTCTTCCTTGCGAGTTTCTCTTTGTAATGTTGGCTGTTGCTTGTTGCCGTTGTTTGTCTTATGTAACATGATGTGAAACTGGAGCTGACAACACAGTCCAGGAGAACTGGAATGAGTTTTTCTATTAAAATCCACATTTCCTCTGATGTATAATGATGATAATGATGATGATGATGATTAGATCATGCAAATTCACAGATTATGGCAAAATGCAGAGAGCAAAACTAGTTCATTTCAAAATTATTGAAGCATAAACAAACTGAATATTTGTGTAATGCAAAAGATGAACAAATGGGGGGATTTTCTATATAAACATTTGTTCCACTTATTTGTGTTAATAATGGGGATAAATGCTTCTAGAATGACCCTAGGAGGGAACACATTGAGAAAGCAAATAATATGTGAGTGGTTCATTATTCAAACTTAACATAGAAATTACAAGTATTTAGTATTTGTTTGTGTTTTTTTTGACAGAAAATGATTAAGGAACATGTGACGGCATTAAAAGCTTGATAATAAACTTGGGACTGTTTGCAGTCCTTTTCTGTTAAATTTCAGAATGAAATACAAATAGGTATAACAGGTGTACTCAGCACATGGAAGAAACAACACGGAGATTTTTTTATATGGTCTGTCCGACCTGTAGGCCTTTACTGGTAGTTTTAAATAAGGATTGTTGGCAGTAAGACGTTCGAAGGGACCCTTGCTTTGCAACGAGCCTGTTGAGGATCCAGGGTCCATTGAATTTTTGCCACAAGAATGTTCAGGGTGACTAGAGGATTTTAGGAAAGAAACTTTCATACCCATACTCTGCTTACCTTGTGTGTGTGCAACATAAGCACTAGAGATGTGCATTGGATTCGGCTGGAGCCTGAGCTGAATTGGGCCCCTTTGGATTGTTTCTGGTGCTTCTGGGGGTGAAGCTGGCTTTCCTCCAAAGCAACCAGAACCAAAGCTGGACCCTACATAAAGCTGCAATTCAGGCTTTGGAAAGGCAGACAACATTTCTCCAAAAACAGTGTCTTTTGCTTTCCTTTCTCTAAAAACTGATGGTGGGGAAGGAAGGGAGTAGAACTGAGTGACTGATAGGTCCACCTTCGAATTCTAGGGCATGTTTTACCAGGGGCTCTCCATTCACTGTGCTTTGGGGGAAGGCAAAGATGGGATCCTGAGATGGCTTTAAAAAGCCTTAAACTGGTTTTCAGTCATCAGAACTACCTAGCTCCTAGAGCTGTCCATCTGAAACTTTGAAGTTTTCTTGTTTGGAGACAACTCTGGGATGTGTGTCATTTTCATACAAATTTCCCAAAAAACCATGGAGGGAGGAAAGCGAATCACTCAACCCCCCCCCCCAATTTGAGGACTCCATTTCCACTGCACCTATCCTGAAACTTTTCAGGTTTCTTACTTAGGGACACCTCTAGGCTGGCTGTCATTTTCAGAACAATGGTTCACACAGAACATAGGGGGATAAGTGTGTCCTGTTTTGGAGAACCTCCAAATGTCTACGGGGCTACTATGCCTGCAAATGTCATCCACTTACAACAGACAGAAAAAAAGATATAACCATTTTTTTAAAATTTCCCATGATAGTCAATTGGACGCATGATGCTTCAAATTTCCAAATCTCAGCTCAAAATGTGCACCCTGCAGTCTGTAGATAGCACCCTAAGACCTGTCTGGCAGCCCCCAAGCAACTGTTGCCACTGAAAAAAGAATTAAAAAGAAAGGGAAAAAATGCCCCAGGAATGGACTCATGGCTCCTGCCATAGAAACCTCAGTCCTAGAGCATCTAGGAAGCAGGGCTCAAAGGTTCCTGCTTCCAGGCAAGAACCACAGCGCCCATTCTTAGAGTGTTTTTTTTTAAGATATTTTCAGCAGTCGAGGGAAGAGAAGGTTTAAAGCTGAGAGTGAGAAGGTGTGTGAGTGCATGAGTGAAGGGAGAAGTGAGTGGATGTGAGTGGGGGTAGTTTGTGTTTGAGGGGGTGCATAGGGAGACCCTGGCCTCTGACAGATTACCCCCAAGGTAAGTAATGCAGCATAAGTTGCCCACCCATCTTAAACCAAAGGGGTTGTTTTTAATATTAAAACGCATACAAGACAAGCACAGTGTGATGAGTGGGGTGTGCGTGAGAGTTGTGCGTGCATGTGCATGTGTGTATGTATGTCCATGCATGTACATGTACAGACCCCACCACCCCAGCAGTTCCCCAGTGAGGCCCCCTGTTCTGTACATTACAGAGTTCCTTTATCATATTTGCTGACGTATTTATTTATCATCCTGCTGGTTTTGTACCTCTTAAAGAAGGACAAGACAAATGGAAGAAGCAAAAGGGCAATTCTCAGGTGTGTCTTTTTATCTGAAGAACTGCCATCAGCTGTGAAGGTTACACTATCTTTTCATGTTAGCTACATTACCTTGGGCATGCTAAACTGAAAGATATCTTGCAGCCGGGCAGGGCCAAGCTGCATGTATTGGGTCAATTTTACCATTTGTGAATTTAGTCACATTTAGTCATGTGGTATAAAGGATAAACTGACTTTGAGAGTTGTGATTTGACAACAGTTTCAGTGAAATCAGAATAACTTTTTTTGGTAGATTATCAGACACTTGGACTTTAAAATCTAATGCTATAAATAATAATTACTGTAGAGTTGCATTTAATCAATATAATGGCCAGGTCTTATTCTTGCATAGAATCATTGCTGGCATTTTAGGTGAAGAGCATTTATGGGATGCAGTAATCATCAGTAACTGAAATAATCTGAATGCATAGTAAATGCTAAATAATAGAGAAATAATTTCTCATTTTTCATATGACTTAGGTGCCATAGTACAACCAGTGCAGCGGAAAGCAGAGCAGGTTAAAACAGGTTAGGTTATGAACAGGTTAATTTCCACACTTATTTTATAGGTAGCTTAGCTGATTGCATTCATTATGCTGGAGAATGTCAGAACACTTCTTCTTACCTGCAGGAGCTATAGAACATTTTTTATATTCTATGGAATTGAGACAGCCTTTGCTATAGAATGTAAGGGAAATTAAATACAATTAGTCCTACTTTTGCTGGTTTGAAACTCAACATTAAAAAAACTAAGATCATGGCATCTGGCCCCATCACTTCCTGGCATATAGAAGGGGAAGAAATGGAAACAGTGACAGATTTTATTTTCTTGGGCTCCAAGATCACTGCAGACGGTGACTACAGCCATGAAATTAAAAGACAATTGCTCCTTGGGAGGAAAGCTATGGCAAACCTAGACAGCATAGTAAGAAGCAGGGACATCACCTTGCCGACAAAGATTCATATAATCAAAGCTATGGTTTTCCCAGTAGTAATGTATGGCTGTGAGAGCTGGACTATAAGGAAGGCTGAGCGCCGAAGAATTGATGCTTTCGAACTGTGGTGCTGGAGAAGACTCTTACGAGTCCCCTGGACTGCAAGGAGGTCAGATCAGTCAATCCTAAAGGAAATCAACCCTGAGTGCTCATTGGAAGGACAGATCCTGAAGCTGAAGCTCAAATATTTTGGCCACCTAATGTGAAGAGAAAACTCCCTGGAAAAGACCCTGATTCTGGGAAAGACTGAAGGCAAAAGGAGAAGGGGACGGCAGAGGATGAGATGGCTAGATAGCATCACCGATGCAATGAATATGAACTTGAGCACACTCCGGGAGAGAGCGGAGGACAGGAAGGCCTGGCGTGCTATGGTCCATGGGGTCACAAAGAGTTGGACACAACTTAACGACTGAACAAGAAGTCCTACTTTATTTATAATATTCAATACATTCTATCCCAGTGGGCTATTCATGTTGTTGATTTTAGAAAAGTTCTTCCTTACTTTTCAGCCTTGAATTTGTGCAATAATTCTGAGGAAGTGAGATCTCACATTTGTGATATTCTTACCACCACTCTGGAAACTAAGGCTCCAGTTCTATACACACTTATCTGGGAGTCCGTTCCACTGAATGCCATGGGACTTACATTTAAGTATTCATATATAGGATTGTAGTGTAAAACAACTTCAGAATGGTAAACTGAAACCCAAAGGCTTCTACCAGGGTTGGAAAGTTAGGCTGCAGAGGGAGAGATAGGAAACAGAACCATCCCATCAGCACTGCTGAAAGATCAGCTTGGTTGGACACTTTTTCCTCAATGAGGAAGCAGCCATTCCATCAGGCTGCAGAAGAAGGAGGCATGGGCAGCAGAACTACTCCACTGGCTCATGCTGAGAGACCAGCTGGCTCATCCCCTCCCTGAACTGTCTCCATTCCAGTCAGATGGTCATGATAACAACTACTATTGAACTTTAAGAATTAGTGTCTGAGTTTACTTTTCTCTTCTTCCCTCCCCATCCTGTTTTTCTCTTGTGCCATATCATTTAGACTGTAAGTCTCCAGGCAGGAACTGTCTTGATTAATCGTATGTAAACCACTCGGGGAGTCTTTTTGGTTGAAGAAAGAGCAGGATAAAAAATGCTTTAAATAAATAAGTAAAGTGTATAGAGGTTACCCAAAACAAGGACACCAGAGAAATTTGATTTGGGGGGAATTCTCATTCTAAGTGCCCTGATCCACACCTGACAGAAGCCCTATTCAGGTGTTCTATATCTGACAATATTAGACACACAAGGGGGGGCAGGACTGGTTCTCTTTGTGAAGAGGAGAACCTCTTCTGTCCATGGATCATTCCTTGCAATCCAGAATGCTGGAAAACCCACATACAAAGGACAAAACAGTATGTTAGGTGCAAGGTCCTCAACCTGGCTGCAACTGTGGACACAAGTCTGTTCCAGCAGCAGTATACTGAAATATCTTCCCTCCAAATAGGCACAGGGAAGTACTTGAAGCCTCAGTTCAGTGGAAGCCCTGTGTATCTGAGGATGAGTAATTGTCTGAAAATAATTTAGAAAACAGAAAGAGGCGAGCTTCCAAAGTAGATCACAAAGAAGAGAAATGGATTCTCAGGGGGGTTTCTCCATGAGTGATTTACTCCAAGCTGGCTGTGTTTGGAGGTCGTTAGAGATACATGACGTTGTGGCCATCCAGCAGCCACCCCAGAGCTTATCACAGAAATACTGGATTTTCTGAGACTGCTTAAAGTCCAATTCTTTTACTTATGTCGAGTTCTTGGCAGTATAGTTGTATGCCCCGACCCCCACTTTTATCTTGGGTATGCTCGCCCTGCCCGGGGGTGTGACTTTCACCATGACCCTGGTCAAGGGGTGTTTCCTGTTTCCCACCCCTGTGTTTCCCAGCACAAACCAATTAAAGTTTACTCAGAAGTAACTCCCATTGTGCTCAATGAGGCTTGTCCCCTGAATGTGCACATCAGAATTTACAGAGATCCCCCTCAATTGAAATGGCACAGTTTCAAACACAAATTCCTGTAAAACACAATCTCGAGGTTCCAATTCTCCATTGTTTGGTTTATTGCCTTAGGAAGTAACCACTTCACACCTTTATTATAGGGATCCTGTGCCGCATTGGGTTAGAAAGGGGGCTGGTTTCCTATCCCTGTGTTTCCCCCCATCTTTTCCAGCTCAAGCATATGGGTGTCTACTAAGAAGTAACTCCCATTGTGCTCAGTGAAGCTTGTTCCTGAAATGCAGGTGAATCTGGAGCTTCAGGGGAAAGGAGGAAGGGGGGGAAGAGGGGGAAGCCTCTTTTAATTGGTTGAGCAGCCCCTGCCAGTCAGCTGACATTCACTCCAACTCCCACCTCCAACCAAAAGTATGTTCTGTGAAGCGATTTTTACTGGTGCGGAGCACTCGCTCGTGGAGCCCTGCATGGACCAAAGCACAGCAAAGATTATTCCTTTTAAAAGATTCCATACTCCTCAATTCACTTCTCCTTCTGTTGTCATGGAAACACACCCAAGGATGCAAAAATAAATTTCTTGTAGGAAGCCCAGATGCAAAAATAAATGTATTGTAAGAAGCCCAGATGCAAAAATAAATTTGTTGTAGGAAGCCCATGCAAAAATAAATTTATTGTAGGAAGCCCAGGCTTCCTACAATAAATTTATTTTTGCATCCTGAGAAATGAGAAATCCTCTTCTCTTTGTTATCTGAAAATAATTTGCCTTAGTAGGCTTCCTTTTAATCTTAACAAACCAAGGTGAGAAGCTAGAAACCTTGATAACTCTTGTCTTCTTCACCTGCATCTAGGGATGTGCGAAACACTTACCCCGTTCCAGCCGGCAGTCCACAGTGGGGGTGGGGAGGCAATCCGTCCCTCCCCCCCCCAGAATCCTCCCTGGTCGGCTCCGCTCCACCACCAGAGCGGAGCCGCCGGCCTGGGCCAGCCGCAGCCAGACTTCTGGCCGCGGCCAGGCTGCTGCAGCCACAAATGGCGGCTGCCGTAGTGGCTGCCATTTGCGTCCTTGCAGGCAGTTGTGATAGGCTATGTAAGTATTTACATAGCCTATCACGGCAAAGAGCAGGGATGCAAATGGCATAGCGGCCGCTATTTGCGACCCTGCTCTTTGCCGTGATAGGCTACGTAAATACTTACGTAGCCTATCATGGCTGATTGCAAGGACGCAAATGGCAGCTGCTATGACAGCCGCCATTTACGACCGCAGCAGCCCAGCTGCGGCCGGAACTCCAGCTGCGCCCGGCCTTGGCCAGCTGCTCCGCGGAGCCAGCCGGGGAGGATTCCGGGGGAGGGACAGAGCATCTCCCCCCCACTGCGGATTGCCCGGCGTGGTGCCAGGTAAGACTTTTGTACATCCCTACTCTGCTTCCAGACTTCCTTTGATCTCAGCTCTGGCTTTCCTTTCTACTTGTCACATTGATCAGTCTTCTTTCCTTTTGCTGACTCTTGCTTTCTCTTGATCAGTGGTGTAGTGGTAAATTTTGAAGTGAAGGTGCTCAACATGACTGTCCCTGTAGCCACACCCCCAAGGAGAGTCCAAAAATACAGCCAGCTATGTTGATCTATACCAACAAACCAATTCTAGCACCTTTTCTCTCCAACATCTCTTTCTAAGGTCTTATTCACATGGGGCTTTTATTAACTATTGAGATTGGTTACATGGAAGACTGTGGGTCCTTTACATGACGTTGTCAACCTCCAGGGCATCTCCCACACTAAATGACCTTTATCACATTTTTTTTTTAAAGATTGGAGATAATGAGCTATCAAATTACAGTGCATTGAGACCCCTCATGAAAAGAGGAAACCCACAAGAAGAGGAGCTAGACCACAGCACTATCTAGTGGCTGTATAATGAAATGTATAGAACAACACAGATGACGGGGAAGGGGAGGAAGGGAAGTGCATGTAAAGGGGGCCCATCATGATCCTGCACTTAAAACGGAAGCAGAAAGCCCTGGTAAAGTTGTGGGATTTAGCCTGGTATAGATATGCTCTAAATGTCTTACTGTCTGCTCAGATTCTCTGGAATTCAGCAGGCAATATAAAATCTTTCATTGTTTTATAAATTCCTAAGAATTCTTCCCTGATAAGCTATTGCATCAGATAAACCTTTCCCCATATAAACTACTAAGGTGTACAATATATCACAGTGGCTGTGATATTTATGATACACAAAGGTAGAATTGCATTAAATTAACTACTTCAAGTCCATACATTTAATTACTCTTGGCTAACATTACGATCATGGGTGCAGTTGTAAAGGCACACAGGGCATCGTGGCTCTGCCAGCCATGCCTTCCCACTGCCACCACCTCCTCACATCTCCCTACACCAGGGACTTGGAGGAAATCTCTCAGGTGCCCCAACACTCACAGCCAGATATTCTAGACTGGTAGGCCATCAGATTTAGCACTCAACCCAACAGAAAGAATTAGGAGCACAGAATACTGAGGTAGAAAGTTTATTTACAAGTTAGGGGTAAGGGAATGGGGAGAGTAATATGGAAAGATAAAGAAAAAAATACCCCCCAACTAATCCCTTGCTTGGAAACCTGATATAGATAATAAAATAAAACTACCTGGCTAACTACTTACTCCGAGATAGGAACATTTGACTCATAGTCAGCAACCAAGACACCTCCACCTACCTGGATGGAAACCAAAGGATAAAAGGTGATGCTCTGACTTAGATTCCTGCACTGAGCAGGGGGTTGGACTCAATGGCCTTGTAGGCCCCTTCCAACCCTACTATTCTATGATTCTAAGGCTGGGCAATCCCCCCAAGGTTTATACTGTTTCAAACCCAGCTCTCCAATTTCGTCCCCACTCCCCTCTTCAAGGGAGGAAGTGATGACATATTCACACCTCGCCAGCTGAGCCTACTCTCCTTGCAGGCCAAGATGGTTTACAGCCTTGAATCGAGATAAGGATTCCAGCTGATGCCATCAGCCTTGAGATAACCTAGGCTTCCTCCCACCCAACTGTTGCATAGTTACAAATCCTCTTTGCCAGATCCCTCCATTCCCTGTTGTAAAACAATAAAACTCTAATTAGAAAGAAATGCCATCTTCTATTAGGCCTCAACTCTGACTTAAGAGCATGCGCGAAGCAGAGCAGTCTCCCTGATTCTTTACAGCGGTTATCTGCATTAATTCCCAGTCACAGTCACTACAAAAGAACTTAAGTAGAAATAACATATTATGTTCTCCCCCTCTGAAATGTGTGAGAAAGCTTATCCTGGGTCCCAATGTCACCAAGTCGTACATCAGGAGAGTGCATTTGTTTTGGAACAAATAAAAATTGAATCAAATGGGGCCCATTCAACCCAATGTTCATTTGTCCTAAAATGAAGGTCATGAGTAATAAAAAAGAATTCACACTTGTGCCCATTTGTTACTCATTCAGAGGTGAGGTGGAGCTTACTGTCCTTTGGCAGCAGCAATGGAAGCGTTTTCTGTGGCTGCTTCAGGAAGTGGCTATTGTGTTTTCTGGGAATGCTCCAGATGTTGCATCACTCCAGGGTGGGGGAATGTAGCCACCATTTCCATCTCCCAGATTGCCCTGTAGTGATGCAGGGTATTCTGGGGGAAATAAATGGTAGCTGCCAGGATGCAACTGCTGAAATTGGTAGCTAACAGTAGTGGTGTAAAACAAAGGAAGAAAAATGTTAAATGAATGTGAGTAATGAAATAAACAAAAATGGTAATTTGTAATTTATCTACAACAAATTGTAAATGAATGTGTAAAGAAACAAATGAAATTTAAACAAATGCAGAACAAAATGAATGGAGTTTGTAATAATGAAAGCAAATGGAATAAAGAAAAGAAAAAACTTTTTTTTGCACATTGCTGTTGTGAATTGCCTTGTTACCACCAGCAGTAGCCAATAGAGAAGGTGTATGTGATGCCATCACAACAAGGGTAAGTTCAACGACACATTGCAGGGGAGGGAGAGAACTTGGCAGAAGGCTGGTTTTAATGACAGGCCTGTATTTCTCATAATATGTAAATCTGTCTTCAGGCATGCCTTACTGCATGTAGGATTGTGGCCTTGGAGTGCAAGAATCATTTGCTGTAAAGTACATCCCACCTTTCCAATTTTCCAGATAATATCAGCTGGCTATGAGCCAGTCTCCCAAAATTCATTTTAACAGATACGATCTCTTTGCATCTGGCAAATCCTTGGGAAAAAATCTGCTTCAGATGTCCTTTACCTTTATTACAGCGGTGTGTAAAGATGATAGAACCTGCCTTTAAAAAAAGAGAGAGAGAGAAAGAAAGAAAGAAAGAAAGAAAGAGAACAAAATAATAAAGCAGAACCGGAGTGTCATGACTAACATTCCTGTTTTGTGCTTTCTCTGCTGTGTTGACTTTTTCTAGAGGGTGGTGGTGTTTTTATTTACATTTGATTCCCAATAGCCTGTTATTTACTACTATTGTTCTCTGCTCTGAAACAGAGTTAGCACTGCGATGTATTTTCACTTTGCTGCATGAGTACACTAAATCCAACCATGAAGCTTGACTAAAACATCTGGAAAGTGACACTGAAATTAAAGCTACAGAGCTACCTCTTTAATCAGCTGAGCAGTTTATATAAATGCTGTTTACATAAAATGAATCCCCAAAACAGACAAGCTTAAAGCTATTAAATGCAGGCTTTGTAAATGATAGGCAAGCTACAGAGAACAATCCCTAGTGTGTATGCTTTTCTTTAAACTAACAAGGTTATCTTCTGCCAAAAGCCTCTTAGGGTAAGCTTAATTAAAATCAACGGAGAAAATATGTAAGCAGGGGAAAGAGTAATTCTTTGGCTAAAAAGTAAGAAGAGGGCACAAGAAATGTGTGCATTTGTATAAATCATGTGCAAAGTTATTTCTGCTTAGTTGCTGAAAAGGGACAACCCACAACAGATGCCCCTATCATAATGAGTTATGGAAACAATTCTAAGTGACATGTTCACTGGCATGGTGGAGACACTGGATTTTAAGCATCCTCTTTCCTGCCCAACCTTCCGCACCCATCTCTAGCACAGCAGATGCTGCTCCTGTTTGCAGGCACTTGATTTTAACACCAGCAATATCTTCATGTATCAGCAACTCAAGGGGTTCATAAAATATTGATAATGGTTCTCCTGTTCTCCTGCCTAGGCACTCTGTACCATCTCTATATGTGCTCTAAATTAAACATTTCAGATCTGGGCTGGAGCCTGGAGGTTGGATGCCTCAGTGGGGGAAAAAAAACTTCTGTGCCACCCCATCTGCCAACTCAAATGCCAAGCCTCTGAAATGCCACTAGCTTAGAAGGCTGGTTTGCAAATTTTGCTATTTACTCTCATCTTTATTCTGTGTGGTAAAACATTTCCCCATCACTCGACATTACTGAGCTATTGCCAAGTTAAAGAGGCCCGAGTATAAATCTCCGGCTGAAGACATGTATGAAACATGACAGCCTGGCCCCAAAAGCTCATAAATATGCTTTCCACTTTTATGAAACATACTGGAAAAAGACATTCTTTGGTTACCTTGGCTGTGAAGCAGCAGCTCCAAAGTTCATGCAGAGCTCCCCACCAATAGGGGTTTCCCCTTCTTTTCTACAAGCAAATACAATGCTCCAGAAAAGAAAGGGAGGTGTGTTGAAATAGGTCACGCTCTTAGATGCAACCATTTATGTGCAGCCGTCTGCCAAATCAAAGGAATGGCAAAATTGTTTGCCATATATTAATCAATGATAAACTGCAGCAGTAGACAATGCTGTCATGAAGAGATGAACACTTTATATCTTCAGCTCCTGGGAATTCCAATCCTGTGCTCCGGCTAAAACAGCTGTTATAATGCCAGGGCTTAGGCCTGCATAATCTACTTGGGATATTATACATCCTAGCAGAAAATTTAAAAGCCCAATAATAGGTTTAGAGAAAAGAGCTCATATAGCGATGTAGACAGTCACCACCACATATATTGTTATATTAATGGCAGGGCATGGCTGGCAGAGGGCCCCCAGCCTAGCAGGGGTGACAGGAGCCCCCTGGAGTTGCTTCTGCACCTCACTATTGCAAGCTGCTTGTTCCCCTGCTTCGCACTTTGGCCCAGACAGTGGTGATGGTGAGGAGGAGGAGCAGTAGATGCCACTGCCTTCTTGCTCATTGGCTCTCTGCCTGTCAAGCAAGCAAGTGGTAGCAACAATGAGAAAGAGGATGAGGAGGAATAGTAGTTGATGACAATGGTGGTGAGGAGGTAGATTCACTGAGAGAGGAGGCCCATTGAGGGTGTCTGGCCCAAAGGTCCTAAAAAACCTGGATTCATGGCAATTATGCCACTGCCCACCAGTCGGGGTGTTGTTAGTCACTCACTACACCTCCACATGAGTCTGTACAAAAGGCACTAACCAGCTTATGAAGATAAACTGAGGTGGCATCTCAACCCATTCCATACCCTCTCTCACACATGTGATGTACAAGGCTGCCATGGTCATGGATAGCTGACAGCACCATCTTCCTCACAGAGTGCCATGACCTAGTGATCAAAAGACCTGCATGTACAACTATAGGTTACAGGCTTTTCAAGAAAAGTGTTTTGGTTAGTTCTCATATGGTACCAATTCGTGCCCATAACTAAAGTTCTTCCAACCCCACACACAGCAGGTGAGCACTGATGTCTGTGTGATGGAAACACACATTTTGCAAAGCAAAGGGAATGGGGGGGGGGCATGATTAAGGAAGAATAGGCTCTAAGCTTCTGCAAATGGAGATTCTAGGCTTCTGCAGTAGACTCTAGGCTTCTTCAAGCAGAAAGGCTCCTTCCATTTATAGATAAGACCAAGATCCAGCAAAGGATCCTGCCGGCACAAGGGGTGTGGCCTGAGTACTCCCAGCAGCTGTGTGGGCAGGACGTCTCAGTCTGTTTTCTGCCTCCTAGCTGAGCAGAGCAGAGGAAGCTGCTCCAGCTGGTCTAGGGGCTATACAAGCAAGCAAGCTCCCAGAGAGCGAGCAATCAGAGCGAGTGAAGAGGGAGAGCAAACAGGAGTTGGCCAGGGGAGTTGCAGTGGAAGAGGAGACAAAGGAGACAAAGACAAAGAGGTAAGTGGGCTGGAGGAAGCCCAGGGGGCTGTCCTTTTCCTTCTATGTGGCTGTGAGCTCACCAGGTGCTCCTGAGAGCTCCAATTGAATTGAGGGGGTATGGCCTGAGTACTCCAAGCAGCTGTGTGGGCAGGAAGTTTCAGTCTGCTCCCGCCTCCCAGCTGAGCAGAGCAGAAGAAGCTGCTCCAGCTGGTCTAGGGGCTATACGAGCAAGCAAGCTCCCAGAGAGTGAGTGATCAGAGCGAGCAAACAGGAGTTGGCCAGGGGAGTTTGGCAGGGGTAAAGGGGGAGGCCCCTAACATTTTTTAAAATTTATTTTTCTTCTAACACACACTTCCCTACCAGTGGGACTCTGCTGTTAACCTCCAGTGAACAGAGGATAAAGCACAGGCTATTCCAGTACAATCTGAAAGCTAGAAACATAAAGGGAATAGAGACTATGGAAGGAAAAGAATCTCCAGTGGTGGTGACCTGCAAGGTCTGTGCAATGTTTGTTTTCTTGCCTGAGACCAACATGGCCTACACATGCAACAAGTGCAAGTTGATCATGGAAGAAAAAGTAAGGGGACTGGAGTGGTGAGTGTCAACCATCCAGGGAATAAGAGAACATGAGTTCTTGGACAGAATGGTGGAACTACAGCAGCAAAATGAAGAGCACAAGCTAGAAGAGCAACAGCAAGCTGAGGCAGAAGAGGAAAACACTGAGGTGAAGATAAATGAAGTAGAGGCTACTCCTTGGAAAAGGGTGAGAGTTAGGAGCAAAAGAAGTAGAAGCCACTCTACACCAGTGGAAGCATTGGAACTATGGAACCGTTTCCAAGTACTTGAAGCTGAGACTGGAGGATAGCCTGCAGAGGAAGAATTACAGGGGAACCTGTATGAGAGTGAGCAAGAGGCTGAAGGTCAGTTGAGCAGATGCAATGAAACCAAGGCCTACAAGAACAAGAAGAGAAAAGTACTAGTAGTGGGAGACTCCTTGCTGTGTGGAATCGAACCCAAGTATGTTGCGAAGACCCATGGACTCTCCAGGTATGCTGTCTCCCAGGAGGACAGATTAGAGATGTGACTGAAGGATTGCCTACACTCATAAAGCCCACTGACAGGTATCCCTTTCTTCTCATCCATGTGGGAACAAGCGATACTGCCAAATGGAGCTATGAAGAAATCATGTCAGACTTTTAAGCTTTGGGAAGGAAACTCAAGAACTTTGGGGCCCAGATAGTTTTCTCATCCATCCTTCCAGTAGTTAGAAGAGGCATAGAAAGGGAAAGAAAAATACTCTGTGTGAATGACTGGCTATGAAGTTGGTGCTGACGCAAGAGATTTGGATTCTGGGACCATGTGCTGTACTTCCTGGAAGATGGACTGTTGGCAAGGGATGGGTGCACCTCACAAAGGATGGGAAGAATGTGTTTGGCCACAGCATAAAGAACTTCATCAGGAGGGCTTTAAACTAAACCCTATGGGGGAGGGAGATGTAAAGTTGGGGGTAACAATGGATGAAGGCTCATGCACCACAATGGAGAGAACAGCTTTAATATGTAGGAAGAAAGCCAGACTATAAAGCATATGGTCTTCAGTGTCTATATACTAATGCCCAGAGTATGGGAAACAAACAGAATGAACTTGAACTCTTAATACGGGAGGGAAATTATGACTTGATAGTAGGGATGGCGGAGAATTTCTCCCCGAAACTTCGGGGGGCCGAGCGCCAACATGTTTGGCCCCCCGAACAAGTTTCGGGGAGAAATCCTCCGCACCCCCCCCGCACCCCGCACCCCCCCCCGGGATGGGATTTACCTTCACCGAATGTCCCTCCCGGTGGCTGGTCCGGCCGGCGGTTCGGCAGGTGTTCGAGCGAGGCGGGAGCGGCAGCCGGTCTTTCGACCGGCTGCCGCCGCCGCCATTGCAATGAAAGAAAAAAAAAAAAACGCCCCCTGATAGGCTACGTGACGATTCACGTAGCCTATCATGGCTAGGTTTGCAAAGTCAGCCGTGATAGGCTACGTCAATCGTCACGTAGCCTATCACGGGTGACTTAAAAAAAAAAAGAGTGTACGGATAATGGCGGCCCCCATAGGGAGCTGCCATTCCCCTTCCTTATTTGGTCGCTGTAGTCTACGTAAACATTTACGTAGACTACAGCGACTAAATAAGGAACGCGAATGGCGGCTCCCTATGGGGGCCGCCATTCGCGTACGCGCTTTTTTTTTTTTTTTAAAGTCACCCGTGATAGGCTACGTGACAATTGACGTAGCTTATCACGGCTGACTTTGCAGATCTAGCCGTGATAGGCTATGCGAATCGTCACGTAGCCTATCAGGAGGCTTTTTTTTTTTTTTTTTTACTTTCGCGTTCGCGGCCGGGCGAGGCGGGAAGCCTCCTCCCCGGCCTGAATTTCGGCCGGGCGAGGCGGGAAGCCTCTTCCCCAGCCTGAATTTCAGCCGGGCTGAGGCGGGAAGCCTCCCCCCCCAGCCTGAACTTCGCGGGGGGACCAGCGAAGCGCCTCCCCCCCATCGCGAACGGCCTTCGACGACAGGTAAGTGACTTTTGTCCACCCCTACTTGATAGGTGTAACTGAAACCTGGTGGGATGACTCCCATGACTGGAATACAGCAATTGAAGGGTATAACTTGTACAAAAAGAACAGGAGAAACAGAAAGGGAGATGGAGTTGCACTATATGTTAAAAATACGTATCTCTGCACAGAAATACAGGCGGATGCGCTTGGTAGCACCATTGAGAGCATCTGGGTTAAAATAAATGGAGCAAAGAATAAAAGGAACATGGTGGTTGGAGTCTACTACCGGCCACCCAATCAAGGAGAAGACGAGAATGAAACTTTTGAAAAGCAAATGGCCAATGTTTCAAGGAAGCATGATGTAGTAGGAATGGGGGACTTCAATTTCCCCGATATTTGTTGGGAGACAAATTCTGCAAAACATGGCCCCTCCAGGAAATTCCAGACTTGTGTTGCTGATAACTTCCTCCTACAGAAAGTAGAGGATGGGACTAGAGGATCAGCTATCCTTGACTTGATCCTAACCAACAAAGATGACTTAATGGATAAAGAAGCAGTTATGGGAACTCTGGGGGAAAGTGACCATGTTATACTTGAGTTCTTGGTTATAAAGGAAGCAAAAGCCGAGTGTAGCCAAATGTGTACCCTGGATTTTAGGAAAGCCAATTTTAATAAACTCAGAACAATGATCAGTAAGGTCCCATGGCAAGCAACTCTCATGAGAAAAGGAGTCCAAGACAGGTGGGAGGTTTTTTTAAAAAGGAAATGCTAAAGGCACAACTACAAACAGTTCCAACAAGAGAAAAAAGTGGAAGACAACAGAGAAGGCAATGTGTTTTCAGAAAAAGCTTAGAGATGACCTGAAAACAAAAAAAAAACACATATAGGAAGTGTAAGGAAGGCCAAGCTACGAAGGAAGAGTACAGGCAGGTAGCACAGAATTCCAGGGATGGCATCAGGAAGGCTAAAGCTGAGAACGAGCTGATGTTAGCAAGGGATGCTAAAAACAACAAAAAGGCTTTCTTCAGCTACGTGCATAGTGAAAGACAGAGGAAAGAAATGGTGGTCCAACTATTAAATAACGATGGCAAAATGATAACAGATGACAAAGAAAAGGCAGAAGTGCTCCATTCCTATTTTGGCTCAGTCTTTTCCTGAAAAAGGGTCCATGACCGCCCTGGCAAAGGTGAAGTACAGCCTGAAGGGGCAGGATTGCAGCTTGAGATAGATAGGCATATGGTCAAGGAACACCTAATTACTTTGAATGAGTTCAAATCTCCAGAGCCAGATGAACTGCATCCTAGAGTCATAAAGGAACTGGCAGAAGAACTCTCAGAACTACTGTCTATTATCTTTGAGAAATCACGGAGGACAGGTCAAGTGCCAGATGATTGGAGGAGGGCTAATGTTGTCCCTGTCTTCAAAAAGAGCAAAAAGGAGGAACCTGGGAACTAGGGATGGCGGAGAATTTCTCCCCGAAACTTCGGGGGGCCGAGCGCCAACGTGTTCAGCCCCCCGAACAAGTTTTGGGGAGAAATCCTCTGAACCCCCCCGCACCCCGCACCCCCCCCCGGGACGGGACTTACCTTCACCGAATGTCCCTCCCGGTGGCTGGTCCGGCCAGCGGTTCGGCGGGTGTTCGAGTGGGGCGGGAGCGGCAGCCGGTCTTTCGACCGGCTGCCTCCGCCACCATTGCAATCAAAGAAAAACAAAAACTCCCCCTGATAGGCTACGTGACGATTCACGTAGCCTATCATGGCTAGATTTGCAAAGTCAGCCGTGATAGGCTACATCAATCGTCACGTAGCCTATCACGGGTGACTTTAAAAAAAAAAAAAAAAAAGCGCGTACGGATAAGGGCGGCCCCCATAGGGAGCCGCCATTCCCCTTCCTTATTTGGTCGCTGTAGTCTACGTAAATGTTTACGTAGACTACGGCGAAAATAAGGGCAACGCTATTTGCGTTGCCCTTATTTTTGCCGTAGTCTACGTAAACATTTACGTAGACTACAGCGATTAAATAAGGAACGCGAATGGCGGCTCCCTATGGGGGCCGCCCTTATCCGTACGCACTTTTTTTTTTTTTCAGATTCTGGCTGAATATCAGGAAAAATTTCCTGACTGTTAGAGCAATACAACAATGGAACCAATTACATAGGGGGGTAGTGGGCTCTGCCACACTGGAGGCATTCAAGATGAAGTTGGACAGCCACTTGTCAGGGATGCTTTCACTTGGATTCCTGGATTGAGCAAGGGGTTGGACTCGATGGTCTTATAGGCCACTTCCAAACCTCATATTCTATGATTCTATGATAATTTTTGCCAATTGTCGCCTACTCCTGCAGACCACCCCACACTGTTCCAACTTGTTCCCCAAGCCTCTAGATCAATTTGTGTGTGTGTGTGGGGGGGGGTTAAATGGTGAAAGCTGCCTCTCCCTTTCTGCTGGCAAGAGTGTCCCTTGAGCGGAACTCCACTTAGTGGATTCTCCCGTCAGTGGGAGTAAAGTCATGATCCCAGCCAAAGTTTGCAGAACACAATACTCTGTCATCTAGTTGGTAGCTTAACGGGAAAGAAGGCTGCAATGGGAAGCAGAAGATGTGGCTTTCATTGCTATTCTTGGGAGATGACTGTTACAGGGCAAACTTTACCTTTGGTGTGTAATGTTATGCCAGCCACAATATTTTTGGAGGGGAAACGCAGCAGGGTTAGAAAACAAACCTTCCTCTCCAAAAAGCAACCTTCTATACACATAGTCACATGAGGAGACAAAAACGAGGTCTGTTGTTTGCCTTATAATAAAATACTGATTAAAATATACATCCATTCACAGTTTCTGCTCATTCTTACCATCCGCTATGCCTGTTATTTTTTTAAAAAATAAGATTAATCAAACATAAGAACTGCACTGAATTTAATTTTTAACTTCAGCCTTTATGGTCAAAGCACTATGGTGCAGTTCAGAAATATTTACTTTGTAGGAGGACAGAGGGTGGAGTAGAGGCCTTCTGTACCTTTTCCTCCACTCCTCCCTTTTGTTGCAAACATCTGATTGACTGATACATATTACAGCTGTGCATAGTTCAGGTCTTCAAACACACACCATATTTCTTCTCCAGCAGCTTCATCTGCCAAGGTTAAGGTCACTTCATAAACATGAGGGAGCTTAAAGAACAGAAGAATACCAAACAACAACAACAACACACACACACACATCCCGAACAAACACTCATTTTGTATATATTATTGTATACACACTTGTTGCTAGGGTTTCCACCAAATGTCTCAAAATTCAAGGTGAATGTGGAGGTTTCTCATCAGGTAAGACAGCTGAGGAGTTCTGAAGTAAAAAATGTTTTAATAAAATTATAAAATGATTGTTTTCAGACCTGAGTTTTTGTTCTGGATTTCTCTGACAACTCCGAGTTCACGGATAGCAGATGGATGTGCAAAAGTGGAGCCTCTGATTCTCTTACAGTACTTAAAAAGAAAAGTGAAAGGAAAAGCAGATGGATCTGCCCTAGCAGTGAACCATTGGATACAATACTCTGCTTCACTGGGTATCCAAATTATTTTCAGGTAGTTTGGCACATATGTAATTTATGTGCTGCATTCTCTTACCTAGTACTGAAGGGCTGTTTCTCAAGCAAGGATTGTTCTATGAACTCTTCACCTTTTGCATGCACTACTTCCCTCTTAAACTCTCCTAATATTCTGTGGAAGGTTAACTTAGTTGGAGTGAATTCAATACACTTCCCTTTAACCCCATGAGTCTCTCCTTGTGCTGGAGGTCATACTAAGAAAAGCATCAAGGGTGCTCTTGTCTTGGGTTAATATTTTTGCAGTTGTGTCCTGTTCCATGTTGTAGGGATAGGGAGGCAGGACCTGCTCGAGTCATGCTGTGTTTTACTGTCACTAGCCAGAAAAGCCAGAAACTCTTAGTTAACATAGCCTCTGGAAAGGCCAATCAATGCTTTCAGAACATAATTCAGTCTGAACATACACACAGAAGTTCAGGTCGCCAGCTATTTAAATTAAAAAGTGATGCATTGGATACACTTAAAAAAAAAAAATTAAAGGAGAGAGATTTAACACGAAGATATCTGAGAAGAAACCTTTGTGGAGGGATTGACAGAGATGCTTGCTCTGATGTCAGAATGTGGTTTTCCTGTTAACTTACAGATCTATGGTTATCCTGTTGATTTAAAGCTAGCTAGAGACCCATCAAATTTGACACATGTGGGGAGCGCTAGAGAGTTCCAGTCCTTTCCCCAACCCATTTCCACATCCACATTTACCATCCCCTTGACCTTATCCCAGCTTGCATATTCTTTCAGTTGCCCCATAGAACTCAAAAGCTGCAGCTAAGGACTGAGCCTGCCCCTAGATGACTAGCCCCACCCATTAATTTACATACCCTGCCTGCATTCTGTTTACTGGTCATGTCAGAGTTTGATGGAATGTTGGGAGCTGGCTTTTACCCAGACTAGCCTTCGCTAGCCAGGTGTCCTCCGGATACATTGGACTACAATTCCCAGCATTCCCAGCATGGCTAGCTGGGGTGCTGGGAGTTGTAGTCCAATACATCTGGATGGCAACAGGTTGGAGACATCTGATCCAGAGAGATAAATCCAATATGCAGTAGTGACTCTTCAGCTGCGCTGGACTTCAAGAGGCTGAAAGGAAGTAATCAGCTTCCCTTTGCCTTCAAAAGAATAGATGGCAGGATTGAGCCCACAGGTCACCAGAAGGCGTGCATCCTCCAAGCCCAATCCCCCTGGCCACAAAGGATTCTTTCATTGGTGAGGGAGTTTCCACTCTCAGCACTGGGACTGCCTTTGGAGGATACACCTTGTTTTCTGAGCCCTATTCCTTCTATCCCCCGCCTGTCTCTTCAGCTGCCTCCTCTCATGTCATGCAATGTATTCACTGGAAATTACTTGTATATAAAGATTAGCAACATGCCTGCCTCGTATGCTCCTGTTTCATGCATAGAGAGCTTGCAACTATGCAGGGATCCAATACTGCACTGTTTTCATTGTAAGGGGAACATAACTTATGTCCAAGAAGGGTTAGGATGGGCCAGAGGCACCACTCAACTGGTGGAGAAGAGGAGATCCACTGGGGTGGCAGCAAATCTGCTCTGGAGGCCCCAGTTATTCCCACTGAAAGCTCTGTTGGCATAAATGTACTGCTACTGCTGGTGGTATTCCCAGTGGCAATAGGCAGCTGTAGGCCCTGAAACTGGGCATTCCTAGGGTGTGGCAGGGGTGGCTTTGGATCTACTCCATATTCCTCCGCAGCCCCAGGATCAGGCTCCACACCTATGCCAGCCTCAAGCTGGTGTAGTTTTTTTTCATCCCACTGATTTTAATAGGAAGGAAAATAAAGAAAAATAGAACCACTGAGGAAATGCTGGTGAGATGTCACTCCCACCCCTGCCCTGCCCCCTGCCCTAGCCACTTGTGTTCTGGTAGGACTTTCGGTGTCTCCTCTTCTGCCTCTCTTGAGATTGCACTTTTAGGCTCAACCTACATGTTATGCTACATGTAGGTTGCAGCCATATCTTCTTCTTTTACTCAAAAGTAAACACAGGAGACCTGATCTGGATTGGGACCATAGCATGGAGAATAAAGGACTTGATCTTTTGCCTCCCTCCCTCCCTCCCACCACCACTGTGG
This sequence comes from Heloderma suspectum, assembly GCF_057233095.1. Lineage (NCBI taxonomy): Eukaryota > Metazoa > Chordata > Lepidosauria > Squamata > Helodermatidae > Heloderma > Heloderma suspectum. Next base: position 55,148,500 of record NC_139460.1, on the reverse strand, counting down.
TCCTGATCCAGATTGGGGCTGGGTGGGCTATGCCTATAATTTATATTGACAAAAAAGTTTTGATGAAACAAATAAGAAAACATTTTAGCTATATAAATTGCAGGCGTGAGCCCCTTAATCAAGGTCAGGAGCATAGCAGCAGGTAAACACTTAAAGCCATGCTACCCCCTACACTTAGGGCCGATCTACATTGTGCCTGCCATTGCAATGAATGCGGTGTCCCATCGGGTTAAACACTCTCGCATTAAAATGTGATTATTCACACTCACCCATTTTCCCCATTGCAGTGCTTCATCGAATGTGTGAGCTCAGTTCACACTCAAGCGCTGTGCTATTTTCCTGCCGTTTTCCTGCGCGCGCTTGTCTGATCTCGGATGCTAAGCGGGGTAGGCCCCTGTCAGTAGTTGGATGGGCAACCACCTCAGAATCAGGCTTCCTGCACTGAACAGGGGGTTGTTCTATCCCTTCAAATGAGACTAAGTTTTACCCCCCCCATCCCCCGCTCAGGATGTGTTTTTTTTTAATTAAGGTGTTATCCTCGCAGAATCAGGGTTTCTCCACGATGGTTTTTTTTTTCTAATTGAGGAATGATCTTCGAAGCTTCAAAGTTGTGAAGCTTCAGAACTTCGAATCTTTGAAGATCTTGCCTTAATTAGGAAAAAAAAACATCGCGGAGAAGCCCCGATTCTGCGAGGATAACGCTGTAATTAAAAACACACACATCCAGAGCGGGGGATAGGAGGGGGTAAAACATAATGTCATTTGAAGGGATAGAACAACCCCCTGCTCAGTGCAGGAAGCCTGATTCCCAGGCCGTCTCCCATCCAAGCACTGACCGGGACCGACCCTGCTTAGCTTCCGAGATCAGACAAGCACGCGCACATCCAGCCCTTTGCTTGTTGCTGAGGAAATGGGGGCTGCTGAGGAAGCTATGCAATCAGTAGCTGGAAGAAGACATGGGGCTGTTGAGAGCTGTGACTGGACAGGAGGGAAATACAAACACCGCTGCATATGGACAGGTGGGGGAGGGGACTACAACCAGATATGGTAGTGAAGGTGGAAAAGCAGAGCACATTAAGGGGAAATACCAGGATATTAGGGTATTGAAAGCAGGAGCACAGAAGTGGGAAATTCCGGTTCCAATTCAAGGCGGCTACTGCATAGTGTGAAAGGCAGGCAGTGAAACCTCATTGGAAGAGAAAAAAAGTGGCAAGAGTAGATCCAGCCTTACTTTTGAGTAAAAAAAAAAAAAAAGACATAGCTAGCAGATACATGTAGTTTGACCCTAAGGAACTGATTGAAATATCTCAGATGGTCTAGAATAGTAATGGCAACCTCTCGCCTACAGACCAGATACAGATGATGTGGGCGGGGTCCCCATTTGGCTCTCCAGTGTCTCCCCTAGCCCCCCCAGGCCCCTTCCCCCCCTTCCAGAAAGGAAATCTCTCGTGAAAATACCTTACCTCTGATCGCTGCATCCCCCTGTTTTGTGTAGGCTTTTTAAAAGCTTAATTGTCAGAGAGGGAGGGCATTTTCAGGAAGGGGACGTGTGTGTATGGGTCTGGGCAAACATCTGAGGGGGGGCACATGGCAGCAGCACTTGCTCCATCCATGTTGGGATGTGGCCCCACCCACTTCAGGCTTGTGCAGTCAATTTGGGTCTTGGGCCAAAAATAGTTAGTTCTCTACCTAAGGTCTAGAAGAAGGGAAGAAGAATTTACCAAGACTTATTGCCTGATCAGTCTTGTCTGCAAAATGTGCAGACAGGAGAGAAGAAGAAACCAGACCTCAATAGCTGCAATACGATGATAAAGTTGGTATACTTTAAAGTAATTGTAGATGTAATTTCTAAAGATCTGGGGTAATAACATCCACCTACTTATTAATATGAACTGAAGGTGCTACAAGCATGGTGTCATCTTGCCAAGGAGCTGAATAGATCTGCTGTGACATTCATACAGAAATCTCCTGGTGATGCTCCCTGGATAATGATGAGCATTGAATTAATTTTCATGGTATTACAAGGCACTGAAATATGATTCATTCCAGTGGATTTACCTTTTTATTCAGACCTGAGAGATATGGTTTAGATCTTTGATGACCAAAAAAGAAAAGAGAAGAAAGGAGTGACAAGTGGCCAGACCTTGCACTTCAGGCAGCCTTGTCTCATTATCTTATGTCTGATGACATTAGAAACAATCTTCAACCTGTCCCCCACACTCTGTTTGTGCATGTTTGCCTGCAGTATGGTAAGAGGTGCCAAGAGAAGCAAGCAGAAGAAAGCATGACAAGTTGTAGCTCCTGGGATTGTCAGTAACTTAACAAAACTACAATTCATTCCTATCCCTAGAGGACAAAGGGCATCTCCACACCAGCCTAAAATCCTGCATTTAAAATGGGGCTTTCTGCTTCTGGTTTAAATGCAGGATCACAACTGACTCCCTTTCCATGTGCTTCCTTTCCCCTTTCCCCTCCTCCCTTCTCCCCTCCTCTTCCCCATATCTGAGTCTTCCATTATTATCTTTCATTGATTTTGCTCCTCTTCTTGCCGCTTTAACTCTTTTAATGGAGGAAACTGAAGCGGAACACAACTGGGTAATTTGATAGCTCATTATCTGTGATCTATTTAAAAATGGAACAAAGGGCATTTAGTTCAGGAGGGTCACAGCAGGGTCATGGTGTCATGTAAAGAGCCTGCAAACTTCCATGAAGGAGCAATCTCAATCGCAGGATTAGAGCTCTGTGTGAAGGAGTCCAAAGACTGTCCTACCTACCTACGGTAGGCATAAATCTCAAATGAGCTAATATGTTGGCCTGGCTGAGGTCGTTCATAACTTCCAAAGCACATATGCAAAAAGTGTAGCCTGTAAGCTACATGCAGCCCACTAAGCCATTTCTTGTGGTGCACCAGACCCCGATGCATCTGCCACCACAGTGGCACTTCCTATCCCTTCTCTTCGATTGCTCATTAGGGTTCACACATAAGCAAGAGATTCCCTCTCTAGCATTAGTGTTAGCAAAGGAATCCCTTCCCTTACCTCCAATCTCTGATGAGAGATCAGAGATAAGCAGTAACTGCATTGGGGGTGCTGGGGCAGGAAAGAGGCTGCAGGCTTCTCCTTTCCTCAGTGGCCCCAAAGCAGGTGTTCATGTATCCATCTCCCCCTCATCTCAATACATGTGTGTGTCTTCCCCAACCCAGTATGTGTATGTGTGTGTGTCTCCCCCCTGCCATAGTATGTGTGTGTCTCCTCACCAGTGTGTGTGTGAGTGTGTGTGTGTGTGTCTCACCTCCACCACACACACACACACTCCAGTATGTGTGTGCAGGTCTTCCCACCCCTTCCCCAGTGCACTTCCCACCTATTCTCCAGCACACCCCTTTTAGAGGCTGTGGATTTGGCCCTTGCGGCTGAAAAAGGTATGCTCCTCTGACCCAAAGAAATGAAGTCATGTCATGACTCATGTTCCAGTGAAAACCAAAATTGCCATTGACTATTCCTGGGAGAAGCATTTGACACAAAAGTCTCATTGTAAAGGCATGAAATAAGAACGTACAAAGAGCTCTACTGGGTCAAACAAAACGCCTGACCAGTGCGGCATACTGCTTCTCACAGTGGCCAACCAGACGCCTCTTGGGAAGTATTGTCTTCTGGCAGTCCTGAATCTCCTGCCAATCAGTTTCACTGGATGACTTTGGGTTCTAGTGTTAGGCAAGAGGGAGAAAAACATCTCTCTATCCAGTTTCTGCACACCATTTTATACAATTCAACCATTCACAGTAATAGAGAAGTTATGACTTGGAAGATACTTTCCAAACTACAATGACTATTAAAGTAAACAGTCATTGTTTTGCATTTAATTTTTCTGAAAGGAAGCAAGCATGCTTTGAGTATTTGTTATAACAACTGGCTATTGCAACCACTGTATGGTCTTCTAGGGCTCAGGAAAAAAAGAAACACCCACTGCTTCCCAGTTTCTTATCTGTTTAATCAAAATAATTTGAGGTGACAGCTGACAAAAACAGTCCTGTACAGAACAAGATAATTTACCTGCATACAGCTGAAACTGAAAAGCCAATCCATGAATACATTTAAGATCCCTAGAGAAGTGGAGAGTTATACAGAGATGAAGACTGTGCGGTTCACATAAATACAAGCTTAGTTTGAGATTGAGAAAGATGTTTTCAGTTCATGATGCTGTAAGAGTCGATAGCCAAAGTGATATACTTGCACAGAACGAAGATTTAGGATCCACAGACTGAATATGGATCGTGCATGATAAGAAGAGAGGGTAACTTTAACAAATGGGTTTTTTTTTTAACCCAAACCAAGGTGAATATAAATGCCACTAAACCAAAGGTTTAATTAAGGAGGCAGAAGGTTCCATGTTCTAAACACATACACGCCCAACAATGGATGGTTTCAGAGTAATGCTGATCAAAACTGTGTTAATCTATCAATGAAATGTTAGGTATTCTAGGGGGTACTGTGGGTTAGTTATTGTTTTTGAACCTTGGCAGCTCCTGTAGAATTGGGAGCAGCAACAAGGGGTGGAATTTCTGCTAAGCCCTCACTTCTGTGTGTGTTGAATAAAGAACCAATGTGTTTGAGGACGGCTGATTCCTGCAGTCATTCCTACTACCAATACAACAGAAATTAGATGAAGTGGACTGAAGTCCACAAAAGCCTAGCCAGAATAAATGTGTAAGTCTTTATTGACTTGCTGTTTATAGAAGCATCTTTTATTACCACAGGAAAGTACAGGTTGCTACTTTTGCAGTGATTTAGCCCCTACTCACTGCAATGGATCCCTCTGTTAACCTTTTGTTTTAGTTGGTCTGGCTAGCCCCATTCTGCTGATTCCACCCTACCCCCTTTTCCCTGTGGGAAGGGTCTGGGTGCCTTAAAAGCCAGCATTTATATTGCCATCTTTGCCTATTTCCCTATCTCAGAAGCCTTTCAGATATTGTTGGACTACAACTCCCTCATCACTGACCATCGCTGGGCCTGATGGAAGTTGGAGCACAAACATCTGGAGGGCCACAGATTCCCACACACCTGCCCTAGCTAGATATGTTTGACTTTGCGCACATTCTGTTTTTCCTAGGAGCACAGGAATACTGCTGTCATCCAATTCTGTTGCCAGCATGACCTTTCAGCAGCAACACTTCCTCCCAGTCTGTACTTTGTTCCCGCCCTTCTCTCCTTTCTGGGCTCCTTTCAAGGCCCCACTTACCACAACTGCAACACATTAGAGTTTCCAGCTTCCACTTCCTGTCCTGCTTCTCTAGGTGTTTCGCTTCTTCCTGCAGACCTCTCTCAGTGCTTCTGATCTTCATAGCAATGGGCTGCCTCCGTGCTGAGAGACAAGCTGCATGCCAAAGATAAACCAAAATATGAGCAGAGCCCCATTGCTGTGGCTGGGTGCATCTTTTGATGAAGATGGGAATGTCTGTCCCCATCTAACGTCACTAGTTTTTGTGAATAATGGGTCAATGTTTTTATTGGGTGGGTTCACACAACCCGACAAGCCATAGTATGGGTTGAGTGTGGGTTGTTGTAGAACAAGGGGTTGTTCTGTTGTGTGAATAAACCATGGTTTGTTAACCATGAACAACCCACGAAGAGAACTGTTGGTGGGTTGTGAACTGTGGGTTGTTTCTGGTTAACAAATAATGGTTTGTTAGCATGGCTGGGTTCACACAACAACACAGGTTCAACAACAACCTTTGGTTCAATGACAACCAACACTCAACCCATACTCAACCCGTACTGTGGCTTGTCCTGTTGTATTAACCAAGTCATTGTGTCTGGATGGGGGGGAATGTTTTTATTGGGTTTGGGTATCTTCCTTGACATAGCTACAGCTATTTGTTCTTTATATGTACTTTTCTAGGTACAGCTCTTCTCGATGTTTTCCTTATACTTCCTTTTGTATAGCATAGGAGGAAATGGTGGATAGATGGCCTACATTTGGATAGTGGTTGAGCTAAGGACCTTGGTCTTTTCAAGCTCTAAGAGTGTTTATTTCCCCCAATAGTCATTGTTGTTGTTGTTGTTGCTGCTGCTGTGGTTTCTCATTTTAGGTAGCCTGACCTATTGTTTTGTGGTCCCAACATCCTTGAGCAGTGAGATGTTCTACAGGCAGCACTACAGGATTTAGTTTCCTTTTGATGAGAAAGCCCAGAAGACTTATTACACCTTTGCAATTGTTATTTATGAATAAGAAGCAGAACGTATTGGAAGCAAATAGATATTCCTTCAGCAGGCAGCAAATCAAAGTTAGGTGCTTCATCTTCAGCCAACTCACACCTCCAAAATTTCTGTCTCTGTCAGTCCAAACCGTCTCTCTATCTGTCCCCCCAAACTCTGATGGGTGTCACATTCTGAAGGCTAGGGCCATTAAGATTCTTTTGTCAAATCCTCAACTCCCATCTGTAGGCAAAACATATAATATTTCTGTTCACAGTAATCAAGATAGCCAATCTCATACAACACATTTACTGAGAAATTCCATTCGCTCAAGGGGAATTTAGTTCCGAGTCAGGGTATTCAGAATTACAGCCTTAATGATACAACACTACATACAAGAGGGCAGTTAAAAGCAAGCCTGGCACCCAGCATCCTTGGGCAGTTTCCAAGGACCCATGGGTGCTGATGGCTAACTGCATTGTATTGGGACTACCCACCCACCCACCTGCTATCTCAACTTGGTTTTTACCTAGTGGCAGACAGCTCCAACCTGTCCAGCATTTAAAATTTCCTGCAGTGCCTCAGAGTGATGCTACATCAGAGCATTGTGGGAAAATTAAAATGGAGGATGGGCTTGCTCCCCTTAACTCTCCTGCTGCTGTTCACCACCTATGATAAGCCTGTTGGGGTGGGCAGTAGATATTGGGGGGGGGGTCATCAGGCAGCACTGGCAAGTGCCAGCTCTGATTAAAAGCAAGACAATTACCTGACTAAGAATGCAGTCCTATGCATGCTTACACAGAAAAAAAGTCCATCAATTCCTGATGCTCCATTCCATCTCCTGCCCCTGTTTTCCACCCCCCACACCCCCAAAAAGGAGGTCAGCATTCTTTTCCCACTGATCACACTGCATTTTAATGTTTTTAAAATTTTAAAATGTTTTAAAATGTTTTGGGCTGTTTTGGATCCCCCCTCATGTTTTTGTCTCAATAATTTTTGTATTTGTGCAAACCCTGGGCTCTTGCCAAGCCTGCTGATATTTCCCTCCTATGCCTGAGTGGCGTTCTTCACATGGAGCTTTTATCCTGACATTGAGATGGCTCTCTCACAGAAGTTTGCAGGCTCTTTACATGACACTGTGATCATTCAAGGCATCTCCTGCACTAAATGCCCTTGGTTCTATTCTTAAATAGATTGCAGATAATGAGCTATCAAATCACCCCTGTTGTGTTCCGCTTGAGTTCCCTCCGTGAAAAGAGGAAAAGCGGCAAGAAGAGGAGCGAGATCAATGAAAGATATGGAAGACTGGGGAGAAGGAGGGGGGGAAGAAAGCATGTGAAAAAGGGAGTCGTGATCCTGCATTTAAAATGGAAGCAGAAAGCCCTGCTTTAAATTCAGGATTTGAGGCTGGTGTAGAGATGCTCAGAGTTGCTGTTTTTACTACATAAGCAGTGGCACTAGGAGAACTGAGACTGCTATTAGTATATGTGTTGTTGTCAGCTTCAATAATATATCATTTGGCCATGGCCAGAATGTCCAGATATCAGAACAGGTACGGTAGTTATGGCTCAATTTTCTGTAAATTTTGACATGAGCTACTGTAACGTAAGAGTAATCAGTCTAACGTGGCATATCTTGTCAAACAGTCAAGGATCCTTGAGAACTGTAAACAGATAGATTAGCACATATTCCCATAAGGAATGCTGCCAAATTCTAGTTGCAGGCAGCCAGTACCCAATAGGATTATATAGTATAGTATTATGTGTCTGACAAGGGACAGTTAAAAAATGAACACTACAGACTGAACAATAAGAATGAATTCTTTAAAATAGAAAGAGTTATGCTGGTTTGGTTTAGACTACAGTCCTAAAGAGAAAAATATTTTCTATGGATTTGTAGCTGAGGAGGAGGTTTCATATTTCAGAATGGATCTTTAAAACCAGGTCATTTTATAGGCTTTGGATAACAGTGCTCTAGTACATTACCAGGGCAGAGTCCGCTGGGGGAAACCACCACGGTTCTGACCTGTCAATCACATGCATCATGCTCTGTCCATAGTGTGAACTTGGAATGGATCTGAATCTGTTTTCCTTTATTTGCCAGATCCGTTCAGAGGATAGAAAATGGGAGTTATTTCTGTTTCTATGTAATTATTATAATAAAAATGAGCAATGAATTTAAGGAATCTTTTTGAGGTTTACACCTTGGAAGAGTTTTATTTATTTCTCCTTCCCTCCTTATCCATCTGTTATTAATATCTGCAGATGATTGTTCATGGGACTGGGATTTAGAATGACTTTGAATGTTTATTGTACAGTACAGGAGCCGTGCTTCATGTTGTTGTTGTTCAGTCGTTCAATCATGTCCGACTCTTCGTGACCCCATGGACCATAGCACGCCAAGCCTTCCTGTCCTCTGCTCTCTCCCAGAGTATGCTCAAGGTCATATTCATTGCATCGGTGATGCTATCTAGCCATCTAATCCTCTGCCTTCCCCTTCTCTTGCCTGCAATCTTTCCCAGCATCAGGGAATTCTGCCACGAATGCCAGTGCATTCAGCCCCCCAAAATCCATGGCGGAACGGCCTGCCACCCCCTGCCCCCCACGGATCCCCCCTGGGATGAGACTTACCTGGGCTGGATGTTCCGGACCGCGGCGGCGCCAGTGGCGGCTTCAGCGGCAGCGGCGGCAGCTGGTCTTCCGACCAGCTGCCGCCATTTGTAGTCTCGTCTTTTTTTTTTTTTTTACATAGATGTGATAGGCTACGTAAAGACTTACATAGCCTATCACGGCTGGGTTAAAAAAAGAAACGCATACGCAAATGGCACCTACGGCCGCTGCCATTTGCGTTCCTTATTTTTGGCCGTCTTAGTCTACGTAAATATTTACATAGACTAAGACGGTGAAAATAAAGGGGAACGCAAATAGCGCCCGCTACGCTATTTGCGTTCCCCCTTATTTTCGCCGTCTTAGTCTACATAAATATTTACATAGACTAAGACGACCAAAAATAAGGAACGCAAATGGCGGTGGCCATAGCCGCCGCCATTTGCATACGCGTTTTTTTTTTAACCCAGCCGTGATAGGCTACGTAAGTCTTTACATAGCCTATCATGGCTGAATACAGGGACGCAAACAACAGCAGTTACGGTAGCCGCCATTTGTGTCCCTGCTAGCCAGCGGCCGGATGTCCGGCTGCTGGCGGAGCCAGCCGGCGGCTCTGCGGAATCCCCACAGAGCAGAGCCAGCTGTCGAGGATTCCTGGAGGGAGGGACGGAGTGCCTCCCCCCACCAGCGGATGCCCCGACCGGAACAGGTAAGTGATTCATACATCCCTACTTCAATCTTTCCCAGCATCAGGGTCTTTTCCAGTGAGTCTTCTCTTCGCATTAGGTGGCCAAAATATTTGAGCATCAGCTTCAGTGTCTGTCCTTCCAATGAGCAGTCAGGGTTGATTTCCTTTAGGATTGACTGATTTGACCTCCTTTCAGTCCAGGGGACTCGTAGGAGTCTTCTCCAGCACCACAGTTCGAAAGCATCGATTCGAACCACAGTTCGAAAGCATCAATAGTCCAGCTCTCACAGCCATACATTACTACTGGAAAAACCATAGCTTTGATTATATGGACCTTTGTCAGCAAGGTGATGTCTCTGCTTCTTACTATGCTGTCTAGGTTTGCCATAGCTTTCCCCCCAAGGAGCAAGCATCTTTTAATTTCATGGCTACAGTCACCGTCTGCGGTGATCTTGGAGCCCAAGAAAATAAAATCTGTCACTGCTTCCATTTCTTCCCCTTCTAGATGTCGGGAAGTGATGGGGCCAGATGCCATTATCTTAGTTTTTTTAATGTTGAGTTTCAAACCAGCTTTTACACTTTCCACTTTCACTCTCAACAAGAGGCTCTTTAGATCCTCTTCACTTTCTGCCATTAGGGTGGTATCGTCTGTGTATCTGAGGTTGTTGATAATTCTCCCGGCAATCTTAATTCTGACCTGCGAGTCATCCAGCCCAGCATTTCTCATGATGTACTCTGCATATAATTTGTGTCTGAAGTGGGGAGTTGGATTTGCACATCTTGCCCATGTCACGTGTGGATGTGTGTGCTGTACATGATCAGGAGCACACGTGCCTCTCCATGGGAGAGTTGTTCAAGTCCTGACACACCAGTGATGCCATATCACTTCTGGCCTAGCTTTGTATACATCTGTCTGTGGATCCACCAGGCACCAAGGTCCTTGACAAAATAATATCATAGCATCTACCTTGGAGGAGATTTAGATATAAAAAGAGTCAACCCAAGTGTTGCTCAGCTGGGAGAATACATTATTGTGGATCTCCACTTCTTCACTAGATTCCTTTTTTACTGTTTACTGTGGATGTCTAGCTTCAGTATTGGCTATGAGCGTATCCCTACTGTCTGTTTCCTGATTCCCCACAGACTACCTAGGAAAGTCTGGTTACACTTCATTGCCACTGTCTATGAATGCGGACAGCCAGACCAGGCATCAGTGGCTGGCATTACAGACACCTTTTGGGGCCCATGTCCTGGCAGTGGGCCCCACTGCCAGTGGGAGAATGTGAGAGAAAGTAGGTATGGGATCCTGGTTGCTGGCCCTGGCCCTGTCTGAGTCCTGGCTGCACTGCCAAGTGCAATTCCTGGAGGGCCGAGTAGGCTGGTGGCACAGCTGCCTCACAGCAGACAGGGAGAGCCGTCCATGCAGCAGTTGGCAGGAATGCACCAGCCTGGTTGCTATGGCAATGGGCAAGTGTTCTGTCAGTGCTGCTGGACTTAATGCCGTGAGGATTGTTGGCCTTGTTGCCAGAGAACTGGGCATATGCTGTTTCACTGCTGAGGGCTCAAGCAAGGCAGCAGGGGCTAGCCTCATTGCTCTGGCAACAGGCTCAGCGATTGCTACTGCGGTGTGTCTGGTGGCAGCAAAGGAACATCCACCTGTCAGCAGATCGAGTGAGACAATGCTTACCTGAGGAAACTTGCTCTCCCTCTGCTCAATCCTTGGATCCAGAGGAGAGGGCAGCAGTGGGGTTGAGGAGGAGGAGGAGGAGAAGCAGGTCCAGCAGCAATAGTTCCTGCCACTGCTGCTGCTCTACACAGTCCCTGGGCAGGAAAAGAGTGAGTGCCAGCCAGGCCAAATGCCCTCCTCTGTGTGTGTGCAGGGCGCACCTGGGTGGGGGGAATCACCAGGGCCTCTTACCAAGGAAGGGCCATAGCTTGGTGGTGCCACATGTTTGCATGCAAAAGGCCCCCTGTTCAATCCCTGTCGTCTGTTCAATCCTTGGCACCAACATGGTTATCTTTTTGGCACCAGGTTAAAACTGCTCTCTTCTCTCAGGCATTTGGCAGTACATAATGAGTTTTTAATCAGGTCCTGGATTATCTTTGGTTGATGGTTTAAAAAATGTTTTTAGATATACATTGTCTCTGGGTGTGATATCTGTTTATCTGTTTTTATGTAAATGGTTTTGGACTTTGTATAATGTATTTTTAATGGTTTTTAAATTTTGTGAACTGCCCAGAGAGCTCCAGCTATAGGGCAGTATAGAAATACAAGAAATTAAATGAATCTCCAGGTAGATCTGGGAAAAACTCCTGTCTGAAGGAAGACCCCTGTCTGAAACCTCAGAGAGCCACTGCCAGTCAATCTAGTCCAGCCTTCCTCAACCGGTACCCTCCAGATGTTTTGGACTTCAACTCCCATCACCTCCAGCCAGCATGGCCAATGGTCAAGCATGCTGGAAGTTGTAGCCCAAAACATCTGGGGAGGGCACCGGTTTTGGAGAGTCTAGTGTAGACTTTGACTTTGACAGGTCAATGGTTTGACTGTGTAAGGCAGTTTCCTTTGTCCTGTTGACTCAAAAGCCCCCACCACAACAACGTGATCCCTGGGAATGGCAAGTTTTTCTTTCAGACTCTTAGCAGGAAAACTATACATTGCATTCGGTTACAACGAAACACAGCAAACATGCTGGCAGAAACTCTTGCATACTGCTGAGAAAGCAGCATCCCTTTAACATGTCTGTTACTTAGTATATATATGGGGTCTTGCTGTTCTATACTGAGTTCAGCTCTTGTTGTTCCGCTGCCAATGTAGTGACAAGGATAGAAAAAATGCAGGTGGTGGTGGTGGAGGTGAATGGCCAGTCAAGCCCCAAGAGCTGCCCTTGTTGTCTCAGAAGAAAAATAATCCAAGGTACTGCAGCAGTTTTATCCTCTCAGTAGCATTCTTGCCATGTGCCACGCTACGAAGTGGCAAAGGCTTTATTAGGATTCTGTGTGATCATTTGTGCCGGAGAATGCTGGCTCTTCCCTCCTCAGTCTTTTACAGAGGTCGGATCTAATACCGAAAAAGTAGAACTTCCTCTTTTGATGAGTGGAATGGCCTCTTTTCTGAAATGAACTTTAAAGACAAGCATCGTCTGCCTTCGCCAATGTAGAGCAAAGGCACTCAGGGTCTATTTGCTGTAAAGTTTTACCTAAACAGCTAAATGCCAGTAACCTTTTTTTTAAAGCTGCTGCACTCGTTTAAAGGTCTCCAGTCCTTTAACTTCCTACATGGTCTATCAGCTGCGTCCCTCTTCCTTTTGTATAAACTAGTTACTCAATATTTACAGCTGAGTTCATCTCCCCTGAATTTAGTTCACTCATGGGCACAAAGAAGCACAATGGCTAGGAAAACAGACACCAAACACAGAAACTAAAGACAGGCTGAAATGTAAAAAAAAAAAAAATTGGTATAAAAAGTTCAAGTCATTATTATTATTCGATTAAGCCAAAGCAGAAAGCAAATGGCAACATTTATATCACATAACAGAACTAATTAGTTTTCTAATATATATGCTTATTCCAGCTGATAGAATAAGGCTGCCATCCTAAACACACTTATTTGGGAGTAAGCCCCACTGAACATATGGGACATGCTCCTGGGTAGAGATGCGTAAGATTGCCCTCAAAGCCATTTAGGGTGCAATCCTATGCATGTTCAGACAGAAAAAAGTCCTACAACTCCCAGCATGCCCCAGCCAGCCAGAACTCTTTTGAGTTCTGTTTTACTCTCACAGAAAGCACAAATAGTGCAGAAGTGGAACCCATCTGAATATTTAGCGGTATAGAACTATGTAATGAAATAGGCATAATCATGAAGGACACGTTAATATTTTTGGACATTTGTCACAATAAAACACTGGTTCATAACAACACAATTGGGCAAACCTTCTGACAGCCTCAGCAAATGGGCCAACAGCAGATTAGATATGAAAGCTAGACTATCTTATCAAAGTTCCCACCCTCCCCAAAATTTATTTTGAGGGACTAAGACTGTTCGGTTGGCAAAACTGCCGTGTAGCTTATCTTACGCTGCTTGTGGAAGAACTTGTTAACATACAATGGGGATTTCTACACCAGCCTAAATTCCTGCATTTAAAACGGGGCTTTCCGCTTCCGTTTTAAATGCAGGATCACAACTGATTCCCTTTACATGCGCTTCCTTCTCTGTAGATGGCCATTCCCATAGTGTATGTTTCCGTGAAGAGGCATTACACACTCTGCAGGTTCACCGATAGTTGTTCCTGGGTTCCTGCCCCTTTCTCTCCCCTTGCACATTACTGGTGGATGGGGACTGACACGTGGACAGCCCCCCCAATCTCCCCAGGCTCCGCATCCCTCTTCCATGCTTTTGGCCAGTCCCTGCCGCTCAGCCCCTCTGCCGCTCTTCCACTCTGCCACCCCCCCCCCCGCTGCCATTCTGCCACTCTGTTTTGAACAGGCAGGCTGAAAATGGCAAGGAGCCAAAATGGCGCAGGAGCGGGAAGGCTGAACGCCCATCAGACCTTCGTCACCACCTTTGACATCATGACCACGCCCCCAACAACCACACTCAGCGCGTCATTCACGCTAGGGGAGAAATACATGGGGAGGACATGGTGCTCCATTTGCGCATATCTGGAAAAATACCCCATTTTTTCTGTTTGAGGAAAACACGGGATAGGTGAGAGGAAATAGTGGAATAATGACTGGACAACGTGTCATGTAATAGACCCGCACAATTCAGTGAATGAGCAACCATGAATGTGCAATAAACTTGAGATGTAGAGATCCCTTTACTCTGTGAGCCTGGTAATTCTAGGAAAACATTCTAAGTTGACCAACACCAACACAAATATCTATATTTCAGTTTAGGAAATGTACAAAATGTATAGCAAATAGCTTTGCTGCCAAAGTGATCTACATGACCTAAGCATAAGCACAAAAAACTTTGGCCCTGAAAATGTGTGCATTTGTTTAAGCCTAGCAATCTACTCCATGTCTGAATACAAGCACATCGGGCATTTGATGAATCCATGTTTCTAGTCTACACAACAAATTAATATTTTCAATTTCACTAATATAAGGAACAGTCACCTTCTTTGGCCTCTGGACTCTGTCTCTCCTCCCTTTCCTCCCCAACCTACCTACCTAGATGTTTCTGCCTTTTTCTTCCCAGTTCCCCTCTTTGTCCAACCATCTTCTCTGACTCTTAGCTTCCTTAGCTTTCCTAGGAGCTCTATCCAGTCTCTACCTTGCTCAGTAAAACTTACCAAAGGGCCTTTATGAAGTTTTAACCCCAACTAAACTAACATCTTTGCTGTCTCTCTCGCTGAATTACAAATATGTTGATACTTTGTTGCCTGTGTGATTGGAATGTGTATTAACATCCTATACCAGGGTTAGGCAACCTTTTGGGGCTGTGGGCACATTTGGCAATTTGAGAAACTGTCCTGGCCACCAGCAAAATAGGGCTGTCATGGGAGACATGGCAAAGAAAAAGAAATGTACTCAAAAGACTGAGTGCAAGACAGAGGTGGGGTCTGAGCCACAACACAATAAAAGCTTCCTTTGAATCTTCAGTTTTCATCACCAGCAGAAACCTATTTCACAGCAAAAATTGTGTGTGTGTTTTTCAAAATGGGAGGGGTAGGGCAGCTTGACAGGTGCCAAGGAAAGTGTCTATACCATCACATCAGCTTAGCCAACTATTATGAGAGATTTCATCATCCCAAATGCAACATAGTTAACATCTTTCGTCTAGTTCAATGATTTGCAAACGTTTTAGCTTCAGGGCACCTAGGAGTAGGGCTGTGCACCGCTTTGGCTCCAGAGCCAAATTCTGAGCCGAAGCGGAATGCTTCAGGCCGCTTCGTGCGACAACTGAAGCAGGTTAGGATCAGCCCAAAGCAACCCAAAGTGGGTTGGGGTCACTGCAAAGCGCTTCGGTGTGCTTCAGAGTGATATGGAAACCCAGCCGCCCAGCCATGTGCCCTCCCCCGCCTCCCAGCCGCACAAGCTCCCTGCTCCGTACCTGGGCCCTCAGGGCATGTGTCGTCAGCCGTCAGCCTCTTCGAGGGAGTTGCCATTGCGATTTCTTCTATTTCTGGAAATTGAATCCTGTGTAAATGGTGGCCATAAGGCTATCATGTGCGCAGCATTACAGGCATAAACATCTGTATGAATGTTGCGTGCCTTACAGCTGTCATTTGCACAGGATTCAATTTCTGGAAGTAGAGGAAGTCATGGTGCACTCCCTTGAAGAGGCTGACGGTGTGCATCCCCACAGTCCAGGTAAGGAGCAGGGGGCTCATGCGGCATGTTGTGGGGCAGGGGGAGAGCTTGCTTCAACCATCCGAATCCCACTTCAGGCCCAGAGCCCAAATTGGGCCAGGCTGGACCTGAAGTAGCCCGAGGAGGGTGAGTGGGTCCCTTCGAAGCCCTACCTAGGAGGACAGTTGTGGGGCACCTCACATGGGTTAAAGTTCAAGCCAGCTTATTTATTTCTATTCATAGACAATATTTGTAAGCTACACTCTGCCTGCACCCCAATGGCACTCAAATCAACAAACAATCAATGGTTCTGATCCACACCTTGGGCTGGCAGAATCATGCTTCTGTACCCCCTCCTCCCCATGGGAGTCCCTCCACCCCCCTGAAAATTCTATACAGAAAGGGGTGAGCTGAATGGGGTGAGCTGTGATGTGAGGGGAGGAGGGATCCCCCTAAATTGGGTGGAGGCATCTTCCATGAGTTGCGCACTTTATGTCCATGGAAGGCAAATATTGGAACCAACCCTATATATATAGCATATTAAAAATAAAATAATGTTTTAACATCAAACCTCTCTGTTACCATGCATGAAATGAGAAGGTGCCTATAATTACTTAGGGATAGATGGATCTGACTATTTATAGTCTTAGTTACTTTTGCATGTCTTCATAAATCCATTCCATCCCATTTCCAGATTAATATTACTACATGCAAAAACCCTGCATGTAAATGCATATTTAAATACATATTTTAATCCACATTTTGAGCATATGTTCTGCAAAAAATACACATTTTAACTGTATTTTCTGTCAGAAATGCATTGTTTTGTTCTAAAATGCACATTTTATATGCATTTTGATACATTTTTCTGAGGCAAGAAGTGCATCACGAAATCTGGAGATGTGCAAAGTCTGAAGGATAACTGTGTTCCAACTCACCTACAGTGGTGCAGTGGTAAATTCTGAAGTGTAGGCCCCCATCATGACAGTCCCCCATAGTCATGCCCCCAGGGAGAGTACAAAAATTCAGGCATCTGCACTAATCTGTATCAATACGCCAGTTCTAAGAGCTTTCATCTACTAGGAGCTGGTCTTTTGCAAAGTTAATGGGTCTTAATTGCCCACTCAAGATCAAGCCACATTACAAAAAGAACAATATTTCTGGGTCCAGGAGGTTGTAAATTCCTCCTTGAGAGAGGGAATGGTGCCTGCCGCTTTAAAAAAGGCAGTAATTAGACCACTCCTGAAAAAGCCTAACCTGGACCCAGAGGATGTTAACAATTATAGGCCAGTGGCCAACATCCCTTTCCTGGGCAAGGTGCTTGAGCGGGTGGTTGTAGGACAGCTCCAGGCACTCTTGAATGAAACGGATTATCTAGATCCATTTCAATCGGGCTTCAGGCCTGGTTTTGGAACGGAAACTGCCTTGGTCGCCCTGTGGGATAACCTCTGCCGGGAGAGGGACAGAGGGAGTGCGACCCTGTTGATTCTCCTGGACCTCTCAGCGGCTTTCGATACCATCGACCATGGTATCCTTCTGGATAGGTTGTCTGGGTTGGGAGTTGGAAGCACTGCACTGCAGTAGTTCCACTCATACTTGGATGGCCGATTCCAGAAGGTGGTGCTGGGGGATTATTGCTCTGTGCCATGGCAATTATGCCATGGGGTTCCACAGGGCTCTATTTTATCCCCCATGCTGTTTAACATCTACATGAAACCGCTGGGGGAGGTTATCCGGAGGTGTGGGCTGAGGTGCCATCAATATGCAGATGACACCCAGCTCTACCTCTCTTTCTCATCAAAACCAGCTGAGGCAGTGGCTGTTCTGAATCAGTGCCTGAGTACGGTAATGGACTGGATGAGGGCTAATAAACTGAAACTCAATCCAGACAAGACGGAGGTACTGTTAGTGGGTGGTTCGTCTGCCCGGCTAGGTGATATTCAACCTGTTCTGGAGGGGGTTGCACTCCCCCTAAAGGATCAGGTTTGTAGTTTGGCGGTGCTCTTGGATCCAGAACTGTCACTTGACTTGAGGCACAGGTGAACTCAGTGGCACGGAGCACTTTTTATCAGCTTAGGCTGGTATACCAACTACGCCCTTATCTGGACAGAGATAGCCTAGCTACAGTTATCCATGCTCTGATAACTTCTTGTCTGGATTACTGCAATGCGTTATACGTGGGGCTGCCTTTGAAAACGGTCCGGAAACTTCAGCTGGTCCAAAATAGGGCAGCAAGATTGTTAACAGGGACTGGCCTGCGAGCTCATATTATGCCAGTACTTTTCCAGCTGCACTGGCTGCCAGTCCATTTCCAGGCCCGATTCAAAGTGCTGGTATTAACATTCAAAGCCCTTAATGGCTTGGGGCCAGGTTACCTGAAGGATCGCCTCCTCCCATATGTGCCTGCCCGGACCTTAAGATCATCAGCAGCGGCCCTTCTCCGTGAGCCCCTGCCAAAGGAAGTGAGGCAGGTGGCTACTAGGAGGAGGGCTTTTTCTGCTGTGGCACCCCGGCTCTGGAATGAGCTCCCTAGTGAGGTTCGCCTGGCGCCTACATTGTATTCCTTTCGGCGCCAGGTGAAGACCTTTTTATTTTCCCAGGCATTTTAGCATTTTAGCTTTCTAAATTTTTATCTTTGCTGTTTTAAATCTGTATTTTAAACTCTTGCACTGCTGCTAGGTTTTATTGTGGTTGTATTGTTATATTGTGGTTTTAATGTTCTATATATTTTTAATTGTTTTATTGTGTGTTGTTTGGTTTTAATTTTTGTGAACCGCCCAGAGAGCTTCGGCTATTGGGCGGTATAGAAATGAAATGAAATAAATAAATAAATAAATAAATAAAATGTTGTTGCTACGGAATTCATCCGCCCTCAGCTACTGTGAAGATTGCAGCTAAGCTCAGCAGGAATAGGGAAATCTGCATGGCGTGGCAGATGACATCATCTTCCCTGCTAATCAAAAAGTGCTGGCACTGCGACCCATGGCTTCACTACCCCATGGTCCACATACCAGTCTGGAAGGTATGGATCAGGTCAATTCCTAATGGAATTTGCAAAGAATGAATTCTTCCAGATTCCCTGAGCTTGTCTACATAAGGCTGTTAATCAGCTATATCTACTTTTGGTTTCATTGAAGAATTGAGATCCGACCACTACATGAGGAGCATTTCCTTTCCTGCTTTTCCTCTACATAGCCACTAGGTGGCACTATGGTATAGCAGAATAGTGCAAATACACAAGAGAAAATCATGCTTTCTTTCACTTTCACAATTAAACTTGCATTTTCCCTGCTCTAAAAGAACTTGCCAAAATGCTGGTTAGACACAGAAGTGAAACTGGGGGGTCACAATGTCATCTAAGACTCCATAAACAATCATGAGTAAGGAATGACAAGAGCACAATAAATGTCTCGTGTAGAAAAGCCCTCTATCTATAATACACTCCCTCTCTTTTGCAGCATCTTCCCAATCTCTTTCGCTTGGGAAGACCCATGGTGGTGGGCTAACTGTGTTTCAAGGAAGTTATTCAGCATTACTGCTGTCACTGAGAAAACCCAGGATTTATGGAACATAGCTCAAAAATTGTTGCTCTAGTGTGCTGTCACAGTATTCAGATATTATTATTATTTGTTTGAATTTTTTATATCTCACTTCTCAACCTCAGTTCCTGAGTCAGCTTACAACAAATCTTAGAAAACCATACAAGAAATAAAATTGTGATCATAAAAAACCGAAATGTCAAAAGCAGCAGGAGCAAAATGCCACAAAAGCAATAAAAACAGAACAGCAACGGCATACATCTGAAGCTTAAAATGAGTCAGACCCAGTAAGAAAATATCCCCAAAAGTCCCAGATTGCATTAAAAGGTGGAAGAAATACCATTTTTTAACTGGTACCTAAAGGCCATCAAGAAAAATGGCAAGTGAATTGACAGGAGGAAGGTCATTTCACAACTGAGGCACCACAACTAAAAAGGCCCTGTTTTTTATGGCCAGACACCACACTTCTGAAGCTTGAGATGCTCTGAGCAGGACATCCCTCTGGTGAAGATCTTACTAATCAGGCAGGGAGAAGATGGTCCCTTCCTTGGTATTACCCAGATCCCACGTTTCTTAGCACAGTATAGGTAAATGCCAGCACTTTGAACTGTGCCCAGGAACAAAATGGAAGACAGTAATGTTCTTTCAGAATTGGCAAGATGTGTTCCCTTTTGTTGGTGCTAGCCAACAATCATACTGCTGAGTCCTGAACCAGCTGCAGTTTCCAAACGGTCTTCAAAAATCGCATTGCAGTAATTGAGTTTGGATGTTATCAGAGCATGAATAACTGCAGCTTAGCTTGCTTTCATAACTACTTGCTTCTATGCATAGGGCAGTCTTTTGTTAGTTTCCCCACTCCCCCAGAAGTGATGGTACAGTCAATTATAGCTTTGTTGATTGGGAAAGACTACTGAGAATAGAGATGGCTGCTCTTCTTGAGAATGAAGGGCCCATGTCAGCAAGGGCTTTCTCACTACTACCTTAAAGAAACCAATGCAGCAGATATAAAGGCACTATTTTTTCACATATCTCTGGCAAACAATAGTATATTCCTTCCCTGTTTACCCCCTAATCCACTTCCCTCCCCTTTCACTTTTGTTTTCCCTGTGTCAATTTTTACATTGTAAGCACGTATGAGCAAGGACCTCCCCCTCTTGTGCATTATAGAGTGCCATGTGTTATATTAGCAATAAGCAAAAATAATAACAAATTGGCAACCTAACTAAAGCCACTGAGTAGTCTTCAGGGAGAGACCCTAGGAAATCCCTACAGATCAGCCTTCCCCAACTTGGTGCCTTCCAGATGTTGTGGACTTCAACTCCTATCAGCCCCAGCCAGCACAGCCAATGGACAGTAATCTTGGGAGTTATAGTCTAAAACATCTGGAGGGCCCCAGGTTAGGGCAGGCTGCTATGAGTCTAAGAAGGGTGGAGAAAACCAGAAGTCATGCCCCATGACAAAACTTTATACATATAACATCACAACTCTATATCACAACTCTAGGGCCCACGGACGGAAAAAATATGCTGTAATGAGGCCTCATAACAACTCTAGGGCCCACGGACAGGGAAAAATATGCTATTATGAGACCTCATACCTTTTGTTCTACAGATAACTAGCTGAAACCTGGATGTTAAAATTGGCTGTTTCTCTCTCTCTCTCTCTCACACACACACACACACACACACACACCTCTGAATTAGTGGCTTTTTAAATGTAATTGTGCTCAGAAGCTGCTATTTCATGCTTTGGAGGAACATAATCTTTCTACCCTCCTTTTTACTCCTACTTCTGAATGCTTCCTCCTTCAAGTCATTTCTTAAGGGACCAGCGAATGTCACTACCTCAGCAAAAAGGCTTGCAAAGGTCAGGTAAAATTGCACCAGTAATCTTCAGGGACATTTTTAACCTGTTTCCTGAATACAGAAATTTCTTATAAAAGAGGTCCTTAACAGTGTATTCATTGTATATGTGCTAACAAATGTCACTTTGCGTGTCACCTTTAACCCAATAATGCAGTCGATGCCGTTAGCGAGATTTGAAAAATTGAAATAAATCTCCTTTAAAATTCCACAATGTTAACTGCTCTGGGTTATTGCCTCTTTACTCTCTCAAACAGTATGGTTAATGGGTTGGATTTTTGTTAAATACAAAGGAATTGCTTGTGAAAATCTTCCTTTCCTTAACCCGATTTTCAGTAGATGCAAAATAACTGTTTTAAAAACACCCATATTATATGTTTGTACCAATTTATAATCCCACCTCCTATTCTTTCCAAGGTATGTAAATGGAGAATTGCAATATGGTTTGCATTTTGGCTCGCTAGTTGATTTAAAAGATCACAGCATAGACCTTCAGCATAGCACATCTGATTCTCAGATCATTAGTCTAACTAGCCCTATATTTTTTATTTCAGCCTCCCCCAACCTGGTGCCCTCCAGATGTGTTGGACTGCAACTCCCATCATTCCCAGCCAGCATGATGATAGTTGATGTCCAACCCTTCTGGAAGGCTCCAGGTTGGGGAAGGCTGGGATATTCTGGCTGGCAGAACCTTTCCCAGTTCTGCGATAAGGATCTTCTTGACTGAGGACAGAGCGTTCTACATGCAGATAGGATCAAACAGAACGTACTTTAAGGGCTTCTTCACATGGAGCTTTTATCCTGCTGTTGAGATTGGCTACTCACAGACATTTGCGGGTCCTTTAGATGGCATTGTCAACCACCAGGGCATCTCCTGCACTAAATGACCTTTGTTCCGTTTTTTAAAAGATTGGCGATACTGAGCTATTAATTACAGCTCTTGAGTTCCACTTGAGTTCTTTCTTCAAAAGAGGAAAACCTACAATAAGAGGAGCTAGACCACAGCGCCATCTAGCAGCTGTATAATGAAACATCTTGAAGACTCAGATAAGCTGGGAAAGGAAGTGTGTGTAAAGGGAGTCCGTCATGATCCTGCATTTAAAACAGAAGCAGAAAGCCTCATTTTCAAAGTAGGATTTAGGCTGGTGTTGAGATGCTCTAAATCTGTATCTAGCAGTTATATCTTTTTTTCCCTCATTTTTACGCTAGGTGTGGTAGACTAGGCACAGGGCCCCCAATCCAGATCAAGACCCCAGCATTGGGGGTGGGAATAAGGGTTTTTTTAAAACTGGATTGTCTCATTTGGCCCTTAGGATGCAATCCTATGCGTACTTACCTGGGAGTAAAACCCACGGAAAAGACTGGAACTTACTTCTAAGTAAACATGCACAGGCTTGGCTTGCACTGAACACCACTGAACTGTGGTCTATTCTTTAATTTTGTTGTTGAAATGGTCAAGTGGTTAGAACAATAGATTATATTTCTGAAAACTGCAGATGCACGTTTCACTTACACCCATCTAACTCTGTGGCATGACCGCATGAATAGTTTTGGCAGGAACATCAAGGCTAAGTGTGAGTGAAGTTCAGTGCTGTGGATAATCAGATATCAAGAAGTCAAGCTACAAGATAAATGTATGCATTTATTTATTTATTTTAGAATGACTTTATTTTCTTTATCTTATGCATTTTTTCTGTATTTTAGAAAATGTATTATCCTACCTTTCTACAGCAAAAACAGCACTCCCGGGGTCTTACATAATTAAAATTGACAAATACTGGAGTGTAACACTGAATTAGGTATATATACACATGGATGTTGGGGAAGGGGCATTGTAGACACTGAGCTCAGAGGGAAATGAAATGCAGAAAGCACAGACAGCAGTGATAATTACCTTATTAACAGTGGGCATTTATAAAACAGTTGTTGGGTGGTAGCACAGACACCCTTGCATTAGTGAGTTGATTAACACGCGTAGTGCCATTAAAACTGACCCAGCATGGAGTAGCGGTTAGAGTGTTGGACTGGGGCTCGGGAGATCTGGGTTCTTCACTCCACTCAGTGACGAAGCTCTCTGGGTGACTTTGGGCTAGTCTTTGGCTTTCAGCCTAACCTACCTCACAGGGTTGTTGTAATGATAAAGTGGAGAGAAGGGGAACCATGTGAATTGCCTTGGGTTCCTTGCCAGAGAAAAAAGGCAAGCTATAAATAAATAAACAAATTTATTATTAATAATAACAACAGAAATAACTTGTCCCTGTTCAAACCACAGGAGATAGAGTTGAAACTCATGATGAATTGTAGTTTAGCTGTCCCATGTTTTTGAAGTTTAAGAATTGCCACCTTAAAGTCAGTGATGGGGAAAATAGAAGTAGCTCAGGGGTGGGAAACTTGTGGTTCTCCAGATGTTTTGGCCTAAATTCCCATCAGCCCTAGCCAAAATAGCCAATGGTGAAGGATCATGGGAGTTGTAGGCCAAAACATCTGGAGAGCCACAAGTTGCTCACCCCTGATATAGCTGCTAGATTTAAAGTAATGTCTGTTTTGGCCCAGAGACTCACGATTTAAGGAGTTAAAGCAGGGATTTCTCAGACTGATGAGTCTGAACAGATATGGTTGTGTCATAGGGTTTGGCTGTAGACAATGGATGTTGTGGTGTGTTCTTGGTGGGAGCTGGAAGCATATAAGTATGTGTAGTGATTAGTAGGTTTCTGATATAAGATGGTGCTTATATATCCATTATGTAGTAACAGAGTAGCATCGTGAAAGTGAACGTGCTGTATGGACTGGTTGATGGTGAGGTAGGTGAAAGGTATTAAAGTTCTGGTGGAATTTCATCAGGGCCTCCTGTCCATGAGTCCAGATAATAAAGATGTTGTCAGTGTATCTCAGGAAGACAAGATGCTTTTGGGGGCAGGAGGTGAGAAAGCGTTGTTCTAAGTCAACCATGAAAATATTGGCTTACAGAGGAGCCATGTGAGTACCCTTGGCAATGCCATTGAACTGAAGACATATGTTCTCTGCAGTGATTGTGATTAGAACTATAGCGGCAGAGTTTGGTGATGAGATATGCTATAGCACCATCAGAAATTATATTCCTGGTGGCTTGTAGTCCATCTTTGTACAGAATGTTGATGTAACAGGGCTTAACATCCATAGTAGCTAAGATGGTGTTTTCTGCAAGATTGTTAATGGACTGTGGTTTCCTAAACAAAGTGAATGATGTCCAGTGGAGGCTGGTGGCTCCTATTTCAGTGGAGCTCTAAATCCATCTCAGAAGCTAAGTAGGGTCAGTCCTGGTTAGTACTTGGATGGGAGACTGCCTGGGTATAAGGCTTCCTGCATTGAGCAGGGGGTTGGACTCGATGGTCTTGTAGGCCCCTTCCAACCCTACTACTCTATGATTCTATTACTCATTCTGGGTTTCAGTCAGAACCAGCCAGAACTCCAAAGGAGCTAACCAAGGCGTTGAACCTATTTGGGGGATAGGGTTCAGCACTTAGGATAGCTTCTTCAGAGTTCTCACTGGTTCTGACTGAAACCCAGAATGGATTCGAAGCCCACCAAAATCGGAGCCAGCAGCCTCCACTGCTCATATCTTATATATATGTAACTTGGTGAAATAGCGGCATGAGGTCTGAGAATGGAGTTCATATAGCCAGCCACTCCAGCTGTGATAGCAAATCTCACGATATGTAATGTCACAGCTTCTTTTAATAAAAGCACAATCAGTCCCTGGGCAAACACAAGCATTACAGGTTAGCTTTTATATCTGCAATGGAATATGACACCAGCAGCCAAATAAGCATGCAGTAGTTAGTGCTTTACTGGTTGCAAATTATCTGGAGCTTAGTCACAGGAAATAGTGATTGATTCCAATATCCGATTTTACTTAAAGTACTTGGTTTGACTCCCCCCTTCTCCTATTGCACCCAGTACCAATATTCACAATGCTTTTTCAGCCGCAAATTGTGATGAAATGACAAGATTACAAGTGGTGATAAAGAGGCAGGGGTGGAATTTCTGACTTTTGATCTTTCACTGTTTCCCTTAGCATTACATTCTATGAAAACCCTTCAAACTGTTCATAGTTAAGAGTTCACATATGCCTCAAGAGATTGTCATAGCAAGATAAGCCACACAACACAAAAGGATGCAATACATTCCTCTGAGTCTGAATGCAATCAGTTGTACAGTAATCCGTGCCAGCACTTGACCTATGGAAAGGTCATCCAGTACTCTGAAAGCAGAGCCACAAGGCTGTAAACAGCTTCTTGGCAGAGTTGATCCCTAGGACAACTTCCAGCCATTGGCTCTCTTTTCTCTTGCTGATATTCTTGCTCCAGGGAATTTGTAGAGACTATGGATCTACAGGAATAAAAGCAGGTAGGAAAGAAAAGAGAAGATAAGGAGGAAGGCAAGTAAAGCAGCAGAAATGTTGGAAATTAATGGTGAGAGAAAGACAAGAGGACAGATATTAAGGAGGAAAATATTCCATCTACAAATATCCATTAAAAGGTATGCTGACTCCTGCGACAAAAAATGCTTAAGAGTAGATAAGGGGAAAGTCAGCAGGAAAGAATGAACCCCCACCTGCAGAGAGAGAGAGAGATGCTGCCAGAGACAAGGCAGATAATAAGGCTAGCGCCTGATGCCAAGGAGACTCAATAATTGGTCCTGTCATAGTATGGCATGCTTGCAGTTCAAGAGTAGTCATCCTGAACATTCCCCACATAGATGTATGAACATCTATGAACATATATGAACATATATGAACACATAGGAAACTGCCTTTCTATTGAGTAAGACCATTGGTCCATTTAGCTCAGTGGATGGATCCAATGTTAGTAGAGAAGACCCACTGAAAAGAATGGAACTTAAATTAGTCACAACTAACTTCATTCCCATTCATTTCAATAAGACTACTCGATACAGGACTAACATTGGACACTACCCAGTACTGTCTACACTGACTCTCAGCGGCTCTCCAGGGGTTCATTAGGTGGGCCACTTACGCATCACCAAAAAAGGGAGGACAAAAGAAGACACAGATTTGCATAAAATTTGCATTTGCTAATTTTTATGCATAGGTGTGAATTTGAAATAACTACTATAATTTATAGAGCTGTGTGCAAATGGCCTCTTGAAATTCCCCACCTTACTTGTGGACAGAGAAATTTGGGAGACAATTTCACCAAATTTCTTCAGGAGGAGGAGAAATTCTCAAACGTTTCTCCCAGGTAGGGCTCCCCATTGATAGGGCTTGTAGCACAGCTTCTTTCTTTTTTTTCCTAAGGGTTTTGGGCGGTTTCGTGCTGCAGCAGCATCAACTGTCTTGGCAGGCTGGCCCCCAATTTGCATCCACCACAATGCAGTTGGGGGCAGTGTTGTGTCCAGCTCCAGGGATGAGGTGGAGTTAGCGCTCTGCCAAAATCTGTCCTCCAATTTCCTGAAAGTTTTCTCCCACCATGAAAGAGGCTTCTGTTGTTTTTCCTCATTCAGGATGTTTTCTTATTTATTTTTGTGGTGCTTTTGAGCTTACCTAATCACAGCCAGCCTTATGGTGCCTTAAACTGGGGTTTCATTGAAATGTAGGAAGTTGAGGAGGCTACAGGCTGCAGGAGAGATGATTGTACAATGAAAAGCAGGACATTTGTGCTCGCTCCTCGGCCACCTCCTAAGTAAGGTAAGCCCAAGAAACCCGAATCCTGCCCATGAGAATTTCTCTGAAATTTCTTCACCACTGAATTTAGTTTCGAAAGCAATTTCTCTTCTAACTGAATGAAAATGGTCAAAAAAAATGTTGGATAAATTTTTGGCACAGCACTAATAATTAGTATAGAAATACAATACATCTCACCATAGTCTAGAAGGCTGTGACCAGATGACCGGTGTGCTTGCTCAGTCTGCTCTCCACATGCTAATTGTTCATGGGCATCTTCAAAGCCTCTGCTCTCCTGTCCTATGGTTCTTTATCTTTAACATGGACTTGGACTGGACAGCCCTTCAAACAGAGGATAGTTCAAATAGAGGACTGTCCTCTGACAGCCCTTCAAATAGAGTAGGGGTGCAGAATCCCTGGCCCAAAGGCCTAATCCAGCCCACCGGGCTGCCTAATCCGGCCCATGGAGCCCCTTTGGGGTTCACAAGGGCAGGGATGGGGAATCTTGTTCAGGCCGAGGGCTCATTTCAGTTTTGGAGAAGCTCTTGGGGGCTGCATTCCAGTGGTGGGCGGAGCCAAAGGCAAAAGGGGCAGGGCCCAAAGTGCAATAAATATCAGCCTCTTGTAGCTTAATGCTTTTGCTGCCAGTAACTAAGCCTTAGGGGAGGCAACTCAAGGGAAACTGCACAAAAGGCAGGAAACCACCACATGATTGATGGTTGAGGGAAAGGTGGTGGGACTAGGGGAAAGGGGCATGGCTGTCTGGGAACCCCAGAGGGCTGGATTTGGAGCCCAGGAAGGCCAAATTTGGCCCCAGGCCTGAGATCCCCCAGCCCAAGTCCTCCACACTCGTTCCCATCCCCCAGCTCCAAGCACTGTCCCCTGGAGGAATCCCCACTGATCTCCAACACCAGACTGGAGATAACAGTTGGGATGCTGGTGGTTGGGGACTCGACAGAATTTGGGAAGAGCTGTTCTTCCCAGTGCCAGCCAAGTCTTCCCTTATGTGCCTCTTGCCGCTCCTAATGGCAGACAGTGAGAGGCACATGGAGGAAAAGCCCAACTCAGATGACGCTGGGAGGAATGGCTCCTCCTACCACTGTTCAAGTCCATTCACCATCCCCACTGGGACAACAAGTGGTGCATGAACTTGGGAACTTGGCCAGTGCTGGGAGGAGCACTGTCGGAGTCCCTTTCCCCATTCTGAGAGAAAGTGAAAAGGGGGGGGTGATGTCAGTGGGCATGGCCACAGCCAGTGATGTCCTCTGGCCTACAGAGGGCCCAGTGTGGGGCCATTCATCCCCCACCCATTTTAGGTTCTATAACCCTGACTTACTTACTTACTTACTTACTTACTTTATTTATTTATAATTACATTTCTATACCACCCAATAGCCAAAGCTCTCTGACATAGATGACTTTCCTTTGTAAAGTAGGGCACATAGCCACCCTAGATTTCAGACAGGAGTCTTTCCCAGCCCTGCCACCTGCAGACCCTGGAGACTGAACCTGGGACCTTCCCTATAAAAAAACCCCCCTGTTCTCTGCCACTGAGCTATGGTCAGAGATCTCCTCTTAGAATGGTGAGATGTCAACAGCCTATGGATGGTGCCCACTTTCAACTGTGTTGGGTGATGGCTGTCTATGCATAGTCAGCACCCTTTTTTGGAGCACATTATTAGATAGAGAAGTTCAGTGTCACCGCAAGCACCTTTAAAGGAGGGGTTTCATTTAACGTGGTTTTGCTCCAGAATAACATCTCACCACACAGAGGCAGGGCTCCTTCACACTGAGCTTTTATCCTGCGATTGAGATTGCTCCTTCACAGACGTTTGCAGGCTCTTTACCTGACGCCATGATCATTCAAGGCATCTCCTGCACTAAATGCCCTTTGTTCTGTTTTTAAATAGATCACAGATAATGAGCTATCAAATTGAATTTCCTCTGTGAAAAGAGGAAATGCTGCACAAAGAGGAGCGAGATCAATGAGAGATAATGGAAGACTCAGATATGGGGAGAAGGAGGGGGAAGGGGAGGGGGGAAAGGAAGTGTGTGAAAAAGGGAGTTGTTCTGATCCTGCCTTTAAAATGGAAGCAGAAAGCCCCATTTTAAATGCAGGATTTTAGGCTGGTGTAGAGATGTCTGCCAGCATAGTAAGAAGCAGAGACATCACCTTGCCGACAAAGATTCGTATAATCAAAGCTATGTTTTACCCAGTAGCAACATATGGCTGTGAGAGCTGGACTATAAGGAAGGCTGAGCGCCGAAGAATTGATGCTTTCGAACTGTGGTGCTGGAGAAGACTCTTACGAGTCCCCTGGACTGCAAGGAGGTCAAATCAGTCAATCCTAAAGGAAATCCACCCTGACTGATCATTGGAAGGACAGATCCTGAAGCTGAAGCTCAAATATTTTGGCCGCCTAATGAGAAGAGAAAACTCCCTGGAAAAGACCCTGATGCTGGGAAAGATTGAAGGCAAAAGGAGAAGGGGACGGCAGAGGATGAGATGGCTAGATAGCATCACCGATGCAATGAATATGAACTTGAGCACACTCAGGGAGAGAGCGGAGAACAGGAAGGCCTGGCATGCTATGGTCCATGGGGTCACGAAGAGTCGGACACCACTTAACGAATGAACAGCAAAGAGATGTCTGCAGCCTCTACCTGGTCGAATTTAAATCAGCCATCACATACTGGCTGTGTGTGGCTGTTACACAGCAATGCAGCACAATCCACCGGAAAATCACCTGGAACAAGGGCTGCTGTCTTCTAATTAGGCTCATGCTATTATTCTTGGAAATCTTCTAAGGCTGTGAGAAACATTTTTCCTGCTATTTCTCTCCTGTTGGAAGGCTGCTGTATTCACATTGTCTGCTCTCCTTACTGCATAATGCTTTTTTAGACACTAGATAAGACAGAAGATAGGCACTTATGCTGACAGCTGTAGCCCTACAGTGGGGAAGGAAAGGTTTAACCAGTTTCTCCAAGGTACAGACCGTGTGGGATTCTTTGGGAGGTTGCAGCCCAACATGGGTCAGAACTGATTTACTGCATGCTGAAGTGAAACTAAATGGGACATACTTCTGAGCAGACATTTGATTTATTTAAAGTATTTTTTAACCACCCTTCATCCTAGGATATCAGAGGAATAAAAACCAAAGTATTCCCCAATACAATAAAGTCATAAAACATCCTAATAAAACAAATCAATAGTATAGACACAGTGGAACAAACTAAACAGACCAGCATAGCACCTTGAAATGCCTGGGCATACATATATACAAGCATGCTGTTAGGCAACATGGCAGGCAATCATTTTATTAAGTTCAGGTATTAAAAGCATATATTCCCATCTGCTTCTATATGGATGCATTAATAAGAATATAGCATACTACACAGATCAGACAATGTTTCTGAAAAATCAAATTGCTAAATTATCAAACCAAGTTATTATACAAAAAACAAAACATGAAAAGCCATTTTTCTTCTTTTACTAAGGCAAACGTTAGAAACAAGAGTAATCTGTGTGTAAAATGCTTGCACACATTCTCTTTATGTGAGATAGAGAGATAGATACAGTAGATAGATAGATAGATAGATAGATAGATAGATAGATAGATAGATAGATAGATACAGCTGTTTATCAGGAAAAAAATATGAATCCATCCTGCAATTTCATAGGTCATATTAAAATACTGTATGAGGGGGACACATTTCTGATGGGATGTTTACCAAATTTTAAATTGCTTGCAATTTAAGACCATTAATTTTCTAAGAAAAAATATTATTGAGTAGAATTTAGCATATGGTGCAAATTCAATTTGCTTAACTCAGAGCTAAAATGAAACTAAAAGCAAGTTTTTATTCAGTCACAGTTGCCTAATCTGTTCGAATTCCAGAAGAGTTAGTGTGTCTAAGCAAGAAAGCTAAATGTCTCATTGCATCTTAGAAAGACTTACTGGCTTATTTGGGACACAAGAAGTTGTAAGCAAGATTCAAGTGGAATTCATCCATCCATCCAGCTTGTTTCCACACTAGCGAAACAGGAGAGGGAGCCCACACTACATCAGCCGGGCAGGAGGGGAAGCAATGCAAATGATTCTTTGTCCTTACCAAACGAGAGAGGAAAGGGAACTTCCACTGCTAAATTCAGAGGAACAGCTGCAACTGGTGTTCACCATGTGTTCATTTACTTTCACCTCAATCCTACACACGTTCACTAGAGACAGATTCCAACAGAATACTTGTTTCATTCTGAGGCAGCACAAAAAAGATCAGTCAACCAGGAAGTTTGTCCTCTTGCTCAGTCAGCTCCCATTCATTTCAGAGTGTGGGTTCAACAGGAGAACCTCTTTGAGAACTGCACACAGAAGGTGCATGGACCTAGGGCATTTTCATGAGATACTAGTAAAAAAAAAAATAGTGCATTCTGAGCCACTAAGAAGACCCCTGTACTGGATCAGACCAAAGGCCCAGATGCCTATGGGAAGCCCACAACAGGACATGAATGCAATAGCACACTCCCTCTTCCCCAACAACTGGCATACTGAGGCACACTGCCTCTGATACTGGAGGTAATATATAGCCATCATGACCAGTAGCCATTGATGGCCTTATTATCCATGAATTTGTGTAATCGCCTTTTAAAGCCATCCAACTTGGCAGCCATCACTACAACTTGCAGTACTGAGTGCCCACTATGTACCATGTAAAGAACTAGTTCCTTTTAGCCTTATTCAGCCTGCCCATGTGAGGGCTAAAAGTCAGGAGAGGACATGGGTGCTCATGCAAACTCCACCCCCAACAGCCCTGCCCCCTCAGTCCACCCCCTTCCTGTGTTGAGGGGAAAGGTCTGAACAGGGCTCCTACATGAATTCACTTGAATGCAAGCAGAAATCTCCACATATTTGGGAATCCTGATAAAGCAGGGTTCCTGATCATGCAGATGCTAGAGGTCTAGGGGAACACTCCCCACACCACACACATTCACACATCCATGATCTGGCATGCATCATCCACCTGGAAAACCAGTAGTTTTTGTCCTGAATCCAGCTGGAAGCCAGACTAGAATGGATCTAAATAATCAGTGTCATCCAAAATTGCCTGGAGTTGGCCTAACTCCAACTACTCCAAGACCTGGCTCAGAAATGTCCGATTTGAATAATGCTCCATACCTAAGGGACCTAGACATGGCTTCTTCAGCAGTGGTTTCACTACTGCCACCTTCAGAACCACCAGAACTGCCCCATCCCTTAATAAAGCTTTGACCACCTCTGATATCCATATTGTAAGCCCAGCCCTGGCAAATTTCACTAGCCAAGAACGGAAATTATCTCAAGAATAGGTGGTACACCTCAGTCCTCCAAGCAGCTTGTCAACCTTGTCAGGCTGTACAAGACTGAAAAAATATCCATAATAGGGATGGCAGAGAATTCCGCCACGGATTTCAGTGAGGCCGAATGCACTGGCATTCGGCCCCCCAAAGCCCGTGGCGGAACAGCCTCCCCCGCCACCCCACGGAATCCCCCCAGGATGAAGCTTACCTGGGGCGGATGTTCCGGCGGCTCCGGCGGCAGCAGCTGGTCTCTTGGCCGGCTGCTGCAGTCGCAATGGAGGCTGCCATAGCGGCCGCCATTTGTGTCCTGCCAGGCTGCCGTGATAGGCTACGTAAGTATTTACGTAGCCTATCACGGCAAAGAACAGGGCCGCAAACGGCAGCTGCTACGCCATTTGCGCTGCTCCTCTTTCCGTGATAGGCTACGTAAGTATTTACATAGCCTATCATGGTAAAGGCAGCCACGCACAGTCAAAACTGTGACATCCAAGTCAGAGCAGATATGAACAATTTTATCTGTAAAATTTAATACAAATTGATCACAACGGGCCTTCCAAGTTTCCAGCTGCTAAACCATTGGGGCTTTACCAAGTAGGTCCCTGACCATTGTGCAGACACAATGGTGGTGGACAAAGAAGCTTTTTCCATCAGCAGCACAGCCACAGAGTAGGCCCTAAAATGGGCTCTAATCTGTGTTCAGTTATATTCACTTTGATTCTTCCACCATGTATGTTTTAGTTATTAATCTTGCCGTTTCATCATGCTCAACTCTTCAGAATACCAAGGAGCCAATATGACTGAGGACATTTAGGAGCAATCGTATTGATAGCCCTAGTCCCCTCCCTGCTTTCAAGTGCAGGAGTTGACAAGAACTTTGGCAGCACCATTGGCCAATTCTGCAGGAAACTCCCCCAGAGACATCAGGAAACCATCCAGATCCACCCACGAGTTGCTGAGGGCAGACCATTAAAGTTCATCTTCCACCCCTGCAAAAGGTAGAGGCAGCAGGCAACACATCAATCAGTAGGGAGAATGTTAGGCAGCAGAGTGGATGGCACACCAACAAAATCCCCATCTTGCCTCTATTACCCAACACCATGTACAGACATTCAAAATTATCTGACTACTATCTGGTCAAGAAGATGGAATCATTATGGACCCCAGCAGCCAGCCCCTCAAGTTATGATTGGTGCTGTACCCCATATCCTGGAGGACACATTTGGAAGAGGTTTACACCTCCCCCTTCACCCAACTAGATCTCGGTTATGCACGACAGATCAGCTTTCTCATCTTGGAGCAGATCACAGATGGACATCCCCTCTCCCCTCTGACTGACCTGGCATTCATCCACAGCACCTTGAGACTCGAGGGGACCACAGAAAGGCCACCACTGTTATCCAGACTGGGGCATGGGTTGGAAGGTGAAATAGCGCATACATTGTCTTTTGTGCCTGCTCCAAACCACCATAACAACCGCTGCCCATTACTACTTCTATGGTGGCCCCTTCCTCTCCACCATTGCTGGACTCAACACATGCTGGACTCAATAGACACCAAAAATTAATTAAAACCCCATGTTGTTTCTTCCATGTTGTTTCAGCTGCCATATTTGCTCTGCTGTGGGCCTGGGAATTCCTTCCCTCCCCTGGATACACTGTATATGGGCCCTGACTCTCCCCAAAGGATCTTACCGAAAGGTCACTGCTGCCCAATGCACAAGACAATTGTTTCCAAAAAGGTTTCCAAAGACAGGGAGGTGGGGCAGAGCAGGTGGAAAACCTCAGCCCTTGGGGGTGCTCACAATCACTCCCCTGAAGCAACAGACACCCAGGCAGCCGCTTCCGAGGAAAGCTTCTAAGAAGCCTGAAAGGTTACTCACCGCCTCCCTCAAACTCTCATTAACAAGAAGTGACCACAACTAGCATATTACTAGTTGTGTCCATATTACAGCTGAACTAAGCGTTGCCACTGTCAGATCTTTGAGACTGAATGGATGCCAAGGCTGACCTATGGTTTTAGCAAAGTACATTCATCTTCAAGGATAATGTTGTAGCACAATGATATGGGAGGTAGAAAATCTTGTTGCCAGTGTGACGCCTCTCCTCAAGGAGAAACTTCCCTCTCCGGGGCTGTCGGTCTGAAACCTTTTATGAGCTCTGCAATAGCTCTCATACATAATGTCTAGCACATTAATTCAGTCACTGTATAAATTAACTTCTTGAAATGCTCTTCCTTTACATCCTTGAATGAAATGGATTTTTCACCTTGACCAGAAATTACTGTTACATATTTTCACTTCTTCTTTTCTTTATTTTTGAATTATGTTAAGACATTGGGGAGGGGGAAATAGTGTTTTTTTCTTCTCAAAGAAATGATTGTGTATAGTGAAAAGTCCAAGGATAAATGCATCCACGCATAGCATTATATAGTAAAATTTGGCAGCTCAGAAGAACTTAAATGAAATGTTTTTCTGTTTATTATATTAGCATCCAATCTTTTCTCCATGAAGCTCAAATGAGCCAAAGCTCAGTGGTAGAACACATGTGTTGCATGCAGAAGGTCCCAGGTTCGATTCCTGGCACCTCCTGCCTGAAACCTGGAAAGCTGCTGCCAGTCAGTGTTGACAATGCTGGGCTAGATGAACCAATGGTCTGACTCGGTATAAGGCAGCTTCCTGTGTACCTATGAGCACAGCTGGGCATTACCTCATCGAATCTTCACCACAACCTTGTGAGGTAGGTTAGGGTGAATAGCAGTGACTCGCCCAAGACCACCCAAATGAGTTTAAAACCTACCATGGAAAGTAAAACTTGAGTTCACATCCAGGACTTTCATTTGCAGGATGTTTCTCTTTGACAAGTACCTATTAAACTCTGTTTTCTACAGGCTGATATCTTCTGAACAGTCTCTTTTGAATCTTCACTTTGATACTTCAGACATTAGAGCCGGATCTACACCTTGTGTCATATCATTATGATCCGATCATCGTAACGGTATATCTCTCTTCCGCATTTATGACTCGTAGGACACTCAATGACATTTGTTGTGGTATTTTGGATAATGTGGAATGAAAAGCAGGAAATAACACTACAAAAGTGCTATATTGAATGTGTAATGTGTCCCAATAGTAATCAGTGCACTTCAATACTATAAAACAGTAGCGTAGATATAGCCTAAGTTAGAATCTTAGGTCAGAATCACATATCACACACATAAGCTTGTAAGATAATCCTGGCTGCTGCTTTTCCGAGACAAAGGGTGTTTCTACATTAAGCAAACCCCTCGCAAAAATCCACATCCTTTCTGGAGCTTCCTGCTTTCAGTTTCTTTGCGGGATTAGGAAGGGCTCCTTTACATGGCAGACGCATGGTTTGAACTGAAGGAGTGCCTCCCTCCCTCCTTGGCATGTGTGCAAAGGAGTGGGGTGGGTTCTTGTTTCCGTAGCTTAACACCTGCTGTACTCTTTCTCGCAGCCCCCAGGAAACCTCTGACTTACTTCTGAGGAGACATAAAATGTAAGTTTGTGCCATAAGTCTGCAACCCTTGGCATACTTATGTGGGAGTAAACCTCATTGAACTCAATGGGACTTTCTTCTGAGTAGACATAAGATTGCTGTGTAAGTCTGCAACCCTCGGCACACTTACTTGGGTGTAAGCCCCACTGAACTTAATGGGGTTCTCTGAATCTATAGGGGACATTGCTTCTGAGCTTGGTGGGGTGGGGGATCAGATGTGTGCATGTGTCTCCCTTCATTGCAAGAAGGTATTTTACCCTCTTCTCCCTCCAGCTGAGAAATGTGCTCAAGCATTTACATGGCAGACACCTGGGAATCAAGGAAAGTCCTTCCTCAGCAAGACTTGAGCGGAGGCAGGAGTTGCAATCAATGGGCAATTCTTTCCCTCACGCCTCTCAAATCTGTTCCTGCACGCCCCGCTCCCATCCTCAATGCTTTTGTCATCCTGACTGCATGTGCCCCCAGCAACAGAAAACAAACGACCACAGCAGGCAGATAGACTAGAGCGGTTTCTTCCACTATTGGAGAATTTCACAGAGAGGTCATGCTGCTCCTGTTGTGTGAACTGGAAAAAATACCACATTTATTGCATTTGGGGAAAACACAGGATAGGCTGGGAGAAATGGCGGGAGACACCCTGGAGGGTAATAGTGTCACCTGCAAACTCCTGTGAGAGAGCCATCTCAATAGCAGGATAAAAGCCCCGTGTGATGAACCCCAAAAAGCAACATCAGGAGGGAATGTTTGGGGTGGAGAAACTGCAGGGGAAATGGGTACTGAAGCTTTTTGCTGCTCACTTCCCAACCATGGGGAAAAAACTATTTGCATCTGGAACCTCACAGGGAGCAGGGAGGAAGCAATGTGGTGGCCATCTGGAGTGGAGAAGCAGTAGGCAGGGAAAGGAGACGCAGGCCCACCCTCTTCTTGGTTTCTTCTGTTGCATAATATTACACCCTTGGGTTAATGCTTCCTCTGTTGCTGCTTCCCCAAATCCTCCTGCCCCAGCACTGTCTTTCCCTCCCTCCATGGCTAAGAGTATCTCAGGAGTGGTGTGGGGGAGTGTTATTAAACTGGCAAAATGGTACAGCGGGAAGCACTAACACCTCCACCAACACCACAGCCTTGATTCAATCCTTCCCTGCTGCAACTGTTTTGAAGTCTAATTGTTGTGAACTGTCCAGAGAGCTTCAGTTATTGGGTGGAGTAGAGAGGAAATAAATTATAATAAATAATAAAAATAATAACTGGGACATTCAGGCATGGATCTCCCGTGGCACACATGTAGTTCAGGCTGCCCCTGAATGATTAAGGGTGCAATCCTATGCATGTTTAGACAGAAAAAAGGCCTACAACTACCAGCATTCCCTAGCCAGCCATATTGGTTGGGGAATGCTGAGTGTTGTAGGACTTTTTTCTGTCTAAACATGCATAGGATTGCACCCTCTGTCCACTGCTGCTTGACAGTGTGGCAGATTGCCACTGAAAACATTAACCAAAGAGTTATGTTCAGGCATGACCACCATGGATTGTCTGCATCCATGACTGACTCCAGATTTGAGGGAGGGGGCACCCAGCAAGGTGCTCCCCAGTGAGCCATGGGCTTACCTTGCAGCAGTACCTGTGTCTGGAAAGCTGCCTGCCATTTTAGGGTAGCAGCTGCTGACAGACATGTGTTCTGTGTCTGAAGAACATGAGTGCTTCTGAAAACACACACTAAGCATGCCCAATGCCAGGAGCTGCAATTTGCCAAGGTCCCCAGACATGTGATTACCACATGTTCAGCATGCAAACGTTCTTCAGACATGACAGAAAAGGTGTGGTTGCCCCATGGCTGAAAAAAGGAGACTTACCCTTTCTTGTAGCACATGAAGTGGCTCCTAGATGCTAGCTTTATTTTACTTTTTTTTAACGTACATGGTTCTAGTCCTCACTACAGTATTGCCAAACTTTGTTACAGGTGTAGGGATGTATGAAATTGGCCTTACCACGCTCCGCCGGGTTCCACTGGGGGGGGAGGCGCTCCGTCCCTCCCCCCGGAATCCCCCCCAGAATCCTGGCCGGCCGGCTCCGCTCCACGGGGATTCCGCGGAGCCGCCGGCCGGCTCCGCCAGCAGCCAGACATCCGGCCGCTGGCTAGCAGGGACGCAAATGGTGGCGGCCATAGCCGCCACCGTTTGCGTCCCTGTAGTCAGCTGTGATAGGCTATGTAAATCTTTACGTAGCCTATCACGTCTGACTTAAAAACAAAAACGCGCGTACGCAAATGGCGGCCATGATAGGCTACGGCCGCCACCATTTGCATTCCTTATTTTGACCTGTCTTAGTCTACGTAAATATTTATGTAGACTAAGACAGCGAAAATAAGGGGAACGCAAATAGCGTAGCGGACACTATTTGCGTTCCCCCTTATTTTCGCCATCTTAGTCTACATAAATATTTACGTAGACTAAGACGGGCCAAAATAAGGAACGCAAATGGCAGCGGCCGTAGCCGCCGCCATTTGCGTATGCGCGTTTGTTTTTTAAGTCAGACGTGATAGGCTACGTAAAGATTTACGTAGCCTATCACGTCGTTGTTTTTTTTTTTAACCTAGCCATGATAGGCTACGTAAATCTTTACGTAGCCTATCACATCTTTTTTTTCTTTTTTTTCTCTTTTTTTTAATACTGGAAATGGCGGCAGCGGCAGCCGGTCAGAAGACTGGCTGCCGCAGCCACCGCCGGAGCTGCCACCACCTGGAAGATCCGCCCCAGGTAAGTCTCGTCCCAGGGGGGATCCGCGGGGGGGGGCGGGGGGCAGGCCATTCCGCCATGGAGTTCGGGGGGCCAAATGCACTGGCATTCAGCCTCACCGAGATCCGTGGCAGAATTCTCTGCCATCCCTATACAGATGAGAGAACACCACATAGTTTCTGACAGTAGTTTGTGGAGAGGGGAGCTGAACAGGAAGAATGTAAGAGGAGGTTAATGAGGCCTTTTGCACCTTGGCATACCATCTGTTAAGAAAGACTAGTCTGTCAACAGCTGTAAACTAAGCAGAAGTATGCCTCTGAATCCCAGATGTTGGGGACAAAAGTGATGCCCATCGCTTTCATGTCTTACTTGTGAGATCCTGAAGGACTGAGCTGGCTGCTATTGGAAACAGCCTGTCTGGCCCAATGTATTTTGCCAGGCAATTCTTACATTGTCTTTCACTACCACACAATGTGTAGATGATGACACTAACTGAGATGGCTTTCTAAAAAGGCAGAAGTGATTTAAAAAGAATAATATGCCATTTCAAAAAGCACGCTTTCTTTGATCCTGGATCTTGGTGTTTTCAACAATGATGCCTTCTTCCATATTGGCAAACAAGCATAAGAACATAAGAAGAGCCATGTTGGATCAGACCAAGGGTCCACTGAATCTGGCATTCTGTTCACATAGTGGCCAACCAGCTGCCCACAGGAAAGCCACAAGCAGGACATGAGTGCAAGCGCACACTCCTTCCCATGTTCCCCAGCAATTGGTGTACATAGGCATACAGCCTCTGGTACTGGAGGTAGCATATACCCATCATGACTACTAGCCATTGATAGCCTTCTCCCCCAGGAATTTGTCCAATCCCCTTTTAAAGCCATTCAAAGCGATGGCCATCACTACATCTTGTGGAAGTGACACATGCATGCACAAATATGCATGCACACACACAAACGTACACAGAATGAAAGAGAAAAGAACGATGGGGGTTGACATGCCAGGAGGTCATTAATCCTCTTTCCCTATAACATTATCCTATGTCCTTAAAAACCAGCTTCTATCACTTTCTTTCTTATGGGAACATGGTCTGAAAGGCCACTGGCAAGTGCTTGGACACTAAGTTGATCAGGGAAGGAACAGACATGATATGGAAGATTATATAGAATTTCAAGAGAGGTAGCCACACTAGTCTGTTGCAGTAAAAACAACAAAGGGTCTTGTGGTACCTTAAAGACTTAACAGTTTATTATGGCATAAACTCTAATGGACCAGAGAAGTAGTCTCTGGCCCACAAAAGCTTATTCAGTAATAAATGCATTAGCCTTTAAGGTGCCACAATAAGACTCTTTGTTGTTCTCATATTAAAGCCATCTTGAAAACAGAGTAAAATACTGCAACATCATTCTTTTGAGAGCTGTGGAGCAAAAAGCAGAACCTGCATAGATTTATACTAATAAATTGAGTTGCCCCAGCAGTGAAGAAGTGGTAGCAAGGTCATTTGGTTTCAAAATACCACATCAGTAGGATACCTCGTTTACCATATCACTAAGTAAGATGTCATGGATTTGGTTGTGTACCTGCAGAAACATAGCAGGACAGTCTAGCAGAATATATTTGGATGAATCAAGCATTAGCACAGTACAGTGACTACAGATATGCAACACACATTTTCCAGCTTTTCAGGACACATCCAGAAGATGAGAATAGACAGTAGGCATCTTTAAGCAAAAATATGAGATCACTTCATAGGATTGCAAATCATATCCCAAGCCTATATCTCACTGGTGCCTAAATTTGTAATATCTTATATTAACAGGTAACTGTTATTTTAGCTATCAGAAGTCTTGAGTTAAAGCAATGTTTGCCTCCATTACAGTGGATTTTACGGACGAGCTGGAAGGAATGATTTCAAGTTTAGACTAACATACCTAACTATTGGGTAAACATCTCAAAGCTGTAATTATTTTTTTGCTCAAAGGAAAAAAAGTGGGAGGAAGTGTTCAGGAACATGAGAATTTACAAATTTTCACGTAACTCAGCTGGGCGTGTAGAATAAGATAATTCCCATTTAGAATGAAAAAGGTCTGAATAATGAAAAGAAAGAGAATGTTTTATGGTTCCCTAAATTTGTAAATTCTTCATGTGCTCAGTGGTTCTGAAATATTTTACGGCCAAAGTACATGTTATGTTTATTGTGCAGCATGTACCTAACTATGTCTTGGGTTTTTTAAAAAAAAATAAATGAATTACAGGAGCACAGAGGGGTGATTCTTGCTTTGAACACAGTGTATGATGAAGGGAGGCTTATCTCTTCACTGCCTGGCCATGTTCTGACCAAACATTGGCCTGTCTCTGTGCAGCTTGGAGCTTTAGGGGAAAAGTTCCCATCAATGCCAGTGGGAGAGGTTTTCAGTCAGAATGCAGCTGGAGAGTGAAAAAAGATAAGTGGCCCCTCATCATGAGCTGAGTTCAAAGTAAGAATCCTCCCCCCCCCCCTGCAAGCATGTAATTAATTTATCAGAAAAAACCAAGGCACATCTACATGCTGTGTAGTAACTGTAATGTATAGTTTGGCCCTAAGTGAAGGTAGAATTACATGTTTGGTGTAGTTTCATGAATCTTGTCCCAAAGGGAATTTTATCAGGTAAAGCAGCTGCTGCTGGCAGTTTAAGCAGAGATCCAAGTCATCGGGGAGTTGGGGGTGGGGGTGGAGGTGGGAAAGGCTATTTGGCCCACTCCTTCTCAGCCATTTACCCTCCCAAAATTGCTCCCTAAACTGCTTTTCTCCCTGAGATTAACAAAATATAGGTACCTCTATTGTCGATCTTCTAGGGAGAAAACGGGGGATTTGATCAGGAAAATGTCTGGGAAGGAAGGAGTTAAAGCCTCTTCCTTTCCCATCGGTCTTCCATTCAGTCTGGAGCCACTTTTATGTTCTGTCTTGAATGTGAACATGGGTCTCTGGGTAAAATTATATCCTTGGTGCCAGATCCAGCTGTAGGGGGACAATAGCACTGTAGCTGCCCATCTGTCTGTCAGCCACGAAAGGAAGTAGCTGATGTGGTTAGTATGGAGCAGCAGGGCCTCAGACAGCTGACAACTTGCTCCAATAGTATCTGGAGACAAATCAGATCCTTACATCTCCTCCCCATCCCATCTGGGCTACATAACATTAGGTACTGTCCCTTCTTGGATGAATGATGATCATTAATGGGTCAGTCCTTTTGCATGGATGGTTGCATTCTGTTGTCACTTCTGTTATGTCTTGTTGAAAAGTGAGCCCTCAGGGAAAAGAACTGGAGACCTACACATAATGTGCAGTTCCTCCACAAGATGTCCCACTTTTAATACTGTTTTTCTTCACAGTATTCCAAGTCCCAGGACTTTTAACCACACTGTTTCCCCAACAAACATCATCTTGCAATCTGGTAATTCATTTACAGAAGTTTCCATGGCTCCCATCTTAGCATCTGGGAATTTCTGCGGAAGCCCATCTGAGTAGTCTATCACATCCCTGAAAGAGCACAAAGCTAAAATGAATGTAAGTTCTCGGCATTTTTCAATATATATATTTTTAAAAAATCTGTCAAAAGTTCCACAAGGTCTATAAACAGGGACAAATGATATAACAAATAAAAAGTAGGGATGTACGAAAGTCATTTACCTTTTCGTGGAATCTTTCGTGGTGGGGGGGAGGCCCTCCGTCCCTCCCCCCGGAATCCTCGACGGGGGGGAGGCGATCTGGTCCTCCCCCCCAGAATCCTCAATGGCCAGCTCCGTTCCGCGGCCAGGCCACAGAGCAGCCAGCCAGGGCCATCCGCAGCCGGATTTCCGGCTGCGGACAGGCTGCTGTGGATGCAAATGGCGGCCGCCTTAGCGGCCACCATTTGCATCCAGCCAGGCAGCCGTGATAGGCTACGTAAGAATTTATGTAGCCTATCATGGCTAACCCCCCCCCCAAAACCCCAGCATACGCAAATGGCAGCGGCTGCGGCGGCCGCCATTTGTGTTCCCTATTTTTCGCCGATTTATCTTACGTAAATATCCGGCCTCACTGGAATCCGTGGCGGAATTCTCTGCCATCCCTAATAAAAAGACAGGCTCTTGTCTTGAGGAACTTCCGAACACAACACAGGGACTGGTTAAAGAAGGAGAGGAAGAAGATGGAGAAGATGGAGGATGCTTCCAGATAAGGGCTTCTAGTACTACCAAGGGCTTTTTCATGGAACTTTTATCCTGTTATTGAGATTGCTCACTCATGGAAGTTTGTGGGCCCTTTTCATGATATCATCAACCTCCATCTCCTGCACTAAATGACCTTTATTCCATTGTTAAAAAGATCAGAGATAATGAGCTATTAAATTACCCCACTTGAGTTCCACTTCTGTTCCCTCCATGAAAAAGGAAAAGCTGCAATAACAGGATGGAGCAGATGGAAGACTCAGATAAGGGGGAGAAAGAGGGGGAAAGGGGAGGGGGAAAAGGAAGCATGTGTAAAGGGAGTCCATCATGATCCGGCATTTAAAACGGAAGCAGAAAGCCCCATTTTAAATGCAGGATTTTCGGCTGGTGTAGAGATGCTCCAAAAGGCATTGTTCACCTATTCTGCTTTTTCCTCCTTAGTGGATTTTGTTCTGATAAGAGAAAAGATAGAAGAAGTGGTGGGAAAATATGGCAGGATTACAAATGGAAGATGACATTGTATGCCCCATTTCCCCTGCTATAAAATTCCATGTTTGAGCCAGGGCAATTGAAGGATAAAATCCTTGTCTGGAAACACCACAAGAGTAAGAAGGGAGAAATATGTATTCATTTCAGTTACACATACATAGCTCTACGTTCTATTTGGGATAAGAATGGAGGAGGGGTTAAGCTAAGGCTTCACAAAACCGTTGGATTCATGTAGGATGAGGAGAGCTTGTAATACATATGATGCAGTCAAACATATTTAGTAGAGTCTTACAGAGAACATGAATGAACAAGTTTCCCAATTCAAAGAGTCAAATATTCTGATTCTTTAATTTGGGGGCACATGTAGAGACAGTAAGATGATCTCATATGTAATGACTTACTATTACACAAGCTTTCTGTACAAGTCTCTGCCCTGCTTACGTGCACCATTACAATGGTCTAAAAACAAACTCTGCCAGGGGCAGTTTTGGAATGTCCCAAACTTGCTTAGATCAACAAATTAGGCATTTCCGAGGTATTTCCAAATAAACCTAACTCATGCCTGCTAGGTCCTCCTTTTCCAGATGTTGACTGATGTTGCCCCCTTTCATCTTGAAACTTCCGTTCTCTTATATGTGACTGCAAAGAAATATAGATAAATCTTAAGGCTATCATAGCAATCTACTAATCTCTCCATTTGCAATGCTTAAACTTGTGATACAGAGGAATGGTAGGAGACCAGCGGGACTAATAATCTCAGTTTCCTGGAATCTGTTAGTTTTTTAACTCTTGCACTATGGGTATCTCTGTTTCTGACATATCATAAGACAACTCCCCAGATTTTGAAATGCAAATGCATGCCCTATACTTGCCTTCCAGACACTTTGGGGGAAAGGAATGCAAAATTAAGGGTGCAATCCTGTGCATGTTGTTTAGACAGAGAAAAGTCATACAACTCCCAGCATTTCCCAGCCATCTGGCTGGGGAATGCTGGGAGTTGTAAGACTTTTTTTCTGTCTAAATACACCTAGGATTTCACCCTAAGGCTCTAGCACCTTTCATTCATATCCATGATTTATCTGACAAGAAGCCTATGGAGCTTCATCACTCTAATCCTTCCTCAGGATTGGTCATGAAGCCCATTCACAGAATTAAGAGAAGGGCAATGGGTGCTTTGTTCAGGGGAATGGCTAAATCAAAACATATGTGCTAGTAACTAATAATACTGACCTTCAGTCCAGATTATATTTTCAAAAGCATGAATCACCCTGGAGGCTAACATTTCTTTTCTTATTAACAAACAACACTATCCTGTGACATAACCGCAAGGTTATGAATTCCTCCACGCTCCTTCACATAATCTCCTTTTAAAAGGCCATTTGACTTCTAATTAATCTTGCAAAAATATAATATGGCATATTTTATTTATTTATTTATTTATTTATAAATATGGCATATATATATATATATATATTACTGGCGTCTTTGGTATATGCCTTGTTTATGGTCTGTGTTTCTAAAATTCTTTTGACTTAAGCTCAAATGAATTATATAGATTTCTGCTGAATGTTATTCACTCTTTATGGAAAGAACTACACATTACAAAGCAAGCACAGGATTCTCAACCCCATAATTGCCTCATAATGCTAATGCAGGGGTGTGGGAGTACTTGCAGGGCAGAACTGGCAATTATCCTCTGCAAATGACCTCCTGTCTTTTTGCTGTTGCTACAGTTTTCCAACACAGCTAAAACCAGAACTGTAAGAAAAAGAAAAACACCAGCAGCTAAGGAAAAAAGAGCTCTGGGAGCCATTTGCTGGGGAGATGGATGGATTTGGCACCCATTTCTACCTGC
This sequence comes from Heloderma suspectum, assembly GCF_057233095.1. Lineage (NCBI taxonomy): Eukaryota > Metazoa > Chordata > Lepidosauria > Squamata > Helodermatidae > Heloderma > Heloderma suspectum. The sequence goes on along the minus strand of NC_139460.1, from coordinate 55,103,538 downwards.
TGATTCTCCCCTACAAATGTTGCCCACTCTTCCACTGCATTCAACTGACAGGTACATGTTTGTGAAACACATTTGCCTGTACAACAATTCGTTCCATTCATTGCTGCCCAACAAATATTACACAAAACTGAAAAATGCTTTCCAAATCTCCACAAAGAAAGCTTTGTGTAGAAGGGTGAAGACACATCAGGAAGTCTCTCAGAGTGAATTAAAGACAAGCTATACTTTAATGTACCAACTGTTTTAAGTGCAGTTATATCAGCCTAGATATTTGGTGGATAGTAGCCAGTTATTTGGGGAAAACTAATCCTTGACTCATTTTTTGGAATCCAGTGGCAGTTCAGTGATTCTACACCAGAGCCACGAGCTTTGTGTATTGTAGACCTAAGCACATGAACATGTAAGGACCTTTAATGTATGTCAGTGTTTATTTAATACAGGAATATTAGTGCATTTAGGCTATATACACACCAAGGCTATACACACTTACCTGGGACTAAGCCCCATTTGAGCTCTGCCCACAGCTACATTCCCTGCTCTAACACCACTCCTGATGCCTGCCAGGCAGCCCAGTAATCCTATGGCAGCCCATTCCAGCAATGGGGAGGGGAGAAAGAGGAAGTGCACACCCAGCAATTGGGGATGGGGAAAGAGAGCACTAGAGTGAGGGCTTTTATCATATACTTGTCATTCTCTACTCACGGTTGTTGACAGAGTCTTCTGATGATGCCATGACCCTCCAGTTTCAGTTCTGTCTAACTAGCACTTATGATGAGTGTTGTTGTTTTTTTTAGAGCAGGGAACATGTAGCATTTAATTGTGAAAGCAAAAGAGAACATATTTTCCTACTTGTGTAATTGTAGTATTTCACAATAGCACAGCACCACCTAGAGATTATGTAGTGGGAAAGCAGGGAAGGAAACACTGCTCATGTAGTACTCGTATCTCAATTCTGCAACAAAACCAAAAGTAGATACAGCAGATTAACAGCCTCACGTAGAAAAGCCCTGAGTGTGCATGATAGACATAGTAATGGGGGGGGGGATCCAGCAGCATGGTGGATAGCACCCAGCAGTTGGTGTGTGTGTGTGTATCTGTGTGTGTGTGTGTGTGTGTGTGTGTAGGAGAACACTAGGGTGAGTGGGCATGAGAGATCAAGTGCACATCCAGCAGTGTGTGGGGGGTGGATATACAGCAGCATGGTGTCATGTAAAATCATACAATGGCCCCCTTTGGGGTGAAAGGGTTCCTGGGGTTTAAATGGGGGAAAGTTACCAAATGGGATGTTCAAAGCTACCAGAAAGAAAAGGCTGGAGTACTGAAAAAAGCTGAGTGTGACTGTGGAACATGAACAAGAAGATGCAGGTAAATAACTGAGTTTGGGGGAAAACACTGGATAGAAGATACCAGATAAGATCATTCCAAAACTCAGTAATTCAGGAATGTTGCTAATAGGTAGAATGACGGTTGTACACATTTCTAAGGAGAAGGTGATATCCTTCAACATCAGAGAGAAGAGTTTCCAAAAGAAACACCATGAGCCCTATCAATGTACAACCAAAACATATCGTGTTTTTCCACATTGTGCAAAGGCTTTGGAGAAGAGTACATAAGATACACTAAGATCAGCAGAAATCTGAGGAAGACATGAACATCAGAGAAGCAGCTAGTGTTACAAAAATTGTGTTCTTTTCCCTGGTAGACTTTCCAATTTGTTTACCAAGAACGAGAGGAGGCAGAGATCTGGTCCAACACGATTTTATTCTGCAGAATAAGGCAACCCTTGGGGCTAACGCTCCAACAAAGGTCACAATCAAGTGATGTGATCCAAAAGTTTATATAGGCAAGACCTTTGGGGGCTGTCTTACGCTTGCGCTGTACTAATCTCTTTGTCTAGCTGAGAGGGAAACAGAAGACAGGCAGCACCTTTGACATATCTAGGCATGCGCAGAGAGGTAGCCTTGTACTCTAGTAAACACATTCTTGGCATTCCTGAGTCTCTGATAAGGCGCTGTGTCTTTGTTTAGCATGGCAGTCTCACACTGAGGTAAAATAAACATAGCCTAGCTTATAAAATCATGGGATAACAGACATACTACAACTGAAATTTCTATAACACTAGCATGCTAGCACACCTCCTGCTTCTGGGTACACGACCTGGATTGGCCACCAGGTCCTGTTGCTCCAACATTGGTAACTATTTGACTGCATGTGACAGGGGTAAATGGATTGAAACCAACTGCATTTTATCTAAATAAAAGTATTCTAAAATTGCATTCAGGGTATTTTTTTTAATCTCAGTCTGAGGGCTTCTCTACACCAGGTTTTTATCCTGCACCTTTACTGGGGCTTCTGCTTCTGGATCCTTTACAAGATTAAAATCAGCTCCTTTATACACGCATACACATGCTTTTTCAGGGATTTCCTTTCTCAGTAAGTTCTAGATGTTTCATTTTACAGCCACTAGATGGCACTGTGGTATAGCAGAATTGTTGAAGTACACGCAGTTGTTGGAGCACTTCATCATGCTTCTAGAAAAAATGCCGGACTTTCCTATATCTTAAAAACACACACACAACAGGATAAACATTATAAAGAATGGGAGAGGCCCTGGAGGTTGGTGACGTTGTATAAAGGACCTGCAAACTTCCATGAGTGGTCAATCACAAGTGCACGATAAAAGCATCATGTAGAGATGACGTGTATTTCAACCTGTGATTCCAGCAATTTGTAACAATGGGGGATAGCACCCAGAAATGGGGGGGAACAGCAGAGGGGATTGCTCAGGGCCCCCTCAGACCTGCAGCCAGGTCTGGACATGTACAGGATTACACTGATAAAGAGTTGTTAAGACTAGGGCTTAAGGCTGCAATCCTGTGCAGGAATAATTCCCATTTAACTCATTTGGACTTATTTCTGCATAAATATGCATAGGATCAGACTGCATGCTTATATTGTAGGCTTCCTTTTTGTACTCATTTTACCCCATTGCTTTTTAGTTTTTGGCATCCCTTGTGGGGTTTCCCATTTTGTTGGATTCCTTTTTGTACCCCCCAAATACTTCTGAGGTTGAGTATCCAGTGCCTGTAATTCAACCTTCTGCCTGGGCTGATACATCTGTTGAGACCTACAATTGTTTTTTGTACCCTGAGGTAGTTGAAATGAGTAATATTTTAAACCGTCCATGGCATCATTTATAGATTCTTGGTAATTGGGAAGTGGTATATCACTATCAGACAATTAAATTAGTTCCTCCTACACAAGAATGTTCCATGCTATATTCTACTTCTTCAGTAACCAGCCCGTTCTTAAGGTGACTCAAGTCCAGGTGAACCAAAATGTTCTTGGTTCTGATTCACTTTTGGAAACCAAGGGTCCAGGTAGCGTTCCTGAGGTGCCTGTCAAATTACGAAGAACATGAATACTTGAATATGTGAATTTTCACACTAACTCTTTTGGAAAGAAACCACGCTGCTCCTAGGCACCTGGTACTAAGCAAATATTAGCTGTATTAATAAGAACAGCTTAGGCTAGTTTAGATAAGCCCTTACACAAAATGATTTCTCCCAGCTCTTTGACCCTTCACAAAAACAAAGACATCCCTTCATTCCCTCTAGCAACATCCCCTTCTAATTTGTTTGTTTCACATTGTAATTCAAGGCCAGTTTCAGGCCTGGTTTTTTGGAACAGAAACAGTTTCATGGGATGACCTATGCCAGGACTGGGGCAGGGGGAGTGCAAGTCTGTCGGTTCTCTTGGACCTCTCGGTGGTTTTCATTACCTTTGCCCCTGGTATCCTTCTGGATAGGCTGTCCATGTTGGGAAATGGGGCCACTGTATTGCAGTGGTTACACTCTGACTTGGATGACCAATTCCAGAAGGTGGTGCTGGGCCATTAGTGCTCTGCCTCCTGGCAGATATGCTATGGGGTACCACGGGGCTCTATTTTATCCCCCATGCTGTTTAACATCTACATGAAACCACTGCGTGAAGTCATCCAGAGATTTGGACTGCGTTGTCATCGGTATGCTGATGACATCCAGTATGATGACATGCTGACGTTCATCAGTATGCTGATGACAAATTTCTCTTTTTCATCTAATCCAAGTGAGGCAATGAATATGAATCAGTGTCTGGGTGCAGTAATGGACTGGGTTAGGGCCAGTAAAGTGGTATTCAATCCAGACAAGATGGAGGTAATGTCTGTGGGTGGTTCATCTCTGGCTGAGTGGTGTTTATCCAGTTCTGGGTGGAGTTGGACTCTCCCTAAAGGATCAGGTTTGTAGTTTTGGGATCCTCCAGGATCTATCATTTGCCACTAGAGGCACTGGTGGATGTGGTGGCTCAGAGCACCTTTTATTAGCTAAGGCTGATATGTCAACTACAATGCTCAGAGATAACCTTCCAACAGTTATTCATACTCTAGTGACCTCTCCTTTGGGTTATTGGAATGCATTCTGTGTGGGGCTTCCTTTGAACATTGTCTGGAAACTTCAAATTGTCCAAGACCGGCAGCTGGCCTGCAACTGGCCAACATGATCATATTATGCCAGTATTCTTCCATCTGCACAGCTCCCAGGCCATTTCTGGGCCCAATTCCAAATGCTAACCTTTAAAGCCCTAAATGGTTGGAAGCCAGGTTACCTGCAGGAGCATCTTCTCCTCCTGCATTTACATACCAGGACCCCAAGGTCATCATCCAAGACTCTCCTACAGGTGCCTCTGTCAAATGAGGTGAGATGGGTGGCTACAAGACAGAAGGCCTTCTTAGTAGTGCTATCCTATCTGAGGAACAACCTCCCCAAAGAGGCTTGCCCCACACTGAAATTACGATCTTTTCATTGCCAAGTAAAGACCTTTTTATTCTCGCAGGCATTGGAAGTGCTTCTAGATCTGTTTTAGTGCTTCTAGATCCCTGCCCTGTTTTAATTTGTGCAGGTGAATTTACTCTGCTTTTATTATGTGCTGCACTATTTTTACCCTCTGCTGCTGATTTTACTTTGTGCTGTTATGCCTTGGGCTATTTTATTATTGTTTTATTGTCGTTGTCGTGTCATGTCGTGTCCAGACCAAACTCCGCTCTGCCAAAATGTAGCCACCGCCACACCGCTGAGCTTTGGTTTGATCAGGTGATAGAAGGATTAGCTGGCGCAATGCACCATTACCAGGGTATGCCCGATTGTACAAGAATCTTCGAGGAGGCTCCTTCCGTGTACCCCATTGTTTTATTGTGATTTTATATACCATGTTTTAACATTCATTCACCTGTACATCGCTTAGATAACTTTGGTTATTGGACAGTGTAAAAGTGTGATAGATGGTAGATAGATGATAGATAGATAGATAGATAGATAGATAGATAGATAGATGGATGATAGGAGAGAGAGAGAGAGAGAGAGAGAGAGAGAGAAGCCCAGGCCCAGCATTACTGCTAAACAAATCCTATTTAGTTAGGTCTGTAACCATCCTGTATCTCAACATTCCTAGAAATGTGTTACCAGGGCCAGCCTTAGGGGTGGGCGAGCTGGGTGGTCATCCAGGGCGCCAAGCTCAGGGGGGGTGCCAAATTGAATTGCAGGGGGTATCAAGCTGAGTTGAGAGGGGTGCCAGGCTGAGCTAAGGGGGGTGCCAAGCTGAGCTCAGTGGCTTTTTTTTTGTTTTTTTAATATACTGTCTGCAGTGAACTAGGGTGGCAAACAGCAAGTGTCTGTAACTTTTCTTTCAAGGTTCTACAGGTAGTTTGGGTACTAAGTGCAAAAATGATTTCCCTTCAATTAGCTTTAAAGTATGTTTCTTTTTCAGTTTCCACTTTGATGTCACTAAGTAAATATCAGTGGAACACAGTTTTAGTTTGAGGCAACATTAGGGAGCACTTAGCACTTCAAATACTGTAAACTAGGGATGTACGAAAGTCACTTACCTTTTCAAAGGGTGACATTCGCGGTGGGGGGAGGTGCTCCGTCCCTCCCCCTGAAATTCTCTCTGGCTGGCTCCGCTCCATGGAGATTCTGCAGAGCCGCTGGCCAGGGCCACCCACAGCCAGACATCCGGCCGCTGGGCAGCCTGCAGGGACGCAAATGGCGGTGGCCATAGCCGCTGCCATTTGCGTCCCTGTATTTTGCCATGATAGGCTACATAAATATTTATGTAACCTATCACAGAAAAGAAAAAAGAAAAACAGCGGACACAAATGGTGGCGGCTATGGCGGCCGCCATTTGCGTTCTCTTTTTTTGCCATTTTAGCCTATGTAAATACTTACGTAGGCTATAACAGCAAAAAAAAAGGGAACGCAAATGGTGGCCGCCGTAGCCGCCGCCATTTGTGTTCGCTTAGTTAAGCCATGATAGTCTACGTAAATACTTACGTAGCCTATCATGGCTTCCGCAGGGACACAAACGGCATCCCTGCGTTAGCTGTGATAGGCTACGTAAGTATTTACGTAGCCTATCATGGCTATATGGATGAAGTGAATGGCGGCCGCAGATGCGGCCGCCATTCGCAAGTCAGCGTGGACGGCAGCAGGTAGGTGCTCTGTTCCAGGCCCATTTCGCAGGGCGGGGGGGCTTCGTTCTGCCATGGATTTCGGGGGGCCAAATGCACTGGCATTCAGCCTCACTGAGATCCATGGCGGAATTTTCTGACATCCCTACTGTAAACACTATAAGCCCTATATAAATAATAATAAAATAAAGCCGTAAGCTGTAAGAGGTCAGCTGGATACCATTTTATTTATAACCTTTCTTTATTATTTTTAAAGATAAACATAATGGATATTCTTAGATAAGGAATGCTTACCAAAAAATAGGAACTGCTACAAAACAAAACAAAATATTATAAGTAAAACCTGTGATAGTTCTGCTGTGTTGTGTAGCGCACTGCCGCTGCTCAGAATGTGGCTTTTCGAACTTTGGCTTGTGCAAACTGTAGCACAGTCGTTGCGAGATCAAGGTTTTGAGCAATGTCATTCTCAATGGACATCACACACCCACACCAGGCCCCCAGGCCCCTCTGGGTGGCCCTGCAAAACTCATTACGGGGGCAGGGGGGATCAAAGACACCCCTCACCCAGGGCACTATTTATCACAGGGCTGGCCCTGTGTGTTACTCAGTTTCAGCAAAGGTTTTAGAAAAATAGTTTGTACAAACATTCTTCTCTTGCTTCCCTATAGTGGCTGTCTCTATTCTGCTTAACTTTGTGAGAAAGGTAACCCTGCAGAGACTTAGCTGAGGCTCTGGATTCCCTGCTACAACCTCCCCCACACCACAGAAAAGTTACCATGTGGAAGGGGGAGGGAGTAGCAGTTGACACAGGCTCCCTCAGGAAAGGAGAACTCCGGTGGGGCTTCCTCCTTGGTGGTAAATGATGCATAATAAATGGTAATTTCCTGGCACAGTTATAGGGCTTGTAGTCCAGTATTTTTTGCCACCATGGAGAGACCCTGTGTGGCACCTTCTGTGTTAGGGGATCTTTCTGCCACTCAGTACTCCCAAAATGAACCCATATGCTACGTTCAACATCTAAGATCCTCCTCTGAGTGCCTCCACCAAGGGAAGCTCAGAAGGCGACAATGAGGGAGAGATCCTTCTCAGTGGTGGTCCCCCATCTGTGGAATGAGCTCCCCAATGAGGTCTGCCTGGCACCAACATCGTATCTTTTTTGTGCCAGCTCAAGATCTCACTCACTTTATCCCAGGCATTTGGCAGCACACACACAACGAGTTTTTAATCAGTCCTGGATGTGTCTTTACTTATGAGTGACTGTTCAAAGTTGTTTTTAGTTATACTGTATGTTGTTTGTGTATATTGCCTGCGTGATTTGACGTAAATGGCTTTTAAACTTTTTAGATTGTATTTAATGTTTTAACTTCGGTAAACCACATAGAAAGCTTTGGCTATGAGGCGGTATAGATGTCAGGGTTGGATCGGAGCCCATAGAGCCCCAAAGCAGTCTGAGGAAGAGATAGAAACTGTGGGAGAGGAACCCGCGTGCTGTTCAGAGGCGCCGCCAGAGGGAGAGCCCCTCCGTGCTCACATTCCTGAGAGTGGTAGTGACCCTGGTAGGCAGAGGGAGGGACAACTGGAGCTTCGGGATGCTAGGCGCCAGCGCAGGGACAAGCGGGAGATGGAGGGCGCCAGGAGGAGGCGCTCAGCCTGCTTGGCGCGACGCCAACAGCTGCGCCCTGATGCCCCACGGGAAAGGGGTGGACTTTCGCCTCCTAACCCTTAAGTTCAGAGGCTTCCCGCCTTTTCCCTCCAAACGGAGACCAACTGATTCTCTAAGGCTAGAAACCTCTGGTAGACAGCTCTCTTTAGTTTCCCTCATTAGGCTCAGGCAATTAGCATCTGTAAGCATCATTAGGTTGAATGGAAAGAAAGCCTTGGAAAAGAGCCCTATCCTTTGTGTGTTTATTCTGTTAGGGTTGGCGGAGAATTTCTCCCCGAAACTTCGGGGGGCCGAGCGCCAACGTGTTCGGCCCCCCGAACAAGTTTCGGGGAGAAATCCTCCGAACCCCCCCGCCCCCCGCACCCCCCCCAGGACGGGACTTACCTTCACCGAATGTCCCTCCCGGTGGCTGGTCCGGCCGGCGGTTCGGCAGGTGTTCAAGCGAGGCGGGAGCGGCAGCTGGTCTTTCGACCGGCTGCCGCCGCCACCATTGCAATGAAAGAAAGAAAAAAAAACGCCCCCTGATAGGCTACGTGACGATTCACGTAGCCTATCACGGCTAGATTTGCAAAGTCAGCCGTGATAGGCTACGTCAATCGTCACGTAGCCTATCACGGGTGACTTTAAAAAAAAAAAAAAAAGTGTGTACGGATAATGGCGGCCCCCATAGGGAGCCGCCATTCCCCTTCCTTATTTGGTCGCTGTAGTCTACGTAAAGATTTACGTAGACTACAGCGACTAAATAAGGAACGTGAATGGCGGCTCCCTATGGGGGCCGCCATTAGCGTACTCGCTTTTTTTTTTTTAAAGTCACCCATGATAGGCTACGTGACGATTGACGTAGCCTATCACGGCTGACTTTGCAGATCTAGCCATGATAGGCTACATGAATCGTCACGTAGCCTATCAGGGGGCGTTGTTGTTTTTTTTTAACTTCCGCGTTCGCGGCCGGGCGAGGCGGGAAGCCTCCCCCCCGGCCTGAATTTCGGCCGGGGTGAGGCGGGAAGCCTCCCCCCCTGGCCTGAACTTCGCGGGGGGACCAGCGAAGCGCCTCCCCCCCACCGCGAACGTCCTTCGAGGACAGGTAAGTGACTTTCGTCCACCCCTATATTCTGGCTACTTGAGGATTTCAGAAGGCAGCAAGGGCACTCCCAAAAGCAGAAATGTAAGCAGCAGCAGAAGCAGAAGAATCTGTCTGCCTTCCTAAGAGATCTGTCTCTCTCTCTCCCCCCCCCCCCCGCTCCCTTGGGAAATGTAGGAAGCAGCAGAGTTGGAGTGTAAGCCCCAATTCAAAGAAGAGCTTTCTCAAAGAGGGGGTGCCTGTCTGAAAGTGAGACCGCTGTATTAGAGAAAACACACACACACATTTTTCAAGCTCCTCTGCTTTGGGTGACATCCCTAGTGGGAGCTACCACCCCTCACAGAAGATCTCTGAACTTAGGCATATTAATTTGATTGATTCCATACTCAAGCTCGGGCTTAGAGCCAGGTGCAGAGCTGGCTGCCACTTGCTGTTGAGTGAATTACTAAGCATAATACGCCTGCATTACAGGATTGCTTGGCTGGCTAGATGGTTCAGAAAGCACACTCACCGTTTGTCATCAGCTGCTTCCTGTGCTTCTGCATCCCTTCTTCATTTTTTAAAATGGTGCCAGCAACAATTGGGCAACAGGGCTGTCTGTCGGGAGGCCCAGGGAGGCAGGGGGAGGGTTTGCTGCAGAGTGGGTTGCAACTGCAGTCTTTTACTGTCCTGAAAGGTTGTCTGTGTGGCAGCCTTCCCATCATTATGAATCTTGCTACAACGTGCACACGCATGCAAGCGAGCCAGAAAACCAGCCAGAAAAAGAAAACAGCAGCAAATCAGGTACAAAGAAGGCTCATCTGGATATGCACATCACCATTTATATCCCATAATTAGACAGAAGTAACAGGATAAGAGAGAAACAAGGATCAAACAGGCTCTGCCTGCATGCATGTGACAGCCACTACTTCCTGGGTTTAATGTGAAATGTCTGTTTTCAGACATTATAAGTGTGTTATAAAAAGCTGCAGAGAAATGTATGGCTCAAGTCTAAGACCATTTTCACAACAGCGATAGAGGTGAGTGGCTACACTGATTTCTGCCTGTTCTTCATGCAGATGCCAAAGGTGTGATGCACATTAAATGTACATTTATTGCTCTGTAATGCACAGGTGTGAACAAATTCTTAGAGGGCTTTTATACAGCTTGTGTTGGACCCAATCTGGCACAACATAGGTGCTCCCACAGCAACTTTTATGTTGTTGTGTGATTCACTTCCAGCCAATTTGCACAACTATTTCGAAATGGTAAAAGGCATATTACCATGAGTGGTAACTATTGAATCTGTAGTAGAATATTTATCTGAGTGCTCAAGGAACAGTTATTCATGCAGCTTTCTATGTTAGGCAAATAGTGGAGTGGTAAGCTGCACTGGACACGTGGTGAAAGAATGAGTTGACTATTTCCCTACAGATTCAGTGCTCACCCAGGTCATGTGTTCCCAGGGTGGTGTAGTTTTTGCTTCCCTGTGGCTAAACTTCATTTCATTCCAATAGCGTTTGTATTAAGGAATCATTTAAGGTCTGGGGGTTCATGTGGGTACAGTCATATTAACATTTCCTTCCCCCATCCAGGTTCCTGGTGTTGATTTAACTAGATCACTGCATTACTTCAGGTTATCAAATCACACCAGCAGCGACAGCCCTGATGAGGGGTTTTTTGGCATGATGCTACATAATCTAACAGTAGAGGCCAGTCAGGGGCTCTGATTTTGGTGGGGCTGTGAATCCATTCTGGGTTTCATTCAGAACCAGCCAGAACCCTAAAGGAGCTATCCTAGGTGCTTAACTCTATCCCCAAAAGAGGTTCAGCAGTAATCCAAATATGAGCAGTAATCCGAATAAAACAGGAAAAGAGCCAGAGCTCTGCTCTTGCAACTCTGCTCTTACATAACCTTAAATGACATGAATTCATGATAAACACATGGCAAACCCAATAATCCTGATCATCAAATTGCCATCAACCTCTCCCCCCACCCCTATTACTTTATGCATTCATAGCAGTAAATCTGCCAGTAGTTGGATGATCTTTGTCCCATGTCTGTTGTTTGCCGTCACTCAGACTAACACTGCATTCCTATACATGTCTACTCAGAAGTAATTCCTGCAGTGTTGAAGGGCTTATTCCAGGTAAGTAGGTATATACCTGGGAGTAATCCCCATTAAACCCAGTGGGACTTACTTCTGAATAAACATGCATAGGATGGTGCTACACATATCTCATCCTTCTCAAAGACTCACATCATTTCTGACAGTGCAAGGATTTATTAAATTTCTGCAATGACGTTTAATCAGATCTATCCTTGGGGAGGCTTACAAAAACAGTATTTTCAGCTCCTGTTTATTATAACATGGTTAGTTGTCAGCAGGTAACTGGGCTGAAGCAAGAGAACTCACATAGTTTCAAGTATTCTAATTTACAGCGTAATTCTATACCCACTTTCCTGGGACTAAGTCCCATTGAACTCAATGGCACTTATTCTGAGTAGACATGTATAGAATGACACTCTTAGAGTGCAATCCTATACATGTCTGCTCAGAAGTATGCCCCATTGAGTTTAATGGGACTTATAGGTAAGTGAGTATAGGACTGCAGCTATTCTAAACTAAAGGGACATGGGGTTGCATCCAGATTAGTTTAACATAGAACAGGCCCATTTGAATCAATGGGACTTAAGTTAGTCATTACTAACTTAAATCCCATTTATTTAATTGGGTCTCCTTTAAGTATGACCTAGTCTGGATGCAACCCATAGTTTTACAAATTATGTTGATTGTATTTTCAGCTTCAGATCACTATCTGATTTATATTTGTCACACCAAAGGTTAACCACATCTTCCTGGCTGACGAAAGATATGCAAGAGATTAGCATGGCCTGCCAATAATTCAGGCATAATTAACTTCTGTGTTCACAGTTTCACAGATTTCCTATCATCTATGTTTTTTCTAATGTGAATCACAATCCAATACAGTGCTTGTTGTATGAGATTGACATTGATTTCATTTTATAAATTGAAACAGGAGTAGCCATGTATCTTGGCTGTTTTTGTATAATAATTGGACAGTATGTTACAGAATTTTAAAATGTTTCCATCCTCTTTATCACTGCCATCATAATAAGCTATTGAATCCATATTTATAAGACAGTACAAATTTTATTGGCAGTCTGTTCTTTCATCTAGTCATAAATGAAAAAGCGAGAAGAAGAAGAATCTTGTGGCTAATGCAATAAATACAATAAATACAAAGAGTGCCCCCAAATAAATATCTGCTGCTATATATATAGCATTCTGTGGCATTCTGTGGTATATATAGCATTATATATAGCATAAATAAATATCATTAATTCATTTTGTCACAAGAGTAAGCAGATGCTACTTTTTATAACTAGGATTTACGAATGTTCCGCCACGGATCTCGGGGAGGCCGAATGCACTGGATCTCGGGGAGGCCAAATGCGCTAATCACCGAAATCAGTGGCGGAACGCCCCCCCCCAGGACGGGACTTACCTTAGGCGGATCTTCCTGGTGGGGGCGGCTCCAGCGGCGGCTCTGGCGGCGGTTCGGCGGTGGCAGCTGTGGCAGCCGGACTTCTGACCGGCTGCCACCGCCGCCATTTCCAAGTTAAAAAAAAAAAAAAATGATAGGCTATGTAAAGATTTACATAGCCTATCACGGCTAGATTTTTAAAAAACACCGTGATAGGCTACGTAAATCTTTACGTAGCCTATCACGGCTGATTAACAAACAAACAAACAAGTGTACGCAAATGGCGTACATTTGCGTACATTATTGCGTACTAATAATGGCGTACAAATGGCATACTAAGATGGTGAAAATAAGGGGAACGCAAATAGCGTAGACGCTATGCTATTTGCGTTCCCTTTATTTTTGCCGTCTTAGTCTACGTAAATGTTTACGTAGACTAAGATGTGCCAAAATAAGGAATGCAAATGGTGGCGCCCATTGGCGCCGCCATTTGCATACACGCGTGTGTTGTTGTTGTTTTAATCAGCCGTGATAGGCTACGTAAACATTTACGTAGCCTATCACGGCTGACTGCAGGGATGCAAATGGCGGCGGCTACAGCCGCCGCCATTTGTGTCCCTGCTAGCCAGCGGCTGGATGTCCAGCTGCTGGCGGAGCCAGCCGGCGGCTCCGCAGAATCCCTGCGGAGCGGAGCCAGCTGGCCAGGATTCCGGGGGGGAGGAACGGAGCGCCTCCCCCCCGGCCAGGATTCTGGGGGGAGGGATTGAACGCCTCCCCCCCAGCATCAGCATAATCCGCGGAAAAGTAAGTACCTTTCGTACATCCCTATTTATAACACAGGTTTCTGCATCCTTGTTTGTGTTCACAGAATAGAGATGTGTCTCTGCTCCCATAACATGCCGTTTAGGTCCACAATTTAGGGCTAGGGATGTTGGAAAAATCAGTTTCAGGGGTGGAGTCTGATGCGTTTTCCTAGGCTCACCCCTCCCGGACTTCGTTTCCGTTCCAGCTGTGGCGCTTGACTCAACCTGCAGCGTGTTGGGCCAGTTCGCAGATTTTCTAGGAATGTTGTGCTTTCTGTGAAGGATCTACAGTTTGCACAAATTTCTGAGTAATTTGCACAAGTCAGGGCCGAATTTGTGCAAATTGTGGTTGAATTTGTGTAATTTGCACAAATTAAGGTGTGATTTGCACAAATTGCTCAGAAATGTGTGCAAATTGCAGGACCCCTCCTGCAAAAAAAGTTCCTGGAGATTGGGGAACAGACCACAGCTTGGCTTGCAGATACAAAGTGAATCATACACACTGCAGATCTCTGTTGAGCCAAAAAAGATCCAGATTTCCCTGCAACAGACATTCCTATTTAGGGCACAATCGTATGCATCTTTAGACATAAAAAAGTCCTTCAACTCCTAGCATTCCCCAGCCAGACTTTAAAAAAAAAATCTGAGTATGCATAGGCTTAATGCCCTAAGGCTCTGAAAGAAATTTAAACTGTTAATTTGTTCATTTATATAGTACCATTAATGTGCATGACATTTTACACAGTAAAAAGTCATGTAAAATAGTAAAGGCTCAATCCTATGGGTGTCAGGATTGATTCTGAGCGTATGGAGATAGTTAGCAGTTCAGATTCAGAAGGGGAACAGCAAGAACTGGGGGAGGCATCTTCCCCAGCCCAGATATGGATAGGAATGCTTCTCCAGAGGCTAGCACCCAGATGGCTGGGTCTGAAGCCCACCCCCTCCCTCCTCTGTGAGAATCCAGGAGGAGGAGGAAAAGGAGGAGGAGGAGAGGACAGGGTGTGACCTGAGGGATGCTAGACTATGGCTCAGAGCAAAGTGGGGAAAGTTAGAGGTGAAGCTCAGATGGTCGACCCAGTTGGCAGTGTGTGAGGGTTGACGTAGGGGAGCATCACTGGATGGGAGGAGTTTCCCTCCCTAAGTTATTCTAGCCAGCAAGTCCCTGTTCAAACTGCTAGCAACATTGTAGCTCCCATTTGGATTCCCTGCTGTTATTCCTTTGTAGCCTGAGAGTCTTCAGGGATTTGCATCTGAAATGAACCTGTTGATAGTGAATTAAAGAGTGAGGCTGAAGCCTCTCTTCTTGTGTGTGTGCATGAGGAAGGTGGGGGCAAAGGGAACGTGACAATGGGTTGCGCCCTGGGTACTCATAAGCCCCCAAACTTGGAGGCTTATGAGTATCTGGTGCAGAGGGAGGCACCTTGCAATTTTGCCCATCTAGTGGAGGCTTCAGGGAGAGGGAGGGAAGGAGGTTGGGGCAGCGACAGGAAAGATTGTAGGAATGCTACTTTGGTTTCCTCCCCTCCCCTCCAGTCCCCTCCCCTGGGAACGCATCTCCGTGCTCCGTTTACCAAGTCTGGAGTGTTAGCTGGTACAGTTCTCTCTACACTGGCTACAAGGGTGGGGGGAACATGGTTTCCTGGTTCCAAGTGCAGACGCCTGTCTTCAAGCATGGAGCCAGGAAAATGAAAAATCCTATATCCCCCAGATACTTCCTAGGAGACATAGGATTGCTCCCCAAGTTTGGTACATATATTTTTTAACAATTAAGTTTATTTCTTCTTTCAGGCAACATGGAGATTTACAAAGGATATTTGTACTGAAAGTCAACAAGTGAGTTAATTATGTAGTTATTTAAAAGATTTCTAACCCACCTTTCACGGCATAGCCCTCCCAAGGTAGTTACTGCACTTTAGCAAATTTGTGCAAATCTCCTCAAAGGTGGGGAGAAAAAGCATATTAAATATACACAAATCTCCCCGAAGGTGGAAAAAAAATGTCAACTATTCACAAATCTCAATAAAAGTGGGGAAAAAAATTCTAAAAAATGAACTCATTTCATCATTTAGGCTGCTGAGATTGTACTGCAAAGGCCCATGGGATACTTGTCGGGAGAGGGCAGGAGGACCAAGTTGGAAACAACCACAGCAAGCTGCAGAGCTCCTGATTGTCTGTCAGGAGTAATGTGGGTTCGCGATCCAACAACCAACTTAGTGTAGCTTATTTTCTAGGGATGTCAGAGAATTCCGCCACGGATCTTGGTGAGGCCAAATGCCAGTGCATTCAGCCCCCCGAAATCCATGGCGGAACGGCCTGCCACCCCCCGCCCCCTGTGGATCCCCCCCGGGACAAGACTTACCTGGGGTGGATGTTCCGGACGGCGGCGACTCCAGCAGCGGCTTCGGCGGCAGCAGCTGGTCTTCCAACCAGCTGCCACCGCCGCCATTTGCCATCTGGTCACTTCTGGGTTTTTTGTGGTTTTTTTACATAGATGTGATAGGCTACGTAAAGACTTACATAGCCTATCACGGCTGGGTTTTTTAAAAAAAACACGTACACAAATGGCGGCGGCTACGGCTGCCGCCATTTGCGTTCCTTATTTTTGGCCGTCTTAGTCTACGTAAATATTTACGTAGACTAAGACGGCCAAAAATAAGGAACGCAAATGGCGGCGGCTGTAGCCACTGCCATTTGCATATGTGGTTTTTTTTTATTTTTTTAACCCAGACGTGATAGGCTGCCATTTGCGTCCCTGCTAGCCAGCGGCCGGATGTCCGTCTGTTGGCGGAGCCAGCTGGTGGCCCCGCAGAATCCCTGTGGAGCGGAGCCGGCCGTCAAGGATTCCTGGGGGGAGAGACGGAGCACCTCCCCCCCTTCACGAAAGATTCCGCGAAACAGTAAGTGACTTTCGTACATCCCTATTATTTTCAGGGTGACCTACTGTGATGTGCAAACTGGCCCACTGTAATGGTGTGCTGGACAGCAGGGTATCAAAAGATGTTCTTAAAACCCAGGCAGGCTCATACAGGTACAGGTGGTCCTTTCGAGTTTGAGTTCAGATTAATGCCAGCACTTTAAACTGGTCCCAGAAATGAATAGGCAGTCAGTGTAACTGGTACAAAGTCAGTGTAATACATTCGAAAGGCCTAGCTCTGAGAAGCGTTCCCACCACTGCATTCTGTACTAGATGAAGTTGCCAAAATGTACTTAAAAGCAGCCCATGTAGAGTGTGTTACAGCATCCTCAAGACTTCCTTGTCACCAGCAGGGAATGAGCACTGGGTAGCAAAGGTTCCTGTTGGTATCATGATCCTTCTGCAAGCTCCTGTAGCAGTAAATGGCTCGTCACCATTAGTCAGTGTTGTATAAAACCATCTGTAAATGAACATCCAAACCCCTGTTCATAAATGTGTCTCTTAGGCTTCAGTCCTATGCACACTTATGTAGCAGTAAGCTGCACTGAATACAAAGGGACATCTGAGTAAACGTGCATAGGATTACACTGTATAATGTGGAAAGAAGCATCCCAGTGGCCACAATGGGCACTGATTTCCAACAAAGCTACAGGTAACTATGCCTTAAGATCCTCCTTTGAGCCCTCTATTCACCCTTTAGGAAAGCTGAGAACAGCAGTCACTCACCTTAACAGGAATGTAGCATGCCACTTTTTTTTTTCTTTTTGGCAAGGAAGAAAAAGAAAGTTCCTGTTGTGGCTTCATTTCCTTGTTTCTTCTAGCTATCTAAAGTTCTTGAACTATGTCACAGCTCTGCCCTGCTTTGTTCCCGCATTCTATTATAACTCTAGCCTGGGTGCAAATTAACATGTAGAGGGGTGTGTTCAGGGTTATGCCTGTTCACCCTATAACTGATCTTCATAGTCAAAGACACCGTTTTGCACAGAGCCCACATCATTGTATCTATGGTTTCTTCCACCTATTTATGGGTCTGTTTGTTTTTCACTGTATGTATCTATTGTGGTTTAAGTGGTGAGCTGCTCTGAGTAGTGCATGGGCAATAGAAAGATAGAATATAAATTTCTATATAAATATATACAATAAATATGTACATAACCTAAATGTGCATAGACTCCTGTACATATGATACAGGACAGTTCATTTGTTAAGATACCAGTTCACATACACACACACACACACACACACACACACGAGCCTATACATGTTTGGGTGTATGTATATAGGCAAATGGTACCATTGTACCCAAATGAACATATGGAAAGGGATTCTGCTTTCCAGAGATCTACAATGTACATGTATGGAACTCTGTACTTTATGAGCTTCAACTATCAAATTCAACATGATAAAACCTTCTCAAATTGATTTTGTATAATAAAGACCTTGATTGTCATTTATATAATAGTCCTTTGGTAGTTATCAATTTTGAGATTGGCAGCATCAATATCTCCCTCCTTTGGTTTTGATACATGCTACTCTTTGGGGGATTTTTTAAAATTCTGCTTGGTTGCTTTACTTTTTAGGATAAAACATCCACACCTAGCTTTTATGCAAACAAGCATGGGACAAGGCATAATATCCTAGAACACACTCATCAATGAACACTAAATAAGGAGTTTTCCAGGAAAATAAGCTGTCCTCTAGTTCCAGTAATTCTCAGAAATATTAGCATTATAAAACTGACAATCCACTTATCCGAAGTAATAATAAAATAATAATATATAGACAAAGGCTGCAATTTTGCTCACAGTTAAGCAGCTCACAAGTAGGTGTGTCTACTCAAAAGAAAGTCCCACTCAGTTCAGTGGGGCTTACTCCTAGGTAAGTAAGTATAGGATTTGAATTGCATAAATGTGCACAAGACTGCAGCATTTCCCTGTCCTCCCCGCTTCCGCTCTGGTTTCTGTAACTTGCAACTGATCAGATCTATATCCAATGTAGAGCAGCCTTCCCCAACATGGTGCCTCCAGCCATGATGGACTATAACCTCCATCATCCCCTGCCAACATGGCCATTGGCTAGGTTGGGGAAGGCTGATGTAGAAATATATAGTTTAGATGGATTTAGATATAGATCTTAAGATAGTGAAACTGTTGAACCTTTAATTGATGAGCCTTGCCAAAATAATAATAAAAGCCTACAAAAGTTGCTAGCTCACAAGAAGTATTCAGACAGACTGCCAGCTCACACATATTTATGTTATTATGTCATTTGTGGTGCACACTACATTGATGAACTAAAACAAACAACTTTTGTAAAGCTTCTTTGTCTGGTCACCTGCAGGCAATCCTTTCTTATTTGGCACTGGTGACCAGTGGGTGGTTATTTACATGCCTGGTTTAATCACCTACTTACAGAAAGCGAGAGAAGGAAAACAGCAGAGGCTGCCAGCAAGGCTCAAGCTCAACTCACTCGAGAAATCTCAGTGTGCTTCAGCAGCAGTGAGGCTTGTCTTGTATAAGGATGCTTTGTTTATAAGTAGTGAATAGACCCAGCTTCACACAGGTTAGAAGCCTTTAGTTTGATACAGCAACGCCTTCATGCAAACGTATCCAGCTGTCGGAGTTGGACAACTTATGCCCACACCATCTGAGTGAAGCCATGGCTGCCAGCACCCCTAGGCACAACTCCTGCCATGGTGGACCCCTATTGCTCCCTGAGGGAGGGGCCTGTCCACTTCATTCCCCAGAGGGAGGCTACCCAACAGCAGGGGGAAAGGGTATAATCCTGTCCCTCGGACTACTATTCTCCCCTGGCTTCAAACTGTATGGACTGCAAAGCTGGGTGCCGGTTGGGGAAGTCTGAAGATGTCATTGCAGGCTTCAACCACGTGGCCACATTTAAATTAATTAAAATTAATTATTTTGTTTTTAAAAGAAAATAACCCCAAAGTGCACGCCCCTAGGGTCACCTTAGTATGCATGCCAAGGTTCAGGAGTCCAGGTATTATGGCTTTGGCACTATGGTGCTGACGGATGGATGGACAGACAGACACACATCTTCTTTTATTATTATAACAGTTATAGCCAAACTAACTGTGCATCAGTTGCCCCAAAGAGTCTTGTGGTATTTAGTATGGGATAAGCTTTCATGGAACACAGTCCACTTCATCAGATGCAAGCATCTATTAGTGATGACCAAACTCCCCTTAGCTTGATTTGACTTAGCAGATTGAGCTATTTTCCAAATAAACTCAGAACCCCGTTGCATTCCTGATGACACATCATAGGGATTGCAATAGCATTTAAATGTATAATCCAATCCCTAAAGTCCCCCAAGCCCCCTGTAAGCCTTAAAACCTGCCTCATTGCCATTTCTCTTCACAGGGCTTTTTTTCCTCATAGGGCTTTGTTTCCAGTCCCCTGATCATCCTTGTTGCCCTCCTCTGTACCCTCTCCAGTTTGTCTGTATCCTTCTTAAAGTGTGGTGCCCAGAAATGGACACAGTACTCCAGATGAGGCCTAACCAGTGCTGAGTAAAGGAGAACTAGTACTTCACATGATTTGGAAGCTATGCTTCTATTAATGCAGCCCAAAATATCATTTACCTTTTTTGCAGCCACATCACATTGTTGGCTCACATTCAGCTTGTGATCTACAACAATTCCAAGAACCTTCTCACTTGTACTATTGTTGAGCCAAGTATCGCCCATCTTGTAACTGTGTATTTAGTTTCTTTTTCGTAGGTGCAGAACTTGGCATTCATCCCTATTAAATTTCATTCTGTTATTTTCTGCCCAGCGCTCCAGTCTATCAAGATCACTTTGAATTTTGTTTCTGTCTTCCAGGGTATTAGCTATCCTGCCCAATTTTGTGTCATCTGCAAATTTGATAAGCATTCCCTACACCTCTGAAGAAGATTGTACATGACAGGCAAGTTCATATGGGAGGCAGTGTTTTTCAGGTATTCTGGCCCCAAATCATTTAGGGCTTTATACGTAAGAACCAGTGGTAACATTTGGCATGAAAAGCAGATTCTGGTGTTATCATGTCAGCATAGTAGGTTTTGAATGGGCATAATTTGAGTTTTTATTTTCATGGTAACATTTTTTCAGGGTTTCTGTTGTTTTGTTTTGTTTCCATTTGACAAAAGCTGTAAATAGAGTACACACGATAGCTTACCAATAGGAGTTCAATGGAGCATTCAAGCATTGCAAAGTAGGCAATAGGAGGGATAGCTGTTGTGGAGGCAATCTGGTCCTGTGTTTAGGCTTACTGGATTTCCCTGGAGCCAAGGGCTTTTTCCAGAAATCTGGGAACTCTTCTCAGGGGCGGGATGGGGCTTAAATCAACATTTACACAGTATTTGGCCATAATCACCTTAATTTGCGCAATTTGCACCTGTCTGAGCAAATTGTGGCCGGAATTTCCACAAATTAAGCACACGATGGCTGCCATTTGCACAAATTATGCAAATTACAGCTGAAATTTGCACAAAATATACAAATTGTGGTTTAAATTTGCGTTAAGGTTGATTTAAGAAGAAGAAAAAACCCTGAAAATCCACCAGCTGGCCTGACTCAATCTGCATTAAGACAGGCCAGCTCACGGGTATGCGAACTGAAGTCCAGGGGGCCGAGCTGATGAAAGCTCGGCGAACTTCACCCCCCGGAAGGATTCCTCTGACATCCCTAGACAATTGCTTGTAGAATCCTTGCTGAGCAAGGGTGGCAAAATGGGAAGTAGAGGAGAAGTTGTCTCTTGAAAAATGTAAGTGAGATGTAAGCGTTTCCTCTTGCTTTGCAAAGACGCTTCTGCAGCCACAGAGCCCTTCCTGAATACCTACAGGAGCTAGGGATGTTAGAGAATTCCGCCACAGACTCCAATGAGTCTAAAGAATCCGCCCCCCCCCCCGGAGTCTGTGGTGGAACGGAGCAGTCCCCGTCCCCCCGCCACCCTGTGAAGTTTTCCTGGGACAGACCCTACCTGGTGTTGGCCGGTCTGGTCTGTCCGCTGCCCCGGTTTGCAGCCGCCATTTGCTTCCCTGCGTTAGCCGTGTAGCGGGTTAGCGTCCGCTACACCATTTGCGTCGCTACTCTTTGCCGTGATAGACTACGTAAATATATACGTAGCCTATCATGGCTAACGCAGGGACGCAAATGGCGCCCGCTATGGCAGACGCCATTTGCGGCCGCAGCCCGGCAGCAGATGGAAGTCCGGCTGTGGGCGGGCCCGGCTGGTGGCTCCACAGACTCACTGCGGAGCGGAGCCGGCTGGGGAGGATTCCGGGGGGAGGGACGGATCGCCTCCCCCCCCAGCGGACGCCCCCCCCAGAACAGGGTAAGTAATCCGCCCATCCCTAATAGGAGCAGGCAAGGTCACGTAGTCTCCTGAGAGTTCAGAAAGAGCTGCATGGCTGGAGAAGCCTCTCTATAGAGATTCCTGGGCAGCTGCAAATGTGGGGGGGGGGGAAGGCATTTTTAGAATAAAAAAGAAAGAAGATCCTTAGCCACCACCTACACTTAAAAGGTAAGTGGAAATCCTTGTCCTCCTTCCCAAGAAGAAAGTTTTTTGAAATTCTCACCTCCCCAGCTCTTGCAGATTTTTCATTCCTGCCCCCTCCAAATGCCAAAAATTGAAGAATCGAAATTTTCAGCACAGCACTAATGAAAAGTGTTTATTCCTACCTTCTCTGCTTCCTGTTCGTCAGCCAACTACTGATCTATAAGATCCATCTTCTAAAGGATCACACAAGCCTGCTCAAATGTTACGTTCATCTTCAGAAGACCTCTTCCAAGCTCTCCACCCCCATCCTTTCACTTTCTGATGACAAGTGATGGAAGAGGAGAGGGTCAGGGCCAGCCCAAGACATTATCCTGCCTGAGGGGATGTAGCAAATGGCCCCCCTCCCCCACAAAGTCAAGGTGCAGTCAAATTATTTTGGCATCTGAGGCAGAAAATCCCACAAGCATCTCTCTCTCTCTCTCTCTCACTCCCCCCTGGCAATAAAAATATAGCAATACTAAATTACATAACTAATCACTTGATTTTATTTCATGACATTACATTCAAAATCAGGTGCCTGAGGTAGCTGCTTCACTCTGTCTAATGGTAGGGAGTGCTCCTGAGGGAGGCCCAATGTAATGTTGCCATGCATTAGGAACTCCCTACACATGGTGACTCAGGGCACCAAAGGTTACGTCATTTTGGCATCAATTTAAAAAAAAAAAAATTGTCCAGGCTTTTCAAAATGTTATCTAGCTCGGTTTTAAGATCATGGGGAATGTTTCCTCTAAAACTAGCATTTATTGTATGAAGTATTTTTATATTAATGCTGTTTCCTCCTTTCTTTGTATGTGGTTGTTTTATTATTATATACATGTGAGTTTTTAAACTGAAGGGCGGCATATACTTATTGCAAGATAAATAAGAGAGGAGCTATCCCATGACTGCAAAGTTTATTGAAGAGCCTTTGGTGAAGGACTTGGTTAAAAACATTTGGAAAGTCCAAGTAATCAGTGTCTCAAAGCAGCCTAAAAGGTTCATGAAGGAGGACTTTACAGAAGCTATGCTGTTTTTTCCTCAGCAAGGCTTTTTTTCTTCTGTGTTTCACAATACTACCTTCCATTATGCCTTCTGTCAATTTACCCTGGAGAAACATTAAGGTGACAAGCCTGAAATGTCTCGACTCTGCTCTGGATGCCTTTAAAAAAATAGTGTTATAATGGTTACCTTCCAATCATCTGGTAAGCAGGCTGATGGTACTATCATTACCAGCCACCAAAAACCTACGTTCATGCAGTTGGAGTCCATGTCTTAGCTGTAAGTAACATATGCATGCAACAACCATTTGATTGTGCATGGCTATTTTCCACCCCAGTGCTCAGTGCTGGCTATATGGCTTTGAGAGCTCTTGGGCAAGAGTCCCTCAATGGGCCTCCCCCCTCAATGAGTCTACCTACTCAGCAACAACTGCTATTGCTCTTCCTTTCTCATCATTGCTACGCCTTGCTTGCTTGACAGGCAGAGAGCCAGTGAGCAAGTAGGCAGTGGCATCTACTGGTCCTCCTTCTCTCTACCACCATTGTCTGGGCCAGAGTGAGAGGCAGGTGAACAAGCATGTTGCAGTCATGAACAGGGGGAGAAATTCTAGGGGGCTGTTGCCAATGGGCCCGTGCTGGGGTGTGGGCCCTGGGCAGGTGCTCAACCATGCCTGCCCTTGATGCTGGCCCTGCCACTGCTGTACATCCACGCTGGCCCTGCCACTGCTGCACCAGGTGCATGGCATGGGAACTAACCATGCTAAGTGATCCATATGGTCACCACTCTCACAGTGATGGCTGCAATGTGAAGCCTCAGTCATGCAAATGTAGGGATTATTATGGTGGTAACTACATTGCTATGGCAACGCTGTGTGGGCCCAACCTTTGTAGGCAGAATTTCCAAATGGTGAGCTGTTCAACGAGCCAGGCATGGATCTGTCTACATCCTTCAGCAAACAGATTTTTTTTTCTAGATGTGAAAATAATGAAGTTAATGTCATTTAAATATCTCAGTTTTCTAGTTTATCTTACACTATGATCCCTTTCAAAGGAAAGGGAAATGTCCTAGTCCTCAGATAAAGCTTGCCAAAAACTAAAAAGGAAAAGATTAGAGCCAAAATGAATAATCACAATGAATTTTCAAATTAAAAAACATCTGGCTTGGTTTCAGCAGTCAACATTCAAATATATTTCTCCCAAAGAAAGTATTTTAAACTAAAGCATGATTTAACCCCCCCCCCAAATGGCTTGTTTTGCCTTTCAAAAACGTTTAGAGCCTCTGAAGAAACTTCCTTCTGCTCCCTTTATTCTTCAAATTCTCTCTCTCTCTCTCTCTCTCTCTCTCACACACACACACACACACACACACACAGTCTGAGAAATTCAAAGTTTAGTTCTAAGAAGGATGATCAAGCAATTAGGGGGAAGAAAGGCTCCCTGCTGTGAGTACTCAGAAGCAGCCCACTTAACAGGTTGTTCCCAGACTGAGTACTGAATATTCAAATTGCACAGTCCACAGAGGGAGCAAAAAGAAAAATGCAAAAATGAGTTAAATAAATTAGATTAATGACTAAACCTTAGAAAACTAATCGAGTTATGGGCATTAAATAATATGAAAAAAGGAGCTCATTTAATTCATCAAGCAAATTTTCCCAGTACAAATAATTCATGCATTTTAAGCTGACACCCAGGGTGAATTCTGGCCAGCCATTTTCAAACTCACTGCCTATTTCAAAATGAGTTTTGCTGCTTAGTCAAAATGCAGTCAGAGTCCTAGGCTAACACTGCACTCTGACAATACCACACTTTTCATCCCAACAACACAAGGGTTTCCTGTCCCAAATGTCTGATTTCGTATTGATATCCCTTTACTTCAGGAGGGTCATTGCATATGGTATACAACTTGCCATGTGGGGTCAAACCAATGGACTCTGTCTAACTCACCATTCTATATGTGGATAGGTTCATATATGCTTGCATCTGCTCAGGGCCAGCCTTAGGATTATGTTGTTGTTGTTGTTGTTGTTGTTGTTGTTTACATTTCTATACCACCCAATTAAGAAACTCTCTGGGTGGTTTCCAAAATTAAAAACATTAAAAATACAATATACAGAAATTAAAAACCATTTACATTTTTTAAAAAAAACATGAACAGACAATATACACAAAAGAAACATATAATATCTAAAATAACTTTGAACAAACAATCCCAAAAGCAAACAACCATAACCATAAGACATTCCAGGATCGATTAAAACTTATCATATGCTGCTGAATGCCTGGGAGAAGAGAAAGGTTGTAACCTGGCGCCGAAAAGATAACAATGTTGGCACCAGGTGAGCCTGGTCGGGGAGATCATTCCATAGTTTGAGGGCCACCACTGAGAAGGCCTTCTCACTTGTTGCCATCTTCCAAGCTTCCCTCGGTGTAGGCAGCCGGAGGAGGACCGTAAATGTTGAGTGTAGTATACGGGTAGGTTCATGTCAGGAGAGGCGCTCTGTCAGGTACTGTGGTCCCAAGCCGTGTCAGGCTTTATAGGTTAAAACCAGCACTTTGAATCAGGCTCGTAAACATGCAGGCAGCCAGTGCAAGCAGGCCAGAGTCAGTCTTACATGTTCAGACATTCTGGTCCCTGTTATCAATCTGGCCGCCACATTTTGCACGAGCTGCAGGTTCTGAACTGTCTTCAAAGGCAGCCCCATGTAGAGTGCATTGCAGTAATCTAACTTGGAGATTACCAGAGCATAGACAGCTGAAGCCAAGTTATCCCTGTCCAGATAGGGGCATAGCTGGGCCACCAACCAAAGTTGGTTGAAGGCACTCCGTCAACTGAGGCCAGCTGAGCCTCGAGTGACAAAGATGGCTCAAGGATGGCTTTACCCCAAGGATAAATAGTACCCTGGGTAAGGAGTGCCTTTGGGTTCCCCCACTCAGATAGTTTGGCAGGGCTACCCAGAGGATTTATGAGGCCTGGTGTAGGTGTGATGTCCATCAAGAATGACATTGCTCAAAAACCTTGATCTCTCAGCCACTGTGGTACAGTTTCCACAAGCCAAATTTAGAAAAGCCACATTCTGATCAGTGGCAGTGCTCTATGCAACACAGCAGAACTCTCACCGGTTTTATTTATAATATGTTTTTGTTTTGTAGCAGTTCCTATCTTTTGGTAACCATTCTTTATTTTAGAATATCCATTATTTTTATCTTTAAAATAAAGATATATACATATAAAGTATCTAACTGAATTGTTACAGCTTACGGCTTTATTTTATTGTTATTTATACTAGTGTAAAACCCACTGGTAGTCTGAGGGCGAAACATACTGTTCATTGATTCCTGCCTATGTCAGTCCTACAGAAGTTGTATGGAGGTTACTTCCCTTCAACGCAACTCAGGACTTTTGGTCCTCACTTCCTCACACCCATTACCACTGAATGACATTTGCTTCTTCCGCTCAGGCCTCAAGCTCATCTCCTTCCCTCTTCCCCCACATTTTAAGAACTGGCTTTTCCTTCTTTTCCTTTTCTGCTGCTGCCTCAGAGCATTCGGCGGTACCTCCGCCACCATCCCTGCCACCAATATGGCTGCTCTGAGAGCAGCTTCAACTCGCAAAGCCCAATGCCCTCCCTCCATCCCTGCCTTTGTGTTTTTCTCCCTGTGCAGTGCAGAGCCACATGGGATCATCTCAGGCTCCTGGCCAGGGCACAGAAACATACTGTTTGGCTATTAAAGCTCAAGCTTTGAACTTGTTCAAACTTCCAAAATTTTCTGCACATCTACACTGCTGTCAGGCCCCAGCTTCAGCACTGCAGTGGGCCTTGCAGGTTATAGCCAGAATTTGATTAGAAGTAGCCTGGAAGGGCTTGGGCCTATTCAGCCTCTGGAATGTCAGAATTGGTGTGAGCTTATCTCTGTCAGTGTTCCCAGAGTAGTGTCAGGGGTACAGTAGTGTTAGAGTCACCCAACTCCCTGTCCACCTGCTTGGCAGGAAGGGAGGCTGGAAGCTGTCTGTGAGAACCTGACAGAGGTGGGGTGGGGTTTGCAGAAGGGTCACCCAGGTTGAAGTATCAGTGCTGGAGGGCTGAGCAGTGACGCCCTGTTTAGACAGGGGCCTTGCTGAAAGACCAAAGGCCCTCGTCCGTTAAGGGATCCAGAGGGGGTGTTTTACAGTTATGCCTTCCCCTTTAAAGCTGATGCAAGAGTGAAGAGCCTTTGCTAGGAACGTGTCATCTTCATTGCCCGAAGCCTTCTCTGTTTGGATCCATCATCGTCTGGGCTTTTGGAGGCACTCTGCACATGGACTTTCCCTTAATTGGAACTTTGGATTGCTAAAGACTTGCCATGAAAAGTACTGTGAGGCTTTTCATAGACTTGAACTCTTGTTTGCTGTGGATTGTGTATCTGTTTGTCATCAACTCAGTGTACCGGCAAGCTGGGTTTCATCTACGACTTTTGGATTTTCCTCTCCCTCCCTGGACTCATGCAGTGTGGAGTTACCAATGCAAAAAATGGTGGCACAGAACTCCTTGTGGGGGTTACCCTTCCTTTGGTTTTGATAGGCTTCGACCATGTAGCCTGGAGTTATCAACAAAAGATTTAAAGTTGGACTAACTCTCTGTGGGTGTGGTTTTGTTTAGGCCTTTCAAGAATTTACCCCTTGATTGCCTGAGGGATCATTCCAGGAATCATTCCCATTCCTTGTCTGGGGTTTGGAACCCCGTGTGTGGATGGCCCGGTTAGATATACCAGGAATCCCAAGTCATTCCCTTGTGTTCAGATCAGAACCATGGAGATTGCAACTGGGAAACCATGTTGATTAAATTCTCAGTCACAGTGGTAATGTTTAGCTTTGGACTGTTCTGGAATTACATAGAGCCTATAGCTACTGACCATCAGCTGTATGATTTCTAAAGAGTGTAACCATTAAGCTTTTGCCGTGGGTTTTCCTGCAATAAAGAAATCTCACCGATTTAGGTGTATGGTGTCAAAATGCCTGAGCATGTGTGCGGGGGGGGATTGGGAAACCTGACTACTGCTCAAGTTTTTGCCTTAAAAAGAAATGAGCAAAATTAGTCTGGTAGATCTCTAGTAATAAGCCTTACACTATCATATTCTTATATAGATAGTGCTTGTAGTTTTTACAGTATTTGAAGTGCTAAGTGCTCGGTAAAGTTGCCTCAAAGTAAAGCTGTTTCACTGATTATTACCCAGTGCAAATGGCATCAAAGTGGAAACTGAAAAAGAAACATACTTCAAAGCTATGTAATTGAAGGAAGATCACTTTTGTAGTCAGTACCCAAACAACCTGTAGAACCTTGAAAGAAAAGTTACAGACACTTGCTGTTTGCCACCCTAGCTCACTGCAGGCAGTACATTAAAAAATAAATACAGCCACTGAGCTTAGCTTGATGCTCCCCTCAGCTCAGCACCCCAGGCCACTGCCCAGCTCACCCACCCCTAAGGCCAGCCCTGCAGCTGCTTTTCACACCACACCTATAAAGAAACTTTGGTCTGAACTGCATGGAGGGCAAGGTAGATAGACACAAAGACAACTGCAGCCATTTCTATGATTTCAGCTGCACTTTCCCCTAGACATCACAAAATGGCAGTGGCTGTCTTCATGTACTGCAACTGTTCTGTTCACTCTGTTTCACAGAGGGAAAAACACAGCCACTTGTATGTGTGACCTGACCCTCTCACCCTGGCCAAACTGCTGCCTGAGCCAAAGTTTTATCAAAACTTGTAGCGGCAAGCAGTCGTGTTTACTTGTCCGCTGCATGAAACATATATAACCGCATCTTCTTGCTGTTAGAAAATTTGGTGCCTTTTTAGGTGTCTGTGATTGAGTGACTGAAAGCTCATTATGGAGTAATGCATGGTATAGGGTTAGACAACATCTAATCCTCGACAAGCAATGTATTCCAGATTTGGACAGCAAGAATGGCTCTGTGTCTGAGGAGGCCCTCGGCAAGGTGCTCTGCCTGGGCTACCACTACACTGGTTGGCCCAGATGACAACAGGCTTACCTGGCGAGAGTGATGGGTGTGTATAATTTGCCATGTTAGATTTCCCACAGTGATAAACAGCATCTGACATAGCTTAGTCCATGGCATTATGGGAAATTTTAAGTGGTGCCTCATAGCTGCCTAGGGCAAGGGGCTCAGGCAAATATCAGTGCGGCTGGGCTCTGCTGCAGAGCTGGGGCCCATGCAAGCAAGCCACCATGTGAGGTTGCCAGCTGCTGAAGCTGGGTCTGGTTGTCAGTAGAAAGGTGGACGGACTGGCATATCCATCGCCACTGCCATCTGGTCCAATGACACATCTTCTCTGGTTCCTGTTGTCTTAGATGCTCTGAAGTAGTAGAGGTTTTTTTCTGCATCTCTCAGGCCGGGCCACTGAGGGTTGGCGCACACATAAAAGCCAGCTGCTTATTTTGCTCCATACAATCCCTTCGGAATCTATTCAGGCATAGCATTACACAGAGAAATGTGATCGTGAAATGGGCTGTACATGGATGCAGCCAGCAAGGAGCTGAAACAGCTACTGTAATTCCAGCCACTGTGCTGTTTCCTGCAGCCCTAACGACAGAAACAGGAAGAGGGGGAGAGGAGCAACCAGCTTGTGTATGTGAACTGGTCTTAATGGCTAATTGAAACTGGGGTCAAGTAGGAATGC
This sequence comes from Heloderma suspectum, assembly GCF_057233095.1. NCBI lineage: Eukaryota > Metazoa > Chordata > Lepidosauria > Squamata > Helodermatidae > Heloderma > Heloderma suspectum. The sequence continues at coordinate 55,073,873 of NC_139460.1, read as the reverse complement.
TTGTTAACTTAAACTGTATGAGTAGGGCCTACAGGTTGTGTCCTTCTGGATGACCTGCTGTTGGCACAAATCAGATGCTGCTGCTTATGTATGCAATTTTCCATATACACCCTGTTTATCTATGTTTATTCCAAGGTCACTACAACTGAGGTCACTGGGACTTCCTCCCAAATAAGTGTTCAGAGGCCTACAGTTTGTCAGCCTGATCCTATTCATGTTTACATGGAAATAAATCCCATTGAGTTCAATGGACCTTGTTCCCAAGTAGGTCTGCATTGGATTGAACCCTTAGGAAGCCATCTTCCTGTTAAATATTTGTATGCCACAGAATTTGTGTTCAGCTTATATCTGTTATAGCCTCTCTTCTTGAAGTGATACCACAACCTATTTATCACAATTGGTGTCAGAACCCTTATCCTTTTGAACAGTATGTTTTGCTATAAAAACTTTCTGGTATCTCTCTGCTGACTGCACCATTAACATTATTGATTGCTCTGCATTCTCAAAACGCAAAGACACCTGATAAGAATAAGATTCCTAAGGATGTCTAAAAACATACTCAGACCCACCAAGTATAGTCCTGTAAGGAGATTGTATATTAAATACTCAGTAAGATCTATGGATAAGGTAGGTTGCCATTTTCAGGGGACTGATTGCAAGGAGATGCATGTCAGCTTGCTGATATTTTATAGCTGTTCCAGGTGGCTGCCGCTAGAGAAGGAAGGCTATTTTTTAAGTTGTACTCAGCTCTGAGCAGCAGAGAAGTTTATAGACTAAAGACATATATATGCTGTTTTGTGGCATTTATTCTGGCATTTAGTTCTATCTGGAGGTCTGTGCATCTTACCAAAGGTAAGCTATGTTTATCCCTGGGTAGATTTCTGATTACCTCTAGCAATCCCATAGAGAAGATTTGCAGCTACCCTGTGGTAAATGTGGAAACTACGTAAGCCCTCTATAGACCATCTCTACATGTATGCTAAATATGTGGAGAAGGGGGAGTGGAAATGTGCCACTGGCCCCACCCCCAACATCACATGTACCACCCCCCATGTCAAATGTATACATGTGTGAAGGAGGGAGGCTTCATGATGTAAACTATTCATTACCTCATACACTAAATGCAGAGAGCCATTTATTAATACTCATGTGATGCTTACTGGTAAAGAAAGAGTGAATTTACTATGAATTATCCTTTGATGGAAGCAATTCATGGTAATTGTCCTCTTATTGTTATATCCCAGCAAAATGTGTGTACAACACTGATATTTTTGGTAGCAATCTTGCAGACTAGAGTAGAAGAATGCATATTCCTTTTAGGGCACAATCCTATGCATGTTTAGACAGAAAAAGTTCTACAATTCCCAGCACGCCCCAGCCAGCCATCCTGGCTGGGGAATGCTGGGAGTTGTAGGAGTTTTTCTGTCTAAACATGCATAGGATTGATTCCTTAGTGTACTTGCCCATCAAGATGATCTGTGCCTTACCTAGAACGCATCAGTCAGAGCTGTGGGTCACAACATCTCTGAAAATAATGTCCACTATATATCTTTCTGAATAACACTTGACTATTTTTTTCAAAAATATAAAATGCCAACCCACTACTGATGACACAAAAGTAGATGCTTGGCATTTTCTATAATGGTACTACCATCTTTGGCAAAACTGTAATTTGAAACATCTCCTGGGTTCCTGGCAAAAGATCGTTTGTGTATCAGTAAGTAGATCCATTCATTATGTGTGCACATTGGCAAACATACCCATATCTGCTGCTGTTAGTTCCTGCTATTACATTCCCTTTTGGCACAAAATGTGCTCTGCCACTGAAACTCTGCCATTAGATACATCCTGGCTTCAGTTCTCAGACAATCTAATAGCACATCTTTCTTTCTGGCACCTCCACTAATAGAAGAACATGAAGCAATTTTGTAAGAGATGGTCTAGAAATGCAGACAGGGGTATGATGGAAGGTAAGAAGGAAGTTTGCTTCATTCACAAAGGCACAGTCATCCCTCTGGTACCAAACACTGCTCTGTCTTTTAGGTACCCATTATAGAATGTCATCACAATTGAATCTCTACAGAAGAAAGTTAGAACTCCAGAGTATCTGGTTGACATTCAAGAAACCGGAACAATCAAGTGCTTAGGAAGATGGAAGTATTGTTTATAAAAGGAGTTAATATAGATACCTATACATTTGGGGTAATGTCGGGCTTAAGAACATAAGAACAACCATGCAGGATGAGACCAGTGTTTTATCTAGTCCAGCATCCCGTTTTCAACACTTGCCAGTTGAAAACAGGATTCAGGAAACCATAATATGCTGTTGTTTTTTCCTGGCATCTGGTAACCAGTGGCTTACTGTCTCTGAACATAGTTTCACTGTATTTCTAATATTTTGTATTAATGGTTCCTGGAACCCCAAACAAATAAGTGCATATTCAATGCTGAACAGAGAGACTTGTGTTGATGTAGCTACAATGGCATCCTGCACAGGCCAAGTGTTTCAGTTTGGGCCTTCTGTGCTCAGTCCCACTGTAATGTTACTACTATATACCATCTACTTGCAATGTAATCCTAAGCATGTTTATTCAGAAGGAAGTCCCAGTGAATTCACTAGGGCTCACTCCATTGTAACTGAACATAGGATTGCAGACGTAGGGCTGAATAAATGTAATTGGCTCAGGGGTGGTAAAAATACCTTTAATATGGCATGTAGATAAATTGTCCCCTGTTCTGTCTTTTTGTTGAAACCATAAGGCCCTTTTCATATCTCATAAGGGGTGTCCAAATGAACTCCCCTCATGCATTGAGGGCAGTTGCATGGGCTACGACCAGCCCCCCATTAGCTGACACACTGGCCAACCATGCCCCATACCAGCAGTGCATCTGGCTGGCATAGGTAAGGGCCCCTCATGGGTACTTACACACATGCATAGAGTGCCTCCACACATGGGGGGATTCTGAGTGGTCCAGGATTCTGCCACCCCTGGAAGCCCTGCATGTGTGTAGCCCAGGGGCCGCCCAAGACAAGTTGCTTCCTGAGGCAGACAAGATGCCCCCTCCCATTCCATACCCAAAAGCCAACTGGACAGGAAGTTGAATCTTCCTTCGACATTGGTAATTGGGCAACATCCACTCCACCTGAAGACAGCTGGCTAACTTAGGAAGCAGGCTGCATGACACAGAGGTCTTTCCTCTAACACCTAGCTGCTGCCTCCCAGCATCTGATGCCTAAAGCAACTGCTTCACTCAGCCTAATGGCAGGGCCAGCCCTGGTGTACCTTCAAACTTGTGCAGGAACATGTCACACACTTGTCAAATGTCTGGCCGGTGCGGACTGGCTGCAAGTGTATTGGTGGGGGCGGGGCCTAGCCCACCTAGCCCTACGGCCCCTGACAGATCTGAATCCACTAAAGCAAAATTTATTATGGCTGTTCCAGGAAGACAAAACTGTATTAATTTATTTTTTACTGTAGCTCAGTTTTAGTTAAATGAGCTCCTAATAGGTGGATGCAAAGAGAGTTAGGCACTGAGCAAATATTATGTTGTGTTCATTTATAAGTGATAGCGTGTATCAAATTAGAAAGGTAAACTAGATGTGTTCCTGTAGGCGTCAGTCTGAATTGCTTAAGCCTCTCTTCAGACATTTAAAGTGATTACGTTATTAGAGAGCTTCAGCTATTGGGCGGTATAGAAAATAAATAAATAAATAAATAAATAAATAGGTTATTTTAAAATTAATGTTTTTTATTCCATCCAAAAAAAAATAAAAATAGGCCACTGTAACAACAGCAAAACTAAGAAAAATCTAGAGACTGAGAATGTTTGCTTCTGACCACACTGTTTATATGACTACTCATTCATTATAAATGGACAACTTTATACAAATTTCATTTCAATATATGAAATTTCATTTCAGTAAATAGGCTCAGGTTTGCTGCTGTGGACGAATGATGGTATCATAATATGTGGTATAAATCAATATCTTATCAATTCAAATGACTGGCTGGATAGCAAGTAAGGATTAGAGAGAATTCAGTAAAGATAATGCATCATTAGTACCTGCATCCACTAAAAGTTCATTGTATTTAATTTATAATAATGCTTCGCCAAATTATTGGAGGGGCTGAGAAGGCATGGATGGCAAGTCTGTGCTGAAATTAATACCATTAGCAATGTAGTGTTATATCTTCAACTAAGTTAGGGCTATTGTGTATTTTGGACAGGGACGTCAAATCATGTGCAAAAAATCTTTGTTGTGTCCTTGTCGGAAGAGTCAGGATTCCTCTACAAAAGAATAATGGGGTGCTACCAGACAAAGCTTTTATTGAGAAATCACTCTGCCTCATTCACAGAATTTTACAAGGGCCCAAACATCGCTGACTTCCCTCCTATGTTTTCCCACTGCTTCTACCATGTTTTTTTTCTTTCTTTCTTTCCATAGAGAATCCCTTAAGGAGGAAAAGATAGAAGAGCTGCACAGTGACTTTTGAATGGTAGTGCTATGAGTCATCCGTATGGAAGCACCCATGGCAAAGGCAAATATGGGCCATGGCTTTAATGAACAAACTAATGACACAGATTCATGCCTATAATAAGCGAGATCATTCAGACTTTTTTTGGATGACTGGTTTGCAAATAGCAAATGATTTGCTAAATATATTCCTCAGAAACATGTCATCCTGCTAGACAGCCTCCGTTATAATGATATACTGATTCTGTGTATTTCCTATCACTTCCCAGTTGTTATGTAGTTTTGTATGTTATTCTCTTTCTTTTCTGGAAAAGTTTCCATACTTTTTATTGAACAGTCATATGGCATTGATGTACATATCAAGAACACAATGTCATCCTCTTGGGAATCTAACCCAGGAAGAGATGTTTGCTTCCTATGTCTTCTCTACTTCTGTTCTCCTTCCACAACCATTTCTATGACAATTGCAATTCTGGCTATGCCAAAGTGTGATAACAGCAGGTAATACTCCTTGCTTCCTCAAAGTACATACAAATGATACAATACACTGCTCTTACGTAGTATTTACAATTATGGGGATGGGTTTGGTTTGCCTGATAGTCACAGCTAGGGATGGCATACGCACCTGATTGGGTCCGGGAGTCTGGCAGCCCCCCTCGACTGCACCCTTGACCATGCCCACTGAGTTCCTGCCCCTGCTTGACCCCCCCCCCGCACTTGCCGAGCCACCCACACTCACCCAGGACTCATCTTCCAGTGCCATGATCGCCATTTTGTAAATAAAAAATAAAAAAATGGTGATCACGAATATATGCACATCATAAATGGCCCATTTACACCTGGAATCTTGAGGACACGGGTGATTCACGGCACCATTTTGCATACAACTAGATGTGGGCATATTCACAATCACCATGTTTTTTTTTCACAAAATGGCCATCGCTGTGCTGGAGGATGGGTCCGGGTGTGCGTGGCTCAGCAAGCCGAGGGAGGCTCGAGCACAGGTCTGGGGGTGCATGAGCAGGGGCAGGGGCTGGGCGGGCACCCGGAGAACCCGGACAGGGGGAGGCACCCATTTATTTATTTATTTATTTATTGCATTTATACCCCGCCTTTCTCCCTCTCGCAAGGAACTTAAGGCGGCTTACATTCTCCTCCTCCTCACCGTTGTATCCTCACAACAACAACCCTGTGAGGTAGGTTGGGCTGAGAGTCTGTGACTGGCCCAAAGTCACCCAGTGAGCTTCCATGGCCAAGTGGGGACTAGAACCCGGATCTCCCGGCTCCCAGTCCGTCACTCTCACCACTACACTACACTGGCTCTCCAGCCACTACACTGGCTCATCCATCCCTAGTCACAGCAGTTCACCTTTTGTGTGTGGCAGCACGTAGCAAGGCAGCGCATAGGACAGGGAGGTGGGGAAACAAATTCAGCCATAGACTTGGATGGGTTAAATAAGTCAGCGACGGCAATGCCAAAGACAGGTGGGAGGCCCCAGTCTTAATGGCCTCTGGCGGACTTGAGGGAAGTTTTCCTTATAGTCCGCCAACAAAGCCCTGTTCTCACCAAGCCACTCTAGCCTTGATTGATTGAATATCATTTCCTTGTCTCCTATGTGGGCACACACTTGGTGTACACTCAGCTGCCCCCTCTCCACCGCCCCATCAGGACCACACACCACCACAACATTGCTCCGCACGTACGCTGGGAGCTGCATTTCTATATATCCTTGATAACACAATTCAGTCTCAAGATGTGAGCATTCCACTGCCAAATCTGTGGTATTGTGCTTAAAATTATAGAAGGAGTGTTAAACTGCTCTTAAAAAGATTCATGTATAAATAGCATCTTAATTAAGAAATCTTTCCTGGCAACAAGTAATTAAAACAGGAAAAGGACCCATGTAACATGTAATTATCCCTCTGAATTTCATAAAATAATTGTAAATGACAAAGCCACTGGCAAATTACATTGGATTGTTCTTGGCAATGTGAGATAATTCAGAAGGCAAGAGATTTAGATTATATACATCAGTTTTGTCCTATGCTCCTCACCAATTTGCATTCGCTGTTTCTTTGGGCACCATCAGGATTACAAAATCTTTTCAATGTGAGCATACGAATGTGGAGAATTCAGATCTATTTATTGTTAAATGCTGCTAAGAAAATCATTTTCTGTTTTTGTTTCATTTACAGCAGCCACGGGGATAGTAATTTTGTACTGCAGCTTGGGAGCTTCAGGGTGGATTTTTATATCAGTGATAAGGTAGCATGTGAACAATTTTGGAAAATGATATTAACTGAAATGATAAGAGTTATAAGCCACAGTCTAGAAAATCAAGCTGCAATGGGCCGTTGGATCTGCATTTTATAAAACTTTAATCCCCGTGGCATGTGAGAAACTGCTTTTGAAAGTTGAGGAATGGACTATTCTATAGCCTCACCATACTTGAAAGATACTGATATGTCAAGCCGAAGAGGATACAGAAATAAGGTGTTAAGTGGCTAGCTAGCTAACTGTAGCTTCCATTTCAAAAAAATAAAAACACGCTTACCAGAGTTTTAATGCTGTGGCTGTACAATCTACATCTGAGGTAACTTTTTCAGCTATAGATTTATACAACCATATGCCCCTGCACATTAACTAACAGAAAAAAACCTTTTTAGAAGTCAAACTGCTGTTCCTTTAGTTATTTGATTTTAATAGCATCTCCTATTTTTAAGTTATTGCTTTTGGGGGAGAGGGGGTTAAAAGCCGAATAATTCACATTCATGCTCAAGATGAGATCATTTTATTTTATATCCTTGTATTCCTTACAAAGGAGAAGCAGTGATTTATAATGCCATGGCTATGATGCAGCAGGCCAGACACTTCTAATCAATCAGACAAATATAACACTGTTATTTTTAAGCTTTTCAAAGACGGATGTGCTAAGGATCTAGATGAAAATTGTTTTAAGTTGTTTTTGTAAATAAGAATCCATATTTAGAGATGCAGGATGGAATGATACATGCAATGTGGAATTAGACATCCCAAATATAAACAGTTTTATTAAAATTACTATTATATAATCTAAATGCAATATGGAACTAGAAATCAAGCAGTAAACACCTAAAAACTATACATTAAGGTCGAATTTTGGAGTGAACAGATTCAAAGGGAGGGATTCAAAATAAAACATTATTTTATAATGTTTCCATGATTTTAAAAAAAAACTTCCTGCAAGTAGTAAATTTGCATGTCAAGGAGGAATAGACACTAAAATTTTCCCCGGATATGCTAATCTGCCCCACTGTGCAACTGTTTTCCACAGTGCTCATTGCCAATTTTCAGAACTCCCATGGAGATCAAGATGTCAGTGTCTGCACTGCAATGGAAGCAGAGTTGGTGCTGAGTGGTTTCCAGAACACTATTCTTATTTGAACAGGTATATTCTGTTACAGAATGGTCCATCCTGCTATGCACATGAACATCACTTAAAATAAGTATATCAAGTATCTTACAGAGAAGAGTTAAATAAGGATGTGGCCTTCCTGAAACCCACCTCTTTGGTAAAGCACTCAAACCCTTAGAAATTTATGTCCTGCTCTGTCCATATCACTTCTACTTTCTATTCAACATGTGATATATTGTTGTTGCTAAACAGAAGTAGCTGTACCAACAGTCGTTAAAGTTTTGCCCAGATGTTATGATGTGGTCAATAGTGAAGAAATAGAAGAGCCCATAGAAATTCATACCAATTGGACTGATCCACATCCATTTTTCCAGCTGCTTGTCACACAGCTATATGCAATTTGATCTTGCTCACTAAGGAGCAGAGTGTTTTGTGGGACCTTCTAGAATCAAGAGGGTTTCAGAACACAACTCTGTTCCTTGCCCAACAGCCAACACACACTTAGGGCACAGTCCTATGCATGTTTAGATAGAAAAATGTCCTACAACTCCAGCAATGCTGGCTGGGAAATGCTGGGAGTAGTAGGACTTTTTTTCTGTCTAAACATGCATAGGACTGCACCCTTAAGTTATGTGTAGGGTTGTCAGAGGAATTGGGGGTCGAGCTCAGCAAGTTTTTTCCAGCTCGACCCCCACCCCCAGATGCCAACTCATGGATCCCTGAGCATGCCTGCTGAGTCAGACAAGCTAGCAATTCCGCGCTTGTCCATGAGCCACCATTTTGTGCAAGATCACGGGTATGCTATTTACGGAAATCACCATTTTGTGCAAAATGGCCTTAAATAGCTCGATTTAGGGAAAATTGCAGGCGTAAATTGTCTAATTAGGGTGCAAAATGGCGGCTCGCAGACAAGTGGGACACTGCAAGCTCTTGCTGGTCACCCACAGTCTGTCCTGTGGCTTGCCCCACATTCCCACCAGGGTCGGGCAAGTGGTGGAAGTCTGGCAAGCGGCATGCGACCCGGGCATGGGGGACTTCGCCCGTTCCTGGTTATGTGTTAACAATATGTGTGAGCCAGGGAGCTTAAAGTGCAATGGAAATCTCCACAAGATTGGGGAGAATGACTTTAGTGATGTTGGAGGAATCCAGCTGAGGGTGGAGCTTGATGAATTTTCATCAGCTTGGCCCTACAGACTCCATTCTGTCTTCCACCACCTAGTCCAACTCAGTGTGCAACAAGTCAGGCCAGCTGGTGGCATTTCTGTACATTTGTGTGTGTGTAAAAAATATTTGTGCAAATTATGGCCAAGACAAAAAGAAGTGTTAAACATCTCCAGAACTCGCATGGCTTGGCTCACAAAACAAGCTGAGTTGGGCATGCTGCAGAAGTCTAGAATGCCCCAAAAGGGCCAGATTTCCTGGTGGTAGACATCCCTAAATTATTTCCCAGTGATGAACATCCCTAAATGGCTCTAGGCATCTGGCCCTCATCCTCTGACTGCAATGACCAGATTCCTTTGGCATCACCTTAAGGAAGTTGAAACATCTCTGAAAGCCGGAATCATTCTTGGTAATGCAACTTCTTTGTTCTTAATGGCACTTTTGAGGTTAATTTGCACTGTTCAGAACCACCTTGAACTTGGGAAATTTGACAAGAATTATCTCCATGAACCTTCATCTCCTGTCAAAATTGACTTCAGTTATTCAGGTTGTAAAGGCTTTTGTTGTATCTTTTCATATAGCATACCCTTCTCCCCTTCAGTGCAACTTTAGAACCTGAAAAGTGCAATAAAGGAAATCAAGAACCTGGTTCTAGGGATGTCGCAGAGTCTGGGAAGGGGGTGGAGTCCAGCAGACATCCTCCCGCTCGGCCCCCGGACTCCAATCTATGGACCTCCACGCTTGCCTGACTTGCTGCTTGCAAAGGGGGAGGGAAGGAGGCTGCAGTGGCCGTAGGAAATGGTGTAAGGCAACGGCCCTCGTCTCTTCCCCTCTCCGCCCCTGGGAAAAGAGGGAACACCCTCTTCTCCCCATCGCCATGCTCCGCTTTCTGAGCATGGAGTGGTAGCTGGCATGATTCTCTCTGCACCAGCTCCAAGGGGCATGGGAAGGGGATGGGGAGCACAGTTCCTGACTCTGCTCTCGGTGCCAAGAACCTGAATTATTCTATGCCCACCCCCAGATGCTGTCTGGTGGGCATAGGGTTGCTCTCTTAGTCATTCACATTCCCTGTATGTGCCTTCTCTTGACAATTGCCCTTAGCAATAACATCATGTAACCAAATCTGATTGGCTATATAGCACTGTGATGTGGTCCCATTCATTATGTGATCTCTAACTGGTTGAGAATTTAGTGCTGTGCTAAAATTTCAACCATTCTTATTCAGCAGATAGAAAAGAAATGGCTTTTGGGGGGGATGTAAGGATTTTTCAGTGAAATTCTCATAGGTACAATGCAGGCTTCTTGTACTTATCTTAGCTCTGAGGTGGCTGAGGGTTGTGTATCAGTGTCCTGTCTTTCATTGTACAATCATCTCTCCAGCTCTTTGCAGCCTCCCTGGCTTCCCCTACTTCAGGTTAATAACTGGGGAAGACATCACGAGGTAACTCCTTCTATTGGGCATTTTCAGATCAGGAAGTATGAGCAGCTGGGGAGGCTACAGAGCAGCGGAGAGATGTGTAATAGAAAGAAAAAATCACATGGCATCCTTGGCAAGCTCACAATGATAGGCTAACCTCAAAAACACCACCACAAGGAAATAAAAAAGAGGCAGAAAAATGGAAGCCTCTTTCATGGAGTAAAAAAGCACTTGGGAAATTAGAGGACAGATTTCAGCACAGCACTAGTTAAGATCACTCATGAGTCTAAGGCCGTTTCTACATGAGGCATTTAATGTGCACTTGTGATTGGTCACTCATGGAATTTCACAGTTCCTATACATGGCATCGTCATTCTTCAGGACCACTCCTGCTCTTTGCAAGCTTTATCATGTGTTTTTTCATGACAAATGAAAGTCTGGCATTTTCCCTCCTCCCTCTATGAACTGCGGTAAATCTACGGTGTACTGAGGAATGACCCTTTATTGCAGCAATAGCACAGTGCCATCTAGTGGCATTATAATGAAACATATAGAACTTGCCCACAAAGAAAGAAAGAAAAAAGGAAAACACCATGTGGAAAGGAGCTGATTGTGATCCCACAAGGAATCTAGAAGCAGAAGCCCCGGTAAAGTTGCAGGATTTTAGCTTCATATAGAGAGAACCTAATCCAGGAATAAGGAATATTCAGCAGTGAGGGTGGGATTGGGAGGAATGGAAATAACCCACAGGTATGTTCTAGTGTAGATGCAGCTGTAATATGCTTTTTAAATATATAGCTACCGACTCTCTGTAAAGCACAACTTTAAATTCTAGCACTTAGGGGTGGAGAGGGAACAAACAACAGCAGAGCATTTATCTATTAATGCTTTGCTTTCAGTTGCATATGATTCCCATAGATAACACCCTACAGCATAAGCCCTTGCCTATCTGCTCCATATTCCCCTGATCTGAAATCCCTGTGTGTGATTCAGAACAGTAAAGAGAAAGGAAAGCAGCACAGGAGTATCCCAGCAGGGAACCAGCCAATCCACGAGTCTGTCTGTGCTGACTCTCTTCAAAATTTCATCAGCCGCAGATAGCTCCACATGGGAAAAATAATAGGATTTATTGGCGTCATTTACATAGTCCAAGGCTGTGACCTGTAAAGAAAATACATAACCCAAACTAGAGTGTACTTTAATTAGAAATGATGCTGATGAGAGAGAGAGAGAGAGAGAGAGAGAGAGAGAGAGAGAGAGAGAGACTGTGTTTGTATATCATCATTTGCTTTTGAAGGAATAAAATTTTTAAATTTTTAAAAATCAGTAATTTTTGTTACAATTACTTTCCCCAGCAATTAATGTTGATAGGAGGCCCTGTGGAGAGAAAAAAGGTGAACAATTGAGAGTCATCAGAAACAGTGATTTAGTCCAAATCTATTGTAAATGGATGTAAAATGTAAGGTAAGAGGAAGTACTGATATGGAGCAGGAAGCACATATATGTGAAGTCAGCGATGGTACATGCAGGGATGTGGGCTGAATGCACTATGTGGGAGTGGTGACTGAGGGGCAACCAAGGCAGATAAAGAGGCGTCCTGCCATTACCACAGAGTATCAGCTAGCAGTGGCAAAGGCTGGCAGCATGCCATGGCTGTAGTGGGCAGGTACAGTGACTAGACAGTGGCTAGCCATGCCCAATGGGACTATAGGTCAATGGTGTCCCTGTCTCTATGTACAACATATGTCCTGTCCTACTCAATTAAGGCTCAGGCATCCCTGCTTACATTTCAGCCAAGCCTACACTACCCCTCTGGACACATGAGGGGTACCTTCCCCTCTGCCTTGTTCACCACTCATTGGCAACTGTCAAGCGGTGCTATCTTCATATGCACCACCACTGTTTATGCTTCAGTAGAGGATATAGGAATAGGTGTTATGGAGTACTGCTGTGTAGCATTCTGATAATGCCTGGTGTTGGACCTTTCATCTTTTTCCATCAGCAGAGGATAAAGACTACACAGCACAAGTTGCATCTGACTCTGAGGCAGAACATTTGGGGGTATGGTGACATGAGCCAGTGTCGTGCTGTGCTCAAGTGTGCCTTAAGTGCTACACAGTGGCAAGCTCCAGCATAGCAGCTCCACACATTACAGTTCTGTTTTCATATACTAGCAAAAGTCTAATGTATGAAGAGGCATACTGCCCTCATATACTTCACATTGTGCCTCTCATGACAATTGTGGTCTGAGCCACCTGGTTGGTTTGCTTAAAAGTGTGGATCAGATTGATTCACTTAAAAGTGCAGATGAAACAAAATTCACCATCCCCCATCACTACTGGAGAGGAGATCCCTTGTGGCACAACCATAATTATGCTATTGCTCCTAATCCCTAAAATAAGAGTCCTCAGAATATTTCCTAATGGATTACCAATCACTAAGCTCTACAGAAGAGTGGGCAGAAGGTAGATCTCCAGATGTTTTGGTATTCAACTCCCAGAAGCCTCCGCCAGCACGGTCAATGGTCAGGAATGCTGAGAACTGAAGTTCAAAACATCTGGAGATCTACTTTCTAGTTTCTACCCACCCCTGCTCTACAGCATGTCACAGTTTAATTGCCCTTCAGCTGAACTGAGTCTCAGAATATAGACAAAAGCTTACTACAGTCAGGAGTCCATCTGGCTTTGGGATTAGTGTTGGGCTGTCCCACCCTATCTCACATAGTCCCTACTTCATGAGATATTAAGGGTTTTATAATATTGGCTCTGAACATGATTTTTTTTTTCAGAGACTCTGAAAACTAACTTGGAAAAACCTGTTTGAGCAAAGCCCATAGGAGGACAAACAAATCAACATCTGTACCCAATGATAGCTCCATCATTAAACTCTCTTGAAAAATATGGTCTTTATTCAACCACTGCTATTGCTTGCACACAAGCTAAGCTGAGAAATAAGGTCAGCTACTATTAACTGAAACTGAAATGGATTCATAAATGGAACATAAAATGGAATAAAATTAGAGAGAGATAAAAACATATATGACAGACAGCTCTAATAAAGCATATAACCCAAATTACTAGGATCCATTAGTGGGTAGGTATTTAGTGAGGTTAGGAAGTAGCTTGTTTTATGTTTCAGTGTTCTGATTTGATACTTCCAGGATATCATCAGGAGAATGGCTCAGGCCTCCACAGTTTGTTGTAACCCACCAAAGCAACTATAGCCCAACAGACTAAGGTGGCCATTTATGCATTGCCCAAAAGGAGGACAAAAGAAGGCAGTGATTTGCCTAAAATGTGCATGTACTGATTGATATGTATAGATGAAAATTTAAAAATTATTACTAGGGCTGTGCAGGGACACTCCACCCCCCGATTGGCCTCAGAGGCCGCTTTGGGGTTTCCAAGGTGGGCCCAATTCACTTTGGGCTGATCTGGGGGGCTCCTGACCCTCTTTGGCCTCTGTAGCCGAAGTGGGGTTCAGATGGCCGAATCCCACTTCAAAGCTCCCCTGCCACCCCTGCTTCACCGCACAAGCCCCCAGCTCCTTACCTGGGCCCTCAGGACACACGCTGGCAGCTGTCTTCCTGTTCTAGGGAGTAGTAGTTGTCGGCATTGGCATTGCCACCGATGCCAACTCCTGGGCCCTCAGGATGTGCGCCGGCAGCCATCTTCCTGTTTTTAAAATGGCAACTCCCTGAAACAGGAAGATGGCTGCTGGTACATGTCCTGAGGGCCCAGGTAAGTTGCTGGAGGCTGGGTGGCAGCAGCACAGTTGGGCTTCCGCATTGCTCTGAAGTGCCGCTGAAGCACTTTGGAGCAATCCAATCCACCTTATGCTGCTTCGCGCCCCCTGTGCCTCACCTCAGAAGCAGCCCAAGGTGGCCCAAAAGTGCCCCTCAGAACTCAGGCTTCGGGCCTAAGTGGTGTACAGCCCTAATTATTACTATAATTTAAATAGAAATAAAATATATGTCACCATGACATTGTGTGGCCTGTGTGCCTGCTCAGTGTGCTGTCCAGGTTCTGTCTGTTGATGGGCAACTTTAAGGTCCCTGCTGCACTCCCTGTTTATGCTTCTCTATCTTTAAACTGGATTTTGACTGGACAGCCCATCAAATAGAGGATTGCTTCAAATAGAGGACTCTCCTCTATCAGCTGTCCAAAACAGAGGACTGTCCTCTATAGAGCAGGACAGCTGACCACCCAATCAGACATGTATTTTAGCCTGCCAGGTGCCTGACATTCACTACCTTATTTGTGGGGGGAGGGTGGTCCCATGCAGGCAAGAACCACAGAAGGTTTATCCAGATCCAGTGGGGCACCAAATGTGTCTGCTGGGCTGCACTTCACTTGGTGGGTCAGATATTGTGCAGGCCTTCTCTAAATGTTCTCACTGACAGACATGAAGCAGGCTATCAAAAGTCAGGATGGCGGCAGCATATATTGAATACAAGCCAATACAAGGCAATAATGAAATGTATATATTTATGCAAGGAGGGGGGGGGTGTTAGTCTCATGTCCATTGTCTCATATGAGTAGAATGTCTTTTCGCTTTGCCTCTTGATGTGCATATCTCAATTACTTTTAGGATACATTCTCCATTCTTGCTTGTTCTTCCAAGTCTAAATAATAATTACTTGTTAGGATCTTGGATATTTCAGTTGGTAACCAAATGCTCTCTCTTGGTGGCTACATTTTCTAGGTGGTGACTAGCTGACTTAATTTTTCTTCCTTTTATTTGTACACTGCTGTTATAAATCTGTTTGATGTAACTTTTTTTTCATATTTGCTGTTTGCTTAATGCTACTACAATTCTCTTAGGCTGTTTTCTGCTTCTCAACATCACTGGGATGAACGATTTCAAACAGAAAACAAACACAACTGGCAGTCTCATCCCTACCCTAGAGATTTCTGCAGCAGCAGAGAAAGCAAGGCAAGAAAAGCAGAGCCAGGAAGTTTTCTCATTGAAATTATCTAGTATTCCAAACTGATGGTGAATGGTCGTACCAGTCAAGGTGACCATGCCTTTCCCATATTCCAAGCACAATAGGGCACTCTGCAAAATGGCTGTTTGTGGCCTCACCTCCAACCCTCATTAATAACTCCCGCACTTTCAGATCACCATCCTCCTGCCCAGTCATGTAAACCAAATCAGGCGTGTGTCCTTTTAAATACGTTGGCCTAATGACATGGTTATCATGGTGGCCATGAAGTCCTGAGCTGCCCCAGGTCCTGGGTCCTCAACACCAAATCTGAGACTACCTCTGTCAGCTCAGGCAGGGAGACTGAAAGGTAGCAGGGTGGGCGGTACACCAGCAGAATCCCAGTTACCCAACCCAACACAAGGTTCAAACACTCAAGATCAGCACTTGAATGGACAGGAAGCCTAGAGAGGGAGATAGAATTCCTGTAAGCCACAGCACCCTGCCCCCTCCTCAACCCTCAAGTTGGATATTGGTGCTGCACCAACTACCCAGGAGGGCCCAGCTGGGAGAGGCTAACCCCTCCCAGTTGCCTCACCCAGATCTCAGTAATACACACCATGTCAGCCCTCTCATCCACAATGCAATCATGGATGAGGGAGATTTTGTTTTGGACCAACCTGGCATTCAGCAGCACTAGACCTGAGGGTAAGCTGATAAGGCACCCAGGAACCAACTGATTGGAGGAAGAACCAGAAGAAGGGATAGGCATAAGATGCGTAGCCCCTCTTCTCCTCAACTGGCTTGTTAATCCCCCAGTGCCATAACTTCCCCTACCCATGTCCACACTTATAGGGGTAGCCCTCCTGATTATCCAGTGAATTTCCTGGGCAAATGTTAAAATAAGAGTATACAATAGGGGGTCCTGGCCCTCAGTGCAACAGCAAACAAGAAGCCAATGAATGTCCACCATTGCTCATCTGTTCTCCAAGATGGCGCCCTCTGCTGCTGCTGGTTGCTGGGTTGTATTGAACTGAATAGCTGTGAAGTGCTCAGCAGTGCTGGTATCCATTGACTAGTAGCCATTGATAGCCTTATCGAGTGACTCTAGCTCAGAACAAGATCTAGCTGGAGATATCAAGAAGGCAAGTTACTGTAGTCTCAAAATAACTGGGCACTAAGGCCAAATTTCAATATGATTCTAGGAGTGCTTTAAAACAACTACCCTACCCATGCAGAGTCCCACATTACCAGACAGCATGACTCAGCTGGATTGCTGGCTCTTGTGTATTAATTGTTAGCACATCAGAATAGTGCTGACTTAAGCCACAACCTCCTGCGATACTAATACTACATCCACCAAACAAGGCGACCATGTTTTGATGTGATGTTTGGGACTCTGCATGTTTTAAACTCTCCCAGAGTTACATTTAAATCAGGCCCAGTACCAACCAAAGAAAGATTCAGCCTGAAATTATTCCTTGAAGGCTTTATTGGTATATATCTAATGTGACTAGTGTTCTTCATGAGATTTATAGTCAATAAAGCTGAGATACAATAAGAAGAAACTATCTTATGATGACAGCACAGAAAAGGAATAGAGTGTTGTTTTGTCTAAATCACTGAAATCCCTAGTGAGCAATGGAAAACAAGTGATGATTCCAGATATTCAGAAAGTTCATTTCCCTTGATGGTTGTCTGGGAAAAAAGCAGTAGTAATTTGTGGTATTTGTATGCGTGTCTTAATAATTCACAAAGACATGGCTCCAGTAGACTCTATTTGAGTAAAATGCATTGATAACAGTGGAAGCTTCATTTCTTTCTCTCTCTCTAAAAACAAATGTGGCTAAAGTTATTTTATGTATCTCAGAATCAGTGAAAACCAATCACTAGATCAATTGTTTATAAGACTACAAGTTTAAGGAACAGAGAAAGCTGCCTTATACCAAGTCCATCTAATTCAGTCTTGTCTATACCAGGGGAAGGCAACCTGGTATTCTCCAGATGCTTTGGACTACAATTCCCACAATCCCTTACTATTGGCAGTGCTGTCTGTGGCCGATGGGGATTGTCTTCCAAAATCTCTGGAGTACACCAGGTTGTCTACCCATGGTCCACACTGACTGGTAGTAGCTCTTCAGGTTTTCAGTAAAGAGTAATTCCTGTCCATCGTCCCTGGAGAGTCTGTAGTATGGACCTGGGAACTTCTGCTGAGCTACAGCCTTTCTCTGTTCATTTCATGAACTTTAGGATATAGAAGAATGGGAATAATGGGAAAAGCTCAGGAAAGCACAGCTTTCTATAAGACAGATATCTATATATAATTTGTGAAGTATTAGACTTGAAACAATTCAAATTATTGAAAATTTCAAAAAAAGAGAGAAAGAAAGATAGGAGTTTTATATAAGAAATGAAGAATACCTGCTATTACAATAATAACAATTAGGTTTTAGGGCACAAATTTCTGTCCTAAATGCATTTATTGGTAAACATAATTTAGGACCATTGTCAAATATATTTGGGCCCAGAGGCAAGATGGCTGAACTGCTGAAGGAGGTAGGTAGGACAGATTAGACACAGCAGCGGGAATAAGAGGTAATAAAGAAGTAGGCACAGAGATAGAGAGGAGTTGAGCGGGTGTGAAGCTGAGGACAAAAGAACCCCAGGCTAAAGAAACAACAACTACACAACACCCAGAACACCTCACACAGGGCTATGGGACAGGAAGGCGTGTGCACTGTTGGAAGGAAGAGAGGGCAGACAAGGTATAACAGGGAACCTACATAGAAAGGGGAGGGCTGAATTTCACATGTTAAGTACCATCTATCCAAATTTTGGCTGTGTCTCTTTGGAACATTTTGAATATAAAATGCAGGGGGAAATGGCAATACTTTTCTATTAACCAAAAGGTCAGAATCTCTCTGAAGAAGCCATTATTCTCTATATAGTCAAACCATAGTGCTGGAGTTAAGTGCTTCAAAGGCCATAGAGTTTAAAAGGTAAATTTGGCATGCTAAAGGAGAAAAAGGCATTTCTACATTTCCAAGTCATGTAGCAATCACACAACCCAATGATTTCCTTGAACACCTTGTTAAAATTCAGATCATGTACAATACCCATTTTCCCCATTTCTCCCTTTCATCTTGATACTTTGTTAATTTTGACCACCTGGTTATTTCACAGTCCTGGAACATGGCTACTTCCTGATCCTGTCTCATAACCCCATTGAATTTTTGGCCAACCACATCAAATTAATGGGTGGGGAAAGACATGGATGGGTACATATGCATAATTACTCAAATTCCTCATGTATTTTGAAAATCAACAGCTTTCCACCGACCTAAAATGGCTCAAGTTATTTACATTAAAAAGAAGTCTTAATAATGGCCTAGCAATAATACTTAAAACAAATGGTTTGTGAAGTAGATTTTGTCAACAGGTGCCTACTGCCTACTTCTCGGTACGTAGCCATTGGTAAAATGTCTGCTAATTTTGTAGATAAGCTTCAAGAAAAAAATAAAAAAATAGATGGCACAGATGTTTTCATTGTAAGAAGGAAAGAGCTAATGTCATAATACAAATTAACTGGAAGATGAGGAATTATGCACCTAAAATAGGTCTTTGCTGAAGTTATTTTTATTGAAGTATATGAACTAGGTCAATGTTGCTGGTCTGATTTATCCCAATGGATTGTACCATATCCCTGTTAAATAAAACCACACAGAAAATGATGACTTGGGCTGCAAGCAGATATGAGCTCAGCTCCCTGTACACTCACTTGAACTGGGCACCTTATCATAGTGCCAAGTCCCAAGTCTCTGATTCACTGGAGCCAGAGAGCTTTTTGTCAGCAAAGCCAGACAGGATTGCTAATGGAAATAGTGGTTGTTGCTCAGTGCCGTATTGCTCCCACAGCCAGGTTTGGGAATCTAAAATGCTGGACTACAAAGGTCTCTTCTGTCTTCTCTGGCTGTGCTCTGTGTCCCTCCCTGCATGGTGGGTGAAGTTAACTGCACTCCTGCATTCTAAGTGCAAAACACAGTTTTTGCTGCAATCACATCTGAATTCAGCTCTTGGCACCTTCATCACCCGAAAGTTATTAGCAATTTGGAGAGGGTTCAGAGAATACAATAACAGCAATTAGAGCACCAGAGGGAGTTTCTTGTGAGAAAGGATCTATAAAAGGGCAAGAACATAGAATAAGAGAATGTTAGGTCTGCAATATGGAGGATTATATGGTATGCCCCTCTGTTCTTAGGCAGTCCTGTTTATATTTAATTGATCCCTGAGAGCTGCTTGTCCAAATGAGTCATATCTGCACATTGAAACACATAGTAAAACACACACATAGTAAAACCCACCAATCTTTTCAACTGATTTTTCTAACTGTCCAGCTGGATCCTGGGACCTTTCCCTGAGCATCTCTACACCAGCCTAAAATCCCACATTTAAAACAGGACTTTCTGCTTCCATTTTAAATGCAGGATCACAACAGACTCCCTTTGCACACATTTCCTTTTCCCCCTCCTTTTCCCCTTTATCTGAATCTTCCATATGTTTCATTATACAGCTGATAGATGGCGCTGTGGTCCAGCTCCTCTTATTGCTGCGTTTCCTTTTTCACAAGGGAATTGCAGTGGAATTCAAGCATGGTAATTTGATAGCTCAATCTTTTTATAAATGGAATAAAGGTCATTTACTGCAGGAGATGCCCTGGAGCTTAATGACGTCACCTAAAGGGCTTGCAAACTGCTGTGAGTAACTGATCTCAATAGTGGGATAAAAGCTGCGTGTGAAGAAGACCCGTATAGGAAAACAGCTCCATCAACCTGATCATTTTAGTTGTTCTTTCTTGTACCTTTTTGAGTGTTTGTTTGTTTGTTTGTTTTATTTCATTTCTATACTGCCCAATAGCTGAAGCGCTCTGGGCGGTTCACAAAAATATGCCAGATGTGACCTTGCCATAATTTATACATGGGCATTATGATCCAGGCTGCTTTTATTTTCATCTACTTTCCTAATAATCAGAAGTGTGGAATTTGCCTCCCCCTCCCCATTGCTGCTGTACACATGTTCAATTCATGTGTTCAATGAGCTTTACATCATGCAAAGGGCTGGATGTGCCTGATCTCGTCTGTTCTCAGAAGCTAAGCAGGGTCAGCCCTGGTTAGTACTTGGATGGGAGACTAGGAATCAGGTTTCCTGCACTGAGCAGGGAGTTGGACTCCATGGTCTTGAAGGCCCATCCAACCCTATGATTCTATGTCTCTGTCTATCCCAAGATCTCTTTCCTGGGTTGTCACAGCCATTGTAGTTCTTCCAAAAGCCCTGTCAGAGCAGTTATCTGCCTGAGTATCCCTGTAGTTGAGCACAAAACAAGACATGTGTTCTCTAATGCAAAATTTGGAACCATCTGGCTTCTCATATCGATCAGCCCATGTCAGAATGTGTGAGCTGAGCCTCATTCATGCCCTGCCACAAAATCTAATACAGCAGAATGGCTTTTTCAGCCTGATGGAGTAATACATCTACAGAAGCACAATCATAAAGCCACATTTTGGAAAATAATGGCTTGCTGAGCACCATGGTGAAAGTATGCAGTTTAATGAAAAGTATGTACCATGATGTAATTTAGTGGTGCTTCATGTCCATTCCAATTCCACTAGTTTACCTGTGAAGAATTTTGCTGACCTCTCCTTGACCCATGACCCTGAGAGTAAATACCACTGTATGATTCAAATGGAAAAGAATGATAAGGCTGCAGTCCTATACACACTTACCAAGGAGTAAGCCCCATTTAACTCAGTTGGCTTTACTTCTAAGGAAACAAGCATAGAATGGTGCTGCAAAGCTGCTTTAGCAAACATATTACATTGCTCAGATGCTCAGCCTGTTCCCTCTTAACGCTTAACTACATCGCTTAGTTAACACATTTTCCAGAGAAGGCAGTGATGTCAGAACAAAGGGCAACATGGATACTAGAATACCTTTTGAGATTAAGAGCTGATTATTCATTCAGGGTGTAGACAGAGTTATGCATAATACAGTACATGATAAAGTAACCTGAAAAATCTTCTCCATTACCATGAAAAACATAAGTTATATATGGAACAAACATATTGAAAAGGCAGACAACACCTGACTCCTATAATAACAATAATATGTGAGAACCACAATATTGAATCCTTCTTTGTGGGTGTTTGCTAGCATTGAAAAAACTAAAAAAAGAAGATACTGAGAACCAGAATGTAGCCATATGTATTAGAGAAGAGGTACCCACTGACCTGGTCTGCATGATCACTGCAGTTTAGACAAGCCACAGTGCCCGGTTTAAGCTGCTGCAGCACATGCCAGGCCTGATTTGCATGATCACTGCCCAGGTGCAGCTTGTCATGTCATCTGTCCTTCCAGTGCCAGCATGGCATGTTTGCCTAGCACTGGAAGGACAGCAGTGTAAGTACCAGGCCAAGCTATCTGGATAGAACATTCCAAAACTGGGACACCACCGCTGAGAATTTTCTCTCCCTGGTAGCCCTCCTACCCACCTTTGCTTCAGGTGCCAAAGGCACCTGAAAAAGGCTCTCAACAGAAGATCTTAATGTATGGGCAAATATATACAGAGCCAAAGGTCCTTCAAGTACTCTAGTCCTAAGCCATAAAGGGCTTTAAAGGCACAATCCTATCAAGATAGACGTCAGCCTCTGCAGTCAGAGGCTGACACCTATCCAATGCAGGGCAGATGGAGCATGGAGGGAATCCTCTCCTCCGTGCTCCAGCTGCCCTGCATTTGCAGCTAGACACACATTTTCACATGTCAGGCTATGGCTTTGAAGAGGGGGAGGGAAAGGGCCCGGAGAGCCGGTAGGAAGCCATTTAAAGCAGCTTCCACATTCTCCTCCCCTCCCACCCAGACTGCCCCCTTTTTGCCCTCTCCATGCTCCATTTATGAGCACAGAGGTGCCAGTGGTGCGGAAAGAACCATGCTGACTACGAGGGGGCAGGGAGCGTGGTTTTCAGAAACCAAAAAAATCCTATGGCTGTCTAGACAGTGTCTAGTGGCCATAGGATTGCTCTGCCTGTGTCAAAACTAGGAGGGCCCATGAATCTTACTATGGGGGAGATAAGAGAGCTCCTCCATCACACGTTACCTCAGAAGCACAAGGTGATGTGTGGCATATTACTTTGGTGATATTTTTGTGAAGCTGTCCTCAATTAGACTTCCTTTCTTTCTCTTCCTTCCTGTATTTCATTCAGAGGCTATATCTTGCATCACGCAGTGATGCAGGTCAGTGAAATATAGGCAATACTAGCCCTATGCAAGTGTTTGCCTGCAGTCAGTGTATAGCTAAAGTGGGGCAGGATGTGGGCGAGCACACAAGCCCACCACCAAATGCATTAAAGATCTTTGCATGTTGAGCATGAAGGCCCAAATAGGGGCCTGTAAGCGGAATTATATTTCGTTTATAGTATTTCTATATTGCCTTTCTAAGACCAACCAAGGAGGTTTACAAATCTCTTACCAAAACACAAAAACCATGATCAGATTAAAACAGTAAAAACAACATTAAAAACCATAACAACAATTTTAAAATGAATGAATGCTTGCTGACTGTTTGACTGAAAGCACTTACAAAGTTTCCGTGATTGCAAACTCTGCCTTATCAGCCTTCCTGATCACAGGAGCTTTGCAAGTAAGTTCAGCCAAATGCGCTTCCAAGCCCCTATTCACACTCCATGCACGGAAATCTTTAACACAGCTCGGCACATGGGGACATTTGGAGGCAGACCTTGCATGCTTGCCTATGTCCCATCCTCACTTTAGCTCTACTCATGTTGCAGGCCCTATATCTAAGAATACCACAATATTGGCATACATCCCTGTGGTTACATGATCCTGATGACAGATAACACTATGTTTCATCATGACTTTAGAAAACCTTTCTTACAGTGCTCTCATAACATTCCACTGATGTTACTAATGTAAAATACAGGACGTCATGGTCAGGGTTTGTCCTAAACAATTAATCCTACTGGTTCCAACGAAGAGCCTTGGCATCTGGTAGGTTAGCATGGAAATACGTGTGACTTTTTTTCTTAACACTATGATAACTTACTGTTATTGGGCAATATAAAATACTGTTAATAATAGATAAATGCTGAATTACTTCAACACTTTAGGAGGAAGTGCAAATGAGCACATCTATATCCAGAATTTTAGCACTAGGGTTATGGAACTTTTCTTTACATTTTTCTGAGGTTCTTCCTCTATCCAACATTGGAGTTGTAAACCCTAAGACCAGGGGGGAATCTTCATGATAATAGAATGAGAAGCTCATTGGAGTATTATCCAGATTTTCGTGGAATCAGCTTTAGTCCAGCAGGGACACACAAAGCAAGAAAAGCTGAGTGTACGTATCTTTAAAATCTGGTTTTCACGGGTCACACAGCATTTGAAAGGAACACACTTCCAGGTTGGGTGGGAGAAGTAGAACTGAATGTCATCAACCTGGCAGGGGCTGTTCACCCAATGAGAGAGGCTTGTTTCCCCACCCCTGTCCAGGCTCCCCCTGCTACATTATTATGAAGGGAAAGTAAGTAATTCACAATTCCATTCCAGCAAACTGTCACAGAGTTATTGCTCCCACCCCCTTTTCCCTAATGTGTGCACTTTTGCCTGAAGAAGCCAAAATCCCGAATTCTCCAGTGCAGCATCTGAAGGCTCCCTATGAGAGCACACCACCTCCCCAATTTCACCCCATTCCAGCAAACTGTTGCAGAGTTATAGCTTCCAACCCCCCTTTCTCCTTCCCTGAGTACTTCTCCCTGCTTGCAATGACAGCGACCTCTCACTCAGCTCCCATGGTAGATTGCTACTGCAATTAAGCCCTTATGTGCATAAGGGCTTATGCCCTTAAGCCCTTACTGCAAGCATCACAGAGAAGCAAAGTTATGAGACATCAGAGAAGTGACTTCACACAATATCAGAGAAAAGACTTTACACAACATCACAGAAGCTTCTAACATGCTGCACTGGATTCTTGCACTGAGCGGGGAGTTGGACTCAATGGTCTTATAGACCCCTTCCAACACTACTATTCTCTGATTCTATGATCAGAGAAGTGCATAATCACTGAGGCTAATTACTCCCACTGGTGAAAAAGGAAGTGCAGTGGGATTCTGAAGGCTCCCAAGAGCTCTCTAGCACTTTTATGTGTTGGAAAGGCAGGCTAGTTATTCTAGTTACCTAGGGGATGGCCAGGTGAAAGACATACCCTTAGGAACACCTCGATCATACCGAATTTAAAGCGGAGGGATGGGCACACAGCAGCTGAACCTCAGGGGAGCTGAATTAAAGAAAAACAATTGAGTAAAATACTCTGCAAAAATGCACCTTCCCTACAGGTAAACTCTGGGGTGTCTGCAGAGTGGCCATGATGTCATGTGTCCCTAATGACTTTAAGCCACAGCAGCATCAGAGAAAACCTTCCATGTAGATGGGCCCCAGGGCAGAAAAAGTATATGATGTGATAAAGCCCTTAAGTATTTACCTAGCAGACGCAGTACTAATGTTGCCATGGCTCATAATTATTCCATTTAACTGGACCCAGTAGCACAGGGTCTGCGTTTGTGTGCCAGTCTCTGCATATACACATGTACAATCATCTCTCCAGATGTCTGTGCTATATTTGCGGATGCCAGCAAGAGGGGTCACATGACACATGCATTGTCAGGGGTGGGCCTACCCTCTGGAACAGCATGGAGGTAGCACTGGCGCTTGGTGGGAAGATGTTGAAATTGGTAGAACTTCAGTCAGGAAGTGCTCCTGCTGGTAGGAGGAAATGCCGGACCCAAGCCAGGGAACTAAAACCCTTTGCTACTTCCAGTGTAGACTGAACATGGTCCTACTTTAAAAGGCCAGACCCCGCAGACTGCTCTTGTGTGTTTATGTCGCCAGGTTACTTGAATGCCCAAACAGAACTAGTATGTACATCTGTATTCTGACCCATCCCCAGCACCACATAGTTCTTCTCTAGCTTTGATTACAATCTGAGATACAGCTACAGGAGAATTGAGGAGGGGAGAGGTTGCTTCTCCCTTCCCCTTCCGTGTGCTTACCTGACTCAGTTTCTGACTCAGTTTCTGTTGGGGCAGTGAGAGAGTTGCTTACCTCCCTTCTGCTCTTCCTTTCCCCTGCCCTCCCCGCCTCCTCTGGTGCATGAAACACTGCTGTAGGGAGAGAATGAGGAGGGGAAGATGCAGAAGGGATGGAGGAGGAGGAGGAGGAGGAGGAGGAGGAGGAGGAGGAGGAGAGAAAGGCTTCCTTCC
Organism: Heloderma suspectum; assembly: GCF_057233095.1. NCBI lineage: Eukaryota > Metazoa > Chordata > Lepidosauria > Squamata > Helodermatidae > Heloderma > Heloderma suspectum. The sequence continues at coordinate 55,048,173 of NC_139460.1, read as the reverse complement.
TGCTGCTAGAGTCCAGCCTCTGCAGCCACCAGGTTGTGAGTTGATTTTGGTATAGTCCACCATGGTAAAAAAGGGCATATAAATAAACTAAATTTTATTTATTTCTGTGAGTGAGTTATTACTTTGTATCCCATATCTTAATCCAGAAGGATCTCCGAGGCAGCTGACCTAAAATAAATAATATTAGGGCTGCTTGAACTGCATCTTACATATAGAGTTGTTCTGTAGCAGCATATGGTCTCCCGAACCCCAGTTCTTATTAGGTCATTGTGGTTGTTCTTAACACCGTTCATCCCAGTTCACTCCCCATGACTGCTAGCAATTGTGTGGCCCTTTGCCTGGCTAGGCTTTCCTTACTCCATGCCCTCTAGGACTGCAGGTCTTTCACAGTCCAGCACCAGGGACAGAGGAGCCATTGGCAGAGTAGTGCCTCAGGTGAGTTGTTTAGCAATGGCAATAGCCTGGCTGAGGGCCCTTCCCCTGAGGACCACAAGTATTTTCACAGTCCAAGAAGGGGGGGGGGCGAGGGCAGCCGCTGAGAGCTCATGAGGGTGTGGCAATTACAAGTAAATTTAGATCATTCAAATTTAAATTTTCCAAGAGTTCTCCAATGTAATTTGTAATTGCTGGTCCTAATCTGAACAGTGTGGGAGGATTTGGTCATCATTACACATCACGGAATCTGACACTGAGATTAGGAGGCAGGAGTGGGGAACAAATTCAGTTTAGGATACAATCCTATGCATGTTTAGACAGAAGAAAGTCCTACAACTTCCTGCATTCCCTTGGGGAATGCAGGAAGTTGTAGGACTTTCTTCTGTCTAAACATACATAGAATTACACACATACACCCTTAAAGTTGATAAAGATGTTACTTAAAAGTTCCTTAGAAATGCAAAGACCAGGAACCATTTTAAGTTTGAAAGGGTATAATTTGGGGAAATACAGGAAGAAGACAAACTGGCATATTTGAAAAGTTAATACAACGCTGTTGCAAATTTCAGGAATGGAACTGTCATTACAATTAATGTGAAATAATAAGACACTTCCTAGACTCGCTAATTTCATTCACATTCTTAATTTTTTTATGCTGAAATACTGAAAGAGCAGGAAAATGACGTCTATTAAAAGTTTAACCAAAAAAAAAGGGTAATGTGTTGATTTTGGTGTTCTTTCAGCAGAGGAAATAATTTTTAGAAGCTATTAAAGAATGTTCTCAGGAATTGTGAAGTGACCAAACACATTGATTCAAACATAATCAGTTAGGGCTGAGCAGAGATGTCATGAATATTTTATCCCCCTGTGAAATGCACACTGTCTATTCAGGAGAGTCCTTTTTTGTCATTTCTTCCCCTCAAGGGATGGGTACCGCAGAGAAAAGGCACATCACCACTCTATCACTCAGCCAGCCTTGCAGTCCTGGTGCAGTATTCACCTGCTATTCAGGAAGCAGCACATTTGCTCTATGGTAAGTCTCTTTAGAACCCTTGTTAGGAGTAGCTTTGGGGCTGCTGCTTCTTTTTAAATAGACCTTCTTCCTAGTAAAAGTGATTTCATCATGCAGCCAATCAAATCTGGCCACATGATGATGTAACAATGTCATGGCAACTAGGAAGATTATTTCTCAGCTGGGGCCGTAAAGCATAGTGAACCAACAGTCTTGGAGGAAATTTGGGATGCCCTTCAAAGCCCCCTTTCCACACCAAAAAATGTTCTCTAGGGAAGATTCAGGTCAGCTTTAACATAAATGCCCCCTACTGTATCCAAATCTAGAACTAGAAAAGGGTGAAACATGGGCTGATAGAGAGGGCCCAGCCAAGATTTCCGACTAGAATGAGCTTTTCCCTCATCCCATATGTGAGGAGTAGTGGATGCTTTGGGCATTATCCAATGCTGGCAGTCTGTCAGCACCAATCATGTTGCACTACTGGGGATAATCAACAGGAAGTGCAACAGGAAGCTAGTGCTTCATAGTGTAACCTGGGAATCTAGCGCAAACTAATGTTTCTGGAATGGAAAAAGTAAGTGGAGCTCCCTTCTGGGCACTCCACTGGCTTGTCCCATTCCAGAAGTATTCGTTTGAGCTTGTTTCCAATTTTGCTATCAAGTGTTAGCTTCCCATTGTTCTAGCGCTCATTACTGCTAATGCAAGGACAGCATTGGATACTGTCCAGTGTTACCAAACCTGCAGATGTTCTGAAAGTTTCCAGTAACTTTGGATGAGCAATATTTCAGTCAAGGCTGCTTTCCATGCTGCGTTTTGTTGTACTGAGATACAGATACCCACGTACAAAATCTACGTGCACTGTGACAGTTGCAAAGGCTGTATGTGTGTATATCTTTCTACTTTTCACTTTAACATTTCTGGAAATGGGGCCTGGAATGTTTCTTGGTTGTTGCTTCTGCTTTCTAAATAAACATAAATAAATTTCTGTCTTCTAAATAAAAAAAGCAATTCACACACATGCATCCTTCACATCTGATGCAGCGTGCACACATTTTGTACTCAGGTTGCTGTACCCAAATAAAAAATATACTGTGAAAAGATTTGCTTAGGCTCCATAGCCACATATTAAAGTCCAATACATTTCAAGTCATAAGACTCTTCTTCAGGGGCAATCAGCTTGAATCTCTTCAAGAGACAGCTAGAAAAATGATGTATGCTATTTCATAGAAATATCCACAGAGCTTATAAGACTACAAAAGGGAAAGGACATTTCATTTCCCAGAGAAGGTAAACTGTTTATTTGCCATTCTGTAAGTGACACTTTTATCCTGAGCAACTCAAATGTTTATGAACATTCCATGACCTCACAGAAGCTAAATCAATGGTAGAGGAGGGCACAGAGAACAACTGTTTTTGTACAAGCTTAGTGCTCAAAGGAGTTTACACTTTTCTCATGCCAGGATGTGTGTCCCATGATTAATGCTCAAATTTTAATATAGAATTGTAAGAGTTCTATATGCTAAGGTATATATACTATATACATAAGAATAGAAAAAACCAAAAGGTTATTCAGCCAAATACCTTGTCCAAAAGTATGATTTTTCTTAATATTTTGGGTAAGTAAGCATTAACCTCAGGGCCTTTCCTATTTCCTAGCTAGAACATGTGTCCATCTATATTGCCTGTGCTCCATACTGAAGCTGGCATGTATGCAAACTATAGCAAATCTTTGAGTACATGCACATTCATCAGTCATAGCCTGGCTATACAAAATATGAAGAGTATGTATTTAATACGCAGTCATTTTGACTGCAAACAATGTAAATAGGAAGAGACCCATTTTCTTAGTTCCCAGTTACATTTTTGAGCAGTGATAATTATTAAATAAACATTTTGCAAAATTCATACTTATCACATGAGCGGTTGTACAGCATCTTCATGTTAAGTGACATTTTCTTCACAATCACCTTGGAAGATCTAGATCAGCCTTCCCCAACCTGGTGCCCTCCAGATGTGTTGGACTGGAAATGCTAGCTGGAAATGCTGGGGGTTGCAATCCAGCACATCTGGGAGGTACTAGGCTGGGGAAGGCTGATCTAGATATATTGTTCTCATGGGAATATATTATAAATATCTATGATCTCACCTCATGTCTATCATCAGCCATCTTTATGATGCTGTGAAACTGAATGTGGTGCTTCAATTTCTGTATCTACCAAAATTCTGCAAGAGTTTTCCTCTTGCAGTGTTTTAACTGCTAACTTCAAAGACATACAAGCAGGCAGGTGCTGTTACAATACAGTTCAGTTTTATATCAAGTTAATAATCATGAACTGCTTGCACTCAATATGCCATTTGGAGTATTATTTATTTAGATAAATGGTGAAGTGCTCTGACTAAAATGACATCCTATAAATAACAGAACTTCCATCTATTATTATTTTAAAAAATGCATTACAAAAAGCATGACGCAATTCATCTTGTCTTGTCAAACTTTTATGGATACTCATACAAGATTAAAGCCCTCAGACAATCCCTAATATTCTGATGTTGTCTATTAAAACCTAAGAAAATGTCAGGGTCTTAGCTGAAGTAATACTCCCCCACTCCAGGTATTTCAACTTGAAATACCTTGGTCTTTAAAGAGTATTTAAACACCTTTACAAATTAAAGGTATTTGAGCCGATGATGTAAGGAGACAGTATAGAAAAAAGAGGATTGTGTTTTAAAAGTCCATTTCCATGGCTTACTTCTGTGTTCCATTTCTGTGGGTTATTTCTGAGTAGACATGTACATGGAGCTGTGCTTTGTATGCCTGAATTCTGTTGTACTGGGGCTTACTTCTCAGTAGACACAGAAATAATTGAGCTGTGCCATTGGTGCTCAGTGGGAAGATATCCAAATTGGTAGAAATTACATCTGGCCCCACCCACTTTATTCTGGCCCTGCCCACTGCTGGAATGTGCCCTCGAGACCCTTCCCAACTCGGGATTCAGTCCCTGGGCCAAAAAAAGGTTCCCTACACCTGCCTTAATTCTTTCGCAACTATAACCAAGCTTAGGTAACTGCATATACTCTCATTCAAACCTTACAACCCTTGTTTCTCCTTCCTCTACCTCTGCTGCCTTCCATACATGACATTTATTGGAGGTAAATACATGTCTGTTTCTTTGCTAATAAAACTCTGCGAAGTGCCCTTGTCAAGTCATACCAAATGCCATAATTGTCAACTATCAAATACTGTAAGAGTTTCAGCAATTGTCAGTACTAAACACCACTATATACCAGTTTTCAGGTGGTGCCAAATATTAAACAGTAATATCAAATCATCTGATTGGCCCCAACCAAGTTAACTCTGCCCAGGAAGGGGACTTCTTTTAGCCATGACAAACTTTAGCTGGATCAAAATAAATATTCGGCAAGCACACACAACATCAAAATTTGCAGAGGAGGATTCTTAGGATAATTTTGGAAGATAAAATTTGTTTGGTTCTATGTTGCAGCTGCTATTCGATGAACAAAGAAATTAAATCCAGTCTGATAAACTGGCAGTGAGCTAGCAACTGAAGCAGATGAAACCCAGGGAAGGAGTATGAATGACGACACTCAGGCCTGGCTTCAGCACCCAGCTTCCTCTGGAGATGCTGGGACCTGAGTGCCCTGGAAAGGTACACTGCTGATGCCTGTCCTATAGCCCCTGCCCTGCACACAGTGTTCCAGTAGCCAGCTTCCAGGTCATGGGGATGGGGGAAACAAGATGGTACCAGGCAATCTCCAGTCACTGATGCACCTAAAGATAAATTAGAAGGGTAAAAATTAACTTAAAAAAATTAAAAGGGGACCCCCAGCAGTGGGTGGGGCCCAAAGAATAGCATTTTGCCATGAGCCCCCTGAACCCTGGGGTCAGCCCTGATGATTGTACTTGAAGATGGGAAATTTTTTCAGTAAATGTTTTTCACACCTGCATATGCTCCCAGTTCAAGGCCATTAAAAACTGGCGCGTTAGAAGAGAAGGAAAAGAACAACAACTTCTGTGAATGTACTTTGCAGCCTTGAGAAGTTATGTTGACTCATTTCTAATGACCAGAACCCCTTGGGAGAACAATGCAAAAACGACAAGCATTCCTGATCCTGCTTCGAAGCTGTTATAAAGACTGAAGTCTCACCCTGGGCTGACATGAATTATTTCAGTCCTGGCTATCACTTGCTGATAAAAGCATTTCCATTGTTTATTATGACTGATGTTAATTACTTTTGTATTTAGAGCTTTTCACTGAACACTTTGGATTTCAGTGAATACATTACTGTCTCATTTCAGTAAATACTTTCTTTACAACTTGGCCTTTGTTATCAGAGCACAGAGAACCAGATGAAAAATAGCACTAGCTAAGTGATTGTTTTATTTCTTTGAGATAAGATTTTTCTATTAATAGAATCAGACAATTATTCGAGGACATTGCACATTAATTAAGTTATGCACCAGGTCTCAAGGACTCCATCATTTGATTCTCTCTCTCAGCTGATTTAATACTAAGCATGCAAGACAAATTTGCTGTATTTTCTAGCTCTCTTATTTAGTATGAATCATAAGAGTTGATGGACAGGAAAAAATACATACAGTATGATCCAATCCACAATTCAGATATATTAGTTGAGGCTCAAAGAACTTACCTATCATAGCTGACTCTGTGAGATATTACAATTATCTTCTAACCAGAAGTTTTCATCCATGATTCCATCTGTTCTTCTCTGACATTTCTTACTGGTAATTGTTTTTTATATTATATTCCCAGTCCCCCCCCCCCATCTTTTAATTCTTTCTTTGTCAGACATATAGCGAAACCTATGGAGAAATGGCGCGATATTATTAAGGTAAAAGTCTTGGTCAGGAAAAGCTCTAGGAACTCCATACATTTGTGCAGTCTTACAATCACAATCTGAAAGAAACTGAAGGTTATCAAGCTCAATGCCTTTCTCAAGGTGGATCTCCTACTCCTCATGCTCTCACAGGCTAATCAGCATAAAGAAAAAAGTATCAGAGAACAGACCACAGTGGACCACATCGCCTTGTTATCTACGTTTCTCCCCAAAATTTACTTATAAGTTACAAGATGTAACAGTAAGTTACAAGGTTCAGCTCAGGCCTGCAATATGACTGCTGCCAAAAATCCACCTCTCTGAATTCAGAGCTCCACGTTGTAAGTAGCAACTATGTGGAACAAAATCACCCAGACTCTGTGGTTACTTCCCCTACCAGCACCTCACCTCTTTCTGGGGCAGTGGCATGGAAAGTAAACACATACCCATGATGGTATTCCATGTTGTTGCTTTTTACTTTGAACTGACCGGCTTAGAGATATGTACCTCTGATAACATGTGGATTGTGTTCAGTCACACTAAATTCCAGTCCATAATAGAAAGCATTTGAATTTTTCTTCATGGGGTACATGACAACTTGTGCTATTCAATGAATTAGCAGGAAGTTAGTAAAGCAACTGAGTGATTATTATCATGCTATAGTCTGAACTAAAAACAGCAAAAGGGGAGGGGTTGATACTGTGTGTGTGTGTGTGCGCGCGCGCGCGCGTGTCAACTGTATATATACAATATCTGGTGCTGCTAGTGGTTCCAAATCTACACCACAACACAGAACTCTATGAAAATAGTGTGCATGAGAGAGAGAGAGAGAGAGAGAGAGAGAGAGAGAGATGCAGATAAACATTACAGCTTTGTGACAATTTACAATAATCACAGGAAGCAATTACTTAAAAGCAGTTCTTAACCCAGCAAAGATCTGGGAGCAGATTAAGGACTTATATGTGGTCCACTACCTCTCTTCCTGGTTCAACATTTGCCTGTTTCTTCATTGGGCCCGTTTCTTCATTGTCTGCAGCTGGAACTTACCCTCCTCCCAATTAAACCCTTGCTTCTGAGTAGACTCTGGGTGAAAGTCTGGCAGTCAGGTAGGTGCTCCAATGACTATTTTGAGTCACCAACCTGGTCCACCGCCATCTGTGCTCTGGAGAGCTGCGGAATAAGGAGTGTCAGGATCCAAGGCAGGGCTCAGGATGGGGTCAAAAGGGGTCCTTCAGGACCCCAGGCAAGGGGTCATGAAGAAGATGGAGGAAGAAGAAATGTGGAGAATGTGTTTCTGGTGCTGGAGGAAGAATGTTTTTTTAATTTGATATGAATGCTCAACACATTTTCTCCTTCATCAGGAGCAATAGACTTCTACAGTTATCCAATCTTCATTCTTTGGTAAGTGTTACCAAAACACTCCACATTCATAGACAGAATGTACATGTCATGAAGAGACAGGACTCCTCAGGCTCCCTCATATCTTCTGTGGGCATCGGGTTTGCTGTAGAATTCCAGTACTCCTCCTCTAAAAAGGTCTTCCCTGAACTTGGGTTGGCTGGGGGTCTGACACTCTCACAACAGTGCATCAGAGAGAAAGTATCCTTGGATTAGTAATTACATCCCTTTAGAACCAGAAAATCATAGCACTTTTGACTTTCAACACCACAGCTTCTCCACCATCTTGAACCCAGTCCTCTGTTAACAACACAGCTTTACACGAATATATCTGGTGCGAGAGGAGTTTATTTATTTATTTCATTTCTATACCACCCAATAGCCAAAGCTCTCTGGGTGGTTTACAAAAATTAAAATTAAGGAGCACACAATAAAACAATATAATATACTATATATATATATATATATATATATATACACACACACACACACACACACACACATATATATATATATATATATATATATATAACATTAAAACCACAGTATAACAACACAACCAGACTAAAACCAGAATAAAACCTAGCAGCAGTGCAGTAATTTAAAATACAGATTTAAAACAGCAAAACTAAGGCTGGATCTACACTTACCACCTTTTTTCACTTCCAATGAGGTTTCACCGCCTGCCTTTCACACTACACAGTAGCCGCCTCAAATTGGAACTGGAATTTCCCACTTCCGTGCTCCCGCTTTCAATACCCTAATATCCCGGTATTTCCCCTTAATGTGCTCTGATTTTCCACCTTCGCTACCATATCTGGTCATAGTCCCCTCCCCCGCGTGTCCATATATGGCAGTGTTTGTATTTCCCTCCTGTCCAATCACAGCTCTCAACAGCCCCATCTCTTCTTCCGGCTACTGATCGCATAGCTTCCTCAGCAGCCCCCGTTTCCTCAGCAACAAGAAAAGGCTGGATGTGCACACGCTTGTCTGATCTCAGAAGCTAAGCGGGGTCAGCCCCCGTCAGTAGTTGGATGGGCGACCGCCTGGGAATCAGGCTTCCTGCACTGAGCAGGCGGTTGTTCTATCCCTTCAAATGAGACTAAGTTTTACCCCTTCCTATCCCCCACTGTGGATGTTTTTTTTTAAATTAAGGTATTATCCTTGCAGAATCGTGGCTTCTCCGCGATGTTTTTTCTTCTTCTAATTAAGGCATGATCTTCAAAGATTCAAAGTTGTGAAGCTTTGAATACCAGCACTTTGAATCCCAGCACTTTAATCAGGCCCGGAAATGGACTGGCAGCCAGTGCAGCTGGAAAAGTACTGGCATAATATGAGCTCATTGGCCAGTCCCTGTTAACAATCTTGCTGCCCTATTTTGGACTAGCTGAAGTTTCCAGACCAATTTCAAAGGCAGCCCCATGTATAACACATTGCAGTAATCCAGACAAGAAGTTATCAGAGCACAGATAACTGTAGCTAGGCTATCTCTGTCCAGTTAAGGGCGTAGTTGGTATACCAGCCTAAGCTGATAAAAAGTGCTCCGTGCCACTGAGTTCACCTGTGCCTCAAGTGACAGTTCTGGATCCAAGAGCACCCCCAAACTACAAACATGATCCTTTAGGGTGAGTGCAGCCCCCTCCAGAACAGGTTGAACAGGTTGAGAGTTCTCTATAATTAGGTGCTAGTCCATGCTGAAATCTATTTCCTCTACTGTTGCCTTCTACAAGACAACATAACTGAGAGTAAAAGTTCTGGTGCTGCTATAACAAATTAAATCAGCCAGATTGTTGTTGTTGTTGAGTCATTCAGTCGTGTCCGACTCTTCGTGACCCCATGGACCATAGCACGGCAGGCCTTCCTGTCCTGCGCTCTCTCCCGGAGTGTGCTCAAGTTGATATTCATTGCATTGATGATGCTATCTAGCCATCTCATCCTCTGCCGTCCCCTTCTCCTTTTGCCTTCCATCTTTCCCAGCATCAGGGTCTTTTCCAGGGAGTTTTCTCTTCGCATTAGGTGGCCAAAATATTTCAGCTTCAGCTTCAGTATCTGTCCTTCCAAGGAGCATTCAGGGTTGATTTCCTTTAGGATGGACTGATTTGACCTCCTTGCAGTCCAGGGGACTCTTAAGAGTCTTCTCCAGCACCTCAGTTTGAAAGCATCGATTCTTTGGCGCTCAGCCCTCCTTATAGTCCAGCTCTCACAGCCATACGTTGCTACTGGGAAAACCATAGCTTTGATTAGACGGACCTTTGTCGGCAAGGTGATGTCTCTGCTTCTTACGATGCTGTCTAGGTTTGCCATAACTTTCCTCCCAAGGAGCAAGCGTCTTTTAATTTCATACAGTCACCATCTATGGTGATCTTGGAGCCCAAGAAAGTAAAAGCTGTCATTGATTCCATTTCTTCCCCTTCTATATGCCAGGAAGTGATGGGGCCAGATGCCATGATATTCGTTTTTTTAATGTTGAGTTTCAAACCAGCTTTTGCACTCTCCACTTTCACCCTCAACAAGAGGCTCTTTAGATCCTCTTCGCTTTCTGCCATTAGGATGGTATCGTCTGCGTATCTGAGGTTGTTGATAATTCTCCCGGCAATCTTAATTCCGACCTGTGACTCATCCAACCCGGCGTTTCTCATGATGTACTCTGCATATAAATTAAATAAGCAGGGCGACAATATACAGCCTTGTCGTACTCCTTTCCCAATTTTGAACCAATCGGTTGTTCCATGTCCGGTTCTTACTGTTGCTTCTTGACCCTCGTACAGATAATCTGGTGCAATGTTACCAAACAGAAGTAGCTGCATGCTGAACTTGAAATTCTCTCTGCAGAAAGCGTAATGAATAGCTGTATTCTTCAGAGGAGCTGCAGCATATCTTCACGTGCTTCTCCTCAGATGATGGTTACATCTCTACATGCAGACAAAAGAGTAATGTGTATTTGTTTGCCACTATGTACCATTGATGTGTTCTCCATTTTATAGATGGCAAAACTGACACAGAGCAACAGTGACTTGCCTGATGCCAGCAACTCACCCTGTGACTCCACAAAGATGCTAGAATATGATACCAATTGTTCCGTTCTGGCTATACACTCTGTTCCTGTCACACTAGCTCTGTCTTTGACTATGCTAGCTTTCACATTATAGCCAGTATTAACACCATCTATAGATGTTAGAATTCTACTGGTTTTCAATTGTGCTAGGAAGATACATAATAGCCCATGCCTATGCATTAGCATTCTTCTGGAATAATCCAAAATGATAGTATATGTAACAGTATTTATATAAAATGTTGTGAGTTAGACAATATACTGGGAAGAAAACTGAGATTAAACAAAGGATAATCTTCATTTTTTCTTATATACCTATGGTATTCTCATCTCTAATGTTTATCTGCCACTATCGGTTTGACCTTATTTTCAATAGAAATCCACACTGATTTTTATAAGAGCTTCTGCAACACGACATAAATTTCAGGTTTACAGAGAGGTTTTGGTCACCAAGAATATAACTCAAATGTTCTGGCACTTTCACCAAACTCTGCCATGCTTTCAACAAACCCATTGGGTACAGTCATACCTAAAGTTCTATTGTGTTTTGTGTATTTGTGGCAATATCTTCTTTAAAAACCTGTTTGTGACATAGCATATAGTTCAGCCTTCCCCATCCTGGTGCCCATTTGGAGGGTACCAAGTTGAGGAAGACTGATGTACTTGTATCCCATGTATTTCTTTCTCTATATAAACATTTATTCCGCTGCCAAAACATTTTCTGTTAATGAGCCTATGGCTTTTTTCTTCTTCCTTGCAACATTTCCTTTGGCATCTGTATACATTGCATGTGCAACATTACAATGTTTAAAGGGTAGACATCCCATGATGTGGTGCAACTGTAAGCAAAAACACATGTGCAATAGCTTTTAGGGCTTACGTTCAAGCATTACAGGAAATATAAACAGACTCTAAAGAATTTCAACTCAGACCAACATCTCCAGGCAGAAATCCATGTGCTGGGTCCAAGAAAACCCTGAGAATTTCAATCCAGCACTAAATGTAGGTAGCTCTTAGGAGATTCTGCATCTATGAAATCTGTTGAATCTATTGGAATCAGCTCTAAAAGCAATACCTAAGGGCAAACTACCAGGACTCTAAAGGAGCTATCCAATGTGCTGACACCTATCCCCAAAATGGACCCAGCACTTTGGGTAGCTCTTGTAGTGTTCTGGCTCGTTCTGATTAAAACCCAGAATGGAATCACACCCTCACCGAAATCAGAGCCACCAGCCTCCACTGCACTGGGGCTGTTCATGCAACATGCTAGCCTACACTCAGTGCTTGAGTGTGGGTTGTTGTTAAAGCGTAGGTTGTTCGTTGAACCATGGGTTAGCATGTTGTCTGAACCCAGGACATTTTTCACAGGGTGGCTTGTTAACCACCCTGAACAACCCAACAACAAACCATGGGCTCTCCAGGTGGCTTGTTCAAGGAAAATAAGCCACACTGCATGGTTAAATAGCCACCCTGCCTAAAATGTCCTGGGTTCAGACAACATGCTAACCCACGGTAAGCATGTTGTGCGAAACCAGTCAGTATGGTTTCAGACAAACTTTTTAAAAGTTTGCTTAAACTGTTCACTTCTATTGTGAAGAAAAAGCAGCTAGGAGACCCCAATACAGAATGTGATCTCATTTCAGAATGGGGGCCCACACCAGTTTTCTGTGGAAGTTGCACCCGCTGGCTGTTATTTGACTCCAAAGATGCCACTCTGTGGAACTCCCTCCCTAGGGAACTCCACCATGCCCCCAATTTAATAAGCTTCCACCGTGCATTAAAAACGTGGTTGTTCAGGCACGCATTTGAGGTGGGTTAGGGTATTTTAGAAAATGTTTTTACTGTAGAATTTTTTGTTTTAAACTGCTTTATTATATACTTCGTACATCGCCCAGAGTGGCTGGGTGACCAGCCAGATGGGCGATTAATAAATTTAATAAATAAATAAATAAAGACATTCAGCAGGAAACTAGTACAGGACCCCAATCTGGACTGGAAGTAAATTCCAAATACGGGGCTCATGACTGCTCTTTCTTCAAACTAAGTGGCCAGCTTAAGCATACTTCTTCTTTTTTTAAGAACATGAATATAATGTAGTGTACAGTTTGGCCTTAAGAGGAAAGATTCGAGTCTTTTATATTTGGTTCATAGAGGGAAAAAATTGAAAGCGCATGAATTCCAGTGCGTACATTAGGTTTAAATCCCAGGGAAGTTGTGGACTACTCCTTGGGTGACTGGGCAAGGCACCTCTGCTAATTACAGCACTAGTATGAGAATTATTACTATTTAACATTTATATAGCATTAAGCATATGTAAGGTCACGCAAGGTAGAAACTGAAAAACACTCTCCATCAGAAACAAATTCAACTTAATAAGCATGTGGTCACTTTGAAAGTTGAGCTTCTGACATTTGAGCCAGCCATAGTAAATTGGCTGATCTCTATTTCGGTACCTGTCTAGAACCATCACAACAATGGCAGCAGAAAAACAGGAGATATTTTATTTATGCTCTTGAGAGAATATACAATATATCAGCCTTCCCCAACCTAGTGCCCTCCCGATGTTTTGAACTACAACTCTCAGCTCAAAACATCTGGAGGGCACCAGGTTGAGGAAGGTTGCCTTACATTTGTTGAACTTTTTTATTATTTAAATTCACACAAGCTATTGTTTTGTGTTACAATGGTTTTATATAACTTTAGAGGAAAAGGAGAGAAAAAGGCAAAAACTTGAATGTTTTCTAGTTTGGCAGGTTCACAAATAGCTTGAGATAAGGGCAAGCAAAGTGTTTTTTCATACTCTTTATCAGTGCTTCACTTCAACACATCAGCCCTGTTTTGTCATCAGGAATAATTCCACTGAGCCTTAAAAATGCAGTTCCAAATGCATATATCTCCCACAAGAACCAACCTCTTCAGCATGTTGTGACAGTCACTGTATTACTCTGGTGTTTTCTCAGGTATACATGGCATGAGAGCTTTGAACTTTGAATCAAATAGGCATCTGCTACTCCCTGGCCCTGCAGCTGGTGACGTCTTGCCTCAGCCTGTCAGGATGAGAAATGCAGCCTGTCAGACCAAGAGACTTAAAAATAATTTTTCTGACCCCCTTACTAAACTCCTCAAATCTCTCCACCTCTTTTTACATATGACACAAAGGACAAAGTTGCTTCCATTTTCTTCAGAAATGTAGAGGAAGCATATTGTGTAATATCAACCCATGTGAGCAAAAAGTGAAATATAATATATTGGCACAAACGTGCTGATTTTTTTAAAATGTTCCTTCCTTCTGACTCATTTTGGCTCAGCTCTTATCACAACATCTCATTCTCAATTTTAACAAGCAAAAACTTAGTCCTTGTTTACCCTGCTTTCTGTGTGTGCAAATCAGGAGTTTGAAATTAGTCCCAATGGAAAGACCAATCTGACTGTAGTTCATGCAGTGTAACTGTCCCTATTTCACTGTCCCAAAATGGAGCAATTAAAAAAGGGATTCTTATATCCATCCCTAAGACTCTTCTCCGCAGCTAGCCAACATGCATTCAGAAGTTCTGAGCAGAAAAGCCACAACACTTAAGCTGGTGTGGAGAATGTTTCCCCTCAAACACTTTCCTTCCATCCTAGTTCCTTTCTGAAAATGGAGCTTGGCTGAGGTCAAAAGTACTTGGGGACAGATGGTGGTGAGGTAAACAATGAGTAGGGGAAGATTTAGCACTGCCTATTATATATTCCCTTTGCTCTAAAATCTCTCTCACAATCGGAGGTTTTTTGTAATGCGACAGACCTGGATTTAAACAAACAGCTTTGCCTTCCTCACAAGTTTGCCCTCAAATCAGGATTTGAATTCAGGAATTTCCTAGAGTCCAAACCACCATTAGTTTAATGGCTAGTTTAATGGCTAGTTTATCTAGGAGCCCCGTCTTCTTTTTCTTTTTTTTACTCCAGAGTAGGCACAGGGACCCCAACTGGATCAGGGCTACTTCAGGGAAATATCGAGGCATTAAGTCTAAGTTACCAGTGTCTCCACTGATTAAAAGTGAGGGCCCATTTTAAATATTTCTGTTGAGCTCACAAAACACCAGAGTCACTACAGTTTTCTCTTACTAGATACCAACCCCAAGCCCATCAATCATTGCCTTGCTAAAGGTCTATTGTCCTTTAATTAATTGGATTTTTTTTAGTCTTTTTTTTTAGACCTTTAGTCTTCTCCTTTTTTTCCCCTGGGTAATTATTAAAATATAAGTATAACCACATAGATCCAAATGCTTAAGAGGCAAAATTCAAAGGCATCTGTCCTTGAGCATAAACTATTCTAAAATACTTGAAATTAGAATAAACACCAGAGATCTACAGAGGACATTTAAATATCTCTATTATCTTTTGTTTTTGTGCTCCAAAGATGATAATGCTTTTGTGCTTAGATTGCTTAGGCAGGCACCACAATTTTAAAGAGATTCAAGGACCTTCTTAAAAATTCTCAAGTCATTTACTTTTTCTTTTCTTTCTTTTGGCCTGAACTCCCTTGGCAACAGCAGTTTTTAAGCTCCTGCTGCCACTGAGCGCTAGGCACAAAATGTGGAGTTCGCAAATTGTCGGTGCCTCATCTTTCAAATGTGTGATCCTGATAAGGATCTTAATGGAGGAGGGATTTTGCATTTGCCAACTTTCCTATCTGGCAGCTCAGAAAATGCAGCAGCATGGCCCCGGCACTGCACTGGGGACAGAACTGATTTCAATGGAGATTGTAATAAATGAGGGCTTTAAGCTTATCATGCTCCACAGGCTGTTGTGCTTAATCGCTGCCTTTCAGGTCCCAAGGTCTGCAAAAGCACAAAGCTCTGTTGGGATGACAGCACATCATCAGGATGTTTGTGTTTGGTCACATAGCATCACATTAGCTGCGATGATGCACCGAATGAAACTTGCCCGCCCTGATCTTGAATGGCAGCCAAGCATTCTTTTGGGAAAGCATCTTCCTAAATTGTGCAGAGCTTTTACAGATACACACAAGGTGAAGAACTGAGGTGACTCTCTGGACTGGCTCTACATCAACTTGCTCCCTCTTATTGTTTTATTTGTGACTTATCTTTCAAAGGCAGCAGGGTGGGAGCTCAGAAAAACATGGCCAATACCTCCAGGGAAGGAAAGGCCAGTCCAAAGTGTTTATGCATTTCTATGAATCACCATTCTGCCTAGAGGTTTTACCAAGTCCAGGGCTTTGGCACTTAATGCAGCATTTTTGCCAACTCCTCTTTGTCTTGCATTATGCCATTGTTATCTTGCTGCCTGATTGATTGATTGATTGATTGAATTTCTGTATCGCCCCATAGCCGAAGCTCTCTTTTGGCTGGCAAAATCAGGGCTGGCTCTGCCATACAAGGTGGATTTGTTAAGTTAAGCACCAGGAGTGGCACAATTCAAGGGGAAATGCTAAAAGCAGCAAGTGAATTGAGCTTCCATGCTGCTTCCAGCATGGCCAGTTCCCCCAGTGGAGCGCCCCAGAATTTTCTGCAGTAATGCAGGGCACTGTCCATTTGCACAGGACACTTTCACCCTACCTCACCTAGGCTGGTGAAATATATTGAGCTGTAAGTGAAATCCTTTTTGAGTTGGAAGGTTCAGTAGCAAGTTGAGTAGAACAATCAATTAATCAGATGAGTAACCTACTCCGCCCAACCAATCAACCACCCCCACTTAACTTTGACATGGTTTCCTTCCATTTATAGTCAGGTGATTCTTGGAGGTCTAGCTGGTCTTCTTTCAGCTCACTTTTGTCAGAACTCAGTAGTGCGACACATACTGAATTTTTGTCTTCATGCTCCCAAGGTCCCAGGTACAGGATGTTATCTATGCCCTGCTATTTAGTATCCGAAGGACAGAACTGCTATTTTATATCTGTGTTGTGGAAAAAGCTATAAAGATCATGGGGGGGAGACTATTAATTAAAGGTGTCTAATGAATAGGGATGTCTATTTCCAGTTTGTGTCTCTTTCACATGTGTTTACTCATATGTTTGTCCTTTCCTGCTTCCACATTAATCAGCTTTTTTATTTAAAGCTGCACAAAACATCAATTTAAATACATATTTACATATTATTTTAATGTATTTTCTCTAAAAATCTGCATTTATAAAAATATTTTATCTCAAAATAGTCATTTTAAAATGTATCTTGATATATTGTTGAGCTGAGAAATGTAGACCAACATTCAAAGAAGCACAAAAACTGTTAGACAGCTACATTTCTATACATACATTAGTTGGGGAGGTGTGAATCAAGTTGATTCATAATACAGCTCACAAAGATCAAATTCCTCAAACATCCCTACAATTCCTATCACTTTGATGGGGGATGAGGTGCCCTGTGGTGATGGTGTGGGTACATTGGTAATGATGTCACAGTCTCGCCAAGAGGGTGCAAATGGCTTGGGACCAGGAGGCTGTCTTCACGAGTGATTTATTGCAAAGTTAGAGTAGTTTGAGTTCCTTCATGACAGATGACACCATCATCAATCTGCTGCCAACCAGCTGTTTCCCTCTTGAAAAGCTGCATTGTTTGAAACTCTTTTACTCCAACTTTGTTTTTACTGCAAGTGGCTCCCTGGTGGTTTTGCCACAGAGTGCCATGCCCCCGCCCATTAAAGCCTGGGCATGCCTCTGTGACCTGGCAGTGATGTGGTCAAGGGGGTGGGATGCCCTATTCCCCCTTGTTTCCCCAATGGAAGTAGTTTTTCCCATTGAGAAAATCCCCAGGAATGCAGCAGCGACCCCTCACATTACCACAGTAGTGGGGGCACTCATTCGCCTTAGGTAGCCTGCATCTAATCTTTAACATATCCCCCCCCTTCTGTGCATCTTTACTCAGAAGTAAGAAATAAATCTCGCTCACCTGCAGTGAAAGGGTTGAAGGCTAACTTTAGTAACTCACCCTAAAGCACTCTTTCACTTCTCCATTGCTCTCTTAAATCACTATTGTGATATTGTGCTTCTTTGATCTCCTGTAGTTTCTCTGATGTAAAGTCATTTCTCTATTGTTATGTAAAATCCCTTCTCTGCT
The DNA here is from genome assembly GCF_057233095.1 of Heloderma suspectum. Classification (NCBI taxonomy): domain Eukaryota; kingdom Metazoa; phylum Chordata; class Lepidosauria; order Squamata; family Helodermatidae; genus Heloderma; species Heloderma suspectum. The sequence goes on along the minus strand of NC_139460.1, from coordinate 55,030,364 downwards.
TTATCACTTTATCACATTAATGGTCTTTGGGGTTTATGGGAGCTTCTTATTGCAAGCAGGGAGAAGGAGAAAGGGGGATTGGAAACAATAGGCAAAAGTGCACACATAGGGGGGAAAGGGGGTAGGAGCAATTACTCTGTGGCAGATTGCTGGAATGCATGGAAATTGGGGTTGGGGAAAGCCCTCAGGGGGAGACTTCAAATGCTGCACTGGAGAACTGGGGATTGGGGCTTCTTCAGGGAAATCTGCACACATAGGAAAATTAGTTGCTCTCCATTCATAATAATGCAGTAGCAGGGGGGAGCCTGGACAGGGGTGGGCCTCTTGAGCAGCCCCTGCCAGTTTGATGACGTTCAGTTCTACTCCCACCACCCCAACTGGAAGTATGTTCCTTTCTAGTGCTGTGTAACCCCTGAAAACTGGGTTAAAGGTACTGTTACACTCAGCTTATCTTGTGTCCCTGATGGACCAAAGCTGATTCCATGAAAATCCGGGTAATTCTCCAACTCACTCCTCATTCCGTTGTTGTGAAGAACCCCTCAGGTTACTTAAAGGAGTGTCTTCTCCTTTACTATCCCACTAGATCATTTTGATCAGCTGGGAGGATCTCTTAGTTGTGCCACAGTTTGGAGAGGCTGTCATTAACCAGAAATGGGCTTTCTCTGTGGTAGCACCCTCCTTCTGGAATGGACTTCCCCTTGAACTTGGCCAAGCGCCACTGTTGATCTTTCAGCGTCTCTTGAAAACTCATTTATGTGCCCAGGCCTTTGTTATTTGATTTTAACTTGCCTTGGATCATGGCAGTATTTTCTTATGTGGATGTTTTTATTATTTTAATTAGAGCTGTGGACAAATGGCTTCTTGAAATTCTCCATCTTACTTGTGGGCAGAGAAATTTGGGAGACAATTTCATCGAATTTCTCCAGGGGAGGAGAAATTCTCAACCATTTCTCCCAGGCAGGGCTCCCGATTGGCAGGGCTTATGGCACAGCTTCTTTCTTTTTTGGTAAGTGTTTTTTTTTTGTTGGGGTGGGGGGGTTGTGCTGCAGCAGCATTAACTGTCTTGGCAGGCTGGCCTCCAATTTGCATCAACCACAATGAGGTAGGGGCAGTGTTGCGTCTAGCTCCAGGGATGATGGAGTTAGTCCTCTGCCAAAATCTGTCCTCCAATTTCCTGAGAGTTTTCTCTCCCCTCCCCACCCTTGTACCCTGCTCCATGAAAGAGGCTTCCATTTTTCTGCCTCATTCAGGATATTTTATAATTTATTTTTGCAGTGTTTTCAAGCTTACCTAATCACAGCTAGCCTGCCAGGCTGCCTGCTCATCCTGATTGGAAAAAGCCCTATGGGAGGAATTACCTCATGGTGCCTTAAACTGGGCTTTAATTGAAGTGTAGGAAGCTGAGGAGACTACAGGCTCCCAGATAAATTATTGTACAATGAAAAACAGGACACTTGTGTTCACGTCTCGGCCACCTCCTAAGAAAGATAAGCCCAAGAAACGCAAACCCAACCCATGAGAATTTCTCCAAAATTTCTTCACCATTGAATTTATTTTCAAAAGCAATTTCTATCAAATTGAATTAGAATGGTCAAAAACTGTGGGAGAAATTTTTGGCACAGCGCTAATGTTAATGTTGTATGTTTTAGATTGTTTACTTGTTTATATCCCCTTCATGGCCTTGTTGTGGCGAAGGGGCTTGTGTAACTCAGTGAAGCCATAAGCTATGCCATGCAGGGCCACCCAAGATGGACAGGTCATGGCAGAGAGTTCTGACAAAATGTGGTCCACTGGAGAAGGAAATGGCAACCCACTCCAGTATTCTTGCCAAGAAAACCCCATGGAACATATCACAAGGCTAAAAGATATGATGCCAGAAGAGGAGTGCCTCAGGTCAGAAGGTGTCCAATATACTACTGGGAAAGAGCAGGAATTTCCAAGTAGCGCCAGAAGAGTGAATCGGCTGGGCCAAAGCTGAAAGGACACTCAGCTGTGGATGTGTCTGGTGGTGAAAAGAAAGTCCGATGCTGTAAAGAACAATATTGTTTAGGAACCTGGACTGTAAGATCAATGAATCAAGGTAAGCTGGAGGTGGTCAAACATGAGATGGCAAGATTGAACATCAACATCTTGGGAATCAGCGAACTAAAATGGACAAGCATGGGCGAATTTAATTCAGGTGACCATTATATCGACTACTGTAGGCAAGAATCCCTTAGAAGAAATGGAGTAGCACTCATAGTCAACAAAAGGGTGGGAAAAGCAGTACTGGGGTACAATCTCAAAAATGATAGAATGATCTCAGTACGAATCCAAGGCAAACCGTTCAAAATCACAGTAATTCAAGTCTATGCCCCAACCACTGAGGCCGAAGAAGTTGAGGTTGATCGGTTCTATGAAGACCGACAACACCTTCTAGAACTAACACCAAAAAAAGATGTCCTCTTCATCATAGGGGATTGGAATGCTAAAGTAGGAAGTCAAGAAATCACCAGGATAACAGGCAAGTATGGCCTTGGTGTACAAAATGAAGCAGGGCAAAGGCTAATAGAGTTTTGCCATGAGAACACGCTGATCATAGCAAACAGGCTTTTCCAACAGCACAAGAGGCAACTCTACACATGGACATCACCAGATGGTCAATATCGAAATCAGATTGATTATGTACTTTGCAGCCAAAGATGGAGGAGCTCTATACAGTCAGTAAAAACAAGACCTGGAGCTGACTGTGGCTCAGATCATGAGCTTCTTATTGCTAAATTTCAGCTTAAATTGAAGAATGTAGGGAAAACCACTAAACCATTCAGGTATGACCTAAATCATATCCCTTATGAATATACAGTAGAGGTGATGAATAGATTTAAGGGATTAGACCTGATAGACAGAGTGCCTGAGGAACTATGGACAGAGGTCCGTCACATTGTTCAGGAGGCAGCAACGAAATCCATCCCAAAGAAAAAGAAATGCAAGAAAGCAAAGTGGCTTTCTGATGAGGCTTTACAAGTAGCTGAGGAAGGAAGGGAAGTGAAAAGCAAGGGAGAAAGGGGAAGATATATCCAACTGAATGCAGAGTTCCAGAGAATAGCAAGGAGAAACAAGAAGGCCTTCTTAAATGAACAATGCAAAGAAATCAAGGAAAACAATAGAATGGGAAAGACTAGAGATCTTTTCAAGAAAATCAGAGATTTCAAGGGAATGTTTTGTGCAAAGACGGGCATGATAAAGGACAAAGAAGGCAGGGACCTAACACAAGCAGATGAGATTAAGAAGAGGTGAAAAGAATACACAGAAGAACTATACAGGAAAGATCTGAATGTCCCTGATAGCCATGATAGTGCAGTCACTGAACTTGAGCCGGACATCCTAGAGAGTGAAGTCAAATGGGCCTTAGGAAGCATTCCTAACAACAAAGCTAGCGGAGATGACAGTATTCTAGCTGAGCTACTTAAAATCCTAAAAGATGATGCTGTTAAAGTGCTGCACTCAATATGCCAACAAATTTGGAACACTCAACAGTGGCCACAAGACTGGAAAAGGTCAGTTTACATTCCAATTCCAAAGAAGGGCAATGCCAAAGAGTGTTCAAACTACCATACCATTGCGCTCATTTCACATGCCAGCAAGGTTATGCTCAAAATCCTACAAGCTAGGCTTCAGCAGTACGTGAACTGAGAACTACCAGAAGTACAACCTGGGTTTTGAAGAGGCAGAAGAACTAGAGATCAAATTGCCAACATTCGCTGGATCTTGGAGAAAGCAAGAGAATTCCAGAAAAACGTCTATTTCTGCTTCATTGACTAAGCTAAAGCCTTTGATTGTATGGATCACAACAAACTATGGCAAATCCTTAAAGAGATGGGAGTACCAGACCACCTTACCTGTCTCCTGAGAAATCTGTATGAGGGTCAAGAAGGAACAGTAAGAACCAGACATGGAAAAACCGACTGGTTCAAAATTGGGAAAGGAGTACGACAAGGCTGTATATTGTTCCCCTGCTTATTTAACTTATATGCAGAGTACATCATGAGAAATGCTCATTTTTCAGTTTTCCCAGTAGTAACGTATGGCTGTGAGAGCTGGACTATAAGGAAGGCTGAGCGCCGAAGAATCGATGTTTTCGAACTGTGGTGCTGGAGAAGACTCTCACAAGTCCCCTGGACTGCAAGGAGGTCAAATCAGTCAATCCTAAAGGAATCAGCCCTGAGTGCTCATTGGAAGGACAGATACTGAAGCTGAAGCTCAAATATTTTGGCCACCTAATGCAAAGAGAAAACTCCCTGGAAAAGACCCTGATGCTGGGAAAGATCGAAGGCAAAAGGAGAAGGGGACGGCAGAGGATGAGATGGCTAGATAGCATCACCGATGCAATGAATATGACCTTGAGCACACTCCAGGAGAGAGCAGAGGACAGGAAGGCCTGGCGTGCTAAGGTCTATGGGGTCACGAAGAGTCGGACACGACTTAATGACTGAACAACAACTTGTTTATATGTTCTTCTGTTTTATGAAAGATGGTACAGAAACTTTTAAATAAATAACAGGAGCTCCAGCTCCTATGTGGCCTTATCTAGTCTGCAGTTCTGAGAAACAAAGAACCTGGAAAGCACCGAAGTCTCATTGTTAGCTCATCAAGAGGTCCCAGGCATCCACACAGCATCTTCCAGTGATGACGGGGCCAGCTATGGTGATAGATCTCGCCAGCCACAGACAAAATGAGCAGCACGCCCTGAGAACCTGTCTACCATCCCAGCAGCCAGCAGGAAGTAAAGCTGCTCATTGGGTTAGTGGGGGGGGGGCAAGGTCAGCACAGGTGGCAGGATGATTTCAACCCTGGGCAGCTGTCATGGTGGGTGGTGGCAGTGAGGAGAAGAATAAAGTAATCAGGCTCTTATGGAGCGCAGCAAACCCAAAGCTGACATAGGAGGGTGAGAGAGAAGTGTGATGACAGGGAAGGATACCAGAGACAGAGACAGGCTGGAAGAAAGGGGAAGGGTGATAGAAGAGAAAGGCTGGACTGAGGGAAGAAAGGAGACAAAGGGGGAAGAGGTTTAGGAAGAAAGACAGAGAATGTGGCTGGGAGAGAGAGCTAGAGAGGAAGAGAGGAAGAGAGCTCAACAAATGAAGGTGAAGCAGGAGGAAAACTTAAAGGGGTAGAATCCTTCCCAAACATACCTAAAAAGGTTGGAAGCATCATCCAGCCCAGCAACTAGACCCAGGAAAAGGGTGTGGGCCAGCTTACCCAAGAAGTGGTGACTCAGCTGCATCTCCTACATTAAGCCTCCAACCCCCTTCTGAAGGCATAAGTCCCAAGCTGCTCCTGATAAACAACCATGAGCTACTTACGCACTGAGGTGAGTCAAACACTATCTTTACCTTAGTTTAAAGGTTATTATTTATCTAAAACCCAACTCAGCAATGGGGGGGGACCCCACAGTGATGTGTAAGACTTGGTGGCTTAATAAATAATGTTCCCTCTTGAAAAGCAAGCCTGTGGTGAGCCTAATTTCTTATGGATGTCATGGATCAAGGGGGAATTTGAGGTACTCCTCCTCCTGAATATGTCACAGACTTACGAGCACAGTCTTGATAGATCACAGAGTTCAATTCCCTGGTCTAAATCACCCACCTTTCCTTAAAAACATCCATGGAAAGATATTCCTTAACATTCCAAGGCACAGTTGTTCATACAACAGAGTAAGAAAGATAGACAGATCAGTCTATTTCCAGTCTGTGCCAATTTCACTTGTGTTTATTCATAAGTCCATCCTGTTCCCATTTCTTCATTAATGTGCATTTTTTTTAAAAAAAGAAGTCTGTACAAGTTTTGAAATATAAACACATATTTAAATACATATTTATCTAATGTATTTTCTCACAAACTATGCATTTATAAATTGATTTTATCTAAAAGTATGCTTTTGTAAATTTATTTTATTGTAAAATAACCATTTTAAATGGAATTCACAAAGAATTGATTCTTCAAGAATCCCTACAATTGAGCAGATTAAACAAAAATACAGGGGATGGATGGGAGGTGATGCCCACAGGCAACAGCCCTGCCATTTAAAATGGTAACTCTGAGGAAGTTTGGAGCATGGAGAACGCACTAAGTGGCCCCATTATATGCCACAAATTGTGGTGGAAAACCTTGGCCCATAGTTTCAGTTCCAGCCCAGTTGAAAACCTGCGTGAACAAATAGTACAAGAGTACAGGCCGCTCAGTCATGAAACAGTATCTCATTTTCTTAGAGAACAAACAAAATCTTTTAGCATGAATTAGTCCTTAATCCCGAGTGAATATAATCAGAATTCAGCAGAGTGTAGTACCATGAGAGCTGGCTGGGCTAGTTCCAAAAACAAATGAGAATTGAAATTTAATTATCAACTCACTTCAAAGACTGCTCCAGAAAGTTTTAGCAACTTACAACACACACACACACACACACACACCACTCACTCACACAGACCTGACAAACCGCAAAATCATCTAGCAATTTCAGTTTTGCTGGGGAAATATTGAATTTGCTTAAATAACTGGTCATGCTGTCTGATGTGCTTCAAACATTTGCCCAAGACAGCGTTTCATGGTGTTCATTGTTCTCTTCCCCAACACATTTATATTGGCAGCATTATCGGCACCTCTTTGTTGTAATAAGCTTGGGGGATTGCTGCAAATAATTTCCAGTGAGTCATTCTAATTAGTAGCTAAAGTTGTCATATTTCCTGCTATCTAAAATTAGATCAGAATGACACGTTGAGATGAAAAAATCCCTATTAACTCCCCAGGCTTCCAGTTCTTATTTGTTGGTTGAAATTACTGTTTTAATCTTTATCATAGAGTATCTGAAGAAGTCTGGGGTCAGTGGTAATAGCAAGACTTGTGGGTAGGGGTGGGGGAGAAAGAAAATTATGTTTTGTAGGGCTTTCTCCTGAAATGGAATAGATCTCCTAAATAAATTCCTCCAAAGAAGTGATGGAATAAAGTAATACAGCAGCAGCAGGGGATACATTTAATTTAAAAACAAGCTGTAGAGCAACTCAGGTTCAAATGTTTCCAAATGCATTGATGACTTGACTACAGTTGGACTTACATCTGGTCATCTCCAAGTTCCATCACATAGTAGTGTCCTTTCAGAGCAGTTCTCGTTGTCCTAAAGATTAAAGGAGCAGGAAAGCATTTCCTTCTCCTCGGCTTCTAGAATTTTATATGAAGAAGGTAATTAGTTTAAACGTATATGCACCATACACAAAAATAGCTTGCACATTTACAGTGCAATCCAAAGCAAGTTTATTCAGAGGTAAGTCCATTTGATGCAATGGGACTTACTCCAAGGTAAGCGTGCATAAGACTGCAGCCTAAAAAACTCTGCATTCTATATCATACATTATCCCAGATAGTGGGGGGGCGGGGGAGAGAGAAGTGAAACGTTGTGCTTCTGCTCTCCCATTTCTTTTGACTGTCTAGCCCGACTGCCTCATTGGCTCTCCAACTCCAATCAAGCCAAATATTCTTCAGGTAAAGATCCAAACATTCTTTCAGGGCTATAAATCAGTGCTAGAGCACATGTTTGAATGCAGAAAGTCCCAGGTTCAGGTCCTGGCATCTCCAGATAAAAGACTCAGGTAGCAGGTGACAGGAAAGGCCTGAGAGCTTGGATAGCCACTGCCAGGCAAAGTAGGCAATATTGGCCTAGATCAGGGGTGGGGAACCTGGTGCAGAATCTCATGCTGCCCTTGCGTGCGTAGCCAGGCCCGCCAATTCTGTTCCACAAGTGGCCCCCACCACTTGCGGAACAGCAATTTAGAGCTTCCAGGGCAACCCAAAACAAGCAGAAAGGGCATAAGGGAGCTCCACTCACCTTCCCCCTTCCAGAAACTAGCATTTATGCTCATTCCAGGGCTTGCTCCTGGAAGTGCCACAAGTGGCAGGGAACAGAATTGGCAGCATTGGATTCTGCCCCTGTAGCCCTCCAGCTTATGTTGGACTACAACTCCCATCGTCACTGGCCATATTGACTGGGGATGATAGAAGCTGTACTCTAATAACATCTTGAGGGCCAGGGGTTCTTCCCTCTGGCCTGGTCTGACTCAGCATAATGCAACTTCATACATTCAGTTTCACATATCCCTACGTTTCACTTTTAATTGGCCCTCAGGTGGAAAGGAGCCAGGTGGGGCTGTCAGGAACTCCTGGGTTTGATCAGGTAACCTCTTGTTCTGAAGCTGGAACACGGCCTATTGAGTAGGGCTGTGCAGGGACACTTCGACCCACCTTGGAGGCCGCTTCGGGGCTTCCAAGATGGGCCTGACCCGCTTCAGGACAATTCGTGCCCCCCCAACCTTCTTTGGCTCCGGAGCTGAAGTGGGATTCAGATGTCCAAATCCCACTTCACACCCCCTCCCATGAGCCCCCAGCTCCTTACCTGGGCCCTTGGGATGTGTGCCGGCAGCCGTCTTCTTCTTCCAGGGAGAAGCTGCTGCCACTGCCACCAGTTCCTTACCTGGGCTCTCATTTCTTCCAGGGAATCACCATTTTTAAAATGGCGACTCTCTTATTTCTGGGAATAGATCTGCACAAACGGCAGCCATCGTTATGCTACATTAATGTTGTATACTTGACAGCTACCATTTGCGCAGGATCTATTTCTAGAAATACAGGGAGCCTCCCTTTTAAAAATGGCAACTCCCTTTAAGAAGAAGACAGCTGCTAGCATGCATCCGAGGGCCCAGGTAAGAAGCTGCGGGCTAGGCAGCAAGGCGGGGGTGCGCTGGGCTTCTGGCTTGATCTAAAGCTCACCAAAGTGCTTTGGAGTGACCCAACCCACTTCGTACTGCTTTGTGCCCCCTCTGCCCTGCCTCAGAAGTGGCCCAAAGCAGCCCAAAGTACTCTGCTTCAGCGGAGAGTTCAGGCTTTGGGCCAAAATGGTACATAGCCCTACTATTAAGCTTCTTCAGGTTGTGTCTGCTCAGGCCTCAGAGCCCACTTCAATCACAGAAGAGTCTGAGCAACATCAGCTCCTGCAATTGGCTAGTTGTATTGGAAATGGAAGTCACTGGATTGGCCAGACGTGATTTAAAAATCAGGAGTGTAGCCTTCTGACTTGACTGCATAACAGAGCAGCACTTTATGTCTGTGGCACTTATGGCTCTGCCTCTGGCAACTGAACTCAGCTGTCCATGGTCCCGGCCTAGCTTTATGAATGACTTCGGAAAGCATGAGTTTCTTTCCACTTGTACTTATGTGTGCCTCTGCATAGTATCTTGCACTTGCATTTGCCTCTGTGCAGCATCTTCTCATTCAATTCCACCACCTCTGTTCTCCAGTTCCTAGTGCAAAAGAACAATTGGGAGTCAGGCCACAGATACCCACTCTCCACATATGCTACAGGGCAACAGGTGAAGATGAAGCTGCCACATATACCCTTCACCAATAATTGCACCAGCTGCTGCTGGAAGCAATATGAAAAGCAATTACCTATTTCAATTCCACATGAAGTGTGGGAGCACAGAGCAAGGACAAGTAGTTCAGTGTTTATTTTTCTACCGGAACTCCAGACCTGGGAAAAATGCCTACACTTGACTTTCTGTTTTGAATGCAACCTGTATTTCCACAGAAAGAGAGAACACATTACTCTATTGTTACTCTATTCTGGAACTGAAGTTTGACTGTGACCTCCTAGTAAGAGTTCTAGTATGCCACATACATAAAAATACACATGCCAAGAAATGGAATATTTTGGGGGTTGTTTATCCTCTTTAATCTTCTGATTCTCAAAACACAACTCGGGTAATTGCTGGAGTAGATGTTCCACAAAGGTGGTGTGGCAGAGCTATCTCGGCATAACTTACGAAGTAGAAAAAACTTGCTAAAGCGCTGACTTGCTTCTGACCCGTTGTTTATATAATGAAGAGAATAGATGAGGCTTGATGAGACAGTCTCAAAAAGGTATGCTGAAGGAAGAGAGATGTTATAGACAAGTAGGAGTGCTGTGTGGGTTACACGTGTGTGTAATCTCTACTTGGAGAGCACAGTAGAGAGGGTAAACTAGGTCTGTGCTTTAAGGTTTCCAGACTGTTTGTTTCTGATAAAAATCCAGCACAAGTGAAGGCTGTTCTACGCGCGTGTGCGTGCGCGCGCACACACACACACACACACACAACGTAGGCAATTATGCATAACACAAGACAAGCCAGCACAAGCTCTCTGGCTGCCTGAGGTGGGAGAGCACACACATGCATGCATCCACCCACCCACCATTGTGGCCGCATCACCACACCTCAGGAAGGCTTATTATTATGACAGAAATTGGATGATGGTGCATAGAAATACAATATAGGCTCAAGAAAGAAAGGGGGAGAGAGAGAGAGAGAGAGAGAGAGAGAAAGGGGGGAGAGAGGGAGAGAGAGAGAGGAAGGAAGGAAGGAAGGAAGGATGGAAGGAAGGAAAGAAGGAAAGAAAGAAAGAATTGTACATTGTTGTTTTTAAAAGAAACAGAAAATGGAATGCAACACGTGACTATAATTGCACTTTTTATATTTCTAAAAGAACTGGAATATTTTTTCAGAGCTTCTGAAGGGAGGTCAAAAAAGAATGTGCTCAAGCTACTACAAAACAGATTTAGGCTGAATATCACATAACTTTATTCAATGCTGTATGTGTCTTTCTGTGTGCTGGTTTTAACTTGCCACTATTTTATTGTTTTACTTTAATTCCTCTGGTTTTACATGGTGAAAATTTATTATGATAGTTTACTTTGTATTCATTTCATTGTTGAAAGCCTCCTTGTGGATATTCTTATAGTAAGGCAGGATATAAATTTTCTGAAGGAAGAACAGTCTTCTGAGAAAGGTTGGCTCAGTTCTTTGCAAAAATACTCACTAAAAAACTCCTACCTTCCACATTTTGACAATTTAGGGCGCAATCTTATGCATATTTAGAGAAAAGTCCTACAACTCCCAGCATTTCCCAGCCAGCCATGCTGACTGGGGAATGCTGGGAGATATAGGCCTTTTTTCTATCTAAACATGCATAGGATTGTGCCCTTATTTGTTCTTCTTCACAGCTATTGTTTCCTTACCAGCTAGTACAGAAGAGGTGAGGACAGAGAGAGAACATTGCCATAGAAATTGGATGATGCCCCCTCACATTGGCGTACAGTATGCACATCCAAAGGGAATGCAGTGTAAAGGAATGATATCTGCATTTGTATATCAAAATCAAAGTCTCACTTTGCTTCACCAACCAACAGGGGGGAGCATCCTTCCAACTTTCCAACCGTATCTATCATAGGTTACAGTAGTTCTGCTTCTCATGGTGGAAAAGGCTATCAGTAGTTTATATTATATGTTCTTTGTAGAAGTTCACAATGGACTATGTCCCATTTTAACAACTGATTGCAAGTGTAATAGGAAGATAGAGAAAAGTGAAGTGTATAGACAATCCTGGCAAAATGGGCCCTTTTTCCCTTCCAGCTTATCTTGTCTTCTCCTGAAGTGGAGTGAGTGTGGGTATTTAGGGGGAGCGGGTCAGACAGAGGGCTGAGTGGTCTCCTTTCAGTTTACTTCAGACAATTCTACACATAGTTTTAGGATAAACTTTGAATTGCCCCTTTAGCACTGAGACATTGTCAATCTCTCTCGCTTCATGATCAGAAAACACTGCAGGTGTTAATATCCTTGGTTGTCATTCACTAGCATCCTGAAGCCATTTTTGTGCTGCCTTATGGCACTTACCTGACACATCATTTCTGTTCATTGTAAAAAATGGAACACTAAAGCTCCAATAGACCAAATTACCATACACCATACTGGATGAGATATGTGTTTTTCTAAACAACAGGGTTTTGTTTTTTTAAAAATTGTGAAGTGATGAAAGGAAGCTGTTTGGTTTTCTCCTCAGACAGACTAGACAGAAAAGAAAATGCTCCAGAGAAAGACATTTCTTTGGAAACAGAAACTGATTGGGAAAGGTACATAGAACATCCAGGTTCTTAGAGCTATATGAAAGGGATGTCAAAGCTACAGATGAAGCGTAAGTCAAGGAGCAAACATGTGCATCAGGTAACACCCCATCATGTGTGAAAAAAGAGAGCAAGGTAACACAGCCATATCATAAGCTTAACAATCAGATGGCATGCCAAAAGAAATAACCTAGGAAATCTGTCCAAAGGTGGAACACCAGATAGGAAAAGAAGGAGCAAGGTGGGCAGCCATGCTGTAGCTGGAGGCTGTAGCTCAGAGCAGGTGAGACACAAAGGCAAATTCTTGACAGTAGTCCAATGCCTGCTTACTCAGGACTCAAGCCATCATTGAGCAGGAAGTGTATCAAGGTCTGGTCCTAGATGGCCTGTAACTGCAGGCTCCTGGATGTATTTCCTTTGTTCAGATTGAGCAGTATGGTGGCAGTGTAGCTGACCGCCGAAGAATTGATGCTTTTGAACTGTGGTGCTGGAGAAGACTCTTACGAGTCCCCTGGACTGCAAGGAGGTCAAATCAGTCAATCCTAAAGGAAATCAACCCTGACTGCTCATTGGAAGGACAGATAATGAAGCTGAAGCTCAAATATTTTGGCCACCTAATGCGAAGAGAAAACTCAATGGAAAAGACCCTGATGCTGGGAAAGACTGAAGGCAAAAGGAGAAGGGGACGGCAGAGGATGAGATGGCTAGATAGCATCACCAATGCAATGAATATGAACTTGAGCACACTCCGGGAGAGAGCAGAGGACAGGAAGGCCTAGCGTGCTACAGTCCATGGGGTCACGAAGAGTTGGACACGACTTAACGAGTGAACAACAACAACAGGCTGGCCTCCTCCTTAGCTTGTAGGTACTATGGGCACTAACAAAGCATAAGTAAGGATGAGGCATCTTCCATATTGCCATTGAACCGGAAACTGATGTAGTGTGCTCCAGATCTCTAATTATGGGACTTTGCTATATGAGCTATAAATACAAGGTCGCCATAGCAAAGACTTCCACAGATTATCTTGCTGAAGATATTATCTTATTTCTAATGGGTGGTGATAGAAAATGATGACCTTGTGAAACCCCATGGCAAGGACTGAGCATCCTGAAGAAAATCATTTTGTGAACAATCCATGATTATGGACAAAACTTTGTGATTTTTGCTTGTTTGTATACTTTTGCCTTGATCAAGCAAGAAAGATTAATGTGCCCAGTGGTACATCTATAGGTATGGTGCTCACCTGGTTTCATTTGAACTTGATGGATGTAGTTGTTAGATAATCCCATCTACTAATCTAGAGTTGAATGTGATTAGCTACTAATCACATGCAACTCTAGTTGGATGTGTGAGATACTCAAACATGTCTTTGCACTACATTTTAAACTGGCACGATCCCAAAGAACTTTGTCATGGGCCAGTTTTTGAATGTATAGATCAAGAGTGGGGAGCCTGTAGACTGCCAGATGTTGTTGGATTCCAATTCCCATCAGCCTCAGCCAGAATAGCCAATGGACAGGAATTGTAGGAGTTGTAGTCTGACAACATCTGGATTGCCACAGGTTCCTCACCACTGGTATAGATTGACCCTTAGCTGCTGTATAATCTACCTGAATATTCAGGAATAAATTATTTTTCTCCGGTTGTTTCACAAAATCCATTATTCACATATTGGCAGCGATGATAAACACCCTGTTCTTGAGTTCAGAGGTAGGGAACATCAGGGCCTGCTCCAGTTGCTCCCCCCCCCCCCGGGCTAACTGACATCTATGGTCCTATGGGGAAGAAGAATGCGTGAGGGAGCAGGCAAAGGGAACATCAGGGCCTGTTCCAGTTGGACTGCCCCTCTTTTGGGAGATGAGAGGGGGGAACAGGGCCATCCCACCAGCCCTGCTGACAGTCTACCTAATTCTTTTTTCTCCCTCTTCCCTCCCCATTGTCTTTTCCTTGTGTGTCATGTCTTTTTTAAATTGTAAGCCTGCAGGCAGGGACTGTCTTCTTTGTTCATTGATTGTAAGCCACTCCGGGAGCCTTTTTTGGCTGAGGAGTGGATAAAAATACAATAAATAAATAAATAATTTCAGGACAAGAGAGTTTCTGATAATGAAGGGAATTGTTACAAAATACAGTAGAGTTCCTTAAAGCAAAAAAAAAAGGAAAATAAGGCACTGCTTTAGAACTAAAAAGAAAGCACTCTACCAGCTCGGCTGAATAAAAGTTCAAAGATTATACGCAGTGTGTGTGGGTGGGGTGGGGGGGTTGCAAAGGGAACTCAGGCTGCACCCAGGTTCAATTTAAGAATGAAGGGCTAAGAATAATCTAAACAAGTTTAACTGCCATGAGTCCTGCTGATTGAGATTATTCTGACAGAGAATGAGAACTCATCATAAAGAAATTTGCAGCATGAGCCATGGCTCAGTTCAGCTGAAGAACTGATTAAGCCATTTCAGTCAATAATTCTGGTATACGCTTATGTTCTACCACAGTGAGTTGAAGAACAAGAATAATTTGGACATCTGTGAAACCCCATTGAGGAATTTGGGCCAGTCACAGACTCTCAGCCCAACCTACCTCGCAGGGTTGTTGTTGTGAGGATAAAACGAAGAGGAGGATAATGTAAGCCGCCTTGGGTTCCTTGCAAGAGGAAAAAAGACAGGATATAAATGCAATAAATAAATAAATAAATAAATGAGCAGTGGATTTCCCCAGAAAAACCAGATGCCAATACATATTTCTACACACAGACAGACACAAAACAGCTGCCTATACAGATTTCAGCTAACATCAAATTTTCTCCATTCTGAAATTTAATAAAAGTCAGTAGCCCCAGATATTTTTGTGTATGTGTTTCAGTGATGGAACCATTTCATCATGGCCTATGCTGCCTATGTAGCCTTAAGACTGCATAAATATTGTCACACTGCACCAAGAGTTAAAATATGACAAGTAGGGCTGCAGTGCTATACTCACTTAACTGGGCAAAACTCCTGTTGAACTCAGTGGGGCATACTTCTGCGTAGACATGTATAGCATTGCACTGTAAATGTCCAAAAAGTTACAATACTGCTAGGATAATACAGTGAGTTCTAGGGGAAAACATTGTACATGATCCAATAGCAATTTCCTTAAAAACTGTTGGGAGTGGGCAGCTCCTGAAAAAGAAACGCTGTAAGCATTTGGGTGCACACATGAAACCTGGGCTTGTCCCCTTTTGTGGCCCGTGTTTATAGGACTGGAGTTTCAGTGGCTTAAAAAAAAAACTGAGGTTCCTGAGTCTGAAGATCAGACTTTAACAAGATAGGTAATTAGATATTTCAAGAGCTATTTAAAGTTACTAGAGTAGAAAAAATGCTAGTGGAATTCAGCTATTTAATTGAGCTACAAAGGCACAAGTGAGTACCATCAGCAATGTCCTTGAAATCCAGCTAGAGTTTACAGCCCAAGTGTTTGTAATTCAGCATGTTCCTGCATACACTACCATACAGCTGTGTCATACAGTCGGGCATGGAGAAGCAGGCCAAGGTTAGAGAATATATTCATGACCTTGAGAATTATGTTGCCATGAGCAACTTAGCAATACCTGAGGATATGAAGAAGCACAGCGTCAACATCTGAATCCAGTGCTGATATCACTTTGAACTTGAAGAAAGCATATTTTCATCTGCAAGATGTATAAATCATGTGTGTTCATAGTAATCAATTTTCAGTCATTACATTTTAATACCTAGTTTTTATACATATTTGCTTATAACAACTAACTTCCTACCATGTTGGATGAGGGGAAGGGGAAGCCTGAATTCTAGTGCTGAAGCAAAATGACTCACTCACCTTGTTGCTGTTTTTAACTCTTTATTTGAAATACTTTTTAACATTTTCCACATAATCATTTTTTAAAAGAAACATAACACAGCATAAAAGTGGACAATAATCCTGCCCATTTTAGTGAGCATCAAGCAGCATCTTGCTTCCTGGTGATTTTCGACACTTATCCATGTAATTTTCTTCACAGAACAATTCCTGTTGCCCTGACAGCCCTCAGCCTCACATTTACCCTCACTTCAGTTTAATTACTGTCTGTGGTGTACGTGTACTCCACATTATTTTGCTGATAGCATCATCATGATGTCATAGATGTTAACATAATGTCATAAATGCTTAGATGCATAGATGTGGTGGTCTTCCCATCCAATCAGATTAAATGGGAGAATGAGCTTAAATCCTGTGTGGGTAAACAAAACAAAAAGGGAAATGGTATCAAGAAGCAACAGCTACCAGGAAAACAGAAAGACATTGAACAGCATCAAAATAATGTGAATGTTTGATGAGGTGAGTTTTTTTCCAGGCTATAAACTTTTGTTGATCTGTTTTAATCTGACTCAAATTATTTTTATGCTGCTTTTATAGATTGGTTGTTTGTTGCTTATTTTTATTAATGATTGCGTTGAGTTTAATATTTTATTATAAGCCATCTTGATAGTGTGATTGAAGGATGGAGTATACATTTGAGAATAAACAGGTAATGTCTGGATTGCATAATATTTATTTATTACATTTACACTCCACCTTTCTACCACAGATGGTGCTAAAGGTGGGTAACAAAAATAAAATACAAAATTATAATGAAAATATAAAAGCATATCAATTAAGAACACATCAGTAAAACTAAATAATAAACAGCACCTGCCAGCTAAAACCTATTTCAACAAACTGACAAGCCAGCTTAAAGACCCAAAACTTGTCTCTTATGGGTTCCTGGTTGACAGCTGGTTGGCCACCATGTGAACAGAATGCTGGACTAGATGGACCCTTGGTCTGATCCAGCATGGCTCTTCTTATGTTCTTATCTTTGCCTGCTGGCAGAAGCACATCAAATTATTGATGGTCAGAAGTTATCCAATACAGTGGGGTTTGGGGCAGGGGTGCAGGCGGGTGTGGGGGGGGGGTAAAACAAAAGGCCTCACCGCTGCCTCTTTAGGCATGATGGAATCACATCTTGTTGTAAAGAGGTGTTCACCGGTTCTCTTACCCACTTGTAAGGATGGACAAATCTGTCTGTTTCGTTCTACAACTCACAAGCTCATTCCATCCTGTTTCCTTTTGGGTACAGAGCCTACACAAAAATTCACATGCATTTTTGTATGCATTTCTCCTAATGTACAGATTTTGTATGCATTTCTCCTAATGCATACATCAGGAGAAATACATACAAAAGTGCACACATTAGAAGAACACATTTTTTGACTGGAGAACTGCATTGCGAATTTCAGGGAGGTGTGAAGTCTGAAGGATAGTTGTGTTCCAGTTCATGTCTTTTAGCTTCCTAGAATTGTGGATAATTTTTAACTGGGTTATGGTTTTAATACTGGTTGTTTTCTTGTACCATTGTTTTGTGGCTGATGCTTGTTTTTTATTGTATGCTGCTTTGAGAGGACTTTGGTCCTGAAAAATAGCATCAAAATCTTTAAAAAGAGCAACCACACCAACGACAATGCAGAATTCTGTATATGAGACCCTCAGTGATTTCATTCAGGGTCTCACATGCATTTGAACTTGGGACTTAAAATGCAGAGGAAACTGCCTTATACAGAAGTACAGATTTTCTCCATCTAGCCAAGTATGATATACACTGACTGGAAGCAGCTGTCATGAACCCAGAGCCCAGCAGTGACATGGACATGGACTTGGAGGCTGAAGAACCAGTGGTGCTAACAAAGTAGGCACCTGGCACAACCACCACTGCAGAACCAGAGACACACACACCCCTGAGCCCAAGACCCAGAGAAAACACCTTCGAGCCTGAACTAACAGCAGCACCCCTCCTCCATAAGTCTAGGTCCAGCACTTGGTCAGCACACCATGAGCTCCACAATCCATGGACTCAGTGCAGCAACATCAGCAGCAAATCCAGCATGACCTTCTTGAGAGATGGAGGATTGCTAGGCTCCAGGCCAAAGTCTTGTCCATTTACGGCTTCCACTTTGTGGGAAGGGGTGGAGTCTGCAAAGGGGCTTCTGGGCTGAAGTATTAAAGGCTTCAGTCTTGTCTCAGACCTTGTTGGAACAGCATAAGAACCTAGGAACATAAGAAGAGCTATGCTGGATCAGACCAAGGGTCCATCTAGTCCAGAGCTCTATTCACACAGTGGCCAACCAGCTGCCCACAGGAAACCCACAAGAAGGACATAAGTGCAACAGCACCCTCCCGCCTATGTTCCCATGGGTATACTGCCTTCTCCTTCAGGAATTTGTCCAACCCCCCTTTAAAGCCATACAAATTGATGGTCATCACTACATCCTGTGGTAGCGAATTCCATATTTTAAGTATGCGTTGTGTGAAGAAGTACTTCCTTTTATCTGTCCTGAATCTCCCACCAATCAGCTTCATGGGATGACCCCAAGTTCTAGTATTATGAGAGAGGGAGAAAAATGTCTCCCTACCCACATTCTCCACACCATGCATAATGGTGCTCACTGGGAGATTGCTCACTGGGAGATCTCCTCAGTGCTGCATCTTCCAGCTGCCTCAGTGCTGCATCTTCCAGCTGCATCTTCCAGCTGCCTCCTTCTTCAGACCGCAACATGACAGCAACTGCCCAGGGTTTCAGGTAGGGGCCATTCACAGGAGCCTACCTAGATAGGCCAGTGACTGAAACTGTCAAATTTGCATGCAAAGCACATGCTCTACCACTAAGCTACAGCCCATCACTGTGCTGGATTGCAGCCATGTTTGGGAATGAATCTCTTGAACACATTTTTAAAAGACATACATGTGAACTGGGCCTCAGTCCCATAGCATCCAGGCATATAACAGATGTGGATTGTAAACAATCTTATACTATCCTTTCTCTTCATTGCCGCAAAGGAGGCCGAGCCTGCTTACATTGCTAATGGGACATCTCTGAACCAGCACTGCTGTGACAGTCTGTGTTTATAATGGGATTTTTACCGGAACTTTTCATTGTAGTCTCTGGATGTCTATTGGGAATTAAGGGTCATTTAAGCTCCTTGCAAGATGCACTCCTTAGACCTCATGAACAGAGCTTTGAGACCGGACTGATGACAGAGATAAGCTGCCCAGATTCTCAGCCACAGCTGCAGCAGCAGACCCCTTCAACGAGGCTCACTTTTAATGTCTCGGGTCCTGCTGAGCCTGTGGAAATCAGGTCCATAATAGCAGCTGCAGCCATGAGCTTCTCCTTTTGTGATTCTCATCATTATCATGCCGTTTGCGAACGTCAGCTAGAAATGGCCTGGGAAAGATGGGATCTCAGTGAGATAAAGCGTACGTACATGCAAAGTGTGACAAATGGCAATGTAAGGTTGCAGTAATGGCTTGGTATCTAGTAAAATGAAATCTTTGCCAAGATAATACACACAGTATTTGGCGTTATGCATCTTTTGACTGATGCTGCAAAGACACTGAATCAGACCCTTATTTAGCCCATTCCATATACTGATTAGATGCAACAAAGATACCAGCCACATCTTTTAAAACAAAGACAATAAACTAACCTTCAGACCTTTATATATATATACATACTCCAGCTTCACTCAGGCTCAGTGTTCTGGATGGGTTCATGGGGCTCCGGGCTCTTTTTGATTTGATATAAACTCTAGACAACGTCTTTGAAGAGGTTTTAGCACTGAGATTCCTGTGAAACCTCTCAGTGGAAGTAGGTGTTTGATACTTTAGCTACACGGAAAGAGTAATGGCACCTTTTGGGACAACAGTTATTTAAAGTAATGGGGAAACATAAACTCTAGACAACGTCTTTGAAGAGGTTTTAGCACTGAGATTCCTGTGAAACCTCTCAGTGGAAGTAGGTGTTTGATACTTTAGCTACACGGAAAGAGTAACGGCACCTTTTGGGACAACAGTTATTTAAAGTAATGGGGAAACATGGAAAATTATATTGTTCAAGTGGGACCTGCAACAAATTGTTGCAGCGTGGCATGCTCCTGTTCAGTGTCCAAGGCCAGATTTACACGCTGTGTCATATCATTATGATTGCATCATGGTAACGCTATATCCCTCTTGCGCATTTATACCTCGTAGGACACAGAATGACATTTGTTGCAGTATACTGGATAATGTGGAATAAAATGCAGGAAATAACACTACAAAAGCAGCATATCGAATGTGTAATATGCCCCAACAGTTATCAGTGCACTTCAGTGCCACGATAAAGCAGTGGTGTAGATCTAGCTCAAGTCAGCCAGCCTCCATGAAACAACATTCCATTCCTCCTCCCACCTGGTTTTCAATTTTTAAAATCCTAACCATTTGCCAGCATTCCATAGCCACTGAACATGCTCAGTCCTCATTGGGCTGTTTTGGATCCACCACCCCCTTTAGATTTTTTTCCCCTCAAGATTTTTTGTTCTCCTGCAAACTTCAGGGTTTCTCCTATCCTGCTAAAATCTCCTCCTCGTGCATGGATGATGCTGGTTTGGCTACATTAGCAATGACACTCATGCTCAACATTGCAAATAGATGGAATCATTATGATTCTTTGTGTGTACCGGGGTGTAACAATTAAAGAACAGATGTCTTTGCACAGTTCTTTGAAGTCAGAAATAAAAGGCAAGCAGACCAAAGCGTCCTCATTACTATGCACTTACCCAGAATGCATGCAAAGGTCTCAATAGCTACCAGTCAGTAGTGTCCTATGAACATAAGAATTGCTTTGCTGAATCAGGCCAAGGTCTGTCTAGTCATAGAATCAGAATCACAGAGTAGTAGGGTTGGAAGGGGCATATATGACCATCGAGTCCAACCCCCATCTAGCCCATCTAGTCCTCTGGATGGTAACAACAAGACATGAACACAGTAGAGATTACGATACTATATGCACTGAGCAAATAAGAGTGAAACTTACATTCAAGCAGCAAGAAGTTTAAGTACAGCTGACAATATTGTGAGTCAGTCCAGCAGAAAACATAGGTTCATATAAATATACCGCTTCTCACAGTTACATCTGTTTACTAACGTTTGTATGGTCATAGTTTTTATTTTATTTTTTTTAATTGCTGGGCCTCAGAGAGCAGTAGAAGCTAATATTCTACTACAGAAAGAAGGATCAGAGACACCATGCCTCTGAATACCAGTTGCTGGGGAATAACAGCAGGAGGGTGCTATTGCTCTCATGTCCTGGTTGCGGGCTTCCCATAGACATTTGGTTGGCCACTGTGGGGTCAGGACGCTGAACTAGTAGGCCTTTGGTCTGGTCTATCAGGGTCCTTCGGTCTGTCTGTCTGTCTTAATGGTCTTTGTATGTTGCCCCATAACATAAAAGTTCTCTGGGCTGCTTAAAGATAATATATGTGTGTGGATGGATGGATGGATGGATGGATGGATGGATGGATAGATAGATAGATAGATAGAATAAGACATAAAACCATTAAAAAAAACCTAGCTCAAATACAGCACAGAAAATAGAACTGATCCATTCTGTTTAACTGTCTTTGATCAAGATGACAGTGTAGGAATTAAGCTACTGATCTCTGTCAGCGAAATCAAGAGCTATCAAAAGCTAGAATGGCTGCCAGCTTTTCTTGACGTCACAACCAGATACTAGAAAGAGCAGTGCACAGTAAAGTAAGAATCCCAACCAAAAATATTATGTTAAACAACCCGAGGTTACAGCTCTTTCTCTTGCCCCCCTGAGTCAAAACATGGCAATGCCAGAGTCAAGTGAAGGCCTAACTGACCTCCTCACACTGACAGTCTGGCATAGGTCAAAACTGTTGATATTGATGTCAAAACTGAGATAGAAGACCTGCCCTACTCTGACATTCAAAGAAGGGCTAAAATCAATGCATATCACCCTCTGTGAGTCGAGGGCGATAAACCCAATGAGGGAGGGGGCGGGGCTGGAGCGCTCCTCATGCATTGATTTTAATCCTGTTGCCAGAATACAGCTAGAGTGTCACCTCTCTCCTACGACAGTCTGACTGGACACTTCTATTGAGCATATGAAGGGAGTAGACGACATGGCAAATAATGCTGTTACCATAGCAACAAAACTCCAGGGAAAGGTTAGGTTTCTCTTCAGCAAGAGAAAATGAACTAAGGCTTAAAATTAGACCTGGAGGACTGGGGCTCAAAGGACTAATTTACAATACAGGGGGATTCATGTGTGAGCGGCGGGGCAGGATGTAGAAGCTTACCTCCAGAAACAGCTGACAATGAACTTTCCAGAACTTCCCCCTCATGCTTTATTAATAAATCAGGCACAGAGACTACAGCAGGGGTTCCCAACCTTTGGGGAATTTGAGAAACTGCCACAAAATGGCTAAACAGTGGTTCACTGCTTTGGTGTCTATCTGTCACATCTATGGATCTTAAACTGCATCTTATTCAGAAAAATGTTTTGTTTTGTGTCTATTGGACACCACAATGTCTCTTCAATAAGGCATTGTCTAATTCAGCTAATTGCTGGTGGTGCAATACAGTGAATGCTTCTTTTAAACATATGTTTTGGCAGTCTCCACTAGTTGCTTCTTTGAGGCAAGGTTATTACACAGATAAATGTTGTACTGGAACAGTCTTTAATATTCACTGATGTATGCATTCTTTAAATTATTTACCTGTTTCATGGAAACTAACAAATGGTCAGCATAAATGGATTCTCTGCACTGTTTTGACAGCTAAAAGACTGATATTACAACACTGGGAAGATAAACACTCAACTATAACGGAATGGATTGAGGACCTTTCAACACTTTCAGTATTTTAACGGGTGGCATCTAGGCCACATCTACATGCCACCAATTTCATTGTTTACTTGGTAGGAGCTGCACAGTATTAGCGCTGTGAATTAACAACTGGGGCAGTAGATGGGAGGATTAAAGTGGGCTTCCCAAGCTGGGAAAATCAGAGAGCAGAGCACAGAGCTGGGGAGGAGGGTGCACAACTAGCATGTAGGACTTACTTGGGAGTAGACATTCATAATAAACCCTGCATACACATTTCTGAGGCAGGCAGGCAAGCAGGCAGCCACTGCCTCTAGAGACTGAGCAGTCACTGAGAGCATGAAGTGCTTCTGAGTACGTCTTTATAAAAACCATCCACCCTGGCACCCACCCTGTCTCAAGAGTTTCGAATCAACAGACATCCACCGTTTCTCAGCTGTGTTCCTTTGTAGCTGCACATCTCCATTCTCAAACTCAACTACTTAAAGTGAGAGGCAGTGACATGGAACTGAAGGCAATGTGTTACTTCCTGATAGAGATGTTTGCCCCTCTGCTCTTTCCCTGCCCCAGGCTACTTTCTCTTCCACCAATCAGAGCGACTTCCACCAGCCCATTTCTTCATGCCTCTGTAACTCCGGAGCTGCAAAGGAGGGGGAGCATCACTAACGATGCTGTGATTTCAATCTGAGGAAGGGACAGACAGCTCAACCTCCCATGGTGAACCTGGAGCAAGTGAAAACTTTACAGCAAATGGACTCTGAGAAAACCTGGATTTCTCCATGAAAACCTAGGGATGTCAGAGGATTCTGCCATGGATCTCAGTGAGGTCGAATGCCAGTGCATTTGGCCCCCCGAAATTTGTGGCGGAACGAAGCCCCCCCGCCCCACCACCCCGCGAAAGGCGCGCAAAACGGAGCACTTACCTGGTGCCGTTTGCACTGCTTTGCGAATGGCAGCCGTGTCTACGGCCGCCATTCGCTTCCCCAATACTTCCCCAATACAAAAAAAGGAAACACAAATGGCGGCTGCCATAGCCGCTGCCATTTGCACCCTTTTTTTGTCGTGATAGGCTACGTAAATATTTACGTATTTAAATATTTAAATACGTAATATTTAAATACGTAATACGCCACACAAATGGCGGCGGCTACTGTGGCCGCCATTTGCGTTCCTGTTTTTTTGCCGTGATAGGCTACGTAAATATTTACGTAGCCTATCACGGCGAAAGACAGGGGCACAAATGGCGGCCGCTACGCCATTAGCGCCCCTGTTTTTTTGCCGTGGTAGGCTACGTAAATATTTATGTAGCCTATCACGGCAAAAAAACAGGAACGCAAATGGCGGCCACAGTAGCCGCCGCCATTTGTGTCCGCAGGCTTCGCACACCTGCGAATGCACCCAGCCGGCGGCTCCGCAGAGTTGCTGTGGAGCAGAGCCAGCCGGGTTAGGATTTCAGAGGGAGGTGCGGAGCGCCTCCCCCCCACCGCGAATCACCCCATCAAAAAGGTAAGTGACTTTCACACATCCCTATGAAAACCACAACTGGGCTGCAAAGCAGGGACTGCGTCATCTGTCGCAAAGATCTTCCCTTCAAAGCAGCACCAGGGCAAATGGCTCATGTAGATGGGGCCCTAGACGCCACCTTCAAATGGGCACTTATTTGGATATTTAGCCTGCTTTTGATGAAGCCTATGTATAATTGCTAGAAATTTGTGTCTACGTCATACAAATCCATGTATGTATATTTAAAAAAAACAGGGGGAACATTAAAAAAAAATCACATTTGAAGTGCCTGCAGGCACCATGGTGAGGACCCCTTCATGTGTGCCATTGGACTACAGTGCCTCAGTAATATCAGAAGCAAAGGTTTTTCTGTGGATCATGAAGATCTCATCCCCAGATTGGCTGGTACTAGAGCTGGTACAGAGCCTAAATATGAAGATTAATATAATTCAGGTTGTGAAGACACTATGCCTGCCCCTTTCCCCACAGACACAAGGGGGGAAAGGGGCAGGCATAGAGGCCTGGGTTTTTTTGGGGGGGGAGGGAGTATCCCTGAGAGATGTAATTTCATTTTCCAGGTTAAGTTTCAGTTTTAATTCCCCAGTTAAGTTTAATTTCTTCCGGTTTGAAAGAATACTTCAGTTTTGGGGGAGGAGGGTATAAATAGAGAGAGTCAGAACAACCAGAGCAGCAAGAGCAAAGTCAGAAGACCAGAGAAGGAAGAACATAGGCATGGCAGACAATTCCGCCACGGATCTCAGTGAGGCTGAATGCCAGCGCATTCGGCCCCCCGAAATCCATGGTGGAACAAAACCCCCCGCCCCCCCGCCCCACGAAATGGGCCCGGAATGGAATGGCGGCCGTGTCTGCAGCTGCCATTTGCGTCTTTCAGATGGCCATGATAGGCTATGTAAATACTTACATAGTATTTACTATGTAATACATAAATATTTATGTAGTAATACATAAATATTTACGTAGCCTATCACGGCAAAAAAAGGGAATGCAAATGGCGGCCGCCATAGCCGCTGCCATTTGCGTTCCCTTTTTTTTTTGCCATGATAGGCTACGTAAATATTTATGTAGCCTATCACGGCTAAAGCAGGAACACAAATGGCGTAGGGGACGCCATTTGCATCCCTGCTTCAGCTGTGATAGTAAATATTTACGTAGCCTATCACGGGTCGGCGTAGGGACGCAAATGGCGTCCCCTACACAGGACACCATTTGCATCCACACCCGCCCGGCAGCTGCTGGAGGCCCCGCTGCAGGTTGGCCCAGCCGGCGGCTCCGTGGCCTGGCCACGAAGTAGAGCCAGCCGGGCAGGATTCCGGGGGGGAGGAACAGATTGCCTCTCCCCCCATCGTGGATTCCGGTGGGAGGTGGTAAGCGGGGTTTCATACACCCCTAGGAAGAAGCAGCCTAGAGGAGTATAAGTACAACTAGAGTAAAGGAACCTGTGTTTTGCAACTTTTATTTTCTCTTAATGTGTTTTGTATCACTCAGCTCTATTGTGTAAATACCTTTAGTTGTGATTTGCTTGCTTTAATTTACCAGTAAGCCATTGTGGTTAAACCCTGGGCCGATCTACACTGCGCCCGTCATTGCAATGAATTCGGTGTCCTGTCGGGTTAAATGCTCTCGCATTATAATGTGATTATCCACACTCACCCATTTTCCCCGTTGCGGTGCTTCATCGAATGCGCAAGCTCAGGTCACACTTGAGCGCTGTGTTGTTTTCCTGCTCTTAAAGATGGAGGCTTTCACTGGAGGATCAGAAACTCTTCCTGTTTCTGCTGATTCCACGCCCACCATGGTCACAGCTCTCGACAGCCCCATGTCATCTTCTAGCTACTGATCGCATAGCTTCCTCAGCACTCAATGTTGCCTCAGCAACAAGCAAAGGGCTGGATGTGCATGCGCTTGTCTGATCTCGGAAGCTAAGAAGGGTTGGCCCCGGTCAATAGTGGGATGGGCGACCACCTGGGAATCAGGCTTCCTGCAAGGAGCAGGGGGATGTTCTATCCCTTCAAATGAGACCAAGTTTAACCCCCTTCAGCTTTTGTTTTTTTAATTAAGGCGTTATCTTTGAAGAATCGTGGCTTCTCTGTGATTGTTTTTTCCTAATTCAGGCATGATCTTCAAATCTTCGAAGAGTCGAAAATGGGGCCATCGAGAAATGGGGCCATCGAGAGCTGTGATTGGACAGGAGGGAAATACAAACACTGCCGTATGGACAGGCAGGGGAGGGGACTACGACCAGATATGGTAGTGAAGGCAGAAAATCAGAGCACATTAAGGGGAAATACCAGGATATCAGGGTATTGAAAGCAGGAGCATGGAAGAGGGAAATTCCAGTTCCAATTCGAGGCGGGTACTGCGTAGTGTGAAAGACGGGTGGTGAAACCTCATTGGAAGCAACAACAAAAAAACGTAAGTGTAGATTGGCCCTTTGTGTCTTCACCCCATGTCTACAGCCTAAACCCCATGTTATTGGGAGGGGAAAGTTTAAAAGAAGGAAGGTGGGACTCTTAAGGAGGCAGGAGATCCTTAAGGAATTGCTCAGGGGATCCAGGTCATAAGGGTGGAACCCTGACACAGGTATGTCAAGTTGTGTCTACAGAGCACCATGAAATCCTGCAAATGCTATAAAAGGTCAGCTTGCCCTTCTTCTTTTATGTTGGGAGTCTCTCCTTAAAAGAACATAAGAACAGCCATGCTGGATCAGACCAAGGGGTGATCTTTAGGGATGTCAGAGAATTCCGCCACGGATCTCGGTGAGGTCGAATGCACTGGCATTCGGCCCCCCCGAAATCTGTGGCGGAATGGCCTGCCCCCTGCCCCCCCCCACGGATCCCCCCCGGATGAGACTTACCTGGGGTGGATCTTCCGGGCGGCTGCCACCGCCGCCATTTCCAGGCTTGTGAAAAAAAAAAAAAGACGTGATAGGCTACGTAAATCTTTACGTAGCCTATCATGGTTGGGGGTGGGTTTTAAAAAAAACCGCATACACAAATGGCGGCTGCTACAGCCGCCGCCATTTGCGTTCCTTCTTTTTGGCCATCTTAATCTACATAAATATTTACATAGACTATGATGATGAAAATCAAGGGGAACATAAATAGCGTAGTGGGAGCTATTTGCGTCCCTTTTTCATTCACCGTTTTAGTCTACGTAAATCTTTATGTAGGCTAAAACAGGGAATCAAGAGGGGACACAAATGGCACCCGCTACACTATTTGCATTCCCCTTGATTTTCACCATCATAGTCTACGTAAATATTTATGTAGATTAAGATGGCCCAAAAGAAGGAACGCAAATGGTGGTGGCCATAGCCGCCGCCATTTGCGTACGCGGTGTTTTTTTTTTTTTCTTTTTTACTCAGAGCCCTCCACGGCCGGAAATCCGGCTGCGGACGGCTCTGGCTTGGCCGGGCCGGGCCTGGCCAGCTGCTCCGCAGAGCTGCCACAGAGCACAGCTGGCCGTTCAAGGATTCTGGGGGGGAGGAATGGAGCGCCTCCCCCCCAGCCAGGATTCCGGGGGGAGGGATGGAACACCTCCCCCCCCACCATCAACATAATCTGCAAACGGTAAGTCACTTTCATATATCCCTAGATCTAGTCCAGCATTCTGTTCAGACAGTAGCCAACCAGCTGTCAACCAGGAACCCACAACCAGGGTATGAGTGCAACAGCACCCTCCCACCCATGTTCTCCAGCAACTGATGTACATAGGCTCACTGCTTCTGGTACTGGAGGTAGCACATAGCCATCAAGACTAGAAGCCATTGATAGCCTTTTCCTCCAGGAATTAGTCTGACCCCCTTTTAAATACATCCAAATTGGTGGCCATCATTACATCCTATGGTAGTGAATTCCATAGTTTAACTAGGCACTGTGTGAAGAAGTGCTTCTTTTTATCTGTCCTGAATCTCCCACCAATCAGCTTCATAGGATGACCCCGGGTTCTAGTATTTTGAGAGAGGGGGAAAAATGTCTCCCTGTCCACATTCTCCATGCCATGCATAATTTTATAGACTTCTATAGTGTCTCCCCTTACCCTCCTTTTTTCCAAGCTAAACAATGCCAACTGTTGTAACCTTCTCTCATAGGGGAGATGCTCCAGCCCCTTGATCATTTTAGTTGCCCTTTTCTGCACTTTTTCCAGCTCTACAATATCTTTTTTTTTTAGGTGTTGTGACCAGAACTGTACACAGTATTCCAAGTGTGGTTGCACCATAGATTTGTACAGGAGCAGTATGATATTAGCAGTTTTATTCTCAATTCCTTTTCTAATTATGCCTAACATGGAGTTTGCCTTTTTTTTTTTTTTTACAGTGGCCGCACACTGGGTTGACATTTTCATTGAGCTGTTCACCACAACCCCAAGATTTCTTTCCTGGTTGGTCACTGCTAGCTCAGATCCCATCAGGCTATACTTGAAGTCAGGATGTTTTTGAAGTTGGGATGAAGAAGGTATCCACTTACCTGTCCCAGAGTTAATGCAAGACAAGAGTCAGGATCTGGTGAGCCAATTGCTACTGATGCTGTAGATTGAGACCTCTGCCTTCCAGCCCATCAGGGCCACTTTCAGCATCATTATCCTTAAGATTATGGTTTTCACATGTCCTTTTGCCCTCTGAGGCCACCCAGCAACTTTAGGCAGAAACAGCAAAAAAGGCAAAGAAAAACCTTAAAACATACTGACTGTTTACAATCAGTTTTACATGCTACTTGGCAGGTTGTAAGTGATAAACCACCAGCATTTACAGCTTACTGAGATTAGGAGATATCTTCCTCTATGTATTCTCCCTGGCTGTTTGTACAATTGCTCTCTTTTCATACAAGATGCCTTTTCACTGTTCCTACCACGAAAGTTCTGTCTGGTGTGTTCTAAAGTTCACTCGACGTGAGGCCAGGGAAATGTAGCCCATGCCATGAACCCATCTTTTGAGAAATTGATTTCCTGGCAGAGGCACATATCCTGCTGGTGGTACACCATGAAAATTGATCTATATACTATGATCCATTTTGGCTGAATAGGTGGTAAAGCAAAAGGTGGGGGCAGTGGGCTTTGGTTCTTCATTGAGTTCAATGGGAGTGTTTTAATATATACCACCTCTTTTACCAGCATAATTTTGTACTATTTGTGGGAATAGGACCAAGATCTGAGAAAGCTCTGGATTCTAAGTCCTACTCCTGACAGCACCACTGCCCCCAATTCTACCATTTTCTTATCTCTATGCTGGTGTTGTAGTAGCTAGGTTATAGCAGAATAACCCTGATGATATGCTGGTGTAAAGTCTCTAATGTATCTGTGGGTTCCACCAGCACATGACCTTGGCTCTCCAGCCAGCAAGTGGACCATAGGATGACATTGTAAAAGCACTGTAGAGCTAAATCTACAAGCAAGTATGGAACGCAAGTTTGCTTTAGGGTAACAACTTGGTCAGTATTTAGGGCTGGGGTCTCCAGCATGGTGCCCATGGGCCCCAATTTGCCCTCCAACAATTTTCTTGGTGCCTGCCTGGTGCCCTGCCCCTCCTGGTTTTTATTTTGTTTCTTAAGATTTTTTTAAATAAAAAAAATTAACTGGGAAGCTGGTATGCTGCAAAGTGAAGTGTTCCCCTCCAATGCTACTTTTATTTGGGTTCACAAGAGTGGTTTTATGCATTGCAGCTCAGACCCCACCTCTGCCTTGTCATTTGGTTCTTGGGCAAAGTACTTTTCTTTTAGTCTGATCAGTTTGCCTTGTGGGAAATGAGTGATTTGTGACTGGCCAAACCCACTTTGGCTGCTGTTTTGTGAATGGACAAGTCCCACCCAGCAGACATTTTGTGAGAGTGCCCATGACACTCTCTCAAAATTCCAAATGACCCACCAACCCAAAGAGGATGGGAAGGCCTGATTTAGGGGAATATCACATTTCAACTTGAATCGCATTTTAAGCATAATTCAGTGCAATCCTACGATACAGTGAACCTCTGTGTGCCACAGCAGTTAAGGAAATACTATAGATTTTTACATCAGATAGAGTTAAACCAATGGTGTTAGATTAACTGATGAAATAATTACATATATGTGTTTTGACTCCCTCTGTGTCTATGAACTCATTGTCTAATAATCTACAAAATAGAAAGAGGGATTTTTACCTTTAATTGTAAAAATAGGTCAGTATGTATTCTGAAACACTCCCATTTAGGAGATGGCAATTGGTATAGCTTGGATGAAGTAGATGCAGCAAACCTTATAGATATACCACTTGTCAATGGATCCGCCTTACAGGGGGTTTGTCCAATGCAATATGTTTACTCTACTGAGAAGTATACACTGAGGAAAATCTATGGAGATAATTTCTTTAGGCTGAAAAAACAACAACATGGATTTTGCAAGAATTATTCATGAACATGAGCTGGCAGGAATGTAATATCAGGCTCCTAGACCTTTCTAGCAATATCTGTGTGGATTTTTTATTATATTCCTCTATGAAAGAAAAGAAAATGTCTCAAAACTGGCTTAAAAGACAATCCTTTTAATACAGTGGAGGAATGACAGTGAAACAAATACCACATTTTAAAATGCAGTAATACATTTAATGGTAAACACAAAAGGGTCTATGGGGAATATTTTAACCCACTGCATAGGAATAAAACCCACATATCCATTGTACTGCTGTAAAACACATACACACACACACGCACACAGCAAGTTAAGGGTAAATATGACCCGTTTATCACTGTTTTCATCTGCAACAGAACTTTTTCACATCACCACATGTGGCCTTTGTATGCTTCCTTCCTTCAAACCAGCAGTCCCTATTTCAGTTCTCTAGTTTGAGAATATATTTTTATAACCCGAGGAAGAAAATATCACTTCTTAACTCACCCTAGTCTTCCAAATTGTCTGAGATGACTTTTTAATATAAATAATTTACATACTGCCTGCTACCAAAAAGGCATCTGGGCCTTATGCATAATATTATAATTAAAGGGTAGACCTAATGACCCATCCACAACGCCAGAGTGGCAATTCCCCCTTCCTTCCCACTTTCCCATCTGTGCTAAAGGAGAAAACAAATGGCCCATAGTTGATAATCAAAAGAACCACAAAGGATGGTTTTATTTGTTCTGAAAACAACTCCAGAGGGGGCTCATGATGGCCCTCCTCAGGGAGAACATTCTGCAGATGGGGCCACACAAGCAAGCAACTGAACACTAATTAAGTTGACATCACAATGTCTTTATCAGAAGAGGCTGAGTTTCAAAAAGTTTGTCCTGGACTCTTAAATCCATTTTTTTTCTGCTCTCAACTGAGGATTCATGTTAGCGAGATTTTTTTCATCATATTCCAGTATTAAAGGCCATTTAAACCTTAGCTTACAATTTCACTTTCATATAATTTTTTTCCCTTTTCTCATAGACGGCATATCAATGTACACTTAACCTTCTCATGTAAATTTATTTCAAGAAATTACTAGAACAGCACATGGGCAGTACAACACGATATATATCCAGCAGACAATATTCTAGTCTTTTCGAGATGTGTATTTATATTTGACTTGCAACTCTCTCTCTCTCTCTCTCTCTCTCTCTCAATCTCTCTGTCTTTTACAGAAAATGATAAATCATTGGGTGAGCAGATGTTTCTGACCGATGTGTTTATATTTAAGAAATCTCATGGGTGCCACAATGAGCCCTCAATGTAAATGAAGAGGCTTCATTCTCAATAGGAACATGAGAGCAAGTTTACTCTCCCTTCACACAAATTGCAAGGTGGGATAAATAATACATTAGGAAGTGACTAGGTAAATGTATTTTAAGTATAATCTAAACATGCATTTTCTGTCATTAAATCTAGCAACAACAGTAAACTTACTCTATGGGTGGACAAGTCTCACAGTTCTGCTTTCTCCCAAATTTATTTATTTTTTTTTTTAGAAAAAGTCTCAAGTTCTTTCTCTCCTGTTTATGAAGAAATAGGCACATTTTGGTAAATTCTTAGGAAACAATGAACCGAATGAAATTCTCACCCATCTGCACTGGCTGAATTCAATAGGTAAAGCTTTTCCCAGCATGGAGAGGACTATATTGTACCTGTCTGTCATGTAGCTGTCAGAGGACAGCTACATGACAGACAGGTACGACATAGTATAACACCATAAGGAAATTCCATATTATTATCCCCAAACTGAAGGGAGAGATCAAGGCTGAGAGACAGTGGCTTCCCAAAGCCTGCTTTGGCTGCAATCCTGTACCAACTTACCAGGGTGTAAGTCCCATTGAACCCAATAGGATGTATTCCTGAGTAGACATGTATAGAGTTGTGCTGTTAGGGAGTTCATGGGTAAGGAACAACTAGGCAATATATTAAATGCATTTAATGTGTCTGATTTTTATAATTTAAATAGCAACCACTGGAGGCCTAAAGAGGATTAGGACCCCACAGTGTGGGGAGCCATTTAACCCTTTCCCCACCACCCCTACATGTTTTCTAAGGCTGTGCATGGACCCCCCGATCTGACTCGGAAGCCACTTTGGGGGTTCTGAGGCAGGCCTGATTCAGCTTGGGCTGATTCGGGGGGGGGGGGAATCTGACTTGCCTCGGCGTACCAAGCCAAAGTGGGATTCAGACATCCAAATTCCGCTTCGGGGGCCCCAAGACATTGCCCAGCCCCCAGCTCCTTACCTAGGCCTTTGTTCCAGAGGGCAGGGACATGCCGCTGGCTGGTGCCACCAGGGGAGATGCTGCTGGCGCAGCCCGCCAACCAACAGGCACGAGGACAGCAGTCACCCTCCAACAGTGCTCTCTCCCTTTCTTGCAAGGAGGGCAGGGTGCCCAGTTGGAGGCTGACTCCTGCCTCTGCTCAAGCCCTCACAGGTTCCTTGCTTGTGAGGAGCCTGTGAAGGCTTGACTTAGGCCAGCAACAGCAGCTTGCAATGAGGGCGGGCTGCCGCAGCTGCCGCCACCAGCTCCTAGGCCCTCTGAACGTGCCGTCTTGTTCCAAGGAATGGGGGGAGCCATTTTTCCCTGTTTCAACAGGATCCCTGCCAAAGATCCATGTTTTTGTGCCATGGTTGCACCCATGAGTGGCGGGTCCGTGATTTTTCTGGTTCAGTCCACGGAGGCAGATGTGCTCTGTGATATGATGGTGACTTGGGGGATTTGCTTTGCAAAAATTATATGAAATCAAGAAGATCCCTGTCAAGGATCCATGTTTTTGTGCCTTGGCTGTGCCCATAAGTGGCAGATCCATGATATTTTTGGTTCAGTCCGTGGAGGCAAATGTGTGATTGGGTGATGGTTCCGTGGGTGTCCCCTTTAAAAATCATATGAAATCAAGAGGATCCCTTTTTGATTTTATGGATCCTTGTTTTACCCAGTCCCCATAGCATGCACTTTCATCTTAGCTTCAGTCTGCCAAAGTAGAGTGGGACAGGTTAAGGCTTCCTCTGTCATGCCTGGCAAAGATGGGGGCAGTTGCTCCCAGTTGCTGCAGCAGAGGCAGGATAAGACTGGAGCGGAGAGAGAAGTGCCATGGAGCTTCTCTCTCAGCTCCCATCCCATCCTGCTGCTGCCGCCGCTGCCACTTTCACCATCATTGCACACAATGGCAGCTCATCAGGGCAGCGGGAGGCTGCTCAATCATCAGGCAGCTCATGCATCCCAGTGGATCTTCTTGCACCCCCCAGGGTGCATGTACCCCACTTTGGAGACCACTGTTCTAGCCAAATAATGTTCAGACAGCCAGAAGCTGACTCACAGCAAGGCTCACTTCCTCCCCCTCCCCCTCCCCCTCCCCCTCTCCTCTCCTCTCCTCTCCTCTCCTCTCCCCTTCCCCTGCCTCTACTGGCAGCTGGATCTCTCTGAAATTGATATATTTGGTGCCTCTGTGTCCTCTCGTCTTCCACCCTCCCTCCTCCTCCTGCTCCTCCATGTGATATTTCAAAAGTTGTTACATTTTGGAGA
This sequence comes from Heloderma suspectum, assembly GCF_057233095.1. Classification (NCBI taxonomy): domain Eukaryota; kingdom Metazoa; phylum Chordata; class Lepidosauria; order Squamata; family Helodermatidae; genus Heloderma; species Heloderma suspectum. The sequence goes on along the minus strand of NC_139460.1, from coordinate 54,996,240 downwards.
CAGCCTGTCTGGGCTGCTCAGAAGGCATAGGAAGTAGACAAGGCGGCTTGTGGAGGAGCTGCTTCCCTTTGGGGCGCCTCGGTGCGGGTCTGGTCCACTTCGTATCATGACAAGGCACGTCCATATCAGCCCTCTTTGCCTCATTCATACTTCGTACTGAAGTGGTGCACAGCCCTAATGTTTTCCCAGTGAAAACCCTGCTCAAGCTGCTATTTGTTCTGCTCAAGCTGGATTTTGCACCAATGGAAGTTTTCCTACGTGGGCTAATACCAGCTTTGGGGAGGTGGTGATTTTCCTCAGGACTGCAGTGAAGGATGAAAGGGTTCTCCTCTCTGCAAAGTCTAGTCCTAATCCTGATTAGGCCCCAGTGGTTGTTGTTTAAAGAAAAATCAGGGACATTTAATGCATACCCCTTTTTTATTTGGCTCGAAGACAAGATTTGAATCAGGAGATTTCCTGGCTCCCAGCTCATGCTCTTAGGGCACAAACTTATGCAGGTTTAGACAGAAAAAACTCCTATAATTCCCAGTGCTGGGAGCCGTAGGACTTCATTTTTTTTAACATGAAATTTTATTTGATTTCAAAATAAAGGCAACAAAAATAAGAAAAACGTACATAATAAATCAAAATCGCTAAAGAAAGGAATTTACTGACTATAAATCTTAGTCTATAACTGATATGCTTATGGAACATCTACAGTACAACAGCCTAAATAGAAGCTCAATACCTAATGAAAGTTTTTTTAAAAATACAAGTTATACATAGGGATGGATGGGCATCCACCTGCCTGGTTTCTCTGGGTGCCTATCCAGGCCCTGCCCCTGCTCACGCACCCCCAGATCCACGCTCAAGCCCTACACCTTCTCACCAAGCCGCCCACATTCACCTGGGTCCTGTCCTCCTACACTGCGATTGCTATGTTCTGAAAAACATGGTGACTGCAAAAATGCACACATAGACTTATACACAAAATGGTGCCATGAATCACCCATATAAGCAAGATTACAGGTGTAAATGAGCTATTTACAGGCGTAAATGGGCAGAAGGATGGGGCCTGAGTGAGTGTGGGTGGCTTGGTGAGCATGGGGGGGGGGTCAAGTGAGAGCAGGGGCTTCATGGGAATGGCTTGGGGGTTGCAGGCAGTCCGCTGGACTCCCAGACTGAAACAGGCTCCCACACCATCCCTAATTATACAACATATAACAGTGGGTGTATGTCATATTGTATGAATATGTGTATTAATCAGGAAAAATATAGGGAACTGTACTTGGTTTGAATTTTATCAAAAGTGTGAAGAGCTTCAACATAGGAAATAAAGAGAAACCATGGTACCATAATCTCATTCTTCAAGATGACATGGCAACCCACACTCCATCATGGTTAATTATGTAAATTGTGATCACCCGACAAGCATGGCATGGGGGCAGGAAAAGAACCAATAATGGGGAACCCAGCCATAGTCTCCCAAATTTTATCAATCCACTGCTCTTCAGTTGGTTGCTTGGAGACTTCTAATTACATGCTGTACATGACTTCGCTGTATACAATTGCTTAAGAAGGTCTTTATGCAGGAATACAGGATCATTAAGTTCAACAAGTTGAAGCAGCATTGCTTTAGAAGTTACCAGTGGACTTTAGGAGTTACCAGTGGTCTTCAGAAGTTACCAGTGGTCTTACCACTGGTAACTTACCAGTGGTCTTTAGAAGTTACCTAACCTGAATAAATTCCTGACAGTAATCAGCAACCATGTTCCAAAATACCTGCACTGTAGAACATCTCCATCAAAGCTGAAAGTATGAACCACACTACTTGCAACAATATTGACTATAATTTGGATGTAATAGGTGAAGCCTTGCAGGAGTAATGTACCACCTACACATAACTTTGTATTTTTTCTGTCTAAACATGCATGGGTTTGCTCCCTTAGACATTACACAACTCCGGGTTTCATTCCCCCCCCCCCTCACTAATTAAGATTCCTGAATAAATCTCAAAGCTAGTAGCTTTGGTAACATTAGCATCGCTATAGAAATACAGAGTTCTGATCTTAATCTAGAGGGAGGCAGCTTTGTTGCATTTCACCAAGACACATGCCAACTTAAAAATTCCGAGGACTGGAACCTTATTGATTCAACAAAATATCAAAAGAATCAAAGCAAAAGAAAGCCTTATTCAAGATTACAAGACCATTCTAGCTTTTTTTGCTCATCTTGTCCATTTCCACTTTGCCACTGTAAATACACTCCTCTTTCACTATGGCAACAGCTTTTCTTCAATGCAGCCCCCTCTGTTTCTACTCCCTTTCATACCCATTTCTGTCCATTTTAAGACCTGCTTTCCCTTTTGCTCTCTCATGAACACACTCATGCTCTCATTCTGTAATGTTTTTAGATTTCAGATTAGATCTTCATCTAACCCCACCTACGACATTCCTCTGGAATGTTCTCACATGTGTCCCACATGTGTAATGATATCCAGAGTTGGGCAGCTGTGTAGTGATTCCACACAAGATGAACTAAATAACAGTAAGTGAACAAGGAAGAGGGATGAACAAGGCCATTTCCAGTTCATGAATTATATGTCTGGGCTTGGATTAAACTTTTATTCATCCAAAGGCTTATCCTTGGGACCAGTTGGATCCAACTGAATCTCCTTGACCCGTGTACACCACTCAACATGTGTGTGCGAGATAGCCTTGAACATCATATTGTTTCAGTATTAGATACATTATCCTCTGTCTTCTCTGTATGAGACATATTGTACATTGCTTCTTAGTTACATCAACTTGTCTGAGTGAACTCAGACTATTTCTTTCACTGCTTAAACTGTGTTGCTTAGTCCAAGGTAATATTCACATACAGTGACTTCACCCTTACTAACCTTTCAACATTTCCTCCTGCACAACACTCCTGGTTCAATGCTCAAAACACAATTAAATAAAAAGAATGGAACATATTAGAAATTCAGTGAATCCTCTTTATTTAGGAAGTGTAGAATTCCTATTTCACAAATTGTTACTATCACTTGATACATTGCTTTTTGAAAGAAAAAGGGGTAATCTTACCAAATTGTTTGTAAAATCTCACTTTCTCTTCAATGCCTTATTTAAAGTAGCTTATTTAAGTCACCAGTGTGGCTTGAAAGACTTGTGTTAGTCTGCTGTGAGAAATATATAAATTTAAAAACTATGATTAATATTTGGTGCATAGCTGACAGTTCATTCATTCATTCCCACGCATTTTACAGCATATGATGAAGCTTCTTAATTTAGTCGTTTTAGAGAGCAATCCTATGTGGAGAGATGGGCACCTCTAAACTGGGAGGCGACTGCCCATCCAGTGCACAGTGGGAAGAGTGCATAGGAAGCATTGTACTGGCACTTCCACTCTCCCTGCCCCTCCCCGCCCCTGGGAACGCCCCCAGGAACACCCCCTTTTGCCCCACTCCACGCTGCTCTTACGAGCCTGGAGTCTGGGGACAATCTGAGCTGTGTACAGGGTGGTGGCAGTGGGGAGGTGGTTCTACGAGAACCAACCAATCCTATGGCTATCTAGCCACTATCTAGCAGCCATAGGATTGTGCCTTTACTGGGTCTTGGCATTTTTGATGTTTAAGCTGTTTTAAGTTGTTTTAACTCTTTGTATATTTTAATTCTTGATGTATGAAGCCTTGACTCTTTTTTTTTTTTTAGAGAAAGCCATCTAATAAATAACTACAACACTAGTTTAAAACAGAATAAAACCAAAGTAAGTATCAAATAACAATCCAACATAAAATGACACACTGAATTTCTGGCATTCTTTTTATTTAATAGTATTTTTACAGTCAGATTGGTCTGTAGCCATTGTTAGAAGACTCTTTAAATGAAACTGAAATTAAAAAACAGTGGCAGTGCAAGATCTAAGAAGCCCTAACACCATTTTAAAAACTGAATGATTAAAGCCTTGAAGAATAAAAACATAAGAAGATAAAATCAGCCATGCTGGATCAGACCAAGGGTCCATCTAGTCCAGCATTCCATTCACACAGTGGCCAACCAGCTATCAACCAGGAAGCCACAAGTGGGGCATGAGCGCAACAGCACCCTCCCATCTATGTTCCCCAGTTACCTGCGTACATAGGCACACTGATCTTCACTTGGTGGTAAAAAGATTACAATATTAGGGATGTCAGAGAATTTGCAACGGATCTCAGTGAGGCCGAATGACAGTGCATTCGGCCCCCTGAAATCCATGGCAGAATGGCCTGCCACCCCCTGCCCCCCGCGGATCCCCCCCGGGACGAGACTTACCTGGGGCGGATGTTTCGGACGGCAGCGGCTCCAGCGGCAGCTTCGGCGGCAGCAGCGGCAGTGGCTGGTCTTCCGACCGGCTGCTGCCGTCGCTGCCATTTGCAGTCTGTGTTTTTTTCTTCTTTCTTCCCCCCCATAGATGTGATAGGCTAAGTAAAGACTTACATAGCCTATCACATCTGGGTAAAAAAAAAAAAATGCGTACGCAAATGGCGGCAGCTACAGCCGCCGCCATTAGCGTTCCTTATTTTTCGCTGTCTTAGTCTACATAAATATTTACGTAGACTAAGATGAAGACAAGAAAGGGGAATGCAAATAGCGCCCAGTACGCTATTTGCGTTCCCCTTTCTTGTCTTCGTCTTACTCTATGTAAATATTTACGTAGACTAAGACGGTGAAAAAAAAGGAACACAAATGGCGGCAGCCATAGCCGCCGCCATTTGCGTATGCTTTTTTTTTTTTTTACCCAGAGCCCTCCGCGGCCGGAAATCCAGCTGCGGATGGCCCTGGCCTGGGCCTGGCTGGCTGCTCCGCAGAGCCGCCACGGAGCACAGCCGGCCGTTGAGGATTCCGGGGGGGAGGACTGGATGGCCTCCCCCCCGTCGAGGATTCCGGGGGGAGGGACGGAATGCCTCCCCCCCCATGAACAGAATCCGCGAAAAGGTAAGTGACTTTCGTACATCCCTACACAATATGGGTGCCAGGTGAGCCTCTCTGTGGATGGCATTCCACAATGGGAGTGCCACCACTAAAAGGGCCTTCTCCTTAGTAGCCAACCCCTTCACCTCATTTGGCAGGGTCACCTCATTTAGTAGGGGAGAAGGGCCTCTGAAAATGTCCTTAAGGTCCAAGCAGATAAATATTTATTTATTTATTACATTTCTATACCACCCCATAGCTGAAGCTCTCTGGGCAGTTCACATGAGAGGAGATGTTCCTTCAGGTAGGTAACCCTAAGCCATTGTTAGTCTGTATTAGGGAAGAGGCTTAGATTAACACCCATCTCTTCATTTAAATGAGAAGGCTTCTCATTTAAATGAGAAGGGTGTTTGAACAATGGCTACAGACCAATCTGTGACAATTTGCCATGTGATGAACTAACTTCATTTATTGCCTTGACTGAGTAGTTATGGGAATATATTGACTCTTTATAGAGTTAGTTATACACATAGCTGGTAAGAACACAATAACAACTAAAAACTAAATGAATTTTACCACATGGAATCTATAACTGCACTGGGATGCAGTTCTCTATAGCTTCTGACCAGTAAGCCCAGCATTAACATCCCACCAAAACCTCCTTAGAATCTAGAGAAGGTGAGGAGTGGTAATATTGGCCTTAACAACATGGTTCGAAAGTTCTTCCCCAAATGAGTATGAGCACAATGTAAGATGCAACCTATGTGTCTCTTGACCATCTCAAACCACCACTTCTAGAGCCTAATAGGCTTGTATCCAATATTTGTCTAACTTAGCCCTTTCATTTCAATGGGTCTACTCTAAGTAGGACTAGCATTGGACCAAGGCCAGGGAGATCCAGGCTCAAATACTCACTTGGCCAAGAAACTCACTGGGTGACCTTGGACCAATCATTCTGTCTAACTTATCTCCCAGGGTTGTTGAGAGGATAAAATGGTGGAGGGGGGAAAATCTCATTCTGAAATCCTTGGATAAAGGGTGGTATATTGTAATAAATAAGTGAAACTAAAGTCTCTCCTGATCCAATCAAGATATAAACAGTGGGGTAGCAAATGAGTAGCTCTCATATCTTTGGGGGCCCCTTCACACTGGGCTTTTATCCTGCAATTGCGATTGCTCCTTCATGGAAGTTTGTGGGCTCTTTACATGATGCAGTGATCATCTCAGGCATCTCCTGCTCTAAATGCCCTTTGTTCCATTTTTAAATAGATCACAGATAATGAGCTATCAAATTACCCCATTGTGTTCCGCTTCAGTTTCCTCCATCTTTTGAGTTAAAAGTGGTAAAAGTAGCAAGAAGGGGAGCAAGATCAATTAAAGCTAACAGAAGACTCAGTACAGGGAGAAGGAGGTGAAAGGGGGTGGGGGGAAAGGGAGCAAGTGTAAAGGGAGTCAGTTGTAATCCTGCATTTAAAATGGGAGCAGAAAACCCCATTTTAAATGCAGGATTTTAGGCTGGTGTAGAGATGCCCTTGGACTTTGTCTGCAGGATCCCACTTCAGGCTTTGAAAATGAGTGCTGTGGGCAGGTGCGGATCCCCTTAAATGTATACGGGTAAAATATTCATCTTGTCACTTATCCATGTTCTGTAACATTTAAGGAAATAAAACAAAAGGGATGAGAATAGCCAACAAGTCCAGGAGCATCTGCCTCTACTAGCCTGCCAAATCCAATGAATGTCAGACAGGCTGGTGGTTTCCAGCTGGAAGAAATGTGCCAGGCAGCTGGTGCAGCTCAGAAATACAGATGTAAGTTTAAAAAATAGAAAGGAGAAAGAAGAAGAAAAGGGACTTGGATTCCTTGTTCCTTTCTCATTTTATCATGCTTAGGGCACCAGCGGTGTATGTCTAACAGCATTAAAGGAAAGGAAAGAGGGATCCAGCTTTGCTCTAGGAAAAGATCAGTATCTATTCAGCAGAGGTAGCTAGTCTCTTAATGGTTATTATTTTAGAGTCTTTCATCTTGTCTCTAAAGAGGGGCACAGAGGGGAGTGGTAAGTGGAAGATGTAAGACAAACAGTTTTGTCTTGATGCCTCATGTGTAAATTGCACAGAGAGAAGCCAGTAAAAAAACAATAGAGATCTATTCAGGCTTCTTGTGTTTAGATGACTATAAAGAGTTCTTTCATTTGCTCTTTGATGAATGGCCCTTGCCTATCTCATACGTAAGGATCAATACCCATTTCCTAAGACATTTATTTAGGGATTTAACACTGCCAGTTGAGTCCTGCCTAGGGAATTTTTTATCCTATTAAAAAAATGGTTTTAACCCATATCCTCCCTCCTTTTTGCTATTCCTTTCCTCCTTTCATAAGTCCTCCCCCAGTAGTTTCCCCCCCTTTGCCCTACCTTATGATTATTTCTGTGTTTCAGCTTTGTGCAACAGCTGTGTTTTCATCAAATACCTTACCTTCCTTTTCAAACAAGTTTCAGCATGTTACAGGGAAAAACAGGAGTTATCACCTGCATAAATTGCTTTGTCATTGTCTTGTACCTGGAGTCATCTGAAGAGTATTGTACTATGAGAAGTACATGTATATGGATATATTTGCCCCTTGGAAACTCTTCTGCATAAACTCTGCTCTCCCACAAATGCTGATATAAAAGAAACAGCATGGCAATACAGTTCAGTCCTAGACGTTTTGCACATGTATGTGTCTTTAGTGGAAGCTCTCAAGAATCATAGATCTGAAAGCGGACAAAGGATCTTGTTTGAAGACAGAGTATCATAGGACTAAAGCTTCTGACACTACCCAAAACCTCTCCAGACTTTTCTATGGAATCCCCTCCCAAAAAAGGGGTTTTATAAACACATTCCTTAGTCATCAGTACAGTTCTGTGTACATTAAAGCCATAGGTAAATACAGAGGCAACCCCCCCTCCCACTACTCCCATGTCAAATGGATGTCCCATCAGAGGCAGTTGTCTCCCCCAGTGGTTTCACTTTCTAGTCCAGCCTGGAGCATGCTCAGGAGGTGTTGGTGACATACTTCCTCCAGGTGGTAGGGGGGGGTAGCCACTCCTGGGGCCGATCTACATTGCGCCTGCCATTGCAATGAATTCGGTGTCCCATCGGGTTAAATGCTCCTCCATTAAAACTTTCACAACTTCGAATCTTTGAAGATCATGCCTGACTTTTAAAAAAAAAACATCGCGGAGAAGCCCTGATTCTGTGAGGATAACGCCTTAATTTAAAAAACAACAACATCCGGAGCAGGGGATAGGAGGGGGTAAAACTTAGTCTCATTTGAAGGGATAGAACAACCCCCTGCTCAGTGCAGGAAGCCTGATTCCCAGGTGGTCGCCCATCCAACTACTGACATGGGCCGACCCCGCTTAGCTTCCGAGATCAGACAAGCACGCGCACATCCAGCCCTTTGCTTGTTGCTGAGGAAATGGGGGCTGCTGAGGAAGCTATGCGATCAGTAGCTGGAAGAAGACATGGGGCCATCGAGAGCTGTGACTGGACAGGAGGGAAATACAAACACTGCTGTATATGGACAGGCAGGGGAGGGGACTATGACCGGATACGGTAGCGAAGGCGGAAAATCAGAGCACATTAAAGGGAAATACCGGGATATTAGGGTATTGAAAGCGGGAGCATGAAAGTGGGAAATTCCAGTTCCAATTCTAGGCGGCTACTGCGTAGTGTGAAAGGCAGGCAGTGAAACCTCATTGGAAGCGAAAAAAGGCGGTAAGTGTAGATCCAGCCTTAGCCACTCAAGAGGCTTGCTGTTTCAGGCAGGTTTCCTCAAGAGTTGGCTGGTCTGTCCAAGTGTAGTAAGAGAAAGTCAGAACAGGAAGGCAGATGACACAGTGGGCCAGTTTGCATGATCAAGCAGCCTACCCTGTCTTATTTAAGCCAGGGTGGGCTGTGGTGCATGTGGGTGGCCATTTTGAATATTCAAGCTGTGACCACACTTTGTAATGTCTTCCGAACTGGGTGGGGTTGTTGGCGAGGGTGGTTTGTTGGCATGGTTAACAAACTATACACAACCCTAAAACAGCCCATGGGTTCTGGGTGGTTTGTTAACCACACCATCAATCCACCCTCACTGCATTTAGGTGATGTAACAAGCTGCAGTTGCCACCTGAATATTCAGAAGCCGCCCAGCACACACTAGCATGTTCTGCAACTCTCCATGGCTTAAATAGGGCATTGTGGGCTGCGGTGCTCATGCAAACTCAGTCAGTTTCTCACCCTACTTCTCCACTGCTGCCCATGAGCCCTATCTGCAGTTCAGTGAATGTTTACATTAGGGGTGTTAGCCACAAGAGATGAAATTTGCCTGAAGCTTTGTAAACCAGGCCGGCGCTCTGAATTGGAGTGAAATGAACTGGAAGTTCATTTAGACAGAAGAGGAGAGGAACTGCCATGTCCATTCTGAGTAACATATAGAACTAAAGGGGGAGGGGGGAGAAAGACCCCTGCCATATTTTTCAGTTGCTGATGTTTATTCACTCCAGCAGTTTGACTCACTGGCAAAGCCTCAAAGTAAAAGAGGAAAGAAAACTTGGGGGAAATGTTGAAACATTTTCCCTTTTGTAAATTATGGTCATGTCGGTAAAATGATTCGCGCAAAGTTATCACCACATCCAAGGACAGATGCCAAGATAGAAAGGAACAGCGTACAGTGACATAAAATCCCCCCACCCTCTGAAATGTTTCAGCAACAGTTATCTTGAACCAGAAGTCATGTCGGCTGCTAAATATTAACAGTGGAGGAAATGAGTCCCGAAGTCATGAGTATTTGCATGCTGTCCTCAGGAAATATTCAATGTCATTGCAATTTAAAGACAGCATGAAAAGAAAAGGGGGAAAGAGTTCAAGTACAGTAATCAGCCACGACTCTACGTTGTAGCTGGCTTCCTATCCAAAAGGTGTTTTTTGTTTTTGTTTGGTACATGATTTCATGGTGTTCACAACTTCAAGCAAGACATTTTTAAAAATTTCCCTACATTTTCTTACTACTAATTGTGCAGGGGTTTTTATATATAGTAATCTGCTTTTAAAGCAGTTCCAAATCAACCTTTGTCATGACAGGAGTCTAAGATCCTAACTATACATTATGTTAAGTATGTTGCTTGCAGTGATGTCAGGGTTTGTTTGTTTGTTTGTTTTAAAAATCCAATAAGGGCTCAATCCTATGTATGCTTAGCTAGAAGAAAAGTGGCTGGCTGGGAAATGCTGGGAGCTGTACGAGTTTTTTCTGGCTAAACATGCATAGGATTGTGCCCTTACCCACAAGTGGCCTTACCAAAGCCAACTAGTGTTTGATTTGTGTGTGCATTGATATATATAGAGATGATAAATTCTCGATGCTTTGTAAAGCATTCCTTGCACTCTTATAGCCCTTACATAGAAGATGTCATAATGGTAGATGTCATCTTCTTGAGAGTTCTCTCCCTTCTCAGCATTTTTTAAAAAAAATACAGCACCAGTAGTTTACATTGAACTCTACAGAGCAACATATACAAGGAGCAGGTTCGTGCCTGCAAAACTGTAAAGTCTAAATTTAGGCAGTTTGTGTGTGGCAGGGAGACAACAAAAGTGGATGGAGAAGCAGGAATAATCAACCAGCAGAGAGAGGGCAGCAATGGGAGAGGCGAAGGCAAGGCTAATATTTGGTTTATGCTCAAGAATTTCCCTCCTCTGTGAGTTCTTTGAACCCTCATTACCACAACTGTGTCTTTCGTATTCTTGATTCTTCCCCCTCCCCCTCCCACCACCACCATCCATGACTTACTTTGGACAAAGATGGTAAACGATTTAGCATTTGCCAAAGGCTCTATGAGTTTGACTCACACAAAGTATCACTGTGTGGTATAGACTGAAGTCACAAGAGTAGGGTTATAACTGGAAATAGTTTGGGGGAAACCACATAGTATTTCTAATCCAAACAGAGCAGTTGTTTATCCAGGAGGAGGAGGAGGGTAAGGATGCAACTCTCTGTCACGACATATTTGCAGTCTCCTGGGTTGCACTCACAGGAACAAAGACAATACGGTTAGGTATTTGTGTATAGGTTATTCTGAAAAGCCACTTCACCCAGTTTAAGTACATTTAGAAGGGAGAGAGTACATTCCCGATTTTCCCCCCACCAGGCAAGCATGTTTCATGAAGACTCACAAACATAGTCCAAAATTCTCCCCTGCTCTGCTTTTGTTGCTCAGAGGCTCCGGAATGGTTGTGTATATCAAGGTGCTATTTTGGTAATGTTTACTTCATGAATAAACAGCGGAAGAGTTGGAATCTATACCCTCTCCCTCACTTTAACTCTGCTCTCACTGAGAACATACAAGGGTTAAGAGTTTGATCAGCTGAAGCTGATAATGCATGTGCCATTTCCCTGAATGTTCACAAGGTTGCTCATTTGCTTATTCAAGATATTATACTGCTAATTTTTAACTTGGGTAACTCTTAATTCAAGTGAAAGAGGTCTGAGTGTTTACTAAGAATAGGGTGTTTAAGAGCACTGAACCATCTCAACTGGTGACATAAATGTGACTGCATGAGTGGTTCTTCATTTGATCGCATCTCGTTTCTACTTGTTTTTAGGCTGGTGCTATAGTTTTGTGGCTGCTTTATCACAAGATTGTGCTGTTGCTTGAATGCTCTGGATGAGGTTAAGTTTTCTCTTTTAAGTGCTGAGTTAGCAACAGGTGCTTCCATGCAGAAGACTGAGGTAGATAACCTTCTCTTCCAGTCTGTAATAGTGATTCTCCATGCTAAAGAGTTAAGAGCATTATTAAGGCATGGGACCTTTATTCAGAACCTTTAATTTCCCATTTGAGGAGGTTTGGATAAAACACTCCTAAGAAATTCCTGCAGCAACTGTGGCTTAATAGTCTGAGATGCTTCCGTTCTACTTTAAAGGAGAAACACAACACAGGGAAATAGTATTATCTAGGGCTGTGGACCGCTTCAGTCCGAAGCCCAAATAATGAGTTGAAGCAGGCTGTTTTGGAGGTGCCTCTGTGTGGTACAAGGTGGAACAGAAACAAAGCACCCCAGAACGAAGTGGCTTGTATACAAAGTGCCTCGTCTGACTTGGTAATTCGTTCTGAGCAGCCCAGACAGCCTGGCGCCAAAAGTATCAACTTCAGAAAGTTCAGCAAAGGGTTGTGGGGGGGGGGGAGCTTTGGTGAATGGAAACCCTAGTTGCCAAATCAGGGCTGAACATAACCCAGCACTCTCCAGTCAGAGACAGTGGTGGAGGAGGGGAGAAGATTGAATAACTGGAGAAAAACGGCTGTGTTTCAGAGATCATTCTGGTGGTGTTACTTAGGCATATGAAAAGTGAAAAAGCTTCCCCCCCCCCCGCCCCTGCTCCTCTCACCGGTTCTTTAACTTCCACTGTGATCGCCACATTCTTAAAAAACATGGCAATTGGAAGTCTATGTGCACATAGACTTATATGCAAAAAGCACTGTGAATTGCCCAGGCGTAGGGATGTTAGAGAAATCCAAATTCTTTGGAATCCAGCCTCAGGAATCCACAGCGGATCGGCACCATTAACCTCCACTCCAAGAGGACTGGAGGTGGAACGGCACTCAGCTGCTTCTTTAAAAAAAAAAAAGGTGATTGGCAGGATGTGCCCATAGACTTATACGCAAAATGGAGTGTGAATCTGGCGTATAAGCCTATGGACACATAGATTTATATGCCAGATTCATGGCTCTATTTGCATATTAATCTAAGGTCACATCCTGCCGATCACTATTTTTAAAAAAGGGGGGGGGAGAAATGGTGATGGGTGGGGAGGAGATGAATGGCTCTGGCCGGCAAGGTAAGCAGCCCTATAGCCAGTGGGGCTCCATGGAATCCTTGTGGAGCAGAGCTGCTCCAGAGGATTCCAGGGGGGAGGAGGAACAGATCGCCTCCCCCCGCCATGGATTCCCCACCAGAACGGGTGGTGGGGAGTCCGTACATCCCTACCCAGGCTGGAGGAGAAGGTGAGGCGTATGTCTCCGCCACTTGCTAGCTGTCTCCTCCTCATGAGCAGGAGATGGCTAGCAGTCCTTGGGGGTGTTTCCACCAGCGATTTACTCCCTCAGTTGCACCCCTTCGTTAGAGAGATCCTGAGGGTTAAAATGGGGGCTGGTTTCCATCTTTGTGCTGGAAGAAAGTAAAATAAGGATCCATGAATTCGAAAAGGGATCCTGTTGATTTTATGTGTTTTTTAAAGGGGAGACTCCAAAACCACCATCCAATCACAGAGCACATCTGCCTCCATGGACTGAAGCAGAAAAATCATGGATCTGCCACTTGTGGGCGCAGCCATGATGCAAAAACAGGGATCCGAGGCAGGGATCCTCTTGATTTCATATGATTTTTCACACCATTTGAGGTGAAGCAGCAGCTCTGGGATTTTTAGTGTGCATACTTGGATAAAGATGAGTTCTGTGCTTTGATGGGAGGGGTTGGGCAGGGGGGACCCCATGGAAAAATTCAGATGATTCATATTGAATTGGGCATCTTATCCATGGCTTTATATCATGACAGTGCTATGAAGCCCCCAAATCTATGTTTTTTGTCACTCAGTCCATGGATCATAAATGTGCTCTGTGATATGATGGTATTTGGCGGTATCTTTCTTGTAAAAATCATGAGAATCCCTAAAGAATCCCTGTGTTGGATCCATTTTTTCCCACCATGGCTGCACCCATGAGTGGCGGATCCATGATTTTTCCGGTTCAGTCCGTCAAGGCAAATGTGCTTTGTGACTGGATGGTAGTTTTGTGGGTCTCCCCTTGAAAAATCATATAAAATCAGGAGGATCCCTTATCGATATTTTGGATTCTCATTTTACCCAGTCCCCTTTGTGTTTACTGCTGTCTTTCCCAGCGCAAGAATATGTGTGTCTATTCAGACGTAACTCCCATTGTGGTCAGTGAGGCTTGCTCCTGAAATGCAGGTGCACCTGGACTTTCAGGGGAAAGAAGAAAGTGGGGGAGAGGGGGAAAACCTCTCTTATTGGGTGAGCAGCCCCTGCCAGTCAGATGATGCTCACTCCAACCCCCACCCCCACCAGGAAGTATGTTCTGTGAAACGATTTTTACTGGTGTGGAGAACCTGCTCGTGGAGCCCTACATGGACCACACTGCAGCAGAGCTGATTCCTTTTAAATTAAAATGCAGTACTCCTCCATTAGCTTCTCCTTCCATTGTCATGGAAACATGGCCATAGACAGCCGAGCAGGCAGGGGGCGGGGGCTGCGTGGCACTGAGAGGTATAGCTTTTTGCTTTGAGCGTTTTTGTGGAAAAACTCAAAGTTCAGTCGCACCTAGCACAAAGAGCACTTGGCCAAACTCTCTGATATGTGGCAGGTGGGATCCCCTCCATGTCACCAGAGAGGTCACCAAGTTTCGTGTACTTATCATGAAAACTGAAAAAGTTATGGCCATTTGTGTTTTCCCACGCAAATCAATGGGAAAACGCCCAAACCAAGTGGTCTGGATATCTGAATCTCACTTCAGATCCAGAACTGAGTTGAAGCGGAGGGGGTCCGAATCGGTCTGAGTCAAAGCAGGACTGATTAGGAGGGTCTGAAGCGGCATCCGAAGCGGATGGAGGGGTCCGCGCACAGCCCTAGTATTATCATCTCACTGAAGAAACATTAGAGAAAGTTTGTGGTTCTGCTTCCAGACCAAGGGGTCCTAGTGCTAACAATCAGAAGGCATTGTGTCTTCTCTTATTTAGGGTGCAGTCCTATGTATGTTTAGACAGGAAAAAAATCCTACAATTCCCAGCATGCCCCAGCCAGCCATGCTAGCTGGAGCATGATGGGAGTTGTAGGACTTTTTTTCTCTCTAAACATGTATAGGACTACACCATTAATGGATTTTCTGTGGTAAGGGAAAAGAATGGAAGAAGTGGTGAGAAAACATGGGAGGGCTACAAATTGATGACATCTGGACACCCCATAAAATTCTATGAATGTGGCAGGGTGATGGCACAATAAAAGCCTCATCTAGAAGCACTTGAAGCCTCAGGTCACCTGCTGATGCTCATCTCTGAGAACATCATCCACCAGACAGAGAGTGTTTTTGTCTGTGGTGCTTATTATGGAACATCCTCCCTGAGGGGGTCTGGCACCAATGTTGTTGTCTTTTAGGTGCTTGGCAAAATATGTTTTATTTACCCAGGCATTTTAACTAGTGCTCCTTAAAAAAAATCTGTTTTTTTAATCATTGGTTTGTTTTAGTGTGTTGTATTTTAGCTTTGTACCTTTTCTTCTATATTGTTGTAAACCTCTCTGGAATCAGCTCTGATAAAGGGTGGGATATAAATATTGTAATAAATAAATCAGAATTAATTTGTTATTTCAGAGGCATCACAGGCTTGAGGGACATTAGAAAAACCATGTAGGGCACAATCCTATACTCGTGATCTGCTTGGCTGAGGGGCAATAGGATTTGGTGGAAGCCTGCTATGTGGGACACCCCAGATGTATGGGCAGGATGTCAGTGGCACAGGGAAGGAACACATTTACTCTGCATCCTATACTCCTTTAGAACATGGCCTTGGTCCTGTGGATGGCACTGCTTCAGGCCAGCCCCAGACCTGGCGCAAGACATTTCCCATCTATTGACTTCAGTGGAAGGGGGGAAATTAAAAAATAGCTACCTCTGTGTCAATGACTGTCCTTCCCATGGCACCAGAGCAGAGCACAGGATATGGCATAACTTGGCTGCATTGGGAGCCAGGAGGTGCGGGTCTCAGCAGCCTCCAGTCCCAGAGCAGGCAATAGCATCCTGTCACTACGGGTGCCAGACTTGTTCTGGGACTGCCTAGTGATGTCATCAAGACATGCCTGCTACGATGGCCAATCTTGGGTGTGTGATGGCTATCACTGTCTTGAGGATATTTCCATGATGTTCAACAAGCATGGCTGTACAATAGCCATTTCCAGGCTGCCATTTTTGCTACAGCCAGCCCTCTCTCTATGATAGCTCTTGCTCCAACAGCCCTGGAACTCCTGGCACCATGGTGGCTTGGCCCCATCCCCTTACTGCCTGTTCTCCCAGGCCCACATGCCTGGTTGGGACACTTTGGGTTCTCCAACCTGCCCACCATAGCCCAGAATCCTGATGCCCATGGCCACTTCCTCTGAGTACACATTGGATACAGCTGACATTCCAGTGATGTATTGGTGGCATATCTCTGATCCTGGAGCAATGTGAGTATAAGATTGCTCTGTTAAATGCTTTGTAACATGTTGTAGGTGAAGTTCTATTTTTCCTCACCCTGTCGCATAACACTGCACCCTGAGTATGAACCCATGTTGCTGAGCCTAGTTGTGCTACTAACATTTTGTCCTCATACAGCACATTTTTACTATCTGGATATAATTACTATAACCATATTTGTGATGGGAATATCTCGTGAAGCACAAGAACTGCACTTCCACATTCCTGGAAAGCTAAAATCTGATTGCAAAGAATTCATATTCCTAAGAACTTTCCCCTCCAACTTCCATACAATATCTTCACATGAACAGGACTGATTCACTGTGGGCATGGATAATCTGATAGAGCAGCTACATACTGGTGTCTTCCCAGTACAAGAAGTGGGAGGGAAAGGACTGTGAGTGGAGGAGGGAGGGAGGAGGAGGCTTTGTTACTTTTGACTAGGAGTTGGCAACCTGGTTCCCTCCAGATGTTTTGGACTACAACCCCTATCATATCCAGGGAGTATGGCACTAAAACAATTATGGACATTGCAATCCCAAACATTCAAAGGCAATATGCCACTGAATACCAAATGTAGAAGATGAGTAATGGGAGATGGTTGGAGCTTTCATACCATGTTTTTGGGCTTCGTAGGGGCATCTGGTTGGCCACTGCATAAAACAAAATGCTGGATGAAATTGTTTTTTTGGTTTGGTCTCATTCAGCAGGGTTCTTCTTCTGTATGGCAAGCGCTTAGAATGCTCAAAAATTCTAAACAAAATGTGGTAAGTGTTACTACTAGCCATTATTATTATAACTAGTAGCTATTATTAGTAATTATTATTACAACTAGTAGCAATTATTATTACTACTAATAATGTCATGCAACATTGTATTTCAAACGAAAATAATCTGGATGGCTACTACCTCTTCAAGATAACAGTTTAAGATACCCCCCACCCCAAAAAAGCATGGTACTCCAAAGAGATTATGAACATTTTAGAGGTAACATGACTGTTGACTGTAAATAAGTGTGGCCTTTGTACTTGTGTGAAGTTAATGTTTACATGTTTTTATTGCAAGTAATGGCTTGCAATCCCTAAGGCTCAGGATGGGTTGCGTAACAGATCCAATGTACAATAAAAAGATAACTATTGGTTACTGACAGACTGATGCAAGAAGGCAATTTCTCTCTTTCCCCCCTTCCATCTCTAGGGCAGCATGCCATTGATAGAGGCGTCTTGCTCTGTGGGAGGGAGATGATTTTACTTAGCTGCAGTTGGTTCCAAGCAGTCATGTTGTGTATTGTAAATGAGCGCAATGGTTAGATCCTAATACATTAAAGGCACAATCCTATGGCCGCCAGTCAGCGGCTAAACAGCCATAGGCTAGGTCAGTTCCCGGAGAACCGACCCCCACCCCCTCCCACACTGCCTTGTAGGCAGCACAGATCAGCTCCACACTCTGCACTTGTAAGAGCAGTGCGAAGCAGCAAAAACGGGGCATTCCTGGGGGGCGGGGGGGGGAGTCAGAAATCTAGGTGTGTTAGCCCTTCTGAGTATGCTAAGCCTTCTGGGAGGGTCTTCGCTGTTAGGAAGCAATTGCAGCCCCATTAAGAAAAACAATTTAGAAATGCAGAATTTTAGTGTAACTGAATTCAGGCAGAAGCGTGTCTACCAAACACACACACACACACACATACAACAAAAGGTAACAGCAAAGACAGGAGTTCATAAACATTCTCACTCAGGTCATGTTAATAATTTTTGTCTTGAGTTTATAAACATTAAAAAAAACCACCCTGACAATGAAAATAACGTTCATCATGATTATACCCACGTTGTTGGAGGCAAAGCTGTGGCTGAGAAAGTGTGGGTTATACAAGTCCTACAAAGTAGCTCAGTGGGAAGGGTAGAGTAGCATATGACAACTCTGCAGAGTAGTCTAGTGTTATTATCCAGTCTCCTGGTGTGCTGGCGTTTAGGGAAATGCTGGTGGGGTTGTGAAGTTGATTGTAGCAGCAGTGCCATTTATTAAGGGCTAAAGGGGATTGTTGCAATATATATAGCTGTAAGAGGACCAGCCATTTTTAGTTCTTGCAGGAGGCCCAAGTGGAGCCTCTCCCCATTTATTTCTTAGTGTTAGAAAAAGACTGTCCTCTTATTCTTTGGCTGTCAGCTCTTTGCTAGACCTTTGAGCTATTAGTCATAATTATTGAGCCCACCGGACACATGTCCAGTGGCAGTGTACATTTGTTAAAAAGGGGAAGTCTGGTGAGACAGTCACATAAGCATAATCAGAAATAAACATGTTGACACAGTCGTGCTCTAAGGAGTCAGCTAATGGCTCAGTCAGTTGACATGTTGTGGCTAACAAAAAATTGTAAAGGGGAGGGTGTATAAAAAGACTTATGCTTGCTTAGCTCGGGGTCCAGACTGCTGACTGCTCTGCACCCGTTTTGCAAAACGTTCAATAAAATAGTGTTGGATCCACTGCTGCCTGTCTGGCATCCTTTCTTTCAACCAGAAGCAAGAACTTTTTATCTAACAATTTGGTGCCGTGACTCGGATCCTGCTTCGGGGCGTGTCCCCTTTGCGCTGAACCGAGGGGCCGCGGAGGAGAAGTGGCCACAGGCGGTTGTTTACACTGCCTTCTCCTCACGACGGCGGCGGCAAAAGCGCTTGGGGACCAACGCCAGAGGAAGAGGGAGACGTGATCACTCCTTTTAGGCACCGGCAGTGGATCAATAAAGCAGCTGGACGCAGCTGCAGGTGGGACAGAAGAGGCTTTTGGGGTAAGTGAAACAGCTTACATTAGGGGATAAACGCGGGACGGTGGTGTGTTTGTGATTGTGTGAGACGCCTACGGGCGAAGCGAGTGAGGAGCCCCAATCTGCATTTCCCTACCCCGGAGACGGGCTGGGTCAGAGGAGGGCGAAGCGTGAGAATTGTTGATTGAAATCCCCACCGTCATGGGCGGGTCCCAATCCAGGCCTACAGGAGAGTCCCATATGCCCTTGGAGTGTTGTTTGCGCAACTGGTCACATTTTAAGCAAGATTATAGAACTAAGATGACAAAGGATCGCCTTGTCCTTCTTTGTGCCCAGGAATGGCCAGTAGTAGAACCCAAATGGCCACCCAAGGGGTCTTTTGACCCAACCCTGGTATCTGCTGTGCGTATAATAGTAACACAGAGGGGAAGTTGAGACCAGTTCCCCTATATCAATTCATGGGCGACCTGTGTACCCCTTGGCGGCAAGCCCGCTCCGTGGGTTGTCAAATGCATGTCTCTGACCCCTCCTGTGATGGTCAATAAGAAACCAACCATCCTTGTGGGGGCATGGGCCAGGTTTAAAGAGGAACACCCCCAGGCAACTGAGGATGAGATGGCAGCAGCTCTGCCCACAGGACGGCCCGATTGGGGGGTAGCCATGGCGGCACAGAGACAGCTACATGCTGAGTATTTTCGGTTCGTTTTATGGCGGGCATGAAGCAAGCCGTGCGGGGGCCCCCCAATTTGCAAAAAGTCCTGACTTTAAAACAAGACAAAAATGAACCTCCTGCCGTGTTCCTCCAAAGGCTAAGGGAAGCCTTCACCAAGTATACTGATATTGACTGGAAGGACCCAAATAATTTAAAGATTCTCATGACTCAGTTTGTGGGAAATAGTTGCCAAGACATCAGAAAGAAGTTGCAGAAAGTTGAGAGAAGATTAGTGGCTGACCTAAGTGTTTTAGTAGAGCTCAGAAAGTTTATGAAAGACAAGAGGCAAGCGAAGCTCCTCGCTGCGGTTCTCAGACCACAAAGGAGGAGCTAAGAAGAGAGGAAAAGGAGGGAGGAAGGGGTCCTCCCTGAGAAAAGACCAGTGTGCCTTCTATAAGAAAATTAGGTACTGGAAGCATGACTGTGAAGCCTTGAAGCAAAAAGAGAGAGAGGAGGGTGTGGAGGGGGGGGGGCAGAAAGAATTTTGCATAAACAAGAAAGAGACTAAGACAGACCGGGGCCCAGCCCCCTCTGAGCCGTCTCTGAGGCAAGACGGGACCCCATAGTCAAAATTAAAGTTGGGGTGCTGCTCCTACGATGCCCTTGTAGATACAGGGGCCGCCCTGTCCATCCTCCCCCCCTTAGCCAACCACCAACGGGAAGTGGGGGATCTACCACCATAATGGGGGTCGAGGGAAGGGCAACCCGAGTGCCCCTTTCTCATCCCTTGCTCACCAAGGTTGGGAAAACACACCTAGCACATGCATTTGTCTGTACCCCCTCCTGTCCGGTGGCATTGTTAAGAAGGGACTTATTGACTAAGCTCCAAATTGAGATTGCTTTCACTTCTGACGGAAGGATAGAAGTACAGCTCCCCAAGCAACAGAGCAGTAACTATCAAATGGCCCTTTCAAAGGTCGCAGAGGAGCCCGCCCCAGAGGCAGACGAGGACTGGTGCTTAATAGAAAACAGAGTCAATCCCCTAGTTTGGGCCGGGGTCGGAAGGGCCTCTCGTGCTAAGTTGGCAACACCGTCAGCTGAAGTCCCTACAAGATAAGGTCTCCAAGAAGGAGTTCATCCGCTTGGCACAGACTCTCAAGTATTACAGCTATCTCAAATTTGACCCCTGCATCACAGACTTCCCCGAGAAGGGTTGCCACGTCATTGTGGGGGCTGAGAATAGTAAGCTGAACTTCCAGGTCAAGCTGCCCAATGACCAGATCAAGGAGGGAAGTTTCAAGGTGACCCGAATGCGCTGCTGGCGGGTCACTTCCTCGGTCCCCGTGCACAACGAGATATCAGGCCCTACCGCTGGCAAGTCAGAGGTGAAGTTAGAACTTGCCTTTAAGAACCTGATAAATAAAGACTGCCTACAGTGGGTCACAATCACCAGCCTGCAGGCCATAATGCTGAGCATCTGCCTGCAGTCTATGGTGGATAAACTGATGATGAAAAAAATCAAGAGGCAGCATCCGCAAGATGTTCCACAGGTGAGTCAATGGAGCCCTGCAGCAGCCAGGCAGCCAGCAAGCAGTAAAGGCTCCCCCTCTTTTGGATTCTCCTGATGCAAGCAGGGAGTCTATTGCAAAAGTCTCAAGCAAATTGGGCTCTGTCAGTCTGCGTGCCATTAGCCGTTCCAGCTCTTCTGCTGACATTGGGGCCAACTACACCTTTAAAAGCATTGGTGATAAAGACCTCTAGGGGCCCTGCCCTGATGCAACTCTGTGGGATATAAAATCTCCTCCTGGGTAGATCTCCATGTGCCTCAACCCCAGCCAGCTGCCCACCCTCTTGTCTACATAGATGGGGAGACGGCGCGACCGCTGTATGAGGCACTGCAAAAAGATAAATTAGATAAATGGAAATGGACTAAAGAGATGAATAAGTCTTTCCTCAGTCTCAAAGCTGCCCTTGTGTAGCCACCTGCCCTAGCCATACCAAATCCCAGTCGACCATTTAGACTCTATGTGCATAAAAATAAAGGCGTAGCCTCGAGAGTACTTTGCCAGCGAAAGGGCCCCTCCTGGAGGCCGGTGGGATATTACTCCAAGGTCCTTGATGTCGTGGCAAGAGGCTGGCCGAGTTGCTTAAGGGCAAATGAGGCCGCAAAGAGGGCAGCCAAAGAAAGAATCCAAGAGACATTTCTTGTCTTACCCAGAAGAGAGGAGCCCCCACATACTCCCCTTCCGAGTTACAGATGGCGCAGGAACACAGAGTAAGTCCCCGTGGTGACGGATGGATCCAGATGACAGATGGGAGACTGCTCCTACCGCAGACCCTGCAGGGAGCTATCTTAGAACAAGTGCATCACTCTCTTAGACATCCTGGGGCATCAGCTATGATTGACTATTGCAAGAGGCTGTTCGTCTCTCCTGGCCTCACTGTACGCGCCCATCGATTAGCAGCAACATGTGAGGTTTGCCAGAAAATTAATTCCCCCGGGGCACCCCCTCCACCAAAGGGAGGGCGACCATGGGCGTATTATCCCTTCCAGAGGGTGCAGATTAATTTTGCTGAAATGCCACCGTGTAGGGGTTGCAGATACTTGCTTGTAATAGTGTGTCAAATGACAGGGTGGGTAGAGGCGTTTCCATGCAGAAACTGTCAAGCAAAAACTGTAGTTGCTAAGTTGTTACAGGAGGTGATGCCCCGGTTCTCCCTGCCTGAGGTTGTAGAGTCCGACCAGGGCTCACATTTCACCTCAGCTGGGGGTAGAGTGGCACTCACACTGCCCTTAGAGACCCCAGGCGAGTAGGCAGGTTGAAAGAACCAGTTGGAGTCTCAAGGAGACTCTAACCAAGCTCCAGCAAGGAGTAAGACTCAGGTAGAGGCTCTGCCAATAGCTTTGACAAAGCTTCGAAAAATGCCAAGAAAAGACATAAAGCTGTCCCCCTTTGAGCTAATGTTTAGGTTCCCGCCTCGGGTACACTGCAGAAGGAGGGAGGAAGTCAAGTGGGAGATGGGTGATCAGATGCTAAGAGATCAGTTGACTTCTCTACAGTCTGTTCTTTCACAGCTACGAGCTTATTCCGTTCCGTTCCAGAGATTGCCGTTAGATGCACCTATCCATCTCTTCCAGACAAAAGATGAGGTGTTGCTGAAAAAGTAGAATAAAAAAGCTTTAAAGGAAGGGTGGGAGGGGCCTTATTTGGTGGGACCAACCAGCCACTCGTGTATAAAGCTTGTGGGTTCTAGCAAATGGACACATTGCAGCCGGATAAAGCCATTTAGGCGACCCTTGCTTCCTTCTGTCACCTGGAAAGAACAGGAGGACACGGGCAACGGTCCTCTGCTCCCTGGCACCCCACCGGAAGCTGCCAGGGACACAGGCGAAGAACCCATCCAAGAGCCACAATCGCCTCTTGTTTATAAATCCCAGCAGTTAATTGAAACTGCTCTGTCAAAACAAATGCTCTTGCTTTATTGTGCTGATAGAGAAACCCCGTTTTAAAATGCTTTAAGACATGAGTAAAGACTTAAAGGAGGGAATTGTTAGAAAAAGACTGTCCTCTTATTCTTTGGCTGTCAGCTCTTTGCTAGACCTTTGAGCTATTAGTCATAATTATTGAGCCCACCGGACACATGTCCAGTGGCAGTGTACATCTGCTAAAAAGGGGAAGTCTGGTGAGACAGTCACATAAGCATAATCAGAAATAAACATGTTGACACAGTCGTGCTCTAAGGAGTCAGCTAACGGCTCAGTCAGTTGACATGTTGTGGCTAACAAAAAATTGTAAAGGGGAGGGGGTATAAAAAGACTTATGCTTGCTTAGCTCGGGGTCCAGACTGCTGACTGCTCTGCACCCATTTTGCAAAACGTTCAATAAAATAGTGTTGGATCCACTGCTGCCTGTCTGGCATCCTTTCTTTCAACCAGAAGCAAGAACTTTTTATCTAACATTAGTGCAGGCCTTGGAGCTGAGACAGTGTGCCTTGCAGCTCCTCAGACATTAGTGTTTTCTCATGTATTGTAGTAATGAATAACCCTTTTGCAAAAGTACCAGAAAACAGTGTGTGTTGCCTACAGAGCAGAGCCTAGGAGTGGACTGCAAGCTGAGCAGGTCACCCCCCTAGCCCCACTACTAACCACACCCTTCATTCCTGCAATGGCTGTTGGCCCAAGGGCCATTACAGAGTGTAAGGAGTCAGGAAAAGAATTAGGAATGTACGAGAGTGTCGTTTCTGTTTACAACACATGTGAGCATGTCCTGTTTGCAATCATGAATGCAGACATGCAGGAGCATTTTTTTTTTTAAGAAATGTTCACAAATTCCCAAATTTGCAACAACATTTGAAAAATGCTTTTCTTTCGTTAAAGTGCACTTTGAAATGTGCATTTAAAAATGCATTTTCACACTGTAATCAATGGGTAGAAAGTGTGCAGTTTTGAAAAATACCGAAATGTGCACTTTTCCCCTTTCAAATGTGCACCTTTCTTGTTTGAACGAGCCAAAAAAATAGGTCAAAAACAAAAATGGGAGCGAGCCGAAACAAGTGTCAAAATGATTTTTGGAGAATTTAGGCAAGCTCGGAAATCACTAGTTCTTCCATACCTAGAAAGAATTGAGGTTTTCAGCTGTGACTGGAAAGACATTGTTCAGACACCAGGACTACTCAGTGAGAAACAACAGGGGGGTAGATCTGCTATACACATTTCTCAGAGTCTGGGTCTACCTAGCTTGTTAGACCTAGTGCCCAGGCCTTATTGCTACTCAGTCACCAGATCTACCAGAAATGGTGGACCTGTTCTCTGATGCTATCAGGGCTTTTAAAAAATGTGCAACTATACAACATGTGCAGTTTCAGGAAAAAGATGCAATTCCAAAAGAACATTGCTGCAGTTCAAAATTCAACCCATGCAAAAGTTGTATTGTTAGTTAATGTAAAAAGTGGCTGATAACAGTATGAAAAGTAAAGGGAGTAGTCCAGGGTCCTCTATAACCCTAAACCCTCATCAAGCATATGCATTTCTCCTACCACTGCTAAAGACACT
Source organism: Heloderma suspectum (assembly GCF_057233095.1). Lineage (NCBI taxonomy): Eukaryota > Metazoa > Chordata > Lepidosauria > Squamata > Helodermatidae > Heloderma > Heloderma suspectum. Next base: position 54,971,600 of record NC_139460.1, on the reverse strand, counting down.
CCTCACAGACCCAACTGCAATGCTCTAGAGCCACCTTCCCCAACCTGGTACCCTCTAGTCATTTTGGACTTCAACTCCCATCAGCCCCAGCCAACATGGGCAACGGTCAGGAACACTGGTAGTCGTGGTCCAAAACATCTGGAGGACATCAGGTATGAGAAGTCTGCTCTAGAGACGGTTCACCAATGTTTCTAAGGTGAAGGAAATAATTCCAGGTATGTCTAGGGATGTACGAACGTGACTTACCTTTCGCGGATTATGTTGATGGTGGGGGGGGAGGCATTCCATCCCTCCCCCCGGAATCCTGGCGGGGGGAGGCGCTCCGTTCCTTCCCCCGGAATCCTCGAATGGCCGGCTGTGCTCCGCTGCAGCTCTGCGGAGCAGCCGGCCAGGCCCGGCCCGGCCCGGCCAGAGCCGTCCGCAGCCGGATTTCCGGCCGCAGAGGGCTCTGGGTAAAAAACAAAAAACACCGCGTACGCAAATGGTGGCGGCTACGGCCACCACCATTTGCGTTCCTTCTTTTGGGCCGTCTTAATCTACGTAAATATTTATGTAGACTATGACGGCGAAAATCTTTACATAGGCTAAAACGGCGAATCAAAAGGGGACTCAAATAGTGCCTGCTACGCTATTTGCGTTCCCCTTGATTTTCGCCGTCATAGTCTACGTAAATATTTACGTAGATTAAGATGGTAAAAAGAAGGAATGCAAATGGCGGCAGCCTTAGCCGCTGCCATTTGCATACACATTTTTTTTTAAACCCACCCCAACCATGATAGGCTATGTAAAGATTTACGTAGCCTATCACATCTTTTTTTTCTTTTTTTTAAAACCTAGCCATGATAGGCTACGTAAATCTTTACGTAGTCTATCACGTCTTTTTTGGGTTTTTTTTCACAAGCCTGGAAATGGCAGTGGCGGCAGCCGGTCAGAAGACCGGCTGCTGCTGGAGCCGCTGCCACCTGGACGATCCGCCCCAGGTAAGTCTCGTCCCGGGGGGGATCTGCAGGGGGGCGGGGGGGTGGCAGGCTGTTCCACCACAGATTTCAGGCGCCAGTGCATTCGGCCTCACGGAGATCCCTGGCGGAATTCTCTGACATCCCTAGGTATGTCATGTGAAGTTGTCAATGATACGATAAAGGCAGTGATACCATAAAGTATCTGATACGATATTCTTAAGACAGCCGTACTGTGTTTATGCATTGGGTTTTTTCTCTTGTTCCTAGGTGTATGTGCTTTTTTTAATCCCTCCCTCCAAATAATGTTTTGTTAGAGTTCATGGTGCTTCTTGAATATAATACTCTTCTGCATTAGTGCTGTTCAGTTCCCAGGATCTTCTACTACTCTGTGTAGGCTTCTAAATGTCATGGAATGTGACACTAAGCAACAAAACGCACACAGAAGAAAAGTGCAAAGGTATGTTGTAGCAGCGTGTGCTATGCACATGAATTACCACCACAAACATCTGTGCAGCTTTGCCCCACAGCCCCTGGAAAAATTCCTGTGGATGCCCATGCTTGCCAGTTGGGTATGTACCTCTGTGTGGCCTCTTCTTCTTGATACATAACTGTTAATTATGCTTTAGATCATAGTGTAAGGTTCTTGTGATCCTATGCACATTATGTTGAATAAGTTCCATTAAACTCATTTACTTATGAGTAAACAAGCATGGGATTAAGGGCTGGCATCAGCTCCCAAAATCCTTGAGCAGCTGCCAGGGGCCCAGTGCCCCAGCATGGGCCACTACTGAAGCCGGCCCTCGGCTCCCTTCATTTTTTTCCAGCCCAGTTCTCTGAGCACTACTGTGTGGTTGCATCTAACTGCTATTTTAATTTCCCACAATGCTCCTGATATAGTGTCACTCCAGGGAACTGTGGGAAATTAAAATAGCAGCCACACCCACCCACCCAGTACTGCTCAGAGCACTGCTTCTGATGCTGCTGCCACACTCAGGTAAGTCAGTCAGGGCCCACTAATGAAGGAAAGGGGGCTACCAATGGGTACCTTCCCAGCCCCCTCCCCCCCAAATCTGGAGTCAACCCTAATAGGATTGCATTATTTATAAAAGATTTTTGTCTCAGCAGGCAGTGTGAGATCTAGATGTACTGCTGAATGTGTTCCAGTTAGTAACCATTTTGGAATCAGTAATAAGAATCTGAAGCATTTTCCTATTCCCATAGAACTATTTTAAAAAATAAAGCTTGCAATCCTAAACATATTTAGGAAGTAAGCTTGTATTTCAGGGACGTCCCTTGAAATCAATCCTACATGCTAGCAGTGATCTCAGATGTCCAAGTGCCAGTCCTTAAGTAGTACTACCCATGCACAAGAGGGGAGTATTAACATGCTTTGAACCACAGGGTTTGCAGAAACACAGAAAATCTTTTGGGAAAAATATCTTAAGGAGGCACCCAACACAGAGTGAGCATGCTCAGTGGGTATGGAATGCTGACTGACTGGGGTGGGGAGATGGAGAACCAGGGAAGAGGGGAATGGAATGAAGAGTCTGGAAGTGTATACAAGAGAACTTCATGCTGCAACATTTTGTTGCAAGTACCACTTGTTTCACAATAATGTAGTTAATATCAGGATATAAGCATGGCTATTTGGATTAGCACCTGAGAGAAAATGAGATTCAGACCAGCTGACTGCAGAGCAAACATTCATCAGTCTTATGCCCTGAAATTAGCTCCACTGACAACAATGTTTCAAACAGCAGGAAAAATAAAAGGGAAAAAGGTAAAGAAGGAAGAAGAAAAGGGGGTACAAAGATTAAGCAGTAATAAAAATAAATGTGATTTTAACAAATGAATAACAAAACAAATGAACCATTTAATAACGAAACAAATAGAATAACAAAACAAAAACATTGCACACACCTATGAGTCAGGAGGGCAACAGAGGAGGAGTTGTGAAATATGGTCAGAAGAATTAAATTTCAAATCATGTTTGAGCATGAAGATTTAAATTAAGTCTGAGCTGAATTTTCATGCTTGAACACTTGCAGTCGGATGAAAGGGGGTTTGAGGGATAGGAAATGTTCTCTGAAAAATCCACTATTTTTTTTGTCTTTTTTGCACTATTTTCCTCCTGTTCATTGGGCCTCTCAGTAGCTCAGAGCAAATATTTATGTATGCATGTTGTGGACCGTAGACAAATATTATGCTGTGGACAGAATATAGCTCAATTTCAGCAAAGCTTTCAACAAAGTGCCCCATGATATCCTGATTAGCAAAGTAGCTAAAAGTTAGATGAAACAACTATCGGGAGATCCACAGTTGCCTACAGAATCGGACTCAAAGACTGCTTATCAATGGGATCTTCTCAAACCGGGGAGAGGTAATGAGCGGCGTACCGCAGGGCTCAGTCCTGGGCCCAGAGCTCTTCAACATTTTTATTAATGACTTGGAGGAAGAGGTGCAGGAAATGCTGATCATATTTGCAGATGACACAAAATTGGGTGGGATAGCTAATACCCTGGAAGGCAGAAACAAAATTCAGAGTGATTTTGATAGGGTGGAGAGCTGGGCAGAAAACAACAGAATGACATTTAATAGGGATAAATGCCAAGTTCTGCACCTAGGAAAAAGAAACCAAATGCACAGTTACAAAATGGGCGATACTTGGCTCAACAATTCTACAAGTGAGAAGGATCTTGGAATTGCTGTACATCACAAGCTGAATATGAGCCAACAATGTGATGCCGCTGCAAAAAAGGCTAATGCTATTTGGGTTGCATTAATAGAAGTACAGCTTCCAAATCATGTGACATACTAGTTCCGCTCTACTCAGCACTGGTTAGGCCTCATCTCGAGCACTGTGTCCAATCCTGGGCACCACACTTTAAGAAGGATGCAGACAAACTGGAAAAGGTTTAGAGGAGGGCAATGAAGATGATCAGGGGACTGGAAACAAAGCCCTGTGAGGGGAGGCTGAAAGAACTGGGCATGTTTAGCCTTGAGAAGAGAAGACTGAGGGGAGATATGATAGCGCTCTTCAAGTACTTGAAAGGTTGTCACAGAGAGGAAGGCCAGGATCTCTTCTTGATCATCCCAGAGTGCAGAACATGGAATAATGGGCATGTTTAGCCTTGAGAAGAGAAGACTGAGGGGAGATAACGGGCTCAAGTTACAGGAAACCAGATTCCAGCTGTCATCAGGAAAAACATCCTGACTGTTAGAGCAGTATGACACTGGAACCAATTACCTAGGAAGGTAGTGGGCTCTCCTACACTGGAGGCACTCAAGGTGAAGCTGGACAGCCATCTGTGAGGGATGTTTTGACCTGGATTCCTGCATTGAGCAGGGGGTTGGACTTGGTGGTCTTATAGGCCCCCTCCAACTCTACTATTCTATGATTCTAGTATGGATAGTTTTATTTATTTATTTGTTTGTTTGTTTGGGTAAACAGGGTTCCTCCTTCTGCTGTCTACATGATCCAGCCAAACAGGAATCACAGCATGAAGTAGCCAATCAGATTCAGCTAAGTGATTATATCTCAAAGCCAACCTAGAATTAAGGTAGTGCTTCCTCTTTTCACTCTAAATAGAACATTTTCACCGTTTTGGAACCTCCCAATTATTGCTAAAGGCACAAAGGGCACATTTCATGGGGGCAGTTTTTCCATAAAATGCACACACACCCTTTCTTTTTTTACTCTACCTAGTTCAAAGTTACTTGAGAGGACGGAAGCCCATGGCATCCTTACTTTAAATAAGTTTTCATTCATTCATTCCAAGTACTTGGTTCAGCTTTCAAGGGCATTCCTCTCATGGCTTAGGTCAAACTGAGGGCCATTCACTGTCAGAGTAAATGCTGATAAAACAAATAATATTGACAACCTCAGCAGGCAATACTGTCTTGAGAAGAGAAGTCAGTGACTCTGGCAGCTGGAACTCAGTAAATTCTCTTCATGTTAAGCAGATTTTCATAGGCATATAGGAAAGATAAGGTAAATTGTAAAATGCTTTCCCAAGCTAGCTTCCAGTTCATTGATTCAAGATGTACATTGCTTTCCAATACAATTCTAACATCTTTCCTGGAACTGCTCCAGTGAAAAAGCTTCCAGGAACACGTTTATGGACAAATGTGGATACTATTGCTGAATTATCTACACTGAAGACTACAGTTAAGTTTAAAAAATATAGTTATTTCAAGAACATGTTTACTCTTCAGTACATTTCAGTTTCTTAACCAAGATAGTAATGACAAAAACCATGCGTTTAGGATTTAGCTTAGAAGCACTTGTCAGTTTGGAACAATATACAAACACAACATCCATGTCTCATTAGCCCAGAATCCTGCCACTGCCAAAGGGCACACATCGTGCCTGCAGATGGTCTCATGATATGATCCACCATCACTGTGGCCACCAAATTATAGCCAGTGATGCTTAACTGTCCTGGAGGAAAAGGTACAGGGGTTAGTACGTATATTATGTTCTCCCCTACGGGAAGCAGTAATAAGAGTATGGGGGCTAGCTTGACCCTCCTCCTTGTTTTGGGCCAAACAGCTTTGAACAGAAGAAGGCTGTGCTCTGTTTGCAGAAGGCAATTTCTCTGGGCTGCTAACAATTAACTCCTAGTGCACAGCAGAATTAGGAACTGTGAGGTACCGATTACAGAGAAAGGTAATTGGATGTGTGTAATCAACAGTAGAGTCAAGAACGCAGGCCTTGGATGGAAGTTAGGTGAGCAATCTCTAGTAGAGAGGCAGGGTAAATGAGGTGAGACAGGAATGGAACAAGAGGACAGAGGACAGGTAGGCAAGAAGTACATAGGAAGGTATTATAGCAGCAACTTAGTCCTCTGAGATCAGCATCAGAGACCCGCCTTGTGTGTTTACCCATCAAAGGAATTTCACTGGTGGGCACATGGGACAGGGCCTTCTCAGTAGTGCCCTCCCCAATTTTGCACACCACCTTAGGAGAGTTTCCCCTAAAAAGCAGCTTATAAATGTTTTAAATAAATAATACATGCATTAAATAAATCAGGGAGAAAAGTTGCTCAGACTACAGAGCAGGAGGGGTTTTAACCTGAGGCACTCTTCAGTTCTCTGTGTCAAATGACCCAAGCTGCTTGTGGCAAAGATCAGTGAACAAGCTTTGTCTCTAGTGTTATTTTTTGGCTCAAGAGCAGTAGTCAATCAGCTTGAAGTAGCTGCAGTTACTGGCAAACAGCTCCGTGATCCAGAACAAGGCAAAGAAGTGAAGCTGCCCAGATCTGCTGTTTGAGGTCTACAGTGCCTTGCAGCCTGCTGTGTCCCATGTTCATCAAGAGGTAGTTGTTTCAGATGGTTCTTTGAAAAAAGCATGTTTTTGCAATTTCGGGATAACCAGAGGAACACCAAGGGCACATTGACCCAAGAACTTCTCAAAGTCCTGGTTCAGTGCATGGACATACAATTAAGTATGAGGTAATGTGAAATAACTTTTTGTCAGTATGTCTTGTTGGATCATCCTGATCCTACTGTGGTTGCCAACAAGTGGTTTAGCCAGCATGGCCTCAGCTCAGGAGTCATGTTGCTTCAGGGGATCAGATGCATTGAATAAGATCAGCTGACGGTCCCTGGAAACAGTCCAAGGCAGTCCTTAAATATGTTTGACTTCTATGAATCAAACAGGGTCCTATGTGTTTTGTTGTCTCATATGTGACAATCTAATTGTAGCAATGGAAGATGCTTCCAGCGTTTAATGGTTGCAATAGAACTGAAAGCATCAGTGAGTTGTGCTTCCTGTTTTGTGCTGTCACTGTAATGTTTGAAGAAGGGCTTGCATGGGAAAATGTGCAAGTTATACATTCAGCGTCAAGCAGCATGTACTCCTCCCTTACTCAAGTCCCCTTTTCAACATTACAGCTGTGTGAAAATAGGAAGACCTCATGCTACCTATTCCAGCATCCTGCTTCCTTCAATGGATATCCAGATGGCACCTGGAAGCCCACAAGTAGGGCATGCCATTTACTTCAAGGCTACTCCCACTGGCAGTGGCTTTTGGTCTTTCCCAGCACTACTAGTCGAGCTTTCCTGTTCACATATACTAGTGATTTGTTCATAGACCAAGGGACAACAGCCACATTCAGACCAAATATTCATTTTAATTTAACATCAATAAAAAACTCAAAAGTACATTCTAATATAACATTGCAAGAGGCTTATTTTTTGAGTTCCACCTTCTAGTTATGAGTGCAGTCAGTGATCTTAGAAACCTTAAAGTTAGGACACACATAAAAATAAATCAGTTCTCCTTCTCCAGCTATACATGCTCCCCTCAAATACAGGGACTGGGAACCCTGGTCAAATTGTTCTAGTGAGCATGACAACAGATGTTTTCTGTATTTCTATATCAACACCTAATCTTTTTTGAAGCTGATATAGAGAGTGAAGATAAATCTTCATGAAGAAGCAGGAAGCATCAGCACAAGGGATAGCGGGGGGAAAGTATCTGTTCCTATTGGAGCCATGGGAGTTTTTGTTTTAAGGTTAAAAAAAATAGAAAGAATTAAAACAAAACTCCTATCTGATAGTGATAAACTGAGATGGGAGGGTAACTTGGTTAGGACACAATCCTATCCAGATAGGCAGCCGCCTCCGAACTCAGAGGTGACTACCTATCCAAAGCATGGCAAGAGAAGCACGGACGGGATTGTTCCCTCCGTGCTCCTCCTGCCCTGCATTTTTGGCTAGACAGCCGAATGTGGCTGCCTAGCCACAGGAGGGCTGAGCGGGGAAGGAGGCTGCAGTACGACACATTGGATGTGTTGTACAGGCATTTCCGCCCTCCCTGCCCTGGAACGCCCCCAGACACGCCCCTTTTCATCCACTCCGCACTCCTCTTGCGAGTGCGAAGGATGGGGCTGTTCCGCGCTGCCTCCAAGGCAGCGTGGAAGTGAGGGGAGGTCAGTTCTCCGGGAACCAACCTCAGAGCGCAGGCTAGATATCCTATGGCTGTCTAGCCACTGTCTAGCGGCCATAGGATTTCTTCCTTAGTTAATGTTATTTTCTACAGGAATAAAAATATGTCTTCAATTGCTTCTTGAAAATAATTAGATTGTGTATTGTTTGATTCAAATATAGAGCCCCTTTTCAATGGAAGATGGACTATTGAGAGGAAAGATTAAACTTGCACTAAAGGATTAAAAACAAAAGTCCCCTGGGGAGGTTTTGCTTTATGCCTCTGATCTTATTGGCATATACGGCTGGTATGTTGTTCTGTAATAAGCGACGCAGATCCAATAGATACATGTTCAAAGCCTTCTCTTCATACCATGTGTTCTGTCATAAGTGATGCCAGATGCTGATAAAGATCCATTAGGGAAAGCTTTGTACAATATTAAAGAATGAGGGAGAATAGTAACATATACACTAACCAGCTTTATTGTGCTTTCCCCATTCCCTTTTATAACCAATCCCAGTCCCTCTAAAATCTCAGGTAAATGTATCAATGTGAGCAGATTAATTCTGAACTCTATTAAAGCTATAGCACCACATTTGATCCAGAATTTTCCAGGTTCAGATAACTGGGTGACAGTGGGATTTTCCTTTCCCTTTACCAGCCTTCCCCAACCTGATGCCTTCCAGATGAGTTGGACTGCAAATTCAAGAGCCTCCTTGATACAGAAACAGCGGGTACTGACAACAGAACTTAGCTCAGGCTTGGTATAGACTAACAGACAGACTAATACACCCTAACCAGTTCTAACTGGATTATGGAGAAAGCCACACTCACTCAAGGAAGAAGGGGAGAGGTGTCTTTCAACATAGGCATTTCTCTTTAAGAGTCAGGTTTCTGTTTCCTGCCTCCCAGCTGAGCACAGCACAGCAGAGCAGAGCAAGCTGCTCCAGCTGGTCCAGGGACTACAAAAGCAAGCAAGCTCCCAGAGAGCGAATGTCCAGAGCGAGCAAACAGGGGGAGCAAACAGGAGTTGGCCAGGGGAGTTGCAGTGGTAGAACAGACAAAGGGGACAAAGGAGACAGAGGAGACAGAGGCTAAGGGGTAAGTGGGCTGCAGGAAGCCCAGGGGGCTGCCCTTTATCCTTCTGAGTGGCTGTGAGCTCATCAGGTGCTTCTGAGAGCTCCAACTGAATTGGAGGTGTGTGGCCTGAGTACTCCCAGCAGCTGAACAGGCGGGAAACTTTAGTCTGTTTCCCGCCTCCCAGCTGAGCAGAGCAGAGCAGAGCAGAGCCTGTAGCCTCCTCAGCTCCACACACTTCAACTAAAGCCCCAGGGAAGACATAACAAAATCATTCCTCCCATAGGGCTTTTTCAGATCAGGAATAGGGGTGGACGAAAGTCACTTACCTGTCTTCGAAGCTTGTTCGCGGTGGGGGGGAGGTGCTTCGCTGCTCCCCCGCGAAGTTCAGGCCGGGGGGGGAAGCTTCCCGCCTCGCCTGGCCAAAATTCAGGCCGGGGGGGAAGGCTTCCCGCCTCGCACGGCCGAAATTCAGGCCGGGGAGGAGGCTTCCCGCCTCGCCCGGCCGCGAACTCCAAAGTTTTTTTTTTTTTAAACGCCCCCATGATAGGCTACATGACGATTAACGTAGCCTATCACGGCTAGGTCTGCAAAGTCAGCCGTGATAGGCTACGTTAATCGTCACGTAGCCTGTCACGGGTGACTTAAAAAAAAAAAAAAAGCACGTACGCAAATGGCGGCCCCCATAGGGAGCCGCCATTCGCATTCCTTATTTGGTCGCTGTAGTAAATAGCGTTGCCCTTATTTTCGCCGTAGTCTACGTAAAGATTTACGTAGACTACAGCAACCAAATAAGGAATGGGAATGGCAGCTCCCTATGGATCTCTTCTCGATCATCCCAGAGTGCAGGACACGGAATAATGGTCTCAAGTTACAGAAATCCATATTCCGGCTGAACATCAGGAGAAACTTCCTGACTGTGAGAGCAATATGACAATGGAACTAATTGCCTAGGGAGATGGTGGGCTCCCCCACACTGGAGGCATTCAAGATGAGGCTGGACAGCCATCTGTCAGGGATGCTCTGACTTGGATTCCTGCATTGAGCAGGGGGTTGGACTCGATGGCCTTGTAGGCCCCTTCCAGCCCTACTATTCTGTGATTCTATGATTCTATAAACACTTATAGTGGCAGCAGAAAAAGCAAAAACCCTTAGGAAAAAAGAAAGAAGCTGTGTTACAATCCCTGCCAATTGTGAGTCCTGTCTATGAGAAACTGTTCAAGAATTTATCCTCCCCTTGGATAAATTCAGTGAAATTGTCCCCCCAGTTTCTCTGCCCACAGATAATCTGGAGAATTTTGAGAGTCCGTTGGCACACAGCTCTGAGCAGGGGGCCTTGTCTTTGGTGGCGCTTCCATAGTAACCATAATGTTCTTCTAGGCTTACTGGTCTTTTACAAATGAGGCCATATTTTAATGTACTCACAGTATTTATTTATTGCTTTGTATATTTATATATTTATTTTTGCTGCAGTGCAGTTTTTTGTAGATGTATAATTTTTTTAAAAAATTAAAGGTGCCATTTTGTTAACGGAAAGGTAGCTTTGAATCCAGTCCAATGGGTTAGCCCCAGGATCTGGGATCTGCCATGGATAGAAGGGCTCTGCACATGGAAGGCGCATCCACCCAATTTTCAGGGACCTCCCCCTCACCTCACCCCATTCAGCAAGGCCCCTTGGCCCTTTGCGTAGCACTTTCAGGGAGCTGGGGAAGCTGCCATGGGAGGAGGGAGTGGGGACATCCACGTCGACCTGGCTGTTTGCACGTGCCTAAATCTGGATCCAGCCCAATGTATTTCAATGTGTGACCTGGCTAAAGCAAACTTAGGAGAAACTAAAGATAAGAATATTGCTGTGAAGACTTATCAGCAGTTTCAGCCCTGTGTGGTCCACAACCATCACTTTAGACAGGATGCTGGCTCCCAGAGCGGTTCGATAGTCTTCATAAAACTTCTTGTGAACATACTGGTGGAGGAGAGAGGTTTTCCCTACACTGGAGTGAAGGAAGAAACATATTCAAAAAAGTTTTATTTTTAGAAAGTTGAGCTGCAGGCCAGAAGTAGGTGAAGATGCCTGATTCACTTGAACAGATGAAGCTGGAGGCTGTCATTAATTTAATATATCCCTGTGTCAAACCAAAGACTTATAACTAATGGATATTATCAAGCAGGCCTAAACAAATGTTTGTGTACAGTCAGTGTACAGGGGGTTGGACTCAATGGCCTTGTAGGCCCCTTCCAACCCTACTGTTCTGCGGAGGGCTTTTCTCCATTGTGGAGCCCACCATGTGGAAATGGTCTCCCCACTGAGATTAGGTGGGCTCCTTGTGTGAGTGAGCTTTTCTACATGAGGCTGTCAACCCGCTGTATCTACTTTTGGTTTCGGTGTGTTATTGAGATCCAAGCAGTACACGAGGAGCGTTTCCTTTCCTGCTTTTCTGCTGCATGGCACTGTGGTATAGTGGAATAGCACAATTACACAAGAGGAAATTGTGCTTTCTTTCATTTTCACAATCGAATGCTGCATTTTCCCTGCTTTAAAAAAAACTCACCGAAAGTGCTGGTTGGACAGACAAGTGAAAATGGGGGTGCTGGGGGGGTGTCACAATGCAATGTAAAGAACCTGTAAAGAACCATGAGTAGTAAATGACAGGCGCGTGTAAATGCCTCATGTAGAAAAGCCCAGTATTTCTGCTGACAAGATATATCTGTTTGCCCAGGTGTTTTGTCTCTCACTGTTAGCACTGCCAGCTAACTTTGGCTAAAAAATGAAAAGCAGTATAAACACTTTCTGAAATAGAGTACGTCTAGCTAAGTGCAAGCAGTTAGGCTTAACATGCTCTTAGGGTTTTCTACCAGTTCTGTGAGTTCAATAGCGATGGATCAGTCTATTTCCGGTCCATGTCAGTTTCACATGTGTTCAATCATAACACTATGTCTTCTCATTTTCCACAGTAAACAAAATAATCACATGAAAATGTGAGGTTAAATTGTACCCATATATGCCTTTCAGGTTGCATTTTTAGTTGAGAACTCCAGCACAAAATTTGGAGGACTGATCCAAAGGATCGGCGTATTAGTCCAGGAAGTGTGAATTAGGTCGGTACACTTAATAATGCAGCATGAACAACATTATCCCGCATCCCTAGATTTGAAGCATTACATCTCCTGAGCATTGTCCTGGGCTGCAGCATTCCTCACATAGCTCAAAGGAGTCAATATTTACTTGAGATGCACCGTAAATTCTTTAGAACTGAGAGTTGGTTTGGCAGACTGGATCTCCTGGGATTGATTTTGCTATGCTGTTTTCTTACACAGAAATGATACTTATGGAAAAATACATGCAGGAAAAACTTGCAGTCCTGAATTTGACCAGACTCAGCCCCAAAGCAGTTTCATTATCAGGGCTCAGATCACCTAAACAAGGTACTAACTTGGACTGATATGCCAACTGGAGAGAAGAGTGCTTCTGAGCATGTGTAGCAGCTTACCTTTCCCTCACCAATAAATAGCCTTAGACAGTCCCCACACCTCTAAAAGCTTAAGGCATGACTTCCATAGAATCATAGAATCATAGAATAGTAGGGTTGGAAGGGGCCTACAAGGCCATCGAGTCCAACCCCCTGCTCAATGCAGGAATCCAAGTCAGAGCATCCCTGACAAATGGCTGTCCAGCCTGATCTTGAATGCCTCCAGCATGGGAGAGCCCATTATCTCCCTAGGGAAGTGGTTCCATTGTCATATTGTTCTAACAGTCAGGAGGTTTTTCCTGATTTCCGCTGGAATCCGGCTACCTGTAACTTGAGCCCATTATTCCATATCCTGCACTCTGGGATGATCGAGAAGAGATCCTGGCCTTCCTCTCTGTGACAACCTTTCAAGTACTTTAAGAGTGCTATCATATCTCCCCTCAGTCTTCTCTTCTCAAGGCTAAACATGCCCAGTTCTTTCAGTCTCTCTTCATAGGGCTTCGTTTCCAGTCCCCTGATCATCCTTGTTGCCCTCCTCTGAACCCTCTCCAGCCTGTCTGCATCCTTCTTAAAGTGTGGTGCCCAGAACTGGACACAGTACTCCAGATGAGGCCTAACCAGTGCTGAGTAGAGGGGAACTAGTACTTCCTGGGATTTGGAAGCTATGCTTCTATTAATGCAGCCCAAAAGAGCATTGGCCTTTTTTGCAGCCACATCACATTATTGGCTCATATTCAGCTTGTGATCTATAACAATTCCAAGATCCTTCTCGTTTGTAGTGTTGTTGAGCCACGTATCCCCCATCTTGTAACTGTGCATTTGGTTTCTTTTTCCTAGGTGCAGAACTTGGCATTTATCCCTATTAAATGTCATTCTGTTGTTTTCTGCCCAGCGCTCCAGTCTATCAAGATCACTTCGAATTTTGTTTCTGTCTTCCAAATTATTAGCTATCCCGCCCAATTTGGTGTCATCTGCAAATATGATCAGCATTCCCTGCACCTCCTCCTCCAAGTCATTAATACAAATGTTGGAGAGCACTGGGCCCAGGACTAAGCCCTGCGGTACCCCACCCGTTACCTCTCCCTGGTTTGAGAAGATCCCATTGAGAAGCACTCTTTGAGTCCGATTCTGTAGCCAACTGTGGATCCACCTGATCATTGTTTCCAGATCAAAGGGTGCCATTTCCACGAATGTGTTATCTCCAACACCTCGAAAGACTCCAGTGAGGGCAGTTTTCTTCATTCATTTATTTCAAATACTTATTATTTAGCTAGGCTTCTGTCTGTGATTAAACAATGAGACACAAAATCTATAGAACTGTAACACCCCAAGGAGGAAAAAATGCAGCAGCTTTTAACATATTCCCAAGCTGCCCCTCTAAAAAAAGGATATCCTAAGCTTATTCATACAAATGTAATTTATGTCTCTTTGTATCGCTTCCACATGTTGCTAGGTATGTCTAAGCCACTGTTCTCCTTCCCAAATTATATTATATTGTTTTGTCTCAGCAAGAAGCAGTTGCAAGCAGTAAAGATTTCTTTGGGGGCAGTGCGTGAAAACATTGCTCTGTAGTATAAGAAAATGTGGCATATATGCCTAAGCATATAGTTGCCCAAGTCAGATATAAACACAGGCATTCAGTACCAATCCAGTTCTCCCCACCGCCACCCACCACCAGTTTTGGTTCTGCAGTGGGGCTGTCGCTGCTTTGTTCTTTCAGCATGATGGCTTTCAACCACTTATGAGTTACCCTTTATGCCTAGAAAATCTCTGAAATTTCTTTAGCTCTTGTTTGTCTGTTTGTGCAAATGAAAAAAAGAGTTTTTAAATAATTGCCTAGAAGGGCTGGGAAGTTACAGAACTGTGTAGGCTGTGTCCCTGCTTGGACAGATAAGATCTTGCTATGCTGATCCATGCTTTTGTTACATTGAGGCTTGATTACTGTAATGTGATCTATGCTCTTGAAGGTAACTTAGGGTGTTTCTGCATTAAGCAAAATACCCGCAAAACCCCACATCCTTTCTGGAGCTTCCTGCTTTCGGTTTCTTTGCGGGATTAGGAGGGGCTTCTTTACACAGCAGCCATGTGGTTTGAACTGAGGGAGTGCCTTCCTCCCTCCCTGGCATGTGTGCAAAGGAGTGGGGGGGGGGAGTCTTGTTTTCATAGCTTAACTTCTGCTGTACTGTTTCTCCCAGCCCTCAGGAAACCTCTGAGTTACTTCTGAGTAGACAAAGAATGTAAATCTGCAACCCTCTGCACACTTACTTGGGAATAAGCCCCATTGAACTTAATAGGGTGCTCTGAAACCAGGGGCATTGTTATAAAAGGCATACATGGGGACGGGCCCTGGATCTTTTGTGCTGTGCCCCGGATCTTTTGAGCTGTCCTAATCAGGTTTTTTTTTTTTTACATTTTCCCATTGACTTGCATTGGAAAACAAAAAAGGCCATAACATTTTCAGTTTGTAAGATAAATTCATGAAATTTGGAGGATTGGTATCCCCCATGGAACTGATGTGCTAAATTTCAGGCAGTTAGGTCCAGTGGCTTTTGTGCTAGTCACATGTAAAATTTGCTATTTTCAAGAAAATCTGTCAGAGCAAAGAACTATAATTTATTTTTGCTTCCAATATGTGCATGGAATTTGGGGACCTGGAAGCCCCTATAGAGATGACTGAGCCTGCCAAAGTTCAGACAGTTAGGTCTAGTGGTTTTGTGCTAGCCGCAGGTAAAATTTGCTTTTTCCAAGAAAATCTGTCAAAGTAAAAAGCTATAATATTTTTGTGCTTCCACATAAATTCATGGAATTTGGAGACCTAGCAGGCCCTATCGAGCTGACTGAACCTACCAAATGTCAGACAGTTAGGTCCAGTGGCTTTTGAGCTAGCCATGCGTAAAGTTTCCTTTTCTCAAAGTCTAAAACAAAAAGTAAAAACTGTCAAGTCACCCAGGGTATTAGAGATCCTAATCTGAAGGTGTTTAAGGTGACCATTAGGAGGTCAGTATCCCTACTCTCTGGTGTAGGGTTTTTCTGAAGTGCAAAAAACCTCTCTCCCCCTACTTTTCTGCTCTTAGTACATGCCCACTGTTGTGAGCTTGCCTGCAATGAAATTTTGAGGAAGGAGAAGGAAGGGAAGAAACAGCTCCATGTGAAATACTGGTATTTCACACAGCATCAGTTTTTACTGCCCCGAACTGGAAACTCTGGATTCTGCAGAAGTTTAGTAGCTTCAGTACAGCAAAGGATCCAATCAGCATCCACAAACTTCTTTCTCCCCCTCCACTTTAATTTCTCCTAAATAGCTGTAGAACTCAAATAATCCCAAAGGGAGGGTTAAGACTATGTGGTGTCATGATCTAGAAACTGCTGGGGCTTTTAAATAGGTTCTACAGTTTTAAAAAATCTAGAAAAAGCCCTCAGCCACCTCACCTCATAAAGTTCATTTAAGTACATGCAATCCTTACAAACCCTCCACAAACTCCTAAATTCCTCTGAAGTACTACCTCTCTGTGAACTGTGGTATTGGAGGAAAATTCTGGGAGTGCCTTGGACTGCAAGAAGATCAAACCAGTCCATACTCCAGGAAATAAAGCCAGACTGTTCACTTGAGGGAATGATATTAAAGGCAAAACTGAAGTACTTTGGCCACATAATGAGAAGACAGGATACCCTGGAGAAGATGCTGATGCTAGGGAAAGTGGAAGGCAAAAGGAAGAGGGGCCGACCAAGGGCAAGATGGATGGATGATATCCTGGAGGTGACGGACTCGACCTTGGGGGAGCTGGGGGTGGCAACAGCCGATAGGAAGCTCTGGCGTGGGCTGGTCCATGAAGTCATGAAGAGTCGGAAGTGACTGAATGAATAAACAACAAACTACCTCTCTGAAAGGAGCCAACTGGCTAAGGGAATTCTCTCTGCCCCCCACCCCCACGCACATTTCCAATCACCATTCTTCTTTTCTTCTTCCCCTCCCCTCTCCTCCCCTATCCTGTTCTTTCTTTCTTTCTCTTCTTTATTCCACCCAAAGCATATCTTGGGGAATTCTTAAAGAGAATTCTCTTCGGTGGGCAAGAAAAGTTCTGAACTATATTTGACTGTATACAACCAGACAAGAGGGTTGGTTTTTCTCCTTCTCACTCAAGCCTTTGAGAAAAGCGGGTTCACATGGTTGCAGAGAAACCTGGGACTGTTTTGTCAGTTGCCATTATCCAGCAATAGGAAGGGCCGTTGCTCAGTGGCAGAACACCTGCTTGGCATGCAGAAGGTCCCGGGTTCCATCGCCAGCATCTCCAGGTAGGGCTAGGAAAGAATCCTGCCTGAAACCCTGGAGAGCCGCTGCTGCCAGTCAGTGTCGACAGTACCGCATTAGATGGACCCAGGGTCTGACTCAGTACAAGGCAGCTTCCTATGTTCCTCTGAACAGAAAGCTTTAATAAAAATAGGAGTTTGGGGTTTGTTTTTTAAGTGGAGGGGAGATAAATATTGCTAATTTATGCAATCCTATGTATGCCTACTGAGAAGTCCCATTATGTTTAATGAGGCTTACCCTCAGGAAAGTGTGCATAGGATTCCAGCACAAGTTACTTTTGCAGGGAGGTTTGCACCTTGCTGTTCTGAATGTTTACTCAGAAATAAGTCCTGAGTTGTGAGCATGGTACTGCAGGCTTAATACAGTGCCTACCCAATTCTGTCTAATGAATTGATTACCCTTTCAGCTCAGTCCTGTGCATATTTTGCCATTTGTGGGTTTGGGTTTTGTTTTTGTCTTTTTGCAAGAACTCTAGCTTCAGTGGTGAGGGAAAGGCACTTAGTGCATGCTCAGAGTTTCTCCATAACTTAGCCCTAGTTTTGAAAACAGACTCATTGGCTGAATCCTGGTGGTCTTGGCACAAATGAAGTTATGGGGAGGAAGATACAATGGGAGCTTGTGTGTAAAAAGGAGGAGGCAGAGAGGAGTTGCACAAAACAAGACATCTGTTTTTATGAAGAGTGGCTGCAGGATAGTAGGATGAGGAGGGATGGTTGCATGGAGGGGAATAGAATTGGTAGAGAGAGAATGTAAGTGCTCAGTGGTGAAAGAAGAACATTCTGCACATGCTCAGAGGCACTCTCTATTTAAGAACCTAAGAAGAGCTATGCTGCATCAGACCAAGGTCTATCTAGTCCAGCATTCTGTTCACACAGTGGCCAACCATATGCCTATAGGAAACCCACAAGCAAGTTGTTGTTGTTCAGTCGTTCAGTTGTGTCCTATTTATTTATTTATTTATTTATTTATTGCATTTATACCCCGCCTTTCTCCCTCTCGCAAGGAACTCAAGGCGGCTTACATTATCCTCCTCCTCACCGTTGTATCCTCACAACAACAACCCTGTGAGGTAGGTTGGGCTGAGAGTCTGTGACTGGCCCAAAGTCACCCAGTGAGCTTCCATGGCCAAGTGGGGACTAGAACCTGGATCTCCCGACTCCCAGTCCGTCACTCTCACCACTACACTACACTGGCTCCTACTCTTCGTGACCCCATGGACCATAGCACGCCAGGCCTTCCTGTCCTGCGCTCTCTCCCAGGGTGTGCTCAAGTTCATATTTATTGCATCGGTGATGCTATCTAGCCATCTCATCCTCTGCCGTCCCCTTCTCCTTTTGCCTTCAGTCTTTCCCAGCATCAGGGTCTTTTCCAGAGAGTTTTCTCTTCGCATTAGGTGGCCAAAATATTTGAGCTTTAGTTTCAGGATCTGTCCTTCCAATGAGCACTCAGGGTTGATTTCCTTTAGGATGGACTGATTGGACCTCCTTGCAGTCCAGGGGACTCGTAAGAGTCTTCTCCAGCACCACAGTTCGAAAGCATCCATTCTTCGGCACTCAGCCTTCCTTATAGTCCAGCTCTCACAGCCATACATTACTACTGGGAAAACCATAGCTTTGATTAGACGGACCTTTGTCGGCAAGGTGATGTCTCTGCTTCTTACTATGCTGTCTAGGTTTGCCATAGCTTTCCTCCCAAGGAGCAAGCGTCTTTTAATTTCATGGCTACAGTCACCGTCTGCAGTAATCTTGGAGCCCAAGAAAGTAAAATCTGTCACTGCTTCCATTTCTTCCCCTTCTATATGCCAGGAAGTGATGGGGCCAGATGCCATGATCTTCGTTTTTTTAATGTTGAGTTTCAAACCAGCTTTTGCACTCTCCTCTTTCACCCTCAACAAGAGGCTCTTGAGATCCTCTTCGCTTTCTGCCATTAGGGTGGTATCGTCTGCATATCGGAGGTTATTGATAATTCTCCCAGCAATCTTAATTCCGACCTCTGATTCATCCAACCCGGCATTTCTCATGATGTACTCTGCATATAAGTTAAATAAGCAGGGTGACAATATGCAGCCTTGTCGTACTCCTTTCCCAATTTTGAACCAATCGGTTGTTCCATGTCTGGTTCTGACTGTTGCTTCTTGACCCTCGTACAGGTTTCTCAGGAGACAGGTAAGGTGGTCTGGTACTCCCATCACTTTAAGAATTTGCCACAGTTTGTTGTGATCCACACAATCACAGGCTTTAGCGTAGTCAATGAAGCAGAAATAGACATTTTTCTGGAATTCTCTTGCTTTCTCCATGATCCAGCGAACGTTGGCGATTTGATCTCTAATTCCTCTGCCTCTTTGAAACCCAGCTTGTACTTCCGGTAGTTCTCGGTTCGCATACTGCTGAAGCCTAGCTTGTAGGATTTTGAGCATCACCTTGCTGGCATGTGAAATGAGCGCAATTGTGCGGTAGTTTAAACACTCTTTGGCGTTGCCCTTCTTTGGAATTGGAATGTAAACTGACCTTTTCCAGTCTTGTGGCCACTGTTGAGTGTTCCAGATTTGTTGGCATATTGAGTGCAGCACTTTAACAGCATCATCTTTTAGGATTTTACATAGCTCAGCTGGAATGCTGTCATCTCCGCTAGCTTTGTTGTTACTAATGCTTCCTAAGGCCCACTTGACTTCACTCTCTAGGATGTCCGGCTCAACTTCAGTGACCGCACTATCATGGCTATCAGGGACATTAAGACCTTTCCTGTATAGTTCTTCTGTGTATTCTTGCCACCTCTTCTTAATCTCATCTGCTTCTGTTAGGTCCCTGCCTTCTTTGTCCTTTATCATGCTCGTCTTTGCACAAAACGTTCCCTTGATATCTCCAATTTTCTTGAAGTGATCTCTAGTCTTTCCCATTCTATTGTTTTCCTCGATTTCTTTGCATTGTTCATTTAAAAAGGCCTTCTTGTCTCTCCTTGCTATTCTCTGGAACTCTGCATTCAGTTGGATATATCTTCCCCTTTCTCCCTTGCTTTTCGCTTCCCTTCTTTCTTCAGCTACTTATAAAGCCTCCTCAGACAGCCACTTTGCTTTCTTGCATTTCTTTTTCTTTGGGATGGATTTCGTTGTTGCCTCCTGAACAATGTTACAGACCTCCGTCCATAGTTCCTCAGGCACTCTGTCTATCAGGTCTAATCCCTTAAATCTATTTCTCACCTCCACTGTATATTCATAAGGGATATGATTTATATCATACCTGAATGGTTTTGTTGCAGAACCCAGAGTCAGAGAGACCACGGAGTGAAGGAAAAAGAGATTCTTTAACGCGCGGGCTTAAGGCTGGAATCATTTCCAAAGAGCCAGAAGCCCCGATTTACATTAGCACATTGTTTTTATAGACATTGTGACACATATGAAACGGCTCCTCCTCTCCCTCCCGCGTGGGGTTGCAGTCCTCAACATTTCTTCTCCTAGCACTATTGTTTATAATACAAGAACTGGGTTATAGGGTAGCCATGATAAGGAGAGAACAGAAGAGAACAGCAGAGAACAAGATATACAATTGTATGACCTTTGACAAGATAAGGAATTCTTGTGTCTCGTCAGCTTCCAACAATATATTCAAGGGACAAAGAGCTCAGCAAGAACATGGAGCATGAGACTGCATGAGGCTACTTAGTCTGACCCCCGATATGGCTGCTACATTCCCCCCTTAAATGCATAATTTCATTACAATTATAGCATTTCTGATAACCATACAAAGCTTTTTGTGACATACATATTACTTAGCCTCTTGTTGGGCTATTAGAGCGTAGAGGGCAGCAGTTTTACTAGCTGAGACATAAACCAGATTGGTTAAACAGCGCATAAGACAAGGAACGCAGAGACATAACAGAATCTCTATGAACAACACTGGTAGAATTAGGATGAACAATGATTTAAGCCAGCTAAGATCTGGAAGCCAAGGGGTTAACTAATTGAGCTATTTGTTTTGTCTTATTGTTTTGTTAGCTACTATATTGTGCAGCTTGTTGATCTGTTCATCTACAGCATTGCCATTATCAGTTAAGTTAAAACAACAGAGCTTTTGGTGTGTCTCACAACTTAAATGATGAAGAAGGAAGAGGTAATCTATACCAGCTCTGTTTTCTAGAACTGCACCTCTTAGATCACACAACTCTTTATTTAACAATGACAATGCTCGTGAGGTTGATCTTTAGACCATCAGCCAAGGCTAAACCTGGAACCCTAACCAGTGACATTGCTAAGGCCAATTTTTCTGAGTCAGAATATAACTGCACATGACTATTACAATTTTTAGTTAGTTGGAGTGCTCGAGGCTGCCGTCGACGGATTTTCTCGGGCTACAGGGGAAGAATTGGCACCAGTTCAATTGGCGGCTGAGGCAATATGGGTGGTTATTAGACAAGTTGGCAGGAATGAATGACCATGTGCGGGAACTACATGTCTAAAACCATCCATGAGGCAAAAGTATGTGGGCATTATTAAAAGATACGTTTTGAATTTTATTACAGTGGAAGGGGGCCAGGGATATCTTTATATTTTCTGGAAAATTTTTGACAATTAAGCATTCGTGCACACGTAGCATTTGTTTCAGCAATGATGGGGGTGCGTAGAGTGAACTCTGTAGGGGATAGGATTTTTGCAACCACGCCCCAATTAGCATTTTGGGAATAAGTTAAACTTACACCATAAACTCTTAACATGGTATCTTTTTGAATTTTCCCAGGATGTCTACAGACAGGTATTAGGCAAGAGCTAATAAGCCTGTTTGCAGGTATACCTCTTGGCAAACAAAAATGTTTTACTCTCGTGATGTTAGCCAGGTGAAGCCAGTAATTATCATCAAATCACTGGGACAAACTTTTCTTTTCAGGGGCTGGCCCCCTTTTGCACCTTATTAAGGAAACACAATGCAACACTACTAACACTACAACACGCATGTTTGATCTTCTTTGGGATCTGACCGTACGCTGGGCAGCTATTCACCTGGCAAGCTGCAGTAGGGTCTAGTCCCCTTCTTCAATTCTTCAGTTGCAGGTCTGACCGTACGCAGGGGGACAGTCTCCCGGTGTGTCCACAGTAAGGTCTAGCCTGAGTCTTCTTACTGCTTTTTCAGAATGATTTTTAAAGGATTTTCAGGATTTCTGTTTATAGTCTACTCTCCCCCTCTCGCTCTCTTGACTCATGTCTAATGTATCCAGGGTTTAACTCCAGCTGCTTTCATAGCTGCGGGGGTGGAAAGTATGACAGTTTTCAGTCCTCTCCATCTGGGAGTCAAAGGGTTATTTTTCCCTCTTTAACTCATACTTTAACTTTTGGTTGGAAAGGATGAACTTCTGTGATGGGAATGGCTTATTTTTTAAGACAAAGCGAGGCTGGGCTTGAAGAACTTTGCTCAGTGTTTGGACTTCTTGTTTAAGGCTAACGTTTGCTTGCTTTTGATGCTGCTCCAGTGTCAATTATGAAGTCAATGTCACGGCCCCTCACAGTCAATGTCACGGCCCCTCTCAAGCTGTCTCCCTCTTCACCTATTCTGGCCCCTTTGGTTTTCTCCTTTGTGTATTTGATTTATTTTATTTGGGCATTCATGCCACTAATGTCCATCTTGTCCACACTGGGCACACTGGTTCTTTTTTAAGAATCTTCTGCCTCTGCCGGGTCTTCTTCTTTTCTTCTTTCATCCATGTCTTCTTGGGCCTCTGGGTTGAGGGAGGTATACTGGCGATAGGCATTTGAAAGACGCTCCAAGCACGCTCTGGGGCCTCGGTGGCACCTTGTAGCACTTTAGACACTTTGGTCATATTAACTGACTTCTTCATACCTGCTTTCATGGCTTTTAACAGCAGGGTTTGATACTGGGTGAGGCGCTCTAGCCCCATTTGTGTTTTGGGATTTCAGCGGGGGGGGGGGTACTTACAAGGAGACTTTATTGGGTAACTTACAGCACACAGGCGTACTTAATGGTTGGATCAGACAGCTTCTCTGAACCACGAGCTATTGGGCTAAATGGGTTTTATACCATACATGTTACCCATGAGGCAGCACAACACTAGCAAGCATTTTCAGCATAGGCTAGAAGTGTTTGGTTCTCAGGCACAGCTTCCTGTAAACAACTTCGCTTCCCAAAGTGCTTGATAACACTTTTATTTATTAGTATGGGAAGACAAATTTTTTCTCTTTCTTTTGCTTTCTTTTTTCTTTGCTGATCTGCCTGTATTGCAGATCATGTTTCAAACTTTTTACACAAAACTTTCTGCTCCATGCACCAGCCTTGTCTCTTTATCTTTTTCAAGTTAAACTCACTTACTTAAACCTTTCTGCCTTACACTAGTCCCAATGACACACATTTGGGATAGGGTCTTCTTCACCTTCTAGTTACATTTTCTTCATCTTAAAGAACTATTACATTATTGTGGCTACTTTACCCCAGGTAATAAGCTCCAGGCACAATCAGCTGCTTTTAATTTACCCTGGGGGCAACTATGGCCACACTTCTTTTTTATGTTTTTTTTTTCTTTGCCTCTTGCCTTTTCTTTCTTCTTTTTTTTCCCCTTCTTTATCTGTCTGCTACTTTCTCTATTTCTGTCTTTTTTACTTGCTTTTGTCTTTTTTCCTTGTCATCCATTGGGAACCACACTTAGTATCATTTGGAGTTGCAACTAACACTAATCTGCAAATACCACATATACTTTATGATATCTAGGAAATCATAAAATATACACAACAAACTTTTTCTGCAATTTAACACAATGAATGGAAAACACTTTTTGCATGGTAAGGCATGATGGAGCAGATCCAGCAATCATACTGCTCTTCTGGCTGAAAGCTCAGGGCCCATTAAAATCAAGGGACGGGCATACCCACACACGCAGAGTTCTAGGTCACCATTTTTGCATCGGCAACTCTATGCTGCATGAGTTCTGGCAAAAGGAAATCTAAAAGTTATAGATCAAACTTAGCCTGCTGTACACTGAGCTGACTACAAACAGACACACGGTCCACAGCGATGAGAGTTCAAGTTTATCAAAAGCTTCACAGCACTGTCCATGGCAAGTCTTTGACAATTTAAAATTTTAGTTCATGTGCAGAGTGTCTCTAAAAAGCCCAGACATTGATGGAGGCAAACAGAGAAGGCTCTGGGCAATGAAGATGCGATGTTTCCAGCAAAGGCTCTCCACTTCTGCATCAGTTTAAAAAGGGAAAGTGTGGCCCTCACCCCTTCTGACAGACAAGGGCCTTTAACTTTTTAGCAAGGCCTCTGTCTAAACAGAGCGGCACAGCTCAGCTCTCTAGCCGTGACGCTTTAACCTGGGCAACTCCTTTGTAAATTCTATTTGTCAGGTTCTCACAGACATTTTAAAAACTTACTCTTTTTTTTCTCTCTTCCAACCTGGTACACGAAAGTACTGAAACACTGAGTGCCGAAACTCAGGACGCTGGGGGGTGATGGGCATCGCCTTATACTTGCATTTTTCAGGCAGCCATTAATCTTCGGGGAGGCGGTGGGGTGATTTGCAGGACTTTAAAGGCAAGCTTCTCAGTTTGTTTGTATTTGTAAATCCCAAGCTTAAAACAGAACACGATGAGGTACAGGGCTGCCAAATTCTTGCTTTGGCACGGGCAACAAATAACTCAGTTCAGCTTTCTTCGCTGGGGTCTCAAACAGGAAAACAGTCTTAATTTAAAGTTGTAACATCACTGACAGCGTCAGCCAGCCAGCTACACAGATCTCATTGTTTTTTAAGACAGTTGCTCCAATATCTTCTTTTCTTCTCAATCAGGTTGGGTCTCCCAGCCTACACAGTTTATTGCAGCTTTCAGGAGCATGGTAGTAGCGTGATTTTGGCTTGGCCAGGAACATGCTGTCTGGTTTCTCGGTCTCTTTAGCACACACACTTAGGCAGTGTAACACTGGACACTTAAATCAGTGAGATTTCTTCATTGCAGGGAATCCCACGGCAAAAGCTTAATGGTTACGCTCTTTAGAAATCATATAGCCGATGGTCAGTCGCTACAGGCTCTATGCAATTCTAACACAGTTCAAAGCTAAACACAGTTACCTTGACAGAGATCTTCAACGTGGCCTCTCCGCTTCATTCTGCTTTGGGACAGTCTTATGGCACACTTTTCATTCGAAGAGGGGTCTAGCCTGTTCTCTGGGGCTGATTCTTCACCTTTATTTTCTATTTTGCCTTCATCTTCTGGGTCTTCATTTTCAGTTTCCATTTCTTAGGGATTTCATCTCAATTAGGCGAGGTGATGATGTTGCACAACTCAGAACGTTGTGGGCAATTTTCCTGCCCCCCCCCCTCGGCGCGCTAGGCTAACAGCTACTTCTTCGGCCTTACACTCTCACGCTCCCACGCTTTGTTAAAAGCCAGTCTGTCCTGCAACATTTTTCTAATTAACAGCTTCAGATCTTGTTCTTTTTTTCCCTCTCAGCTCGACCTTGAGCTTTTTGCTGTTTTCTCTCTCTATTCTGAATCTTTTTAAAAAAACCTTTTTCCTTCTTTGTTTGACATACATCTCAAGGGGGTGCAAGGTTTGCTTCCGCCACCACCCATAGCCTCCCTCCTAAATTGAAGACAGACACAATTAGGGAATGGGAATTGGTCAGTGAGTAAGGGGTCTCACTGGCCGACACAAGAGGATTTTTCACACCACGCACTTTGCTACTGGCCTGGGCACCCGGACGGTCAACGGTATGCTTCAGAAACCGCAGTAGCCACTCACACAATTATCAGTCTCTCCACTACATCCATATGTCCCTGCCACCCACTTTTCTCACTTTTTACCAGAGCGGAAAGCGGCTTCCCCAGCTTCCTCAGCTTCCTACTGAGTACTGGCGTGCTGGGTACTGGCGCCCACTCAGGGGTGTGATCAGGGCCCCCTTCTACCCGCAAGGAGTAGGTTCTTTTGTATACGTATACCACCAACACTGACCTTCTTCATAAGGCGGGGCCCTCTTTTTTTCTGCCCAGTGGCCTTTCTCCCTAAAGGCGGGGCCCTCTTTTTCCCATATACTTGCCTTTCTCCTGAAGGCTGCCAATGTGGGTTTCAACTCAATTGCAGCTGCGATACAGGCAGGGCTCAAGTTCCTTCCTCCGCTTCCCAAGGTTCTCTTGCCGCTTGCTGCCGTTTGGACGATCCCGGTGCAGGCTTTCTCCCATTCACTCGACAAAAAGGTCGGTGGCGCCAAGAAAGGGAGGCATGCGCCGAGCTCGTCTTCCCAGTGCGGCGATCAAGAGCAGGCAACTGCCACCTGTCTGGCTCAGAGCCTGCCACATCCGAGTCACGGCACCATTTATGTTGCAGAACCCAGAGTCAGAGAGACCACGGAGTGAAGGAAAAAGAGATTCTTTAACGCGCGGGCTTAAGGCTGGAATCATTTCCAAAGAGCCAGAAGCCCCGATTTACATTAGCACATTGTTTTTATAGACATTGTGACACATATGAAACGGCTCCTCCTCTCCCTCCCGCGTGGGGTTGCAGTCCTCAAATTTCTTCTCCTAGCACTATTGTTTATAATACAAGAACTGGGTTATAGGGTAGCCATGATAAGGAGAGAACAGAAGAGAACAGCAGAGAACAAGATATACAATTGTATGACCTTTGACAAGATAAGGAATTCTTGTGTCTCGTCAGCTTCCAACAATATATTCAAGGGAGAAAGAGCTCAGCAAGAACATGAAGCATGAGACTACATGAGGCTACTTAGTCTGACCCCCGATATGGCTGCTACAGTTTAGTGGTTTTCCCTACGTTCTTCAATTTAAGTTGAAATTTTGCAACAAGAAGCTCATGATCTGAGCCACAGTGAGCTTTTTACTGACTGTATAGAGCTTCTCCATCTTTGACTGCAAAGGACATAATCAATCTGATTTCGATATTCACCATCTGGTGATGTCCATGTGTAGAGTTGTCTCTTGTGCTGTTGGAAAAGAGTGTTTGCTATGATCAGCGTGTTCTCTTGGCAAAACTCTATTAGCTTTTGTCCTGCTTCATTTTGTACACCAAGGCCATGCCTGCCTGTTATCCCGGTGATTTCTTGACTTCCTACTTTTAGCATTCCAATCCCCTATGATGAAGATGACATCTTTTTTTGGTGTTACTTCTAGAAGGTGTTGTAGGTCTTCATAGAACCCATCAACCTCAGCTTCTTCGGCATCAGTGGTTGGGGCATAGACTTGAATTACTGTGATGTTGAATGGTTTGCCTTGGATTTGTACTGAGATCATTCTATCGTTTTTAAGATTGTACCCCAGTACTGCTTTTCCCACCCTTTTGTTGACTATGAGTGCTACTCCATTTCTTCTAAGGGATTCTTGGCCACAGTAGTAGATATGATGGTCACCTGAATTAAATTCGCCCATGCCTGTCCATTTTAGTTCGCTGATTCCCAAGATGTCGATGTTCCATCTTGCCATCTCATGTTTGACCACCTCCAGCTTACCTTGATTCATTGATCTGACATTCCAGGTTCCTAAACAATATTGTTCTTTACAGCATCGGATTTTCTTTTCACCACCAGACACATCCACAGCTGAGTGTCCTTTCGGCTTTGGCCCAGCCGCTTCACTCTTTCTGGCGCTACTTGGAAATACCCTCTGCTCTTCCCCAGTAATATATTGGACATCTTCCGACCTGAGGGGCTCATCTTCCGGTGTCATATCTTTTAGCTTTGTGATACGTTCCATGGGGTTTTCTTGGCAAGAATACTGGAGTGGGTTGCCATTTCCTTCTCCAGTGGACCACATTTTGTCAGAACTCTCTTCCATGACCTGTCCATCTTGGGTGGCCCTGCACAGCATAGCTTATGGCTTCACTGAGTTACGCAAGCCCCTTCGCCACAACAAGGCAGTGATCCATGAAGGGGACATGACATGAGTGCAATAGCACCTTCCCACCCATGTTCCCCTACTGCTAACATTGGTGAAATGTAAATAAATTCTAGTCATTCTAAATTAAAATGCATGTATATCCTTCAGAAACATTGCAAGTTTCTTGCCTGGGGGACACCTCTAATGACCTGTGCATTTTCTTACAAATTTACCCCAAAACTATAGGGGAAAGGATGAATGGAAAGAAAGCAAATCACTCCCTCCCCCAAACTGGAGAACTCCCCTTCCACATGAACTGCTGCACCTATCCTTCTGAAACTTTGCTGGTTTCTTACTTAGGGACAACTGTAGACTGACTGTAATTTTCAGAACAATGGTCCACAAGGAACATAGGGAGGTAAGTATGTCTTCTTTTGGAGACCTCAAAATGTCAAGGCCACTCTTGCATAGGGATGTACAAAAGTCACTTACCTTTTCACGGAATTGATTCACGGTGGGGGGGGAGGTGCTCCATCCCTCCCCCCAGAATCCTCGATGGGGTGGGGAGGCAATTTGGTCCTCCCCCCTGGAATTCTGCCCAGCTGGCTCCACTCCACAGCAGCTCCGCAGAGCAGCCAGCCAGGGCCATCCACAGCCAGACTTCCGGCCGCAGATGGGCTGCTGCAGACGCAAATGGCTGCTGCTGTAGCAGCCACCATTTGCGTCCAGCAACGCTGCCGTGATAGGCTACATAAGTATTTACATAGCCTATCACAGCTGGGCAAAAAAACCAACAACAGCGTACGCAAATGGCGGCAGCTACGGCAGCCGCCATTTGCATTCCCTATTTTTCGCCGTTCTAGCTTACATAAATATTTACGTAGGCTATTAGGGCGAAAAAAAAGGGGAATGCAAATAACGTAGTGGGCGCTATTTGCGTTCCTTTTTTTCCCCGCCGTAATAGCCCATGTAAATATTTATGTAAGCTAGAACGGCGAAAAATAGGGAACGCAAATGGCGGCAGCCGTAGCCGCCGCCATTTGCTTACGCTGGTTTTTTGAGGGGAGATTAGCCGTGATAGGCTATGTAAATACTTACGTAGCCTATCACAGCTGCAAGGACGCCAATGGCGGCCACAGCAGCCCGGCTGCAGCCGGTCAGGAGACCAGCCGCTGCTGCCGCCGCCGCAACCACCGCCAGAACCGCTGCCGCATCTGCCGCATCCGCCCCAGGTAAGTTCCATCCCGGGGGGATTCCGTGGGGGGGCAGGGGGGGCAGGATGATCTTTAGAATCTGGCCTCACTGGAATCCGTGGTGGAATTGTCTGCCATCCCTACTCTTGCACAAAAACCCTTGCGCATTCTGAAATTTGGCAGACATGATCTCCTCTGATGGGGCAATGAATCCTGAAATTTTTATCCAATTCTTCCAAGGAATAAAAAACGTTATTGGCAATTCCTTTTAAAAGAAAATATAAACCCTGCACTTATTTTTCTGACATTGGGCAGGTGTAATCCCCTTCTAGGGGGCTTCTATGCCTGAAATTATCCAGTTCTGACCAAGAGAAAAAAGTTAGTTTTTTTTCTAATTATTTCCCATGGTAATAATTCCTGTAGTCAACAGGAAGCATAAAGACCCATTTTTCCAAACCTTGACTCAGGTTTGGTGCTGAGCTGAAGTGGTCTAACTACAAATTGGCCAGAGCAGAAACAGGATGTTTTCCAAAATGCTGAATCGGGGTCTGAGTTGAAGTGGAATGGGGGGTCAGTGCACACTCCTTATGTATGTATGTATGTAATCTATACACACACACAAGCACACTGCATGCACACACCACACACACACAAATTAGACGTACACTTAGACTCGTGTGTGTGTGTGTGTGTGTGTATGTGTGTATGCAAATTTGTGTTATGGGCCTGTGCCAGATCTTTTAAGTCCCTAGCAACGCCCCTGTCTGAAACAACAGAAGACATTGCTTCTGAGCATGGTGGGGTGGGGGAGCAGATGTGTCTCCCTTCGTTGCAGGGAGGCATTTTACCCTCTTCGCCCTCCAGTTGAGAAATATAGAAGCAGGACATGCAATCAGCAGGCGATTCTTGCCCTCGCTCCTGTCAAATATCATCCTGACCGTGCCCCCAACAACTGAAAAGAAATGCCCACAGCAGGCAGACACAGCAGTTTCTTCTGCAACTGGAGAATTTCACAGGGAGGTCATGGTGCTCCTGTTCTGTGGTCTGGAAAGAATACCACGTTTTTTGCGTTTGGGGAAAACACGGGATAGGCTGGAGGAAATGGCGGGAGACACCCTGGAGAGTAACGCCCTCATCTAAAGAGCCTGCAAACTTCCGATAGAGAGCCATCTCAATAGCAGGATAAAATCTCCGTGTGATGAACCCCTGAGAAGCAAAATAACTGCCTCCCTCCTTATGAATACTGGAAAGTGTGAATGTATTCAGCCTCTTCATCCACTGCCAATGACTTTCTAGGCCCAGTTTTAACTGTCAAAGCACTTCTGGGCCTGGGACCCCTATAGACTGTCTCTCTTTATATCAGCCCATGGCAACAGTGTTCATGAAATCACTCTCTACTTTGAATTATCTAAGTAACAGAGGTGAGAGATCCTATGCTGCAAGGACCAGGGCCATTAAAGTGATGGCCCTGACAGTGTAGAATTGTTTTCCCCTCCCCAGCCAAGGTATGAAGTTGGCTGCTTTTAGGAAGGGTGGCAACTTGTAAAGTATTTGTAGGGTTTTAGCTTTTAAAAAAGGCGAGTGACATGATACAGGTGTATAAAGTTATGTATGGTGTAGAGAAAGGGAACAGGGAGACATTTTCCCCAACTCTCATAATACTAGAACATGGAACTAGGGATGTCAGAGAATTCCGTGACGGATCTCGGTGAGACCAAATGCCGGTGCATTCGGCCCCCCGAAAACCATCGCGGAACGAAGCCCCCACCCCCCCAACCCAAGAAAGGCACGCGAAACGGAGCACTTACCTGCTCCCATCCGCACTGCTGTGCGAATGGTGGCTGTCCTGCGGCCGCCATTC
Source organism: Heloderma suspectum (assembly GCF_057233095.1). Classification (NCBI taxonomy): domain Eukaryota; kingdom Metazoa; phylum Chordata; class Lepidosauria; order Squamata; family Helodermatidae; genus Heloderma; species Heloderma suspectum. The sequence continues at coordinate 54,940,979 of NC_139460.1, read as the reverse complement.
ACTTCCTCCTTCTTCAGCCGTGTTAGGCTACGTAAATACGTAGCCTATCATGGCTAACGCAAGGACGCCATTTGCGTCCCTGCGGAGGCCGTGATAGGCTACGTAAGTATTTACGAAGCCTATCATGGCGGGGGGGGGGGGGGAAACCCCAGCGTATGCAAATGGCGGTAGCCGCCACCATTTGTGTACACTGGGGTTTTTCCCCCTCTGCCGTGATAGGCTACGTAAATATTTACGTAGCCTATCACAGCAAGGGGGGGAAAAACCCAGCCTACACAAATGGCGGCAGCTACCACCATTTGCGTACACTGGGGTTTTCCCCCTGCCATGATAGGCTATGTAAATATTTACATAGCTTATCACAGCTCACTACAGGGACGCAAATGACGGCAGCTGCAACAACCGCCATTTGCGTCCCCGCAGGGCTGCCCAGCGGCCGGATGTTCGGCTGCGGGAGGCCGGAGCCGGCCGACGGCTCCACGGCTTGGCTGCGGAGTGGAGCCGGCCGGCCAGGATTCCGGGGGGAGGCACGGAGCGCCTCCCCCCACCTGCGGATCCAGGTAAGCGGGGTTTCGTACACCCCTACATGGAACCATCCAATGAAGCTTAATGGTGGGAAATTCAGGACAGACAAATGCTAGTGCTTCTGCATACAAGGCATAGTCAAACTATGGAATTTGCTACCACAAGACGTAGTGATGGCCATCAAATTGGACGACTAAGGGTGCAATCCTATGCAGATTGGCAGCCGCCTCTGAACTCGAATGATCCCCTCCATGCTTCTCCTGCCCTACATTTGCAGCTAGACAGCCAATTAGATGGGGGATACGTGGCTCAACCACACTACAAGTGAGAAGGATCTTGGAATTGTTGTTGATCACAAGCTGAATATGAGCCAACAATGTGATGTGGCTGCAAAAAAGGCAAATGTTATTTTGGGCTGCATTCATAGAAGCATCACTTCCAAATCCGGGGAAGTACTAGTTCCCCTCTACTCAGCACTGGTTAGGCCTCATCTGGAGTACTGTGTCCAGTTCTGGGCACCACACTTTAAGAAAGATGCAGACAAACTGGAGAGGGTTCAGAGGAGGGCAACAAAGATGATCAGGGGACTGGAAACAAAGCCCTATGAAGAGAGACTGAAAGAACTGGGCATGTTTAGCCTTGAGAAGAGAAGACTGAGGGGAGATATGATAGCACTCTTCAAGTACTTGAAAGGTTGTCACAGAGAAGAAGGCCAGGATCTCTTCTCGATCATCCCAGAGTGCAGGACACGGAATAATGGGCTCAAGTTACAGGAAGCCAGATTCCGGCTGAACATCAGGAAAAACATCCTGACTGTAAGAGCAATACGACAATGGAACCAATTACCTGGGGAGGTGGTGGGCTCTCCCACACTGGAGGCCTTCAAGACGAGGCTGGACAACCATTTGTCAGGGATGCTCTGACTTGGATTCCTGCATTGAGCAGGGGGTTGGACTCGATGTCCTTGTAGGCCCCTTCCAACCCTACTATTCTATGATTCTATGAATTTCAGCTGTCTAGCTGCGGGAGGGTGGAGTGGGGGAGGAGGCTGCCAGACGACACATAGGAGGTGTGGTATCAGCATTTCCGCCTTCCCCACCCTGGAACACTCCCCAGAACGCCCCGTTTTGGCGCTCCACACTTCTCTTGCGAGCACGGAGCACGGGGCTGTTCTGCGAGGCAGCACAGAATGGGGAGAAGGTCAGTTCTCTGAGAACCGTCCTCGAGGCATGGGCTCTGCGGTCGGTTCCCGGAAAACCAGATATCCTATGGCTGTCGAGCCACTGACTAGCGGTCAGAGGATTGCTCCCTCCAAGGATTAGAGAAATTCATGGAGGATAAGGCTATCAAAGGCTACTAGCCATTATAGCTATATATTACCTCTGGGATTAGAGGCAGTGTGCCTGTCAATACCAGTTCCTGGAGAACATAAGCAGAGGGGTGCTATTCATATCTTGCTGGTGAGTTTCCCAGAGGTACCTGGCTGGCCACTCTGAGACCAGAATGCTGGACTAGATAGGGCTTTGGTCTGATCCAGCAGGGCTCTTATGTTCTTATAGATTTTATCCAGTGGTGCCCTTCCACTAGCAGAATGGACACCACTGGCAGATCTCATTCTCCTTCCCCTCTGAAGCCTCCTCAAACTGCATGAGTGGCTTGCAAAACACTGATTTTAGCTATTGTTCTTATCTGGCTTTTGGCCTGTTTGATTACGGCAGCATCCCCTCACCAGGTGCCTTCCAGATGTGCTGGCCTACAACTCCCATCATGCTGGCTGGGGATGATGGGAGTTGTAGGCCAGCACATCTGGAGGGCATCAGGTTGGGGGAGGCTGGATTAAGGGCTATAAACTGAGCTGGGTGAGTTGCTTTTACTTCTCTGTGTTTTTGGGAATTCATATTGAGTTTAGGGTTTCATAAATAGCAGTTTTCATTGGCATTTTATCCATCATAATCTGCTTTGAGCACGTGGGAAAGCGGCTTATACATGTTTTAAAGGAGTCCAATTACATTAAGTTGGACTTAGTTCAGCACAACCATGCAAAGGATGCATAAATGCCCTTTGGCTACTCAACTATATGAGCTCAGAACTGCAAGAGAATGCAAAAGAGGTTATCCTGTCCCTTGGCTCCCTCTGTTTCCAGTTCTTTCCCATCTGTATAACAAGGAGAACTCTAGTACCACAGCAAAGTGGGTAAAATGGCTGCTGGGACAGTATAGTATTTCTGTAAAAATGTTAATATGGTGAACTAACAAACTGTATCTCAGTAACTTTAGCCCTCAATGTTGGCAGGAGATATTGGAGATAAATTATGGCAATTCATCAGTAATAATGGCATTAGGAAATCTATTAAAGAATTGCCCTGGTTGACTATCTCCATGCATATAGATAATTTGGTCTGGACATTTCCAGTGAGTCTGATAAAAAAACAAAACAGTTTCTTAAATTACTGAACACACTTTCAACAAATGGTAAGGAAGCTCAAGGAAAGCCACTTTGGGATGTATGGATAAATTAAGAGATCTGAAATGTCTTTATTCTACCAAAGAAAAAATGTTGAAATCTGAGACACCAGAAATGAGCACTTAGCAGTGGGGAGCCTCACATTCAGGCCTTGGGCATGTAAACTGGCCTGCTTCTGGAAGGGTTTTTAATTGGATGGGTGCTTTTAACTTGATGGGGCTTTTTAACTGGATGGGTGCTTTTAACTGGATAGGGATTTTTAAAAACTGGATGGGTGCTTTCCATTTCTTTTATTATTGTGTTTTTAATTGTGTTCATAATGTAGTTTTTTATGGTAATATTTTATTAATTAATATTGGGTTGATTTAATTTAATATTTAGCCTCTATTTTATTCTTAGCTGCTTTGAGCTCCATTTCGGTGGAAAGGCAGGACATAAATAATAATATCCTGGAGATGGCACCAGTTTCTTCAATAACTGCTGAAAGATGTTGTTCTGCTGGAAGATGTTGAAACAAAACAATGCTTGAAGATGCAACCACCACAGAACATGTTCTTTACTTCTTGTCCCAGAGCTTGAATGGAAACAGGGGTCCTCTCTAAGCTGGGAACCAGCATGGTTGGTCTAAATCCTAGTTGCTGGGAAGCTACACTCTGGGAGCATTGGGGGGTGGGGGGTGGTATTGCCTTCAAGCCCTATATGTGGGCTTCTCCACAACAGGATGCTAGATTAGATTAATCTTTGGTCTTATCCAGTAGGGTTCTTATGCTTTTAAAAAAGGAAATTCTCAAGGCACAATCACAAACAATTCCAACAAGAAGAAAAGGTGGCTTCACAAAAAGCTTAGGGAAGAACTGAAAACAAAAAAAGACACATATAGGAAGTGGAAAGAAGGCCAAGTAACAAAGGAAGAGTACAGGCAGGTAGCACAGAATTGCAGGGATTGCATCAGGAAGGCTAAAGCTGAGAACGAGCTGAGGTTAGCGAGGGATGCTAAAAACAACAAAAAGGCTTTCTTCAGCTACATACATAGTAAAAGGCAGAGGAAAGAAATGGTGGTTCAGCTATTAAATAAGGATGGCAAAACGATAACAGATGACAAAGAAAAGGCAGAGGTGCTCAATTCCTACTTTGGCTCAGTCTTCTCCCAAAAGAGGGTCTATGACCCCCCTAGCAAAGGTGAAGTGCAGGCTGAAGGGGCAGGAGTGCAGCTTGAGATCGATAGGCATACTGTCAAGGAACACCTAATGACTTTGAATGAGTTCAAATCTCCAGGGCCAGATGACCTGCATCCTAGAGTAATAAAGGAACTGGCAAAAGAACTCTCAGAACCGCTGTCTATTCTCTTTGAGAAATCATGGAGGACGGGGGAAGTGCCAGATGACTGGAGGAGGGCTAATGTTGTCCCTATCTTTAAAAAGGGTAAAAAGGAGGAACCTGGGAACTACAAACCAGTCAGTCTGACATCAATCCCAGGGAAAATTCTGGAGCAGATGATAAAGCAATCCATCTGGAAGCACCTTGAAAACAATGCCGTGATTACTTGAAGCCAACATGGACTTGTCAAAAACAAATCCTGCCAGACAAATCAGATCTCATTTTTTGATCAAGTCACCTCCCTTGTAGACGTGGGAATGCTGTAGACATCATATACCTCGACTTCAGCAAAGCTTTCGACAAAGTGCACCATGATATCCTGATGAGCAAACTAGCTCAAAGTGGGCTAGATGAAACAATGATCCAGTAGATCCACAGTTGGCTACAGAATCGGACTCAAAGAGTGCTTATCAATGGGACCTTCTCAAACTGGGGAGAGGTAACAAGTGGGATACCGCAGGGCCTAGTCCTGGGCCCAGTGCTCTTCAACATTTGTGTTAATGACTTGGAGGAGGAGGTGCAGGGAATGCTGATCAAATTTGCAGATGACACCAAATTGGGCAGGATAGCTAATAATTTGGAAGACAGAAACAAAATTCGAAGTGATCTGGATAGACTGGAGCGCTGGGAGAAAGCAACAGAATTACATTTCAAAGGGATAAATGCCAAGTTCTGCACCTAGGAAAAAGAAACCAAATGCACAGTTACAAGATGGGGGATACGTGGCTCAACAACACTACAAGCGAGAAAGATCTTGGAATTGTTGTCGATCCCAAGCTGAATATGAGCCAACAATGTGAAGTGGCTGCAAAAAAGGCAAATGCTATTTTGGGCTGCATTAATAGAAGCATAGCTTCAAAATCCCAAGAAGTACTAGTTCCCCTCTACTCAGCACTGGTTAGGCCTCATCTGGAGTACAGTGTCCATGGAACCAATTACCTAGTAATTGGAACCATGGACCAATGGCCTCATCTGGAGTACTGTGTCCAATGGAACCAATTACCTAGGGAGGTGGTGGGCTCTCCCACACTGGAGGCCTTCAAGACGCGGCTGGACAGCCATCTGTCAGGGATGCTCTGACTTGGATTCCTGCATTGAGCAGGGGGTTGGACTCGGTGGCCTTGTAGGCCCCTTCCAACCCTACTATTCTATGATTCTATGATCCCCCTCCCCCCCGCACACCCATGGAGGGGATTTCAAGAAGCAAAAAGTATGTGTGTGAGGGGGGAAGGTTTAATCGTCCCCTCCCAGTGTGCTGTGATCCCAATCTGAATTAGTGTAATGGCCCCAGGCCTGTAACCGAGTCACCAGTAGTTTTAGAGGGGCCTAGAGATCCATAATGCTCTCTGCTTGGTTCATTATTAGTGCAATTCTTTTGCAAGGTGGGCTTCTTGGCTAGTAAGATGAGTCAAAGGTCGATATTGCCACCTCAGCACATTCCATGCCAATGAGCTCCAGTATCTTATCAGGGCCTAGGATGTACCTGAGAAGTGAGGCCATGTTTATGCTAAGCTACAGGTGTCTGTGCTGGGAAAGTTCTGATTGTTTTCCTCCTGAACAAGCACTGTTAGTCTTTGCTGAGAAAGTTGCAGATGAACGCTCATTAACGCATGCTTTTGTCATGCTGCCTCACTGCTAACATGTATGGTATAAAACTCATTTTACCCCTTGGCTCTGGGTTCAGAGGAGCTGTCTGATCCAACCATTGGGTACGCCTGTGCACTGTAAGTACTCAATAAAGTCTCCTTGTAAACAAACCTGGATCTGGCTTATCATTATCTTGGCACCTTTAAATTCTGGAAGCCCACTGCAGGGGCTTACAATTGGGACCACATGTGCTTTCACTAGAGTAACAAATAAAGGGAGCTGTCAGCTTTATGCTCCATAATTAACATAAAATGTAGTTTGACCCTCAGACTCGACTTCCAGTAAAATGGGAACTCTGATACAAGCCCCTAAAAGTGTGTAGTTATTAAAAAGGGGATAGGGGTAGCTCAGAAGCTAACATGTCTCCATCTACAGCCAGCCTTGCTTAGATTCCACAGTATCCATGAGTCATGATATGGCTTATATCGCTGTCTGCTTGCCCCCATTTAATAACATGTTCCCTGTTTCTTTCCCACTCCCTCATGGTGAGGCTTTTACACTGAGGGTAGAGGTAACCTTGGAATTTAGTTCAGAAATCTGTAATGATAGTTCAGCTCAGTGGAGTTAGTGCTGATCCTTCGGTGTCCTTTTTAAATGCTGGGACAGAATTAGTGCATTCTTACCTGGATTTCACAGGGAATTCAAAGCTTTTTTGAAATCTCGTGTATATTCCAGAGCTACTGCTATGATGGTGTGACTTTGAGCCACCCTCAACATTGGCCGGTGCCTCAAAGGCATGAAAGCGCCCCAAAATAGAATTGAAAGCAGCTCTCAGCAAAACCAAGAATTCATCTACAGTTGAGCCAGTTGTCTACCACATGAATGTCACATGTTCAAAAGAAATGAAACAGCCTGTTGCAATATTTCAAGCAGACGTCCAGTGTTTCACATTAACTTTCATCATAAAAAATTCTTCAGTGTGAGGAAATGGGATGTGGGGGCTTTTGTTTGCGATTCCTTTTTATGGCTTGGTTCAAAGCCAGCTCATACAGATCATAGAAATGGATACTCTTCTAGGCTGCAGTCTATTTCATTTTATTGGGTCAGGTGGAGAGTCACCAAGTTGGAAAGTTGAATTGGAAGAAATTCCAAGGATTAAGAGAACATGGCATACTATGTCTCCATAGCCCAACTAAATGGCTAATTTATTTATTTTATTTACAATATTTATATACCGCTCCACATCAAAAGATTTCAGAGCAGTGAACAGTAAAGATAAAATAATAAAACACCATGATAAAACAATTAAACCATTTTAAAAAGAAACAAGTTCTGATAAGACCAAATTTAATAAACTGCGACTGGTCACTCAAGGAAGGCCACCCAAAATAGCAATGTCTTCAGGAAGCGCCAGAAGCAACACAACATTGGTGCTAATGTTCCTAGAGTGCTTCCGAGTGGAAGTGGGCTATTAAGTATTTGGTTTCATAGGATCAGTTCACATGACCAAACCTGACCTGTGGCAAAACGTGTTGGTATCAAAAGATAACTTAAACCCAACACTGATTATTTTAGGGCACAATCATATGCATATTTACTTAGACAGAAAGAAGTCCTACAACTCCCAGCATTTCCCACCCAGCCACGCTGGCTGTGGCATGCTGGAAGTTGTAGGCCTTTTTCTGTCTAAACATGCATAGGATTGTCCCCTTAGTCAACTAGGTTATGTGAATTAACCTTTAGAAGATGACAAGCATGTAACAGAATACTCCCATGGATTTTCTCCCAATCTAGTGACACGACCTATCAACAGGTTCTTATGCACAAGCCCCAGTGCAAGGAAGGGGAGATGTACAATAGTATTGCTGATCCCTTCATTCATATGTTTCCCACTCATTTCAATGGAACTTGCACATGAGAACTTTCTGGTGATAATGCCTCCAGGTTGGTACAGAAGGCACTGCTTTAAGACCCAGTGCTGTCCCAATATTGTGCAATAGCTTCTTGGTAGGTCAGTGGTTTCACCTTAGGAATGGATGCATCTTCTCCAGTAAGGATACCAGTTGGGGCCAATGACAGTGGCATGCAGGGAACTCTATGCTTATAAACTAGGCTGCCACAGCATCTACAAGATTTGGAATATTTATCCACACAGGTCCTCAAGATGGCTTATAAAAGTAAAGACATTAACAATATCAAATGGTGAAGCACATTAAAAACAATGAAAATCCAGAAACCTAACAGAAGCAACCAGCAGTTAAACAGAAAGCCATAACACAGTGGATCCCAAAGACCCTCTAAAACATAACTGCCTTCACCCACTGTATAAAGACTAAAAGAGAAGGACACAGATGAGCCCCACTGAGGAGAGACTTCCATGACTTCAAGGTCACTATTTAGAAGGCCCTGCCCATGTCACCATCCTCTGCACCTCTAATGTAATAAGAACATGGAGCTGAGCCTCCACAGATGGCTTAAGTGTGTGGGTAGGTTTATATGAGATCTCCCCTCCACCGTGGCAATATAAGGGTGTGTTCATGGGCCTGTCTTTCTTCTATTACTAAATGATCCAGACCCCTTAAAAATACATTTTAAGGCCCAGTTCTTTACATAGAATCCTCTTTCTTAGCCTGCAAAGAGGTCATTAATGAAAAAACATTGTGTGCTGTGAGTAGCATCTAGCATTCTGCACATTTGTCATATATAGGTATTCCTTATTATGAAAAACAAAGGCAGCCACATTAGCCATAAGAAAAATCCATTTAGTCTTATTAGACCAACTCCAAGATTACAAAGGATGAGTAAGCTTTCAAGATCTTCAGATCTCTTCATTAGGCAAGATGTTCAAAAAAGCAAGTTGGCCTTTGTTTTTTATATGACTGGAAGAAAACTGAATTTAGCCTTTCAGCTGCAGGATTCTATACTGGAGGAAGAGGATCTTACACCAGCTGAAGCTGGGACTTTATTCTCTGAGGGCTCATTTCCTGCAACTACTAGGTAAAACTATCCAATTTGGCTTCTATTGACTCTTTTGTTACCTAGCACAGCATCTAAATTTATCTCCAGCTTTGTTAATATAAAGACTGCCTAGTTGTGCTTTCTTTCTGTTTTCCACCAACCAAGGAACCTGTCTGCTTCATCCAGGACAGAGACAGTTTTGAGTTAATAGCTGGATTTTATATTTTCAGAAATGGAGGATCAGCAAATGTCTGATAATTTCTTCCTCCCAGTAGTCCTTGGGGCACTGAAAGGTAAAACATGAAACCATCTGACAGACCCCAATTTGAATGTCTACAAACTCTCCTCCTCCATATCATCTTAAGATTCTGACTATAACATCAGCCTTTCCCCCCTCCTAGTCTCCCCACCTGCTTTTTATAACATCTTGCCTGGTGAAGGAATCTGCAGATCTCAAAAGCTTACACATTTTTTGTGATCTTTGAGTTGGCCTAATAAAGGTATTACACTATATGGCTTTTGGAATTATATACTTGAGGACACCTTGCAGTATATACAGCAAATGTATTTTATATATCAGATCTAAAGAGGAGCTTCTGTACACACATTAGTCTGATGAAGAAAATGAACTAGAGTTACAATTATCCACTAATTAATTCAGCAGTCACACTCATCAATAAATAAGGAACCCACCAATCATAGCACACAGGCTGGATCTACACTTACCGCCTTTTTTCGCTTCCAATGAGGTTTCACCGCCCGCCTTTCACACTACGCAGTACCCGCCTCGAATTGGAACCGGAATTTCCCACTTCCGTGCTCCCACTTTCAATACCCTAATATCCGGGTATTTCCCCTTAATGTGCTCTGATTTTCTGCCTTTGCTACTGTATCCAGTCGTAGTCCCCTCCCCCGCCTGTCCATATACGGTGGTGTTTGTATTTCCCTCCTGCCCAATCACAGCTCTCGACGGCCCCGTGTCTTCTTCCAGCTACTGATCGCATAGCTTCCTCAGCAGTCCCTGTTTCCTCACCAACAAGCAAAGGGCTGGATGTGCATGTGCTTGTCTGATCTCGGATGCTAAGCGGGGTTGGCCCCGGACAGTAGTTGGATGGGCGACCACCTGGGAATCAGGCTTCCTGGACTGAGCAGGGGGTTATTCTATCCCTTCAAATGAGATTAAGCTTTACCCCCTCCTATCCCCTGCTCTGGATGTTTTTTTAAAAAAATTAAGGCGTTATCCTGGCAGAATTGGGGCTTCTCCACAATGTTTTTTTTCTAATTAAGGCATGATCTTTGAAGCTTCGAAGTTGTGAAGCTTCACAACTTCAAAGCTTCAGAGATCATGCCTCAATTAGGAAAAAAAAAACATTGCGGAGAAGCCCCAATTCTGCCAGGATAATGCCTTAATTTTTTAAAAAAACATCCAGAGCGGGGGATAGGAGGGGGTAAAACTTAATCTCATTTGAAGGGATAGAATAACCCCCTGCTCAGTCCAGGAAGCCTGATTCCCAGGCGGTCGCCCATCCAACTACTGTCCGGGGCCAACCCCGCTTAGCATCTGAGATCAGACAAGCACGCGCAGGAAAACAGCAGGAAAACAGCACAGCGCTCGAGTGTGAACCGAGCTCGCGCATTCGATGAAGCACTGCAATGGAAAAAATGGGTGAGTGTGAATAATCATGTTTTAATGCGAGAGCATTTAACTTGACGGGACACCGAACTCATTGTGATGGCGGGCACAATGTAGATCAGCCCACAGTAGTATAAAAAGCTGGGGATACACTGAAAATAATATATGATCTTGTAAATGTACTAATTAGCCTGACCTTTCCCACAAGAAAAATCAACGCGTCTTAAACAAAGCCAGCATGATTTATATGAAACAGTGCTCCATTTTATTTTCACCAGAACTGAATTTATTTACAGAGTGCTTAAAATGCCAATGGGCATTTGGGGCATAGAATAGCCATGGCAATGTAGATATATCTGCAGACTAAGAACCTCTGCTTACCCCTCAATCCTCAGAAATGCTCAAGTGAATAATGTAGCTTGCTGGATATCTGAAGCATATGAATGCTTCCATATGGGTCTACCCATATTTTACGATCGTTATCTGAACCCCTGCTCTATGTCCCACCAAGAAATGAAGTTAGGTTGGGGGGAACATGGATGGGGACTTTTATGTGGCAGCACCCCATCTGTGGAACTCTTTGCCTAGGAGGATTAGATTGGCTCTCTCCCTTCTTGCCTTTCTGCAAACAATGATGACATTTTTATTTGGCATAGCCCATTTATGAGTTTGCTGTTCTTGTTCCTAATTGTGTTGCTCTGCTTTGTGTTGCATGCAGCGGTTCCATAGTTGATGCTCAGAGGGTCTTGAGCATAAAAGGTCAAGCTGAGAGTTTGAAAACCACTGAATTAGGATAAGGAAAGAGAACATAGAGAGAATCTGTCTGGTTCATCCAGGATAGAGGCAGTTTTGAGTTAATAGCTGGATTTTATATACCCCTTCAACAAAGGTTTGGTGCTAATAAAAACATGTTCAGATTTGCTTAGATCAATTTTCGTAGTTCAGGATTCTTCTAACCAGAATGACATTTTGACTTCTGGCATGCAAATGCCTCATATATTAATCATCCAACAGTCTATATACCTGTCTACTTGGATGAATACTTTGAGTTAGATATAAATTAATGCCTACCATAAATCACTTGGTAGATGAATTGCTTTTATTTTGGGCTGAAAAAGTGCTAGTGGTTGTTTTTTAACAACACCTCAAATTTTGTAATTGTTGAAGTTTATTTGGCAGAATTACATATTTACATTGGGCTTCTTAAAACCCCAGTACTATGCTTAAACCCATCAACTTAAAAATCAATCCCAGCAGGTAGTGGAGAGAAAGGGTACAACAATTGATTAATGCTGACACTGTGCAGCTAAATTGTCCTCAGAGGCTTAGAGTTGTTAAAATAGAAGTGATGTATGGAAAAATTAAAGCCCAAATATTCTTGAGGAACATCAAAGTCTGGCTTAGGATCAGGCAATGTGCTATATTTGTGTCTTAACAGAGTTGATTTTATTTTTCTGCGCAGTGTTTCCAACTTCTGGTTAGCACAAATGATGTTTCAGCTTGCTACTTTTTCATCAGAATCCTTTCACAGTCAAAATGTGGATCATGAGATGCAGAATTTAAATGAGGAGTGGGGAACCTTTTTGTTTATTCGGGCACAATTCTATGCATGTTTAGACAGAAAAAAGTCCTACAACTCCCAGAATTCTCTAGCCAGCTGGCTGGGGAATTCTGAGTGTTGTAGGACTTTTGTCTAAACATGCATAGGACTGCACCTTCCTTCCTTCCTTCCTTCCTTCCTTCCTTCCTTCCCTATCTATCTATCTATCTATCTATCACATTTCTATACTACCCAGTAGCCAAAGCTCTCTGAGTGGTTCACAGCAATTAAAACCATGAAATACAGCACAATAAAACATAATATAAAAAGTTTCAAGGTTTAAAACTACAGTATAAAACCAAAGTAAAAACCAGCGGCAGTGTAAAGATTTAAAAATGCAATAACAAATTTAAAAACGACAAAAACTGAAGGACTAAAATTCCTGTGAGAAAAAGAAGTTCTTCACCTGGTGCTGAGAAGTCCACAACATGCATTCCACACTTGAAAAGGCCCTCTTCTTAGTCACCACCCACCAGACTTCATTTGGTGGGAGCACCTGGAGGAGGGCCTCTGAAGATCATCTTAGGATCTGGGCAGGTATATATGGGAGGATACGATCCTTCAGGTAACCTGATCCCAAGTACTTTATGGCTTTGAGAGTCAATACTTTGAATTGGGCCTGGAAACAGACTGGAAGCCAGTACAGATCACAAAGCAGTGGCGTAATATGTTCATATCGAGCAGTCCCTCAAGCAACTCATTTTGGTCACCCTACTCTTTAGGAGAGGAAAATACCTGCTGGGGTGGAAGATTATGAAGAATATCTAGAGATTGTGTTTGTTGGTGATCATAAAGTTCCAGTAAGGACACACACTGGAACAAGTCTGTCACTGGGCCCCCTTGACTGAGGTCTAAAACAGGCATTACTTTAAATCCATATCATTATTGTAGAATAGGCTAGATATGGATTTAAAGTAATATCTGCTTTGGCACTTAGTAAGCCAGGATGAGATGGTGCTTGGACATAGGAAATATGCACACATCGTGGGAAGTCTTTGGCTGTCTCAGCCACTAGAATGTTCCCTGGCGAGGTCTTCCTGATCACTGTGAATGGAAGTTGTGATGAATTTGCCTATACATGTGCTATTGGTACATGAATTAGCGGTTTGCACAGGGTGGGGTGGGGTAGGTTGATTCCTTTGAAGCTGGGGTAAAGAATGGAGTAAAGCTGTAAAGTAAAAAATGGGGTAAAGCTGGTGTAAAGTCATAAAGAATTCAGAGATACTGAGGAGACTGCTAAGGAAGTGGAAAGCTCTCTTGGAGGTATTGTGGCTGTACCAAGGGATCAAGGGAGGAGATTTCTTTCCAATTCAGAAAAGGAATGCCCTAAGGACTGCGTAGATGTGGACCAACCAGCTGGGGATACTACCTCCATTGACTCTGGGGTTTGCTTGCTGTTAGGCTATGTGAAAGTCACAGGCAGAGCAGACCATGAGGTAAAGTTCCCAAAACACATTGAAAAAAGGATGTGCCATTTTCATAGTTTGGAGATGTTTTCCCCAGCAAATGCTCTAGCAATTACTGTGTACTCTTGAGAGCACCTGAGTTACACCTGCCCCCAATAGGGAGATATTGGGCTAACCAATGCCACTGTCCTATGCGAGTGGAAACATTTCTGTTTTATATTCTGCTAACTCGCTCGCTAATGGTCCTAAAATGAAAGCAGATATCAATGCTAAGGGATCGTTCTCTGTCAGCTGCTGAGGTGAGCAAGACTCCAGAGACTTGAGATTTCCTTTTTGCAAGTTTGCTTTCAGTAGAACCCCGTGAATCGACAGAGACTTCTTTATTTCTAAAAGTGGACCATTAGTAGGCATATGAGGAAGAATGCCTTCCTATTGATAGGGGAGCATGCTGTTTCCGTTGAACCCGGGATGCCAACATATGCCATAAGCAATGAGCAGGTGCAGTTCCAAAAAGTTGCCTGCAGATCAGATAGCTCCAGATGACTCACATGGGGAAGCGAGCAACAAACAATCCACCCAGTGACCTGGGTGCACAAATATGCTGACCAGTCTGACCTTGAGAGCTAGTAAAACCCATCCACTGGGTCTCCCCAAATGGAATTGTGGGGGTGATGCACCTCCTCATCACCTAACATCTTAGAAATGTTCAAACAAGCACCCCTCATTCATTGAGAGGCGGTATGTGATCACTCAGGATTGGACTCGGGATTCCTTTGCATGGAAGAACTCTATGCATGTATCTTGGTATGCACATAGGGCCGCTTCTCGCACTTGTCAAATGCATGGAGCAGGGGCGTGATTGGCGGCACATGTGGTGGCAGAGGACCCAGCCAGCATGGCCCTGCAAGCCCCTCATCTGTTGGGTGAATGCACAAATGTGTTGTGTTTACATAGAATCATAGGGTTGGAAGGGGCCTACAAGACCATCGAGGCCAACCCCCTGCTCAATGCATTCCCAGGCAGTCTCCCACCTAAGTACTAACCAGGGCTAACCCTGCTTAGCTTCCCAGACCACTTGAGATCAGGCACATCCAGCCCAACACTGGGTAAGTAGATCAGGTAAGTAGATCAATGGGAAAGTAGATCCCTCTTGTGTCTAGTTGTGGCAGTCCCTGCTGGTTCAGATGGATCTAATGTTGATCAGTCCTCTTTCTATAATGGAACATAAGAAGCTGCCTTTTACTGAGTTGGACCATCGGTCCATCTAGCCCAGTATTGTTGACATTGACTGGCAGCGGTTCTCCAGGGTTACAAGCAGGATTCGCCCTACCTGGAGAAGCTGGGGATGTTTCTGAACCAGGGGCTTTCTGCATGCAAAGCATGTGCTCTACCACACTGAGCTATGGCCCCTCCTGGACAAGTGAGGTTAACTGTTTTAGGAGGAGAGTACTCTCTGTGTCCAAACCTACCCTTGGAAGAAAAACCCAATCAAACCCAAGATTCTGCGTGGCATCTCAATCAATGTGTTGATGTTACCGTTTCTAATATTTCAGTTCCATTTGATAGCTTTCCAGTAAAGGCCTGTCTCTCCACTGTAATCTCAGCCGCTCAGGCTTCATTAGCACTGTGAAGCTGTAATGGCTGTTAGTTCTTGGCAAGGACTTCTTATTCCAGTTTCTGACATTTCTATTTAGTGGAAAAATAAATCTCTTCTAGTTGCATTTCCCTCCTTGGGGTGAATTTAATTAAACTGTTAAATGTCAAATACTAGTAAGCAGAAGGAAATCCATATTGACTGGCAGAATGTGTTAGTTACAGCACACCAGTGAGTGTTTACTTTCTAAAAATTTAGGCTCCGAAAAAAATTAGGCAGCGATCACACAGCAGCTTCTTGTCCTGCTTTCTGAATAACCCACCAGATAAACCCAAGAGGTGGGAAATACCACTAAATCAATCACTGGTAGAACTCGTGGAGGCGGCTACACTGAGAAAATGAAAGAAATTTATAATACCCATATGCCAGCATGTTCTAATAGCATTAGTTTAAATTAGTGGTGCATTATATCCCACAGCTAAACCCCACCAATGTCATTAAAGGCGCAATCCTATGCATGTTCAGACATGTCCCTGGCTGGGGCATGCTGGACGTTGTAGGCCTTTTCTCTGTCTGAACATGCATAGGATTGCGCCCTAAATCTAACAAGAAATTATGGTGCCCAGCACAAGCTCAAGGGCCTGGTCTACCCTTAAAAGCTGAAGCTGAGGTACACTTGCACCTCCATTTTTTGCCACACCTTAGCAGATGCAAAGCCATGTTCATGAGTGATTTCAAGAATGCCTTGCTTTTTTAATTGTTGTTGTTCAGTCCGTTTGAAGGCTGGTGTTTGTTTTGAATTTGTTATGCTGAAAAGCAACATTTAATATTATAATATATAACGTTTATATTTTATATTATATTTAAATGTATGTATGTATGTATTTATTTATTTATTACATTTCTATACCACCCCATAGCCGAAGCTCTCCGAGCAGTTTACAAAAGTTAAAACATTAAAATACAATATTGTTTTGTTGTTATTTATTCGGTCAGTCGCTTCCGACTCTTCGTGACTTCATGGACCAGCCCACGCCAGAGCTTCCGGTCGGCCATCGCCACCCCCAGCTCCCCCAAGGTCGAGTCCGTCACCTCCAGAATATCATCCATCCACCTTGCCCTGGGTCGGCCCCTCTTCCTTTTGCCTTCCACTTTCCCTAGCATCAGCATCTTCTCCAGGGTATCCTGTCTTCTCATGATGTGGCCAAAGTACTTCAGTTTTGAGAGTTTAAAAACCATTTGCATGAAAGCACACAGACAATATACACAGATAACAGATAACTAAAAACAACTTTGAACTAAAAACAGTTCACCAAAGAATCCAACAATAAAAAGAACACAGCTTGAAAACAGTATACAAGAGTCAGCACAAGGAACAAGAGTTCTAAAAAGAGAAGGCCCGCTGGAATAATAAGAGTCTTTAATGCCTGCTTAAAGACCTTCAAAGAGGTCAGCAGGTGCATTTCAACTGGCAGGTCATTCGACACCGGAGGGGCTGCAAAGGAAAAGGTCCCCTTGCATGTGGCTGCCAGTCTCACATTAGACAGCCACGGCAGAGAGCCCCCAGAGGACCTTAGGTGGCTGACTGGGATGCAGGGGTGAAGGCGCTCCCTAAAGTACCTTGGACCTAGTCCATGTAAGGCTTTAACGGTAAGAACCAGCACTTTATATTTTGCTCAGAAACAAATTGGCAGCCAGTGTAAATATTTTAAAACCAGTGCAATATGGTCTCCATGGGATTTGGAGACCCCAAAATAGTTTGAACTAGGGGTGCAAATTATCAGGCCTGGGGACCAAATCTGGCCCTCTGAGGATCCCAACCCAACTCTCCAGGGTTCCTCAAAAGGCCACTCCGGCTTCCCCTTTCCCCCCAACCACCCGTCAGTGAGTGGCTTCCCAGTGTTTGTGTAGTTTTTACCCCATTCTAAAAGGTTGACATTCCTGCCCTAAAGCTTACTTACTGACAGTAAGAGCTTTAAGCTAAAACAGTCTGCTATTTTGAGTTCTTAAATTTTATTTTTGCCCCTTTGCCTCTGGCCCCACCCACCACTGGAACGCGGTTCCTGAGAGTTTCTCCAGCCATTCCTCATAAGCCTCGCAACCAGTGGAGGCTGGTGGCTCTGATGTCAGTGGGGCGGCAAATCTACTCCGGGTTTCAGTCAGAACTAGTCGGAACTCTGACGGAGCAGATTCACTGTCCCACTGGCGTAGGAGACTCCACTGCCCCAAGCACCTGAGCCAGCCCCCTGGTGGCAGCAGTGCTTGCTTGTTGCTGGCCTGGGCTGTCTCTCTGTCTCAACGTAATCATCTTCTCCCAATGCGTCACAGGCAGCGCCATTAGGAAATGTCCCTGGGCAAGCGAGCAGGCAGAGAGGCCACAGGCTTCAGCAGGCATCATGTGTGTGAATGGTTTGCTCTGCTTAGGGCTGCAGAGGAGGGAGGCAAAGGAGGCAAACAGCCCCAGTGCCCTTCAGTACCAACATGCCTAAAGTTAGTGGACCTAAGGTTGTCCATCCTTTCATCTTTGACCTTCAGGACCATGGCTTAGAGAGTCAGATGCCTGCTGGCATCATTCCCGGTGGGTGAGCTGGAATGCTGCAGTGCTTCCTTAACTGAAGACTGGCAGTTGGGACAACAGCAGCCCTGATTGGGAGGGAAGAGGCCCAGGCCTCCAATACCCAATGCAAGCTTTCCATTCTGCAGCCTATTCCCTGCAGCAGAGCTGGACTGGTTCCTTGTCTGCAAATTATAAATTGTGAGGAACAAGCAGCAGCTGCAGCAGCCCTGAGTGGGAGGGAGGATTAGGCCCAAACACCCACTGCAAGAAGCTTTACCACCCTGCAACCTATTCCCCACGGATCGTAAAATTGTGAACTGCCCAGAGAGCTTTGGCTATTGGGCTGTATCGAAATGTAATATATAAATAAATAAAATTAAAAACACTCAGGACTTTGTGACAACCATGGCAAAAACTGCACATTGATTGCCTTGAATGAAATGTATGCCAAAGGCCTGGGAAATTTATTTCCATAAGTATGCATTGACCTATTGCATCCCCATATTGGTTGCATCAGGCGAGTGTACCTTTCATAAACTGGTCAAGGATTGCCTAAGATCTACCACTGGGCAAGAAAGCGTTAACCACCTTATTATGCTCTCAGCAGAAAGTAAGCTTACTAAGCTTTTGACAGCTTAGTTTATGGCAGGGCCTGTCTCTCTTGGGCACCAGGAGAGCTCCTCTGGGGAGTGCATTCCATAATTAACAAATCAAGTAATCGACAGGAATGACTTCTTCCTTGCTTTCATTTTGGTGAATTTATCAATTTTTAAAATCTACGTATCTATCTATCGCATTTTTATCCCACTTTTCAGATGTTTGTTGTCTCCCAAAGCAGCTGGCTTGATGTGAGCTGCCTTGGGAGACAACAAACATCTGAAAAGTGGGATAAAAATGCGATAGATAGATAGATAGATAGATGATAGATAAAATGGATAAATTCACCAAATTGAAAGCAAGGAAGAAGTTATTCCTGTAGATTACCTGATTTATTAATTATAATAACAGAATTTTTGTTTGAATTATGTGGATGTTTGACCATTTATGCGCTTAGTTTTAGTATCGTAAATAATGCCTATAGATACTATGGTGATTTGTAATTTCCTGAGATAGTAAAATATTCCATTTAACTTTATTTATTTATATATTTGTTACATTTCTGTACCACCCAATAGCCGAAGATCTCTATACCACCCATTATATAGCTTTGCTTATCTAGTGAATCGGCATCTGTAGTTATTGACAAATTTATCATATTTAAATACTGCATACTGAACTATATAATGCATTTATGATGTAAGTATTCCATGTACTTAAAGATGCTATGTTATCTACTGAAAACATTCTGGGAGGGATGGGCAGAGTGGGGTAAGGTTGGGCTTTGCCCCAGGCCCCAAGCTACCTCTCTGTGACTCGGGCTCTGCTCACGTGGCACATGCCGCTGTCACTGTGCTGCAGTTTTTGAGCGAGCAAAGAGCAGGCACCAGGTGGAGCAGTGAGCGAGCATCAGCGAGGTGCTGGGGGACAGAGCTGCGTGTGTCATGTGACGCCCCTGGCTATTCAGATGCCCTCAGGTGCAGAGGGGAATTTAGATACATTGCCAGTGTTGAAGTTAAGGATGGACAGGTCAGTCTGTTTTTGGTCTATGTCAGTTTCACATGTGTTCATTCATAAGTCCATTCCATCCCGTTTTCAGGTCATTTTTAAAAGCTCATAAAAAGTCACATTATTTTTAACATCTTTTCACTAAGTGCACATTTTTGTATTCTTTTTACCATAAAATACACATTTTATGCATTTCTCCTAAAATATGCATTTGTGTATGCATCTTAACCTAAAAATATATGCATCTTAACCTTGACACACATTATAGACTGGTTGTTGTTTTTTGAGTTGAGTACTGTATCACAAAATTTGGAGACTGAAGGATAACTGCATTCTGATTCACGTATAAATCCGGGAAGTGTGACTCAGACTGGTTAGCTTAACAATGCAGAAAGAGCTAAATTCCTAGCTGAAGTAAGCTTCAACCGGCTGTCCAGTTAGCTTCTGTGTATGAAATGTGGGGGAGGAGGAGCACCATATTGCCCCTCACCTCAGTTATAGATAATTAATTGGTAGCTTAAGCTTTCCAGAATACTGAAACTATAGACTGATAACGCTCAACAAAGTGCAAAATTTGTAAACGTGCAGTCGTTGTCATCACCGGTGCATGCCAGGTTCTACCAGCCTCTCTAGGAAGGACTAGCACTTGGGGGACGGGGAGGGGGGTTGACAAATCCTTCCACACAGAATTAATTGTGGCTGTTCTGAATTCTGTGGTTGACATCACTGGCCATCACTCACATCACTGAATTGTGGTCGACATCACTGAATTCTGTGGTCGACATCACTGGCCATCACTCCACATTTGCTTCTTAAATCCAGGTGTGTGTGGAATGTTGTGGCAATTCTAGTGCCAATAATAATAATAACAACAACAACAACAACATCATCCTGCCTTTATTCCTCTTGCAAGGAACCCATGCTTACATGGTCCTCCTCCTCTCCATTTTATCCTCACAACAACCCTGTGAGGTAGGTTAGGCTGAGACCCTTTGACTGGCCCAAAGTCACCCAGTCAGCTTCATGGCAAAGTGAGATCTAGAACCTGAATCTCCTGCGTCCCAGTCCAGCACTCTAACCACTACACCACACTGGCTCTCAATTCCGGTGCAGGAATCCTAGCTGTCATCAGCAGTGGTTTTGAGTTGGTCAAGATCAGGGACTCTTTGTTCGCTTACCTGCTCTTGTGAAGAAGATTTCACAGACTTCTTGATGGGCTTATTTTTCTTACCACTGAACTGTACTTAATGGTGACACATTTCATTAAATGCTGCTTTGATGTTTTAATATAATTTTAATTATATTGTTGTTTAATTTATATTTTAACTTTTGTATATTTTCATATGTTTTAATTGTATATTTTTTAATTTTTGTAAGCCGCCTTGTGTCCCAGTACTGGGAAAAAGGCGGGGTATAAATATAATAATAATAATAATAATAATAATAATAATAATTCCTTAATACATTACATTATGCTAACTTCTTCTAATTGAAATCCAGTGTTTTTTGCAGAGTCCACAGTTGCTTTGGTCGAGATGCATCCCCCCTCTCTTTCTGACATCCCTTAAAATATTTGCATACCGTCAACGTCTGCTTCATCCCTGTGCCCCTCTTCACGCTGTCCATGACTGGGTGTGATAAGAGTATATTCTCTATATGAACACAATTATTTATCATTCTCCTCTTTCAAAATGTACTTAGCGTAACTAAAGAAAAGAATTAATCTCATGTGATTTGCATGGCCAAGGCCAAAAGAAAATAATGAAATGGGCCAGTAGAATAAAATGGATTGCACAGCCTAGTCTGCAGCCTTCAGATTCTCTGGCACACAGTGATCAATAATGAATTAATTTTCATTGGTTCCTGAGAATGAGAAAAATGCATTCAATGTGTTTCTTATCACCAATGTCCTGGGATTTAATGGAGATTATAAAGTAAAAATAGAACATCAAAATAAAGGATGATGCTGGAGTAATGAAATTCCCAATGAGAATTAGGGAAAGAATCCCCTCTTTAGCGCAAGGAAATGTCCAGTAATAATTAGGGAAACAATCAATCTGCCTATTAGAAAAGAGTGTGTTCCACGTACAGATGGTTTTGATACCATCTTCTGATTAACCATGGCGTCCTTCTGGGGAACTGCCATGTAGGGATGGGGATACGAAGCACTGTGTTGGAGTGACTTGGTTCCAGTCATTACTGGGGAGTACATAGGAAGCCGCCCTATACAAGGTCAGAGTACTTGTCCATTTGACCCGCATTGTCCGCTCTAACTGGCAGCAACTGCCCAAGGTCTCAGACAGAGGCCCTTCACATCACCTTTTCCTTCTACCTGGAGATGTCATTGACTGAACCTGGGATCTTCTCAATCTATCTCTATCTAAAATTATTTCTAGCCTGCCTTTAAGGATGGAACCCTCTCAAGGTGGCTTATAAGATAAGAACCACACCAAATGGACACAATAAAAATCCACACAAACAGATTACTAATTAAAATCAATAAAAACAAAACTTACTAATGAAAACCAACAGCCCTGACTTATGGGAAAGACAGTGAAAACAGGTGGGTTTTCAGAGCTTCCCTGAAGTCCTGCAAAGAAAGGACCTGATGAACCCCTGATGGAATTTGTTTCCAGAGGTACAAAGCATGGTCCCTTACACTGAATTTGGGGCCCTCCCCCATTTATTTGGCAGGTCCCAGAAGGTAGTACTGGAGACCTCGTTCCTTGGTTCTGGCTTTGGGGTACCACAGAATCCCATCTAGTCTGCCCATGCTTTTTAATATCTACCTGAAGCTGCTAGGTGAAGTCACCTGGAGATTTGGGCTGGGGTATCATCACTATGCCACCCAGCTCTACTTCTCATTTACATCTGACCCTCAGGAGCAGTGGAAACCCTAAACTGAGGCCAGGTACATGTCCTCCGAGTGCAGTTCCCTGGTAGCAAAATTACACGTATTCTTCAACGCCCAAACCCAAACAAGGCTGCACAAGCACTGCCACTGCCTCTCTGCTCCAGTGTGGAAGCATTGCTTCAGCCAGAGGAGCTGTATTGTATCTTCCAAGACTCAAGTAGAGGGCTCAGATGAGGTGGCACTGGTAGGGATGGGCGGATCACATAGCCCGTTCCGGGGGGGGGTCTGGGGGGCGGGAGAGGCGATCCGTTCCTCCCCACCAGAATCCGTCCAGGCCGGCTCCACTCTGCCTTGATCCTGAGGAGCTGGCCGCCAGCTCCACTTCGCTGCCTTGATCTTGCGGAGCCGGCCGCATCCCTGGCGAATGTCGATACCGCCGGCAGCCATTGCCCTGCCGTATCGCTGTAAGTCAGGTAGGGATGTACGAAACACTTACCTGGTTTTGTCCAGGGACATCCGTGGTGGGGGGATTTTGGGGGCTGCGTTTAGGCTAATCTACCAGCTTTACAGCCGCAAATGGCACCCGCTACGCCATTTGTGTCCGGAGCCTGACTTACAGCGATGCGGCATGGCAATGGCTGCTGGCCGTATCGACATTTGCCAGGGACGTGGCTGGCTCCACAAGATCAAGGCAGCGACAGATCTGACCCAGAAGGATTCCGTGCGGAGGTGGAGGTGAGTGCTCCGTTCCACCATGGGCCCCAATGGGGCCGGATTCTTCGAATCCGGCCTCATTGGGGTCCGTGGCGGATTTCTCCCCCATCCCTAGGTGGCAGCTGTATCCAAAGGCAAAGTATTTCCCCCTTGTCAGATGACTTTTCCACACTTTCATGCTGCTTCATTCAATATTCTTTCTGGGCTGATTTTGAGTGTTCTCTGCTTCCAGTTATTTGGACCAGCAACCAAATGTTTTGGTCATTATATGAGCAGATGCCAGACTGAGGTTTTCCCACAGATAACTGCCTATCCCATTCCCTTTTAAAAGAGTCATATATACAGTGACTTATACAGTGGTCTATGCAGGACTATTTTCCTTAGCCCAATGAGAATAAACGTGAAACATAGCTTATGGGCAACCTAGAACATTTTTTTTTTTAAGGTGAGCCCTGCATAGTGCTGAAACACAAGACCATTTACCTTTGATTGGATGGACTTGCAGAAAAACATAATACCCTTCTCTGTTCCAGTATATAGAATGAGCTGTACTGTACTCTCGGGGCTGTCTTTAAATTGTCAGGAAGATTAGTAAAGTAGAAACAGCTGATAAAACATAACTGGTTCCTGCAATATATCTGGTTATATGGGGTAGTACCCAATGTGAGTCCTATTTAGAGTAGACTCATTGAAATTAATGGAACTTATGTTAGTCTTGACTAACTAGTCCCATTCTTTTCAAAGGGTCTACTCTAAGTAGGACTAACATGGGATACTACCCCATGGAATCCTCAGAACCACCATGTTTATGGAGAGCCAGTGTAGTGTAGTGGTGAGAGTGACGGACTGGGAGCCGGGAGATCCGGGTTCTAGTCCCCACTCAGCCATGGAAGCTCACTGGGTGACTTTGGGCCAGTCACAGACTCTCAGCCCAACCTACCTCACAGGGTTGTTGTTGTGAGGATACAACGGTGAGGAGGAGGATAATGTAAGCCGCCTTGAGTTCCTTGCGAGAGGGAGAAAGGCGGGGTATAAATGCAATAAATAAAACGTTTATGCCACTCATGCTACTTTTCTAAATTACATGGGTGAAGTAGTGGCCACTGAAAACTGTTGTTGGGTAATGGGGACTCCAGACATGATTGTAATAATATATATACATTGCTAGCTGTAGGGAACACCCTATCACGTGAAAACAATGCTGCCCTCTCCTAGGACCTGAAACATTTGGGGAGCACTCCTACTGGGATAGGCGGCCACCTCCTAACTCAGAGGTGACTGCCTATCCAATGCAGAGCAGGAGAACTACAGAGGGGATCGTCCCCTCTGCATTTCAGCCACCCTGCATTTGCAGTTAGACAGCTGATTTCGGCTGTCTAGCTGCAGGAAGGTGGAGCAGGGGAAGCGGCTGCTGGACAACACATTGGATGTGTCATACTGGCATTTCTGCCTTCCGCACCCTGGAACGCCCTGTTTTCACCACTCTGTGCTCCTCTTCCAAGCATGGGGCCATTCTGAGCTGCAGCACCAGGTGGGTGGAGAGAGGTCGGTTCTCAGGGAACCAACCCCAGAGCACGGGCTCCGAGCTTGGTTCCCGGAAACCGACGTCTCCTATGGCCGTCTAGCCACTGACTAGCGTCCATAGGATTGCTCCCTTGGTTGCTTTTCCAGCCACACGACTGAGAACAGTTGAGTCTATAAAGTTAGTTTAGCAATAAAACTTCATGTACCATGAAAATGTGATGGGAGAAATCTACATGGTATCTCGCCTACATAACCGACAGTCACAGCAAGGAGACCCACAGAATTTGGACAGCAATTATCCTGCTACTGTAACACCTGAACTAACAAGGCTTGGATAACAAATTATGGGTTGCATCCAATGTTAATCTAACTTAAGTCCTATTTATTTCAGTGGGACTACTGTAAGTAGAATCAGTATTTTTGAACCCAAAAGCAGACAGAGAAGAGCCAGTGGCATTGATAGGATAGTCAACTTTTGAAGGGAAATAGCCTAGCCTCTGCTCAAAATTTATTTATTCATTTATTTATTAGATGTATATAATCTTTAGCAAAGCTTCCAGGGCAATTTAGAAAACATGATACAAAGTAAAGATAAAATAAAACAGAAATTGCACCATGTTAAAATGTGCACATTGGGTCTGCTAGCTAAAGCAATTATGTACACCTATTCACCATTAATTATTATTATTATTATTATTATTATTATTATTATTATTAAATTTATTAATCACCCATCTGGCTGGTCACTCAGCCACTCTGGGCGATGTACAACATACAATAAAACAGTTTAAAACAATAAAATTCTACAATAAAAACATTTTCTAAAATACCCTAACGCACCCCAAATGCCTGCCTGAACAACCACATTTTTAATGCACGACAGATGCTCATTAAAGAGGGGGCATGACGGAGTTCCCTAGGGAGGGAGTTCCACAGAGTGGGGGCCACCACAGAAAAGGCCCTCTCCCTCATCCTCACCAGTCTAGCTGTCCTGGCTGATGTGACAGAGAGAAGGCCATCCGAGCCTGATCTTGTTAAGCGGCCTGTCTGGTGCTGCTGGAAGCGCTCCTTAAGATAGGCTGGGCCGGAACCATATAGGGTTTTAAAGGTCAAAACCAACACCTTGAATTTGGTCCGGAAAACAACTGGTAACCAGTGCAACTCCTTCAGCACTGGAGTGATGTGATCTCGTCGGCGGCTGCCTTTAATCAGGCGAGCCGCCGTGTTCTGTACCAGCTGCAGCTTCCAAACCGTCTTCAAGGGTAACCCCACGTAGAGTGCATTACAGTAGTCTAAACGAGAGGAGACCAGGGCATGTACTACCGATGGGAGTAGATGGTCGGGAAGGAAGGGGTGCAGCCGCCATATCAGATGGAGTTGATACGGCGCTGTCCAGCTCACAGCTGACACCTGAGCCCCCATGGACAGCTGGGAGTCCAAAATGACCCCCAGGCTGTGGACCTGGTCTTTCAAGGGTAGCTGTACCCCATTCAACACCAGGTCAACATCCCCCAGCCTCCTCTTGTCTCCCACCAAAAGTACCTCGGTCTTGTCAGGGTTCAGCTTCAGCTTATTCCTCCCCATCCAGCCACTCACCGTCTCCAGACATTTGGACAGGGATTCTACAGCCAACCTTGGTGAAGATTTGAATGAGAGGTCGTGTCATCCGCATACTGATGACACTGCACCCCAAACCTCCTGATAGCCCCCATATGCATTCCATTCATTTATTACCCTATGCAAATTTTAATTGGCTCACTGCTTGGTGAGGGAAGGAGGAAGAAGATCGGTTTCAAAAGTCACCAGGTCTACTGTGAAGAGCCCACAGCTTTTTGTATGGCTGC
This sequence comes from Heloderma suspectum, assembly GCF_057233095.1. Classification (NCBI taxonomy): domain Eukaryota; kingdom Metazoa; phylum Chordata; class Lepidosauria; order Squamata; family Helodermatidae; genus Heloderma; species Heloderma suspectum. The sequence goes on along the minus strand of NC_139460.1, from coordinate 54,914,738 downwards.
GACTAAGCCATCAGAGCTGTTGTGTGGGCATTCTCAAGTAGGGATGTACAAGAATGTCATTTCTGTTTACAGATCATGCACATATGTCCTTGTGACGTTCCTGCCTGGGTTCCACCTTTTCTCCAGCCTCCACCTCTTTAGCTGAGAAACAAACCCCTCAGGAAATGCCCGCTTTCACCAGGAACGGTTGTTCCCACTGAAATCCAAGCTTCAGCCCTTTTACTTTCTGTGGCAGACTCAATATGTTCAATTGGTTCTCTCAGCCCACTACAGGAGAAGTAACAAGGAAATAGAATTAATAATGGTAGCTCAACAATTCAATAAACACATGGGAGTCTGTATTTTAAAAAATAAATAAAAGATTTATTTGTAACATGAAGGGTTATGTGTTATTATTATCCATTAATGCTTGGTCCTAACTTCCCTACCTATTCTGTCCCTTCTAAAATCCCATACAGAAATCCCCTTACTAACTAGATGATGCTTCCACAATCCCTAAATTCCTATCTGACTCCTAACTAGGGATGGACGAAAGTCACTTACCTGTCCTCGAAGGTCGTTCGCGGTGGGGGGGAGGTGCTTCGCTGGTCCCCCCACGAAGTTCCGGCCGGGGGGGGAGGCTTCCCGCCTCGGCCCGGCCGAAATTCAGGCCGGGGAGGAGGCTTCCCGCCTCGCCCGGCCGCGAACGCGAAAGTTTTACAAAAAAAAAAAACACGCCCCGTGATAGGCTACGTGACGATTCACGTAGCCTATCACGGCTAGATCTGCAAAGTCAGCCATGATAGGCTACGTCAATCGTCACGTAGCCTAGCACGGGTGACTTAAAAAAAAAAACGCGTACGCTAATGGCGGCCCCCATAGGGAGCCGCCATCCGCGTTCCTTATTTAGTCGCTGTAGTCTACGTAAATGTTTACGTAGACTACAGTGACCAAATAAGGAACGGGGATGGCGGCTCCCTATGGGGGCCGCCATTATCCGTACACACTTTTTTTTTTTTTTAAGTCACCCGTGCTAGGCTACGTGACAATTGACGTAGCCTATCACGGCTGACTTTGCAGATCTAGCCGTGATAGGCTACGTGAATCGTCACGTAGCCTATCAGGGGGCGTTTTTTTTTTTTCTTTCATTGCAATGGCGGCGGCGGCAGCCGGTCGAAAGACCGGCTGCCGCTCCCGCCCCGCTCGAACACCTGCCAAACCGCCGGCCGGACCCGCCGCCGGGAGGGACATTCGGCGAAGGTAAGTCCCATCCCGGGGGGGGCGGGGGGCAGGGGGGGGCGGAGGATTTCTCCCCGAAACTTGTTGGCGCTCGGCCCCCCGAAGTTTCGGGGAGAAATTCTCCACCAACCCTACTCCTAACTGTCCATTAATTCTTTTTATAACCTCAGAATCCCCATGCACATACAAGCCCCTCCCACCTTCCACTCACTCTCTGACACATTATTAGCCCTATATTACCTAGGTCACATTTAAGATTTAACAATGAAAACACATACATGACTAAAACAGGCATTTGTTACAACTCCCCCCCCCCTTACAAACAGGAGGAAAGAACTTCACCCACCCACCGATCCCGAGTTCATTTTGGAGGTTTAAATAGGAAAGGTGGTAAAGGTCGGAGTCTTTTCAGTAAAAGTTGAACTCAAAATTTCACCTGTAAAAACAAACAAAAAAAACACAACAACAACAACCCCACCATCAATCAACCCTCATCCTTTCCCCCCAAGTCAGGAAAAGAAAAGTATTGTTCTGAATAATCCGTTCAAAAGAACAATACTTAGTCCTTGGTTGATTGAAGATCTTCACTTGATTGCAGATCAGGAACTCTCTCTCCTGGACAGTCCATCAGCAACCATGTTCTCTCGACCTGCCATCTGTTGGATCTTGTGTCATGACCCAACTGGAGGAATCCTCCTCAGAGGAGGAGCTAGAGGCCCCAGAAGCCCAGGGTACCCCAGAAGAGGGACTGCCACCAGACCCAAAGGAGCCTGAGCCCTCAGGGGAAGTGGTTGCAGGGCCATCCCTGTCAAGGGAAGGGGGCTCTGCCTCTGAGGCAGAGGCTGAGCCACCTCCTGATCCCCAGGAGCGTGGTCGTCTCAAGTGACAGGCTAGCAGGACTCCTGTGCGAAGGAGTGTTCACCGCCAGAAAAGGTCTCTTAAGGAGAAAGGGACTCCTCAGGAGTAGGCTCTGGAAAGGGAGCTCTGATTGCTGCAGCTGAGCTCTGGGTGGGGTCCAGCTGGCTTTGGGCTTAAAAGCTTTCACTAGAAACCTAGCCAGTATTGAAACAACTTGGCCCATCCAGTCTCTGCTGCGTAGCTTGTCTCCTGAATTGTGTCCTGTGATTAATGCTTGTTTTACCAACCTTCTAGCCTACCTAATCACCCTTCCTCTGGACTGTGTAACATACTTGGCTGATATACTGTGTTTGACTGCGGCTTGTTACCTTGGCTACTCCTGCTGCTGCCTGATCCTCGTTGACTGACTATGTTCTGACCTCTGCCTGGATTTTGACCACTCCTGCCTGAGCCTAATCCTCCTTTGACTGAAACTTATCTGCTTGACCATTTGCTTGTAACTTGACTATTCTATTGCATCACTCCCTGTATTTGCTTGCAAACTACCAAGACTTGATCTAGAGCAGGACGTCTGGGCTGGATATTCTTGTGGTTTCTGCAACCAGCACTGCAACAATTTGTTGTAGCTCTTTATTGTCTCTTTTTCAGATATTTCTTTTCTTTACCATCTTTTTCTTTTGTGGGTTTAGTGCTGCTTGTAGACTTGGATTTCTTCTTCGCCTTTTTCTTCTTTGTCAGCTTCTCTAGGCCACTCTGCACTTTAAGCTTCCTCTCTTTTGGCTCTTTCATGCCAGTGTCTCCAGCTGTTGGTTTCTGCTTCTTGCCTGGCTTCTCTTTCTTTTTAACTCTGAATGACTTTGCTGGTTTGGGAGCCTTGACCGCTACTATTAAGAGTAGCTCCTTGTGTCCTCTGGGACTCCCACACCAAGAATATGTATGACAGCCCCCTTTTTCCTCTCAAGGCTGACTGTCGCAGGACAAGCTTTGGACGACAAGGCTAGAGGCAATTGTACTGCAACAGTTTCTTTAGCTCTGCCTTTGCTCTGAGCCTTTGTTGTAGAGGCTTTGGGCCTAATATCTGGTCCTCTTTTCCCTGCCACAGGCCTCTTACTCATCTTGACCCCAACCATTTCCCAGAAGAGGACAAGGGACTAATCTCTGCCTATTCTCAAGAGGCCAAATTCCTCCCCACACACACCATGGTCCTTTAAATTGCAAGAGTATATTCCTTTAGGGAGTACTTTCAAGGATCACATAGTGGGATGGAATTGCATTCAGATGATGCACATCTGAGGGCACATATCTTTTGAAGCTGAGTTCCCCGCTTATTGGGGAGCATGATTTGTGTGGGGGTGTGGCGATCCCACATGCACAATGTGTGAATGGTAAAGGTTGTTATATATATGTATGGTGGCTTGTATGTATCTGGAATGATGGACAGGTGAGTGTGAGGCGGGGTTTGGTAGAGTGTTGGCAATAATGACAGTTTGGCAAGTGGAAGAAAGGGGAGGTGGCTGAGTGAGACTGGAATGCCATGTTGTTGGATGAGAGTTTGTGCAGAATAAGGCGGGGGGATTGTTTCTAGATGTCAGATAAATCTGGGAGTAAGGTAGATTAAGTACAGTTAGAGAAGTCTGAGAGGAGATTGGGAGATAAGAGTGTGGGATAGAGAGTGTGCCAGTGTGCGTGAGAGGTTGTTTTGAACAGATAAAAACAAGAGTTATATTGGGAAGTTTATAGTATTGACTTATTTTAATTATCCCTGATATCCTTTCCTCATCCCACCCCAGTACCTATTTTCTAATCCTTTTTGTGTGTGTGTGATTAGTAAGGGTTTTGTGGCATAACCCCCTCGTGCTGGCTGCTTGGTTGTGCTACTAATAAAGAAAGAAAGCAGCTCAAAAAGGGTTATTGGTGGCAGCAATTAAGAGAGTGGTGAAGCATTGCAATACACAGAGGGTTATGGGTGAGAGCCTAAAAGTGGCAGTGTGAGGAGAGACACTGGCCAAAGAACCTGGCCTGGGTGACCAGCGTAGGGCTGTGAGGTGGTTAAAAAAGGCCTCAGGTCCTCACAGGGGCACAGGCCGGTGGTGAAGGGAGGAGAGGCTGGCAAGAAGCAGCTGCTGAGCCGTGATGGCAACACCTCCCCAGGGAGGGCCCTGGTGAGGGCCCTGGTGAGGGCCCAGAGTCAGCACTGTGATGGACTACAGGGGGTGGGGCCAAAGGGGCAGACCAATCGGAATGAGAACTCTCTCCTGATCCTCACTCCGCTTCACCCTGAGGCCCCCAGAACCAGGCTGCAGCACTGCAGTCGCTGACTTCCCCACCCACCCACTCTTGGTAGCCATATGTCTTGCAGTGGCAGAAGTAGTCACCAGTTAATGGGGCTGGGAAGGAATTTTACCTGCAATTGGCAAAGATGGCACAGGGTTTTTTCCCCTTCCCCTCTGCATGATTTAATTCTATTGTAAGTAAGTTGATCTGGACTGTCAGTAAACACTTCATGGATGCTTCATTTTATAATATTTGTCACAACTATGTAGGTGTGAAAGGCATTGGGCTGGAGCCACTGGTGAGTGGGATTGTACTCCCCACTTCCCCACAGTGGGGATTCCCATAAGGGCTGTCAAGGACATGGCATCAAGACCATTGCAGCTGGGGGACTGCACACATCCGGGGTGGTGGAAAGGGGCTCACATTAGTGGTCTGTGCCATGCTGAGCCCCCAGCCCTGCCATCCGCCACCCACCACCAACGGTCCTGGCATGCAAGCCAGGCCAGGGGAATCAGACACCAGGCAGTCGGGTTGGCTGATGACTGCAGTGGGTGCAAGCCCTATGCCGCCACCAAGTCTCTTCAAACAGAAGTCAATAAAGCTGTGGCCAATTTATTATCTCAGCCCAGTCTGTGTGTCTTAATTTGTTCCCTTCCCTTCCCTTCCCTCCACTGCCTGGACTCAAATAAGCACTGGCCATAGCAGGCAATTCTTACCTGCCCCTTAGCCCCTGCTGCTTTGGGGTTCATACCTATGCATTGCTCCCTGTCTCCTGCTTTTCCTGGAGTGCGAGGGCAGCACACATGTACAATCTGTGTCCCCCATTAGTATTTGGGGTGGGAAGGGGGCTCTGGAAAAATGGATGAAATAGCAGTGAGGATGGTGCAGAAGAAAGGGTTAAAACTCCTTCTCCATGCCATGGTCCCAATCCAGGTGCAAAACCAAGTATACAGTATTAACAGATTTGATGGAGCCTCCATCCAGTCCCCTAAATTCCAGATGATGTGTCTCTAGCTTTTCTCACATGCTCTCTGCCAAAACAAGACTAGGTTTTGCTCTTACCTTAGCAGATGTGCATGACCACTAATACGATCCATGAGTTCATACACTGGTTGCCTCATTCGGCTATCAGGGGAGAGCAAAATCTAAAGAGCCAATGTTGGAGTAGAACTATAGTATGTTGGATTATGACTGATTCATATCATTGCTCAGTCATAATGAACCTATCTGGCAAGTTGCCCACGCTCCGCCTAATCTGCCTAGCAGGGTTGTTGTCAAGATAAGGGGAGGAGTCTGTCTGCAGTGCTGTGAGCTGCACCCAGGAAGGGTGGGATAATAAAGGGAAAACTATTCTATACTGTGCAGAACATGACAGCATGACTCATAACAATGCATTTGTATTTCTGCACACACAATGTATGGAATTGTGAAGTGCATTCAGACACCATCTGTGTATTTACATTGTCAGCCTCTTAGCACTTTTTTTTTTGCTTGCTTGCTATATCTGTTTACTCTGAAGGAATGTGTGTAAATTTGCATATGTTGTTATGATAGCTGCTAATTATATGCTCATTGTTCTTCTCATTCCTGGATTTGTTTTAACAAGTGTTTGTAGGAACTGCTCTAATTGGATTTCATTTACATTTGGGTTCTAGCTTCCCCCCTTGTTGTGGCGTATCAATTGATGAGTATTATGTCTGGGGATTTAGCTGAGACAGACTGGCACAGGAGGGTTGAAGGTAAACACAGCCACCTGCTATGGCTTTTATAGTGTTTTAAGGAAATAACCAGGAAATAAAACAAAGAGCCCACCTGGGGATACGGACTTTCAGAAATTTAAAGAAGCACACTGCAGCCTTCAGAAGACCATATTTAGTTTTGACTGGGTACATCCCCATCCTGTAGTTGTCTCCTTGTTCATCCAAGGAAAACAAAAAAATCCCAGCATGAACTCAGTGGCAGAGCACCTGCTTTGCATGTAGAAGGTCCCAAGTTCAGTCCTTGGCATCTCCAGATAGGCTTGGGAAAGGCTTCTGTCTGAAACCCTGGAGAGCCCCTGCCAGTCATTGTAGACAAGGTTGAAATAAGTGGGTCAATGGTCTGACTTTGGATAAGGAAGCTTCCTCTGTAAGAGGGAATGCTGGGAATAAACTTTTCTTCCAAGGAGGACATCATTCTTTTAAGTGTATTTTACTTACATTTTCGAAGTCATTTCCTCCGCTTTAACAAAATGCTCCATAGAGTCTGCTTACACGTCAAATCAAAATTCTCACCTGTAACATACTAGAAATAAGAACACAATTAAACCAGTACTGGATCTGTTCTCGCTATCATGCATGACAGTTTATTTAACATGTGGATACTATCTAGTCTGCAATTCTATACCTTTGCTTTATTAGAATTATGATGCTGAAGTGCTCTTATTATTGGGGAAGTCATTAAACTTGACCGTAACTTTAGAACTTTCCTCTAGAACATGGGCGGGAAACATTACCTTAGTGGGGGTCTGGATGAGCCTCCATGGGCCAGTTGATGTCAGGGGATAAGGCCCCATCCCCTGATGAGATCCTGGCCCCAGCCAAAGTGCCATCTGGAGCTCCTTCAGCTGGTGCTTCAACTGGGGACTGGGCTTCACTGCACACAGCCTTTCCCCAGCTGGGTACAGCCACCCTGATCTTTTGGGGAAAGCTCATGTGCAGTGAAACTGGTGCCCAACCAAGGTGCTGGCTAGAGGAGTGGTCTTCCAGCCAGCCCCTTGGTCTAGCTGGCTTTACCTGGCCTGCAAAGTCCCCCATTGGGGAGGACACAAGGCAGCAAAGCACTTAGCATACTGCTTGCCCTCCCAATTGAAACAGCATGTGAAGGAGAATCCTCGCCGTTATCTCCAACTAATACCATGGCTTCTGCATGGGCCAACCAGCCCTTCTGGACAGCTCTGGTGGGTAGCATCCTAGCAGGCCTCATTGTCCCTCACCCACCTCATCCCTCCCTTTCTTCCTCCACCCCCAACTAATTGCCTCATGCATCCTGGCAGGAGCACCCATCCCACATATGCCCCTGAGAGGCCTGCCCCTCTTCAGATCAGGACACCTCTGTGAGCAGAGAGAGGAGAGGCCACTGCCCCTGAGCCCATCAGGTTCCCCACTGTCCCTCAGAATGCACCCTAGCATCTGAGCCATGGTGCCCCTCTGTGGTGCTTATATACTGCAGGTGGTACTAGTGCTGTCATTGGGTGTTGAGTTGCACCATCTCCTATGCTTGGCCACTGAGGTGGGAGCAGCCATTTTTGAATTATTTTCCTTTCCACTGAAGCCAACATGAGGAAAATGTCCTGCACAAGGCTGATGTAAAGCTGTGCCATTGATGGGGGCATGCCTGTGAATTGAAGGGGTAGACGATCTGGCAGCCTTACCCACCCTGTCGCTCTCCAGATGTTTTGGATTAAAACTCTCAGCAATCCTGATCATTGGCCATGATGACTGGGGCTGATGGGAGTTGAAATCCAAAACATTTGGAGAACAGGAGGTCAGAGAAAGCGCTGATATGGCATATGTGTGCTCCTCCGCTGTGCTGCCAGCATCCCACTCTTGACTCCACCCATTCCAGCCATTACTGTGGTGTATCCTTGCTGGAGGAACATCTCTGCCAGCACAGTGTTCCACCAGCATACTGGAAATGTTCTGCCAGTGTAGCTGTCATGGTGGCAGTGTATCTGTCATTTGGCCCATGTAGCGGGGCTTCCGCCAAACCCCTATAGCCCCCAGCTTGCAGATCTTCAGTATAGGATTATACCCTTAATGTGGCCAACCACTCACCTGGGACTTCCAGATTCTGCATTTTTTCTTATATGTTTTATATCCAGCTGACTGTGAAGCAAGTCAGCCTTCCCCCCATTCCCATGTTCTGAGCATCAGTAAACAAGCTTGGTTAAGATTAGTTTTTTTACATATTTATTTTAAGGTTCTGAAATCCATGACTGCAAACAGATGCACTCACAATTTATTTTCTTCTTTCCTGTAGAATAAAACAAAGAAACCGGGATTGATAGTGCTTTGAAACTCACCCTTGAAAACAGAGGCAAAAGACAATGGAAGTTCTATTTTAGAATCTCATCTGTGCCAAACTTCTAATCTGTAAAACATTTAGTCACAATGTGTTTGAGAAGGAGGAGGATAGAACAGCTTGTGTCAACATCCAACTGTTACACAAGAACACCAGATCCGTAAAGTCTTTGATAGATGGTGGCGGTAAACTGAAGAACAATTCAGACACAGTTTGAGGAGAAGGTTAAAAACACGCCCGATCATTGAGATCTCAGTGACAGAGGCAAACGTTTACCTGCAGTATTTCCACAGTTCATTCTTTCTTTGCTTATCAAGCTCTATTTAGTTCAGAAAAAGGTTGAGTGCTGTGTATGTGGGTCAGCTTTCTACCTTCATTTCCCTTTCCATGCCACCATAAGGCATTGTAAGTCAATGCAAAACAGGCAAAATGCAGGTAGGCGAACATGTACAAAGTTAATTAATTTAGAAAATAATTGTAATCATATTGAATTTTAATACAATTTTATAAGTACTGTTTGCACATGTTTCCTTATACCTCTGCAAATAAAAGAGTTTGCTTACTTGTGAAAAAGCAAAGATGAAAGTCAGAGAAGGGGTCCATCCCCTGTATGTTTCCTTCAATGGCTATGGTTCTTTAGCAGAGTAACATGTACACATGCGATTTCCACATGAGAATTGCTCTTGCTGGACTGAGGTATCTTCTGCCTGCATTAGATATGATTTCCATCTACAAATGTTTCTATTTACTTTTCACTTTATCGAGACCAGATTGACCAACTTCATCCTTTTCAATATTGTCACCCACATGGCCTGTTTTAAATTAGTGGTGTGCAAGAAAAAAATAATAATTTCATTACTCCATTCATTTTCATATTGAGTTTCATTCGTTCTTTTTCTAAACTGATTTTGAACTAGCCCATCCATTTCCATAACTCCTATTCATTTTAATTTGCCATAGATTTCAATAGGACAGCCAGCCAGTTAGTATTTTCTATCCAAATGGCATGATTTTTTAAAAAGCATTCAACCACTCCTTCGAGGCATCAGAGCTACCCAATTTCAGATATATTGGGGAAAGGATCCCCATTTTAGAGGAAATTAAATTTTAGAAGGCATGGCTGAAACTCCCCCTTTGATACCTACTTCTACACAAATATATCCCTTTTCTTCCCAGGAGACCAGAGAAACATTTTATCTGAAATTGAAGGATGGATAGGGAAGAGCAAGAAACATTTTCTTAGATTTTTTTTTTAAATTAAAAAAAACAGTAACAAGTGGCTGTTCTGCATGAGAATCAATTGTCTGGAATTTTTAAGTATCATGGTAAGATACATCTGCTGCAACATACCTGGAGACCATCCTGGGTCTTTGGGGCAACACTTGGGAGCAGTTCAGTTCACTGGATTCAGTTATGGGCTTCTTATGAGGTAGAGAGAGTGATCCTATTGCCCCTAGACAGAGTCTGGCAGGCCATAAGATACTTCAGAATCCTGGATCTGAGGTTGGAGATTGTGCTCCAGCCTCGGACCCAGGAGTCCGAGCTCCTCTCCCTCTCTCCCTTGCAGCCAGCGTGGAGAGAACCATGCTGGTTGCCTCTCTATGGGAAAGGAAAAGGGGTGTGCTGATGGTTGGGGAGGGGAGGGGGTGGAACAGCTAATGCAGTGTCCCCAGGCCTCCCTAGCTTCCTCCTCTCCCCCTCCCCAGTGCCTCAGCTCAAAGATGCCCATCTAGCTACATTGCAGAGTGGTGCCATTGCCAGGATCGCCTCCACCGTGCCTCCTACTCTGCACTGAATACTCATAAGCTTCCAAGTTTGGAGGCTTACAAGTATCAAGGGTGGTTCCAATAGGACTGTACCCTAAGTTTTTTTTTTTGGGGGGGGGGGTTGGTCATTAAAAATCCAGGACTCTATAATGTATCTTAAAGTTCCCACCATTCTGTCACTCTCCAGGGTGACCAAGAAATGGAGCAAAGAATGGGGTATGCAGGCCAGACAGAGCTGGATTTTCAGTCATTCATGACACCACAGGCAGGAAGCAGGTTTTTCCTCCATTCCTAATGGTGCCCTCAGATGTATCCCTTTACCATTTCCCCTATAAGTGAATAGTTGCCATTCACTCTTATGGGAAAGTACTGCACATGGAGATGTTGCTGTGAGGAAGGTAATACCTGTCTTTTAACCCTGACACCGGATGGCTGAGAACATATTGACAAAATAACCATAGGTGTGTGTGTGTATAATGACTATGTACACAGAATGCATTGGGGAGCTTCCCCCCCCACACACACACACACTGTCAAAATACATAGATTTTGCTAATCTTTGTAATGAATTAGTAATGAATAAGATATCATACTGTAGAAGCAACATGCCATATATTTGCTTGTGGCTCATTTTGGACTCTTTTATGCTTGGAAGACTAGAACGTCTGTGAAATTCCTTCAGGGAAGGAGGATCAATGGGTGATAGGGTCTCTTACTAGCACAAAAGCACTGACACTCAGGTCCATGTTATCACCCCAGATGCTAGTGCAATACCATCTCAGAAATGAGAAGCTCCAAATGCTGATTGGCCGATCCAATGCGTTGGCATATACACTGAAGCATTTGCAAATCTCAGGTGGCATGTTCATATTCAGCTCACACTACAAAAACAAAAAAAAAAAAAATCAACTTGGTTGAGAAGCGTTTCAACAAATGGTAATCTAAACCCATTCTTTGTACTTAACTCCACTCACTTCCGCGGTCATGTGTAACATTTTATGTGACAGCAGTAAAATTGGAGCCTCTGTTGCTAATTTCAAAATCATCTACAGGACAAGAATGTCTATTTCCATTTGCCTTTATTAACACGCGCGCACACACACACACACTATAAATGACCTCCACAGACCTACCTGCTTGGCTCACACAGTAAATACTGCCTGCTCAGCAAGCATATTTTGCAAAGCTGCTGTACAATGTTGTAATCTGATATAACAGCAATTCAGTATAGCTGCTGACACATGGCCTCCTTTTTTCGTTGCTCTTTGCACAGCATAAAAATCTCAGGGCCACCCACAGATGTGACAGTGTTGACATCAAAAACAGCATACGGTACACAGAGTCACCAAACAGCCACCAAACAAACCAACACACTGAGGGAAAAGGGAATCATCCCAGTCCAGTCACTCCAAATCTATTGCTGGAAAAGCTGAGAGACAGAACGCACATATTTTCCATCCTCTCCAATGTGGGCAGCATAGTTTGTTGCATAAAACATATATCTGCAAGGAGCAATTTGTTGGTTTAACTTATGCATTTTAAGAAAATGTTGACTCAGTTCTAATTGTAGAATCAAATGTTCCTGCAGCTCACAGAGGAGCTTCTCTCTGCACCTAGTCAAGGTTTAAAACACTATTTTATTGAATGCCTTAAAACATGTATGTTGCCAGATAAAGGATCATTACCTGCAGTCATTACAAGGTCTCATTAGATAGATACCCTCAGATCTTGCCTCTTACCAACATCAGTTGAGGACAATGTCTACATATACTAGAATGGGTCATAGAATCATAGGGTTGGAAGGGGCCTACAAGACCATCGAGTCCAACCCCCTGCTAAATGCAGGAAGCCTCATTCCCAGGCGGTCGCCCATCCAACTACTGACCAGGCTGACATGAAGCTTCGAATCTTCGAAGATGCCAGCAGCCCCCCCCCAAACACAAACACTGGGTGCCGCCGCCACTGCCCCTCTTCCTCACACCGGCTGTCAAGGGCTGGAGCGGGGAAAAGAGCATTGGCAGACACCCCCCAGCTGCTCACCCTGGCCTCCAGCAGCTGGGGGTGAAGAAGAGGATAGGTGCCTCCTTCTTCCCTCCACCCCCACCTGCTACAGCAGCAGTGGCAAGGGACAAGCTGGTCGTTTTCCCCAAGGCCAGGAAAACATGCGGAAAACGACAAGCCTCTCCCATGCCACTGCCGCCGCGCAGTGGGTGTGGAATCAGCAGAAACAGGAAGAGTTTCTGATCCTCCAACGAGAGCCGCCGTCTTTAAGAGCAGGAAAACAGCACAGTGCTCGAGTGTGAACTGAGCTCGCACATTCGATGAAGCACCGCAACGGGGAAAATGGCTGAGTGTGGATAATCACATTTTAATGCGAGAGCGTTTAACTCGACAGGACACCGAATTCGTTGCGATAGTGGGCGCAATGTAGATCGGCCCCCATCCAAGTACTAACCAGGTCTGACCCTGCTTAGCTTCTGAGATCAGACGAGATCAGATGCATCCAGATCCAGCCATTTCAGAATCCTGTTAACAGTAATGGCAATACAAAAGGTGTCTTCACACAAATTCCCTCATGTGGTCAGTCAGTGCATGAGGGGGACAGGAACTGTGCCACTGGCGGTAAGTCCAGTGCTGATAAACCCTTTGGCCATGGCCTCCAATGGCTATGCATATGTTTGTAGGGTTCTCACTAATCTAGTCACCACAGCTGAGATAGAAATGTATTGTGATGGGTTTAGTTCATCATACGGTATCAGCATGAAGCCTATTCACATAGAGGCTCCACTCACCATTTATAACCCTACATAACCAGGGCTCCAAATCATGCAGGCAGACTCCATGATGGCAAATGTCCTGCTTCAGTGTTATGCCAAACATGGTTACAGTGGGCGTGGCAGTGGAAATGGAAGGAAAGGTGCAACTTTGGGGGTGGGGCTAAACATGCAGCCCCCACTGCCTCTTTGAACATGCTTACCGCATCCACATGAGTAACACGTGAATAGGGCCTACATAAATCCACTAAGGGCACAATCCTATGCAAATAGGTGGCCGCCTCCAAACTCCTATCCAATGCAGGGCAGGAGAAGCATGGAGGGGATTGTTCCCTTCGCACTCCTCCTGCCCTGCATTTTCAGCTAGACAGCCAGTTTTGGTTGTCTAGCTGCAGGACGGCGGAGCAGGGGAGGAGGCTGCTGTACAACACATTGGTTGTGTCAATGGTTGTGTCACTGGCATTTCCGCCCTCCCTGCCCTGGAATGCCCCACAGAAGGCCTATTTCGGCTGCTCCATGCTCCTCTTGCGAGTGTGGAGCACAGGGTTGTTGCACGAAACAATGTGCTGCACTAAATGAACTTTCATGCAGAGGCACATCAAGGGGAGCAGCAGTGTCAGTTGAGTTAGTAAGAGGATTGATGTAGTCAGCTGAACAACTAGGCCTTCCTCTGACAGATAAGGTTTAAGCCCTAACCATTGTTACAGAAATTGTGTTCTTTCCCTGGTAGACTTTCCAATTTGTTTACCAAGAATGAGAGGAGGCAGAAATCTGGTCCAACACAATTTTATTCTGCAGAATAAGGCAACCTTTGGGGCTAACGCACCAACAAAGATCACAATCAAGTAATGTGATCCAGAGGCTTATATACACAATGTCTTTGGGGGCTGTCTTACGCCTGCTCTCTACCACTTTCTTTGTCTAGCTGAAAGGGAGACAGGAAACAGACAGCACCTTTTACATACTCAGGCCTGCGTAGAGAGAGGCAGCAGAGAGATAGTTGTGTACTCCAACGTAAACACATTCTTGGCATTCCTGAGTCTCTGATAAGGCACTGTGTCTTTGTTTAGCATGGCAATCTCACACAGAGGTAGAATAGACATAGCCTAGTTTATAAAATCATGGGATAACAGACATATTACAACTGAAATTTCTGTAACACCATGACTGTAGAAGAAGCAGGATGTTGATTGCTGAATGTTGGGACCATAGCTGACTACAAAGGGAGGAAGGTTTGCAATATTCTTTTCTCCCTCTCAATCAAATACATAGAATCACCATAGATCATTTACTGATAGGGAAACAGCATGGGTTATCAAAAAGCCCATCCCAAGTTAGAGCCTATTGCTGTCCAACCAGGACCTAAGAGGTTGCTCCTAGGTGACTTGTTTTGGCAAGGCATAAACACGCCAATTCAGCCCTTGGGAATGACCCCTCTTGGAAGCATATGGCTGACACTTGCTGCCAGGCTAGATATCAGCATTCACAAATAGAACATGTTGGCTCTCTCACATGGTCCCTAGAGATTGCAGAAGTATGTTAAAAATAAATGGAAGGACAGTAGAAGGAACTCTACAATGGAGGGACAATAGAAGGGCAATACAAAGACAGTAGAAGCAAATTAATGTTGAGGAATTCATGAAAGCAATATAATATAGTTGCATTGTTATTCTTGATCTCTGTACTTGCCTTTAATATGGACAATTCATCAGCTGACGTGAAGTATTATAATTTCCATGAAGCCTCATGCATTTACAGTATGTGAGGATTTGTCCAAAGAAAAGGATTTATGAAAGAAGAGTGAAAGTTGCACTACCCACAAAAAAAAAGGTTGTTGGTCTTATTTCAAGAAATGTCATTGTAAAAATCTACCAGAGGAAGTATAGCTTGAAAACGCCATGCTTATGCTTAACAGAATAACACACATGCTCACCGGTTTCATAGAGGCTATATATGCTTTTATGACTGCCTTCTTCCCCTTCCATAATTAAAAGCTTTACTGTAATGTTTTTATAGGCTAGACAGCAGCTTTTGGAACTCAACACTCTCTAAAGTAATGTAGTGCTGAGTTACAATTTCCTAGTATTAGAGTGTTACTGAGAAAATGCAGATGCTAATGTGACACTTGGATCGTTCACAGCCTATGATATGCTCCCCCTGACTTAAAGGCTTGACTGAATGGCCTGGGCTACAAAGAGAGGGAGATCCAGCCCTCTAGAAATAACATTCAGAAGAGACTATAGCCCTCTTCAAGTGGTCTAAAAGTGTGCAGTCTCCCACATGAGGAGGGAGAGCAGGGATGAACACGCTAGTTCCATCTTCCCTCTGTTGCCGTTCTCGTTGCCCTGCACAGGAAGAGGGCAACTGTTTGTGGAGCCTCTATTTTATTTATTTATTTATTCATTCATTCATTTCATTTCATTTCTATACCACCCAATAACCGGAGCTCTCTATCCATGGAGGCCCTCTGTGAGATTTACAGCCAAGCCTCTTCAGACAAGGGAGGCTTGCCCCTGCACCCTGCCTCATCTTGTATACATGGAGGGTGACAAGATGTGTGTGTGTGAGGCAGGGGACAGACCTAAGCTTTCTCAACTAGCATGCTGAGACTACACATTTTAAGAACACTTGCAGAGGGCTTATTTCAAGGCTATTTTGAATGGCCTTAAATGTAATCACCATTCAAGCTTCTTATCATAACTGTCCTTTTTCAGAAAGGTCAAAAGAGAGACAATTACACTCCCTGTAAGTCTTACAATATGGCCCAGGAACTGCTGTATTTTCTCAGTTAAAAAAAAAAAAAGAAGACCTGTTACATTCTATGTGCCATTGGCCTTTCTTCTAGTTATATGTTTAACAAGCTATTTATGTTAAACTTCTTCATAAGCATCATGGATAGCCTTCACAATGTGTCAGCAAGGCATTCACAGTTGACCTCATGTCCCCACAAGGCCCAGCTGCCACTTCAGCTGTCTACTACTATCAGCTGAAAACAAGCAAAAATCTACCACTGCTGATAATGAAACAAAGTGGTCATTATTGCTTACAAGAGCCCCATGCCTGCATTTGCAAGAAAATCTGGTTGTTTGTAGCCTTCCAAATAGTTGTACTCTTACCACAGCCCATTCCTATTCCTACGAGGCTAGCACCTTTCTCCCCCTTCATGGATCACTGCCTTGTTATGGCAAAGGGGCTTGTGTAACTCAGTGAAGCCGTAAGCTATGCCGTGCAGGGCCACCCAAGACGGACAGGTCATGGCGGAGAGTTCTGACAAAATGTGGTCCACTGGAGAAGGAAATGGCAACCCACTCCAGTATTCCTGCCAAGAAAACCCCATGGAACGTATCACAAGGCTAAAAGATATGACGCCGGAAGATGAGCCCCTCAGGTCGGAAGATGTCCAATATATTACTGGGGAAGAGTAGCACTATTTCCAAATAGTGCTAGAAAGAGTGAAGCGGCTGGGCCAAAGCTGAAAGGACACTCAGCTGTGGATGTGTCTGGTGGTGAAAAGAAAATCCGATGCTGTAAAGAACAATATTGTTTAGGAACCTGGAATGTCAGATCAATGAATCAAGATAAACTGGAGGTGGTCAAACATGAGATGGCAAGATTGAACATCGACATCTTGGGAATAAGCGAACTAAAATGGACAAGCATGGGCGAATTTAATTCAGGTGACCATCATATCTACTACTGTGGGCAAGAATCCCTTAGAAGAAATGGAGTAGCACTCATAGTCAACAAAAGGGTGGGAAAAGCAGTACTGGGGTACAATCTCAAAAACGATAGAATGATCTCAGTACGAATCCAAGGCAAACCATTCAACATCACAGTAATTCAAGTCTATGCCCCAACCACTGATGCCGAAGAAGCTGAGGTTGATCGGTTCTATGAAGACCTACAACACCTTCTAGAACTAACACCAAAAAAAATGTGCTTTTCATCATAGAAGATTGGAAGGCTAAAGTAGGAAGTCAAGAAATCACTGGGATAACAGGCAAGCATGGCCTTGGTGTACAAAATGAAGCAGGACAAAGGCTAATAGAGTTTTGCCAAGAGAACACGCTGATCATAGCAAACACTCTTTTCCAACAGCACAAGAGGAAACTCTACACATGGACATCACCAAATGTTCAATATCGAAATCAGATTGATTATGTACATTGCAGCCAAAGATGGAGAAGCTCTATACAGTCAGTCAAAACAAGACCTGGAGCTGACTGTGGCTCAGATGATGAGCTTCTTATTGCAAAATTTCGGCTGAAATTGAAGAATGTAGGGAAAACCACTAAACCATTCAGGTATGACCTAAATCATATCCCTTATGAATATACAGTGGAGGTGACGAATAGATTTCAGGGATTAGACCTGATAGACAGAGTGCCTGAGGAACTATGGACGGAGGTCCGTCACATTGTTCAGGAGGCAGCAACGAAATCCGTCCCAAAGAAAAAGAAATGCAAGAAAGCCAAGTGGCTGTCTGATGAGGCTTTACAAGTAGCTCACGAAAGAAGGGAAGCGAAAAGCAAGGGAGAAAGGAGAAGATATACCCAACTGAATGCAGAGTTCCAGAGAATAGCAAGAAGAGACAAGAAGGCCTTCTTAAATGAACAATGCAAAGAAATCGAGGAAAACAATAGAATGGGAAAGACTAGAGATCTTTTCAAGAAAATCGGAGATCTCAAGGGAACGTTTTGTGCAAAGACGGGCATGATAAAGGACAAGAAGGCAGGGACCTAACAGAAGCAGATGAGATTAAGAAGAGGTGGAAAGAATACATAGAAGAACTATACAGGGAAGATCTGAATGTCCCTGATAGCCATGATAGTGCGGTCAATGAACTTGAGCCGGACATCCTAGAGAGTGAAGTCAAGTGGGCCTTAGGAAGCATTCTTAACAACAAAGCTAGAGGAGATGACAATATTCCAGCTGAGCTATTTAAAATCCTAAAAGATGATGCTGTTAAAGTGCTGCACTCAATATGCCAACAAATTTGGAACACTCAACAGTGGCCACAAGACTGGAAAAGGTCAGTTTACATTCCAATTCCAAAGAAGGGCAATGCCAAAGACTACGCTAAAACCTTTGATTGTGTGGATCACAACAAACTGTGGCAAATTCTTAAAGAGATGGGAGTACCAGACCACCTTACCTGTCTCCTGAGAAACCTGTACGAGGGTCAAGAAGCAACAGTAAGAACCAGACATGGAACAACCGAGTGGTTCCAAATTGGGAAAGGAGTATGACAAGGCTGTATATTGTCACCCTGCTTATTTAACTTATATGCAGAGTACATCATGAGAAACGCCAGGTTGGATGAATCACATGTCAGAATTAAGATTGCCGGGAGAATTCTCAACCTCAGATACGCAGACGATACCACCCTAATAGCAGAAAGCGAAGAGGATCTAAAGAGCCTCTTGTTGAGGGTGAAAGTGGAGAGTGCAAAAGCTGGTTTGAAACTCAACATTAAAAAAACGAAGATCATGGCATCTGGCCCCATCACTTCCTGGCATATAGAAGGGGAAGAAATGGAAGCAATGACAGATTTTACTTTCTTGGGCTCCAAGTTCACCACAGACGGTGACTGTAGCCATGAAATTAAAAGAAGCTTGCTCCTTGGGAGGAAAGCTATGGCACACCTAGACAGCATAGTAAGAAGCAGAGACATCACCTTGCCGACAAAGGTCTGCATAATCAAAGCTATGGTTTTCCCAGTAGTAACATATGGCTGTGAGAGCTGGACTATAAGGAAGGCTGAGCGCTGAAGAATTGATGCTTTCGAACTGTGGTGCTGGAGAATACTCTTATGAGTCCCCTGGACTGCAAGGAGGTCCAGTCAGTCAATCCTAAAGGAAATCAACCCTGACTGATCATTGGAAGGACAGATCCTGAAGCTGAAGCTCAAATATTTTGGCCACCTAATGCGAAGAGAAAAGTCACTGAAAAAGACCCTGATGCTGGGAAAGACTGAAGGCAAAAGGAGAAGGGGATGGCAGAGGATGAGATGGCTAGATAGCATCACCGATGCAATGAATATCAACTTGAGCACACTCCGGGAGAGGGCGGAGGACAGGAAGGCCTGGCGTGCTATGGTCCATGGGGTCACGAAGAGTCGGACACGACTTAACGACTGAACAACAGCAACAAGAAGCACCTTTCTCTTTGTTTGAATCCTGCTGTTTTCCTACATCCTGCCAGATAGCGCCTCCTCCTTTCCAGATGACTTCTTCCCCAGATGATCCATGAGCAATACATAATTGAATGTGTCTAACAGAATCTGTGGTTACGTTTCACTTAGTCGGTCGATTAGCTGTGCATAGTGTGTTTGTTACTTGATGGAAATGCTTCGTTATGAACCCAGCCATGTGTATGCTGTGTTATTTGTGTGATTACCATCAAGTATCCTACACTGAGCAAAATTCTAGCTTCCGAAAGTGAAACGTAGAGATCTGTAACTGGAGCCTTCTGTGTACCACCATTCTTTCCCTCACTTCCCTGCAGCAAAAGGCAGGGATGAAAGACAGTGGCTGAGGCCATGGCACTGGTGGCATTCTACACTGGAGGGGGCAGCATTGAGGGGGAATACCCTTGACTTAGGGATAGATGAATTTGTCAGGTTTGGTTTCTGTTTCTTATTTTTCCAGTCTTAAGTTCAGGTCATCCCAAAGGTTGAAGGTTTTTTCCCAGTTTGCATGAAAATTCGTACACATATTTGCACACATTTTTCCCAGTGCATGCACTCTGTGTGCAATTTACACATTTTTGCAAACAAGTTTGCTAACAGAATGCATATTTGAATGTGACTTTCACTAATATACATATTTGTATGTACACGTTTCCCTAATATACACATTTTTGTAGACATTTTTTGATTGGACGACACCACCGCAAAATTCAAAGTAAGAATTTTGAAGACTAACTGAGTTTTGAGTCCTGTATTGGTTCAAAAGTGCAAAATTGGGTAGGTTTGCATTAAAATGTGTATTGAACAAATTTCTCCCCCATTCCCACCCTGTCCTTCTCACACACCTTATCCTGTCCTCAAAATGTCCTTCCTGTAAAATAAATTGCGGGCCAAGACTAAAGCATAGCAGCAGAATGACATCCTTGTGAGTCCCTTTCGTGCTACATCATCCAGTTGCCCTTGAATGATGCAAACGAAGGCTGCGTCTCACCTTACACTTGGCATCCAGATATTGATACATCTGTTGCGACAGCTGAAAATGGCAAATAGAGATTTAAATTGGCCCTTTGCTTGGCAAGATGCACTAAAATGGAGACCCAGTCCCTTTCTGCTCACTTCTTTGGTCCTTTTAACAAGAAAGGTGGTCATTTAAATGTCTCCCACTCTTAGCTGAGATGGGTGTATTTTGGTATGTGCACCTAAGATTACTTCAATCTAGATTCAAGAGAATCTTTAAATGCACAATATCAAAATTTATGGTTTTGAAAAGAAAAGAAAAGAAAAGAAAATGAGGGATGTAGACTGCTAAGTGGCTCCAAAGAGGGACCAGGGGAAAAGAATAAAGGGGGTAGGGTTAGGAGATAATGGGAGAAGCAAAAACACATTGGAGAAGGGAATGAGAGAAGGAGGGGTAGAAAGCAGATCATTCTGAAGAAGCAACTTCTGCAACTGTTTTGAAGAGAAACTCAATTCTCTCCCCTGGCTTGATCACATACATTTCCTTATAATTCAGCAAAAGAATATTGAACTCCTATTTATATGTGGGGACAATTCTATTCTTCTCAACAACAAGATTTTCCTCACAGTGCACAGGAAGTAACCTTTATGGAAACTGCATTATCGTCAGCTAAATCAGTCCTGATTTCCTATGAGAATAGGCCCTTAGAAACATATAACTTTAATTAAAAATAAATAAGCTGATAGCCTGATGTATCTTCCGCAGACCCACATAAAGCCTAGCCTGGGGGAGGAATTCGCCTTTAAGCTTTGCCATAACAACTATCTCTTTGAGAGACTTAATTACCTTCAGATACTGTATATTTAGGAAACAAAAACAAGGCCAGCTGATTCTTTTTGTTTTAATTAAAAAGCACGTCTTTTAAAATATGACTTTGTGATACTCTTTCACTTGAGGTAAGCAATATAAAGAGGCTTTCACTCTGATGTGCTTCTCTAAGTACGAGAGAGAGAGAGAGAGAGAGAGAGAGAGAGAGAGATTAATGCCAAGCATTTCAGGACACACAGTTGAAACCTATTACAAAAACAGTGGCCATGTGTCCTGCTTTACAGAGGACAGTCCTGTATTTGAAGGCATCTATTTGAAGAGCTGTCCAGTCCAAGTCCGGTTTAAAGATAAAGAAACATAAGAAGGGAGAGCAGGGGCCTTGATGCCGCCCAGGGCCAGCCCTGCCATTAGGCAGAGTAAGCCAGCCATCTTAGGCAGCAGATGCTGAGAAGCAATGGCGAGGTCTTGGACGACAGAGCTGTGTGTGCCATGCAGCCTGCCCAGTTCCCTCCAGTCTAGTATGCTGCCATCAGGTGCAGTGGAGGATTCTGTCCTGTCACCAGTGTTGAAGTAACATTCAACTACCAGTCCACTCAGTTTCTGTATGTGGAATGGGGGCCATCTTGTCCACTGTATCAGGAAACACAATGACTTGGGCTGGCCCTGAAATTGCCCATCTACAGTTAGCACCTGTACACAGCAGACTGACTAGGCACACAGGTCTCCTGGTCACCATCTTCCTCACTATGGTAAGATATATTGTATTTTTCCTCTCACAAGATCAATCCGAGCTGATAGAAGGAATCCCTTTCTTTTTCATTTTTTTATTGATGACATTGTTCAATATATGAACACTGATATTTTGTTCTCTCTCTGATAACTAATAGAACAGCTCCCCCTCCCTTAATACATGCAGATGATCTGGTCTTTCTTATACTCAAGCCAACCTTAGAAGGCTTCTGGCCAATGTGGACGTATACTCTCAAGCCCATATACAATCAATTATGGAATGACTAAAGCATTTACAGATGGTTCAAAAACATAAATAGCGTAGGTCAAATTGTGATAGAGCATATGCCTACATATCATTATTTGCATGTATTATTTTCTGCCTTATGTTCATAGCAACCCCATATCAGGGCTGCAAAACTCAAGGCTGAACAGATTATGAGTGGGATTCTTAAATTCTGGTGTACTGCTGGGGTAGGCGGGTGTCTCCTATCCAGAGCCTAATACAATTAAAAACAGCCCCAAATATTATATGGATCAGAGATCTGGAGTTTTCAAATCTCATATGAGCTATATGGCATTCACCACAGAATTTCAAGAACCATTTGGGGGAGGGGGCAGATAGACCCTGACATATACTTACACTTGGAAATGAGATCTCAGGTTGGACTATGAAGATCTGTCAGCAGACATTTAATTATTGGTTAAAACATAAGGGAATGCCAGAGTATCACTTAGCAAAATTATGTTATTTGGAACAATGGCTTTTAGTCCATTGAGGAAAAAAATCCTGGCATCAAAACATTATATGGTTACTTCAGAAATCCAGCTATTTGGAGATTTATTTTCTTCAGAGAGATCATGTTTTAGCTAAGTAGGAGTTTACATTATGTAGTAATAATGTCTTTTTGCAGGAAGATTTTGCATCTCTCAAGTCTGTAAAATATCCCCCTGATAAAATCTACTTAAATATATTTTAGGTCCAGAGGACTATTTATTTAAAATGTATAAGTTCTGTTTGTGGAAGCCACTTATTCTTTCCAGGTTTCCGTTATGCTCTCTACATGGGTCAGGTCCAGACTTAATCAAAATAAGAGTAGACCCACTGAAATCAATCATATTTGAAGTATGACAGTGTCTGGATCCAACCCCATTATCATTTATGTTGTCGCTGTGGATCAGATGAGGTTGAGGACCTTCCCCATTATCTGTTTCCTTGTCCTTTGATACAAGCTATTAGAAGAAAATACCTTGTTGGTTTATTTTTTTAAAATGGAACTACCTGGTCAGTTTTCCAAAAGATAGATTTCCCCCACATTTTAACAAGGACCTCAAGCTATGCTGCTATCTTAAAAGCTGTGCTACTCTTGGTGCATATGCAGTACATACATAAAGACCAACACATGAATTACTTGAAAGAGAACACCCTGTTGGCCCTCTTATTGATGAGTCAGTCTGCTGTTCAGGAAGGCCACAGAGCCCAGCCTGCCATGTCATGGGACAGGCAGCTATACTTCATTACAAGCAGATCTGCATGTGAAGAATAGAGTCTGCCATTTAAAATGGATGGATGAAGCTGTAGTCCTTACTCACCAGTAGATCTATACACTAGAAGGTGGGCTGTAACTCTTTCCTCATAAGCAAACACTTATACAAATACCTCTTATTTCTTCCAGACCTCCAAATGAGGTACCACAAACCTTCTTTGGAAGAACTATGCCAAACATTGTTTAGGACAGTCATGGGGCAAATTGCAGCCCTCCACGTGTTTTGGGCTGCAACTTCTGTCATCCCCTCATCCCCTCATCATTGGCTATGCTGTCTAGGGCTGATGGGAATTATAGGCCAAAACATCTGGGAGGCCACAAGTTGCCCTCTTAGGAGAATTAGGCTAGAATTAAGCAATTACAAATGCTAGTCACTGTGCATTAAAAAAAAAAGGCAACTATGTGTTACAATGAGAGAGTTTGTGTATGACTATGGATTGTACTTGCATATATGATCACTGCAATTGCTTGTCCTTTCATTTGCCATGACAACTCAACAGTCCCTTTGGATGAACCGAAACAACCAATAATTAACACTGGGTTGCTGGCAAGCTTTTTCTTCCTTGAGATTACAGAGGAGAGTTGGGCCACATTTGAAGAATATGTCACCTCTCGATATTTTTAGAGAGGAGTCTGAACCACAACTTCAATTCTGGACAGCCGCATATTTTATGGTGTGCATTTATCTCTCTGGAGGCCCAAACACCAAAGCCCACCTTTAAACACCACCCATGTCTGGAGAAAAATCTGCTTACAATGACTGCCACCTCCAGCTGCTGAAAAAATATGCATAGTTCTTTCTTTTACTATATATTTCTATCCCTGTCTCGGAGCAGCTTACCTGGGTTCTGAGAGAGTCTTCCATTTATGAGGCTGGAACCAGCTTAGTTACTATTAAATGCAATTGAACCATCAAACTGTGCTTGGTCTAACATTAAAATTTAGTTCATTGCCTCTGAACCAAATTTGCTAGTGAGTGGAACTAAGATTTCCAGAGGGTGACAGTGTTTGAAATATATTTATTTCTTTGTGTGAGTGTCCCCAGTTTAATCCTTTAGCTTTCTTTTAAACACTGGAGAACAGCAGTGGGACTTCACAGGTCATGGTCCTTAGGGCATTGTATCATTTCATTTGCCCTTCTTTCAACCCTCTCTCAATCTCATTTGATATTTCTTTCCTGAGTGTGAAGCCCAGAACAATATGGAGTACAGCAGATGTGCCGTTAACAGTCCCCTGAAAAGTAGTAATATAACCTCTTTGCTCTGAAGGAAATTGCTCTATATATGCACTCTTGAATGGGATCGGCCTTTCAGGGGGCAATGTCATGGAACAGATAATTCATTTGGTTTGGGCAATAATTGCCCTTTTTCCTTTGTGATTACTTTCTTGGGAAGCCACTGCCTCACACAACTTTTACACTATTGCCCACAATATGGTACCTAATTTCTCTTGGTCGTATGCATTATGTCAGTCTTTTGGAACTACTCCATCGACTGCTCCAACAATTCCACTAGTGTGTATTATATCTATCTTAATTCCTGTGATCTGTCTGTATGATATATTGCTAGGTGAAGCAGTCCAGGAATCGATGACTGAAGGAAGACAAAAATTCAGGCTCTGATGGAATCCTAATTATCCAGGATTCTTTGTGGGAAGACATCAGCAGGGTAGCTAGTCTAAATTTTAGAGCAGGGTTATAGGACGTGGCAAGTTTTTTTAAAAAAAATAATAATAATAAAATAACCCAGCTGATTTTTTAAAATTAAAAAATAACCACTGGCACAGATTAAAGAAAGGCAGGAAAATGATAAGCGAGTTTTGTTGGCATTTTTAATCTTCTAGTAAATAACACATTACAATCCTATTCCATATTGAAAAGTTTGGAGATTTAAATCTATAAGGGTGCAATCCTGTGGGGACAGGTGGCCACCTCTGAACTCAGAGGCAACCACCTATCCAATGCAGGGCAGGAGAAGCACGGGGGGGGGGGATTGTTCCCTCCGTGCTTCTCCTGCCCTGCATTTGCAGCTAAACAGCTGATTTCAGCTGTCTAGCCACAGGAAGGCGGAGCGGGGAAGGAGGCTGCCAGACAACACATAGGATGTGTTGTACTGGCATTTCCGCCTTCCCCACCCCAGAACGCCCCCCACCCCAGAACTCCCTGTTTTGGCTGCATCAAACTCCGCTTCCGAGTGGGGAGCACAAGGCTGTTCCACGCTGCCTGCAAGGCAGCGTGGAAGGGGGGAAGGTCGGTTCCCAGAAAACCACATATCCTATGGCTTTCTAGCTGCTGACTAGTAGCCATAGGATTGCTCCCTAAGTCTAGTTAAATATTCTATATGAGGGATGTTCAATGATGGATGTCATGAGCATTTGAACAGGGGCACTCAAAAATGTGAATAGCCCTATTTGAATGCCTCTGCACATTTGTGAGGTGAACAGAGCCCTGTTTGTAGTCTATTGTGAGCAGCTGAGCAGGGCCCTGCTCACCTCACAAATGTGAGCGCCTACTACCTCATCTGCCACTTAGCTTAGTGGCCACCCTGCTCTTCCCTGAGTTCCCCGCAATCTAAAATCAGCAACAAACTCCCTCTTAACAATAATTGTTGTTGTTCAGTCGTTCAGTCGTGTCCGACTCTTCGTGACCCCATGGACCATAGCACGCCAGGCCTTCCTGTCCTGCGCTCTCTCCCGGAGCATGCTCAAGTTCATATTCATTTCATCCGTGATGCTATCTAGCCATCTCATCCTCTGCCGTCCCCTTCTCCTTTTGCCTTCAGTCTTTCCCAGCATCAGGATCTTTTCCAGGGAGTTTTCTCTTCGCATTAGGTGGCCAAAATATTGGAGCTTCAGCTTCAGTCTCTGTCCTTCCAATGAGCACTCAGGGTTGATTTCCTTTAGGATGGACTGATTTGACCTCCTTGCAGTCCAGGGGACTCGTAAGAGTCTTCTCCAGCACCACAGTTCGAAAGCATCAATTCTTCAGCGCTCAGCCTTCCTTATAGTCCAGCTCTCACAGCCATACATTACTACTGGGAAAACCATAGTTTGATTAGACGGACCTTTGTCGGCAAGGTGATGTCTCTGCTTCTTACTATGCTGTCTAGGTTGGCCATAGCTTTCCTCCCAAGGAGCAAGCGTCTTTTAATTTCATGGCTACAGTCACCGCCTGCGGTGATCTTGGAGCCCAAGAAAGTAAAATCTGTCACTGCTTCCATTTCTTCCCCTTCTATATGCCAGGAAGTGATGGAGCCAGATGCCATGATCTTAGTTTTTTTAATGTTGAGTTTCAAACCAGCTTTTAAACTCTCCTCTTTCACCCTCAACAAGAGGCTCTTGAGATCCTCTTCGCTTTCTGCCATTAGGGTGGTATCGTCTGCATATCGGAGGTTATTGATAATTCTCCCAGCAATCTTAATTCCGACCTCTGATTCATCCAACCCGGCATTTCTCATGATGTACTCTGCATATAAGTTAAATAAGCAGGGTGACAATATGCAGCCTTGTCGTACTCCTTTCCCAATTTTGAACCAATCGGTTGTTCCATGTCTGGTTCTTACTGTTGCTTCTTGACCCTCGTACAGGTTTCTCAGGAGACAGGTAAGGTGGTCTGGTACTCCCATCACTTTAAGAATTTGCCAAAGTTTGTTGTGATCCACACAATCAAAGGCTTTAGCGTAGTCAATGAAGCAGAAATAGACGTTTTTCTGGAATTCTCTTGCTTTCTCCATGATGCAGCGAATGTTGGCGATTTGATCTCTAGTTCCTCTGCCTCTTCTAAACCCCGCTTGTACTTCCGGTAGTTCTCGGTTCGCATACTGCTGAAGCCTAGCTTGTAGGATTTTGAGCATCACCTTGCTGGCATGTGAAATGAGCGCAATTGTGCGGTAGTTTGAACACTCTTTGGCATTGCCCTTCTTTGGAATTGGAATGTAAACTGACCTTTTCCAGTCTTGTGGCCACTGTTGAGTGTTCCAGATTTGTTGGCATATTGAATGCAGCACTTTAACAGCATCATCTTTTAGGATTTTAAATAGCTCGGCTGGAATACTGTCATCTCCGCTAGCTTTGTTGTTACTAATGCTTCCTAAGGCCCACTTGACTTCACTCTCTAGGATGTCCAGCTCAAGTTCAGTGACCGCACTATCATGGCTATCAGGGACATTCAGATCTTTCCTGTATAGTTCTTCTGTGTATTCTTGCCACCTCTTCTTAATCTCATCTGCTTCTGTTAGGTCCCTGCCTTCTTTGTCCTTTATCATGCCCGTCTTTGCACAAAACGTTCCCTTGAGATCTCCAATTTTCTTGAAGAGATCTCTAGTCTTTCCCATTCTGTTGTTTTCCTCGATTTCTTTGCATTGTTCATTTAAGAAGGCCTTCTTGTCTCTCCTTGCTATTCTCTGGAACTCTGCATTCAGTTGGGTATATCTTCCCCTTTCTCCCTTGCTTTTTGCTTCCCTTCTTTCGTGAGCTACTTGTAAAGCCTCATCAGACAGCCACTTGGCTTTCTTGCATTTCTTTTTCTTTGGGATGGATTTCGTTGCTGCCTCCTGAACAATGTTACGGACCTCCGTCCATAGTTCCTCAGGCACTCTGTCTATCAGGTCTAATCCCTGAAATCTATTCCTCACCTCCACTTTATATTCATCAGGGATATGATTTAGGTCATACCTGAACGGTTTAGTGGTTTTCCCTACGTTCTTCAATTTAAGCCGAAATTTTGCAAGAAGCAGCTCATGATCTGAGCCACAGTCAGCTCCAGGTCTTGTTTTTACTGACTGTATGGAGCTTCTCTATCTTTGGCTGCAAAGGACATAATCAATCTGATTTCGATATTGACCATCTGGTGACGTCCATGTGTAGAGTCGCCTCTTGTGCTGTTGGAAAAGAGTGTTTGCTATGATCAGCATGTTCTCTTGGCAAAACTCTATTAGCTTTTGTCCTGCTTCATTTTGTACACCAAGGCCATGCCTGCCTGTTATCCCGGTGATTTCTTGACTTCCTACTTTAGCATTTCAATCCCCTATGATGAAGAGGACATCTTTTTTTTGGTGTTAGTTCTAGAAGGTGTTGTAGGTCTTCATAGAACCCATCAACCTCAGCTTCTTCGGCCTCAGTGGTTGGGGCATAGACTTGAATTACTGTGATGTTGAATGGTTTGCCTTGGATTCGTACTGAGATCATTCTATCATTTTTGAGATTGTACCCCAGTACTGCTTTTCCCACCCTTTTGTTGACTATGAGTGCTACTCCATTTCTTCTAAGGGATTCTTGCCCACAATAGTAGATATGATGGTCACCTGAATTAAATTCGCCCATGCCTGTCCATTTTAGTTCGCTGATTCCCAAGATGTCGATGTTCAATCTTGCCATCTCATGTTTGACCACCTCCAGCTTACCTTGATTCATTGATCTGACATTCCAGGTTCCTAAACAATATTGTTCTTTACAGCATCGGATTTTCTTTTCACCACCAGACACATCCATAGCTGAGTGTCCTTTCGGCTTTGGCCCAGCCGCTTCATTCTTTCTGGCGCTACTTGGAAATACCCTCTGCTCTTCCCCAGTAGCATATTGGACACCTTCCGACCTGAGGGGCTCATCTTCCGGCGTCATCTCTTTTAGCCTTGTGATACGTTCCATGGGGTTTTCTTGGCAAGAATACTGGAGTGGGTTGCCATTTCCTTCTCCAGTGGACCACATTTTGTCAGAACTCTCCGCCATGACCTGTCCGTCTTGGGTGGCCCTGCACGGCATAGCTTATGGCTTCACTGAGTTACGCAAGCCCCTTCGCCACAACAAGGCAGTGATCCATGAAGGGGCTTAACAATAATATCTCTATGTTAAGTTGGACTTCAAGGGCACACAGAGAGATTTTCAGTCAGTACCCCAAAACTGTGGAACTGCCTTCTCCTGGAGATTCAGAAATGTCTGAACCTGGACATTTTCCAGAAGTACAGTGTAACATATTTTTATTTGGATTGACTGTTCATGGTCAGGTCAAGCTGGTAAGGGTGCAATCCCACTGACAAAATCCAATGGTTTTTAGGTAGGATCCAGCAGAAGCAGTGGAGGTTGGTTGCTGAAAGAGTTTCGGCCAGCAATGGGTTGCAGTCAGAACCAGTCAGAACACTAAAAGAGCTATCCAAGGTGCTGAACCCACTGGGTTCAGCTCCTTGGATAGCTCTTCTGTGGTTCTGACTGACACCCAGAGCGGAGTCTCAGCCACACTGACATCAGAGCCACCAGCCTCCACTAAGCAGAAGTGCTTTCCTGCTGGTGAGAGGCAGCTACATCCCAGAAAGCGGCATTGGTTGACACAAACCCTTGAGGTCCCTGGCTGGAATGCTCCACCTATGGAAATACTCTGCCAACCAATTTTGGCTTCAGAGTGACTGAAAACAGGGTGTTCCATGGGCAGAGCCCAGTTATGCACAATCATGCCTTCTACAAGGGCCCAAGTTCACACTAGGCCTGAGGCTGGCAGTAATTTCCTTCCCACTGAAACCAGTGGGAGGCATGAAAAAACTGAAACCAGTGGGAGGCATGAAAGAAAAGTCTCCCCCCACCACACACAGAGTGAAATGACAACGCTCAGGGTATGGGAGAACTCAGCATCTACACACATCCCACAGGTATATATAAATCTTGCACACTGAGACCATAGCTCAGATGATCTCTCTGGTCTCATATTGCACACCCCCGAACTCAAGCAGGGGAACTCTGGCAATGCAAAACCATGGCAAAAGCATAGTTTGTATTCAAAGGGCAGCATGTTCCTCTGAAAAGGGCAAAATTGCAAAAAAAAAAAAAAGAGGGGAGTTTGTAAAACAGTTGCATCCTGAGCAAACGTAGAAACTTGTGCATGTTGTGAGTACATCTCCTAGAATCCTTATATATCTCCATGTGTATATATCTCTGTAACTCAGGATTACAGTTCATGAGTCTGATGAAGTGACCTGTAGTCCACAAAAGCTTATGCCATAATAAAATTGTTAGCCTTTGAGCTGCCATAAGACTCTTTGTTTTCTCCAGAAAGTGTGAACCAAGCGACAATTTTTGATTCTGAAGTTCTTATACCAGATTTCAAGATCAGGTTTTTATGTTAAAATCCACATTTTGAAATTTGGCAATTCACTGATTTTGAAATGATGTTTCATCTCTAGCATGCCTAAAATGTTCCATGCATATCAGGATTATTATTCTTAGCACTTGCCATACTTCAGTTGGGTACATTCTGTTTGTATACATTAATTAGCAATGAGCAAAGCCACAATAGTTCTCTCTCTGTAGATAATGTGGCACCATGGGAAGTTAGGAGACCATCATTTTCTTCCTGGCTCTGCTTTCGATTTGCAAAATGATCCTGATAAAAATTCTCTCTCCTTGTATCTATACAATATGTGCATTCATATTTATATTTGCAAAGTGCTTTCACATCCATTTAAGTGCACAGAATGATTACTATTCCAGGAACATCTGGAATCAACTCATCTCTATTCTAGTCCATCATTACAAGCATGTTCTAGCATACCATTATTTACCAAAGACATAGATATGCTTTCTTTTTTTAATTATTTTTAATTAGGAGCAAACCTGGTAAACATCAAACTCTTCACAGTTCAACTTAACTGAGTATAGATACCCAGCTTCAAATAGGTAGAATGTGAGGAAGTATGTTCATATTGCCAGTGTGTAGTAGAGTTCAGAAATACAGATTACTGTGATTAGTTTTGTACTATATTGTTATTGTTGTCACTCCACTCCTAGTTACGGAATTATTCTGTTGCCATGAGGGATGGATGGATCTGTCAATGTTCAGTCTGGGTCAGTTCCCAAAGTCCATTCCATATCCTTTCCCATATGAATGTGCAGATTTTGTTTTTAAAGGGTTGCATGAAAATTCATGTATAAACACATATTTGGATACATATTTTGAATTCAAGGGTTATGTGTAGCATGCATATTGACCAACTGGTTTAGTTGTTTAAATATTTTGATAAATTAGCATGCGTTTTCATGGGTTACAACCCACTTCATGAGATACTATAAGTAGAACTGGAGGCTGTGAGTCTGAAAATACAGTTAAACAGGTAGATCTGCAGCAAGCATTCCATTCTTTTAAAGCAACAGTTACAAACCACACGGTGTACTAAGACTTTTTATAATGTGCGTAGAAACCATAATCCCTACCGGGTCCCTGATTGGCACAATTAAACTTCCTTATCCTCTCTTGTTCTGCAATGTCATGTTCCAAGCAAGCCCCCAATTTCAATTTCTTTAAAACTGTCCCCCAGAGGTCCATGATGGTATGTCCAGAGAGGTTAAAGTGTTCACTGCCAGGCTTACTGATGTTCTTATGCTTGATAACTAATTTGTGCCCATTTAATCTTTGTTTTAAAGATAGTCCTGCTTGGCCAAGTGGCTTTTGGGCATTTGATGCAGGACATCAATTCCACAATGTTCGATGATGCAGAGGTATATTTGCCCTGGATGCAGTGGATAGCCCCATTGGGTCCAGTTATATTAGCACTGGTATTTATTAATTAGCATAGTTGGCATTTAGGTTTATTGCAAGTCCTAGTACCTTGCTGAGTGCAGTGGTGAGGCTTTGTCCTTGGTCAACAATTGTTTCAGGTTAGGTGGCTGCCTAAAAGCTAGCATACAGATGCCTCCTATTATGTCTCTATAATGTGTTTTACACTTAACCCTTTAAGCTAACAGGGTTATACTATAATATTTTTGAATCTAATTTCTCACAAAGTATGCATGCATTTTATCTAAATGCATGCATTTGTAAACACATTTTATCAAAAAATTTGCATTTCTAATATATTGGTACATTTCTTGAGCTGAGAACTGGATCACAAAATTTGGAGAATTGTGAAATATGAAGGATAATTATATCCTGATCTGCACAATTCCATTCCAGGAATTGTGGATCAGTTCAGTTTGCATCAGAATTCACAAATCTTGAATTCCTCAAGCATCCGTAGTTGCCATGAAGTGAAGGCATTCATTCTACCTATCTCTTCATGCACTGTTGCAGCTGTCCATGGAGGCTCAGGTGTCAGCTGTGAGCCGGACAGCGCTGTATCAACTCCATCTGATATGGCAGCTACGCCCCTTCCTTCCCGACCACCTGCTCCCATTGGTAGTACATGCCCTGGTCTCCTCTCGTTTAGACTGCTGTAATGTGCTCTACATGGGGTTACCCTTGAAGACGGTTTGGAAGCTGCAGCTGGTACAGAACGCGGCGGCTCGCCTGATTAAAGGCAGCCGCCGGAGAGATCTCATCACTCCAGTGCTGAAGGAGTTGCACTGGTTACCAGTTGTTTTCCGGGCCAAATTCAAGGTGTTGGTTTTGACCTTTAAAACCCTATATGGTTCCGGCCCAGCCTATCTTAAGGAGCGCTTCCAGCAGCACCAGACAGGCCGCTTAACAAGATCAGGCTTGGATGGCCTTCTCTCTGTCCCATCAGCCAGGACAGCTAGACTGGTGGGGACGAGGGAGAGGGCCTTTTCTGTGGTGGCCCCCACTCTGTGGAACTCCCTCCCTAGGGAACTCCGCCATGCCCCCTCTTTAATGAGCTTCCATCGTGCATTAAAAATGTGGTTGTTCAGGCAGGCATTTGGGGTGGGTTAGGGTATTTTAGAAAATGTTTTTATTGTAGAATTTTATTGTTTTAAACTGTTTTATTGTACGCTGTACATCGCCCAGAGTGGCTGGGTGACCAGCCAGATGGGCGATTAATAAATTTAATAATAAATAAATAAAAATTTTGTCATTATTTCCTGATTCATTGCTTACGAAAGTAGATTGTTTACTCTGTTCTATCTGTGTTTGAAGTTAACTCATACTGAGTAGATAGGTAGGAATCCTTGCTTGGAAATGATAAACGTTATGGAAACACCATTCATCATGTCCATTTGAAATGAAAATATTAATTTGTCTCCTATACCTTTTATGTGGACAGACAAGATAAATTTTGTCAAGTGCCTTGCACAGTAATACTATGAGTTAGAACTCCAGGCTCTCAGACTTCCCTATTCACTTCAATGGAAGGAGAAGTTCTGTGCCTGTGATTAGTCTCTTCCACTGAAATTAAATTTGTCTACTTTTTCAGCATTGTCTCAGATATTTACCAGTTTCTAGCTTCAGCGATGAGAAAGTAAAAGTGAAGAGTGAAGCAATTCTAAAATGTTAGTCTTTGTCTCAATGTTTTATATGCAGTGGTATTCTGTCAGCATACTATTTATTATTTATTTACTTAGAGCATATTTATCCTGCTCCTCTCAGCCAAAAAAGGCTCCTGGGGAAGCTTACAAACAATCAATAAAAGAAGACAGCCCCTGTCCACAGGCTTACAATCTAAAAGACACAACACAGAAGGAAAAGGAAGAGGGAGGGAAGAGGGAAAAATTAAGACTTTCAACAGGGCTGATGGAAAGGCCCGCTTCTTCCCCTCATCTCCCTCAGCACAGCCTGCTGGAATGTGAGGCTTATTGCAAAGTGAGGCTAATTTGGTTCCATTGGATAGGGGTGAATGCTCCTTCCTTGTTCTCCTCAACCTCTCAGCGGCTTTTGATAACGTTGACCACGGTATCCTCCTGGAGATACCCTGGAGGGGTTGGGCATGGGAGATATCGTATTACGGTGGTTCTGGTCCTTCCTCTCCGGCAGGTACCAGAGGGTAGCACTGGGAGAGGAGGTTTCAGACCTGTGGCCTCTCACTTGTGGGGTGCCACAGGGTTCCATCCTCTCCCCGATTATATTTAACATCTATGTGAAGCTGCTGGGGGCTATCATCAGGAGGTTTGGGGTGCGGTGTCATCAATATGCAGATGACACGCAGCTCTACCTCTCTTTCGAATCTTTACCGAGGTTGGCGGTAGAATTCCTGTCCAAATGTCTGGAAACGGTGAGTGGCTGGATGGGAGCGGGGGAATAAGCTGAAGCTGAACCCTGACAAGACCAAGGTACTTTTGGTGCGAGACAAGAGAAGGTTGGGGGATGCTGACCTGGTGTTGAATGGGGTACGGCTACCCTTGAAAGACCAGGTCCGCAGCCTGGGGGTCATTTTAGACTCCCAGCTGTCCATGGAGCCTCAGGTGTCAGCTGTGAGCCGAACAGCGCTGTACCAACTCCATCTGATACAGCTGCTGCGCCCCTTCCTTCCCAACCATCTGCTCCCATCGGTAGTACATGCCCTGGTCTCCTCTTTTCTAGACTACTGTAATATGCTGTACGTGGGGTTACCCTTGAAGATGGTTCTGAAGCTGCAGCTGGTGCAGAACGCAGCAACTCACCTGATTAAAGGCAGCCGCCGGCATGACCACATCACTTTGGTGCTGAAGGAGTTGCACTGGCTACCAGTTGTTTTCCGGGCCAAATTCAAGGTGTTGGTTTTGAACTTTAAAACTCTATACAGTTCCAGCCCAGCCTATTTCAAGGAGCAC
Organism: Heloderma suspectum; assembly: GCF_057233095.1. Taxonomy (NCBI): domain Eukaryota; kingdom Metazoa; phylum Chordata; class Lepidosauria; order Squamata; family Helodermatidae; genus Heloderma; species Heloderma suspectum. Next base: position 54,880,074 of record NC_139460.1, on the reverse strand, counting down.
CTCCAGCAACGCCAGACAGGCCCCTCAACAAGATCAGCCTCAGATGGCCTTCTCTCTGTCCCATCAGCCAGGACAGCTAGGCTGCTGAGGATGAGGGAGAGGGCCTTCTCTGTGGTGGGCCCCACTCCGTGGAACTCTCCTCCTAGGGAACTCCACCATGCCCCTCTTCAATGAGGTTCCGCCACGCATTGAAAATGTGGTTGTTCAGGCAGGCATTTGGGGTGGGTTAGGGTATTTTTAGAAATACGATGTTTTAATGTGGAATTTTATTGTTTGAAACTATACTGTTGTACAATGCCCAGAGTAGCCGGGTTACTGGCCAGATGGACGATTAAGAAATTCAAATGAATGAATGAATAAATAAATAAATAAATAAATTGCAGAAGGTAATAATGCATGATTTCTCATAGATCTCTCATGATTTTGAGGTCTTATTCTATCACAGACTGACTGACTGACTTTGGAAAGTTAGATCAGCCCAGGATATATCATAATGCTTTGAAGACTTTTTTAAAGCCTGATCAAAGACAAATAGTTTTTCACCATGGAAAGGATCACTTACATTTTTCATTCATATGTTCTGTGAAATTAAGAAGCTTGATTACTAAAGAGGAGTTGATGAAATATATAGGCTAGAATCCAACTGTACCCCTGTGGTAGTGCTAACTAGTGCCAACCAGTGCTTAAGTAATGTAACTAATGTTTGCTAGGGCAATAGCAAATCTTTGCTTTTCCCCATTGCCCTAGCAAGAGCTAGTTACATTGCACCAGCATTTATGCTAGTGCAATATTGAACAAGTTTTATGCTAGTGCAACATCATTAGTGCCAGAGCAAGGGCACAGTTGGATACTATCCATAATTACAGAAGCAGCACAATGACTACAACTTCATTCGTCTTCTAACAAAAACATCCCTTCATGTGTGTCTTGTGGAAAGGAAACATCACGGGATTACTGGGAGTGAGGTTGTGCAGCTGTCCTTGCCCTAGCAACAGGCACACTGCTAGCCCTATCCCCAGATTCCCATGCCAATGGAGGGGATGGAACCAGCACCATGTTCATTGCCGTGTGGAGGGATAGGACCAGCAGTGCATTTCCTCTCCCAGTAACCGCATGGTGCCCCCCTCAGAAAGGGAGCTAAGGAAAAGTATAAAACGAACTTGACAAAGGCATGGACGCCTGCCTGAGTTTGCACAATTGTCAAACATTTTTATTATAATTAATTTCATCCTCATCAAGCCTGTCCTCCAAGGAGCTCAAGGCAATGGAAAGTCTCTTTCCCTACCCGCATTTTATCTCACAACAACTTAGTCTGAGAGAAAGCCCAGAGTCACCCAGTGAGCTTCCTGGCTTAGCTGGGCCTTGAATCCAGGCCTGCCCAGTTCACATCCGATACACTACACCACCCTGCAGCACATAAGCGCTATCAGCTGGCCCAGTGCTATCACCCACAGGAGCTCTATTCTGTGCTCTTTTCCTTACCAACCCTCAGCGGAAGATACTATGGAGTGGTTCTATTGTATCTTATGTGTGTGTGTGTGTGTGTGTGTGTGTGTGTGTATGTGAACATGTCACATACAGCCAACTTTTTGGAGAAAGCAGCATTCTCCTCTCCACAATGTTGGTCTCTGTAAGTCAAGCAGTTGTTTTGCATCAGCTGTTCCCCTTTTGACCTGAATGCTGTTTGCAATATAGGTCTGTTTTCAAGATGAGTCACAGTTGGTAAAAGGACCATGAACTGCAGTAGCTTTCAGCCTCTCCCTTTTCTGCCCATATTAAGAGAATAGACTGAGTATATATGTAACGTATAGTCCTACACTTTCAACATTCAGCAGTTGAGTATAATCTAGTATTTACTGTTTGGAAGACAGGCTAAATTTCCCAACGACATATGATAAACCTGCTTCCATTACAGTTATTCATACTCATCGGCGGGGGGGGGGGGGTTCCACATGTTTTGAGCTGATGCATCACCACCAAGTAATTTCTAACCAATTATGTTTTGCCAGAATAGTGTAAATTTTAGGGTAACTCTGTTGGACGTAGAATTAGGTAGAGCCCTCACTGTGCCATCAGGAACCCTGCTTTCCAGTGCTGCTGATCATTCAAAGAGAGTTCTATGTGAGTACGTTTGGTCACATGTAAACACCATGCAGACCCTGAACTGAATGTGCATAAGTCACCCCCCCCACACACACACACACACAGTGGGCCAGTTTGCACACAATGACAAGCCACCATGGGTTGATTTCCCCATGGGGCTTGTCACCCCATACTGGCCACCATTTTTATAATGCAAGCCGCAGGAGGTGCACACTGTGGCTTTTTGTTATTTGTGAACCGAACCCACCCCGGCCGGCTTCGCACATAATGACAAGCCACAGCACACACAGACCCCGCCACAGCTTGCATTTTAAAAATGGTGGCCAGTACCGCAACGACAAGCCCTGCAGGGAAACTAACCCATAGTTGCTTGCTGTTACATGCGAACCAGGTCATTCATTCACTATAGTTGTTTATATTATTCTGGACTAGCTGTAATTTCCAGTCCACCCATAAGGGCAGCCCCAGAAAGAGTGCATTAAAGTAGCTGAGACACGAAATGTGTTGTTTATATTATGTATGTTGTATATAACATGACACCATGTGTATGCATGTCCTGAGAATAGGGTGATGATGTAATGTCAAGCCATGGTAGACATTGCAGAACCATCATGTGGAAGGAGTCTTCTCACAGAGATAAGGTAACATACATTCCCTTAGTCTTAACATAGACATATACACACAGCCATCTCTTCTCATTTGACATATTCTTCTTATAGCTTGCCCTAGGTATTGCAGCATTCATGAGATTTGACATCTGCTTCTGATCTAAAACGCCTACACAGTGAGAGGAGTTAAGAATGGAGTCATAGTATCCTCATTCTAGGAGTACACATTCTGTACAGTGATGAGTCATTACATTAATCTGATGTCTGTATTCATCTCTTTTGTTTGTTTTGACAGCACTGTCTGTCGAAGGCAGTTACTGGAAAAGCAATTGTTTGTTAATAATTTTGAAAGAGGCTAATTAAAACTACATTTTAGAAAAGCTCAGACTGAAAATGCTTTAGCATGCAATGCAATTATATATATTCATGAACGTCCTATATGACAGTTTTCTACCTCAAGATAATGTTTTTGTGGCCATTTTGTGGTGGAGATCCATGTCACACAGTGGTTCTTGCCAGCCACTATGTCCCTGAAAAGCTTTGGTTATAGCTTTACTGGGAGCATGATGAGTTGGCAGCGCTGTGTGTTCCACCCATTCATGAGCCCAGGTTCGATGTGAGAAGAACTCAAAAAGTGAAGAAAATGGTCCTGTGTATCAGTGTGTTTCTAATATTTTCAGGCCAATATTGTTGAGATACCTGGTTCAGCATTACAAGTGCTGAAGAGGCCCCATGGACAGTACCAGAAATGAAGTTCAGTTCATCCCAGCTCCCTAGACTCACTGACTCCCTTTCACTTATGTACTACAGGGACATGTCCCTCAGGATCACAGCATCTGCATCCCTCTAATACAGCTTCCACTACCTTGTCTCTATGTAGGTTTGCCCTTAGATTGGTTCTTGCCTAGATCGCCTGTTTCTCCTTCCCCTTCCCCTTCCAGAAGCAGGGGAGTTTACCATACGAGCCAGGCCCTGAAGGCTGTCCCCACCCTTGTAGTGCCAAAAGTTGGCTGCATGTTGCAAACTGTGTCTTGGCACAATGCAGTGCAGCATGGGCAAAGGAATGGCCCACAAGCCTTGAGAGGGTCGCTGCCCAGTTGGCTGCTTCCAGGCCTCAAATGGCCACTACTGAAGGCATAAAGAGCCATCTCTCCTGTCTGTCTCAGCTGCTTCTGGAGGCCTTAATTCGCCAAAAACCATGGCCCTCATAGATCTGTTTTCACTCCTGCTGCTGGTTGTCCTAGCCATTCCTGACATTGAGATGATTCCAAAGAGGGCCAGTGAGGGGTGGAGAGGGCTTTTATACCTGTTCTGTCTCTACACACACACACGCCTGTATGCAGATATAATGTTGGCTCTTTGCCACACTTCTGTCTAAGGCAAGTGGGATGCTGCCCCCACCCACACAGTCACTTCAGGTCATGGAGGAAGAACGTGGGTTTACATTTATATCCTGCCACTCTTCCAAGGAACTCAAGGTGGCACACCCTTCAATGTTATCCTCCAATGCTCCCCTCCAAGTTTATCCTCACAACAACCCTGTGAGGTAGGTTAGTCTCAGAGAGTGACTAGAATAATTTTAAGTGTATGACTGAAATAGGACAAAATTATTGATCATGTTTTCATTTCAAGAAAAATTATGCATTGCACGTTGAAAAGCTTGGTTTTTAGCCTAATGCTTGCAGGGAACATTGCAGTGGTGAGGATCTTTAAAAAGAGGAAGAGGAGGAGGTCCCACTGGGAAAGCCCTGATTCCTAACCCCAAATGTGATGTGGGGTCTGTTGGTACTCAGTGGAAGGAAAGGAGTATGTACGCTGCGCATGTGCAGCGGCCACTTCATATTACTTGATGGATTCTTTAGCTGCTTCTTACCACTGAAAAGAAGTTCTTGGTCTGAGACCTGGCACAAATCAAGCCTTGGGACTCTACCTGCCTCTACCCCATTTGGAATTAGAAGGAAATGGCTCTCCCAATCCAATTTTTAAGGTCAGTGTCCACTTTGCCAAATTCCTAGTTTAATTTCTTCCTGGAGAATTTGTATTCACTCACAAGGCAACTTGACAGCATTTGAGACTCTCATGACACAGCTCAAAATGACCCCAAGCTGCAGAGGAGCAAAGAATCAAGACCCTTGACAAATATTTTCCCTCCACTTGTTGCCAAAACAGAAAGTGTTTATTCGACTGCCACTGCTCATGAGTTGTTCCTAAGGAATTTTTGCCTGAATTAGATGAGAGGTTCAGCTCTTACATTCTAAGACCAAAAAATTATATTGGCATTAATTGTGAATTTATATCATGCTACTATAGGTTATTTCTCATACTGTACAGGCTGGGCTGGATCCAGGCTTTTGAGGTCCCCTGGGCAAGACACTCTCAATGGGCCCCCTCCCTCAGTGACCCTACTTGCTCACCACTATTGTCACCAGCTGCTATTGCTCCTCATCCTCTTCCTCATCATTGCTACCACTTCCTTGACAGCCAGAGAGCAAGTAAGCAAGTAGGCCGTGGCATCTACTGCTCTTCCTCACCACCACTGTTCTCAGGGTCAGAGCGAGAGGCAGGTGAACAAGCAGGTTGCAATGGTGAAGAGGAGGAGCAATTCAAGGGGGAGCTGTTGTCAGTGGGCCCCTGCTGAGGTGTGGGCTTTTGGCAGAGGACCAACCACACCTAACTAGGGATGGCACGGGCACCCGATTTAGTCCGGGAGTCCTGCAGACCTGCTCCTGCCCGCACCCCCAAGCCACACTTGACAAGCCCTTGACCATGCTATCCCCCTGCCCGTGCTCGACAAATGGCCTGTACTCACCCTGACAGCCTTGTCGAGCTTCACGGTCACCATTTTCTGAGAAATAAAATGGCAATTGCAAAAATGCGCAAATTTGAGCATACACGAAAATGTGCATATTTGAGAATGTGCATATTCACATATGCGGAAATGCGCATTTTGTAAATGTGCATATTTGCATATGCGCAAAATGCGTATTTTACAAAAAATGAGCATTTTCATACACACACTGTGTGCCTTCACAAAAATGCGCATTTCACACATGAGAACATGCGCATTCGCAAAATGTGCATTTTTGTGCATACAAAAACATGTGCATTTTTGCCATTGCCATTTTATTTTTTTTAGAAATGGTGACTGCAGAGCTCAACGAGGCCGCTGGGGTGAGTGTGGACTGCTCACCGAGAGTGGGAGGGGCTTGAGCGCAGTCTGGGGACCGGTGAGCAGGGGCAGGGCCTGGGCAAGAGTCTGGAGAACCCAGACAGGGGTGAGTTTGCACATCCCTGCGCCTAACCTTGACTCCAGCCCTGTATACAGACTCAAGAAGGGAAGAAATTGCAGTACATTTCTGTGTGTCTGCATGCTGTCCCACACTGCAGCCTTCTGCGGTGTCCCTTTCAGTGCAGACTGGGATCACTGCATGCAGCCATGTCAATGACCATGTCCAGCATCAGCATCTGGCATGCTAGGGCAGGTGCCTGGGCCCCAGTGCTCCAACATGTGACAACTTTCAAATGCCTCCTGAAAACACACTTGTTCACCCAGGCTTTCCCTGGGCTGTAAGTAAATTAATTATGCTGCTCCATTTTACTGCTCCTTGATTTTTTACTCTAGTTGCAAATGTTTTTAATCCTGTGTTTTAATGCTGTGTTTTAATATTGTGTCCTTAATATTGTATTAATATTGTGAACCGCTGAGAGATTGTGTTATGTTCAGCAGTATATAAATGCCACAGATAGATAGATAGATAGATAGATAGATAGATAGATAGATAGATAGACAGATAACAGTGCTGACACTTGGCTGAGGCCCTCATCTGAGGCAGGTCAGTTTGCAAACCTTCATGTTAAATGCTTTAGGATGACACTATGTTGGGTGCTCGGGGCATTGTGGGAAATTAAAATGGCAGTTCTCAGCCACTGCCAAGTAAGCCTGAGGAGACTCATCAGTGTAAGAGGGGGCTCACCACAAAATACTTTACCCAGGGGCCCTCAAACCTAGAGCTGGCCCTGACCAGACTGTTCCCAAGTACTGTACATTCCACATGGGCCTGAATGACAACCTATTTTTAAAGGTAGAAATTAAAGGGTGCACTCTGTGGGGTGGGAACTAAACCTAACACAAGCAATAACTTGCCAGGAAAATTGGCAGAAGAACATAAACTACATAGGAGCCATAAGCCTCATGAACATGAATAGCTGTTAGGACACTTTCTGAGGCAGGGCTACTTCTGGAAATTTAATCAAGGGCCAATTCTGATTTTACTATAGCAGTATGGGAGCTGCTTCTGTGTTGCTGGATCACATTCTCCCTTGGTAATGTCTGTAAAGAGGAACTAAATGGCTTGTGCAAAAGACGTAGCTCCTTCCCGTGCCAATGTCACCAGCCTCTGGCATCATGCTCTGGATTTATAAAGGAAGATGTTTTCTGAGCTGGTGAAGGACCTATGCCACTCTAAATAGTTAGGATATTCTCAAACAAAAACAGCTGCAAAAAATTCAGAACAAAATGAAAACATGCTTCCATTTCTATACATGACATTCATTCATTCATTAGTATTATTCAAAGATTTATTTTGGTTTCCAGCTAAAATGAGTGTGTACACCACAGCTTTCAATGCATTTTCCTTGCGAGACTTTAAGATGAGGCGAGTCACAGTATAATATAATGCTGAACAGGCTTTGGATGACACATGGTGTGTATTCCTTCCCGTCCCCCTGCCCGGTCTTTTAAGTTTAAATATGGTAGGATTCTTACATCAAACTCAAGTTGGCATTCAGTTGAACTCAGGTGGTCATTAGGAACATTCATTGGTGCATACTTCCAAAGTGAACAGCACAGCATATTAAGCCATAGCGATATGCTTTATTAAAGCTTTGCACCCTGCTGTTAATCTCTCAGTATGGCTGAAATAAAGATAAGCGTTTAAAGAAGTCATGAATGAGATACAGCAAGAACTGGCCTCAGCTTCTGGGCTGTGCTTCAAATGGAACCCAAAACCAATCCTTTGAGGTTCAACTGTATACCACTAATCATGTCTTCCCCTGCAATTATGTGTCTCTGCCATGGCTGGTTCAAACTGGTGCTGGAAATAGAGGAACCATATGACAAGTAGATACACACTGCCTTTGTCATATTAGGAGCTCTAAAACTTGGATGGGGTTGGACTCGATGGCCTTGTAGGCCCCTTCCAACCCTACTATTCTATGATTCTATGACCCTAGGATCTCAGGCTGGAGCCTAGCTAAGTCAGCTGTCATTGCCAGTAAGGCCTGTAGCTTGGTGGTAGAGCAGATGCTTTGCATGCAGAAGGTCCCAGTTTCAATCCGCAGCATCTCTAGGTAGGGCCAGAAAACCTCCTGCCTGAAATCCTTGGAAAGCCACTGCCAATCACTGTTGACAATACTGGGTTAGATAGATCAATGACCTGACTCAGTACAAGGCAGCTTCCTGCATTCTTATATGCTCAAGCTTCAGGAATACGTATGTGCAACATCAAGCCCTGCAAACTGCAGGTAGTATGAAGCCTCTGGATCGGTGAGACCTCATACAAACATAAGGAGCAGACCTTCTGTCTTTGCCTCCTCTGTCTTTGCAGAGGAGCATGTTGCCTTGCTAGAGGCCACAGACTCTGGGGACCCTGAGTTGGAAAGCTCACCTTTGGGGTCTGGAATTCGGTCTGGCTGCCCACAGCACTGACACCAGCATCAAGTGGCTTTCCTCACTCTGTATATACTCCTTCTTAGATGGTTTAAATGAACATAAATACTTCCAGTCTCCAAAACAGGAATCTAAAGCAAACATGTACTTTTAATCTGACATCATACAGATTGAGAAAAATCAGAGGCAGCAACTTGGTGAGGACAATTTTGACTTAAAGTAGGGCAGTTCCACAGAATGGGAACACATTCCTTGATTTTCTGCCATACTTACCACTCATTCATGAGTCATGTCTCTAACTGAAGCTCTTAGTGTGAACATTTGAGTTTCTGACCTGCCAAGAACAGCGGTTTTTGAATGCTCTCTAGAGAGCATTAGGCATTAGAGGTTGCACAACCTATGCTTAGTCACGCTTCTCATTAAATTCATTTTTTTTTAATGGGTCAGATGAGAAAAACAATGCAACCATGTTGGTCAAAGAAATCATCATAGTTTGGAGAGCATCATCATCTTCTGGCCATCAGTAGTAGCTCTAGGAGGGGCTGTCTACATAAATCAAAGGATAACATACGTTTTAGTTAAAATTAAAAATCCTTATCTAATGAACAGGGAAATTAGATTAAATTAAGAAGACATCATTATGCTGTATATCATGGATATTGTATCCTCAGCATTTTTAACTGCTTATTTCGGTAGTCCTCCAATGAAATCGGATAGCAGATTTCACTCAGTTCAGTAGCTGTCTTACTTTACCAACTGAGGAAAATAAATTTTGGAGCATTTGTTTATTTGGCTTAAAGTTAATACTCATAGACAATTTGAGTTATACCTATGTGAAAAGATATGGTAGGCTACCTACCAACTTTTTCTCATATGCTTTTTTAAATTAAAAGTCTGGAAGATTATTCAAACAGCGTGTTCCAAAATGCTATATAATGCTTAGAAAGGAGGTGTGGTTGAAAACAACTGAAGGACATTTTTTACACTCTGGATATAGGTTTTCTCACTGCCTTGTCCATGTCACAATTGTCTGCAATTCCCTATTGTTTTTATCTCCATTCGCTTGTCAACCCCAAACGTGCTCCTGCTCAAAGCACTGTCCACTTTATTTCCTGTTTTTATCCTCCTTCACCATCAACAGCATTCCCTCTGTGGGAAGTACAAAATCTTGTCTGCCTTTCCTTTTCCCCACTATATGATGCCTAGCAACTGAGTTGCTGTGGATAAGGATGGGATAAGTTGTATGAAAGGATTATATATTCATATAGCATTTGTACTTATGGCATTTTATGGCTTTAGGTATTGGGCGGTATAGAAATGAAATAAATAAAATAAAATTTTACAAAGTTAACTGAATGAAGATAATCTATTTCCTACCTCCAAAAGATTACAATCTCAATATAGAGGTTGTGTATGAGATAGAAGGGAAAGCAAAGATGGAAACCAAAGGGTGAGAAGAGATGAATGCAAGTAAATGTGGTTAGAGAAGTAGGTTTCATTTCTCTTATGGATGAGGACTGAGATATGAAGTTAAAGGTACATATTTCCTTGGAAATTGATTCCAGCAGGCTGCCAAGAAAGACCAGTCTCAGCCATCCTGCATGCCTGAAATGCAGCTGACTGTATGACATTCAGTTTTGATACAGGAATGCCTCCAGGAGAATCACATGAGATGCTTGGTATTTGGCAGGTCACCTAGTGAACTCTACATAAAGGACACAGAATTTAATCTGCAGGCCGTCATTGCACCTTCTGTTGCACAAAGAGATCCTCATAATTGCCCTGAGCCCCAAGGAACAATATGACTTATCTAAGATACCCAGCACTAGGTAAAACCAATTTTTACAAAATTATGACTTGCATTTGTTGACCAGCCTGAAGTTTTTAAAATCATAGTTTAGAGCTTATCAAAACTTAAGGCTGGTATTATCAAGAACATGATTTTCCTTTAAAGCCATGAGGATATGCTGACTGACTTAATATATGCAAGAACACTTGGTAGAAATGCACTGGATGAGTGGAATAAATGGCCACTTTCACATGCCATAACTTTGGTAGCTGGAGACTGTGTCACGTACTTAGGGTGGCCACTTTACAAAGTGCAGTCTGTATTTGAAGGGCTGCCAGAGAACAGCTCTCTGTTGGAAGTCTTCCTCTATTTTAAGGGTTGTCCAGTCCAAGTCCAGTTTAAACATAAAGTACCATGAAAAGGAAGAGGAGCAGCCTTGAAGTTGCCATTCAGCAATTAGTACCTGGACAGCAGACTGAGATGGCACACAGGTCACCCAGGGGCTATCTACACAGCACCGTTTTCAACCTTCACTCCATCATAACTGCGCAGCATTGCAGCTGTGAATTAGCTTCTGCTGCGGTACACTTCTCCAACGGGAAAATCTGCTGTGCCCTGACAAATAGCCGTTGAAGTGAAATAAACTGCGGCAGTTGTGTTCTCTTTTTTTACCATTATATTTAAATGCAATGAAAATGCCAGCATAAGCGGTGTCCCTCTAGGGGTCAGTAATGACCCAGTGCTTGCACAGGAGGAACCTTTCCTTTCTTAAATGCGCAGCTGCACAGGCACATGAGGGTGGGGGTGCGACACTTCGTGGCTGTTTTGTATTTTAGGGGTTCTTTTGTGTCTGTCCATTCCTCGTTAGGTAAAATGTGGGTGGTCTGCTCCTCCGTTACCATACCAACTGTTTGGCAGTTTTCCAGCCTGAGACTCTTGCTATGGTTCACACACACCAAGGTGTGTGCCCATGAGAAGTACGTGCCTACCCATCATTCTAAAATGGTGGCTGGAGTGAAGTTGGTCCTGGATCTTCTGCTTCCTTCACACACACACACACACACACACACACACACACACACTGCCCCTTGGCCACTGACTCCAAAGCAGCCATTGCGAAGATACGAAGCTGCTACGGTGTGCAAAGATGTGGTTGAAGACATGAGCACGCTTCTCCGTGCCTCTGTAACTGCGCAGCTGCGAAGGAACAGAGAGGAGTGTCACAGAGTGACACAAGTGCTAGGCACGCCTACCACACGGCCACCACAAAATGTGAAGTCAGTTCAGGGAAGGGACAGTCAGCTCGCAACCGCGGGAAACCCGCAGTAAACCAAAAACATCGCAGCAAAACACCTCTTTGGAAATACGCATTTTCCAGGTGAAAACCACGGTTTGGCTGCGAAATGGCGACAGTGTCGTATGTTCTGAAGGACCTCAAATCACAGCAGCCCTGGAGTAAATGGCTTGTGTAGATGGGGCCCCAGTTGTAGCCTCTCCCACTATGGTGGGAGTATTGTACTGCTATTGTATTATTGTATCGTATTATTATATTGCTATTTAAATTATAGTAATTATTTCTAAATTTGCATCTATTCATATAAGTTAGAATATGCAAATGTTATGCCAGCCTGCATCCCCTTTTGTCGTCTTTTTTGGTGACGTTCAAAGCCTTGTTCAGTCACGAGGTTTGACAGATGGCCTTGCATAACTCACCTTACAGATTTACCTCCCCTCAACCTGTGTGATATCTGCATTGCTTCATCTATCTTCACTTTCAAACTGTTGGAGGGACTCGGGCCATGAGTCACTTAACCCAGACTGGAAGGGTTAATATGTACCTGAGTCAGGTGGGAGAGGTCTCTGGGAGATCGTATTGCCTTTTTCTTGTCGCCTCCCCCTACTCTCCTATTCTTCTCCCTACTTCCTCCTGCAAGGGATGCTGACCATGGGGCTGACCTCAGCCAGCTCACTTTGAGATGTAAGCTTGTTATATCCCCAAGTAAAGTCTGTTCTTAACCCACCACTCGAGTGTGTTTTGTCTATATCTGTGGCTACTGATGGGGGGCTGATTTGGACTTCACAGACTCCTTAGAACTTACCCTTTCTCTCATGCTTTTTCTAACGCAGCCTTCCCCAACCTGGAGTCCTCCATATGAGCTGGACTACAACTGCCATCATCCCCAGCAACCATAGCCATTGCCATGCTGGCTGGAGGTGATGAATGGTGTAGCCCAACAAATATGGAAGACATCAGGTTAGGGAAGGCTGCCTAACAGAATGGAACATTTTTGTCCCATCCTCCATTTTGCTCGGTCTGCATTCAGTTTTTGTAACCATACCCCTCCCTTACTTCCCTCATCTGTGATGATGAAATTGTAACCCTGCAGGACTATATCTAGTTACTTGATTATGTAGCATCTTTATCTATTGCAGGCACTTGAAATATAGTAAATATTATAATCTCTCAGCCTAATCTAGCCCTTGAGATGAAATGGAATAATGCAACCTTTGACTCAGTTTGCCCGCCGGAGGAGGATACAAATCTGAGCACGCAAGAAAGAAAGACTAAAACAACACAAAAAACGCACACCTGCCAGACAGGATACCTCACAACTTACTGCTGATAGGTCCTCTTGAGCCCCCAGAGACCATATTAAAGCATAAAATAATTTGTGCTACCTAAAGTCTATGGTCTTTCCTTTCTCCACCATATACCTTCATTAAATACTGAAAAAGTATACGTGTGTGTGTGTGTGTGTGTGTGATATTTGATTAGTACAAGCCAAATTCCAATCTATCTCAGGGAAGCAAAATGTTTGAAAAACTCCATGAGACATTTTTGTCCCCAACACTGGGACAAAAAAGCACCCCAATGGCAAAAAAAAAAATAAAAAAAATCCTAATAGATTTCTTGGGATATTTTTTTTGTCCTGCACCCTTTTTTGTTCACAGGAATACAACTTTGTATGGGAGCTTAAATCTGATCCCCTGTTTCTGTTTGAAAAACTTTTGCCCACCGCTGGGACAAAAGAAGCATACTGGGACAAAAAGGGCATTCCAACAGTAAAGCACAATATTCCTTTGGTTATCCCAGATGCTTTTTTGTTTATGGTAAAAAAAAAAAACCCACAAGTGTAAATAGTAAGTGGCTGGAATTTGCTGACATGGTTTACTACTCCAGAGGTGACAGTAGGTGACCTTCAGGGGAGGTCAAGGGGGAAGCCACTACTTTTTTTTTTTTTTTAATTATTTGTCTTGTAACACACACTTCCATACCAGTGGGACTCTGCTTTTAACCTCCAGTGAGTAGAGGACCAGGCACAGGATACTCTAGAACAATCAGAAAGCTAGACACAAAAAGGGAAGAGAGGCTATGGAAGGAAAAGACTTCCCAGTGGTGGTGACCTGCAAGGTGTGTGCAATGTTTGTTTTCTTGCCTGAGAACAACATGGCCTAAACCTGCAACAAGTGCAAGTTGATTATGCTGCTGGAAGAAAAAGTAAGAGGACTGGAGTGGTGACTGTCGACCCTCCGGGGAATAAGAGAACACGAAGAGTTCTTGGACAGAACGGTGGATCTACAGCAACAAAGTGAAGACCAGAAGCTAGAAGAGCTAGAAGAGCAACAGCAAGCTGAGGCAGAAGTGGAAAATGCTGAGGTGAGGAAAAATGCAGTAAAGGATACTCCTTGGAAAAGGGTGACAGTTAGGAGAAGAAGAACTAGATGCCACTCTGCACCAGTGGAAGAAGTGGAGCTGTGGAACCAATTCCAGGTACTTGAGGATGAGACTGGAGGACAGCCTGCAGAGGAAGGATTACAGGGGAACCTGCATGAGAGTAAGCAAGAGGCTGAAGGTCAGTCAAGCAGTGGCGATGAAACCCAGGCCTACAACAACAAGAAGAGTAGTAGTAGTGGGATTGAAACCCAAGTATGTCGCGAAGACCTGTGGACTCACCAGGTATGTTGTCTCCTGGGAGTATGGATTAGAGACTTGACTGAAAGGTTGCCTGCACTCATAAAGCCCACTGACAGGTATCCCTTTCTTCTCATCCATGTGGGAACAAATGATACCACCAAGCGGAGCTATGAAGAAGTCACATCAGACTTTGAAGCTTTGGGAAGGAAACTCAGGAACTTTGGGGCCCAGATAGTTTTCTCATCCATCCTTCCAGTAGTTAGAAGAGGGATAGAAAGGGAAAGAAAAATACTCCAGAATGACTGGCTATGAAGGTGGTGCCGGCATGAGAGATTTGGATTCTGGGACCATGGGCTATACTTCCTGGAAGATGGACTGTTGGCAAGGGACGGGTTGCACCTCACAAAGGCTGGGAAGAATGTGTTTGGCCACAGCATGAAGAACTTTTATCAGGAGGGCTTTAAACTGAATCCTACAGGGAAGGGAGATGTAAAGTTGGGGGAAACAATGGACGAAGGCTCATGCACTGCAACGGAGAGAACATCTCTAATGGCGCTCAGTAGTAGTCTTCAGAAACATGTAGGAAGAAAGCCAGACTATGAAGCACATGCTCTCCGATGTCTATATACTAGGGATTTACGAATCCTTTACCTGGCTCCGCAGTGGGGGATCCGAGGTGGGGGGGAGGTGCTCCATCCCTCCCCCCGGAATCCTCCCTGGCCAGCTCCGCTCTGCTCTGGAGTTTCGGCCGCAGCCGGGCTGCTGCAGCCGCAAATGGCGGCTTTCATAGCAGCCGCCATTTGCGTCCTGCCAGGCTGCCATGATAGGCTACATAAGTATTTACATAGCCTATCACAGCAAAGAGCAGGGACGCAAATGGCGGCCGCTACACCATTTGCGCCACTGCTCTTTCCGTGATAGGCTACGTAAGTAATGAGTATGACTTGATGATGATGTGATGAGTATGACCAAACAGAAGTAAGAAACCACTATTGGGCATAGTTGTGGTGCTGATGATGGAATGCTGACCAGAGGTCCTTTTTCATGTGATGAACCTTCTGCATTTTGGCCCACAGAAACCAATGATGGAGCCCAGGGAGGTCTATTGTGACCAACTGGCATTGTATTTTGTGCCTTCTCAGTAACAGCACCCACCCTTTGGAACGCTCTCCCTTGCATGGTTCAAGAGGCGGAAATGGTGGCAAGTTTTAAACACCTCTTGAAAACACACCCATTCACACAGGGTTTTCCTGACCTGTGAGGGACACTGGGTAGTATCCAAGGTTAGTCCTACATGGTGTAGACCCATTGAAATGAATGAGACTTAAGTTAGTCAAGATTTGCTTGTCCCATTCATTTCAATAAGTCTAGTCTATATAGTACTAACATCGGAGAGTACCAACTGTTACCACCCTGTTTTATTGTTATGGTATTGTGATGTTTGAAAAATGTTTTCCATGTTTTAACTATTTATTATTTTTATCTTGTTTCTGTATAGTTATGTTGTATTTTAATGTGTACTGCTTAGGGATTATAATATATTAAGCAGCACGAAAGTATTTAAAGAAAGAAAGAAAATTTCACAGATAAAAATTGTTCACATTTATTCCAACTTGGATGCCATAGTTTGTCAGAGCCAGGGGTTGATGTAGCCAGAACAGTCATGCTGTACTGGATACTTTTCAGCTTGTGCAACCTGAAGATGTGGACAAGCTGCTTAGAGGACTGAGGTCTAATAACTGCTCTTTGGATCCTTGGAGGTTTTGTTGTTGTTAAAAGGATTATAAACAAGAACAAAACAAAACTTACTCAGCTTTCAGGCACTCAGCAGGAAACTGCACTGGAAAGCCCCAAGGGAGGAAATCATGGTTAAGTCCTCTAGAGGGCACAGCACTAGTTTGGGCGTCCTCCTGGATTAGGAGCTAACTGTGGAAGCTACCGAAGTGGCTTTGGTAGCCAGAAGTGTGGACTCTCCCACGCTGGAGGCATTCAAAATGAGTCTGGACAGCCATCTGTCAGGGATGCTCTGACTTGGATTCCTGCATTGAGCAGGGGGTTGGACTCGATGGCCTTGTAGGCCCCTTCCAAACCTTACTATTCTATGATTCTCAGTGCCTTTTAGCAGCTGAGGCTGGTGTGCCTGCTGCAGTCCTATCTAGTCACATCCAGGGTAGACTACTAGACTACACTGCACATGGGGATGACTTTGAAGACAATTCAGATGTTTCTGTCAGTGTGGAATGTGGCCTGGATGCTGGTAAGGACAAGGCATTTGTAGCATGTTAGACCTATTTTGCACCAACAGCACTGGCTGCCTGTAAAGGGAGGCGGGATCCTCGGGCTCCACTGCCCCCTCCAGTCTCCTGCCACCACCCCTCTAAGCCAGTCCTGCCAGACCTGAGAGGATTTCCAACCTCCTCCCCACTTGGTGGAGGAGACAGTAGCCACTGAATTTAGCACTGGCCCAGGAAAGAAGCCTTGTGTGGCGCAGAGTGGTAGGCGGCAGTATTGCAACCGAAACTCTCCCCACTACCTGAGTTCGATCCCAGCAGAAGCCGGATCTCGGGTAGCCGGCTCAGGTCGACTCAGCCCTCCATCCTTCCAAGGTCGGTAAAATGAGCACCCAGCTTGCTGGGGGAAAGGTAGTCACAACTGGGGAAGGCAATGGCAAACCACCCCGCTATAGTCTGACATGAAAACGCCAGCGCAAGCGGCGTCCGACTAGGGGTCAGTAATAACTCAGTGCTTGCACAGGAGGAACCTTTCCTTTTTTCCTTTTCCAGGAAAGAAGTAGCAGCAATAATTTGAGGTAAATTTATTTACAAATAAAGGGTGAGGGAATGGGGAAAGAAACCGGGCAAAAAATGCAATTTATAATTACCGCAAGTACCAATTCCCCATTTGGAAACCCAAGATAGATGAAAACAGTAAAAGACTACATAACCCTAGTCTACTCACACCTCCGAGTAGGATCCTTAGTTAATACCAGCGCTCCCAACACCTTCTACCTGAACCAGATGGAAACCAAAGGACAAAGAAGAATGGCTACTAGTCTCTTTTTATTTTATCCCAAACCCAGCTCCTAGCTCTCCCCCTCACTTCCCTCAGGGAGGATGAGGTGGGTTTTTCACACCTCTCCAGCTGTGCTGGCCCTTTGGCAGGCTGAGCTGGTTTATGACCTTGAGTCCCTGATAAGGCCTCCATCCTGGCGCCTTCGATCCTGGCATAGCCCACATCTCTTCCTCCCTCCAGGTGGCTTGACTTGTAAATCTTCTTGAAGGATCCCACTCCTTCCTACCATAAAACACTAAAACACGATCTAAAACTCTGCAAAGTAAAATTAACTTTTCCCCACCACACTTTTGGCCCCGTTGGGCCTGTTCCTTGACACTGCCTATTTGCTTCCCGGCTCAATTCAAAGTGCAAATTTTGGCCTGTATTGTTCTAAATGGTTTGGACCAAGTTATTTGAAGTAACACTTGCGCCTGTACAAACCTGCCCAGGTTTTAGTATCTGCTAAAAGGACCTGCTGACTTGCCTGCCATTAGCAATTATTAGATTGGTGGGCATGAGTGATAGGACTTTCTCGTGTTGGCCCCTCATTTATGGAACTCCCTCCCCCAGAATACATGGTTGAGACCCTTCCCTGCTAATTTTCAGGTGAGCCCTTTATACATTTCAGGTCGCCTTTGGTTAAAGATGGCTTTTCATCTTTCATGCTGAAGTTTTACCTTTTTATTTTTAATCCGGCTGACTTGAATATGTATTTCAATGTGTATTTTAATATTTTAAATGTTGGTAGCTATTGTTGCTGCTTTTTATTTTTGTGTTGTGTTTTAATTTTTGCTCTGTTTTGTAAGCCACTTTGGGGAAAAATATATTTGGAAAAGTGGCCAGGAAGTATGCGTAATAACAGATAGATAGATAAATAAATAAATAAATAAATAAATAAATAAATTCATATCCAAAATAAAAAGTACTGGTTTTTAGAGCAGCTGCATGACCTAGAAGAAATGCAAGTTGTAAATCAGAAACTTGAAATACCTATACATCTTGTCTTACCTCTTATAAATCAGCTATCTTCATGAAGCAGTTGCCAAACCAGGAAATCATTCCACCACTGAATAAATCAGCCATTGCTAGATACATAAATAATTGACACAAGAACTATAAATCTCCTGACCACCCACCACATATTTAATAAATCAGAAAATCAGCACATATGCATTTAAGAACCCTTCTTATGAACAATTTAGCAAACCATCAACCAAACTGTTCTAAACTGGAATACACAGGGTAAGAAGGGTGCTGTAGAGAAAGAGATTCAAAACAACCACAACAAAATGCAAAGCTTTAGAGTGGTATAGTGGCATTTTACCACTAAAGACTATGGGCTGCAATCCCCAAATTGCTTGTATCAGTCAGACTCAACGACCTCAGGAAAAACTCTTCTCCTCCACAGTGCCCTCACCACTTGCCTTTCGAGTTGAAATTGAGCTATTGTGTGAATTCCATTGTTAAATGTGCAATGTCCTCCCCATATACTGAATGTGCTTACTACACACATCAGATAAAACCTACTATTTATCAGATATGGCAATGACTAAAATTACAGTTCCATCAGCAACCCAATCAATAGAAACTTTTTTTTTTCCAGGATGCATTATTAACTGCTTGTTAGAAAAACAAAAAATAACTAAAAATCCTCTCAAATTCCTAGGTATAGTCAGGGCAAGAAATATTGGAACAAGGATAACTGTTTTGGCAGTTGGCCTCTGTACACCACCACACTGGAGTTGAAAGGAAACACACCCAGATGGGAGCCAAGTCAGGACTTTCAGCTGTAATTCAAGGGGTTTGACAAAAGTGGGGCACTAACCATTCAGGAAGGATGGCCAGTGGCATACACACACACCCCATCGTTGGTGGCTCATACATAGTGGAACAAATGGCTGACAAGCAGCTGCATGGCCAGGTGTGGCCTGTTTCCTGGGTACCCCATGACCAATCAAGCAGATAAACGGCCTGGAGGTGGTTCTGAGTGTTACATTTGCATTTGGTAGCTGTTCACTGGAACTCCCAACATGAGGTCAAAAGAGGTGTCCATGCGAGTGAAGGAGTGTATAGGGCTATACTTTGTGCTCAGATTCAGCTGAATGCTGCTAAACTGATAGGACACTGCTTCATATTGCAGATGGATAATGACCCAAAACATACAGCAAAAGCTACCCAAGAGTTTCTCAAGGCAAAGAAGTGGGATGTTCTTCAATGGCCAAGTCAGTCACCTTATCTCCACCCAACAGAGCATGCTTTTCACTTACTGAAGACAAGACTGAAGGCAGAAAAACCCACAAACAAGCAGCAGCTGAAGGCAGCTGCAGTATAGACCTGGCAAAGCATCTCAAGGGAGGACACTCAGCATTTGTTCATGTCCATGGGTTCCAGACTTCACTTCAGGCAGTCACTGACTGCAAAGGATTTTCATCCAGGTATTAAAGGCGATCCTTCAGTTTGACATGATGTTGGTTTGTTCCATTACTTATGAGCCACCAATGATGGGGGGGGGGTATGCCACTGGCTGTACTTCCTGAATGGTTGGTGCCCCACTTTTGTCAAACCCCTTGAATTACAGCTGAAAGTCCTGTCTTCGCTCCCATCTGGGTGTCTTTCCTTTTAACTTCAATGTGGTGGTGTACAGAGGTCAACTGCCAAAACAGTTATCCTTGTTCCAATATTTGGAACAATATCTCCACAAGAGCGTTCTTGACCTGGCTAGATGTTGTGAAAGGGTTCCTCTTCACCATGAGCAGAATTCTGCGGTCATCCACTTTAGTTGTTTTCCGTTGTCTGCCAGGCCTTTTGCTGTTGCTGAGCTTGCCAGTTAATTCCTCCTTTTTCAGGATGTTCCAAACTGTTGTATTGGCCACTGCCACTGTTTTTGCTATCTCTCTGATGGGTTCATTTTGTTTCCTCAGCCTAATGATGGCCTCCTTCACTCGCATGGACACCTCTTTGGACCTCATGTTGGGAGTTCCAGTGAACAGCTACCAAATGCAAATGTAACACTCAGAACCACCTCCAGGCCTTTTATCTGCTTGATTGGTCATGCGGCACCCAGGAAACAGGCCACACCTGGCCATGCAGCTGCTTGTCAGCCATTCGTTCCATTACTTATGAGCCACCGATGATGGGTGTATGTGTATGCCACTGGCTGTCCTTCCTGAATGGTTGGTGCCCCACTTTTGTCAGAGCCCTTGAATTACAGCTGAAAGTCCTGACTTTGCCCCCATCTGGGTGTGTTTCCTTTCACCTTCAATGTGGTGGTGTACAGAGGCCAACTGCCAAAACAGTTATCCTTGTTCCAATATTTCTGGCCCTGACTGTATATGTGGCAGAATTCAATGGGGTGCTTGCGCCCCCACTGTTTCCCTTCTGCAAGCAGTGGATGCCCCCAATTCCATTGTGCAAGCGGGACCCACCACTTATACAAGGGACATTTAGCGCTTCCTAAGGGAAGCCCCAAAATTACCAGAAATGTTCATTTCTGGAAGAAGGCAGGTCAGCAGAGCTCCCTTATGCAAGCACCGCCAACCTGCCTCCTTCCAGACATGAGCATTTCTATTCAGTCCAGGTTGCTCTGGAAGTGCTAAATCAGTGCAAATGGTGGGGGCCCCTCGTACAATAGAATTGGCAGTGGTGTAACAGCCCTGCTGTATTCTGCCCATATGTGAGTGTGTGTGTGTGTGTGTGTGTATATATATATATATATATATATATATATATATATATACACACACACACACACACTGGAAGTGGCTGGAAAGGGAAGCATGATCATCTCCTGGTTCCTATTTGGTACACAGGATGATAGCTGCCGATGGCACCTCAAAAGGGAAGAAGCTCTAAAAAGGATGTTAATGGTAAGGAAGGTTATGAATATGAGGCTTTTCAAGAGCTGTCTGGGGAAAAAAATACAGTGACTAGAAGAAAATGGGTAGAATTTACCATGTGTGTTGAAATCAAAATGTTAGCTGCAGAGAAGGAGGCATGAGAATCTGATGACATCATGGAACCTGAACGGTAAGATTCAACAAGCCCAGACTATTCTGATGGTGACAATATGGTATCTGAGGACAGCACATGCTATAGTGATGATTCTGGATGGCCATTCCTGAATACAAAAAGCTGGGAATACAAACTATTTAATATCTGATAATTTCCATGTCTATAATTTGCATCACCATAGTATTACAGTGTCAGTTCCAGGTTTGAGGGAGATCTGGGCAAGGTGCCCTCTGATGGGCCCCATTCTCCATCATGAGGTGCACTCCTCCACTGGTAGGCCTTGGGGAGCTTACCCGGTGGTTGGCAACAGCACTTTAAACAATGCTAGGTGACTGAGTTTAGCCACTATTTTGATTTTCCCCAATGCCCCCCATATAGTGTTACTCTACTATCTGGGGGTGTTTGGACCACTAAGGTCTGAAAAGGATATCTAAAAGGGGGCCCAGGGCAGGTGTCACAGGGGACACTGCAGAGTAAGAGTGCTGGGCCCCCAGCAGCTGCCAAGCATGCTCACCCAGAGTAGTATTTCATTAGGAAGGTTACCTTCCAATCACACGTAAGGTCACATTATGCTGCCTAGCAATAATAAATGGAAAGGGCTTGGCAGATATATTGCTCTTTTCTTTCTCGCACCAATTACCTTCGCAACCCCAAAACAATATAACTTGAAACAGAAAATATAAATATTAGATGGCTAGTTCCATTCTTCTAAATAAGCAGGGCCCATAAAAGGCTGGGTGGTTGTGGGCTGTCCAAACCACTCTCTCTTCTGTTCAACGCCGTGCTGGGTACTGTTCAAGGGTACCTAGGAGTGCCTAAGCCAGGGATGGGGAACCTGTGGCCCCACAGATGTTGTAGGGCTGCAACTCGCATCATCTCCCACCATTGGCTATGCTGGATAAGGCAGATAGGAGCTGGAGTCCATCAACATCTGAAGAGCCACACATTCCCCATCCCTGGCCAAGACCTTTCCAAACTCTGCATGCATACATTATCTGCTGTTCTTTATGACTTGTTCCTATGCCTCTTGGTATGATGACATTCGATTCTGGTGCCTTCCCCAAACTTTGGCCATGTTAAAAGGCTAGCCATCTCTCATTCATCGGCAGGAATGGCAAGAGCTGCAGCTGGCCATGATATGATAATGAGTAAAGGCTTTAGGATTAAGAATTACACTCACTGTGATGGGGGGGGCACAAAGGTCTTGTTTCAAGTCTATGCACCACTTGAATTCATTTAAAAGCTGCTTTTGTGGATTTCAGTGGGTTGTAGGTTTGAAATGCAGGCTTTGCATTGCCCTTCTTCACAGAAATGAACTTCACCTTTCATGGATGGCAAATGAAATATTAAGTTGGTAGAAAATATTTTAAAAGGTCAGCTGTGATTATGGGAATAATTGTAGAGCTCTGCCCCTGGAAAAGTCATAATTAAACCTCCATTTGGAACAAGGAGACATGCCACTGATGATGTCATAAAGTATCTTTAAGTCCCTTTTAAATGCTTTTCATTCAGGTATGAAACAACTTCATAAAAGCTTTCCTTAGCTGGGAAAATAGAAGAGCATTCTTATGAAATATTTGTACAGTTCTAACTCTGCATTGTTTTGTGTAAAGAGAGAGATTGGGGATCTATTATGGGGCAGAGAAGACAAGGCTGAAGGTTTTTGGAATCCATCTCCATGTGTTTGCACAGAAGCCCAGCACTGCGTTCTATCCGCTATCCTGTCTGCCCAGTCTGTGACATGCCCTTCTAATGCACCTTTGTTTTGAAAGCCAATATGTAGTGCTGAACTCTTGAAAATGAAAGTTTAGAGGAAATTACAAAAACAAATTCCACCAGTTTGCTAAGTGATACATATTTTATTCATTCATTCATTCAAAGCATTTTTTTCCTGCTCGTCAGTCAAAAGGCTGAATTATTACCAGAAGCAATAATTAGTCACCTGGGCAGATGTGAGGCAGAATCTCTCACAGTCTGTACTCTCAACGATGGTGGTTACCCAAAAGTTCAACCTGCAATCTGCCAAAGTATCTGAGGACAAGAATTCGTAATATATGGATGCTTCAGTGCATGCTTAACTAGATTATCCTTTTATAGCCTGACATTCAGTTAACAGGGTTTCTAGGAACTTAAAGTAAAAATAAAAAGAGGGTATATGCTGGCCTTAGGCTCTTTCTTAGAACAGCATGTGCCATATGTATCAAGTAATTGAGAAAGGGCAAATGTTCCATTGGTGTCAGAGCAGTATTTGAGGGTACGGTACATTGCTAAAATGTCTAAATGTTCTTTGGAGCATGTGAGTTCAATTTAAAATGCTAGTTGTTTGGATTTAGGATAGCTGAAGGTCTGCCTACTCCAGTGTGATTCTGCTTGCTAGTTAAGATCTCCTGAGGAGGCTCTGCATCCCATCACCAACAACTCAAGTATGTTTGGTGAATACACAGGACACAGCCTTCTCCGTGGTGGCACCTGGTCTCTGGAATTCCCCCTCTCAGGAGGCTTGTTTATCTCCCTTCCCTCCTAGTCTTCAGAAAAATTATTAAATGTTTCCTCTAAATGTGTTTTTATGCTATCTTATCCCCAGAGTTTTGGTTCATAGTGTTGCTATTTTTAGTAAATTAGCTTCTTTTTCAATTGATGTTATCAATTTGGTTGTGTTGTGTTTGTAAGCCACTTTGGGGACCCAGTATTGGTCTGAAAAGTGTGATATAAATAGTTATATAGGCAGAAATTTGTTTATATGCAAGAATGAAGCACAGGTAGGTTTATAGAAAAAAAATGATTCTATTGATTTTGTTCTGGAACAGAAAATGTCAGGATTGATGCTGTACATCCTTTTGCGTTTTTGTCAGTGTTGTAGTCCATTTTGTATGCAGAGTTCTTAAGAGGATCAGACCAAGGGTGGAATCCAAGGGGGCGCTTACCCCTCCGCAGATTCCCTTACGGCCTTCTGCAAGTTCCCTTATGCTCCACTCGTTTCTGGGGCAACCGGAAATGAGTGGAAATGCTCATTTCTGGAATGGGGCAGGTCAGCAGATCTTGCATAAGGGAGCTCAGCCAACTTGCCCAAATCCAAAGGAGAGTTTCTGCTAGTTGCAGGACTTCCCCTGGGAAGTGCTAAATGGCTATTGCTCAAGCAGTGGGTCACACTCACACAACGGAATTGGCAGGACCCACCACTTGCACAACAGAATCAGTGGGGTGCAAGAGAAGCAACTGAGGCATCAGCACCCCATGGGATTCTGCCCCAAAGGTCCATCTAATCTAGCATTCTGTTCACAGAGTGGCCAAGCAGCTGCCTGTGGGAAACCTCACAAGTAGGACATAAATATTCCCCAGCAACTGGTATACATAGGCTTACTGTCGCTTCTAGTCGAGGTGGCCTTGATAACCTTATCCTCCATGAATTTCTCCAATCCTTTTTCAAAGCTATCCAAATGGGTGGCCATCACTATATCTTTGGGTAGCAAATTCCATGCTTTTACTATGTGCTGTGTGAACTTCTTTTAGCTGTCCTGGATCTCCCTCCATTCTTGATTTGCTACTTTTCTAATTAAAAAAAAGTCAAATCTTTCAGGTGCCATAATTCTCTTCTCAGACTGCTCTTGAATATGTTTACTGAGAAGTAAATCCTATTGGCTCGGATCCTGAGTTGCCCTTCCATGAACGAAATGGCTCCTTCCATTTACAGAATGGACTTCAATCCAGTGGAGGCTCCGGTTGGCAGAAGTGGGGTAGGTGATTTGCACAGATTCTCCCTGCAGCCCCCAGAGCCACCTCCCACACTGTTCTGGAGGGTCATATGGGGCTGCAGGGGCAAAAGTGAATCATCAAAAGTCACCTCCCCCCTTCCACCACCACAAGGAGCATCTTGTGAGCAGAGGACCACTCTGTGGAATCCAAGCCACTGAGTTCAATTAGATTTACATCCCAGTAAGTGCATTTAGGATCACAGCCTGATACTAAGCATGTTTACTCAGAATTATCCCACTCATTTCAATGGGATTTGGGATGTGCACTCAAACCACTTTCACCACACTACAGAATGTCTATTTTACCTTGATTATGTTTTGTTGGGCTGTTCCGGGCCCTTTGTTGGGCAGCTACAACTGCATTGTAGAGGTTAGTACTATCTAGGCCACAGGCTTTGTTGGTGTTTGTTCTTTTTATGGATTTTTGCTGTTATCATCATATGGATTTTATTATATGGGATTTTATTACTGTAAGCTACAAGAATAAAATTTGGGATGGGAAAGGCAGCCTAGAAATATTTTAAATCAGTCAATCAAGTCTTCATCCATTATTCCAAACAAATATGCTTATAGCTGCCAGCTTGGTCTTATTTTTTTCTTATTTTTTCTTTTTGCTGCATGACTAAAATTTTCTGCATGACTAAAATTCTTCCAGAATTTTCTTCTAGGGACCCTAATGCCACTTTGAAATAACTCCCCTTTGATCTACAGCCATTTTGTATCATTATTCTTATCTAGAATTACTAGAATAATTTTATATCAATCAGCTATTTAACCAAATCCCAGTGTTTTGACCCACTAGGAGTGGCTTTGTCATTTACTACTTTCTTTTTTATCTATAACATAATATTATAGTACTAAATTCCAGATAGTACTGATGTAAATCAGAAAGTAAAATAAAACTACAACATGAAGGCTATTTTCCTTGAATGTAAAGATTAATGTTGGAAGATAGCCTGATTAATTATATTCTTCATGTAATATGAAGACTCTCTCGGGGTATATCTAAACTACATATTGAAACTGGTTTAATAATCACTCTTATCTTCTCAGTGAATCCTGGGAGTTGTAGTCCTTGAGAAGTAGGGGTATGGCTCTGTAACAGAATGCACCCTGGCAAATCTTACAATTGCTAAGATTTCTGTGGAGGAACCCACGATAGAACCCATGATGAGTTAAATAGCATAGTCTTTATTATATATTTATATTTTTATTTATTTCATTTCTATACCGCCCAATAGCCGAAGCTCTCTGGGCAGTTCACAAAAATTAAAACCAAACAACACACAATAAAACAATTTAAAATATATAGAACATTAAAACCACAATATAACAATACAACCACAATAAAACCTAGCAGCAGTGCAGGAGTTTAAAATACAGATTTAAAACAGCAAAGCTAAAAATTTAGAAAGCTAAAATGCTAAAATGCCTGGGAAAATGAAAAGGTCTTCACCTGGCGCTGGAAGGAATACAATGTAGGTGCCAGGCGAACCTCACCAGGGAGCTCATTCCAGAGCCGGGGTGCCACAGCAGAAAAAGCCCTCCTCCTAGTAGCCACCCGCCTCAGTTCCTTTGGCAGGTGCTCACGGAGAAGGGCCGCTTATAATTAATCAGGCTATCTGAATATAATTAATCAGGCTATCTTCCAACATTAATTAAGACAATGATCTTAAGGTCCGGGCAGGCACATATGGGAGGAGGCGATCCTTCAGGTAACCTGGCCCCAAGCCATTAAGGGCTTTGAATGTTAACACCAGCACTTTGAATCGAGCCCGGAAATGGACTGGCAGCCAATGCAGCTGGAAAAGTACTGGCGTAATATGAGCTCACAGGCCAGTCCCTGTTAACAATCTTGCTGCCCTATTTTGGACCAGCTGAAGTTTCCGGACCGTTTTCAAAGGCAGCCCCACGTATAACGCATTGCAGTAATCCAGACGAGAAGTTATCAGAGCATGGATAACTGTAGCTAGGCTATCTCTGTCCAGAGAAGGGCGTAGTTGGTATACCAGCCTAAGCTGATAAAAAGTGCTCCGTGCCACTGAGTTCACCTGTGCCTCAAGTGACAGTTCTGGATCCAAGAGCACCGCCAAACTACGAACCTGATCCTTTAGGGGGAGTGCAACCCCCTCCAGAACAGGTTGAATATCACCTAGCCGGGCAGAACAGTACCTCCGTCTTGTCTGGATTGAGTTTCAGTTTATTGGCCCTCATCCAGTCCATTACCATGCCCAGGCACTGATTCAGAACAGCCACTGCCTCACCTGGGTTTGATGAGAAAGAGAGGTAGAGCTGGGTGTCATCCGCATATTGATGGCACCTCAGCCCACACCTCCGGATAACCTCCCCCAGCGGTTTCATGTAGATGTTAAACAGCATGGGGGATAAAATAGAGCCCTGTGGAACCCCATGGCACAATTGCCATGGCACAGAGCAATAATCCCCCAGCACCACCTTCTGGAATCGGCCATCCAAGTAGGAGCGGAACCACTGTAGTTCAGTGCCTCCAACTCCCAACCCAGACAACCTATCCAGAAGGATACCATGGTCGATGGTATCGAAAGCCGCTGAGAGGTCCAGGAGAATCAACAGGGTCACACTCCCCCTGTCCCTCTCCCGGCAGAGGTCATCCCACAGGGTGACCAAGGCAGTTTCCGTTCCAAAACCAGGCCTGAAGCCCAATTGAAATGGATCTAGATAATCCGTTTCATTCAACAGTGCCTGGAGCTGTCCTACAACCACCCGCTCAAGCACCTTGCCCAGGAAGGGGATGTTGGCCACTGGCCTATAATTGTTAACATCCTCTGGGTCCAGGTTAGGCTTTTTCAGGAGTGGTCTAATTACTGCCTCTTTTAAAGTGGCAGGCACCACTCCCTCTCTCAAGGAGGAATTTACAGCCTCCTGGACCCAGCCAGACATCCCCTCCTTGTTTGATTTAATAAGCCATGAAGGGCAAGGGTCAAGCACATAAGTGGTTGATCGGACTTGGCCAAGCACCTTGTCCGCATCCTTAGGCCTCAGTAACTGAAACTCATCCAATAAAACTGGACCAGACGGTGCTCTGAACGCCTCTACCAATGGAACTGCGTTAATGGTGGTGTCCAATTCATGACGAATCTGAGCAACTTTATCCTCAAAGTGCTGTGTAAACTCGTCACAGCGTGCTACCGAGGGTTCCATCGTCTCTCTCCCTGGCCCAGAATGTAACAGGCCACGAACCACTCGGAAAAGCTCCGCTGGACGACACTGAGAAGATGCAATGCTGGTGGAAAAGAACTGTCTCTTTGCCACCCTCACCGCCACAGAGTAGGCTTGATAGTGGGCTCTTACCTGTGTTTGGTCAGACTCAGCACGAGTTTTCCTCCACCTGCATTCTAGCCGTCTCCCCTCTTGCTTCATTGCCCTCAGCTCAGGTGTATACCAAGGAGCTGACCGGGCTCTGCTCAGAGGGAGGGGGCGCTTGGGCGCGATCGTGTCAACTGCCCGAGTCATCTCTGCATTCCACAGAGCGACCTGGGCTTCGACAGGAGCACCAGCCATACCAGCAGGAAAATCCCCCAGAGCCCTCTGGAATCCATCGGAATCCATTAATCTCCATGGGTGGACCATTTTAATAGGTCCCCCACCCTTGCAGAGGGGGAAGGCTGACAGGAGTCTAAACCTCAGCAGGAAGTGAGCTGTCCATGACAAAGGGACAGATGTTAATTCCTCCATTTTCAGATCACCATCCTCCTGCCCAGTCAAGAAAACCAGATCAAGCGTGTGTCCTTTTATATGCGTTGGGCCGATGACATGTTGGGACAGCCCCATGGTTGTCATGGTGGCCATGAAGTCCTGAGCCGCCCCAGCTACAGCGGCCTTGGCATGAAAGTTGAGATCCCCCAGGACCATCATCCTAGGGGTCCTCAACACCGAGTCCGAGACCACCTCTGTCAGCTCAGGCAGGGAGTCTGATGGGCAGCGGGGTGGGCGGTACACCAACAGAATCCCTAATCTGTCCCGGGTACCCAACACAAGGTACAAACACTCAAGATCTGCACTCGAATATTATATAGCATATAGTCTTTATATAGCATAGCATATGTACTGTATAAGTATAGTCTTATACATGTCTACTCAGAAGTAAGTCTCATTGCGTTAAATGGGGCTTACTCCCAGGTCAGGGCATAAGTTTACAGACAATAAGCATGTCCAACTGTGTGTTTACCTCTCCTCTGCTGTTTCCCATGTCAAATTTTGGATTGTAACCTCATCAAGTCAGGGACTGCTCTCTTGTACTCTGTAAAGTGTTATCTTTGAGATATTCTTTCATGTTATACAGTGATGAAATTCTGTTCCACCCTGTTTGGCCTATGGAATGGGTCTGAATCTTCTGCAAATATCCCGTCATATGTCCCCTAACGTTTCCTGCGCTGAAGTTAAACCAGTTTCTTCTTCTTCATTGGTCATCGTTCTTTGTCCTCTGGAAAAGTTATCTTCTTTCATTCATATTCCTTTGGTACTTACAGTGAAATAGATTTCCTGCACAGTGTCTGATCTTTTCTATTACATTTGTGTGGGCATTTTGCTATATAAATAATTCCAATATCAGCTCCAAAAAAAATAGCTATGTTAGTCCGATACCATAAGAAATCAAAACTGCTGTAGTACTGGAAGATTTAGGGTGCAATCCTATGCATGTTTCAACAGAATGGCTGGGGAATGCTGGGACGTGTAGGTCTTTTTAAGACTAAACATGCAGAGGATTGTGTCTTTACTAATTTATGGTAATATGGTAAAAGCTTCTGTTTATTTATAAAGATTTTACTCTACTTGAATCTTACAACTGAATTTAAACTTTTCTCATGGTATACTTTCAAGTCTTTATTATAAAAGAAATAGGAAATAACCAGTATGAACATTGTACATAGGTGTCTTGGGCCCGAACTCTCAGGCACACACTCTGGCATTCTGACACAGGACACCCCAAATCAGTGAGACTCTTTTATTGTAGCAAATCCCATGGTTATACTCTCTGGAAACAGCTGATGGTAATTAGCTATAGACTCCATATAATTCTACAACAGTCAAAAGCTAATAACTATATCCATGTCAGAAAACTATACAACTTGGTTTCCCCATTGCTATCTCTACAGCTCAGAATCCAGGGCAAGGGGCTCGAACGATTCCTGGTGCAATTCATCCCAGGCAATCCAAGACAAGAATTCTAGAAAAAGACCTAAAGAAATCCACACATGCAGAGATTTAGTCCCACCTTGAAATGTTGGAACCTCTGTGCTACATGGGTCATGGCCTATGAAAACCAAGAGTCAAAACATAGGTTCAAGAGTAAGTCCAGAGTAATCCCCCACACAGAAAGATTTTGACAACCACAGTTTCCACTTCAGTATCTCCATTCTACATGGATCCAGACTTAGAAAAGTCCAAAAGTCAGGATCAGTCCAAGCCAGCAGGGATCTGGGCTCACTTACGCTGAAGACAGAGTTTGCTACATAATCCGTAGCAAATAACAATTCAAGCATAGCAGTACTTTCTGTGGTAGGCGTTTAACAATACAAAGTTCAATGAGATGAGAGTTCAAATTGGATGAGAGTCCAAGTGAAGAGTGCCTCAGATGGTGGTAAGTCCAAACAGAGAGAACGTTGCACAGTAAAGACAAGAATGTTCCTAGCCAAGGCTCCAAGCCTGGGCATCTGTTTAAAAGTGAAGGTGTGGCTGCAATAGCCTTCCATCCGAAGAATTAAATGACAAGGGATTTTAGCCCATCAGTGAGGCCCCGTCTGAACAGGGTGTCTCCATTCTGCCCTTCAGGGTGACGTTTCAACCAGTGTGACACCTCTGAACCCACCTCCCCTCTTATGTTAGGTTCTCACAAAGAGGCTGCCAGCTTCCTTCTCTGTCAGGTCCGAAGCAAGCAGCTGGATGGGAATAACACTCACCTGCTTCCCTCTGAGAACACTGACAGAGATAAGCTCACACTGATTCTGACATTCCTCAGGCTGATTAGGCCCACACCATTCCGGACCATTTCTGATCATATTCTGGCTATAAACTTTAAGGCCCACTGCAGTACTGGAGCTGGGCCATAACATCAGGTGACTATTAAAACCTCAAAAATATTAAAAGTCTTACCTTCAAAATATGTATTTCTCTACCATTTAGTAAACACTTACTTTAAAAGTTAAAACTTGCACAAATACCATATATTTGTAACTGTGATAACCAATCCAGATCTGAAATGCTATAATTTTGAAAATGTGTATATATTGTTATATGTAGTACCCAGTCAAGGAAGCTGTATTTAGCAGCCAAAAAGGTAGTCAAATGGTTTGTGCATATTATGACTGACATCAATCTTCTGCTGTTATGAGAAGACCAATCAGGCATATTTACCCAAGGTGGAGATTGGAAAGTTGGAACTAGCTGCAATCCTAAAGCAAATCAACAACTCATATGTAGGAATTGCTTACTGACATTCATCTGCTTTTACAGCAATATCAACGAATGGTAGAGCCAGTGGGGTGTCAAGAGTCCAAGCCACATAACCTGGAGATGAATGCATTATATACATAAGAACATGTCAAGAGAAGCATCATGTACAGAAGAACTGCCTAGAAGGATCAGAGGCAACCGATGAAGGCTTGGAACTGTTGACAGACAAGACACAGGAAATCATTAGAGGTATCATATCTGCCATGTGAGGATCCAGTCTGATTCCACCCAAGGACTCACTGCTTTAGAAATTAGGACATCATTCCTCCTGACCTGAGCACAGTTGGCAACTTGGCATACATTGCCAAAGAGTCTCCCCATGCCTCAGGTTGCATAGACTGCAGCACAGCAGCATATAAATTTCCAGCTGGAGCTCTGAGATGGGGTCAGAAGGCTGGATGGAGAATTGGGGACTACTCAGCCTGTCTTGGTAGTACATGCCAAGGAGGAAAAACAAGGGAGGAGAGGGGGCCTTGTTATATGGAAGAGAACGTGTCATGTGTGTTATGGTGCTATGGCTAACCCCCCCTCCCCCCAAGAGACTATAACAATGTAATTGCTGCTTCTTAAACTTGTCATTGCCCTTGGGGTTAATGTTGAGGTGAGCTTACCTGCTCAACTTGCACTCAGAAGCTTCCACAACAGCATTCTTTATTGATACATACATGAGAGCATACTAACCCCAGTCTGTGTGGCTCCAAAGCCTAAAAAAGACAACAGTGAAGAGGCCCTGCCCAGGCCTCCAGAAAGAAAAGAGAAACCAAAATGCTGAAGGCATCTTAAAGATATAGACACATGCATATATCACAAAAGAACTCTAAAAATACTGTAATGGAAAGCTTAACTGGTGTATTCTACATTTCCCCAGGCATTTACTATAGGGAGATATACTGTTATGGAAAAAAAAAATGGCCCTGAAACTAGGCAGACACTGAGGGCAACACCTACACGAGAGACAGGAAGGTGAAGGGCAGTTTTGGTAGGTTGAGGCCTAGTTGTGTGTGAGAAATTACTCCAGAAAAAACACTTGTTAACATAGACAGAGTGATCTCTGTATCCATTTTTCCTTGTAGTACAGTAGAGCAAGGGTAGGGAGAAGATAGATCTGTATCTACTGGTAGATCTCTTGAGTGATTTGCAGTAGACTAGCATGGGTTTCTGACTCTCAGTTTTTTCACAATAGTAACAAAATGACTTTTTCCACTTATATTAGGCTGCTGAAATGAAGACAGTGTGGGGTACCCAGGAGTGGACTTCTGTGTGAAAGGACAGTAAATTCAGTTCAGTTCTGGTACTGAAAACCAGTTAATAGGTTCAGAATGTGTTCAGAGGTATCCTGTTCTTTAATCTAAGTGTATGTCATCTGCACCTGGCTCTTATTGGTAGATCATGGGGTTCTAGTTTAAAAAGAACAAACTAGATCCAACAACTCTTTGATGAGCTTCCACCGGGCTTTGAAAAACTGGCTGTTCAGGGGGGCATTTGGGGTGGGCTAGGGCTTTTTAGAGCAGTGATGTTTTGTTTGTTTTTTTTGGTTCAGTTGATTATGTAAATTTGTTTTTAGTATTGTATGCCACCTAGAGTGGCTGGGTAGACGGCCAGATGGGTAGCTACTAAATCAAATAAACTCTGAAGTTTGCCTGTCCCTGGAACAGAGGTCCTTCTTACATCAGTCTGCAGACTGATATATCTCTTTAAGGAACATGTTAGCTCAGCTTCTGGAATATGCTACTACAATTAGGATTTTTTGGCCTTTCATACCAAGCACAAGAAGTTCTACCTGTTGCATCACAGTATGCAGTATTAGAGAAATATAAATACAGTATGGATCAACAAGGGGATGGGTGCAATGAGAAAATAGGTACAAACAAATGTTACAAGGGCAATTCTGACCTAAATCAAGCAAACATAATTAAGGTTAAGGAGATTTAAACTAATGAGGTATCATTAAACTGAAAATGTTACTGCCAAAATGTAAGATAAATACAGAATGACAAAGCATATTAAATGTTTCCTACAAACCTACAACATCTGTATATATTTCTGAAAAGCCTTGATTAATGAACTGATAAAACCCATTTGTTAATTTAAGTAATGCTGATGTTACATACAGAGTGATTTACTGTATGCTTTTAAAGATCCCAAAACAGTGGACTGAACACCAAAAAGAGATATTACTTTAAATATGTGTTTAGCAGCTATGTCTTCTTCTTTTTTTCTTTTTTACTCAGCTGCAGGCACTGCCCCATGATCTGGGCTGGGATCCCACGGGAACTTTTAAGACCTGGATTGCAGCCTCTGTGCCTGCTTTAGAGTAAAATTAAAAAGACACAGCTGTTAGACACACATGTAAAGTAACATCTGTTTTGTCCCTGAATGATTCAGCACTTTGAATTTGAATGTATTCTCCAGATGGGCTTGCTGACCCTGAACTGATTCATTCAGATTATGAGGGAGTGCTGAATAGTAACACTTGATTACGGAAATATTTGGTCTTTCTTGTTTCAAATGTCTGTCTTTCCTTGAATAACTATAACTAGTATGAAAACTATGTTTTACATAACATTAACATAAAACATCCCTCTGTTTTTGCCTATACTAATTTAATTGCTTGCCTAAATTGTTAACTTAGTAGTCACAGTAATTTGTTAGATTCTACTATATTGATGCATGAAGTCGCATCTTGAGACATATGTCTGAAATGGAGAAATACACTGGTGCCACTCTTCATGTGTCCAAAGACGTGCTTTTAAAGCAACGTATAAAGCGACTCTCCCTCTTGATGCTCAATTGCTTGGAAAAGTTCATCCTGTTTCTCTGAGCCTCAACAGAATAATTGTGCTTAAGGCCTCTTTGAAAAGCTTGCCTGCCTAATTTCCAAAGCAATTAAGATCCTCAAATGACAAGACAAAGTCATTTTTATTTTTTCTTCCTGCCTGCCTTAATTGTTTTGGGATTGATGTGAACAGAAAAGCAAGGTTCCTTTATTGCATCACCACATAATCTTCCTGTTGAATGTACTAAAACTGATACAGGATATTGCTTGGTACACCTTCGCTAGAGTGGACAAAAAAGACAGATTAGACAGATTCGTGGAGGATAAGGATATTACTCATGATTGCTATATGCTACCTTCACTTGGGCAGTGGAGCTCGGACCTCAGAGGCCACTTGCACATCCCTGGGCAAAAGGGACAAAAGAGGCTGTAGGTTTGGCATAACATTTGCATAAGTTAATCTATATGTATAAATGCACATTTAGAAATAATTACAATAATTTAAATAGCCTGCTATCCGATGCTATCTGTTGATGAGCAACTTCAGGGCTCTTGCCCTCCCTTCATATGGTTCTTTATCTTTAAACCAGACTTGGATTGGACACCCTGTCAAATAGACAGTTGTCTCTGTAAAGTAAGACACAGGGCCACCCTGTCAGTAGATTAATGTGCTTTAGAAGCACCTTCAAGCAGTAATTTCCTCTGCTTTACTAAGGTTGCAATCCTATGGGGATAGTCGGTTGCCTCCGAACTCAGAGGCAGCCAACTATCCAATGCAGGGCAGGCGGACCACAGAGGGGATCCTCTCCTCTGTACTCTGGCTGCCCTGCATTTGCGGCTAGACAGCCAATTCTGGCTGTCTAATCAGGGTGCCTCCGACTGCGCGGGGGGAGCTGGACAGCAGCTAGGAAGCATTGTAATGGTGCTTCCGTGGTTCCCTCCCCAGGAACGCCTCCTTTTTGGCCAATCCATGCTGTTCTTCTGTGCATGGATCTGGGAACAACCCGTGCCTCCTACAAGGTGGTGGGGGAGGGGGCGGGGAATTGGATTTCTAGGGACTGAGCTCAGAGCACTACCTCCGAGCTCAGTTCCCAGAAACTAAAAAATCCTATGGCCATCTAGATGCTGTCTAGTGGCCATAGGATTGTGCCCTAATAAAAATTAATTATTACAAATTATTTTAAAATACAGTTATCTATCTATCCATCCATCCAAGACTGTGTCGATGTATCATGCTGTGAATCTTGTCACAGCTCTACTCAAATCAGAAATGGCATTCTGCCTGATTATTAGACAAACGGGTCCAGGATACTGATGATCACATGTGTAGCAAGGAAAAGCTATTTTTAAAAAATACATAGAAGGGTTAATTTAGTAGAAGCCTGCTCACAAAGAAGATTTCAAGCAAAGGGAATAGTGTGGTGTGGTGTGTAGTTTGTTATGAGAATAATTAGGGTAGGAGGTACATGTATACCAGTCTGAACTGCTTGGGGAAAAGGAAAGGAAAGGAAAGGTTCCTCCTGTGCAAGCACCGGGTCATAACCGTCAGATAAAACATAACAAATAAAACACAGGAGCTTAGAGAAGGAAAACTACCTGTTTAATTGGCACCCTGATGGGATCTCAGAAACAAAGACTTAAGTTTGTTGCCAACTAAAGCATGAAATAGTAGCCAATTCCTGATATTATGTACTACAATAGGACCCAAAGCATCAGAGAGGTACATTACATATTGAAAAATCCAACACAATTTCCCTGTTTTATTTGCAGATTTCCAGATACATTTTTCTGGCTAAGAAGACATTTGGATACAGTGGAAGTACAGGAGCTCTGGCAGGGGAAAAAATGAGCACTTTTTCCCTAGCCAGAGCTTTGTTTTAGTTTATACTTAGCAAATTGAAAGTCTGCCCTATTAAACTATAAAATATCTTGACTTAAGAGGAATGGCTAGAGGTTTCCTTTGGAGAAACAGAAGACAATAGTTTCTTCCGCAGCTGTTACACATTAAGGACCCAACCAAATCAAAACCATTAATGCAAATTGAGCAAGCAGGGTTGTTTACCTTTAGTCCTACATTCAGCAACAATGAGCCTTTTCATCATTAGACACCAAGCACTCCCATTATAGATATAAACAACAATACAATTCTTTGTTCTTAAATAATATATATTTATTAGCTCCCTAGGAACTAGGAAATGAGTATTCAAATGATGAAGATACAGTCAGTGCAGCCAAAATAACCAGGTACGCACTTCAGCTTAGAACTGGCACCATTGGAGGCCTCACGTCATTCCCTTGAGGCAAAGCAATAAGGCTCTGCAAGGTCACTGTGGTACTGCAGACCTGTGTGAACATTCTGGTGCTTGAATCATCTCGTGGCCCGTTGGTAAACAGGAATCTAGTTGCATTCAATAGAAAAGATAGGGAAGGACAGGCAATGAGACAATTTGATCACTGTGTGGATCTCCTAGAGTTCTTGAACTCACAGGCAAAACGCTGGAGAGCTGGTGCCAGTCCGCGCTGACAATACTGGGCTAGGAAGACCAGTGGTCTGACTCGGAATAAAGCAGCTTCCTACGTTCCTATCACGTTCCGTACTGGAAAAGGCCTGAGCCCCGAGGTTCGAAATTCTGGCCGGGGGGGAGGCGCTCCATCCCTCCCCCCCCCCGAATCCTGGCCGGCCGGGTCTGCAAATGGCGACGGCCTTAGCC
This sequence comes from Heloderma suspectum, assembly GCF_057233095.1. NCBI lineage: Eukaryota > Metazoa > Chordata > Lepidosauria > Squamata > Helodermatidae > Heloderma > Heloderma suspectum. The sequence goes on along the minus strand of NC_139460.1, from coordinate 54,843,194 downwards.
GCTGCCGTTTGCGTCCCTGCAGTCAGCCGTGATAGGCCATGTAAATGTTTACGTAGCCTATCACGGCTGAGTAAAAAACAACAACAACCACGCGTACGCAAATGGCGGCGCCCATGGGCACTGCCATTTGCGTTCCTTATTTTGGCACGTCTAGTCTACGTAAACATTTAGCGTCTACGCTATTTGCGTCCCCCTTATTTTCGCCGTAGTCTACGTAAATGTTTACGTAGACTAGACGTGCCAAAATAAGGAACGCAAATGGCGGCGCCCATGGGCGCCGCCATTTGCGTATGCGTGGGGGGTTTTTGTTTTTTTTTACTCAGCCGTGATAGGCTACATAAACATTTACGTAGCCTATCACGATATTTTTTAAAAATCTAGCCGTGATAGGCTACATAAATCTTTACGTAGCCTATCACGTTTTTTTGTTTTTTTTTACTGGAAATGGCAGCGGCGGCAGCCGGTCGGAAGAGCAGCCGCTGCAGCCGCCGCAGCTGCCGCCGTCAGGAAGATTCGCCCAAGGTAAGTCCCGTCCCGGGGGGGCGGGGGGGGCAGACCGTTTCACCACCGATTTCGGGGGGCCGAATGCGCTGGCATTCGGCCTCCCCGAGATTCGTGGCAAAATTCTCTGACATCCCTAAAAGAACTAGTTTGCTGATATGGATCAACCCAGCTGCTTGAATTTTTGGATTCTCCAGCGCTCATCACACTAGTCCCCATAGTCACACTCCCAAGCTAGGAGCATAGCTATGGGGACTGTCACGATGAACACCTGCATTTACAAAATGCACCACTAAACTATGGACTTGCGCACGCTCCGGGAGAGAGCGCAGGACAGGACGGCCTGGCGCGCTGTGGTCCATGGGGTCACGAAGAGTCGGACACAACTGAACGACTGAACAACAACAACCACTAAACTACTGGCTAAACTCCAACCTATCACTCACCACCCCCATTTTCCCTCATGTCTTTATCTCCCCCAACCCAGGTCACTTCATTGTGTCAGAGCTCATCTGAGGAGAAAGCAAGGTCAGGGGACATTCTGCGGAAAAATAAGCCTCTGGTTGGAGTTGGGTGAAGACTTAGAACCCCTTACCCATCTACCCCTTCAGCTGTTAAAATAGGAGTCCCAGCCACTGCTGTATATGTGATTGCGACTGTGAGGTGGTAAGGCCCACATTTCATTAGAGGAAGGCAGGTCTTCCTCTAATACTTTGGTACTGGGGAATACTTTACTCAGCAGTATTTCTTTAACTTTCCTCTTCCTCAGTTTAATAACAGATGTTTTCCTCCAATAAATCTGGCATGAAAAGGACCTACAACAGCCTTAACTTCCTCTGCTAAGGTATTTAAAGCTTTAAAAAGTGGTAGCACTGGGGACAGCATTAAGAAGAACAGAAAGTTCCTCTGACAGTCTTCACCTTCTACTCTGAGGGGAAATAACCAGCCCACTTGTACTATGTGGTGTGTGGCAGCAAACTGTTGGCTGAATTACATGTGAAAATGCTGGTTTCCCTGAAAATGCTGAGCACTTTCTTATTGTTTGTTTGTAGCATTTATATACTGCTCCACATGTACCCAGAATCCAGAGCAGTGAACAATAAAAGATAAAAAGAATAAAACACCATATTACAAATGTTGTTTTTAAAACATAACCAGTAAAAACCATGGCTGGTCAGTCAAAGAAGGCTTCTTGAAATAAAGATGTTTTCAGGAGGCACCAAAAACAACACAATGTTGGTGCCTGCCTGACCCCAGAGGTAGGGAGTTCCATAGAAAGGGGGCCACCACACTGAAGGCTCTTCTCTAGGTAGACTCCAGTCAGGCCATAGGTCCATGTGGAACCACTAGGAGCATGCCAACTGATGACCTCAGTGACCAGGCAGGTTGATAAGGGAGAAAGCACTCTCTCAGATATCCTGGTTCCAAGTTATTTAGGGCTTTATACACTAGTACCAAAACCTTAAACCTGGCCTGATAGTGAATAGGGAGCCAATGCAGTTCCCTCAGCAAAGGAGTTGCATGCTGAAATGAAGCAGCTTCTGACCACAGGTGAGTTCCTGCATTCTGCACTAGCTCCAGCTTCCAGAGCAGCCTTAAGGCCAGCCCCACATAGAGCGCATTACAGTAATCCAGTCTTGAGGTTACTAGCACCTGTATCACTGTGGCCAAGCTATCCCTGCCCGAGAGGCCGTAGCTAGCAAACCAGCTGAAGCTGGTAAAAGGCACTCCAAGCCACCATGGTCAATTGGGCATCCAGCGACAGTGATGGATCTAGGAGTATCTGCAGTCTATGAAACTGATCTTTCAAAGGGAGTAAAACCCTAACCAGAACAGGCAATGAGCCTATCTCCCAGACTCAGGAACCACTCACCCACAGGGCTTCCATCTTGTCAGGATTCAGCTTCAGTTTATTGGCCCTCATCCAGTCCATCACTGAGTCTAGGCACTGATCCAGAACTTGCACATCCTCACCTGATTCAGATGTCACAGAGAGACAGAGCTGTGTGTCATCACCATACCGATGGCACTTGGCTCCAATTCCCCTGATGACCTCTCCAAGCAGCTTCATATAGGTGTTGAACAACATTCAGGACAAGATGGTACCCTGTGGAACCCCATAGCTCAATTGCCAAGGGGCCAAGGAATGGTCACCCAATGTCTGAAATTGACCCCAGAGGTAGGACCATAACTACCGCAACACAGTGCCTCCAATGCCCAGCCCATTGAGTCGATCCAGAAGGATACCATGGTCGATAGTATCAAAAGCTGATGAGAAATCGAGCAGAATTAACAGGGTTGCACTTCCCCTGTCCCTTTCTTGATAAAAATCACCCATCAGGACAACCAAAGCTGGTTCAGTCTTGTAACCAGGTCGAAGCCCAGACCGAAATGGGTCTAGATCACCAGTATCCTCCAAGAGTGCTTGCAGTTGCTCCACCATGATATGACTTGGTACAGACTTAATATGACTGCTACTGTTGCTGTTACTGCTGTTATTGTTGCTGGTTTTATTGTTAGCTTGTATTGTTGCTTTTATTGTTTTTTATGTTTTTATCACTTTTAATATTGTAACTGTTTTTATGTATTTTATTGCTGAAAGCCACCTTGGGAGGGCTTCTGCCCTGAAAGTCGGCCAAGAAATGTTTTAAATAAATAAAATAATAAATAAATGATCCTCTTAAGTACCTTCCCTAGGAAAGGGGTATTTGCAACTGGGCAGTACTTGTGAAATACCATTGGGTCCACAGTGGGTTTCCTCAGGAGTGGTCGTACTACTGCCTCCTTAAGGACTGCAGGAACCACCCCTTCACACAGAGATGCATTTACCACTCCCTGGACTCACCCGGTCATACCAACTCTGCTAGCTTTTATTAGGCAGGAGGGGCAAGGATTGAGAGGGCACATGGTTGGTTGCATTGCTGCAAGCATGTTGTCCACGTCATCAGGCCACAACAACTGAAATTGATCCCACAAAATCAGGCAGATGGTGGTATCAGACACCTTGACTGGAGCTGCACTAATAACAGTGTCAAGTTCATTGTGGAGACAAGTGATTTTGTCCTCAAAATGCAATGCAAAAAGGCCACAGTGTAGGGATGGACAAAAGTCACTTACCTGGTCCTGCAGCTTGCTTCGCGGTGGGGGGGAGGCGCTCCGTCCCTCCTCCGAAATTCTGGGTGCGGGGGAGGCGCCCCGTCCCTCCCCGCCGAAATTCTGGCCGGGGGGGAGGCGCCCCATCCCTCCCCGCCAAAATTCTGGCCGGGGGGGAGCGCCCCACCTCTCTGGCCGCGAAAGTTCTTCTCCTGCCGGGACACAAATGGCGGCGGCCGTAGCCGCCGCTGTTTGCGCCCCTGGCCTGCAGTCAGCCGTCATAGGCTACGTAAATCTTTATGTAGCCTATCACGGCTGACTTTGAAAAAAAAAAAAAGCACTTATGCAAATGGTGGCGCCCATGGGTGCCGCCATTTGCGTACGTGCTTTTTTTTTTTTTTTTTCAAAGTCAGCCATGATAGGCTATGTAACTGAGAAACCTTATGATGAAGGTGAAAGAAGAAAGTGCAAAAGCTGGGTTGCAGTTAAACCTCAAAAAAACCGAGATTATGGCAACCAGCTTGATTGATAACTGGCAAACAGAGAGAGAAAACGTGGAGGCAGTGACAGACTTCGTCTTTCTAGGTGCAAAAATTACTGCAGACACTGACTGCAGCCAGGAAATCAGAAGCTGTTTCCTTCTTGGGAGGACAGCAATGACAAATCTTGATAAAATAGTGAAGAGCAGAGACATCACACTGACAACAAAGGTCCACATAGTTCAAGCAATGGTATTCCCCGTAGTAACCTATGGCTGCAAGAGCTGGACCATAAGGAAGGTTGAGCGAAAGAAGATAGATGCTTTTGAACTGTGGTGTTGGAGGAAAATTCTGAGAGTGCCTTGGACTGCAAGAAGATCAAACCAGTCCATACTCCAGGAAATAAAGCCAGACTGCTCACTTGAGAGAATGATATTAAAGGCAAAACTGAAGTACTTTGGCCACATAATGAGAAGACAGGATACCCTGGAGAAGATGGTGAAGCTAGGGAAAGTGGAAGGCCAAAGGAAGAGGGGCCGACCAAGGGCAAGATGGCTGGATGATATTCTGGAGGTGACGGACTCCAGCTTGGGGGAGCTGGGGGTGGCGATGGACAACAGGAAGCTCTGGTGAGGGCTGGTCCATGAAGTCACGAAGAGTTGGAAGCGACTGAACGAATAAACAACAACTCTGCTATTGAGCTGCGGCTCTTCCCCATAGGCAAATGCATCCTGATTCTAGAATTTATCAGCAAATGACTGCAATAGCACTGAAAACACTAATATCAAAATAATGGTGACAATATCATGTTTTCTAATTACTAGATTACATCTTTCTGTTTTACATATACAACAGAATTTGACATATAAAATCATAGATTAGCCCTTCTAAGAACTCTAAATTTAAGAGAACAAATTGATGAGAGTAAAAAATAGACGAGTACTTTTCCCATACACAAGGAGAGCACAGATAGGAGTGTTTTGTCTCCCAAAAGTGAGTTAAAACCCGAGAGCTCCAAAGATAATTTGGAAGCTTTGAAGAATTTAATTGCCCTTGATGAAAAGAAATATCTCGAAACGTGTCGGCACACAAATACATTGGGAATTAAACCTTGCAGCTGTCTGTTATTGGTTGTTCTTGTTGTTTTTAAGGTTTAATCCTTCCCTCCCCAGAAGCTTTCATCCTAAAATTCCCCCACCTCAGTGTAGCTGTTAAAAAGAAAAGAAACTCCTTTAGCACCAATTGAGGGGTTTTTCCTGTGTGTGCATGTGTGTGTGCATGTGCGCACACATGTGCGTGCGTGTGTTTTATAGCTGTGTGGAGTAGGGGTATTTCAGGAGCGAAAGGGCTGGGTACAGAAAGATTAACCCTCCCCTTCCCGTTTATAGTGTTCCTGATCCAGATCAGGACCCTGAACATTTAAGTAAACAAAACAACACAGGGGGCAACACGTTAATGTAATGTGTAGTTCTGATATCAATGTAATGGGGATTCAAGAACATAAGAAGAGCCCTGCTGGATCATACCAAGGGTCCATCCTGTCCAGCATTCTGTTCACACAGTGGGCAACCAGCTGTTGACTAGGAAGCCACAAGCAGGACAGAGTGCAACAGCACTCTCCTGCCCATGTCCCCCAGTAAGTGGTATACATAGGCTTACCGCCTGTGGTACTGGAGGGAGCACAAAGCCCTCAAGCCTAGTAGCCATTGATAGACTTTTCCTCCAAGAATTTGTCTAACCCCCTTTTAAAGCCATCCATGTTGGTGGCCATCACTACATCTTGTGGTAGCAAGGCTGTAATCCTATGCCTGCCTGCCTGCGAGTAACCTCATTGAATGTAACAAGACTTTCTTTGGAGTAAACATGCATAGGATTCCACAGCATGTCATTTTGTGACTTAACACACCAGCCTTTGTCCGACTTATCTGTCTGACAGCTGGTAATTATTGATACAACCCTTTCCCCAGCAGAGGAGGTGGTTAATTTAACTGTCTCCAGGAACTATACGATAATCAGATGGGATTTTTTTTAACAAATATTCATCTGGTGATTTTCTTTCCCTGCCCAATTCCCAGGAAACCTTTAAAGTTTAAAAATCATCTCTTTGCAGAAGCGATCAGCTATTCAGAAGAGAATTTTAAAGCATTAATATGGTATTTCTGTTCCCTTTCCACCTCCCCAGATAGGCTTTAAAGCTGGAAAATGTATCTAGACTTTCATACAGATGGTTGAGCTTTGTGTAAAAATCAAGGGCAAACTTAAATAGCTACCCAAATGTGAAAAGAGGGACTTTTAACTTATATTTGAGAAGGGATTGTTTTAGAAGGTCAGCACATAAATTTTTTGCTCTTATTTTATTTTATCTTGACAGCTTGGAGAAGCTTGTGGTTAGGAGCATGGATGGATATAAAAGGTTACTATTGTCCTTCTTCTGAATTTCATGGACTGTAAGAAGAGAACAGATTCCTTAGGAAATGAAACACAATTAAATACCTCTTATGCAGCTACTTATGCAACATATACATTTTGTGGGGCCTCACATACTCCTTATACTAAATATACTACAATACTTTACAGAGAAGACTGTTTTTGAACATATATGTTAGTGGCTACATCTTGAAAGAAGTGATGAAAGAAGGAGGTTTTGTCATCCCTTTGCATGGGCTCTGGGTCAAATGGAATCTGTACTTTGAACTCTACAGATATGACAGGGGGGCAAAAATAAAAGCTCCAAAAGAACAAAATGACAGCTGGTCAGGTTGGTAGGGTGCCCAACAGATTTGGAAAAATGCTTATCAAGAAAAATGGATAGGGTTTTTTTTTTAAAAAAATGCACTGGAAACACTACCAATCTGTGTGACTGTCTTTTTCTTCTTTTGGTATCTTTTCTTCAGCTGTTTTTGATCCTCCATTGTTGTGTCCAGCCAAGGATGGCGAACCTTTTTTCTGTCAAAGGCTCCATTTCCTCCAGGGCACCTCCTTCGGTCAGCGGGGTCATATACCAGCAATGTGTAGGGCAGACGCCAGCAGTGGCTGGGGCCAGAGCAAACCAGGGGTGGGGTACCCTTTTGCTCTCTCTTTCTACACCCCCTTTTCTTTCTCTTTTTCTCTCTCTCTTTTGGCTACCCTCGTCACGCTCATTCCTTTTTCCTCTCTGCCCAGTAGACTGCTGAAAGAGGGACAGGTAGCATTTGCCAGATGTCTGAAATGACTGCTTGCAGAGGGCTTTTGACAGGCCAAGAGCTGCATGGAAACCTAGGACTGGTAGTTGCTCACCCCTTGTCTAGGCAAAACTTCTCTCCAGCCAGTTCAGGAATAAAAGCTAAACATTCTGACCTGGCCACTGGTAGTCAAGCAATGGATGGCCAGGAAATGTGCTTCGGAGGGCGTGGCCACCTTTAAAGGGTAACCATAGCCACTCATTTGGCAGAGCTGCCAAATGCCAGGAAGTTGATCAGCTGTCTCCTCACTGTGAATTCCTTCTAAGGGGTGGAGGCAAAGCCCCCTCCCACATAACGCAGGTTAGGAAAGTACGGTAACTGTGCTCTGCCTCCCAAGAACAGGACTTTGCCATCGCTGCTGAAACACACAGTGCTCACACACACACCTACTGAGGACAAATCCTGTTCATACAGGTCCCAAAAACTGTTACCTGCAGTACAATTTAGAACTGAACTTTGGTTTGACTGTAGTTTATGTCAGCCAAGTTCTTTGCTTTCAAAATGTCCCCATATGATAACAAACAAACAAACAAACAAACAAACAAATTCCTTGCCTTTTGGGGCAGAATGTTCTACAAGTATGTAAATTAGACTGTGTATGTGGTGACAGCTGTAGGGATTAGCATGCTTAATCTTCCGCCTGGTAGAAATGCGCCCAAATGTGATGTTTTCTTCCATATGGGTTTTTTTTTCTGAATTTTTATAAAAATTGACATAAAAGGAAGCAGCAGATTTGGGGAATTCCCATATAAATCCCTGCTCTACTCACGGATCAAGGCAGAGTTACGAAAATATCTTATTAATTTTTTTTAAGAACCCTTTTTGAAACTTGTTAGTCATACTGATAATAGTAATTAATTTGGTGACTGCTTGGTCACAGAGGACCGTTTGAAATATGATGATATTTCCGATGCAGAAAGCATTTCTGTGCAGGAAATAGAATGCTACACAAATCTTAAGATTCTGTGTGAAGATTACAAAAAAATACTCTTTAGTTGGTACCAGCTTCCCAACAATGTACACTGCATGCACACATAGTAAAATAAACAAGCATAGGATTCTCCCATACGGATTCCACATGAGTTTAATTTCAAAACTGATACATCAAATAACTAATATGAGATGTAAGGCAGAGGCTTGGTGTGCTGTGGTCCATGGGATCATGAAGAGTCAGACACGACTTAATGACTGAACAACAACAAAGGCAGAGGTGGGAGACCTCTTTTCTGTCAAGGGCTGGTTATGACCTACAAAGTTCTACATGGCTTGGTACCAGGCTATCTAAAAGACTGCCTTCTTCCATACAGGCCTGCCCAGGTTTTAACATCTTCAGGAGAGGCCCTTCTCTCAGTACTGCCATGAGGCGTGCTCGGTGGTGACAAGGGAGAGGGCCTCCTGCGTGGCTGCTTCCGGGCTGTGGAACTTCCTCCCAGAGGTCTGGACTGAATGCCTGTGGAGTATTTGAAAAAAGTAGGCTGAGGGCATTTGAAATTAGGCTGAGGGCCGCAGGTTGCCCACAACTCTTGTCCTGGTATTTCTTTTCTTAGACCCATTGAAATGAATGGGATTTAAGAGACTAACATTGGATGGAACCCATAGGGCAGTATCCAATGGGATGCTACTGTTAACATACCATACATTGTGCCAGGATAAACTATGGTAGTACAGTACCAACAGTGTTAGCTGGCATGTCAATTTATCGAGGGAATCAGCGGGGTGTGCCAGCTAACGCTACTGGAGTTGCATTAGAGTAGTTTATGCTAGTGCAATGTAATTTAAGTTAGCAGTTGCACCCCACTGGATAGTGCCCATAATCTGATAAAATTCAGCTAAAGGACTATCACGTGAAAATAAAGGGGAATGCAAAAAGTGGGCAGACCTTGTGCACAATCACAACATCAGGAACAGGATGTTCCTACAGGACAGTTCCTCGGTGTGCAGGGGCCTAATCCTGACACTGCCTTTGTCTGGATCTCCCCTGCAGATTGCCTCTAAAGCTCATATCATAGGAACAACTGAAGCTGTGTTATACCGAATCAGGTTATTGGTCCAGTTAGCTCAGTGTTGCCTGCACCAGGGGTGGGCAGAAGGTAGATCTCCAGAAGCTTTGGACATCAGCTCCCAGAAGCCCCTGGAGCATGGCCAATGGTCAGGAATGCTGAGAGATGAAGCCCAAAACATCTGGAGAACTACTTTCTGCCCATCCTTGGCAGTGGATCTCCAAGGTTTCAGTCAGGAGGCCTTCCCAGGCTTTCCGGGAATGCCAGGACCTTTTATATGCAAGGCATGTGTACTTCCCCTGAGGTACAGTCCTTCTCCTCTGTAGATATATTGATTTTAATGGCAACTGTGTTTTGCCTTCTTTCTCCTTTAAGGTTCTAGTATTAAAAACAAAACAAAAACCACATGATAAATTGTTAGGAATTTAGTATAGACAGAGTCAAGGCAAAGCTGTTTTTAGCCAGTCCCACTGGGCTTTAGAGTGGATATATTAAAGGGAAGTTATAATGTGTGTTTGTTCTAGCCTTTTTATCTACACATATTTTACGAACAAGGGGTTCCAGTGGTGAGAATTGTGTGTTTATTTTTGACAGTCAGAGGGGGGCTAAGCTTTTGATTCCAACTTTAGGTTCCAGTGAACTGCCTCAGGCAGTACACATATAAGATGGCAGAGACATTCAGAAATTATTTGGATGTATCTTGCCTGACTTGACAATTTCCTCCTTATGCCACTAGCAATTGTTTCTTTTGATTCTGTCTCTGCATTCTAACTCACTATACCTTCACAAAACAAAACAAAAATTAATATCCAAGCTGAACTTTGATGAATTTTATTCAGTTGGGAGTTAGGAAGAGAGGTAAAAAGTACTGTTAGGATACCAGGAGGGAAAGTCTCCAAAATTCTCCTTTCTCCTGCAAACGGCAGTGTGTGGGGGTGGGGGTGGGGAGGGCATATCAAAGCTGTCTGAGTATGCCTTTGCAACATCAGTAATTCCCATTCCCATATCTATTTACAAGTTTAGAAAATGCCAATTAGCATGCAAGTCCTGTACATTCTATGCCACTAATTCAGAATTCAGGAGGTGCCTTAGCAACTATCAGGTTCTCACCTAAGTCTAAACTCATTACATTTGAGGACAATGCACCCAGAAAATGCAGATTATGTTTATTAGGGAAAGCGGCGGTCAGGTGAAAAAGAGCCAAATGAGAGTAAGCAACACAGCCACTGCAGAAGCCACTGCAGATGTGAAAAGCTTAGTAGCACGGAATTCAGAGGCTCATGAAAGAAACTGTGAGAAGGGAAAAGGTAATTGAGTGGCAGTAGACAGTTGGTACCACTCCTTCATTTCATTGCCAGATTATAGCCTTTAGAGAAGAGGGATGCACCATTCAGCTGAGAGGTGGGAACAGGTGTGTGTGTGTGTGGCTGGTCTCCTTTCATGTCATGGTTTCACCAGATTATGGGAGGCATTTTGGGGGAGGGAAGAGGACTTACCATTTATTTATTTCATTTATATCCCATCTTCTCTTCCAAAGGGACTGAGGCAGCAAACATGATCCTCCTCCTTTCCATTTTATCTTATTTATGTTATTTATTGCATTTATACCCTGCCTTTTGTCCTCTTGCAAGGAACCCAAGATGGCTTACATTATCCTCCTCCTCCTCTCCATTTTATCCTCACAACAACAACTCTGTGAGGTGGGTTGGGCTGAGAGTCTGTGACTGGCTCAAAGTCACCCAGTGAGCTTCCATGGCCGAGTGGGGACTAGAACCCAGATCTCCCAGTGTCAGGAGCACCCTAGCTGCCTCTTAACAGTCCCCTCCAATAGCCAACTCAGGACACAGACGACGAGGATTCTTTCCAAGGCTTTATTCCGTTATGACTCTTTCAGATACTAATCACTAGCGACTAAGCAAGGAACTGCACTGGGGTAGATAGCAGAGTAGTCTAAGCTCCAGGTAAGGCAGTTGGTCCCCGTTTGAAGGAGAACTGCGGGAAGACTCTGAACTTATGGGCTATGGAGAGCTCCTCCCTCTTACCCTTGGGTCCTTGGGGTGTGACCGTTGTTTGAGCACCAAACGAGCGGTACGCCTCCTCTCGCCACCCTCCATCTGTTGTCGCTCCCTGCGTCTGCGCCGAGCATCCAGCAAGCCCCCCTCCAGCACTCTCTCACTGCCAGGGTCACTACCTATCCCAGGAATGCTGGCAGGAGGAATCTCTGCCAGCTGCTGTGCTTGTGAGAGATGAGCGAGTTCCTCTCCCACGGATTGCTGTTCTTCCTCAGAATCAGAACTGCTCTGGGGCTCTATGGGCTCAGTTTCCACCCTGACACCCAGCTCCTAGTCCAACACTCTTGCCACTACACCACACTGGCTCTCTTTCACAACAACCCTGTCAGATAGGTTAGGCTGAGAGGGGCTGGCCTAAGGTCACCCAGTGAGCTTTCTGGCTGAGTGGGGACTTGAATGTGGGTCCCCCTCAGTCCCAATCCAACACTTTAACCACTACACCACACTTCACTGGCTATGAGTGGGAAGGGGGCTTCTTACCTTTCTCTCCCTTCTCCTTTCTCCATATTCCCCCCCTCCCCACTTTTCAATCACTGCTTTATTTTCCTTTCACAGTGATATGTTGGGCATTACAAATCTCAGCTATAGGATTATTTACAAATTTTGGTTTTCTACTATCATATGACAACATTAAACCATCATACAAATATTTTGCGTAAATTAAACCTGATGATTAAATCTGCAGATGTCGATGCAAACAATGGAGCAACTCAAGTTGAGTAACCTTGCTTTATGATGTCTTGCTGGGATACTGGTGGACAAGCGGGGGATGGGGGACCAGATTCATAAGGCTCATATGCTACATATTTCCAACCCTACTAGGAACAGTGGCAAAACAAACAACATCAACAACAACATCAACTCTTGCCTGCCTCAACAATAGTGATCTTTCTTTCCAAGAAGTCTGTCCTGTCCAGATGGAGCCTCAAATTCTATTGTTATGTTGCTGGTTACTCTGAGATCATTGTCCCAAGTAATTCCAGATACAAGTTAAACCTGTGTATTGTGTGAATGTACTAGGCCAGATATGTACAGGGTACAGTTATACTGCTAAGTACACTGTGGTGCAACTAGGGCTGGACTATGGGTTTAGGTCATTGGCCATGCACCCCCAAAGGCAGTGTCTGATGTGTTCCGCTGGCTGCTATTCAGACTTGAGGAAATATTTAAATTTAAAATGGTGCACAGCATAGGTTACCAGCCTGCCACCAAAGCATTGTCTTTTCTATGTTGGCGGGCAGCAGACAAGTCAGCAGGGAGAGGAGAAGGAGAGGAAAGGAGTGTCACTGCCATTGCTGCTCCTGCCTGACAAAATTAAAAGAAAAGAAAAGAAAAAAGCAGTGTGGGCAGGGCAAGCAGCGAAGGGGAGAGGGCCTCTGGAAAGCACCTTGGCCAGGGCCCCCTCAAACCTGTTGGCACCTCTATACATCCAAAGGGAACGGTTAACTTGAGTATAGGGTCATATCAGCAAGAGGTAGACATCCTTATAGGATTATTGGAGACAAACCTCCCACTGGCAATGTTTTGAAAAGTAAGTTTATTCCAGTTTCATCAGGCTAGTATCAGGGGTTTATGTATTTGCTCAGGTGTAAGTATTTGCTCGTATCCTTCCCAGTGTGTCTCTGGGAAAGAAGAGAGAAAGAGCAAAAGAGATCTTGGCCAGAACCCTGCTCATGCTGCCGCACTGCCAAAGCTGCTTTTCAAACATTAGAAGTCAAAAAAAGGGAAGGGGAAGATAAGAATAAAGGTAAGAAGCAGCCCTTTTCACTGCAATGGTAAGCCTTCTTCCCTTTCCTGAAACCATTCTGTGAGCTGAATCACAGACCCCTCCCTCCCTCAAACCGTCACCCGCGATTTGCTGCCTGTGAATAGGGTGGTGAATTGGGAGTGGCACTTTCAGTCTGCCTCTTTCATATGTGTGTGCACATGTATGATGGTGGAAGTGGAGCATTGACCTCTGCAACATTTGTACAACAATCTCTCAAAGCAGGTGTAAAGGCCAACCAGTTATGCCTGATTGTCACAAACCTGTTCTTAGGTGCATTGACCAGGGCCAGCCCCAGGATAAATAGTGCCCTGGGCTAGAAGTGCTTTTTTTTGGGGGGGGGACCCCATAGTCACTTTTGTAGGGTCACCCAGAGGATTTATGGGGCCAGGTGTACCATCGCTCAGCCACTGTGCTGCAGTTTGCACAAGCCAGAGTTCAAAATGACACATTCTGAGCAGTGGCAGTGCACTATGCAACTCAGCAGAACTATCACAGGTTTTCTTTATAATATGTTTTTGTTTTGTAGCAGTTCCTATCTTTTGGTAAGCATTCTTTATTTTAGAATATCTATTATTTTTATCTTTAAAATTAATAAAGAAAAGTTATACATAACAGAGGTATCCAGCTGACCTCTTATGGCTTTATTTTATTATTATTTATATAGTATTTACAGTATTTGAAGTACTAAGCACTCGGTAACATTGCCTCAGAGTAAAGCTATGTTCCACGAATTTTCCCCTAGCACAAATGACACCAAAGTGGAAACTGGAAAAGACACATACTTTAAAGCTAACTGAAGAGAAATCATTTTTGCGCTTAGTAGCCAAAGAACCTGTAGAACCTTGAAAGAAAGGTTACAGACACTTGCTGTTGGCCACCCTAGCTCACTGCCGGCAGTACATTCAAAAATACAGCCACTGAGCTCAGCTTGGCAGCCCCCTTAGTTTAGCCTGGCATCCTCCTCAGCTCGGCATCCCCGGCAACTGCCCAGCTCACCCACCCATAAGGCCTGCCCTAGTGTTGACAGTGCCCTTTTACACAGAGTCTCGTGGGTTCTGAGGTTGCTGTTGCCAGATTCCTTTTTCTCCTTTTCTTCCTGTATTGGGGAACCATCACATTTAAAGTCAAAACTCACCATACTGCTGGAGAGTGAGTTGGAGTGAAAGTCAGAATTTGACTGCAGTTAACCACATCTGTCAGTCATATGGTTTTATGTTCACTAATGAGTATAATGTACATGGTAGGAGTAGGCCCTCCTCTCTGTCCTGCCTCTATCAGAGGCACAATTAGCAGAAACATGAGAGAGGGTCTTTTCGGTCACTTGTCCCAGGCTTTTGAACTCCCTGCCAAAGGAGGCCAGGGTAGCTCCATGTCTGTTGTCTTTCTGCCAGCAGGCAAAGACATTTTCATTCAGACAGGCTTTAAGCTGACTTGTTGCTGAAGTAGGTTTTAATCTGGTGGGTGCTACTATTTCTTTCTTATGTTGTTGTTGTTTATTCGGTCAGTCGCTTCCGACTCTTGGTGACTTCATGGACCAGCCCACGCCAGAGCTTCCTGTCAGCCATCGCCACCCCCAGCTCCCCCAAGGTCGAGCCCGTCATCTCCAGAATATCATCCAGCCATCTTGCCCTTGGTCGGCCCCTCTTTCTTTTGCCTTCCACTTTCCCTAGCATCAGCATCTTCTCTAGGGTGTCCTGTCTTCTTATTATGTGGCCAAAGTACTTCAGTTTTGCCTTTAATAATTCCTTCAAGTGAGCAGTATGGCTTTATTTCCTGGAGTATGGATGGGTTTGATCTTCTTGCAGTCCAAGGCACTCTCAGAATTTTCCTCCAGCACCACAGTTCAAAAGCATCTATCTTCCTTTGTTCAGCCTTCCTTATGGTCCAGCTCTCGCAGCCATAGGTTACTACAGGGAATACCATTGCTTGAACTATGCGGACCTTTGTTGTCAGTGTGATGTCTCTGCTCTTCACTATTGTATCAAGATTTGTCATTGCTGTCCTCCCAAGAAGGAAACGGCTTCTGATTTCCTGGCTGCAGTCAGCGTCTGCAGTAATCTTTGTGCCTAGAAAGACGAAGTCTGTCACTGCCTCCACGTTTTCTCTCTCTGTTTGCCAGTTATCAATCAAGCTGGTTGCCATAATCTCGGTTTTTTTGAGGTTTAACTGCAACCCAGCTTTTGCACTTTCTTCTTTCACCTTCATCATAAGGTTTCTCAGCTCCTCCTCGCTTTCAGCCATCAATGTGGTATCATCTGCATATCTGAGATTGTTAATGTTTCTTCCAGCAATTTTAACTCCAGCCTTGGATTCATCAAGCCCAGCACGTCGCATGATGTGTTCTGCGTACAGATTGAATAGGTAGGGTGAGAGTATACAACCCTGCCGTACTCCTTTCCCAATCTTAAACCAGTCTGTTGTTCCGTGGTCTGTTCTTACCGTTGCTACTTGGTCGTTATACAGATTCCTCAGGAGGCAGACAAGATGACTTGGTATCCCCATACCACCAAGAACTTGCCACAATTTGTGATGATCCACACAGTCAAAGGCTTTAGAATAGTCAATAAAACAGAAATAGATCTTTTGCTGAAACTCCCTGGCTTTCTCCATTATCCAGCGGATATTGGCAATTTGGTCTCTAGTTCCTCTGCCTTTTCGAAACCCAGCTTGTACATCTGGCAATTCTCATTCCATGAATTGCTGGAGTCTACCTTGCAAGATCTTGAGCATTACCTTACTGGCATGTGAAATAAGTGCCACTGTTCGATAGTTTGAACATTCTTTAGTTTCCCTTTTTTGGTATGGAGATATAAGTTGATTTTTTCCAATCTGTTGGCGATTCTTGCGTTTTCCAAATTTGCTGGCATATGGCATACATCACCTTGACAGCATCATCTTGCAAGATTTTAAACAGTTCAGCTGGGATACCATCATCTCCTGCTGCGTTGTTATTAGCAATGCTTCTTAAGGCCCATTCAACCTCACTCTTCAGGATGTCTGGCTCTAACTCACTGACCACACTGTCAAATCTATCCCAGATATTATTATCCTTCCTATGCAGATCTTCTGTATATTCTTGCCACCTTTTCTTGATCTCTTCTGCTTCTGTTAGGTCCTTGACATCTTTGTTTTTGATCATACCCATTTTTGCCTGGAATTTACCTCCGATGTTTCTAATTTTCTGGAAGAGGTCTCTTGTTCTTCCTATTCTATTATCTTCTTCCACTTACACGCATTGCTGGTTTAAAAATAATTCCTTATCTCTTCTGGCTAACCTCTGGAATTTTGCATTTCATTGGGCATATCTCCCCCTATCACTGTTGCCTTTTGCTTTCCTTCTTTCTTGGGCTACTTCCAGTGTCTCAGCAGACAGACAGCTTTGTATTCAAAAGGTCTGAGGTTCAATCCCAGGCATTTCCAGATAGGACTTGGAAAGACAGTTGTCTAAAACCTTGGAAAGCTGCTGTCAAATAGCACAGACAATACTGAATTAGGTGAACCAATGATCTGAGTATAAGTTAGCTTCCTATGTATTGTGTGACACTTCAGAGAAGTATTTAAGGAATTTTAAGAAAAGTATTTAAGGAATTTATAAACCACATTGTTACCAGAGAGCTTTGGCTATTGGGCGGTATAGAAATGAAATAAATAAATAAAATAAAAAATTCTGACATCATTTTAGGTTTTCCCCAGCACAGTATTATGTAGTTAAAAACCTTATATCAAAGTGGCTTACAAGAGTAAAAACTCAAATAAATAAAACCTTGTCTCCCAAAAGATTCCATTTTACCAGGGTAAGGTAAGGTAAGACACCAGGCATTTCAAAGGGTACTTGAAAGTTTCTTGCCCAAAACTCTTTATTGATATGGCAAGAGAGAGGGCCCACATGATATTCAGCTTGTGTGGGGTCTCTTGAGAGTGTAAACCACGGATCAGCAACTTTGAGTGGTCCATGGGCCATTTTTACCATCCCCAGATCCTCCCCCTCCCCCATAGCCACTACAGAGTGCTATGTGGCCCATATTTAGCTTCAAAACAAGCTAAATTTGACCTGTTTAGAGCTCCATAGCACTAACGTGGCCATCTTTTTGTAATTTTTTTGCCATCCTGGGGGCAGTGGAGGCTACTCGGTGTGTGTGTGTGTGTGGGGGGGGAGGCAGTGAGGTTCACATGCAATCTGCAGTCTGCTTGTTGCCCACCCCTGGTGTAAATGCAGAACCTTCTTCCTGTTCTAAGGTAATCACATTTTACTATACTACTGAGAGTGCTATGAGGTCAAAACAACAACAACACACACACTATAAAATGTGCTGCAAATTCTGCTACCAGTGTATATTTTATTGTTTTGTTAAACAAGCCGAAGACCACTGTCTTCCCATTGTGAGCCTTGGAACTCTCTCTTTCCCAGTGCTACCTCTCAAAGTTTTCAGGTAAGTGCATCCCCACCCCCCTTATAATCACTGCTGAGTGGCAGTGCATGGCCATATACTACTGTATACAACCTCACTGAAGCCACCCCTAGGAGTGGGGTGTGGGAAAAGATAAAGGCAGAAAAAATACCCCTTAATGATGTAAGCCGATGATCACATATCAGATATGTCCATCGTATAATGTGCATGCAGTATATTTTCTGTATATTTTCCTATTCCACTGTATTTCTAAAGTCTTGGCTTCCTGTTGTTTTATGAAAGCATTTTCCTTCTGCTATTGCTTTCTGCTCTTTTAATGAAGGCAAATGCATAAACAAATGACATCTCACCCCCACTTCCTAGCCACCCACTGACAATCCCACTTCATTCAGATGTGGGATATAGCATTTAGCAGGGTTAGCCGTCTGTGATGTGGCAGGATGTGCGGTGTACACTCCAGGGTATCACAAATGCTGTCTCACTGGAATATGTCAAAGGAAGACTGCGTGAGCAAATCCCATTTTCCAATTCAAAACATTTGGGATCTGAAATAAATCTCTAAAACCACTTTTTAAAAGGTATTTTGTCCAGGAGCATTTGTGCAGTTGAACTGATGCTGACTAAAAGAAAAGAGACCTTGGAGTTGTGATATGTAGCTCATTGAAATTTAGTAGTACTGGGGCCCCTAGGCAAGATGATGCCCTGTGGAGTGGGGTCCACACCAGTCTCTTCCCAGTCCCCCTCCCCCTGCACCTTCTTGGTCTCTTCCTGCTGCCTGCTGATTAGGGGCTGGAGACAAACAGATAACATTTTCTTTGGGATCTGTTTGATCTCTCCTTCTCCCTCTTACCAGATGGCAGAAAAATGCGGTCCTCTTTTCTTCCTTTTAAATCTCTTTATACAAGTTGTTGGGTATGCCTGTGTAAGGAGTTTTCAATGGAAGAAAAGGAGAACCATTTGTTCCCTTCCTACCTTTCTGTCTTAGGTGTAACCTTCAAGACACTGCAACCACACACTTGAAGGTGTGTGGTTGCAATGTCTTGAATATACCACATATATTACCAGTAAACCTACCTTGCATCCTGTAAAAAAATAACCAAAAAATCATGAATACCTAGCAGTCCTTAGTGCTGCAAATGTTCAACACTCCTGTGCTCAGCCTGTAAACTCAGGTCTAGAAGGCAAAGGCTATGTCAGGGTTGGATTGGAGCTCATAGAGCCCCAAAGCAATTCTGATTCTGAGGAAGAGATAGAAACCGTGGGAGAGGAACCTATGCGCTGTTCAGAGGTGCCGCTGCAGGGACAGCCCCTCCCTGCTCACATTCCTGAGAGTGGCAGCGACCCTGGCAAGCAGGGGGAGGGACAACTGGAGCTTTGGGATGCTAGGTGCCGGGACAAGCGGGAGATGGAGGGCACCGAGAGGAGGCGCTCAGCCTGCTTGGCGCAACGTCAACAGCTGCTCCCCAATGCCCCACTGGAAAGGGGTGGACTTTCGCCCTCTAGCCCTTAAGTTCAGAGGCTTCCCGCCTTTTCCCTCCAAACAGAGACCAACTGATTCCCTAATGCTAGAAACCTCTGGTAGGCAGCTCTCTCAAGTTTCCCTCATTAGGCTCATGCAATTAGCATCTGTAAGCATCATTAGGTTGAATGGAAATAAAGCCTTGGAAAAGAGCCCTATGGTCTGCATGTTGATTCTGGCTACTTGAGGATTTCAGAAGGCAGCAAGGGAGCTCCTGACAGGCTAATTGTCAAATAGAGCCCTGGCTGGGAAAGGCTGCTGACAAGTTATGATAGGCCTGTGGGACTGATCTGCCTATGCTCCCCAATGTCATAAGATCAGAACACAAAAGTAGCTCCCACAGGACTAGGGGTGCACGTGGATTTGTGTATATGTGTACATTATAATCTGTTGTAAGCCAATTTAAGGACCACATGATCAAAAGGCAAACTACACATCTTCTACATAAATAAAGACAGGCTTATTTAATTCTGTCAAGGAGGGACCATAGCTCAGTGGTAGAGCACATGCTTTGCATGGAGAAGGTCTGAGGTTCAATCCCTGCCAAGTAGAGGTAGGAAGGAATCCTGCCTGAAATCCTGGAGAGCTGCTGCCAATCAATGTCAACAACACAGGGCTAGATGGAACAATAGTCTGTCTCAGGAAGGCAACTTCCTATGTTCCTAAGACTCACAGTGAGCCTAGAGAAGCAAAAGAGATACAAGGTGTATATGTTTGTTTGCGTTTCATGTGTTTCTTATTTGGTCACACTGCTTGCTCCTGCTTTTTGTGTGTGGTTGATGAAAAACGTGTTTCAGTGCAAGGGATTGGTAAAGGTTGCCTTAGGTTTCCTCCAGTGCTACAGATCTGTACTTCCATGGCTGTTATTTACACAAAAACATTTCACTGTTGTCAGTTTCATTTTTGTCTGTGGTTAATGGGGATGTGCTGTTTATTCTTCGTTATACATTTTTATACCTCCTCTAGAGTCCTGTTTGAAAGAGACTACGGATTTCTTAAATTGTGTTGAGAATATTGACTGGGACTCAAGATTTGTGTGGTTGGTTGCCATGGATGTTGTTTTCCTATACACTAATGTCCCACAGAGAAGCAATGATGGTTATTGCAGAGACACTGAATAATCACTGCATTTATATGTATATTGTCAGAACAGGGATTGAGAAGAATTACTTTTCGTTTCCCCCCCTTAACCTGGCTAATATATTCAGGGATTGCTTTGAACAGATGCATATAGTGCAAGATTATATATATATAGTTATTCACAAAAAATATTTGGTGATATAGTGCTATTGGGGAAAGCATGGAAAACACACCTGAGGAATCTAATTTGCTGATCAATGGCAAACATAATAGAATCAAATCTGACATTTAGCCTGATAGAAATGGGATAGAAGTTGAAGTAAAGAGGGACAATAAGAAGTTGATTACAAAAGGATACAGAAAGCATGGCAATTCATTTTCATAATATAATAGCTGCTGTCCACGTCATCTAAAAAGGAATATCCTATATTCACAGATATTAAGGCTTCGGAAGAACGGTAGCAATATGCATTTTTAAGTGAGGCTAATAATTTAGTACAGCAGTTATAGGATAGGGCATGTCTTTGTAAATATTTATTACATTTTTATATCGCCCAGTAGATGAAGCTCTCTTTAAAACAACTGTTATGTAACACAAAAGGAAGACTCATACTGAAACCTAAACTAGTTTTAGTAAATCTGATAACATGATAATCTCTTTGATGTATGGTGGTATATTTGTCAAATGAAATGTTATTTCATAAGTATTGACATTTAGTGGAAGACATATCTAGATGCCAGAATAGATATATGTTTGCATATAAACAAAAGCAGAATTTGTTTAGGAAGGTACTGCTAGGGTTGTTTTTAACAAAACCCTTAGATGATAAGATAGTTTGCAAACTCAGTGGACAATGTACTATTTGTGACAATTGTATTAGAGTCCAGACATTTGGGATGGATGGATGAGTCTATTTTTGGTCCATGTTGCTTTCATGTGTTTACTCATAAGTTTGTTGTCTCATTTCCACATTAATCTGAAAGTTAAGAAAAACAGTATGACAATTTGCATGCAAATACATATTTTTAAATGTATTTCCTCTCAAAATACACATTCCTAAATGTATTTTCTCTCAAAATATACATTTTGAAAAGCATTTTGATACATCTTTGAGCTGAAACTCCATCACAATATTCAGAGTAGAGCGAAATCCAAAGGAAAACTATATTCCACTCCACACTTGTCATACTGGAATTTACAAAGACATTTGTAAATTCTTCTGATAATTTTCAGTTTACTACAATCAGTTTCTTTACTTGTACTACCAGAGGGTAATAGTTCCTGCCTTGGGAATCACTGTATTAAAAGGCTGGTTACTAAGCTTATAACTACTAGCTATCTTAATTAATAATAAATATAAAAAGCTGTTCAGTGTCCTTGCATATTGATTTATATTTGAATGACTACAAGATCAGTCAAGATACACGCACGCACGCACGCACGCACACACACACACACACAGCATAAAAAATAATGGGAACTCCACTGGTAACTCTCTAATATGCTGGTAAAGAACTTTGAAGAATATCAACACAATAAAAAGAACTAAGATCCTGGTGTTTGTAGAAAAGTACAGAGTAGACACTGACAAAAAGGGAAGGTATACTTTACATATACTTAACGTATAAATTTAAAACAATAACATCTAAGGGTGCAGTCCTATGGGGATGACTGTCAGCTTCTGAACTCAAAGGCTTATGGCCATGCAATGCAGAGGAGGAGGAGGAGTGGAGAGGAGCTTCGCCTCCATGCTCCCCTGCTCTGCATTTTAGCTAGATGGGCATTTTCGCCTGTGTAGCTGAGGAGTGGGGGAGAGGAGGAGGCTTGGGAGGCCTCTGGATATGGCATAAGCCGGCCTCCCCAGTATCCTCCCCTCCCCCCGGGAATGCCCTTTCTCGCCTCTCCGAGGTTGCCGGCGCAGTTCTCTCCGCGCTGACTACGTGTGGGAGTACTGACTTCGGGGTCCAAGGTCAGAGTGCTGTCTCAGACCTCGGATCTAGGAATCTAACGTTTCCTGTCGCCCCCCAGACTCTGTCTAGGGGCCATAGGATTGCTCTCCAAGAAACTTAATGAAGATTTAGATTGGATGGGCGTAAAACATACACACTTTATTTCCTTCATATGGAAACAGTAAGATTCTGGTAGTTCCATATAGAGATTGATAGAATGTCATAAGGTATACGATTATATTATTGCCATGTAATGCACATTTGCATTTAGGCCCCTGTGGTCCTCTGTGTTTGCCAGGATGCAAATTACTTTGTTAGGTTTATATATAAAAAAGTGGGACCTGCAACAAAATATTGCAGTGCATCCATCCTTCTAACAAGGATGCTCCTATTCAGTGTTCCAGGCGGCCATTCTCATCAAGCGGGGCATACTATCCCCCAATATTCTGTTTTATTTTCTAGCTGTCACTCTACTGTCCATGGCTGCTGGGCATGCTCAGTCCTCATGCGGCATTTTTTTTTTTTTTGAAAGGTTTGTTCCTTTACGTTTCCATTTTAATTCTTTTTATATACTTCTGCCAGCTTGGGGTTCCCCTGAGCATGCTGATACTCCCTCTTGTTTCTCAGTGATTCCACTTTGGCCTCAATCTTGTAGACGCTCCCCACATACATTCACAATTAAAAGGAGCGATATTCAACCATCTCAGATAGATGTGACTCTGGTATTAGTGTCAGCTTTTCATCTCAATAATACCTACTTCCGGCTAAGTGTGGTCAGGCACTGGGTATCCTTCAACTTAAATCCAAATCCTCCAGACTGAGGACACTTCTTTTTGAACAATCAATAGTTCACAGCAATCTGCTCCCCCACTTTCCTATTTACTGACCAGAATGTGTTAGTTTACCACCCACACAGAATCATATGGTGTAGCCGTTAGTCACAGACTTTTACCAAGTTCAGTGAACCAGAACTGTAGACTCACTGCTCTGTGCTGTGTGATTAAGTGGAATATGCAGCTTTGAACTTACAGCACATAAACAATTAAAGGAGTAAGGGAAAGAAAGTGAGAAAATGAGAAACACCCTAAACTGTAACACTGGTGCTGCGATGTTGCTGAATCTGAATGTCTGCTTTAGCAAGAGAACAAATGCAATGTTTAAATCATCCTCATTTTCCTAATGTTATGTTTTCAGGATATTTTTTTCCTTGAAGAAATGAGGAGGGGGGATTTTTTGCTGTGTGAATGTCACAAGAGTACAATAGAAAATGGTTAACAAATAAGATAGGACGTTTTCAGCTTGACTTGTGACATAAGTTACCTGAACTTCTTGGATATAAGCTGATTTAGTCCTATTAACTTGAGAATGGTGGGCAGCCCAATTCATTCCACAACCCACATTAATGACGCTACTTGGGTCACTCTATAGGCTGCAGTCCAAAGATGATCAGTCACATTCAAGTACCACCAAAAGAAATGGAATATAATTTACAGTCAGATTGACCTGAATACTCACAAATATTCAAAATTCACCAGGTTTTCCACTTAGTTTTTTGGGATGTTATATTGCAAAGCAAATTTTTAATTTCTATTTTTGAAGGTGAATTTTTCAAATCCTTGTTGACATCTATCTGCTTGTTGGCATCTTTTTTTCTTTTCTTTTTTTAGCAAGCTTCAGATATGGCAGACCTGGTCACTGTCATTCATGCCTTAGTAATAATTCCAACTGTAGTATTGCAATGAGCTCTAGACAGGGCTGCCTTGAAATGTGTTCAGACATTTCAGTTGGTTTAGAATGCAGTCACCGCTAGAGAATTAATTGGGGCCAGGCAGACAGAGTGGATTATTCCAGTACTGTATTAGTTACCAATTTGTTTCTGCATTCAATTCACAGGGCTGGTTTTGGTCTGCAAGACCTAAATGGTATGGGGATATATGAAGGACCATTTCCACTCATATGTACCCATGTCAACATTTAGATTGACATATCTCATCAAGCAGGGCATACTATCCCCCAATATAGTATTAGGGACTAGGGTGATAACTTATGCATAGCCAAAAAAGAGGACACCAATTTACGTGTCAGGAAGTGATCATCCTCCCGTTCACAATCAGCACCACAGATATTCAAAGCTTCAAGCTATTATGACTTCATTAAGCTAAAGCCTAGCTTTTCTACAATGCAGATTCAAGGAAGCTCTCAGACTGCCCCAGACTCTGAACAGCAAATCTGAGATCTCTAATTAGAGAAGATGATCTGGAGGGTAGTGAAGTTGCCAACAGTTTGCCCATGAATGCTCATGGCCAAACTTGCCTCGCAGTGACACCCCTCCCTTAGGGTGGCTCCCTTCTATGTTGGCTTCTGAGAGTGGCTGTCCTGGCAGAGCGTCTGTGCCCCCATCCCTAACTCCTCCCACTTCGACTTGTGATGCTCCCTAGCATCTCTCAAGTCATACCCCTCCTCCTCCTCTGAAACTTGAGTTCTCATGGTGGATGGAGGAGGCAGCGACTCAGCCTGGGCCATCCATTTGTCAAGGCCTTTGAAGGAATCTCTTCTGGAACCTTGGGTCTCTGGGGAAGGTTCCTCCCCTGGGCTCTGATCTAGCTGTTCCAACTCTGATTCAGAATTGGAGCTGTCAGACATCTCAAGGCGCTTAGATCCATCCCTGACATTACTTAACATTTTCATATGTATAGGTGCAAATTTAAAAATAATAACTATACTGAATAGAAATACAATACATCTTACCATAGTGGAGCAGACTGACCAGGTGGCCCATTTGCCTGCTCAGTCTGTCCAGGTGCTAACAGTTGATAGGCAACTTCAAGGCCCCTGCTGTTCTCCCTCCTTATGGTTCTTTGACTTTAAACGAGACTTGGACCGGACACTCTTCAAATAGAGGACACCTTCAAACAGAGAACTGTCCTCTGTAAAGTAAGACATCTGGCCACTCTATTGGAGGCCTTTATCCATGGTGTTTTCTCTCCACCATCTAAGACATAAAGGATAGGCCTTTCTCCATCATGGTGCCACAGCCATGGAATGCCTTCCTGAGGAAGGGCCTGCTTGATGTTGTTTTTACATTTAGTCTGCTTGCAAGGACTTAGCTGTGCTGTATTTTCTTTTATTCTTTTAGTCATATTTTAATATTTATTGTTTAGTTTAACCTGAATCGTTAGCAGCTTTGGGGTGTGTGTGTGTCTTTTTAATAATTATTATTTTAATAAATACATAATAAATGGGATTGCATAAGCTCTCAACTGCTGTTTATCATTGCATGTTGTCCATTGCATGTTGTCATATATTACACACCACTGCATGTCATCTATCAAATAACATAAAACACTATTATTTGGCAACTATCAAAATACCATCTAATATTAAATATTGGTTTGTCAGCCATCAGATATTGTCTGATAAGATATACCAAATGTTATCAAACTAATTTAGGATGCAATCCTATACACACATACCTGGGAGTAAGCCCCCTTGAACGCAATGGGGCTTACTTCTGAGTAGACATGCACAGATAGGATTGTGCATTTAGGGTGCAATCCTATGCATGTTTAGACAGAAAAAGTCCTAAAAATCCTAGTATTCCAAGTTGTAGTGCTTTTTCTGTCTAAACATTCATAGGATTGCACCTTTAGAAGCTTATTAAAGCTTCCTCAGTTAAAAGTACTGCTGAAAAACAGCTTGCCCAGTGCTACTGAACTTCCTTGGACATGCACAATGTCAAGGTTGGGTCGGAGCCCATAGAGCCCCAAAGCAGTTCTGATTCTCAGGAAGAGATAGAAATTGTGAGAGAGGCACCCGCACGCTGTTCAGATGTGTCACTGGAGGGAGAGTCCCTCCCTGCTCACATTCCTGAGAGTGGTAGCGACCCTGGCAGGCAAGGGGAGGGACAACTGGAGCTTCGGGATGCGAGGTGCTGGTGAAGGGACAAGTGGGAGAAGGAATGCTCCGAGAGGAGGCGCTCGGCCTGCTTGGCGCAACGTCAACAGCTGTGCTCTGATGCCCCACAGGAAAGGGGTGGACTTTCACCCTTTAGCTCTTAAGTTCAGGGCTTTCCTGCCTCTGCTCTCCAAACGGAGATCAACTGATTCACTAAGGCTAGAAACCTCTAGTAGGCAGCTCTCTTAAGTTTCCCTCATTAGGCTCAGGCAATTAGCATCTGTAAGCATCGTAAGGCTGAATGGAAACAAAGCCTTGGAAAAGAGCCCTATCGTCTCTGTGTTGATTCTGGCTATTTGAGGAAGGCAGCAAGGGCACTCCTGACACATAATAGCAGGCAAATATTAGGTGTATTGTAGGATTTATAGTGACAGAGATGCTCAAGACTGCCCCATGTGAAGTGAGCTTGCACTCTAGAACATGCCTCAAAATCCTTTGTGATGCTCAGGGATTATGTGACAGCCACATAGAAGGTTAGATGTTGCTGTGGAAAGTATTCTTGGAAAGTTCAGTTCTAGTGCACAATAGTTGATTCAAGTCCCAGTAGGAATTAGGCATCCTTGCATTCCTCTGGGTTGTGCCCATTTACTTCAGATACATGTATTTTGGAGTGGACTGAATCATGTCACTTTTGTTCACTTTTGCTGTACTTCACAGCTCAGTGTCAAGTGTAATTTAAATGGATGAGATTAGCTCAGTTAATTTGCTGGACAAAACACGGTCACTAGCCTCTATTTAATTTTTTTTTTTAAGTACCATCATTTAAATGCATAATATAGTACTTGTGAATTCCTGTCCTCAAATTACTGTGCCTGGCATAGATTATTTATTAAGCTCAGAAGTTTACCAGGCCTGTGGTTTATCTTAAGCTTGTTTTCAGAGCAGAGGGAGCCTATATAACTTAAGCCTCTGAATTACTGTTAAAAGCTTCTAGTTGTTTGACTAGAATGTGCCAGTATTTTTACATCAGACAGAAATAACATTCCACACAAGAACTTGTTGCTCAACAGCAAGCACTCATGCCCTTATAAGGCTACTGGAAGTGTTGAGTGAAGGTAAAGCTTCTTCCGAAGCTTCATATTCCCAAACTAGTGGAAAGACGATCATGTTTCCAAGTGACGTAGTTATATTCGTGGTTGGGAGTCCTGTCTAAGGAAGAGAAAAAGTCAAGGCCTGGATTAGTAACATCAGCAATGTTTCCTTTTCCTGTAAATGTTGGGTGGGGGGGATGTGCACTTATTCAGAAAAGGCAATAGAAATATGTACCACATGGGAATGAAGCATTCTCAGATACTTGGAAAGTTCTGCCCTTATGCAATTCCTTACGTCAATGATGTTTTTATTCATCCAAGCTTATTTTCTTAAAAATCTTCTGAATCATTCAGAGCTGGATAAGGAGGGTGTTGGATAAGAAATAGAATAGTGGCTCTTCACCAGATCCAGAGATAAAGGACTTCTTTATTGTGAGGGAAAGCAGGACAGTTGGCTCATAAGTGTGAAAATGCTTTGTAGGTTCCTTTCTTCAGGAATCTGCAAACTAACTGGTGTTTTTACGTATATACTTCCACCAATAAGCTACCAATGTTCAGATATTGAATGGTATTGCAGGACATTACTGCTGATAACCCAAATATTCCAAAGTCATGATATCACACTGAAGACTTCGTATCACATAATGATCTGGTTATAGTATATCATGTATGGTTTCTCATTGACCGAGTTTAAAAATTTCGCATTGGATATACAGAAAAATATTAAGAGAACTATAAGGGAGGTTGTTACTAAAAAGGATTTAAACTCTGATTATATATCTACATGGGCACCATTATATTTTAAACTTAAGGAGGTCAGTGAATGTATAGATTATTTTACTGAGCTGACATTTGTACAACTCCAGAAAGCTTTCACAGAGTTACAACTAAATATGATGGATACTGCCTGTAGAGATGGGAGGCATAGGGTAAGTTAGTGTATTTGTATTGGTGGTTGTCCTGAGCCAGAGGACCTTGTCCATTATATTTTGTTCTGTCCCTCATACAGTGACCAAGGGAACTGTTTGTGGTACGCTTAATTGAAAAATCCTCTTACCAGATTCCTTTGGATATGATTTTGTATCTCCTAGTAGATATGGATAAATACGTGACCTGGCATATAGCTCTCTTTGCCACTGCTGCCAAGAAGATCAGAAAGATAGCCATCAATTGCAAAGGAGATGACTGTATTTAATTTACACTATATCACTTATCCCCTTCTTGGATCACTCCCTGTTGTGGCGAAGGGGCTTGCATAACTCAGTGAAGCCATAAGCTATGCCGTGCAGGGCCACCCAAGACGGACAGGTCATGGTGGAGAGTTCTGACAAAATGTGGTGCACTGGAGAAGGAAATGGCAACCCACTCCAGTATTCTTGCCAAGAAAACCCCATGGAACGTATCACAAGGCTAAAAGATATGACGCCGGAAGATGAGCCCCTCAGGTCGGAAGGTGTCCAATATACTACTGGGGAAGAGCAGAGGGAATTTCCAAGTAGTGCCAGAAAGAGTGAAGCAGCTGGGCCAAAGCCGAAAGGCACTCAGCTGTGGATGTGTCTGGTGGTGAAAAGAAAATCCGATGCTGAAAAGAACAATATTGTTTAGGAACCTGGAATGTCAGATCAACGAATCAAGGTAAGCTGGAGGTGGTCAAACATGAGATGGCAAGATTGAACTTCGACATCTTGGGAATCAGTGAACTAAAATGGACAGGCATGTGCGAATTTAATTCAGGTGACCATTATATCTACTACTGTGGGCAAGAATCTTTTAGAAGAAATGGAGTAGCACTCACAGTCAATAAAAGGGTGGGAAAAGCAGTACTGGGGTACAATCTCAAAAACGATAGAATGATCTCAGTATGAATCCAAGGCAAACCATTCAACATCACAGTAATTCAAGTCTATGCCCCAACCACTGAGGCCGAAGAAGCTGAGGTTGATCTGTTCTATGAAGACCTACAACACCTTCTAGAACTAGCACCAAAAAAAGATGTCCTCTTCATCATAGGAGATTGGAACGCTAAAGTAGGAAGTCAAGAAACAACCGGGATAACAGGCAAGCATGGCCTTGGTGTACAAAATGAAGCAGGACAAAGGCTAATAGAGTTTTGCCAAGACAACACGCTGATCATAGCAAACACTCTTTTCCAACAGCACAAGAGGCAACTCTACACATGGACATCACCAGATGGTCAATATCGAAATCAGATTGATTATGTCCTTTGCAGCCAAAGATAGAGAAGCTCTATACAGTCAGTAAAAACAAGACCTGGAGCTGACTGTGGCTCAGATCATGAGCTTCTTATTGCAAAATTTCGGCTGAAATTGAAGAACGTAGGGAAAACCACTAAACCATTCAGGTATGATCTAAATCATATCTTTTATGAATATACAGTGGAGGTGAGGAATAGATTTCAGGGATTAGACCTGATAGAATGCCTGAGGAACTATGGATGGAGGTCCGTCACATTGCTCAGGAGGCAGCAACGAAATCCATCCCAAAGAAAAAGAAATGCAAGAAAGCAAAGTGGCTGTCTGAGGAGGCTTTACAAGTAGCTCACGAAAGAAGGGAAGCGAAAAGCAAGGAAGAAAGGGTAAGATATATCCAACTGAATGCAGAGTTCCAGAGAATAGCAAGGAGAGACAAGAAGGCCTTCTTAAATGAATGCAAAGAAATCGAGGAAAACAATAGAATGGGAAAGACTAGAGATCTCTTCAAGAAAATTGGAGATATCAAGGGAACGTTTTGTGCAAAGACGAGCATGATAAAGGACAAAGAAGGCAGGGACCTAACAGAAGCAGATGAGATTAAGAAGAGGTGGAAAGAATACACAGAAGAACTATACAGGAAAGATCTGAATGTCCCTGATAGCCATGACAGTGTCGTCACTGAACTTGAGCTGGACATCCTAGAGAGTGAAGTCAAGTGGGCCGTAGGAAGCATTACTAACAACAAAGCTAGTGGAGATGACAGTATTCCAGCTGAGCTATTTAAAATCCTAAAAGATGCTGCTGCTAAAGTGCTGCACTCAATATGCCAACAAATTTGGAACACTCAACAGTGGCCACAAGACTGGAAAAGGTCAGTTTACATCCCAATTCCAAAGAAGGGTAACGCCAAAGAGTGTTCAAACTACCGTACAATTGCGCTCATTTCACATGCCAGCAAGGTGATGCTCAAAATCCTACAAGCTAGGCTTCAGCAGTATGTGAACTGAAAACTACTGGAAGTACAAGCTGGGTTTCGAAGAGGCAGAGGAACTAGAGATCAAATCGCCAACATTTGCTGGATCATGGAGAAAGCAAGAGAATTCCAGAAAAATGTCTATTTCTGCTTCATTGACTACGCTAAAGCCTTTGATTGTGTGGATCACAACAAACTGTGGCAAATTCTTAAAGAGATGGGAGTACCAGACCACCTTACCTGTCTCCTGAGAAACCTGTACGACGGCCAAGAAGCAACAGTAAGAACCAGACATGGAACCGATTGGTTTAAAATTGGGAAAGGAGTACGACAAGACTGCATATTGTCGCCCTGCTTATTTAACTTATATGCAGAGTACATCATGAGAAACACCGGGTTGGATGAATCACAGGTCGGAATTAAGATTGCTGGGAGAATTATCAACAACCTCAGATACGTAGACGATACCATCCTAATGGGAGAAAGCAAAGAGGATCTAAAGAGCCTCTTGTTGAGGGTGAGAGTGCAAAAGCTGCTTTGAAACTCAACATTAAAAAAACAAAGATCATGGCATCTGGCCCCATCACTTCCCGGCATATAGAAGGGGAAGAAATGGAAGCAGTGACAGATTTTATTTTCTTGAGCTCCAAGATCACCAGACGGTGACTGTAGCCATGAAATTAAAAGATGCTTGCTCCTTGAGAGGAAAGCTATGGCAAACCTAGACAGCATCGTAAGAAGCAGAGACATCACCTTGCCGACAAAGGTCCGTCTAATCAAAGCTATGGTTTTCCCAGTAGTAATGTATGGCTGTGAGAGCTGGACTGTAAGGAAGGCTGAGCGCCGAAGAATTGGTGCTTTCGAACTGTGGTGCTGGAGAAGACTCTTACGAGTCCCCTGGACTGCAAGGAGGTCAAATCAGTCCATCCTAAAGGAAATCAACCCTCAGTGCTCATTGGAAGGACAGATACTGACGCTGAAGCTCAAATATTTTGGCCACCTAAGGCGAAGAGAAAACTCCCTGGAAAAGACCTTGATGCTAGGAAAGATTGAAGGCAAAAAGAGAAGGGGACAGGAGATGATGAGATGGCTAGATAGCATCACCGATGCAATGAATATGAACCTGAGCACACTCTGGGAGAGAGCAGAGGAGGGGAAGGCCTCGCGTGCTATGGTCCATGGGGTCATGAAGAGTCGGACACGACTTAACAACAACAACATATCACTTATGGATCAATGACAGATTATTTTTATATTTTTAAATGTTGTACATTATATGTTATATGTATTATATTTAACTTTGGTATTTTTTCTTTTTTTCCTCGGCGGGTGTTTATTTTTTATGCAAAGGCCATTGGCCAAAAGCAATAAAATTTGATTGGATTTTAGTATGCTGTGGTGCTGAAACAAAAGAAAATTTACAGTAAATAGTACTTTACTATTAAGGGGGTATTGCAAAGTGTGCGGAAAGAGTCAGAAAACACAATGCATGGAGAAGATTTAGAAAATCTGAACTGGCCTTTAGTTATTAGCAGTTATAGTTATAGCAGGATTCTTGGTAGAGGTTTCAGATGGAAGGCTAGGCACAATTCTAAACACATTATCAAGTTTCACTATTATATTAATAAAGTAGGGACAGATTTGGCTGTAGTCCTTCATCGCATGATAGCCTTCCAGGGTAGCCTTCAGTACAGAAGAACGTCCCCGTCCCACTGATTTGAAGAAGCTTATGCTGTCATTCACTGTATGTAACCTGTCATTTGGAAAGGACAGCCATTTTTCCTGCTGTGAATGTGATGCTGCCACCGGGACTGCAGCAATGATGGACAGTGAAAGCTCTCATTAATGTTTCAGTCTTGAACATTACATTTCTGCCTCTCACTACACATTCATTGGAAGTGAATGGTTGTCACACAAATGGTACCACACATCACTTTTTGCAAAGTTTGAGCATGCTGTGTATAATTATGGCAAAATGCTTAATAAAGCGTTATGTACTTACTATATGGGAAACGGGAATGCAGTTAAGGAGTAGCTTTAGCTCAGATGCAGAGCATGTATCTCCCAGATTCAATCCCTGGCTTCACTGGTTCGAGATTTCAGGTGGCATGGCTTAGAAAGGCCTCCCCCTGAGACCTTGGGGGACATGACAGCTACTCAGGGCATTCTTGTTATGCTTACATCCCACCTTTCTTCTGTGGAACCTATGGCAGCATCCATTAGGGTCCTAAGTGGTCTGCTCTCCAGGCACCAAGAGCTGCTTATGTTCAGCAAAGTTGCTGCCTCATGAAACTTCAGAACATACTCTGGGACTCCAGGTGTTTGGCACATGGGTAGATGGAATAACTGTGGACTACAGGACACCAGCAAACAGTTTTTTGTGCAGGAATGCTGCCTTCAGAAGAACCATCATTTACGCTTCTTTCTGGTATCTGATAAACACACATACACACACACCCTCCCCAAATCATGTCCCTCTATCTCCATAGTTTTAAAAACATAATAAACTAATTTGCAATTTTATACCCCCAAATCTTCTACCTGACACAGACTGCCTAATGATAGGGTTGGTTCTCTGCTCTATATTCCTAGAGTTCATTATATCTCCTAACCTCCCCATATTGGGACAACCTGGATTCTGGCATTTTTTTTTATATAACCATGTTTCACTCATGCACACTTTTGAATCCTCCTTGAAGTCCAAACTTTATTCAGATTCATAAATGAATGCATAATTTGGGTATCTACAGCTATGATTCTCAAATGATGGCTTGGGACATTCCAGTAGTTTATGGGAATTGTAAGGAATTATCTGTATTACTGACAGTAAGTTTGGGTGGACAATATTGCTTAAGGGATGGAAGTAGGCTACTTAAATATTAGATATGTGGATAGTTTCAGTTTAGTTTATTTGTATAAACCACGGGTAATTTCATAGGAATTGATTATATTTTAAGCTGGTTGACTTGTTTATTGCCTCTCAATGTTACTGTAAAGATGTATAGTTTTAATATTTTATTGATATTTGAATTTTTATTATGACCTGGAATCCACTTTTGGATTATGATACAGCTTAGAACTTCACCACTGAAAGGTATTTTTGCTTCAAGGTTTGGACACTCCGGGATTAAAATACTTGAATTGTGGGCCCTGCTATTTCAAATTATTCTAAACAGTGAAGAATTTAGCTGTTGTGTGTGTTCTTCATAACTAAATGTCTGACTAGAAAATACAAAAGATGCTATGGCCATCTTTAAGACTGATGGCATCTCTACATGACTGCTTTATTCCACCACAGTACAGCTGTTTCTGGTTACTGTTCAAGCAAGGGATTCTTTATATGGGTTTCCTTTACCTTGCTCTGCTCCACTTTTTATCATTCCATGGAGAGGTGGTGCATCTCATAAGGCCCAGTGATGTTGTGAGGCAAACCCTTACACGCTCTGGGTCTTATCATGTCCTGTTCTCTGTGCTATCCCCATCTCACATATGCCCTGCCCTTTCCTTCCCCTCTGATCACTGGTTGCTTCACAGTCATTGGCACACCCAAGCAAAAATCCCAAAGCGGCTTACAATTTTTTGCAACCTGTTCTGGAAGCCTTTGTGACTGAAGAGTGGGGTAAAAGTAATATAAATAAATAAACAAACAAACAAATAAATAGCATTTATATTGCGTGTTTCCTTCATTTGTGAGCCTCTCTGTGTTTCCCCCCAAGAATGAAGAGGGTAGGAATAGAAATATACAGAACCTATTTTAAAAACTATTTGGGACGTGACATGTGTGAAAGAAGAGATTTCTGGATTCTTGACATTCTCCACCATGCTGCTCCACTGTGTCACTGCTCTGCTGGCAAACAGTAACAAATGAGGTGGAGCAGGAAGGGTGTGGGCACACTGTTATTTAAAACAACAGTCAATAACAATTGTAGAAAGCAATAAAAGTAATAATACCACTGCCTCCTGCAGTGTCACACGGTTTCCCCAGTTTGTTTTTGAGACCTGAAGGCATGCTGCAGAGGTGTAGCTGGTGATCAACAGCTGATGTCTCAGAGCTCATCTGCAGAATGGATGACTGGAAATCCTTACACGTGGTAAAATAGCAGGACCACATTCACAACCCTCACTGCTAATATGGCATCACAAGTAGAGATGTCAGAGAAATCCTCAATGGAAGCAGATGAGTTCAGATTTCTATAAATCTAACCCATGGATTCCACAATGAACCAGCTTTCCCAAGTCACACAGATTCTGCAGACTTGCGGACCGTTTTTTTTACTTTCTGGAATTTTATGCAAATTTAGTTGCAGAAAAATACATAACATTAAAAAAAACACTGGCTGAAAATGCGCATTTCCCCCATAGGCTAAAGCATGAAAATCCACATTTTGGGGGGATTTGCTCATTTTCACAAGTGAATTTGAAAAATCTAATTCCATCAATGAGAGGATGATGGAATGAGGCACCTCACAATTTCTGAAATGCAGATGGATTTTACAAAATCTGTACAGCCCTAATTACAAGTGATGCAAGGTCCAAGCATGTATATTCTCTTGAAGGATTAATTGTACTGAGATAGTGATGGATAGAAACTATGGGTACAGGAATTATTGCTGTCTAATCTCCATTCATTTCTGTTCAGAAATGAACAGAAATTTTGCATGTTTGCATTTGAGTCTACAAGCTTCACTGAAATGAACAGATGTTGTGCAGGAGCAGCAGGGCTTGGTTTGCCAGAAGACTATAAATAAAGTGGCTAGTGTTTTGAGGAACCTGGAGGATCTAAATACAACCAGGAAAGTTGCTATAACAACCTTTTGGTTTTCTCTTCTCTGATCGTCCCACCAACAGAGTAAGATTTCTTGCAATGCTGTTAATTGCTTAGTTTTGCGCATTTGATAAACATGTTCTGATGAAGCTTGATAAATATGACCCTGATTTTGCCTAAGTTTTCATGGCATATACCAGCCTTCCCCAACCTGGTGCCCTCCGATGTGTTGGACTGCAACACTGGGAATGCTGGGAGTTGCAGTCTAGCACATCTGGACAGCACTAACTCAGGAAAGGCTGGCATATAAGATATATGTGTATATATACTGGAGTAGGAGGAATCTTTGAAAAGATTGCAGGTTTCATATTTGCAGAATTAAGAAACAAGAGATTTGACAACTGCAGAGGCACATATTGCCTGTGGTTAAAGTTATCACTTCCGTTGACATTAGCAAGGCTAATTCAACCGAAAAAGGGGAACCCCCCTATGACTAGAGCATCATGGACACTTACTGCTAATCATTTAATTTTATCAGTTTACAGATAAATCCTGTAATTGCTTTGCACAAAATACAGACACAGTTTAACAGAAAAATATCTGAAACGTTCAGGTCACAGAACATCAATTTAAAATATACTTGCAGAAATTCTTCAGAATCTTATTTATAATCTTCCCTCGCCACTTTTGAATTGAACTTAAGCCTAACATAGTAGTGTTAAAAGTCAGATGTGCCATTCTCACAATATTATCACAAAGAAAATTATTATGGCAGGATCCTAGATATTCTTAAAAGAATAAGGATATCTGCATCCTACTAGAAATATCATAAATATCATGATATTTAGAATGTAAAATGGATGTCACTTCTGAGAACTGGCCCTGTTATTTACATATCTTCCTCACCTTCCATCCCTCCCTTGCTTTTCTCATATGTTGTATCTGATTTAGCTTGTAAATTTGTGGGTAGAGATCATGTCTACTTACTAGTTCTGTGTACAGAATCTAACTGCTGCATGCTCTTGATAAATATGCTGAAGAATAAAGGTATTAGCTGCATTCTACAATCCAATTTTTTTTTACTTCTATTTCCTGCAGTCATGCCAATACATCTAAAGACACAGTATTTTAAAACAAACAAAAAGGTGAAGGAATTGCCCATTTTATAGGAGTTTTTAACAATTTAAATTATGAAAATATATCTCATTCACTTCAACATGGTGGAATAATCAGTGGAATGCTATAGAATAAATTGATGATGGTGAACTGGGCACAATCCACAATGCTACCATTTCACAACCTCTGCTCCTTTTGATCCAGCTTGCATAGGAGTACCCTCATGAGATTTATTCTTCAAGTTAAGATGTGGCATTGCTTATTTCCTGGCCTGCATTGAGGTACACTTGTTTTGGGGATTACATGAGCCCATTTGTCTGGGACACTGAGCTTGTTAATATCCTACATCACTGAAGGGTGCTGTATTAGATGAGCACCAGCATAGTGTAGCCAGGTGTCCTACTTCACAGAGGACAGTACTCTATTTTGGAAAGCTGGCAGAGGACAGCCCCGTATTTAAAGGTGTACCCTGTTTGATGAGCTATCCAGTCCAACTCTGGTTTAAAGCCAAAGAACCATAAGGATAGTGTGCAGGGGCCTTGAAGTTTCCCTTCAACAGCATCTGGATACCAGACTGAGTAGGAACATAGGTCACCTCGTCAGTGTTCTCCACTATGGTGAGATGTCTTGCATTTCTATTTAAATAATAGTTTATTAGTTTATTATTTCTAAATGTGCACCTTTCTATATAAATTTGCATATGGAGATATTATGCAAATTGCTGTCATCCTTTGCCCTCTTTTTTGGCAATGTGTAATTGGCCATCCTAACCAGCCATCTAATTTGGCTATCCTCTTGAGACCATTTTTTTCTCCAGTTATACATTTGAACTTGATATCAAATCTACCTGTAAACTGTAAATCTACAGTTTACTCACGAAATAAATAAAATATGCTGTAAGTCTCTTACATTTCTCACGCAGACAAATCACCAAAGAATCTCTTTCAGAAAAAAATGAAATCCTGCAGAAACAACCAGCCTCTAATACACTAACTCATGAGATGCATGCAGGAGGTATTTTCAGGGTGCAATGTCAGTAACCTGGTTAAGAGTACAATCCCATGCAATACAGTGTGCTCAGAAATAAGCCTCATTGAGTTCAATGGACAGTCTGAGTCTGTAGGCCTTTCTGCAGATTCTTTAAAAAAAAATCCATAAACTTTAATCATCCAAACTTTGAGATACAGAATGAATTAAGATTCTGAAAAATCCATGTTACTGATAAAATATGAAGGATATTCAATAGTTTTCAATTAGGTTTCTCATACTGCATCCAGACATGCTTGCCATTAGAAGTGGAGATAAGGACTAGCGAAAAGTAACTCAAGGAACTAGAGAACAAAGGAGGGATGAAAATGAATCACCAGCAACCACTGGCAGAATTAATACCCTTCCAGACTGCTCTATACATTCACATTATTAGTCATCCAAATCAGATAAGTGTGACCCATTACCAACACCCTTCTTTGTATTATGCAGTTCTCTGCAACCATCTCTTGAAAACAACGTGTCTTCTTACAATGTAAAGATAACGAACCTGAGAAAATGTTCACGTTGTTCTGCAGCTTAGGAATGGTACTGTGCTTTTGAACAAGGAAAAAGATAAACTGAACTTTAAGACTTTATTTATATTTTGTAAATGTATATTTTGTAAATGCCTTTCAATATAACTTAGAACAACAAGAAATGAAAAGATAAAACAAATAATGGAAATAAAGGAATGGTTGGTTGGTGCAACCTGCTGATCATCTATAATAATAAAAGTGGATGCATGTCCATCCGTCCGTACCATAGTGCCAAGACAGTGAAATCTAGATACCCTGAAACTTGGCATGCATGCTAAGGGAACCCAATGGATGTGTATTTCAGGTTTATTTTGTTTTTAAAATGCATTAAGGGCACAATCCTATGGCTGCTAGTTGGTGGCTAGACAGCGATAGGTTGGCCCCCCGAGAACTGACCTCCACCCCCTCATGCGCTGCCTTGTAGGCAGCGCGGATTGGCCCTGCACTCCATGCTCATAAAAGGAGTGCGGAGCAGCGAAAATGGGGAGTTCTTGGGGGCGGGCTAGGGACATGCCTTTCCGATGCTTCCTATGCATCGTCCAGCGTCTGCCCCACCCCCCGCTCCGACTTCCCATGGTTAGACAGCTGAAATCGGCTGTCTAGCTGTGAATGCTCCTGCCCTGCATTGGGTAGGCAGTCGCCTCCAAGTTTTGAAGCTGCTGCCTACCCCGATAGGATTGTGCCCTAATTAAGATTAATTTAAATGTATCTATCTGGTTGAAGCCTGCAGTAACATCTTCAGCCACTAGGGGCAAACTTCCCCAACCAGCACATAACTTTGCAGTCCATACAGTCTGAAGCCAGGGAAGATTAGGAGGATGAGGGACAAAGTTATATGGCTATTGGGTGGTATAGAAATAAATAAATAAATAAGCCTGTCCCCTTCCCCCTGCCATGGGGCAGCCCCCCTCAGGGGAATGGAGTAGTCAGACCCCTCATTCAGGGGGCAATAGGGGTGTACCATGGCAGGGAACATGCCTACGGATGCCAGATGGCATGTCCTTACTCAGACAGGATGAGCACAATGTGTCCAACTCTGACAGCTGTGTACGATTGCTTGAAGGCTTCGCTGGATCAAACTAAGGGTGATTCCGACCCATGCAATGCCATGTCCATTCGCTAGTGTTTTTATAATGTGCAATATAAGGCTGACAAGTGGAAATACATCCATTATAGTAGTGTAAATATCATGATCATAAGCTAAGCAAAGGATACATACATGGCAAGAGAGGAGAAGATTAATGTATAGTGAGAAACACTGAAATTTTCTTAATTGCGAGGGATATCCCAACTGTGTTTACAGGGTTGTTTTTAAAATACAGTTGCATTTTCTTATACTGGTTTGCAAAGTCCTATTAGTTCATAATTCTCAACCATGGAAGCATGAACATTCCAAAGGATATCCCTATGTATGTATGTATGTATGTTCACTATTTATACCCAGCTCTTTGTCCAGAAAGGCTTCCAGAGCAGCTTCCAGTTTAATTCTAAAAAGACAGTCCATGCGCTCAACCTAAGGGTTGCATCCAATGGAAAATCAGTGTTCTGGCTCACGTGCCTCCAAGAGCCTCTATGGATAGAGGAAGTTTGCCTGTGCAGATGGTCACCCTCCACGAATAAAGGGTGATGGAGAGGGCTGGAGGTGGAGTGTGCCCACTGCTCTCATGTTGAAGCAACACACTTCCAGGAACTCCTGAATAGGGCTTTTGAGTAGACCCATTGAAATGAACTGGACATGTGTTAGACTAACATTGGATACAAGGTTAAGAAGACAAGTCACAGAAGGAAAACGGGATGGAAAGTGGAAAAGGACTCTAAGTGGTTAACTTTAACGCATGAGGAGATGCAATGTTCTAGTCCTGCCCCCTCTATTTTCATCTTCATTGCCCTCTACTAATGGAGGGCGACTTTATGAAGAGAAGAGCCTCCTGTATCCATGGAGGCTCTCAACGTGATTGAGAAGGCTGGAAAATCAGCACTCTCAACTGCGTGGCAAGCCTCCACAGATACAGGAGGCACTTCTCTTCACAAAGTTGCCCTCCATGAGTGACAAACATGACAGTGCAAGGGGGCGGGGATAGAGCGCTCCTTCTCCTCATGTCTTAAAGTTAATCACTTAGAGGACACCTGAATCAGACTCATTTCTTAATGTCATATGATTCTTATAAGGATCAGCTTTGATAGAAATGGGCTGCTCAGTTTTAAAAAACAGGTCTTGGCAGGCCTCCAAGAAATAGCCTGCTGATCCAGCCTTCCCTGAAACGGCTAAAATACAGCCAGACGTTGAACTTACAGGGTGGGTCTTGGTCTTCTGTGGCCTACTTAGATACAACCTGCTTCTTGTCACTCCAGTCACTGAAGGTAATGCTCTGGGGTTCCAGATGATACCACCACCCTCAGAACAGATGGTCTTTCTCTTCCTCACAGGCAGTTGGTTCCTATGAGAAGTAATGATAAGCAAACATTGCAGGTATGCAGGTTAAATTTTCATGCACTTCTCATGCACTCGACCCAATATGCATCGTATGACACAGACTGGGGATCCTGTTTTGCCTTGCGTTACTACTTCACTTGGCTCCCCAACTCCTCTTGGTTTTATCTTTATCTGACTGCACCTAACACAGACCAAGCTACTTTCATAGAGCAAAGCTTTTTAGACAGAAACATAGCAAACGTTTGAACTATTGGAGAAATAAATAAGAAGGGTATTCTGGTAAGTAGGAGTGAACTTCATTTTCTTTCCATCAATTCCCCAGACAGCACAGGTGAGGCAACAGAAGAGAGGAAACAGATTTTAGTAAAGGAAACAGAACAGAGATGGCCTGCTTTCTTGTCAACCAAGTTCCTCTTTACTGAGTCAAAATTTATCCCCTAGTTTGCTGTTGAAGAAGCATAAGCAGATGGTATCCCTCCAATAATTGCTGTCTTGTACAAAAGCACCAAGAAATGGATTAAAATTCAGAAAGTGCCATTCAATGCACATTGAAAAGTATGACTTCTCCCTGAGACATAATATTAGCAGGACTGATCTTGTAAAATAGAGTGAGGTTGCCAATTCTGGGTGAAACTGGAGGATGGCAAATTGTCGGCTGCTATCAGGAGACATGTCAGAATGCAATGGCATAAGTGTATCAGGGAAAAGAAACAGACCACACACAATTCAGGAAGAGTCAGGTCAAAGAAAGGAAATGGAAGAATAAGCAAGGAGTTTCAAGGCATCACAAAGAAATAGGAACTATGGGTCTCCTCTTCAGCAATCTCTCCCTGCTTCTTTTTACAGAACAAAGCCAGCAGTGAAGTTCATAGCTTCAGAGGAACTTGCATTTGAAGGCAGAGCAGAGTTGACAGGAAATCATTTCTGGAAAATATTTTATCACAGACTACTAGACAGATAGCATACATGTTCAGAGTCTTGGCCAAGTTGGTTCCCTGGACCAATTCTAGTCCAGAATAATACCATAAAATATTATGATGGAAAGCAAAATATACATAGATTTTAACTATACAATTTTCAACGTAGATTTCTATGTGGTATTCTCGGGGGGGGGGAGGATATTAGAGTAATAATCACTTTTTGTCACCCCTAGGAAACAAAATGAAGGCAAAGAAATCCAATAGCACCCTTAAAGATTTTTGTCATTTTGTGTCCTTCAAACACCCCAGCTCCAGCTCCAATGTTTAGAGAAACACAGGCCAGGAATTTTGTGGGTTTCTGTAAAATATTGACATTGTTTATTTATTTATATTATTTTTTATATTGTCCTTCATTTATATTCCATGAGTGGATTACAAAATATTGCTTAGGTATTTACTGATTTATAAATGCAGTTGCATGTACAAATATGTTTTATTTCTTAAAATAGGTCTAACCTGGGGACAGATTTTTATTCTCTGATCCTTTGGATATTGAGATAGGTTTCACTATAATGTGGTGGGGTTGGGGGCATAACATTTTAACTATCTGTTAGTGGCAAATACCTTAACTGGTTTTTATGGTGGACTTAATATTACTTCACAAAAATCCAGGAGATTTCTTATGAATTATGAGCTTAGTCCACTGATTCTATTTACTTCTTGCAAATTATCTATAGGGACATGATCTTTTTCTATATTTACAGCAATTCTGCAAATTACATTTCCAAATTAAATATTTATTTTCATAGTGGAAATGATACATGAAGACGCAAGTGTCTGTTGTGGACTGAAAGGTGGGGTACGTTTTTATAAGCCAACAAACATGTTTCTCACACTTTTGGAAGGGGCTGTAGTTCAATGATAGAGCACATACGTTGTGTGCAGGAGGTCTGGCATCTCCAGTTAAGCAGATAAGGTAGTAGATGTTGGGAAAGACCTCTGAACAAGACTTTGGAGAGCCACTGCCAGTCAGAGATTTTACTTGGATAGTTGACCAATGGTCTGAGTCAGCCTCATGTAGCTTTATATGTTCTTAAGGCTGGTTATTTCAGAGATCAGGAGACCTTGAAACAGCAAAGGTCATAGGCAGGAATGTATCAGAATTCATTTTTAATTTTTGTCAGCCACCCTGAACCTTTTTGATGAAAAGATGAGGTAAAAATCTTTTAAATAAGTGAAATAAACATGAACCTTAATGGCCTAGGCCCAGAATTTTAGCCACACAACCAACATGGCTCATATGGTGCAATTTTAGTTCTGCAACTGAGCTCATTGCCATTGAGTACTAAGATACTTTATTTGCTGTGTTTCTAGCGCCCAAGGATGGTGCTCTCCTTTGTATATGGGAGATTTCTGACTCAGTCCCGTTTCTACAAATGTCCTTCTTTCATTCATCCTGAAAAAACTATGTCACTGCTATTCAGGGCCTTTAGTATGGGGATATCCAAAACAGTTATTTCCATCGTAACAGCTGCATGAGGGACAGATGGATGGCACTGACTCATTTGGCTGGTTAATTAAGGGTTTAACCTTAATAGAGTTTTCTTGAGGACCTGACTCAGCTTTATATTTAGGCAGGCCAAAAATCCACATGATTTTAAGTTCCAGTGAATTATTTTAGCCAACATCACCACAATTTAAGTAGGATTATAGAACAAATGAACTTCAAAACATCTTGGAACATGAAAATGTTTCCTGTTTTCTGAGAATACATTTGTGTTCATATGGTTGGAAATTCAAGAAGATGCAGTTACTAGCATTGAAAATGAACTGTAAAAATGTGTCTACACATTGTCTATAAATTTTAAATTGGCACACAGACATTCCCATTTTAAAATTCAGATTGTAAAGTGCAACACTGGAATTTTTAACTGAGCTAGGTTGTAGGTTTTTTCTGTGTGGATGGCCAATGTTTGATTAGAATCCCAAATAGGAAGGAAGGATCTAGATTTTGGGAGATTTATATAACCCAATCCTATACAAATCTACTCAGAAGTAAATCCCACTGTATTT
Source organism: Heloderma suspectum (assembly GCF_057233095.1). Lineage (NCBI taxonomy): Eukaryota > Metazoa > Chordata > Lepidosauria > Squamata > Helodermatidae > Heloderma > Heloderma suspectum. The sequence continues at coordinate 54,800,058 of NC_139460.1, read as the reverse complement.
GATTGGACTTACTCCCCAACAAGCATGGAAACAATTATGCTGTTAGGAAAGCAATGGGAGAGATGACTCTTCCATTGAAACAAATGAGACTTCCATTATTTACTTTGGATAGATCAGCCTTCTAATACCTGGAGCCCTCCACGTATGTTGGATTACAACTCCTATCAATGGTTATGCTGGCTCAGGGAGGATGGGAGTTATAGTATAACATATCTGGAGGACACCAGGTTGGGGAAGGCTGGGCTAGATTGTGCCCAACTACTCATACGAGCATCTCACACAGTTGCAACTATTCTGTTCCTACAGAATGTGAACATATACAGAAACAAAAGCCAAGCAAAGCTCATCCATACCTGCAGAATGTGTATTTAGAGTCTGTGCTGATAAAATTCTCGGCATAATCTGTTTATTTTTAGCTCTGATGCAAGGAACTAATTTCATGGAAGACTTAGTCTCTATACCAGAACAAAAGATAATGTTGGCTTTTGCCTGACACATTATTTGATGCTGTAAGAATATAGGACTGGATCCTAAAAAATGCCAGGGGATGGGAGCACAAGGTAATTTGCCCATTCCTCCTGCCCGTGGCAGCTCCCTACCCCCGGTTCTCTGAGTGGTCAGAAGACCCTAAGTGAATGGGGTGGACAGTGGCACAGTGGGCTGAAGGGGAAGGATAGCCAAAAATTGTCTGGAGGCACCTTCTGTGAGCAGAGCTCCCACTGAGGAAAGGTGTCTGAATAATTTCCAGTGATTTCTCCCTTCCTCCTTAGCACAACTCACCCCATTTGGCAGTTCCCCTGGCTCCTGAGAGGGACTTTTCAGTGGTGGCAGGGGGAGCTGCTAGGGAGAAGGGGTTCAGGAAAGTCACCTTCCAACAACACTCTTCTGCCAGCATTTCTCTTGATTCAATATGTTAGGACTGAACCCTTGAAGAATGAACTATAGCTTCATACTGTTGCTTATAAAAATTGTAAAATAATTCTGTTGGATACCTTCTACATAAATATTATGAATAACCTTAAACTAATGGGGAAAAGGATAAAGAACAAGTTTTACGAAAAATAAATTTCTTGGCTATACTCATTAAATGCATCACACCTGCTTTTAGACATTTGCTTCAAATGCATGTTTTAAAGCCCAACACTTTATTCCACATCCCACTAAAGTCCATGGGAAGCCATCCACTGAATTCAGTGGCCTTAGGTTTCCACAATAAATAATGAAAAACTCTGTTCATAAATGCCATTCACTATTCTCATATAGCCATTCTGTCTGCAAATACTTTGATTCACCCTCAAGTGTGAAAGATGCTTTGTGATCTGTGAGTTGGATCAGTACACAGATAAAAATCCAAGACAGCGATTTGTCCAAGACCATCCAACAGATCCCCATTGCCTCATGTAAACTAAATTGCACCTTAGAACACACCAGTTTAATGTCTGCATGTTACAAAGGTGTATGAACAAAGGTGGGCAAGCTGCCTTTCAAGAAATCTTGTCTGTTGATACTGATCTTCTCACTGAGAAACCATTGATAGCTTCCAAGGAGCCCAATGGTTCCCTGCAAAACAGCTGAAAACCACTTATTTAAGCAAAGGTACAATAGGACAAGTAGCCTTGTGACTTCAAAACAGTTTTCCAGAGTTGCAAGTTGTCCTGTCACTTGTTCCAAAGGTAAACTTCCTTTAATTAAACTGTACTATGGATGTCAGGTCCCCTTCATGGATCACTGCCTTGTCGTGGCGAAGGGGCTTGCGTAACTCAGTGAAGCCATAAGCTCTGCCGTGCAGGGCCACCCAAGACGGACAGGTCATGGCAGAGAGTTCTGACAAAATGTGGTCCACCGGAGAAGGAAATGGCAACCCACTCCAGTATTCTTGCCAAGAAAACCCCATGGAACGTATCACAAGGCTAAAAGATATGACGCCGGAAGATGAGCCCCTCAGGTCGGAAGGTGTCCAATATGCTACTGGGGAAGAGCAGAGGGTATTTCCAAGTAGTGCCAGAAAGAGTGAAGCGGCTGGGCCAAAGCCGAAAGGACACTCAGCTGTGGATGTGTCTGGTGGTGAAAAGAAAATCCGATGCTGTAAAGAACAATATTGCTTAGGAACCTGGAATGTCAGATCAATGAATCAAGGTAAGCTGGAGGTGGTCAAACATGAGATGGCAAGATTGAACATCGACATCTTGGGAATCAGCGAACTAAAATGGACAGGCATGGGCGAATTTAATTCAGGTGACCATCATATCTACTATTGTGGGCAAGAATCCCTTAGAAGAAATGGAGTAGCACTCATAGTCAACAAAAGGGTGGGAAAAGCAGTACTGGGGTACAATCTTAAAAATGACAGAATGATCTCAGTACGAATCCAAGGCAAACCATTCAACATCACAGTAATTCAAGTCTATGCCCCAACCACTGAGGCCGAAGAAGCTGAGGTTGATCGGTTCTATGAAGACCTACAACACCTTCTAGAACTAACACCAAAAAAAGACGTCCTCTTCATCATAGGGGATTGGAATGCTAAAGTAGGAAGTCAAGAAATCACCGGGATAACAGGCAGGCATGGCCTTGGTGTACAAAATGAAGCAGGACAAAAGCTAATAGAGTTTTGCCAAGAGAACATGCTGATCATAGCAAACACTCTTTTCCAACAGCACAAGAGGCGACTCTACACATGGACGTCACCAGATGGTCAATATCGAAATCAGATTGATTATGTCCTTTGCAGCCAAAGATGGAGAAGCTCCATACAGTCAGTAAAAACAAGACCTGGAGCTGACTGTGGCTCAGATCATGAGCTGCTTCTTGCAAAATTTCGGCTTAAATTGAAGAACGTCGGGAAAACCACTAAACCGTTCAGGTATGACCTAAATCATATCCCTGATGAATATACAGTGGAGGTGAGGAATAGATTTCAGGGATTAGACCTGATAGACAGAGTGCCTGAGGAACTATGGACGGAGGTCCGTAACATTGTTCAGGAGGCAGCAACGAAATCCATCCCAAAGAAAAAGAAATGCAAGAAAGCAAAGTGGCTGTCTGAGGAGGCTTTACAAGTAGCTCACGAAAGAAGGGAAGCGAAAAGCAAGGGAGAAAGGGGAAGATATACCCAACTGAATGCAGAGTTCCAGAGAATAGCAAGGAGAGACAAGAAGGCCTTCTTAAGCGAACAATGCAAAGAAATCGAGGAAAACAACAGAATGGGAAAGACTAGAGATCTCTTCAAGAAAATTGGAGATCTCAAGGGAACGTTTTGTGCAAAGATGGGCATGATAAAGGACAAAGAAGGCAGGGACCTAACAGAAGCAGATGAGATTAAGAAGAGGTGGCAAGAATACACAGAAGAACTATACAGGAAAGATCTGAATGTCCCTGATAGCCATGATAGTGCGGTCACTGAACTTGAGCCGGACATCCTCGAGAGTGAAGTCAAGTGGGCCTTAGGAAGCATTAGTAACAATAAAGCTAGCGGAGATGACAGTATTCCAGCCGAGCTATTTAAAATCCTAAAAGATGATGCTGTTAAAGTGCTGCATTCAATATGCCAACAAATCTGGAACACTCAACAGTGGCCACAAGACTGGAAAAGGTCAGTTTACATTCCAATTCCAAAGAAGGGCAATGCCAAAGAGTGTTCAAACTACCGCACCATTGCGCTCATTTCACATGCCAGCAAGGTGATGCTCAAAATCCCACAAGCTAGGCTTCAGCAGTATGCGAACCGAGAACTACCGGAAGTACAAGCTGGGTTTAGAAGAGGCAGAGGAACTAGAGATCAAATCGCCAACATTCGCTGCATCATGGAGAAAGCAAGAGAATTCCAGTAAAACGTCTATTTCTGCTTCATTGACTACGCTAAAGCCTTTGATTGTGTGGATCACAACAAACTGTGGCAAATTCTTAAAGTGATGGGAGTACCAGACCACCTTACCTGTCTCCTGAGAAACCTGTACGAGGGTCAAGAAGCAACAGTCAGAACCAGACATGGAACAACCGATTGGTTCAAAATTGGGAAAGGAGTACGACAAGGCTGCATATTGTCACCCTGCTTATTTAACTTATATGCAGAGTACATCATGAGAAATGCCGGGTTGTATGAATCACAGGTCGGAATTAAGATTGCTGGGAGAATTATCAACAACCTCCGATATGCAGACGATACCACCCTAATGGCAGAAAGCGAAGAGGATCTCAAGAGCCTCTTGTTGAGGGTGAAAGAGGAGAGTGCAAAAGCTGGGTTGAAACTCAACATTAAAAAAACGAAGATCATGGCATCTGGCCCCATCACTTCCTGGCATATAGAAGGGGAAGAAATGGAAGCAGTGACAGATTTTACTTTCTTGGGCTCCAAGATCACCGCAGACGGTGACTGTAGCCATGAAATTAAAAGACGCTTGCTCCTTGGGAGGAAAGCTATGGCCAACCTAGACAGCATAGTAAGAAGCAGAGACATCACCTTGCCGACAAAGGTCCGTCTAATCAAAGCTATGGTTTTCCCAGTAGTAATGTATGGCTGTGAGAGCTGGACTATAAGGAAGGCTGAGCGCCGAAGAATTGATGCTTTCGAACTGTGGTGCTGGAGAAGACTCTTACGAGTCCCCTGGACTGCAAGGAGGTCAAATCAGTCCATCCTAAAGGAAATCAACCCTGAGTGCTCATTGGAAGGACAGATAATGAAGCTGAAGCTCCAATATTTTGGCCACCTAATGCGAAGAGAAAACTCCCTGGAAAAGACCCTGATGCTGGGAAAGACTGAAGGCAAAAGGAGAAGGGGACGGCAGAGGATAAGATGGCTAGATAGCATCACGGATGCAATGAATATGAACTTGAGCACGCTCCGGGAGAGAGCGCAGGACAGGAAGGCCTGGCGTGCTATGGTCCATGGGGTCACGAAGAGTCGGACACGACTGAACGACTGAACAACAACAAATGGATGTCAGGTAGCAGGACTATCTACAGTCCATGGCATACAACTATGGTTTTTGCCAAGACCAGCAGGGCTTTTTAATAGGTTATAGTACATTATTCTTCCACTTAATGTTCTCGAGACAGACCCATTTATCTATTTTATATTCCTTAGAGTGGCACAAATTTCAAAAATGTCCTTTCCACTGTGTGTTACTGTCCTCTTATGCAATGTAAGTCCACCTTTTGCAGAACAGAAGCACTCTAAAATAATGAAGATAATGTGCAGTTTACATAGGGTTTTCCCCCCCCCAAACCCATTCATCTAAATAGCCTGCACATCTACTGCTATAGGATGTCTATTTTGATAGATTACATATACAAATATATCCAAATGTATTTAACCATAAATAAGGAATATACTGGCTAGAATAATTTCAGATAAAACATACTGTTGCAACCAATGATGCCAGTGAGACATCTTACAAGTTACAGGTTTCACTCTACAGTGTATTTTTTTTTTATTTTTAAGAAGGAAACTTAAGAAACAGAACTGAAATCCCGCATCCGGTAACTTCAAAGAAACTAATTATGTGTAACTAGGTACAAGATTGCAACCCAGGGCTTTAAAATTCTGAAAAATAAACGATAACTTCAGCTGATGTTCCCAAAAAGAGGAAAGGGCTAGCGAGGGCTGAATAGTATTTTAAAATTGGTCCAAGTGAAAACTAGATAGTTTTTGAGATTGTCTTTCTTTCTGAAGTGTTGAACATGATGCATTTCAAAATAAGGCAATTTCATTATTTCTTTTTTTTAATTCCATCCAGGGTTGGAATTTCAGTTTACTGAACTACAGAAAAAGTTGAAAAGTAAATGAAATAAATGTATAACCACCATTTGAAACACTGAGTAGTGAATACAATTACAACTGATGGATGTTTCTGTGATGCTGCAAGGTAGATCTGACAAAGTAAAGAGGCGGTATAAGGCATTAGAATGCTATCCTACATCTTGGTTAGAGCCCTCTGCACCTGTTTCAGCAGATGGAACAGAATGATTAAAAAAACACATGACACAACAATGAATATAAAATTACTCCCTTGGGGGAAAGGTTGTTTTGAAATTAAGCTGACACATTTTTATAATGCACTAAATTAGAAGGGAGGTGCTCTGAAGGAGCCTGTACTTTACGGCCTGGATATAGTATAGTTAACCTAACTGCTCTTTACGGTTGTTCTTCTCTGCAAGGGAGAGAGTTTTAGCTTGCAGACACAGATGCAGTCTAAGATAAGGCACAGTGTTGTTACTCTTCCCTGCACTGTGTTCCCAACACTTCTCAGTGTTGTTACTCCTTCCCTGCACTGTGCAAGGGGCTTGGGGTGGGGGGGACAGAGTATGTTTCACGAAATCTGGGCCAAATCTTTGATGCCTCACCCATGGCTTCAGTGTAAGCCCTCTACGCCCTTTCTTTCTGCCTTTACTACCTTTCATTTATCCCACCCTCAAGGGGCTGCTTGAAGTAGGTGGCTTCATCTGGTTTACATGGCAGGGCTGACCCTGACTTCCAGTATTAATTGTGTAGACTTGTAAGTGCTGAAAGCTGCAGCATTAAGCTTTCCTCTTGATTTTACCAGCAGAGTAAAGCTGGACAGGGCCAGGATTAAGAGGGCCTTGGACAAGATGTCCTCCAGTGCAACACAGTCCCACCTTAATGCTCTTCCAAAGTGAGGTTATGGGGGGAAGGGTCAATAGCAGAGGGTGGGGACTGGCCAACAGGTGGCACGAACAGATGGTGGTGGCAGACAAGCAGGAATGGGTAGCAGTGCAACTCCAGATGCTTAGATAACCCGCAGCCTGGTGCCGAGAAGAGAAGCAGTGGGTGAGGCAGCTGCACCTTCTTCAGCTCCAGAATATCTCTAATGTACTGTATGTTGAGGGTGGGGCCCAGAGGCACTAAGGGTAAAGAAGATGACAGTTGCCATAGCTGTCTTCTCATAGCTGTGTCCCAGCACTTCTCTTCAAAACACCCAGCTGGGGTGAGCCCCAACAATTGCCTGTCCCCACTGTGTGCTGACGCTGGGCCTGAAGCCTCTATCTCACAGATCTTTCACAGTTGACAGCAATACAGCCTGAGCTGTAAGATTAGATTTTTTTTGGATTCCAAATGAAATTATTTTAAGTGCTCATATTAGAGTTGGGGACAAGCAACCCAATCCTATATGTATTTACTTAGAAGTAAGAACATAAGAAGAGCCCTGCTGATCAGGCCAAATCTAGTACAGCATTCTGTTCATACAGTGGCCAACCAGCTGCCTGTGGGAAACATATAGCACTCATGTGCAACATATAGCACATGAGTGCTATAGCACCCTCCCGCTCATATTCTCCAGCAACTGGTATTTTGAGGCATACTGCCTCTGATACTGGAGGTAATATCTAGTCATCATGACTTGTAACCATTGATAGCCCGGTCCTCCATGGATTTGTCTGAAAAGGGATTAGACAAGTTGGCGTCGAATTCCATTGTTTAACTATGTGCCATGTGAACAAGTAAAGCTATAATAATTCCCCTTTATTTTAGCCAGTTTATTGTGAATCAGGTTGAATTCCTTTTTTTAGTTCCAAGTTGTAGCTTAGTTCTAAACAAAACTGGGGAACAGTAAGGCTTAAATCCAATGTCCCATGAGCGACTTCCCTGTTCTTTCCTCCCCTCTGCAGCCCTTCCAATCTTCTCAGGCAGGTCCCCCAACCCTTCAGAACAGATTGTGGGGAGCACAAGTGGGTCAAATCACTTCCACCAGCAGTTTCTCGTCTGCTGACAGAGGGACACCGTTGGATCTAAGCCTTAGTGGGTGCAATTTCTGTGGTTTTCCATCTCCTAGTCTAACTGCTATTGGAACATCTATTATGTTAATGAGATACAGTCAGATTTTATCAGCGGTACAGTATTTACTATAAGTTGTCTTAAAAAAAAAAATTGTACAAATATTCCCTATACTGAAAATTGTATGTACTCCAAAATGTTTTGAAGCTTCCAAAAGAGATCAAGTTTTTCTTCCAGAAAGAAACAGCAAGCTGAAGATTGGAAATAATTTCCTCTAGACAAGCAATGAGAGTTTCATCGAAGTGCTGAAAGCTTTTCTTTCAGGAAATAACACAGTTTTCAAGGAACACTGAAAGGACACAGTTCTTCCTTTACATCTGCATGGCAGAGCTAAACACTTTTCTCCCTATTCCCAGGCTGTATGAATGTTTAAAGCAAATAGGTTTCCGTGATGGGTTGAAGAGTTTTTTTTAAAAAGCGCATATTCACCTGCTTTGTATTCACAAACAGGAATCTTGTCAGAAAAGAATGCTATAATTAACGGTTCTTTGCTTATTCATTCAAGAGGAACAGGAGCACAAAATGCTTTAGTTACCTAAAGCGTGCCCAAAGGAAGAGTACTATTATGATAAACTGATATCCCAGCATTTGACCATTAGATGTCAAAATACCCGTTTTCACACTTTCAGCTTATTAGTAGGAGTGCAAGAAAGCCACTTACCTGGTCTCGCAGCTTGTTCGCGGTGGGGGGGAGGCGCTTCGCTGCTCTCCCCCCGAAGTTCAGGCCGGGGGGGAGGCTTCCCGCCTTGCCCGGCCGCGAAATAAAAAGTTAACAAAACAAAACGCCCCCGTGACAGGCTATGTGACGATTAACGTAGCCTATCATGGCTAGATCTGCAAAGTCAGCCGTGATAGGCTACGTAAATCGTCACGTAGCATATCACGGGTGACTTTAAAAAAAAAAAACGCGTACGCAAATGGCAGCCCCCATAGGGAGCCGCCATTCGCGTTCCTTATTTGGTTGCTGTAGTCTACGTAATCTTTACGTAGACTACAGCGACCAAATAAGGAACGTGAATGGCGGCTCCCTATGGGGGCTGCCATTAGCCGTACGCGCTTTTTTTTTTTTTAAAGTCACCCGTGATAGGCTACGTGATGATTTACGTAGCCTATCACGGCTGACTTTGCAAATCTAGCCGTGATAGGCTATGTTAATCGTCACGTAGCCTATCACGGGGGCATTTTTTTTTTTTACTTTTATTGGAATGGCGGCGGCGGCAGCCAGTCGAAAGACCGGCTGCCGCCCCCGCCCCTGACGAAGACCTGCCGAACCGCCGCCGGGACCCGCCGCCGGGACCCGCCGCCGGGAGGGACATTCGGTAATGGTAAGTCCTGTCCTGGGGGGGGGGTGCGGAGAATTTCTCCCCGAAACTTCTTCGGGGGGCCGAACACGTTGGCGCTCGGCCCCCCAAAGTTTCGGGGAGAAATTCTCCGCCATCCCTACTTATTAGGGTGTTTCTTCATAGGAATTTACTTGATACTGATTTACTAGCTCATAGTGAAATTAACATACTTCTCACACTATGGCCAGGTTAACATGTCATGACACCCCACACTGTGGAATAATCCATGCAGTGTGGGCTGTTGTTGAGAGCACTTGACAGGTGGGGAAAAGTGCTCAACGTTACCCACTTAGCAAGGGGATCCCCAGGATTTAAAGGGTTGCCCCACCCTTTGGGGGTGCCCTCCTCACAGCCCACCACTCCTTAAGTCAGCAGCAACTCTTTTTCATCGAAAAGTGCACGTTTTGAGCTCCCACTCGAAGTAGTCGCATCTAGGTTGACAGCTGCAACTGGGAGCAAAAAAGGGGGAGAGCACTTTTCTAATAAAACAGTTGCTAGGGACTCAGGTAAGTGGGGCTTCGAAGCACCCCCCCCCCCCGATTCAGGGCAACCCTTTGAAACCTGGGGATATCCTTGCTACGGCAGTGATCTATACCACCTGTCAACAGTCAAAGGCTGTCAAACCAGCCTATAGACAGTCTAGTCTTGCCTGTTACTTTGTATGTTTAATGTAACTCAAACATACAAGGCTCCAGGCAAGGCAAGCCTGTATTTTTTTGACAGTCGGAGCTGCACCTTTGCGCAAATCCGAAAGCCCAATTAAAAAATAATAATTAAAAAAGGAGTCATGTGTACACATTCCCCACGGCTCAAAAAATGCAAAAAAATTATTTCGGCCCTGTTTTGTACATATAATTTTATTTTTTTTTAAGTCTCTGACTGTGACCTGGGCTGCAATCGGACCAGGGATGGGGGCTTGACAGGAGCTGGGGGAACCAGTGACAGCCCCTCCAAAGTGCCATTTGGGCATGGTTGGAGGGGCTGTCACTGGCAAAGGGAACTGGAAGTGGCTTGGCCGTGATTGTGAAGAGCAATTACAGCCACATTTGGGAAGAGCGGCAGGGTTTTTTGTCACTCTTGCCGAGCAGCTCGCTGCCTGTAACCCACAATGGGTTAGCATGTCTGGGTTTGGATGACATGCCAACCCATCGTGGGTGCAACAACCCCAAGAACAATCCATGGGTTGTTGGGGTGGCTTGTCGCCCACAGACAAGCAACCCTGCAGGAATCAGTCTGTATTTGGACAACATGATAACCCACCATTGCTTGTCACTCACAATAGGTTGTTGTGTTGAGTGAACCTGGTCTATGACCAGGTTCACATGATCACCACAGACCACTTATTTAAGCCAAGGTGGGTTACGGTGCATGCTGGGCAGCTTTTGAATATTCAAGCTGCATCTGCAGCTTGTCATGTCATCTGAACCCAGTGAGGATGGGTTGTTGGGATGATTAACAAACTATCCAGAACCCATGGGCTGTTTTAGGTTTGTGGGTGGTTTGTTAACCACATCAACAACTTACCCTTGCCAGGTTTGAACGACACGACAAGCCATGGTTGCGGCTCGAATATTCAAAATGGCCACCTGCACACGCTGCAGCTCACCATGGCTTAAAAAAGCAACAGTGGGCTGCTTGATCATACAAACCGGTCCTTTATAGAAATCTGATATTGGCACACCCAGATTACCACAAAAAGGTCTAAAAATGAGAGATCTGTTTCTCCCTTTATATGGGGGAACATGAAGTGTATCCCCCTAAAATTGATGAGGCACTTTTACACTAACCAGAAAGTTGAAATGTGACACATACAGGCTGTAATACTATGCACCCTTCTCTGGGAGTAAGCACCATTGAATACGGTGGAATTGACTTGTGTAAACATGCATAGGATTCCAATAACCTAGCCACAGCATGTTTCTAGATGGAGGGCTAGCAATCAGATGGCATCGTGCAGTAATTCCATCTTTTTTTCCTTAGTGGGTTTTCCGTGGTAAGGAAACAGACAGAAGTGGTGGGAAAATAAAGGAGGGTTACAAGAGGAAATCAATATTCCCCTGCCACACCCTAACACTGCATGGATGAGGGACAGCAACGGTATGATAAAAATCTCAGCCAGAAGTACCCCTAATTATCTAAAAATGTGAAAAGGAAGTACTTTGACATCTGATAGTTGAACGTTGGAATTTCATGTTTATCTCACAATAGACTTTGTATTATGGATTCATAGGTTCAAAAAAGTAATGTTTATATTTAGCGTTTTTTTTAAAAAAAAATCCCCTTCCCTAATCAGACCAAAAGCCTGATCAGGATCAAAAGCCTATCTGCTACATAATTCTGTTCCCACAGTGGCCAACCAGATGCCTATAGACTATGAGAAGCCCACAAGCAAGGTGTGAATGCTCTTGTCTCCCAGCAACTGGTGTTCAGAGGCAAAATACAGCCATCATGACTAGCATCAAGATAGCCTTATCCTCCAGGAATTGGTCTAATTCTCCTTTAAAGCTATCGAAATTGGTGGTGATCATCACTACATCTCATGGTAGCAAATTCCACCGTTTTGACTATGCACTGTGTGAAGTATCTCCTTTTTTCTGTAGTACTTCCTTTTGTCTGTCCTGACTCTCCCGCCGCTCAACTTCATTGAGTGATCCCAGGTTCTAATATTATGAAAGACAGAGAAAAACCTATAGTCCTATTCACTTTCTTTGCACCATGGGTAATTTTATAGACAAAAAAGCAGTGCTGAGTTTAATTGGGTTTACTCCCAAGTAAATGCAGAGAAGGTGGCACCTTTCTATACTTTGGAACTGCGGTGTTTTGGAAGGGAAGGAAATCTTTAAAACTAAGGCTGCCATCCATGCAACTTTACTTGAGAGGAAGCCCATTTGACCTCAGTGGCACTTACCTCCAAGTAAATGTGCAAAGGTTCAAGTTGCCTAAGTGCATGCAATGCAATCCTGTGCATAACTACTGAAAGTTGCAGTCTATTGAGCTCAAGGGACCTTTCTTCCAGGTGTGTATAGGATCTCAGCCTTAGTACGGAATAAGTCCTACGGAACTCCGTAGGCCGTCTGAATAAATATGCTTAGCATCGCTCTTAGGACTGGAGCTGACATCCTACGCACATTTACCTGGAAATGGGCATGGGGAAATATTGCTGGATTCAATGGGACGTCCTTCAGCGTAAACATGCATAGGCTCTGTATGCAATCCCATTATGGATGTCTAAGGGACGGCAGAGGATGAGATGGCTAGATAGCATCACGGATGCAATGAATATGGACTTGAGCACGCTCCGGGAGAGAGCGCAGGACAGGAAGGCCTGGCGTGCTGTGGTCCATGGGGTCACGAAGAGTCGGACACGACTGGACGACAACAAACTTCCTCCCCACTGTCGTAGTCTGTGCCTACTTCTTTCCCCACAGGTCTCCCTTGCCCTAAATCCAGCTTGATTTCTCTGGGTAAAGTCCAACGTACGTCCTACTTAGAGTAGCCTCACTGAAATGAACGGATTTGTTAGGCGCGACTTAAGTTCCATTCATTTCAATGGCCCTACTCTAAGGAGGACTTAGGTTGGATTTTACCCTCTATATCCCATTCCTCCGTTACCTGTTATTTCCCCCATTTCCAGGTTCCAAAGGAACAGCGCTACTGACCCACTTCTTTACCTCGCGCTCTGACCGGTTCATGAATCACGGCGGGGGGAGGGGGAGGGGGAGGAGGAGGGGGAGGAGAAAAAAAAAAGCAGAGCCGGAAGTCCTTCTCCGCCCTCTTATTGGCCCTTATCCTTATCAGTCAAGAACCGGAGGACCAACAAACTCCCGCCGCCCCTCCACAATTTTCAAAGTTGGGAGGGGCAAGAAAAGGCGCTCGTGGCCGATCTCGCCCTTTCCCGTCGCCAGCGGCCGCCTGTTCTGCCCAGGGCGCTTCACCGCCGTCGCCTCGCTCTGCCCCCACCCAGCCACCGGCCGCGCGCTCACGTGTGATTGGATAAGGCCGAGAGATTGAACCCTGGCACCGTTAGGGAGCGGGGGAGCGGAGGACGAGGAGAAGCAGCGGCGGCGGCGGCGAAGCGCGAGAGTGCGCCTCGGCCCCGTCTCAGTACGCAGGCGCCGTGCGGAGCGCAGCCCGGAGCGTTCCGAAGAGCGGGCGGCGCGGCGGCAGCGCGCTGGCCGCTCGGGGAGGGCTCGGCTGCGGCGGGTCCCAGCGCCGCGCGGCCCCGCCCCTCCGGCGCCACCCCCACACGCCCCTCGCCCTCGCGCAGCAGCGGCAGCAGCGCCGCGAGCGAGAGCAGCGCGGGTGCTGCGACGGGCCCGCCGCGGCGAATTGACTCCCCATGTTTCCCTGTGCGGCGCCAGCGACGACTCGGGGGAGCGGCGTCTGCTCGCGGTTGGCTCTGCCGTCGTCGCTCCTGAGGCTCGAGGAGGAGGAGAAGGAGGGCGAGGAGGGGAAGGCGCAGTGCCGTGTGGTGGGCTTGGCGGCTGCCGCGAGGGGCAGAGAGCGCTTGACGCGGGGCCGGAACCAGGAAAGCTGCTTGGGATTTAATCACACAGCCTCTGCCGAGGGATGGGGTGTGCCTGAAGGGCAGAGACAGGGAACGAAGTGAAGGGGCAGGAAGACTCGCCGGGGGCCACTTCTTCTGGGTCTCCGTTATCAACCTCCGACCGTTCCAACTTTGGCCAGAGGAGGAAGGGGGGTTGCTGCTGCTTGAAACCGTCCCGGGAGACGGGGGATCTACAAAACGCAACATCTGTCTTCTGCCTGTTGGATTTTCATTGCCTTCACCTATCTTTTTTTAATTTCAAGAATACCAATATACAAATACTGCACACAGTTGCAAACTTGTACGTATTTTGAATGTATCTATCCGAGAATGTAGATGGCATAGTGGATGCAGTGTCTCTCTCTTTTTTTTTTTTTCCCCCCAGGCTGGGGTGTGTGGTAATTAAAAGCCCATGTCTTTGTTACCTAGGGTAACTTTGTTACCTATGTCTCATACACACACACCCACTCCTCTGCCTTTCTGAACCATGTGTAGATAATCATTTTCTATGTGAGCGAACGTGAAAACTAAAAAGGAGTGGGGTCGTTACTATAAGAAGAATGTTCACTCTGAGTTCTTAGCAGATATTGAAGAGGTGGATGGGCACAAATAATGTGTATTACGTGTATGATTGTTACGACTGTATATTTCCATAAGATGTGCTAAGTTACCGTCAGTGATTCTGTATGACATTCTATCAAAGATCACTTCCTTTTCAGTAAAGGTTACCATGGGTGGGTTACTGTGGATCATCACCAAAGTTGATTGGGTATCCTACTATACTGTAGTTTTGGTGGATATGAAGTCACTATTGCCCTGCTTTCTTTTGTTTGTGGTGTGTGTGTGTTTGGTTGAGGGAGCAGCAGGGATTTGGTGACATTACACATTACTGTTTCTTTCTCTTATGAAATTAAGATCCCAGATGGCCAATTCCCTCAACGGCCGGAACCCAGGTGGCCGAGGAGGAAACCCCCGTAAAGGGCGTATTCTGGGCTTCATTGATGCCATTCAGGATGCAGTTAGCCCCCCCAAGCAAGCAGCTGCTGATCGCAGGACAGTGGAAAAAACTTGGAAATTAATGGATAAAGTGGTGAGTCTGTAAATTCTGTTCCCCTTTCAGAAAAGAGTTGAGAGTATATGCATACATAGGAGTCGGTATTGTCAGATTAGCATCTTTGGAGGCAAAATGTTTTCATGTTCATGGTCTATTTGGCCTCTGGCTATGTTTTCTTAGCATGGAAGAAGGAAAAGAAACATTTTTTTCTTTTTCTTTTGTTCTTTTTGATTAACAGAGTTCTTTCAGTAGTAGGGAGTCTTAGGGTTGTGAATAAGCAGCTTGTTTCATGAGTACTAAATGTCCCTTTGCTTCCACACTGGGTCATCTTGTTAGAATATCTTCTTGAAAATGAAACTTCAGTTAAGGTAATCAAGCTGTGAAGCACTCTTATGTTAATCATAGGCGTGCAGTTCAATCTGCAATTTAAGGGAATGGAAACATTTCTGATTCCTCTCACATGAACAAACAGAATTTAAGTGTCGGCTTTCAGTTTTAATGGTCCTTTACAATCCATAATGTGATATCTTGATGAGCAGTTCTTGGAAAGTTATTTATCCTGGAGAGTAAAGTGTACTGAAAGATTATCTGTAAACGGATATCTGAACGAGTATCACTTATTTTGTTGAATATTGCATTAGGAAAGTGAGCATATGCTGGTAATAGTTGGTAGATGTTATAATCTCACTTTTTTTCTCTACAGAAAAAACTACAGAAAAATGTGGTTTATTGCTAAGGAAAGAGGACATTTTTTTTAAATGTGAAGTATTGGTTATGAGTATGGCTTACTTTTTAAACCTTTGAAATTGAACTAACAGCATCAGCTTGCATTACATTGTTAAGCAAGACATTATTCTGTAGTCATAGCTTTGATATGTACCTTCACCTCCAATATATATGCAAACTTTATAGAAATACATAGAGAATATTAATGCCACAATGTAGAGTTCTTAGAACTTCCAAATGTCTATAAAACCACTAGAACAGTTATTTACAGTATATGTCTCCACGAAGAGGCATGACTAGCCCTGATTGATGTTTAGTCTTACATTAGTAAGCCTTTTATAGTTAATATGAGGCCTTAGCTTTGAAGATCAAAGTTAATATATAGTATTAAAATCCTTCTCTTGTGGAAATTTGGCAACTAGTTTCTCCAGAACTTGGGCCCTGATATGCAGCTTAATACACAAGTTTCTAAGAAACTTTAATAACAGACATGACTCAGAAAGTTAGGATGAAGTGTGTGTCTGTGATCTCCATACTTTATCTCCATACTTAAGGGAGGGAGCAGTCCTATGGGGATAGTCAGCTGCCTCCAAACTCGGAGGTGACTTCCTGTCCAGTGCATGGCGGGAGGAACATGGAGAGGATTGTCTCTGTGCTCCAGCTGCCCTGCATTTGTGGCTAGATGGCCAATTTCAGCTGTCTAGCTGTGGGACATCAGAGCGTGGGGTGGGGAGGCCGGACGACACATAGGAAGTGTCATACTGGCACTTACGAATTCCTCGCCCCTGGGAGTGCCCCCTTTCCCCACGCTCCGCATTGCTCTTACAAGCACAGGGCACGAGTGCGCTGCCTCTTGAGGTGGCGGGGGGGCGGGAGGCAGGTGGTTCTCTGGGAACCGACCATTCCTATGGCTGTCTAGCCACTGTCTAGTGCCACAGGGTTCCCCCTTAAGTTAATTTGTATTTCCAGGTGTCAGCATGATTTTCTTTAAGTGTCAACGGTCTAGAGGTTCTTTATATTTGCTAGTACAGTTGGTTATTGACCCCTTCTTTCTTTTCTGATGTGATACTTTCTATGCCTGGACCATAGCTTTTTGTTTTTTACTATACCAAAAACATAACTTGATAACTGTGCAGCCTACATTCTGCAGTTTGCTATCGTAGGGAAATTACTTGAGAGTAACACAGTAAGCTGTCTTGACTGGCATTGTCTACTGTGGCAGCATATTTTCAGGTGTGTTTGAGGCAGGAGTCCTTCATATCACTTGCCTGATCCTTCTACCTGGAGATGCCAAGGATTGAATTAGGGACATTAGGCATAAAAAGTGTGTGCTTTACCACTAAGTTACGCTTTCACTCCCCAGAGTAAGTCCCACTGGTTTCAGTAAACTTTTGAGTAAACAGAGTTAGAACTGGCTGCCCTTGGCTTAAAAGAAGGCTATGAGATCTCTATGTAGGCTGCTAATCTATTTTTGTGAGATACATGATGGATTTCTCTGGAGTCAGAGGTTTGTCCCTGGACCCCAATAATGTAGTACATTCCCAACTGTACCATTTTTATAGTGTTTGATCTCCAAACATCATCTCTTTCCCATGGGCGATGTCTCTTAGAATGTCTTGTAGACACAAACGTAGGCTTTGCTTGTAAGAGAATTCTGCTAAATTTAGATTTCCCTTAAAAACAAAATTTACTCTTCCTTATTGCTTTTAAAGGAGAAATTCAATATAGTTAAAACATACTCTTCTTTCAGACATCAGAACATTATATTTGTCAGCTTGTTTTTATCCATACTGTTTCTTGGGAAAGGATCTTTTCTGAGTTGCCTCTTGTGAACTTACCTTCCTTTACTCTCTCTTCATTGTTTCTGTATTTAGCACTGTCTTTTCCCTTCAGCTTTTTCTTGCTATTCTTACTAAGAGACCAAACTTAACCATATTTATTTGATTTTGATGATACTTATTTCCAGGTCAGTTTTTTTAGGCTTATAGCCCTAAATCGGAAGTCTTACCAGCCTGTCTCTTTTGTATTCTATTTGCCTAGCATACTGCTGGTGTTATATGTAATGTGAGAGAAGTAATCACAGTTTGGGATATATGTAAAGGTGGAGTAGAATGATTGATACATACATATGAACTAAACACTGTACTGACCTGTCTGTTCATATTTGGTTATAGTTGTGGCATAATATTGTACTTACAGTGATACTATAAAATAGCAGTTGATGCCCTATCCTGTTCAGATTTACTGGCCCTTCGAATATTAATATGAATATTTGAGACCAATGTGAATGTAGTATTGGCTTATAGTATGGCTATATATCTGGTGAGTTGTTGTCATGCATCTTGTCCCTGTATCGTACATGGTTCAGGCACTCTCTACAGTTGAGTTCTTGGCTTGAATGATATAGAACAGGGGTGGGCAATTTGTAAGCCAAAACACCTGGAGGGCCACAAGTTGCCACCCCTGATATAGAAAAAGAGGTTGTGTGCAGCATCCCTAAATTGGGAGCACAGGAAGATGCCTTGTGGACACTAGCAGGTAGTTTTTCAGAATGGCATGAACTTGAGCACACTCCGGGAGAGAGCGCAGGACAGGAAGGCCTGGCGTGCTATGGTCCATGGGGTCATGAAGAGTCGGACACGACTGAACAACAACAAGGCTTAGGGGACTATGTATCATACTAACAAATAATGAATTACGCTAACTACTTCAATAGGACTGTTTATGTAAGGTTTCATATAGGACAAGACACATCTCATTGGACTTGCTTTATAATTTTTCATAACTGAAAACTCTTGGAGAAGGATAAGCATTTTCATTCAGTAGGAAGTTTTAAATAGCAAAGCAATACTGTAAAATGTATGGATGTGATTGTTATTTCCCCTATACGTGGTATTAGGTCTAAACTTTTAGACATCTTTCTGATAGTATTTTCATGTTTCAATTGCTACAGAAACTATAGAAGAGAATCTTAATCTCATTGTTTAGAGTTATGTATCATTTTTGCTCAAATGAATAGCCATAATTTTTGTATAGCTTGTTACAGTGGCTTGGATCCTAAGATAAGTTAACTTAAGGAAATTCATGGAAGGGGAGTTTTGTCTCCCCTATGTTCCCACCCCTAGAAGCCTATCCACAAGGTGAAGAGGTCCTTCCGAACAGTGTGGGATAGGGTGCAGGGGACTTCTGAGGACAGGGGAATTGTTCAAAAATCAGACAGACGTCCACATAATTTTGAGAAATTTCCCCATCCCCTGTACCCTATCTGATATTGTTCAGGATTTCAGCCTGATCCATTAGAAAAGCTTTTGCAGGGCGAGGAGCTTAAGGGAGGAAGGGATAGGAAACTTGCCTTCCATTAATTTCCTTAAGGTTGTAATCCTAGACACATGTAGCTCAGAGTAACTCTCATTGACCTTGATTGGACTTACTTCCTTGTAGATATGTATAGGATTGCACTTGTAAGTTAGCATACCTTAGAATCCAGGCCAATGGACCTGTTTGGTAGAAGGCCTTAGAAAGTCTGAGTAAGTGTCCTTGGCTGGATCTTACTGCATTCTCTTTAAGCATCTGTCTGTTAATCACATTTTGTTTCCGGATTAAAGTATTCCAGGCAAGGTGATGTCATAGACCTGGTTTGAATGACTTTTTCAGCCCACTGTGTTTTACTTTACTCGTGGGGGCTGTTGCATTGTTTTGGGCACCCGTGGGTGTCATTTTTCCATGGTGCCTGTGGGCGCCTGGCTTGCCATGTCATGTGAACCCATGTGGCAGGGGTAGTTTGAGGATTAGACAACCCTGAAATAACCCATGGATTGCTTTAGGTTTATAGGAGGGTTGTCTAACCCTCAAACAATCCCTGCTGCCTGGATTCGCATGACAAGATATGGCAAGCTGGGCGCCTGTGGGAAACATGCAAAAATAGCAGCCCAGCACAACATAATAGCTCCTGTGGATAAATTAAGCCATGGTGAGCTCTTGTGTCATGCACACTAGACCATTGTGTTAGAATTATGTGGCTTTCTTCTGGAGCAGAGTACATGGTACTTCTGGTAACTTCATAGTGAAGAGGATGCATTTGAACAAACTTAGTGTTCAGGTTAGCAAATATGGTCCTCTTACAAGTACTAGATTCTAATAGCATTTCAGAAATTATGGTTGATTGAAATGCTTATTAGAATTTGATTCTGCAGTACATGCCATTAGGCTTTAAACAGAGTCCTATGAAAAACAAGATACTGTTCAGTATGATTAGGTTGTTCTTGGGCCTGGATTCCTTATGGAATATGCTGTGTCTTCATCTTGCATGCTTCCCGCTTTCTCCATTCACGCATACCCATGAGTAGGAGATTTAAAGTTTCCATTTTTGGTTTTGAATAAACCAGTTTCTTGTTACTCAGGGAAACTCAGATTTATTCTAACTGTGGTTGGTTCAAACAAACCAGAATCAGGACCATCTCAAGGTATTTTGGGATCCCACAGGCAGACCTGCTGCCACCCTCTCTTTTCTCTCCCACCACATCCCTCCTACCCACCTTCTATGTTCTGGCAGCAGCACTGCTGCCTGCCCTCCTCTTCCCTTTCTTGCTGTGCCACCTGCTCTCTGTGCCACCCAGCTGCCGCCAGATTTCCCCTTCAATGCCTCACTCTCAGTGACGGGTCCTTCCTCATAATGAGTGAGGCATTTTGGGTGAGATGGCCCTAGAGACTGCATGTGCTGCCTTACAGAAAGGCATTTGGACTGGACAGGCTTTCCAGAGAGCTGCACCAGCTGCTTTTTCTGTTGCAGCATTTGCTGCAGCAGGGAAACAGACTGCAGGACTTTCCAGAGAGCCTGCCCACCCCATGCTTAGTTTTGAGGTGTTCTCAGAATTAGGCATTAGGTGGACAGGCAGTGCATTGGAGAGTTGTGCCAGGAACTCTCCTGCTGTGGCACTTGCTGCAGCAGGAGAGCACCCACCATGATTCACTGGAGCAATGGGTCTCACCTGACACTCTGGAAAGCTGGAGCGGTAGGATGTGTGGTCTTTTCAGCAGTGAAGAGGCATGTGGTTGCTGTAGTCTGGTGAAGAGGTGGAGGAGCGCTGCCACCTCCACCTTACCACTACTGCTGCTGCCATCTTCAGGGGGTCATTTGGCGCTCAAGGTGGCTGCTTCGTTTGCCTCCCTACTCCCCTTGAGATGGCCCTGACCAGAATCATATCTTGAGCTTTTTGAAGAATCTACAGTTAGAACAAACTACAGTTTTGAGTGTGGACATAGTGAACTTAGTGGAACCGGAGGGTTATTCAGAACCAAAAGTGTAAGAAGTTAATCTCCTCCCCTCACGCATGAAGGAGGAAGGGAGTAGAGGGGGAAACATGTAAGTCCAAAGCTCACCATGGCTCATTCTTAAAATACTAAACCCCTCTGATTTGAAGCTGTATTTTAAAGAATATTTGGTCAGAAACCTCAGATCAGTAAGCACAAGATAAATACAAGTTGGTTCACCGTTCTATATACAGGCTGTGCACAAGTTACAATGATAGTTTATAGTTTTGTTCTTCTGTATCAATAAGATACTTAGGGAGCAATCCTAAGGCTGCTAGATAGTGGCTAGACGGCCATAGAATATCTGGTTTTCCGGGAACTGACCTCCCCCCACTTCCACACTGCCTTGGAGGCAGTGCGGAACAGCCTCATGCTCCGCGCTTGCAAGAGCAGCGCGGAGCAGCCAAAAAGGGGCGTTCCCGGAGGGCTTTCCAGGGCGAGGAGGGTGGAAATGCCTGCATGACACATCCAATGTGTTGTACATCAGCCTCCTCCCCTGCTCTGCCCTCCCGCACCTAGACAGCCGCAATCGGCTGTCTAGCTGAAAATGCAGGGCAGGAGAAGCACGGAGGGCACGATCCCCTCCATGCTTCTTCTGCCCTGCATTAGATAGGCGGTTGCCTCCGAGTTCAGAGGCGGCTGCCCATCTGAATAGGATTGTGCCCTTAATGAACAGAGCCACTTAGTATACTGCTTTTCTGAATACATTACATTCAGAGCTGATCATGACAAAAGAAAAATGTATAAAAACATTTAAGAGTATATTGCTATCCATAATATCTCCAGTTAAATAATACATATGGATTAAAACAATTAATAAATAATTAATTACTAACAGGAATAGAGTGAGACATTCTGATCTAGGAAGTGGTAGCAGCAGCCATGTAACATACTAATGCTGTTCTTTTTCATAGTAGTAGTTGGGGTTGTATGCATACCCAGATAACTTTGGAGACAGTGTTTGGAACTCTTGCATGCTAGTTAGGTTGAATTTCCACACAGATTGTTTTTAGCCAAGTATCATATGTTGTAAACAGAAGGCATTAGAGGTAGTAAATGAATAGTAACATTTCACTGAGAATTCAGTTCTTTCTCTTTTGGAGAATACTTGTAAAGTACAGATATTGTTCATCTTGATCAATTTGTTCAGGTGGTCTGAGGCGGCTTTCCTGGTGCTGTCTGAGGCTTTTGTAGTTGGCTTACTTGAAAACATTCTGACTACTACTATTCAAGTACTATTATTCAGTAATTTACATAAAAAGTGTGTGTCTAAGGGAATTAAGGTCATATTTTAGTGTATGATAGAACTTGATAATACTGAGGAGCTATTCTTATTTATGCTAAGTAGAAATAGGGTTTGCATGTTTTTGCTGATACAGTTTTCCACAATGAACATAAGAGCCATGCTGGGTCAGACAAAAAGCCTATCCGGTCCAGCATTCTGTTCCCACAGTGGCCAACCGGATTCTGATGGGAATACCTGAAGCAGGATATGAGTGCTATAGCACCATCCTGCTCATGTTCCTCAGCAACTAGTATTCAGAAGCATACTGTCTCCAATACTGAAAGTAATATATAGCCATCAATAAACTTATGCTCCATGCATTTGTCTAGCTCCCTTTTTAAAGTTGGTGGCGATCACTACATCTTGTGGTAATGCATTCCATAGCTTATGCACTCTGTGAAGAAGTACTTCCTTTAATCTGTCCTGGATGTCCCACCTTTCTTCCATGATGGAACTCAAGGTAGCATACATATGGTTTCCAATAGGGAGTCTCCTATCCAGATACTGACCAGATCCGGTGATGCTTAGCTTCAGCAAGGTACTATTTTTGTGTGCCTTCAGACCATAACTTGGGACTAATGAAAATTTGCAGAATAAGTTGTGAGAATAAGTACGTAATACTATGTACTACTTTTGTGAGCATTGTTGTTGTTGTTCAGTCGTTCAGTCGTGTCCGACTCTTCGTGACCCCATGGACCATAGCACGCCAGGCCTTCCTGTCCTGCGCTCTCTCCCGGAGCGTGCTCAAGTTCATATTCATTGCATTCGTGATGCTATCTAGCCATCTCATCCTCTGCCGTCCCCTTCTCCTTTTGCCTTCAGTCTTTCCCAGCATCAGGGTCTTTTCCAGGGAGTTTTCTCTTCGCATTAGGTGGCCAAAATATTGGAGCTTCAGCTTCATTATCTGTCCTTCCAATGAGCACTCAGGGTTGATTTCCTTTAGGATGGACTGATTTGACCTCCATGCAGTCCAGGGGACTCGTAAGAGTCTTCTCCAGCACCACAGTTCGAAAGCATCAATTCTTCGGCGCTCAGCCTTCCTTATAGTCCAGCTCTCACAGCCATACATTACTACTGGGAAAACCATAGCTTTGATTAGACGGACCTTTGTCGGCAAGGTGATGTCTCTGCTTCTTACTATGCTGTCTAGGTTGGCCATAGCTTTCCTCCCAAGGAGCAAGCGTCTTTTAATTTCATGGCTACAGTCACCGTCTGCGGTGATCTTGGAGCCCAAGAAAGTAAAATCTGTCACTGCTTCCATTTCTTCCCCTTCTATATGCCAGGAAGTGATGGGGCCAGATGCCATGATCTTCGTTTTTTTAATGTTGAGTTTCAAACCAGCTTTTGCACTCTCCTCTTTCACCCTCAACAAGAGGCTCTTGAGATCCTCTTCGCTTTCTGCCATTAGGGTGGTATCGTTTGCATATCGGAGGTTGTTGATAATTCTCCCAGCAATCTTAATTCCGACCTGTGATTCATACAACCCGGCATTTCTCATGATGTACTCTGCATATAAGTTAAATAAGCAGGGTGACAATATGCAGCCTTGTCGTACTCCTTTCCCAATTTTGAACCAATCGGTTGTTCCATGTCTGGTTCTGACTGTTGCTTCTTGACCCTCGTACAGGTTTCTCAGGAGACAGGTAAGGTGGTCTGGTACTCCCATCACTTTAAGAATTTGCCACAGTTTGTTGTGATCCACACAATCAAAGGCTTTAGCGTAGTCAATGAAGCAGAAATAGACGTTTTTCTGGAATTCTCTTGCTTTCTCCATGATGCAGCGAATGTTGGCGATTTGATCTCTAGTTCCTCTGCCTCTTCGAAACCCAGCTTGTACTTCCGGTAGTTCTCGGTTCGCATACTGCTGCAGCCTAGCTTGTGGGATTTTGAGCATCACCTTGCTGGCATGTGAAATGAGCGCAATTGTGCGGTAGTTTGAACACTCTTTGGCGTTGCCCTTCTTTGGAATTGGAATGTAAACTGACCTTTTCCAGTCTTGTGGCCACTGTTGAGTGTTCCAGATTTGTTGACATATTGAATGCAGCACTTTAACAGCATCATCTTTTAGGATTTTAAATAGTTCGGCTGGAATACTGTCATCTCCGCTAGCTTTGTTGTTACTAATGCTTCCTAAGGCCCACTTGACTTCACTCTCGAGGATGTCCGGCTCAAGTTCAGTGACCGCACTATCATGGCTATCAGGGACATTCAGATCTTTCCTGTATAGTTCTTCTGTGTATTCTTGCCACCTCTTCTTAATCTCATCTGCTTCTGTTAGGTCCCTGCCTTCTTTGTCCTTTATCATGCCCGTCTTTGCACAAAACGTTCCCTTGAGATCTCCAATTTTCTTGAAGAGATCTCTAGTCTTTCCCATTCTGTTGTTTTCCTCGATTTCTTTACATTGTTCATTTAAGAAGGCCTTCTTGTCTCTCCTTGCTATTCTCTGGAACTCTGCATTCAGTTGGGTATATCTTCCCCTTTCTCCCTTGCTTTTCGCTTCCCTTCTTTCGTGAGCTACTTGTAAAGCCTCATCAGACAGCCACTTGGCTTTCTTGCATTTCTTTTTCTTTGGGATGAGAAAGCACAATTTAAGCCATCTTGCTTTATGTACTTAAGTTACAAGTTTGAAAAAGTTAATGCAGGCATCTTCTATTCATTTGTTTACTGATTTTGCCGTTTCATTTTCAGACCTATGTATAGTAGTGATTTTCAGATGTTACAGAAGTTAGTTATGAAAAGATACTCAATTGAGTAGACTGGATTACTCTCATTGTTGTTAAAGGTGGGTTTTTTTTTCTCCAGGTGAAAGTTGAGGTTCTTTGGATTTCAAAAATTCTCTTAGGGTGTAACCCTATGCATGTTTAGACAGAAATAAGTCCTACAGCTCCCTGGGATTGCACCCATAAAGTAATAAAAGTTCTTCAGGGCCTTCTTGGTGCCAGTCCTTTCCACGAGGCAAACAAATTAACTTTAAATGGAAAGCTTTCTGAACCAATATGTAGCACCTGAAAGTATTATCTTTGAACCTGAGGAAGCAACATAATGGGTCCATTCTGATTTCCTGTGCTGAGCGTGCTTAGTGTTATTAGTAACAAACCTGGTCAGATACTTATTGCCGTGCCTTGTTACTGTGATGAATAGAATGAGTTGTGTCAGTAGTAATAAGCTGTACTTCATATGATGTGATATTTAACTTCTAGTGAAGTTAATCTCCTTCATTGACTGTATTTCTGAAGTAATGTGTCTGCCACTGAACCTGGATCAGTTTTTCTTCCTTTTTCATAGAGATCCAGATAATTAAGTAAAGTTTCCCAGTTGTGACCACGTTCGCACATAATGCTAACCCATGGTTTAATTAAGCCATGGGTTATTGAATTCTGCATTGTTGTGATGTGTGAACCCAGCCCTGCTAATAAATCATGGCATGTTGAACAATCTAGAAAGAGAAACCGTGGTTTGTTGCTTGGTTGTGAATTCTGCATTGTTGAAACCATGAGTTGTCGTTACGTGTGAACCCAGAACTGGTTTATTTAAACCATGGGTTGTTTTGCCAAGCTACAGAGGTGGCAGGCAAGAGTGGTTAAAAAAAACAAACAGCTGCTTTATATGCCACTACTACAGCACCATAAAGGCATTTGGGATACAGGGAGGGAGTGGGTGAAGGAAGAGGAAAACAAACAATTGAGGGACTGAGAAAACAAATCACATTTGCCAGACAAGCTCCGGGGAGGGCAACAAACCATGGGTTAACCATGCATTAAATAAACCATGGGTTAGTGTTTTGTGCAAACCAGGTCAATATGTCTAATTTTCACATTTTAAAATACAATTTTAGAACTTTCAGCGAGTGCATTTCTTATGAAATGTATAGTCGACCATAGATTGTAAATGGGATGGGGATGCAGCTCAGTGTGTTTGGATGAAGTAAGTGTTTCCAGAAAATCCATTATATCCTCAAAAGAATTCTTGGAGAGCATTTCAACTTTAGTCTAGCACTATCTGAGAGGGAAAAAACCCAATACATTATTTTGCACACAACAAATGTCTTAAAACTATAGTTTGTCAAGGACAAAATACTGATATCCCTTCTCTGGAAGATTATTTTTGGCTTCCATGCACTTTGCAGTAACTGAGGCAATGGTAAACCAAGTTAACCACATAATCTTCTGCTATCTCTGTATGACTATATTGGCCTTAAAAGTTATTCAGAAGACTAAAAGAGGAACTAAATTCTGTCATTTTTTATTGTGTTCTAACAGTCTTTCTAACCAGTCATACAGAATCCTAAACAATATAAGGGTTTTGTATATTTGAGGACATTCTAAAGTTTTAAATTACTTGTGTGATTATAAAGCTGCATGTCTTTGTTTTCATGATTGCCCTTTAACCAACTGTGTTCTCTTTATTATATCTACATATACATAATAAACACTATCCAGTCTCTTTTCCATTCTTAATGTTTAGAAAGTTAAATTGTTCAGTATGATTTCAGTGTAATTTTCTGTTTGGGTTTAATTGCTTTTGTTACTTTATAGTGTTAAAATCCTTTCTCTAGCTTTTGACAACTTTGGGTGGCATCCTACATTGTTGCACTGTGAACGATAGCAGAGTTATGCTCACAGAAGGACACATATATCGGGATAATGTAGTTCTGGAATAATAAATTTATGGCTTAGATGTAAGCTTCCAGTTGCTATATTTGTGACATGCAATAAAGTTTTGCCTGCTTAGTGAATTTGTTAAATTCATGTGAATTGTTCTTTGGTTCTAGGTAAGACTGTGCCAGAACCCCAAACTTCAACTGAAAAACAGCCCACCTTATATACTTGACATTTTACCAGATACCTATCAACATTTGCGACTTATATTGAGCAAGTATGATGACAACCAGAAACTTGTACAACTCAGTGAAAATGAATATTTTAAAATCTATATTGACAGTCTCATGAAGAAATCAAAACGGGCTATAAGACTTTTTAAAGAGGGAAAAGAGAGGATGTATGAGGAGCAATCACAGGACAGGTAAGAAAACTTTAACATGTCCACTTAGATTGTTTGGCCAATTTTCTTTCAGCATGGCTGGGGAACCAGATGTTGATGAACTCCTACTCCCATCATCCCATGCAATTGGCTAGGCTGACTGTGGCTGATGGGAATTGGAATCCAACAACTTCTGGAGGACCACAGGTTACCCATCCCTGTGTTACAGCATTGTTTGCATATTTCAGAAGTATTTGGACACGTTTAACTATTTGGGGAATAGCATTTAGTCTTTGAATACAGTGACCCTGCAGGCCAGTTAGTAGTGAGACTTTCTTCTCTGTGGTATTCATCTGTTCTAAGTGAACTTCTGAAGCAATTGTTTTCTTCATTTTTTTTTGTATAATAGTTCATATTAGGCAGGGCTACAGCCTGTAGGTTTGTCTTTTTGGAGTGCTGTGGTTGGAGGCTTGCTTACAGATCATTGGCACGTTCGTGATCCATCAGGTGTACAGAAACAGATCCAGCCCAAGGTCTGAAATTCATTTTGGAGATGCTCATGTGGGCCTCATTTCAGTGGTGGGTGGGGGTAGGGGCTAAAGAGGTGGCACTAAAAATACCAACATATTTTAGCTTAAAGCTCTTACTGCCAGGAATTTAGCAGGGGCTTTTCAACCTTTTAGAATGGGAGAAAACTGCACAAAAGCTCAGAAACCAGCAAATAGTGGTTGGGGGAAACAGGAAGGAAGCATAGCCTTCTGGGGATCCCTGGAAGGCTGGATTGGGACCCGGGGCCGGAGGATCTATGTCTCTGATAAAGGCTAGAAAATTTGGAAGTGCCAAAGTAGAACAGAGATGTTCCATTCATTTATGTAAAATAGTTTTTTGAGATTCTCTGTGTGGACATTTGGTGTTGGATTTGTGAATGCTTCCAACTTGACGCTTACTTTGCCGAGATTTGATGATAAGATGGCAATATTTTGAAACATAGTTAAACACTTCTTGGAAGTTTTTTTATTTCTTTGGTTTTATTTGTTCACCTTAAATGGCCTTTGTTATAATGCAGGGGTCCTACCAAAGTTATATCATGGAGCTAATTTTTATTTATGTAAGGTAACTACACTTTAGGATTACAAAAATAAAACATTGGTTGCTGATATCAACCATTTAATACTGTTGCATATAATGCAGGTCTCACTTTGTGGCTCCTACAGTTCAGGACCAATTCTAAATGCAAGTTGTTATAAGTATCAGCAGTTCCATTGCTTAGAATGCTGGGTGCCAACACATTCATTGGATTGTGTTTTCACTTATAATTAGCATACGTATAACTCAGTAGTGTGCTAAAAGGAAATATACCTTCCTATCAAGCTGTTTGGTATATTGATGAGCTGTGAAAAAGTATTTTCTAAACAGGCTAAGAATTGTATATTTGAGACAGTTAATAACTTGAAGAAAAGAATTAAGAACATTGCTTTGCAAAGGAAACGCTCACAAACGAGGAGAACCTTTTTCTTCTGAGAAAGGAAAGTGGGTGGGAAGTATGGGTAGAAAGTTGCAAATCGAAATTAATGCCTCATAGCTCTTTGTACTATGAAAAGAATTTTCTTAATTTCTCACTTTAAACAAAAGTGGCCTATACTATCACTTTACATGTATGAAAACTTTGCTTTTAAAAGATGTGTTATAAGCACAGTAAAATAGTGTTTATGCCTAGAGATATGTTTTTCATAGTCAGAGGGTGAGTCTGTTGACATTAATAGGCCAAGCTTCAGATAGTAGTCATGCTACTTTGCATTTGACATGGGCATAGCAGAATTCATTTTTTGCCCTGCAGTTTAACAGTTTCTAAATATTTTGTCAGTGGGTGAAACGTGCATGCATTATGTAATGCCACGCGCAAGGAAATGCCACTTTAAAACATAGGTTAAGATGGTCATAGATTTTAACTGTACTCAGTACAATGTGGTGCTGCAAATGGAGGTTACTGAGTAACATGGAGACAAGGTGGTTTAGGCTGCAATCCAAAATACACTTACTAGGGCCTAAGCCCCATTCAACACAGTGGGACTTCTCAGTAAACTTGCATAGGATTGCACTGTCATGTGAATCCAGCTTCTACCTCCAAAAGATATTCTTCCAATGTTGAGTCTAAACTACTTTTCCAAATAAGAAAGAACTACAAATTATTTGCTCCAGTGTGTGTTGTGCAGAACAAAATTGGTGCAAACTGATAAATAACAAATGTAAATTGTTTGTTTACTGTGCACAAATTTCAGTAACAGATTTTTGAAGCACAATTTGTGACTTAGTGCCAAGAACATCGCCCATCTGGATGACCAGCCAGATGGGCGATTAATAAATAAAATAAATAAAAAAATAAATAAAAATCTATATTGCCTAGTTCTTTAATATTATTGTGTATACTAATAGTGAACTCAGGTGGTGATTTCTGATAGCTGTGTACCCAAAACAGAGCTACTGAGAAACAAGAGAGTGGTATCAGCATGCTCAAGAGAACTCCCAGCTTTGTAAAAAAAGTAACCCCGCCCCCCAAATTTAAGGAGAACCCACCCTGCAAAAAGCCCAGTGAGGGACTGAGCTTGTTCAGTGACTGCAGAAAACAGAGTGTCTTGGGGGTTGGGAACAATATCAGTAGGGAGGGGAGCGGACTGAAGCAGCTAGCTTGAACATTGTACATGAACATTCCACTCACCATTTTGCAGGTCCCACTTCTTGCACTGTAACATGGAAATACCAATAAAAGCAACAAGCATGGCAACATAAAGTAGAAATATAGTGATCTGGGCCCTCAGTTTCTCTTAGGGTGGCAGAATCTTTGATGAGCTTCTGCCGGGCTTTGAAAACTGGCTGTTCAGGCAGGCATTTGGGGTGGGTTAGGGTATTTTTCAGAGCAGTGTTGCTTTGTTCAGTTGATTATGTAAATTGGTTGTATTTCATGTTATTTGTATTGTACCCTGCCTAGAGTGGCTGGGTAGCCAGCCAGTTGGATGGCTAATAAATCTAAAGAATCAATCAGTCTGTGACTTGTTGCATCTGAACTGGCCATTGTCACATTTAGCTAGGACTGTGAGCTTTAAGAGTTCTTCCATCATGACAAAGGCAATACTCTTTCAAGTAACAACAAACTATGGTTGGCTTCTTATGTTTGAACCCAACCAATGAGTCCTTCTGTCTATCAGATAATTTTCCTGTAAGGGCTAATAGGGCTGTAAAGATTTTGTAGTAGGCTAATCAATTTCTTGAAAAGTATGTACTTGATGCAAAGGAGAGCTCAGATTAGTACTTAAATACTCCTAAGCTTTGTCTAGTTGTAATGTAATGTTACTAATTTGAACACTTTCCAGGTCCGTATTGTTCTAATTAGAAATATGAAAGTGTGGTGATTTATTTATTTCTTAAGGAACAAACAAAGGATGTTGTACAACTACTTTGAAGTAGTGCACTGCTCTCTGGTTTATAAAGATCATCTGGCAGCCGGAGGGGTGGTGGTGGTGGGAATCAAAGCCTCTTTATGTCCAGGAATGCTGCAATGATGAAGCTATTGCCTGAGAGGGCTTTATGTGAATTCTAGTATTAAAATGTACAGTTAAAATTATTATTTATTACATTTTATACTGCCCAATAGCTGAGGTTCTCTGGGCATTTCACAATTAAAATCATAAAACACCACTTGAAAAAAATAATATAAAGCTTTTAAAAGTTTAAAAATACCAGGTAAAACCCAGCAGTACTTCCAGTCCAGGGGAAGCCTGTGTGAAAAATTGTGTTTTCAGGAGGCGTTTAAAAGATGTTACATTTTCTGCCTCCCGAACTGCATGGGGGACAGGTTTCCAGAGGGTGGGTGCTGCTACAGAGAAGGCCTGCTGTCGGGTTTCTTCATGGCGACGTTCCGTTCATTTTGGAATGACCAGCAGAATTTCAAAATGAATTAACTGCAGATCAGAAAAAATAGAGTTAAAGAGGTTGATAATGGAGATTAGAAAATAACACTTATCTGAAAACAACACTTACCTGAAAACCTGGAAGGGTATACTTGAAGCCAAAAAACAGAATGATGAGATGGAAAGGATTAGGTTTGATAATCACGTGGGCTGAATAACATGGATGACCTGGTAGGAGAACAATGGGAAAATCAGATGAGATGGCAAATGTAACCTTTCACCTAGTTGGGGTCAAATTTACCCAAAGAGTGCTGAAAAAATACGTATTTTTACATACGTTTTATGAAAGTCTTTTACAACCCCATGTGCCAGGTATTCCTCAACCATGATGAAGTGTGTATTGCCATATGGTATGTCCCCCCCCCCCATCAAAACTAAGTGAAAAACTGATATGTATGTTCTCATAGCTTTCTGTACGTGGGGGGTTGGTCAGTTCTACCCCTATTGAAATGACTGACAACTAAAAGCCATACACAGAAGGTGCTAGGGGTTCAGTGACCCAGCAAAACACAGTTATTTAAAGCATGTATCGTCCTTCATCCTATTAGGATTTCAGGGCAGTGTAATTATGTTACAATACAATTCATAACAATAAAACATGAAATCATTAAAGTCAAATTCAACCCATTTATAAAGCTTGGGTGTGTAAAACATTTTTCTTGGCACTGAAAGATTGTAATGTAGGCACTAGGCGGGCCTCTTGCCCACGATCAGGGCATCACAGCTAAGGAGGCCCTCTCCTTAAGTAGCTTCCATGCCTCTGATAAAGGAAATACACAAGAGCATAAAAACCATGCTGGATCCGACCAAGGGTTCATCCAGCTTTCTGTTCATAGAATAGCCAACAAGCTGCCTGTGGAAAACCTACAAGTAGGACATGAGTGCAGTAGCACCCTGCTGCTCATGTTCCCCAGCAAGCAGTGTACATAGGCATACTACCTCTGATGCTGGAGGTAGCATATAGCCATCAGGACTACTAGCCATTGATAGTCTTATTCTACACTAAGTTGTCTAAGCCCCTTTTAAAGCCATCCAAATTGGTGGCCATTACTACATCTTGTGATAGTGAATCCCATAGTTTAACTCTGTGTTGTGTGAAGAAGTACTTCCTTTTATCTGTCCTGGATCTCCCACTAATCAGTTTCATGGGATGACCCTGGGTTCTAGTATTATATGAGAGGGAGAAAAATGTATCCCTATCCACTTTCTCCATACCATGCATAATTTTGTACACCTCTGTCATGTCTCCCCTTACTTGCCTTTTTACTAAGTTAAACAGCGTGAGACGTTGTAACCTTTCCTCCTACAGCGTTGCTCCAGCCCCTTGATAATTTTAGTTGACTTTTTCTGCACTTTTTCCTAACTCTATAATATACTTTTTTAAGTGTGATGACCAGAACTGTCCACAGTATTCAAAGTGTGGTTGTACAATAGATTTGTATAAGGGCAGTATAATATTGGCAGTTGTATTTTCAATTCCTTTTCTAATAATGCCTAACATGGAATTTTCCTTTTTCATAGCAGCTACACACCGGGGTAACATTTTCATCAAGCTCTCCACTGCAGCCCGAAGATCTCCTTCTTGGTCAGTCACCAATAGATCAGATCCCATCAGCATATACATGAAGTAGAGATTTTTTGCCCCAACTTACATCACTTTACATTTGCTTACACTGAATTGTATTTGCCATTTTGATGTCCATTCTCCCAGTTTGAAGAGATCCTTTTGGAGCTTTTCAGTATCCCTTTTTGTTTTAACCACCCTAAATAATTTGGTGTCATTATTATTATTATTATTATTATTAAATTTATTAATCACCCATCTGGCTGGTCACCCAGCCACTCTGGGTGATGTACAACATACAATAAAACAGTTTAAAACAATAAAATTCTACAATAAAAACTTTTTCTAAAATACCCTAACCCACCCCAAATGCCTGCCTGAACAACCACATTTTTAATGCACGACAGAAGCTCATTAAAGAGGGGGCATGACAGAGTTCCCTAGGGAGGGAGTTCCACAGAGTAGGGGCCACCACAGAAAAGGCCCTCTCCCTCGTCCCCACCAGTCTAGCTGTCCTGGCTGATGGGACAGAGAGAAGGCCATCCGAGGCTGATCTTGTTAAGCGGCCTGTCTGGTGCTGCTGGAGGCGCTCCTTAAAATAGGCTGGGCCAGAACCATATAGGGTTTTAAAGGTCAAAACCAACACCTTGAATTTGGCCTGGAAAACAACTGGTAACCAGTGCAACTCCTTCAGCACTGGAGTGATGTGATCTTGCCGGCGGCTGCCTTTAATCAGGCGAGCCGCCGCGTTCTGTACCAGCTGCAGTTTCTGAACCGTCTTCAAGGGTAACCCCACGTAGAGCGCATTACAGTAGTCTAAACGAGAGGAGACCAGGGCATGTACTACCGATGAGAGCAGATGGTCGGGAAGGAAGGGGCGCAGCCGCCGTATCAGATGGAGTTGATACAGCGCTGTCCGGCTCACAGCTGACACCTGAGCCTCCATGGACAGCTGGGAGTCCAAAATGACCCCCAGGCTGTGGGCCTGGTCTTTCAAGGGTAGCTGTACCCCATACAACACCAGGTCAACATCCCCCAGCCTCCTCTTGTCTCCCACCAAAAGTACCTCGGTCTTGTCAGGGTTCAGCTTCAGCTTATTCCTCCCCATCCAGCCACTCACCTTCTCCAGACATTTGGACAGGGATTCTACGGCCAACCTTGGTGAAGATTTGAATGAAAGGGAGAGCTGCGTGTCATCCTCATATTGATGATACCGCACCCCAAACCTCCTGATGATAGTCCCCAGCAGCTTCACATAGATGTTAAATAGCATCGGGGAGAGGATGGAACCCTGTGGCACCCCACAAGTAAGTGGCCACGGGTCCGAAACCTCCTCTCCCAGTGCTACCCTCTGGTACCTGCTGGAAAGGAAGGACCGGAACCACCACAATACAGTGTCTCCAATGCCCAACCCCTCCAGGCGGTCCAGGAGGATACTGTGGTCAACGGTATCAAAAGCCACTGAGAGGTTGAGGAGAACAAGGAAGGGGCATTCACCCCTATCCAGAGCCCTCCTCATATCATCTACCAAGGCGACCAAGGCCATTTCTGTCCCATGCCCAGGCCTGAAGCCCAATTGAAATGGATCTAGATAATCGGCTTCTTCCAAGTGTGCCTTCAACTGCACCGCCACCACCCGCTCAATCACCTTGCCCAAAAATGGCATATTTGAGACTGGGCGAAAGTTGTTCAGAACTTGAGGATCCAAGGAGGGCTTCTTTAAGAGCGGTCTTATCACTGCCTCCTTGAGGGCTGATGGCATCACTCCCTCCTCAAGGGAGGCATTCACTACCGCCCTGATCCCCTCACCCAGCCTCTCTCTGCAGCCCATAATGAGCCAAGATGGGCAAGGATCAAACTTGGCCACCTCACTGCTCACTCCTAATTCCAGATAATTTATGTCTTGCTGGTGACACCAAATACCTGGAGCAGAACTTAATGCATGGGCAGGTTGATGTGGGAAGAGACACTCCTTCATGTTTTTGAGCCCCAAGTTATTTAGGGCTTTAAAGGTAAGTACTAGTACCTTGAATTTAGTCCAGAAGCAAACAGGTAGCCAATGCAGGTCTTCTAATACTATTGTGATATGCATAAGTGTGCAATCCTGTGGTCTCTAGATGGCCATAGGATTGGTCGATTCCCAGAGAACCCCCTCCCCACCACCTTGTAGGTTGCGTGGACTGTCCCTAGGCTCCGTGCTCATAAGTGCAGTGCAAAGGGGCAAAGGGGGGTGTTCCCAGGGGTGGTGAGTGCGGAAGTGCTGGTACAACGCTTCCTATGCATCGTCCCACCTCCTCACCCCGTGCTTCGACATCCCTCGGCCAGACAGCTGAAATCAGCAGTCCAGCTGCAAATGCAGGGTGGCATTTCCCTCTGCGCTTCTCCCACTGTGCATTGGATAGGTGGTCACCTCCGAGTTCGGAGGCGGCTGCCTATCCCAATAGGATTGCTCCCTAAACCTGTAAAAATTCCCGCAGCCAGATTTTGCACCAATTGAAGCTTCCAACCTGATGCGTAACGCATTGCAGTAACACATTGTGGAAATTCCCAGAGCATGGATCCCTGTAGCCAGTTTATCCCTGTCCAGAAACATCCATAGTTGCTGAAGCCATCTGGGCCTTTAGTGATAAAGCTGTATTCGAGAGTACCTCCACACTGTGTGAACCTGCTCTTTCAGGAGTGCGCTCCCATTCAAAACAGCTGAATATTAATTTCCCAGACTTGAGAACCATCTATCCACAGTGCCTTTGTCTTGTCAGGATTTAGTTTCAGTTCAGTGGTCCTCATCCAGCCCCTCGTTCACTGCCTTCACAGCCTCACCTGACTCAGATGACAAGCAGTGATAGAACTGAGTCATCAGCATACTGATGGCACTTTGCTCCACATCTCTGGATGACACCCATTAGCTTCATATAGTTGTTAAAGAGCATGGGGGATAAACGAACCCTGTGGAACCCCATAGTTTACCTACAGGGTCAGTTCCAGAAAGTTCTACTTTCTGGAATTAACCCTGCAGGTAGGAACAGAAGCATTGTATTTCTATGCTTCCTTGCAAGAGGAAAAAAGGTGGAATAGAAATGAAACTAATTAATTAATTATTGACCTTATTGTGTCAAATGGTAACAGGACTCGTAACCGTTTGGAACAGCTCTCCTAGGCAACTACCTCAGAACGCAATGACAGCAGAAAAGTAGCCTGTCTTTGCCACCTTCTACTATAAAGTAGACCCGATTAATATCTCCATGTGAGAGGGAGTGGTCCTTTAGGAGCAGTCATGTCAACAGCCTATTCCATCTCACTGTTCTACAATGAGACCAGGGCTTTGAAAGGAGCACCAGCTATGTTAAATGCAAACTCCCTGGGATAATTAAGAATCCATTGGATGGCATAAGTCTCTGGGGGTGGACCAACTTAATAGGTCCACCGCCCCTTCAAAGATTAAAAGCCACTGTCAGACTAAACCTTACCAGGAAGTGGTCATGACAGTGGGGTCACAGAGACCCCTCCCCCCAGTCTAGACCTCCCATTTCCTTATCAATTGAAAATACTACACGAGTGTGTTCTGAAAAGTGTGTAGGGCATGTGATATATTAAGGCTGTCCCATGGTTGCCACGGCAGCCATGAATTTCTGAGCCAGCTCCCAAGGCAACTTTGGTGTGAATTTTTTAAAAACCCAGAGCAATTATTCTCGGGGACACCATCAACATGCTGAAGACCACTTCCAGCAGCTTAGACAGGGAAAATGATGGGCAATGGGGTGGTCAGTACACCAATAGAATCCCCAATCTCCCCTGCCCATCACCAGATACAAACTCTTCAGGCCAGCTATTGACTGAACAGGTCTTCAAGAGTGGGAGATGGGTTCCCTATAGGGAAAAAAAGGCAGGATATAAATGTAATAACCTCTTTCTGGATAAGTGAATGAAATTGACATTCTAGAGGAACTTTTTACATGCTGTGTTAACAGTACTATGGACACATATTTTATTTGATAGCAAATATATTTGAAATAAAAAAGCAAGTAAGATCCTGCTCATATCTTTCTTTTTTAACTTTTAATCCTATTAATTAATATCCTGTAAGGAATGAGCTATGATAGCTTACAGAGCACAATAGCAATAAAAAACAATGTTGGAGGCATTTAGCAATACAGTTAACTGTTGACTCTGTTGGTAGCCAGATGATAGCCAGTAAGTCCATGAAGGGTTGCATTATCGCTGCTTCGAAACTATATTTTTCCTTTTTAAAAGCATCACATTATTTAGAAGTGGTGAGGGTAAGAGCAACAAGTAGTAGTGTGGTTGTAGATTCAACTGCTTTTTTTATTAACCAGTTTTATTACTTACAATTTAATTATTTAAAATAAAATAAACTTTATTAATTTATATACTACTCTTCATAACCAATCACAAAGTGTTTTACAATTAACAATATGAAACAAAAGTAATAATAAATCAATACTATTAAAATCTAAATATTTCTGAAATCCAACCAGCAGTGGAATAAAATATACCAAAGACTGTTCAACAAACAGAAGACTTCAAGGTCTCATCAAAAGGATCCAAAGGCCTGGGTGAAGAGGTGTGTCTCAAGGAACCAATGAAATTGACTTAGTGAAGTTGCTTGATGCATCTCCAAAAGCAGAGACTTCCATAATGAGGGAGCCATAACCAAGAAAGACCTCACTTGGGTTACCAACTCCTGGGCATAGCTCATAGGCAAGACAATGAGCAGGGCCTCCTCCAGTGGTCTCAATGACCAGCCTGGTACATACTGGAAGAGATGCTCCAACAAATACTTGGGCCCCAAGCCATTTAGAACCGTATAAGTCAATGACACTTATAAGTCAATGACCCCTGTTCACACGACCAAACAACGCATGGTTAACAAACAGTGGATTGTTTGAGTGAGCAGGAGCAAGCAAGCATGCTGATTCCCGCCCACTTCCACTTTTCTAAACAACCCAAGGAATTAATATATTCCTTTTATTTCTAGCCTAAAGTTGAATAGTTTCCTGCAAACTTTTTGTATTTGCTCATCCACTTTTTACTAATATGTAAGGCATTTTGACAAACTTTATATGGTTTTTTAGGCTTCTGTCTTGCAACCTGGCCCACTTTATAGGGATCTCAAATGGAATGTTTTATTTAAAAGTTGCTGCCACCACTTGGGATAGCCAAGAGGCTTCTAGAGATGCTTTATTCTATTCCCTTACAAAAACAACCCCAATTAAGACTATCTGGAGCAAAACTGTTAACATGCCTCCCATAGTATTGTAATTTAAAAGTAAAATTGAAAGAACAAACAGGAAATCAGAATTAGCATGTCCTTTTATAAGTAAATGTCTAAAAGGCAAAAAAACCAGAGTGCCCTGCGTATTTGAAGACTTATGAAATTAGATTGTGTTTCTGAGCGCTTTGAGGACAATTGGGAGACTTATTAACATTACCTCATTTTCTACATTGCGTTCAGCAGTCTTCCCCAATATGGTGCCCTCCAGATGTGTTGGACTGCAACTTCCATAATCCCCAGCCAGCACCCAATGGCATTTTTGGCCAATGAATATTCCCCCCCCCCCCGTGAATATTTAGAATATGTAAATTCTGTTAAACCTTATATCAGTTATTGACCACCTTTCTATAATCTGGTGTGTGAATATGCCTAGTTCTAGATCAGCTCTTTTAATGCTACATATTTGCTTATTATTAAATTTTAAATATCTTCCAATAAAACATGAGGTAGCCCCTAGTAGTAATGCTCTAAACCTTGCAAGGTATGAGTAATGACTGTCAGTAATGTAAAAGTGATTAGCACATACATGCTGCAAAAATATTAGATTGCAGCCAAAAGTGTTTTTAGGTGAACAGAAAGCACTTCTGCTTGTGCAGGTGCCCCCCTCCCAGTTTCTGCCAGTTCCCTCATATGCCTCATTAGAATGTTCCCTGAGCAGCTTTTGGCTGGGTCAGGGGGCTACCATCCCATTGTATGGAGTTCAACTTCTGCAGCTTAGAATCTAACCCATAGTTTCACCAAATATTGGAGTAGAGTTCATTTCTTACATTTTTCAGCAAAGGAGACTGCTTTCTAAATTAAACCATCGCTTTGAAGCTTTAAATTACTAAGGCTGCAATCCTAAACACATTTACTAGGGAGTAAGGCTCATTGTACACCATAGGACTTACTTCTGAGTAAACTTGCATAAGATTGTGCTCTAAATGGCAATACTCTTGTATAGTATGATTTTGCTTGTGATGTTATACAGTTTTGGCTTGTCCTGTATTATAAATGGAGAATTACTCTTCTAGACTGATTTTTAGATTTAGTTGTCTAAGGGTGCAATCCTGTGCATGTTGAGACAACTCTCAGCATTCTCCAGCCAGCATGTTGTAGAACCGCTTTCTAAACATGCATAAGATTGCACCCTAAGTGGCTGTAGGGAAGAGGTAGGTAGGGTGTGTACTCTGTCTCTCTCATATTCTTGATTTTGTTTTGATGGTGCAAACATTTGAAGGAGCAACTGCTGTGAGTGTTCCATGTGGAAATGCATACAGAAATACCCTCAGACTGGGTTTGCACAACACGCTAACCCGCAATGGGTTGCTTTCTGGAACAACTCATGAGAGGTTAGTGTGTTTGTGCACTGTTCTTTCCACCCGCGGTGGCTTGTTTCCCTCAGACAACCTATCCTGAGAACCCATGGTCTGTGGTAGAAGTTGTTTTACCTGTGGTGTGTTAGAGTGTGGTCTGGCATGCCAGTGTGGGTTATGGCAATTTTCTACAGAGCCGCTTGGTAAGAGCGGCAAAAAATGCTGCCCCTGCTCTTCTCCTCTCCATTGACCTCTGTTCCTGATTGCACTACCACCCCCACACCATCCACTTCACTGCCTCCCTCCTCCCTCCCCCCACCTTCGGTGATGCAGTCTTCAAAGTCAAAGTTGCTTTCCCTGGCATGTGTGTCTAATTGGCATAGTGACCCTGAGCAAGCTTGTTTTTCTGCCACATTCAGCTGTGTCTCTTGATTCCAAATCATACAAACACACACACACCAATGCGGTTCCCAAACGGTTTCACCTGTGGTTAAATTCTCACTTTTCATGAAAAAGCAAAGTCACACTATTATCCAGTAGCACATGTGATGGTTCCCCATAAGGAGAACCTGTATATTAAATTTCATCCCCATCCTGCCGAGTTTCAAGGAGTTGGAGGCCCTGCGCCCTTTTCTGGTAGAATGTTCCTATGGGTATGTTCAAGGCAGTATCAAGCAAGCCCATTATTAAGCAAGCCAAATAATCAAGCCAAATAAGCCACATTGTATACCAATTAAAAGTTTCTTCTTATTTTGTGTTGTTGGGTTGTGACTGGTGAGGGGGGACCCGGCAAAGGCTTGGAAATTTGGGCGGTAGATAAGGAATAAGGACTGGGGAAGAAGGGATAGGAGCAGGAAGGGAAGGAAACCGCTTGTTTCAACTGTACTTAAATCCTCACTTTTCTGTGGAAAAGCAAAGCCGCACATTTGTCCACTGCTGTGTGTGGTGGCTCCACATAAGGGGAGCCTGTATATTAAATTTTATCCCCATCCTGCAAAGTTTCAAGGAGTTGGAGGACCCCCACCCCTTATTGTTGCACATGGGTGGAGTTAGGGAACCCAGCAAAGGCTTGGAAATACGGCAGCGTGAGGGACGGCAGGATATCGTTTCCACTGCAGAGGAAGCTGAGATACTTGGCTGACCAGGCAGGAGGACTACAAGAGGAGGGGAGGCCAGGGTGGGTGGGAAATGAACCATGCCATGTAACTTGTTTGCCTGATTGTCTGACGGGAGCACAGTAGGTTGTTTGCAAAACAACCTACTCTGTGTAGCTTATTACCTACCATGGGTTAGTGACATGTGAACACACCCTCAAACTCAGTGCAGGTATAAAACCCAAGTCAATGAGTCTTTTCTAGGGGGGGGGGTCCCCAGTTTTGCTATTCCTGCTCCTTTTAACTGTGGAGGGAGCCAGGGATACGTGCTCTCCCCATCCCACTCCTGACTTCTCTGTGTTGATGGGGAAGGTCTGCAAAGGGCTCTGTAACATTCAGCTGAATGTGCTTACACGGTCCTTGCAAACTTTCCCTATCAACATGGAGAGATCAGGAGCTGAGGGGGCTGGGATGGAGCATGCATCCCCAGCTCCCTCTATGCTAGCAGTTAACCCCTTTTTGGTGAATGCCTGAAGAGGGCTTAACAGCTAGATGAGATGCAGAAATTAACCAGGTGCAGATTTTTCCCATGTTTGAGATGCAGTGATGGGGAAGTGCTTCACATGTTGAGTTTCTGGTAGCTGTTGAGCCCTACTTGGGGAAAATGTTGGGAACTGCTAAGCATAGCTATAGCTCTGGCACTGTCAGTACATTGATCCTTCTGGTGAACAGAGTATGTATTAATCCCAAGCAAATTTAGTGTTGAGTAAGATTTGCATTTTATATGTTAATGTTAGTATTTATATTCTGTAATATTAGTATACTGGAAATACAACAAATGCCTTATTTGTAATAAAATGATTTATGAAAATTGAAGACACATGTATATGACTATTTTAAATTGGTAGACACTTGGGAGTACTGCACAGTTGCCAAGAATTCCAAATGCCCCATCACTTAATTACCAAGCTGAAGACTTCATAATTTGTAGTTCTGTGTTTAACTCCTGCCATGAGTTTGGATTATTTAGTTGTATGGGTAATACGGTCAAACAGAATGCATCCTATTGAGAACAGGTTCCCTGTCTCCTTTTCTGTGGTTAGTTGAAAGAGGTGGATGCCAGCACACTTAGAGATAGTGGTTTGTACCAGTCAGTTAGAATTTGATGTGTTAAGAGACAAGATAGCGAACAATATCCTAAAAGACACCCACATGAAAACTGGGGCATTAACTTCTTGAGGAGTTCAAGCCTTTGCATTGCTCCAATGTTACATAGAATAATTTGACCTTTAAGAAATGTTCTAAGAAGTTATGTGGGAGATTCTGTATAAGTTAAAAGGTTCCATAATGAGCAAGAGGCTTGAGCAACTAAGATGGGATTCAATCTTGAGATAAAGGAGAGTGGGAAGATTTTTCAGCTTTATGAAAAACATTTTTTCCCATTCTAATCACTGCTACAAACTCATTACTGAAGAGCAGTATATCCTCAAGATGCTGCTGACAAAAGGAAAACTAGTTCTAAATTTGCTCCCTTTGTCTTTGAAGTCTTCAGAGTGATATTTTAAAATGGCAGAACACTTCATATGTGGAGCTGCAGGTAGAAATGACACAGAACAGTGTTGAGTTTTAGTCCTGGAAGCAGCTTTGTAAGGCACTTGTGACCTTTCACAGCATATAAATAGAAATCCTGAGTTGTATTAATAGCCATTATTTCAGCAAGACGTTTTGGGAAGTTTCATGTGTAGTATTCATTATATTCTAAGGTTTTCTACCCAAAGCATGAGAATGTTAAATTGTCATGCTTCTTCGACAGAAAGTGTAGGTGCAAGCCATTCCACCAATATGCTACTTTTCTACTTGAGCTTATGGGAGGAACAAATAATGTTTTTGTCCTGTCTCAGAGCTTACAAACTGAGACTGAGTTCTGTGGCACACCATCTTCAGTGTTCAAGAAGGTGTTGATTAAAAAAAAATCGACACAGTTATCACAATTCCTATCAGTTTGGCTGTGAAATGGGGCCACCCACAGACAAGTGGTTTCTGCATTAAAAAACAAAAATATTGTCCTGTACTCTATGGTTAGGTTTAAAGAAGGAGAAAGAAAAAAGGATATCTCCACAGCTCCCTCCCTCCCTCGTGTGTGTGTGTGTGTGTGTGTGTGTGTAACAGTAAAATACTCAGGTTTGAGGTTGACAATCAGCACTCATTAGTGGAGGAAGGTTTCAGGAGGCTGGGAAAGAAAAAAAAAGTGTCCTCTCCCCCTTTGAAATCCCCTGCATGG
Organism: Heloderma suspectum; assembly: GCF_057233095.1. Lineage (NCBI taxonomy): Eukaryota > Metazoa > Chordata > Lepidosauria > Squamata > Helodermatidae > Heloderma > Heloderma suspectum. The sequence continues at coordinate 54,757,530 of NC_139460.1, read as the reverse complement.
TGAGTTCAAGACTTATTTGTGGACTGAACAGGAATATTCTTATTAGGGGCTGGGGATACTTAGGAACATTTTGTTGCAGGTCTCTTTGTTTAAAATATTAAAAGAGTACATGTGTGTGCTGGCTCTCTTTTCCTTCCAGCTCATAGTCTGTGTTCTTTCAGGTGCAGGTTGTGATAGGGTGAAATAAAATGATTTAAGGTGCACTCCTATGCGTGTTTAAACAGAAAAAAGTCTTACAATTCCCAGCATGCCCCAGCCAGCATGGCTGGCCGAAGGGGTGCAGGGAGTTGTAGAAGTTTTTTCTGTCTAAACATGGATAGGATTGCGCCCTTAGTTGTTCAGTGCTGCAGAGGCACTGCAGGTGATAAAAGAAATGCCCCATACTGAATCTGTCAGAACAGAAAGAAGCAGGTGACATACATGTCCCACCTTGGCTGGGAAAGGATGAATTCAGGAAGCAATTATATTACAACTGTAATATTCCTAAACCCAAACAAGTTAAAATCAGCTTCAGAAGGCATCTTAGAGAGAACCCATGACCAAAGGAAGGGAAGGCTAGATGCTGTGGGGGCCTAGAAACATATTTTCTGTAGAGTAGTGTAGGATCCTTGAATTCCATCAGATGCACATTATTGGTCTAATAGGGTCATGTGTTGTCAGAACAGATGGTGTAGGAGGACCATGGAAAATGACATGAATGGATGTTAAAATCATGTGTCAAAGCTGCATTTAATTTTTCTGTGACTTGAAGAAACTATGATAGAGCTACATCTGCCCCTCTCTGATTTCTGGTCAAACAAATTTTGTGGGGGATTGTAATGTTTTTTTGGTGATCAGGGGGGCAGAAGCAGGAAGGTAAGAGAGGCAAGGCCGGATTAAGACATGCTGAGGCCCAAAGCCATGTCAATATTCAGAGGCTCCATACTATAAAAAATAAAGAGAAAAAAGTGATGTTACAGTAGAAAGGGTAATGAAAAAATAAATGGTGAACTATTATATTTGCATATATAAATAGGACAAGATGCAGTGAAAAACAACTAAATAAAACGTACTTGGCACATGAACTATATACAGCACAGTGGAGGCTGGTGGTCTGATTTTGGTGGGGCTGTAAATACATTCGGGGTTTCATTTGAAACCAGCCAGAACTCTAAAGGAGCTATCCAAGGTGCTATTTTGTGGATGGGGTTCAGTGCATTGGAGAGTTCTGGCTGGTTCTGACTGAAACCCAGAATTGATTCACAGCCCTACTGAAATCAAAGCCACCAGCATCCACTGATACAACATACTTATTTTTTCCTCTAGAAATTATTGAATTACCGCCTTGATTTTTCAAATGAGTTTTTCCAGTGTTGACAGTCTAAGAGACCTTTCTGTGTCCAGGATGAAAGTTCACCATCAAACAAAACACTTTCAAAAGTTCTATTCATCGTTAGAGTTTAAAAAAAAAAAATGCTTAGCCAATGATACTATAAAAGTAGTCTTTAAAAGTATTCAAGTTAAAGAGGCCTCTGCCCCCTTGTGGTGTTATAATGTGTGAGTTGCATGCTGGGAGTTGTAGTTAGAGACATGGAAGGTTGCTGAGGAGAAGAAGAGGAAATAAGAGGGTAGAGCCTGAGTGATTGGACTGTGGCCTGATAGATTAGTTTTCAGTTTTGCTAAGCTCCTGAAATAAAGAAGCTTCAAGTCCTTATCTCTGGTAGTTTGCAATTCTGACAACACAACAACTCCCTGTATTTTTGTGGCCCCCTGGAACACTGAGGCTGGCTACAGGGCTGTGTGGTGATATATGGAGGGGTGGGGATGAGAAAATTTTGAGGAGGGGACTAGCAGAGTTGATGTCTGGTGTGGATTGGGACTTTAAAATGTGTTGGTAGGCTAGTTCCCGTGGTTTCTTCTTGAGGTCTGAGGTGGGGCTGGGCAACCTATGGATGATGTGTGAACTCTGGAAGGGAAGTTGATGGGATTGGGTGTGGATGGGGAGGTCAAAGTTCAGAATTTTGGTGGTGGATTTTATATGAAAAGTTATTTAAGCCAAACTGATTTCAGTGATAATAAATCTTCTTAGTTATCTCCAGCATATTTAGAAGCCCCTCATAATATGAGGCCTGAGCTATGGCTTGTTCCTAAATCTGGCGCTAAAGAGAGGGCAGTCTTCTAAAGTAAGACAACATCTGGAATAGCATGTTTAACTCTGGCTGCTGTTGTCAAATTGGAATTAATCCATAGAAGTTATAAAAAGATGGAAGAGGTCTAGAAGGCATCTCCTAAGAGCTAAAGAAACTGGATACATCAGCGTAGAGTATTGTGGGGATAATGCTGACCTTGAAAGGTTGTCAGAGGAGGGATAAATTGTTTATCTTACCTGCTGAGGTTATAACAGGATGTAGTGGCTTTCATCTGCAAGGAGGAGATACTGGTTAAGCAGTTTCAAACAACAATTCTAGCTGTTAGAGCAGTTCAGGATATGTGCCTATCATTCACCATTTAGAAATAATTTATGGTTACATAGACTGAAGATCGAGTAGGCTGATATAACTTATTTACAGAGCAGCACCTCACTACTTCTGGAACTGCATCTGAGTTTCGCTGTTGTATAGCTGGGTCATTATTCCTGAGGTTTCTTTATTTTTATTTATACAATATACCCCACTCGTTCATTAAAAATGATTATAATAGCTGACCCAAATTTAAATTGTGAGTGCAATGTATTTACAGCAGGCACATTTGTACATCCATAAGATCCTATGGCCTCTCTGTCCCCATCCCTGCCCACTGCTGGTAAGTCAACTAGACAGGCTCAGAGGCACATTTAGCTGAAACTAGCAAGCGGAGTGTGGAGGGGCTGAGAAGGGGCATTCCTGGAGGGTGTTCCGGGGCGAAGAGGGTGGAAATGCCTGTACGACACATCCAGTGTGTCATACAGCAGCCTCCCACCCATCAGCCCTCCCGCAGCTAGACAGGTGCAATCGGCTGTCTAGCCGAAAATGCAGGGCAGGAGAAGCATGGAGGGAATCATCCCCTCCGTGCTTCTCCTGCCCTGCTTTGGATAGGTGGTCGCTTCCAAGTTTAGAGGCGGCCGCCTATCTGGATAGGATTGCGCCCTTAGTTTATTTTAATCATCAGATTTCATCTGTTCATATTTCTAGCATACATTCTATGCTTTCAAAGGTGGCAAATGGAGGAGACTTACATTATTCAAGGGTTGTATGCTTGTAACACTACGTTGGGCCCTTTTCACAAAACTCTTAAGTTATGGTAGGCTTACAACAAAACTGCGTATCAGTGTATTGAAAAATAAAAACCCCAATTTCATATTTTATTTTATTTATTAAATTTCTTAATTGCCCATCTGACCAGTCACCCAGCCACTCTGGGTGATGTACAATAATGCAACAGTTTAAAACAATAAAATTCCACATTAAAACATCAAATTTCCAAAAATACCCTAACCCACCCCAAATGCCTGCCTGAACAACCACATTTTCAATGTGTGGTGGAACGTCATTAACGAGGGGGCATGGCGGAGTTCCCAAGGGAGGGAATTCCACAGTGTGGGGGCCACCACAGAGAAGACCCTCTCCCTCGTCCTCACCGGGCTAGCTGTCCTGGCTGATAGGACAGAGAGAAGGCCATCCGAGACTGATCTTGTTGAGCGGCCTGTCTGTGTTGTTGGAGGCGCACCTTGAGATAGGCTGGGCCGGAACCTTATAGGGTTTTAAAGGTCAAAACCAACACCTTGAATTTGGCCTGGAAAACAACTGGTAACCAGTGCAACTCCTTCAGCACCGGAGTGATGTGATCATGCCGGCGGCTACCTTTAATCAGGTGAGCCGCCACATTCTACACCAGCTGCAGCTTCTGAACCGTCTTCAAGGGTAACTCCACGTAGAGCGCATTACAGTAGTCTAGACGAGAGGAGACCAGGGCATGTACTACCGATGGGAGCAGATGGTCGGGAAGGAAGGGGCTCAGCTGCCATATCAAATGGAGTTGGTACAGCGCTGTCCGGCTCACAGCTGACACCTGAGCCTCCATGGACAGCTGGGAGTCTAAAATGACCCCCAGGCTGTGGACCTGGTCTTTCAAGGGTAGCCATACCCCATTCAACACCAGGTCAGCATCCCCCAACCTCCTCTTGTCTCCCACCAAAAGTACCTCGGTCTTGTCAGGGTTCAGCTTCAGCTTATTCCTCCCCATCCAGCCACTCACCTTCTCCAGACATTTGGACAGGGATTCTACGGCCAACCTTGGTAAAGATTTGAACGAAAGGGAGAGCTTCGTGTCATCCTCATATTGATGACACCGCACCCCAAACCTCCTGATGATAGCCCCCAGCAGCTTCACATAGATGTTAAATAGCATCGGGGAGGGGATGGAACCTTTTGGCACCCCACAAGTGAGCAGCCACAGGCCCGAAACCTCCTGTCCCAGTGCTACCCTCTGGTACCTGCCGGAGAGGAAGGACTAGAACCACCATAATATGGTGTCTCCGGTGCCCAACCCCTCCAGGCAGCCCAGAAGGATACCATGGTCAACGTTATCAAAAGCCGCTGAGAGGTCGAGGAGAACAAGGAAGGAGCATTCACCCCTATCCAAAGTCCTCCTCATATCATCCACCAAGGCGACCAAGGCCATTTCTGTCCCATGCCCAGGCCTGAAGCCCAATTGAAATGGATCTAGATAATCGGCTTCTTCCAAGTGTGCCCTCAACTGCATTGCCACCACCCCCTCAATCACCTTTCCCCAAAATGGCAGATTCAAAACTGGGTGAAAGTTGTTCAGGACTTGGGGATCCAAGGAGGGCTTTTTTAAGAGTGGTCTTATCACTGCCTCCTTGAGAGCTGATGGCATCACTCCCTCCTCAAGGGAGGCGTTCACCATCACCCTGATCCCCTCACCCAGCCTCTCTCTGCAGTTCATAATGAGCCAAGATGGGCAAGGATCAAGTAAGCAGGTGGTCGGCCTTACAAATGAATGCACCTTGTCCACTTCATCAGAAGGAAGAAGCTTGAACCGATCACACAAAACCGGTTTGCTATAGTCCGCCGCTCGCTAACTGAATCCACGGCGCACGGAATAACACTCCTAATCCGTTCAATTTTATCCTCAAAGTGCCTTGCCATGGCCTCACAGGAGGCCTTAGAATGCTCCAGTGGTTCCGGATCAACTGGACCGACCAGGCTCTGGACCACTTGGAACAGCCTCGTGGGACAGCACTCTGCAGACACGATAGAGGAAGCATAATATTCCCTTTTTGCTGCCTTCACCACCACGAGATATGCTGAAGATATACCTCTAGCTTGTGCCTGATCGTCTTTGGATTGAGACGTCCGCCACTGGTGCTCTAGCCACCTCACCTCCCGTTTCAGAGCTCGTAACCTCAGATTGAACCATGGTGCAGTTCAAACCCTGCTCAGGGGGAGGGGACGTTTCGGAGCCACCTGATCTAATGCCCCAGTGATTGTGGCTTTCCAGCCACCCTCCCCAGGGTCTCGTCTGAGTGGCCGTTTGCGTGCTCCAGAGAATCCCCAAGCGTGTTCTGGAATCCATTTGGATCCATAAGACGCCTGGGGTGGACCATGTTAATGGGTCCGCCACCCCTGCAGAGGGGTTGTGGAACTGAGAAGTCCAATGTCACCAGATAGTGATCTGACCATGACAAGGGGGTATCAATACAACCTTAATTACTTTTAGGGGCTATTTCATTTGTACTAGTTTGATTAAGTTTATAGGTTTATTAAATATAATTATTTATGAATAGGTTTAATATGGATGTTAATTAATTTATCTGTAATGAAAGAATAACCTAAACTCAGAATATTGTATAAAATCTTTGTACATCTTAAACACTGCAATCATAATAGTACATATTAAACATGCTGTTGCAGCATGTTGCTGATGTGCCAAAAACAGTTTGGTCATTTCTGGTTGCTGAGTCTACAGATGTTAAGGCCCAGAGGGGAAAAACAGAAAAATTCAAGAAGAAAACCACATTTAACAAATTTTCCAAAAATCCCTCAGGGGAAAAAATTGTGTGTGGGGGGGTTCTGTTCTCCTCTCCCCACTTTTTCCAAGCTTTCACACCTCTGAGACCAGGAGAAGCATAGGGACAGACAAATTTCAGAATAATGCTTAAAGAGCACAATGCTGGGGGAGGTTTTCTGTCAAGTCGGAACCCAGAGCCCAGACTTCAGCTGAGACATAGCCAAAGGATCAAAGGATTTTTTACCCTTATATAATTGTTATTTTGTTTTCCAGTACTGTTGGAAACTGTTACAGTACTGTTACAGTACTTCAGCTTAACGCATACACAATATATATAAGCATATCTATAATTAGTAGATCACCTGGCCAGGCCCTATTCCAGTAATTGGTAAATGGTATCCACCATTTTTGGAAAGCTTGGATGGAGTTCGTTCTTCCCTCCCATAGCAACTTATGACATTATTTTATTCATCGCCATTGTAGTCCAAATCTTTTTTTCCCATTATACCAGAGAGATATATGTTGATCACCAAGCTTTTGCTAAGAGGATCCTTACAGCTGTTAACCTACAACTCACCATCAGCAGTAAATCTCTAGGGATCTGATCTTTAATATTACCCAGAAGTATAGTTGTTGGGGTTAATTACAACTTTTAGCCTGTAATTTCACTGATGCTGTTTATTATCTTCTTCCAGTATTCCTTAACCATATTACAATGCCTTCGTATATGCGCAAATGACCATTGCACCTCCAGTACCTGTTACTGCTGGAAACATCCTAGAGATCCTGGCTGGTGTATTGTCTGTCTGTCTGTCTGTCTGTCTGTCTGTCTCTGGACAAGAATCCTTTCTACATGTTCAATTTCAATAATTTCTCAAAAGAAATATAAGACCTAGCCATGTCTGTCCCCCTAGTTGCTTCTTGAATATAACTTCTAATTTGCAAGTATTGGAAAAGGGGAAGGTGCAAGTTGACATTTCTGTCTGCCAGTTGGGCATATGAAAAAATAGCTCCCTGGGAAATACAATCTTTACATTTTTCCAAGCTGCTCACAAACCACACAGAGTAATCTCCCAGTTCTCTTGCTGTCTGAAACCTAAAAATATTAAATACTGCAGCAAGAGTGGAAACACCTTGGTGGCAAATTACATCTCTTTCCCCCAAATTTTGAGATATGCATCTCTGATTATATGTGATCATATCCTCCCTTTCTCTTGTTGTGTATGACCACATCTAGTCTCCTAGGGGCATATGTATTCCTGCTTGTTCCCCAATCCAAGGTACCCTACCTTTAAATGGCTGGGTCCAATGTGCCATAGCCACAAGCCCAAAGGTTTTGAGCATCTTCCTTATGAGAAAAGACTAAAATATTTTAGGCTTTTTAGTTTATAAAAAAGATGATGTGGGGAGGAACATTCTAGAAGTTTCTAAAATTATGCATGGTGCAGAGAAACTAGGTACAGAGATTTTCTCTTGCTCTCTCAATAGTAGAACTTGGGTTCATCAAATGAAATTGATTGGAGGTAGATTCAGGACAAAGAAATGTATTTCCTTTGCACATAATGCATATCTAACTTAAAGAACTTCCTGCAACAAGATGTGGTGATGGTCACTAGCTTAGATGGCTTTAAGAGATAATGAGGTCAGTCAGCAGCCAGTATCCATGATAACTAGGGGCAATATGCCATTGAACATCAGCTGCTTGGAGCAGGAGCTAAATCATGTGGAATGGCTGCTATCTTCTTGCCCTGCATGTGGGTTTCCCAGGACTCGATGGACCCTTATTTTGAGGCTCTTCCCAGTGAACTACTGTTGGGCAAGTATTTTACTTGCATACTCTTAGCAGCATATGTGTGTGTGTTCCCATACTTGTTACTTCCTGCAACCTGCAGATTATGTAAATATGCTACAGAAGATGAAATGTGACCTATAAAAAAGTGTCTGTAGAACTCAGCTGTAACATTTTAGTATCTAGGGGTTATATTTTATATTGTGAGTCTGTGATACTTAGTTCCTTGCTCATTAATTCACTTCTGTTCTCATTGCTCTGTGTGTGTGTGTGTAACATAACATCTTATATTATGCTATTTAGCTCAACAGAGCATTTTTTATAACAGCAGCTTCAGACATTGTGCAGAAATGAAGGACACAGCTTGTGCTATTCACTGTTTCAGTGTAATGTTTTAAGCTGTGCTGTGGTATGAAAAAGATAATGCCAAAAGACTCTCACTGGTTCTTTCTCCATACTACAGCACAAATGAAAGCGCCAACGAAGGCTGTCTCTGTGCTTCTGGGTATCCTGGCCACGAGATGGTCCAAACACTCACCTGTGTTATGAGGATTAATTAACAGCTGTCTTACTCTGTTGCATACCTGTGTTGCATCTGAAGCTACCCCTATTAAAAGCAAATAAATCCTTGCAAATGGCAGCAGTGAAATCAGTTACATCAGGCACTAAGCTCTTGTTTGGGTGCTCAATCTAGTATCACTAATAACAGCGCTAGTGTCCCAAATGCTTGTGATAACCTCATTTTCTTGTCTACAACCCCGTGAGACAGGTGCTTACTATTTCTGCTTTTTAAATGGGGAACAAGGCCGATAGTGGGAAGTCTAATCCTTTGAAACCTTACGTTCATTAGCAATAGTAGTTTATTATCCACAGTCTATCAACCACCGACCACATACTATGTTCAATAGTATTTAACAGTTTTTGGTTCTAATATCAGAATAGATGTTAGGAAAATAGACTTTAACTAAACTTGATTAAAATTTCAGTGGATTGTGTACTTCATGTTGCATATTTATCAGTTTCGCCAAATACAAGTAACTGTATATATACTGGGTACATAACTAAGTTCCTTCTACTAATTATTCATTGCTTGCTTTAATGGTAAACAACTTTTCAAAAGAGTTTGTTAATTCCCTGTTAGCTGCCTACAAAACCTTTAGAAATTGCAGCTGCTAGTAACGTGGATTTATCTTTGGCACTATTTCTTTCCCCATTATCCATGTTGTGTTGCTTCCCTTTCTTAAGAGCCCTCAAATACCAGTGCTTTTTTCCTTCTTTCACAAAATCCTCCATCTCGCACACACCTCAGCAGCTTCTCATCACTATTCATTCTCTCATCATAGATCATAGAATCATAGGGTTGGAAGGGGCCTACAAGACCATCGACTCCAACCCCCTGCTCAATGCAGGATTTTAGTAGGCCTGTACCTTGATGCCCCGCTAACTGCACACATGCTGATTGGTCGTACTCCTCCTGGGCAATCTTGGTCTCAGTATGGCTGAAGGAAGGGCAGGTTTCTATCCTACTGCGAAGTCATTTTCTATTCACTTTCCTGGGAGTCGCATACTTTTTAGCTACTGTGGCTACATGATCAGCCTTAGACTTTCCAATAATACTGTACAAGAATTCTCAGTCTTATTCCCTAAGTGATAAGACCCACAAATCAATTTTCAAAGGTGTATTACCAATAATTCCAGCACAACTGTTCAAACACTGGAATAGGGGAGGCAGAGAGAAAATCTCTTCAGCTGTACCCTACAAAGTTATGCTAAAGGATTTAGCTTCACATTTTGAAGAAAATAGCTGGGCATGTCTACATTAAGAAAATAATTCTGCCTTGTCTCATGTTTCACCTTTGGGGAAACATGACTTTCAACTATTATATAAGGTTACAGTGTTGTTGTATGATACATTCCCTCAAGCATGACACATTCCCCCTTTCTTTTCCCTCCCATTTCATGATAAAAAAAATAAAAATAAAATAAAAACACTGGCTTAAAAATACAAATCTGAAACACATCATAAAGGTTCAGTGGAGAGGCACTAAAATACATGAGAAACACCCTTAAAGGAAACTGCTTTCATTTCACCAGTAAATGAGATTTCTGTAGAAAAGCTGCTGAAAGTGATAGGAATATACTCATTAATGAAATATTAGATTTTCCTAGATAACAAGCATGTGATCAGAAAATAAATCTCATTATACAATAGGAAAGACTAGAGATAATGGTATCCTAACCCTACACTAAGGAGGAGTCTCTAATCCTAAATAGCTCGCTAATCAGTCTTCTCAAAACATAAACTCACCTGAAAGGTACTTCATATGTGCAAGTCATTATGAGCATCACTCTGATTTGGAGAAAAATGTTGTATTAGCTAAAATACCTTTTATCTTTTATGAAAATTGTAAGTCACTTGTTTTTTGTTTTAATTCCATACTGATATTTTGGTTTTTAACAACATTGGATTTTTTTTTAATGCTTAAGAGCACAATCCTATGGACAGTAGGATATTGTCAATTTCCCTCCCTGAGGCCATAGACAAAGCTACATCCAGAGGTGGTGGTGGGGAATCTCCATGTGGATTTCCCCCACCCCTCCCATCCACCATGGAAAGCTCCACGGTGTCTCCTCTTCCATGGTCACTCTTGCAACCTTGGAAGAGAATTGGGAGAGAATAAGGGGATGTAATGGGGGTTGAAGAGGGGAAAGGAGAGGCCATGAATCTGTTGTATCCATGAGCCTCTCCATTCCCATCCCTGCCCACAGAGTAGTAAGTCTGCTGGTCAAGCTCAGAGGGCTGTATAGCTAAAAATGCAAAAATGCAGGAATGGAAGGCAAGAATGCCTCTGTCATTTCTCCCATTCTGCCTGGTAGGGCCTAGGTTCTGATCTCGGAGCCCTCCATCTATAGAGTGTTATTACCAAGCAGCTCTCTTTTGAGTGACCAATAGTGATTCCATTTTGAGACAAAGCTAATAAGCAAGGAATAAGCTAATAAGCCTTCATCCCCAACTTCAGAAAAGGCAGGAGAAAGGTACAGGAATGGGGTTAAGAGTGATCATATAAGACTAGATCAAGCAATCCAGTTTCTAACCCTAAAATACATCTCCCTAAGGCAAAGGTAAAAACTGAGCAGAATATGAATGTGCTGGAAACCAAGAGTGATATCTGCTAGCATACCTGGTCAGCTATCTGCATTGTGTTCCTATTGTTGCACTCCAGCCTTTAATATTAACATTTATATTAAATTTTATATTAATTTTTGTTGCAAATTTCAACAGAACAAAGCAAAACAAAACCATAAAAAAGGACAAAATGTTGACATGGTTGAATGTATCAGTTTCAGTTAATACATGTGAAGTGTGTGTGTGTATGTGTGTATATGAAAGTACTACTTTTTTAAAAAATAAAGGAAATTATACATAAACTTCAACAAAGGCTGACCAAATATCCATATATGTATCCATTCATGAGTGACGCCTTTATACCACCCATTCAAATGTTGAGAGCTTTATGAACTCCTCAATCCATTGTGTTACAGGAGGTCAGGATTTATCCTTCCAATGTCATAGTATCAGCCTTTTAGCTGTTAAAAGAGTGCGGATAATCCATTTATGCTGACGATGTGTTAAACTTCCAGAATTTTAAATAGATAATTTTAGATAATTATCTAATTAAATAATTTTAATTTTAAAGATAATTTTAAAGAACATGTACATCATTAAATATCAAAGAGTGTTCCAATACGAAGTTTATCTGTATAACAACCCCCCCCTGCCAAAAAAATCGACTATTGGACATTGCCAAAACTTATGATTAAGAGAAGCATTAGTAGTATTACACCTCCAACCATTAGCTGACTTAGACAAACTCTTATTGAAGAGATGCTGTGGTGTCCAATAGACGTGAAACAAGAGTTTTTCCTGAATAAGATGTAACCATGTAACCATGGACGCTTCAGATACAGATGCTAAAGTGTTGATCTATTGATTGGGCAAAATGGGACAATCCAATTCCCTATTCTATTCTTTTGTAAGACCCTGTGTATCATATTTAGTTACCGACAATAAGTATTTATAAACATGGATCGTGGGTCAATATAGCTGATCAGCCTCAATAAGTGTTTTCAGTAGCAAAGGAGACTCTGAAGTAGTAAAAGCAGTGGGTCCAAACCTAGATTCTAACAAATGTTACAATTGCAAGTATTGTCATTCAGCCATAGTTGACTAATCGTATTTGACAGAGAATGCCGAAAAAGACAAAAACTCATCACCAGCACCCACTAATTGATCCAAAGTAAAAATCAACTTATCTGTCTGCCATAAAAACATTTTCTTGCCTATTTTAAAATCTGGATTTCCCCATAGAGTCAGTTTAGCAAGAGAAAATTGATCAAAGTGGAGTTGACGTGCCATTGTACATCACATGCCTCTATAACCTTAACTGCAGGAGGAACCCTATCCATTTTAATATCCATTGTTGCACTCCAGCCTTGACACATGTGGTTAAAACAGCCATTAGTGTGAAAGGTCATCTTTTATTAACAGAATGGAAATAGCAGGAAGGACCAATAGCACTTCAGTTTCCAGCAAGTACAGCCATCATCCCCAATCACCCTCTTTTGTTATAGGGGATGAAGCGCCAGTTTAGTCTTTGTCCATACCAAGAATCACCATTGATTTTCAATGCTTGTGAGCATTGTCTGGTTCAGTGCTCACAAGTACTGTGAGCATCTGTGATGTTATAGCCTTTCTCTGAACTATATAAAAAGAACCCTCAGATTTGGGCAGCTAGGATCCCTCCTCCCAGAAAGATGGGGCCATGTACTGAAATCACTGGGCGCCTCACCCTTCAGGGGTAACGTGCCATGTTGCTGCTGAAATCACCCATATGCCTGGTTCACATGTAATGAGAAGCCACTGTGGTTAAATTATCCTGTGGGCCTTTTCTCTGCAACCACCACCTAAGAGCCTAGTGATTTCAGCAGGAAAGAGGCTAGTCCTTCAGTGATTTCAGCATGGAACCTTACCTCTGGGAGGAGAGTCTCTGACCTGGTTTGCATGTAACGAGAAGCCACTGTGGGTGAATTTCCCTTTGGGGCTTTTCATGGCGACGGATGCCATTTTGTGTATTTGAGCACTGGCAGGGCACACCGTAGCTTTTTGTTACATGCAGACCCGACAAGTGTGGGTTGTTGGGGTGGTTGACAAACCACCCAGGATCCATGGGCTTTTTTAGGGCTGTGGGTGGCTTGTTAACCACTCCAACAACCCAGTCTGGTCAGGTTTCACATAATGACAAGCTATGGCATGTGCCTGCACATGCTGTCGCTGCAACAAAAAGCCCCGCAGGGAAATTCACCCACAGTGGCTTCTCCTTACATGCTCCCAGAGGAAAGGCTCTATACTGAAATCACTGAAAGACTACCCTCTTTCCTTCTGAATTCACTAGGCTTCTTGCTTGCCAGAGCAAGGTGCCCTCATTGGATGCCTTGCCTCCCAGAGTCAGGGCTTCCTATTTTCCTTCCTGTTCACTTGAGACAAAGAGTTGCAGTGCAGTCTAGTTCTTGTCTACAGGAGAGGTGTTCAGCCCAGGGAAAGGTACATTGTTCTTGGAGGTTCTTAGTACAAATGGTAGCTTCCATCTGCTCTTTCTGTGTGTGTTTGTGTATGTGTGCACTGTAAAACTCAGGAAGTCTCCTTCTTGTGGTCTCGAAAATTACTTTTAGGCCTGGAGTTCAGCTTCTCCAAGAATGTAGCTAATTTCCCCATCAAGGCATAAATTGGTGTAAGTGTTAACAAATCCATTTGCTCAGCTAATTCTCCCAAAATCAGCTTGTGCATTTGAATCCCTGTGTATGCCTTAATAAATGTGCCATTATGGCATTATCGTCTTCAACAGTGTGGATCTCTTTGGCTGGGAATTGCCTTCTTAGGCATAGATGCTCTGTTTGCCAATGTCTAAAGATTCCTTATAAGTGGGTGTATGGGTCTTGTTGCAACGTGTGCAAGATTGTACACAGGTCTAATGAGAGCAGGTCATGTAATGGTGTCAATCCAGTAGGATTGCTCTCTCAGTGGTGAAGGTAAGCATTTTGATCATTATGATAATACACAAGTATACTAATGTTGTTGCTCATAATAAATAAAACTATCCTATTATGGAAATTATTTTTTTAGTTTACATTATTTATTAAATTATTTATATGCCACCAATCTGGTGCAAAAGCACCACTCAGGGCAGTTTACAATGTTTAAAAATGACAATTTCATAAAAATAACAATATAAAATAATCAAACCAGGAGACAGGCTTAGCAGTTAAAAACAAAACATAAAAGCATTATCTGCCACATCTAAAAAAGCCTACCAGAATAAAATGGTCTTCAACAACTGGCAAAAACCATCAAGGTAGCCAACTGTATTTCTTGGGGCAAGGCATGGGGCAATCATCTAATTGCAGCCACTGAGAAAGCGCTCTGTCTCTCTCTCACACATATATCCCACTCAAATGTGCCATCACCCTAGATGGAACACAAAGAAGGACACCTCCTTGTGGTCTCAGGGAGTGGGCAGGATCATATAGAAGGTATCCTAGGCCTAAGCCATTTGGGACTTTAAAGGTAATTGTCAATATTCCGAATCTGGAAGCAGGTTGGTAACCAGTGCATCTGTTTCTTATAGAACATATGTCAGCTTTAGTTACATTAAATTATGTTCCTTTTCCTGAAGATAGCTTGTCAGCTCAATTAAAATCCTGTGGGAAAATCGCTGTATCTGTTAGCGCTTTGTTTATGTTATCATTAATGTAATGGTACTTTACAGAATATGTTGTGGTCATAAATACTCAATTGATTAGTATACCTAAATTAGTAAAGTTTAGGGTTTAAGTATTGCTCTATCTTAATTGATAAAGGGTAAAATTTCAAATGGGTCTTAAATATGCTGGGCTATATTGATCAGTGATCTGTCTCAGTATATGGCAGCTTCCTGTGTTCAGTATTCTTTCAGGCACTACTACTAACGTGTTTTTTGTTCAGTTTGGTTTTTGTTTGGTTTGGCGTAAGTGATGTGGTTTTAGTTCTATTGTGAAAGTTACACTACCACTAATGTAAATTATGTTGCACTAGCATAAGAGACCTCTAGAGCAACACAAAGCCAATAGTCTTTGCTGGTGTGAAAGGTTCCCCGGGGAAACCTGTTGCACCAGCAAGCCCTATTGGCATTGCACGAGAAGTCACTTATGCTGCTGTCGTTAAGTCGTGTCCGACTCTTTGTTTGAGTTTCAAACCAGCTTTTGCACTCTCCTCTTTCACCCTCAACAAGAGGCTCTTCAGATCCTCTTTGCTTTCTGCCATTAGGGTGGTATCGTCTGCATATCTGAGGTTATTGATAATTCTCCCGGCACTCTTAATTCCGACCTGTGATTCATCCAACCCAGCGTTTCTCATGATGTACTCTGCATATAAGTTAAATAAGCAGGGTGACAATACACAGCCTTGTCGTACTCCTTTCCCAGTTTTGAACCAATCGGTTGTTCCATGTCTGGTTCTTGCTTCGTACAGGTTTCTCAGGAGACAGGTAAGGTGGTCTGGTACTCCCATCTCTTTAAGAATTTGCCACAGTTTGTTGTGATCCACACAATCAAAGGTTTTAGCGTAGTCAATGAAGCAGAAATAGACATTTTTCTGGAATTCTCTTGCTTTCTGCATGATCCAGCGAATGTTGGCGATTTGATCTCTAGTTCCTCTGCCTCTTCGAAACCCAGCTTGTACTTCCGGTAGTTCTCGGTTCACATACTGCTGAAGCCTAGCTTGTAGGATTTCGAGCATAACCTTGCTGGCACATGAAATGAGTGCAATTGTACGGTAGTTTGAACACTCTTTGGCATTGCCCTTCTTTGGAAATGGAATGTAAACTGACCTTTTCCAGTCTTGTGGCCACTGTTGAGTGTTCCAAATTTGTTGACATATTGAGTGCAGCACTTTCACAGCATCATCTTTTAGGATTTTAAATAGCTCTGCTGGAATACTGTCATCTCCGCTAGCTTTGTTGTTAGTAATGCTTCCTAAGGCCCACTTGACTTCACTTCCTAGGGTGTCCGGCTCAAGTTCAGTGACCGCACTATCATGGCTATCAGGGACATTAAGACCTTTCCTGTGTAGTTCTTCTGTGTATTCTTTCCACCACTTCATCTCATCTGCTTCTGTTAGGTCCCTGCCTTCTTTGTCCTTTATCATGCCCGTCTTTGCACAAAACGTTCCCTTGAGATCTCCGATTTTCTTGAAAAGATCTCTAGTCTTTCCCATTCTTTTGGTTTCCTCGATTTCCGTGCTTTGATCATTTAAGAAGGCCTTCTTGTCTCTCCTTGCTATTATCTGGAAATCTGCATTCAGTTGGGTATATCTTCCCCTTTCTCCCTTGCTTTTCGCTTCCCTTCTTTCCTCAGCTACTTGTAAAGCCTTATCAGACAGCCACTTTACTTTCTTGCATTTCTTTTTCATTGGGATGGATTTCGTTGCTGCCTCCTGAACAATGTTACGGACCTCCGTCCATAGTTCCTCAGGCACTCTGTCTATCAGGTCTAATCCCTGAAATCTATTCCTCACCTCCACTATATATTCATAAGGGATATGATTTAGGTCATAACTGAATGGTTTAGTGGTTTTCCCTACGTTCTTCAATTTCAGCCGAAATTTTGCAACAAGAAGCTCATGATCTGAGCCACAGTCAGCTCCAGGTCTTGTTTTGACTGACTGTATAGAGCTTCTCCATCTTTGGCTGCAAAGGACATAATCAATCTGATTTCGATATTGACTATCTGGTGATGTCCATGTGTAGAGTCGCCTCTTGTGCTGTTGGAAAAGAGTGTTTGCTATGATCAGCGTTCTCTTGGCAAAACTCTATTAGCCTTTGTCCTGCTTCATTTTGTACACCAAGGCCATGCTTGCCTGTTATCCCGGTTATTTCTTGACTTCTTACTTTAGCCTTCCAATCTCCTCTGATGAAAAGGACATCTTTTTTTGGTGTTAGTTCTAGAAGGTGTGGTAGGTCTTCATCGAACTGATCAGCCTCAGCTTCTTCGGCATCAGTGGTTGGGGCATAGACTTGAATTACTGTGATGTTGAACGGTTTGCCTTGGATTCGTACTGAGATCATTCTATCGTTTTTGAGATTGTACCCCAGTACTGCTTTTCCAACCCTTTTATTGACTATGAGTGCTACTCCATTTCTTCTAAGGGATTCTTGCCCACAGTAGTAGATATGATGGTCACCTGATTTAAATTCGCCCATGCCTGTCCATTTTAGTTCGCTGATTCCCAAGATGTCGATGTTCAATCTTGCCATCTCATGTTTGACCACCTCCAGCTTACCTTGATTCATTGACCTGACATTCCAGGTTCCTAAACAATATTGTTCTTTTCAGCATTGGATTTTCTTTTCACCACCAGACACATCCACAGCTGAGTGTCCTTTCGGCTTTGGCCCAGCCGCTTCACTCTTTCAGGTGCTACTTGGAAATTCCCTTTGCTCTTCCCCAGTAGTATATTGGACACGTTCTGACCTGAAGGGCTCATCTTCCAGTGTCATCTCTTTTAGCCTTGTGATACGTTCCATGGGGTTTTCTTGGCAAGAATACTGGGGTGGGCTGCCATGTCCTTCTTCTGTGCACCACATTTTGTCAAAACTCTCCGCCATGACCTGTCCGTCTTGGGTGGCCCTGCACAGCATAGCTTATGGCTTCACTAAGTTATGCAAACCCCTTCACCACAACAAGGCAGTGATCCATGAAGGGGTCACTTATGCTAGCACAATATAATTTATGTTGGAGGTAGTGTTTAATATGATACTGTCCCATGTTTCTCTGACTAAAGTTACGTGTGTAAAAACACAGGCTGGATAGGATTGTTGTTCTGTATTTATGTGATGGTGGAATTGGGCCAAGCAAGGCAGAGGTGTTAGTACAAAGTGATAATAAAGGAAAGGATGGTCAGAGGCAGAGTGAAAAAGAACAGTGGAGTGAACCTGAAAGAAAAGTAAGGCATTGTAGTATGGACACAGCTTCCAGTTCTTATATTCTCCTACACTTTTGCCAGAGAAATCATGTCATGGCTCCCGGTGCCTCCTGCGAAGGAGGGTCGGAGGGTGGCAACAAGAGAGAGAGGGCCTTCCTGGTGGTGGCCCACCCAATTATAGAATTGCCCCCCAGTGAGCCCTGCCTGGCACCAACATTTATCTTTTCGGCACCAGGTTAAGGCTTTCCTTTACTCTCAGGCATTTGGCAGCATATGATAAAGTTTCTTAATCAGGTCATGGGATTTCTTATTGTTGGTAGTTAAAATTGTTTGAATATATACATATGTGTTTGTGTGTGCTGTCTGCCTATATGTTTGTATGTAAACTGTTTTTATATTGTGTACAATATTGTATTTTTAAGGCTTTTAATCTTGGTAAACCACCCAGAGAGCTTTGGCTATTGGGCAGTATAGAAAAGTAACAAATAAAATGAAATGGGCATAAGAGAGACCCTATCTGGAAACTTACCCTCCTTGATGTTGTAAATTGCTCTATTGAGTAGTAAATAACATGTTTACTGATCGGATTTGCATAAATAAGTTTAAGAAATAAGGTCAAGAACAATCAGTGGCAAACAGTATAAATTAATGGTTTAAATTACCAAGAGAAAAACCTGATTTAAATGAATTATTTAAATCACCTTGATTTAAATCAATCCACCTTGGTGGAAAATGATTATTTATGAAATTGTTGTGTGTCAGTTGTTGAAAAAAATGCATGCATCTAAAAAGCTGAGGTCAAGACCAGCCTTGTAGTTTGCTACTTACCTAGGCCAAGTAGTTTGCCAGGCTCTTTTAACTACAAACCTTAAAAACTAGTATCTCATCCAGACATATGCCAAAGTAGGGATGGCAGAGAATTCCGCCACGGACCCCAATGAGACTGGATTCCAAAGAATTTGGCCTCCGGAGTCCGTGGTGGATTAGAGCGCTTACCTCCGCCTCCCTCCGGAATCCATCTGAGCCGGCTTCTCCATGCGGTGATCCCATTTATGGCTGCATTTAGGTTAACCTAACAGCTTTATGGCCACAAATTGCGTCCACTACTCCATTTGCGTCCGGAGTTAGCCCTCACTCAGCCAGACATACGGCACGGCAGTAGTGGCTGGCCGTATCACCAGTGATGCAGAGCTGGTGGCCGGCGCCACGGGATTGCCATGGAGCGGAGCCAGCTCAGACGGATTCGGGGGGAAGGAACGGATTGCCTCTTCCTGCGGGCGGATTCCCACCCAGACCAGCAGGTAGGGAATCCGGCCATCCCTATGTCAAATTCTTTTGACTGTTTTGTGCCACAAATCCCAAGTTCTGTGCTGCTACCCACAACTGTGTACTGATGTATAGGGATGTATGAGATTTTCACTTTTGCTCACAAAATACATGACTGTGCGCCATTCAAAGTTCCAACCACAAACATGAGCGCGAGCAGTGTCTGCTGAAAATATTAACAAATTGTTGAACATGTGGTCATGTTTGTCATGATTCCCAGTGTGATTCGCGCAAATTAATAGACTGAACCAACCCTGCTGTAGTCTGTGGGGGAAATTTGCACAAAATAGGAAAGTTTGTACAAATTTAGGGACATTTACAGAAATCTGCTTGATTGCTGCTCCAATTTGTGCAATTTTCCCGTTCACACAGAGCAAGGAGTGATCACAAAAGTGAACTGGACTCAGCCAGAAGATGAGCGACAATATTTAGAGCACATGTTTGAGTTACTCAGATATTTTAATAATTTAGCATGAGCTTTTGTGGGTTACACACAAAAGAGCACAAAACTAGCACAAAATGTTGGCATAGGGCTGGAGCCGATATGAGAAAGTGGATTTTTTAAGCATTTGTTAGGCCTCACCTAAGGCTTACGTCATTTTCATGCTTTTGGTGGCGACACAAAACTCAGGACTTGTGGCACAAAACAGCACAAAACTGTGGCCTAGGTTTGAAGGAGATCTGAGAATTTGGGTTTTTTTTAGCGTTCACTGTGCTGTACCAAGGAGATGTCACTATAAGTTAACTGTGGGTTAAACAACCCACAGTTAACCTACATTTAGTAGTTAGGCTAGTTCTGAATATTCAAAGAGGCTCTGGAATGTATCCGGCATGCGCTGTGGCAAATTGTGGGTTAATTAATCCATGATTTATCACAGTTGTGTGCAAACAGCCACTGATACCTAATTTGTGTTCATTTCCCTATATGGTTGTATATATTTAGGGAAGTTTTATTTTTGAAATAGTGGGTTGAATCCAGACTTAAGTCATAATCACTAACCTAAAGTCCCATTGATTTCAGTGGACCTACTCTAAGTATGACTAATTCTAGATCTGATCCATTGGAAACAGGTAAAGCAGAAGGTAGGCAAAAATTGTACTTTAATTTTAAAATACTTTTAAACTTTCTAAAGGCCATCGACAACTGAAATGTACTAGGTTGTTTTCCATTGTACCGATGGTGAATACTGTGTGGTCTTACAGTTTCGATTTCCTGTTGAGAAGAGAAAGGGGTTATAGTTCAGTTTTCATCTCCATGAAGTAGCATAGTTCTGATAGTGTTAAAATGATCACGCTAACAAATGAGCAGAGTCCATGAGACATATTGAATAGCAATATAATTTTGAAACTACGTTCCTGGAACAGTCATGGTTTTGATAAGAGTTCAAATATTTATTGTTGTTGTTGTTGTTGTTGTTGTTCAGTTGTTCAGTCGTGTCCGACTCTTCGTGACCCCATGGACCATAGCACGCCAGGCCTTCCTGTCCTGCGCTCTCTCCCGGAGTGTGCTCAAGTTCATATTTATTGCATCGGTGATGCTATCTAGCCATCTCATCCTCTGCCGTCCCCTTCTCCTTTTGCCTTCAATCTTTCCCAGCATCAGGGTCTTTTCCAGGGAGTTTTCTCTTCGCATTTGTTGTTGTTCAGTCCTTCAGTCGTGTCCGACTCTTCGTGACCTTATGGTCCATAGCACGCCAGGCCTTCCTGGCCTGCTCTGTCTACCGGAGCGTGCTCAAGTCCATATTCATTGCATCAGTGATGCTATCTAGCCATCTCATCCTCTGCCATCCCCTTGTCCTGTTGCCTTCAGTCTTTCCGAGCATCAGGGTCTTTTCCAGTGAGTTTTCTCTTCGCATTAGGTGGCCAAAATATTTGAGCTTCAGCTTCAGTATCTGTCCTTCCAATGAGCACTCAGGGTTGATTTCCTTTAGTATGGACTGGCTTGACCTCCTTGCAGTCCAGGGGACTCGTAAGAGTCTTCTCCAGCACCACAATTCGAAAGCATCAATTCTTCGGCGCTCAGCCTTCCTTATAGTCCAGCTCTCACAGCCATACGTTACTACTGGGAAAACCATAGCTTTGATTAGACGGACCTTTGTCGGCAAGGTGATGTCTCTGCTTCTTACTATGCTGTCTAGGTTGGCCATAGCTTTCCTCCCAAGGAGCAAGCGTCTTTTAATTTCATGGCTACAGTCACCGTCTGCGGTGATCTTGTTCCCCAAGAAAGTAAAATCTGTCACTGCTTCCATTTCTTCCCCTTCTATATGCCAGGAAGTGATGGGGCCAGATGCCATGATCTTCGTTTTTTTAATGTTGAGTTTCAACCCAGCTTTTGCACTCTCCTCTTTCACCCTCAACAAGAGGCTCTTCAGATCCTCTTCGCTTTCTGCCATTAGGGTGGTATCGTCTGCATATGGGAGGTTGTTGATAATTCTCCCGGCAATATTAATTCCGACCTGTGATTCATCCAACCCGGCGTTTCACATGATGTACTGTGCATATAAGTTAAATAAGCAGGGTGACAATATGCAGCCTTGTCGTATATTAAAGACATTTTTAAAAACGATTTTCTCTGGTGCGGGTTTGCAGATGAGTTTGTAGTCTCTGGTGGAAATCTACATAAATAAGGAGAAAATGACCTTCATACAAAAAGGGGAGTGGGGAAACACTATTAAACGC
This sequence comes from Heloderma suspectum, assembly GCF_057233095.1. Taxonomy (NCBI): domain Eukaryota; kingdom Metazoa; phylum Chordata; class Lepidosauria; order Squamata; family Helodermatidae; genus Heloderma; species Heloderma suspectum. The sequence continues at coordinate 54,735,733 of NC_139460.1, read as the reverse complement.
GTTTTCCTATTTTTTTTCCTTAAGCCAGATGTCTCCTTTCAGACTGCTGGGACCCTTCCATTATACTGTGATTGAGCAGTAGGAGGCTTTGTTACAAAAGCATCTTAAGTTAGAAAGGTCAGGGTTCTGACTAGCAACTATACTAGTTGCTTACAGTTGTGCACAGTCTGCGTTCAGCTTGGTCATGGGGATTTAAAACATTTATAGGTAGGAAAAGTATGTTAAAACAAGAAGAAGATGTGGATGCTGTAAGAAGAGAATTAAAATATCAGCTATGGGCTGTTAACTAGATTCATACATTGAAATTGAAATAAGTTGTTGAAATGGCTTGTGAACCTCATGAAAAATATGATGGCTTATGTGTTGATTTGTGATTGGAAAGTTGTACATGTAGAAACTAAAAAAAAATGTCTTAAAGTGCGCCAAAGAACTGATATTATTCAGAAAATATTTTCTATAGCATTTTGCAATTGTGTGAATATGCTATTAAAAATGTAAAAGCATTGGACTTATTTTGCAGCTTGGTTTTTCAGTTTTAGGTCATTTGATGCAGACTTATCAACAAGGGACTTCCTTGGCACAGTTTGTATTTAATTGGGTTTTTTTCTGTTTTATTTTATTGGCAGGCGAAACCTCACAAAGCTGTCCCTCATCTTCAGTCACATGCTTGCAGAAATCAAGGCAATCTTCCCTAATGGCCAGTTCCAGGGTGACAACTTTCGTATCACAAAAGCGGATGCTGCAGAATTCTGGAAGAAGTTCTTTGGAGAGAAGTAAGTGTAAACAATTCCCCCCCCCCTTTTTTTAGTCTGTCAGTATAGATCGTACAAAGCATTCTGAGTGTTGCTAGTGATGATTTCTATCAGAGGCACATTTCTCATGAACGTCTTAGTTTTTCCACTGTTAACGAGTATGCACAAGGACAAGGACATAAATATATGTTGCTTAAAGTTTAAACACTGCAGATTATCAAGCCTGTGGTTTACAAAAGTCTTTTGTACATTATCACTAATATTTTCAATTCACTACTCTTTATGAACTGAGTTGACACTTCTAAAATCATTCTTGTTGACAATGGCTTCAGCTAGATGATACTCAATAGAACTAGTGCAGACCTTGAAAAAAATATCTAGCTTTTATGGTCTTGGCTTTATTTTGAAACATGATGAATATGGTTTTGATTACATACATAGGGGAGGGACTGTACTTCAGTGTAGCGCCTATGCTTTTCATGCAGAAAGTCCCAATTTCAATCCCTGGCACTTTGAGGTAAGGCTATGAAAGATACTTGTTTGAAACCCTAGAGAGCCACTGTAAGTCACTGTAGATAATACTATGCTAGAAGAACCAGTGTTCTGAATCTGTATAAGGCAGCTTCCTATCTTATAAATTTGACTTTTTCCTCCACATTTTACAAATATACCCCTGGTTGGTAATCATCTAGGGCTGGCTACTGTCGTTTTGTTGTCTGATACATTTCCTGGGAGTATTGGAGACAGTGGATTAGATGAACCTGTGGTGACATCCAGCAAGGAAATTGACAGTATTCTTTGCAGAGGCTCATTGGTACAAAACAAGGCATACTTGATATTTACTACAAGACTGCTAAACATGTAGCAGCATGAAACACCAGTGAGTTGAAATTGTTTTTGCACCGCAATTTAATCTCATAAAGAAATGCCTGAAACCTATTAGATATGAATTGCCCTTTAATCTACAGGGTGGTGTGCCTTAGATCATGTCTTTTAAAGCTGTACTTGTTATGACAAATTAGTCTGCAAATGTTTCTTTGTATGCTTCAAGTTCTCAAGGTTCCAAAGAAAGTGGCAAAGAGTTCTGGTATTCAGTTTATTGAAGTTGCTTGAGCTTAGGCTGTGCTGGTGAATTTCAACTCTTACAAGGATCTACAGCCAAAACTTCCAAATAGACTCAGATTCTGATGTCTTTACTTGATTCTACAGGACTCAAGGGAATTACTTTAAATTAAGGCTTGCAAAACAACATTTCAGTGCTTAGGTTCTGACGGAAATTTCACATGTTACTCATAGGTGGTAGGATGAAGCTTCTTTTTGCACTTCCTGTTCCAAGTTGAGACTAGCCACAGAGGAGCAAATTAAATTGGGTTATTGGACTGTCATTACATGTGTTCACATAAAATATGTAGTTTAGCCCTTTACATCCATTGTTAGCTAGCAGCTACCTTTTGATCTCAAAAATGGGATTTGAATGTTGATAGGATATAGTAAAATCCAATAGGGTCACTAACAATAAATTGGGTGCAGTGAGGTAAATGCAAAGGTCACTGAGGCGATACTGCAGTTCATTATAGACTGGGTTTGGATGATATACTGTGGCTCATCATGGGTTATTAAACTCACAGTGAAATGCAATACCAGTGGGCACCACATTGCATATGCAACCACCACTCGAAGATTGTCGTGTGAACCCAGCAGGCATGGGTTATGTGAGGGTTAAACAACCCTTGCATAACCCTAAAACAGACCATTGGTTATGCAAGGGTTGTTTAACCCACACATAACTCCCACTCGCTGGGTTTTCATGGCATGACAACTCCCAAGCAGGGGTGCATATTCAAAATGGTGGCTGCACACGCATTGCACCATGTTTTAACCAGGTGATGGGAGGTTGACATTGGTGAAGCCAGATGGGCCTCCTTGCGAAGAGCATTCCATTTGTGATGACTTGAAAAGGTCCTTTCACTGCTGAATTTCAGTTAGTAGGACAGTACACCAGTCTGTTGAACAGAGTGCACAGGAGGGAACATATAGGAAAAGCAGTCAGGCCGTTAGGTATACAGGCCCAAGGCCATTTATGGCTTTAAAGGTAAGATTGTAACCTTAGATTGGGCCTAAAACAAATAGGTAACCAGTGCAAGTAACGTAAAATTGGAAATAGATGCTCCATGCTGCTAGCATCTTGGTAGCAGCATTTTAGATTAAAGTTTATGGATGCTTCTTAAAGTGACACCCACATAGAGCACATTACAGTTGTCCAATTTGGAAGTTACCGTAGGCATGAATGACTGTCACCAGGTCAATCGTCACCAGGAAAAGATTCAATTGCCATACTAATTTAAGGTGGTAAAAGGTACCCCTAGACACTGCCACCATCTGAGCATCCAGAAGCAGCATCAGATTAAGGAGCACACCCAAGTTGGGAACCTGTGTCTTTTGGGAAAGTGCAGTCCCATCCAAAGCAAGTTAGGTAGCTCCCTTTTACCAGGTCATAGTATTTGCCCCTCTAGTCCAGTGTTGTCTGCTCTGACTGGCAGCAGCTCTCCAGGGACTTTCACATCACCAGCTGCATGATCCTTTTAACTGACGATTTCAGGAATTGAACCTGGAGCCTTCTGCGTACAAAGCATGTGCTTTGCCGCTGAACTGTGGCCCCTCCCACTGACCATTGTATTTCGTCTCACTTGGATTATCTTTGTTAACCTCACTCCCTCCAGACACTGGTTCAGGGTTTGGCGCAGCTTGGCAGTGCAGTTCGGATGTCCAAAACTCACTTTGGATCTGGAATCTGAAGCGGGTCAGACTAGGTCTGAATCAGACTGAGACGGATTGGGGCTGATTTGGAGGCTTCGAAGTGGGCTGTGGGATCCATGCACAGCCCTAGTTTTTAGCAGCAGGCCAGAGAGCATGGGCCCCTGAGGCTAATCTCAGAGCCTATGTTGGTTCAGATGGTTGCAGACAGTCCTTCAGGTATCGGGGCCCAAACAATTCAGGGCCTTAAAAGGCAAAACCAGCACTTGTGCCTGGAAACAAAAAAGCAACCAATGCAGCTGGTAAAGAATTGGTGTAATGGTCTGAATGTCTGACCTATAAGCAGCACCTTGGCAGCTGCTTCCTGTGCCAGCTGAAGTTTCCAAACTGTCTTTAAGGACAGTCCCTTCATGTAAAATATTGCCACAAACTAGCCCAGCTGTAACCAAGATATCTGTAACTGACTCCAAGTCTGCTTTCTCCCAGTAGGGTTGCAGCTGGTGGGCCAGGCTAGGCTGGTAAAAGGCGCTCCTAGCCGCTGAAGCCACCTGTGCCTCCATAAGTAGCACTGCATCCATGAGAATCCCCTGGACCTGGCTCTTTAGGAGGAGTACAGCTTCATCCAGGACCCGTTGCAAGCCTTTATCCAGATCAGTAATTTACACTGGCAATACTGAAAATGTTTTTCTAATTTGGACTTTTATTTGGAACCATCCACTATTACATTAAAGGAAGTTCTTTAAAGAAGCCTTAATGCATTCAGATACTGCTTAGATTTGTTGCTTTTCTTCCTGTTGGTTTTTCTGAGTATACTTGACTATCGTGTCAGAAGACAAGAGTTCCTATATGAGACCTGTTTTTGTCACATTCTTGCATTACATTTAATCCATGAAAAAATTGAAATGCAGTATTCAATGATGACCTTTTTTGTTGTTCATCTTGAATACTTTAATAAACTACTTTATTAGTTCAGACTAGATTTGCTGGCAACGTTCTCCTGAATTGAGCTCGAAGAAGAATGTTTGAGGTTTGTAAAAGTCTGTCTCAAAAAAAGAGATGAGTTTTACAAGCCCCTGAAAACTTTGGCTCAGATCAAAGTCCAGGCTGGGGAACTATTTAGGGGTGTCCTTCCTCTTGTCCCCAAAAGTACTCTCTTCTAGTCCTTTTCCAAAGCACTGCCTCTCCTGGGCTTTGTACTGTAGTGAGCGGCTACTTAGTTGCCAGAGCAATAAAGGAACAAGCCTCCTTCCTCTCTGTACATGACATCACTGCTGCTCTTGCCACTGCTGCTTATCAGGGAAGGGGGCAGGCTGTTTTGGGGAGTGGGAGCTGACAGGACAGGAGGGTGTCATATAGAATATTTAAAGCCCAGAACATATTGTAAATTGTATTGTAAAATAAAGCAAAATGCAGTGGCTGTGACTGAAAGAGCTTCACAACTAATTCCACATGCCATAAAATGCTTTAGTCTACAGGCCATGTGTCTAAAAATGGGGTGAAATTTTTACATGTCATCTGTATGACCCTTAAAAACACAGATATAAATGAGTAATAGTACATCATTTTCTGTGCCCATAAGGGTGTAGTTATACTGTGGTAGAATCACATCAACCACTACCTTGCTGCAACTCTCTCCAACAGCATGTTTGTCATGCTAATTACCAAACATTTGGTTAGCAAACTGCCTGTCCCATATTCCCAGTCCAGATGGCGGATGACAGAGGTGCTTACTAGTGGAAAACCAACACCAGAGTCCATTCTGGAACTGTTGTCTTGCGGGTGTAAGCAGTCTTGTGCAGTGCTTACATACCTGTATGAAAAATGGTTTCTCATGCATGGCAATGTGCCATGTACAACATTGGAACAACCAAGCTGCCAAAGAAGATTACTTTGAATCTGCCCTTGAAGAAGAGAATGATGATAATGCCTTTTATGATGAATTAAAATGTTTAAGAAAACTTCTTGCTTCAGCTTTGCTGTTTTTGTGGATTTGTTAATGGGGTATGGTAGCAGCATACTGGCATAATAAAATATATTGTCATAGAATCGAGTTCTCTCTCATTTCCATCTCTCTGATTTTTATTTCACATAGAATATGTTGTATTTGTCGAGTTGTTTTGTACTCTTGTGTGCATGTTTTCAGGTTTTTTTAAACACAATTAAGGTGTTTTTTCAATGATAGCAACTGGTTACCAATGACCACCCTGGCAAATAATTTTACTAGGGTCATATGTATCAAAAAAATAAAGTACCCAGTTTAATCCCCCAAGATGGAGCCAGTCACCCAATTTGAAGACTCATATTTGCAAGGGAAGTGCTGACAGATGAAATGGAGAGGGATTACTGTTTTATGTCAGAATTGTTACCTCAGTACACCTATGATTGAATTAGTTGTATTCTGACATTATGCTAAAACATGATTCTGTCATATCTGAGCACTGCTAGCCACTGGCCGAGCTGACTGGTAGTACAGAGTGTCTACAAACTTCCTAACTTTTGCGGTTGAGAATTAATCAGACTGTCAGCAGACAGCACAGCTGTTGTGAGGGAAGTAAAGAGGGTCATTAGATAAATTATATCACCTATCAAAGAGGAGGAAGGTGGCAGCCATGTTGTGATAAGGGAAGAAGGGATGAAAATCGATGTGTTTGTGTGGTATATGAGTCATTGAATTAGCACACCGTGCAAATTGTCTGAACACACATTTGTGTCCCATCTTCCATGGCTATGCAGGATGGAATTCTGTACCGAGAAAACCACACAAACTGCTACTATAATTTCATTCAGTTCTAGGTGCAGGAACTGACAAAGTTGAAGGTTGTAAGACTGTTTCCATGATGTACTTCATAAAACTCCTGTGCAGGACTAATTTTTCACTTTAAATTGTAGTGGAAAAATATTGCAAAATGAAGACATTTCTTACATGTGATGAAATGAATTCTGCGTAATCTGTCCACCACTGGTCAATACATTTTTTTTTAAATCTGGCACAGCATTCCACGTTCTGCAGATCCTGGGGAAGGAAAGAGTACCTTACTAATATGTGAGCCATGAGAGGTTCTTTGAAGTGGTGATTCACGTCTTTCCAAGTGTTTCCAAAATCTGAGGGAGGTCAGTACGAGACCCTGCCTTCCTCCACTTCTTGCAGTTTTCCAAATGTCTCCGAAGCTCAGTGGGACTACGAAAAGCACTCCTCACCATACCTACCTTTGAGTTGGGGAAGAAGACAGGAACTTGCTCTGCTTTTATGCTTGGCCCCTGAGAAGCTTGGACCATTTTCAAAGATCACTGTGATGTCACAGACAAGAGACCTTTTCTCCCTTGGTGGCAAGCACAAATTTTCACAGTCAAACTTGGGAGATTCTCATTCAGAAAGTTTGGTAGGCTATTATGATAAGCAGTATAGGTGTGTGTGTATGTGTGTCATAATGGCAAATTGTGAGAAGTTGGGTGACACAGTGGCAGAAGAACAGTCCTAGTATTGGTTAAGCATGTTTTTTAGATCCTGGATTAAGTCCTAATATTGGTTTGGCTTGAGGAAAAATCTCACAGCCTAGATGCAAGTATATTGGCTCTTGCTGAGAAGGGGATGGTGCATGCATGCTGCTAGCTTAACTATGGTTAATGAGATGTGGGCTGTAGGATAACATGTTTCCTCTCTTCTGGATTGTGAATTCTCCATGCTGGATCAAACTGCAGTGAGATATGCCTAACCAGAGCCCCCATTTAACCCAGAATCTAAAACCACCATCAAATCATCGTTTTAGATCCTGGATTAAGCAGGAACCCCAATAATCCCTAATCATTCAGCTGTCTATGTAACAAGTTAACCATGGTTACACCTGTCCGGGGTGGGGTGGGGGGTTGATTAGAAATAATCTGCTATGTCTCTACTTTCTATTTTCCCAATAATTCTTTCAGATTTTGTTTGTTTCTCATTTACATCAGTATCTAATAACAGTTTTAATTTAACTTCTATTGATAGTGTTTTAAATCTTTATTTTTACCAGGTTTTATTGTCCTTTCCATGTTGATTTGTTCCATATTGAGGATCTGAAACATGACAAATGAATGAATAGATAATTATATTCCTCTTGGCATGAGTTATTACTTTTCAGGATTATGATACAAAGCAAAGTTTGGGGAGAGAAGGTGGAAAACGGCAGGTGTATATAGAGAATATATTAATCCATTACATTTATCTGTATAACTTTCTTACAGATGCCAAAATTGATTAAGACCTGCTATGGTATACTTTAATCAGAGCAGCAGGTCACTCTTCTTAGCTATCTTCTTTAATATATTCACATTTGAGCTTCTGTTGCACCTGTTGTTGTATTTCTGCTGTTCATTGTGGTTTTCCTGTTTTTTATAAACAGAAAAACCTATCTCTTGAAATGTGTTGAACTTCAGCCTACCACAAGACTTGTGGATTTCTCAGCATATATTTGCAATGTTATGTAGATCTGTGTGAATAATAATAATCTCCAAAGATCTGTGTGAATAATAATAATAATAATCCAATAATAATAATAATAATCCAATCAGACTCTTAGCTTCTGCAAGAACTGCAGGATCAAGTTTTAGAATTGGCTTCTGCACCTAACCTTTCAACATAAACCTTTTCAGTACAGGGTAATGTAAAGTTAAGGTAGTTCCAGTTTAACTGGTTGTGGCAGGAGAAACACTTACGAAAACAAAAGACGGCACTTAAAAAGTAACAGATCTATCGGAAAACTGTTTTTACAAGTGAGGTGATGCTGTATTACGTATTCACATTATAACCCTTTTGTTGTTGTAATTACTAGACTCATTCTAGAGCCCTTTATTTTGTATTAGGTATTTACTTATTGGTTTATTGGAAGTGTTTTGTTTTATACTGCCCTTCAGTCATATTCCTGGGGTTGCTGTCAAAAAGAAACCTTAGATGTTCCAGTTGAGTGGCTCAGCGATTAACATTTGAATGAACTAGTCTCATGGATAGGGGATGCTCTCATGGTCTTGCTTACAGAATTGGAACACTCAGTGGGTGTCAGTTCTGTAGGGAAAGCCCTCACAATTAGCTCCATCCATAACATCATTTTAAACTCCCATTGTTTATATAGCATTGTTTCAGTCAGACGTGAGCCATTGGGCACTATCCAGTTTGAACACTACCACATTAGTTAAGGGGACCTCTAGCACAACACTGACAGTGTTAGCTGGCACTGTTCTAGAGAATCCTGAAAGGAAAGCTAGAGGTCCTTTATGCTAGAGCAACATAATAAATGTAAACATGCATGTCAGCTTGGATGCTGCTCATTATCTGAAAAAAATTAACTAAGGAACATAGTTAATTTACATACTTTCATCCAAGAGAAATAGAATGTTTTTTTTTTATTATTTCTTCTGACAGCAGACATGTATGTGTGTGTGTAGAGATACAGAATTTCCAGAAATTTTGAAGTCATGGAAAAAGCATGATTTTTCTGGGGTTTTTTTCTGGGGGTAGAGATGGAAATTTGGGGAGAAATTGAAATGCAATAGTTACTTTCTTATCAAACCTAAACATACTTTACCGCTTTAACAAAATACAGTGCATTATTTGGCATATTTGTGAAATTTGCAGAACAATCCTGTGCATATTTATTGACAAGACCTACTTTATTTAATTGAGGTTACTCCCAGATAAGTGCACATAGGATTCAGTGATGTGCGATGGAACATTTTCCACAGAAACACTTCCAGTGTTTAATTTTTTTCCATTGCGTAAGTTCATTAGTAACAATTCAATTACAAATATGATTTTAAGCGAGCATGGCAGTTTCAAAGCTGTAATTAATGTTTTTCAGGTAATTATCCCTAGCAAGTATATGAGAGTATACATATATGTCTCTGTGTGAAATAGAACCAATAGGTAGTGGCAGCAAAATTGAAGATGCCCTAACAATGTCAGTGGATGGGAGTTGTAACCATATCATGAACAATCCTTTGCGTTGCTAAAAATAATTAGTGTGTCAACAGTTTTCAGTACCTTTATTATTATTTTCTTAAATTTGAACAGTGGAAGGGCTGTACATTCTATTGCCTTAAATTTTTTACAAGGATTCTGATAAAAATCTCTACATAATATAATATTTAAATGAAATTAAAACCCATAAGTACATAAGAAAATCTATGCTGGATCAGACCAGGGGTCCATCTCATCCAGCATTCTGCTCATGCAGTGCCCAACCAGCTGCCCACAGGAAACCCACAAGCAGGACATGAGTGCAACAGCACCCCCCCCCCCAATGTTCCCCAGCAACTGGTATACATAGGCATACTGCCTCTGATACTGGAGGAAGCATAGAACCATCAGAACTAGTAGCCACTGATAGCCTTTTCCTCCATGAATTTGTCCAATCCCCTTTTAAAGCCATCCAAATTGGTGGCCATCACTACAACTTGTGGAAGTGAATGCCATAGTTTAACTATGCACTGTGTGAAGAAGTACTTCCTTTTATCTGTCCTGAATCTCCCACCAGTCAGCTTCATGGGATGACCCCAGGTTCTAGTATTAGAGAGGGAGAAAAATGTTTCCCTATCCATTTTATCCATGCCATGCATAATTTTGTACACCTCTATCATGTCTCCCTATTCACCATTTTTCTAAGCTAAACAATCCCAGATGTTGTAACCTTTCCTTATAGGGGAGTTGCTCCAGTCCCTCGATCATTTTAGTTGCCCTTTTTCACACGGTAAAACAACCCAGAATTATAAGCCTGGGTCATAGAACGGACTATGGGTTATAGCTATGGGTTGTTTCTCCTTCAGCAACCCAGAGTTCTGTATTCAGACATCATGAAGAACAACCCAGGGATGGAGTGTCCTTGGGTTGTGTAGTACACCAGAAGCTCTTAAGAGCCAGCTTGTTCACTTGCTTTAACAAATTGTGCTTTAATTTTTCCCCTCAAATACAGTGCCTTGCATAAGTATTCACTGACCTTTGACTTTTCCACATTTTGTTGTGTTACAGCCTGGATTTAAAATGGATTTAATTGGCATTTTTACCATTTGATTTACACAATGTACTTAACACTTTGAAGGTGCATAATATTTTTATTGTGGCACAAAAGTGAATAAAACAAGAAGAAAATGGCATTTATTGGTTGCATAAGTGGTATTGACCCCATTGATTCCATGCTTGGTAGAAACACTGTTCGCAGTGATTACAGCTGTGAGTCTTTTTGTGCATCTGGATCATGCAGCTTTTGCCCATTCTTCCAGACAAAATTGCTCAAGCTGTGTCAAGTTGGATGGGGACCATTGGTGAACAGCAGTTTTCAAGTCTTGCCACAGATTCTCAATCAGATTGAGGTCTGAGCTTTGACTGGGCCATTCTAATACATTCAGGGTCTTGTTTTTAAGCCACTCCAGTGTAACTTTCTGTGTTTAGGGTCATTTTCCTGCTGGAAGGTGACCCTCGATCCCAGTCCCAGGCCCCTTGGAAACTGACATAGGTTTTCCTCTAGTATTTTCTTGTATTTGACTCCATCCATCTTGCCCTAAATCCTGACCAGTTTCCCAGTCCCTATCTATGAAAAGCATCCCCGCAACATGATGCTACCACCACCGTGCTTCACCGTGGGGATGGCATTTTCAGACACTGTTGGCTTTGCGCCACACCTCCTACATGCTTTTTGGCAAAATCCAAATGGGATTTTATATGGGTGTTTTTCAGCAATGGCTTTCTTCAAACCACTTTTCCATAAAGCCCAGCTTTGTGGAGCATCCAGGTAATAGTTGTCCCATGGATAGTTTCTCCCATCTCAGCTGTGGATCTCTCCAGCTCCTTCAGAATTACCACTGGCCTCTTGCTTACTTCTCTGCCCTCCTGACCTGGTCACTGAGTTTTGGTAGGTGGTCTTCTCTAGGCAGAGTCGGGGTTGTGCCATATTCTTTCCATTTTAACGGTGCTCCAGCGGATGTTCGTAGTTTGGGATATTTTTTTTATAACCAAACCCTGATTGGTGCTTCTCCAGAACTTTATCCTGGACTTGTTTTGATAGCTCCTTGGTCTTCATGATGCTGTTTGTTTAGACATGCTCTCCAACAAACTCTGGGGCCTTCCAGAAACAGGCGTGTTTAATCTGAGGGCATGTGACACTTGAATTGCAAACAGGTGGACTCCAATCAACTAATTATGCGACTTCCAAAAGAAGTTGGTTGCACCAGAGCTTATTTAGGGGTGTCACAGAAAAGGGGGTGAATACTTATGCAATCCAGACTTTTCAGTTTTTTATTTGTAAATCATTTTAAAAATATGTAGATTTTTTTCCCCACTTTGACATTATGGACTATTTTCTGTAGATCAGTGACAAGAAATCCTAATTTAATCCATTGTAATTCCAGTAGCTGCAAGATACTTGCTTATTGTATTTCCAAAAGTGATCCAAGATCACCAGAAAAAGCCAAGCAGCCTTCACAAGCAATAAAGCCCCTATATGCGCCTCTCATGAGGATGGCAGCATCCTCTAGATCAGTGGTCTCCAAACTTTTTTGATCGCTCACCCCATCAGTGAAAAATGTTTTGAGCACGCACCCCCAATATATGTATATTTATTTATAAATTAAATACATGTACTACTATACTAATATATTATGTACATTATAAAATATACACAAAACATAAAAATTACAGGATGATGAGATAAAGATGAATAGTTTTCAGTATACAATATTTTTTAATATTTTCATTTTACTTATTAACAGTACAAAACCCCTTTTTGCTCTCACTTAAAAAATTATTATTAATATAATCTGTGAATCCACTTAACTGTGCACACACTGTTGCTATACGCTGACAATCGAGTGAGGGCATCACTGTCAACTTGCAAGGAGGGGAAAGGCGTGCTTGGCCGGGCTCCTGCCTGCACCAGAGCCAGGAGTCCTGGTCTCCAGCCCTGCACCCTGCGCAGAGTCCCCACTCCTTGGCAGACTGGTGGCTTGGCCTGGGCTGTTAACCCTTCCTGCTCTCCTTTGGCAGGATGGAAGCTGAGAGGAAAGTGCGTGCTTCCTTCTCGGCTTTGAAAGGAGAGTGGGAAGGGTTAATCTCCTTCCTGCTTTCCGTCCTGCTTCCCTCCGCCACCCTCCTTGCACACATAGCATTCCTAGGAGCAGCAGGAGGCAGCTCGCATACCCCAGTGGATTGTCTTGCGCATCCCCTGAGGTGCGCGCACCCCACTTTGGAGACCACTGTTCTAGATGAAAAAAAATGCATTTTGGATTTGAGTGTTGTATATATTCTAATGTTGTATATTGTCTTATAAAAAATCTTTATACAGCACTTTTGAATGAGTAAAAATACTGTCTCAAAAAAGCATTTCACTGATTCTAAAAGAGCAAATATTTTATAGAAGGGTTTTTTCCCCAGTGTTCCTGACAGTTTTCCCAAAAGAGGTCTTCAGAAAAACACATATGTGAGTTTTTCTGAATGTCTCCATTTCCCTCTCCTCCCCTCAGGCCTTCACGTTTGTAGTGACACTTTGTCCAAGTTTTACTTCAGTCAGGATAAATTTCACATACACAACACCTTTGTGTAGGAAATGTACGAAATAGGTATTGGTTGGAGTTCATCACTGTCACTATTTATATCATAAACAATATGAGGTTTCTGTAAGACTTGCTCAAGAGCATTCTACACAGAAATTGGAATACCGTATCGGCATATTCCACTTCCATCACAAAGGGCATTACCTAGGGTAGGTATTACATTTTCCCATGTACAAAATAGTACATTTGAACACTCAAAAATGCAGTATCCCTGCCCCAAAACAGTGTCTATACGTTACCACACATTATAAGGTAATGTGTGGACACCTCACAACAAATAAAAAAATGTGTTTTTATTGTACTGGGAAAAGGGATTATGCTTGTAATGGGCTGGTTCTGACATAACAATAAGCGATGGCTCTGGGGGAACCCATGACTTACTGTGATTGCTCTGCTTGGCTCCTGAAAGCAGGAGAGGGCTTCCATCCATACTTGGCTTATTGATGTGGGTGAATGAGGAACTCTGGCTTGTCTCTCCCTGTTGTTGTTGTTCAGTCATTCAGTCGTGTCCGACTCTTCGTGACCCCATGGACCATAGCACACCAGGCCTTCCTGTCCTGTGCTCTCTCCCGGAGTGTGCTCAAGTTCATATTCATTGCATCGGTGATGCTATCTAGCCATCTCATCCTCTGCCGTCCCCTTCTCCTTTTGCCTTCAGTCTTTCCCAGCATCAGGGTCTTTTCCAGAGAGTTTTCTCTTCGCATTAGGTGGCCAAAATATTTGAGCTTCAGCTTCAGTATCTGTCCTTCCAATGAGCACTCAGGCTTGATTTCCTTTAGGATAGACTGATTTGACCTCCTTGCAGTCCAGGGGACTCGTAAGAGTCTTCTCCAGCACCACAGTTCGAAAGCATCAATTCTTCGGTGCTCAGCCTTCCTTATAGTCCAGCTCTCACAGCCATACATTACTACTGGGAAAACCATAGCTTTGATTAGACAGACCTTTGTCGGCAAGGTGATATCTCTGCTTCTTACGATGCTGTCTAGGTTTGCCATCGCTTTCCCCCAAGAAGCAAGCGTCTTTTAATTTCATGGGTACAGTCACCATCTATGGTGATCTTGGAGCCCAAGAAAGTAAAATCTGTCACTGCTTCCATTTCTTCCCCTTCTATATGCCAGGAAGTGATGGGGCCAGATGCCATGATCTTCGTTTTTTTAATGTTGAGTTTCAACCCAGCTTTTGCACTCTCCTCTTTCACCCTCAACAAGAGGCTCTTTAGATCCTCTTCGCTTTCTGCCATTAGGGTGGTATCGTCTGCATATCGGAGATTGTTGATAATTCTCCCGGCAGTCTTAATTCCGACCTGTGATTCATCCAACCCGGCGTTTCTCATGATGTACTCTGCATATAAGCTAAATAAGCAGGGTGACAATATGCAGCCTTGTCGTACTCCTTTCCCAATTTGGAACCACTTGGTTGTTCCATGTCTGGTCCTTACTGTTGCTTCTTGACCCTCGTACAGGTTTCTCAGGAGACAGGTAAGGTGGTCTGGTACTCCCATCACTTTAAGAATTTGCCACAGTTTGTTGTGATCCACACAATCAAAGGCTTTAGCGTAGTCAATGAAGCAGAAATAGACGTTTTTCTGGAATTCTCTTGCTAAGCCAAAATCATGTGGTTCTGGCTTGTGTGGTGTCATGTGGAATCATTACTGTTAGCGTCCAGTAATGGGAGCATATCCATTGCCTGGGGGAAGGGGGGACAGCAAGTAATCACAATTTAATTAATGGAGGCTCCCTCAGTCAGTGAAGAGAGAAACAGGGAACTGCAGGGAGTCAGAGGCTGTGCAGCTCTGTCCAGGTGGAGGGGTGGGATGGGAAAGAAAAGCAGAGCGGGGGTGAGGGGGGTGGGGGAAAGTGAGTGAGCTGAAAGATAAGTCTGGCAGGAAAGAGAAGACAAGGTTCTGCTGAGATGCACAGATGAAGGGAGTGGGGAAAAGGATCCTCAAAGGAAAGGAAAATCCACGCACAAGAAGAGCAAGGGGTATCAGGCCATGGAAGAGTAGGATAAAGGAATGGGCTGGGGGCTTCAAGGTAGCTAACAGTTTTAAAGCTGCAGGAAGGTTAGTTTTAATTTGAATGTTAGAGGGAAATTTTCCTTATTCTGAGATCAGTGGAAAATGCTGGGTGCTCTCCTGAACTGGAGATGTTGTAAACTGCTGGAACTGATCTGGTTTGGTAAATCCTGCAGTAAGTTGGATTATACAGGTTTGAGATCCCTTTTCATACTTGGGGTCACAGTTTTATATTTGATGCTGCAGGTTTCTGAAAACAGTTAAGGGATTTCAGCCTTTCTGGTAAAGGAAACAATACAGTAGAACAAGCTCTTTAGAAAATGGCAATATAACAAATTCATTTTGTTTTCTTACCACAGAACCATAGTGCCTTGGAAGGTGTTCCGGCAGTGTCTGCATGAGGTGCATCAGATTAGTTCTGGATTGGAAGCAATGGCTTTGAAGTCTACTATTGATTTAACTTGCAATGACTACATCTCAATTTTTGAATTTGATATCTTCACAAGACTATTTCAGGTAAAATATTCAGACCAATGTAATCTTGAAAATTGTCTTTCTGTGTTGCTTACACCTACGTATATTTCTTTAAACCTGCAAAACATTCAGTAGTAATGGTTCAAAGTGTACCGTATACCCTTCCCCTCAATTAAAAATAAAACATTTGCAAGGTTAGTTTGATTGAACTGACTGTGAGATTTATCCAGTTTGCATCTCAGTAATTGTGGTTGTATCTAAATTATGCTTAAAGCTTTTTTGATAGGTATTTCAGTTAATCGTCACAGATGTCATGACCTTTTTCAAGTTTTGTTCAAGAAAATGTTAACAGAAAAAACAGAAGGTGAATTCAGGTTGTCTTCTCAGTTTTTATTCCTTTTCACTGGTTCAGAGTGGAAGCTTTCTATAAATAAATGAACTTTGGCCTCACTTTTTCTTATATCCAGCTTCCTTATTATGCTTAGAGCTGAGATATTCCTATTCTCTTTTCTGATCTTTACAATACATATAATAGCAGAAGGGAAAAATAAGGACATGTATAGTACATTCTTTTCTGCCAGAGAGCGGCTTGCAGACTCAGGCACATTAAGTATCTGGGTATGAGAGTTTGAGATAGGATCTGTTTATATTCTTGAACTCTGTACCTACAAATCATGATAGTAGTAGTTGCCATGTTTGGTATATTACCCATGTATGACTGCTGTGACAAATGATATACTTGATGCTAGATAAAATTATCAGCAATAATGCTATATGTAAAGGAAAAAATAGTTGTTTTGTTTTCAGTTTAGATTAACATATTGACAGTTATTTTTGTTCACCTGCTGAGAATGTAGGCTTGTTTCTCTCTTCTCACCCCTATTGAAATGCATATTCTAAATTTCTTGTTGCAGGGATTGAACTTTTACATAGGTTACTCATGTACACTGATGGCACTATAGTAATAATTCTGTAGACTTTAAAAATATCACACGTGCATTCCACTGAAAGCCATTTTGTTATAGTGACTGGCTGTCTGTAATGTTGGACTTGGGCCTAGAAAGACCTAGGTTCAAATTCAGTCTGCCTTGAAGCTTGTGGGATGACCTTGGACTAGTCATTATGGGCTGGTTCATACATAATTATATTGACTTAATAAACCATGGTTTATTAAGCCAGAGCAAACATCAAGCTTACCCTCCCATCCCTTCATTTGCTGGCTTCTGTGCTTGGTTGTGGCTACTTTAAACCCCAGTTTGCTCCTCTGGACATAGTAGGAAACTGGGGTTTAAAGTACCCAGAGTAGAACTATCAGTGGCAGAGATGGGTGAGGGAGCAGGACGCTGAAGGCACAATGTTCATTCCTGACTAAACCATGGCTTATTAAGTTGGGATAATTATATCCTAACCAGTCCTATCTTGCAGCCTAACCCTGCCTTATATGGTCATGAGGGGTGCATGAGCTTTTGAGGAAGGATGGTGGAAAAATCAATATAACTATACATATATATATATATATTCACTTTGCGTTTAGCCTTGGAGTTCAATTTTAAGAAACTGGAACTTCTTAGCTGTGACGCATCCTGGATACATGGCATTTCTGACTTACGATGAAGTTAAAGCACGGTTACAGAAATACAGCACCAAACCAGGAAGGTAATGCATTTCAACTAATATTTCATTAGAAACAGACCATCTGACTTGAGTGCACAGTTAAACTTCTTGCTCTAATTTCATACTGTGCTGGAAAGCCAGTGTTAACTTAGTTCATTTTTAGAGTTTCTCAACCACATTGGAAGAACTACAACCCTGGTGTTATTAGCTTGACTGAATCTGTTTTTTAAAAATTGAGATGCACTTAGGACTACATAGTAAAGTTTAATAAACCTTGAGCTCTTCTTTCAGTTTTAAGCTTCCAGATGTGCTGCTGCCAGATATTCAGGCTTTCCTCCAAAACCATGAGTGCTAAATCCTCCTTTTTTAAAAAACATGAAAGTGTTTAGCAACTGGCCCCAACAGATCCTGGAGCTTCGTCGCTGCTCAGTTACCTTTTTTGGTGGCTAGCAAATTTCATAAAATGTCTGTGGGACTGCAGGAAGAAATCTTGTAGTAAGACTATTTCATTCAAGAAAGTTGGGAGGAAATGGTTAAGCAATAATGGCATCAATTCTCTATAGAGCATGTCTAGGAACGGGGGAAAGGAAGGAAACTTTAGGGCTGTAGTTGGCTTGGGGTTGTGGAGAGCATGTGAAGATCTACAAGGAGGAGAGTGTTTGTGTTTCCTGCCCCATTTCTGCAGGTGGCCACTAGTAAGAGAACTGGTGACAAGGTGAGGCCGTGTGAGTCCTAAACTACTCCAAAGGCATAGCAGCTGGATATTCACAGAGGTTGGAGGGAGACAACAAGTTGGTGTTAGACAGAACAAGCCATGGTTTCTTTACTTGTCTATGAGCCATATTCTGGCTTGTTCAACAAAGTATGGTTAAACAAGCTATAATTTGGCATTATGCGCAAAGGTGGCCGCTGTATTAGGTGCTGTAGTTTACACATGAAATAAAAAATTGATTTTTTCCCCCTAACTTATAAAATGTGGGGAAGTAAATTTAGATTTAGTCAGTATAGGCATAATCCTTTAATAGGGCTGTCTTGTGTTCCTTCACTAAGTGTAGTTTGTGCTTTTGTCTTACAGCTACATTTTCAGATTAAGTTGCACTCGACTAGGGCAGTGGGCCATTGGATATGTCACTGGTGACGGAAATATTTTACAAACCATACCTCACAATAAGCCTTTATTTCAAGCTCTGATAGATGGAAGCCGGGAAGGATTGTGAGTATAAATGCTTACTACTTTAAATACAGGAACCCTAGTTCTCTGACACATGGGATGCAACTAAGGTTATAGTTTGATCTAATTTTGCTTTGGATTATTATTACGGTGAGTGATCATAGTTCTTCAAATAAGTATATGTTTGGTTTTCATATAAAGCCTAAAAACTGTGAGCACTTTTCTGATGTCCCAAATTTAGGCAAGCCGGACTTAGATAATGAAAATGAAAATAGAGATGGAAAGTAGGATGCAATTAGTAGCAGATAGTTCATATGGAAAAACAATAAAAACATAGATCTTGCAGTAAAGGACAAGCAGAACTGGGACAAAGCTATCAGAAAGAGATTATTAGGGTGAGGGGAGAGAAAACCTTCAGAACCCTCATCCACATATACCATTGGTTGAAACCTTGGTGGTAGAATGTTTTTGAGAGCCAATATGATACACAATTTGTTTATCAACTGACTTTGTGAACCAGTTTTTATCAGTTTGAGTTGGAGAGTCACAATCTCAGTTTGTTTCCAAAAGTTGTTAGAGTTTGAATCATACTGTGTACTCCAAAATGTATTGCCATTTTAGTTTGCATAACATGTAGATAAACATTATTTATTTGCAATGCAGCTATCTGTATCCAGACGGACGAAGTTATAATCCTGATCTGACAGGACTATGTGAACCCACCCCACATGATCACATAAAAGTTACACAGGTATGTTGTGTATTATCAATTTATTTGCAGTGAAAATATTAACCAGTAGAACAATGAATCATAGATTTAAGTTATACATTTTCAATAAGATATTAATTAACCTCATCTACTGTTAAAAGTAGTCAGTACCAAGATGATGGACTGGGGGATCCAAGTTGGTAGAAAAGGATAAGAGAATAGGCTTGTAGATGGGCACTTTGAAAATGTTTAAGGACCTTAAAGTGTTTAGTGTACTATGTACATCTCCCTAATAGAGTTAATTACAAACATACTGTTCATTTTTCATGAAAGCAGCCATTAATAATTGTTGAGCAAGTTTACTGATGCATATGTCATTTTATTTATCGTATTTTTAGCTTCATATCCTGATAGGAAGTACAGAGTATTTTTTAAAATATTAATGATACATCACTAAAATTTAGAATGTGAAAAGCCCCTGAAGGTCCTTCGAAATGCTATATGGAAAATCCAAGCAATCCTATAATTACTTCTTGCAGTGTGACATGCTATTTTTCTTTTTTTCCTTCTGAAAATAAAGGAATACTGAAGTAAATATTGGAAAATTATAACTTAACATATCTCTGATATGTATTTTGAGTGCTATAAAAACAGGAAATTGAGGGAGCAATCCTATCAGGATAGGTGGCCGCCTCCGAACTTGGAGGTGATCGCCTGTCCAATGCACGGCGGGAGGAGCATGGAGGGGAGCCTCTCATCCAGCCTCTCCTCTGCACTCCAGCTGCCCTGCATTCATGGGTAGATGGCTGATTTCGGCTGTCTAGCCACGGGACGCCGAGTGAGGGTGGGGAGGCTGGATGATGCATAGGAAGTGTTGTACCACCCCTCTCCACCCCTGGGAATGCCCCCTTTTGCCCCACTCCACGCTGCTCTTATGAGCCTGGAGCCTGGGGATGATCTGCTCTGCCTACGAGGTGGTGGAGGTGGGGAGGCGGTTCTCCGGGAACCGACCAATTCTGTGGACGTCCAACAGCCATAGAATTTCTCCCTTAATTAAGGAAAAAGAACAGAACTTGAAGAAAGGTAAGATTTTATGAAAGAAAACTGAAATACAAATCAGTCTAAAGCTATTCGAAACTGTAGTGCAGTTCTAGTTCTCAATAGAGAGAAGCCGAAATGGCTTTCTTGAAGGAACCTGAACTTTGCTTTTCTCTGGTAAATTATAAGGAATTAACATGAAAGTGCACTACTTTTGTTGCTTTGAATTGTAATTTCCCTGGAAAACCCATTGTGCCCGCTTACATTACTGGCATACCGGTACAGGTCGCTTATGCTAGCAGTACGTCAATAGCGTAAGTGGTATGGCAGTGCTGGATACTGCCCCAGATCCGTTGGGGGGTTTTTCCCCTCTAGTTTGTTGAAATATTTTCCTAACACAATACTAACAAGGAACTATCAGTTTGATTAACTATTATTAAAAATATTTAGGGTGCAATAATAATAATAATAATAATGATTTATACCCTGCCTTTTTCCCAGTACTGGGACACAAGGCAGCTTACAAAAATTAAAACATATACAATTAAAACGTATGAAAATATACAAAAGTTAAAATATAATTAAACAACAATACAATTAAATTTATATTAAAACAGCATTTTAGCAGCTTACCTCCAGGTTTCAACTATGTCTCAAAGGCCTGCTGGAACAAGAATGTTTTAGTCTGCCTCTGGAAACACTTCAAGGAGGGAGTCATCCTAGCCTCCCTGGGAAGGGTGTTCCACAGCTGTGGGGCAGCCACTGAGAAGGCCCTCTCCCAGGTTCCCACCAAACGTGCTAGTGACAGTGGTGGGACTGAGAGAAGGGCCTCCCCAGAAGATCTCAGGACATGGTCAGGTTCATAAGGGAGGATACAGTCTTTTAGATAACCTGGACCAGAGCCGTATAGGGCTTTATAGGTCATAGCCAGCAGTTTGAATTGTGCCCGGAAACAGACTGGAAGCCATTGAAGGTGTTTTAACAAGGGAGTTGTATGCTCCCTATAGCCAGCCCAAGTCAACAGTGTGACAGCAGTTCTTTGGACCAGCTGCAGTTTCCAAACACTCTTCATAGGCAGCCCCACGTAGAGTGCGTTGCAGTAATCCAAACGGGATGTAACTAAGGCATGTGTCACCGTGGCCAGATCAGACATCTCCAGGAATGGGCGCAGTTGGTGCACTAGTTTTAACTGTGTAAAAGCACTCCTGGCCACTGCTGAAACCTGAGCATCTAGGCTTAAGGCTGAATCCAGGAGCACCCCGAAACTGTGAACATGAGTCTTCACGGGGAGTGAAACCCCATCCAACACAGGCTGAATCCCTATTCCCTGATCTGCCTTTTGACTGACCAGGAGCACCTCTGTCTTGTCTGGATTAAGTTTCAATTCGTTCTCCCTCATCCAGTCCATTACTGATGCCAAACGCTAGTTAAGGACAGAACAGAAACAGCTTCCTTGGAATCTGGTGGAAAGGAGTAGTAGAGCTGGGCGTCATCAGCATATTGGTGGCACCGCACTCCAAAACTCCGGACAACCTCTCCCAGCAGTTTCATGTAGATATTAAATAGCATAGGGGACAGAACAGAACCCTGAGGGACCCCACAAGCTAACAGCCACAGAGTCGAACAGGCATCCCCCAACACCACCTTCTGACTTCGCCCTGCTAGGAAGAAATGGAGCCACTGTAAAACAGTACGTCCACGTCCCATCCCAGTGAGGCATCCCAGAAGAATACCATGGTCGATGGTATTGAATGCCGCTGAGAGGTCCAGCAGAACTAACAGGGACACACTCACCCTGTCCAGTTCCTGGCGTAGGTCATCCACCAAGGCGACCAAAGCTCTCTGCCCTGTATAATTGTGATGGCTGCTCCCTGGGTCCTTTCATCTCCCCTTCTTTCTTTGAAGCACATCCCTCAAAAGATAGATGTGTAACCAATATACCCCCACCCCTCCATTGACAAGGGGCAGGGCCCTCGCCCTCGTGTTCCCCTGAAGTGCCCCCCCAAAGGGTGTCGCCCATTAGGTGCCGCCCATTAGGTGGCCGTCCCGCTGGGCCGTCCCACCAGAGCCTAGGTTTTATGCCCCCAGCCCAGGAAGATGACACAATTGGGCTGGGAGTGGGTGGCAGTCTTGGGAGAAGCTGCTGTCAGGGCTTTAATCCTGTGAAGAGGCAACACTCACAGTGATGTGGTGGATCAGGAGTCCCAGAGGCAGAAGCAGATTCGCAGAGGCAGAATCGCAGCAAGCAGCAGATTCCCTCTCCTTCCACCTTGCAGTTTTTCTTGGTTGGGGTCCTCCTGTCTCTTCCAAGGCAAGCTGTGGCCCAGCAGCCCTGCAGGAGCCTAGCTTTTATGCCCCCAGCCCAGGAAGATGACACGATTGGGAGGGGGAGGGGTGCAATCCTATGTATGTTTAGACAAAAAAAGTCCTTGTTAGCTGGGGCATGCTGGGAATTGTAGGACTATTTTCTGTCTAAACATGCATACGATGTTTATTTTTTGTGGGGGAAAGCATCAGAAGAAAAAGAGTCAGAGAGTTTTCTTCTTAATAGCAACCAGTCTCAGCTAAAAATACTATGGCAAAAGTTCCAAGGAAATTTAATTTATTCAGTAGCAATCTGTATTCCTGGTATGTTCTCCCCCTACTGCCCAGATTGTATTACAAAACAAACAAACCCCCAAGTCATTTAAATTAATAACTAAAGCAAAATATTTTGGATGATGATGAGAGAAATGCTATATATTTTCCAGAGGGGTATCTGTGTTAGTCTGTATTGCAGCAAAACAATAAAAAAGGTCTTGTGCCTTTTATTAGGGCACATTTATTAAGGCAAAGGTTTTCATGGACTACCAGAATCTACTTCCTCAGTTGTAGGCATATAAACACATGGACCTGGTTCGCACAATCGCAGGGTGGTTAGTAAGCCTCAGTGGCTTGTTAACCACCTGTCATGTGCCCGGGAGATTAGCATAATTACCCTTGGTATTGTGGCTTGTCATGTCAAGTGAACCTGGCCAGAGTGGCTTGTTGCCATGAGTAACAAGCCACCCAGAACTCATGGGCTGTTGTATGGTTGTGAGGTGGCTTATTAATCACAGCAACAAGGTATCTTGGCTGGGTTCGAATACACGACGAGCCTTGCTGCTGAGGGTAATTATCTACCCCCCCCCCCAATGTGCGACCAGCACATGCGGCGGGGAAATAACCACCATGGCTTATTTCCCCAGCTGCGATTCTGCGAACTGGGCCATGGATGGGCAGGGAAATTGAATGTTGTTGTCTTGTACTTGTTGCATTTAATTTCCCTCTGATCTCACTGCTTATAGTTCCAGTATCACCGGTGTGTGTGTGTGTGTGTGTGTGTGTGAGGGAGGGAGGGAGGGAGGGAGGAAGGAAGGAAGGAAGGAAGGAAGGAGATGAAATGGATGCTAGTCGACAGAAGCCTATGCCATAATAAATATGTTAGGCTTTGCAGTCCTGTAAGACTCTGGTTAAAATGTGTGTGTGTGTGTGTGTGTTTGGGGAGTGGGGGATTAATTAAATATAGTATATGTGTGGAACTGCTTATAAAAGAGCACTTGACATTTATAAGTTTCAAATATTGTACTAAGCATGTGTTATTCTATCATGAATGTTTTCACAAATAGATTGTCTCAATACTATATATTACTTAGAAAATGCAGCCTGGCTTATAAGTTAAATAGTTCTTAAGCTTCTATTAACTTATCACCCTGCAGAGCCACTTAACTGCAATAGTTTTGTTTTCAGGAACAATATGAACTGTACTGTGAAATGGGTTCCACATTCCAGCTTTGTAAAATTTGTGCAGAGAATGACAAAGACGTGAAGATTGAGCCTTGTGGGCATCTGATGTGCACATCTTGCCTTACAGCATGGCAAGTAAGTTGTCTTTCTTTTCTTTAACCAAATGCATATGTTGTTGAAGTGAGTTAATCAGTAAGATTTAAGATCCTTTTCCTAATGCGTTGTGATTCTTTTTTCACTGATCATTTTACTAGTGTTTCAGGAATATGTTTTCAAACATTTTTGTCCCCACTTTTATACAGCTTTCCCTTATTAGAATAGACATGCAGAATTCCTTAGGCTAATATCCAGTGTAGGATCAAACAAGAAGCTAGTGAGAATGGTAAAGAATATAGTAGCTGCTTGAACATGGTTGCTCAGTAATGTGAGTTAAAGGAAGTATGAAAGTGTGTAGGAATCAAAAGAGGGAGTATGGCTGGCTATGAATGAGCAGCATTTTTTATTAGGCATGATTTCTTCAAGAAAGTTTTATACACTGGGAGATGGGGGAGAGAAGATGTGTGTTGGTGGGGCTAGGGGAGAGTCTTCCGGTATAAATAGTCAGCACTCCTAGGAGTTTAGTGAGAAGAAACTCAGCCAGTAATAAAACCCCAGGTGTAGATGGGCATTGATCTACTATGAATAAATTTTAGATTCTGTTTTTGGCATTGCCTTGTAACTTCCATCCGTCTGATTGTCTGCTAGAATCAGAAGAATTAAGTACTTTGTATGCTGAGAAAGGCTATAGAAATGGTGGGGTTGAATTTAAAAAAATCCCTCCCACTCCTTTCATCAATAGGGACTGCACACTCTCCTAGGTCTTCAGGTGGAGCAGCTGTAAAAATAATCATCAAGTAAAAGTGCAGATGTTAACTCCATAGCAGTTTTTTGAGGTATGTCCTTCTGTGCGTCAGTGGGGATGAAATATTTGGCCCCAACAAAACACAAAAATCATTAATTCCAAGCTAAAATGTAATCCTTAGCAAGTCATATTTAATGAAAAATTGAGCATTGGGCTTTTTCTTTCATTAGCAGCCACATTTCCTATTTAACCAAACTTCATTACAAATTTAACTTCAGTATAATTAATGAATTAATGAAGGGAACATACTGTAGAAGTGTCAGTTGTTACTTGCCAGTGGTTAGTGTTTAATTGCTGTCATAATGGCTCATTAGACATGCCTAAAGAGAGATTTCCAATCCTTTTTTTCTCACGGTGAAACATCCGTGTTTCTTAATAAAATAAGCTACTCTAAATCTCCAGTGAATATAAAACATATTATTCTGAGTATTTTGTACTGAAGGTCAATTCGCTCTGTAACATTTTCTTTGAAAGTGTTATAAGAAAGCCTCTTTGGTCTTCCTTTTTGGAGGGAAAAGCAGGATACAAATAATCATAGAAATAGAAGTAAAAATGTATAAGGTAAGAGGAGCTTATTCTTTAAAGTAGTGGGTTCTTTCTCTTGTACATACCAATTGTCATAAAACACCTTATTAGAAAACTCTTGACACACGAATAACAATGGTTTTCACTCTCATTCAAAGTCAGAAGTTTATTTGTGTCCATAAAGCTTTTTTTTTTTAAGAATTAGGCTAGCTTCTATAAAAATGTGCTATAAAGTATTATTTTTAATATAAAAAATGTCAGGTATAATTAAAAAAACATAATTAATTGCAAATCGGAGCAAAATGAAATATGAACAAAAAAAAAGTATCTGTACACCTTTATAAACAGAGGTGCAGGCCAAAGTGCAGTGATAAGCCGGTAACATACTGCCTGTAAACAAATTATGAAAGGATTAAGAGACTCCTGCAGTTAAAAGTAACCCAGTCAAAGTTTAGTTATTGCTTAGAAAGGAAGCTTCTAGCTGTTAAATTTAACAAAATAGCATTTAAAAGTGTCTGTACATCTTTACAAACACAGCTGCAGGCCAAAGTACAATGATATGCCAGTAACGTATAGCCTGTAAACAAACATGAAGGGATCTACATTGCTCTGAGTTGTGTGCGCTCATTTGCAAACCTCAAGATTCAAGTTGTCGATGGACCACTGTAAACAAGGACTTTACAGTGGCGGCCCTGGAGTTTACACCAAGAACGTTGCAATTTAAGAAGTTTTGTAAAAATAAAAGATGTAAGACTTTGAATGTTTCAGTAAACGCAATTAGTGAAGTTAAACGTTTCATTAGATTTTATTTTTCTCTGTGAACTGTGTTCGTGGGTAACCAACTGGTACCTGGAAATTTTGAAGCCACAGTGGTCGTGGGGGGGGATGTTGTTTCTTAATCCTTTCTGTAAGTTTTTGAGCATATTATTTTTTCCATTCTGTACTAAATTATTGATCAATAAATGATAGACATATAGGGATACTTCAAGTCATGCTCGGTTTCCCAATGTGACTAGAGTCACCATATCATATGAAGAAAATGTGCATTCTTAACAATTTGGGTTTTGTCCTATAGAGGCCTGTGTTTGGGGGCTTGTTCTGGTTAGATGCTGTAGCTGTCAATGAATGTAGTTCTAAAACCCACATGTTAGAGAAACTCTGTACTTATCCCACTGTTACTACCACGTGCGACAGAATGTGCAGGTTATCCCACCAGTGTTTCTTTTTTAAAAATTATAATTTGAAGCTTGGGTCTAAGGAACCCACTGTCACAGATTTTAATAAAGTTCCCAATGAGGCCTTACTATTAGGGAATGCTACTTCAGTTACAACAGGCTGTATCCAGTGGTGTAATTCTGCCAGCTGAATAGTCCAGGATCTGCCACAGACCCCTGTAAAAAAAGAAAAGATGTGCAGAGAATCTTAAAGTTTGTTTGTGTTTTATACCCATATGGGAACACATTTAACTTGAATAGACATGCCCATTCTTGTGCATGAATTCTGTAGCTGCCGTTTTACAAGATGGCTGTCACGTGGATGGGGATATGCAATCACACATAAATGAATGCACATAGAAAGGTCATTTTTTTGTGGCAAAATTTAGGTTTCTTTAGTCAAGATGGGTAGAAGAATTCTTACTAGCTAATATTACTACCTGTATGGTCTAGTAGATAGAATGCAGGACTGGAAGCAGGAAGTCTGGCTTCAAATCCCTGCTCAGTTATGAAATAATCACCAGTTGCACCTCAGACAGTCACTGTCTCTTAGACTAACCTACCTCAACAGAATTGTTGTGAGGATAGGAGCGTGGCGGGGGGGGGGGGGATATGTACACCACCCTGATTTCTTTGGAGGTAGGGTAGAATAAAAATGAACTAAATAAATATTTAATAACATTGAATCAGAAATTACATTCAAACAACAGCATACATTTTTGACTGATAAATGCTAGTAAATTTTTGAACTTCGGTTTGTAATTTAAGATGCATTGTAACACAGCTTTTCACACTTGCATCGTTGTATAGGTAGAGGGAATGACTGTAAGAATCAGCAGGCCTCAAACACAACTATTCTTTATCATACACAGAAGTGAAGAACTTAGTAGAAGCTCCACCCACTGTTGCTACTCCCAATTCTACAGGAGCTGCCAAGGTTCAAAACAGTAACTAACCCACAGTACCCCCCCCCCCATACAATAGATCATTGAAAACCTCTTGTATTTGCATTGTTTTGTGACATGTTTTGCACCTGCATGTGGAAATCAATTACCTGATAGAGGCATAAGGCACTTGGGTGGTTGCAAAATCCACTTCCTGCCAGATGCAGTCCAGCAGATTTAGCATTGTGTAGTCATGATCTGACAATAAAGCAACGATGATAAAGCAGCACATTATAAAACCATGATAAAACCAGCAGCAATCAGTGAAATAGCACATAATAAAATGAAAGTAAAACCAGAAGAAAAATTTGTTGTTGTTCAGTCGTTAAGTCGTGTCCGACTCTTCGTGACCCCATGGACCATAGCACGCCAGGCCTTCCTGTCCTCCGCTCTCTCCTGGAATGTGCTCAAGTTCATATTCATTGCATCGGTGATGCTATCTAGCCATCTCATCCTCTGCCGTTCCCTTCGCCTTTTGCCTTCAGTCTTTCCCAGCATCAGGGTCTTTTCCAGAGAGTTTTCTCTTCGCATTAGGTGGCCAAAATATTTGAGCTTCAGCTTCAGTATCTGTCCTTCCAATGAGCACTCAGGGTTGATTTCTTTTAGGATTGACTGATTTGACCTCTTTGTAGTCCAGGGGACTCGTAAGAGTCTTCTCCAGCACCACAGTTTGAAAGCATCAATTCTTCAGCGCTCAGCCTTCCTTATAGTCCAGCTCTCACAGCCATACATTACTACTGGGAAAACCATAGCTTTGATTATACGAACCTTTGTCGGCAAGGTGATGTCTCTGCTTCTTACGATGCTGTCTAGGTTGGCCATAGCTTTCCTCCCAAGGAGCAAGCGTCTTTTAATTTCATGGCTACAGTCACCGTCTGCAGTGATCTTGGAGCCCAAGAAAATAAAATCTGTCACTGCTTCCATTTCTTCCCCTTCTATATGCCAGGAAGTGATGGGTCCAGATGCCATGATCTTAGTTTTTTTTAATGTTGAGTTTCAACCCAGCTTTTGCACTCTCCTCTTTCACCCTCAACAAGAGGCTCTTCAGATCCTCTTTGCTTTCTGCCATTAGGGTGGTATCGTCTGCGTATCTGAGGTTGTTGATAATTCTCCCGGCAATCTTAATTCCAACCTGTGATTCATCCAACCTGGCGTTTCTCATGATGTGCTGTGCATATAAGTTAAATAAGCAGGGCGACAATATGCAGCCTTGTCGTACTCCTTTCCCAATTTTGAACCACTCGGTTGTTCCATGTCTGGTTCTTACTGTTGCTTCTTGACCCTCGTACAGGTTTCTCAGGAGACAGGTAAGGTGGTCTGGTACTCCCATCTCTTTAAGAATTTGCCAGAGTTTGTTGTGATCCACACAATCAAAGGCTTTAGCATAGTCAATGAAGCAGAAATAGACATTTTTCTGGAATTCTCTTGCTTTCTCCATGATCCAGCGAAAGTTGGCGATTTGATCTCTAGTTCCTCTGCCTCTTCGAAACCCAGCTTGTACTTCCGGTAGTTCTCGGTTCACATACTGCTGAACCCTAGCTTGTAGGATTGTGAGGATAACCTTGCTGGCATGTGAAATGAGCGCAATTGTACAGTAGTTTGAACACTCTTTGGCATTGCCCTTCTTTGGAATTGGAATGTAAACTGACCTTCTCCAGTCTTGTGGCCACTGTTGAGTGTTACAAATTTGTTGGCATATTGAGTGCAGCACTTTCACAGCATCATCTTTTAGGATTTTAAATAGCTCTGCTGGAATACTGTCATCTCCGCTAGCTTTGTTGTTAGTAATGCTTCCTAAGGCCCACTTGACTTCACTCTCGAGGATGTCCGGCTCAAGTTCAGTGACCGCACTATCATGGCTATCAGGGACATTCAGATCTTTCCTGTATAGTTCTTCTGTGTATTCTTTCCACCTCTTCTTAATCTCATCTGCTTCTGTTAGATCCCTGCCTTTTTTGTCCTTTATCATGCCCGTCTTTGCCCAAAACGTTCCCTGGATATCTCCGATTTTCTTGAAGAGATCTCTAGTCTTTCCCATTCTGTTGTTTTCTTTACAGCATCGGATTTTCTTTTCACCACCAGACACATCCACAGCTGAGTGTCCTTTCGGCTTTGGCCCAGCCACTTCACTCTTTCTGGCGCTACTTGGAAATTCCTTCTGCTCTTCCCCAGTAGTATATTGGACACCTTCCGACCTGAGGGGCTCCTCTTCCGGCGTCATCTCTTTTAGCCTTGTGATATGTTCCATGGGGTTTTCCTGGCAAGAATACTGGAGTGGGTTGCCATTTCCTTCTCCAGTGGACCACATTTTGTCAGAACTCTCCGCCATGACCTGTCCGTCTTGGGTGGCCCTGCACGGCATAGCTTATGACTTCACTGAGTTAGGTAAGCCCCTTCGCCACAACAAGGCAGTGATCCATGAAAGGGATATATAATTTACATATATACAATATAAATGCAATGTGTGGGTGGCTGTGATACATAAATATGAGGAAAAAGCAGAGACTGGCTGCCGATTATGTTGTGAGAGCTTAATACCACCTTGTTTTAATTCTTGAGAATGAAGCATAAATAATTAAAATAATTATATTTTTAAAATAAAATATTTTATTTTATTATTATCCCTAAGTTTTTGATTTACACAACAATTAATATATTGGTGTTCTGAAAGTTGAGTATCAATTATAACAAAGTTTGTTATACCAGACAGCTATTCTTACAAAACTACTAAAACCCTTTATTGAATGTTTGCATTAGTTAGTACATCATTGTTCCATCTTCCCAGAACTACAACTTCTTCTTTTAAAGGCAGTTTATTGACCCTGTGACAGCTTTTAATCAGTTCTTGGCCTGACTTTTTAAAATTGAAAAATCTGTAAATCAGTGGTCCACAATTATCTACTTGGCTTAGTCATCATGCTTTTATCTGACCTCACCACCAATTCTTCTGCATGTGCAGAGAGCTTCCAGAAGAGGCAAGGATATCTCTAATTTGCACTATGGTATGAAGAAGGCAAGAAAAGGCAAGAGCCTTCAACTGTGTTTATCCTTCCCCAAAGTGTTGCATGACAGAAGACTGCTTTTTTCCCAAGAAAAGGCAAGAGTCTTGACTGGCTTGCATGGAGGTGTGGGTAAAAAAGAAATAGAGACAACAGGAGAAATTACTGTTTCTTACTCAGATAAATCTCAGATCAAGTGGGTTGGGGGATCCTGCCTCTCTTCCAAGTGCCCTACATTAACTAGAAGGCACAAGGGTGAAGAGGGTTCTTGACTCAGGACTCACTTACATGGAGATTTGGATAAGGATAGAAACAGCAGCAGAAATGCCTGCGGCTTCTTATCAGAACAGCTTTGTAAATGACAGCCTTGTCAGAAGCTTCTAGGAGTCCTTCACAACAAGTGGCAAGGGACATTTGTCCCAGTCAACTGTTATCTAAAATCAAGAAATTTCTTCTCATCATAAATCTTCTTTACATTTATATCCCACCTTTTCCCCTCTTGCGAGGAACCCAAGGCAGCTTACATAACCTCCTCCTTTCAGCAACCCTGTGAAGTAGATTAGGCTGAGAGTCAGTGACCGGCCCAAAGTTACCCAGTGAGCTTCATGGCTGAGTGGAGACTAGAATGCTGATCACCCAAGTCCCAGTCCAACACTCTAAGCACTTCCACACACTGGCTCTTTTTAGCTACCTGACGTGGGAAAACCTAATGATACTCCCCTCCTCTCCCTTTTATTTATCTCCTGGTTTGGTGGCTGCTGTTATGACTGAATGCAGGATTGCAGTCAGTGTGCTGCACTTCCAACAAAAATCTTGAATCAAGTTTACTTTTTCGCAATCACCACCATATTATATAGCAATGACTCTTCAAACATACAAAGAGAGGCAAGGTTAGAAATGGTAATTCTTTTGAATCTCAATGCCAAAGCCAGACAATACAAATCTCTGAATATGTGTGCTTTTTTCACACCTAGAATGTAGGACAAGGTGGTTGGATCAGCAGCCTTGGGCTACAGCTGAGAAGAGCACTCTGATGTCCTACTGCTTTCTCTTCTCACTGTTTTGCCACTCAGTAACCTAACCGTTTGAGTGGATAAATGGTGATGGTGGGCAAGGATCAGACACAGGTGCTACCCATCACTGCTCAGAGTAGTAGTGGTGGCTGCTGTTCCTCCTCTTTCTCCTTGCTCACACATGGGTATCTAGACAAGCTATTTCTGGATTGTTACTTTATTTTTAAAATTGGTTTTATTTTTACAATTTACTGACACCTCTAAAGCAATTTGTAGGAGACCAGCAAGGCTGAATCCTATTAATATATACTAGGCAAATTGATAATTTGAGGTCCATAATAGTTTGTAGCACTCATATAATTCTTCTGAATCCTTGTTCTTTCCTCAAACATTACATTCTGATCCATTCCATATTGCAGGGATGCACAGCTCAAGGGCCGCATACAGCCCTTGGCTGCAGGCTGTGCTGTCCCCACCCACTTTTCCCTGAAGCCCAGCAGATAAAGACTACTGTGAGCAGTGCTGGGAACAGTGACTGGAGATGAGAGCAATTTAAATGCATTTAAAGTTTAAATACCATGCTTTTTAACATTAGAGTGTTTAAACTTTAAATGCCTTTAAATTGTTCTTATCTCCGATCAGTGACCCAAGATCAGAACAGTGTTTCCCAACTTAACATTGAAGAAAGCCTCCTCTCCTTGTTACCCCAGTGTCTACTTCTGAGTAATCATGCCTGGAACTGATTGTCCTTTTCATGCCTGAAATCCATTGCACTGGGGCTTCTCAACAGACATGCATAGGAGTTTTGCTATGATTTGTATTCTTGATAGGAAAAGGTCCAGATTGGTAAGAATTACAGTTGTGTATGTGTGTGTACATGTGCAGCCTCCCACACTCCCCCCAGCATATCCCAGATGTGGCCCTTGGGGCCCAAAAGCTTGTGCACCCCTGCCATAGAGTGATATTCTCCATACTTTATTCATTCTCTGGTTCTTTCTGTCTTGAATTTACTCAAATGTGTTCTATAAATGTTTTTTTTAAAAAAACACCCTAAAAATCAAACAAAAAAAGTGAAAATAAAAATGTAGTTTGGGTAAATTCTGTTTATTTCCTTCAACAATTCTGGTAGCATAATACCAATGATGTATATGTGCAAGGTAAACGAATATGACCTTTTGAGTTCTATTAGATTTTGTGCCTTTAATTGCTTAGAGATGTTTGTGGAAATCCATTAATATGAAAAGCTCTTGACCTTTCTTGGATTTCTACCAAACAGAAAAGGTTCCCATTAGTGTATTTATTCATAATGCCTTGAGTTATCAGTGAGAACCATAACTTCAGATGTATATTCGAACTAGCATAGAAAGACAAGCCTGGAAGGCAAAATAACACAATACCACATTGTATTAATGTAAGTGTTCAGTTGGATTTTCCTAATCTTTTGTATTTTCTATTTTATTTTTTGGAATGAATTCAAAAAGTTCATCTTCTAAAAGTCCTGTTAACCTGTTTTCCTTGTCCTTTCTGTGTAGATGAGTATACATACGGATATAAATTGTGCTCAGTAATTAAAAGGTTTGTTTTTCACACATACAGGAGTCTGATGGTCAGGGATGTCCTTTCTGCCGCTGTGAAATTAAAGGGACTGAACCCATAATTGTGGACCCGTTTGACCCCAGGGATGAAAACATAAGGTGCTGCAGCATTATGGATAGTTTTGGTATACCCATGCTCGACTTGGATGATGATGACGACAGAGAAGAATCCTTAATGATGAATCGATTGGCTTCTGTGCGGAAGGTATATATTTTTCTCAAATAGATAATGTGTTTAAAAAGAAGTTTATAAGAGTTAGAGGAGTCCATTAAACATGTACTGAGTTAATAGTGTGTTAAACATTAACGTGTAAGCAACACAATGTTTCAGACTAGTAAAAGTATAGGCAAAACTGAAATAATTGTAGATCCGCTAGTTTTGATGGAACTTGATTTCCTGATCTTTTGGATACCATTTTCAGTATTTGGAACCATCTGAATTAGAACAGGGATCCATTTAGCCCAGCAACCTGTTTCTAACAGTTGACCAGTCAGGTGCTTCCACAAGCAGGGCATGGAAGTAATACTCTTTGCTGTTATTTTTCCACCTAGTACCAACAGATACTCCATATAGTTACCATGGTTATGTATTTACTTATTTATTGCATTTCTACCCCGCCTTTTTTCCTCTTGCAAGGAACCCAAGGCAGCTTACATTATCCTCCTCCTCCCCATTTTATCCTCACAACAACAACCCTGTGAGGTGGGCTGGGCTGAGAGTCTGTGACTGGCCCAAAGTCACCCAGTGAGCGTCGATGGCCGAGTGGGGACTAGAACCCGGATCTCCCAGCTCCCAGTCCAACACTCTTGCCACTACACCACACTGACACTCATTGTGTAGTGTAGTGGCAAGAGTGTTGGACTAGGAGCTGGGAGATCCAGGTTCTAGTCCCCACTCAGCCATGGAAGCTCACTGGGTGACTTTGGGCCAGTCACAGACTCTCAGCCCAACCCACCTCGCAGGGTTGTTGTTGTGAGGATAAAATGGAGAGGAGGAGGATAATGTAAGCCGCCTTGGGTTCCTTGCAAGAGGAAAAAAGGCGGGGTATAAATGCAATAAATAAATAAATATTGTTATTCATTGTTGAAGGGCAAATTTCTAGAGGATAGGTCTAATAATCCTTTAAGGTGATGTGAGAAGAAATACTTCCTCTTTTCTTTCACTAATTTACAGTCACTTCAGTAAATTTCATTGATTGCCTCCATGTTCTTGTATTATATGAGAGGGAGGCAAAATTATCTCTCTCAATTTTATAATTCTGTAAATTTCTATCAGGTCCCCTCTCCCTTAGTTGTCTTTTTTTCTAAACTAAATTTTCCGGTATCATTTTTTGCGGTGGGGAATTGTATATATGATATGTATTTGCTTTGGAGCGACGGTATATGTTATTACAAATACAGCTGCACCATAGATTATGTAAAGACATTTTGATACTGGTACTTTTCCCAATCCTTTTATTAATTATTCCTAGCATAGAATTTGCTTTCCTCATTGCTGTGACACACAGAGTTCATATTTTCATTGAGCTGTCCATCACAGAATTGGGTATATTTATCTGTTTCAGAGGAAGGGAAAAACAACCGGCTTCACTTCCTGGCTGTTTGGTTATTTGGAAACTTATCAAGGACACTGGCTATGCTAGCTTCTCAAGGCCTTTGATCACTAGGTGCATAATAAAGTACTCAACCCCAGTCCAGAAGACCCCAGCATACTGTGGTCTTTATTGCCTTGCAGACCATGCCTGATAAAGATGATAAATGGAGAGCGATGGCAGGCTGAGCTGTCATTACGAACTCTTGAGCCCTATAAGGTGTGGAATGCAGTTCAAAAATAGGATTTGGAATGGAGGGCAGTGATTGTTCTGACTAACCTGAGGAAAATAACAAACACAGGTAAAGACAATGCAGGGAAACTAGCTAGATATAGGGTGTGTTTGGCTCAAGACCCCGTAAAACCGTATTAAAATGCCCTCAGAGGGTAAACTAGTGATTTTAAAGATGACACCTTCACAGTGACACTGCTTACTTTCCACTGTGAGTGACACACACACACATACCTCCCATGGCCCCAATGTTGTGGTCACACATGCAATGCAGAGGTCTCTTGGAGGTCTGTGAGGACCTGAGGCCTTTTTGACCACCTCACGATCCTACTTCTAATCACCAGGTCAGGTGCTTTGGTCAGTGTCTCTCCTCACACTGCCACTTTTAGGCTGTCACCCACAACCCTCTGTTTGTATATTGTGATGCTTCACCACTCTCTCAGTTGCTGACACCAATAACCCTTTTAGAGCTGCTTTTTTTTTTTCTTTTTGGTAGCACAGATCAAGCACCCAGCACGGGGGGTGGGGGGGCAGGGGGGTTATTCCACGAAACCCTTCCTAAGAACTAAAAAGGAAACTGTCTTTTAAAATTTAAAGCAACAGTTTATTTGGTACAACAGGATTGGAAATAGGAACTGGGTTGGGATGAGGAAAGGATATCAGGAATTATGATTAAAATAAGTCAACACTATAAACTACACAATATGACTCTTGCTTTTAGCTCTGTGTTCAAAAAAACCTCTCACACTCTCTCTGATACTATCTGACACACTCTCTATCCCACAGACTATCTCACTAGATGTTCTCACTCCTATCTCCCAAACTCATCTCAGACTTATCTAGCTGTACCTCATCTACCTTACTCCCAGACTTATCTGACTATATAGAAGCAATCACCCCACCTTTTTCTGCACAAGCTCTCATCCAATCACACTGCATTTCATTCTCACTCAGCCACTCCCCCTTTCTTCCACTTGCCAAACTGCCATTCTTGCCCACACTCTGCCAAACCCTGCCATACCAGCCACCACACATATATACGAACCTTTACTATTTACATATTGTTCATGTGGAATCGCCACAAGGTCCCAGAAAGTTGGTCATGTTTCCTTTGGGGCTGGAAGATGCCATTGAAATGGATGTTGCCTAAATACAAGAATGGATGCTTCACAGGGTATGAAACTCTATCTAGGTATACAAGGCAGTGGACCTGTGTGGCAGGTGGCAAGGTGATACAAGTGAAGAAGGGAGCTCAGGGTCTGGAAACATAGGCCCAGAGAAATACTAGTGTTTAGGAGTAGATCACAGGGAGTGAGCGGGCAGCTTGCCAGGCAAACCCATGCAACAGAGGATCTGTGTGAATCAGGTCCCAAGATCAAAATTCTCGAAGAGGAGCTGTTAGAGTTCAGACAAAGATCTCAACGAAGGAACGTTCTTTAGACATATTCAGGTTGAGGTTAAGCAAAGGAACCTATAGCTTAACTCCTAGAATGAGTAGGAATCTTCCAGACGGCCCTGGATTCTTCACTGAATTTGAACTAGCTAGTTAGACTGTTACGAGTCCCCTGGACTGCAAGGAGGTCAAATCAGTCAATCCTAAAGGAAATCAACCCTGAGTGCTCATTGGAAGGACAGATACTGAAGCTGAAGCTCAAATATTTTGGCCACCTAATGCGAAGAGAAAACTCTCTGGAAAAGACCCTGTTGCTGGGAAAGACTGAAGGCAAAAGGAGAAGGGGACGGCAGAGGATGAGATGGCTAGATAGCATCACTAATGCAATGAATATGGACTTGAGCACCATCCAGGAGAGAGCACAGGACAGGAAGGCCTGGCATGCTATGGTCCATGGGGTCACAAAGAGTCGGACACGACTGAACAACAACAAGTTAGACATTACAAAAGCCTTTCTTCTGAGGAACAAACAGGTGAAGATTCTCAGAACAAAGTTGACCTTGAGGGACACCATGCGGTATCTTAACCTGCTGAGCTATCTAGAGGTGAGGACACTTCAGAATTGGACCATGGGTTGTATCCAATGTTAGTCCTACTTAAAGTAGACTCATTGAAATGAATGGGGCTTAAGTTAATATAAAGTACAATAAAGGCCAAGTAGTTAGCATACTCCCATCAGAATCTTTTTGCTTCTGGGTGCAATGTCCCATGCTCGTGCCAGCCCTTCCCAGAACAAAAGATACATTAGACCTATTAGAGAAGGTCCTAGTGTGATGCCAACAAAACACATGGGTAAAAGCCATCACAACTGAGCTGCTCAGTAACACAGATGATGTAGCTGTTACAGAATGCAGACCTTGTCAAATTCCAGCTAGAGGTGATTAATACTTTTGGAGCACAAGGAGTACCTCCCCCCCCCCCCCAAAAAAAAAATTATGGAGCTCCGGGTCAGAGAGAAAGTAGTGTGTGACATTTCCAATAAGAAAAATTCAGTATTGCTGGGTATGCTGCTAACCTGGCTTAAGTGGCCTAAGGCACATTTTGCATCTTAAAAAAAAGGTAAAGGTGTCCCCAACCAGTCGTGTCCGACTCTAGGGTGTGGTGTTCATCTCCATTTCTAAGCCGAAGAGCCAGCGCTGTCCGAAGACGCTTCCGTGGTCATGTGGCCGGCATGACTGAACACCGAGGTGCACGGAACGCTGTTACCTTTCCCGCCGAAGCGGTACCTATTTATCTACTTGCAATTTCTTGCTTTTGAACTGCTAGGTTGGCAGGAGCTGGGACTGAAGACGGGAGCTCACTCCGTCATGCAGCACTTGGGTCTTGAACTGCTGTCCTGCCAACCTTCCGGTCTGCAGTTCAGCATCTTAACCACTAAGCCACTCGTAGCCCGAGGTAAGATTTTGCATCTTACCTGGTGGCAAATATTTACACACAGATGAGAGCCATGGCCAGTCCTGAATCTCTGGTGCAAGTACTCAGTTGTGTGTGTGTTGCATTCAAACTGTTTTTTTGTTTTTGTTTTTCAATTTTAGGTGTGCACACAACATTTTTTTATGGAACACATGCAGCATCTCATAATGGCTAGGCATACTGGTTCAAATACATTCTTCTTGGTCTTGGGCTCCCTGAAATGCTACTGGCTTTCTGACATCTTCACAGTTGTTTTTCAATTATTGCCCCTAGTCACAATTTGGCAACTTGTAACCATCCAAATGCTTTGGACTGCAACTCCCATCAGCCCTAGCCAGCATAGCCAATGGTGAGGGTTTATAGGAGTTGTAGGACAAAACATCTGCAGGGCCACAAGTTGCCCAGCCCTGTCCGAATCCTTATATGTGTCCTTAGGATTTCAACCTATATTGAATGTCTGCTTCTCTGAGACACTTCCCCTTTGTTCCTTTCTTGATAAGAACCTAAGTTTAACTAGCCAACACCATTGGCTCTTTTCTGTCTTAACTACATTCTTTGTTGTTGTTACAATCATTTTGTCTAAGTTTAGTTCTACCAGCCTATTAGATATGTGTTTATATATTTTTTAAAATAAGTTGAATGGAATTAAATAAGTTCTTCAATCAAGAATTAAACTTGGGTGTAACAGTTCTACTTACTACTTTCCAGTGAACAAGCCAAAATTAGTCAGCTATTCTGTAAATTAGTAACTGGAAGTTAAAATACACACACAGCCAAATCAAAAGGTTAAATCAGCCCAGAGTGATGCTCATAGTATTATAAACAAAGTTTTGATTGATTGTTGAAAATATCATTATTAACTTAAGAAGAATAAACACTTATTGCTATAACAATTTGCTAGGAACAATACAAGCTTTCCATACAGAGTTTAATAGCTCCAAATAAATTAATGTTTCATAGGCACACTTTCTGCTCTTGAACTATGTGAAAAGCTACTTCGTCTGAGGATATTTTCAAACCTCTATAATTCAGAGATCCCCAACATTTTTCAGCCTGTGGGCACATTTGGAGTCCTACCAAAGTGCCATGGGCACCAGTGACAAAAATGACTGCTATGGAGGGGGCATCACCATTCACAAAATGGCTGCTATGGGGTGTGTGGCTACTCACAAAATGACCTCTGCGGTCAACCAGCAAGCCCTGGTTGAAATCTAGCATGCACAATGAACAAAATGCAGGCATGTGAGTGAGCACGTGGCAAAATTTGCACTTGCTTCCCACATGCACCAAACAACATCCAGAGTACCACAGTAAACACAAGGCATGCGGCCATGGGGGAGAATGGGAAATGCCCTTGCATCACCACCACCCCAAACATAAAAGCCTGGAGGTAGAGCGATACAGGCAGATGAGTGAACATGCTGGAAATTCCATTGCTTTACTCACCCACCCCCAACAAACAAACAGAAGGGTACAAAGGACAAGTACCGCACCTCCCAACACACAAAAATAAAGTGTTGGAGATGAAGCACTATTCCCCTCACCCCCAAAAATGCATACAAGAGGGTAAGTAAGCAGACAGGAAATGCCCTCCCTTTGTCTGTGCTCCCCTCTCAGATGGAAAACACCCCAGACCACTCAGTCCTATCCCTTTACTGCTGGTTTGCATTCAAGGGGAACACTTACCTTTCCCTTTCACGCCCACTCCTAGCAGGCACAGAATGGGAGTAAGGACACTGGTTTGTAACCTATTACTTTGGCCAGAGAGCAAGGAGGCATGTCAAAACAGCAAGTTGAGGTACATAGACTTAAAATTATAGAGAAACCAGGTCCATAGACTTAAAAAATATAGAGCAACCAGGAAGTTAGCTAACATGCCTTGTATGCTTAGAAATCACCACGAGGATGCAATTAAAAGCCTCAAGGGCACGCCTGCACCCTCGGAAGCCCTATTGAGGACCCATGCTCTAAATTTAATGGTTGCCTCTCACTTGGACAAAAAATGAATTTGATTCACACTGTTCTCCTCCGAATAATTATGAGAAGCCAGCCAGACTAAAACTCGATTATTTATTATGACCAGACTTTTTAATAAAGATGAGTAAGCATGTGTTTCATGAATCGTGACCAAATGACTTTAGGTATCAAGAATCCCCCCCCCCCCAGTTTCTCCAGATCACTAGCAAATGTATATGAGCTGTATTGTTCATTCTTAATGGTTGTAACATTTTATTTTAAGTGGTCTTATTGCTAGCCTGTTGCATATCAAAGTGCTATTGTAAAAAGTACCCTGAACTGTTTATTGAAGTTTCCTTCTATATCAGGTAGGCAACATGCGGCCTGCATGTGGCCCTCAGAGGCTGTCTATGCAGCCTGCTGTGGACATGGGTGCGCTGCCTCCCAATCCATCCCCCCTCCCTGTGCTGCTGCCACCACACATGGCATGTGAGCAGAGTCATCACTACACACCCTGTTTCCCAGGAGAGTTGCTCTTTGGTGGCCTTGCAAGAGCCCAATTTTGCTGGGAAACAGATGCCCAAGGATAGTCACCCGATTCTACTGGGGAACAGGACATGCAAGGATTCTCAGAACCAAGGAGGAGATTATCCCCATGTCTCTTCTTTCCCAGCAGATGTGCTGGGAAGAGGGCATGGTTAAAGCCCCCCCCCCCCCAACAATCATTAGCAAAAGTGCTGAGATGGGGTGGAGGCTTTAACCTCATTCCCGTCCCAGAGATCTGGATCTGTGGGGAGGAGAGGTGGTGTGTGCGTTAGTGTTTGTATGAGTGTGTGTGTGTGTGCACGCGCACGCCCCCATCTACATCTGACCCACAACAAAAACAATATACTAAGTCAAACTTGTTATACAAAAAGCTCAGAAAAACAGTACAAATTATTTGTTTGTTTCTGTAGCCCGAAGAACGCTGTGAAATCAAAGTGGGCTGAAACACATTGGGCTTGGAATAAAACATTTATTTTCCAGCATCCCAAGGCATCTTCTGTGTTTGTTGTGGGTGTTTATGCAGTTATTGGATTTGACTCTTGAACAGGGTCAAAAACAGGATTTCTTCAAACCCTGTTTTTATCCTAGCAGAAGTGTCAGATCAAATTGTTTGATACTGCTTGCACAAGCTGTTACATTTGATGTTGCACATTATGTTATACAACACTTTTCACAAGCTGTTGCGCAACCTGTGCCACGTCTTGCGACTTCATTAGACTAGGTGTTGCTTGCTCTAGTTGTGCTAGTTCTGATAGCAGTTGTGCCATCGCTAGCAGAATAACACTAACTTTTGTTATTTTTCTGCAGTAGTAACCCTGAATATAACCCAGAACTAGCCCAACTAGCACAAGCAATAGCAGGCCTAATGAATTTGTAATGAGTTGTGAAATGCCTTGTGTGATGGCTTGCACAAGCAGAATCAAAGTACTGGATTTAACACTTGTGCAGGAATAAAAGCAGGGTTTATGCAAGCAATAGAAGCTTTGCGCTAGCAGAATGATACCGTTGGATAGAACCCTATACTTTCACAAGTACTGTATCCAGAGGAAAGCAGTGAAGATGGGGCATGGGAAAAAGTCCTACAAGGAAAGTTGAAGGAACTCGTTATGTTTAGGCATGGAGAAGAGAAGACTTAAGAGGAGGCTCTAGTGTGTTTGTTGGTGAGTGATAAGGTGGACTTCACAGCATTCCTATATGTTGTTGGTAGCCACCTAGAGACCTGTGTAGTTTGGCCTAACCAGCAGCTTTATAGTTAATTAAGAAGGCCTTTCACATAGGCTGGCAATTTGTAGCCTTCACCTGCTATATTAGCTCATCCTGACTCCTGAGACGAGATAGGTTTCGCTTCCCAAAGGAAAGAGACCCCCACACACACCTCTGGAATGGGCAGAGGTAGCCTGTCAGCTCCTGAGCTTGGAGGGAGAAGAAATGTATAAAATCCAACCCGCAGACTTTGTCCTTTGGTCTCGCTCCATGGGGGAAAGCGCCCTACCAGCCTGGAGAAACTTATGGCTCTAGAAATGACTTCTAATCTGTCTTGGGGGCCCAAATAGGCACTCAGTTTGTGACAAAGGTGCCTGCTTTGTCAACTAGTGAGAGGTGTGAGCTTTCTTTGCATATTTATTCTGTATCTATTTTCCATCAATAAACTCATCTCTTTGCACAAATGGCTTTGTTTCATCTTTGTAATCTAAAAGAATCTATTTTGACTGGGCCTTGACAGAGGCAGTGTGGTGTAGTGGCAAGAGTGTTGGACTGGGAACTGGGAGATCCAGGTTCTAGTACCCACTCGGCCATGGAAGCTCACTGGGTGACTTTGGGCCAGTCACACACTCTCAGCCCAACCTACCTCAGAGGGTTGTTGTTGTGAGGATAAAATGGAGAGGAGGAGGATAATGTAAGCCGCCTTGGGTTCCTTGCAAGAGGAAAAAAGGCGAGATATAAATGCAGTAATAAAATAAATAAATAAATAAATAAATAAATCAGGACCCCAAATCAATATAGAGGCATGATGGAATCATAGAATAGTAGGGTTGGAAGGGGCCTATAAGACCATTGAGTCCAACCCCCTGCACAATGCAGGAATCCAAGTTAAATCATAGTAAGTTTTGCCATCTCTGCCAGTTCCATCATTTTCATGATCCACTCTCTCACAGTTGGTATTGTTTCATTCTTCCACTTTTGTGCATACAATAACCTTGCAGCCGTTATCATGTAGAGAAAGAGGGTTCCCCCCTTCTCTTTTACATGTTTATCTGTTAGTCCCAACAAAAAAATTTCTGGCTTTAGTTCTATAGTAGTCTTTAATATTCTTTGAGCTAAAGACTATTTGTTTCCAAAATGTTTTAGCTTTTTTACAAGTCCACCATAAATGATAAAACGTTCCCTCTTGGTCTTCACATTTCCAACATTTTCCAGGAACACCTTTATACATTTTAGACAATTTAAACATCTATACATCATCTTATAAAAATTCTCTTTAAGACTTGTACATAAAGTAAATTTTAAATCTTTTCCCCACATATTTTCCCTCTCTTCCATTGATATATTATGACCAACATCTTGTGCCCATTTTAGCATACAATCTTTTACTTGTTCATCCTCTGTCTCATACCTTAACAGTAATTTATACAGTTTAGCAATAATATGTTCCTCATTTGTACACAGTGCTGTTTCAAACTCAGA
Organism: Heloderma suspectum; assembly: GCF_057233095.1. Classification (NCBI taxonomy): domain Eukaryota; kingdom Metazoa; phylum Chordata; class Lepidosauria; order Squamata; family Helodermatidae; genus Heloderma; species Heloderma suspectum. The sequence continues at coordinate 54,692,802 of NC_139460.1, read as the reverse complement.
TTCTGTTTGTTCAAATCCACCATTTTTCTCATCTATTTTAAACCTTTCTTTAAGTTGCAAATATGAAAACCACTGACATACATAACCTTCTTCCAAAAAGCTTTCCCTTGATTTTAACTTCTATTCCCCTTGTGATAGTTCCAGTAAATCAGTATATCTTATCCATTTATGTGTACTATCAAATTCTCTTCTATGCATTGCTTATTGTGAAGATATCCAACGTGGTATTTTTTGATAGAACCTTAATATTTATTTATTTATTACATTTATATCCTGCCTTTTTTCCTCCAAGGAACTCAAGGCGGCATACATAATCCTCCTTGTGTCCATTTTATCCTCACAACAACGACCCTGTGAGGTGGGTTGGGCTGAGAGTCTGTGACTGGCCCAAAGTCACCCAGTGAGCTTCCATGGCCGAGTGGGGACTAGAACCTGGATCTCCCAGCTCCCAGTCCAACACTCTAGCCACTACAGTGATTATTAAAATCTACATTCACTTTTGTTTTATCATACCACAAATAACCATGCCACCAGTATCTCAATTCATGTCCTTCTAGTTCTAAAAGTCTTCTATTTTTCAACGTCACCCATTCCTTCATCCGCATCAAGCAGCAGGCAGAAAAATAGGTTTTAAAATCTTGTAATCCCCAGCCACCTCTTTCCTTTGCATGTTGTAAAATTTTTTTTTTAACACTTGGGTTTTTTGTTCGGCATATAAACTTCATTATATCTCTCTGCCACTGCTTAAAAGGTAAATCTGATGTAATAATGGGTATCATTTGAAACAAAAATAACATTCTAGGTAATACATTCATTTTGATCATTGCAATTCTTCCCAAAAGTGATAGTTGTAATTTTTCCCATTTTAATAGGTCTTGTTTAATTTCATTCCACACTTTAACATAGTTATTTTGAAAAAGCATAGAATTCATATTTGTCAAAAGGACTCCAAAATATTTTACTTTCTTTTCAATTTGGAAGCCAGTCTTATCCATCAACTTTTTTTTCTTGAACATTCATATTCTTTGTTAAAAATTTTGTTTTCTGTTTATTAACTTTGAACCCTGCCACTGTTCCAAATTCTTTTAATTGTTTCATTAAAATTTCAATTCCCTTTAAAGGTTCTTCCAACATAAACACCAAGTCATCTGCAAAAGCCCTCAGCTTATATTTCTCCTTTTTAATCTTTATTCCTGTAATTCGATCATCTTGTCTTATATCTCTGTTCAATAATTCTAGAACCAATATAAACAATAGCAGTGACAATAGGCAACCTTGTCTTATTCCTCTTTGTATCTCACAAGGTTTGGTCAAATCCCCATTTATAATTATTTGAGCCTTTTGATCGGTATAAACCGATTTCACCAATTTTATAAAGTTTTCTCCAAAGTCCAGTTCTTCTAAAGTCTTAATTAAAAATTTCCAATTGAGATTATCAAATGCTTTCTCTGCATCTAAAAAGATCAGAGCTGCTTGTTTTTCTGGATGTTTTTCCAAATATTCCACCACATTCAAGACCATTCTTACATTATTTCTCATCTGTCTCCTTGGTAAGAAACCACTTTGGTCCTCATATACAAACTACTGCAATATTTTCTTGAACCTTTCTGCCAAAATTGTTGCAAATATCTTATAATCATTGTTTAATAATGAGATTGGTCTGTAGTTTTTTGTCGAGGTTAAATCCCGTCCTTCTGTAGGTATTAATGTTAAATATGCTGTTTTCCATGTTTCCGTTATCTCCCCCTTTTCTAAAATATTGTTCATCGTATTTTTCAACTGTTGTAAAATTTCTTCTTCACGCTTCTTATAATATAATCTTGATATTCCATCTGGTCCTGGAGTTTTTCCCAATTTAATTTCTTTTATGGCTTCCACCATTTCATTTACTGTTATTGGGCCATTCTTCATTTGTTTTTGTTCCTGAGTAATTTTTGGTAAATTTTGTTTATGAATATATTTATCCATCAATTCTGCGGAGATATCCTGTCCTTTATACAAATTTGAATACTATAGATAAAAGGCTTTCTGAATTGCCACATTATCGGTTAATTCTAATCCACTTTCGCTTATTTTCACAATTGTTTTTTCTTTTTCCTTTCTGAGTTTATAGGACAACCATCTTCCTGGTTTATTAGCAAATTCAAAATTTATTTGTTTTACAAAGTTTAATTTTTTTTGCATATCCTGGACTGTTAACATCGACAATTGTTGTTGGAGTAATTTAATCTGTCATAGGACACTTGCCTTTCATGGTTTTTTCTTTAGGAATTCTTCTTTCTCCTTTATCTGTTTTAGAATATTTTGTACCTTCTCTTCTCTTTTTTTTTTTTAGTTGTGTGTTTTGTTGTATAAAATAACCTCCCATATAGGCCTTACTTGCATCCCTTACTGTTGGGATATTTGTTCCCTTGTCCAGATTCAATTCAAAACATTCTCTCAATTTCTTTTTAGTGTCATCCACAATATTTTTATTTCGAAATATCATTTCATTCAATCTCCATCTAAAAGTAGTGCTTCTTTTCACAAATGACACAGACATAGGGTTATGGTCCGAAAGTGATCTTGGTAGAACTTGTATTTTGCCAGTCTTTGTAGCAAGCTCTTTAGTTGTCAAAATCATATCAATCCTTGAAAAAGATTTATGTCTTTCTGAAAAATATGTATATTCTTTTGAATTTCCATTTTTATCTCTCCATACTAAAGCCAAATTGTCCATCAATTCAAAGAAACTTTTAGGTAATTTCCCTTGATTACACTTTATTTTTTTCTCCAGTATTCTATCCATTTGAGGAGCAATCACCCCATTCCAATCTCCCATTAAACACCAACTGTCAAAAGTTAGATCCACGAGTTTGGATAAGAGATCCTCATAAAATTCCGCTTTGTGGTCATTAGGTGCATAAACCCCTAAAAACAACGTTGATACACCATTCAGTGTAATTTTAACTCCCACAAAACGACCTTGTTCATCTGACAATACCAATTCCGGTCCCAAATTTGGTTTAATATATAAATCTACTCCATTTTTCTTTTTTCGGCTTGCAGTTATAAACTCTTCACCTAATTTTTTATTAATTAAATATTTGGTATCGTCTTTCTTAATATGGGTTTCTTGTAAGCATATTATATCTTGTTTCAATTTTTGTAAATAGTAAAATATTTTCTTTCTCTTTTGAGGAGCATTCACCCCATTAATGTTCCAGGATAAAAATGTATAATCCATTTTTTGGAAAATATAAGATTAAGGTACTTTCTTAATTTCCACCTGTTGCACCCTGAGTGCTGTCCTCTTCTTGTACAGCAGGTTGTAGGTCTGTCCAATTTTTTCCATAAGTTCAAAGGAACTTGCTTTTTGAACTGAGTTCAACTTAAATCTCTGTTCTCTGTAAGACAAGACCACACCTTCTGGGAATTCCCATCTAAACATGATCTTTTTCTGTTTCAGAATTGTTGTTAAAAATGTATAATCTCTCCTTTTCTTCAGAAATCGTCCAGGAATTTCTTTCATGACGATAATCTCTTTGCCCGCCATCTTCAATTTAGTTTTACAGTGTTTCTGGAGAATTGAATCCCTTGTAGTTTTCTTTACAAAATGGCCAATAATATCTCTGGGTAGACCTTTTGTTTTTGCATATGTCGAATTCAGTCTGTAAGCTCGATCTATTTCCATTTCCATGGTTTTCTCTTCTTTACTCAAAAAGGCTGCTATGGTCTTTACCAATTCTGTTCTGAGGTCAGGCTCTGCACTGCCATAACTTTCCACGACCCCTCTAAAACGTAATGAGCGTTCCTTGTCTTTAAGCTCAAGCCAAGCTAAGGCATCCTGCTCACGTTCTAACTCCATAGTTACAATTTCTGCATTATTTTCTAGTACTTCTACTCTGTTAGTCATTATTTTAAATTCTTCTGTTCTTTGATTTAATGCATCATCTAATTTCTTAAATTCTTGTCTCAATTTTTCCTTTGTGTCTTTAATCTCCTTTACTTCCAATACTTGCCTTTCCATCCATTTTTCTATACGTTGTTCAAAGGTGCCCATCTTTTGTTCTATACGTTGTTCAAAAGTGCCCATCCTTTGTTCTGTATGTAGTTCAAAAGGCTCCATCTTTTTGCTTATAGCATCTATAATCTGTGTTTGTTCATCCAAGGCCATCTTTTGTATATCTTTCTTCTGCTCAGGTACCTCTTCATTGCTTATAGATGTTGCTTTCACCGATAATTTTGTAGCTCCCGTCAGAGTCTCTTTTAGAGAGCCTTTCCTGGATTTCGTATTTCTACTTGATTGTTCTGTAGGCATCTCCCAGGTATTCGCTGTACTACGTGTTATTCTAATATCCTTTTCTGGTTTATCCAAATTCATAGCACTCATTCAATAATCTTCTTCATTCTTTCCTGAATAAATTAGTCTATCTGGATATCCAGTAAGTTGTTGATCCTCCAATGCCAAAAGAGATCTCTCTCAGTATCAAAAGGAGAAAAGGAGATTAAAAAAAAAATGAAAATAAGATTTTTCATAAGCTGCTGGCCTTTTAGCATCCAACAGGTATCAGCAATACTCCTTCTTTATGCAGTTATTATTGTTCCAGCCTAGTCGAGGCTTTCTGCCAAAGATTTATTTATTTTGGCTTCGTGGTTTTCTCAAGGTCATGCAGAAGATAAAGGGAACTGGGCAAAAACATAGCTTTCAGCCATATAAATTCAAACATTAAAACCTTCAAACAATGATTTGAAGAAATAGAAAGTTAATTAGATTGTAATACTTATTCAAAATGCAAACAGTCTTAGTATTCTTTCTTTTTTCTTCTTTTGAAAGAACCTCCTGAGTTAAATTCACTTTGTAAAAGTCTGCAACTCCTTGCTTTTAATTCAGGTGAGTTTTATACAACTGCCATACTTTCGCTTTTTGTTGTGCAAGTGGTGCTTGCTGGTAGTTTAAGTTCCCAATACTATCTAAGATTGGAGCATGCCCTCCTTATATTCTCTAAATTAATTAAGAGTTTCAAAACAGCATTTCAGTAGGTGTTTATCTCCGGTGATTGACCTTAGTTTTGAGCCCCTTTGCATCCTCCGCAAAGGCAGCTGTTCTTCTAGGATTTCATCCGGATGGTACTGCAGGCTTCCCCTTTATTTTCCGGGGTGGCGGGGAGTCTCTCAACCGTTTTACAGCTGTTTGAAGGAAACGACCTGCGGAGCCCCGCAAATCTGTGCCAGAACAACATGGCTCCTTACTAGAAGTCTGCAGTCTTCTCAAGGCTAAACATGCCCAGTTCTTTCAGTCTCTTCTCATAGAGCTTTGCTTCCAGTCCCCTGATCATCTTTGTTTCCCTTCTCTAAAGCTTTTCCAGTTTGTCTGCATCCTTCTTCAAGTGCCCATACTGGACACAGTACACAAGATGAGGCCTAACCACTGCTGAGTAGAGGGGCTAGTATTTCATGTGATTTGGAAGCTATACTTGGAAGACAAGCAAGGTGGGACAACACATGGGTAATGGAGGAGGGCTGATGGAGGGGGACTAATGCCAAATAAGGGAATAGGAGGGCACTAGAAGGCATGACTAAAGAGCAGCTAAATCAGGTGGTGGAGTAAGAAACCAAATGTGTAAGTAACACCTCGCCTAAGGTGGCACAAGTACTTACTTAGTTTGAAAGAAGAGAGAGAGCGAGAAAAGACTAAGATGTGGCTGTTACCTATTCTAAGACAAAGGTTGTAGAAAGGGGCTTTTCCTCGAGGATGTGCTGTGAACTAAGAGGTCATCCTTTCTACCATTAGGTGTACACCCTTTATACCTAATACCTTAGTTGCATGAATTACTCTTTACCATTTATGAGTCACTAGGATACCTTGGTATTGGATAATAAGCTGCAGCTTGTTTTCTAACAATACCCAGAGAAAAGGACTAATAGGAATATGGGCACTACCACCACCCACAGTCAAGACCTAATATGCATACACAATAATTTACTCTGAGTGTTTTAAAATAAATATTTACAAACTTCGATATCCATACAATAAATAACAATGCACAACTGCAGACATATATATCCCTGTGCTATGGAGTACCAGTAGCATTCTATTTTGACCCTGCAAAGTCTTTTCAAGTCTTTGTGTGATAAGATTATAAAGAATACTTGAGAATACTCTTTTTGTTTATCTTTGAATAAATCTTTGCCAAGTCCAGATCTTGTTCCTTTGGCGATAACAAGAATTCTTCAAATCATCAAAGAACCTCTACAGAAATATACATTTGTATTATATATTCCCCTTGATTACAAACATTACTACTTAGAAAAAATACAGTTCTTACCAACCCAATGCCAAGCACTGTTTTTATTATGACTAGGCGATTTATAGTTCAGCTTCTCCTTCACAGCCCAAGTACAGAATGAATGTAGCTCCAAACTGGGCTTCATTGTGCTGAGCTGCAGCTATTCTTGGAGAACAATATTATTTCTTAAAGAACCAGACCTATTATTATTATTATTATTATTATTATTAACATTTCTATACCTCCCAATAGCCAAAGCTCTCTGGGAGGTTTACAAAGATTAAAAACATTAAAAATATAGTATACAAAGATTAAAAGCTATTTACATAAAAACACACAGACAATATACACAAGTGAACATATATCTAAAACAACTTCACATGAACAGTCTCAAGCAAACAACCATAGCCATAAGAGAATCTAGAATTGATTAAAACTTATCATATGCTGCCAAGTGCCTGGGAGAAGAGTAAGGTCTTAACATGGCGTTGAAAAGGTAACAATGTTGGTGCCAGGTGGGCCTCACCGGGCAGATCATTCCAAAATTGGGAGGCTACCACTGAGAAGCCGCTCTCCCTTGTTACTATCTTCCGAGCTTCCTTTGGAGTAGGCAGCAGGAGGAGGGCCTTAGATGTTCAGTGTAGTGTATGGGTAGGTTCGTGTTGGGAGAGGTGCTTCATCAGGTATTGTGGTCCCAAGCGGTGTACAAACAAAAATTGTTTGCATTGTATTCTATTCTTTTAAATATTTGCATTGACTTTCCTATTTTAAGTGTTTCTGTTGCATTTTAATCTTTTCACTGTCTGCAGTCTGCCCAGAAAACAGTTATTATTGGGCAGATTAAAAATATAATAAGGGTGTGACCCTATGTGGATTGCCGGCAGCCTCTGAACTCAGGTTGCTGAGTTTCCAACGCAGGATGTAGGACAGCGGAAGTGATCTTTGTGTCTGCACTCCAGCTGCCCTCCATTTCTGCTAGACAGGCAATTCACCTGTTTAGCAGCAGCACCTCAGAGGGGAGGGAAGGAGGCTGGGGCAGCCATAGGTTACATTGGATTGCAGCAACCCTGGTCTCCCCCCCCACCCCAGAACACCCCTTTTCTCCATCTTCGTGTTCTATTTTCTGAGAGCAAAGAGGTATCACCAGCCACGAGTGGGAGGGGAGCTCTGTTTCCTGGCTCTGAACTATCCTATTCCTCCCCTGCCCCAACACTATCCAGAGGGTTGCTCCGTCTATAAATAAAATAATAATAATTTACTAATGGAAACAGATGTTATCTCCTATATATTTGCACAAGCATTGACAATTCAAATTTTAGTAAATAAGGGCAATATGTAGTAAAAACCATATAGTTTTGAAGAGCTGCATTGATGATTTGAAGAATTCTTGTTATCACCGAATGAACAAGGAGCTTGGGACTTGGCAACAATGTATTCAAAGTCCTATGAAGTATCTTAAAGGATATTGTCATTTAACCTTTTTTGTCTTCCTTGGGCTTGAACATAACAGGTAATGGGGCATAGGTTTTAAATTGTCCTCTCCTTAAAGGTTTGGTATGTTTTTTTAAAAAAAATATTCTAGTAGGCTCTCTGCTGTCCTTCTCTGCTTTCTGGTAGAATGGTAAAATTTACCACTTGTTGTTCATTCACACCAGGCAAATTATCTGAACATCATTTGCACTATTTTAGAGTTTTCCAAGAAAGTGAATGAACATATTGAAAAGACTAATGTAGACATCTGGGTTTTATTTTGTGCAGGCATTGTTGCATGAATCTTCTGAGCAAATAAAACAGGCATTGTTCGCAGGAATCCTCTGAGTAAATAATACTGTCTTATCTCTGGTCTTTCAAAATCAGACTTCACTGGGGTTTTTCATTTAGGGTTGGGCCTTTTAAGTATTTCATGCTACATAGATTTTATGTACTTAAAAGAAGCAGGGACAAATGCACAAACACCTGCTTGCTCAGTATAAAAATAGTTGCTACAGACAATATAAAAATCAGAATGTCTTAAATGGAAATCTTAAAAAATGTTGATGGGGTTTTCAAGGGTTCCGCATGGCCCAACCTCACATGGCCCAACCTCCTCCCTTCTCAGGATCATCCCTTCTCTGTCCCTTCTACTCCCCCGAGGAAAAAAAATCTTATCTTGGATAAATTGGGGGGGGGGGCGGTGGCACAACAGGTCAGGAGGTGCCTAAGGGGCTCCCCTCAGCGGCAGCGCTGAGGCTGTCCCACGCTGGAGGCATTCAAGAGGAGCCTGGACAGCTACCTGTCAGGGATGCTTTGAGTTGGATTTCTGCATTGAGTGGGGGGTTGGATTCAGTGGTCTTATAGGCCCCTTCCAACCCTACTATTCTATGATTCTATGCTCCCCACATAATGTGTCACTACTACGGCTGCATAATCTGATGGCAGATTTTGCACAGAGTGTGTTTGCCCCCAAGAGAAGGCCCTGTATGGCCTCTCCTGATCTATTGTACTTCGTTCATCACCTGGTATCCCCTTCCCCAAGGGCAAGTGGGGATAGTGGGAGTGGTGAGCTGGAAGCCTATTTTGAGGAAGTGGTTGATCGTCAAGCCACGGAATCTGCATTTGCTTAATCTTAAAATGGAAAATGGGAGGAAGTAGCATTTGCATTAGGCTCTATCAGATAAAGAGATGATTTTAACTTTCATCTGGGATCAGACAATAATAGATCCCTGATTTTTGAAAATATAAAATCCAACTATTATTCAAAACGCGGCTCCAAAGTATGTGATCCATTCTGTCTAAACCTCCTTGTAAGTTTTACACAATTTGGTTATTGGGAGATACAGAAATGTAATAAATAAATGTTATTAGTACGTCAATCTTTAGAATATCTCATCCTTTTTTAAAAGGTGTGTGTGAGATTTTCATTGTATTAAATTAACTGTATTAGAGCACTTCAAAAATGTTTTCTTTGCTTGAGTTTGGAAATACCTGAAGAGTGATGCTACCCTAAAAATTCCCAGTAGAGCAACCTTGAATAATCTTAATGCTGAAATCCTAAGCATACATACTAGAAAATAGGGTCCATTGAAGTCAGTAGGATTTACTTTGCATGTTTAGGTGGGTGCTACAGACAAGTGGATTTCTATTATGGTTATGGTTGATTGCTTGAAGTTGTTTTTAGATATATGTTGTCTCTGTGTATATTTGTTCGTGTGTTTTTTATGTTAATGGCTTTTAACCTCCATATACTGTATTGTTAATGTTTTTATTCTTTGTAAACCACCCAGAGAGCTTTGGCTATGGGGTGGTATAGAAATGTTAATAATAACAATAACAATAGGTGTATTTGTTGAGCCCTGGTACTCTAAGCACATATTTTCTGGTATGGTAGCAACATTAAATTTCTTTTTTTCTCATTTTTTGAGAAAACTGTTAATCTTCATTATAGCTTAACCAAGGACAGACAAATCTATCTGTTTTCACTATGCACAATTCCCCCTAATATATGCATTTTTCAAGCACTTTCCCCTAATATATGCATTTCTGTACACTATCTTCATTAATGTACACATTTTTGTTCCTCATGTTTGCGTTTTTTGATCAGAGAAGTGAACTGCAAAATTTGGATAACTGCAAAAACCAAAGGGTAATTGTATTCCAATTTGTATATTAGTTTGGGAAGCGATGAAAATTACATATTTGTTAGCCCTTACGAATACTTTACATTGCAGTGTAACGAAAGACAGAATTCCCCTGTGACATCTCCAGGATCTTCTCCGCTTCCTCAGAGAAGGAAACAATTTCCTGATCCCCTGCAAGGGTCCCATCTTGTCCTCCCACCAGTGCCTCCTCGACTGGATCTAATCCAGAAGGGAGTTGCTCGCTCCCCTTGTGCCAGCCCTACTAGCTCACCAAAGGTAAGTCCTGTTTTGTCAAGCCATTTAGGGTTTTAGTATTCTCTTCCAAGAAAGTAGGAGAGCTCCAATATATTTCCCTGTGTGATGCCTATGGGTGCACTGAGGACTTCTTAGGCTCCACTTTAGCCATTCTCTGTAACTGCTGCCATAAGAGCAGACTGCATTGCTGCACAAGGGACTGGAGGTGGAAATGGTGATGCAATGCATCAAGTTCTATAATCAGGAAAAGGAGAGGAAGATTAGCAATAACTCTGCTGTCAACTAAATGTTTTGGATTTTCAACAAGTAACAACATTAAAAATATAACAATGCAAACCAAATACAAATAACTCGGAAACCTTAAAGTACAGTACAGTTAGATCAGTAACAACTGTTTCTACAGCTCCTCTGTTTGTGTTTCTGGCAATTGTTGTTCAGTTTGACTGTTCCTCACAGGTTGAAGCCTGATCTCTAACTCTTACTCTTTCTTCTCTACTGTTTTACACTTGTCTTTCTTCTCAGCTGTTTTTTCTTTTTCTTTATCTTTTTGATCTTCACTCTTTGGCCTCTTCTTCCACTCTACTAATTGTCACCCAATGAACTTGTCCTGCCTTATTCTCTGCGTTCCATGCCCTTCCTTCAATCCAGCATTCTATGCCTTTGCAGGAGCAGGAACTAGTGAGAGCTCCTGTGCACACTGGGCATGTGCATGCATTTGGTAAAGAAAACAAAAAAACAACCCATCCTCATCAGTCTCTTCTCAATTATATTGTAATGTAACTCTGGACCATTACATTCTCTGGACCATGAGAACCCACATCTCAGTACACACATATATGTACAAAAGAGATAACGCAGAAAGCCACTGAGAAAATGCTGCATTTTTCAAAGGCCTATTTTCTTTCCTTAGGTTCTTCCATTCTAAAGGCCTGTATAGGCCTGCTGTTTCTCTAGGTGAATTGAACGCAGGGCTGGGGTGAGACTCAGTTTTACAGCAAACCTGGAGCTCCCTATACAGCTATATTAAAGGTCTCCAATGATGATGAGAATTAATTTTTTAAAAATGCATCACAACATATATGAAGTTGAACATTAGAGTATAAGATACATCTTGGGTATATGGGTCCCTAAGACCTTAACACACACACACCCAATTGTAATCCTTTCCTTTCCCATCCTATTGTAATATTCCCATGCCTTGCCCAGCCATTTGAAAGCAATGCAACTTTTTAATATGTACTATCTATCCATATATAAATAAGTAAGCCAGTGCAGAAGTTGCTATTTATGGTTGATTTGCAGAAATAAGTAGCAAGTAAAAATACTCTGAAAAGTTCGTTATTTTACCTGCATATAAATTGCAATGTTTTCAAAAGGTAGTTTTTCCTAATTTCCAGGGTATGAAAACAAATTTTAAAATATGCAGATGCCATGACAATTAAGGGGAGAGATTTAGGTCCATAGTTTACAATTACTTAAAAGGAAATTTGTAGACACAATTCCTGCCTGCAGCAAACTATTAATGTCTTTAATAAGGGAAAGTATATTTCATAAACATGCTTACTTTAAGATAGAAAGAATATCCAACATAAAAGAGTACAGTCAAGCAAAAACGTTCCTCTTAATGCAAGAACACTCTTGGGTTGTAATTGGTACACCCAATAAAATTAGATTTTTAATTGAACATTGAAGGCATGCTTTGAAAACTCAGTTAATGAGTCTGTGTGTTCCTGTATGTTTGTGAATGCCAAGTGATAACACACAGTTTACTTTATCAGTGCTTTGCCTTCAGACCTGGCAATTCTATTTACAAATTAATTTTAATTCTAGTTGCATAATAAACATCGAAGTACATAGAATGTTTCCCCATTGCTATCATAATTTTAATTAGCTCTGTCATTTAAACTGGCACTGAAGGGTCAGCATTGCTAGTTTTAACAATGAGTACAGACATTAATTTGAGATGATGAATGTGATGCTGATGCAGTATACTGGGAAATGGATGTACTGTTAGTTCTCTTAGAAATTCATAATAAATTATTTATACCCCATGTGCCTATTTTTCTGGGGGTGGTATTTTTAAATAAGATTTTTTTAGTTAGATGCAAATAATATTTAAACTTTAATTGCTTATGCTCTTAGGATGACCATTTTAACAAAAGTACAGTGATATGTGAGTTGTAAAGGTAAATATGCAAATATTTTACTCTTTTTTGCCAATAAATGTCAAGGATGCAGAATATTCCTGAAACATATGTGGGGCCCACAAAGGACAGAGATGCTTTCTGTTTTATCTTCCAGTCATTAGTTATTATTGCAATCCTAGTTGTAATGACAAGAATAAGGCTATTTTGCAGATAGAATATCCTCTAAAACATTGCAGCTAGGGAATGAATTCCCAGTGCTTAAAAAACCTGATTACTTTTTCTAAAAGTAATCCTGTGGATGATGCATGTGTATTTGTGACATGTGTAATTAAAGCTATAATACTTTGTGTTATATCTCTAGTCTTCTCCATGTATGATGAGGAAACAAGACAAGCCTCTACCACCACCACCACCACCTATACGAGATCCTCCTCTGCCTCCACCAGATAGGCCTCCTCCTATTCCACCGGATAATAGGTTAAGTAGACACTTGCATCATCCTGAAAGTGTGCCTTCCAGAGACCAGTCTGTGCCACTTGAAGCCTGGTGTCCCAGAGAGGTGTGTGGGACTAACCAAATAGCGGGATGTCGAATAGTAGGAAGTGATGGTTCTCCCAAACCTGGACTCACTGCAAGCTCAAACATGAATGGAAGGCATTGTCGCATGGGTTCTGATCCAGTATTTCTGCGAAAACAAAGACGCCATGATTTGCCTATAGAAAGCGCCAAGGTAAGAGGCTAGTAGTACAATGCATGAAGCTTAATTTTATTTAACAGTCTAACACAGTTTCCCACTAGCTCAAATGCTATTTTATTTTTTCTTTAATTTCCTTTAAATAATCATAGGTTGATTGCATAGCAGTAGTTAAAATTGTGATTTGAAGATTATGCAGTCAAAAATGGGTCAAAAGGATAAGGTCACTCTAAATATATAAAATTCTCAAAGCAAATTATTCTTACAGTGGCTTACTGTTGCTAATAGCTTATGCTAAAACCATAATTTAATGGTTTGCTTGAGTTTTCTTTCTTTTTTTAATAAATAGGTTTATGTTTGTTTATACTTTGTATGAAGTGTATGAGGATCAGGAGAGAAGCACCATTTGCTTCTGATTATATTGACATAGGACTGTATGCAGAGCATATATTCCCAAACTTCAGATTAAGACATGAAATGTCTCAAGGGAATGCAGTAAATACATTTTACTTGCACATTATAAGCAAGTTACAAAACAGAGAAATCCATCTCTTGCAGATATTTTCAAATGGCCATCTTGGTAATGAAGAATATGATGTTCCACCTCGGCTCTCACCTCCTCTTCCGGTTGCCTCAGTCATACCGAATATGAAGTAAGTTTAATTTTAAAGTTAAGAGCAATGATTACACAAACTATGAGGAAAAATATAGATGGCTTTATTAATTCCAAAAACTTTTAATAAGTCTGTTTTAAAAACTAAAATACTACATTGATTGTGAGCAATTTTAAAATACACTAACATAATACACATTTACAAGAAAATTAGGTAAAGCCCTGCTGGAGAAATACTGAATGAACATTAATATGCTCTAGCTCCTCCAAATCCTGTTGACTGGAATTCATAGTTATACATGACAAGAACATCTTTCTTTTGTGAAGTTCCAGAGAAAAAATGGATTTGGTGGGTGCCTACACAGTGCTACAAAACCAGAATTAGGATGTGGTGGAAATGTGAATTTTGCCTCTACAGGAGATTCTCTAAAGTCCAAAGACACTTCTCAGAACTACCCATCTTCCCACTCTCCCATCAGTCAGTATAGAAGGAATGAGTAAGTTAGTAGTTTTATATAATTTGTTGAAACCGCTTTCAAAAGAGGCACTTTTGCCAGAACAAAAAACACCCTATTGTAGACCCACTGGGTGGGTCTTATGGTTTGGTTTTACTAATTGAATATGGAGCTTATACTGTTTTCCTTAATTTTATAAAAAAGACACAGCCCAGCCTCAGCAGTTAGCCAAAGGCAAAAGGGAACTTTGGGTAAATGCATACTAATGAGTCCAAGAAAACACTTCATTATTATGCATTTGAAAGAAGTGTTTTCTTGGGCTCATTAGTATGCTTTTTCAGTCGTCTACTGGACACAGTTTTTATCTTGGTTTCCTGCTGGCCCTGACGTGGCCTGTATATTATGTGCAATTGTTTTGAATTTATACTTGCAATATGAAATAAACTTCTATATGGGGAATATTTTCTGAGTTAGGATATTTGTCTAGGTATCAGAGCGGTAATCTTACCAAGATTCTATACCAAGATGTGGAACAAAAATGTCATATGCTATATTTCCATATGTTCTTCATTTTGCTTTGGTTGCTCAGTGGTAGGCTCCCATAAATTAACTGACTTCCTCATTGATAGAAAAAGCATTACATAATAACATAGCAATGACCTAATAAGTAACAGCATACCAGGTTTGATGATACTTGCAAAAAACTGACCTTTCCCCCTATATAATTTGACATGTTTCTGTTCTCATGGAAACTAGATTTGCTGTGCTATTCAGGAATGGCAGATCCTGTTTATGATCAACATAGAAAACTTCAATTCAATTTATTTTTTCTGACAGTTTTTCTCTCAGTATAGATTTGAATGATGGGAACCGAAGTTTCTGCCGATGGTAAAACTATTAAAAAACTAACATTTTAAAGACAAAATAGCCATTGCTATATCATTTGCTCTGTGAACTCTCATATATGTCTAGAAGTCATTGTAATGACTAAATATCATTAAGTGCAGGAATATATATTCATATAGTATGGGGGTGGGGGTGTAACCTGCCCTGACAAGTTTTTTGGAAGAGCAGGATACAGATGCTTAAAAAGAAATATTTCTACATTTTAAAATATACAGTGTTATTTGATGTATACTTAATAAAAGCATTGGACATAAAAGCATCTTCAATAATATTTTATAGTTGTCATAACTAGAGAATCCAATATATTGACAAAAACAGGCTGATGGGTAGATTCAGTCTTCTATACCCTCTAAGCTACAAGTCTTGTTTTAGGTGCTCCAGAAAGTTGAGGAATCTCAAATACAATGCTTAACACTGGTTTACAAGATGTGACTAGCTTACATTAGTAGGTTTGTGCACACAGGTGACAAAAGACTACTTAGCTGAATCATACAGGGATTCATGTTTGATTTCTCCTTGAAAACTTACTAAGCCTGAAAAGTACAAGGGGAACTGATATTCACACTGTTGAGTACACACCTGGTAACATGCTTGATCATGTTGAGCACAATGTATGAGACCCTTCCTCCTGTCTTCGCAATCAGAACTTGGTCGGGGAGGTCTCCAGCTGTACTGAATTTTTGATCAGGCAGGAGACTTGTGCTGCTTCTGCCTCCTAAAAATTCCAGTATGGCATGAGAAACCCCCCTCCCCTTCCCTAAGTTGTCTGGCATGCGCAAGACACTTTAAATGATGGCAGACATGTTAGCCAAATCAAAATTTGTGGACACCTGTTTGTAAATCTCACTATATAAACTACCTTCCTTACAAAAGATTATAAAGGGTTAGTAACCTCCAGGTCATGATAAGCTAAGCCAATTCCTATGGGATTAGAGGTGTTTATGTTAAAATTGGCAGGAGAGACTCTTACGATCTATGTTCTTTCAGATTTCATGACATACTTAAATTCTTGTAAAAATAACATTGTTACATAGCCAATTCATACTGAGGCAAATATCTTAGTTAGTGATGATACTATTCCTAGTAAGTGACTGGATTAGTCATGTGGTTGAAATTCATAATTATTTGGCTCAGATACAAATTTCTCCAGTGTAGAACATTGCCTGAGAAGTTCTTTTCCAGCTCAGAGTATAAAATGTTATTTGTCCCATGCACCTACAAAGTGGTATTCAGGCTGCTTTGTTAGGTGTATGAGCAAAAAATATATTTACAAAGTGAAACAGCTAGGAAAATAGTAAGGCGGGGAGGTACTCTTGTAGAGTTTTTTTTATCTAAGTCCATGGAGAAAAGTTGTTTCACTGTAAGTTTGAACATTCAGACTGCAGCTAATTCAGGTCAGGGAGCTTCTCCATGCTTGACCAGTTCAGGGATTACACTGCTCCCTTGTTTCCTAGACTTGGGAATTTGCCCACTTGTCTGGAGGCTTCAAAGTTACCCTATAGGCTTTTGCACATAGGTGTAATTAGTGTCCAGTTAAAATGTTGAGTGGCATTTGAAATTGATAAAGCAGTATGATATGGTGCAGCTAACATTACAGGTTATGGAGAGAACTCTTGGGGAGGGTGAAAGTAAGCTTTTTTTAGAGCTCTCTGAGAGCACGTGTAAATACTGACTTGATCTCTAACAGAGCAAAGGGCAGCAAACACTGCATGCATTCTCAGTCATGGTCTTCACTCTCTCTCTCTCTCTCTCTCTCTCTCTCTCTGTGTGCGCGCGCATGCATGCGTGTGTGTGTTCATAAACTCAGAGAAAGCATATATAACATTCCCCCCCAACAAATGAATGGAGTCATTACTCCAGTCATTTCAATGGGGGGAAGCTGCCCTGCCAAAGAACAGGGAAAGAGGAGAAGCCTGGCCCCCTCTAAGAAACCTGTTACCCCAAGGGTCCTTGATAGGCTTTCCTCCTCCAGCAGTTTTTCAGCATGGCAGCTCCCCGCCCCCCAAATAAATGAATGCGAAAATGGATCATTTACTTGCATAGTTTGTGTGGGAAAGCCAGCTGGACAAAATGATAGCTTGGTGGGTGCCTCAGGATGGGCTAGAGGGTGAGATGGTGTCCACACATGGGAAGCACGCTGAGGTCCCAAAAGTACTGCATCTGTTTGGATTTTCCCCAAACATCTGTTGTGTTCCTCTTTTCCCACAGGGGAAAAAGTTTTTTTCCCATGATTTGAAAATTTCTACAAACTGTACATCTCATTTGTAACTTAGGACATTTTTAAGCAGTGACTACATGGTAAGTGGCTGTCTGTGTTCACAGGGTATATAGCCTCTATAGTCTAAGACCAAGAAGACTTGCAAAATCCAGATTTTACTTCAGTTCATTCTTTCATTCATTCTATAGATTTATATACCATGGAACATATTTTAAAATGTCTTTAAGCAGTTCACAAAACACATTATCATAAACATTAAAATACCTAAAACTGCTAAAACACTCATATAAAACATTAAAATCAATTAGAACAACACCGTAATTACAAACAAACTGACCGGGCAGCACATTCACTCAGGAAAGGTCTGGGTAAAGAAATAGGCCTTTAATTGACACCTTAAGCATTATACAGTTGGTGCCTTCCATATATTAGGCGGGAGATCATTCCATGAATTGGGTGCCACCATGGAGAAGGCCCACTTCCTAGTTGCTGCAAGATGGCAACCTACAAATCAAGGCTGGTAGACCAGATCAAACCCTATAACCCAATTCAGATGTAATGTTGACTTTTGGATAATTTTAATCTGGTGTATGTACCTGACCCATCTGAACTCAGCTAATGTGAATGTATAAGCAAACAAGATTCCTGCTTGCTGAATTAAACATATCCCTTGCTCTTAAGTGTAATTTGCTTATAGACCCCAAATGTTATTTTACACAGCTCTAATTTGCCAAAATTAATTTGGTTTGGATGTACCAAACTAGATTGAATGAACTAGGTGTAGCTACTTCCCTGGACTAAGAACATTCATACAACATAGGTTCTCAAGCTAGGTTTAAAGCCCAAAATCAGTCTGTTCAGACTGAATAGTCAATCTTGTTTCAGGAAGGTAAACCAGGTTTCAACAATATGTTTAAATCAGGCCTAGACAAGTTCGGAGGTGTTCTATGAGCAGAGCAACACGCATGCACCTTTCAGCTATGCTCCTGATTCTCTGGATTAGGGCCATTAAATTTAAGATTCTGGTACATGTTAACTTTTAATATTTAGTTGGGGTACACACAAGAGGCACAAACTTCTTTAAGTATATGATGTCCTTTGGCTCCCTCTACAGAAGGTGGTTAAATACTGCATTGCAGAAAGCTTTTAAATTCATGTTCAGAAATCTCATCTTGCATTGGAGTTGCACGGTTAATAAAATGTGGTTTCTGCTTCACAGATTTTTTATGTCAGGGTTTTTTTTAATTGAAGAAATAAACATCAAAGCTAGGATGTTCTTTTTTTGAACTTCAGATTGTGTTTAATATATGTTGTCTTCTACTTCACCTTCTTGCTTGTATAAACTTTTAACTTGCATATAATAGTTTGATTAAACATGTGGAACTATCTTCCTCAATCTGAGTAACACATTGAACTATTAGTAATAATAAAAACAAATACCTGGAACCCTGATGTAGGGGAGCTCTTGGGAAGGGTGAATTTTGAGTAGAAAAACAGCTGATGGAGAAAGAATTATGCACCTCCTGTCTTTCCTCTGCTCTACTTCTCAACTCAAAAATTTCTGTTACTTGAAGTTGCTTATCTTTTTTTTTAAAGGGGACTTCTTTGCCATCTCTCTGCCTTCTAGTATTAATGTACTGTAAACCGATTATTTTGAAGAGTGTAATCTGATTTAAACATCTTAAATACTTATTTTTTATCTCTCTGAATTCGAAGGTAATTTGGAAACTTCCAAAAAAGACACAACTTGACTGTGTGCATGTGTATGTATGCACCTGATTCCTTGGTCATTTCACAAATGCTTCTGAAATTCCCCCGAGTTTTAAAAAAGTTTGCTATGTAAATTAGGAGGTAGAACTCTCAGAATTGAGGAAAAAGTCATTCCCTTTTGTGCTTATGAAACCAGTTCTATGGTTGGTTGGATTCTGATGTACATAGCATAACAGTAAATGTAGCATAACAGTAAATTACAGGTTCTTTCTGTGACTGATTTCACTGGAATTGTCATTGTTTTCTTAAATGCAGCTTAGAGTCTAGAACTTTACTAAAACAAAATATTGCTACTTATGAATACCACAAGTTATGTTAAATTCCTTGAATGCCATCTCTCCTTTAATATTAATGCACTCGTGTTGTAATCTTGTGATTCTTTTGAAGAATGTAATCTTCTTTAAACATTTTAAAGTCCTGTTTTGTATATCTCTTCTATGGGACATCTGTTGAAGATGAAATTACCCTGTTAAAGTTTTAAGCGTCCACTGCTCTCACCAGCTTAATAACATCTAACTGACAAAACCCCAGAAGTTTTATGATTTTACTCAATCTGAGTTCTGTATTTACCTTATAAATGGAAGATGAAGATCACTGATGTTTTTGCAGACTTTGAGTAGTATCCAGTAAGACACTAACACTAATGTAAATTACGCTGCACTAGCATAAGGGACCTCTAATGCAATGCCAATAATATTAACTGCCATGACAAGTTTTCTAGAGAATCCCGTCGCAACAGCTAACACTACTTGTGCTGCACTAGAGGTCCCTTGTGCTAGTGCAGTGTAATTTACATTAGCACTAGTGTATGATTCGATACAGTCCTTTGCAATTATTTTTGTTACATATGGTGTGTCAGATCATTGGCAGGTGCTACTATGAGTGTTGTATTTGGACCAAGCAGTTTGGGGTTCAAATCCCTGCTCAGCCAAGAAAGCTACCGGGTGATCTTTTACTAGTCGCTGGCTGTGTTAGGATGTCATACTAAGCTTTTGTATAGTGAGATGTGAAAGAGTCTAGTGTCCCCCTGGGCTTGCATGCTCCTCCTTCAACACAGCTATGAGGAGGAGTTTAGGAGCTTTTGCTTCTGCTTTTGATTAACCACAGCTTGCCATGTCATATGTACTGGCAACCTGTAATTAATCAAAAGCAGAAGTGAAAGCTTCTGAACTCACAGCTGTATGGGAGGGGGTGAGGGAGCGCACGTACCCCAGGACGAAGCTAACTCATTCATGTCTCGCTAAATCTTAGTTTAGCTTAATGTCCCACACTCTCAGCCTAATCTACCTCATAGGTTTGTTGTAAAAAATAAAATAGGACCATTTCACCCATAAATGTGATAAATAATAGATCTGTTTTCTATAACAAATAAAGCTTATCTGGGTTTGATATACTTTTCTCTTGAGGTCTTCTGTTCCTGTTATAAATTCCCTTGCTGAGAAACTGAGGGAACATGTAGAAGAAGATGAGTACAAGATTCCCTCATCCCATCCTGTTGCTTTGACTTCACAGTCACCTCAGTGTCATACTATAAAGCCTCACATTCGGTAAGGTTATTTGAAGACAATAATAGAGCAGTCATTTGGCATGATTGCGTATCTGGCTTCAACTTAATCTCATCTTTTTATTGATCCAAATCGTCATGTTAAACTGATAGCTACTACCACTTTCACACACACTGTATTTAAAATACTTGACAAATCATCAAGTAGATGTAGAATTTCTTTCTTGATTTTTAATACTGTTTAGGCAGCTGTTGATTTTTTAAAATGTTTATAGAGCAAAGACTACAGTGGGTATTTTTATAACTCAGAAAATTTAGTTCCCAGTTTCTGCATTGTTGTTGTTGTTCAGTCGTTAATTCGTGTCTGACTCTTCGTGACCCCATGGACCATAGCACGCCAGGCCTTCCTGTCCTCCGCTCTCTCCCTGAGTGTGCTCAACTTCATATTCAATGCATGGGTGATGCTATCTAGCCATCTCATCCTCTGCCGTCCCCGTCCCCTTTTGCCTTCACTCTTTCCCAGCATCAGGGTCTTTTCCTGGGAGTTTTCTCTTCGCGTTAGGTGGCCAAAATATTTGAGCTTCAGTTTCAGTATCTGTCCTTCCAATGATCAGTCAGGGTTGATTTCTTTTAGGATGGACTGATTTGACCTCCTTGCAGTCCAGGGGACTCATAAGAGTCTTCTCCAGCACCACAAAGCATCAATTCTTCGGCGCTCAGCCTTCCTTATAGTCCAGCTCTCACAGCCATACATTACTACTGGGAAAACCATAGCTTTGATTAGACGGACCTTTGTCGGCAAGGTGATGTCTCTGCTTCTTACTATGCTGTCTAGGTTTGCCATAGCTTTCCTCCCAAGGAGCAAGCGTCTTTTAATTTCATGGCTACAGTCACCGTCTGCAGTGATCTTGGAGCCCAAGAAAATAAAATCTGTCACTGCTTCCGTTTCTTCCCCTTCCATATGCCAGGAAGTGATGGGGCCAGATGCCATGATCTTCGTTTTTTTAATGTTGAGTTTCAAACCAGCTTTTGCACTCTCCTCTTTCACCCTCAACAAGAGGCTCTTTAGATCCTCTGCTTTCTGCCATTAGGGTGGTATCGTCTGCGCATCTGAGGTTGTTGATAATTCTCCTGGCAATCTTAATTCTGACCTGTGATTCATCCAGCCTGGCGTTTCTCATGATGTACTGTGCATATAAGTTAAATAAGAAGGGTGACAGTATGCAGCCTTGTCATATTCCTTTCCCAATTTTGAACCAGTTGGTTGTTCCATGTCTGGTTCTTACTGTTGCTTCTTGACCCTCGTACAGGTTTCTCAGGAGACAGGTAAGGTGGTCTGGTACTCCCATCTCTTTAAGAATTTGCCACAGTTCATTGTGATCCACACAATCAAAGGCTTTAGCGTAGTCAATGAAGCAGAAATAGACGTTTTTCTGGAATTCTCTTGCTTTCTCCATGATTCAGCGAAAGTTGGCAATTTGATCTCTAGTTCCTCTGCCTCTTCGAAAGCCAGCTTGAAGTTCCATTAGTTCTTGGTTCACATACTGCTGAAGCCTAGCTTGTAGGATTTTGAGCATCACCTTGCGGGCATGTGAAATGAGCGCAATTGTACTGTAGTTTGAACACTCTTTGGCATTGCCCTTCTTTGGAATTGGAATGTAAACTGACCTTATCCAGTCTTGTGGCCACTGTTGAGTGTTCCAAATTTGTTGGCATATTGAGTGCAGCACTTTAACAGCATCATCTTTTAGGATTTTAAATAGCTCAACTGGAATACTGTCATCTCTGCTAGCTTTGTTTTTAGTAATGCTTCCTAAGGCCGATTTGACTTCACTCTCTAGGATGTCCGGCTCAAGTTCAGTGACAGCACTATCATGGCTATCAGGGACATTCAGATCTTCCCTGTATAGTTCTTCTGTGTATTCTTCCCACCTCTTCGGTCCCTGCCTTCTTTGTCCTTTATCATGCCCATCTTTGCACAAAACGTTCCCTTGAGATCACCAATTTTCTTGAAAAGATCTCTAGTCTTTCCCATTCTGTTGTTTTCCTCGATTTCTTTGCATTGTTCATTTAAGAAGGCCTTCTTGTCTCTCCTTGCTATTCTCTGGAACTCTGCATTCAGCTGGATATATCTTCCCCTTTCTCCCTTGCTTTTCTCTTCCCCTCTTTCCTCAGCTACTTCTAAAGCCTCATCAGAAAGCCACTTTGCTTTCTTGCATTTCTTTTTCTTTGGGATGGATTGAGTTGCTGCCTCCTGAACAATGTGACGGACCTCTGTCCATAGTTCCTCAGGCACTCTGTCTATCAGGTCTAATCCCTTAAATCTATTCATCACCTCCACTGTATATTCATAAGGGATATGATTTAGGTCATACCTGAATGGTTTAGTGGTTTTCCCTACATTCTTCAATTTCAGCCGAAATTTTGCAAGAAGCAGCTCATGATCTGAGCCACAGTCAGCTCCAGGTCTTGTTTTTACTGAGTGTATAGAGCTCCTCCATCTTTGGCTGCAAAGGACATAATCAATCTGATTTCGATATTGACCATCTGGTGATGTCCATGTGTAGAGTCGCCTCTTGTGCTGTTGGAAAAGAGTGTTTGCTATGATCAGCGTGTTCTCTTGGCAAAACTTATTAGCCTTTGTCCTGCTTCATTTTGTACACCAAGGCCATGCTTGCCTGTTATCCTGGTGATTTCTTGACTTCCTGCTTTAGCATTCCAATCCCCTATGATGAAGAGGACATCTTTTTTTGGTGTTAGTTCTAGAAGGTGTTGTAGGTCTTCATCGAACCAATCACCCTCAGCTTCTTTGGCCTCAGTGGTTGGGGCATAGACTTGAATTACTGTGATGCTGAATGGTTTGCCTTGGATTCGTACTGAGATCATTCTGTCATTTTTGAGATTGTACCCGAGTACTGCTTTTCCCACCCTTTTATTGACTATGAGTGCTACTCCATTTCTTCTAAGGGATTCTTGCCCACAGTAGTAGATATAATGGTCGCCTGAATTAAATTCACCCATGCCTGTCCGTTTTAGTTCGCTGATTCCCAAGGTGTCGATGTTCAATCTTGCCATCTCATGTTTGACCACCTCCAGCTTACCTTGATTCATTGATCTACATTCCAGGTTCCTAAACAATATTTTTCTTTACAGCATCGGATTTTCTTTTCACCACCAGACACATCCACAGCAGAGTGTCCTTTCGGCTTTGGCCCAGCCGCTTCACTCTTTCTGGAGCTAATTGGAAATTCCCTCTGCTCTTCCCCAGTAGTATATTGGACACCTTCAGACCTGAGGGGCTCCTCTTCCGGCGTCATATCTTTTAGCCTTGTGATACGTTCCATGGGGTTTTCTTGGCAAGAATACTGGAGTGGGTTGCCATTTCCTTCTCCAGTGGACCACATTTTGTCAGAACTCTCCACCATGACCTGTCCGTCTTGGGTGGCCCTGCACGGCATAGCGTATGGCTTCACTGAGTTATGCAAGCCCCTTCTCCACAACAGGGCAGTGATCCATGAAGGGGAGTTTCTGCATTAGCTTTTAATAATTGTGATGTAATTATTTATCTTAATGGAAACTTACCCTCTTCTAACAGATGAAATAGCAACAAATGAATAATTATTTTTGGCTGGATAGATGAGTGGTTAACAGCTTTGTGTAATTGGATTTATCTTATTGTGGTGGGGCCTTGGTTTTATTTTGATGATCACAAATTAAACACTTTTGCTTTTAGTAGCATAATAAAGCGAATTAGAGGCTTATATAACTTCATGTTTTATTTGGAAGTAAAGCCTCAAATTCCAGCACAAGAATCAAAAGTTACATTTCTGTGGGGGTTTGGGTGGGTGAGGTATTTTCTTTTTCTTTCTGTAAGGCTAGATTAAGTATTGATTAACTGGAAGCAGTCAACATATTTAAATTGTAAAGTGGTCTGAAATTTTCAGTGCACTTGTTTGGATTTAGCAGTCTATTTTGCTGATACTCATGAACAAACTTCTCTAGATTGTGCTATTTAGAAAAGAATAAATGGCCCTGCATATATGGCATAACACTATAATAAGGCATTGCATTCTGGTAAATTGAATTGTCACTTGGTAATTCTATTGAATTCTGCCTCTTTATTTCTGTTTGTTGTGTTGATACTATATTGGTCCTAGAAAATTATGTTCTCTAAGACATTCTATTAAAAGGAAATAATGTTAGTGTCAACTCTTTAAAAACAACCAAAATCTTGTACTTGCCAGAAGTTTAAAAATTATTGCTTTTTACGGTCTTGAATATCTGAATTTGATATTTAATCTCTGCATCTGACAGACCATTATGAAAGTGAACAAACAGGCTTTTAAAAAGTGTTAATTGGCTTAATGAATGAATAGTCATCACTGGTGAATTGTATGTTTTTGTTTTCATTTGACTAACATTCCAGTGTATGTGTGTTTTTATCTCTGCTTTCAGTGTATGTGAGAATGGAATAATTAATGAAATGCACAATGCTGCCTCTGAGATGAAAAAACTGAAACACCCAGAGATCGGTATGACTTTTCATCTTTGTTACATGTCTAAAGGAAAGTAATTACTTTTAAAGATGTCATTTTAAAAGTGCTACTTTTGTTGTTCAGGAGATGCCTTTGAGCCCTCTGTCTTGATACCTTTACCACCTGTGCGGCCTCCTATGAGGGAAAACTTGAAACATGGCTCAGTACTCAACAGGACTCCCTCTGATTATGACCTGCTGGTTCACCCTCCAGGTTATATATTCTCCTGTCTATTAATATAGCTCCTTGTTTATAGTATAAGCTGTGCCGGGCGGGAGTATAGTGTTTTTTGATGCATTCATGGCATTTAATATTTATATTTATTTGACCAATACCTATATTTATTAGTGCCACAATTCTGTGTCCATTTGCATATGTTTATACTTAATGTAAATGCATATGCATATAAATAAAAATATAGATGTATGATTAGCCAAAATAAAGTTAGTCAAATTTTAGTCCAAATTGTCAAATATTTAATGGCAGTTCTGTTATAATCCTGCAGAGAAGTATACTGTAGTTAATATATCTCATGCAAATTACTCTTGAACTGTTTTAGAATGTATACATATGAAAATAATAAAAATTAACAATGAATTGTTAGGATCCATGATGGCCCTTGGACATATGCAGAGAGTTGGGTGGGTTCCCTTGACTACTCTTCCATATCCACTTCCTCTTTCCAAGCCCTTTTGAATTTTGGGGAGCAGTTTGCCACATGGTGCTGGGTGCTGCTTTTAGAAGAAAAGACTTGGAAGCTGTGCTACTCATAGAATTTTCCGATGCAGTTCTTTATATCTCAACTATAAATTCAGTAGTACATATGCAGGTGAAAACAGTATTGCAGAGAGCAAAGTTAGAAAATCACATTGAAGCTACAAAGTATAAGAGGCCACAGCATTAATAGTTGTGTACTATGTTGAAATTCAAACATGGGTCAGTGATAGGTCCAGTAGGACAGGGACATGAATATGCCTATGTTTCTTCTTGTTGGAGTTGTTCTTTGGCACTTTCCTCTTAACATGTCAATAAGCATTTCCTGGTAGTAAGCTTATGTGCTAAGTATAGTTCATATGACCGTGCATATATATACTTATTTGTAGGTCCACTGATAGTCTGCCTGAATTGACCTACAATAATAATATTTATGCATTTTTATTTTGCTAGAAAGCAGTCTTTGAAGCTTAGTTACAAATGTGCAAATGATGTCACAACCCAGAAAAACACTTGTAAGAAAAATAAAACAGATTGAGTATAGTAAAAGGTCATTCACGGCATGTTTTAAGTGTTGGCTTTTGCATAATAGAAATGAGACCTACAGTTTCATTACTGGAATCACTGAACTGCTAGATAAACCTTTGGAGGAAGACTTCTCTTCATGGCCAGAGAAGATCAATTTTCAGCTTCACTTTTGATTATACCCTTAATGAAGATTTGCATATATAATGAGTTCTCTCTCAATGTAGGTGAAGATGATTCTGACAATCCACCACCCACGCTTCCTCCACCCCCTCCACCCCCTGCACGCCACAGCCTCATTGAGCAAACAAAGCCACTTATTGCAGGGAGCAGACCTTTGTCTGGGCATGAACTGTACCTTCCCGCTGCTGGTAAGAGTTAAAAGCAAGCATATTTTTAATCTTACAATAAAGACTTAGGCAGGCAGATAAAACTGTCATCAGGTATTCACTATCTCTGGGCATACTTCTAACTATAAAATGTGTAGGTTTGTACTTTAAACTTGTGAAGATGTCGTTACATAAAAGAATATAAAAGTTCTGATTTTTCATATTTCGCGAAGTAATGTAGTTAAGATAGAACTTCTAGACATTGCAAGAAAATAGGAAATTTGTCCACTGTATAGTGACCTATAAATTACAAAGTAGTTTGGTTTAGTATGCACATATTTCAGATAGAACACATGAAGTACAAAGGGGCATGTTGGAGAGAGAATGTCAGTAGGATCATGAGTCGGTATGACTATTTAGATGTCTCTGTTATAAACTGAAATATTTTTTATAATGAGGATTAAAAAACAAGTTTCATTACTTTTGTAAGCTTATTTCTCAGTCAAAACTAGCGAATAGTGAGATAAAGCCACCACTCAACATTACCCTCCTGGTGTAGTTTTATCTATTTACTTAAAGCATTTTTACTCCACTCGTCACCCTAAAAAGCTCCCAGAGTGGTTTACAAAGATCAGTAATAAGATAGTCATCCCTGCTCTCAGGCTTACCATCTGAAGACACAATACAGGAGGAAAAAAGATTGGGAAGAAAGAAGAAAAAAGCAAATGGGGCAAAAGTTGTTATATTGACCAGCTGGATTGAAACAGCTCAAGGAGAGAAATTGCCAAAAGTTGCTGATCTTTAGCTGAGTCAGCAGAGAGGCCTTGCTTTCCATTCCTCCCTCTGCTGCTAGGTGACAGTTGATGGAAGGAGCCTGATAGAGCTGGCTTCTCAGCCGAGCTGATGGAGTGGCCCTGCTTTCCTTCTCTACCTGTTATCTGATGGAATGTCTATAATTGGCATAACCCTTCACCTTTGGGTTTTTAAAAAAAATCTCCTGCAGCTCTTCTCCAATCTTCATTTGAACCCATGGTTTGAAATAAATTTGCATGACTGGCTTTCAGCTCATACTACACTGGATCCAACCCAAAGTGTTTTTGTTGTTGTTTTTTAAAATGGTGCTAAAGCAGAAGCAGGCGGTGTGGGGAACAACAGCTGCAAACAGGTGCAGAAAATCAGCATGAAAAAGTGCAAGGTAGAAAAGATTTCACGGTGTTATTTTCACCTTAACCACACGTTTTACCTCAAGAGTTGGAAGAATACACCGCAATGCTTCTCCAACCTTCATTTGAAACCATGGTTTGAAATAGGTTTGAAATATTTTGGAAGAAATCCTGCTTAGGACTAACTATATTCTGCCTGATTCAATCACAGCAGCAAACCATGGAAAGAAGAATGGGATCTGCATGTAGGCTGAGGAGTGTGTAACCCCATGGAACATTGAATTAAACTTGCATTTATTAGACCATGCCTGCTGTCGTTTATGTTCCTCTCTGACCTTCAAATTCATTTATTACTATAAACTATTCTATGAACAGAAATCTGCAAAAAACTAATTTCTTTAATTTTTTAACAGATCTTTTCTTTGATCCTGTACCTTTGCCCCCAGTTCGAAGATTAACTGGTGAAAATATGAAGACCCACAGAACATCCCAGGACTATGACCAGCTTCCATCCTGTTCAGGTAAGCAAAACCCTTTTTTCTTTGTGAAATGGTTGGTTTTGCATCCAGCAAAATGGATGGTTTTGCAGAACCATTCCTCTGACACTTCCTTGGCATCATAACCCAAAGAGAAAAGCTCTGGGTTTGCATAATGTAGTTATGCAGCGACAATTTACGCATAACTAAGAACGTTACGGTCTCAAATACACTAAATACACTAATTAATTAAATACACTAATTGTTCTTCAGTCGTTCAGTCGTGTCCGACTCTTCGTGACCCCGTGGACCATAGCACGCCAGGCCTTCCTGTCCTGTGCTCTCTCCCGGAGCATGCTCAAGTCCATATTCATTGCATTGGTGATGCTATCTAGCCATCTCATCCTCTGCCGTCCCTTTCTCCTTTTGCCTTCAGTGTTTCCCAGCATCAGGGTCTTTTCCAGAGAGTTTTCTCTTCGCATTAGGTGGCCAAAATATTTGAGCTTCAGCTTCAGTATATGTCCTTCAAATGAGCACTCAGGGTTGATTTCCTTTAGGATGGCCTGATTTGACCTCCTTGCAGTCCAGGGGACTCGTAAGAATCTTCTCCAGCACCACAGTTTGAAAGCATCAATTCTTCGGTGCTCAGCCTTCCTTATAGTCTAGCTCTCACAGCCATACGTTACTACTGGGAAAACCATAGCTTTGATTAGACGGACCTTTGTTGGCAAGGTGATGTCTCTGCTTCTTACTAAGCTGTCTAGGTTTGCCATAGCTTTCCTCCCAAGAAGCAAGCGTCTTTTAATTTCATGGCTACAGTCACCGTCTGCGGTGATCTTGGAGCCCAAGAAAATAAAATCTGTCACTGCTTCCATTTCTTCCCCTTCTATATGCCAGGAAGTGATGGGGCCAGATGCCATGATCTTCGTTTTTTTAATGTTGAATTTCAAACCAGCTCTTGCACTCTCCTCTTTCACCCTCAACAAGAGGCTCTTTAGATCCTTTTCGCTTTCTGCCATTAGGGTGGTATCGTCTGCGTATCTGAGGTTGTTGATAATTCTCCCGGCAATCTTAATTCCGACCTGTGATTCATCCAACCCGGCGTTTCTCATGATGTACTGTGCATATAAGTTAAATAAGCAGGGCGACAGTATGCAGCCTTGTCATACTCCTTTCCCAGTTTGGAACCACTCAGTTGTTCCATGTCTGGTTCTTACTGTTGCTTCTTGACCCTCGTACAGGTTTCTCAGGAGACAGGTAAGGTGGTCTGGTACTCCCATCACTTTAAGAATTTGCCACAGTTTGTTGTGATCCACACAATCAAAGGCTTTAGCGTAGTCAATGAAGCAGAAATAGACGTTTTTCTGGAATTCCCTTGCTTTCTCCATGATCCAGCGAATGTTGGCAATTTGATCTCTAGTTCCTCTGCCTCTTCGAAACCCAGCTTGTACTTCCGGTAGTTCTCGGTTCACATACTGCTGAAGCCTAGCTTGTAGGATCTTGAGCATCACTTTGCTGGCATGTGAAATTAGCGCAATTGTGCGGTAGTTTGAACACTCTTTGGCGTTACCCTTCTTTGGAATTGGAATGTAAACTGACCTTATCCAGTCTTGTGGCCACTGTTGAGTGTTCCAAATTTGTTGGCATATTGAGTGCAGCACTTTAACAGCATCATCTTTTAGGATTTTAAATAGCTCACCTGGAATACTGTCATCTCCGCTAGCCTTGTTGTTAGTAATGCTTCCTAAGGCTCACTTGACTTCACTCTCGAGGATGTCTGGCTCAGGTTCAGTGACCGCACTATCATGGCTATCAGGGACATTCAGATCTTCCCTGTATAGTTCTTCTGTGTATTCTTCCCACCTCTTCTTAATCTCATCTGCTTCTGTTAGGTCCCTGCCTTCTTTGTCCTTTATCATGCCCGTCTTTGCACAAAACGTTCCCTTGAGATCTCCGATTTTCTTGAAGAGATCTCTAGTCTTTCCCATTCTATTGTTTTCCTCGATTTCTTTGCATTGTTCATTTAAGAAGACCTTCTTGTCTCTCCTTGCTATTCTCTGGAACTCTGCATTCAGTTGGGTATATCTTCCCCTTTCTCCCTTGCTTTTCGCTTCCCTTCTTTCCTCAGCTACTTGTAAAGCCTCCTCAGACAGCCACTTTGCTTTCTTGCATTTCTTTTTCTTTGGGATGGATTGAGTTGCTGCCTCCTGAACAATGTGACGGACCTCCGTCCATAGTTCCTCAGGCACTCTGTCTATCAGGTCTAATCCCTGAAATCTATTCCTCACCTCCACTGTATATCCATACGGGATATGATTTAGGTCATACCTGAACGGTTTAGTGGTTTTCCCTACGTTCTTCAATTTAAGCTGAAATTTTGCAAGAAGCAGCTCATGATCTGAGCCACAGTCAGCTCCAGGTCTTGTTTTTACTGACTGTATAGAACTTCTCCATCTTTGGCTGCAAAGGACATAATCAATCTGATTTCGATATTGACCATCTGGTGATGTCCATGTGTAGAGTCGCCTCTTGTGCTGTTGGAAAAGAGTGTTTGCTATGATCAGCGTGTTCTCTTGGCAAAACTCTATTAGCCTTTGTCCTGCTTCATTTTGTACACCAAGGCCATGCTTGCCTGTTATCCCGGTGATTTCTTGACTTCCTACTTTAGCGTTCCAATCCCCTATGATGAAGAGGACATCTTTTTTTGGTGTTAGTTTTAGAAGGTGTTGTAGGTCTTCATAAAATCGATCACCCTCAGCTTCTTTGGCCTCAGTGGTTGGGGCATAGACTTGAATTACTGTGATGCTGAATGGTTTGCCTTGGATTCGTACTGAGATCATTTTGTCGTTTTTGAGATTGCTCATTGGAAGGACAGATACTGAAGACTGAAGGCAAAAGGAGAAGGGGACGGCAGAGGATGAGATGGCTAGGTAGCATCACTGATGCAATGAATATGAACTTGAGTACGCTCCGGGAGAGAGTGCAGGACAGGAAGGCCTGGCGTACTATGGTCCATGGGGTCACGAAGAGTCGGGCACGACTGAACGACTGAACAACAAGCACATCTCAAGCACCTTTGCAGCAGAACCCGTCTTGTCTCCTCATCCCAGTCACCCCTTTTCATTCACCACCTTTTTCCTTAGTGCTTTGGAATATGCAAATGTATTTGCGATTGTTTTTAGTCGGGGCGTTTTGTCAGTCTTTTGGAAGTGCTCGGGAGTGCACTTTTGCCTGTCCAATATCTGTAGTCTTGCCTGGTCAATTTCCTTGTATGCTTTAGCTGTCAAAAGGAGTTCAGAAGTGGGGTAGGTAACATACAAGGAAATTGACAAGGTGAATTAGCCTTTATATAGGCTAATTTGCTCACACTTCTGAAGTTGGCGCAGTTCAGAAGCACCGAAAATGGGCAAATGCCATATGTGTCCGATGTGTAGTCTTGCCTTTACATATGTGTAGATATTTCTGACAGTTAAAAAACAATATCCTTAGAATGCGGCTGAATGGGACAAAGCAAATGGTGCACCCACACCAGCAGTACTTACACCAGTGCCACCCCACCTCAATAGGGTCGCATTCACTCTGTCCCATACAGCTGCCTTCTCAGGGTCTTTTTTTTAAAACTGTCAGCGCGATTTGTGACTATCCACTAAAGTGCAGTAACTGCAGCAGTAACTGGCTCTTCAAAAGTGCCATTTCAGCATCGGTGGAGGGGCAGTCACTGGCGAGGGTAGCACTGGCAAGATCACGAAGAGCAGCATGGGGATTTTGCTGCTCTTGCCGAGTGGCTCTGTAGCCAGTCCCAGCAACCCATGATAAAATCACTTTCCCACGCTCAGACGACATGATAACCCTCCATGGTATGAACAACCCTACAACAAGCCATGAGTTCTCAGGGTGGCTTGTTCATGAAAATTAAACCATCTTGTGGAGAATGCACCTGGTTCAGATGACACAATAACCCACCATGGCTGGCTGCCCATGATGGGTTATTGTGTCATGCAAACCCAGTCATAATGTCCATCTTTCTCTGGACTTTTGTTGCAATGATTTAATTTGAGATACCTCTCTAATTACCTCTGAGGCCCACACTACGTACTAGTTTTCCTAGAAGAAGGTAACTTCCATGTAGAAAAACATAAATTTATCAGTGTATGAAATTATGAAATAAGCTCTAGGAAAATAATATGGTTGTTGTCCAGTGCTGAAATGGTGCCTACTCTGATGTTAGGTGAGCCTCTTTGGGGAGAGTACTTCATAAGTGGGGTGCCATAATCCAGGAGGCCTCCTTCCTAGTTGCCACCTGCGACACTTAAGACTTGTGGGGACACTTGCGAAGAGCCTCAGGAGATGATCTTGGTCTATGGTCAGGCTCGTGTGGAGATCAGTGATCAGAACACCCAATCCCGAGACATATAAGGCTTTATAGGAGTGCCCCAGCACTTTAAATTGTGCCACAGCAACTGAAACTGATTCAGTAATACAGGACCAGATGAATATATCCAAATGGATTGAACATTCCCAGTACTGGCATCCAAATAATGGCAAATATGAGCAATCTTGTCCCCCAAGTGGTTAGCAAACGTATCACAGGGTTCAGTGACATCCACAGCTGGGCCAAATTGGAGCAGGTGCCAAATCACTCAGAAAAGTATTGCACAGCAAAGCCAAAATGGTGGCAAAGAAATACTACTACTTTGCTATGATCTTTACTAGAATAGGCTTGATAATGAGCTCTGAATTGTGTTGTCAGATTCACAGTGAGTTTTCACCACTTACATTCTAGCTGTCTCCCTACCCACTCCATAGACCTCAGCTCTCTGATAAACAAGGCAACTGAACAGGCTCTACTCAGCAGGAGAGAGTACTTAGGAAAAATTATGTCAACCACTCTGCATTACACAAAGTGACTAGAGTATTAGAAGGAGCCCTAGTCAGAACAGCAAAAACTCTCAGTGCTGGCTCATGAATGTGCTGTGCACATGATTTGTACTCCTTAACTCCATGAATTGGACAGCTATTAAATGGAACAGCTGTCCAAACAGTGTACTTGTCTTACACTTCCCAGAAATTTTATATGCATTTTTCTGCATGGAGGTTCTTCACGCAACAGCCATAAGTGCATCATTTTTGTTTAAAGTTGGACCTGGTTGTGTGTGGGATTTATTTGAATTTTCCCTTTATGTCCTGTATGCATTTTAAACTTCTTAGGACACAGCATTAACTTTCCCAGTCGATCTCTGCTAGATTTGAAAATAGAAAAGCCAACAATGAAATACATTGCAGTGACGAAGGTTCCATAATTCAGTATGTTGAATGACAATCTGTAGACCGAGAACAGCCTTCCCCAACCTGGCACCCTCTAGGTGTGTTGAACCATGACTCCCAGGCTGTCTGGGGGATGCTGGAGTTGTGGTCCAACACATCTGGAGGTCTGACCTAGACCAAGGAAGTATAGTTTCATACAGTAGGACATAGTTGTTACAGACCAAGTATACCTAGCCTTTAGTTTGTGCCTACACCAGACAGGCCGCTTAACAAGATCAGCCTCGGATGGCCTTCTCTCTGTCCCTTCAGCCAGACATCTAGACTGGTGGGAACAAGGGAGAGGGCCTTTTCTGTGGTGGCCCCCACTCTGTGGAACCCCCTCCCTACGGAACTCCGCCATGCCCCCTCTTCACTGAGCTTCCGCCGTGCATTAAAAACGTGGTTGTTCAGGCAGGCATTTGGGGTGGGTTAGGGTATTTTAGAAAACGTTTTTATTGTAGAATTATATTGTTTTAAACTGTTTCATTATATGCTGTACGTCACCCAGAGTGACTGGGTGACCAGCCAGATGGGCGATTAATAAATTTAATAACAAATAAAAAATAAATACTTCAGTATAAAACATAGCTAGTGTTGAAAAATAAACCACTGATTTCTGAACACCTCCATGATAAATATAAGCATATAAATATAATAGATTTATATAAATACAATATATTATATATCAATATATAGTCACATTTCCTCACTGTGTGTGTCGGGAGGTGTCTCCATAGTTACGTCTGTGGAATGGCCACTGCATTCGAACCATTCCCAATTTGGGAGAGGGAAAACAAAGAAAAAGTGTTGAGGGATGTGGTGGGAATAGTTCTTCATTTTATCTTTTCCCCTCCTGTTGGAGTAGACTGGAGGGGAATTACACCTATCTTGCATGCATTTCCACCGCATTTGTGAATGTGTCCATCAGGGGAATTAGGATTTGGCATAGGTGTGCTCCTTGTCCATGCTGTCCATACTCCACTCATGACTCTACCTTGTTTTGGGGAGCTGCAAACAGAACTTTGGTGGCAAAGTGGCTTAGCCATCAAAGCCTTTCCACAGTGCAGGAGGCATTTCCATGGCTGTGTTTTTGGAAGAGGTGACAAATCTCCACTTCTAATGGCATCAAACTTCCACCTCATCCTAATGCTCCTCAGTTCATGAACTGGTGAGTTTAGGATTGCACCCTAAATGTGACTTCAGAGTGTTTCTTTTGTGATAAGATTTTTACTCCAGCTGAGTTTCTAGTCCACAGTGAACATGAAACAGTTCTCTTCATCTATGCCAGCTTTAAAATACAGATGTTGCTTTTACTTACATAGAGGGTGATTACTTAGCATTTAATCTAATTGCATAGAGTTTGGGGAATACTATAGACCAGGAGCCAAAGTTTTACTTTACCAGCTTTATACAAGCCGCTCCCACAAGTAGCTTGTGCACAGAAAGCGCATATCCAAACACTTCCTTTCACATATGAATATACAAATCCATGCACAAGTTATATCCGCAGTTTTACTAGTAGTTGTGGGTATAGTTTGTATACATTGTATGTGGAATTAATATTTACTCCTTAAGTTGTGGTCCTCTAGAACCTAGCCAAAGATTTAATGTTGCTCAAGTACTGCATGATGCTCACTGCTAAAAACTTCAAACAGATGTTTTAATTTTTGTATATGCTTCGTTATCTGGAAGATTTCCACCACAGTCCTTTAAAATGTCCATACGTTTCTGCCATCATTACAAATAATAATGCAGTATGATCTGTATCAATGTTTTCAATTTAAGTTGAATTAAATGAAAATCTTTGTATTAAATCATGTCATAGTATAATTGAAAAAGTTTTTTTATTGGATTTATAGTCTGTGAAATGAACAGTATTTATGAGGAGCTGATTCACCTTTCACCTAAACTGAATTAAAACACTTGTGGATAACATTTGTATTCTATAGCAGCCCACTTCATAATACACATTTCATGTTTATGCCATGAAATATTTTATGATCAGGATCAGTTTAACCACTTGGCAGAATAGAAACTTGTTTTAATACAATATAAATCATGAATTCATTATGTGTAAAAACAAAGAATTTGATAGATTCTAATAAATTGATTTGAGTAAAAATGGAAGTCTGCTTGATTGTACTGATGACTATTTTGGGAGACTTTCTCATCATTGCATTTACTACAGAATTATGTTTTGCCATTCCAGTTCCTGCTCTTTTTCTGAATTCCGGTCCCCTCTACCAATTACTGCTTTATAACAAAATTTTCTAATTCTCTTTTCAATTCTACAGCAAAGTACTGCAGCAAAAATATATCTTTTCCATACTACACAGCAGTACATAAACAGGAAAGTCTTGAATTCACCAGAGTTAAATACTGTGTAGTCCCATTGATTTCTATGGAAGTTATTTAAGCTCTTACTGGGTGGGTCTGCATGACAGGACAGCCCACTCTGCGAATAAGCTACACAGTATGGGTTGTTTCTGGAACAACCCATGGTGCGCCTGACAGATGATCGGGCTCACCATGGGTTGTTCTCTCCCTCCTTCCCCCTCAGTCATCCACCCGTATCCTAGGGTCCTGCGTAGAAGAACCCATCTTGTCAAGCCATCCTGTCCCCCTCCCCACTCCAATCATGAGCCCTTTTCATTCCCTGGTGTATTTTTTGTTACCCCCAACATTTGCGTAAATGGGGGCATTTTTTTTTTTTGGACCTGGGAATGTGCACAATTAAGAATGTGTCTTCTTAATTTTTTATTTTAAAAGCTAAAATTATTATTTTAATTTAAAAAATAATGTTATTTTGGCGTGTTCCTGGGGCTGTTTTTTTTTAAAATTACAGCCTCATTTGTGCACATTTCTGGGGCCAAAAAAAAATTATAAAGGGGATGGCGAATGAGTGATAGCCCTTCCAAAGTGCCATATGGGCATTGTTGGAGGGGCTGTCACTAGCAAGGGAGGCTTGAGGCAGCTCAGGTAAGTGTGGTCAGGAAGAGCATCTCTGTACCCGATTGCCACAGCCCATGATTGGTTGGCTCTGCTGGGTTCAGATGACACTCAAATCCATTGTTGGTAAAAGAACAACTAAAACAAGCCATGGGTTGTCAGGGTTGCTTGTTGGCCAAAAATAAGCCACCTTGCGGGAAGTGGGCCAGGTTCAGACAACAATACAGTTCACTGTGGCTTGTTTCACATGACAACCCATGATGGGTTGTCATGTCATGTGAACCCAGTTGCTTAGTTCTTCCACTGAAATCAGTAGGGTTTAAGAAACTTAATTTTGGCTTATTATGTTCATTCTTCGTAGTGTTGACCAAAAGCTTTCAATATGGCTATTTCTGGTGGCTAATAAAATTGATAACTAAAATTTAAATGCATGTATGGACTATTTGGGAATATGGCCAAGTAGCAAATCCATACTACAGTTTCAGTTCCATAGTGAACTTTGATTGTGGTGTGATTCAATTTGGTCCTGAGATTCAAAAAGTCAAGCAGCTGGATTTACCCTCATTCATATCTGCTTTCTTAGATTAACTCTCACTTCACTAAGCATATATCATACACTTAGGAAACAATATTTTAAAATATGAAAATGCCATGTGATGAAACAAATTGACTGCAAACACTTCAGCAGCCTTCTAAGAAATTAGGCTAATTAATAGTTCTGTAACAAAACATTGGACTTGAAATAAGTAGGAATGTCTGTTCCTTTTAACCTTTATCAAGTGACATTTCTTCCTTTGATTATCTTTTTCTACAGATGGTACGCAAGCACCAGCCAGACCTCCTAAACCACTTCCTCGCAGGACTGCTCCAGAATTACACCATAGGAAAGCACATAACTCTGACACATCTATAGAAAGTGTTGATGCAAAAATTGCGAAACTTATGGGAGAAGGCTATTCCTTTGAAGAAGTGAAGCGAGCACTTGAGATAGCCCAGAATAACCTTGATGTAGCACGGAGCATTCTAAGAGAATTTGCCTGCTTTCCTCCATCAATTTCCCCACGTCTCAATCTATAGCAGTACAGAAAATCTTGCAGCAAGCCAATTTTCCATATGTGAACATGAGAGATTATGTGCAAGTGAGATGGAGTTCAAGAGATATTCTTCTCTAGGTATCTTTGAAGAGCAAGTTGCTACAGTTTTCAGAATAAGATAACTGCGCAGTTCAAGACATAAGTGGATTGAATCTTCTGTATTTTTGCTAGCCATACGTTTTGAATCAGGGTTGAACTGACAAATAATTTAAAGAAGTTTACTTCCCATGAACTTTTAATCTGTGAAATGCTTTTTCATGTTTACAAGGTGGTGAGTGACCTTTTTCAAGTTGATAGTCCTCCTCTGTTCTTGTTCATATTTTCTATTATGTGGCATTTCAACTGTTTTTGTAATGACTTGTCCCATCAACTAAGTTGGTTACTTCTTCCTAAATGTGCATTCTCTGTTTTTATTTTTCAAGAAGCTTTAAGTTTTTTTGCATTTCAGCATCAGGCTAATGCAAGAAAAAATGTGGCCTTCACTACTGATTTTTTTCCTGGTATACTTTTGCTATTTAGAGAGAGAAGAAATGAATGTGTAATGCATTATTTTGTCTTTGGTCTGTCTTTTTAAAGGCATTTTGACCACAGCATTGGGCAGCTTTTTTTTTTTTGACATGTGGCTGGTAAGCTTCAAGGTCTAGATGGCTTCAGTAATAAAATTAAAATTCACAATATTAAGTTGCATGATATGATACGATATATACTAAAAATCCAAATGTATGTGTTTAAAATTAGCCCTTTGTTCTGTTATGAGCTTAATGAAAGGTACCCATGTTGTTCATGCCTTCAATATCACTGGGCATGCCAAATAGATCTATCATGTTGAATTATATTCACAATGGTCAGGTAAATTATACTCCTGTCTTCTGGAAAGTGGGATGTAGTTAATTTCCTGTGTGGATGATTATTCTTTGATATATCACAGCTTTGGGGACAAATTAATATTAACAGAGGAACTTTAAATCTTTGCACTGTTGAGTCCTAATGCTACTATAGCACTATTTTTGCAAAGCTTCTTATTAATTCACATTATTCAGTGTGTATTCAATGTCCAGATCAACTGATTGCACTATATCTGCATTCATGGAGGCAATTTACATCTTTTTGTCTTGAGTTCATAGTGGTGTCCTAGACTGCAACCTTTCAAAGCACAAGCCAAACCCAGACCTTCAACTTCTCACATGAGTTATTCTTCTCAAACTCTAGAATAAGCCCTGATGTACTTTTATTCTCTCCCCCAACCCCGCCCAGATATTAAAGTCTCTCCATTTCCTTTTACATACGCTCACTGAAATTGTAGACCTGGGATTAACAAGAATGATCCGTATATAAAGCATGGGAGATGTATTTTTCTCATTGTCTTCTGGGTGTGATCTACAAACATTGTTTATGAGACTGGTGTGCAGAATGCACCGTTTCCAGAGGACCTGGGACTATTGCACCCTGTGCTTGATTCACTGGCTAGTGTAAGGTACATTGCCCTTGTGTTGCTACTAAACAGAGGTGTTTAGAGTGAACACAAGGGCACCCAATTAACTTGGCAGGCTCTCCAGCCCTTTCAAAACCCATACATTTAACCATAGACAGAACTGCAACATCTTCTGGCTTGGTGGTAGTTCAATATCTGATGAGGTGGCTGTTGACAGTTTGAAGCATTTGTAACCACTCTTGTTCCTGATTGAATGCAGACCAGTCTTAACCACTGCAAGGGGGATTAGGTACCGAGTTTCTAGGTTTGAGATAGGGAACCAATTTCCAGAGGCCAGACATTAGGGGAGAACAGGGAGTCAGCAGTGCAGCAGGGTTTGTGGATCGCACCCTCAGCCTTCTTTGGAAGATATCTAGTAACATATCAGCACAACACTACATGAATTTATTTTGAAGCTCTAATGCTATTTACAGTTACTTTAAAAATAGAATTTACATTAAAAATGAAATATATCATCTCAGATCCTGTAGATACTTGTGATAAAACAGTCATGTAATATGCCCATGTCTAAATCCAATTTCAAGGGTAATCCTAAGCAGTCACAGCTGGTTATTTTGTTTCCATGAAACCTCATATCAATATTAAGTCCAAAAAAGGATCTTTAAACAGTCTGGTTTTGAATCTCCTTTTAATATAAAACGTGTTTGGCATGCTGCTAAGTTAAAACCTGTAGTTCTCCTACAGAATACTTTAGTTAACTTCGACCACCTGTTAAAAATAATTTATTTTAACAAAAAAAAGGACTGCTTCTCTTGGAACAAAATCTCCAATTGCAGTAGAGAAAAACAGATTATTTTCCCTGGTTTTTAAACACAGGACTTTAGGAAAAGCACTGATTCATCTCTCCTAAACTGCAAATGCAGGACAAAACCCACCATATTATTTTGTGTTAATGGAATAGCATTTGGACTAACTCCAGTGGATGAAGGAATGTGAAAATATTGTAATGGTATGTGTCAAGTTAGTCAATCCGGATCTAACAAGATAAGATTCGTTTAACAAGATAATTTTTGAACAGGTTGCAAGGGCATCATATTCTACTGTAGTATGTTCCTACAAAGCCCTTTAATATTCTAAAAGTCACTCCATGGATGTGAGAGGCTATGTCAGAATGATCCTAACAGGCATCTTTATGAATACAGCCAAGTGAAATTGATCACTCCTTAATAGATTTCTTATTGCACACAAATTAGCAGCCTTAAGAATGAATGGTCTCTACATTTCCACAGAAGAAGGGCTTGCTTATACACGTGTACACCTGTTATATTTTAAGTACACAATATTGTGCTAAGTAGCACACTTTCTAAGTGAATCCATTTCAGAATTTGGTAAAGTATTAATTTACTAAATTACAACTATGATCCTGTTTCTACGTTCAGGGCTCATCCGAGAGCTTTAATCATTTCAACATACTTTAGCTCCTAGTTTGCATTCCTTACTGCTAAACTATTCAGATGGTGGGGCATATCAAAATGCAGATAACTTCCAACAATATGTAGAGGAAACAAAAACCCTTCACATCTTTTAAAATAAATGAGCTGCTTTTTTAGTGGCTTGATCTGTGTCCTCAAATAGCCACTAGTCTAATGTCAGTTTTGCTCGTATCCCAAGTGTGTGTCTGAGGATTTTTCATAATGTGAATTTATTTTGTACCAGAAACATTCTTCTATTTTTGTTCCTCATATTTCCAGCGTGAAGCTTTACTTTGCACTGACCTGGTAAATGTTTAATTTGTGTCTTAAAGCTTGACAAATTCCAAACAGACAAGTGTGTGTTAAATCAGGTACTGCCTGTTGACCTGGAACATAGTGCTTCTAGGACTGATTTCTTGAAAGGACTGCAATAGTTTTCATTTTGAAGGTTTATCTTCTAAATAACTATTTTATCTGAAAATGCCTTTTATAAACTTGTCTAATGTGGCAAACATAGTGGTGTGATCAATTTATATTTTATTCAGCATTCTTTTTCAATTCTGAATATTATGTAACCTCAAGTTACTTTCTCTGTTCTTGTAAGGTATTTTATAAAAATTAATGTTAACAGAATGATACATTTTTCTTTGGTGTTTTTATTAACTTGTTTCACTCAAGTCTTGTATACTGTGACTTGTCATCCCCACAGTTAATTTACACTAGATTGATTAGATGTGATTTTAATGGAGTAGTCAAGAAGAACAAAATTGTTACCGTGTGTTGACATCCATGGCTGCCAAAATCTCCAGGAATTTTGTACACTTCCCACTGGACTTAATCACTGTGATCTCAGGTACAAGTGTGTTTACACAACAGTCATGATTTTCCAAAAGGCTTGTACATGCATCGTTGTGCCTGTTGTCAGTTAATGGGTGTTTTCCTAAATATTCTGGATAGTCACTGAGTCATTTATTCTTGGTCATGTTTGATTAATTGTTTTTGCCTCTGTAGATGAAGACACCACTTGAATAATAGTTTCCTTCAAAAATTTTGGCTAGGATTCAAAGAGCTAGTTTAAGCGTACTCAGGGGCTTGAGTAGGCCCAGTAAGACTTTGGGGTTTTCCACTATATAAACAACAGACTACTGGGCCATATCACAAACTGCTTTTGAAAGTTGCCTCCGTTTCAGAAGCTTCCTATGTGATAGGAGCCTATTGTTAGAAAAATTCAAGCCCAACTCAAATTTTATAAGCAAAATTAGGGCGCAATCCTATCTTGACAGTTGGCAGCCTCTGAAGCTGGAGCCTGCTGACTATCCAATACAGGCCAGTCCGAGCATGGAGGTGATCATCGCCTCTGTGCAACAGCCACCCTGCATTTTTCCGACATGGGCAAGTTTGCCCATCTAGGTGTAGCTTCGGGGAGGGAAGGAGGTTGGGACGCATATAGGAAGCTGCGTATAGCGGCTTGGGGGTCCCCTCCCCAACTCCAGGACCACACCCCTTCTCTCTGTGCTCAGTTTCCAAGCGTGAAGATGTAGC
The DNA here is from genome assembly GCF_057233095.1 of Heloderma suspectum. Lineage (NCBI taxonomy): Eukaryota > Metazoa > Chordata > Lepidosauria > Squamata > Helodermatidae > Heloderma > Heloderma suspectum. The sequence goes on along the minus strand of NC_139460.1, from coordinate 54,650,819 downwards.
CGGTGCAGAGAACTGTGCTGGCTATGAGTGGGGAGGGGCAAAGAACATGGTTTCTGGGCTCTGAGGTTGGAGCCCTGTTTCCGACCTCAGATACCAGAAACTGAAATATGCTATGTCCCCCAGACACTGTCTAAGGGACATAGGATTTTGCCCTTAGTTTCTTATTTTAGTTTTATAGTCTCACTCAACACCAAAGGTTGGGAATGAATAACAATAGCATGTTGTCAAATTGTCTATTGACAATTACTCTACCTAAAACTCAGTGGTTTCCATATCTGACAATGGGGTCACTGATGGAATGTAATTGTTTGACTTCTTTTCTATTCTGTTCCTCTTGTGGAAGTGGCACTCCTAATCTTAAAGGATAAACTGTTTTCCTTCAATGTCACTGTGGAGCTGCTATCAATGTACCATAGACATTCGCCAAACGAGGACCTTTCTGTAGCTTTTCTAGTTGACGTGTTTTTCTTCCCCAGTGCTTATCATTTGCTTTTGAAGCTCCTTAATTAACTAAGGAAAAGATTGCATACATTCTGGACTCTTCATCTTCAGAAATGACATTAGGTGTCTGATTTTGTGTCCACTAGATAGCACTCTTAACACATACCACTCATTGGTTGGGAAAGAATTGGGGCATTCTTTCATCTGTTAGCAATTTAGAACTGGTTTGCAATAATGTATGAAGGAGAGAAAACAAATATTTGAAATGGCACAAGTCATGGATTTCAATAACCCCATATAGTACAGAAATCAGATCCATTCTCTTAGGTTAAATTCTTCATCTTTTAGTTTAATAAGTCCAAGGCCTTTAATTTGAATCGCTTTGTAAGTCCAAAGCATTTGGGGGGTTTTAGATTCTCATCAAGTGAATGTTAACTTCTTTTTTAGCTTCTCTGCCCCCATGTTTTCTTAGTTCCTATTTGGGTAAACATTTACTGTTGAGTATTAGCCTTCTGGACTATGCTGGGAAACCACCTGGATATTTTTGGCTTCAAGGAACTGCTTACGTAAATATAAACTAGTAGTGTCTAAACACTTCTTCTTTTGGCTTTAAATGAAAAATAGGAATCTGCAATGAAGGGTGTGCAACTTTGTTAATGGAGCTTTGCATTCCTTATATTCTATGGTAGTTTTTTTTTTTTTTTAATTACTCAAAATCCAAAACCAGGCATGAAGAAACCTAGGGCCCTAGGGCCAAATTTGGCCCTCCTGAGGTCCCAATCTGGTCCCCTTAAGATTCCCCAGGTAGCCACACTCCCTCCCCCTGGCTCCCCCAGTGTGTCTCCTGGTTTTAAGATGAGCCTTTCCCAGCTCTGCTTGGAGGTGGACATGATTAAATCTGGTACATCTGCATACAAAGAATGCGTTCTACCACTGAGTGACTGCCCTTCTCCCAAAAAATAAATTCCTGGTCTATGTACCACTGTGTGAAAATCTAGAAAACAGTACCCTCCAGCCATATAGAACATGGTTCCCCAACCTGGTGCCCTCCAGATGTGTTAGACAGTGGACAGCAAGACCCATAATTTCCAGTGAGCATTGGAGGGTGCCAGTTTGGGGAAAACTGATACAGAAGTTGGCTTTTCCTGCCTTGCATCATAGCATTGGCACCCCTCCCTTTGTGAAATGTACTATATCTGAAATATTCTTATTAAACTTATTGAAACTTACTAAAATAAATTTTAATGTTGTAAAGCCTCCTTGAGTCCCAGTATTGGGGGAAAGGCGGGATATAAATATAATAATAATAATCTTGTAAGCTCTCCTTTTAATTGTACCATTAGCCACCTTTTATCAACATCTATTCCACACTCATTTTTGATGACATTATATCATAAATCTTGAGTGCAGGATAAAGGTTAGTGCCATATTCTTATTTTGTTGGTTTTATTGCTATACTTCTGACTATTAATTAACTTTGAGATTTAATTATAACAGTTGTTAGTCCACTGGGGATTATTGGAAACTATTATTAAATGTGTGTTTATTAAGTGGTGAAAAAATTCAGGACTGGAATCCAGAATTTGAGCTCTTCCCCTGTCCCACCATCAAACCACAACTAACACATCTCCCATAGTTAGTATGCCGTGGAAGATCACCAGCTCTATTAGCTGTCTGATTTTGATGCTGCTTAAGCAAAACAATATTATCCATATCTTGGTGGTGACCTAACGTCAGGATTAGTCCCAAGTTATCTAGTTTGGTTTCATACTCTGATTCAGATTCAGAGATGGAGCTAGAAGAAGCCCAGCTGAGATAGGGAGTGGGTGAGGAAATTCCCCAAGACTCTTCAGGACTCAGTGAAGAACCTTCCCAGGGGTTTATCGAGCAAGAGGGCCAGGCTCAGAGCCCATCTTACACCCTCCCCATGGAAACCCATCCTCTGCCAGAGAAGGAGGAAGCAGATGCCAGAGCCTGTCGCCAAGCTACGGGCAGAGCTGAGAGGTGGGAGGTGTTCTGCCAGATTGGCTGTCCATCAGAAGTTGGGCTAGGAGGATCCTCCCTGAAGGGAGGAGCCCAGAAAAAGCCTGAATAGCATGGCAGGAAACCTATCCATTAGTCAAAAAGACAACTGCCCTGCTTTCAGTCGTTTTCTTACAAAAGCGCTATTTAGCTACTTAGGCCTAGAGGACAGCTCCCAGCCTTTTTAGTGGCTTCAGGTGTGAAGAGGTACTATTAACTGAATAAAAGTTTGTGGATTGCACAACAAGTCTCTGTTGCCTCACTAGTTCAGTTTGACTGAGCACCTGCTTGGCATGCAGAAGGTCCCAGGTTCTATCCCCAGTTTCCCCAGGTAGGCCGAGGAAAGAATCCTGCCTGAAACCCTGGAGAGCTGCTGCCAGTCAGTGTCGACAGTACTGGGCTAGATGGGCCAATGGTCTGACGCAGTCTAAGGCAGCTTCCTAGGCTCCTATGTACTCTGCAGGGGGCGCTTGGAATTCTCGACATCTAATGCAAGCCCAGTACGTCCGGGTAAACGAGAAGAAAATGTGCAAGCGAAAGTAAAGGAAAAGAATGAAGAAACGGAATGAAGGAGAATCTCTCAAAAAGTAAGCCAAAAATGCAGAATGGAAAGAGAAATTGAACATTTAGCGTAAAAACCCAGATTACAAATTTGGGCCTAAAATATAAATAAAAATAAAACGAATGAGCCAGTAGTAAATCCAAGTTTAAGGAAGCACATTCTGATTTAAGAACAGGATGTTTTCTTGTTCTGTTCAAGCTCCCAATGACTGTTAGAAAGCTGTAAGAAGAGAAATCTGGTTTACCATTTCTGTAAGTAAGTAGTTACCTATTTTTGATATCTGCAGTACCAATGTCATGATAACAATACAGGGGTTTGGTATCACATGTCTCATTGGGAGAGATCAGTTCAGGAGGTTTCCAGACTCCTTATACAACATGACAGGTGACTATTTCTGTCGAGATAATTCCTTCATCTTCTTTAGAAAACAGACAATGTATTATACTTTTCCAAATTTTTCAAGTCACTGCTGCTTCTCCTCTGTGGACAAAAATTTAGGCCATTTCTATAATGCATTGGCCTGAAGTAATTTTAAGTCCTACTTTGGTTATGCTTTTTTTTATACTTCCAACTTTTGTGTCACAGTAGCCAGGAGGCAATCATGTAAATAAAAGTGACTAAAATGGTCAATCAACTGAATCTGACAGATGCCATTGAGTACTCCTCTGGGTCATATTAAACTGATTAACTGCAGATAAGGACTAACATAGGATGCTGCCTCATACCAAGCTAGACCATTAATCCAATTTGCTCAGCATTGTCTACACCAGCCTTCCCCAACCTAGAGCCTTCCAAATGTTTTGGACTAAAACTCCCAGCTTTCCTGACCATTGGCTGTGTGGGGCTGATGGGAACGGAAGTGTAAAACTACTGGAGGGCACCAGGTTGGGAAAGGCTGTTCTATACTGGCTGGTAGCAGCTCTCAAGGTGTGTGTGCGTGTTTTACAGAGGCCTTTCTTAGTCCAATCTAGAAATACTTGGGGTTGAACCTGGGAGGGACCTTTCACATGCAAAGTGTGTGGGAGGGACCTTTCACATGCAAAGCTATAACTTCTAGGGATGTTCATCCTCATTTGGGACCACCAATGGTTGCACAGACTTGAGTTGGAGCAGAGCCAGGGTGTTTTTGGCAGGTCCTCATATTTTGGAGTGATTTCAGTAAGTGTGATATTTTGTTGCGCTGTAATTTTCCTGTTGTACAACTAATTTCCCTACAAGCTGCCTTAACCGTAGCGTCTCAGCTCTCTACATGGGTAACTACATGGATAGATTATTGTAGCTATAAGTATGGGTTTTCAGAACAAGGCCATATGGGTGATTTAAATGCTGTTGAAGAAAGGACGCTTAAATGAGGGGCAGCAATAAACATTTTTAAAAAGCAAACACATTCTCCTTTCGGCAACGCATGTAAAAATATTGCTGGGCCTATGGAGGGCCATCAAATGATATGGGTGATACATACATATTAGGTAGCAGGTTGGAAATATATCCTTTATACATATCACTAACTCTGCTTTTAAAAATGTAGTGGGCAGAATACTTTCAGGTGGTCCATGAGCCTACCGTGAAAAAGCAGGGGCAATCTAAACCTCAATTCTTGATGCGTTTGCACTGAACACTTGCTAGGTCTGCATGTGACGCATGTCACAGGTGGTGGTGTGAAGTTTCTTGATGCAATGGCTCATCGGTGTGGACACTTTCATCCGAGACAACCAACATGGGGAGCATCCACCAGCACAGCTGTTGGAATTGGAGGAAAGAAGCATTTAGTTTTAATTCAGAAGCCTTTCAAGTGTATGACAGCCATCCTATAAGAAAATGTGGCCCATAATGAGCAAACCAGAGAGCAGTAAACAATGCACCAAGAATGACTAACGATCCCCACTCATAAAAGTATGAGTGAGAAGAGCAGTCTCTTCTCACTCATACTTTTAAGGGTAGATGTTAGATCATACGGCGTCTCTGAAGGCTATTGCTATGTTGTTGTTCAGTCGTTCAGTCGTGTCCGACTCTTCGTGACCCCATGGACCATAGCACGCCAGGCCTTCCTGTCCTGCGCTCTCTCCCGGAGCGTGCTCAAGTTCATATTCATTGCATCCGTGATGCTATCTAGCCATCTCATCCTCTGCCGTCCCCTTCTCCTTTTGCCTTCAGTCTTTCCCAGCATCAGGGTCTTTTCCAGGGAGTTTTCTCTTCGCATTAGGTGGCCAAAATATTGGAGCTTCAGCTTCATTATCTGTCCTTCCAATGAGCACTCAGGGTTGATTTCCTTTAGGATGGACTGATTTGACCTCCTTGTAGTCCAGGGCACTCGTAAGAGTCTTCTCCAGCACCACAGTTCGAAAGCATCAATTCTTCGGCGCTCAGCCTTCCTTATAGTCCAGCTCTCACAGCCATACATTACTACTGGGAAAACCATAGCTTTGATTAGACGGACCTTTGTCGGCAAGGTGATGTCTCTGCTTCTTACTATGCTGTCTAGGTTGGCCATAGCTTTCCTCCCAAGGAGCAAGCGTCTTTTAATTTCATGGCTACAGTCACCGTCTGCGGTGATCTTGGAACCCAAGAAAGTAAAATCTGTCACTGCTTCCATTTCTTCCCCTTCCATATGCCAGGAAGTGATGGGGCCAGATGCCATGATCTTAGTTTTTTTAATGTTGAGTTTCAAACCAGCTTTTGCACTCTCCTCTTTCACCCTCAACAAGAGGCTCTTGAGATCCTCTTCGCTTTCTGCCATTAGGGTGGTATCGTCTGCATATCGGAGGTTGTTGATAATTCTCCCAGCAATCTTAATTCCGACCTCTGATTCATCCAACCTGGCATTTCTCATGATGTACTCTGCATATAAGTTAAATAAGCAGGGAGACAATATGCAGCCTTGTCGTACTCCTTTCCCAATTTTGAACCAATCGGTTGTTCCATGTCTGGTTCTGACTGTTGCTTCTTGACCCTCGTACAGGTTTCTCAGGAGACAGGTAAGGTGGTCTGGTACTCCCATCACTTTAAGAATTTGCCACAGTTTGTTGTGATCCACACAATCAAAGGCTTTAGCGTAGTCAATGAAGCAGAAATAGACGTTTTTCTGGAATTCCCTTGCTTTCTCCATGATGCAGCGAATGTTGGCGATTTGATCTCTAGTTCCTCTGCCTCTTCGAAACCCAGCTTGTACTTCCGGTAATTCTTGGTTCGCATACTGCTGAAGCCTAGCTTGTAGGATTTTGAGCATCACCTTGCTGGCATGTGAAATGAGCGCAATTGTGCGGTAGTTTGAACACTCTTTGGCGTTGCCCTTCTTTGGAATTGGAATGTAAACTGACCTTTTCCAGTCTTGTGGCCACTGTTGAGTGTTCCAGATTTGTTGGCATATTGAATGCAGCACTTTAACAGCATCATCTTTTAGGATTTTAAATAGCTCGGCTGGAATACTGTCATCTCCGCTAGCTTTGTTGTTACTAATGCTTCCTAAGGCCCACTTGACTTCACTCTCTAGGATGTCCGGCTCAAGTTCAGTGACCGCACTATCATGGCTATCAGGGACATTCAGATCTTTCCTGTATAGTTCTTCTGTGTATTCTTGCCACCTCTTCTTAATCTCATCTGCTTCTGTTAGGTCCCTGCCTTCTTTGTCCTTTATCATGCTCGTCTTTGCACAAAACGTTCCCTTGAGATCTCCAATTTTCTTGAAGAGATCTCTAGTCTTTCCCATTCTGTTGTTTTCCTCGATTTCTTTGCATTGTTCATTTAAGAAGGCCTTCTTGTCTCTCCTTGCTATTCTCTGGAACTCTGCATTCAGTTGGGTATATCTTCCCCTTTCTCCCTTGCTTTTCGCTTCCCTTCTTTCGTGAGCTACTTGTAAAGCCTCATCAGACAGCCACTTTGCTTTCTTGCATTTCTTTTTCTTTGGGATGGATTTCGTTGCTGCCTCCTGAACAATGTTACGGACCTCCGTCCATAGTTCCTCAGGCACTCTGTCTATCAGGTCTAATCCCTGAAATCTATTCCTCACCTCCACTGTATATTCATCAGGGATATGATTTAGGTCATACCTGAACGGTTTAGTGGTTTTCCCTACGTTCTTCAATTTAAGCCGAAATTTTGCAAGAAGCAGCTCATGATCTGAGCCACAGTCAGCTCCAGGTCTTGTTTTTACTGACTGTATGGAGCTTCTCCATCTTTGGCTGCAAAGGACATAATCAATCTGATTTCGATATTGACCATCTGGTGATGTCCATGTGTAGAGTCGCCTCTTGTGCTGTTGGAAAAGAGTGTTTGCTATGATCAGCATGTTCTCTTGGCAAAACTCTATTAGCTTTTGTCCTGCTTCATTTTGTACACCAAGGCCATGCTTGCCTGTTATCCCGGTGATTTCTTGACTTCCTACTTTAGCATTCCAATCCCCTATGATGAAGAGGACATCTTTTTTTGGTGTTAGTTCTAGAAGGTGTTGTAGGTCTTCATAGAACCGATCAACCTCAGCTTCTTCGGCCTCAGTGGTTGGGGCATAGACTTGAATTACTGTGATGTTGAATGGTTTGCCTTGGATTCGTACTGAGATCATTCTATCATTTTTAAGATTGTACCCCAGTACTGCTTTTCCCACCCTTTTGTTGACTATGAGTGCTACTCCATTTCTTCTAAGGGATTCTTGCCCACAATAGTAGATATGATAGTCACCTGAATTAAATTCGCCCATGCCTGTCCATTTGAGTTCGCTGATTCCCAAGATGTCGATGTTCAATCTTGCCATCTCATGTTTGACCACCTCCAGCTTACCTTGATTCATTGATCTGACATTCCAGGTTCCTAAACAATATTGTTCTTTACAGCATCGGATTTTCTTTTCACCACCAGACACATCCACAGCTGAGTGTCCTTTCGGGTTTGGCCCAGCCGCTTCACTCTTTCTGGCGCTACTTGGAAATACCCTCTGCTCTTCCCCAGTAGCATATTGGACACCTTCCGACCTGAGGGGCTCATCTTCCGGCGTCATCTCGTTTAGCCTTGTGATACATTCCATGGGGTTTTCTTGGCAAGAATACTGGAGTGGGTTGCCATTTCCTTCTCCAGTGGACCACATTTTGTCAGAACTCTCTGCCATGACCTGTCCGTCTTGGGTGGCCCTGCACGGCATAGCTTATGGCTTCATTGAGTTACGCAAGCCCCTTCGCCACAACAAGGCAGTGATCCATGAAGGGGCTATTGCTATATTGCCATATATTTAGATGATCCAATTTACGTTTACGACTGGTGAGACTTTAAAAGTTCCAGTGAATCTATAACTTTTTCAACCTAGCCTTAACATGTATGCTGAATGCTATGAACTTGTTTGGGAAACCTTAGTTCATCATCTAGTCCATGATATCTAGCAAAGTGAGCCCTAACCTGCAAAAGCTTAGGCCACCATAAATGAATTAGCCTTTAAGATGCAGCAGGGCTGTTGTAATGAACAGACTAACCTGGCTATACTTCACAAAACTGTGTTGCATCTGAATTGCCTGTTTTGAAGGAAATCTGAGCATCTGTGCTCTCCAAAGTCATGGCAGTTTTTGTAGTTTTGTGAAAGAAGTCAGGGAAAAGACACACTGGCATCTGGACAAGAGTAAGCTGTCTCTTTCATTCCAAGTTATTTGAAATTCTTGCCTTCAGCTGTGGTAGTCTATACCTAATTTATCTGGAGTAACAATGGGAGAGAAGAAAGGATGGATGGAACAAAAAGCCTGGTTCACCTAAAATATTGATTTCAGTCCACATCCTCTCATTAGTTTCAGCTATGTGTCTTGTTCTACGGCTCACATCATAAATTATATCAAGTGACTTAGAAGGAAAGCTGGAGCTTTGATAGCTTTCTCATTCTGATTGCCAGTGAAGTGTTGAATTAAGAGGTGAAGCTGGTGACATCCCCCACCCAATTGTCTCAAAGGGTAGGCAGGACTATGTACTGCAAGAGCTTGACTCTTCTTCAGATAGGCCTCATCTATTCTCTCCCCCTCCCCACTTCCTTTGTGTTGAAGAGCTGACCTTGCTTTTTGCAAAGTGTTGCTGTCATTTGAGTTTTAAACATTAGCAGTTGAAATTTTGTCTGAAAATGTCAGTCCCCGTTCCTGCTGCGTTTAATGGGAAGGACCATCTCAGTCAATGTTCAAGGCTTCTCTTGAAAGGCTTGTACATGGGAAGAAGCAAAGTGTGAGTGTTGCAGAGTTCTTGGGGTGGGTGGGTCTTATTCTGGTATTTAAAGGGTTTTTTTAAAAATACGCATCTTTTAAAAAATTGCTGGTCTTCCCCTGAGACAATAAACCTTTAAGCTCCCACTAGAGGGAAATGTGATGTTGACATAACTGTGTGTTCATAGTATGTATGAAGCACCTAAAAGCAGGTGAGTCCCTGCACACAGGTCTATGGTCTAAAATTGCCCAGTACAAGAAAAAAAGCAAGGGAAATAGGAGAAGGAACACACTAATGTCTTTTTTGGCATGATAGACATATCTGTGTGGAAGGTGATGCAGGAACTGGCTTCCAGGGGTGTGTATTGGGCTGATCTCCAGATCAGTTTTGTGGAAAGACCAACAGTAATCAACGGAAGGACTGATGCTGATGGAGGGTTCCGGCCTAAACATTTGTTCATTTTATGACTGCAGCATCAAGTGATGACATGCATATTCCATTTCTCTTCACATCCCCTTTAACAAGGGCAGGGCTGTGCCTGCTGACCTCACCATGTTGTCCACATGAGGGGAGCCTCTGTGTATTGGGTAGGCTTACTCATGACAGGCATTCCTCCAGCATAGGAACAGAGTGGAGTCAGGCCCAGAAAGGGATGTGATGGCAGGGGTGGGGCTAGCAAGTGTAACTTGCCCTCTTCCTCACACAATGATGATGGCCTTGTAGGCCCCTTCCAACCCTACTATTCTATGATGATCATAACTTTTATTACCTGAATAGGGCTAAAGTGCTTCCTAATGCATATGAAGAATTTCTCACCAAGTGATCAGAAATCAAATTATGTATATGCATGTTTTATCTAGCTAACTCACATCCCACGGTGAAAATAAGCCCTACTAACTGAACGTACTTAGGACTAAATTCATTAATTTTTACGTCTGCATTGAAGATTACTTGGCTGACAGTGACATAATAGGAAATCTGTGTGAGTATTTTGTAACAAATAGCCTGCCCTGCAACTACCTATTATATAGTTATCTATGTATTTATGCAATGTATTACTTGTCTTTCTGCCTGAAAGTCACCTGAAGCAATGTACAACTAATTAAAACATAAAAACTAAACATCAATAAAAAATATTGGGCAATAAAATAGTATAAAGTAAAATATCTTCAGCAAAATACCTACACATTAGCTTAAAATATCTGAAAAAGTAAAAGTTTTCTCTGCCCCTAAATTCATGCAGAGGTTGATCCTTAAGGAGCTGATCCTCACTGGCTAGTTGGATCAAAAACTGCATCCTCACCACTGATATTACTGCCCATGATGTGTGTGTGTGTGTGTGTGTGTGTGTGTGTCTGGGGGGGGGGCATGATTGTGGAACTATGCTATGCCCTGCAATCAACTTTGATGGTCACAAACAGTTTTGCTCTGTTCTAAGAAGTGTTATTATACTTAAGAAATGTGTTAACCCATCTTTTCACACACACACCCAAAGGCCCACAAGATTGCTTACATAACTAATAAAATAGCATAAGGGATATCAAAGATAAAAAAACAAATTACTATCAATGAAATAATTGGAAGGATAAACAAGCTGAAAGCAATAATGGTAAATAGATCTTAATGAATTAAAAGCTGTTATCAAACAGGACCGACTTAGCTTGGTGTCTAAAAGACAGTGCCAGGCAAATATATCTAGGAAGGGAATTCCATGAATTCCCTGTGCGCATCAGCCTGAATCCCCCCATCCCCAACGGCAAGGCCTGAAGGGGCATTCTGCTTGTGTTCACTTATATGCAGTTAGAACTCTCTGCACAGTTGGAGACCTTGCTTTATCAGAGTCTGCAATTGTGTGGAACATTCGATTCATGTTTCAGCGAATGCAAGTAGAACACCCCTTCATACCCTGCCACTCAACATGGGAAGGTTGGGTACTGACAGGGCGGCAGCGGCTGGTGCATATGGCAACGTAGGAGGCCAGTATGCATGTTGAGGGCACAGTCCTATGCATGTTTAGACAGAAAAAAGTCCTACAACTCCCAGCATCCCTTAATCAGCATAGGATGCCCTTAAACCCTGATGTGTTCTGATGGATGCCTGAACAGGACTGTCCTTATTAATATTTCTAAAATGTACATATCTCTCTGACACTACTGCAAAAACCTTTGTTCTCTTATATAGGCTTGTTTATTGTAATGTTCTTCTCTTTGTGTTCCACCTAAACTGGTTGAAATAATTTTTCACTCTGTAGCTTGCCCCGTCTACCTTGCCCATAAATATGACTGTGTTTTTCCTCTTCTCTTTGCCATAATTTTTTTTAAATGATTACATTCTATTGTCTTCCTTTCATTTCTCCTCCTACTCCTCCTAGAGTCCTCTGGTACCTCTAGCTAAAAAGTAGTTAGAGACCAAAGATTGCATTGGTTGCCTCACACCTCTGTCTGTCTTTTGTAGCAAGCTGTCTGTAACTCATTGTCTCCACAATCCCATCCTTCCTGCTAGTTAAGAAGTTGTTGCTGTTGTTCACTTGTTAAGTCGTGTCTGACTCTTCGTGACCCCATGGACCATAGCACGCCAGGCCTTCCTGTCCTCCGCTCTCTCCCGTAGTTAAGAAGTAGGACGTACCTATTTTTCACATGTCTCTTTCAGTTAACTAAAGTACTTTACATTTTTGTGATTCTTACTCCTTTCCCTTGTCCCTTCACTTTTCGTCTCTCTCTTTGTGTCTTTATACAATGGACAAAGTCCTGCTTTTAATGTTCTTTTTATACTGCACACTGCCTTGTGATTCTTTAGGCACTTAAGAATTATTTTCCTTATTTTTTTATGCTATACATTCACCTTCTTCTGGTATTAACACAGACAAATAAAGAGGCTGTCTTCCTTTTTGTCTGTGTAATCTTACATGATGGTGAAAGAGGAGAGCGCAAAAGCTGGTTTGAAACTCAACATTAAAACAACGAAGATCATGGCATCTGGCCCCATCACTTCCTGGCATATAGAAGGGGAAGAAATGGAAGCAGTGACAGATTTTATTTTCTTGGGCTCCAAGATCACCGCAGACGGTGACTGTAGCCATGAAATTAAAAGACGCTTGCTCCTTGGGAGGAAAGCTATGGCAAACCTAGACAGCATAATAAGAAGCAGAGACATCACCTTGCCGACAAAGGTCCGTCTAATCAAAGCTATGGTTTTCCCAGTAGTTACGTATGGTTGTGAGAGCTGGACTATAAGGAAAGCTGAGCGCCAAAGAATTGATGCTTTCGAACTGTGGTGCTGGAGAAGGCTGTTACGAGTAGGGATGGCAGAGAATTCCGCCATGGATCTCAGTGAGGCCGAATGCCAGTGCATTCAGCCCCCCGAAATCTGCGGCGGAATGGCCTGCCACCCCCCCGCCACCCCGTGGATCCCCCCTGGGATGAGACTTACCTGGGGCGGATCTTCCGGGCGGCGGCAGCTCCGGTGGCGGCTGGTCTTCCAACTGGCTGCTGTCACTGCCATTTGCAGTTTGTTTGGTTTTTTTTACAGACACGTGATTTTTTTTTGTTTGGTTTTTTTACGTAGCCTAAAACGTCTGGGTAAAAAAAAAAAAGCGTACGCAAATGGCGGCGGCTATGGCCGCCGCTATTTGTGTTCCTTATTTTGGGCCGTCTTAGTCTACATAAATATTTACGTAGACTAAGACAGCAAAAATAAGGGGAACGCAAATAGCATCCGCTACGCTATTTGCGTTCCCCTTATTTTCGCTGTCTTAGTCTACGTAAATATTTACGTAGATTAAGATAGCAAAAATAAGGAATGGAAATGGCGGCGGCCATGGCCGCCGCCATTTGCGTATGCGTTTTTTTTTTTTCTTTCTTTCCCTAGAGCCCTCCGCGGAAATCCGGCTGCGGACAGCTCTGGGCTGGCTGGGCCTGACCGGCTGCTCCACGGACCTGCCACGGAGCACAGCCAGCCGCGGAGGATTCCGGGGGGTAGGAACGGAGCGCCTCCCCCCCGATGAGGATTCCGGGGGGAGGGACGGAACACCTCCCCCCCGCCACCATCAACATAATCCGCGAAAGGTAAGTGACTTTCGTACATCCCTACTTACGAGTCCCCTGGACCGCAAGGAGGTCAAATCAGTCCATCCTAAAGGAAATCAACCCTGAGTGCTCATTGGAAGGACAGATACTGAAGCTGAAGCTCAAATATTTTGGCCACCTAATGCAAAGAGAAAACTCCCTGGAAAAGACCCTGATGCTGGGAAAGACTGAAGGCAGAGAAGGGGATGGCAGAGGATGAGATGGCTAGATAGCATCACTGATTCAATGAATATGAACTTGAGCACACTCTGGGAGAGAGCAGAGGACAGGAAGGCCTGGCGTGCTATGGTCCATGGGGTTACGAAGAGTCGGACACAACTGAATGACTGAACAACAACAACAAGGGGCATATGCTTTAATGAATTTCTCTACAACTGAAAACTTTTCTCTGTGATGGGGTAAGAGGACAGCCCCATTTAAGGCAATCTCCTGTAATTGCACTTACCCAACTTTAGATGGGGCACCACTCTATGGCATATGTAGCATAATAAATAATTAACCTTTCTAATTTGCAATTATCTCTGGTTAATTTTCATTGACTTGCAACATCCTTTTTGGTCTGTTTTAATTTTTCTCTTTAAGTACACGTTTTTCTCCAGGGTTAAGGTTGTTTCATTTACTATTTCATAACACATAGGGACTTGGTCAATGTGACTTGGAATGTCATTCTGATAGCGGATATTTCCATCAATGAAAGAGCAATATTTTTTCAACATGACTATGGGATAGGGGATATTTCCATCAATGAAAGAGCAATATTTTTTTCAGTATTACTATTCTAGTAAATATTCAGTGGACTCTAAATCTTGTGGAAAGTGTAGATGACTAGCCTTTCCAATACTTGCCTTAAAATGTTGGTTTATAGTCATGATGCACTAGTTCAGTGACATAATCAGAGGGAAACGAAGTGTTTATTTACTTTCATTTTCTTGGTCATTCTTGATGAGTGTTTTGTCTAAATCATTAACATTACCACCACATGTGTATATTTGCTTTGCCACTCCACTATCTCCAACACCTACCTTAAGAACGATCGAACATTTTCCACCACACTGATTTGAATATAATTATACCATTGGGACAATATCACAAATATCTCAGAATGGAGCATGACAGAACAGAGCTCCAGCCCATCACTACTGTGGTAAATATGGAGAGTTAGTATGATGTACTTGCTAGAGTGTTTGACATAAACCAGGGAGACCTAAGTTCAGATTCCCACTCAGCCATGATATGAAGCTCACTGACCTTGTCCCAGTCACACAGAGACAAACCTATCTTCTAGGGTTATTGTGGTTATGGTAGGGAGGGAGGAATAGGGAGCTGACATCTTGTGGAAGGATAAAACATCTAATAAACAGGAACTGCTAGGTGATGGAAGTGAAGGGAGTTGCTAGACAGCAGTGGAGAAGACCAGAGGTGCCATTTCATTACAAGGTTCAAATTATGTCAAAAGTGGTGCGTGTGAAGAAAATTTTGTTTGTTTCTATGCTGAAGCCGTATAGGTGAAACGCAACACATGGCTTGAAATGCGAAGGACTGCCTCCTTCCATAAATGCAATGGCCACGTTAAGTAATTTTAGACTCTGGACTTAATGGTTTTACCATTAAGGCCAGGTGGGGTGGCTCTTTAGGTGGTAATGTGGGCATTAGTTTCTTATGTCAAAATGTGGTACACCAGCCCTGCTGCATTTGGGTGCCCTCCTCATTGAGTGGGACCCTGGATCTCTGCTCCAAAGTCCTGTCCCACCACCGCCACTGCATAAATGGCATCCCTGGAAGTGGGGAGGATAGAAGGAGGAACAAAGAGGAGAACTTGCAAGACTCTTACTCCCTGTGTTCTGGGATGTAGGGCAGCAAGACAGACATAGTGTGGGATGAGATACATTAGGAAATATGAGATATTAATCTTTAATATAGGAAAGGGACAAAACAGAGCAGCAAGATGGAAATGATCAAATCACGGAGTTGCAATCTTTTTTGAGTCACATTCCATGTGCTACATACAAAGCTTTTGTGGGTAGATCATTTCACTGAGTAGTTATTTACATGACAAGGGCAGCTGCTTATAATGTCTACATTGGCTCAGTGTCAATTGTGAACATAATACACGCTAACTGTAAAACCATGAATTCCTGCACAAGTCTGTGTGTGTGTTGTGAACTGATTCCTGGATTGGTTTTCATCTTTGTGTTAAACACACAAAAGGAACTGGGCAACTGCAGTAAGGAACTGGATCGGTCCATCAAAGGCTGAACGGGTAGTAGTCCTGTCTTTGAGGTGGAGGTGGGGATCAGTAGTTCTGGCAAGTCTAGAGAGAAACACAGCACACACATATCCAAATTGTGTTTCTCCAGGAATCACTGGCTGATCAGAGACTGGTATCTTTAGGCCAGTGTATGTGCCACAAGACATGTGACACCCCACCCCAATGACCAAGAGTTGTAGAAACACTGAGAGATTTCCCATACTTTGGGCATCCTTGGGAGTTCTTTTTCTATTCTACCCATTTTAAATGTAATCTCATGCTCTTTGGCTTGTGATTATTTTTGTGCTATTGATCCACTGTGGGAATGAAGTGCTGGCAGCCCAATTTCCTTTCAGTATTCTCCAGTGAATGTGATTAATTTTGGTTGCGCAGCTCTCTGTCTGTGCTGCTGTAACGCTGTCATTCCTGCCAGACGTGTGCTCGTTCTCTGTCCCGCCACCTGTGCTTTTTCCCTGTGCCTTCCGTAATTGGGAGCTTTTATCTGTGTACATCTTGCACATCATGTGTCCTCCCTTGGAGCCTAATTGCCTGTGCCAATCACATGGGGGCAGGGGAGGAAAGCCCCAGACGCTGTAATTAACAGTCTTTGACCATTACACGGAAAGAGTGAAACAAATTGGTGATCAATGTAGAACAAGACAAATTATGAGGGTGGGGCAGGGTGGGAAGGAAAGAATTACTCCGTGTGTGAATATAATAATAATAAAAAATCCTAAATATAGGAGCCCAGAGAAAAATATTTATAGGCTTTTCAAGTTTTGATACAGGAAATTTAATGATGGGCAAGAGGTGCAGCTAGTGCAGAGAAGTGAACCTCTTAGATTTTCTTTTCATCCTGGAAAAGGAAGCAAGCCAATTGCAGAAAGATTTTCACACAGGTCGATCAAACAGATGGTAGACTAAATGGGAGATCAGCCCAGCCCAGCTTGTATTTTAACCATTTAGAAGCAAGTAAATATCCAAAAGGAATTTATAAAAGAAGAATCCCATGTTTCGCTGCTGCACGAGCTCCAGCTTTTCACAGGTGAAAATAGGGACATTTGGCTTGTGTACTTAGTAAGGACATACTAAAATGAATGGGAGAGAACGGTCATTGGATTACCTTCTTAACATCCCTACTCTTGCACCAAGCATCAGCTCTCCACCCACACCCAAAAGAAGGGCGCTGCTGGATGGTACGCTGCTTTGGAACAGCTTACCCTGAAAACTTATAAATAACATAAATAAATGAAAATCAGACCCAGCATTCAGCATTATGTTTCCAGGGGTGGCTGGTCAGATGCTTCCAGAAAGCCCACAAGCAGTGAATTGAGGCTACAGCCCTCCCCCATAGTCCCCCCACTGTAATTCTCAGTCAGAAGCATGGAGGTTCTGTTTATTGACTAATAGATGCTGATGGACTTATGCTCTGTGAATTTGTCTAATCCTTTTAAAGCCATCTAAACCAGTGGCTACCACACCACACCTCGAGGCAGCAATTTACATAAGTTTGGAATGTGGGGAACCGCTTCATATTGTGGCAGAAACCAGTCCATCTAGTTCAACAATGTCTGCACGGACTGGCAGCGGCTTTCCAGGATTTCAGAGACAAATATTTCAAGCCATGTGGAGGACTGAACCTGGGATCTTTTGCATGCAAAGCATTTGCTCTACCACTGAGCTTCCTCAGGGTAATTGTGCATTGTAAGATGATGATGATGGATTTTTTGTGGTCTTCATCTACGGCCAGCTAGTTGATTATACTGGATGACCCTGAGTTATAATATTATGAGAGTGAGAGAGAGACAGAGAGAGAGTTTCTCTATTTACTTACCATACCCTGTATGGAAAAGGCAACCTCTATTCTGTCAAACTCCAGCCTTCCCTACCGGTGTGCAGGATTTCTCCTTCAGCTCATGGTGCGCACAGAGATGCCTGCTCCTATGAACCTATAACCCCAATCTGGATTGGCAGTTGTATACATTTTCCTACCAACCTGAATGTAAATGGAGCAAAATGCTAAGTTTGATTTGCTTCCATTCCTTCCCATCTAAACCAAATAGCTTTACATTAATCATATCAATAATGATGGTAAAGTTGTTATGTTTAAACTCCGGGATGTGTCAAAAGTGTTAAACTCCTGGTTTTAAGCTGTCACAATTGACATATTAATTACCAGAGTTTGAGATGACAACTCAGTGAAGAGAAGCTATGCTCTCCTCTTCCCCCGCCCCCACCACCTCTTTTAGAAAGTTCCCTTGTAATGCAAGATGCATCTTGCCATAATGTGGCTTTTCTAATCAGAATGTGTGTTAATTTGGAGAGATGAATCCAAAAATCCTTTAAACCTACTGAGATTTGCTGTAAATAGAATGAGTGCATAACGTTTTGTTTACCATGCTAGCTATCAGGCCACATTTGAAGAAGGATTTGTTTACAGAAAAGCTTGTTCTGTAATTTCAAAATGAAAAGCACATCTCTTCAGTCTTGGGGGGGGGGAGGGATTTGAACTCTATTTTAGAATATTGTCCCTGTTAATGCTAAGATATTGGAGGGGTAGGGAAGCTACACACTCACTTTATGCACGCAAAGGATTTATTTTTAATCTAAAAATCCCTAGCATGATTTGATGCTCAATTGGAGCTGATTTCCTAAACCATTTAGGATCAAATTATTGACTGAAAGCTTCATCCTAATTTGCAGCTGTTGAGGTTGTGACTCATAGGCTTTAAGATAGTGATATTGTTCTCCCTGTCTCTTAAATTAAGTGCTGCTATAATTTGGTTTTGTCATTACAAATTGAAATGGGCTGAACAGAGATGTTGTGTTCCTGGGTCATTATAACAGTATGTAATCCAATGTGCTGTATTTGGTATGCTAAAATGCTTTGTCCCAAGGAGGAGGAACATATCAAAGTCTTCTTCCCCTTACAATGAACTGGTTCGCATTGTAGTAGCCATTGATAGCCTTAGTGTCCAATCCCCTTTTAAAGCCACCCAAGTTGGTGGCCATCGCTACATCTTGTGGTAGTGAATTCCATGGTTCAACTATGCGTTGTGTGAAGAAGGACTTCTTTTTATCTGTCCTGGATCTCCCACTAATCAGCTTCATGGAATGACCCCAGGTTCTAGTATTATGAGAGACAGGGGGCATCTCTACACAAACTTAAAATCCTGCATTTAAAATGGGGCTTTCTGCTTCCTTTTTAAATGCAGGATCAGACGACTCCCCTTTTCACTTGCTTCCTTTCCCCCCTCCCATTTCTGCCTCCTTCTCCCCGTATCTGAGTCTTCCATTATCTTTCATTGATCTCATTCAACTTCTTGCTGCTTTTCCTCTTTTCACGGAGGGGGGCGGGGAACTCAAGCGGAACACATCAGGGTAATTTGATAGCTCATTATATGTGATATATTTAAAAACAGGGCATTTAGTGCAGGAGACGCCTTGGAGGTTCACAGCACCATGCAATGAGCCTGCAAACTTCCATGATAGAGCAATCTCAATTGCAGGATAAAAGCTCTGTGTGAACAAAGCCAGAGAAAAATGTTTCCCTATCCACTTTCTCAAAACCATGCATAATTTTGTATACCTCAGGCCTTACTTGCTTTTTTTCTAAGCTAAAAAGACCCAGACATTGTAACCTGTCCTCATAGGGGAGGTGCTCCAGCCCCTTGATCATTTTATTTGTACTTTCTTATACTTTAAAAAACTCTGTTATACTTTTTTTTGTGACACAGCTGCATGCAGTATTCCAAGTGTGGTTGCACCATAGATTTGTATAAGAGCAGCATAATACTGGCAGTTTTATTTTCAATTCCATTCCTAATTATGCCTAACATGTAATTTGCCTTTTTTTACAGCAGCTGCACACAGGGTTGACATTTTCATCGAGCTGTCCACCACAACCCCAAGATCTCTTTCTTGGCCAGTCACCCCTAGCTCAGATCTCATCAACATATACATAAAAGTTGGGATTTTTACCCCCATGTATCACTTTACACTTACTTACATTGAACCACATTTGCCAGTTTGATGCCCATTTGCCCAGTCTGGAACGATCATTTCGGAGGTCTTTGCAATCCCGTTTTGTTTTAACCACTCTAAATATTTTGGCATCATCAGCAAACTTGGCCACCTCACTGATCACTCCAAATTCCAGATAATTTATGAACAAGTTAAAAAGAATTCAATTCACTGCAATAAAGATCCCTGTGGGATCCCAGCCTTCCGTTGGGAGAATTTACCATTTATTCTTAGTGCTTTCTGTTCTTTAACCACTTACTGATCCGCAAGTAGACCACTCCTCTTATTCCCTGACTGCTAAATTTACACAGGAGTCTTGGTGAGGGACTTTGTTTATTTGGCCATCCAAAAGGCTTTTAACAGTATCTACCAAATCACCTCTCTGTACACATGTTTATTGACACTCTCAAAGAACTCTAAAAGGTTAGTGAGACAGGACTTACATTTATGGAAGCCATGCTGATTCTTTTTCTTCTATGTGCTTACTAATTTTATCTTTCAAACAGTATACCCAGAACAGATGTTAAGCTGGCCTGTCATTTCCCAGATTGCCCCTGGATCCCTTTTTAGAAATTGGTATTACATTAGCCATTTTCTAGTCTTCTAGTACGGAGGCTGATATCAGGGGATATGTTAAGAATTCTAGGATGGATACCATTTGGGCTGGGTCATTGACTGTCAATTTATCAGAAAGTTGAGAACTTTATTTTTTGTCACTACTATTTGCCTCAGTTCCTCAGACTCCCTTCCTGAGATATCAGTTCAGGCACAGGTATCTGTCCTATAATGAAGACAAAAGAATGGAATTCAGTCAACTTCACTGCAATCTCCTTATTCTCTTTTAATACTCTTTTTACGCTGTTGTCATCCAGTGACCTAACGGCCTCCCTAGCTGGTTTCCTGCTTCTGATATATTTAAAGAATTATTTATTGTTTGCATTGATGTTAACTATATGCCCCTCAACATGTTTTTTTTGCGTCTCTTATTATCTGCTTGCATCTCCTTTGTGCTTGCTTCATTTGAGCAAAACTTCAATTTTCTGCAGGAATCCTTTTCTCTAAAAGTTAGGGATGTACGAAAGTCTTACCTGGCTCTGCGCCAGGCAATCCGCGGTGGGGGAGAGGCGCTCTGTCCCTCCCCTGGAATCCTCCCCGGCCGGCTCCACTCTGCGGCAGCTCCATGGATCTGCCGGCCGGGGCTGGCCACAGCTGGAGTTGTGGCCAGGCTGCTGCAGCCACAAATGACACCATTTGCGTCCTTGCTCTTTGCTGTGATAGGCTATGTAAATACTTACGTAGCCTATCACGGCTGACTGCAAGGACGCAAATGGCGGCCTCTACAATGGCCACCATTTGTGGCCACAGCAGCCTGGCATCAGCCGGCCGGAAGACCAGCCAGAGCCACTGTCGCCGCCGGAGCCGCTGCCCCCGCATCTGCCGCCAGGTAAGCTCCGTCCCGAGGGGATACTGCGAGGTGGCGGGGGGGGGGAAGCTGTTCTGCCACGGATTCCAGGGGACTGCTCACTGGAGTCCATGGAGGAATTCTCTGACATCCCTATTAAAAGTTTCCTTGTTACTACTTGTTAACCATGCTGGTGGTTTCTTGGACTTGGTACTACTTTTCCTAACCTGTAGTATACATTCTAGCTGAGCTTCTAATATTGGGGTTCTAATTAACCTCCAAGCATTTTGAAGGGACTTAACTAGGGGTGCACGAAAGCCACTTACCTGGTCTCGCAGCTTGTTCGCGGTGGGGGGGAGGCGCTTCGCTGCTCCCCCCGAAGTTCAGGCCGGGGGGGGAGGCTTCCCGCCTCGCCCGGCCGAAATTCAGGCCGGGGGGGAGGCTTCCCGCCTCGCCCGGCCGAAATTCAGGCCGGGGAGGAGGTGCCTCGCCTCGCCCGGCCGCGAAATAAAAAGTTAAAAAAAAAATGCCCCCGTGATAGGCTATGTGACGATTAACGTAGCCTATCACAGCTAGATCTGCAAAGTCAGCCGTGATAGGCTACGTTAATCGTCACGTAGCCTATCACGGGTGACTTTAAAAAAAAAAGCGCGTACGCAAATGGCGGCCCCCATAGGGAGCCGCCATTCGCGTTCCTTATTTGGTCGCTGTAGTCTATGTAAATCTTTACGTAGACTACGGCGAAAATAAGGGCAATGCAAATAGCGTTGCCCTTATTTTTGCCGTAGTCTACGTAATCTTTACGTAGACTACAGCGACCAAATAAGGAACGTGAATGGCGGCTCCCTATGGGGGCCGCCATTAGCCGTACGTGCTTTTTTTTTTTTTTAAGTCACCCGTGATAGACTATGTGACGATTTACGTAGCCTATCATGGCTGACTTTGCAAATCTAGCCGTGATAGGCTACGTTAATCGTCACGTAGCCTATCACAGGGGCATTTTTTTTTTTTTTTACTTTTATTGGAATGGCGGCGGCGGCAGCCGGTCGAAAGACCGGCTGCCGCCTTTGCCCCTGTCGAAGACCTGACGAACTGCCGCCGGGACCTGCCGCCGGGAGGGACATTCGGGAAAGGTAAGTCCCGTCCTGGGGGGGGTGCGGGGGGGGGGTGCGGAGAATTTCTCCCCGAAACTACTTCGGGGGGCCGAACACGTTGGCACTCGACCCCCCAAAGTTTCGGGGAGAAATTCTCCCCCATCCCTAGACTTAACTTTCTTGGCTCCCCCTTTCAATGTCCTTTTTACTTGTTTCCTCATCTTAAGAGAAATTTCCTCTTTTGAAGTCAAACATGATTGTGCTGGACTTCTTTGACAATTTTCAGTAATTTGACAACTATGTATTAAATCTGATAGCACTGTGATCACTGCTTCTGATTGGTTCAACAACATCCACATCTTGTACTAGGTCCTGAGTGGCACCACTTGGGATTAAATCCCTGGGCACCTCCCCTCTGGTTGATTCCATGAGCAACTGTTCTCAGGCACAGTCATTTAGGGCATCGAGAAACTTAACCTCTTTGTCATGACTGGAACACGCATTTACCCAGTCAATGTGGGCATAATTGAAGTCACCCATTATTACAACACTTCCTTGTTTGGAGGCCTCCCTGATTTCATTTTCCATCTCAAGGTCACTCTGAACATTCTGGTCTGGGAGACGATAGCACGTTCCTTTCCAGTAATTTTAGGAGCCTGGTATTGTCACCCACAGCACTTCTGTGGAAGAAACTACCCCTTTTAGGTGTTCCAGTCTGCTTGACACTATGCCCTCTTTGACATACAGGGCAGCCCATCCCCCAGTATGCCTCTCCCTGTCCTTCCTATAGAGTTTATATCCAGAGATGACTGTATACCACTGGTTCTCTCCATTTCACCAGGTTTCTGTAATGCCCATTATATCCAAGTTCTCCTTTAAAACCAAGCATGCCAACTCTCCCATTTTGGCTTGGAGGCTTCTAGCATTTGCATAGAAACACCTATACACGGTGTCCCTCCCTAGGTGCCTCTGCCGTGTGCATCTTTTGTTACGGAACTTTGGCCCCTTTGATTGGCTATTATGTTCTACGATGTACTCCTGGCCTATTTCCTCCCCTTCTTCATTTGGGCGATCAAAAACATTTCCATCTTCATCCTTTTGGGATGATTTAACCCGAACCAGATGCTTTGCAGCTCCTCTCGACTTTTTTCCAGGGTTTAGTTTAAAAGCTGCTCTGCCACCCTTAAGTTTAGCACTAGCAGTCTGGTTCCATTCTGGTTCAAGTGGAACCTGTCTCTCTTTTACAGGGCCTGCCTTGCCCCGACATGCCCAGATTTTCCCCAAATGTTTCCTAGTGTCTGACAAATCTGAATCCCTCCTACAGACACCACTGTCTCATCCACATGTTGAGTGCTCCTTCACATAGAACTTTTATCCTGCTATTGAGATTGCTCACTCACAGAAGTTTGCAGGCCCTTTAGATGACGTCGTGAACCTCCAGGGCACCTCCTGCACTAAATGGCCTGTGTTCCATTTTTAAATAGATCACAGATAATGAGCTATCAAATTACTCCTACTTGTTTTCCGCTTGAGTCCCCTCCATGAAAAAGCTGCAAGAAGAGGAGCTAGATCAATGAAACATTTGGAAGACTCAGATAAGGGGGAGGAGGAGGGGGGAAAGGGGAGGGAGAAAAGGAAGCCACATGAAAAGGGAGTCCATTGTGATCCTGCATTTAAAACAGAAGCAGAAAGCCCCGTTCTAAATGCAGGATTTTAGGCTGCTGCAGAGATGCTCTGAGACTCTTCACCCCTAGACAGCATGTGATATTGCAACCTTCACACCAGGCAGGCAATTTACCATGCCCATCCCAAACCCAGCTATGTGTCTAATGATTGAATCTCCCACTACCACAAGCCCCCCACCCCCCAGAGGCGCATTCTCGGAGCAAGAGGATATTTTTCTTCTGAGGAATGGGTCCCTTCCAAGGAATCATTTCCCTCTTCCTCGGAATGACACCCTCCTTCCCCAGAAGAAGGCTCAGAAGAAGAGCTGTCACAGTGGGATTGGGACACTGCTATTAGGTCTCCAGAGGTCTCGTTCACCAGCCTCTCTGCCTCTCCTGGTTAGCCACCTTGGCTCCAAGGGAATGTACTTATTTCATTACCCCAAGCACACATGTGCTCATTACCCCAAGCACACAGATAACAGATAGCAGATAGTCATACATGTGGCACTCAGTGTAATACACAGGATAGCCCCCACATCCCTGCTGGCTTTCTACCTTAATAACTGTGTTGTTGTTGTTTTTAAAAATACTGGGTTAATGTTATTACATTATAGAGTTTGGAGCTTGAGTGAACATGGAAAGCCCTTTACACAATATGTTAAATGACAAAGTTTTAAAAAAATCAAATCAACTAAAATTCAGTCATGTCTTTTAATAGAAAGGATCTGGAGAGTATCTGGCATTGGCTAAGGATTATGGTGTCAGTGGAAACTCTTAGCTGCAATCTAATTTTGCAAAGGCATTGGTGCTGCTGTCACATAATCAACGTTGTCACTGAAAGGCCAATGGAATTATCTGGGCCTGGCTGCCACATTCAAGTGAGTATATGTCTGAAATCTTAATTAAAATGGAGAAATAATAAAGTAAAATGGTCAAAGCAGGACCAGTTGTGTGGTGGGAGAGATACAGTATCATCCAAATGCATCAGAAAATGGTGAGCTGAAGGTACATGATAACCAGATTCCAGACTGCATGGGAAAGTGTTCAGGGTTTCCATTTTAGTCTTCTGATGGGAGAGCAGATAATTAATATGGGCATCAGACATTTGCACCAGTACCAGCAACCTGTTTTAGATATGGGCATGCTGTTACATGTACATGCTCTTCCATTACATATATATAGGACTACACTTCTAGCTAGATTGCTTTTAACAGCAAAAGAGGCAAAGAATAGCAAAGCTATTCCATTGAAACATCCTTCCTCATTTTGTGAATGTTGAAGCTGCAAACTGACTTACCTGGGAGTAAGTCCCATTGAACTCAATGCTTGCTTATGAGTAGTCTTGTGTAGGATTGCAGAGTATGTTTGTTTCTTACAAGAATTTTGTAAAAACATTTTGTTTGTGTATGGTCAGAAAATAAAATTGGATTCCATCCATATGGGATATCAAACACCTCTATAGAATAATATATGTTCACAGCCTGTCTGCTTCTCAGATAGCCTGAGGATGGATGCAAAAGGCTGGGATTCTAAAGCTGCAATCCTATGCTCACACTGGGGAGTATGTCCAACTGAAGTCAGTGAGACTTACTTCCAAGTAGACATGGATAGGACTGAATTGTGAACACAATTTACTAGTGAATTCAGAAGTTCCTTAATTCCTGAAAGGGATCCATTGTTTAGAGTGACTTAATCCCATTATTTTCCCCTTCATGGATCACTGCCTTGTTGTGGCGAAGGGGCTTGCGTAACTCAGTGAACCCATAAGTTATGCCGTGCAGGGCCACCCAAGACGGACAGGTCATGGCAGAGAGTTTTGACAAAATGTGGTCCACTGGAGGAGGAAATGGCAACCCACTCCAGTATTCTTGCCAAGAAAACCCCATGGAACGTATCACAAGGCTAAAAGAGATGACGCCGGAAGATGAGCCCCTCAGGTCGGAAGGTGTCCAATATACTACTGGGGAAGAGCAGAGGGAATTTCCAAGTAGTGCCAGAAAGAGTGAAATGGCTGGGCCAAAGCCGAAAGGACACTCAGCTGTGGATGTGTCTGGTGGTGAAAAGAAAATCCAATGCTGTAAAGAACAATATTGTTTAGGAACCTGGAATGTCAGATCAACAAATCAAGGTAAGCTGGAGGTGGTCAAACATGAGATGGCAAGATTGAACTTCGACATCTTGGGAATCAGTGAACTAAAACGGACAGGCATGGATGAATTTAATTCAGGTGACCATTATATCTACTACTGTGGGCAAGAATCCCTTAGAAGAAATGGAGTAGCACTCATAGTCAATAAAAGGGTGGGAAAAGCAGTACTGGGGTACAATCTCAAAAATGATAGAATGATCTCAGTATGAATCCAAGGCAAACCATTCAACATCACAGTAATTCAAGTCTATGCCCCAACCACTGAGGCTGAGGTTGATCTGTTCTATGAAGACCTACAACACCTTCTAGAACTAACACCAAAAAAAGATGTCCTCTTCATCATAGGGGATTGGAACGCTAAAGGAGGAAGTCAAGAAATCACTGGGATAACAGGCAGGCATGGCCTTGGTGTACAAAATGAAGCAGGACAAAGGCTAATAGAGTTTTGCCAAGAGAACACGCTGATCATAGCAAACACTCTTTTCCAACAGCACAAGAGGCGACTCTACACATGGACATCACCAGATGGTCAATATTGAAATCAGATTATGTACTTTGCAGCCAAAGATGGAGAAGCTCTATACACTCAGTAAAAACAAGACCTGGAGTTGACTGTGGCTCAGATCATGAGCTGCTTCTTGCAAAATTTCGGCTGAAATTGAAGAACGTAGGGAAAACCACTAAACCATTCAGGTATGACCTAAATCATATCCCTTATGAATATACAGTGGAGGTGATGAATAGATTTCAGGGATTAGACCTGATAGACAGAGTGCCTGAGGAACTATGGACAGAGGTTCGTCACATTGTTCAGGAGGCAGCAACTCAATCCATCCCAAAGAAAAAGAAATGCAAGAAAGCAAAGTGGCTGTCTGAGGAGGCTTTACAAGTAGCTGAGGAAAGAAGGGAAGCGAAAAGCAAGGGAGAAAGGGGAAGATATATCCAACTGAATGCAGAGTTCCAGAGAATAGCAAGGAGAGACAAGAAGGCCTTCTTAAATGAACAGTGCAAAGAAATCGAGGAAAAGAATAGAATGAGAAAGACTAGAGATCTCTTCAAGATCTCAAGGGAACGTTTTGTGCAAAGATGGGCATGATCAAGGACAAAGAAGGCAGGGACCTAACAGAAGCAGATGAGATTAAGAAGAGGTGGAAAGAATACACAGAAGAACTATATAGGGAAGATCTGAATGTCCCTGATAGCCATGATAGTGCAGTCACTGAACTTGAGCCAGACATCCTAAAGAGTGAAGTCAAGTGGGCCTTAGGAAGCATTACTAACAACAAAGCTAGCGGAGATGACAGTATTCCAGTTGAGCTATTTAAAATCCTAAAAGATGATGCTGTTAAAGTGCTGCACTCAATATGTCAACAAATTTGGAACACTCAACAGTGGCCACAAGACTGGAAAAGGTCAGTTTACATTCCAATTCCAAAGAAGGGCAATGCCAAAGAGTGTTCAAACTACCGTATAATTGCGCTCATTTCACATGCCAGCAAGGTGATGCTCAAAATCCTACAAGCTAGGCTTCAGCAGTATGCGAACCGAGAACTACTGGAAGTACAAGCTGGGTTTCGAAGAGGCAGAGGAACTAGAGACCAAATCGCCAACATTCGCTGGATCATGGAGAAAGCAAGAGAATTCCAGAAAAACATCTATTTCTGCTTCATTGACTACGCTAAAGCCTTTGTTTGTGTGGATCACAACAAACTGTGGCAAATTCTTAAAGAGATGGGAGTACCAGACCACCTTACCTGTTTCCTGAGAAACCTGTACGAGGGTCAAGAAGCAACAGTCACAACCAGACATGGAACAACCGATTGGTTCAAAATTGGGAAAGGAGTACGACAAGGCTGCATATTGTCTCCCTGCTTATTTAACTTATATGCAGAGTACATCATGAGAAACGCCGGGTTGGATGAATCACAGGTCGGAATTAAGATTGCCGGGAGAATTATCAACAACCTCAGATACGCAGACGATACCACCCTAATGGCAGAAAGCGAAAAGGATCTAAAGAGCTTCTTGTTGAGGGTGAAAGAGGAGAGTGCAAAAGCTGGTTTGAAATTCAACATTAAAAAAACGAAGATCATGGCATCTGGCCCCATCACTTCCTGGCATATAGAAGGGGAAGAAATGGAAGCAGTGACAGATTTTACTTTCTTGGGCTCCAAGATCACCGCAGACGGTGACTGTAGCCATGAAATTAAAAGACGCTTACTCCTTGGGAGGAAAGCTATGGCCAACCTAGACAGCATGGTAAGAAGCAGAGACACCACCTTGCCGACAAAGGTCCGTATAATCAAAGCTATGGTTTTCCCAATGGTAACGTATGGTGTGAGAGCTGGACTATAAAGAAGGCTGAGCGCTGAAGAATTGATGCCTTCGAACTGTGGTGCTGGAGAAGACTCTTACGAGTCCCCCGGACCGCAAGGAGGTCAAATCAGTCCATCCTAAAGGAAATCAACCCTGAGTGCTCATTGGAAGGACAGATCCTGAAGCTGAAGCTCAAATATTTTGGCCACCTAATGCGAAGAGAAAACTCCCTGGAAAAGACCCTGATGCTGGGAAAAATTGAAGGCAAAAGGAGAAGGGGATGGCAGAGGATGAGATGGCTAGATAGCATCACCGATGCAATGAATATGAACTTGAGCACACTCCGGGAGAGAGCGCAGGACAGGAAGGCCTGGCGTGCTATGGTCCATGGGGTCACGAAGAGTCGAACATGACTTAACGACTGAACAACAACAATCCCATTATTTATTTATTTGCATTTCAAGCTATGCATCATATGCAATCATATCTACAATTCTCACTCCATTTCATGCATCTGATGAAACAGACCACTGCCTGGGAAAGCTCATGACATAAACCGGTTGGCCTATAAAGGAATCCCAGCATCCCTTCTTTTCGTATTTTACATTTCGCTACATTCTACAGTGGGAAGGAAATTTGTGCTTCTCTGACAGGATGATCAATGAATTACATAAAGGCATTTGCATGACCATGATGCACGCTATTATAATGACTGAGTAGTTTCATATATATACAAATATTCCCCTTGAACTGAAATGTCAGACAGGAATGTGAAAACATACTTTACTTTTATTGTCTTTCAGGTATGAATGGCAACAATTAATTTGTACTGTCGATTCCTGAAACATGTTTGATGTGAACTCTGAACAGTGAAGAACCCCCCCCCCCCGAGAATTACATTGGATGGTCAGTAGAACTTCAAAAGGTGAGTGTTTTATTCCTTTCTCATGATGATACTGGATGCAGAAGTTAAGCACTTTCATTTATGGTCTGCTCAGTTGTGTGACTTGTTTTTTTTACAGACCAGAAGAGTTCCTTAATTGTTATATATTCCTTGTATGCTTATATTTCATATAATTCAAAGACATTATGTTGCACTGTAAATCTTTTATCCTTCCCTATACTCACATCAATTGAATTTTCTCTATATAAGCAGTGATGTCTTCACACCAAAACAAATTGTATATAACCTTTTTTTGTGTGTGTTCACATTTTATTTTGGAAAACAGGTGCTTTAAAATTTTTAGAATTTTTTTAAACAAAATTCTAAAAAAAAGAAAGAGGAGAAAAAGAAAAATCACAGTATTTACAAAGATCATAAATGGCTTAGCCATGCAAAACAAAAGACTTTGGTTTTATCCCCCTTTTAACTTTGGTTTAAACATTGACCAAGATTAATTTTTGTTCCCTTGCCAATAAAGCCTTAACCAATGCTGAGAGGACTTTAACAGGATACGTCTGTAATATTTTATACAGTATTGAATTTATAGGACATTTCATGTATTTAATCCATGCCAATACACTACAGGAAGCTTTTATTTAAGACATCAGTCACTACTGCCCAGACATTCAACATTTTACAAATTTACAACACTGTTTTTTCCCTAAGTGGCAAAATACATTTCCTAATTTCTATCTCATTTTCCTTCTACGTAACCTTCTAACCAGTTACAGAATCTTCCTGTTTCCCTGGCTCGTAAATCTGTAAACAGAAACCTGATGCTTATTCTAGTAACATCTTCCTGCCGTTATCAAAATTATCTATTACATTCTCCCAGATCTTCTGCTATGAGGAAACATTGCTTAATACTGCTGCCTATTTGCCCTGATCTATCCAAATGTTTCTTTTTATGCTAACTTTCTAAAAAAATTCTCAAGCATAAAACAGGTTTATAAAGTTACAATCTTGAATGTAACTAAAGATACATAGATTTCATTTCATTGTTACAATTTCATGTACTTCTTGATAAATTATGTACCAGTTAAAAACACTAAAATTATTTCAAGGTGCAATATCTGTAGTGTAGTTAACAAAAACGCACACACACAAAAATATATATTCTATTTTGTGGAAAAATGCAGCTTTGATATGATCACTTTAAAAACAAACAAACACAAACCTCCAATTCTGACTGATTTTTTTTTTTTGAAATTAAAAAGATAATTTTTAAGGCAGTGGATAACAAAAATATTTCAGAACTAATTTTTAATTCCAGTCATTCATACTATATATCATGGAACTGCAAGAACAATTAGTTTTCCAGAATGCTATCAATAAAAAGATTTTCCTGTCTAAAAAAGACTTATTAGTAGACATCTGTGTACATGACAACGTGAATCTTGCTGACTACCCGATTCTTCTTTTGGCAGTTATATACATGTCCTTTATAGTTGATCAGGTTTTCATTATTTTATAAACTGGTTAGCTTTCTTTTTCTTTTCTTTTTACAGATGCATTTCTCCCTTTTTCTTCAGTAGTGTTTGAAAAGCAGAGAAAAGAAGTGTCTCATTTTCCCATAAGGCAATCTTATAAATTAAATACTTGCTGTGCAAAGTAGGAGCTTTACTGATAGCAATCAGAATTAGAAATGTACCTCCTTAAAGGGTGCGAAAACCAATGGAAATAAAAACATTACACTATACATCAGATTACCAGCGACTCCCAGAACAAAGCCTTACAGTGTATAAAAATAGCTACGTAAAAAATTTACATAAAGGCAAACCAAAAGAAATCTTCAGTGCAGACATTTACAAAAAAAAATATATTCAAACAGAACACAAATTTGTGACCTATTATCACGGCTGCTGCCAAAATTAGTTTTGCTGATATTTCTGTAAGCTTGAGATAACAGTGTAAATTCCTTGAAAAACTTGAGAGAATGGTCTGTGTAATACTTGAACCATAAATAGCCGTCACGTCTTTGTATATATCTTAAATACAATCCATGTTCATGCTTCAGTTGGTCTACGTTTATTCTCTGAAAATGAGAAAAACAAGATCAGCCAAGATCTAGTGTGGTGGTGGAGATGATGGTAATGATGATGCAAGAGTATGGTGGGACTGCTAGTCTTTTCCACATAACATGACATGTCACTAAGCAAAGTAAATCACTCCAGGAGTTGTCATTAGTGAGTTAAGAAAATATTTTGGTTGTATATTCTAATGATTTTAATGAGGAGTTCCATGTGTTGCAGAGAGAAGTAGGCAGGGAGGCCAGACATACTCCGCTTAAAAAACAAAAATAGGAACGAACAGGCAGTAAAGCAAGGAAACTATAACAGTGAAGAGTAACACCCTGCACATATTTTTTCAGGAAGTGATGAAAATTCCTTCCCCAGATCATTAACTGTTTGGATCTCTGAGCTGACTTTTCCAAGTGCTACATTATACTGCTTTCTAAAAGGCTATGATGAACTAGCTGAGAACAGTTGCTACAATCCTGTGCCCTTCACAAGCACAAACAGTTGCTCCTCAGAAGGCCGCAGTTTACCCCCCCCCCCGCCCCTCTTGCCAGGAATCCTCTCTCTTGCCAGTGGCTAACTTCTTGATAAATTATGTACCAGTTAAAAACCCTAAAATTATCCCAAGATGCGATATCTTGACACACTGTAGCCAAGCCAGGAACACTGCAGCTCTGAAGATTTAGGGTTTCCTTTAAATTGAAGCCTTCCGTTTAACATCGTATGACAATAGCCAGAAGCTGGCTCCTAGCCCAGGCTGCTCTCAGGTGCGCAAATGCTCAGGCTAGAATAGGCTGTTGTAAACCCAGGAGCAGAAGGGCCTGTGTTTAACGTGAATAGCATCTATGCTGGTTGTGTTGCCCCTTTTGAAATAACTTCCTTTGGCCTTCCTGAATCCTAGGTTCTGTTCTGTAGTGTCTCACCTTCCACCAGTGCTTGAATTATAGGTGAAAAGGTGAGGGATAGTAGGTTAATAGAAACTCCCACCCCCACCCTGGATATAGCCACATTATAGTCCCTATAGGTTCTAAGGAGGCACCAGAAAAGGTCCGGGGGAGGGGGGGATCAGCCTTTTCTTACCATTCTCCTGTAAACTGAGCACCATCTCCAACCTTTCCTAAAGTTACTGTGCAGGTCCTGAATCCTGTTGCCTGTGGTTCTAGTACTGAGTTACTCAGTACTGACTACTTCTAGTATTGAGGCTTTCCTAAGCCCTGGCTGCCTTCTGCTTTTCCTGAGTTCCTAGTCCTTTCTGCCTTAAGTTTTGGGTCCAGTGGCTAATTGCTCATCAGGGCTTAAGGAGCTCTGGTCCTCCTGAAATGACTTTTTAAGTGTCTGAATTCTGATTTTAGTATGGATTAAAACCCATTCTTACTCTGTTTCTTTGAAGATGGTCTTGGAAAGTGGCCTTCTGAAATTTATTTATTTATTTATTTATTTATTTCATTTCTATACTGCCCAATAGCCGAAGCTCTCTGGGCAGTTCACAAAAATTAAAACCAAACAACACACAATAAAACAATTTAAAATATATAGAACATTAAAACCACAATATAACAATACAACCACAATAAAACCTAGCAGCAGTGCAGGAGTTTAAAATACAGATTTAAAACAGCAAAGCTAAAAATTTAGAAAGCTAAAATGCCTGGGAAAATAAAAAGGTCTTCACCTGGTGCTGAAAGGAATACAATGTAGGTGCCCGGCGAACCTCACTAGGGAGCTCATTCCAGAGCCGGGGTGCCATAGCAGAAAAAGCCCTCCTCCTAGTAGCCACCCGCCTCACTTCCTTTGGCAGGGGCTCACGGAGAAGGGCTGCTGCTGATGATCTTAAGGTCCGGGCAGGCACATATGGGAGGAGGCGATCCTTCAGATAACCTGGCCCCAAGCCGTTAAGGGCTTTGAATGCTAACACCAGCACTTTGAATCGGGCCCGGAAATGGACTGGCAGCCAGTGCAGCTGGAAAGTACTGGCGTAATATGAGCTCGCAGGCCAGTCCTTGTTAACAATCTTGCTGCCCTATTTTGGACCAGCTGAAGTTTCCAGACCGTTTTCAAAGGCAGCCCCATGTATAACGCATTGCAGTAATCCAGACGAGAAGTTATCAGAGCATGGATAACTGTAGCTAGGCTATCTCTGTCCAGAGAAGGGCGTAGTTGGTATACCAGCCTAAGCTGATAAAAAGTGCTCCGTGCCACGGAGTTCACCTGTGCCTCAAGTGACAGTTCTGGATCCAAGAGCATCGCCAAACTACGAACCTGATCCTTTAGGGGGAGTGCAACGCCCTCCAGAACAGGTTGAATATCACCTAGCCGGGCAGACGAACCACCCACTAACAGTACCTCCATCTTGTCTGGATTGAGTTTCAGTTTATTGGCCCTCATCCAGTCCATTACCGTGCCCAGGCACAGATTCAGAACAGCCACTGCCTCACCTGGGTTTGATGAGAAAGAGAGGTAGAGCTGGGTGTCATCTGCATATTGATGGCACCTCAGCCCACACCTCCGGATTACCTCCCCCAGCGGTTTCATGTAGATGTTAAACAGCATGGGGGATAAAATAGAGCCCTGTGGAACCCCATGGCACAATTGCCATGGCACAGAGCAATAATCCCCCAGCACCACCTTCTGGAATCGGCCATCCAAGTAGGAGCGGAACCACTGTAGTGCAGTGCTTCCAACTCCCAACACAGACAACCTATCCAGAAGGATACCATGGTCGATGGTATCGAAAGCCGCTGAGAGGTCCAGGAGAATCAACAGGGTTGCACTCCCCCTGTCCCTCTCCCGGCAGAGGTCATCCCACAGGGCGACCAAGGCAGTTTCCGTTCCAAAACCAGGCCTGAAGCCCGACTGAAATGGATCTAGATAATCCGTTTCATTCAAGAGTGCCTGGAGCTGTCCTACAACCACCCGCTCAAGCACCTTGCCCAGGAAGGGGATGTTGGCCACTGGCCTATAATTGTTAACATCCTCTGGGTCCAGGTTAGGCTTTTTCAGGAGTGGTCTAATTACTCCCTCTTTTAAAGCGGCAGGCACCACTCCCTCTCTCAAGGAGGAATTTACAACCTCCTGGACCCAGCCAGACATCCCCTCCTTGTTTGATTTAATAAGCCATGAAGGACAAGGGTCAAGCACACAAGTGGTCGATCGGACTTGGCCAAGCACCTTGTCCGCATCCTCAGTAACTGAAACTCATCCAATAAAACTGGACCAGACGGTGGTCTGAACGCCTCTACCAATGGAACTGCATTAATGGTGGTGTCCAATTCATGACGAATCTGAGTGACTTTATCCTCAAAGTGCCGTGCAAACTCGTCACAGCGTGCCACTGATGGTTCCACCGTCTCTCTCCCTGGCCCAGAATGTAACAGGCCGCGAACCACTCGGAAAAGCTCCGCTGGACGACACTGAGAAGATGCAATGCTGGTGGAAAAGAACTGTCTCTTTGCCACCCTCACCGCCACAGAGTAGGCTTGATAGTGGTCACTTACCTGTGTTCAGTCAGACTCAGCATGAGTTTTCCTCTACCTGCATTCTAGCCATCTCCCCTCTTGCTTCATTGCCCTCAGCTCAGGTGTATACCAAGGAGCTAGCTGGGCTCTGCTCAGAGGGAGAGGGTGCTTGGGCGCGATCGTGTCAACCACCCGAGTCATCTCTGCATTCCACAGAGTGACCTGGGCTTCGACAGGAGCACCAGCCATACCAGCAGGAAAATCCCCCAGAGCCCTCTGGAATCCATCAGAATCCATTAATCTCTGGGGGTGGACCATTTTAATAAGTCCCCCACCCTTGCAGAGGGGGAAGGCTGCCAGGAGTCTAAACCTCAGCAGGAAGTGATCTGTCCATGACAAAGGGACAGATGTTAATTC
Organism: Heloderma suspectum; assembly: GCF_057233095.1. Taxonomy (NCBI): domain Eukaryota; kingdom Metazoa; phylum Chordata; class Lepidosauria; order Squamata; family Helodermatidae; genus Heloderma; species Heloderma suspectum. Next base: position 54,615,815 of record NC_139460.1, on the reverse strand, counting down.
CTCCACTTTCAGATCACCATCCTCCTGCCCAGTCGAGAAAACCAGATCAAGTGTGTGTCCTTTTATATGTGTTGGGCCGATGACATGTTGGGACAGCCCCATGGTTGTCATGGCAGCCATGAAGTCCTGAGCCGCCCTGGATACAGCGGCCTCGGCATGGAAGTTGAGTTCCCCCAGGACCATCGTCCTAGGGGTCCTCAACACCAAGTCCGAGACCACCTCCGTCAGCTCAGGCAGGGAGTCTGATGGGCAGCGGGGTGGGCGGTACACCAACAGAATCCCCAATCTGTCCCGGGTACCCAACACAAGGTACAAACTCTCAAGATCTGCACTCGAATGAGCAGGAAGCCTGGAGAGGGAGATTGAATTCCTATAGACCACGGCAACCCCCCCTCCCCAACCCTCAAGTCGGTGTTGGTGCTGCACCGAGTACCCAGGAGGGCACAGCTGGGAGAGAGTGACCCCTCCCAGTTCCCCCACCCAGGTCTCAGTAAGACATATCAGGTCAGCCCCCTCATCCACAATCAAATCATGGATGAGGGAGATTTTATTTTGGGCCGACCTGGCATTCAGCAGCAGCACCACCAGACCCGAGGGCAGACTGGTAAGGCTGCCAGGAACCATCAGGTTGGGGGAAGAACCAGAAGAGGGGACAGCTGTAAGGTGTCTAGCCCCTCTTCTCCTCAGCTGGCCTGTTAATCCCCCAACTCCATACCTCCCCCTGCCCTTGACCACAGTTATAGTGGCACCTCCCCGACCCCCTGAGTTGCCCAATAGTCCTCCCAGGCACATATTAAAATGTTAGAGTATAAAATGATTCAACAGTATAAAGGAATATAAAAGATAAAAGAGATAAAAGAGAACAACAGCTAAGAAGGAGCAGATAAAGTCCACGTTTGCCCCTTTCCCCCTCGTCTTTAAAGCTGCTGCCCTCTGCTGCTGCTATTTGCTGCTGGTATCTGTGGCTGCTGGAAAGAAAAGTAAGCCTCCTCATGATGGCATAAAATGGTCAAGCCAGAATGAACCCAGTGGATGATCTAGTCTAGCTTACTACTCTGAAGCAGGAGTCTCTACATGTAAGGCATCATGGCTAAGTAACCTTTCTCAGAGGAGGAAAAGTCCAAAGAATAAAACTTCACAACCTCTATGAAGACACAGGGACAAATTGTAGTCACTGGGAGTGGGCAGAGTTACCTGTTTTGGATTTAAATTCTGGGCTCAGTCCAAAGAGACACACTGGTTATACTTTGCTTAGTAAGTCACAACTGTTTGCATTACTTTAGTAAAGATTCTGTTGCTAATGCATTTGAAGGGTTGTAGTCAGGTCAGTCTCAGGATGTCTAAGACAGAGACAATGCTGGTCTATTGGTCTGTCTCATAGTCAGGTAATAACGGTTGGCTGTTCCTCAAATATAATAAGTATTCTTAGAGCACAGTTCTCATTTCCACCCACAGAAAGCCACAACAAGCAACTGAAAGAGCTGCAGAATACATTCCAAGTGATGAACAGATAAATCTTGGGTCCCTCTGCATGTGAATACACAGTATAAGCTCATTGTTCATTTAAACAGTGCAGAGACTAAAAAGTGTTTTGATTTTACTGAGGACAGAAAGAATACATTATAAAGTTGTTCACACATACCTGGAATGGTGACTGACTAGTTCTCTCGCTCTCTTTCTCTTTCTCAAGCTTCTGATTTGTGATTGTTTTCTTCTAACTTCTTATTTTCTTCTATATTCCCAAGATCTTTATCTACATGTTTTGAGGCTGACCTAAAATGGAGACAACACCACTTGGATCAATGCACATTTTTCCTCCACAAGAATGGATTCTTACACTTCAGCTACTATCACATTTGCAAGAGAGAGATCGTAACACAGTGATGCAATAACATTGTACACACTTAGTGACGACTGAGTTTGATGTTTATCTTGCCCTCATTTATAAATTTACACATGATTGGGTTATGCTGGCTGTACGAATTTGTGTTTCTTCACAAAAGTTCCCAAACAAGATTCTATTCATGTTTCCTTGAAGACAGTGTTATTGCTAACACCAAAGCACTGAAAGGACATTTTTATCAATACAGCAACCACTCCTTCTGCATTAAGGTAAAATGGCTTTTTTGAAGTCTAAACCATACAGCTGAAGATGTTAATGAATGAGAAGTTATGAAGCACTGCTTAAAAGAACATGCATGCTTTTCTACACTAGCTGTGTTCTGCTTGTGCACAAAAAAATAGATGTTTTGGATTTCTGTTCATTATGAATGGCAACTTCTGGGAACAGCTCATTTCTCATACTAGCATCTTCATGAGGCTTGATGTGCCTGCCAGTACTGGTCTCCAGACAAAGGGAGGGGAACCCTTCCTCCAAAACCAAACATGCAGAGGTTGCTGGCTAATTCTCTGAGCCTCCCTTCAGAAAATATACTTACTAGGGAGTAAGCTCCATTGAACTCAATGGGACTTACTTCTGAGTAAACATACACAGGATTGCGCAGTTAAGGCTCCTCTGCCACTGTCACCCCAGGCGGTTCTGGGGTTTTAGCAACCTTCAGCCTCTAATTCCTTTTTCCTCTCCACCACGCAACAAATCATTTGCTCTGGCGGTGTTTGCTTTCCTGAACATGCTTTGAAAGCATGTGGATTTCATCCTTATGCTGATGTTTGGAAATCCACTGGCACAATCCCCCTCTAGCTTGCAGGTGTCTGTTTCAGTGTGCCTGACACTCACACGCACCTGTGTCTAGAAATGCCCTGAATGCTCAAGAGTGGGGAAGAGAAAAGGAGGTATGACTCATTTAAACCAGAAGATTCACTTTTCTATAACGACAGATGTATTAATTGAGTGAAGGCATTGAGTAGCTTAACATAATACCTTGCTAAAGTTTTCATTACATGGCGGAAAAGCTTTCACAGTCTGCCAAGGTGAAAGGCTCCTGTATTAGTGTGATAACATTTTAAAGACTTCAGCTTGAAAATGTAAATGCACAAATCCATATAAGTTATACAAATTAAATCCCTTGTGTCAAAGGAAGCTTAACACATGCACACTTCTTTTGCAGAAAGAGAGTGGTGACAAGTTTATGTCTATGCTGGGTATGGCCTGAGGTGCTGAAGTGACTGACTTTTCAAATGCATAGTGCAGCAAAGCAGTGATGCAAAAGATCATACATAGACATGCTGTAAAGGTTTCCAAGGCTTACTGAGCTCTGTTTTCTGGAAAAGGAAAACTGTTGTACATTTTTGATATAAGGTTAACAAAGGAGAATTTATATAAGGCAATTCAATACTCCCAAGACTAGGCAAGGAGGTAGTGTTTCTTTTCTTGTTATCACTTTATTGCCAGAAAAAGATGACTTCATATGTTCACCTTCACATTGATTCTATTTCTGTGTCGTGCCTTCACTATGCAGAAAATAAGAAAAATGTGCAAAGTGGCATCTTCTTTCACCATCATGTTTCTACTGATAGGCAGTTTCTGCTTTTTTCTTGGCACATTGAAATGGAACTGTGATAATGGAATAAGTAAGTTCTTGTGCTTTGTATGTTCTCCGTGGTGCTCTTCCTACACCAAATCAGCATAAAAATCTGCTGAAAGAAGCAAAACTGCATTCAATGGATGCAGGAAACAAAGGGAATAGGACGCCTGATATTGGCAAATAGTGGAGTGACAGGAGCAGGGGCTAATAGTAATTTCAGACAACTACTATAGAGAAAACCTTGAACACCTGAGTGCTGTTATTATGTGTTTGTTCTACAGAATCTCTCATCATTTATCAAGGTTCTCCCTTAAAATTAAAGTTTACATTAGGCATTGCAGCCTCTTTATGCCTATATAAGGGGCACACTACATATAGGGAACACAGCAAATGGGAAACAAAGTATTCCAGTTTTTTCTTGGAAGAGCCATTTGCTCATGATAAAGACAATGTGTGTGATGTATTTAGGGGTGCCCTACAAGGCCCTGGCCCTTGAGGTCATAGAGCTGAGCAATCTTAGATAAGTCACATAGGGAGCAATTCTATGGCCACTAGAGATTGTTTAGAGGGCAATAGGATTTTTTGGTTTCTGGGGACCGAGGCTGGAGCCAGGGCTCTGACCTCGGTTCCCAGAAACCGCACTCCCCTCCGCCGCCCCCCCCATAGCCAGTGTGGTTCTCTCTGTGCCGGCTGTGCCTCTGCACTCAGAAACGGAGCGTGGAGATGGCATAAAGGGTGCGGTTCTGGGGCAGGTAGGGGAGGAGACCATGTTACACAACATCCTATGCACCATGTGGCTTCCTTCCCTCCCCCTCCCCAAAGCTGTGGCTATGCAGGCAAAATGGCCTGTCTAGCCAAAAATGCAGGGCAGCTGGAGCACGGAGGTGAGGATTGCCTCAGTGCTCCAGCCATCTTGCATTGGATACTTCGGAGGCTGCCGACTATCTCAATAGGATTGCACCCTAAGATGTTGCACTGATTTCAGACTTTCCTAATACCCTTGAACTTAATCCACTGCCATGACTTACTGATTTTCAGAGAGCAGTAGGACTCTCCCTTTTATATTTTTAACTTTGTATATCAAAGCCAGCATGTGGGGTGAGATATACCAGCCTTAGAATCTACCCAGACCAGAACAAAAGTAGTTACAACATTAAACATTATTTATGGAACATAACATTCAGATTAAGAAGTCATATTTTAAAGAGCAATAAATAACGGTTCTGTCTAATAACCTAACCTGTCTAATAACCTAACATCACTGACTCCCCTACTCTGTCTATCCTTAGCACCAGTTTTTTTTAACTTAATATCTCCCTCTGATCCCACTCTGTATTCTCACTAACTTAACTCTAACTTTGTCCCGATTCTTCTCACTGACTGTTTCTATCCTAACTTAATTGACACTCTCTGACCTCTCAATAACTGTCTCTGTCCCACTTCTGACTGACTCGGAACTAATGCTGACTCTGCCAATCATTCTTCCACTCATCCTTCTGCTACAGGTGGCAAAGGCATTGCATCGCACTGAGAAAAGTAGTAAGGAGAATTGCGAAGTCAAAAGAGGCAAAGCCTCAAAATGCTGCTCAGAATGGAAATATTCATTAAAAGGCACAATACACCCAATGCATTTCAGCAAATAACTTCCTTCGGGGGACGGGCAGAGACTTTTCTATTTTATTTGTTGTGGCAACTCATTCAGAGCCTGTTGTTTTTATTCCACATGTTATTTTGTGATTTTGCCTTTTTCTGCTCATGCAGAAATTTGGGGATGCATGTGCTGGAAAATGAGGAGCCACATCTATCCTGTGCTTGTAATGGGATATTAAATTGGCCAATGAGTATTCTCCTTTAAAGTCCTATATTTGTTAACTTTCATAGAATGGATTATGTTTTGTTATGACACTATGTTCTCTCTAATCAGTTGTGATTACTATATTGAGTAATAATTTTCTGTTTCTGCAAGTTTAACTAATTCCCTAAGTGCCATTGCTTTGTTATCCCCAATAACAAACATGCAACCTGTTAAGATTACACAAAAGCATTATTTAAGCAAAAGCCTGAGGCAATGCTTTGCTGGAGGCTCCAGTAAAAATGGCAGAGAACTGAAGTTGCATACATGAAATGGAGGAAATGAAACAAAAGTAAATACACAGTGGATATATTTCTGCTATGCTTGGTTTCTTGTTTGTGAATGCACACCTGATATGCTTGGTTGGGGGTCTTTAAGATTGTGTCCTTGTGGTGGCCATAACTATCTATTTTAAACTGAAAGTTTAACGTGTGCCTGAGAAATTGACTGGATAGCCTGGGAGGATGGGGGTGCTCCCATAAGTGTGGTTTGAGGTGGGGCAAGGTATGGCATTGGAGGATTGACAGGCCAAGTAAAGAGAAGGGGGGTTAGACAACTTATGTCTATCTCCTCGTCTGGTTCTTCCCCCAACCAGATGGTTCTTGGCTGCCTTACCAGCTTGCCCTTGGGTCTGATGCTGTTGTTGCTGAATGCCAGGTTGGGTCAAAATAAAATCTCCCTCATTCACAATTGAATTGTGGATGATAGGGCTGTCTTCAAGTGCGTTATTGAGTCCTGGATGGGGGAACTGGGAGGGGTTAGTCTCTCCCATCTGTGTCCTGCTGGGTATTCAGTGCAGCACAAACACTGACTTGAGGGTTGGGGAGCAGGGGATGCTGTGGTCTAGAGAAATTCTATCTTTCTCGTTAGATGTCCTGTCCATTTGAGTGAGGATCTTGAGTCTTTGTATCTTATGCTGGCTACCTGGGGCAGATTAGTGGTTTTGCTGGTATACCGTCCAGCATGCTACCCATCAGTCTTCATGCCTGAGATGATGGAGGTGGTCTCAGACTTGGTTTTGAGGACCCCTACGATGATGGTTCTAGGGGATCTCACCTTCCATGCTGAGGCCATCAGACCTGGGGCATCTCAGGACTTCATGGCCACCATGACAACCAGGGGACTGTCCCAACATGTCATCATCCCAACGTATGTATGCTTGATTTGGTTTTCTCAACTGGACAAGAGGAGGAAGGTCTGAAAGTGGGGGAATTAACATCTATCTCCTTGTCATGGTCGGATCACTTCCTGTTGAGATTTAGACTCTTGGAAACCTTTCCCCTCTGCAAGGGGGGGGGAACCCATTAAAATGGTCCGAACTCACAGTCTAATGGATTCCAGAGGACTCTGGGGGATTTTCCTGGTGGTATGGATGATGGTCCGGTCAAAGCCCTGGTTACTCTGTGGAATGCAGAGATGACTAGGGCAGTTGACATGATCACTCCCCAGCACTCTCTCCCTCTGAGCACAGACCAGGCAGCTCCTTGGTATACACCTGAGCTGAGGGTGCTGAAGCAAGAGGGAAGCACTTAGAATGCCCTGTGGGATGAACTTTGCCGGGAAAGAGACAGGCCGAGTGTGACCCTATTGATTCTCTTGGACCTCTCAGCAGCTTTCGATACCATTGACCATGGTATCCTTCTGGATAGGCTATCTGGGCTGGTAGTTGGAGGTACTACACTGCAGTAGTTCCGCTCCTACCTGGGTGGCTAATTCCATAAAGTGGTGCTGGGAGTTCTGTCCCTTGGCAATTATGCCACGGGGTGCCACAGGGCTCTATTTTATTCCCCATACTGTTCAACGTCTACATGAAGCTGCTGGGCGAGGTTATCAGGAGATATGGACTGAGCTGTCGCCAATATGCAGATGACATCCAGCTCTATCTCTTCTTTTCATCAAATCCAGGTGAGGCGGTGGGTGTTCTGAACCAGTGCCAGGATGCAGTAATGGACTGGATGAGGGTCAATAAACTGAGACTCAATCCAGACAAGATAGAGATACTATTAGTGGGTGGTTCATCTACCCAGCTAAATGATGTTCAACCTGTTTTGGAGGGGTTGCACTCCCCCTAAAGGATTTCATAGCTTGGGGTTGCTCTTGGATCCAGCTTTGTCACCAGAGAAGCACAGGGTGGGCTTGGTGGAATGGAGCACCTTTTATCGGTTTAAACCAGTTATGTCCTTATCTGGACAGAGATAGTCTAGCTACAGTTATTCATGCTCTGATAACCTCTTGTTTGGATTACTGCAGTGTATTATACATGGGGCTGCCTTTGAAAATGGTCCATTTTCTTCAGCTGGTCCAAAACTTCAGCTGGTCCAAAATAGGGCAGTGAGATCATATTATGCCAGTACTTTTCCATCTGCACTGGCTACCAGTCCATTTCCAAGCTTGATTCAAAGTTCTGGTATTAACAGTCAAAGCCCTAAACAGCTTGGGGCCAGCAGGTTACCTGAAGGATCGCCTCCTCCTATTTACACCTGCCCAGACCCTAAGATCATCTTCAGTGGTCCTTCTCTGGGAGCCCCTGCCAAAGGAATGAGGTGGTGGCAACTAAGAGGCCCTTTTCTGCTGTGGCACCCCAGTTGTGGAATGAGCTTCCCAGAGAGGCTTGCTTGGTGCCTACATTGTGCTCTTTTCGGAGCCAGGTGAAGACCTTTTTTTTATTTTCCCAGGCTAAAATGCTTTCAGTTTTTGTTTTAAATCTGGTACTATTTTTTAATTTTTTTGCATTGTTGCTAGGTTCTATTTTGTTATTATTTTTATTTTATATTGTAGTTTTAAAAATTTAAAACATTTATATTGTATTTGATCATGTTGTATTTTATGATTTCAATTGTTGTGAACTGCCCAAAATGCTTTGGATATTGGGCAGTTTAGAAATGTAATAAACAAATAAATATGCTCCTTACAAACATATACGTTTATCTAATCCATAAATGTAAAGAGGAATGGTTCTATGATCCATTCCTCAAACTAACATAATTTGCATAATCTGTGTAAAAGCTCATCAGTATGCATTACTTCATAATGCAAAAAGAGGGAGCTCTGTAATAGAAAGCAACGGCCAACTGCAGGAATGTTAAATTTACTGCCAGAAGTAAATTTACTGCCAGAAGATATTAATAGAATGTATGATGAGGTGTGAGAAGTTAGGCCCTTGTGAGATCACCGAACTGGGGAAACTTTTGTTTGTTTATTTATTTATTTTGTATATTGCAACTCGTTTGACCTTTGCAGCAATCATTACTTTCCAAGATAAGGTACCTAAGATAGAAAGTAATCTATCTCTGACTATGTAATTTGGCTACATTAATGCATGTGTAACAGAAAACTTATAAACTCAACATGCCTATTTTTCTTGCTTTTTTTCTATGTTGCAGCAATAATTATTTTCAGAAAACCTTTCTTGCCATTGACTGGTTTCATGCCAGGAAAATATGTCTGTACAAGGGATGGCTGGACCGAGTACCAGTACTTTACTGTGGCAGCTTCCTTTATTTTATAATTTAAGGTTTTTCTTTCTTTGTTTGAGCTGAGAGGAAGGTCAGCAGTAGTAGCAAAAGCAGAGGAGCTCTTCTTGGGCGGCCATCTCCCACCTGCCCCTGGAAAGACACTTGATACAGCTATCTCAAGGGTCTTTCCAGAGAAATTCTGGGAGGGGGGAAATAGCGGCTGCTAGCTAGTAGCTGCGCAGAAGAGTTTCCCCCCATGTGCTGCATGGCACACCTTCCCCCCACTGCTGAATTTCCCTGACCTTCCAAATTGCCATCTATTAAGGGAGCTGCATTTACTTCCTCCTGAAAATCACAACATTTTAATTTCAGCTATTTTCATCCCATCCCTAAAAGTTAAATCTAGGATTTAGGTATGGGGCATGATTACTGGTACTATCTGCCTGGAAGAACTATAATATCACTAATATGACACTTACGATTCCAGGACCTAGTAGCTTCATTTTTGTATCTCCAAATTGTTGAAATGAGACAATCCTCTTCTCTATCCTTCTAATCTGTTAATAGTAAATACATTTATTTGGAAGTATGTCCCAGTGCTTTCAATGGGACTGACCTCCCTTCAGGTAAGTATTGATTAGGACTGTAGTTCAAGTTTTCAGTATGGAAGAAATGCCTAAAACATTAAAAACAAAGTCATCCAACAATTACAGCAAAAGAAAAAAAATGAACTAGGCTAAGGAATGACGTGAAGGTGCATGATCTAGCAACCATGCTCCAACTAAACGGATCTTAATCTAATAGGAGACTGCTTGGGAGACCTTGTGTATGCCTTGGTTTAGTTCCATGCAAAAGAGTGGGATAAAAATGTAATAAATAAATAGAAGTGCAGTGGAAAACAGATGAACGTTATACTGGGTAAACAAGTATATGAAATATATAAGCCAAAATGTTTAATTTTTCTAAGTTAGACATAACAATACTGGGAAGAAAGACCTATTTTTGTTAATTGTATAATGACAAATTCCTTTTAGTGAGAAATTAGCAATTAACTCAAAATGATTAAGGATGCTGACTCCAAGGATTTTCTGGGCATTTCATCATAAAAATAGCTGCAGTTCCAGTTTTCAGCCAAGCTGCGGGACTTTATTTTGTACATTCCAGAAATCACTTGAATGACCTTCTGTCCTAACGTAACTTACTTTCAACCCCCTTACAGCTAAAGGGTGGATAAAACACTGAATTCTAATCATGCATTTTTAAAGCATATGGCAACAAGTAGGAAACAGTGTGACTTCCCCCTACCCCCTTCAAAATGCTTGTTTTTTATGGTATAAAATGACTGCACTAAGATTAATGTTTTGTAAACGAAGCTGACCCAAGGCAAGTGTGATTGTCTAGACGCTGCTTGGCTACTGCCTGCACAGGGAATTTCCTCATAAGTTCATACCTTATTTGTGCTACAGACTTGAGACGTAGCAACCTTTTAAATATCACGTGCACACGCGTGTGCGTGCACACGCACACACACACACTGACACACAGACATGGAAGGGGCGGGCCTTCAGTATCACATTCAAACAGAATCATTTAACAAAGATTCGTGTATGTCCCCACCTTTAGTTTTCAGAGTCCACACAGCCTATTATGAGTTTCTCATTAAAGGACAATTAAAAGGGCCATGTTGAATAATGTTTGTTTTCAGTTAAACAGTAAAAATAACATTTTTCAATGGATAACTATAAAATCTGAGTATACTTTTAGGGCCCTATATAAAGTTCTTGCTACAGGGTATGACAAGACAATAGAGATTCTACAAACCACAACACATATAAAGAAGTAACTTTCTTGCCTCGGGAGGGTTTGAATGTTCTGTGCTGCTTCCTTCTCAGACTCTCCGTTGACATCCCTTTGGGGACAGAGATTAGGTGAATAATTTTTCAACTGATCAGAAACTGCTTGAGAGGGACAGCCTATGTGGATACCAAAATGTGTGGCTGGGCAATATGTCAGGAAGGATTTAAAAAATGGACAGCATTTCCATTTCTTGTGAAATCCTCATTTCGTTCAATATGTTCCCACTGTTTGCACAGAAAGCAGCAACAATGATTTATACTAAGAGACAAAATCATGCTGAAAATAGAAGATTGCCTGCAGTTATAATTCATTCATTTAGGTTTTATTCAGAGCTGACAGGTATAGTAATATCTATAATTTAACAACAAATAATTTCACTCAGTTCCCAATGTAATCTGCTTAAACTGTGTTAGCTTCATTATCTGCTTTAAGCATCTGGAAAATAAACCAACTGGTCTTCTTATATGAATTTCAACCACTGACAACATTCTTTAGTATTTTTAGACTTTGTTGCAGTTAGCTAGGGAAAATACAAATTTTAATGTTCTAGAGCACTGGAAACTATCTCAGCAATAGGAATGCAGTGAGCTTCTACTGCTTCAACCACTATTCCCTGAACTGTTGTAATGAGGCACAGAAATATATCCCTACACTTAAGGAACCCAAATGAAGGGAGACAGCACGTTGCCAAGCTGACAATTTTCAGACATTTAAGAAAAGGAATTGGGAAGAGGTAAAAGAATGGACAATGGCTATCTGGGTAACAATCTAAAAAATACCTGAGTAACTTTAGCACATAGGCAAGATACCAAGACACACAGACTAATGAATTCTTGGCTGCTGTGAGTGATAGGAACTTCAGAGAAGATTCTAAAGCAAGATACAAAGCACTGGATTGTAGGAACATTCTAAATGGTGCAAAAGAGACAGACAGTTGAAGCCTAAACTACAAGTTATGGTGAGTTGCATGAGAACTACTGACCAACATCTCCCTCGTAAGATGTAGCCAAAACACAATGTGCAATGTGATGTCATCACATTAGAGTTTTTCCATCCTACACAAACAGCAGCCAATGGAGTGCAGTGCTCGTCTAAGAAATGGATAACATCACACCACATACCTTTTCTATTACACATTACTGGGGAGATGTAGTACCCGTTAGACTATCTATAGCTTGAAAAGCTGAACTAAGAACAGGTGACACAGTAAATTAGAAAACACTGTAATTATAGGGTACTACAATTAAATTATAGAGTAGTACTTGCAAGGGTAGCATCCCTTGAGAGGAGAAACTCTAGTCAATATAGGCATGAGAGGAATAGTTTCCTTGCATAAGAATATGCACTTTAAAAGGCGTACCTGTATCTCTACAGCTGCAGCCCTTTCCCAACTCCCTATGACTAGCTAGCAAATTAGTTTATTGTCCTTTACTGCTAAAATAGGGAGTAAGAAGCAGGATAAAATGCTGTGTGGAAAGAATAGGACAGAATTATAAATGTAGCAATTTGGTTTTATTCTCCGAAAGAAAACTGTAGAATATAATGCTGCAAAAATGTATCATTCTTCTACTTGGGTCATTCCTACCACTCTCTCTACCTCTTAGATTGTGTGTATAAGAATGAACAGTCCAAGCACCTTGAACATAGATTGTACAGACAGACCATGCTTGTTCATGCGTAGGCTTTGCTCTAAAGACTCATATCAATCCACAGCGATCAGGCACAGGGCTAGCAAGTATGATCCCACTCCCCTTCCACTTTTGATTCTATCCACATTTATACTGGGAAAAGGGCTAGTGTCACTCATATTCAACCAGTGAAGGAAGAGCTGAGGCAACTGGATGGGAGGAAAAAGCATCTACAAAACCAAAGGCAGCTTCAAGCTCATTCACTTAAGAGAAAGTCAGGAATTAGCAACCATATTAGAGACAGCCTCCCTCGATTACACTCTGTTCTTCATGATACACTCAGCTGATATATTGGTGTCATGTTGCCAGCTGTAAAGAATTCTCAGAATTGAGAGCGAGTAAAGGATGTAGATGTGTATAAAAGAAGGTGAAGAAATAATTGAACATGACCTGGAAGGAGAAGCTTGGACTCAGCTGTACATCCTCACTGGCCAGACTAACAGGCATGGCAGCAGAAGAGCAGCAGCAGCAGATCCCTGCCAAGCCAAGACTCCCAAATCCGGTGGAGTTCACCCACAACAAAACCCACAGAGAACAACTCTGGGAAGCAGCTTTCAGAGAAGTGCTCTCTGCAGAAAGACCCAAAATCCTTACAGTTTCCCCAGCAGTACTCCTGTTAGAGGAGTACTCAAAGCAAGGCTAGTCACATTGTATTTAAAGAACTGGAACAACTGGGCTGGATAAATTCCAGTTGTTTTACACATTTCTCACTAATGATGAAGCTAAAAGAAAAGTCACTGGAAGCTGAGACAGGCTTGGGTTTGGGCATACCATTGACTCCCACAATAACTAAAGAGTGAGCCTAATTAAAAGGTCCCTCTAGTTAGGATGTCTTAAGAATTAGCTGTTCACTTACTTGCAGTTAAGTGATAGCTGTTCATAATATTAAAACTGAACCTGTAGAGGAGGACTTAGTTTACAAATAAGGAAATAGAGCACATTCTATTGACATTGCTATGAGAGCTCATGAGTATACATTAAATATTAAACTTCCAAACAGATGTTCTCACACTATGCTTGAGAAATACAACTGCAATAAAAATAAATTACACTACATGTCCCTATATTTACCTAAATAAGGCACTATTTTGATATAGCATGTTACTACAGCGAAAGTAACAAACCAGCTCATTTTTTAACAGAGTGACTAGCCTTGCTTGCTCTGCAGTTGGTATCTCTAGTGAGTTCAGGTGCATTCAGGCTCAACTAAGGATGGATTAGGTAACAGGATAACAACTAATTCATGTTGTGATTAATTATAGGCCATGTGAACTCCTCATTGACAATCATTAGTCCTAGAAGATGTGATGCATGTCATTTGTGTGATGAAAGTAGCAAATGGCCAGGCTATCCTGAGTTAATTGCAATCATTACATCACCAGCATGGTTATCTAAATCCATCCTAACAGTCACTTAAAAATTCAGTTTACTAGCCTCTGTAATCATGTGATGTTTCAAGTTATCAAGAGATAAATAATGCAATGCATAAACACCTCCTTATTTTCATTTATCGTTATTTCATAACCAGCGTATTTGTCCTACATCCAGTTCATTAAAGTGATGAAAGCAGTTTGAGTGAAAATGATATCTGTAGTAGTGCTAAGTATTCTTTAAAGAAGCAACAGTACTGCTTGTATTTATTGATATGTTAGTTCCCAGTATTCCCTCATACTCCAGCATGACCAAGAAACAGAACCAAAGGAAAGGTTATGCAGATGAAAACTTGGGTTTATGTGAACAGTGGAGCTGGCTTAGTTCCCAAAATCTCCTACTGGATTATATGGAGATTTCTCTGTCACAACCTGTACCTCACACCAGACTGGGTTCACTAGGGACAGGCAAGTGGATTAATCTCCACCCCAATATTCTCCACCCCAGTATTTCCAAGTGCACCTCTTTATTTTACATGAAAGTTCAATCGGAACATTAGCCCTAAAGAGCTTGGGACCAAGATACCTGGAGAAGAGCCTACATCCCTACCAACCTGCCTGTACCCTTAGGTCATCTGCCAACGATGCCGTTCTCCATGTGTCAGAAGCGAAGTGAGTGGCAATTAGAGAAAGGGCATTTTCAGCAGTGGCCTCCTGACTATGAAAGGCTTTTACCATGGAATGATTTCCTGATGCTTATATCGCTTTCATTTAGACAAAAGGCAGAGGTATTTCTGTTTGTTCAGGCTTTTATAGCACAATCCTATGCATGTCTACTCAGAAGTAAATCCCACTGAGTTCAATGGGATTTACCCAGTAAGTGTGTGCATGATTGCAACCTTAAAGTCCTTTTTACATACTTTTAATTATTTTCGATTGCTCCTTTATCTGCTGGTTCATCTTTTATCTGTGGTTTTATGTACTCGCAAGTTTATAACCTTCAAGGAATCTATTTTGATGAGGGGTGACATAAAAATGTTTTAAATAAATACACATGAGGCCTTGGATTAGATGATCATATTCATATTCCTATCTTTATTTGCAGAATGCTATATAAAGCAAATTTGGTGAGAGAGAATCTTTTATAACTATAAAAGTTAAGAATTTTATCAATGAAGTCTTACTTTGTTTTCTTCATGTATAGCCAGTAAGCAACACCGGCAACCAGAGCTGCTAGAAGAAGACCAGCCACGATTCCCACTATTAGTTTTGCCTGGTCATTAACATTTTCCCTATTACCATCTAAAACAAAAGAAGAAAAGGATGATGGAGTGTCTTGATCAAACAAAGTATGGGAAACTGACTATAGATCATACATATTCCAAAGTATTTCTCAATCAGAAAGTAGAACGTTGTGATAGCATGCACATTTTTAACTGGCTGCAACCCTAAAACCATTTGCTCCATGGCTGCTCTGTAGTCTCCTATGCATTAGTAGGACAGCAAAGACGTTTAGCAGGCTACAAACTAGGTCTCTGCAGTCTGAGAACAGTATAAGCACCCATCTCCTGTGCTTTAGAAGCAACGATTTCCATGTGGAGTTAAATCTTACTCCAAACATGCCAACACTTCTTGAATTGGCTTCCATAGATATTCCTTCCTAAATGCTCATGCTATTGGATGAATTTAGAAGCACGGGTTCCTCGTTCTCTTCCCACCCACCATGAAAATCCTCATCGTTGTTTCTTCCATGGTGCTAACCATGAATGGATACTTTTTTTGGCAATACGAATTCCAGGTGCACGTCCCTTGAAAGGAGCACAGGAGAGCTGCCTGATATTGAGTCAGACCACTGGCCCATTTAGCTCAGTACTGTTGACACTTACTGGCAGTGGCTTTCTAAGGTTTCAGGTGAGATCCTTTCCTAGCACTACCTGAAGATGCCAGGGATTCAACCTGGGACCTTAGCATGTAAAGCATGTGCTCTACCACACAGCCATGGCCCCTTCTGGACTGGGACTATGGTAAAGGATTAAACGCCCTAACTCCCCATGCCAGGGTCCTAGGGCACCTCTGCACCAGCCTAAAATCCTGCATTTAAAATGGGGCTTTCTGCTTCCATCTTAAATGCAGAATCACCACAGACTCCCTTTTCATGCACTTCCTCCCCCACCCCTCTTCTCCCCGTATCTGAGTCTTCCATTATCTTTCATTGTTCTTGCTTCTCTTCTTGCTTTAACTCTTTTCACGGAGGAAACTGAAGCAGAACACAACAGGGTAATTTGATAGCTCATTATCTGTGATCAATTTAAAAATGGAACAAAGGGCATTTAGTGCAGGAGGGTCACGACGTCATGTAAAGAGCTGGCAAACTTCCGTGAAGGAGCAATCTCAATCGCAGTATAAAAGCTCTGTGTGATGAAACCCTTAATCTAGATTGGGTCCCTGTACTTACTTCTGAGTAAAGAAAAGAAAGATGTAGATGTTAACTATGTCTTTAAAGTATGGTGTAGTTGGACCCCAAGGCCACCTGGCTAAGTTCCTTACTCTAGAACTGGGTGACAGATGAGCTTATATTACGGCTTTTGAAGTAAATGACTTGAGAATTGCAGCCTTATTCTTAATATTTTATAGCACTCACTTTTAGTTCAAGACCAATAATGATTGGTCTTGAACTAAAATTCCATAAATTAATGGAACTAAAATTCCATAAATTTATGGAAGAACTGATATTCTTCCATAAATATAACTTTTTTTTGCTTACCTGTTTTATATACTGGGAGTTGGATCCAGATCTAGTCATACTTAGAGTAGACCCACTGAAATCAATGGGACATATATTAGCCAATTCTAGTCTAAGTATAACTTAGTCTGGATCTATCCCTGAATTTTTATACTTTAATGCTGTATGTATGTATGTATGTATTTAAATAGGAGATACCTCAAATTAAGGATCTATTTCATTTCTTTAGTTTTCTAGCTATATCCTAAGGATGAGGGAGGCCAGAAAAATGAATAAAACATTTTTGATCTAATCGTACTAAATAAGAGTTGGTCTGTTTTTTTAATGTACTTACCATTTTTTTCTTCTGGTTCATCAGGTTCTCGGAAACTTACTGAAAAGAAATGGTTCTTTTTAAAAAGCTGTTGATATATGAAAGTCACCTTCACAACTTCCAATCTGCTATGATATTTAACAATAAAATGATCTATTTTTCAACTGAGCCAGAAGTGCTCATACTTAATGCAGCATCAGCCACACAACAAAATGATTAATCTTATTTTTTTAGGCAGCAATCCTTACTTTATATCTATAATGTATCATATGAAACAGCTTTATTCCAAAAATGACAAGTTTAATCTTATAAATGCTTAGTCAGAAGAAGTATTTATGTGTTATACTGTACTGCATGCTGACTTTTCATCACTTTATTATTGCAGACAGAGAGTTGATTAATCTTTAGCACCCTTGGGTGAATTTGGGCAAACATCCCTTGATCAATGTGTGTGCTGGAGTCAATAAACAGACTGAGAAGGGCACCAACAATTCATGGGGGTTGCCCCTACAAGCCCACTGAAAATCTGATAGGATACGCTGCATCCCCAGAAAATGATACAATTCCTAAATCTGGGGGATGTACAGGGGTACTCTATCTAGTTTCAGAAAATAAAGCTCACCAGCAGAGGCTTTGTAATAGGATGAGCTTATCCTTTGAATAGACAAGGATTAGTCTGCCTAGGCAACCTGATTACTGTGCAGTAACGGTGCACTTATTTCTTATTTGTTGTATCCAATCCTCACATCTTCCATAAAATGTATAATTCAGTTGGCGTGATATCACATATTCAAAACATTCAAAGTGCAAGATTTTTATATGGGAAACAGGTAATTCACCAAACAGCATTCATTGCTATTGTGATTTCCTTGTGGAATGTGGTTATGTGTTACAGGCACCCATTGGATATTTTTTATGATATAATTATGGTCAAGCAATATAATTTTGTTTTCATGCCCACACTGTGTTGGGAATCCAGAGTGCATATATAGCTATCGCGTCTGTCTTTTCGTTCTTAACAAATTTTCTGTGGTAAGAAAAAAGATAGAAGAAGTGGGAACTTATGGGAAAACATGGGAGGGTTACAATTAGAAGACGTCATCTGGACCCCCCATAAAAGTCCATGAATAAGGCAGGGCGATGGTGCACTAAAAGCCTCATCTCGAAGCACCTGGGGAGAAGAGGGTGGCTTAATAAAACTGCTCATGGTGAATTGGTCATCTGATACTTTATTACATGATTACATGCACTGAAGATGAGAGAAGTGAGTTGGACTAATTATTATCATTCAGAGAACAGAAACTGTCCCATCTTCAACTTTAAGGACTACTAAGTTACATTTTTAACATAAAGCTGGGATTTCTCAGTATATTCTTATAGTCTTAGAAAGGCCATTTGGAACCTTACATTTTAGATGGAAAGATAAGCTGCTCCATCAGTGAGGTAGGATCATCTGCACTCAGAACTGCCAATATGTTAAGGCTGCAATCCTACATACACTACCTTGGTAGTAAGCCCCATTGGACTCAGTGGAATTTATTTCTGAATGGCAAGATGTCACTTAGATTATATAAATTACTGAACATAAGAACCATCCTGGAACAGGCCAGGGGTCCATCTAGGCCAGCATTCTATTCATACAGTGGCAACCAGCTGCCCACACGAAACGCACAAGCAGGGCATGAGTGCAACAACACCCTCCCGCCCATGTTCCCCAGCAACTGATGTACACAGGCATACTGAACACCAGAGAGCAGCAAAGTGCTTGGTAGATCTATAGAGCAGATGACTGAATCCTAAATGAAGAACTGTCTGAGTGGCTGAATTTAATTAAGACATGGAGCGAGCAATCCTATGGCCACTAGACAGAGGCTAGAAGGCCATAGGATATGCCATTTTCTGGGAACTGACCTTGGAACCCGCGCTCCAAGGTCACTTCCTGGAAAACTGACCTCCCCCCACTTCCACGCTGCCTCCGTCCTCCGTGCTCGCAAGAGGAGTGCAGAGGAGCCAAAAAAGGGCATGGCTGGGGGTGTTACGGGGCGGGAAAGGCGTAGCTGCGTGTACGACACATCCAACATGTCATACAGCAGCCTCCTTCCCTGCTCTGTGCTCCTGTGGCTACACAGCCGCAATTGGCTGTCTAGTCAAAAAAGCAGCGCAGGGGAAGCGTGGAGGGCATGATCCCCTCCGTGCTCCTCCTGCCCTGCTTAGGATAGGTGGTCGCCTCTAAGTTTGGAGGCAGCTGCCTATCTCGATAGGATTGCATCCTTATTTGGGCTGCAATCCTATGGTCCCTGGGAGGGCATCCCAGGGGCCATAGGATGTCTTGGCTCTCTCCCTCCATGGACAGAGACAGTATCTGACCTTGGGAGGGGGAGTTCTGATTGTGCAACCCTTTTCCTAAGCTGCTGTGGAAACTTGCCTCTCCAACATTGAAGCTCCAAAGTTGGCAGAGGCAAAAAGGGGCTATTCTTTGGGCGTGTCATGGTAGATCCGGGAAAGGCTTTGATCCTCAGGATCCAGAGCTTTCAAATTCCCCTGACATGCCCCCCAGTACTGTGGGAAATGTACACCAGCCCTGGAGCTGGTGTACATAATTTCCCTCCTATAGCAACCAATGGGAGGGAAATCATAACAGTAAAGAAAAGAAAAACTGAAAAGGGAGAAAAAAAAAAGAAAAACACCATTCTTCTTTCCATCCTGCCAACCAAAGCCTGGCAGGGCTTTGTTTAAAGCATTTAACCCAGCTTTGGGTCTCCCCCCCCGCCCCTAGTCGAATTGCTCTATTGGTCTTGCACAGAAGATAACAGCTTACAAGGGTTGTTGTTGTTGTTGTTGTTTTTTAAAGAAAATAATGCTTATACAAGAGAATGCAGCATGAAAAACCAACTTAGTTACAAAAACTCTGATTTACTCTGGGTTTCTGTGGCACGGAAACAACAGCCAGAAATGTGTTAGTATACCCAAAGTCATTTGCATTTCTGGGCATGTTCCCGAAAAAGGAACAAGTGTCAGCATTTACCATGGCAACACAGTCCTGACAAATGAGTTGCTAAGTGTACGTTTCTCCCTTCTCCTTGTCTTTGTGAGGACAATGAAGCAACTTGTAAACAACATTCCAGCACAGAGCTATACATGAGAGAGTAAGAGCAGTGATGGATATTTTATGTGAAAGTCAATGAAAACATGAAAGAATCATCTGCCCTGCTTTTCCAATTTTTAAAATGTATTTTAAAAATAAAATAAATATACTTACTAGCAGATACATTCATAGAAGTCACAGCTCTTTCTAGCTGATTTTCAGCAATGCATGTTACTGTAACATTCTCTTCAGGAGCAATTTCAATTTTACTAATAAATTTTCCATTGGCAAATTTAGTCTCCTCTGTCTGGAAAGAAAAAGAAAGAAAAGAAACTTATTTTGAAAGTTTATTGGAAGAACAAAGAAACTGTGTGTGTGTGTGTGCGTGCGCACGCACGCAAACTGTTTAAATGGGATTAGATTAGTATCTTTGGATAAACACCTACATTAAGTACATATTGTGTGTGTGTGTGTGTGTGTGTGTGTGTGTATGTATGTATGTACACTGTACACACACACACAGTAACAAGTTTTAGGAGTTATCCTTGGAGTTCCACACCTCCTCCCTTATATATGTTCTTCCAATTCCTATTCTGGAGTATTTTGCAGATAATAGATTTTCTGGAAAAAAAATTATAATAAATGTGCCTGATTCTGTTCTTGGTTATTTTCCATTAGTCACCCACATGTATAAATGAAGGTGACTATCAGTCCAATTTTAATCAAGCTAAACTAGAGTACTTATATTTAAAGTGATTTTACCCTACTGAAGAGGCAACATAGGCTACAGTCGTATGCACATTTCCGATGCAATGAATATGAACCTGAGCACACTCCGGGAGAGAGCGGAGGACAGGAAGGCCTGGTGTGCTATGGTCCATGGGGTCACGAAGAGTCGGACACGACTGAACGACTGAACAACAACAAAGCCCCATTGACCTCTTTAGAACTTATTTCTGAGTGAACATACATAACAGCCCACTGCACACTGCTGTCTAATTTTTTCACTTCAGTAAGTTGTATAATAGATTATAGGTCATGAATGACTAATACAGTTCATGGAGGAAAAAAGGCTTAGATTCATTTGTTCTGTATAATATGTTTTTTATTGTTGACTGTTACTGCAATTAAAATTAAAATGCAGATGGTAATGAGAAAATTACTTGCTTTATTTATGGCCCCTCCACTCATAGTCCATTGCACTGCTGGTTTGGGGAATCCCTCCACGTGACAGGCTATGACTTTATGTGATCCGTCTGGACCGGTTTTCTTTGTCATTTTGATCTGAGGTTTTCCTTAACATCAAAAAGGATAAAATGTAATGACTGATTGATTCCCTAAAGAATTCCCTAAAGATTACAGGAACAATTAACAATACAATTATAAAACAATTAAAAACACACACAAAATGTAAAATAATTCACATAGGGCGCAATCCTATGATGTTTAGACAGAAAAAAGTCCTACAACTCCCAGCATGGCTGGCTGGGGACTGCTGGGAGTGGTAGGGCTTTTTTCTGTCGAAACAGGAATAGGATTATGCCATTTAAACACTCATACCTAAAATAAGAATAAGAGAGCTTCGGCTACTGGGCGGTACAGAAATGAAATGAAATGAAATAAATAAGAAAGGAAATGGATAAAACAACGTAAATATTGTATAAAATATCACTTCCTGAAAGCCTAACCAAACCATTTTTATCGTCCTCCTAAATTTAGGCAGTGTCAGGCTTAAATGGGTCTCTTCTGGGAGGGCATTTCAAAATTAAGAACCAAAATGGAAACTATAGACAACAACGTTATAAGATGTTAAGAGTCAGACCCATATTACCTTGTACTATCAGTGTAAGTATTTGGCTTTTCTTTAACCCTTCAACTTCCTGTAAAGTAGTTTCACAGATGTAATTTCCTGCATCTTGGTAATGTAAACTTGAAAAGGATGGACTTGAACGCATTCTGGTATTGTCCTGATAAAAACAGCAAGTTAAACAATGCAAATTGAGTACATGCACGTCTTTTAAGAGGGTAGCCACCTTGAGTCCCAGTACTGGGGAAAAGGCAGAATCATCATCATCTACCAATTTCAGAAAAAATGCATTTCAGTGTTACCATCTGTGGTGTAACTACTTGGAAAGACTACCAAAATGCTAGCAAGTCATCTTGACTTTTGATTCCCCAATAAAATTGTTTTTCATAAAAAATTACCACTACTATTTGCTTGAATTATTTTCCCCTCAAAAAACTATCACTGATTTTAAGTATTAAAGAAATGATCAGACCTTGACCTTGTGAAGTGATCAAAATGTATTTATTTTAAGATTTATACCCCAATCAAATAATTCTCAAGGCATCTTACAACGGGTAATAATACAATCTTCCCCCTGCATCCCCTTGCTCAAACTTCACACATACACACATAACCCAGCAGCCTTTAGTCCTCTGTCTTCCTTTCAACCGCACACCCGGGGCAACCAGCAGTAGGAGTAGTTTTCTTTCAGGGTGGGGAGAGCAAGCTCTTTGCAACTGCTCCTTCTCCGGCTGATGTCTTCTCCTTCCTGTTACGTCAATCCTGGGAAGCAAGGGGTGTAACCTCCCTGTGTCCCTTAGCGGACGGGGCCAGGGTGTGCTTGCCTTCAGCTGTGCAGACCCAGGGCAACTGGCAGTTGGGGCAGAGCATTCTTTTTTTCATTGATAACTCTTGCATAATGTCACAACCTGTGATCTGGCCTCAATTTTAAAAGCAAATATAGCATGACAGCACTGGTGCTACAGGATGGATCACTGCAACTACGGTGGAAACAAGGTTCTCCTCAGGTGTGTCCTAAAAATAAGGTATTATCTAGCATGTAAATAAGCAGGGGAAGGACATAATAAAGGTAGGAACAGAGTGAATTCCCTAAGTACATTTGGAGCCAGCTAGAGTGGCAGAAATCTATGCAAACAAACATTGGTGGCAAACAATTACCGTTGGATTAGAGGCCTAGACTGCCATTACAGGCCCTCTAGGGGCTACAGCTGTGAAGGAAAGAGACAAGGCCTCCATCTCACCCGCCACTCTCAGATGTGGACGCAGCTGTGCGTTTCAAAGAGAACACTGCTAATGCCATGGTGGGAGATGGCAAACCCACTGAGGTGCTTAGTTAGTTCAAATCTGTTTGTGAAATCAGCTCTATTCTATTCCTCACAGGCTCTCGAGGTGCAGTACTGCTGTAGGTATGAAAACAAAGGGCAGGGCGGGCACTAATGATGAGGCTGTGGAACAATGTCACAGGGCTCAAGGAAAGAGGAGGTTGTATACAGCTGGCAGAAAGAAGATAAGATGGGTTGGAAAAACAGAAGTAGTGTCAGACAGGCCTCTTAAGAGTATCAGAAAAATATTTTCATTTCCTATCACAGTGATAGGATAATAGAAAAATCCACATTTGGCCAAGTTTTCCCTTTTATTTAAATATTTATAATCTACTTTTCAAGAACTTCAGCAAAGGAGATCGTTACCTTGTTGTGGTGCTGGAGCTTGAGCACCTCAATGATGTCGTGAGCTAAACCGTGAAGGGACTCCCAAGACGGGAAGGCCATGGCAGAGAGGTCAGACTAAATACGATCCCTGGGGAAGGAAATGGCAACCCACCCCAGTATTCTTGCAATGAAAACTAAATGGATCAGTACAACCAGAGATATGTCGGTATACCATCAGAAGATGGGACTCCCAGGTTGGAAGATGGTCAAAAAGCTACTGGGGAGGAACAGAGGATAAGTTCAACTAGCCCCAGATGTGCTGACGCAGCTAGCTCAAAGCTGAAAGGATGGCTAGCAGCCGATGGTGCTGGTGGTGAACGACGAATCCGATGTTCTAAAGATCAACACACCATAGGAACCTGGAATGTAAGACCTATGAGCCAGGGCAAATTGGATGTGGTTATTGGGGAGATGTCAAGATTAAATATAGACATTTTGGGTGTCAGTGAACTGAAATGGACTGGAATGGGCCACTTCACATCAAATGACCACCAGATCTACTACTGTGGACAAGAGGATCACAGAAGAAATGGAGTAGCCTTCATAATTAATAATAAAGTGGCTAAAGCAGTGCTTGGATACAATCCAAAAAAATGACAGAATGATCTCAATTTGAATTCAGGGTAAGCCATTTAACATCACAGTGATCCAAATATACGCCCCAACCACAGATGCTGAAGAAGCAGAAGTAGATCAGCTCTATGAGGATCTGCAGCACCTACTGGATAGTACGCCAAAAAACGATGTTATTTTCATTACAGGAGACTGGAATGCTAAGGTGGGTAGTCAAACGACACCTGGAATTACAGGCAAGCATGGTCTGGGAGAACAAAATGAAGCGGGACATAGGCTGATAGAATTTTGCCAAGACAACTCGCTGTGCATAACAAACACTCTCTTCCAACAACCTAAGAGACATGGACTTCACCAGACGGTCGACACCGAAATAAGACTGACCACATCCTTTGTAGCCAAAGGTGGCAGACATCTATGCAGTCGGTAAAAACAAGACCTGGAGCTGATTGTAGTTCAGATCACGAACTTCTTATTGCACAATTTAGAATCAGACTAAAGAGAATAGGGAAGACCCACAGATCAGTTAGATATGAGCTCACGAATATTCCTAATGAATATGCAGTGGAGGTGAAGAATAGATTTAAGGGACTAGATTTAGTAGATAGGGTCCCGGAAGAACTATGGACAGAAGTTCGCAACATTGTTCAGGAGGCGGCAACAAAAAAGTCCCAAAGAAAAAGAAAACCAAGAAGGCAAGATGGCTGTCTGCTTAGACACTGGAAGCAGCCTAAGAAATAAGGAACACAAAAGGCAACAGTGATAATTATGCCCAATTAAATGCAAAATTCCAGAGGTTAGCCAGAAGAGATAAGGAATTATTTTTAAACAAGCAATGTGCGGAAGCAGAAGAAGATAATAGAACAGGAAGGACAAGAAACCTCTTCCAGAAAATTAGAAACATCGGAGGTAAATTCCAGGCAAAAATGGGTATGATCAAAAACAAAGATGGCAAGGACCTAACAGAAGCAGAAGAGAGCAAGAAAAGGTGGCAAGAATATACGGAAGATCTGTATAGGAAGGATAATAATATCGGGGATAGATTTGACGGTGTGGTCAGTGAGCTAGAACCAGGCATCCTGAAGAGTGAGGTTGAATGGGCCATAAGAAGCATTGCTAATAACAAGGCAGCAGGAGATGACGGTATCCCAGCTGAACTGTTTAAAATCTTGCAAGATGATGCTGTCAAGGTGATGCATGCCATATGCCAGCAAATTTGGAAAACACAAGAATGGCCAACAGATTGGAAAAAATCAACCTATATCCCCATACCAAAAAAGGGAAGCACCAAAGAATGTTCAAACTATCCAACAGTGGCACTTATTTCACATGCCAGTAAGGTAATGCTCAAGATCTTGCAAGGTAGACTCCAGCAATTCATGGAACGAGAATTGCCAGGTGTACAAGCTGGGTTTCGAAAAGGCAGAGGAACTAGAGACCAAATTGCCAATATACGCTGGATAATGGAGAAAGCCAGGGAGTTTCAGCAAAACATCTATTTCTGTTTTATTGACTATTCTAAAGCCTTTGACTGTGTGGATCATTTATTTATTTATTGCATTTATACCCCGCCTTTTTCCCTCTTGCAAGGAACCCAAGGCGGCTTACATTATCCTCCTCCTCTCCATTTTATCCTCACAGCAACAACCCTGTGAGGTGGGTTGGGCTGAGAGTCTGTGACTGGCCCAAAGTCACCCAGTGAGCTTCCACGACCAAGTAGCAACGGTAAGAACAGACCACGGAACAAGTGGTTTAAGATTGGGAAAGGAGTACGGCAGGGTTGTATACCCTCACCCTACCTATTCAACTTGTATGCAGAACACATCATGCGATGTGCTGGGCTTGATGAAGCCAAGGCTGGAGTTAAAATTGCTGGAAGAAACATTAACAATCTCAGATATGCAGATGATACCACTTCGATGGCTGAAAGCGAGGAGGAGCTGAGGAACCTCATGACGAAGGTGAAAGAAGAAAGTGCAAAAGCTGGGCTGCAGTTCAACCTCAAAAAAACCAAGATTATGGCAACTAGCTTGATTGAGAACTGGCAAATAGAGGGAGAAAACGTGGAGGCAGTGACAGACTTTGTCTTTCTAGGTGCAAAGATTACTGCAGATGCTGACTGCAGCCATGAAATCAGAAGACATTTACTTCTTGGGGGGAGAGCAATGACAAATCTTGATAAAATAGTTAAGAACAGAGACATCACACTGACAACAAAGGTCCGCATAGTTAAAGCAATGGTATTCCCCGTAGTAACCTATGGCTGCGAGAGCTGGACCATAAGGAAGGCTGAGCAAAGGAAGATAGATGCTTTTGAACTGTGGTGCTGGAGGAAAATTCTGAGAGTGCCTTGGACTGCAAGAAGATCAAACCAGTCCATACTCCAGGAAATAAAGCCAGGCTGTTCACTTAAGGGAATGATATTAAAGGCAAAACTGAAGTACTTTGGCCACATAATTAGGGATGTACGAAAGTTCCGCCACGGATCTCAGGGAAGCCAAATGCCAGTGCATTCGGCTCCCCGAAATCGGTGGTGGAATGGCCCCCCGCCCCACCGCCCCCCCCGGGACTTACCTGGGGTGGATCTTCCTGGCGGCGGCGGCGGCTGCAGCGGCGGTTCGGCAGGGGCAGCTGCGGCGGCCGGTCTTCCGACCGGCTGCCGCCACCGCCATTTCCAAGTTTAAAAAAACAAAAAAAAACAAAAAAAGTGATAGGCTACGTAAAGATTTACGTAGCCTATCACGGCTAAATTTTAAAAACACCATGATAGGCTACGTAAATGTTTATGTAGCCTATCATGGCTGATTATAAACAAAAAACAAAAAAAGCGCGTACTCAAATGGCGGTGTCCATGGGTGCCGCCATTTGCGTTCCTTATTTTGGCACGTCTTAGTCTACGTAAACATTTACGTAGACTATGGCGAAAATAAGGGGAACGCAAATAGCGTAGACAATATGCTATTTGCGTTCCCCTTATTTTCGCCGTAGTCTACGTAAATGTTTATGTAGACTAAGACGTGCCAAAATAAGGAACACAAATGGCGGCGCCCATGGGCGCCACCATTTGCGTATGCGCGTTTCTTTGTTTTTAATCAGCCATGATAGGCTACGTAAACATTTATGTAGCCTATCACGGCTGACTGCAGGGATGCAAACGGCGGCGGCTATGGCCGCCGCCATTTGCGTCCCTGCTAGCCAGCGGTCAGATGTCCGGCCGCTGGCGGAGCTGGCCAGCCAGGATTCGGGGGGGGGAGGGACGGAGCGCCTCCCCCCCAGCCTCAGCATAATCCGCGAACAGGTAAGTGACTTTCATACATCCCTACACATAATGAGAAGACAAGATACCCTGGAGAAGATGCTGATGCTAGGGAAAGTGGAAGGCAAAAGGAAGAGGGGCCGACCAATGGCAAGGTGGATGGATGCTATTCTGGAGGTGATGGGCTCGACCTTGGGGGAGCTGGGGGTGGCGACAGCTGACAGGAAGCTCTGGCATGGGCTGGTCCATGAAGTCACGAAGAGTCAGAAGCGACTGACCGAATGAACAAACTTTTCAAGGCACAAAGCCTTCTCCAAGTGATTTACAATACAGCTGAAATGGTATACAGTTTAAAAACAATAAAAATCAATAAAAAATACTACAGTAGGAGAAACAGCAGTTTAAAAACTAGGAGTCCAATAAAACAAGAACAAAAAGACCCTGATCAATTATAAAAAGCCTTCCAAAAACAGGAAAATCTTTAGAACATATCTAAAGAAACAGGAACAGAGGGGTTTTGCAAATCTCCCTGGGGAGTGAGTTCAACAGTCATGGGGCTGTTACTGAGAAAACCATGTCTTTGGTCCCTGCCAATTGGATTTTAGTTAATGGTAGGGATGTTCTTAAACAGGAACCTTTCAGGCTATGCACCTGATAAACCTATGTCTACCACCACAGGTACTCAAGCTTTCTTTGCTTGTCCACTTTCTTTCTGCCCTCAGTTCATAGGCTCTCTTCTCATTAGGGTCTACATGGAGTTTTTCCCTATGATCACTTTCTTCTTGTAACAGTTAAAAAGAAGGGGGACTGCCAATGGGGCATTAAATGTGGAATTTAAAATAATGTCATTATTCATGCTATTGACCGCTGCACTCTTGGCAAGCCACAGGCTAAAACATCTCCTTTAGTGTTGTTCTTTGGTTGCTGCCTCCAAAGCAAGGAAGTCCGTTTAGTTGCCTGTTAGGGAAAGGAGTGTGTCTGCACAGTTGGATTCACTCTGCCCCATTGCAGCTGAATATACATTTGGGATTTAGGAGAGTTAGAGACCAAGAGAGGGTTCTGAGTCCTCTGTGTATCCTATGCCCTACTCGTGAGAGCCAGCCAAGGCAGGAGGAGGACTAAGGCAATTTTGCCTTTTTAAAAACAAAAATCCAGCTAGACAAACCTCTGAGCCCATCTAGCTGACCTGTCTTGGTGTGGGTGGGAACAGCAACAGAGTCCATAGGATCCTGTGGATCCTGGCTGATCCTGTCCCTTTCCCTCCCTGCCCACCAGAACCCCTGCTTCGTGACTTGTCTGAGGTTGCTGTTGTGACTTCGGAAAACAGCCACCATGGTGGTTTCTGTGGTGGCTGTGAGGAGGAAGGGGGAAGAATCCAATCTCGGATTCTCCCTCCTGAGGTCATAGGAATGTCTATGGCCTTGTGAGGGGAAATCTGACATATCTGTCATCTCTGAGACGCTCACCTAGGGACCATAAGATTGCTCTGTTAGTGTTCTCGAATGTTACTTGGGAAAACTGGCTAAATCTAAGAACTACAGCACAGCTGTTAATCCATAGACAAGTTTATGTCAATCAAATGTATAATGTCTAGACAATTCATTATCAAAATGAGTAGCAGCACTCAAGAAGATCAATATGTTGGTCAGAATTCAATTGTTGTTAATAATATTGTAAAAAAAATCAATATTCATTTAATTATCTCTATATTACTGATTTACTTTACCCCAGCTATTAGACGTGAAAGGTGTCTCACATTTTCCAGTGGTTAATTGATTCGCATTTTATGGCTATGGGAAGGCAGGGCAGGATGCTTTGGGGCAGCAGTTATTGACTAGATTTCAAGATTCAAACTGTTAATCATCCTTATTTATTACCACAACATACATTTGAAGCATGCACACTGGTAGCTTTACATGTCTGAAGATAGAGTTATAAGAAGTGGTTTAAATAATTATTCACCCCTCTATGCAATGTTCCTCATACAGAAGCATAAAACTGACCTTATCCAATATTAATTACGTTCACCCTGATCTGCAATGCTTGTGCTTGAAGTGATAAAGCTGGCTGGGTTCCTCCCTCTCAACAGTGCCTGGCATTGCAGTGAAAGGACCATGTGGCTTCCCCTTCTCTGCTTCAGGCCAAGGAGCTCCTAGATCTAGCAATTAATTTCTTTTATTCATATGACATTATCTATCCTACCCTTTAATGAAGACACATCAGTCGGGGTGGCATGCAAGAATCAAAATCACAATATCATAATAAAAGCAGAATATCAACCCAGATTCAATGGAGGCAGGCAGAACAGATAAAAAACAAATGTCAAATTCACTCTTCATACTCCTTCACCTGCTCTGCTGCTTGTCAGACCTTTTCTGAAGTTTTGCAATTAAGCAGATGCTTGTGGAGCGTACAGATTGCCTCCAGAAAATCAGATTCGCCTCGGCATCACCCTTCTTTCCCTCTTTCCCCAGCCCCATTTCCCTGGTTGGGATAATGTATTTGCAAGGATATTTCATCATGTCTTATTCACCATCCCATCCCTACAAGAGTGACAGCCAAATGATTCCTGCAGGGGTCCAAGGATTATCAACTCCTTATACAGCTCTGTACAAGTTCTGTGTCCAAGGTTTTACAGGTTGCTGCTGTTGCTCATCCAGCTCAAGGAAAAATTCTCACTTCATATTTTTACTCAGGTAGGGATACCCAAACAACAAAATTAATGCTTCTCCATCAAATTTGAAGAGTGAGACTTTGTAAAATTTGGCATGTGACATCTGCCAAATGGTACACGTATAGTCCTTTCATGCTTGATGAGAAGCATATATATTCTCTGTCTCTGGGATTCTATCAGGCTTCTTTCCCCACCCACTTAGACACTCTGTATGTCCTTTGTAGCCTGCTGTTCCTAATCAGCAAGCATGTGAACCAAAAGGTATGCTGGCAAGGGAATGCAGGAAGCTACCTTATACTGAGTCAGACCTCTAGTCTACCTAGCTCAGTACTGTCCACACTGACTGTCAGTGATGCTTCTGAGCTCAGTCAGGGGTCTTTCCAAGCCCTGCATGGAGATGCCAGTATTGAACCTGGAATGTTTTGCATGCAAAGCATGTGCTATATCACTAAGCAATGGCTCTTGCACAGATAGAAGCAATTATCCTGTCTTTTACTGCAGCAAAAGTGGCCAGACCTGGAAACATCTGACCTACCCTTTCCTATGAACAAACTCAGTGCGATTTTGGAAGACATCATGAATCAATCAATCAATGACTTCTTCTACAAAAACAATCATTACTTTAAAAAAAGTTACATCTTCAGATTTAAGCAGGCTGCCACACCTTCCCCCCTTAGTGAAATGTAATTATAACCATTTTTAAAGTTCCAGAGAGAATGCTCCGTCTTGCTCTTTAAAGCCTGATGAAATCTGAGGGGGTCACCAGCCAAGAGACATGAAGTGGTTAACAATAGCAGGATTAATTTACCTTCAGCCAGAATACAGTTGCATTTCTACTAGAAGAGATTGTACAGGATACAGGCAGTGCTTCTCCAATCTGCTTAATAACTTCTCCACTGGGATTAAGCGACAAATCCAAATCTATGGGGGAGAAAGTCAGCATTGTCAGGAAGAAGTCTCATAAATGTGGCTCATTTAGAGAGCTTACAGAAGAGAAAAAACTGTTGCCTAATTCCAGTTAAAGCTCCATCTTCTCAAAGTCTCAGTCAATTACTTTACACAATAGAACAGAAAATAAGCTTCAAAAGAAGGCAGCAAAAATATTTGCATATCTATGTAATTATTGGGTAGCAGAAAATGAAATACTACATTTTCCATGCTGGATCACTTAACCAACAAAAAGGATTTGTTGAGAAATAAAAATAATATGTGAAATGAGGAAATGGTGAGAGCAGTACAAGGTTGTTAGGGGTTTTTTGGCATGTTTTTTGTCTAAAGAAACATGGAGAAGTTAGTTTTTGTTCATAGTAAACAGAATTCTAAACTGCAACTTTAAGACATAGGGACAATTTTGTAAAATGATGAGAAGGATGGCAGTTTTTGTTTTGAGATATGCGTGCAGTGTTCCTTTACTATGAAAATTAGAATGGTGAAAATGTGCAGGTGAGTAAGAGGCATGATTTAATGCTTCTTACTCCTCCACTGCCAGCCTTGTCTTCATGGAAAATTGCAGTATCCCAACAACGACAGATTTCATAAAAAGAATCCTATGCTTATTTGTCCCATTCTCCCCAGCCAACAAATTCACTGTGTTGTTAAACACTTTAAGGTAACATTGTCACACTGCCACAATGAAAGTGAATTACAGTTGAAGTGACATGTATTTGCATATCTTCGTTTAGCACTACTGATACATTTTAAAAAGCTGTAAAAACAAATGAAGTTCCTTCTACAATCTTTATTTGTCCTCCCTACTTCATGTAGACCCACACAGCTTTGATATTACAGTTGTAGTTGTTTTTAAAATATCAAATGCATGTGGCTAGGCAGACGAAAATTTTCCAGTTTTGTAAAATCATCAGTTCTAAAGCACCTTTATGTTTCTTAAGCCCATGGACTGCTCTTCACTTATCTCATCAGAAAGTAGCAGAGCTCAGTTCCCTCAATAGGAAAGTGACATCACCTACATTTTCCATTTACCAGCTCCATGAGGAACACCGTTATAATTAAAGGAAGGACAGCATCTGAGAGAGAGAGAGCATGTGTGTGTGTGTGTGTGTGAAAGAAAGTGAGCGAGTGCAAAGCTTTATGTTGCTAGAGTAACCGACATTACTTTTAGTTAGTAATACCTGTGCATGACTGATACAGGCCTAATTTCTTTACTGTCAATGGCCATAAGAACACTTCCCTTATCTACCCCTGCAGCTGCTTACCTAGCAGTCCATAGGCATATACAAACACTGTAGCAACTGCCTGTCAAATATCATCCTGTTTCTTCTTTCGCTACTCAAAAATGTGTTCTGCAAATCAAAGCCATAAATCATAGGACAAAAACACTGACGATCCCATCACCATGACTTTATTCTTTGTAAGAATAAAATGTGTCAGCTGAGGAACAGTTACAGACATTTCTTCTTTACCCTGAGCAGAGGCTGAAATTGATCTCTTAAGTTTCCTGAAGTTTTTAAAGCCAGTATTAGTGGGAGAGGTAAGTTAAGGAATGGAAAGTTCCCTCCACAGGGTAATTTTCCTTCTATGTTTCCTCAAACCTTTATTTCTTTGAAGCAAGATAAAACTTGGGACCTGAGTGATCAGGAAAGCTCATCCAGGAGGGAATCCTGTAATAAAATCACAGGAAGTAGGAACTCATTAAATTCTTGGCCTCCATCTCATGAAATATTGAATCTCTGCATGGAATATCTTTGAATCCAGATCATCACCGGATTAATGCACCAGGTGTTCTGCATTCTCCATGTTCTTTCACACCGTAAGATAGCTTTTCTCTCATATAATGAAAATATGGACTTTATAGATACACAGCTCTGAGAAACGTTTTGAGATCAATTGTAGGGTGGTTTTTGTGTCCTTGCTGTCTATGCTAGTCCTTTTTCAATTGCTTGGGTAAATACATTTTGTACTGTGTTCCCCCACAGGTGTGGGCAATTTGAGGCCCTGCAGATGTTTTGGCCTATAGCTCCCATGATCCCTCACCATTGCTTATGCTGACTAGGGCTGATGGGAGTTGTAGGCCAACACAACTGGAGGGCCACAGGTTGCCCAGCCCTGCTCTACAAATATACATATAATAAGCAGGGTTATTTTTCAACAATCTTACTTCTCTTCATTCAGAATGGAAGGCATATTCCATGCTGCATGAAGAGAAGTACGCTTGTTTGAAAAAATATATACCACAGATTTTTTTATAAAAATCCTTTTATTATTGCTACTTCTGCAGAAACTGATTATTAGAAAACAAGTGTGCTTGTAGCTGCTGTATTTAATACATGCCAAATTTTAATTTGGTGCAGAGATCTTAAATTAACCTTTCTGTTGTACTGTGCATACAAAGTAGGAAAGTGATAATACAAAGACTGAATCCTGCATGTTACTGCATTGCTATGTGATCCATAAAGATATTAACAGAATTTAAATAAATAGATGAAAGGCCTACAAATGTTTAAATCACTGTGTTTATACTTTACCTAAAAAGTGTAAATTTCCAAAAAGAAAAAGTGAGAGTGCTAACCAAGTGAGTGATAAGACTTTGTACTATAACAAGCTATACTAAGGAGTATTTTTAGGGAGTTTTTTTAAGAGAGTAAAGACTAAATGTTTTACTATAATAAGGAGGCTGCATGAACTACTTAGGGCTTCTCCATATGGGGCTTATATTGTGTGATCAAGATTGGTTACTTGTGGAAGTTTGAGGGTCCATTACATGACATCATCAACCTCCAGGGCCTCTCCTGTGGTTTATGACCTTTATCCTGCCTTTCTAAAGCACAGGAAGAGTCCTCCCCCCCCCCCCCCCGCCCGGAAGCTCTATGAAGTGCTTTACTTGTTGGGTGTACTTCCATAATGGTGCTATAACAGCACCATCTAGTGGCTGTAAAATGAAATATACATATATAAAAACAGCATGTTTCAGTCTGAGTAAAGGAGCTGAGCTTAATTCTGCAAAGAATCCGGAAGCAAAAGCCCCGGTAAGGATGCCAGATTTTAGCCTTGTGTGGTGAAGCCCTTAGTGTAATTTTGGCACACAAAACGTACTAACACTCTATATGACGCAATTGATCCCATCCTACATGGGATCTAAAGATTATACTATATCAGTACTATTTATTATTTTTTAGACTATTTAACATGGATTCTGCAAAGGCAGGTCCTGCCTTGCTTGTCTTTTGGAGTTTTCAAGAATGCCAACAAGCATGTAGATAGAATGATCCAACAGAGATTTGGTACTTAAATATACTTTAAGATATACTTTATATTATACATATATACTTAAGGATATAAGTATATTAAGTATTTATATACTTATATTTTAAGTATATAATATATACTTAAAAGATACTTCTGTACTTAAGACTTTCAAAAACCACCTCAGTAAACTCAGTAAACGTAGGGATGAGAAGGCCCCTTACAGATGGTAACTGATTAAAAACAGGAAGCAAAGAGTAAGAATAAAAAGATGCTTGAAACAATTGGGGGAAGCAGGCACTGGGATCCTCCAAAGACCTGTGTTGGGGACAGTTGCTATTTAACATATTCACAAATTATCTGAAGTAAGGGGTGAGCAGTGAGGTAGATAGGTTTGTAGATGGCACCCAATTATTCAGGTTGGCGAAACCAAATGCCTTTGTGGTAAGTTGCTAAAGGATCTTCAAACTGGGTGAAGGGGAAACAAAATGGTAAATAACATTCAGTGTACGTTAGTGCAAAATGATGCACATTAGGGAATTACAAATCCAGTATTATGCACACGCTGATGGAATCTGGACAGGCTGTAACTAACTCAGATGAAGATCTTGGGGCTGTGGTGACTAGCTCAATAGCAATGGCAGTTGTGCAGTAACAGTGCAGCAACAGTGAAAATGCCACAATATGAACTATTAAGAAAGGGTTTGAAAATAAAACTGCCAGAATTGAATAGCCTTTATATAAATATAAAGTACAGTTGCATTTTGAATTATGTGTACAGGTCTGGTCACCCTATCTCAAAAGAAATATCACAGAAATGCAAAGGTTGCAGGAAAGGGCAGCAAAAACGATCAAAGATTCGGAGCATCTTCCCTATGAAGAAAAACTAAAGCATTTGTATCTTTTTATTTTAGGAAAACAATGACTAAGGCAGACATGATAGAGATTTATAAAATTATTAATAGAGTGGAGAATGTAGTTAGAATTTTTTTTCCTCCTTCTCGAATTGGAGTCATCCAATTAAGTACATTTCCTGAAGTTTTTAAAGCACAATTTTAGCGGGAGAGGTAGGTTAAGGATTGAATGTTCCCTCCACAGGGTAATTTTCTTTCTGTTTCCTCAAACTTTATTTGTTTGAGGTTCCTCAAACCTTTATTTGTTTCTGGGCTTCCTTAGCTGCATGGAGAATCATTTGCAAACTGCGATTGAGAAAAGGTTCCACAGGACTTATCCTGACCTGGTTCACACATAACAAGAAGCCACCATGGGTGAATTTATCTCCAGGGCTTTTTGCTTAAGCAGTGGCCACCATTTTGAATATTCAAGCTGTGGCGGGTGAGAAGCCAGTGAGGGTGGGTTGTTGGGGTTGTTAACAACCATGGCCTGTTTTAGGGTTGTGGGTGGCTTGATAACCACCCCAACAACTCACTCTCACTAGGTTTCCATGTAACAAGTGATAGTGCCCCCCCATGGCTTAAATATTCAAAATGGCAGCTGCTGAAGCGTCGAAAAGCCCCATGAGGAAATATAACGATGGTGGTTTCTTGTTATGTGCAAACCTGTCTCCTGTCAGAACAAGAGTCCTGTGCTACCTATAACTCCCTTCCTCAAGATAAGGATCTTGGA
Source organism: Heloderma suspectum (assembly GCF_057233095.1). NCBI lineage: Eukaryota > Metazoa > Chordata > Lepidosauria > Squamata > Helodermatidae > Heloderma > Heloderma suspectum. The sequence goes on along the minus strand of NC_139460.1, from coordinate 54,580,122 downwards.
GAAACCAAAGAGAGTAGCAGGAAGCAGAGAGCATTGAGATGGTGGGGGAAATTGACAAATTCATGGAGGATATTTTAGCAATGACTATTAATAGCAAAATCTATACCTTCATGAATTACTTTCATGTTCAGAGGCATAAACATGAAAGCTGTGTATACCAAACAATGGGGGAGAGCTATCAGTCTTGTAAGCTTCCCAAAAGCATATGAATGACTATATAACTGGCCTATAGGTATTGTACAATAGGTATTTAGTAGTAAACTACCATTTGTCAAATTATGTCATAAGGAATCTTTGTAATCAACATGTTTGCAGAAAATGACATAATTCCTTGGCCATTGTCCCTACCACTTTTCCACAAATAACACAGTACAAACAACAAAACTGGTTTCACATTCAAATTCTGAAATGTAAGAGTACATGGGCATTAGTTACATCTAGACTGGATTACTGCAATGTGCAGATAAAAGAAGAGCTGCAACATTTAATAAATCAATGTTCCAATAATGTATTAAGCATTTTTAATATAATGCATTATAAATAGATATAGACACACACACACACACACACACGCACACGCACCATCTTAAAAGAGGCATTCCTCTTTTTCCCTCACAAAGGAAGGTATGTCCTTTGTGAGGTCCACATAACCTAAAAACAAAGCATGCATGCTTCTTTCCTCAGAACTATTGTTTTTACCCATATGCAAATGATATAATAATTGATTAATCAACTAATTCTTATAAAGCAACTAAGATTTATTTAAACAAGTGAAAGCCCTAGTGTAAGCATATTTATCCAGAAGGATTCACAACTTGCAATGGTCCCCTGTGAGAAAGGCGCACTGCAGTAATCCTCTAGGTCAGCTTTCTCCAACCTCGTGCCCTCTGGATGGGCTGAACTACAACTCCGCTAATCCCCAGGCAGCTGGTTGGGGATCATGGGAATCATGCCCTCCAGAGGGCACCAGGCCAGGAAAAGCTATTGTAGGTACTTCATGGATTAAAAGAACTCAGGAATATGAAGGTATTGGAGATATTCAAAGAATGGCTCAGGTGACCTACTACAATTTTATCCCTGATGACCCTATTTCTCCTAATTGACCATATTTTGCTCTTAAATATATCCTAGTCCCTGTTTTCCTATTCTATTAAGTTGCCCACTGATGCTTCTCCTACTTCTCAGGAAACGTTGGGGCTGCAAGGCTAGCAACCCATGCACTGTTTTGGGGCCCTAGCATTCTTCCCCGTCATCCATTCTGCAACTCTTTGAATTCAGGTCCCATAGTTCCCTCTGTAAGGGGTTGCTGGTAAGGGAAAGTGAGGTTACATTTGTTTGTAAGTGCTCCCATGTCAAGAACTCTCTCCATTTGGAAATCTTAACATTTCAGGGAAAAGATGTGAACCGCCCAGAGAGCTTCAGCTATTGGGCGGTATACAAATGAAATTAAATGAATAAATAATAAAATATTAGCTTGAGGGCTCCCCCATGCAATGGCTTCTCTAGCCACACATTGATATGATGGATGATCATTTGCTGTACCAAAGTTTGCATTATCTTATACATCAACAACTTCTAATAGAGGTTAAGTAACATTTCCTGTTTATAAAATGCTGGGGCATTTTATCCCCAGCAAAAGCATTTCTAAAAGCCAGTAGTTGAAAGACCACACTGTAATTGTTAAATAATGTGTTTGCTCTCCTTAATCTGTTTTTTAAATTACCAGATTTTTTAAAATCCCAACAAAAAGAAATGAAAATATTTCAATTGAAATTTGAATGATGCCAATGAATCATAGAAAAATAACTAACATTGGAACTGAAAACGAAGTAGCAAAAATGTGCATATAATTAAATGACTGGAGCGCATCATACATCCAACATTTTGAAAACCTGATACAGCATATATTGAGTTGCCTTGCCTTGGCCTGGATAGAACACCAAATCTGACTTGACCAATAGCAAGGAGCATACTACAAAATGGCACCTGTTATAAAACAACATACATCTGAAAAAAAAATCATGAAAAATAAAACAAAATTACTTACAATGCACTGTAATTATAGTGGAATCCACCAAACTTTCATCAGTCAGGGAACATCTATATTCCCCTGTTGCATTTCTTCTTACATCTGTTAATATGTAAAGACTAGAACTTCGTATAGCTTCTGGTTCTCCCTTTAAAGAAGTTGAACAGGTAAGTTTACCAAGACAGGAAAACCAGTTTTCTTCAATTTATATTAGTATTTTTTTTACTTAAAAAAAAATCTCTATGATTAAGTGACATAGGGTTCAATCCAATTATACTGTTCTGCAGATGGAATCAGTTCTGTCAGTGTAAATGGGATGGAGCAATTCCCCTCTGTACTGCAGCCCCCAACCTCCCCAGACACACATCCTCAAAATCAGCTCTGGAGGGCTGGAAACCCCCTGGAGCAGATTTTCTTGTGGTGCAGGGAGCTGCAGGGGCCTGTGGGGAGGTGAGAGGGAGAAAGTTGCATTGCGCTTGTGGATTTCTGCTACCGCAACATCAGAATTAAGCCCTCAGGTGAACAAGATTATCATAGAATCATAGAATAGTAGGGTTGGAAGGAGCCTACAGGGCCATCGAGTCCAATTCCCTTATAATTATATAATTATAATTTATCAAGTCTGAATTTTAGTGCGCTGCTGCACAATTTAAAGTATGGGTGAAAATGAATGTGAAAGTTTAGAGGAAAGCCAAAAATAGCTGGAAGTACCTTCCCCCCACGTCTGGCTTGCCTGGCCATGGGAAGGATTTTCTGGGTGGGGTGTGGAGGCAGAGACAAGGGGAACGCCACAGGCTTTCAGAAGTGGCACCCCCCAGGGAGTGGAGGGACTTACCAGTCGTTTGAAGCTGTGAAGCCCCTCCTTCACCCTCTTTGAAGCATGGCTTCAAAGCCATGCTTCAAAGCCCTTCCACCCTATATGCAGTGTAGGTTATGCTGGTCGTCCTTTTTGAGGCCAAGTAGGAATTTTTGGTTCATAGTCGGATTGGCCTTGGCTATGGGTCTTTTTGCCTACTTCACACTGTAAGTGGAGTTGGGAGTTGATTTCAGGCGGTTTTGGTCTTATTTAAATACTTAGCTGATTCAATCACATTTGCTCAATAGGCAGGTATGTGTGGGCACTTTTGGTGGGGAATAGGGTTGGTGAGCATTTGGAGGCACAGTTTCTGGTGACTGGTAAGGCCTGAGGCTTCCAGCTCAGGCTTTTGTGGCCCCAGTTGGAAGATAAGGATTACCTTTGAGAACAACTCACCTCACCCACTCAGAGTTTTGTGGCCCAGGGGGCGGTAACATGGGAAGGCCTCCCATCCCCAAAAAGGGCAGTCCTGAGGGGTGGCAACCAAAGACGCCACTCTACAGGCATTGAATATCTCACCTGATATAATGCCAGGTTAGTTGCTGGCTTAGAGAAGTTGCCCGCTTAGGTTTCCCTTTGCAGATCTGATCAATCTCAATAAATGTGGCCCAAATTTTATACCAACTACTTGTGTCTCATCTCTTTATTTTCCACCACCTTCTTTCACCCACAAAAGAAGGTTTTCACTTGTTGTAAGTAGAAAAGCAATACAAATATGTGAGTAATTTCAGTTCAGAACTATTTTAAATACCCAAAGTCATGAAACAAATATTTCTGCCCAGTTCTTAAAAATAAATTGTCATTTTGGGAAACGTTATATGAATAGAAAATGCAAAGAGGGTAACACCTGGAAGCTTAGCCTGGTAAATTATAAAAGAGATGTGTAGCCAGAATAGTATGGGACAGACATTAGGTAATCTGTTTCATATGTAATGCTAAGCCGTAGCACCCCCCCCCCCCAAATCAAGTCTTTGCAGGTAGGTAATACTTACAGGAATGTAAAACAAAAATTCCTGAGGTGGAGGATTACCATTTCCTGAACATTTTAGGGTGATGTTATCACCTTCTTTAATTGTATTTCTTCGTGAAAGTACCTGAATTTTAACCTTCTCTGTAGGATCTGTAAAGACACATGTATACATTAATAATCTCACTCTATCCCAAATATTTAAGAGTGGGCTTAAAAACATGAGTATCTCAAAGAAACATGGGCAATGCAACTTGCATGCACAGAACCCGTTCTGGATCAAGAACTACATGCACAAAGAAGGTGCTGCATGAGCCTGTTGCTGCTGGATTCCTGCATCATCTCCCAGGGATATGCACTCCCCAAACACTTGACTGGTGCTGCCAAAAGTGACATCACCACTATCTGTTTAGCAGCTGCACGTAAGTATAATTGCAGATATGTGAGAAGCAGCATTGATGCAGCCTGCGTTACTCCTTGGAGTAATGCCCTAAACATGTGGAATAAAAGATATAGTCAATTAAAGTACCATACTGGGTTATGCTTAGCTCCTCAATTCCTGCCTAAGAATATTTTTTTTATCTTCCTCGAGGGCTGTGCTTGGAGCAAGTTCTTTGCAGAGATAGAAGGCAACCAGTAAGAGGGGCTCAGTGTATGACCTTTGTGATTAAAGCAGGATGCAAAAACTGTATTGTTTAAAGGGTGCTTTAGGATCCTCTTAATGATCACTAAAGGATGTGATTTTAGGACTGGAATTGTAAGTGAAGTCTGCTTCACTGAAATCACAGGGATTTTGTTTTAAGTAATATATTTACAGTGCAATCCTATACATGTCTACCTAGAAGTAAGTCCCAATGAGTTTAATGGGGCTTACTCCAAACGATATGGGTACAGGATTGCAGCCTTACTAAGGACACAATGTACTTTGTTCTTTGAGACAATGGACGTTGCTCAAATGGGTTATCTTATGGCAGAATTGTAGCTTAGGTCCAGCTACACAATAGTTTAATCTGTACTTTGTATGCTTCACTAATCCTGATTTGAACATACAGCAGGAAAATACTGAAATATAAAAATAAATTCTTTAGCAATATATCTGTAACTGACATATGAACAACCATAATTATTCCATGTAAAACAACAGGAAGAATGATTTCACTGAATGAGATAATTCAACTGCATTACACAAGATCTGCTAGCAGATAAATGAACTAATATTACATACTATTACATAAGTGTCTTCCATACAGTAAATGAAATATGATATAACACAACTTTCTCACAAGGCACTTCTGTACACTGATTACTACAGTGGCATTTAGAAAGATAAATTTGGTGGGTTTAATAGCACCCTTAACACAGTTGACCAAACTGTAATTGTGATGTACTTCTGTCAGGCTGAACAGAGTTGAGCTGTATTCCACTTTGGGTGTTTCTTTAAAGAAAAGATAAGATAAAGGACATTGTTTAACACATTGTTATTTCTTTTTCCATCCAGAATAGCAATAGCTTTTCCAGAAGCTAAATACAACAGACAGATTCATAGAAGAGGAGGTAGACAACAATAATACCAGCCTTGCAATAATGCTAACTTTAAGGTGACATTTAACAAGTTTTAGTTTAAAGGATTGTGAAATCTCTGAGAATTTACTGTAGAATAGTGATGGACAAATCTGTCAGTTTTGGTTTCTCTTGATTTATTTTTCCAGTCTGTTCTGTTTCTGCATCAATTTGTGATTTTTAAAGTCTGTATGAGAATTCATAACCATTTTTGTGCACATTTCTTTTAATATGCAAATTTTTGCATATTTTGCCTAATATACACATACTTTGCAAAGAATTTTCTTATCATGCATATTTGTACATCCTTCACTAACATAAGCATTTTTGTTTGTACTTCCCCAATGTACACATTTTAATGCAATTATTGATTATATAATTGCATTGCAAAATTCAGAGTAGTGTGAATATTGAAGGACTGTAACGTTTTGGTTCTTTGTCATCCTCGTAATTTCTGAGAGTGCTGAGCAGAGAAAAAAGAACAGATGTTACTGGGAAGAGTGCTGGAACCCCTTGCAGAACCCCTTTTAAAGTTTAAGGGATTTCAGCTATTGTATGTATATTGTGATCTTTGTGCATATTATTTATGCCAGCTTTCTTCACCTCTAATGCTGCTATAAGGTGGGGCCAATTACTGACAAAGTTGGTTACAAAAGAATCTCAGTTAGCAAGGCTGGGAAAGATGTCTTTTTTAGATCTGGAAGAACTGCAACCAGTCATAGTTGACAGTGTTGTGTGAGACAGACTACTAGGAAGTATATGGCTGCTCCATTTATAACAGGATTCTGCTGGACACTCATAATAAGATTTTGTTATACATTTTGCTGTCTCTGAATCTGCATCTGGCTTCAGCCTTCAGATCATCAAACTGGACCCTGGACAACCGTAACTAACTCATGTGCATAACAATGGGAGAATCAAGAGAAAAATACTTCTGGCGCATTTGAGAGGAAAATAAACCCAACAAGTTAAACATATGTGACTGGCTCAATGTACCACTACTCCAGGCATATGTCCAGGTTAAGGGGGTGGACCCATGCATTCGTTTTTGTTTGTTGGTCAATTCTACTGGTTGGTTTGATACATTTTAAATTCTGTTATCAGGTTTTCAGTCTATAAGGTGATTTTTAAAACTGATCCTATGAGCGCGCAGACGGTATTTATGTCAAAAGGGGGTGAAGATCGCATGATTAATCGTTTGAGCTGGATTCCTACTGACATTAAGGATCAGCTCTGTATCACTCAACAGAAATTGGCAGAAAAGGTTATTTTAAGGTAACCTATGCCCAGTAATATAAACTGTACTAATTTCAGGAACTATATCGATTAATTACATTCATTAAAATGATCAACTGGGATCAGTGTGTGTGCAGGTGTGTAGGGAGTGGTCTGCTTTCTCTCAGTCTGACTATATTAAAGGAATTGTCCCTCGGGCGCCATGGTTAAAGACGAGTTACATGATTCATGGGGCCTTATGGCTAGCCATACATGGCCTCTTTGCTATGGGGTGGGGGGGGTAGGTTTTAATGTATAAAACTTTTTACTCTTTCAACTTACACTTTGGTATGCACTAATCTCCTTCTGCTTAATTGCCTGAGGGCATTTCTAACCTTAGCCAGTTACCATTTACAGTTTTGATGACGATGAATGTTTAGTGGGGTAAATCATAGTGGAGGAAGGGACTTGCGATTTCAGCCACTTCCTTCTTCCCCTGAAGCCTCTGTGCTCCCTGAATAGCTTTTCTAGAAGGTTGGGGGGACCCTCCAGAACAGTGTGGAAGGTGACAGTGGGTGCTGCAGGAGGAATCAGGACAAATCACTGCCTCCCTCTCAAACAGAAAGCCTCCCCCGAATCCAGTTCCCTCTACGAATGGAAGAAGCCTTTCTCTTTGTGGTGGGGCAAGTCTAGATCCAACTCCATGTGTCTTATAATTCACATTTCATCACTGGATTCTTCTAGGGCTTTTGTTCTAGCTGTGATAATTTCAGTCATCAAGAAACCTAACAGCAATTTAAAAAGCCCTTCAAAATGAATACAATATATGTTTCAAGGGTGATCGCCACTATATAAGCTGTAGTACAACCAAAAAACAATTATACCAGACATACAGGCTTTCCATCTTGGAGATTACCACAAATGTCTTTCTATTTATCTCATATACCAGAGTTACTGCCAAATTCGGCTTCAACAGCTTCCAACAGTAGACTATAGGGTGTTTCAAAAAGATGGACCCGATTTGAAATCGCTATATCTCTGCAACCGCGAACTGCCCATGAATGAAACTCTTATCACTTGAAAGGGTGGGGCACAGAGTTTCAAATGGTTACTGCTAGATGCCTCTCTCAGCACACAAACAGCACCGCCACATTGGCACCTGCAGGTTCGACGTTTTCTAAATGACACACTGCCTCAACGTTGGATAGGCCACACAGGACCCCAACACTTGGCGCTACACTCTTGGCCCCCAAGGTCTCCAGACATTACACCCTGTGACTTTTTCTTGTGGGGATACATCAAAGAACATGTTTTTGTGCCACCATTAGCGACTAATCTGGATGACCTCAAAAACAGAATCACGGCAGCAGTGACTTCAGTGGAAGAAGACATTTTGAGAGGCAGATGGGGCGAATTCAACTATTGTCTCGATATTGTCCGTACAGCAGGCTGGTGGAGGGCACATTGAGCATTTATAAAATGGTTAGTAAAACTTGGTAACTCATTAAACCGTTTGTAACTTTTGGTGAAATTCTAACATGTTGCCATCGTGAAATAAACTGCTTTGAAATTGGGTCCATCATTTTGAAACACCCTGTATTATAGCTTTCTCCATCCTACCATTGTTCTCTGGCATTTCTCTACTGTTCAGATTGTCTCTACTAAACAACGTTTTATCACTTACCACTAAGGGCAGCATATAGAAGATAGTCTCAAAAGGAAAAGATAGTCTCTTCTTTAATGCTACCCTGGCTTTAGCTCTGGGCCAGAATTTATAACTTGATCACTCTACAAATGTGCCTCTGCCTGTCTATGAACTTGTGATGCAGGCTGGAGAGCTGTTCATTCATACAGTATTTGCAAATGTAGCCACTTCCCTCAATATCATAAAAGTAATGGATCCATGAAATTGATCAAGCTAACTACAAGCAGTTGCTGGTCTAGTTAATTTCACCCTCTTGAGAAACTTGAAAAGAAATAAATCTTTTCACAATTTTAAAAAAGATTCAAAGTCATTTCCAAAGCTACTTAAGTTTGACAGGAGTATGTGTCTCTGTTGTTGCTTACAACAATCACACCCAAGTGCGTCTATAGCAGCAGCGCCAGTCATGGGGCTGAGAACTATTTTAGGTTTTTTGACAAGTACAATAGAAAGCTGGAATGACCAGTAACCATGGCAGGACATAATACATGAAAGCAAGTGGCTAATTATTGCTAATTTTGCTGGTGTTCATTTGGATTGTTTTTCCGATTTTAAAAAGCTACAAGTGGACTCTTGCTGTAATGGTTCAACAGAACTAGTAAATTTCTAAAAATGAGCAAAATCAAAACTTTTAAAAAGACCTTGGAATGATGCAGACATAGGGTAATATGTTCTCATCACCAGTATCATCATGGATATGAGGCAAATTGCAGGAGACATGCTAACTTGGGGAGCAAAATATTGCTAAATGAGTGCTGATAAAAGGGAATTTTTGCTGCATGTGGATCCTTCATAACAATCCAGTAACCATTGTGCATGTATTGCTGAAAAGGACTCTAGTCCCTTCTTCGTGGTATGGTCAAAACATTTCATGGTGCTTAAACTCCTTAATGTATTTTCCCTTGTTTCCCAGGGTTCATTAATCACAGTGTTTTAGCCATCCCCATCCAGAGTGGTACCTTCTTCCATACTGTTCCATGTGCCGTAAATAGCCTCAACAAGTTACATCTAGGGGTGGATGGACTCAGCTCCATCTGGGTTGGCTGGAGCTCGATGAGATGCCACCCCCACTTGCGTGGCCCGGGGCCACTCATCGAGCCTCCGTGCTCGCCCCGCCCACCAAGCCACGTGAGCCACCTGCCCTCTGTGTGAGTCCCTGTTATATGTAAGAATGGTGACTTGCTATTTTCCGGCACTTTACGGGTGGATGGTCATTGTGCACAAGATTAATTTACAAAAAATAGTGAGTCATTATTCCTACGTATAATGGCAACTTGCACAGAGGAAGGACTGCTGCGGACCTGTGGCTCAGCGGGCAGGGGCGACGCTTCTTTCTCCCCCTTCTATCCCAGCTACTGTGAAGGCAGTGTCTTGACAGGAGGAGGAGAGGGGCTTCCCTCTTGTCCTCTTCCTGTCAAGGTGCTGCTGCCACGGTAGCTGGGATGGGAAGGGGAGAAAGGCTTAGCTCCCCCCGCTGCAAGCCGCATGCCCACAACGATGAGGACTCTGGCAGTCCAGCCCTTGTGTTCATAAAGCCCTTGTGTGTACAAGGGCAGCCACAGGAGTCCCTGCCATTGTGTGCACAAGGGCTTGACAGCTGGAGTCTTCTTCATCGTGTGCACACTGATCACACTCACCATCTCCTCCTTGCCAGGAGGAAATTGTGAGAGTGGTTGGTGCATGGCGATGGAGACTCCGGGCTGTTCCTGGGTGCTCACCAAGCCCTGGGGTGCTCGCGACCGGGTCCATCAGTGCCCCACAGCTTGGTGAGTGGGGATCGTGTGCAGGGGAGTCTGCCAGCCTCCCAGACCCAACCAGGTGCTTGCGACATTCCTAGTTACACCCATCCTCGAGGTCCATCTGCAACAAAGTCTTCCCTAAATAACCATACTGCACATCCTTACTATCATTGATCAGTCATTAATCTCTGTTTTGTTCATCTAATAAAAATTGTAAACCCATATTTTGGGCAGAACCTATCTTAAAAATCAGTAATAGTGGGAGCCCTGAAAGCAAAAAGATAACTTCTTAATGTTGTAGAGACAGTTATTTATGAACTTACAGTGGATGTCAAAGACCACCGATTCTGACCGTACTGTTTCTTGTCCAGTTGGCCCAAAATATGTCACTGTGCATGTGAACTGTGCATTGGTATCATCCTTTGTTGGCTTATATTCTAGAGAAGATATCACGGTGAAGAGTCCACTGGTTGTATTCACATTTGTTTGTTCATTTATGACAACAGCTTTTGAAAGAAAAGGCATAGTTTTCACTATCATGTGCAACTATTTCTTGCATTTTTAAAATTTAGTCTGCATTAATGATATTTGCAAATATATGGTGTAGAATTCACACATACATTAAATATATGTATTTAGCTAAGTCATTGTTGGCAAGATTACAATTTCAGAAAGAAAGAAAGAAAGGCCTGATCCTAAATGTTTAGGGTTAGGGTGTTGCTGTCATATACTCCTGGGGAAGAAACTTCCAAGGTAGACATGTTACAATAATATTTCACGAAATAACTACATCTTTTAAGAAACAACTCATTTACATTTTCTGTCTAGTTACTGGGGGAAAAAGATATGCATCAAAACACAGTAGCAAGATCCAGCCAATATTTTTACAGTACTAGCTACAGCATTATTGATATCGTTTAAGACATCTATCTTGTGAACACACTAAATGAGCTACTGAAAATAATCCCACTGTATTAGCTGGTACTGATTTATGAAGGCACACAAACATGGATACCTGTAGAATCCACTTTCAGTTCTAAAACTTACCTCCTTCAACAGGTTGCAAAACAACGCCATTTTTGAACCATGTTAGGTTTCCTTCTGGATAACCATCTTTTGCAATACATTCCCCGAGCTAAAAATTCAAAGACATGATTAGATCTGAAGTTCAGATTAGGGAGTTGCTTATAGCTAATAACTATTGGGTCCAACACATCCAAGAGACTGCCTTTGTCCTCTGGACCATCACAATCTTTATGGTCTTGTCTAGAAGGCAGCTTCTCCCACAACTGGTATGCTGTACAGCTGAGGGCCAAACTAGATGAGACAATGGAGCACATCTTTCTTTTAATGCACCTGCCCCATCCCCAAATACAAATACAGGAGAGATCTTATTTTAACAGTTAACGGAGCTATGAAAGTGAAACATTAATCAATGCTGACTTAGCTCACTTCAGTCTGTTTCTCCAGCCACTTTTTTTCCATTCCCAGTTCACTTCTAATATTGGAATTGGGGAGGGGGGGGGACACGTCTAGAGCAACCAAATGCAGAGCAGTTTGGAACAGGAGGAGGGAAGGCCGAGTGCCCTTTTCCTGCATACTCAGCTTACAGTTAAAGTAAGAGCTCTGCACTTTATTTGGCAATGGGTTACTTACAGGAATGATTGTCCAGCCCCATTCTGTTTGGGCATGAATCAGAATTTAAGGGAAATTATTGAGAGAAACTGGTAATACTGTAAGGGGCTCTTGTGCAAGAATCATTCTTTTGGTGTGCATCACCTGCACTGATCCTACAAGTTTGGTTTTCAGGTCTTGTGGGTGTGAGGTGTGCTCAACACCCCCAAACACCTTCCTTTGGAAACAGCCTAAGGACGCTGCCTTGACAACAGTATTTGTGCACTAGAGAATCAAGAAAAATATTCCAAGTTGCTATGCCATGGGCGTCGATACCTTTTTCCTAGCAGATTTGTCACGTTTCAGTCTTACCATCAGTTGGAGCACTGTAAGAACCTTCTATTTGGGCTGTTTGGGGGGTGGGGACAGCTAATAAAAGGTGGGAATATACTGTTCATTATGCTTTTCATATGTATAAACTGTGTCTTAAATTAACTTTAATGGCATATTTAATCCCCTCAAATAAAGAACTCCATTTGGAAATGAAACAGAGTTACCTGATATGGGGAGGGGATACATGAGGTCTCACTTTTCATATAGATTTTTAAAATCTATTATTATACACCCCAGGCCTGGTAATTACTAATAGGGTAATTCATACATTCAAACAAATATGCAAACAACTTATGCTTAATCTTTCAAATTATTCATTATTTGTTACCAAAACAGTTAATGGAAGGAACACACACAAACACTGTTTCTATGGGTGGGTTATCTGGAAGTTTTCAATATTCTCTGTGCACTTCAAATAAACTCTTTAAAAAATCCTGCAAATATCATACATCAGGAAGTACAGATTTAGCAATTAGAACCGTAGCTGTTGGAGATTTGAGGGCAAGGTTATGCACAATAGAGCATGGGTGGGCAGACTTCAGGCTTGCTCGATCTACTGCCAATGTCATACTGTTCTTATACAAATCTATGGTGCAACTGCACTTGGAATACTGTGTATAGTTCTGGTCACCGCACCTCAAAAAGGATATTGCAGAGCTGAAAAAGGTGCAGCAAAGGGCAACCAAAATGATCAAGGGGCTGGAGGAAAGGTTATAACATTTCTGGCTTTTTAGCTCAGTAAAAAAAGTGAGTAAGCGGGAACATGATAAAGGTGTATAGAGTTACGCACAGTGTGGACAAAGTGAACTTCTCGCATAATACTGGAACCTGGGGTCATCCAATGAACCTGAATGGTAATAGATTCAGGACATATAAAAGGAAGTACTTCATACAGAGCATAGCTAAACTACGGAATTCGCTACCACAAAATGTAGTTATGGTCCCCAACTCTGATGGCTTTAAAAGGGGGTTGGACAAATTAACTGAAGACAAAGCTACCAATGGCTATCAGCCATGATGGCTATATGCGACCTCCAGTACCAGAGGCAGTATGCCTCTATACATCAGTTGCTAGGGAATACTAGCAGGAAGGTGCTGTTGCACTCATGTCCTGCTTGTGGGCTTACCATAGGCATCTGGTTGGTCACTGTGGGATCAAAATGCTGGTCTGATGTCGCCCAGCTTTCCTTACATTCTTATGTATTTTATTAGAAAATCCACCAATTGCAGCCAAGTGCAAAAGACATGCACTTAGAATTAAAGAACAGGGTGCCTCTGAGCACACTGTGAGCCTAGGAATTTGTTTCCAGTACAAGAAATGAACTGAGTTCACAGTCCTTTCACACAAAAGTCCACTCCTGTTTACTCCAAGCATTCTTCATTTCAGCAGCCTAATTTAGGTGAAATAAAGTATTATTCTGGTTGCTATTGTTAAATAATTGAGTGTCAGAAATGGCAAAAAATCTGGACTTATCATAGCTGCTTCATTTGTTCTGGGGGCAGCTGGGACTCACAGATGTGGCAGGTAAACTGGCAAAGAGGGAGGCTAGCCAAATGTACTATTTGTAAAAAATATGTTTCCTGGTCTGGGCATATGTGTTTGCTCAAGACTGTCTTTGTCCTTTGTTTTGTTTCCTACAACTGCCCCAGATTGACACATACACACCCTTAGAACACATCAAGCTCATGTCAGAAACAGCGAAACAAGACAGACCAGTTTGGAGGCGGTTAACAGTAAGAATGCTCACTTACCATTTTTACCTGTTCTGTTTCTAGAAAATTTGCTCGACTTATAATTTCAGGTTGTGATGGCTGTTCTGTAATTTTTTAAAAAACAATAATACAGAAATTTGGTTACAGATTTTGGCTATATGCCAATTTTCCAGAGACAATAATTTAGCTATGTATTCTCACAACAGTTATCAAAGCTAGGATGATGCTTTTTCTACATGGATGTAATGCTTATGTGGAAAAACAGTGCAAATTAAAAAAAAAAGGTCCACTGTAACATATGTCTATTTTGTTTTTATCTGTATAGGAAAGTAGCCACAGCAAGGATTGCTTGGGGTGTTGCACAAGTGTAGCTCTCTGGTTTGATGCTACAGTGCTAGAAATGACACAATTGATGGCAAAGTTCTTAGGCTTTATAAATGGGGAGGGCACGGGAAAGGTGTGTGGTGGAGCAGAATTGCAGAAAACATATTACATATTTAAGCACAAGCTAATCCCAAATATCTCCAGTTTAAGGATCTTGGGTAGTTGGACTAATAAAAACATGTCTTAGGTTCTTCAGAGCCAATCAGGATGGATAGTAATAGGCTTAGGAGACAGTTGGCCTAATACAGCAAAAGCTTATATCCTAAAGGTCTTCCAGTTACCAAGAGCCAGCTATATTGGCACACTTTTACACCCCTGATATACTGCAGTTACTTGTTCTAATGGGATTGTAACTGACAGCCTGAACAGAAGGACAAGCTTGCTGTGCTTGTCTAACATGCAAACTGCTTTCCACACCATCACATCTAAGGGATTGGGATGTTAAGTCTAGCTTAGTTCTACAAAATTCTATGTCTCTACATTTCCTTGGATAGAAGTATTCCAGTTAAAATGGATTGTAGGTTACTCATCCAGTGATAAAACATTGATTCATTTGATCAAACAAAAAATAAGATAGGAGATTAAATGTGCAGATATAAATGTCCAGTTTAAAAAGTTTATATTTTTCTGGTCATATTTTACCATTACTTCATTCTAAAATAGTGAAATATTACATAAATGTTAACTTAAAAATAACTAGATTTTGTAACCCAATTAAAGAAATTGTAATAAATTAATCATCAGATTTTAATCAATTAATTACATTTACATACAAAAATCCTAGATTAGAAAATTGACATTTCCTGATTTTTAGGCATCATTTTCATAGAAGTAAATACTGGGATTTTAAAAATAATTTTAGAACATTAAACAATAACCCCCCAAAGTGAATACTGAGTTGATACATTATGTTGTAGCAGCTGATAATATCCACTTGATTTATTGCCATCAAATTAAGACTTCTTCTGCTGTCCCCAACAAAACACTCCATGTTTTTTTAAAGCACCCTTGCTTTAATCACAGCCAAAAGCAAACAAAGAAAAAAAAAAGACTTTGAAAATGGCAAATAGTGGCTGTGCCATATCTGATGTTAAAAGAACACAATCCAGTCAACAAGTAAGTTGGGTGGCAATTTAATTGCAGAAAACAGCATAACTGTTGCAAATCACCTTTATTCTGTACATTCTGTATCTCTAAAGGGATAAGCTCAAAGACATTGTTGAGGAGAGTATATACTGGGACTCACCTGCAGTTTAACATATTATTTGGCTGCAACCTGAAGCACATTTAGGTGAAAGTAAGTCCCACTGAAATCACTAGGACTCACCTCTGAGTAAGCAGGAGTCTGGGATCAGGGTAATGATTATATAAAATGTGCTATATTGTATAACATAGAAGACAAAGCAAATATGTGATGCACCTGTTTATTTAAGCTTTTTACAGTGCATCTTCTGAAGAAGCAATATATTTAAGCTCAAGAAGTTAATAGCATTAGATTAGAGCTGCTAGAAATTTTAGCAAGCTACTTAACTCTTGGTTTAGAAGCTTATAATACCAATAGTCCTGTAAGAATAAAGCTTTGAGCCTTTAACTAATGGTGACAGGGAATACAAATGAACATGAGGAAAGATGATGTGCTTTGGAAGATGCACATGAAATTGCTGTCAAGGTTCACCAAGAAAGCTGGCTGACAGTGATAACTGAATGATCCAATGAGTGCTAAAGGCAAGCGTTAACTGTTCCACAAGCCAATACAGCTTGTTAGCTCATTGTGCCAGCCCATTAGTTCTGGACTGGGGATACAACAAGCTCCACAGAATTGTCTCCAGGGATAGGTCTGGTTTTCGGAGAGCCAATTTTTTTGGTTGAGCAAAAGCTAATGTGAACTGCATCTGCTGATATAATTTATACACTTCACTGAGTAAACATATGGCGTTGCTAAGAAACTCCAGATTTCTCCCTCCCCAGAAGCTATCATGGAAATTAGTTTAAATTTAAATCTTCTGAGTACCTTATCTGACATGCAGAAAATTCCAAATGTTAAGAGCTTTTGTTCTTGCTAACTCAGCAAAATCACCCATTCATAATAATTCTTCAACATGCCAGTAAATGGAGCCTCTATTATTGCTATTTGTGTGTATCGTAAAATACACAGTATATGAAATATTGTTGCATTAAACTTGAATTAGCACTTTAACATATTACAATAGAGTTGTGGAAACATCTGGAAGAAAACCTATTGGGGAACATTTGCATGAAGGATATACACAAACTATATACTTATTGTTTATGCTTACATGTCTCTCTCATGCAAGTTTCTCCTCACATATTATAGTAGAAAAGAGAGTTGCAGAGTGTGAATCAGGATTTAAATATCTTTGTCATATAATCATACTATATTTTACATTTTAAAATCTGTGTTTTGGATGGCCCGAGTCTGACCTGAAAGTTAACAAAGGCTTGACAGGAAAGTAGGATAGAATTTCTATTAAATAAACAAGATCTCATTGTCTCTATAAACAGTCTTATTGTCTGTTATAAACTTTACCTAGGGATACTGTTTGCTAAAGGAGAGATTATTGTAGATGATCTTGCATAAATTCTGGTTAGGAAATTGTTTTAAAACTATATTTAGGTCACGCAATGATCAACTATATAATTGGGGAAAGACAACATGAAACTACTATGCCCTTAAAACTATTATTTCAGCCAGTTAAAGAATTAGGGACTTTTCTGCTATCTTCTTGAGTTGATCTGTGAAGCTGCTGATTGAGAGAAAGCTATTATTCAAGCTTCTTGTTCATGGGCACACTTCTTATTTGTTATTTGCTTATTTCTTATAACAAACACCCTTTGACGTGTTTCATGCAAGCTCACATGTGTAATTTTAATGTATAACCTGAAAATTGAGTTGGGTATTCCAACCCAGAATATCAACCAGTGTCAGATTTTTTTTTTTTAAACTGTGCAATTTTTAAAAACTGTGCAGTGTATCACTTTGAATAAAGCCAACCAATGTTTATCTGAACAACTAAGAATCTCTGCCAGTATGCTTGTCTGCATGTGTCTCTTTATATAAGTAAGGAACCTTGTGGCTATGAAATAGGCAGCCTGAAGACTATAGATGAGAACATGCCCGCTCCTTCATTTCCGATGTTTTGTGCCTTGTCCTTGGAATCATTTGGAAGTCCATCCTGATCCGTATTGCAAATGCACTTGGTGTTTCCTATAATGTCCAAAGTTACTCTAAGTGAATGGCACTCACAATAGTGACTTGCTGTTCAAAAAGGTGCCTTCTGCCAGCTTACTCTTAAACTTGTCCTCATAACAAGCCTATGAAATAAGTCACTGTTCTTCACATTTTATAAAACTGATGCTGAAAGACAATGACATGCTAACATTTTCCTGATTCACAAGAGCATTATTCATGTGAGGTCTAACAGTGAGTAGCGGGGTGAGCAAATGAGCCCTGTTGGAACACTCTGGCATGGGCAGGCTCCTCTTCAGACCTTTGGGTGTTTGGCACAAAGTTCTGAACAGGGCTTCTAAGCTTGGAAGCATCCCTGCAACTGAAAACCCTGATAATGCAGGGCTCCCAATTGTGTGGAAGGCCTCAGTTGAACATACTTAGAAAACCTAAATACGGAAAGCTCTGAAGAGAAGCCTGTGCATAGGGGGTGGGGATGGGGAGGTTGTGGCGGGGATTCTGGGTACCCCCATTCCCTATACATCTGCATCTTCAGGCAAATGCCTGAATAGGGCTAATAAATTAGAGCAGACATGGAACCTGAACTCAAGCATCCTAGATTAAGGTCTCGTAATCTAGCTGATCATCCAAGTGGCACTCAGAAACAGATAGTCTGTTTATTTCTGTTAAATCTTTGTATGTCTTACAGGAAATATCTGCAGCATTTAAATTTAAAATACGGAACCTTTCATATAATACTTGAATATTACTGTATAATGCAAAATTCCATTATACTGTGCCTATCAACATTTTAAGGAATAAAACCTTCTGGGTTTACTGTGTTGTTGACGTTTCTGCCTGCACTGGCCAGTACTGCAACACCTGTGCCTTTTCTCCTTGGCTTCTATTCACAGTAGCTGCCAGTAAGTGCGTGGACTCTTCCTTCAGGGATGCAGAAAGGAAATGAAGTACAACTATAGCATATATGCTACAGTTATATTTCAGACAAGTAGTGCTACAGTGATACCATTGGTTTCTTAGATGTGTTCACACTTAATATCTCAACAATTCTTTCCGCTATGTTTTTCTACATTAATAAAAAACGTGCATATGATAAATCATGCCTTTACATTGTGCTTACTTGGAGCAGACCCTGCATTTACTTTTGGACATAACTTACTGCAAATTCTGTTATACCAAGGCTACACACAAAATTAGGCTTTTCATTTATGACCAAACTGCTAATTCACTGGGTTCATGCTTTCTCTATCATCACTTGCTAGGAATTCTCTAAGTGGAAGGCCAAACACTAGTGTTGCTGCTAGAGTAATTTGTACTTACTGAACACCTTGACTACTGTAGCCTGTTCAAAGACATTGTCCTCCGTTACAAGCATGCATACAAATTTCTTTTCATCACCAATTCTTGCATTATTAATTGATAGGGTATAATTTTCTGAGAGATTTAATCGGTCTTTGTATTCCGGTACATCGTCATATTGTACATTTTTTTTGGTTGCAGATCTGAAGGCAATAAATGCTGAAGCCTTGTTTGCAATTTCCTAAAATTAAAAAAAAGAAAGGAAAAGGTTTTTAAAGGTATCAAGGCCTATTATTAATGTTCTTGCCCATCTAATACTTCATTTAAAATCATACAACAGAAATTATGAACTGATTAAATTATACTGAATTTTCAAAGGTCATTGCCAACCATTCATTCAAATGCAACACAGCTATGAATAAATATTGTAATGAGATTTCAAAAGGCTGGCTGCTGAGTAACACATCATGAGGGCATTCGGATTGACAAAGTCTGGAATTACTGGTTCTGCAGAGGTTTTATAGATATTATGGAGTTGCCTGTCGTTCCAAAGGTAAACTACGCAAAAGATGCACGGAGCGCATGTAGCCTGCATTCCATGCTTCACTGTATATAGTGGCATGGATCCAAAGAACTGTGAGTGAAAAGATCAGCACCACAAAGTGCTGGGGATTGTGATACAGCGTAGAAACTAGGGATGCTGGCAAAGTTCTCCTGAACCAGCCCCAGAAATTAACTTGCGTGGTTCTTAAAAGCCAGCCTCAAATGAGTTTTTAAAGCAGGGGAGGGGAACTGCCAGCCCATGCACTGAATGTGGCCTGAGAACCTTTGGATCCAGCTGTGGCCTCCCTTCCTCAGCCCTCAGACAATGAGGCTTAGAATAAAAGTCCCATTTTCACAAATTCTAGCTGGAAAAAAAAATTCCAGTTTTCAGAAATCCATTAAAATCCAAGCTGGAAAGGAATTCCAGCCTTCCATCACATCCCTCTCTGCCAGTCCTCTTATGTAACAGTAAACCAGTAAATTGGGGGTGGGGTGGGGAGAGAAACTCCCACCTTCCGTCTCACTATGCATGCCTCTCTCTACCCATCTAGGTAGGGATTAAGGCAGGCATGGGGAATTTATTTCAGCCTGAAGGCCAAATTGGCTCCAGGCATGCACTTCAAGAGATGCATGCCAGCAGCGGGCAGGGCCACAACCCGAAGTAGGCAGAACCACCTCACTGCTGGCATGCACCCCCAACATGCTTTCCTGGGCCCCATTCACACAGCCCCATTCTCTCTCACACACACGCATATGTGCGATGCAGCAGCTCCTAACTAAGCCCGCTTAAGAACATAAGAAGAGCCATGCTGGATCAGACCAGGGTCCACCTAGTCCAGCATTCTGTTCACACAGTGGCCAATCAGCTGTCAACCAGCAACCCACAAGCAGGGCACAAGTGCAACAGCAACCCCCCCCCCCATGCTCCCCAGCAACTGGTGTACATAGTTGCTTCACTTACCTGTCACCTTCCCTGATTAGAAAAGGCAAGGGGGAGTGAAGTCAACTGAGTGGTGACTTCAAGGAGTGTTACTCAAGGCAGTGGATCAGCCTGGATCCATTCTCCTGCCCTCTCTCACTTCTCCAAGGGAGGGGGCCTTTGGGAAGATAGAGGAGGAGGGGCCTCAGTGGAGGCCTTTGTGGGCTGGATGGGGAGGCCTGGCAAATGGAATTCAGCCTGCAGGCCAGGGGTTCCCCACCTCTGCCTTAAAGGAAAGGGGAGGGATCATCATAGAATAGTAGCATTGGAAGGGGCCTATAAGGCCTATAAGAAGAGTGTTTAGAGAATGGGTATGTGCGGCAGGGAGTAGGGGTTATTTTCCAAGGCTCAGATTGGCCTAGAAAATAAACTGAGGTGTTTTTAATTCATTTTAGAAACAACTCAGTTTCATTTCCACTCCTCAATCCCATTGTTTCTACTGGAAACATGATGAATAAGGAAAATAGAGGCAGTGGCTATAAAGAGCTTGGGCAAATGGAATAATTTTTCTGGATATGGGGGAGGTTTTCGTCCATTAGACTGGAAACAGACCTTTGAATCCATCCATTATGTTGTTGTCAGAACATTTTAACATTAAAACACAATCTAGGATTTAAGTAATTATCATGATCTGCCCGGTTCTATTTTAGCTTTACTTCCTTAATGTGAAAGCATGAGATATCTTTGTTCATGAATACAAAACTATTTATTATGTCTCTAGATAATCTGCAAAATATTTTGATACATGCTTCTAACAAGACTTATTACACAATTAACTATCAGAGGCAATGTTTGCCTAAATTGCCTTCATGGAAAAAATAATATTCAGTAAAGGCTTCTAGATCATGACATTGTGCAGATTAAGAGATTCAGTCATATTAGTCTGTTGCAGCAAAAGCAACAAAGAGTCTTGTGACACCTTAAAGAGTAACAAACGTATTATGGCGTTAAGGCTTTGTGGACTACCTTTAAAAAAAAAGACCAACAGTGGTTGGAAGAGCAAGTTTTACAGGCAGCCAGAATTCCAGTCCAATATAAAGTATCACCTTGTCTTATTATACTTGTTTTGTTCCCTTGAATACAATAACTTTTAATATCAGATGACAATTTGAAACATAAATTAGCATAAATTGTAAGGTTGCCTTGCTATGAACTGTTGTGTATAGCAAATCAAAGGATCAGGCTTAGGACTGCAGCCTCATCCCTACTTTTCCCCTCATCCCAGTACTTGAAGTTAACTTCGCAACAAGCCCTAGAGTGAAGTAGCAGCTACTGGGCTGGCTGTGGAAACCAGGTTCCCTCCCCATTTGGGAACACAGCTGTGCCCCACAACTGACTTTCAGGAGGAACAGGGCAAAGAAGAGGTCAGACCAGGTGAAAAACACAAGACAACTCTGTGCTACCTTCTTCCAGCAATGACAAGCTGGGCACACCAGGGCTTCTCCGGATCACCAGGCCCACTTCAGAGTCAAAAAGATCAAAGATACCACTTCAGCTCTGGCATCACAAATTACTGCTCGAGTCAACTCACAGGATAATACTGCCCAAAAGTTTGAAAAGCAGAAAAGTAAGCTTGCAAATTTCATTTCTGTGTCGGTGACAGCACTTCTTTGAGAGCTGCAAAATCTAGGGTTTTAATAAAATACACATCTTTTGATCATTTATGATTTGTTTCAAAATGAAAAAAACCCCTAATACTATGATAGACTGAAAATGCAAAGTGCAGAAGTAGGAAACAAAAATAAACAACTAACAAGCAGACAAAAAACTATGGAATTCCCCACCACAAGATGTAGTGATGTATGCCAGCTTGGATGGTTTTAAAAGGAGGATAAGGCTAGCAACGGCTACTAGTCATCATGTCTATGTATTAGTTCCAGTATTAGAGGTACTATGCCTCTGATTACCAGTTACTGGGGAACATATAGTGGGAGGGTGCTATTGCACTTATGTCATGGTTGTGGGCTTCCCATAGGCATTTGTTGCAGGGAACAGAATGCCAGTCTGACACAGCAGGGCTCTTCTTATGTTCTTAAGAAATTAAATTGGCTAAATGTTTGGAATAAAACACATTGATTCTCCCATACTAATAGTTACTCTGAAAAGGCTGGTTTGTTTCCCCGATAAATTAAAAACTGGCAGAGGAAGTCTCCTTCTTCTGCAATGAACTCCAGGTCTCAGTACTCATGCTCTCCGACTACAGCCTATTTGTTTTTGAGTTCCCTGAATTTATCATATCCCACCCTTCTTTCAAGGAACTCAGGGTGGCATATATGTGGTTCACCTCATTTTAGCCTTACAAATCTGAGAGGCAAGCTCATCTTTAAGAGATCGTGACTGGCCCAAGACACCCAGTGAGCTTCATGAGTGATCAGGGATTTGAAGCCAGATTTCCCAATCCAAATCAACAGGCTATCCCTTACACACTAGAGGGGTGTCTCCATGACAACGGAAGGAGAAGCCAACGGTGGCTTACCAGATTTTTCAAGGAGCCGGCTTTGGTCCACACAGAGTTCCATGAATGATTGCACCGCACCATTCTAACTCCCTTCACAGGAACATACTTCTGGGTAGGGTGGGGGGATTGGAGTGAACGTCATCAGCCTGGCAGGGACTGATCAACCAATGCAAGAAGCTTCCCCCCATACAATGAGAGAGGCTTCCCCTATCCTTCTTTACCACTGACAAAGCTGCAAACAATCGAAGCTTCACGTTAATTACTCCACAGCAAACATTAAAGAAACACAGGTGCAGCCTTCTTTCTCCCCTGAAGCTCCTGATGCTACAAACAATCAAAGCTTTGAAGCTTCACAGCCTTTAGGAGAGTTAACCCTACTGGAAGCACTGTGGCTCAAACCAGCTCCCTTTCTAATCCCCGTTCTCCTTTCCGCTGAAGCTCTTGATGCTGTAAAGGATCAAAGCCGCAAATTAATTATTTCCGAAAAGCAAGGAAGCAAATATCAAAGACACGCAGCTTTGACATTAAGGCTCCTAAGTGCGTTATTTTGATGCATGGGAATTTTGGTAACTTCTGGAGTGCACATTTCAGTAACAAGCCTTACTGACCACAGTGGGAGTTATTTCTGAGTAGACACACATATGTTTGTTCTGGGAAAGACAGGGACAGGAAACCAGCCTCATTTCTAGCCCAATGCAGTGCAGCAGGGTCGAAGGTGCAAATTAGTTACTTCTGAATGGCAATAAACCAAACAATGGAGAATCGTAGCTTCGAGATAGCCCTTTACAGTTTTTGGGGAATTCATGCTTTAAAATGTGCTATTTCGATTGAGGGGGATCTCTGTAAATTCCGAAGTGCACATTCAGGGGACAAGCTTTATTGACCACAGTGGGAGTTACTTCTGAGTAGGCACTAAATGGCTTGTGCTGGGAAACACGGGGACAGGAAACACCCCCTGACCAGGGTCACAGTGAAAGGCAGGGCTAGCATACCCAAGGTAAATGCAGGGGCCAGGGAACACAACAACTATACCTCAGAGAACCCAACTTAAGGAAAAGAACTGGACTTAAAGTAGTCTCAGGAAATCCGTTTTTTTTGCAAAAAGCCCCAGGGTGGCTGCAGGATGGCCACAACGTCATGTGCCCTAAACGACCTCGAAACCAAGCCAGCTCGCAGCAAATTGACCATGGAGACATGCCCTAGGTCTCAACACTAGTTTCAACTCCATTTTTATGATCTTGCTTCTCCCTGTTTTGTCCTTGAACCTCATCTCCCTTCCAGGCTCTGACCCTGCCTTATATTACTCCATGCCTACCATCATATATACTGAGGGTGATCTGTATTCCCCAAGTACCAGTCCTTATGTAACCCAAATGACACCACCTATCAAAAAAGGGAAGTATCAGTATGCTTGGGGGAACCCTGAAGGTTGCAGAACAATGAACAATCTTTATTTTCCGAAAAACAACAACAACGAAGGGAGCATCCTCTAATAAGGGCTGAGCCTGCTCAGTGAGCACAGAATGCTGACTCACTGTTGGGAGAAGGAAAGGACAACTTGTGTAGTTGGGGTGGTGGAATGGATTATTCTATAAGAAGACATGGCTAATCGCCTGGAACACTTAACAGAAGTTTGATGCAGGGTTCACTTGCTGGTCTGTATTTATCAAAGCCTGATCTCCTGGCTTTTGATTACTTTCTTGTAGTAACCAAAGTATGGTATTGGTCCTTTTTTTTTAATGCTAAGTTCAATTTGATCTTTTTGTTCCTAATTCCCCAGGTACTGCACTAGAACTTGTTCATATCAACACACACACACATACATATACATATGCACCCCTCTAACCCTATCCTTGCAAAAACCCTTAAGGAAATTCTTACATCATGTGCTCATGCGGAGCACATGATGGAAACCACAACTGTTTATTTATTTTATTAACAGCAGGTAAATCAGAGTATTTATTCTGTATTGCTTCTCAATATATATGAGGTAAGGGAACAACCTCAGCAATTTTACCATTGTTCTGCTGTGCCTGCATTGGGTCCCCTTTGTATAGTCCATGCACTTTTAGATGCAAAATGAAACACAGTCATTGATTCCATAAACTTGGCTCACATTGCTGTAGTGAGCATAAAATACAGCAGTATATGAAACATGCCTGAATATAACAAAAACACAGTAATTGGTTTTTCACCACACTGAAGCATTTTCTATAACAAGTGCACAACCTTTTCCAAAATGATTGAACAAATAATAATAGCTCTTTTGCCTGAATGCACACTAATATAAGTGTCAGATTCCCAAATGCATATTTCTCACCACACATTTGAGGTACACTTTCAATTGCATGCCACTGAGTAATATTTTAATTAGTCTCACAAACATGATCCCACATATTGAGATAATAGAAATAATTTAAAGTAAAAGTTATACTTACGTATTTCCATTTTCCAAACATAAGATCATTAGGAACTTCTAAATGGCAAGGCAAAGTAACAGTATCTCCGTATACTGTGTTTACTGTGTACAATCCAAGTCCTATTAAAAAGAAAGGAAAAGAAACACTGAGTACATTGTATATGAAATGTCTAGGTCCTAGCTAATTTGTTTATGGTTAAAGCAATTTCTGTTTTCAAAATCTAGTATATGTTTACCAAGAGTCGGACACGACTGAAGGACTGAACAACAACGAGAAATTAGCACATGGTAGCACACAGTATATTAAAGACTTCTGTGTGCACATTTAGAATGGTGAAATTAAGGTTGGCTAGAACTCTGCAGCAGCGATAGTTTTAGGAGAACATTGAGGTACGATGGCCTGCACAGTTTGCAATATGGAAGCAGAATGATGACTCCAATTAACGGAAAACTGTTTTGGTTTCTCTTGAAAGCTAAATTGGTAGAGTTGAGAGAAAATTCATTTATATGTCCCATCCAGAGTCACTTACAAACCTTTAGCACCTTTTGAGGCTAGATTCAGAGGGCATTACAGTGAACTGAATGGCATAACGTACCCTGGAGAATATTATATGACTATTTCTTTGTCAGACAATGAAGTAATTGATTTAAAACATTGTAGCACAGAAATGATTTATTACAGAAGGACCAAAGGAGCAAATCCCCCCCCCCCCGTTCTGACACCAGCACATGGCATACTCAGGCAAATACTGGAGCCCTGGGAACAGTTTGGAAAATTCAGCTGGTCCAAAACAGGGCAGCAAGATTGTTAATGTGGACTGGCCAACGTGATCAGCTTCACTGGCTGCCAGTCCATGTCCAGGTCCGATTCAAAGTGCTGACATTAACATTCAAGGCCCTAAATGGCTTGGGGCTAGGTTACCTGAAAGATCATCTCCTCCCATATGTACCTGCCTGGCCCTAAGTTCATCTTCAGGGGTCCTTCTCCGGCAGCCCCTGCTAAAAGAAGTGAGGCAGGTGGCTACCAGAGGGCCTTTTCTGCTGTGGCATCCTGGTTGTGGAATGAGCTTCCCAGAGAGGCTTGCCTGGCACCTATGCTGTGCTCTTTCCAATGCCAGGTGAAGACCTTTTTATTTTCCAGGCATTTTAGCATTCTAGTCGTTTAGCTCTGTTTTTAAATCTGCTATTGTATTTTAAATCTCTTCATTGCTAGGTTCTATTCTGGTTGCATGTTTATACTGTACTTTTAAGTTCTTATATTTTATATTGTATTTTATGCTGTTTTTGTGGTTTTAATTTTTGTGAGCTGCTCAGACAGCTTTGGCTATTGGGTGGTATATAAACGTAATAAACATAGGAGGGCCCATCACCACCAATGCCACCAGGCCTCTGCCTCCATGTCAAATTATTTTGGCCTGATGCTGGCAGGAACACCACCCAAGCAAATAGATTTGCCAGTGCAGCTGCTGTTTTCATTTCCCTAAATGCATTGCAAGTAATAACTATGACACTGTTACTCTATTGTGGGAAAATTAAAATAGCAGCCATGTGGGCCCAGCAGTCCTGTGTGTGCCTGCCAGCAGCACTAAAGAGAGCACTGAGCCCATGCAATTAGACTGCCTGTACCCACTGTAGGCACTGCATTGCGAAGGAAATAAAATGTCTGCCATGGCAGTGGATTCAGTCATATGGCCCATCTCTTCTCTCAGTGTTGCTGCTGTTCCTATTCCCACGGGTCCATCCCTGGCTAGATGCATTCAGGTAAGCCTGCTGATGCCAGGAAGAGGGGCTTGCTGGGGGGGGGCATGGTGGGCACTTTGCCCAGGGCCTCCTGAAAACTGGCACCAGCCTGAATTCCCCCAAATGACAGAAGTACTTGGGTATTTTATGTTCATAGGATCAAATTAGCTTAAATAACATGGACAGTGATATGCATAGGACTTGCTAAAGAGATGAAAGAATAATTGTGGAAGCTCTTTAATCCACGCTTAGTCATGCTTACAACAGACTCCTTGGAATCAATGGGACTGAAGTTAATCATGACTAGCTTGAGTCTCATGGATTTCAATGGGTCTACTCTAGGTATTACTAAACCTGGATCCAACCCTTTAACTTTCTGTTTGATAAACTGTAATTAATGATACTAATGACAATAATGCTTCTCAAAACCAGGAGAAATCCTAAAGTTTTCTGTTTTATTTCATGTTAACGTTTACACCGTAGTATAGCATGAGACCCACAATCTGTTTAGTTAAAATGTGATAAGCTCCATAAAATACATACAAAATAACAACTTGAACAGTTTACAGTCAAAACAAATGGCCATCAATTTCTTCATTCAGATTAGTTCTTCCTCAGCATTTGGCAACACACACACACACACACACACAGAATGATTTTCTGAAAAGGCAGCCTTTACTTTTACAATCATACAAACGAAGGCAGCAAAATATCTAACTTTTTCAGACTTCAGTCATTTGGCGACTGTATCCCACTTTAATGATTTTGAGAACACTACAGTTTAATAAACTCCTAATGAAAGATGTGAATTAAAACAGCACTGTGAGATCATTTGTTGACAAGATGGATCTTATTTAAGCTCGTTAAGAATTACGTTAGAGAACAACCTTTGGAGTTGGGAGTTATGGTTGTAATTTGTGTTGGTGGCTGTATACACACATATAGAAGGTAGTATGTAAAGTGGGTACTAGAATTCAGAATAAATTGGAATCGAGGTTGTTGTTTTTACCACTACCTACCCTCTGCTTTTCTCTGGAGACAAATAAGTAGTTTGACAGAAATCATACTCTCCAACTACCCTAATTTACGAGGTGCAACCCTGTCTTCTGGTACTAACATACATTTGCCTTCCCTGATACAGACCAATTTGCAACCTGCAGATTGCCATGTCACTGCAATCTGAAAACAGGCTTTTTTTCATGGTGGCACCCGCTCTGTGGAACAACCTCCCCCTTGGTAAATGAGAGGTGCCGACTATGGCATATATTTAAGCACCAGTTAAAGATCTACCTTTTCATCCAGGCCTTCCCTGACTGATGGTATTGCCCAGTTTGTTGATTGTTAGTTCTCTGATTTTTAATTGAAGATTTTAAAAATTTTAAATGTTTTTAACTGAGATGTTTTATATTATCTGTTTTTAAATGTTTTAACTGTAGATGTTTTGTATTTCAAATGTTTATTTGGAAACCGCTTCAAGATGCCTTTTTAGAAATAGTGAAGCAGCGTATAAATTGATAAAATAAATAAATACATTTGTGTATGCTGTGATCTTCTCAGCTCGTCTCCTGTTGCAAATTCCCTTTCTGTCCCTTAGTTTCCCGAGATGTCGTGCCTACCGTAGGTAATTGTAAGCCTAAGAGCAGGAACTGTGCCTACTTATTCTTCGTACAGAAGATCACTGGTAAATCAGTGCCACTACCAAAACTTTTAAGTGCCCTCCTATACAACAGCTACAGGATAAAACAACAACCATAGTATCCTGCAAAGAACAAGCAAATGAGAATAGTAGTCCATAGTACAACAGTGTTTAAGAATTGCTGATCTAAATTAAGTTTCTGTTTCCCCATTATCTGCCTATCCAGACTGTAAATACTGCTGAATGAGTTTGAGTTATATCTATTCTTTAATAAGCGCAATCAGATCTACGGAGACATAAATATTCTGATAAGCATTCTTAATGTTTTTAAAAATCAGAACCCAGGGGCCCCACAAACTAGCACATAAATGTAACAACATAATCAGGAAACTGCTATGGTTACTTTACTAAACATGTATGCCTCAGAAGCCAGCTCAGGAAAGGCCGTTTCAGAGTAAATGACAGCAGGCACAGATGAATCTCCTGTTATGTTTAATAGTGGTGAACAGTAATCTTTGGTGTGAGAATAGGGGTGTTCACAAGAGTGTTCCTGTTTTTCTCTGTGAACAAACACTTGAGAGAATGCAGTGTGGGAAACCATAAACTATGTTCCAGTATAATTGCCATCACAGTCCTCAACTTTACTAGCATTTGTTTAATCTAAAGCAAATGTTTGGCAATCTTCTCTAGCATGCAAGTAGTCATACATCCAACCGAAATACTTTTTGTCATATTCTAAATTAAATTTTGTAAATCTGATCTAGAGCTCTCAAGCTGAAGTTGGTTGTTTTCTAATTTAAAGGATGCAACACTTTGTCCACTAGATGGTGCTAAAGAAATGTAAATTTTTAACTTGCATATTAGAATCCATATCAGTTAACATTTATAGATTAATGAGCATCATCCTTTAACAAAAACACAAAAAACCCCCACAGAGGAACAAAGCCCTTTCCCAAACATCAATAAACTAGATTGTGAAGGAGCAGGGAGAAGAATGACATTTCAGTTTTGCACTTGAAACCCTAAAGTGAGTTTTTGAGACGGTACCAAGTTGGGGGGAACCCTCTTTACTGGAATTTCTCTCTCGAATAACATCAGAGCAAAGTCTCGCTCTTTTAGAAAAAAAACAAATAGAAACTTGAGATTTTTTACTAGGACAAACCCGGGTCAGAGACAGAACATCATTTTGCACCTGATAAAAAGGAGGACTATTATTTGCCTTCCTGCTAATGTACACTAAATGTCATCGTGAAAAATGTCCCTGTAGGAGTTTCAGTGTTGATCTTTTTACTTTACTTTCAAACAATATGTTTCAACCCTTCCAAGTTGCTATGGTAACAAGTGTACACTACCAAACAGTCAACCGACAGTTTCAGGAATGTGAATGGAAGTGCTCTGGGGGGAAGCTCAGGGGCTATCAACATACAGTACCCTTCTGATTTCTGATAAACAGTTAAACATAGCAAACTGAAGTAGCATGAAAGCAAATACAAATGTTTTATATGTGTTTGAATGTCTCTTTGCATTCAAATACAGTTAGTTTGCTAGGATACCATGCACAAATGTATCCAAAGATGCAAAAATAGAGTCCTGTAGCACTTTAAAGGCTAGCAAATGTATTGTGGATTAGAACCCGCTTTGTCAGATGCAGTACGTGTTATTTTCGCTTGACAAGTGTCTCTGCGTGAAAAGTTCAGCAATCGAGTATAATATATACTACCACAATCACAATTTCTCACATACCCATATGGAAAAAACAGAACCCTGCCTCTCTGCCAAATACAGTAAAAGTGCAATCCTATGCATGTTTAGACAGAAGAAAGTCCTACAACTCTCAGCATTCCCCATCTGGCATGGCTGGCTGGGGAATGCTGGGAATTGTAGGACTTTTTTCTGTCTAAACACACATAGGATTGCGCCCTAAAACAACTATGTAACAGTGGGTGGCATCACACAATGCCCTCTACCATGCCCATACGATGAGCAAAAATAACAAATGTTTGCCTATCCACAGTCCCAGCCTGTCATGGGATACCACTTAGGAGCTCAGATACCAACACACACACACACACCTGCCACTTTTCTATGAACAGCCAAAATGCATACAAGATATAGAACAAAATGGCCCACTCCACTAACACTTTATGCATCTGCTGACATAGGCTAGGGTAGGCAACCAGGTGCCCTCCAAACATTTTGGATTACAACTTCCATAATCACTCGCCATTGCCTATGCTGGCCAGATCTTATGGGAATAGCAGTGCAAAGCATCTGGAGAACACCAGGTTGTCTTCTCCTGAGTAGGCTCTAGTACATAAAGCTTATGCTACAATAAATTTGGTTTCTATCTAAAATTATTTCTAGCCTTTAAGGTTACACGGGATCCCCCTTTGTTGTTTTTCCCCACAATAGACTAACACAGTGACCCTTCTAGAATTCTCTACCAAAGAAACCAGAACAATGTTTTAACATGACACCATAGAAATCCCATAAATAACAGAAGAACGTTCAGCATAAATACCTCACTCTGGCTTTGCAATCAGGCTTCCTACCCAAAGAAACTGCTTGCTAGTGACTACTAGATGACTCATTACACAGGGATGAAAAATCTTTGCAACACTATGATAAATGAACGTACTAATGGAAAAATCGGCCCCAATGTTGCTCTTTTATGATATACTTGTATGATACACATGTAAAGTGAATACCTAAAATGTTTCATTACATGATAGACTCAGTAAAAAAAAAAAAAAAAGGCTAGGGAAGTGATATAATTTCAGTGATGGTCACTGATCTTACTCTACACTCCACTGCCCCTCTCTGATCCCATTCTCTGCTGTACACCAGAGCA
The DNA here is from genome assembly GCF_057233095.1 of Heloderma suspectum. Taxonomy (NCBI): domain Eukaryota; kingdom Metazoa; phylum Chordata; class Lepidosauria; order Squamata; family Helodermatidae; genus Heloderma; species Heloderma suspectum. The sequence continues at coordinate 54,548,817 of NC_139460.1, read as the reverse complement.
TAGGATCTGGAGCCAGGATTCTTGCACTGGATCATGGGGATCCATGGAGTCCCAAAGCCCCCTAGTGGTGCAGCAAAAGCTACTGACACTGCTTCCTACATACTATATTAGTGCAGCTGTGGCACCCATGGTTCCTTGCACCGCAGCCAAAAGGATCATCAGAGCACTCTTGGTGACCCAGAGTATAACTATTTGCAAGCAATAAAACACAGTCCCTTACAAGTCTTTAAAGATGCTTGGGGATGAGTTCTGCACTATAGGATACCTCTTTAGATGCAGTGACACAAATATCTGCTTGCATTGCTCCAGCACCATAGATTCTACATGTACACATTTATTCTTGCAGTGAATATGAATATGATAAAGTACATTGGAAAGTAACCTCCTGTAGTAAGCATGGGGTCAAGGTTTCTCCATCTCCTTCCCCCTTTTCAGCATGAGACGATACTTAGGCAGGGAGAACATCTTTTCTAGATCAACTAAAATCAAGACATCCTTTGGACCAATTTTGTGTTAAGTGTGCATTCAGTATACATTCAGCAAACACAAAGCAAAATGGTCCATTCTGAATTGTTATCTCATACACTGACCAAGTCAGTTGATCCATAACCTGATAGCTGCATGTTACAGAGGAGCTCAGATGTACTAGTTCTCTGACATGTATGTTGCGCACTATGGATTTAACTGGCATTGCCCTGACAATTTGGCTCAGAAGAATCCATTTTTATTCTAGAAGGCACGGTATGAAAAACTGCCAGCAATGTTGTAAAGGCTCTGAAGTGCTGCAGAAGCACAGAAGCCATAGAATAGCATGCTTCCTCCTTGCTTAGGTTAAAAGGGAGTTGTTCCCTGTGTCTACTGAAACATGCAAATACCTGCCTTATTGCCATGCCACCATCCAGCCAACTAACCCACAATGGTACCTTTGAATTGGCCAATCAAAAGCACAGGTGGGAAATTTGGTCCAATACTGAAGCATCCCCACCTTGTTGACAGGTCAGCAAGGTGAAACACACTTGATAATACCTTTTGTTTTGAATATTGCACTATGCTACTTGTATAGTCAGCTAGACGTAAAATTAATCAAGAGGAAAAGGAACTCTCTTAGCTTCCTTTTCATTCACCAGAACAAAACCATTGTTGCCTTTGTTCTTACCCATCCTGGGTTCAACCTCTGAGCTACTGAGTTCTTTGTTCTCTTCTCTCTCTCTGCACACACCCCCCCCCCAACCTATAACTGGCTTGGAGTCTGGGCAGTCCTTCATTCTTTCTGTTTGGAGTTCACTCATATTGGTGTGTCTCAGCTTTGAGAATAAGCTGGCATCTGACCAGCTTCAATATTGTTCTAACCGCCATCTTAGCATATGGATGAAATACACATAATAAATCAGCCCAGGGCAACCTACCGTTCAAGTGAACTTAGGTGTCATTTATGAGAGGGCTAAGTATTCCTAGAATTCTTCCCAGTATCAAATGAGAGCCTGACTCGGCTTAAAGTAATATTACTACTGCTCGCAGTATTACCAATTACTCCCACAGTATTTCAAATTTGCAAAGTGCTTTGCATACTGTATTGTTTTTACTCTCATGAAAACTCTGCAAGATATGTCACTATCATTGCCTTTTCCTGGTTAGAATGCAGAATCATAGAATAGTAGGGTTGGAAGGGGCCTATAAGACCATCGAAAGGGTTACAGTAGCTTGTCCAAGGCTACAGAATGAATCAATGGGATGGGAACCCTAATGCCCCAGATTTAAGCTCAACGTTCTATTAAGTAGACCACATTAGTTCTATTAAACAGACGAATGAAATGTACACATGGAAAGACAGAGAGAAAGTAAGCACATCAGATAATTGAAGGGTAAATAATGTAAAATTGGGTTACAAATACATTATTATGAGGTGTGATTAATTCCACTTAAAATGTTATACATATATAAATGGGCTCCTTTTTTTTTGGCTCAGTGAAGGCCTTGAATTCATTTTCCTAGAAGTACTTAAAATATCTTTAGGACATTCCATTTTCTCAGTTCAAATGAATTATTTCTCATTGTGTTCCTGTAATTATGTTAGCTTGATTCAAGTGAGCAAATGAATTGCATCCTTTGAGTGGATCAACCAATATTCAAAAAGCCGGAAGACAAGCCTTTCACTCACTCCAGACTTAATTTGAACCATCAGCGGGTTTTAGTGATGACAGGGATAAGCCATTGAATGTGAAATAAAAAAGATCACTGTGACACTGATAGGGTTCTGATTACATGTCAAGGCTCATTGTGGGTTATTTAACCCATGAAAAGCTACAGCCAGGTTGCATATGCAGCCACCACTCAGGGTTGTTGTGTCATGTGAACCAAACGAGTATGGCTTACGCAAGAGTTAAATGACCCTCACATGACCCCCAAACAGACCATGTTCTCTGGGTTTGCATGGCGCGACAACTCCTAAGCATTTGTTCTCTGGGTTTGCATGTTTAAGATGGCAGCCACACACATGTCATGTCATGTGAACAGCCCCTTTGTTATACAGGGCCATCCCTTTGCCAATGACTATCAATCAAACCTGACATGTATGTTCAGGAGCAATGTTTCTGGATCATCTGAACAAATTCCACGTAAATTCAAGCCCTGGAACCTCTTATTTCAAAATTTAGGCCTTTACAGTATAATCCTATATTCAGGGATAAGTCCCATTGAATTTACTAACGCTTGTTTCAGATAAATGGGTACAAAATTGCAGCGTTTGTTATTTAACAAATAACACTTATTGTTCGCTTGTTAACACTTATTTACTTAGTTATTCATAGCCAAAAAGAAAAGAAAGAAAAAAAGAAAAAGAAAAAGAGAAACAACGTGATAATTTTACATAGCAGGCAATGTTAGCCTGGAATGGTTTAATAGTCTTCAAACAAAGAGAAGCTTGGCTGAGCAGGAGCTGTTAATTGGATTACAAATTATTATTCATTCTTGCTGGAAGGATCAGGTTATACCTCCCTTAGGAACCAGGTTGCAAAAGATGTTAGCAATATATTTGTTTGTATGTATGTATGCATGTATGCATACATGCACAACTACACATATGTGTGAAAGCAAACTGTAAAAAAACCAAAAAGACAGGCCACAAAACAGCTTTTCATCACCATTACCATTACAGCAACGTATTTTTTCTAAGGTACAGAGCTGTTAATGACAAACAGACTCCTCATATCAATCTAGATCAAATTCAGTGGTACAAAAATAGCAGTCAGATATTTTGATGCTGCTCATAACCTTGATGACATCTAGCTTTCTAATTTCTTCTGCTGCACAGCTCCCTTGGATCGATGTATGGATGCAGTATCCTCCATAGCAGAACAATGTATGTTTTGGCAGCCAACATGGTCCAGGAGCAAAAGCAGCATGGAACAACTGAGGCGAAAACTTATTAGGCCAACTAGCATTTAATATTTTAGAAGTAGAAACTTTCTTTTTACACAGAACTCATAACACCAAAACCATAATACAACTGAACAACTGGTTGTGCATATATGTGTCTCTATTTCTGTCTGAGCAACATGTATTTTTTACTTCAATTTCCAAGTAGAAAACTGCATCAGACAAGAACACTTAAATTATCACTTTTCTAAGTGACGGGTTTAGTGTAAAAATTGAAGAATCCTTTCTTCGTTGATATTTCCATATATTTCATTGAGAAAAGTGGTGATTTCAGCTAATGCAAGTTGTTTGCATTTTGTATCTTGGCAACTTTATTAAAATGTAAAATAAGAATCAGCCCTAGGAAAGGGTGTTCTATTTCTTTACATCTTCGAAGTGAATACGTCCTAATTGCCTTGCATGGGGCACTGCATCAGTCTCTCTGAACAGTGCTTTGTGTCCACGACTTGGTAGAAAAATACAGAAACATTTTTTTAAATCTTCATGCAATTTACATACCTATTTGATAAATGATTCTCCCTTGTTGAAAATGCAAATTTCATCAGGAAAACTGAAACTTTAGCTCAGCTCCGTCTGTAGCTATTAGCAAGACCGTATAAGGTTTTAGACTTAAATCAAGCTAAAGAACATCAGATGCCAGGGCTGAAAACACTTCTACCTGGGCCCCTATACATCAATATTGCCAGTCCTGAGCTAGATGACAATCCATTAGTCTGACACAATGTAAGTCTTATATCTGTATATTTGTACCACTGAAATACTGGAATATTCCTGGCAGCAACAGGCCATCATAATCAGATGTTTAGAGCAATTGAACTATTTAATGTACTTGCTTAGACATGGTGTGACGGGGAAGCAAGTAAATCCAAATCTTTGAGAAGCATTCATTATGACAAAAGTTCATCCATAAAACATGTCATGCATTGTTCGAGGGGTGTGTGGGGTGTGTGGGTGGGGGACAAAAACCCAATTATGTTGGAGGTATTGGTTAAAATGGTGGCAAAATATGGGGGGGGGGTTAAATGGACCTCTAAAGGCGTGACATATTGTATAAACACTTCCCATAATTCCATAAATACAGAAGTTAAACTATACCATCTTAGTCTATTTGATTTTAATTTTTTATCTTGTTTTTTGTTATCAGCACTAGATCACTCCTGGATATTCCTTAGCTATTCAGAGAACAAAGCTATTTTTGTTCTTTTTTTGTAAACTAAACAGCTTGGCTTCATTAGCAGAAAACAGTATGTTTTTTTTAATTGCAGTATGCTCCTGCTAATGTTTTATTAGCATCTGCACATGGGAAGGCATATTAGAAGTAAATTAACAAAAAGTTCCCACAGTTGATAAATGCTTTTTTAAGAGTTACTCATCTACTTTAAAAGTTACTCTATCCACTTCTCAAAAGTGCCACTATGCCGGTATTTAAATTTTATTCCCCCACCCCCATGTCAGAATTAACTAGGGTGAGGGAAGGCTAAATGGCTTGCTTACTTGATGTAAATATTTTATTACCCAGTACAGACTCTGCTGTGAATGGAATCTGTTTTTCCGTGCTAAACCCTAGGGGGAATTGCAGATTCATGCATATCTGCATATGTATTCTTTGTGTCTACATTTGGCCATCATTAGGGGAAAATGTAATTTTTAAAATAATGATAATTACATCCTGTTTTAAAATGGAGAAAAAATGTCTTTTTGACAAAGTGGAATAACTGATCATGGAAGTGTGGACTTCCTGATATAATACACCCCCCCCCACCACAACCCTAGCACGAATGTAAAAGCTTTTCATCAAAAGCATGGAGTGCAGTTGTTAAAAGTTTTAAAGGAACCAGGTCAATTAACAGTAGGTACTGTAATGACTAAGGAGATGATGCCTTGTGGTATTATTGTTGCTATTCAGAGTTATTTCTCATTTAAAAGCAAATGAGATTCTGCAGAAAACTGCCTATACTTGCGTAGAAAACTAAAGACAGCAGGGCCCTCTTCAGTTGGAACCTCTCCACATCCCCCCACCTCAACTCCCCCAAAACCTTCTTTTCCTTTATCATCATTTAATTGCAGGAATTTAAATAGGGTGATGGGAATACAGGAAAAATGAGTGTAATTATTAGACTGCCTCATGCAGATTCTACAATGTCCTAACGGGAAAAAAAGCATTACAAAATTTTGTTGAAACTCAACATTAAAAAAACGAAGATCATGGCATCTGGCCCCATCACTGCCTGGCATACAGAAGGGGAAGGAATGGAAGCAGTGACAGATTTTATTTTCTTGGGCTCCAAGATCACTGCAGATGGTGACTGTAGCCATGAAATTAAAAGACGCTTGCTCCTTGGGAGGAAAGCTATGGCCAACCTAGACAGCATCGTAAGAAGCAGAGATATCACCCTGCCGACAAAGGTCTGTCTAATCAAAGCTATGGTTTTCCCAGTAGCAACGTATGGTTGTGAGAGCTGGACTATAAGGAAGGCTGAGCGCCGAAGAATTAATGCTTTCGAACTGTGGTGCTTGAGAAGACTCTTACGAGTCCCCTGGACTGCAAGGAGGTCAAATCAGTCCATCCTAAAGGAAATCAACCCTGAGTGCTCATTGGAAGGACAGATACTGAAGCTGAAGCTCAAATATTTTGGCCACCTAATGCGAAGAAAAAACTCCCTGGAAAAGACCCTGATGCTGGGAAAGACTGAAGGCAAAAGGAGAAGGGGACGGCAAAGGATGAGATGGCTAGATAGCATCACTGATGCAATGGACTTGAGCACGCTCCGGTAGAGAGTGCAGGACAGGAAGGCCTGGTGTGCTATGGTCCATGGGGTCATGAAGAGTCGGACACGACTGAACGACTGAACAACAAAAATGTTTTGGTTGCATATCATAACACAAAAGATAATCACTGTGAAACGCATCATAGCACTCATGCTCTGGAGTACTGAAATAAAAGAGGTGCTTGTTTCTACTCTTTATATTTAAGGGTTTCCAGGAGAGCTCCTCTCTCACTTCCATGTCCATTCCTCACACAGCCACTTCCTATTATCCCATCTTTTCCCCGCCTTCATTTTGTTTTACCAGGTTGCTCCTTATTTCTGGGACATCATCATCCAGGCACTGCTCCAGGGGAGACTGTTGTTACCACCAAGGGTGAGCTATTCCATCTGCTTTGCCTCATCTACCTGCTTGGAGACCTTATAAGGCCTGGAGATGCAGCTTGGGAGACACTGCTTTAGTGGAGAGGCTGCTGTTCCTTCATGGGTGAGCTATTTCATCTGCTCTGCCCTACCCCCTGCCTGGGAAACCTTATAAGAAGCTGTGTGTTCCTCCAGCGTTTCTTCAGCATTTTTGCTGATTGGTTTTTGATTTTAGGCATGAGGAAGGGTATGTTTGGGCTTTAGGTTTTTTAGTTTTAAATAGTCATTTTATATTGTTGCTTTAAACTTGTATTTTATGGTTTGAATGTTGTATTTATATGCTTTTGTTAATTTTGTGTTGTATAGTTTTGTGCGCTGCTTTGGGGATCTTTTTGTCCAAGAGACAGAAATAAACTGCAACATAATGTAACAGCCAGAGTCAGGATGGTGTAGTGGTTAAAGTGTTGGACTGGGACTTGGGAGATCCGGGTACTAGTTCCCCTCTACCATGAAGCTCACTGAGTGATTTTGGGCCAGTCACTGAGTCTCAGCCTGAGCTACCTCATAGGATTGTGGTGAGGATAAAATGGAGAGGAGGATCATCTACGCCACTTTGGGTTCCTTGGAGGAAAAGTCTGGATATAAATGTAACAAATAAATAAATACAATAACATCTGTCAAAGCTCCATTCCCTTTCCTTTCAAAACACAGCTCCAAAACAATTTTCTTCATAAGTCTAAACAAGGATAATAACATTAAACCAACTAAAATGCAGAACAGTGTGCTAACTTTCAAGACAATTTTCAGAGAACTGTTCTTCAGGCTTGATGTTCAACAAATACTGGATAGGATACAGTCTTAAGACAGTGATACAGGAAGCTCTTTGTAGACTAGGTTCAACTAGTCCCCACTCGGCCATGGAAGCTCACTGGGTGACTTTGGGCAAGTCACAGACTCTCAGCCGAACCCACCTCACAGGGTTGTTGTTGTGAGGATAAAATGGAGGAGGAGGACTATGTACGCCGCCTTGGGTTCCTTAAGGAGGAAAAAAAGGCGGGATATAAATGTAATAAATAAATAAATAAACAAACAAATAAACAAATAAACAAACAACCTGTAAATAATGATCAGTGTAAAAGATCATAGGTTGGACCAGGGTACACTGTGTGTCTGTGTCTGGTAGTCTTCACTGAGCTACCATGACAGCCCTACTATCTCCGGCTCCATACTTTCAAGTCCTATCTTCATATTTCATTTCTCTTTGCCCTGTCCTATTAAGGCCTGAATCTCATGTATATGTTTTATTGAGATGAATGGGTCATATACAAAGCTAACATTATGTAGCATGGCATTTTTAGACTGTGAAGGCATAGTGTGATATATAGAGATGTTCTTAGTAGTATGTACCCTATATTTTTGGTACTTCCCATTCAAGACACACTAGGATATGAAAACTATACAAGAGTTTATTTGGCATGGCTTCTGCCTTCTATGTTCAGTAAAAGCAGTAAATTTTAATTTGTCAATTAAAATTCCTTTGACACGGTCTGAATGCTAAAATTGCACTCTTCTATAATAAAAATATTAATTTTCAAGCTGGGTTTGACACACTGCATTTATCTTGTCCTGCTGCCTCAGCACAAGTCTACAGTATATTCCACTGATTAGCTATTTATAAAGATGGCACAAAAGAAACGAGATGGAAGGCCTAATGTTAGCTCTTGGTGGGCATTCATTGTTCTTGTAGTAGTTGTTGTATTTTCCCTGTTTGTGACAAACAGGATTTCCACCGCTCAAACCGGAAGCTCATTTTGCATGTGAGGAACAGAAAATGGGTCAAAGGAAAATTTATCATATTACATGGACAAATCAATACTGCCAGGTGTTACTGCAAGGGCTGAACCAAGAATGGTCTGAGAATGAGAGATACTATCAGAAGGGGAAAGAAAGAAAGAAAGAAAGGAAGGAAGGAATCAAAGATGGATTAAATTAATTATGGGATGTGGCACTCTGGCTAGGGGCAAAATAAATTGAGGAGGCCTTTTCGTGTTTGAAGAGGAGAGAATGTTGTCTGGTTGGTATGATACTGCTCTCACATGGCCTCTAGAATGAAGGTAGTAAATGTTCACAAAGCAGGCTTATAACTTAAAAATCCTATTTATATCCAAGCTGTAGATAAAAGCCCCAATGCTATATGAATACCTCTTCCTATTACGTACAGGAGACCTATGGTTGTTGCAGTGTCTGAGAAATCCAAACCAGGGCTGGAAGAGCCATTAGACTGGATCTACAAGGACTAATGAATCATGGCACAGGAAGAGTTAAAAAGATGTTTCAGCATTTTGGCACACAAGCTGAAGCTTTCCTTAATATCATTTTACTTGTATACTTGGTATAGTCACGGAGCATAAGGCTATCAATGGCAACTTCGACTATTGGGCGGCATAGAAATGTAATAAATAAATAAATAAAATACATATTGCCTCCACTATCAGTGTCCTTGAATACCAGTTGCTGGGGAAGATGAGCAGGAAGGCGCTATTATGGTTGGCCATGGTGAAAGTAGAATGCTGAACTAGATAGGCTTTTGGTCTGATCAAGCATGGTTCTTCTTATGTTCTTATAGTCCCATACCACAAGCAACAAATACTATATTACAGTTTGCAGAACAGACAAAGCCATCCAGTTAAAGTAAATATACTTTTAATGCCTTGGTGGTGCTCATGGTACACAACAAAATCAGACAGGAGCAGCCAAAGGTACGTGTGGATTGGTATGCATAAGTGGACTGGTATGCACAGGATGCCAACAAGGATTGATGGGGTAGGATCCAATGGTTCCCTACTGCTAGCGGCAAGCACTGCCGGTTCCTGGTGTGCATGTGACCCCTACTGCCAGTGGCAGCAATGTAGCGCTTCTGGGGGCAAGCCCCCAAATGACCACAAACACACGTTTCTGGAAAGGGGAAGGCCATGCTGCTCGCGATAGGGCACCGCTGGATCCTACCCATGCTGTCAGCATGATCACATGGAGTAACTTCTCATCCTTAGGTGATCTTCAATCTGGAAGAGTGTTCCATAAATTCCAAACAGAACTATTCCACACATCCTAACTTCTATTTCGGGAATAAGTCTTCTCCCATACCAAAGCTTAGGTTGATGAAGAATCAATTCAAATGTACAGAAAAAAGCATAGAGCATGACACTCACGAGACTGTATCACTTCAGAGGGAAGATTTAAACAAGAACTATCCCAATGTGAAAAAGCCCACGCAACATGGAAAGCTAGCATATCAGAAAGAACTGTTCTGGTCCTACTGCCTTTCCACGTGCAGGGAAACATTCGGACATTTAACCTTCTCCACCTACATTCTGAGTACCCTTACCCATTCTGAAGTACTACACTCCTGTAAGAACTACACCATGTGGGTTTTTTTCACATTTGAATTAGATCTCAGGTTTTAATCAAACTTCTTATATGCATTTTGGCTCTGTACTACACATGTGCCTGATTTCCACCTATTCAGTAATTCTCCTTGAAAAGCCAGCCTACTGTTATCTTCTCCTTTTTAGGCTTCTACTGATGACTCTCTGCCTATGTTGGTGAAGTGGTTCTGGAGGAAAAGGCATGCAGACATGAGGAACATTATTTAGATTGATTTTTCTTGATACTCTCCATTTATTAAACTTTTGCATTAAAATAAAATTGCTATAGAGTCTCTTTTTCTTACATATGTTTATTGCTGACACAGGGTATTGAATGAACAGTTTTTTGCATTTCTGATCTGCTGAAAGGAACTGTCTCAGCCTACCTGCTCTGCAAAATCTGTTGTATATGAAATGTTTGTTTCATATTTATTTGGTATGCACTTGGTGGGAAAAAATAATGACATTTGCTTTCATATAACCAAGACCAATGCTGTTAAACTTTTTATTGTTGGAAGCTTGGCAAAAATGTGTTTCTGTAAGAGTAGGGTGTAACACTGTCAAGGTACAACCCTGGAAATTTAGTGTCAGTGGCATAAAATACATGACGCATATTCTAAGCCTGTGATGGAAAAGTTGCCTTTCCCACAACTGTGTTTGGAAAATCTTTCTTGCTAATGTGTTTCCCACCATCACCATTTTTCTTGGATTCTACAGTGCTGCAGGGGAAAAAGTGTTGATGTGGTTTCTGATGACTAATGAGAAAGACGAAAGTGCAATGTAATGAGATAAGCCTATCCCAGTAATTTTTCCATTGCTGTTTCCCCCTTATCTTCTTTACAACCACATATATCACAATAAGGCCATATGATGCTTCAAATGCTGCACCCCTCCCCATCGCAGGTGTCTCCTAATTTCTTTGATCAGATTAAGCACTTTATGTTCTGGGATCAGTTCATATACGTTTTGTTTAAACGATTTAAGAACATAAGAAGAGTCCTGCTGGATCAGACCAAGGGTCCATCTAGTCCAGCATTCTGTTCACACAGTGGCCAACCAGCTGTTGACTGGGAACCCAGAAGCTGAAGGAGTGCAATGGCACCCTCCTGCCCAAGCTCCCCAGCAGCTGGTGTACATAGGCATACTGCCTTCTGGTACTGGAAGGCTATATGAATCAATGTTATGATTCAGTGAAGTAATTTCCTCTCCCAAGTGAATCCTGGGAACGCAGGGATCTCTCACAGAAAATTCTCAGCACCCTCACCAAACTTACAATTTCCAGGCTTCTTTGGCAGATGGCACAATGGCATATTTGAAATGTGGACAAAAGCATCTCATGGAAAAGGTGCAAACTAATGTAGAGGTTTAACATATAGACAGGTATTGCACCATAGTTGCTGTTATCACCTGTGCAGGTCCTGCTAGCTTGTTTGCATTACCAGCATCACTAAGTATAGGAATCATCTTGATATGCCTGTGAACTGCAGGATTTCAGAATAACTAATTACTTGCGAAACCATGACTGTGTCGAAGCACTGTAAGAAAATAAGGAAAACAGGAACACTGCCAAAATAAAATGCAGCTTTCTCCAGAGCAGGAGAATGACAACACCCTGTTCACTTAGAGGCCTGAAGCTTTTCTTTTAATTTTCTGCTGCCATCAGCCAATTATCAAGTTGATGTGGCCTTTGTCAATATGTAAGAGCCTGGGGCTGAATATAACATTAAGATACAAGGTAGAAGGTGCGAATGAAAGATCCTTGGAGAAATAAGAAAATAGACAGAAAAATCTCTATCTGCTTAAAGGAAAATAGAAACATATAAAAGGGAAACTGGGGGAAATGGCAAATGGAAGGAATGGGGAATCCTCCCTCCAATCTGCAATTTCCTTGCTACATTTATGCAATATTGATATGTTATGTTAGCACAGTTGTTTGTGTGCTTCATCCAAAGCGTCTATGAGCTGGAATCCAGTGGACAGTCTTTTCTACATAGGTACTTTGAAATTGTATGAAGGCTTGCAAGGGCCAGAAAGAGTGCAATAATCTACTATTCTGATTATCGGTATACTGGAAACTATGAGGTCCGAGTAGTAATACACCTTGTGAATCTTCATGAAAGCCCTACTAGCTGAAATTATATGCCTTTTGCATCAAATACTAAAGCAGAGATGAAGAAGATATTACAATGTGCTTTAACTTTTTCTTTAAGGTTTTTTTTTTTAAACACAATCCAGTCTTATTTTCTCTCTGATCCTACAAGACAAATTGTGATACTCCGAAGATTAGTCAGTCCCATCCTATATGGGAAGAGAATTTGATTTAAGCAAAGAATTACCTAGAAGCTCTGATTATATATGGGGTTTCTGCTTGCTTCACAACTACTAAAATACAGTCTTATAATACACAGTGACAGAAGTGTCAAGTCCTCTGAAGAAGATAACATTTTTTTAAAAGGCAGGCTGAAAAAGCTACAATTCCAGCTTAACTATTATAACTCTAATAACAACCCATATCTGGTCAAAACACTCCATAGTATAAATAAAATGTGTTCTTGCTTGGAAACATTAAAAGTAAAAACAAAACAATGGGTTGTATCCATTGTTAGCCTTACTTCGAGTAGACTATGGAAATGAATGGGATTTCAGTAAAGCTAATATTGGGTGCAACCCTTTTGGATTAAGGGATTAGGGATTTGACATCTATTTGCATGGTGGCACTGATATGCAAAAACAGTCCATGCAGAAATGGAGAGAAGTGATCGAGGACTGTTTGGAAACATATTTTCCATTATATACACATGACAGTCTTTCAAAAATCTATACACGGGGATCTGAAGCCCAGTGCACAAAGCAGGCATCACCCAGTAAAAACAAACCAACCATCAAACCTTTGATGTGTGAGCACTGCAACCAGCCTATAAACTGGGAGGCGTGCAGGGAGAAGACAGTAGACCATCTGAGGTCCTGCACAGATTTATGAGGCATGCAAGATAAACTTGGGGGACCAACATCCTGTAATGGAATTGTAACCAATGGTGGCTCTGCCTAAACATAAAGTGCTTCTACTCGTGCAAATTGGGGTACTCAATTTCCACCGATTCCTTGCATTCACTTAATTCCCCATGTTTCCAGAAAAGCTGCTGCTAATGGCTGGAAGATTATTTGGAACAGAATGGATTATGGTGTAGAGGGCTGCAGTAGGTAGCAGGGAATTGTGAAAATTGGGTACCTGGACTTGCGTGACAGGAAACACTTTCTGCTAAGGCAAAGCCACCATTTGTATACAAGCCATGAAAGCAATGGGTTGTGTCCAATGTAGGGATGTCAGAGAATTCTGCCACCGATCTTGGGGAGGCCGAATGCCAGTGCATTCAGCCCCCCGAAATCGGTGGCGGAACGGCCTGACCCCCCGCCCCCCCGGGACGAGACTTACCTGGGGCGGATCTTCCGGGCGGCGGCGGCTCTGGCGGCAGTGCGGCGGCCGCTCTTCCGACCGGCTGCCACCGCCGCCATTTCCAGTTTAAAAAAAAAAAAAAAAGACGTGATAGGCTACGTAAAGATTTATGTAGCCTATCATGGCTAGGTTTTAAAAAAAAAAACACGTGATAGGCTACGTAAATGTTTACATAGCCTATCACGTCTGAATTTTTAAAAAAACAACAACAGCACGTATGCAAATGGCGGTGGCCACGGCCGCCACCATTTGCGTTCCTTATTTTGGCACGTCTTAGTCTCCATCAAGATTTACATAGACTAAGACGGCGAAAATAAGGGGAACGCAAATAGCATAGTCACAAAGAAAAAGAAATGCAAGAAAGCAAAGTGGCTGTCTGAGGAGGCTTTACAAGTAGTGAGGAAAAAAGGGAAGCGAAAAGCAAGGGAGAAAGGGGAAGATATATGCAACTGAATGCAGAGTTCCAGAGAATAGCAAGGAGAGACAAGAAGGCCTTATTAAATGAACAATGCAAAGAAATCGAGGAAAACAACAGAATGGGAAAGACTAGAGATCTCTGCAAGAAAATCGGAGATCTCAAGGGAACGTTTTGTGCAAAGACGGGCATGATAAAGGACAAAGAAGGCAGGGACCTAACAGAAGCAGATGAGATTAAGAAGAGGTGGAAAGAATACACAGAAGAACTATACAGGAAAGATCTTAATATCCCTGATAGCCATGATAGTGCAGTCACTGAACTTGAGCCGTACATCCTCGAGAGTGAAGTCAAGTGGGCCTTAGGAAGCATTAGTAACAACAAAGCTAGCGGAGATGACAGTATTCCAGCTGAGCTATTTAAAATCCTAAAAGATGATGCTGTTAAAATGCTGCACTCAATATGCCAACAAATTTGGAACACTCAACAGTGGCCACAAGACTGGAAAAGGTCAGTTTACATTCCAATTCCAAAGAAGGGCAATGCCAAAGAGTGTTCAAACTACCGCACAATTGTGCTCATTTCACATGCCAGCAAGGTTATGCTCAAAATCCTACAAGCTAGGCTTCAGCAGTATGCGAACCGAGAACTACTGGAAGTACAAGCTGGGTTTCGAACAGGCAGAGGAACGAGAGATGAATGATGAATCACAGGTCGGAATTAAGATTGCCGGGAGAATTATCAACAACCTCAGATACGCAGACGATACCACCCTAATGGCAGAAAGCAAAGAGGATCTAAAGAGCCTCTTGTTGAGGGTGAAAGTGGAGAGTTCAAAAGCTGGTTTGAAACTCAACATTAAAAAAACGAAGATCATGGCATCTCGCCCCATCACTTCCTGGCATATAGAAGGGGAAGAAATGGAAGCAGTGACAGATTTTACTTTCTTGGGCTCCAATATCACCGCAGACGGTGACTGTAGCCATGAAATTAAAAGACGCTTGCTCCTTGGGAGGAAAGCTATGGCACACCTAGACAGCATAGTAAGAAGCAGAGACATCACCTTGCCGACAAAGGTTCATATAATCAAAGCTATGGTTTTCCCAGTAGCAACGTATGGCTGTGAGAGATGGACTATAAGGAAGGCTGAGCACTGAAGAATTTATGCTTGCGAACAGTGGTGCTGGAGAAGACTCTTACTAGTCCCCTGGACCGCAAGGAGGTCAAATCAGTAGTGATGTATGAAAGTCACTTACCTGGTCCCGCAGCTTGCTTCGCGGTGGGGGGGAGGTGCTTCGGTTCTCCCCCCCGAAGTTCAGGCCGGGGGGGGGAGGTGCCCCGCCTCACCCAGCCGAAATTCAGGCTGGGGAGAAGCGCCCCGTCTCCCCGGCCGCGAAATAAAAAAGTGAATGAAAAAAACAACAACACACACCTGTGATAGGCTACGTAACGATTAACGTAGCCTATCACGGCTAGATTTCCAAAGTCAGCTGTGATAGGCTACGTTACGTAGCCTATCACGGGTAACTTTGGAAATCTAGCCGTGATAGGCTACGTTAATTGTTACGTAGCCTATCACGGGTGTGTGTTGTTTTTTTCATTCACTTTGTAATGGCAGCGGCGGCAGCTGGTCGGAAGACCGGCCTCCGCCCCCGCTGAAACGCCGCCGAAACGCCGCTGGGACCTGCCGCCGAGAGGGATACTCAAGGGAGGTAAGTCCCATCCCGGGGGGGGGGGCGGACAATTTCACCAACAATTTCGGGGGGCCGAATGCGTTGGCATTCGGCCTCCCCGAGATTCGTGGAGAAATTCACGGCCATCCCTACAAATCAGTCCATCCTAAAGGAAATCAACCCTGACTGCTCATTGGAAGGACAGATACTGAAGCTGAAGCTCAAATATTTTGGCCACCTAATGCGAAGAGAAAACTCTCTGGAAAAGACCCTGATGCTGGGAAAGACTGAAGGCAAAAGGAGAAGGGGACGGCAGAGGATGAGATGGCTAGATAGCATCACCGATGCAATGAATATGAACTTGAGCACACTTCGGGAGAGAGTGGAGGACAGGAAGGCCTGGCGTGCTATGGTCCATGGGGTCACGAAGAGTCGGACACGACTTAACAACAAATTTTTCTTCTGGTTTTACTTTCATTTTATTATGTGCTATTTCACTGCTTGCTGGTGGTTTTATCATGGTTTTATAATGTGCTGCTTTATCATCATTGCTTTATTGTCAGATCATGACTACACAATGCTAAATCTGCTAGACTGCATCTGGCAGGAAGTGGATTTTGCAACCACCCAAGTGCCTTATGCCTTTATCAGATACTTGATTTCCACATGTGGGTGCAAAACATGTCACAAAATAATGTGCAAATACAAGAGGTTTTCAATTATTTATTGTATTGGGGGGGTACTGTGGGTTAGTTACTGTTTTGAACCTTGGCAGCTCCTGTAGAATTGGGAGTAGCAACAGTGGGTGGAGCTACTACTAAGTTCTTCACTTCTGTGTATGATAAAGAATAGTTGTGTTTGAGGCCTGCTGATTCTTACAGTCATTCCCTCTACCTATACAACGATGCAAGTGTGAAAAGCTGTGTAACAGTGCATCTTAAATTACAAACCCAAGTTCAAAAATTTACTAGCATTTACCAGTCAAAATGTATGCTGTTGTTTGAATGTAATTTCTGATTCAATGTTATTATTTATTTAGTTCATTTTTATTCTACCCTACCTCCAAAGAAATCAGGGTGGTGTACATATCCCCCCACCCACGCTCCTATCCTCACAACAATTCTGTTGAGGTAGGTTAGTCTAAGAGACAGTGACTGTCTGAGGTGCAACTGGTGATAATTTCATAACTGAGCAGGGATTTGAAGCCAGACTTCCTGCTCCCAGACCTGCATTCTATCTACTAGACCAGTGATGGGCAACCTTTTGAGCTTGGTGTGTCAAAATTCGCCAAAAAACCAAGCATAACTCGGGTGGTGTGTCACTTCGAGAAAAAAACCATAATTTCACGATATTTATAGTTTAAATAACAAAAATGTATAATTGTAATATATAACTGTATTTAATAAACCAAAAACTAATTATTTAACTTACCTGCTTAGTGACTTCTTTGTTCATCTGTCAGTCAGTTTCTTTTGTTGGTCTTGATATTATTTAACTTGTGTGGGGTGCCGTGAACTAAGATAAGTGAGGGGGAGGGGAATTCTTTAACTAACCTGCCTATTAGCGACTTTTTTGTTGCTGAATTTCATTAGCTAAACCTTCAATTGAAGGTTGGTATTTTGTACACTTCAAGCCCAAGCAAGCGCTACTAACTTCATCTGTCAATCTGTTTCTTTTGTTGGTTTTGATATTATTTAACGCTGAGAATAAGGTCTCACAAAAGTACGTAGAGGGGAAAATTGTGAGTAAAGCCATTGCTATATTTTTCAGGGTGCTAAAAGTGTCTGGTAATTGGTTCCAGGCACTCCAAATTTCCTGTTCGTAGTGGCACTCCTCTTGATTCTCCAAGCGGCACCTTTCCAGATTCTCAAGCTTTGACCTCAAGTCGACAAACACCTGAGCCCAGATGCTGTCTTGAAATTCTGCAAGTTGCATCTCCAAATCATCAATTTGCATCCATTGGAAACCATTTAATTCCAAACTACTGTAGACTACTACATCAGGACACTTAATTATTTTTATGGTCTGTTCTAGGACCGCAAGGGTGGCTTAGTGGTTAAGACGCTGAACTGCAGACTGGAAGGTTGGCAGGTCAGCAGTTCGAGACCCAAGTGCCGCGTGACGGAGTGAGCTCCCGTCTTCAGTCCCAGCTTCTGCCAACCTAGCTGTTCGAAAGCAAGAAATTGCAAGTAGATAAATAGGTACCGCCTCGGCGGGAAAGGTGACAGCGTTCCGTGCACCTCGGTGTTCAGTCATGCCGGCCACATGGCCACGGAAGCGTCTTCGGACAGCGCTGGCTCTTCGGCTTAGAAACGGGGATGAGCACCGCACCCTAGAGTCGGACACGACTGGTTGGGGACACCTTTACCTTTTTAGGCTTCTAAATTGATTAAATCTATCACTGAACTGGTCAAGTAACGAGTCTAAAACATGCTGGTACTTTATATGCAAGGGTTCCATTTCATTTTGTACAGCTGCACTGGCCTTCTCAAAATACTTTGTTACTCGAGGAAAATACTTATAAGTTTTAGTTTCTACATCTCGCTTGAAAATTTTAAGTTTACTTTCAAAAGCTTTTATGTATCCAAACATAACGTCAATACTTTTGCCAAAACTTTGTAACTTTAAGTTCAGTTCATTAATATGAACAGAGAGATCTGTAAAAAATATCAGGGTGTTGACCCACTTATCATCATTGAGCTGAGAAAAGTTTCCCAGATCCTTATCCTCAAGAAATACCTTGATTTCTTCAAAGCACTCCACAAAGCGCTCAAGAACTTTGCCTCGGCTCAGCCATCTTACATTATTGTACATCAGCAGTCCACTGTAGGTGGAATCAACCTCCAGTAAAAGTGCAGAAAATTCTCGCTTGTGAAGGGGGTGAGCAGCTATTAAATTAACTATTTTTGTAACAACTGACATTAAGCCGTTTAAGTCGGTGAATCCTGCCTTGGCACATAAAACCTCCTGATGGATAATACAGTGAAAAGGCACAATCAGATGTCCAATAGCTTCCGTAAACAATTTGACAAATCCGACTTTTTCCCCCACCATGTTTGGTGCCCCATCTGTCGTCACTGACACAACTTTAGAGATATCAATGCTTAGGTCACGGAATGTTTGTATAACAACCTTACGTATTTCGCTTCCTGATGTACTTGTTGGCACTGATACTAATTTTATCAACTCTTCTCTCATTGTGAGACCATCAGAATATCGACCAATAATGGCCAACTGAGCATGTGATGTGACATCAGTAGTTTCATCAAGAGAGATCGAAAAATATTTACAATTACTTATGTCTCTCTTTAATTGATGTTGTACGTTTGTGTTCAGTCTCATTATTCGGTCTTTTATGATATTTCTACTGAGTGGTGACTCAGATATTCTCTTAATAATTGCATCTTTATTCTGCATATCGTGAAATAGAACTGGTGCACATCTTAGGAGAGTTTCTTTAATAAATTCTCCCTCACTGAGTGCTTTTCCATGCTGAGCTATGGAGTGAGCAATGCTCAAACTTGCAGATGTTAAATTTGTAGAGCCTTTTATAAATTTAAGGATGGAATTAGATTGGCTCTTATAAAGGTGTAGCTGCCTGGAAATGTATTCCTTCCTTTCATCCTCACTTTTTTTCAAGAGCTGGGAATGATTAGTTTCAAAATGTCTATTTATATTCCACGTTCTGCTTACTACCGTTTCAGTACATAGAACGCAAAATGATCTGCCATTTTTTTCTATAATGCCATACATCTCGGTCCATGTCTCTTGAAAGGGTCGGCTACTGCTACTACCACTTCCTTTACTTAACCTTGTTTTTTTTATTTTTTGGGTTCTCCATCAGGGGGGCAGTGACAGAAGATAGAATTATAGATAGCCTGTTAGCCCTGCAGGCAATTAGGGGTTAACTAGCCTAACTGACCACAAGATGGCACATGTAACTATCTTTTAGGAAAGGGCAGGGTTAATAAGCAGAAATAGGGGTTAATAAGGATGCACAACAGTAATAGTGGTGAAATGGAGTCTGCACTATGCTGCAAAATGGCGTTCCTTATATAAATTAAGATGGCTGCTGCTATTTCTAATGGCGGGAAATGGCACCCATAGCACAGGCCCTCGCCTCTCCCAGCCTCCCCCTCACTTATCTCAGTAATGATGGTCAATTAGAAATCCACGACACCCCAGAACAGTAGATTGGATGATAGTTGCTGTGGTTATGTGGTTGCTGGTAATGGCGATCACAGGGCCCCCAGAGATGCGTCCCCCGCGGCATTCTGCTGCTCCCTGCTCCGCCGGCTGGAAGTGAGGTCAAAGATCCCCTAACGGCCTAACCGGAAGTCCCAGAACTAGACGCTCTGTGCCGGAGTTCTGTTGTTTTGGCCTACAGACCTCCGGCACAGAGTGTCTACACTACACTACAGCAAATGTTTCATCCTCGGCTACGGCACCTGGCCGTGTAGTAGCCGAGGATGAAACGTCCTTCTCGGCATGCGGCCCCGTACTTCTCTGTATGTGACCGCATGCGGCCGCGTGTCATCGAAAATGGCTACACGTGTCAGTGCTGACACGTGTGTCATAGGTTCGCCATCACGGTACTAGACCATACAGGTAGTAATATTAGCTGGTAAGAATTCTTCTACCCATCTTGACTAAAGAAACCTAAACTTTGCCACAAAAAAAATGACCTTTCTATGTGCATTCATTCATGTGTGATTGCATATCCCCATCCACGTGACAGCCATCTTGTAAAATGGCAGCTACAGAATTCATGCACAAGAATGGGCATGTCTATTCAAGTTAAATGTGTTTCCATATGGGTATAAAACACAAACAAACTTTAAGATTCTCCGCACATCTTTTTTTTTTTTTACAGGGGTCTGTGGCAGATCCTGGACTATTCAGCTGGCAGAATTACACCACTGGATACAGCCTGTTGTAACTGAAGTAGCATTCCCTAATGGTAAGGTCTCATTGGGAACTTTATTAAAATCTGTGACAGTGAGTTCCTTAGACCCAAGCTTCAAATTATAATTTTTAAAAAAGAAACATTGGTGGGATAACCTGCACATTCTGTCGCACGTGGTAGTAACAGTGGGATAAGTACAGAGTTTCTCTGACATGTGCGTTTTAGAACTACATTCATTGACAGCTACAGCATCTAACCAGAACAAGCCCCCAAACACAGGCCTCTATAGGACAAAACCCAAATTGTTAAGAATGCACATTTTCTTCATATGATATGGTGACTCTAGTCACATTGGGAAACCGAGCATGACTTGAAGTATCCCTAAATGTCTATCATTTATTGATCAATAATTTAGTACAGAATGGAAAAAATAATATGCTCAAAAACTTACAGAAAGGATTAAGAAACAACATCCCCCCCCCCCCGACCACTGTGGCTTCAAAATTTCCAGGTACCAGTTGGTTACCCACGAACACAGTTCACAGAGAAAAATAAAATCTAATGAAAGGTTTAACTTCACTAATTGCGTTTACTGAAACATTCAAAGTCTTACATCTTTTCTTTTTACAAAACTTCTTAAATTGCAACGTTCTTGGTGTAAACTCCAGGGCCGCCACTGTAAAGTCCTTGTTTACAGTGGTCCATCGACAACTTGAATCTTGAGGTTTGCAAATGAGCGCACACAACTCAGAGCAATGTAGATCCCTTCATGTTTGTTTACAGGCTGTATGTTACTGGCATATCATTGTACTTTGGCCTGCAGCTGTGTTTGTAAAGATGTACAGACACTTTTAAATGCTATTTTGTTAAATTTAACAGCTAGAAGCTTCCTTTCTGAGCAATAACTAAACTTTGACTGGGTTACTTTTAACTGCAGGAGTCTCTTAATCCTTTCATGATTTGTTTACAGGCAGTATGTTACCGGCTTATCATTGTACTTTGGCCTGCACCTCTGTTTATAATGGTGTACAGATACTTTTTTTTGGTTCATATTTCATTTTGCTCCGATTTGCAATTAATTATGTTTTTTTAATTATACCTGACATTTTTGATATTAAAAATAATACTTTATAGCACATTTTTATAGAAGCTAGCCTAATTCTTTAAAAAAAAGAAAAAAGCTTTATGGACACAAATAAACTTCTGACTTTGAATGAGAGTGAAAACCATTGTTATTTGTGTGTCAAGAGTTTTCCAGTAAGGTGTTTTATGACAATTGGTTAACGGGAAGTCAGTCAAAAAGGGATGACCAACTAACTCCCAGCTTTTATATATATATATATATATATATATATATATATATATATATATGATTTTGCATCTGCAGTCTTCCTATAAAAGTCTTCCTATGATGTAGTTTTTAGAAATTATTTTGCAGGACTAAAGTCTGGGTAGCAATATATGAACATCTTGTTTGAAATGTGTTATTACTCATTCTAAAGGAATATATTTCATAATCCAAAATTGTTCAATTTTTCAGAAACAAATGAAAAGGTCTTTGGAAAATACTATGGGGAAACATTTTTTCTCCTATTTTTTTCCGTTTTTTTCCTAGGACTTTACATCTCTACAAATAACTGCAATACAATTCCCTATTTATTCATTGAAGTATTTGTCTATTCTTTTACCACGGGTGGATCTGCATGGGGATTTACTCTGGTGTTACTGCACCTCACACAAGGTTGTGGCACATGACGCTTCCCCCTCTCCACAGGAAGTGTGGATTTTCATGCTGTAAAACCTGAATTTCAGCAAAGTCATTTTGTGATGTCACACTGATTTCAGTGTAGTTTGGGTGTCTGTGTGACCTCAACTAGTGAGGCTATTGGGCGGTATATAAATAAATAGTGATACTAACTTTGGCACAAGCTGGGGAGAGCAGCACTGACAGGCGGCAGGGAAAGTTGCATCATCAAAGCCTGGACGACGAGACGAGTTGGCTAAACATGTCTACTCAGAAGTAATTCACATGTCTGCTTTGGGATGGCTTTTCTTCTTTTAAAATCTCTACTTCTTCATTGAAAACAGCCCGCTAAATATGTCTACTCGGAAGTATTTCTCATTGTCTTCAATTGCACTTACTCGGCATAGGAGCAGAGAAAGGGGTGGGGAGTTGGGAATTGCTTTGCCTTTTGTTTTTGCATCTACTCAGAAGTAAATCACATTGTCTTCAGTTGCACGTATTTAGCACTAGAGAGAGGGAAGGGAAATTGGGAATTGCTTATGGGATGACTTTTTTTACTCTCTGCTCCTCCGCTGGACCACACCTATGCAATAGTTGATGACATTCCATTCTACTTGCAGGACTCTGCCCGCACAACCCCAACCTACTGTGGTTTCAGGCGCCATTTGCCCTGTGAAAGCAGGTTGTTTTTTAAAAAATGTATACACCGCTTTACAGGTTACATGTTCCACTGGGAGGAGCAAATCTGAATGTATGAAAATCCAGTTTTAAATGGGATCGTCTCAGAAAGCGTCTCCGTGTAGATGAGGCCCAGATCTCTCTTCTTTAAAGGCATTGGCTACAATAGATAAACCATGAGCCTTGCATCCATTAACTGTTGTGTGTACAAAATACTAACTGTTGGAAATAGCCAAGGGATATAGAGTTAATTGCTAAATATAAAATATGAAACATACAATAACTTCAACAAAGCCTTTTATAAAGAAAACCCTTAATGAGAAGAGAGCAAGGTAGATTGATCCTATTAAATTTGATTGCAGCAGAATTTCAAAATATGCTGTCTGGGGTAGATAAGTGCATGATGTGGCTAATGCAGCTGGGGGAGACTTGTTGATGAAAATACGCTTTCTGAGATTATGTCTGTTTTCAAGAGCAATGACAAAAATATGCAGATGACATAATATAGCTTAATTAGAATCATCACCATGTCTTGGTTGCCTAGAGACAACCCATATCATTTCACTAAAAGTAAAATATTACAGGTAAGGGAGAAAGAAAGGGAGCTCTTTGAAAGTATAATGCTATGAGTCAGATTGGGATCCTTTTGATTTATGCTAAACAAATGATTGACTGTTCCTCTGAGCCTTCTTTAGATTTAAGCAACTCCTCAGAGATAAAGTTTTTCAAATTTTGCAGAGGCCTTGGAGCTGGCAAGGCAAGTGTCTCACTTGTTGAATGTCAATGAGCTGAAACATGCATGACTGAAGAAATTGGTCTTACATACACGACTTAACGACTGAACAACAACATACTTCTAGAAATTCCTTGGAACTACTTTTTTCTAATGAGAAAAACATTGTATTTAAACTACTTAACAAGATAAGAAAACTGTATGATTGGCATCTCAATTTAAACATTTTCACAGACATCTGGCCGCAAAATCTGTATAATATCCTTGCATCATAGGTGCAATTCATTACAATAAAAGCACGCACATAAATATATTAAATTAAATGCCAGAAACTTGGTACTCTTGCTGTTTGTCAGTCATTGTTAGGATTTTAGAAGGCCAACTTTCATGAAGTTTTTGACATTTGCGCTAGGATAAAGACTAGCTCTCAGTCATCACTGTTTGCAGGCTAACCCTGTTGTTGGATGCACTGTTTTGATGCCATAAAACGAGCATGGATGTTTTGCTGCAAGGCAATCAGTTTATCTAAATTTTTAAAAAGCCACATATGGCATGGGGAAAGGAATCGACGGATGATGGTGACTGAAGCTGACTGGGAAGGAAAACATGTATGAAGATAATTGGACATTAGGACAAAGTTCTGTGTGTGATTGGTAGAAATGGGTATAGAGAAGTGAGGAGGGCTGAATTTCAAAGGATTCAAAAGTACCTTGTCTTCCTCTCTCAATCTAAGGGTAGCATCCAACAGGGCGTATTCAACAAGGCTAATATAAATTACGTTGCGTTAGTGTAAACTATTCTAGCCCAGCAGCAATAACATTAGCTACTGGCATTGTGCTAGCATTGTTTACATTAGCACATTGTAGTTTAAGTTAGCAGTTGCGCTCTGTTGGATACTGCCCATTTACCATGTCTTCCAAAATCTGGCCCAAAGGTTTGTAATGTTTCAGATTAGGGATTTGGGGAGATAAAACCAGAAGGACCTATAAAAATTAGGGCTGTGCACCACTTCAGTCTGAGCCCCAAATACTGAAGTGGATCGGGGCGCTTCAGGCTGAAGCAGTGCAGTTCTGGAGGGGGTCAGGATCAAGTTGAAGTGCTCCGAAGTGGATTGGAACTCTCCAAAGCACTTTGGCCTGACCTGGACAGCTGCCCTTGCTCAGCTGCACAAGCCCCCCATTACCTGGACTCCTGGGGAGAGACCACAGCCATCGCCATCTTGGAGGGAGTCGCCATTTTCTTTCAAAATGGTGATTCTTCTAGAAAGAAGTAAGAGTAAGTAAGAGTTCTTGCAGTAAGAGGAGTCCCCATTTTTTTTTAAAAAAAATGGTGACTACCTTGCACAGGCTGATGGCTGCAGGCACTCCTGAGAAGTCCAGGTAAGGGGGAGGATGTCATGTGGCTCGGTGGCAGCAGCAGGAAGTCACTTGGTGGCGGTGGGGAGGGTGCTCGCTCAGTGACAGGCTTGCTTGGTGGTGGTGGTGCTTGCTCAGCAGTGGGGGGGTGCTCACTCAGTAACGGGTCCACCCGCTTCAGTTCTCTGGATCTTGCTGTCAGGGTTGGATCTGAGCCCATAGAGTCCCAAAGTAGCTCTGATTCTGAGGAGGAGATAGAGCCTGTGGGAGAGGAACCCTCTCAGGTTTCAGAGGTGGAGCTGGAGGGGAGCCCCCCCCCCGCTCACATTCCTGGGAGTGATACTGACCCTGGCATGGAAAGGGAGGGACAACTTGAGCTTTTACATGCAAGGCGCAGGTGCAGACACAAGCGAGAGGTTGTGGGAGCCAAGCTGAGGCGCTCAGCCCGTTTGGCTCGACGTCAGCAGCTGCGCCCCGAGGCCCCACGGGAAAGAGAGAGAATTTCCCCTCCTACTCCTTAAGTTCAGAGAGTTGCCACGCTTTTCTCCAAATGGAGACCAACTGACGTCCTAACCCTTAGAAACCCATGGTAGGCTGTTCCTTTGTATTTCCTCTGAGTCTCAGGCAATTAGCATCTGTAAGCCTCATTAGGCTGAATGGAAATAAAGCTTTGGGAAGCAGCCCTTTTGTCTGACTGTTGATTCTGGCTATTGGAGGGCTTGGAAGACAACAGGGGCAGTCCTGACACTTGTTATGAATCCAGAGCCTGATGCAGGTCGGCCTGGCTCCGGAGGAGGACGGGACGGGTCAGGACCAATTCAGGACCTCCAAAGTGGCCTCCAAAGCAGGCCAGGGGGCCTTCTAAAAATGTGATCCAGTCATTCTACAGTTGTGTGATGTCAAGTTTGTTGTGTTACAAGTGGCCTGGTATTTGGCGCTATTCTAACTTATTATCTGCATGTGCAGCAAATTTTAGGACTGAGTTATCAATTGAAAAGTTCCTGAGATTCTTGTATTTAACTTATGAATTCCTTATGAATTTTGCACTGTAAACAAAAGTTACTGCAGCATTTTTAAAAAAGCCATTGAAATATGAAGAGCCTTAAAGGGAATGCAAAATATAGCAAAACATAGCAAACCTTTATGAAAAATACAGTTTCATTTAGGATTCTAATGAAGGAATATATAAAATTCTATCATTTAGATTCAGAATATGTGTAGGTAGGTTTAAATTTGTGTATGTGAAAAACACTAGAACTCAGCAATGATTTTCCACTACAGCATTATGCCTCGGATGTTCTTGCTTAATTCCAAGAATAGTTTCAATATTGTATGAGTGCTAAGATAATTTTCTTAGACAGTGGATATAAACTTTGCCCAAAAGTAAGTAGCAGGCATCTTAAATTGATCTGGCACACTTTTAAGCCAGATCTTCCACTAACAGAATTCGCTTCCCTCAAAATAGGAATGGCTGTTTGCCTCACACAAGCAGCTTGGCTCATGCTGGGAGGAAGCTGTTTTTTGATAGTAGAAGCTTCAGATGCATGGCCTGCCCCTCTTGCAAATGTGACAACCTTTCCCAATGACTCCTCAAACTCAATCACTCAGTGCAAAGAGCACACCTCAATTTGCTATCTGCCCTACTAACGATTTGCTGTTTCAACATCTGCCTTACACAATTTCTTACCAGTTCTCTCCCCTTGCAACTTTCCACTGAGATACACTATTTCCTGATGGCTATTTACAGCACAATCCTACAAATGTTGATACACATGACTATTTACAACACAATCCTATGCATGCTGACACAGAAGGCCCACTTCAATATTTAATGGGATTTATTCCCATGTAAGTGTGCATAGGATTGCATACTTTGTTGTTCAGTTGTTAAGTCGTGTCTGACACTTCGTGACCCCATGGACCATAGCACGCCTGGCCTTCCTGTCCTCCGCTCTCTCAAGTTCATATTCATTGCATCGGTGATGATATCTAGCCATCTCATCCTCTGCCGTCTCCTTCTCCTTTTGCCTTCAATCTTTCCCAGCATCAGGGTCTTTTCCAGGGAGTTTTCGCATTAGGTGGCCAAAATATTTGAGCTTCAGCTTCAGTATCTGTCCTTCCAATGAGCAGTCAGGGTTGATTTCCTTTAGGATGGACTGATTTGACCTCCTTGCAGTCCAGGGGACTCGTAAGAGTCTTCTCCAGCACCACAGTTTGAAAGCATCAATTCTTCAGCGCTCAGCCTTCCTTATAGTCCAGCTCTCACAGCCATATGTTGCTACTTGGAAAGCCATAGCTTTGATTATACGAACCTTTGTCGGCAAGGTGATGTCTCTGCTTCTTACTATGCTGTCTAGGTGTGCCATAGCTTTCCTCCCAAGGAGCAAGCGTCTTTTAATTTCATGGCTACAGTCACCATCTGCGGTGATCTTGGAGCCCAAGAAAATAAAATCTGTCACTGCTTCCATTTCTTCCCCTTCTATATGCCAGGCAGTGATGGGGCCAGATGCCATGATCTTCGTTTTTTTTAACGTTGAGTCTCAAACCAGGTTTTGTACTCTCCACTTTCACCCTCAACAAGAGGCTCTATAGATCCTCTTCGCTTTCTGCCATTAGGGTGGTATCATCTGCGTATCTGAGGTTGTTGATAATTCTCCCGGCAATCTTAATTCCGACCTGTGATTCATCCAACCCGGCATTTCTCATGATGTACTCTGCATATAAGTTAAATAAGCAGGGCGACAATATACAGCCTTGTCATACTCCTTTCCCAATTTTGAACCAATCGGTTGTTCCATGTCCGGTTCTTACTGTTGCTTCTTGACCCTCATACAGGTTTCTCAGGAGACAGGTAAAGTGGTCTGGCACTCCCATCTCTTTCAGAATTTGCCACAGTTCGTTGCAATCCACACAATCAAAGGCTTTAGCGTAGTCAATGAAGCAGAAATAGACATTTTTCTGGAATTCTCTTGCTTTCTCCATGATCCAGCAAATGTTGGCGATTTGATCTCTAGTTCCTCTGCCTCTTCGAAACCCAGCTTGTACTTCCAGTAGTTTTCAGTTCACATACTGCTGAAGCCTAGCTTGTAGGATTTTGAGCATCACCTTGCTGGCATGTGAAATGAGCACAATTGTGCGGTAGTTTGAACACTCTTTGGCATTGCCCTTCTTTGGAATTGGAATGTAAACTGACCTTTTCCCGTCTTGCGGCCATTGTTGAGTGTTCCAAATTTGTTGGCATATTGAGTGCAGCACTTTAACAGCATCATCTTTTAGGATTTTAAATAGCTCAGCTGGAATACTGTCATCTCCGCTAGCTTTGTTGTTACTAATGCTTCCTAAGGCCCACTTGACTTCACTCTCGAGGATGTCCGGCTCAAGGTCAGTGACCGCACTATCATGGCTATCAGGGACATTCAGATCTTTCCTGTATAGTTCTTCTGTGTATTCTTGCCACCTCTTCTTAATCTCATCTGCTTCTGTTAGATCCCTGCCTTCTTTGTCCTTTATCATGCCCATCTTTGCACAAAACGTTACCTTGATATCTACGATTTTCTTGAAGAGATCTCTAGTCTTTCCCATTCTGTTGTTTTCCTCGATTTCTTTGCATTGTTCATTTAAGAAGACCTTCTTGTATCTCCTTGCTATTCTCTGGAACTCTGCATTCAGTTGGATATATCTTCCCCTTTCTCCTTTGCTTTTCACTTCCCTTCTTTCCTTAGCTACTTGTAAAGCCTCCTCAGACAGCCACTTTGCTTTCTTGCATTTCTTTTTCTTTGGGATGGATTGAGTTGCTGCCTCCTGAACAATGTGACGGACCTCCATCCATAGTTCCTCAGGCACTCTGTCTATCAGGTCTAATCCCTGAAATCTATTCCTCATATCCACTGTATATTCATAAGGGATATGAATATATTTAGGTCATACCTGAATGGTTTAGTGGTTCTCCCTACGTTCTTCAATTTAAGCCGAAATTTTGCAATATGAAGCTCATGATCTGAGCCACAGTCAGCTCCAGGTCTTGTTTTTACTGACTGTATAGAGCTTCCCCATCTTTGGCTGCAAAGTACATAATCAATCTGATTTCGATACTGACCATCTGGTGATGTCCATGTGTAGAGTCGCCTCTTGTGCTGTTGGAAAAGAGTGTTTGTTCTCAGCGTGTTCTCTTGGCAAAACTCTATTAGCCTTTGTCCTGCTTCATTTTGTACACCAAGGCCATGCCTGCCTGTTATCCTGGTGATTTCTTGACTTCCTCCTTTAGCATTCCAATCCCCTATGATGAAGAGGATATCTTTTTTTGGTGTTAGTTCTAGAAGGTGTTGTAGGTCTTCATAAAACCGATCAACCTCAGCTTCTTCGGCCTCAGTGGTTGGGGCATAGACTTGAATTACTGTGATGTTGAATGGTTTGCCTTGGATTCGTACCGAGATCATTCTATTGTTTTTGAGATTGTACCCCAGTACTGCTTTTCCAACCCTTTTATTGACTATGAGTGCTACTCCATTTCTTCTAAGGGATTCTTGCCCACAGTAGTAGATATAATGGTCACCTGAATTAAATTCACCCATGCCTGTCCATTTTAGTTTGCTGATTCCCAAGATGTCGATATTCAATTTTGCCATCTCATGTTTGACCACCTCCAGCTTACCTTGATTCATTGACCTTACATTCCAGGTTCCTAAACAATATTGTTCTTTACAGCGTCGGACTTTCTTTTCACCACTAGACACATCCACAGCTGAGTGTCCTTTCGGCTTTGGCCCAGCCGCTTCACTCTTTCTGGTGCTACTTGGAAATACCCTCTGCCCTTCCCCAGTAGTATATTGGACACCTTCCGACCTGAGGGGCTCATCTTCCGGCGTCATATCTTTTAGCCTTGTGATATGTTCCATGGGGTTTTCTTGGCAAGAATACTGGAGTGGGTTGCTATTTCCTTCTCCAGTGGATCACATTTTGTCAGAACTCTCCACCATGACGTGTCCATCTTGGGTGGCCCTGCACAGCATAGCTTATGGCTTCACTGAATTATGCAAGCCCCTTCGCCACAACAAGGCAGTGATCCATGAAGGGGATTGCATACTTAGTGTGCATACGTAGTGTGCATACTTATACATATTGCATACTTAGTGTACCAAATATTTATCTATTTAATTAATGGACAATTAAGCCCACAGAACAAAAAGAATCAGGCACAGGGCCACTGTGACTCATTAACACAGGGAACAGCTGCTCTGTGGTTCCAAGTCCACTTAACTGAGGAAATTCATGGGCTTACTGGGCCATCGGTGGTTTCCATGCAGTTTTTCTGCCCATCAGCCCCAACAAAGCTGGTGTGGAAAAGGTTGCCACAAGACTTTATTAACGCGGGGAGAGGGCTGACTTGGACCACTGATATTTTCTAGAACATTGTTTAACCCACTGTATTCTTCTCAACCCAGTGTATTTCAGTAACCACAATCTGTCTTTACATCTTTACACACTTAGGCCTAGGGGAGAAAGAAGAAAGAAGCTGGCGGAAAGCTAAGAACTTACCTACTGCCTTCTTAACTACTGTTAGTTTTTTCTTTCAAATCAAAGATCAGGATTTTTTTTTTTTAAGGTCGAATCTTCACTTGTGAAAGTGGCACAAGAGCTTGAAAATTTTGTGGATTTTTTCCCCTAAGAAAACTGTGGCCATGACCATGTGTTTTGGTAATTTCACAGAAATTATTTATGTGCCTGTATTTTTGCTCAAATGACTTCTACACTGTTTTATGGGAGAAGGATTAGATGGATGTAGTGAATAGGAAAATTATGTTAATGAATGCAAGAAAGTATTATACAGGATAAGACTTGATTTTCTAGATATTCCCTATACTGAGTGGAACATTTGAAACTAACAATGCAAGCCTGTACACATCTACTCAGAAATAAGCATCACTGGACTCAATGGGACTTACTCCAAAGTAAATGTGTATAGGATAGCAGCCTAAAACACCTGATCAATTATACTCTAAACTCTTAAGTTCATTAGTCTCACAATATAAACATAGCTATTTATGTCTTAAAATACACTGCCTCAAAATTATCATATAA
The DNA here is from genome assembly GCF_057233095.1 of Heloderma suspectum. Taxonomy (NCBI): domain Eukaryota; kingdom Metazoa; phylum Chordata; class Lepidosauria; order Squamata; family Helodermatidae; genus Heloderma; species Heloderma suspectum. The sequence continues at coordinate 54,517,793 of NC_139460.1, read as the reverse complement.
TGATATAATAAAGATGTATCTCTTCAACAGTAACGTTACGGTGTCCTCATTAGCTCAAGTTTTACAATCCACATTAGCACACAAACACACTACCCCAGTGAAGATTTCATAGGCGAGCAGCTGCAATAAATGCCCATATATAACTGGAATTTCATTGCTTTTACAAAAATATGCTACAGTTCATTTACTCCTGTAGTACAAAGCTTTAAAAGATGTTAAAGTCCAATTGCCAGAGTAAATGAACAAAGTACATCTTGTGAGGCATTATCCTTACTTAGTTCATTTACTCAACAATTTCTGATAATTTACAAGAGCAGCCTAGACAGTACAGAATAATTTTGCGAACTGCAAAATTAGTTAGGTATTTCATAAAACAAAAACAATGTAAAATTGGGCACCACAACAAACAAACAATGCAGGAAAGACGCACTCGAGGCAGAATGGAGGAAGTCTGAATGCTGGTCTACATGTTTACTAATATGTATAGTAGCTACTTTCCTGTGGTGACTTTCCACTTCATTGGGAACATATAGTGCTATTTCCCCACATGGGATTCCCACATCATTCTTATGACGAAGAGAATTTCTACATGATCAAAAAATGTACTTGCAGAAGTACATTGCAGACAGGGTCATCAGGTGTTTCCATGTGACAAACAATATTATGCAGTACAAAGGGAAAGCTGAGAACTGCTTCAGCGAAGCGGCTACTGTGCCTAATATGGTAACATACAGACCAGGCTTTAGCCACCCTCTCCAAGGAGGAGGAAAGAAGGTGTTCCTTCCCCATCTATCTGGTAGAGAAGCAAAAAGGCTGATCAATGATCCCCTTTCATATTCCTTTCCATGCTGTGTTGCTCCAGTTTGTTGCCATTCATCTTTTGTAGGGCACACCTAGGTGCTAGACTGGGCCTCCGCTGAAAACTGTAGGTCTGTGTCAAATTCTCCCCACTCTTCCTGAATAGAGGTTTGATTGGCTCCCTCTCTCTTGAGTTTTAGGAGGTAGCTTTACTTTGTTTTAACCTCCTGCTGTGTATTTTAATGTATTTTTAAACTGACTCTGTTGTTTTATATCCCTCTCATGCTGCGGTTTTAATTATTAATTATTTAATTGATTATATTTGTTTATATTTGTTTTTAGTTCATTTTTATCTTTATTCCATTTTTATGTTTTTAATCTGGAAGTCACCTTGGGAGATCTTTTGAGGGCCAAAAGGTAGAGTGCCAATGTTCAAAAATATTTTTTTTTGAACTACCTATGCATGTTAGCAAAAGGAACAGTTGTTTGCTGCAGCAGCCCTGAGTTTAGCACAATGTCAAATAGTTCCATCTGAGTTTTTCAAGGCTTATTGGCTGTTGCTTTAACCAAACAGGACCACTAGTCTATTACTGCACTTCTGTGTGGCTTGCCAGGCTATGGTGTCAAACAATTGTTGTTCCTCATATCATACAATTTGCTTTGCTGCTTCTAACTGGGTACGTGAAGCCTCACCTAGGTCATGGAACTGTTGTCACCATTCGAGAATAATGCACCTTATGCCATCTTCCTGGATTTAAATATAGAGCCAACACAATTGTACAAACCAGCTGACCATTTCTGAACATGGCACAGTGTTCTCGGTGTCAATGAGTAGCAAGACAGATCACTGCCATTTTGAAATTTTGTAACACCTGTTGCCATCTTTAATTATAGTGTTCTTGTTACTTTAGCAGTCAGAAATGCAAGACGTGAAGCTTTCCCCATCATGGCAACTCCAACTTGAATTCTCCAGTTGAATTTCTGCATATCAGGCAGCTAATAAAGGTACAAGAGCCCTACCAGAAGGTGTCATCCCTTCATAGTATTCCAGGCTTCTTCACATATTCTATTATATTGCTATTTTCAATATTTTGTCTTCTGTTTGGCCCTCATCATGTCAAGTATTGGAAGATATATGCAACAGAAATCAAATGAAAGCTAGAGATGTCTCTGGGATATGGTAATCCTGTTGTTGGAATGCTTGGGTACATTCACCTTTTTGCTTGGTTTTCACCAACGTTCTGAATCTGTATTTGAAATTTCCTTGTACCACAGACATCATGAATTCTTGTCCTCTTATTTCCACAACATCCCCCCACCCCTTTCTTTTTTAAACAGGATCTTGAGTTTTCATGCCATAGCACTGGCCACACTCTCTGCCCTAGACTATTCTGATGATATTACGGTAATGAGATTAGTTTGCTCAACACTGAAAAATGTACCATATCCTCAATCATAAAAAAAGAGAAAAAACCCACAAAATCAAATGCCACAAAAAAGTTCAACAGAAATGTAGGGGGTTGGACTCGATGGCCTTGTAGGCCCCTTCCAACCCTACTATTCTGTGATTCTATATTATTCCAATAAGTTTCTTTCCTAGTTATCTCAAATTCAGTGCTTGCTGATGTAAAAAGGTATTGCATATCTTGGAAACAAATCCAGAACTCCAATCTCTGTTATAAAGGAGAACAGTAGCTTTCAACTGTGCTGGCTTTTCAAGGGCCCAAAGTGAGTGCAGCACTAATCAAACTATGGCGTATTGTGGTCATAGTTTTTAAAACGCTAAACAACCTCCAATGTATGACTGATTAAGTCATGAGAGTTACTGAAACTATTTCCCATTAACTACATTATCAGTCTTCATGCCTATTTCAGAGCCAATGAAAAGTTATCTAAAACTCAACACACTAGTTGGTCTAAAATACACCACCACAACATTTTTCTCACTTCCAAATTGTAGTATGATGAGTGGTGTTTACAATGAAAGTAAATAGTTCTCGGTTAAGAAAAAAGGAGGTTATTAACCAGCAACAGAAGGCCACGTAATAGAGATATACACACAAGAACCAGACCCTGTGGCAACTCTGTCCCCATATCTACTCTGCCAACACTATTAGTGGACCTAATAATGCCACCCAGGGGTTCATACGCCTGCTGTTCTTCTAATGTGATATATGCCATCATTTTCCAGCAATGACCTATTGCACTCAACATAGGACAAACCAGACAGTCTGTATGCTAAAGAATAAATGGACACAACTCTGACATCAGAAATGACAATATTCAAAAATCGGGGGGGGGGGAATATTTCAACTTCTCAGGACACTCTGTAACTTTCCTGAAGGTGGCCATTCTTGAATAAAGGAACTGCAAAATATATTTCAGCTTGAAACAGCTGATTTACAATGAATCAAAATGTTCAGCTCTGTCTTCTGTGGATTGAACAGGGATAACGATTGTTTATTACACTACATGTATTAACCAGCTCAGGAATAAAATTCTTCTGTTAACATCCAACAAGTGTTTTTAAGTGGCTAGTGTTAATAAAGTAATTATTGCTGTCTATACTTCTTGCATTGCATTTCCTTTGACCTCACTGTTTATACAATTCCCTCTACCCAGCCATGTGTGTATATAAACTGGTAATTTTGTGTAATGTTTCAGGCATCTGATGAAGAGGACTGCAGTCAACAAAAACTTATGCCATAAGACCATTGTTAGTCTCTAAGGTGCCACAAAACTCTTTGTTGTTTTCCCCAGTAATTCTGGAATTCTAATATTAATTTGCTGGTGCCTTTACAATTCCTTTGGTTTGGTGCTTTATATGCCCCAGGTTCATGTCTGATGCACATTTCTATGGACATAGCCTTGAAACAGGAAATCTGTTTTTTCTGATTTATAAGAGGACTTTATACACATACATTGCATTTAGACATCATGGTGCATGCATACTAGTTGGTGGAATGTGAGCAGTTGCCTGACCCCATTGTCCCACTCTGTGTTCGGTATACATACTTTTGAGAACATGTGCACAAGCCTATTATCTAACTCCATCCAGAAATAAATCATACCTTTCTTTGAATTATATCATACTAAGATTAGGAATTTAAAATGGCAATATACTGTGATGATTTTCACTGTATGTAAAATTGATAGAGACTTCCATGCATTGCAAGGGATTTGGTATTTTCTCTAGCAAGTAATTTTTAAATAGTTTGCACAGTACCAGACTGAGTTACAATAGAATTCTATAAACATCTACCATTTATCACTAGGGTAGAGCTAATATTACTCACACAATCTTTCATCAATATTTTGACAGTGTAAAAGAAAACCTCCTTTTTTGACTATTTTTTAAGTTCTTGATGAAAACTATTCACCTACTTGGCCTTGACTTATTTCATGTGACTGATCCAGGAATGACAAAGCAGCACGATTCAGGAGGCAAAAACCAGCCCTGAACCAGGAGAACAAAGTGATTGGGGGGAAATATTTAAACCCCACACAAACTGCTTATTATCGAGCCAAATTTGAAGCTAGAAAATATTCAGCACAGACCTATTCATCACAGCTACAGAGGACTCTGTATCTACAACTGCAACCCATGTATATCGGAAAAACACTTTTCATGATAAGATAAAAATTATATGAATTATCTTCATAGTGAATGCATCTAAGGAGGCTTTGTCATTATCTAGATGAACCTAAAGTGAATGGCACATTGGCTACCTTAATCTATACTCTAAAGTATTTTGTAGTTCTAAAATTCAAACGTATGTCATTCCAAATATTGTTTAGAATGGTCAAAGTCTAGGCAAACAGAAGCAATAGATTCTGTTTTAGCAATCCTAGTTTAGAGGGGAATAATGGATCACAGAGAGCAGGCGTACTACAGCAAAATGCTTACAGTAAAAAGCCCAAGATGACTCACACGATCAATTGAGCAACATGCTGTAAGGCAGCCTTTCCTAACATGGTGTTCTCTATATATTTTGGTCTTCAAGTCCTATCAGCCCCAGCCAGCAAGGCCAATGGCCATGAATGCTGAGAGGTGAAGTCTAAAGCATCTGGAGGGTACCAAATTGGGAAGGCTACCAAGATAAAAACGTGGCATGCCATGCAGCACTAGTAACTGCCAATGTATAAAAATGCATGCACCTTTAATTTCAGAATGAATGAAGCTACAACATGTAATTTCAAATACACATTCACCTCACAATAGGGGTCACTGGAAGGCTACAGGGCTACTTCTGGAATACCCAAGTATATCTTTGCAGGCAAAACAGTTCAACGACTTTGCGCAAGAGTATAAGCAAAAGTTAACCCAAATTACAGGAGGAACACGTGTGAGAAAATGTAATCCATAATACTGTAGAAAAATTAACAAAATAGAAGAATAAAATCACCCTTTCTCTGGGAGATATATTTATATTTCTGTTAAGTGTACGCATGGTTGTTGCTGAGATAAAGATTTTTCTCCAATATAACAAAGATTATTGAAGCACAATTTTAAGCTCCACTGATTCTGGTGTAGGGATGTCAGAGAATTTCACCATGGATCTCAGTGAGGCCGAATGCCAGTGCATTTGGCCCCCTGAAATCCATGGCGGAACAAAGCCCCCCGCCCCCCCACCCCGCGGAAGGCGTGCGAAACAGAGCACTTACCTGCTGCAGTTGGCGCTGCTTTGCACGTCTTCGTTATAGCCATGATAGGCTACGTAAATACTTATGCAGCCTATCATGGCTAACGCAGGGATGCCATTTGCATCCCTGTGGCGGCCGTGATAGGCTATGTAAGTATTTACATAGCCTATCATGGCAAAAAATAAAAGGGAACGTAAATGGCGGTGGCTGTGGCGGCCACCATTCACGTTCCCTTTTTTTTGCCGTGATAGGTTGCGTAAATATTTATGTAGCCTATTACGGCAAAAGACAGGGGCGCAAATGGCGGCCACTACACCATTTGCGCCCCTGTCTTGGCTGTAATAGGCTACGTAAATATTTACATAGCCTATCACAGCAAAAAAAAAAGAGAACACAAATGGCGGCCACCGTAGCCGCCACCATTTGCGTTCCCTTTTTTTTTTTTTTTGCTGTGATAGGCTACATAAATATTTACGTAGCCTATCATGGCAAAATACAGGGACGCAAATGGCGGTGGCTACGGCGGCCGCCATTTGTGTCCCTGTTCAGGCTGTCCAGCGGTCGGATGTCCAGCTGCGGGCGGCCCCAGCTGGCGGCTCCGCAGAGTCGCCACGGAGCAGAGCTGGCCAGGGAGAATTTTGGGGGGAGGGACGGCACGCCTCCTCCCCACAGCGAATGTCACCCTTCAAAAAGGTTAGTGACTTTCATACATCCCTATTCTGGTGGGAGAAATTTAAGTATGTACTTCACTTTTCTATTGAATGGAACAGGATTTCTAGGAACAAAACTTTGGCTAGAGGTTTTTGAGACAAAAACTGGAAGGAAAGAAGTCAACTTCACTTTCAAGGAAATGTATACATATAAGAAGCAAAGTGAAGTAAAATTATTTTTATGCATACAAATAATGTCCAAATGCTCCGAAGTCATTCTAGGAAGTTTGGGAGGGTGGAGGGGCCCAATCTACAGGGCCGATTTAGTGCAGAGCGAGAGCACATCAGGGTAGTTTATGACAGATGATGCTGTTGCCAATCCACAGCAATCCCGCAGCTTCCCTCTGGAAAAGGCACATTTTTGGAAAGTCCTTTTAGTGCATCTTTTTTCCTTAAATGCCGCTCCCACATGGTTCCTCTGCAGTGTGCCCTGTCCCCCTGCATTAAATCCTGGGTGTGCCTCTGTGACCTGGCAGTGACATGGCCAAGGGGTGGGGTTGCCCCTTCCCCCACACACACAATGCCATCTTTTCCCCCCATTCGCGGTAGGGCACTTTTGGACACAGGATTTCTTTCTCATTTAATACTACTTCACACTGTTTCATCCCGTCACTATATCACAGTACTGCTGTTTTCCCATTCACAATATGTAGCCTAGCACAGTAGCTGCTTCACCCATTCACACTATGTAGCTTTTTTTCCCCATTCATAATAGCACAGTAGTGCTGCTTCAAGCACTCACAATAGCGCAGTAGCTGCTTCACCCATTCAGATTACGTAGCCTGTTTTCCCCATTCACAATAGTGCAGTAACTTTTAATCTTTCACATGCCAATGGTGGATCAGCAGGGAGAGGTGTGGGGTAAACTACAGGGGCTTAATTCAGCACTCAACTTCCCTGAGCAGGGGAACATGGACAGGGGTGGGGAACAAGCCTCTCTCAGTAGCTGAGCAGCACCTATGGCGTTGATGACGTTCAGTTCTACTCCATCCATCCAAACCTGAAGTATGGGGGTTTCAAGTGCTGTGTGACCTGTAAGAGCAGGTTTTTAGGTAGTGTATACTCTTGCTGTTCTTGCTTTGTGTGCCCCTGACGGCCCAAAGTGATTTCATGAAAATCTGGAAATAACCAGAAAGTGCTTCTCATTCCATTTCCATGTAGATGGAGCTAGGGTCGCACATCACTGAATTCTTGGGCAGCCACCAATGGCTTCTGAATCTTTAGTAAATTCTGCTCATAGCTTTCAAACTTTTATCTCCACTCAGAAATCTTAATAAGCCTTCTTTTGTTTGGAGTGTTACACTGAAGTCAAAGCACTATGATTATGTCATTATAATGATGATACATTGTTCTTTTATCCACAGAGAAAACCATATTACATTCTCACCCATCAGAGTTTCTCAAGAACATTTCAATCATACTTCTCTTCAAGCACATTTCCCAAGAAAAGGTCTGTTCTGGCAGATATATGTTGCTGCCAAAGACCATCTATCAACAAAACCATATTTATGCCATGGTCATAAGAATTTGAACTAGTATGTCTGCATGCAGCATCTCCAAATAATCCTTCCCAACAGTGCCATAATGCCATGAATTGTGATTGTGCAGCAATCTAAATGAGCCACTTTACGTACTTGGGAAGATACTGTAAATATTTGGCTCTTGGCTGCAATCCACTTTTTTCAGTTTTTCTGCAGGCCTACTGAACAAATACATCAAATGGCATTTGAAATGTTAGCCTAGTAAAATTGCCTTCAGAGTTCCTTTCATTGGAAGCATCTCACCTATAGATTCCTGAACCAAAAATAAGAATCAAAGCTAGACTGCCTTATCTAGTTTCAATTACGAAAGCTCCCAACAATGAGCTGCTGCAAAACAAATCCCATAAAACAAGCCTTAAATTTTTGGTTTCATCGTATTTCACTTATTTATTATATTTCTATACCGCTCCATAGCTGAAGGTCTCTGGGTGGTTCACAAAAATTAAGAACCATTGAAATACTTTATACATAGTATAAATATCATTCACATAAGGGCATAAAACAGATAGCATACACAATAACAACATATATCTAATACAATTTAAAACAATCAGCCAGAGACATTCCAGGACCTGATCAAAAAGACTCATTATATGCTGCCAAATCCCTGAGAAAAGAGAGCAGATTTTACCTGCCGCAAAAAAGATGATAATGTTGGCATCAGGCGGGCCTGACTGAACTATGTATTTAAGTAGAAGCACTGCAGATTGCAACCCAGAAGTTTCATTCATACCATTCATTTGTTGTGAAGTTATTAGTGTGTTAATATAATTCACTGCTTTTGGTAAATTTATGTTTTCAGTTACATAAATAATTGAGGGAAGAACCATAGCGCAGTGGTAGAGTACATGCTTTGCATGCGGAAAGTCAAGCCTCAATATCTCAAGGTTGGGCTAGAAAGACACTAGTCTGAAACCCGGAAGAGCCACTGCCAGTCAGCGTGGGCAATACTGAGCTAAGTAGACCGGTGGTCTGACTCAGTATAGGGCAATTTCTTATGTTTTAATGAGTGGCAGCTGCAGACCAGCATTAAAGGACTAAAAAGACAAAGGCTGCCTTGGATCCAAAGAACCACAAGTAGTAAGAGAGCTTTGGCATTTGGGTGGTATAGAAATATAATAAAATAAATATTTGTGCTGATCTGTGAATTCTTGCACAAGAGCTAGCAGAAGACCTCTTACAATGTGGTTCCACAATGCAATCAGCGGTTGCATTACAGAATAAGAACCAGCCAGAGAAAGAGTTTGTACAATGTCTTCTACAAGAGCTCGTGCAAATGGAAGAATATCTCTAGATCTGGGGTTTTTTTCTCACATAAAGTTCTTACACTAAGCCAAAAACAGCCTTTCCATGAACTAAAAAGGCTTTCTGCTACTAGCAGGGCAACTCTGAATCCAATCCAAAGTAGACCACCATCCACCCCCAAAATCTCAGAATGCTGCAGATTTTAAACTGCTGGAAAGGAGATCTGAGAAATGTCAACAGGGAAAAGATGGTTTGTATTATGAAATATTGTGCAAAGTAAGTTGCACTTTAGCAACTGAAACCGGGAGTAACTGACTAGAGCACCTGTTGTTTAAGCATGGCCTGAATTTTGTTATCAAGTAATCCAAATCTAGCTGTTAACCACAGCAGGATTTGTGAAGCCATTTTTAAGAGCCTGAAGCTGTGCAATTATTACAGTCTCACATTGCTGCATGTGGATGAACTTTTTTTCATGACTCATCTGACAGTCTGAGTTGCATAGACCCATCTGCACTGGGTGTGTGTGTGTGTGTGTGTGTTCCTGAATTTGAGAATGTTGGACTAGATGATATTTAGTTGTATACACGATTACATCAGCTTTAAAGGATAATAAATACTCAGTGAAATCTTCATTTAAAGTCAAAAAGCCCCTCAAAGTTCAGGCAAATTCTGGAATTCTTTTCTTTCCAAATGAATAATCTAGGGAGGATGTGAAACTTTCACCTACAGATCATGTGCATCCATTCACTTTCACCTACAGATCATGTTAATCCATCTTTCTGCTAGTAGATAAGTATGAAATCGCTCTGCTACATCAGCTGGCATATAGTTAAAGCATTCTACCTGAACAGGCACTGAACTTGTGGAGTTCACAGGTAACTGCTTTGGGGGACAAGAAGTTTTCTGTCATGACCCTGTGATATATGACTGAGAAGAGGAAAGCTAATTTAGTGCAAATCATTCCTTTCCATAAGGTCTTGTATTGGCAATACCTCCTGACTGATAGTGTCAAAGTCTGCTTTGAGATCTAATACTGTTAGCTTGGATGTATGGCCTTTGGCTGATATCCCAAAGTGTAAAGAGTTCAGAAGTAAGTAGATTATCCATCAGAGCAAGCACTGAAGCAGTCCTGTTTCATTTCTGCTCCAGACGTGAAGACTCGGGAAGAATTATCTACAGTGTTATGACACTGGATGTAGCTAGATCACAATAATCCTTTCTATTATGGTGACAATACAAAGATCAAAATCTAGCATGCTTCAATCCTTTGAAATCAATGAATTTAAACATACCTGTGTTGGACTGCACTATGCTTTTATAAATAATTTGTCTTAGAAATAAAATCTATTTTCTTTTTTCTTACAAGTCTGAATCTTTTACAAATGTTATAAAGGATGCCCATAGTCCTAAGACGTTTGCAGAACATGATTTTTTGGAGAACAAAGTGTTTTGGTAGACAATCTTTTTCATTATTAAAATGTTCCACACTCTCCATAAGCAGTGTGTTCCTTGTTGATGATTATAGTGATTTCCAACTCCTGGCCATCTTGGCTACCATACTGTCTCTGTACATAAACAAAAGTTTAATTTGCTACTAATTACTTGTTACTATGAAAGGAAGGTATATGGAGGGTGGGGAAGGACACACCACATGGCCAACTCAGCCTGAGCCACCCATTGGCTGAAATCAAGGGAGATTTCTTCCATTCCCCATGGTAGTTGCTATTGTTATAATCTGATACTCAGAGGGACAGGCAGTTTCCTTCCTTGTTCCCTATAGAGGAAGCCCTTTTGCTCATATGTGCAACAATAACAAAAGGAGGGGGGGAAGCACACAATGATGCCTAAACAAGCAGAGATTTAAAGCTGCTGCCTCCACTGAGAGAGATAAATAGCCAGTTTAACGCAAACAAAAACACTTTTTTTTCCTCCCACACAAATGACTCCAAAATACCTGCCCTTGGAATGTGTGCTTTGGATTGCAGTGTTTTCAGTAACTAGCATCTGCAAGCAGCACTTAGCAGAATGATTGGCTTCCAAAGGAGCAGTGGACATAGCAGCATTGATGGCATGTGTTCCCTCTTATCTTGGACTCAAGTCTGGTCATTTATTTATTTTAAAAAATTATTTATTTACAATAAATTACTGTAATAGCACTATTGCATGAGAGGAAGGAGATATGGATATTGATATAGATATATATTATAGTAGTTGAGCTAAAGACTAAAAATACTGAGGTATTTGTTCAGCTTTGTTCAGTGAGCCAAAATACTGAGGGCTGCAAGCTTTGCTCAGTGAGTCAAAATACTGAGGGATGCACGCTTTGCTCAGTGAGTCACTGCCTCCTGTCTGCAGAAGCCCCCACTTGCCCTCCCTGTCCCCAGCTGCTCTGGAGGCTGGACAAGGATGTGGGAGGAGGAAATATCTTAGTGGTCCATTGCCTATAAAATATGGGGTGGATGGTTTCTACTTACTAATGTTGGAAGGAATAAAAACCCCTTCCCTTCCCGGCCTTAACTTGTGCTGCTTTGAATGGCAGTTTTCTCTTTGCCATGCCTAAGAAGACTGCACTTCAAAGCAGCTACTTTTTTACTGAACCTCTTTTTACTGTTTATTCCCCCCCACACACACACCTTTTGCGCTAAGTGCAACCAGAAGCCCCTGCTTACCTTACCTCACCTGGAGCACTGAACAGCCAAAATAATAAAAAACAGGAAATGCATGGCAACCAATGGAGAAAGGCAGGGAATCTTAAAATGTCATCCCTGCCTCCCAGACCACTCCCTCCTACCAAGTCCCTCAGTTGTGCCCATGCTTGTTCACGCATCAAAGAGAAAGCACTGTAGTTCTATTTCTTTTTCTCTAAGACCGGTTTTATGTGGTCTAAAAATGCAAGCAGCAAGGGGAAAAGCCAAGAATGCAAAAATCTGATGACAAAGTTAAGTGGCTGCTTTATAAAAATTGAGTGAACAAAGGGGGACAATTCTAGAGTAAATACCTCATCAGGAATCAACCCAGGAAACAGAGGACGCAGGGGCAAAGGGGAAGAGGAGCATGCAAGCCCAGAGAAGTGATTCTGATTACCAAACTAAGGTATGACATTACATCTGCACAGAGCCAAAGAGAAAAGAAGAACAGATCTTTTAACTGACCTTAACTGTCAAGCCTTTCCTACTTAATTAGTAAAAATAGTGTAGGCAATGAAGAATGGAAATTAATTATAAAGGAAGCTTTGAACATTAAGGTAAACCGCAAAATTCATGTAAGGCATGATTTGTTCAAATCCATACAATGCTATTAGGCATTGGCTTGCCTATCTTATTTGTATACTCCTTTTTTTAAAAGTAGGAACGTTGTTCATTTCTTCGAAGTCACCCTGACATCTATCTCTAGATGTTTGTTCTGTTCCACATGAGGGCTTGTCACTCAGTTCTTTAAAGGAGAAAAGATTTTCCTACTTAACTATTTGTATTGTCTGTTGACTGCCTGCACATAGCTCCATTAGTACTTCCAATGCCCCATTGATTTTGACCTACTACCTACTGGCCTTAAGTAATACTAATGCACATTTAGAATTATCTCTCTTGTCAAGCAAAAATAGAAGCACTTAATCTTTTCTAGAGTGTACTATTTGCAATCTATGGGGAAAAGTTCAATAAATTCCTGCAAATTTCAGGAAAGGGAATCAAGACCAGAATGAAAAACAACATAGCAATATAGGGCATGGGAGAGAATGGTATTTAAGTGAATGGCAGTCATTGGCAGAGCATGAGAAAAGTTAAGCAGACACGTTAAACTTAATTCTTCTCTCAGCAAAGGAAACTTCTTGACACCCTGCATTCTGTGCTGAGGAAGAAGCTAACAGGGCATGGTGCAATGGTCTCAACTCCAGCACCATGGAATGTGACCCATCTTTTCAGTGTTGAGACCACGTTATGCCTTCTGTGTCATGCAGCAACGGCTACTGGCAGTTTTCCTACTGCCATCATAAATTGCTTCACCAGCCATTTATAATTGGAATAAGAAGGGTGGAGAACTTTGGAGCATGTCACAGGCAAGTGTGGCAGAGTTGTATGACTCTCTCCCACTTATCTAGCTTGGTATATTGAATGTACCTATAACATTCAAGGGAACATTCTGGTTTTCCCTTTGATCCCTGCCTGCTGCAGTTAGTCTCATAGGGCTAGCTCTCGTTTGTTCCATCTGTGTGGGGCAAACTACACATTACATTTCTTCCACAGCATGCAGTGTCTCCTCTATTTTTTATTTACTCCAAAGGAAGTGCATAGGTCCCCGAGATTGGGATTTTTGAACACAGGAAGGAGAGTTTTAATCCTTCCCTCTCCAGCTGCTTCCCTCCTGAACCCCCTGAACCCCCCCTTTTAACTGTTTTCAGTTAAAAAGAAAACTTCCATTGGCATCTCCCTGCATGTAGTGTTCCTGATTCAGAGTTGGAGTAAATAAAAATACAGGGGGAAATACATGTACATATGTTGGAATGGGTGGTGAAGCTATATGAGCTGCTCTGCTTTGTTGCAAGATAGTTATGTTTCTTTGTGTTGTACCCAATAAAAAGGAAGCTGTTTATGAACTGATCTGTCTCTGAGTGCTGAGAGCAGAAACTATCGGGGAATGGAAGCATGAGTGAATACTCTACCCAGAAGCAAAATGGAAATATTATACTAGTGAAGGCTTATACTTTAGCTGTAGTAAAAACAATTCCTGCTAACTAATATTATAGTTGATACATGTTGCCTCTATTCTCAACAGCCAAATAATTCATAAAATTCTTTTAAGTGATAGCCAGCATGTTATAATCTTTACTCTCCTGTTAGATGACTGTTTAAGACAGTAAGGCAAGAATATAAGAAAGACCATGCTGAATTTGACCAAAAGCTTATCTAGTCAAGCATTCTGTTCACACAGAATGTACCAATATCTGTGGAGCCTTATCCATAACAGCAAATGCACACATTCAGCTGATCAAGTGACAACTGCAATTGGCACAAGGACCTTACAGCCTAAAGTTTACAGAGCACAGCATGGAGTCAGTGCTATGGATACAACGGCTTGGTTTTCACATAATACTACACCATGACTTAGTACTATTGGGCATACCTCTGCAAGCCCAAACGAAGCCTCAGGCATGTGAGTTATCTTCCACTTCCCACCTCCTGCTCAATCAGAAGAAGGACTTAATCAGGATTCAATTCCACTTTCTATGATTCCTGACATGTCATTACATATTGTTGAACTGTGGTTTAAAACAAACTCTAGCCAATTCCTAAACAAGCCAGTTAAGACAACCCATGGTTTAAAGTTGGCTTGTTTAGGAATCGACTAGAGTTTTTTTAAACCATGACTCCGCATTTGTATATACAGTAACAACAACAGGAAGCACAGAAATAGAAATTGAATCCTGGTTAGCTCTTCTTCCTAGCTGCATGGGAGGCAGAAAGAGGATGGGAAGCATGTGAGCCACAGGTTTTGCGCAAACCCACAGGGGTTGCCCACATAGCATTAAATTATGATTTAGCATTGGGTGCAAATGTGGCCGGTGTTACGCTTGGATATGAGAGCCCCAAATCCAATCTCCTACTGATCTATGAAATGCACTAGGTTAAGCAAGACAGCCAGTCTCAGTCTAACCAGATTCTCAGGGTTGTTGTGAATATACACAATTATTTATATACCACTTTCCCATAATTATGTGCAAAGCAGATCACAGGAACAGTAAAGCAAATAACAGTTAACCTATAACACAATATATACATTCATAAATGTACCAAATTCATTAAGCACATATATCTTATATCTATAGTAGCTAGATAACCAAAAAAAATCCAGTTACATTTCCCAAAACATACCAAAAATTCCTTTCGTAATGAGAATTATGTAAAAAAAACCCTACAAATTTACTAACTAATCCATATTACTACTGCATATGAATATCAAAATAATTAATTTACAGCCCATCAAAGCAGCAGCAATACAACAAGGAAGTAGAAAATGCTGTATAGAGCAATCCTAACCCTCTCGGACAGCTGTCTGCTGGGGACATAGGGTATGGCCGACACTCCCTTCCACCAGCGAAGAGGAGCTGTATTGGTAGGGGGCTTATCAGCCATGGAAACCTGCATTACATCCATTGAAAGTTCCATGGGTATAAGTATTCCACCCTGACAATGAGCCCTAAAACGGGGTATTTTAGGAGTCAGGAAGAGTATTCTAGATACAAAGCCCCCCCCCCTTCCCCTGAGTTGGCATAATGAATGCACCCTCATCAACTTTCATGGGAAGGAATTTTTTAAAATAATCTGCCACTGACCACCACCTTAAAGAGAAAGATAATTCTACACACACATCCCTTCTGCTCTCACTGGTATGAGCTAGCAGAGCTTGGGAGGTAGCAGAGAAGCCACCAATTTGCTCCCCTGTCCGGCTTTATTTATTTATTCATAAAGTCAAGGTCCCTCAAAGTGACCTACAGTTAAATTGCACAGGGCTTCAAGGGCCCTCAAAGTGACCTACAATTAAATTGCACAGATTAAATTGCATACAGCGCCCTCAAAGTGACCTACAATTAAATTGCACAGATAAATCTCAATTAATATATGAGCGGCAGAATCATAGAATCACAGAATATAGGGTTGGAAGGGGCCTATAAGACCATCGAGTCCAATCCGCTGCTCAATGCAGGAATCTAAGTCAAAGCATCCCTGAGAGATGTCTATTCAGCTTCATCTTGAATGCCTCCAGGGTGGGAGAGCCCACTACCTCCCTAGGGAATTGGTTCCATTGTCATATTGCTCTAACAGTCAGGAAGTTTTTCCTGATGTTCAGCCAGAATCTGGCTTCCTGTAACCTGAGCCCATTATTCCGTGTCCTTCACATGGTCGAGAAGAGATCCTGGCCTTCCTCTCTGTGACAACCTTTCAAGTACTTGACGAGCACTATCATATCTCCCCTCAGTCTTCCCTTCTCAAGGCTAAACATGCCCAGTTCTTTCAGACTCTCCTCACGGTGCTTTGTTTCCAGTCCCCTGATCATCTTTGTTGCCCTTCTCTGAACGCTCTCCAGTTTGTCTGCATCCTTCTTAAAGTGTGGTGCCCAGAACTGGATGCAGTACTCCAGATGAGGCCTAACCAGTGCTGAGTAGAGGGGAACTAGTACTTCACATGATTTGGAAGCTACACTTCTATTAATGCAGCCCAAATTAGCATTTGCCTTTTTTGCAGCCACATCACATTGTTGGCTCATATTCAGCTTGTGATCTACAACAATTCCAAGATCCTTCTCACTTGTAGTATTGTTGAGCCAAGTATCTCCCATCTTGTGCATTTGGTTTCTTTTTCCTAGGTGCAGAACTTGGCATTTATCCCTATTAAATATCATTCTGTTGTTTTCTGCCCACCACTCCAGTCTATCAAGATCACTTTGAATTTTGTTTCTGTCTTCCAGGGTATTAGCTATCCCACCCAATTTCTGTGTCATCTGCAAATCTGATAAGCATTCCCTGCACCTCCTCCTCCAAGTCATTAATAAAAATGTTGAAGAGCACTGGGCCCAGGACTGAGCCCTGCAGTACCCCACTCGTTACCTCTCCCCAGTTTGAGAAGATCCAATTGATAAGCACTCTTTGAGTCCGATTCTGTAGCCAACTGTGGATCCACATGATCATTGTTTCATCTAGCCCACTTTGAGTTAGTTTGCTCATCAGGATATCATGGGGCACTTTGTCGAAAGCTTTGCTGAAGTCAAGGTATATTATGTCCACAGCATTCCCATAGTCGGCAAGGGAGGTTACCTGATCAAAAAATGAGATCAGATTAGTCTGGAAGGATTTGTTCTTGACAAATCCATGCTGACTTCCAGTAATCACTGCATTGTTTTCAAGGTGCATACAGATGGATTGCTTGATCATCTGCTCCAGAATTTTCCCAGGGATTGATGTCAGACTGACTGGTCTGTAGTTCCCAGGTTCCTCCTTTTTCCCTGTTTTGAAGAGAGGGACAACATTGTTGTTCAGTTGTTAAGTCGTGTCCGACTCTTCGTGACGCCATGGACCATAGCACGCCAAGCCCTCCTGTCCTCAGCTCTCTCCATCTGGCACTTCACCCATCCTCCATGATTTCTCAAAGATAATAGATAGCGGTTCTGAGGGTTCTTCTGCCAGTTCCTTTATTATTCTAGGATGCAATTCATCTGGCCCTGCCCTGGAGATCTGAACTCATTCAAAGTAATTAGGTGTTCCTTGACCATATGCCTATTGATCTCAAGCTGCAATCCTGCCCTTTCAGCCTGTACTTCACCTTTGCCGGGGGGTCACAGACCCTCTTTTGGAGGAAGACCTAGCCAAAGTAGGAATTGAGCACTACTGCCTTTTCTTTGTCATCTGTTATCATTTTGCCATCCTTATTTAATAGCTGAACGACCATTTATTTCCTGTGTGTTTTACTATGCACATATCTGTTGAAAGCCTTTTTGTTGCTTTTAGCATCCCTCGTTAACCTCAGCTTGTTCTCACCTTTAGCCTTCCTGATGCCTTCCCTGCAATTCTGTGCTACCTGCCTGTACTCTTCCATTGTAGCTCGGCCTTCCTTCCACTTCCTATATGTGTCCTTTTTGTTTTCAGGTCATCTCTAAGCTTTTTGTGAAGCCACATTGGCTTCTTCTGTTGTCTTCCACCTTTTTTTCTTGTTGGAATTGTTTGTAATTGTGCCTTTAGCATTTCCTTTTTTTTAAATTCCTACCTATCTTGGACTCCTTTTCTCATTAGAGTCGCTTGCCATGGGACCTCACTTGGCTGGGTGGCTGTGTGACCAGCCAGATGGGTGATTAATAAATTTAATAAACAAACAAACAAACAAACAAACTTATAATGGTTCTGAGTTTATTAAAATTGGCTTTCCTAAAATCCAGGGTGCGTGTTTGGCTATACTCAGCTTCTGCTTCCTTTAGAACCAAGAACTCAAGTATAACATGGTCACTTTCTCCCAGAGTTCTCATAACTGCTATTTTATCCACTAAGTCATCTCTGTTGACTAGGATGAAGTCAAGGATAGCCGATCCCCTAGTTCCTCCCTCTACTTTCTTTATGAGGAAATCATCAGCAACACAACCTGTAGGGATGTACGAAAGTCACTTACCTGGTCTTGCAGCTTGCTTCGTGGTGGGGGGGAGGCGCTTTGCTTCTCCCCCCGAAGTTCAGGCCGGGGGAGGGAGGCTTCCTGCCTCGCCCGGCCGAAATTCAGGCCGGGGGGGAGGCTTCCCGCCTCGCCCGGCCGAAATTCAAGCCGGGGAGAAGCGCCCCGTCTCCCCGGCCGCGAACTTCAAAAGAAAAGTTAAAAAAAAAAAAGCCCCGTGATAGGCTACGTAACGATTTACGTAGCCTATCACAGCTAGATCTGCAAAGTCAGCCGTGATAGGCTACGTTAATCGTTACGTAGCCTATCACAGGGGCGGTTTTTTTTTTACTTTTCTTGTAATGGCGGCGGCGGCAGCCGGTCAAAAGACCGGCTGCCGCCCCCGCCCCTGACAAAGACCTGCCGAACCGCTGCCGGGACCCGCCGCTGGGAGCGACATTCGTGAAAGGTATGTCCCATCCCGGGGGGGGGCGGAGAATTTCTCCCCGAACAACCTTCGGAGGACCGAATGCGTTGGCACTCGCCCCCCCGAAGTTTCGGGGAGAAATTCTCCCCCATCCCTAATACACAAGTCAGGAATTTCCTGGAGGGGCCATGTTTTGCAGAATTTGTCTCCCAAAAAATATCGGGGAAATTGAAGTCCCCCATTACTACTACATCATGCTTCCTTGAAACACTGGCCATTTGCTTTTCAAAAGTTTCATCCTCGTCTTCTCCTTGATAGGGTGGCCGGTAGTAGACTCCAACCACCATGTTCCTTTTAATCTTTGCTCCATTTATTTTAACCCAGATGGTCCTGATGGGGCTACCAAGCTCATCCTCCTGTATTTCTGTGCAAATATATGTACTTTTAACATATAGTGCAGCTCCACCTCCCTTTCTGTTCCTCCTGTTCTTGTTGAACAAGCCATATCCTTCTATTGCTGTATTCCAGTCATGGCTGTCATCCCACCAAGTTTCAGTTACACCTATCAAGTCATAATTTCCCTGCTATATTAAGAGTTCAAATTTGTTCTGTTTGTGTCCCATACTCTGGGCATTAGTATATAGACATGGAAGACCATGTGCTTCATAGTCTGGCTTTCTTCCTACATGTTTCTGAAGACTATTATTGGGCGCTATTAGAGCTGTTCTCTCCCTTGTGGTGCATGAGCCTTCGTCCATTGTTACCCCCAACTTTACGTCTCCCTCCCCTGTAGGATTCAGTTTAAAGCCCTCCTGATGAAGTTCTTCATGCTGTGGCCAAACACATTCTCCCCAGCCTTTGTGAGGTGCAACCTGTCCCTTGCCAACAGTCTATCTTCCAGGAAGTATAGCCCATGGTCCCAGAATCCAAATCTATCTCGTCGGCACCACCTTCATAGCCAATCATTCACCCGGAGTATTTTTCTTTCCCTTTCTATCCCTCTTCTAACTACTGGAAGGATGGATGAGAAAACTATCTGGGCCCCGAAGTTCTTGAGTTTCCTTCCCAAAGTTTCAAAGTCTGACGTAATTTCTTCATAGCTCTGCTTGGCGGTATCATTTGTTTCCACATGGATGAGAAGAGATACCTGTCAGTGGGCTTTATAAGTGTAGGCAACCCTTCAGTCACATCTCTAATCCATCCTCCTGGGAGACAGCATACCTGAAGAGACCATGGATCTTCGTGACATACTTGGGTTTTGATCCCATGCAGCAAGGAGTCTCCCACTACTACTACTCTTCTCTTCTTGTTGTTGTAGGCCTTGGTTTCATTGCCTCTGCTCACACCTTCCCCCTCAAAACATACACCACCAATTCTCCCCCTAACATGCATTATACAGAGGTGCACTTACTGGGCATCTTTAGCAGCAGGACCCTTTGTAGCTGGACTCAGTCTGGGCCCGATCTAAGCAGGCCAGCTGGAAATAGGCCAGGCAAAGAAGCAAGGAACCAGGTCCTGCAGGACTCACAGCAGATAAGAATTGTAGAGCAATCTTCCACTGAAATATACTAAATGTTTATTTATTTGATTTATACCCCGCCTTTCCACTAAGGAAATGGTGCTCAAGGTAGAAATATAATATTCTCATATAACATGTTGTTATACTGCAATTGTTTGTAGTTATTTATATTTTTTATTTATTAAATAAAAAAAATCACTTCAAAAATAGCAGACAATAAAAATTATATGAACAACTGCAGAAGCGCACAGAATGGTTTGTGCCAACATAGTTTCTGTGGTATCCCATGTAGGGCAAGTGAAGCATGTGCATCTTACTATGCTGCCTGTCAGCTCCAAAGCAGTTCTAAAAATGCTACTGGAAAAGATTAGGCATAGAGACCACAATTCAATGACCTGCATGTTTAACTTGGCATGTTCAGCACTACCCAGGTCCTCTCTGTTCATCAGTAGTCCCCTGCACCAACTAACAAGCAACGGTGATGAACCATCAGCCCCTTGTATATCTCCCCTGACATCCAGGGCAAATTTGGAAATGTAGAATTCCTGTTTGATGGAGGAAATGCAGGAAAGTTTTGAAGGTTACACAGTAAGCTAATGTGCCATAGTTATATTATAATATGAAAACTGCCTAAAGTAAAATTCCAGGATGTACATTTTTTGGTACTAGTTTTAGAAAAATACATTTGCACCTTTTTATATGTGACTGCCCATCCTCCAAAAGATTTGACATGTCATCCAAAAGTAACTGCTATGAATTGGACTTCTAATACGCTCATCAAATGTGATAAGAATCAATACTATCCTTGGGGAAACAAAATCTGTAATTGAAAACTGCATACCCCTGTCCCCCTAATACTACCTGCACATAACACTGTTAATTCAATATCACTTCGTTAATGTGTTTGTCTCATAAAATGTCATTCACAGCATACAGAATAAATAGTCTATATGGGTGATACACAGGCTTGTATCCAACAGTGCCTTAGCAGAGCAGAAATTACTTTCTGCTTGCACAGTGTGGGGTGGGGATGAAGGTCCCCATTTCCCACAGATCCCCTCGCCAGCCCTCTGTGCTGGATTGAACAAGATTCCAGACGATCCCCTGACCCTCAGATGTGGCTTGGGAGGGGCACAGGAGCTGTAGGGAAAGTGGAGGTGGAAAAGACTCATTTCACAAGCAGAACCTTGCCCATGGTGACCAAGAGATGACCAATAAGTATGAAACACTTATTTGATCTGACATTCAAATAGGATCACAGTCCTATTGGCTTTCACCACTTTAAAAATGCATGTCCTTATTTCTATTGAAATAGAAGACAGAGAAGGAATTGAAGTTCACTTTATTTCCACACAAAGTAAATTTTTATAGCTGAATTGTAGCTTACTTTGGGACCTTGGAAGTTTCAAGTGAAAATGCTGATATAAATGTACTGCCAGTTTCATCCAAGCTAATCTGTAATACTGTACAAGGTGCAGGGTGGAGGGGGAAGCCTTTGCCAAACCATTTAATGAATCACTGTCCAACAAGCTACTTAGCATTGCTAAGGTATCTGACAGATTTCTTTCCCCAAGATCAGCAGATATTTTGCAGACACCAAATGTGAAAGTAGGCTGCATATATATTTTACCAACTTGTAGTGCTGAAGCAAAATCAATGCATTTTAAGATGGTAAAGGTAAAAAGGTAAAGGTGTCCCCAACCAGTCGTGTCCGACTCTAGGGTGCGGTGCTCATCCCCGTTTCTAAGCCGAAGAGCCAGCGCTGTCCGAAGACGCTTCCGTGGTCATGTGGCCGGCATGACTGAACACCGAGGTGCACGGAACGCTGTTACCTTTCCCACCAAGGCGGTACCTATTTATCTACTTGCAATTTCTTGCTTTCGAACTGCTAGGTTGGCAGAAGCTGGGACTGAAGACGGGAGCTCACTCCGTCACGCAGCACTCGGGTCTCGAACTGCTGACCTGCCGACCTTCCAGTCTGCAGTTCAGCGTCTTAACCACTAAGCCACCGCGGTCCCTTGACTCTACATTTTAAGATGACTCTACATCAAAGACATACTTTTCCAAAACTGTAAAGGAAACCTAGAATGCTAGTGCAAGAGTCACTTTTTCTGGTGATATAATAACTTCAACAGATACATAGATAAAACTAATAACATACAATATACATGAAACCAATGTCATAGCAGTAGCACTCTAGAAGCAAGCGTGTCCAGTCTGGAAACTGCTAGAAATACTTAAGAAACTAGCAAATCTTTCCAATTATGATTATTATTAGTCTTATCTTGGGTGTTTTTTTTAAAGGTCTTGCATATAATTTGTATCCAATAATAATCATCTTCATAAGATAGACTAGGGTAGGGATGGGGAACCTCTGGTCTGAATTCAGCCCCACCAGGTTTCCCTATCCGGCAGGCAGAGGCCCCTCTCCGACGCCAAGCCCCTCAGAGAAGGGAGAGGGGACAGCAGAGTGGCTCCCAACTGAGCTGCCAACTCAAGGAGTGCTCCTTGAGGCGGCAGTTCAGTCTGCTCCACTCACCTTTTGCTAGGTTGTTTTCTTTTTCTGTTCTGAGCAAAATGTACAATTCAAAAGAAGAATGGCTACTTCAAGACCAAGCACCTCACTTTGCATTTCATATTCCTCCTGACTTAAGATGAAATACACTTAATATACTTGACAGATTTATAGGTATCATTACTTAAGTTTTCTGTGAATGGTGCACCTCCAGCACTTCAGTAGTTAAATGTAGACTTCAGGGTGGTGAGACTTATCCATGAAATAGAAACATTCATAGTATTTTGTCAGAACTCTGGATAATTTGTACCTTTAACCTCTCAAGGGATTATTCTTTGCCATAATTTGAAAGCTAGACCTTCTTCACCTAAAAGGAATGTAACACTTCTAACTGTGCATGAAGTCTTGCAAACATGTATTGATCATAACAAGGTACATGGCATCTGTGTTACCTACAGCAGTGTGTAAATGTGGCTCTTCAATGTGCTTACAGTGTGCAGTTGAATACTTTTGGATTTAAAAAAGAGAAGTTCTAAAAGCACACCTTGTGAGGCTGAGAAAGCCTTTGGTAATAGGGCTGAGGAAGAAACCACACTAGCAGTGCGGCTTTGCAGGATAACACACTACTGGGTAAACAAAAGGTCTCACTAATATGGCAGCTGTTAAAGGACTAGATCGGACAGTTACAACATCAGCATCTTATTAACCAATGCAGCACGAAACTAAACTTAGGAAACTCTACTGGAGACCAGCATGGATTTATTGTGCCTTACGTTTCTAATTTTCTAAACAGTTCCTATCAACTTTCTATGTGAGCAGGCATACAGATCAAAGAATCAAGATTGCAGAGCACTTGGCTGACAGCCATGTATTTGGGGCACATTACATTTTCAAGTGGCCTATGTACGTGTTTCAGTAAATGCAGAAAAACCTGAAGTGATGTGATTAATGCCTGCATAAATTCTTTTGGCACCAACAGGTCTGGTATCTAATACTTAAGACAAGCACCCCTATTATACCACACAGTATTAGATTTCTGATACTACCATCTCAACTGGAAATTCATGCAACAAGACATGCCTTTGTAATAAATTATGCAAGTGTTACTATGGGACAGAAAGGAAATTGGGGAACCAAACACCAGATAGTTTCACAAAAGCATGGAAGAAAAGTGGTTGTCAGTATAATTTAATGCTAGGCACAATAATAGGCTTAATAAACTATATAATCACTGCAGTGATTTATTTTCAACCATGTAGTATGGTTGAAACAGTATGTTCTCTTAACTCCTCTCATCCGGACCTCTTTGAATGGATTTAAATGGATTGTTGACATGAATTCATTCATAAATAAGTTATTATTTATGGCATTTATTAACCATATCTGCTTGTATTTCTGGCACCCAGAATGTCACACAACATTAAAATCACAACAAATCACTGTAAAACTACCAACTAAAAGTACCATCCAAGATACTATACAAAATTTGTTTGACTATTCTAAGCAGAGGCTGAAACTATGATTTTAATAACATTAAAATGGAATTTTAAGGACATATGAAAAATAATGATGTAAATATAGGAAATATGCAATGCAATGGTAATCCGATGAAAAATGATACTTTTTCCATATTCCAAAGGGGATGGGATTGCCGGCCTATCAGGTTCTGTACTCAGTCCAGACGCCCAGAATTTCTTTGGGAATTCTATCAGATTGCTGACATTATGTGATGGCACATAGGATAGCGCACATGCAGATTGCCCCATTCTTCTTTGCTACCATAGCACTGATTTACTGAGTGTGGCATAGCACCTCTTCCTTCCCCACCTAAAAGATTAGCAGCAAATAACACAAGATCTTCATAAGAAGAGCCCTGCTGGATCAAAGCAAAGGCCTATCTAGTTGAGCATCCTGTTTTAAAAATTGGCCAGCCAGATGCCACTGGGAAGCCCATCAGCAGGAAATGAGGGCCATAGCCAAGATAAGAACCTGAGACCATAGTCAGCCTGTGCCAGGACACAGGAGTTTGTGGTATGCCTGGACAAGAGCAAAACTATCTGTTGGCCAGGCTTTGGCATACGGCCATACCTGGACTCTTGCATGTCTCCCATGCCTTGCACTTCTACTGAATGATGGAGCAGTTAGACTGAGGCAAAACTACAAAGAGTGGTTTTCAGTATAATTTATTGCTAGGCACACCAATAGGCTTAATTATATAGTCCACTGCAGGGGCAAGCAAACGTTTTGGGTTGTGGGCACATCTGGCAATTTGACAAACTGTCCTGGGCACCACCACAGGATGGCTGCCATGGGGTGTGTGGCAAAGGAAAAGTAAACTGCCCAAATGATTGAATACAAGGCAGAGGTGAAGGTCTGAGCCCCAATGCACAAAAAATACACTACTTCTTTGAACTCACAGTTTTCAGCACTGACAGAAACCTGTTTCACAGCAATCCCAGCTGTTGGTAAGAAAATGTGTTAATTTTTAACAATAAGTGGGAAGGGTATGCCACCTTGGTGGGCACCAAGAAAGGTGTCTGGGGGCACATTGGTTCCCACAGGCACCTCATTGCTTACTCTTAGTCTAATGCATAATATGTCTTTCATCTAAGTAGAATCATAGAATACTAGGGTTAAAAGGTTCCTATAAGACCATCGAGTCCAACCCCATGTTCAATGCTAGAATCCAAGTCAAAGCATCCCTGACAGATGGCTGTCTAGCTTCATCTTGAATGCCTGCAGCGTGGGAGAGCCCACTACCTCCCTGGGTAGTTGATTCCATTGTCATATTGCTCTAAAAGTCAGGAAGTTTTTCTGGATGTTCAGCCAGAATCTGGCTTCCTGTAACTTGAGCCCATGATTCCGTGTCCTGCATTTTGGGATGCTCGAGAAGAGATCCTGGCCTTCCTCTCTGTGACAATCTTTCAAGTACTTGAAGAGCGCTATCATATCTCCCCCCCCAGTCTTCTCAAAACTAAACATGCCCAGTTCTTTCAATATCTCCTCATAGGGCTTTGTTTCTAGTACCCCAATCATCTCTGTTGCTCTCCTCTGAACCTTTTCCAGTTTGTCTACGTCCTCCTTAAAGTGTGGTACCCAGAACTGGACAAAGTACTCAAGATGAGGCCTAACCAGTGCGGAGTA
The DNA here is from genome assembly GCF_057233095.1 of Heloderma suspectum. Classification (NCBI taxonomy): domain Eukaryota; kingdom Metazoa; phylum Chordata; class Lepidosauria; order Squamata; family Helodermatidae; genus Heloderma; species Heloderma suspectum. The sequence continues at coordinate 54,492,125 of NC_139460.1, read as the reverse complement.
GAGGGGAACTAGTACTTCACATGATTTGGAAGCTATACTTCTATTAATGCAGCCTAAAATAGCCTTTGACTTTTTTGCAGCCACATCACATTGTTGGCTCATATTCAGCTTGTGATCTACACCATCTCACACCATCTGCCTAACAACTTAGCTGTAGACATCCTGCCTCAAGTGTTCATATGGTGGGTTTATATAGTGAATACTGGAGTAGCACTACTTCATTCTTTGCACAACTTTTGGCACATTTGACAAAAATGGCTGGGCACCATTGGCCTAGGGGAAATGTTATGACTGTACGTATTCACTGGAAAGGGGAGAGGAGGACGTTACTAATCAATGTGCATTACCATTCTCCCCTGTGTACAATATAACTGCTAGGTTCTCTCTGAACATGATCTTCCACTCAGGGGTGTCATTAAAAATGGCCCACCTGGGCACAGGCCCCGGATCTTTTTTGAATTGCCTTTTTTTTTTTTTTTTTTTACATTTTCCCATTGATTTGCATTGGAAAACAGAAATGGCCATAACATTTTTTAGTTTGTGTGATAAATACATGAAATTTGGAGACCTGGTATCCCCCATGGAGCTTAGGTCCAGTGGGAGGCAAAATTTGCTTTTTTCAAGAAAATCTTTCAAAGCAAAGAGCTATACTTTTTTGTGCTTCCACATAAATGCATGGAATTTGGGGGCCTGGCAGCCCTTATGGAGCTGACTGCTCCTGCCAAAGTTCAGACAGTTAGGGCCAGTGGCTTTTGGGCTAGCCATGTGTAAAGTTTCCTTTTCTCAAAGACTAAAACAAAAAGTAAAAACTGTCAAGCCACACAGGGGATTAGAGATCTTAATCAGAAAGTGTTTGAGGAGGTCACTATCCCTAATCTCTGGTGTAGGGTTTTTTTGAGGTGCAACAAATCCTCTCTTCCCCTACTTTTCTGCTCTTACATGCCCACTGTTGGGAGCTTGCTTGCAATGACATTTTGAAGACGGAGAAGGAAGGGAAGAAAGAGCTCCATGTGAAATACTGATATTTCACACAGCATCTGATTTTACTGCCCTAAACTGGAACCTTTGGCTTCTGCAGAAGTTTAGTAGCTTCAGTACAGCAAAGGATCCAGTCAGCCTCCACAAACTTCTTTCTCCCCCTCCACTTTAATTTCTCCTAAATAGCTGTAGGACTCAAATTATTCCAAAGGGAGGGTTAAGGCTATGTGGCATCATGATGGAGGAACTGCTAAGGCTTTGAAATAGGTTCTACAGTTCTTAAAAAGCTAGAAAAGGCATTCAGCCACCTCACTTCATAAAGTTAATTTACATATGTGCAATCCTTACAAACCCTCCACAGCCTCCTAAATTCCTCTGAAGTGCTACCTCTCTGAAAGGAACCACTTGGCTTAGGGAATTCTCTCTACCCCCAGCCCATGCATTTCCAATCATACTTCTTCTTGTCTTCTTCCCTCCCCTATCCTGTTCTTTCTTTCTCTTCTTTATTCCACCCAGAGCATATCTTGGGGAGAATTCTCTTCGGTGGGCAAGAAAAGTTCTGAGCTATATTTGACTTTATACAACCAGACAAGAGGGTTGGTTTTTCTCCTTCTCCTCACTCAAGCCTTTGAGAAAAGCGGGTTCACATGGTTGCAGAGAAACAAATCTGGGACTATTTTGTCAGTTGCCATTATCCAGCAATAGGAAGGGCTGTAGCTCAGTGGCAGATCACCTGCTTGGCATGCAGAAGGTCCTGGGTTCCATCGCCAGCATCTCCAGGTAGGGTGAGGAAAGAATCTTGCCTGAAACCCTGGAGAGCCGCTGCTGCCAGTCAGTGTCAACAATACCGCATTAGATGGACCCAGGGTCTGACTCAGTACAAAGCAGCTTCCTATGTTCCCCTGAACAGAAAGCTTTAATAAAAATAGGAATTTGGGGTTTGTTTTTTAAGTGGAGGGGAGATAAGTATTGCTAATTTATGCAATCCTATGTATGCCTACTGAGAAGTTCCATTATGTTTAATGAGCATAAAAGCACACTTTTCCCTCAGGAAAGTGTGCATAGGATTCCAGCACAAGTTACTTTTGCAGGGAGGTTTGCACCTTGGTGTTCTGCATGTTTACTCAGAAATAAGTCGTGACCATGGTACTGCAAGCTTAACACAGTGCCTACCCAATTCCGTCTAATGAATTGACTACTCTTTCAGCTCAGTCTTATGCATGTTTTGTCATTTGTGCGTGTGTGTGTTTTTGCAAGAACTCTAGCTTCAGTGGTGAGGGAAAGGCACTTAGTACATGCTCAGAGTTTCTCCATAACTTAGCCCTAGTTTTGAAAACAGACTCATTGGCTGAATCTTGGTGAAGTCTTGGTACAAATGAAGTTATGGGGAGGAAGATACAATGGGAGCTTGTGTGTGTGTAAAAAGGAGGAGGTAGACGAAGGTTGCACAAAACAAGACATCTGTTTTTATGAAGAGTTGCTGGAAGATGGTAGGATGAGGAGGGATGGTTGCATGGAGGGGAATAGAATTGGTAGGGGGGAATGTAAGTGCTCAGCGGTGAAAGAAAAACATTCTGCATATGTGTCAGGGTGGACACTGAGCCCATAGAATCCCAGAGTAGTTCTGATTCGGAGGAAGAGCAGTCGCTCCTGGGAGAGGAGCGCGCCCCTTTTTCCCAGGGCCCGCAGCTGACAGAGATTCCTCCCACCAACATTCCTAGATTAGAAAGCAGTCCAGGGAGTGACCCAGCACCGATAGCAGACTGGTTGGATGCGCGGTGCAGACGCAGAGAGCGGCACCAAATGGAGAGCGCGGAAAGGAGGCGTAGCGCCCTGTTGGCACTCAAAGAATGGTTGCGCCCAGAGGATCCAAGGGAAAAGGGGAGGGATTCTCCCTAGTCCTTATATTCAGGGGTTTGCCAGTAATTGCCTTTCAAACGGGGACCAACTGTTCCAACTTAGGGCAGAGGGATGCTGCTGCTCAGATCTAGTTGCTACCTGTAGAGTTGTTAAGTTGTAAAAGAAGAATAAAGCTTTGAAAAGAATCCCTTTGTCTGTGTCTGGACTTGGCTACTGAATTAGACTGAGAGAGCCCTCCAAGGAGCCCTTGACAATATGCACAGAGACACTCTGTGTTTAAGAACATAGGAGCAATGCTGCATCAAACCAAGGTCCATCTAGTCCAGCATCCTGTTCACACAGTGGCCAACCAGATGCCCATGGGAAACCCACAAGCAGGACATGAGTGCAATAGCACCTTCCCACCCATGTTCCCCTGCTACTAACATTGGTGAAATGTAAGTAGACTGTAATAATTCTAAATTTGCATGCATGTAACCTTTGCAAGTTTCTTGCCTGGTGGACACCTCTACTGACCTGTGCATTTTCATACAAATTTACCCAAAAACTATTGGGGAAGGGGTGAATGGAAGGAAAGCAAATCACTCCCTCCCCCAAATTGGAGAACTCCCCTTCCACATGAACTGCTACACCTATCCTTCTGAAACTTTGCTGGTTTCCTACTTAGGGACAACTCTAGGCTGTCTGTAATTTTCAGAATAATGGTCCACAAGGAAAATAGGGAGATAAGTATGTCCTCTTTTGGAGACCTCAAAATGTCAAGGCCACCCTTGCACAAAAACCCTTGTGGCTATCATTCTGAAATTTGGCAGACATGATCGCCTCTGATGGGGCAATGAATCCTGAAATTTAATCCTATTCTTTCAAGTAATAAAAATGTTATTGGCAGTTCCCTTTGTATTTATTTGTATTTATTTATTTATATCACGCTATTTTCCTCTTTAAGGAGCCCAAGGTGGTGTCCATAATCCTCCTCCGCTCCATTTTGTCCTCACAAAATGCCGCCCCCACCCCCGATGAAAGGCCGACGAACCGCCGCCAGGACCCGCCGCCGGGAGGGACATTCGCCAAAGGTAAGTCCCATCGCGGGGTGGGGGTGGGGGTGGAGAATTTCACCGCCGATTTCGGGGGGCTGAATGCGTTGGCGCTCGGCCCCCCGAAGATTCGGGGAGAAATTCTCCGCCATCCCTAGCTGAGAGCCTGCGACCCAGTGAGCTTCCCTGTCTGAGTGGGAGCTAGAACCCGGATCTCCCGGCTCCCAGTCCAGCACTCTTGCCACTACACCACACTGGCTCTCCTTTAAAAGAAAATATAAACCCTGCACCTATTTTTCTGACGCTGGGCAAGTGTAATCCCCTACTGGGGCGCTACTATGCCTGAAATTATCATCCAGTTCTGACCAAGAGAAAAAAGTTACAGTTTTTATCTAATTTCCCATTGTGGTCAACAGGAAGCATAAAGATTCATTTTTCCAAACACTGACTCAGGTTTGGTGCTCAGATGAAGTAGTCCGACTACAAATTGGCCTGAGCAGAAGCTGAATCGGGGTGTGAGTTAAAGTGGGGCGGGGGGTCAGTGCACACTTCTTATGTATGTAATCTATAGACACATGCAAGCACACCATATGCGTGCACACACACACACACACACACACATATATATTAGAGGTGCGCTTAGACTCGGATATATATATTATATATATGCAAATCTGCGTTATGGGCCTGTGCCCCAGATCTTTTAAGAACCTAGCAACTCCTCTGCTACATCTGTTGCTGTTGTTGTTGTTGTTGTTGTTGATGATGATATTATTAATTGAAAAACGCTTATGATTTCATTAATAATACTGGTTTTGGAAAAACTCTTATGACTTCATTTTTCTGCAACTCTGCAGCCAGTTTTCCTTTTTAAAAAGGTGACCTATCTACTACCTCCTAAAAAACTGGCAATGATGTAACAATGCATATCTATTGTTAATTTATATGTATGCAAGATTCCATTTTTTAAAAGTTAATGGAGGAATGTTATTTGGATTCATCCTTCCAAATGCCTTCTTTCCTTTCTTCTTTCCTTCCTTTTTCAACTAATAAAGTACACTCATATATTGATGCTCTCTCAAACTGGAACTCTGCTTGGCTTTTCCCTAATGATGCCAACTGCAAAAAACTGACATAAATGTCCCTCAAAAAAGTAGAATGCACATAAGAATTTCATCATCATAGAGAGCTTCGGCTATTGGGCGGTATAGAAATGAAATAAATAAATCAATAAATAATAAATCACTCTTTCCTACCAACAGTACCAAGCCTCATAGCTGCCTAGACATTGTATGAGGTTTTTGATTTCCCAGTTTTGTGCCTTTATAGCAGTTCTTTCCTGCCACCCCCTGCCCCAATTTTCTCCATTTATCTGTGGATTAACTTTCATTCTTGAGGTGGGAAATACTGTAACATATAATACCATGGACTTTGCTTCCTCCCTCAAGAGTGGGAGGGATGATTTTAATGAGCATCATCATCTTCATCATCATCATCATCATCATCACCATTCATTATGTGCTAACAGAGCACAGCTTGAGCCCTCTGCATGAACAGAAATGGACCCCATCTCATCTTCAGTGATGCAGACGTTTGTTGAACTACAGTGAAAGTAGAGTAAAATGCACATGGACAGCCTATTTTAAAGTACCCAGATGGATACATTGACTACAAAGAAGTCAACGAAAAAGCAAGAAAAAGGTGTCTACCCCTTTACAGTATTTGAATGACTATTCCTTTCCAAAATATGTACTTGGATGCAGAATTTAAATATGCATAGAGGGAATACTTTTGAACATATGGTGGCTTCATGAATCATATTAAACAAAGAATTAGACAAGTCATGACTGATTATGTTTTCATTGTTATGAATAACAAACCTTTGCATAAGGAAATATAAAGGAGGAGGAAAATGTTTTATGCTTGACAAGATAATTCAACAGTACCTCAATTTTGCAATAGTAAAATACGCCTCAACTGTTTGTTCGTTTGTTTGTTTATTTATTAAATTTATTAATCGTCCATCTGGCTGGTCACCCAGCCACTCTGGACAATGTACAGCATATAATAAAACAGTTTAAACAATAAAATTCTACAATAAAAACGTTTTCTAAAATACTCTAACCCACCCCAAATGCCTGCCTGAACAACCACGTTTTTAATGCACGGCGGAAGTTCATTAAAGAGGGGGCATGGCAGAGTTCCCTAGGGAGGGAGTTGCACAGAGTGGGGGCCACCACAGAAAAGGCCCTCTCCCTAGTCCCCACCAGTCTAGCTGTGGTGGCTGATGGGACAGACAGAAGGCCATCCGAGGCTGATCTTGTTAAGTGGCCTGTCTGATGTTGCTGGAGGCGCTCCTTAAGATAGGCTGGGCCGGAACCATATAGGGTTTTAAAGGTAAAAACCAACACCTTGAATTTGGCCCGGAAAACAACTGGTAACCAGTGCAACTCCTTCAGCACTGGAGTGATGTGATCTCACCGGCGGCTGCCTTTAATCAGGCGAGCCGCCGCGTTCTGTACCAGCTGCAGCTTCCAAACCGTCTTCAGGGGTAACCCCACGTAGAGCGCATTACAGTAGTCTAAACGAGAGGAGACCAGGGCATATACTACCGATGGGAGCAGAAGGTCGGGAAGGAAGGGCCGCAGCCGCCGTATCAGATGGAGTTGATACAGCGCTGTCCAGCTCACAGCTGACACCTGAGCCTCCATGGACAGCTGGGAGTCCAAAATGACCTCCAGGCTGCGGATCTGGTCTTTCAAGGGTAGCCGTACCCCATTCAACACCAGTTCAACAACCCCCAGCCTCCTCTTGTCTCCCACCAAAAGTACCTCGGTCTTGTCAGGGTTCAGCTTCAGCTTATTCCTCCCCATCCAGCCACTCACCGTCTCCAGACATTTGGACAGGGATTCTACGGCCAACCTTGGTGAAGGTTTCCGGCTGAACATCAGGGAAAACTTCCTGACTGTTAGAGCAATACGACAATGGAACCAATTACCTAGGGAGGTGGTGGGCTCTCCCACACTGGAGGCATTCAAGACGAGGCTGGACAGCCATCTGTCAGGGATGCTCTAACTTGGATTCCTGCATTGAGCAGGGGGTTGGACTCGATGGCCTTGTAGGCCCCTTCCAACCCTACTATTTTATGATTCTAAGATTTGAACAAGAGGTAGAGCTGTGTGTCATCCGCATATTGATGACACCGCACCCCAAACCTCCTGATGATAGCCCCCAGTGGCTTCACATAGATGTTAAACAGCATCAGGGAGAGGATGGAACCTTGTAGCACCCCACAAGTGAGTGGCCATGGGTCCGAAACCTCCTCTCCCAGTGCTACCCTCTGGTACCTGCTGGAGAGGAAGGACCGGAACCACCGCAATATGGTGTCTCCAATACCCAACCCCTCCAGGGGGTCCAGGAGGATACCGTGGTCAACGGTATCAAAAGCCACTGAGAGGTCGAGGAGAACAAGGAAGGAGCATTCACCCCTATCCAGAGCCCTCCTCATATCATCCACCAAGGCGACCAAGGCCGTTTCTGTCCCATGCCTAGGGATGTACGAAAGTTCTGCCACGGATCTCGGGGAGGCCGAATGCCAGCGCATTTGGCCCCCCGAAATCGGTGGCGGAATGGCCCGCCACCCCCCTGCCGCCACCCTGGGACAAGACTTACCTTGGGTGGATCTTTGTGGTGGCGGCAGCGGTGGCGGCTGGTCTTCCGACCAGCTGCCACCACCGCCATTTCCAGTTTAAAAACAAAAACAAAACAAAAAAAGTGATAGGCTACGTAAACATTTACATAGCCTATCACGGCTAGGTTTTTTAAAAAAACTGTGATAGGCTACGTAAATGTTTACGTAGCCTATCACGGCTGACTTCAGGGACGCAAACGGCGGCGGCTACGGCCGCCGCCATTTGCGTCCCTGCTAGCCAGCGGCCAGATGTACAGCTGCTGGCGGAGCTGGCTGGCGGCTCCGCAGAATCGCTGCGGAGCACAGCCGGCCGGCCAGGATTCCGGGGGGGGGGATGAACGGAGCGCCTCCCCCCTGGCGAGGATTCCGGGGGGAGGGACGGAACGCCTCCCCCCCAACCATAAACATAATTCGTGAAAGGTAAGTACCTTTCGTACATCCCTACCCATGCCCAAGCCTGAAGCCCGACTGAAATGAGTCTAGATCATCGGTTTCTTCCAAGTGTGCCTTCAACTGCATCGCCACCACCCGCTCAATCACCTTGCCCAAAAATGGCAGATTTGAGACTGGGCGAAAGTTGTTCAGAACTGGGGGATCCATGGAGGGCTTCTTTAAGAGCCGTCTTATCACTGCCTCCTTGAAGGCTGATGGCATCACTCCCTCCTCAAGGGAGGCATTCACCACTTTACTGATCCCCTCACCCAGTCTCTCTCTGCAGCCCATAATGAGCCAAGATGGGCAAGGATCAGGTAAGACTGTTCCCTCATGACCAATTTGAGAAATAAAGCAGAGAACAGTGGCAAATTTCTACACAGCAAATTGAATTTTTCAAACTAAAAAGTTGGAACCAATTACAGTTGGACTTAAGACATATAGTAAAATGTTGACATTGAATTTGATTAACCATTGTAAAGTAGTCATACATGTTATGGTGGTCATGGAAAGGTTTTGTAGAAGCAGTGAGTTTTAAGGAGGAAAGAGAAATAGTTTGATCCAGGGGAGAAAGGCAGACAAAGATGGAAAATGTTAGGTGAGGATGAAGGATTGAAAGGCTGAAACGTTGTATTTCAAACTGAGAATGAACAAGCAAGAGGGAGAGGGAAAAAACAAAAACATGGGTATGTGAGAAGTTAAGAATCTGACAGCACAATCCTATACATGTTCATAAGGAAATAAGCCCCAGTGTTATACAGACTTTCTTCCAGGTAAGTGTGCACAGGATTGGAGCCTACTTTGCTCTTAAGTGCCACTGTTTTCCTATAACCTATAACTGAAAGGGCCATCACAGAAATCTACACTATACATTATTCAAATTTAATATTATTTTCTTTTTTTAGAAATACCGTTTCAAAATTGTTCTAGTGAGAAAGAAGCTAGGGAGAAAGTGCTACTATTTTCTAGAATAAAAGCAAACGTCTGTTAAAAATACAAGTTAAGACCATGTCTATTCATGGGAACAGAAGAAAATGCATATCTAGCAGATCATTTGAACTAAGTAACCACATTTCTGCTATTCCAAATAAAGATTTCTGCTTATCATGCTATTGATGCACTAACAATTCTCACAATTTAAGTGTTAGCTACCTAGATATTTTTAAGCACTGCTTATGAAGTAGTCTAAGACACTTATGTGGAGACACTTAAACAAGCTGTAGGAGGATTCTGAATTTACCAAATGGGAAGTGATTGGAGAAAAGTTGATCTGGCAACAGTTATCCACAGTTACATCATGGTTAGACTATTGCAAAATACTCTACGTGGGGGTACCCATGAAGAGTATCCAGAAACATCAATTGGTGAAAAATGAGGCACTTTGGCTGCTAACCAGTACGTGGTATCATGAGTATATCACCCCAATGCTGAAAAATCTGCACTGGTTGCAAATTGTTTTTCAGACTCAATTCAAGGTTTTGTGATTTTAACCTTTAAAGCACTAAACGGCTTAGGGCCTGGCTATCTGAGGGACTGTCCATCTGTGTGCTTTGTTATTAAGCTCAGCAGGAGAGGGCCTTTTGAAGACAACTCCACTTGCAAAGGCCTGCTTGTCAGGCATGCGGGAAAGGTCTTTCTCCTGTATTGCTCCAGAACTCCAGAACACACTCACTGGAGTTGCAACTGGTCCCCACTCTCTCTGCATTCAGGAAGAGGGCGAAAACACATCTTTTTAACTTGGCTTTTTTAAATTGTTGTTATGGTTTTTAAGGTTGCTTTTAGTGTTTTACTAGGCTTTACTTACTTATCTTCTGAATTTTCTGTAAACCACCTTGGTCAGCTTCAGAAATGTGGTATAGAAATCCCATAAAGAAACAAACAAGCAAACAACAAAAGTCTAGTTGAAAATAAATTATAACTTTGATATGATAAGCATCAGAGATGGGACAATTATCTGAAGTGGGAGTGGCTTGGGCTTACTCTTCCTCTTCCTTGGGCTTGCAAGTTCCTGTCTCCCCTTCTCCCTGCACATGAGGTAAAGAAGTTTAAAGTCTCCATTTGCTGTTCCTAACAAACTGCAGTTTCCTGTTGTTTCCTGAATGCAATTTAATACAAATGGCAAACAAAAGTTATAAACTTTCTCTTCTTGTGCATGAAAGAGGAGGTGCACACAAGTGCAAGGTTCATGCCTACGCATGCACATATAAAAACATGGCTTTCATTACATCTGAGTTGGGACAGTGACTGGCCCTAGTTCACTCCATGAACTTCAATCTGAACAAGAACTTGAACACACGACTCCTAGATCCAAGGTCATCACTTGTCCATTACACTATGCTGACGCTGGATATACCACATCAATGGTCTGCACCACAACAGAAGCAGGTTTACCAGTAGGTTTCATTAGAATGCCTGCCACAAAAAGATGATAAACATGCTTTTAAAAAATTCTTCCCTGCTTTGCAGAAGAAAAAAAAAATTGCACATGTTTGCACCATATGGATATAAAACCATCCAGCTATGTAATGAAGTATGATCTGTACCATTTTGTGGAGGACAGACATTTTTATTAGCCATATGGAAAATTGTTGTTTACTCTATATTTCCTTTATTTTGTATTGTTTGTATTTCCTTATTTCCTTATCACTTGAAGTGTTGAGAGCTGATCTGTAGCCAGAAAGGAATAGCAAGTGTGACTGCAAATAAATTATTGAATTAATCATGGTACAATCTGTCATCGAATACATTTATTTTTCTTGTCTTAAGCACTTGATTAGACAGCTCCAGCAAACAATTAATCAGTGACTTTCAGTGTAAGTCCTAAGCATTGTTTAATTAATCTGCTTTGTGCAAACCCTATCCATCTCCATCTGCTAAGGAAGTCAGGAACTTAGCCATGTAAAAGCTTTCTATCAAAGTCAAGTGAAGGCTGAAGTGTCACAATTCTTTCTCTTTCCCTCCCCACTTATTAAACTAATAAAACTAACCAGCTCTGTGTTCTGTGCCATAGATCTGAGGAAAAGTGCCTTGTGGCTGAACCAAGCACTTCATGAGTTATTTTACACACACTTAGAGGGGGGAGCAGGATCATGCCCACTGGCCATGCTCCCATCCCCTACATGCATTTTGTGTAACGTACGGGTTATATCCAATGTTAGTCTAACTCAAGCCCCATTCATTTCAATGGGTCTACTCTAAGTAGGACTTAATGGAAAGAGCTATGCGTACGTTCTGGATGTGTGACCAGAGGCTCTTATTACCAGAATATTTGGTCATGCACACAGAGCATACATATGCACATGTATATGTTTAATTCTTTGTATGCCGCCTTTTAGGACCAAATCCTCACAAGGCAGTTCACATAATAAAAAGATATATAATACAATTTAAAAATCTAAGTCAGTAAAACATTCACACAACAGCAGCAGCCAATTAATAAAAAAAGAAGAATACAGGATTGAGAACAGGTATAGGCTTTTTTCCAAGTTGTGATGAATGTCTGTAGGAGGTAATGCCTGTAGATATTATCCTGCTCCCTGCTTTTAAAAAGATAAATATTAACTCAATTCATCAAGTCAATAGCACCACTCATATTAGCTTTAAAAAATATTTGTTAACAGATACATTAGAAATGTAAGTTGTCTCTATATTTCACAAATGTGTTGATAACTGGTATTAGCATTAGTTAATTTAAGGTGCATTCATATGCAGGTTTAGACAGAAAAAAGTCCTACAACTCCCAGCATTCCTGTCAACCATGGCAGCTGGGGAATGCTGGGAGTTGTAGACATTTTTCTGACTAAACCTGCATAGGATTGTGCCCTTAACTAATTTTAATAAATCCTACATTTTCCTTAACCATTATGATTACTTGGATCTATTTGAAGATTTCCAAAGCTTTGCAAAAGTGATCCTAGCTGCAATCAGTAAATACATAATTGGGATCTGAATATCTTGAGGAATAATATAGTTAACAAAAGTTAACCAAGATAATTTTGAAACTAGGCTCAACCTTTTTTAAAAAAAATATATTTTGTAACAGCATTTATAACCATTTTCCAAAACTTCCTTACCTTTTTGCATAGCCACGTGTATAAAGTCTTCCTTATTATCAGGAAAAAATAGCAATATTTACCTGCATCATGATTACATATAAATCTTCCATGGGATATGGTGCTGCTGACAAGCTCTTTCATTAACAATCCTCAAATATCTTTAAAGAAATAGAGAACTGGGTACCTCTCGGAAAAGAAGAGAAGAAAAACGAATTGCTGTATGTCTCCAGCCTGTGGAGCTCCTTGGGTTCCTCTAGGGGACAGGGCTTGGCCTCCTCCTGGCCCCTGGAGGAATTCCCTCCATGCCCACTGATGTCATCCGGCCAGGGAAGGCCCAGTGGGAGACAATTCAGCGATCCACCTCAAATTGGTGCAGCACCCCTTCTGTACTGCGCTTAGGATGGGATGTATTTCCAGTCCCTACCATTGATATTCTGCTCTTCCTTAGAGCAGCATTTAATCTTCTCAACAAACCTGTCATTTAGTTAGGTCCTCACTTTACATGCATAGTATGTAAGAAAATCTTAACAAGTTGCCATTTTTAAAGAAGGGAAAAGAAGCTTCGGGAGGGAACCATTTGAAGCAGAGGAGGTCAGGGGAAGCAAGAGGATACTGAATCCATTCCCTCCCCACAACTTCCACACTTCAGATCAACCCAGTGAGTTATTTTGCCCCCTGCAGGGTTCCTGTATGTATATTTACCACGCATGTATATTTACCATCATCAACATACCTGTAATCCCAGGGCAGGGAAATGCACCTAGGGGAGAATTTCGGGTGGAGAAACAGTAGATGGAGAGGGATGAGCAGCATCATTACCAATTCACCCAAACACCAGCACCTGTCAGGCTTTTGTTACACAGGCATCTATGTAATGCCCAGTTCCACCCTGACTGAGGCCACAAAAGATGTTTAACAGCTGAGTATGAATTTAAACTCTGGGTTTCCTTCATGGAAACTCAATGGAAAACCCATTTCACCCTACTGGCTCTAATGGAATACACAACTGCTACAGCTGTGCAGAAATGAAGGATGCTGCAGTGGTAGATCATGGATCAAGCAAAGGGCTGGATGTGACTGATCTCATCTGATCTTGGAAGCTAAGCTGGGTCAACCCTGGTTAGTACTTGGACGGGAGACTGCCTGGGAATCAGGCTTCCTGCACTGAGCAGGGCATTGGACTCCATGGTCTTGTAGGCCCCTTCCAACCCTGTGATTCTATGATTCCGTGTTGCAGACTGACAAATCTTACGAGAATATGTAGGTGTAAAAGTATAAACTGGCAAAGGAAAAATTAAATTGGTATATAATTTGCTTCTGTATTAAGAGAAAGTTTGAGCTATATATTTCATCTATTGTTACATAACTGAAGTTGAGTGACAGTTTTAAAAAAACAAAATTCAAAGTGAAATAAGCGTGAGACACAGCAAAGTCTGGATTTCCTGCATTGAGCAAGGGGTTGGACTAGATGGCCTCCAAGACCCCGCCAACTCTATGATTCTGTGTTTATCTGCACTTCAAGTATTAGTACATAATTAAAGCATTCTCTGTGCATGATGTTTAGTGGCTCTAAACAACTACACTATAACAATACTTCACGAGTAAACAATAGCAGATGTCATTAAAAAAAACAGACAACAGAAAACTTACATGCTGCTAACACAAAGTATGTAAATTCTAAAAAATGACAAAAATCCCAAGGATATCATTGGAAATTGTATTTTAATTGTTCCTGTAAAACCTAGGAAGGTAGTTGGGATAGCTGCTAAAAATACAAAAGTACAGCTTCACTGCTAATTAGTTGAATTCATGTACATAAGCACTTGATGTCAAGTCCTACGAGACACAGAGTGCTCTTATACCCCACTAAGATTAATGGAAATGTATGTTTTAGTTTGTAGCACCCCGTTGAGCCACATGACATCCTAGTGAATTAAATGAAGCTAGCTGGCTCTGCTGGGTGCAGAACCCATACCTTTATATCATGCTATTTTAGGGATTCCTGATAAAACTGGCATAATATGTCACATAATCTATTATAAATGGGAAAACGGCAACATAACAATGGGTTGGTTTGCATGTCATGGCAACCCAGAGTTTTTAAAATCTCTGGGATACCATGAGTGAGGCTTCATGCTAGTGCACACAGCACAATCGCTTCCACTTGCTTCTCTTGCCAGGAGGAATTGGCTAGTATGACATCTCAATCAGGAACTCTGGCTTGTTTCTCGTCTGACAAGCCCAGAGTCTGGTGTAAAAAACAAAAAACATGTCTGGGTTGACATAATGTGTGAACCCTTCCATAGGGCTGAATCCATACTTAGTCCTGCTTAGAATAGCCCCATTAAAATCAGTGGGACAAACCACGACTAAGTCTGTATTGGGATTTCTGCAAATACTTCAAAAAACATTTTGAAACAGAATTATATTGACTATAATAAGTGTTATTGAACCAAACTGATATTGTATAGTAAAATGCAGATTCTTTGGGGAACACCCAGGGTTGCGCAAGTGGACTTTTGCTCACTCAGTGGAACTTTCCCTTCCCCATTCTTGCAGTCTCTTATGCCCCTGAAATCAATTGCAGGAGGTCCCCCAACCTTCCAGAACAGATTTGGAGGAGTGCTGGACGCTGCAAGGGAGAGAGGAAATTACTGTTCTATTGGTGGGAAGCACTCGTTGGATTTCATCCTTTGCAAGAGTTCAGCACTTTTGTTAATTACCCAATTATTTTATGGAAAGATAATAATTATACTAGTTACAAATTGCACATCTAATGGTAGCCTGCAAAGAAGTGCCCCTCCCAAGACATAATTGAAAGGATATATTATGGATGCATCTTAAATACTACCAATGTATTTCAGAGCTGCTGAAACAATAGCTCCTGGAATTTAAATAGTTCCTGGAATTTAAAGAGGAGGAAACCAATGTTTTCTCTAGAACTCTTAGCACTGCTGTGGTACACTTCTTTCATTAACTATCTTTAGAATATACAAATAGCCTTGCTAGATCAGACCACAAAATCCCTCTTATTTATTTATTCATTCATTCATTCATTTCTATACCGCCCAATAGCCGAAGCTCTCTGGGCAGTTCACAAAAATTAAAACCAAACAACACACAATAAAACAATTTAAAATATATAGAACATTAAAACCACAATATAACAATACAACCACAATAAAACCTAGCAGCAGTGCAGGAGTTTAAAATACAGATTTAAAACAGCAAAGCTAAAAATTTAGAAAGCTAAAATGCTAAAATGCCTGGGAAAATAAAAAGGTCTTCACCTGGTGCCAAAAGGAATACAATGTAGGTGCCAGGCGAACCTCACCAAGGAGCTCATTCCAGAGCCGGGGTGTCAAAGCAGAAAAAGCCCTCCTCCTAGTAGCCACCCGCCTAGGGGTGGACGAAAGTCACTTACCTGTCCTCGAAGCTTGTTCGCGGTGCGGGGGAGGCGCTTCGCTGCTCCCCCCGCGAAGTTCAGGCCGGGGGGCGAGGCTTCCCGCCTCGCCCGGCCGAAATTCAGGCCGGAGAGGAGGCGCCTCGCCTCGCCCGGCCGCGAACTCAAAAGTTTTTTGTTTTTTTTTTAAACGCCCCCATGATAGGCTACGTGACGATTAACGTAGCCTATCACGGCTAGATCTGCAAAGTCAGCCGTGATAGGCTACGTAAATCGTCACGTAGCCTATCACAGGTGACTTTAAAAAAAAAAAGCGCATACGGATAATGGCGGCCCCCATAGGGAACCGCCATTCGCGTTCCTTATTTGGTTGCTGTAGTCTACGTAAATCTTTACGTAGACTACAGCGACCAAATAAGGAACGCGAATGGCGGCTCCCTATGGGGGCCGCCATTATCCATACGCGCTTTTTTTTTTTTTTTTAAGTCACCCGTGACAGGCTACGTGACGATTTACGTAGCCTATCACGGCTGGCTTTGCAGATCTAGCCATGATAGGCTACGTTAATCGTCACGTAACCTATCATGGGGGCGTTTTTTTTCTTTTTCTTTTATTGCAATGGTGGCGGCAGCAGCCGGTCGAAAGACCGGCTGCCGCTCCCGCCCCGCACGAACACCCGCCCAACCGCTGGCCGGACCCGCCGCCGGGAGGGACATTCGGCAAAGGTAAGTCCCGTCCCGGGGGGGGTATGGGGTGTGGGGGGGGTGCGGAGAATTTCTCCCCGAAACTTGTTCGGGGGAACGAACACGTTGGCGCTCGGCCCCCCGAAGTTTCGGGGAGAAATTCTCTGCCATCCCTACACCCACCTCACTTCCTTTGGCAGGGGCTCAAGGAGAAGGGCCACTGATGATGATCTTAAGGTCCAGGCAGGCACATATGGGAGGAGGCGATCCTTCAGGTAACCTGGCCCCAAGCCGTTAAGGGCTTTGAATGTTAACACCAGCACTTTGAATCGGGCCCGGAAATGGACTGGCAGCCAGTGCAGCTGGAAAAGTACTGGCGTAATATGAGCTCGCAGGCCAGTCCCTGTTAACAATCTCGCTGCCCTATTTTGGACCAGCTGAAGTTTCCGGACCGTTTTCAAAGGCAGCCCCACGTATAACGCATTGCAGTAATCCAGACAAGAAGTTATCAGAGCATGGATAACTGTAGCTAGGCTATCTCTGTCCAGAGAAGGGCGTAGTTGGTATACCAGCCTAAGCTGATAAAAAGTGCTCCGTGCCACTGAGTTTACCTGTGCCTCAAGTGACAGTTCTGGATCCAAGAGCACCCCCAAACTACGAACCTGATCCTTTAGGGGGAACGCAACCCGCTCCAGAACAGGTTGAATATCACCTAGCCGGGCAGACAAACCACCCACTAACAGTACCTCCGTCTTGTCTGGATTGAGTTTCAGTTTATTGGCCCTCATCCAGTCCATTACCGTGCCCAGGCACTGATTCAGAACAGCCACTGCCTCACCTGGGTTTGATGAGAAAGAGAGGTAGAGCTGGGTGTCATCCGCATATTGATGGCACCTCAGCCCACACCTCCGGATAACCTCCCCCAGCGGTTTCATGTAGATGTTAAACAGCATGGGGGATAAAATAGAGCCCTGTGGAACCCCATGGCACAATTGCCATGGCACAGAGCAATAATCCCCCAGCGCCACCTTCTGGAATCGGCCATCCAAGTAGGAGCAGAACCACTGTAGTGCAGTGCCTCCAACTCCCAACCCAGACAACCTATCCAGAAGGATACCATGGTTGATGGTATCGAAAGCTGCTGAGAGGTCCAGAAGAATCAACAGGGTCGCACTCCCCCTGTCCCTCTCCCGGCAGAGGTCATCCCACAGGGCGACCAAGGCAGTTTCCGTTCCAAAACCAGGCCAGAAGCCCGACTGAAATGGATCTAGATAATCCGTTTCATTCAAGAGTGCCTGGAGCTGTCCTACAACCACCCGCTCAAGCACCTTGCCCAGGAAGGGGATGTTGGCCACTGGCCTATAATTGTTAACATCCTCTGGGTCCAGGTTAGGCTTTTTCAGGAGTGGTCTAATTACCGCCCCTTTTAAAGCGGCAGGCACCACTTCCTCTCTCAAGGAGGAATTTACAACCTCCTGGACCCAGCCAGACATCCCCTCCTTGTTTGATTTAATAAGCCATGAAGGGCAAGGGTCAAGCACACAAGTGGTCGATCAGACTTGGCCAAGCACCTTGTCCGCATCCTCAGGCCTCAGTAACTGAAACACATCCAATAAAACTGGACCAGATGGTGCTCTGAACGCCTCTACCAATGGAACTGCATTAATGGTGGTGTCCAATTCATGACGAATCTGAGCGACTTTATCCTCAAAGTGCCGTGCAAACTCATCACAGCGTGCTACCGAGGGTTCCACCGTCTCTCTCCCTGGCCCAGAATGTAACAGGCCGCGAACCACTCGGAAAACCTCCGCTGGATGACACTGAGAAGATGCAATGCTAATGGAAAAGAACTGTCTCTTTGCCACCCTCACTGCCACAGAGTAGGCTTGATAGTGGTCTCTTACCTGTGTTCGGTCAGACTCAGCACGAATTTTCCTCCACCTGCGTTCTAGCCGTCTCCCCTCTTGCTTCATTGCCCTCAGCTCAGGTGTATACCAAGGAGCTGGCTGGGCTCTGCTCAGAGGGAGAGGGCGCTTGGGCACGATCGTGTCAACCGACCGAGTCATCTCTGCATTCCACAGAGCGACCTGGGCTTCGACAGGAGCATCAACCATACCAGCAGGAAAATCCCCCAGAGCCCTCTGGAATACATCCGAATCCATTAATCTCTGGGGGCGGACCTTTTTAATAGCTTCCTCACCCTTGCAGAGGGTAAAGGCTTCTGAGAGTCTAAACCTCAGCAGGAAGTGATCTGTCCATGACAAAGGGACAGATGTTAATTCCTCCACTTTCAGATCACCATCAGCTCAGGTAGGGAGTCTGACGGGCAGCGGGGTGGGCGGTACACCAACAGAATCCCTAATCTGTTCCGGGTACCCAACACAAGGTACAGGCACTCAAGATCTGCACTTGAATGAGCAGGAAGCCTGGAGAGGCTGATTGAATTCCTATAGACCACGGCAACCCCCCCTCCCCGACCCTCAAGTCGGTGTTGGTGCTGCACCGAGTACCCAGGAGGGCACAGCTGGGAGAGAGTGACCCCTCCCAGTTCCCCCACCCAGGTCTCAGTAATACATACCAGGTCAGCCCCCTCATCCACAATAAAATCATGGATGAGGGAGATTTTATTTTGGGCCGACCTCGCATTCAGCAGCAGCACCACCAGACCCGAGGGCAGACTGGTAAGGCTGCCAGGAACCATCAGGTTGGGGGAAGAACCAGAAGAGGGGACAACTGTAAGGTGTCTAGCCCCTCTTTTCCTCAGCTGGCCTGTTAATCCCCCAGCGCCATACCTCCCCCTGCTCATGACCACAGTTATAGTGGCACCTCCCCGACCTCCTGAGTTGCCCAATAGTCCTCCCAGGCACATATTAAAATATTAGAGTATAGAATGTTCGACAGTATAAAAGAATATAAAAGATAAAAGAGAACAGCAGCTAAGAAGGAGCAGATAAAGTCCACGTTTGCCCCTTTCCCCCTCGTCTTTAAAGCTGCTGCCCTCTGCTGCTGCTATTTGCTGCTGGTATCTGTGGCTGCTGGTGTCTCTGGAGAGGCAGGTGGGTAGGTCTTCAAGTCCTGTTCTACGCGACTCCAAGTGCGACTCTAAGTGCGCACTTAGCGTCGCACTTGGCGCGACGCCGAGGCACACGCGGTGGTGCTGTCTCTGGCAGCCCCGCTTTAAGTACCTGTTGGCGGGGGCAGAAGCAGGCTCAGGATCCACCTGGTGCAGCTGCTGGCTGGTCCTCCATCCCCCAGGCTCCTTCCCCCAGGCTCTACAGTACAGCAAGCCATTTCCACAGTGAAAGGTTCCCCCAGAAGCTCACAAAGCTGGCATTATTGTCAGCCTTCTCCCCACCCCACTACTTGTTCACAGCTTCTGGTATACAGAGGTATATTGCATCTGAACAAGGAGGTTTCACTTAGCTTGCATTACTAATATTCAATGATAAACCAATTCCCTGTGAATTTGACTAATTCTTTTTTTTTAAGTAATCAAATCAAACACATTTTGTGGTATTAACTCAATTAGTTAATAACGATGTGTGAAACAGTATTTCCATTTGTCAGTCCAGGAACTACTTTCAATCAATTTCATTGTGTTAATCCAGATTCTAGGATTATATAAGAAAGAAAAATTCTTACTATCTATTATCTCCATAAATTTATAATTTTAGCTGTCTGATGAAATAATAATAGGTATGACAAGAGAAAACCACTAGAAGGGCTGGAACTCTCACTAGCATACTACCATAATCTTGTTGATGTACTAGTAAGAGAATGTTGACCACTGAATGAACGGGGCAAAGTATGTTAGTGTTGGTTCCTATACACCCCCGCCCACTATGTATTGTATGAAATCATACACACACACTGTGTACAGCAGTCACTGTCTTGATCATGGTAGCTGGAAATGTGAGTAGGGAAATGGGTATTAACTGCAAGCAGATCAGAGGAAAAACAGAGGAACTCTCTGAGTTGTCTTGCAGTGCAGGACCATTAAGAGAGATTTCAAAGGCACTCAAACTAGAGTTTTCTACAACGTATCCATACAAGTTCCCACCATGCCATATCAAACTAGTATGGATTTCCTCTCAGTTTCAAAGACAGAGGTCATGCAGACTGGAGGGATGGTGAAGCGGGATGTTGTTCAAGAAACACAGGGAGATGCTTTGTTCCAAGTGAGGCCACTGACCTATTTAGCACAGTATTGCCTACAGTGACCCTGTTCAGATGCACATTAGAGCAGGGTGGTTAGGCTAACCATACTGCAGGGTGGTTAGCACTAGCTCCTGCAAAAGCCCCTGCCACTCGTGCAGCTAACCATGGCCCACAGTGTGGTTAGTCTAACCACTCTCTAACCACCCTCCCTCCTGCAGTCATCCAACCATTCCGTCATGCATCCCAGCAGCCTCAGCAGCTCACATGGCCATTACAGGAGCGGGGCTGTTGATGGCTGTTGGTGGCCATTTTCTTTCATTCTGATTTCGTTACACAAATAAGCAAAAAATAAATAAAAACACTGGAAAATTGCTCAAAAAGCTTCACATTGCTAAAATTCATATTTGTGCATATGCGCAAACTCGCCACATATCACTAAAACACACATGCACATATGCGCATTTTAGCGATATATGGTGATTTTGTGCAAATGCGCATACCCACAAATGCACATTTTAGGGATATGGTGATTTTTGCACAATTTTCCACTGTTTTTATCTATGTTTTGCTAATATCTGTAACGGAATCAGAAAGAAGGAAGAAAATGGCCACCAAAGGCCATCAACAGCCCCACTCTTGTAATGGCCATTTTTTGGCTCCTCTTGCCAGGGAGCTCTACGGAGTCATTTGGTTAACCATGGGGCCTTTCAGACATCACACTAAGCCATGGTTAGTGCTGCTAACCATCTTGCAGCAGGTGGTTAGTGAGCGTGGTTTGCTAGAGCTTGCTAGAGTTATGAATCTGCATTACAACAGTATTCTTCCTCTCCATGTGTGGCACCACATAGATTTTTATTCTTATAAAAATGATGGCACAGATTATTTGGGAGCATTCAGCAGCTATTCCTTAGTAACTACAATAGCAACTAAGCTCACGCTAGCCTCACTGTTAAAGCTATGTGAACATATTTGTGTAAAGAGAAAAATTATATCTATATCATTGTTTCACTTTTTTTCACTCCTTGCACATTTATATATTTAGGTTTGAAATTATGTTGCTGTGGGTAGGATCCAATAGGGGCCATGTGCACATGGCCAACCCCACCAGCTCAGGTCTGCAGGCGGCCGCATTAAGGACATAAGAAGAGCCATGCTGGATCAGACCAAGGGTCCATGTAGTCCAGCATTTTGTTCACACAGTGGCCAACCAGCTGTCGACCAGGAACCCACAAGCAGGGCATGAGTTCAACAGCACCCTCCCACCCATGTTCCCTAGCAACTGGTGTACATAGGCTCACTCATATAGTGTTTCTGGGGGCAAGCCCCAATGCAAGCAGGCCATAGCTCAGTGGCAGAGGGCATAATTTGCATGCAGAATAGGATTCAATCCCGAGCATCTCCAGTTAGGGCTGGAAACTCCTGCCTGAATCCCTGGAAAGCTGCTGCCAATCAGCATCCACAAGACTGGGCCAGATGTACTAAAGGGCTCACTCTGTATAAGACAGGTTCCTAGGTTCCTATGTAAGGTGAGATAACCTTGAATAAGCTAATGGTTTTTTTGGGGGGGGCAGGGGTTGCTGCAGTTATGAGAGACAGCCTAGACAAAAAGATGATTGGGCTAAGTATTATTTAATTCTGAACACAAGACTGTTCCTTAGTACTGACTGGGTTTAGGTCCTCTTATATCATAGTATCTACAGCTTCTTTTCAGTCTTTCTTCCATTTTTTTTTAAATACTAACTTAGCGCCTAGCACACAACATCTGTATTGTTTTAGTTTCCTACTGGCAAATAAGCATCTCTAGATGGTGAATTTTAGGTATAAATAAGTTAATATTATTATTAAATGTTAGGATAGTATTCAACTGGGTTTCAATTCTCCCCCCAAATTAGTGTTTTTCCCCCCTAATAGTCCTCTAACCAACCCTTTTAAAATAACACCAGCTGATCATTGTGCTGTCACTAAACTGCACAGCTACTACCATTTCTAAGAAAAGAGCATAATTTCGTAATTATAAGTACAGGCTGCTTGAGAAGCTGTTCCTATAGCGACAACCATTTTGTGGTCTTATATAAATTTCTTTTAGTCCCCCTGAAACGAAAAATAACAGCACTCAGAAAATTGACTATTTTCCAGTTGTGCTAGGTTAATCTACAATTTAAGAGTAGAAAGTGCTTTTCATATACAGATCATTGTTTTTAATTACTCAATTTGCAGCTACATTCTAGAAACAATTTATTTACAAGACAGATTTTTTTTTTTTTTTTGCCAAGAATGACCATTAACAGATGTGGGGACAGCAATATGTTTCTTTTAAAGGGGGGGGGGAGAGAGAGAGAGAGAGAGAGAGAGAGAGAGAGGAGAAGAAGCAGCAGCAGCAGCAGCCGCCGCGTATACAAATTAAAAGTTTCCTATGCAAGCTAATCTATTTACTGCACTCTTCATGAATTATCAAGCAGAGGTTAAGGAAGGCTATTTGCAATGTATCACATGTGTTTCTTACATTGCTTAGTTCACTAATGGAAAATGGCCCACTATTCAGTATAACTCTTCAATTATCCATGCCTTTGTTTAGAAGTTTTCAAACAAGGCTTTATACATCATCTCAGCACCTTTTAAAAAGAGCAACATGACTGAGATTTTCACATCAACACTTCCCATGGGGTGACCCCCGCCTCCCCCCGCCCACATCATCATCTACACTGGGCTGGCGGATAACTGCACTTTGAATAAAGCCTTGAATACTTGTACGCAATCATATCACCCCATTCCCACAGACTCTGGAAACTACTGCTTGCTTTTGTTCAGTTTTTCCTCCATGGTAACTGCAAATTCTGTCCCTTTCCTTTCTCTCAGTGTAGCAAGAATTCTTCTTCATGTCATGGTCATTTCTCATTTTGATTACTCTAATCTCCTCAGTAACTTCCCAGCTTCTTACCTTTTCAATCAAGACAAAACACCTTAGCAAAACTATTTCTCTCTCATCACTTTAGTTATGCAATTACACTTTAAGACTTCACACTGGCTCTTCTTTGTTCTTTTCATCACTTTTAGACTCCTTGTTTTTTAATGCTCTTCACCAATCTGTCCTGATTCCATTTCTACCATCAAGTTCCCTTCATCATTATCTTATTATTCTGCTAAAGCTCAAACACTCTATGCAACTTCTGTTTCTTCCATCTCAATTTTGTGCCACAATGTTCCTTATTCATAGAAGTGGCTTCCCTTCACAACCCACCAAGCCATTTCCTTTTCCTATTTCCTTAAAAAAAAATCTTTACAAAAGACTGTTCCTAACCACTCTATATTTTATGTAGAGGATTTCTACCCTGTCTTTCCATTCACAATAAATCACAGGGTAATCAGATTACAATAAAACTATAAAAATACATAGCAACAAACAAGACAAAATACTAAAACTAAGATAGATGTTCAGCATAAAATAAAACAGCTCAACATTGGGCTAAAAGCCCAAAGGTAGTAAAAAACAAATTAAAAGATCAGTTAAAAGCCCCAAAGAAAAGGATGGTCTTGGCTAGGTGCTTTAAAGATATTAATGAAGATCACAGGTGAACTTACCTACAGACTGAATTCGAAAGCCAGGATGCCACATTGGGAAACTCCCTCTCTCCAGTAACCACCCACTAAACAGATGGCAAGTCTCAACTACAGAAGATGTGTAGATGTAAATAGGGAAGGCTGTTCTTCAGGTACCCTGATCACAGGTTTTTTAGGGGATTACAGATATCTTGAATCATGCCCAGAAAAAATAGGAAGCCAACAGAGGTCTTTCAAGATTGGAGAAATATGAGTCCTACAACAGTCAACAGTCAACCATCCAATCATTGTGTTTTGAACCATCTGAACTTCTGAAGCATTTTTCAAGGGTATCTCTACATCTGATACATAGCAGTAATCAAACCCAGCTGTTACCAAAGCATAGAGAACTATGGCCTGATCACCTCCTTCCAGGAAGGCACACAGCTGCATGCCAACCAAAGTCGGTAAAAGAGTCAAGGGGACTTCCATGGGAAAGGAGGTACCTAAACTGGGAACTATTACTGACACTCCCTATCATATCCACTTGGTGTTCTAGATATTCTAGGTGTGCTAGCTGTCTTAACATACAGCTGATAATCTAGAAGAGCATCCATAGCAAACATCAGACAGTGTGGTATATGGCAGGAGATGTTATGTGAGGTATAAGCCATCTCCCCTTCATGGATCACTGCCTTGTTGTGGCGAAGGGGCTTGCATAACTCAGTGAAGCCATAAGCTATGCTGTGCAGGGCCACCCAAGACGGACAGGTCACGGCGGAGAGTTCTGACAAAATGTAGTCCACTGGAGAAGGAAATGACAACCCACTCCGGTATTCTTGCCAAGAAAACCCCAGGGAACGTATCACAAGGCTAAAAGATATGACGCCGGAAGAGGAGCCCCTCAGGTCGGAAGGTGTCCAATATACTACTGGGGAACAGCAGAGGGTATTTTCAATTAGCGCCAGAAAGAGTGAAGCAGCTGGGCCAAAGCTGAAAGGACACTCAGCTGTGGATGTGTCTGGTGGTGAAAAGAAAATCCAAAGCTGAAAAGAACAATATTGTTTAGGAACCTGGAATGTAACGTCAATGAATCAAGGTAAGCTGGAGGTGGTCAAACATGAGATGGCAAGATTGAACATCGACATCTTGGGAATCAATGAACTAAAAGGGACAAGCAGGGCAAATTTAATTCAGGTGACCATCATATCTACTACTGTGGGCAAGAATCCCTTAGAAGAAATGGAGTAGCACTCATAGTCAATAAAAGGGTGGGAAAAGCAGTACTGGGGTACAATCTGAAAAACGAGAGAATGATCTCAGTACGAATCCAAGGCAAACCATTCAACATCACAGTAATTCAAGTCTATGCCCCAACCACTGAGGCCGAAGAAGCTGAGGGTGATCGGTTCGATGAAGACCTACAACACCTTCTAGAACTAACACCAAAAAAAGATGTCCTTTTCATCATAGGGGATTGGAATGCTAAAGTAGGAAGTCAAGAAATCACTGGGATAACAGGCAAGCATGGCCTTGGTGTACAAAATGAAGCAGGACAAAGGCTAATAGACTTTTGCCAAGAGAACACGCTGATCACAGCAAACACTCTTTTCCAACAGCACAAGAGGTGACTCTAGACATGGACATCACCAGATGGTCAGTATCGAAATCAGATTGATTATGTACTTTGCAGCCAAAGATGGAGAAGCTCTATACAGTCAGTAAAAACAAGACCTGGAGCTGACTGTGGCTCAGATCATGAGCTGCTTCTTGCAAAATTTCGGCTTAAATTGAAGAACATAGAGAAAACCACTAAACCATTCAGGTATGACCTAAATCATATCCCTTATGAATATACAGTGGAGGTGAGGAATAGATTTCAGGGATTAGACCTGATAGAGTGGCTGAGGAACTATGGACGGAGGTCCATCACATTGTTCAGGAGACAGCAACTCAATCCATCCCAAAGAAAAAGAAATGCAAGAAAGCAAAGTGGCTGTCTGATGAGGTTTTACAAGTAGCTGAGGAAAGAAGGGAAGCGAAAAGCAAGGGAGAAAGGGGAAGATATATCCAACTGAATGCAGAGTTCCAGAGAATAGCAAGGAGAGACAAGAAGGCCTTCTTAAATGAACAATGCAAAGAAATCGAGGAAATCAACAGAATGGGAAAGACTAGAGATCTCTTCAAGAAAATCGGCAATATCAAGGGAACGTTTTGGGCAAAGACGGGCATGATAAAGGACAAAAAAGGCAGGGACCTAACAGAAGCAGATGAGATTAAGAGGTGGAAAGAATACACAGAAGAACTATACAGGAAAGATCTTAATGTCCCCGATAGCCATGACAGTGCAGTCACTGAACTTGAGCCGGACATCCTAGAGAGTGAAGTCAAGTGGGCCTTAGGAAGCATTACTAACAACAAAGCTAGCGGAGATGACAGTATTCCAGCTGAGCTATTTAAAATCCTAAAAGATGATGCTGTTAAAGTGCTGCACTCAATATGCCAACAAATTTGGAACACTCAACAAAGTTAGTGTTCCAAACTTTGTTTGGAACAAAATTTGAACACTCAGTGGCCACAATACTGGAAAAGGTCAGTTTACATTGCAGTTCCAAAGAAGGGCAATGCCAAAGAGTGTTCAAACTACTGCACAATTGCGCTCATTTCACATGCCAGCAAGGTGATGCTCAAAATCCTACAAGCTAGGCTTCAGCAGTATGTGAACCAAGAACTACTGGAAGTACAAGCTGGGTTTCGAAGAGGCAAAGGAACTAGAGATCAAATTAGGAGTGCTTGAAAGTCACTTACCTCGTCTCGCAGCTTGCTTCGCGGTGGGGGGGAGGCGCTTCGCTTCTCCCCCCGAAATTCAGGCTGGGGGGGAGGCGCCTCGCCTTGCCCGGCCGAAATTCAGGCCGGGGAGGAGGCGCTTCGCCTCACCCGGCTGCGAAATAAAAAGTAAAAAAACAACAACACCGCCCCCGTGATAGGCTACGTGACGATTTACGTAGCCTATCACGGCTAGATCTGCAAAGTCAGCCTTGATAGGCTACGTAAATCGTCACGTAGCCTATCACGGGGGCGGGGTTTTTTTTTTTACTTTTCTTGGAATGGCGGCGGCGGCAGCCGGTCGAAAGACTGGCTGCCGCCCCCGCCCCTGTTGAAGCCCTGCCGAACCGCTGCTGTGACCCGCCACCGGGAGCGACATTCGGGAAAGTTAAGTCCCATCCCAGGGGGTGTGCGGGGGGCGGGGGGGTGGAGAATTTCTCCTCAAAACTACTTCAGGGGGGCGAATACATTGGCACTCGGCCCCCCGAAGTTTCAGCGAGAAATTCTCTGACACCCCTAGATCAAATCGCCAACATTCGCTGGATCATGGAGAAAGCAAGAGAATTCCAGAAAAACATCTATTTCTGCTTCATTGACTATGCTAAAGCCTTTGATTGTGTGGATCACAACAAACTCTGGCAAATTCTTAAAGACATGGGAGTACCAGACCACCTTACCTGTCTCCTGAGAAACCTGTACGAGGGCCAAGAAGCAACAGTAAGAACCAGACATGGAACAACCGATTGGTTCAACTGGAGTACAACAAGGCTGCATATTGTCGCCCTGCTTATTTAACTTATATGCAGAGTACATCATGAGAAACGCCGGGTTGGATGAATCACAGGTCGGAATTAAGATTGCCGGGAGAATTATCAACAACCTCAGATAAGCAGATGATACCACCCTAATGGCAGAAAGCGAAGAGGATCTAAAGAGCCTCTTGTTGAGGGTGAAAGTGGAGAGTGCAAAAGCTGGTTTGAAACTCAACATTAAAAAAATGAAGATCATGGCATCTGGCCCCATCACTTCCTGGCATATAGAAGGGGAAGAAATGGAAGCAGTGACAGATTTTATTTTCTTGGGCTCCAAGATCACTGCAGATGGTGACTGTAGCCATGAAATTAAAAGACGCTTGCTCCTTGGGAGGAAAGCTATGGCACACCTAGACAGCTTAGTAAGAAGCAGAGACATCACCTTGCCGACAAAGGTCCGTCTAATCAAAGCTATGGTTTTCCCAGTAGTAGTATGGCTGTGAGAGCTGGACTGTAAGGAAGGCTGAGCGCCGAAGAATTGATGCTTTCGAACTGTGGTGCTGGAGAAGACTCTTACGAGTCTCCTGGACTGCAAGGAGGTCAAATCAGTCCATCCTAAAGGAAATCAACCCCGACTGCTCATTGGAAGGACAGATACTGAAGCTGAAGCTCAAATATTTTGGCCACCTAATGCAAAGAGAAAACTCCCTGGAAAAGACCCTGATGCTGGGAAAGACTGAAGGCAAAAGGAGAAGGGGACAGCAGAGGGTGAGATGGCTAGATAGCATCACCGATGCAATGAATATGAACCTGAGCACACTCCGGGAGAGAGCGGAGGACAGGAGGGCCTGGCGTGCTGTGGTCCATGCGGTTATGAAGAGTTGGACACAACTTAACGACTGAACAACAACAACAACATAAGCCATCTAGTGCTGCAATATTCTTTTTATTTTTGCAATAAAAGAATATTTTTATTCTAAAATAATTAGAAATATGAATTATGCTAAACATTACACCAGCCAATGCAGTTTTTGTAGCAGTGTATATTACGTTCACAATGACCCAGAACTGAGCTGATACATCCTGCACTAGCTTAAGCTTCTGAAAATTCTGCTTTGGGAAAGCCTATAAAAAGTACATTTTGATAGTCTGTCCTTTAGATTTAAATTTTAAATTTTAGATTTAAATGTCCTTTAGATTACAAAGCACAGTCCAGTGAGCCATAGTTGCAACTTCTTTACAAAATGTAACTGGCAGAATAATGGTCTCTACATGAAGAATTAGACTGCTTACATGCCAGTGTATGTGTACTAGCAGTTTGGTTCAGGAATGCCCAGTTCTGGGGATAGTGACTATTTCACATTACCGAAAGCAAATTTTTACACTCAAATTTAAAGCAGCTATTATACTTCTAGGAGTCGTGTGAACAAGACCTAAAACATGCTACATTGCATATACATGGTATATGCCAACAACAGTACTATTGTATTTCACAGAATGTATTACACTTGTACATAATTCATATAAAATAGGGATGGAAGTGCTTTAGTGGACAGAATCCAATGGGGCGCTTACACCTCCATCAATTCCGTTCCGCAGCGGATTCCACCAATTCCACTGCACAAGCAGAACCCGCCGCTTACACAAGGGAGATTTAGTGCTTCCTAGGGGAAGCCCCAAAATGAGCGGAAACACTTATTTCTGAAAGGAGGTAGGTCGGCGGAGCTCCCTTATGTGAGCTCCGCCAATCTGCCTCCTTCCAGAAACAAGCATTTCTGCTCGTTTCAGGTTGCCCTGGAAGTATTAAATCGCTATTGTGCAGCAGTGGGGGCCGCTTGCAGAATAGGATTGGCAGGGTGTAAGAGAATTGGTGGAGGCATAAGCACCCGATTGGGTTCTGCCCAGTATTTCCACAAGTGAGTCATGGCCAACCAATATAAAGCAAAGAGAGAGAGAGAGAGAGAGAGAGATTGACCAGGTATTAGATGTAGCTTTTAAATTAAAACAACAGATAATAAGTCAAGTATGTTCCAAGCTGTATTAGGGATACTATAGATAATAATTATATCAGTAATAATGCTAACAACACTAACCCTAATCATCATAATATTTAGGTCTTCATCATGGGAAATTTAAATACAGAGACAAATTTAAATCAACAGGCCAAAAAAATACTGCTGGTTTCTAGGTCCAGACTTTTATTATTTAATTCATTTATTATTAATATTTATATGCTGCTTAATATTTAAAAAAATCCTTAAGTGGTTTACATATAACAATATTAAAATCACAGCTTAAAATACACTATTGAAATCACAGCCTAAAGAACATTATTAATAGCATTAATAATAGCTATTATTAATAGCATTTTCAGCTATTAACACAAACACAGTAAGATGGAGCATCATCATAATTAATTGTGATTAATTACAAGCCTGCTTAAGAAACTGCATTTTCAGGAGATGTTTAAAACATACCACATTTTCTGCTTCCTGAACTGCGTGAACATTTACATGGTAATTACATCCTAAGAAAAAAAAATTAAAAGTTTATTAAAAGTTACAACAGAATGCTCTGCATATATCTGAAGGCATGTCGCTTTGTGTATTAGCCTGTCTCTGCCCTTAGATCTGGGGCAGAGGCCCATCTTGCTGTCCCAGCACTACGGGGAAGTACATCAGGCAGTGACACCAGATAGGACTAGAGATATATGGATTTTGTGAAATCCATTCCGTCTGTGTTTTGCGGATTGTCAAGCATCTTTCCTTCCATTGTCTGTTCACTGTTGAAATAGGGGGTTTTGTATGAAAATTTTGTTCTACTTGCACTAATTTGTAAATACAGCGCAAATGTGCTAATCCGCATCAACTAATGTGCATTAGCACTAGTCCATATCAACTGTTAAGAATTTTTGCAAATCTCTCCAAAAGACAAAAAATTAAATATGTAAATTTCCCCCCAAACTGCATCTTCACACTTTAGCATATGGGGGAAACGTGCAGTTTTGGTCTGTGGTTATATTTCTTCATATTTTCGTATGACTAATTTAGCGTACAATTCCTGGAAAGTTAAAAAAAATTGTCTGAAATTCCACGGTATCTGCATGGATCAGAAAAAGCTGGTCCACTGCAGAATCTGTGGGTCAGGTTCATAGAAATCCAAACTCATTTGAATCCATTGCAGAGCAGATTTATCTGACATGATAGGATTTCACCTGCAGTGGCATCCAAATTCTGGAATATCCTTCCCCAAGAGGTATGCTAACACCAGTCATTTTACCTGGGCATTTATGAGTAGTCAATGAATATGACTGAATCTCTGTTGTGCATATGTTTCTCTCTGCTGGTTGTTATCGATTTATTAGATGTGTTATTTTTTATTGTTTTAATATTGTTACTCACCCTGAGATTTTTATGAAGAGCAGGATATAAATAGGATTAAATAAATAAAATCAATGAAATAATATTATATTTTAAAAAGGGAGGTGGGGAGAAGAGTGATTGCCTTCCTAACCCATGTATCAATACACTCACTGTTAGCATTTAAATACATAAAAAACCTGACTATTGAGGAAATAAATGAAGCATCCTAAACAACTTAATGAACTTCTTTAAAAGTGAAGTTGGGTTGTTTGTTTTTGTACCTGTTGTTGTTTTAAGAGTTGC
This sequence comes from Heloderma suspectum, assembly GCF_057233095.1. Taxonomy (NCBI): domain Eukaryota; kingdom Metazoa; phylum Chordata; class Lepidosauria; order Squamata; family Helodermatidae; genus Heloderma; species Heloderma suspectum. The sequence goes on along the minus strand of NC_139460.1, from coordinate 54,461,051 downwards.
AAGCTTTATGGTTTTGCTTTATTTTAACTTCCCACTCAGCCAAACAGCTGCATTTTAAGCAGGCAAGAGCTCTAAGTTGTTTTTAATGCTCCTCACCCACTGCAGCTAAATGTATATCAATTTCAGCGGTTCTTTCCCTGTACCCAATTGAGCACTCATGGCAATGTCTGTTTGTAGGAGGAAATGCCAGCACTCAGACAATAGGCAACTTAATGCCATGATTCAAATATACTAAGGACCATCTATGCTTTTACTTTGGAAGGGCAAGCCAAAGATCGTTATGTGTTTTTAATAATAATAATAATAATAATAATAATAATAATAATATTAATTACAATATACAATTATACCCTTTATTGGTATCCCTTTCCAGTCCAGTTTTATTTATTCATTCATTCATTCAAGCAAACAAAACAGAACAAAAACAAAACCCAACACATGCTAACAGAATTCGTAGCTGAGATGGCTCTTTGTTAGGAATCCTGGGCTCTTCTTGTTTAGTTGTTAAGATTTTTATCCTACCCTTTTCCAAGGAGCTCAGAATGGCATTGTATCTTCACAACAACCTCGTGAGGTTATGCTGCAGAGACTCCCAGCAAAGGGCTTTATTACTTTGAAGGATTTGATACTGGTTTTTTGTCATCCCAACTCTATCCACTGTAATACACTGGCTTTCTTATGACAAGACATACATCAAATGTGTCTAATCCTCATTTGTCTAATGAGGATTAGACAAATTCATGGAGGCTAAGGCTATCAATGGGTACAAGTCATTATGGTTATATATTATTTCCAGGATCAGAGGCAGAATGCCTCTAAAAACAAGTTGCTGGGGAACAACAGCAGGTTGGCTGCTATGGGAAACCGGATGCTAGACTAGGTAGGCCTTTGGTCTGATCCAGCAGAGCTCTATTTATGTTCTCATTTCCAAAAGGCTAGCCATGTTAGTCTGTTGCATCTAAAAAAACAAAGTCTTGTGGCACCTTAATGAACAATTGCATTATGGCATAAGCCATAAATACATTATGGCACAAACAAACAAACAAATACACACAAAAGCTAATTCCATAATAAATTTGTTAGTCTTTAAGATGCCACATGTTTATGTTGTCTTTGTTCTTATGTCACTATAAGGAGAATACTGCAGTAGTTGGTGACAAGCTCACTTGATATTTCAATCATTCCTTCCCCCCAACTTACAATGCAACTGTTTGAGAATTAAATTTTAGGAACCTAAGCAAGATGCTAACTCCCAAGCCAATTCTAAATGTGACAATGGCCAGGACCCAAAGAACCATAAAACTAGTTCTGTAAGCTCCACACGACTTAAAACCTATTTTGTTTTTTACAAACAGAAGTTCCCTAACCTACATGGCCAACCGCTTTTGAAACTGAGGGGAATTTCTAAAGCTATTTGTGCTACAACGTGGAGGTCAGCTAAGCAAAAAACAAAAAGGTTAAAACTTCTACCGGATCAGCACAAGCCTCCTTGTGTGAGTTTCAGAAGTTTTTTGGATTCTGCCCAATATTTTCTAGAACTTTTTCTGCACATTTAACACTGCTTTTTGGATGAAACTATGGGATACTTCAGCATAATAATCTGTATTCAGATCTGGAAGTTCAATAATACACAACATGCCAAGGAGTTACGCATAGTGGGCCACATGTTGCCATCAAATGTGAACTGCCACAGCTATCAAAATACAAGCTGCCACAAAGAGGAAAAAGTAACTGCTAGGCTAATAGTATAGCCTTATCCTAGTATCCCACACCTATAGATACTGTCTGTGTCCCACCCCTTTCAGCCTTGTGTTAGTAGGTACCCACTGCTGCTTCTCACATTGTTCATGACACACTATGACCTTGGGCTGATTTACAGAGTCCACATTAGTTTAGCGCTGGGCTGAAAATCTCTCCCACATTTTTTTGACTATTCTCATTCAATTTGATGGAAGATAAATGGCTTTCGAAAAGAAATTCAATGGTGAAGAAATTTCAGAGGAATTCTCATGGGCTGGGTTTGGGTTTCTTGGGCTTACCTTACTTAGGAGGTGGCCGAGGCGTGAGCACAAGTGTCCTGTTTTTCATTGTACAATCATCTCTCTGGCAGCCTGTAGCCTCCTCAACTTCCTACATTTCAATTAAAGCCCAGTTTAAGGCACCATGAGGTAATTCCTCCCATGGGGCTTTTTTTCAGATCCGGGCATGCAGGAAGCCTGGGAGGCTAGCTGTGATTAGGTAAACTCAAAAACACCACAAAAATACATTATAAAATATCCTGAATGAGGCAAAACAATAGAAGCCTCTTTCATGGGAGAAAACTTTCAGGAAACTGCAGGACAGATGTTGACAGAACACTAACTCCACAACACTACCCCCAACTGCATTGTGGTGGATGCAAACTGGGGGCCAGCCTGTCAAGGCAGTTGATGCTGTTGCAGTACGAAGACCCTTAAACCCTTACCAAAAAAGAAAGAAGCTACGCTACAAGCCCTGCCAATAGGGAGCCCTACATGAAAGAAACTGTTGGAATTTCTCCTCCTCCTGGAGAAATTCGGTGAAATTGTCTCCCAAATTTCTCTGTCCACAAGTAGGGTGGAGAATTTCAAGAGGCCATCTGCACACAGCTCTACTTTAATTCATTGGTAGTAATGTCAATTAAATCAGCCTAGATATTATACATTTACATTAGAGCTGTGCACAAATGGCCTCTCAAAATTCTCCAGCCTATTTGTGGGAAGAAAAATTGGGGGCACAATTTCACCAAATTTATCCTAGGGAAGAAATTCTCCAACAATTTCTCACAGATAGGGCTCACTATTGGCAGGAGTTCTAGCACAAGTTCCTTCTTTTTTCCTAAGGGCTTTTGGTTTATTGCACTTCTACTGCAGCATCAACTGTGTTGAGGCTTCCACTCCTCTGAGGCAGAATATTTAATTTATTTTGGTGGTATTTTTGAGCTTACCTAATCACTGCGAGGTGGCTGAGGTGGCTGTGTGTGTAACACACACAGCACCGTTGGTATCACACACCTTTCCATGGCTCTGCAGCCTCCCAGGCCACCTGCACTTTCTGAACTGAGAACACCTCATGGGAGGAATTGCCTCATGATGGCTTTAACTGAAGTCTGGGAAGCCGAGGAGGTTACTAGCTGCCGCAGATATTATTGTACAATGACAGACAGAACACTGATGTACACTGCTCAGCCACCTCATAAGTAAGGCAAGCACAAGAACCCCAAACCCAACCCATGAGAATTCCTCTGAAATATCTCCTCCTTTGAATTTCTTTTCTTTGGATGATCAAACAGCCCACCATGGTTTATTTAAGCTGGCACATGCCAGTGGCCATTTTGAGTATGGAAGCCATTGTAGCAGCCATATCGGGGGGTCAGACTAAGTAGCCTCATGCAGTCTCATGCTTCATATTCTTGCTGAGCTCTTTCTCCCTTGAATATATTGTTCTAAGCTGACGAGACACAGGAATTCCTTAAAAAGTTAAAGGCCCTTGTCTGTCAGAAGGGGTGTAGGGCCACACTTCCCCTTTTTAAACTGATGCAAAAGTGGAGAGCCTTTGCTGGAAACATCGCATCTTCATTGCCCAGAGCCTTCTCTGTTTGCCTCCATCATCATCTGGGCTTTTTAGAGACACTCTGCACATGGACTAAAATTTTAAATTGTCAAAGACTTGCCATGGACAGTGCTGTGAAGCTTTTGATAAACTTGAACTCTCATCGCTGTAGACCGTGTGTCTGTGTTTGTAGTCAGCTCAGTGTACAGCAGGCTGAGTTGATCTATGACTTTTAGATTTCCTTCTGCCAGAACTCATGCAGCATAGAGTTGCCGATGCAAAAATGGTGACCTAGAACTCTTTGCGTGTGTGGGTATGCCCGTCCCTTGATTTTAATGGGCCCTGAGCTTTCAGCCAGAAGGGCAGTATGATTGCTGAATCTGCTCCATCATGCCTTACCATGCAAAAAGTGTTTTCCATTCATTGTGTTAAATTGCAAAAAAAGTTTGTTGTGTATATTTTATGATTTCTTAAATATCATAAAATATATGTGATATTTGCAGATTAGTGTTAATTGCAACTCCAAATAATACTAAGTGTGGTTCCCGATGGATGACAAGGAGAAAAGACAAAAGCAAGTAGAAAAGAAGGAATAGAGAAAGTAGAAGACAGATAGAGAAGAGAGAGGAAAAAAAAAAGGCAAGAGGCAAAGAAAAAACATTTGTAGAAAAGAAGTGTGGCCATAGTTGCCCCCAGGGTAAATTAAAAGCAGCTGATTGTGCCTGGAGCTTATTACCTGGGGTAAAGTAGCCACAATAATGTAATAGTTCTTTAAGATGAAGAAAATGTAACTAGAAGAAGAAGAAGAGCCTATCCCAAATGTGTGTCATTGGGACTAGTGTAAAGCAGAAAGGTTTAAGTAAGTGAGTTTAACTTGAAAAAGACAAATAAAGAGACAAGGCTGGTGCATGGAGCAGAAAGTTTTATATAAAAAGTTTGAAACATGATCTGCAATACAGGCAGATCAGCAAAGAAAAAGAAAGCAAAAGAAAGAGAAAAAAAATGTCTTCCCATACTAATGAATAAAAGTGTTATCAAGCACTTTGGGAAGCGAAGTTGTTTACAGGAAGCTGTGCCTGAGAACCAAACACTTCTAGCCTATGCTGAAAATGCTTGCTAGTGTTGTGTTGCCTCATGGGTAACATGTATGGTATAAAACCCATTTAGCCCAATAGCTCGTGGTTCAGAGAAGCTGTCTGATCCAACCATTAAGGACGCCTGTGTGCTGTAAGTTACCCAATAAAGTCTCCTTGTAAGTAAACCCCCCCGCTAGAATCCCAAAACACAAGTGGGGCTAGAGCGCCTCACCCAGTATCAAACCCTGCTGTTAGAAGCCATGAAAGCAGGTATGAAGAAGTCAATTAATATGACCAAAGTGTCTAAAGTGCTGCAAGGTGCCACCGAGGCCCCAGAGCGTACTTAGAGCATCTTTCAAATGCCTATCGCCAGTATAGCCCCCTCAACCCAGAGGCCCAAGAAAATGTGGACAAAAGAAGAAAAGAAGAAGACCCGGCAGAGGCAGAAGATTCTTAAAAAAGAACCAGTGTGCCCAGTGTGGACAAGATAGACATTAGTGGCATGAATGCCCAAATAAAATAAATCAAATACACAAAGAAGAAAACCAAAGGGTCCAGAATGGGCGAAAAGAGAGACAGCTTGAGAGGGGCCATGACATTGACTTCATGATTGACACTGGAGTGGCATCAAGAGCAAGCAAACGTTAGCCTTAAACAAGAAGTCCAAACACTGAGCAAAGTTCTTCAAGCCCAGCGTCGCTTTGTCTTAGAAAATAAGCCATTCCCATCACAGAAGTTCATCCTTTCCAACCAAGAGTTAAAGTATGAGTTAAAGAGAGAAAAATAACCCTTTGACTCCCAGATGGAGAGGACTGAAAACTGTCATACTTTCCACCCCCGCAGCTATGAAAGCAGCTGGAGTTAAACCCTGGATACATTGGACACGAGTTAAGAGAGCGAGAGGGGGAGAGTAGACTGTAAACAGAAATCCTGAAAATCCTTTAAAAAAGCAGTAAGAAGACTCAGGCTAGACCTTACTGTGGACACCCCAGGAGACTGTCCCCCTGCGTACGGTCAAACCTGCAACTGGAGAATTGAAGAAGGGGACTAGACCCTACTGCAGCTTGCCAGGTGAATAGCTGCCCAGCGTACGGTCAGATCCCAAAGAAGATCAAACATGCTTGTTGTAGTGTTAGTTGTGTTGCATTGTGTTTCCTTAATAAGGTGCAAAAAGGGGGGTCTGCCCCTGGAAAGAGAAGTTTGTCCCAGTGATTTGCTGATAATTACTAGCTTCACCTGGCTAACATCACGAGAGTAAAACATTTTAGTTTGCCAAGAGGTATACCTGCAAACAGGCTTATTAGCTCTTGCCTAATACCTGTCTGTAGACATCCTGGGCAAATTCAAAAAGATACCATGTTAAGAGTTTATGGTGTAAGTTTAACTTATTCCCAAAATGCTAATTGGGGCGTGGTTGCAAAAATCCTACTCCCTACAGAGTTCACTCTACGCACCCCCATCGTTGCTGAAACAAATGCTATGTGTGCACGAATGCTTAATTGTCAAAAATTTTCCAGAAAATATAAAGCTATCCCTGGCCCCCTTCCACTGTAATAAAATTCAAAACATATCTTTTAATGATGCCCACATACTTTTGCCTCATAGATGGTTTTAGACATGTAGTTCCCGCACTTGGTCATTCATTCCTGCCAACTTGTCTAATAACCACCCATGTTGCCTCAGCCGCCAATTAAACTGGTGCCAATTCTTCCCCTGTGGCCCGAGAAAATCCGTCGACGGCAGCCTCGAGCACTCCAACTAACTAAAAATTGTAATAGTCATGTGCAGTTATATTCTGACTCAGAAAAATTGGCCTTAGCAATGTCACTGGTTGGGGTTCCAGGTTTAGCCTTGGCTGATGGTCTAGAGATCAATCGGTTAGCTTGCAGCTTAGCCAAAAGCATAAATGCCACCTCACAAGCATTGTCATTGTTAAATAAAGAGTTGCGTGATCTAAGAGGTGCAGTTCTAGAAAATAGAGCTGGTATAGATTACCTCTTCCTTCTTCATCATTTAAGTTGTGAGACACACCAAAAGCTCTGTTGTTTTAACTTAACTGATAATGGCAATGCTATAAATAAACAGATCAACAAGCTGCACAATATAGTAGCTAACAAAACAATAAGACAAAACAATTAGCTCAATTAGTTAACCCCTTGGCTTCCAGATCTTAGCTGGCTTGAAGCATTGTTCATCCTAATTCTACCAGTGTTGTTCATAAAAGTTCTGTTATGTCTCTGCGTTCCTTGTCTTATGCACTGTTTAACCAATCTGGTTTATGTCTCAGCTAATAAAACTGCTGCCCTCTACACTCTAATAGCCCAACAAGAGGCTAAGTAATATGTATGTCACAAAAAGCTTTGTATAGTTATCAGAAATGCTATAATTGTAATGAAATTATGCATTTAAGGGGGGAATGTAGCAGCCATATCGGGGGTCAGACTAAGTAGCCTCATGCAGTCTCATGCTTCTTGTTCTTGCTGAGCTCTTTCTCCCTTGAATATATTGTTGTAAGCTGACGAGACACAGGAATTCCTTATCTTGTCAAAGGTCATACAACTGTATATCTTGTTCTCTGCTGTTCTCTTCTGTTCTCTCCTTATCATGGCTACCCTATAACCCAGTTCTTGTATTATAAACAATGGTGCTGGGAAAAGAAATGTTGAAGACTGCAACCCCATGCGGGAGGGGGAGGAGGAGCCATTTCATATGTGTCATAATGTCTATAAAAACAATGTGCTGATGTATTTCGGGGCTTCTGGCTCTTTGGAAATGATTCCAGCCTTAAGCCCGCGTGTTAAATAAAGAATCTTTTTCCTTCACTCCGTGGTCTCTCTGACTCTGAGTTCTGCAACACAATTGTTAGAAAAAGAGACTCCGTAACTGCTGGCGTCTCAAGTTACATAAAAGCCCGAGTGGCGAAAAATGTAGGCAGAGCAAAAAGAAAATCATACTGACGTGCTCATGACTAACAGTTTGGTAAGCTGATACTAACTGTTTATTGGCTATTGACTTGGTGAGCCGATGTACTAACTGTTTCATTGGTTACTAGTAAGAACAATAGAAGCAATATGGTATAAAAGGCTTTTGCACACGTGTCTCGAGGTCCAGACTGCTCTGCACCCGTTTTGCAAAACGTTTCAATAAAATAGTGTTGGATCCACTGCTGCCTGCCTGGCATCCTTTCCTTCTAAACCGAAAGCAAGGACTATTTTTATCTAACACCATGACTGTGGCTTGTTGCATCATCTGAACCCAGGAGGGCTGGGTTGTGCGAGGGTTAAACAACCCTCACAGAACCCATGGCCTGTTTTAGGGTTATGCAAGGGTTATTTAACCTTTGCACATCATCCCCGCCAGGTTCAGATAACATGACAAGCTGCAATTGCAGCTTGAATTTTCAGGATGGCGCCACAGCTTATTGTGGCTTAAATAAGTCATGACAAGCCATGTGATTGTGTGAATCTGGTCAATGTTCTATATTGGTGAATTTTGGAATTATTCATGTGGATACTTACATATTTACAGAAATGGATTACCAATTTTGTTCACCCAATGATGATCCCATGAAACATCTGCTGTTTGGAGGCTCGACAAACTATTTAGATGGCTAGGCTTAATAGCCTAGTAGAAAGCTTTGTCCTTGGCAAGTGTTGTGGGCTATTTGTCCCTATAACTGATTGCACTTTCAATGTCAAGTGAGGATAATTGTTTTTGAATGTTAAGGCAACCCTGCTCATTGCATTTTCTAAATGGAAACAATGGTTGCACAGTACTTTCAAAAAGAAATAACAAAGTATCTTATGTTACTCTCAGCCAATACCTTGCCAGTCTTCATTGATTACATGTTAAGCATTTGAGCTTTAAATTGTGAAACACTTAAAGTTTGTTTTCCCCCTACAGAAAGTGTAACAAAATCTTAAGCTACAGTGGTTTACATTTTCAATGTAAATTTAAAAATGAAAAGCATAAAACAAATAACGACACACAAGATGGTTATATCAGGGTACTTACCTATGTTTTTGTTTTGATTTTGATTTAGTATTTTTGCTTTTAACTGCCTTGTGCATCATTTGGTGGAAAGATGGAATGCAAGTTTAGCAACAACAACAGCAACAGCAACAAAACAACATAATTATTGTATCTTATTTATAGTTCTCTCTTTCACACACGCACCACTCACACACACACACAGGCTTGTACTTTGGGCTACTGGAAGTATAAAAGTATAACATTTGAGATTTAACTAAAGTTAAAGTTTTCTTTTGCTAGTGCATATTATTTTGTTGTAAATATCTATAAAAACATTCATAATAAAATATATGCACCATTTAAATGCAATTAAGTAGAAGACAGAAGGTTTACCAAAAACAAATCTGGAACAAACCCAGATAAAAATAGTAATTTAAATTTGTGCCAGTGGTGATCAAGGGTATAAAGGAATGCATGGAAGGGGATTAGGACTTCACTCAAAACCCAACCTTCATGAAATTAACATCCTGTTTATCCTGGATCATATAATGCATGTAAACTCCTTACGTACAATCCATAACATGTATATTATGAGGGATGGATCATGCACATAAGTACGGAATGACAAGCAGGTACAATCAAAACAAAGACCCCTCAGTGGTATGTTCTACGACCCTCTGCACAGGTCTTTAGAGACATGCAGGCCAAGTTTGGTTGTAATGCTAAACCATTTTTAATTGCTATGCAAATGAGCCAACTTGAGCACTCCCCCCATCTGCCCCAGTGAACACCAGGACGAGTTTGTCGCTATGCTGAATCAGAACTGTGGTTAGTTAAAACTATATTTTATTGGAACAAGCTGGAAATCACAATTTGATCTTTGCTTGCTCCAATAAACTGCTTCAATAAAGCAGTTTTGAAGCAACTTACACAATACAGAAAACCATGATTAATATAACAGTGGGGAGGGAAATCAAAATCAATATAAATCATAATCACCATGATAATTAAAAAAACCCATAAAAACATAATCTAAAAACAATACAAATAGGCATCACCTTTCAAAGAATGTGTGCTCAACTTCTTCAAAAGTTCCAAAAGTAAATAGTTGAAGCAACAGTTCTGACAACAGCAACACAAGCCATACACATAAACATCACTGTATAAAGAATGTGCCAATAACTAAAGAGTTGTGGTGGCTGTGTTCTGTAAAATCACTCATCTGAATAGTGATTTCATGCATTCTTTGAAATCACTCATCTGAATAGCTTCATTTAAGATTAATGCAATGAAAAGTCTATAAAGCAGGTGTGCAAAACATTTTGGGGTAGAGGCCACACCCGGACTTCATGGGGCAGATGACGTCAGAAGGCATTAAAATGGCCCTGACATTACCCAGCCTGATGGAAGCATTGGCTGGAGCTCCAGCTGGCACTTCAGACAGGGACCAGCTTTGTTGTGCAGTCTTTCTGGCTGTGTGGGGAGTTTCTGGGGCTGGGGAAAGCTCGCATGCAAAAAATCTGTTCTGACTGAGTCAGCAGCTTGGGTCATAAGGGAATCCCTTTCAGATTTTAAAAACCTTTTATGGAGGAGCTTAAGCTGTCTGTCAAAATATGAATTCTGGGAATTGATCAAACCAAAACATGGTGCTTTATAGTAAACTATTGGAAATGTTTAAAGCAGACTACTGTTCTAGAATTAGACCTAAAAATATCATCAAATAAAAAGGGTAAAGAAAAAGGCAAACTGAGTAGGCAGGAGTCTGAATAACAGCAAAATGATTGCCAAAATTGAAGACTTGCTGAGCTGTATTAATGGCTATTTTTATAATGTGTAGTGCTAAATGCATTGACAGTGCAGCTCTATTCTTGACTTATGTCCTCTGGACATGGCTGGGATTGCTCGAATGTATATTTGTGCCAATAGTGCCTGAACATATGCCAAAACTGCAGACCTATGCCAATGTTGTGCAATGGTGGAAGTGCAACACTGGCCTGACACGGCTAGAGCAAGGGCAAATGGGTGGGATTGTGGGCATGGCAGGGGAAGAGTCAGATTTTCTGAATCCTATGCTTGTACAAAGCTCAGTCCCACTCATAATGGAACAATGTTATGTTGGCAAGGAGAGGAGGCATAAATGAAAATAGTCTAATTGAACTTAATGGGAAAGCCTATCTCTTCCGTCTTGGCCCATACAGTCACAATGGAGAATAGCATCCCAACTCCCTGCAGTAATTATGGCATATAACCAGAGACATAAGCACCGCAGGCAAGGAACATCTCATACATCAAGGCACACTGCTTGGCGAAACAAAACTCTGTCCTTATATCTAGAGGACTTGAAGCACACAAGTGAGGACTCTGGTGGTGAGCACTCTGGTGAAAGAGCTCTTTACAAAAGCAACAAACATCCAGGACTAACAACAGGCTAGAAATAGCATATTGCCAATTCTGGTTTCCTTAGAAACTTTTACAGAGAGTCACCTTAGGATTCACACACCCAATAGGAACTGAAATCCATTCCTACAACTGGAGGTGCAAGGACAAGGCATCCCACACAGGTAAACAAGGCAGGAGGAATCAATTACAGAAGGACAAACCAACGACAGAAGTGGAGGCCTCGCCTCAAAGCAGGGCACAGATCTCATTCATGTCTCTCATGCTTGTGTAATGGCTAAACAATCCTCCTTCATTCAACTGGCAGAAGTAGTTTCTCTCAAACAGGCTGAATATGCAGAAAGCTGGCTTTGTTGGCCATAACCCCCCCCACACACACACACACGTCAGCTCCCACCAGGCACTTCACTACAACTATTGGTACCACTAATCACATTGTTCTTTTTCTTTGCAGGATTAGAGCTTTGGCAAGAAGCATATTATTTATGTATTTATTTCATTTCATTTCTATACCACCCAATAGCTGAAGCTGTCTGGATGGTTCACAAACATTAAAACCAAAAAGCACACAATAAAACAATATAAAATATAAAAGCATTAAAACCACAATACAACAATACAACCAGAATAAAACCAGAATAAAACATAGCAGCAATGCAGAGATTTAAAATACAGATTTAAAACACCAAAGCTAAAAGACTAGAAACCTAAAATACTAAAATGCCTGAGAGAATAAAAAGGTCTTCACCTGGCACCGGAAGGAATACAACATATGTGCCAGGCAAACCTCACTAGGGAGCTTATTCCACAGCAGGGCTGCCACGGCAGAAAAGGCCCTCCTCCTGGTAGCCATTCACCTCACTTCCTTTGGCAGGGGCTCACAGAGAAGGACCACTGAGGATGATCTTAAGGTCTGGTTATCCTTCCGTTAAGGGCTCTGAATGTTAATGCCAGCACTCTGAATAGGGCCCAGAAATAGACTGGCAGCCAGTGCAGCTGGAAAAGTACTGGCGTAATATGATCTCATTGGCCAGTCCCTGTTAACAATCTTGATGTCCTATTTTGGACAAGCTCAAGTTTCCAGACCGTTTTCAAAGGAAGCCCCACATATAGCACATTGCAGTAATCCAGACGAGAAGTTATCAGAGCATGGATAACTCTAGCTAGGCTATCTCTATCCATATAAGGGCGTAGTTGGTATACCAGCCTAAGCTGATAAAAAGTGCTCCATGCCACTGAGTTCACCTGTGCCTGAAGTAACAATTCTGGGTCCAAAAGCACCCCCAAACTACGAACATGATCCTTTAGGGAGAGTGCAACTCCCTCCAGAACAGGTTGAATATCACCGAGCCAGGCAGACGAATCACCCACTAACCAGTACCTCTGTCTTGTCTGGATGCCACACAACAACTGGAAATAGACTTCCAATAAAACTCTGCATGTAATAGGCAAATATTGTCTTAATGACTACATCATTTACCACTAATTGGTGAACCACCAAATCTGGAAATCAGATCATGAATAGGGGAAACAAGGTTGAAATATGAGAGTTGAAAGAGCACCTAGGCGGGGAAACTTTCTCTCAATCATGCACTGACTTAATGAGTGTCTAGGCATAGGAAATTTTTGTTGCAGCTCCTCACTACAACCAGAGGAGAGAGCCCTGCTGCTTACCACGGTGTTCCTACTAACAACCCGGATTGAGAACTGGCTCTAGGCCAAAACAGACATTACTTTAAATCTGCATCTAGCAGCTGTGTATTTAAAAGGCTTCACTACATTGTGTACTTAAAAGGCTTCACTACACTACACTACACTGTGTACACTGTGTACTTAAAAGGCTTCACTACACTGTTGCTGCTAAGTAGCACTATCTGGTTCAGTTTCGTTGTAAGGATTTCAGTTAACCAAGCACTTTCTCCACATACTCAAACTCTCAAATGAGTCCAGTTGACCACTTCCAGTACCACTCTCCTGCTTGCGTTCCTCAGTAACTGGTATTGAGAGGTGTACCGCCTCTTGATACTGGAGGTAATACAAATCTATCATGACTAATAGGCCTTGATAGCCTTATCCTCAATGCATTTGTCCAATCTCCTTTCAAAGCCATCTAAGTTGCTAGCTGTCACTACATCTTGTGTTAGCAAATTTCCTAGTGTTCTGTGTGAAGTACTTCCTTTTGTCCGTCCTGAATCTCCCAGCACTCATGCGATGACCTCAGGTTCTTCTTTGACTTAGATTCCTGCACTAAGCAGGGGGTTGGACTCAACGGTTTTATAGGCCCCTTCCAACCCTATTATGCTACATTCTATGATTCTAATATTAAGAAAGAGGCCCATCCTCCATGCATAATTTTATACACCTTTGTCATGTTCTCCCTTACTTGCCTTTTTTCTAAGATAAAAGGATTAGTAGAAGCAACTTGGTTGTGGAAAAGCCTTCCCAGACAGGCTTGCCTGGCACCATGTTCATGGTGTTTTCAACGCTGGGTGAAGACCTTTTTATTCATACAGACCTTTTTATTCACCCACCTGCTGGCTGGGAAATGCTGGGAGTTGCAGTTTGTCTAAACATGCATAGGATTACTCCTTAAAACTCCTAGGTCTTCTAGTCTGGGCCTCTCAGTTTAAAATCTGTGTTTTAGCTTTAATCGTTTTTATTGTTTTATTTATTGTGAGCTGCCCAGAAAAATGGTGTTATGGGGCAGCTATATCAATACAGAAAATATAGTAACCCAACACTGTCAGCCTATGTTTAAGGATAAGATGCAAAGGAGTGTTCCTTCAACAGGGAACACCCATTCTACAGTGACTAATCTATCTTTATACATGGATCTCATGTGAGATTAAGTAAAATTGGCAGTCATTTGGGTAGCATTTATTCTCACAAACTAAACCTACAAGACTTTATACTCCCTTTACATTGCCTCCCTCTAAAGTTTCTTAGTGAGTGAATTACAGGTGTGTTTTTCTTCAAAGCCAGAGAGCACTGCAAACATTCCTATTGTAAAGGCAGAACAACTTTAAAGGATTCTTACCATAGCAGAAACTGTTCTGAAAATGTTTGATTCTCTTTTTTTAAATATGAAGTATTTATATGAGCAACCCTGAATGAAGTATAATAAGTAAAATATATGTTGGAAAGGTTAAGCACACACTATAAACTTTGATGGTTAATAATTCAGGAAAACGGGAAGTCTGAAGTTTCAGCGTTCTAATTCAGTGGGAACAAAATCTGTATACATATTTGCTCCAGTTGTCTTGGGTCCAGAAGCCGGATGGGAAGATTGAGACTGTGACCTGGTTTGCACATAAAGACAACCCATAGGTTGTCGCGGCCACATGCAACTGAGAGCGCTGTCTCCCACCCGCTAGCCTCTTCCGCTTTGTTCCTGGGTTGTTTGCTGTGATGTCCAAACCCGGCACTCTGGGTTGCTGAGGGAGAAATAAGTCAGAGTTTTAACCCATGATTTGTTGCTGTGTTAAAGCTCTGAGTTGTTTCAGCATGGCATGTGCTCGGTTCACATGTCATGCCAAACAACTCAGGAATGATCCTGGGTTGTTTGCTAAACCGGATGCAAAGAAGAAACAGTGAGTGGATGAATCAAGTCTGTGTTTGATTTGAAACTTTTCAAATCAAGTTAATAACTGAATTGTGTCATCAGAGAAAGTAACCATTACTATGCAATTCTTTATTGCAAATGACTGAAAACCAGATTATGGCAAAATATTCTGTTGTCCCTCCTTCTGTAGCTACCCAATGTCAAATTTTAGATTATAAATCTTTGGGGCAGGTTGCTGAATATTTGTTTGTTCCTCTGTAAAGTAATAAACCAGCAGGGGGGAAAATTACAAAGACTACTTCGTAGGAGTACAGGAGGAGAAGAGGAGGGAAATGTGTAAATAAAGGGTTGGATCCAGACCTAGTCTTACTTGGAGCAGACTTATTGAAATAAATGGGGCTTAAATTAGTCATGATTAACTTAAATCCTATTAGTTTCAATGAATCTACTTTAAGAATGGCTAAGTCTGGATCCAACCCATTCTAGTATTAACCTGGTGCCCAAATTCATCAAGGTAGGGGCCAAGGTAACATTGCTGGGGAGAGTGTTCCATAACTGCTGCAACACTAGAGAAAAGGCCTCTGAATGCAAGGGCAACTAAAGAAAGGTCTCTGAAGAGAATCTGAGCAAGGCAAGTTCATATGGGTGCAGGCAGAGCTATATAAATAAGAAGCTTTCAATACCACCTCTCCCCAATGAAAGTTAAATATTAGACATCTACCCATTGAAAATCAAATGCATGCAATGAGGTTAAGCAAACAACCTCAACAATAAACATGAAATCTTCAGCAGAAAGATACAATACATACTGAGGAACAAACAATAAGATTAAACTAAAGTGAAGCCAGAAATAAGTTCTCAAATATTTAAAGGTGCTCACTTTTCACTGTAAAGCTCCTATTCTTTGCAGCACTTTTTATTCAGAAATGGTTTAATTTATATTTTCATATTCAGGTAGGTCAACACAGTAATCAACATATCTGCAATCTTATGCACTGCTGCTCTCTTTATGGGGTTCTGTACTTTGTCACTTTGTTGCATCAAAATACGCATTTGTTCTTCTTTGCTTCTTGCACAGAGTCCTCACGTATTCAATCAAAGTTCCACTTCTGTGGAAATATTGTTGCAGAGAGACCACAGTAAATTGTAGAGCACATGCTTTGCATGCATGAGGTCTTTGGTTCGGTCCCTGGCATCTCTAGGTAAAAGAATCTCAAAAGCAGTATTGAGGGTGATTTATTCCAGAGATCTTGAAGGGCTGCTACCAGATGGAGACAATATTGGGCTAGATGTTCCAATGATTTGGCAGGACAATGCAGCTTTGTATGTTCATATTGTATTTTCACAGCAGGTACATTAAAATATTTTGCCTCAGAGAAAAACATATTTCTTCTCACCCAGATTGCACATTCATTGCTAACATAAATTGTCATGTGGCATCTGATTGTACAATTGTCACAAGCACCCAATGGACTTGTCTGAAACATAATTAAGTGACCACTGCTACAATTTTTCCTTCCCCATAAAATTTTGTGAATTTAAGTTATTTGAAAGTTGTCATCCCCACCCACCATCTGTTACAGTATGGAAGCATAAATTTTACACAGCAAGCATAAGCACACTACCCCCTTCATTTTCCTCTCTCAGCAGAGCTCTGCCATTTGGTGAATATTTCGTTAAATGAATTCCACTATCTCCTCAAATGAAATGAACACTGACAAATTATTCCCCCCACCCCACCATCACCAAGGGAACAAAAAGCAGTATGAGTATGCTACCGTAGCAAAGCTATACCCTTTGTTCTTCCATCTATTACTTTTGGATAGAATATCATCCTATCATCAGAAAAAGAAACTTGCAGAGACAGAGTACAACAGCTAAGGTGCAGCTGGATCATGCTTTGACTGATTTTGCTGACAAGCTCCACTGATTTCAATGGGACTAAAAGCTTACTTTTGCTGCAGCATGCCTCAGTTCAGTTTTGCTCAGTGCTCGTTTCACAGGGCCTGCATTACCCTTGCATTTAATCAACTGATGTTAAAACCTCTACTTAATTATAAGTAAATGCATCCTATGTTTATGTAAGTCAGCTACCTCATTGCAAAAAGCTGTTCCCCAACTTTTAAAATATCATTTTCTTGCCTCACAATGATGGACAAGGGTTTGCTTGCTAGCTATTCCTTGAAATCCAAAAGTCTAAGTGCTCATATCAGAAACCAACATATAAAACATCTGTTGCAGGTAGCCATTGTCAGTCCATTGGGGGGGGGGGATCCAAAAGCAACAGTAGCAAAATACCTTTATTGGTATACAAACCAAAATAGTAACTCTTCTTCTGTATGGATCTTAAGCAAAATAAAAGGGATGGGGAACAGAAAGGATGTTAGTGGGCAATGGGCATAAGGAAAAAAATTATGGTCTGGATATTGTAACAGGTCTTGGAGGGAGCACTCCTATGTCCACTAGTCAGTGGCTAGATGGCCATAGGATATGTGGATTTCCAGGAACCAACCTCGGAGCCCATGCTCCGAGATCGGTTCCCAGAGAACGGCCCCGCACTCCATGCTCAGAAGAGGAGCGGCCAAAACAGGGCGTTATGGGGGGTGTTCCAGGGCAGGGAAGGCAGAAATGCAACTATGACACATCCTATGTGTCGTCCGGCAGCCTCCTCCCCTGCTCCACCTTCCCGCAGGTAGACAGCTGAAATCAGCTGTCTAGCCACAAATGCAGGGCAGGAGAAGTGCGGAGGGGACAATCCCCTCCGTGCTTCTCCTGCCCTGCACTGGATAGGTGGTCGCCTCCGAGTTCGGAGGCAGCCACCTATCTCAGTAAGGATTGTGCCCTTAGGTGGAATGGTGCTTTGCAAACTTAATTAGGTTAGAAGCGTTCTAGTGCAAAAAGATCTCGGGCTACAGTAAGTCATGCTAGATACTTCACCATTATCGTTTCTAGGTTATATAACTAGACCTTGGGCTTTGCACCTAAGAGTTACATTAAACCCATGGTTTTGCCTTGCACTCATGTATCTTTTTATACTTTGAATAGCAGCCCCTGGGGAGAAGTGGGGCATGACCATGGCCAGGACTGTGGCACAGGTGGCCACTGTTCCAAGGAAAATCACCCTCTAAAAGCTCCTATTTGCAGTGGGAGGGAAGATGTTTTAGGAGGGTAATTTTCATCATTGCTGCTACTTGAAGGTAAAAGCACAAGGCCAAATCACACCTTTAATATAATGTGTGGATCTGACTTGAGATTCTCCCCTGATATAAATGAATGGCCTGGTACATACATTTACCAGGGGGCTGTGCCAATGGATGGAAAAGAAGCATGAGCCACTCCTTTCAGCTTTGTAGATAACCTGGACCCTGAATGTGAATGGCCAGTCCAGAAAATGAATGCGATGGAAGAATCTGTATAGCTGGCCATTTGGAATACAAGCCCCAGCTCACATGGTGGGATAATTGCATGGATGACATGAGTCACTCACACTAGTTCTCCATCCCCCTATTGCAGCACTCCCCTGACTTAATGTAAAAAGTGAAGCTAAGTATGTGTCTGCTGCTCTCCACAGACACATGGTTGCTTTAATATTTAGCATCTGAACACTGCTGCTGACCTTTGAAATTTGTTAAATACTTGAGAAAAGGTTCTCTATTTTAAAATATGCCCAAAGCAATTTTCTCATAAGGTTTGTCCAGATCAATCACAAAATAGTCCGCCAGACTGGCTTTAAATTATGAGACCTTAAAGTTAAAATTGGGACATAATATTAGGTGTCCCCCCACCCCACCCACGAGTCTTTCAGCAACAGTGCAGATGCTTTTTAAAACTTTACAAAAGGCAATCTTCTAATATCACAGGTTTTCACATTTAAATTTCTGCAACCTTCTAAAGTTGTACAAATTCTGATAAAAACAAATAAACTCAAGCTTTCCCACTCCATTCTTCAGACATTGCCCAAAACAGGATGTAGGAGTTGGGAACTATTGATTTCTACTAAAGCACAGGTAGAGAACCTCTTTCAGCTCAAGGGCTCGATTCAATTTCAGAGAGTCTCTCAGGGGTCGCATTCCAGTGGTGAGTGGGGCCAAGGCAAAGGAGACGGGGCTGAAGGCAAAAGGGGTGGGACCAAAATACGAACAACCCCCAACCCAGAATTCAGCATAGCTCTTACTGCCAGTAACGAAAGCCTTAGGAGAGACATTTCAACTTTTCAAAATGGGGGAAAAACTGCACAAAAGCTGGGGAACTACCAAATGATTGGTGGTTGGAGGAAAGGAGGTGGGGCCAGAGAAAAGGGCATGGCCATCTGGGGAACCCGAGGGGCTAGAAGACTGGATTCAGTCTTCAGGCCTGAGGTTCCTCATCCCTGCATGAGACCAGCAACCCATCAGTACAAGACTACTGGAAAGTGACTATAAATTTATCCCTTAGGGAGATTTCACAGGTGATCCAAAGCACATCATATGGGCCCTGCCCACACTACAATGGTGAGTGTAGTGTTTTTATTAGCACAAGCATGTTATCATTTGAACATGCTTTATGTGTTTCAGTGCAGAGTCATCATGCAGATACAGGAGATTCAAAACCCAATTAAAGAATGTCTTTTGCTACAGCAATCTTTAACCTGTAAAGGAACACACGTAAGTTAAAACATAAAAATACACAACCCATCATCTATAAATCTATACAGAGGAGATTAAAAGGTCAAGATATTCTGCAGTAATATCCTTCAAATAATTCTGAAGGAAATGTCAAAGACCAAGTACAAAGCTTTCTCAAAATATTACACAGAGTTCTCTCAAAATGTTCTACAAAGTACAACGTTTTCTCAAAATATTACAAATAACCATTATTTATCTTGACTTACAATAGGCAATATTGGTTGTTAAATTCCAATGCTAGCCAGCTGATTAGGAAAATAAACATGAATTTGTCACTTGTTAACCCCTGTTAAATATGGCTAAAATTGATTCACATTCTACCGTATATCCAATTTCACCATAAACTATGTAATCGGTAGTTATCCTGTATTGCTGGTTAATTCTTCCAATAACCGGTGATAAGGATAACTATAGATAATGCAGAAAGGAAACACACAGGCACTACAGTATTTTTGGCCACAGTATATTAAGTCTATTAATAGTGTTTATATAGTGTGGCCAAAGATAGAGACACAGAAATGTAACCATATTGCCTAGGGCCAAAGTACACAATGCATGTAGTTGTGTGTTTCTCATCTAGGAAGCAGCCTCCGAGGCTGCCATTGGGAGCAAAAGAGCTGAAGAGCTGATTAACTCTTTCCCTTCTGCTGTTTGTCCACTCAAAAACACCCTACCAAAGCTGCTTTTCTCCCCTTGGTAAGCTAGATAGGATATCCCTCCTCCCCCATGAGAAAAGTAGATTGGGAAAGTTGGTTTTGAGTAGGCAAATGGCAGTAAGGGAAAGTTAAGCATAGCTCCCTTCCATTTCCAGTGACAACCTCCAAGGCTACTTTTCAATTAAAAAAAAAAATCAGAGGAAAGAAACATGTATATAATGTGCAGCTTGGTCCTTAAAGCCCAGTAGCTGAGCTGCAGAGCAGACAGAACAAAGTCTCGCAAGAGACTCCGTTGCTATGAGTCCCAGCTGGTAACATCTAGAGCTGAAACATTCACCTCACCATCAAATCTGAGAACTAGTAGTTATGCAGGGAGCAAGCTCTAGCACCAAATTTTTGGTAGTTTGTGGCTGTCATCTGTGGCGTAAGTTACTTATACTTGACACAAGGCAGAGGGAGACTTGGTCAAATATGAGGTATTAAGGATAGTAACCAGAATTCATGAAGACCATATAATTCATAGCAAGGAATACCAAATCCAGAAAGCAAGACAGGAAAGCAAATGTTGAACTTAATCCAGAGTATGGACATTGAGGGGTGGCGATAGCCAGTGCATATGATGTCGGGGGCAGGATCAGCAGCACGATCCTACCACCTCTTGTACAAATTAGTGCCCCAAAGCACACAGAGGGCAACTCACTCAAAGAGAAAGAAGTCACAACATTCTACCATATGCTTATGATACTGGAACATTGCAACATCTCTTCAGGAAAAAAAAATGGCACAGGGACATGTGAATGGCAATATAATTGAATTAGATTACAAACTACAGCCAAAACAAACAAACAAACAAACAATCACAAGCTCCAATAGCCATGCATTTAATTAAATATATGCTGATCTCAAAACTAATAAAGATAAGTATCTGTAAAGACATGTCTTTCACAAAAGTCTCATTAAAAACAGCCACCAAACCACAAATCTGTGTTAAGGGATTTCTTTGTATTTTAATTAAACATAAAACAACTGTGATGAGATAATCGTAGCAATTTGTACAGACTCATTTTCTACCTTTTAGTTATGTTCTCAGCCAAAAACTGTTAATTGCATACTCCTAGCTGAGCAGTTTAAAATGCATCCTTCTTCCGTCTGCATATTATGTTCTCATTCATGAAAAGAAAAAAAAATGTCCAAAGCAAATAAACCTTAAATTCTCAGCTATTGAGCTAAAACTCTCCCACCATGAACACTCAAGCAAATGTGCTAAACCAGGACAGAAATGGATCAAAAACCCACACCTGCTAATTTTAGAATAAGCGTAATCTCAAATATGAAATCTGTATAAGCTATGAAGGAATCAACCCTCAAATGAAGAAGAGGAGAGGCTTGGTATCTGATTCATTCTTACACATGACTTTGAGAAGGCGTGCATGATCTATAAAGAAACATCATGTGCACAGCCAATGGCTGGGTTCTTTCCCACACAAACATCAACTTCCCTTCTCTCCCTTGCCCATCTGGTGTGAATCAATAGATAGATAAATAATAGGGAACTATTGCGGGTGAGCTGAACCTCACATTACATTGGAAAGAAAAGCAGGAAGTGAAAATGGGTTAAGAGGAAAGATGGGGGAAGAGACAGAAAGATTCTCTTACATACTCAGTACCTACAGTAGAATGTCAAGGAAAGAGGGAAACAACTGGGCAAGAAAAGTTTCATCCTCTTCCACAACTGTGGATCTTCTAGAAAGACAGAGGCAATCTCCTATATGTGACTATAACACCATCTATCACCTTGTTGATGGCAACATGACTGTTTCTGTGAATACAGGTGGATGAATCTGTCAACTTCAGTTTCTCATTTACCCAATTTAATGTAATTTCTCCAGTCTTAAATTTAGTTTGTTATAAACGCTATGAGATTTTTAAAATATTTGCATGGAAATTCATAAGCTTTTTTGCACATTTTCCCTAATACATACATTTTTGTATGTTTAATACGCACATTTTGGCAAGCAATTTTCCTAATGCACTTTTGAACATTATTTTCGTTAATATACATATTTCTGTGCATAGTTTTTGTTTGGATTTTGTATTGCAAAATTTGGAGAAGTAAAAATTTTGAAGAATAACTGAGTTTCAGTTCACAGAGTGGTCCAAAAGTGAGAAATTAGGTAAGTTCATATTAAAATGCAAACTGAACAAAATTCTCCCCCATTGCTATGTGTGAAACAATGATCACAGAACATCTATCACAGGCAGAGCTTTCCTATTGTCTCAAACAATACTCTTCAATGGAAACAATTCAGCCACTGAAGCAGCAATTCATAGAGCAATTAAACAGGTGATGCATATGTGTGCACACACACACACGTGTGTGTGTGTGTGTGTGTGTGTGAGAAAGATTGAGAGAGAGAGAGAGAGTATCAAACCTGAGTTTTGTTCCTGATAGGATCGTTGTTGTTGTTGTTGTTTTAAGTGTGTAATTATTTAAACAATTGTGATTAATCACAGTCACAGGTTGCTAACTTTCATCCCACTAAGGCTAAAATACTAAACACAGTTACCAGGAAGTCAATTAACTCAACAAGGCATGCTTAGGAGTGTGCTGTCAAAGTAACTTATTTGAAAAACACAAATGCTCACTTCACCATGACTGAAATAATACAACACATACAGCAATACAGAGCAAAATGAAGGCCATGATGCTGAGGAGAGAAGAGTAACCTGATGAGTTTTCAGGTAACTGAAGGCCATTTCAAGTGAAGAATAAATTCACACCAAGGGCTGGAACCACTCCTGGTTTCTTTGTTGACACTAAGCTATCAGATATAGTTATTTGTAAGTAGGGACGTACGGATTCCCCACCTTCCATTCCGGTGGGGAATCCACCCAGGGGCAGAGATCCGTTCCTCTCCCCCCGGAATCTTCCAGAGCAGCTCCACTCCGCGAGGATTCTGCGGAGCCACCCGGTTTGAACGAGGCTTACCTGGACCCGTTCGCCTCTGTGCCGATCGCCATTTTTCTTCAAAGAGACTTATGTGCAAATAGACTTATATGCAAAATAGAGTCGTGAATTTTGCGTATAAGTCTATGTGTCCATAGATCGTTCCAGTCTCCCTTTCCCATTCCAGGCCAGCTACATGGGGGTAGCAGCTTGACAAGAGAGTCTAGCCAAAAATGCAAGGTGCGGGAGCATGGAGAGGATCCACGAGTTTGGAGGCTGGCAACTATCTTCGTAGGATTGCACCCCTAGTCACATATCTCTTCTAGCAGGCTACAACAAAGTTATTAGGGAACGCAGCCCTCACTCAGCAACAGATTACATGTTTTGCATGTGAACGGCACTAGTTTCAATCCCTAACATCTCCAGGTCGGCCTGGGAAAGACTTCTGCCTGAAATCCTTGAGACCTGGAGACAATACTGAGCTAGATGGACTAAGGGTATGACCCAACATAAAGCAGCTTTCCTCTGTTTTCAGTTTTATTTATTTAATAGATATATATACTGCCTTTAGTTTGTAATGTGGCACATTACAAACACAACTGGTGGGCCACTGCTGAAAAGGCCCTGTCCTTTGTACCCACCAGCCTAATATCTCTTAATTTGATGTCAGCAAACAGGGCTTCTGAGAGTGATCTCATAGCCTAGGCAGGTTCATATGGGTAAAGGTGATCCTTCAAACAAATAGCCTGAACCGAAACCCAAGATGATTGATTAGTCTCCACTAGTTTGGGTTCTGGAAATCTAAAACACTATAAGAAAATTCGTAATAAAGCTGTATACAGCAATTCTACCTCCAGCCACAAGATATCATACCTAAAGCAACGATAAAACTTATCAGTGCTTAGATACAAAGCATTTTTAGTTTAGGCTCTTAAGATAATGGAGAAAATTCCTTTAGAAATATTAATATATGGAAACACACACACACACACGAAATTATACTATTTTTAGCTTTATGCAAAATGCTTGCTTTTTTGCACACTTGGAGAAAGAGGATATATCTATTAAATACTTGTGGAGAGGGATAGGATGATAGGACAAACATTATATACATACTTTGGTGCACTAGTAGAAGTCATAAATATAATAAAACCCTAGGAGATAGAGTTTTCCACACCATAGATTCCAACATCCATGTGAATTTTTTTTATATTGCTCATTTTCCACTAGTTTATCAGCTAGGATTTGAGCACATCTGCATGTCCTCCTGACGTACAAAACACAATTAAGAAGAAACTCATGCATTAGGATTCATGTGGTCCAGTTACTCTATAAAGGTAACTACAGTATATTACTGCATATCTAAATGTACTCTGCACATTAGCCCCTTAGGTATCTATTGCCCTACTATCTCATCCTGATAGTCCCTTCACTGTGAGAATATTCCATACTGTCAAGATGAATTTGTTTTATTACAATTGTTTATAAAGCTCCTAATGTTGTACCAAACTAGTTTTTGCAGTACCTTACTTGCTAAGTGGACATTTTCACCATGGAACTTACACATTAAGTTTGGTCTCGGTCATACCAGCTAACATTGACATTAATGAGGGAACACTGTGCACGATCCAATCCATCACGGGTCCAGAATGCGTATGTGGAAGATTCCCATAGATTCAAGAGACATCTGCTTTTCTCCCACCATTGCCTACTTGAGTGAATGAACATGTGATGCAGGCAGGTAGCACAGTGGGACTTCGGAATGCACTCCCATTCAGATCTTGTTTAGTGCAAGTTACTCATAGTCCGGGCACAACAAATATGCATGGGTAACATGGGGAATCTGGATGCGGTATGGGAGGTGCACACAGATGTCCCATACTGCCACCTAACAACTGTTCATTCTGCATACACACTCATAGGCAAGGGATGGAAACAGGGCTTATGGAGCTTATGGGAACCCTCCATGTGCAACTGCTAGGCCATTGGTGGACTGCATCATGATCTAAATATATAGTTACAGTTTTCATCCTCACAGACATGTCACAAGTCAATGAATTTCCAAGTACAAATAAAATGTAATGTATTAGAGTCTATTAAAAACCAAACTGTCTATGATAATATAGCTAGCCAGTTAAAATAGATCATTAAAGTAGTATTTAGAAGATTATTAGGGAATGAAAATTAATCTTGCATTAGGGATTACACAAGAAAATATGGGTGGTAAACTACAGTTTTACATATCCACAAATCATATATGTTACATTTTAGAAAATATATCACAGACTCATAGAATCATAGAGTAGTAGGGTTGGAAGGGGCCTATAAGACTATCAAGTCCAACCCCCTGCTCAATGCAGGAATCCAAGTCAAAGCATCCCTAACAGATGGCTGTCCAGCCTCATCTTAAATGCCTCCAGTGTGGGAGAGCCCACCACCTCCCTAGGCAATTGGTTCCATTGTCAAGGAACACAACATAAAAGATGGCTACTATAGCAGAAAAAAAAGGATCTGGCTTTGACTAACCATGAAAAAGGCAGGATAAAGAGGGTGGGGAAGGGGAGTCCCTCTTGAAATCAGTATGCTTGGGGCAAGAAATTGAACCCAAAGAACATTCCGCTCACCACTTGTGTTGCCCATAAAGGCTTCAGAACATTTGGCTACTTGTACTGCTATAGAACTGTACTGCTGTGTAAATACAGGTTTATCTTTCTACAGCCAAAACGCCTGTTTTGTTGCTGATTAGGAAAATAAACATTCATGAAACCACAGAGATAATATCTAAAAAAATAATTAATATGTGACATTTAAAATTATATGATTATAGCTAAAATGAGCAATTACATCTAGTGTTAGTTCCTCCAGTGCATAATTATATAGGAAAACGTAAACCCTACATGTAAAACAGCTGATTACTCACTTTCATGGACATGCTGGAGATGTATTATATCTGGCAGGGTGCTGGAATGTGTTTGGGGTGGGGCCTCCTATCCAAGCCCACTTCTGCGGCCTCTCCTACTGGCTACTGTCAACAGCTGACCAGCCACTCTTCTACCCTGCAGGTACTTAAGAGTGGGGGCTGCCAGAGGCAGCACTTCTGCGCATGCCTCAGCGTCGCACAAAGTGTGACGCTAAGTGCATGCTTAGCGTTGCACTTTGAGATGCATAGTGGAGCTCAGGCAAGACCTGCCCGCTGCCTTCCCAGAGACATCTTCAACCAGCTAGTGGCAGCAAATAGCAGCAGCAGAGGGCAGCAGCTTCAAAGAACAAGAAGAAAGGGGCAAATGCAGATCTTCACTTGCTCCTTCTTAGCTGTTTCTCTCTCTTTTATATTGTTTATATTTTATGTTTTAACATTTGTAATATATGTCTGGGAAATACATTGAGTCACTCAGGGGGTCGGGGGGGATGCCACCATAGATATGGTCATGGGTAGTTATGACACTGAGAGATCAACAGGCCAGCTGAGGAGAAGAGGGGCGAGATACCTTACAGCTATCCCCTCTTCTGGTTCTTCCCCCAAACAGCTGGTTCCTGGTGGCCTTGCCAGCTTGCCCTCAAGTCTGGTGGTGCTGCTGCTGAATGTCAGGTTGGTCCAAAATAAAACCTCCCTCATCCATGATTTCATTGTGGATGAGGGGGCCAACCTGGTATGTATTACTGAGACCTGGGTGGGGAAACTGGGAGGGGTTACTCTCTCCCAGCTGTGCCCTCCTGGGTACTCGATGCAGCACCGACACCAACCTGAGGGGAGGGAGTGGTGGCCATGGACTATAGGAATTTGATCTCCCTCTCTAGGCTTCCTGTTCATTCAAGTGTGGATCTTTAGTGTCTGTACGTTCTGTTGGGTACCCAGGACAGTTTAGGGATTCTGCTGGTGTACTGCCCACCCCACTGCCTATCAGACTCCCTGCCTGAGCTGACGGAGGTGGCTTCGGACTTGGTGTTGAGGACCCCTAGGATGATGGTCCTGGGGGATCTCAACTTCCATGCTGAGGCCACTGTATCCGGGGGTGGCTCAGGACTTCATGGCCACCATGACAACCATGGGGCTGTCCCAACATGTCATCAGCCCAACGCAGTGAAAAGCACACATGCCTGATCTGGTTTTCTCAACTGGGCAGGAGGATGGGGTCTGAAAGTGGGGGAATTAACGTCTGTCCCTTTGTCATGGACAGATCACTTCCTACTGAGGTTTAGACTCTCAGAAGCCTTTACCCTCTGCAAGGGTGGGGAAGCTATTAAAAAGGTTTTCCCTTGGAAGCTAATGGATTCCGATAGATTCCAAAAGGCTCTGGGGGATTTTCCTGCTGGTATGGCTGGTGCTCCTGTCAAAGCCCAGGTCGCTCTGTGGAATGCAGAGATGACTCGGGCGGTTGACATGATCACGCACAAACGCCCTCTCCTCGTGAGCAAAGCTGGCCAGCTCCTTGGTATACACCTGAACTGCAGGCAATGAAGCAAGAGGGGAGACGGCTACAATGCAGGTGGAGAAAAACTCATGCTGCTGAATCTGACCGAACACAGGTTAGAGATCATTATCGAGCCTACTCTGTGGCAGTCAGGGTGGCAAAGGGACAGTTCTTTTTCACCAGCATTGCATCTTCTCAGCATCATCCAGCGGAGCTTTTCTGAGTGATTCGCAGCCTGTTACATTCTGAGTCAGGGAGAGAGACTATGGAACCCTCGGTAGCACGCTGTGACAAGTTTGCATGGCATTTTGAAGATAAAGTTGCTCAGATTCATCATAAATTGGACACTGCAGTTAATGCAGTTCCATTAGTAGAGGTGTCCAGAGCACTGTCTGGTCCAGTTTTATTGGATGAGTTTTAGTTATTGAGGCCTGAGGATGTGGACAAGGTGCTTGGCCAAGTCCAGTCGACCACCCTTCATGGCTTATTACATCAAACAAGGAGGGGATGTCTGACTGGGTCCAGGAGTAGTTGTAAATTCCTCCTTGAGAGAGGGAGTAGTGCCATCCTCTTTAAAAGAGGTGGTAATCAGGCCACTCCTGAAAAAGCCTAACCTGGACCCAGAGAATGTTAACAACTACAGGCCAGTGACCAACATCCCCTTCCTGGGCAAGGTGCTTGAGCAGGTGGTTGCGGGACAACTCCATGCACTCTTGAATGAAACAGATTATCGAGATCCATTTCAAGAAGGCTTCAGGACAGGATTTAGAACAAAAATTGCCTTGGTGGCCCTGTGGGATGACCTTTGCCAGGACAGCGACATGGGGGGTGCAACCCTGTTGATTCTCCTGGACCTCTCAGCAGCTTTCGATACCATCGACCATGGTATCCTTCTGGATAGGTTGTCTGGGTTGGGAGTTGGAAGCACTGCACTGCAGTAGTTCCACTCATACTTGGATGGCTGATTGCAGAAGGTGGTCCTGGGGTATTATTATTTTGTGTCTTGGCAATTATGCCATGGAGTTCCACAGGGCTCTCTTTTATCCCCTCTGCTGTTCAACATCTACATGAAACCGCTGGGGGAGGTTATCTGGAGGTCTGGGCTGATGTGCCATCAATATGCGAATGACACCCAACACTACCTCTCTTTTTCATCAAACTCAGGTGAGGCAGTGGCTGTTCTGAATCAGTGCCTGAGCATGGTAACGGACTGGATAAGGACCAATAAACTGAAACCAATCCAGACAAGATGGAGGTACTGTTAGTAGGTGGTTTGTCTGCCTGGCTAGGTGATGTCCAACCTGTTCTGGAGGGGGTTGCACTCTTGCACCCAGAACTGTCACTTGAGGCACAGGTGAACTCAGTGGCATGGAGCACTTTTTGTCAGCTTAGGCTGGTATACCAACTACACCCTGATCTGGACACAGATAGCCTGGCTAGAGTTATCCATGCTCTGATAAGTTCTCATCTGGATTACTGCAGTGCATATGTGGGGTTGCGTTTGAAAACGGTCTGGAAACTTCAGCTAGTCCAAAATAGAACAGCAAGATTGTTAACAGGGACTGGCCAAGAAGATCATATTATGCTAGTACTTATTTATTTACTTATTTATTCATTTCTATACCGCCCAATAGCCGAAGCTCTCTGGACGGTTCACAAAAATTAAAACCAAACAACACACAATAAAGCAATTTGAAATATACAGAACATTAAAACCACAATATAACAATACAACCACAATAAAACCTAGCAGCAGTGCAGGAGTTTAAAATACAGATTTAAAACAGCAAAGATAAAAATTTAGAAAGCTAAAATGCTAAAATGCCTGGGAAAATAAAAAGGTCTTCACCTGGTGCCAAAAGGAATACAATGTAGGTGCCAGGCGAACCTCACTAGGGAGCTCATTCCAGAGCTGGGGTACCACAACAGAAAAAGCCCTCCTCCTAGTAGCCACCCGCCTCACTTCCTTTGGCAGGGGCTCATGGAGAAGGGCCGCTGATGATGATCTTAAGGTCCGGGCAGACACATATGGGAGGAGGCGATCCTTCAGGTTACCTGGCCCCAAGCCGTTAAGGGCTTTGAATGTTAACACCAGCACTTTGAATCGGGCCCGGAAATGGACTGGCAGCCAGTGCAGCTGGAAAAGTACTGGCGTAATATGAGCTCGCAGACCAGTCCCTGTTAACAATCTTGCTGCCCTATTTTGGACCAGCTGAAGTTTCTGGACCGTTTTCAAAGGCAGCCCCACATATAATGCATTGCAGTAATCCAGACGAGAAGTTATCAGAGCATGGATAACTGTAGCTAGGCTATCTCTGTCCAGAGAAGGGCATAGTTGGTATACCAGCCTAAGCTGATAAAGAGTGCTCCGTGCCACTGAGTTCACCTGTGCCTCAAGTGACAGTTCTGGATCCAAGAGCACCCCCAAACTACAAACCTGATCCTTTAGGGAGAGTGCAACCCCTCCAGAACAGGTTGAATATCATCGAGCCAGGCAGACGAATCACCCACTGTCTTGTACCTCTGTCTTGTCTGGATGCCACACAACAACTGGAAATAGACTTCCAATAAAACCAGATCAAGCGTGTGTCCTTTTATATGCGTTGGGCCGATGACATGTTGGGACAGCCCCATGGTTGTCATGGTGGCCATGAAGTCCTGAACCGCCCCGGATACAGCAGCCTCGGCATGGAAGTTGAGAGCCCCCAGGACCATCATCCTGGGGGTCCTCAACACCAAGTCCGAGACCACCTCCGTCAGCTCAGTGTTGACACTGAGTGTTGATTGGGTGTTCACCAGGTGAACACGTTTTTATTCTCCCAGTATTTTAGCATTTTAGTTTCCTATTCTTTTAGCTTCGGTATTTTAAATCTGTATTTTAAATATCTGCATTGTTGCTAGGTTTTATTCTGGTTGTATTGTTATATTGTGGTTTTAAGCTTTTATATTTTATGTTGCACTCTGTGGTTTTAACATTTGTGAACCACCCGGTCAGCTTCAGCTATTGGGTGGTATAGAAATAAATAAATAAATAAATAAATAAATAACTTTGTAAGATGAATAATATCTTGTCTGACAATTGTCTTGAAAATTCTGCAGTGTATGTAAAATAACTTCACAGAACATATTTCAAACAATTTTGAGTGTCTGTGGCCATCTCTTGGATTCTGCTATGCATTCGCAGACTTTCTACCTTTTGGTGTCAATTAGCTGAAAGAATCAAGGCTCTGTCTCATGAATATCATTCACATAAATGTATATTTAACACTGTTAAATAATAATTTACTACAATTGGTTTGTAACAAGAGTTAACTTTTTTTTATAAGCATAAGTTTCTCTATTGCAATTTCCATTAAATTAATACTTGAAATACTTGAGCAATATTTGACTGGTCAATTGACCAAGTATGTTTTGATTTGCCAAATGATCAGCCATAACACACATTGATTACAATGGACCTTGAATAAAGCTGTACATCAGACACAAGATTTGACTTGGACTCATATTCAGCACTTCAGAAAACGACCTGATTCTGCTTTGACAGATTCTATGGCTGTCTGCTTTGACTCAGGTACTGAACCAGAGTTAAGATTTAGAAATGTGAGGCTTCATACCTTCCACTGACTATCAAGATTTTTCCCCCATTTGTTAGAAGTGGATGGAATCTGTAAGTATATTAGCCCCTTGGGAGGGGATTATGTCTACCAAATGCAGACATAAATAGATACAGTGGTTTCTGTGCTACATGCCTTTATATTTTGATTTTTTTTTAAAGGGAACCAATAACTTTATTTATCTGCAGAACTGCAAGGAATTTTCAGGAATAGTTGCCCCATATTGGGGAGGGGGGGAATTGAGCCTTCCTAGTTTCAGATGACTAGGTGCAGGGAGTTATGTGCAAGGACAGCACTCTGAGGGTATCCAAAAAGGGACATACTTATTCCCCTAGGTTCCTTGTGGACCATCACTCCAAAAATGACAGACAGCATAGAGGTTGCCCTATGTATGAAACATGCAAAGTTTAAGAAAGATAAGTGCAGCAATTTATGTGGAAGGGGAGTCCTCAAAGTGTTTGGGGGTGTGATTCACTTTCCCTTGCCTTTCCCCATGTTTTGGGGGCAATTTGCATGAAAACAGCATACATCATAGAGGTGTCTGCAGGCAAGAAATCTACAAAGTTTCAGAAGGATATGTGCAGGGGCTAGGGGATTATGATGACTGAAAACCAGTTTAAGCCTTTTGTCATAGTGCAACCTGGTGGTGAGAATGCCCATCTCACAATCCTATCCTTGCCTGGCCCCAACACAGTGATTGGAGAACCCCTGGTAAAATACGCCCTATGATTAGAAGGTGGACCTGTCAGTCACTCAACCTCCCATCCCTCCTCATCAGCACTGAAGAGAAATGAAAGCAAAAGACACTATTTTTGGAGACACATTTCTGAAGTCCAAACTAAGTCTTGTTGAGGGTTCAGGTTTTGTTCTGGTCATTTTGGAGGGAAGGTCACTTTACCTTGAGAGGCAGCAGAAACAGACTGAAGGAGATCAATTCAGCTTGGGCTTCAGTCTAATTCAATGGGTGTCTCTAGTCGTGAGTAATGTATTTATTTATTTATGCATGCATGCATGCATGCATGCATTTATTTAATTATATTTTTAATCCACCCAATAACCAATGTTCTCTTGGCAGAGTATTCAAAACTATAGCCCATGTGACAGATCATTATTACATGACACCCTGAACTTACCCATTTCTAACACAGAACACTAAAGCAATGCCAATCTAAATACTGCTCAGCTAAAACAGCCTCTCAGAAGAAAGGGGTTTTGTAAGATATCAAATAAGGATGCTCACAAAAGCAAGTTTCTGTGTTCAGTTCATCATGAGTCGGACAGGGACCTGCTCTATTTTTTTCTATTGAAGTCTGCATTCCTCACAGGTAATCTGTTGGGGGCCACACAGCAGTAGTGAGCAGGGCCTAAGCCAACACTGGGCCACTGGGCTGGCCAAAGATACATTGCTGCCTGAGGCGAAGGACAAGATGGCTCTCCATTCCATCTAAAGAAGCCGACTGGAGAAGCAGTTGAATCTTACTTCAACACTGGAGATAGGATAGGGCCCTGCACCACAGGCACCAGGCTAACTCAGGGGGCTCAGGACAAGCTGTGTAGCATACACAGCTCCATCCTCCAGTGAAGATAAATGTCTGGGGGAGGAACAGCTGAGGGACTACTGCTGCTGCCCCTGGCATTTGCTGCCTGAGGCGGTTGCTTCCTTCTGCCTAATGGTAGGGCCAGCCCTGCTGGGCAGAACCAGAGCCAAAAGTGGGTGGGTCATGGCTCTTCTCTTTCTGCCACCCACTTTTCTCTCTTTCCCTCTTCCTTCCTACCTGCCAGAGATCAGATCACTCTTGCCAGATCAGAAGGCTTTTGAAATTAGCTGAGGGCTGCATGTGGCCCCAGGGCTGCAGGTTGCCCACCCATGAGTTAAAGACTGCTTGGTGCAATAAGTGGGGCAGAACTAGACTAACCAATAGTTAATCGATCACATATGGAAGTATGCAACGGAGCCATCATTGGAATGCGGAAACAATATTTGGGGGGACAATGAGCAATATCCTAGCAGCAAATGCCTGTTCTGACTTCTAGCCTAGAGACAGAAGCAGAAAGTCTTCTACTGTAGACTGAAACATTTCTGTGTCCATACAGTAAAATGTTCCTGAGGAAAAACATTTCAATTTCAACAGAAATTGAAAATTCTTCTAGAAATTATTATCTTCCAGAGTCTTCTCAAATCACTAATATTTAGGGGTTTTATTACATGAGACTTTTAACCTGTCACTTTACCGAGGCTTCTGCTTCCAGATTCTTTGTGGGATGAAGTTTGGCTCCTTTACACATGTTTTTCCCCCCAGGGTTTTTCGTTCTCTGCCTTTCTACATGTTCCATTACACAACCACTAGGTGGCACTGTGGTACAGCAGAATTGTGCAAATACACTAGGGATTCATGCCACCACACACAGAAATACCAGACTTCCCTCGCTAGAAAAACCCTCCTGCTATGATGGTTGCAAAGAACGGGAGAGGCCCTAGAGGAAGACAACATCATGTAAAGGACCTGCAAACTACCATGAGCGAGGAATCAGGAGCACACAACAAATGCCTCATGTAGGAAGTCTCTAGTAATGCAAACTTTCTACACTATCAAAACAGAAAAAAAAATCACAATTTAATGTTTAAATATTCAACTGGTATATTAGTTTCTTATATCTAGCTCTTCATTTAAAGTACAGAGAGAACTTTAAATTATGCTAAAATATTCTTGGTGTTAAAAAATGCTGTGCTTAGGAATGGGTTATGCTAGTACAGTCCAGTATTATGCAAGAGTCAATATTACAAATGTCACTATATCAACTCTGTCCACAAACAAAACATTGTGTAATTAGCTGAAGCATTTTAAAGGGCCAAACTACAATGTATGGAGCAAGAGCCACGATTAGTCTTCCAAGAAGCAGACATTATTTTTTTAAAAAACCTGAAATGTGACCATGGAGGGGTGAAGAATGTGCTGCTAATTTCCTTGCCGCAGTGGCAATGGGACAGAGAGTTAACCTTTTCCACACATGTTCTTTTTCCCCAATCAAAAAAATCTCATCCCCAGGTTGCTGCTTGCCCCCTTCACACACTTCCATTAGCCTCAGATTGGGGAAGGAAGGACTTGCAAAATACAAGCTACATAATCCCTTCCATTTCTGATGTTCAGGCATGAGTGCGGATGCTTATGTGGCCAAAATGGCAGTACACATATGAGGGAGGTATCAGCATGGTTAAGGTAACCCCAAGGTTTGCATAAATACAAAAAAAAAAAACCCCTTCAGAAAAAACCTTAAGGGGGGACCCCAAAAGCAGCCTAAGGAGGACTAAAAATGCTGATTCTTGGATGAGAAACAACAGAAAACCAGATATGGGGAATGGAATGGAGTATCCTGGAAGAGGGCATAGCTAATTGAACAGAACAACTCCCTGATGCAACATTTTCTTGCAGGTCCCACTCCTTATATGTTCATATTATATTGCTCATTTTCCATGCCCAAGGAGACTCTGGACTTGTATTTTTCCAACAGAAGCTTCCCCTTGCCTCATGCCAAAACTCTTTCAAAACTAAGATGATTATTAAAAACAGTTTGCAATATGGCATTAGGGTCTGCTATGCAAAAAAGAAAGGAAGGAAGAAATCCCGCAGCGCATGCACAGCTAAACTAGTTCTTTGGATCCTAGTCATTAGGTAAAATGCCATTTGAAAGATTGCTTACTTTTTACAGCTAGGGCGGGAAAGTGTCATATTCGTGGCTGTCCAGCGAGCTTCATGGATGGAGAAAATGTAAACGATTTCAATGAGTCTATCCTGGAGTAACAGCATTATTGACAAAAACCCAGCTGATCAGTTTTAGACTACAGCCAAACAAGAACATAAAGAAGGCCCCGCTAGTTCAGCATCCTGTTTCCAATAGTGGCTAGTCAGTTGGGAAGCCCATAAGAATGCAAGACAACAGAAATCCCCATTACATATTCTGATTATCTGGTATTCAAAGGTATCCACAGGTTTCAAAAACAGCAACTATCCAATTAGGCTAAGCTGAACCACAACACATCTAACCAGCTAGCTCACTGGCCAGGGGTGGAGGCCCCTGCTTCCCTTCTGCGTACTTGAGTGGTTCATAATGAATCTTCCCTTCCCTCCCCCAGTTTCTGCTCCCACTCCCATTGGTTCTTCATGGACAGATATCACTTCCACCCACAAAGAGCCTCCTGTACCTTTAAGGATGGGAGAAGCTTTCCTGCGAGTCTTTTTTAGGGAGGGAATTGCCTGACTAGTTCCATGAAGATAAGATGGAGGAGACTGACAGCCAATATCATCCCCTGAACTGGCTGTAAGTAAAGAGGAAAGCAGCAGGGGGATGGATGGAGGTAACCTGAGCTTGGTGGTGTAGTGCCCTAACGGAAGGGCCTCTCCTGTCTGAAGCTTCTATTTGCATTAGGAGGAAATCCCCATTGGCACCAAAGTGGCATTTCTACCCAAAGCAGGTAGCAGCTTCAGAGGATGGATTTTCACCAGGACCGCAGCAAGGGAAGAAAGGTTTAAGCTCCTCCTGCCTGCCTGGTGTAATCCAAATAATTATCACACATCCCAAGCTGCTATTTATATTTTTAAAACTTGGACATTACATGCAAAGATGTATTTAATGTCATATCTACTCTTGGCCCACAGTAGCCATCACCACATCTGGGAGCAATAAATTCCATATGTTCCTTAGGGGTGTGCATTTGCTCTGGACAAATACCAGACTGAACACTGCCACTTTGGATCTGGGACTTGTCCAAAGTAAAGTCAGTGTCCCTTGAAGTAGCCTGAATTGGGCTCTTCCTGAAGCTTTGGACCCAATTCAAAGATTCAGAGGTACAGACAGCAGTTGTTCAAATGTTGTAAACTTGGAGAGGAGAGGAGATGTGTTATCTGGCCCTGCCCTCTCCACTCATGACCTCCCCATGCTGACAGCTCAGTGTAATTGGGAAACCTGATAAGCAGGTAAACTAGAATGCACATCCCTGCTCCCCTCCATGTTTAGAACTTTTGAACGACTGAACAGGGCTGTGTCTGTGAAAATCTATACATTTCTCCTCAAGTTCTTTATATATGGAAAATGAGAGGAGAGAGGAGAATGAAGGAGGGGGCTTACTTCCAATCACAGTCCTCTTGGGAAGGACATAGAAGGAACAAATGGCCAATAATTATCTAACACCACTGGGTCCAGCGAGGACTTTTAAAAAGCAGTTTTATCACTGCCTCCTTGAGGCCTGATGGTATCATGCCTTGCTGAAGAGCAGCATTAGCCACGACACTAACCTATTCTGCAAGTCTCTCTGTGGCAGCTTTTATTAAATAGTATGAGCAAGGGTCAAGAGCAGAGATAGGGCACCTGATACATCCAAGTATCCTATCCACTTCCTCAGGCATCACAAGCAGAAAAGAATACATCTACACAGGGCAAGCAGAAGCCAAAGTCAGAATAAACAACCCATTTATGTATTTCCTAAAGAGCTTTGGATGATGCCCATTACTTGAAAGTAACAATGGAAAGGATTTCAAGCATGCTAAATACTGTTGCCTAAACCTGTTTCAGTGATTTATGATTTTTCAATGTTGGATATACATACAGCTGTACATTTGGTGTACTAGTCTATAATCATGTATTCTGAAATGACAGGCGTGGAAATGAATTATTTTCTTTTAAATGTGATTATATAATATATTATCATCACACAATACTATGCAGATGTATGATCCATTGTAATTTATGAATCTTAGAACTTGGGGAAAGTATATAAACTATAATGTCACTATATCTAGTGTCTTTTCCCCTCATTATGATTATGTCTAGAAAAACTATTTGGAGCAGCCAGTTACATTGTATTTTACCTGCTTTTTCTGATACTAATACCCATACTGGAAATCATAACATAAAGGGATATGAGATCTGGCTCTAAAGCCTTAGTCCAAAATGGTATCACTTTAGATAACTACAGGATGAACCACACCCAAGTGTGCATAGCATTGACATCTCTCACTTTCTTCATTAAATATCTTCCTGAGTAGGGTGGGTGGGGAAACACCAGAATTGCATGACTAGCAACATGAGAAGAGGTAATGGAGCTGTACCTTAGCTCTAATTAAGATTAAATTAATAATGCAATTAAAATAATCTGTAATGGGAGAAATAAAACAAACAAATGCCTTTTGTTAGCTATCATGGGAGCAGCTTAATGTTTCCTTACTATATCCAGTGAGAAAACATCAATGCTTTTTAACTAAACATTACAGAACCATTCCAAACATGAGATAACCTCTGCAATACAGCCTGAGGCTTTTCTGTCTCTCCTCACCATTTTATCACTTTTTTTAAAAAAGGGAAAAGGGCATATTTCTTATCTGTGAAGGAAATACCAGTTGAGCAAATAGATGCCGATTTGCTGTTCTTGAAATGTATACATATGCTAAGAAAAGCAATTTAATCTTAAACAAAGCAGACATTCATCAGAGAACTAACCCATTAGAGCACCAGATTAATATCCACTAGGATAGGGCTGAATGGGGATTAGACCATGCTCAGTGAACTAACATTCGTTATGTTTTCTGATTCATATGCTACAAGTATTAAACTTTTGACCATATAAATTTTATATCGTCTTTCCACCCCAGGAGGATGTAATTTAGAGATGCATACCAGACCTGCCTCAAAGAAATATAGTCTCTCATCTGGCATCCTGAGCCCTAACTTGGGGAAGGTTTACATTACGGTCTGAATGGAAAACTCCTTGGACACAGGTGCAGGGTTTATCTATTCTGCTGTATGCAAAGTTTCTTCCCTCCACCCCATATCTGAGCCAAACACATGGTAAATTCTGGTTTTCACACACAGCTCCTCTGTTAGAAGTTACTATAGCTGCAATCCTATCCCCCCTTACCTGGGAGTAAATCCCACTGAATTCAATGGGGCTCAATTCTGAGTAGACACACATATAATTGCACTGTAAACTATTATCTGGTTTGTTCATTTTTAAATGAAAAGGTAGAATTCCAAAGTTCAGTGTTTCCTTTGGACTAAACAGTTTTTTAAAAGGTCTATGAACTCGAAACTAGTCTTGTTTCCCAAATTCAGGAATGCCAACTTCACTAGGAGCAAGCTATTTTCAGTCTATGTATTCAAACAGTGCAAATGAAAAGTATTATGCAATTCACATCCACAACCCAGATAAGCACTGTCCTAGTATTCCCCAATCTGGTGCCCTCCAGATGCGTTGGACTGATCCACAACCCTCTTAAGCTGAAGAATAGTCCAACAAATCTGGAGGGCACCTGATTGGGAAAGGCTGTACTATCCTGTTCTCCTGGCATTCTTAGTTTGAATCTCAGTAAGATGTCTTTTTCTTACAGGAATGAGTACCTCCCAGGACATGAAATTGTGCAATCTGTGCTAAAAACATTTTTTAAATGGTGGGAGGGCCTCACAGGTTGATGAACAGCGACTAAGCTCAGACATCCTTAGGAACCACCAAATATCCAACATGCATCACTTGAATTGTGCAATGTAAATCAGTTGTGCAATGTAAATGTGAGAGTTAGAAGTGAGGTGCACCTTAACTGACAGCCCTATATATGCACCAATGTGCCCTTGGAACTCCTGCAATAGCATGATTCACCATACACATCAATGGAGGAGGCAGCTTGAAGTGCATGCAGAAGCTGCCCCCCACCCCTCCACTGACGTGAGCGGTGCAGCCCTTGAAAGTGTGTGGGTGTACTTGAGCCTCTGAATCGGCAACGGACTGATAGATTTGAACAATATCTTAGAGCATCTAAAGCCCAAATACTTCAGTTTAAGAGGGTTGTGGATTAGCTGATTGGCCCTTGCAGTTCATGTCAATACTAGGTCAAGAGATGGGGGAAAAAAATGAAACAAGCAACTCATTAAACTGTGTGTTTCTAAGGCTACCACCCTATGAATGCAATGGAGCTTGCTTCCAAGTAGAGATGTAGTATTACCCAATGTTTCTGTATTTTATAAACTTATAAAATTGCTGTTACAATAAGCATTGATAGACAACTCATGAATGTAGTGCTATTTGAACACATTACCTCACTCATCCTATCAAAGTAGGCAATATTATTTTCCTCACATTTCAGAGAGAAGAGGGGTAAGACTGAGAGTAAGTAGCATGCCCAAGGCTATCTAGAGAGTTCACAATAGAGGTGAGTATTGAACTGGAGATTTCCAGCCCACATCTTCTCCGCTGAACTATAAACACTTCCATTCAGCAAACCATTTTTCCACCATCATCTGTGGAAAAATGGACTAATATGCTTTAGGTCTGACACATAAACAACCCCTTGCTTGCTTTATAACAATGAGGATTGAACAAGATTTAGATAATTAATACTGAAGTGGCAGTCCTCTTATCCCCTCACTTTCTATGAAAATCTATGAATAAAAGGCATAAGTTTAAAGTTTAGAGGCATAAGTGTCTGTTTCAGCCAGCATGCATTATATCAACTATATTCCTGTGCCAATGCATTTCCTGTGCTTCATATCTGTTTGAGAAGGAACTTTCGAAGAAGCATGATGACAGCGTATTCAGCTGGGCTGACTAATTTACTCTCTGGAGTGATAAGCAAAGCAATGTGATTGGGAATGTGCATAAAAGGCTACAATCCTAATCACACTTATCTTGAAATCAATGGGACCCACTTCCAAGTAAATAATTTTAGGACTGAAGTGGAAGTATTAAAATCAAATACGATTAGATAGGGCAAAATATTTTTACAAAGATAAAAGCCTTACTTTAAAAGAAATGTAGATACTTCCATAGATAAGCAGACCTTTTTTAAATAACAGCCTTATTTCTTATTTTAAATAACAGCAATTTTTATTATTTATTTTTACCTATTTCTAAGTACATTTACTCAGAAGTAATTCCTACTACATTTAATGGGCCTTACTCCCAAGTAAGTCTGCACAGGACTGCAACATCACAGCACAATCCTCTATGCATGGCCAGTTAGAAGTAAGCTCCACTGAATACAGTTATTTAGGTTGATAACCTTTGTCTCTTATCTTTATACTCTTTCTATTACAGCAGGATTGTTTTCAGTGGAACTACTGAATGATCCAACATGTTTATGGCTGCAATGCAAAGGATGTAATCCTATTACTGCCTATGCACATTTACCTGTGAATAAGCCACACTGCACTCAACAGGACTTATTTCTGAGTTGGCATGCATAAGATTGTGGTGTAAGTGCCATTAAAATCATTGGGACTTTGAACGAACATGTACAGGATAGCGGTCAAAGAGCAGAACTGAAATGATCCCCTTTTCAGAAGTAATATATTCATTTAAACTGAAGCTCTATTTGTGTGGTGTAGTGGCAAGAGTGTTGGACTAGGAGCTGGGAGATCTGGGTCGGCCATGGAAGCTCACTGGGTGACTTTGGGCCAGTCACAGACTCTCAGCCCAACCCACCTCACAGGGTTGTTGTTGTGAGGATAAAATGGAGAGGAGGAGGATAATGTAAGCCGCCTTGGGTTCCTTGCAAGAGGAAAAAAGGTGGGGTATAAATGCAATCAATCAATTAATCAATCAAGAGGAACAAGCAATACATCTTATATAGGTACATTGAACATGCTTTTGGTATACTAAGTGTTGGTATACTGTCAATTTGGTAAAAGTAATATATTAGTAGGCTAGCTGACCCTAAGAGGATAAGGGCTGACAAAACATTCTGTGGCAGAATTTTGAAAGTTCCTATGCATTTTTGTTAGTTAATTATAAAGCAGAGATACTATTTCACAATATATTAACACCTTTCTTCTCCTATATTGTATAAACTATCTATCTATCTATCTATCTATCTATCTATCTATCTATACACACACACACGCGCGCGCACACACACAGACACACACTCTTCCTGAACATATTGTCCTGGAAGTAAATCACACTGTGATCAATGGGGCTTACTCCCAAGTTAACCATACATTAAATTGATCTAAGTATTAGTCTCAGGCTTAGCTAGACACAATTTCTGCCTTTTCATGTTGCATCGTAATTACTATCCTTCTAAGTGCAACAGAACTCCTACTTAAAGGCATAATAATAATGAAATACTGTGTTTAATAACAGAAAACTGCAATATTTTGTTTGTTTGTTACACTTGGTGGCATTTAATGAAATTACAACTTCGGAGTTACTCAACTCAAAATTTCACTACCATTAAATGACTGAAAATGTGGTCCTACATGTTAATTTCATTTCCCCCCATCAGAATATGTCCTTCATATGGTTAATAATTCTCCAAATGTACAGTCTAGTGACTGAAAACACTGAATTCACTGCAACACTTCTGACTTGAGTCTAAAGGCAGGCAGACAAAGCATCCCTCTTAGAGCAATACAAAATGTAACCACAGGCTGACGCTCTTTCTACAAGAATAATGAGACATTCTCTCCACAGTGAAGGAAGAACACAGTTCACAGTTTGCTTCCCTTGATTTCAGTTCAGTTTAATACACAACTAGAACAGACAGAAAAATACAAACAGAACAGTCCAGGTTGTTTCAAACACCCTTCATTATTCCCATTTGCTGAAATCCTAAGAAGCTTGAGAGACAAACTGAACTTTTGGATGCAGCTCACATACTCCACAGGATCCCAAATGACTTTGAGTGCTTCTATATGGAGGGTTCCTAGCGCTAATAATCAAAAACCATTGTGCAGTTATTCCATCTTTATTTTCCTTAACTTTTGGGGGGTGGGTCTAATAAGAAAAAAGACAGAAGAATCAGTGGAAAAACATAGGTGGGCTATAAATTGAAGACATCATCATCTGGACAGCCCACCCACCCCCTCCTGTAAAATTCTGTGAATGAGGCAGTGCAATGGCACAATAAAAGCCTTGTCTGGGAGTACTGTTAAATGAGTCTGCTCCAGAATAAAAGGATTGTAAGACTGGAGCTCTATATTCACTTAGAACACACGACTCATAATTCTAGAATTGAGACATTTTTAAAATATGTGCTTAGTCCAGTTTTCAAATATCAGGTGGTTCTTACATGTCTGGAAGGTACAGTAAGGACTTTGCCATAGGATTGCTCCAACCTTTTGCAAGTGGGTGGGTGGATGGGGGAGATCTGTAAGCCTTGTAGAAAGAAAAAAACGAATCAGCCCCATGTTTCAAATCTCTAGTCCTGAAGACCAAACCCTTCTAACAGCAACAATTATTACAAGAGCAGGTTTTTTTTTAATCACTTGAATTTATGGAGAGGTACCTCTCCTGCCACCAATACAATACACAGGCTGGCAGAGTCTAGACCAGAATTAAAATATCTCTCTCTCTCTCATTCTTTCTCTTTCACACACATAGGGGTAAGGTCTAGTCAGAACTGCAGATGAACTATTCCCAGAGAGGAACAGCAGAAAGGCTCCCCAGCCTCTGTAGCCATTTATGTTACAGAATACAGGAAATAGATTCAATGGCAAGTTTCTCTAAGAAGGCTGATTACCATGATGTTTAAAGTATCAGTGACTGAAATTCAGGATCAGTCCTGACAGGACTCACAGATCTGCCTTGAACTGGTAGCGACTAGCGAGGCTTCTGCTTGAATTATCTTGTATGCTATTTAACAATATTAGGTCCCCCCTTCCCTGTCCCCCACCCCACCCCTCCAGTTCACACACAAAGGATGTGCTTGTCATTTGCTCTGTAGGTTTCTTGCAAATGCAGGTGAGGTCACCCCTTTCTGCTGCCTCTCTAGCCCAACCAGAAAGGCAACTTTCAAAAGGGAGCCAGAAGAAACCCACCCAAGTTAGAGGCTTTTCTATTTCTGACAAATCTTGCACGATTCCTCAGGGAGCTGACAACCACAGAAAGCTGATTTTGTTTGCTTTCCCAATGAAACCCAAGCAGACAAGGGGGGAGGGGGAGGGCAATCATCCGCAATCTGTACTTAAAATGTGATAAGCTTTTTATATCGGTATCCGGGGTTGGTGAGTGGGTGGAATAAAGAAAAATACGGCAAGCAAAGAAAAGCGAAAGGTTTGCTCCTGGTTTCCAAGTACTACAATTCGAATTTAAAACAGGTTAGTCCCGACTCCCGACTGCGTTCCAAAGGCGGGAGAATAAGTGGTTTACGAATCGCCCTGAAAGAGTCGTAAATCCCACCAAGCTCAGTGGGGCTACTCCCAGGTAAGCGTGTACAGGGTAAAATTAGAAATTAGAGCCTTAAAAATGGTATGATCTGAATGGAAGGGCCCTGGGAAGAGAATACACCGGGGGGGGGATGAGTACTATGTAAAAAATGTACATTCTCCGACTACGATGCCTGGGAAAAACACTCCCCGACTATCATCCACGGGGCCCACGCAGACCGCTCCTCTCCACATTTACTCCAAAGTCCCGCCGACTTTAACAGACACAGGATCGCAGCCTTCAGTACGAAAGCTGCGGCTTACGTGGGTTGGGGATCATGTATCTATCAACACGCGCGCGCACACTCGTACATAGGACGTGGTCGATCTTTGTCTCACACACACACACACACACACACACACGGAGATCAAGTAAGCCTGTCGAAATCTCGATCACAAAATGAGAGCCTCTCATCGATCCAGGAAGGGGGGGGGTAATCAGGAGAGAACCGATATGGAAAGGCGGCAGCTAAGAGTCAGACCGAGCGCGACAGAGCCCCTCAGACCGCCACCTGCAGACGACGCAGCAGGGCTCGCCCGCACGCCCGCCCTGCCCAGTCCCTTGCTAAAGTTCCGCGCGGCAGGGAAAGGGAAAGGGAAAGAGAAAGAGAAGGGGTGGCGGGAGGCGAGCGCGCCACGCTCCTGACAGCAGCCCGCGCGCGGGCAGGCGGCCCCTCCGCGCGCCTTATGGCCCTCCGGGCGCTCTTCGAGCTGGGCTGAAGTCCCTCCCTCACTCACCTGGCCGCAGGCAAAGGGCGGACAGCAGCAAGCCCGAGAGGAGCAGCAGCGGCGGCGGCGGCAGCTCGCGACGGAAAGAGGCGGCGGCAGAGGGGGTCTCCATCCCGCCTCCCCGCGAAGCGCCAGGCGAACGGCGACTTCGGGCGCTGCTGCTGCTGAAGGGAAGGAAGGGGCGGAAGGCGACG
Organism: Heloderma suspectum; assembly: GCF_057233095.1. Classification (NCBI taxonomy): domain Eukaryota; kingdom Metazoa; phylum Chordata; class Lepidosauria; order Squamata; family Helodermatidae; genus Heloderma; species Heloderma suspectum. The sequence continues at coordinate 54,417,069 of NC_139460.1, read as the reverse complement.
GCGCGGGCTGCCGCTGCTCTCGCCGGCTCTCGCACGCTTCGCTTCAGAGAGGGCGGCGGCGGCGACGGTCCTTCCCGAAGGGGAAACTGCAAGCGGCCAGCAACTTTCCAGGCGAGCTCTGTGGGGCGAGAGCGACAGAAGTTGGGGGGACGGGCGGCGACGCCAGCGCCGGCGGGTCTCTGCGACGGTCGAGGAAGAGCGAACGGCTCGCCAGCCCCGACCGCTCAGAAGCAGGTGGCTCTTTCCCTCTGGCAGCCTAGCGGCGCTCCAGGACCGAAAGCGGCGAGCGGAGGTGGGGCCAGCCCAGGCAGGACACGCCCCTTCCCTCGCTCGCCAGCCCCCCCCCCCCCCCGCAGCCCTTCCTTTGCCGAGAATCCTCGAGTCCGCTCGGCTTCCCCGAGTCATCTCATGCCGTGCGAGAGCGGAGGGAGCGCGATTACCGCATCCGGGGGGTGGGCGGGTGGCGCTTTCCATTGGCGCTGGAGGGCGCGCGCTAGCTTCGGGGGAGGGGGGGCTGCTGGGCCTCGGAACCAGGGGACGAGCGGGGCGTGACCTACTTGACAGGGAGGAGAGGTCCTCTGCAGATTTGCTCCGGCTTGGCGATCCTCTCGAATAAAAAGGGGCCGGAGCGCCCGCCGGGGCTCGCGCGGTGCGAGAGAGGGGGCTGGCGGGCGGTGCGAGTTAGGCCGGTCTGCTTGCGGGCGCTGGAATTGCGCCATGGCAGCGGCGAGGCGATGGCAGAGAAGGACACGAAAGCGCTCGGGATTGTGAGGCTGAGGTCCTAATGCAGGTGTGCTGTGCACCATCATCCTATGCGTGTTTATTCAGAAGTAAGTCCCACTGGGTTCAATGGAGCTTACTCCTAGGTAAGTGTGCATAGGATCGCAGCCTGAGATGTACCTCATTCCGGATCGGGCTGAAAGGCGCCTGACTCGGGGTGGGAGGAAGCGCATGAAAACGGGCTGCGGCGGGCGGGGGGGGGGGCGTTTGACCACCTCTGGAATGGAAATGGCACTTGGCTTGCCACCACGAGGAATGGCTTGAGCTTGCCTAGGCGAGAACGTTATTTTTCAGAAGCAGGAAGTGTGGTGATGATGTGTGTGCTTCTGAGGAACGCAGAGCCAGCCTGCAGGAAACTCAAACCACCGTAAACGTTATATACCACTGAGACTGAAATCCTACGGGCATCTGCTTGAGAGTAAGGCTGAAATTCTTGTGCAGGTTTACTTGGGAATATGCCCCAATGAGACTCCTTTAAAAAAAACAAAAAAAAACAGGCAAAAGATAGGGCAGTAAAAGGCCATAAGGCTTTTGGATATTTTTGCTACAACAGGCTAATACAATTGTTCTTCAGGAGCTTCATACCAAAGGGCTACTGGCACCCTAACGTTATGGTGAATGCAGTCTTTAAATTCTTAAACTGATCTTTTCCCAGGAGTTTTGCTGCCTCTGTGATCCCAGAGTTTGCCAAAGGCTTCAGCTGACAGCTAAATTGGTTTGAGATAGATGGATGAGTGAGCTGGATCTGATCTAGTTAGGAAGAAAACTGTTACATTCTCAGCTCTGTGCTGCTAACCCCTTGATTCTTCCCTGGGATAATCTCGTTGATTTTTAAGGAGCTACACAGATAAACTGGTTTAAGAGGCAAGTGTATCATCATATGTGGCTTTACAGGATTGGGCTTTTTAGCCTTTTTATTTTGCTGTTTCCAGTGCCTTGGAGTGGGGTACAGCAGCATTTTTAAGACAGTGTCAATATGATTGGGCCAGCTTTCGTATAAAAACGTGTCCACAGCAAAATGCACACATGTTTCACACTAATTTTAGCAGGTTTCACACTAATTTTAACTATAGGAAACTACTTCCTATGTAGGAAAAGCATAACATATGAAACTGTCCCAGAAGGGGGTAAGATTTATTTATTTATTTTTATTTATTCCATTTCTATACCGCCCAATAGCCGAAGCTCTCTGTAAGATGCTGTACAGATCCAAGTGCCAAACCTGCATCTTCCTTGTGGTGCAAATGCATTTTGTCCTGCTGTGGTACTTTTGAGTACAGTGATTTAAAAGCAGAATTTTACTATTTTTCTGAAACAAGCTTTTATCGTGTTCTTTAAAATAACAGCCTGTAATGGTATCAAAACAAAACAAAAAAGATAATGGATTCTTTGTTTAAAGAGAAGAGAAATAAATTCAGGTTGGAGGCCCACAAGGAGTCACATACATGGACAGGATCCCTGCCCCTCACACCATAGCACAATATTGTGAAAGCGCTGGGCTCTGTTCACCTAATCTTGTTCCTGTTCCCCTAATCCTGAACCATAGCAGCCTAACTCTATCATGTAATTGCCCTTTAGTGCTGACTGCTAAAGTTCCGGGCAGCTGTAACCGGGGGATATGTGCCTTATAGTGCAGGCCCTATTTCATTCTTTCACCCAGGGTATTCTTTTAGCTTAGAGACTGCTCCATTCACACAAAGCAGGGGTGGGCAACTTGTGGTCCTCCAGTTGTTTTGGCTTACAACTCCCACCAAGTCTAGCCAGCATAGCCAATGGTGATTGATCATGGGCATTGTAGGCCGAAATATTTGGAGGGCCACAGGTTGCTCATCCCTGGCTTAAACACTAATTGAATGGGTGAGTAAATGAGATCAGTGGTAGTGCTTCCATCAACTCTTAATTAACTCCCCTTCCCCAGACCCTCTTATATTCTGAATGGGCAGAGTCCTTAAAAACATATGGCTTCCTGGACTGTGTTGGGTGGAGGAGATTAAGAATAGTAATTCTCCCCTCCAGGGTACCATAAATTAGCCTTCCCCAACCTGGTGCCCTCTGGATATGTTAAACTGCAACTCCCATCATTCCCAGCCAATGGCCATGGTAGCTAGGGATAATGGGAGTTGCAGTTCAATGCAGCTGGAGGGCACCAGGTTGGGGAAGGCTGCCAGAAACCATTAGGAGTTCTGCCATGCCAGTTTCCCACCACCCTTTTTCCTTTTATCTTCAGCTAACATCCTCAACCTTCCATGCCTCATGGAGGGCAATGAGCATCCTCAGGACAATTGCATGATAGAGCTAGACTGCTATGGTTCAGGATTAGGTGAACAGGAAGCCACACATCTAGCTCAGCAATTTCACAGTGCTGACCACCTAGAGGACATTCTGGAGCAGAAATTTGTCTGGCAGTTTGGGGTCTTTCAAGTATTTACAAACTGCCTACAGAAACACAGAAAAGGAGAAGGGTATTAAAGAGTCAAAAGAAAGTAGAGGTTTTGGGTTTTTCTTTTAAACAAAACACTAAAAATAATATTTTTCTACATCCCTGGGAAGTCCCCCGGTTATGCAGAAATAACTTTGTCTGTGGGCTGCCCCACAGTGCTACTTGGCTGATACACATGAGACAAACATGTTTGGTATTGGAAGTAACAAGTGGTGGCAACCAAATGTGGCCTGTCCCCTTATTCAGGGCTCCATCTAGCCTGGAACAAGAGCCTTGTAGCATTGTTCAGGTCTCATGGAAAGACAGATTTCAGGAGCGGGGAAAGGAAAAAAACCCAGTGCAATGGAGGAAATTTGGCTGTTCAAGCCCCTAAGAGCTTATATTATCCTGGAGGGGGAAGAGGGAAGGAACCATATCACATCTGGAATGTCCCCTCAGTTTATGAAAACTATTCCTTTGTCTGTAGGTGGCCCTGTTTTGCTGCCCAGCTGATAGGAATGAGACCACCAAGATCAGCATTAGAAGGGAGGATGATAGAACAAAATTTAATAAGATGTTAAGCTTCCTTGTACCTAAGGCAGCAAAGATTTCTTCACAAATTATTATAATGCAATTGAAGTGATTTCATAAATTACCTTCTTATTCTGAAATGATCACTTTTATGGGGAGACGTAGGTGGTCTTAAGTCATTACTGCTTGTTGCATGACTAGCAAGACCACTTGAAAAGGATATGTCAAACCACACCACAAATTTCCTTGATGAATAATCTTTCATGTGCTCACTTTATTGGGGCTTCACCAGAACGGAAATTCAGCTCTCAGTAATCTCATCTTATTCTCTGAAGTATATTATATAAAATGAGAAAAAAGGGAAAAACTAGGGGAGAAACGATCTTCGACAATTTGTGACCTATTCTTGCTTTTGGTCTACTCAGAATAATTTCACAATGCCAAAATAATATGCAAGTAAGTAAAATAGTTGCAGTGTAATGACAATTCTTGTACATTAAAATGATTCATATTGCTTTTTTAAAAGGCTTTTCTTAGACGGACTTCATTTCAGAGCCCTCTATATATACCACATGCTTTATGGCTTCCAATAATTTCCAGTTTCTAAAACTCCTGTCTTCAACATGCTCTTTTCCTATGGACGCATTTTATATGCCACAATAATCTCAAAAAAGTGAGACTGGGGTAGCTGTAGTTGATTCCTCATATTTTTGTAAGAGGTAGAGAGAATTGAGGACACTGCTTACCACTATTTGCTCCAGTTCTACTATCTGCATTATTTTCATCTCCTCCCTTCCATCTGTTAAGAAGGGACCAGTCAGTTATCTTGTGTCCCATTGGTTGTAGTAGCTGTCCATGTCTTTGCTTGTCGGAGATTGTTTTATTTATGCTGTGTATGTATGTTTGTGTGTGATTATTGTGGTGGGTGGACTAGAACTATTTCTATATTAAGGGTCAGCTGAGAAAGGTTAGGAAAAGAGAGGTTGTTGATAGTTAATGCCCTCAGTGAACAGAATGTGGGATGGGGGGAATAAACAGTCTTGTTTTGCTGAGAGAGAAGGGTGTGAAGCAGGTAAACGAGTTCATTGGGTGGTCTTTTGTATGGTCAATGTTACGCCAACTTTGTTTATTTATTATTTATTATTGTTATTTATTACATTTATATACTGCCCAACAGCAGAGGCTGTCTGGGTAGTTCACAACAATTGTTTCCAAAAAGATTGACCTTGGGTTGGAAAATCATGAATTTGATTACAAAGTTGGAATATGGGATGATTTAAAATATTTATTGGTCTCATTTCCAAATTGTACAACTCCAGTGGAGGATCACTAATGTGGTGATATTGTGTTTAAAACATTTATTTATTACATTTATATCTCACCTTTTCTCCTTCTTAAGGAACCCAAGGCGGATACATAATCCTCCTCTCCATTTTATCCTCAACCCTGTGAGGTAGGTTGGGCTGAGAGTCTGTGACTGGCCCAAAGTCACCCAGTGAGCTTCATGGCTGAGTAGGGACTAGAACCCAGATCTCCTGACTCCCAGTCAAACACTCTAGCCACTACACCACAGTGGCTCTGAAAGTAGCCAGTAATATGAAAGTAACATGTAAGATCCCACAAAACACATGGAGGGGTTCCAGTATTCCAACAGTGAACATAGATCCGTCATAGGTAATGTGATGCCTGTGGGGCACCAGTGTGTCCCCAGAAACCTTTCTTGGTGCCCACCTAGGGATAGTTGTATATGTGTGCATGTATATGAGAAAGAGAGAGAGAGAGAGAGAGAGAGAAAGTAATTATGTGGGTGGTGATACAGCACAAGGGAGAAAAAAGGATGGAGGAATGAGTTAGCTGGGGGTGGGAGTGGGGGAGAGAAAGAGTTTGCTTTCCATGAAGTAGTTTCTGTTGGCACTGACTTTTCCGTTGGCACCAAAGGAGTTATTTAGTGTGTGGGGATCAGACACCCCCACCCTTTGTACTCAGTCTTCTGGACAAGTTAGTTGTCCTTTGTGACTAGCCATACCACCCGTGACAGCCATTCTGTGGTGGTTCCTGCAACAGTTTTCTTAAATTGCCAGACTTGCCCACAGGCCCAAAAAGGTTTCCTGTCCCTGACATAGATACTCCTGCTGTATTTCTGAATCCCTGGATTGGAGCCAGAAGTGTGCATTTGATGATTGCAGCAACTCCTTTTAGTTGTAGATGGTGCAGTCTATGCATGGAAATCTGTTTATGCTGGAACAGAAGGAAACGCTTGAAAGGGCAGTATTCAGTGCCTAGCATTTGGTGGTGGTTGCACTTTTTGGATTACGAAATGAAACAAGGAAAGTAAGACAAGGATTAAGAGCCACTGTACAAATATAGCAGCCACTTAAGACTAAACTGCCTTACTCAAGGACTGGCCCGCCTTTTCTCTCATTCATTCATAGCTTTTACAAATGACCCCTGGTTAAGCACTGCATGTTGCTTCTTTGGCAAAATTCATTCTGTGGTGATGAGAAAAAAAAACCTAATGCAATATTAAGCCCTGGCCACTGATTATATTTATTGGAAGTAGAGATATTTGCTCATACATAGAACCAATGAAAGCAGCCCATGGTCTTCATTATAATGGCCTTCATTATAGATGATGATGATGATATAATAGGGCCCAGTCCAGTTGAAGCATAGGTGCAGTGCTTGTGCATAGAGGATTCCCAGAGGGCTCATTAGAGCCTTGTTTCCTCTATTCCCTTCATATGCACACAGCCATATGCACACAGACAGCAAGAAAGAGAGAGAGATGTTTCTGTGTTTCTCATAACCCCATCTAGCCCTTGGGGCCATGCAGTTGTGTAACTTCCCACTGGTTCATGGAGAGAGAGCTAGATGAAGATAAGGGATGTTGTCTTGGACCTCCCTTTCCTTGCAATGGCCTCTAGTCATGCCTGTCCCACCTTCCCTTCAAGGAATTCATAGTCCTTCTCTGCTGCACCTTCTCTGCCCCTCAGAGTATAGTCCTCCCCCCCCCACACACACACAGACATCATTACCCCCTTGCAACAGGAGAGACTGGCCCAAGGTCACCTAGTGAGCTTCATGGCTTAGTGGGAATTTTGAACCTGGGTCTCTGCCATGGAATTTATCAGGCTGAAGGAATGGGTCATAATTTTTTAAAAACAAATAAATAGACAGACAGACCCAAATAAATTTTATGTATTTGTTTATTACTTTTCTGAACACTTCAATAGCTAAAACTCTCTGGGCAGTTCACAAAATAAAGCTTAAAATCATACAATATAAAATACAGTAAAACATATTATAGATTACTATAGTAATCTATAGTTAGATTACTGCAATGATCTCTATATGGGGCTGCCCTTGAAGAATGTTCAGAAACTGCAGCTTGTACAAAATGTGGCAGCCAGATTAATACCTGGTTCCAGGAGGTCTGAGCATATACAGTCAGGGCCAGAAATATTGGAACAAGGATAACTGTTTTGGCAGTTGGACTCTGTACACAACCACATTGAAGTTGAAAGGAAACATACCCAGATGGAAGTGAAGTCAGGACTTTCAGCTGTAATTCAAGGGGTTTGACAAAAGTGGGGCACTAACCATTCAGGAAGTACAGCCAGTGGCACACACACACACACCCATCGTTGGTGGCTCATAAGTAATGGAACGAATGGCTGATAAGCAGCTGCATGGCCAGGTGTGGCCTGTTTCCTGGGTGCCCCATGACCAATCAAGCAGATAAAAGGCCTGGAGGTGGTTCTGAGTGTTACATTTGCATTTGGTAGCTGTTCACTGGAACTCCCAACATGAGGTCCAAAGAGGTGTCCATGCGAGTGAAGGAGGCCATCACTAGGCTGAGGAAACAAAATAAACCCATCAGAGACACAGCAAAAGCAGTTGGAGTGGCCAACACAACAGTTTGGAACATCCTGAAAAAGAAGGAATTAACTGGCAAGCTCAACAACAGCAAAAGGCCTGGAAGACCACAGAAGAGAACTAAAGTGGATGACCGCAGAATTCTGCTCATGCTGAAGAGGAACCCTTTCACAACATCTAGCCAGGTCAAGAACGCTCTTGAGGAGGTAGGCATGTCATTGTCAACATCTACAGTCAAGAGACGGCTTTATGAATGTAAATACAGAGGCTTCACAACAAGGTGCAAACCACTGGTAACGCTCAAGAACAGACAGGCCAGATTAGCCTTTGCCAGAAAACACCTAAAAAAGCCTGCCCAGTTCTGGAATAAGCTTCTTTGGACTGATGAAACCAAGATTAACTTGCAGAAGTTGTACCAGAATGATGGGAAGAGAAAAGTATGGAGAAGGAAAGGAACACCTCATGATCCAAAGCATACCACATCATCTGTCAAACATGGTGGAGGCAGTGTTATGGCATGGGCATGTATGGCTGCCAATGGAGCCGGGTCACTGGTGTTGTTGATTGATAATCTGACTGCTGATAAAAGCAGCAGGATGAATTCTGAAGTGTATAGGGCTATACTTGCTGCTCAGATTCACTCGAATGCTGCCAAACTGATAGGACGCCGCTTCATATTGCAGATGGATAATGACCCAAAACATACAGCAAAAGCTACCCAAGAGTTTCTCAAGGCAAAGAAGTGGGATGTTCTTCAGTGGCCAAGTCAGTCACCTGATGTTAACCCCATAGAGCATGCTTTTCCCTTACTGAAGACAAGACTGAAGGCAGAAAGACCCACAAATAAGCAGCAGCTGAAGGCAGCTGCAGTAAAGGCCTGGCAAAGCATCTCGAGGGAGTACACTCAGCATTGGGTCATGTCCATGGGTTCCAGACTTCAGGCAGTCATTGACTGCAAAGGATTTTCATCCAGGTATTAAAGGCGATCCTTCAGTTTGACATGATGTTGGTTTGTTCCATTACTTATGAGCCACCAATGATGGGTGTGTGTGTATGCCACTGGCTGTACTTCCTGAATGGTTAGTGCCCCACTTTTGTCAAACCCCTTGAATTACAGCTGAAAGTCCTGACTTCACTCCCATCTGGGTGTGTTTCCTTTCAACTTCATTGTAGTGGTGTACAGAGGCCAAATGCCAAAACAGTTATCCTTGTTCCAATATTTCTGGCCCTGACTGTAACACCAATTCTAACCTGCTTGCATTGGCTGCTTGTATGTTTCCAAACCCAATTCAAGGTGCTGGTTTTAACCTATAAAGCCTTACATGGCCCAGGACCACAATACCTGACAGACCTCCTCTCCTGACCTGAACCTATCCATATATTATGATAAACATCAGAGGCCTTCCTCCAAGTGTCTCCTCTGAGAGAGGCTTGGAAGATGGTAACAAGTGAAAGAGCCTTCTCAGTGGTGGCTCCCCGATTATGGAATGCTTTTCCCACTAAGATCCACCTGGAGCCAACACTGGCATCTTTTCGGTGCCAAGTTAACACCGTCCTCTACTTCCAGGCATTTGATGGCATATGATGGAGCATTTATGACAGTTGTTTCTATCACGTCTAGTATCTCATTGTAATTTTTTTTTTTCATTTCATTTCATTTCTATACCACCCAATAGCTGGAGCTCTGTGGGCGGTTCACAAAAATTAAAACCAAAGAGCACACAATAAAACAATACAAAATATATAAAACATTAAAACCATGTTAAACAATACAACCAGAATAAAACCTAGCAGCAATGCAGGGATTTAAAATACAGATTTAAAACAGCAAAGCTAAAAGTCTAAAGAGCTAAAATGTTAAAATTCCTGGGAAAATAAAAAGATTTTAGCTGTTTAAATTGTTTTAAATTGTGTATGTTGAAGATGTGATATTATATTTTTATTATCTTGTATTGTGATGTATATTTTCTGTGCATTGCCCAGACAGCTTCAACTATTGGGCAGTATACAAATGAAAATCATCAACAGCATCATCACGATCATCATCATATAAAAAGCTTAAACAACAACAACAACAGAATCAACGCAAAGTAAAAACAGTAGCAGTGTCTCTAAAAAGCACTAAGACAGTTTTTAAAAATCAACAACTAAAAAGCATAGGACAATAAAATGGTTCCCCCTCACACTGAAAAGACCACAACGTAGGCATCTCATGGTCAAGAAATAGGACTCTATTATGCCCGCTGGAAATGCAAAGGAGGATCAGGGTCCTTGTATTGACAGAGTACCGTACAACGTCCTTGGTATATATTGGCTCTAGTCATGTGGAACAAGCTCTCACAAATGAGCTAATTTGGTCTTGATTCCAGTTGAGCCTGAACTCGCTCATTTTAGAACTAATCCGTAGCGGGCTTGTATTCTCAGTGATAGTCAAATGTCTAGCAGCAGCAGTGGGGAGGGACAGACTTTAAGCTTCCATTATCAGCCAGAACTTCTCATCACAAAGGTCATTGGAAATTGTAGTTTCCCAGGATTTCTGGATCCTTATTACGGAAGCTATTCTCCATGCCTAAGGCTGCCCCTTGACCTACTTGGGAGCAAGTCTCACTGAACTCAGTGAGGCTTACCTCTGCAATAGATAGGATTGTACTGTAAGTAACTTATTACTTGCAGTATGTACAGTTGAGTTTGTGAGCTTGATGGACTGTAGCGCAGTGGTAGAGCACCTGCTTTGCATGCAGAATGTCCCAGGTTCAATCCCAGGCATCTGCAGGTACGGCAGGAAAAACTCCTGCCTCAAAAGCTGGGGAGCCACTGCCACTCATTGTCAACAATATTGGGCTAGATGGACCAATGGACTGACTTGGTATAAGACACTTTCCTATATTCCTATGTTGTGTGTGAGTCCACTACTGTTGAAATGCTTTGTGCAATGGTAAGATTCTTAAACTGGTACAATATGGAGCAAATACAGTTTTCAAAATTTATTAACTAAACAAAGCATTAAGGTCACAATCCTATCTAGATAGGCGGCCGCCTCCAAATTCGGAGGCAACTGCCTATCCAAAGCAAGGCAGGAGAAGCATGGGGGGATCGTTCCCTCCATGCCTCTCCTACCCTGCTTTTTCTGCTAGACAGCCGATTTTGGCTGTCTAGCCACGGAGGGCCCGAGAGGGAGAAGAGGCTGCTGTACGACACATAGGATGTGTTGTACACACAGTTCCGCTCTCCCTGCCCTGGAACGCCCCCAGCCATGCCCCTTTTCAGCCGCTCCGTGCTCGAAAGAGGAGTGCGGAGGACAGAGCTTCTCCACACTGCTTCCAAGGGAGCGTGGAAGTGCAGGGAGGTTGGTTTTCCGGGAACTGACCTCGGAGCGTGGGCTCCGAGGTCAGTTCCCAGAAAACAGCATATCTATGGCCATCTAGCCACTGTCTAGCGGCCATAGGATTCCTCCCTAAGTAACTAAACCTGCAGTCTTTATACACACACATGCACACACACACACTTTGTACTTAGGACTGTACTCTTAAGACAAGACTCTCTCCACTCCATGAAAACTGGGAGTACAAAAAACAAATTGGTAATAAGAAACCAGCCCTCAGTAGTTGTGTAATCCAATCAGATTACAGAGTTTGATGTTATCTGTCATAATATGATGGGGTAATCCATAAATGATGAATTATGCATTGATAAAAAAAATTGGTTAAAATTTTCAATTGATAGCAGATTAATAAGATGCTGTGCTAACATTTTAAAATCAAATATCTACCAAGAGCAATAGAAAATATCAATGAGCAGAAAAGCTTATAACACTAATGTTGTCTATTAAGTCCATGCCAAGTCTCAACCCAACCCCACAAACCTTAGGATGTAGCTACACAAAACTTAGGATGTAGCTACAGGAATAAGCCCAATGGATCATTATCTCCAGATGTAAAATCAGATGGTGTATCAACCAAAGCAGGCATTACTTTAAATCTGTATCTAGCACCAATGTCATTATTTTTCATTTTTACTCTAGAGTAGGCTCACCGTGTGTGATCCAGATCAGGATGCCAGCATCGGGGGTAGGGGAGCTTTTCAAATCTGGATTGGGGACCCTGCACCTACACTAGAGTAAAGATGAAAACAAGACATAGTTGCTAGATACAGATTTAATGTATACAGATACAGAAGTAATATACATTAAATCTGTATCTAGCAACTGTATCTAGCAATGTATACAGATACAGAAGTAATGGGGGCCGCAGTGGCTTAGTGGTTAAGACGCTGAACTGCAGACTGGAAGGTCGGCAGGTCAGCAGTTCGAGACCCGAGTGCTTGCGTGACGGAGTGAGCTCCCGTCTTCAGTCCCAGCTTCTGCCAACCTAGCAGTTCGAAAGCAAGAAATTGCAAGTAGATAAATAGGTACCGCCTTGGCGGGAAAGGTAGCAGCGTTCCGTGCACCTCGGTGTTCAGTCATGCCGGCCACATGACCACGGAAGCGTCTTCGGACAGCGCTGGCTCTTCGGCTTAGAAACGGGGATGAGCACCGCACCCTAGAGTCGGACACGACTGGTTGGGGACACCTTTACCTTTTTACAGAAGTAATATCTGTTTTGGCCCGATAACTAAAGTATTCTCAACAGCCACCTATCCAACTCTTCCTTGAAAATATTCAGAGATGGCAACTCTGCATCCCACCAGGCCAGCCTATTTCACTGCTAAGGAAACTCTGCATGCCTTTTATAACTACCTGAAATGTCATGTGAGCTATTTCAGAAAACAAAAATGTTACAGGACAAGGATTTTTCAGAAGGGCTTACAGTGCAGATCGGTGGCAAGGCAACCTCTTACAAACAAAAACAACAACAACCCACAAACAGTGCACTGATTACATATGCTGGCATTCACTTTTATCTCCAGGATTAAATTTTATAGACTTGTCTATTCAGTTTCATATATCTAATTATTCTGACTTGATAGTAGCATTATGAATATGCTTTTGAATTTCATAGGCTGTTACATACAGAAAGCTGTGTTAATTATTACACTATGTAAAGTTATCCATACCAGTAGTCAAATATAAGGAGCTGATTGCCGACTACAAAAGTTGCTAAAGTAACACTATCATTAAGAAGCTATGCTTTTGTTTTCTCTGGATGGGGATAACGGCATGTTTTTTTCTTCCAGTGCAACTCCTCTGGTACTTTTGATAGGGAGTAGGAAAAGTGCTTAAAGTAGTGCTCTAACCAGCAAATGTGGTCTACAACTACAAAGTCACTTGATTTAAAATAGTTTTAGGATCAAGTACGATCAGAAGATTCATTCATACAATACTATGCATACCACCCACCCTATTTCAGGGTGGCTTCCAGGTAAACCTTATCCTTGTATAATCTTGTGAAACTGGCCCTAAGCTATGATTGGACTTTTGAGTCTGGGACACAGAATCACCAGACTATTTAACCCACTTAAGAGAAAAGCAGATACTGTGTTTAGGACATGACCCTCCTTAAGAGATGTCCACATCAGGGACACTGCCAGCAGCCATTGCTTTGACAAAGCCAGAATAGGCCTATTCCCATTTGAAGATGTCCACCAGTGTGATAGGCTTTTACCCCTACCACTCACTCTCATGGGCCAAATGCAGTTGCACTTAGCACGGTTGATAAGTCATAGCATTGGAGCCATTTGTATCTATCTATCTATCTATCTATCTATCTATCTATCTATCATCTATTTATGATTATGTCCGACCAGTTAATTTTGAATACATTTGGACTGGGACATACCTCTGCTGGGGGCAGCTGCTAAACCTTTCTCCTAAAGCAAGGCTGAGCAACTTGTGGCCCATGGACTGCATGCGGCTCCTACCACCCCACCAAATATGTTGGGGCATTCCGAATTTTTTTTTTCCATGTATGTATATTATTAAGGAGAAATGGCATCCATAACTGCTAGGGAGCTCCAAAAGGGTCAAATTTTGCTTCTTTGCAGACCAAATTTAACCTTCTTGGTGCTCTATAGCAGCTACAGACACCATTTCCCTCATTCATACACACACACACACACACTTATTTTGGGGGTTAGCTTCTGCAGACTGAATCCTATGGGATGAAAATGGCTACCGGACCTCTGAAAGTTACACACCCCTGTGCTAAAGAATGGCCCATGTGAACACTATGCAGCAGACTAAGACAGAAAAAAATATTTTGATTAACAACTAATCATTCAGTACTGTCTTTTGGCTTACCACTGCCTGTGTGGTTTTGACTATATCTGTATGAGGTAACGTGATGTACATCTCTATGCAGACAGTATACACTGATTGGATTGTGTACATGTCATCTGGCTATTCTGGCTATTGAAAATAATTCTAGTAGTAACTTGTGTAATGTGAGCACTTTATAAACATTAAACAATAGTAATTAATTTAACATCTAAAGCCAAATTAAATATTCTAATTTGTCCAGTCCTGCTTAGATAGAATGTCAGGAGAATTTGTTATACAAGTTCATTTGGATAATATCAGAAGTAAACTGTATTACTATTTATCTAGATTTCTTATACATTACCTAAGACTCCAGGTAGATAATAGCATTTTCTTATCACCTCATAGCAGTCTTCTGAGCCTTATTTCTGTTTTACAGTTAAGAGAATTGAGGCTGAAAGAAAGTGACTTGCCCAAGACCATATAGTAAAACCAAGTTTCCAACACTGGGTGAGTTTGCATATCGCACTAAACCACCTTGAAGATAAACCACCATGGGTTGTTTGTTTGCTCAGTAACCCACATTACACCTGACAGACGATTGGACACACTGCAGCTTCCCTTTAGTCCTCCCGCCTGCTGCCAGCGTGTATCCCAGGAGACTTTGTAGTAGAAATCCTCATTTCTTCATTCCTTACTTCAGCACCCTTTCTGCAGTTGGTCTGCTGGAATTTCCAGCTCGTGAGGAAAACTCCCCTCGCCCCCACATCAGATTGCCAAATGCATATAATTTTCTGAGCCCTTATGAATACAGTAATGCATTTGCAAACATATATTCAGGGTCTTGTACAGGAGCGCAAGACTGCCTGTCTGCTATTTAGCCCAGCATACCCATATCCCCCCTCTTGGCAATGGTCTTGTCAATTTCATCCTCCAGTTTGGGGCTTGCCTTGCTAGCAAACACCTTTTTATATAAAAGCTGCTTGCTTCACATGTTACTGAAGTTACACCCCCCAGAAAAGTTTCTCCTGCAGCAGCCAGCCACCTTTGGCTCCTCTACCCCCACTGTGCATCTCGCTTCCCTCCACTGGACTCCATTGTTAGCTGTCAGATATACATATGGGTTACAGAGCAGTGATGGCATCAGTAAAAATATGCAAATTTCAAGGCAGAGCAGTGGGTGAGATCAGTAAATATATGTAAACTTCTGGAGGAGAAAATTCTGCAGCAGACTTTCAAATGTGTGCACTTGCACAAGACTTTTTCCTTTAAGTTGAGAATGTGTTTGGGACGCTCTGGTGTCCTTTTTTATGTTTAGGAGCATGAGGTGGAGGATACGGACAAAGCATGAGGGTGGATGGCAGCAACGCTACCGAGATCATAAGGAAAAGCAGGGGGTTTGTCACTTTTGTTCGGCAGCTCTCTAGCTCTTCCTGACAACCCATGATGAATTCACCCTACAGGGTTCTGACATCACAACAAACTACCCTGAAAACAAGCCACCCTGAACAACCCAACAACAAGCCATGGGTTCTCTGGGTGGCTTGTTCATGGAAAAAAGTCACAATGGAAAAACCTCTCCGGATGCAGACATCACAACAAACTACCCTGAAACAACCGACCGTGTTGTGCAAACCAGGCCATTGTCCACCGAACTGCATTAGCTCAGGGACTGAGCCACTGTATACTCATTATCCAGCTACTATGCAAGTTATCCACCCCCCATTAGATTGTATTTTCTTTGACTTAGGAAAATTTACACAGGTCACTGTGCACAATAACCAAGGCAAGTTGGATGCTGCAACTATTAATTATAAATTTTCAAAGAAATTGGATGATATTCAAAGTCAGTGAAACTCTCCAGCTACTGTTCTCATTAGGTAATTTAAATTCTATGACTCGGAAGATATAGAGACATCCAAGTGGGTCTGGCTGATGTCCACATCAGCCAAATAAAAGCCTTAAGGTCAGTGAATGTTGATGGATATTGTGGATGTTAGCCAAATCCCCTGTGTGATTTCCAGATTATATGGATTGTTGTTCAACAAACACACACAACCTGTAGTGTGTATATTTTTAATACGTAGAGAACATCCTTAATTTCTGATTTCAGAAATTATTAGGAGAAATGTCAAGCCTGATAAGCTCTTTTAAAGCTGTGCTGCTAAATTTCCTGTCTCTTTGTTCTCGCTTTTTACATATTTCCTGGAGGGAGGAATCGTATGGCTGCTAGACAGTGGCTAGACAGCCATAGGATATGGTGTTTTCCAGGAACTGACCTCCCTGTAATTCCGCGCTGCCTCTGAGGCAGCATGGAACAGCCCCATCCTCCGCACTCACAAGAGGAGTGTGGAGCGACCAGAAAGGGGCATGTCTGGGGGCATTCCAGGGTGGGGAGAGCGTAGCTGCCTGTACGGCACATCCTATGAGTCATACAGCAGCCTCCTTCCCTGCTCCATGCTCCCAAGGCTAGACAACTGCAATCGGCTGTCTAGCTGAAAAAGCAGGGCAGGAGGAGCATGGAGAGAAGGATGGTCGCCTCTGAGTTTGGTCGCCTCTGAGTTTGGAGGCGGCCACCTATCTTGATAGAATTGCTCCCTAAATTTATTTTGAGCAGTCCCCGAATGGCAAAGTAGTAGACTAAGCAAAGTTTACCTGTTTGATGACTATCATTCTTTTTAAATGCCTTTTTCTACAGAGAATACAGTGATAAGAAAGCTATTGTTTTGCTATAAAGATCCTGCAGAGATGAGAAGAAACGCTAGCAACATATTGTTTCTCAGATCAAAGATAGCTGGGAAAACATAGAATTTACTCAGCATAATACTGATTGATCTAGAATCATTGCTGCTTCTGCATCCATATGGCGTATTTCTTCTCAGTTTAACCTGATTTAATTGACAAACATTCATAACAAATATATTTATTTTATATTGTGTTTATTCCTGTCATGTTACTCCAGTTCTACAGTAATTTTGG
Source organism: Heloderma suspectum (assembly GCF_057233095.1). Taxonomy (NCBI): domain Eukaryota; kingdom Metazoa; phylum Chordata; class Lepidosauria; order Squamata; family Helodermatidae; genus Heloderma; species Heloderma suspectum. Next base: position 54,400,291 of record NC_139460.1, on the reverse strand, counting down.
ACCACAACATATGGGCCACATTCTGTGCCCTCAAACAGATGGGTACAACTTGGGAGGAAAATACTGTTTGCTTGTTAGTTTTGGGGTTTTTTTCCATAATTTTTGTTTTCAAAAAGTTGATTCACCTGAAATGTAAGCGAATAAGTTGAATACATACTGAACAGATATTAAAACTCATGTAAAATATATCAGCAGAGTTCTGAGCCTGTTTTTTTTAAATCTAGAATTCTGCATTGTAATTAATACTGCTGTGGTCAGTGCTGGTAGAAACGTGAAGTGTGCTGTATAGTCCTTGAGATACTAGGGTAGTTTCTCTGTGCAGAGAAGAAAGTTCCATTAAAATCAGTAGAACTTAATTCTACATAAAGGGTGTTTAATTCTTAATTCTCCGTAAGCGTTTCTTAAAAACTTCCATTCCAGGACCTACTGGTTGTGTCAACTCTCAGAAAAAAGGAGGCTGAAAATGTAAATTTCCATCGTTTGAACCTCTGAGCCCATCCCAAATCAGTTCTAGACACCCCAGAGTTCAGGCCCCATTTGAGATGAAGTCAGTTTTGCCTAACTGCTTGTCAGTCCTTCTTATTGCCTTTTCATTTCTTCAAACTTACCTATGGGAAACAAAAAGGGCAAGCTGGCTGACTGCATTCACCTCATGGTTAAGGCCTGGTTGTGTTTGTGCTCTGTTTGTTCAACATGCAATCTGCGTTTTCCCAGTTTGACCAGAGATTAGATATGGGGGCAGGTCCCCCAAAGAGCAGGAACAGGACAGAAATGTGTTTGCTATCGTGTCCCTCATATGGGCACCAGGGGGCTGTTCTCATGTCTTGGCAAAGGGAGAGAATGGTGAGGGACGGTGACTGAGTCTGGCAACTGGGGTTCAGGTGGTTCCTCTTCAACCCCTCACTGGGACATTGAATGAGGTCCACAACAGCCATGGCTTTGAAGCCCCCTAAAGCCGAAAAAAAATCTTTCTCTCTCCCTCTTCTTTTTTCTTTTTTTACTGACCCTGATTGTGATGCTGAGAGATCTTTTCATCTGAGGAGGTCACATAGAATTCAGGCTGGTACAGAATGAATCATCTCAGTAACACTTATGATATTAATAGGGAGCTTCCTTATACAGGGTCAGACCATTAGTCCATTAGACCAGTATTGCTGATACTGCCTGTCAGCAGCTCTCCCGGGACCGAGGCAGGATTCTTTTCCTAGCCCTACCTGGAGATTCCGGGGACTGAACTTGGGACTTTCTGCATGCAAAGCATGTGCTCTACCACTAAACTATGGCCCCTCACTATGATATTTTTCTAGAAGTATTTTTCTGGAATGTTAATTGCTTCAGTACTACAGATCAGCTGAAATTTCTCACTGGAATTTTTCCCAAAACCACCCCTCACCTTTTTCAGTGTCACCACCTGTTTCATAACCATGGTGGTGGTGAACTCCCAAGAGTTCCAATGGCTGATAGCCACCATATTTTTGTTCCCAGTAGGCTGCAGTGTGAGGGCAGGAAGCATTGCCCTCATTATGATTGCTTCAGCACAATGCTACACCATCACATAGCATTATACCTAATTTTGCCCCCTTATATGCCCCCCCCCCAGATTGCTGAAAGTTGGAAGCATTCTGGCTCAGCAATACTACAATACATGAAATAGACACTCTTGAATGGTGTGCTGATATTGCCCCAACTTGGAGGATATTTGTTGTTTCTTTGTTTTACCAGTGTGCCATCTTCAGGTTGAGCACTTGAAAGTAGGGATGCTGGAGAAATTTGAGATGGACTAAAATGAGTTCAGATTTCTAAGAATTCGATCTGTGGAATCCACTGTGGATGGCCTCCTCAGGCCACATGGAGTCTGTGGACTTTGGGATCTTTTTTAAAAAAAAAACTTTCCTGAAATTTACGCAAATTTATTTGTAGGGAAATATGCAAGTTTCTGCTGAGACTGGTAAATATACGTGGGGAAAAGTGGAATGGAATGGGGGACAATACGCTAAACTAATTAATTATGTAAGTTGTTGCAAATCCTCTTATGGAATTATTTGTGTATTTTTCCGCATAACGAAAAAAATCAAATCCATCTGTGAAAGGACTCTGAAATGAACGACACTGCAAAATCCATGAAACATACGCAGGACAGATTTCACAAAATCTGGACATCCTACTTTAAAGCCTGATATGAGAATCTTGTAGATAAAGAAGTCATTAGCAATTTTCTGCTTGCAGAGAGAAGTAATTTGCCAGGCAGAGCAATCCTATGGGATTGGGGGAGGGAGAAGAAGTGGCATCAAAGCCAATGCCCTGCTTCTCATACCAACAGGGTGGAAGGTGGAAGGTGGGCAGCATTTTGCCCTTTTGCTTTTGGCCACTTGTTTTTCTTCAGATTTTCCTTCCCATTATGGTAAGCAAAATAATTATGAGAGGTCCAGGACATTTTCCCCATTCTGGGACCATGTCATGGGAGCAGAAGGGCTTTGGATTTGGTAGATGCTAGGCTTCCCTGAAACATTTCCTTTTTGGTATCACCACTGTTGGAGCACCAACAGTGGCATGGCAAGGGTGGCAGAGGTTTCCCCAATGCAACACAGAGGCTTCCGTGGGTAGAAAGGGAGATTCACTAAACCCTTGGGAGGGGCTGTCCCAGAGACCAGTCTAAATTTACACAGTGTGTTGGTAAAAACTGAGGTAGAATCATGTACAATCAAGTACATAAAATTCTTTCAGAATAAGCTCGTGCCCTACAACTCCCATCAGCCCTAACTAGCAGAGCCAATGGCTCGGAATGATGGGAGTTGTAAGCCAAAACCTCTGGATAGCCACAAATTGCCACCTCTACTGGAATATGGCTACAGGCTATATCTCCACACATTGCATGTAGTAGCAGCTCCTTTCACTGCTGAATTTTGAATCACTCTTGAATTTTATAATCTAAGGCTGCAATCTTATACTTATCTGGAAGTGAGTCCCATTGAACTCAGTGGGTCTTACGTCTGAGTAGACATGTATAAAGTTGCACTACATGCAGGATATTACATGAAACCAAGTGGATGTCATTTCTGTGCAGTTCTTTAAAACTAGGGAGGAAGTGCTGAGAAGAAAGAACTGTAGCATAAGTACATTACGCACAGATCAGAAAAAGAAAAGAGCAAAATCTCAAAGAAGTGCTTTTGCTGACTGAACAGAAACCAAAGTAGAATAAGACAGTCCATATAAACAAACTGACTTGAGGAGAAACACAATGGATGAGACTTATGAATAAGAAAGGTAATTGAAAACAGGATAGAAATGGAAGATAAAGTTATAAATACTAAATTAAAAATGTAAATGATTAGAAAAGGTAGAAGGGAAGTGAGTTATTAAAATATGGAAATCAATAGCTTTATTTGTGACGTACAACTTTGGCCTGCAAGAGATCAGCAAAATGATCTTATGGGAGATTATGGCTGAAATCCTAAACACTCTTACTATGAAGTAATTCCTGTTGAACTCACTGAGACTTATTTCTGAGAAAATAAGCATATGATCAAGCTGTAACTTGCAGTTAATGGCTTTATGTTTCAGGCTGCTGGGAAGTGAACACAGCTTCTGATACTGGGGGATTGGGGGAGAAGCTTAGCGACTGAGATAGTTAAGAGAAGCACTGGTGCATTGCTTCCTTAAAGTTTGCTGTATAGAAAGCCACATAACCAAGCTACACCTTTCTCTCAATCAACTGAAAACACAATTACACAGTTGGTCACAGTAACCTGTTGAGTCGGTTGCCAGGCTGTCAGGACTTATGGTTTTGGGTGACATCCAGAAAAGAAATGGGTAATGAATGATGATCAAATTCCATCACTGAGGCCCCTTTTATATTAAATGGTTTAGGAGTTGCGCTCTAAGGACCATTTTCTAGTTATTTTGCTGGTTCCTTGCCGAATGAACGGACTATATAAAACTCTTAGATGTGAATCCTTAAGATCCATCCAGCATGTGCCTTATTTTGGCGTAGCTTCCTTGAAAATGAAAGCCCTCTGGGAATCTTGCAATTTGCCACCCAGTCCGAGGAAGCTGAGGGAAACTGGCCAAAAAGTTGATAAAGCCTTAGTGTTTTCTGCCACTGTTGTCTTGGCTTTGGCACACTGTAGAATTCAGCTAATTTTGAACAGCAGCTCCTTAGAGCAATGGGCAGAATGAAGATCCTTCGGATGCAGTCGAGTAGGAACAAGCGGGCTAAGTAATGCTAAGAAAGAAGTACCGCTCAAGCTAGCCATTAGCATGCAGCACTAGCAGCCGAGATTTAATCGTGTATGCTCTAAATTGGTATGCTGGGCAATTATGACAGAAGTTCCTCTCAAATCCTGGTATTTGTCTTGCTTATCAGCATCTTCCCTGGAATGCTGATGCAAAATAACAGATCTTTTTGGTATAGGCCTGCCTTTTGACACAAGTAGATTTCATTCATTAACTTGGGAAAGGGGGGTCAGCAGGAAATCGGTGGGGCCTTTTTATCTAGCTACATGCAGGACCATGTAAATGAATCTACCAACTATGTTTCAGCATAGTAATAACTACTTTATCACCTTTGTTACTGTTGCCTGCCCTTTACTTTGCTGCATCAGCACTTCCAGATTAGGGAAGCAGGGGGAGAAACCTTAGTTCCCACTAAGTGGGGAAAAACATATTTTGCAAATAATGCCAAGTATATCTAAACTAAAAATAAGACTGCTTAAAGGCCCAGCATAAAGGAACTCTCAAGGAATCAAAGAGTCTTAGAAATGCAACTTCCACGTTGCCTTGAATGTGAGCCTAGGCAGGTTGACTTTCTGAACACTGAAGTGCAGCTATGAGATGGATTCTAAATGCTACCTCATTCCCAGACTACTCGTTGCTACATATTTTTACATGCTTTTTGCTTCCATCCAAAGCACAACACATGACCAAACCTTACAAACTGCATTGTCTTCTCTTTCATGGGCAGACACATAGAAAGGACTTAGGTTTTAGATACTCTTAAAACTACCCAATGCAACAAAGAATCAGATTAATAAGATCAGGACGGTCTGATCTTCTACAAGGTAGACCCAGAAGAGAAAGTAACACACTATTTGTTGTAAATATTCTGCTGTCTATCTTAAGCCACTGTTCTTTCCAGTCACAGATGTCACATAGTTGCCTGCCTGTCCCCACTTTATAAACAGCCCTCTAATCTAAAATGGCCACTTATCAATAACAATGGCCTATGTACCAGACAGACAAATCCAGGGACTAAGCTCTGCAACACATTTCTAAAAGTGTCAATTCCCTCCCTATACCTATGCAGGCAACAGCTGTTACTGGACTGAATATACCCAACTATACCATTGGGGCCAAGCTAGATGTGTAAGGATAGCTATATATGTTGTCTAGTCCATTCAGATATAAAACAGGGAGTTAGGATCTTTCTTTCTTTCCTTTTTTTTATATTAAAGGGGAATATGGGTGGAGGAAGCTTAAAACTCCCTCCACCCTTAGCTTATCTTTCTGTGCTCCATCATTTCAGGCACATTTCTCTTATCCCAACTCCAAGTGAACTCCAACTCCATGCTGGAGAAAAGTGTCTGAAACAGTGGACTGCAGGGAAAGGAAGGTAGGGGACATGGGAAAGCTCAGGTTCCTTCACCTGCATGCCCCTTTTTAATGTTGAAATTAGACTATGCTCACCCTTTATTCATGAATGTATCAGACATTAAATGAATGTGACTGCCCCATCACATCCAGTCTGGCTGTCATTCGCTTTCTGAACTTCCTGTGTGATATATGTTATCACCTGGCAATAATGCCCACCTGCTTTTTACAAGGGAAAAACAAAAAGAGAATGGCCTGGTTTGCACATGAATGAGCCAGCTGTTGGTGCACATTGCTTGATCATTTCCTCTTGACTCCTCCTGCAAGTGGGAGCAGGTAAACAAACTTCAGACGTTCTGTCTGTGGTTTGTTTATCATGATGTATGAATCAGGAACTCTAGCTTGTCAAAAGCCATGTTTTTTCTTGGCTTATGACTCTGGCTTGTCTGGGGAGAATCAAACCAGAGTTCCTGGTTTGCACATCACAATAAAGAAACCAAGAATCAAAGGTCCGGGTTTTGTTTATCCATCCCTGCTTGGAACCGGAAGGATGCATGAGCATGTTCTCTCTCATTCACAATCAGCCAGAGTTCTTTAGAATTCTGGCTTTTCATTATGTGTGGACCAACTCAATAAAATGAGAACTCTGACACCAAAAATGCTCACATTCTGAAATGAGTGGGAGAAAATTTCACTATCCAGGGATGCTCAGCTGTTGATCTCAAAGACACCACTGTTCAATAAAGGCAGGCTTCAGAATGAAATTGCTGGATAGAATATATTAGTAAATCTTAGTCTACAGTAAATGTTACTCTATTTCTTGTCTCCTCGGGTATTAAATTAGCATAGCATAGCTAGAAAGTAAATGCACAACCTCCCATGTGGTTGTAATTTGTTGTTCAGTCGTTAAGTCGTGTCCGACACTTCGTGACCCCATGGACCATAGCACGCCAGGCCTTCCTGTCCTCCGCTCTCTCCCGGAGTGTGCTCAAGTTCATATTCATTGCATCGGTGATGCTATCAAGCCATCTCATCCTCTGCCGTCCCCTTCTCCTTTTGCCTTCCATCTTTCCCAGCATCAGGGTCTTTTCCAGGGAGTTTTCTCTTTGCATAAATATTTGAGCTTCAGCTTCAGTATCTGTCCTTCCAATGAGCAGTCAGGGTTGATTTCCTTTAGGATGGACTGATTTGACCTCCTTGCAGTCCAGGGGACTCGTAAGAGTCTTCTCCAGCACCACAGTTCGAAAGCATCAATTCTTCAGCGCTCAGCCTTCCTTATAGTCCAGCTCTCAGAGCCATACATTACTACTGGGAAAACCATAGCTTTGATTATACGGACCTTTGTCGGCAAGGTGATGTCTCTGCTTCTTACTATGCTGTCTAGGTTGGCCATAGCTTTCCTCCCAAGGAGCAAGTGTCTTTTAATTTCATGGCTACAGTCACTGTCTGCGGTGATCTTGGAGCCCAAGAAAATAAAATCTGTCACTGCTTCCATTTCTTCCCCTTCTATATGCCAGGAAGTGATGGGGCCAGATGCCATGATCTTCGTTTTTTTAATGTTGAGTTTCAAACCAGCTTTTGCACTCTCCACTTTCACCCTCAACAAGAGGCTCTTTAGATCCTCTTCGCTTTCTGCCATTAGGGTGGTCTCATCTGCTTATCTGAGGTTGTTGATAATTCTCCTGGCAATCTTAATTCCGACCTGTGATTCATCCAACCCGGCGTTTCTCATGATGAAGTGGTTGTAATTGCATGAGGGTAAATGACTGTATAGGGTTTATGTGAGTCTCAATCAACTCTATGGCAGAGAATAGTTTGAGACATGAGTTGAAAAGAAAAAGAAAATGGAGGTCAGTGGAAGAGAGAGAACTGACCTACTCAAGCCACTGACAGCATAGAATAAGTATTCTGGAGAGGGAGGGATTAGGGTTGTGGGGATGCCTTTTCCATCTTCAGAACTTAGGTGGGGCTGGCAGCCCTGTAGAGCCATAGAGAAGGTGAAGGCATCAGGGAGCAGAAAGGAAGAAAAGAGTGTCTTTTATGCCTTTCCGATTCCTGGAATTCTCCTCTCCTTCCTCCTTCCTTTGTAGATCTGCAAGGCTTCTGTTCCAGGCTGTCCAGAGCCATGAACACAAGCCACCCCTCTAAGGGGGTGGGGATACACTTCAGCATTTTGTTGTAGCTCTACTTGTAAGTTACTATTTACAAGTGCTAGGGGCTGGATGTGGGACTAGCAAAGAAAAGTAGTTACTGAGTGATACAATTGTTTACAGAAGTATTTCTGAGGGGGATTGGAGCAGCAAAAATAATGAACAGTTTTGTTCCACCTTGAAGATAAGCAGGTTTCTTGTGGTGTAAATTTCTATGAACTTTCCTCAGGTACATTAGTAGATATATACATACATAAAGACAGAAAAAACAATCTGGGGGCATATAGTAAAGCTGAAAGGCCTTTAAATCCAAGGGTAGCAGTAGGTCAGCAATATTTCTCTGCAGAGTCCAAGTTTGCTTCCAGATGGACAGCTCCTAGCACTAGCAATCAAAAGGGATGTGTTCCATTTTTCCCTCCTTATTAAGGCCATAATTAGTATGCACGTCTCATGCTCAGTTCAAGGCTAACCATTCAAGGGCATGTTATGGTGAAACTCTGACCTCCCACAGATTCATTGGGTTTTCACGGAATTTAGATTCCAGACCATGCCTTCCCCATATCTCGAGGGGAAATACTTGGGAATTCTACTAGCAAAATAGAAATATATATTTTGGTCACAATCAGATGAAAGATCTGATACACTATTTGTTGTTTTGTCCCTTGTATCTGGACCCTAGGGAAAAATTCCTGTCTTATGTTCTTCAGCAATATATTGATCAAACTCCCTGTGATCTGGTGGTGGAATTATTTTCTGACAATCAACTATACATCACCTATAACGGAGCCCTGTTGGCAGCCAAGAAGCTATGCTCCAGTTTTATACAAAAAATGTCAAGGCTCTTAATATATAAAAGTAGGGCTCCTTTTACTCCCTCTTTGACAGCATGGGGCTTATGCCATATGGTCTTATGCAAGGATGGAGAACATCAGGCTCTGGGGCCAAATCAGGCCCTCCTTGGGACCCACTCTGGCCCCCTGCGGTGCACCAAATGGCCATGCCTCCTTCCCGGCCCTGTTCCCTTTCCCCTGACCACCCATCATTTGGTGGTTTTCGAGCTTTTGTACAGGTTTTCCCCATTTTAAAAGGTTGATTTTTTAAATTTATTTCATTTACAATATTTCTATACCACTCCACATCAAAGATTATGGAGCAGTGAACAACAGATAAAAGAATAAAACGAGATTAAAAGAAACAGATTCCAAACTTAATAAACTGGTCTGGTCACTCAAGGAAGGCCTCTCGAAATAACAATGTCTTCCAGAGTGCCGAAAGCAATACAACATTCGTGCCTGCCTGACCTCCAAAGGCAGGGAGTTCCACAGGAAGGGGGCCACCACACTGAAGGCTCTTTTCCTGCTGGACTCCGACTGGGCCATAGGTCCATGTGGAACCACCTGAGACATGCCCTCTGATGACCTCAGTGACTGGGCAGGTTGGTAAAGAAGAAGGCGCTCTCTCAAGTATCCTGGTCTCAAGTTGTTTAGGGCGATCCTGATGCTTAGTTCCTGGCAGCAAGAAGTTTAAGCTAAAAAATGCTGGTATTTTTGGTGCAGTCCCCTTTGCCTTTGGCCCACCTCTGGATTGTGGCCTCCAAAAGCTTCTCAAAAATTGAACTCAGCCCTTGGGTTCGAAGAAGTTCAATGCCCCTCGCCTAATGGCTTGAATCCCGTATTCTATCTAATGCTTTTGTTTTCAATGTTACTATTGAATTTCTTGTATATTGCCCATACACAATTAGATTTTGTAGAATTTAATTGTAATGCTCTTTGGTTGTATACAATAAAGATTACTGTACTTCATGTGCAATTTGTTTGTTTGTTTTTGAACATTTGCAAGTGCAGCCAGTGTGAATGCAAGTCAGCAGAGCATGAGGCTTCTGCGTGCAATTCAGTGCTTGATTTGGCCTGGGAGATGGTGCGAAGAGGCAATTTAAGTAGACTGACCTTTGCTGCAACCTGAGAAGTAATAGGGATGTCAGAGAATTTCGCCACGAAATTGGTGGCAAAACGGTCTGCCCCCCCCGCCCCCCCGGGATGGGACTTGCTTTGGGCAAATCCTCCTGGCGGTGGCGGTGGCGGCAGCCAGTCTTCCAACCGGCTGCTGCCGCTGCCATTTCCAGTAAAACAACAACAACAACAACAAAACGTGATAGGCTACGTAAAGATTTACGTAGCCTATCACGGCTAGATTTTAAAAAAATACCATGATAGGCTACGTAAATGTTTACGTAGCCTATCATGGCTGAGTAAAAACAAAAACAAAAAGCCGCGTGTACGCAAATGGCGGCACCCATGGGCGCTGCCATTTGCGTTCCTTATTTTGGCACGTCTAGTCTACGTAAACATTTACGTAGACTACGGCGAAAATAAGGGGAACGCAAATAGCGTAGCGTCTACGCTATTTGCGTTCCCCTTATTTTCGCCGTAGTCTACGTAAATGTTTACGTAGACTAGATGTGCCAAAATAAGGAACGCAAATGGCGGTGCCCATGGGCGCCGCCATTTGCGTACACGCGGGTTTTTTTTTTTTTTTTTACTCAGCCGTGATAGGCTATGTAAACATTTAGGTAGCCTATCATGGCTGACTGCAGGGACACAAACGGCGGCGGCTATGGCCGCCGCCATTTGCGGCCCAGCCGGCCAGGATTCGGGGGTGGAGGGACGGAGCGCCTCCCCCCCCGGCCAGAATTTCGGGGTGGAGGGATGGAGCGCCTCCCCCTGCCAGAATTTTGGGGGGAGGGACAGAGCGCCTCCCCCCCACCGCGAATCAAATTTCATTCAAGGTAAGTGACTTTCGTACATCCCTAGAAGTATAGGGAATTTTTAGCTGGGAACCCAAAGCAGCTTAAGCCTGACCTATGACTTCCAACATTAACAGTGCGCTACAACGCAGGGGTCCTGTTAAGCTACGCTTGCTCAGAACAGTCCTCTAACCTGCAAAAAGGGTATGACAGTGAACTACATTGCAGAGTTGTTGTATACTGCTCTCTCAGTCTAACTTGTATTCCAAGGATAAAAGCAACAGGTAATATTGCAGGGTTGTTGTACTCTCTCAGCATCAGCCCATCAGAAATAGGGGTCTAACACTGCTGGAAAACACTGCAGGGTTGTTCTAATCCAATCTGAGTCTTCCCCAACATAGTGCCCTCCAGAGGTTTTGGATTACAATCCCTGCCATGCCTGATAATTTCCCATGCTGGCTGAGGTGGATGGAAGTTGTAGTTCAAAATATCTGGACAGCATCAGGTTAGGGAAAGAGTATCATAAAATATTCTCTCCCAGCTGCAGCCCTTTACAACCTACAACAGGGAGAATGAACTGCATTTGCTTTTGGATATGCATTAGCAGAATCATTTTTAAAAAATGTTTCATACTAAATAAGAACTCTTAACTACTACCTTTGGGGTTTTGTTTTTGGGTGAGAGGGGGTGGGTGAATACACTGGTGCCGAGTCCATGCTACATTAAAAACTTGTATTTCTCCATTGATTTTTATGCATAGCTCTCACTTCTGTCCCTGAGAACATTTAACACTGACAGTTTCTCAGCGTGAGCTAGGAAGTGACCTATCCAAACAATGAGTTGCTTCTCTCTACCCTTTTTATATCTGTCTACCTCTTCTTTCCCTCCTCCTCTTCCAGCTCTCCAACCAAGATTTCTGCTTTTTCCCAAACCGTCAGTTCTGAGCACACTGAACACACTCATTCCTCATAGGGCTGTTTTGGGTTTGGTTTTTTTCCTTCCCCTTAGGGTTTTTTTTCCCCTAAAGGTTTTTTTGGGGGAGGGGGGACTTCCGCAAACCTTGGAATTCCCCCAAGTCTGCTGATATCTCCTCCTTCTGGGTGGGTGTTGTCAGGGTTGAGCCCAGGCCCCTTGAGATTTCTGAGGACTCTGATTTTAAATCAGAGCTGGAACAGCTAGGTCAGAGAACAGGGGAGGAACCACCCCCAGAGTACCTAGAAGTTGGGAGATAATTTTCCTAAGGCCTTGACAAACAGATGGTCCAGGCTGAGTCACCTCCTCCCCCCTCCACTGTCGGAACCCAAATTTCCAAAGAAGAGGAAGAGGGGTTCAACTTGAGAGATGCCAGAGTACATCGGAGTTAGGGACAGGGCTAAGATGCTCTGCCACAGTAGCCACTCTTAGGAGCCAACGTAGATGGGAGCTGCCCTAAGGAAGGGGCATCAATGTTAGGTGGGTTTGACTGTTGGTCTCCACAGGCAAACTGTCTGCAACTTAACTTCCCTGTGGATTGTCTTCCGTAATAGACATCTGAGAATAGTTGTTTAGAGCCTGGGGCAGTTTGAGAGCTTCCTTGAATTTGCATTATGAAAGGCTTTCCTTTAGCATAATAAAGCCATAATAGCTTGAACTACAAGTCTGTTTTGTTGAATGTCGGGGGGGGGGGGCGATCAAACATGGATACTCTTCACTGAAAATCTGAAATAGAAAGAAAGCGATACCTGTACGTTTGTGTAAGTTCCTATCATAAACAGCAAGGATGTTTTTGTGCATCACAAGTTAAAGGAAATGTATTCTTTCCTGCCCCTGGTGACTTTTAGATAGAAATGGAAGTTAAATATGCTAGAAACGTGTACTGTAACATTAAAACAAATGAATGTACCCTTTTCGTGGTACATTTATTCCAGGATTAGTTCTTTAATCACAGGTATAGTGTGTGCATCTGAAAGCCTTACCATGTGACTTTAAAAAAATTAATCATGGAATAGAATCTGTGGGCAAGTATGGAGGCTCTGTTCGGTGTTTTGCTACTCTTATTTCTGCAGGAGTGAGTCATGGGTCTGAATGTTCATTCCATAAGTCATGTGGTTTATCCCATGGAACAACACTATTGACCTCCAGGCTAACAAGTTTGGTAGTACCTGTGGCTTGTCTCCTAAATCCAAACATTGACTAATCTTTACTTCCCAATAACTCTTTGGTTTCTGTCAGGCCCCTTGTGCACATCACATAGCTAAACGATGGAATTCACTTCCACAAGAAGTAGTCATGTCCACCCATTTGTATGGCTTTAAAAGGACATTGGGCAAATTCATGGAGGAGAAGGCTATCAATGGCTAGTAGTCCTGGTAGCTCTATGCTTCCTCCGGTATCAGAAGCAGTATTTTATTTATTATTTATTTATTTCATTTCTATACCGCCCAATAGCCGAAGCTCTCTGGGCGGTTCACAAAAACTAAAACCAAGTGTATTGTGTACAGCCATAGTGTATGCCTGTGTACACTAGTTGCTGGGGAACATGGGCAGGAGAGTACTACTGCAATTGTGGGTTTTCCATGGGCAGCTCATTGGCCATTGTGTGAACAGAATGTTGGCCTAGAGGGACCCTTGGTCTGATCCAGCATGGCTCTTCTTATGTTATGCTGACAGCCTACATTTCCTCCTCATTGATCTTCTGTTTTTCCAAATAACCACAGTTTGTGAGCTGGAACAACAGATTAGTTTGAAGATAGCCCTACTCTCTTTTAAGCCCACTACATGAAAAACTAGCAGATGGAGGGTAAGTGGGCAACTCCTGCCTCTGCCTCTTGCACCACAGGCTCTGCTGGCCCTTCACCTACTTAGTTCCATCCCTCTGACTCTGCGTGTTCAGCAAAGGTCTGAAGAGGAAGCTGGTATTATTATTTAATATATTTATTCAATTTATAACCCGCCTATATATAAATACTCTAGGTGGCATACAAAGTTAAAAACAATTTAACAAAAAACCCAACAATAAAAACAACACAGCATAAAACAGTCTACAAGAGTCAGCAAAAGGAACAAGATTTCTAAACCAGGAAGGTCTGCCGGAATAATAGAGTCTTTAATTCCTGCTTTAAAAACTTCAAAAACTGGTACATTTCAACCAGCAGGTCATTCCACAACTGAGAGGCAGCAAAGGAAAAGGTCCTGTTGCGTGTGGCAGTGGTAGTACTTGCATAGGCTCCTCCATACGATTGAGGGCTCCAGTCACTCAGGGCCCCCCATAACTTGGTAGAGCCTATGTGTGTGCAGCCAGCTTCCTTTTGAGACCTTTGTCTTAATGTGTAGAAGTGATTGTACATCCAGTGTTAGAGAGGTCCTGCTTCTTCTTCACATGTTAGCCCTCCCTGCAGAAGGCTAATGAGTGAATAGGGCTGATCAGTGTTAATTGTATCTACCACCATTTATTTTCTGTGTATAACCTTTATGTCTGTTGTGATGAACAAATGGTAGCAAACCAAAACTACTTGTATTTGCTTTTACTTGTGTTTTCCGTTACCTTTGCATCCCTCCCCAGTGAAACTTCTCCACTGTCAGACTAAGGACCGTAAGCATCTTAGGACCGTAAGCACCTTACTCTGTATAGTGTTTTAAGATCTTTATTTCTTCCTATGGAAAAATCTATTCTTTCAGTTTACGAAGTTCAAAAGCTAGCGTTGCTGAGCAAACACAGACACATTCCTGCTATTCACACCAATGGAAATGGAAGTGCTCCTCCACCAAGATCATTTGTAATTAACTTGCATTGAATACAGTGCTGATTACCATACCGCTAGAGTGTGCAAATACGTGTCTTCAATTAGAGCGGGATTTGAGCTGGTCAAAATGATTGAAGGGAACAAACATATCACAGAAGTAAGCACATACAGTAAGCACATAATTGACAACTGACATTATTAAAATTTCCTTTTAAAAAAATTGTTATACCACATAATCCGTAACTGTGGTTTCACAATACAATACATCATTAAAAATTATAGTTTACCAGATCCTGAAAAGAACAACTCATAAACTCAGGATCTTTTCAGATCCTGAAAAGAACAACTCCCCTTATTCAAGGAGACCTACCACACTCTAGGAAAAGGGTTTGCTAATTTCCGCATTGCCAAAGCTTCAAGAGGAACCTGGATGGCAAGCACTATACTCCTTTTCTTTCATGACATTTTGGAACGACTGCATGAAAAAAAGTGTTAACACCAGCAGGACATGGCTAGAATACATGTGGCAAGTGTTAATGCATCTGCTGCCCTCTAGATGTTTTGGACTACAACCACCATTGGGCATCCTGGCTGCAAATGATGGGAGTTGAAGTCCAAAACATCTGGAGGCACCAGGTTGGGGAAGGCTGGGTTAAACTGTGAGATCAAGATTAGAGAGAGCCAGGTTCAACTCCCCCCTTGGGCCGGTCACTATCTCTCAGTCTAACCAATTCCCCAGGGTGGTTGTGAGGATAAAATGGAGAGAACCATGTAGGCTGCCTTGAGCTCCTTAGAGGATGGGGTGGGGGATACAAATGTGGTTGAAGTAATAATAATACAAGCCATGGAGAAAAGTCACTGCACAAATAATAATCACTCAAAATAATCCTGTTGTTCACTCAGTGTCTGAAAGTTGCTGAAGGCTGCCAACATATGAAAAGAAAAAGAACAAGCTGGTGGTATTTTGATACCAGCACCAGGATGAGCCAAATTCCTTTCCCTGATTTAAATGCCAGAATGTAGGGAAAGCCACTAAACCATTCAGGTGTGACCTCAATCATATCCCGTATGAATATACAGTGGAGGTGAGGAATAGATTTAAGGGATTAGACCTGTCCCTGATAGCCATGATAGTGCGGTCACTGAACTTGAGCCGGACATCCTCGAGAGTGAAGTCAAGTGGGCCTTAGGAAGCATTACGAACAACAAAGCTAGCGGAGATGACAGTATTCCAGCAGAGCTATTTAAAATCCTAAAAGCTGATGCTGTTAAAGTGCTGCACTCAATATGCCAACAAATTTGGAACACTCAACAGTGGCCACAAGACTGGAAAAGGTCAGTTTACATTCCAATTCCAAAGAAGGGCAACGCCAAAGAGTGTTCAAACTACCGCACAATTGCGCTCATTTCACATGCCAGCAAGGTTATGCTCAAAATCCTACAAGCTAGGCTTCAGCAGCATGTGAAACGAGAACTACTGGAAGTACAAGCGGGGTTTTGAAGAGGCAGAGGAACTAGAGATCAAATCGCCAACGTTCGCTGGATCATGGAGAAAGCAAGAGAATTCCAGAAAAACATCTATTTCTGCTTCATTGACTACACTAAAGCCTTTGATTGTGTGGATCACAACAAACTGTGGCAAATTCTTAAAGTGATGGGAGTACCAGACCATCTTACCTGTCTCCTCAGAAACCTGTATGAGGGCCAAGAAGCAACAGTAAGAACCGGACATGGAACAACCGAGTGGTTCAAAATTGGGAAAGGAGTACGACAAGGCTGCATATTGTCGCCCTGCTTATTTAACTTATATGCAAAAGTACACCATGAGAAACGCCGGGTTGGATGAATCACAGGTCGAAATTAAGATCATGGTATCTGGCCCCATCACTTCCTGGCATATTGGGCTCCAAGATCACTGCAGATGGTGACTGTAGCCATGAAAATAAAAGACACTTGCTCCTTGGGAGGAAAGCTATGGCACACCTAGACAGCATAGTAAGAAGCAGAGACATCACCTTGCCAACAAAGGTCCGTATAATCAAAGCTATGGTTTTCCCAGTAGTAATGTATGGCTGTGAGAGCTGGACTATAAGGAAGGCTGAGCGCCAAAGAATTGATGCTTTCGAACTGTGGTGCTGGAGAAGACTCTTACGTGTCCCCTGGACTGCAAGGAGGTCAAATCAGTCCATCCTAAAGGAAATCAACCCTGACTGCTCATTGGAAGGACAGATCCTGAAGCTGAAGCTCAAATATTTTGGCCACCTAATGCGAAGAGAAAAGTCACTGGAAAAGACCCTGATCCTGGGAAAGATTGAAGGCAAAAGGAGAAGGGGACGGCAGAGGATGAGATGGCTAGATAGCATCACCAATGCAATGAATATGAACTTGAGCACACTTCGGGAGAGAGCGGAGGACAGGAAGGCCTGGCGTGCTATGGTCCATGGGGTCACAAAGAGTCGGACACGACTTAATGACTGAACAACAACACCAAATTGCTCCTAAGGATGCTTCACAACTTTCTTTGAACATCAGAAGCTTCATTCTAATCGAGGATAAAGTCTTGTGGGAGCTAGAAGTGCATTCAAAGAAAAGTAGTGCTTAAAGAAATATTCAGCCAATGCCTCTTTCCAGCTGCAGAGATCCACTTGGGATTATCTATAACACTGCAAGACCTCTGATACTACTGTGATAAGTAAAAAGTTGGAAAACGTCTCTGTGGCAGAACGAGGATGAAACTCCAGAACTAGACTATAAAGAATCTAAAATGTATAAAATTGGTTTTCAAATCTTCTCTTGCCAGATGAGGCTTTTATCGTGCAATTGCCCTGCCTCATTCACAGCTGGTAAACAGAGCTGTATTGCACGTACAGCATCAGCACCATTTAAAATCAACCCAGTGCTTTCATTGTGATTTATCTGCAGCAACAGCAGTGGTGCAGCTAAATAATTTTAGACCCTGGACTGATAGGGGTGAGGTGGGGCCTTCAGATGGCCATGTGTATTACTTCAGTTGTGAAGCTCACAACTAACATTTCTCTTCTCTCCCCTGCCCCACAGCTGCCATTCCATGCTTTACAACTGCCTCGGTGGTACTGATGTTAGAACAACAACAACACTGTTTGCCAGCCCTGATAAATATATATTTATATTTATGAGCAATGTGCGGTTTTGCATTTTAAACTTAAGTCATAGTGCCATCACAAATGCAGTTATAAAATGGGGTTTGTTTCTGCTGCCCTGGCTGATTCCTCCATCACCTGATGCTCTCTGGGTGGTCACTTGGGGGCCTTCTGGGCTACAGGGCCATGGACTTGGGCCCCAAGGTCTAGCCCTCGCTGGACCGCTGAGCACCAGTCTTGAGTAAGTGTTTGAAGTGCTTTCGTTGCTATGTGTATCTCTTTTTTTGCAGTTCAAAGAGGTCTGACCATTCCCAGGAGCCACTATGTGTCTAGTGCAGACAGGGAGTTCTGAGGATGGCATGATAATCTCTTTAAAAAATTTCAAGGCCTTTGTAATTAATGAATCTACAGTCTATTATTTTGTCTGGCTGGCAGAAAGGATGGCATAGGGTAGGAGTAGGCAGAGGACAGCAGAGCACTGAGCATAGTAAACAGCAAAACAAAACAAGCAAATCTTGAGTCTCTTCTCTCTCGCACTCACACACACACTCAGGCACACACACAGTGAGAGAGTGAGTGTGTGAGAGAGAAGTATACATTCCAGACTGTCACTCCTGACTCCTGGTATCCATTTAACAGCACAGCTACTGTTGTGGGTGGAAGCTGAAACATTTAGCTCAAAATTACGTACACACACTCGGTTGTTATCTTTCTTCTATCTTTCTTATGTATTTTACCTTGACTGACTGCATCCACAGTCAATCCAGAGTCTTCTTGTTGCTTTGCTGTTGTGCCACTTTACACCCCTCACCCCTCTGTAGTGTGTATGTGTGTGTGTATCTCCATCCTTTTAGACATCATAGTAAAATCTGTTTTGTTTTTCTTCTTTTCTCAATAGGCTTAATGTTACTTGCATTCAAATATTATAACACTGTTAAGTGTTATTGAAAATATTGGTACATTTATTTTTCATTGTAGTAAAGCCCACTTATATGAATACTAGTACATTTCAGCTTATATAAAATCTTTCATAATTACGTCTGTGGGTGTAATCAATATCCTACTGCTGTCAATTTGTTAATGAACCCAGATTGTACCTTATATAGACTAAGATGTATTAAAACCACACATCAATCATGTGTCATTTTTTTTAAACCAGTTTGACATGAGAATGGTTTTAAGTTCTTTGAAGTTTGAGCAGCTAATTCCACAGCTGTAGAAAATAACTACTGAAGTCTCTAGAACTATTTGTTTTTGGAGCTAATATTGAACACATAATGCAGCATACAATCAGCAGATGTAGAACAAAGTGAGCAACTAGGAACATATGGTGGCAAAAACTCTGAAAGGCATACTAGATAGCTATAATTATAACGCTGAAAATGAAGGGAAAAACATTACAATAAGCATGGACTTTTAGGTAGAGCCAGCAAAATGAAAGTGAATTCACAGAGCTACTTGGTGCTATCAAATCACAATCTTGACATGCCTGAAAAAGTTCGATTTCCATCTGTAGGTGTGCCAACCAAAACAGATGGTGACTTAATTTTACCTACTGAAATATCTGTTGGGCAGCCTTTGTGGTGAGGTGGGTTTCATAGGAAAATGTTGCTGGAAGTGTATATACTATGCATGTATAAAATAAAATTTACTGGGTATGTATTTAATATAAAATTACATTGGACTATCAAATCTGAAAAGATAAAATTGTAGGGGGTAGAGCCAGTGGGAGTTGGGGGTGTAGAACATACACTTTGGAGCAGAGACAATGTACCTGTGGTACGGTCTAAAAGGAAAGAGGAAGACCCCACAGACTACTTTTTTAAAAGGTTTATTTGTTACATTTGTATACCACCTTTCCTCCAAAGAGCCCAAGGCAGTATACATGGTCCTCTTCTCCATTTTATTCTCACAACAACCTTGTAAGGTAAGTTAGTCTGAGTCTCAGTGACTGGCCCAAAGTCACCCAGTAAATGTACCAGTGAGCTTCACAGCTGAGCAGGGACTAGAACCCAGCTCTACTGAGTCCCATTCCAACACTCTAACCACTACACCACACTGGCTCTCCATCTAAAGTGTACAGTTATTGCATTTACTTACAAGTCCCCTGCCATCAAGGAATACCTCCATCCAAAACACCAGATGAACACTGATAATCCTTATATTTTCTGTTGTGGAATGAGCTTCCCAGAGAGGCTCACCTGGCACCTACGTTGTGCTCTTTCCAGTGCCAGGTGAAGACCTTATTTTCCCAGGCATTTCAGTTTCTGTTATTTTAAACCTGTTACTGTATTTTAAATCTTTGCATTGCTGTTAGGTTTCATTTTGTTTTTTACTTTTATTTTATACTGTAGTTTATTATATTGTACCTAATGTTGTGTTTTATGGTTTTAATTGTTGTGAACTGCCCAGAGAGCTTTTGGCTATTGGGTAGTATAGAAATGTAATAAATAAATAAATTCCAGAGTCAAACTGCGTCAAAAGCTCAAAGTGAATACTAAAAGTGCATACGTGCCCTGCTCTAGATTGAGTCTTGGCTGTTTGTAAGCAAATACAAGGAGCGATACAATAGAATAGTCAAACTGGCAAGCAAATGGGCAAGCACCTGTTCTACTTGTGTAGGCCCCCTGCATTATTTAGAGTCCTGGAAGATCACATGGAGAAACAAGTGACTGAATAGAATAATGGAGAAGGGACAGGCTGTGCTGCTGGATGGGATGTCCCCAATGTCATGCATGCTCCTGCCCCTGCCCGTCCATGTATGTGTGTACATGGAGACATCTTCAAATGTGAGACATCTTCAAAGGGGAACCTTTGTGCCAGTAACTGAACACACACCAGCATATCATGCACTTGGGACCCCTCTGCGATTGGAGGTGCCAATTATGTAGAGTGCCTACACTCATTTCATTTATTACATTTCTGTACCGCCCAACAGCCAAAGCTGTCTGAGCAGTTTACAAAGTTTAAAAACCCTAAAATACAATATTGTATAATAGAAGAACCATTTGCATACAAACATATCACACACATACACACACACACACACACACACACACTTTTAACAATCAAGAAATCCCAAGACCTGTTAAAAACCTGTCATATGCTGTCAAATGCCTGAGAGTAGAGGTAGGTCTGAACCAAAAAGATGACAAGGTTGGTGCCAGGCTGGCCTCATTGGGGAGATCGTTCCATAAAAGGGGGGGGGGGTCACTACCAAGAAATGCATTCGTCCGCTCGCACATAAGCACCACACCACCTTCCAGACATCCTGCTGAACACGTCAGGGGCGGTGCGCGTAAAAGGGCCAGCAGTGTGGTCCTATGCTCCCCCTTCTACGCTCCCTGTGTTTGTCCTATGCGTGGAGAAGCTGTGCATAGGTTAAGAACATGGACTCAAGAACATGAACCAATTTACCCACAGACTACAGCTCAAATCATAATATGGACAAAGAATTAAGCATCTAGAAAACATTTAGTCACTGCACACACACACACACACACACAAATAGAAACAATCCCTCATACAAAAATATATGACACAACACACAAACACAATACGAACCCGGTGTCCATGGCTCCTGCTTCTGGGAGCAGCTGCCTCCTCTCTGCTACTAGCCACCCTGCTGCTCCTTTCTTCACATGTAGTGAAAGGCAGCAGACTCTGGCAGGCTCGCTCAGCTGGAGCAACGTGGGGCTGGAGCTTGGCAATGGGCTCAGAGGGACCTGTGGGACCTGGGCTACTGCCCAAAGCAGCCCCATCGATCATCTGCCAGGGCCAAGCTGCCTACCAGAGCCGCCTCCTCCTGGTCCTGAGCCGCCGCCACCACCACTGCTCCTGTCCAGAGGAAGCGAGCACTGGCAGAATCGTCCAGCCAATGTTCTTCTGCTGGACTGGGCTTGTCATCATCACTACTGCTTGCCACCAGGACCAGGCTGAGGCTGACCTTTGTGACACAGTGGCCAGTTTAAATTGTGCAGAGGCACAACTTCCGGTCTTCCCACCCCGCAGCCCAGGGTACCCAATATGTACGCAAGAGCAACGCATGCATGTACAAAACCTGAAAATAGGTATGTTTTATATAAAATATTGAAAGGCCACAAGACAGGGATGGAAAAACAGCTTTCCCTCTCTTGTCCAGCAAGGAAAGTGGGAGAGATATCTCCTACCCATTGGGTTTCCCCCTCAGGTTTCATGAGTAAAATTACCATAGCAGCATAATCCTATACATGTCTACTCAGAAGTAAGTCCCACTGAGTTCAGTTGGACTTACTCTCAGGTAAGTGAATATAGAATAGTGCTGTATTTATAATAACACAGTCTGCTTCTCTCTCTCTCTCTCTTTCTCTCTCTCTCTCTCATACACACACACACACACACACACACAGAGGGAGAGGGAGGGAGGGACGGAGAGAGAGTCAGATACTTAAAGAAAAAGCACTTCCTACAAGTCAGCTAAGGGGAAGTAATATTTTAAAGAATAAACATACAAAGTGCCACAGCAGAGATATGGATAACAAAAATGGATCTGACTATTAGTTGATCTAACAAAAGAAGAGAACAGGACAAAACAGAAAATATTTTATACACTGTGTCAGAGAGGCTTGAAGAGTCTGGAATATGCATGTAATTGAGGTGAAAAGCACATCACACCTTCTGTTCTACTGAAAAGAAAAAAGCACATCACACCAGAGAACATTGTCATAGGAGAACTTGAAGGCATACAACAGCTGAAAAGCCAACACATGATGCACTTTTATTTCAAAACATTGCAGTCCCTACCACTTCCTCTTTGTTTCCACAAAAAGGCAGGCTGGTGCAACAGTTACACAATACTGTTATCAGGAAGCAAAAACTTTCAAACTTATAAAAATAAAAAATAAATCACAAGCACAAAAGTTTGTTCACCACTTTATGACTTTTTGTTGGTCCTAAAAATGGAATTCTGGTACTACTGTTGCTTGGGTTCTTTATTCTCAAATGAGAGCATGTCAGTGCAATCCTATACATGTTTACTCAGAATTACCACTCTGCTCAGCAGGACTTACTCCCTTGTAAGAGAGTACATTTGCTGATGCAGATTATAGACAAACCCATGACTAATAGAATACGATTTTGTTAAAAAAAACTGTTACACTAAGATAATAAATTGGGCTGTTGTTGTTGTTGTTGTTGTTGTTATTGTTATTATGTTTTGCACAAAGGAAAAAACGTACTTTCTAGATATTCATTTGTAATGAGGAGTGTTTCATTGTCATTTTAAGTGATTTCATTATAGTCAAGCCTGGCCGTTTACTTAGCGCTGATGTACACGTCCCATCAGCTGTGTGTGCATATACTACAATCTCAATTGGAAAAAGAAAGAAAGAGGATAAATCAGACTTAACTGGAGTGGTGTTTACTTGGGGATGGAAACAGTAGATCTGTTGAAATGTAACATTCCCAATTCTCCAAACTATTTTCTGAAGGATCAGAAAAACTGCAGGCTTGCACATTCCTTCTTTCCTTCATGAAATTGGAGTACCTGAGGAGAAAAGAGAAGACATACCCAAGCTCAAGTGGCCGTGTGTTCTAGTTTACTGAGGACCATCCTCTATTTGAAGGTGTCCTCCTCTCTTTGAAGAGCTGGCTGGGGAATGCTGGGAGTTGTAGGACTTTTTTCTGTCTAAACATACATAAAATTGTGCCCTACATTATAATAATTATTTATAAATCTACACTTATACATATAAATTTGCCTATGCAAATATAAGGGAAATCTGTGTTCTATTTTGTCCTCTTTTTTTGGTGATACTTTTATTTTTTGATGATGCATACGTGGCCACCTTCCCCTTCATGGATCACTGCCTTGTTGTGGCGAAGGGGCTTGCATAACTTAGTGAAGCCGTAAGCTATGCCGTGCAGGGTCACCCAAGACAGACAGGTCACGGCGGAGAGTTCTGACAAAATGTGGTCCACTGGAGAAAGAAATGGCAACCCACTCCAGTATTCTTGCCAAGAAAACCCCATGGAACGTACAACAAGGCTAAAAGATATGATGCCGGAAGATGAGCCCCTCAGGTCGGACGGTGTCCAATATACTAATGGGGAAGAGCAGAGGGAATTTCCAAGTAGCACCAGAAAGAGTGAAGCGGCTGGGCCAAAGCCAAAAGGACACTCAGCTGTGGATGTGTCTGTCTGGTGGTGAAAAGAAAATCCAATGCTGTAAAGAACAATTTTGTTTAAGAACCTGGAATGTAAGATCAATGAATCAAGGTAAGCTGGAGGTGGTCAAACATGAGATGGCAAGATTGAACATCGACATCTTGGGAATCAGCGAACTAAAATGGACAAGAATGGGTGAATTTAATTCTGGTGACCATCATATCTACTACTGTGGGCAAGAATCGCTTAGAAGAAATGGAGTAGCACTCATAGTCAATAAAAGGGTGGGAAAAGCAGTACTCGGGTACAATCTCAAAAATGATAGAATGATCTCAGTACGAATCCAAGGCAAACCATTCATCATCACAGTGATTAAAGTCTATGCCCCAACTACTGAGGCCGAAGAAGCGGAGGTTGATCGGTTCTATGAAGACCTACAACACCTTCTGGAACTAACACCAAAAAAAGATGTCCTTTTCATCATAGGGGATTGGAATGCTAAAGTAGGAAGTTAAGAAATCACCGGGATAACAGACAAGCATGGCCATGCTGTACAAAATGAAGCAGGACAAAGGCTAATAGAGTTTTGCCAAGAGAACATGCTGATCATAGCAAACACTCTTTCCCAACAGCACAAGAGGCGACTCTACACATGGACATCACCAGATAGTCAATATCGAAATCAGATTGATTATGTCCTTTGCAGCCAAAGATGGAGAAGCTCCATACAGTCAGTAAAAACAAGACCTGGAGCTGACTGTGGCTCAGGTCATGAACTTCTTGTTGCAAAATTTTGGCTTAAATTGAAGAATTTAAAATTGTAGGGAAAACCACTAAGCCATACAGGTATGACCTAAATCATATCCCTTATGAATACACATTACACAGTGGAGGTGATGAATAGATTTCAGGGATTAGACCTGATAGACAGAGTGCCTGAGGAACTATGGACGGAGGTCCGTAACATTGTTCAGGAGACAGCAATTAAATCCATCCCAAAGAAAAAGAAATGCAAGAAAGCAAAGTGGCTGTCTGATGAGGCTTTACAAGTAGCTGAGGAAAGAAGGGAAGCAAAAAGTAAGGGAGAAAGGGGAAGATATATCCAACTGAATGCAGAGTTCTAGAGAATAGCAAGGATAGACAAGAAGGCCTTCTTAAATGAACAATGCAAAGAAATAATAGAATGGGAAAGACTAGAGATCTTTTCAAGAAAATTGGAGATATCAAGGGAACATTGATAAGAAGGCAGGGACTAACAGAAGCAGATGAGATTAATAAGAGGTGGAAAGAATACACAGAAGAACTATACAGGAAAGATCTCAGTGTCCCTGATAGCCATGATAGTACGGTCACTGAACTTGAGCCGGACATCCTCGAGAGTGAAGTCAAGTGGGCCTTAGGAAGCATTACTAACAACCAAGCTAGCACAGATGACAGTATTGCAGCTGAGCTATTTAAAATCCTAAAAGATGATGCTGTTAAAGTGCTGCACTCAATATGCCAACAAATATGGAACACTCAACAGTGGCCACAAGACTGGAAAAGGTCAGTTTACATTCCAATCCCAAAGAAGGGCAACGCCAAAGAGTGTTCAAACTACCGTACAATTGCGCTCATTTCACATGACAGCAAGGTGATGCTCAAAATCCTACAAGCTAGGCTTCAACAGTATGTGAACCAAGAACTACTGGAAGTACAAGCTGGGTTTCGAGGAGGCAGAGGAACTAGAGATCAAATCGCCAACATTCGCTGGCTCATGCAGAAAGCAAGAGAATTCCAGAAAAACATCTATTTCTGCTTCATTGACTATGCTAAAGCCTTTGATTGTGTGGATCACAACAAACTGTGGCAAATTCTGAAAGACATGGGAGCACCAGACCACCTTACCTGTCTCCTGAGAAACCTGTACGAGGGTCAAGAAGCAACAGTAAGAACCAGACATGGAACAACCGTTTGGTTCAAAATTGGGAAAGGAGTACAACAAGGCTGCATATTGTCGCCCTGCCCTGCTTATTTAACTTATATGCAGAGTACATCATGAGAAACGCCAGGTTGGATGAATCACAGGTCGGAATTAAGATTGCCAGGAGAATTATCAACAACCTCAGATTCGCAGACAATACCACCCTAATGGCAGAAAGCGAAGAGGATCTAAAGAGCCTCTTGTTGAGGGTGAAAGTGGAGAGTGCAAAAGCTGGTTTGAAACTCAACATTAAAAAAAAAGAAGATCATGGCATCTGGCCCCATCACTTCCTGGCATATAGAAGGGGAAGAAATGGAAGCAATGACAGATTTTATTTTCTTGGGCTCCAAGATCACTGCAGACGGTGACTGTAGCCATGAAATTAAAAGACACTTGCTCCTTGGGAGGAAAGCTATGGCAAACCTAGACAGCATAGTAAGAAGCAGAGACATCACCTTGCCAACAAAGGTCCGTCTAATCAAAGCTATGGTTTTCCCAGTAGTAATGTATGGCTGTGAGAGCTGGACTATAAGGAAGGCTGAGTGCCGAAGAATTGATGCTTTCGAACTGTGGTGCTGGGGAAGACTCTTACGAGTCCCCTGGACTGCAAGGAGGTCAAATCAGTCCATCCTAAAGGAAATCAACCCTGACTGCTCATTGGAAGGACAGATACTGAAACTGAAGCTCAAATACCTAATGCGAAGAGAAAACTCCCTGGAAAAGACCCTGATGCTGGGAAAGATTGAAGGCAAAAGGAGAAGGGGATGGCAGAGGGTGAGATGGCTAGATAGCATCACCGATGCAATGAATATGAACTTGAGCACACTTCCAGAGGACAGGACCGTGCTATGATCCATGTGGTCATGAAGAGTCGGACACGACTGAACAACTGAACAACAAAGTGGCCACCTTAAGTCTTAGGCATGAACAGCCAAACCATGGTATAGTTATTAGGGACACAATCCAATGGGGAGCTTATGCCCCTGCCAATTTCTTTCCATCCCACCTATTCCTTTCTGCAAACAGTAGGTCCTGCCAATTCCATTGCACAAACTGGACTCACCACTTATGCAAGGGAGATTTAATGCTTCCTAAGGGAAGCCCTGAAATGAGCAGAAATGATCATTTCTGCAAGTAGGCAGGTCGGCAGAGCTCCCTTATATGAGCTATGATGACCTGCATCCTTCCAGAAATGAGTGCTTCTGCTCATTTTGCGTTGCCCAAGAAGTGCTAAATCAGCATCGCACAAGTAGTGGGGGCTGCTTGCACAACAGAATTAGTGGGCTGTAAAAGAATTGGCAAGGGCATAAGTGCCCTGTTGGATTCTGCCCATTGGGTGAACCATTTTAGTGAAGCAGGAATAGTGAAGTAGGAATAGTCACCAATTTAGTGAAGTAGGTTAAAACAAAAAGGGATTGTGAGGCGCTCCAAAAGGATCTCTGCAAACTGGAAGAACGAGCATCCAAATGGCAAATGCAGTTGTAAGCAAGTGTAAAGTGATGCTCACTGGGGCAAACAACAACAACAACAACAACAACCAACTTCAAATATAACCTGATGTAATCTAAGCTAGAGGTGACCAACCCAGAAAGTGATCTTGGGGTCATGGGGGACAGCTCGATGAAAATATAAACTCAGTGTGTGGCCACTGTAAAAAAGACAAACTCCATGCATAATTAGAAAAGGGATTGAGAATAAAACTGCCAATATCATACTGCCCTTATACAAATCTATGGTGTGGCCACACTGAGAATACTGTGTACAGTTCTAGTCACTGCACCTAAAAGAAGATATTGTAGAGCTGGAAAAAGTGCAGAAAAGGGAAACTAAAATTATCAAAGGGCTGAAGTAACTCTCCTATGAGGGAAGGTTACAACATCTGGGATTGTTTAGCTTGGAAAAAAGGAAGGTAAGGGAAGACATGATAGAGGTGTACAAAATTATGCATGGTGTGGAGAATGTGGATAGGGAGACGTTGTTCTCCCTCTCTCATAATACTAGAACCTGGGAAGCTGATTGGTGGGAGATTCAGGACAGATAAAAGGAAGTACTTCTTCACACAGTGCATAGTTAAACTATAGAATTCGCTACCAGAAGATGTAGTGATAGCCACCAATTTCAATGGCTTTAAAAGAGGGTTAGACAAATTCCTGGAGGAGAAGGCTATCAATGGCTACTAGTCTGATGGCTATGTGCTACCTCTAGTATCAGAGGCAGTATGATTATATACCCCAGTTGCTGGGGAACATGGGTGGGGTGGTGCTGTGCTGTTAAACTTGTGTCCTGCTTGTGGGTTCCCAGTCAACATCTGGTTGGCCTGTCTGTGAACAGAATGCGTACCCTTGGCCTGATCTAGCATGGCTCTTCTTATGTTCTTATGTTTTTTATGAATAGATGAATGGTGTCAGTAGTGTAGTGGCAAATTCAGAAGTGCAGGGTCCCTTCATAATAGTCACAGCTACACCCCCTCACACCCATGCCCCCTTCTAAAATTATACAACCTTGTAAGATTATACAGTACAAATGAGCTTTCAGTCACTTTGTTTGGAGTATCTGGTCCCCCTAATTCAGAATTATTAAAAGGGCCATTTGAAAAGAAAACACACACACACACCAAGTCATGTCCAGCAACTTGCTAGAAAATATTATTTGGTTAATCATAAAATAGTAGGGTTGGAAGGGGCCTATAAGTCCATTGAATCCAACCCCCTGCTCAATGCAGAAATCCAAGTCAAAGCATCCCTGACAAATGGCTGTCCAGTTTCATCTTGAATGCCTCCAGTGTGGACTAAAAAGGTTAATCCTTTTTAATTCAAGAAACAAATAATAATAATAATAATAATGATGATGATGATGATAATAATAATAATAATAATAATAATGTCATATTATTATTATTAAGAGCCATTGCAACCCAGTGTGAAGCAATGCCCCATTAAAATAAATGGAACTTAGTCCACGGTGACCCACAACTCCTTTAAGTCTGCAATCCTATACACACTTATTTTGGAGTAAATCCCATTGAACATAATGGTACTAACTTCTGAATAGACAAGTAGGTTTGCCCTACATGGCTACAAGCATAACTACACTCACTAGGGGAGTAAACTAAAGTCTGAATCAGCCCCCCATCAGTAGCAACAGATGTAGACAAAACTCACTTGAGTGGTGGGTTAGGAACAAACTTTTACTGGAGATATAACAAACTTATATCTCAAGGTAAGCTGGCTGAGGTCAGCATCACTTGCAGGAGGAAGAATGAAGAAGATAGGAAAGTAGAGGTAGGAGACAAGGAGAAGGCAGAACAGCCTCTCAGAGATCCCCTCCTACCTTAACCCTTCAAGTTCAGGTTAAGTGACTCATGGCCCTAGTTCCTCCAACATAAACTCCACTGGACACATTGGGACTTACTTCCGGGTAAACAAACCTGGGATCCTACTGTCAACCAGAGGGGTTGGATCCAACCCCAGGCCCCCTCCTGCGCCTTGAATGACAAACTTCATGTGCAAACAGCAGCTGAACTTTTCACTGCATGGTGCTAAAACATGATCCCCTGCTAATGTCTGCACATCAAGCCTACTAGAATCCCTCTCCCAGACACAGCAAACTCCATACGTAAGCACGAGCAAAAGACAATGGCAGCAGTGGCAGCACCCCCCACCCCCGCTCCTGCCATAGCCAGCAGCAGCAGCCCTGAACAGGTGGCTGGTGCTGCAGGATGGTGAGGGCAGCGCTGGGCATGCAGGCACAGAGCGGAGATGGGAAGCAGGGTGGGTCAGGAAGCTGAGGGGATGGCTGGGGATGGCCAAGTTGTGAGGCGTGGTGGCTGCTCAGGGAGTGGAAGGCGGAGAAGCCGAGAGCTGAGGAGGAGAATAGGGGGTGCTGAGAGGAGGCTGCAGAGCTCCGTCAGGCTCCCTCTCTCGCCACCTTTCTCTGGCTGGCTTTCTCTGAGAGGCATCCGCCAGTCACCTGCCGCACTCCCTTCCTCTGCTCCCTCCTCCTCCCACCGTGTCTGCCCTGCAGTAGCAGCAGACTGTGACCCAGCTGGGAGCCAGCTCCAATAAAAGTGCAGGAGCGAAGCCCCGGTGCAATCCCAGAGCACTATACTGCTGAGTGGTGTTCAACTGAACACCCTTCATGTTTTGAGGGAGCTCACAGGATCAACCCCATTAGCCAGGACCCTCCTGATGTGCTCACCGGCTATGGCCATACATTCAAGCATCAATATGAAGGGGCACTGCTATTGTTATTGTTACTGTTACTGTTACTGTTATTGCTATTTTCCCACCTTTTCCCCAATACTGGGCCTCAAGGAAGCTGCACAGCATTAAAAACTTATACAGTTAAAACATATAACTGTATGCATATATACTGTATATAACGGCATATGCACATATAGATGTAGGTAGGGATGTACGAAAGTCCCTTACCTGATCCTGAAGCTTGATTCGCGGTGGGGGGGAGGCGCTCCGTCCCTTCCCCCGAAATTCTGGCTGGGGGGGGAGGTGCCCCATCCCTCCCCGCCGAAATTCTGGCCGGGGGGGAGGCGCCCCGCCCCTCCAGCCGTGACTCCTCCTGTCCTGCCAGGACACAAATGGCGGCGGCCGTAGCCGTTTGCATCCCTGCAGTCAGCCGTGATAGGCTACATAAATGTTTACGTAGCCTATCACGGCTGAGTGGGAAAAAAAAAACTGCGCGTACACAAATGGCGGCGCCCATGGGCGCCGCCATTTGCATTCCTTATTTTGGCATGTGTAGTCTACGTAAACATTTACGGAGACTACGGCGAAAATAAGGGGAACTCTATTTGCATTCCCCTTATTTTCACCGTAGTCTACGTAAATGTTTACGTAGACTACATGTGCCAAAATAAGGAACGCAAATGGCAGCGCCCATGGGCGCCGCCATTTGCGTACGCACGGGGTTGTTGTTTTTTCCACTCAGCCGTGATAGGCTACGTAAACATTTACGTAGCCTATCACAGTGTTTTTTAAAAATCTAGCCGTGATAGGCTACGTAAATCTTTACATAGCCTATCACGTTTGTTTGTTGTTGTTTTTTAACATGGAAATGGCGGCGGCGGCAGCCGGTCGGAAGACTGGCCACCGCCGCTGCCGAACCACCACCGAACCGCCGGCGGAGCCGCCGCCGCCGCCGCCAGGGACATTCGCACAAGGTAAGTCCCGTCCCGGGGGGGGCGGGGGGGCAGACCGTTTCTCCACCAATTTCGGGGGGCCGAATTGGCTGGCATTTGGCCTCCCCGAGATTCGTGGAGAAATTCTCTGACATCCCTAGATGTAGGCTTGTAGGATTCTTCCACATAAGGTGGGGCTTTGATGGTCCAGGATTCCCCTTGTGTTAAGGAGCCTATGCGTATACACATGTATATGTGTAGAACCTTTCACACTGATGACGAATGTGTGGCTGTCAGGGTCTATCCATCATGTAGAAGGTGCGGCCGGCTGGCATGATCCCCTTCCCTCACATATATTCATGAATATATGTGGGGGATTGTTTGACACTCCCCTCCTCCCATGGTTTGACAGTTAGATGTCTCAAATTTGAAAAAACACCAATACTGGGGGGGGGGGGGGAGAGAGAGAGAGAGAGAGAGAGAGAATGCACTGCAGAAACATAAATTCTAAAGTCAGAAGGTCGATCTACATTGTGCCCGTCATCGCAATGAATTCGGTGTCCCATCGGGTTAAACGCTCTCGCATTAAAACGTGATTATTCACACTCACCCATTTGCCCCGTTGCAGTGCTTCATCGAATGCGCAAGCTCGGTTCACACTCAAGAAGCGCTGTGCTGTTTTCCTGCATGTGCTTGTCTGATCTCGGAAGCTAAGCGGGGTTGGCCCCGGTCAGTAGTTGGATGGGCGACCGCCTGGGAATCAGGCTTCCTGCATGAGCAGGGGGTTGTTGTATCCCTGGGAATCAGGCTTCCTGCATTGAGCAGGGGGTTATTGTATCCCTTCAAATGAGACTAAGTTTTACCTCCTCCTATCCTCCACTCCGGAAGTTTTTTTTTTTAATTAAGGCGTTATTCTCGCAGAATCATGGCTTCTCCATGATTTTTTTTTCCTAATTCAAGCATATCTTAGAAGCTTTGAAGGTATGAAGCTTCCAAGATCAGACAAGCGCGTGCACATCCAGCCCTTTGCTTGTTGCTGAGGAAACGGGGGCTGCTGAGGAAGCTATGCAATTGACGGAAGAAGTCATGGGGCCATCGAGAGCTGTGATTGGACAGGAGGGAAATACAAACACTGCCGCATATGGACAGATGGGGGAGGGGACTACGACTGGATATGGTAGCGAAGGTGGAAAATCAGAGCTCATTAAGGGGAAATACTGGGATATTTCCCCTTAATGAGAGAGCCAGTGTAGTGTAGTGGTGAGAGTGACAGACTGGGAGCCGGGAGATCCGGGTTCTAGTCCCCACTTGGCCATGGAAGCTCACTGGGTGACTTTGGGCCAGTCACAGACTCTCAGCCCAACCTACCTCACAGGGTTGTTGTTGTGAGGATACAACGGTGAGGAGGAGGATAATGTAAGCCGCCTTGAGTTCCTTGCGAGAGGGAGAAAGGCGGGGTATAAATGCAATAAATAAATAAATAAATAAATAAATAAATAAATATTAGGGTATTGAAAGAGGGAGCACAGAAGTGGGAAATTCCAGTTCCAGTTTGAGGCGGCTACTGCGTAGTGTGAAAGGTGGGCGGGCAAACATCATTGGAAGTGAAAAAAGGCGGTAAGTGTAGATCCAGCCAGAGTTTATCTAGTATATTTATATCCTGCATTTCTTCCACCCTGGAATTCAAGACAGAAGATATGAGGCACCCAGGTGGTCTCCTACCCAAGCACTGACCAGGCCCAAGCCTGCTTAA
Source organism: Heloderma suspectum (assembly GCF_057233095.1). NCBI lineage: Eukaryota > Metazoa > Chordata > Lepidosauria > Squamata > Helodermatidae > Heloderma > Heloderma suspectum. The sequence goes on along the minus strand of NC_139460.1, from coordinate 54,367,977 downwards.
TTTCAGCAAGGTGTCTTCATTCTCTGACTATTGGTGCTCCTTGCGCTGCAGCTTGTACTGGCAAATTGATTAAACAAGCAGGGGCTGCACAAAATGTTGCAATGCATGCTCCCCTTCTAACAGGAGCACTCCTTTGCAGGATTTCAGCCAGTCATGTTGTCCTTCTGGATATTATAAGTTACAACGAACTGAAGCAGGGTATTTAATCCCACCCTCACCTGTCAGTTTTGTTTTCCAACTGATGCTCAACATCCTATGGCTTGCTCAGTCTGAACTATTTTGTATGTGTGTCCCATGCTAGGTTTTTATTTTTTATTTTTCAATCCATCTACAAACCATAGGGTTGTTGTTATTATTAGTATTTATACCCTGCCTTTTTCCCAGTACTGGGTCCCCCAAGCATGCTGATACCTCCCTCTTGTTTCTCAACAGCTCTGATTATGTACTAGTCCTGTCCACACTCACCACCTGAGTTTTTTATTAGAGGGAGTAATCTAGGGTGCTGTTGCTATGTATTTCATATGAGGTTGTGCTGGAGATGTTCTTGATAGATTGTGACCTTGATATACAAACTCTTTTCCAACCATGGCAGTGCAATATGAACTTTGAATAGCCATTCCCCTCTCCATGGTTCCTACCTACACAACATCCATTATTAGGAGCTGGTATTGGCCTTGTAAATTCTTATATATGAAAATATGGAACAGTATTCCCCCGCCCCCTGGAATAGTGCTATGTTTTCTCTTTTGCTATGTTAACTTATATAATGACATAGAGGAAAACTAATAGATTTGTTAAGGGCAGAACCTAATCGGGTGTTCACGCCCCCGCCGATTCCTTTCCACCCCACTGATTCCCTTCTGCAAGCGGTGGGCTCTGTCAATTGCATTGTGCAAGCAGGATCCACTGGCTATGCAAGGGAGATTTAGTGCTTCCTAGGGGAAGCCGCAAAATGAGCGGAAATGCTCCTTGCTGGAAGGAGGCAGGTTGGTGGAGCTCCCTTATGCAAGCGTTGCTGACCTGCCTCCTTCCACAAACACGTGTTTCTGCTCGATTGGGGTTGCCCCAGAAGTGCTAAATTGTTGTTGCAATTGGGGCTACTTGCACAATGGGGTGGGGCTACTTGCACAACGGAATTGGTGGGATGTAAGAGAATCGGCAGGGGCCTAAGGGCCCCCCCCCCGGATTCTGCCCTAAATGTGGAGATTTAGACCTTGTGGATTTTGTGCTATTCCTATGAACAGAAGAGATAAAATATTTCAGGAGAGTATCATCAAGGAATAAAAACACACCATATATTTCTGAAAATTCCCCATTGGTGTATGAAATGTCCTTGCGCCTTAATTTGCATTTTAAAATGTTAAAGGGTATCACTGTTGGATGATGAGTGAAGTGATTTTCAGATAGTCTGAGAATATAAACACATTCCCCCCCCCACTCTAATTTATTTCCCAGTGAACAGAATTGCTTTCAGTTTACTTTAAAGTAATTCCTATGTTAATTGCATACATGGCCTTATCCATACCAAATAAGAGCGTGGCCTTGTATCCTAGACCTCATTCACAGTGAAGATGTTGGCTGAGCTTTAACACTGTAATCAACAAAGCTTTCAATCTCTGGAACAGTAAAACTCATAAGCGAGAAAAGTTGGAGGAATAAAGTGGTGAATTTTCAGAAGGGAAGCATTGTTTAAGAGAAACAATGATTAAGTGGGAGAGAAATGATGTTGTTCTTAACAAAAACAATTTGCTGAAACTCCGTGTAAATGGAAATGCCAACAGGCAATTTGTTTTGATTTGAAGAGCTTGCACATCAAGAGATTTATGTATGTGCATGTGTGTAATATTTATATATGTTTTATTTTTCATCCTGAAATAATTCTTAGAACAACTGTAAATTTCACAACCTTTCTGAATTAACATCTTATTATTAACATCTCCTTGACAGGTACAAGGTGTACGTTTCAAGGCAGAGTAATAACATAGTTGGAAATGAAAGGGGGTGGGTTTTTTTGGTAATTTCTTGACTGAAGCTTATTAGCTGTGTGTGTGTGTGTGTGTGTGCGTGTGCGCGTGCGCGCACGTGTGTGTGTGTGTGTGTAGTACACCACTGAACAAATAGCAAATAGTTTTAAAAGAACACTGGGTTTCATGGGTTCAAGAGTTTTGTGACTAGTATATTTTGTGACATTATTTGTATATGGAGGAAGGCATAGATAGCAATGGCTATGTTATAATTACTTGGAATCATTGGATGTTAAGGTAAAATGCCTCAGTATAAAATATAAGATATTCACTTGCAAATCTAACTTATGCTCCCACCTTTTTAAAAAACCATTCCCATTCAATTTGATAAAAATTGCTTTCTGGGGGGAAAATTCAAAGGAGAAGAAAATTCTCATGGGTGTAGTGTGGAGTTATTTTGCTTACCTTAGCTATGAGGTGTCTAAAGGGTGTGCGTCCTGTCTTTTATTGTACAATTGTCTGTCTGGTGTAGGGCCCAGTCGGGTGCCCGACTGGGTCCGGGAGTCCATCACCCCCCCCACAGCCCCCAGACTGTGCCTGCCAAGTCACTGTCCTCACTTGATCCCAACTCACAACCGCTCGCGCTCTCCCAGACCCACCATGATCCCATCTGGTGAGTGCCCACCATTTTCCCATCTTTTTTCTGCACTAAAAGGGGAGTTTTGAAAATGTGTAGATTTAAATATGAGCAGTTTGGGGGCCAGGAAAACTTAATAGCTGCAATATTAGAGGCATAATGCCAACACAGTTCTGCCCCCTAATATCTCACATCTGTTCTCCACCCCCACCCCCCAGCATCTGCTGCCTGAGGCAGCCACCTTAAACTGCTTAATGGTAGGCCAAACCTTTTAGCCTAGTTGCCACAAACAGGACACATTTTAGTTAGTAGGCCCAAACACAAGTTTATACAGCAGGTGATCCATAGGAAGGTTCTTCAACATTCCCACCTGAGGCCAAGCATGTACAGTACTAATATTTCAATGCAATTAAACGACTCTGCCCTGTAATATATTACAGAATATGTTAAGGAGGTGGAACTTTATTTATTTATTTATTTATTTATTTATTTCTATACCACCCAAGAGTCGAAGCTCTCTGGGTAATTCACAAAAATTAAAACCACAAAGCGCAGCATAAAACACTATAAATATGAAAGCTTAAAACCACAATATAACAGTACAACCAGAATAAAGCCTAGCAGCAATGCAGAGGTTTAAAATACTGATTTGAAACACCAATGCTAAATGACTAGGAAGCTAAAATACCAGGAGAATAAAAAGGTCTTCACCTGGTGCCGGAAGTAGTACAACGTAGGTGCCTGGAAAACCTCTCTAGGGAGCTCATTCCACAGCTGGGGTGCCACAGCAGAAAAGGCCCTCTTCCTGGTGGCCACCCACCTCACTTCCTTTGGCAGGTGCTTACAGAGAAGGGCTGCTGAGGGTGATTTTAGGGTCTGGGCAGGGAGGAGACGGTCCTTCAGATAACCTGGCCCCAAACCATTTAGGGCTTTAAATGTTAATACCAGCACTTTGAATCAGGACCAGAAATGGACTGGCAGCCAGTGCAGCAGCTGGAAAAGTACCAGCATAATGTGCTCTCATTGCTCAGTCCCTGTTAACAATATTGCTGCCCTACTTGTACTACCTGAAGTTTCCAGATCGTATTCAAAGGCAGCCCTACATATAATGCAGTGCAGTAATCCAGATGAGAGGTTATCACAGCATGGATAACTGTAGCTATGCTATCTGTCCAGATGAGGGCATAGTTGGTATACCAGCCTAAGCTGATATATGCGTATACATGAATTTGAGTGCAATGAGCCCTGGTTACTCTCCCAATGGACATGATGATCTAGGGCCTAGTGTTAATTTTTATAATGAGGAAGAAGCCAGGAGAAAGAAGTATCATCGGGTTTTATGTTACTTGTCTCAGACATGGAGAAAAATAAAAAAGGACTAGAAGTAGTTTGCGTCCCCATCCTGGCCTGAAGGTTTAAAATACACCTGAGAGCTGTCATAAAAGGGTGGTGAGAATTTTCTGTAAGTCTCACCCTACTTGAATATAAAACAAAGAGGTACAAATGCCACATAACTAGCATATAAAAACGGTATTTCCATAGTTAACTGATAAGTTGCAGTACCAATCTCCCCCCCCCTTCTATTCAGTGGACATATTCAAATACAACAGAGGTGCCTGCAGCTGTTGGCCCAGGGCTGGCATTTCAGGACAAACCAATAGCCCTATTCGAGTGTTAAAAACCTTATGAAATTAGGCTTGTGTGAGGGGAGAGCAGGGTTGTGCTAGGTGGCCTCTGAGGTGTCCCAGTGTCCACTGGGTACAATAAGAGAAAGTCTAGAGGAGAAATTCTGCTGTGGGGAGTTGCTGTACTTGTGTAGGCTCCCCGTGTGATCTAGAACCCTGCACTAAATTGCAGGGGGAGTCTACATGAGTACCACAGACTCCCCACTGCAGACCTTCACCCTCCAATATGTGGAAGGCAGTGGGGGCCAGGTGATGCAGATGTGATGGAAGGGGTGAGGCCAGGCACCATGTCCCTGCTCTTCCTTTATTGCTGGGGTGCAAAACTTCAGGCCAAATCCAGTCCACCTGGGTGATATGTTAGAGGCGAATGTGTGTAAGAGTAGCGCAATGTTCCAATTTCTTTCCTTGAAAAGACGCTTCGGATTCGGAGATTGAGAGCTGGAAAGTATGGGCAGGGCTCCAGATGCCTCTTCCTGAACTGGCATTTCAAGCAGAAATAGTGACATTAAGCTTCAGTTTGGTCATTTGTGAATGGTGTAAGTGTTGGCTTTAGTTTATTTGTTTTTTAAATTCATACTTCCTCCTTTCTGTATGCATCATCTCAGTTAAAAGTAAGTTGCATGATTTCACTCTGTAGATCTTTGTGTGGAGGGAGGGGATGGGATTTTTTTTTGATTTTTTTTTTTTTTGTATCCAGCAATAGTTGAATGAGTCGAAATCCTAAGGTTAGGGAGAATGAAAAATGACTTGATTGTGTGACACTGGCTGGGTTCACACAACACGCTAACCCACATTCAGTGGTTGAGTGTGGGTTATTATTGAACCAATGGGTTATTTGTTGAACCGTGGGTGAGTGTGTTGTCTGAACTAAGGACATTTTCTGCAGGATGGTTTGTTAACCATGCAGTGTGGCTTGTTAACCACCCTGAACAACCCAGCGACAAACCATGGGTTCTCAAGGTTGCTTGTTTGAGGAAAAATAAGCCAGACTGCATGGTTAACAAGCCGCCCTGTGGAAAATGTCCTGGGTTTTGACAACATGCTAACCCACAGTTCAATACACAACCCACAGTTCAACAGTAACCCACAATCAACCACTGACAGTGGGTTAGTGTGTTGTGTGAACCCAGCCACTGTCTTTGTGACTTAAAACTGTGTAGTTCAAAGTATGAGTAGCATGTACAGTATCATTATCCATCCTGTGCAATATTACACATTTGAATAAATCACTTTTCCTTTCCAATGGAAAGTTAAATAATTTTGGATTAAGCTATGGGTAAACTTTTTACCCTACCAATGTGCCCATCAAGGCAAATGGTTTCAAAGTGGATAATTAGCTGCCTTAAAACTGAGTGTCCAAATAAACATGCACTTCAATATACCTTCTTCAGCAATAAAGTGTTGCCTCCCAATGTTAATGAACAAAAATATGGGAGCACCCAAAATCACCACCAAGTGCTAAAAGTTTTGTTCTGAACCTTTCAATACATTAAGCTCATGGAAAAAAACTTTAACAGCTCCACCAGGACGGCTTCCATGGTGATTGATGTGGTGGTCATGCTAAGGTTGGTGGGGTCAGCAATGCTTCTTCTTGTCTACGTGAGTATCCCTGTTCTTGATGATGAAGAAACTCATTGTAATAATGCACTGTTGAAAGACTTCCGAAAAATGCTGATTTAGACAAGCTTTACTGTACACATTGATTTAGATAAAAGGTTTCATTAACCACATATTCATTGCACTGAAATTTGTGGCACATTTTACCAGATATCAGTGCAGATTCCATTACTTACATGACATGTGTATCAATCATCCTAATGTTGCAGCTTTTCATATTCAAAGAACTTTTAAAACATTCAATTAATTTTCAAAACTCTTGAGAGATGAAGGTGGCTACATAAGTGAGGAAATTCTATTCTGCTTTACAACTGAAATACTGGGGCTTAGGAATTAAGGAATCTTTTGCATTAAGATAAATAGTGCTGCAATTCAGAAAGCTTCTGCTAAGAGCCCAAACACATAAGATACAGTCCTCATTGAGTCAGCACATCACAATTTGTAACCCTCCAACTACGAGTCACTATGTTTCTCGCTGAGAAGCAGTCTGCAGCAAGAAGCCTTAAGATCTCATTTTAAAAAAACACTGTACTGTCCTATTCAGTGGAGGGTGGTGGCTCCCATGTCAGTGGGGCTGTGTATCACTCTGGGTTTCAGTCAGAACACCAACGAAGCTATCCAAGGTGTTAAACCCAACCCCCAAATAAGTTCATTACCTTGGATAGTTCCTTTGGAGTTCTGACTGAAACCCAGGCCAGATTTACAGCCCCACTGATATCAGAGTCACCAGCCTCCACTGGTCCTATACCTGTCTAATCAGAATTTTTTAGTTTTTAAGGTGCCACAAGGCTCTTTGTGGGTTTTTCTGCAATAGACTAACGTGGCTACCATCTGGACATTGAATTCAATGGAGCTTACTCTTAGGTAAGTGGGTATAGGATTGCAGCCTTAGTTATTTATTTACTTAATTTATATCTGATCTTTTGGTCCAAAAATCTGGCTGCTGAGATGACTTACAAGATGGCTTATAAAACTAGGTTTTCTGAAACAGAAAACAGAACGGTGTCATTTATTATTAGGAACATAGGAGCATCCTTATTCTAGATTAGACTGGAATAAGGCTAAGGAATCAGTCTATGCTGATCACCAGCTACTTCATTCCTCTAACTGTGTATGCCAAGGATTGAACTTGGAACTAGCTGTGCACCGTTTCAGTCCGAAGCCCGAATAATGAGTCAAAGTGGCTTGCTTTGGAGGTGCCTCTGCGTGATACCAGGCAGAGCAGAATAGCCCCAAAGTGAAGCGGCTTATATACGAAGAGCTTTGTCTAACTCGATGAGTCATTCTGAGCAACCCAGACAGCCTGGCGCCAAAAGTATGAACTTGAGAAAATTCAGCGAGGGGTTGAAGAGGAGGAGGAGGGAGGGAGCTTTGGCAAATGGAAATGCTAGTTGCCAAAGCAGGGCTGAATGTAACCCAGCAATCTCCAATCAGTGATAGTGGTGGAGGAGGGGGAAAGACTGACTAACTGGAGAAAAAAGACTGCATTTCAGAGACAGAGATCATTCTGGTGGTATTACTTAGGGATGTGAGAACCCACCTCCATCCAGGTTCTCCAGACACCCCGCCTCAGGCCCTGCTCTGCTTGCTGGTCCCTCCACCTCCTCCATGATCGCTGTGTTTTTAAAAAACATGGTGATTGGATGTCTATGTGCACATAGACTTATACGCAAAAAACACCGTGAATCTTGAGTATATGAGCAATTCACAGCACTTTTTGCAAATAAATCTATGTGCGCACATAGACTTATACACAAAAAGCACTGTGAATCACCCAGGCAGGAGGAGGAGGAGGTGCGGGGCTGAGAGGTATAGCTCTTTGCTTTGAGAGTTTTTGTTGAAAAAATCAAATTTCAGCTGCACCTACCACAAAAAGTACTGGTCCAAACTGTCTGAAATATGTCAGATGGGATCCCCTTCATGGCAACAGAGAGCCCCCCAATTTTCATGTATTTACCGTGAAAACTGAATAAGTTATGGCCATTTGTGCTTTCCCATGTAAGTCAATGGGAAAATGCCCAAACCGAGTGATCCGGATATCCAAATCTTACTTCGGATCCAGAACTGAGTCAAAGCGGAGAGGGCCTGAATCAGTCCAAGTCAAAGTGGGGCTGTTCTGAGGATCTGAAGAGGCATCTGAAGCGAGGCGGGGGGTCTGTGCACAGCCCTACTTGGAACTATCTGCATACAAAACATGTGCTCTATCACTGAGTTATGGTCCTTCCCCTCAGCTACAGTCCCTCCCCTGGGTACCCGAAGAATTCACCTTGCAACTAGGGATATTGGAGATATCTGCGATGGATTCAAATGAGTTCAGATTTCTATGAATCCAAACTGTGGATTCCACAGCAGACTGGTTGCATGGATTCCGCTGCCTTGTGAACTGTTTTTGTTTTACTTTTGGGGGGGGATTTGTGCTAATTCGTACTGCACATTAGCTCTCATGTAGAACAAGTAGTGCAAGTAGAGCAAAATTCTCATACATCCCTAAAAAAAAAATCTGATTCTTTCAATGAGCAGATGGCGGAATGAAAGATGCCTGACTATGCATGAAACACAGAGGAAACTGATTTAATAAAATCCGTACATCCCTACTTACAACAGGGGTTAATAAATAATATGGCAATAGCCTCCAAACTGCCTGACGTTCCTTGCATTGGCACAAGCCACCCTACTCCTTCCAGGTCCATGCCCCATGCACATGCCAGTCAGGAAAGCACTACTATTTGAGGTGGCAAGGAATTCAGAGATCACCGCCATAGTTTCAGTAATTGTGCTAGGGCACCAGACCAAGATTTCATCTGAATAAGGACCTCTGGCATTATTACATGAATCAAATCATGACATTATGAAAATCATGAATTCACTCCCAAAATTGACAGGAAGGACTCCTAATGTTTGAACTGTGTATGTTATGCCATAGTAACACTGATTCTTGGTGGATGCCCCAAACCCCTCCTTGATGGTGGGGGCAAGACACAGAAGAGAATTCTGAGTGCTTCTCAGAAAGAGAAACAAATGTACTTTTAGGGCCGCAGATCTCTGTCAGTATCTCTCACCACAGCAGTGGCTTCTGGACATTATTCCCTGCCTCAAAATGTGAAGATTCACAGGGAACTTATTCCAGAATGGAAAATTATGGGAAATTCAGAAAGAATCGGCAACATGAAGGATGCATTCAAAGCCTCAGTATGACACTGGGCAGCCTCATTCAGCATGAGGATAATCTAATGAAGCATCCTTGGCATTTTTGAATGGCTTTTTTTGTGTGTAGTCATTTTGCTCACAGAGCTGTCAATCAACCAACAAGGTAGGCTCTCCACCTTTAAATAAAATACCAGTTTGCCCATCATTGGTTGGTTAATTAATTCTGAACCTGTAACCCGAAATTCTGATGTTAGTGACATAAAAGAACCGGGTAGATTTGCTTTACTTACATCACAGAGTCCTCTGGCTTTTTGCTGCATATACTGAATCTGTCACTTCACTGTGTTTGATTAGTTGCATGACAGAGTGCAAGTGTGGGAACAGCCTGCCTTTCCATTCCCGTATCTCTCACCTGATAACAGAAAGGTTGCTGATGTCACCAGGAAGCACTGGGTGGTGGTAGTGTTGCTGATGAATGGAGCAATGATGGAAAAATTTGAACTGTTCCTCTATCCCTGCTGCTTGCTGACTGGGATGCACAGAATAGCTGATGGACAACAGAACATTAGCTTCATTTACGGCTATTTATGAAAGGGCTGTGTGGAACAAGTCAGGGAAAGTCAGGGAACAAGTCAGAGGGCACTAAAATGGTACTTTCAGAACTATTTATCTCTATCCATTTTTACTGTCCAGAAAAACAATAACAATATATTTCCCCAAATCGTTAGTTATGCAGTGGAATGTTTTCCCTAATGTAAGGCAGTTTGTTGGGAATGGGGGTGGGTGGGGGAAGAAGGTTTATGGAATTTCATTTTGGCCACTGGTATGTCAAAAACTGCAATGATATACTTAAAAAAAAACCCTCTGTGCACAGGGTTCAATGCTTATTCTTGTGCATCATTGGGCTAACAGGTCCTCAGTTCTAGGGTACTTTCCACAGCAGTTCTTGCACTCACCAACACAGGACACATGCAGACATACACAAAGCAGAGTTGCAAGACTATCTTTATTGTGAAGCAAAATGTAACAGACACCTTTGGTGAGAAATTCCAGAAAGGTTCAGTTTTTCAGTTTCCAATCTCTGTGTGTCACAAAGAAAAAGAAAGAAAGAAACAGTGCTCCAGTCCAGAGCTAGGGAAGTGGCATCTTTTTGACATTTTCCTTTGGGTGTGAAAATGTCAGATGCAGGAAAGAGTTGAATGGTGGAAAACTAACTAGAGTTATCTCCAGTGTTTCAGAAGGTAATCTCAGAGCCAGTTTTACCATGAAGCAATGTGAAGCCATTGCTTTAGGTGGCAGATTTCAGCAGGGCAACTTTTTTTTTTTCTCCTGACTTCGACATCTTCTCCAAATGTCATTAAAAAAAAATTGAGTAGCAGAGGGATGTCATGTTTATTCATTCATTCATTCATTCATTTCATTTCAATAGCACCCAATAGCCGAAGATTTCTGGGTGGTTCACAAAAATTAAAACCATAAAGCACAGCATGAAACAATATAAATATGAAAGATTAAAACCACAGTATAGCAATACAACCGGAATAAAACCTAGCAGCAATACAGAGATTTAAAATACAGATTTAAAACACTGAAGCTAAAACACTAGGAACCTAAATTCCTAAAATACCAGAAGAATAAACAGGTCTTCACCTGGTGCCGGAAGGAATACAACGTAACTGCAAGGTGAATCTCTCTAGGGAGCTCATTCCACAGCTGGGGTGCCACAGCAGAAAAGGCCCTCCTCCTGGTAGCCACTTGCCTCATTTCCTTTGGCAGGGGCTCACAGAGAAGGACCACTGAGGATGATCTTAGGGTCTGGGCAGGCATATATGGGAGGAGGCGATCCTTCAGATAACCTGGTCCCAAGCCATTAAGGGCTTTGAATGTTAATACCAGCACTTTGAATAGGGCTCATAAATGGACTGGCAACCAGTGCAGCTGGAAAAGTACTAGCGTAATGTGATCTTGTTGGCCAGTCCCTGTTAATGATCTTGCTGTCCTATTTTGGACTAACTGAAGTTTCCGGACCATTTTCAAAGGCAGCCCCACATATAATGCATTGCAGTAATCCAGATTAGAGGTTATCAGAGCATGGATAACTGTAGCTAGGCTATCTCTGTCCAGAGAAGGGCGTAGGTGGTATACCAGCCTAAGCTGATAAAAAGTGCTCCATGCCACTGAGTTCACCTGTGCCTCAAGTGACAGTTCTGGGTCCAAGAGCACCCCCAAACTACGAACCTGATCCTTTAGGGGGAATGCAACCCCCTCCTAGTCTGCTCAGCTAGGTAAACATCACCTAGCCGGGCAGATCACCCACTAACAGTACCTCCATCTTGTCTGGACTGAGTTTCAGTTTATTGGCCCTTATCCAGTCCATTACCATGCCCAGGCACTGATTCAGAACAGCCACTGCCTCACCTGAGTTTGATGAAAAAGAGAGGTAGAGCTGGGTGTCATCTGCATATTGATGACACCTCAGCCCGCACCTCTGGATAACCTCCCCCAGCGGTTTCATGTAGATGTTGAACAACAGAGGGGATAAAAGAGAGCCCTATGGAACCCCATGGCATAATTGCCAAGGCACAGAGCAATAATACCACAGCACCACCTTCTGCAATTGGCCATCCAAGTAGGAGCAAAACCACTGCAGTGGAGTGCCTCCAACTCCCAACCCAGACAACCTATCCAGAAGGATACCATGGTTGATGGTATCAAAAGCTGCTGAGAGGTCCAGGAGAATCAACAGGGTTGCACTTCCCATGTCCTTCTCCCAGGAAAGGTCATCCCACAGGGCGACCAAAGAAGTTTTTGTTCCAAAACCAGTCCTGAAGCCTGATTGAAATGGATCTAGGTAATCCATTTCATTCAAGAGTGTGTGGAGTTGTCCTGCAACCACCTGCTCAAGCACCTTGCCCAGGAAGGGGATGTTGGCCACTGGCCTATAGTTGTTAACATCCTCCAGGTCCAAGTTAGGCTTTTTCAGGACTGGCCTGATTACCACCTCTTTTAAAGAGGTTGGCACCACTCCCTCTCTCAAGGAGGAATTTACAGCCTCCTGGACCCAGTCAGACATCCCCTCCTTTTTTGATGTAAGAAGCCACGAAGGGCAAGGATCGAGCACACAGGTGATCGACCAGACTTGGCCAAGCACCTTGTTCACATCCTCGGGCCTCAGTAACTGAAACTCATCCAATAAAACTGGACCAGACGGTGCTCTGGATGCCTCTGCTAATGGAACTGCATTAATCATGGTGTCCAATTCATGACGAATCTGAGCAACTTTATCTTCAAAATGCCATGCAGACTCATCACAGCGTGCTACCGAGGGTTCCACAGTCTCTCTCCCTGACCCAGAATGTAAGAGGCTACAAACTACTTGGAAGAGCTCCACTGGATGACACTGAGAAGATGCAATGCCGGTAGAAAAGAACTGTCCCTTTGCCACCCTCACTGCCACAGAGTAGGCTCAATAATTAGCTCTAACCTGTGTTCTAGCCGTCTCCCCTCTTGCTTCATTGCCCTCAGCTCAGGTGTATACCAAGGAGCTGGCTGGGCTCTGCTCAGAGGGAAAGGGCACTTGGGCGCAATCGCGTCAACCGCCTGAGTGAGTCATCTCTGCATTCCACAGAGTGGTCTGGGCTTTGATAGGAGCACCAGCCATGCCAACAGGAAAATCCTCTAGAGCCCTCTGGCATCCATCAGAATCCATTAGCCTCTGTGGGTGGATCATTTTAATAGGTCCCCTACCCTTGCAGAGGGGAAGGGCTGCCAAGAGTCTAAACCTCAGCAGGAAGTGATCTGACCATGACAAGGGGACAGATGTTAATTCTTCCACTTTCAGATCACCATCCTCCTGGCCTGTTGAGAAAACCAGATCAAGTGTGTGTCCTTTTACATGCCTTGGGCCGATGACATGTTGGGACAGCCCCATGGTTATCATAGCGGCCATGAAGTCCTGTGCTGCCCTGGATACAGCAGCCTCAGCATGGAAGTTGAGATCCCCCAAGACCGTCATCCTAGGGGTGTTCAACACCAAGTCCGAGAGCACCTCTTTGTTGACCTCTTCAGGTACAAAGATGTTTAAGGCTGGCATTACACAGCTCAGATTCATGTTGTTATTATAAAGGTAGTACAACAGCTGAATTTCCTATGGAGTCTAGTTAGACATTTGAATTTGAAATAGCAACAATTTTGGTGCTATCAGTGGCTATTACTCTCCGGCAAGTTAATGATCTCCTTTGCTGGTAGTTCTAGAAGGTAAAGGCTCACATTTCTCATTTATGGCTTTCCTCCTTTCATTTACAGATGTGTGCTGAAGTATGATGGCCCAGTGTCAGTACTTTTAGAGATAGCATTTTTGTCAGTGAGCTGATGGAGACACAACTGCACCAAGGTAAATTAGTGGGTTCATCGCAGATGCAAGCAGTACACTCAGTAGAGGTTATACTGTCTTCCATTTAGTTTACACCCCTGTCCACTGCATCCACAGAGTTTGTATATTCTCTGCATTTCCACTGCATAGAAGTATACCTTCAACAAGTGGCAGTTAGGGATATCTGAAAGAAAGGTGGTTATATTCTTTTTGGTACCTGATTACATTTCAATATCTAATGGGGTTGAAATGCTTAAATCAGGGGCACGTGATGTAGGGCCAAGTTGCCCCACCTGACCCACCATGGGCCAGATGATCAGTGGCTATGTCCTGCTGTCCTGAGCCTGCATCTGAAACCAACATAGCTGTATGAGACCTTTTAACCCAGAAAAGATCTGAGGAAGACTGGGAACTTATATGCTGGCTGTCTTTGATTCACCAGTTGCAGCTAGGTCTGCCTCATCAGCATCCACAGCTGGGTTTTCCTTCTCCTGAGTAAACCTTTGCTCCTGAGTAGACCCTTGCTCCTGAGCAGAACCTGGGTGAAAGGGTCTTCTGGCAGCCAGATGGGCACTGCAGCAGCAGTTCTAAGAATCCCACCTGGTCCATTACCACCAGTGCTCTGATGATCCATGGGAAGATGGAGTAGGGTCTGGGGCCATAGGTAGGCTTTGGACAGGATTATAGGGGTTCTTGGGGACACAAGGCAAGACATCCCTGCTACAGGACCCCTCAGCTTGCCCCATGTCTACTCTAGGTGAAGGTAGTGCTGAGGAATCGGACTCCTTCTCTTCTGAGGAGGTCACCCATAGGCTTGAGTCAGCTGGGAACTTGATACCTATTCACTGATGGCATCACCCTGTCCCTGCTTTTTTTCTTCTTCTTTCCTCCATGCTGGGAGAGGCAAAGAGTGCCATGCCTCTCTGTATCATTTCAGGCTGTGGGTTCTGGTGATGCCCTGCACTGTAGCCTGGGCTGCAGGGATCTGCTATGAATCAGTTCTGGAGCAGGGTTCAGGTTAGGTCAGGTTTCTCAGGTAAGCAAGATGGGAAGAGATCAGCACCATGCAGAACTCTGAGGGGTACTGGGGCTAAAAGCCAGGCAGGAATGTCTGCATGTTGTTCCAACTAGGTATGTTAGAGAAATCTGCCACGGATCCAAATGAGGCCAGATTCTTTGGAATCTGGCTTCCAGAATCTGTAGCGGATTGGCCCACTTACCTCCACTCCAGGAGGATTGCGCGCGGGATGGCACTTGGCTGCTTGCTCAGCTGGAGCTGTTCTCTGCGCCGATCACCAATTGTTTTTTTTTTTTTTTTAAATGGCGATCGGGAGGATGTGCCCATAAACTTATATGCAAAATAGAGCCGTGAATCTTGCGTATAAGCCTATGGACACATAGACTTATACGCAAGATTCACGGCTCTATTTGTGTATAAGTCTATGGGTACATCCTGCCGATCACCATTAAAAAAAAAAAATATGGCGATCAGTGCGGAGCAGAATGGCTCTGGCCATCCAGGTAAGCAGCCCTCAAGCTGGGCCGCTCCACAGAATCCTTTCAGAGTGGAGCCACTCTGGAGGATTCCGGGGGGGGGGGAGAGAGGAATGGATTTCCCCCCCCCCAGGTGGATTCCCCACAGGAACGGACAGTGGGGAATCCGTACATCCCTAGTTCCAACAAGGACCAGAGTGAGACTGAGCCTTAAATAAGAGTAGAACTGCATTGTGGATGGTTGGCCTACTTACCGTACTGACTAAAGTTTTGTCTCTTAAAGAGGCCTGGTGTGCAATGATCTGGGCAGGACTGTGGGATGGCTTGAGTTTTCAGAGTCTGAAGGTAGTAATGCAACCTCATCTGGATACAAGGGAGTTGATTGCTGGGGTCTTTCTTTAGAACTGGGTGCTGGGGAGATGGAAGCCTTGTGACCCTTTCTATATGGCTGAGTCCTCTCCCATTAACTATGGGGCCACTTCTTCTGAAGACAAAGGGTCAGGATCCTCAGAGGATGAGGATTCAGAGTCCTGGTCCCTGAAACTCTCCCAGCATGGAGAAAGGGACTCAGCTGGAACCAGCCTTAGGCAAGTCCCTGGCTTCGTGCAGTGCACGGTGCCACCAAGGATGAGATGTGCATGTGAAAGTGACTCGGACCTCACTGGGAAGAGCAGCCACTCTTCCTATTGTGGGCCTTGTCCCTGGCTTTGTGCAGTGCCCAGCACCGCATTGGAGGCCAAGCTCTGTCTCCTAGAAGGACCTTGGAAGGCTCTATGGACTAGATTGAGGAGTCCAGCAGGCTGGATTTAGACCTGCAGGCTGGGGGTTCTGCACCCTTGAGTTAAGTATTAGTTATTTTTGTTTATATTTTTTCTAAAATATATCTTCCCTATTTATTAAAAAAAAAACAACACATTCCATTTTATGCCTCTTTCCCAACATGAATTACTAGCATTTGTGTGTTTGTGAATTTGATTTTACATTTTTATTATAGTCTTTTTTGAAAAGCCATGCTCAGCTGCCTATAGCCTGATATTTCTACATCATGCAACTGGTCTAGATTAAGTTGATTGCAATGACCATATGTTAACCTAGTAATTTTGTCACACAGGGACCACTGCTTGGTGGTGATATAAATAGTTTCCTGTGCGTGGGTGTAGAATTGCTGCCACAGCTTGAATGCGTGCCATGGATTACACAAATGCATGCACCTATACCTCTAACCCAGTGTTGCTTTTTGTTGCTGTTCGGTTTCATTCCTGCTGTTCTGACCATACGGAGCAGGCGTGCATGTTCAGTGCATGGCAAGGAACCATTGAACGCTGCAGATGGTGAAACTCCACTTATGGCTATGGCAGAGGAGACAGAGTTGCCAGCTGGAATACCTAAGAACATAAGAATAACCATGCTGGATCAGACCAAGGGTCCATCTAGTCCAGCATTCTGTTAACACAGTGGCCAACCAGCTGTCGACCAGAAACCCACAAGTGGGGCATGAGCGCAACAGCACCCTCCAACCCGCGTTCCCCAGCAACTGGTGTACATAGGCTCACTGCCTCTGGTACTGGAGGTAGCCATCAGGACTAGTAGCCATTGATAGCCTTTTCCTCCAGGAATTTGTCCAACCCACTTTTAAAGCCATCCAAATTGGTGGCCATCACTACAACCTGTGGTAGCGAGTTCCATAGTTCAACTATGCGCTGTGTGAAGAAGTACTTCCTTTTATCTGTTCTGAATCTCCCACCAATCAGTTTCATAGGTTGACCCCGGGTTCTAGTATTATGAGAGAGGGAGAAAAATGTCTCCCTACCTGACACATGGAGTGGCAGACAAGGGACCTCCTAAGGATGAAAAGGCAATCACAGCTAAACTTTGTTCCATGCAAAGTTTTCATCCATGAGGCCTAGGTTTTGAAAATGTTATTGTTAAGTTTTATTGGCAAATGGCTTAATCAAGTGAACAGTATCATGCATTTGTAGGAAACTAATGACAGTTCCCCTTTAAGAAAACTATTATCAGACATAGTTCTGTTCAAAACTATTAAATTCACCAAAGTAGAGGTGAGAATAATTTTAATGGTGTGTGTAAATTACACTGGAGGAAAAAGCATATTTTGTAATGATTATTGAAGATTGCATGGCAAGGCATTATTTCATTATTAAAGAAGTATTAACAATTTATTAGTCTAGAATAAAAGTACCAAGCCCTTTTCACTGCCAGCTGGAACTGAGGGCTCTGAAATATTGTCTCAAGCAATGTTAGAAACCAATTAAAAACATACACGGATGGAAGAATATAAATGAGAAGGCAAATGCTGTGGCATTCTACCTCATATGAGCAATAGGAGATGTGAAGCATTGAATGAAGTTGGGGGTAATGGCTAACAACAAAAACAACAGCAAGTGGGTTCATGCCCCTATACCGAAGAATGCTTCCTCCCCATATCAGTTTCTGAGCAACTGAGAGCAGCCTCTTCAGCATTCCACCTCTGGGTTGATGTACAATTTGGTAGCAAACATGGGGTAAGAAGGCCCAGCAATAGCATACAACACTCTCTGGCCATTTCTGGGGGCACAACTGCTGAGCTTACCCTGGGCTCTCCTTTAAACAATTTCCTCCCTGGAGATCCAATGAGCTGGGTATGGAAGCCACCATTAAAATTCCCCAGAATGCCCCCACTGTAATGTCACTCCAGGACATTGTGAGAAATTGAAAGGCAGCTCCCAGAGACAACCCCCTGCCACTGATTAGGTAAGCCCAGCATAAGGGGGCATTGACACGAGCAGGGGCCTACCAGCAGGTACATTGCTAGGGCTCAAACCTAGAGCTGGCCCTGGGTGTAGGAAGCCCAAAACATTACTTCTGCACAGGAAAACTGAGCTGGAAGCAAGGATGCACAATTTCAGGGGGGAAGCAGCTGCTGTGGGGTCCTTAACCCTCCCCTCACAACTAGTTTTACCCTTCAACTCTACTATCCCTTCAAGCTGGGGCTCCTAGAAGCATAATAAATAAAGATGCATTCTTATGCATGTTTAGAGAGAAAAGGGTCCTACAGCTCCCAGCATTTCCCAGCCAGCATAGCTAGCTAGGGAATGCTGGGAGTTTAGGACGTTTTTCTCTCTAAACTTGCATGGGGTTGTACCCTAAATAAATGTTAGCTGTTTCAACCAGTTCACTTAGTGCTTTCCTTCATGTGAACATGTGCGTAAATGCACCAAGGCATGACTGACTGAATGGAAATATGCAGCAAGGAAAAAGCCTGTGTAAACTGGCCTCTAGATTTTAGCCATAGTTTCAGATCTTCTTCTTTGCACAGACATTTAGTGGTAGGAACTAAGCATGGAGTATTTTGAGTGATATATTTACCTCTATACTTTAATACATAATAATACAAGCAAATGTTGTAAACCAGGCTGTTAACAAGACATAGGTGAGCATGTAATTGAATTAATTAAATACATTAAATAAAATCCGGCTTAATGGTGCATGACAGAAACAAATACATGTGTTTGTTTAAAGCATTTATACCCTACCTTTTCTCAGAAGAGCTAGGCAGTTAAAACAGAGGTAAAAACCACACATTAATAATTTCTACAATCCTTGTACAGTCCTGAAGAGGAATAAAGTAAAGAAGAATAAAATTACTGTGAGAAATGTTAAGAAAGAATTTCCAGGGATTTTAGCAGTTAACCCTATGATGATTTCTTCTTCTTTTTTACTTTAGTGTTAAAAGGTGTACAAGTGGAGTGTACTATTCATATATGCCATTTTGATTATGAAATACATTATTTTTCTGGCATCTTCATATTCTTGTTTTGATAAAACCCAGTAATATCAAATATTATGGATTATTTTAAAATCACATAAGATAATTTATACCATAGGTTGAATTCAGATTTCACTATACTTAGAGTTGATCCCGTGAAATTAATGGGACTTGTCATGACTAAGCCCCAGTGATTTCTGTGGGTCTGCACTAAGTATGACTAAGTCTGGATCCAACCCAATAGCTTTAACCTACTAGCAGAATGCTACTATAAACAAATGCACATACATTTTCCAAAGCCAGAAAAATTCAGTAGATCTTATTAAGTGGACCAGGGCTCAGAAAATGAATCATTCAAAACAACAGGTTACTATTTTAAGCTGCACACAGCCATTTTCTTTTCTTCACTTCACTTCGTCTTTTTTTTTTTTTAAATCCCTTTATTTTACTGTAAAAAGCTTAATCTGTTTATTCACTTTTCACTGGACAAAGCACTACTTTAATGCTATGCTGCTGCATTTGGCAGAGTTACAATTACATCATTAGAGAGGCAGTGCTAAGAACATTAAACTCTTTCAGATCCTTAGCTCTTCAGTACCGTTCAGGCCAGCAGGCAATATTAATTAAATTCTTTTAAAAAACCAATCTATCTGGTTTAAATTGTATTCTGAGTAGTATTAGGAAGTGCGTCTGGAGTCCCAGAAAAGTTCTGAGCTCCAGGACTGAGCAGAGGATATGAGCCGTGAATTCCTGAGGGAATTCACATGGTAATGGTGCTACATGTTTTCTCAACAAGTTCCTAACGACCATCCTGTCTATGCAGTGACAGATGTAAAAGGAATACTACCTTTGATAGCTTCCCACTGTTGTAATAGGTCTTTTGGACTCATTTCATTTATAGCTTTATTACATTTCTATACCACCCAATCGCCAAAGCTCTCAGGGCAGTTCAGAAAACAAACTTAAAACCATAAAATGAAAAAAACAGCATAAACAGAATATAAAATTCTGAAATGTAAATCAACAGAATATTATAAGGCTCTATGTCAGCGTAGAGCTATTAGGGTAATTATAATTCACATCTGCACTTATATAAATCAATGCTACACACACACACTGATGTTAAGGTCCTTTCATTTCAACAGAATACTTTCAATAAAGGCATTTCCAGATGTTGTGGACTGGGGGGCTGGAAAGATTCTTTCCTTTCTTGAAATCCCAGTATTCCAGATCAGAGAATAGGCCCTGTGGTGGATTCTTTAATGCCCCTCTGCTGCCACCAAACAGAGAAAATACTAAGAACGTATGGGAATTATGTTTTGTTTCATTCTGGACTCAAAGGTGCCCTGATTGCACCTCTGGATGCGAACACGAACATGAGTGCTTTTTTCAGGAAAAGCTTGCATTTTCCTGAGCATGTGTTTGCATCCGAAAAATGTACACTTTAAAAATGTGCATTAAAAAAAAAATATTTTCACTTTAGTTTAGTCTTATGGGGAAAAGTGTGCATTTTGGTGCACACTTTAAAAAATACGTGCATTTTCCCCATTTGAAGTGTGCATTTTCCCTGTTTGAACGAAATGAAAAACAGAGTGCAGTTGAGCATGCGAAGTGAGGTGATCCAAGCTCCAAGGTGGAGTCTGGAGAAGCTCAGCAATTGGGAAAATGGCTTGTTCTCCTATCCTTAGATAGTGCTTAATTGGTTGCCATGTGAAGTGGTCACCAAGGGAGGGAAGGAGTGGGCATGCTCTCCATGCAGAGATCTGTAGCTGCCTGCACTGGTGCAAGGCCGAGCACAAAGGAAGGCTTTTGCTCTTTCTTCTTGAAGGAGCAGGGTATACTAGTAGTGAACGCTTCCAGGTTAGCCAGGTGGGGAAGGGCGGCTTATTGCCTCTTGGTAAACTTACTAGTCCCCTTCATGGATCACTGCCTTGTTGTGGCGAAGGGGCTTGCGTAACTCAGTGAAGCCATAAGCTATGCCATGCAGGGCCACCCAAGACGGACAGGTCATGGCAGAGAGTTCTGACAAAATGTGGTCCACTGGAGAAGGAAATGGCAACCCTCTCCAGTATTCTTGCCAAGAAAACCCCATGGAATGTATCACAAGGCTAAAAGATATGCCAGAAGAGGAGCCCCTCAGGTCTGAAGGTGTCCAATATACTACTGGGGAAGAGCAGAGGGAATTTTCAAGTAGCACCAGAAAGAGTGAAGCGGCTGGGCCAAAGCCGAAAGGACACTCAGCTGTAGATGTGTCTGGTGGTGAAAAGAAAGTCCAATGCTGTAAAGAACAATATTGTTTAGGAACCTGGAATGTAAGATCAATGAATCAAGGTAAGCTGGAGGTAGTCAAACATGAGATGGCAAGATTGAACATCGACATCTTGGGAATCAGCGAACTAAAATGGACAGGCATGGGTGAATTTAATTCAGGTGACCATCATATCTACTATTGTGGGCAAGAATCCCTTAGAAGAAATGGTCATAGCTCATAGTCAACAAAAGGGTGGGAAAAGCAGTACTGGGGTACAATCTTAAAAATGACAGAATGATCTCAGTACGAATCCAAGGCAAACCATTCAACATCACAGTAATTCAAGTCTATGCCCCAACCACTGATGCCGAAGAAGCTGAGGTTGATCGGTTCTATGAAGACCTACAACACCTTCTAGAACTAACACCAAAAAAAGATGTCCTCTTCATCATAGGGGATTGGAATGCTAAAGTAGGAAGTCAAGAAATCACTGGGATAACAGGCAGGCATGGCCTTGGTGTACAAAATGAAGCAGGACAAAAGCTAATAGAGTTTTGCCAAGAGAACATGCTGATCATAGCAAACACTCATTTCCAACAGCACAAGAGACGACTCTACACATGGACATCACCAGATGGTCAATATCGAAATCAGATTGATTATGTACTTTGCAGCCAAAGATGGAGAAGCTCCATACAGTCAGTAAAAACAAGACCTGGAGCTGACTGTGGCTCAGATCATGAGCTTCTTGTTGCAAAATTTCGGCTTAAATTGAAGAACGTAGGGAAAGCCACTAAACCATTCAGGTATGACCTAAATCATATCCCTTATGAATATACAGTGGAGGTGATGAATAGATTTCAGGGATTAGACCTGATAGACAGAGTGCCTGAGGAACTATGGACGGAGGTCCGTAACATTGTTCAGGAGGCAGCAACTCAATCCATCCCAAAGAAAAAGAAATGCAAGAAAGCCAAGTGGCTGTCTGATGAGGCTTTACAAGTAGCTGAGGAAAGAAGGGAAGCGAAAAGCAAGGGAGAAAGGGGAAGATATATGCAACTGAATGCAGAGTTCCAGAGAATAGCAGGGAGAGACAAGAAGGCCTTCTTAAATGAACAATGCAAAGAAATCGAGGAAAACAACAGAATGGGGAAGACTAGAGATCTCTTCAAGAAAATTGGAGATCTCAAGGGAATGTTTTGTGCAAAGACGGGCATGATAAAGGACAAAGAAGGCAGGGACCTAACAGAAGCAGATGAGATTAAGAAGAGGTGGCAAGAATACACAGAAGAACTATACAGGAAAGATCTGAATGTCCCTGATAGCCATGATAGTGCGGTCACTGAACTTGAGCCAGACATCCTTGATAGTGAAGTCAAATCGGCCTTAGGAAGCATTAAGCTAGCGGAGATGACAGTATTCCAGCTGAGCTATTTAAAATCCTAAAACATGATGCAGTTAAAGTGCTGCATTCAATATGCCAACAAATTTGGAACACTCAACAATGGCTGCAAGACTGGAAAAGGTCAGTTTATATTCCAATTCCAAAGAAGGGCAATGCGAAAGAGTGTTCAAACTACCGCACAATTGCGCTCATTTCACATGCCAGCAAGGTGATGCTCAAAATCCTACAAGCTAGGCTTCAGCAGTATGTGAACCAAGAACTACCGGAAGTACAAGCTGGGTTTCAAAGAGGCAGAGGAACTAGAGATCAAATCGCCAACATTTGCTGCATCATGGAGAAAGCAAGAGAATTCCAGAAAAACATCTATTTCTGCTTCATTGACTACGCTAAAGCCTTTGATTGTGTGGATCACAACAAACTGTGGCAAATTCTTAAAGTGATGGGAGTACCAGACCACCTTACCTGTCTCCTCAGAAAAGTGTATGAGGCTCAAGAAGCAACAGTCAGAACCAGACATGGAACAACCAAGTGGTTCAAAATTGGGAAATGAGTACGACAAGGCTGCATATTGTCACCCTGCTTATTTAACTTATATGCAGAGTACATCATGAGAAATGCTGGGTTGGATGAATCAGAGGTTGGAATTAAGATTGCTGGGAGAATTATCAACAACCTCTGATATGCAGACGATACCACCCTAATGGCAGAAAGCGAAGAGGACCTAAAGAGCCTCTTGTTGAGGGTGAAAGAGGAGAGTGCAAAAGCTGGTTTGAAACTCAACATTAAAAAAACGAAGATCATGGCATCTGGCCCCATCACTTCCTGGCATATAGAAGGGGAAGAAATGGAAGCAGTGACAGATTTTACTTTCTTGGGCTCCAAGATCACCGCAGACGGTGACTGTAGCCATGAAATTAAAAGACGCTTGCTCCTTGGGAGGAAAGCTATGGCAAACCTAGACAGCGTAGTAAGAAGCAGAGACATCACCTTGCCGACAAAGGTCCGTCTAATCAAAGCTATGGTTTTCCCAGGAGTAATGTATGGCTGTGAGAACTGGACTATAAGGAAGGCTGAGTGCCGAAGAATTGATGCTTTCGAACTGTGGTGCTGGAGAAGACTCTTACGAGTGCCCTGGACTGCAAGGAGGTCAAATCAGTCAATCCTAAAGGAAATCAACCCTGAGTGCTCATTGGAAGGACAGATCCTGAAGCTGAAGCTCCAATATTTTGGCCACCTAATGCAAAGAGAAAACTCTCTGGAAAAGACCCTGATGCTGGGAAAGACTGAAGGCAAAAGGAGAAGGGGATGGCAGAGGATGAGATGGCTAGATAGCATCACGGATGCAATGAATATGAACTTGAGCACGCTCCGGGAGAGAGCGCAGGACAGGAAGGCCTGGCGTGCTATGGTCCATGGGGTCACGAAGAGTCGGACACGACTGAACGACTGAACAACAACAACAAACTTACTAGTTCTAGGGAAGCAGGGATAGGTAGTATGTTTTGCTAATGCTAGACTCACCTGCTTGGAATGTGGGTAGTGAAGCTGATAGCACTGGCAGAAACTCCTAGCACACCCTTTAAGATGTGTGGGCATGGAAGAGCAAGGACGTACTGCCTGATGTTTGGAGTCAGGGTGGTTGGTGTCAGCAGGAAATACGGCATTCCAGTTCTCACTTTGGTATATAGGATACTTGCACTGAGGACCAAAGGGGTCCCAATCCAGCCTTCTGGGGTTCCCCAGATGGCCATGCCCCTTTCCCCTGATTGCGGCTTGTTTGGTGGTTTCCCAGCTTTAGCGCAGGTTTTTCCCAGCATGCGAAAAGGTTGAAGTGCTTCTCCTGAGGCTTAGTTCCTGGCAGTAAGAGCTTCAAGCTGCAATATGTTGGAACTTTTTGGTAATTTTGGCCTACCCCTTCTGCCTTATCCAAAAAGTAAAGGGTTAGATGGACAGAGTTATTACAAAGCCATCATTTTTGCTCCTTGTTTCCTGGCTTTTGACCTACATCCTAAGCCTTGATATTCAGCTCACTTCCTTAGCTGGGACCTAATTTGTTCCTGCCATTCTTTTATCTCTGTCTAATCCCTTTTAAAACATCGTGGCTGGCAACCTGTGATGGTATCCTGTTGACTCACCAACAACATACTATGCCTCATGGTAACTACCAAATGGGATTTAAAAACAAAAGGTTTCCATTAAATATATAACATTATAATTGACAAAGGTTGCAATCTTTGGCATATTTACTAGCAGGTAAGCCCACTTGAACTTAGGATCATACTTTGTGGGATAAATTATGCTTCAGATCACACAATGAGATGCCACAAAAATGAAGGCAGATGTAGAATACCTGATTGGGAGATAATCATGCTGCATTATGTATTATATTCCCACATTTGCTTTAGACGTGGTGACAGCTGGTATTTAGCCTGTCAAGTGAAGGCTTGAAGATGAACAGTGTTTCTGAGATGGAAAACACTGTCACTGCATGAGGTGCATTTGTAAGGAATATGCCTCAATGTGGAAGTGAGGAGAAAAAAACAGCTTTGGATGATAAAAGAAATCATAGGAACTAGGCCAGAATGTCCACCTGAACTCAGGTGGAGCTCAGTGGTGTAGTGGTGAATTTTGTAAGTGTACTGTTTTGTGACAGTCCTCATAGCCACAGCCCATCAAGGACCATCCAAAAACCAAGCAGCTGAATTGATCTGTATCAACAAACCAGCTTTAGGAGTCTCCATTTCCACCTGGAGCAGGCCTTTTGTAAAGCGAATGGGTCTTCATTGCCCCTTCAAGACCAAACCACCCCAAATACTCTGCATTACAACAGGGATCAATATATCGGTGTTGGGAAAATTACCCCACCCCACAGCTACTGTGAGAATTGTAGCTAAGCTCAATGGGAACAAGAAAATTGAGGGGGTCAGCATCTCAGCTAACTAAAAAAGAGAGAGCTAGTGCTGTGTCCCTGGGAGCCATGGCACACTGTTTCCCATCCTTCTAGCCTCTTTCTTTCCAGGCACCAAGAAGCACAGAACAGTTTAAGTCAGGGAACTGCCTCACCCCCTCTCCCTAATCCTCACCCAAACGCTTGCTGATATCTGGCAGCCTTCTTAGCATGCTCCCTTTGATTACTTCAACTTCCAGCATTCTCTTGCTTTCCTCCATGTGCCATCTAAAACCCCAGTTGCCATAGCTGAGACATACTCCTTCTCTCTGTACTGCTGTCTCACTTCTCTGGAGGCTTCCCTCCCACAACTGATCATTCTCCAGCCTGCACATCTCCCTTAGTGTTTCTACTTTGGGAAGTGCCATACTGGGATAGAACGGAGCAGAATCTGCCGTGGCGAATGGGCCAAGTTGGCAGGCAATATGCTCCAAGAAATCATATGCAGTTGCAGTAATGGGATATTCAAGTGGTTACTTATGTGCACATAATTCCCATGGAGATCAGGGACAGCTTATGCGTTGATACTGTTTATACATCCTGGATAGCTACTAATTTATGTAATTGTAGCGAACCGAATTTTCTGCATTAAGGAATATTGCATCAGCTGTGCTCTCTTTAAAAAGGCAAGAAGGGAATAGTTTTCATTTAAAGAATATTCATAAAAATTACAGACAGGACTGGAAAATTAGGGCATTGCTTTTAAAGGGGAACTTTATAATAATATTTTGCTTGTACTAGAAATGAAGGAGCATGTTCTTTGAGCTAGTACCAGGTAGGTCATACTTCTACAACCAAAGACGCAAGATGACCAATTTATAATCTAGTTTTAAAATAAATAAAGTGGCCGGGTGACTGGCCAGATGGGCGATTAAGAAATTTAATAAAAAAAATAAAAAAAATAAAGTACTAATTTATGCAACTTCCACATTTTCAGCATAAAAAAACATGGAAGTTTAAATTCACCTACAGTACTCTTTAATGAAGGAGAAGCACAAAAATAAATGTCACAACTTGTGTATTCTGGTGAATCACTATTGCTAGGATTTTAGGAAGTGGCTTTTAAAAATATTTGCCATTTAATTCTGTGTAACTTGTTTTTAATCAGCTCCTGGCTATCATTCCCTTTCTCTTTGCATTTTCCCCCTGCCTTACCTTGGCAAAGCAATTAAAATGAAATGAAAAGCTTTCCAGTATTTATAATTGTTCATCCCAAACAGCAGGCTATGAAGCTGTTGGGAGGGTATTACAATTTGTTATGCTTCAGAATTAAATCTGGTACTCTAGAGATGCTCTAACTGTCACTAAAAGAAAGAAACTACCTGCTTAGCAACATCAGCACCATTTGCACACACCAGCCTCGTGCTCCGTTTCACACTGGTTTCCCACTGAAAACAGACGAATTCAAGGTGTCTATTGTTTTATTCAAGGCCCCAAAGGTATGAGTGAATGCTAATTATTAGTTCTCATTTGTCTTGGTTCTACTTTGTGCCAAGTGATAGTAATGAGGGGACATTTTTCCATTTCTTAGCACATCACAATCAAAGAGTGTAAAGAACATACATATGAATGTGTGTATGTTGCAATTTACCTCAGCATGAGTTCTTTCAGAGAAAGCTCAAGGGACTCACAAAGATACATTTTAGAGGCAATCCTCAACACAAAAATATATGACAGAACTATTTATTTATTTAATGACAAGTAAATAAATATATTTTAATATAAAGTAATGCAAAATAATTAAATATAAATACATACTAGAAGCCTGCAGCTAAAGAACTGGTTGATTAGATCAAATGCATATGTGAAATTCACCTCTCCCTCTCTCTCTCAGACACACACACACACACCCCCACAGGCCTGGTTTGTATGACATGAGGGTGGTTAGTAAGTCATGTTGTCTTGCTGGCCACCCTCACATGTGCTGGTCACATGCTGGCTCATTTCCTTAATTTTCCAAGGTGGGCACAGCTTCTCAAGACATCCAAACAAGGCAAGGGTGGCTTGTTGGGGTGGCTAACAAAACATCCAGAACTTATAGCTTGTTGTAGGGTTGTGGGGTGGTTTGTTAAACACCCCAACAAGTCACTTTGCTGGCTTCGGATAACACAAGAAGCCACAGCAGGGACATAAATCAGTAAGTTGGCACCCATGGGTTCCACAACACATTATTTAAGCTAGTTATTTAAGCCCACGGTAGGTTGTGGTGATCATGTGAACCAGGTCATACTGACCTGGTTCACACAGTCACAGGGTGGTTAATAAGCCGTGGTGGCTTGTTAACCATCCTGTGCATGCCAAGGGGATTAACATAGGAACACAGCTGGTTGCTGTGGGTAACAAGCCACCCAGAACCTTACAACAGGCCATGGGGTCTGGCTGGCTTGTTACCCATGGCAACAAGCTACTCTGGCCATGTTTGCATGATATGACAAGCAGCACTGCCAAGGGTAATTATGCTAATTCCCCCAGCACATGTGGAGGGGGAAATAAGCCACTGTGGCTTGATTCTCTGAGCAACTGAACATTCTGTGCCACCAGAACTGCTCAGCCAACCTAGGCCAGAGGCTTCAATACACAATACATTAAGCAGAACACAATATAGGCAGGGGAGGCTGGTAGATCCAATTTTGGTGAGGTGAAGATTCTATTTTGGGTTTTAGTTGCAACTAGCCAGAAGTCTAAAGGAGCTATCCAAGGTGCTGGATCCTATCCTCCAAATGGGCCCAGCACCTTGGAAAGCTCCTTTAGACTTCTTGGCTGGCTGTAACTAAAACCCAGAATGGAATCTTTGCCCCACTGAAATCAGAGCCACCAGCCTCCCTTGAATATAGATATTCTGTATATTAGAGATAAATAATACCCTCCCTTTTAAAGTGAAAAAATGGTGAAAAATCCCTTCAGTACTGGGAAGATGTCCAACCTTGAGAATACCTTTTGAATGCAGAAACTAAAATCCTGTCACAGATAATGAAGTGATGACAGAAAACAACAACATACACACACAAAACAAAACACCATCAATAATCTCTATCTAACTCTGGAATAATTTGCCACAAACCTATACCAAATTGTTCAGGGATTATCAAACTGCCACAAAAATCTTTTAGCTGCTAGCAATTTGCTTCATTAAACTCATTCCATGTTGCCTCAGAAGACAGAAACTTCCAGGCATATGCAACTCGGGTGAACTCCCCTCTCCCTTCTTGGAGGCTTAAAGGACACTACCATTATTTTGTGTGTGTAATTATAATACACATCTTCTCCTGAAGTTGCACTTCTGCTTCAGGTATATCATTTTGTACTGTATTTTATTCTTGAATTGTTGGTAATCTACCCAGAGAACACTTGTTATTGGGCAGATTGAAAATATAGCAAATAAATAAATTTGCTATTAATTTCGTATCCAGTATGCCAAGCATTGGATGCACTATATTTGTACCTGAGACAGTGGCCAGGTTTGCATGTCACAACAACCTACATTTTTATTTATTTATTTATTTTTAAATGTGGGTTGCTGTGATGTGCAAACCCAGTCATTTTATCAGATACAAAATGTAACATATCCAGGGTTTGGTATATTGAATATGCATTTATTTGATTTATCTTGAATGAGCCTGATCACTCCCACTACAAGCAGGAGCAGCTCAACAAGCCATGGACCACTCGTCTTTGGTATGGTTAGTGTTATGTGAGAATCAGGAACTCTGGCTTGTCTCTCCCCTGACAAGCCAGAGAAACAACCCAACAACAAACCATGGGTTCTTTCTCTCTTGTTTAGCCTGTAGGTTCTTTAGTGATTGGGTTCATTCTTGACAACCCACAGTGTTGTTGTTTTTAAATGTGGGTTGTCATGACATGCGAACTGGGCCAGACTGTTGCTTTCTCCAGACAGTGCATCCATTGCTATTGCAGTTGCTATGTAAAATGGGGTGGGAAAGGGTCATAAGTGCTTGCATATTGTCTGTGACATCTTTGCATTTTTTAATGAAATGCTAACTTTTGTTACTGTGTTATTGTTATATATTTATTGCATTTAAAGGATGTTCTGCTTTGAAATATCCAAAGTGGTGTACATTAAAACACACACACACACACTGAAATATAAAATATTTAAATATAATAAAATTCACTACCCAATACAACCTTCTCATAGAACAACCTAAAACAGTCATTTTAAAATAGATTTTAAGTAGTCTGTTTGCTTAAAGGGCTGATCTTGCCTTCTTGTCCTTTGAAAACCCAAAGTCATTTAGGAGTGAATCCAGATAAGCACTATAAAATCCAAAAGTCAATGGTCACTCTAAGGCAAGGGTGAGCAACAAGTCACCTGCAGCCCTCCGTGTGGCCCCCACACTGCCACCCCACCAAATTCAGTGGAGGTGACAAAAATACCATTTTAAACCACAAAATAGTGGTTGTAGCACTACAGTGTGGTAAAAAGGTAAAATCTAGCTTGTTCTGAAGCAAAATTTTACCCTTTTAGGGTCAAAAGAGTCAAATATAACTCCTTTTAGCACAAGCTAAATGTAATCCTTTTGGCGAAACTCAACATTAAAAAAACTAAGATCATGTCATCTGGCCCTATCACCTCCTGGCATATAGAAGGGGAAGAAATGGAAGCAGTGACAGATTTTACTTTCTTGGGCTCCAAGATCACCGCAGACGGTGACTGTAGCCATGAAATTAAAAGACGCTTGCTCCTTGGGAGGAAAGCTATGGCAAACCTAGACAGCGTAGTAAGAAGCAGAGACATCACCTTGCCGACAAAGGTCCGTCTAATCAAAGCTATGGTTTTCCCAGTAGTAATGTATGGCTGTGAGAGCTGGACTATAAGGAAGGCTGAGCGCCGAAGAATTGATGCTTTTGAACTGTGGTGCTGGAGAAGACTCTTACGAGTCCCCTGGACTGCAAGGAGGTCAAATCAGTCCATCCTAAAGGAAATCAACCCTGACTGCTCATTGGAAGGACAGATAATGAAGCTGAAGCTCCAATATTTTGGCCACCTAATGCGAAGAGAAAACTCCCTGGAAAAGACCCTGATGCTGGGAAAGACTGAAGGCAAAAGGAGAAGGGGACGGCAGAGGATGAGATGGCTAGATAGCATCACGGATGCAATGAATATGAACTTGAGCACGCTCCGGGAGAGAGCGCAGGACAGGAAGGCCTGGCGTGCTATGGTCCATGGGGTCACGAAGAGTCGGACACGACTGAACGACTGAACAACAACAACAACAACAAGAGGTTTGCCACTGATTCTTTTTCAGGTGCCCCCTAGAGTGCAACCCACAATTGTGTGTGTGTGTGTGTGTGTGTGTGAGAGAGAGAGAGAGAGAGAGAGAGAGAGAGAATGGCTCACAGCCCCCCTGAAGTTTTGGCCACCCCTATTTTAAGGAAAACTAGCTGTGTTTTCTTTGCCTTCTTTGTAGATCTTCAAGCCCCAAATTGACCCCAGCCGACTGATGGCTGTTTGCATGTATTGAATTAAAGAACCACACTGGAAACACTATCTAGGTTGTGCTTGATTTTACAGTCTATATAGAATTTGAGCTCTTTTCTTACTTGCCTTTCCATTGTAATTAACTCACTAGTTGCCTTGTCAACTAGTGTATATAGTGTATATAAATTATACTCTGTAAATAAAAATAGCTTCTCATTAGCTGTTAACACATAAGCCTTTAGGCAGACCTAACTCATATGCATGTAACTTGAAGTAATAGACCTGTTAGATTAAACTATCAAAAAAAGTTGAAGCAACATGTTTGATTAAAAGATTATATACACAAGATGGCTATTACTTTCAAGTTCCAGATGTTCTACAGGCCAAGGTCTCATATACTCAGACATTCACTGAGGTGGAATTGTGAGTCACGTACAAAAACTAGTAGCTCTAGGTGCGCATTCAACTTCTGTACCATTTCAGATCACAGGTCCTGTAGACTACAGGAGTTAGCCCAGTTGAGGGTAATGCTGCACCCTGGAATACAACCAAAAATGAAGAATTCAGACCCAAAAGTCAAAGTCAAGGATGGTCAACATAGAGGAGAGACCAGGTTAGACAAAGCCAAGGTCAGATACCATTTATTGAAAGCAAGGGTTGGGTAGCACCAGAGAGAGCTCCAAATGGGACTAGACTGGGAGGCAGACAAACTGAATTTATATATTGCTCCAACAACTGGCATACTCAGACTGAGCCTTAAATATGATGGGCTTCCTGGAGGCTGCTAGCTTCTCCCACACACACTTGAGGCCCTCTCCTTAAAGGGTCTGAAGCCTTTGGCTGCGACGGATTGGAGGCAACTGGGGAGTACCAGAGTCGTCAGAATCTGAGGATGGAAATGCAACCTCCTCCAGATATAAGAGGGCTAGTCCCAGGGGCTCTTCTGAAGCTGAGGGCCTTGAGGCAAGTGGAACATTGATGGGTGCTTCCATGGCCACATTTTCTTCTGGACTTGAGAGGTCTGTATCAGAGGCTTCTCCTCCTGAGGAGGGGGGATCAGAATGTTGGGTCATGCCAACTTCATATTAAAGTTGCATCCCATCCCATCCAATAGGTCTTGAATAAACATCCCTATACAATCCTGATGCATACTGCCATTAGTGACACATGTGGAAGGCTGCTTATACATGTAGATTTCTCTTGTTGAATTGGGCCATGCATATTTAATATCCCAACTGGGAATTGTGGCCAAATGTATCTTTTCTCTCCCTTTAAAACTACAACTTGAGAGAAAGTAAGAAAACATATCAAGAAAGAGGAGTACAGGAACAGGCCCACAGATGTCTATGCAATTGAGGGAAAGTTTCACTCTTGGAAGTTACTATTTTATTATCTCCCCCCGCCCCACACACACACACACTTTCCAGCTATCCCTTTTTTTCACTGTCATTGTCTCTTCCGCTTCTTCTGCCTAACCTACCTCTTCAGGTAAGTTAGAAAATGCCCACCCTTTTAGTCTGATCCATGTTGTTATACCAGGTGCTCTGAGATCTGCCTGAATACCAAAAATCATGGTTTAGGATTGGCTGCAAATGAAGGTGTGAAACCGGAGTGTGAAGATTAAACAATCCATGGCCTGTAGTAACCATGGTTCAATGAATCATTGTTAAGCATTGTATCTGCACTGAGAGAACCATAGTTAAGACAGATCTGCAAACTCTCTCCTTGCAAAGTGACAAGCAAGTCTTGCTGGTGACTTGCTAATCATGTCCTCTGAGGCCAGGACCTAGCTAAATGATGGTTTTACTTTACGGTTGGAACCTTAATCAGAATTAAGGCAGCAACATTATCCACATCAAGATACAGTTTTAGTAGGGACACAACATGCCAGTTTTATCATCTGTCTCTTGAAATCATAATCTGTGAAGCCACCTGAATTGTCTGCATATTGTCAGGATGGATGAGGATTGCAGACCATCTAAAGGACTATGAAAATGACTAATAATTGCACCGGCTTGATTTTTCAAGTATTGTGTGATTGCTGGAATGTGTGGAAGCACTGTTACAGATTCATTTTTGTGATTTCCTTATTACCACTTATCATTTAAGGGTGGGGTCATGCTGGGATATGACTGAAGTCACATACATTGATTGTGTAAGATTTCTATCCGAGTTTAGTGGATTTCCCAAATAGATGGTACTTCTACATTTCCTCATTACCAAAGGCTGTGGGTTTGTGATTTTAAGAACTACCTCCCTTGATATTGTTGGACTACAACTTCCATAACCCCTGACCATGGGCCATGTTGGCTGGGGATTATGGGAATTGTATTTCTGACACATCTGGGGACCCCAGATTGGGAAAGGCTGGTGTAAAGCATTTATAAAACCTCAGAAATGATAGGATCCAAAGCGATAACATGGATTTCAGCAATAGTTCAATTCCAGAAGGAACCCCAGGTATGCTGGACACCTGCATTATATATATCTTCAAAAACCTATTGACCACTTTCCAACAAAGAAGCACATTTAGGCCCATTGAGATCAATGGGCTTAAGTGTAGGTAATTGCATGATTCCCATTGTGTTTGTAAGCTCTGGGTCATATATATAAAGAGAGTCAGGGTGGAATATTGGTCAGTGTATCGGACTAGGAGACCCAAATTCAAACTCCACTCAGCCCTGAAGTTCATTAGGTGATGGTGTGCCACTCATGTCTCTCAGATCTATATACCTCTTAGGCTTATTGCAAGGTTAATATGGGAGGGGGATATACCACCATGTATGCTACGCTGAGGAAGGGCGGGATTAATATGTAATAAATAGAGGTGTGGGCCTGATCCTCCAACTAGAGATTGCAAGTCTTGAGAATAGGTGCACAAACAGGAGAATGTCCTCCTCAATATTATCTAGTGGTTGTCCATGAAGTGAACAGTGTAACGAAGAGTCCATTTGTATGACTAAAGAGAGTCTCATCAATGCCTAGAAAACATGTTCCTTATAGCAGTGCCTTTTTACGATGAGTGCTTTGGTATTGGGTGGGTACCTTCTGTTCAATGAGCAAGGCTATAAAAAGGATAGAGGGCTAATAAGCCATTTCATTAGCATGCTACTATGAGATCTTCAATTCAGCTCTCATCAAAAATATATGCTGTCTGCACTTTTATGCTATTAAACTCACTAAGGTCAGAACATCTCAAAATAAATTAGGCAATATCACAAAGAAAAAAAATCTGTGTGGGAAAAAACACACAACAACTTACAGCTGTGTATCTGAAGGTTCTCATGTCACATTGAAAACTTCAGAACTGAATATGGAGAGAGTGGGAAAGGCATTATATTCAAAGGTATGAAAGAAGGTGGTGTGTGTGTGTGTGGGTGTGTGGGTGTGTGTGTGGCACAGTGGGAAAGGCATTACATCCAAAGAACCCCCCTACAAAAACATGGAACAATTATCTTACATCATTAACCAATGCCGTGCTACATATTGGCATGCCCTTTGCATAAGTTACATTTCATTTTTATTATGTATATCCCACTGGTTTTTCTCTTGCAAGTAACCCAAGGCAGCATACATGGTCCTCCTAATCTCCATTTAACCCTCACAACAACCGTATAAGGTAGGTTAGGCTGAGAATCAGAGACTGGTCCCATCACCCAGTGAGCTTCATGGCTGAGTGGGGACTAGAACCTGGATCTCCCGAGTTCCAGACTAACCATTACACCACATTGGTTTTCCTTAAAAACCCAACAGCAAGCATTCACATTACTGAATTCTGAAAGAAAAGTCATGTAAAGAAGACATGTTGTAAGTGCACATCAAACATGAAGCATTCATAGACGGTGCTTGGAATACTTTCACACTAGTGCTTTGATTCAAAGAACTGCAAGAGCAGCAGAGAAGAGCAGAGTGCACCCAGGG
This sequence comes from Heloderma suspectum, assembly GCF_057233095.1. Taxonomy (NCBI): domain Eukaryota; kingdom Metazoa; phylum Chordata; class Lepidosauria; order Squamata; family Helodermatidae; genus Heloderma; species Heloderma suspectum. The sequence goes on along the minus strand of NC_139460.1, from coordinate 54,333,331 downwards.
GAATCCCTTTGGGATTTCTCACAAGGTTCGATGTGCATTATGGTATAGTTGAATTCAGTCCGTTTGTCTCCTCTCCAGCATAGCGTGTTTTTCTGCACCCAGCACAGCAGATCCACATGTGGAAGTCTCTAGATTCTTCTTTAAATAATGTAATTGCAAAAGATACTGTAAATATGTTACAAACGTCATTCTGATGGTTTCATGAGCTTCTGGATCTACAATAATTTTATGGGTCAAGACAAAGAACATAGCACAACACACTGTTCAGGATGGAACTGAACATCAGAGAAAAAAAAATCCTAACTGTCAGAGCAGTCAGACAATGGACTCACAGTCCAACAAAGTGATGGGCTCTCCATCACTGGAGGTATTCAAGCAGAGACTGGAAAGCCATCTGTCAGGGTTGCTTTAAACTGGATTCCTGCTCTTTTCAGGGAATTGGAAATGGCCCCTTCCAACTCTGTGATTCTATGGACATGGGAAAGGTCCAAGTCATCCTACATCTGGCTCACCATATGCCTCCAAGCACCTCTTCCATGGGGGGGGGGTGATATTTATTTGAACTGACCCATATAAACCAGACAAGGCTGTGCCTCCTATGTGGTATGGAGACTCATTCCTCAAGGGGGGCTGTGTGGCAGTTCCCAGGCAGTAGAAAGGGATCAGAAACACAGAAATGAAATAGACTGGACCTTGTTAGGTTGAAGGCTGTGGGACAGTATTGCCTGGTGAGAATGGAATTCGGGCCCAAATTACAAATAACTGAGAAGAATTTGAGGAGGGAGAAAATTCAGTTAAACTCAAATCGTTGCTAAACCTGACAGAGGCTTCTTTAAGGGTCAAGCAACATGTTATGTTAATTGCATAGCATCTAGCTCAGCCTGATAGTTTCATTTACTTTAGTCTAACAGCAAAGTCTTGATTTGGATTGGATCCAGTGCACATTGGAAATGGAAGGTTAAACCTTTCTCCTACCTGTTCTTTCTCCAACTCCAATGGAGGGTGTGTGCATATGTTTTTGGTAAAAAAGAAAAGAGAAAGAAAAGTGGTGGAGGGGTTAATCCTCTACTCAAGGTGTTCACTGGTCCCAATCCAAATCAGTCCCATGTACAGTCACACTTAAGTAAATTATTTTAAATTGTTGTATATGGCTTTGCTGGCTTTTTAGCAGATAAAGCAGAATCATCATCATCTATTGTGCATCTCAGCTAGATGCTACACAATTAATGTAATGTGTAGTTTGACCCTAGAGGAACATTCTGTAGGGTTTATAAGTGATTGGAGTTGAAATGAATTTTTTCCCTCCAAAATTCTTCTCAATTGTTTTTGCTATTCTCTGGATGTATGTATATTCAGTTAATATTTGATAGTTAACATCAAAATTTGGAATCAATGTACATTTTTCAAGAACCAGTCAAGGAATATCCCCTCAAATATGTAACTTACATCATTAAATTCCAAATGCTCAGGTCCAATTTCAGTCAAATGTTGAGCATCGATGTTACATTTTTCAATACTAATGTCATATTGCAATGTTAGGAAATGTCCCAATTGTCTGAAAATTTCTTTCAGCTCCTGAAGCGATGCAGAACAAGTTGTGAGTAGAACCAGGACTGGGGAAATGGCCGCATTGGGTGAATGAAAGAGGCAAAATAGGCCAAGGGGAGTGGGGTCCCCAAACCAGTCCAGCATCCACCAGAGGGATTGGATGGTACATGAGAAACTGCATGAGAGTAAGCTTCATTTCTGAAGCCTCAGAGCTTCAACCAGATAGGTGTGATGAATGCAACAGTGGCCAAGTGCTGAGATACATGCCCTAGTGCTGTGCTGAAAATTTCTCCCATTATCCCCAAATTTTTCCACCATTCTCATCCAATTTGAGAGAAAAAATTGCTTTAGAAAAGAAATTTAAAGGAGAGGACATTGCGGAGTAAGTCTCATGGGCTGGGTTCAGGGTTCTTGTGCTTAGGAGGTGGCCAAGGAATGAACACAAGTGTCTTGTCTTTCATTGTACAATCATCTGTGTGGCAGCCTGTAGCTTCCTTGGCTTCCCACAATTTAATTAAAGCCCAAGGGAAGACATAGTGAAGTAACATCTCGCATTGGGCTTTTTCAGATCAGGAAGCACAGGCAGCCGGGGAGGCTGCAAAGCAATGGGGAGATGTGTAATGGAAAGGAAAACACATACACGCACACACACACACACAGCAGTAATTAGGTAAGCTCAAAAAAACTACCAAAATAAGTTATAAAATGCCCTGAGAATGATGCAGAAGAGTAGAAGCCTCAACACTTGTAGCGGCAGTGGAAGAAAACAAACATCCTTAGGAGAAAAGAAAGAATCTGTGCTATAGCTTCTGCCAATAGTGAGTCCTATCTGTGAGAAACTGCTGGGGAAATTCTCCTCCCCTTGGAGAAATTGGTGAAAAAGCCCCGCTCCCACCAGTTTCTTTGCCCACAAATACTCTGCAGAATTTTGAGAGGCTATTTGCACACAGCTCTGCTACATACATCACAAAACCCCAAGATCTGTCTCTAATATGTTAAACAGGAGCAGGCTTGCTTTAAAAACAAACTGCGCTTTATTCAAAGAAACAGGGTGTAGCCATGAAATTTTAGGGCACAATCCTATCTAGATAGATGGCCACCTCCGAACTCAGAGGTGACCGCCTACCCGAAGCAAGGCAGGAGAAGCATGGGGGGGATCATTCCCTCCGCACTTCTCCTGCCCTGCTTTTTCTGCTAGACAGCCTTTTTCGGCTGTCTAGTGGTGGGGGGGGAGCACTGGGAGAGGAGGCTGCTGTACGACACATAGGATGTATGGTACAGGCAGATCCACTCTCCCTGCTTTGGAATGCCCCCAGCCCCGCCCATTTTCAGCCACTCCATGCTCCTCTTCTGAGTGCGGAGGATGAGGCAGCGTGGATGTAGGGGGAAGTCGGTTTTCTGGGAACCGACCTTGGAGCACAGGCTCCAAGGTCGGTTCCCAGAAAACAGCATATCCTATGGCTGTCTAGCCACTGTACAGTGGCCATAGGATTGCTCCCTCAGTCATTTTAGTATTTTAGGGCACAATCCTATACATGTTTAGACAAAAAACATGCTCTACAACTCCCAGCATTCCCCAGTTAGCATGAGAGCAGTGGCAGCATCCAGAACATGCAGAAGCAGGCAGGGATTTTGTTTGTTACATGATTCAAGGTCCTGGTCCTTACCTACAAAGGTTTAAACAGCTTGGGACCCAAATCAGTGAAGGAACGCCTCTCTCTATAGGTCTGCCCATGCCTTGAGATAGGGAAGCTCTTCTCAAGATGCCTTTTACTCATTGTGTGACAAGAACAGAAGAAGCTATCATTTCAACACCAGATAAAGGATCAAATCTTATGCATATTTAGAGAGAGAAAAGTCCTATAACTCCCAGCATTGGAGTGACACTGAAAACAGAAATCTCTGGGTTGAAAGCCATTCACACTAAAATATTTATGGAACGAGGATTTTTATTTTATTTTTAAAATGCCCTCTATTAATAAGCAACTGTTATGAAAAAAGACTGAAATTAATGAGCACAACATTACTATCTTCCAAATCTCGCTTGCTGGATTGTCACTTTGCTGTGGTGAGTGGGCTTGTGTGTTCCAATGAACCCTGTGAACGAAGCTGTTGGGAGTCATGTACTCCCAGCAGGGCCACCCACGGCGGTAAGGTCAAGGGGGAGGAACCAGACGAAGAATGAAAAGAAAGAAATGAAAAAATGAAAATGAAAGAAAGTCCTCAATGGCAGAACAGGCAGAAAATAACAAGGTGTATGTTACAACAGCTGTGAAGGCGGATGAAGTCTGCTGCAGATAAAAGACTACCAATCGTCATGTTATTCATACCATTGGATTAGAGCCTTTTTCTGTGAAGACTGTGTGTTGATCATTGTGCACTGATCTTCACATATAAAACAAATTCACGCACAAGCGTTTTCCAATCCAAACCCCCAAAACCAAAAGTCCCATGGCGATCGGCGAATGGCAATGGGGGCAGGACTGTGAAATCTGGAAGCCCCTAGTCATGGACCAGCACATGGGCAGTGGATACAGATTCAGTTGTCCTAACTCAAGGACTGAGGCAGTTGAGTAGTTCGGCAGCTGTATCCACGACTGAGCAGTCCTATTTAGGATCCACTCTGCTCACCCCTTATGGGGAGGGGGCTAGAAAAGGTGCCCTAAACATAGTCTGCCTCACCTCTTCCCTGACTGGATTACCACATCCAGTGGGGTCACCATTTAGTGGTCGCAAACAAATGAATTTTGGAACATGGAATATACAGACACTGCTGGACAATACAGATAGTGAATGCCCCGAATGTAGGACTGCCATCATTGCAAGGAAGCTGAGACGTTTTAACACTGACATAGCAGCACTCCAAGAAACCCGAAAAGCAGGAGAGGGACAACTGAAGGAAGAAAAAGGAGGTTATACCTTCTTCTGGAAAGGACTGCCTGAACAAGAATGACGAATACATGGAGTAGGCTTTGCTATTAAAAATGATCTTATGAAGCTCTTGTCTGAAGTTCCTACAGGCATTAACGAACGACTCTCAACCCTCCGAATAAAACTCGCCAAAAACCAGCAGGCAACTATTTTAAGTGCTTATGCACCAACATTAGATGCTGATGAAGACATCAAAGAAAATTTTTACTCCCAGCTGGATACTATCTTATCAGAGATACCTAAGGAGGACAAAATTATCCTCCTGGGTGATTTCAGTACAAGAGCTGGGCATGATTTTCATTTGTGGCCGGGGACCATTGGGAAAGAAGGAGTCAGCAATAGCAACCAGAATGGAATTCTACTTCTGACTAAATGTGCAGAGCACAATCTTGTTATTACCAACACATTCTTTCACCAGAAAAATAAATTTAAAACATCATGGAAGCACCCTCGATTGAAGCCCTGGCATCTCCTAGATTATGTAATTGTCCGTGTCAGAGATTGCTGCGATGTACTCCTCACCAGAGCCATGATGAGTGCTGACGACTGCTGGACAGACCACTGATTAATTCGTTCCACGATGGCTACGTTGTCCCTCAACATAGGCTCCAAGGAAGAAAACTAAGATGTAAAATTAACACCCAAGCCCTTCAAGATCCTATTAAGTGAGCCTGCTTTCAAACAACTCTTAAGGAACACCTATGTATGGAAACCCCTGAAAATGTCGAGGAACACTGGAATAAACTGAAGATCTCCATTATCGAAGCCTGTGAACGAACTATCGGATACCAAACTAAGAAACATCAGGATTGGTTCAATGAGAATGATAGGGAGATTGAACACATTATTGATAAGAAAGGAAAGCCTTCCAAATATGGCAAAAAGACATCAACTGCCACTAAGAAAAAAATCCATGCCAGTGCAAAGGCTGAGGTCCAAAGAAGACCTAGAGAACTTAAGAACACCTGGTGGATAAAGAAAGCTCAAGAAATCCAGCATTTTGCAGATGCCCATGATGCATGGGGCTTTTTTAATGCCACAAAGGCCATCTACTGACCAACAAATCATGGTACAAATCCCTTACGCTCAATAGATGGTGCCAGACTCCTAAAGGACAAACAGTCTATTGCACTGAGTTGGAAAGAGCATTACCACAATCTCCTTAACCGTATTGTGGCTGATGAGGTCTTCTTGCAAATCCCACAAAAACAAGCCAGAGATGAACTTGCAGTATCCCCTAGTTTGGAGGAAGTCAGTAAAGCCATCAACCAAATGAAAAATAACAAAGCTAGTGGACCCAATGGGATCCCTGTTGAAGTCTTTAAAGAAGGTGGGCCTGAAGCTACACGATAGCTTCATAAGCTCATCGAAAAAATCTGGATGAGGGAGGAGATCCCAGCAGACTTCAGGGATGCCATAATTATCACTCTCTTCAAAAAGGGCAGTAGAACAGATTGTGGAAACTATTGAGGCATCTCCCTTCTAGCTACGGCAGGCAAAATCCTGGCAAGGATCCTTGCAAACTGCCTTTTACCTCTCTCAGAAGACATCCTCCCTGAATCCCAAAATGGCTTCTGCCCCTCCAGGGGGACAGTGGATATGATCTTCACCACATGACAGCTCCAAGAAAAATGCAAGGAGCAAAACCAAACTCTGTACATGGTGTTTATCGATCTGACTAAGGCCTTTGACACTGTAAACCAAACTGCTCTCTGGACCATCCTTTTGAACACCGGATGCCCTAATACATTTGTGAACATCTTGTGGCTCCTCCATGACAGCAACAATCTTGGATAACAATGGCTCTCAAAGTGATCCATTCAAAGTGGGATCAGGCGTTAAACAGGGATGTGTTATTGCTCCAACTTTATTCGCTATCTTCATCGCTATGATTCGACACCTTGTTGAAGGGAAACTTCTCACTGGTGTAGAAATCATATATCGAACAGATGGAAAACTTTTTAATCTCAGTAGGCTGAAAGCAAAAAGTAAAGTAATTACAACCTCTGTCATAGAACTTCAAAATGCTGATGATAATGTAATCTGCGCACATTCAGAGGAAGATCTGCAAACTATCCTAGACACCTTCGCAGAAGCATATGAAAAGCTCGACCTCTCGCTTAACATCAAAAAAACCAAAGTGCCTTTACGAGCAAGCACAAACCAACCCCTCTGTAGCGCCATCAATCCAGCTTAATGGTGTGATAATGGAAAATGTCGATCACTTTTCTTATCTTGGCAGCCATCTCTCCACAAAAGCCAACATAGACGCTGAAATTTAGCATCGCCTGAGCTCTGCAAGTGTAGCATTCTCCCGAATGAAGCGTAGTGTTCGAGGATTGGGACATTCACAGGGAGACCAAAATGCTTGTTTACAAAGCCATTGTACTACCGACCTTACTTTACACCTGTAAAACATGGACCATCTATAAACGCCACCTCCAACTTCTCAAAAGATTTCACCAATGCTGCCTCCGAAAAATTATGCAAATTACTTGGGAAGACAGACAGACTAATGTCAGCGTATTGGAAGAAGCAAAGACCACCAGCATTGAAACAGTGATTCTCCAACATCAACTTTGCTGCACCAGCCATGTTGTTCGAATGCCTGATCATCGTCTTCCAAAGCAGATACTTTATTCCCAATTTATGAATGGAAAACGGAATATTGGTGGACAGCAAAAGAGATTTAAAGATGTTCTCAAAGCTCATCTAAAAAAATGTAACATAAGGATTGAGAACTGGGAAGCTCTAACCCATGAGCGTTCCAACTGGAGGTCAGCCTATATTAAAGGCGCTATGGACTTTGAAGAAGCACGAGTACAGGGCGAAAGGGAGAAACGAGCTCAGTGGAAGGCATGTCAAGCAAACCCTCATCGTGACCGCCTTCCACCTGGAAACCTATGTCCTCACTGTGGGAGGTTGTGTGGATCCAGAACTGGCCTTCACAGCCACCTACAGACCCACCGCTAAGACTCTACCTCTGGAAGACAATCTTACTCGGTCACGAGTGATCGCCATGATGATGATGACTGTCTTCCAAATCTATCAGCAAACATTTTCAAATAAGGACAGGCAGTCTATTTATGGTCCATGCCATTTTGTATGGGTTCACTCACAATTGTTTCACTTCGGCAATCTGCAATTTTTTATTTAAAAATCTGCACCAAAAATTTGCATTTAAACATATATTTAAATACATATTTTAAAATATATTTTCTCTCCAAATATACATTTCTAAATATATTTTATCTCAAAATAGTATTTTAAGATGCCTAATGATGCCTTTTTTGAGCCATGAACTGTGACACAACATTTGCAGAAGTGTGACAATCAGTGGATAGCTTCAGTCCGATTCATGTTGGTCTGGGAGACTTCAAGCAGATTACTTTGTATCACAATATACAAAGACAGAATTCCCACCTAGCTGGGAGAACTGGCAATATTCAAACTTTCTTTCAGGGTTGTTAATACAATCCTGTTTTGTGCTTGGTTGCTGATAGGCCTGTGAATCGCTTTGGTGCTGAATCTGAATACTGAAGTGAATCCAGCAGCTTTTCAGTTCAGCCCTTCTTATTAGTTCTTTCTTTCTTTCTTTCTTTCTTTCTTTCTTTCTTTCTTTCTTCTTTCTTTCTTCTTTCTGATTCTTGACACAAAAACATTTTTTAAAGTTATTTACTTTCCTGCCTTGCCTTCTTCTTTGCCCCTGTTCTGAATTCAAATATTTCTTAGTAGTTTTATATATGATAATAATAATAATAATAATAATAATAATAATATAATGTACCTTCCTTTCCTTTCCTTGTTCTTGGAACCCCCCTTCGCAAATCCTATATTCTTTCCCTTACCATTCTTGAACTCTATACCTTGTCCTCAAATACATAAATAAATAAATAAAATTTAAAACTCTTATCTTTGCTTGTAGGTAGTTCTATATTTGCTTTTCTTTTGCTCTTGTGTGAGTGTGTGTGCTTGCTTGTGCTGTGGTCAAGAAAACAGTGTGTGGCAAAGCACTACACACAAGTCTGCATTTCAAAATACAGCAGGCAAAGCACTACAGGAAAGAAATGGTGGTTCAGCTATTAAATAAGGATGGCAAAACAATAACAGATGGCAAAGAAAAGGCAGAGGTGCTCAGTTCCTACTTTGGCTCAGTCTTCTCCCAAAAGAGGGTCTATGACCCCCCTGGCAAAGGCGAAGTGCAGGCTGAAGGGGCAGGATTGCAGCTTGAGATTGATAGGCATATGGCCAAGGAACAACTAATTACTTTGAATGAGTTCAAATCTCCAGGGCCAGATGACCTGCATCCTAGAGTAATAAAGGAACTGGCAGAAGAACTCTCAGAACCGCTGTCTATTCTCTTTGAGAAATCATGGAGGATGGGGGAAGTGCCAGATGACTGGAGGAGGGCTAATGTTGTCTAGGGATGGATGAAAGGGACTTACCTGGTCCTGCAGCTTGCTTCGCGGTGGGGGGGAGGCGCTTTGGTTCTCCCCCCGAAGTTCAGGCGAGGGGGGGGAGGCGCCCCGCCTTGCCTGGCCGAAATTCAGGCTGGGGGGGAGGTGCCCCAGCCCTCACTGCCGAAATTCAGGCCGGGGAGGAGCGCCCCATCTACCTGGCCGCGAAAAAAAAAGCAAAGTTAAAAAAAAACACCACACACCCGTGATAGGCTACGTAACGATTTACGTAGCCTATCACGGCTAGATTTCCAAAGTCAGCCATGATAGGCTACGTAAATCGTCACGTAGCCTATCACGGGTGACTTTGGGAGGGAAAAAAAAGCGCGTATGCAAATGGCGGCACCCATGGGGCACCACCATTTGTGTTCCTTAGTTTGGCACGTCTAGTCTACGTAAAGGGTAAAAAGGAGGAACCTGGGAACTACAGACCAGTCAGTCTGACATCAGTCCCTGGGAAAATTCTGGAGCAGATGATAAAGCAATCCATCTGGAAGCACCTTGAAACCAATGTAGTGATTACTTGAAGCCAACATGGATTTGTCAAGAACAAATCCTGCCAGACGAATCTGATCTCATTTTTTGATCAGGTAACCTCCCTTGTGGACTGTGGGAAAGCTGTGGACATCATATACCTCGACTTCAGCAAAGCTTTCGACTTCAGCAAAGTGCCCCATGATATCCTGATGAGCAAACTAGCTCAAAGTGGGCTAGATGAAACAACAATCCGGTGGATCCACAGTTGGCTACAGAATCGGACTCAAAGAGTGCTTATCAATGGGGCCTTCTCAAACTGGGGAGAGGTAACGAGTGGGGTACCGCAGGGCTCAGTCCTGGGCCCAGTGCTCTTCAACATTTGTATTAATGACTTGGAGGAGGAGGTGCAGGGAATGCTGATCAGATTTGCAGATGACATAAAATTGGGCAGGATAGCTAATACTTTGGAAGACACTAACAAAATTCAGAGTGATCTGGATAGACTGGAGCATGGGGCAGAACACAACAGAATGACATTTAATAGGGATAAATGCTAAGTTCTGCACCTAGGAAAAAGAAACCAAATGCACAGTTACAAGATGGGGGATATGTGGATCAACAACTCTACAAGCGAGAAGGATCTTGGAATTGTTGTCAATCACAAGCTGAATATGAGCCAACAATGTGATGTGGCTGCAAAAAAGGCAAATGCTCTTTTGGGCGTCATGAATAGAAGCATAGCTTCCAAATCCTGGGAAGTACTAGTTCCCCTCTACTCAGCACTGGTTAGGCCTCATCTATTGTACTGTGTCCAGTTCTGGACACCACACTTCAAGAAGGATGCAGACAAACTGGAGATGGTTCAGAGGAGGGCAACAAAGATGATCAGGGGACTGGAAACAAAGCCCTATGAGGAGAGACTGAAAGAACTCGGCATGTTTAGCCTTGAGAAGAGAAGACTAAGGGGAGATATGATAGCGCTCTTCAAGTACTTGAAAGGTTGTCACAGAGGGGAAGGCCAGGATCTCTTCTCGATCACCCCAGAGTGCAGGACATGGAATAATGGGCTCAAGTTACAGGAAGCCAGATTCCGGCTAAACATCAGGAAAAACTTCCTGACTATGAGAGCAATACGACAATGGAACCAATTACCTGGGGAGGTGCTGGGCTCTCCCACACTGGAGGCGTTCAAGATGAGGCTGGACAGCCATCTGTCAGGGATGCTCTGACTTGGATTCCTGCCTTGAGCAGGGGGTTGGACTCGATGGCCTTGTAGGCCCCTTCCAAGCCTACTATTCTATGATTCTATGATTCTATACACACTGACATATATTATTTAAATTTAATACTACACTGTGTGGCAAAGCAAGCCCAATATGAGGCATCTTGGGGTCTTGGCAGGGGCAGAGGTGGGCAAGGTGCCTCTGGGACACTTCTGTGCAACCAGTGAAAAGTTATAGCTCTTTCCTTCGGGAGTTTTTGTTGAAAAAAGCACTTGGCACAAAAACTACTCCACCAGCCAGCCTGCCAGCCTGTTTTCCCAGGTAATGTGTATTCCATTCAGCCAAAGAGAGCCTGAGGTTATCCACTGTGAAGATGAATAGGAAAGTAATACTAGGGGAGAGGGGTTATTTGCAGTTCAAAGAAACCTACACCAGCAATTAGGGATAGTGATCTCCTCTTAATCACTGCTTAAACACCCAACTTCTCTGATTATCCCTTTATGATCTTTTGTTTGAGTTTCTGAGAATAGTACATTTTACCTGTGCCTAGCACAAAAGCTACTGGGCCAAACTATCTGAAATTTGGCTTGTGGAATCATCTCCATGGGGGATGACAGGTCCCCAAATTTCACGATTTATCATGAAAACTGAAAAAGTTATGTCTATTTCTGTTTTCCAATGCAAGTCAATAGGAGAATGTCAAGTCTGAAAAATTCAGGTATCTAAATCTTGCTTTGGATCTGAAGTGAAGCAGATTGGGTCTGAATCAGTCTGAAGCAAAGCTGAGCTGCTTCAGAATGTCCACATTGGGATCCAAAGCAAAGCAAGAGTCCATGCACAGCCCTAGTTGCTGATACCTTAGCTAAAAGGTATGCTGCTGTTAATGAAAATTTTGTGATGGACAAAATCCATACTCTTTCATGGATCACTATTTCTAAGTATAAATTGCAGGTGTGATCCCCCCCCCTCAATCTGGATTGGCACTGTAGTGGGGGAGGAAGGTTACCCTCTCCCCATGTTGGGTCTTAATCCAGCTTGGGACCCTTGCATTTAACAAGTAGTCCTAGGGAGTGCAGGAGCCTAAAGGTGAAGGCTCAGTCAACTGCCTGGTGCAGAAGTGCACCTGATGCATTTCGCCTCCTCATGAGTAAAGGGATAGCCATGAGCAAGCCTCTCTTCATGAGTAGGCTATTCCTCAGGTGGCACTGATGACCTGCAGCTGTACTCTGGGTGGATCTCTGAAGGCTCAGGCTTAAAAGCTATCAGTTCTAGGTGCAGAATGTTGGAATACTGTCTGTGCACCAGCTTTCAGATGCTAATTTTGTGCACCTTCTGAGTGGCTAGTGCACCCACATCTTTGAGCCCTTGGATTGCCTTCAGAACTTAATTCTAGTACTGGGCCTTGCTAATACCTAGCTGCTTTGCCTTTGCACCACTGGAAGCAGGAAACTCTTACTGTCCTGTTTGATCTGCAAATGTAATCAACCAATAGTCCATTAAGTCATTTCTTTTTCTTCTTCACGTCCCAGGCAGACCAATGGCTTGGCTGATGCTCTGGGGTAGGCAAGCTCATGCCCTCCTGATGTTTTGGGCTACAACTCTCATAATTTATTACAATATTTATATACTGGAACAGTGCTGTTTTCAGGAGGCTCTGGGAACAACACAGTGTTGGTGCCTGCCTGACCTCCAGGGGCAGGGAGTTCCGAAGAAAGGGGGCCGTCATGCTGAAGGCTCTTCTTCTGGTGGACTGCAGTTGGGCCATAGGTCCATGTGGCACCATCAGGAGCAAGCCCTCCAATGACTTCAGTGACCGGGAAGGTTGGTAAGGGAGAAGGCGCTGTCTCGGTATCCTGGTCCCAAGTTGTTTAGGGCTTTCTACACTAGTACTAAACCCTTAAACCTGGACCAGTAGTGAATAGGCAGCCAGTGCAGTTCCCTCAGCAAAGGTGTTACGTGCTGGAAAAGGTCAGCTCCCTACAAGAGCTGAGCTGCTGCATTCTGCACTAGCTCCAGCTTCCAAACCAGCCTCAAGGGCAGCCCCACATAGAGCGCATTGCAGCAATCCCGTCTTGAGGTTACTAGCATCTGTACCACTGTGGCCAAGCTAGCCCTGTCCAGGACAGGCTAAAGCTGGCAAATCAGCCAAAGTTGGTAAAAGGCAGTCTGAGCTACTACGGCCACTTGGGCTTCCAGCAACAATGATGGATCTAGGAGTACCCCCAAACTAAGGACCTGATCTTTCAGAGGGAGTGCAACCCCATCCAGAACAGGCAATGAGCCTATCTCCCGGACTCGGGAACCACTCATCCACAGGGCTTCTGAATTGTCAGGATTCAGCTTCATTTTATTGACCCTCATCCAGCCCATTACTGAGTTCAGGCACTGGTCCAGGATTTGCACAGACCCTCCTGATTCACATGTTACAGTGAGATGGAACTGTGTGTCATCAGCATACTGATGGCACTTGGCTCCAAATCCCCTAATGACCACTCCCAGTGGCTTCATATAGATGTTAAATAACACTTGGGACAAGATGGTACCCTGCAGAACCCCATAGTTCCGTTGCCAAGGAGCCAAAGAATGGTCACCCACTGTTACTCTCTGAAATTGGCCCCGCAGGTAGGACTGGAACCACAGTGCCTCTGATACCCATCCCACAGAGTCTATCCAGGAGGATACCATGGTCAATGATATCAAAAGCTGATGAGAAATCAAGCAGAATTAACAGTGTTGCACTCTCCTTGTCCCTCTCTTGATAAAGGTCATCCATCAGGGCAACCAAGGTTGATATGGTTCATAATCAGGATGAAACCCAGATTCAAATGGGTCTAGATAATCAGTATCCTCCAAGAGTGCCTGCAGTTGTTCCGCCACTACTCTCTCCAGAACCTTCCCTAAAAAAGAGGTATTTGCAACTGGGTAGTAGTTGTCTAATAACGTTGGGTCTAGAGTGGGCTTCTTCAGGAATGGCTGCACTACTGCCTCATTAAAGAGAGCAGGCACCACCCCTTCCAGAAGGGAAAAATTCACCATACCCTGGACCCATCCAGTCATACCCACTCTGCTAGCTTTTATTAGCCAGGAAGGGCAGGGATCGAGAGGGCACGTGGTCAGTCGCATTGCTGCAAGCACCTTGTCCATGTCACCAGGCTGCAACAACTGAAACTGAACCCACAAAATCAGGCAGATGGTGGTGTCAGACACCTTGACTGGAACTGTGATAATGACAGCATCAAGTTCGCTGTGGAGACAAGTGATTTTGTCCTCAAAGTGAGATGCAAAAATGTCACCCTTGAGGGGACCAGGGCCGCATTCACTGGGGAGAGTGTTAACAGCCCCCAGACCACCCAAAAGAGCTCCACTGGACAGCTACTTGAGGATGCAATGGAGGCAACAAAGTAAGCCTTCTTTGCTGCCTGCACCGCCACACAATAGGCACAATTATGTGATCTAGATCATGTCAGTCATCTTCGCTTTAAGACTTGCGCCATTTGTGATATAGTCAATGTCCAGCCTGTTTCATTGCCCATTGCTTTCCAGTATACCAGGGAGCAGAATGGGTTCCACAGCACCAGAGAGGGCACTCAGGTGGAATTGATGGCACTCCACATCTCACTGTTCCACAGTGAGGCTAGGGCCTCTGCTGGATCACCAACTTTCTCCACTGGGAAATCCCTAAGAGCATTCAGAAATCCATGAGATTCCATCAGTCTCCTGGGGTGGACCATCTGAATGGGTTCCTCACCCCTGCAGGTAAAGTTCAAATCCCATGACAATGGGGTTACTTGGAATACCCCCCCCCCAATTTTCAGATGACTCATCTCACAGCTTGGAGCAAAAACCAAGTCAAAGATATGCTTGGCTTCATGTGTAGGGGTGAACGAAAGTCACTTACCTTTTCTCGCAGCTTTTTTGCGGTGGGGGGGAGCGCTTCGCTGCTCCCCCCACGAAGTTCAGGCCGAGGGGGGAGGCTTCCCGCCTCGCCCGGCCGAAATTCAGGCCGGGGGGGGAGGCTTCCCGCCTCGCCCGGCCGAAATTCAGGCCGGGGAGGAGGCTTCCCGCCTCGCCCGGCCGCGAACACGAAAGTAAAAAAAAAAAAAACACAACGTCCCCTGATAGGCTACGTGACGATTCACGTAGCCTATCACGGCTAGATCTGGAAAGTCAGCCGTGATAGGCTACGTGAATCGTCACGTAGCCTATCACGGGTGACTTTAAAAAAAAAAGCGCGTACGCGAATGGCGGCCCCCATAGGGAGCCGCCATTCGCATTCCTTATTTAGTTGCTGTAGTCTACGTAAATGTTTACGTAGACTACGGCGAAAATAAGGGCAACGCAAATAGCGTTGCCCTTATTTTCGCTGTAGTCTATGTAAACATTGACGTAGACTACAGCGACCAAATAAGGAAGGGGAATGGCGGCTCCCTATGGGGGCCGCCATTATCCGTACACACTTTTTTTTTTTTTTTTAAAGTCACCCGTGATAGGCTACGTGACGATTCACGTAGCCTATCACGGCTGACTTTGCAAATCTTGCTGTGATAGGCTACGTGAATCGTCACGTAGCCTATCAGGGGACTTTTTTTTTTTTTTCTTTCATTGCAATGGCGGGGGCGGCAGCCGGTCAAAAGACCGGCTGCCGCTCCCGCCCCGCTCGAACACCGGACGAACCGCCAGCCGGACCTGCCGCCGGGAGGGACATTCAGGGAAGGTAAGTCCCGTCCCGGGGGGGGGGCGGGGGGCGGGGGGGGCGGAGGATTTCTCCCCGAAACTTGTTCGGGGGGCCGAACACGTTGGCGCTCGGCCCCCCGAAGTTTCGGGGAGAAATTCTCCGCCATCCCTATTCATGTGTTGGGTGGATGATAAACTGAGACAGCCCCATCATTGTCTTGGAGGCCATGAAGTCTCGAGCTGGAGCTCCAGAGACAGCCTCAGCATGGAAGTTGAAGTCACCCAGAACTGCGTTCCTCCAAGACCACACTTGAGACCACCTCCACCAGCTCAGTCAGGGAGACTGCTGGGCAGCAGGGTAGGAATGTACAGATTCCTCACCTTCCAATCCAGTGGGGAATCCACCTGGGGGGGAGGCGATCTGTTCCTCCCCCCCCCGAATCCTCCGGAACGGCTCCGCTCTGGGAGGATTCTATGGAGCAGTACTCCGGCTCCCTATACCAGGCAATACAGTAGTGGAAGCTGCTTATCACTGGGAGAAATACAGATGTAAATAGCATATTATACGCCACTTATGGCTGTAAAGCACCATGTTTGACCTAAATACAGCCCTAAATGGCTGCAATTAGGTCAAAGTCAGGGCTTTACAGCTGCAAGTAGCATCCATATATGCTGTTTACCTCTGTATTTCTCCCAGCGATTAGGGATATACAGATTCCCCACTGTCCATTCTGGTGGGGAATCCTCGGGGAGGGGGGAGGTAATCTGTTCCTCTCCCCCGGAATCTGCGCAGAGCAGTTCTGCTCCATGGGGATTCCACAGAGCCGAGGGCCACCCCATACCACTGTCCCAGATTCCCCCATTTTTTCTCCAGCTCCCTGAACTTACATAAATAATTCCATAAGTACTGCCAAAAAATCCTTTCCGCACGCCAGCCATTAGTCTCCTAATGGAGCCTCAGGTCATAGGGAAAGTGCCTATTTATTTTCGTAAAAAGGGTAAAGCCCTTCGTGGGGATTCCCCATGTAACTTCTAGTCACCTGACCTCAACTGACCTCACCAGACTTGTTCTGATCTCACCTCACCTCCACAGACAATAAACAGAAAAGATGGAGGATTTCCGTAGATTTCAAGACTCAGCCCCAGCGAAAGAAAGCCTCGGGTCACAGGGAAAATGCCTCGTAAAAAGGGTAAAGCTGCGTTCTTCCTCCTCCATTTCCAATTTACAGATTTCTTTTCGTAATTATTTTCGTAAAATCCACCGTTTGGCGGGGAAAAAATGGGTCTGCGTGAGCTCCGGTCCAGGTTGACCGGGCCGCTCCATTCTGAGGAGGATTCCGCAGACCAGATTTGTCAGAATTCAACCCCGTTTAAAATTCGTGTGGAATTCTCTGACATCCCTACTAGCGATAGGCTAATGGCAGCTGCCATTAGCGTATCACCTGGTCTAGGGAGAAGGGAGCCGCTCCACGTGAAATCCTCTGGAGCCGGAGGTAAGTGGAGCCGCTCTACCACGGATTCCAGAGGCCAGAAATCTGGCCTCATTAGAGTCTGTGGAGGATTTCTCTGCCAGGTCGACCGGGCCGCTCCATTCTGAGGAGGATTCCGCAGACCAGATTTGTCAGAATTCAACCCCGTTTAAAATTCGTGTGGAATTCTCTGACATCCCTACTAGCGATAGGCTAATGGCAGCCGCCATTAGCGTATCACCTGGTCTAGGGAGAAGGGAGCCGCTCCGCGTGAAATCCTCTGGAGCCGGAGGTAAGTGGAGCCGCTCCACCACGGATTCCAGAGGCCAGAAATCTGGCCTCATTAGAGTCTGTGGAGGATTTCTCTGCCAGGTCGACCGGGCCGCTCCATTCTGAGGAGGATTCCGCAGACCAGATTTGTCAGAATTCAACCCCGTTTAAAATTTGTGTGGAATTCTCTGACATCCCTACTAGCGATAGGCTAATGGCAGCCGCCATTAGCGTATCACCTGGTCTAGGGAGAAGGGAGCCGCTCCGCGTGAAATCCTCTGGAGCCGGAGGTAAGCGGAGCCGCTCCACCACGGATTCCAGAGGCCAGAAATCTGGCCTCATTAGAGTCTGTGGAGGATTTCTCTGCCATTCCTACAGCAGGGTGGGCAGTACTCCAGCAGCATCCCCAATCTGTCTCTATGGCCCAACACCAGGTGCAGTCCCTCAAGGTCTGCTCCACAGTGGAGGGCTTTCCTGGTGATAGAAATGGAGGTTTTCTGAACCATGGTGACTCCCTCCCACCTGGCCCTCCAACCTATGTTGGTTCTGCACCAAGCATTCAGGTGGGCATACCTAAGCCAGGTCAAACCCACACAGCTCACCCACCCAGGTCTCAGTAATGCACACCAGATCAGCCTTCTTATCCATGATTAAGTCGTGGATGAGTGCGGTCTTATTGCGGACCAACCTGGCATTAAATAGCACAGTGCCACAGGACAGGAGGGCACAGTGGATGCACTACCAGGAACATGAGAGCTAGAGAAGGGGGGTAGAAGGGGAACAGTGTATACACCTCTGTGACCCATTCTACTGTGATGTCCCAACCCCCTCCTCCTACTGCTCCAAGTCACTTAGATAGAGGCACCATGTCCATGGATCCCTGTATTTTGTAAGCATATCCTTGCCGCAATAGAGCTTCCCACACACTCTCAACACCCACTCACAACTCAAACATACCAACATCTATTCAAAACTCACATACTCCATTCATCCAGTCAATCACACAAAGCCAACCTAACACAGTCACAGATAACAGTTAGTGGAAATAACCAGCTCCTGGTCACATAAAGGACATCAGGCTTGCCAACCCACCAGCAAACCATTTCCCAGTCATTCAGAGCTACTTTCATGCACACTCCATCTCTCACTGGGAGTGTTACAGTCACTTCTCCCACCTGTGTCTCACCCAGAAGGAGACCATCTTCTAGCCATCACAGGCTCTCACCCTGGGCAGAAGAAGCATTTGTGACATACAGACTCCCTAACCCCTGTCTATCACCCAGTGAGCAACTGCTGAAAGTAGCTGCTATTATAGGAAATTCCCTGCTATTATAGGAGATTTCACCCAGGGCACATGCCCACAGACAACAGAAATTAAACGGCACAAGCAGACAAAGAGGTAAGGAACAATGAAAAATGAAAGTGCGGTGCCCTCTTGGCATCCCAAAGGGACAAACCAAAGGGGTGTGCCCTCTTTGGTGTCACCCCCTTTGGGGATGCCCCTGCTGGGGCATCCCACCAGTGGCAGCCCACCACCACACAGCGGGGCTGCCTTTATCTCCCTCAGAGGCCTGGGAATGTCAAATGGCTGAGAGAGAGCATCCTACCTCAGTGAGAAGGCTTCCCAGATCCCAGCAGGTGTTTCCACTCAGTACCAGCCAAGATTGCCAGAGGAGGGGGTGGGCAGTTCAGTTGCAGAGCAAGATGTTAAGGCAGCAGAGTTCTTAAAAGCTGCAAAAGCCAGCCCTCTCCCCCCATTTCCAATTCCATAAACCTGACCATTGGTCATACTGGCTGGGGCTCATGGGAGTTGCAGTTCAAAACTGCAGAAGGGCACCAGGTTGCCTAACCCTGCCTTAGTTCACCTTTCCCCATCCTGGTGCCCCCCAGTTGTGTAGGACTACAATTATCACCACCCCTGGCTGGGGATGATGGGAGTTGTAGTCAAAATGGCAGAAGGGCACCAGGTTGCCTACCCCAGCTCTAGTTCACCCTTCCCCATCCTGGTGCCCCCCAGTTGTGTAGGACTATAATTACCACCACCCCTGGCTGGATGTGTGTGTGTATGAAAAAAAACAAAAACAGCTTTCTAAGAATTATACATAAACTTCAACTTTTTTTTCTTTTCCTCTGTTTTCTTTTGCTGAAATTTCACAATAAAAATATTTTTAAAAAATGGTCTGGATGAATAAAAAAGTATTTACCTGGGGATGAAACGAGCATAAGTAAAGTGCCAGTTGAGCCTCTCTGGAGAGGCTATTCCATAGCCAGGGTTCCACTACTGAAAAGACCCTCTCCATAGTAGCCATCTACTTCACTTGCTTATTGTTGATCCTCACAAATATTCAGTTGGAGCCCTGTGAGGAGAAAGCTCTGTGTGTGTGTGTGTGTGTGTGTGTATTTAGAGCAGAGAAATGTCAGGTGGGGAAAGGATTAGCTACCCCATTCCCTCAGTTCTTTACTCTAAATCATCCTTCCTGAAGTTACTTTTGTTTCCCATCAACTAAACAAGTTTAATATGATATATGCTTTCATGGATTAGAGTCTGCTTTATCAAGATGCATTTGATGAAATTTATCATTCATTCATTCATTCATTCATTCATTTTTGTCCTGCCTTTCTGCCAAAAAAATGGTGCTCAAGGCAGCTAGTAATAAACTATGGATTAATAAAATTAAAATACAATATAAAAGCTAATAAATTAAAAACAGAATTAAAAACACAACAATAAATGAAATGGAATGGATGCTAGTCCATGATAGTTTATACTATATCTAGGGCTGTGCACTGACTAGTTAAGAAGCCTGAATAATGAGGTGAAGCGGGCTTATTTGGAGGAAAAACTTCATGATACGAAGTGTCTCAGAGCAGTCCCAAGGCACCCTGAGGTGAAGCGCCTCCTCCGTCTTGTATAATCAGAGCTCTGCTTAATGCCTGAGCAGTCCAGACACGCTGTCTCCAAAATGTATCAACTTCTGAATGCTCACATGGAGCAGCATGAGGAGGAGGAAGAGGAGGGAGGGAGGTGGAAGGCTAGCAGATGAGGGAAGGTGGGGGGAGGCAGGAAGGTGACCGCAGGGGAGGGAGTGTGCTTTGGCAAATAGGAACTCTCAGCCAGAACCAATGCCAGCAGTCTCCAATCAGAGAGAGTGGTGGAGGAAGGGGGTATATATACTTCAGTGAAAGGCTGTGTTTGGTTATTGTGCTAGCTGTATCTTTGGGAGAGGGCTGGTGTGGGTAGATGACCATGTGTGTGTGTGCATGCGCATGCATTCCTAGGCGTTGTTGCTTCAATTTATTCGATTTTGATTGCCATTAAGCTTCCCTCCAAATTTAAATTAAAAGGAAACAGCTTGGTTGTAGTGGGATCATTCCCTTGGTCTGTGATTGTCCGTCCCCTTCAGGATGGTGTCCTTTGCAGCACCTCTTCCAGCCACCTTCTTCTCATATTTCTTTCTACCTCCAACTCGTTTGTTATTTGTATTTGATTAGATTCATCTCTCCTTTCCATCTTTTTTCAAACTAACATAGCTTTTCCTCATTTGTTGCTGCTACGCTCTCCCCTCCCCTGCCATTCCTGTGTTTGTTTGTTCATCTCACTTTTGAACTCTGGAAAAGGCTGTGCTTATTGTTAAGGTCGACCCTCAGTTCTGCTTTCTCCATTCCATTTTCTTATCGTTTTTGTCAGTCAACTCTGTCTCTTTTAGACTTTTAAAAACCCAGTCTTATTTCAATTTTTAAAAGCAAACATTAACTTCTGGGCATGTTCATCTGCCCCCCCCCCTTTAAAGTCATATTCAAGCATTTTGTTTTTTCTTTCTTTCTTTCTAAATCCTTAAAGAAAGACATATTATAGCAGCCTGTGTGTGTAGTGTTTGGTCCCCCCACCCCCATGCTGAAATGAACCATCGGTGTCTTCTCTGTGTTGATCCTCCCCAAACAGAAATTAAAGGAGGTTTTTTAAATATTGTTGTTTGATTTGGCTCTTATGGCCTGCGCTGTTGTCCTGTATTTCTTGAATCTACCCTGTCTTCCATAAAAGAACATGAAATATAAAACAATAAATTAAAGAGACCCGTCATCTGCTTAGGAAGTTCTGCTTTTCCTTAGCTCTTGTGTGTCTGTGTCCGTGTGTGTGTGCATGCTAGGTTGTTGTTCCACCAACACTATACGTCCAAATGTCAAGACAGTGTTGAAAAAGCACAAGACACATAGTATTTATAGTAATTACCATTTATTCCAACAACACTCCACTGTGGGGCAAAGCAATCTAGCGCATTGTGAGGCACCTTCGGGGTGCTGGCCGGGGCAGAGGTGGGCGAGGTGCTGCTGGCACTAGCAGCGCCGTTAGCCCCGCTGTCTGTCCCTCGGTCTGGACAGTGCATCCCGGTGCAGCAGGGCAGCAGAGCGCGGAGGCCAGCTGCAGTGCTCGGAGGCTGCTCTTCAAGGAGGCTGGCGTGGGCAGGTGCAGCAGCTGCGCTCTTGCCCAAGGCGGAGCGGCATCACCTTCTGAGTGGGAGAGGGGAGCCCGCTGATGGACGTTAGGTCAGAGGTGTCGGACGCCCTCAGCGTGGTGGGGGGAGAAGAGGAGGAGATGCTCCAGGGTGTGGTGGGGAGGAGCAGCAGGCAGAGGCTCCGGCACCCGAACCCTCTTCCATTGGTCCCCCCGCTCATGTGGTGCCCCCCTGCGCCTCCTCCTCCCCCGAAACGGCAGGGCAGCGTTCTGTGGGGCCGCTTTGAGTTGGGAGCGGAGCCCAGCACTGCCGTGTGCTGCCACTGCAAGGCGTCTCTGAGCAGGGGGAACAGCCAGGGCAGCGCAGCACCAGCAGCCTGCTCCTGCACTCCAGGAGGCAGCGCCACTGGGTCTTCCTCGGGGGAGCGGCCCCCACGCCCCAGCAGGCCGGCAGCAGGGGCAAGCGTAAGGCCGGCAGTGCCGCCAGAACCCTGCAAGCTCTCCGTCTCTCGCCCCCAAGAGGCTTAGGCAGGCCACCACGGAGGAGATGGGGCGGGGAAGTATGGGTCCCCCAGGTGGAGGTTTCCGGCGTTCAAAAAGCCGTGGCCCTTCTGGGCCAGGCGCTGACTGTGTTCATTCAAGATACAGTCAAAATACTCATTTTGTGTGTGCTAGAAATAAACAAAAGCAGGTTAAAAAATCACCTCTTCCAGCCTGCCTGCCTGGTAATGTGTGTTTTCAGCCATAGAGTAGCTGAGCCAGGGATTCTTCTGAATCAGGGTTGTTTTGCACTTCAAAGAAACCTGCAGCAGAGATGAGGGACAGTGACCTCTCCTTCAACACACTCTCCCTTCTGAGTTTGGTCTGAGTTTCTGGGAATATTCAATTCAACCTGCGCCTAGCACACAAGCCAGTGGGCCAAACTGCCTGGACTTTGGGGGGGGGGGTGCAATGCCCTCAAGGGGGGCTGGGAGAGGCCAAGGTGTCACATGCATGTATGGAAACAGGGAGAAGTTACAGCTCTTTGCTTTGAGAGTTTCTGTGGAAAACATCAGATTTTAACTCCACCTAGCAGAAAAACCACTGTCTGAAATTTTGCAGGCAGCCGTCTCTCCAGGGGGTTGGAGATGTCCCCAGATTTCATGCCTGTATCATAAAAACTAAAAGAGTTATGACCGTTTGTGTTTTCCCATCCAAGTCAATGGGAAAACGCGAAAAACGGGTGATCCCAATATCCGAATCTCGCTTTGGCTTCAGATCCGAGTCAAACTGGAAGGGGGTCCAAATCAGTCTGAGGCAGATCAGAGTCACTTCAGAGGATCTTGGGATGACACTTTCACTTCCTAGTGCCAAGGACTTTATGAGGGCCTTTTTGTAAGCCACTAGCAAATCTGCAAAAAAGGCAGTGTTCAGGAAAGCAAGTGTGGTGTGTTCTAGATGCTCTGTATAATGCCTGTCAGTCAGAAGCAATCATTTATTGTATGTTTGCCAGCTTTGGGAAAAAGATGTCACATAAAAGATTGATGCAAAATATTGCATTTATAGATGATAGACCCGGCTTGTATTTTATTTTGTATTGATTTCTAACAGAACTCAGAGAGCATCTTTTTAAAAGCCAAGAAGAATGATAATGATAGGGAAGATAATATTTGTTGTTTCGATGAGTGCGGCATTGTAAACATTAAAAAGTGGCAATTCTGGCTCTGAGGGCTACACAGTCTAAAGGGAAAGGGAATTAAAGCAAGAATATATATATATATATATGCGCGCGCGTGTGTGTGTATATGGATTAAATACAGCTTATATAAACACTGGATGCTGACTCATCAGAATGTCAGCTGTCATAAACACCTGTAATGTTGCAGACATTGACCCTTTAAGGCCCCCAGTTACATAGATGGGATACTCGCCGAAAGGACTGAGCAGCCATTTGAGTGGCAAATGGCAGTGGATAAGGTATCAGACACTTGCGTGCTGCTGCTGACACCCCACGAACCACCCAGCACAGCTTGCCCCGCACCACTCACCTGCGCTGGGTAAGTGCTGGGGGTTTGGCAAGCACTGCTTGGGGCGGGCACAGTGTGATCCGTACATTCCTGGTGTTAGAAGCTAAATGTCATGGAATATGATGCTAAGCAACAAAGCATGTGCCGGCACACAAGGACAACACACACGTGTGTTGTAGCAGCACATGCTATGCATGCAAATTACAATCACACACCACTGTGCAGCTTTGCCGTCCACCCAGAAAAAAATTCTGCAGACATCCATACTTGAGAAGGAAGTGGGAGGTGATTGGTCTCGACTGTTTGTCCTGCATTGGGTGCAGCAGACCCTAGCTGAAGGGGCTGACTAAAAAGCAGGGTAACGGAACAGGAAAATGTTCAGGTACACAGGTTCCAGTCCAGTGGGGTTCAGGCTAAGGCAGAAGTGGTCAAGATAGCAGACAAAGGTGAAAACATAGTTAGGAAATCAGATGCATTTCACAGTTCAGTAGCAGGGTCTAGTAAGGATGGATGAGCCCATCTCCGTCCATGGCAGGGGAGCTCGGTGAGCTGCCCCCCACAGCTTGCACAGCCTTGGCCTGCTCGCTGAGCTTCCTTGCTAACCCTGCCTACCCGTGAGCTGCACGAGTCACCCTTCTTCCTCACGCCGGCTGTCAATGGCCAGAAGGGGAAAGGAGGGTGATGGTGGCCAGCCCCCAGCCTCTTGCGCTGGCCTCTAGGAGGTGGCGGGGGGAAGAAGAGGATAGGTGCCTCCTTCTTCCCTTCAGACCCACTTGCTACAATGGTGGCAGCAAGGGACAAACTGATCATTTTCCGTAAGGCCAGGAAAACTTATGGAAAACAACCAGTATCTCACACGCCACTGCCACTGTAGCAAGGATGGGGGAAGGAGGAGAGGCGCTGCCTTCTTCCCCTCTCCTTGCTGAGGGAGCAGGTACCAGAGCTCTTGCCCGACTCAGCATGCAAACTGGTGTTCAGGGGGCTGAACTGGCAACTTCTCACTAGGCTTCGAGCCCCAACCAGACGCTCGCACCATCCCTGAGGTCAAGCGAAAGTTTGAGGATCAGTAGCACAGAACATCAATCACAGGGCAAGGTCCAGGAGGCACGGTATCATACACAAGCTGAAAGAACAGCTTTATTTCCAGCATTAGCTAGGCAGACACTGCAGGCTTTTATCCCCAGAGCCTGCCAAGCCCTACCCAGGGTTCAGCTGCAGTACATTAGGGCTCTCTGAACAGAGTCCTATTCATGAGGAGTCCTTCTTTGCAGGTGGGCACTCCTTTTCATGGGAGCCCTACTAGCCTGTCACGTAATGTGACAATGATTCTGAGGCTCATAGTGTTGCTCAGCTTCTGCCTCAGAGGCAGAGTCCCTTCCCCCTGCCAGGGATGGACCTGCAGCTGTCTCCCCCAAGGGCCCAGGTTTCTCCTGGTCTGGTGACAGTGACTGATCTGGGGTGCTCTCAGTTTCTGGGAGCTCCAACTCTTCCTGTGAAGAAGATTCCCTCAGTGGGCATATGACACTGTTGTTGCTGGAAGGGTTCTGCCCAGAGATTTCAGCCTGAGGGGTTTTCCATTCTTCCTTCAGATTAGCTGCAATGGTGGTACAGTGAGGTGCTGAAGCACCCCTGCAAGCTGAAATGGTTGCTGCTTAATGCCCAGGGCGCCTGGCTTGACACATCTTTGAGCAGAGTCTATCTGAAGAATATGTGACATAAAGATTTGCAAAGGAGAATTCTGAGGATGATTTTGGAGAGAAAATTTGCTTCATCTCTATGTGAGGCCATTTGTTTGTTCATTTACACATTCATTTATTTTTCACATTTAGTTTTTTTTTACTTTCCTGGAACTCAAAGTGGGTTAAAAACACACAATAAAGATATAGAAGAGTAGCACAAATACTAAAGTACACCAAAACACAGCAATCAATTATAAAAAAGTCAATAGCAGAGTCAATAAAACTACTAGTTCACTATCAAATTGTTCCAGAAACCTGGCAGAATAAGCAAGTCTTTTCTAAAAGACTCCAGTGCTTGACCTCAGCTTCTCTTAATGATTAGAAGGTCCTCCTCCACATCAGTAGCAACCTAAATGCAAATAGATATAGTGCATCAAGCAAGGCCACTTGTCATAAGGGTACGTTCAGGTTAACATGATGGGAAGTATTCTCTAAGTTGGACCATGGCGAAGTATAGGCAAAGAAGGGGCCATTTGGGGCCAGCCAGATGGCCCACCTTTATGTGCAAGGTGTCATTTGGAGACCTATGTTCTGGCAATTATTGTCCCCTTGCCTTTCGCTGATATGACCAAACAGGGTCTATAACAGGCACATTGCCATGTATGTTGGCCCTGCCCCAGCATCATTGTGTATGTTGGCCCTGCTGTCTTAGTCCTCAACCTCCCTGCATTGAGCAGGAAAGGATGATGGGGGCTTCTACTCAGATTGCCTATGACCAGCAGCCTCTGGGGAACATGGTTGGGAGGGTGCTGCTGCATTCATGTCCTGGGTTCCTGGTCGACAGCTGATTGGCCACTGTGTGAACAGAATGCTGGACTATATGGACCCTGGTCTGATCCAGCACGGCTCTTATGTTCTTAGATTCACTTGATAGTGAGAAGAACACCCCACATGAGAAAGGAGGGTACTAATTGCATGGACAGTTCTGCTCATGTTCAAGTGAACACCAGTAGATCTGCCCTTCAGACCTTGCTGCTCAACTTGACAAGGTCTGGAACAGGGAGGGTTGGGTGGGGTGACCCTTATATGGGTTTAGACATCCTGTTTAGGAATAACACCTGAACAGGACTCTAGTGTTCCATGTTTCTAGCAGAATTAGCTAATCTATGATTTGAGACTAGAATATCATCTAAATTCTTTCTGTTGTGTGAATAGTTTACTATGAGCAATGTATGCCCTTATATTTGTTTTTCTTTTCTTTGTGCTAATTCATTAGGACACATATAAATATCTGCAAGAAGTATTTATGGGATGTAGAAAGCTCTGCCCCTGGCTTTCATGCTCACTCATCCTTAACCCTGCTAGAATTAAGAGATATACATAATAAATGATTCATTATGAGCGATTATCTCTGGAGATTTTTTTTAATCTTATCAAACCATAGACTATGTCAATCATATGCTAAGTCTCACATGGAATTACATCTAATAACCATTCACTTTTAAGTTGTGTATCTCATTTCTATCACATAGTTTTGAGGAACAAAAAGCTCAGTAAAGTATCTCCGATTCTCAGTGCTTCCAGGAAGAAATACAACGATACTTTATTTTAATCCATCCACAGCCACATTAGCTGTCAACAGAACAACCCCTGGAGTCCCAGAGTTTCTCATAAACTTTCATCAAGAGCAAATCAATCATTTCTGGGGGAAAATAAGCATCTAGATCCCAGTGGTTGAGTGCAAACTTCAAAGAGATGACAGGTATTAAATGAGATGTCTGATCATGTGATTCTATGAGCATGTGTTAATGCTAATTTCTCACTGAAACAATGCTCTGTAACAAAGGACCTTAAGCAAATATTATTGGAATAATATAACAAAATATTAATAATACACCCTGTGGTAAATATTTAAAAAGCATTGGACAAAATCTCAATGTGGCAAAAATGACATTCTCAAGTATTATTAAAAGCCTAATATTCTGTATCAAGCAAGCACCTTCCATTAAGGTTAATTGGAAATGTGAGGCAAATTGCATTGACTAAAATAATACTTTCAGTATAATTAATCTGCTAGGCTATAGGACTGCTGGAGAGGGTGGAGGTATTATAATGGATGGCAAGCTAAACATGAGTCAATAATGTGATCCTGGAGCAAAGATGGAAAATGCTATTATAGGATCAATTGATGAATATCTATGAAAAGCAAATGCTGTAATTTACTGAATGAAGGTATACTTTTAAATTAAGGTTTTAGGGCAAGCTTTCTAGCCATGAGACCATTTGGGCCGGTGGAAGCATCTGTGGTAAGATGGAGAATACTCATGTAAATGTTTTTCCAGGTTTACTTTAATCCAATTATTTGACTTTTTTCCAATTGTTGTGGGTTGAATATCTATGTATTAATCTAGTCTTGTGGATGATCCAAAACATGTCCACAAGGCTGATCAGCCAGCATTTAGAAGTCAATTCCTGAACACAGGTTGACTTTTGATATTACCTAGTTATTTACTGAACCATTCAGAAGAGAATCCTATATACAGTTCTCAGTTACAAACCTGAGGCTGCAATACTCTATGGAAGTATCTAGTTATGCTTAGTCTTGGCAGGTTTGAGGAATAATAATAACAATAATACAATCACTTAAAAAAAATCTACACCTATCAATACACTGAATTCATGGAAGGAAGTTCAATCAGATGTACACATACATATACACAGAATAGGTTGGGTCTAGATTTAGGCACATGCAACCCCCTCCTCCCCATGGCAGCCCTCCAGGCCCCTGAAAATGGTACACAGAGGGTCAGGGGGACACTGCTGAATGGGGTGAGCTGTGGTGTAGGGAGGATCCCTAAAAATCGGGCAGAGGCAGCTTCCATGAGTGGAACCCTTCTGCCTATTGAAGGCAGATTCTGGATCCAACCCACATGGGTTGGATCTTATGTGTGCATGTGTATGTGTACAAATAAATCCAAACTGTGTTCTGAATTAAATCAATGGCACACTATACATGGATTTTGTGGTGTGAGGATCCAGTGCCATCCTGCCAAGATCCCAGTAGGACTACTACAGGTATGTGTTTTGTGGATTATATCCTTAGTAGTAAATTTCATATCAAACTGCAGGTGCCAGATTTGCAATATTCACAACTTTTTAACAAGCAACCTAGAGATGTTTTGGTAAGAGCAAGCTGAGGCTAGAGACCTGTAGTGAAACTATAGTGGGTTCAAACTATACATGTAAGTTACATGCTAAACAAATGCATATACACGCAGCTGCCCATGGGTTTTGGGCACCCCTTCAGCCTTTCAACTTCCAGCCCTCCCTTACCTGCCCTATTGTTTTCTGCCAGGAGAATGCAACTATTGTTGTTCCTATTATTTATACAAAGTGTATCCTCCTTGACAAAATATGTTTGAGACCACCCAGTAGCTCCATCTTTGATCCCTGCTCAACTTTGGCCATGGATGTGAGAAATGTATAGTTCTCTTATTTTCTCCTTAAAAAAACCCTAATATTTTGAAGGGGAGATAAAATTAGAGGTCAAAAATGAATTATTATTCATCTCCAATGAGCCATTAAGGAATTGGGGATTTGAATATTCTCTTTGACTGACTCTTCAAAGGCGCATAATTGACTAATGGATACAAAGGGGGTCATTACTCTCCACTCACCAGCTTGGGGCAAAGATTGTTCAGTGTCGCAGCCAATCATGATGGTTGTTACGTTTTGATGGACAGTCCTTTTGTGCACACCTTTTCTTGAGAACCATAGGAATGGATTGGTTTGTGGTTTAAAATGAAGTCCTAGCAGGTCACCTTTTGAATTTTGCCAGAAAATTATAAACTGTGTGACAAAGGCAGAGAACCCCATTTCTAAGAGGCTGATGGAGGATTTTTTTCATGTGCCAAACATGAAAAGGAGCTTTTCAGTGAAAGCTATTTTTTAAAAGGGCAATTTATTCTCTTTCTGTTAAAATCCTTACCACCACACACTGTGGAAAATGTTGCATGTTTTAACAGTAATAAAGGAATGCGTTTTTCTTTTTTCACTCTGGTCATTTTTTAAAGTTGAGCTGTTATTGCTTAAAAACACACACCTCAATATCACTTTATAGAAAAAAGTTTAGAACGCTAGCCTGAGGGTGAACATTAGATGCAGTGCGCTGAACACTGTGGCTGCACAGCCCTCATGCATTTCACTGGGGCTGCATAGAAATCCTGAACAAGATCATCATCATGTATTGTCTTAGCTTGTGCTGCAGTTCTGCAAGCTGGATCAAACCATCCTGTTTTTCAGAAGTTAATTTAAAGCTCAAATGCATGGAGAAAGGCAAGTGGGAACTAGGTGATGTAGGCAGGGAGCCGGCCACATTGAGACTGTGATCTCCCTTGGTAGCTATGTGCAGTGGAGGCTGGTGGCTCTGATTTCAGTGGGGCTGTAAATCCATTTCGGGTTTCAGTCAGAACCAGCTGGAACTCTAAAGGAGCTATCTAAGGTGCTGAAACCCATCCCCCAAATAGGTCCAGCACCTTGGAGAGCTCCTTTAGGGTTAGGAGGCCTCCACTGGCTGAGTGCCCACTCAGTTTTCTCCATAGGACTGAATACCCACATTCATGGATGAACACGCAAGCATGAACCAACCCCCAGGTTGTATAAAAACGAAAATTACAGCTCACCTGACAGCATTATGACAGTGAATGAGACTTAAGTCTGATTTGGCTGCATATTAATTATTTGACGTGGACATTTTGCTTGGAGTATTTATGGCTGGTGTCCAGCTTTCTTAAGCATTACTTTCTTATGCACTGCTAGGGACACACTAGTTACGATGGTGAATACATCACTTGAAATTGTTAAGCGGCACCAGACAGGCCGCTTAACAAGATCAGCCTCGGATGGCCTTCTCTCTGTCCCATCAGCCAGGACAGCTAGACTGGTGGGGACGAGGGAGAGGGCCTTTTCTGTGGTGACCCCCACTCTGTGGAACTCCCTCCCTAGGGAACTCCGTCATGCCCCCTCTTTAATGAGCTTCCGTCGTGCATTAAAAACGTGGTTGTTCAGGCAGGCATTTGGGGTGGGTTAGGGTATTTTAGAAAATGTTTTTATTGTAGAATTTTATTGTTTTAAACTGTTTTATTGTATGTTGTACATTGCCCAGAGTGGCTGGGTGACCAGCCAGATAGGCGATTAATAAATTTAATAATAATAATAATAATAATAATAATAATTGAAATTGCATTGCCTTTTTTCTTCTTTTTTCTGTTAATAGCTGCTGGAGGGAGGATTTTTGTTGGGACCGTGGCATGTGGGGAAGGACGGTTAATCCTTTCCTCCCCTGCCATGGTCCCAATGAAAATCATCCCTGAAGCTGCTATTCACCTTGTGGGGGAAACTCGCATTGGTCTTGTCAATAGGAATGCAGTGGGAATGCAGCAGGTGGGAAAAAGTTAAACTCTCCCTCGTCCCTCCCTGTGCACTGTAGTCCTGATCCTGCTTGGCTCTCAGCTTTATTTTAAAGCAAGTTTGGCATCATGTCTCATTTGTCCCTCAGTGATCTTGGAATTAGGGAGTTACATTATGCCATAGTTCTGTAAAATATTTGGCATCCTTTCTCAACATATCTGGCATTTGAACTTTTCTCCTGCTGCTTGCATTAGCTGTTATCTTGGCCTTTATGTTAAGGATGTGCATCAGATTCACCTGAAGCCCAAGCTGAATTGGGCCCCTTCATATAATTTCTGCTGCTTCCTGAGGCAAAGTGGGTTTCTCTCTAAAGTGACCAGAATCAAAGCTGGATGCTGTATGAGGCTTCATTCGCAATTTGACTTTGGAAAGGCAGACATCATGTCTCCCACAATAGCTTCCCCCCCCCTGCAATAAATGCTGATATGTGTGTGTGTGTGTGGGGGAAGGGAGTGGAGTTGAGTGACTGACAGGTCCATCTTCAAATCACAGGGCATGGTTTACCAAGGGGCTCTTGATTTACTGTGCTTTCAGGGAGGGCAAGGATGGGACCATGAGATGGATATAATTTCAACACTACTATGAAAAAACCTTAAACTATTTTCCATTCATCATAACTCCATAGCCCCTGTACCTATCCCTCCAAACCTTTGCAGGTTTCTGGCCTGGAGATACCTCTATGATGTGTGCCATTTTCATACAATTTGCCCCAGTCACTACAGGGAGAGCAAAGGGGATGTGAATCACTCATCCCCCCAAATTTGAAGTCTCCCTTTCCACATAAATCGCTGCATGTATCCTTCTGAAACTTTGCAGTTTTCTTACTTAGGGAAACCTCTATGCTGTTTGTCATTTTCAGAAGAATGGTCCATAAGGAACATCAGGAATAAGAGCAGTCTTTTATGGATACCCTCAAAATAAAGGCTGCTCTTGAACAAAAATAAAGAGTAATGGCTGCTCTTGAACAAAGATCTCTGCACCTATGCATCTGAAACTTGTCAGACCAGATCCCCTCAAGGGACATCTATTTCTGAAAATGTCATCCAGTTCTGCCAAGAAATTTAAAAAAACCCCTTTCCTTAGTTTCAGTAGTTTCTTTAAAAATAAAATCAAAATATAAAAGTGCATAGCCTAAATAGCCCTGCATCTATTTTTCTGTCATTCAGTAGGCATAAATCTATTGTAGGTTGCTACAGTGCATGTAAATTTAATCCAGTTCTGACAAACAGAAAAAAGTTATATGTGTTTTTTAAATTTTCCACAATGATCAATGGGACTTGATTCCCATTTGATTTGGGTTCGCTACCAAGTCTAAGCGGATGGCCTCCAAATTAGTCTGAGCAGAATCAGACCATTTTCTAAAGCACCTAACTGGAGCTCAAGTCAAATCTTGTGCTTGGTGCACATCTCAACTTTGTGGTGAGATATACTAAAGGTGCAATCCTATGCATGTTTAGACAGAGAAAAGGCCTACAGCTCCCAGCATGCCCCAGCCGGCAATGCTGGCTGGGGCATGCTGGGAGTTGTAGGCCTTTTTTTCCATCTAAACATGGATAGGATTGCACCCTTATAGCCAAAAAGGCAAGAACATTCTGACAGGGATCTAAATGTTATGTCCAGAGGAGAACAAGTCATTTACACAAGCCAAATCGCTATTAGGTAGTTCTGTTAAGATAATTAAACCTTACTACTTGTGCTTAAATGATGTTCATTATTAAAGTATGGATTCATATTGATCCATACAGAACATAGAATCTGAACATCTAGAGGAATCTTTCCTGTGGAGGGTTGCTAGCTTAGATGTGCTGAACCAATGTATCTTCTAAGAAATTACCAATTCTATGTTTGATGGCTAGACAATGTTAATCCTTGGCTGAGAACTAAACACAGTATTTTCTAGGGCTGTGCAGGGACCCCCCAATCTGACTTGGAAGCCACTTTGTGGCTTCCAAGGTGGGCCCAATTCGGCTCGGGCAGATTCAGGGGCCTCCTGACCTGACTTGGCCCAGAACCCGAAGCAGGATTTGGATGGTGAACCCTGCTTTGGGTCCCCCCTGATGCCCCTGCGCATACCCTCAGCTCTTTACCTGGCCTGCCTTCTCCTCCTCCTCTGCCACAGCCGTTGCCTTCTCCATCACCTTAGAATCATAGAAGCATAGAGTCATAGGGTTGGAAGGGGCCTGCAAGACCATTGAGTCCAACCCCCTGTTTAGTGCAGGAAGCCTGATTTCCAGGTGGTCTCCCATCCAGGTACTAACCAGGGCTGACCTTGCTTAGCAGCTGAGATCAGGCACTTCTCCATCACCACACGGCGCCATGCTGCCTTCTCCGCCGCCACATTCTTCTTGCTGCCAGCACTGCTTTCTTTGTCATCGCCTGCTCCTTTGCCTTCACCGTCTTGGCCACCACTGTCTTCTCCACTGCGACCAATGCCGCTGCTGCCTTTTCTGCCGCCGCCGCTACTGCTGTCTTTTCCACTGCCGCTGCTGCCTTCTCCGCCACCACCCACCACCACAGGTGCCATCTCCTGAGCCCTGGACGCCTGGTGACTCTTCTTGCAGGGAGTCGCCATTTTTAAAATGACAACTTCCTGGAACTTCCAGGAGGTTGCCATTTTAAAAATGTCAACTCCATGCAAGAAGAGGAGTCGCTGTGTGTCCAGGCCTCAGGAGATGGCGGTGGCAGTGGGCGATGGCAGACAAGGCAGCAGAGGAGGCAGCAAAGATGGTGAAGGCGGCAGCGTGGCAGCGGGAGGTGACAGAAAAGGCAGCGGAGAAGGCAGCGGCAGTGAGGAGAAGGCAGTAGCAGTGGTGGAGAAGGCAGCTCAGGTAAGGACTTGGAGGTGCTGGGGGTGCTGGCCCAGGGGGGCTGGGCTGGGGAAAAGTCTGAAGTGCACTGAGTGCTTTGGAGAGCCCCCAACCCGCTTCAGGTCGCTTTGTGCCCCCTCCGTTTCACCTCAGAAGAGTGACCCAAAGCAGCCCACTTTGACTTGGGGTTCAGGCTTAGGGCCGAAGCAGTGCACAGCCCTAGTATTTTCTTTGTGCCCTTATAGCACATGCAGTTAAATAACCAGCAGTTGTCCGTGACTGGCACTTAACTTGAGCTGGAGCATTCTGTCATTTAGCCCCAGAATTAGAATTTCCAAAGATTATTTGGGAGGCAACAGCTGGCTGAAAGAGAGAAAAAGCATCTTCTGAACATGTGCAGAATGCCTCTCCATCCAGTGCTTAATTATTAGAAAGAATGATATTGGAACTCTGGTTTTTATGGGCATACAGCACTGGGACTTTCTCCTAATCTCTGATAAGTGTGGGTTCTCAGAAGGATGGAAATGCACTCTTCACGTTCCCTGGGACACTTTATTCTTACTTCATATATTCCAAGCTCGATTCCTGACATTGAAAACAGATACCAGGATCATTTAACCCTGACAAGCCCTAACACAAATTAAATTAAGCCACTGTCACTGAACCACAATAGTAAGCTGATAGTCCATCTTATGGCTATGGTTATGAAATTATTTTCAATTCATTTATTATATTTTTATACTGCCCAATAGCTGAAGCTGTCTGGGCACTTCATAAAACCAGACTTAAAACTATAAAATACAATAACATAATATAAAAACCTTACATTTATAACAGAATAAAATCAAAGTAAAAACTGGAGTAAGAGCCAGCAGCAATGAAAAGATTTAAAACTGCACTAACACAATCTTTAAAACTGAAGGACTAACAATCCCAGGAAAATAAAGAGAAGGTTTTCACCTGGTGCTGAAAAGACTACAAAGTAGGCACTAGGTGGGCCTGTCTGGGAATGGCATTCCACAACCAGGATGCCAGCACTGAAAAGGCCCTCTCTTTAGTAGCCATCCACCTCAACTCCTGGGGCAGGGGAGCCTGGGGAAGCGCCTCTGAAGATGTGCTGCCTATACAGTGTTCCTAACTGTGGGAAAAAGGCACCACCCTCTACATCTTCAACCTGGGATTTTATGGGAGAAAGTGGTGAGGGTAGCCTGATCCAAATGAAGTCACCTAAATTTACTCTATGTAGCTTCATTTCCTTTTATGACAGTAACCCAGAGGCTGGTTGTTATATAACATTGCACCATTCCTTTCTGAAATCCATTCAAAGCTTTTTCTCATTGCTGTGAGATGACACATCTTTGATCCCTCCATCCAGGTACCATAATTAAGATAACACCTTCCACAGAGTCACTTGTTTTTTCAACCCCTTTAGTTTATACAGTAAAGTGCAGATGAAACAAGCTTTTTCACCACTGGGATCCATTTAGGTTTTTTAGATGCATGTGAATTAGCACTTACTTCTCCTGGCTGGGTCTCCCTTTTTTTTTGGACTCTCTTGTTTTGAAAAGCAATTGCATTAACTGATGCCACCAACACCTACAGCGCCACGTGGAATAGTATTGTTAATGTATTTTCAGTTCACCAGCATATTCCACTTGACTGTCAGGAAGGTGGGTACTTAGCAACCCACTTCCTTTAGAGTAATGTATTAAAGTAACATTATCTCTGTAGCAATAAAGCAAACAGCATAATGCATTACATGAAATTTAGAGAGGCACCAGATGCTCGAGGGAGCAGAAACAAAGGAAGATTGTAGAAGGCACAAACAGAAATAACAGAGCTAACAGGCAAGCAACATCAAAATGGGGAAGTCAGGACACAGGCAGGAATCCATGTGGATACATCACTTGCTGAGGGGGTTTCTGGGGATTTGGGTAGCATTCAAAAGGGCTAGTTATTGTGTACTTGTCATTCATGCCTATTTGTATAATTGATCTTCTAGGTAAGTACGAATTTCACAGCCTAGTTTGCAGTGAGACAGACGATCAAATAAAGTATACTTCACTGAGTATGGTAGATAATTTTCACATCGAGATGGGCCTTTAGTAAAATAATGTTAACAACTATGATGTCCCAAGCAGCCAGACATCTAAAATATGTTCAGAGTAAATAAGTATCATAACTCAGCAGGTCAGAATAAGAAATGTGACAACAATTCTATTCAACAGAGTCCATCAAATACAGAGAGAGAGAGAGAGAGAGAGATCTACCTTAGATCTCTCTTACCTGAACTTACTACTAGAAATACTTTCAAATTCCTGTTGGAATCCTGGATGCCAGCTGAGACCCAAGCATTTTCAGAATGGGATGAGAATTTGCCACCATTGTGGTTGACTGTGCCCACCCAAGATACTCCAGTTATACTTGGCATAGCCAACTGTCGGTGTCTGGAAGGGCTGGAGGCTTGGAGCATTCAAGGAGCCCCGTAGGGATGTTGCTGAAGCATTTTTTGATGTGACCTTGCTTGCTCAGACCTCTCACTGGATTGTGTCTGGTGTCAACTCCAGAATTTTGCTGGAGTGAAATGGTTCTTTGTTTGCCAGCTGCACCCTAGTGGCAAGCCTGGAAAAAGGGATACAATGAGGAGTAGAGAAATGATGGAACACAGGTATGCACTTCCCTGAGAGTGGCGAAAAGCACCGAAACTATATCCTAATCTCAAATAATGCAGTCAGTTGCATTTACCCCACTTCTGCTGAGCTTTATTATCTGAGTGTATGTAGTCATTATTCCCATCTCTTCACCCACAGTGGCTGTCTACAGTCACTTTGTGGGTAATTTCTAGGCCTTTTCTGTTGTCAGTTATCTAAAATTAAGTACTAACAAACCATGTGGGTGGCAATCCTAAAGACACTTATTAGGATCCTAAAGACATGCATTACTCCTGGGGATTGCCTTGTCTATAATCTAAAAGCTATTTCCTACCATCTTGTGTGTTCCATTCCCTTCGTCTCAGGAACCTTTTGTTAAAATGCTCTGTTGCTGCCTTTGTCAATATATGGCCAGTTTATTGGAAAAGTATATAAAATTTATTGGAGATCTGCTCTCAAAGTCCCAGTGCGGTCTATTTAAGGGGCACTATTGTGATTTGTGACAAACCATGTTTATTACTGAGAGAGAACACAAGCACATAAATCAACATATTGTATTGTTTTAGGAAATGAGTTGTGAAGTTATAGAATAAGTCATGAACTTTGATAATGAATTTTAATAAGTTTCACTAACAGCCTTCTGAGATGGATAGATGTGAGATAATTGTGTGATGGTCTTTTCAGAGAGAAAAAAGATAGGTATAACATTAAAAAGTTAGCAGAGAAGAAAAGTCAATAGAAACTCAGCATATCGCCTAATCCAATTATTTGCCACACCATTTTAGGGGTCTTGACTCTTGTGTGAAGACATAACTGATGCTGCTACCAAGGCCATGAATGAAGTACCCTGTTTTGTTTCTCAGCAGTCCTGCTTCTTTGCCCTAGTTTCTATGGCTTTTTAGTTTGATTTTGCCCATGTTGCCATCTGCTCTTCCTGAATGTGCAGCATTTGACATTGTTGTTTTATACATTTGTATTGGGGTGTGCACAGAAAAAAAAAATCATATCGCAACTTGCTTCAGTCCTTTGAATGGGGAGGGGGCACTTTGGCAATCTGCTATGGGTAAGAGCAGTTTTGCTTTGGTGTTTCCCCCACCAGCCCTTATAGGGGATGCAGGCTTTATTTCTCTCTATGCAAGTAAATTCCTGCAAACCCCAGCTATCTTTTTTTTTTTTTGGGGGGGGGGGGGATAGATTTTTAAAAAAATCCATATGCAATTAATAAAAATAGTTCTGTCTCCATTGATTTGCATGGGGAAAGGGGGAATAAAGTCTTATCTCCAAAAAGGGACTGGTGGGGGGAAGGAAGCTCATCCTTCCACCAAGGACCTTTGGGGAAGCAAGGTACTTGCTGGGGGTGATTTCTTTTGCACCAACCATCGGTGGGGTAGACTTTATTTCCCCCCTATGAAAATCAATTGAGATAGACTTGCACCACTGACTTGCACAGGGAGAAAAGAAGGGTGTAAAGGTGCATGTATTGGGGCAGCTGTCAAAGGCCTGATGCACACCTTTAGAGCAATCTCTGTTTGCACTTTGAGAACTGCCCTGGTATCTTCCTGAGGTGGTCAGAAGCTTCAAGACCAGCACACTTCACTTCAGACTATGTCAGAGAAGACCCACTTCACTTCGCTAGAGGTCCAGATACCTCTGAAGTGACCCACTTTGATCTGGTATTCAGGCTTCATCCGAAGCAGATGCATACCCATAGGTTCTGTCTCCTCCCAAGGCAGTGTACCTATACAATAGCAAAAGACAACAACAACACAATAACAACAATAACAAAATCAAAATTATTGAAACAGTAATAAAATGGCACAAAATATCAGCATTAAATGTTAATAATATCAGCAATAGCAATAACAGTCACAGCAGCAGATAGATATTTGCAACAATGCAGCTCCAAATGCAGACCAAAATAAATGCATCTTTAAAAACCAACAACAAAGGGACCATCCTTATTTCCCGACTTTACCAGGCTCTTCATCCTGTAGAGGCTGGACAAACCTTCTCTTGGGCATTCCCATCCATGTGTCAGGGTGGAAACTGAGCCCAGAGAGCCTCAGAGCAGTTCGGATTCTGAGGAGGAACAGCAATCCATGGGAGAGGGGCCAGCTCATCCCTCACAGGCTCAGCACCTGGCAGAGATTCTTCCTGCCAGCATTCCTAAGATAGATAGTGACCCTGACAGTGAGGGAGTGCGGGAGGGGGGCTTCTTAGATGCTCGACGCAGATGCAAAGAGCGACAAGCGATGGAGGGCACGGAAAAGAGGCGTGGCGCCCATTTGGCGCGTAAGCAACGGCCGCCTCCCATGGACCCAAGGGAAAGAGGGAGGATCGCTCCCTAGCCCATAAGTTGTGGGTCTTCAAGTGACTCTCTTTCAAATGGGGATCAACTACCTACTTGAAGCTTAGGCCACTCTGCTGTTCCTTGCTTTAGTCGCTGGTGATTACCATCTGAAAGAGTCATTAAGTTGTAAAAGGATTAAAGCTTTGAAAAGAAACCCTTTCATCTGTGCCTTGAGTTGCTTATTGGAATCTACTGAGAGAGGCCACCAAGGTGCTCCTGACATCATGCATCCAAGTATGATTTTCGTTTCCATCTTGTGAGATATTCTGTAATTGCTTTGTGTGTGTGTGTGTGTGTGTGTTGAACTCCTGTTCAGTAGGGATGTCAGAGAATTTCGCCACGAATCTCGGGGAGATGGAATACCAGCGCATTCGGCCCCCCGAAATTGGTGGCGGAATGGTCTGCCCCCCCGCCCCCCCGGGACAGGACTTACCTTGGGCAGATCTTCCTGGCGGCGGCGGCTCCGGCGGCGGTTCGGCAGCGGTTCAGCGGCGGTGGCTGCGGCGGCCGGTTTTCTGACTGGCTGCCGCCACTGCCATTTCCAGTTAAAAAAAAAAAAAAAAGTGATAGGCTACGTAAAAATTTACGTAGCCTATCATGGCTAGATTTTTAAAAAACACCATGATAGGCTACGTAAATGTTTACGTAGCCTATCACGGCTGATTTAAAAGAAAAAAAAAAGCGCGTACGCAAATGGTGGTGCCCATGGGCACCGCCATTTGCGTACACGCATTTTTTTTCTTTTAAATCAGCTGTGATAGGCTACGTAAACATTTACGTAGCTTATCACGGCTGATTGCAGGGACGCAAATGGCGGCGGCTACGGCCGCCGCCATTTGTGTCCCTGCTAGTCAGCGGCTGGATGTCCGGCCGCTAGCGGAGCCGGCTGGCAGCTCCGCAGAATCCCTGCAGAGCAGAGCCGGCCGGCCAGAATTTTGGGGGGGAGGGACGGAGCACCCCCCCCGGCTAGAATTTCGGAGCGCCTCCCCCCCACCACGAATGTCACCCTTCGAAAAGGTAAGTGACTTTCGTACATCCCTACTGTTCAGTCTCCACAAATACCATGTGTGGAAGTACATTCAGATTAGGGATGTACAGATTCCCCACCATCCGTTCTGGTGGGGAATCCATGGGGGGGGAGGTGATCCATTCCTCCCCCCCAGAATCCACGTGGAGCGATTCTTCTCTGAGAGGATTCCACAGAGCCGAGGGCCACCCTGTTCCGCTGTCTGCATGCCCCTGATTCCCCCGTTTTTTTTCCGGCTCCCTGGACTTACATAAATCATTCCATAAGTACTGCCAAAAAATCCTTTCCACGCACCTGCCGTCAGTCTCCGTAAGCCTCGGGTCATAGGGAAAATGCATATTTATTTTCATAAAAAGGGTGAAGCCCTTCGTGGGGATTCCCCATGTCACTTCCAGTCACCTGACCCCACCAGACCTGTCCTGACCTCACCGGACCTGACCTCACCGGACCTGACCTGACCTCACCGGACCTGACCTGACCTGACCTCACCTCCACAGACAATAAACAGAAAAGATGAGGATTTCTGTGGAGTTCAAGACTCAGCCCCAGTGAAAGAAAGCCTCGGGTCACAGGGAAAAATGCCTTGTAAAAAGGGTAAAGCCATTCACATTCTTCTGCCTCCATTTCTGATTAACAGATTTCTTTTCGTAATTATTTTCATAAAATCCGCCGTTTCGTGGACAAAAAAAAAAAAAAAAGGGCCCGCGTGAGCTCTGGTCTATGTCAACAGGGTCTCTCCGTTCTGAGGAGGATTCCGTGGACCGGATTTGTCAGAATTCGATCCCATTTAAAATTCATGCGGAATTCTCTTACATCCCTAATTCAGATAGCTCTGAGTTGGAGTAGCGTAGGAGGAACGGAGGAGAAGAAACAAAAAACAGGGCTGCTCACTTCAGTTCAACTTTAAATGGCATCAAGTCTGCACGTTGAAGGCCTGAGCTATATAGTCCCTCATTCCTGGTTCAACCAGAAACAGCAGATAACGAGACAATATATAGGAACATAGGAAGCTGCCTTATACTGAGTCAGATCATTGGTCCATCTGCCCAGTACTGTCAACACTGACTGGCAGTGGCTCTCCAGGGTTCAGGCAGGATTCCTTCCTGGCCCTACCTGGAGATGCTGGGGATTGAAACTAGCATATGCCCTACCACTGGAAGAGTGATGTAACTGGAATTGATAACAAAATGTGGAGTGAAACCAGTGCTCTGAGACAAGCTATTAAGAGCAGCGGATTCCATGAAATGCAGTGGATGTGAATATATAGGTTCTAATAATGCCTACTCCCAGTGGATTGCAACATCAGCCAATGGCACTGCTGTGCCAGTCCCAGTTCTCTACAACCAGTATAGCTTCATAAAGGTGCCACTGCCGAGCAGCCAGGATGAGGACAGAGTGGGATTATGAATGGCTGTGCAAGGAGAGCTTCACAGTAAGTTCCCAGGAGTTGTGCTTCTTGCGGCAGAGCGGAGATCTCTGTCTCACCTGCCGAGCATAGGCAGGGACGGGCAAAGCTGTCAGTTTTGTTTCTTCTTAATTTCTCATATTTCCAATCTTAAATTTGGTTTGACCTAAACTGTGAGAATTTTCCAAATCTTACATTTGGGTTGACCCAAACTTTGGGAATTTTTCCAATCTTATGTTTGGTATGACCTGAACTGTGAGGATTTTCCCAGTATTAAGTTTGGTCATCCTGAACTTTGACAGGAAAGTTCACATGAAAATGTATATGCCTTTTTGTCCACATTTTACCTTTTTTTGCAAGCACTTTTCCTCTTATAATGCATTTTTGAATGTTATTTTCACATATCTGCATTATTGTGTGCACTTCCCCTAATATACAAATTTTTGTATGCATTTCTTTTTATTGGAGAACTCCACTGGAAAATTTAGAGAAGTGTGAATTTAAAATGATAACTGAGTTTTGGTTCATGTATTGGAATGAAAGTGCGAAATTAGGTACGTTTGCATTCAAATGCAAACTGAATTAATCTCTCACTGCGGCTATGGTGGCACAAACCAATATTTGCAGTGGTATAGCTACAGACGGTGATTTATAGCAGCCTCCCCCACCCTTGTGTGTTCCAGATGCTTTGGATTTCAACACCCATCAGCCCCAGATAGGGATGTCCATTGCTGTAGAGTCTGGTCCTTTTGGGGCTTGACGGACTCATGGCAAGCACCTGACTTAGCTCTCATTTGTGGGCCAAGCTGCAGGGCTTTTCCTGAAATCTAGGAATTTTATCATTAAAAAAAATCTATAAATAGAAATGTGGGCAAATTGTGGGATGCAATTTGCATGATTCACCCCAATTATGGTTGAAATCATGCAATTTACCCCAATTTTTGCCACTATTTGCATAAATTATGCAAATTATGCCTGAAATGTGCATAAATCACACAAGTTGTGCCCTGAAATTTCCACACATTTCTATTAATTTTTTTTTTTTTTAAGAAATGAAAAAAATCCATGGGGGCCAGCTCATGGGGAAGTGAGCTGAAGTCTGGGGGGCTGAGCTGATGAAAGGTCGGCACGCTCCACCCCCCGGATGGGTTCTTCTGACATCCTAGCCCCAGGCAGCATGGCCAATAGTGAGGAATGCTGGGAGTTGTGATTCAAAATGTCTGGAGGATACCAGATTAGGGAAAGCTGATTTATTCGATTTGGATGCTGGACCCCTTTCTAACTTGAACTCTTAATCCAACTATTACTAATGAAAGAAGTATTGAGCTAATGGTAGCAAATATTCATTCCTCAGCTACCAACCAAATGATGTGATGACTGCTTTCTTGTCAGTACTTCTTTATTTTATCATTCTGTTGTTTTTTATATATTTGTTAGCTGCTTAGAGTGACTCCTTTGGAGGGGGAAAGAGGGGTATAAATTTTGTATGTATGTATATATGAATGTATAAATGAATGAATGAATAAGACTTCATAAATATTTCAAACTGTCATGGCAAACAATAATTACAGTAATTCCATATCCCCCTGCCAATAAAAGAAAATGGTTGCTTTAAACAAATAGTGATTATTGCCACTGTTCAGTGTTTCCGCTTAATTCCATGTTGACTTTGCTTGCCATTCCTTCGAATTTCGTTAATGTGCTTTATTCATGTTACAGTTAATTTCAAGATACAATGGGGGCATTCCTGCAAGCCACTCCTGTATCTTAAAGTCTTGTCAGAAAGCTGGACATGTGCACTGCAGATTCAGGCCTAAACTACACATTACCTTGCATGTGTTATTGCATTTAACATGAGACTCATTTTTCAAAGACAAATGCCTTCTCTCTGTGTGTGTGTGTGTGTGTGTGAGAGAGAATCAGAATTGGGACCACAGCAGGCACAGAGGGAATTTAGCCCTTTCACCCTGCAATGGTCCTGAAGTAATCCTTCCCCATAACTGCTATTTGTATTGGGAAGGAAACTCCCATTCGTGCTGTCATTTATTGAAGACATTTTCCCCTGCAGGATTTGGGCCTTCTTCTGGGCTGTTATTGTAATGCCATTTGAGTAGACTGATCTGTGGAGGTGCAGACTTGGGGCACTCTAATTACAGAACACTACTGACACTTCATTTTCACATGGGGGGGCATTTGTGTGAAATAGCTCCCATGAGAAACATTAAAAACCTATTTTGAAAAAAAAAATGCCTGTAGACTTTACTACCTCAGAAATAAATGTGTGAAATCATGGTCTTATGATCAGATAAAGGATAATTTCATTCTATGCATTCATTACCCAACTAAAATTAAGTATTTGCCATGTTGATCCTGTTAGATAAAAAGTCCTTGCTTTCGGTTTAGAAGAAAAGGATGCCAGGCAGGCAGCAGTGGATCCAACACTATTTTATTGAACGTTTTGCAAAACGGGTACAGAGCAGTCTGGACCCCGAGCTAAGCGTGCATAAGTCTTTTTATACCTCCGCCCCCTATTCATTTTTGCTAGTGGTAAGATATTTTAACCGACTAAGCTACTAGCTGACACAGCAGAAGCATGACCTGCAGATGTACAATGAGATAATGTCGGCATGTGTATTTTTGTGATTATGCTTATGTGCCTGTCCTAACCATGTTTTACGACTTCCCTTTTTAACAAATGTACATTCCCATTGGACATGTGTCCGGTGGGCTCAATAATTATGACTAATAGCTCAAAGGTCTAGCAAAGAGCTGACAGCCAAAGAATAAGAGGACAATCTTTTTCTAACAGTCCTAAACATATTTACAAACCCATTAGTTTGGATCCTAAGATAAGTTACCCTGTGGAAGATCATGGAAGGAAAGTGTCCTGTCCCCTCCTTGCCCCAGCAGTCTTTGGTGCCCTCCAGAAGTGTACATTGAGAGTTGGGGGGGGGGAGGATCCTAAATATTATAGGATGGGTGCTGGAGGCTGCTGGGTGGGGGGAATTACCCCAAATCGATAACTTACTGTGAGATCCTATACATGTCTACTCAGAAAGGATCCCCATTGAATTCTCCCAGGTATAAAATTGCAGCTTTAAGGAGGTTCATGCAAGGACAGTTTTCTGTTCTCTCTTTTCACCAACAACCCCCTGCACCTCATCCCACTTTGTTCAGGAGAGCCCCCCAACTCTCAAGAGAAGCTTTTTTAGGGGGTGCATGTGGTTGCTTGTAGGAGGGTATGGAAACGTTCCTTCTTTAAACTTCCTTAAGTTAAATTATT
The DNA here is from genome assembly GCF_057233095.1 of Heloderma suspectum. Lineage (NCBI taxonomy): Eukaryota > Metazoa > Chordata > Lepidosauria > Squamata > Helodermatidae > Heloderma > Heloderma suspectum. The sequence continues at coordinate 54,289,152 of NC_139460.1, read as the reverse complement.
TTAATCCAAGTCAATACTTGTGGGGAGACACAATACATGTGTTTAGGGTTCAGGTGCAGGAACACTTAACACCGATCTAAACATCACCTCTTATTTGCAGTTATTATTCCTTCCATGTTATCTCCTTTCCCTGGGTCAGAATTAGGTTGCATAAAAATACAAAAATCTTCCTTTATTTTAAAACTTCCTTTATTTTAAAAGCAGAGTTGTTATAGCTTTTGCTAGTGCTCACTGTGTTTTAGTAACAACAACAAGAACAATTCCATAGGGCAGGGCTGGGCAACCTGTGATGGTCCAGATATTTTGATCTACAACTGCCATTGGTTATGCTGGCTAGGGATGATGGGAGTCATAGAGCCAAAAATTCCCCAGTCCTGCTTTAGGGATAAATTACAAATCCAAATAAATATAAACTCAACTGATAAAACCATCTGACAGAATAACAAGACTGTGGCTGTAATCCTATGCATGTTTAGACAGAAAAAAGTGGGGATGGGTGAATTCACCATTTCTTGCCCTGCATGTCACTCACAGAACCCCTGCTGGCCCTGTGGTGAGCCTCTAGGTGGTCTGTAGGCACCCGGCGAGTAGCACTCAGCTGCCCGCTACCTCACCGAGCTGCCATTTTGCATAAAAATGGCAGCTCAGATGTTTTTGTAAAGAAGCATTTACAAAAGCAGACATTTACACAATATTACAGGCATAAAAGGTCCATTTATGCCTGTAATGTTGCTTAAATGGCCACCTTAAGGTGGCCATTTGCATAAATGCTTATTTACGAAAAGGGCCAAGCTGCCATTTTTACACAAAATGGCAGCTCGCTGAGGGAGTGGGCAACCAGGCGCTTGCTGAAGTCGCTGCACTCTGAGTTGGCAAGCAAGGGGATCCGTGGACTGGGGTCTGGGGGGCCGAGCTGGCAATAAATCACTGAGCTTTGAGCCCAACCAGACACCCACACCATCCCTAGAAAAAAGTCCTACTATGTTCAGTATTCCCCAGCCAGAATGCTGGGTGTTGTAGGGCTTTTTTCTATCTGAACATGCATAGGATTGCATTCTAAATGATGCTAAAATGAACAATCTGACCCAACCTTACCAGCCCTTATATTTTCTTGTCCAACATAGAAATAATAAGTCTTGTGAATATGCGAGATTAGCTCCTATACACAGCTGAGCAAAGTTTCTCACCCTTAGTCTCAGGTCCACAAAGGAGCACCATCAAAGAGGAACTCCTTTCGGCAGCCACTCAAAGGCAGTGGTGTTCAAGGCAGCAACTCCTTGAAAAATGCCCTTGAAGTAGGAGTGTACAGATTCCCCACCATCTGTCCCGGTGGGGAATTCATGGCGGGGGGAGGCGATCTGTTCCTCCCCCCCAGAATCCTCCAGAGCGGTTCCGCTCCAGTCAGATTCCGTGTGTGTGGGGGAACTGGCTTGGGGGCGCTTACCTTCCCTCTTGCCAGCCAGAGCCATTCGCCTCCTCCCTGTCCCTGCCGATTGCCTTTAAACAAGGCATTTCTTTTTTTTTTAAATGGCGATCGGGAGGATGTGCCCATAGACTTAGATGCAAATAGAGTCATGAATCTTGTGTATAAGTCTATGTATCCATAGGCTTATATGCAAGATTCACCGCTCTATTTTGCTTTTAAGTCTATGGGCACATCCTGCTGATCGCACGTGCCCATAGAATTCTATGCAAAATAGAGTGGTGAATCTTGCGTATAAGCCTATGGACACATAGACTTATACGCAAGATTCATGACTCTATATGTGTATAAGTCTATGGGCACATCCTCCCAATTGCCATTAAAAAAAAAAAAGACATTATTTTTAAAGGCAATCGGCAGAGACAGGGAGGTGAACGGCTCTGGCTGGAAGAAGCAGCCGAGTGCTGTTCTGCCTCCAGTCCTCCTGGAGCGGAGGTAAGTGGTCCCGATCCGCTGCAGATTCCTGAGGCCGGAGTCCAAAGAATCCAGCCTCATTTGAATCTGCAGCAGATTTCTCTGACATCCCAACCGTGAAGTAAGGGGATGGAAGAGAGCAGGTAGAGACACTCAACCCTTGGTAGTAAGCAAAAGTAATTATCCTCAGGTGGTTCTGACAAGCTTCTTGAACAGAAAAGTGGGGGGGAAAACAGTTCTATAAAAAGAACATGGGAAGGCAAGAATTCTTTTATGTGATGACTGCCCATGTAAAAACTTTTAGATCTCTTTTGCCATTACTGCATCCCATCTTACCATCTACAAATGCAGATCACTGAAGGAATATCTCTAATTTTCTCCACTGCTCTGGGAAATCATCCAGTGTGCCAGAGCAGTGCCAAACTACCTGTGCATAATTTGACTAGTCAGCAGGCTATTGTACGATCATCAGCTCAGTTTGTCAAATTTGCTAAACGAGGGCCTTTTTTCACATTCCTTCTGCTTCTCCACATTGTAATAAATTTGGATTGCTTGTCAATTATCCAAATTTATTGGCTACCCGCCTCTCAGGTCTGAATATGTATGTGATTTTTAATTTAAGTCTTTCTTGAGGTACAACATTTATTATCAGTTCTCTCTCTTTTAAACAGCATTGAGTTTAACCAGCATTTTGCACTCCCCAAACGTCTTCTCTTTTCAAGGTCATCAGTTTTGCGACACCACTGGAAATGAAGTGGGACGTATGGTTCGGTTTAATCAAATTTCATGCTCTGCTGCCTTCTACTTATGGCCTTTCTGCTAATTGATCAAGTTTTCAATTAAAGTCCTCCATCTTTGTTTTAATTCTTTGTTAAGGTTTTTATTCCATTACATGGTTTCATAGGATCTAAGTTGCTACAAGTGCAAACTGTCTCCTTCTATTCTATCCACTGTCTAGTTACAATCATTTGACAGGATAATCCCCCCCCCCCGACCGCCCCTGCATATTCACATACTAAAGCCCTCATTGGAATAACCGCTTCTGTTCGACTTATTCTTGAATACTAAGAGAAATGCTTTGTCTACTGAAGGGAGATTAGTCTGTGTCTTGTATTATCATAGAGACAAATCTCTCTTTTCAGAGAAAAACAATTAAGCATTTCATGTTTTCAAAAATGACACTACTTAATAATCGGAGTCATGAAAATTTGAAACTTCCCTGTTTCTTGAGGGCCTTTCCATTCGTTGGATAAGTGTCACTCATTTGTGTGAGGGGGATCCGGAGCGGGGTTTCATGCCTGGCCTGGTTGAGTTCACTGTATATTCGTGGTAACGTTCGTGGTCCAAACCTGAAATGTACATGATGTGGATCTGGCTCTTTCCATTCTCATGTTCCCCCAGGGGCAATAGGCAGGGTCCAAACTGCACAGAGCAAGTGACACAGAGGCTTCTAGTTACTGTTGTACATTGTTGAGGTCAGCAGAATGAACTGACATCCAGAGGTCTATACACCAGAAGGTTAGGTTTTCACTAGGCAGGTTGTTTCAATTTCAAAACATTCCACAGAAATCTGCAACACACTAGTAATGGGTGTATGTGACTGCCTGTGGAATTCCTCCTTCTCCAGGTTTGCACATCCTTAAGTACATAATTCATGGCTACTTATTGGATGATATATGGATAAGGCCAATAGAGATGAGTGACACAACAAGCATAGTTTATGGAAGACACATGAAACACAGCTGAATCTGCAGATCTGGAGGAAATTTAATTTCTTTTCCTTTCCTTCTCTTTCAGCTTAGGCTAAGAAGGTTCCTGTGGCGAATAGCAGAGCAGCTATTGTCTCTCCTCACAGCAGTTATAACATTTTGTGGATCTTCTTGTTTTTCCCCTTTAAACAATATTTAATTTTAGGCCTGTTTCAGTGCAAGAATGCATGCTCCCCTTCCCATTTTTAAAAAACGTGTCTATCTCCTATCTGTCTGTCTGTCTGTCTGTCTGTCCGTCCGTCCGTCCGTCCGTCCATCCATCCATCCATCTATCTATCTATCTATCTATCTATCTATCTATCTATCATCTCTCTCTGCAATAATCAAAATGTGAGAGGATGATGGAAGTTGTAGTCCAACCCTTCTGGAAGGCACCAAGTTGGGAAAGGCCGGTAGAATCATAGCGTAATAGAATAGTAGTGTTGGAAGGGGCCTACAAGGCCATCGAGTCCAACCCCCTGCTCAATGCAGGAATCCAAGTCAGAGTATCCCTGATAGATGGCTGTCCAGCCTCATCTTGAATGCCTCCAGTGTGGGAGAGCCCACCACCTCCCTAGGCAATTGGTTCCATTGTCATATTGCTCTCACAGTCAGGAAGTTTTTCCTGATGTTCAGCCGGAATCTGGCTTCCTGTAACTTGAGCCCATTATTCCGTGTCCTGCACTCTGGGATGATCGAGAAGAGATCCTGGCCTTCCTCTCTGTGACAACCTTTCAAGTACTTGAAGAGCCCTATCAGATCTCCCCTCAGTCTTCTCTTCTCAAGGCTAAACATGCCCAGTTCTTTCAGTCTCTTCATAGGGCTTTGTTTCCAGTCCCCTGATCATCTTTGTTGCCCTCCTCTGAACCCTTTCCAGTTTGTCTGCATCCTTCTTCAAGTGTGGTGCCCAGAACTGGACACAGTACTCCAGATGAGGCCTAAACAGTGCTGAGTAGAGGGGAACTAGTACTTCCCGGGATTTGGAAGCTATGCTTCTATTAATGCCGCCCAAAAGAGCATTTGCCTTTTTTGTAGCCACATCACATTGTTGGCTCACATTCAGCTTGTGATCGAAAACAATTCCAAGATCCTTCTCGCTTGTAGTGTTGTTGAGCCACATACCCCCCCATCTTGTAACTGTGCATTTGGTTTCTTTTTCATAGGTATAAAGCCACCAGCCTCCACTGGATATAAATCCTGTTCAGGCATTAAGCCCAAAGAAAGTATGCCAGCACATGCATTGTAGGAGCACAGGATGGCGCACATTGGCTGGTTCTGACTGGTTTTGACTGAAACTCGGGGCCACCAGCCCCCACTGCTTATATCTCTCTTTGCAAAGAGACTACCCATCCTCCTTTCAATGGGGGATAGGATGCACTGCTGGTGCTGGATTTGTATTAGTGTGATGGTGGCCAAGAATGCAGCTTTTCTGAACCTGATACCTTTCACACTTGTTGAGGGATTCTGGGAGTTGTAGTCAAACACAGCTGGAGAGCATCAGGTTGGAGAAGGTTGCTGTAAAGGATATGTGTGTATGTGTGTGTGTGTGTGTTTTCAATGGCCCTTAAAGGCCAGGGCCATGTTTCTGAAGTACTTGTAATCCCCCCTCCCCCCGCGGATCTCCTTCATCATGTTTATAGACCAAGGATATGCTTAATATAAAGGTGTGTACAGATACAAAGTGTTCATTGCCCACATCCCCTGCCCCCCTCATGTAGCCATCTGTAACATTTGCTTCCAAGCTGCTAACATGCTTGTTTATTAAGAATCAATATTTTCTGAAAAGCCGAAGGAAGTGTGTCAATGGGATCATTGTAAATACACTTTATACTAGGAAGTGTTGTTCATTAAAGTGCAGCAATTAATTTAAAAAGTGGACTTCATGCTTGGATTTTGATGCTTGGGATTCAGTAGAAACTGTAGCTGTGGATTATTCCTTGAAAAATTTGTAATGAATGTCAAGTAGTCTTAAAGGTTTACTCTTTAGAGCCTTTACAGCGGGAAAATTCCTACTTTATGATAATCTTCAAATACGGCATGAAAGCCCATAAAACATTTTCTGTTTTCCTGCTTAAGATGCAGAAACAAGGCCTCTTTCTACTTCCAGTTATCTGAACATTAAACCAGAACTGATGAACTGATCAGAGAGTTGCTGTAGTTCACAACAATTCCACAGTGGTTCTCGTTATGCATTTTGGTATGCCACTGAAGTGCAAAGTTTTTCTAGTTTTAACGACTTTGCCCTTCAGGCATTATTCCAATCCACAAAATGTATTAGCTGGATTTAAACTGGCTTTATACTCTGATCTAAAATGCATTTGCTTGGAAGCAAGTGCTGTTGATGTCGATGGAACTCCCCGCCCCCACCCAGTTAATCTGCTTAGTATCACATGCTAAAAATCCAAATCTGTGGGACTTTCTTAGCTGTGTTTGCTCTTTTGCAGCTGAAGTGGCATTAAATCCATAGTAAGGGCCAGGGAATACTCAATTTCCAATCCCCTCCTACTAGGAAACGCTGCTTGAACAAGCTTGGCTTGTGCTGGCTTTCCTTTATTTTTTTTAGAGACTAGGGCCCCATCTACACCGGGCTTTTACTCCGGGGCAGGTGTGAGTCAAGGTCCCTCATGATAGATGACACAGTCGTGACTTTGTAGCCATCCGTAGGTTTTGCTCGGAAAAAGTGGAGTTCAAGGAGTCATTTTTACTGCAATTTTGGGGGTTTGCTGTAGGTTTCCCCGTGGTTGCAGGCCATCTGTTCCTTCCCCAAACTGACTACACATCTTACAGGGGATGTATTGTAGGCATGCATAGTGCCTATGTTGGTCTGTGACTCCCCTTTGCTCCCCATCCCTTTGCAGCTGCGCAGTTACTGAGGCACAGAGGGATGCTATCATTTATTGAATCACACTTTCGCACATTTTTGCAGCTTCCTATCTTCGCAACAGTTGTAGACCCGGTACCCAAGGGCTGGGGGGGTGCCTTGGGGGAGGAACAACATCGCTTTGGCCACCATTTTGGAGCGATGGCTAGGCACGTAGTGCTCACACTTGTGATTGCGAACCATCGCAAGAGTCTCGGGCTGGGGAACTGACAAACTGATGCCGCAGAAATGAAGGAGCACAATTTTTTTTTACCTAAAACAGGGTCAGAAAGACACAGCAGAGCTCCTCAAATATAAAACAGCCAGTGAAGTTTCGCACCCCCACACTCATGGGACTGCACAGCTACGCATCTCAGTATAATGGCAAAAAAAGAGGACATGGCAAGTCTCTTAGGGAAGCGCGCAGTACATCGTGAGTGCATCGCAGGGCATGGTGATTTGAAGCTGCGTTGCTGCGCAGTTGCGATGGGGTGGGGGGCCAAAGTGGTGCCATGTAGATGGGGCCTAGGATGCAATACTATTTCCTTCCTTTTCACCTCTTGCAACCTGGACATGATGCATCAGGAGCAGGGAGACCTGTCAACACTCTAGCAACCATCACCAACAGGACATCATGTTCTCCTTGTGGGCTTCCCAGTAGCACACGTATGGACATGGGATGATGGACCAGTGGAACCTTTAGCGTGATTCAGCAAGGCTCTTCTTATATTAAGTCAATGCTCCATAGGTCAGTGCCATCATCAGATATTGGCATGTCTGGTACCACCAGGCTACAGCAATATAGGAAGCTTCATTATACAGAGTCAGATCATGGGTCCATCTAGCTCAATATTATCTATCCTGATTGGCAGGAGCTCTCCAGGTTTTCAGAGGGGAGTCTCTTTCCCAGCCTACCTGGAGATGCCAGGGCTTGAACCTGGGACCTTCTGCATGCAAAGCAGGTGCTCTACCACTGAGCTATGGCCATTCGCAAGAGAGATAGCAACTGGCCCAAGGTCACTCAGGGCACTTGATAGCTGAGTTGGAATTTAAACACACATCTCCCCAGGCCTAATCTGACTTGCTAACCACTACACCATACTGCTGCTTCTCCTCACCACTACATGCTTGCTCATTTGTCCAGTCTTTTCTTTTGACTCGGTGATGGGAGCAAAGAGGAGTAGGAGGAGTAGGGGTGGGCAGATCACTTACCTGGTTCCTTTCCAGGGCATCTGCTGGTGGGGGGGGAGGCAATCCGTCCCTCCCCCTGGAATCCTCCTCAGCCGGCTCCGCTCCACAGCAAGGCCACGGAGCCGCTGGCTGGGTCCATCCGCAGCCGGACTTCCATCCGCTGCCGGGCTGCGGAGGCAAATGGTGTCCGGTGTATAGGACGCCATTTGCGTCCCTGCGTTAGCCGTGATAGGTTAGGTAAATACTTACATAGCCTATCATGGCTAAAGCAGGGACGCAAATGGCGTAGCGGACGCCATTTGCATCCCCACTCTTTGCCGTGATAGGCTACATAAATACTTACGTAGCCTATCATGGCTAAAGCAGGGATGCTCCTGCTTTTGCCGCACCGCCACCTTCTCCGTTGCACTGTCCTCAGGAGACAGCAGCCATCTGCGTCCGCAGATGGAGCAGCGGACAGACCGGACCGGCTGCTGACCAGGTAGGATCTGTCCTGGGGGGGATTCCGTGGGGTTGTGTTGGGTGTAGTCTGTTCCACTACAGACTCCAGGGGTGGCAGAGTCCGTGGTGGATTTCTCCGCCATCCCTAAGGGGGAGCGGCAGCGGCAGCTGGCTCTTGCTCGCTTGACAGTTCTCTCCCTGACAAGCAAGCAGGCAACAGCGGGAGGAGTGACAATAGCTAAAGGCAATGGGAGTGAGGAAAAAGAGGCCCACTGAGTTTGATGTTTGGGGTTAGGAGTTCTGTGGAATGAATGTGTTGTATATTGTGGCTGCTATGTAGCAGTTAGAAGTCACTCAAATATTTGCAGCAATATTTCACATAGCTGCAAGAAGAGTTTAATGGCAGCCTGGGCTCACTACTGTTAAGCTTTGGAATCTGCTTTCAGTGAGTTTCTGGAATATGTGAAGTCATAATAAAGAAGAGAGAGTGTTTTTGAGGACATACAAAGTGCCTTGTTCATGCATCAGTACTTCCCTTTCCAAGGACTAGGTTGGGCACTAGATTTTTATCTTCTGATGCAACGCAGAGCCCCTTTTGCACATTTCCAGAGATCGCACAATACTTTCCCTAATACTTTTTAAATTCATTATAGACAGAGGCAAGTCAGATCACTCCTCCAAGAACAGCTCAATTTCCATTCATTCCAGTGAGGTGTGCACCAGATACTCATCAAAAGTAGGTTGCACAGGTGGTAAATTGCAGCAGATATCAATACACAATCGGGGGAGGGGTGGGCATTGTACACCAATATGTCAAACACTTTCTGTTTTGCATTGCAATTGCATTATGCCCAGTGGATGCATTAGGCTACCATAGGGATTCTCTCCAAATGAGAAAAATCTAAATCACCTTCTGGCCAAGTGGATGCTCACCCAAACAACCCCCTTTTTGTTCTGATTTCCCCCCCAAATTTATGATGCATTCTGCCTTGTCACATTTGAGCCATATTATGTAATAAATTTAAAACCAATTTTACCTGTGAATGCACGTTATTGATTTAAATCTCACTTGTTTAAACTGACTTGTTTATAAGGGGACAACAAGAAGAGCCAATGTGGGCGGGCAATGAGTTTCAGAACTTTTTGCTGATAGGAAAATGTGAGCAGGTTAATGATGAATCAAAGTCTGGACAGGTGCCTCGATTCCAGGCTGACTTATAGGCAGTGGCATTAGATTTGGCTGTCCTAGAAAAGGTGGGATGAAATTGCACTATGGATCCTTTTCTCCCATGGCATCTTCTTCCTACCTGTTCACATCCATAGACGATATGAAGGCAGCTCTGTAACAGATGCTTTTTTCATCCGTGGATTGTCAAGTTCAATTTATTACACAGACTGTGCAAGTGCTACATGAAAAGGGACAAGGAAGGACAGAGGTGGCTCAATTCCAAGATGTCTTTTTTAATGTGCACACAAAGGGTTGGATCCAGAAAGAAGTGCAATTGTATGCATATCTACACAAAAGTAAATCCCATAGATTTCAGTGGAGCTTAGTCCCTGTTAAGTGGGCATAGGATGGCAGCCTAAGTTAGTTGTTCTTAAGTCCCATTGATTTCAGTGGAAACTAAGACAAGAATAACTTGTCCCATTGCTTTCAATGGGTCCTAAATGCAAGTAACATAGCCTGGATCCAATCCAATGGACTGACAATGGAACCAATTACCTGGGGAGGTGGTGGGCTCTCCCACACTGGAGGCCTTCAAGACGAGGCTGGACAGCCATTTGTCAGGGATGCTCTGACTTGGATTCCTGCACTGAGCAGGGGGTTGGACTCGATGGCCTTGTAGGCCCCTTCCAACCTTACTATTCTGTGATTCTATGATTCTATGAGCCAGGAAATGGGGAGAATGACAGCACAGACCTGTCAGAGACATTGGAACTGGGAAACTCTGAAGCCAGGACTTAGCCTAGTGAACTATTGTGGACTGTGTGTGCTCAGGCCTCAGAAGTCAGAATCTTCTCGGGTATAGATGGAATTGTGGTTTGCAACATTGGTCTCTGAGGCTGGGAAGTCTAGTATGATTCCAGCCTTATTCCATTTCCTGGTCAGCACAACAATACTCATGCTTGCTGTATTTCAGATTCCAGGTTCTTCTTCAGCTTCCAGATCAAGTCACTAACCTCAGGGATCCTGAGTTGGAGAACATACCCTCCAAGTCTACATTTGTGTCTTATAATTCACTGTCATTTTGGCTTAGCCCTGAGAAGAACTATAGTCAAGCCTGGTGTCATAGGTTGGTATCACTGGGCATCTACCAAGGCCCACACCTCTGCAAGGGTCCACTGCTGACCCCTGGAACCTCTACTTTGCTGCCCCGCTGTCTTGCTGTCACTGCCAGTTCACCTGCCACATGCAAGCAATGAATGATAAGAGTGAAGAGATGGAGGAGAATTGTCCACTTGCCTTGTGTTTTCCCTCTGGATGATTGTGTAGATTGGGCCCAGACCCCAGAGGGAGAGGGGAATGGAAATGGGCCCACCCAGGTAGGGTGGGCCCATTACATGCACCTTGCCCAAGGGCTCACCTAAAAAGCTGGAACCAGTCCTGTCTCTAGTTACCAATGGCACAGTTACCGTTTTATAGGGTAAAGTCACTCTGTAGGAATCAGGCACATCCTGTTATCTATTCCCACCTCATTCCACTCCCTGAAACCCCTTTCCTTATTCTTGCCAGCCATGCCAACGCAGAAGTATCCATATTCTGCAGAGGGATGTCTGCAAGGAACCCAGTGGGTAGGGTTGGATTTTGTCATTTCCTTCCTCACAGTTTCTTCAGAGATAATAATTGGTAGTTTTCTCTTAAAGGAAAATCCTCCTCAGCACAGAGGCCAAAGGTAACACCCCCTTAATTTTAGAAGGTCTGCACAGTATGATGGGTTACTTATATAGGATCATCAGTGTGCATGTCACTTTACAGAAGTAAAGATGTCAGGCCCCTTCCTGGAGGAGATTACAATCTAAAATTTTGCTCAGGGTTGTTCCAGTTACACACACGTAAGTTTAGTTAGAGTCCACATTGCAGTAAAGCATAGGAATCAGGCGATTCCTGATTTGAGCTAAAGGCCCCAGGGGAAAGATGGGTCTTGAAGAGGGAGTTGGAGAAAGTGAGAGAGGTGTTCTGGTAGGCAGTTCCATGCTCATGGGACAGCAAGGGGATAAAAGGACAGAGTCTTTTGAAGGAGGAAGAGACCTTCTGACATCTAAGGATATGGTGGATATGGAGGAGGAAAGGCCATCTGCAGGGTTGGAGTGGGGGTATAAAAGTGGAGATATTAAGGGAAGAACAAGGCCTTCATGGAGGATAAGGCTATCAATGGCTACTAGTCATGATCGCTATATATGCTATCCCCAGTATGGAGGCAGTATGCTTATGTACATCCCCCAGTTGCTGGGGAACATAAGTGGGAGGGTGCTATTGAACTTCTATACTACTTGTAGAGATGGCAGAGAATTCCACCACGGATTTCAGTGAGGCCAAATGCACTGGCATTCGGCCCCCCGAAACCTGTGGCGGAATGGCCTCCCACCCCCTGCTCCCCCGCAGAATCCCCTCCAGGACGAAGCTTACCTGGGGCAGATGTTCCAGCGGCAGCGGTGGCTCCGGCGGCGGCAGCTGGTCTCTTGGCTGGCTGCTGCGGACTCAAATGGCGGCCGCTGTAGTGGCTAGGGATGTCAGAGAATTCCGTCACGGATCTCGGTGAGGCCGAATGCCAGTGCATTCGGCCCCCCGAACTCCGTGGCGGAATGGCTTGCCCCCCCTGCCCCCCCGTGGATCCCCCCCGGGACGAGACTTACCTGGGGCGGATCTTCTGGGCGGCGGCGGCTCCGGCGGCGGTGGCTGTGGCGGCTGGTCTTCCGACTGGCTGCCGCCAAAGCCATTTGCAGTCTTGTTAAAAACAACAACAACAAACCAACGTGATAGGCTACGTAAAGATTTACGTAGCCTATCATGGCTGGGTGGGTTTTAAAAAAAACACAAAACCGCGTACGCAAATGGCGGCTACGGCCATTTACATAAATATTTATGTAGGCTAAAACGGTGAATCAAAAAGGGACGCAAATAGCGCCTGCTATGCTATTTGCATTCCCCTTGATTTTCTCTGTCATAGTCTATGTAAATATTTACGTAGATTAAGATGGCAAAAATAAGGAATGGAAATGGTGGCGGCCGTAGCTGCTGCCATTTGCGTACGCGGTTCCCCCCCCCCAGAGCCCTCCACAGCCGGAAATCCAGCTGCGGACGGCTCTGGCCTGGCTGGGCCTGGCCGGCTGCTCGGCGGAGCTGTCGCGGAGCTCAGCTGGCCGTGGAGGATTCTGGGGGGGAGGAACGGAGCGCCTCCCCCCCGTCGAGGATTCCGGGGGGAGGGACGGAACGCCTCCCCCCCACCATCAACATAATCTGCGAAAGGTAAGTGACTTTCGTACATCCCTAGTAGTGGCCGCCATTTGTGTCCGGCCAGGCTGCCGTGATAGGCTACATAAGTATTTACGTAGACTATCACAGCAAAAGCAGCCACGCCATTTGTGTAGCTGCCTTTCCCATGATAGGCTATGTAAATACTTACGTAGCCTATCATGGCAAGCTAAAACAACAACAACAGTGTACGCAAATGGCGGCGGCTACGGTGGCTGCCATTTGCGTTCCCCTTTTTTTTGCCGTAATAGCTTTGAGGTGGTACTTGGCGGACCGAGCTTTGAGGTGGTACTCGGAGAACCTTGACAAGGTCAAGTCCTGCTGATTCTCCCATCCCTAGTGTAGGATTTAAGAAGTGGTGTCATGTGATCAGGTTGGTTGAGATGTGAAAGATATTGGGATCAGAACGCCTGATAGATGTGAGAGGACCAAGGCAAGACAACAGAAGGCCAAAGAGGAGGAGACTGCAGCAGTATAGGTGAGAAATGACCAGGAGCAGATGAATAATTTCCGTAGTGGTTGCTTTGGCCCTTGGCATAGTTCCTTTAGCATCACTGAACATACTGCTCCTCAGGCTTTCTGGTTTGATTCCATATTTGCTCTCCATTTTGTATAACTTTCGGCATTATTATTGGTCTAAATACATAGAAATGTCTAATTGTGCCTGACCATTCTCAAATATTTTTGAATAAATACTGAGTTCACAAGCAATAGATTTCTAGGATCTGTCCAATTCTTTTATCAGCACATCCTACAGCCGACTGGTTACTTTTTGTTTCACTTCTCATCCACAAAGCTTTTTAACACATAACTTATTAATTTATTTTAGGGCACCAGCCAATGTTATACAGAGCGTCACCATTGCTGAACATAATAGCAGGACTTCCTGCAGCAAAGAAGTCTGGAACTGCTTCGTTTAACATTAGGACTTAATGCCTTTAATGACCTGCTTTTTAAACCCATAGTGTGTGCTACATTCCAAACAGATCAATATTCATGTCTTTAGAAATGCAAAATAAATATATTAAAAAAGTACTTCATGTTTCAAGATAATCCTGGGAGAAATAAAATGGAAGTAAAAGGGAGAATAAAGGAGATATGGTATATAAGGAGATATTTTAAGTGTAGTGTTCATTAGTGGAAAATTAACATTAATTAATAGTCTAGTAAAAGAAGAGAACAACGAAGCACAAAATATTTAGGTGACTTCAAACGGTGCAACCTTGTTAAATCCAAAATATACTGGGAAGCTGCAGTACAATCTCACAAAACTAGGTGATAACACTGCAGAAGAAATTCAGTGTTGATCAGCACAGAGTTGTTGTTGTTCAGTCGTTAAGTTGTGTCCGACTCTTCGTGACCCCATGGACCATAGTACGCCAGGCCTTCCTGTCCTCTGCTCTCTCCCGGAGTGTGCTCAAGTTCATATTCATTGCATCGGTGATGCTATCTAGCCATCTCACCCTCTGCCGTCCCCTTCTCCTTTTGCCTTCAATCTTTCCCAGCATCAGAGTCTTTTCCAGGGAGTTTTCTCTTCACATTAGGTGGCCAAAATATTGGAGCTTCAGCTTCAGTATCTGTCCTTCCAATGAGCACTCAGGGTTGATTTCCTTTAGGATGGACTGATTTGACCTCCTTGCAGTCCAGGGGACTCGTAAGAGTCTTCTCCAGCACCACAGTTCGAAAGCATCCATTCTTCGGCGCTCAGCCTTCCTTATAGTCCAGGTCTCACAGCCATACATTACTACTGGGAAAACCATAGCTTTGATTAGACGGACCTTTGTTGGCAAGGTGATGTCTCTGCTTCTTACTATGCTGTCTAGGTTTGCCATCGCTTTCCTCCCAAGGAGCAAGCATCTTTTAATTTCATGGCTACAGTCACTGTCTGCAGTGATCTTGGAGCCCAAGAAAATAAAATCTGTCTCTGCTTCCATTTCCCCCCCTTCTATATGCCAGGAAATGATGGGGTCAGATGCCATGATCTTCGTTTTTTTAATGTTGAGTTTCAAACCAGCTTTTGCACTCTCCACTTTCACCCTCAAGTTCAACAAGAGGCTCTTTAGATCCTCTTCACTTTCTGCCATTAGGGTGGTATCGTCTGCGTACCTGAGGTTGTTGATAATTCTCCTGGCAATCTTAATTCCGACCTGTGATTCATCCAACCTGGCGTTTCTCATGATGTACTCTGCATATAAGTTAAATAAGCAGGGCAACAATATGCAGCCTTGCCATACTCCTCTCCCAATTTTGAACCAATCGGTTGTTCCATTTCTGGTTATTACTGTTCCTTCTTGATCCTCGTACAGGTTTCTCAGGAGACAGGTAAGGTGGTCTGGTACTCCCATCTCTTTAAGAATTTGCCAGAGTTTGTTGTGATCTACACAATCAAAGGCTTTAGCGTAGTCAATGAAGGAGAAACAGATGTTTTTCTGGAATTCTCTTGCTTTCTCCATGATCCAGTGAATGTTGTAGGGATGCACGAAAGTCACTTACCTGGTCTCGCAGCTTGCTTCACGGCGGGGGGGAGGCGCTTCGCTGCTCCCCCCGAAGTTCAGGCCGGGGGGGGAGGCTTCCCTCCTCGCCCGGCCAAAATTCAGGCCAGGGGGGAGGCTTCCCTCCTTGCCCGGCCAAAATTCAGGCCGGGGAGAAGCGCCCTGTCTCCCCGGCCGCGAACCTCAAAAGAAAAACAAAAACAACGCCCCTTTGATAGGCTACGTAACAATTAACGTAGCCTATCACGGCTAGATCTGCAAAGTCAGCCTTGATAGGCTATGTTAATTGTCACGTAGCCTATCACGGGTGACTTTGAAAAAAAAAAAAGCTCGTACAGCTAATGGCAGCCCCCATAGGGAGCCGCCATTCGCGTTCCTTATTTGGTCCCTGTAGTCTACGTAAAGATTTACGTAGACTACGGCGAAAATGAGGGCAACGTTATTTGCGTTGTGCTTATTTTCGCTGTAGTCTACGTAAAGATTTACGTAGACTACAGGGACCAAATAAGGAATGCGAATGGCGGCTCCCTATGGGGGCCGCCATTAGCTGTACGAGCTTTTTTTTTTTTCAAAGTCACCCGTGATAGGCTATGTGTCGATTAACGTAGCCTATCACGGCTGACTTTGCAAATCTAGCCGTGATAGGCTACGTTAATCGTTACGTAGCCTATCACAGGGGCGTTTTTTTTTTTTTTAACTTTTCTTGTAATGGCGGCGGTGGCAGCTGGTCGAAAGACCGGCTGCCGCCCCCACCCCTGACAAAGACCTGCCGAACCGCCGCTGGGACCCGCCGCCGGGAGGGACATTCGTGAAAGGTAAGTCCCATCCCGGGGGGGGGAGCAGGGGGGGTGGAGAATTTCTCCCCAAACAACCTTTGGAGGACCGAATGCGTTGGCACTCAGCCCCCCGAAGTTTCGGGGAGAAATTCTCCCCCATCCCTAGAATGTTGGCGATTTGATCTCTCGTTCCTCTGCCTCTTTGGAACCCAGCTTGTACTTCTGGTAGTTCTCAGTTCACATACTGCTAAAGCCTAGTTTGTAGGATTTTGAGCATCACCTTGCTGGCATGTGAAATGAGCGCAATTGTATGGTAGTTCGAACACTTTTTGGCATTGCCCTTCTTTGGAACTGGAATGTAAACTGACCTTTTCCAGTCTTGTGGCCACTATTGAGTGTTCCAAATTTGTTGGCATATTGAATGCAGCACTTTAACAGCATCATCTTTTAGGATTTTAAATAGCTCAGCAGGAATACTGCCATCTCCACTAGCTTTGTTGTTAGTAATGCTTCCTAAGGCCCACTTGACTTCACTCTCGAGGATGTCCGGCTCAAGTACAGTGACCGCACTATCATGGCTATCAGGGATATTAAGATCTTTCCTGTATAGTTCTTCTGTGTATTCTTTCCACCTCTTCTTAATCTCATCTGCTTCTGTTAGGTCTCTGCCTTCTTTGTCCTTTATCATGCCTGTCTTTGCACAAAACATTCCCTTGAGATCTCTGATTGTCTTGAAAAGATCTCTAGTCTTTCCCATTTTGTTGTTTTCCTCCATTTCTTTGCATTGTTCGTTTAAGAAGGCCTTCTTGTCTCTCCTTGCTGTTCTCTGGAACTCTGCATTCAGTTGGGTATATCTTCCCCTTTCTCCTTTGCTTTTCGCTTCCCTGCTTTCCTCAGCTACTTGTAAAGCCTCATCAGACAGCCACTTGGCTTTCTTGCATTTCTTTTTCTTTGGGATGGATTTCGTTGCTGCCTCCTGAACCATGTTAC
The DNA here is from genome assembly GCF_057233095.1 of Heloderma suspectum. Taxonomy (NCBI): domain Eukaryota; kingdom Metazoa; phylum Chordata; class Lepidosauria; order Squamata; family Helodermatidae; genus Heloderma; species Heloderma suspectum. The sequence goes on along the minus strand of NC_139460.1, from coordinate 54,272,283 downwards.
GGACCTCTGTCCATAGTTCCTCAGGCACTCTGTCTATCAGGTCTAATCCCTTAAATCTATTTGTCATCTCCACTGTACATTCATAAGGGATATGATTTAGGTCATACCTGTATGGTTTAGTGGTTTTCCCTACGTTCTTCAATTTCAGCCGAAATTTTGCAACAAGAAGCTCATGATCTGAGCCACAGTCAGCTCCAGGTCTTGTTTTTACTGACTGTATGGAGCTTCTCCATCTTTGGCTGCAAAGGACATAATCAATCTGATTTCGATATTGACCATCTGGTGATGTCCATGTGTAGAGTTGCCTCTTGTGCTGTTGGAAAAGAGTGTTTGCTATGATCAGTGTGTTCTCTTGGCAAAACTCTATTAGCTTTTGTCCTGCTTCATTTTGTACACCAAGGCCATGCCTGCCTGTTATCCCGGTGATTTCTTGACTTCCTACTTTAGCATTCCAGTCCCCTATGATGAAGAGGACATCTTTTTTTTGTGTTAGTTCTAGAAGGTGTTGTAGGTCTTCATCGAACCGATCAACCTCAGCTTCTTCGGCCTCAGTGGTTGGGGCATAGACTTGAATTACTGTGATGTTGAATGGTATGCCTTGGATTTGTACTGAGATCATTCTATCGTTTTTGAGATTGTACCCCAGTTTTTGTTTTTCCCACCCTTTTACTGACTATGAGTGTTACTCCATTTCTTCTAAGGGATTCTTGCCTGCAGTAGTAGATATAATGGTCACCTGAATTAAATTCGCCCATTCTTGTCCATTTTAGTTTGCTGATTCCCAAGATGTCGGTGTTCAATCTTGCCATCTCATGTTTGACCACCTCCAGCTTACCTTGATTCATTGACCTTACATTCCAGGTTCCTAAACAATATTGTTCTTGTTCAGTATTGTTCAGGATTGTATATTAGAACAATATTGTTCAGGATTGTACAGCATCGGATTTTCTTTTCACCAGTTGTGGAAAAGAAAATCCGATGATTTTCTTTTCCACAGCTGAGTGTCCTTTCGGCTTTGGCCCATCCACTTCACTCTTTCTGGCACTACTTGGAAATTCCCTCTGCTCTTCCCCAGTAGTATATTGGACACCTTCCGACCTGAGGGGCTCCTCTTCCGGCATCATATCTTGTAACCTTGTGATACGTTCCATGGGGTTTTCTTGGCAAGAATACTGGAGTGGGTTGCCATTTCCTCCTCCAGCGGACCACATTTTGTCAGAACTCTCCGCCATGACCTGTCCGTCTTTGGTGGCCCTGCACAGCATAGCTTATGGCTTCACTGAGTTACGCAAGCCCCTTCGCCACAACAAGGCAGTGATCCAGCACAGAGTACTGTACATTAAAAAAAAAGGACACCACCCATCCAGCATTTGTAAACCAGCAGTTAACTAAACAAGAAAGAAGCTAACTTTTTTTTGACACATAGGCCCAATTCCTAGCTTATGCAGACCTGAATAAAGAGTCAACAGCCCCCTTTTGGACCAATGCTCTGATGCGGTGGATATTACCATAAAACTTAAAATACATTTGTTCAGTCATTAAGTCATGTCTGACTCTTCTTGACCCCATGGACTGTAGCACGCCAGGCCTTCCTGTCCTGCGCTCTCTCGCCGAGTGTGCTCAAGTCCATATTCATTGCATCGGTGATGCTATCTAGCCATCTCATCCTCTGCCGTCCCCTTCTCCTTTTGCCTTTGATCTTTCCCAGCATCAGGGTCTTTTCCAGGGAGTTTTCTCTTCGCATTACGTGGCCAAAATATTTGAGCTTCAGCTTCAGTATTTGTCCTTCCAATGAGCACTCAGGGTTGATTTCCTTTAGGACTGATTAAAAGACATTAGAAAGACGTAAATACAGACTGTAGTGTACTGCTGGCACTCACCGGGACTGGAAGATACTGCAAGAGTTGCCCATCCAGAGTGAATACAAGTAGCAACACCTTACAATGATGGCATCACAAGATGCCGCCAGCTAGTCTGTGAGCTGGAGAGCTTCCTGAGCCACAGATGAGTTAGGACAAGGAAAGGATCATGACAAAGATGCTAGCCAGCAGTGTTACCTTAAAACAGGGTCAGCAGAGGCATCAGGAGAAATGAAGAAATGGAGAAGAAATAAAAGGTGGAAGGAGACGGGGAGGCTGGGAGGAAGGAGGTGAAGATAGAAGGAAGCATAGATTAAGAAGGGAAGCGGTCTGAGCATTTGTCAAAAGCAAGGGCTTTGTATAATGTATTTTGATCTCAGCAATGCACTGAAGCTGAAATTACAAGCAATGCAATCTGTGTTGGATGTTTCTAATATCCTTCAGTAGAAATGACATTGTTTAAAAGTATTTGTGATTAGTCGGAAACTGGAATAATTATATTAGGGATCAACAACTGTAGCTCACTGGGCCAAATTCACCACTTGGACCTCCAGTTGCCAACCTAGAGGGAAAGGAGTGGTGTGGTATCTTTGGTAGCACCCGTGGCAAGAAATGCCTTTCAGTGGTTTAGACTGGTGCACTGGCTGTATCTTTTCAGGACAACGATAGCCTGGCCAGTGTAACCCAAGTTCTGGTAACATCTAGGATTGATTACTGTATTGTGCTGTATGTGGGGGTGCCTTTGAAGACTGTTTGGAGACTTCATTGAGTTCAAAATATAGCTGCCATGCTGTTGACTGGAACTAGACAGTGCGAAAATATCTTACCACTATTGGACAAACATCACTGGCTTCCAGTCCATTTCTGAGTGCATTTAAAAGTGCTGGTACTTACCATTAAATCCCTATCATTCTCAGGACTCAGATACATGCAGCAATGACTGCTCCCATACCAGCCTACCTTCAGTATCAGGAACCAACTGCTGGGGGCCATGAACAGTAGGGTGCTGTTGCCTTCATGTCCTGCTTGCGGGCTTCCCATTGGCATCTGCTTGGCCACTGTCAGAAACAGAATGCTGGACTAGATAGGCCTTTGATTTGATCCAGTAGAGCTCTTATTTGAAGGCTCACCTCAAAACAACCCCACCATCTGAGATAAGGGTAAGTGGTAACCAGAAAGAGAGAGAGAGAGAGAGAGAGAGAGAGAGAGCACTTTCTCAGTGGTGGTATCCTATTTGTGGAATTACCACCCTAGAGAGTTCCCCGTGGTGTCAACATTGTTATTATTTGGTGCCAGGCTTAACAAAACCAGTGTAGGCCAGCAAAGAGACATGCTTGACACGACACTCTTATTTTTTTTTCTTTTTTCTCTGTAACTAAGAACTTATCCCAGATTTTCTTAACAATTTTATTTATAGGCATGAAACCTTTACTCCTTAAATATGGGATGATATGAAGAAAGGTGAGGGAAATTTAAAGGGGAGGGAATGGAAGCAGGATTTATTGTTTGTATTGTATTGGATTTTTTTTTTTTTTAACTAAGAAACTGTTAATAAGAAAAAATATATTCATCTTGGTTAAACATGTTGTTACATTTTATTTGTGTATTTTGTCTTATTTTTGTAAGCTCTGCTGAAGGGCAGTATATGCAACTTTTGAATAAACACATAGCAGGCTATTAATAGGACACTTTGACAAGGAAAGATGAAGCCTTGGTCCTCATGCTTTACTTCATTCTCAAAGTAGCTCTCCAAGAAAACTATTTGCTGATCAGGGCATTATATCACATCATCATATGATATCTATGCAGCCTCAGCTGCCATAGCACCAAAATTGGCAGCAGAAAAAAATTAACTGAAAGAAAGTGAAATTTGTCCCTTTCACTCCTTCGTAGTGCTTTGTCGCTGAGCTTCCGTAACAAACCGCCTATTTGTTGTGCTGCCGCTATTGAATTCAGTGGTGCGGCAGCAGCAGTGTGGACCGCCTGGGTGCCTGGGGGATCAAAAGTGGACTCTGAACCCCCCAAAGTTGTCCACCTCTGATACAGATGGTAGAATCATACAGAGATGGTCCCCAGAATCATTTGGATCAATTGGGGCTGCTGGATTTATGGGGTCTGCCAGACATGCATGACTGTGAAGGGCTGCAGCATTTGGTAACCTGCACTTGCTCTCTCATTTGCAGCAACAACTTCTAGAGTGGTTCTTTGCCCTGCATTCAGCAGAATCCAATATGTCTAGCAGGCTTTACACAAATCCTCTACTCTGTGTGCAGCCTGTTAGTTAGTTCAGAACGCATGCCTTGCAAAATCTTTTATCGTCTTTCAAATCTCCTAGGAAAGTGACCCTACATGACCTAAGCAAACTCTAGTATTCCTTTGCCTTTACCTTCCTGCGGTTTAAAACCCATTGGGGCATATCTTTGGTCACATTGCACTTTTATTTTATTTTTTGAAAGACCCATTAATTTCAAATGAGCTTGTGCAGGAGAAGTTTTGAGAAGAGCATGCCTATTGTCTCATTTCCTCCAGCTATCGCAGTAGAAAACAGTTTATTGCCATGGCAATTAATGCACTATTCCCTGGAGGAAGCACCTCATTTTCCCAGGTACAAAATACTGTGACTTGGGAATATGTGATATTCTCACAATTGAAGTGTAGCCCTGAGGGAAGATACATCAGGACTGTGCAAGACAAAAAGGAAAATAATGTAAAATTATTACTCTCCAAAAAAAGTTGCAAAAAGCCCCCAAACTCAGTGTGAATTGTTTAAATTTACTCATGCCCACGAGAGAAACATTTCTGAGATATGGATAAAGCGACAATCCTAAGCAGATCCCAATACCAGGTATTTTTGCCTGGTCCCCCACCTCCCACCTCCAAGGTCTAGATGCAGATCTATAGTAGTGGCAACTACAGAGTTACCTCCTCACCTTGCTAGTGAGCTAATTAATGAATGGTAATATTTTTTCACTTGCTACCAAAGAACATTTCATCGTTAGATCTGGGGCTCCTTCACACGGAGCTTTTATCCTGCAATTGAGATTGCTCCTTCACGGAAGTTTGCGAGCTCTTTACATGACACAGTAATCATCCCAGCCATCTCCTGCACTAAATGCCCTTTGTTCCGTTTTTAAATAGACCGCAGATAATGAGCTATCAAATTGCCTCATTGTGTTCCACTTCAGTTCCTCCATCAAAAGAGTTAAAGTGACAAGGAGAGGAGCGAGATCAATGAAAGATAATAGAAGACTCAGCTACGGGGGAGAAGGACGGGGGAAGGGGAGTGGGGAAAGGAAGCGCATGTAAAGGGAGTCAGTTGTGATCCTGCATTTAAAATGGAAGCAGAAATCCCCGTTTTAAATGGAGGGCTTTAGGATGGTGTAGAAATGCCCCTGTTCACTTTTAGCAGAAATAATTTTGAAACTCTGCAACATGGTTTATTGGTTTCAATTTCCCAGACTGCTAGGTTGTTCTCAAAGGTCTGGTGGAGGAATCTTGCATTTTACAAGGATTCCTTTACAGCAAATGTCTAATCAGCATGGGACATGACTTCAGAGCTTCCTACTCTATTTGCCTTGTCCCCGTTTCAGATGGCCATAAGGTATTTCAACCCCACGTCCAAAGAGGCAAGCAGGGAAGCACCAAAAGATACCAGTCCACAGACTACACATTCTGTCTTCAACAAAAGTTCTGAGCTTCCACAAAAACGTTTTCTTGTGTGATTAACATAAGGTGTGAAGCAGAAATATATGGGCAGAAGTACTTTTGGTAATCCCAGGCTCAGCATTTTGGTCAGCCAGCATTAGATCTCTGGTGAGATAGATAGATAGATAGATAGATAGATAGATAGATAGATAGATAGATAGATAGATATTGTATGCATTGCCCTGTATTTGCTTTTAATTTCAGCAAAAAAGAATTCAGGCTATTCAAATTCTAGATAACGGCAATATCCTTATTTCTTACAATTGACGTGGGGGGGGGGGTGAGTGCACGCACGCACACACGCACATACCGTGTGTGTGAATATAACTGTTTTAGGGCTGCACATGGCATATGCTTCTTTTATGCCTCTTGAATGTTGGTTTCTCCAGTCTGCAGCCTGACAAGTTTAGAAAGAGCTATTCTTCATGTATCTTCATTCATTCCAGGGGAATATAATATGGGAAATTTTGCTCTCACAATAGCTGCTGCTCGCTATTGGCATAAACTTTTGTCAAGAGACATGGAGATGGCGCGCTGTAACAGGGATTCTGTACACTCTCTTCAAGTTCGTCACACACAAAATGTTAGACTTGGGGAAGAAAAAAAAATATATCTGAAAGCTTGTACATCTTTACTTAAAAAGAAGTTGGATAAATGCATGCATTTTATCCCCCTGTCCATCCGTATCGTGACTGGGAAGGAAAGAGGAAAGGACATGCTGAGAATTTGCTTTGTGGCGGGAAGCTATTACAGAGATAGAAAGCAGTGTAAGCCACCATGGCCATATCAACAAACTTAGCCTGGCTCAAAATACTGGTACCAGCAAGCCCATGAATTTGCGGTGGTTGGTATAGACAATCAAAAGCAGAGGTGTTTACACGAACCCCGGCCTTTGCTCATTCAATAAATGTGCAGAGGGGGGTGTTGGGCTGCGTGTGACAATCCTTTGGAGGTCCATGAGGAGGACTTCTCTACACTCAGAAGACAGCAGCTTGCCTAAGGCCAGAGCTGAAGAGAGATTTGAGATGGGCACTTCCAGGTTTGCACTTATCTGGCACCCTGAGCCAATTCACTCCACCAGCTCTTACAAAAGAAGGGGAAGGAGCCTGGGGAAGGAGGACCAGCCAGCAGCTGCACCAGGTGGATCCTGAGCCTGAGCCTGCTTCTGCCCCCGCCCACAGGTACTTAAGGCGGGGCTGCCAGAGGCTGCTCGGGAAGGAGCCTGGGGAAGGAGGACCAGCCAGCAGCTGCACCAGGTGGATCCTGAGCCTGCTTCTGCCCCCGCCCCCGCCCACAGGTACTTAAGGCGGGGCTGCCAGAGGCTGCTCAGGAAGGAGCACTTAGCGTCGCACTTGGAGTCGCAAGATCTACCCACCTGCCTCTCCAGAGACACCAGCAGCCACAACACCAGCAGCAAATAGCAGCAGCAGCAGAGGGCAGCAGCTTTAAAGACCAGGGGAAGGGGCAAACGTGGACTATCTGCTCCTTCTTAGCTGCTGTTCTCTTTTATCTCTTTTATATTCTTTTAAACTGTTGTATATTTTATATCTTAATATTTTAATATGTGCCTGGGAGGACTATTGGGCAACTTAGGGGGTGGGGGAGGTGCCACCATAACTGTGGTCACGGGCAGGGGGAGGTATGGCGTTGGGGGATTAACAGGCCAGCTGAGGAGAAGAGGGGCTAGACACCTTACAGCTGTCCCCTCTTCTGGTTCTTCCCCCAACCTGATGGTTCCTGGCAGCCTTACCAGTCTGCCCTCGGGTCTGGTGGTGCTGCTGCTGAATGCCAGGTCGGCCCAAAATAAGACCTCCCTCATCCATGATTTGATTGTGGATGAGGGGGCTGACCTGGCATGTATTACTGAGACCTGGGTGGGGGAACTGGGAGGGGTCACTCTCTCCCAGCTGTGCCCTCCTGGGTACTCGGTGCAGCACCAACACCGACTTGAGGGTTGGGGAGGGGGGGTTGCCGTGGTCTATAGGAATTCAATCTCCCTCTCCAGGCTTCCTGCTCATTCGAGTGCAGATCTTGAGTGTCTGTACCTTGTGTTGGGTACCCGGGACAGTTTAGGGATTCTGTTGGTGTACCGCCCACCCCGCTGCCCATCAGACTCCCTGCCTGAGCTGACGGAGGTGGTCTCGGACTTGGTGTTGAGGACCCCCAGGATGATGGTCCTGGGGGATCTCAACTTCCATGCCGAGGCTGCTGTATCCGGGGCGGCTCAGGACTTCATGGCCGCCATGACAACCATGGGGCTGTCCCAACATGTCATTGGCCCAACGCATATAAAAGGACACACGCTTGATCTGGTTTTCTCGACTGGGCAGGAGGATGGTGATCTGAAAGTGGAGGAATTAACATCTGTCCCTTTGTCATGGTCAGATCACTTCCTGCTGAGGTTTAGACTTCTGGCGGCCTTTCCCCTCTGCAAGGGTGGGGGACCTATTAAAATGGTCCGCCCCCAGAGATTAATGGATTCTGATGGATTCCAGAGGGCTCTGGGGGATTTTCCTGCTGGTATGGCTGGTGCTCCTGTTGAAGCCCAGGTCGCTCTGTGGAATGCAGAGATGACTCGGGCGGTTGACATGATCGCACCCAAGCGCCCTCTCCCTCTGAGCAGAGCCCGGCCAGCTCCTTGGTATACACCTGAGCTGAGGGCAATGAAGCAAGAGGGGAGACGGCTAGAACGCAGGTGGAGGAAAACTTGTGCTGAGTCTGACCGAACACAGGTAAGAGCCCACTATCGAGCCTACTCTGTGGCGGTGAGGGTGGCAAAGAGACAGTTCTTTTCCACCAGCATTGCATCTTCTCAGTGTCGCCCGGCGGAGCTTTTCCGAGTGGTTCGCGGCCTGTTACATTCTGGGCCAGGGAGAGAGACGGTGGAACCCTCGGTAGCACGCTGTGACGGGTTTGCGCGGCACTTTGAGGATAAAGTCGCTCAGATTCGTCATGAATTGGACACCACGATTAATGCAGTTCCATTGGTAGAGGCGTTCAGAGCACCGTCTGGTCCAGTTTTATTGGATGAGTTTCAGTTACTGAGGCCTGAGGATGCGGACAAGGTGCTTGGCCAAGTCCGATCGACCACTTGTGTGCTTGACCCTTGCCCTTCATGGCTTATTAAATCAAACAAGGAGGGGTTGTCCAGCTGGGTCCAGGAGGTTGTAAATTCCTCCTTGAGAGAGGGAGTGGTGCCTGCCGCTTTAAAAGAGGCAGTAATTAGACCACTCCTGAAAAAGCCTAACCTGGACCCAGAGGATGTTAACAATTATAGGCCAGTGGCCAACATCCCCTTCCTGGGCAAGGTGCTTGAGCGGGTGGTTGTAGGACAGCTCCAGGCACTCTTGAATGAAACGGATTATCTAGATCCATTTCAATCGGGCTTCAGGCCTGGTTTTGGAATGGAAACTGCCTTGGTCGCCCTGTGGGATGACCTCTGCCAGGAGAGGGACAGGGGGAGTGCAACCCTGTTGATTCTCCTGGACCTCTCAGCGGCTTTCGATACCATCGACCATGGTATCCTTCTGGATAGGTTGTCTGGGTTGGGAGTTGGAGGCACTGCACTACAGTGGTTCCGCTCCTACTTGGATGGCCGATTCCAGAAGGTGGTGCTGGGGGATTATTGCTCTGTGCCATGGCAATTGTGCCATGGGGTTCCACAGGGCTCTATTCTATCCCCCATGCTGTTTAACATCTACATGAAACCGCTGGGGGAGGTTATCCGGAGGTGTGGGCTGAGGTGCCATCAATATGCGGATGACACCCAGCTCTACCTCTCTTTCTCATCAAAACCAGGTGAGGCAGTGGCTGTTCTGAACCAGTGCCTCGGCATGGTAATGGACTGGATGAGGGCCAATAAACTGAAACTCAATCCAGACAAGACGGAGGTACTGTTAGTGGGTGGTTCGTCTGCCCGGCTAGGTGATAATCAACCTGTTCTGGAGGGGGTTGCACTCCCCCTAAAGGATCAGGTTCATAGTTTGGGGGTGCTCTTGGATCCAGAACTGTCACTTGAGGCACAGGTGAACTCAGTGGCACGGAGCACTTTTTCTCAGCTTAGGCTGGTATACCAACTACGCCCTTATCTGGACAGAGATAGCCTAGCTACAGTTATCCATGCTCTGATAACTTCTCGTCTGGATTACTGCAATGCGTTATACGTGGGGCTGCCTTTGAAAACGGTCCGGAAACTTCAGCTGGTCCAAAATAGGGCAGCAAGATTGTTAACAGGGACTGGCCTGCAAGCTCATATTACGCCAGTACTTTTCCAGCTGCACTGGCTGCCGGTCCATTTCCGGGCCCGATTCAAAGTGCTGGTGTTAACATTCAAAGCCCTTAACGGCTTGGGGCCAGGTTACCTGAAGGATCGCCTCCTCCCATATGTGCCTGCCCAGACCTTAAGATCATCATCAGTAGCCCTTCTCCGTGAGCCCCTGCCAAAGGAAGTGAGGCGGGTGGCTACTAGGAGGAGGGCTTTTTCTGTTGTGGCACCCCGGCTCTGGAATGAGCTCCCTAGTGAGGTTCGCCTGGCGCCTACATTGTACTCCTTTCGGCGCCAGGTGAAGACCTTTTTATTTTCCCAGGCATTTTAGCTTTCTAAATTTTTATCTTTGCTGTTTTAAATCTGTATTTTAAACTCCTGTACTGCTGCTAGGTTTTATTGTGGTTGTATTGTTATATTGTGGTTTTAATGTTCTATATATTTTAAATTGTTTTATTGTGTGTTGTTTGGTTTTAGTTTTTGTGAACCGCCCAGAGAGCTTCGGCTATTGGGCGGTATAGAAATAAATAAATAAATAAATAAATAAAAGACAGTTTTGAAGACAATTGCTATGAAAGATGAATATAGTTACATACAGTGATTTCTGATTAGAACTGTAAATCACCTTCAGTAAATTGAGTTACCTGTCCACAAGAGATAGGAATACTTATAACCACATCTGGGTACCAAATATCCCAGCAGCACACCATCAGCCTTTCCTTGTATTCCAAGAGTTCCACCTGCTTAAAGCTCCCCTTCAAACAGCTTCTGCTATGCAATATGCAGCGTCTGTACAAAATCCAGCAGTGCTGCAATGATTGGAAACAAGCAGATGGTATTCACTGAATTAAAAGCAACAACATTTTGAAAGTACGATTCAATTGAATCAAAGTGCATAAGGGAAGAAATGCTGCAGTACCACATCGATTTCCATAGGTAATGGTTCTTTTCGAATGTTACTTCAAGGTGGTGTAGGAATCAGCGTTGCTCTGATTTGCCTTTGTCAAACTATTTAGGTCCATTGTGTGAGAGAGCACATGGGGCTCCACCTGCCAAGTACAGTTCAGTTCAACCTTGAATTTTGATTACACAGTCATTCAAATTCCTGGCATAGGTAAATTCCTGGTCTGGATTGGGTAAGACCTGAACCAACTCGGTCAAGATGACGAGATAGCTCGGTTTCCTCCAGCTCTGGGGCATGTAATCCATTTCCATTCTATCATAGAATATGATTCCAGTTTAGTCTAAGAATGCATGAGAAATTTGTTGCAGTTCATTTTTTACCAGAATTTACCCATTTTGCCCCTCCTGGAATCCAACATGGAAGTTAACTCAATTCGCAGTCAAAGTCCATACATTTTCAAGCTTGTGATGGGATTCAGAGAACCCCCCCCCCCAATGTGTTTGATAAATTCATGCATCTGAAAAAAGCACATGAAAAATGTATACCTTTGAAAACACGCTTTAATCAATGGGAGAAAAATGCATACATTTTAAAAAATGTGTGCATTGGATTCATATATTTGGTAACTAAAATGCACATGAAAATGCGCATGACTTTTTGTGCAAAAAGGAAAAAAAAACAAAGCTCACAATTTCATATGGACATGAGTCAGAACAAGCTCTGAGGTGCAATTCGTAGCACCTCGATGAGCTCGAGTGTTGCTGATTTGCACATCCCTGTTTTAGTCCCCAGCTGATTTGCACTTGCCTCTCCCCACGCCCCTCTCTCTTCATAAGAACAGTAATCCTGCATCAGTCCAAGGTCTCTCAGTCCAGCGTTCTGTCTCCTTCAGTAGCCTGCTGGATACCAGTGTAAAGTTCACAAACAAGGCATGATGTCAACAGCTACTCCTTCTTGTTTGTGCCCAGCTTCTGATAAGCAAAAGTAGGTATGAGTGAAACAGTGTATTTCCAGTCCATGTCAGTTTCACATTTACTCATTCATAAATTCATTCTGTCTTCTTTCCACATCAATCTGCACTTTTTTTTAAAAAAAAAAGCACAATAATTCACATTCTTTTTTTAATGTATCCCCTCCATGCATTTTTGTATGCACTTGATCCTAGAATATGCATTTTTGTATGCATTTTAAAGTAAAACACATATTTCTATTCACATTTGGGTACTTTTTTGAGCTGAGAACTGTACTGCAAAATTTGAAGAACTACACAAACTGAAGGATAAGGTCATTCCCATCTGCGTATCAAGGTTGATTAACTTAAAAATACAGACCAGATGAAATCCTCAACCATCTTTATTCAGAAGTATACTATCTCTGAACATGGAGATGCCCATCATGACTTAAGACACATTGATAGACCTTTCCTCACTCCATTTGTCTAATATCCTTCTAAAACCTTCTAAACTCGACGTCAGCTCTGCATCTTGTGTGGGGATTCCACCAGCTAATTGTGCATTTTGTAAAGAAATATTTCCTTTCTTGAACCTTCCATCATTCAACTTCATTGGATAACCTTCAGTGAGGGACATAGGAAGCTGCCGTATACTAAGTTAGACCATTGGATCATTGTCAGGGTTCCCCTTATACCCTGGACAACCAGGCAACTCCTTAAGGATCTCTTGCCTCCTTCAGAGTCCCACCTTCCTTCTTTTAAACTTTCACTTCCCAATAACGTGGGGTTCAGGCTGTAGGTGTAGAGTGATTGACACAACAGACACTTGGGGTTTAACCACAACAGTTTACTGGTAAATTTAAAGTAGGCAATCACAACTATAGATTTACATAATAGAGCTGAGTGATACAAAAGGCCTTAAAAGAAAATAAAAGTTGCAAAATGCAAGTTCCTTTACCCTAGCTGTACTTAAGACTCCTCTAGGCTGCTTCTTCCTGCATCCTCTACAGGATCTGGTCTCCTGATTCTGCTTTTACTACTCTGGTCCTTCTGACTCTCTCTTTTTAAACCCTCCTCCCCACAAATCAAAAGTACTGCTTCTAGGGATGTCAGAGAATTCCGCCACGGATCTCGGTGAGGCCAAATGCCAGTGCATTCGCCCCCCCGAAATCCATGGCGGAACAAAGCCCCCCGCCCACCCACGAAATGGGCCCAGAACGGAGCACCTACCTGCTGCCGTCCGCACTGCATTGCGAATGGCGGCCGCATCTGTGGCCACCACTCGCTTCTTCCATATAGCCATGATAGGCTACGTAAATACTTATGTAGCCTATCACGGCTAACACAGGGACACCATTTGCGTCCCTGCAGAAGCCGTGATAGGCTACGTATTTACGTAGCCTATCACAGCAAAACTAAGGGAACGCAAATAGCGGCGGTTACGGCGGCCGCCATTTGCCTTCCCTTTTTTTTTCTGTAATAGGCTACGTAAATATTTACGTAGATTATCATGGCAAAAAAAAAAAAAGGGAATGCAAATGGCGGCCGCCGTAGCCACCGCCATTTGCATTCACTGTTCCCCCCCCCCGGCAAAATACAGGGACGCAAATGGCAGTGGCTATGGCAGCCGCCACCTGCATCCCTGTGCAGGCTGCCCAGCGGCCGGATGTCCGGCTGCAGATGGCCCTGGCCGGCAGCTCTGCAGAATCTCCTCAGAGCGGAGCGGGCTGGAGAGAATTTCGGGGGGAGGGATGGAGCACCTGCCCCCCACCGCGAATGTCACCCTTCGAAAAGGTAATTCTGTCCGGCTGGCTCTGCAGAGATTCTGTGGAGCCGCTGGCCGGGGCCACCCGCAGTCCCCTGGGACGAGACTTACCTGGGGCGGATGTTCCGGATGGTGGTGGCTCCAGTGGTGGCTTTGGCAGAGGCGGCGGCGGGAGCTGGTCTTCCAAACAGCTGCCGCCGCTGCCATTTGCAGTCTGTGTCTTCCCCCCCCCCATAGACGTGATAGGCTACGTAAAGACTTACACAGCCTATCACGTCTGGGTTTTAAAAAAACAAACACATGCTACGGCCACCACCATTTGCATTCCTTATTTTTCGCCGTCTTAGTCTACGTCAATATTTACGTACACTAAGACGAAAAAAAGAAAGAGGAACGCAAATAGCGCCCACTACGCTATTTGCGTTCCTCTTTCTTTTCTTCAACTTAGTCTACGTAAATATTGACGTAGACTAAGATGGTGAAAAATAAGGAAAAAGAGATGTAGGACAAGCCAGTGGTCAAAACCAAAGAGTAAAGCAGAACTAGGAATGTACGAAAGTCACTTACCTTTTCGAAGGGTGACATTTGCGGTGGGGGGAGGCGCTCTGTCCCTCCCCCCGAAATTCTGTCTGGCTGGCTCCGCTCCACAGAGATTCCGTGGAGCCGGCCAGGGCCGCCCGCAGCCATACATCCAGCCGCTGGGCAGCCTGCAGGGACGCAAATGGCGGTGGCCGTAGCCGCCGCCATTTGCGTCCCTGTATTTTGCCGTGATAGGCTACGTAAATATTTACGTAGCCTATCACGGTAACCCCCCCAAAACAACAGCAGATGCAAATGGCGGTGGCTACGGTGGCCGCCATTTGCGTTCCCCCCCTTTTTTTGCCGTTTTAGCCTACATAAATATTTTCGTAGGCTATTATGGTGAAAAAAAAGGGAACGCAAATGGCAACCACCACGCCTTTTGTGTTCCCCCCCTTTTTTTCCATAATAGCCTATGTAAATATTTAGCTAAAACGGTGAAAAAAGGGAACGCAAATGGCGGCTGCCATAGCCGCTGCCATTTGCGTCTGCTGTTTTTTTTTTTGTCGTGATAGGCTACGGAAATACTTATGTAGCCTATCACAGCCTCCACAGGGACGCAAATGGCGAATGACGGCCATAGACGTGGCCGCCATGCGTACGTCAGCGCGGATGGCAGAAGGTAAGTGCTCTGTTTCGCGTGCCTTTCGTGGGGTGGGGGGGCTGGGGGCTTCATTCTGTCACGGATTTCGGGGGAGATCCGTGGTGGAATTCTCTGACATCCCTAAGTAGAACCAAAGGACAAACCAGGAGACAGGCTTGTGAAGTTAGCCAGAGTTTAGGACCAAGGATCAAGTCAGGACTAGGGATGTCAGAGAATTCCACGACAGATCTCAGTGAGGCCGAATGCCAATGCATTCAGCCCCCCAAAATCCATCGTGGAATGGCCTGCCACCCCCCGCCCCCCACGGATCCCCCCCGGGACGAGACTTACCTGAGGCGGATGTTCCAGATGGCGGCGGGTCCAGCGGCTGGTCCTCCGAACGGCTACCGCCGCTGCCATTTGCAGTCTGTGTCTTCCCCCCGCCCCATAGACATGATAGGCTACGTAAAGACTTACATAGCCTATCACGTCTGGGTTTTTTTAAAAAAAACACGCGTACACAAATGGCGGCGGCTACAGCTGCTGCCATTTGCGTTCCTTATTTTTCGCCATCTTAGTCTACGTCAATATTTACATAGACTAAGATGAAGAAAAGAAAGGGGAACGCAAATAGCGCCCACTACGCTATTTGCGTTCCTCTTTCTTTTCTTCGTCTTAATCTACGTAAATATTGACGTAGACTAAGATGGCGAAAAATAAGGAACGCAAATAGCGGCGGCCGTAGCCGCCACCATTTGCGTACGCATTTTTGTTGTTGTTACCCAGAGCCCTCCACAGCTGGAAATCCGGCTGCGGATGGCCCTGGCCTGGGCCTGGCCGGCTGCTCCATGGAGCCGCCGCAGAGCACAGCTGGCCATCGAGGATTCCGGGGGGGGGGAGGACCGGATCGCCTCCCACCGTCGAGGATTCCGGGGGGAGGGACGGAATGCCTCCCCCCCCCCATGAACAGAATCCGCGAAAAGGTAATTCGCTTTCGTACATCCCTAGTCAGGACTGAAGGGCAAACCAGGAGACAGGATTGAAAAGCAAGCCAAAGAAACAAACAAAAACAAACACCCATGAAAGAAGAGCAACCCAAAGGTATAGAAACACATCATGAAGGCTTTGTTACTCAAGCAAGGCCCAACTGGAACAGGAAGTCCTTTTATATTCCTTTCTGTCCAGGAGGATCCAATAGCCAGGCTGAGTGGATGAAGTCAGTTCACCGAGAAGCTACCACCTGCAATTCAGCAGCTCACCACATGGGGCAGTGGTTCACTGATCCCAGCAGCTCCTGAGGGTATATCCCCCTCACCCCAAACTCCTCACTTATTTACTCCCCCGCTCAACCCCATAGGCTGCTGCTCCTGCTCACAGCACCAGGATAACAGGCCAAGATTTGCCTTTATGCCAATATAGGGAGACTTACTTCCGTCCTTACTCTTCTGCTGCTGTGCAGGAAAGATTACAGTCTGGTGTCTAGTCATTCAAGGGCAAATTCATAGCCTTGTGAAGCCAGTGGAAGGTGACCTATGGGCTTTAGGGAAAACAGTAGCGCAAGGGCGTGCAATTTCAACGAGCGACATAAGCAAGCAATATGCAAGTAAGTACAGGGAAGGGAAGATGGATGGAATGTGAAAGCAAAAACAGTATGACAGCAGTGAAACACAATGCTTGCCGCTTTAGTGGCCCCGTGGTGTTTGTTTACATTTTACTACTTTATTAAGAGCCAGGGAATCTACAGTGAATCCCCAAAGTCCAAACTTTGTGAAGATAAACCATTATTTTAATGCTTACCAGAAACCGGAAGGCTTTTAGGCAGCGCACTGTGACTGAGATTTGCAGCCTTAGGTTTTGCAGCCATAAATATATTGTCTAAGTAAATAAAGTGTTTTGACTCCTGAAGATATTAAGTAATGAATTTGATATAATTGCCAGCACAAATATCATTGGGGCATGTACAAAGCTTTTCCTTATGTTATTTTCCATACAGTACTGCTTGGAACAACAACTTTTATTTTTTTTATTTTCCTGTGATTTGATCAAACGGAAAAAGACTGGATGTAGAAATAGAGTGCAGTGAACCCATTATGCAGAAAGCTGGAGGGCTAGATCACGGGTGTTATTCCTTCCAGTCCTATACTACTACTACTATTACAGTATACTACAGAATAATGCAGTAACTACTGTTGGCCCTAATAGACTTTTGACCCTAGCAGATTCTGTAGTTTATGTCTTAAATAGCTGGAAATCAGACAAGCTAAAGTATTTCTTTGCACAAATACAACAAATAATTAATGCATGGAAGATGTAGTACTGGCCATTGACTTGGAAACCTGCAAAAGGGTATATAAGGTCCCAGGGAATTCAAGCAGTAGGGCCCAGGTTCCTTAGTTCTTGCTCTGCAGAGGGAATTTACAGCCCTGGGGGTGGGTGATGGCTGGGATTAGACCACCACTCCCTGCATGCTGTGGTCCTGATTGAGATCATGTCCCTATGCCTACTTGTGAGTAAAGAAAAAATACATAGGGAGCTGCACTCTGTGTCCTTAGCATAACATGAAGTTTGACCCTTAGTAATGATTAGAAAGAGTATTGTGACGTATTAATTCAGCCAGACCACTAGACCAGGGGATCTGATAAATAAATAGGAGCCTGGCTAGCTCTCTATATCAGTTACTCCAGGCTTGGCTCTTCAGTCTGAGCAATTTGTTCTGCTGAGTAGCCACATAGATCGACTCATTGTGCTTCAGCTTGCCTGCTTGATCCGGAACCTGCCAGTCCCTCTTTGGCCACATCTTCTTTCTCTGGCCCATTTGCTACTCATCTGTCTGCTCTGGAACCTGATCCCCAGTCCCTCTTTTACCACATCTTCTGTCTCTGGCCTGTTTGTGCCACAACTAGACACCATCTGTGACCTATTTATTTATTTATTGCATTTATACCCCGCCTTTCTCCCTCTCGCAAGGAACTCAAGGCGGCTTACATTATCCTCCTCCTCACCGTTGTATCCTCACAACAACAACCCTGTGAGGTAGGTTGGGCTGAGAGTCTGTGACTGACCCAAAGTCACCCAGTGAGCTTCCGTGGCCAAGTGGGGACTAGAACCCGGATCTCCCGGCTCCCAGTCCGTCACTCTCACCACTACACTACACTGACCTATGTTAGAGGTTGGCCAAGGCCTGACAAGGAATTAGGAAAAATCATGGAGAATAGGACTATCAAGGACTATTAGCCTTAGCAACTGAAGCAGAATCTCCAGGTATCCTGGACAAACACTGAAGGAGGCCTATGCCTCTATGCCCTGCTTGTGGGTTTCCTGAAAGAATCTGGCTGGCCAGTCCTGTGGGAAGAAGAATGCTGATCTGATTCAGGATGGCTCTCCTAATCTTCATATTCAAGCTAGTAAGATTCATGTGCCCCAAAGGAAGCTTTCCTGCACAACCCCAAAAGATGTGAATGGGAGCAGAGCAAGTGCATTACTTGGCTCTTGTGATACTCCCCTTCATGTCAATACGGCTAGTGCAGGAGAACTTCCTGATGGATTGTGTCCCTCAGCACCTATAGGACCTTCATGAAAAAGACTGACATTGCATGGAATCAACTTACAGTCTCCAAACTGCCACCGCATGTGCTATCACACAGCATTTCCTGTCATCCTTATTCTTCTTTTGGTGCTGTTAAAAACCAGCTAGACACACACCAATGTTTTTACTTGTATTTTTATCATTATGTATCATCATAGATCCGTATTGAGTTGCCAAGAATTTTGCAAGACAAGCAAGTGGCCCTGGAGAGCAAATGATCTAAAGTTTCATAGCAATGACAGCAGTATTTATGGAATATACTGAATAATTTTAGACTTGAAGCTTTTGGGCCTTTTATACAGAAATTAATTATTAAAGAACCCGTTGTGACTTTAAAAAGCACCAGTCTTTAGAGGGAAAAGAAAAACCAAACATGATTTATCGCAGGGGAAATATGTTAACAACTTGTTCCAGTTTTTGTAAGCTAGAAATGGTGGAATGTATTCTTAGTGAACTGTGGGTGCCTAGGCATTTCAATTTAAGCACTAGTATGAATTTCTTTTAATGTATGAATACAATTACGAGCTAATGGAAATTATGGCAATTTTTGCATAAGTGCAAAAGGACTTCCAAAACACATTTTTATTGTGGAGTTAGAAGTGGCATTCTAATTGGAAAATATTTGGAAATGTTGGAAAATCTATTTATTATCTTGAAATACTGGGTAAGCAATTTGATATGTGGATGGATTCTAAAGGAAGACTTCTGTACAATCAGCACGTGCCAACCAAACCCATGAATATTTTGATTATGTTGGGATAGCCAGAAGATTGGTGTAATGGTTTACTTCCTCAGGGGAATTGCCATAGCTCAGTCCTGATGAATCGATATACTCGAGGGATGGACAAATCTGTCAGTTACGTTTTCCCTCAATTTCTCATTCTTCCAATTTTAAATTTGCAAACTTTGATCATTTCCCCACTCTTAAGTTCAGTTTGTCCTGAACTTTGAGATTCTTTTGTAAAAATTTCCATGAAAATCCATCAGCATTTTTGTGCACATTTCTCCTAATACATGTATTTTTGTATGCATTTTTGCCTAATATACACATTTTTGAAAGCAATTTTCCTAATATAATGCATTTCTGAATGCTGTTTCCCCTAACAGATGCATTTCTGTTTGCATTTTTTTAATTGGAAAACTCCACTGCAAAATTTGGAGAAGTGTAAATTTCAAATGAGAGCTGAGTTTTGGTTTGCATGGTAGTTTGAAAATGTGAAATTTGATAAGCTTGAATTAAAATGTGAATTGAATTAATTTCTCCCCCATCCCTAATAGAAACAAATATACCATTCTATAAATATTTGAAGCCCCAGGACTTTTATCTAAGGAATTTCTCACAGTAAGGCTAGAAATGGCCTTCACGAGGGAAGTGCAATGGGTTTAACAGTATAGGTCTAGGTGGATCATAGTACTAACTTGACATAAACTAGTCCCTGTATCTTTCATGGTCTAACAGTCACCCAAGTTTTACTGCAATGTTTTTATGTCACATGCTTTAGTTATTTTAATGTGATGAGCAGATGAATTCAAGTGCATGAGTTGTTTGATTATTATGGCAACTGGGAATTGTAAACCCACCGTACAGCCTAATCTTTACATTACATGCAAGTAAGCCCTGTTGAAACCAGGGGAACTTACTTGTCATGTGGTATAAGGTACGGAAGTATAAGATGGGCAAATAGGTAGATGTGATGCATCTCACTCCTTTAGAGTGGGATGAGAATTTCTTGTGCCAATAACTGCACACCAGCAAGTGTGGAAGTTTCATGGTACAGCATTTCATACCAGATAGCACCATTTAGTTTTAGGCATAACTTTTCACTGACTTCAAAAAGTTCTTTATATCATTCCACTGATTTTAACCAGGGGTTGAATTAATGAAGCTGCTTGCACATGATAAGGTTACTAAAGGAAAAGACTATTACCTTTCCCCCCTCCATTTATTGCAAAATTGTAAATTCCATCTATCTAGAACAGAACCTATGCTTTGTTGGGAAAGATATACAGAAGAACACCCAGAGCCTATTTTTCTGGTTCACCCATGAGCATGAAAAAGAGCAGCAGAACATAGCAGTAGCACATTGGCTGTTCCCATTTGTTCCCATTGTTAAGCGTTGAGAAATAGAAGCATATCATACAAAGCGACCTCAAACCAAATCAGGAATCCTGTTTGTCTCTCTGGTCCACTATTGCCTCTTCTGACCAACACTGGAGCTCCAGGGTCTCAGACAGAGGTCTTCCACATTACCTACTACCTAGAGATGTACAATTTCCAGAAATTTTGAGGCCGTGGAAAAAACTTGTTTCTTTTTCTGGAAAAAATGGAAATTTCGGAAAAAATGGAAAACTAAGCAACACCTTTTTTTTTAGTGCTCTTTACAGATCTAAAGCCCCTTTGTTGCTTTCAGACAGCTTTCCCCAACCTGGTGCTCTCCAGATTTTTTGGTCTTCAGCTCCCATTAGCCTCAGGCAGCATGGTCAGGAATGTTGGGCAGTGTAGTCCAAAACACTTGGAGAGCAACAGGTTGGGGAGGGCTGCTTTATAAAGCAGCCTTTATATTCCTAAAGTTATATTGTGCATAACATAGTTTACTCAAAAAATTATCATTATATTTTAAAACTATTAAAAGTAAACTCAGTAATTTGTAATTATTGTCTGACAAGATTAGAACTACATTAAATGACTGCTAGAGCATCAGAAACACTATATTTTTTCTATAGAAAAAAACCCGAAACTGTCAAGAATGCACATTCACTGTCAAGAATGCACAATGGTGACTCTACTCACATGTTGGGAAACTGAGCATAAATGTCTATCAGTAAATTATACTTCTGTTCAATAATTTGAATAAGGAATGAAATAACTATGCTGGGAATCTTACAGAGAGGATTAAAAACATTTTTCTCCGTGGCTTCATTATTCCCAGTCATTTTACTAGGGATGGCACAGGAGTCCGAGCAGGGGGTGGAGTTCAACAGACTCCCCCCCCCTGGCCTGGCCACCCAGACCCCACTCACTGGGTGCATGGGGCTCTCTTGCCTATTCGGCGACTGGCGGGAAGCACTGCGAGGGCGTCTGTCCCCTTACCAAGCTGCAATTATGCGCACAAACACTGCTCTGAGTTACTTCTGCATATGTAAAGCTGCATCTAAGGCTGCCTTAAAGGGGCAATGACTCACCATTACAAGTGTAAAGGCTTTATGCCTGTAATTTTGAGTCATTGCCCCTTTAAGGCAGCTATGGATGCAACTTTAAATATGCGGACGTAACCCAGAGCCACGATTGTGCGCACAATTGCAGCTTGGTAAGGGGACAGATGGCCTCTCATTGCTTCTCAAGAGGTCGCTGAGCCATCCTTTAATTCCCGCAGCATGGCTCGCGTGGGCAGGCAGAGACAGCGGCTTGGCGATTGCCCAAAGATACCAGACGGAGGTGAGTCCATCCATTTCTACAAAGTGTTCCTATTACATAGTTTTTAGAAATAATTTTTCTGAGTGGGGGGAGTAAAGACTGGGTAACAATATATGCATACTTTGTTTTAAATTCTAAAATAATCCTAATCCAAAGCTGTTCAGTTTTTCCAATTTTTCAGAAAAAAAACAAAAACAAAAACAGTCCTTGAAAAAACCTGGAAAAAACCCATCCCCCCACATTTTTTCCAGTTTTTTTCCCCAGGCCTTCACATCTCTACTGCTACCTCAGCCTTCCCCAACCCGGTGTCCTCCAGATGTGTTGGACTGCAATTCCCAGCATTCCCAGCCAGCATGGCCCAGGCTACCTGTGCTACCTGATTCTTTATTTAGAAAAACCTGGAGATGCCGGGAAATGAACCTGGGACCTTATGTATGCAAAGCTCTACTTCTACCATTGAAAGTTATGCTTACTCCCTTCCCTAAAATTTGATGGGATTAGGGATGGCAGAGAAATCCTCTGTGGACTCCAATGAGGCCAGATTCCAAAGAATCCGGCCTCTGGAATCTGCGGCGGAGCGGCTCCATTAACCTCCGGCTCCAGAGGATTTCACATGGGGTGGCTACCTTCTCCCTAGACCAGGCAATACGCTAATGGCGGTTGCCATTAGCCTATTGCTGGGAGAAATACAGGTGTAAATAGTGTATTGGATGCTCCTTGCAGCCGTAAAGCCCTGACTTTGACCTAATTACAGCCGTTTAGGACTGTATTTAAGTCAAACATGGTGCTTTACAGCTGCAAGTGGCATATAATATGCTATTTACATCTGTATTTCTCCCAGTGATAGGCTAATGGCAGCTGCCATTAGTGTATTGCCTGGTCTAGGGAGCAGTGCTCCCTAGACCAGGCGAGAGCACTGGGGTGTGTGTGGCTGCACCGAGGCCCCTCTTCCCCGTGCTGGCCTTTGCCAGCTGGCACGCGGAAAAGGGGCCTCGGCACAGCCCCCCCCCCCAGCGTTCTCGCCCTGGGAAGGACAGGGCAAGAGCGCTGGGGGGGGGCTGCGCCAAGGCCCCTCTTTTCCGCACCGGCTTTTGCCAGCCAGCGTGTGGAAGGGGGACGGCGACAGTGCCCCTCCCAGCGTTCTCACCCTGAGAAGGACAGTATGAGAGCACGGGGGGGGGAGGCTGTGCCAAGTCTCCTCTTCCCTATGCCAGCTGGCACGTGGAAGAGGGACGATGACAGCCAGTGATAGGGTAATGGCAGCTGCCATTACCGTATCGCCTGGTATAGGGAGCCGGAGTGCTGCTCTGCAGAATCCTCCCCGAGCGGAGCTGCTCTGGAGGATTCGGGGGGGGGGGGGAGGAACGGATCTCCTCCCCTGCCCGGGCGGATTCCCCACTGGATCGGAAGGTGGGGAATCCGTACATCCTTAGGTGGGATATATTTGGTATTGCTGCCTCCTGTTAAAAAGGCAGTTAGCAGAGAAAAAACAAAAGGCAGAACAGAATGAGCGTTTACCAGTCCCACATTTACACAGAAGGCTAAAAAAGGGAGACCACACTGTGAAGGAACTGTAAAAGCTTTACTCACAAATATTCTTGCATATGTATGCAGGTACAGTGTAGGGTTTCAAGCAGAAGTTTGTTTAGTCCATTTCTTTGTGTTCCCTAACACTGGCAGAGGAGAGGGAGAGCAAAGCACGTGTTCTCCCAACTACGGAGGAAGGCAGAGAGATGGGGGCAGGGAGGAAGGGGAAGAACAAGAAACTGTTGGTTACAGAGATCCTAAGGCTAGCTCTGCCCAAAATTCTCATGAATTAATTGTAACACTGCTCCCTTCCTGCAACTTGCAGATGAATATTCCCAACAAAAACAAGGGTGGAAGAAGATTTGGTCAAGGTTCTGCTGCACTTGACTACCTCTGTCTTGCTGTTGCAAGACTCCAAAGGGTTTGAACTAGAGGATCTGGTAACAGGGCAAAGGAGCACTTTACTTCCTTAGCAACCTCCCAGCTAGAAGGAGCTATCAGCCTGATTGCTGACATTCTGCAGCGCCACACAGGACGCAGTTAAAAAGTTGTACTGCAGCTCATTAGCCCAGCTGGACCAGGTAATCTGGTGAGCCAAATGGAAATTAATGAGAGCCTTTTATTTGGCTGTAGGAGGCTGAGGGCCAAAGCACACAATTACCTAGCTTATGTTGGCTAGTTTCCAGCTCTCAGCTTGTGGCGGTCCCCTCATTTGTCATAAGCCCAAACTACAGTTCTATGCATCGTCATAAACCTTCCCAATTTGGGAATGATCAGTTCCATGATAAACTGCAGCTTCTGCTCATGGCTCACAATTCAGATGACATATTTATTTCGATCAGAGAGCAGCAGCAGGCCAAGAATGAAATGGCTACTGCCCACCGCAAGCAAGCTGTTTTAGCCTTCAGTAACAAGTAACAGCAATGAACCCCCTGGAGTCTCTGCTGCAGGGAAGAGAATGGATGTAGTTTCGAGCGTAGGCTTTGCATCTATACTGTCCGTATTTCAATCCCTGCATTTTTATTCAGACACCGAAGGGCAGAAATATAGTTATCTGAGACCCTGGAGAGTCATTCCCCACCTCTGCAAATTCCAATATGGTGGGTAGGGTACTGGTCTGACTTGGTATGTCAGCTTCTCCCAAAATCATATCTTCATGCTTTATTGGAATCACCAAAACTGACATGAAATGATCAATTCCATCCCAGTTTTTATAGCCTGCACTGCTGAATTCAAACGCCCATGTACAATTCTACTGAAAACCAGACTAAGAAGACGGATAAAGCTGCCTAACAGAGTGCCACTCTTTTGTGACTTAAAAAATACCTAACGCATAAAGAGTTACTCTCTTTCCAGCATGAGGTTTCCTAGAAAACCAGATTAAGTTGATAACTTGTGCCTGGGACAGAATAGGGGTTCTGTTGGTGTACTGTCCGTCCCGCTCACATTGCTCAACAGTCTCCCTTTCTGAGCAAGCCGGGGTAGTTGACAACCATGGGGCTGTCCCAAAAGGTATCTGGCCCCACCCATGCTTCTGGGCACACTCTGGACCTCGTTTTCTGTGCTGGATGGGGTGATAGTGATCTGAGACTGGAGGAACTCTCTATAGTTCTGTTGTTATGGACAGGTCACTGCCTGGTGGGGTTTAGAGTTGCTGGCACCCAGAACCTCTGCAGGGGTGGAGGGCCGATTAAGATGGTCTGCCCCAGGAGGCTGATGGATCCAAGTGGTTTCTTGATGGCTCTTGGGGATCTTCCTGATGCCTCAGCAGGCGATTCTGTTGAAGCCCTGGCTGATCTCTGGAATGGAGAAATGACCAGGGCTGTGGACACAATCGCTCCTGAGTGTCCTCTCTCATGAAGTGGAGCCACACCAGCACCTTGGTTTTCTAGGGAGCTGGAAGTGATGAAACAAGTGAGAAGATGACTAGAGTGATGTCGGCAGAAAACTTGGAGTGAATCTGATTGAACACGGGCTAGAGCCTAATTGAAGGGCTATCCTGTGGCAATATGGGCAGCAAAGAAGATATTTTTTTCTGCCACTATTGCATCTGCAAAGAGCCGTCCAGTGGAGCTTTTTCGAGTGGTCAGGGGTCTTTTATACACTAGCCTGCAAGAGGATAATTTAAACCTCTCGACAGCCCTCTGTGAACAATTTGCTCAGCACTTTGCAGACAAAACCACTTGGATCTGCTCTGACTTGGATGCTACAGTTGATACAGACTCAGTGGATGTAACTGAGGCCTCTGCTTGTCCAGTGTTGATGGATACTTTTCAGTTTGTACAGCCTGAGGATGTGGACAGGATCCTGGGAGAGATGAGAGTCTCCATGTGTGTTCTAGATCCTTGCCCTTCCCGGCTCATAAAAGCAGCCAGAGGTGGACTGGCCAAGGAGATAAGGGGAGTGGTTAATGCCTCCCTTGGGCAAGGCAGAGTTCCAGCCTGCCTGAAGGAGGCAGCGGTGAGACCTTTGTAAAAAAAGCCCTCCCTGAACCCCACCATATTGGATAATTATCGGCCAGTCTCCAATATTCCATTTCTGGGCAAGATATTGGAGTGTGTGGTGGCCTCCCAACTCCAGGGATTCCTGGATGAGACAGATTATCTAGATCCATTTCAATCTAGCTTCAGACCCAGTTATGGGACAGAAACAGCTTTGGTCACCTTGGTGGATGACCTACTCCAGGAACTAGACTGGGGGAGTGTGTCCCTGTTGGTTCTGCTGGACCTCTCAATGGCTTTCAATACCATCGACCATGCTATCCTTCTGGGCCGCCTCGCTGGGATGGGACTTGGAGGCACTGTTTTAGAGTGGCTCCATTCCTTCTTGGAGGGGCAGACCCAGAAGATGGTGCTGGGGGACTCCTGTTCGACTCCCTGGCCATTGGCTTGTGGAGTTCCTCAGCATTCTGTTTTGTCCCCTATGCTATTTAACATATACATGAAACCACTGGGAGAGGTTGCCTGGAGTTTTGGGGCTTGGTGTCACCAGTACGCTGATGACACCCAACTCTACTTTTCCTTTCCACCTAATTCCAAGGAAGCTGTTGGGGTGCTGAACCGGTGTCTGTTGGCCATAATGGACTGGATGAGGGCAAGCAAATTGAAGCTTAATCCAGACAAGACAGAGGTGCTCCTGCTCAGTTGAAAGATAGATCAGGGAACAGGGATTCAGCTTGTGCTAGATGGGGTTACACTCCCCCTGAAGACACAGATTCATAGCTTGGGTGTACTTCTGGATTCAGCCCTGAGCCTGGATGCCCAGGTTTTAGCGGTGGCCAGGAGTGCACTTGCACAGTTAAAGCTAGTGCACCAGCTGCGCCCGTTCCAAGTCAGATGTCTGACTTGGCCACAGTGACACATGCCTTGGTTACATCCCGTTTGGATTACTGTAACGCGATCTATGTGGGGCTGCCTCAGAAGAGTGTTTGGAAACTTTAGCTAGTTCACAGAGCTGCTGCCAGACTGCTGACTGGGGCTGGCTACAGGGAGCATACAACTCCCCTGCTAAAACAGCTTCACTGGCTCCCAGTCTGTTTCTGGGCACCATTCAAAGTGCTGGTCATGTCCCATAAAGCCCTATTCGGCTCGGGTCCAGGTTATCTGAAAGACAGTATTCTCCCCTATGAGCCTGCTCATGCCCTGAGATCTTCTGGGGAGGCCTTTCTTGCCGTCCTGCCACCATCACAGGCACGTCTGGTGGGAACGTGGGGGAGGGCCTTCTCAGTGGCTGCCCCAAGGCTCTGGAACTCCCTTCTCAGGGAGGCGAGAGTGGCACCCTCCTTCATATGCTCTCGCAGGCATGTACAACCTTTTTGTTCCTTCAGGCTGTTAGGGGATAGCTAGTCTGGACCTGTGAGAATATGGCGGATGGATACTATATTTCTTGTTGTCTTTTAACATTTTTATATTTTATACAATTTAAATATTATTGATGTTTTAATTATATTTTTAGCTTTTGTATACTTCTATTTATACTTCTATTTTAGGTTTTAATTGTACAAGTTTTCATATTGTAACGCTGCCCTGAGTCCCAGTATTGGGAAGAAGGCAGGATATAAATCAATATAACAACAACAACAATAAACTACTAATGCCTTTGAGCAAAAAAGAAGCTCTTAGCATCTAGCCCCAAACCTGCTTATTCTGCTGACTGTGGAGGGCAGAAGATATTTCTTCTAGCAATCCTGGTAACATTGAAAGACTTTAGTGGCATTGAAAATCTCCCTACTATGCCTTATTCAGATAAATAACTGACACACCATTCACCTACATATGCTGTGAGCCTGAAAAAAAGAAATATAAAATGTAATTAGCTCTTATCTGCACCATAATTCCCAACTCAGCATAATGTAATGTGAGAATATTTTTTTTAAAGCACAGAAATAAGGAACACTGTGTGTGTGCGCATGTGTGCGCACTCCCCCCTCCCACAGAGTTTTTAGTTGAGTCAGTTTTTCTGTTATTGCTTAAGCTTGTGCTTCATTATTTAGGCATAGCCATAAAGGAACAACAAACTGCAATGAATGTAAGATGTTGGTAAATAATTCTAATCTATCCATTCATAAATTACAGGACAGTAAAAATCCTCCAAATAAAAACTGGTAGCTTTGTTTTTAATTGCCCAAAGTGTTTCTTTTCCATACTTCTCTGGTTCTTGCAATAAAAGCAGAAATTCTTCAAAGCTGAATTGAGTTCATGCCACCTGAAAATGGTATGGGCATCAGTACTCAAAATAAAAGTGGTGTTCTCTGGCAAAAGACTCCTAAGCAAACTTAGCTGTCATGGGATAAAAGAAGAAAAATCCTCTTGTGGATTTATTTTATTTATTTATTTATTAAATTTATTAATCGCCCATCTGGCTGGTCACCCAGCCACTCTGGGCGATGTACAACACACCATAAAACAATTTAAAACAATAAAATTCTACCATAATTTTTTTTTTAAAATACCCTAACCCACCCCAAATGCCTGCCTGAACAACCACGTTTTTAATGCATGACGGAAGCTCATTAAAGAGGGGGCATGACGGAGTTCCCTAGGGATCTGTAACTGGTTAAAGAACAGGAAGCAGAATAGGAATGAATGGACAATTCTCACAACTGGAGGGATGTAAACAGTGCCCCCCACGGATCTGTATTGGGGGAGGGCTTTTATGCTTTTCCATATGTGATCTGGAGCTAGGAGTGCGTAGTGAGATGGCCAAGTTTGCTGATTACCTCCAAATTATTTAGGGTGGTTAAAACAAAAAGGGATTGTGAAGAGCTCCAAAACGATCTCTACAAACTAGAGAAATGGGTATCAAAATGGCAAATGCAGTTCAATGTAAGGAAGTAAGTGTAAAGTGATGCACACTGGGACAAACATTCCTAACTTCATATATATATGCTGATGGGTTATGAGCTGGCAGTGACTGACCAGGAAAGGGATCTTGGGGTTGTGGTGGAAATGTCAACCAGTGTGCAGCTGCTGTGAAAAAGACAAATTCTGTGTTGGGGATCATTAGGAAATTAATAAAAAATAAAACAAAAGATTTTCAGCCAGCTGAAATGGAACCTTTAGTTTTAAACTCAAAATGTAACAACTGTCTTGCAAAGAAGCGTTACCATTTAAGCTGCTAGCATGAAATAGGAAGCCCATTAAAGAAAAGGAAAGATGTATCTGCTTACTTTCCTCAGTCTCTGACTTCCTCTATGGTAATCTGTCACAAACCATAGTCAGACTTGTTATCATCTTGTTATCACCTCATTCACTTGCCAGAGCAAATTACCCTGATGCTCCAGGAGATGATGTCATCACTCATGCTCCAAAAAATGTCCCAGAGCTGTGCTCCCTTGTATTCCCCCTCCACTGCACAACTGTATACGGTGCCTGTTGCATATGGTGCAGATGCAAATGAATCAGAAAAGGTTTCCTTCATTGCTACCCTGACACAGCTTTTTAAACAAGTTATTTGCTGCAATTGGCCCACTCTGGCACATTGGACATTGGCTACACTCTAGTAATTGACTCTGCCCTTTCAATTTGTTTCAGATCCTCTGTAAATTGTAGGGACCAGTACCAATGAAGTGACAGAAAAGGGAGCAATCTCAGCTTTGAAGTAGGCCTGGTATTTTACAGTTCAACCTGGCTAACCACAAAGCAGTCATTGGATTTTTCATAGAGACTTCTGCAATCCCATCACTAGCAACGATGTTCTATGAATTTTTGAGAAAAGAACAATTTAACAGGTTGGTCACCCCATTTGGGTCACTGTGTCCTGTGCAGTTGCAATATTGTATAGACTGAGTTTATGGGGCGGTCATTATAACGCCCACTATCCCTTTCCTCAATCTCCAGATGTTGACATGACCTTTTGTACAAAGCCTAGATGTGTACAAGCTGTATCAGGTCAATAACAGGGAAGCCAGTGGCACAGAAGCAGTTTCCAGAGAAACATCTATAACTACAAAGTTGCCCTATAAAATGGGCGACTACCCAAAATTGGTAACCAGAATTCAAAATCTGCTTTCCATCCTTTGTTCTCTTTACATAGCGCTAGCTACACTAGATTTTTTTAAAAAATATATTGATACAGTACTGCCAGTATATGTGTATGTGGCACTTCACAGAGTTGCATAAGTAAAAAATAAATAGGTCTCTGCTTCCAAGAAGCCTGCATATCTAGAACTGACAAGGGGTGAAACAACATAAAGAGAAGGGAGGGAGGAAGGGAAGAAGGTAGAATGGAGGTGAATGTAAGCAAGCCAAGGTCCATGTACACACACTTGGTTGCAGTCTGGAATGAAGACTGAGCAAGAGGTTAAGTCAAAAGCCTGTTATAAGAGGTGGGTTCTGAAGTGGGTGACTACAGGCACACTTTCCTGGAAGTAAGCCCCACTGAATATAGTAGGACTTGCTTCTGAGTACACACGCGATACAAGTGGTTGTATTGCACGAAATGCACAATCAATCTGAATAACTATTTCCCCCAAGATGGCTATGTATATTCCTTTTGTTAATCTCCTTTTTATTGTTTTTAATAACTGAATTGGAAGTCCTATCAGGTGCTACAGGAAGAGGATGCAGCTCAAATGCTTTAAATAAACAAACAAAAGTAAGATAGTCGAGTGCATAATGTCACCACGTGGCAAGAAAAAATATAAAAAGTAAATCCCCTTTGGCTTATCATAATCCATATTTCCCAAGCATCACAGAATCTATGCAAACGTAAAATTAATTCATCATTTTCTATGTTGCTCAGCTCATTCAGATGAGTAAATTTGTACTGTATTTTTATTTGTTGTTCTTGGCTGAGGTTCTACAAAGTAGTGGGTGATTTCTCCCATTGCCTATCAACACACGATCATATTAGCAACTATCCTATTGCATTCTTTGTGGAGTTAATGCTCTAAGGGTGTAATCCTATGTATGTTTAGACAGAAAAGGTCCTACAATTCCCAGCATGTCCCAGCCAGCCTTATGAATTGCAGGACTTTTTTCGGTCTAAACATGCATAGGATTGCATCCTAAGGCTGCAATCCTAAGCACACTAAGGCCACAATCCTATGCACCTTTAGACAGAAGACAGTCCTACAACTCCCAGCATTCCCCAGCCAGCATAGCATAGCTATGCTATGCTGGCTGGGGAATGCTGGGAGTTGAAGGACTTTCTTCTGTCTAAAGGTGCATAGGATTGTGGCCTTAGTAGGGAGTAAACCCCACTGAACAGAGTAAGCCTTATACATGGGATTATGCTGTAGATCAAGTATTGCTCAGAACTTGTAGGCTAATGGAGAAGATCTGTCTGCTGTTCTGCAATGCACATGTATCAGTGATTGTTCAGACTGAATGAGCAACACTATTTCTTTCACTGAACTTCAAACCCACTCCCTCACTGCATATAAGTTATGGAAATTCATGCAGAGCCAACCTCCTGATTAAAGCAATTGTGATTATCCATATGATTAGTTTACTCCTTGCTTTGACCTGCATTTTTACTAAGCATTTAGAAGCATAGGTCTTCAGCAAAATAATAGAGGTTCTCTATCTCTCTGCTTTGAATTCACATAGAGGGAGCAGTTTAGTTTGTTCCATCAACAAAAATATCACTGAACTGTTTTATTTTCGGTACAGCCTTGAAAACATCAAACGCAGCAGAAAATTATTTGTTCTGTGGCATAGAGAAGAACAGAAATTCTGAAGTGTGTGCGGGGGGAGGAAATACCACCACAGTTTTGCAAAGTCTGTCTGTGGTGCTTCCTTGTTGTCAAGAGCGCCCTTGCTGCCTTCTGAAATCCTCAAGTAGCCAGAATCAACACAGAGACGATAGGGCTCTTTTCCAAGGCTTTATTTCCATTCAACCTAATGACGCTTACAGATGCTAATTGCCTGAGCCTAATGAGGGAAACTAAAGAGAGCTGTCTACCAGAGGTTTCTAGCCTTAGTGAAATCAGTTGCTCTCCATTTGGAGGACAGAGGCGGGAAACTTCTGGATTTAAGAGCTAGGAGGCGAAAGTCCGCCCCTTTCCCGTGGGGCATCATTCAGGGCGCAGCTGTTGATGTCGCGCCAAGCGGGCTGAGCATCTCTTCTTGGCGCCCTCCATCTCCCGCTTGTCCCAGCGCCTAGCGTCCCGAAGCTCCAGTTGTCCCTCCCCCTGCCTGCCAGGGTGGCTACCACTCTCGGGAATGTCAGCACAGAGGGGCTCTCCCTCCAGCGGCGCCTCTGAACAGCACACAGGTTCCTATCCCACGGTTTCTATCTCTTCTTCAGAATCAGAACTCCTTTGGGGCTCTATGGGCTCCAATCCGACCCTGACACTTGTAAACTTGGGTGCAATTCTTCTGTTGCCTACTAAACCCCCTTTCAGATGGGCAGGGTTTCATGGCAGAATGTCTGAATCCAGCAACATCGAGTTGTAGCAGTTTTACTGTGTGGCAGTGACACTTCCTCTTGGCACACTCCTCCATAATGTCTGCGAGTCAAACTCCATGTTACACTAATTGCATGGTGTGTAATTCAGCTTTAGCTTTTCCTTTACTTTAGTGAAAGCACCCAGGGCCCCAATTCAGATTGGGGCCACCACACACAGGAAGGGAGGGAGGGATTAACCCTTTCCCCCACTGTTTGATTCCTGAAATCCTCCCTCAAGCATAGTGGTGGGTTAATCACAACAACAAAAAGTCTCTGTTGGCTAACCCTCAGCTGCATGTGATTTTGGGAGCAGGGGTGGAGGTGGGGAAATCCAGCCTACCTGGAGTCACAATCCAGCCCTCTGCACTTCCCCAGAATGCCATGTCTGCATCCCCTTGCCTCCCCCTTTCTTTTGACCACTGATCATTTGGTTGCTTCTCTGCTTTTTGTACAGTCTCTCCCCCCCCCCGCGCCCCATTCTAAAAGGCTGAAATGCCTCTCCTAATGCTTAATTACTGACAGTTGTTGGGAATACTGCAACCTCATCTGCAAGTTACTGGAAGGGGGCAATGCTGCAGTTAGTTAATTCATGAGAATTTTGCCCACAGCTAGCCTTAGGATCTCTATAGCCTACAATGTGGTTTCCTGTGATTTCTTTATTTTGCTCCCCCCCGACTTCTACCATTTGTGGGAGCACATATGTTTGCTGTCACACTCCTGCTAGTGTAATAGAACATAAAATGGACTGAACAAACTCTTTTGAAACTCTGTGCTGTACCTGCATTGTATATGCAAGAATATTTGTGAGTAAAACTGTTTTCTTTCCTTCACTGAAGAAGGAAATAGATAGCCTGTGTGCATGTGGTACCGATAAATACCAACCTGCCTGGTCACTGAGGTCATCGGAGGGCTTGTCCTGGTGTTAGGGATGTATGAAAGTCACTTACCTGAACCCGAAAGTTGATTTGTGGTGGGGGGGAGGCGCTCCGTCCTTCCCGCTGAAATTCTGGCCGGGGGGGGAGGCTCCCCGTCCCTCCTGCTGTGAATCCTGTCCTGCCGGGACGCAAATGGCGGCGGCCGTAGCCGCCGCCATTTGCGTCTCTGCACTCAGCCGTGATAGACTACGTAAATGTTTACGTAGCCTATCATGGCTGAGTGAAAAAAACAACCGCGCATACGCTATTTGCGTTCCCCTTATTTTTGCCGTAGTCTGCGTAAATGTTTACATAGACTACACGTGCCAAAATAAGGAATGCAAATGGCGGCGCCCGTGGGTGCCGCCATTTGCGTACGTGTGTTTTTTTTTCCTTTCACTCAGCCGTGATAGGCTACGTAAACATTTACGTAGCCTATCATGGTGTTTTTTTAAAATCTAGCCGTGATAGGCTACGTAAATCTTTACGTAGCCTATCACGTTTTTTTGTTTTGTTTTTTTAAAAACTTGGAAATGGCGGCGGCGGCAGCCGGTCAGAAGACTGGCCGCCGCCGAACCGCTGCTGGAGCCGCCGTCACCAGGGACATTCTCACAAGGTAAGTCCCATCCCGGGGGGGGGGGGCGGGGGGCAGAGCTTTTCTCCACCAATTTCGGGGGGCCGAATGCTCTGGCATTTGGCCTCCCTGAGATTCGTGGAGAAATTCTCTGACAGCCCTATGGTGGTTCCACATGGCCTGTGGCCAGATTGGAGTCCACCAGGAGAAGATCCTTCAGCATGGCATCCCTCTGGAATTCCCTGTCTCTGGACATCAGGCAGGCACCAACACTGTGTTGTTTCTGGCGCCTCCTGAAAACAGCACTGTTCCAGAAGGCATTGTGTTTTTTAAACAAGTATAATTTTAATGTGGTGTTTTAATCTTTTTATTCTTTAATGTTTTATTCTGTGTGTTCACCGCTCCGAAATCTGTTCTAGATATAAAATGGTATATAAATATTATTAAATGAATAAATGAATAAATCCGCATTCTGTTTTGCCTTTTTGTTTTTCTCTGCTAATTGCCTTTCTAGTAGGAGGCATCATGACTAAATAATCCCATCAGTGATAAGTGTTCTAAGCTACAGTATGCAGGCATTTTTTGCCCCCTCCCTTTCGCCTTTGGCTTTGTCCCCTTTGCCGTTAGCCCTGGCCGCCGCTGGAATGCGGCCCCCAGTAACTTCTCTGACTGAAACTGAATTTGGCCAGTGGGATGAAAGAGGTTCCCCACTCTGCACTACATGACTAGTGTACGGTGTGGTTTGGCTCTGAAATGGAACCTTTGTGTATAGCGAGAGGTGCAGGCTTCCAATGGCAGGGCAGACTTGTGTCCAAAGTAAACCCCATGCAGGTAGAGGTCAGGGCTGTGCCTCCTGGCCCCTGCCCCAGTCTCCAAGCATTGACAGTTTGCACAGGAAGAATGCAAAAAGAGAAACGAGCACTCAAAAATACAGATATACGGACTGTGTAAAAACTTCTCCATTTGTGTTTCATGGATTGTCAGGCGCCTTTTGTTCCATGGTCAGCTCGCAGACGGATGCGGATATTTTTCGTCAGGTGGAAAAATACGCAAATAATTATGTAAGAGGTTGCATAACAATTTACATAATTTACCGTAGTACCATAATTTACCATTTAGCTTTTCTTCAGCAGAAATGTGTGTGTTTTCCTATGAATAAAGATGTGTACATTTCGGGAAAGTTAAAAAAAAAAAGTCAGAAGGTCCACAGACTCTGCACAGCCTGAGGGGTTTACTCCACAGCAGATTCTGGAAGCTGGATCCTTAGAAATCCGAGCTCATTTTAGTCCTTCTTGAATTTCTCCAGCATCCCTACTCAAAAGTACCAAGAATGAAAATGTATTGTGGTCCATTGCCATTTTGGAACAGTAGGCTCCTTCTTCAGGGGCAATCCTCTACATCTAAATTCTGAAATCAGACGAAAACACCTTACAGAAATAGTAACTCATCCCCTGTTGGTGCAAGAAAAATAGTCAGTACTTCTGGGAGCTGCTTTAAATTGTTTTAGAAACTGGATGTATAAGATTGCCCCTGAAGAAGAAGCCGCATACTGTTTCGATACATGTTGGGCTGCAATAATTTTTCATTGTTGGCACTTTTAAGAACTAGTTTCTCTTCTTGCATTCTTTCTGGTTTTGGTCATTCCCCTTTTTCATTTTTGTTTGTAGTTTTCACAGTGGCTTACGAGTGTATGCATGTAAACTCTATGCCTTAGATTCTATATGCATTCTACCCTGGGAAAATGGAGGATATTAAGTGCATGTATGGAGCTTAGACATATTTGGGTGTAACTAGATAGGATCTTGTGAAACCCACACCATTAATGCATGGGAATTACAGGCACAGTCTGTGGCTGACCTCAATCCCCCACACACCCCATACATTTCTTTCTACACAGAAAAAAAAATCTGAATAGGGCTATTGCAACCAAGTATGGGAATAAAGATACTTGAGGCATTCAGTCTTTTTGAATCCTAATATGAAATTACTTCATCTGCACCTCTCAGACTAACGTGCAGAATAGAACTTACTTATCTACTGGATTTCACACTTTCCAAATGTTATCACTCAAAAATAAATATTAAAATACATTTAAAATGAATCTTTTTAAGTATGTTTAAGAGAAAATAGACAAAAATAGTCAAATACAAATAGAAGTGTATATTCTGAGAAAAAAATATGTTTAGGAAAGTATCTTGAGAGAAAACATGTTGTTAAAAAATGAATATGCATGAAAATCCATATTGTCATGTGAAATGTTAAATAAAATGTCAGAGCAATGTAGAAGTGTGATGGGGTGGACGTATGGGTTAACTTAACACATATAAAAGTGAAATGGACCAGAAATAGACTGAAATTCCCCACGTGAGAATCAGAATTGGAAAGTTCTTTTTGCTTTTGTTGCCTGTGCAAATCTGTCATATTTAAAGCCACTCTATATTTAAACCAGTGGAGGCTGGTGGCTCTGATGTCTGTGGGGCCACTCCTGGTTTCAGTCAGAACCCTAAAGGAGTTATCAGAGGTGCTCCACACCTTGGATAGCTCCTTTAGAATTCCGACTGGTTTTCACTGAAACCTGGAGTGGATGCACTGCCCCACTGACATCAGAGCCACCAGCCTCCACTGATTTAGATTTCCTTCAGGCAGGAGAGTTCTCTGTTGAACCATCATTTCATGGATCTTGGAGCTTTCCCGTGTAGTCTCAACGACAACATATGCCTCTAGACAGAAAGTTTTAGAGATACTGCTTGTTAAATGAAGACATGCTTATGAAGCTGTGCACTGGACTGTCCTGAGATGTGTAAATTCCTAATCAAATCTCTCAACATACCATTCCGGGTTAATCACAGGACTGTTTCACAGTATCGTGCTGCTTCACAACTCAATACTTCCTACTCGTTCTTTAGAGACAGGCTTGTAGCTAGAAACAAATGCATTAGTTACCTCTAAGTAGAAAAACTACCTTTGTAAAAACATCAGGGCTCTTCCCCCCCCCCCCCCCCCCGCAAGGCACAAGCCTATAACATTTGCCACAACAGGAAATAGTGAGCAATGTAGTCAGACGTACAACCACAGAACAAGGGTGTCGTGCAATTGTAGATTATGTGGATCCATGCAATACGTATGGTAAAGCCCAACAATAGCTCATAATGCAATATTAGGTGAAGCATGAAACAATCTGAAGCATTTTACAAGACGCATCACCTGTATTCCTAACCCAAGATAAACTGTTGCTACATCCAGAGAATGTGGTTCGGGGTTCAATAGAAATGAAAGGATTTTATTCCCATGTTGCTCATGAGGATCTGTATGTCTTTGTCTCCAACAGAATGAGGCTGAGAGTCAAACTACACGTTATACTAATTGTGTAGTATGTAGCTGAGGCTTCTCTCTCTCTCTCCCCCCTCCCCCTCCTCTCCTCCCCTCTCCTCTCCTCTCTTCTCCCCTCTCCTCCTCTCCCCTCTCTCCTCTCCTCCCCTCCCCTCCCCTCTCCTGTAAGTGTGTGGCCCATTCCCCCACATTAAAGGTTAAAGGTTAAAGAAAAAAAAGGGTCACAATTGTCACCAATGGAGGCTTTCTTTTTTTAACTGGGGTGTGTGTGTGGTGATCTGGGGAAAAACGGTGTAGGGGAGAAGCTTAACCCTGCCCTCCTGGAGCATGGTGGTCCCAGTTCAAATTAGGGCCATGCATGATTACACTAGAGTAAAAAAAGACAAGCCTCAGCTCCATGCAACATGTATAGTGTAACATGCAGTTTGGCTCTAGCTTGTCTGGTCTATTGAAGTCAGGGTATTTTAGTCTAAAATCAATCATTTTACTAATCTTTAATATGTGTGTGTGTGGCTGTGGACTGAAGGGGTATAGGGGATATGGTGTAACTGCACTCCTCAACTTTGCTGCCCCTGTGCTATCCATGATTCCGCCCTATTTTAAGCACTCTGACAGTGGTGTGTTCTGCAGGCATGTCTGCCATGGCGGCGTGGTGGCATATCTTGCATTTTACCCCTGTAGCCAGATTTCCATCAAATCCTAAATTCCCTCCACTAACATAACCCAAGTATAAGGTTGCGCCCCAAAGCATTTCGCTGTTGTGGCTTTTTGATTTCAGATGGAAAAGGTACCAGAGTGTCATCAAACTCAGAGTACATGGTATATAAATAAGTTATGAGATGAACATCCATCATTTCCACAAAAAAGTAATCAATACTATACTTTGACTTAAACCTGAAATGATGTAATCTTCCTTTTAATTTCCTTTAAATTATGCCATCTTTTCTTTTAAGAGGAAGATTTAAAAAACAAAACAAATGCTTCCTTAAGGTCAGTGTGCTTGACCCTCAATAAATTCCTTCAAAAAGTGTTAAGCACAACTTTACTGAAAAACACATAAAAGGGTATACCAGTAGCTAAGAAGAAAATTCAGCCTTGTTAGCATTTCCTCCCATAGTCAGAATTTCCTTCTAATGTGTGTTTATTCTTAACAAGCCCTGACCACGTAATGGAGATGAATTTGATATTCTTTTCCCCCTGTTGCAAATTATTTTAATTGCCTGTGCAAAGGGTAATTGCCCCAATCAGCAGAGGTTGGCAGATCATCCAAGAGCATTTATTTTGCAATTTATCCATTTTAAAGTATGTACTTTCCACATGTATTTTGGATACCCTCTCTACATGAGAATAATGCCTTTGAGCATTTTCTTCGAGTTCTTTTGACCCCAAGGTTTAAGAATTAATAAATTCATTTTGGCAATCAAAGCCAGACTGAATGTTAATGCAACATTCCAACTGATGTCTTTCATGAAAACAAGATGTTTGCAAGTATAGCATGGTCCTGCTTTTTTTTTTTTTATGTAATAAGGAAGTATAATAGACTCAATAAATATTGAAAGTTCTTGGCCTCCTGCAGAGTATTTGATATTGAAACATGCCAGCTGGCAAGCTCTGAAATGGATGCCCCCTTTTTCATTTCTGGATTGAATATGTACCTTTGCTGCAGTAATTTCACTTTGCACCCCCCCACACACAATTATTCTGAGACAAATTCAATACAGGACTAATAAAGAAATATATACAGGAGGATGCCGTTTGAACAGCAGGTATAGTTATGTTACGTTAGGTTACGTTACAGAAAACTGAATATATCAACAAAAAACAGGCTGTTTTTGGTACTGCCCCACTTACGACTTCCAAGATCTAGTAAAAAGCCAAGGATGCAACAACTGTCTTCTGTTCAGCTCTGTTGCGCCATAATGTAGGATGAATAGATATAGTTCAGAATAATTTGTTCTTCCCTCTTTGACTATAGCAATACTTTTGATTGGGTTGTGGCAAAGAATATGCATGAGCTGTCTTCTTCCTGCTACTTGGAAAATGGGCTTTAAGGCAATTTCAATTCCAGAAGAGCATTGAAATCAGTGATACCTAATTTGCAGAGGTTTGTCTAGGAAAATCCCTTCTTAATGATCCTTTCTGGACAGCTAGCAGAAACAGATTGGGTTGCTGAAGTGAACTCAGGGTTAGGAATGAACCCCCGAAGAAGTCCACTTAAAGGCACGTACCACTATGGGAGGGACTGTAGGTCAGCAGTACAGCACATGCTTGGCAAGTCCAAGGTCCCAGATTCAATCAGTAGCCTCTCTAGTTCAAAGACTTGGATAGTAAGTCATGTGAAAGGATTCTGCTTGAGATCCTGAAGAAGTGCTAGCCAGAGTAGATAATACTTGGCAGTGGAGGCTGGTGGCTCTGATTTTGGTGGGGCTGAGAATCCATTCCGGGTTCCACTCAGAACCAGCCAGCACTCTAAAGGAGCTCTCCGAGGTGCTGACCCTAGCCCAAAATAGGTTTGGCACCTTGGAGAGCTCCTTTAGAGTGCTGGCTGGTTCTGACTGAAACCTGGAATGGATGCACAGCCCCACCAAAATCAGATCCACCAGCCTCCACTGATACTTGGCTAGATGTTATCTAGCCTGAGCAAATAATACTGGACTCATGTTATAAAGCAGCTTCCTATCCTCCTGCCAGAGACTGAGTGCCATATGTTTGAAAACAATGCACAGGAAGTGCTGGGGGAGCAGCTTTTCTAAGCACCCCCCCCCCCCAATTGAACTTAGTAAGAGGGAGCCTAGTTATACCAGCCAGCCGGTGACCTGGTTTAACAGTACATCTTCAAAGTGGGTGTGTCCTTGGAATGCAGGGAGTTTGTGTGAGGTACGTTTTCCACCCACACCTGGCCCTCTTTCTTGGCCCTTCCACCACCAGAGAAGGGGGAGGGGAACTCCTTTTCCACCAGCCCAGAACACACAGCTAAATCTGATCCAACCCAGCATCAGCAAGGCCAAATGAATGGGACTCTTTTTAGCAGACTATCTTTACTTCAGTACTAGACATCCTCTTACAGTAAATTCAGGAACACAGGTTTTGTCATCTTAATAGTAGCATCTATTAAATATGAACTCCAGATATACTGGTCTGGATCCAGACTTAGCCATATGTCGAGTAGATCCATTTAAATCAATGGAATGTAAGTTCATGGGTCTACTCTAAGAATGGCTAAGCCTGGATCCAACCCACTGTATCAAGTAGAGGTAAATTGGTCATACGTTCCCACTGAAAGCCTTGAGGATGCATTCAGTCAGCGAGCCTGGCAAAGAGAAGGAAGGGAGGGAGGGAGAAGGCATTCTGGAGAGCTCAGGGGAGGGGAGGTACAAATAAATGCTGAGGAAGTGGCTCTTGAGAAAATGGTTGGACGGAGTTGAGAGTAAATGAGACTTGCATTGTTCGAGGGAGATGGGAGTTGAGAATGTGGCATAGAAATGTAGGAACAAAGGATAGTTGAGGCTGTAGACATATGGGGTTTAACTTGATGGCCTTGTAGGCCCCTTCCAACCCTACTATTCTATGACTATTCTATGATATGCACATTTATTGGAGAGTAAGCTCCTCTTAACTCAGTAAACAGGCTTAGGATTATGCTATTAATCACCGTTATTCATAATAATGTGTAGGCCCCTTCCAACCCTATGATTCTATGAATTCTATGAACTCTATAATACAATAAAATGGTATCACACATACACACACACACACACAATAGAACTCTTCTGAAAATTTATTAACATTTTCTTCTCAGATCCATTAAAAGAAACT
Source organism: Heloderma suspectum (assembly GCF_057233095.1). NCBI lineage: Eukaryota > Metazoa > Chordata > Lepidosauria > Squamata > Helodermatidae > Heloderma > Heloderma suspectum. The sequence goes on along the minus strand of NC_139460.1, from coordinate 54,231,618 downwards.
GTGGTCACAACCTTAGACAACAAATAAATTAATGCAGGAACTGCATACATTGAAAATGAATGTTTATGGGGCCTCTAAGGTGATCGGTGAAGAAATGTTATAAATAACTAGAAATTCAGATAGGAAGAATGTCAAATAGTAGCCACAAATGTAATACTTGAGGAGAAGAAAGAGCTAATGTACAAAAAGAAAATACATTTTGAAAGTAAAAAGCACTAAAAGCAAGCCTTCTTAGTCAGTCACAAGTACTGCTAGAGCTTGTACTGGATAAAAAGAATAGTCTTGAGGAAGAAGTCTGTCCATGTCATCATGTTAAGTATTTGTTCCAAACCAAGAAAAATGCTATAGGAATCAAATCTTGGTAACATTTAAAATGAAACTCTGGACTCTAGGCAGACTACATAATAATTATTTCTCTTGTATATATCTGAATTCCAACTATTACTACGGGAGGAGAAACTTTCTTTGTACGGACACCTAATTGCTATATGTGTGTAATTAGATCTTCTATTGCAGTTGCATAGAACAGGCATAAGACTTACAAGCCAAAAATGTACAGCTGCAATTAAATACAGACTGAATATATGAATAAGTAACGAATTATCTACATAAGGAAGCATATGCTTGGTTTTCTTTCCAGCCAATTGGTTAGTGCTGTATCATTAGATGTATTCTGGAAACAGTTTATTTATGACTTCTGCAACAAATCGTACCACTGAAGAAATGATTCTAAGATGATGAAAACCTATACCATAGATAACAAAATTACACCAAATGAATGCCATGCAAACCTTGTAGGAGGAACATTTGAACAACATCTCTGGTGGAAATGAGCACCATTGGCTTCTGGTCTATTTCTGAGAACAATTCAACATGTAAAGCCCCACATAGCTTGGAAGTCTGGTACCTGAGAGACCATCCTTTGTCACAGCAACCTGTCTTAATTAGGGTAGTCACTTCTGAATTGCCAAGAAAAGAGGAAATGTATCAGCAAAAAAGAGGGCAAAAGAAGACACCAATTTGCATTATATATATATATATATATATATATATATATATATATGCTTATAGATAGATAGATAGATAGATCCAAATTTAGAAATTATTATTATAATTTAACTAGAAATACAGTACATCTCACTATAGTGTGGAAGACTGACAACCAGGTCACCTGTGTGCTTTGCTCAGTCTGCTATCCAGGTGCTGTCAATGGCAACTTCAAGGCCTAGCTGTTCCCTCAGATGGTTCATTATCATTATTTTATTTATTTATTACATTTCTATACTGCCCAATAGCCAATGCTGTCTGGAAAGTTCACAACTTGGGCTGGACATTCCTTCAAATAGAGGACTGTTCTCTGTAAAAGACACATGGCCAACCTAGTCTGGGCATTAAGGTCAGCATCTGACTCCCTCCTTTAGATACACCTGCCTGGTGAAATGAGTCAGGTTGTAATTCTCTCCCCAAGGAAGCCTGTCTGGTACCTGTGCTGTTATCCCTTAGGGCCTAGGTGAAGACTTTTTTTGTTTTGTTTTCTGGAGCTTTTGATTTTTTATTGAAATGTAAATTTTAGAATTGCCGTTGTTAATTGTTGCTTTCTTATTTCTTCTTTTGTTCCTGTTTTGTGAATCACCCTGAAAATTTTCATATTGAAGAATGGTATATACATGGTTCAAATTCAAAGAAACAAATAATAATAGAATACATTTATTGTTGTAGCCCACAGTTGGTTTGTATCCAATAGTGTCTGTCTGCCAGTGGAATAGACAGTGCTGGTGGGATAGATTCTCCCTCCTTCTTGCAGCACCTGACACACCAAATCTGCTCAAGATTTGGCCCCCCCCAGAACAGATTTGGGGGCACATGGAGAAGTGAGGAAGGAGAACGCCCATTGTTCCTGGTGTGGAAGCACTTTAAAATTAATAATTGTGCATTGAAGTCAACTTTTGTATACTTAAGGGCTAAGTATGACCAGCAACGATATAATTAAAAGTGGCAAAATACAGTCAAAGCTAAAAGTGATTTCACAGAGAGCTAAAAGTGATTTCACAGACCCATCACCCCCCATGGTGTAAACACCTCTTTTTTTTTTGTCCCAATGTTACTTCTAGTCAAAAAAGTTTAAATAAATAAATAAATAAATAAATTCCTCTCCAGAACTTGTTTTTGTGAGATAAAAATAGGATGCGTGTGCATACCATGAGTACTGATCTCTCAAGTCTGAAAAAAAAAATGCTTTATGCATTATATGTGGCTCAGATTAAGGCACTCATGGGGCTGGGGAGGAAATTAGTATATTCCTGGTCTCCTTTGTCTTCCAGTTCTTTTCCCCTATAGGCTGATAATAGGACTCTTGTTGGCCTGTTGCATTCCAAGTATGAAGGTTCAGTCTCCTACATATTCTAGGAAGCGAGTCCCATTCAACAAATTATAAGTAAATATGCATAGGATCAGGCTGCATGATCCTGAACTCGTTTCAACTAAGTTGTCCCCATTAAGAATGGTTATGGGGGAGTTAAAAGGACCCAGAGTCCTCCCCATCATATTTCATAGTTTTGCATCAAAGCCTCAGTCTTAAGCGTTTGGAAAGATGTTAACAGTGAAGCACCTGGATCACCATATTTTTATGGGTGTAGCTGGATTTGCCAGGTAATTTAATATGGCTCATTCACATCTGTCATTTCAATTTTTGAAGTCTTATTAAAAATGGAGTGTTCTCTGTCAGGGAGAGAGTACATGGATATGGTTCAGCTGCTGCCTAGCTTATGGGATTTGAAGATTGGACCACATATATTGAATGTGTACAGAAGCCGTATTTATATGTCAATATGGATGTTAAATTAACTATATCAAAACCTTTGGCAACCACCCTTAATGCTAACTTGCTGCTCTGGTATTTTAGCTAGCTTCTGAAATGCGGAAATGAAAGGAAAGAATAGGAAATATATGAAATGCTATTGTGTTGTGAATGAATGCAAATGGCATATAAGAAAAGTTCCCATGAAAATACTTGTGATTAAAAACATCATATATTTTTCCCATACTCAGAATAGTTTATAATGTGTATCTGAACCTATTAAGGGTATATTAATGGCTGTGTTGCACAGCATAAGTATTTGTGCTATACTTCTGTCAGACATGCATGTATGTTCAAGAAATAAGTGTATTTGAACTAATGTCCAGATCATAAGGAAACCTGTGCTTGGATGTTTTTGGTTTGGAAAGAAACTTGGTACTTGAAGAAATAGTTATGTAAATCCATCTGAGCATTTTAAGCAATTAGAAAAGCTAGTAAAACAAATAATATTTATTTTCCAGAGAAGCCTGCTCTCTCCGCAGTATGTCTGTGTCTGCTTTGTGTCTTTTACTGAACTGAACCTGTCCTCAGCCTGACTCCTACTGCTGCTTCTCACAATGCTTAGGTGCAAAGTACATCATTAAAATCAAGGAGAGTTTTGCCATTGATGTCAATTCAATCTGTGTTGTTACCTATAAATCTTAAACAATATACCATTTTATTTCATCACATAGCTCCTTTAAATTTAGTCCCTAAGGGTGCAAACCTGTGGCTGCTGGTCAGTGGCTAGATGGCCATAGGATAGGTTGGTTCCCAGAAACCGACCTTGTTGGAGCCCATGCTCTGAGCTTGGTTCCCTCAGAACTGACCTCGACCCTATCCTGTGCTGCCTCGTAGGCAGCATGGATCGGCCTCATGCTCCATGCTTGTAAGAGGAGCATGGAGCAGCGAAAACAGTGCCAGGGCCAGGGCAGGGAGGGCAGGGCAGGGAGGGCAGAAGTGCCATTCTGACACTTCCTATGCGTTGTCCAGTGTCCGCACCCCCTGCTCCGACTTTCTGTGGCTAGACAGCCAAAATCAGCGGTCTAGCCACGAATACAGGGTGGCTGACGTGCAGAGGGGACAATCCCCTCCGCACTGCTCCTACCCTGCATTGGATAGGTGGTCGCCTCCAAGTTCAGAGGTGGCCGCCTATCCTGAAAGGATTGTGCCCTAAGTGTACAATCCTTTTCCCAAGATCCACCTGCTGATGGGCTTTATCAAGTATCTGGAGGAATGTGAGAGAAACTGATATGATACTGAAACTGAAACATGACAGGCGAGGGGTCCCCAAACATTTTGAAGCTCTGCACATTTGGGAATTTGAGAAACTGCTGTGGGCACCACCACAAAATGGTGGAAGAAACATCAAAATAAAGAGGTGGAGATAGAAATAGCAAAGATAGAGGCTGGGTGGGAGCGGGAAACAGCAAGGCAGAAGGGTAGAGGGGAAACAAAGAGCAAGGCTTCGGGCTTGAAAGTGAGAGAAAGAAGACTGCCCTAATATTTTCCAAGGTTTTTCTTCAAATAATATTTTTGAAGGGGGCAGGAAGGGGAGAGCTTTGTGGGCACCACAGGATATCTTTACAGGTGCTATGGCAAGGCGGATCAGTTATATCGACCCACATGTTTATAAATATTTATTATTGGTGAATAAATATGATATCCAAGGTCTTAAGAAGGAATGGACTAAGGAATTGGATTGTCCCATTTTGCCTAATCAATGGATCACCGCTTTAGCATCTGTATCTGAAGCATCTATGGATCTTAAGTTATGCCTTATTCAGCAGCAACTCTTGTTCCATGTCTACTGGACACCACAATATCTCTTTAATAAGAGTTTGTCTAAGTTAGGTAATTGCTGGAGGTATAACACAACTAATGGTTCTTTTAACTATATGTTTTGGCAATGCTTCTTTTTGGGAGGAGTTTATTATATGGATAAACTTTGAATTGGTGCACGTCCTTTTAACTTATTTACCTGCTTCCTGGAAGTTAACGCATGGTCAGTACAAATATATTCTCTGAGACCTTTTGACAGCTAAAAGACTGATATTACAACATTGAAAGGATAAATGCTTACCTCTTATAAAGCAATGGATTGAAGACCTTTCAATATTTGAACAGGTGGTGTATACTTATCTGCTTTTGTTGAATATCTGCTTTTGTTGAAGTTTATGTATAACTCTTAGAAAGCTGCACACACATACATTTCATAGGCATACACTGAAATTTATATATTCGAATATATGTTGCTACATTTTTTATTTCCTTTTTTTGGTTGGAATTTTACAATTTTTTTTTTTTAATGGTGCCTGTGGGCACTGTGTCAGAGACCCCTGTGATAGGTCCTACTCAGCTTCTATTTTGCCTCAGTCTTCTCCCACAAGGAGAGTTGTGTTCAACCAGGGACAAGTAAAACAAATGATATAATGACAGACTTGCATTTAGGGATGGGTGAATCTATCAGTTTTGCTTTCTCCCACATTCAGGGAGAAATTTCTCTCAAATATGAAGAACTTTGTGGATTTTGGTAAATTCTGATCAAAAGCAAATGCAAACATTTTCTTTTGCACCAGGCAAATTCAGTAGATGCAGCTATTCCAAACACAAGGACCGTGATGCACCTACCTACCATAGAGCTGTTAAAGATGAAGAGCCTGTCAGAAAAAGAGGTGGCAATCCTAATTCAGCAGTGGTTGAATGCAGAGGGATAAAACCCTGATTTGGGAAGAGATTGTCCAGAGAGAGAGACTGTCTGTAGTTTTGGGGTTTGGTGCCACCAGTATGCTGATGACACCCAACTCTATCTCTTCTTTCCATCCAAATCCAAGGAAAGTGTTCTAGTTCTAAACCAGTGTCAGTAATGCACTGGATGAGGGCAAACAAATTGGAGCTTAATCCAGACAAGTCAGATATACTTCTGTTTAGCCAAAATGCAGGTCAAGGATTAGGGATTTAACCTGTGCCGGATCGGGTTAGAGTACACTCCCCCTGAAGACTCAGGATCGCAGTTTGTATGTACTCCTGGACTCTGCCTTGAACCTGGATGCCCAGGTTTCAGTGGTGGCCAGGAGTGCATTTGCACAGCTCAGGCTAGTGCGTCAGCTGTGCTCATTCCTAGAGATGTCTGATTTGGCCATGGTTACACATACCTTAGTTACATCCCATTTGGACTACTGTACCACACTCTATGTCGGGCTGTTCAGAAACTTCAGCTGGTCCAGAATGCTGCAGCAAGACTGTTAACCGGGGCCAGTTACAGGGATTATGTGATTCCCTTGTTACAACAGCTTCACTGATTGCTTCTAGGAAGAATTCAAAGTACTGGTTATGATATATAAAGCCCTGTATGGCTTGGGACCAGGCTACCTGAAACACTGCCTTCTCCCATATGAGCTTGCCCTGGTCTTAAGATCCTCAGGAGTGGCCCTTCTTTTCAGAGGCACATTTGACAGAGACACAAGATAGGGTCTTCTCAGTGGCTGCTCCCAGGTTGTGGAACTTCCTGCTGAGGGAGGCTAGGTTGGCTCCCTTTCTGCCATCCTTCTGTGGTCAAAGACCTTTATATTCAAACACGCCTTTGGTGTCTGTTGGGTTGGATGTTGTTTTTATTCTGTTATTGTTGTGTTTTTAATTGTTTTAATGCATCATTTTATTGTTGTTGTTTTTTATCAAGTTTTATTTATGATCGTAAGCTGACTTGAGTTCCATTTTTCTTGGTAAAAAGGTGGGGTACAAATAAAACACACACACAAACAAGACTTTTAAGAGCCAAGCCCTCAAATCCTGGGCCTGGATGGACAAATCTGTCAATGTTGGTTTCTCCCAAATATGAATCTTTTAAATAAGTTCTTTTCCCCCCCTGAATATGGAGAACCTTGCAAATATTGGGAAATTCTTATCAAAAGCGAACTGAAACAAAATTCTCACCCATTCATACTTATAGCCCGGGGTAGGTAATGAGATGCTTAAAGAATAGCTAGCTACTTTAAATGAGTTTAAGTCTTCAGGGCTAGATGAATTCTATCCCTGGGTACTGAAGGAGCTCCCGGATGTTATTTCGAAGTTGCTGTCTGTAATCTTTGAGAATTCCTGGAGAACAGGTGAGGAGCTTGGCTGGAAGACTGGAGATGGGCTAGGATCAGGCTGTCTGATCAATGAAGATTCTGAAAATAACTGACCAGTCAGCCTGATGTCCATACTGGGCAATGATCTAGAACAGACTGAGTAGTCAGTCTGTAAAAATAAAACGATGATTTTTGGGTTTCTCAGGAATAAGTCATGCCAGACCAATCTTATCTCATTTTTTGATAGAGCTACTAGTTTAGTAGATCATGGGAATGCCACCAACACAGGATATTTTTACTTCAGCAAAGCATTTGACAAGGTTTTGCATATATCCTTGTTGACAATATGTATTCGGGGCACATCTTGCATGTTGGGAGTGTGGTGATGCAGGGGTGTGTGCTGGGGGCATGTCTTTGTCATCATGAGTTCATTGCCTGTGTGGGTGGCATGGCATGTGGGCATTGTCACTGGCACAAGCCCCTGAGTGGCTGTTTCCAGGAGTGCTGTAGGCACATCTGCCATTTTATGCTTTTTGTGTGTGTGCTGTGTGTTTCCTCCTCCCCTCCAAGACTGGCATGCATAGAATATGTTGGCTGTTTTCACCAGTGTAGCCGTAGTGTATCTCTCCCTCCTCCCCAACATACATAATTTGTGTATACGATTTGTCTGTGTGTTCCACATGAGCTTTTAGAAATCATCTAGCTTAAACACACTTAGTTTTCTTTCTTTAGTATTATCAGAAACAATAATAATTCAACAGAGGCAGATGACTACCCAGAAACATAATTAATCATGATTATTTATGCCATACTTAATTATGGAGAGCTATCCCTGGGGATGGACTTCAGTTACATTCCAAAACCTTCAGACTGTAATTACTTCCCATTGTATTGTAAATATTCTTGCTCTACAGTTGCAGAAATGTAGAGCATATTTATAATGCTATGGGTCAAAAGAGTACAACGAAGTGGCATGCAATTAAGTGTGAGTACACATGCATTTAAATAACATGTACCTAGGTTTGGAAAATAGTTTCCAAATTTACAATATAATTTGTATTCTTTACACATGAAAATATAGAGAATATTTATCTATTACAGTTTTACACATGGAATTGCATTGGGCTAAATATCAAGAGATGCTTTTTATTCTGTGGCTTTAGTACAAAGTAAATTAAAAGTGTGTATGGGGGATTAAATCTTACCTGCAGGGTACCAATTCTCAAAGACATTTTCATTCCAAAGATGTGAAAGATATTTTTTTCAGAAGGAATCTCATTTCTGCTAAAGAGAACATGACTTCTGGTATAATTAGAATAAGCAAAAACTTAAGATAAATTTCTGGCTTATTACATAACCTGGGCCAGATATACACCTTGTGTCATATGAATGCGATCCCATCATGGTGACACTATATCCCTCTTGCACATTTATACCACACAGCACATACGATGACATCTGTTGCAATATTTTGGATAATAGAATAAAAAGTGGGAAATAGCACTAGAAACTCAGTATATGGAATTCATAATGTGCCCCAACAATTATCAGCGCTCTTCAATACTGATAAAGAGCACTAATGTAGACCTAGCCCCAGTATATGTAGTTACAATATAATAGGGATATGTACAATTATTTATAAAACATATACATACACACACACACACACATATATGCAAGTAATTATATCCCTGATTGTTAGAATATTTGTTAAATCAATATGAAAAACATTGAAATTGTGCTTTCAAAGTAAACAAACAAAAGTTATACTTGTTTATTGACAGGCACACCACACAACAAAATCATTCTGGTATAAATGAAAAAGAGCCAGTGTGGTGTAGTGGCAAGAGTGTTGGACTGGAAGCTGGGAGAACTGGGTTCTAGTCCCCACTCGGCCATGGAAGCTCACTGGGTGACTTTGGGCCAGTCACACACTCTCAGCCCAACCCACCTCACAGGGTTGTTGTGAGGATAAAATGGAGAGGAGGAGGATAATGTAAGCTGCCTTGGGTTCCTTGCAAGAGGAAAAAAGGCGGGGTATAAATGCAATAAATAATAATAATAATAATAATAATAATAATAATAATAATAATAATAATAATAAATATTTTAAAAGTAAAAAGGTAAAAGTTGGGTTTCTGAAGGGAAGGGAGAGGAACATTGTGTCAGCACTGCAATAACTAGAAGCAAGTTCTAAAGGAGAGAGATTTACATAATAGTTTTGCAGAACTATGTTGGAATATTCTCAAATCTAGGATGCTCCACAAGCTACCTAAAGTTAGGGCAGTCAAACTTTAGCTTGTTGATAATATTTATTTATCAACAACTTTTCCTTCCTCATCAATTTAACAAGCTGTCAGAGCAATCTCATCTCCTTAATGTCAGAGATAGAATTATACTGAAAAATCGAAGAGAAAAACCCAACTACTCCAGCTTAGATCAACCGAAGATGGCAATAGCCCTATCCAGATGATTACCATCAGTGAACACCAAATGCATATCCCTGCAGACGGGGACTGTAGCCATGAAATTAAACGACGCTTGCTCCTTGGGAGGAAAGCTATGGCCAACCTAGACAGCATAGTAAGAAGCAGAGACACCACGTTGCCGACAAAGGTCCGTCTAATCAAAGCTATGGTTTTCCCAGTAGTAACGTATGGCTGTGAGAGCTGGACTATAAGGAAGGCTGAGCGCCAAAGAATTGATGCTTTCGAACTGTGGTGCTGGAGAAGACTCTTACGAGTCCCCTGGACTGCAAGGAGGTCAAATCAGGCCATCCTAAAGGAAATCAACCCTGACTGCTCATTGGAAGGACAGATCCTGAAGCTGAAGCTCAAATATTTTGGCCACCTAATGCGAAGAGAAAACTCTCTGGAAAAGACCCTGATGCTGGGAAAGACTGAAGGCAAAAGGAGAAGGGGTGGCAGAGGATGAGATGGCTAGATAGCATTACCGATGCAATGAATATGACCTTGAGCACGCTCCGGGAGAGAGCGGAGGACAGGAAGGCCTGGTGTGCTATGGTCCATGGGGTCACGAAGAGTTGGACACGACTTAACGACTGAACAACAACAAGGTGGCAGCAGGTCCTGTCCCTAAGTTCTACTCATAGATGGTGGGTTGGATCCAGACTTAGTCATAATTAGAACAGACCCACTGAAATAATTTACTAACTTAAGTCCAATGGATTTCAATGGATCTCACCCTGCATCGTGTGTACCGAACCTACATAGGGTATAGACTATATGCTCATAGGTTCTGTACATACAATCTAGGACCCTAAAACATGAGCTTTTCCTCAAGTATTCTCCAAAAAAGTGTGTAAATACTGAGATGATTCCAAATTCTGCTAGTGCTGTAGAGGTGAGAAATTCTGTCTCACAGCTGGAAATAATTTAGGTCCCTTACTGCTCTGCTGCCCTTAGGGTGTCCATGTGTCCTTTTTTCAGGGGTCAGTCCTCTATTTGAAGGGTGTCTTAGGACTGTCCTCTATTGGAAGGCATTCTGTATTTCAAGGTCTGTCCAGTCCAAGTCCGGTTCAAAGAGAGAGAACCATAAGAAGGGAGACCAGGGGCCCTGAAGCTGCCCACTAAGAGCACCTGGACAGCAGATTGAGCAAGCCACACCAGTCATCTGGTTACAGTCTTCCACTGTATGGTGAGATGTACTGTATTTCTTTTTAAATTATAATAATTGTTTCTAAATTTGCATCATCAAATAGCATATGCAAATTTTGTGGAAATTGGTATCCTCTTTCATTCTCTTTTTGGGTGTTTCATAAAGTGGCCACCCCGTTTGTTCTACAACCTTTTTCCCTTATCCTTACCATGCTCCCATGATTCTGTTCTAGTCTCCAGAATGTCCTCATGTATCTTTGAATGAATGGATGTTGGGCCTAGTTTTTACTGTCTGTATTTTTCATGATACAAACCACTGCAGGCTCTGACTTTATGAAACCCTCATTAAAAGAAAATTAGAGAAAGATCCTCTTAAATTATTCAGTGTATTTAAATATTAAGAAAAATTATGAAGATACATTATTTTAAAAAGGTTAAAAGGGAATGATTCTTGCTGAAGAGTTCAAAGTCAACAAGTGCTCTCTCTTCACAGAAGTGGGCTGACAAGAGAAAAGTCACTGGAAAAGACCCTGATGCTGGGAAAGACTGAAGGCAAAAGGAGAAGGGGACGGCAGAGGATGAGATGACTAGATAGCATCACCGATGCAATGAATATGAACTTGAGCATGCTCCGGGAGAGAGCGGAGGACAGGAAGGCCTGGCGTGCTATGGTCCATGGGGTCACGAAGAGTTGGACACGACTGAACGACTGAACAACAATCATATGGGTTGCTGGAAAATCTCAGTCAGCTTCTTGGTTGTTCTTTTTTTTAACACTATCTTTATATCAGGCACAGGCAATGAAGTGAAACAAATGCATGTGTAAAGCACCAGTGGTCTCTGTCTCACATAAATAATCATGTGAAGAATTTCTCAGGCACTGGTTTTGTTGACTGAGTGGTAAGCTTTTTCCTGGTGTTCTAGAAAATGACTTAAGTGTGCAATCCTATGCATGTGAAGACAAAAAAGGCCTATAACTCCTAGCATGCCCCAGCAAGTCATGCTGGAGCATGCTGGGAGTTGTAAGCCTTTTTTTCTGACTAAAAATGCATAGGGTTGTGCCTTAAGAGAGCCATCCTATGGCACCTAGACAGCTTCTGGGGCACCATAGGATGCTGCAGATATCCTCCTCTGTGCTTATATACAAAGCTATGAACATGGAGAAGGAAATCCAATACTGGATATTCCCTCCCAGCTGCTGCAGAAAGCTTCTCTTATGTAAGAGCAGTTGGAGAAGGAATAAAGATGGCTGAAAGTGAGGAGGAGCTGAGGAACCTTATGATGAAGGTATAAGAAGAAAATGCAAAAGCTGGGTTGCAGTTAAACCTCAAAAAAACCAAGATGATGGCAACCAGCTTGATTGAGAACTGGCAAATAGAGGGAGAAAATGTGGAGGCAGTGACAGACTTTGTCTTTCTAGGCGCAAAGATTACTGCAGATGCTGACTGCAGCCAGGAAATCAGAAGACGTTTACTTCTTGGGAGGACAGCAATGACAAATCTTGATAAAATAGTGAAGAGCAGAGACATCACACTGACAACAAAGGTCCGCATAGGGATGTACGAAAGTCACTTACCTGGTCCAGCAGCTTGCTTCACGGGGGGGGGGGGGAGGCGCTTCGGTTCTCCCCCCGAAGTTCAGGCCGGGGGGGGGAGGCACCCTGCCTCGCCCGGCCGAAATTCAGGCCGGGGAGAAGTGCCCCGTCTCCCTGGCCGCGAAATAAAAAAGTGAATGTAAACCCCCCACACACACACACGTGATAGGCTACGTAACGATTTACGTAGCCTATCACGGCTAGATTTCCAAAGTCAGCCGTGATAGGCTACGTAAATCGTTACGTAGCCTATCACGGGTGACTTTGAAAAAAAAAAGCGCGTATGCAAATGGCGGCGCCCATGTGCGCCGCCATTTGCGTTCCTTATTTGGGCCCGGGTAGTCTACGTAAAGATTTACGTAGACTACAGCGAAAAAAAAGGCTAACGCAAATAGCGTTCCCCTTATTTTCGCCGTAGTCTACGTAAATCTTTATGTAGACTACCCGGACCCAAATAAGGAACACAAATGGCGGCGCCCATGGGCACCGCCATTTGCGTACGTGCTTTTTTTTTTCAGAGTCACCCGTGATAGGCTACGTAATGATTTACGTAGCCTATCACGGCTGACTTTGGAAATCTAGCCTTGATAGGCTACGTAAATCATTACGTAGCCTATCACGTGTGTGTGTGTGTCTGTTTTTACATTCACTTTGTAATGGCGGCGGCGGCAGCCGGTCGGAAGACTGGCCGCTGCCCCTGCCCCTGCCGAACCACCACCGAACCGCCGCCGGGACCCGCTACTGAGAGGGACATTCGAGGGAGGTAAGTCCCATCCCGGGGGGGCGGAGGCGGAGAATTTCACCGCCAATTTTGGGGGGCCGAATGCATTGGCATTCGGCCTCCCCGAGATTCGTGGAGAAATTCTCCGCCATCCCTAGATCCGCATAGTTCAAGCAGTGGTATTCCCCGTAGTAACCTATGGTTGCGAGAGCTGGACCATAAGGAAGGCTGAGCGAAGGAAGATAGATGCTTTTGAACTGTGGTGCTGGAGGAAAATTCTGAGAGTGCCTTGGACTGCAAGAAGATCAAACCAGTCCATACTCCAGGAAATAAAGCCAGACTGCTCACTTGAGGGAATGATATTAAAGGCAAAACTGAAGTACTTTGGCCACATAATGAGAAGACAGGATACCCTGGAGAAGATGCTGATGCTAGGGAAAGTGGAAGGTAAAAGGAAGAGGGGCCTACCAAGGGCAAGATGGCTGGATGATATTCTGGAGGTGACGGGCTCGACCTTGGGGGAGCTGGGGGTGGCGACGGCTGACAGGAAGCTCTTGCGTGGGCTGGTCCATGAAGTCACGAAGAGTCGGAAGCGACTGACTGAATAAACAACAACAACTGGTGGATGAGGTGGGGAGAGGAGATGAGGTGGGGAGAGGCTGGGTTGCATTGCACAGTATCCTATGGCCTCTCCAGTCCCTTCCCCTCCTCACCCACCAAAAGGTAAGCCAGCTACAGTATATGGGTTCAAGACCTGTCTAGCTACATTTTGTATTTAAATGGACAAATGGAGGTGAAATGGCCTCTGTCCTCCTCTCACCCTGCCAGGCTCTTTCTGGCAGGACACAGGATAGGCAGAGGACTGAACCCAGAGCCCTCTGTCTATTGGGAGCACAACCCATAGGATGTGCTCTAAACCTTCTTTTAACTTCATACCTTTCAAAGATCCCATATCATTTGTGAAGAAACCCTATGCTTTACAAAGCCCATCTTGATCTTCGGGCCTGGAGATTTTGAGAAAATTCAGAGGTGTATATATAGTCACCTTATGATTCCTAGATAGTTGTGTCTTTCAGAAAATGATTGGGGCAAGGTGGTACTTTTTAAGAGCAGCTCAGAGTTTATTGGTGAACAATAATGGAAGCTTCTGGGTCTCACTGAGCTCATCTTTGGATGCTTAGGAAAACATCTATCTGACATAAGGCATTTTGTCTTGTCTTGTGCCTGTGCCTGTAGAGAAGGACTGTGAGTCTCAAATGGTTGTGTTCTCCCATCAACAACAAAAGAAAAACCAATAACTGGTAGATGAGGTGGGGAGAGGAGATGAGGTGGGGAGAGGCTGTATATAATTGTTTTAGGCTGTAATCCGATATCAACTTCACCTTGGCCTAAATCACATTGAATGCAGTGGAGCTTACCTTCAGGTAGACATATATAGGGTTGTGCTGTTAAACTCTTACCTATTTTGGACACAACCCAGGAAAGGTGTACCCAATGTCCATTGAAACCAATGAGATTTAAGAAGAATTCAGTTTCCATTTATTTAATTGGGACATAGGGGAATAACTTGTTTTTTGTCACTTTATTAAAGGGCTTAATTAATAAGGATGATGATGATGATGATGATGATGATGATAATAATAATAATAATAATAATAATAGGGAGAGCTTTGGCTACTAGGTGGTAAAATTTATTTATTTATTTATTTATTAAATTTATTAATCGCCCATCTGGCTGGTCACCCAGCCACTCTGGGCAATGTACGACACACCATAAAACAATTTAAAACAATAAAATTCTACCATAATTTTTTTTTTAAAATACCCTAACCCACCCCAAATGCCTGCCTGAACAACCACGTTTTTAATGCACAACGGAAGCTCATTAAAGAGGGGGCATGATGGAGTTCCCTAGGGAGGGAGTTCCACAGAGTGGGGGCCACCACAGAAAAGGCCCTCTCCCTCGTCCCCACCAGTCTAGCTGTCCTGGCTGATGGGACAGAGAGAAGGCCATCCGAGGCTGATCTTGTTAAGCGGCCTGTCTGGTGTTGGTGGAGGTGCTCCTTAAGATAGGCTGGGCTGGAACCATATAGGGTTTTAAAGGTAAAAACCAACACCTTGAATTTGGCCCGGAAAACAACTGGTAACCAGTGCAACTCCTTCAGCATTGGAGTAATGTGATCTCACCAGCGGCTGCCTTTAATCAGGAGAGCCGCCGCGTTCTGTACCAGTTGCAGCTTCCGAACCGTCTTCAAGGGTAACCCCACGTAGAGCGCATTACAGTAGTCTAAACGAGAGGAGACCAGGGCATGTACTACGGATGGGAGCAGATGGTCGGGAAGGAAGGGGCGCAGCCGCCGTATCAGATGGAGTTGATACAGCGCTGTCCGGCTCACAGCTGACACCTGAGCCTCCATGGACAGCTGGGAGTCCAAAATGACCCCCAGGCTGCGGACCTGGTCTTTCAAGGGTAGCCGTACCCCATTCAACACCAGGTCAACATCCCCCAGCCTCCTCTTGTCTCCCACCAAAAGTACCTCGGTCTTGTCAGAGTTCAGCTTCAGCTTATTCCTCCCCATCCAGCCACTCACTGTCTCCAGACATTTGGACATGGATTCTACGGCCAACCTTGGTGAAGATTTGAATGAGAGGTAGAGCTGCGTGTCATCCGCATATTGATGACACTGCACCCCAAACCTCCTGATGATAGCCCCCAGCGGCTTCACATAGATGTTAAATAGCATCGGGGAGAGGATGGAACCCTGTGGCACCCCACAAGTAAGTGGCCACGGGTCCGAAACCTCCTCTCCCAGTGCTACCCTCTGGTACCTGCCGGAGAGGAAGGACCGGAACCACCGCAATACAGTGTCTCCAATGCCCAACCCCTCCAGGCGGTCCAGGAGGATACCGTGGTCAATGGTATCAAAAGCCGCTGAGAGGTCGAGGAGAACAAGGAAGGAGCATTCACTCCTATCCAGAGCCCTCCTCATATCATCCACCAAGGCAACCAAGGCCATTTCTGTCCCATGCCCAGGCCTGAAGCCCAACTGAAATGGGTCTAGATAATCAGTTTCTTCCAAGTGTGCCTTCAACTGCACCGCCACCACCCGCTCAATCACCTTGCCCAAAAATGGCAGATTTGAGACTGGGCAAAAGTTGTTCAGAA
The DNA here is from genome assembly GCF_057233095.1 of Heloderma suspectum. NCBI lineage: Eukaryota > Metazoa > Chordata > Lepidosauria > Squamata > Helodermatidae > Heloderma > Heloderma suspectum. The sequence continues at coordinate 54,215,614 of NC_139460.1, read as the reverse complement.
CTTGAGGATCCAAGGAGGGCTTCTTTAAGAGCGGTCTTATCACTGCTTCCTTGAGGGCTGATGGCATCACTCCCTCCTCAAGGGAGGTGTTCACCACCGCCTTGATCCCCTCACTCAGTCTCTCTCTGCAGCTCATAATGAGCCAAGATGGGCAAGGATCAAGTAAGCAGGTGGTCGGCCTTACAGATGAAAGCACCTTGTCCACTTCATCAGGAGGAAGAAGCTGGAACCGATCCCACAAAACCGGTTTGCCACAGGCCGCCTCTTGCTCACTAACTGTATCCACAGCGTGCAGAGTAACACACCTAATCTGATCAATTTTATCTGCAAAGTGCCTTGCCAAAGCCTCACAGGAGGCCTTAGAATGCTCCAGTGGTTCCGGAGCCACAGGACCGACCAGGCTCCGGACCACTTGGAACAGCCTCCTGGGACAGCACTCTGCAGACGCGATGGAGGCAGCATAATATTCCTTTTTTGCTGCCTTCACCGCTACGTGATAGGCTGAAGATACAGCTCTAGCCCGTCTCTGATCATCTTTGGAGCGAGACTTCTGCCACCAGCGCTCTAGCCGTCTGACCTCCTGTTTCAGAGCTCGTAACCACGGATTGAACCATGGTGCAGTCCGAGCCCTGTTCAGGGGGAGAGGGCGTTTCGGAGCCACCCGATCTAATGCCCCAGTGATTGCGGCATTCCAGCCACCCACCAGGGTCTCGACCGAGTGGCTGTTGGCATGCCCCAGAGAATCCCCAAGCGTGTTCAGGAATCCATAAGACGCCTGGGGCGGACCATTTTAATGGGTCCTCCACCCCTGCGGAGCGGTTGTGGAACCAAGAAGTCCAACGTCACCAGATAGTGATCTGACCATGACAAGGGGGTGGTGGATATACCCCCGACTTCCAGATCACTCCCCGCTTCTCCAGAAACAAACACAAGGTCTAGTGCATGACTGGCTACATGGGTGGGCCCAGTTAGAATGTGGTGCAGCTCCCAGGAGGCCATGGTCTCCATGATGTCCCGAGGTGCTCCTGTGAGGATGGCCTCCGAATGTACGTTGAAGTCCCCCAACACCAGTAAGTTAGGGGACTGTACACGCACATCAGAGACCACCTCAAGCACCTCGGCCAGGGAGTCAGTCGTGCAGTGGGGTGGATGGTATACGAGCAGAATCCCCAGACTGCCCTTCGGGCCCAACCTCCAGTACATGCACTCAGCAACCTTGGTCTCCCGAAGAGGGGTTCTGGTGAAGACCAAGGACTCTCGGTAGATAACAGCCACTCCCCCTCCCCGATCCCCAGCCCTCGGCTGCTGTGCATACGAAAATCCGGCTGGACACATGGCTGCAAGGGTTGGAGCAGCAGCCTCGGCCAGCCAGGTCTCCGTAATACATGCCAGGTCTGCACCCTTGTCCAGGATCATGTCATGGATGAGGGAGGTTTTCTGGGTAACAGACCTGGCATTGCAGAGGTCTTATACAAAACTTATACAAATTTTTATATTTGTATAAAAATTCAATACATACATACATAGTACATACATTAAATAAAAGATTATTGAGTACTACAGCCTGGTCAAGAATCAGCTTTTGCCTCATGATATTGGTGCCCTTTAGATGTTGCAGAATCAGTGTGGGAACTTCTTAACCATTGATTAATCCCATGGCTCTGTTATAACACTTCAAGAGCTCTTACCACAATATCATCACCTGATTGGATGTAGAGATGGCTGTGAAATTCATGCAGTTCACAGACTCGAATTCAATTTGCAGTTGTAAATCCATACACTTCGAAGCTTGCAATGTGTTCTGCATTGTATTTGACAACATGAACACATTTCAAAAAATGTGCAAAGGAAAATGTATAATTTCTAAAATGTAAAAAATGTGCTTTAGTCAATGGGGGCATGTGTACAAAAATGCACACATTTTGAAAAATGTGCACAAAAATATACTTTTATATTTATATAAATATAAAAGTATTTTATATATATAATATAATACTTTTATATTATACAGAAATAGATTTCTGTGTGAAATTAAAAAAAGCTTGCATAGAACTGGGATGGAACAAGTTTGGTGGTGGAAAAATCAGAACCTTGATGAAACCAGATCAGTCTTGACATATTCACCCATCCCTAATAATGTGGTAAATACCCGCATGGTTGGGAGATCACACTTACGTGGGGATCTTTGAACTAGGGCTGTGCACGGACCTCCCGGTTCACTTGGATGCCATTTTGGACCCTCCGATTCAGCCCTGCTTTGACTTGGACCGAATCGGGCCCCTCTGCTTTGACTCGGTTCTGGATCTGAAGTGAGATTTGGATATCCGGATCACTTAGTTTGGGTGTTTTCCCATTGATTTGTGTGGGAAAACACAAATGGCCACAACTTTTTCAGTTTTCACGATAAATATATGAAACTTTGGGTCCTCTCTGCTGACATGGATGGGATTCCATCTGCCAAATGTCAGACAGTTTGGTCCAGTGCTTTTTGTGCTAGGTACAGCCATAATTTGATGTTTTCCACAAAAACTCTCCAAGCAAAGAGCGCTACCTCTCAGCCCCGTGTCGCCTCCTCCTCCTGCCTGCTTGGCTATCAAGTACTTCTAGCCATCTCCTGGTCATGCAGAGGAGACAGCTAGCCAGCGGCAAGGGCATGAGCTGTGCTGCTGGTTGGCTATCCTTGACAGCCGACTAGGTAGGAGGAAGAGAGGCGCACGCCCCCTGCCACTGGCTGTCTCCTGCTTGTGAGGAGGAGACAGCTAGCCAGGGGCGGGGGCATGCACTGCACCTCCTCCTGCCTGGGCGATTCACAGCACTTTTTGCATATAAGTCTACATGCACACATAGACTTATATGCAAAAAGAGCTGTGAATTGTCTATATACCCAAAATTCACAGCGCTTTTTGCATATAAGTCTGTGTGCACATAGACTTCCAGTCACCATGTTTTTTTAAAAACATGGTGATCGTGGTCGAGGCAGAGGGACCAGCAAGCAGAGCAGGGGTGGAATGGGGTGCATCTGGAGAACCTGGACAGGGGTGGATTCTTACATCTCTAAGTAACACCACCAGAATTATCTCTGTCTCTGAAACACAGCCATTTTTCTCCAGTTATTCAGTCTTCCTGCTTCATCCTAGGGATGGGCAGAAAGCTTACCTGCCGTTCTGGCGGTGGAGGTCTGTAAATGGCTGCATTTACCTTAAACTAAGGCCTTTATGACCACAAATGGTGTCCTGGACACCATTTGCGTCCGTGCTTTTGATTAATGCAATAGGCTACACAAATATTTGCGTAGCCTATCATGTAAAAGCAGGGACATCCCTAAACTAAGGCCTTTACGGGTGCAAATGGCGTCCTGGATGGTATCGCTGGCAATGCGAGCCAGAGGATCCGGCTGAAGAGGATTCTGCGTGGAGGCGGGGGTGAATCTTCCATTCTGCCACGGAATTCTCTGCCATCCCTACTTCCTCCACCACGGTCACTGATTGGAGATTTCTGGGTTACGTTCAGCCCTGATTTGGCAACTAGAGTTTCCATTTGCCAAAGGTACCTCCCTCCCTCCTTCTCCTCCGTCTCCTCCCCAACCCCTTGCTGAATTTTCTCAAGTTGATACTTTTGGCACCAGGCTGTCTGGGTTGCTCAGAATGAATCACCGAATCGGACAAGGTGCTACGTATACCAGCCGCTTCACTTTGGGGTGCCTCATTGCTATTCTGCTCTGCCTTATATCACGTGGAGGCACCTCCAAAGCAGCCCGCTTTACATTGTTATTCGGGCTTCGGACTGAAGCAGTGCATAGCCCTACTTTAAACATTGCACCAGTACCATGCAAAAGCTCCTCCCATGTTGTTGCTGCAAAGTGTAAATAAATAGCAGCTCAGCAATGGCATGTTCTGAGAGAGAAATGTGACTGTTAAAACCTGTACTTTTGTTGTGGCTTCTGGGCTAGAATTCCAGAAAGTCAAATGGACATTTTTTATTCTGCAGTGGGTGGGGGCAGTTAGATGTTACAGTGACAAAGCAGGCACAGAAGAAACTCCTTAGTTATATATAATACAATAAAAGCATGATGTGAAAGGAACCATAAAAAACTATAATGAGCAAGAAAGTCAAGATAAAACCAAACAAAAGAAGGATGGAAAAGTAAAATTACACAAAAATAGCTAGATTCCATTTTATTTTGCTACTTTGTAGCTAAAAATCCCTGATAAAAGTTTTAAAGGACCCTACAGGATAAACATTCTAACCAGAAACATAGTACAAACTTTTTTAAAAAACAAAAACTTCCTTAGGAACCATTGCTGATGTCCTTTCATCCCCCCCCCCCGAGCCCTTTTCTGATTATTTCTTTCCTTTGAGGTGAATGAGATGTAGCCTGTCAATTTTTGTCTGTCAGACTTCATGGCCTTGAGGCCAGACTACCTGTGATTGAGGAAATCAATGCAAGTTTTGTCATTGATTGCAAGAGAACCTGGATATAATCCATTATGTTTAAAACTGACACTCTTTTCTTTTTGAGAGAGACTCTGTGGTCAATGTTTCCTGTGGAAACCTCTTCCCATGTTGTCTTCCAAGTGAAGGTGCTGTAGCCTCCTTTTCAAATAGTGGAGGAATTAAACAAAACTGAAGGGCTTCTTAACCCCAATAGTAGTACAGAAAACTGCCCCCCCCCCCGTTTCTGGCCAGATTCCAAGGGCTGCAGGCTAATTTGAGAAATTCTCCTGTGGAAACTCCCACCCAACACCACACTGCTTGGGCCAACATGGCCTGATGTGTCAGGACGATTCTCTCCCACCCCTTACCCCTATTTTCCAAGCAACAGACCCTTGCACCTCATTTTCCATGCAGGTGAATGGAGTGAAGGTCTCTTCCTTCAATTCCACTTCCATGTATCTGGGGAAAGGGACCACAAATATTACCCTTCCACACGACCCCACCACTGCACCCTCTCTCCACAGACATGCAGCGTGTGTGTGTGTGAACTGTTGCCTAGGGTGGCAAAACAGCTTGAATCAGCCCTGACATTTTGAGGGAGAACCTCCTAGGAAATAAATGTGCCAAAGCTACAGGCCAGCGACGTTAGCAGATACACAGGGTTAGGGATGCCCCTTGTATCCTGATTAAATCTAAACTGCCTTGAAGTGAAGAATACTCAGGTTTATGTTTCTGATAAAACCACGCTGTTCTCATGGTGTATTAAATCAGCCTCTTGAAGCAGAACTTGAAAATGGGGATGTCATCTCCCTATAGTAGCAGTCTGCCCATGACCTATTAGAGATTGGTACTGGACAGCGCAGTTGCTATGCAGCAAGAACCCAATCCTCTTTCTCTCCTTTCCCCTCTCTCCCTTCCCTCTCCCTCTCTTTCACCCCCTTTCTCTTTCTCCTCCACTCTCTCTCCTTCCCCCTCCCCTCCCTCTCTCCCCTCTCCTCCCCCTCCCTCCCTTACCCCCCCTTCCCCCCTCTCTCTGCTGGCATTCCCTTAACAGTGGATTCTGAAAGCCTCTTCACTACTGCATCCCTGTTCATAACTCATCTCTGTTTGGTCCACTTCAGTTCTCTCCACATCACTTCATTCCACTCCACATGCCATTGGGGTTCCTTCCCTTCTCCCACTTGTGCAATGCTTTCCATATCTTTTACCTTTCCTTCCATCAAATTGCTTCTATTTCCAATGCTTCATTGAAACCTAGCTTTCTATAGCGACTTTCCTGGATAAACATAGCTTAACCTTGTCTGCCCTGTTTGTTTACTATCCACTCCTACACCCCCCAGAATTACTATTTGTTGCTGGCCTGGAAATTCTACTTTTCTGTTTTTTTCACTTGCCTGAGTTAGATGGAAAACTTTATCATAAAAGGGGTCATTTGGCATTGGTGTTCCGCTGATCTCCACAAATAAATGTTACATGAAATCATCATCACCATCAGGAGGAAAATGATTGTGATCTAACCAATAACAAAAATCGCAGTACTAATCATAGGAGCTTTTGTTGTTGTTGTTTTAATTAAAAGCTTTTAAAAATCTGACCCAAATTGCACTGATTTCAGTACAGTGTGTTGTGATGTGATATCTGGGTAGGATATTAAGGATATTAGGATATTAAGGCTCCCTCCACCCATGGATCTAGCAGTATGGGAGCTGCTTCCCCATTGCATGAACCCATGTCACAGAGAATATTCTTATGTGAGAATAGTCCAAACACATGGCTGGCAATTATCATGTGGTTATTCCTACCCAATCAGCATCCTGCCTGTCAGCTTGGAAAGGCCCACATGATTGCTCCAGCTCTCACAACATGCCCTCTCTCACCGTGGGAGTATTCACATGCACTCCCTAGTGGCACTGGATCACATCAAAGGAAAATGGCTCCCTTGTCAGTTAATGCATGTGTGAATGGAGCTTAAACACTGCTTAGTAATGACTTCAGTGGCTAGTTAATCACAGGGTTGTTTCAGAGATGTGGGCCAGGGCCCAAAGAACTGTGCAGCTAGCTCCAAGGACCTCAAGAGCCTTGTATTGAGTTTCAAGAATTGCAGCCATTATGTTGCATGGCAAAAGAAATCTGAATCCTTTGTGTTCCCTGGTTGGGGAAGGGAAGAGAGGATCAAAGCTGGCTGGGTGCATAGCCACTTTGCCCACCTCTTCCTATCCAGGGACTGCAAGAGGTGAACAAAGGCAGCTGCTGTCTCCTTTCTCAATGCAGAGAGAAGCATGGAGCAACCGTTCCATGGCTCTGTCTGCATGGAGAATGGGGATGGATTATGACAGGGGGCAGGGCTTGTGGGGGGTGGGGGTGGAAAGGTCTGCCCTTTGAAATCATCCAGCCCCCTGGATTGGTCCCAGGAGGCAATCTGGCTCCCAGGATCAATCTGGTTCTCCAATCCCTGTTGTACAAGAAATCCTCTGTAGGAGGGGGAGGAGAGTTGGACCAGCAGTAATGAATTTGTGTTATTGATTTTCTTCACTGAATATATCCCAGTGATAAAGACATGCAAAGCGGCGTAACTTCTCTTCAAGAACCATCTGAATCAGATGTTGCGGCAGAAAGCACTTATTCCCAGATACTGTCACTGCAATAATAGCAAAGGAAACACAGAAAATTGCTAGCCAAGTAAATTGCCTTTTTTAATATACACATGCTGTTTCCTAGTTCACATTTTTCTCTTGAGTGGAAGTCCATCTTTAAAGAAATGGGTTTCAATATTAGTCTCTCAAGAGGTTGTTATAAACAACAGAATTGTAGAAATATTTTACAACTACAGGAGGAAAAGGCATCTCTCTGTCCAGTTTGCTGAAAGATCAGTTCAGTTTATATGACTATGATGCACAGTTCTATATGTGTTTTCTCAGAAGTAGGTCTCATTGAGTTTGATAGGACCTATCTCCAAGGGGGGGAAAGGATGACAGCCTTAGAACCTATCTATTATATCTACAGATATTGCCTGTAACAGATATTACATATATTTGTATTTATCCTCTAGAACAGCGGTGGGTAACTTTTGGCCTTCCAGACATCTTGGCCTACAGCTCCCAGCAGCCCTCACCATTGACGTGGTCTGCTAGAGGTTGTAGGCCAAAACATCTGGAGGGCCACAAGATGTCCACCCCCTGCTCTAGAAACAGAATCAACCGTTGGGAGTATGCATATTATGGGTGCAATCCTATGCATGTTTAGACAGAAAACAGTCCTACAACTCCCAGCATCCCCAGCCAGCCATGCTGGCTGGGGAATGCTGAGAGTTGTAGGACTCTTTTCTGTCTGAACATGCATAGGATTGCACCATATGTATCTGGACTCAGAAGTAAGTCCCTCTATGTTCAGTGGGGTTAACTCCCAGGTATGTATGCATATGACTGCTGCCTGAGTAAGGCACAACCACAGAAATGTCACAAGCTTTATACAACACCATAATCTTGAGATTCTTTGTACTTTTTCAAATGCAAATGATATTTTCAATACTGTAGATTCCGAAATACAGTTGAAACTGACACAGAGTGTCAGTTCAGACCTAACATCTATAGCTTCATAAACCATGGTCTATTACACCAGGCACATTATGTTCAAACCAGCCTACAGTCAAGTCATGCATTTCTGTCCATTGATTGTGGTTGATGACTGCAATGTAGCTTTATCAAGCCATTTGAACCTCATACCTGCATGTCTACTGGTTGTATGCAGAGAAAGGAATATACTAGCAAGGGGTTGGGAAAGCAGGGTAAGGTAGGGATGGATGGATCAGTCTATTTCTGGTCTGTGTCAATTTTGCATCTATTTATACATAATTCTGTTTGGTCCCATTTCTATAGTAATGTGCAATTTAAAAAATAATCTACACAAAATAATATAAATATGTATTTAAATACATAGTTTGACCATATTTTCTAAGAAAATACACATTTATAAATGTGGTTTATCTAAATGTACACATTTCTGAATTATTTAACACTAAAATATGCATTTTAAAATGCATTTTGGTGCATATTTTGAGTGTGAAATCTGAAGGATAATTGCATGGTGATTACTCCTCACACATTAGTCCAGGAGGTGCAGATCACTCTAGAATTCACAAGTAAGTATCAAATTCTCCAAGCACCCCTATGGTAAGTTAATGCCTGAAAAGTAGGGATAGGAAAACTAGGGAAGCTCGAGCTTGCTGAAATTCTCCAGGCTTTACTTCAAAGCTCAGTTCAGCTTACTCCCATTCTTGTTTGCAACCTATTTTTTTCATTCATTCATTCAAAGGAGAAAAGTGTGCATTCCAAATGGAAAAAGTGTACATTTTTCAAAAATGCACACTTCCCCCCCTTTGACAAAAACATAAAACTGCATTTTTTAAAAAAGTGTGCATTTTAAAGGTGCACAGTTCTCCCATTGACTAAAGTGTGAAAATGCAGATTTTTTTTAAATGCACTTTAAAAAATACACATTTTAAATTGTGCATTTTAAATTTTGTGCCTTTCTTAATATGTGCATTTGTATGAGTGCATATTTTAAAAAGTGCATATTTCATGAATGCGAATGCAAGTTGGGGAATCTGTGAGCATTTTTGGAGAACATGCGCTCCTGTTCACATTTGTGTTTGAGTCGGTGCATGGGGCATTTTCAAGTGATTTGCAAACTGAAACAAAATTCTCTACTGAAAAGTACACAGTTCCAAACCAAAAATGTAGCTTTTAACTTCACTATGTAGTTGCATCATGTTGAGGAAGATACAGGCAATAGTTTGTAGTAGGCTTGGTTCCTTCCAGCCAACCAGGGTTATCACATTCTGACTGAGAATAGACTTTGTTTCTTTGTAAAAGCTTCTTGTGAGGGAGTGGACATATGCCCTGAAGTTTACTAAGTAGCAGGAGTCAATGCCAAGGGAGAAGACAGTAAATGATATATGCAATGAGTTCATTAGGAAAGACCCTGTTGTGGGTCCACTTGTTTGAAATGCCGGTGGGTACTAGAGTCAAGTCCTTCTCCACTGAAGCACTTTTTTTCAAGTCTATTCCCAGGCAGCTCCATCTGGCCAAGCTTTTAGAAGTGTTAATGGGGAAGGAGTGTGTTGGGAATAGTGCATGCTGCTGTATCACCCAGGGCTGGCTCAGTCACCTCCTGCCTGAGGTAAAGGACAAAATGGCACCACAGCCCATTCCATGTACAAAAGCTGACTGGCTGGCAGTAGAATCTTGTGGCTGGCAGTGGAATCCGTGTCTTCCACACCTGAAGACAGCACACTAGCTTAGGGGGTGCAGGGCAGGCAGCGTAGCACACAGATTTCTCTCCTTCAGCATGTTGCTGCCACCCCCAGCATCTGCTGCCTGAAGCAGCTTTCTCACCTTGTCTAATGGTAGGCCTGCCCCTGGTATGACCTGAGGACCCTGTTCTTGACTGAGGCTGTCCTTGCCTCTCCCCACCAGGAAATAAAAGGCGAGTGCCTGAGCCCAGGCAGTTGGGAAGGAGTTGGCTGGGAAGAATGTTTGTTGCTGTACAACATGAAGACCCTGTTCCTGACTGAGTGTTGTTAAGACACCCTTTAAAAACAACAGTGTTTATTGGTTAGACTTGTCCTGCAGAGGATGTTTTTCTATTGGAACTGCCCTGTGATTTTCTGTCTTGCTCTTTTTTAAAAAAAGAGCAGGTTGCTGCTTTCTGGATTTTAAATTATTATGTTGTTTTTAACTATTGTAAGCTACTTTGACAAACAATTTGGTTAAATGGAAGGATGTAAATATAATAAACAAACCTCGAAACCTGTGACAAAGAAACAAACCCATGGCAGCTTTAATGCTGACAACAACTGTCGTTAATTAATGCCTCATAATTTTTGAAAGTCTTGGAGGTTAGTCTAAAGGAGTTTGATACGCAACCACAATTGGCCTTTGAAATTTCCAGCTCTGACAGTTAATTAGTTCATGGACTGCATGCACATGGGTTAAGCTGGAAGTTATTCAATATATGCTGTCCTCTTCCTGGATCAGATGTCTGGTTCAGAATTGTTTTCTTCTTTTTCTTTTTTTATAACTGTGCACCTGATGCTAATTAAAGCTCTGCTAAGAGATGCTTTCAGGCAGACAAGGAAGAACAGCAAGTAAAAAAACGGTTTGCTTCCTAGCTGGTTAAATCACAGCTACATGAAGTGTTATTCATCAGACAACAAAAGTAACCTCCCCCAGCCTTTCACAAAAAGTAGAGCACTCTGTTAAGCAGTTCCATGCATGCCCAGTCTTTCCATCATACAAACGGTGAAAGGTCAATCATTCTGTATGCTACTGAAAAGCTTGGAAGCTCTAAGAGGTGATATGGTGAGGCTACAGGCTTCATTTGTTCATTTAGCTTTTGCTTTGTTTTTTAAAAAGTGAGTGCCTGACTTATGCAAGTAAAATATAACAGGATAATTCAACAGAATATTCCTGACAGCAAAATGCACAACATTATAAGTGCATTCAGCCTTTTAATGCCATCTGTTTCCTTCTGATCTGCTTTTATGGGTCACTACGATTAAGTTGGTATGTGTAATGTTCTCTAATATTAGTATTACTGGCAGCCTGATTCTGTGGGTGCCTGCAAATGTCTGTGGTTATACTAGTATTTGAGCCATTCTGAGCTTGTTGGCGATCCCCTTCTACTTGGCATCCTTGCATTTTGGAGTTAATGTTCCTGTTTTCTGGTTGCAATGACACACTGGTGCAAGTGGAGGCATCCTTTGCCCTGTTGACATGGCCAGTTCAGAGACACTGTCCTGGAAAAAAAACAGAACAACCACTGACCCTTCCTCCCATTCCAAGAGAGCAAAAGTATGGACTCCCACACTGCCCAGACAGCTTCTACTCTCACTAATGCCAGCTAAGAAGTCTCAGCTATTTCTGCTTCTCTCTCCAAATTGAAACTGGCACTCTTTCTTGCTGTCTTTCTGTACCTCCCTCAAACTGTCTTGGTTCCCAAAGCTGGAGAGACAATCTTCCTTAGCCTGGATCCTTCCAGATGTTTTGGATCACAACTCCCACCATTCCTGATCACTGGCCATACTGGGGCTGATGGGAGTTATAGGCTGAAACATCTGGAGGAATGCAGGTTTAGGGGAGACTGTTCTAGAACATTAAGGGCCGATCTACACTTACCGGTTTCTTCACTTCCAATGAGGTTTCACCACCCGTCTTTCACACTACGCAGTAGCCGCCTCGAATTGGAGCCGGAATTTCCCGCTTCCGTGCTCCCGCTTTCAATACCCTAATATCCCGGTATTTCCCCTGAATGTGCTATGATTTTCCGCCTTCACTACAGTATCTGGTCATAGTCCCCTCCCCCACCTGTCCATATACGGCAGTGTTTGTATTTCCCTCCTGTCCAATCACAGCTCTCGATGGTCCCATGTTGTCTTCCGGCTAATGATCGCATAGCTTCCTCAGCAGTCCCCATTTCCTCAGCAACAAGTGGAGGGCTGGATGTGCACACACTTGTCTGATCTCAGAAGCTAAGCAGGGTTGGACCCGGTCACTAGTTGGATGGGAGACCGCCTGGGAATCAGGCTTCCTGCACTGAGCAGGGGGTTGTTCTATCCCTTCAAATGAGACTAAGTTTTACCCCCTCCTATCCCCTGCTCCGTATTTTTTTTTTTAAATTAAGGCATTATCGTTGAAGAATCGTAGCTTCTCCGCAATTCCCCCCCCCCCTAATTTAGGCGTGATCTTCAAAGATTTGAAGATGTGAAGCTTTACATCATAGAATCATAGAATAGTAGGGTTGGAAGGGGCCTACAAGGCCATCGAGTCCAACCCCCTGCTCGATGCAGGAATCCAAGTCAGAGCATCCCTGACAGATTTTCGAATCTTCAAAGTTCATGCCTGAATTAGGAAAAAAAACATCGCGGAGAAACCACGATTCTTCGAAGATAATACCTTAATTAAAAAAAAAAAAATCCAGAGTGGGGGATAGGAGGGGGTAAAACTTAGTCTCATTTGAAGGGATAGAACAACCCCCTGCTCAGTGCAGGAAGCCTGATTCCCAGGTGGTCGTCCATCCAACTACTAACCAGGGCCGACCCTGCTTAGCTTCCAAGATCAGACAAGCACGCGCAGGAAAACAGCGGGAAAACAGCGCAGCGCTTGAGTGTGAACCGAGCTCACACTTTCGATGAAGCACCGCAATGGGGAAAATGGGTGAGTGTGGATAATCACGTTTTAATGTGAGAGTGTTTAACCCGATGGGATACCGAATTCATTGCGATGGCGGAAGCAATGTAGATTGGCCCAACGAAGAATGGAAAGTGTTTTTTTTTTTTTTAATATACGTAATCACCCCTTGAGTTTGTCAGGCAAAACCATAGTGACAGGCTTGTTCATAGTAATCATGACAGATTACGCCTAACAGTTTTAAGGATTTCTCAGTGGGTAACAAGTCCAAGGGAAGTGCTATAGGGTTTGGTTTCCTTCAAAGGAGAGAGGATTAGAGACTTGTGGTGTCTCCATGACATACGCTTTATGAACAAATGAACAGGAAAGAACACAGTGGAAGCAAATAGAAACAGGCAGCAAAATCATCATTTCCGCACCAGATTTCCAAGGCAGTACAGGAGACCCTGCTGCTCCCCTCCTCTAGCTGCCTTCAGTTGAACTAAACTCACTGCTCTAAATTCTTAGAGCCACTTGACATTAAATGTAGAACTGGAACATGAAAGGAAACAGTTAAATAGCATGCCTTCTCTAATCCTGTTAATCTTCTCCCAACTGATGCAATGTACTTTTAAAAAACAACAACCCTAAACTAGATGCAGAGATGCATTTAACATCATATGTAATTTGGGCCTGAGCATGTACCTCTGTCGAACTCCAGATTCAAGCTTGCTGAAAACAGTATTTCTGCCCCCCCCCCCCCCGACCAACTCTGAGTGGTGTCACATTCCAAAGCCAGAGGAGAGAGATTTCCACTAAGGAAAACATCCCCAGTCATTTGGGAATATGTAACACTCTTTTCACAAATCCTTTATCACCAGTTAGTAGGAATGGAGGAGAATTTCATTCAGTCCACATTTATAAGTGAACTGATGTAATTTACACTTCCTGGACTAATATGGAATGCCATTATCCATTAGATTGCACACTTCTGTGAATGTTGTGATGCAGTTCTTGGCTCAAAGATGTATATTTTAGGGAAAATTGCATACAGAAATGCCTATTTTAGACAAAATGCATATGAAAATTAAGGCACATTTCCATGCTTGTAATAATAAAAAAAACCCCAGACTGATGCAGAAACAGGATGTATGATTGAACAAATGTATGATTGAACATTTGGACCAGAAATAGACTGATTTATTCATCACCTACAGTTAGTCTGTTAGGCAAAATATAGGGTAGATCCATTTGTGCTAATTGGGACAACAAAATTCAGAACAATATTATCTTGGCATAACGTTTTAACAGAGTATCTGTGTGGCTGTGTGTTGTGTATAGCCTTCTCTATCCATATTGAGCAAAAAATGTAGATTGTTATACATTCTTTTCCAGAAACATTTTCACGTAAGTAAAATTATTCAGGTGCTGGCATGCAATCAGCAGTGAAATTTGTGTAAATATGAAGCAGGGGTGGTGGTGGGTGGTGGTGGAATCCAAGACAGTGGTTAGGAAAAACTCCAGATCTTTAGAGTCTAAAGTTACTGCCTTACTCATGCATTATGTTTGATTTAATCCAAATATATAAACATAAACCACCACCACCACCACCACAACGCTGACTCTATCATGTGGTACTGCTTAGTAAAGTTGCCTGGCAACATTATGCTCCTAGAGAAATCTATCCATCTCACTGTAATAGTTGAGAGTCAGTTAGAAAATATGGTAATTCCAATTGTCTGCAACAAAAATTTTCAATTATGAAAGATTCCTGTACTAATTCACTAAGGCTATTGGCTTATTGCTTTACTGTGAGAAGAGATGTTGGGCTGGGACTTGGGGGAGAGAGGAATTGCTTGACAAAGAATGCAGGAACAGGCAGCTTTGGAATGCTGGGGAAAGCAAACTCTCCATCTTTTACTGCTGGGGCCTCCCACATGGTATCTCTGGATGCTAATGTACCCACAGTCACCTCTCTTGGTGTCTGCCAGGCTCCCTGTCTCTCCTGATTTTTATTTTATTTCTTAAGATGTTTTGTAATTACAAAAAATTAACTGGGAAGGGCTGGCCTCCAGTACCATCTTTATTTAGGTTCAAAAAAGTGTATTTGTGTTGTGGAGTTCTGACCTCACCTTGTACTTAGTTTCTTGGGAAAGTTTTTTTTCTTTTTGTCTCACCAGTTTATGTTCTGGGAAATTAGTGTTTCTGAGTGGCCATGCCCACCATGGTGTCAGTCCTTGCCGGCTGACCATAGCTGGCCGGTAATGGCAGCAATAACTCACTGGCTGATAAGCAGGGTCACCTGTCTGAGGCTAGCAAAGGAGGAGGGGGGCAGAAATGGGAAAGTTACTGGTACAAACAAAGCCAAGATGATGCGGCAGACAGAAGTCATATTTCCCAGTCCGAAGTCCAAACACAGGGATTCATGAGCAAGGCTGAGGTTTAGGGTCAGGGAAGGGCTGATGAGATCCAGCATGTGGAAACAATGTTGTTCTCCAGCAGCGGTGTCCCTGCCTGCTTTTAACTGCAGCATCCTGGAGCAGCTGCTGGCAATCAGTCCTCTGGCCTCTGGGAGCTTCTCTGTCTTAAATGGACAGAGGCTTGCCTCCGTTGTTCTTTTACTCAGAGCTGCCTTTTCTCTGTTGAGGTCAGCGGAACTTCATCTTCTGAATCCTCCGGAGAGGCTGCAGCCAGGCATGGATCATCAACAGGTGGTGAGGGGGCTTGGGGTACTTCTGTGCTAGTCCCTTCCCCCGGGTTTGGAGCCTGCCATTCCCCTTCATCCTCAGTGGAGTGCAAGGCAGGCATGACACATGGCAGCCATTTTATGAATGGGAAAGATGCTGTGGTAGCCACTTTGTGAGACCATCTGTGACACTCCCTTAAAATTTCGAATGTGCCCACTGGCCTCGAAAATTTGGGAATCCCTGTTTGAATGGTTTGGTGCAACAACAGCTAAATAGCAGCCTAAGGAAAACATTTGGCTTATGTGACTGCCTGCAATTTTTGCGATTTCCCCATCCTATAAATCCCCCTGGAAAGTGTTCCTAGGCTCTGGCCACTGAGAAGTTCTCCTGCACAAGCCCCATCGAAAGCAGTGATGTATTTATTTATTTATTGCATTTATATCCCGCCTTTTTTCCTCTTGCAAGGAACCCAAGGCGGCATACGTAATCCTCCACCGCTCCATTTTATCCTCACAACAACAACCCTGTGAGGTAAGTTGGGCTGAGAGTCTGTGACTGACCCAAAGTCACCCAGCGAGCTTCCATGGCCAAGTGGGGACTAGAACCTGGATCTCCCAGCTCTCAGTCCAACACTCTCACCACTACACCACACTGGCTGATGTTTGAACTCCCCTTGGACTACCTTGGCTTGTACTTACTTTTTGTGATCTTTTGTTGCATGTAAAAAACCACTGCCACCACACTCGGGTCTTTTGAAATGCTGGCAGGGAAAGATTGCAAAAAGCAAGTGGATTCCTTTCCCTCCACTGGGGCATCCAGAACACCGCAACAACAAAAAAGTGTTGGTATTCCTTTGAACAAAATACTACCCTTTTATTCCTTCTATCATTTAAAGATCTGACTTACTTTGGAATAGGGATGCTGGAGAAATTCGGGATGGACTAAAATAAGCTCAGGTTTCTGAGAATCCGACCTGTGGAGTCCACTGCGGAGTGACCTCAGGCCGTGAGGAGTCTGTGGGATTCTGGATGATTTTTTTACTTTCCCAAAATTTACACATATACATTTGTAGGAAACTACGTAAGTTTCTGCTGAGGAAATGTAGAATGGAATGGGAGACAATATGCTAAATGTTACGTACTAAAGGAAATTATGTAAATACTTATGTAATTATTTGCATATTTTTCTACATGATGAAAAAAATATTATCATCCGTCTGTGGGTGGACAACAGAACAAAAGGCACCTGTCAATCGGCGAAACACAGACGGAGCAGATTTTACACAGTCTGCACATCCCTACCTTGGAATTTCAAGAAGTCAAAACATGCCTGACTAACTTGTAGGATCCCCAATCAGTATTCAATTGGGGCAAGTGTAGCCTGGCTACTGCTTGTCACCAGTAGGCACCTCATAGAACACCTGTATAAATGTTCTGTATAAACAGAGGACATCAGGCAGAAAGGCAGAATTTCACAGGTCAAAATGTATAATCAGTTATCTGTCAGATAATCACTGACTATTGCTCTTTCCTTATTGGTTGTCATGTCAAAGATGCTTGATCTGACTCAGGATCTGGAAGCAGAAGAGATGAGTTATACTGGTCCCCATAGCTGCATGGGGCATGTCTGGCTGTTACTGTATGGATGGCCTCCAATGAAAGCATGCAGCTTCTGTGGCCCCCCACCACAGCTATGTTTTTGTGTGTTTTTTTACCAGAAAAAAAGTTTTTAAATGTTGTGGTTTGCTACCAAAAGTACCCTCCCCCCATGTCCAGCTTGCCTGGCTGCAGGAGGGATTTTGCAGATTTGGGGGGGAAGGCAGAGATAACGCCACTGGCATTCTGAGGTGGCACCAGCAGGGAGGGAAGACACTTACCAGCCATTTTAGGTTGTGGAGCTCCTCCCTCCTCCCTCTTCGTTGCGCAGTTCCCTCCCTCCTGCTCTGTATGCAGTGTGGGTTTTACTGGTCATCCCTTCGAGGGCTGAGTTGGAATTTTTGGCTCATAGTCTGTTTGGCCTTGGCTATGTGTCTTTTTGCCTATCCTACACTGTAAGTGGGGTATGCGAGTTAATTAGGTTGTTTTGGTCTTAGTTAATCACTTAGGTTGATTTGGTCACATTTCTAAATCGGCGGTTATGTGCAGGCACTTTTCTGGTGAGCATTCAGAAGCACTGTCTCAGGTGACTGGTAAGGCCTGAGGCTTCCAGCTCAGGGTTATCTGGCCCGATATGGGTGACCTTTGAGGCTGACTCTCCTCACCCACTTGGAGTTTTGCGGCTTGAGGGGGGTGACAAGGGAAGGCCTCCTGTCCCAAAATTTGGGCAGTTCTGAGGGGTCCCCCTGATCCAGGCATTGAATGTCGCTCCTGATACAAGGCCTGACCAGTTTGGCATAGAGAAGTGCCTGCTTAATGTTTCCCTTCGCAGACTGAACCAATTTTCAATAAATGTGGCCCCATGTTTTACACCAACTACTTGTGTCTCATCTCTTTATTCCCCCCCTCCTTTCACCCGCAGTTCAGCAGCAAACTGTGGCAGAGGCCTAGAATGGACAAATTTGCTTTGTTCTCAAGGCTTCCTTTAAGTAGCTGCTAAGTCAAAGCTGGCTGCTTCGGGTCACTTTGTGCCCCTTCCGAGGTGAAGTGAAGGGGGCATGAAGTGACCCAGAGCAGGTCAGGGGCTCTCAGTAGCACTTTAGTGCTTTGGCCCCTGGCCAGCCCCCATGGCACCTCCAGGTCCTTACCTGAGCCGTATTCTCCTCCTCTGCCACCTTCTCCTTGCTGCCGCTGGCTTCTTCACTGCCTTCTCTGCCGCCACCCACTGCCGTGCCACCACCACCATCTCTGTTGCCACCGCCACTGTTTTCACTGCTGCCACTCACCGCTGCCATCTCCTGAGGCCTGGGTGTGCGTCGACTCGTCTTCTTCCAGGGAGTCGCCATTTTTAAAATGGCAACCTCCTGGAAGTTCTAGGAAGTTGCCATTTTAAAAATGCCTACTCCCTGCACGTCCAGGCCTCAGGAGCTGGAGGCGGGTGGCGGCAGGCAGCGGCGGCACAAAGCTCCTGCTTTTGCTGCCACCTCCTCCCACCTCCTGCCAGCTCCTGAGGCCTGGAGGCATGGCAACTCTTCTTGCAGGGAGTTACCATTTTTAAAACTTCCAGGAGGTTGCCATTTTAAAAGTGGTGACTCCCTACAAGAAGATGAGTCGCTGCGCATCCAGGGCTCAGGAGCTGGTGTTGGGGGCGGTGGGCAGTGGCGGTGGAGAAGGCAGCAGCAGCAGCAGTAAAGAAGGCTGCAGCAATGGTGGCGGCAACAGAGAAGGCAGCGACTGCAGCTGAAAAAGTGGCGGTGGCATGGTGGCAACGGAGAAGGCGGCAGCAGTGGCAAAGAAGGCAGCAGCGGTGGTGGCGGCAATGACAGAGAAGGCAGTGGTGGGGCGGTGGAGAAGGCGGCGGCGGTGCGGCAGCGGAGGAGGTGGCCCAGGTAAGGAACTGGGGGTTTGCGTGGGGGTGTCAGGGGGTACCCGAAGTGGGGTTCGCCATCCGAACCCCGCTTCAGGTTTGGGGCTGGGGTGGGTTGGGGGCCCTCTGAATCTGCCCAAGAAGAATCGGGCCTGCCTTGGAAGCCGCAAAGATCGGGGGGTCAGATCGCGGGGTCCCTGTACAGCCCTACTGCTTACAACAGCCTGCCCCAACCTGATACCCTCCAGACATTTTGGACTTCAACTCTCTTCAGCCCCAGCCAGCACAGCCAATGGTCAGGAATGCTGGGAGCTGTAGTCCAAAATATCTGGAAAGTTGGGGAAGGCTGGCTTACGGGATATATGTGCTTCTATGAGGAACTTTTATTGGGAGCCTTCTCCACAGCAATAGCCAAATATGGCAGGATGTCATAATCAACCTGTTGTTGGCTCGTGGACTTGGAAAGCCTTTCGACATATATAGGGCAGTCAAAAAGTAGAGGGGCGGGGGGGCAGAAAGTGTTTTGAAGTCATAGAAAGCTTATTAAAACCCATAGCAGTTTGCAGGGGATGGAAGTATCTCTTTGACATAAGACCATGTTTCTGATTACACTGGATATGGTTAGACTTTTTTTTTTTTAAACAAAATGTGACCCTGCCTTGTTTTTTTTCTCTTCCCTGAATACTCCAGATGCTTCATTAATGCCACAAGAAACCATAAAAAGCATCCCAGTCCAAGCAACAGCGATAAAACCATCTTACCAGTTTGCTACCTGATTCTAAAGTAGTGGGGATCCTATTAAGTTTTAACAGGTGAAGAATAAATATTGTCCTGTTCTCTCAGTTCTAATGCATTTTTTAAATGTTTTTGTCCTCTGCTGCATAAAAATAACTTGTCTGACCAAACTGTTTGCCTGAGGGAGCTTTTGTTTATTTGTTAAACTCTGTGTTCTTCCCAACCTCAGGATGATCTAAACATACGGACATTTCACCACTCTGACAGGGCTAGAGAAAAAAAATCTGATAGTTATTGATTTGCATATTTGGAGAGCAGTACAACTTCACTTACAATTCATGGTTCTCTTTATTTATTCCTTGTTTTATGTGCAAAATGCTTTTTAAAAATTTCCATTCTTTTTTTCCAAATACTTTTTAATAGTCATAATGAATGGATGCCCAGTGGTTATTGTTAAAAGTGCTTAAGCACTGCAAGATTTTGCTTGTATTGAATATGCTCCATTTATTCCTAACTGTAATTATGCCATTACCCAAAGTGTCAGGGCTTCCATTATTAACTTTGGTTAATGAGAGTTGATAACATAGCCACAGAAGGTCAAGCTTGAAATAAAATGCAATAAATGATATTGAAAGAGGTCGCTCTCATACCTTTGTGCTTTATTCTATTTTATTGTAATACCCAACGTGGGCCAGATTCTCATTCTGTAAGTCACCAGTAGCTTTTGGCACACAATTCTGTGGTTACTGGAAATATAAAATGTAATCCCTGAGCTCTGCTGTTCTTCCTGTTTCATTTTCCACAGACATGCTCTTTCTGCTGAAGGCTCACAAGTGGCTCTACAGCAAGAATCTACTTTGGGTTTTTTTTTACTAGACCCCCAAAGTCCACCACCTGGGGCTGGGTGGCTCCAGGGGAAAGGGAATATTCTATTAGAGTTAAGGAACAAGATGCCTACACACGCGCGAGCGTGCGCGCACACACACACACACACACACACACAGAAAGAGAGAGAGAGGATCCAGGAATGTATTTTCAGTACCAGAACTGAGCTCTGAGCTCCAAGTCCTGTCACATGAAAATCCATTCCTGGTTTTCCCCTCAACTCAAGTTTTCTTCCATCCTTTGATAGGAGAGGAGGGGAGGTTTTTTTTTTAAAAATTGTTGGTATAGGGAGTCTGAAACCTTCCCTAATCTACTGCAAATCACCCGAAGATCTGCTAGTCGATCCTGATCTACCTTGTGGCCACCCCTGCTCTACAGCATGATCTTGAGCTGGGAGCAAACAGGAGCGTATTCTCCTTCCCCTTTCAATCAGCAAGGAGACAGAGCCCCAGATTTACGATAAATTGCAAAGAAAGGGGCTTGAGGGAGAACTTCACACCTTGAGGGAATGGAAGTAGCTGATGGAGGTGAAGAGGAAGAAAATAGCAGTGCACATACCCAGAAGGCAAGAAGAGGTGCACGATGTGATCCAGCACTGGGTTGAGACTCAGGGATCGTTTTGTTGCTCAGAACATGAACAGTTTTTGGCTGATGGGAATCTAAGCATCTTCTCCCTAGCTACTATATCCGTTGCAGGGAAATCTCATTTCCTTTGCACTTATGCAGTAATACTTTGTTGCCAAGAACAACCTACAATTTTGAAGATTCATCTTTTGATTCACATCCTAACTGTTAATGTTTTTCTTCCAGGTTTTGTTGGAATGGAAAGGTGTAAAGAGGTTGGTGAATCAAGGCATTTAAAAAATGAAAATGAGCATCCTTCACAATGTGAACCCGTGAAAGGTGTGGTGTGAACAATTTTCTCTTTTACTGTTTATAGGATAGTAACATTTGAGAAGGAGATCATGTTATGGGCATGTGCCTTTTGTGGGGGGAGAGTATTTTTGAAAAAAGCCTTCAACTAAAGAATTGGCGGATTAGTTTAAATTAATATATGAAATGTATGTGTGTCCCCCGCCCCCAGTGCTGAAGTGATAACAGAAGTCACACCAGGGAAAAATTCCCTTCTATTCAACTCCTAAAGGTACAGTTGCCTTAGAAGGAGATTCCATTGAACACTATGCCAAGTAACTGCCTTGACTCCCCTTGTCCTTATCCCTCCCTTCTCCACACTCTTTGCTTTTCCTTAATTTTTCCAGTCTCTTCTACTAATAGTGTGTAGCCCTTCCAATTCCTAGCCCTGACTGAGGTTCTGCCCCGTCTTACTTTCTCCTTCATGCTTCCTATCTTGTTTCCTCAGGTCTCTGCTTCCTACCACCTTCCTTAGTTAGCTTTTCTCCTGGTCAGCTTACCTAGCATGCATGTCTCCCATTCTACTCAAATCCATATCAAAGGCCCTTTCTGACCCTAAGCACTCTGAAATATCTTAACAGACCCTCCTCTCCTTTGCTGCGTCTTGCCTCATTCGCCTGTCATCTCTGCTGCTTTCCTCAAGCTTTCTTCTTATTCACCAAACCTTCTCTCAGTTTTATGTTTCTCAGTCCATTGCTTATTTTGCACCCTTCATTCGGCCTCTTTATTGCTAGACTCTCTGCCTCTTCCATACTTTCTAAGACCTCTTTCCAGTCCTTACCCTGCTCTGTAAAGCTACTCTTGTCCCTATGGCCTGTGCTGAGTTTCTAATCCCAACGACATTGATCACTTTCCCTTCCCTCATATAAAATGGATTGCAACCACCCGTTTTTTCTGACAGGTTTATTTATTTATTTAGTCACTCTTTCCATCAATTTTTTATCCTACCTTCCCATGAATTATTAAACAATAAAAACAGCAGCATCAGATTAATACAAATAAAAATAGCAGATCATTACACAGAAAAGCTTATCTAAATGAATAGGTTTTGCAAAACCTGCTTAAATAAAGGAAGCAGCGGCAGTGGGAGGGGGGTGATGGATCTTACTAGGGATAGCATTCCAAAGTGTTGGTGCCATCACCAAAAATGTCCTGCCCCATATATCCACCCATTGGACTTCTAATGGTGATGGGAGAGAAAGCCACAACTCTGAGGCCACTTTCAATTCTTGGACAGGTTAATATGGCTTTGGTAATGATCCAACAGTGTCACAGTGCTAGCACTATTGACACTGAGCTAGCATAAACCAATGCTAGCACAATGTCAATAGTGCTTGCTAATGCAAAGGGTTTCCTGGGGTGGGTTGGTTTACACTAGCACAACCTCAGTAGCTCTAGTGCTGTGACACCATTGGATCCTTCCCTTTGTTCCCTGAGCAACTGGTCATGAAAATTTCAGCTTAGCACCAGCTCAGACAGTTGGCGCCAGAAGATTCACTGTTATAAGCACAATACAGTATGACCAAGTTGAATGATAATAGTGCTTCTGTGAATGCCACATACATGCCTTGAATTTTTCATTAAGCTATAGAAAGAAGGGCTATTCTAGATGAACATGAATGGGCTCTACACATCCCAAACCTAAGTATACTATGCAAAATAAAGCTCATTATTTTCAGCTCCATGTATTTGGTATCACAATGCCAGGAGATAGTGCACAATTCTCATAAAATTAAATTAAGTGTCACAGGAAAGCTTCAGATTAATAAAGAAAAGCATTTCTGTTATTGACTCTTTGACTATTACTACTGTTGCATATTTGTGCAGAACTAGCAGTGTGCCGACTCATACTCATTTCTTTACTTATTGAGTCTCTTGTTTAGTAGCCTGAAGGGATACGGAGGTTTGAAATTTCTGATGCTAATGTTGCCCTGTGGCAGTGCAGGTGTCCTCAGAAAATCAACTTCCTATCAAGGCACATGGAATTTGCAGCCATCTGACAACCATTTGATGTTTGCAAAAACGCAAGAACTTCCTTCTGGGCAGAGCAGTAGAAGTAATTGTTATAGGAAGCATAACAACAAAAGAGGAAAAATCCAGTTAACTCTTCCTGCTTAATCTTATTGTTCCTGGAATCTCTTCCACTCAGGAAATACATGTGTACTTCAGTAGACTTATATCTCAGCTGTGTATTCCATTATTCAATACACCATGTTGATAGGACTGGGTGGTTGCATTGTTGTATTAGTGCAGCAGAATACCTGGGATGTACACCGGTGCAGCAAATGAGTATGGTGTAACTGTAGATTGTACAAGGAGCCACTGGCAACAGATGTGAGACCCTTACTCCTCCTCATGATGCAGATAGGGATAGCACTGCTTTCTTCCAGTTTTCTCCAGAAGCTTGGGTAAGATGCTCTCAGTGGGTCTCCTACTGAGTGGTCCAACCTACTGTTGCCAGTGCTACTGCCCATTCATTTGTTCTCTTGCTTTGAACCCAATCTGCGCCATCACTTGGAGGGAGAAAGCAAGGTGAGTGGAGGATGGTGTTCTTTCTCTTTGCCCATTCACTCAGTGAAGGAAGGTGGACAGGCACGGACAGCAAGGAGGAGGGGAACCACAGCCAGGAGATTCCAGGGACTGGCAGTAATTCCTCAGTCCCTGGTGGTGTTAACCCCTGATGCCATCCCTGAGGGATAGGATGCTATCTGCACCAGCACTGGTGTAAGTTGAAGTCCTTAGCAGGAATTAATACATTCGATCTGCCAGTGTTCTTGCAAGGAAAAGGTCTAGGAAAGGGGGAAAATAGTATAACTTTACACTAGGAATGGATGAGAAGTGCGTTTTGCACTTTCAAACCAATTCATGGACTGGAACTCCATTATCCTTTGAAATTCGGACTTCTCTGAAATTTGCAATGGAGTTCTACAGTCAAAAGATGCATAGAAAAATGATTTATTAGGGGAAAAGTTACACAAAAACGCACACAATGGTGAAAATAACATTAACATGCATTATATTTCAAAATATGCTTGCAAAAATGTGCATATTGGGTAAAACTGCATACAAAATGTATGTATGAGAAATGCATACAAAAACCTGGACACATTTTCATATGAACTTACAAAACAATTCTCAAAGTTCGTGATGACCTGAACTTAAGATTGAGAAAATGAGAAACTGAGAGAATCTGAAATTGATACGTTCATCCTTCCCTATTTTACCAATACCTGGTTCAGATATTCAAAGTCTCCTCTATAGGAGGACATGCTATATAATCTGGGGGCACACATTTATATGCAGAACGTCATGTGTGATCCAGACTTCCCTGGACATCAAGCCAGCAGCAATTTCTGTGCTCATAATTGTTGGGTGGAAGGGTGAGGAAATGTTGCCACGAGGGTGGGAATTACCACCAGAAAGCTTCCACTAGTTCCTTTGATATCCCTAGTCACATCTTACATTCTCCATGCAAACACATCACCCCTGGTGACAGAAGGGAAACATTGTATGGGAAAGACTGTGACTGTTTGAAACATCTCACACAAATACTTCCCTGTAGGGATCAATTCATCATATAGCTTAGTGATTCAGAGGGGAATGAAATATAGTTAGGCATTCATTTCTCAGGCTTACTGTAATTGTCGTGGTAGATAAAGCTGGAAGAAATTTCTCGTTACAGGTGCAATTTTCAGACACTTGTAATTTTTTTCTTTTATCAGAAAATAAACTCTTGCCTTGAGATATTTCTTGTCACTGCATGTTAACGCATTCGTAAGGGTTCTTCTAATTTCCCTCAGGGGCAGATCTCCCTGCTGTGGTAGTGTACTTAGTACAACTGTGTGTGCCGCTCTGACAGCACAAAGCTGCTTAATGCTCGATTTCAACCTGTCCCTGGAGGATCTGCTTTATGGAGAGGGATTGCAGGGTATTGGAGTTGTTGCTTTGTTGTTGTTGTTCAGTCGTTCAGTCGTGTCCGACTCTTCGTGACCCCATGGACCATAGCACGCCAGGCCTTCCTGTCCTGAGCACTCTCCCGGAGTGTGCTCAGGTTCATATTCATTGCATCGGTGATGCTATCTAGCCATCTCATCCTCTGCCGTCCCCTTCTCCTTTTGCCTTCAGTCTTTCCCAGCATCAGGGTCTTTTCCAGAGAGTTTTCTCTTCGCATTAGGTGGCCAAAATATTTGAGCTTCAGCTTCAGTATCTGTCCTTCCAATGAGCAGTCAGGGTTGATTTCCTTTAGGATGGACTGATTTGACCTCCTTGCAGTCCAGGGGACTCGTAAGAGTCTTCTCCAGCACCACAGTTCGAAAGCATCAATTCTTCGGCGCTCAGCCTTCTTTATAGTCCAGCTCTCACAGCCATACATTACTATTGGGAAAACCATAGCTTTGATTAGACGCACCTTTGTTGGCAAGGTGATGTCTCTGCTTCTTACTATGCTGTCTAGGTTTGCCATAGCTTTCCTCCCAAGGAGCAAGCGTCTTTTAATTTCATGGCTACAGTCACCGTCTGTGGTGATCTTGGAGCCCAAGAAAGTAAAATCTGTCACTGCTTCCATTTCTTCCCCTTCTATATGCCAGGAAGTGATGGGGCCAGATGCCATGATCTTAGTTTTTTTAATGTTGAGTTTCAAACCAGCTTTTGCACTCTCCTCTTTCACCCTCAACAAGAGGCTCTTGAGATCCTCTTCACTTTCTGCCATTAGGGTGGTATCGTCTGCATATCGGAGGTTGTTGATAATTCTCCCAGCAATCTTAATTCCGACCTCTGATTCATCCAACCCGGCATTTCTCATGATGTACTCTGCATATAAGTTAAATAAGCAGGGTGACAATATGCAGCCTTGTCGTACTCCTTTCCCAATTTTGAACCACGCGGTTGTTCCATGTCCGGTTCTTACTGTTGCTTCTTGACCCTCGTACAGGTTTCTCGGGAGACAGGTAAGGTGGTCTGGTACTCCCATCACTTTAAGAATTTGCCACAGTTTGTTGTGATCCACACAATCAAAGGCTTTAGCATAGTCAATGAAGCAGAAATAGACATTTTTCTGGAATTCTCTTGCTTTCTCCATGATGCAGTGAATGTTGGCGATTTGATCTCTAGTTCCTCTGCCTCTTCGAAACCCAGCTTGTACTTCCGGTAGTTCTCGGTTCGCATACTGCTGAAGCCTAGCTTGTAGGATTTTGAGCATCACCTTGCTGGCATGTGAAATGAGCGCAATTGTGCGGTAGTTTGAACAGTCTTTGGCGTTGCCCTTCTTTGGAAGTGGAATGTAAACTGACCTTTTCCAGTCTTGCGGCCATTGCTGAGTGTTCCAAATTTGTTGGCATATTGAATGCAGCACTTTAACAGCATCATCTTTTAGGATTTTAAATAGCTCAGCTGGAATACTGTCATCTCCGCTAGCTTTGTTGTTACTAATGCTTCCTAAGGCCCACTTGACTTCACTCTCGAGGATGTCCGGCTCAAGTTCAGTGACCGCACTATCATGGCTATCAAGGACATTACTATCATGGCTATCAAGGACATTAAGATCTTTCCTGTATAGTTCTTCTGTGTATTCTTTCCACCTCTTCTTAATCTCATCTGCTTCTGTGAGGTCCCTGCCTTCTTTGTCCTTTATCATGCCCATCTTTGCACAAAACGTTCCCTTGAGATCTCCAATTTTCTTGAAGAGATCTCTAGTCTTTCCCATTCTGTTGTTTTCCTCGATTTCCTTGCATTGTTCATTTAAGAAGGCCTTCTTGTCTCTCCTTGCTATTCTCTGGAACTCTGCATTCAGTTGGATATATCTTCCCCTTTCTCCCTTGCTTTTCGCTTCCCTTCTTTCCTCAGCTACTTGTAAAGCCTCATCAGACAGCCACTTGGCTTTCTTGCATTTCTTTTTCTTTGGGATGGATTTCATTGCTGCCTCCTGAACAATGTGACGGACCTCCGTCCATAGTTCCTCAGGCACTCTGTCTATCAGGTCTAATCCCTGAAATCTATTCCTCACCTCCACTGTATATTCATCAGGGATATGATTTAGGTCATATCTGAATGGTTTAGTGGTTTTCCCGACGTTCTTCAATTTAAGCCGAAATTTTGCAAGAAGCAGCTCATGATCTGAGCCACAGTCAGCTCCAGGTCTTGTTTTGACTGACTGTATGGAGCTTCTCCATCTTTGGCTGCAAAGGACATAATCCATCTGATTTCGATATTGACCATCTGGTGATGTCCATGTGTAGAGTCGTCTCTTGTGCTGTTGGAAAAGAGTGTTTGCTATGATCAGCGTGTTCTCTTGGCAAAACTCTATTAGCTTTTGTCCTGCTTCATTTTGTACACCAAGGCCATGCCTGCCTGTTATCCCGGTGATTTCTTGACTTCCTACTTTAGCATTCCAGTCCCCTATGATGAAGAGGACATCTTTTTTTGGTGTTAGTTCTAGAAGGTGTTGGAGGTCTTCATAGAACCGATCAACCTCAGCTTCTTCGGCATCAGTGGTTGGGGCATAGACTTGAATTACTGTGATGTTGAATGGTTTGCCTTGGATTCGTACTGAGATCATTCTATCATTTTTAAGATTGTACCCCAGTACTGCTTTTCCCACCCTTTTGTTGACTATGAGTGCTACTCCATTTCTTCTAAGGGATTCTTGGCCACAATAGTAGATATGATGGTCACCTGAATTAAATTCGCCCATGCCTGTCCATTTTAGTTCGCTGATTCCCAAGATGTCGATGTTCAATCTTGCCATCTCATGTTTGACCACCTCCAGCTTACCTTGATTCATTGATCTGACATTCCAGGTTCCTAAACAATATTGTTCTTTACAGCATCGGATTTTCTTTTCACCACCAGACACATCCACAGCTGAGTGTCCTTTCGGGTTTGGCCCAGCCGCTTCACTCTTTCTGGTGCTACTTGGAAATACCGTCTGCTCTTCCCCAGTAGTATATTGGACACCTTCCGACCTGAGGGGCTCATCTTCCGGCGTCATCTCTTTTAGCCTTGTGATACGTTCCATGGGGTTTTCTTGGCAAGAATACTGGAGTGGGTTGCCATTTCCTTCTCCAGTGGACCACATTTTGTCAGAACTCTCTGCCATGACCTGTCCGTCTTGGGTGGCCCTGCACGGCATAGCTTATGGGTTCACTGAGTTACACAAGCCCCTTCGCCACAACAAGGCAGTGATCCATGAAGGGGGAAGTTGTTGCTTACCTGCCCTCTTTTCTTGTATCCTGCCAAAGTTAACATGATCAGGCAAGACCACAGTTGGGTACCAGGCACAGAGCTGTTGGTCTTAGAGGGTCTCAAAAGCGGCAGCATCCACTCTATTGTAGGGAGGCAAGTGTCAACACACACCCACGACCTTCTCCCATGGCTTAATCCTTGTACACAAAAAGCATCTGATTAGGGATGTCAGAGAAATCCACAATGAATTCAAATGAGTTTGGATTTCCATGAATCCAACCTGTGCATTCTGCAGTGGTTTGGCTTTTGCCAGGTCACGTGAATTCCACAGACTTGTGGACCGGTTTTTCACTTTTGGAGGGGATTGTGCTAATTCACATTAGTGCTCATGCAAATTAGCAGAAGTATAATGAAATTCTGGTTAAAAAAACTCCAATTCCATCTATGAGTGGACAACATACTGAAAGATACCTGACAATCTATGAAACGCAGATGGAACAAATTTAACAAAATCCATACATTTCTACATCTGATCAGCTGATGAAGTGGTAAACCAATGTCTCCCTTCTTATGATTCTTTATCTTTAAAGTGGGCAGCTCTTCAAAAAGAGGATGCTTTCAAATAGAGGACTATCCTCTGTACAGTAACACACATGGCCATGCTAGATAAATGGCTCCCCTATCATCCTTCTTCACCAGTATCAGGTGGTCAACTCAAAACCATTCTGATTATGCTTCTTATTAGAAGAGGGTGAACAAAAGGTCCAACTGTCTGCTAAAGTTAAATAAAAAGCAATGGGTTTAGTGTCTTAAGACCAGACTTTACATCATCTGTCCTGCAACCGCTAATTGTAAGTTATTCACAAAGACTGGAGTACTTCTGTTTATGGCCTGTCCTTTATACACTTCCTCTAAAGCAGAGGAATTGTATTATGCTAGATGAACTGTGGTAGGTTTTTTGTTGTGTTTTGTTTTTTTGAACCAGTAAGATTTTTCTTCTGTTCAAGGATTTGGAATAGGAATAAGCATTATAAAAACACAGCAAGCCTCCTTCTATCGCTGAAATAAAAAAAGCCCCAAGCAACAGAATGATCAGAAGTATTGCTTAAAGGCATACTGCTGTGATGGTGACAGGCACTTTTTGTGTATTCCAGGAAAGATGGTAGAGAGATGCTGTGCCACCCACCTGCAACATTATGGTAGAAAAAGATGGCATGATATGATGCTTCCTATAGAGTAAGTAGCAAATGTACAGTAAAGCAATGTGGGTGAGCAATGACAGATTGCTATAATTACAATGATTACCAATTAGTTTCAACATACTTTTGCTTATGCATTATTTTGATACTTTCCCAAGATGTGTGTGTGCGCACGTGCCCACCATTTCCCTAGCAATTAATCAAAACCATTTTTAAGTACATAATATTTTGATTTTGTTTTTAATCTTGTGCATTTTGCTAGCACCGGAAAATATAAACTGTGTGGCTTAAATGATATGATCCCCCCTAAATCGTCTCCTTATAACAATAACAATTTCTTTCTAGATTGCTGAGTGATAGTTGGGGTTGCGAGTAGGGATGCTGGAGAAATCTGCAATGGAATCAAATTATTTCGGATTTCTATGAATCTGACCAGATCAATAGAAAGTGGACCAGCTTTTTCCAAGTTGCACAGATTTTGTAGACTTTGGGACCAGTTTTTTTTTTACTTTCCAGAATTTTATGCAAATTTAGTTGTAGAAACTACATTTTTTTAAAAAAAACCCACTAGCTGTAAATGTGCATTTTCTCCATAGGTTAAGGCATGGAAATGCACATGGGGTGTGTGTGTGTTGTACATTGGGGGGGGGGATTTGCACAATTGCACAAATTCACATTTGCACAAGTTTGGGAAATTGGAAAAAATTGGATTCTGTCAATGATCAGACAACACAATGAAAGGCACTTGACAATCTGCAAAAAGCAGATGGAACAGATTTTATAAAATCCATACATCCCTAGTTGTGACTACCTGTCGTTCCAGCTGGGAATCTGCCCTTGGGAGTGGGCGATCCGTTCCTCTCCCCGGAATCCTAGCTGGCTGGCTCCGCTCTGCAGCTATTTCACAGAGCAGCCGGCCAGCTCTGGAGTGCCAGCGATACAGCCACCATTACCATATCGCTGGCTGAGGCTATGTCTCTGGATGCAAATGGCGTCCGCTACGCCATTTGCAGCCATAAAGGTCTTAGATTCAGCTAAATGTAGCCATAAATGGCTGCATTTAGCTTAATCTAAGACCTTTATGGTCGCAAATGGTGTAGTGGACACCATTTGCGTCCTGAGTGAGCCCTCAGCCAGCAATACGGCGGCCAAATTGCTGGCCATACGGAGCCGACTGGCGGCTCCGCGGAGTTGCCACATGGAGGATCCGGCTCCAGATGGTTCAAGGAAGGCAGCGGAGGTAAGGGATCCATTCCGCCACGGAATCCAGAGGAACTTCAAAAGAATCCAGCCTCATTGGAGTCCATAGCGGAATTCTGATATCCCTAGTTGTGACACAACACTTGAAATCACTTGTATTTCACAGGCTAGCTGTTACGAGGCTGAAGTATTCATATTTCTGTTGTATGTATTCAGTGACAGTGAATTAACAAGGCACTGCCATCCTAAGTACAGCCTAGCCTACATACGTTCCCTTCCCTCTCTTCCCTTGGACTAGGACAGCCTTCCCTAACCTGGCACCTTCCAGATGTTTTGGACTTCAACTCCCATCATCCCCAGTAAGCACAGACAATAGTCAGGAATGGTGGGAATTGTAGTCCACAACATCTGGATGATACCAGGTTGGAGAAGGCTGGACTAGGAGAATCCCTGCTGCAGGCCTGGGTTCAGAGCCCTGCCACAAACTGTATGTTACGCCATTATCATTCTGTTATGTTCCCAATACCAGGCGATGTATGAGAATTCATTCCTGTTTGCAAATCATATGAACATGCCATGTTCGCAACCCCAAATGTGAACACAATCAGGAATGTGATTCGTGGAAACTTTTCACAAGTTCCTGAATGTGCATCCATGTTTGAAAGTGCAGCCTCACACAAATGTGCATTAAGCCTCAAATCCACATTTTCACACTTTAGCCAATGGGGGAAATGCACATTTTTCCCCAATAGAAAAAAGACACAAACCAAGCTTTGAGGAGGAATTCAGAGAACCCCAGTGAGCTCAAACATCGCATGGTCATCCACCCCTAGTACCTGTGTAGAGCCTAACTGACTAAATGAGGTTTAGAAGAGAATACAATTCTTACCACATTAGTCTCAGGAAGATTATTCTCTGCAAATGGTGTTTTTTACATTCCCCACATAGCAGAAAATATTGTAAGTACCACACTTGGTTGTAATTATTGGGCCATGAGTGGCTGAAACCGATTTCAGACCATTCTGGTCAGGGTTCTTGAAGTCAGTGGTTTAAGCTGGAACCTGAAGAACAGTGAGCAGAACATATTGCCAAGCTAGAAGAACTGTTGCCTTATTATCAGTTTGGAATCCTCATTGCTATTTTGTTCAGAACTCTTTCAGGGCAGATCCAAACGGTCTCTACCTGTATCCTTCAAACCTAGGCTGACCATATTTCCTAGGGATGTACAAATCCCTTACCTTGTTCCGGTGGCGGCATCCGCTGGAGGGCTCCGTCCCTCCCCCTGGAATCCTCCCCGGCTGGCTCCGCTCCACAGTGACTACTCAGAGCCACCGGCCTGGGCCGCCCGCAGCCAGACATCCGGCCGCTGGGCTGCACAGGGACGCAAATGGCGGCCACCGTAGCCACCGCCATTTGCGTGTGTGTCTTTAGCCATGATAGGCTAAGTAAATATATACATAGCCTATCACGGCTAAAGACACGGACGCAAATGGCGGCGGCTACAGTGGCTGCCATTTGCGTTCCTTCCTATTGCCGTGATAGGCTACGTATATATTTATGTAGCCTATCACGGCAAAAGACAGGGGTGCAAATGGTGGCCGCTACGCCATTTGCACCCCTATCTTTTGCCGTGATAGGCTACGTAAATATATATGTAGCCTATCATGGCTAAAGGCATGCATGCAAACGGCGGCAACTAGGCCATTTGCGTCCCTGCCCTGAGCCGTGATAGGCTACATAGATACTTAAGTAGCCTATCACAGCTTGCCAGGGATACACATGGTGGCCGGCGTAGCGGCTGCCATTTGTGGCCACAGCCCGGCAGCAGCTGGAGCCGCTGCTGCCGCCTAAGCCGCCGGTGCTGCCACCGGAGCCACAGCCAGGTAGGCTCCATTTCGTGGGCCTTTTGCGGGGTGGTGGGGCAGGTTGCTCCGTTCCGCCATGGATTCCGGGGGGCTGAATTCACTGGAATTTGGCCTCCCTGGGATCCGTGGCGGAATTCTCTAACATCCCTAATATTTCCTTGAGACAAAAATGGGATATTGGGATGACAAAAATGAGACGGGGTTATGTAATATTCCACTGTAATAAAAAAATAGCTAACAGCCTGTTGAACCGAAATATGAGTCTGAAAAGTCCGAACCAAACTGAATGTAGGGCAGAAAGAATCTCTATGGACGGAATGATGGTAGAAATAACAGTAAGACTCACCCTCCTGGCTCCCACACGCTGAATGGGGCTTAGCAACTGCCTCTTGAATCCCCCGCCACTGCAGACAAGCTAGGGGGTGGAGTGTAATCGTTGCCAGCTCAAGAAACCTGGCCCTGACTGGATAAAGTAAATGGAACTTCCTCTTTCGTCACACTAGCAGTTTCACCGTATGCATTGATTAGCATAGAGCCTTATGATAAACGCGTTCAGTTTTTTACAAAAAATTAGAAATGGGACAAAATTGACATTTATATTAAAACAACGGGACGGTCAGGAAATATGAAAAAAAAATGGTACTGTCCCATTTAAAACGGTATGTATGGTCAGCCTATAACCCCACCCCCTTTTCTTCTTGTAATAACACCAGAAACTATCACCTCAGGAATGTACCTGGGAGCACTATGGCTGCCATGCTTCTCAATGATTCTCTCTTCAAGCAGAAATAACCTCTGGGTATATCTGCTGTCCCTCACACCTAACTACTAAAATGGGTTGTAAGGTTCCCACCCCTTCTGTTCTCTTGAAAAAAACAATGCCACATTTCCCCATTCCACTTTCACAATTGAATTGCTAGAGGAGAGAAGCAGCTCACGGTTCACCTACACCAAGGGTGCAGAACCTCAGGTATGGGGGTGAAATCTGGTCCTCTTGGGCTCTCAAGATGGCCATGACCCCTTTCCCTGGCCCCACCCCCTTTTCCCAACCACCCATCCTTTGGTGGCTTCCCAGCTTTTGTACAGTTTCTTTCACATTCTTAAAAGGTTGAAATGCATCTCCTAAGGCTGAGTTACTGACAGCAAGAGCTTTCAGCTGAAATAAGCCTGTTTGGGCCTGTGTTGGGGGGTGGGCAGGCAGGTGGGGGCAAACAGGGTGACTGCCTTGGGTGCCAAATTCTAGGTGTAGCAAATGACTCCCTGAAGGTGGTGGTGGGCAGCAGCAACAGCATTCTGGGTCCTCCTGGCCAGTGCTGGGAGCTGCAGCTGCACAGCCCTGTGCTGCCAGGAGGACCATACATGGAACAGCGGACAACACCTAGCTCTACAAGTTTCTCGGAGTGCAGCATCGGCCTACCCAGCACTCTGGAGAGCTTCATTGGGCACTCTCTTTCTGGAGAATGCCTGGCACAACACTCTGGAGCCCCACCTGCCTGATGTCTAACTCTGAGAATCCCTCTGTCCTGCTATGGGTGAATCAGACTCAGCATTAGAGCACGTTATGGGGCAAGCCAAAAGGCAAGGCAACAAAGTAGGCAAATGGTCACGCACAAAAGTTCCAGTCCAGTATGGGATCAGGCAAGGTCAGGAGCACTCCAGGTACAAGCAAAGGTCAAAGCACAGTTAAGCTCTAAGTTACCATACACAGTCCAGCAGCAGTGTCAGACTGGAGTCCAAGGGTCAGTAGCACAGAATCACTAGGCGGGGTTCAGAAAGCAAGGTACAATGCACAGGTACTAATGACCAATGTTGTTCAAGCACTGGCTAAGCTAAAACTGAAGGCTTATATAACCAGAGCTTTCTGAGCCCCACCCAGGGAAGAGGGTCCACGCAGAAGAAGAGAAAGTACCCTCCTTTGTAATCAAGCTCTCCTTCTCAGAGGAGCCCTATCGGCCTGCCTCATGAGATGGCAACACTCTCAAGGGCTTGGTGGTTGCTCAGTCTCTGCCTCAGAGGTAGAACGCTCCTCCTTCTGCAGGGATGGATTAATGGTGATCTCCTCTGAGGGCCCAGGCTCCCCCAGATCTCCTGGCATGGGGTGCCAAAATAAGTCAAGAGGGTCTTGTTTGGCCCCACCCACCACTGGAATGTGACCCCCGAAAGCTTTTCTGTAATGGAATTTGGCCCTCAGGCTGAGAGAGGTTCAACACTCCTGATCTACACAAGCTGGAAAGGAGGCCCCTTGCCTTATATTCTTTTGCTATAGGTGCTGCTCTTGGCAGGGTGGGC
This sequence comes from Heloderma suspectum, assembly GCF_057233095.1. Taxonomy (NCBI): domain Eukaryota; kingdom Metazoa; phylum Chordata; class Lepidosauria; order Squamata; family Helodermatidae; genus Heloderma; species Heloderma suspectum. The sequence continues at coordinate 54,180,602 of NC_139460.1, read as the reverse complement.
AGGGCAGGGAGGGGATAGATGCACGTGTAACTTTTCTTTTCACAACAACTACCCTCGTTTTAGGCAACAGCAGGAGTAAAGCAGAGGAAACCTGCCTTCCACCATATCCTAACGCTCACATTCTTGCTGACCCCACTAGTGACCCTGCCCAAATCCTGAATGCTTATGAATTTATGTATACAAGTTCATACTGAGTTCATTGGTTCTCATATAGATATGAGAATTCTCTTTGATCTGGCAGCACTGGACAGAAGGCCAGGCCCATAAAATTGACGCCAGGTCTGACCAAACCAGAGATTTCGTATGGACTGCCAATTGCAGAGGCCAATGTTGCACACCCTTATTCTCTTCTGTAGCTGCAAATTGAGGTTTCTAGCTCAAGCTCCGAGCCCCATGAAAATGACATTCCCCTGGCCACCCCTCCTCCTCTACCTGTTCCCAGTGTTCTCAGCTGAGGATAACTATGAAGTTGAGAGTTTATGGCATTTTCATCATTCTCTTGAATTTTGAAATGAAAAGGAGGATAGAAGCATCATCTGTCATATTCAGCAACTATGAACTTGTGTGACATTACAGCAACCTTGAAAGCTGATAATCCCTGGTGCTAGGATAGCTGCAGAGAAGCCAGGTTAATCCCAAAATATCGATGCTGTTACTGGTGCTGACATCCATCAGCTCTTATTCTTCATGTTGGATGTGACCGGATATAAACTTTAAAGCCTTCCTTGTAGGCAAAAGTTATTTTGATTTCAAGATGCTTTACTTTAATATTGGGTTTTTATTTTGATTTTTTGGGAGTCTTTAGGGGCAAATGCAACTTATTAAATAGCACTGCAGTTAATACACTGCAACAAAGGCTGCAGATATTCTTCCTTTCCAAAGTTTAAGTGATCTGAAAGAAATGTATGTAGTGCTTAATTTAAAAGATGATCATTGACTGCTTTGAGCGCTGAACTTCTCATCCCCTAATTCTGACAGTTGTATATGTATAAGTGTATGTATACACACACACACACACACACACACACACAATTGGAAAATTGCTCTGGTTGAAAGTTGCAAATGTTAATCAATGGCAAAAAATGAGACAGTTAAAGGGTATATCCTCTTTTGAAACCTCTCTTGTAAGGATTACCATATTAAAATAATAAATAAATATTAATGTTGTTTTGACATGATAATATGTTTGTATTGCTTTTATGTTTTATATATATTTTAAGTGAATTGTTGAATTTGTGGACAGGTGGTATATAAATATAATTAATAGATAAATATTAATAGATGATGAAAATATGAATTTTTAGAAGTCTGCAAAAGATGCTTGGCTCCACACTTCTTTCAGATAACCTGGAGCTGAGAGGAAGCTGTCGCTCACGAATGATACCAGGCTACTCAGTGGTAGGGCAGGCCATGCACTCTCCCTAATACTGGCAGCCATGGCATAAACAGAAGAGATTACTCAACAGCTTCAGGTAGACCTGGCATTACCAAATCAATCAAAGTTTCATATATTTAAAGAACTTCAAGGCAGGCAAAAGTTAAAAATAATTAAACATGCAAAGAATCAATCCTGAAGAAATCTTGCCCTCCTGATTAGAGAGGACACCTTGCAGATGTAGGAAAGAGAAATTGTATTGTTTGTAAAAAATGTTTCCCAATGTTTCATAGTTAGGAAACAGACTGCCCATTTCTAAGAATCAGCTGCTTTTGTGTTTACTGACAGCTTTTTCACGTGGAAGAGGTACCAGACAGGGATGTCCACTTTCTCCTTCCTTTGATATTTGATTTATGTTTGGAACTTTGGCTTGTGCTATTAGACAGAATAGTAGCATTTATGGTTTTGTGCATGGTGGTTTAGAATTTAACATTATTTTTTATGCTGATGATCCTTTAGTGCTTATCCCAAAACTTCAGTCGTCTGTTCTGGCTTTGATGCAGTTGATGAATACTTTTGGTAATTTGTCTGGCTATTCAGTTAACTGGTCAAAGTCTGAACTGATGCAGATTGGAGTTACTGTATCTCATAGTGCATTAGCTAATTGGCAATTTGATGGTGCCTCGATGTTATTACTTTTTTGCAGAATACTTATTGCCAGAGACATTCCTCAAATGATCAAGCTCAGTTTGAATAAGTTGATTGATGAGATCTCACAGGATTTAGATAGGCAGTTTTAAAGTTGAATTTGTGGAATAAGGTAAATACATTCAAAATGAATACTTTACCTTGGATTGTTTATTTTATATGTAGGATTCCTTTATCTATAAAGATAAATATTTTCAAATATTTTCAAATAAATATTTTCAAATATTTTCAAAAACTCAATGCTTTGTTTCATAAATTTTTGAGAAGTTTCTCCCCACTATGAATATCCTTGAAAAGGATGCAAATTCCAATGAAAGAAGGTGGGTTTGGCTTTCCAGATCTTGCTTTATATCTTCAGGCCTATTTGTTGACCTGACCACTGCCTTGTTGTGGCGAAGGGGCTTGCGTAACTCAGTGAAGCCATAAGCTATGCCGTGCAGGGCCACCCAAGACGGACAGGTCATGGCAGAGAGTTCTGACAAAATGTGGTCCACTGGAGAAGGAAATGGCAACCCACTCCAGTATTCTTGCCAAGAAAACCCCATGGAACGTATCACAAGGCTAAAAGAGATGACGCCGGAAGATGAGCCCCTCAGGTCGGAAGGTGTCCAATATGCTACTGGGGAAGAGCAGAGGGTATTTCCAAGTAGCGCCAGAAAGAGTGAAGCGGCTGGGCCAAACCCGAAAGGACACTCAGCTGTGGATGTGTCTGGCGGTGAAAAGAAAATCCGATGCTGTAAAGAACAATATTGTTTAGGAACCTGGAATGTCAGATCAATGAATCAAGGTAAGCTGGAGGTGGTCAAACATGAGATGGCAAGATTGAACATCGACATCTTGGGAATTAGCGAACTAAAATGGACAGGCATGGGCGAATTTAATTCAGGTGACCATCATATCTACTATTGTGGGCAAGAATCCCTTAGAAGAAATGGAGTAGCACTCATAGTCAACAAAAGGGTGGGAAAAGCAGTACTGGGGTACAATCTTAAAAATGATAGAATGATCTCAGTACGAATCCAAGGCAAACCATTCAACATCACAGTAATTCAAGTCTATGCCCCAACCACTGAGGCCGAAGAAGCTGAGGTTGATCGGTTCGATGAAGACCTACAACACCTTCTAGAACTAACACCAAAAAAAGATGTCCTCTTTATCATAGGGGATTGGAATGATAAAGTAGGAAGTCAAGAAATCACTGGGATAACAGGCAGGCATGGCCTTGGTGTACAAAATGAAGCAGGACAAAAGCTAATAGAGTTTTGCCAAGAGAACATGCTGATCATAGCAAACACTCTTTTCCAACAGCACAAGAGGCGACTCTACACATGGACGTCACCAGATGGTCAATATCAAAATCAGATGGATTATGTCCTTTGCAGCCAAAGATGGAGAAGCTCCATACAGTCAGTAAAAACAAGACCTGGAGCTGACTGTGGCACAGATCATGAGCTGCTTCTTGCAAAATTTCGGCTTAAATTGAAGAACGTCGGGAAAGCCACTAAACCGTTCAGGTATGACCTAAATCATATCCCTGATGAATATACAGTGGAGGTGAGGAATAGATTTCAGGGATTAGACCTGATAGACAGAGTGCCTGAGGAACTATGGACGGAGGTCCGTCACATTGTTCAGGAGGCAGCAACGAAATCCGTCCCAAAGAAAAAGAAATGCAAGAAAGCCAAGTGGCTGTCTGATGAGGCTTTACAAGTAGCTCACGAAAGAAGGGAAGCGAAAAGCAAGGGAGAAAGGGGAAGATATACCCAACTGAATGCAGAGTTCCAGAGAATAGCAAGGAGAGACAAGAAGGCCTTCTTAAATGAACAATGCAAAGAAATCGAGGAAAACAACAGAATGGGAAAGACTAGAGATCTCTTCAAGAAAACTGGAGATCTCAAGGGAACGTTTTGTGCAAAGACGGGCATGATAAAGGACAAAGAAGGCAGGGACCTAACAGAAGCAGATGAGATTAAGAAGAGGTGGCAAGAATACACAGAAGAACTATACAGGAAAGATCTGAATGTCCCTGATAGCCATGATAGTGCGGTCACTGAACTTGAGCCGGACATCCTAGAGAGTGAAGTCAAGTGGGCCTTAGGAAGCATTAGTAACAACAAAGCTAGCAGAGATGACAGTATTCCAGCTGAGCTATTTAAAATCCTAAAAGATGATGCTGTTAAAGTGCTGCATTCAATATGCTAACAAATCTGGAACACTCAACAGTGGCCACAAGACTGGAAAAGGTCAGTTTACATTCCAATTCCAAAGAAGGGCAACGCCAAAGAGTGTTCAAACTACCGCACAATTGCGCTCATTTCACATGCCAGCAAGGTGATGATCAAAATCCTACAAGCTAGGCTTCAGCAGTATGCGAACCGAGAACTACCGGAAGTACAAGCTGGGTTTCGAAGAGGCAGAGGAACTAGAGATCAAATCGCCAACATTCGCTGCATCATGGAGAAAGCAAGAGAATTCCAGAAAAACGTCTATTTCTGCTTCATTGACTACGCTAAAGCCTTTGATTGTGTGGATCACAACAAACTGTGGCAAATTCTTAAAGTGATGGGAGTACCAGACCACCTTACCTGTCTCCTGAGAAACCTGTACGAGGGTCAAGAAGCAACAGTAAGAACCAGAGATGGAACAACCGATTGGTTCAAAATTGGGAAAGGAGTACGACAAGGCTGCATATTGTCACCCTGCTTATTTAACTTATATGCAGAGTACATCATGAGAAATGCCGGGTTGGATGAATCAGAGGTCGGAATTAAGATTGCCGGGAGAATTATCAACAACCTCCGATATGCAGACGATACCACCCTAATGGCAGAAAGCGAAGAGGATCTCAAGAGCCTCTTGTTGAGGGTGAAAGAGGAGAATGCAAAAGCTGGTTTGAAACTCAACATTAAAAAAACTAAGATCATGTCATCTGGCCCTATCACTTTCTGGCATATAGAAGGGGAAGAAATGGAAGCAGTGACAGATTTTACTTTCTTGGGCTCCAAGATCACCGCAGATGGTGACTGTAGCCATGAAATTAAAAGACGCTTGCTCCTTGGGAGGAAAGCTATGGCAAACCTAGACAGCATAGTAAGAAGCAGAGACATCACCTTGCCAACAAAGGTCCGTCTAATCAAAGCTATGGTTTTCCCAGTAGTAATGTATGGCTGTGAGAGCTGGACTATAAAGAAGGCTGAGCGCCGAAGAATTGATGCTTTCGAACTGTGGTGCTGGAGAAGACTCTTACGAGTCCCCTGGACTGCAAGGAGGTCAAATCAGTCCATCCTAAAGGAAATCAACCCTGACTGCTCATTGGAAGGACAGATAATGAAGCTGAAGCTCCAATATTTTGGCCACCTAATGCGAAGAGAAAACTCCCTGGAAAAGACCCTGATGCTGGGAAAGACTGAAGGCCAAAGGAGAAGGGGACGGCAGAGGATGAGATGGCTAGATAGCATCACGGATGCAATGAATATGAACTTGAGCACGCTCCGGGAGAGAACGCAGGACAGGAAGGCCTGGCGTGCTATGGTCCATGGGGTCACGAAGAGTCGGACACGACTGAACGACTGAACAACAACAACTAAATTGTGGTCTTTTCCACTGAGATCAGATTTTTCACCTTGATCAGTTTATTTATTTATTACATTTTATACTGCCCACTAGCTGAAGTTTTGGAATCTTGTCTGGATCCTCTCTCTAAATGGATAGCATTAAGTTTAGGGATGTACGAAAGTCACTTACCTTTTCAAAGGGTGACATTCACGGTGGGGGGGAGGCATTCTGTCCCTTCCCCCAAAATTCTCTACGGCTGGCTCTGCTCCACTGAGATTCTGTGGAGCCGCCGGCCAGGGCTGCCCAGGGCTGCCCAGAACCAGACATCCAGCCGCTGGGCAGCCTGCAAGGACACAAATGGCGGCTGCTGTAGCTGCCGCCATTTGCGTCCCTGTATTTTTCCGTGATAGGCTACGTAAGTATTTACATAGCCTATCACGGCAAAACAACAACAACAACAGCGAATGCAAATGGTGGCTATGGGGCCGCCATTAGTGTTCCCCTTTTTTTGCCGTTTTAGCCTATGTAAATATTTTGTTGTTGTTGTTCAGTCGTTCAGCTGTGTCCGACTCTTCGTGACCCCATGGACCATAGCACGCCAGGCCTTCCTGTCCTGCACTCTTTCCTGGAGGGTGCTCAAGTCCATATTCATTGCATCAGTGATGCTATCTAGCCATCTCATCCTCTGCCATCCCCTTCTCCTTTTGCCTTCAGTCTTTCCCAGCATCAGGGTCTTTTCCAGGGAGTTTTCTCTTCGCATTAGATGGCCAAAATATTTGAGCTTCAGCTTCAGTATCTGTCCTTCCAATGAGCAGTCAGGGTTGATTTCCTTTAGGATGGACTGATTTGACCTCCTTGCAGTCCAGGGGACTCGTAAGAGTCTTCTCCAGCACCACAGTTCAAAAGCATCAATGCTTTGGCGCTCAGCCTTCCTTATAGTCCAGCTCTCTCAGCCATATGTTACTGCCATATGGCAAAAAAAAAAAAAGGAACGCAAATGGCATAGTGGCCGCCATTTGTGTTCCCTTTTTTTTTTTGCCGTAGAAGTCTGTGTAAATATTTACATAGGCTAAAACGGCAAAAAAAAGGGAACGCAAATGGCGGCTGCTGTAGCCGCCACCATTTGCATTTGCTGTTTTTTTTTTGCTGTGGTAGGCTATGTAAATACTTATGTAGCCTATTCCAGCCTCCGCAGGGATGCAAATGGCGTCCCTGCGTTAGCCGTGATAGGCTACGTAATTATTTACATAGCTTATCACGGCTATAATGAGGAAGTGAATGGCGGCCGCAGACTCGGCTGCCATTTGCAAGTCAGCGCAGACGGCAGCAGGTAAGTGCTCCGTTTCGTGCACCTTTCGTGGGGTGCAGGGGGTGAGGGGCTTCATTCCACCATGGATTTCGGGGGGCTGAATGCACTGGCATTCGGCCTTACCAAGATCCGTGGCAGAATTCTCTGACATCCCTAATTAAGTTCTCAGTATATTAAAATGGATAGGGTTCCTCCCACAGTTACGGCTGTTAGAGACATGTGGCATATACTGTCATGCAAATTACATTTTCATCCATTTTCTCATGCTAAATTGACTCTATGGGGAATCCCAGATTTAAAAATTGGTAAGAAAATGCTTATGTGGTGGACTTTGACAGACAGATTGATTGTTATGTTGGATTAACTAGTGGGTACTGCTGCTGCTGAGTTTTTGTCATTCTTGCTTTGCATGACAAATATGACTTGCAATGGGTGAACGGGAATAGTTCCAATTGCAACATTTGCTAGACTAGGTTTGGCCCTGCTGCTTTTACAGCTTCAGAGTCTCCTTTGCTATTGGAAGCAATTATTGATAGGGATGTCAGAGAATTCCGCCACGAATCTCGGTGAGGCCAAATGCCAGCACATTTGGCCCCCCGAAATTGGTGGCAGAATGGTCTGCCCCCCCGGGACGGGACTTACCTTGGGCGGATCTTCCTGGCGGCGGCGGCTCCGGCAGTGGTGTGGCGGCGGCGGCAGCCGGTCTTCTGACCGGCTGCCGCCGCTGCCATTTCCAGTTAAAAAACAACAACAACAAAAAACGTGATAGGCTACGTAAAGATTTACGTAGCCTATCACGGCTAGATTTTTAAAAAACACTGTGATAGGCTACGTAAATGTTTATGTAGCCTATCAAGGCTGATTTAAAAGAAAAAGAAAAAAACGCGCGTACGCAAATGGCGGCGCCCATGGGTGCCACCATTTGCGTTCCTTATTTTGGCACATCTTAGTCTACGTAAACATTTACGTAGACAAAGAAGGCAAAAATAAGTGGAACGCAAATAGCGTAGATGCTACACTATTTGCGTTCCCCTTATTTTCGCCGTCTTAGTCTACGTAAATGTTTACGTAGACTAAGACGTGCCAAAATAAGGAATGCAAATGGCGGCGCCCATGGGCGCCACCATTTGCGTACGCGCATTTTTTTTCTTTTAAATCAGCCGTGATAGGCTACGTAAACATTTACGTAGTCTATCACGGCTGACTGCAGGGACGCAAACGGTGGCGGCTATGGCCGCTGCCATTTGCGTCCCTGATAGCCAGCAGCCGGATGTCCGGCCGCTGGCGGAGCCGGCCGGCGGCTCTGCAGAATTCCTGCAGAGCGGAGCCAGCTGGCCAGGATTCAGGGGGGAAGGATGGAGCGTCTCCCACCCCGGCCAGAATTTCAGGGAGAGGGACGGAGCGCCTCCCCCCCCCCACGAATGTCACCCTTCGAAAGGTAAATGACTTTCGTACATCCCTACATTGAGGACAATCAGTTCTATCACCCCATGATCCATGTTTATAAATACTTATTATTGGTGAATAAATATGATATGCAGGGTTTTAAGCAGGAATGGAATAGGGAATTGGATTGTTCCATTTTGCCTAATCAATGGATTGCTGGTTTATCATCTGTATCTGAAGTATCTACTGTATGGTTCTTAGGTTATGCCTTATTCAGCAGAAACTCTTGTCCTGTATCTATTGGATGCCACAACATCTCTTTAATGAGGGTTTGTCTAAGTTGGCTAATTGCTGAAGGTGTAACACAGCTAATGCTTCTTTTAACCATAAGTTTTGGCAATGCCCAATAGTTGCCTCTTTTTGGGAGGAGGTTATTATATGGATAAACTTTTTACTGCTGCACACATAAGTGCTGTACCTACTTCCTGGAAGTTAACTCACAGTCAGTACAAATGGATTCTCCCTGCCCTTTTGACAGGTAAAAGACTGATATTACAACATTGGATGGGTACTCACTTTCTATAATGCAATGGATTGAAGACCTGAGAAGGCTTTCAACAATTGAGCGGGTGGTGTATAGACACCACCTGTGAATGGATGCTTATTTGGATATTTGATCTGCTTTTGTTGAAGTTTATGTATAATTCTTAGAAAGCCGTACTTTCATCTTTCATATATATATATATATATATATATATATATATATAAATAAATGAATATATATATATATATTCATTTCATATGCCCACATTGAAACTGATATATTCAAATGTATGTAGCTACATTTTTTTCTTTTCTTCTTTTTTGTTTTGTTGAAATTTCACAATAAAAAATTAATTAAAAAAAACAAAACATCAAGAGGGCCACATGTCCCTCACCCTTGTTTTACTCTGATTTGTTTTAGAATTAGGCACAACTCAGATGAGAGTGCATTAGGAACCTATCAATTAAAGGGCAAAACCCCAGATGTGAATACAGGAGATAGAAGATAAGTTGCCTTATGCATTGTGACTTTGGGATGGGTGGGAAGGGAGAGTGTTTTAACCATTTACCTTTCCACTACAGCCCTGATCTGGATGCCCACACACATACCTCCAATTTGCATTAGAAAGAAAGCTCCCATTTATGGCAATGGAAGTTTCCTGATGGCAAGAGTACCCCAGATGAGTTTGTTATTTGCTCAGAAAGTAACAACTTCATCCACGTAGTCTCAGATAACAGTTCTCCTTTAATTCAAGACCTTGTTCAGTGTATATGAGTTTTTGTGCATGTGAAATATCAAACTGCAACTTGGGAGCTGTAGTCTGCAATTGCATAATGCATCATGCACCACTACATTCTGTACCCCTTCTTGATTAGTTGCTTCCATGCGGCCTTCCTATGTAATGTAGAAAAAGGGTTAAACCACCCAACTCAGCACATGTGCAGAAATGCTGTAGTTTAGATGCAGACTGTGAAAGCTCCAAAGCTCTGAATCTATTTCAAAATTAATAATGAATTCATAAGACAGTGATCCAAGCACCCTATAAATGTGAGCATTATGAACATACAAGGTTTGACCAATGAGACGACTAATCTAGAAATTCTTCAGCATCACTGCTTCCAATGTCAATAGCAGCCACTGGAGGCCTTATCTTGTCTGGATTGCAGGATGGGACAAAAGGTGAAATCCCCCTTTGCCTCCTTGCCAGGGTACTGGGGCAGATCAGGACCCCAGTGTCTGCTATTTACTTTTCTAAACAACCCTTCACACAATTGATAATTGCATGAATGGGCTCACATCTAGTTTGGTGCTTAGAGATTTAACTTATGTGTGGGGTATGCAACTGCCTCCACACACTGAATGAACATATGGAGGGGGTCACATGGGCTAGCCTCACTGTCGCCATGCACCACCACCAAGCTCCTTGATAAATGTCCATTTGACTTTCATCAGAAAGAGACCTCTGTGCCTACAGATGTAGGCACAGAGAGCTCCTCCATGTGAGGAGGGACCCTGGCCAATCACCTGTACATGCAACTCCTTCCAATGAATGTCAAACGTGCATTCATTAGGGAGTGTGGTGGTGATGTGTTGTGATGGTGGTGGTTGGGCCTAGCCTGCATGGCCCCACAACCTTCTCTGCACATGGAGGGACATGTGAGCCCACTATAGAGACTCACAACTCCAGTAACTTGCACTAGAGATATTTAACAAGGCACCACTAAAATCTAAGAAAAGGGACAGCACAGGAACCAGAAAATAGGGACAGTTGTAGTGTATGGAATCTGGAATGAGCCTGCAGTACAGACTGTAAAGATACCTCTCCTTGGCATCCTTCTTAAATATAAAAACATCTCTCTCAGAAAAGCAGTAAGAACCAGACATGGAACAACTGATTGGTTCAAAATTGGGAAAGGAGTACGACAAGGCTGCATATTGTCACCCTGCTTATTTAACTTATATGCAGAGTACATCATGAGAAATGCCGGGTTGGATGAATCACAGGTCGGAATTAAGATTGCCGGGAGAATTATCAACAACCTCCGATATGCAGACGATACCACCCTAATGGCAGAAAGCGAAGAGGATCTCAAGAGCCTCTTGTTGAGGGTGAAAGAGGAGAGTGCAAAAGCTGGTTTGAAACTCAACATTAAAAAAACTAAGATCATGTCATCTGGCCCTATCACTTCCTGGCATATAGAAGGGGAAGAAATGGAAGCAGTGACAGATTTTACTTTCTTGGGCTCCAAGATCACCGCAGACGGTGACTGTAGCCATGAAATAAAAAGACGCTTGCTCCTTGGGAGGAAAGCTATGGCAAACCTAGACAGCATAGTAAGAAGCAGAGACATCACCTTGCCGACAAAGGTCCGTCTAATCAAAGCTATGGTTTTCCCAGTAGTAATGTATGGCTGTGAGAGCTGGACTATAAGGAAGGCTGGGCGCCGAAGAATTGATGCTTTCGAACTGTGGTGCTGGAGAAGACTCTTACGAGTCCCCTGGACTGCAAGGAGGTCAAATCAGTCCATCCTAAAGGAAATCAACCCTGAGTGCTCATTGGAAGGACAGATAGTGAAGCTGAAGCTCCAATATTTTGGCCACCTAATGCGAAGAGAAAACTCCCTGGAAAAGACCCTGATGCTGGGAAAGACTGAAGACCAAAGGAGAAGGGGACGGCAGAGGATGAGATGGCTAGATAGCATCACGGATGCAATGAATATGAACTTGAGCACGCTCCAGGAGACAGCGCAGGACAGGAAGGCCTGGCGTGCTATGGTCCATGGGGTCACGAAGAGTCGGACACGACTGAACGACTGAACAACAACAATATATAAAAAATCTTATCCTTTCTTTTTGAACAGTGCTATGTATCACATGGAAATGGTAATCGGAAAAGATCCCAATAGTACATAAAAGCGTTTCAAACTGTTCAAAACCACCAATGTGGAACTAGTTTAGAATCCAAAAAGGGGAGAACTTTTTGAAGAAGTTGCATTTTAACTAGCTGTGTTCATATCAATAAAATTTCTTTAATTGTGTTTCCTTTGGGGTCCCATCCTGCTGCCTTTACTTCAGCATCACCCCACAGAAATGGGCCTTAAAAGCTTCTGTATGAAAGCAGACAGGGGACCTATGATGCTTCTGGCAACAACAAATCAGCTCTAAGGAAGCAGGAAGATATACACATATTTTGGGGGAGGATGATTATATTCTGAATACCAAACTCAGTATTTGGCATGGTGGTTCCTTGGTTGCAACTCATCTCTAAACTGGACTAGTTTGTTAGTTACTCTACTATAATCAAAGCAGTAAGATGTCAGCACAGCAGGCATCATTTTCAAAAGGGGCTTTCATTACTTGCCTTTCCCATCTCCCAAAGGAAGAAGAAAAACATATTTAAGAAAGAAGGTGAGTCCTGCTGTGACTACAGAAAAAATGGACTTTACTGGAATGCTGTTCTGCTCCATGTTTTAACAAAAACTTCATGTTTATCTGAACCATGCTGCTAAATAGTTCAGAAAAAAGACCCCGACTGGCCATCTCTTCCACTTAACCTTATTCAACTCGTGGCAATTCACTGACATGGTTTTCCCCCCCCCCCGCCCCCTCTTGTAGCTCTGTCATTTGCACGAATTTCTAGTTTCATTGGGAACATTTGAACACTGGATGGCTCCTCTCTTATCATTTCTACACCAAATAGCTGCAGTTTCAAAGGAAGCAGGAGAGAGACTTTTGACATTGGCTATCTAACAAAATTGCTGTTACTTAGCTTTAATTTATAAAAAACGGTGAGTCATGCATTAGGCAGAAATACAATTTATTTACCCAGAGCTATAAGATATAAATGAAAACAGAGAACAAACAGATAATGCTCATTGCCTAGAGATTTGCGTCTAATGAGTCATATTCTTCCCAGCACTGCAGAGCTCAGAATGTTTACTGTGCATTTTTCCTAAGTACAGTAGATCTTGGTGACCTGCTTGCTACTAATTCTGGGGATACTCCTCCATAGTCTGCTATTTCTGATTACTCATTCTGATACTGTTTCATAGTCCTGATTCTGATACTCTTCCATAGACCTTAGCATTTCTGATGATTCTTCCTGTTTCCCAAACCCTTGAGGTTATTTAAAGGTGAACAACAGATTCTTTGAAAAGGAAAAGAATAACTTTTGGGTGCATCCTTCCCACAAAATGTCCAAATGAATCTGGAGGAGCAGCTTTTTACTAAGAAGAGGTGTGAAAGGAACTTCATGGGTGACATTCAAGGGAGAGTGACTGCTTTGTCAAATATTATAGTTAGGGGAGGACTGAGCTGAAAGTCCTCACAAATTTTTAATGAACTTTTAAAAAATTACTTTTGAAAATCATCTCTTTTTTCATTATTATGTTTTGGCATTCATTATGGCAAGGATGGGGAAATTCTGGGTCCCTATTCAGTCCCTGCACTTATCTCAGATCAGAGATCAGGGATTTCTCCTCCTCCCTCCTAGACTGCAAGGGAGGCTTTGAAAAATTGAATCACAGTGTGTGTGTGTGTGTGTGTGTGTGTGTGTGGGCATTTTCAGGTGGTTGCTGCTGTGGAGGGAAGGACTAATCCTCTCCTGTCCAACCCTGCACCCCCTTGAAAAATTGCTCTTCCCCTGCTGTAATTAGACTTTAAAGAGCCTCCATTGGTGCCAATGGAGGCTTTTAAAAAGCGTAATCACAGGGTGGGGAGCCTTTTCATGGGAAACACTGCTGGTAAGGGAAAGGCTGCCGTTCCCCTCCCCAACTCTGTGAACGCCCCCCTTCCACAATCAGGGTTTTAAAAGCCTCCATTGCCACCACTGAAGGCTTTTAAACAGCCTGATTGCAGTTGGGGAGGGGTGATGTGTGAGTAGAGTGAGTGAGTGACTGTGTATGTGAGTGTGCACGAACGGGGTCTGGGCAATCACGCCCAGGCTGCATGCTAGCAGTGGCATGGCCTCACCCACTTTGGGGTGCACTCTCACCCACTGCTGCCATGCAGCCCTGACATGCTTGCCCAGAACCAGGTCGGACCTTGGGCTGAAAAAGGTTCTCCACCCCTGCCTTACGGCAGTGCTTACCTGTTGGGTTGGATTGTCCACAATTGTTCTCATTCTCAATTACTTTCACTTTTCCCTCCATGACATTGCCACTTAGATAAATCTACTCTACCAAAAGGACATCACAATCTGTCATAGTCCAAATATTGACTCTCAGAGCTATTACTTGCTTAGTTTTTTTTCACAACTACTCCACTGCTTCAGGCAACATTTTCTGTAATTTTTTCAAGGTTCTTATTATATGCAATCCATAGTTTGCTTAGAAGGATGTGTTCTCTGTATAACTATGACAAGAGATATAGTGATGTTGACAGCAACAGATATAGATATAGTGGCAGTACAAACAGTCTCGGTTTGGATCTTATCTAGGGCAAAGTGTATCATATGGACGTAACACACACATTCACAAACATATTTTAAGCAAACATGCAAATTAACCAAATATTAATGAAATGTTAATGTGCTAAAGAACATTTTTTTAAAAAATCTTAAAACAAATAATTTTTATATTTTTCGGGGGCACAATGTTATTTCATGTATATTAAATAATAAAATGAACAAAAATGGAAACTGGATATTGAGATCAGTAGCAACTAGTCAGGTTCACTGAATATTCCTTCATTCTGCTGTCATATGTCTTCTTGTCACATATCTACTGAATGTTGTAGGAACACCCACTCCTAATCCCTGCCATGTCCGTAGAGACCTTCTTGTCTTGTCTGGGGAAATTTAGCTGTGCAGTCTTTCCCACACTAGATGATGATGATGGTGATGATTGTGTGGTACATTTCAAGTGCTGCAATCCCGTTACATACATTTTCTCAGTAATCTTTACCATTGCCTTTTATACGATTCTTCACAATTTTCTTGCAAAATCCATATTCAGGCAATACTTTTATTATGTAATAATAATTACATAATTATTAAGGCCACAAAATTTTGTGCAAGCTTTGTTTCTTTATCCCAGAAGCCCTTGAGAGAATCCTTTGTGCAACCTGAAACAATCTCAGCATCTAGAGGCTAATTTGAATGTCTGCAGCATCCTTCCTCCCACAGTCCATCTTTAGACCATAACTAAATGCAAACTCCATGGCTTGAAGCCTCCTTTTTTTTCTTCTTCTTTGTTTATTATCTTGCCTGAGAAAGAGTTCTGGGAAACTCAAAAGCTTGCACACTATTTTGTGACCTTGAGTTGGCTTAATAAAGGTATTGCCCTCATACGGATTTTAGCATTTTTCTTGTAGCCAACGCAACCACCTTTTTGTGTGATTTGCAGAAGTGTCTTGGTTCTCTCTCTGTCTTAGGGATCTTAGCTGGGTACAAAAATCGATGTGAAACTAGTCTAGGGTAGCCACTTACACATTGCCAAAGAAAGAGGCATTACATCACCCAACAGGAAGACTAAAGAGGGCAACAATTAGTCTAACAGTTACATATGCAAATGTATTTGTATAGGCATAAATTTACAAAGAACTATAATTTAAATAGAAATACAATCCAGCTCACCATTGTGGAAAAGACTGACCAGGTCACAATTGTTGATGGGCAACTTCAGGGCCTCAAGGCTCTCCATCCTGGTTCTTTGACTTTAAACCAGGCTTGGGCCAGATCTACACCTCATGTCATGCCAGTACGATCCCATCCTGGTGACGCCATATCTCTCTTGAGCATTTATAACTTGTTGTGCACACAGTGACATCTGTTATGGTATTTTGGATAAATCAGAATAAGAAGTGGGAACACTAGAAAAGCATTATATGGAATGTGTAATGTGCCCCAACAGTTATCAGTGCCCTTCAGTACTGAAAAAAACCACTAGTGTAGATATAGTCTTGCACTGGACGTCCTATCAAACAAAGGACACCTTCGAATAGAGGACTGTGCTCTGCCAGCTCTCCAAAATAGAGGACTGCCCTCTGTAAAGTAGGACACCTGGCCACCTAATCTCGCTTAACCTGAACCCCTTCATACACCACATCTTTTCTGACAGTAAAAGGACTAATTGTTCTGTACTAGCTCAATCCCACAGCCATTTTTAAACTTTGAGAACATCATGAAAAGAGCATTTGGATCAGTGAGTTCCCCAGCTAAAGTGCATGGGAAATGTGACACAGTACAGAGTGGGTGGATATAAATGACCCAGACCACATATTTTAACAAATGGCGAAAACTTAACCACATGAAAACTGCTTCATATTGATGAGCACTTAAGAGAAAAGCGTTAAAGTCCCAATACTGATTTTTGTTCACACTCCTAGGAGGCTTTGAATTGGGGGAAAAAGCATGAGTAAGTTATCAGGGGTGTGTGAAAAACAACCTCCCCTGCCCTGCCCGCCCCCAATTAAGAACATGGCCAACTTTCTTGAGCATTCTGAGAGGCTGTTTATAATGAAGAACATGTTGAATGTGGCAGCAAGATAAGAGGAAAGTGTGATATATTCCTCTAGGCTAAAGGACAGAAAAGTTGAACAAAAATGTATGAAGTGTGAACTCTTTGCATGTTCTAAACTCGTGATGTTCATTTGCTCTGAAAGAATGCAGGGATGTATAACTAATTCAAATGAGACAATTTACCTTTTACTTATATATTTTGCTTCTTTTATCAGTACATAATTAATGTTTTTGTTTTTTTAAAAACAACCACCACATTTTTTTACTTGCAATATTATTGTATCCATGCCTCTCTATTTCTGGAATTTTGAGTGCCAACTACGTTTGGTGTGCAGTGTACTTTTAAATGTTAGGATCATTCATTTCCTATCCCAGATACCATCTGTACCCATGTATGGCAGCTTATAAATAATCATCCTTACATTAAATTGGCACGATTGTCAAATTTATTTCACTTTAAAAAAATAAATAACAACCTCAGACTTAATTGGGGTCCAGCTAATACCTTGATCAGTCAAATGCTTTTGAAAAGCATTTAAATTGGGTATAAATCTGGCCGACCATCTAATATTGAGCCAGAATGTATCAAAGTGCTCTGCAGGTAGTACAACTGTTCCTGTGCAAGGAGTCTTTTTCTTTTAATAGTGTAATCCCTCACAAGTGGAACAGTCCATGGACAGATCTATTGTATGATGAACTGTTTGTCTAGACCTTAACTCAAGTCCACAAAGAAAGGATGGCACGGCAGGGTCAAAGCAGAGGAAAGAAGACATTTTGAGGGGAGTCAAAGAGGGAACTTGTTATGTTGTTAGGTAGGGTGGTTGGATGCTGATTTTCAAAGGATATACATACTTCACTGGGGCCTGGAGATGTGTGTGTGGGGGGTGGGGTGGGGGGCTTGGTCAAGCTGCAAAGGAGGACAACAATTTGCATAAAATCAGTGCATGCTAATTTATATGTATAGCTGCAGATGTAGACATAATTATTATAAATGGAAATGCAGTACATTTCACCATAGTGTGGAAGACTGTGACCAAGTTACCTGTATGCCCTGCTCAGTCTGTTGCCTAGGCAACTTCAAAGCCCAGCTCTTCCTGGTGGATGCCTTAAAAAAAAAATCAAAATAGAGGACAGTCAATGAATGAATGATTGGATGGACATTTAGTTTGGCCCTTAAAACAGAAAAATTTCTGAGTAAAATTTAACATGTCCTACTTTGAGTAAACCCACTGAAATGAATGGGACTTAAGTTACACTAATTGAAATCCCATTCATTTCAATGGGTTATTCCAAGTAGGACTTATGTTGGATTTTACCCTCTATTTCTAATTTTTCATGATTCATGAGATTGTATATATGGGACGGGATCATGGAATATGTGTGGGAGAGTACTGTGTTACAGATTTGTGCTGGGTCCCCAGAAATGATGCTTGGGTTCTGCTTGGCACTTTGGTATCCCTTGCCCTGCAAATGAATTGGGTATCTTCAGGGAGAATTTATATGTTGTATCTAATGGTGGTTTTATGCTAATAGTAAGAACCATATTTCATACTGTTCGGGAAGGTCCCCCAACCCTCAGGAACAGTATTTGGGGGGGGGGTGCAGGGGTCTGCAGTGGCTGGGGGACCAGAAAAAAACAACAACAGGCGCCTCGTCTTGCATGAATGGAAATACTTTCTGCTAGTGCAGAAACCCAGTTTTATACAACCCTATGTTTTTCTTTATGCCAGAATAACATTACTCTCTGTTGACGTGGGCTCTCTCATTCATGAAAGGTTACGTCCCAATATAAATACCCTCTTTTGTTTTTTTGGTACGCTAATATGCATACCCCTCTGGAAGTTGATAGAATTAAAGAATGTATTTTTGAAAACACATGCACACACACATTCGGTAACTGTTCTGCTCTCTTGTAGTCTAAAAATGAGATACATTTCAGGAAATGGCAAAAAAGAAAAAAGAAAAAGAAAAAAAGATTGGCATGAATTGTACAAATACTGTGACTTGTACTTTGGGGGTAGAAATAAAGACTGCCCTCCACTGAAAATATCTTCCCACAGTATAAGGTACATTGCCTCACTCTGTAATTATGTATGATTGCTTGAAAATCACTTGTGCTTACAGCGTACTTGGTGTGTTAGATCAACAGTTCCGTTATCTTTGTCAGTAAAAAGCATTCACCGGCAGCTGAAATAGGGGCTGTGAATTGAAGAGAACAGGATGGGAAAGCTGTATGACTAACACAGAGATACCTACTTGAATAGAATTAAACTGATCACCTACATCCAGATACATTCACAAATTCACGAATGTATTTCATTGCATTTGTGAGTGAGAATGCTGCACTCCAAATTTGCAGAGGTGATTAGCACTTCATACATTCTTAATTTGCTGTCTATGTTGTATTGCACTAATTGTTACACATGAGCTCAAGCTTATGCACTGGTGATCTGGTGGTACAATCTTACTTCTATCAGGGAGGGTGGCTGGGGGGGCAAAGAAATGTGCAGGTGCCCCACTGCAATCCTCTCTCAAGCTTAGCTGTAGATCTGGGGATAAAAGCATTAGTTGATGTTCTGAAAGCCAATTAAACAAGTTCAGACAGAATAATTTGCAGTACTCAAAGGGCATACCCGTGAATTTAATATTCTTACATTGATTTTTAACGTTTCATTTTTGTAGGTTACCTCTATGCTCTCTGGCCTATCTACCAGAAAGCAGGAGGAGGATTTATTAAGTCGGCACTTAGAATCTAACAACCTGGAACAGCATAGAATAGGATTAAGCAGCAGCACTACCGTTCCTGCTGCCAGGATGATCCAAAGAGCATGCATCACACCAGCAATCCTATCAAGTAGCTGTTGGGGTCTTACATGATGAAGTTCCCATTGGAATAATGGCACATCTAAGAACGGAAGAATTTACTTTGGATTGGCCAGAGTTCAGTGGTGGTTCGTATGCTTTGAATGCAAAAACTTGGAGAGTCAGTCCGCAGCATCTGCAGCTGGGCCTGAGGAAAAACCCATCTGAAATCCTGGAGAGATGCTGCCATTCAGTGCGCAGACAATATTGACCTAGATGGACCAATGGTCTGACTTGGTATATGGCAGCTTCCTAAGTTCCGATCCTGTTTCTGTCGCTTTATAGCTCAGAAGTGCTTCGTGCAGTTTGTACCATGCCACTCCACAAAGCTGGAGGAGAGTTGGAGAATCCACAGAACAGTGTGATTATTAGTAAAATTGCTTTCTGGAGTGGGGGGGGGGGCAGTAGTGGTCTGAATTCTTCCAGGTGTGGAACTTGCTCCCAAGGAAGACTAGGTTTGCTCCCTCTCTGCTATCCTTCCAGCAGCAGGCAAAGACCATTTTCTTCAATAGGGTCTTGGGCCTGTAAGTGGGCCTGTGGGTTGGGTGCTGTTTTTGTTCTGTAATTATGATGTTTTATGGTATTTTAATGTGTTTTATTCTTTTAATGTATTTTAAGTTGTTTTTGTACGCTGGCTTGAGTGCTATTTTTTGGTAGAAAGGCAAGGTATAAATCCAATAAATAAAAGTGTGGTGCCTGCACTTTGTTGTCCCATGTGTATTTGCAAATAACAATGGGGAAGAACTTTGTTCAGTTTGCATTTTAATCTTGTTGTTGTTCAGTCGTTCAGTCGTGTCCGACTCTTCGTGACCCCATGGACCATAGCACACCAGGCCTTCCTGTCCTCCGCTCTCTCCCGGAGTGTGCTCAAGTTCATATTCATTGCATCGGTGATGCTATCTAGCCATCTCATCCTCTGCCGTCCCCTTCTCCTTTTGCCTTCAGTCTTTCCCAGCATCAGGGTCTTTTCCAGGGAGTTTTCTCTTCGCATTAGGTGGCCAAAATATTTGAGCTTCAGTTTCAGTATCTGTCCTTCCAATGAGCACTCAGGGTTGATTTCCTTTAGGATTGACTGATTTGACCTTCTTGCAGTCCAGGGGACTCGTAAGAGTCTTCTCCAGCACCACAGATCGAAAGCATCAATTCTTCGGCGCTCAGCCTTCCTTATAGTCCAGCTCTCACAGCCATACATTACTACTGGGAAAACCATAGCTTTGATTAGATGGACCTTTGTCGGCAAGGTGATGTCTCTGCTTGTTACTATGCTGTCTAGGTGTGCCATAGCTTTCCTCCCAAGGAGCAAGCGTCTTTTAATTTCATGGCTACAGTCACCATCTGCGGTGATCTTGGAGCCCCAGAAAGTAAAATCTGTCACTGCTTCCATTTCTTCCCCTTCTATATGCCAGGAAGTGATGGGGACAGATGCCATGATCTTCGTTTTTTTAATGTTGAGTTTCAAACCAGCTTTTGCACTCTCCTCTTTCACTCTCAACAAGAGGCTCTTGAGATCCTCTTCACTTTCTGCCATTAGGGTGGTATCGTCTGCATATCGGAGGTTGTTGATAATTCTCCCAGCAATCTTAATTCCGACCTGTGATTCATCCAACCCGGCATTTCTTATGATGTACTCTGCATATAAGTTAAATAAGCAGGGTGAGAATATGCAGCCTTGTCGTACTCCTTTCCCAATTTTGAACCACTCGGTTGTTCCATGTCTGGTTCTTACTGTTGCTTCTTGACCCTCGTACAGGTTTCTCAGGAGACAGGTAAGGTGGTCTGGTACTCCCATCACTTTAAGAATTTGCCACAGTTTGTTGTGAACCACACAATCAAAGGCTTTAGCGTAGTCAATGAAGCAGAAATAGTCGTTTTTCTGGAATTCTCTTGCTTTCTCCATGATGCAGCGAATGTTGGCGATTTGATCTCTAGTTCCTCTGCCTCTTCGAAACCCAGCTTGTACTTCCGGTAGTTCTCGGTTCGCATACTGCTGAAGCCTAGCTTGTAGGATTTTGAGCATCACCTTGCTGGCATGTGAAATGAGCGCAATTGTGCGGTAGTTTGAACACTCCTTGGCGTTGCCCTTCTTTGGAATTGGAATGTAAACTGACCTTTTCCAGTCTTGCGGCCATTGTTGAGTGTTCCAAATTTGTTGGCATATTGAGTGCAGCACTTTAACAGCATCATCTTTTAGGATTTTAAATAGCTCAGCTGGAATACTGTCATCTCCACTAGCTTTGTTGTTAGTAATGCTTCCTAAGGCCCACTTGACTTCACTCTCGAGGATGTCCGGCTCAAGTTCAGTGACCGCACTATCATGGCTATCAGGGACATTAAGATCTTTGCTGTATTGTTCTTCTGTGTATTCTTTCCACCTCTTCTTAATCTCATCTGCATCTGTTAGGTCCCTGCCTTCTTTGTCCTTTATCATGCCTGTCTTTGCACAAAACGTTCCCTTGAGATCTCTGATTTTCTTGAAGAGATCTCTAGTCTTTCCCATTCTGTTGTTTTCCTCGATTTCTTTGCATTGTTCATTTAAGAAGGCCTTCTTGTCTCTCCTTGCTATTCTCTGGAACTCTGCATTCAGTTGGATATATCTTCCCCTTTCTCCCTTGCTTCTCGCTTCCTTTCTTTCCTCAGCTAATTGTAAAGCCTCATCAGACAGCCACTTGGCTTTCTTGTATTCCTTTTTCTTTGGGATGGATTGAGTTGCTGCCTCCTGAACAATGTTACGGACCTCCGTCCATAGTTCCTCAGGCACTCTGTCTATCAGGTCTAATCCCTGAAATCTATTCCTCACCTCCACTGTATATTCATCAGGGATATGATTTAGGTCATACCTGAATGGTTTAGTGGTTTTCCCTACGTTCTTCAATTTAAGCCGAAATTTTGCAAGAAGCAGCTCATGATCTGAGCCACAGTCAGCTCCAGGTCTTGTTTTGACTGACTGTATGGAGCTTCTCCATCTTTGGCTGCAAAGGACATAATCCATCTGATTTCGATATTGACCATCTGGTGATGTCCATGTGTAGAGTCGTCTCTTGTGCTGTTGGAAAAGAGTGTTTGCTATGATCAGCGTGTTCTCTTGGCAAAACTCTATTAGCTTTTGTCCTGCTTCATTTTGTACACCAAGGCCATGCCTGCCTGTTATCCCGGTGATTTCTTGACTTCCTACTTTCGGCGTCATCTCTTTTAGCCTTGTGATACGTTCCATGGGGTTTTCTTGGCAAGAATACTGGAGTGCGTTGCCATTTCCTTCTCCAGTGGACCACATTTTGTCAGAACTCTCTGCCATGACCTGTCCGTCTTGGGTGGCCCTGCATGGCATAGCTTATGGCTTCACTGAGTTATGCAAGCCCCTTCGCCACAACAAGGCAGTGATCCATGAAGGGGCATTTTAATCTACACTTGCCTAATTTTGCACTTTCAAGGCAATATGCGAATCAGAACTCAGTTTTTGCACTTCTCTGAATATTGTAATGTTCTTCAATCAAAAAATGCCTACAGAATTGTGTATATTAGGAGAAAGTGCACACAAAATGCATATATTTATGAAAATAATACAAAATGCATTAAATTATGGTTATTTACAAAAATGTGTATATTAGGCAAAATTGCATGCAAAAATGAGTGTATTAGGAGAAATGCACAGAAAAATGCATACGTATTTTCATGGAAATCTAAACAAACAAACAAAATCCTCAACCTTCAAGATGAACTGAACATAAGATTGGAATAGGGATGTACGAAATGCACTTATCTTTCATGGATTATGTTTATGGTTGGGGGGGGAGGCGTTCTGTCCCTCCCCCCGGAATCCTCGCCGGAGGGGAGGCGCTCCGTTCGTCCCCCCCCCCCGGAATCCTGGCCGGCCGGCTGTGCTCCGCAGCAATTCTGCGGAGCTGCCAGCCAGCTCCGCCAGCAGCCGGACATCCGGCCGCTGGCTAGCAGGGATGCAAATGGCGGCGGCCATAGCCGCCGCCGTTTGCGTCCCTGCAGTCAGCCATGATAGGCTATGTAAATGTTTACGTAGCCTATCACGGCTGACTTAAAAAAAACACAAAAAACCGTGCGTACGCAAATGGTGGCGGCCACGATAGACGCTACGCTCTTTGGGTTCCCCTTATTTTCACCGTCTTAGTCTACGTAGATGTTTACATAGACTAAGACGTGCCAAAATAAGGAACGCAAATGGCGGCGGCCATGGCTGCCGCCATTTGCGTACGCGCGTTTTTATTTTTTTTTTAAGTCAGCCGTGATAGGCTACGTAAACATTTACGTAGCCTATCACGTTTTTTTTTTTAAACCTAGCCGTGATAGGCTACGTAAATCTTTACATAGCCTATCACTTTTTTTTTTTTTAACTGGAAATGGCGGCGGCAGCCGGTTGGAAGACCGGCTGCCGCCGCCGCACCACCGGAGCCGCCACCGGAGCCACCACCGCCAGGAAGATCCACCCAAGGTAAGTCTCATCCCAAGGGGTGGCGGGGTGTGTGTGTGGCAGGCCGTTCCGCCACCGATTTCAGGGGGCCGAATGTGCTGGCATTCGGCCTCCCCGTGATCCGTGGCGGAATTTTCGTACATCCCTACATCTGCCTCAGTGATTCTCAACTCTTCCAAAAGTCTGAGAGTGGAACTAGATATCATCTCACCAAATGTATGGTCCTGACACTACATTTCCCAATATAATGGGAATGCAGAGATGGGGTGAGGGCACTTGCAGAGAAAAACACAGAGAGGTTAGAGGGATATTTAATCTCTCTTGCACCCACTGATTCTGGTCTGATTCTCCTCCCCACTCCACATCCTGAGTAGGGATGTATGAAAGTGACTTACCTTTTGCGGATTATGTTGATGGTGGTCGGGAGGCGTTCCATCCCTCCCCCCGGAATCCTGGCTGGGGGGGGAGGCGCTCTGTTCCTCCCCCCGGAATCCTTGAACAGCCGGCTGTGCTCCATGGCAGCTCTGTGGAGCAGCTGGCCAGGCCTGCCCCGGCCACGCCAGAGCCGCCCACAGCCGGATTTCCGGCCGTGGAGGGCTCTGGGTAAAAACAAAAAAACCCGCGTACGCAAATGGCGGTGGCTACGGCCGCCGCCATTTGCGTTCCTCCTTTTTGGCCATCTTAATCTACGTAAATATTTACGTAGACTATGATGGCGAAAATCAAGGGGAACGCAAATAGCGTAGCAGGCGCTATTTGCATCCCTTTTTCATTCACCGTTTTAGCCTACGTAAATCTTTACGTAGGCTAAAACGGCGAATCAAAACAGGACGCAAATAGTGTCCGCTACACTATTTGCATTCCCCTTGATTTTAGCCGTCATAGTCTACGTAAATATTTACGTAGGTTAAGACGGTAAAAAGAAGGAACGCAAATGGCGGCGGCCATTGCTGCCGCTATTTGCGTACGTGTTTTTTTTTTAAACCCACCCCCAACCATGATAGGCTACATAAAGATTTACGTAGCCTATCACATCTTTTTTTTCTTTTTTTTAAACCTCGCCATGATAGGCTACGTAAATCTTTACATAGCCTATCATGTCTTTTTTTTTTCCCCCCACAAGCCTGGAAATGGCGGCGGGGGCAGCCGGTTGGAAGACCGCCCGCTGCTGCCACTGCTGCCGGAGCCGCCGCCGGAGCCGCCGCCGCCTGGTAGATCCACCCCAGGTAAGTCTCGTCTCAGGGGGGGGATCCGCGGGGGGGGCAGGGGGGGCAGGCCATTCCACCATGGAGTTCGGGGGGCCAAATGCGCTGGCATTCGGCTTCACCGAGATCCGTGGTGGAATTCTCTGACATCCCTAGATTGGAAAAAGTTTCAAAGTTTGGGATGAACTGAACTTAAGACTGGAAAAATGAGAAACTGAGAGAAACTGAAATCAACAGATTCATCCATCTCTTCTGGCATGGCACAAAGTCTGGCTACATGATAGTGGCTGGCATTCTCTTTCCTATATTCATCCCCATCCCCACCCTCACAAACAGCTTGTGTAGGTTCTAGCCATCTGTAGCGGCAAGCAAAATTGTACTTTTGATTGTGACAAATTGTTCAGATGATCTATTCAACATGAGCCTGATTAAAAACAAAAAACAAAAGACGGGGGGCGGGGACAGGCATGATCATATTATTACCAGTATATCCCAAACACCTTGAAGAACCTGGTTGAAGAACTGAAACTTGTGTTTAATGCTGAAAATCATTCTGCTCCTTACTTGCTATGTCAAAAGTGCTCTAACATTGCAGATTCTAAAAAAGCTCAAGCTGTTCAGAGTAAATTATGGAAATGTGAATAAATGTGGACTGCATTGACACAGCTGTTTTTATGAGGGTTATTTTAGCAAATGCTTAAGCAAAGAGTTTCACAAAAACGTTTCTACTGTGAATGCATAATGTCTATGGGATTTCATGACATGTGTTTGAAGCTGTCAGGGCACAGCGATTAAGGTGGTATAAGTACTTAATTGGACAGGTTTACCCTTGTGATTTAAAAAAAAAAACTCACCTTCATACCATCTTACCTTATAGATTAAGAGCTTTGATCTTCTGAAAAGCAACTTTATATTGGGTCAGAGTCTTTAAATGTTTGAGTCTTATGACAGGTTACAAAACTTTTTTTTTATACTGGAACACAAATGTAAGCAAGTGCTAGAATTAAACCTGTGTGCAAATGGCCTCTCAAAATTCTCTACCCTGTTTACGGGCAGAGAAATTGGGGAGATAATTTCAATGAATTTCTCCAGGAGGAGGAGAAATTCTCCAACAGTTTCTCACAGGTAGGGCTCACCATTGGCAGGGGATGTAGCCTTTTTTTCCCTAAGGGCTTTTGGTTTTATGCACTGCCACTGCAAGTGGCAACAGCAGCAATTATGCTGGCAGCATGGCCTCCATTTTGTATCCTCCTCCATACATACTGTCATTCCAGGGAATTGTGGAGGCATGGGGTGGGTGGGAGTGAAGGTTGGCCCTCACAAAAAAGGTGAAGAAAAGTGGCATTTTATTTCTAGGGGAATAGGAATAGACAACTCTCAAAATATGTATGAGAAAAATGTCTTCTTGAGAACTTTAGGGTTCGGCACCTTCCCCAGGATCTTCCAAACTTGAAATTTCTGAGGGGGTGATCGTGGATACATCTTGCCCCTCATGCAGATTCTTATAATACCGCTCCTTCCTTGCAAGACCTGTATCAGATGTAGTAGGGATGTTGGATAAATTGGCAATAGATTCAAATAAGTTTGGAATTCTGTCAATCCAGCCTGTGGATTCCACCAAAGCCTGGCTTTTTCTGAGTTGCGTGGATTCCACTGACTTACGGACCAGTTTTTTATACTTTCCAGAATTGTATGCAAATTTAGTAGTACAAGAATATAGAAGTTGCTGGTAACTATGCAAATAAACACAGTATGTTTTTTTTTTTTTAAAGACCAACAATGTGCATTTCCCCCCATTGGATAAAGCATGAAAATGTGAATTTTTGGAAGTGCACATTTGTGCAAGTGTGTACTTTCCAATGTGAATGGAAATCTGGGAAATTGAAAAAAATCTGATTCTGTCATTGAGCAGATGATGGAATGAAAGACACCTGACAATCTGTGAAACATAGGCAGAATGGATTTAACAAATTCGTGCACCTGCAGTTATGTGTTGGGGATGGGGGCAGTGTTGTGTCTAGGGATGCATGAAAGTCACTTACCTTTTCGCAGTGGTGATTCGCGGTGGGGGAGAAGCACTCCACACCTCCCCCCAAAATCTTAACCTGGCTGGCTCTGCTCTGCGGCAACTCTGCGGAGCTGCCAGCCAGGTGCATTCGCAGGTGTGTGGAGCCTGTGGATGCAAATGGTGGTGGCTACGGTGGCCGACATTTGCGTTCCTGTTTTTTTGCCATGATAGGCTATGTAAATATTTATGTAGCCTATCACAGCCTCCACAGGGACTCAAATAGCATCCCTGCATTAGCCGTGATAGGCTACGTAAGTATTTACATAGCCTATCACGGCAATAATGAAGAAGCGAATGACGGCCGCAGATGCAGCCGCCATTCGCAAAGCAGCACAAACGGCACCAGGTAAGTGCTCTGTTTCACATGCCTTTCGCAGGGTGGTGGGGTGGGCAGCTTTGTTCCGCCACGGATTTCAGGGGGGGCAAATGCACTGGCATTCGGCCTCACAGAGATCCGTAATGGAATTCTCTGACATCCCTAGTTGTGTCCAGCTCCAGGGAAGAGTTGGAGCTACAGCTGTGCCGGAATCTGTCCTCCAATTTTCTGGAAGCTCTGCTTTTTCCTGCTGCATTCTCAGGGTTTTGTTTTTGTTTTGGTGGTCTTTTTGAGATTATCTAATCACTGTGATGTGATCAAGGATGCTGTGTGTGTTTTTTCTTTCAGTTACACATTTCTCCATTGCTCTTCAGCCTCCTAGACTGCCTGCACTTTCTAATCTGGAAAAGCCCTGTGGGAGGAATTACGTCATGATGTCTTCCTCTGGAGTTTGAATGAAATGCTAAGCGGGGTTGGTCAATTGTTGGATGGGTGACCGCCTGGGAATCAGGCTTCCTGCATTGAGCAGGGGATTGTTCTATCCCTTCAAATGAGACTAAGTTTTACCCCCTCCTATCCCCCGCTCCATATGTTCTTTTTAAAATTAAGACGTTATCCTCGCAGAATCGGGGCTTCTCCATGATGATTTTTTTTTCTAATCCAGGCATGATCTTCAAAGATTCAAAGTTGTGAATCTTTGTTGCTTCACTTACATAAGTTGCTTCACTTATGTAGCCTATCATGGCAGCCTGGCAGGACGCAAATGGCGGCTGCTATGGTGGCCGCCATTTGCGTCCGCAGCAGCCCGGCCACAGCCGGAACTCCAGCTGCGGACGGCCCTGGCCAGCCAGGGAGGATTCCAGGGGGAAGGATGGAGCGCCTCCCCCCCACCGCGAATCACACCTGTGAAAAGGTAAGTGACCTTCATACATCCCTAATCAAAAGCGGGACCACAGAAGTGAGAAATTCTGGTTCCAATTTGAGGCGGGTACTGAGTAGTGTGAAAGGCGGGTGGTGAAACCTCACTGGAAGCGAAAAAAAGTGGTAAATGTAGATCCAGCCATAATTGTACAATGAAGGATGGGACACTCTCACACATACCTCAGCCATCTCATTAGTAAGGTAAGCATAAGAACCCCAAAACCAACCTATGAGAATTCTCTGAAATTATCTTCTCAATTGAATCCCTTTTATATCAAATTGAATGAGAATGGTCAAAGAAATGTGGGAGAATTGTTCATCACTGCACTAGCTAAAATAGAAGTAGTAGTTGGAAACTGTCTTTCAGTGGGGAATTATATGAAAGGAGAAATTTTAATTCAGGCAATTACCTTTCACTGAAATGAGGTCATATTACTCTGACTTGCAGAAGCACAGCATACCCCATTAGGCTATTTGAACAGCCTCTCTTGGATCTGGTACATGGAAAAGTACTATATATTTTTTAAAAATCTGCCCAAATACTGATGGTCCAGGAGTAGGCAATCTGATGCCCTCCAGGTGTTTTGGACTATAACTCCCAGAAGTACTAGCCAGCATGGTGAAAAGTCAAGTTGTAGTCCAAAACATCTGGAGGATATCAGGTTGTCTCCCCTCTGTCTCAAACCCTAGGATTCTATATAAATCATGCTTCCAAGGCCTTGGTAGCAAGTTTCTTAACTGACCTGAAGTGTCAGGAACATTGTTGATTTGTTAAGCAGTCTTGATATCTCGTGTTACCAGTGGTGAAGTGGTAAATAAATTTGGAAGTGTAGGAGCTCATCATGACAGCCCCACTGATACACCCCCAAAGACAGTCCAAAAATGCAGGCAGCTGTATTGATCTATTATATATAACCATAAAGAGCAGCAACATAGAGCATAATACCTGGTTTAGTAGGATCAGCTGAAAAAAGTGCCAGAGCTCCACTCCCTTGTATTCCTGCTCCACTGCACCATTGCTTATTACTCCTTTTAATTCTCTGATTGTGATCAGTATAAGGTGGATCCAAACTATGTTAGTCACACTTTAATCCCACTGAAATCAATGGGACAAATTAGTCACGACTAATTTAAATTCCATGGCTTAGACTAACTCAGTCTGGATCCAATTCCATGTGATTGGTTTGAGGGTTTGTTTATATCCGGGCTTAATGGCTGCCATAGCTCATTTAGGGATGTCGCAGGCACCCGTCTTGGTCCACAGATCTGATGGACTGCTGGAGCCTGCACCCGCCGAGCTCCTTCCTGCTCGCTGGCCCTCTGAGCTGCAGTCAAGTGCCCCCTCTGTCCTCGATGAGCAGGCCACAACTTACCCGGGATTGTTTGTCTCTGTGCTGATAGCCACATTTTTTAAAAAAAGGTGATTGGCAGCACTTGCCCATAGAGTTATATGCAAAATAGCTCTGTAAACTAGAGTCTATGGGCGATTCACAGCACATTTTGCGTAGAAGTCTATGTGCCTACACACATAGGATGTTGTGTTCTCACATCCCTAAGCGCATTACAGTGCTCAAATTAACAGCAAAATTCTCTAGGTTTGGCTGTTTTTTCTATCTCAAACCCAGCAAAGCCATTTATGCCAAGTCAGACCATTGTCTGTTCAAGGTACTTCTTCTCATTTCACAAGAAAAACACTGGAAAATATCTCATTGCACCATCAAGTGCAACCTGCCTGTTTTAATTCTTTCATTGACATAAAGTTTGATGTCCCTTTGTCACATTGACTTACATTTATAATTTACATTTATATGTTTCTTTTCTCACTTAAGAGTCTAGGTGGAAAGTAGGCCCTCTCTGCTACAACGTATTATCCTTATCACAGATAATATGCCTTCCCAAATATGTAATTTAGCAGTGGTCAATGCTCGCTTCCCATTGTGGGTAGCCCTTCCTGGATATGCTG
Source organism: Heloderma suspectum (assembly GCF_057233095.1). Taxonomy (NCBI): domain Eukaryota; kingdom Metazoa; phylum Chordata; class Lepidosauria; order Squamata; family Helodermatidae; genus Heloderma; species Heloderma suspectum. The sequence goes on along the minus strand of NC_139460.1, from coordinate 54,150,493 downwards.
GGGATTGAACTTGGGACTTTATTATTATTATTATTAATAATTAAATTTATTAATTGCCCATCTGGCTGGTCACCCAGCCACTCTGGGTGATGTACAGCGTACAATAAAACAGTTTAATAAAACAGTAAAATACTACAATAAAAATGTTTTCTAAAATACCCTAACCCACCCCAAATGCCTGCCTGAACAACCACGTTTTTAATGCACAATGGAAGCTCATTAAAGAGGGGGCATGGCGGAGTTCCCTAGGGAGGGAGTTCCACAGAGTGGGGGCCACCACAGAAAAGGCCCTCTCCCTCGTCCCCACCAGTCTAGCTGTCCTGGCTGATGGGACAGAGAGAAGGCCATCTGAGGCTGATCTTGTTAAGTGGCCTGTCTGGTGCTGCTGGAGGCGCTCCTTAACTGGACTTTCTGCATACAACACTTGTGCTCTACTACTGAGCTATGGACTACCCTCTTTAATTGTTATAAAGGATATTGTTTTGGTGTAGTTGTATTTTGCTTAAGTATTTTTTCTGTTGGATAGAGGGCAGCATAGAAATATGTTTACATAAATACATTTTTAAAATTAATTGCTTAATTAAAGCTTCAAGGAGTTTTCTGGGCCCTTTGTGCTGCCACCCCCCCTCCCCCAAATATTCAAAGCAAAATTAATCTTTGGAGAAGTTTTGACTCAACTGAAATTAATGACCTTTCCAGATGATTGTCCGATAATCTACACTGTTTACTCATTTGTTTTAGGGATCCATATAAATTTCCCAAAGTACCATTACTGTTGTCAGAAAATCACATTTCATGGCCAAACAAATAAATCTATATCTGTTGGTGGAAAACTGCAATTTCCCTATCTCTCTTAATCCCTAACACATATCTATTGTAAGTGTGGATGCTTTTTGGTTAATGGTTGTGCTCTACTCATAAGCACTTCTCAAATTAGGGGTGGTGGTGGTTTAAAACAAATGAGAAACTGTTTTATACAATGCCAGCCCATTGGTCCGTCTCTGTGCAAGAAATGGACTCTGACAGGAAGCAGCTCTCCAAACTCTGACACCTGAGATCCTTTTAAGTAGACATGTAATGGAATGAACAGAGGACCTGCCATCACATGCAAAGCATGTGACATACCACTGAGCTTAGCTGTTTCCTTCCCAGAAATCAATGCTGGCTTGTGTCATCACTATGATGAAAGTCACATTCTCCCTGGTCCCTGTCTCCACACAAACACACATTTTTTCAAAACTTATGAAACAATATTTTCACATCAAATCTTTGAAAATCATTCTCTAGAATTTGACTATTCCCATCCCAGCTTGTGCCTCTCAAGTATGAAATCACAGAGTGGCAATCTAGCCAGCTACTTAAATAAAAATGGACATATAAACCAAGAAATCTGCTCTCTCAACATACAGCAATGCCACATCAATGAAAAAACAAACCCAACGCCTTATTTATTTTCCTTTCATTTCTCCAGGAACTCTTGTGCTTTCTATTATTTGACTCCAGAACAGAATGCTCCTGGTGTTCTATGGGGTAAATCATATGAGGTAAACAACAACAACCTACACATTTTGTTTGGAAGGACCCTAAATGGAAGTATTTCTCTGCTTCCTGAAGAACAGCAAGGTTATAATCAAGAGCAGGGATACAGTAGATCAGAATTATGTCTCTCTTTTTTGGTGCTGCTCTGTCAAACAAACAATAAGAAAATCAACCCAGACTGTGGTGTCTTAGCTGTCAAATGGCATGAGTTACAGCTCCTTGCATATATTTTGACACTTCAGATGGAAAACATCAGGGTGGATCAGGGGATGAGGCAGAAAAATCAAGATAAATACAGTCAATTCTGACTTTTGGGCAAGTGCTATATGAACAATCCTAAATCAGATAGCTCAGTGCAGACATGGGGATCATTTAAATGCTAAGCCTTAGCCATTAATATTACTTAAAGGAAACATATCATTCTAGTCAATGTTGCTTGATGTCAGCTCAGTCCCAAGCCATACCTTTTGCCATATTTTACATGAAATGTTGTAGCACTTAACTTTTGCCTGCTTGATATTTGAGATATGCTAGCTTGTGGTGAAATGAATGGGCACAACAATTTATCCCAAATAACTTCAGAGTTTAAACTTTATTTCATAACTGTTGACAGTTGTAGAGGAGGTTTTTTCTGAGGCAATTCCAGCTCTTTATAAAGAGCAGAAGTGTAATTCTCTTAATGCTCGATTTTGTTTTCTTTTATTACCATGGACAGAGTTTTTACAATAAGATGTTAGTCACTTACATAGGGTTGTATCCAGTGTTAGTCCTACTTAGATTAGATCCATTAAATGACTGGAACCTAGATTAGACTAACATTGGATACAACCCATAGGGTGTAAAAAATCAGCAAATATAACCATGCAGGTCAATGCGGGGGAACCCCCCCCCCCAAATCCATGGTTGGACAATACTTTTATTAGGACCAACCAAAATGGCCTCAAAGTGTACAAGCTTTCAAATTCTTTAGAACTCTTCTTCAGGCTAGGTTGTACAAAAAGAAGGGAGGTGGGGGGAAGAAACAGCAACGTCCCAAAATTTCACCAGATGTTGTAGCTCTGAGGTCTGCAATTTAGATAAACCCAATCTCAAAATGGAGATTTGCAGTCTGAATGAATTAGTCAGTGGTAGATGTTGCAGGTATCAGATTACACTTAATACATTTTTGGAGAGAGAAGAAATGGCTGATTTCCATTTTTGAAAACACAAAAGCTGACTATAACTCTCATCTATCTCTTGCCTTCAGCAAAACACACAGGTTCCTGAGTCAACACAGAGCAGAAGGCTGGTATCCAATTAAACTCTCCTGCTGACAGAATGGTCTTCATCAGGGGAATGGGGGGGATGATTCTCCTTCCCATGAACCCTCCCCCACACCCTCAAAAATATGTTTGGTAGTTTCTAAGACCCTCCAGAGCAGATTTTGAGGTGTAGGGGCTGCAGGAGGGAGAGGCGGAAGGGAAAGCCCTGTTACAGAAGTGGACGTCCACCTACGTGACATTGGATTTCACCCATACTGATCAGCATCCGTCCAGTCTCATATCTTCTGTGAAAATTCCAAAAGGTTGTCTTTTGTTCTCTTGCATTCCAAATGCATAGATATGGATATCATATCACATCCACATTAGCGTTGACAGCAGTGTGCTAGCCACAGCAAAGAGATAAAGGATTGTGAGTACAGACCAAGGATGTGGCCTTAGTTTCACTGCCAACAACTATGCTTAGTCATCAACTTAAGTGGCAATTGGACAGCACCAGCTCCAGGCTTTTGAAGGCCCTTGGGCACAGCACCTTCAATGCCACCCCCCCATCTCAGTGGGTCTGCCTTCTCACCACCATTGTCACCAACTGCTAATGCTCCTCATCCTCTTTCTCATTATTACTACCAGTTGCTTGCTAGGCAGAGAGCCACCAAGCAAATACACAGTGGAATCTGCTGCTCCTCCTTCTTAACACCACTGTTGTCTGGGACAGAATGAGGTAGGTGAACAAACAGGTTGCAATGGTGAAGGGGAGGAGCAAGTCCAGGACTCCAGGAGGCTCTTGTCAGTGGGTCTCTGCTGGGGTGTGGCCCCTCAGCAGATGCCCAGTCATGCCTACACTTGATGCTGGCTCTGCATCTGGACTGCTATGAGGATTTAAAGAATAGGCATTACATATGGTCCCTGAGTGGTTAATATTGTTGGAGTAGCTGAGTCTGGGTGAGGCTAGGACTACAAAAGTAAGTACGTACTACAGCTTGCCTGCACAAAGTCCAGCACTCTTCACCTTGCCGGAAAGTGAAGATGAGTAAACTACTACCAGATAGAGTGTGGTCCTGAATCATCAAGAGCCTGGTTCCAGCATTAGAAGTTGCACATATGCTGCTAGGTACTTCTGCTGAAATCTGCAAGCCACCAGCTCTCACTCTCCAATGAACAGAGGTGTATATGTAGGAAACTGTCTGCACTCCAACAATGTGCAGCAGAATATGAACACCCAGGGACCATGTCTGATAACCCGATAATTCTGCTGATTATTATCAATGCAATTAAATGGATTCTAAAGTCAAAGAGTCCCCTTAATTGTGTAGAATTACGTTCTTTCTTTCAGGTTGTGATTTTGTTATTGAATGGAATGAAAAAGTACCCTTATACTGTTTGCAGTAGGAATAACTTTAGTAAGGCTGTAGTCTTTTGCCTACTTTATAGGCATAAGCCCCATTGAATTCATTGAGATTTACTTCTGAGTGAACATCATATACTCAATTACACTGTAAATTCATCTATGAATCATGAAATACAATTATGATTTACATCACTAAGATCCAAGAATGGGTTTCCTAGAAGTTTGCCCACATCAAAGGAGATGTTAAAGTTTCTACATGTGACAAATAAAAGGTGAAAATCAAATCATGACCTCACCTATTGTTATGATTAATTCTTAGCATTATGTTAATTATTACAATAAGTCATGCTTGGAGCTTGGAGAGTTCTACTTGTTGTACAGTATCGGTTGTCGCCTTCCAAAAGAGAGCTATTATAGATTTGCTTTGTATTAAAGGAATTTCATAAAAGTGCTTCAGAGCAAATGCAAATGAACTATTTGATGAGACAGGGAAGTGGTTCTTGTCTCATTGTCTCACTTCTGACAGGTCTATGGCCCCAGCCACTGCAATATCTGCCGTATCTGAGAGCACACTTTAAAGATTAATGAGTTTATTTTCACAGCCATCCTGCCTATAAATAAATGTAATACAAATGCAGAGTCCCACTACACATTTGAATTCATCTCCTACACCAGCTTCTTGCTTAGTGCAGTTTTAGTTGTTGGCAATTGACACCTTCAGACTGAGTAGTTTAAGCAGGTGCTGCAAGCAAGAGTAGCAAAACACAATGAGATGGAAACTTCAAAGACAACACTGTATTCCATTCCCACTGAGACATTCTTTTACTATCAAAAATGCAGGTGGTAAGGCAACAGGACTGCAGGCTTTTCCTGGTGCAATTGCCTTGGAGTATACGAGAAACCATTTACAGGCTCCTGTAAGCAATCTGATTTATTTGAACATGATTCTGCATATGTATTGTTCATGCTTGTTCTCTCTCTCTCTCTCCTCCATTTTATAGTCTCCACTGTGTCTCTTGAGTGGTTATGAGCTATTTGGCACAATAACACAGGATAAAGAAGCTGAAGGAAGTCATAGTGGCATGTTACATGTCCAATTTCCCTTCACTTATTTGGGAGGGCAGTGGAGGGCACAGCCCAGGTTGCAGCTTACACTTTCTCCGAAGACTGAATGTGGCATATCATAATAGAGCATTTCACCCATTATGTATCTATCTTTCAATGCATCCCGTGGAGATTTTCAGGGAGACGGCAGTATTGTGCAGACTAGACTTCAAAGAATTTTTAACTACACTTGAGTACACTTTAAACACAATAGCAAATGGAGGGCGACAGACTCATGGTACACACTGGGACTAGGAGATGATTGTATCTAGCAATCCTGAATATCTTTAGAATGAACTATCTATCTATCTATCTATCTATCTATCTATCTATCTATCTATCTAAGGGTGCAATCCTATGGCCGCTAGTCAGTGGCTAGATGGCCATAGGATATGTCAGTTCCCAGAGGACTGACCTCCACCCCCTCCCGCACTGCCTCGTAGGCAGGGTGGATCAGCCCCGCACTCTGCGCTGGTAAGAGTAGCATGGAGCAGTGAAAATGGGGCATTCCTGGGAGCAGGCTGGGGCAGGGAGGATAGATGCTTCCTATTTTTAGGGTGGATCCCCTAAAACATTTATAAAAGGTAAAGGTGTCCCCAGCCAGTCGTGTCTGACTCTAGGGAGGGGTGCTCATCTCCATTTCTAAGCTGAAGAGCCAGCGCTGTCCGAAGACGTTTCCGTGGTCATGTGGCCATGCACCACTAGAGGTGCATGGAATGCTGTTACTTTTCCCACTGAAGCGGTACCTGTTTATCTACTTGCAATTTCTTGCTTTCGAATTGCTAGGGTTTATATCCTGCCCTATATCATTAGGATCTCAGGGTGGCATACATATAAAATCAATTTAGACAGTATAAAACAATAAATAATTTAAATTGCTAAAACTTATTAAACCATTAAGCAAGCTAATTCCAATTTAAGACCTAAAACAATAAAACAGTTAAAACAGTGTGCTATTTATGGAACGCATGTAGCCCTCAAAGGCTTTGATTAAAAAAAAAAAAGTTTTAACTTGGCACCAAAATGAAACCAATGTCTGTGCCAGTTGAGCCTCCAAGGGGAGTGCATTCCAAAACAATATCCTGAGCCAGCTGTAATATCTTTTCACCATTTATTTAATTATATTTGTTAATCCACCCAATAACCAATATTCTCTGGGCAGATTACAAACAGCTAAAAGGCTAAAATGCCATTCAGCTAGTTAAAAAGATAATATGTAATACAAATATTCAAAAGAATAAAATACAATATAAAACAAACAAACAGCACAGGAATAGATAAAACAGCCCCCCCCCCATAATAATCTAGAACTAGATCTCTAAAATGCCTGGGAGAAAATAAAGGTCTTTCCTTGGTGCTGAAAAAGTAATGATGTAGGTGCCAGACAAGCCTCTTTGAGGAGGACATTCCATAAGGGGGTGCCACAACCAGGAGGGAAGACCCTTTCTCTTGTAACCACCCACCTGGCTTCCTTCAGTTGGGGCACCCAGAGAAAGGTCTCCAAAGATGACCTACGAGTCCAAGCATGGTATATGCAGGAGGAGACATTTCTTAGGATACTCTGGTCCCAAAACATTTAGGGCTTTAAAGGTCATCACCAGCACTTTGAACTGGGCTCAGAAATGGACTGGAAGCCAGAGCAGATGATGATGCACTGGCATCACATGATCATATTGGCCAGTCCCAGTTAGTAACCTAGTAGCTCTGTTTTGAACTAACTGAAGTTTCCAAATTGTCTTCAAAGGTAGGCCCCTGTACAGCACATTGTAGAAGCCCAACCAGGAGGCTAACTGAGTGTGAATAACTGTCTCCAGGCTATCTCTGTTCAGATAGGGTTGCAGCAGGTATTGTTGCAGAACCCATAAATCCATTCCACCCCATTTCCACATTAATCTGTGAATTTTTGTTTTAAAAAGCTGCACACAAATTCACATTTAAATACATCTTTTAGTATGTATTTTGTATTTTCTCATAAAAATGCATTTCTAAATATCTTCTTATGGCAAAGTACACATTGTTAAACATATTTTGTCTCAAAATACCCATGTTAAAATTCATGTTGATATATTTTCCTGAGCTGAGAATTATGTCACAACCTTTGGAGAAGTACAAAATCCAACAGAGAGTTACATTCCAATCCACACATCAGTCTTGGAGGTGCGGTTCAGATCAGGTTGTAACAGAATTCACGAAGATCAAATTCCTAGTATTCAACAAGCTGTTCTGCTATTAGACTGGATCCTATTTTGGGTAAGGGTCAGAAAACAAAGATATAATATAATATAATATAATATAATATAATATACTATTATAATATAATACTATTATATTATAATATAATATACCATAGATAGTAATATAATATACATAGTATTCCAATATATATATAATACTAGTACCCATGTTGTCCATGTCTGAAAGGGGGCAGTTGTATGGATCCTCAAAACCTACAATCCCAGTCTGTCCATAGTCCCTCCTCACTACTCCAAGGATGTAACCTGGAGGAGGCTCACCTCAACATTGACAACTATCTGCTTATGTTGGTTATTGTAGCCAGGAAGTGCTCTGTGGCTCTGAAGTCTTCCAAGCTGGCTCCTCTTCATATTGGTGTCCTTCCAGGAGAAAGAGCTGCTTCTGCTTCATTACAGGCTCAGGTGAAGCTGTTACTGCTGACACTGAGGAGGCTGTGGTGGCTGCTTCGTGCTATCACACTGCAATAGGAAAATGAATTTCCCAGGCATCAGAGCTTAGGGTAGACAAATCTGTCAATTTCTGTTTCTCTCTCATTTTTTTCCAATATTAAATCCAGTTCATCTCAAATTTTGCCATTTTCTTCAGTTTTAAGTTTGGTTTATCCTGAACTTCTGCATTTTTAAAGTTTTTGTGAAAATTCCTTTTTTGTGCACATTTCTTCTGTTACATACATTTTTGTATGCAGTTTTGTCTAATATACACATTTTTGCTATTAGTATTATTAAACATTATTTTCCTGAATACACACTGTTTTCATGCATTTTTGATTGAAGAACTCCACTGCAAAATTTGGAGAAGTGTGAATTTTGAATGATAATTGAATTTGTTTTGTGTAATGATTCGTAAGTGTGAAATTAGGTACATTCGCATTAAAATGAGAACTGAACTAATTTCTCCCTCATTCTTACCATGTCTTCACCTCACTTTTTTTACCTCTCCCTGCTTGCTTATTCTTCATGGGGTGGGAGGGGGGGTCTTCTTGGGTCTTAACTAGGAATGGGTGAAAAAATTATTCCACATTGCTTTTGATAAGAATTTACCAAGATTCACAAATTTCTTCATATGCAGCAGGATGGAAAGAACTTGAGCTTAAAAACCTCTCAATGTGGGAGCAACCAAAGCTGTCAGTTTCATCCACCCAGGCCCACCTTGAGTGAGATAAGTACTCCAAGTCCTTTTGAGTACTCATCTCTTAAATAGCTGTACCACTGAATCTGGCCTACAGATGGGCAAGAATTTGGGTCCAGTTTGATTCTGATAATAATTTACCAAAATCTGAAAATGTCTGCATATGCAGGATGGAAAGAACTTGAGTTTTTTAAAAAATCAAGTGTGGAAGAAAGAGTAACTGACAGTTTCATCCACCTCTGGTCTCAACAACAGAAATGGTGGTGGTACTGAGTCATATCTAGCCTAACTCTGTTTAGGCCAGCCAGATTGCAGCACGACTCAGGAGCCATAGATGATGTGGCACTCCATAAACCAAATTACGTAAAACCACCATGCACTCATGACAACAATATAAAGGTTCCAAACATGGGGGAGAACTTGTAAAACTTTGTGTTTTATTCACTCTACTTATATGCAGGCAATAGGTTTAGCAAAACTAAGCATATTGGGTTTTTCTTCATGTACCATACATAGAGATTTGTGCAGTAGTTACACTTAAAAATATAAAGATTGATTACAGGCATTGACTGTAAACCAACCTTGTAAATGAGTCCAGAAGACATACAAGTCCACACATGTTTTCACTAGCCCACATGCCCTCAAATACCTACTTTAGTTATATGTGGCATATTGATAGTTTTCTCTTTCAGCTTACAAACTCCTCCCTACTTGACAGAGTGCCTCTCCTGACCTGAATTTAGATCAACATCAGAGATCTTCTTCTGAGTGCTTCCTGAGAGAGGCTCATAAAGTGGCAACAAAGGAGAGGGCCTTCTCAGTGGTGGCCTCCCAATTGTGGAATGCTCTCCCCACTGAGGTCTGCCTGGCCCCAACACTGGCATCTTTTTGGCACCAGGTTAAGACTGTCTTCTATTCCCAGGCATTTGATGGCATATGATTTGGCATTTATGAATGAATCCAGTCTGTTCTAATAAAACTCTGGAATGTAATCTGGAATAAACTCTACACCCCATTTGGATATTTGTAGAAAAGACTACCATGTCCTTGACACCCATAGGCCAAGCTACACCCCTCCACATATGGTCCAAGAACCTCATACACCAAGTGGTCAGTGATATCACTAATTCTGCATCACATTGGAGACCTTCACACTTACAAGGTGAAGCCTACCATGGCATAAAGCTGTCACAAGCCCATGCTAGCTTTAATTTTTAATATCCAAATAATGGACCCCATCTATGACAGAATGCATCAGGTTCTGGATTTATTGTAGAAATCTGATTAGAGAGTCCTCCATCTACCCTAAACCATGCTGGCAGGAGCCTGGCAGGGCGGGAGAAACGGCAGAGGATTTTTTTAAGCCTTTCCGCCCCCGATACTGCATTTTGTATAAGATGGGCCCATCAAACTCACTCACCTTGCCAGGCATAGGGGGTGGGAGCAGAGAGGCCTTTGGATCCAGAAGATCCATGGCCTCTCCCCTTCTTGCTCACTGGCCCACCCCCAGCACATGCATGTCCTCCCCTCAAAATGCTGACCTTAGTAGAGGGAGCCACCACAGAAAGCTCTGTGGTGGCTGGGAGGGGCTTGGAGCGGGAAGATCCAGAGTTGGACCTCTTCCTCCAAGGTCAGAGCTCTTTTTCCAGTCTCAGAGGAAGAGAACTGCAGCATCCTAGATGTTGTCTAGGGGCCATAGGATCATTCTCTAAGGCTGCAATCCCATATACACTTACCTGGAAGTAAGTCATTGAACTCAATAGGATTTACTTCTGAGTAGGCATGCATAAGATTGCACTGTGAAATCATTAACATGGGATATTTTTAAAAATATATTTAGTGATGTAAAATGAAAAGTCCAGACACTCTTAAAAGAGAGTAAGAACATATTAACCCACAGTCTGACCTGTTCTGATCAGAGCCATCTTTAATTTGAACTTTGGAAGCAAGAAACTGCATGCAGCCTGTGCCCCCTTTCTAATATTATTATCCCCCCTGCAGTTTTAATTTATGCATTTAATTTTGGTTTGTAGGGTGCAATGTGGCTAATTACTTGCGAACAGCATAGTCGTACAAGTAAAATTTTGCTTAAAAAAATAATTTGTGGCACATCAAGTGCAATAACGTACATTTAATTTCTCAAAAAGATAATTATGCTAATAGAATTATTAGAATAAAAATTCACACTTTGCAGAGGATAATGTCCTACATCCTAAATTATACTAATGCAAGTCTCTAAAGAATCTTTAATGAGCCATTTCCACCCCAGGCTGGCACTAGCTGGGAACAGAACATTTATAGTATGCTGAGCCCTAGTTTATGGGGATTAATGTAGTTTAAAGTTAATCCTACTGGAAGTCAAGTAAAGGATGCATATTCAGTAGAACCTATAAGATGTTTTACCTTGTCTCATGCTCTCAAAAACCTTCCAGTGCCTTTCACAGGTAAATGTAGGAACTGGGCACTTGAACCAATGCATTACATCTGCTGACCTCTGTTGGGAGTAGGTGCTGAAAATTCCTTCAGAGTCATAGGAGACTGTCTGGGGGAATCAGCTTCGACTGGTGCACCAGATGTATCCCTTCCTGGAGAAGTCAGCTCTGGCCACAGTGATCCATATCTTAGTCACACCTGCTTAGATTATTGTAACACATTCTACATGGGTTTGCCCTTTAGAGTGTCAGAAACTGCAGCTAATGCAAAATGCAGTGGCCAGATTGCTTTCTGGTACATGCTCCGTTGTCCATGTTACACCAGTCCAACTGCACTGTCTACCGATCAGTTTCTGGGGACATCTCAAGGTGCTGGTGTTTACCTATAAAGCCCTAAATAGCTTGGGGCCAGAATATCTGAAAAACTCCATCCTTCCTGATGAACCTGCCTGTACTTTAAGAACCTCTTCAGATACCCTTCTGCTTGTTTCACCACCAAGAGGGTTCAGTTGGTGGAAACTCAGGGTAGGTCCTTCTCTTTGGCTGCAGCACCCTGCCAGTGGAACTCTCTCCCAAAGGAAGTTAGGCTGGCCCCTTCTCTGTTTAGCTTTAGGCGGGCTGTTAACCCCTTTTTGCTCTATATGTCTTTTTAGTATTTTAAGAGAGTAATCCTATGGTCTCAGGGCAAACATCCAAGGGACCATAGGATGTTTTGTAAAACCTCACTGAGGTTGGAAGCAGCACTCTGACCTTGGAAGGAGGAGTCAGAGATCCAACCCCAGACCCCTCTCCCTTGCAGCCAGTGTGGAGAGAACCGTGGTGGCTGCCTCTCTGAGGTCAGGAAAGCAATCAAGGAGGAGGAGGAAAGGGGGCATTCCAGTGAGTGGGGAGGGGAGGGGAGGAGACTGGAGAGGCCAGCATATGAGTTATCCTGAGTCTCTTCCAGCCTCCTTCCCTCCCCCTCTGAAGCGCTGTCTAGCGGAAATCATCGAACATGGAAGATGGGGAGGTGAAGATCGCCTCCATCGCTCCCCCTGCCCTACTGGCTTCTGTTCAGAGGCTTCCGAGTGGTCAGGGTGTAATCAATAGGATTGTGCCATAAATCACTTAAGTTTAACACTCTGTTTTTAGGATTATCTCTTGCTCTCAGTTTCTGCTGGTGGTAAATTTTTTAAGTGTTTTGAAAGTTTTAAATAAATAAAATGTGTTTAAGTTGTTGCAAGTTTTAACTGTAAATCACCTTATTTCGAGCCAAATGTGAAATTGCAAATAGATAGATAGATAGATAGATAGATAGATAGATAGATAGGTCCCAAGTGTGGTCTGAAGGCATACAGTGCAGCTGATGTTAAGCTAGCTTGAGTCTGGTCTGTGTCTGGATGTGAGGCTGTCTGGGGAACCCTGTGTATGCAGCCTTGAGTTCCATGATGGAATGAAATTAAGACATCAATACGTGCCTTTTATTTCCATGTAGGTAAGGGGGACTTCAAGCATTCCAAGGAGGAATGTGTAGGAGGACAACTGGAAAGCATAAGTGCCTTACATTCCCCTTCTGTGCATTTCCCCCCAAACAGCTGAGCTGTAGAGAAAAGATGCTGTTCCCATGCTGCTGCTATTATCAGGGCAGGGGCATAAATCTCCATTGGGATCATGGGAGCTTTAACCTCACCTACTCAGTGATCCAGATGAAGCCAAAATCACTGTGCCCACACTGTGGTGTGGGAACAGTGATTTTGGCAGCATCAGTGCTGCTAGGGACAGAGATTGAATCGTCCCCCCACCCAGCAATCCTGTCCCTGTTCTGTGTATGAGGGGGAGGGAGAGAGAGTGGAGGTGGGGGAAGGATTTGTGTGTGAATGTGTGCGTGCACATCTCTGTGTACAACTGTCCATCTACATGTGTGCACAGATGCCTGTCTGTGTGTGCGCATGCAGCCGCCAAGCCACTGCCCATCAGGATATGTGGCCCGCAGGGGCAAAAAGCTTACCCTTCCCTAAGATGATGTGGGCCCCTGCTGTATTCTGCCAAGAAGCTTAAAAGTGCTGCTTGCACACTGCCTTTAGGGCAATTCCTTTTACTGCATTTGCCATTATCGGTGGCAATTGCATTAATTTCTGAGTTGAAATGGAAAACAGCTGATGAGACAAAAGGTAAATATTCCTTTTTTAAATGACATGGATTGTAACATTGGATTGAAATGAATTGGGCTGATTGATACCTCCACTGTCAGAGCATGTCAGAATTCCTGCAGTACAATTTCACAAAGTTATAAATAATTCAAATTGCATTTGGAGATGGCGGCCTTCAAATCTCAGTCTGCCCCAAGTTTCACTCTAAAGGGCCAAAGGGGCACATGCATAGAAGGAGCTGAATCCTCCCCTCACCCACCCGACATCTTTCCCTCCACAACTATTCCCCCGCCCTGCCCAACAATTTTCCTCCAACTGGGCACTTTTCTGGTATCTCTTTCCTGCTAGAGGAAAAAAGAGGTAGAGGACAGACTACAGAGGTAAGCTGGGGGGGGGAGGCTCAGCACCCCTCTCCCCTGACACTCCTTTTGTACTTGTATTTGAAACATAATTGGGGGAGAAATCCATTTGAAAACAGGGACCTTCTGCCATCACATGTAGTTTGGATTAGAGATGTACAAAAGTGACTTACCTTTTCGCGGATTCTGTTCATGGTGGGGGGGCAGAGGTGTTCCGTCCCTCCTCCCGGAATCCTCGACGGGGGGGAGGTGATCCGGTCCTCCCCACCCAGAATCCTCGACGGTTGGCTGTGCTCAGCGGCGGCTCCGTGGAGCAGCTGTTCCAGGTAAGTCTCATCCCGCGGGGGGATCTGCGGGGGGTGGGGGGGTGGCAGGCCATTCCGCCATGCATTTCAGGGGCCCGAATGCACTGGCATTCAGCCTCACCGAGATCTGTGGCGGAATTCTCTGACATCCCTAGTTTGGATCTAGTCTATTGCCGGGAAAAAGTCTTTGACAGGTAGTAGTGGAAACTGAAATACATCTAGCATATAAAGATGAATGGTTGGCCATGCCATTACAGTTGTAAATCTCAGAATCTCCCCCTCCCCAGAGCCAGTTCATTATGGTCATGCCAAGAGTATAGATCAGGGCAACTTCTACCTTTGGCTATGCTATTGACCCCATGGCTATGCTATTGAATATGACTGTTTGCTATGTTCTTTCCAACTGTATGAGATACTTAGGCCACCGATTTCAGTCTGCAAATGATAAATGCATAGCTTATCTGACACCATCTATATCTTTTTTTTTTAATGGAAGATGGTCTAACAGCAATACATTAATGCCTGTGTGATTTATAGTACTGTATGGAAAGATGAGTTTTTAGCTACTGCCCAGAGATGGAGGAGATGGGCTGGGAAGTACTTGTTGCAGGCCCAACTGGAACTCAGCAGACAGTAGAAGGGAGCATGCATTGGAAGTTCAAGGTCAGCACATTGTGGGACCCAGAGACAAGACCAGGTTAGCCAGAAGGGCCTTAGTCAGGGTGCCAGTAACCTGAAAAACGCCTCCAGCATTGAACTTGCATCAGAGATTAGGGAGAGTGACCTACACTTCCACACACTTTCCCTTTTGAGTTTGGTCTGGGTTTCTGGGAATATCAAATTCAACCTGCACCTAGCCCAAAAGCCAGTGGGCCAAATGGCCTGGAATTTGGCAAGTGGGATGCCCTCAAGGGTGGCTGGGAGGGGCCAAGGTTTCACACACATTGTGTACACAGGGAGAAGTGATAGCTCTTTGCTTTGGGAGTTTTGGTGAGAAAAGTCAATTTTCACCTGTGCCTAGCACACAAGCCAGTGGGCCAAACTGCCTGAGCTTTGGTGTGTGTGTTTGTGTGTGTGTGTGTGTGTGTGTGATGCCCTTGAGGCAAGCTGGGAAGTCCCCAAATTTCATGCCTGTATCATAAAAACACACAAAAAGTTATGACCGTTTGTGTTTTCCCATGCAAGTCAATGGGAAAATGTCAAAAATGGGCAATCCGGATATCTGAATCTTGCTTTGGATTCGGATCTGAGTCGGGCTGAGGTGGAGCGGGGGTCTGAATTGGTCCGAGGTGTATAGGGGTCACTTCTGAGGATCTGAAGCAGTATCCAAAATGGAGCAGGGGTCTATGAACAACCGTAAACATTTAATAGAACATCTCTTAAGTTCTGCTAGTTGCAGCACTACTCAGTCAACCCCCCAAAATAATTCCTTTTCAAGGCAAGGAGTTATATCTCTCACTCCTGGCTGAGGGATCATGAGGGATACATGATGGCCATCTGGGGAATATGGAGCCTCCACTTTTCTGGTTTCAACACCTTTCTCCTGCAGCCATTATCAGTACCCACTCTCCATCTAGGCCAGGGGTGGGCAGCTAAAATTGGGGGCGGGGACAGCCATGGGCTGAATTATGTCAAAGGGGTGGGGCCAGGCCCCCTGGCATCATTTGGTCCCCACTGGGTATGCCAGGTGGATGTTCCACCCTGCCATGTCCACCAGAAACTGGCATGGGGCTTCTCCCATTGGATTTGGGAGAGGATGTGGGGCAGGCAAAGCTGCTCAAGACAACTTTGCTTATCCTTCACCTGTGAGTGGAAGGTGAAGGATGAGCAAAGCTCACTTGTCCAATGCTTGCATTAAATCCTGCAAGCACCAGACAAGTGTGCTGCCTGGCTTTGCATGTCCTTTGCCTTCCCATGAGTAAAGGCCATTTCTCTGGTACTGATCCACAAGGGGACTTCCCTTCTTATCTCAGATCCATGATTCCCCTGTATGCTACACATCCTCCACTGGGAAGGGGAATAGTGCACAGGGAAATTCCCTCATTAGCTCTGATCAGAAAAATATTTGCCTCCTCTACTATTGTTGCCTTTTTCAACTTTTCCTGACCAAATTTCACTTCTAGACCTATTATGACATCGGCTACTCTGTAGAGTGTCGAGTATTTACACCTATTCAAAAGTATGTCCCATTAACGTCAATGGAGCTTACTCCCAGGTAAGCAGGTATTGGACTTCAGCCTTACAGTACAAGCCTGTTTATGTCTACTCAGATGTAAGCCCCATTGAGTTCAGTGGGACTTACTCCCAGGTAAGTGAATACAGGAATGTCATGCTAGTCTGTCTTCTCTTGCCCTTGCTCCCTAATGAATATTTCCTTGCCTATTGCAGGCATGACTTCTCTTTCTTTTTCTTCAGTCTTCCCAGATGAGTAAATGGCTTTGCTCGGGGAATCTCCTTTCTTCCTGTACATTATTCATATCACATAACCTTAACAAGATTTTACAAAAGTATCTCATCAGTCCTGACCTGTCCCGCTCTCTCCATTCAGTACTGTTTTTCTCTCTATGTTTCTGACACCTACTCATTTTACTATCAATTTAAAAACATTAAACCCAATTCTTCTTCTGTTCCTTTCAAACCCCTCATCATTGCACACTTGCTCTTTGACTCTTGACAGCTTTACCATCCTTCCTGTCAGTCATGTCTGCAGCCTAGATACTGTCCAATTCCCTAGTCCCCTGCATACTGCAAGAGTCCAAATCTTATGGCTTGTTCCAACCTCAGTAGCACATTCCATCATGGATCTATTTGACTGTAAGGATATAAGTGGCCCGATGTGGCTACAGTAAGAATCCTCTATACCCTTGATAGTCTAATGTATATATAATCCAGAGTTTACATGATGTACTGAATACAGAGTTCTGTAAGCAGAATATTCCACTTACAAATACTGGGGGGGAAATGGAAATCCAATTTTAGTTACAGAATTGTGAACTAGGGATGGATGAATCAGTTTGCTTCACTTCTTGTATTGTTCAATATAAGAATATTTTTCAAGCACAAGTTCATTCCATTCTGTTTCTGTATCAGTTTGCAATTTTTCAAAAAGGTTTGAACAAAGTTCTGTATGCACATTTGTACATGCATTTCCCTAGGGTAAGCATTCTTTGCAAGTAATTTCTCCGAATGTATGCCTTTTTGTACCCTATTTTTCCTAATGTACTCATTTTTGGTATGCAGTTCTCCCCAATGTATGTAGTTTTGTACATATTTTTTGATTAGAGAACTGCATCACAAAATTCAGATAAGTGTGAAAACTGCAGGATAATTGTGTGCAGGTTAGTAGTTTGGGAAGTGAACCAAATGAGTTTCTCCACATCTCTTATTGTGTTCATTTTCAGATACCATTTTGCAATTTCACTGAGAGTGAGCATTACATTAGTCATGGCCCTGTGCACCTCCTCACTCTTGCTGAACTGGCTGGAAGTAAATGGTTGTTCATGTTCACAGGGTAAAGGGGAAATGCTGAAAGCTCCACGCAACTCCATACCCTGAAAAAGAGACTGGAGTGAAATGGAAAGTGGGAAGGCTCAGAGGTACACTGGCATCAAAGAAAAAACAGCCCTCTTCCTGGGGCGACCCAACTAAGTTGAGCAATAATTCACATGCCCCTATGCAATCAATAGCTGTCATATAAACCAGGGGCATTAGGATACCATATATACCTTAAAGAAGATCCTTCACTTCAAACTCATCTTGGGATCACACTACGCATTACATTAATTGTGTATATCAGTGTGTAGGTGAGCCTGATATATATATATTTTACTTTAGAGTAAGTGCATGTATCCCAATTCAGATTGGGACCATGTGCACAGGTACAGGAAGGATTAGGCTCAACTACATACTACACAACTAACAACATCTAGTTAGACCCTCAGCAAATGCTGAGGCAGCTACTTACCTGCAAGCCTTGGGCACTTGTTGATGCAACCAGATAATAGCGGTGTCCCCTGCAGCTTTCAGGGTTCTCACAGTGAAGAAAACTTCTAGTACCAGATAGCAGGGGGTGACATGACACTCTTCCCCCTCTTTCTTAAACAATAATTGAACAGACAGATGGATAGATGATTGATAGATAGATAGATAGATAGATAGATAGATACACCTCCATCTTGCCTGGGTTTAAGTTCAGCTTGTTCACCCTCATCCAGCCCATTATCAAACCCAAGTGATGTGCAAGAGTTTGGAGTGCTTCCTTTGTGTTAGGTGACAAAGAGGGATAGAGCTGGACCAGCATATGAGTGGCACATTACTCCACCAACTCCGAAGGACATATGGGACAAGATAGAATTTGGGGGGGACATCATAGGCCAGAGGTCCCCAACCTTTTGAGGTTGGTGGGACACATTTGGAATTTTGAGAAAGTGTCATGGATGCTCTCACAAAATGGCTGCCATAGGGGTGGAGCTTGCCATTCACAAAATCCCATCATGGTGGGCATAGTCAGTATATATATATATATATATATATATATATATTTCTTGGAAAGCAAGTCCAAGTCCTAAATGGGGGCTGAGTGCGAAAATACAAAACCACTATTTTGAACCCAAATAAACCTGGTGCTTGAGGGCAGCCCTTTGCTTTGCAGCATGCCAGCCTCCCAGTTAAAACAAGATTTAATGGAAACGATCTTAAGAAATGGAATAAACATCAGGAGAAGCAAGGGGCCTGGTGGATGCCAAGAACAGAGATGTCCAATGGGCACCACACTGGAGACCTCAGCCATAGGCCAACATTCGTCGAGTCAAGCAGGGAACACCCAGCATGGCCTGTCAGAAAGGACCAGAACCACTGCAAAAAAGCACCCCCAACCCAAGGCCCAACCCACCAGGCTTCTACCTCACTCATATACCCTGCCAGGCTCACACCACTGGGGTTTTGGATTTGTCAGAGGCTCTAACGTCAGAGCTTTCCAGAAGCACAGGTAGGATTGCCCTGCCCGTGGTCCACCAAGACACCTTGCAATTTTCAAGTGTCCCATTGAAAAAAAAGGGTTTGAGAACTACTAGTAGATTGTGAAATGGAGCAATGTTTCTGGGGAAAAAAGAGCCAGGAAGAATTAGGATCATTTGAGAATTTACAGGATGTAAAGTAAACAGAATGTTGATGCTGTAAAGCAAGGCCGGGGACTCTCAGGCTGGGATTGGGGCGGGGGGAATCCACCCTTCCTAGAGTCTCAGTCCAGGCCTCCAGGTTTCCCCAGATGGCCATGCCCTCTTCCTCTGGCCCCACCCTCCTTTCCTTTGATATCAACCATTGGGTGTTTT
This sequence comes from Heloderma suspectum, assembly GCF_057233095.1. Taxonomy (NCBI): domain Eukaryota; kingdom Metazoa; phylum Chordata; class Lepidosauria; order Squamata; family Helodermatidae; genus Heloderma; species Heloderma suspectum. The sequence continues at coordinate 54,131,307 of NC_139460.1, read as the reverse complement.
TCCAGCTTTTATTCAGGTTTTCCCCCTTCTAAAAGGTTGAAATGCGGCTCTCTGAAGGGTTAACTACTGGCAGGAAGAGCTTTAAGCTAAAATGTGCTGGCATTTTGGTCTGTCCCCTTTTGCCTTTGATCCCACCTGCTTACCACTGGTTCCCAAGAGCTTCTCTGAAATTGAATTTGGCCTTCAGGTTCAACCTTGCTGTAAAGGCTACACTTTGTCAGATACATGCTGGATGAAGAAAGAGATATTGACTGCTAGATGGACGCTCAGTGGACAAATGGACCAGCTCAGTGAAAATCCTTTTTAAGAAGAACAAGATAGATGTCAACCTACCTCAGGTCAAGACAATTACTCTTTTTAATCCACTGGACTGACACACCTACATTTGCAGACTGGTGTAAATTAGACAGTGGATATTAAAGGGGGAAATATATACTGAAAAGCTGGAAGTGTCAGACCTCAGATAGGTTTGCAGGAATTGCAGATGCTGGCCAGCACTGAAGGAACAAAGAATGCCTGCCCTGCTCTATATTCCAATGAAGCAGACAGGATTCTTTCCACTCACACAAACAGAATGTGCAGGTCAGGTCGGTGAGTTGGCAGATGGCTAGAAAAGATTGCCACAACAAATGTGCAATTGCAAGAGCTGAGTCACACACAGAGAGAAACACACCAGATTCTTCTGCACAATATGTGACAGAATTTACAAACTGGTGTAGCGTATCGGCTAAGTGCATGTAATTCAGGAAGTCTCTAGATTAGGGTCTAAGGGTGCACTCAGGCCTTAAGGATGTCTGGTGATATATTCCATGTCTGGCTATAAATACAAATCAAACAGTGAGAAATGCTTAAACTTAAGGAGCTTAAACAAAGGCAACTAAGGGTGGGGAATCCTGGGACTTTTGTCTGTGTAAACATGCATAGGATTGTACCCTAAAAGAACTTAAAGGACATCAATCAGTCCTACAGCTTTTCAAAACAGAACATCAGAACATAAGAAGATGCTATGGGCCCATCTTGTCCAGCATTCTGTTCACACAATGGTCAACCGCCTGCCGGTGGGAAACCCCCAAGTAGGACATGAGTGCAACAGTACCCTCCCTGTTGTGTTCACAGCTACTGGTATACATAGGGATACTGTCTCTGATACTGGAAGTGGCATATAGCCATCGGGACTAGTAGCTATTGATAGCTTTATCCTCCTTGAGTTTGTCTATCTCCCTTTTAAAGACATCCAAATTGGTGGCCATCACTACATCTTGTGGTAGCAGATTCAATTGTTTAATTATGTGTTGTGTTAAGAGATACTTCCTTTTATAGCTAAGGCCTATAACGGGTGGGTTGTGGAGAAGGACCCCCATGTTACGTATGTTTATATGAGACTCAGAAAAATGATGTTTGGGCAATGCCTCAATTCAAATATTACATCAGCCATGAGCTCACTAGGTAGCCTTCAGTAAGCCACTATTCTTTTGGCCTCAGTTCTTCATCCCATCAAAGTACATGTACATTTTGTTAAAATTATTGAGATAATGTGTGTGACCATCTCTGAAAGCTTGAAATGCACTGTAGAGAAATGCTAAGTATTATTATTAATAAGAAACTCACTCAAGATTGGCAGATAGAGTGGATTAAGCATACAACGGTGTAATAATGCACACCTGTATGTCTACATACATTTACACTATATGCCAGAAGGGTAAAAGAGTAAGATACTGTTATGTCATGCAGTGCCAGGGTGTACAGTCAAGGTGAAATGTTTGAGATGGATTCTGAACAGCTTAAATGCTGTTTCTGCTATCAAAAGAAGCATCTAACATGGAAATCAACAGCACCCTTCATTTGCATTAATGTTCAAATAGGTTCTATAAGTGTTACTTTACCATGCAATTGAATGTTTGACAGTAGGACACTAAGAGAGCAATAGAACATCCCCTATACATAGCATATGGTGGTGAAACCTAGCTATTATGCATTCATTGTAGGGATATAATTTTAACTTGCACCAGGCAGATCTTAGAAAAGTCTTAGCTCGGTACCTTAAGTCATGTAGAGAAGCACAAGGACTTATGTAGTAGAGCTCTGCATGAACCACCACTACCAACCCTTCATCAGACCTTCCTCCTGTGTGAAGGTTGGACAGGCAGTGGACTTTGGGCAGCGGTGGAAAAAATTAGCTCCATTTCTGGTGGGTGGGTTACTTACTTTATATGAGATGATAAGAGGTTCTCCTTTATATTATGCTACTTCATTAGGTAGCATCATACCCAGAGGCCTCTGGGTACATTTTCAGAGTGGATGGCAGCGGAACCGTTGAGCTCTTCACTAAGCCAGCCCTTTGCATTGGCCAGCTTGGGTTTGTTTTTAACTTTTTAAGTTAAAAAGAAATAGAAGGAAGGAGAAATGTCTCACCACTTTGCACAAAGTAAGGAACACCCTCCCACAACTGAATGTGTCAGTCCCACCTTGCTCCCACCCCCCAAAACTTCTATAATTGGGCCAGTGTTCCTCCCAGCCCTATTATTTAGGAATTTGCAGATGGTTAAGATCACATGGATATTACTGATATCTAAACAAATTATGTCCTATTTCCTCCAGTAAAATGTTAAGAATGGTTAGCATTCCTCAACGTCACAAAAATTGCAAATACTTTAAATATGGCACTGTTTGAAACTACTGTAAGCCTATGGGATCCTGCACCTGATGGTAGATGCCTAACCTGTTCAATGACAATCAAGGTCAAGTGTGAGCTGAAACAGCATCAGTTGTAAGTAGTAGATTGAAAAGCCTCAGGAGTCAAGAACGTGAGTTAGTTTCAGAGTCACCCCCAAAGCAAAACCATGGATGTCTTCCAGATAAGCAGAGACCCAGAGTGTCTCATCAAAGTTACTATGAGGGAACTGCATTTTTTTCCACTTCAGATATCACCCGTTGGCTGGCCCTAACGTCTTCACCCTTGCAAAGCAAATCCTGGCAAATTATATTGGAGGGAAGAAAATGCAGCGAAATTACCATGTTTAAAACATGTTATTTAGCCAGAGGGTGTTCATTCATGTTGTTTATATACTGTTCTTTGCACAGAGGCAGAGACAGAACAGGCTAAATACAATAATCTACATGAAAATAGGGAAGGCTGCCCTTTGGGCTAAAGCCATTCCCTGGTCTGTGCCAAACCACAATCTTGACTCTACACCCACCTTGGAACTAATTAAACTTTCTGAGGAAGCATCTCTAGCACCAGCTACACAGTGATGTATAATTTCTTCCCTTGGATCAGAACAGGGTAACCTGTCTCCCTTCATATCTAATAAAGAAAAACAGAGAAGGACAGTTCACTATATTAGTCAGATTAGGAACCCTCCTATAGGATAGGAATGTGCACGAGGGCCAGGGGAAACAGTATTTCCTTTCTCCATTTGTTTTTGGTATGAGAATCTCTATTGGTTTTGTGTTCCATTCATTAGAATGGCATTGGCTTTGTCATGAGTTTTGGCCATTCCCATTTGTTTTCTTTCCCATAAATTTCAATGGGAGCTCATGTGCTGCCCTTTGCTTCCATCCGCTAGGATTGCTGTTTCAAATGCCACTCCATAGTCACAAATATTTTGTGCAGGATTTCTATGATTATGCCAAGTGTGTGTGTGTGTGAAATCAGTGACCTCCAGCATTCAGTAGGCCCCATGTATGAAACAATGTAACAATTACAACTCCACACTCAGCATTGTATTCAGTTTACAGGAGGCATCTTGACAATATATTCTGGTCTCTTCAAAAATACAAGAGATCCATTTCATCACCTAGCAGGATGCCTCTTTTATTACAGTTCCCTGTGCTGAAAGCTGCTATAAGGTTATATATTGACTCACGATATAAAAGATTTCTCTTTTTTACACTGTTGCTGTGCATTTCTCACTAGCTTGTTTCCACTTGCCCCTAACTGTTTTGTTGTGATTGACTGTATGCATTTAAACGCATCACTGAACTGGGAGCCATGAGCGGTCCCTCCAAACACAATGGTTCTACTCTCATTCGAAAAGTTCATTGTGGCAAAACTGGGGACTAAAGTAACTGTACAGTCTCCTTATGTACTATAAGCAAGGGATTCATTAAGATAGAAAATGTTTTCCTTGGACACTTGGCAAATTTATTACAGGAAATGCCACACCCCGAGTCCAGCTTGCTTGGCCACGGGGTGGGCCGTTGCGGGCGGGTCGGGTGAGACGACATGCTCAGCCGAGATTGGAGGCTTGAGGTGGTGCCACCAGAGGTGGGAGGGGGCAGAGAGCCATCTTAAGCTCTCCGTGCCACTCCCAAACACCTCCCCGATGTGCGGCTGGCTGCAGAGTGGGTGCCACGCACTTCTGCAGCTGGAGGAATGTGGGCAGTGGCGACGCTCAACTTGGAGAGGCAATCGGAGTGGCTGCATCTGATGGGCGGGTGATTGGATCTTTTCCCTTTCAGAGCAGCTGTGTCTGACGGGTGGGTGATTGGCTCTTCGCCCCTTCACCAGCTGCATCCAGAGCATGGCGGTGGCGGCGGCCTTGGCCTCTCCTCTCCTGGATGCCAAGTGGTTGAGTTTTCTTGCCACGACGGAGGCCACAGCAGCAGAAGGCAGCTGATCTTCTTGTCCTCAGACTCAGGGCGGCCCAGATCGTGCTGGCTCCGGTGATCCTGAGCCTCACAGCCTGGCTGGCCCTAGTGTCTGGCCCAGGCTTTTACTCATGGGGAGACTGTGGGGCCATGGGATCTCTGGCGCAGTGGTGGCTCCGAGCCTCTAGGCCTGATCTTCAGGGGCCGGTTGACCCAAGGTTTGATGGTCCTGGGGGGGGGGCTTGTTTGTAAGGGGGTTTCCCCAAGCCTGAGGGGGGTTTCCCTGCAGTGGCTCAGGGTGCAGGAGGCTACTGCCTTTCTTTGTCTGAGCAGTGGGTGTCCTGGGGCCCTGGGTGGGGTGACCAATTAAGATTTCTATTCACTCCAGAAAACACACACACACCTGTTTTATTTTTTTGGGGGTGGGTGTTATTCCCTAACACTTATCCCCTACCAGCAGGCACTCCATAGCTTCAGGAAGCAATTCCAGTCACCTGAAAGTCCAACCAATATGCCCCCTAAAAAAGGACAGGGGGGCAAGAAGGGAAAGGGCAAAGCCCCTCGCCCTCCAGCAAAAAGACTTTGATGGAGACATGAGTCTTCATCAGAGGGGGAGGAGGACCTCGATTTTGCACTGATCCTTTCGTGTGTGGAGGCCATGGAAAAAAAGACAAAGGGATCACACCACCTATACCTAGGCCAACCACATCGGGTGGGTCTCCGCCTAAACAGACTAGACGGCAGACCCAGGGCACATTGCTGTTTTCTCTTTCAGACCATTTAGATGCTATTGAGACATCTTCCAGCTCTGTCTCCACACAGAATCCTGCACTGGTTCCCTGGTAGCTGCAGGACCAACGTTGGCTGTGACGCAGGCATTGGTGTTGGCGGCAGCCTTGCTTACTTCGTCCCCGGGGGACCCTGCGCCAACTGTCTCAGTGTCAGGTGAGACAACTTCCTTTAACACCTTCCCCTGGCCAGGGTGGGCCCAATGGGGCCATGGTGATGGCTTCCATGGACGCTGGCCCCTTGATGGCCCTTTTCTCCACCTACTGGAGATCAAGTTGACCCGAACGCAGTGGGGAATGAGTGTTTACCTCACATAGATATGCAGCCCCCACCTGTCCCAGTAACGCTGGCAGGGGTGTGTGTGTCAGCCATGGCACATTCCAGCTCCGACATCCTTGCTGCTGCAAGACATCAGGTGCTTCCTCCCCCCCCCCAAGACATGGCCAGGAGGTGACAGCACACCCCTTTTGGGACCTTCTGCAGGGCAACTAGTCACATTGTCGGAGGCTGGTTCACATCAGCCTTTTTCGGCAATGATGGCCTGTGCGTCTGTAATCCAGTCTCAGTCCTCCTTGATACATGTGGACCCATGTGTCAATGTCAGCAAGGATGCCATACCCACTGGTAGTCCATCCATAATGCTAGGTTTTCACCTTTTGCCCACCACTAGGGATAAGATTTTACATGGAGAATTCATTGATGTTTTCTCCCTGTTATTTTGAGACCTGGACCCTAAGGATAAGAAGCAATTGGGTGACAAGGATCAAGACAAAGGCAGGCAAAAGAAAGTTGCTCGTACTTTTGATTTATATGGGGATATTACTCCAAAAATTCCCTGGGCGGGGGTGGGTCCTTACTAAATATCTGGGTATGATTTATCAGGCATACTCCGAATATGAGGGCAGGACTTGGCTGGCCTATGATGAGGCCTTTCATATGAGGGCTGCTGTTGACCCCTCCCTCCACTGGTGTATCAAGGAACAGGATCTGTGGCTTCAGTTCATGACTCCGGCCAGGCCAGGATTTGGCGATAGATCAGACAGTGGTCATATTTTGGCCAAACAGCCACCCACTTCGACTGTTTGGTCGAATGCGGGGCAGGTGGTTCAACACCACTTGCTTTGCTGGGAATACAGTTATAGAGGCTCCTGTTCCCGAAACTCATGCTGCTTCCGCCACGAATGTTCCATTTGAGGTGGACAGCACCCATGCACCATCTGTTCCAGACTCAAGGCTTGGCAGGGTCACCCACTAGACGGACAAGGGAGTAAGAAATCCGGGGGTGGGCAATAACCTCCTCCCAAAGGGACCTAGCCCGGTTCAAGCCCCTTTGACGGCTCCTGGGGTGATATCCGTGGAGGGAAGATGCGGTTTACCTAGACCAAGGTTTTACGCATGGTTTTAGAATCCCTTTTCAGGGTGAGCATAAAGCTCAATTCTCTAAGAATCAGAACTCTCAGTATGTTCTCAGTATGGTCCAGCTGGTAAGAGCCAAAGGAAGTGGCCTCAGGGTGGGTTCTTTCTTGGCCCATTTACAGCACCACCTATCCCTAACTTGCGGCTTTCTCCCTTGGGCATTGTTCCCAAGGCGATGGGGGAATACAGGTTGATTCACAACCTCTCCTTCCCTAAAGGTGGTTCTGTAAATGATGAGATCCATGGTCCGGAATCCCAGGCATGGGGCATTGATGGGCAAGTGTGATATAAAGTCTGCGTTTCACATCTTGCTGGTCAATCCTTTGGATTTTGACCTTTTGGGTTTCTGTTTCCAGGGAATGTTGTACCTAGGGATGGGGGAGAATTTCTCCCCGAAACTTCGGGGGGCCGAGTGCCAACGTATTCGGCCCCCCGAAGTAGTTTCAGGGAGAAATTCTCCACCCCTGCCCCCCCCGGGATGGGACTTACCTTTCCCAAATGTTGCTCCCGGTGGCAGGTTGCAGCGGCGGTTCGGCAGGGCTTCGACAGGGGCAGGGGCGGCAGCCAGTCTGTCGACCGGCTGCCGCCGCCGCCATTCCAAGAAAAGTAAAAAAAAAAACAAACGCCCCCGTGATAGGCTACGTGACGATTAACGTAGCCTATCACAGCTAGATTTGCAAAGTCAGCCATGATAGGCTACGTAAATCGTCACATAGCCTATCACGGGTGACTTAAAAAAAAAAAAAAGCACGTACGGCTAATGGCGGCCCCCATAGGGAGCCGCCATTCGTGTTCCTTATTTGGTCGCTGTAGTCTACGTAAAGTTTACATAGACTACAGGGACCAAATAAGGAGCGCGAATGGCGGCTCCCTATGGGGGCTGCCATTTGCGTATGCGCTTTTTTTGTTTTTTTTAAGTCACCCGTGATAGGCTACGTGACAATTAACGTAGCCTATCATGGCTGACTTTGCAAATCTAGCCGTGATAGGCTACGTAAATCGTCACGTAGCCTATCACAAGGGCGTTTTTTTTTTTTTACTTTTTATTTCACGGCCGGGCGAATTTCAGCCGGGCGAGGTGGGAAGCCTCCCCCCCGGCCTGAATTTCGGCCGGGTGAGGAGGGAAGCCTCCCCCCCCAGCCTGAACTTCAGGGGGAGCAGTGAAGCGCCTCCCCCCCACTGTGAAGCAAGCTGAGAGACCAGGTAAGTGACTGTCGTGCACCCCTAGTTGTACCTGGACAGGGCCCTCACCATGGGATGCTCCATCTCCTGCACCATGTTTGAGAAGTTTAGCACCTTCTTGGAATGGGCAGTGAGAGAGAAAATGGGGACCCCAAGCGTCGTCCAGTATCTGGATGATTTTTTGTTTGCTGGCCCTCACAATTCTACACAGTGTGCCGACTTAATGTAGGGTTTCGCCTCCATGGTGGTTGAATTAGGTGTCCCTCTGGCTCAGGAAAAAACTGAGGGTCCATCTTCAGTTTTAATGTTTTTGGGGATTGAGTTAGATACGGTCAACCAATGTTGCAGGCTTCCAAATGACAAACTCTTGGTCTTGGGGGAAAAGATACACATAATAATGCGTTCCCGCAAAGGCACCTTGCATGCATTGCAAGAGGTGGCTGGCCACTTACATTTTGCATGTCGGGTAGTTGCCCCAGGCCGGGCCTTCCTAAGACGGCTCTGCTGGGCCATGCGTGGTCTACAGCAACTGCACCACTGCAGCTGGATGTGGAAATACAAAGCTGAGCTGTGGGCAAGTGGGGTGCTGACATGTGTAGGAGTAAGTTGCATTGAACTCAGTAAGACTTACTTCTGAGTAGACATGCACAGTGTTGGTTCTCCTCTCTGCTCAGCTTTGTATTTCCACATCCAGTTCATTATCAAACCTCCTGTTAGTTATCTCAGAAGACCCTTGGGTGAAGGCGGGGGGGGGGGCATGCCAGGGAACAGCTGGATGGAGGGAGATTCCCCCCACGCACACACACACATAATGGAAGAATATAGTTCTTCATATTCCCTGGTATGTTTATTCCTCATTTTGTCCATTCCCTGAGCATGTGCAGAGTGTGCTTTTTATTCAAACAAAGAGAAGGTTGCTGATCTTTCCCTTCATGCTGCATTTGTACAAGCGAAGTGTGACTGCTTCAGAAAGAACTTTCCATTATACTGTCTCTTTTACTTCATGAGTTTCATAACAGAAGTATGGTGTAGTGGTGAGAGTCCAGCCCAAAGTCACCCAGTGAGATAACTAACAGGAGGTTTGATAATGAGCTGGATGTGGAAATACAAAGCTGAGCTGGGGGCAAGTGGAGTGCTGACATGTGTAGGAGTAAGTCTCATTGAACTCAGTAAGACTTACTTCTGAGTAGACATGCACAGAGTCGGTTCTCCTCTCCATTTTAGCCTCATAACGTCAACAACAATGCTGGATGTGGAAATAGAAAGCTTAGCAGGGAGCATAATACCTCATGCAGGGGCTCCAGACGCATGGTCATTTCAAAAGGTTTTTTCTTTCTTTCTTTCAAACAGCGTTGCTTTAAACAAAGAGTGCATCACTCAGGTACACCTAGGGCAGCCTTGTTTTGGGAAGCCCCAAGGAGGAGGAAGTGTTTTGGCTGAAAGTAAATGGAGATGGAGGATTTCAATTGAAAAAGAACACCCACAAACAAGGCGGTGAGCACAATTCATTTTTTTTTAAAAAAACTTAAGTATTTATTATTGGAATATACTACCTTGCGTTTTTATTTACGAAAATTTTGCGACTCTGTGTGGATGACAAAAAAAAAGCCACATGATTGCTGGCTCCGCAGGACCTCATGGTGCCATTCTTCAGAGGATTCCGTGGCACGGACTGAAGGGAATTCGATCCCATTTCAGTCCGTGGCAGAATTCTCTGACATCCCTAATTTTGAAGCATCATTGTTTCATGCTGCTGCCTTAATGGCTTTCTTTGGGGCTCTATGAATTTCCGAGCCGGTTGTGACATCGAAAGGTGATGTATCTGGCAGAGCTCTGCAATATTATGACATTTTGGTCCACCCTGATGTTGTTAGGATTTCGCTCCGGAGGTCCAAGACTGATCAGGCAGGTAGGGGTGCCATGGTGTCATTTCTGCCAGCATGGGCTGAGGAACTATGTCTCATCAGGGCGATGGTTGTTTTTCTGGATTTGAGGGGGCCCTCGGAAGGTCTGCCATTTTACCATCCTGATGGTTCTCCAGTGATGAAATATCAATTTTGGGCTGTTACTAAGTCTGCACTGGCTACTCTTGGTCTAGGTAAATTTTGCTTTGGGACACATTCTTTCCAATTGGGGCCGCTTTGACAGGTGTGTCTAGGGATGTATGGATTCCCCACCATCCATTCCGGTGGGGAACCTGCCCGGGGGGGAGGTGATCGGTTCCTCCCCCCTGGAATCTTCCGGAGTGGCTCCGCTCTGCGAGGATTCTGTGAAGCCACCCGGCTTGAGGGCCGCTTACCTGACCCATTTGCCTCTGTGCTGATCGCCATGTTGCTTAAAAACTTATTGGCAGGATGTGCCCAAAGACTTATATGCAAGATTCACGGCTCTATTTTGCATTTAAGTCTATGGGCACATCCTGCTGATCACCATTTTTTTTTTAAAAGGCGATCAGTGGAATAAGGTAAGTGTTTCGTACATCCCTAACGAGGCGGGAGCTCTATAGGCAAGATGGGGTGCACTTGTCTGATTTAGGGAATGATATGTTTCTATGGGATCTGCAAAGGGGCCTGCGGATGTAATTCAGTGCAGGTGGGGGGAGTTTGACTAATCAATAGGCCTGTCACTCCCTGTGGCTGTTAGGACGGGCATTGGGGATGAGAATAGGGATGGTGAGCATTTAGAAGCATGGTTATAGTGACAGGTGATGCCTGAGGACTCCCGCTCTGGGTTTCATGGCCCATCAGGGAGATAAGGGTTACCTGGGAGGCCACCTCACCTCACCGACCCGGTGTTGTGCGGCCCAGGCGGGGGTGACAGGGGAAGGCCTACCTCCCCCAAAAGTTTAGTTGCCCATCCTATTTTTCCCCCTTTGCAGATTTATCAATAAATGTGGCCCAATTTGAACCCAAGAACCTGTGTCAGTCTCCTTATTTCCCCATCTCCACTCGCAAAACCTAGTTCTCACTGAGGTTTTCAACCTGTTTCTGGGCTATACCAGTTTAGATAACAGGTGGTAATTCACATGACTGAATGCTCATCCACAGCAGAAAAATTATATACACACACACACATCCCTGCATATAGAAAAGGGTTCTAGCCTAGACCTTCTCCTAACATCCAGTTTTCTATGTGCTGGGGCATTTATTTTGATTTATGGAGGAATATTTAGTTATTCCTCCATAAAACATAAGGCAAGCTTCCACCTTCAGTGGACCAGCCCAAACACAGATTTGACCACCTCAGTGGGATCCAACCCAAGAGTAGCATAAATAATAAAATCTTCCCATAAATTACATTATTCAATTCCAAAAGCGAAATGCAGAGAGAGGGCCATAAAGTCATGGGGGCAAAGTAATGAAAAAAAGTTACTCCATTTCACACATTTCACAAAAAGCAAGACTTAAGTTTTTTTTTTTTAAGTAAGTTTCTTCCACTTACATGCATTGCTGTGTCCCAGATGCTGTTATAAATGAATTATGCTCAGAGGCTTCTCAAACACAATGGCTTCATTTAACTGTTGGCGTACAACTTCTCTGCACCCAGTCCCTTGAGTTCATTCCCTGCTACCAGTTACTGCACTAGTCTTAAAGTGACAAAGTCTCTCACAGTGCCATCCGCTGAGCTCATTAACTTGCATTGCTGACAATACCATTCCTCCCACTTCTTCTAAAGGTGCTGTAACTGGCCGTCATAACACCTAACTCAAACTCTTCCATCTTTTATGTTCCTAGTGGCTCATTATCCAATAAAAGTTAACTTACAGCAAAGTCAACCAATTCCCTCTCTCTCTCCTCTGTGCTCCTGCCTATACATATTCCCAGAGCAGTCTGTAATGTTAAGGTGTGAGTATGTCATGGGAATGTTTTAAAAATTCTTTTTAAGGTTGCTGATTAACTCTGATGTGTCCTGATGTGTTTTTCACTGCTTTTTATTCTGTTCTCTTGCAATATTTTACAGGCTAGTTAGGCATTATGATCATCATCAAATGGGAGGGGTTACTTTAGAATATGGTCAATATTATCAACTAATTACATACATGTTTCCTTATCAACCAAGTCATATAATCATAGAATAGTAGGGTTGGAAGGGGCCTACAAGGCCATCAAGTCCAACTCCCTGCTCAATGCAGGAATCCAAGTCAAAGCATCCCTGACAGATGGCTGTCCAGCCTTGTCTTGAATGCCTCCAGTGTGGGAGAACCCCCCCCCCCCTAGGTAATTGGTTCCATTGTCATATTGCTCTAACAGACAGGAGGTTTCTCCTGATGTTCAGCTGGAATCTGGCTTTCTGTAACTTGAGCCCATTAGTCATCCTCTGAGACATTGCCACTGAACACATGAAGAGCTTTTGAACAAAAGAAGACTTTTGTTCAAAACCATCACATTCTTAATTTTGTTCAAACTATCACATTCTTAATTTTAAAAATGTGGTTCAGTTTGTGTGATTTATTTTTAATAGAATGAAAAAGCTAATGTAGACCTGAGAAATCAAGAGCACAATCCACTGAAAAGTGTCCTGCTTACAAGTCCATTGAAACAAATGGCAATTGTGTAAGGTATGGCCATAGGGATGCCTGAGAATTTCCCCCCACTGGAGGAATCCTCCTCAGAGAAGGAGCTAGAGCTCCCAGGAGACAAATAACACCACAGAACATTCCATGTCAGAAGACCAGGAGGAGCCTGGGCCCTTGGGAGAGATGGCCACAGGTCTATCTATCACCAGAAGAGGAGACTCTGAGGCAGAGGCTGAGTGACACCCTAGACTCTGAGAGTATCATAATCTCAAGAGGCAGGCCAGCCCCTGTGAGGAGCAGAACCAATTGAATTAACAAAGGAAGTCTCCTCATAAGCAAACAACTCCTCATTAGTAGGGCCTCCTTATGAGGAGGCCCTCTTGTACAAGCCTCTGATGTGATCCAGCTGAGTCATGGATGGGGAACTTTCCATATAAACTTCCAGTTGGCACTTTCTAGCTAGTGGAACCACATCTTTCTACCAGCTCTGCTGCTTCACATCCCCTGGTCTTGCTTCTTGACTGACCTTGGGGTCCTAGTAGACTCTGCTCTGTGGACTGTGTTTATGTTGGACTGAGTACCTGTGTTCTGACCTTGTCCATGCCTCTTGACTAGTAATCCTGTTATCTTGACCTTTGCCTGCTTACTGAATTCTCCTGAATTGAATAGCCCTCTTTCTGGACCAATAAAACTGTATTCGATTCTTCTGTCTGTCTGCTGACTTGCTAATGGATTTGACCCATAGTTGGTCCTAAGCCGAACCTGAACCAGGCATAGGAGGACACTTGGTAAAGGATCCTGTAGGTGCAACTGTGAACTTCCCAGACAGCTTCAGCTATGGGGTGGTATTGAAATGTAATAAATGAAATTACATGAAATAAAATTGTTGTATAACAGTGAAAAATGGACGTGATGATGGTAGGAATGCTAGATAAATCTGCTGCAGACTCAAATAAGCCTGGACTCCCAAGAATCTGACCTGCAGAGTCTGCAGTGGACTGGTTCCCCTTGCTTTCATGCCTGCTGGCTTCTGTGCAAGACTGCGTCCAGGTTTTAAAAAGACAAGGTCCATGAATGGGGGCTGCCATTCACAGACCTTAGGAAAATCATGGCTGTAAACAGCATATTTTGCGCCATTAGTGGCCGTAAAGCACTTACATCTACATAAACTGCAGCCATAAAAGGGCTTTTATGGCTGCAATTTATATAGATGTAAGTGCTTTACAGCCGCAAATGGCATAAAATATGCCATTTACAGCCATGATTTCCCCAAGGGCCTCAAATAGCAGCCGACCTTGCCTTTTTAAAACCAGAAAGGCACCCCGTGAAATCTGTAAATATATACATAGCCTATCACGACTACTGCAGGGACGCAAATGGCGGCCTCTACGCCATTTGCGTCCCTGCCTTTTGCCGTGATAGGTTACGTAAATACTTATGTAGCCTATCATGGCTAAAGTACAGAGGAAATGGCAGCCACAGAATGGGGCAGCCATTCGTGGGGCAGCGGATGGCTGACAAAGGTAGGCTCCATCCTGGGGGGATTCCGCAAGGTGGCGGGGCGGATTGCTCCATTCCACCATGGACTCCGAGGGGCTGGATTCTAAAGAATCCGGCCTCACTGGAGTCCATGGCAGAATTCTCTAACATCCCTAGTTGGCCCATCCCTAGATAGTGGTAGGGATGACAGACATGATGAGCCATGTTCGCCAGAACAACTTAACTCATCTTAAATATAAGCGAACCGAAATCGCTGTGTTTTCCTAATGCACTTTGACACACTTATCAACCAATATGTTTTATCTATAGATTCCTGAGACTATAGGATTTTGTTCCTCTTAAGGTCTTTATAGCCTTTGCTTTGAACTTTTTCTTTGAAAAAGATGACAAAACAACATAGCAAATGTTATCATTTGGGTGAATTCATTTACTTCCTGTGTGTTCTTTAAATTACATTCATAATGAAATGCAAGTTTCAGCGCAGATTAGGAATGGGGGAACATGTGAAGTTGAGATTCTCTGAATTCTTCCTTGAATTATTCTGTGTTCATCTCATTCACAGTCCCAAATGTGAGTGTCTCTTTCTTTGTTCATTCAGGGGGAGATGTGCATTTTTGATCTGGAAAAAAATGCTCATTTTTAAAAGTGCACATTTTCCAGTTTGGAATAAATGCACATTTTTTAAAAAATGCATATTTTCCTGATAAGAAATGTGGATTGCCCCCCATGGGGTAAAGTGTGAAAATGTGCATTTTCCACCAAAATCCACATTTGCATATGTGTGAAAGTGCACCCTTGTCCATGTATGGAAGTGAGCACGCACACAAATGGACATTTTGGAAGTGCAAACTTTCAAGCACAAACTTTGGGAAGTCTTGAAATTTGTGAGAATTGTGTTCCTGCTCCCATTCACGGTTGCAAATGGGACATGTTTGCATGATTTGGAACAGGAACAAAATTCTCATACATCTCTAGTGTAGACAAAGGTCTAAGATATGTGCATCTTTTTATTTTTACTAGCTGAGTATATGCTGTTCTCCACTCAGTTCCAGCTCTCTTTGAAACTCTTCCAACTGCTAAGTGAAAGTTCTTTGGAAGTGTTAGAAAGTTGTTAGAATGTCAGATATCAGCTGTTACTCTTTTGGAAAAGTGAAAATGCTGGTGATTATTTTTTTTTAAAAGGTACTTCAAATTCCTGTGGTCATAATGTTTTACATTCTGGTTGGTCATCCTAAATGTTTCAATTACATCTTGCCAAACGTTTTGGAAAACTTTATAGGAAAATACACATGTAATGCTGTTGCCAAACCTGCTATCTTGGAATTGAGAGATTAAAACATCAAGGAAAATGTTAATAGATAACCTGGAGTTATAAAATGGGAATCGAGAAGCAAATTGTTAACAATATTTATTAGCACCATTCAAAGTAGCCAGTATAACTGGCTGAGGTTGGTGTTCTAATCCTATGGATAAAAAGAAGAAACAGCTGAAGAACATAACCCAAAATTCCAGAGTTTGTCTACTGGGTTAGAATTTAAATTAATCACAAGTCAGAGCCTTTGCTTTGACTTCAATATCTTCTAACACAATTTACAGTCATAATAACAGAATCTTTATTCCCCATGGAGAGTGGTTTCACAGCTATTCCAATTAATTACACACATCTTGTGACAACTTCAAAAAACTGCAATTATAAAAGCAAGCCAACTACAGCCCCTACAGAGATTGCCCTGTTAAAACCTAAATTTGGCCCATAGAGCAAATTTCATAACTTTGTAATCCTTTAGGGAAATTATAATCTGTATGGACTTGGGACACAGTGAATGGTAAAGGAAATTCTAACAATTGCTCTCTGGAGACATAAAAAGTACACAATGCTAGAGAATCAGAAGTACTAGTAGGCTTGTCTGTTCTATGATAAGAGTATTTTCCTTTTATGTATATAACTATGCTCCAGTGTTCTCCTGGCCATTAATGATTCAAAGACTGGGGTCAAATCAGCACTTTTTTTTTGTTAACCAAGGTCTCCAACTACTTAAGGGACCATGGTATAAAATCATAGGATGACCACCTTTTCTGTAAAGGTTTGAAACATGGGCAACCAAACAGACATTGGAGAAGATATTGGGCACTACAGTGAAATACGTGGCACTGGTGATAGGACTGATGAGAAGATTTCGTGGGAAGTTGCATCATGCATGTGAGGCAAAAATAAAAGGCTGCGGTATCACAGAAGTACCTGAAGCAGTATGAACATGTAGTAGTAGTAGTAAATGCTGAAGGCAACTTGAATGTGAGTGAAGAAGAGCATGGAAGCTAAAAGAAAAAAAACATCAGACTGACCCTGTGTGGGTAGAGATGCTGCATTCTGCAACAACCCTGGGCATAAAGGAATATGAGGAGCTGGCTGCCCAGTTCTGTAAATTAGTGTTAGCTGCTGCGATACAAATACATGCTCTAAATAGGCACTTCGATAGCATTCTGTCATGGCAAGTGGGGTTGGTGTGTGGATAGTGTCATTATATAGGACAACAGTATCTGGGTGGATTTAGGAGTTTCTTGTGTCTGTTCTGTTCTCGTTTAAGAGAGACAAGGACTTGTCTTGCTTCCTGTCTGTTGTGTGTTCTAAGCCTTCCCTGACAGGTGGGCTCATATTACCATATCCCACTTGCAATATATGCACCTTGTTATTGGTAAAGTAACAGTAAATGGCATAATAGAGCAAACAGGGATTTATATTGGTTTTACTTTCCTTAACCTGATCAGGTGCTATCCTTATTGGGAGAATGGTGGTGCATTTTGCAATACTTCTTCCACTTACTGGGCCAGTAAATGGTCCCTAATACGTCACATCAGAAGCAGTTGCCAACAGCATCCCCACCTCACAGTTATTTGTGCTGAATTCAGTGCAATCTCTAGTATGATGGTGATCTCGTATTGCTTCTGTAGCGTGTGGTATCCATGATATACTAAGAATAGATACAATACAGCAAATGCTAGTTGTGACTAAGGGCGCAATCCTATACATGTTTAGACAGAAAAAAGTCCTACAACTCCCAGCATTCCTCAGCTGGCCATGCTGACTAGGGAATGCTGGGAGTTGTAGGACTTTTTTTCTGTCTAAACAAGCACAGGATTGAGCTCTAAGGGTGCAATCCTAACTAGATAGGAGGCCCATGGCCGCCTCTGACCTCCGAGGTGACTGCCTATCCAAAGCAAGGCAGAAGAGGCATGGGGGAATCATTCCCTTTGTGCCTCTCCTGCCTTGCTATTTTTCCCTACACAGTTGTTTTCAGCTGTCTAGTGCCGGGGGAGGCGGGGCGACAGGGAGAGGAAGCTGCTGTATGACACATTGGATGTATCATACGTGCAGCTCTGCTCTCCCCACCCTGGAACACCCCCCAGCCCCAGCCCTTTTCAGTTGCTCTGTGCTCCTCTTCCGAGTGCAGAGGATGGGGCTTCTCCGTGCTGCCTCTGATGCAGCGTGAACGAGGGGGGCGGTCAGTTTTCTGGGAACCGACCTTGGAGTGTGGTCAGTTCCCAGAAATGATCATATCCTATGGCTCTTTAAACAGTGTCTAGTGGCCATAGGATTGCTCCTGAGGTGTCTTTTGTAGTGTGGAAGGAATAGGCTTTATTTTCACTTCTCAGCCAAATTTTTGCAAGATGGCAAACCCTGGGGTCTCATGGTATCATGGATGATGTAGGCCTGGAGCCTTTCTGTTGTTAGTCATTCAGCCTCTCTTCCTGTCCTTGCAGATTTAGCTGCAGTGGGCTGGCTTTTCATTGCAAGCTCTAGGCATGATAACTATTGATCATGCTGGCTGAAAATGAGCAGAGGTGGTCATGTGATGAGTGGTGGCATGTATTGAATCCTGCATCTGCACACTCTGATCTTTAGCAGAGCCCTGCCAGTGGTTGGTTCCAGGCAGCCACTTGTAGAAGTGTGAAGAAACTCAGTGGGCATGAAGTACCATTATCACTGACATGACCGTCTCCACATGTGGTAGTGATGGCTCACCTTCAGAGTTTGGATGAACAAGAACTTGATTTCCATTTGTTTAAGAAAAGAACTTACACTGCCTGTACCTCCAAATGCAAATGCGAACATATTTTGTCAGATAAACTGGCACATTCCCAAGCTTGTGGTGCTTGATCACAAAATACATGATTGGAAAATGTGGATTCTGGAAAATTTCCATTTTCATGCTTTAGTCAAGAGGGGAAAATACACATTTGGGTGCACACTTTAGAACATGCTCACCCAAATACATACTCTTCCTGTTCGAATGGGGTGTGTATGGTGGGTGGTGGGGGTGGAGCTCACAATTAGGAATTGGACAGGAACTTAAAAATTTTTGACAAGCTCGAGTCTCACTGATTTTCCCATCCATACTTCAGAGCAAGCAGTGGCTACCATGCTGTGACCTGGTTGTGAAAATGGGCTGCGGTTCCATTTTAAATCAATGGTCCTTAAGTTACCTTCAGCTAACTTTAACTGGATTGAACCCAATTTGTTTATTTCATGGCTCTAAAGTTGCCTTTTCATGGTTGGTAAGCTGTTCCGATTATCTCCATATAATGGTGGGGCGCGACGTTGCTGGATCGTTGTGGAAAATGACCGACTGTGTAAGGCAGTGATGGAGGCAATAGATTCTTTTAAAATTCCAATGCACAGAATGAGAAAGAGAGGAGAAAGCCATTTCTAAAGGCTTTTGGCAGGAGAAGAGTATTCATTTAGCAAGCCTAGTATTGTGGATTTCCCCCGCCCTAGCGTTGACAGAAACAACAGCTCAAATGGCACTGAACTGATAACAAATTCCATTCATTCACTGCCACTTCTGATGCCCACTTCTGATATGGCAGGCACTCTTAGTTATATCAGAAATACCTTACTCTGTCATATTTGTCATGTGTTATGCATTTTGTAATTTTTTTAAATAAACAAACAAATAAAAATAAACTTTTGGTAGATTAAAAACCCTCCCTCTGAAAAACCAGAACCCTTAGTATTACCAATGTAATTACAGGGCTTAGAGGGAAAGTAAAATTATAGGCAATACTTTTAAAGCAATTTTTAGAAATCACCCCAGGAAGCAATGTTCATGTCTCTGAGCCAAGGAAGTCCCACAGAGAAGAAATCTAGAAGGGCTTAGTTGGCTTAGTCCAAGCAGAACAGTTGCAATCCTACTGCAAACGTGACAGCCATCCTCCAATGCTAATGTCTTCAAATGCTTGCTTGGTGTTTTATTCATCCATTGTGATCTGAATCATAACAATTCATTGGGTTTAGTGAAGGGTAGTTGGAGATTTTCTATAGTCTGGGTGGTGATGTCCCTTTCATTCTCTTTTGTGCAATTGTCCTCTCATCACTCCAGTGAGATTATTTGGTCAGATCTCATTAGCCCATTATATCATCCTGAGCCCGAACTTGAAGAGGCTCCTCTTCAAGGAGGAGGATCCAGCAACGTGAAAAGAATATTGGCAGCAGTTTCAGGACATACAAAATAAAGTCCTTTTCATCACACAACACATAATCAATGGATGGAATTTGTTGCCCAAGAATGAGATGATTCTGTGGCAAGATCATCTGCGAGGGGCACATTATACCCTTCTTCCTTCATAAGTTCCATGAGGACACAGACAACAATAAGTTTAACACTGCTTTTATTTGCAGGTTCCTTCCAATTTCTTTACTAGGTATAGGTAAGTTGGCAACCTCCAATTACTTCACTGGGTACAGGCAACATGGAAACCTTGTTTCCCCTATTAGGGGAGAGAATTCTGCCATTCTCCCCTTCCCATCAGTCTCATTCCTATGCCCGCCAGTCCACACCAGGCTCTACTTTATAGTTTTTCTGGAGTCTCTAGATTTTACTTCTCTAGTGGATACTTAGAGGGCCACCATCTGTTAGAAAGGGGGCTCCAGTTGCACCATTCCCCTCCTAAACTCTCATTCATAGCCAGAGCTAGGTGTGGGCTGGTAGGTTTACAAAATTGTTAAATGAAAGCTCTCAGGTGGCTCCTATGATAGAAATGTAAGGCTAGGTTCAGTGGGAGTGTAATCATAGCTTGCTTTCAATACCTGGTTGGTTGGCAGAGCTGCAGGGAAGCAGAATGACACCATCCATCCATCCATCCATCCATCCATTATCATTTTCTCTCTCTCCTGCTCTCCTTTCCTCCAGTGGAACTCCCCTTCTGTGTTCTGCTCCTGCCCTCCTAGTTTCCTTCCTTTTACCTGTCTTGGCCAATCAGCCCCATCCTCCTGCAGCTGCCTCCTATCTCCCTGGCGGTTGGTGAGTCCTGGTGAACTGTCACCAATGGAAGCTTAGTGAGATGGCTTTAAAAGAGGAGTAAATAAATTCATGGCTGGGGAGTAATGGGCATTAGTCTCAATAACCATATGGAATCTCCATGTTTAAAGGCAGTATGTGACTGAATGCCAGTTATTGGGGAGCAAAAGCAGGAGTGGGCTATTGCCTTCAAGCCCTACTTATGGGTTTCCTGGGGGCATAGGGTTGGCCACTGTGTGAAGCAGGATGCTGGATTAGTTGAGTCTTTGGTCTTGACCAGCAGGGTTCTTCTTTAATTCTTATGGATGAAATATGAACCTCAAACATCGGGCTGATTAGTATAGTTTAAGGATCAAGATCATTTAAGTATGTGCTTGTGCCTTAAGGTCTGGTGCCTTAAAGAGAAATTATTCTCCTATATAGTGTATGTTGGGCATGGTGAAAGGCAACAATCTAGTTTTCTTAGTTGATCTAGCATGAGTCTTTGAAATATACAGACCATACCTTTCCAAGAGAGTAATAGATTCCTAAACATCTACAAATGGGAAGAACTTTAAAGGTGTTTCATGTGTTGTGTTTGTGTGTGTATACATGCTCATGCATTTGAACCCCCTCTGTCTGTTTTGGAATACTGAAGATCCCTAAAAGCAGCCACTGTACCAGAGGACTGGAAGATGGCCAATGTAACACCAATTTTAAAGGATCTGGGAAATTACAGGCCAGTTAGCTTAATGTCTGTTCCAGGTAAGTTGGTTGAAAGGATTATTGAAGATAAAATTAGTAAGCATATAGAAGGACAAGCCCTGCTGAAAAAGAATCAACATGGCCTCCATAAAGGTGAGTCATATCTCACTAACCTTTTGAGTTCTTTGAGAGTGTCAATAAACATGTAGAAAGTGGTGATCCAGAAGACATTGTTTTCTTCGATTTCCAAAAGGCTTTTGACAAAGTCCCTCACCAAAGACTCCTGAGTCCTGAGCAAACTTAGCAGTCATGGAATAAGAAGACAGGTCCTCCTATGGATCAGTAACTGGTTAAAGAACAGAAAGCACTGAGTAGGAATAAATGGTAAATTCTCCCAATGGAGGGATGTAAATAGTGGGGTCCCACAGGGATCCTTATTAGGGCCGATGCTTTTCAATTTATTCATAAATGATCTGGAATTAGGAGTGAGCAGTGAAGTGGCCAAGTTTGCCAATGACACCAAATATTTATTTATTTCATTTCTATACCGCCCAATAGCCAAAGCACCAAATTATTTAGGGTGGCCAAAACAAAAAGTGGTTGTGAGGAGCTCCAAAAGGATCTCTCCAAACTGGGAGAATGGCATCTAAATAGCAAATGCAGTTCAATGTAAATGTAAACTGATGCATGTTGGGTCAAAAAATCCTATGTTCACGAATAATCTGATTGGCGGTTCAATTTTTGTGAACTGCTCAGAGAGCTTTGGCTATTGGGCAGTACAGAAATGAAATGAATGAATGAATAAATAAATGCATCTGAGCTAGTGGTGACCGATCAAGAAAGAGATCTTGGGGTTGTGGTGGACAGCTTGATGAAAATGTCAACCCAGTGTGCTGCTGCTGTAAAAAAAAAAAAGGCAAACTCCATGTTAGGTATAATTAGAAAAAGAATTAAGAATAAAACTGTCAATATCATACAGCATTTATACAAGGTGCAACCACACTTGGAATACTGTGTACAGTTCTGGTCACTATACCTAGAGCTGAAAAAATGCTGAGAAGGGAAACTGAAATGATCATGGGGCTGGAGCAACTCCCTAGGGAAGGTTACAGCAGCTGGGATTGTTTAGCTTGGAAAAGGTGAGTAAGGGGAGACACGATAGAGGTGTACAAAATTATGTGTAGCCTGGAGAATGTGGCTAGGGAGACATTTTTGTCCCTCTCTCATAATACTAGAACACAGGGGCTCCCCATGAAGCTGATTGGTGGGCGATTCAGGACAGATAAAAGGAAGTATTTCTTCATACAGTGCATTCCAAACTATGGAATTAGCTACCACAAGATGTAGTGATGGTCACCAATTTTGATAGCTTTAAAAGGGAGTTAGGCAAATTCATGGAAGAGAAGGCTATAAATGGCTACTAGTCCTGATGTGCAACCTCCAGTATCAGAGGCAGTATGCCTGTGTACACTAGTTGCTGGGGAACATGGATGGGAGGGTGTTGATGCACCCATGTCCAGCTTGTGGGATCCCTGTCAACACTTGGTTGCACACTGTGTGAACAGAATGCTGGACTAGATGGACCCTTGGTCTGATCCAGCATGGGTCTTCTTATGTTGTTATGAAAGGTAGAATAGATTGTCTTTTTTTAGCACAGCTTTCCCCAACCTTGTGCCCTCAAGATGTTTTGGACTTCAGCTTCAGCAATCCAGGGGAATGGACAGGAATGTTGGGAATTGTAATAGAAAACATCAGGAGGATACCACGTTGGGGAAGTCTGTTCTAGTACCTGCTGCTGGAGGGCTTTCAGGACTGGGTTACCGTATTCTGCCTCGCAATCCCAAAGGAAACAGAACACCCATCCTTCACAAGAGGAACAGAAGCAGCAGGTCCCACCTTTGTTTATAATTACATAGGGATGTGCAAATCAGCAAAACTTCAGCTCACCAACATTCTCTAAATTCTACCTCAAAGTTTGTTCTGACTTGAATCTGTATCAGATTGTGAGCTTTGTTTTTTTCTTTTTGCATTAGAATCGATGCATATTTTTGTGCATATTCTTCCAAATGTATACATCAATCGTGCACATCTTTTAAATGTACGCATTCTTCTCCCATGATTAAAGTGTTTTTGTATGCATTTTTCAAAAATACACATCTTTTCTATGCACATTTTCCAAATATATGCATACTGTTGAATGGATTTTAGGGGGCTCACAAATCACACTGCAAGCTTGGAAATATACAGACTTCAACAGTAGATTGCGTCCGAGTTCATGTTCAGCCTGGAAGGTGCAAGCTGGGTAAATCCTGATAAAAAATGAACTGAAACAAATATCTCATACATCCCTACAATTATGGTGCATCACTTAACTGGGCAGCAGTTTCTCCCACCAAGTAAGCAAACGTGACTGCTGCCCAGTTAAGTAATATACTGCAGTTTTTAAAATAAAACTAGTCCCTGCTGCTGATTCTCTTGAGGCTAACGACAAAGCTCCTTCTGCATTGTACTGAGTATGCATATTATGGGATTGTGGTTCTGATGTTGTTACAATATAGGCCTGATTTTTGATGCTGTGAAAATATCTGAATTGCTTGCAGTTGGCCAGACTCCCTATACCTTCAGAACCATAGCTGAGATAAGAACAGAAACGATCATCTCAGCTGTGAATTTTCCCTTATTCTTGAGTTTGGCTCACATGGTTTAAACTTTGTATTACCTTTTAAAAATATTAGCGCTGTGAAAAGATAATACATATTCTTTCTAGAGGGGTTTTACATGACTTGTCAATGAAGTAGGTGTCACTGAGTTTGACTGAAGTGAAATCCACATTCAATAAAATAGTCATCAAGAAGCCTTGAGTCTAATACCATAGCAGGAATCTAAAGGGAATGCTGGGCTCTTTTGTTTTCTTGTGCACTGTCCTGAATGAATCCCTCAGCTCATTTGGTAAAGAGGAGATGGGGAATAAGACTTTGCTTAATTTAGCTATGCAGTCTGCTGACCTACTGTCTGGACCAGTGGGCTGCATCATTAACTAAAATATTCACTGGGGGAATTGATGCAGCAGGTAATGGAGAATTTAGCCCACAGGCCTACAACTCAGTGGAGTAAACACTGAAAATGGGAATAAATCACCAGTACTCTAATTTCAAAGGAACATCAAAACCTTCCTAATACTTCATTGCTACCAATCTAGCCTCCTTTAAGCAGGATAAAAGCAATAATTAATCCAACCAATAATCATGCTGTGGCATATAATGAGCTGCTCACAGTTTCTGGGAGACTTCCACTGTGCCTCTCTATCTTTCATCTGGAAAACAGCAGTAACAATGTTCCACAAAACTGCCTTCTCATGTGTATTGGAGTAGGAAGACTGCCTTCCTGTCTTGCTGCCCATTAGAGTAACTAACTGGATCAATTGCACACAGGCTGTTCTTATAAAAAAACTTCTTCCTCCCACCTTTGCCCACTTGTTCAGCATCATTGCTCACAGGTATGGGTTAGATGCAGTCACCACCACTTCTATAGCATAATGTCTCAGATTAATCATCTGGATAAGGAAAGTTTGCTATCTTTCCCTCTTCACATGTTGTAGTGAGAAGGAAGGAAATAAATAAATAGCCTGCATGTTGCAGGTGGCATTTCTACTTTTTATATTTGTACGTATGCCATGTTGGTGTATTGCCCCAGCCGTGGGCGTTGAACTCTTAGGTTAGAGGTGCCAAGATAGGGATAAATCAGATTCAAAGGTTTACTTACAAGGAGACTATATTGGGTAACTTACAGCACACAGGCATACCCATGGTTGGATCAGACAGCTTCTCTGAACCACGAGCCATTAGGTTAAATGGGTTTTATACAATACATGTTTAGCAATAAAGCAGCAAGCACCCCTAGCATTCATTCCCAGCATAAAGTAACAGCACCTGGTTCTCAGCACAGCCACCTGTAAACAAACTTTGCTTCCCAGGCAGAGTGCTTGATAACACTCTCACTCATTAGTATGAAATGTGCTAGGCCATGCTATCTGCCCTTTGAATCATCTTCACATGCTCAGAGGCTTACTAGCAGGGTAATTGCAACAATAATGAACTTAAGCAAGCATTATGGATCTCTAGGCCCCTCTGACACGACAAATGACTTGGCTATGCTCCTGGGGACAATACAGTTGGAGACATTTGGGAATCTGTGTGAAAGTTCACTATGGCTTAGCTGGGTTGTCAGGCCTCTACCACTTTACTTAGAACAATTGCAAAGTCTTCTATCTTTTTTTTATTAATGTAGCTTCCATACATACATACCTGATTAGGAAGCCATACAATACTTCATTCAAAGACATCATTCAAGTGCTAATCTTATAACACCTGAAGTGTCCTACCTCTTCATATTTCTCCTTTCTCACATTCAGTTTTCCAGCTATTCAGGTGGTCCTCATCTCTGTGGGCTAAACATGTGAGGAGCAGGAGCATGCGTGCCCCCTCCTTGCATGTTTCTGTCACTCTCTATAGATGGAGGATGATGTTCTGAAAAGGACAGCCTTCTCTATCCATGGAGGCTCTCCGTGTGATCTTGCAGACTGGAAAATCATCACTCAAAATCGAGTGTAGAGCCACCATACATAGAGAAGACTCTCTTTCCCAGCACATTGCTCTCCATGTGTAGAGGATGATGGAAATGTGGAAATGTGGAAGGGCTAGCACATTCCCCTCATGATGAGTTTTCTGCACAGTTAAGGAACACCTGAACAGGGCTAGTGTCTTTCTTAATTCTACACACATACTCATGCTTTTCTGTCCTGTCTAGTTATTCTCCTCAGTCTCTCACTCTAGAAAACAGCATGTTTCATTTATGATATTACCTTGCAGAAAATATAGGGTTAATTCTCAAGAGCTATTGCTTTCTCCCATATATCAGTGATTAAAGATATATGTGGTGGCAACAGATGATTAATGGATTGTACTACTTCAGACTATAGATGGAGAATGACACTTTTTAATGTTTCCCTCCATTTTAATGTTTCCCTCCATTAAAACCAGAATTGGCTTGTCCTGAAAATGATTTGGGCTTTTTGAGTGTTCCAGCTGAACATCTCAAAATCCTTGAGGGCTTTTTTGAGTTTTAAGTTGGAAGAACAGAGAAGCCCGCTGTATTTAATACTTCCCCTTTCCTCTCCCCACTCTATTTCTTAAGGAAAAGAATTTGCCTTGGGTGACGGGGGTAGCAGGCATTGGACAGTTCCCATTGGAACAGACTAGTGGCAACTGATGCATGGAATATCTTTTCCTGCTTGGGATCAAAGCCCCATCATCTCCAGCAGGAAGTGACACTCTACACAGCAGTTGCTGCTGTCCTGTGCCAATGGGAGACTTCTGCTAAATGCTCTCCCCTTCCCAAAGCAACCTTCTTTTCCTTCAGGGAGAAGGGATGGTAGGGAGCAGCACAGGTGAATTTCAGGCTTAGTATGAGCTGTTATTTGATGTAGCAGGCCTGCTTGGGTGCTGCTATGCCTGCCTTAAATTGGGGCTACCGCCTTGAGCACCATTTTCCTGGAGGAAAGGTGGGGCATAATTAAAATAGATACATTAAATAAATATTGTAGCTTTTCCTAACGTGATGCCTTCCAGGTGTTTGAATTTCAACTCCCATCATCCCTAGCCAACATGGAAATGGTCAGGAATTCTGGGAAGTATAGTCCAAAATGTTTTGAGGGCATAGGTTGTGGAAGACTGGAATACTTGCTCTAGGTCTGAATAGAGAATCATCTATATTTTAGAACAGGGGTGCACAACCCACATCTCCCAGACATGTGTAATGTGGCCCAATGTTCCTCCTATGCTGATTCCCAGCTGCCACCACCAATTGAAATTGCTGCTTCCATGTTTGCTAATGGTGGCAAAAGCAGTGATGCTAGCCAGGTTGTCGAACCTGCAGCTTCCTGTATTGCTGCTTCTGAATTACCGTAAGTGCATGGAAGCAGCAATGTCTGATGGGGTTGCCAGCAGAGGAGGAGGATAAGCCTGCTCTCCCAGCGACCATAGCATGCAGCAGCCACATTACTTTTAGGAATGGATTACCCCCCCCCCCACGCTTGTGCCTGCCCTGCACACCACTCACTGGATTCCCAGTGCTTACCCAATCCTGTTTGGTGTGCTGGGCAAGCCGTTGAATGGTTCACAGGCACCTGGCAAGCAGCTCGCGGCTCCTCTTCTTCCTGTGAGACACCATTTTGTGCAGAAATTGTGAATAAGCTACTTATGTAAATCAGGATTTCCACAAAATGGTGGCCATTTAATTAGACCATTTATGCCAGTAATTTTACATAAATGGCTCTATTTATGGCCACCATTTTGCGTAAATCGCAATTTACATGAGTAGCTTTCCCTCAATTTCTACACAAAATGGCACTTGTGGGTAAAGAGGGATCCCCGTGCCAGGTCAGGCAAGCATGGGGATCAGCAGTCTGGCATCCAGGTGGCCAAGCTGGTGGGACATTGCTGAGCTCAAGCCTCAAGAGGATATCCTTTGACATCCCTAATCGCTTCTTCCATGATGCTAATGGCAGTGCCAAAGCAGCGATACCTGTTGGGGCTGCTAGGGGGAAGGGGGAGGCTTTTGACCCCCAAAGTACCCTCTCTTCAGCAGTGCTGTGTTTATACCTGTGTGAGTTTGTATGTGCATGTATGTATGTATGCATGTATGTGTGACCCCTTGTACCACCTAATGTGTCCCTCGGGGCCAAAATATTTGTGCAGCCCTCCTCTAGATTTCTCAGATTTCATGTCCTAAGATACTTAAAATAGTAGGAAGCAGGGTGAGCTAAAACCTTTCTCCCTGATTTGCCAGGATTTTTAATGTTTTCTTTACCGTGAGGGAACATGCAAAAAAATGCTGTCCCCTACCTGCATGATATAATGCACTCTGCACCTCTTTCTCTCCTGTGCAGACTAGACCTGAACAACGTTTCCTCTGTGTTAATCAGTATACTCACTCTTTAGCTTAGCTCAGACATCACAAACTTCCATGCACAACTGAATGTGCTCAATCATCTTCCAACTTCAAACCAAGAATGCTGCTGCTTTTAGCGAACTCATTAGCACAGCAAAGGGGTGAGACCTGCAAAAAAGAAAATGCCAGTGTGATTTTGGAAATCTCAGCAGTTTCAAGGGTGTACCACTGGTGTGTACAGTGATACTCTAGTCTACAGAAGGATGGGATTACATCAGAAACTTTTTGCTTTTTGAGCCATCCCTCACAGTTTGTTCTACACTTCTCCCTGAGTGTCTTGCAAATTACAATGCGGAAAGGCATTTTTTTTAAAGTTCAGAACAGGCATGTTTGGAATAGAAATGAAGTCATTTGTGCAATTGTACATCAGTTCTACTGTTTACTTGTCTTACAAAAAGAATGTGGGGAGAATGCTTTTTATTGTCTCTCGCCCCCTCATACGGAATTAAAAGTAATGCAAATCACCAATTTTCTTTCGGCCTGTATTTTCTTTCTGTCTCTAGTCTGGGCACATTTCCATAGGTGTAGTGGTTGATTGAAGGGTGTGATGCTCACCCTCAGTGTATGAGCTAGGCTCTCCTCCTGAACCTTGTGCATGGCCAGTGTTCTACAATGGTTGCCATTTGTATACATTATCCTATCCTTCAATCTATTTGGTTATATTTATGTAGGTTGTAGGAAGAGGACTTACTCGCTGTGTACAGCAGTGTGTTTAGTGTAGGGTTGGACGGACCCATCTCCATCCAAGGCATGGGGGAGCTCAACGAGCTGCCCCCCCGCTCAGCCCAGAACTGCTTGGCGAGCCTCCCTGCTCACCCCGTCTGCCAAGCTGCGTAAGCCGCTGCTCTTCTGCACCAAGGACTCCAGCAGTCAAGCCTTGTGCTTTATGCACACAAGGGATTGACTGCCAGAGTCCTCGGCATGGTGCACCCCCAAGCACTGTAGCCCTGTCCTCCTCCCAAGGGGAGGACCTTTCCTGCCCGCACCAGTTGTCAAGGGCTTCCTTGACAGCTAGTGGAGGCAGGATGGGTCCTGTCGCAGCCACCCCCGAAGTGCTTTAGCCCTGGCCTCCTCAAGAGGAGGAGGACAGGGCTAGAGTGCTGGGGCACTGCCAAGGCCTCTCTGCCTGCACTGGCGGAAGCAGGACGGGTCCTCGGCACTGCTCCCAGCTGTTCACCAAGCTCTGGGGCACTTGGTGGCTGGGTCCATCAGTGCCCCACGACTCGACAAGTGGGGTCTGGGAGGCAGAATGTGTGGGAGTCCGTCAAGCTCTACCCCCTCCTCAGACTCCCATACAATCCCTAGTTTAGAGTTAACATTCAACACAAATGGTTTATGAGAGCAGTCTTTCTCCAGAGCAAGGAGGTAACTGATCCAACAAGGATGGATAAGATGGTACCAAACTGGCCGCTCCTTTATCACTCCCATTCTCAACTCCTTTGCATTTCAGTTGCGAGCTGGGTAACAGCTTCAGGCTGACACAGCTAGACTAGTCCAAATATAATGCCTAGATCCCTTGAACAGAAACAGTGCCAGTCCAGGCTTGAAGGGGGGTCCTGGCGAAGTGCTCTGTCATAGACCTCCTCCTACAGCATGGACTCACAGCCCTATATGCTTACCTGGTGGTGGTGGCTTTGGTGGTGATGGTCCTTCAGTCTGTGCTGAGTGGCTGTTATCCATTTTTTAATTTACCTCATTTTTTTTCAGATGGATATTGTAATTAAAATGGCAGGTGGTTCACAGACCCAGACATCCGTGTGAGGCTGGGACAATACAGGGACATTTGGGTGCTGCTGCATACGCAGCACAGCTACTTGACTGGAGGACTTATTGCTATTTCCTGCAATGCTCCTTTCTCTCCCTCCCATCCTGGGCCAGCTACTGCAGAGCCAGCAGCTTGACAGGATGAGGAGGACAATGAGTGGGGCTTCCCTCTCATTCTTCTCCCATCAAGATGCTGCCTTCACGGTAGCCATGAGGGGAGGGGGAGAAAGGATCACCTCCCCCAACCGCTGAGGCGTGTGCCTGCAGCTGCCCATCCTCTGTGGGAGTCACCATTACACACAGAAATGGCAACTTGCCATTTTTGGTAAATTGAATCTTGCGCACAGTGGCCAGCCGGAAAGTGCCAGCTGTTGTGCGCAAGATTTAATTTACAGAAAATAGCAAGTTGCTATTTTTATGTATAATGGTGACTCGCACAGAAGATGGGCAGCTGTGGGCACTCGTGGGTGGTTCACACGGCTCAGAAGATGGGGCAGGGCAAGCATGGAGACTCGACGAGGGGGTCCAGGCTGGGTGAGTGGGGGCAGTGGCTTGTTGAGCCCCTGGCTGACCCAGACCAAGGTGAGTCTATCCATCCCTAGTTGTTGGTAAGAGATAGATAAATAGATAGATAGATAGATAGATAGATAGATAGATAGGTAGGTAGATAGATAGATAGATAGATAGATAGATAGATAGATAGATAGATAGTGGGAGGGGTAGGGCAGCTTGACAGGCACCAAAAAAAGTGTCTGGGGGTACATTGATGCCCACAGGTGCCCTGTTGCCTAGCTCTGCACGACATGTTACAAATGTACTATCACAGAGTTAGTAAAACAGAAAGAATAGATGAAAAGAAAGTCTCCAACTTAGGCCTATTCAGCTGGGAGTAAATTCCATAGAACTCAATAAGACTACCTTTTGCATAACCATCCTTATCATGGTTCTGCATTACTATCTTCCACACAACCATGTCCAAGAAATTAAAACTTTAAATATATCACTTTTACAACACTGCTTATAACTAGTAAAACTGGAGTGTTGGGAAATCTGCCAGATTTACAGTAATTATGCAGCAGATTCACCATCTTGTGTGGCTGTTTTAAAGCACAGATTTCTTCGCTCGGTTATATGAAGGTATGAGAGCCATTTTTTTTTTACTATAATGGAAGAACATTAGTTTTGCCATTTATCATTTGCATTGCAATAGAACACTGAGGCTGTAGGACCATGTTTTACCAGCTGTTGCACAGACATGGGGAACAATTCTGGAGAGCTTGGATGACATTTGTAAATACTCAGAACGCTTGCAGCTGGAATGTATGTCACATTCCATTTAAAAAGATGACACCTGGAAACAGTTTCTGAAATGTCCATAGTGTTTGATTCTCCCATTAGTCTAGCTGTGACCAGTGTTTTGAAAGCGCCAGCATCAAATTTTGGTGCAGACTGAGGAGAGGAATGAGAATTAGACTAGCACTGTGGCTAAAAGGGAAAAAAAGAAAGAAAGGCAGAGGGTGCAGTGTAACCAGTGCCAGCTCCAGGTGAAGGGGACACTGGACCTGATGACCTCAGTGCCCTCAGCCACTCAATGGCTCTGATCCTGGTAGAGTTGTCGGTAGGGATGGAGGAGAATTCCACCACAGACCCCAAAGAGGCTGATTCTAAAGAATCCACACACACCCGGAGTCCGTGGTGGAACGGCACCACTCACCTCCGCCTCCATGAGGACCTATCTGGAGCTGGATCCTTCTTGTGGCGATCCTGTGGAGCCGCCAGCTGGCTCTGGAACGCCAGCGATACGGCTGCGATTGCCATATCGCTGGCTGAGGGGGACTGTCTCCAGATGCAAATGGCGTCTGCTATGCCATTTGCAGCCATAAAGGTCTTAGATTAAGGTAAATGCAGCCATAAATGGCTGCATTTAGCTTAAACTAAGACCTTTACAGTGACAAATGGAGTCTGCTACACCATTTGCGTCCATGTTTTTTCATGCAATAGGCTTAGGGATGTCAGAGAATTCCGCCACAGATCTCGGTGAGGCCGAATGCCAGTGCATTCGGCCCCCCGAAATCTGTGGCGGAACGGCCTGCCACCCCCCCTGCGGATCCCCCCTGGGACGAGACTTACCTGGGGTGGATCTTCCGGGAGGCGGTGGCGGCGGCGGCGGCGGCGGCAGCTGGTCTTCCGACCGGCTGCCGCCGCTGCCATTTCCAGGCTTGTGGGGGGGGGGGACATGATAGGCTACGTAAAGATGTACATAGCCTATCCTGGCTAGGTTAAAAAAAAAAGAAAAAAAGACGTGATAGGCTACGTAAATCTTTATGTAGCCTATCATGGTTGGGGGTGGGTTTAAAAAACAAACAAACACGTACACGAATGGTGGCTACTGCCGCCGCCATTTGCGTTCCTTCTTTTTGGCCTCCTTAATCTACGTAAATATTTACGTAGACTATGACGGCGAAAATCAAGGGGAACGTAAATAGCATAGCGGGCGCTATTTGCGTCCCTTTTTCATTCACCATTTTAGCCTACATAAATCTTTACGTAGGCTAAAATGGGGAATCAAAAGGGGATGCAAATGGCGCCTGCTACGCTATTTGCATTCCCCTTGATTTTCGCCGTCATAGTCTATGTAAATATTTACGTAGATTAAGATGGTAAAAAGAAGGAACGCAAATGGCGGTGGCCGTAGCCGCCACCATTTGCGTATGCGTTGTTTTTGTTTTTGTTTTACCCAGAGCCCTCCTCTGCCAGAAATCCGGCTGCGGACAGCTCTGGCCTGGCCAGGCCGGGCCTGGCCGGCTGCTCCGCGGAGCTGCCACGGAGCACAGCTGGCCGTTCGAGGATTCCGGGGGGGAGGAATGGAGCATCTCCCCCCCGGCCAGGATTCCAGGGGGAGGGACGGAATGCCTCCCCCCCCACCATCAACATAATCCGCGAAAGGTAAGTCACTTTCGTACATCCCTAGATAGGCTACACAAATATCTATGTAAATACAAATGTGTAGCCTATCGCATGAAAAAACAGGGACACAAATGGCATAGCAGATGCCATTTGCATCCGGATCCCTTCCTGCGTGAGTACTCAGTGGTACAGCACGGCAATGGCGGCTGTATTGCTTGATGTACAGAGCCAGCTGGCAGCTAGGGGTGGACGAAAGTCCCTTACCTGTCCTCGAAGCTTTTCGTGGTGGGGGGAGGCGCTTCACTGCTCCCCCCGCAAAGTTCAGGCCGGGGAGGGAGGCTTCCCGCCTCACCCGGCTGAAATTCAGGCCGGGGGGGGAGGCTTCCTGCCTCGCCCGGCTGAAATTCAGGCCGGGGAGGAGGCGCCTCGCCTCGCCCGGCCGCGAACTAAAAAGTTAAAAAAAAAAAAAGTCCCCGTGATAGGCTACGTGACGATTAACGTAGCCTATCACGGCTAGATCTGCAAAGTCAGCCGTGATAGGCTACGTAAATCGTCACGTAGCCTATCACAGTTGACTTAAAAAAAAAAAGCGCATACGCAAATGGCGGCCCCCATAGGGAGCCGCCATTCGCGTTCCCTATTTGGTCACTGTAGTCTACGTAAATCTTTACGTAGAATATGGCGACCAAATAAGGAATTATCCGTACGTGCTTTTTTTTTTTAAAAGTCACCCGGGATAGGCTATGTGATGATTTACGTAGCCTATCACGGCTGACTTTGCAAATCTAGCTGTGATAGGCTGCGTTAATCGTCACGTAGCCTATCATGGGGGCGTTCTTTTTTTTCTTTTCTTTTATTGGAATGGCGGCGGCGGCAGCCGGTCGAAAGACCGGCTGCCGCTCCCACCCCGGACGAAGACCCGCCGAACCGCCGGCCGGACCCGCCGCCGGGAGGGACATTCGCCAAAGGTAAGTCCCGTCCCGGGGGGGGGTGTGCGGGGGTGGGGGGGTGCAGAGAATTTCTCCCCGAAACTTGTTCGGGGGGCCGAACACGTTGGCGCTCGGCCCCCCGAAGTTTCGGGGAGAAATTCTCCACCAACCCTACTGGCAGCTCCACAGAGTTGCTGTGGAGTGGAGCCTGCTGTAGAGGATGCCGGGGGGAGGAACGGATCGCCTCCCCCCACCTGCAGGCCCCCCCCTGGACTGGCAGGTAGGGGATTCATACATCCCTAGTTGTAGTCAGTAGAAGCAGCAAGAGCAAGAGTAGCACTGTGTAGCTGCAGGGAGGGACACTGCTGCTGCTAGGACTGGACTTTGGGACCAAATTCTAGGGCCCTGCAACCAAGGGCCCCCTCAAATAGAGATGTACAGATTTTTTTAGAACCCCATCTGTGTTTTGTGGATGGTCAAATGCCTTTCATTCCATCATCTGCTCATTGACGGAACTGGATTTTTCCCAAATTTGCACGAATTTGTATCTTAAAAAATAATCTCGTGTTTTCTCTGCCCCATTTAGGAAGACATTCACAAATTCTGGTAAGTTCATATAAAGGAATAAAATAAACAAAATCCTCCCCCAGCCCTAATTTCCAAGGGCTCCTCCATGCAAAGGAGCCATCTGTTTAATTCCTCCCCATTGTCTTTGATGTATAATAAAAAACTGCAGGCCAACATGATATTTGTAGAATGGGGCAGGGATGAAACTGGTGACTCCGGTGCTATAGCTGCTTGAAGCTCCTCCCAGCACTGAGTGGCAAAGGGTAAAGAAACCTTCAGGTTGCCCACTTGACCTTAAGGGGTTGAACCCTTTAAGCCCCCCTCCTCGCTGCAAGCTTGGTGCTGACTGCAGAGAGTGCTGGAGCGTAGTTCAGTTCCTCCCTAATGTCCCCAATGTCACATTCCATTGAGACCGTTGGGAAGGAATTAAAATGATGGCTCTGTTGCCACATGGCACTCCTCCAAGCAAAGGGGGGGGGGGTTAAAATCACCCACCCAGTTCAGTGTATATTTAGGGAAGCATCAGCAATTCCAGCCAGACTACAGGCCTGACTGCTCAATCCCTGCATTGATTGTCTGAAGACCGAGATGACAAGTAGACATAATCAGCAGCCATCCACTAGGGAACAACTCAAAGACACTCATGAAAATGCATGGTGATCCCACATCACCAGCACCTGATGATCAACATGATTAGACACTAAAATGGATTTAGTAGGATCAAAGGAGAGCCATTTCCTCTATTGATCTCTAGGTAATTTATAGAACTGGGCCACCATGTTACATTCTGATCACTATCCATTGGACTTTTCAGGCATTCAACTGAAATGTTGGCTTGGATCCAAAGTTTTTCTTTGTGAAAGGAAAGCATTCCCATCTGGAGAAGGGAAGTTGAATTCATACAAGCGGTCCTTCTGCTCATAGACCCCATCTATGAGTGCAACTCTCTGTGAATGGAATGAAACCTTTGAATCCAAGTCCATGAGTTTAAATGACAACTGTGCTATCCATCTTGGCAAGGCAGATACCCTTGCCAAGAAGATACTTCTGAAATATATTTTGGCTTTTCCCATCCCATATCCATTATTTGAATGTAACACACACATTGACTAGAATGTATATCCAATTCTAAAATAGATATCTTTTGGTCATGATGCTAGGCTTTCATAAGTGAAATATTTAATACAAAAAGAAGTGATTTCAGTGTCACATGCGAGGATACTAGGGATGTGCATACAAGCAAAACACAAGTTCATTGAAGTTCTCCCAGTTCCACTTTGAAGTTCATTCCATCTTGTGTCCATATCAGTTTATGATCTTTGGTTTTTTCTTTTCTTTTTGTATGAAATTCATGTATATTTTTGTGTGCATTTTTCCAAATGTATGCATCAGTTGTGTGCATCCTTGAAATATATGCATTATTCTCCAACTGATTAATATGTGTTTGTGCACATTTTTCAGGAGTATGCATTTTTTTATCTGCATTTTTGAAATGTGTGCATGCTTTCAACACATTTTTCTTTTTTGCTTCATGAATCACATCCAAGCTTAGAAATGTATGGATGTCAACTGCA
Source organism: Heloderma suspectum (assembly GCF_057233095.1). Lineage (NCBI taxonomy): Eukaryota > Metazoa > Chordata > Lepidosauria > Squamata > Helodermatidae > Heloderma > Heloderma suspectum. The sequence continues at coordinate 54,095,585 of NC_139460.1, read as the reverse complement.
GATTGTGTTGGAGTCTGTGTTCAGTCCAGATGGTGTGAACTGGTTAAATCCTAGGGATGTATGAAAGTCACTTACCTTTTCGACGGGGTGATTTGCGGTGGGCGGGAGGCGCTCCGCACCTCCCCCCGAAATCCTAATCCAGCTGGCTCCACTCCGCGGAGATTCCTCGGAGCTGCCAGCCGGGGCCACCCACAGCTGCACATCCGGCCGCTGGGCAGCCTGCAAGAAAACCAAAAAAACCAAAAATACCCGCGTATGCAAATGGCAGCAGCTATGGCAGCTGCCATTTGCGTTCCCCTTTTTTCACTGTTTTAGCCTATGTAAATATTTACATAAGCTATTATGGCGGGAAAAAAAGGGGAACGCAAATAGCGTAGTGGGCACCATTTGCGTTCCTTTTCTCTCTCTCTCCATCTTAGCCTACGTAAATATTTATGTAAGCTATTACGGTGAAAAAAAAGGAATGCAAGTAGTGCCCACTACACTATTTGCGTCCCCCTTTTTTTCACCATAATAGCTTACATAAATATTTACGTAGGCTAAAACAGCAAAAAAGAGGAATGCAAATGGCAGCCGCCGTAGCCGCCGCCATTTGCGTACGCAGTTTATTATTTTTTTTGGCTTGCTGTGATAGGCTATGTAAATACTTACGTAGCCTATCATGGCTGCCACAGGGATGCAAAAGGTATTTATGTAGCCTATCACGGCTATGATGAAGAAGTGAATGGCGGCCGCAGGGCGGCCGCCATTTGCAAGTCAGCGCGGACGGCAGCAGGTAAGTGCTCCGTTTCGTGCACCTTTTGTGGGTTGGGTGGGGGTGGGGGCTTCGTTCCATCACAGATTTCGGGGGATCCGTGGCGGAATTCTCTGACATCCCTATTAAATCCTGATAATGAATTTCTCATGCATCCCTGTTCAACACCCTTCAAGTTTTATGGGTAGCAACTCTTTCCTACTTTACTAAAATTGTTATGTTTCTCTGCATTTAGAACAATACTGGAATTGCATACTTGTCAATGATCAGACTGTTTCACCAACACATTATCTTAACAACACAGGCAATGAATCATCAACACCAACTTCCTTACCAACAAAATTGCAGATAACCAGCACAGGCAATGATTCACTGGTATTTGCTCTTAGTTTCTTCATGATTCACATCCTAATTTCTTTTCTGGGGAAAGGATGGTCTGTCTTGTTTCTACTTAGTTGTGCATTCCTTGTTCCTGATTCAAAGGTGGGCTCTATTTTGAGACTCATTGTCAATATAACTTTTATTTGCCTTGCAAATTTCAAGAATACAAAGCAAATGGGCTGTCAAGTATAAACTACATGTGGTGTGTGTGTATGTGTGTGTGTGTGTTTCCCACCCAAAAAAGTTTTAGTTATGAAAGCGTAGGAGATGAGGTGTATAGCTCTTGACAATGCAGCTGCTAATGTGATTGTTGTGAAGATTATTTTTTATTGTAAACACGTTTGTGCAGGATGAATGCCTCCCTGATAAAAAAAAGGCTACAATAAATGACTGTGAATTGAAAAAGAGAAGCTGAAGGTTGAACAAGATGGGATGCTCAGCATGGTGCTACTGCTAAAAACAATGCCTCTCTCTCTCTCTCTCTCTCTGTGTGTCTCTCTCTCTCTCTCTCTCTCTCTCTCTCTCTCTCTCTCTCTCTCAAAGAACTTGTGTGGAGAGCACAGCAGTAGCATTGCAAAAACAAACTCCACCCCTTACCTACTGCTAGGAATGGACAAATCTGTCATTTTTGCTTTCTCCCACTTTCAATTAAAAAAAAAAACAACATTTCAAGTTCTTTCTCTCCTGAATATGAAGAACTTCATGAATTTTGGTAAATCCTTGTCTAAAACAAAAGGAAACAAGATTCTCCCCCATCCCTACCTACTGCAGTGTGGTTTACTTCTGAGCAGACATGTACAGGATTGTGCTTTTTTGTAATTTTGATTTAAAAAAACCCTGTTAGAATAAAAAGAAACAAGCAAACATTCCAAGCAGTGTTGAAATGCCAAGCCCCCAGTGACAGGACAAACTGCTATCAAATGATACAGAAGAAACATGAATGGAAACAATGCAGATTGAGATCAGAGAAAGAGGAGGGGGATAAAGACAGTGCAGGATGAAGCAAGTTTTACACTGATGTTGGATTTTTTTATACCCTCAAAAGGTGGGTGGCCTTAATCTTAAAAGACTTGCATCTGCTTGACTGAGAAGCTAATTTGTTGCTGACCTTATTACCAGAGAAATTATATATATTATTTATATCAGGTCCATGCAGACTATATTACAGACGGTATGAGGTGTATGTTTTAAGTTCATAGTCTTCTGTTCTTCTCTGTGCCTTAAGCAAATACATGTCATGGAAGTCATATGAAGATATATGCTTTGCTCTTCTTTCATCTGCGTTCCGCCTCAGTGCCCAGGTTCACAAAGATCCCACTTTATATTATGTCATCCATTGTCTGTATGAAGGCATGCTCTTACAAGCTATTTCTGGGCCTCTGGAAATGGAGGATTTGCTCCGTCCCACACCAACAACTGTTTCACATTAGAATGTTTATTTACATCATTTACCTCCTGAATTCTTCTTATAGTTCTACATTCCACTCATTGTTGGGCCAGTTCACAAACTTATTAGAAAAGGTCCTTTGTGTTCCTGAATGCCTGAGTACCTCAGAGTGGCCACTGATATATCACCCCCAACCCCAGTGTAACACAGGGATGTTGGAGAAATCCTCCAAGGATGCCAGTGAGGCCGGACTCCATTGAATCCAGGCCCCCGAAGTCTGCGGAGGAATGGATCTCTTACCTGCACCTCCAGGAGAAATCCTCGCTGGCTGGATCCTCCCCGTCGATCAGCTCCGGAGCGGATTGACTGAGGATGCAAAGGGTGTCCTGGATGCTATTTGCAGCTGTAAAGGCCTTAGTTTAAGGTAAATGCAGCCATTCCCAAATGCAGCTTAGTTTAAGGTAAATGCATCCCCTTGATGGATCACTGCCTTGTTGTGGCGAAGGGGCTTGCGTAACTCAGTGAAGCCATAAGCTATGCCGTGCAGGGTCACCCAAGACGGACAGGTCATGGCAGAGAGTTCTGACAAAATGTGGTCCACTGGAGAAGGAAATGGCAACCCACTCCAGTATTCTTGCCAAGAAAACCCCATGGAACGTATCACAAGGCTAAAAGATATGACGCAGGAAGATGAGCCCCTCAGGTCGGAAGGTGTCCAATATACTACTGGGGAAGAGCAGTGGGTATTTCCAAGTAGCGCCAGAAAGAGTGAAGCGGCTGGGCCAAAGCCGAAAGGACACTCAGCTGTGGATGAGTCTGGTGGTGAAAAGAAAATCCGATGCTGTAAAGAACAATATTATTTAGGAACCTGGAATGTAAGGTCAATGAATCAAGGTAAGCTGGAGGTGGTCAAACATGAGATGGCAAGATTGAAGATCAACATCTTGGGAATCAGTGAACTAAAATGGACAAGCATGGGCGAATTTAATTCAGGTGACCATCATATCTACTGCTGTGGGCAAGAATCCCTTAGAAAAAATGGAGTAGCACTCATAGTCAACAAAAGGGTGGGAAAAGCAGTACTGGGGTACAATCTTAAAAATGATAGAATGATCTCAGTACGAATCCAAGGCAAACCATTCAACATCACAGTAATTCAAGTCTATGCCTCAACCACTGATGCAAAAGAAGCTGAGGTTGATCGGTTTTATGAAGACCTACAACACCTTCTAGAACTAACACCAAAAAAAGATGTCCTCTTCATCATAGGGGATTGGAATGCTAAAGTAGGAAGTCAAGAAATCACAGGGATAACAGGCAAGCATGGCCTTGGTGTACAAAATGAAGCAGGAGAAAGGCTAATAGAGTTTTGCCAAGAGAACACGCTGATCGTAGCAAACACTCTTTTCCAACAGCACAAGAGGCGACTCTACACATGGACATCACCAGATGGTCAATATCGAAATCAGATTGATTATGTCCTTTGCAGCCAAAGATGGAGAAGCTCCATACAGTCAGTAAAAACAAGACCTGGAGCTGACTGTGGCTCAGATCATGAGCTGCTTCTTGCAAAATTTCGGCTGAAATTGAAGAACGTAGGGAAAACCACTAAACCATTCAGGTATGACCTCAATCATATCCCTTATGAATATACAGTGGAAGTGAGGAATAGATTTAAGGGATTAGACCTGATAGACAGAATGCCTGAGGAACTATGGATGGAGGTCTGTAACATTGTTCAGGAGGCAGCAACTAAATTCATCCCAAAGAAAAAGAAATGCAAGAAAGCAAAGTGGCTGTCTGAGGAGGCTTTACAAGTAGCTGAGGAAAGAAGGGAAGGGAGAAGCAAGGGAGAAAGGGGAAGATATACCTAACTGAATGCAGAGTTCCAGAGAATAGCAAGGAGAGACTAGAAGGCCTTCTTAAATGAACAATGCAAAGAAATCGAGGAAAACAACAGAATGGGAAAGACTAGAGATGTCTTCAAGAAAATCGGAGATCTCAAGGGAGCGTTTTGTGCAAAGACGGGCATGATAAAGGACAAAGAAGGCAGGGACCTAACAGAAGCAGATGAGATTAAGAAGAGGTGGAAAGAATACACAGAAGAACTATCTGAATGTCCCTGATAGCCATGATAGTGCGGTCACTGAAGTTGAGCCTGACATCCTAGAGAGTGAAGTCAAGTGGGCCTTAGGAGGCATTACTAACCACAAAGCTAGCGGAGATGACAGTATTCCAGCTGAGCTATTTAAAATCCTAAAAGATGATGCTGTTAAGTGCTGCACTCAATATGCCAACAAATTTGGAACACTCAACAGTGGCCACGAGACTGGAGAAGGTCAGTTTACATTCCAATTCCAAAGAAGGGCAATGCCAAAGAGTGTTCCAACTATCGTACAATTGCGCTCATTTCACATGTCAGCAAGGTTATGCTCAAAATCCTACAAGCTAGGCTTCAGCAGTATGCGAACCGAGAACTACCGGAAGTACAAGCTGGGTTTCGAAGAGGCAGAGGAACTAGAGATCAAATCGCCAACTTTCGCTGGATAATGGAGAAAGCAAGAGAATTCCAGAAAAACGTCTATTTCTGCTTCATTGACTACGCTAAAGCCTTTGATTGTGTGGATCACAACAAACTCTGGCAAGTTCTGAAAGAGATGGGGGTACCAGACCACCTTACCTGTCTCCCGAGAAACCTGTACGTGGGTCAAGAAGCAACAGTAAGAACCAGACATGGAACAACCGATTGGTTCAAAATTGGGAAAGGAATACAACAAGGCTGCATATTGTTGCCCTACTTATTTAACTTATATGCAGAGTACATCATGAGAAACGATGGGTTGGATGAATCAGAGGTCGGAATTAAGATTGCCAGGAGAATTATCAACAACTCCGATATGCAGATGATACCACCCTAATGGCAGAAAGCGAAGAGGATCTCAAGAGCCTCTTGTTGAGGGTGAAAGAGGAGAGTGCAAAAGCTGGTTTGAAACTCAACATTAAAAAAACGAAGATCATGGCATCTGGCCCCATCACTTCCTGGCATATGGAAGGGGAAGAAATGGAAGCAGTGACAGATTTTATTTTCTTGGGCTTTAAGATCACTGCAGATGGTGACTGTAGCCATGAAATTAAAAGATGCTTGCTCCTTGGGAGGAAAGCTATGGCACACCTAGACAGCATAGTGAGAAGCAGAGACATCACCTTGCTGACAATGGTCCGTCTAATCAAAGTTATGGTTTTCCCAGTAGTAGCGTATGGCTGTGAGAGCTGGACTATAAGGAAGGCTGAGCGCCGAAGAATTGATGCTTTCGAACTGTGGTGCTGGAGGAGACTCTTACGAGTCCCCTGGACTGCAAGGAGGTCAAATCAGTCCATCCTAAAGGAAATCAACCCTGACTGCTCATTGGAAGGACAGATACTGAAGCTGAAGCTCAGATATTTTGGCCACCTAATGCGAAGAGAAAACTCTCTGGAAAAGACCCTGATGCTGGGAAAGACTGAAGGCAAAAGGAGAAGGGGATAGCAGAGGATGAGATGGCTAGATAGCATCACTGATGCAATGAATATGGACTTGAGCACACTCCTGGAGAGAGCGGAGGACAGGAAGGCCTGGCATGCTATGGTCCATGGGGTCACGAAGAGTCGGACACGACTGAACGACTGAACAACAACAACAGCCATTTATGGCTGCATTTACCTTAAACTTTAGAGCTGGCCGGCGGCTCCATGGAATCGCCGTGGAGCGGAGCCGGCTAGCAAAGATTCTGGGGGGAGGGATGGATCGTCTCCCCCCAAGGGCAGGTTCCCCAGCAGAGCAGCAGGTAGGGAATCTGCCCATCCCTAGTGCAACATCAAAATGGACCAAAAAAGGCAGTAATTTGGATAAAATTTGCATGTGCTTATATATATATATATATATATATATATATATATATATATATATATATGCACATTTCGAAATAAATATAATTTAAATAGGAAAACAGTACATATCACCATAGTCTGGAAGACTGTGACTCGGTGACCTGTGTGTCTTCCTATTCAATCAGCTTCACAGGTAGGGATGGCCAGAACCCCCTTGCCCCCTGACACTTTGCCCACTGAACCCCTTATGTGGTTAGCAGTGTGGGATGAGCCAATGTGGCCATCAGGAGTGGGGGGTCGGCAGCAGCTTGGGGAGTCCATTTGTTTGGCTGTTGGTCTGGTCTCCATGCGAGTTCCATTTTAGCGCAAGATGGGGACTCTGTATTTTTCGTAGATCTACTGCAGCGAACAACGGTGGCTGTGAATGGCCATCTCAACCATATTAGAAGCCTCTAATATGGCTGCAGTGACCCTTTATGGCCACTGTTGTATGCAACGGTAGATCTACGAAAATTCAGAGTCCTCATCCTGTGGTAAAATGGGGCGCGCATGGAGGCTGGGCTGCTGCTGTAAGTCCCAGCTTCTCATGGGGGGTGGGGGTTCGCGAAGCTGGGTTCAGGATGGGGGGCAGGGATTTGGCAGGTTTCTAGTCCCAGTCAGGTGCCAGCACCATCCCTATTCATAGGTGCTAACTGGTGATCACTGATGGGCAACAGTTCTTATGGTTATGGAACTGGACAGGACAGCCCTTCAAACAGAGGATGGTACTTTACCCCCCAGCCAAGCCTACAATCAAATGCACAATCCTTCCAGAGAAGGGGGTGGGGAGATCATAGAAATATATGCATGAACATTACATTGTACATGCGACAGGACCATACAGGTGTTCATACTTCACTACCACAAATACAGAAGGCCTATTCTGGAAAGTGTCTGAAGAAATACCCTGTGGCATCAGTGTGATTAATCTGCCAAGGCAAAAGGGAAGACCAGAGAAGATACTTCTGGAAAAGGGCATGCTTTGGAGAAGCATTTTCTATGAGGACTACAATGTTTACAATGTTAGTCTTGACAAATTCTCAAAATAATTTTCTACGTTTTTCATAACTCTCTCTCTCTCTCTCTCTCTCTCCACATTTTGATTTTGAGTGATCCCATCAAGGAGATTTTCCTGTATAATATCAGATACTCTTCTCAGCTAAAGTCTGTTGAAAAGTGAAGTGGCAACTACAGGTGAAGAGGGTTTGCGGATAGAGTTATCCACAAATAGGCATAAATAAATGGGTCCTGCAACAAAATGTTGCAGTGTATAGTGATCCTGTTCTCTTTTCCAGCCAGCCAGCCATCATGACCTTCTCCAAGATATCCAAATGTATTTCCCCTCCCACTCAGTTTTCTATTCCACCCCCACCCCCTCCAACAAGCAGCAGTCTATGGCCACTGAGCACACCCAGTCCTCATTGGACTCTCTTCTTACGTTCATGTTAAAGGGGATTGGAAAAGTTCATGGATGATAATGTTATCAATGGCTACCAGTCCTGATGGCTATATGCTACCTTCAGTTTCAGAAGCAGTATGCCTATGCACCCCAGCTTCTGGGGAACATGAGCAGGGGGGTGAAATTGCACTCATGTCCTGCTTGTGGGTTTCCCATGGGCAGTTAGCTGGCCAGTGTGAGAAGATAATGCTGGACTAGATAGATCCTTGTCTGATCTAGCATAGCTTTTCTTATGTTCTTATTAAAAGTCCCCCACCCGCAAATATTTTTTGTTCATCTGCAGACCTTGGGGTTTCCACAAGCCTGCTGATATCTCCCTCTTATGTGTGAGTAGTGCCATTTTGGCTACATAGTCATGACACTCATGCCTGAACATCAGATACAGAGGGAATGATAAATGTTCTAAGTCTGAAGATGTTGACTATAATTACTGGAAGTAAACTTATGAGATGTGACTGGCAGATTAGATTTCAAAGCAGAAAAGAAATGCCACAAGCAGCCGTTCCATTTCAGTACAATTTTCTTTTTGTGGGGGGTGGGGCATCAATTTAACCACCGGTTTGGACCTAGAAATTGTCTTACAATCAGACAGACAGATATAATGACCATGGCATGTTCAGCATTCTACTAAATGTATTTGTTATTTGTTATCCCCAGAAAATTCCAAGAATTCTCTAAATATTGAAGTTACCTAAGAGCAAATACCAATGGAGTTATTCAGAACAACTAGGAAGGCTCTTATGGGTCATGGCTATGCATCCATAAGATGGCTTCTGAAAAGCCATTTAAAGGCCTATTTAGGTGATGGGTCAATTGACCCAAAATGGATGGTAGTTCTTAATCTATTCAAATCAATCTCCCTCTCTGAGTATTCATATACTTGAAAGTGCCATTAGCCATTTGCCCCTAGACTGCAGCATGTGTCTTGCTCATTTGGACATGTGTTTTTAATGATTCTTACAGTTACCTTACAGATGCCTATTTTCTGGGAATAGCAAATAATGAAGACATGCAGTAAAATGCTAAAGAAATGTTGAGCAATCTACAGTGCTGAAAAGCAAGTTGGGTATCCTACACAATAGTCTGCATCCTAACTAAGGGTGCAATCCTATGATGGTGGCTAGATGGCCATAGGATTTTTCAGTTTTCAGAGCCTAGGGATGTACGAAAGTCACTTACCTTTCCAAAGGGTGACATTCGCGGTGGGGGGGAGGCGCTCAGTCCCTCCCCCTGAAATTCTCTCTGGCTGGCTCCACTGCATGGCGATTCTGCGGAGCCTCTGGCAGAGCCGCCCGCAGCTGGACATCCGGCCGCTGGGCAGCCTACACAGGGTTGCAAATGGCGGGTGTCGTAGCCGCTGCCATTTGCGTCCCTGTATTTTGCCATGATAGGCTACGTAAATATTTATGTAGCCTATCATGGCAAAAAACAAAACAAAACAACGAATGCAAATGGTGGCGGCTATGGCGGCCGCCATTTGTGTTCCCTTTTTTTTTGGGCCGTGATAGGCTATGTAAATACTTATGTAGCCTATCATGGCAAAAGAGAGGGGCGCAAATGGAGGCACTACACCATTTGCGCCCCTCTCTTTTGCCGTAATAGGCTACGTAAATATTTACGTAGCCTATCATGGCCCCCAAAAAGGGAACACAAATGGCGTCCCTGCGTTAGCCGTGATAGGCTATGTAAGTATTTACATAGCCCATCACGGCTATAATGAAGAAGCGAATGGCAGCCACGGCGACCATTCACAAAGCAGCGCGAATGGCAGCAGGTAGGAGTCCCATTTCGTGCGCCTTTTGCGGGGCGGGGGGCCTTCATTTCGCCACGGATTTCGGGGGGCTGAATGCACTGGCATTTGGCCTCACCGAGATCTGTGGTGGAATTCTCTGACATCCCTATCAGCGCCAGTGCTCCGAGGTTGGTTCCCAGAAAACCGCACTCCCCCCCCCCCCCGCTGTCTCATAGGAGATGCAGTTTGTCCCTGGCTCTGTACTCAGAAGAACAGCATGGAGCGGGGGAAAAGGGCCATTTCTGGGGGTGAGGAGGGGCAGAGATGGTGGAAGTGCTGGTACGATGCTTCCTATGTGCCATCTGGCCTCCCCCCCACACACTCTCAAAATTGGCTGTCTAGTTGCAAATGCAGGGCAGCCAGTGCATGGAGGAGAAGATCCCCTCCGTGCTTCATTCGCCCTGCACTGCATAGTCGGTTGTCTCCAAGTTCAGAGGCGGCCGACTATCCCCATAGGAATGTGCCCTAAGTTAACTTAAGGATAGTCATGGAAGGAAGGTTTCCTGTCCTATCCTGTCCCAGCAGTCCCCCATACCCCATGGATCAGGAACCCCCTTGACCCTCCAGAGAGTCTTGGGGGTGAGAATTTCAGGTGACTGCAGGGGGGAGGAGAGAATTGGATGGGAGATGCTCCTTCCATGAACATCCTTGAATTATGTTATCTTAGGCTCTGCTACACGCAGATGTAGGGTGCAATCCTGTTGTTACCGCTCTCAATTATCATAAGCCTGAACTCAGAAGCTTATGATCATTCAATGCAGAACAGGAGGTGTGCTGGAGGCAATCTTCACCTCCCTGTCCTCCTCCTCTTCATTTTCACTAGATGGGCTTTTTTGGTCTAGCTGGGGAATTTCGGAGGGAGAGGGAAGGAGGCCTCAGGACAGCTCATATCCTGGACGCTCCAGTCTTGTCCCCTCCTCACCCACCAAAACGCCCCTTTCCTCATCCTCTGTGGTCAAGATCCTGACCTTGGAGAGTGGCTGGCATTGTTCTTTCCCTGCCTGCTTTGAATAGGAGGAAGAGGGGGTGGAACGTGGATTCCCCCCTCTGAGGTTGGAGTGCTGTCCCTGACCTTGGATATGGGAATCCAAAATATTCTATGGCCCCTCAGATGCTGTTTAGGGGCCATAGGGTTACTCCCTTAAAGTAATATCTGTTTTAGTCCTGAACTGAGGGCTTTAGAAATAATATACAAATCTATGAGAGGTACAACTGCATATCATCTGTATACTGATGGCACTTTAGCCCAAACCTCCAGATAACTTCTCCCAACAGTTTCATCTTTCATGTTTAAGTCTGTGTCTAGAAACTACATCTTTCCTTCATTTTACACTAGAGTAGTTGCAAGGGACAGATCCAGAACTTAAAAACAAAACAAAAACTATCCCCCCCATACTAGGTTCTGATCTGATTGATTGATTGATTGATTACACGCCTATTCTGTCAATAAGCAATGCTCTCTTTTTGGGTGATTCATACGTGGACACCCTAACCATAAATTCTAATGTTATAAAAGGCTGGGAAGTGATGGGATTTGCTGGAAGTTTGGCTGTATACATGGGCCTTAGAGGCCTCTCTTCTGGGTACTCACCAAATTTGGAGAAACTTCCAGAGTGCCCCCTCACACAGTGTAAAAAGCTAAGATAAGAAAAGGAAATTGACCTAAGATAGTGCCTACATGATTTTGTTCTCATTTGTAATATTATTATTATTAGGATAATTAAATGAAAAGAGAGAACTCTACTTAAGGATATCAAATGATCCATAGCTAAAATCTGAGATGAACCAAAAAGACATCTCTGGAAGAAGAAAAATTATACTTAAAAAAAAAAAGAAGGAAGGAAGGAAGGAAGAAAGGAAGGAAGGAAGAAAGAAAGAAAAACTTCATGGAGTTTTACTCCGTGGTGTAGTAATTTCAAAGATAGTATATTTATCCTTATCTCATTTTTCCTTCTGCAATTTAATAGACAGACATCTGTGAAAGAAAATGGAATATTTGTGTGACATACCAAATGACACAAATGATCCAGTTTAGCAGAAATGAACAGAACTGTGAATCCTTTTATTATAATTTATTACTATAATTGGTGCAGTTACAGCTGCAGGGTTTCTTTTAACGGTTCAAAGCTAGTTGACGGAGCAAAATAAAATTTAGGTCTTTGAGGGAGAGTTCATTTTACGTCTCTATGCCCATATGAAAGGATTTTTAAACATAGATTTTATTTTGCACTCTGCACCAAACTTTTCTTTCCACTCATTTTTTGCCCTACTCTTGTTTCTTAAGAATGCCTTAATTTGCTTACATGTTACTTTCCTCTGTTTTATTCATTTTAGCTTAAGTGGCTCCACAAAAAGAAACACTGCATTTACTAAAGTGAACATAGTTTGCTAGTATTTTCAGTTGCTGAGTGCAGCAGAGTTAGCATTTCACCTTTAAAACTGACTGAGGGGCTTTATCTATGGCCCTGAAAATCAGATGCAGCTGAAGAAATACGTGAAGGATATTTATAGGGTTGACTTTGGAAAAGAGATTTTCACAGAGAACCCAAACTCAACACTTCTTCTAAGGAGATTAAAATGGAACCTTTAATCATAATGAGAAACTACAAACATTAAAGGAGCAATTCTGTGCTCACCAGGAGGTCACCTGACAGGTCATAGGATGTGAAATAGGGCTGTTCAGGGACCTCCCAATCCAACTCGGAAGCTGCTTTGCGGCCTCCGAGGCAGGCCCAATTTGGCTGGGGCAGATTTGGGGGGCCACCGACCTGCCTCAGCCCTGAACCTGAAGCTCCTTACGTGGGCCGCCTCCTCCTTTGCTGTTGCCACAGCCATTGCGAGCGGAGATGGGTCAAAGAAGACGCAGACAACAAACTTGGGTTGAAAATTGGGCCACATTTATTGAAATATTTGCAAAGGGGTAACTAGGACGGGCATCTAACTGTGTCAGCGGCTAGCTGACACTTCTTGGGTGAAAACACACCCAGCCTGAGGGGTGGCGGTGATCTCGCCATCCCTCCGGACTGCCCCTTCTGGGGGAGGTAGACCTTCTGGTGTCACCCCCAACCCAGTGCCGCACAACACCTGGGTGGGTGAGTAGGGTTGGTCTCCCAGGCAACCCTTATCCCCCCGCCGAGCCGCACAACCCGTTTGGGGGGCCTCAGGCGTCACCTGTCACCATAAGGTGCCTCTGCATGCACACCATCCCTACTCCCTTTCCTGTTTTGCCCGTCCTAGCCGCCACAGGAGTCACAAGCCTATTGCTTGTGAAACTCCCCCCACCTGCGCAGAAGAACTTCCCGCAGGCCCCTTTGCAGATCGGCCAAAAATAAGTCGTTGCCTATGTCTGACAGGTGGACGCCATCCTGCCTGTAAAGCTCCCTCCTAGTCCAATGGATTCCTTGGTGGTTGATGCAACCATCACCATGCTCTGACAACCCACATGCCAGTTATCTGTTCACCTTGTGCCGGGCCCATTCCATGGCCGCATTGCTCTGCGCCCTCCACATGATTCTTGGGAGCATTGAGGACCATAATATGGTCACCCCCGGCCAGCGATGTCGGATCGTCCGCAGATCGGCCAGTGCCTGCTCAATCAAGCCCTTTCCAGGCTTGTAGCCCAGGTCGTTCCCTCCTAGGTGCAACACCAAGACCTGTGGAGGGAAACTGACCAAACCTCTTTGAAAGAGTGTGGGAAGAAGACTGTTCCATCACATACACCGTCGGCCGAGCCATTGTATCGCCACCTGTTGGGGAAACTGCAGCCGGGATCCGAAGGCCGACATAGAAGCTCTGCGGGCAGCCCAAAAAACCATACTGTGCCCACAAATGAGCACCCGTACAGGCGTCAGTCGAATCCCATTTAAATAAAACATTGGGGAAGGCGAAGAGAATCATCATGAAGCATCAGGCAACTTGCGAATGTAAGAGCGGAAGGCCCTGGAGTGCCATCTCCCTACCGCCTTCACTTGGAAGAAAAACCTATGGCAGCTGCCATAGAGGCCGCCCCAATATGGAATGAGTGAGTCCCGAAACGATAATGCCCCAGACCCAGTGTGGTCAAGGCTAACTTAGTGACTGGCCAAAATTGGAACTTTGTCAGTGGTGAACCGTCGGCATGGCAAAATAGGGGACCCTCCTTTGCCCCGCGATGCTCAATGAAAGCCCGCAAGGCCCTGAAAGGGCATAACTCGTCAGCCTGGGCCTGGTTAAGGATCACCAATGCTCCCTTGCCTGACTGATCGGTTTAACCGACTGGCCCTTGGGGAAAGAGAGATCATGAATTAACCTGAACTCACCGGGCAATTTCTTGGGGATAATTCCCAAAGGGGAAATCCGCAGGTTGGGTAGCGGGGGCGAGGAAAAGGGGCCAATGACCCGACCTGACTGAACTTCTTTGTTAATTTTATCTTGCACCAAGCGCCGCATGCTAAGAACAGACCGGTGGTTACCGGTCAAATATGGCTTGCGCAGACCCATAAAGGGGATCCTGAAACCCAGTGTAAAGCCACGTTCCAAGTAGATCGCTGCCCGACGATTTGGGTAACGCCTTAGAAGTTGGAGGAGCGGAAGAATCTTAACTGGGCTGGGATCCTTTGGGAGGGGGAGGGTGCCCACCGCTCTGTTTTCTGCCACCATGGCCATCCCTTGGGGAACCTCTCCAACCTCTGGCTCTCGGGCAGGAGGAGCAGGAGTGTTGACCGCCACAAAGAGAGCATTCGTGCCAGAAGCAGCATGGGTTTCAGGAGCAGGAACCTTTGGAGCTGAACTCCCAGCACAGCCAGCGGTGATGAACCCCTGGACCGGCAATAGGCGTAACGGCTATTGCGGGCGACAGCTTGGCCAGGATGTGGCCGCTGTCGGACCTGTCGCCGAAGCCTGGCCTAGAAGGGGTCATGAATTGGAGCCAAAGGTCCTGGTCCTTCAGATCCCAGCGCATGGAGGGGTCAATGGCTGCCCTCCTTCGAAAGGCCTCATCATAGGCCAACCATGCACTCCCTTCATATTCGGTGTAAGCCCTGTATATTATGTTGAGGTACTTGGTGAGAACCCAAGCCCTCTCAGGGAATCTCTGTTGGAGGATGCCAGTGTAAATTAAAAAACCTGGCAACCAGTTCGCCCAGGTGTGGGGCACCTTGCGGGCTTTGCTCCGCTCAGAATCTGAGTCACGGGTCCTATCTTTATCGCTGGGTTCGGGCTTGCGAAAGAGCAGGGCAAAGATGTCGGTAAATTCACCCCGCAAAATCTTTTCTCTGGTGGCAATGGTTAAGTGAAAACCAATAGGGGAGGAAGTAGCACCAGTGGGCATAGATCCTCGACTCAGGTTGGCGCATGGGTCAACCAAGGACAACTGTGGGGCTAGGAGAGGAGGAGATAGGGAAACCAGGGGGTCCCGAACCGAACCTGCGGGCCCCTGCCAAACACTGGTGGAGGTGACGTTAAGCGGATGAGACTGGAGCAGTGACGGGGCCGACGTTGTGGCATCTCCTGCTAAGGGGAATGAGGCGCCAGGCCCCACTGAATTAGGTGGGCTGGCCACTGGAGCAGTTGAACTGGGAGTTGAGGCCGAGGCAACGGGCTGGGGAGTACTAACTGGGGAGGCTGACGTAACTGAAGG
The DNA here is from genome assembly GCF_057233095.1 of Heloderma suspectum. Taxonomy (NCBI): domain Eukaryota; kingdom Metazoa; phylum Chordata; class Lepidosauria; order Squamata; family Helodermatidae; genus Heloderma; species Heloderma suspectum. The sequence goes on along the minus strand of NC_139460.1, from coordinate 54,080,289 downwards.
AAGTGAGAGAGGGGGGACTGGGCCACCCTGAAGGGTAAACCATGGCAACCAACCCCATGGGGTGATTTGCCCCATGCCCGGCCATGTGAATTGAGGTGCCAAAGCAGTCTCACCTGTATCAATCGTGGGTGTGCTCTGATCCCTAGCTGGAAAAACCGATGTTGCTGCTTCTGCGCCCAGGGAAGATGAGGCCACAGAAGGGAGGAGCTCCACTGAAGGTGGTGCGCCTTCTGGAAGAGCCAAGGAAGAGGAGGTGGATGCCTCAATAGCGTCCAGGACAGCTGAAATAGAAAGGAGCAACGAGCGTTGTGTCTGCTGCCGCTAGGGATGGACGAAAGTCCCTTACCTGTCCTCGAAGCTTGCTTCGTGGTGGGGGGGAGGTGCTTCGCTTCTCCCCCCGAAGTTCATGCGAGGGGGGAGGCGCCCCGCCCCGCCCGGCCGAAATTCAGGCCGGGCGGGAGGCGCCCCATCCCTCGCTGGTGAAATTCAGGCCAGGTAGAAGCGCCCCGTCTACCCAGCCGCGAAAAAAACAACAACAACCCACCCCCGTGATAGGCTACGTAACGATTTACGTAGCCTATCACGGCTAGATCTCCAAAGTCAGCCGTGATAGGCTACGTAAATCGTTACATATTTACATAGGCTATTTGCGTTGCCCTTATTTTCGCCATAGTCTACGTAAATCTTTACGTAGACTACAGGGACCAAATAAGGAAAGCAAATGGCGGCTCCCTATGGGGGCCGCTATTTGCATACGCGCTTTTTTTTTTCAAAGTCACCTGTGATAGGCTATGTGACGATTAACGTAGCCTATCACGGCTGACTTTGGAGATCTAGCCGTGATAGGCTACGTTAATCGTTACGTAGCCTATCACGGGTTTTTTTTTTTTACTGCACTTGTAATGGTGGCGGCGGCAGCTGGTCGAAAGACCGGCTGCTGCCCCTGCCCCTGACAAAGACCCGACAAACCGCTGCCGGGACCCGCCGCCGGGAGGGACATTCGTGAAAGGTAAGTCCCATCCCGGGGGGGGGGGGCGGGGGGCGGAGAATTTCACCGCCGATTTCGGGGGGCCGAATGCGTTGGCACTCGGCCCCCTGAAGTTTTGGGGAGAAATTCTCCCCCATCCCTAGCTGCTGCGTTCGCTTAGGCTGGACCGCTGAAGGTTTTTTGGGCCTGGCTGGGGGAGGGAGAGGGATCCCCGAGGAACGCTCAGCAGCTTCCAAACGAGAAAGAATTGATGTCAGTACCAGGTCTGAGTCCTCATCAGATTCAGAATCGGGCCTTGGTGGTGGTCTTTTGGGGAGGGGGGGTGGGGCCCTCCCCTTCCCTTTCTTACCACCTTGGCCCTTCTTGGGAGGCATGATGGAAAAGGTGAATTAAGCTTAGCTGCTATCAGAGACTTAAGTAAACAAGTGGGCACCCCGGGCAACAGGCAGCTACCTCACAATCTTCACAATCAGTGGATACGAATTCCAGACCGAGAGATTAAAGCTCAAGAGGGGCAGCAAAGGTGTTTTTTTTTTTTTCCCCTTCAGCGGTGATGGATACACGCTTGAGCGCGGGCGCCCTCAGCCGAGGGCTCCCTGGCTCAGGAGGTGCCAAACAGGCAGCCGCGGCTGCTTCACAATTTAATTAATTAAAGATTTAATTATTTTTTTTTTGTGGGGGGGAATGCAGATAGGAAAAGACTAAGGCACTGGGGGGAAAACACCCAGCCTCTGGCTCTGCAGCCAGACTCCCCTCCCCACCAGGCTGTCTCAACTCTCGAGCTGCGGGGGGGAGGCAGGCACACAGCCGCTGAGACCACCGGAGACGGCAAACACGGGCACCGCGCTCAACGTGAGCCGCCCCTCGCCGGGACCAATGCCTCCGAGGCCCCAACGAGGCAAGCGCAAGGCCGCGGCTGGCGGAGGCCGGCGGAAGGTGAGCCCGGAGGAGGCCGGCCGTCTAGTAGACCGGCCGGCAGGCAGACAGGCAGAGAGCCGGCCAGCCAGCTGGCAGACAAACGAGCGGGCAGGCGGGCGAGCGAGCAAGTGGGCGGGCAGCAGGCAAAATGAACGAGGGGCCGGGTGATTGAGCGAGCGAGCGGGCGGGTGGGCGAGCGAGCGGGTGAGGTGGTTGGGGGGGTGAACAAAGGCCAAGCGAGGAGGCGAGCGGGCGCGCACCTCCCCACCCGGACCCCCGGGAGGGAGTAAGGCACCCGACCCGGGACACACCAGGAGCCACAGCCGGCGCTCATGCAGGAGTAACGGCCGGCTGCGGAGAGGAGAGGTCTCGCGCTCGAGCAGGCGGGAGCTCGAGGAGATGAGCCGACAAGGAGGGAGGGAAGGAGCGGGGGGTGGACACGATATCACACAGCAACATTGGCTCTCCTGACAGCCAGCAGGCGCCGCCCCAGCGGGAGCGGCGCCGGAGCGCACGAGACCCGCTGCAAGTGCCGGCAACTCGATAGCTGCGCGTGAAGAGAAGCTTTGGCGCGCAGAAGCACGCTGAGTCCAGGTGGCTGGAAAGACAACGACGAAGCCGGTCTCCAGCAGGCAAGAATCCCCCATCGAATCCAGGCGAGTCTTTAGCTCTCAATAGATGTGTCGCGCCAACGAGCTGAGATAGGGAGGGGGGTCGAGTTTAAGACAACTCGGCCTCCTCCTCCCCGACCGGCGGTGCGACTGGGGTGCACCAATCAGAGGCCCATACGTCTTGTCACCCCACCCGCCCGCAATGGCCCCCCCTTTCAGCCAGACAAGCTGGCACCGGGTAGGGCATTTGCCTTCTCCACCACCGCACCACCACTACCTTCTCCTTCGTGCCACCGCTGCCTTCGCTGCTGCACCTCTGCCGCCTTTGCCAGTGCCGCCGCTGTCTTTGCTGCTGCCACCACCACTGCTGCCTTGTCCGCCACCACCTGCCACCGCCACCACTATATCCTGAGGCCTGGATGTGCGGCGACTTGTCTTCTTCCAGTGAGTTGCCATTTTAAAAACGGTGATTCCCTGCAAGAAGAGTTGCCGGGAATCCAGGCCTCAAGAGCTGTTGGCGGTGGCAGCGGGCGGCCGTGGACAAGGCAGCAGCAGTGGCAGCAGTGAAGACAGCAGCAGTGGTAGTGAAGGTGGCAAAAGAGAAGGCAGCGATGTCAGCACGGTGGCGGAGAAGGTAGCGAAGGCGGCAGTGCGGTGGCGGCAAGGAGAAGACGGCTCAGGTAAGGACCTGGAGGGACCAGGGGGGGCTGGGCTGTTGGGGCTGGGCCAGGGGCCAAAGTGTACTTTGGTGAGCCCCCAACCCACTCCAGGTCATTTCGTGTCCCCTCCGCTTCGCCTCGGAAGGGGCATGAAGTGACTAGGGATGGCGGAGAATTTCTCCCTGAAACTTCGGGGGGCCGAGCGCCAATGTGTTTGGCCCCCCGAACAAGTTTTGGGGAGAAATTCTCCGCCCCCCCGCCCCCCGCACCCCCCCCAGGATGGGACTTACCTTTGCCGAATGTCCCTCCCGGCGTTGGGTCCGGCCGGCGGTTCGGCGGGTGCTCGTCCAGGGTGGGAGCGGCAGCCGGTCTTTCGACCGGCTGCCGCCCCTGCCATTCCAATAAAAGAAAAAAAAAATGCCCCCGTGATAGGCTATCACGGCTAGATCTGCAAAGTCAGTCGTGATAGGCTACGTAAATCGTCACGTAGCCTATCACGGGTGACTTAAAAAAAAAAAAAAAGCGCGTACGGATAATGGCGGCCCCCATTGGGAGCCGCCATTCCCGTTCCTTATTTGGTCGCTGTAGTCTACGTAAAGATTTACGTAGACTACGGCGAAAATAAGGGCAACGCTATTTGCGTTGCCCTTATTTTCGCCATAGTCTACGTAAAGATTTACGTAGACTACAGCGATCAAATAAGGAACGCGAATGGCGGCTCCCTATGGGGGCCGCCATTTGCGTACGTGCTTTTTTTTTTTTTTAAAGTCACCCGTGATAGGCTACATGACGATTAACGTAGCCTATCACAGCGGACTTTGCAGATCTAGCCGTGATAGGCTATGTTAATCGTCACGTAGCCTATCACGGGGGCGTTTTTTTTTTTTAAAAAAACTTTTGAGTTCGCGGCCGGGCGATGCGAGGCGCCTCCTCCCCGGCCTGAATTTCGGCCGGGCAAGGCGGGAAGCCTCCCCCCCGGCCTGAATTTCAGCCGGGCGAGGCGGGAAGCCTCCCCCCCCGGCCTGAACTTCGCGGGGGGAGCAGCGAAGCGCCTCCCCCCCACCGCGAACAAGCTTTGAGGACAGGTAAGTGACTTTCGTCCACCCCTAGAAGTGACCCAAAGTAGCCTGCTTCGACTTAGGGTTTGGGCCTCAGGCCGAAGCAGTGCACAGCCATAATGTGAAAGATGTGCTGGCCCATCAGCAGAGAGGGAAGGCTACTGATTGGATTGTACATCTGCTGCCAGTGGTCCTCCTGATTTAGATGCTAAAATCCACTCCACTGTTGCTGTGCCACCAGTAGTGTGGGCCAAAACAAGACATTCTAGGAGCATTTTGGATGTACGTCAGGGGACACCACACCTAAAAAGGACACACACCCAAACAGGCCATGCATCTATGGCAGTCTTGGAGTTGACAGAATTAATTCCCTCCTATTTTGGTCAATGAGAGAGATGGGGAGACAAAATGGAAGAACAAAAGAAACAAAAGGGAAGTGACACAATCGAAATAGCTTCCCCTTCCACCTCCACCCTGGCTTCAGCAAGATGGCAGGGCTTTGGATATGGTGGTTGTTCTGCCATGGAACCCCATGACCACCGTCATCACCATAAGATTGCTCTGCCCTTTCAGTAGTGAAGATAATTTGGACTCCAGAGTCCAGACTAAGAATGTGTTCACATCACAGCCATTTAAAGTAATCATTTCTTGGCTATTCTATGTTTCTATGCCAAAGAAACTTACTTCAGGGTCTTTTCTGATGAGTAGAACAAGCTTCAGCTCTATCCCTAAATTCATATGCACATGTGGAAGGACCAACATAATGCATAAACATGAGGAAATTAATAGGAACTGCACTAGAAAGAAAGGATATAGAGAGAAATGGCAGTTCACTATGGACAAAAAGGAACATGTAAAGAAGTAGGTTAATCCAGCAGACGAAACATATAGCAGTAATGCTTTTCTGCAAGAATTGTCTTTGTAGGTCTATATCTAGACACCTGGAATAACTATGGCAGCTCTGGAGCGGTAGTCCTGACAGGAACATATAGCAGGTTAAAATTTTGTTAATCATAGTTAATGTATCACGATATACCCTCACTGTAGGATTTTGCTGAACTGTTTGATTTACTTGTGCCTACCCATATGCACATTTGATATACACACGCTACTGGCAAGTATGAACACACATCATACAATAAATAAGCATGTTAAGAAATAAAAGAAAAAGAACAAATAGGACAAGGGGTACAATATACTTAAGATGTAGTTAACTCCCTGTCACCAAACAGGTGCATAGCTCAGACAGCACATAGAATGGTATTCATCAAAGTTATGCTATTGTTGCATTTTGAGCATTCAGCTTGTTAAACTATAGGGATGTGCAAAATTGATTCATTTTAAACCAGAATTTGCCCCATGCACCACTCTGAATGCAAATGGGAGTGCACTTTTCAGAAAAAGCTCGCACATTCCCAAGCTTGTGACCACAAAATGTGTACTTTAGAAAAATGTGCACTTTTAGAATGTGAAAACATTTTCACGCTTTAGTCAATGGGGGAAAAGTATGCATTTTGGTGCATACAAAATGCACACTTTCCCCCAGTTGAACAACAATAACAAAATCCAGATCACAATCAGATATGGGAGCAAGGTGGTCAAAACTCTGAAGGGGAGATTGGAGAATCTGGTGAGCTTCAGCATCGCTGGTTCTCCCATCCCTACTATATTGTCCATCAGTGTGAATTATGAACTACATTGTAACAAGACACTGTAATAGTTTAGAGAAGAGGATAACAATTTTATCAAAGATGGGTCTCTTAAAAAAATACAACTTCTTGCTCATGGTCCTTTTAGATTAATCAACCATCTAGTGTTATTGGCTAGTGCCAGAGCCAACTCTGTAGGCTTGATGATCATTCATTCATTCATAGTATTTGTATGTAAGCGGCTTTTTAGGGCCAAGCTGTCAAAAAGTGACATACACAAGGAAAATGATATAAGATACATTATGAACATCAGATAGATGTATACTAGGCACATCAGATGATTGTACAGGTACTATGAGAACACTGCTCTGTATCACACAAACCACTGAAACACTTATGTAAAAGCAACAGTAAAGAGATAAGGTTTCAAGGCCCTCTTAAAAACCTGTACTGAAAGGACCAACTATAGTCAATTGGGAGGGAGTCCTGTGTGGGGCCACCACCAAGAAGGCCCCGTCTCTGAGGCTCACTGACCTAAATGATTTTACCAGCAGGCACATGAGCAAGGTCTCAGATGCATATCTGTAATGGCCCCAGGCCTGTAACCAAGTCACTTGTAGTTTTAGAGGGGCCTAGAGATCCATAATGCTTTGCTTTGGTTCATTATTAAGTGAAATTTCCTTGCTAGTGGGCGTCTGAGCTTGTGAGATGAGTTAAAGGTTGATATCGCTGCCTCAGCACATTCCATGCTAATTTGTCTTATCAGGGCCTAGGAAGCACCTGAGAAGCGAGGCTCTGTTTAGGCTCTGTTTACAGGTGTCTGTTCTGGGAAAGTTCTGATTGTTTCCCCTCTGTTGTGGGGCTGTTAGCCTATGCTGGGAAAGTTGCAGATGAATGCTAATTAACGCTTGCTGCTGTCATGCTGCCTCACTGCTAAGATATATGGTATAAAACCCATTTTACCCCATGGCTCTGGGTTCAGAGAAGCTGTCTGATCCAACCATTGGGTACACCTGTGTGCTGTAAGTATGCAATGAAGTCTCCTTGTAAGCAAACCTGGATCTGGCTTATCATTATCTTGGCACCTCCAAACCTTAGCAGCCCACGGCCGGGGCATACAATAACTTACTCTAAGAACAGTGCCATATGGGAGAAGGCAGTCCTTAGGTAACCTGGTCCCAAACTTTTTAAGGCTTTAAAGGTTGGTACCATCACTTTGACCTGAGCCTGGAAGGTTAACATCAGAACCTGAATGGTGTTTATGAGCCAATGTTTCCCAAATTTCTGACAACTAATGCAAACCTTTTGTTTCTGAATTAATCTTTTACGCATGGTTTGTTCTCTAATACTCCCAAGATTTACTTTCAGAGTTTGTAAGGGTAAGATCTACCTGCCAACTGAGGAGCCCATCCCATCCCTCATGTTTCTCCATGTCTCACTGTCTCTGAGGACTCACAATTATCCTGTGTCTCTATTGGCTGTGACCGAGTGACCCACTCCCACCTTGGGCCACCTCTGAATCATTTCAGTCATTTAGACATGATGCTGGACCCCCAAAATGGTTCAGCAGTGAGGCATGCTTACTGTGCTGGCTCGCTTCCCACAATCTCCCTCTCCACAGTTTAAAAGCTGCTGGGTCTGTTGGTTTATTTTCTGATACACTCTGGGAAATAAGCATGGCAGCAGCTGCTGGTTTTTAAATTGGGGGGGGGAGTCAAGAAAAAAAAGCCAGCATGGTAAGTGACCCCTGAATGACCCTGAAACATTCCCCCCAAACCACACACCTCTTTGGGCCTCAAATCCCCCCAGATTTTAGAGGCCTATCAGTTTAGAGATGGTTTGGTTCAGCCCTAGCCACACATAATCCAAAATGGCAGCAGAATTACTAAACCCAGGCTGATTGGTAAGAGGCAAATATGGCCAGGTTCTTTGAAGTCACAGGAAATAAACAACAACAACAAATGAATGTATTTCTCTCACCAAACTAACAATTTTCTCATGGCACACTAGTCTGTCAGAGCTTGTAACCCAAAGCTTTGCTATGACAGGGGTGGAATCATTGTATCAACTCGTTAGAGAAACACAGCCTCAATTTATGAGGATCTGTATGCTGTGGAGAGGAATTGTGTATGTTGAGATCATTGCTAACTTTTATTTTACGAATTCTGTAGGCATCTATAGGGTGCCAAATCCAGGGTGCTCAGCTAACCATTTGGCCAGGAATGGACATTATTATAAACTTCTTCAAGTTATGGCTGTCAACTAATTAAAGATTTTTTGTCTTGATTAATCATTTGGCTTTTAATTAATGAATTAATTGATTAGGCATAAATCAGTTTGAAAGCATGTTTCAGGACTTCATAAATGCCAAAGGAAGGCCACTATATTGTAATGAATTAGAGTGTCATAATTTTACCATATGTAACTGATATCTCAGCAGTAGCCTTCTCAGTCCATCTCAAATGGCTCAAGGGGCCTGACAGAGAACAAGAAGCTCATGCCAAAACAGACAGGTAATTGCTTGGCAGCAAAATTCTTTGGCATGAGCCTTAGCCAGGAAATTGATTTTTTTTTCCTTTCAAGATGGAGAAGGGGTTTCCATTCTGTTTTCACTCCTTCCACAAGGGCGAAATCCACCTGTCCCATAATCGAATGTTCTATCAAACTGGGTCTTAAGAACCTTTGTGAAAATGGCACAGACATCATCATATAGAGAAAAAGTCACTTTTCATTAGACCAAAAAAAAAAAAAAAAGACAAAAAGGTTATTCATTCGGGACATGGTGTGGTGCAAGTAGATGGAACACTTTTGTGTTTGTCCTGAGCTGGCAAAATTATTAAAGAGCTATTCTTTTCCTTTTATTAAGCATGGGAACAGGTGTGTAGATTTCTGTTGGGCTACTAAAAAGCTCATGCCCATGCAGAAAAAATGTTAAAGTTCTCAGTTATTACATCAAATTAAATATTCTTTATTGGATCAGAGGGCTATATAAGAGAATTCCAGGCATCTAAAATTCAGCTGTGCACAATTGCAGTATCTATAACCGTCTTCCTAAAGCTGGTGCCTTCCAGATGTTTTAGACTTCAACTCCCATTAGCTTCAGCCAGTATAGTTAATGGTCAGGACTGCTGGGAGCTATAATCCAAAACATCGGGAAGGGTCCCAGGTTGGGAAGGCTGATCTATATAACCTATAAACATCAATGGGGCTTATACTCATGTAGCTGAGTGCTAGATTTAATTTGATCACGTGGTCCTGTCTCTATAGTTCCTCACTTTATTGATCCCTAATTTGATCATGCATTCTTGCACAAATAACCCAATGTGCTGGCTGGGGAGTGCTGGGAGTTGCAGGACTTTCTTCAGTCTAAACATGCATATGATTGCACCCTTAGTTGTAGAAAATGTCTATAAGGGAGCAATCCTACGGCCACTAGACACTGTCTAGAGGGCCATAGGATATGCAGCTCAGAAAAGCCCCATCCTCCATGCTCGGAAGACGAGCGCGGAGCAACTGAAAAGGGCTGGGGATGGGGGGGGGGAATTAAGGGAGAACAGAGCTGTGCGTATGACACATCCTATGTGTTGTAAGTGCAGCTTCCTCTCCCAGTTGGTCCCCCTGCCACTAGACAGCTGAAAATGGCCGTCTAGCAAAAAAGAGCAAGGCAGGAGAGGCATGGAGAGAATGATCCCCCCGTGCCTCTTCTGCCTTGCTTTGGATAGGCAGTTGCCTCCGAGGTCAGAGGTGGCCACCTATCTACTTAGGATGGCGCTCTCAGAGAAGGAAAATCTTGCACAGGAAGTGAAGACCAGAAGACAGAGGAAAAGAGTTCAATGCTAGGAGTGCATAGTAGCCAGTTCAATAAAAGTTATGTTAGAGTTTAAAGAACTGAGGTCCAAAACAGGTATTTAAATCTGTATCATGCAACTATGTCTTTTTCCCATTTTTAGTTGAGAGAAAGTGCAGGGCCCCTGATCCTGATCAGAACCCTAGCATGGAGAATATGGGTTTTTTATTGTCTGGATCAGGCCACCTGCACCTACTCCAAAGTATTTTTTTTAAAAAGATGTAGCTGCTAATACAGATTTAAAATAATGTATATTTTGGCCCCAAGCCCGTAATTCTATATACACTTAGCTGGGAATAAGTGAACTCATTGAACTCAGTGGGACTTTCCAAGTACACATATAAAGGATTATACTATAATTATCTTGTCTGAGTAGATGTACTCACAAACAAGCGAAGGCAAACTTTTTATTCACAACCAATCTATCCAAAAGTTTATCATCTTCACAGGCCATCTGGATAACAAGGAATTGTACTGCACAGCCATCTGTGGACCACTGTTACCAGGTTATTACAAAGGGGACATTCAGCTGTTCCTTCCAATTTGGTGGAAAACTACCAGAATAGTGTTCTGCATATGACCCTAGCCACAAGAAAGAGTCTGCTTTAAAGGCAAGGAACCAAACATTTCAGAAAATTAAGCAAAACAACAAACAAAAGGATGAAAATTGGAGATGGGATTAGTGACAGGAGAGGCCTATCTACCTGTTTTGAAAAGTTGCTTAAATTATTGGATTATCTTAATGAAAAATACAATCACCCAGAGCTTTTCTTCCAGCTGTATGGGATATTCATTTCCTGAAAGGAAGGCAAACACGATGAAGATTCAGAATGCACCAAACAGAAGCATGACACATTTCAAACATATTTTCTTGAGTTCCAGTTTCCTGCATTTCCTCTGCTTCTTTTCAAGCTGCCACTTATTTAAACGGATGATGAAGGTCTGACTCTCACTTCACTCTTGGTATTGCTCATACTCAAGCCCAAACTAAGTGTTACAAGAGACACATTGTTGTGGCCAACTCATGTCCCCTCCCAGTACTGTTCATTGTAAGAAGAAACATGATGTGATGCCACCTCCACCCCCCACAAACAGCAGTGAATGAAATGGGAGTGGGAGTGCAGAAACATGCCCCCCCCTTTCTGGCATTAGCCCTCATGTGTAAAGCGTGCCCCCATGAATAGGAATAAAGTGTGGATGGGGAGAAGGACCATGCTTCTTTGCCCCATCCCTGATGTCCTATGCCTGGGAGTGGGTGGGTGGCAGTGTGGCCTTATTCTCTCTTGTTCATACATGAATCCTTCACACATGGCTAATATGTGAATAGGGCAATTAAATGCCATGACATCATATCATTTCATTAGACATTTCTGGGGTTATGTGGGCAGGGAGATATTATTGCAGCAGTCACAGTTTCCCTGTAACATAAAGTTTGGGCCTTAGGTGTGAAACATGGATACATGCCACATCAATTAAGAAGTGTAACACATACATTTTTTTGGTGCCTGTACCTTTCAGGTATAGGCAAATGAGGCATCAGTTCCTTTCCGATAAGCACTTGTGTGTGTGTGTGTGTGTGTGTGTGTATATATATATATATACACACACACACACACACATGGGTATGCTCTTTACATCTGATGTATTTTGTACTTAGGTAAGTATATTACCCAAGAATTAATGTAGTACCCAAGTATTGAAGTTGCAAAGACTGCATCAGATCTCAGACTGTCTGAAAGTTTGGAAGGAAAGAAAGAAAAAACAAATTTTCAATCAATAAAACCTTTTTCATACAACACTTTTTCTTTTTTCTTTTTTTGTAATTGGTTCCTGGACAGTCAGGGGACTGCTGATCAATTTTTATATGCAGCAGGAGTTTATTTTAGTTGTTTTTTTATACATTCCCCTAGCTTAATTGTGCATTTACATAGTAAAGTACATCCACCTTTCAAAGGTATGCTGGAGTTTCAGAGAAAGCATTTGATCTTTTTAAACTTCTATTGTTTTATTACTATGATGCTTACTCTTGCAGCTTCCAGCCCATAGATTTGTGTCCACCATTTTCCTCAACTTCCTGTGGTAACAGCCCGTGTAAGCTGCAAAATTTGGCTCCCCCCAAGCTGAATGTCAATGGAGGTATAACTGCGTAGTGGCCAAGGTAGGATTACTTGGAATTAAAAATAAAGCAAAACAATACACTGGGACCTGCAGCTAAAGGTTGCCACAGTAGTCCTCCTGTCCAGTGTTCCAGCCAACCAGCCAACCATGCATTCTTTCAGGATACCCCATTCCATTCCCTTCTTCCTTCCTGTTTTCTGCCCCACTCCCAAGTATCAGTCAGCATTCCATGCCCTCTGAGCACACTCAGTCCACATTGAGCTGGTTTAGGGTCCACCCCCTCACAGGTTTTTGTGTATGTGGTACTTTTGTAAACTTGGGGTTTTCCTGAGCCTGCTGATACCTCCCTCTTCTGTGTGGATGGTATTTTCGTAAGGATCCACACTCAGAGAATGAGTTCACTGTTAGTATATACAGATGGGATGGTAAGGGAGGAGAATGCAGTTCATAAGAGTTCAGAAAACAAGTGAGGGAAGCAAATAAACACTGGAGCATGGCTCACGTTTGTATTTATAAATGTCACATAACAAGTTTTAGCTAGAGCCATTGAGCACCCACCATAATAACAGTATGTGTGGGCTTCAGTGAGTGTTCAACAGCAAATGTTTGTTGGGGAATTCCAGTGGAAGTGTCACTTTCAAAAAGAGAATAGTCAAAATCTTGTTTCTGCCTCAGGAGATGTGGGGTGAGAGAGTGATTAGTCTTCATAATGAGTGGTAGTAAGACATTTATCATTTCCCCTAAAGAATGCCTCTCCCATTATTTTTGCCTCTCTGGCGTCATGAAAATTAGGAGCTGCTGTTGGTCCTGCTGCTCTGAGGTGAAGTCATGGACGTTGGTTCTGTGTGAATTCTGAGCTCATTCAATGTAGCTTTCTGGTTTATCATAAATGATTTTTAAAGCATGTTCTATAAATACCAGGCCATTTGCTGTAGCAGTGGGAAGGTTTCTGATAAAGCCCAATTGAGATTATTATTGTGAGCAGAATAATAATCATAAACCCTCCTTTTGCCATTACAAAAGCCTTTTAAAGTTGTTGTTGAAATCAGCATGTGTTAGATAGGTCCTGAATTGTTGTGGAACTATAGGGAGCTCCATTCCATTTCTGCATATGAAACAGAAGTCATTTTTCCCCATATTCAAGAGTCTGAGAGATATTTCCAGAGTATCATAAAAAGCAATACATACAATTAAACTCTATCCCCAAATTTACCAATTTGAGCATTAACGCTTCCAGCCTTCTCAGTGCTGGCCAACATCTTTAAGCTGCAGTGAAAGGCAATAATGCCTGATCATGGCAATACTTGCCTTGAAGCTTCACAGCACCTCATTGCACAGTGGATCTTGCAGACAATTCATGAAGATGTTCTCTTGGCCACTTCATCCTTAGCTGTGTTAATAAGAGCAAACAAAGGATTCTGAACAAGCTCTGGGTCCCTGCTTACTGGGGGCAGGGGGTAGGGGTGCTCTTTGCTCTCATCATGTGGAGTGTGTAGAGTAAGTGAGGGGGATCTTCTCCCTTGTGTGGCCAGCTTCTTTCTGATTTAATTCACTACCTATCCATGCTGTGACCCACTCCTGGGAGCCAATCAGCTGAGCTAGGTACCCTCTGTGGAATGATGCCTAGGAACAGACTTGAGGGTGAACCTTTTCCCTCTGATCCTCTCCTAGATTATACAGGTCCTGGCCCAAGGCTGGAGGGGAGGGGAACTGGATTATGGCAGCAGGCCCCACCTCCAATCTCCATGCATTTATTGGCTTTTTGGTACAGAGCCTATGCTGAACAACTGGTGAACCCATGCAGCCATTGTCCCTCAGTATCTCATTGTCCCTTTGGTCACATGAATAAGACTTTTATCTTGCACATATCTCATAATGGATTAAACATTTAAACTTTGGGCCGATCTACATTGCGTCCGCCATCGCAATGTATTCAGTGTCCCATCGGGTTAAATGCTCTCGCATTAAAACATGATTATTCACACTCACCCATTTTTCCCATTGCAGTGCTTCATCGAATGCACGAGCTCAGTTCACACTTGAGCACTGTGCTGTTTCCCTGCTGTTTTCCTGCGCGTGCTTGTCTGATCTTGGATGCTAAGCGGGGTTGGCCCCGGTCAGTAGTTGGATGGGCGACCGCCTGGGAATCAGGCTTCCTGCATTGAGCAGGGGGTTGTTCTATCCCCTCAAATGAGACTAAGTTTTATCCCCTCCTATCCCCTGCTCCAGATGTGTGTTGTTTTTTTTTTTAAATTCAGGCATTATCCTCGCAGAATCGGGGCTTCTCCGCGATGTTTTTTTTCCGTAATTGAGGCATGATCTTCGAAGCTTCAAAGTTGTGAAGCTTCACAACTTCGAAGCTTTGAAGATCATGCCTCAATTAGAAAAAAAAACATCACGGAGAAGGCCCGATTCTGTGAGGATAATGCCTGAATTAAAAAACAACAACAACATCCAGAGTGGGGGATAGGAGGGGGTAAAACTTAATCTCATTTGAAGTGATAAAACAACCCCCTGCTCAGTGCAGGAAGCCTGATTCCCAGGCAGTCTCCCATCCAAGCACTGACTGGGACCGACCCCGCTTAGCTTCCGGGATCAGACAAGTGTGCGCACATCCAGCCCTTTGCTTGTTGCTAAGGAAACAGGGGCTGCTGAAGAAGCTATGTGATCGGTAGCTGGAAGAAGACATGGGGCCGTCGAGAGCTGTGATTGGACAGGAGAGAAATACAAACACCACCACATATGGACAGGCGGGGGAGGGGACTACGACTGGATATGGTAGTGAAGGCGGAAAATCAGAGCACATTAAGGGGAAATACTGGGATATTAGGGTATTGAAAGCGGGAGCACAGAAGTGGGAAATTCCGGTTCCAATTTGAGGCGGCTACTGTGTAGTGTGAAAGGCGGCCGGGCAGTGAAATTGGAAGTGAAAAAAGGTGGTAAGTGTAGATCCAGCCATAGTCAAATACTGAAGAAAAGCCTACAATGAGATGTCAGAAAATCCTCAGCATGCAACCTCAAATGGAATTAAGTCTTAAGATGTCACATGTTCTCTGTCACCTGTGCTATGAAATCTCACTTCACCTCCAGCTCTGCATGCACCTCCTCTCTTCTTAGAAACTGCTCATTAGCTGAAATGAAGACAACAGAGTCAGCAAGGAAACAAGACTCATTTATCATGAGCCAAAGAACTGATCTTGCCAAGATCCTAAATGAAGTAATCAGTGGTGCTGCATAGGGAAGCATATATTTTCTTTCACCCATAGGAAAAAAAAAGGAAGAAGCTTCAGCTTTCTAAATTACTAGTACCTTTAGGAAATCTGATCTGGGGGAAATTAGCGTTACTTTTTCGGATTACGGTAAAAGCTTTGTTATAGATATGATACAAAGCACACTGATGCCAAGTATATCTCAGCCTAATCTACCTTCCAGGATTTATAAGTGTAAAATAAAATAAGAATGCACTTTTATTTTATTTAGATTTTTATTACTAATTCCAAGAAGCCAAAGTGCAGAACAAAACACTAAAAGAGAATAGAACAACATACAGACAATGAGATGCTAACTCCTAGTCTCTTAGGAAGTGTTCCCATGAACAGGCTGCTCTATTTGTAATCACCTGAATGGAGTAATCAGGAAAGGGCACTGAGATGTCCTAAGGTTAACTTCATGTTGTAGCAAACATGGAGAATGACTACAGAGAAGTTCCAGATAAGACATTGACTGAGTCTCAGAAAAAGTCACAGTTAATGTGAATTCACCTAATTCTATACTTTCAAACTGCTATGCGAAAAAAAACTTCACATCCTTCAAAATGCACACTTTTCCCAATTTTGCAATGGAATTCTCCAATTAAAAATGCATTAAAATATGTATATCTGAAAACATAATGTTCAGATATGCATTATATTAGGAAAATGGCTTGCAATGCATGCAAAAATGCATGTATTAGGAAGAATGTGCCCAAAAATGCTTATGAATTTTCATGCATAATTTTTTCATGCATAATTTTCATGCATATTTTTAAAAAAATAAATTCTCAACATTCAGGACAAACCAAACTTAAGACTAGAGAAATTCACAATATTTGAGATGAACCAAACTTAAGTCTGAAAAAAGGAGAAACTGAGAGAGATTGAAATTGACAGATTCATCCAACTGACAGATTCAGCCATCCCAAGTCACAGTGTCCTGAAGTAACAGCTGGGGCTGTTACTGGAGGCCATTTTACCACACTTCTGCGCAATTCCTACCCCTCTTTTTTCTTATTACTTATGGAACCAATATATTTGAATGAGGAGTCATATTCTAACGTTCAATAAAAGTACGTTTTACATGGCTGAAGGACATCTTCTGAGCCTCTTGAAGGACATGATGATGACATTGTTCCCATGCCACTGTTCAGCATAACACTAGTGAGGAACTGTCCAGATTCTAAGACAGCCTTCCCCAATACTGTGCTCTCTGGATATGTTGGACTACAACTCTCATCATTTCCAGCCAGCATGGCCATGGTTGGTGGGGATGATGAGGACAGTAATACATCATTTGATATGTTGTCTTCTGTGGTCCATGTGGCTGCTACTGAAAAGCCTTTCCCATGTACTTGAAATGTACATTGCAGCAGAAATCCATGCAAGCACTATTTGCAAATGTTACTTCCCAAACCAGATCGAGCTTCAGATGTGCTAGTTAAGAGTCTGAGATCTATGCAGATTAGGGTACCTCTGTGAGTAGGGATGGTGTGGGTGCCTGTCTCGATCTGGGATTCTGGTGGACTGCCCATGCCCCCAAACTGCTCCACTGAGCTCCTGCCCTCGCTTGACCCCCTCCCACACTTGCTGAGCTGTCTGCAAGTTACCCAGGCCCCATTTGCCTCTGCTGTGATCATCATGTTTTGAAAAAACATGGCAATTGCAATACTATGCACATAGACTTATATGCAAAATAAGGGAGCCAGCATGGTGTACTGGCGAGAGTGATGGACTGGGAGCTGGGAGATCCAGGTTCTAGTCCTCACTCAGCCATGGAAGCTCACTGGGTGACTTTGGGCCAGTCACAGACTCTCAGCCCAACCTACCTCACAGGGTTGTTGTTGTGAGGATAAAATGGAGAGGAGGAGGAGGAGAATGTAAGTCGCCTTGGGTTCCTTGCAAGAGGAAAAAAGTCAAGATATAAATGCAATAAAAATAAATAAATAAATAAATAAATAAATAAAATGGTGCTGTGAACCTTGCAAAATACACAAACTGGCCTACATGCAAAATGGCGCCGTGTATATGGGCAACTCATGGCACCATTTTGCATATAAGTCTATGTGCATTTTTTGCACATAGACTTACACACAAAATGGCACCATGAATCACCCATATATGCAAGATTCATGGTGCCATTTTGCATATAAGTCTATGTGCACATTTTTTCTAAACATGGTGATCACAATATTGTGATCGCAATATTGTGAGTGCAAAACATGGCGATCGTGGCAGAGAGGGACAGGACCTGGGTAAGTGCAGGCAATTTGGCTAGTGAGCGTGGGGCTCGTGCGTGGGTCTGGGGATATGCAAGTGGGGGCAGGGGGCTCCTGTCCATCCCTACCTGTCAGTAGTGCTTCGCAAACATAAAAACATGTGGCAGAGCAGCTTTTAAACTAAACCCTGGGGGCAAGCTGACAGGAGTTAGGAAGCATCTGGTTCAGGTTAAATCATCCCAAGGGGATGAAGATGAAAATGTTTTTGATTGCCCAGAAGCGGAAGAAATAGGCCATGAGTATATGGTAGAACATGATAGCCAATCAAAGAGGCCTAAGTGCCATAGCAAAAGATGCACATGCCAGAGACATCTGGGGAGGGACACAGTGTATAGGTGTTTCTATGCAAATACTAGAAGTCTCTGAGCGAAAATGGGAGAGTTTTGGTTTTAAAGGAGAACGTGTATTTAGTGGGCATTACAGAAACCTGGCAGAATGGAGAAAACCAGGAGGATATGGTCATCTACAGGAAGGACAGGGAAGGGCTTACTGGGGGAGGTGTTGCTCTGTACGTCAAAGAGGGCATAATGTCGAGCAGACTAGAACACCTAAAAGGGGCAGACTCTTCCACACAAGTGTTGTGGGTGACAATACTGGGCTCCAAAACTAATTTAGTGCTAGGAACATGCTATCATCCCCCAGACCATAATGCTCAGGGTGACCTTGAGATGGAAAACAAAATCAGGGAGGCCTCCAGATGATGAAGCATTGTAATAATGGGTGACTTCAATTACCCCCACATTGACTGGATACATGCATATTCTAGTCATGACAAAGAGGTTAAATTTCTTGATGCCCTAAATGACTGTGCCCTAGAACAGCTGGTCATGGAACTGACCAGAGGGGAAGAGACCTTGGATTTAATCCTAAGTGGTGTCACCCAAGACCTAACCCAAGCTGTAAATGTTGTTGAACCAACTGGAAACAGTGACCACAGTGCTATCAGATTTAACATATATTTAAGTGGAAAATTGTCCAGGAAGTCCAACACAGTCACATTTGACTTCAAAAGAGGAAACTTCTCTAAAACGAGGGAACTGGTGAAAAAGAAGTTGAAAGGGGAAGTCAAGAGGGTCAAATCCTTTCAAAATGCTTGGAGGTTGGTCAAAACTAGTGCTGTGCCAAAAATTTCTCCCACATTTTCCCAACCATTCTCATTCAATTTGATAGAACAGAAATTGCTTCTGAACAGAAATTCAATACTGAAGAAATTTCAGAGAAATTCTCAAAGGTTGGGTTTGGGCTGCTTGGGTTTACTTTACTAAGGAGGTGGCCAAGCAATGAGCACAAGTGTCCTGTCTTGCATTGTACATTCACCTCTCTGGCAGCCTGTAGCCTCCTCAGCTTCCTACATTTCAATTAAAGCCCAGTGGAAGGCAACATGAGGTAATTCCTCCTACGGGGCTTTTTCAGCTCAGGAAGTGCAGGCAGCCTGGGAGGCTAGCTGTGATTAGGTAAGATCAAAAACACCACAAAAATACATTATAAAACACCCTGAGAATGAGGCAGAGCAATGGAAGCCCCTTTCATGGGGAAGAAAACGTTCTGGAAGTTGGGAGGACAGATTTTGGCAAAGTACTAACTCCACCTCATCCCTGAAGTTGGACACAACACTGCCCCCCCATACCTGCTTTGTGGTGGATGCAAAATGGGGGCCAGAGGCCTGCCCACACAGTTGATGCTGCTGCAGCATGAAGACCCCCAAAACCCTTAGGAAAGAAGAAAGAAGCTGTGCCACAAGCCCTGCCAATGGGGAGCCCAACCTTGGGCGAAACTGTTGAGAATTTCTCCTTCCCCTGGAGAAATTTGGTGAAATTGCCACCCAAATTTATCTGCCCACAAAGAAGGTGGAGAATTTTGAGAGGCCATCTGCACACAGCTCTAGTCAAAACCACAATGATAGAAGCTCAGCTAAAAGGTATACCACGGGATAGGAAAGGTAGCAACAAGTCCAAGAGGTCGCTGGCATGGTTAACAAGTGGTGTCAAAGAAGCTATTAGAGAAAAGAGAGCTTCCTTCAGAAAATGGAAGTCTTGCCCAAGTGAGGAAAACAAAATGATCCCTGGCAGTATGGGCTGGCAATGTCATCACCAAGTACAGAATGTTTTGCCATGGGAATGAATGGCAAACAGCGTATTCAGGGTTACCGTCGGGGTGGAGGCTAAACATGATATTTGCCTGTGTGGTCTGGGTGCCAACAGCTGTCAAGCTTGCTCTTTTCTGCATATCTTCATCATGTGTTCTGTCTCATGGATGTTGCTAGAATGTGACTTATAGATAGATTATATATACATGCCAGGCATGCACATGCGATAGAATACTGGTTCGTTCTCATCAGCTGCCTCTTCAGATCAATACAATTGCCTGAAATGAACAGGACAGTTGGGTCCATAATACACTAAGCTTATTTTTATTCAAATTTTCTTTTTACTTGACAACTTCTGAATGCTGGTAAAGATCTTTCTGTTTTGCAAGAGCATATACTATAGCCATTCATTTATGCTGAGCACTAGGATAAGGCGTTGCAAGATGATGAGCTCCAAATAATTGCACCGGCAAAGGAAAGAAAATGGTTATCTCATTGCTGAAGCAAAATCTACTCATTGTGATGCAGCAGCTCAGAAAAGCAGTACCATTTTCTTATTTTTCACAGGAAAGAGCAGCTTTATAATGCTGTCCAGATGATTTTGCCTTTCCACAAAGTTTCACTCTACAACATGTTCATTGTTCATAGGAAAGAAACGAATTTTCTGAAATTTCATAATGTGTTTCAAGAATGTGAATATATATATATGATGAGAGGATGTATCCTTAGCAAAATTTAAATAAGAGGCAAATGGCTATGAGAGGCATAAGATAATCTTATGAAGCTTTGTGTTTGTTTCATGTTTGCTAAAGCTGGTAATAATGCCCTCTTATGGATACTGAACATATAACATTGCTAGGAAAAGTTACATATTTGCTCAAGAAAATCTGAAGTTATGGGCTGTCAGATGGAATTATGGGAATAAGAAAGGAGTATCTAGAAATCTTCCTTAAGCATCCCAAATTTTAATGAGAATAAATTATGCATAGCTTGGATCCTAAAAAAAAAAAAAAGTAAACTACAGGAAGTTCACAGAAGGAAAGTTTCCTGTCCCCTCCTCCCACGTACTGCCAAAAATAGCTTCTGTGGAGAGTGACTGACAGTGGGAGAATTGTGAGGGGGGGGGGAATTTTGCTCCTGTGAACATCCTATCAGTGGAGGCTGGTGGCTCCGATTTCAGTGGGGCTGTAAATCCATTCTAGTTTCAGTCAGAACCAGCCAGAACTCTAAAGGAGCTATCCAAAGTACTGACCCCTATTCCTGAAATGGGTCAAGGAGCATGGATAGCTCCTTTAGAATTCTTTCTGGTTCTGACCATAACCCAGAATGGATTCACAACCCATTGAAATTGGATCCAAGAGCCTCCACTGTTCTTCACGTTAAGCTATTTTAGGATTTAAGTCCAATTTGGGGTGATTCTGCTCTCCCCAGCATCTTTGCAGCCCTCCCCACATTGTTCAGGAACCGCTTTCCCCTTTCTGGAGAGGCTTTCTGGGTTGCACAGGTTGCAGGGGGAGAAGGATACGATGAAAATCTTTCAATCTGAAAAACTCCTTATGTGAAGTTATCTTAGGATCCAAACCCATGTGTTGAATACTTTAAATGGGTTATGAACATTACTTTAGAGGGCTGGAAAAATAAGTCACAGAGCAGAAACCCTGTAGGAAGCACCACATTCATGATTAGTGAAAAACGGTTATAATTTTGGGGGTAAAAACAATAAGACTGAGGCTGATTCATATGAGCATTACAAAAGTGGTAGAGTAACAGCCAGGTGTTTTACTACTTCATTTTCCTGTGGAGAGATGTTGGGCTGAAATCATACTCATATGAAAACTACACAAATTGCTGCACCAGAGAGAAGCCTGGGAAACCAGCTTTTTCTCTGGGCCAGTGCATTCCACCCTTTACACATGGGGCCAATTTCAGACAAATACCAATCACTATCTGCTAATGGCACAGTGTGGAGAAGGAAGAACAATCCTGCTGGGTGAGACCAAAGGTACATCCTGGCCAGCATTCTACTTTCAGCATCATCTGTTAGGGGTGGGAGGGAGTTCTTCACTTTCCTCTAAACAGCTGGTTGGTGCTACAACCAGCTATCTCACAGGGGCTAAACAAATCTAGCCAGAATTGCTGGATATGGCTTCTCAGCTTCTGCTTCTGTGCTCACATGGCCTAGCCTAGCTGGGTAAGGCCAGAGCCTTCATGTATTATTCCTAAAGCTATTTTCATTTGAGAGTAGCATATTATTTTGCAATGTTTAATCTCATTGCAGCTAAATTAATGTCTTTAATGCATAACTTTCTCCCTAATTAAATAAAGGGGGTTTCTTTTCATCATTGCCACACTTGATTCAATAGGTTCTTCATGTGGAATGTAGGCCTCCTTATCAATTATGTCACACATTCAAATATATGCTTTGTTGTGAGTCTACAAAGCAATTCTTGTATTTGTTTTCCAAACTGTCTCACGCATTTTGACTTACACCCAGCAATGTCAACATGCGTGTGCGCCTCTGTGTGTTTAAAATTTCACTTAATAAAAAAATCACATGATGGTTAATAACAGAATTAAAACATCCAGCAAAACACCCACCCACACACACGTGCGTGTGTTAGTGCTATATCTGATAAACACATTAATTTATTAATCAATTTTGAACATGAGTAGAGGCCTCCAGAATCAGGATCCCTGCTTTATCAAGTAGAGTCCCTATTCAGACCTTTCCCCTCAACACCTTTTCTACTGTGGCACCCTGGCTGTAGAATGAGCTCCCTAGAGAGGTTCGCCTGGCACCTACGTTGTACTCTTTTCGGTGCCAGGTGAAGAGCTTTTTATTTTCCCAGCATTTTAGCATTCTAGTCTTTTACCTCTGCTGTTTTAAATCTGTGTTTTAAATATCTGCATTGCTGCTAGGTTTTACTCTGGTTGCACTTTTCTGTTGTCATTTTAAGATTTCAATTTTATATTGTTTTATGTTGTACTTTGTGGTTTTAATTTTTATGAACCGCTCAGAGCACATCGGCTATTGGGCTGTATAGAAATGAAATAAACAACCAAACAAATAAATAAACAAACAAACATGGGAAGAGTGGGGACTGAGTGGGCAGGGACATGGATGTTGGGGGTGGGGCTTGTTTGCATGCCCCACCCCCTCTTCACTTTTAGCCCTCACATGGCCAGGCTGAAAGCCAGCACAGGGCTACTGTGATGAGAAAATGGTAGAACCAGTCTTTCCCACATTGCTGAGCTGCTGTGAGTGACCTATAAAGGGTCCAAAGCAGCATTCCCCAACCTGCTGCCTTTCAGATGAATTGGACTACAGCTCACATCATCCCCAGACAGCATGGAAATGGCTATTTTGGTGAGGTATGATGAGAGTTGTAGTCCAACACATTTGAACACACCAAGTTGGGAATGACTGGCCCAATGCATTCACAGGGGGAGAAGCTCTGCATGATTTCCCCCAAATTTAGCTACAGTTGCTCTGGAAGTTTCTCATAAGAGAAATGGACACAACATCACTGATGTAAAATGGCAGCTGTGCCAGGTCCTGCCTTGGCACAATGCTGCTTATGGCTCTTAGAGCTTGAAACAAATGCTGACTGTCTGTGTTTAGTCTGTATGATTCAGGCTAGGCCAGAGATAACTGATGATATATATAGAATCATAGAATCACAGAATAGTAGGGTTGGAAGGGGCCTACAAGGCCATCGAGTCCAACCCCCTGCTCAATGCAGGAATCCAAGTCAGAGCATCCCTGACAAATGGCTGTCCAGCCTCGTCTTGAAGGCCTCCAGTGTGGAGAGCCCACCACCTCCCCAGGTAATTGGTTCAATTGTCGTATTGCTCTTACAGTCAGGAAGTTTTTCCTGATGTTCAGACGGAATCTGGCTTCCTGTAACTTGAGCCCATTCTTCTGTGTCCTGCACTCTGGGATGATCAAGAAGAGATCCTGGCCTTCTTCTCTGTGACAACCTTTCAAGTACTTGAAGAGTACTATCATATCTCCCCTCAGTCTTCTCTTCTCAAGGCTAAACATGCCCAGTTCTTTCAGTCTCTCTTCATAGGGCTTTGTTTCCAGTCCCCTGATCATCTTTGTTGCCCTCCTCTGAACCCTCTCCAGTTTGTCTGCATCCTTCTTAAAGTGTGGTGCCCAGAACTGGACACAGTACTCCAGATGAGGCCTAACCAGTGCTGAGTAGAGGGGAACTAGTACTTCCCGGGATTTGGAAGCTATGCTTCTATTAATGCAGCCCAAAATAGCATTTGCCTTTTTTGCAGCCACATCACATTGTTGGCTCATATTCAGCTTGTGATCGACAACAATTCCAAGATCCTTCTTGCTTGTATTGTGGTTGAGCCACGTATCCCCCATCTTGTAACTGTGCACTTGGTTTCTTTTTCCTAGGTGCAGAACTTGGCATTTATCCCTATTAAATGTCATTCTGTTGTTTTCTGCCCAGTGCTCCAGTCTATCAAGATCACTTTGAATTTTGTTTCTGTCTTCCAAAGTATTAACTATCCTGCCCAATTTTGTGTCATCTGCAAATGTGATCAGCATTCCTTGCACCTCCTCCTCCAAGTCATTAATAAAAATGTTGAAGAGCACTAGGCCCAGGACTGAGCCCTGCGGTACCCCACTCGTTACCTCTCCCCAGTTTGAGAAGGTCCCATTGATAAGCACTCTTTGAGTCCGATTCTGTAGCCAACTGTGGATCCACCGGATCGTTGTTTCATCTAGCCCACTTTGAGCTAGTTTGCTCATCAGGATATCATGGGGCACTTTGTCGAAAGCTTTGCTGAAGTCGAGCTATATGATGTCTACAGCATTCCCACGGTCTACAAGGGAGGTTACTTGATCAAAAAATGAGATCAGATTTGTCTGGCAGGACTTGTTTTTGACAAATCCATGTTGGCTTCGAGTAATCAATATATTAGTTTGCTTTCTTTCATTTTTCTTCTCTTTTTCATTTTTCTTTAAATCCTCGTTCTCTAAAATGGATATGATATGCTGTATTCAAATATATTGTTTGAGGGTGTATTGTGCACACTCATTTATATATCTAGTATAAAATATATCACTGATTGTTGTAAGGTTGCTTCCAAGCTTTATTATTATATAACATTATAATTTCATCATCATCATCATCATCACTATAAGACTACTTAGTAAGATTTTTGGTTGGTTAAACTGTTAAGCTTTATTATTACTATTATATTTTAACTTAAGGGCAATATATGGTTACTGGGAATGAATTGTAGGCCTGCTTCCTTGCTATAAGACTGATGATATGATATTGAAATGTAAGGTTGATTATTAAATTGTAATATTGCTAATGTTATAGGTATAGTTTTTAAAATAGAATGGGATCTGAAGCCCGTGTGTACTGGAGTTTAAATTTAACCCTTCAAAAAAAAAAAACCAAAACCCCTTTTCTTTTCCTTTCTTCTCCTTTTCATTATTGTTGTGTCCTCCTAAGAATATTGTATTGTTGGGAAATTGTAGTTACTGATCAGGTTGTTGTTATTGTTTATTTCATTTATAAAGACAAAAATAAATAAAAAGTATTTTCAAAAAAAGAAACAAATGCTGAGGTAAGATTCTCCTGAGGCCCCTGTTTGACATTTATCTGTCTCATGTTGTCCATGGACATGGTCACACTTAGATTAGATCCATTAAGTAGTTCTCCCTTAGAGTAGATCTCATTATTTTCTAGGGTCTGCTTTAAGCATGACCAAGTTTGGAGGATCCAACCCTATGATAAACAGTGTAATAATTTGATTACTTTGTAAATGCCATGCCTACCTCTGGTTAACTCTTATTAGGTAAATATTGAGCTTCAGAGGAATCACTGTGTTCTATTCTCCACTTAAGAGCAAGCAGATGTTGGGCTGTCAGTGAGAAATCCCACCTTTACTCACTGTTTCTTGTTGAAGTGATGCATCATTCTTGATGAGCTCCTGATTGACTTTTTGATTTAGCTTCATTAGCTGTTTTGCACATTTCTTTGATAGTGAGCTCTTGAAGACTTTTCTCTGGCTTGTGATTAGACATGATGACAAAACAAAATTGAATTGCTTTGAATTAGTGATTAGTTTGACAAAAGGGCAGATTGTGTGAGCTGGCATGAAGCAGTTGATAGAGCACAAAACCTACAACTAGAAGTATCAGCGGATTAACATAGAAGTGTGTTTACCAAGTGATAATGCAACCTCTTGGGCCATCTGGTTGTCTGTAATGTCTTGCCAAGTTGCATGGATTTTTAAAGAAATATATAGATGTGGATGGATGGATACAGATACAGATATATTTAGGTGGAGCCATTGACACTCCCATAACAAGAGCCACAGCAATGCACTGATGACCTTGCTTCTTGCTCCTATATTGCTACCTCATTGTTGTTCCGCCCAGGCCACCCATGCTCAGAACAAGAGTAGCCTTTGCCCCAGAACCCCTCTGAGCAGGCTGCTTCTTCCTCTGAACATGCATAGCCTGAGATAAGCTGCAAGGAGCAAGGTCACCAGTGCATGGTGGCATATAGGTAGCTGTGGCTCTTGCAGTGGGAGTGCCAATAAGTCTACAGTAAGGAATGATGAAAGCATCACTATGCTGGCATTATGTAACTGGCCGAGAACTAGCTAAGGAAGGAGAGTTGAAGAGCTCCAGTGGCTCCCCTGAGCCATCTGCAAATCCCTTCACATGTGTTTGTACATACATAGCTCTATGCACATGAGAGGGAATCGATGTAGGTTTATACTTTCAGTAGCTTTCCCCCTCTGCAAAGGAGGGGAACTATGAGAATGGTCCACCACTAGAAGCTAATGGATACTAATGGTTTCAAGAGGACTCGGGGGGATTTTCTGACTGGTATGGCTCATGCTCCTGTCGAAGCCCTGGTCACTCTGTGGGACATGGAATTGATCCAGGCAGGAATTGATTTTGGCCCCTCGAAATCTGTGGCGGAATGGCTTGCCCCCCCGCCCCCCCACGGATCCCCCCCGGGACGAGACTTACCTGGGGCGGATCTTATGGGCGGCAGTGGCTCCGGTGGTGGCTTCAGCGGCGGTGGCTGGTCTTCCGACCAGCTGCCACCGCCGCCATTTCCAGTCTTGTTAAAAAAAAAAAAGAAAAAAGACGGGATAGGCTACGTAAAGATTTATGTAGCCTATCATGGCTAGGTTTTTTTTTAAAAAAAACAGGACATGATAGGCTACGTAAATCTTTACGTAGCCTATCATGGCTGGGTGGGTTTAAAAAAAAACAGAATACGTACGCAAATGGCGGCGGCTACGGCCATCGCCATTTGAGTTCCTTATTTTTGGCCATCTTAGTCTACGTAAATATTTACGTAGACTATGACGGCGAAAATAAAGGGGAACGCAAATAGCGTAGCGGTCGCTATTTGCATCCCTTTTTGATTTGTCATTTTAGCCTATGTAAATCTAGGGATGTACGAAAGTCATTTACCTTTTCGCAGGGGTGCTTCGCGGTGGGGGGTAGGCGCTTCGTTTCTCCCCCCGAAGTTCAGGCGAGGGGTGGGAGGCATCCTGCCTCACCCGGCCGAAATTCAGGCCGGGGGGGAGGCTTCCCGCCTCGCCCGGCCGAAATTCAGGCCAGGGAGAAGCACCCCGTCTCCCCGGCCGCGAAACAAAGTGTAAAAACAAAAAACAACCCCCCCCCTTGATAGGCTACGTAATGATTAATGTAGCCTATCATGGCTAGATTTCCAAAGTCAGCCATGATAGGCTACATAAATTGTTACGTAGCCTATCACGGGTGACTTTGAAAAAAAAAAAAGCGCGTACGCAAATGGCGGCGCCCTATGGGCGCCGCCATTTGCGTTCCTTATTTGGTCCTGGTAGTCTATGTAAAGATTTAATCTTTACATAGACTACCGGGACCAAAATCTTTACGTAGACTACCGGGACCATATAAGGAACGCAAATGGCAGCGCCCATACGGCGCCGCCATTTTCATACGCGCTTTTTTTTTTTTTCAAACTCACTCGTGATAGACTACATAACGATTTACGTAGCCCATCATGGCTGACTTTGGAAATCTAGCCGTGATAGGCTACGTTAATCGTTATGTAGCCTATCACAGGTTGTTTTTTTTTTTTTACACTTTGTAATGGCGGCGGTGGCAGCCGGTTGGAAGACCGGCTGCCGCCCCTACCCCCGATGAAAGGCCGACGAACCGCCGCCAGGACCCGCCGCTGGGAGGGACATTCGCCAAAGGTAAGTCCCATCCTGAGGGGGGGGTGGAGAATTTCACCGCCGATTCCGGGGGGCCGAATGTGTTGGCGCTCGGCCCCCTGAAGATTCGGGGAGAAATTCTCCACCATCCCTATGTAAATCTTTACGTAGGCTAAAACGGCGAATCAAAAAGGGATGCAAATAGCGCCTGCTACGCTATTTGCGTTCCCCTTTATTTTCGCCGTCATAGTCTACGTAAATATTTACGTAGACTAAGACGGCCAAAAATAAGGAACTCAAATGGCGGCGGCCGTAGCCGCCGCCACTTGCGTACGCAGGTTTTTTTTCCCCCAGAGCCCTCCGTGGCCGGAAATCCAGCTGCAGACGGCTCTGGGCTGGGCTGGGCCTGGCCGGCTGCTCCGCGGAGCTGCCGCGGAGCACAGCTGGCCATCAAGGATTCCGGGGGGGAAGGAACAGATCGCCTCCCCCCAGTCGAGGATTCCGGGGGGAGGGATGGAATGCCTCCCCCCCACCATCAACATAATCCGTGAAAGGTAAGTCACTTCCGTACATCCCTAATTGGTGATCAAAAAGTCAGTGATTTAACATCTATCCCTTTGTCATAGTCAAATCACAATGTGCTGAGGTTTAGACTTTCAGTGGCCTTTCCCCTCTGCAAAGTGGGGGACTTATTAGGATGGTCCAGCACAGGAAGCTAATGAATACTAATTGTTTCCAGAGAACACTGGGGGATTTTCTGGTTAGTATTTTATATTTTTATTATTGAGATGCCTTTAAAATCTTTTTTGTATCATTCAGCTTTTTTTTGAAAAGCTTTTCTTTAATCTGTTTTATTATGTGATATAATTGTTTTGTTATCAAGTTGCATATAGTCATTGTGAATTTATTTGTATACCACATTTCCCACAATATATTGTGTTCAAAGCAGTTTACAAAAATAAACACAATAACCATAATTATAATACATGACAATTAGGAATGTCGGAGAAATATGCAATGGAATTAAATGACTTCAGATTTTCATGAATCTGACCTGTGGATTCTGCAGCAGACCACCCTGCCCCCTGTTGGGTAGATACTGCAAACCTGTGGAATGATTTTCTAACTTTCCTGAATTTTCCACAAATTTCATCGTAGAAAAATACTCAAGATAACCTCCCCTCAGCCAAACATGTGCATTTCCCCCATAGGCTAAAGCATGAAAATGTGCATTTCAGGGGAATTGTGCATTTTTGCATCTGTGAAATTGTGTGATTGCACATTTTGCACAATTGCTCATTTGCACAAATTTGGAGTTTAAAGGGGCAATCCTATTGGGATAGGTGGCCACCTCCGAACTCGGAGGCAACTGCCTATCCAATGCAGGGCAGGAGCAGCACCCTGCATTTGTGGCTCGACAGCTGATTTTGGCTGTCTAGCTGCGGGAAGTTGGAATGGGCAGGGGGGGAGACACCGGATGACACATAGGAAGCATCAAAAAGGCACTTCGCCCCCCCCAGGAATGCCCCATATTCACTGCCCATGCTCCTCTTACGACTGCGGAGCACAGGGCCAATCTGAGCTGCCTACAAGGCAGCATGGGAGGGGGTGGAGGTTCTCAGGGAACCTACCTCAGAGCACAGGCTCCGCGGTCAGTTCCTGGCACTGACCTGTCCTGTGGCCACCAGCGGCCATAGGATTGCACCCTAAAAAATACAATTCTGTTGATGGGCGGATGATGGAATGAAAGGTGCCTGACAATCCATGAAACACAGACAGAACAGATTTTACACAATCCATACATCCCTAATTACAATGCAGTAGAAACTCAGTTACCATTAATTTAAAACATACCAAAAACCTAAATAAGCACAAGACATACCAATGGGTCAGTTAACAATATCCAGTAACAATAATATCAACATTATACTCACATTTAACAATTCACTAAACAATTGAATATATTGCTGTGGTTGCCTGTGTTGTGGCTGTTTTGCGGGGAAATAGATGACTTTATTCTCCAGAAATATCAGTTCAGCAACTTCCTTGAGCAGTAAATTCTCATACATATATATTAATAATCAGAGAAGTCCAACCACTACTCATCATAATTGTACTCCCACTATGCCCGTCTGTGCTTTAGAACCACATGTACACTTAAGTATGCTCAGAACAATTTAGAATTTACACCTAAGAGTGTGAACATGCGTTCAACAGAAATTCAAATCTTGTAAAACTAAAATATAAAAGAAATCTTTGATGAAGTGAAATTGCTTCTGAATAAACCTGGGGTATATATCTTAAGTTTCATATGCATTATTCACAATGCTATCTAGTTTCCTTCAAGGTGAGTGAATTAGAAGTGATATCCTAGCTAGGAAAATAATAGCAAAATATTACTGGTATTGACAGATATCATACCTAATTCAGAACAGGATTACATTACACTACACACACACACACACAACTATGTATTTAATATGTCAGCTTTCCTTTCTAGAGCTCTCTCTCTTTCTCTCTCTCTGTCTTTCTCTCTCTCTCTCCCCCCCCCCCCCAAGGAAGCTTCTTTTGGTCAGGTCCAGGGCTATTTAATATTGCAGATCATGCTACATCTAGCACCTTCAGACCATTCTCCAGGCTTAAACATTAAACTCTACAGAGAGTTTTTTATTTTGTTATTTTAGTGATTTTATACATAGATTTAAGAACAACACAACTCTGACCAACATAGCACTATTCGTCACCCCTTTCCACCTGTTTCTAAGCTCATGAACTTCTTATGTGGGATTCAGGGGTTTTACAAAACAACACCTCCCACTACACACACACCCAAGTTACTGTAGCAGTCACAATATGCCAGTACCTGCTATAAAGCTATTTTTCAGTGCCCACATGGCTATGATCTGACATAAATGCCAGCAAATGAATACAGATATTATGTTAAGCATTACTATATCAACTGGATAGGCATGCTGCAGATGATAATGCAAGTCTAATAAGTAGTACTGCTAGTGCTGCTATTATATTAGTG
This sequence comes from Heloderma suspectum, assembly GCF_057233095.1. NCBI lineage: Eukaryota > Metazoa > Chordata > Lepidosauria > Squamata > Helodermatidae > Heloderma > Heloderma suspectum. The sequence continues at coordinate 54,049,592 of NC_139460.1, read as the reverse complement.
AGTCTTGGAATGCAGGTCAATTGAGCCACAATCCTAAAGCCATTTATTCATGTCCATAGGTCCACTTCTGAGAATGGTGCCTTCAAGAATGGTGATGCAACATTTATCTCTGAGAAACTGCAAAACACCTTTCTCCAATAGCCAGTGGACACAATTATCACCTGCTCAGGATTTATTTGCAAATTTTCTTGCTGTGGGAAAAAATACACAAAAACACATTAAATCCAATAAATTATGCAGAGTTTGAAACACAGAGATGTGTTTTGATAAGTCCTTTGGGACAGTATCCAGGGTCTGTCTGACGGTGCTAGGTAAAATGAAATGGCTGCCACTAATGAAAAAGTGCAGCCTGCTCCCAAATGTAATGCTCCATTGTGGGAGTACAAAGTTTATGAAAACTAGGGAACTGCAGGCTTTTGCATAATAAGAACAAAAAAGCTTACTATGTGTAACTTTAAGTTTGTAAGCTACCATTTAAAGTTCTCCATGAGTTAAAAATAACTCTTTTAAACCACAAACACCACCAGAAACACATTCTATAGGAGCAGTCATGTCGTCTGCTGCAGAAAACGACAACGACATGCTTTATGGTACCTCTTAAAAGCTAACACATTTCTTATGATGTGATATTTTGTGGGCAAGAAGCTACTTCATTAGATTAACCTAATAATACTCCAGAGATAGATGCTTGCCAGTGATGTTCAAACTGGGCCTGCCAGACATACCCTAACAGTCTCTATTTACCAGGGACAATCTCTATTTTCTGGTACCTCTCTCTGGTACTGTCCCTACTTTATTTTCCCTACTTCATTGTTAGGAACAGAGGGACATCAGATCATCAGGGCTAGTGTGAGACATCGAACCACCTGAGGCTGCCATGCTCTTTCTCTCCCTTTCTGCTGTTAGTACTATCCTCTCTCTCCCTGCTTCTTGCTACTGCCTCCACCTCCTCCCTACATTACATTACATTACATTTCTATACCACCCCATAGCCAAACCTTTGGGGCTTTTTATCTGCTAATTGCCTTTCTAATAGGAGGCATCATAACCAAATAACCCCATCAGTCTCCAGGGCCACTTCACCCACAGTGCCTCACTCAGAAGAAGAAAGCCCTAGAGTGAGGCATTTGCCACAGAGGAAGAGTAGCTGGTGTGGCTTTCCAGAGTGCTGGCTGTGCAGGCTGATGCCTTGCTCTGAAGTCCCCTCAGAGTGAGGCATAGGCCTGCTGCTCCACAGAGTTATGCCATCTGGTTTCATGTGGTGGCTTTTGCTACACCAGAAGAGCAGCCAACATAGTTCTCTGGAGCAGCCACCTACCCTGATGGCTTGCTCTAAGGAATCCTAAGAGTGAGGCATTGGCCTGGGCCTAGTAGTAGCAGAAGCAAAACAAGGCAGGTATAGTTTCAACAGCACAGGAAGCAGTACATCCAATATACTCTATGCTGGTCAGACCTCACCTTGAATACTGTGTCCAGTTTAAGAAGGATTCAGATAAACTGGAATGAATTCAGAGAAGGGCAACAAAGATGATCATAGAATCGTAGAATAGTAGGGCTGGAAGGGGCCTACAAGGCCATCGAGTCCAACCCTCAGGTTGGACTCGATCAGGGGACTAGAAACTAAGTCCTATGAGGAAAGGTTGAAGGAAGTATGTATGTCTCGTTTTGAGAAGAGAAGACTGAGGGGGGATATGATACTACTTTTCAAATACCTAAAGGGTTGTCACATGGAAGAGGGCAGCAACCTATTTTCTATCATCCAAAACTGTAGGATATGAAATGAAGGGCTTAAGTTATAGGAAGGCAGATTTCAGTTGAAAAACATTAGGAAAAATTTTGTAACTATCAGAGCAGTCAGACAACGGAACCAACTGCCTAGGGAGTTGGTGGGCTATCCCTCACTAGAGGTATTCAAGCAGAGACTGTACAGCCATCTGTCAGGGTTGTTTTAAATTGGAATCCTGCACTGAGCAGGCGGTTGGACTCAGTGGCCTAAATGGTCCCTAACAACATTATGATTCTATGATTCAGGTGACCCTCCTAACTAGGCATGTATGTATGAACCCACCCCCATCCAGGTTCTCCAGGCGCCTGCCTGTCAGGAGTGCCCTAGCTGCCTCTTACAGTCCCCTCCAATAGCCAACTCAAGACACAGACGAAAAGGATTCTTTCCAAGGCTTTATTCCATTTACAACTTAATGACTCTTTCAGATGCTAATCACCAGCGAGTAAGCAAGGAACTGCAGTGGGGTAGTTAGCAGAGTAGCCTAAGCTCCAGGTAAGGCAGTTGGTCCTCATTTGAAGGAGGAGGGTGGGAAGAATCTGAACTTATGAGCTATGGAGAGGTCCTCCCTCTTACCCTTGGGACGCGACCGTTGTTTTAGCACCAAGTGAGCAGAGTGCCTCCTCTCGGCGCCCTCCATCTGGTGCCGCTCCCTGCATCTGTGCCGAGCGTCCAGCAAGCCCCCTTCCACTGCTCTCTCACTGCCAGGGTCACTATCTCTCTCAGGAATGCTGGCAGGAGGAATCTCTGCCAGCTGCTGTGCTTGTGAGAGATGAGCGAGCTCCTCTCCCACGGGTTGTTGCTCTTCCTCAGAATCAGAACTGCCCCGGGGCTCTATGGGCTCAGTTTCCATCCTGACATCGCCCAACCCCTGCCCCCCCTTGCTGGTCCCTGGACTGTGCTTGAGCCCCTCCCATGCATGGTGAGCAGCCCGCACTCACCCCAGCTGCCTCATCAAGCTTTGTGGTTGCCATTTTTTTGAAAAATAAAATGGCGATCACAAAAATGTGCATAGTTGTGTATGTGTGAAAATGTGCATTTTTGTGAATGTGTATATTTGTGTGAAATTTGCATTTTTGTGCATATGCAAATATGCGTATTCATGAAATGCGCATTTTCACGCACATGCAAATATGCACATTTTTGCAATCACCATTTTATTTTTCAAAAACTGGTGACTGCAGAGCTTGACAAGGTCGCCTGGGTGAGTGCGGGCCAGTTGCTGAGCATGGGCAGGGGGACAGCAAGGGCAGGGGCTTGGCGAGCGGGGCTCAGGGGTGCGGGCGGGGGGGGTTCTACCAGATTCCCAGACAGAATCGGGTGCCCGTGCCATCCCTACTCCCAACAGTGGGAGGGAGAGCAACCCACTGCCCTTCTGGATCTACCACCTGAGCTGAAGGATTCCCCCCATCTCATAGGATGGCCAGCCCTGAAGATCATTGGTGCATTGAGCTAAGCATTTCTACACTGATTGGCTCTAGATATCAGGAGTTTCAGACAGATGTCTTTCCTACTCCTGTCTGAAGGTGTTGGGATTGAACCTGTCACCTTATACATGTAATGCCTGTGCTCTACCACTAAGCTACAGCCTTTTGGGATGCCTTTAAAAATGTTAATATATAATGTGATGTGAGAATACAGGCATTACAGGCACAACCTCACTTCCCAGCTCCTTTGCTGAGATCACTTATGGTGGAAGGAAGAAAGAAGGTGGGCTCCTGGGCATCAGATAATCCTTAAAGAGAAAGCCACATGTGCCAGGCCAACTGCATCCTGCCAAGACCAAAATGCTAAACTTGGACATCATCCCAGAAGAAGAGTGCATAGGAGGTCTGGGCATTAATTTCAATTGTGAGAACATCTCCGAGAGACAGGTCTTACAGCTCTGTCTTGGGGCAAAGCTTCCTTGGATTTGTAGGGCACCTTATCTGACAAAGCAGGCAGTTGAACATGTATTGCTCCTCTCTTTGTGTTTCATTTTGAAAGAAATGCATTCTTTTTTCATTACATTTCTGGTGTGTGAATGGGAAAGCATTTACCCAGACATATGAATTGTTTTTCAAGGATTCCGAGGTTGGGGCTTGAGTTAGAAGGGTTAGTAGTAGAACTGGGGTTAAATTGTGATTGTATTTTTATTGTTTATATTACTTTAAAAAAATACATATGCAACCCAGGGAACTTTGGATATGGGGTGGCACAGAAATATAATAAATACATATAAATAAATGAAGAGCATTACGAAGATAAGAGCTAGACCTCTGAATCCAGCCCTTGGCTCTAATCCAAGAGCATATAATTGCATATAAAATATAGGATTGCAGAATCCTAGGGATTCTGACATCCCTAAGTCCAAACTAGGGATGTCAGAGAAATCTGCAACAGAACCAAATGAGTTTGAATTTTCATGAATCTGACCCATGGATACCACAGCAGACTGGCTTTCCCCCGTTGGATGGATTCCATGGACTTGCGGACCATTTCTCTAACTTTCCCAAATTTCGCACAATTTTTGTCATAGGGAAATACACACAAAAAAACCTGGCCAAAAATGCTCATTTCACCCATAGGCTGAAGTGTGAAAATGCACATTTTGGGGAAATTGCACATTTTTGTGCATGTGAATTTGCTCAAATGCACATTTTGCACCAAATTTGCACAGATTTGGAAACAAAACAAATCCAATTCCGTTCATGGGTGGATGACGGAATGAAAGGTGCCTGACAATATGTGAAACACAGACGGAATGGATTGTACACAGTCCGCAGATGCATACTCCAAACCCTGGTATCTCCAGGTAGAGCTAGGAACCCCCCCCCCTTTCTGGAGAGCTGCCGCCAGTCACTGCAGACAATTCTGAGCTAGATGGCCCAAAGGTCAGTCAATATAAGGCCTATGTTCTCCTTGTGTACAAGGGTTACATAGCCATCTTTCTTGCTAAAACACATGCATACTTCACTATTCCACTATGCATACTGTGCAAGACATCAGGAGAGGAGAACTGAAGATATGATATGGGATAAAGAAAGGAGAGAATGTCAGGATCATACTCATCAAGTTTTTCTTGCCATTCATGCTATGACTGTTGGTACATTTAGCAAAAGTTTCCAGTTACATTATTATCCAACCCACTGTTCATTGTAACACACTAATGTACTTTGCAAAGTACTCATTGCAGTAATAGATAGCTTTCAATTGATAACAGTATTAAAAACAAACAGTCCTGTAGCACCTTAAAGAGCAGTGTTCATAGGTATTTCAGCATCCTATGTCAGTCTTTGTTTCCTAACTATTCTGCCATGCAAATTAAAGAAACAAGGCATGTACAGTTGGGCCAATGATACAATTAAGGAGGGCATGAAAGATTGCTTCCTATCAGTATTGGGCCCAGATTCCCTGCAGAGACGTGGAAGCTCATTCTTTGTTAGAGTCAGAGGGGGAGGAACCAAGCCTCAAGGAATTCAAGGAGACAGAAATAGGGAAGGATTTTCCGAAGGGCAATTTAATCAGATGGTTCAAACACAAAGCCCAACCATAATGTCTCCTCCTGTGGAAACTCTCAAAGGGGGGAGGAGTTGAGCATGGCAGATGCACATATGACTATGAGACACAAAGTAAAGAGGAAGGACGGGCACAAAAAAGTAAGGCATTCAACCTGATTATCCCATCACCGGAGGTCTCTAGGGGAAGACCCTCCCTGAGGGTGGGTCCTGTGTTTTCAGGATCTGTGTTTTAGTTTACTGTCAGGGTTGTAATAACTGTCTGTCTTATTGTAGTTCATCCCTAAAGGGGTCTTTAACTCTAAAGCTATTAGAGTTGTGTTAGTGTAATCAGGGATTTTTGCATTAAGAATAGCTGATAGACTGATTGCTTAGCATACTAAAGCCTATTCATGTGGATATTGACTTCTTTGTAGGCCTACATGGCTCAGTCCCTGGACACACATACCCCCACCCAATCACAGACCACATGTGATCATTTCTCAGGACCCCCTACATTTCTGGTCAACTCACTGATTCTAAATATTGAGTAACTATTGTTACTAACAATTATGGTAGCAATCCTAGATTCACTTACCTGGGATTAAGTCTCATTGAACTCAGTGGGATTTACTGTGTAGATATGCACAGAATTGTGGTGTATATAGGCTTATGCACTTCGTATAAATGCCAAAGGCATAAATCGTTATTTCTTGAAAAATAAAAAAGGCAGAGAGGAGCCTGATGCATTTTGCCTTTGCTTATAATATCACTAAAGTTACTATGAGACATTAAAAAGTACTTGAAAGAATGATATTACAATACACAGCTTATTTGACAGTTTACCTTCCATATATCTAAATAACCCTTAAAAACTTGTTAAGAATCCTTCTTTCCCTTAGGAATGGCACCCCTACCTATGTACCTCCTTCTAGGTACATAGGTAGTACCTATGTACTACCTATGTACCTCCTTCCAGATAAATAAAATATCTTAGCAAAAGCAACCCAGGTAAATTTGACAGTCCTGGCCTCTCTTTCTCTGCTTGTTAGAGTGCCATGCGAGGGTTCTGCTGCTAGGGGATCTCACCACTAGGTAGAGTGGGTATTTAAGCATCTCCAAAAAAGAAGAAATGCTTCACCCATTGCATATGCTAATTGATATGTATGGATGCAAATTTAGAAATCATTTCTATAACTTAATACAAATTATATGCATCCCACCATAATGGAGAAGATCATGGCTTGGTCTGCTCAGTCTGTGTCCATGTGCCAACGGTGAATAAGAAACTTCGAGGCCCCGATCTCCTCCCTTTATTATGATTATGTCTAGGGCTGTGCACTGTTTTGGCCCGAGGCCTGAAGCCTAAGCTGAAGCGAGCTGCTTTGGGCCCCTTCAGGCCCCTTCTGATGTGAAGCTGAGGGGGCACGAAGTGACCCAAAGTGGGTTGGGGGCTCTCCAAAGTGCTTCAGCGTACTTTGGAGCTTCAGCACCTCGGCCCAGCCACGCCAGCACCTCCAGCTCTTTACCGGAGCCATCACAAAGAGGACTCACCAATGTCATTGCTGCCACTGCCATCACTGCCACCGCTATCACCGCTGTGGCCGCAAGAGATGGCACGGGCGCCCATTTCATTCCCAAATCTGTCAGACCGCTGGCACCCATGGAGGTGGTTGTGGCAGAAATGAGGACAGTGACCTCTTGTGATGGCTGCTGGCGCATGTCTTGAGGGCCCAGGTTGAGGGCTTGCGCAGTTGAGGGCTTGCGCAGCATGGCAAGGGTGTCAGCCCCCCCCAAGCAGATCAAGGGCTCCCCGAATCAGCCTGAAGCATATCAGGCCCACCTCAGAAGCCCCAAAGCGGCTTCTGAGTCAGTTCGGAGGGTCCAGGCACAGCCCTGATTATTTCTCTTTAAACCATCATTCTTTAAGTCATTAAACAATGACTTAACCATTTTGCAACAACACTGATTTGGAGAGAGAATCTCAATGGTCATTTACAAGAACAACCATGTCTACTTAATCTCAAGTAGGGATGGGTGAATATTTCAATTTTCACTAATATTTTATTTATTTATTTATTTATTTATTTATTTATTTCTATACCGCCCAATAGCCGAAGCTCTCTGGGCGGTTCACAAAAACTAAAACCAAACAACACACAATAAAACAATTTAAAATATATAGAACATTAAAACCACAATATAACAATACAACCACAATAAAACCTAGCAGCAGTACAGGAGTTTAAAATACAGATTTAAAACAGCAAAGATAAAAATTTAGAAAGCTAAAATGCCTGGGAAAATAAAAAGGTCTTCACCTGGCGCCGAAAGGAGTACAATGTAATATCCACTTTCCCCTAATATGCTGAAGCTGAAGCTCAAATATTTTAGCCACCTAATGCGAAGAGAAAACTCTCTGGAAAAGACCCTGATGCTGGGAAAGACTGAAGGCAAAAGGAGAAGGGGACGGCAGAGGATGAGATGGCTAGATAGCATCACCGATGCAATGAATATGAACTTGAGCACGCTCCGGGAGAGAGCGCAGGACAGGAAGGCCTGGCGTTCTATGGTCCAGGGGGTCACAAAGAGTCTGAACAACGACTGAACAACAATGCATTTTTTGATTCCAGAACCCCATTGTAAAATTTGTGTATTTTGAAGGATAATTCAGTTTGCGTATTGGTTCGAAAGTGCAAAAATAGGTACATTTGCATTAAAGTGTGAACTTGAACAAATTTCTCTTCCACCCCTAATCTCAACAGAACCAGTCTTGGACTAGACAGACCTTAAATTAGAGGATTGTCCTGTATAAAGTAGGAGGACACATGGCCACCCTACCACTTGGTAATGCGAAAAGTTGCCCCAGATAGTTCCATTGTTCAAGCAAGCATAATTTTCTCATCCTATGAATAGCTCCACAAGCACAAAGGGTGGAGTATAGAACCTGGCCATTAGAGAACTTGTTTGGTGAAGGCAATTCAAAGTGGAGATAATTTGTCTGGAGAAAATGTAGAGGTGCTACATTTGATAGCAGAGTGCATATCAGAGGGCTATTTGAGGATGGAGCACTGGGAAGCAAGGTTAATTTGTCTTACTTTGGAGGTGTTTGTTGTTGAATGTGTGCACGCATGTGCATATTTCAGCCTAACCCTTTGGTTCAGTACAGCCTGCATCCGAGCCTAAATCTTTATTCAGCACAGAAGCAGTTTGAATATGTGTCACCTAGCTTGCTCCAGATGGTGGAAATAATTTGCCTGCCAATGGTATTGCCTCTCTTGAGATGAAGAAGAAATAAACAAATGACAGGATGATGACACAGACCTCCTTTCTAACCAGCTGGTCTGTATTCAGTAGCCATAGTGGAAATGACTTAACCATCTTAACAAATTGATTAGGAGAGAGAATATTAAAGCTCAATGGTCATTTACAAAGACAGCCGTGGCTACTTAATCTCAATAGAACAAGCCTTTGATTGATAATTAAGTATTTGATTATCTTTTGTGAAGAAATGGTTGGTTACTACTTTGCTACTTCATGAATTATGTTATCGTCACCGAAAAGTGATCAGATGGAAAACATTCACATGGTATTTCAGATGCTAATGCTCTCCAGGTCTCAACATCCCCCCCCTCCCCACTAATTTGATGCCTCAAGGGTTTAAGGAATTGTCTCGATTACACAGTAAGAAAAGGGTAAGGAACCTCAATGCAATGGATAATTAATTCAACACTGTGTACTATCTCCCTCAATTGCTTAGCATTAAAAGACATTTCCTCAAACCTGGCCTTCGAAGAGGTTTTGTTGCTTTTGCAAATAGCAGGACTGTTACCTTGAAAACTCCAAAGACATGACCTTGGCTAAACATATTTGTGCCCAAATCAGTTAGCACACACATGGATTGCAAGATTTAACTGCATGCCACAAAATATTGAAAACTTAGGGTCATTTATTTTTTATTATGTATCTCTCCCAGGAGAGAATTGTGGTGCTGCAACCATAACCCTGCAACCAGGGCCGTTGTGGTTTAAAATCAGACTTTAAAAATGGAGCAGATGAGCAATAGTAAGTATTTTTAATATAGGTGAGGAAGAGGAAAAAAATATCCAACATTAATTCTTTCCTTTTCTTTCTTCTCACTTTCTCCCCCCCCCCTTTTCCCCCTCTCTCCCTCTGGCTCAGTTTGCACATCACAGCAACCAGGGTTTTTTAAAACAAAAACAAACAAACTGGGTTGTTGTGAATATGGCAGAGTGCTGGCACTTGCTGCCTGATCGCCCCTGCTGTGAGTGTGGGCAGCTAAGCAACCTAGGGATGGTCTGATGGTTTGTTTGCCATGATGTGTGATCCAGGAATTTGTTTAGTCACTCCCATTCACAGAGGGAGCAATCAGGCAGCATGCACCAGGCGTCTTCCTTTTCCTCCCTCCCTCCTTCTCTCTTTCACACTCACTCACACACACCCCCTTGTTAATAAATAACATTTCAGTAAGAAAACCACAGGGCATCTTAATTACTGGTATATTTGAATCTGTGGTCCAATTCTCTACATACAATATTTTATGAAGTACATTAACAAGGAGGGAGTGCTGTACTATCACCAATTTTTGGTCTGGTTGTTTAGATTTTCTAAGGATGATTGCCCACCAGCTGCAATATGTTAATAACCCTTTAATGGCATATGATGTTAGAGACTCTGTCTATCTATCTATCTATCTATCTATCTATCTATCTATCTATCTATCTATCTATCTAGACATGGAGCCTAGAAGGTACTACTTGCCTATATTAAGAGTTTTCAGGGATTGTGTCCTGAATCTGGCCATCTGTGGGAACTTTGTATGCAGAGAGAAAAGTGGATGCACTGAGTCCAGTCCCCTAGACCCTCCTGTAACTGCTTAGCAATAAAGGATGCCATTAATGATAATCGGCTCAGAAATATGACAGCTGTGTTTAGAAGCTGTGAAACTATTAACAGAACAGTGTGTAAGAGCCCAATAACCATTAACTGAACAGTATGCCAAAAGGGAAGAAAAAGCTTTGTTTTGCCAAAGTACATTCTAGATGTAACATGTTACAATTGCAAAAAGGCACATCACAGAGAGGACTGCTGTGGCAGGCCGAGTATTCTTTTCAAGGCAGTGGGACCACAGAAATCAAAAATGGAAAAGCACCATTATGATGCAGCAGGGAAATTAGTTGCCTTACTGCTCATCTCCCTTAGTTATGAGATTATTACACCAATTTTTAAAGAGTTACATTGGCTGCCTATTCACTTCCAAGCCCAATTCAAGGTCCTGGTGCTTATCCCTAAATGGTCTGGGATCCATATATCTGAAGGAGGATCTCTCCCTCTCAACCTGCCTTTGTCTTAAGATCTTCAGCAGAGACTGTTCTCCAGGTTCCTTTGCCGGAAAAGGTTGGGTAGGAACTAGACAGAGGCCTTTCTCCATGGGGACACCTTGGCTCTGGAACATCCAACCCATTGAAGCTCGGTTGGTATCATTTTGGTACCAGGTTAAAACTTACTTATTTGCCCAGGCATTTGAAAGTGTTATGCTGAAAATGTCAGCTGGTTCAAAAAGGGGCAGTGAGATTGTTAACGGGGACTGGCCAACGAGATCATATTATGCCAGTATTTTCGCAGCTGCACTGGCTGCCAGCCCCTTTCTGGGCCTGATTCAAAGTGCTGGTATTAACATTCAAAATATTCAAAAGCCTATACAGCTTGGGGCCAAGTTTCTGAAGGATCGCCTCCTTCCATATGTGCCTGCTCAGACCCTAAGATCATCTTCAGTGGTCCTTCTCCAGGAGCCCCTACCAAAAGAAGGTGGCTACTGGCTACCAGGAAAAAGGTGTTTTCTGCTGTGGTACCCCAAACTCCCTTGAAACGTTTGCCTGGTGCCTACGTTGTACTCTTGCCAGGTGAAGACCTTTTTATTTTCCCAGGCATGTTTAGCATTTTAGCATTCCAGGTTGTTTTTTGTTTTTTTTGCTCTGCTGTCTTAAATCTGCTATTGCATTTTAAATATCTGCACTGCTGCTAGGTTTTACTCTGGATGTGTTTTTTATTCTGTAGTTTTAATCTATTATATTTTATTTTGTATTTTCTGTTGTATTTTTGTGGCTTTAATTTTGTGAAGTGAGCTTTGGCTTTTGGGCAGTATAAAAATAAATAAATAAATAAATACATCTTTAGTTTCTTTGTTGTTTTTGTGCTTCTGATTTTTTATTGGAATGCATTGTCATTTATTGTATTATATTTGACTCATATATAACTCCTTGATACCTTAGGATGAAGGGCAGGTTAAAATACTTTTAATAAATGAATAAACAATAGTTCCCTTTTATTTTATTTTGTTTATGTTTTTAAAAAGTAGTTCATCAATAAGGCTCATAACATTTTTTTATATATAGGGGACTAGTGATGTATGAACCCCCCACTGTCTGGTCTGGAGGGGAGTCCATAGAGGGGCAATCTGGGCTGCTCAGGGTCCTGCGGAATCCTCCGGAGCCCAGCTGCATCTGGCGCAAATAGCGTTGCCCTTATTTTTGCTGTAGTCTACGTAAATCTTTACGTAGACTACCCAGGCCTAAATAAGGAATGCAAATGGTGGTGCCCACGGGCGCCGCCATTTGTGTATGAGCTTTTTTTTTCCCTTCAAAGTCACCCATGATAGGCTACATAACAATTTACGTAGCCTATCATGGCTGACTTTGGAAATCTAGCCATGATAGGCTATGTAAATCTTTACGTAGCCTATCATGGGTGTGTGTGTGTGTTTTTTTAACATTCACTTTGTAATGGCGGCAGTGGCAGCCGGTCGGACGACTGGCCGCCGCCTCCGCCCCTGCCGAACCACCGCCGAACCGCCGCCGGAACCCGCTGCCAAGAGGGACATTCGAGGGAGGTAAGTCCCATCCTGGGGCGGGGGTGGCGGGTGGGTGGCGGAGAATTTCACCGCCAATTTCGGGGGGCCGAATGCATTGGCATTCGGCCTCCCCAAGATTCGTGGAGAAATTCTCCGCCATCCCTAGATAGGCTACGTAAACATTTACGTAGCCTATCATGGTGTTTTTTGAAAATCTAGCTGTGATAGGCTACGTAAATCTTTACATAGCCTATCACGTTTGTTGTTGTTGTTGTTTTTTACTTGGAAATGGCGGGAGCTGGGAGCTGCCGCCGCCAGGGACATTCGACAAAGGTAAGTCCCATCCCGGGGGGGTGGCAGGGGGGGTGGCGGACCATTTCTCCACCAATTTCAGGGGGCCAAATGCGTTGGCATTCTGCTTCCCAGAGACTCGTGGAGAAATTCTCCGACATCCCTAGCAGAGTGGTGTTTCACTTCTGGGGGGGATTTGCACAGATTTACAATAACTAATTAATTAACTAATGTGTGTTAGTACTAAGGTGAAGTAGCGCAAGTAGAATGAAATTCTGGCTCAAAAACTCTGTTCTGTCAATGAGTGGATAATGGAATGAAAGACACCTGACCATCTGTGAAACACATACAAAACAGATTGAAGAAGATCCATACAGGTGCAAGGAATCATCAGCACTATATAAAATCTGCCATCAGGGCTGCTGTACATAAGAGCTGTGGGCTGTAGCTCAGTGGCAGAGCACAGGTTTTGCATGCAGAAGGTCACAGGTTCAATCCCTGGCATCTCCAGGTAAGGCTCTGGAAGACCTCCACCTGCTTGGAGAGTCACTACTAGTCAGTGTAGATAGTCCTCAACTAAAAGGACCAATATCTGACTTGGTATAAGGCAGCTTCCTATGCACATATACACAAAAGAGCTTGATTAACTGCAGCTTGTTAGCTGCTCTTCTAACCTATTTAGTAACTTCATCTTTTTTTTCCTTCTTCTTATCCCTTGCAGAACCCCCACAACAAATTCATTCCCCTATTTGGTATTACATGCAGTTTTGAGATATCTGAACAGTTGTCATATAACTCTTATTTTTATTCAGTATTTGGGCAAGCTACAATGTAAATTGTCCAAAAGCACACAGTTTAGCTGTAAAAATTCTTCTCCATAAATCAGTCCTCCTGACCCATGAAACATTCCAGGTTGTTTTGTCATTGTTATTTCCCTCTGGAATGCCTCCCAATTAATCAACAGTACCGTGTGCTGCATTGTACAATGTTAGGTTCAGAGTTGTTTCGAGTATTATCAGAAGCAATAATATTTTTGACGTTTTCTCCAGTATTAACTATTGTAAAATACCTTCAGATAAATGACATTCCATTAAACAAGGCTATAAAATGTTGGTGGTCTATGTAAAATCAACAACAAAACTCTATGCCTAATTTGGACCTTTGTCTCAAGATATGTCCATACTGAGTTGTACTCTGAAACTTTTTACTTTTTCTAACATTCCTGGCTGCTTTATTGAATCCAGACCATTAGAGGACCAATTCTAGGGATGTACGAAAGTCACTTAACTTTTCGTGGATTCTGTTCATGGTGCGGGGGGAGGCATTCCGTCCCTCCTCCCAGAATCCTTGACGGGGGGGGGGAGGTGATCCGGTCCTTCCCCCTGGAATCCTCAATGGCCGGCTGTGCTCCGCGGCGGCTCCGCAGAGTAGCCGGCCAGGCCCAGGCCAGGGCCATCTGCAGCCAGATTTCCGGCCACGGAGGGCTCTGGGTAAAAAACAAAAACAAAAAAACCCCGCTTACGCAAATGGCGGTGGCTACGGCCATTTGCGTTCCTTATTTTTCGCCGTCTTAGTCTACGTAAATATTTACGTAGACTAAGATGAAGAAAAGAAAGGGGAATGCAAATAGCATACTGGGAGCTATTTGCGTTCCCCTTTCTTGTCTTCATCTTACTCTACATAAATATTTACGTAGACTAAGATGGCCAAAAATACGGAACGCAAATGGCGGCGGCTGTAGCTGTCACCATTTGCGTATGCATTTTTTTTTTTTACCCAGATGTGATAGGCTACTTAAGTCTTTACGTAGCCTACCACGTCTAGGGGGGGAGGAACACAGACTGCAAATGGCGGTGGCAGCAGCCTCTGAAGCCGCCGCTGGAGCCGCCGCCGTCCAAAACATCTGCCCCAGGTAAGTCTCGTCCCGGGGGGGATCCGCGGGGGGCGGGGGGGGTGGCAGGCCATTCCGCGATGGATTTTGGGTGATCTCACCGAGATCCATCATGGAATTCTCTGACATCCCTAACCAATTCACATGATGGTTTAAGATGGTGGCAACCATGGATTTCAGTCAGCCCATGCTGAAAGCTTGGACTATGGAGGGAGTGCTATTCCCTGGGCTTTCAGTCTTGGGCTTGAATCATGGGAGAAAAGAGCAAGGATACCATAGTTGATGAAGCTTAATCTTTCCCATGCTGACCAGTGTACAAACTCTTGCTGTTATTACTGTCCAAGAGAATAAGATATGCACAGTTGACCAGCAAAAAGGTCAGATGATAAAAGAAAGAAAGAAGGAAAGAAAGAGAAATGAGAGAACTTCTGTGAATACACTGTGCAAAGGCAACAATGCATAATGCAAGAATTATGAAATATTATGTGACAATCTCTTTCTAAAAAGGATATTGATCTAAATCTAATGTTACACGAGCAGACTTATGCTTGTGCAACAGGAGTTTCTCTTCTTCTGCTTCAGCTCCCCATATGCTCCCCAAATCTGCTCCGTAGGCAACTCTCTGGAGCAGTGTGTATGGAGGGCTGCTTCTGGAAGGACACAATTGAATGCACCCCATTATGTGGTGTACTGTAGTTTGGTATTTTTAATTCTGTAAACTTCCCTGAAACTACATTTGGTGAAGGGTGGCATATAGATCTCTTTAATGAATAAGTGAATGTCTTGCGATTGCAAGCTGAACCAGTCATGCGTATGCTGATGCCTGCACTACAGCTTTCTTTGCAAAACACTTATGTTGAAGTACAGAGATATGGCAGTGCTACTTGCTCTCAAAACTATATCCTGTGTTTCTGAGTTGCTGTTAGGAATAGAGAGGTTCACATGAGTTGCCCCATGCACTGAAAGAACACACAAGGAGCTTCATGGGATTCTGTCCTACTGCATCCTGCAGCCATGCCCCTCACTGCCCTCACCCATGGTGGAAAGGTTTCCCTGCTACCCACATGTTCAGATGGCATGGAAAGGGCTGTCAATACATGCTTACATACACTATGTGGCTGCTCCACATAAGGGGGGATCCTAATTAGGCCAGAGTCCTTCCTTGGATGGGGGAGCTTTTTGTGTGTACATCAGTACATGTAGAAAGCCCATTTCCATGATGTCCAAAATAGTAGATGGTGTGGGCCGGGAGGGTTGTTGCTCCAGGCAACAGCAGTTAGGGGTATAGCTACAGCATGTGGGGGCAGGGGGCAGAGCTAACTCATGGGGCCCTGTGAGTGACTCCCCTCAAGCGTTCATGCAGCTCCATAAATCCCCTCAAGCGTGTGTGCGTGGTTCATGTAAGCTGCCGTGATATGTCTCCTGACTGGGAGGAAAAGGCATGCCTGGATCAATGAACCATTCAGGGGGCAGTAATTCTCCTGCATTTCTGCCTCAGGAGTGTTTTATCAAATCACAGAAGTAGCAGTATTACCCACTCCTGTTGTGGAAGCAGATATGATGGAGGTGCAGAGCAGTAAATCATCTCAAAAGTCAGTTGGTAGCCTCGAAGGAGACTTTAATTTTTTAAAATTAAGCCCACTATTTCTCTCCCTCCACCAACATTCTAGAAATTCTCTCCCAGCAAAGTCTGGGAACTTCTGAGTTATTAGGTTGGGGCTGAATAATATGGCTCACAGAGCTGCATACACTTTTGGCATTCAGCTAATATTTATTTATTTATGTGAAAAAAGATGTATATCTCATCCTTCCTATGTGAGCAGATTGCTGCGAGCAGCTTAGAATCATAGAATAGTAGGGTTGGAAGGGGCCTATAAGACCCTTGAGTCCAAGCCCCTGCTCAATGCAGGAATCCAAGTCAGAGCATCCCTGACAGATGGCTGTCCAGCTTCATCTCGAATGCCTCCAGCATGGGAGCTCCCTAGGTAATTGTGTCCACTGTCATATTGCTCTAACAGTCAGGCAGTTTTTCCTGATGTTCAGCCGGAAATCTGGTTTCCTGTAACTAGAGCCCATTATTCTGTGTCCTGCATTCTGGGATGATCGAGAAGAGATCCTGGCCTTCCTCTCTGTGACAACCTTTCAAGTACTTGAAGAGTGCTATCATATCTCCTCTCAGTCTTCTCAAGGCTAAACATTAGAGCTGTGCACGGCTTTGGCCCAAGGCCCAAACCCCAAGGCGAAGCAGATGGGGCATGAAGTGACCAGGTTGGAGGTCTCCGAAGCTCTCTGGTGCACTTTGGAGCTTTGGCCCTGGCCCAGCTGCGCCGGCGCCTCCAGCTCCATACCTGAGCCATTACCATCGTTTTAATTGCTGTCGCCACTGTCGCCACTGCCACCTCTGTTGTTGCCATCACCACTGCCCCTGTCGCTGTTGCCCCCATCTCCACCGCCTCCTTAACTGCCACTGCCACTGCCACCTCTGCTGCATTTTAAAAATGGCAACTCCCTGCAACAAGAGTTGGCATGCTTCCAGGGCTTAGGAGCTGGCAGCAGTGATGACAGTGGTGGTGATGGCTGCAGTGGCGATAGCGGTGGTGGAGATGGAGTCGGTAGTGGAGGTGGCAGTGGAGGGAGCAGTGGTGGCGGTGGAGGTGGCGGTGGCCCAGGTAAGGAGCTGGAGGGTTGTGTGGGGCGTCAGGGGGCCCCCAACGTGGGATTCATCCATCCAAATCCCACTTCAGGTTCGCCCCCCCCCCCAATCAGCCTGAGCTGAATTGGCCTGCCTCAGAAGCCACGAAGCGGCTTCTGAGTTGGATTGGGGGGTCCATGCACAGCCCTACTAAACATGCCCAGCTCTTTCAGTCTTTCTTCATAGGGCTTTGTTTCCAGTCCCCTGGTCATCTTCATTGCCCTCCTCTAAACCCTCTCCAGTTTGTCCGCATCCTTCTTAAAGTGCAGTGCCCAGAACTGGACACAGTACTCCAGATGAGGCCTAACCAGTGCGCTGAATAGAGGGGAACTAGTACTTCCCGGGATTTGGAAGCTATGCTTCTATTAATGCAGCCCAAAATAGCATTGACCTTTTTTGCAGCCACATCACATTGTTGGCTCATATTCAGCTTGTGATCGACAAGAATTCCAAGATCCTTCTAACCTATAGTATTGTTGAGCCAAGCATCCCACAGAGAAGGCTTTACCATAAGCAGGACACAAAGAAGGGCCAGTCCCCCAGAACTGAAGGAGAAGGCGAGGTCACATGAGAGGAGGAGGCCCCTGAAACAGAAAAAGCATAGGTTTTCAAAAGCCAGCACCCAATGTTCTGTGCTCATCCCATTGCCAGTGTGAAGAGCAATCTATTTCAATAGGTTAAATGAGACCATGTTGTTTGTTGGTGTTGTTTTCCTCCCAGGGCCATTTTCTTTCCTCCACAATTTTAGAGTAAATTTTAATGAGTATTTATTCTAGGGAAGAAAAGTCACCAGATGCAGATGTTGACCTCATTTTCCCATTGTTATTTCCTCCCCCTTTTTAAATGAAACCCTGTCCTGTTACCTCCAGTGCTTTATATTTAACCACATCATAAAAGAAGCATTAGAAGTTAATCTTCACACTATGACAGAATGACTAGGTTCACACGTAATGCTAACCCATTGTGGATCATGTTTGAGAGTGAACCATGCTGGGTTAGTGTGTTGTGGAGGGGTGTTCCTCCCACTCCACGGTTGGTAAATTACCACCCCCATTACCCATAAAGGGCCTCGGGGTGGCTTACTATGTTGTCTGTCAGACAATGTGTGGATAAATCTGTCCACGCTGTGGATAAATCCTGGTGACCGTTGAGAAGTCTGCCTAGAGCATACAGAACTTCCAGTGACACTCTAGCCAGTGCAGGCAATCTCTGTGGTTGCCATCACCTAGAAATGGCTGAAGCGACTGGCATGACTCAATTCTCGTGGCAGTGGCTGCTGGGATACGGGGCCACAGAGGCAGGAGGACGATGTGGGAACCACGCTGCAGGGATGGGTAAGGGAACCATGCTGCCTTGCATGGTTCTGAGGTCGTGTGTGTGTGGCGTGTGCGTTGTGGTTCCCTCACCCCACCCTATGAACAGTGTGGTTCTGCTACCCACCTTCCCCCTATGAACATGTGAATGCACCCAGTGTCAACATGAACATTATTCAGCTGACTCAGTTTGAGATGTCTGCCCCCAGGAAGGCTGGGGTGAAGGTTTGTGTGTGTGTGTGTGTGTGTGTGTGTGTGTGTTTTGCAGGGATGGTGCTGATCTCTGAAGCTGTCCTGACATGGATTTAATCCTGAAGATTTTTCATGAGAATAGATTTTACACTCTGGCTCTCACAGCTGGTTCTGTCTGTTATATCCAGCACCTTGCTACTGCTAGACACCTTTATTTATTTGTTTTTCATATTTGTATGGCTGCCCATCAACATATGTTCTCTGGGTGGCTTACAGAACAAAGAATAAAATACAATACTAAGGTACAGTGCAATGATTAAAATGCAACAATAAAAACAGTAAAAGAAAGAAAAATCCAGCCTGAAAAAAGTTCCCCTTTCCTTCAGAAAAATTAGCAGCTCTGATTAGAAAGTAAACCATAACTAAGACCTTGAAAATATTCTTTAAAAAGAAAACCTACAGGATGTTTAAAAGATGTTTGAACAGAATGAAAAGAAAGGTCTTTGCCTAACATAAGAAATACCATATAGAAAGTCTATGAATCATCCCTCTTCTGGGGATGCTGTTCCAAAGCTGAGGTATTACCTTACCCCCTTGACTCATGGCCAAGCAGCATTTATTTGTTTATTTATGTATTACATTTCTATACTGCCCAATAGCTGAAGGTCTTTGGGTGGTTTATATATTCATCCCTAACAGGTACAGAGACAGGGGAAACAGAGAAAGTCACTATGTGGTGACTTTCCCTGTCATAAATGATCCTTTCCCCTAAAACAGCACTCACCCTGAGCACAACAGTGAAACATTTAAAGCAAGGATGTGGCTCTAGATATGGGACATACAGCAGGAACTATTTCAATTCAGCAATCTAACACATACACAAAAAATGGAAGTCATCAGAACATGGCTCAAAATATAGCCTCCGTCGCTTAAAACTAAGTGGATCTGCCAGTAATTCAGTTGATTAAGATTGCCATCATAAGCACACTTACTGGGAAGTACATTCCACTGATCTCACGTGACTTATTTCCAAGTAATTGCATTTAGAATCATGGTATTGGTTTTCTCACTCTCTTTCTCAGAATATTTAACTTCTGGTTTTCTATGGAACATGCAAAACATCACCATCAAGGCATAATTTGTAACTTCAGTTTTTCTCCTCAATAGAATATGCTCTCCAGGACTTGAATGGTTTTTTATATTACAGGTTTCTGCATTAGGTTCTACCATCTCATTTGCAGCACAGGGGAAAATGTGACAGAAAAGCTTAATATTATCTCTCTCTCCCCCCCCCCCACACCCCCGTATTCCTCTCTATCTGCATAACGTCTATTTGCCCAACCATTTCCCATTCCACATGAGATACTCTTCATTCTGATCATATCATTCTTATGTACTGAGACAGTGCTGCATTTAATAGCCCCCTGGACCTACCAATTCCCCCTGGTACCAATCTGCTCTGCTTCCTCATGCAATCAAATGACTGTAAACACAAAACAAGTCTTTTCACTTATGCACAAGAGCTTCTCTGCACTACTTCGCAAACTGTATTCTATACTAGAGGAAGTTTTAAAAGCAGTTTAGGTAAGGGGTGGGCAGAAAGTGTTGGGAATATTGCAAGTTCATCTGCAAGTTACAGGAAGGGGGCAGTGTTACAGTTAGTTAGTTAATGCATAGGGACTGTAGGCATAGCTAGCCTTACGATCTCTATAGACTACAGTGTGGTTTCCTGCTCCTCCCCTTCCTTCCTCCTCTTCTCTCTCACCTTTCTCCATTGCTGGGAGCACACATGTTTGCTCTCTTACTCCTGCTGGTGTTATAGAACACAAAGAAATGGACTGAACAAACTCTGTTTGAAACTATATGCTGCACCTGCACTGTTATGCAAGAAATTATGAGTAAACCATTTTACCTTTTTCTTCACTAAAAAGGGTGTGTTCTCTTTTTTGTGGGTTTTAGCCTTGTGCGCATGTGGGACTGGTAAATGCTCATTCTGTTCCGCCTTTTGTTTTCTCTCTGCTAAACTGATTTTTTTTTAAAAAAAAAAACAGGAGGCAGCGATATCAAATATTTCCTATCAGAAAATAGATTTCCAGATGTTTTGGAATGCCCAGCATACCCGACAATTTGCTATGCTAGCAGGGGCTTCTGGAAGTTGAAGTCCCAAACATCTGGAGATCTACCTTCTGCCCACCCCTGGTTTAGCGGTGATGCTATTCTTTGCGAAGAGTAAAGACAAACTTTGTTCCACATGCTTCTTCTGCTACTCTATATTACAGCCTCAATCTTATTGCAACCTGAGACAACTGGATATGATTTGCTACGATGCGATGGGGGTGGCATAAGAAAGCAACCTTAGTGGCTTCAGTCCTGGAATCCACAGATATAAAGCCTTTCAGACAGAAGTGGATCTGTTTTTTGAAAATAATTTTTTTAGGAGAAAATGTTGCAACAGCTCAGAACATAATGTTTATATGTTCTGCTCATCACTGTTTACATAAGGTTTATCTTGGAATTTGATTTGATAATAAAAAGGGTTGGGGTGCATTTTACTTCCCATTTTTGTTATATTTTTAAAAATCCCTCATCAAAGCCATGGAGAATTCCCAACAAGTTTCTATGCGGAGCTGTTTGCTTAAGCAATGCCTACTCAAAAGGGTGTGAATTATTTGTTTGTACAGACTACTTTCAAGTTGAGGCCTATGTTAATTTGACCAGATCAACTACCACTGTATGCTTAATTGCCATGTAAATAGCCTACAAGCTGATGTCTTATAATTAGTATACTGAATTCTACAAAATTTATGAATAAAATATATTCATTTCAAAGTTTAAAAACGCATATTTTATTAATGAAGAATTGTCATAGCTCTGCAAATTCCCTTGTCTTTTGTTAATTGCACGTTTCTCTTGTGTTTTTTGATATGTTAATTTTGTTTTGTATAAATATTTGTATTCATTGAACTGAATGTGTTGTCAGGGCTGACTCTACTTTTTCTTCTCCACAGCTGAGCTCCTTGAGTGAGTTGATTGTAATCAATGAAGTGAATAGGACTGATCTCTTTTAAGAGTGTTTGGCTGCCTGATAATCATATTTCTCAACCTCCGCCCCACACCAGGATTTAAAACCAGGAAACTCGAACCTTCAATTCAATGAATTCTGCAATATTTATTTTCTCAATATCAAACTTTGTTACAATATCTGAGGTGAAAAAAAATACAGATGTCAGAATTCTGATGGCATTGTCATGTCACATGTAGACTCAAGAGAATCTCATGTTTGTCAAGAACAAGAAGCAGTTGAAAAAAGAATGCTGATGTAACCCATTTAAGGTAAGTAGCAGTTCTGAAAATCAGTGAATGGGCTGGAATTTGAACTGGGGTTTGATTTGAAAACAACCCATCTTCCAGGGGAGGAATAAACAATTCTGGAACACTGGAGAGGAGGAACAAGAGTTCTGAGGGAGTTGAGGAGGGGAGTAAATGCAGAGTGAGACTCTCTGGGTGGTTCATAGCAAATTGTTGTGAACTGCCCAGAGAGCTTTGGCTACTGGGTGAAATAAAACAAAATAAATAGAGGTGTTGAAGGGGAGACCAGAGTCACCCTGGCACCTCCTGCTGGGGTTACTCATTCAGCCATAGTGTGATGTGGCCCTTCATGCATAGCAGCCTACGCATGTACAGCACCATCATACATGAGCTGATTAGGCTTAATTCAAGGGCAATTAAGATCTCCCCCCAACCCAGGCAGAGGAGCGCCACACACAGAAACCGGTACACACACTGGGCCACTTCACTTGGGTTTGTGACTTCCAAGCATAGCCCCATGCGTCCATCAGTACCCAAGGTATGTTTGTATGAACACCCTTAGCGTAATAGGTTTAACCCATAGTCTAATATATTGTATTATTAACATTGTTTTTAAATTGGCTTGGCGGTCTTAGTAACAAGATGGAAAGGCAGGATACAAATATTTTAAATAAATAAGCAGGCAAGCAAGCAATTTTGTTATTATTACACTAACCACACTAACAATATCTATTTGGTAAGAGACTGCTACTAAAAGATAGAGACCACATGATACTGTCGATGGGGATGCCACTGAAAATAGCACGTTCTCTCCATCATTTAGTAATGAAAGGTCTTACCTCCATTTCCTTGTGGTAATAGGCTGGGAATGGAGAGTCTCCACATGATAGTGGCCATTGTGTAATAAGACCTTGTGTATGTTACAGCTGGCCATGGAGATGCCATTTTGAGTGGCGTCCACTGTGGCCAAAACAAAATGTATGCTGGTTCCAAAAATCTAAATTCTACCACGGTGAAAGAGCATCTCAGTCAACTCAAAATAAACTATGTGTGTGAATGTCCTCAACTGAATTGCATTTCATTATATTTTATGAGGAGGGCTTTGGATAGGGGTGAATGCCCCTTCCTTGTTCTCCTCGACCTCTCAGCGGCTTTTGATACTGTTGACCACAGTTATCCTCCTAGACCACCTGGAGGGGTTGGGCATTGGAGACACCGTATTGCGGTGGTTCCAGTCCTTCCTCTCCGGCAGGTACCAGAGGGTAGCACTGGGAGAGGAGGTGTCAGACCTGTGGCTGCTCATGTGTGGGGTGCCACAGGGTTCCATCCTCTCCCCGATGCTATTTAACATCTATGTGAAGCCGCTAGGGGCTATCATCAGGAGGTTTGAGGTGCGGTGTCATCAATATGCAGATGACATGCAGCTCTACCTCTTGTTCAAATCTTCACCAGGGTTGGCTGTAGAATCCCTGTCTAAATGTCTGGAGATGGTGAGTGGCTGGATGGGGAGGAATAAGCTGAAGCTGAACCCTGACAAGACCGAGGTACTTTTGGTGGGAGACAAGAGGAGGCTGGGGGATGTTGACCTGGTGTTGAATGGGGAACTCCGCCATGCCCCCTCTTTAATGAGCTTCCGCCACGCACTGAAAACTTGGTTATTCAGGCAGGCATTTGGGGGTGGGTTAGGGTGTTTTTAAATAATCTTTTAATGTATAATTTTACTGTTTTAAATTGTACCATTGTACATCGCCCAGAGTGGCTGGGTGACCAGCCAGATGGGCGATTAAGAAATTTAATAAATAAATAAATTTTGCCACTTGTGTTTATTATTTAAACTGAAAATAACATTTAGGCTTCTCCTTGTCTGCATTTATCTGCATTTATATGAACAGTGGGCCTATGCAGATGTCAAACTAAGCCATGATGGTTGGGGAATTTCTGGTAACCATGGTGGCTTAATGTGTCATGTGGGGGGAGAAAACCACATTATCTGTGGTTACTTAGCCACTCCCACTAACCATCCCCCTGCAAAAGGGTTAAGGGGACCCAGGAAGACTTACTGTGTCATCTGGTGGGTTCCCTGGTGGGGTCCTTCTTTAAATGGGCTCCGGAGGACTTCCAGGCTGCGACCATAGAGTCTGCTGGCCAGAGCGTCCACCACTTCAGGTAGTACTCTAGCCACTGTGGACTTCCTCTATGGTTGCATGCCCATTCAGGATGCTGGAGCAGCCTCCGGGACAGACCTGCCTGTTGTAGTTTTGCTACCCTGCTCCATAGTTAGCCTAACCACCCTCCCCCTGTGCACATGTGAATAGGCCCAGTATCTTTCCATCTTAGATTCAATGTGTTTTATTGTCATTACTGTGGGTAAGGCCAGGCTACTGTGATTTCAGCATAAGGAAGGATGATTGAAGCATCAGTGATTTAACTTGGGTTTTGTACTATAAAGTTAAACAGGCCATTTTTCCATTTAGCAAAATCATGACAAGAAAGGGGCAATGGGCTACAGCCAAAGATTTGAGGGCTACAGATTCTGGATGAGACTCGCTGGCTGTGCTGAGATGACATGAGGTTAAGTTTATATTTGATGGAGAAAGAGTGTGTCACTTTGGCCACAGGTGTTTCAATTTAAACAGAAGCCCACTGGTATGTGGGAGCAAAGCAAATCCTGTAAGGCATTTCATTCTGTTCCCTGGATTTTCTTGTGGTATTAAGGGACGAGTGTTGAATCACAAAAAGGAAGAAAAAGAAATCTTGAAGTGATACTCTTTAGGGTTGCAAGAATGAAGATTTTAGATTTACACAACACAGACTGGTTCATACTTATTGCTTGTCTTGATGTAAAGAGCAACTTTAAATTAGAAAAAGCAACAAAGGTTTTTTAATCTAGTTTGGGTAGCCCAAACTAGCAAGCTCATTCTTTTCTCCATATTTTGTTTTACGGTGGCCAAATGCAAAAGAAAACAGAGCTCGTATGCCTTTACTGCAGGGGTGCAGAACCCCTGGCTTAACCTGAGCCAGTGGCTCCATAATCCAGCTTGTGGGGCCTCCTGGGGTCTTCCAAAGGGAGGGGCCTTGCCTCCAGGCTCCACCCCTGGAGGATCCGCCTCCAAAGGCAATCCCGTCTGCTATCTCTGATCTGATTTCTTCCAGCTTCCCACCATGAAAGTGTTCTGCACCCCTGCTTTAATGGTTATATGGAAGAGACATATTTAGCGGGTTCATCTTGTGATGGAGGGGTGAGAATAGCTTCACCTGCCAAGCAAGCTTCTACACAATTTACAGTGGAAACCTCTGCAGCTGTGAATCTTGCGTATAAGCCTATGTGTCCATAGGCTTATATGCAAGATTCACGGCTCTATTTTGCATATAAGTCTATGGACACATCCTGCCGATTGCTTTTTTTTTTTTTTTTAAACAATGGCGATCAGCGTGGAAGAGAACAGCTCCAGTGGAACAAGCAGCCAAGTGCTGTCCTGCATGGAATCCTCCTGGAGCGGAGGTAAGTGGGGCCAATCCACTGTGGATTCCTCATTTGCGTTCCTTATTTTTGGCCGTCTGAATCTACGTAAATATTTACGTAGACTATGACAGCGAAAATAAAGGGGAACGCAAATAGCGTAGCGGGCGCTATTTGCGTCCCTTTTTGATTCACCATTTTAGCCTACGTAAATCTTTACGTAGGCTAAAACGGCAATCAAAAAGGGACGCAAATAGCGCCTGCTACGCTATTTGCATTCCCCTTTATTTTCGCCGTCATAGTCTACGTAAATATTTACATAGACTTAGACGGGCAAAAATAAGGAACGCAAATGGTGGCGGCCGTAGCCGCCACCATTTGCGTACGCGGTTTGTTTTTGTTTTTAAACCCACCCAGCCATGATAGGCTACGTAAAGATTTACGTAGCCTATCACATCATGTTTGTTTTTTTTAAAACCCAGCCATGATAGGCTACGTAAATCTTTACATAGCCTATCAATTCTTTTTTTTTTTTAACAAGACTGGAAATGGCAGTGGCGGCGGCAAGATCCACCCCAGTCTGGAAATGGCGGCAGCGGCAGTGGAAGATCCGCCCCAGGTAAATCTCGTCCCGGGGGGATCCGCGGGGGGGGGTGGGGGGTGGCAGGCTGTTCCGCCACTGGCATTTGGCCTCACCGAGATCCATGGCGGAATTCTCTGCCATTCCTATGATGAACTGAGGTCCAAGAACAGAGACCTGGAGTGGTTCTGAGCCCTATCCTCTGATGTAAGAGGGGGGCTGAGAACACCCTGATGAGTTGGGAACTTGTGTAGAACCCCAATAAAATATAGTGAGCATATGCTGTACTGACAGGATACCAAGCACAGAAAAAATCTGCTTATTTTATGACTTCCTTGAAGAGGGTTCCTACTTCTTTAAAGATATGAACTGGATACTTGGTTAATTTTAAAAAGTGGTATTGAAAACAAGCAAAGCATCACCATGTAAAGAGAAAAGGGAACTTGTTCAAATTTCTACAAGTGATTTAGGGCTAGCCTATGGAAACAAATTGCAGAATACATAGTAAAACTGTTCCTGGATTGTGCCATTTCAGACAGGGGTAGGAGGAAGATGAGTCCCACATTTTTGAATGCTTCCACCTCTCTCTCTCTCTCTCTCTCTCTCTCTCTCTCACGCACGCACGCACGCACACACACACACTTCCTGCACATAGAAAACAACTTAATGAGTATGTCAGGACACAAGTCCAATTAGACTAGAATGCAAGCCCATATATTTTGATATTAAACTACTTTGGCTCAGTCTTCTCCCCAAAGAGGGTCTGTGACCCCCTGGCAAAGGCGAAGTACAGGCTGAAGGGGCAGGATTGCAGCTTGAGATTGATAGGCATATGGTCAAGGAATACCTAATTACTTTGAATGAGTTCAAATCTCCAGGGCCAGATTAACTGCACCCTAGAGTAATAAAGGAACTGGCAGAAGAACTCTCAGAATCACCATCTATTCTCTTCAAGAAATCATGGAGGACGGCTGAAGTGCCAGATGACTGGAGGAGGGCTAATGTCCCTATCTTCAAAATGGGTAAAAAGGAGGAACCTGGGAACTACAGACCAGTCAGTCTGACATCCATCCCTGGGAAAATTCTTGAGCAGATGATAAAACAATCCATCTGGAAGCACTGTGAAAACAATGCAGTGATTACTCAAAGCCAACATGGATTTGTCAAGAACAAATCCTGCCGGACGAATCTGATCTCATTTTTTGATTGGGTAACCTCCCTTGTGGACTGTGGGAATGCTGTAGACACCTCGACTTCAGCAAAGCTTTCGACAAAGTGCCCCATGATATCCTGATGAGCAAACTAGCTCAAAGTGGGCTACATGAAACAACGATCCGGTGGATCCACAGTTGGCTACAGAATCGGACTCAAAGAGTGCTTATCAATGGAACCTTCTCAAACTGGGGAGAGGTAACAAGTGGGGTACTGCAGGGCTCAGTCCTGGGCCCAGTGCTCTTCAACATTTTTATTAATGACTTGGAGGAGGAGGTGCAGGGAATGCTGATCAAATTTGCAGATGACACCAAATTGGGCAGGATAGCTAATACTTTGGAAGACAGAAACAAAATTCAAAGTGATCTTGATAGACTGGAGCGCTGGGCAGAAAACAACAGAATGACACTTAATAGGGATAAATGCCAAGTTCTGCAGCTAGGAAAAAGAAAACAAATGCACAGTTACAAGATGGGGGATACGTGGCTCAACAACACAACAAGCGAGAAGGATCTTGGAATTGTTGTTGATCACAAGCTGAATATGAGCCAACGATATGATGTGGCTGCAAAAAAGGCCAATGGTATTTTGGGTTGTGTTAATAGAAGCATAGCTTCCAAATCCCGGGAAGCACTAGTTCCCCTCTACTCAGCACTGGTTAGGCCTCATCTGGAGTACTGTGTCCAGTTCTGGGCACCACATTTTAAGAAGGATGCAGACAAACTGGGGAGGGTTCAGAGGAGGGCAACAAAGATGATCAGGGGACAGGAAACAAAGCCCTATGAAGAGAGACTGAAAGAACTGGGCATGTTTAGCCTTGAGAAGAGAAGACTGAGGGGAGATATGATAGCACTCTTCAAGTACTTGAAAGGTTGTCACAGAGAGGAAGGCCAGGATCTCTTCTTGATCATATCAGAATGTAGGACATGGAATAATGGGCTCAAGTTACAGGAAGCCAGATTCTGGCTGAACATCAGGAAAAACTTCCTGACTGTTAGAGCGATATGACAATGGAACCAATTCCCTAGGGAGGTAGTGGGCTCTCCCACACTAGAAGCATTCAAGCTGAGGCTGGACTAGGGATGTCAGAGAATTCCGCCACGGATCTCGGTGAGGCTGAATGCCAGTGCATTCGGCCCCCCGAAATCTGTGGCAGAAGGGCCTGCCACCCCCCCACCCCCCCGCGGATTCCCCCTGGGACGAGACTTACCTGGGGTGGACATTCCAGGTGGCGGCGGCTCCGGCGGCGACGGCTTTGGCAGCTGGTCTTCCTGGCTGCCGCCGCTGCTGCCATTTGCAGTCTGGCGTTTGGGTTTTTTTTTTTTTTTTACAGAGACGTGATAGGCTACATAAAGACTTACGTAGCCTATCACATCCCGGTAAAAAACAAACAAACTGCGTATGCAAATGGCAGCGGCTACGGCCGCCGCCATTTGCGTTCCTTATTTTTTGCCGGCTTAGTCTACGTAAATATTTATGTAGACTATTACGGTGAAAATAAAGGGGAACGCAAATAGCGTAGTGGGCACTATTCGCGTCCCTTTTTGATTCGCCATTTTAGCGAACGTAAATATTTACGTAGGCTAAAATGGCAAATCAAAAAGGGACGCAAATAGCGCCCACTACGCTATTTGCATTCCCCTTTATTTTTGCCGTTTTAGTCTACGTAAATATTTACGTAGACTAAGACGGCGAAAAATAAGGAATGCAAATGGCGGTGGCCATAGCCGCCACCATTTGCGTACGCCGTTGTTGTTGTTGTTGTTTTTTACCCAGCAGCCACTGCGGCCGGAAATCCAGCTGCAGACGGCTCTGGCCTGGCCGGCTGCTCCGTGGAGCCACCACAGAGCACAGCCGGCCATCGAGGATTCCGGGGGGAGGGACGGAACGCCTCCCCCCCATGAACAGATTCTGTGGAAAGGTAAGTGACTTTCGTACATCCCTAGGCTGGACAGCCATCTGTCAGGGATGCTCTGACTTGGATTCCTGCATTGAGCAGGGGGTTGGACTCGATGGCCTTGTTAGACCCCTTCCAGCCCTACTATTCTATGATTCTATGATTCTAAACATGTAACATTAAAGTAGGGGTGTACGAAACCCCACTTACTTGGGTCCGCTGGGTTCTGCGGAGGGGGAGGCGATCCAGTCCTCCCCCGGGAATCCTCAACGGGGGGGAAGCGATCTGGTCCTCCCCCTGGAATCCTGCCCGGTCGGCTCTGCTCCATGGCCAGTCCTCAGAGCCGCCGTCCGGGCCGATCTGCAGCGGGCCCCCCATCTTCTGCTGTGCTGCTGCGGATGCAAATGGTGTCCTGCATAGGGGACACCATTTGTGTCCCTACGCTAGGCCGTGATAGGCTACGTATATATTTACATAGCCTATAATGGCTAAAGCAGGGACGCAAATGGCGTAGCAACTGCCATTTGCGTCCCTGCTTAAGCCGTGATAGGCTATGTAAGTATTTACATAGCCTATATCATGGCTAAAACAGGGACGCAAATGGCTGCCACTACGACGGCCGCCATTTCCGGCCATAGCAGCCTGGAAGACGACCCAGAGTAGGGGTCCGGTCCGGGGATTTCAGGGGGTGGCGGGGGGGGGGTAGTCCGTTCTGTCTGGACTCTGGGGTGGGGGCAGATTCTAAAGAATCCAGCCTCACTGGAGTCTGGCAGAATTCTCCAACATCCCTACATTACAGTAAGTCCCACTGAACATAAGAACCATGCTGGATCAGACCAAGGGTCCATCTAGTCCAGCATCCTGTTCACACAATGGCCAACCAGCTGCCCATGGGAAACCCAGAAGCAGAACATGAGTGCAACAGCACCCTACCACCCATATTCCCCAGCAAGTGGTGTACATAGGCATATGCCTCTGATACTGGCAGTAGCATATAGCCATCAGGACTAGTAGCCATTGATAACCTTATCCTCTATGGATTTGTCTAACCCCCATTTAAAGCTATCCAAATTGGTGGCATCACCACATCTTGTGGTAGTGAATTCCATAGTTCAACTATGCACTGTGTGAAGAAGCACTTCCTCTTATCTGTCCTGAATCTCCCCCCAGTCAGCTTCATGGGATGACCTGGGTTCTAGTATTATGAGAGAGGGAGAAAAAAGTCTCTGTATCTACTTTCTCCACACCATGCACAATTTTGTACACCTCTATCATGTCTCCCCTTACTTGCCTTTTCTCCAAGCTAAACAATTCCAGCTGTTGTAACCTTCCCCCACTGAAGTTAGTATACTCCCATACTGTGATCACCCACAATAACTAAATGCCTGGTGTTTATATAAGCAGAGTTAGTTACGAGATTTGACATGAGAGTTAATTAATCATGGCATTGGATTATTTGTACAAGGTCCTTTAGGTCCAGCCTGAAGTATACAAATTCTACTTCCAAGCATTAGGGCAGGACTGGGGAACCTGTGCCCTTGCAGATCTTCTTGAACTCCAATTTCCACATCCCTAAACATTGGCCATGCTCGCTGGGGCTAATAGGTGTTGGAGTCCACCAACAACTCAATGGCCACAGGCTCCCCATGTCTGCTTTGGAGGATACCATCCTTAGGAGAGCTTGCTGAAACGAATCCCAAAGATGAAGGCAAACTTGTTTCTAAAATGGCCCCCAAACTGTTACTTATGCTTGGATCAATTATGATTAGGATGTAATTCTCTCCCCCCCATACATTGAAATTCACACACACATTGAAATGCTTTATTGTCTTATTGATTTTGCTAATGGTCTGACTTTTCAACCTTTCCACAGACTCTGAACAATGTTATTTTGATTATCCCTTGGTGATTAAGCCCATCCTTAAATGCCCTTTATAAAAAGGAATGCATACATTTGCGTGGAGGCTGTTGTTATTGAAACCATCATTCCTGCTTGTAATCTTCTATTTGTTTTGGGATGGCAAATTTTTCTTTAGTGACAACAACATCCCTAGCAAAGTTCACATGAAGTTCTTCAGATAAATACTGAAGCTGAAGCTGCTCACAAAACAATGTGGGCTGTTTTGAAGTGATCATTGCTGAACTTAATTTAGCTTTAAGCTTTTGGACAGGTAAAAAAAAATCTAATGACTCTAGAATGCACAGACACAGGCCTGTTCTCCTGTCATTTGCTCAGCATGCAGCCTGGATTTTCTTGTTCTCCAGGTAAGCAGGGTGGGTTTTGTTACTGTCATGTAAGTCAGATGAGAGCTGCATTCTTCCCCCTTCAAATCTACTGGAGTGTTTGACAGTTACACTAGAAGGCCTGGGAAGTCATGAAGGATGATATGCATTTCAACAAAGACATGGGAGTTAAGGTAGATGAAGAGATGTGCAGCCCTGCTGGCTTGAGGAGACTTTCTTCTCATCCTCTCCTTGCCAGTGCAGAGCGCATAGCAATGCACCAAGGCCTAGCACTTGTCACTTGCTGAAGATGTGAGCTATCTTTCTTTCTATATACTTGCCAGGTACATGATGGAAAACCCTCTGTCTGGCTATGTGCCTTCTACCAAGGATCGAACTTCTGTTCTTTTTTTTGGCACAGTAACCCTGTAATTTCTGCCAAATGGCATGTAGGTTATAGGGATTATTTAATAATAGGGACACATATATTTCATCTTTTGAAATGAGCCATGGTTTTATGTGCACTCATGAGCCATTGAACTCATTTCTAGTCTAAATAAAGACACACAGTGCTTAATTATACAGCTTCAACAAATGGCCTGTTGTTTTTTTTAAAAAAATCATAGCTATTTTACAAAACCACTCAAAGTGGTTTTCTGAGGAAGAAAAAGTTTGCTTCTTTAAGGGGACATTGTTTACTGGTAGAACAAACTGGCTGTGTTCTGTCTTTCTCGCGGAAGCTGGGAGGTATCAATGGCAGGTATCAAAGGACCAATGGATTTGTACTTGAAAGGAAATATTCAACTTTTCAGAAGGGGGTGGTGTGATATATTGGACATTTTGCAGATGTGAAATAATTCCAAATTATCCAACTAAAAAGCAGTCCAGTCAGAGCCAACCATACCACTAGGCAGTGAGGCTGCCACCTCAGATGGCTGTCATGACCTCACGTTCTGACACACACACCCCTTTCCACAGGGAGAGAGGCCGTGGATGTGGAAAAGAGTTGGCGGGTGAAAGGGAATTGCCCTCAGAGCTGGCTGTGGAGGCTCCTACTGCCCTTAATGCTCTGGTGCAGGAGCTGCCCATTCTTTCAGCACATCTCTGGCCTGAGAAAGTTGCATTCCTGCCCGATGAGGCATTCTCCAGTCAGAAGCTCCAGTCTCCCCTGTATTGTTGGAAGCCACAGCTACTGAAACAGGCAAGGCCCCTTTGACAAGAAGAGGCTTCTCCAACCGTGGGTGGAGCTAATCACACAGACTGAGCTGCAGCTCTGTTTAAGGCTTAGTTTGAGGTTACCTGTTATTGAGGCAACATTCCAAAGTCTCGCATGGACTGGACCTGCCTGGACCTGCTTTGCCTTTGTTTGTGGGAACCTGAGCTCTTGGTGTAAACCCCACATGTATGAGATCCCTCTTTC
The DNA here is from genome assembly GCF_057233095.1 of Heloderma suspectum. Lineage (NCBI taxonomy): Eukaryota > Metazoa > Chordata > Lepidosauria > Squamata > Helodermatidae > Heloderma > Heloderma suspectum. The sequence continues at coordinate 54,016,982 of NC_139460.1, read as the reverse complement.
TACTAGAGCCATCACCTGGAACAGAGCAATGGCGGATGCTGGAGGTGTGTGTAGCTCTCCCCCATGGTGGTTCACCCCTCCACCTGAGCCCCCAACTGGTGTTGATGAAGGGGTTTAATGCCTGCCCTGTGCCCCCTGAGTTAGCCTGCTGCCCTCTGGTGGTGTGGAGGAGGATGCAGAAAAATGGTTTTGGCTGGGCTTAGCCAAATATTGGAAGGTCACTTTGGTGGTTTGCAACGAGTGCTGCAGAATGTGTTCACATGCATCTGTATTTCTTTTGTGGTCTCCAGGGCCGGTTCAAGACCTCCCAGTGCCCTATTTTTCTTTGAGCTTGAGCCTTGAATGTTTTGTTATTTGGACATCCAAACTCAATAACAAATAAGCTGCACAAGACTACTTCTTGTCAGTTCTTGCACATTTCACATTGCTATATTGGCACAAATATTTGAGGATGAGATGTACAATTCTGCTACCTACACTGTTAAGATCAAGTCTGAGTTAGGTCCAATATGACCATTTGCATTATATTGCAATTTAAGGAAATTGCCCCCTGCCCCTCCACCCTGAAAAAGCCCCATGAAATGGAGCCTACCTGGCTGCAGCTCCGGCTGTGGCTTTGGCTCTGGTGGCAGTGGCGGTGGTGGCGGCGGTGGCTCCGGCTTCTGCCGGGATGATGCGGCCGCAAATGGCGGCCATTGTAGTGGCCGCCATTTGCATCCCTACACCAGCCCCATGATAGGCTAAGTATATATTTACGGAGCCTATCACGGCTAAAGCAGGGACGCAAATGGCATCCCCTACGCCATTTGCGTTCCCTCTTTAGACGTGATAGGCTACATAAATATCTACGTAGCCTATCACGGCTAAAACAGGAACGCAAATGCCGTAGGGGACACCTCTGCTTTAGCCGTGATAGGCTATGTAAATATTTACATAACCTATCATGGGCTACCATAGGGACGCAAATGGCATCCCCTACTCAGGACGCCGTTTGCATCCGCACCAGCCTGGCAACGGCTGGAGGCCCCGCTGCGGGTTGGCCCGGCTGGCGGCTCTGCGGCCTGGCTGCAGAGCGGAGCTGGCCAGGCAGGATTCTGGGGGTGAGGAACAGATCGCCTCCCCCCACGTCGAGGATTCTGGGGGGAGGAACGGATCGCCTCCCCCCACCTGTGGAACCTGGCGGAGCCAGGTAAGCGGGGTTTCTTACACCCCTAGTTTGAAAGCATCAATTCTTCGGCGCTCAGCCTTCCTTATAGTCCAGCTCCCACAGCCATACATTACTACTGGGAAAACCATAGCTTTGATTAGACGGACCTTTGTCGGCAAGGTGATGTCTCTGCTTCTTACTATGCTGTCTAGGTTTGCCATAGCTTTCCTCCCAAGGAGCAAGCGTCTTTTAATTTCATGGCTACAGTCACCGTCTGCAGTGATCTTGGAGCCCAAGAAAATAAAATCTGTCACTGCTTCCATTTCCTCCCCTTCTATATGCCAGGAAGTGATGGGGCCAGATGCCATGATCTTTGTTTTTTTAATGTTGAGTTTCAAACCAGCTTTTGCACTCTCCTCTTTCACCCTCAACAAGAGGCTCTTTAGATCCTCTTCACTTTCTGCCATTAGGCTGGCATCATCTGCGTATCTGAGGTTGTTGATAATTCTCCCGGCAATCTTAATTCTGACCTGTGATTCATCCAACCCAGCGTTTCTCATGATGTACTCTGCATATAAGTTAAATAAGGAGGGTGACAATATGCAGCCCTGTCGTACTCCTTTCCCAATTTTGAACCAATCAGTTGTTCCATGTCCGGTTCTTACTGTTGCTTCTTGTCCCTCTTACAGGTTTCTCAGGAGACAGGTAAGGTGGTCTGGTACTCCCATGTCTTTAAGTATTTGCCAGAGTTTGTTGTGATCCACACAATCAAAGGCTTTAGCGTAGTCAATGAAGCAGAAATAGACGTTTTTCTGGAATTCTCTTGCTTTCTCCATGATCCAGTGAATGTTGGCGATTTGATCTCTAGTTCCTCTGCCTCTTCGAAACCCAGCTTGTACTTCCGGTAGTTCTCGGTTCACATACTGCTGAAGCTAGCTTGTAGGATTTTGAGCATCACCTTGCTGGCATGTGAAATGAGCGCAATTGTACGGTAGTTTGAACACTCTTTGGCGTTGCCCTTCTTTGGAATTGGAATGTAAACTGACCTTTTCCAGTCTTGTGGCCACTGTTGAGTGTTCCAAATGTGTTGGCATATTGAGTGCAGCACTTTCACAGCATCATCTTTTAGGATTTTAAATAGCTCAGCTGGAATACTGTCATCTCTGCTAGCTTTGTTTTTACTAATGCTTCCTAAGGCCCACTTGATTTCACTCTCTAGGATGTCCGGCTCAAGTTCATTGTCCATACTATCATGGCTATCAGGGACATTAAGATCTTTCCTGTGTAGTTCTTCTGTGTATTCTTTCCACCTCTTCTTAATCTCATCTGCTTCTGTTAGGTCCCTGCCTTCGTTGTCCTTTATCATGCCCGTCTTTGCACAAAATGTTCCCTTGAGATCTCCGATTTTCTTGAAAAGATCTCTAGTCTTTCCCATTCTATAGTTTTCCTCGATTTCTTTGCATTGTTATTTAAGAAGGCCTTCTTGTCTCTCCTTGCTATTCTCTGGAACTCTGCATTCAGTTGGGTATATCTTCCCCTTTCTCCTTTGCTTTTCGCTGCCCTTCTTTCGTGAGCTACTTGTAAAGCCTCATCAGACAGCCACTTGGCTTTCTTGCATTTCTTTTTCTTTGGGATGGATTGAGTGCTGCCTCCTGAACAATGTTACCGACCTCCGTCCATAGTTCCTCAGCCACTCTGTCTATCAGGTCTAATCCCTTACATCTATTCCTCACCTTCACTGTATATTCATAAGGGATATGATTGAGGTCATAACTGAATGGTTTAGTGGTTTTCCACTAAAAGTGGTTCTTCAATTTCAGCCGAAATTTTGCAAGAAGCAGCTCCAGATCTTGTTTTTACTGACTGTATAGAGCTTCTCCATCTTTGGCTGCAAAGGACATAATCAATCTGATTTCGATATTGACCATCTGGTGATGTCCATGTGTAGAGTCACCTCTTGTGCTGTTGGAAAAGTGTGTTTGCTATGATCAGCGTGTTCTCTTGGCAAAACTCTATTAGCCTTTGTCCTGCTTCATTTTGTACACCAAGGTAGGGATGGGGGAGAATTTCTCCCCGAAACTTCGGGGGACCGAGTGCCAACACATTCGGCCCCCTGAAATCGGTGGTGAAATTCTCCGGCACCCCCCGCCACCCCCCCACCCCCCCGCCACCCCCCGGGATGGGACTTACCTTTCACGAATGTCCCTCCTGGCGGCGGGTCCCGGCAGCGGTTCGTCGGGTCTTTGTCAGGGGCGGGGGCGGCAGCCGGTCTTTTGACCGGCTGCCACCGCTGCCATTACAAGGAAAGTTAAAAAAAAAAGCACCCCCGTGATAGGCTACGTAACGATTAATGTGGCCTATCACGGCTAGATTTGCAAAGTCAGCCGTGATAGGCTACGTTAATCGTCATGTAGCCTATCACGGGTGACTTTGAAAAAAAAAAAAAGCGCGTACGCAAATGGGGGCCGCCATTTGCGTTCCTTATTTGGTCCCTGTAGTCTACGTAAAGATTTACGTAGACTACGGCGAAAATAAGGGCAACGCTATTTGGGCGCATATTGCGTTATCCAAGCATATTGGGCGCTATTTGCATTCCTTTATTTTTCGCCATTCTAGACTACGTAAATATTTACGTAGGCTAAAATAGTGAAAAATAAGGAATGCAAATGTTAGCCGCCGTAGCTGCCGCCATTTGCGTACGATTTTTTTTTTTTAACCCAGCCGTGATAGGCTACGTAAAGACTTACGTAGCCTATCATGGCTGCCTGGCTGGACGCAAATGGTGGCCGCTATGGCGGCCGCCATTTGTGTCCACACCAGCCAGTCCGTGGCCGGAAATCCAGCTGCAGATGGCCCTGGCTGACTGCTCTGCGGAGCCGCCGCGGAGCAGAGCCGGCCATCGAGGATTCCGGGTGGGAGGACTGGATCGCCTCCCCCCTGTCAAGGATTCCAGGGGGAGGGATGGAGAGCCTCCCCCTCCCCACGAACAGAATCCGCAAAAAGGTAAGTGACTTTCATACATCCCTACGATGTTGTGATAGCAGGCAGGGCTTTTTTTAAAGTAACCCCCCCCCAAAACAAAACAACACATGCGTGCATACACACACACACACACACACACACAGAAAGAAGAACCGTCAGCCTCTTACTATATGTAAAAGGTAGATGAAACACCTCCCCACTCCCCAGCAAGTACATTCTTTCTTTCAAATTCTTATTTTGCTGGGATATTCATTTCAGCCCTATTCTCTCTCACCCACCCCAATTGCCAAAGATGACAACCTCGAAATTTTTGGCACTGCAATAGTCATATTCAACAAAATTTATTTATTTATTTATTACACTTATATCCCACTTTTCTTCCATTGTGGAACTCAAGGTAGCTACTTGTGGTTCCCAGGTGGTCTCCCCTCCAAGCACTGACCAGACCCAAATCTGCTTAGCTTCAGCAAGGTGGCTGCCTCATGTGCCTTCAGACGATATCTTGGGACCAAAATGAAACAATTTGGTACTTGTGTGGACCACAACCCTGATACAGTATGGGTGATCCAAATAAGTGAGAGCAAACTTGAGTTGTGCATGTTTACTTTAGAATAAGCCCCATGGAATATAGCCCCTGTGGCTTGAAGTGGTGCAAACGTTTGCTCAATGGTCTAAAGCAGGAGTGGGCAAGTTAGTAGCCCGACAGCTGTTTTGGCCTACAACTCTCATCAGCCCTAGCCAGCCTAACAATGGTGGGGATGATGGGAGTTGTAGGCCCAAACATCTGGAGAGTCACAAGTTACCACCCCTGGTTTTAAGAGATAAGAAGCTTATTCTCTGCTTCTTTGTCTGGAAGATCCCCCCCACCGCCATCTTGAAATATTATCCCACTACCTTTGCAGTACTTTTGGCACAGCTCTACTTTTCCCTGTCCTTTTCTCCAAATTATATTGTTCTCCCTTTTTATTCTCCTTTCTCCTTCTATGATATAAATACATGGGGAAAAGAGGATAGATCAATGGTAGCAATGCCTCATACACTTTAGGTTGCTTTGCCATTGTTTTCCTCAAAATTGAATAATATTGATAATCATATTGCATTCTCAAATCCAGCTCCAACAACCTCTGCACAACACACTCAGGGTTCATAATCCTGTTAGATAAACTGCTAGTGCACCACTCACTAGGCTGCTTCAAGCATTTTAAAGGCTGAATTCCCTAATAATAACAAAAGTTTAAATTAGCGGGAGAAAAATGGCAGCTATCTGAGGCTTTGATTTATGTTAGTGTACAGTATATTGGGGAATGAAATTTTGATTCTTATAAATAAATAGCATTTATCAACTGGCTTTTATGTCACAATTCTCAATGCAAATTATATGTCTAAAGCACTAATTGATGTATAAACTCTTGTTGGTTATATATATATATATATATATATATATATATATATATATGTTTATATCTGTGTTGCCATAGGAACCTTACATGATGATTTGATGCTGAAACACTTAATTTAAAGTTAAACTATTAACTTTAAAATCCTGAATACATATGTTCTCTTCACTCATTTGCATCTTAATATCTGAGTGGCTTTATGGGATGAGAGAGATTAAGGGTAGTTAAAGATGGCATAAAAGTTAACAACCTTCACAATAATCTGAGGCCCATTTTGTTGTTCTTTATCCCTCACATAAAGCTTCAAGGGTGGTTATTCAAAGGTAGAATCTGAGAATATGTCCATATGTACTTAAAAAACAACAACAGGATGAGTTACTTTATAGAGGTTAACCAGGAGGAAATATGATGGTGTTATTTATGACTGTACAGTTCACCCTTACCAAACTACCTGGTCACTGAGGTCATCAGGTCAGGCACTCCTGGTGGTTCTGCATGGGCCTGAGTTCTGTTGGAGTAGAGCCTCTGGTGTCCTGGATCCCTCTTTGTGGTTTTTCCTTGCAGTTGATATCATGTAGGAGCCAACATTGCTCTGTCTTTAGCATCTTCTAAAGACATTTTTCTTTAAACATGCTTTTCCTGAATGGCCAGCCATGGTTTTACAGGTATAACTTGATTTTAAGTGTTTTTATTATTTTATGTTTTGATTTTTTCCCCTTACTCTTCACTGTTCAGGAATCTTTCTTTAAGATATAGAATGGTTTATAAACTTTCTAAATAAATGAAAATAAATACTGAAGGCCAAGAGTATATGTCACCATTGTTTTTATCCACCCCCTCCTCAAGTGAAGGGCTTCCCACAAGAAATACCCATAGGGCTGGTTCATAGAAGTGGGGAAAGCCCCAATAATGTACCCATCTTTGAAAGGAGACAGGGCCATTTGATGCCATTTTCAAGGGCAGACAGTAGAAGAGTGAATTGCAGTAATACTAATAAGAAGTCAGCAAGATATGGATGAAAACAGTGGTGTAAGACACTTGGCCTTACCTGCTAACTGGGCATCCAGAAATAGTTCTGGATTCTAGAGTATCCACAAGCTACACACCTGCCAGTTTTGGGAAAGGGTGATCATATTCAGTACAGACTTTTCTCCAGCTAGCCAGTCACCTGCATCTCCCACCATCATTCTTCTCTTGTCTGGATTGAGAGCTTATTCACCATTTTATTTTCCCATAATGCCCCGGATAGTGCATTGTTTCATAGCATTCTGTGGAAAAATGGTGGCTGCATTATTGGGGGGGGTGTAATTTTTTTTTTTTTTTGGTGGTGGATGCCTTTTTCTCCAGAATGTTCTGGAACAATGCAACTTCCAGGGCATTATGGGAAAATAAAATGGCAGCCACCTCAGGTTCTTCTAGATGAACAGCTCATAGTGCTACTGATTAGAAAGTGTTGTGCAGCTACTCCATCTTTTTCTCCTTAATTGATTTTCTGAGGTAAGAGGAAAGACAAGTGGTGGGAAAATGCAGGAGGATTATGAGTGGAGGACAACATCTGCCCCACTCTCCCGAAATTCTGTGAATGAGGTAGGGCGATTGTACCATAAAAGCCTTGCCTGGAAGCACCCCTCCTGTTCTGCTGCCTTAAGAAAAAAAGTAAAAGAAAGGAGGGAACCACCACACATATGTGTGACAAAAACAAATGTGATAATAATGAAATAACCATGAAACAAATGACATCTTTAGTAATGAAAACTAATGGGATGGTAAAACAAACAACAGACATTTCTTGCACACTCCTATGGACTTGACAGGGGTGCAAAACATGTGGCCCACCAGAGGTTGTTGGACTGCAACCCCCTTTAGCCCTACTCAGCATAGCCAATAGTGAGGGATGATGGGAGTTGCTGTCCAATTACATCTGGAGGGCCACACATTGCCCATTACTGGCATAGATTTTAGTGTATACTCTTGCTTGCCTCCTCAGAGACATGATGCTGCCATTTCCTTGTCTCGGTAGACGAGAGGGAGAGCCACTCTAAAGCACAGAGGGGATGCAGCTGTATTGTGCATACTCTAGGTGGTACTATTGTAGACTTTGACCTTGACTTATGATGCACTCGCCAAAAAGTTGGCCACCCCAGTGTTCTGTTCAGATGTCAGTTGTTAACTTGTTATCCTTTATCTAACTGGGAGCTGGGAGATCTGGGTTCTAGTCCTCACTCGGCCATGGAAGCTCACTGGGTGACTTTGGGCCAGTCACAGACTCTCAGCCCAACCTACCTCACAGGGTTGTTGTTGTGAGGATAAAATGGAGAGGAGGAGGATAATGTAAGCCACCTTGGGTTCCTTGCAAGAGGAAAAAAGGTGGGATATAAATGCAATAAATAAATAAATAAAATATAGTATTCAACATTTCTATGTGCAAGCTTCTTTTATAACGTAATGCCTCCTTCAAGCTGCTTTTACGAGACTGTGTGCTCTAATGAAGACAGCTTTGCAACCTTCACTGTCAACAAGTATCAGGGTATCTAACTTTGCTTCTGATTGGTGAAATGATGCCAACAAGACACCTGCTAATTAAGGTGAAAAAAAGAATTCAGCCAGCCTCCTCTCAACATGTTAAAAATGAATAGTCAACATAAATGAAGCTGCATGTTTCATACCAGGCTGTCATTCTGAAGGGGAACCTATCGGCTGGGCTTTAAGAAAGATTCATTGTAATTGTCAGCTTGGCTGTTAATGAGCAACAGCAGGTTATGAGCACAAGTAGTATATACATATGGCTATATTGTAACTGCTGGATATCAAAATCTATGGATGAAATAGATAGACCAACCAGGAAAGAGACCTTGGGGTTGTGCTGGACAGCTCAATGTGAATGTCAACCCAGTGTGTGGCCACTGTAGAAAAAGGCAAACTCCATGTTAGGCATAATTAGAAAAGGAACTGAGACAAAAACTGCCAATATCATACTGCCCCTATACAAATCTATGGTGTGAACACACTTGGAATACTGTGTACAGTTCTGGTCACCACACCTAAAAAAAGATATTGTTTTGTAGAGCTGGAAAAGGTGCAGAAAAGGGCAACTAAAATGATCGAGGGCTGGAGCAACTCCCCTATTAGAGAAGGTTACAAGGTTACAACAGCTGATTTTGTTTAGTTTGGAAAAAAAGGAGGGTAAGGGGAGACATGACAGAGGTCTATAAAATTATGCATGGTGTGGAGAATGTGGATAGGGAGACATTTTTCTTCCTCTCTCAAAATATTAGAACCCGGGATCATCCTATGAATTGGTGGGAGATTCAGGACAGATAAAAGGAAGTACTTCTTCACACAGCACGTCGTTAAACTGTGGAATTCGCTACCACAGGATGTAGTGATGGCCACCAATTTGGATGGCTTTAAAAGGCGGTTGGACTAGGGATGGCGGAGAATTCCGCCACGGATTTCAGTGAGGCCGAATGCACTGGCATTCGGCCCCCTGAAATCTGTGGCGGAACGGCCTGCCCCCCTGCCCCCCCTGCGGATCCCCCCCGGAATGAGACTTACCTGGGGCGGATGATCTGGACGGCGGCGGCTCCAGTGGTGGCGGTGGCGGCAGATCATCTGACTGGCTGCCACCACTGCCATTTCCAGTCTGGTCTTTTTTTTTTTTTTTACCCAGACGTGATAGGCTACATAAAGACTTACATAGCCTATCACTTCTGGGTAAAAAAAAAAGGCGTACGCAAATGGCGGTGGCTATGGCGGCCGCCATTTGCATTCCTTATTTTTCGCTGTTTTAGTCTACATAAATATTTACATAGACTATTATGGCAAAAATAAAGGGGAATGCAAATAGCGTAGTGGGTGCCTTTTGCGTTCCTTTTTGATTCGCCGTTTTAGCCTATGTAAATATTTACGTAGGCTAAAACGGCGAATCAAAAAGGAACGCAAATAGTGCCCACTACGCTATTTGCGTTCCCCTTTATTTTCACCGTAATAGTCTACGTAAACATTTACGTAGACTAAAATGGCAAAAAATAAGGAACGCAAGTGGCGGTCACCATAGCCACCGCCATTTGCGTACGCGTTTGTTTTTTTACCCAGAAGTGATAGGCTACATAAGTCTTTACATAGCCTATCACAGTTAAATACAGGGACGCAAACGGTGGTGGCTATGGCCGCCGCTGTTTGCGTCCCTGCTGCCCAGCGGCTGGATGTCTGGTTGCGGGTGGAGCCAGCCAGCCGCTCCATGGAATCCCCGCTGAGCGGAGCTGGCCGGGCAGGACTCTTGGGGGAGGGACGGAGCGCCTCCCCCCCACCGCGAAGCAGATCCGCGAAATGGTAAATGACTTCCATACATCGATTCTATTATACCAAGAGGTAGCAGTTGGGATCAAGGAATTGTGGACAACAGAGAAATATGCTGCCATCTATAGTGTAAGTTGAAAGAGACAAGTTAAAGACCAGAGGGGACGTGGCTGGCCACTTATTAGGGACTGTGTGATGTTCGCCCTCACCAAATTTCTTTGAACATCAGCTTGCTGCTCATCTCTCCTTAATTTGCATTTGAGGTTTGTGCTCGCTGTTCATTTTGCATTAATGGGAAAATTGTGTAATGCTAACAGCTATGGAATGTGAAAGCAGAGCAACCCCCCCCCCCCAAGTTGCACAAATTTCACCCATAGACTAAAATGTGGGTGATTTAGGGAAAAAAACTGTGCAGTTTTGGAATTTGTGCAAAAATTGAATGGGAAATTTGCAAGTGCATTTTCAAGAATTTGTGAACATTTTCAGCAGAAGCATTCTCCTGCTCGCAGTTACATTCAGGATTGCAAATGTGTTTTGCAGAAACAAAAGGAAAGCTGAGTGCCAAAGAATTGATGCTTTCGAACTGTGGTGCTGGAGAAAACTCTTACAAGTCCCCTGCACTGCAAGGCGGCCAAATCAGTCCATCCTAAAGGAAATCAATCCTGAGTGCTCATTGGAAGGAAGATACTGAAGCTGAAGCTCAAATATGTTGGCCACCTATTGCAAAGAGAAAACTCACTGGAAAAGACCTTGATGCTGGGAAAGACTGAAGGCAAAAGGAGAAGGGGATGGCAGAGGATGAGATGGCTAGATAGCATCACTGATGCAATGAATATGGACTTCAGCATGCTCTGGGAGAGAGCGGAGGACAGGAAGGCCTGGCGTGCTATGGTCCATGGGGTCACGAAGAGTCGGACATGACTTAACAACCGAACAACACCACCACCTAGACATTGCCAGAAAAGTGGAATTACATTCAAAAAAGGGGGCAAAAAAGGCCACCTATTGGCATAACCCTATATAGTGCAAACTACATAGGTGCAAACTAACTGAAATGGCATCACAGGAAACAAGGAGTAAAGCAGAGAGCAAAATGTAAGAGCTGCACTGGTCTTTGTTTGCTAGATCAAGTGCCATACTGAAGAGGTTTAAAATGGCAGGGGTGCCATTTCAAATACACACTTTGTAACTGAAGAAGTGTAAAAATCAATCTTGTTTGTTCATGAAATGGTGACCAAGATTCTGCAGGTCTTCTGTCTCCCAAATGAATATGTACCTGAAAACTTTCAGTTTCCAACATAAAGAGTGAAATCTGGAGAAAATAAGGTGATGTAACACCCAATGAACCTTTTGGGACGGGTAACTATGTATTTAACTCCATTTGGTTTCTGGGGTTTCAAGCAAATCTGTGTTTCTCTGTTTTATTCCATGAATGTCTTGGATTTTAATGATTACTTTATTAAAATTTAAAATGCCTATGCTTTGATTTAAAATAATAATAACAACCACATTATCTACTTTAAAACACTGGCAACCTCTCCCAATGTCAAATAGTAGTATAAATGCCAACATGGGGTGATCATTCTCTTGCTCATGCAGTGCTACTAGCCTCCTACTTTTTTCTTGTTGCTGTGGTTCATACTCGAGAGAGAGAAAAAACTACATTTGCCTTAAAGCAAAGCTTTATTCCATCCCTCTGACCAAAGAGTATCAGTGCTGCTGAATACTTCAAGCCTGCCTTTCATTCTGGACCAATATGCAGCTTGTGTGTGTGTCTGTGCGTGTCTGTGCATGTGTGTGTGTCTAATTCAGCTGTACGTTCCATAATGTATCCAATATAACTCACCTGAGAAAGGAGGAACTGAATACACTTGGCACTATAGGATCATTAAATCATTAAAAGCCTTCTAATATTTTTTCCATAATGATTGTAATTTGAAACTTTTTCAATTGATAGCCTGTAATGGTGTGCTACTTGCCTATTTCTAAATTCTTGTAATAATTTAGACTGCAAATTCAATTTCAAAGCGTGGAATTTCTGTTGTTCTGTTCCCTAGGTATGTGTACATTTATATTATTTATTTATTTATTTGTCTGTCTATTTATCTATCTATCATCCATCTATCAAACTACTGTTTGAATTACTCTGATTTTGTAATGTGGAGTTAAACTTTTAAAAGTTTTATACTATATTTTATCATGTTGCTGTATTTTATGGTTTTAACTGTTGGGAACTGCCCAGAGAGCTGCAGCTATTGGGCGGTATAGAAAATATAATAAATAAAACAAAAAGGTTTGAACTGGTGCCGAAACCTCAATGTTGGCTCCAGTCGCTTCCATGGGTGTTCCATTGTCGGGGCGCCACAATTGAGAAGGTTCTGTCCCTTGTTGACACATAATGTATCCAAGTTACTCTTTTGATGATCTTACGTCACATCATGGCACTCCTGCATCTTTTGAGCATGCACTGTGAAGCAGATGATCTCCCAAACATGTGGTCGGATGGGAGAAGGAGGATCCTGACATGCAGGAGTGAGCATGAAATCCATTTCTGCACACAAGGATCTCTGACTCTGAGCTGAAATTAGTCCTTACTTCAAATCATATTTGAATTCAGCTTTCCAACTCTCTAGCCAACTCCTGGACAATACTGATCAATTTGGCAAGTGCCACTCTTAGTGAATACCCAAAGTCCCAAATCAAAGGAATATCTTCTTTTCTGGGCTCTGCAGCATGGTCCCAATACTATATGCTTGACCCCTGATTTCAATATTTTTATTTTTTTCTTATTATGCACAGGAACTCACATTTATAGGCCTATAGTCATGAAAGTATGGTAAGAATTTAGATGCAGAGAAACAAGATTCACATTACAAGAGGAAATACAAAGAAACTTCAAGATTACTGTTCTACATGTTTCCATAGTGAAGAATATTTTTTCAAGTGTGAATATTCTGAATGTCCATTGCTTCCAAGTACTGGCTGTATGTCTTAGCCATGTTCAAAATGGTACATTTGTGTTTGTTGTTGTTGTTGCTGCTAGTTCAAGGTTTCTTCATTTTTGCGTTGTCTTTGTTTACGTGTGTTTGTAGGTGGGTGGGATGATTCAAAGATTGTGTGAGCAGCTACCTGTTGTGTTGAGGGACCTTGGGGAGTGTGGCTTTCCCCTAACCTATTTTTGGCTCTTTTCCCCCTATGCAAGTCAATGAAACCCAGGTGCGCCTCCACAAAGCAGTTGATGGATGTCCCACCCCTCCTTGGGGCAAAAGGGTCTTTGCTGGGTAGGGGAGGATTTTAAGGAGTTGGCAGTGGCAGGAGAGAGTGGGGGGAAAGACACTAAAAATAAGCCTATTAGTTCTGCCAAAATGTTTTAGTATTTTCTTGCACAAATGAACACAGCTCCCCATTTTGAGTATCTATTTTGTCACCCCCCAAAAAAAAAATTCCATGAAAAAAATGAATTGCACTTGTTTCGATGCAGCCCTAATGTCTGGCCAGATTTCTTTTGGCCACCTTTTCTTCCCGCTCCTTTTGAGGGGATGGTAGTATGTCACAGCACAGGACAGAAAGCAAATATTAACTTGCATTCAAAGGTATCCATGGCAAAGGCAGAAAGTAGCATTCTGCAAGGATGACTTCATTCTCATCACTGTCATTTAGGTTACATAATGCTATTTTTAAATAGTGCTTGACTTTATATAATTGAAACAGAGGATTCAATCCAGCACTCTCATTCCATTAGTGCAACCCTGTTTTTATCCTTGCACCAGTGTCAAATCTAATGCTTTGATTCTGTTTGCTCAGTAGCCCTATTCAGGCATTCAATTTGGGTAGGAATTAAATGCATGAGGAGAATGAGCACCCGACCTCCACCCTCTCCTCATGCACTTCCAGGGCAATGGTCTGAAGTGGAGAGCCTCCAGTATCTGTGCAAGGTCTCCACAAAAGCCAGGATGCTGATTTTCTAGCATCCTGGCTGACATGGATACAGGAGATTCTCGGCTTTAGACTGTCACTCGCTGTGGGCGGTCCATCTCTTCATGCATTTAATTCCTACCCAGATTGGATGCCTGAATAGGGCTAAGGTGTTCTGCAAATCATTGCATAAATCATTTCACAACTCATTGTGAGGTGTTGTTTGTATTACTGTGTTAGTTCTGATAGTGGTTGTGCAACTGCTAGCAGAACAACAGCAACTCTTGTAATTTTTCCTCTAGCATAACACTGGATATAACCCCCAACAAGCACAACTACTACATGCAGCTTGTATAAAATTTTGTGGAAAACCTTGTGCAGCAGCTTGTGCAATAGCTTGCACAAGCAGAATCAAAGTATGGGATTTGCTTGTGCAAGAATAAAAACAGGTTTTCTATAAGTGGTAAAAGCTTTGCGCTAGCAGAATAAACACCACCGGATACATCTCAGACCTTTAAATGTTATGGTAGATCTTCTAAAGGAGTTGAGTCACTCAAGAAAGCCATAGCACAAAAGCTTCTCATAAAGAAACCTTGCCCTACATGCTGCAAGTAGCCAGAACTTTGTTGGGAGGACATTTTTCAAGTCATCGTCATGAGTATGGAAATGTTCACAAGCACGAAGCTGCAGCTATACCTGTGATGGAAGGTTTGGTTCATATGCAATGTGCTATGGTTCCCTGTGGTCATCTGGGAAACATCATGTGGAGCCCATCACAAATAGGGATGTCAGAGAATTCCGCCACGGATCTCGGTGAGGACGAATGCCAGTGCATTTGGACCCCTGAAATCTGTGGCAGAATGAAGCCCCCCCTGCAAAAGGTGCGCAAAATGGGACACTTACCCGGTGCCGTTCGTGCTGCTCTGCGAATGGCGGCCGTGGCTGCCATTCCCTTCATCACTATAGCCGTGATAGGCTACGTAAATACTTATGCAGCCTATCACGGCTAACGCAGGGACGCCATTTGCATCCCTGTGGAAGCCGTGATAGGCTGCGTAAGTATTTACGTAGCCTATCATGGCAAAAAAAAACAAACAGCAAACGCAAATGGCAGTGGCCTACATAAATATTTACGTAGGCTGTTACGTCAAAAGAGAGGGACACAAATGGTGTAGTGGTCGCCATTTGCGTCCCCCCCTTTTTTTTGCCATAATAGGCTACGTAAATATTTATGTAACCTATCATGGCAAAAAAAAGGGAATGCAAATGGCGGCCGCTGTAGCCACCGCCATTTGCGTTTGCTGTTTGTTTTTTTGCCGTGATATTTACGTTGCCTATCACGGCAAAATGCAGGGATGCAAATGGCGGCAGCTACGGCAGCTGCCGTTTGTGTCCCTGCAGGCTGCCCAGTGGCCAGATGTCCGGCTGCAGGCAGCCCCAGCCGGTGGCTCTGCGGAATCTCTGTGGAGCGCAGCTGGCCAGAGAGAATTTCAGGGGAAGGGACGGAGCACCCCCCCCAAGAATGTCACCCTTCAAAAAGGTGACTTTCGTACATCCCTAAGATTCACAAATCATTGCATCAACCATTATTAACTGGTTTATGCAATGATGATTGCTCAGTAAAAAATCCATTTCCTTTGTCACATGAGTAATTTACAGTCAGGGCCAGAAATATTGGAACAAGGATAACTGTTTTGGCAGTTGGCCTCTGTACACCACCACACTGAAGTTGAAAGGAAACACACCCAGATGGCAGTGAAATTAGGACTTTCAGCTGTAATTCAAGGGGTCCTTTGCAGTCAATGACTGCCTGAAGTCTGGAACCCATGGACATGACCAAATGCTGAGTTGCCTCCCTCAAGATGCTTTGCCAGGCCTTTACTGCAGCTGCCTTCAGCTGCTGCTTGTTTGTGGGTCTCTCTGCCTTCAGTCTTGTCTTCAGTAAGTGAAAAGCATGCTCTGTTGGGTTGAGATCAGGTGACTGACTTGGCTACTGAAGAACATCCCACTTATTTGCCTTGAGAAACCTTTGGGTAGCTTTTGCTGTATGTTTTTGGTCATTATCCATCTGCAATATGAAGCGGAGTCCTATCAGTTTAGCAGCATTCAGCTGAATCTGAGCAGAAAGTATAGCCCTGTACACTTCAGAATTCATCCTGCTGCTTTTATCAGCAGTCAGGTCATCAATAAGCACCAGTGACCTGGTTGCATTGGCAGCCATATATGCCCATGCCATAACACTGCCTCCACCATGTTTGACAGATGATGTAGTATGCTTTGGATCATGAGCTGTTCCTTTCCTTCTCCATACTTTTCTCTTCCCATCATTTTGGTACAAGTTAATCTTGGTTTCATCAGTCCAAAGAAACTTATTCCAGAACTGGGCAGGCTTCTTTAGGTGGTTGCTGGCAAAGGCTAATCTGGCCTGTCTGTTCTTGAGCATTACCAGTGGTTTGCACCTTGTTGTGAAGCCTCTGTATTTACATTCATAAAGCCGTCTCTTGCTTGACTGTAGATGTTGACAATGACATGCCTACCTCTGTAAGAGCATTCTTGACTTGGCTAGATGTTGTGAAAGGGTTCCTCTTCACCATGAGCAGCATTCTGCAGTCATCCACTTTAGTTCTCTTCTGTGGTCTTTCAGGCGTTTGCTGTTGCTGAGCTTGCCAGTTAATTCCTTCTTTTTTCAGGATGTTCCCAACTGTTGCATTGGCCACTCCCAAAGTTTTTGCCATCTCTCTGATGGGTTTATTTTGTTTCCTCAGCCTAATGATGGCCTCCTTCACTCACATGGACACCTCTTTGGACCTCATGTTGGGAGTTCCAGTGAACAGCTACCAAATGCAAATGTAACACTCAGAACCACCTCCAGGCCTTTCATCTGCTTGATTGGTCATGGGGCACCCAGGAAACAGGCCACAATTGGCCATGCAGCTGCTTGTCAGCCATTTGTTCCATTACTTATGAGCCACCGATGATGGGTGTGTGTGTGTGTGTGTGTGCCACTGGCTGTCCTTCCTGAATGGTTAGTGCCCCACTTTTGTCAAACCCCTTGAATTACAGCTGAAAGTCCTGACTTCACTCCCATCTGGGTGTGTTTCCCTTCAACTTCAATGTGGTGGTGTGCAGAGGCCAACTGCCAAAACAGTTATCCTTGTTCCAATATTTCTGGCCCTGACTGTACATGAGCTGGTTTTAATTCTCCAGATGGAGAGTTTTAATTTCCACATACTCCTTGTCAGCTGAGATATACCTCAGAAGCACATTACTGAGGAAATGAAGGAAGAAGGGACCATCTGATGTTCAAGCATATGGTCACACTATAAATCAGGGGTGCAGAACCTCAGAACTCAGAGCCAAATTTGGCATCTGGAGATCCCAAGCTCTGTGATTCTCTAGAAGGCTGCACCCCTTCGCTTTGCTCCCCCATTTTCCCCACTACCAATCATTTGGTGGTTTCCCAGCTTTTGTGTAGTTTTTCCCCATTCTAAAAGGCTCAATTGCCTCTCCTAAGGCTTTGTTACTGGCAGTAAGAGATTTCAGCTAAAATATGCTCCATCTTCTGTTTGGGGAGGGGGGTCCCTTTTGCTTTCAGCCCTGACCACCACTGGAATGCAGTTCCAGAGAGCTGCTCTGAAATAGAATTTGGCCCTAGGGCTGAAAGATCTTCTGCAACCCTGCTATATATGAATAACTCCAGTATACTTCAAGATTCAGTACCTAGAATGTCCCCTTTTCCCAGAGTTATCACTGTGGAGGTTCTACTGATGTAAATTACTGTTATGTTTAGCTAACAAGTCCAGGATGACAGATGTGGTTGATAAATGCCCCTGGTAGCTCCTTCAGCATATTATTCCCTGCCACAATGGAAGGAAGAGTGAATTCCATTTCCCACTGAAGTCAGCTGGGCTAGTTGTACCCCTCATAGAAACCCTCTTGTTGTTGTTGTTCAGTCGTGTCCAATTCTTCGTGACCCCATCGACCATAGCACGCCAGGCCTTCCTGTCCTTTCCTTAAAGCTATTTATCAATATTGAAAACTATCAAGAAAAGAATATAATGTCACATTTGGAGTAGGAGAACACAGAGCAGCAGAGAAGACTAAATTGGCCTCTTTCATGTCTTGTCCATATCTTGCAGATATTGATCTGAGTGAATTCTGTGTACTTCGCAGGAATCGTTGACTGAATGGCATACAATTAAGCAGGCACCCCTCCCCTCATGAAATGTCTAACAGCAATTCGTAGGGAGAATATTTTGCCGCTCCAGCATGAGATCTGCTGTGTGATGCAGTGAATTAAGAAAGCAAACAAAGATCTGAAATTTCATAGAGTCTCTTTTGGAGAATAAGAACATCTGTTTTATATTTGAAGGATGGATCTAATCTAAAATACAGTGCATGAAGGCAGCTACCTATTCAGCATGTCACACCATTACTAAGTATGGAGCCAGAACTTAAGCAGGCAGGTCACTTTTCACCTCATTAGCACAGCAGGGGGAATTTCTTTAAAACAAGAGCTGAGAAGCAGCTTATTTGGTACCTTTAAAAAAAAAAACCAGCGATCCTGCTATGATCTCCCATTTTTCAGCAAACTTTTGTCCCATTAAATAGTTTCTTTTCTTCTGCTTGCAGCCATTGGAGCTTTCTACCCCACTAACCTTTAAGAATTCCCTCTGTGCAAGGCTTGATATACTATTCTGTTTTGGTCTTGTGGTGAGAGGGAATGATATCACAGTGATCTGTAAGTGTGTTATTTTGAAAACTATGCTGAAGAAGTCAGAAAATGGAGCAGGTATATTCAACATATTTTGATCTCCTTCCCCCAGACCAGCACTCACAATTTTTCTATAGTGTCACAAACTGATGAATGAATAAAATCCACAAAACCTATTTGCATCACTGTGATGTGTCAGAATGCACTGTTTCTTAAAGAATGCCACAGAGCATCATATATTCCTTTGTCCTGCTAAAACCTACCTTGAGAAGGCCCAGTGTGAGATGTGCAAGCAAAACTTCAAGAACTTTTCAGGATTCTGACTCCTGTCTGTATCAGACTGCAAGCTTTGTTTTTTTCTGTTTGCATGAAAATTCATGAACATTTTCATGCACATTTTTCCAAATGTATGCATCACTTGTGCACATTTTTGAAATGTATGCTTCTCCCCCCCAATGATTAAAATGTGTTTGTGCACATTCTTCAAAAGTACGCTTTTTTCATGCACATTTTCAAATGTACTCTTATTATTGAACACATTCTTTTTGATCTGCAAATTACATCAAGCCAGAGATGTATGGACGTCAACCCAAATTCCAGTCTGTGTTAGGGTGTAGGAAGTGCAAATTAGGTAACTTTTGCTCAAAAATTAACTGAAACCAATCCTTCATACATCCCTAGGCCCAAGTAGGTCTTTCTTTATTTCATTCCTACATTTATTTGTAGGGGAAAAAAAGAAAAAGAACTATGTTCTCTTACTAACCTTTCTTTGGCCTATTGTTTCCAGTATGGCCCAGGGCTTCTTTTGTTTCATTATTAACAAGATGTACATGCAAGAACATTCATTATTCTGTAATGGAAGCAGTGATCCAGTACAAGTTTACATCAGCCATAGGCAACCTGTCCCAGTGCTTGAGCTACGTTTGCTTTCCTCAGAAGATGTAATGAATCATTTTAGGGACAGGTGGAAGAAACAAAAAAATATCTCAGTGGGAAATTTTGGAGAATGGATGCATTGTCCCCAGAATGCTTTCAATATTATGGTATTACGTCACTTTGTACCTGAGGAGGGAGGTCTGCCTGTCAGCTAGATGTGTTATGATGTCATTATGCTAGACATCATAAGAACAGTAAGAACTGGGTAAGGTTCGTAGTCTTCACTATTCTCCAGCTCATAGGAGCGTGAATAGGAGCAGCTGCTTCACTTCTACCTTTGCTTCTCCTTTTCTATCTTGTCTTCCCCTCCTCCTCCTGTGTAAATTTAGACTGTAAATTCTTTGGGGCAGAGACTTGCCTTTTGCTCATCCAACTCTGTAAAGTGGCATTTACATTGATGATGCTATATAAAAATAATGATTACTAGTTTCTATTAATTTCTGGCTCATTGCATTTCCCTCACTATGCTCTGTGACTCTGGGTGATTACAGATGAGCATTGTCAAGCATTCACCACATTATGCACATATACCCACATATTAAATAAAGCTAGTCAACCATAACCTCCTACCAAATAGTGAGGAGAAGGGCAGGAGGACTACAGTGGAGATAATTTTCCTGCTTGTGGATATCAACTGGAGTGATGCTTGCTGCTCCAGCTTTGAATTTAAATTTTTTTATTCAGAGAATTTTTATTACTAATAATGTACATGGGTGCAATCCATTGAATGAGATGTCTGAAAACAAATTTAATTGAGTGTACGTGGTGGGAACCATGCTTGGAGGAATTTGCCTTATGTTCACCTTATTTTATTAATAAAATGGAATTGGGGCTATTCTGCTTTGTTTTGGTGAGGTTCCACATAATGCCTGACTATTTCTGCTGAAAAGCAAATCAGGAATAGCCACATCCAGAAGTTGTCATATCCAGGTTTCTTAAAAGAAGGGTGTCAGTGAACACCAGACTTTCCAAAGAGAGAGATCAACAGCAAAGCATGGGACAATGGCCAGAAATCCCAGAAAGTTTTACTAGAGTGCGATTAAGCAAATCAGCCAAGGTATAATGGTAATAGCCTTTTAATGTATTGAACTAGTGGCAGTGTTCCTTATATGGCAATTAAGGAGAGTGTATCAAAACTGATTGACCATAAACTCAGGCTTTCCTTTTCCTCGAAACAAGGGTTGGCAGATGAATTACCCTGTCTATATGTGCACACTTCTGTGGAAACATGAAGTATCTGATTATGGCAATATTTATGCTCCAATTGATAGTTCTTATTGTAACCGATTCCTAATGGTGTGTGTTTTATTCACAGTTGACTGTTCAAAGAGAAGAAGATGGTGTTATGGAGAAGAGAGCAGTGCTATACAAGGAGATCCATCAAGTCACAATCATCATGTAAACTGAGTTGTTCTGATCTTGGGCTGGTAGGGGGAAGCTATTAATGGTTCTAGGGGAGCAACAGACAGACTCTCTGAACTGAACTGTGGAAGTTCCCACTGTGACTATATACCAGGAGTGGGGAAATTCTTTCAGCGCAAGGGCCAAATTCAATTTTGGAGACGTTTTCAAAGGTCACATGCCAGCAGTGGATGGGGCTGAAGGCAAATGGGGTGGGGCCAGAAATACCAGCATGTTGTAGTAAAGCACCGATGGCCACTAATTAAGCCTTAGGAGAGGACTTTCAATCTTTGAGAATGGGGAAAAACTGCACAAAAGCTGGGACACCACCAAATGATTGTGGTGGTCAGGGGAAAGGGGCATGGCCATCTGCAGAACCTCATAGCAGCATATTGGAAGCCCCAAAGGGCTGGATTTGGCCCCCAGGTCTGAGGTTTCCTCACCTCTGCTATATATGCTAGAGCTGTGCATGGATGGCCTCTTGAAACTCTCCACCTTACTCGTGAGCAGAGAAATTTGGGAGACATTTCACCAAATTTCTCCAGGGAGGGGAAGGATAAATTCTCATCAGTTTCTCCCAGGTAGGGCTCCCCATTGGCAGGGCTTGTGGCACAGCTTCTTTCTTTTTTCCTAAGGGTTTTTGGGGTCTTGGTGCTGCAACAGCATCAACTGTGTTGGCAGGCCGGCCCTCAATTTGCATCCATCGCAATGCAGGTGGGGGGCAGTGTTGTGTCCAGCTTCAGGGATGAGGTGGAGTTAGTGCTTTGCCAAAATCTGTCCTCCAACTTCCAGATAGTTTTCTTCCCCATGAAAGGGGCTTCTATTTCTCTGCCCCATTCTCAGGGTGTTTTATAATTTATTTTTGTCGAGTTTTGGATAGTACCTAATCACAGCTAGCCTCCCAGGCTGCCTGCACTTCCTGAGCTGAAAAAGCCCCGTAGGAGGAATTACCTCATGTTGCCTTCCACTGGGCTTTAACTGAAATGTAGGAAGCTGAATAGGCTACAGACTGCCAGAGACATGATTGTACAATGAAAGACAGGTCACTTGTGCTCATTCCTCGGCCACCTCCTAAGTAAGGGAGGGAAACCCAAGAAACCCAAACCCAACCCTTGAGGATTTCTCTGAAATTTCTTCAGTATTGAATTACTTTTTGAAAGCAATTTCTGTTCAATCAAATTGAATGAGAATGGTAAAAAAAAAAATGTGAGAGACATTTTTGGCACAGCACTAATATATGCTAATTGCTGCACCGGTGACAGTTAGCAAATTTCCTGCCAAATCTAATTATCCAGGAGTAGCAGAGTGTACATGTTCATGGGTCAGAGAGGGTGGTTGGTGTCACACCAAGAGAATAATCCAAGTAATTCTCCAGGTTTGTGGAAAATAGGTTGCTTTTACGATCCCAGTTCTGCACCTGACAGAAAGAGTTCACCCAATTACAGCATGTAAAGACTTGGTAAGCCCATCTGTAACATTCTTCCAAAGGCTGAGGAACGCAAATTGTCCATACATTCAGATCTCATCTGGGTTGATGATAGGGATGTTGGAGAATTCTGCCATGGACTCCAGTGAGGCCAGATTCTTTAGAATACCCCCCCTGGAGTCCGTGGCAGAATGGACTACCCCCCGCCACCCCCCGAAATCCCCCCCAGAATGGAACTACCTGGTGGTGGCGGCAACAACAGCTCCGGGTCATCTTCTGGCTGCTGCCGGGCTGCTGCAGCTGCAAATGGTGGCCGTCGTAGTGGCCGCCATTTGCATCCATGCCTTAGGCTGTGATAGGCTACGTAAATACTTATGTAGCCTATCACGAAAAGAGCAGGGGCGCAAATGGCGTAATGGGCTCCATTTGCACCCTTGCTCTTTGCTGTGATAGGCTATGTAAATACTTACGTAGCCTATCATGGCCTAAGGCACGGATGCAAATGGCGGCCGGCATAGCGGCCGCCATTTGCGTCCACAGCGTGGCAGCAGCGGCCAGAAGTCGGGCTGTGGCCGGGGATGATTCCCGGGGGAGGGACAGATCGCCTCCCCCTCAGCGGATGCGCCGGACGAGAACCGGGTAAGTGATCCGCTCACCCCTAATTGATGAGCATTTTCTACATGAGCATTTCCTACCATGATGCATGTGTATAATCACTTGGAGGGCCAGTCTGTTGTAACATCCTGCCAAGGTCTAAGGAGAATTTTGCTAAACTGAGAAATAAGAAGGAGGACAAAATTCAAATGACACTGAGAGATCAGGCCAAACTGCAAATATCACACCCAAGTAACAAAAATATAATAATTTATATTTATAAAATACTGTAAAACATTTATAAAATGTGGCTTAAAATTGTACAGCAAGAGGTATAAGTAAAAAGCAGTACTATGATCTATAATACACTATAAAACATTTATTAGAAATTGTAAAACATAGCTAAAATTATTCAACAAAATGTGCAGAGAAAAGTCAATTTTTGAACCAACTGCTATATATATATAGAGAGAGAAGTGTTACAGGGTCATGCAAAATATCTCTCTATTCTGTTACAAACATAACTGTGTCAAATTACAAAAGCAATCTGTGCACTCTGTGCAATCTGCGCACAATAGGTGCACTCTTTTAATAGAACATCATTGAGATTAAGGGAACCTTTACATGGCTGCTTCTCACATTTCTCAAAATGTTTTAGTGTACAAGTCAGGAAGCTGGACACATCCTTGAATGAACAGATAGCTTTTCCTCCAGGCTGAAAGCCGGAAAATCCTTGTGGATGGCCAAGAAGAATCTGCATAGGCTATCCTGTGCATATGTAATGCACATATATTAATACACTGACACAGCCTCTAAAATAGGAGTGTCACCCCTTCCCAAAGGGGTTCAGAGGGGGGGTTTACAGTGCAGTCCAATGCCACCAACCCAGTGCAAGTTTGCCCAGAAACTATTCAATGGTGCCTACACCCTAGAAAGTGTGTTCACGATTGTGACGTAGGGCTCTTTATAATCCTGCTGTAAGGTAGGCTTGTTGAGACTTGTGACTTGTTCAAAACAGCCAGGACCTTCAGAACTGAGCAAGGATTGAAATCTGGCTGGTTCCCCACATCCAAGACACTCTACCCACTGCACGCATCACACTGCTTCTTCCATCCTATATTCCATACCGGGTGTGCCCAACTAGCTCTCTTAGGGTCAAACTGGACAAACTTTGGATACCTGGGAGCAGATCTTCCATGGGGTTTTCTTTAGCACACACACACACACACACACACACACAGTGATTGGAGCAGAGGACCAGCTCTGGGAGAGGGGGTGTTGAACCCTTTCCCACATGCTATTTCTCCATCCACCAAAGTTTGCAGTGATCCTTCTCACCAAAATGACTGACCTGTGGTGGTGGTCAAAAGAAAGAGCCCCTATATGTGTTCCCTGATGGACAACTAGCATTTTAAGGGTGAAGATGGGGTTAAAAAGAGTAACCCAGTTGTGCCCAAGTGCTCATGATGTTGTGCTAGTGTAAACCAATGATTGCGCAATGTAACTAGTGCTTGCTACTAGGGCAATGGGGAAAAAGCAGCTGGATTTTGGCAGCAAATCACTGCTTTTTCCCATTGCCCTAGAAAGCACTAGTTATGTTGCACAGGTATTAGTTTATCCTAGCACAACATCATTAGCTCTAGCACTGAGGCATATTTCTGTTCCATGTAGGGATGTACGAAAGTCACTTCCCTTTTCGAAGGGTGACATTCATGGTGGGGGGGAGGTGCTCCGTCCCTCTCCCCCCCCGAATCCTGGCCGGCCGGCTCTGCAAATGGTGGCGGCTACGGCTTTTGAGTCCCTGCAGTCAGCCGTGATAGGCTATGTAAATGTTTACGTAGCCTATCACGGCGGATTTAAAAGAAAAAACAAACATACGTGCGTACGCAAAAGGCAGCGCCCATGGGCGCTGCCATTTGCATTCCTGACTTTGGCACGTCTTAGTCTATGTAAACATTTACGTAGACTAAGACGACGAAAATAAGGGGAACACAAATAGTGTAGCATCTACGCTATTTGCGTTCCCCTTATTTTCTCTGTCTTAGTCTACACAAACGTTTACGTAGACTAAGACGTGCCAAAATAAGGAACGCAAATGGCGGCGCCCATGGGTGTCGCCATTTGCGTACGCACGTTTGTTTTTTTAAAAATCAGCCGTGATAGGCTACGTAAAGATTTACGTAGCCTATCACTTTTTTTGTTTTTTTGTTTTTTTAACTGGAAATAGCGGCGGCGGCGGCCAGTCGGAAGACCGGCCGCTGCAGCAGCCGCTGCCGCACCACTGCCGCACTGCCGCCAGAGCCACTGCCGCCAGGAAGATCCACCCAAGGTAAGTCCCGTCCCGGGGGGGGCGGGGTGGTGGCATTCCATTCCGCCACTGATTTCGGGGGGCCGAATGCACTGGCATTTGGCCTCCCCGAGATTCGTGGTGAAATTCTCTGACATCCCTAGTTCCAAGTCACTTTCACAAGCCTCCATGTCTTCTATTCTGTCCTGTTTCCACATTAATCTGTGAACTTCTTAAAAAAAATCCTGCACAAAGTTTTGCATTTGAATGTATGTTTTAACACCTTTTTAAGGATACACTCCTTAACAGTTGGACTTACTTTTTACTAAGCATCTATAGGATTCAGCTGTTAATACATACAGACAGTGTTGTATGAACCCCCCACTTTCTGGTCCAGGAGCAGGGTTTGCAGAGGGGCCGTTTGAGCTGCTCATGGCCCCTCCAAATCCTCCGGAGTGTTTTCGCGTCCAGAGGATTTCGCAGAGCAGCCCTCCGGCTCCCTATACCAGGCGATATGGTAATGGAAGCTTCCATTACCCTTTCGCTGGCTGTCTTCATCCCTCTTCCATGCGCCAGTTGGCAAAGGCTGGTGCGGGGAAGAGGGGCTTCAGCTCAGCCCCCCGCCCGGCACTTCTCAGGGCAAGAGTGCTGGGGGGTGTGTGCTGTCATCGTCCCTCTTCTGCATGCTGGCTGGCAAAGGCCGGTGGGGGAAGAGGGGCCTCAGTGCACCCCTCAGCACTCTCTGCTGGCCTCCTTAGAGCGAGAGCGCTGGGGGGCAGTGCTGTCGCCGTCCCTCTTCTGCACGCCAGCTGGCAAAGGCTTTGATAGGGGTGTGCGAAACCTACTTACCTGTCTGCTGAAGGGGTCCACGGGGGGGGGGAGGCGATCCATCCCTCTCCCTGGAATCCTTCCCAGCTGCCTCTGGTCTGCGGAGAGTCCATGGAGCTGCCGGCCGGGCCCATCTGCAGCCGGACTTCTGGCCGCTGCCACGCAAATGGTGTCTGGCATAGTGGATGCCATTTGTGTCCCTGTGGCAGTGGATGGCTGCGGAACGAAGACGATGGACCCAGACTTGCCACCGCCAGGTAGGGTCTGTCCTGACTGGCCTTCGTGGGGTGGTCGTGGGGAGCAGTCTGTTCTGCCTCGGACTCCGGGATTCTTTAGAATCCGGCCTCATTGGAGTCCATGGCAGATTTGTCCGCCATCCCTAGGCTTTGATTCCTGCATCGAGCAGGGTGTTGGACTCGATGGCCTTGTGTAGGTCCCTTCCAACCCTACTAGTCTATGATTCTATGATTCTAAGAGGGGCCTCGGCATGCCCCCCCCCCCGCTCTCACCTGGTCTAAGGAGCACTGCTCCCAAGACCAGGCAATATGCTAATGATGGCTGCCATTAGCCTATTGTTGGGAGAAATACAGATGCAAATGGCATATTGTATGCCACTTATGGCTGTAAAGCACTGGGTCCAACCTAAATATAGCCCTAAATGGCTGCAATTAGGTCAAAGTCAGGGCTTTTTAAAACCCTATCATGACTAGGTTTTAAAAAAACGAACATGATGTGATAGGCTACGTAAATCTTTACATAGCCTATCATGGCTGGGTGGGTTAAAAAAAAAAATGCGTACGCAAATGGCGGCGGCTACAGCCGCCACCATTTGCGTTCCTTATTTTTGGCCGTCTTAGTCTACGTAAATATTTACATAGACTAAGACGAAGAAAAGAAAGGGGAACGCAAATAGCGTAGTGGGCTATTTGCGTATGCTTTTTTTTTTTTAAGCCCAGACTTGATAGGCTATGTTAAGTCTTTACATAGCCTATCACTTCTATGAGGAAAAAAAAAAGACACAGACTGCAAATGGCGGCGGTAGCCGTTCAGAAGATCAGCTGCCGCTGCCGCCGCCGCCGCCACCAAAGCCGCCTCTGGAGCTGCCGCCCTCTGGAACATCTGCCCCAGGTATGTCTCGTCCTGAGGGGATCCGTGGGGGGCGGGGGGGTGGCAGGCCATTCCGCAATGGATTTTGGGGGGCCGAATGCACTGGCATTCAGCCTCACCGAGATCTGTCGTGGAATTCTCTGACATCCCTAGGTCCATGGCACCTCTGATTTTAGGTCTGATTTTCTTGTTTGAAAGTTTAAGCACTGTCTGAACTGGAGAGAAGCAAACTGGATAGAATTGCTCTCCACATTTCCCTCTCAGTGTTGCACAGCTGTTTTAGAGTGAAATTTTATTTCACTCCATGCAGATATCAGAACTGTGCCAATTAAGTTTCACACCTGAGGTGGAAGTGACAGTGTTTAGCTGTTAGTGCTTTTTGCTCTAAGCCAAAGAAATGTTCTTTTGTCTTGTACTCTATGCTTTTTTAAAAGAGGAAAATAAGCTCTGAAATACAGATGCATTTTCTTTGATGGAGAGAATATTAGAATTTCACAACTTATTTTGTGTTATTTAAACAAAATTGATTGGTTATGTTAAATATTAACAAATTTCTTTATGTATCTATCTATAAATCTATACTGCTCTATCTAGAACATATCATACAATTAGTTATGTATGAAACCCACTTGAGGAATTCTACTTTTCACTTCTATTTCTTTCTCCTAAACACAATAGTTTTCCACAGAAAACCATTTTTGGGGTGGGTTAGGGTATTTTTAAATAATGTTTTAATGTATAATTTTACTATTTTAAATTGTACCAATGTATATCTCCCAGAGTGGCCAGGTGACTGGCCAGATGGGCGATTAAGAAATTTAATATATAAAAGAAAGAAAGAAAATCCATCTACCAATTCAAATTTTGTCTAGCTTTGTTTTGCATCAATCACTTCAGTAACATACATTCTTCAATCACTTCAGTAACATACATTCTTCAATCACTTCAAAAGCATACATTAATTAAAGGCCTTGAATATTTTTATATATTAATGTATCACTTGAAATCACACTGCATAGTGAGTTTAAGAGTTAAAAATCTGCAAAAACAAAACAAAACAAACCCTCCTGTCATTCTTATGCCTCTGTTTTTTTATGGTCATACTGTTCTAGCACTTGCATGAGAAAATAACAGCAGAATAGTTATGGTTAGGTGCAAGAAGATTAAACTATTACAAGGAGAAATTGATATTTCAAGGTGCAAAAAGGCTGAAAATGGCAAGAATGCAGGTATTATGTGAATTCTATTATGTGTGTGCTATTTGTTCTATGTCATTATGTGAATGGTTTTATACTTAATATAATGTATTTTAATAGTTTTTATTTTTCGTGGACCACCCAGAGAGCTTCAGTTATGGGGCGGTATAGAAATATAATAAATGGATGAAATGAAATTCATAATTGTCAGTATATGCATTTGTTGAAAACATAGGATTTTTTCCTGAATTTCAGTGGCAAGTCTGTAATTCATGGAACAACGATCACTGAAGAACAAATTTTCAAGGAGCAATAATTCATTGCCAAACACTACTAGAGTCCAGTATTTCAGGTAACCTTAAAGATTGATCACTGGATATAAGCTTTGTCTGGAGTCTAATATTCCAGTTCTATGATTTGCTATAGTGGTATAGATATAGGAAGTCATAGGATTGTGATTAAGAATGTACTCACATGGGAACACCAACTATTCACTATCTTCTTCACACCAGCAACATGGTAGACATTTCTACTGCTGATCTGTGCACAATGGAATATTATAGTAGAGTATAAATATAAATAATTTGTAAATAGTCACAAATATAAGAATTGTTTTCTTGGATCAGCCCCAAAGTCCAGGTGTTCCAACATTTTTAACAACAATGGCCAACAAAACCTTCCAGGAAGCTCACAAACAGGGCATGATTATGACATTAATCCTCTGCTCCCAGGATCATATCAGAGGGCATATACCATATGTGGACAAATGTTCCATTTAGCTATCATAGCTAATAGTTTCTGATAGACATAAGAACATAAGAAGAGTCATGCTGGATCAGACCAAGGGGCTATCTAGTCCAGCATTCTGTCCACACAGTGGTCAAACAGCTGTTGACCAGGAACCCACAAGCAGGGCATGAGAACAACAGCACCCTCCCACCCATGTTCCCCAGCAACTGGTGTACATAGGCTCACTGCCTCTGGTACTGGAGGTAGCACATAGCCATCAGGACTAGTAGCAATTGATAGCCTTCTCCTCCAGGAATTTGTCTAACCTCCTATTGAGACCTATTCTAAATCTGTGCTTTCAGATGAAACTTTTATGGTTAAACTGATATTTCAAGGTGCAAAAAGGCTGAAAATGGCAAGAATGCAGGTATTATGTGAATTCTATTATGTGTGTGCTATTTGTTCTTGGTCATTATGTGCATGGTTTTATACTTTATATAATATATTTTAATAGTTTTTAATTTTTGTGGACCACCCAGAGAGCTTTGGCTATGGGGCGGTATAGAAAATGTAAACTAGCTTTTCTCTGACTCTGGAATTGTAAATTCCAGGCCACAGAATTAAACGGCAAAATGCAGGCTACTGGCCTGACCCTCCTCTCCCTAGAAAATGTCAGTTACAGCTGGCACCAATCCTTGGAATTCATAAATCTGGGTATTTTTGTTTTTAAATTGTCTTCTGTGAGACAGCACAGCTGGCACTTTTGTTCAGCTTGCATTCCACATGGAAACTCAGGCACACCCTGTGACAATTACTTTGCATCCATTGTTACTTCTTTTTTTGCTTCTATAAATGAACCATGTTCTACAATTAGTCCTGGTGCTTCATAATGGGAAACAGAAAGTGGTGGGTTTTAAATAGGGGGTGGGAAGGGATTTCGGCAACTTCCTCACTTTATCATAACCTCAAAGCCACTAGTTTTCAAATTGATCTGGGGAACTCTGGATTTCCTTGGAAGCTTACCAGGGAAATCTTTAACAAGAAGGTCTGTAATGTCAGACATCTTCTTCTGCAATGTGCAGAGACAGATGACTAGTAGATGTGTTGTAGGCTGTACTGCCAATTCACAGGAGCCTTACAAACCTGGACAATGCCACGTGTGAACCAAGTGAGTGCTATAGAATTTACTCCCAAATCCTCTGCAACATGCAAGCATCCCATAACAGATGCTCAGGACTTCCAGAGATGTTGATGTGGAAAGTGTTTGCCAAAGCTAGGAAGTTTGAAACCTGCTGCTCATGAGAGTTCTATAATAGAGGCTGCTTTTCCCTTTCTATTACATCATAACCATCTTAATCAATTCACTACTCATTTAGAGTAGGAAAGTTGACACAGGTATCAAATGTTGTCCAAATACTGTCAAATAGGTAAGATCCAACTCAGCCAAATACTGAAGTAGAGGCTTAACATTAATTGACCTCAGTGGGAGAACGTAAAGTTAACCAGGTCAAGTACGTTGTGTATCAGGGAGTAAATTAG
Organism: Heloderma suspectum; assembly: GCF_057233095.1. NCBI lineage: Eukaryota > Metazoa > Chordata > Lepidosauria > Squamata > Helodermatidae > Heloderma > Heloderma suspectum. Next base: position 53,986,485 of record NC_139460.1, on the reverse strand, counting down.
CCAAGTTATGGCAGACACTGTGTCCTTAATGAACCTTTTCTCCAAGGAGAAATACAGATTTTGCCTGTCAAATGGCTGGACCTAGGTCAATAGGTTTAAAATAAATTAACAACAACTCACAGATCTAAAAGAGCCTGGTGCTTTGTGACTGCAACATGAAATGCTCATCTATTACAAATCACTATAACCCAAGATGCACTTGGGATGCACTATCCTAAAAATGATTTTATTGCAGCTTTAGCAAGGTACAAACTGCCCAAACAGGATGATCTTGGTATGTGAGAATGCATTATAATGGTACCGAATAGAAATGGAGGTGGGCTGAGAAACCATTCTTTCTATCCCTGTTTCTGACATTAGATTTTTTTTACTAGAAACAACAAAAATCAAAGAGCAAAATGCAAAAATGTAATTCATTAATAAAATGTGTGGATTTTTCATTTCAGGTTTACTGATTATAGTAAAACTAAGCATCTATCCACATGGGAGAACATAAAAAATACCATTGCCATTAGAGAGAACAAAGAACCCTTTTTGTATATACCTTGTACGTGTTTACTCAGCAGAAAGTATCACTTATGGGATTTATTCCCAAGTAAATGTACGTAGTATATCTGCTTTATGGCCCTGATAAAGTCTATGATTTATCCATTCTTGGTTTCTCCTGGTTCTTTTACCTCCTTCTATGAGAGCCTGGTGGTGACTGGTCTGAAGATATTTCAACCCAGGAATGAGGAACCTCTGGCCTATGGGCCAATTTGGCTCATCAAGCCAAACTATCCAGCCTAGGGGGCATCAGTTAAGGCCCCACACCTTTCCCCAAGCCCTGCCCCTTCAGAGCAAGCAGGGAGAGGAATCCCTGCTATTATATCTTATCATGCATTGAAGATAACAGCAGGGATTCTCTTGCACACAGCTTCCCCTCCCCATTGGAGGTAACAGTGAGGATTCCCTTAGTGCACTGCTTGCCATCCCAATGAGGAGGACAAGGGGCACACTAAGAGCTCCACTAAGCCACATCCTCTCCAATGGAATTTGCTATCACAAGATGTAGTAATGGCCACCAGTTTGGATGGTTTTAAAAGGGGATTAGACAAATTCATGGAAGATAAGGCTATCATGATGGCAATGCACTACCTCCAGTACCAGAGGCAGTATGCCTACATATACTGGTTGCTGGGGAACATGAGTGGGAAGTTACTGAAGTCATTAGGCCTGCAGAGGGCCCAGTGTGTGTGGGTCATCTACCCCCTCCTCAATTCTAGTTCCCCATCCCTGCTTCATCCCCTTGGTTTGGGCAGTCTGTAAACTTCATTAACCTCTGTACATCTGGATATGCAAAAGGATGAGGAGTTACCTTGTGTTTCAGCCAGGTTCAGGGACAATGTTATCAATTTCCTCAGATATGAGAATGGGATCATCACAATCTGTTTTAATATTTCATGGAATTTTATTGCATTTTGTCACATTGCTAGCTTCATTGTATTGTATTGTATTGTATTGTATTATGTAAAGTGCTCTCTGAACATTACCCCAATTCTTTACATAATTATATACATATAGAGATACAAAAATATCTTATTCTATTTGCACTCATTATGAAGGAAGTATTGTATTTCCTGCATATCAATAATAATTTCCAGGCAATAAATATCAGTGAATATTTTCGTATATATTAAATTAGTATGTAAAATGTATACGTACTGAACTTCTATAATTTCTAAGTATAGGTTTGGGAACCACTATTTCATCCATGAAAGATTTTCTGAAAATTTCCACCTTGGCAAACAAAGTGAAAAGTTTATTTCTGAAGTCTAATTTAAATTGAGTGACATATCCATAAAAAAGATTATGATATGTCCATTTCAGAATCAAATGGAAGTTCTCACAATGACAGGAAGACCCACAGTTATTACAATGAAAACTAGACCTCATTTATGGAATTATTATGCACTGTTCATTTCTTCAATGTTCTGCATGTTTCAAAAGTTCTCAAGCATTCTTATGTGATGCTAACTTGATGTGTTTGTACAAGTTTAACTATAGTTCTCATAGCTACTCAATCATTAGCTGTTTTGGAGTTGTAAATCTTTCTTGCTGCTTTGTTCCCTTTGGCAGTGTTATTTTACATAATTATAAGCTTGCATGTACTGCTGTTGCAAGCGGCTTGACTGGCATCCTGTGAGACCCTCTCACGTTAAAGGTCTGGTTTAGTATCATTACGTGTTGTGAGAAAACCTTGGTGCCATATTCTAAAGATGAAATGCTGACGCATATATTGAAAAATATATCAGCCTCAATAACGTGATTTGTGTGGGCAAAGGATGTCCTTTTCCTGCAAGAGCTTCTCTATTCATATAAATGTGAAGGATAGCAAAACGCATGTAAAAGGATTCAGAGGCATAACAGACAAGGGGAAGTGTTAATAAAAGAGATGGATGGAGTGTACCCAGAGGTCTGAATTGGGACATAATTGTGGAATTCAATAAAATGTCTTGCCAGAATTATTAATTTCTTAATTCATGGATTTCTAAACTGCCTTTCAGGACTTAAATGTCCTCAGAACGTGGCATACAAACAATAAACATAACATCATAATGCAATAATAAAAATACTGTATAAAGTCTCTGTTCTTAAAGGATATACACAATCAGCTCTAAAATGCACAGTGCTCAGAATCCAGAGGACAGGACAGCAGTTAATAAAATGCAGATGGGTTCAATAATGGGCTGGATGAGGAGGAACAACTTGAAGTTAAACCCAGACAAGAAAAGGAGGTGTTGTTGGTCAAGAGAAAGCCTGACTCAGGGACTGGAGTTCAACCTGTTCCAGAAGGGATTGCGCTCCCCTTGAAGGATCAGGTCCATAGTTTGGGAGTTCTCCTTGATCCTATGCTCTCCCTAGATCTTCAGGTGGAGGCAGTGGCTAGGAGTGCATTTGCACAGTGACGCTTGGTATACCATCTGCATAGGGATGTATGGAACCCCTTACCTGGGGTCCATGGGGGGGTCTGTAGGAGGGGGGAGGCAATCTGATCCTCCCCCCAGAATCCTCCCTGGCTGGCTCCGCTCTGTGGGGAGTCCACTAGGGGTGTATGAAACCCCACTTACCTTGCTCCGCTGGGGTCCACGGGGGGGGAGGAGATCTGGTCCTCCCCCCGGAAACCTCGACAGGGGGGGAGGCGATCCATTCCTTCCCCCTGGAATCCTCCCCGGCAGGCCCCGCGGCATGTCCGCAGAGCCACCAGCCAGTCCGATCCACAGCCAGGCTGCTGTGGACGCAAATGGTGTCTTGCGTAGGGGACACCATTTGAGTCACTGCTGTAGCTGTGATAGACTATGTAAATATTTACGTAGCCAATCATGGCCAAGGGCAGGGATGCAAATGGTGTCCCCTACGCTGGATGCCATTTTGTTCCGCAGCCTGGCAGCAGATGGCTGTGGAACGAAGATGGCGACCCGGACCAGCCGCCGCCAGGTAGGTTCCATCCCGGGGGGATTTCGGGTGGTGGTGGGGTAGTCCGTTCTGCCACAGACTCCGGGGGGCCGGATTCCAAAGAATCCGGCCTCACTGGAGTCTGTGGCGAATTTCTCCACCATCCCTGCATCTGCAACCCTTCCTGCATTGATCTGACTTGGCAACAGATATCCATGCCTTGGTTACATCACATTTAGACTAGAGCTGTTCACAAACAGCCTCTGAAAATGCTCCACTCTATTTGTGGGCAGAGAAATGGGAGTGGAACAATTTCACTGAATTTCTCCAAAGGGAGGAGAAATTCTCCAACAGTTTCTCCCAGGTATGGCTCACCATGGTCAGGGTTTGTAGCACAGCCTGTTTAATTTTCCTTAAGGGTTTTTGAGATCCCACTGCAAGTGGCAACAGTAGCAGCAACTGCACTGCGTTGGCAGCCTAGCCCCTGTTTGGCATCCCCCACAATGCCCCACATGAATAAATCTGGCAAATGTAAGCATTGTATTGAATTCCACAATTATGACCCAATCCAAACCTCTGGGTACACTCCAGTGTGTACATCCATCTCTTTCATTAACACTTCCCCTTGTCTGTTCTGCCTCTGAATCCTTTTACGTGCATTTTGCTATCCTTCACATTTACGTGAATGGAGAAGCCTGTGCAGGCGATGGACCACCTGGGCCCACAAAGCTTCACGTTACTGAGGGTGCTACATTTTTCAAGAGCTGTGCTTCAACGATTCATTTTCAGAATATGACTAAACTACGGAATTTGCTACCACATGATGTGGTGGAAGGCCGCCAAATTACCATATATGGCTTTAAAAGAGGACGAGACAAACTAGTGGAGGAAAATAGCTACTAGTTATGATTTCTATATACTACTTCTATATACCAGCTTCGGAGGCCGCAAGCTTTGGAATACCAGTTGCTGAGGAACAACAGAGGAAGAGGCCTATTGCTGCCATGTTCTGCTCTGGAGCTTCCCGTAGGGACCTGGCTGGCCACTACAAGATTGGGGATGTTGGAGTACAAAGGCCTTTGGTTTGATCCAGCATGGCTCTTATGTGGGTAAAGACACAGCTGCTCTGCCGGGAAAAAAAGGAAAGAAAAGGAAAGGAACACAGGAAGCCACGTGTAGGAACATAGGAAGTCCATCCTCTCCAGTATTGGTGATGCTGACTGGCACCAGCTCTCCAGGGTTTCAGGCAGGCAGTTTTCCAGCCCTACCTGGAGATGCTGGGGATTGAACCCGGGACCTTCTGCATGCAAGGCAGGTGCTCTACCACTGAGCTGCAATGATCAGAACCCAATGGGGAATTTACGTGTAATGAGGAAGCACCGCTTTTGAGTACTAATTTGAAAGCTCACCTCACCATGTTCAGATCTCGCCTCCTGTTTGTAAAGTCAGTGTGCCAAATATGGCCATCATGGGGATTTAATGCACGCGCATGCGCGCATGTGTGTGTGTGGATGGGGTGAGGACGAAGTAGAGGAAGGTTTCTGTGGCAGAAAAAATATTGGAAGGTCAAAATGACCCTCCTACACCATTCCCCTAAACCTTCTGAACTGGCCAGGAACACATTTTGAACATATGTGCTGCCTTCACATTACTAATATCTGTGGAAATAGAGAATAGAATTCAGGCACGTGCCTCTAGCCAGCCAGAGGTCATGAGACTGAGGGGAAATAGAAAGATAGAGAGGGTGCTCTATTGAGAGCCAGCGTGGTGTAGTGCTGTGAGGGCTGGACTGTGAGCCGGGAGATCCGGGTTCTAGTTCCCACTCAGCCATGGAAGCTCACTGGGTGACTTTGGGCCAGTCACAGACTCTCAGCCCAACCTTCCTCACAGGGTTGTTGTTGTGAGGATAAAATGGAGAGGAGGAGGAAGAAAATGTAAGCCACCTTGGGTTCCTTGCAAGAGGGGGAAAAAAAAGGCGGGATATAAATGCAATAAATAATAATAATGCTCCATATGGGGCATCTCAGTTGAATTGCCCCGCAATCAAAAAGGATCAATTCAGGAACAAGAGGCTTGTCATATCCCTTTAATCTCATAAACATTAAGAAACATATATGCAGCAATTGTTAGACAGCCCTATCATTGAAATGTCAAGCCTGTATTATCTTTTGCCTCTTAAGAAAAGTAACTGCAGGGTCTCCTAGGCATTGCAATAATACAAAAGCTGTCATTTTAATGGCACCTTCTACCTTCTTTTTTTTTCTGCCACCATCACGAAAAGCTTAAAATACATTCCCTTATTTATGAACACTTAAAATCATACACCTCTTATTTATCTCCAGAAATGGAATTACATTATCTCTTCAGCTCAGTGCTTCAGCAAAGAATTCTTGGCTGGGGGAAAGAAAAAAAGTTCAGGAGGGTGCATAGCTTTAATCAATTGCCCTCTGGCATCTTTGACTTGGTGGTTAGTCCTTGCAAAGTAAATTAGCGTAATAGCCTAAATATGTATGGCAGATGGCAGGGGCATTGTAATAAAAATGGATGAAATAAAATCTGGAATCATTTGTAATGATTTACAATTATTGATCCAGCTAAAGCAGACCCCTACCCGCCCCCCCCCCCGGCTTTCAAAGGAGGTGTGTAAGGGGAAAAGTCTCCACATTCGTAAATCAGAACTATAAAATATATAATTTCAATGTTATGTTCTTTCATCTATTTCTCACGGGTAAGGAAAATGCTGCACATATAAAATCAGGAAGCATTCAGGTAGAAATCCTTTAAAGTGAACAAGTTTAAATAGAATTTTAAAGTGACTTTAAAAAAAATGTTCATGAATGGGATTTTGGTTCTGGAGACTACATCTCTTTAAATCTCTCAGCTTTATGGGGTGTATCTACCTGCATCAGTCACGTTTCAATCTGTTGTTTCACAAAATGTCACAACATCTTATACAAATCCCATTCTGGAGAAAGCCTTTTTTTATTGAGATGGCATTTAGGCACTGAGCTTATAAAGGCAGTATCTGAAACTATACTGTGAAAACAGATGGAAAGTGGGGGGGGCAGAAGGATAGAAAACACATCTCCACTGTACTCTGACCCTGTCTTCTTCGCCTGTCAGTCAAGCCGTGTGTGACAGATGTTGTCACACCCCCCAAAATGAAGATACCAGATGTATATAGAGTTAATAAACAGCAGCAGCAGTGTTGACACTTAGAGGAATCTGCAACGTGCAGAATCTTTTTGAGATGTGGGCTTCCTAATGCTTAAGGTGACAGTGACAGTGAAGAGGGCACTGTCTCACTCTTTCTCAAATTTTGTGAGATTGCCTTGACTCCATCAGTCCAAGAACCAATCTGTGCTTTTCTTTGCCTTCTCACCCAAAGATGTGGCCATCACTGCAGCACGACAGCCTTAGATGAAAAAAATAAAAAAGCTTCCAGGCACCCGGATAGCTCCCTTCCCATGGAAGAACCTATGCATCTGCTCTGGGTTTCAGTCAGAACCAGCCAGAACGCTAAAGGAGCTATCCAAGTAGCTGAACCCTATCCCCAAAATGAGTTCAGCACCTTAGATAGCACCTTCAGAATTCTCACTGGTTCTGACTGGAACCCAGGGAGGATTTACAGCCCCACTGATATTGGAGCCACCAGCCTCCACTGACATATTTTCTTCTCCCACCTCCAATATTCCTTTCAGTGCAGAACCTCAGGCTCAGGGGCCAAATCTGGGATTTCCAGGTGGTCACATCCCCTTCTGCTGGCCTTTCGCCCCAACCACTGATCATTTGGAGGATGCATGCACAGAAATGGGCTTCCACCTACAGATATTTCTTCTTACCCTATGAAAAAATGGTGCTGCTGCTGTGTTTTTGTGTGCGGGGAATTCCTGCATCCAGCTGCCAAGTGCGCATGGACAAAGCCCCTGTGGCTGCAATCTGATGCACACTTTCTGAAGTGAAAGTAAACATCATCCATGGGATTGCACTTCATTCCTTAAACCCACTGCTGAACATATAGCATGGGTGTCTGTTCTGATAGTATCCTTCACTTTTTCAGGGTAATAAGGCTGCAATCCTATATCCACTTATCTGGGAGTAAGCCCCATTAAAGTCAACAGGAATTACTTCTGAGCAGGCATACAGGATTGTGCAGTAAGTGTATAACACCCTTTCCTGTCCCCACAACAACAGATCAGTGATGGCAGAGCTAATGGTACTGATGATTTGTTGGGCCAGTGAAGTGGAAGTGTGGATGGGCAGCTTCTTCCTGTATTCATAGGTCTGTAGATCCAGTGCAGTCATTGTTTTGTTGAGACATGGGGGGGGGGGCTAACCATGAGCTGCCATGACTTTTTACAATAATAGATAAATAAAATCAGCAGAGATAGAGAGTAGAAGAGTTTTTCACCTGAATATATTGGTAGCCGCCCACATTCATGCCGCAGAACGGAGAAAGAAAAGAGAACTTCACACCATAGAGCCAATGAAATGACAGCATTTATTACTCACACTAGTTCAAGATACTGCAAACTTTTGCATATTCAGAGGAAAGATGAGACAAAAATAACCTTCTACAATTCAAGTGAGAAGAACAACAGCCCCTAGGCAGTGGTTCTGCTGCGGTTAGAAAGAAGACGTTGGGACAGTCTATTTTAATTAAATTATAAATATTTGGGTCTTGTAAAGAGAAATGACTCAGGTTTCTTCTTCAGGCCCTTCAGAGACAAGGCAGCAAATTACAAAATATGTAGCAAATGAAAATATAATAACCAGAGGGTAAGGTGTTTCTCTTTGTCTAGTTTTATTCAGATCTCATATAAGAAACGAAGAAGCAGGTTGACAGATTGAGGTACCCTAGATTAATCAAGCCATGCTTTCCCCTCAAAGATATTCACTGGATGGTTTTTATGCTGTTCAGGACATAATTTGTGCCAGACCTGAGAGGAGAAGGGTTGCAGTACTCATGGCTCAGTAAGGTTCAGCTCCAGAATAGTTTTTCAATACTATGAGTGATGTTGTTGTTGTTGCTGTTATTGATGTACACTTAACAATAACAATGAATATGCTTTCAATTTTGGTCCCTTTCCAAAAGAGCTTACAAATAGAACTTCAGCACAAAGTAGACAACAAGGGAGGGTGAGGGAAACCAAGACAGGGATAAACAGGGAATTAATATGCAGTTATGATGAAGTTACTTGTCCTTAGGCTAACTTACATGGGGGGGGGGCAGGGGTGAGCAACACACGGCCTGCCAGCCACATGCAGCCCTCCTGACCTTTTTTGCACCCCCACTCACCCCTGTCACCATGCTGACAAATTCACTGCTGAAATTTGGTGGCAGGGCAGCAACAAAAAAATGCTAGTCTGCTTGAAAACAAGGTGTGTGCTCCCAGCATACTGTCTCTTCTGTAAAATCACAGGGCTTTTTGCTACTGAATTTCCATGGCAAATTTGGTGGTGCAGGTGAGTGTGGAGACTAGGGGTGCTGAGAAGGAATGCATAGAAAGTATGAGAGATACAACAACTGAAAATGCTGGGAGACATACATCTGTTACCCCCTGCCACTCCGTGGAATCCCCCCCGGGACAAAGCTTACCTGGGGCGGATGTTCCGGTGGCAGCGGCTCCAGTGGCGGCTCCGGGAGCAGCAGTGGCAGCTGGTCCCTTGGCCAGCTGCTGCGGCCGAAAAAGCAGCTGCCATAGCGGCCGCCATTTGCATTCTGCCAGGTTGCCCTGATAGGCTACGTAAGTATTTATGTAGCCTATCACGGTAAAGGCAGCCATTCAAATGGTGGCCACTACGCCATTTGTGTACCTGCCTTTACTGTGATAGGCTACGTAAATACTTATGTAGCCTATCATAGAAAGAGCAGCGGCGCAAATAGCGTAGTGGCCGCTGTTTGCGCCCCTGCTCTTTGCCATAATAGGCTATGTAAATACTTACATAGCCTATCACAGCAACCTGGCAGGACACAAATGGTGGCCACAGCAGCCGGCCGTGGCTGGAACTCTGGCTGTGGCCAGGGAGGATTCTGGGGGAAGGGATGGAGCACCTCCCCTCCACCATGGAAGCCCCACAACGGAACAAGGTAAGGGATTCGTACATCCCTAGGGGTGGGAGGCCGTTCTGCCACAGGTTTCGGGGGGCCAAATGCCAGCGCATTCGGCCTCACTGAAATCCATGGTGGAATTCTCCGCCATGCCTAGACAGTATATGTAATGTATACCAAAATCATGTACACATTTAATTATGCAATGAATGAATGAATGATGGAACCTGTGTATATGAATGAATGAATGATGTACCCTACATATGATTATGTGTATGTGTATATATAGTTGCGTGCCTCACAGATTTTCAGTTGTTTTTTATCCCAACTGTTGCCCTCCTTTTTGCTGAGACGTGGCATCACACAGTTCCTGGCAGAAGGGGCAGCAAGGGAGACAGGATGGAGTCTTTTAAGGGAACAGGAGAACTTCAGAGCAGTGGAGATGGAGGAGCAAAGTTTATTTTATTTATTGCATTTATATCCCACCTTTTTTACTCTTGCAAGAAACCCAAGGCGGCTTACATTCTCCTCCTCCTTCTCTCCATTTTATCCTCACAACAACAGTCCTGTGAGGTAGGTTGGGCTGAGAGTCTGTGACTGGCCCAAAGTCACCCAGTGAGCTTCCATGGCCGAGTGGGGACTAGAACCCGGATCTCCTGGCTCCCAGTCCAACACTCTAGCCACTACACCACGCTGGCTCTCTAATACAATAAAGTTCACAGGCTTTATTGTATTAGGAAATCAGAGCAGAAAGATAAGGCAAGACAAGACTGAAAGGCTTTGAAGGTAAGGATGAGGCAATGCTGATGATGGATCTGGGAGTGGGCACAGGAAGCTAGTGTAAAAATGTCACATAGAACAATGGGAGAGGTGAGTAACTGGGGCAGCAGGATTCTGGGTAGAGGTGAGAGGATTGAGGATTGAGGTGATTCAATAGAAGACCAGAGAGGTAAATAGCTGCAGTAGTTCAGGAGATATGACCAGGGCATGAACCAGAACTTCTGCTAAGGGCTGGGGTGACAGAGCATTTCCTCCTCCTGCATGTTGTAAAAGGAGAAGAGACATGACTTGGTGACCGAATGAATCTGGAGTCAAAGATAAAATGAAGGCTTCTTGCCTGTAAGAGTGTCTTTTCCTCACCATCAAGTAAACATACAGCTTGTCTCTGTACATTTAAGACTAAAGAGCAGGGTTTCCAGGTCAAGAAACGTTGCCCCCAAACATGAGCCATGGTCTCATTCTCTCTCTCTCTCTCTCTCTCTCTCTCTCTCTCTCTCTCTCTCTCCTCCTTCTTTAGAAATTAATCACTGATGCTGGCTGCTGTGGTCACGGGCCAGTGATCAGTCTTGGCACTCCACACAGCAACATCAATTCTTTGCAAAGAGAATCTCGCCTGTTGGCAGTTTCTCAACCACATTTGCTTAGTTCAAAAACAAGGCATGTTTCAAGCATTCAGCCAGGAGTGTTGGAAACACATGTGCAGTGTCACTTTCCTGCTAGGGATGCTGGGGCTTGTAGTCCTGGTCTCAGTCCTTGGTGGAAAAAGATGGCCTCCAGCCATCAACACTTGTACCTTTCTTTTTGCCTGCCTGAAGACAAGTTTTGTTATCGCTGAGCAGGCAAAGTGAGTGGCTGGGGATGTATGAGAAATTTGTTTCAGTTCAGTTTTAACCAGAATTTAGCCAGTTCACCTAACCCAGACTCGAATGCAGTCGGTGCACATTTCTGAGCTTGTGATGAGATTCGGGGAACAAACAACAAAACATTTTCAAAAAATGTTAAAAATGTTTTACATTTGAAAAACGTACATGAAAACGTGTACTTTTGAAAAATGTGTACGAATGCTGTCATCAGTGTACAAAAATGTGTACATTTTCAGTAATGTACATGATTGATACAGATTGCTGGAAAAAATGCATGCAAAACTATGCATATGGATTTTTGTGCAAACACTCACACACAAACAAAGCTTGCAATCTGATATGGAATGAACTTTGAGGCAGAATTCAGAGAATCTTGCCGTGTTTTGCTGATGCGCACATCCTGGGAGCAGCTTAGCTAGCAACAGCTGCAGGGGCTTCTTGAGTGCTTTTCAGGACTTAGTGCACCTTTGCTTTGAATGTTCACAAAGTCCCCGAGGCACTGATGCATTCAAGTGGAACACACACAAATCTCCAACTCCTTTCGGGGCAAACACAGGGATGCTTGTGCATCTTTTGTTGAAACTTAACAGACAACTTTCAGAGTGCTGGAGGTCTTTTGAATGCCTACCTCTAGGAATCATGGAGCAAGAGCCACCTCTAATAGCTGTAGTAGCAGTGGAGGCTGGTGGTTCCAATTTTGGTAGGGCTGTGATCCCATGCTGGGTTTCAGTCAGAACCAGCCAGAGCTCTAACGGAGCTATCCAAGGTGCTGGACCCAATTTGCGGATAGGGTTCAGCATCTTGGATATCTCCTTTAGAGCTCTGGCTGGTTCGGACTAAAACCCAGAATGGAATTACAGCCCCACTGAAATCAGAGCCACCAGCCTCCACTGTATAGTAGTAATAATTTGGTACAGAGAGTGCCCTAAAATGATGAGGTGGACATATTTCCCCACCCCCTTGTATTTACACCTTTCATTAATTCCTGCTATAACTGTTCCAGGTACTTAGATAGAATAGCACCTACACTGCAGTCTGAGTGGTAATAAATGAACTGCATCACCTAACAGAGAAGATGGGATTATCTAGACTATTTCTAGCCTTAGAACTGGGTTTAAAGATTATTTTCCAAACATGGAAATGTGTTTGGTTTCTGAACCTTTAGGGAACAGTAGCTTCTCAAGATTTTCTTCAGCAACACAAAGCCATGTGGGTGGTTTTCTTTGATGCTGTAAATTATGGTGCCTTCATAATACAGGGCATGATATTGTGGTGTGCACATTAGCCAGCTAACGTGGGAAGTGGCCTGCTGAGCCTAAAGAAGCCAAAAGTGAACATGCCAAGACATTCGAGTTTCTCAGAATGGTTTTTGAATGTGCTTGCTATAAAAGACTTCAGGCAGCATGCAAGGCACTTCTAATGCCACCACCTCCTAGAACAATTTCCTAATTATCCAGAAACTTGAACCCTGTTAATAAATTTGAATTCCCTGAATGCAGATAAGCTGGGAAAGGAATGCATAGGATAGGGTTCCACACACAGTAGCTATTGTCACCATCATAATTTTCAGGACCTTGTGAAGAGATTGGAACATATTTGCAGGGCAACTGGAGCCCAATATAGAGAGAGGCAATGGCATTTTTACAAAGTGAGACTATAATCTGAATTTTGCGAGGTGTTGTCCTAAAATGCCTTTGCTCCTAATTAAAGGTTTGTTCAATCAGTTTCTGCTCTGGGGTCCATCTTGTTTATAAGACACAATCAACTGTTTCAAATAAGATTGATGCCTTAGCCATACTAATCTTGACAAAAATAATTCTTCTTAAATGTATGAATGGCAGCATTGTGCTCAGATTGACTGATGTAAATTGATAGGGCTTCTGTCTGGCTAAAAGTTCCACTAAAGAGCTGTAATTGTCAGTTAAGTACACCACTGCATGATCAGAGAACATTACCCTACTGATCCCATTAGCCTATTAAATATACAAGATCAAACTCAGGCACTAAGACAACATATTTTAAACAATGGTAATAGGGAAATGTATGAACCCTGGCGAGAGCTTAAAATGCATCAGAGCTCACCTAGGGCTTAGCCTCCGAACATGTTTACATTACACAGGCTCAGCTTTTGAGCATGGGACGTAATAAGCCCCTTTACCACATTCACTGAACGCAGAGAGGGGGAGGTGATCATGCCCACTGTCCCTGCTTTTAACCTCCTCCATGCATTCATCTGGAGGTGTGGATATGTATACAAAAGTGCACATGGAATTTATGGGTTCAGGCTTTCTGAATGATCAGAAATCCTGTAAAAAGGCAGTATCCAGTATTCCTGATCATGCATACAGAACCTATGCAAGGACATTCCATGTGTGTAGCCTCTGTTCACATCTTTGGCTGAACAGAAAGAGGTCTGGGGACAGTGAGCATCATTCCATTCCTCCTTTTACATGTTCGGAAAGCAAAGAATTGTTGCATGAACAAGGCTGTAATGAAGTGTCTTTGAGTATGTGCAGTGGCCTTTTTGTCATCAAAGAATTAACGACAATCAGCCCTTGCACACCTGGGATTAGAAGAAAGAGCCAAAGGGCATGACTTCCATGTACATTTATACAGAACTATACTTTTTATCAAAGCAGCAGCAGCAACACAAAAGCACTCATGTCTAGGGGTGCCTGCAATGTTCTCACAAGCCACACTTGGAAATGAACTCCAAAGCCTGCCTGAAATAACGAGACGCACTTTTAGAGTCACACAAATCTTCTCTGGCTCAGATAAAAATCCAAACCAGAGAAAAATTCCCAACTCCCTGCCAATCCTACCCAATCTGAAAAGCATCCTCCTGAGAGGGTCCCCTCTCTCTTGACCAACCGTCTCCCCTTCCTCAGGCCGTACCAGGCCTGGCAGCAGGAGCAGCAGCAATATGTGCACTAAGAAGGTTCTTGTCCTCCTTCTCCTGCCATGCTGGGCATCCTGCTAGGGATGTGTAAGAATTTTGTTTTTGCTCGCAAGACATGCAAGCATGCCCCTTTCAAAGCCCAAATGCAAGCACGAGCACGTGTTTGCCAAAAATATTCACAAATCATTAAACACCAGCTTGAGTTTGTCTTGTCTTGATTCCAAATTTGTTTTGCACACGTTTCCTAATTTGCACAAATTTCCCAGTTAGGGATGGGTGAACTCACTGTGGTCCAGGTCGTATGCTGCTTTCCAGATCCCCACCGGCCATCTGCCCCTGCTTGCCACACACAGTGAGTTTCTGGGCAGTCTGCGAGCCCTGGTGAGTGGCATGCAGCTGCCCAATCCCTTGCTGAGCCACCATTTTGTGTAAAAATGACAGCCTGGCCTTTTTCATAAAGCCCAATTTTACCCAAATGGCAGCTGTAAAGTAGACATTTATGCAAGATTACAGGTGAAAATGGCCATTTACACCTGTAATCTTGCGTAAATGGTAGCTGTATGGCTGCCATTTGCAAAAAAAAGAAAGAAAAAAAAGGCCTTTATGAAAAAGGCCGGGCTGCCATTTTGCATCTCAGCAAAGGATTGTGGATACCCTCATTTGCCCAACTTGGCGCATGCCAAGTTGGGCAAGCATGTGGATCTCCAGACTGTTGTCCAGAGGGCTGAGCTGGTGATTTCTGGGTCTCAAGCCCCACCAGACGCCCATGACATCCCTATCCCCAGTATACCAATAAGCCCCACTTCAGTCTATAGAGGAAATATGTGCACATTCTGGGAGATTTGAGGAGATCTGCGCAAATTTGGGGAGATTGCACACATCTCCTGCTTGATCACTGCTTACTTTCTGCAGATATCCCTTTCGCACAAAGTGAGCAGCGATTGCAAATTTGAATGGGAACTGAGTCTGAGACAAACAGTGAGATGATGTTCCAAAAATCCTAGCAATCTCTAGCATTGCTCGTTCACCCATCTCTACATCCTGGCATGCTGGTGGCATGATGAACAGTATGTCAGCATGCCTGGAGGCCCATGGGAGATGTTGTTCTCTTGAGGGCTGCTGTGATTGCAGTAGCCCTTGGGAGAACTACATCTCCTATGGATGACAAGATTTCGTTTTGCTGATACACAGTGTGCCAGGATGCCAGGTGGAGTGAAAACAACCTCCCTTCTTCCCTCTCCTCACACCCAGTACTACTGTTCCCTCCTGCCAGCCAGGTTAGGTGTGAGGAATGGAAGGAAGGTGTTTGTGGGAATGGGGAGCTGGTGTTGGAGGGTGCTATGGGGTCAGTGAAGACTGTAAGGGAGGGAATCACTTTCTGAGCCTCAGAGTCATTTCTGATTTTTACAGAAATAGCTTGGTTTATTTCTGAGTCAATCTGATGCAAGAGGGAGCAAGCTTTATCTTCTTTACTCCTGCCAGTGCACTGGAGAGACTAAACCAAGTCAACTTAGATCTAAGTGCCTTCCAATCAATGTATTACCCACTTGATTTCCTTCTCATGGGCATCCTGAGAAATGGTGCCTGGGGATGGGAGTTGTAGAATCTCTTTGTTTGCAATATGTTGCAGGAAGGAACTTTCCAATCCTTTAATGGCCTCTGTATGCAATTTGAGTGTTATCAGGGACACATAGTTCAATAAAGAATTATGCCCTTTGCGTTTTACTCTATGACAGCTTTGATATTTGCCTAAGTGTTTTCTCAAAGATGTGGGCTGTTGTCTTTTCTCTCCTCCTAATTGTATGAGATGTGGAATACAGTCTTTCCCTTAAGAGGGGATATTGGTACTATGTGTCATCTGTACAAAGCACTTATGAGATCTGGTCCATAATTACAGCTCTCTAGCTTTGCAGAAGAACATTCCTCTGACCTACTAATTGTGCTGCCCTTTATGGTCCGTCTTATTGATTAAACATCTGTTAGTGTTTGGGCGAAATGAGAATTCACTTGCAATGCAATGTGTCTGGTTTATTAAATTCTGTTTAAGTCAGCCCTAACTGCAAGTTTGAGCTACATGTATTGTATCTTCTTAATTGTATCATGGCGTTGTGTTCCCCTCTCCCTCCCACAGTGTTTTATTCATGCCGATTTACTTGATGGTGGAATACTGTTCCAGTGTAATTCTTTGCAACATAATTCTATTCCCCTAAGACTTTGCTACTTTGGAACCATTCAGGTAGCTGAAATGCATCTCACCCCACTGGATAATTTAATATAGACCTTTGCCTTTCATTCATATGTCATAATCTAATTATTCAGTTGTTTTAGCCCTGTGGCCACCCAAGGGGCTCTGATATATGCATTGTTTTAGGGGTTTCTTGGCACACAGATTTCTTAATTAGAAGGTTTTAATTGTAAATAATTTCCTTTGTAAAAGAAAACAAAAGTAGGTTGCAAGAGCCCCCATGCTATCACTCTGTACAATTCAAATTCAAATTTTTTAAAAAGTGGTGGTGTGTTACATCCCTTTGGGAAATTAAAGATTTGTTCTAGCAATGAGACTATTGGGAAACACCATAGGATGTTTCTCCTGGTTTCTTGTACTTCCAAAAATAAAATAAAATTAAAAGCTATGTTCTGGGAAACAAAGGCCTTGATAACCAAAAAAAGTGCAGAAATGCATTTACATTGCTGCAAATCCTACTTGATTTGTGTTCTGTTATATCACGGATTGCCTGACAAACACTCACCATTATTAAAAATAAACTAATGTCTTAATTTGTATCTTGGTTTCATGAAGGAGAAAGAAAAATGTTAGTGATGGTGCAGATAGTTTGGACAAGGCCAGACAGCTATATGGCCATTCTGTTTTACAGCTAGGGATGTACGAAAATCACTTACCTTTCGGGGATTATGCTGATGGTTGGGGGGGAGGCGTTCTGTCCCTCCCCCCAGAATCCTCGCCGGGGGGGAGGCGCTCCTTTCCTCCCCCCCCCCCGGAATCCTGGCCGGCCGGCTGTGCTCCGCAGCGATTCTGCGGAGCCGCCAACCAGCTCCGCTAGCAGCCGGACATCCGGCTGCTGGATAGCAGGGACACAAATGGTGGTGGCCATAGACGCCGCCGCTGTTTGCGGCCCTGCAGTCAGCCATGATAGGCTACGTAAATGTTTCCGTAGCCTATCATGGCTGATTAAAAAACAAAACAAAATGTGCGTATGCAAATGGCGGCGCCCATGGGCGCCACCATTTGCATTCCTTATTTTGGCATGTCTTAGTCTACGTAAACATTTACGTAGACTAAGACGGCGAAAATAAGGGGAACGCAAATAGCGTAGCGTCTACGGTATTTGTGTTCCCCTTATTTTCGCCATCTTAGTCTACGTAAATGTTTACGTAGACTAAGACGTGCCAAAATAAGGAACGCAAATGGCAGCGCCCATAGGCGCCGCCATTTGCGTACGCGCATTTTTTTTTTAATCAGCCGTGATAGGTTACGTAAACATTTACGTAACCTATCACAGTGTTTTTTAAAATTTAGCTGTGATAGGCTACGTAAATCTTTATGTAGCCTATCACTTTTTTTTTTTTTAAACTTGGAAATGGCGGCGGCGGCAGCCGGTGGGAAGACCGGCCACTGCTGCTGCCGCTGCCGCCGAACTGCCACCGCCGCCGCCACCAGGAACATCCACCCCAGGTAAGTCCTGTCCTGGGGGGGTGGCGTGGGTGGTGGCGGGCTGTTCCACCACCGATTTCGGGGGGCCGAATGCGCTGGCATTTGGCCTCCCTGAGATCCGAGGCAGAACTTTCATACATCTCTACTTACAGTGCAATCAACATGCCTACTCAGAAGTAAGTCCCACTGAGTTCAATGGGACTTTCTTCCAGGATTGGAAGTGGGTACAGGATTGCCGCCATGGATAGGATTGTGCTTTTAGGGCCAGTCACATGAGACATTACTCATGTGGTTTGCCCCAAGTGCATGCTTTTTCTTTCAGAAATAGCCAGTGTGGGGTGGGAGATCTTCAAAGGATTAGGCTGTTAGATTTTAAGGATGTGACTCCTGAACCTAAAGCACTTATATGCCGCTTACTGCAATGAAAAACAAAATAATTCCCAAAGAGAGCAATCCTATGGCCCTTAGACATAGGCTGAATCTACACATAGCAGTTATGCCTTTATCATACCATTATTATAACTATTGGTGCACATGACACCAATGGGCAGCAATAGTTATGATAACGGTATGATAATGGTACAACTGCTATGTGTAGATTCAGCCAGAGTCTGGGAGGGCATAGGATAATTCAGATTCCTGGATCTGAGTTTGGTGACAGTGCTTCAACCTTGGGCCCACCCCCTCCCCTGCCCACCAACAGGCGGCATGGAGAGAACCGCAAAGGTGATCTCAGTATGGGTGCGCCCCTGTCGGTGGGGAGGGGAGGAAACTGGGGAAGCAGGGATATGAGCTATCCCCAGCTTTCCCCAGCCTCCCTCCCTCCCCCTCCTTGATGACTCAGCTAGGCAGGGGAAAATACCCATTTAGCTAAAATGCAGAGTGGGGAGAGCTCTGCATTGGATGGCTGTAAGCCTCTGAGTCCAGAGGCCTTTGGCCATGCCCATAGGATTGCTCCCTAAAAGAAATAAAACAAAAGGATAGAAATAGAAAAAAAAAGTTCAGTAGATAAAACCACCAAGAAGGCCCTCTCTGTGGTCCTGCTAGGGATGTCAGAGACTTTCGCCACGAATCTCGGGGAGGCTGAATGCCAGCGCATTCGGCCCCCCGAAATTGGTGGCAAAACAGTCTGCCGCCCCGCCATCCCAGGACGGGACTTACCTTGCGCGAATCCTCCTGGCGGCAGCGGCTCCGGCAGCGGTTCGGCGGTGGTTCAGTGGTGGCGGTGGCGGCGGCTGGTCTTCCGACCGGCTGCCGCCACTGCCATTTCCAGTAAAAAAACAACCCCCCCCCAAAAAATGTGATAGGCTACGTAAAGATTTACATAGCCTATCATGGCTAGATTTTTAAAAAATTCTGTGATAAGCTACGTAAATGTTTACGTAGCCTATCACGGCTGAGTAAAAAAACAAACAATCAAACGACGCGTACGCAAATGGCAGCGCCCATGGGCGCCGCCATTTGCGTTCCTTATTTTGGCACGTCTAGTCTACGTAAACATTTACGTAGACTATGGCGAAAATAAGGGGAACGCAAATAGCGTAGCGTCTACGCTATTTGTGTTCCCCTTATTTTCGCCGTAGTCTACGTAAATGTTTATGTAGACTAGACGTGCCAAAATAAGGAATGCAAATGTGTGTACGCGTGGTTTTTTTTTTTTTTACTCAGCCGTGATAGGCTACATAAACATTTACGTAGCCTATCACGGCTGACTGCAGGGACGCAAACGGCGGCGGCTACTGCCGCCGCCATTTGCGGCCCGGCCGGCCAGGATTCAGGGGTGGAGGGACAGAGCGCCTCCCCCCCCGCCCAGAATTTTGGGGTGGAGGGACGGAACGCCTCCCCCCCGGCCAGAATTTCAGGGGGGAGGGACGGAGTGCCTCCCCCCCACCGCGAATCAAATTTCGTTCAAGGTAAGTGACTTTCGTACATCCCTAGTCCTGACTAATTATGTCTCAGCCACAGCTGGGACACAAAAAAAGTCCTCTCCTATAGATCTCTGCCTTTTCACTTCATAGTTCTGGACCGCAAAAGAGGGTTAGAGAAAACTGAGTTATATGGATTTGAAGAAGCAATGAAGCGTGGGTGATTTTCTTTTTTTTTTTCTGCTTCTAATGTAACATGGAGTCATCGATCTGACATTCTCCAAATGTCTGAATTGGCTCCCAACTATCTTGTTTTCCAGAAACTGTCTCCAAGAATCCTTAAAAATGACCCTGCTTCAAGCCTTTTTTATGCTATACCCAACTCTTGATAAGCCTACTTGCATTGATGGCGGAGAATTTCTCCCCGAAACTTCGGGGGGCCGAGCGCCAACGTGTTCGGCCTCCCGAACAAGTTTCGGGGAGAAATCCTCCGCCCCCCCACCCCCCCGGGACGGGACTTACCTTCCCTGAATGTCCCTCCCGGCGGCGGGTCCGGCTGGCGGTTCGTCCGGTGTTCGAGCGGGGCGGGAGCGGCAGCCGGTCTTTCGACCAGCTGCCGCCCTCGCCATTGCAATGAAAGAAAAAAAAAAACCCGTCCCCTGATAGGCTACGTGACGATTCACGTAGCCTATCACGGCTAGATTTGCAAAGTCAGCCGTGATAGGCTACGTGAATCGTCACGTAGCCTATCACGGGTGACTTTAAAAAAAAAAAAAAAAGTGTGTACAGATAATGGCGGCCCCCATAGGGAGCCGCCATTCCCCTTCCTTATTTGGTCGCTGTAGTCTACGTAAATCTTTACGTAGACTACGGCGAAAATAAGGGCAACGTTATTTGCGTTGCCCTTATTTTCGCCGTAGTCTACGTAAAGATTTACGTAGACTACAGCAACTAAATAAGGAACGCGAATGGCGGCTCCCTATGGGGGCCGCCATTCGCGTACGCGCTTTTTTTTTTTAAAGTCACCCGTGATAGGCTACGTGACGATTCACGTAGCCTATCACGGCTGACTTTCCAGATCTAGCCGTGATAGGCTACGTGAATCGTCACGTAGCCTATCAGGGGACGTTGTTTTTTGTTTTTTTTTACTTTCGTGTTCGCGGCCGGGCGAAGCGGGAAGCCTCCTCCCCGGCCTGAATTTCGGCCGGGCGAGGCGGGAAGCCTCCCCCCCCAGCCTGAATTTTGGCTGGGCGAGGTGGGAAGCCTCCCCCCCTGGCCTGAACTTCGCAGGGGGAGCAGCAAAGCGCTCCCCCCCACCGCGAACAAGCTGCGAGAAAAGGTAAGTGACTTTTGTCCACCCCTAATTCCAGTGGAAAAGAAAACCTAGTTGACTATGTGATTTACTGTGCATTTAGGAAGATTTGGGTTAGTGTAAAGGTCAAGGACTACAATCCACAAACCATTTACGATGGAAGTTAAGCTGACATGGCCCCATTGACCCCAGGGAAATTAAATGGATTATATTAGGGGTGTCAGAGAATTTCTCGCCGAAACTTCGGGGGGCCGAGTGCCAACGTATTCGGCCCCCTGAAGTAGTTTCAGGGAGAAATTCTCCCCCCCACGCCCCCCGCCCCCCCTGGGATGGGACTTACCTTTCCCGAATGTCGCTCCCGGTGGCGGGTCGCAGCGGTGGTTCGGCAGGGCTTCGACAGGGGCGGGGGCGGCAGCCGGTCTTTCGACCGGCTGGCACTGCCACCATTCCAAGAAAAGTAAAAAAACAACAACGCCCCCATGATAGGCTACGTGACGATTAACGTAGCCTATCACGGCTAGATTTGCAAAGTCAGCCGTGATAGGCTACGTAAATCGTCACGTAGCCTATCATGGGTGACTTAAAACAAAAAAAGCGCGTACGGCTAATGGCGGCCCCCATAGGGAGCCGCCATTCACGTTTCTTATTTGGTCGCTGTAGTCTATGTAAAGATTACGTAGACTACGGCGAAAATAAGGGCAACGCTATTTACATAGACTACAGCGACCAAATAAGGAACGCGAATGGCGGCTCCCTATGGGGGCCGCCATTTGCGTACGCGCTTTTTTTTTTAAAAGTCACCCGTTATAGTCTACGTGACGATTAACATAGCCTATCACGGCTGACTTTGCAGATCTAGCCGTGATAGGCTACGTAAATCGTTACGTAGCCTATCACGGGGCGTTTTTTTTTTTTTTACTTTTCTGTTGAAGTTTGCGGCCGGGGAGACGGGGCACTTCTCCCCGGACTGAATTTCGGCCGGGGGCGAAGTGGGAAGCCTCCCCCCCCGGCCTGAATTTCAGCCGGGCAAGGCGGGAAGTCACCCTCCGCTCGCATGAACTTGGGGGGGAAAAGCGAAGCACCTCCCCCCCACCGCAAATAAAGCTGCGGGACAAGGTAAGTCCCTTTCGTACATCCCTAGATTATATGCTCCAATTTACCTAGTTTGGAGATGCCAGGAAATCAGCCTAGGACCATCAGTATGGAAAACATGTGTTCAGCCAATGAGCTGTGGCACCTCCCAAGTTAGCTAATATGTCCATGCCTATAGCTCATTTAGCATTCACTTGGGGTTTTTTGGTTTTTTTTTTTTTTTTGGAAAAATGGTGTAATCATAGAGCATATCCCCCAGATTGAAAGGTAATGCAGTCAGGCAGAAACCTATGGAGAGAACACACTCCTGTCCTGAGAAATGAATTAGAGTCAGGAACAAAAGTAAAAATCAGTGGCGATGCCTGGGAAATGTGGTAAAAGAAGCAAAAGAAATCAGCCTGCATAGGGTTGACTCAATCAGGAACTATGTAAGAGAACTCGGTGGTTGGTCTGAAACCTGAAGTGTTTTTCTGCTTCATAAAGGTTCACCCGTCATGACAGACAGGCTAGGGAAAAAAAGGAACCAAAAGTCATTTTAATACTAGCTCTTGCTTTCAAAGTTAAGGATGTGGAGAGAGACAATATTGAGGTTTCTTTCTTCTGACTCACACATGGGCTTAACAACAAATGGCATTTCAGCGGCATAATAGTGAACTCTAGGCCTTTGTGTGTTATGATGTAGTGCTTTTGGAACCCATTGGCCAGAACTGTGGATGGTGCATAGTTCCAGGTTCAGTTCTGCCAAAGCTAAACAGTGTCATTGGTATTTTGTCCTTTTGAAGAAATGATCAGTACAATCCCATGCATTCAGAAGTAAGTGCCACTGAAGTCAACAGGGCTTACTCCCAGGTAATTTTTATAGGATTGCAGCCTATGATGGAAGAATTCAAGTAAGGCCAAGAATCTGCAGCAAATCTTCTGGACAGGTAACTATTTCTCAAATAAAAGAGAGAACAGTATTGCTTTATAAAAATCTCACAATCTCCAACTAATGAATACAAATAGGCTGAGGGAAGAAAAAATGGACTTCTGTGGGGTTTGCTACAACCCACGAACAATTTCAGTGGTAGGGCACATGCTTTGCATGCAGAAAGTCGCAGGTTCATTCCCTGGCATTTCCAGGAGGGGCTGGGAAATAACCCTCTCTGAAACCTAGGGATGGCAGAGAATTTCTCCACGAATCTCTGGGAGGCTGAATGCCAACGCATTCGGCCCCCCGAAATTGGTGGTGAAATTCTCCGCCCCCCCCGCCCCCCCGGGATGGGACTTACCTCGTGCGAATGTCCCTCTTGGCGGCGGGTCCTGGTGGCATTTCGGTGGCGTTTTGGCGGGGGTGGCGGCAGCGGCCGGTCTTCTGACCGGCTGCCGCCGCTGCCATTGCAAAATAAAAAAGTAAAATAAAAAAACCACAACACACACCCGTGATAGGCTACGTAACGATTTACGTAGCCTATCACGGCTAGATTTCCAAAGTCAGCCATGATAGGCTACGTAAATCATCATGTAGCCTATCACGGGTGACTTTGAAAAAAAAAAGAAAAAGCGCATATGCAAATGGCGGCGCCCACGGGGCGCCGCCATTTGTGTTCCTTAGTTTGGCACGTCTAGTCTACGTAAAGATTTACGTAGACTATGGCGAAAATAAGGGAACGCTATTTGCGTTGCCCTTATTTTCACTGTAGTCTACATAAATCTTTACATAGACTAGACGTGCCAAACTAAGGAACGCAAATGGTGGCGCCCCATGGGCGCTGCCATTTGCGTACGCGCTTTTTTTTTTTCAAAGTCACCCGTGATAGGCTACGTGATGATTTACATAGCCTATCACGGCTGACTTTGGACATCTAGCCGTGATAGGCTATGTAAATCATTACGTAGCCTATCACGGGTGTGTATGTGTGTTTTTTTACTTTACTTTTTTTTTCGCGGCCAGGGAGATGGGGCGCTCCTCCCCGGCCTGAATTTCGGTGGTGAGGGATGGGGTGCCTCCACCCCGGCCTGAATTTCGGCTGGGCGAGGCGGGGAGGCTCCCCTCTCCTGAACTTCGGGGGGAGAAGCGAAGCGCCTCCCCCCACCGCGAAGCAAGCTGCGGGACAAGGTAAGTCCCTTTCGTCCATCCCTACTGAAACCCTGGAAAGCCACTCTCAGTCATGTGTAGGCAATACTGACCTAGATAGACTGATGATGGCCTGACTTGGTTTAAGGCAGCTAGGGATGTCGCAGGTGCCCGATATGGGGGTGGAGTGTAACGAATCTCCCCCACTTGACCTCAGGCCCCCCATTCATGGACCACACAGCACTCACCAGATCCATCCATGAGCACTGTGCGGTCTGCAAGTGCCCATCAGCTCGCCCGCTCCTTCCCCAAGCCCTCATTTTGTGCAACAATGGCAGCTCGGGAATTCCCATGAAGGGAAAGTTGTGTAGATTGTGGCTGTAAAGAGCAATCTATGCAATATTACACATGTGAATGGGCCACTGACACCTGTGATGTTGCGTAGATCGCCCTTTACAGCCACAATCTATGCAACATTCCCTTCCTGGAAATGCCCAAGCCATCACTGTTGCACAAAATGGTGGCTTAGGGAAGGACCAGGCAGGTCCATGGTGCTTGTCAATCACTCGCCATGCCGTCAAGGGGTTCACACAGTGCAGCAAGAGGGCAGGTGGCAGCTCAGCGTGCAAGCGATGGACCCAGGTGGAGGTGAGTTTGTCCATCCCTAAAGGCAGCTTCCTAAATTTGTCTCTAAGCCACTCTTTTGAAATCAATAAACATTGTATTACATATGGAACAATTGTGTGTGAGAAGATTTAATACCTTCCCAATCAACCATCAGAGTTAGTACAGAATTTTGGTTTATGGTCTTGGGACATATTAATGGAACATCTTCTGCCACAGGAACCTCTCCATCTGTTGAGATCTTTCTCTTGACACCCTCCCTATTTTGACATCGTAGGGGGTGGCTAACAATGATTGGGCCTTTTGGGTGGTGGGGTCTCTACAGATGGACAAATGTGTCAGTTTTGCTTTCTCCCACATTCTTTGTTGTTGTTGTTTTTAAATCTCAAGTTCTTTCCATTAGGGCTGTGCACAGACTGCCTGATCCACTTCGGTTGCCACTTCAGATTGTCTGAAGTGGCATCCGAAGTGCCCTATCTGCCTTGGACTGATTTGGACCCCCTTCCAGTTCAACTTGGATCTGAAGCCGAAGAGAGATTCATATATCCCGATGGCCCGTTTTTGGCATTTTCCCATTGACTTGCATGGGAAAACACAAACGGTCATAATTCTTTTAGTTTTTATGATACAGGCATGACATTTGGGGACATCTCCAACCCCCTGGAGAGGCATCTGCCTGCAAAATTTCAGACAGTTTTGGCACAGTGGTTTTTCTGCTAGATGGAGTTAAAATCTGATGTTTTTCACAGGAACTCTCAAAGCAAAGAGCTGTAACTTCTCCCTGTTTCCATACATGCATGTGACACCTTGACTTCTCCCAGCCCCACTCGAGGGTATTGCACCCCCCCAAATCCCAGGCAGTTTGGCCCACTGGCTTGTGTGCAAGGCGCTGGTGAAATTTGATTTTTTCCACAAAAATTCCCAAAGAAAAGAGCTGTAACTTCTCAAGGGGTGTACGAAACCCTGCTTACCTGGCTCCGCCGGGTTCCACTGTGGGGGGAGGTGCTCCGTCCCTCCCCCCGGAATCCTGGCTGGCCAGCTCCACTCCACGGGGATTCCGCAGAGATGTCAGTTGGCTCCGCCAGCAGCCGGACATACGGCCACTGGCTAGCAGGGACTCAAAGGGCGGTGGCCATAGCCGCCGCCGTTTGCATCCCTGAATTCAGCTGTGATAGGCTACATAAAGACTTATGTAGCCTATCACGTCTGGGTTAAAAAAAAACACCAACGCTTATGGTGGCAGCTACAGAAATTTATGAAATTTATCATTTATGAGCCAAAGTAAACAAGGCTTTAGAATTAAATAAAATTTGTAAAGAAATTTGTAAATTTAATGAGTTGTTATTAAAAGACAACTGTGAACTGAACAAAATTCTCACTCATACCTAGGTGTCTCAGATGTGGAACTCCTTCCCTAGATGTAGTAAACTAGCACTTTCATTTTTCCCAAGGGCTTAATTAGCTATTAGGCTGTATCAGCTTTGATGACTTTTATCTCTCTCTATACTGCCATTTTATGTATTTTTGATTAATTCTGTTTAACTTGTTTCTCTTGTTATTGAACAATTTTGACAGTCTTTGTAGTAGGCTTGTAAATTATCTTGAGTGCTTCTAGATAATCAAAAATACCTAAATGGAATAGCAGATTTAGTCTGACATGCTATGGACCCTGAGAGGGTGTTCCAGAGGCCATTGGATGTTGCAGACCTTACCTTCTGAGGGTGGAGGTTTGCCCACAGAAAGAGACATCTGCCCATGGAGGCCCTCCCTGGATAGTGACAGACCTTGCCACTACCCTGGTGCCACCTCCAGTGGTGCTCAACCAGCATTGGGGCAGAAAAAAAGGTAGTTTGGGGGCATGCCAGGGTGTCCAAGGATCACCAGGATACAAGCTCCACCCATTCATCTGACATGGCCCTGAACTAGGAATGGGCAAGTTCTGGGAGTCAGGACATCACACTGCCTCCCCTGTATGCTACTAGTGCTGCCCCCTGGCCCTGCTGCTGCATTGCTGAAATTTAGTGGTGTGGTGGCAAAAAGGGGCCAATTATACTGAAAACAAAGCACACAAGGACTATGTGTCTCCTTTTCAACTCAAACCAGGCACCCAGGAAGTGCCCCAAACACCTTGTTTTACAGGAAAATTGACCCTTTTTTGCAGCTGCCATGGTGCTACCATTTTTAATTATTATTTTTTTTGCTGCCACTGTGACAGTACATTTGGTGGCAGGGGGGTGCAACAAAGGTCAGGGGAGGCCCATGTGGCTTATGTGTTGCTCACCCCTGCTTAGAAAAGAGCTGGAAACAATGACAGTAATGCTAGCTGAGTAAATTTTCTTTTAATGGAGGCTGTGTGTGTGTGTGTGTGTGTAAGAAATAAAAGCCCTACATAGTTTTCACCTACTCTGGCCAGGGCAAGCTGGCAGGGCTTCTTAAGTGTCAGTTCCTCTGACACAGGTCTCTCACTCCATGCTGACTGGGGAATGCTGAGAGTTGTAGGACCTTTTCTGACTAAACATGTCATCCTCAATGTGGCCCCAATCCAGGAACACTTATTTGTGACATGATCCCATAGAAAGCTATGAGACTTCAGTGAGTTGAGACTAGGGATGTCCAGATTTTGAGAAATCCGTCCCAGCCCCTGGTGTGTTTAGTGGATTGTGTGATGTCATTCATTCTGGTGTCTGTTTGCAGATGGATCCAATTTTTTTCCTCGTTATGTGGAAAAATATGCTGATAATTCTGTAAGAGGGTTTGCAACAATTTCCGTAATTTGTGTTAACTATTGTCCCCCATTCCATCAACTTCTCCCCATGTATATTTTCCAGGATGGGTTATGACTTAGCAGAAACCTGCATACTTTCCTATGAATAAATTTGTGCAAATTTTGGGAAAGTAAAAAAAAAAAAAAAGATCCAAAAGTCCACGGACGTTGTGTGGCCTGAGAAGGCTGGTCAGCAGCGGATTCTGCAGGTTGGAGTCTTAAAAATCTGAACTCACTTTAGTCCATCTTGAATTTCTGCAGCATCCCTAGCTGTGACTGCATTGTTCTCCTGGTTTCCCTGGCCGTTAGTTAGAACTCACTGTTGCTGGAATAAAGGAATCAATGTCCATCATTCATTCTTTCTCTGAATAAACATAATGCACCCTGAGCTCTTGACCATCACATCCTGCTATATCATTTTAAATCACGTTAAATGTTAATATAGCTTCCAATGTCTACAGTTTTGTTCTGCAAGAAATTAATCAGGGGAATTAATGTGGTGTCATGGCTAGAGTGCTAGGCTGCGACAAACCCAATTTCAAAACCCTATTCTGCTATGAAGCTTACTGGATAATTTTGCACATGTTGTAATTATATACACCGAAAGCATACAGTGGGGGGTGGGGTGGGGAGGTTGGAACAAGAACGCCTAGGGTTGGGTGTAATGTCTCCATGCATGTATTCAGCTGAACCTCTTAATAAGCCCACATGTAGTCAGGGAGCCTACAAAAGCAGGGTCCCAGATTTCATAGGGAGGGGATGAAGCCCAAAAATTGCATGCAGGAAGCCATTCATATGGGACAACCAGTGTAGTGGGCAGAGTGTTGTACTTGGATTTGAGGTGAGAGGTGAGGTCTGGCCTTGAATCCTCACTTGTCCATGAAGTTCACTGGACAGCCTTGGGAAAGTATATATCAACACAACCTACCTTACAAGGTTGTTATGATTACAACATGGGAGAGCTCTAAGCTTCATGAAGGAAGGGCAAGATCCAGATATGATGAATCAGAACTGTGCAAAGTGGGGGTGCCCCTGGGATGGGCACTTCTTTTTGGGTTGAGGGCCACTTTTGATGTTGGGCAACCAGCTGGGGCTGCATGTCCAAAGGGGGACAAGAAGGGCCGAGGCCTATGGGGGATGCATTTTCTTAATGCCCAGTTCTTTCACCTTTTATTGTTCTGTAGTTTCCCATTCCCTTGTATTACATTAATGTCTGTTTCAGGAATTTATTTTATTAATTTACAGTTTATTCACCATTTACTTTTCTGTAGTTTATCTTTCCCTTTGATTTTCCTTGTTCCGCTTTATTTCACCATCCTCAGTACTGCATCCACCTCTTCTGCATCCATGCAGTCTTTTAAAGAACCCCTTTTCATCCACTTTCTTTGGTAATTCACAGCGGCAGGAGCTCAGGCAGCAGCAGCCCTGTGGAAACAGGCAGCTCTATGATGCAGGAGGGTGACAGAGCAAAAGCCACACTTGTTAGGAGCACCAGGCAGAAATTCAGCAATTCAGCAGCTTCCCATGGGCACCCTTGGTGGGCCACAGAGAAAGCCTTGTGAGGTGCATGTTACTCACCCATGGTGTAAATCTTCTAAGGTCTTCTTTATTCCCCAAAACCCTACAGTTTCCCTAAGCAGAATGGATATCTTTGATTTCAGTCTCCCCAGGATGGCATAAATAAGCACCGCCTCTTTATAATGTATGGAGCCAGAGCCCTTACCCTCCACCCCAATGATCTGTATTTTGCCTTGCTGACTATATTTGGGGAATTTGGGTTGTTTCCACGGCAGCAAATAACAGATGCCAAACTTGTACTTGAATTTGAAATGTAATGGTTACAACGAGAACATATTTGGCAGGTTCTTTTTCTTAGTGCTCTGCTTTGCTCTCTTTCCCACTGCCCAGACATTTTGTGCGAGAGACTGGATTCACACTGTAATCTGATTAGAGTAATCTACAGTGTATTGACTGTCTGCAGTGCCCATAAAAAGTGAAATCACAAAATGGAATCTAGATTCATTTCCATCTGGCTTCAGGTTGCAGTTCAGAATGGAGATTTGCCAGGGGCTCCTGAATAAATTTAGTAATCGTGGGATATAAGGACAGATCCTCATATGACGTGGAATAGATTGGAATGGAAACTGTTTAAAAAGAGTAAGCAGAGGGTAGAAATAAATGGACAGTTCTCACAAGGGAGGGAAAAAAGCAGGGGAGTCCCTGAAAAATCAGACCATTTATTCATGACAAAATAGCAAATGAGATTTAATGAGATTCAATATGACTAAAGTGATTCACATTGGGAGAAAAATACAAATTTCACAGACACGTGCGCATGCATGATGGGATCTGAACTGATTGACTCTCCAGGAAAGAGATCTTGAGTGCATGGGGGATAGCTTAATGAAAACATCCATGTATGGTGCAGAACCCAGGAAAAGGGCCAATTCTACATTAGGGATTATTAGGGAAGGTACTGAGTCAGGGATGGGTATGAATTTTATTTCAATTTGGTTTTGAAAAGAATTAATCAAAATTAACAAAGTTCTCCATATCTGGGACAAAAAATCCTTGAGATTTTTTAAAAAAGTTGAATGTGGGAAAAACCCAAACTGACGGATTTGTCCATTCAGGCCCAAGGCTTTGAATGTTTTGCTTTTAAAAGATTGGTTTGAATCCCTGTGTATTCATCCATGTTAGGTTGTAATTAGGGTAGCTGTTTTTTTCTTCTCTGACAGGCTCCTCAGCTTTAGCAGCTATATGGCAGGCAGGTACATCACTACTCTTTCCAATTTGGCTAGTGGAGATGGATGAGAATTTCATTTCAGTTCATGTTTGATAAGAATTTACTGAGATTCCCCAGGTGATTCATATTCTGATAGGGATGTATGAAAGTCACTTACCTTTTCAAAGGGTGACATTCACGGTGGGGGGGAGGCGCTCCGTCCCTTCCCCCAAAATTCTCTCCGGCCAGCTCCGCTCCACAGAGATTCCACAGAGCCGCCGGCCGCGGCCGCCCACAGCTGGACATCCGGATGCTGGGCAGCCTGCAGGGACGCAAATGGCAGCTGCTGTAGCCGCCGCCATTTGCGTCCCTGTATTTTGCCATGCCCCTTCATGGATCACTGCCTTGTTGTGGCGAAGGGGCTTGCGTAACTCAGTGAAGCCATAAGCTATGCCGTGCAGGGCCACCCAAGACGGACAGGTCATGGCAGAGAGTTCTGACAAAATGTGGTCCACTGGAGAAGGAAATGGCAACCCACTCCAGTATTCTTGCCAAGAAAACCCCATGGAACGTATCACAAGGCTAAAAGAGATGACGCCGGAAGATGAGCCCCTCAGGTCGGAAGGTGTCCAATATGCTACTGGGGAAGAGCAGAGGGTATTTCCAAGTAGCGCCAGAAAGAGTGAAGCGGCTGGGCCAAACCCGAAAGGAGACTCAGCTGTGGATGTGTCTGGCGGTGAAAAGAAAATCCGATGCTGTAAAGAACAATATTGTTTAGGAACCTGGAATGTCAGATCAATGAATCAAGGTAAGCTGGAGGTGGTCAAACATGAGATGGCAAGATTGAACATCGACATCTTGGGAATCAGCGAACTAAAATGGACAGGCATGGGCGAATTTAATTCAGGTGACCATCATATCTACTATTGTGGGCAAGAATCCTTAGAAGAAATGGTCATAGCTCATAGTCAACAAAAGGGTGGGAAAAGCAGTACTGGGGTACAATCTTAAAAATGATAGAATGATCTCAGTACGAATCCAAGGCAAACCATTCAACATCACAGTAATTCAAGTCTATGCCCCAACCACTGAGGCCGAAGAAGCTGAGGTTGATCGGTTCTATGAAGACCTACAACACCTTCTAGAACTAACACCAAAAAAAGATGTCCTCTTCATCATAGGGGATTGGAATGCTAAAGTAGGAAGTCAAGAAATCACTGGGATAACAGGCAGGCATGGCCTTGGTGTACAAAATGAAGCAGGACAAAAGCTAATAGAGTTTTGCCAAGAGAACACACTGATCATAGCAAACACTCTTTTCCAACAGCACTAGAGGCGACTCTACACATGGACATCACCAGATGGTCAATATCGAAATCAGATTGATTATGTCCTTTGCAACCAAAGATGGAGAAGCTCCATACAGTCAGTAAAAACAAGACCTGGAGCTGACTGTGGCTCAGATCATGAGCTGCTTCTTGCAAAATTTCGGCTTAAATTGAAGAACGTCGGGAAAACCACTAAACCGTTCAGGTATGACCTAAATCATATCCCTGATGAATATACAGTGGAGGTGAGGAATAGATTTCAGGGATTAGACCTGATAGACAGAGTGCCTGAGGAACTATGGACGGAGGTCCGTAACATTGTTCAGGAGGCAGCAACGAAATCCGTCCCAAAGAAAAAGAAATGCAAGAAAGCCAAGTGGCTGTCTGATGAGGCTTTACAAGTAGCTCACGAAAGAAGGGAAGCGAAAAGCAAGGGAGAAAGGGGAAGATATACCCAACTGAATGCAGAGTTCCAGAGAATAGCAAGGAGAGCCAAGAAGGCCTTCTTAAATGAACAATGCAAAGAAATCGAGGAAAACAACAGAATGGGAAAGACTAGAGATCTCTTCAAGAAAATTGGAGATCTCAAGGGAACGTTTTGTGCAAAGATGGGCATGATAAAGGACAAAGAAGGCAGGGACCTAACAGAAGCAGATGAGATTAAGAAGAGGTGGCAAGAATACACAGAAGAACTATACAGGAAAGATTTGAATGTCCCTGATAGCCATGATAGTGCGGTCACTGAACTTGAGCCGGACATCCTAGAGAGTGAAGTCAAGTGGGCCTTAGGAAGCATTAGTAACAACAAAGCTAGCGGAGATGACAGTATTCCAGCCGAGCTATTTAAAATCCTAAAAGATGATGCTGTTAAAGTGCTGCATTCAATATGCCAACAAATCTGGAACACTCAACAGTGGCCACAAGACTGGAAAAGGTCAGTTTACATTCCAATTCCAAAGAAGGGCAACGCCAAAGAGTGTTCAAACTACCGCACCATTGCGCTCATTTCACATGCCAGCAAGGTGATGCTCAAAATCCTACAAGCTAGGCTTCAGCAGTATGCGAACCGAGAACTACCGGAAGTACAAGCTGGGTTTCGAAGAGGCAGAGGAACTAGAGATCAAATCGCCAACATTCGCTGCATCATGGAGAAAGCAAGAGAATTCCAGAAAAACGTCTATTTCTGCTTCATTGACTACGCTAAAGCCTTTGATTGTGTGGATCACAACAAACTGTGGCAAATTCTTAAAGTGATGGGAGTACCAGACCACCTTACCTGTCTCCTGAGAAACCTGTACGAGGGTCAAGAAGCAACAGTAAGAACCAGACACGGAACAACCGATTGGTTCAAAATTGGGAAAGGAGTACGACAAGGCTGCATATTGTCACCCTGCTTATTTAACTTATATGCAGAGTACATCATGAGAAATGCCGGGTTGGATGAATCAGAGATCGGAATTAAGATTGCCGGGAGAATTATCAACAACCTCCGATATGCAGACGATACCACCCTAATGGCAGAAAGCGAAGAGGATCTCAAGAGCCTCTTGTTGAGGGTGAAAGAGGAGAGTGCAAAAGCTGGTTTGAAACTCAACATTAAAAAAACTAAGATCATGGCATCTGGCCCTATCACTTCCTGGCATATAGAAGGGGAAGAAATGGAAGCAGTGGCAGATTTTACTTTCTTGGGCTCCAAGATCACCGCAGACGGTGACTGTAGCCATGAAATTAAAAGACGCTTGCTCCTTGGGAGGAAAGCTATGGCCAACCTAGACAGCATAGTAAGAAGCAGAGACATCACCTTGCTGACAAAGGTCCATCTAATCAAAGCTATGGTTTTCCCAGTAGTAATGTATGGCTGTGAGAGCTGGACTATAAGGAAGGCTGAGCGCCGAAGAATTGATGCTTTCGAACTGTGGTGCTGGAGAAGACTCTTACGAGTCCCCTGGACTGCAAGGAGGTCAAATCAGTCCATCCTAAAGGAAATCAACCCTGAGTGCTCATTGGAAGGACAGATAATGAAGCTGAAGCTCAAATATTTTGGCCACCTAATGCGAAGAGAAAATTCCCTGGAAAAGATCCTGATGCTGGGAAAGACTGAAGGCCAAAGGAGAAGGGGATGGCAGAGGATGAGATGGCTAGATAGCATCATGGATGCAATGAATATGAACTTGAGCACGCTCCGGGAGAGAGCGCAGGACAGGAAGGCCTGGCGTGCTATGGTCCATGGGGTCACGAAGAGTCGGACACGACTGAACGACTGAACAACAACAACAACAAAATTTTGCCATGATAGGCTACATATATATTTACAGCCATCAAGTCTGCTTTGGAGACCTGGCATCATCTTCTGGAGGGGGCACAGCACCCAGTCGAAGTTAGAACCGACCATCGCAACCTGGAACATCTTCAGACAGCCCGTGCCTTAAACCAGTGGCAGATTAGGTGGTCGCTTTTTTTTCCCCCGGTTGCACCTTAAGATTTTCCATGTGAAGGCCCCTGACAACCTACAAGAAGACGCTCTTTCTCGTAAGCCAAACCTCCAGCCAGGAGGTGAGGGACATCCCCCCCTCTGATTCTTCCCCCCCAGAGCCTGGCGGCAGCTGCAGTGCCTCGCTCTTGGGAGTAGCTCCTTCACTCTGCACAGGCTCAGGATGCTCTTGTCCGCACAAAGGTGGAGGAATTGGGGCTAGCCTCTGCCCCCCCACTCTACCCCCTTCTCTTTGCGAGGTGGCCTGCTTTACCATTCCGGCCAGGTCTATGTGCCTTCTAGACCCCTCTGTGAGAAGGTCCTCCATCAGTGCCAAGACTTCCCCACTGCTGGGCATTTTGGCTTCGCCAAGTTCCTGCATGGAGTGACGTGGGATTTTTGGTGGCCTCGTGTCTGTCGGGAAGTCAAGACCTATGTTGCCTCCTGCCCAACCTGCCAGTGGGCGAAGGCCTCCTCAGGCAAGCCCACAGGCTTGCTTCACCCCTTTCCTACCCCCTCAGGACCTTGGAAACTGCTCTCCCTTGACTTCATCACTGACTTGCCTCGCTCACATGGTAAGACCACCATTCTGGTGGTGGTGGATTTGTTTTCTAAGATGGCCCATTTCATCCCCTGCTCTGGGTTGCCCACAGCCAGGGAGATGGCGGAGCTGTTTTTGGCACATGTTTTCCAGCTCCATGGATGGCCTGAAGGTCTCATTTCGGATAGGGGGGCCCAATTCACTGCCCATTTCTGGAGGGAGCTACTTGGGCTTCTCCATATGACGCTCTGTCTTTCCTCCACCCACCATCCACAGACGGACGGTCAGACCGAGCGCACCAATGAGACTCCGGAGCAATATTTGCGCTGTTATGTCAATTACCAGCAAGATTACTGGTTTTCCTTGCTGCCTCTCACAGAATTTGCTTATAACAATGCCTGCCATGCTTCCACCCACAAAACTCCATTTTTTGCCAATTTTGGTTACCAGCCCAAGGCTTTCCCATCCACCCTAGCTCCCTCTTCGGTGCCAGCAGCCCATGACTTTTTAGAGGAGTTGCGAGTGGTACACCACCTCTTACAGGACTCCCTCGAGCAAGCCAAGACAGCCTACAAGGCCTCTGCGAACCACCGGCGCCAGCCGGGTCCGTCTCCGCAACTGGGGGACTGGGTTTGGTTGTCCACCCAATACCTCCCCTCTCACTCGCCTGCAAGGAAGCTCACACCTTGCTTTCCAGATTATGGCCCAAATTAACCCTGTTGCTTTTCGCCTGGCTCTCCCCCCCTCCATGAAGATCCATCCTGTTTTTCATTGGTCCTTGCTGTCCCCCCTGGTTTCTGGTGACCCTCATCGCTCAGTCGGCTACCCCCCCCACCAGTGTTGGTGAAGGGGGAGGAGGAGTTTGAGGTCATGGAGATTCTGGACTCCCACCTTTCTCACGGCCGCCTGCAATATCTAGTGGACTGGAAGGGGTACGGGCCAGATGAGCGATCCTGGGAACCCGTGGAAAATGTGCATGCTCCGTTGCTGCTGAGGCACTTCCACCAGCTGTACCCCCACAAACCTGGGGCCCCAGGGGAGAAGCACGAGGAGGGGCCTCATGGGAGCAGGGTTGATGTAAGGGTGGAAACTAAGCCCATAGAACCCCAGAGCAGTTCTGATTCTGAGGAGGAACAGCAATCCGTGGGAGAGGAACTCGCTCATCTCTCACAGGCACAGCAGCTGGCAGAGATTCCTCCTGCCAGCATTCCTGGGATAGATAGTGACCCTGGCAGCGAGAGAGTGCTGGAGGGGGGCTTGCTGGATGCTCAACACTGACGCAGGGAGCAACAACAGATGGAGGGAGCAGAAAGGAGGCGTAGCACTCGTTTGGCGCTCAAGCAACGGTCGCATCCCAAGGACCCAAGGGAAAGAGGGAGGATCTCTCCCTAGCCCATAAGTTCAGGGTCTTCCCGTGATTCTCCTTCAAAGGGGGACCAACTGCCTAACCTGGAGCATAGGCTACTCTGCTATCTTTCCCCAGTGCTGTTCCTTGCTTAGTCGCTGGTGATTAGCATCTGAAAGAGTCATTAAGTTGTAAAAGGATTAAAGCCTTGAAAAGAATCCTTTTGTCTGTGTCTTGAGTTGGCTATTGGAGTAGACTGTAAGAGGCTGCTAGGGCGCTCCTGACAGGCAGTGGCGGTGACACAGGTCATGGTGGAGGCAGCAGCAGAGGAGGTGGGCGACTCAGGGAAGGACCTGGAGGTGCCAGCGCGGCTGGGCTGGGGGTGCTGAAGCTCCGAAGCACACTGAATGCTTCGGAGAGCCCCCAACCTGCTCCAGGTTGCTTTGTGCCCCCTCTGCTTCACTTCAGAAGGGGTCAAAGTGACCTGAAGCAGCCTGCTCTGATTTGGGCTTCAGGCTGAAGTGGTGCACAGCCCTAGTCAAAACACCCTTAGAAATACTGCATTCAGTCACACTGGACTGTGTATTTTTTAAAAGAATTATTGTATTATTGTATATTTATTTATTTATTTTATTTACAACATTTGTATACCACTCCACTAAACACATTCTGTAGTGGTGAACAACAAGAGATAAAATGAAAAAAAAATATGAAAAGAATGAAGCATTATATTAAAGCTATGATTATTATTATTATTATTTGTTGTTGTTGTTGTTGTTCAGTCGTTCAATCGTGTCCGACTCTTCGTGACCCCATGGACCATAGCACGCCAGGCCTTCCTGTCCTGTGCTCTCTCCCGGAGCGTGCTCAAGTTCATATTCATTGCATTGGTGATGCTATCTAGCCATCTCATCCTCTGTCGTCCCCTTCTCCTTTTGCCTTCAGTCTTTCCCAGCATCAGGGTCTTTTCCAGAGAGTTTTCTCTTCGCATTGGGTGGCCAAAATATTTGAGCTTCAGCTTCAGGATCTGTCCTTCCAACGAGCAGTCAGGGTTGATTTCCTTTAGGATGGACTGATTTGACCTCCTTGCAGTCCAGGGGACTCATAAGAGTCTTCTCCAGAGCTGTTTTCAGGAGGCGCCAAAAACAACCCAGTGTTGGCACCTGTCTGACCTCCAGAGGCAGGGAGTTCCATAGATCGGGAGACAGCACACAAGGCTCTTCTTTGGGTGGACTCCAGTCAGGCCATAGGTCCATGTGGAACCACCAGGAGTATGCCCTCTGATGACCTCAGTCATCTGGTAGGTTAGTAAGGGAGAAGGCACTGGTATCCTGGTCCCAAGTTGGTTAGGGCTTTGTATACTAGCACCACAGCGTTCAACCTGGCCCAGTAGCAGTTCCCTCAGCAAAGGAGTTACATGCTGAAAAGGGGCAGCTAATGACTGGAGCCAAGAGCTGCATTCTGCGCTAGCTCCAGCTTCTGGAGCAGCCTTATGAGCAGCCCCACATAGAGTGCATTGCAATAATCCAACCTTGAGGTTCCTAGCATCTGAACTACTGTCTGTGACCAAGCTATCCCTGTCCAGGAGAGGTTGTATCTGGAGAACCAGCCAAAGCTGGCAAAAGGCACTCTGAGCTGCCATGGCCATTGGGCCTCAGTGGTGGATCTAGGAGTACTCCCAAACCATGGACCTGATCTTTCAGAGGGAGTGCAACCCCATCCAGAACAGGCAATGAGCCTGTCTCCCGTACTGGGAACCGCTCATGCACATGGCTTCCATCATGCCGGGATTCAGTTTCAGTTTATTGGCCCTCATCCAGCCTATTACTGCATATAGGCACTGATTCTACCAAGTTTTCAACCCATGTATGACTTTGTGTCCAGCAAACCCCACAGCAGGGTAAAGACCTAAGTTAAAATGATGCTTTGTAGCAGTGTGGCTTTTTCATGTAGGAGCAGTCTTCTCTGGAACAAGCAAGCAGAAAAGAGTAATCTCACTTTAGACCAGAAGTTCTCCAACTCTATTTAAGAGGTGATAGGCCAGTCCATTAGTCAATTGCACCATCCATGGGGTTAAGAGAGATAAATTATAGACCAAGATACTAGAGAGCACCAGCTGGATCAAGGACATCTCTGTCTATTTTGGCTCATTAGAGGTAGGACAATGAGGTCAGTTATATTAAATTTAATCACTATCACCACAAGGCTTCCCAGAGGGTGTGACAAATATGGTAGTCTGTTTTTCATACAATACTTTACAACCCATAATTTTAAAAGTGGGTTTTTACATTTTATTTGTAAATGAATAAAATGTCTGGTTTTATTTCTCTTATTATATTCAAGGAGATGGTGGTAGTGGTGTTGAGAGGAACAAAACATATCCAATTGTTGATTGTTTAAAATGGTTTTAGATATATGTTGCCTGTGTGTGTGCTGTCTGTTGGTATGTTTGTCTGTAAATGGTTTTACACTTTGTTTAATGTATTTTAAATGTTTTTTAATCTTTGTAAACCACCCAGAGAGCGTCGGCTATATTAGGCAGTGTAGAAAAGCAATAAATGAAATGAAAATGGATCTATGTATTGCGATAATACAAGTTCACATTCAGAGCTGTTTTTCACAAACCTTTGGGAAGAAATGATAGCTCCAAGGCTGCAATGCATTCCATATTGTCTAATATTGTATAGGAAATTTACACAATGATGTCTGCAGCCACTGACCAGTCCATAACATGCATTAGATATATCATAAATTAGATTAGATTCCAAAGGTTTGCACAAATTTATTTACTACATTTCTTTATCACCTAGCCAATAGCCAAAGCTCTCTTGACAGTTCAAAAAAGGTAAAACCCCAAATACAATATGATAAAATATAAAACCTTAAATGTGAAACAGAATAAAGCCAAAGTAAAAGAAAGCGTAAAATTTGCAGCAGTGTAAAGATCTAAAAACAGAACGAGACATTTAAAAACAAAATAGAGGAATTAAAAGCACTGGGGAGGGAAAGGTTCTTCACCTGGTGCTGAAAAGACCATACTGTAGGTGCCAGGTGGGCCTCTCTGGGAGGGCATTACTCAGCCAGGATGCCACCAGTGAAAAGGCCCTGTCCTTAGTAGCCACCAACCTCACTTTATTGGGCAGGGAACCCAGAGGCCTCTGAAGATGATCTTAGTATCCTGGCAAACCCTGTTTGCAGGCATATGCAATCTAGAACAGAAAATTGAATGACACAAAGTGAATAATGAGGTGCCAGGATTCCTTCATTGCCCTTTCACAATTAAGGATGCCCATCACTGGGAAATATGGTTCTTTTTTTATTTGACGGAGCTCCATGGTGTGTATGATTGGATTTGCATTTGTGAGACAAGCTGCAGGCTATTTCTCCAAACTCTGGGAACTTTTCGCACATTTTTTTCCACAGGCTCTGCAATTTGCACAAATTTCAGAACAATTTGTGCAAATTCAGCTGTAATTTGCGCAAGTTTCTCCAAAATGTGTGCAAATTGCAGAACCTGCAGGGGGAAATGCATGAAATGCCCAGAAAATCTGCAAACTGGCTTGATTTGCTGCAGTCCAAGTTGAGAAATGCAGCAGGAAACAAGGAAAATTCATTGAACATCCCTCAAAAGAATTTCTCCAACATACCTACTCAGAATTTCATTTGAGGGAAACTATTAGGGATACATTAAGTCCTCCAGTTCTGGTGTGGAAAGATTTCATTTGATCCAGATTATTTCTGGATCAGGTCCTTCTGAATAGACCCAGGCCTGGGTTTGGTGTGGTTGCACAGGCTGATGACTACAATACAATATATCCTCTGTCCGAAAACAGCTTTCCAGGCCACAGTCCTGAACCCCCTTATCCATTTTTACTCGGGTGTCCCACATTCAACAACTAGCCATTAGAAAATACATGCTACTAGTTTCCCTTCATGGATCACTGCCTTGTTGTGGCGAAGGGGCTTGCGTAACTCAGTGAAGCCGTAAGCTATGCTGTGCAGGGCCACTCAAGATGGACGGGTCATGGCAGGAGTTCTGACAAAATGTGGTCCACTGGAGAAGGAAATGGCAACCCACTCCAGTATCCTTGCCAGGAAAACCCCATGGAACGTATCACAAGGCTAAAAGAGATGACGCCATAAGATGAGCCCCTCAGGTCGGAAGGTGTCCAATATACTATTGGGGAAGAGCAGAGGGAATTTCCAAGTAGCGCCAGAAAAAGTGAAGCGGCTGGGCCAAAGCCGAAAGGACACTCAGCTGTGGATGTGTCTGGTGGTGAAAAGAAAATCCAATGCTGAAAAGAACAATATTGTTTAGGAACCTGGAATGTCAGATTAATGAATCAAGGTAAGCTGGAGGTGGGCAAACATGAGATGGCAAGATTGAACATCGACATCTTGGGAATCAGTGAACTCAAATGGACAAGCATGGGCGAATTTAATTCAGGTGACCATTATATCTACTACTGTGGGCAAGAATCCCGTAGAAGAAATGGAGTAGCACTCATAGTCAACAAAAGGGTGGGAAAAGCAGTACTGGGGTACAATCTCAAAAACGATAGAATGATCTCAGTATAAATCCAAGGCAAACCATTCAACATCACAGTAATTCAAGTCTATGCCCCAACCACTGATGCTGAAGAAGCTGAGGTAGGGATGTCAGAGAATTCTGCCACGGATCTCGGGGAGGCCGAATGCCAGTGCATTCGGCCCCCCGAAATCGGTGGCAGAACTGTCTGCCCCCCCACCGCCCCCGGGACGAGACTTACCTGGGGCAGATCTTCCTGGCGGTGGTGGCTGCGGCGGCAGTTCGGCGGCTGCGGCTGCGGCGGCTGGTCTTCCAACCGGCTGCCGCAGCCGCCATTTCCAGTTTTTTTTTTTTAAAAAGACGTGATAGGCTACATAAAGATTTACGTAGCCTATCACGGCTAGGTTTTTTAAAAAAACCATGATAGGCTACGTAAATGTTTACGTAGCCTTTCACAGCTGACTTAAAACAACAACAACGCGCATACGCAAATGGCGGCAGCCATGGCTGCCGCCATTTGCGTTACTTATTTTGGCACGTCTTAGTCTATGTCAAGATTTACGTAGACTAAGATGGTGAAAATAAGGGGAACAGAAATAGCGTAGCGTCCGCTACGCTATTTGCGTTCCCCTCATTTTCGCCGTCTTAGTCTACATAAATCTTGACGTAGACTAAGATGTGACAAAATAAAGAATGCAAATGGCGGCGGCCGTGGCCGCCGCCATTTGCGTACGCACGTGTTTTGTTTTTTTTAAGTCAGCCGTGATAGGCTACATAAACATTTACGTAGTCTATCACGGCTGACTGCAGGGACGCAAATGGTGGCGGCTATGGCCGCCGCCATTTGCATCCCTGCTAGCCAGCAGCCGGATGTCCGGCTGCTGGCGGAGCTGGCCGGCGGCTCCGCAGAATCCCTGTGGAACACAGCCGGCTGGCCAGGATTCCAAGGGGGGGGGAGGAACGGAGCACCTCCCCCCCATCCAGGATTCCGGGGAGAGGGACGGAGCGCCTCCCCCCCACCATCAACATAATCCACGAAAGGTAAGTGACTTTCGTACATCCCTAAGCTGAGGTTGATCAGTTCTATGAAGACCTACAACACCTTCTGGAACTAACACCAAAAAAAGATGTCCTCTTCATCATAGGGGATTGGAATGCTAAAGGAGGAAGTCAAGAAATCACCGGGATAACAGGAAAGCATGGCCTTGGTGTACAAAATGAAGCAGGACAAAGGCTAATAGAGTTCTGCCAAGAGAACACGCTGATCATAGCAAACACTCTTTTCCAACAGCACAAGAGGCGACTCTACACATGGACATCACCAGATGGTCAATATCGAAATCAGATGGATTATGTACTTTGCAGCCAAACATGGAGAAGCTCTATACAATCAGTGAAAACAAGACCTGGAGCTGACTGTGGCTCAGATCATGAGCTGCTTCTTGCAAAATTTCGGCTGAAATTGAAGAACATAGGGAAAACCACTAAACCATTCAAGTATGACCTAAATCATAGACAGAGTGCCTGAGGAACTATGGACGGAGGTCCGTAACATTGTTCAGGAGGCAGCAACGAAATCCATCCCAAAGAAAAAGAAATGCAAGAAAGCAAAGTGGCTGTCTGATGAGGCTTTACAAGTAGCTGAGGAAAGAAGGGAAGCGAAAAGCAAGGGAGAAAGGGGAAGATATACCCAACTGAATGCAGAGTCCCAGAGAATAGCAAGGAGAGCCAAGAAGGCCTTCTTAAATGAACAATGCAAAGAAATCGAGGAAAACAACAGAATGGGAAAGACTAGAGATGTCTTCAAGAAAATCGGAGATCTCAAGGGAGCGTTTTGTGCAAAGACGGGCATGATAAAGGACAAAGAAGGCAGGGACCTAACAGAAGCAGATGAGATTAAGAAGAGGTGGAAAGAATACACAGAAGAACTATACAGGAAAGATCTTAATGTCCCTGATAGCCATGATAGTGCAGTCACTGAACTTGAGCCAGACATCCTAGAGAGTGAAGTCAAGTGGGCCTTAGGAAGCATTACTAACAACCAAGCTAGTGGAGATGACAGTATTTCAGCTGAGCTATTTAAAATCCTAAAAGATGATGCTTTGAAAGTGCTGCACTCAATATGCCAACACATTTGGAACACTCAACCGTGGCCACAAGACTGGAAAAGATCAGTTTACATTCCAATTCCAAAGAAGGGCAACGCCAAAGAGTGTTCAAACTACCCTACAATTGCGCTCATTTCACATGCCAGCAAGGTGATGCTCAAAATCCTACAAGCTAGGCTTCAGCAGTATGTGAACCGAGAACTACCAGAATTACAAGCTGGGTTTCGAAGAGCCAGAGGAACTAGAGATCAAATCGCCAATGTTCGCTGGATCATGAAAAAAGCAAGAGAATTCCAGGAAAAGTCTATTTCTGCTTCATTGACTACGCTAAAGCCTTTGATTGTGTGGATCACAACAAACTGTGGCAAATTCTGAAAGAGATGGGGGTACCAGATCACCTTACCTGTCTGCTGAGAAACCTGTATGAGGGTCAAGAAGCAACAGTAAGAACCAGACATGGAACAACCGATTGGTTCCAAATTGGGAAAGGAGTACGACAAGGCTGCATATTGTCGCCCTGCTTATTTAACTTATTTACAGAGTACATCATGAGAAATGCTGGGTTGGATGAATCACAGGTCGGTGATTCATTGTCAGGGTGGACACAAGAGCCCATAGAATCCCAGAGTAGTTCTGATTCTGAGGAGGAGCAGTCGCTCTTGGGAGAGGAGCATGCTCCTCTTTCCCAGGGCCAACAGCTGACGGAGATTCCTCCCACCAGCATTCCTAGCTTAGATAGCAGTCCAGGGAGTGACAAAGCGCAGGAAGCAGACTTGGTGGACGCGCAACGCCGACGCAGAGAGCAGCGCCAAATAGAGGGCGCAGAAAAGAGGCGTAGTGCCCAGTTGGCGTGCAAACAACGGCTGTGCCCAGAGGATCCAAGAGAAAAGGGGAGGGACTC
This sequence comes from Heloderma suspectum, assembly GCF_057233095.1. Lineage (NCBI taxonomy): Eukaryota > Metazoa > Chordata > Lepidosauria > Squamata > Helodermatidae > Heloderma > Heloderma suspectum. The sequence continues at coordinate 53,943,124 of NC_139460.1, read as the reverse complement.
TCCCTAGTCCTTAAGTTCAGGGGTCTGCCAGTAATTCCCTTTCAAACGGGCACCAACTGTTCCAACTTAGGGCATAGGTACTCTGCTGCTCAGATCTAGTTGCTAACGGTAGAGTTGTTAAGTTATAAAAGAAGAATAAAGCTTTGAAAGGAATCCCTTTGTCTGTGTCTGGACTTGGCTACTAAATTAGACTGAGAGAGACCTCCAAGGAGCCCTTGACATTCATCCAACTGCCGGGTTGGATGAATATGCAGACAGTGACTGTAGCCATGAAATTAAAAGACGCTTGCTCCTTGGGAGGAAAGCTATGGAAAACCTAGACAGCATAGTAAGAAGCAGAGACAGCACCTTGCTGACAAAGGTCCGTTTAATCAAAGCTATGGTTTTCCCAGTAGTAACGTATGGCTGTGAGAGCTGGACTATAAGGAAGGTTGAGCGCCGAAGAATGGATGCTTTCGAACTGTGATGCTGGAGAAGACTCTTACCAGTCCCCTGGACTGCAAGGAGGTCAAATCAGTCCATCCTAAAGGAAATCAACCCTGAGTGCTCATTGGAAGGACAGATCCTGAAGCTGAAGCTCAAATATTTTGGCCACCTAATGCGAAGAGAAAACTCTCTGGAAAAGACCCTGATGCTGGGAAAGACTGAAGGCAAAAGGAGAAGGGGACGGCAGAGGATGAGATGGCTAGATAGCATCACTGATGCAATGAATATGGATTTGAGCACGCTCCGGGAGAGAGCGCAGGACAGGAAGGCATGCTATGGTCCATGGGGTCACGAAGAGTCGGACATGACTGAATGACTGAACAACAACCATTGGATAGTATCATTAATTTTACTACTTTAAGGTAGGGATGTACGAATCCCTTACCTTGCTCCGCTGAGGGGCATCCGCGGTGGGGGGGAGGTGCTCCGTCCCTCCCTCTGGAATCCTGCCCAGCCAGCTCCACTCTGCGGCCAAGTCACGGAGCCGCCGTCCAACTCCGGCCACCCGCACCCGGTCATCCGGCCACTGGGCAGCCCTGCAGGGATGCAAATGGCGGCTGTCGTAGCCACCGCCATTTGCGTCCCTGTATTGAGCCATGATAGGCTATGTAAATATTTACGTTGCCTATCACGGGGGTGGGGGTGGGGGTGGGAAACCCAACATACGCAAATGGCGGCTGCTACCGCCATTTGTGTACGCTGGGTTTTTTCTCCCCCTGCCGTGATAGGCTATGTAAATACTTATGTATCTGATCATGGCAGGGGGAAAAAAACCCCAGCGTACGCAAATGGCAGTAGCCTTTCGTGGGGTGGGGATGGTGGGGACTTCATCCCACGTGCCTTTTGTGGGTTGGGGGGGCGAGGGCTTCGTTCCACGATGGATTTCTGGGGGCCGAATGCACTGGCATTCGGCCTCACCGAGATCCATCGCGGAATTCTCTGACATCCCTACTTTAATGATGATAGGAAGTAAAGAATATTAGCATAAAAGCCAGACTCGCTGGTTCTGTGGTCCAGGTAAACAACAATATGAAAATTCCTTATCTATTGAATTTATTCCAGAGTAAGTGATTTAAGTATTGCCATTTACCTAGTCTTAGGGCTATAGATTTGCAATGTGTTGTTATTGTTCAATGGAAGCTGTGGCAGTACCACTACACAATATCCTGTTCAGCTCAGAGCCATCTAGCACTGCCTCCTTGTAGTGGAAAAATCTCCTTTCAGTCCTTCACTTTCACTGAAGCATTCCATAGAATACATTTAAAGGATCCCCGTCACTTCCCACCTTCGTATTGTGGCACAATTGTGCTTATACATCATCATTGTACCATGTTGGGAGTTGGAGAATAGGTATTAGCACAGTTTTATTTATTCTGGCATTGCACCAGTGATGGGAACTTAAGCCAGATTCAATGTATACCAGTGGCAGCTGGGGACTCCAGTTCTGGAGGGGCTGAGATTCCATTGAGGGTTTTAGTTACCACCAGCCAAAACTCTAACAGTGCTATCCAAGGTGCTGTAAGGTGCCAGCCAATGTGATGAACCCATTTTGGAGATAGGGTTCAGTACCTTGCATAGCTCCATTAGAGTTTTGGCTGGTGGTAGCTAAAACCCTGATTGGAATCACAGTAAGGATGTGTGAATTCACCCCTATCTGGGTTCTCTGGATGCTCACCCAGCCCCTGCCCCTGTTTGCCAGTCCCCAGACTGTGCTTGAGCCCCTCCCACACTCAGTGAGCAGCTCACACTCACCCCAGTGGCCTTGTTGAGCTCCATTGTTGCCATTTGAAAAATAAAATTTCCTGCCTCCCAGCTGAGCAGAGCAGAGGAAGCTGCTCCAGCTGGTCTAGGGACTACAGAAGCAAGCAAGCTCCCAAAGAGCGAGCGACCAGAGCAAGCAAACAGGGGGAGCAAACAGGAGTTGGCCAGGGGAGTTGCAGTGGTAGAAGAGACAAAGGAGACAGAGGCAAAGAGGTAAGTGGGCTGCAGAAAGCCCACAGGGCTGTCCTTTATCCTTCTGAGTGGCTGTGAGCTCACCAGGTGCTCCTGAGAGCTCTAACTGAATTGGGTGTGTGTGGCCTGAGTACTCCCAGCAGCTGTGGGCAGGAAGCTTCAGACTGTTTCCCACCTCCCAGCTAAGCAGAGCAGAGCAGAGCAGAGGAAGCTGCTTCAGCTGGTCCAGGGACTACAGAAGCAAGCAAGCTCCCAGAGAGCAAGCGACCAGAGCGAATGAACAGGGGAAGCAAACAAGAGTTGGCCAGGGAGTTCGGCAGGGGAGGTCAAGGGGGAGGCTTATAACATTTTTTTTTAAATATTGATCTTGTAACACACACTTCCACACCAGTGGGACTCTGCTTTTAACCTCTAGTGAGCAGAGGAGCAGGCACAGGCTAGTCTAGAACAATCAGGAAGCTAGACACAAAAAGGTAGGGATGGCAGAGAATTCCGCCACAGATTCCAGTGAGGCTGGATTCTTTAGAATCCAGCCCCTCAGAATCCGTGGTGAAATGGCCTCCTGCCCTCTGCCCCCCCCGCAGAATCCCCCCAGGACGGTACTTACCTGGGGCAGATGCGGCGGATTCGATGGCGGCAGTGGCGGTGGCAGCTGGTCTCCTGGCCGGCCATGGCTGGGCTGCTGCTGCCGCCATTGCCATCCTTGCAGCCATGATAGGCTATGTAAGAATTTACGTAACCTATCACGGCTGGGAAAAAAACAAAAAACAAAACCCAGCGTACGCAAATGGCGGTGGCTACGGGGGCTGCCATTTGCATTCCCTATTTTTTGCCGTAATAGCCTACGTAAATATTTACATAGACTAAAATGGTGAAAAATAGGGAATGCAAATGGCGGCCGCGATAGCCGCCGCCATTTGTGTACGCCATTTTTTTAATTGGCTTGCCGCAATAGGCTACATAAATACTTATGTAGCCTATCATGGCAAAGACCAGGATGCAAATGGTGGCCGCGGCAGCCGGTTGAAAGACCAGCCGCCGCCGCCAGACCCACCGCTGGACCCGTCGCTGGAGCTGCCGCTGTTCGGAACATCCACCCCAGTCCTGGGTGGATTCTAGGGATGGCGGAGAATTTCTCCATGAATCTTCGGGAGGCTGAGCGCTGAGGCATTCGGCCCCCCGAAAGTGTTGGGGAAATTCTCCGCCGGCCCCCCGCCCCCCCTGGGATGGGACTTACCATGGCCCTCTCGGCGGTGGGTCCCAGCGGCGGTTCGGTGGCATTTTGTCGGGGGCGGGGGCGGCGGCCAGTCTCCCGACCGGCTGCCGCTGCCGCCATTACAAAATAAAGAAGTAAAAAAACAAACAAACACACCCATGATAGGCTACGAGACGATTTACATAGCTTATCACGGCTAGATCTCCAAAGTCAGCCATGATAGGCTACGTAAATCGTCACGTAGCCTATCACGGGTGACTTTGGAAAAAAAAAAGCGCGTATGCAAATGGCGGTGTCCCATCGGTGCCGCCATTTGTGTTCCTTATTTTGGCACGTCTAGTCTACGTAAAGATTTACGTAGACTATGGTGACAATAAGGGCAACACAAATAGCGTTCCCTTATTTTCGCTGTAGTCTACGTTAATCTTTACGTAGACTAGACGTGCCAAAATAAGGAACGCAAATGGCGGTGCCCATGGGCCGCCGCCATTTGCTTACGCGCTTTTTTTTTTCCAAAGTCACCCGTGATAGGCTACGTGATGATTAACGTAGCCTATCACAGCTGACTTTGGAAATCTAGCCGTGATAGGCTACGTTAATCATTACGTAGCCTATCATGGGGTTTTTGTTTTTTTTTACTTTTTCTTTCGCGGCCGGGGAGATGGGGCACTTCTCCCCGGCCTGAATTTCAGCCGGGCGAGGCGGGGCGCCTCCCCCCCTCGCCTGAACTTTGGGGGGAGAAGCGAAGCGCCTCCCCCGCACTGCGAATCACCCCTGCGAAAAGGTAAGTGACTTTCGTACATCCCTAGTGGATTCCCAGCCTAGTCCCGGGGGGAATACGCAGAGGGGGGCAGGGGGTGGCAGGCCATGCCTCCACGGATTTCGGGGGCCCCAATGCCAGTGCATTTGGCCTCATTGAAATCCGGGGCGGAATTCTCCGCCATCCCTAGGCAGAAGTGGGAAATGCTGAGGTGAGAAAAAATGCAGTAGGATACTCCTTAGAAAAGGGTGACGTTTAGGAGAAGAAGAACTAGATGCCACTCTCCACCAGTGGAAGCAATGAATCTTCCAGATCCTTGAAACCGATTCCAGGGACTTGAGGAGGAGACTGGAGGACAGCCTGCAGAGGAAGAATTACTGGGGAACCTGCATCAGAGTGAGCAAGAAGCTGAAGGTCAGTCAAGCAGAAGCAATGAAACCCAGGCCTACAACAACAAGAAGAGAAGAGTAGCAATCGTGGGAGACTCCTTGCTGCATGGGATCGAAACCCAGGTATGTCGCGAAGACCCATGGACTCACCAGGTATGTTGTCTCCTGGGAGGATGGATTAGAGATGTGACTGAAAGGTTGTCTGCACTCATAAAACCCACTGACAGGTATCCCTTTCTTCTCATCCATGTGGGAACAAAATGATACTGCCAAGCAGAGCTACAAAAAAATCATGTCAGACTTTGAAGCTTTGGGAAGGAAACTCAAGAACTTTGGGGCCCAGATAGTTTTCTCATCCATCCTTCCAGTAGTTAGAAGAGGGACAGAAAGGGAAAGAAAAATACTCCGGGTGAATGACTGGCTACAAAGGTGGTGCCGGTGCGAGAGATTTGGATTCTAGGACCACAGACTATACTTCCTGGAAGATGGGCTGTTGGCAAGGGACGGGTTGCACCTCACAAAGGATGGGAAGAATGTGTTTGGCCACAGCATGAAGAGCTTCATCAGGAGGGCTTTAAACTGAATCCTACGGGGAAGGGAGATGTAAAGTTGGGGGTAACAACGGACGAAGGCTCATGCACAGCAACGGAGAGCTCTGATAGCACCCAATAATAGTCTTCAGACACATGTAGGAAGAAAGCCATACTATGAAGCACATGGTCTTCGATGTCTATATACTAATGCCCAGAGTATGGGAAACAAACAGAATGAACTTGAACTCTTAATACAAGAGGGAAATTATGACTTGATAGGTATAACTGAGACTTGGTGGGATGACTCTCATGACTGGAATACAGCAATTGAAGGATATAACTTGTTCAAAAAGAACAGGAGGAACAGAAAGGGAAGTGGGTTGCACTATATGTGAAAAATACATATCTCTGCATAGAAATAAAGGAGGATGAGCTTGGTAGCCTCTGGATCAAAATAAATGGAGCAAAGAATAAAAGGAACTTGGTGGTCAGAGTCTACTACCAGCTACCCAATCAAGGAGAAGATGAGGATGAAACTTTTGAAAAGCAAATAGCTAATGTTTCAAAGGACTTCAATTTCCCCATTATTTGTTGGGAGACAAATTCTGCAAAACATGGCCCCTCCAGGAAATTCCTGGCTTGTGTGAAGGATAACTTCCTCCTACAGAAAGTAGAGGAAGGAACTAGAGGATTGGCTATGCTTGACATGATCCTAACCAACAGAGATGACTTAGGGGATAAAATTACAGGAACCCTGGGGGAAAGCAACCATGTTATGCTTGAATTCTTGGTTCTAAGGGAAGCAAAAGCCGAGTGTAGTCAAACATGTACCCTGGATTTTAGGAAAGCTGATTTTAATAAACTCAGAACAATGATCAGTAAGGTCCCATGAGTGACTCTAATGAGAAAAGGAGTCCAAGATGGGTGGGAGCTTTTAAAAAAGGAAATTCTCAAGGCACAATTATAAACAATTCCAACAAGAAGAAAAGGTGGAAGACAACAGAAGAAGCCAATGTGGCTTCACAAAAAGCTTAGAACTCACCTGAAAACAAAAAAGGACACATATAGGAAGTGGAAGGAAGGCCAAGCTACAAAGGAAGAGTACAGGCAGGTAGCACAGAAATGCAGGGATAGCGTCAGGAAGGCTAAAGCTGAGAATGAGCTGAGTTTAGCGATGGATGCTAAAAGCAACAAAAAGGCTTTCTTCAGATACATGCATAGTGTAGGGATGTACGAAAGTCACTTACCTTTTACGAAATTTGATTCGTGGGGGGGGAGGCGCTCCGTCCCTCCCCCTGAAATTCTGGCCAGGGGGAAAAGCGTCCCGTCCCTCCCCCCCGAAATTCTGGCTGGGGGGGAGGCGCCCCGTCCCTCCCGCCGCGAATCCTGGCCAGCCGGGTCTGCAAATGGGGGCGGCCATAGCCGCCACTGTTTGCGTCCCTGCAGTCAGCTGTGATAGGCTACATAAATGTTTACGTAGCCTATCATGGCGGAGTTAAAAAAAAACCCAAAAAACTGCACGTACACAAATGGCGGTGCCCATGGGCGCCGCCATTTGCGTTCCTTATTTTGGCACATCTAGTCTACGTAAACATTTACGTAGACTACAGTGAAAATAAGGGGAACGCAAATAGCGTAGATGCTATGCTATTTGCGTTCCCCTTATTTTCGCCGTAGTCTATGTAAATGTTTACGTAGACTAGACGTACCAAAATAAGGAACGCAAATGGCGGCGCCCATGGGCACCGCCATTTGTGTACGTGCGGTTTTTTGGGTTTTTTTTTTAACTCAGCCGTGATAGGCTATGTAAACATTTACGTAGCCTATCATGGTATTTTTTAAAAATCTAGCCGCGATAGGCTACATACATCTTTACATAGCCTATCATATTGTTGTTTTCTTTAAAACTTGGAAATGACCACCGGCAGGGAGATTCGCCCAAGGTAAGTCCCGTCCTGCGGAGGCAGACCGTTTCGCCACCGATTTTGGGGGGCCGAATGCGCAGGCTTTCGGCCTCCCTGAGATTCGTGGCGAAATTCTCTGACATCCCTAAAAAAGATAGAGGAAAGAAATGGTGGTTCAGCTATTAAATAAGGATGGCAAAATGATAACAGATGACAAAGAAAAGGCAGAGGTGCTCAGTTCCTAATTTGGCTCAGTTGTCTCCCAAAAGAGGGTCTATGTGCCCCCTAGCAAAGGTGAAGTAAAGGCTGAAGGGGCAGGATTGCAGCTTGAGATCGATAGGCTATGGTCAAGGAGCACTTAATTACTTTGAATGAGTTCAAATCTCCAGGACCAGATGAACTCTATTCTCTTTGAGCAATCATGGAGGATGGGTGAAGTACCAGATGACTGGGGGAGGGCTAATGTTGTCCCTAGTGATGTACGAAAGGGACTTACCTGGTCCCGCAGCTTGCTTCGCGGTGGGGTGGAGCGCTTTGGTTCTCCCCCCAAAGTTCATGGTGGGGGGAGAGGCGCCCCGCCTCGCCCGGCCGAAATTCAGGCCGGGGGGGAGGCGCCCCGCCTCGCCTGGCCGAAATTCAGGCCGTGGAGAAGTGCCCCGTCTCCCTGGCCACGAAAGAAAAAGTGAAAAAACAAAAACAAAAACCCTGTGATAGGCTACGTAACGATTAACGTAGCCTATCACGGCTGGATTTCCAAAGTCAGCTGTGATAGGCTACGTTAATCATTACGTAGCCTATCACGGGTGACTTTGAAAAAAAGAAAAGCGCATACTTTTGCGTTTGCGTTCCTTATATGCGTTCCTTATTTGGGCCCGGCTAGTCTACGTAAAGATTTATGTAGACCTCGGCGAAAATAAGGGCAACGCAAATAGCATTGCATACGCGCTTTTTTTTTTCTTTTTCAAAGTCATCCGTGATAGGCTACGTAACGATTAACGTAGCCTATCATGGCTGACTTTGGAAATCTAGCCGTGATAGGCTATGTTAATCATTATGTAGCCTATCACAGGGTTGTTGTTGTTTTTTTACTTTATTTTGTAATGGCAGCGGTGGCAGCCGGTCGGAAGACCAGCCGCCGCCCCTGCTGAAACACCGCTGAAACGCCGCCGGGACCCGCCGCTGGGAGGGACATTCACAGGAGGTAAGTCCAATCCCGGGGGGGTGGGGGGTGGCGGAGAATTTCACCACCAATTTCGGGGGGCCGAATGTGTTGGCATTCGGCCTCCCCGAGATTTGGGGAGAAATTCACGGCCATCCCTAGTTGTCCCTATCTTCAAAAACAGTAAAAAGGAGGAACCTGGGAACTACAGATGAGTCAGTCTGACATCAATCCCTGGGAAAATTCTGGAGCAGATGATCCAGGAATCCATCTGTAAGCACCTTGAAAACAGTGCAGTCATTACTCAAAGCCAACATGGATTTGTCAAGAACAAATCCTCCTGCCAGATGAATCATTTTTTGATCAAGTAACCTCCCTTGTGGACTGTGGGAATGCTGTAGACATAATATACCTCGACTTCAGCAAATCTTTCGACGAAGTGCCCCATGATATTCTGATGAGCAAACTAGCTCAAAGTAGGGATGTCAGAGAATTCCGCCACGGATCTCGGTGAGGCCGAATGCCAGCACATTCGGCCCCCCGAACTCCGTGGCGGAACGGCCTGCCCCCCGCCCCCCCGCAGATCCCCCCCGGGACGAGACTCACCTGGGGCGGATCTTCCGGGCGGCGCCATTTCCAGGCTTGCCTTGTGTAAAAAAAAGAAAAGACGTGATAGGCTATGTAAATATTTATGTAGCCTATCATGGCTAGGTTTTTTTTTTTTAAAAAAAAGACGTGATAAGCTACATAAATGTTTACGTAGCCTATCACGGCTGGGTGGGTAAAATTAAGACGTAGATTACCGTCTTAATCTACATAAATATTTATGTAGACTATGATGGCGAAAATAAAGGGGAATGCAAATAACGTAGCGGGCGGTATTTGCATTCCTCTTTATTTTCGCTGTCATAGTCTACATAAATATTTATGTAGATTAAGATGGCCAAAAAGAAGGAATGCAAATGGTGGCAGCCGTAGCCACCGCCATTTGCGTATGCTTTTTTTTTTTTTTTTTTTTTACCCAGAGCACTCCGCGGCCGGAAATCTGGCTGCGGATGGCTCTGCCCTGGCCGGGCCGGGCCTGGCCAGCTGCTCAACAGAGCTGCTGCGGAGCACAGCCGGCCGTTTGAGGATTCCAGGGGGAGGAACGGAACGCATCCCTCCCCACCATCAACATAATCCGCGAAAGGTAAGTCACTTTCGTACTTCCCTAGCTCAAAGTGGGCTACATTAAACAATGATCCGGTGGATCCACAGGTGGCTACAGAGTCGGACTCAAAGAGTGCTTTCCAATGGGATCTTCTCAATCTGGGGAGGGGTAATGAGCGGGGTACTGCAAGGCTCAGTCCTGGGCCCAGTGATCTTCAACTTCTTTATTAATGACTTGGAGGAGGGGGTGCAGGGAATGCAGATCAAATTTGCAGATGACACAAAATTGGGCGGGATAGCTAATACTTTGGAAGACAGAAACAAAATTCAAAGTGATCTTGATAGACTGGAGTGCTGGACAGAAAACAACAGAATGACATTTAATAGGGATAAATGCCAAGTTCTGCACCTAGGAACAAGAAACCAAATGCACAGTTACAAGATGGGGGATACGTGGCTCGACAACATGACAAGCAAGAAGGATCTTGGATTTGCTATACATCACAAGCTGAATATGGGCCAACAATGTAATGTGGCTGCAAAATAGGCTAATGCTCTTTTGGGCTGCATTAATAGAAGTATAGCTTCCAAATCCCAGGAAGTACTAGTTCCCCTCTACTCAGCACTGGTTAGGCCTCATCTGGAGTACTGTGTCCAGTTCCAGGCACTGCAATTTACAAAGGATGCAGACAAACTGGAGAGGGTTCAGAGGAGGGCAACAAAGATGATCAGGGGACTGGAAACAAAGCCCTATGGAGAGAGACTGAAAGAACTGGGCATGTTTAGCCTTGAGAAGAGAAGACTGAGGGGAGATATGATAGTGCTCTTCAAGTACTTGAAAGGTTGTCACAGAGAGGAAGGTCAGGATCTCTTCTCGATCATCCCAGAATGCAGGACATGGTATAATGGGCTCAAGTGACAGGAAGCCATATTCTGGCTGAACATCAGGAAAAACTTCCTGACTGTTAGAGCAACACGACAATGGAACCAATTCCCTAGGGAGGTGGTGGGCTCTCCCACACTGGAGGCGTTCAAGACGAGGCTGGACAGCCATCTGTCAGGGATGCTCTGACTTGGATTCCTGCATTAGGCAGGGGGTTGGACCCAATGGCCTTGTAGACCCCTTCCAACCCTACTATTCTATGATTCTCTGGCGATCGCAAAAATGTACATTTTTTTGTATGTGCATTTTTCCAAATGTGCATATTCTCATGTGCGAAATTTGCATTTTTACAAAGTTACACATTAGTGTGTGTGCAAGAATTTTTGCACATATGCAAATACGTGCATGCATAAAATGTGCATTTTTGTGTGCGCGCAAATATGAATGTTTTTGCGATCACCATTTAATTTCTAAAAAAATGGCGACTGTGAAGCTTGATGAGGCTGCCGTGATGAGTGCAGGCCATTCGCCGAGAGCGAGCAGGGGCCAGGAAGGGGCAGGGGCTCAGTGAGTGGGGCTCAGGGGTGTGAGCAGGAGTGGTCTGCTGGATTCCTGGACTGAATTGGGCATCTGCACCATCCCTAAATCATAGCCCCTCCGGAACTGGAGTCAGCAGGCGCCACTGATGTATACTATAGATCACTAACTCAGTATTGGGTTCTCTCTTCTACAGAAAGGGAGATCAGTCAATAAAGTAGCAATGTGAACAGTTTTCTCTCCTGCAAAGACCTCTTCACCTGCTATACTAAAAGATCAATATGGAGCAAGGGAATTATGAATATAAATCCATCACACTCTGTTCATATTGCTTGGTGCAGTGCTCCTGATCTCCTGGTGAAGTCTATGTGTATTTATGTGTGCATAAAAGTGATATTATCCTTTGGCTAGTATGCAGAAATCCAGAAAAATGTCTATTTCTGCTTCACTTACTATGCTAAAGCCTTTGATTGTGTGGATCACAACAAACTGTGGCAAATTCTTAAAGTGATGGGAGTACCAGACCACCTTACCTGTCTCCTGAGAAACCTGTACGAGGGTCAAGAAGAAACAGTAAGAACCAGACATGGAACAACCGATTGGTTCAAAATTGGGAAATGAGTACGACAAGGCTGCATATTGTCGCCCTGCTTATTTAACTTATATGCAGAGTACATCATGAGAAACGCCAGGTTGGATGAATCACAGGTTGGATTGCCGGGAGAATTCTCAACAGCCTCCGATATGCAGACGATACCATCCTAATGGCAGAAAGCAAAGAGGATCTAAAGAGCCTCTTGTTGAGGTTGTAAGTGGAGAGTGCAAAAGCTGGTTTGAAACTCAACATTAAAAAAACGAAGATCATGGCATCTGGCCCCATCACTTCCTAGCATATAGAAGGGGAAGAAATGGAAGCAGTGACAGATTTTATTTTCTTGGGCTCCAAGATCATGGCAGACGGTGAGCTGTGACTGTAGCCATGAAATTAAAAGACGCTTGCTCCTTGGGAGGAAAGCTATGGCAAACCTAGACAGCATAGTAAGAAGCAGATACATCACCTTGCCGACAAAGGTCCATCTAATCAAAGCTATGGTTTTCCCAGTAGTAATGTATGGCTGTGAGAGCTGGACTATAAGGAAGGCTGAGCGCCGAAGAATGGATGCTTTCGAACTGTGGTGCTGGAGAAGACTCTTACGAGTTCCCTGGACTGCAAGGAGGTCAAATCAGTCCATCCTAAAGGAAAACAACCCTGAGTGCTCATTGGAAGGACAGATACTGAAGCTGAAGCTCAAATATTTTGGCCACCTAATGCGAAGAGAAAACTCTCTGGAAAAGACCCTGATGCTGGGAAAGACTGAAGGCAAAAGGAGAAGGGGACGGCAGAGGATGAGATGGCTAGATAGCATCACCGATGCAATGAATATGGACTTAAGCACACTCCAGGAGAGAGCGCAGGACAGGAAGGCCTGGCGTGCTATGGTTCATGGGGTCATGAAGAGTAGGACACGACTGAATGACTCAACAACAACAAGTATGCAGAAAACAATTGGAAAAGCAAGTGGAAACATGTAAAAATAAGCTCAGCAGTATTTAAAGGTATGCTGAAATCTTGTTGATCTTGAACCTGTAACTTAGAAACGGTGACATTGTCTACTCTCAGCACTAAAACGTTTTATAATGGACATTATTCATAAAGATGTAATGCTTATTTTAGGAGGAGGCATGGTGAACTCACCTTAGATTGATTCAGCTGTTCTGAGTGCCATCACTGCAAGTTTAAAAGAACAAGAACAACAAGAGCAACAATAACAACAACAATAACAACAACAAACAAGGCTCCAAGAGTTCTAAATTGGCTTGTGATCCCGCCCCCCAATATTCATCTGTCCACAATGCTGATTCGGAAAGCATAGATGGCAATGAAGAGGCAAGACATTGGCCCGGAAAACAACTGGTAACCAGTTAAAATTAAAAGCATAGTATAGCATAAAAAACACAAATTGAGAGAGTAAAAAACAAGAAGTTTAAAGCTAAAACAGATTAAAAGGCCTGAGAAATTTTTTAAAAAGTCTTCATCTGGTGTCAACAAAGTTGCCAGGAAAACCTCTCTGGGAGAACATTCCACAGCTGGGGTTCTATTACCAAAAAAAGGCCTTCTTCCATAGCCACCCGCCTCACCTCATGCAGTGGGGATAACTGGAATAGGACCTCCAAATATTCCAAGGTCCTCCAGGCAGGTACAAGTGTAGGTCCTTCAGGTATGTGCTAAAAATTTCATTTCACATTCCAAGACAGAGAGTAACTTTTGGGGAAAATGGTGCTTGATTTGTAACACAACCAATAATATGAGCTGGAGAAATGGTTGTATGCCAGACAAAGTAATTTCAAATTTTGGCACCATCATTGATTAACAGAACTGGAATTTTGAGATTAATAGCTCTGAAATTTGATGAAAGAAGAGCTGAAGCCTACAGGATTCAACACTAAGCTAATAAACAGCATCTCAGGATTTTAAAGATGAATGAAAAGACGAAAAGAGATAAAAATTGCCTTGTTCCCTTCTTTAAAAATTGGACTGGCACCCATTATTCTCTCTGCTGTTTTCTTTGATTACTTTATAGAACTTTGAAGGTTGGAAGGGATATGGTAAGTCTGCCTGTTTCCTTCTCGGTGCGAGAAGAGGCTTGCCAGAAGGCCATTCGATTGGAGAGTGCAGCTATAAGGGCCTCGGAGCTTAATTTAAAAACTCTGTAGGTGATTCTGATGCAAAAGTTAAGGTTATACAAAATAAAAGTAGCATTTATACATAGCTAAATTTCAACTGTTTGTGTTCTCTCATGATTCACAGAAAAACCTCACCATGACCTTGGTGTCATGAGTCATGCCCCATTCCCCATTGTGCTTCACTTTGAGGTTGTTATTCTTACAGGGGAATTTTTCTTTTTATAGACTATTAGTTTTTAGTTCAGCTTTTCCAAGGGTCTTGCTGTGAAGTGTTTTACTATGTTGACATGCTTATGGACTGATGCCTTGGTTTTCATTTAACATTCCAGCTGGGGTCCTAGAGCATCCATTTAATCACAGTATTCCCCCAGGAACAGTGAATATATAATTTTAATATTTTTACCACTTTCTCTTTCAACCAAGGAGACATATTTTGCAACTTCCAATAGTTTTTTCTCGGAGTGATGTCTTTGCACCCTCAGATATGAACACAGGAAGTACAATAAAACAGAGCAAGCTGGTGGGAGTGAGGGAGACAAATACCTTAAGCTCAGCTTAAGGTAAACATAAACCTTAAGAAACATAAGAAGCCATGCCAGACCTCAAGCCTAATACATAGAGATTTATAAAAATAAGGTGAAGATTGAAGTAAAGGACTGCTGCATAAGGAGATATGCAGGGAAACAATTTAACCTCCTGGAGTTCAACCCACTAAGCACCATCAAACAATCCTGGATTGTGAATAGAGCTTGCACAAAAATGGGGGGGGGGTCCTACAAACATAATAATTCAAAAAGAAAAAAGGAAAAGGACAATATCATATCCTAAGTAATCATAAAGACATATCTCTGATCAATTTAATGATTACCATAGATTTAAAAATTAAATCTTCACATTATTTTTCTTAACAGCATATTAATTCAACCAAAGCTTCCACTTCTTTATTTAAAGATATATCAAGAATTTTAATAGAAAAGATTATATACATTGTATTATGATTAATATGATTAATATGATTAGATATTATGATTAATATCCATGCATGCAAAAGATACATAACCAAACATATCCTTCCTACCTCCAGTTATCTAAAACTTAATTAAACTTTGAACCTTTAAACATTTTCAGTTCATTTGAAATACACTGTCTCCAAATTATACCTCTCTTTGATAAATAATATAAAAAGGTATTAATGCTATCAGTGCTATCTCCTGCCTGTATCAATGTTATCTTCTGCCTATATTCTCTCAGTCAGACCAATTCCATTAGCTTGGCCATTTCTTCCACTTTCTATATTGTAATCAGCCTCTCCTTCGATGAAGGCGGCTGAGCTTCTCGCCATCTCCTCGCTATCTCCATCTCTGCTGCTGTTCATAGATTCCATACAACCTCCTTGCCCTTTGATTTAATTTTCCCATCCATAAAACCCAATACAATAACTAAAGGATCAGGGGGGATAATATATTTTATCATGAGACTAATAAAATACATAATCTTCCTCTAGAAGCTCTTTATCCCTGAACAAGTCCATCATACATGTATAAAATCTGTCCCCTGATGTTAATCTGGTTCTAAAAGGGTTAAATAATGTTGCTAACAAAAAAAATGAAGATGGCCAATTTGATCTGGAATAGGTGAATGACCAGAAGGACGGTTTTGGGGAGACCTACAAGAAGAGCCCCTAAAAGGCCTCAGATTCATTTTTAAGAATCGGACATATTCTAGGCTCTAGACCTCTGGGCCAGAAGACCTTGAAGTTTTGATTTTATGCTGATTGATGTTATCTCATTAACTAAAACTCTAGGATTTTGCAGAACTGTTTTTGAAGCAAGGGAAAAAAATGCAGCTGTCTTTATAAGCAGCTTCACAGAGCATGTCTAAGACCACGGTGTGCTGCCAGAGTGTAAGAGTGAAATGATCAGAAGAACTGAGTGTGCTCAGACACCTACTAAGAGGAGGAAAGGTACTGTTTTGACATCTTGTGGTGTGCACCTGTTGATAAGAGAATGTCCTTACTTGAAGATAGTTGGGTGGGGAAAGCTGTAGCCTTGAGCACAAGCAACAATTGGGAGGAGGTGTTCGGGCAGATATGACCAAATATGACCGTGAGTTCAAAGAAGATGTACCAGGGAGAAATGCATCAATCAAGATAACATGCCCAGATGGCAGACTTTCGGCCATGTTTTGAGACATTTTAAAGTTACAGGAAGTCAGATTCCAGCTGAACATCAGGGAAAACTTCCTGACTGTTAGAGCAGTATGACAATGGAACCAATTACCTAGGGAGGCAGTGGACTCTCCCACAATGGAGGTGTTCAAGATGAGGCTGGACAGCCATCTGCCAGGGTTGCTCTGACTTGGATTCCTGCATCGAGCAGGGGGCTGGACTCGATGGCCTTGTAGGCCCCTTCCAACCCTACCATTCTATTCCAACCTGTTTGCAGCAATGCCAGAGATGTTCCCCAAATACGCGAGATTGTGGGAGATAGATGAGACACCTTACTTCTGATTGGTGAGTGGGTGGTCTAACCCCCCCCACATTTTGACTGGAAGATGGTTGTCTCATTACTCATTGGGGCCCCCACCTTTGACCACAGCAAGTGTATACAATCACAGGTAGTGAGAACACATTGCTGCTGCTGCTTCAGTTCACTCTTTTTGTCTCGCCACCAGACCCAAGGATTTGGTGAACTGTGGACCTCTTTAGACTCTTAGACTTTGGAACTTAGAATATTTTCTGAAGTTACGACTTAAGAGTATTTTCTGAAAGTAGAACTTAGAATTATTTCTGAGTTTGGGACTTGGGAGTTATTTCTGAAGATGAGACTTAGAATTATTTCCAAATCTTGGGTTTTTCCTTTCACTCTAACTTCTACCTCTATTCTTCACATGCCTAGAAGAACTTAATAATGCTTTAGCATAGCTTTTATATATTCCAATAATGTGCAGGAGGAGGAAAAAGGAGAGTTAACAATGTTTTAGTTAAGCTAAGTTTAGTTTTGTTTTAGTTTAGCTTTAAACCACAAGTAGTAAATGGGAGAAAGTTGGAAGGACGAGTCATAACAACATTAGCAGCTCAAGCCATTATCTTTTTAGCTAAATTCATAATACCAGCTTTGGCAACTGTAATTCTTTTAATTAATCTCCTATTTTTGTTGCATTCTCTTTTCCAGTAATCACAGAGGAAGTTTCTAACACTCATATAACCACCATGCCAGAACTTTCTTTTAATTGTGTAAGTTTCTAAAATAAATAGACTTCAGTTTACAGTTTTGTCTGTAGTGATGTTTGTTTAGATTAGCTTGGTTACTCACCAGGGTAGGGATGTATGGATTCCCCACCTTTTGATCCAGTGGGGAATCCGCCCAGGGAGGAGGCAATCCATTCCTCCCCCCCCCCCCGGAATCCTCCGGAGTGGCTAGCCTATTGAGTGAAAAACCACAGATGCAAATGGTGTAGCAGACGCCATTTGCGGCCGTAAAGCCCTTAGTTTAAGCTAAATGCAGCCATTTATGGCTGCATTTAGCTTAATCTAAGACCTTTACGGCTGCAAATGGCATAGCAGATGCCATTTGCATCTGGAGTCACTCTCAGCCTCAGCCAGTGGTCAGGCAATGGTGGCTGTATCACTGGTGCTATGGAGCCGGCAGCGAGGAGGATCCAGCCGGGGAGGATTCCTCAGGGAGGCGGAGGTAAGTGCTCCGTTCCTCCATGGAATCTGGAGGCCAGATTCTTTTGAATCCGGCCTCACTGGGGTCCATGGAGGAATTCTCTGCCATCCCTATCCTGAATATTATTATAGATCAGGAGTGCACAATCTGCAGCCCAAAACCAAAGGCACACCACCAACCTTTTCCTGCAGCCCAGCTGATACTTCTTCCCCAGGCCCCACTCCCTCTCCTGGCAGGCAAAAGCTCTTATTTTCAATCAGTTCTGATTAGAGACAAGAGCTTTTTCTCTTCTGGGGAGATGGGGAAGGGCCCGGGAAAGAAGCTGCTCAGTGATTCAGTCCTGCTTACATCTGAGGTTTGCCCCTCTTACTCCTGAATAGACATGTTGTCCATACTTACTCCTGAGTAGACATACAGGGGCTTGGTATTTGGAATGCCATTTGAAAGTGCTGCTCACTGATTCAGTCCTGCTGATGTCTGAGTAGACATATGAACATTTATCCTGTTTACTTATGAGTAGACATGCTAAAGACATTCTTATTGAAACAAGCTTTTCCTGATTGAAAGACTAGCCACAGTTTAATTGATACAATTTGATTTTGACTGTTTTTAGTCTTTTGCATTTTGATATTTTTTATTATTATTTTCCTCTCAGGTTTTCTTTAGAATTAGACACTTTATAAATGTAGTAAATAAATATTAAAAACTACAGATGGCAAGCAAGTACCCTCTTAAAAAAGTGGCTGGGGGGGGGGAAGCAGTCTCTCTTTGTCTAAGGTGGCTGTTGCAGGTAACACATCAATTGCAAACAAAGAATGTCTTTTTTAAATTCAAATTATTTCTTTTCACATATACACATTTATGCAGTTTTAATCAATTAATTGATTAGCCAACCAAGATTTCTTTAATCTAGTGTCATCCCTTCTTACAACAAATTGAATAAATTAGTCATGACTACCTTAAGTACTGCTGTTTTCAGTCATGTTCAACAGTTAAATCACTTGCTGGCCCTAAGTTATTTTACTTTTAATCAGGGAGTGCTGAAATGGAATCAGTTACAATCGTCAGTATAAAAAGTAATGAATAAAATGTTCTATTGCAGCATCTTTTAGCAAGGCTCTTTGCCGTGTTAAACTATGCATAGCGGTTTTTATTTTTTCATTCAAGAACACGGTAGATGTAAAAAATGGAATGACCTTATTGATTTGGTGTGATGGCATTATAAGGCTACTTTGAATCACTCTGATCACATCTCTTAAAGAAATTACCTTTTGTCGGCCACCAGGCATTGCTGGAAAGACGGGTGCTCTCTTCATGTACAACATCATTCCTAAAGGCAGGCCTGCCAGCCTGCCTTTATGTCAGTAACCTTGCCTAGGGGGCAATCTACATTACAACTTTAAACTGGTTTCAAACCTGTTTTTAGCGATTATGGCTACCAAATACAGGAATTCTGGGAACTGTAGCTCTAGGAGGGGCTGCTTGGGCAGCCGACAGGGGTCTCTAGCAAAGAATTCTCAGTACCCTCATGAAACTGCAGGATCCCTTTAGATAAACTGGTTTGAAACCAGTTTAAAGTTGTAATGTAGATTGCCCCCTAGAATCAAGCTTACCCAGGGCTCTCCAGATAGAGTACTTAGTCCCCCCACAGTTAGTACAGTGCAGGAATGGGTACAAGATTAGGGAGAAAGTTGTGCTGAATGGGTCTTCTGCAGCATTCCCATCTGGCACAGGGTAAGAGTAGGACATACAATGACAATATAAGGTGCATATACAAGATGTAACTAGAAATTATTTATTCGCTACTCTCAGAGCCACCCTAAGTCATTTTGCTGCCCGAGGCAAAGGACGTCCCACCCTCAGAAGCTTATTTTGACACTGCTGACAGGACAGCATTCTCCCCACCACTTCGGAGGGCAGCAGGCCAGTTCACGGGACTCAGAGCAGTCTGTGCAGCTCTATAGTCCAACTGCTCCATGCAGCCCAGCTTCTGCTGCCTGAAGGGGCTGCCTCACTCTGCCTAATGGTATGAGAAATGTGTTCCAGTTCATTTTTGATCAGTTCGCACCTTCTTGACTGAACACGGACTCAGACACTATCTGCAGTCGAAGTTCGTACATTTCTGAGCTTGCAATGTGATTCACAGAAACCGCCCCCCCCAAGGATTTGACAGCATGCATTCATTTGAAAAATGTGCATGAAAAAATGCATACTTTTGAAAAACGCACACAAACACAGTTTAATCTATGGGAGAAGTATGCATACGTTTCAAAGATGTGCATCAGCGATGCATACATTTGGAAAAATACACATGAAAATATGCACATGTTTTCATTCAAAAAGAAAAGAACAAAGCTCACCATCTGAGATGGTTCTGAGTTGGAATGAGCTTTGACGTGGAATGCAGAGAACTTCAGTGAGCTCAGGTTTTGCTGATTTACACATCTTCAATGTTAGGGCGGGCCCTGATTACGTTTATATCCTGCTGTTCCCCAGAGGACTTCAGGGCAGTGTACAAGGCTGACCCCCCCCCCCACTTATCCCCACAACAACCCTATGAGCTTTGTAGCTGAGCGGGGATTTGAACTCAGATTGCTCCAAACATAGTCTGACACTCTACTTGTTACACCACACTTGCATAAAGATCCCTTAATAATCATTTCAATTAAGTTTTGGATTAGATGTTCACCCTAAACATGAGCTGTCTCTTCTTCACATAATTAGGTTGTTTAAAGAATGGTGAAAGGCAGGATCCAATATGTGTTCATGTGTCAGTGTTCAAACCAGGGATGCTATTTATTTGTAAAACAGGGATGCTATTTATTTGTTAAAACCAGGGATGAATTCATCCACAATTTAAGTATGTGAAGCATCATTTTCCAGGATACTGCAAGCACATGTGCAACATTTTACAAGTAAGAAAAACAACAAAAATAGGCAGAAGACCACTCTTAATAAAGGAAATGGAACTCCTGCCTGCTCACTCCCTACATAGAAATGTCTTTGAAGTTTTCCCCTCTTTGCGAAAGAGGCAGAAAACACAAGGGAGGGGAGAATTTCTCAAAGGTAGGGCACAATAATTGCATTTCTTCTTTTACAAAGTCAGTGTTGTTGTGGATGCTTCATACAAGTGAAGGAGGAAATAAAGATGTGAGACACAGGCATATGGTATAAACCTAGGCAACATTTATTTAACAACAGATCTGTGAAGGGAATCTGTGTGGGCATCTAAGTTCTAAAAACAGGCAACTGGCCTGTAGAGATATTGGAGCAAGTCTATCTTGGCCCTGCTGAGTAGTATCCATGTGATGGCCACCCCCAGGACCACACTTGTAGGGGTACAGGAAGGCCTTCCCATATCATCTCCTCCTGGAGCCTCAAATCTCTGAACAGGTGATCCGGGGTGATCCGTATCTTTCCCCTGGGTCCCACAGCCCTGAGTCCTAAACCCTGCTGAACCTACCATACAAATGTGACCAAATTATTACTAAAAAATAACAACCCCTTGAAATAACCTTCCCCATCCAATCAGTATAGAGTAGGCAAAAAGACCTGCTGCCAACAGCCAATCAGGCAGCAGGCCAAAAATTCTTACTGAGCCCCAATAAGCAACCAGCAAAGTGTACACTGAAGACAGGGAGGGTGCCAGAAATCTTAAGAGGCCTGGGGAAGAGCTCTGCAGGCTAATATCTTTCCTGAAGCCCCACCCACAGCCAATGTCAATTGCGTGCAGATGCACACAACATGGAGGATATCCTGTCTCCCCCCTCCCGCCAATCTATCATCCAGGATGAGGCAAGCCTGTCATGGGGGAATGTTTTTCTATTGGCCTTTTAAAATTCCACGTTACTGATGCACAGCTACACAAAACAAAGTCTGCATGGGAACCAACTTTCTAAATAAGCAGCTCAGCTGCGAAGAACTTTGTAGAGCTCAACATACTTAATGGTAGCCTAACATCAGATATGGGATATGTTCAGGCTGCGTATTATTGCTTAGACAGTAAAACCAGCCGCTCCGCAGGTTCTGCATGGGCCCTACTATGTATTGTCTTTTGTCCTGCAAGGAGGAAATATAAAGTGCTCACAACTAATGCATGATAAATGTCATCATGATGAAAGTGTACAGTGCCAGAAAACTTGCATGCCATTTATCACACGACAGTATCTTTTGGCCAGATCCATGGCTGCCATCAATCATCTTACATACCCCATTGACACCAGCTGGGAATACGGAATTTTAATAATGATATTGGAGTAGTTTATATCTGATCATTACATTTGTTCTGTATGAATAGAAATCCTTCTATTCGAGTGGTACAGTGTGTGTGTGTGTGTGTGTGTGTGTGTAACAGGAAGCCATTTACAATAAAATTTAAGATGGATAAAATGTGTGCTTCAACCATTTTTACTGGATTTACTGTCCTCCCCAAGTTGTCCTTAAAAGGGTTTCTTCTAACGTAGAATGACATATAGCTGTCCCAGTGTAGCTTCATATGGCCATTTGGCCATGTCTTCATCTATAAGTACTTCTACAGCAGGGGCAGGGGACTAGTTTTGGGTAGGAGGTTGAATGACCCTCACCCAGGCTTCCCATTTGGCCATGCCCTTGACAACATTCGGCTTGGCTGATGGCTGCATTTCTTCCTGCCAGAAATACTGTTGACATTTCTGAAATTCTATCAATATTTTCTTGTGTGAAAACATTAATAAGTGTGTGTGTGTGTGTGTGTTGCTTTCCATTCCATTTACTTTGCATGAATGAAAAGAAGACACTTCATCTAGCATTGGTTTCTCTTAGACTTCTTTATTTGAGCATCCACAACCAGCTTCATCAACCTGTTCACCTTCTTTACTCAGAAAGTAGCTGAAAAGTGAAAACACTTGTTTTTATTTCACCTAATGAACAGACCTCATTGTGTGTCCTTTCTCAGCAAGTGTCCATTACCAGTAATGTCATTAATTCCAGTGACAAAACATTTGTTCTGAAGACTCTTAAAGGACAATCAGCAGAAATTATCGGAAACATTTCAAGAAGCAGTAGCTGCTTGCTAGTCTCTCTACGTATGTGCACATAAACACTTATATGTGCACATAAACACATATGTCTCACCTGGAAGTAGGTCCTGATATGAGGGGGGAAGCTTTGGTGTGCAATATTTGGGAACTAAATGAATTGTCCTAAACAGGACGCACAGTGAAAAAGCCCACGAGGCATTTTTCCTCATGGAAAATGCCGTATAATATCTCAAACACATGTTTCTATTATGGTAAGCCACTTTGGGGGCTCTTTTTTGGCCCAGATAGCAGCATATAGGTTTATAAACAGAACATATAGGGTTAAATCCAAGGTCATGTGAGTAGACTTCCACTCATGCAACAGGAGCAGGTTTCTCCTTGTTCTCCTCCACTCTACAGCCCCCCACCAACACTTGTGTGAGAAGCTATGTGTGTGTGTGTGTGTGGGAAATTCACTCCTTCAGCTGTTCTGCAGGTGGACAGTTAGGGCTGGAAACAACCCGTAGTCTGTGCAAACCCACAAAGGAGAAAGAACTAAGGAAGAAGGCATAGGGATGAGAACAACTGCAGTACAAACAAAAGACAATCAAAGATGAAAAGGTCATCAGTGACCTTACTGTAGTCGCTGTCGCATATAAAAGGAGCCACTCAAATTTGTGGCTCTGATCTTTAGGGGATGCAATGTGTTAGGCAAATAGTTTCAAAGGTGCTGAAACTGGAACAGATGTTTTCAGTTATAATTACTGTTGAGAGCAAGTCATACTCCCCCCCATCCCACAATGAAGTAAGTTCTAAGCTGTAATCAGGTGCCACTTCATCCCCTTCTTTAAATGCATTCCTCCTCCCTGATACATCTGGTTTCTGATAGTTGAATGACTTTATTTCTCTCTGTCTCTCTGTCTCTCTCTCTGTCTCTCTCTCTCCTTTAAAAAACAAACAAACAAACAAAAACCAATCTGAAACTAAGAGACTGCTGATCTCAACAATGTGACTAAAATAGGTTCCTCTTTCTCAGAAGGCATGCAGTGTTCGTTTCAAATTCTCCCAAGAGGCACAAAAATAATTGCAGCTGAAAATTTCAGGTCTATGCAAATAAGTCAGGGTAGGCAGAGACCATGGTGAGAGCCCCCCTGGGTTTGAGCTATAATGACCTAATCAGAGGAAATATCATGGGCAATTTACAGTGGTCTCCTAATATCAGAAGAATGAAGCAGAGGAAATGTAACTCCGTCTCAGAAAGGAGATCAGGTGCCTCTGCGTGACTCTGAACTTTCCAAAACTGAAAACTTTGTGGGGTTGTACAGATGAGTCAAGCACAAAGGAAAACAAAATTAACAAAATGGTTATAGGCCAATGGTTATTAGCCAATGCATATAGAATAAAGGAACTTTACCAGATCTCAAAATTGCCCTTGTGAGATTGGAAGGCATTAAATATCTCTGTAAAAATATCTGAAAATACAAGTTCAAAAATACAAACATATGAAGAGCCATGCTGAATCAGACCAAGGGTTCATCTAGTTCAGCATTCTGTTCACACAGTGACCAACCAGCTGTCAACCAGGAACCCATAAGTAGGACACAAGTGGAACAGCACCCTCCCGCCCATGTTCCCCAGCAACTGGTGTACATAGGCATACTGCCTCTGATACTGGAAGTAGCACAGAGCCAACAGGACTAGTAGCCATTGATAGCCTTCTCCTCCAAGAATTTATCTAACCCCCTTTTAAAGCCATCCAAATTGGTGGTCATCACCACATGTAGTAGCAAATTCCATAGTTTAACTATGAGCTGTGTGAAAAAGTATTTCCTTTTATCTGTCCTGAATCTCCCACCAATCAGCTTCATGGGATGACCCCACTGGGTTCTAGTATTATGAGAGAGGGAGAAAAATGTCTCCCTGTCCACATTCTCCACACCATGCATATTCTTGTACACCTCTATCATGTCTCCCTTTACCCTCCTTTTCTCCAAGCTAAACGATCCTAGCTGTTGTAACTGTCCCTCACAGGGGAGTTGCTCCAGCCCCTTGATCATCTTAGTTGTCATTTTCTGCACTTTTTCTAGGTCTACAATATCGTTTTTTAGATGTGGTGACCAGAACTCTACACAATATTCTCAGGTGTCTCTACATTAAAGACCCCCCCCCCCCGCAGTCCTCCCATTGTGGAGCCTTTCTGCATTTACCACGGGCTCCCAGATGGCAACCACATGATTGTTGAGAGGGGAAGTTTTTAATTTTCAATGTTCCATAGTCCTCAATGAAACAGCACCACCTAGTGGCTGTTTTATTTGCACAACAATGACTATACACAGTAAGGAAAATCCAGAATATTTTATTAGCTCATTATCTCCAGATCTTTTTAACATGGAATAACTGGGAAATACTGCTGGTTAGAATCATAGAATCATAGAATAGTAGGGTTGGAAGGGGCCTACAAGGCCATCGAGGCCAACCCCCCTGCTCAATGCAGGAATCCAAGTCAGAGCATCCCTGACAGTTGGCTGTCCAGCCTCACCTTGAACGCCTCCAGTGTGGGAGAGTCCACTACCTCCCTAGGTAATTGGTTCCATTGTTGTATTGCTCTCACAGTCAGGAATTTTTTCCTGATGTTCAGCCAGAATCTGGCTTCCTGTAACTTGAGCCCATTATTCCATGTCCTGCTCTCTGGGATGATCAAGAAGGATGTGCCCTGGAGGTAGGGATGGGGGAGAATTTCTCCCCGAAACTTCGGGGGGCCGAGTGCCAATGCATTCGGTCCTCTGAAGGTTGTTCGGGGAGAAATTCTCTGCCCCCCCCCCCGGGATGGGACTTACCTTTCACGAATGTCCCTCCCGGCGGCGGGTCCCGGCGGCGGTTCAGCAGGTCTTCATCAGGGGCGGGGGCGGCAGCCGATCTTTTGACCGGCTGCCGCCGCTGCCATTACAAGAAAAGTAAAAAAAAAAAAAAAACGCCCCTGTGATAGGCTACGTAACGATTTACATACAACAATTTACTTAAAAAAAAAAAAAGCGCGTACGGCTAATGGCGGCTCCCTATGGGGGCCGCCATTTGCGTACGCACTTTTTTTTTTTTTCAAAGTCACCCATGATAGGCTATGTGACGATTAACGTAGCCTATCACGGCTGACTTTGCAGATCTAGCCATGATAGGCTACATAAATCATTACGTAGCCTATCACAGGGGCGTGTTTTTTTTTTTCTTTTGAAGTTCGCGGCCGGGCGAGGCGGGAAGCCTCCCCCCCAGCCTGAATTTCGGCCGGGCGAGGCGGGAAGCCTCCCCCCCCCGGCCTGAACTTCAGGGGGAGCAGCGAAGCGCCTCCCCCCCACCGCGAAGCAAGCTGCGAGACCAGGTAAGTGACTTTCGTGCATCCCTACCTGGAGGTTGATGACATCATGAAAAGGGCCCGCAAACATCCATGAGTGACCCACCATGAGTGCACAATAAAAGCCTCATGTGATGGTGCCCTAAGTGTGGTCGCACTGTAGGTTTGTATAAAGGCAGTATGAAATTGGCAGTTTTATTCTCAATTCCTTTTCTAATTATGTCTAACATGGAGCTTGCCTTTTTTACAGTGGTCGCACACTTGGGTTGACATTTCACTGAGCTTTCCACCACAACCCCAAGATCTTTTTCTTGGTCAGTCACCACTAGCTCAGATCCCATCAGGAGAACGTAGAAAGTTGCTCTACACCATTGGTCATTCTAGCTCAGCATTGTCTACACTGACTTGCAGCAGCTCCCCAGGGTTTCAGACCGGGGTCTTTCCCAGCCCTACCTGGAAATGCCATGGATTGAACCTAAGACCTTTAACATGTATATCATGTATCCTGGCACTGAGTTACAGCCCTTCCCAGCTCTTTCCCTTACACAAGTGTGCCTATAAGGGTGATTCCAAACCCGTTTACAAGAAGTTGATTCTACTGTTATGCAGGGACTGTTCTGAGTCTCCACTTCTAAAGTAGTGTTCTGAGTGAGAAGATCCATGTGCTCAAGACGAATTTTGGAAGGCATACCTAATCACCGTGAGATTCCTGTTTCCCTGAATTAGATGCTATATTAAAAAAGAGAAATTCAGAAGCATGAGTCATCATGTTTCTTCTGAAATATACGGCCTCAGAGATATCACCATTTAAATGCTGACAATGAAGATTAATGGAGACACTTAAAGCAATCCAGTTCATGACTCTAATATTCAGAGATTATTTAGATAGTATATACATTCAACAATTACATACAATTTGAATCTTAAGGCACAGTGATTACAGTCCTAAGCTATCTGTCAAACACTGGCATTTCAGTTCCATTATTCTTTTGTTATACAGTCATTGGGGTATTGGTAGTCTGCAACATGCCCTTACTGTTGTCTTTCTGAGTTTTAGTCAAGGGACAATTTATATTCTTCTTTATTGATGTAGGAGAAATTTGATTCCCAGTTCTAAATCCCAGTTCTTTTAAAGAAAAAAAGATTTTCTTTGGAAAATCTGCCAGCCTATTGAAATTTCAGGCCATTCCATTTCAACCGCCATTCCTTCCATATTGTCAGCTTCTTGCCCAAGTTAAAGGTAGAGGAGCTTTTGTGCTTGAGCGTGCATTGCATTCATGATTGCACATGCAATGTATCATGGGGTTTGTTGGTTAAAGTGTTTCAGAAACCTGTTGAAAATGAAGTTGCTCTTTTGATGAATCCTGAAGCAAAAGCAAAATACTAGTTCTAGTTATACCATGCAAAAGCATATTCAATCCCCTAGGGGGTCTATGCCAGTCTGTAGTACTGAAGGGACACTTAAGAAAGGCATTGTGATCCTTCCATTGACATTCAAAGTCCACAGAGTGTTGTGCTAATGAAGACCTCACAGGTTAGGGATATAATGTCTCTCTATCATAGACATGCACACTCCAGTATCAGGAGGTTTGTGGCAGGGAGAGCCCTTCTCATTAACACATACATGGGCCTAATTCAATTTTCTACAAGGCAATGCTCTCAGGAGCGAGCAAATTCTGTTCAGCTTTCTGCAGTGTGTAATTATCAGGCAACAGGAGCGAGAACATGACAGAAGATTTTAGCACAGCCTCACTATAGATTATGCCATAGGGAATGTGTGCCCACCTCCCTCCACCAAAAGAATAGGAAAAATAGCACAGAAACATGAAGCAGGGTTAAACAATTATATTAATATGCAATTAAGTAAAAGGCTTTGCACCGTTCATTCACCAGAAGGAAGCAGTGTACGGTGGGAGACCAAACTGAGAAAAATAAAGGAACTGGGGACAGAATTATGTCCCTCCATCTGCTTTGTGGTACTATTGTTATGCACACTTCATCCAAAAGGGAATGTATCTTCTCCTAGTGGACATATCTGCTTAGATACAGAAGCACAGTGGGCATGGACAGACTTGGTAATCATACACATTTATTTATTTAGAAGAAGAAGAAGAAGAAGAAGAAGAAGAAGAAGAAGAAGAAGAAGAAGAAGAAGGCTGGCCTTCCATATTTGGATGGGAATTAGACCTTAATGGGCATTTTATCTCAGTTCCATTCCTATTCTCCATCTGATTGGAAGTGAGTAGATTTTGAAAATATAATAAGGGGTACCATCCTATGGTACCTGTGTGCTCGCAGAAGTGACCACTTGCACAGTGGGGCTTTCACATTTCTAAATGTAACCCTGAAAGAGTGGAAATGAGACAGGAGGCCCCAAAGTAATGCTGTGTGGTGGCATAGGATTCTGATGTGTGCTTCTGGGGGAAAATTGGTTGGTGTCAACTAGTGGTTCCCACAGCTCATCTCCTAGTGGAAACATTGAGTTTTTGTCTCTGCAATATTTGTCGCCCCACCCCAAAGTTTGCCGGGGAATTTCATTTCCCCTTCTCAACACCCCCTCCCCCAGCTTAGCACTAGATACCACATTGTAGGTTTTTACTTTGAGTTTTTTAAGCAGCTGCCATAGAAATAGGAATACCCAGCAATCTGATGTTTGTATGGAGAATGGGATTTAAAAAATGTAATTGAATTGGAAAAAATATAGAATATAATCCCAGCTCTGTATAGTTTTGAAGTTTCTCAACTGTCTTCTCTACTAAAAAAAAAGAATGAGGTACTGAGGTGATCGAGGATGAATTTAGTAAGAAGCTCTCAGCTGAAAGAATTGCAATCGACACACTAGACACAATCCAATAATGAATTAGACACACTTAACCCCAATTAAATTAATGGATTTACCTACTTTTAAAACTGTGCTAGATTCACTGGGGTGACCTTGTGCCCTTTACATTCAGGAGCAACTTCTTTTGAAGTCAGTAGAAACATTTTATTTGGGGTTGTGGGGAGAGGCGTGAAAACCCCCCAAGATATTCATTCTAGTCAGCCAATTAGAACCAGATGTACAGATAATTTAAGACAAAGGGATGTAGGGGTTTTGAAAAAGAAATGTCTGAGCCAAGTGGATTGTGGATTTCACCTCCACTACTTTCTTCAAAATAGCTTATCTGGATCACTATCATCACCGTATTGGAGACAGCCCCTCCTCGCCATAGTTCTAAGGCCCAGGTCACACTAATGCCTTGGCTCTGTGATCAGAAAGGAAGGAGCTATGTCAACAGAGAAAGTGCTTCAGTTGTTGCTGACAGGTTGTTAGCGAAAGAGAAGGCATGAGGAGAAGGCAGAAATATAAATAGATGTTCTTGAAAAGAAGGAGGATGTTTCAGTAACAAAAGGAAGAAGTTTGAACAGCATTAGCAAATGCATGATTGCCCTTTGGAATAGCTCCGATTTCATTAGATCTAATGGAGGAAAAGCCTCTAATGAGGGACATGGCTAGTTGGGGAGTTTCAGGTTCAATTATATGAATGATGGTTCAAACCTGTATGATAGTTGGAGGCACAAGGCAAGCAAGTGTACAAAGGCCTATCCAACCATGGAAGAAAAAACAACAAGGCATTTGTTCTTGCTTTTCTGGTTTCCCACCTGCATATTTGTGTTTCTCTTAAGTGTGGGAAGAACAAATATTTTGCCGTCATTTGGATCAGCGAACAAGGAAGCAACAACTTTAGTTACAGTTTGGTAGGTATTCAGCTTAGACAACACAGTGTATAACAAAATGCATTGGTGGAGACAGAGAGAATAAAAGGCATAGGGCAGTACCCAGTGGAGCTGCTCTGCCCCTGCTGGTTTCTTTGGGAGCTCCACTGACCTGGCCTGTTCCTGCTCTACCAAGGGGCTGCAGCTCAGTGGCAGAGCAGATGCTTTGGATGCAGCAAGTTCCTGGTTCGATCCCTGGTGTCCCCAGATAGGTCTGGAAAGACTCCTGCTTGAAGCACTGGAGAGCCTCTGTCAGTCACTGTCCATGATACTAGGCTAGAAGGACCAAGGGTCTACTCAGGATAAGGCCGCTCCCTACGTTTCAGGTTTTCCTGTTTATCCTTGTTTGTTTGTTTGTTTATTTATTTATTTATTTGATTTCTATTTTCATCTTTTGACTAAGAAAATGGCACTCAATGCAGCTTACAATCATAGATAAATAAAAGCTTGATTAAAACAATAATAAAACAAATACCTTAAAAAGACAATTAAAAATTGAACAACAACAGAATTAAAAAACACCCAACCCAACCAACCCATTTACATACCAAAGGCCTGCTTGAGTAAAAAAGGATTGCCTACCAATTGAAGGACAGTAGCGAGGGAGCCAACCTACCCCACCTCCCTTGTAGGAGTTCCATAGCCTAGGAGCCACCACCAAGAAGGCCGTCTTTCACATCACCACCAAACGTGCCTCTGTAGGTAGTGGTACCAAGAGAAGGGCCCCTCCTAGGAGACTGATGGAATCCAAGGGGTTTCTAAATACTCTTAGGGATTTTCCAGAGGAGAGACCTGGTGATCCTAGTCAATCATATGCAGAGGGCCATCAACTTGATTGCACTTGAGTCCCTTCTCTGGCATTGTAGAGCCCACTCTGCTCCTTGGTACACTGGAGAGCTGCAGACAATGAAATAGGCTGGCTGTTGGCTAAAGGGCAAATGGCATAAGACTTGAAATGAAGATAACCAAGCACATTCTAGAGCTCATAATCATGCCTATTGTGCAGCAGTGCAAGCAGCAAAGAAGGCTTATTTTGCTGCCTCCATTACATCCTCCAACAGCTGTCCAGCAGAGCTCTTTTGGGTGGTCCAGGGGTTGTTAATAGTACTCTTTCCAGTGAATGGAGCCCTGATCCCTTCATGGACCTGCTGCATCACAGTTCAAGGACAAAATCACCTGTCTCCACAGAGAAACTGACACTGTTGTTAGTGCAGCTCCAGTCGAGGTGTCTGACACCACCATCTGCCCAATTTTGTGGGATCAGTTTTAGATGCATGGACATGGTGCTTGTAAGGATGCGACCGACCACATGTCCTCTCGATCCTCGCACCTCCTGGCTAGCCGAGGGGGCATGAATGGCTGGTTCCAGTGAGTGGTAAATGCATCTTTGTATGAAGGAGTGGTTTCTGGTGTCCTTAAGGAGGCAGTAGTGTGACCACTCCTGAAGAAACCCACTCTGGACCCAATGATACTTGACAACAACCACCCAGTCACAAATATCTCTTTCCAGGAAAGTACTTGACAGGATCATGGTGGAGAAACTGCAGGCACTCTTCAAAGATAGTGATTAACTAGACCCATTCCAGTCTGGGTTTCAACATGGTTATGGGACTGAATCAGCCTTGGTCACCCTGATGGATGTCCTTTATCAGGAAAGGGACAGAGGGAGTGTGAACCTGTTAATTCTGCTCAATCTTAATTAAGCAGAATTAAGCAGTTAATTCTGCGTTTGATACCATTGACTATGGTACTCTCCTGGATCAAGTCTGTGGGCTGGGCATTGGAGGCACTGTGTTACTGTGGTTCCAGACTTACTAGCAAGGTTGATTTCAGAGAGTAACACTGGTGTGACCATTTCTCAGCCCCTTGGCAATTGATCTATGGGGTTCCACAGAGTACCATCTTGTCCCCAATGTTGTTCAATATCTACTGTATATGAAGCTGCTGGAAGCAGTCATTAGGGGATTTGGAGCCAAGTGCCATCAGTATGCTGACAACACACAGCTCTATCTCCCTGTGACAGGTAAGCCTGTGGAAATCCTGGATCAGTGTCTACACTCAGTGATGGGCTAGATGAGGGCCAATAAACTGAAGCTGAATCTTGGCAACACAGAAGTCCTGTTGGTGAGCGGTCCCTGAGTCTGGGAGATAGGCTCATTGCCTGTTCTGGATGGGATTACACTCCCTTTGAATGATTAGGTTTGTAGTCTGGGGGTACTCCTAGATTCATCACTGTTGCTGGAGTCCTGGTGGCTCGGGGTGCCTTTTATCTAGGGATGTATGGAAGTCACTTACCTTTTCGAAGGGTGACATTCGCGGTGGGGGGAGGCGCTCCGTCCCTCCCCCCAAATCTCCGTGGAGATTCTGAGGAGCCGCTGGCCGGGGCTGCCCGCAGCCAGACATCCCCAGCCTGCAGGGATGAAAATGGTGGCTGCCATAGAAGCTGCCATTTGCGTCCCTGTGTTTTGCCGTGATAGGCTATGTAAATATTTACGCAGCCTATCACGGCAAAAAAAAAAAAAAAAAAACAGCGGATGCAAATGGCATCCAATTTTGCCATTTTGCCCCCCAAAATGCTTTTGCATCCCCGCGGAGGCCGTGATAGGCTATGTAAGTATTTATGTAGCCTATCACGGCAAAGTTAAAAAAAAACACCACGTACGCAAATAGTGGTGGCTACGGCGGCCGCCATTTGCGTTCCTTTTTTCGCCATTTTAGCCTACGTAAATATTTACGTAGGCTAAAACGGCGGAAAAAAAGGAACGCAAATGGCATCCGCCATAGCTGCCGCCATTTGCATACGTGGTTTTTTTTTTTTTACTTTGCCATGATAGGCTACGTAAATATTTACATAGCCTATCACGGTTAAATACAGGGACACAAACGGCAGCGGCTATGGCAGCTGCCATTTGCATCCCTACTGCCCAGCGGCTGGATGTCCGGCTGTGGGCGGAGCCGGCCGGTGGCTCCATGGAATCCCCGCAGAGCAGAGCCGGCCGGGCAGGACTCCGGGGGGAGGGATGGAGCGCCTCCCCCCCACCACGAAGCAGATCCGTGAAATGGTAAGTGACTTTCATACATCCCTACTCTCTGCCTCTGGAAGTCAAGAAGGCACCAACATTGTGTTATT
The DNA here is from genome assembly GCF_057233095.1 of Heloderma suspectum. Lineage (NCBI taxonomy): Eukaryota > Metazoa > Chordata > Lepidosauria > Squamata > Helodermatidae > Heloderma > Heloderma suspectum. The sequence continues at coordinate 53,910,531 of NC_139460.1, read as the reverse complement.
TTTAGCATCTGCTGAAAACATCTTTATTTCATGAAGCCTTCCTTGACTGACCAGCAATGGTTTTTATTGCTATTGTGTTTTAAAAAACTCAAAACTTTTAATATGGTGTTCTAGTCCTTTAATCTTTTATTGTTTATCATTCTGGAATCTGTTTAGATGTGGAGCAGTATATAAATATTATAAATAAATATTTGTCCATCTAGCCCAGTATTGTTTTCTTTGACTGGCAGTGGTTTCCCAGGGTCTCAGATAGAAGTCTTTCGGATCACCTTTAAACTAGAGTTAAGGACATAGGAAGAGCCCTGCCAGATCAGACATTGAGATTAATCCTGCTTCTCACAATGACAAATCAGATGCCCAAGTAGGCTTGAAGATAGCTCTTTCCTGCTTTGAGATGCTGGGGACTGAATCTGAGACTTTCTGCATGCAAAGCATATGTTTATCACTGAGCCAGACTAAATGCATGAACTTTTCAAGGCACATCTGCCTCAAAATAAGCTATGGAAAGGATTCTACCTGAACATTTCACAGTGCAATCCTATCCATTTCTACTCAGAAGTAAGTCCCATTGTGTTAAATAGCACTTACATTCAGGTAAATGAACATAGGTTTGCACCCTAAATCATCTTAAAAAAAAAAATAAATCCTATGATCCAAGTGATTCCTTGAGTTCAGAGAAGAAGCTTGTAGTTGATTTAAACCTTTTAGTGATGCAGGGTAACTAAAGATAAGAAAGGATAAAATCAGCCCTATTTAAATTGAGTTTAGTTACCACCCTGGAGATATATCTATATCTATATCTTCTCTTTATATAAAATGGGTTCACAACATTTTGAATGCTCAATTAGTTTTACTATTTAAAAGACTTGTCACCTTTAAAAATACAGTTTTTTTAATAATAAGTAATGCTGTAAAATATATTTTATATAATAATATCTTTGTGTGCATGTTAAGATGGGTTTTCTATGAATTTATTATCCCTGTATTTGATTATATTCTATGGATTTGGAATGTTCATGCATGGAATACTTAAAAAAAATTGGTAGCTTTAATATAGTTGATCATGAGACTTGGTAATATGACTGCAGAACATCACAGGCATATCTGACATTACTTTCAAGAAGTACTGCTCATGTATTATGGAGACTTGGCTGGCTGAGGCCACTGCTCCAACTCTTGCGGCCATATGTCCAGCTGGATTTTCGTATGCACAGCAGCCGAGGGCTGAGGATCAGGGAGGGGGAATGGCTGTTATCTACCAGGAGTCCTTGGTCTTCACCTGGGAGACCAAGGTTGTTGAGTGCATGCACTGGAGGTTGGGCCTGAAGGGCAGTCTGGGGATTCTGCTTGTGTACTGCCCACCCCGCTGCATGACTGTCTCCCTGGCCGAGGTGCTTGAGGTGGTCTCTGATGTGCATGTACAGTCCCCTAACTTACTGGTGTTGGGGGACTTCAATGTACATTCAGAGGCCGTCCTCACAGGGGCACCTTGGGACTTCATGGAGGCCACGGCTTCCTGGGAGCTGCACCCTATTCCAACTGGTCCGACCCATGTAGCTGGTCATGCACTAGACCTTGTGTTTGTTTCTGGAGAAGCAGGGAGTGATCTGGAAGTCGGGGGTATATCCACCACCCCCTTGTCATGGTCAGATCACAATGTGGTAACATTGGACTTCTCAGCTAGCCTATCACGGGAAAAACCATGGACACAATGGTTATCAGCAGATGCCATTTTTGGCCATAAAGCCCTTAATTTAAGCTAAATGCAGCCATTCACTGCGAGGAGGATCCAGCTCCACATGGGTCCGGAGGGAGGCGGAGGTGAGTAGTGATGTTCCGCCATGGACTCTGGAGGCCTCATTGGGGTCCGTGGCAGAATTCTCCACCATCCCTATGTCACATGGCAGCCGCTCCAGCCCCCTGACAATAATACACAGGGAGTCAAGAGACTGGCCGAATGGGGTGAGCAGTAGTGGGGTGGGGGTGGGGGATCCCCACAAATTGGGCAGAGGGACCTTCCAAAGGCAGAGCCCTTCTGCTCATGGAAGGTCCTTTCCTCTCGTGGAAGGCAGATCTTGGATCGAACCCTCAGTATAAAGCAGCTTTCTATGTTCAGTGCAGGATGTCATTCAACATTGCCCCCCTTCAGACTAATATAAATATATTTTTAGAGATATTTTTAAATAGAGTCAGTGGTATATAAATCCATTAAATACATAAAATAAAGGGGATTCCACAGGATCATATCATAGATTTCCAGATGATGATGATGGGAACTCCTGATTGCTCAGAGGTCCCAATCATGTGGATTCCTATACATGAGTAGCTGGTTATTCATAGGCTTCCTTCCTGCAGATGTCCATTCCAACACATGGAAACCAGGGAGTGGGGCCAGTGGTTTCTGGTCATTGTGGAGCTATCTTCACATTGGAGAAGAATGTCTAGAGAAAAACAGCACTCAGTGTGTAAAAAAACAAACCAACAAATTTTTAATATAGCTGAACATTATAAGTCAGACAAATCTATGTACCAAATCAGGTAATTACAAACCCCAGGACCATCAGTAGCCTTAATACATGAATGAAATCCTGAAAGTATTTAATATTTGGCCTTAAAGTGGCCATCTGAAGCTGCTGCCACTGGCCATTTTTTCCACGGGTAGGAAATAAGGGACAGCTAAAAAAAAAAAAAGCTCTTGGGTTAAGGGGTCACAGGGGAGCAAACAAGGGGTTGTGGAATGATTTTCCAGGCTTTTGAACAACTTTCCTCATCCCATTGATTTAAGAGGTTTTCCACCATCACTAAAATTCCAACCATAGTTCACTAAACTAGAGATGGAATGAAACAAGACAGATATTCAACATAGTAAGGGAGTAGGATTTGGCAGAGGATATTTAAATAGATAGTAGCATAAACTAAGAGATTCCCATTAATACTAATAATAACATTCATGACCTTGGCTATGAGCTTAAATGACTAGGAGAGGTCAAAGCCCAACCAATGACAGATCACATACAACACAAAGGTCTCTCAATAACACTGTTAAGGGTCCAGGGAGACAGCTGAATGATAGAATCCATTCATCCAGTTCCAGGAGAATATGCCAACTATGACAACTCCATCAGGAACACTTCTTGTGTGACTCAAATGAATGGGGTTGTAGAAGAGCATATTTCTCAGTAGATCGTGCTCCTAGGACATCAATTCACATGTTGGTTCTTTTGAAATACTGAATGTGCTATACGTACAACAAGTGATGCTTCACTGAAGATGACAGCCTCTTCTCTATACCTTTTGCTAGGATTGGGAACAGAGACATAACTCTGTGGTAGAACTTGGTGCTTAGAATGTATAAGTTCCCAGGTTCAGTTTCTGGAGATCTCAGAAAGCAGGAATGGTAACAACCTCTGCTGGACACCCTAGAGTAACATTCCCCAACCTCTAGATGTTTTAGATTACACCCCCCATTAATTCATGGCCAATGGTCACAATGATGGGAATTATGGATGCATGGACTTTAAAACAATCAATTCAGTCTGTGTTTCGCAGATTGTGTGGCGTATTTCATTCCGTTGTCCACTCATTGATGGAACTGGGTTTTTTTTGGTATCAGAATTTCATTCATTTTCAAATGCACACTTGTGCTAATGCACACTTCAAAAACTATTAGGGATGGATGAAAGTCCCTTACCTGTTCTCGAAGCTTGCTTTGCGGTGGGGGGGGAGGCGCTTCGGTTCTCCCCCCGAAGTTCAGGCGACGGGGGGGAGGCACCCCACCTCGCCCGGCCGAAATTCAGGCCGGGGGGGAGGCACCCCATCCCTCGCTGGAGAAATTCAGGTCGGGTAGAAGCGCCCCATCTACCCGGCTGTGAAAAAAAAGTAAAAACAAACAAACAAACACAAACACCCGTGATAGGCTACGTAACTATTTACGTAGCCTATCATGGCTAGATTTCCAAAGTAAGCCATGATAGGCTACGTAAATCGTCACGTAGCCTATCACGGGTGACTTTGAAAAAAAAAAAGTGCGTACGCAAATGGCGGCGGCCCATGGGCGCCGCCATTTGCGTTCCTTATTTTGGCACGTCTAGTCTACGTAAAGATTTACGTAGACTATGGCAAAAATAAGGGAATGCTATTTGTGTTGCCCTTATTTTCTCCGTAGTCTACGTAAATGTTTACGTAGACTAGACGTGCCAAAATAAGGAACACAAATGGCGGCGCCCATGGGCCGCCGTGATTTGTGTACGCGCTTTTTTTTCCCCCCAAAGTCACCCGTGATAGGCTACGTGATGATTTACGTTGCCTATCACGGCTGACTTTGGAAATCTAGCCGTGATAGGCTACGTAATCGTTATGTAGCCTATCACGTGTGTGTGTGTGTGTGTTTTACTTTACTTTTTTTTTTTGCAATGGCGGCGGCAGCAGCTGGTCGGGAGACCAGCCGCTGCCCCCATGAACCGCTGCCGAACCGCCACTGGGACCCGCCTCCGGGAGGGACATTCGCAGGAGGTAAGTCCCATCCTGGGGGGGGCGGGGGGCCAGCGGAGAATTTCCCCACCAATTTTGGGGGGCCGAATGCATTGGCATTTGGCCTCCCGAAGATTCGGGGAGAAATTCTCCGCCATCCCTAAAAACTATATTTAAAATTTCTTGACCACCTTTCAGGGCAGAAGCCCTCCCAAGGTAGTGTACAACAATAAAACTCATAGTAAAAGCTGACACCTTAATAAAAACAATAAAAAGCAGCACAAAAATAAAACACACATAATAAAACCGATATGATAATAAAAACAGTAAAAATACTAACAGCACCAAACACCCTAAAAAGCAATGAACACAAGCATAAAAACAAAACCTACCACACGACTGCAGCTACAACTCATTCTGATAAAAACATAATCAGGGGAAAGCCAGAGTAAAGTAATAGGTTTTCAGGGCCTTCCTAAAAACCTGCAGTGATAGAGCCTGGTGGACCCCGATGGCAACTTATTCCAGAGGTGTGGGGCCACCACAGAAAAGACTTTCTCTCATGTAGTCACCACTTAACTGCCCTCACAGGTAAAAAAATGAGAAGGGTTTCTCTTACTGATCTTAAAGTGTGGGTAGGCTGATATGGGTTCCTTCTAGTAATTTGGTCCCAAATTGTTTAAGGCTTTAAAGGGCAAAACCAGCACTTTAAATTGGACTTGGAAACACACTGGTAACCAGTGCAGCTGGTGCAGTATAGGCATATGATCGGATCACCTTGTGCCCACCAGAACTTGGGCAGCTGCCTTCTGCACTAGCTGAAGTTTCTGGACCACCTTCGAAGATATCCACATGTACAGCCCATTACAGTAGTCCAACCTGCATGCCTCTAGTGCATGCATAACTGAGGCAAGGTACGTCCTCTCCAGATAGGGCCACAGCTGTTGTACTAGCCTAAGCTGGTAAACACACTCCTCAACAGCACAGCCACCTGAGCTTCCCCAGTTAGCACAGACTCCAGGGGGAGTGCAGCTCCATCTTAGACCAGTTATAAACCTCCATCCAGAGTAGTTGATTTCCCAACCCACCTCTGTCTTATCTGGATTAAGGCTCAACTTGTTTACTGTCATCCACACCAAAACAGTGTCCAGACACTGGTTCATGAGTTCAATGGTCTTCCTGGGCTGTGTAGATGGAAATGAGAGTAAGAGCTGAGTACCATCCACATATTGATGGCACTTCAGCTCAAACCTCCTGATGACTTCCCTCAGTGGTTTCATGCAGATGTTAAAAATATTGGGGGAACAGGATGGAACTTTGCATCACCCCACAGGCTAATGGACATCAGGTGGAATACAAGTCTTCCAGTACCACCTTCTGAGACCGCTCCTCCAGGAAGGATTGGAATCACTTTGAAACTGTGCCTCTCCATCCCACTCCAAATAAATGATCTAGAAGGATACCATGGTCAATGGTATCAAAAGCTGCTGAGAGGTCCAGAAGAACCAACTGGGTTGCGTTCCCCCCTTCCATTCCCTGGTGTAAGTCATCAACCAGGGTGACTAAAGCTGTTTCCATCCCATAACTAGGTCTGAAATCTGATTCGAATTGGTCTAAGTAATCAGTGTCATCCAACACTGCCTTGGAGTTGTGAGTTTGCAATCTCCCTGCAAAGTAAAAAAACAAAAACAAAACAGGTCTGCAAGCCAAGTCTGCAGAAGCCACGCAACTCAGAAGAAGCCAGTCTGCTGCAGAATCAGAGGGTCAGATTCATAGGAATCCGAATTCACTGATTCTGTTGTGGATTACTCTGACATCCCTAATGGGAGTTGTCACCAAAACATCTGGAGGGTACCAGGTGGGAGAAGGCTGCTCTGGAGAGCTCCTGCCAGGGCTTATAGGAGTTATTGAATGGACCACTGAATTGGCTTCATAATGCAGATTCTCATATCATTCACCCATGTTCAGCATGATTATCAAATGCTGGGAGTAAATAGGATACAAGGACTTTCTCCAGCATGTCCTTTTGTGAGCTTCCCAGGATGAAGATGGCTGGCTATGGTTGGAGATAGAGAACCGGATGAGGATGACCTTTTGTCTGATCTAGGAAGGCACTTGTTCTTTATAGAGGAAAATGTATAGACAAGATTCCATACATATTATCTGCAGATATTAAGAAATATTGAACGGACCTGTTATGAGACTCAATCTTGTGTTTCTCTTTCAGACAAAACTCTAGCTGAATGGTCGTCTTTTCTACAGAGTGATATATCTTTGTGTTTATGCTGCTATAAATGCTCCAACATTTACGGAACTCAGTCAAGACTTGGCTCATGGGCATAATCCATTTGCACAATGATCAATCACACTTTAAGGAACCGAAAGATGTAACTTTGTACATAATGGAAAAAAAGAAAGGAAATAATATTGAAATAACTGCAATTGTGGGCAGACGGCATGGCAGTGCATTAATGATGAGAACTGCCTGAATGCAATTATGTCTTGTTGTTTGCCACACAGCTCATTATTACTGGACAATATATATCAGCAGGAGAGTTGTAAATATTTTTGAAAGATTTCATTTAGGAAAAAAAGACACACACACACACACATACACACAAAGCCACCTTGTCAAGTGGCAAATGACGATTAGCTACACTTGATTCGGGATATTCTCATAGCTTTTAATTTGACCCACACCCACGCATCACTTAGAATGTGTTAGTAAACAGAGGAGAATGTGGAAAGCTGAATAGTTTTGCCTATGGCAAAAGAAAGCAGCCCTTCGCTAAGGAAAGAGAGTTTTCCTTTATCTCTTGAATTAAACATTGAGACTTTATGTAATGAAGAGCAGCTGAAAAGACACAGCACCAAAATCCCTTCTTATTTTTTTGCTGTTCTCATTTCAATTAATTATCTTGCAACACAATCAACTTAGCACACTGCCTTTAGAAATCCCTTCACCATAGCACTATATGGTGAAGCAGACAGTTTAACTAGATGATTTTATTAAGGATGCAATTAACAGATTCTCCCAAAGCAGCTAATCCATCTTCTTGTTTAGCCCAAATGAGCAAACTCTACAACAGGTTTCTGTGATAAAGTCTCTCTTGCCCCTGAAAGCATCTCTGACAAGAGGAGGCATCTGCAGTCAAGTAGTAAATTCCAGTTTCTGAAGAGAGCATTATCAACCTGCTCAGAAAACAGAGGAGAGAAGAAACCCTTGATTTAGCTTCTGCTAATATGGAACAATGAATTGGAAATCTGTGAGCTACACAGACCTTGGGATCCGTGGCTGTGAATTTTAGTTCAATATAAGATACAGAATGGGGGCCTGTTGGAGATTCATAGGGAGCAGTAACTTACAGGATATTAACTAAAGATCAGTACCTAAATGTCACCATCCATGATATGAATTTTCTCTTCAACATGAAATTGTGTTAGGAAATCATCTACAGGTAGTAAAATGTCAAGTTACCATCTTGCCTAAAACACTTCTAAGCTACAGTTTTTAGGACATGACAACTTGTTATTTTAACACGGGGGGCGGGCTTTCAAAAGATCATTTAACATTTGTGAATAGAAGGAGTTATCACTTCCTGATAACCCTCCACCTAAAAGAATAGCTATGTCAATCGTACCTAAAGTACAAATACCCATACTGTAAAAAAAGTAATCACACCTTTCCCTTGCAATGGGGAGAGCACCTGCCTCAGTTTGCTACACTGTGCTTGTTAATCAGGCTGCCAGGTTAAAAAGGGTACTAAGTATTGAATTACGGCAACTACAAAGCCAGAACATGCTGTTGTTGTAACAGTGTTAGGTACATATCAGAATATTAGGATCAGTATGGATGTAATTAAGGGGTGGATTAGAAATTTGTTTGGTCCAAAATTTTACGTGCACTTCTGCAATTCACACTGCTGAACCTATATGCGAACCAGAATACACCAGCGAACCAAAATTTGCACGTTTCAGAATGTTGCAATGCAATTTGCAGCACACAAAATGTGTATAATAAAGAAAAGTGTGCAGATATATGCATTATACTACAGTTAAATCACGTAAAAAAAGTATGCACACTGGGAAAAACACATACAAAATGTGTATATTAGAAGAAACATGCATAAAAAGGCATTAAATGTTTTCATGCCAGCTTTTTTTTTGCTGAATTCACAGATCGATGCAGAAAAAGTTAATGTAGTCAGGAAAATGAGAAATGGAGTGAAACTGAAATTCACAGATTTGCCCATCCCTACTATAACAGATGGAATTGCTGTGATTTGTCTATATTAGCCAATGTTTAACCAGTATGAGGCATATAATTGGAACATGTGTTAAATATTATTATTGTTTATTACATTTCTATACCATCCCATAGCCAAAGCTCTCTGGGCAGTTTACAAAGGTTAAAACATTAAAAATACAATATGCAAAATTTAAAAACATAAAACACACACAAACAAACAGTATACACAGAGACATCATATACCTAAAAATGACTTTGAGCAATCAGCCAAACCATAAAACAAATCCAGGACCAATTCAAACTCGTCACATGCTGTCAAATGCCTGGGAAAAGAGAAAAGTCTTGACCTGGAGCCAAAAAGATAACAATGTTGGTACCAGGCGAGCCTTATCAGGCATTACAAAATGGGGGGGGGCACCACTGAGAAGGCCCTCTCCCTTGTTTCTGTCTTCCGAGCCTACCTCAGAGTAGGCACCTGGAGGAGGACCTTAGATGCTGAGCATAATGTACAAGTATGTTTGAGCACTGGAAGAGATAACTTACAGAAGGGCTGTTTAATTTTGTCCAAAATTTGAATGAAGCATGCAATCACAAATGAAACTGTGTATGGAAACTAAGTCTATTTAAATGTGATTTAATGTCTCGTGTGGGGAGTAACATTGCCTTGGGTGCTCCCGGAAACAACCTGTACCAGTAGAAGTGTGACCCTGTTGATTCTCCAGGACATCTGATCTAAGCAGCTTGATACTATCAGCCAGGGGATCCTTCCTGACTCCCTTTCTGGGCTGGTGTTTAGAATGCTGCTGTTCGTGTAATTTCATTCCTTCTTGGAAGACAGTTTAAAGAAGGTGATGCTGGGAAACTATTGTTCCTCTCCATGGGGATTGTCCTGCAGGTTTTCTCAAAGTTCATTTCTTCTTCCATGTTTTTCGCATGTATGTGAAAGCCCTGGGTGAAGGATGGAATAAAATACAATCAGTATGCCAGGGGCATACAGATCTATTTACTGTTTCTGTATCCAATAAGATATTGACAAAAACCCCATTGGAAATGAAAAACTAAAGGCAAATAAGTGATAAAGAGAAACAATATGGACAGAAAAGTCAAGAAAATATGACTCCAAATAACCGAAGGAACTGAGAGAAATAAGAAAGGGCTTATAAGAATATCAAGGGGGGAAAACATGTATTGGAAAGAAAGAAGGTTGTTTAATACATGAGGAGATGGTATGGAATTAATGATCACTGAAATGCCAGAAGTGAACTTCCTTTTAAGATGGTGTACTTTAGGGAAAATATTATGCTGGCAAGGAGATAAACTGAATAATCTAATAGATTCCCCCCCCCCCCCCGGGTAGCTGGCTTTCCTTAACACTATGAATTTGGAAAGTTGTTCTTTTCTTTCTCCACAAAATTGCACCACTTCTGTAGTACATTCCAAATTTCCTTATGGGTCATGCATGGATGCTGTACAGTTTGGAGGGCTTGGGTGTGCTTAAAAGGCCACCTGGAAGGATCATCGTCTCCCATATAAGCCCGCCTGAACCCATCAAGGGTAGGCAGATGCTGACCAGAGACAGGACCTACTTGGCAATGGTGTCTCAGATAGCGAGAACCCTGACAAGCTTGTCTGATCCCAACTTTGATGTTGTTTGGGGGCCAGGTCAAGAGACTTTTCTATTTGCCCAGACACATGTTTTTATAGCACATTCTATAACTGATTATAGTAGAGTATTACTGTTTTGCTGGAATATATATATATATATATGTATATATATATATATATATATATATATATATATATATATATATAGTGGCCTTTGTTGCAGGTCTGTGATTCTGTGTTTTTGAGTTCTTTTTATGATCTTACTTTTTTTTTTAAATGGTACACCAACCTGGGAGTTGCAATACTGGAAGGCAGACGATAAATTAAACTAAATAAATTAAACTAATAGTGCCTTTTTTGGGGAGGGGGGCAAACATTCAGTGGGCATGTTCTCTTTTTCTCTCTGAACATCCTGGGGTTGCCACTACTATTGTTACATGAAGACTACAAATACAGGCTCTTTAGCAGCCACAGCACTACACATTTTGGGAAAGGAGTTCAAGGATCTAAGGATGCTTATACTTCTACTTTATGTTTAAAGTATTTTGGTGTTGTTAGATGCCCTGTGTTCCAGATAGGGGTTAGCAATTATGTGATGTTTGAGCTCGTTGAGATCTCCAAATTCCTCCTCGAAGCTCAGTTCACTTTGTTTGCGCTCCCAGATGTAAGTGCTTTTTAAAATTATTAGATCAGGAAAAAATGCACGTTTTAAAAAGTCTGCACTTTTGAACATGAACGCAAGGTCTGGGAAATCTCAAAAAAATCCCCAGAATTGTGTTCCTGCTCACATTCACGTTCAGGGTTGCCAGCCACAGGGGTTCTACTCCTGCTAAACAGGGTGGAGTCAGGAACTGAAGGGGCAAGGCTGACATTCTGCTGGCACACAAGGGCTTTGGGGGTGCTCAGCATTTTCCCTCATACAAATTTTAGTCTATCCTATTTAGGCATAACACAGGCTAGTTAGGGCTATTTTCTGGGTAAATGAACATTTCTTGCAGAACAGACATATGGCATCATAAGTCTAACAAACAGAACAGCTATGGTCCTAGTAGGATACAGTGTATTGTATGGCCGTGCTGTTTTTTGTATTGTATTTGTATTGTGTTTTTTATTCTTTTAAATATTTGTATTGTATTTTATATTTTAGCTGTTTATATGACATATTAGTCTTTTAACTGTTTGTAATCTGCCCAGAGAACACTGGTTATTGGGTGGATTAAACATATAATAATATGTAATAATATTGTCTGTTCTTCCCAGGCATAAAGTCCACTCATAGAAAAGTTATTCATTCATTCTCCCTATCTAAGTAGGGTGTCTCCAGCTGTTCCTGTGGTTTTCCCACTGACATCTCACCACTGACCTTAGCCTTGCAGAGTCCTAACTCCGTTCTTGTCCTCTCTTATACAAACTTACATCAGCATGGGCCATTTTTATATGAGCAAAACGACCCACATGAGAGTTAGTTAAAACCGCTACATTGATTTGACTGAACATTTCAGGTCAGACTTCAAACTGTTCTTTAATCCAAGCAACCATGATTTATAATGCCCCCCCATCCCTCCTCCTCCTCCTTTGCACAAGGCTTGGCCTCAAAAGCCAGATGCTTAGCACTCGGTAAATGATGTGTGTCCATTTTGGTCTACTCACATTATCAGAGGGCAATTGATTCAATTACATTATAGCCACTGGAAACAAAGCAGCCATATGGTGAGCAATGTACCTTGAAATAAATGGCTCCATACAACCCCTGAACTCAGATTTCTCTGCATGCGCCCTGCCCTTAGATCATGAGTCCTGGATAAACAGCTTTTCTTCCCATGATAGGGGAAACCTCAGAGTTCAAGGTTGGTTCAGAGAAGCATCTAAAGTTAAGATAACTAACTGAAGCTTTGCTGAACTATCAGGAATTCTTGCATCTGCAAAAATGGCATAATATTTTCATAATAAAAGGATGAGGAAAGGAACTTTTGTATTCCTCTCCCTTCAATGCTGTTTTAAAAACAGCATACAAAGATACACAGCATTCTGTGCTTTAGATGCTAGTCTGTGGCATGGAGGAATAACACCCAGTCAATTAGTTGAATAGCTTTCAGATAATTAAGAGATCCTCAGACTATCTATGGACCACTGGTGGTCCATGATCTTCATTCAGGTGGTCCATCAAAAGTTTGTGAAACAGACAGTAGGGGATATCTGTGCTTGGTCCTCCACTTGATTTATTTATTTTTCTGATGATGACGGTTGAGGCCTGATTTTGATCAGGATCCTCAAATCCAGATACAGAAGTAGGATGAATGCTGAAACTCACCTGAGGCTAAATCTGACAAACATTACACCCAACTTCACAGAATTTTGCACACATGCACGCAATGCATTAGAAAGGCACAACTAAAGTTATTAAAATATTAGTTATGTATGTGCTTTGATTTGTAGAACAACAACAACAACAAAAGCCAATTCCACCAGCAATTTTCAAGCGGTTTGTGGTGGTGAGGGTGGGGGAAGTTTGAGAACCACTGAGATAGATAGATGACCACAGCTTCTTTGCTGATTCTTCTTTACCAGTAGCTCATACTACCCTGAATTAGGGATGAATGAGAATTTCATATTTGTTTGCAAAACAGGCAAGCATGTTCCATATTGAATCTCCAAACATGAGCACAAGGATGTGTCCACTGAAATAATTGCAAATGATTGAACATGTACTCATGCTAGTCTCATTACCAATTTGATTTGTGCAAATTTCCTAATTTGCCCAAATTTCCTCAGTAGACTGAAGCTGAGTTTCCACAACAACAACAGAAGGAGAAGCTAATGGAGGAGTACCAATTTTTTAAAAAAGGAATCAGCTTTACTGCAATGTGGTCCATGCAGAGTTCCATGAGCAGGTTCTCTGGAGCAGTAAAATGGATCCACAGAACACCCTGGTGGTGTGAGGGTTTGAGTGAACATCATCTGACTAGCAGGGATTGCTTACCCAATAAGAGAGGCCCATCTCCCCCCTTTCTCTTTTCCACCGGAAGTCTAGATGCACCTGCATTTCAGGAGCCAGCCTCATTGACCACAATGGGAGTTATGTCCGAGTAGACACACATATGTTTGTGCTGGGAAAGAGAGCAGTAAACACAAAGAGGGAAACCAGCCCCCATTTTAACCTGCAGGATATTGATAAGGAAGGGTGGAAGTAGTTTCTTCCTAAGGCCAAACAAAGGAGAATCGGAGCCTCGAGATTGTGCTTTACCACACTTAGGGAATTTGAGCTTTAAACTGTGTCATGTCAATTGAGGGGGATCTCTGTAAATTCTGTGGGCAGTCAGAGGGCAAGCCTCATTGACCACAAGGGGAGCTACTTCTGAGGAAACACTAATAGGTTTGTTGTGGGAAAGAGAGCAGTAAATGCAAAGACAGAAACCAGCCCCCATTTCAACCCACAAGGTCTCTATAACAAAGGGTCAAAGTAGTTTTTTCCTAAGGTAATAAACCAAACAAAGGAGAATTGGAACCTCGAGATCACGCTGTGCCTTGTCAGTTGAGGGGCTTCTCTGTAAGTTCTGTGGGCATTAAGAGGACAAGCCTCATTCAGCACAATGGGAAGAAACACCCCTTGACTGGGGTCATGGTGAAAGACACACCCCTGGGTAGGGCTAGCATACCTGAGGTCAATGAAGGGGTTGGGGGACACAGCAACTATACTGGGGTGAAGCTGACTTGAGGAAAACAATCAGACTGTAAGCAGTCTCAGGAAACCCGGTTTTTCCCTGATAAGCTCCAGGGTGGCTGCTGGATGGCCACAATGTCATCTATCCCTAATGACCTCAGCATACAGCCAGGTCAGAGTAAATTGCTGGTGGAAACACCCCCTGAATCTGCCCCACTTTCGTCTATGGAGGAAATGTGCACAAATTAGGAAATGTTGCAAATTTGGGGAGATTTGCACAAATCTGCTCAGTCATTGCTCAATTTGTGCATGTTTCCCATTCACACAGAGACAGCAGTGGCCACAAGCACAAACAAGGATCAGGAGCAAGACGTATGGCGAGGCAATGTTCAGAGAATCCTAGCAATCTCAATCATTGCTCGTTTGCCCATCCCTGCCCTGAAGCAGACCATTGATCTATCTAGCCCAGTATGGTCTACTCTGATTGACAGTACCCCCTGTGGCCTCAGGAAACCTTTATTAAAAATAACCCCAGCCTTACAGCTGAAGGGCATTTATTGCCAGGGACTAAGTCTGTCTGGTATCTTATATATTCATGTTACATGCTCTGTTGTTGATATATGGGTAGGGGTGCACGAAAGCCACTTACCTGGTTTCGCAGCTTGCTTTGCGGTGGGGGGGAGGTGCTTCTCTGCTCCCCCCGAAGTTCAGGCCGGGGGGGGAGGCTTCCCTCCTCGCCCGGCCGAAATTCAGGCCGGGGGGGGAGGCTTCCCGCCTTGCCCGGCCGAAATTCAGGCCACGGAGGAGGCGCCTCGCCTCGCCCGGCCGCGAAATAAAAAGTTAAAAAACAAAAACAAAAAACGCCCCCGTGATAGGCTACATGATGATTTACGTAGCCTATCACGGCTAGATCTGCAGCGTCAGCCGTGATAGGCTACGTGAATCGTCACGTAGCCTATCACGGGTGACTTTAAAAAAAAAAAAGCATGTACGCAAATGGTGGCCCCCATAGGGAGCCGCCATTCGCGTTCCTTATTTGGTTGCTGTAGTCTACATAACTCTTTACGTAGACTACGGCGAAAATAAGGGCAATGCAAATAGCGTTGCCCTTATTTTCGCTGTAGTCGATGTAATCTTTATGTAGACTACAGCGACCAAATAAGGAAAGTGAATGGCGGCTCCCTATGGGGGCCACCATTAGCCGTACGCGCTTTTTTTTTTTTAAGTCACCCATGATAGGCTACGTGATGATTTACGTAGCCTATCATGGCTGACTTTGCAAATCTAGCCGTGATAGGCTACGTTAATCGTCACGTAGCCTATCATGGGGGCGTTTTTTTTTTTTTACTTTTCTTGGAGTGGCAGTGGCGGCAGCTGGTCGAAAGACTGGCTACCGCCCCTGCCCCTGTCGAAGCCCTGCCAAACTGCCGCTGCGACCCGCCACTGGGAGCGACATTCGGGAAAGGTAAGTCCCATCCCGGGGGGGGGGGCGGGGGGTGCAGAGAATTTCTCCCCAAAACTACTTTGGGGGGCCGAATACGTTGGCACTCGGCCCCCTGAGGTTTCGGGGAGAAATTCTCCCCCATCCCTATCTATGGGCCCTTATAAGATATGGTGATATATAATATGGTGAGAACCACTATTTTGTTTTGTTCTTTTAAAGATTCTTTTGGAGTGGGGGCTTCTGGCCTGAAAGGTGGCCCAGAAATTTTAAAGTAAAAATAAATATTTAAACTCCCTGGAAAAGACCCTGATGCTGGGAAAGACTGAAGACAAAAGGAGAAGGGGACGGCAGAGGATGAGATGGCTAGATAGCATCACGGATGCAATGAATATGAACTTGAGCACGCTCCGGGAGAGAGCGCAGGACAGGAAGGCCTGGCGTGCTATGGTCCATGGGGTCACGAAGAGTCGGACACGACTGAACGACTGAACAACAACAATTGTATTTTATATTTTAACTGTTTGTATGTCATGTCAGTCTTTTAAGGGTTTGTAATCTGCCCAGAGAACATTAGTTATTGGGTGGATTAAAAATATCCCCCACCACATTTATATTTTTATATATAAATGGGGTGGTCCACAAAGAACAAGGAACATAACATTATTGCTTGTTCTTTGTGGACCACCACCTTTCCTTACCTTATGGCCATCACTTTGAAAGTTGTCCACTTTAAAATGTATTCATTTTCTGCAGCCACAATCCAGCAAAGCTAAACGTACAGTGGGATGTATTTGAAGTTTCCACTGAAACTTCCTGGACTGCTGTGGAAGCGAGCTGCTTCCCAGGTGAAACTTGCAATGAATAGTGAATTTTCAGCATGTTGTCAGAGCTTGAAAGAAACCTCTGGCTCTGGCATTTTCCACTGTTGTTACGACTGTGGCTTTCTGGGCCACCTGAAAGTGCGCCAGGGACCACTGCTGATCCATGGTGCATATTTGAAGATCCACAGCAGAAGGACTCAAGGATCTTGCCTGCAGTGAGGCCCACAAGTTCCAAAGACTTCATTTCAGACAATAGAATGGAACTGGCAATCAAGCACTTTTGAAATGTCAGAGCAAGGCAACGTTCTTCAAAACTGAAACTACTGTCTTCACTGGAAGGAAGGGAATGACATGAATTGGCTATTTTTTCCTTACATGCAGTAACAAGTGTTATTGTATTTTAAACTATCTGCTGATGTGCTTATCTCTAATTTCATCATCTGCATCAACACCCCCACCCCCCCTTATGGACTGGCTTAGAACATTGTGGACTTGCAAGGAACACAGGGATTAGCTATTGTGAAGGAGTACAGTTACGACTCCCTGGAAATATTTTGTGGTTTATCTGCTTTGATTAGAGAACCATTCCAGCTTGTCAGTTTTTGCCTCCACTGAGCAGATTTATTTCAACACAGCCAGTATGATATGGGTGTACTTCCTTGTGCTATACTTATATTTACTTAATACAGGAAATGCTCTGAACGCTGCTAATACTGAGATGAAAGATCCAACTGCATTGATTATGTTGGTTTGGCTGGGGAAAATGGTTGACATGCAGGTCTCAGATAATGAGAGTTTCATAATAAGAAAGGTAATCCCTTTCATGAGACCAAATTCTGTTTGCGAAGTGTTTATGCAGAGGATGAGAAGCTGTTCCTGTCTATAATAATTTTTGTTGTACAAGATCATTCCAAGGATCATTTGGTTTTTGTTTCTAGGGCTGTTATTGCTGGGCTGCCCTATTGCTCCTAGGACTGGTTGAAAGTTGTCTCCTTGGCCAGACCACCCTCCATTTGTTAGGACCCAGGTTGACTCATCAGCCTTCCATTTAGTCTGGTGGTACCATTGGTTAATGCTAGGTTGGTACAAAATAAAACATCTAGCACCTACCATTTGTGGATGAAGGGACCAACCTGGATGTAACCAAGACCTGGGTGGGGAGCTGGATAGGGTTGATTTGACTCAGCTCTGCTCATCTAGGTATTTGGTTCAGCACCAGCATGGACTGGAGGGAGGAAGAAGGGGACTTGCTGTGGTCCATAGAGATTCCATCACCCTCACCAGGAGGCCCTTCTAGTCAAGTGCAGGATTTGAGGGCTTGCATCTCATACTGGGCCAGAGAAACAGAACAAGGATGCTGCTAGTGTACCACCCACTGCACTGCCCAGCAGCCTCACTATCTCAGCTGATCCAGATGGTCTCAGGGGTGGTGTTGGAGACACCAAGGATGATGGTCCTTGAGGACTTCAACATCTATGCTGGGATTGCCTTGTCATCACTGGCTTAGGACTTCATGGCCACTATGACAACCACAGGGCTGTCTCAAATATATTATCAGCCCAACACATAATACAGGACATACCCTCGATTTGGTCTAGAAGTGGTCTGAAACTGGGTGGTGGTGATTGCCATAATCTCATTGTCATAGTCAGATAACTTCCCAGTGAAGTTTGGACTGATGGCCAGCTCAACTGCCCACAGGAGTGGGGGAGTCATTTAGATGGTCTGCCCCGATACAGGGAATCCAAAGGATTCCTGAATGCTCTGGGGGATTTTCCAGGTGGCATTCAGCTGGCAATCCTATTGAGACTCTGGACTCATTATGGAATGATGAGATGAGATAGGCCATTGACATGATCACCCCCAAGCCCTCTCTCCATCATTGTGGAGCCTGGGTAGCAGCACCTGGTTCTCACTGGAGCTTGGGGAAATGAGACAGTTTCAATGACAGCTAGAGCACAGGTGGCAGAAAACTCTCTGTGAAGATAACTACAACAAGGCTACAACACATGCCTACTATGCACAATGAGGAGAGTGAAGAATGGTTGTATTCCATCCTCTAGTAGCAGGCCAGCAGAATAGTTCCATGTGGTTCAAGATCTTCTAACATATCTGCCCCGGTAAATGGGGCATTGGAGCCAACAGACACTTGCTGTGACATTTTTGCAGGATACTTTGGGGATAAAATCACTTATCTTCATGCCAACTTGGACACCACAGTTCATGTAAGTTGAAACAAGGTGTCCAGTGCTCCATCTGGTCCAGTTAGTGTGATCAGTTTCAGCTTTTGAGGTTCAGCAACATGGCCAAGACACTTGAAGCAGTGTGTCCAACTGCTTGCCTTCTCAACTCTTGCCTTTATGGCTAATTTGAAGTAGCCAGAGGGGACAGACCAGATGGGCCCAGTTTGTGGCATATGAATCACTGCAGGAGTGGTGGGTGCCTATTGCCTTGAAGAGGGCAGTGGTGTGCCAGCTTCTCAAGAAATTCATGCTGGACCCAGAGTTCTTAATTACTACCACCTGGTTGCTAATATCCCCTTCTTAGGGAAGGTGCTTGAGAGGATGGTGACTGCTGAGCTTCAGATTGTCTTGGAAGAAACAGATTATCTACACTTTTCCAGCCTGGGTTCACGCATGGTTTCAGGGCTGAACCGGCCTTTCTTGCCCTGAAACATGACCTTTATTGGGAGAGAGATAAAGGAAGTGCAGCTCTGTTGACTTTCCTTGATCTCTCAGCAGCTCCAATGCTGTCACTCATGGTATATTTCTGGACTGGCTTCACAGGTTGGGACTAGTCAGGGGCACAGTGTACAGTGCTTCTGCTCCTATCTGCAAAGCACAGCATTGGGTGACCATACCTCGGGCCCATGGTTGTTAAACTGTGGGCCACTGCAGGGTTCTTTTCTGTCCCGAGTACTGTTCAACATCTGTATGATGCTGTTGCGGGCAGGCCTTAGGAGTAGGGATGTACAAAAGTCACTTACCTTTTTACAAAATTGATTCAAGGTGGGAGGGAGGCGCTCCGTCCCTCCCCCCCGAAATTCTGGCCGGGGGGGAGGCGCTCCGTCCGTCCCCCCCCCAAATCCTGGCCAGCCGGATCCGCAAATGGCGGCGGCCATAGCCCCCGCTGATTGCATCCCTGCAGTCAGCTGTGATAGGCTACGTAAATGTTTACTTAGCCTATCACAGCTCATTTAAAAGAAAAAAAACCCTGCGCGTATGCAAATGGCGGCGCCCATGGGCGCCGCCATTTGCATTCCTTATTTTGACACATTTTAGTCTACGTAAACATTTACATAGACTAAGACAGCGAAAATAAGGGGAACGCAAATAGCGTAGACGCTATGCTATTTGCGTTCCCCTTATTTTCGCAGTCTTAGTCTACGTAAATGTTTATGTAGACTAAGATGTGTCAAAATAAGGAACGCAAATGGCGGCGCCCATGGGTGCCGCCATTTGCGTACGCGTGTTTTTTTCTTTTCTTTTAAATCAGCCGTGATAGGCTATGTAAACTTTTACGTAGCCTATTACGGTATTTTTTTTTAAATCTAGCCGTGATAGGCTACGTAAACCTTTACAAAGCTAGGGTTGGCGGAGAATTTCTCCCCGAAACTTTGGGGGGCCGAGCGCCAACATGTTCGGCCCCCCAAAAAAGTTTCGGGGAGAAATCCTCTGAACCCCCCTCCCCCTGCACCCCCCCCGGGACAGGACTTAACTTCGCTGAATGTCCCTCCCGGCGGCGGGTCCGGCCGGCGGTTCGGCGGGTGTTTGAGCGGGGCGGGAGCGGCAGCCGGTCTTTCGACCGGCTGCCACCGCCGCCATTGCAATCAAAGAAAAAAAAACACGCCCCCTGATAGGCTACGTAACGATTAACGTAGCCTATCATGGCTAGATTTGCAAAGTCAGCCATGATAGGCTACGTCAATCGTCACGTAGCCTATCACGGGTGACTTTAAAAAAAAAAAAAAAAGTGTGTACGGATAATGGCAGCCCCCATAGGGAGCCACCATTCCCATTCCTTATTTGGTCGCTGTAGTCTACGTAAAGATTTACGTAGACTACAGCGACTAAATAAGGAATGCGAATGGCGGCTCCCTATGGGGGCCGCCATTAGCGTACGCGCTTTTTTTTTTTAAAGTCACCCGTGATAGGCTACGTGACGATTGATGTATCCTATCACAGCTGACTTTGCAGATCTAGCCGTGATAGGCTACGTTAATCGTCACGTAGCCTATCAGGGGGTGTTTTTTTTTTTTTTAACTTTCACGTTCGCGGCCGGGCGAGGCGGGAAGCCTCCTCCCCGGCCTGAATTTCGGCCAGGCGAGGCAGGAGGCCTCCCCCCCGGCCTGAACTTTGCGGGGGGAGCAGCGAAACGCCTCCCCCCCACCGCAAACGTCCTTCGAGGACAGGTAAGGGACTTTCGTCCACCCCTATACAAAGCCTATCAGGTTTTTTTGTTTTGTTTTGTTTTTTTACTGGAAATGGTGGCGGCGGCGGCCGGTCGGAAGACCGGTCGCCGCCGCACCACCGCTGAACCGCCGCCAGAGCCGCTGCCGCCAGGAAGATTCGCCCAAGGTAAGTCCTGTCCCGGGGGGGGCGGGGGGGGTGACAGACTGTTTCGCCACCGATTTCAGGGGGCCGAATGCGCTGGCATTTGGCCTCCCCAAGATTCGTGGCGAAATTCTCTGACATCCCTACATAGGAGATCTGGAGTCAAGCACCATCTGTACGCTGATGATTGATACCCAACTCTATTTCTCCATATCATCTGAGTCAGGAGAGGCTGTGCAGGTCTGGATGCAGTGGTGGGCTGGATGAGGAGGACCAGTAAGTTGAGGCTAAATCCTGACAAGATGGAGGCACTGTGAAAAGGTGGTTCCCTTGTCCAGAAATTAGGGAAGTTGCCTGTTCCCTCTGAATTTATGTGCAGATTTAAACAAACAAACAAAAACCATCCATCTGCAAATTGCTGAAATGTGATGTTTGAAAAAATGTGAATGTTAAAGAAAGAGAAACAGACAGATTCATCTCTATCCCCACCTACTACAGCTGGGCAACTAGTATGTAAATGGTTCCCTCAACACTGCCAGACGTTACTCTTGTTCTTTGTAAAGTTTCCTTCCACTTGATATGTCCTGAAAATATTTTCATTTTATCTTCCTGTTATTGTCTATTCATGATGGAAGATCTTATTATTCAGAGAAAGTTGTTGAGGTTGAGGATGAACAGGAGGCAGCTGATTCAACAACAACAACAACCCCCCAAAAAGTTGTTGAAGGCACAATCCAGTAGGAACATCTGCTGCACAACCCCCATTGAAATGAATTGGAACTACTGCTGAGCTCTTACACAGCTCTCATTTATTTTCATAGAGTTTATGCAGGAGAACTACCTGCAGGATTGTTCCTTAGTGTTTAGATTAGCATTTCTTAAATTTTGTGGTCTATTCTGAACCCATGGAGATAGCAGGGCGAAACAGTCAAATAATTAAATTAAATACAATTAACATTTAAAGTGTCAATTTAAGTGGTGTTACTGGATACCCAAGGTTCATAACCAAACTGGATTAGGGAGGGGAAAGTTTATTTAGCCATCTGTTTTCAGTGTGTGTGTAAAATTTCCCTGTTGGCTGAGTCATTGTCAACATTACTTGGATGCATTACAGGGTTTTAACCTGAAATGGCTGAT
Source organism: Heloderma suspectum (assembly GCF_057233095.1). Classification (NCBI taxonomy): domain Eukaryota; kingdom Metazoa; phylum Chordata; class Lepidosauria; order Squamata; family Helodermatidae; genus Heloderma; species Heloderma suspectum. The sequence goes on along the minus strand of NC_139460.1, from coordinate 53,888,591 downwards.
GTATTTGTGTTGATAGTTGACTTGATTAGTATGTAAATGCAGAGCAAACCTGTTTTATTTAACTGCACATGCTTTACTATTTTTTCATGAAAACAGTCAGGTAAGGATCAATGTAATCTATTTCACAGACAAAAAGTGCTCAAAGACAAAGTTACTTTTGCATTCAGTTAAATACAATCCTGTCACATGAGGTTAGAGGAGTTCGGTCCTCCCTCCCTCCACCGAATATGTATGAGCATTTTTAAGCATTATTCAGGGTTGCAATTAACAAGGTGAATTCTAAATGCTACATTTGCATAAACCTATGGAGGATATGTGACCCATTCCACAAAGAGAAATATATTATTGATAATGCTATTGCTGATAATTTTACACCCGCATGAGCCCAGAATCAATTATATTTCTTTGGTTGCCTTCCTCAACATAAGCTAGGATAAGTGAAGAGAAAGACTGAGGATATTTGCATGTAAGAAATTTGGTAGCACTGAATCTACGCTCATATGGCCCTGCCATGGCTTTATGAACCAAAGATCAGCCTCAGACCCAGCTTTCAGGTTTGCCACCAAGCAAGGTCAATCAAGTTAGCAGGTGCTAGACACAGGTTTCTTTCAGTGATGGTCCCACATTTGCAGAATTCTCTCTTAAGAACTCCAGCACCTCAAGAACAACCTGTAATAGAGCTTTTAGCGTTACAGCACCCACACTCTGGAACGCGCTTCCTATTGACATTAGACAGTCACCTTCAGTTTTGACCTTCAGACGTCTGCTGAAGATTCACCTCTTCATACAGGCCTTCCCTGAGCTGTGATCCAAGCAGAGTAGTTATAGTTTTATTGCTGACCAGTTATGACTTGGGGTTGGACTTGATGGTCTTATAGGCCCCTTCCAACCCTATGGTTCTATGATTCTATGATTTTATTATAATTTATTATTATATTTTATGGCTATATTATTGTTAACAGCTTTGATAGATCACTTCAAAACAGTATATATATAACCTGCTTAGGGATGTCAGAGAAATCTGCAACAGTACCAAATGAGTTCAGATTCTTATGAATCTGACCCATGGATTCTGCAGTGGACCATCTTTTCCCAGGTTGGGCAGATTCTGCGGACTTGCGGACCATTTTTCTAACTTTCCCGAATGTTGCACAAATCTCATTGTAGAAAAATATGCACATTTAAAAAAAAAAATAGACAAAAATGTGCATTTCCCCCATAGGCTAAAGCATGAAAATGCACATTTGGGGAGAATTTGCACATTTTTGCACATGCAAATTTGTGCGGATTAGGAAACAAAATAAAATCCAATTCTGGCGATGCGTGGATGATGGAACAAAAGGCACCTGACAATCTGCAAAACACAGACAAAAGGGATTTTATACAGTCCATACATCCCTAAGTGTAATAAATAAATGAATGAATAAAATACCCCCCTGCACCTTTTGTGGCATTTAACCAGTACTCAGAGATTTCTATATCATTATTCTGCCAAGCTCTCTATATTGTTGCTAGCCAATATATATCTTCTTCATCAGATGCCTTTATTGTGTTTGTTGAACTGTTTTGTTTTAAACATTATTTATGTAAGTTGCCTTGTGAAGGCTTGCCCTCAAAAGTCAAATATATTAAATAAATGAATGACTGAATAGTAAAGGTGCTTCACCCTATATTTTTGATCTGAACTACTACTGTTAAATCACACGTTGCTATGCATGATTAGCAGAATGTCTAGTTTGGTCCAAAGGCATACTTAGAGTACACTCTTTGAAATTATTGGGACTTAAGTTAGTCACTAGTAAGTTAGATTTCATTGATTTCAATGAGTCTACTATGCATGATTGGCTTACTTAGCTCTGCTAGATGTGATTGGCTTACTTATTTGAACTTAAGTGTGCACAGGCCCAATTCAGATCAGGATTATGGCAATTTGGGAGGGGGGATTTAAGCTTCCCTCCCCCATTTTCATCCCCAAATTCCATCCCTTAGACTCAAGTAAGTAAGCTCTGCTGTGCATGATTAGTAGAATGTTTCATTTGGACCTTAATCTGGATTCAACCCTATTAATTTATTATTTATTTTATTTTAAAATATTTTGTCTTCAAAGAGGCCTGGGTGGTTCTTTTATTTTGCCCATCAACAGTACTGTAAGAATAACTTCAAACACCTTAACTGGACAGTATGCTGTATTATTAATAGCTTGGATTTCCCACCCCAAGTAGCCCTTTGGAGGGAACAATCCTATCTGGATTGATGGTCGCCTCCGAGCCCAGGGGAAACTGCCTATCCAGTGCAGGGCAGGAGGAGTGGTGAGGAGTGGATCTCCTCCTTGCTCCCCACACCTAGCTTTCACAGCTAGACAGATGATGTCGGCTGTCTAGCAGTGGGACCTCGGAGCGCTGGAAGCGGCAGCTGGACGACACATAGGATATGTCCTACTGGCATTTCTGACTTCCCCACCTCGCCCCTCCCCTGGGAATGCCCTGTTTTCACTGCTCCATGCTGCTCTTATGAGTGCGGAGCATGGGGCCGATCTGTGCTGCCTATGAGGCAGTGTGAGAGGGGGTGGGGGTCGGTTCTCCGGGAACCAACCTCAGAGCATGGGCTCCGAGGTTGGTTCCCAGAAACCGACCTATCCTATGGCCATCTAGCCACTGACTAGCGGCCATAGGATTGTGTCCTAAACCTTATGATGCTTGATTTCTGCTATTACACAGCTGTGGCTCCATGCACTGTACTCTGCCTTTTAAATCTTGATGATTTCTCTCTTTTTCCTGTTGATAATATGTTGAACTGAGCACCATTCCCTTGCCTCTTGGAGTCTGAAAGAAATTCTTTTCTTGAAATAGTCATTACATTATTGGCAATGGGTAAAGTTCCATCAAATCCCAGCATGCTATTTCTATGTTTCAATTAAGCCTCGAATAAGTTACTAAAGCCTATAGCCTTGTGGCTTGTTACACATGCACTAGTCACATTGAACTTAAACAGATTTGCATACCCATTACCAATGCTGATGAGACAATTTTGCCCCAAACATCACAATGGCCCTATTCACACATAGCCATGACGATTAGGGAATTCCCCCTAACTACAGTGGCTTAGCATGTCATGTGGGGGAAGAAAACCACATTCTTCATGGTTTGTTAGCCACCCCGGCTAATTACCCCCTTGAAACAGGGTGAGGGGGCCATGAGGTGGCTTACTGTGTCATCTGGCAGGCTCTGCGGTGGTTAAAATGGGCTCTGGAGGATTTCCAGGCCATGACCACAGAGTCCACTGGCTAGAGTGACTGCCACTGCTAGTGATGGTCTAGCCACCATGGACTTTCTCTATGGTTGCACAGCCATTCTGGACACCAGAGTGACTGCCAGGAGCCCATTCACGCTGCAGAGGATGACAGGATATGCACTAACTATGCCAGGATGATCGCCAGATAACTACAGAGGGGCGTGGTTAGTGGAACCACATGGTGCCAACATGTTGTGGTTTGGCTAACCTCCCCTCAGTAGTTACCCTGACCACCCTCCCCACATGCACATCTGAACAGGCCCACTGTGTCACACTTATAGGGTGCATACATGTTGCAAGATAATCAGGTGTGCTGCCACAAAAGAACTATTTTTGTTTATTCGGTCAGTCGCTTCCGACTCTTCAAGACTTCATGGACCAGCCCATGCCAGAGCTTCCTGTCAGCCATCGCCACCCCCAGCTCCCCCAAGGTCAAGTCCAAAAGAACTATAATGTGTCCTTAATATATTAAAATATATTAAAAGTTTTGCCCTTTTTAAAAAGCAGAATTTAGAAAAAAAAATCTTTAGAGAAAAAAGTCAAAATTATTATATATTCTGTTCCTTCATTAAATATATATTACTTCAGCATTAAAAAGGTATATTTTGTGATTTATACAACCATTACGTTTTGCTATGTTGCAGAATTTTGGCAGAAAATGTTTCAGCTATAAGCAACACACAGCAATCTTTCAATGTTTCAGCCCTTAATGAAAGTGTGTATGGTAATGCCTAAATTACTGCAAAAGCAACAGGTTAATCTGGAGCTTATTCCTTATCTCAAGATGTGAACTATGGAAAATGATTCTAATTCTTTTTCTAATTGAAAGCCTGGGCCAAAATTGCTTTGATATATCAAGATGAGCAGTCTTTTCCCATTGCTTTTCAGCAAGTGAGCATTCCCTTCTGCAGAAAGCTGCAGAATTCGTAGGTATTGAGGGGAACGGCTAGTAAATTGCTTCTAGTCATTGCCTGCAACCACACGACGACAGCCAGACTTGCCATCTGATCTGCAGGCTGTGTTCAGGTCCAAAAAGGCAATCCATGGGGACAGAAGTACATATGTAGAAAATGAATGGGGTGCTGACAGGTTTCAATACAAGGGATTGCGTTCAAGGTTTGCGTGAGTGGAATGCCAGTCATGCAACTGATCTCATCTCCACCCTGCCTGCAGCCCCCTATACTGCAGCCTCCATAAGCTTCCTCTGTTCAATTTCAGGCAATTCCCCTTCTCACTGTTGCCCCCCACCCATGACACAACCCATGCAATTTCGGAGGGACCCCAATCTTCCAGAGAAGATTTTCAGGGGTGTAAGGGAAGATGAGAAGGGAAAGATTAGTTGTAAAAGATTAGTTGCAACTACCATGTCTACCACAATAAGCTGCAGTTAGTAACTTTATATTAATTGTTAATAGGTATATTTAAGATATCTAGAACACATTTCAATAGAAATTAAGAAAGCTTTATATTGCAGATCTACATTGGTTATTTGATATACATTTTGACTGAGGAACTAACCTCCAACACCATAACACATGATAAAAATCAACATCGGGACTGCTGCATTTCCATCATCCAAACCCATCATTCTATGAATTCTATGAATTCTTTGTGGCATTATATGCCATCTGTAGATAATTTTAAGCTGTGCCTCTTTCAAAGACATACTAGCCAAAAAATGTTAGTTTATACATTTCCTGGTACTCATATAGGGAATCAAAATTTTCAAGTATCTTTCCTACAGTGTGTGTGTGTGTGTGTGTGTGTGTGTGCGTATATATATATATATATATATATATATATTCATTCATTCATTCATTCATTCATTCATGTAATGATCTAATGATTTGATAAAAACGTGAACATTCTTTTTTAGTTAGATTCCATTGAAATTATCTTCTTACATGGAGTCAGCTGCATACGTTCCCTTCTCTTTAATTCTTGCATCATGAAAGATCTTTCAGGATCTTTTTCATCAGATTCCATTGAAACAATCTAAGGATCAGCTGTATTGGTTCCATGGTAGTCTCCAGCTTCCTAGATTTTCATAGGGATGGCACAGATGCCTGACTGGGTCTGGGAACCGGCTGAATTCCCCTGTGTGCCCACATCACCAAACCTGGCCCAGCAAACCTACCCCCCACTCACGAGGCTGGGACTCACCACAGTTGCCCAGCATCCATGCAAGCATCCAGTTCTGCAGAAGATAAGGCTCTGTATTTTGTAGATCTACTGTTTGCACATTGATGACTGTAAGGTTAATTCCAGCCATAGAAATGAACCTTTATGGCCACAGTTCTGTGGATCTACTGTGCAAACAGTAGATCTATGAAAATACAGAGCCCCATCTTGTGCAAAAATGGTGGCTTGTCAAAAAAAGAGACCCCTCCCCTGATGGCCTACAGGCTCACCCCAGTGCTTACTGGTCGGGTAGGTAGCAGGGGTTTTAGCAAGCATTATGCAGGGTGGGCAGAGGAGGTTTCATCCATCCCTACATTTTCAACAGCAATGAAGCAAATATAATTAGAAATTAGAGTTTAAACTCTGAAAGAACTGACCAGGCGGCCATCATTTCCTTGGATACAGAAAAGGACTTTGACAAAATTCTAGGGATGGATGGAACACTTACCTTCCATTCTGTTCTGTTTCCACGGTGGGGGGGAGGCGCTCCATCCCTCCCCCCAGAATCCTCGATGGGGGGGAAGGCGATCCGGTCCTCCCCCCCGGAATCCTGCCCAGCTGGCTCCACTCTACGGCCAAGCCGCGGAGCCACTGGCTGGCTCCGGCTGCCCTCAGCCAGACATCTGGCCGCTGGGCAGCCCTGCAGGGATGCAAATGGCGGCTGTCGTAGCCGCTGCCATTTGCATCCCTGTATTTAGCCGTGATAGGCTATGTAAATATTTACGTAGCCTATCACGGAACCCCAGCACATGCAAATGGCAGTAGCCACCGCCATTTGCGTACGCTGGGTTTTTTTCCCCTTGCCATGATAGGCTATGTAAATACTTACGTAGCCTATCACAGCAGGGGGAAAAAAACCCAGCGTACGCAAATGGCAGTGGCTACCACCATTTGTGTACGCTGGGGTTTTTTCCCCCTGCCATGATAGGCTACGTAAATACTTACGTAGCCTATCACAGCAGGGGGAAAAAAATCCAGCGTACGCAAATGGTGGTAGCCACTGCCATTTGCGTACGCTGGGGTTTTTTCCCCCTGCCGTGATAGGCTACGTAAATACTTATGTAGCCTATCACAGCCTCAGCAGGTATGCAAATGGCGTCCCTGCATTAGCCGTGATAGGCTACATAAGTATTTACGTAGCCTATCATGGCTATGAATAGGAGGAAGCGAATGGCGGCCGCAGGATGGCCGCCATTTGCAAAGCAGTGCGAACGGGAGCAGGTAAGTGCTCCATTTCACGCGCCTTTTGTGGGTTGGAGGCGGCGGGGACTTTGTCCCACATGCCTTTTGTGGGTTGGGGGGGCAGGGGCTTCATTCCATGATGGATTTCAGGGGGCCGAATGCACTGGCATTTGGCCTCACCAAGATCCATCGCAGAATTCTCTGACATCCCTACAAAATTCATTGGAAATGTATCTTTAACCAAACTGATTAATTTTGGTTTTCTTATAGAATTTCTGAAATGGGTTAAAACTTTATACTCGGCTCCAAGAGAGAGAGTATTGACTAATGGTTTATTCTCAGCTTTTCTTTTTTTTTACTTGGGCGTGGCACTAGACAAGGTTGTCCACTTTCCCCATTGATATTCAACTTATGTTTGGGACCCCTGATGTGTGCTACTGGACAAAACAGTAGTATTCATGGATTTGTCCATTTTGGCTTAGAATTTAGAAATCTTTTGTTGTTTATCTCAAAACTCTAGTCACTGGTTCCGGCTTTGGTGAAATTGAGTAAAACTTTTGGTGTATTGTCTGGCTAGTCAATTAATTGATCAAAGTCAGAAATAATGCCAATTGGAGAAAGGGTATACTCTAGTGTATTAGCCGATTGGCAATTTTGATGGTGCCCAGAGTCTATTACTTATTGTCAGGGAGGAAACAGAGCCCATAGAACCCCAGAGCAGTTCTGATTCTGAGGAGGAACAGCAATCCATGGGAGAGGAGCCTGCTCATCCCTCACAGGCACAGCAGCTGGCAGAGATTCCTCCTTCCATCATTCCTGAGATAGATAGTGACCCTGGCAGTGAGAGAGTGCAGGAGGGGGGCTTGTTAGAAGCTCGATGCAGACGCAGGGAGCAAGAAGCGATGGAGGGTGCGGGAAGGAGGCGTAGCACCCATTTGGCACACAAGCAACGGTCGCGTCCCGTGGACCCAAGAGAAAGAGGGAGGAACTCTCCCTAGCCCCTAAGTTCAGGGTCTGCAAGTGATTCTCCTTCAAACGGGGACCAACTGCCTAACCTGGAGCATAGGCTACTCTGCTGTTCATTGCATAGTCACTGGTGATTAGCATCTGAAAGAGTCATTAAGTTGTAAAAGGATTAAAGCCCAGAAAAGAATCCTTTTGTCTGTGTCTTGAGTTGGCTATTGGAGTAGACTGAAAGAGGCCACTAGGGCGCTCCTGACACTTATTTGGGAATAATTATCCCTAGAGATATATCTCAAAGGATTAGGTTAAATTTAAGTAAACATAAATTTTCCCCTTCATGGATCACTGCCTTGTTGTGGTGAAGGGGCTTGCGTAACTCAGTGAAGCCATAAGCTATGCCGTGCAGGGCCACCTAAGATGGACCGGTCATGGTGGAGAGTTCTGACAAAATGTGGTCCACTGGAGAAGGAAATGGCAACCCACTCCAGTATTCTTGCCAACAAAACCCCAAACGTATCACAAGACTAAAAGATATGATGCCAGAAGATGAGCCCCTCAGGTCGGAAGGTGTCCAATATACTACTGTGGAAGAGCAGAGGGAATTTCCAAGTAGTGCCAGAAAGAGTGAAGTGGCTGGGCCAAAGCCGAAAGGACACTCAGCTGTGGATGTGTCTGGTGGTGAAAAGAAAGTCCAATGCTGTAAAGAACAATATTGTTTAGGAACCTAAATAACAATATTGTTTAGGATAACAGGCAAGCATGGCCTTGGTGTACAAAATGAAGCAGGACAAAGGCTAATAGAGTTTTGCAAAGAGAACACGCTGATCATAGCAAACACTCTTTTCCAACAGCACAAGAGGCGACTCTACACATGGACATCACCAGATGGTCAATATCGAAATCAGATGGATTATGTCCTTTGCAGCCAAAGATGGAGAAGCTCTATACAGTCAGTAAAAACAAGACCTGGAGCTGACTGTGGCTCAGATCATGAGCTTCTTGTTGCAAAATTTCAGCTGAAATTGAAGAACGTAGGGAAAACCACTAAACCATTCAATCATATCCCTTATGAATATACAGTGGAGGTGAGGAATAGATTTAAGGGATTAGACCTGACAGACAGAGTGCCTGAGGAACTATGGATGGAGGTCTGTAACATTGTTCAGGAGGCAGCAACTCAATCCATCCCAAAGAAAAAGAAACTCAAGAAAGCCAAGTGGCTGTCTGATGAGGCTTTACAAGTAGCTGAGGAAAGAAGGGAAGCAAAAAGCAAGGGAGAAAGAGGAAGATATATCCAACTGGATGTAGAGTTCCAGAGAATAGCAAGGAGAGACAAGAAGGCCTTCTTAAATGAACAATGCAAAGAAATCGAGGAAAACAATAGAATGGGAAAGACTAGAGATCTTTTCAAGAAAATCGACGATCTCAAGGGAATGTTTTGTGCAAAGATGGGCATGATAAAGGACAAAGAAGGCAGGGACCTAACAGAAGCAGATGAGATTAAGAAAAGGTGGAAAGAATACACAGAAGAACTATACAGGAAAGATCTTAATGTCCCTGATAGCAATGATAGTGCGGTCACTGAACTTGAGCTGGACATCCTAGAGAGTGAAATCAAGTGGGCCTTAGGATTAGGAAGCATTACTAACAACAAAGCTAGTGGACATGACAGTATTCCAGCTGAGCTATTTAAAATCCTAAAAGATGATGCTGTTAAAGTGCTGCCCTCACTATGCCAACAAATTTGGAACACTCAACCGTGGCCACAAGACTGGAAAAGATCAGTTTACATTCCAATTCCAAAGAAGGGCAATGCCAAAGAGTGTTCAAACTACCATACAATTACGCTCATTTCACATGCCAGCAAGGTGATGCTCAAAATCCTACAAGCTAGGCTTCAGCAGCATGTGAACTGAGAACTACCGGAAGTACAAGCTGGGTTTCGAAGAGGCAGAGGAACTAGAGATCAAATCACCAGCATTCACTGGATCATGGAGAAAGCAAGAGAATTCCAGAAAAATGTCTATTTCTCCTTCATTGACTACGCTAAAGCCTTTGTGGATCACAACAAACTGTGGCAAATTCTGAAAGAGATGGGAGTACCAGACCACCTTAGCTGCCTCCTGAGAAACCTGTATGAGGGACAAGAAGCAACAGTAAGACCTGGACATGGAACAACTGATTGGTTCAAAATTGGGAAAGGAGTACAACAAGGCTGTATATTGTCATCCTGCTTATTTAATTTATATGCAGAGTACATCATGAGAAATGCCGGGTTGGATGAATCACAGCTTGGAATTAAGATTGCCCGGAGAATTATCAACAACCTCAGATACGCAGATGATACCACCCTAATGGCCGAAAGTGAAGAGGATCTACAGAGCCTCTTGTTGAGGGTGAAAGTAGAGAGTGCAAAAGCTGGTTTGAAACTCAACATTACTGAGATCATGGCATCTGGCCCCATCACTTCCTGGCATATAGAAGGGGAAGAAATGGAAGCAGTGACAGATTTTATTTTCATGGGCTCCAAGATCACCGCAGACGGTGACTGTAGCCATGAAATTAAAAGATGCTTGTTCCTTGGGAGGAAAGCTATGGCAAACCTAGACAGCATAGTAAGAAGCAGAGACAGCACCTTGCTGACAAAGATTTGTATAATCAAAGCTATGGTTTTCCCAGTAGCAACATATGGCTGTGAGAGCTGGACTATAAGGAAGGCTGAGCGCTGAAGAATTGATGCTTTCGAACTATGGTGCTGGAGAAGACTCTTACGAGTCCCCTGGACTGCAAGGAGGTCAAATCAGGCCATCCTAAAGGAAATCAACCCTGACTGCTCATTGGACGGACAGATACTGAAGCTGAAGCTCAAATATTTTGGCCACCTAATCAGAAGAGAAAACTCCCTGGAAAAGACCCTGATGCTAGGAAAGATTGAAGGCAAAAGGAGAAGGGGACGGCAGAGGATGAGATGGCTAGAAAGTATCACCGATGCAATGAATATGGACTTGAGCACACTCCGGGAGAGGGTGGAGGACAGGAAGGCCTGGCGTGCTATGGTCCATGGGGTCACGAAGAGTCAGACACAACTTAACGACTGAACAACAACAAACTTACATTTAAATAAGTTGATTAATGATATTTCATGAGATAGACAGTAGATAGATGGGCATCTTTAAAGCTGAGTTCATGGGGCAAGGTTAATACACTTAAGATGAATACTATACCTCAAATTATTTATGTTATACTTGGGATCCCCATACTTATACCTAGCAAATATCTCCAAAAATCTAATTCTTTGTTTCATACATTCTTTGGGGATTCCTTTCCACCAAGAATATTTTTTGAAAAGCATGAAATTAATGAAGGTGGGCTCGGTTTTCCAGATCTTGCTACATACTATTGGGCTTATTTGCTAACCTATACAAAATTTTGGTCTTTTCCACTCAGATTTGATTTTCCACCTTGGTCAGTGTTGGAAACTTCTTGTCTGGAATCTCTCTCTAAATGGATGGCATTAGGTTCTCCGCATATTAAGGCTGATAGAGCTCCTCCCACAATTTTGGCAGTTAGAGAAGTTTGGCATATAATGTCACACCAATTACAGTTTGACCCATTTTCCCATGCCAAATAGACTTAATGAGGCAATCCAGATTTAAGAATTGGAAAGAAAATGTTTTTGTGGCAGACCTGGATGGATACAATGTTCTTTACTCTGGATCAATTACTAGGTGTTGATGATGAGTTTTTGTTATTTTCAACTTCGGCTATTGGGCGGTATAGAAATGAAATAAATAAATAAATAAATAAATAAAATAAACTTTGTGAGATAAATTTCATTTGCCTGCTACAGCGGAATGGCAGTATTTGCAACTGAAACATTTGTTAGTATCTAGATTCGTTCCTGCCGCTTTTACTGCCTCAGAGTCTCCTTTGCTATTGGAAACACTTATTGAAGCTGACCAGATATATCAACCCACAATGTTTACAAATACTTATTATCAATGAATAAATATGATACATGTGGTATACAGCAGGAATGGAACAGGGAAATGGAGTGTCCTATGTTGCCTAATCAGTGGACTGCTGTCTTGGCATCTGTATCAGATATCTCAGTGGATCTTTGGATCTTATTCAGCCAAAAATTTTTTGTTTCGGGTCTATTGGATGCCACAACGTCTCTTTAATAAAGGCCAGTCAAATTCGGCTAATTGTTGGAGGTGTGATGCAGTTAATGCTGCTCTTATTCATACGTTTTGGAAATGCCCAACAGTTGCTTCCTTTTGGGAGGAAATTATTAGATGGATAAATTTTGTACTGGAAAGCTCTTTAATATTTACTGATGTAAATGTTCTCTTAAATTACTTACCTGCTTTCTGGAATGTAACACATGGTCAGCGTAAATGGATCCTTCATGCCCTTTTGGTTGCTAAAAGACTGATACTATGATACTGGAAGGATAAAAGCTCACTGCCTATAATGAAATGGATTGAAGTCTTAACAATGCTAGCAACATTTGAAAGAGTGGTATATAGGTGTAACTTGCAAATGGACTTATATTTGGATATCTGGTCTGCTTTTACTGAAGTTTACATATAGCCTGTTCTTTCTCTCTCTTTTCTCTCTCTCTCTCCTTAGAATATTGTAATTTTAGGACATGTTGTTATATTTTTAATTTTTTGGGTTAAAACTCACAATAAAAATATTGAAAAAAAAGAAAGTATACTTGCTTCATAAATTCAGTCCTATATGGATAACAGCTATTTATCTGCCAATGGGTAATATTACCCCAAGACATGTTAAATTTCTCACTTCTAATCACTGAAGATAGGTAAGGTAAATCTTAAACAGTTAAGATTTCTAAACTTAGACTTTCCTTATATTTAACCCAAGATGTCAATATCTGTTCTAGAATTACTCTTGATCTAAATCATTTTTAGGCATTTTTAAAATCTAAAACATTATCACTGCCTCTTTTTTCATCCAGGGAAGGGTGTCAGAAGGTACAACTATTCACTCTTGTACCAAAGAAAATCTACATTTGAGTTATTTTTGATATACCATAATCTCATCCATGACAACTTAGATGCCACCAAATAAGATAAGAAACTAGAAAAAGGCCAAACTCCCTTCCACTTGGGATGTGCATAAGGTATACACCTTTATTCTCGCCAGTTTATTATGCTAAATAAACTTTATCAAAATCTATTCCTCAAATCTCCCTATACTTACAGCAAAGCCATAAATCAGATGTTATTTAATATCTCAGTGCTCCAAATACAAATTCCCTATTCCCAATTACTATTTGCCAATGAGATTTGACTAATAAACAAAGTAGTCTGATTGGCTTGCTAACAGCAGGCTTGAGTTGCTATAGCCACCATTAAAAGAAAGAAATGGACCCATCTTTATCTGCCCATTGCAAGCGGAGATGGGTTAAAGAAGATGCAGACAACAAGCTTGGGTTGAAAATTGGGCCACATTTATTGAAATACCTGCAAAGGGGTAACTAGGACGGGTATCTAACTGTGACAGCAGCTAGCTGGCGCTTCTTGGGCAAAAACACACCCAGCCTGAGGGGTGGCGGTGATCTCGCCATCCCTCCGGACTGCCCCTTCTGGGGGAGGTAGACCTTCCGGTGTCACCCCCGACCCGGCGCCACACAACACATGGGTGAGTGAGTAGGGTTGGTCTCCCAGGCAACCCTTATCCCCCCGCCGAGTCGCACAACCCGTTCGGGGGGCCTCAGGCATCACCTGTCACCATAAGGTGCCTCTGCATGCACACCATCCCTACTTTCCTGTTTTGCCCGTCCTAGCCACCACAGGAGTCACAAGCCTAGAGCTTGTGAAACTCCCCCCACCTGCGCAGAAGAACTTCCCGCAGGCCCCTTTGCAGATCAGACAGAAATATGTTATTTACTACATGAGACAGGCAGACACTGTCCTACCTGTAACTCTCCCTCCATGTCCACAGAATTTCCTGGCAGATGGTGCATCCATCGCCACATTCGCATAGGCCATAAGCCATTTCTCTATGCGCTTTCCAATGTGCTCTGCCACTGGCAATATCATTCCATGTCTTCCCATTGATCCATGGGAGCGGTGAGGGCTGCAATAGGCTACTTCTGGCCAGGTATGCCGGACCACCTGCATCTCAACCAAGGCCTGTTCGATCAGGTCCTTGCCTGGCTTACAGCCGAAGTCATTCCTCTCAATGTGCAGCACCTGTACCTGCGGAGGAAGAGAGAAACCTCCAGTGGCATAACCCATTGACTTCTGTTTGGCCGTGGGCCCCTGCCGTGCCCTTGCCATACCGATCAGTTTGATCACCAAATACTTAAGTGGGTTACATTGGGCCAGACCTGTATCTCAAGTATCTCAAGGCCCTCTGGAACAAATCGGACTTGAGATCATGAAGTATCTCAAGGCCCTCCAGAACAAATCGGACTTGAGATCCCAGACCAACCCTGAATTCCTTAGGGGGGGGGGCTTGCAGACGGCCATTAAAGTTGCTGCATGGAACAGAGAAATGTCTTACTGAAAAGGACAAATGGAGGGCCATTACCCCCGGAGCCCAAAAGGGAAGTATCCGGGGAGATAGGGTGGCTAAATTTACTAAAACAGGCGACAACTGTGCCCAACCCTATTGCACTCCGAACCCTAAAATCTGACATGGGAGACAGTAATTCCCAGCGTTGTGGGCCGGAAGGCTAAATGGCCATCTTGCGACTTATGGTCCCAGATATTCTGTTGTACCTTAAGGAGGCGCGAAATTGTGGCCAATGATCTATAGGTAAGGGCCATGATTCCTGTTGCTGAAGCTTTTCCTATTGCGCGGCATGCCATACCTCCTCTGTCTCAGGTGGCTCGTGTACTGAGAGCCATGGAATGCAGAATGGCATGCTTGGCTTTGGTATCCCAGTCTCCCATAGTACTGTAGTATGGGATCTGGGAATGTACGCACCAGTGGGGCTAAGGCCTAGAAGTCGTTGACCTAATTTCGTGACAAAGTATCGACAATTGGGTTTGCCTAACCCAGCACATGGTGGACCCAGAACCAGATGTTGTAACACCGACGCTGGAGCGCGAACACACTGATGACTGACATGACCTTCTGATTTCAGGAGGATGGGGAATGAATAATGTCATCACATTGTCATACCAAAGGGGGGGGGTTACTGATTTGGCTATGAGGTCAAATCAGAATGTGCTTGGCGGCGGCAACCTCCACTCTACAGGGCAATACCCACAGCACGATCGGACCTGTCCCATGAGTCTGAACCCCCCCCCCCCGGAGTAGCGGCGGAACCCTGTGAATCTGCAGGCTGGCTTTGAGGGGCAGCTCACGCCTCCAGAAGGAGGTGCCATTGAAGCCCTATTAAGTTGAATCCCTGCCCATGGATACGTGCGCACAGCAGAAGTGACCCTGGGTCAATGATGCGGCAGCCGCAGTCCCTGCACTGCCCAAACTGAGCTGGTGCGAGAAGGCACGGCCAGGGGCCACTACTCTAACTGTGAAAATAAGATGCCCAACCGTATCTTTCATGGTTCACCACGGGAAACCCTAGGAAGATGTATAACTGCTTGGAGCTGTGCCCAAAAGACCTGAACGTTGTCCTGAGGGAGGCGAGAATAATGCCTCAGGGTATCAGATTGGCTTCACTGAATGTTGATGTGGGAGATGGGCCCTCAGCCTTTTGTGAGCTAAGGGACCCCGAGGTACAAGGAAGGGGAAGCAATGTTTGCATTAGGTCAGAACATTGACCACCATCTTTGGACTCCATGTAGCATATGCCAACAGGAACCCGTGGCCGGGATCCCAAACCAAGACAACTGCCACATCGACGAGGTGTATCGCACTGAACACAGATGATCCGGGATCTTGTGCTTAAGAGACTGGCCCTCAGGGAAGAAAGGTTACAAATCAGGATAAGCCCCTTAGAGGATTTCCTGGGCACTGTTTGGAGAAGGGAAATCCCTAGCGTAGATATCAGGGTGTGGAAAAACGGGGGGGGGGCTATAACCCTTCTGCCAGTATTGCCTTAAAACATCTCACAAACATGTCGACGCCTGGCGAGGGGAAATGTTGCTTACTAAGTAAGGATGGCTTATGTTGACCTAGAAAAAAGGGGGAGGGGTCCTAGAACCTAGAATGAAATTGTGTTCCAAGTTAAAACGTGTTCCCCTAGCTGGGGTAGCATCTTAAAGCTGGAGTAGCGGGGCCAACCTAACCAGGCCTGGGCCCACTGGAGGGAGCTGTAGCCCCCCCCCCAGCTTTCTACTGCCTCGGCCTTTCCAAGGGGGACCCTACAGTCCCCAGGCATTGGACAAGAGGTGCACGAGTGCTGACTGCAACAAGGCAGCACTCATGACAGAAAGGCACAGGTTCTGGGAGTATGTGCCCGGGGGCTGTATTCCCCTTACAGACAGCGGTGCTGAAGCAGCGGACCTGCCATAGGCCGAGGGCCAGTGCGGGAGACAGCCTGGGGAATGTGGCCACTGTTAGATCTGTCGCCGAAACACAGCTGGGAAGGAGTCAAATTGGAGCGAAAAGTCCTGGTCCATCAGGTCCCTGCGCAGAGAAGGGTCAATGGTGGCCCTGCTGTGGAAGGCCTCGACATAAGCCAGCCGCACACCTCCTTAGGTGAAAGCCATTACAAGAAGAAGTAGCGCCAGTGGCCTTGCAACTCGCCAGATTAGCGTAGGGATCTGATATGCCACTTACGTGGATGCCCGAGCAGGCGGGACTGAATCCATTGTGGCCGTGCTCTGATCCCCGACTGGAAAACGGATGTTGCTTGTGCACTCAGGGAAGAGGAGGCCAAAGAATGGAGGAGCTCCACCGAAGGCGGTGAGCCATCCGGAAGCCAAGGAAGAGGAGATGGAGGCTTCAACAGGGTCCAGACGAGCTGAAATAGAAATAAGTAGCGAGCATTGGGTCAGCTGTCGCGATCACTTAAGCTGGACCACTGAGGGTTTCTTAGGCCTGGCCGGGGGAGGGGGAAGGGATCCCTGGAGAACACTCAGCAGTTTCCAGACGAGAAGAACTGACGCCACTACCGGGTCTGCTTCATCATCAGACTCGGACTCCAGCCCAGGCCGCAATCTACTGGGGAGGGGAGGCAGAGCCCTACCCTTCCCGTTCTTTCAACCTTGGTCATTCTTGGGGGGGGCATGCTGTAGAAAGTGAGATAAGGTTGGCACGATATTGGCAAGAAAAAGGAAGGGCCCGGGTCTCTGGACCCAGTCCAACACTCAAACCACCACCCTTAACAGTAAAAGTGGCAGGGGTCAGAGCACCCAGCAGGAGGTTCCAGTGGGCTACTCACAGGGCACCCAGGATAACAGGCAGCAGTGCCTCCATTACCACTAGACAGGAGGGGGACCCTCTGCGTCCGGCAGCGGTTAGATAGGTGAGCGCACAATGTTCATCCTCTTCCTGTATGGCTCTGTGTGTTCACATTTAAGACACCGTGTGTCTAGCCCTTAACTTTTATTCGTTTATAGGGCAGGGGTGAAGAATCTGTGGTCCCCCCAGTGACTCTGCCAGGGGTTCAGGTAGGGGTTTTTCTAGCCCTACCTGAAGATGCCAGGGACAGGACCTGGTGCCTTCTGCATGTCCAGCAGGGGACTAGCACTGAACTAAACCCCTGGAAAGGAGACTAGAACCAGGGTCTCTCGAGCCCCGGTTCAACACTGCAGCCACTAGGCCACAGTGGCTTTAAAGGGTTGCCGCCCGCTGCAAGCCCGGCGCCCAAGAGGCGCGGCCAGGGCCGATGGCCACGGAAGCCGCACCTCAGCACAGGCGCCCCCTGCCAAAAGCGGCTGTGACCCAGGAGTCATGGTGGGCATGCAACGGGGAGCAGCGGCTTCCGGGGGTGTCTGTGTGAGTTTTCTAATCATTATTTTATTTTTATTTTTATTTTTATTTTTATCGTCATCATCATCATTATTTTTAATAACTATTTATTTATTTATTTATTCTTCTTTTCTTTTCTTTTCTTTTCTTTACTTTTCATTTTATTATTATTATTTTATTTTATTTTAATTGTGTGGGGGGGCGCATGGTTTTGTTTTGTTTTTTTGGTGGTGGGGGGGTGGACGAGTGCTCGCGAGAAAGGAAGCGGGGTGAGCACGCTGCCACTCTAAGCGCCGGCACCCCCCCAAGGCGAAAAAGCGCTGGCAGACACCGGCGCCGTGCGCACGCTCGATCCGCGCGGCACTCACACTGGGCCCACAACTGCAGCCAGGAGGGGAGGTGCACGAAGACGCACGCCCCACCGAGAGCGCTGGGGACTCAGGGCCGCGGTAAAGGGGGGGCACCCAGCTGCCGCAATCGCCGGCGCCATGCAGGGGAACAAGCCAACCAGCGCCGCACCCGAGCGTGCACTGGCACAGCCACCCGTGCTTCCGCAGGGGCGGCAAGTGCCGGATGAGGGGGAGGCAGCGCCCACACACAACCGCCCCGCCGCGAGGGCAAGCAATCCTGGGGCCGCGGTGGCGCAGGCACGCTGCAGCCGGAGAGGGAGGGGTGGGCGCTCGGCCTCCACGAGCTCTGGTGCCCCTGCAGGGGAGGGAATGACGGCGCAGCACCCGGGCGCGTGCGGGCACAGTTGGCGGTGTGCCCGCCGAGGGCAAGCACACACATGCGCCCTGCTGCGAGGTCCAGCAACCCAGGTGCCGCGGTGGTACGGGCATGTCACAACCGGCAACAGGGAGGGGCGGGTGCTCGGCCTCTGTGAGCACCTGTGCCCCTGCAGGAGAAAGGAACGATGGCGCCACTCCCAGACGCGCGCCGGCACAGCCGCAGGCGCTCTGACCGGGGCGGCAAGCGCCGGCCGAGGAAGGAGGGGGGCGGGCGCGCTGCAGCCTCAACCGCCGAGGCCCATAGGTGCAGCGCCCAAATGTGCTCCGTCACCAATGCCGGTGCCTCTGCTGGCAGGGGAGGCGCTGGCCACGATGGAGCTGCGGTGGAACACGCGCGCCCCGCTGCGAAGTACTAGTTCCTAGGGGTGTCAGAGAATTTCTCGCTGAAACTTTGGGGGGCCGAGTGCCAACGTATTCGGCCCCCTGAAGTAGTTTCGGGGAGAAATTCTCCCTACCCCCACCCCCCGCCCCCCACCCGGGATGGGACTTACCTTTCCTGAATGTCGCTCCCGGTGGCGGGTCGCAGCGGCGGTTCAGCAGGGCTTCGACAGGGGCGGGGGCTGCCGCCGCCATTCCAAGAAAAGTAAAAAAAAAAAACTGCCCCCGTGATTCGGCTACGTGACGATTAACGTAGCCTATCATGGCTAGATTTGCAAAGTCAGCCGTGATAAGCTACGTAAATCGTCACGTAGCCTATCACGGGTGACTTAAAAAAAAAAAAAAAGCGCATACGGCTAATGGCGGCCCCCATAGGCCTATTTATATTGCATATAAATAGCAAATAAGGGCTATTTGCATTGCCCTTATTTTCGCCGTAGTCTACATAAATCTTTACGTAGACTACAGCGACCAAATAAGGAACGCGAATGGCGGCTCCCTATGGGGGCCGCCATTTGCGTACGCGCTTTTTTTTTTTTTTAAGTCACCCGTGATAGGCTACGTGATGATTAACGTAGCCTATCATGGCTGACTTTGCAGATCTAGCCATGATAGGCTACGTAAATCATTACGTAGCCTATCACGGGGCGTCTTTTGTTTTTTTTTACTTTTCTGTTGAAGTTCGCAGCCGGGGAGATGGGGCGCTTCTCCCCGGCCTGAATTTCAGCCGGGGGCAAGGCGGGAAGCCTCCCCCCCGGCCTGAATTTCAGCCGGGCGAGGTGGGAAGACACCCCCCATTCGCATGAACTTCGGGGGGAGAAGCGAAGCGCCTTCCCCCACCGCGAAAAAAGCTGCGGGACAAGGTAAGTCCCCTTCGTACATCCCTACTAGTTCCCCTCTACTCAGCACTGGTTAGGCCTCAACGTCAGCGAGGCTTTGGGCATGCAGATTGCACGCCGAATTCATGTGGCTGGGAAGACAACGAAGCCGGTCTCCAGGAGGCAGGTGTCCTTTGTTGTTTTTCGGCGAACCTGTAGTTCTCTCTAGTTGCATCAAGACAGAGAACTGAGATTGGGAGGAGGGCTGAGTTTAAGGCAACTCACCCTGCCCCTCCTTGCATGGTGGTGCCAGTGGGATGCACCAATCAGAGGCCCCTACATCTTGTCACCCCACCCGCCCGCAATGGCCCCCCCTTTCAGCCAGACAAGCTGGCGTCAGGTAGGGCATTTTTCTGTTCACATCCTTCTACCTTCTCTAAAAGAACACCTTTAGTCAGCTGGGGTTTGCTTAATGCAATGTTTTGTGAAAGCATTTTATATAATAGAACTTTATTTTCTCCTTATTCAGTTCCACAGAAAAGAAATAGGTCTCAAAAGTGTCAGATTAGAATTAAAGGGAAAATAACGGAGAAAACATTTTACATTATAATTTTTTTAAAAAAAATACTGCACCCCCCACCTTCTACTTGGCCCACTTTTCAGTGCTTGCTTTAAGCAGAAAAAAATGGCTGCAAAAACCCTTTGTCACAGTGGGAGCCCTGTTCCAGAGCATTCTTATTAATGTTATTGCTTCAGTGGAACAAGGGAAAAATAAAATGGATCTGTGGGATGAAGGAAAGCCTACAACTAATAAGCTAAAATGTGTGTGAGAGAGAAAATGAAGAGCAAAGAGGGGAAGAAGAATTAATTATATACTACTACAAGATTCAGAGTCCCCTTGGACCTCTCAATGGTCTTCTGTTACTGATTATGGAAATTTTTTAGGCCTCAGTTTATATGAATCAAAGAAATAACTGTTGTTTGTACACTTTTATGTACAGTGGTGAATAAAAACTGCTGCTGCTTAATAACAATAAATAATAATACAAATAATTATCGTAATAAGCATCAGGTATTGGCCCCATGTTTGGCCCTGATCCAGAGAAAATAAGTAATGATTAAGTCTCATTGAAGGGGGAAAAAAGGCACTTATTTTAGTGAGGCATAAACACACCAGCTTCTCTATATTGGGGACATTATGATTCCACCACCGCTGAGACTTCCTTGGCTAACTCAGAAAGTGAGACTGTTAGACAGCAGAATGGATGGTACACTCGGGATGGGTACCTTTGTCAGTTTCACTTTCTCCCACATTCCACTTTTTAAAACCTCAAGTTCTTTCTCTCCTGAATATGAAGAACTGTAGAAATTTTGATAAATTCTTATAAAAAATGAACTGAAACGAAACTCTCACCCATCTGCACTGGCCAAATTCAAGATGGACAGCCATTCACAGCAGGGAGAGGACCATGATATACCTGCCTGCCATATATAACTGTTCAAGATTAAGATCATAGATCATAGAATCATAGGGTTGGAAGGGGCCTACAAGACCGTTGAGTCCAAACCCCTGCTCCGTGCAGGAAGCCTGATTCCCAGGTGGTCTCCCATCCAAGTACTAACCTGGGCTAACCCTGCTTAGCTTCTGAGATCAGAAAAGATCAGGCACATCCAGCAGGCAACCCTAATTCAGCACTAACATGGTTGAATACATCGGGTTTCAAAGCTGGACCTTTAAAAGCTAAGCACTCGAAAGTCCTGAGCTTGGATGGTCAGATCTGTCAGTTTCTCCCACATTAGAATTTTTGAAATCTTAAATTCTTTTTGCCCTGCTATTGCATGGACAATCTAGGTGGGCAAAGCTGTGAAAGATTCACCACCAGCCACAGACTCGTCCAAACAGATTTCCATGATACAAGATGCTCAGCTGTGTTGTCCCAGCCGTGGGTGTTGAACTCTTAGGTTAGAGGTGCCAAGATAGTGATAAATCAGATCCAAAGGTGTACTTACAAGGAGACTTTATTAGGTAACTTACAACACACAGGCCTCCCAATGGTTGGATGAGACAGCTTCCCTGAACCAAGAGCCATGGGGTACAATGGGTCTTATACCATACATGTTAGCAATAAGGCAGCACGATACTAGCAAGCACCGCTAGCATGCATTCCCAGCATAAGCTAGACATGTTTGGTTCTCAAGCACAGCTATGTAAGATAAACAAACTTTGCTTCCCAGGCAGATGTTGATATCAGCCTTTTGACTCATCTCAACATGCACAGAGACCTACGAGCAAGGGAATTGCAACAATAATGAACTTAAGCAAGCATTATGGATCTCTAGGCCCTTCTATCCAACAGCACAAGAGACGACTCTACACATGGACATCACCAGATGGTCAATATCGAAATCAGATTGATTATGTCCTTTGCAGCCAAAGATGGAGAAGCTCTATACAGTCAGTCAAAACAAGACCTGGAGCTAACTGTGGCTCAGATCATGAGCTTCTTGTTGCAAAATTTTGGCTTAAATTGAAGAATGTAGGGAAAACCACTAAACCATTCAGGTATGACCTAAATCATATCCCTTATGAATACACAGTGGAGGTGAGGAATAGATTTCAGGGATTAGACCTGATAGACAGAGTGCCTGAGGAACTATGGACGGAGGTCCGTAACATTGTTCAGGAGGCAGCAACAAAATCCATCCCAAAGAAAAAGAAATGCAAGAAAGCCAAGTGGCTGTCTGATGAGGCTTTACAAGTAGCTGAGGAAAGAAGGGAAGGGAAAAGCAAGAGAGAATGGGGAAGATATATCCAACTGAATGCAGAATTCCAGAGAATAGCAAGGAGAGACAAGAAGGCCTTCTTAAATGAACAATGCAAAGAAATCGAGGAAAACAACAGAATGGGAAAGACTAGAGATCTCTTCAAGAAAATCGGAGATCTCAAGGGAACGTTTTGTGCAAAGACAGGCATGATCAAGGACAAAGAAGGCAGGGACCTAACAGAAGCAGATGAGATTAAGAAGAGGTGGCAAGAATACACAGAAGAACTATACAGGAAAGATCTGAATGTCCCTGATAGCCATGATAGTGCGGTCACTGAACTTGAGTCGGACATCCTAGAAAGTGAAGTCAAGTGGGCCTTAGGAAGCATTACTAACAACAAAGCTAGCGGAGATGACAGTATTCCAGCTGAGCTATTTAAAATCCTAAAAGATGATGCTGTTAAAGTGCTGCATTCAATATGCCAACAAATTTGGAACACTCAACAATGGCTGCAAGACTGGACAAGGTCAGTTTACATTCCAATTCCAAAGAAGGGCAACGCCAAAGAGTGTTCAAACTACCGCACAATTGCCCTCATTTCACACGCCAGCAAGGTGATGCTCAAAATCCTACAAGCTAGGCTTCAGCAGTATCCGAACCGAGAACTACTGGAAGTACAAGCTGGGTTGCGAAGAGGCAGAGGAACTAGAGATCAAATCGCCAACATTTGCTGCATCATGGAGAAAGCAAGAGAATTCCAGAAAAACGTCTATTTCTGCTTCATTGACTATGCTAAAGCCTTTGATTGTGTGGATCACAACAAAGTGTGGCAAATTCTTAAAGTGATGGGAGTACCAGACCACCTTACCTGTCTCCTGAGAAACCTGTACGAGGGTCAAGAAGCAACAGTAAGAACCGGACATGGAACAACCGATTGGTTCAAAATTGGGAAAGGAGTACGACAAGGCTGCATATTGTCACCCTGCTTATTTAACTTATATGCAGAATACATCATGAGAAATGCCGGGTTGGATGAATCAGTGGTCGGATTTAAGATTGCTGGGAGAATTATCAACAACCTCCAATATGCAGACGATACCACCCTAATGGCAGACAGCAAAGAGGATCTCAAGAGCCTCTTGTTGAGGGCGAAAGAGGAGAGTGCAAAAGCTGGTTTGAAACTCAACATTAAAAAAACGAAGATCATGGCATCTGGCCCCATCACTTCCTGGCATATAGAAGGGGAAGAAATGGAAGCAGTGACAGATTTTACTTTCTTGGGCTCCAAGATCACCGCAGACGGTGACTGTAGCCATGAAATTAAAAGACGCTTGGTTAGGGGTGCACGAAAGTCACTTACCTGGTCTCGCAGCTTTTCGCGGTGGGGGGGAGGC
Organism: Heloderma suspectum; assembly: GCF_057233095.1. Taxonomy (NCBI): domain Eukaryota; kingdom Metazoa; phylum Chordata; class Lepidosauria; order Squamata; family Helodermatidae; genus Heloderma; species Heloderma suspectum. The sequence continues at coordinate 53,864,972 of NC_139460.1, read as the reverse complement.
GCTTCGCTGCTCTCCCCCCGAAGTTCAGGCTGGGGGGGAAGGCTTCCCGCCTCGCCCGGCCGAAATTCAGGCCTGGGGGGAGGCTTCCCGCCTCGCCCGGCCGAAATTCAGGCCGGGGAGGAGGCGCCTCGCCTCGCCCGGCCGTGAAATACAAAGTTTTAAAAAAACCAAAACGCCCCCGTGATAAGCTACGTGACAATTAACGTAGCCTATCACAGCTAGATCTGTAAAGTCAGCCGTGATAGGCTACGTAAATCGTCACATAGCCTATCATGGGAGGGACATTTGGGAAAGGTAAGTCCCATCCCGGGGGGGGTGGGGGGGGCGGGGGGGCGGAGAATTTCTCCCCGAAACTTCTTCGGGGGGCCGAACACGTTGGCGCTCGGCCCCCCGAAGTTTCGGGGAGAAATTCTCCGCCAACCCTACGCTTGCTCCTTGGGAGGAAAGCTATGGCCAACCTAGACAGCATAGTAAGAAGCAGAAACATCACCTTGCCGACAAAGGTCCGTCTAATCAAAGCTATGGTTTTCCCAGTAGTAATGTATGGCTGTGAGAGCTGGACTATAAGGAAGGCTGAGCGCCGAAGAATTTATGCTTTCGAACTGTGGTGCTGGAGAAGACTCTTACGAGTCCCCTGGACTGCAAGGAGGTCAAATCAGTCCATCCTAAAGGAAATCAACCCTGAGTGCTCATTGGAAGGACAGATACTGAAGCTGAAGCTCAAATATTTTGGCCACCTAATGCGAAGAGAAAACTCTCTGGAAAAGACCCTGATTCTGGGAGAGACTGAAGGCAAAAGGAGAAGGGGACGGCAGAGGATGAGATGGCTAGATAACATCACCGATGCAATGAATATGAACTTGAGCACACTCCGGGAGAGAGCGCAGGAGTGCAGGACAGGAAGGCCTGGCGTGCTATGGTCCATGGGGTCACGAAGAGTCGGACACGACTGAACGAATGAACAACAACAACAACAACAAGGCCCTTCTAACACTACAAATGACTTGGCTACACTCCTGGGCCCAATACATCAGCATGCTTATTCAAGATTCACCTTTGTTTTTCCATTCACCAACCTTTAAACCAAGGGAGCTGCCACCAGGACAGTCTAGGCCCTGTGCGTTCAAAGACAGCTCATGCAGCTGAAGGGCCCTTCCCCTGCAACAACCTAGCTGTTTTATTTTTATTTATTTATTTATTTATTTCTATACTGCCCAATAGCCGAAGCTCTCTCGGCAGTTCACAAAAATTAAAATCAAAGAGCGCACAATAAAACAATACAAAATATATAAAACATTAAAACCACAGTAAACAATACAACCAGAATAAAACCAGGATAAAACCTAGCAGCAGTGCAGGAATTTAAAATACAGATTTAAAACAGTGGAACTAAAAGTCTAAAAAGCTAAAATGGTAAAATGCTGGGAAAATAAAAAGGTCTTCACCTGGCGCCGGAAAAAAATACAATGTAGGTGCCAGGCGAACCTCACTAGGGAGCTCATTCTACAGTTGGGGTGCCACAGCAGAAAAAGCCCTCCTCCTAGTAGCCACCTGCCTCACTTCCTTTGGCAGGGGCTCATGGAGAAGGGCTTCCAAAGATGATCTTAAGGTCCAGGCAGGCACATATCGGAGGAGGCGATCCTTCATATAACCTGGCCCCAAGCTGTTAAGGGCTTTGAATGTTAATACCAGCACTTTGAATCGGGCCTGCAAATGGATTGGCAGCCAGCGCAGCTGGAAACGTACTGGCGTAATATGAGCTCATTGGCTAGTCCCTGTTAACAGTCTTGCTGCCCTATTTTGGGCCAGCTGAAGTTTCTGGACCGTTTTCAAAGGCAGCCCTTTGTTTTCCAACACTATACCTCCCTCTGCCCTCTATTGATAAAATGGCCACTCCCCATCCTTTTCTCCAGCTCCTCTCAAAATGCATCACTCCTACCTAGGGTTGTCATGGGTGCCTGACTGGGTCCAGGAGGCTGTCAGACTCCCCTGTGCTTGGCCTCCAGGACCCTGCTTGCTGAGCTGTGCCCCAGGGGTTGGCAGCACCCGGGAACAGCTTGCCCCTTGCTGTGAGCCACCAAAACGGTGGTTAGGCCTCTTCCTTTCCCTTGCAAGGAAGGAGAATGTGAAGGCTTGACAGTCAGCAGGAGAAAGTTCTTCTCCTGCCCCTCAGGTGCTGCAGCTTCCTTCCCCCACTCCCATCTTAGCTACCATGGTGGCAGCAGTGCAGTGGGGCAGGAGGACAACAAAGGCTTCCCTCTTGTCATCCTCCTGCCCTGCCAATGCTGCTGAGGTAGCTGGGATTGGGGGAAGAGGAGAGGCAAGCAGCTCTCCCTTCTCCTCCCCCATCCTGGCTACTGTGGCGACAGTGGCACTGGTGGGGCAGGAGGTCTTACCAGGCCTGTCTACCTGTGTGTGTCCTTCCTTTGGCTGCCATTTTAACACAAGATGGGGGCTATTGTTTTCTGTAAATCTATTGTTGTGAAAATGGCCCTTTATGGCCACCATTGTGCACAACAATAGACTTACAAAAAACAAGAGCCCCCATCTTGTGTTGAAATGGCAGCTGCAAAGCAGGATGGGCAGAGGAAGGACATGAGTGAGCCAGGCCAGGATACAAGCAGAAGGGTCGCCGAGCCATCCAGGTGCTTGCACAGCCCAGCTCACCTGGGCGAGTGCCCACCATGGCTGCTGGAGTGCCCGCCAAGCACGAACCCAGTGGTGTCCATTCATCCCTACTCCTACTAGCAGGGGATGGCTGTAGAGCTCAAGAAGCTGATAAAAGCTATTAAACACAGGTAGGCAATGAAAAACTAAGACACGAGTAGCCAAAAGAGGGCAAAGGCAATGAATACTCACTCTCCCTACAGCTACAATTCCCAGGATGGTGGCGCTCTTGCCAGGTTGGGCCCCACAGAATGATATTCTCCCATCTGCCCTGAAAGGCTTAATGTGAGGACATGGTTGTGGATAGATCGGAGGGGAGGTAGGCTGCGTGTGATGTCACTGTGTGTAGATGCATGTCATGCTGATGCAGAAAAGGAGTGGCTCTCCGATGGCTATGTAAGGCAGCTCAATCTTGAACAAAGCCTCTTTCTATTTCTGGCACTCACCCATCCTCCGTGTGTATCAGTGCAGGATTAGCTGGTTGTTCGGAGCTGTGTAGGGCAGATTTTTTACCTGTTGACAAATTGGCTTGTTTGGCAGGTGGTGGCTGTTTTTTGCCTTCTCTCCACTGAGTACTGGAGGAAGAGGAGAAAGCATAGTGGTGGTGTTTGTTAATACAGTTAATTTGGTCACACTTGGCAGGTATGTGTGGGTAACTGATCAGGTAGAGGCAATGTTGGTGAGCACTATGAAGCACCTTTTTTATGATTGATGATTCCGGAGGCTTGGCACTTAGGCCTATGGGGCATAAGAACATAAGATGACCCCTGCTAGATCAGACCAAGGGTCCATCTAGTCCAGCATTCTGTTCACACAGTGGCAAACCAGCTGTTGGCCAGGAAACCACAAGCAGGACATGAGTGCAACAGCACCATCCCACCCATGTTCCCCAGCAATGGGAGTACAGAGGCATACCGCCTGTGGTACTGGAGGTAGCACACAGCCTTCAAGCCTAGTAGCCATCGATAGACTTCTCCTCTAGGAATTTGTCTAAGCACCTTTTAAAGCCACCCAAGTTGGTGTCCATGACTACATCTTGAGGTAGCAAATTCCATAATTTAAGTATGTGCTGTGTGAAGAAGAACCTGTGGGCAGATACTGGTTGCCTTTGGGGCTCACCTGTATTGCCCACTCAGAGTTATGGGACACTGGGAGAGGTGACTGAGGAAAGCATCCTACTCACCTTCTAAGGTATGGCTTGGGGGGGGGGGGTCAGTACAATGATGCCCACCCCTATCCCTAGGCAGGGGCAGATTTGCCCCAAATGGCTGGCAGGTGCAGTGCCTGTAGCACCCTATAAGTTAGCTTTCCCTACAGTTAGGATGCAATTCTATCTAGATAGATGGCAGCCTCTGAACTTGGAGGCAACCGCCTATCCAACATAGGAGAAGCATGGGGGGATCATTCCCTCCATGCCTCTCTTGCCCAGCTATTTCTCCTAGACAGCTGATTTTGGCTGTCTAGCGGGGGGGGGAGTAGGGGTGGACGAAAGTCACTTACCTGTCCTCAAAGGACGTTCGCGGTGGGGGGGAGGCGCTTCGCTGCTCCCCCTGCGAAGTTCAGGCCTGGGGGGAGGCTTCCCGCCTCGCCCCGGCCGACATTCAGGCCGGGGGGGAGGCTTCCCGCCTCGCCCCGGCCGAAATTCAGGCCGGGGAGGAGGCTTCCCGCCTCGCCCGGCCGCGAACGCGAAAGTTTTTTTTTTTTTTTTTAAACTTCCCCTGATAGGCTACGTGACGATTCACGTAGCCTATCACGGCTAGATCTACAAAGTCAGCCGTGATAGGCTACGTGAATCATCACGTAGCCTATCATGGGTGACTTAAAAAAAAAAGCGCGTACGCTAATGGCGGCCCCCATAGGGAGCTGCCATTCGCGTTCCTTATTTAGTTGCTGTAGTCTACGTAAATCTTTACGTAGACTACAGCGACCAAATAAGGAACGGGAATGGTGGCTCCCTATGGGGGCCGCCATTATCCGTACACACTTTTTTTTTTTTTTTTTAAAGTCACCCATGATAGGCTACATGACGATTGACGTAGCCTATCACGGCTGACTTTGCAAATCTAGCCGTGATAGGCTACGTGAATTGTCACGTAGCCTATCAGGGGGCGTTTTTCTTTTTTCTTTTATTGCAATGGCGGCGGCAGCAGCCGGTCGAAAGACCGGCTGCCGCTCCCGCCCCACTCGAACACCCGCCGAACCGCCAGCCAGACCCGCCGCCGGGAGGGACATTCGGCGAAGGTAAGTCCCGTCCCGGGGGGGGTGCGGGGGGTGGGGGGGTTCGGAGGATTTCTCCCCGAAACTTGTTCGGGGGGCCGAACACATTGGCGCTTGGCCCCCCAAAGTTTCGGGGAGAAATTCTCCGCCAACCCTAGGGGGAAGGGGAGAGCAGGCTGCTGTACGACACATAGGATGTGTCATACACACAGATACGCTCTCCCAGCCCCAGAACGCCCCCAGCCCCATTTCAGACTCTCCGTGCTCCTCCTCCAAGCCGAGCGTGGAAGATGGGGCTTCTCCATGCTGCCTCTGAGGCAGTGCAGAAGTGGGGGAAAGTCTGGCATATCCTATGGCCATCTAGCTGCTGTCTAGCAGCCATAGGATTTCTCCCTTAGTCACCCCTGCAGATCTTGTTTGTACATTAAATAAATATGGGCCTAGTTCAGGGGTGTTGAACCTGTTATAATTTAATCTCAAGAAGCTCTCAGGAGCCACATTCCAGGGGCAGGACCAAAATTACCAAAAATAGCAGCATATTTTAGCTTAAAGCACTTAATAGCAGTAACAAAGCCTTAGGAAAGCCACTCCAACCATTCAGAACTTGAGAAAGACACCTGTGCACAGGGGTGTAGCTAGGTTCTTAAAAGATCCGGGGAAGAGGTCCCTAACACAAATTTGCACATATTTGTTGTTGTTGTTTATTCGGTCAGTCATTCATGACTTCATGGACCAGCCCAAGCCAGAGCTTCCTGTCTGCCATCACTACCCCCAGCTCCCCCAAGGTCGAGTCCGTCACCTCCAGAATATCATCCATCCATCTTGCCCTTGGTCGGCCCCTCTTCCTTTTGCCTTCCACTTTCCCTAGCATCAGCATCTTCTCCAGGAAAAAAAAAATCTTCTCCAGAAAAAACAAAAACGCATACGCAAATGGCGGTGGCTATGGCTGCCGCCATTTGCGTTCCTTATTTTGGGCCTTATTCCTTATTTTTTGCGTTCCTTATTTTGGGCCGTCTTAGTCTATGGAAATATTTACGTAGACTAAGACGGCGAAAATAAGGGGAACCCAAATAGCTTCCGCTACGCTATTTGCATTCCCCTTATTTTCGCTGTCTTAGTCTACGTAAATATTTATGTAGATTAAGACAGCAAAAATAAGGAATGCAAATGGCGGCAGTCGTAGCCGCCGCCATTTGCATACGCCTTTTTTTTTTTTTTTTACCCAGACATTTTAGGCTATGTAAAAACTTACATAGCCTATCACATCTGTGTAAAAAAACCAAACCCCCCCCCCTGCAAATGGCGGCGGCGGCAGCTGGTCAGAAGACCAGCCACCACAGCCACCGCCACAGCCACCGCCAGAGCCGCTGCCACCCGGAAGATCTGCCCCAGGTAAGTCTCGTCCCGGGGGGGTGGGGGGGGTGGCAGGCTGTTCTGCCACAGATTTCGGGGGACCGAATGCATTGGCATTCGGCCTCACCAAGATCTGTGGCGGAATTCTCTGCCATCCCTATATCTGGCAATTCTCGTTCCATGAATTGCTGGAGTCTACCTTGCAAGATCTTGAGCATTACCTTACTGGCATGTGAAATAAGTGCCACTGTTAGATAGTTTGAACATTCTTTGGTGCTTCCCTTTTTTGGTATGGGGATATAAGTTGATTTTTTTCCAATCTGTTGGCCATCCTTGTGTTTTCCAAATTTGCTGGCATATGGCATGCATCATCTTTAGGGATGTACGAAACTCACCTTTTCGCAGAATCTTTCAGGGTGGGGGGGATGGGGGGATGAACTCCATCCCTTCCCCCGGAATCCTCGATGGGGGGGAGGCAATCCGGTCCTCCCCCCTGGAATCCTTGGCGGCTGGCTCCGCTCTGCAGCCAGGCCATGGAGCAGCCGGCCAGGGCTGTCCGCAGCCAGATTTCCGGCTGTGGACAGGCTGCTGCGGACGCAAATGGCGGCTGCCGTAGTGGCTGCCATTTGCATCCAGCCAGGCAGCCGTGATAGGCTACGTAAGAATTTACGTCACCTACCATGGCTACCCCCCCAAAAAAAACCCAGCTTACGCAAATGGCGGCTACGGCAGCCGCCATTTGCGTTCCCTATTTTTCGCTGATTTATCTTACGTAAATATTTACATGAGATAAAATGGTGAAAAAAAGGGGAACGCAAATAGCATAGTGGGTGCTATTTGCGTTCCTTATTTTTCGCCGTTCTAGCCTACGTAAAGATTTACGTAGGCTAGAATGGCGAAAAATAGGGAACGCAAATGGCGGCTGCCGTAGCCTCCATCATTTGCGTACGCTGTTTTTTGGGGGGGGGGTTAGCTGTGATAGGTTACGTAAATTCTTACGTCACCTATCACGGCTGCAAGGTTGGCAATGGTGGTGGTGGCAGCAGCCCGGCTGCGGCCGGCCAGGAGACCAGCCGCCGGAGCCGCTGCCACACTAGGGATGGCGGAGAATTTCTGAGAATTTCTCCACGAATCTTGGTGAGGCCGAATGCCAACGCATTCAGACCCCCGAAATTGGCGGTGAAATTCTCCGCCCCCCGCCCCCCCCCGGGATGGGACTTACCTTCTGCGAATGTCCCTCTCGGCGGCGGGTCCCGACGGGGTTTAGGAGGCGTTTCGGCGGGGGCGGGGGTAGCGGCCGGTCTTTCAAAACCACAAAACCCCGTGATAGGCTATGTAACAATTAACGTAGCCTATCACGGCTAGATTTCCAAAGTCAGCTGTGATAGGCTACGTGAATCGTCACGTAGCCTATCACGGGTGACTTTGGGGGGGAAAAAAGCGCGTACGCAAATGGCGGTGGCCCATGGGCGCCGCCATTTGTGTTCCTTATTTTGGCACGTCTAGTCTACGTAAAGATTTACGTAGACTACGGCGAAAATAAGGGCAACGCTATTTGAATTTTGGCCGGGCGAGGCGGGGCGCCTCCCCCCTCTCGCCTGAACGTTGGGGGGAGAAGCGAATCGCCTCCCCACCACCGCGAAGCCAAGCTGCGAAAAGGTAAGTGACTTTCGTTAGGGATGTACGAAAGTCACTTACCTTTTCGCAGGGGTGCTTTGTGGTGGGGGGGAGGAGCTTCGCTTCTCCCCCCGAAGTTCAGGCGAGGGGGGGAGGCGCCCCGCCCCACCTCGCCCAGCCAAAATTCAGGCTGGGGAGAAGCGCCCCGTCTCCCCGGCCGCAAAAAAAGTGTAAAAAAAAAAACCTGTGATAGGCTACGTAATGATTAACGTAGCCTATCACAGCTAGATTTCCAAAGTCAGCCATGATAGGCTACGTAAATCGTTACCTAGCCTATCATGGGTCACTTACGTAAATCGTTATGTAGCCTATCACGGGTCACTTTGAAAAAAAAAAAAGCGCGTACACAAATGGTGGCGCCCTATGGGCGCCGCCATTTGCGTTCCTTATTTGGTCCCGGTAGTCTATGTAAAGATTTTTCTTTAAAAAAAAAATCTTTACGTAGACTACCGGGACCAAATAAGGAACACAAATGGCGGCACCCATAGGGCGCCGCCATTTGCATACACTTTTTTTTTTTCAAAGTCACCTGTGATAGGCTACATAACGATTTACGTAGCCTATCATGGCTGACTTTGGAAATGTAGCCGTGATAGGCTACGTTAATCGTTACATAGCCTATCACGGGGTTTTGGGGTTTTTTACACGTTGTAATGGCGGTGGTGGCAGCCGGTCGGAAGACCGGCTGCTGCCCCCGCCCCCGACGAAAGGCCGACGAACCGCCGCCGGGACCCGCCGCCGGGAGCGACATTCGCCAAAGGTAAGTCCCATCCCGGGGGGGGGCGGGGGGCGGAGAATTTCACTGCCGATTTTGGGGGGCCGAATGCATTGGCGCTCGGCCCCCCGAAGATTCGGGGAGAAATTCTCCGCCATCCCTAACTTTCGTACATCCCTATTGCCACTGCTGCATCCGCCACTTCTGCCCCATGTAAGTGCCGTCCCGGAGGGATTATGTGAGGGGGCGGGGGGGCAGGGGGCCATCCCGCCATGGATTCCGGGAGGCTGGATTCTAAATATTCTAAGGAATCCAGCCTCACTGGGATCTGTGGTGGAATTCTCTGCCATCCCTAATCATCTTGCAAGATTTTAAACATTTCAGCTGGGATACTGTCATCTCCTGCTGCCACATTATTAGCAATGCTTCTTAAGACCCATTCAACCTCACTCTTCGTGATGTCTGGCTCTAGCTCACTGACCACACCATCAAATCTATCCCTGATATTATTATCCTTCCTATACAGATCTTCCATATATTCTTGCCACCTTTTCTTGCTCTCTTCTGCTTCTGTTAGGTCCTTGCCATCTTTGTTTTTGATCATACCCATTTTTGCTTGGAATTTACTGATGTTTCTAATTTTCTGGAAGAGGTCTCTTGTCCTTCCTATTCTATTATCTTCTGCTTCTGCACATTGCTTGTTTAAAAATAATTCCTATCTCTTCTGGCTAACTTCTGGAATTTTGCATTTAATTGGGCATATCTCCCCCTATCACTGTTGCCTTTTGCTTTCCTTCTTTCTTGGGCTACTTCCAGTGCCTCAGCAGACAGCCATCTTGCCTTCTTGGTTTTCTTTTTCTTTGGGATGTTTTTTTTTTTGCTGCCTCCTGAACAATGTTGTGAACTTCTGTCCATATTTCTTCCGGGACCCTATCTACTAAATCTAGTCCCTTAAATCTATTATTCATCTCCACTGCATATTCATTAGGAATGTTAGTGAGCTCATATCTAACTGATCTGTGGGTCTTCCCTATTCTCTGAAGTCTGGTTCTAAATTGTGCAATAAGAAGTTCGTGATCTGAACTACAATCAGCTCCAGGTCTTGTTTTTACCAACTGCATAGATGTCTGCCACCTAGGGATGTACAAAAGTGACTTACCTTTTCATGGATTCTGTTCATGGTGTGTGGGGGGAGACGTTCCGTCCCTCCCCCCGGAATCCTCGATGGGGGGGGGAGTTGATCCGGTCCTCCCCCCCCGGAATCCTTGACGGACAGCTCTGCTCCATGGCAGCTCCGCGGAGCAGCTGGCCAGGCCAGGGCCGCCCGCAGCTGGATTTCCGGCTGCGGTGGCTGCTGGGTAAAAACAAAACAAAAAACAGCATACACAAATGGCGGCGGCTACTACGGCCACTGCCATTTGCGTTCCTTATTTTTCGCCGTCTTAGTCTACATAAATATTTACGTAGACTATTACGGCAAAAATAAAGGGGAATGCAAATAGCGTAGTGGGCGCTATTTGCGTCCCTTTTTAATTCATCGTTTTAGCCTACGTAAATATTAACGTAGGCTAAAATGGCAAATCAAAAAGGGACGCAAATAGCGCCCACTACGCTATTTGCGTTCCCCTTTATTTTCGCCAAAATAGTCTACATAAATATTTATGTAGACTAAGTTGGAGAAAAATAAGGAACGCAAATGTTGGTGGCCCTAGCCGCCGCCATCATTTGCATAGGCTTTTTTGTTTAAAACCGGGATGTGATAGGCTATGTAAGTCTTTACATAGCCAATCATGTCTTTGTAAAAAACAAAACAAAACCCAAAACAACAAGACTGCAAATGGCGGCGGTGGCAGCCGGTTGAAAGACCAGCTGCTGAAGCCGGCGCCGCCGTACCTGCCGCTGGAGCCGCTGCCGCCGGCCGGAACATCTGCCCCAGGTAAGTCTCATCCCGGGGGGATTAGCAGGGGGGGCGGGGGGCAGGCCGTTCCACCACAGATTTCAGGGGGCTGAATGTACTGGCATTCGGCCTCACTGAGATCCGTGGTGGAATTCTCTGACATCCCTTCTGCCACCTTTGGCTACAAAGGATGTAGTCAATCTGATTTAGGTGTCGACCATCTGGTGAAGTCCATGTATAAAGTCGTCTCTTAGGTTGTTGGAAGAGAGTGTTTGTTATGCACAGTGAGTTGTCTTGGCAAAATTCTATCAGCCTATGTCCTGCTTCATTTTTTTCTCCCAGACCATGCTTGCCTGTAATTCCAGGTGTCGTTTGACTACCCACCTTAGCGTTCCAGTCTCCTGTAATGAAAATAACATCTCTTTTTGGTGTATTATCCACTAGTTGCTGCAAATCCTCATAGAACTGATCAACTTCTGCTTCTTCAGCATCTGTGGTTGGGGCACATATTTGGATCACTGTGATGTTAAATGGCTTACCCTGAATTCGAATTGAGATCATTCTATCATTTTTTGGATTGTATCCCAGCACTGCTTTAGCCACTTTATTATTAAATATGAAGGCTACTCCATTTCTTCTGTGGTCCTCTTCTCCACAGTAGTAGATCTGGTGGTCATCTGATGTGAAATGGCCCATTCCAGTCCATTTCAGTCCACTGACACCCAAAATGTCTATATTTAATCTTGACATCTCCCCAATAACCACATCCAATTTGCCCTGGCTCATATATCTTACATTCCAGGTTCCTATGGTGTGTTGATCTTTAGAACATTGGATTCGTCATTCACCACCAGCACCATCGGCCACTATCCATCCTTTCGACTTTGAACTATCTGCGTCATCACATCTGGGGCTAGTTGAACTTACCCTCTGTTCTTCCCCAGTAGCATTTTGACCATCTTCCGACCTGGGAGTCCCATCTTCCGATGGTATACCAACATATCTCTGGTTGTATTGATCCATTTAGTTTTCATGGCAAGAATACTGGGGTGGGTTGCCATTTCCTTCCCCAGGGATCGTATTTAGTCTGACCTCTCTGCCATGACCTTCCCATCTTGGATGTCCCTTCATGGTTTAGCTCTGGCATCATTGAGGTGCTCAAGCTACATACAAAACACACACACGAGTCTAAGCACACGTCTAATATATGAATGTGTGTGTGGTGTGTGTTCATGCAGTGTGTTTGCATGTGTGTATAGATTACATACATACATAAGAGGTGTACACAGACCCCCCCACCCCACTTCAACTCAGACCCCGATTCAGCATTTTTGGAAAATATCCCACTTCTGCTCTGGCCAATTTGTAGTCGGATTTTGACATATTTTCTTGGAAAAAAGCACATTTTACCTGTGGCTAGCACAAAAGTCACTGGACCTAACTGCCTGAAATTTGGCATATTCCATCAGCTCTATGGGGGTTGCCAGGTTTCCAAATTCCATACACTTATGTGGAAGAACAAAGAAATTATAGCCCTTTGCTTTGACAGATTTTCTTGAAAAATGCAAATTTTACCTGTGGCTAGCACAAAAGCCACTAGGCATAACTGTCTGATATTTGGCAGGCTCAGTCAGCTCTATGGGGGCTGCCAGGTTCCTGAATTCCATGCATATATGTGGAAGTACAAAAAAATTATAGCTCTTTGCCTTGACAGATTTTCTTGAAAATAGCAAATTTTACCTGTGACTAGCACAGAAGCCCCTGGACATAACTGCCTGAAATGTGGCATATTCGATCAGCTCCATGGCAGCTACCACACCTCTAAATTTCATGTATTTATCATACAAACTAAAAAAGTTATGTTTGTTTGCATTTGTTTTCCAATGCAAGTCAATGGGAAAATCTTAAAAAAGAAAAAAAGAAAAAAAAAGAGGGGGGCAATTATGACAGCTCGAAAGAACCAGGGCACAGCTCTAAAGATCTGGGGCCTGTGCCCAGGTGCCTTCCCTAATGATGCCCCTGCCTGTGCAAATGCTAGGAAACCACCAATCAGTAGTCAGGAGAGAGGTGAAGGGGTGTGGCCTTCTGGGGCACCCTGGACGGCCAGATTGGGACCTAGGTGGGCCAGATTCAGTCTGCAAGCCAGAGGTTCAACGTTCCTGCCCTTGTTCAACCTGGTTCTACTTGTCTCTTACCTCTGAATTTCTGATTCTGTTCGCATATATGCAGTGAGCCAGGGTGAGGCTCACACCAATGACTTGTACCTCTGGCAAGGCCAATAGTGGTGGCCTGCAGGCAAACTGTCCAGGCTGCCTCTCCAGGTGGAAACACTCATGTCTCTTCCTCCCCCTTGAGATTAAATGTGAATGTTCAAACTAAAATGGCAAATGAAGAAATACTACCTGGATCTCTTTGTTTTCAAAAATCTGCTGTCAGAATCCATAACTACTGATGTTCTGTGTAGACATATATTTTAGTGCTCCTACAAAGAATGTTCAGTTTGTGCTTCAATATTTTGTTGTTATTGGTCTTGTTTTATCGATCTGCATTCCAGCCTGTGCTGATGTTCTAGAGATACGCAGATAGAAAATACTGTAAATAATAGACAGAAGACAGCTGCAGATACGTTGCACATACCATGGATTTAAGTGATTCATAGGCTGCAAATAGGGACTACTCATGTGAGCATTTGACATTCTATTTCAGAAAAATCTTGCCACTGAGATTCTTAAGTTAAATGCCCTTTGCCTAGTTGCCTTGGAGCGCCAGGTAAATTGTTCTTTTTTAAAAGAATCAAATCCTTTATTGTTTACCAAGAGACCTTGGTGATCACAAAGTTTCAGACCTAAGATAATAGTGATAATGTAATAATAATAATAATAATAATAATAATAATAATAATAATAATAATTTATTACATTTCTATACTACCTCATAGCCGAAGCTCTCTGGGCAGTTTACAGAAATTAAAACATTAAAATACAATATACAAAGTTTAAAAGCCATTTACATTAAAGCCCACAAACAATATATGCAAACAACATATAACTAAAAACAACTCTGAACAGTCAGTCATAACTAAAGACACATCTAAGACTGATTAAAAACTCGTCATGTGCTGCCAAATGCCTGGGAAAAGAGAGAGATCTTTACCTGGTGCCAAAAAGATAAAAATGCTGGTGCCAGGCAGACATCATTGGGGAGCTTGTTCCATGGATGGGTGGGGGGACACCACTGAGAAGGCCCTCTCCCTTGTTGATGCTTTCCGAGCTTCCCTCGGAGGAGGAACCCAGAGGAGGACCTTAGATGCTGAATGTAAAGTACAGGTGGGTTCATTCAGGAGAGGCATGCCGTCAGGTATTAAAGCAGCAGCTTGAATTAAGATCAGAAGCATATAGGCAGCCAGTGCAAGTGGGCCAGAGTTGGTCTTACATGTGTGAACCTCCTAGTCCCAGATATCAGTCTGGACTCTGGCTGCTGCGTTTTGCAGGAGGTGCAGCTTCTGAACGATCTTCAAAGGCAGCCCCACATAGAGTGCACAGCAGTAATCTAACCTGGAGGTTACCAGACCATTGTCAGGAGCGTCCTTACTGCCTTCTGAAATCCTCAAGTAGCCAGAATCAACACACAGAAGATAGGGATCTTTTCCAAGGCTTTATTTCCATTCCACCTAATGATGCTTACAGATGCTAATTGCATGAGCCTAATGAGGGAAACTTTAGAGAGCTGCCTACCTGTCAGGAGCGCCCTAGCTGCCTCTTACAGTCCCCTCCAATAGCCAACTCAGGACACAGACGACGAGGATTCTTTCCAAGGCTTTATTCCTTTATGACTCTTACAGATACTAATCACTAGGGATGTACAAAAGTCACTTACGTTTTCGAAGGGTGACATTTGTGGTGGGGGGGAGGCGCTCCGTCCCTCCCCCCGAAATTCTGTCCGGCCAGCTTCACGCCACGGAAATTTCATGGAGTCACCGGCCGGGGCCGCCCACAGACGGACATCCGGCCGCTAGGCAGCCTGCAGGGATGCAAATGGTGGCTGCTGTAGCCGCCGCCGTTTCTGTCCCTGTATTTTGCCGCGATAGGTGTCATAAATATTTACATAGCCTATCACAGCAAGCAAAAAAACAAAACAAAACAGCGGACACAAATGGTGGTGGCTATGGCGGCCACCATTTGTGTTCCCTTTTTTTCGCCATTTTAGCCTATGTAAATCTTTACATAGGCTATTACGGCGAAAAAAAAGGAGAACGCAAATGGCGTAGTGGGTGCCATTTGCATTCCTTCCCCCCCCCGCCATTTTAGATTACGTAAATATTTACATAGGCTATTATGGCGAAAAAAAAGGGGAACGCAAATGGCGTAGTGGGTGCCATTTGCATTCCTTCCCCCCCCCCCGCCATTTTAGATTACGTAAATATTTACATAGGCTATTATGGCGAAAAAAAAGGGGAATGCAAATGGCGTAGTGGGTGCCATTTGCATTCCTTCCCCCCCCCCCCGCCATTTTAGCTTACGTAAATATTTACATAGGCTATTATGGTGAAAAAAAAGGGGAACGCAAATGGCGGCCGCTGTAGCCACCGCCATTTGCATCCGCTGTTTTTTTTTTTTGCTTGCTGTGATAGGCTACGTAAATACTTAAGTAGCCTATCACGACCTCCGCAGGGACGCAAATGGCATCCCTGCATTAGCCGTGATAGGCTACGTAATTATTTACGTAGCCTATCACGGCTATGATGAGGAAGCGAATGGCGGCCACTACAGTGTGGACGGCAGCAGGTAAGTGCTCCATTTCGCACACCTTTCATGGGGTGGGGGGGCGGGGGCTTCATTCTGCCATGGATTTCAGGGGGCTGAATGCACTGGCATTCGGCCTCATTGAGATCTGTGGCGGAATTCTCTGACATCCCTACTAATCACTAATGACTAAGCAAGGAACTGCACTGGGGATAGATAGCAGAGTAGCCTAAGCTCCAGCTAAGGCAGTTGGTCCCCGTTTGAAGGAGAACCATGGGAAGACTCTGAACTTATGGGCTATGGAGAGATCCTCCCTCTTTCCCTTGGGTCCCTGGGACACAACCATTGTCTGAGCGCCAAATGAGCACAGCTCCGCCTTTCGGCGCCCTCCATCTGTCACCACTCCCTGCATCTGCGCTGAGTGTCCAGCAAGCCCCCCTCCAGCACTCTCTCACTGCCAGGGTCACTATCTATCCCAGGAATGCTGGCAGGAGGAATCTCTGCCAGGTGCTGTGCTTGTGAGAGATGAGCAGCTCCTCTCCCATGGATTGCTGTTCCTCCTCAGAATCAGTACTACTCTGGGGCTCTATGGGCTCAGTTTCCACCCTGACACTACCAGAGGTTTCTAGCCTTAGTGAAATCAGTTGATCTCCATTTGGAGGACAGAGGCGGGAAACCTCTGGAATTAAGGGCTAGGAGGCGAAAGTCCACCCCTTTCCTGTGGGGCATCGGGGCGCAGCTGTTGACATCACATCAAGCGGGCTGAGCACCTCCTCTCGGCGCCCTCCTTCTCCCGTTTGACCCTTCACCAGTGCCTAGCATCCTGAGCTCCAATTGTCCCTCCCCCTGCCTGCCAGGGTCGTTACCACTCTCATGAATGTGAGCAGGGAGGGACTTTCCCTCTGGTGGCACCTTTGAACAGCACGTGGGTTCCTCTCCCATGGTTTCTATCACTTCTTCAGAATCAGAACTGCTTTGGGGATCTATGGGCTCCGATCCAACCCTGACAAGCATAGACAACTGAAGCCAGGTTATCTCTGTCCAGGTAGGGGCATAGCTGGGCTACCAGCTGGAGTTGGTAGAAGGCACTTCATGCCACTGAGGCCACCTGAGCCTCAAGTGACAAAGATGGTTCCAGGAGGACCCCCAAACTACAGATCTGCTCCTTCAGGGGGAATGCAACCCCATCCAGAACAGGTTGAACACCATTCATCCGGTCAACAGAACCACCCACCAACAGCATCTCAGCCTTGTTTAGACTGAGCTGCAGTTTATTAGCCCTCATCCAGTCCATTGTCACAGCCAGGCACTGATCTAGCACATCCACAGCCTCAGCTGAAAAAGATGAAAAGGAGAAATACAGTTGTGTGTCATCAGCATACTGATGACAGCGTACTCCAAAACATCAGATGACCAGATGTTGAACAGCATGGGGACAAAACTGACCCCCTGCAGAACCCCATACTGGAGAATTCACAGGGCCAAGCAATGTTCCCTAAGCATGACCTTCCAAGTAGGAGTGAAACCACTGCAATGCAGTGCCTCCCACTCCCAACTCAGACAGTGCCTCCCACTCCCAACTCAGACAGTTGTCCCAGAAGGACACCATGGACAATGGTATAGAAAGCCGCTGAGAGATCAAGGAGAATCAACAGGTTCACACTCAGCCTGTCTTTCTCCCGACATAGGTCATCATACAGGGACACCAAGGCTGTTTCCATGCCAAAACCTGGCCTGAGCCCTGACTGAAATGGATCGAGATAATCAGTCTCATCCAAGAATGTTTGGAGCAACAACAACAACAACAACAACAACAACAATGATCAGTGTAATGGAATTTGGCCTAAACATCACAGTGTTGTCTGTATGAGACAGCTGTTCCATGACAAAACCTCTGCATTAGACTGTCATCTTAAGCACAGAAGACACAGACTGCCTTGGAAATCAATGGGCTTCATCTCCAAGTAAACGTGTTTGGGATCAAAATGTTTTATATATATTCTACGGGAAATAATGGAAGAATCCCTGGGTGGGAGCATTTTCTCTGGCTGCAATGCAAAAAGAAAACAATTTTGTATTTTAACCAGTCGTGGTGCTAGATTGTGTTCTACAGAAGATAATTGCTGTTTTCTCTCTAACAATCAGTAAGGAATAGAGCTAAAGCATTGGTGGTACAATCTTTCCCCACATGACTCCACAAAGCCCTATTTCTCCCCTTCTGCCTCCAGCCAGCCCTCTTTCTCTGGTATAAAGGTCATGCAACTTGATCAAGAAAACAGAGAAGGTATGCACTAGTTGGTGATATGAAGAATGTGCACTGATCTCCCAGTCTCTGATTGACCTGATGTGCTGCCCGAGAGGGGAAGAATAAACAGGGCCCTATTGAGTTTTATTTGGATCTTTCCATATTTGAATGCTACACTTGCATAGAGAAGGCTCATACTGATAATTACATTACTTTAAATCAAGATATTCATAATAGAAGACAGGGATTCTGGAGAAATTCTAAAATGAGCTCAGATTTCTAAGAATTCACCTGCAGAATCCACTGCAGAGCATTGTCCCCCTGCAGGCTGTGCAGAGTCTGTGGACTTTCAGATATATGTTTTTTGAACTTTCTCAAAATTTATGCATATTTATTTGTAGGAAAATACACACATTTCTGCTGAGGAAAAGGTGAATGGAATGGGGACAATATGCTAAATGTTACATACCAAGGTAAATTATGTAAATTGCTATGAAACCTCTTATGTAATTATTTGTGTATTTTTCTGCATGACAAAAAAGGTTCGCATCCGTTGGTGAGCAGACAAGGGAACAAAATACAGGTGCAGGCACCTGACAATCCACAAAATACAGACAGAACAGATTTTACACAGTCCATACATCCCTAATAGAAGATTGATTCCAGATAGACACATCTAGAGGCAAGGCACACATGCCCTGCTTAGCCATCAATGCACTTTTTCTCCAGCAGATTGTCTTTCATTTTTAAAGCTGTTTAGAATAATGCAGGAATACTTACTGTAATAATGTAAATGATATCAGTGTGTTCTATTTTCTGGAGCAATTAAAAAAAGAGCTCAATTTTGAGGCAAGAGAATTCTGATCTTTCCAGTATTGCATTTCTTTCCTTATTTATTTAAGGCACTTTTATCCCACTCTTTAGACAAAAAGGCTCCCAGAGCAGCTTACAACATTTGGTAGTAAGGCAGTCCTTCTCCTCAGGCTTACAAACTAAAACATATGACATGCAAGGAAAAGGGAATTAGGAGGGAGAAGAGGGAACAGTAAGCTCAAGCACCAGTGACCTTTACATTCTAAAATATACTCCATCTCATAAAGTCAATGAGGTACGGATGTCAGAGAATTCCTCCACGGATCTCGGTGAGGCCGAATGCAAGTGCATTCGGCCCCCCAAAATCCATGGCGGAATGGCCTGCCACCCCCCCGCCCCCCATGGATCCCCCCCAGGACGAGACTTACCTGGGGCGGATGTTCTGGACGGTGGCAGCTCCAGCAGTGGCGGCTGCTGGTCTTCCGACCGGCTGCCGCCGCGCCGCCCCCATTTGCAGTCTCGTCTTTTTTTTTTTTTTACATCAGTGATAGGCTACGTAAAGACTTATGTAGCCTATCATGGCTGGGTTAAAAAAAAAAATGAGTATGCAAATGGCAGTGGCTACGGCCGCCGCCATTTGCGTTCCTTATTTTTTGCCATCTTAGTCTACGTAAATATTTACGTAGACTAAGACGAAGACAAGAAAGGGGAATGCAAATAGCCCCCAATACGCTATTTGCATTCCCCTTTCTTTTCTTCGTCTTAGTCTACGTAAATATTTACATAGACTAAGACGGCGAAAAATAAGGAATGCAAATGGCAGCGGCCATAGCCGCTGCCATTTGTGTACGCATTTGTTTTTTTTTACCCAGTGCCCTCCGCGGCTGGAAATCCGGCTGCGGACGGCCCTGGCCTGGACCTGGCTGGCTGCTCCGCGGAGCTGCCACAGAGCACAGCCGGCTGTCGAGGATTCTGGGGGGGAGGACTGGATCGCCTCCCCCCCGTCGAGGATTCCGGGGGGAGGGACAGAACGCCTCCCCCCTTACCATGAACAGAATCCGCAAAAAGGTAAATGACTTTCGTACATCCCTACAATGAGGTGTTGTTTTTACAAAAATCAAATGGCCCTCTTGTTCTACATATGCTTTTCCAAAAGAAGTTTAATATTCTTTATGTATGTCAAGGTTCCCCTGGACCCCTTGAGCAACTCCTTAAGGATCTCCTGACTCCTTAAGAGTCCCATCTTAGCTTCCTTCTTTTAAACTGCCCCTTCATGGGGCTTCAGTTATAGATGTGGGGTGACTGACACTCTAGACACAGCATTTAACCATAACAGTTTACTAGCAGATTTAAAGCAAACCAATCACAACTAGAGGTCTTTTCACAATACAGCTGAGTGATTCAAAAGGCATTAAAAAAGTAAAAGTTGAAAAATGCAAGTTCCTTTACCCTAGCAGTTCTTAGACTTTTCTAGGCTGCTTCTTCCTGCTCACTCTTCAGCCTCTGCTCTCACTTCAGGCTCTGGCTGTCTCTCTGACTCTCTCTTACTCTGGCTGCAGCCTGGTCTTTCTGACTCTTACTGGTTCTCTATCTCTCTTTATATACCTCCTCCCTCAAAACTGAGAGTATCACTTCAAACCTGAAGAAATGGAACTTAGGTGGAGAAATGAAAGTGACACTAATCTGGAGAAATGAAACTACTCCTCTCAGGGTTACACCCCCCAACGGAAAACTCCAAGCCTCTAAGCCTGACCATTTTCCACTTTGCTTCTGTAGGCCTCAAACCTTCACAATGTGCTACTAACTTTATGTTTTAGGTTAAAAATTGCTTAGCATGGAAGCCACAATACTGGAATTCTTCCTGAATAATCACATGTGTCCAGAACCTCAGGGAGAAAGAATTACCACCCCCCCAACACAGCTAAATGGCACCCTTGCCTGTACCATTAAATGATATAGGTTAGGGATAAATTGCTATAGATACAGAGCTTTTCTATACAAGGCTGTTAATTATTGACCCTACTTTTGGTTTTGTCGCAGAACTGAGATCCAAGCACTACACAAAGACTTCTCCCCCCTTTCCTGTTTTTCTACTACATAACCTCTAGGTGGCACTGTGCTATAGTGGAAAAACACAATTGCACATGTAGGAAAATACTTTTTTTTTGCTTTCACAAATAATACTCCTTGTTAGAAATTATTTTCCCCACTATATTAAAAACAACAACAACAACAACAACAACAACAACAACAACTGAGAAAGTGCTCTTAAAAAACAGAAAACTGGAGGGTCATGAAACATCATGAAACTGGAGGGTCATGATGTCATCTAAAGAACCCATAAACAACCATGTATATGGAATAATGAGCACGCAATAAATGCCTCATGTAGAAAAGGTCACCAAGGTTAGGAAGAGAAAGTAGGAAGGCTACACTAGCAATGTGAAATAACAGAGAAGTGGGCTTTATTTTCTCATTGGCTACTAGGCTTGATGGCTATGTGCTACCTCCAGTACCAGAGGTAGTATGCCTATGTACACCAGTTGCTGGGCAACATGAGCAGGAGGGTGCTGCTGCACTCGTGTCCTGCTTGTGGTTTCCCAGTCAACAGGTGGTTGGCCACTGTGTGAACAGAGTGCTGGACTAGATGGACCCTGGATCTGATCCAGCATGGCCCTTCTTATGTTCTTATTTTGTTGTCAGTCTGGCACCCATCTTGGAAAATCAGCTTGAACTTTGCAGCGTGCTCAAATACATTAATATGTTCTTTGGCCACTAGGTGACAACAACTGGAACTTATTTTACTTACAGATAGGGTTGAGTTTTGTTTTTGTCATGGTTGCTTTAAATTATAGAGAAGCGTCTTCAATGGTTTTCAGTTTAAGAGACAAGGCTCTTGTGGCAAGGCTCCTGTGCATAGCTGGATTTGTGTCTCGGTTCAGATCTCTAAATGTTGTCTCACATTGCACCCTGGACTTTTCTGCTATCCTAGCACCTGTTATCCGCAGACGGTGACTGTAGCCATGACATTAAAAGATGCTTGCTCCTTGGGAGGAAAGCTATGGCCAACCTAGACAGCATAGTAAGAAGCAGAGACATCACCTTGCCGACAAAGGTCCGTCTAATCAAAGCTATGGTTTTCCCAGTAGTAATGTATGGCTGTGAGAGCTGGACTATAAGGAAGGCTGAGCGCCGAAGAATTGATGCTTTCGAACTGTGGTGCTGGAGAAGACTCTTACGAGTCCCCTGGACTGCAAGGAGGTCAAATCAGTCCATCCTAAAGGAAATCAACCCTGAGTGCTCATTGGAAGGACAGATAATGAAGCTGAAGCTCCAATATTTTGGCCACCTAATGCGAAGAGAAAACTCCCTGGAAAAGACCCTGATGCTGGGAAAGACTGAAGGCAAAAGGAGAAGGGGATGGCAGAGGATGAGATGGCTAGATAGCATCACTGATGCAATGAATATGGACTTGAGCACACTCCGGGAGAGAGCGCAGGACAGGAAGGCCTGGCGTGCTATGGTCCATGGGGTCACGAAGAGTCGGACACGACTGAACAACTGAATAACAACAACAAGCACCTGTTAAAGAGTGCTGCTATGTTGCTGATGTTTCTGCTGCTGCTGCTGACTACATTTTCAACCCACTTTTCAGGCAATCATTGCTTCCTTACGTGTCTCACATCAAAAAAAGACAGGCCCTGCCATCAGGCTTACAAACTAAAATGAGAAGACGCACACAGAGAGAGGAGTGAGATCAGTTTTGCAAGACCAGAACTAGGCGGTGGGCTATCAGTGGGCATTTAAATGCTCTTTGGGCCAGACAGCTCACCCCCTGGTGCTGTTCTTGCTTGAACAGCAACCGATGGCTATTTGGCAGATGGGCAGAGCCACAGAATTCCTTCCCCTTACCTCTGCAGTCCCAGGGCAACTGTCAGTTGGAGCCGAGTGTTCTTTCTGGCAGGGAGGAGTAGGGATGTTGGAGAATTTCTCCACGAATCTCCGGGAGGCCGAATGCCAACGCATTCGGCCCCCCGAAATTGGTGGGGAAATTCTCCGCCCCCCCGCCCCCCCTGGGATGGGACTTACCTCGCGCGAATGTCCGTCGCGGCGGTGGGTCCCAGCAGCAGTGCGGCGGTGGTTCGGCGGCGGCGGTGGTGGCGGTGGCCGGTCTTCCGACTGGCTCCCGGCGCCGCCATTTCCAAGTAAGGTGTAAAAAACAAAAACAAAAACGTGATAGGCTACGTAAATCTTTACGTAGCCTATCACGGCTAGATTTTCAAAGTCAGCGGTGATAGGCTATGTAAATCTTTACATAGCCTATCACAGCTGACTTTGAAAAAAAAAGCGCGTATGCAAATGGCGGCGCCCAATACCGTTGCCCTTATTTTTGCCGTAGTCTACGTAAATCTTTACGTAGACTACCCATGCCCAAATAAGGAACGCAAATGATGGCACCCATGGGCGCTGCCATTTGCGTACGCACTTTTTTTCCCCCCAAAGTCAGCCGTGATAGGCTACGTAAAGATTTACGTAGCCTATCACGGTAGCCTATCACTTTTTTTTCACACTTTACTTTTTTCTTTCGCGGCCGGGGAGACGGGGCGCTCCCGCCCAGCCAGAATTTTGGCCAGGAGGGGCGGGGCGCCTCCCCACCCGCCAAGAATTTCAGGGGGAGAACAGGAGTGCCTCCCCCCCCCGAAAAAAGCTGCGGGACCAGGTAAGGGACTTTCGTCCATCCCTAGGGAGGAGGAAACAAACTCCCTGCAACTCCTCCTCCTTTGGCTGATGGATGGGCCAGGCTGATCTCCTTCTTGGCGTGGGAGTGCCACTTCCCAGTGGCCCCAGAAGCCGGAGTGTTTGTTCATGCTCAGGAAGAATATTCCCGAAACAAGAAGACAGTTTTCCCCACTTGAATAACTGCAAGATACTCATGTATCTTGCACACTTTAAGAAGGATTCAGACAAGCTGGAGAGGGTTCAGAGGAGGGCAACAGAGATGATCAGGGGACTGGAAACAAAGCCCTATGAGGAGAGACTGAAAGAACTGGGCATGTTTAGCCTTGAGAAGAGAAGACTGAGGGGAGATATGATAGCGCTCTTCTAGTACTTGACAGGTTGTCACAGAGAGGAAGGTCAGGATCTCTTCTCGATCATCCCAGAGTGCAGGACATGGAAGAATGGGCTCAAGTGACAGGAAGCCATATTCTGGCTGAACATCAGGAAAAACTTCCTGACTGTTAGAGCAATACGACAATGGAACCAATTCCCTAGGGAGGTGGTGGGCTCTCCCACACTGGAGGCATTCAAGACGGGGCTGGAGCTGGACAGCCATCTATCAGGGATGCTCTGACCTGGATTCCTGCACTGAGGACTTGATTTTTTGGACTCGATGGTCTTGTAGGCCCCTTCCAACCTCACTATTCTATGATTCTATGATTCTATGATTCTATGATTCTATGATTCTATGTAGTCTGAATAGCTGCTGTTATGTGGTTAATGCATCTCTGTGGTGTGGACTGACAGAAACACAAAGGGAACGGACATGATATGCCCAGGACTGTGCGTGTGCATTGCAATACTTGGAAACACACCAAACATTTCCAAACCATTTGGTAGCTTCCCTTTAGATAAAGAAGGGCACAGTCTTACCTGAAGCCCTGTGCAGAAATGCTACAATATTACATATAATGTGACAATGGCAAATAAAGAGTTTCCTGTAGCAAAAATTATTTTTGACAGATTTAAGAACTGGTGCCTCAGCGATTTTTTCTTGCTCCCTCCCCATCTCCATCTCCTTGTGTGTCATGTCTTTTAGATTTTAAACCTGAGGACAGGAACTGTCTTATTACTGTTATTTGTAAGCCACTCTGTGAGCCTTTTTGGCTAAAGAGCAGGATAAAAATGCTTTGAATAAATAAATGCTCATTCAGTTTCCTTTTTAAGATCTCCAGGGAAAGAAAAGAGCAGCATCGTCCCTGGCAACATTTCCATGGTCCACTCCACGTATTATATTTTCTGAACATTTTCCATCTTTATTCAGCTGCATTTTCTTTCAAAAGAGAAATGGTTGTACAGCACTGAAGTGGGTTTTTCCATTTATATTATGCTCATTCTCACCTGATTCTGGCATACAGCATACTTCCAAAAAACTAGTGGAATGTGTATTCTTTGTCCCCTGTTGCCTCTCTTTTTATCTGCTTTCCCTTAGATTCCATGGGTGAAATTCCTCCTTAGTCACAAAAGCTGATGCAATATTCCCTCCCTCCCTAATTATTAGAGCAAAAACATTTTCAGCACCAGCTCTCCAGATTGTCCAAGCATGTTTGACCAAGAGATAAAATGCTAAAGAGCATTAGAGATAACCTTGCCCTAACTGGATTCCTCATGTAGGAGGCCTTCAATGAATGCACTATTTTGCAGTGCCCTGTCCCACTAACATGCTGTTTTATTGCATGTGGTTCAGGGGATGGGTGAATATCAAAAATCCTAGGGTGTTGTATCTTGTCTGCAGATCATATAGGGTTCCTCAATGGGAAGGCTCCCTTCATCCAGGGAAGGCTTTTACTCCAGCAGAAGGAACCTGCTGGTGGTGGGGGCAGCAGGTAACATTTACTGAATCCCCAGCACTCTGTGTGGGAGGTGGAGCTCAGGGCTGCAGGAGTAGGGGTAACTGACAAAATCACCTCCTCCTGCCTCTGTTGGCAGGAGTTTTTCTCAGGTGGAACTCAGTCCAGCTGATGCTCTCACCAAGCAGACGGCACTCTTGATCCAACCCATAGCTTCTTATATCTGCTTAATTCTCTTAGCTTTCTTTAAATAATTCTGATAATTGCAGCCTGGTGAAAGCACTAAGAATTCTACTAAAAGCCTTTCTGTTAAAATTATAGTTCTTACTGTCCCTTGCGAAGTGGAAATGCTTGTTAAACCAGTTTAGGTCTGTAGTACAGATTTGGTTTCAGAGTAGCCTGTAATACTAGTAGCGAACAAAGTGTTCTGTGAGTGGGTGCATGGAGGGAAGCAGTTCTGGGGAACACCAGCAGATAATGGAAACCTAGGGCAGCAGCCATTTTATTTATTTATTTATTAGATTTATTAGCCACTGATCTGGCTGGCTACCTGGCCACTCTAGGCAGTGTACAATACTAATAACATGAAATTCAACAAATTTACATAATCAACTGAACAAAACAACATAACAAAACAACACTGCTCTAAAAAACCCTAACCCACCCCAAATACCCACCTGAGCAGCCAGGTTTTTAAAGCCCAGCGGAAGCTCATCAAAGATCCTGCCCAAAATTTATTTTAATTGAACCGCTCCTCTATATTTTGAGTTGAAAAATGAACCTCATAAAATGCAATGTTAAGGTTGTCAGGCCAGACATGGAACAACTGAGTGGTTCAAAATTGGGAAAGGAGTACGACAAGGCTGCATATTGTCACCCTGCTTATTTAACTTATATGCAGAGTACATCATGAGAAATGCCGGGTTGGATGAATCAGAGGTCGGAATTAAGATTGCTGGGAGAATTATCAACAACCTCCGATATGCAGATGATACCACCCTAATGGCAGAAAGCGAAGAGGATCTAAAGAGCCTCTTGTTGAGGGTGAAAGAGGAGAGTGCAAAAGCTGGTTTGAAACTCAACATTAAGAAAATGAAGATCATGGCATCTGGCCCTATCACTTCCTGGCATATAGAAGGGGAAGAAATGGAAGCAGTGACAGATTTTACTTTCTTGGGCTCCAAGATCACCACAGACGGTGACTGTAGCCATGAAATTAAAAGACGCTTGCTCCTTGGGAAGAAAGCTATGGCCAACCTAGACAGCATAGTAAGAAGCAGAGACATCACCTTGCCGACAAAGGTCTGTCTAATCAAAGCTATGGTTTTCCCAGTAGTAATGTATGGCTGTGAGAGCTGGACTATAAGGAAGGCTGAGCGCCGAAGAATGGATGCTTTCGAACTGTGGTGCTGGAGAAGACTCTTACGAGTTCCCTGGACTGCAAGGAGGTCAAATCAGTCCATCCTAAAGGAAATCAACCCTGAGTGCTCATTGGAAGGACAGATCCTGAAGCTGAAGCTCAAATATTTTGGCCACCTAATGCGAAGAGAAAACTCCCTGGAAAAGACCCTGATGCTGGGAAAGACTGAAGGCAAAAGGAGAAGGGGACGGCAGAGGATGAGATGGCTAGATAGCATCACGGATGCAATGAATATGAACTTGAGCACACTCCGGGAGAGAGCGCAGGACAGGAAGGCCTGGCGTGCTATGGTCCATGGGGTCACGAAGAGTCGGACATGACTGAACGACTGAACAACAACAAAAGGTTGTCAGGCACCTTTCATTCCACCATCCACAGAACTGGATTGCTTTTAGGTTCTGATTTTGCACAAATTTGCACATGCAAAAATGTACAAATCCCCCTCCCCCGGTGCATTTTCATGCTTTAGCCTATGGGAGAAATGCACATTTTCTGCCATTTTTTTTAAAAATGCATAGTTTTCTATGATAAAATTTGTGCAAAATTCCCAGAGGTCAGAAAAACAGTTCGTAATTCCATGGAATCTGCCTGACAGGGGAAAAGCTGATCTGATGCAGAATCCATGGGTTAGATTCATAAAAATCCAAACCCATTTGGTTGTGTTACGGATTTCTCCAGCATCCCTACTCTTTAGCTGTAATGTAAGGGGGGAAAGCTTAAAGGTATATAATTTTAATGGGTACACCATTAGTGAGAAGAAACTACTGATACTTTTAAGGTGAGCCAGGCAGAAATAAAACCAACCTCTCCTCAACAGCAGGAGAAGGTAAAGCAAAAGCACCAGGCAGTTGGGATTTGGAGTGGATAGATAACGTTTGTTGCTCCCCAGTGTTTAAATAAATTCAGACCGAAGGTTTGATTATCACATTGATCAGTTGATTAAAATTACTCTGCTGAATTTTGGTATTACCTACCATGCAGACCTACAAGAGATATTGTCTGAGCCAAGAAGCATGAAAGGTTACCTTGCATCTCAAATCTTAACGCCATCCTTAGATGATAGCAATGTCATTTATAGAATAGCAGGAATGGTAGGTGTGAATAACCCAAATGTTCTGTATGGCTGCATGTGTTCTTGATTTAGTTGGGGCAGAGATCAACACTTTGGAAACAGTAGCACTGTAGAAGCTCTAAGTTATATACAATCAGGAAGTAAAACCTGCTCTTGGATGATTTCAAGCCTAATTATGCAGACTCAAGAGATTTCGATAAGCATTTCACATTACATAATCTGAGCTTTGGGCCGTTATCTGAACAGCACTGAGGAAAGGCTTACTATGTGTTGTTGCTACTGCTGCTTCTGTAAGCTAAAAATGTTTTTTTTTTTTAAACTGCTGCCACTTTTGCATTTTTTTGGGTATGCAGAAAAATTTCTGTGACTGCACAAGATTAAACCATTGTCCCAACAGTGAGAATTTACTTTTGTAGCAACTTATTTCTCTGAATCCTCATTTTCATTAACATGCTTTGCACTGGAATCAGAAGGGGGGGGAAGCAAATCTGCACCTAAGGAAAGTATAGTAGAAATGCTTGATTTTCTTTGGATATCAGCAGTGCACAGTTGCTGTAGAATTTACACAGTGGCACTGGAGTTTTTGTAGTTTTCTATAAAGCGTTCCATGTTCCTTTCCCAGGAAAGGTGAATGGCCATATCCTTGTTGTGACCATTTCTCCTTTGGGAGGCCAGATATAGAGCTAGCAAGTTAACACAATGTTGTGTTTTTTACAACACAATAATGTGTTATATCGTATATGTCTTGTTAGTTACAGTTGTGCAGTCTGTTGTTTTCATCAATAAGGATACATCAGTATATGACAAAGAAGTACAAATGTTTGCTGGTTTAAGCAGCAATCTTATAGAAGGTGGGATTGACCTGTTCATTGTCTCTTCAAGCACTGATACTAATATATACTGCTTTAATAAATGTACTTATCTAGCCTGCAGGCCACTTATATTATTACATTAAGGAGAGAGAAAAAATGAAGAACATCTTATTTTGCCTTGCCTTACAGGGGAAGGCATGGGTTCCACAATGCATTACTGTTGACTTTAGATATTATTTTATAAAGTCATAATTGACTCTTTACAAACATTCCAATGAATTTAAACATGTTCCTTGCCTCATTTTTCATGTAAACTAAAGTTTAATGTAGACAATAAAGCAATCCCATGACCCTTGGTAGAGCCTACTTCTGATGAATATTTGGGGGTGGGATATAAAAATTGCTTTAGATTCCTGAGGTGCTGAATACCTGTCCTAGACATACATTTGATGTGGTGGTCTTGTTTCTTTAAATGCCCTCTTTCTCACCCCCCCCATCTCTCCATATGTTTTAGCAGCTAATAACAATGAGTGCAAATTCCTCCAGTATCTGACAACTCATAAAACTTTCAATACTTTGTCAGTCTGCTAGTCAAGGTTCAGTCAGAAGGGGAAGATGCATTTCACTGTTGTGGTTTATTGTGACAGAGCTGGTATGTTAAAAAAATGCAAAGGTTGAAAAGAAATGAAAAAGGTCTGGAATGAATGGGTGAATGTGGAAAAAAACCCATAACAATCCCTGTCCAGTTGTTGTTGCTGTTGTTGTTATCATCATCATCATGATCATCATCATGATCATGATCATCATCATTTTGTGAACCGCCCAGAGAGTTTCGGCTATTGGGCGGTATAGAAATGAAATAAATAAATAAATAAATAATCATCTTCATCATCATCATCATCATCATTATATCTGCTCTGAAAAAGAGTAGTTTAGATACCAGATGAGATGGGCCAAGTTGTTTTCTATTCTAGCCAGGCCAGACCTTTCCCAGCATCAGATAGAACCAAGAGTTAAAAAGTTGATGTGGAATGAATCCAGGGAAGGTATGGGGGAAGTTAGCAGCTGGAAGTGCTCCTGATCAAAGACCTAATCCAGTCAGATCTTAGTGAAATAAGTTGTTTTCACCTTCCCCCTTATACAACCAGTGAGTTGACCCCTGAGAACTTCCGAGGAAGCCTTATTGGTTGTTCTATGATGAATAGAGTGTCACCAAGTTACAGCATGAGAAATAGCCTTCTCAGAAGTGCCACCCACCCTCTGGATCACACACTGTTCAAGAGGCAGAAAGTGTGTCATCATTTAAACTTGTCCTGAAGACATATTTGTTTACACAGGCTTTCCTGACTTGAAATGGATTATGACACTGCTGTGTTTTATGTTTGTCTTGTTGTAATATTTTTAGGTATTTATTGTTCTCTCATTCTTTCTCTGTTTGTAGATTGATTTTATACTGTATTTTATTATCTATAATTATGTACATATACTAAGCTATTACAAATATAAGTATACATAAATTCATATGAAAACAGGATTCTGAGGAAGAACAGCAATCCGTGGGAGAAGAGCTCGCTCATCTCTCACAAGCACAGCAGCTGGCAGAGATTCCTCCTGCCAGCATTCTTGAGAGAGATAGTGACCCTGGCAGTGAGAGAGAATTGAGGGGGGCTTGCTGGACGCTCGGCGCAGACGCAGGGAGCAGTGACAGATGGAGGGCGCCGAAAGGAGGCGCTCCGCTTGTTTGGTGCTAAAATAATGGTCGCATCCTGAGGACCCAAGTGTAAGAGGGAGGATCTCTCCATAGCCCATAACAGTCTTCCCGCGGTTCTCCTTCAAACGGGGACCAACTGCCTTACCTGGAGCTTAGGCTACTCTGCTATCTTTCCCCAGTGCTGTTCCTTGCTTAGTCACTAGTGATTAGTATCTGAAAGAGTCATAAAGTAATAATGGAATAAAGCCTTGGAAAGAATCCTCGTCGTCTGTGTCCTGAGTTGGCTATGGGAGGGGACTACAAGAGGCAGCTAGGGCGCTCATGACAGAAAGGGAATAACAAAGCACACAAGAATGAAAGTAACATTTGGAAACAATATTTCAGGCAGAAAATAGCAAAAGTTGCCTACACCTGTCTGTACATACCGAGGCCTGGGTTTTCAATAGGACAGGGCCCAAAAGGTGATGCTTGAAGTCACAAGCCAAAAGCAAAATGAAAGATAAAGGTTAAGGATAGCTACATCCCCCTCTTTTTATGCTCAAACCACTGACAACTACGAGAAGATCTCTGTTAACAAATCATAGGCTGGATGGAACAGCATTCCTAAACTGGTGGTGGTGGTGGGGTAACGGTTCCCATGCGAGCGCAGCTGAGATTATTCAGTCCAATTAACTAGTCTTGCTCTGACCTTGGAGCTAGTGGTTGTATCACTACGTACAACATCAGCCTGGCCAAATGGAGCCTTACAGATGGGGCACAAAATGAAAATGCATGTTCTTGACATTGCTTTTCCTATTTTCCTATATGTGAGAGAAGTAATTTGCTGTATATATTATGGGAAATAACACTCCTGTTCAGAGGGACAAACTAGAAAACTGTCTAGATGCCACTTTATTATATTAATGAAAGATGTTATTTGCTACTGAGACATTAGCTTCTCGTGGTTCCAATCTTCATGCATCAAGTACAACCACTTAAAATAATAGGTAAGAAAAATTCCACAGGGTCTCTGCCTGTTTTGTATAAGTACTGAGCAAACCTCAACATGGAATGGCAAACATATATCTTTCAAAGATGTGACATTTTCCCCAAAGCTTGATCTTAAATGGGCTACTATCTAAATACGATAATGGAAGTAATTTACAAAATTGGTCTGGATGCATATGAAGGCAATGCAACAGCCATGGACTACATCATTGATAATATTATCCATGCACTTGGTAGTCCATTAGCAGAGTGATTTGTCTGAGAGAGTTGGAAACCAATAGCCGGTCCACTCTTTTAAACTTGCCAACATGCACACAAAACAGATCTGCAGCAACCCAACATACAGTGCTCGAATTATGAGGTGAATAGTAGGGGTCTTTAATGACATCCAGAAGCCGTATCATTTACCTCCCTCCAGTTTTAGCCCTTCACAGCTTCGGGCCACACTACTTACACAACCTCCTTTTCCCATACATTTCTGCCTATGCCCTGGGATCGTCATCTAGGGATCTGCTCCAAGTGCCACCACATACTGAGATTCGGTGGCTTCCTACTTGTGAGTGGCCCTTTTCTGCAGTGATCCCCAAATTGTGGAATGCCCTCCTAGAGAAGTCTATCTGGTGCCTACTGTGCTGACTTTCCAGTGGCAGCCAAAGGCATTTTTATTCTCCCAGGCCTTTTAAAAGGCTTTTAACTGCTGTCAGCTTTATTTTTAATGATACAGCTAATGCTGAGTTTTAAAATAATATTTCTCTATGTTTTAGCTGCTTGGGTTATCTCTTTTAAATAACTTTGAATTACTGTTGCTGCTTTTAAAACAATTATTTTAATGTGTTTTACCATTGATTTTGTCATTGGTTGTATTGTATTTGCTTTTACTATGTCTGTCACCCTGAGACCTTTGGCCATAAGGCAACTCTATTATTATTATTATTATTATTATTATTATTATTCCTCCAAAACTCTCTCCACCCCATAATATTTTTGAAACAGTAACTAATTGGGCAAGAACAAAAGTAAGGGAGGCAGGTCTCTTCTGGCTGTCCTGTAATTCACACACAGCAGTTTAGTTTGATTTAGCCCTATTGATATCTTTGGGGTTCAATGTGTCTACGTCTGTGATGGATTGTGGCCCTGTTCTTTTTCTTGCTATTCCTGCTGCTTTCATTGATGAATAGAGCAAGTGATAATCAGGGGTCATGGGAAAAAATGGATTACACTTCACAATTTAAAGAACTGTCATTGAGATGCATGCATTTCTCAAGATCGCACATTAAATGAAGGCGTGGTTCATAAGCATCATATGCAATTAGGAGATAGCTTGAGGAAAATGTGGTCCTTTGAACTATTGAACTTATAACCTGACATGAGAAATATATGTTTTAAGAACTTAATAGCTAAAGTAGAGTACTTAAAGGCATAGGTGAAAGGTGTGTGAAGTGTGGGCCAGAATACTATTATGAAGACCTGAAAAAAATATTGCATGGATGCTCATTGCTTTTCAATGTAACATTACAAAAGCATCAGGAAAAAAAAAACACCCACGTCTGTTTACATTCTCTCTCGCATATTCCCAAAGTCTGCATCTCTCTTTTTCTCCTTGTACAAGTAGCTACTGAAGAACACCCAGCAGCTATGCTGGTTTGTCAGATACAATATGGAGAGGCATGTGTGTCATACTTTAGGTTGAATCATGTCCTGTGTGTGTACTGATTGTGGGGTGAGGGAAGAGATATAAGGTTAGATATAAGGTTAAACATACAAATATTTTGTGATGGTGACATTTTAAAAGCTGATTTTTCTAAAGGATAAATTAAATTTGATTGACAGAATAATAGGTCTATGTATATACGGAAATTTCATTTTGATCCGTTGTTGACAAGAATTTGCCATGTTTGCACCCCCAAACTCAAACACCGCTGCATTTTTCAGGAAAGCTTGCATATTCTTGCACTTACGTGCTTTTTGGAAAGCAATATGTATTTTCGTGCTTTAGACAATGGGAGAAGCTATGCATCTGGGTACTCACTTTTAAAAAAATGCACATCCAAATGTGTACTTTTCTCTTTCAAATGAACAGACTAAAAGCTTGTGATTGGAAATGGAAATGAAGCAAACCAAGCTTTGAAGTGGAACTCAGAGAACCTTGAAGAGTTCAAGCTTTGCTTATTTCCCCATCCCTAAATAGATTTCATATTTCAAAAGCTGTAAGTTTTGGGTGGGTTTGAATACTAGAAGACCTTACCAGAAGGAGCTGTCACATTTTGATTCCTGCATTGTGAGCCATGCAAGTCCAGTTCAAATTAGGGATGGGCGGAATGCTTACCTGCCATTCCAGGGGGGTGTCTGTTCCTCCCTCCCGGAATCCTCTTCGGCTGGCTTTGCTGCTCCATGGTGATTCCACAGAGCTGCTGGCTGGCTCCGAAGTGCCAGCCATGCGGCCACCATGCCGTATCTCTGGTTGAAGGGAGGGAACTGACTGTAGGGATGGCAGAGAATTTCTCCACGAATCTCGGGGAGGCCGAATGCCAGCGCATTCGACCCCCTGAAATTGGTGGAGAAACGGTCTGCCCCCCCGCCCCCCCGGGACGGGTCTTACCTTGTGTGAATGTCCCTGGCGGCGGTGGCGGCTCCAGCGGCAGTTCAGCGGTGGCGGCTGTGGCGGCTGACCAGCTGCCGCCACCACCATTTCCAAGTTAAAAACACCCAAACAAAAAAAAACGTGATAGGCTACGTAAAGATTTACGTAGCCTATCATGGCTAGATTTTTAAAAAACACCATGATAGGCTACAAAAATGTTTATGTAGCCATCACAGCTGAGTGAAAAAAAAAAACCGCGCGTACGCAAATGGCGGTGCCCATAGGTGCCGCCATTTGCATTCCTTATTTGGGCACGTGTAGTCTATGTAAACATTTATGTAGACTACGGCGAAAATAAGGGCAACGCTATTTGCATTGCCCTTATTTTCGCCGTAGTCTATGTAAATGTTTACGTAGACTACACGTGCCAAGATAAGGAATGCAAATGGCGGCGCCCATGGGCGCCGCCATTTGCGTACGCGCGTGTTTTTTTTTCACTCAGCCATGATAGGCTACGTAAACATTTACGTAGCCTATCACAGCTGACTGCAGGGACGCAAACGGCGGCTATGGCCGCCGCCATTTGTGTCCTGGCAGGACAGGATTCGCGGCGGGAAGGACGGGGTGCCTCACCCCTGGCCAGAATTTCAGAGGGGAGGGACGGGGCGCCTCCCCCCCACCGCGAATCAACTTTCGGGTTCAGGTAAGTGACTTTCGTACATCCCTAAGACTGTGGACGCAAATGGCGTCCAGGATGCCATTTGTGGCCATAAAGGCCTTAGTTTAAGGTAAATGCAGCCATCAATGGCTGCATTTACCTTAAACTAAGGCCTTTACAGCCACAAATGGCGTCCTGGACACCATTTGCATCCACAGTCACTTCCCTTCAACCAGTGATACAGCATGGTGGCCGTATTGCTGGCAATCCGGAGCCAAAGGCTCTGGTCAAAGAGAATTCCTCCTGGAGGAGGGGGTAAGTCTTCTGTTCCGCCATGGACTCCGGGGTAGGGATGTACGAATCCCTTACCTGGCTCCGCAGTGGGGGATCCACGGTGGCGGGGAGGTGCTCTGTCCCTCCCCCTGGAATCCTCCCTGGCTGGCTCCACTCCACAGTGGCTTCACGGAGCTGCTGGCCAGGGCCATCCGCAGCCAGAGTTCCGGCCGTGGCCGGGCTGCTGCGGACGCAAATGGCAGCCATCTTAGTGGCCGCAATTTGCATCCTGCCAGGCTGCCATGATAGGCTACATAAGTATTTACCTAGCCTATCACGGCAAAGAGCAGGGACGCAAATGGTGGCCGCTACGCCATTTGCTCTGCTGCTCTTTCCGTGATAGGCTACGTAAGTATTTATGTATTTACTCAGCCTATCACAGAAAGAGCAGCGATGCAAATGGCGTAGCAGCCACCGTTTGCATCCCTGCTCTTTGTCGTGATAGGCTACATAAATACTTATGTAGCCTATCACGACAGCCTGGCAAGACGCAAATGGCGGCCGCAGCAGCCGGCTGAGAGACCAACCACCGCCAGAGCCGCCGCCAGAGCTGCCATCGCCGGAGCATCCGCCCCAGGTAAGCTTTGTCCCGGGGGGATTCTGCGGGGTGGCAGGGTGTGGGAGGCCATTCCGCCACGGGTTTCAGGGGGCTGAATGCCAGTGCATTTGGCCTCACTGAAATCCGTGGCGGAATTCTCCACCATCCGTACTCCGGGGGGCCAGATTCTTTAGAATCCAGCCACATTGGAGTCTGTGGCAGAATTCTCCTCCATCCCTAGTTCAAAACCTAGCAGCTCCTGGCACTGCAAAATCTACTTCTCCAATCTAAGTAGCATCTTCCTGAAGCTGCATTGATAAGATCTGGAAGTTCTAATCACAGATTTCCTAAGTCATGCCTAGTTTGGCCTTCAGTTTGTGATCTTGGCCAAGTCTCATGTATCCATTTAGTCCAGCATTCTAAACTCAGCATTGTCCAGCTAAATGTATCTGGGAAAGCTCACAATAGTCACCCCATATTGCTTACTTGTAACATCTGATGTTCAGAGCTATACAGCTACTGAACACGGATGTTCTACTTAATTATTATGGGTAATGGAGGGGGCTCCATGGGTGGATCTGGGCTGAAGGAGGTAGGAAGAGCTTTGGGTGGGTGTTGCTGAGCAAAGGTATGGTGAGAGCAACAAGGAAGGTTGGGTGGAATTCATACCACTCCCACTTTTTGAATGCATGGACTTGGACTTCCAGTGAGCAGACATGACTAAGAGAAGGAAGCCTTTCAGTTATGTTAAGGCAGTCATTGGTCATCATTGGTCAACACCTACAAGTTTCACGGTTTCTGAAACTAATGTCCAGAATGAAAAGGGAACGGAAAGTAGAAACTTCTGGGTCTAATACAGTTTACGAGCTTTGGTAATTTTTGTATGGCATTAACCTTGATACTACTGGTAAAGATTCATTGCCACAAGTGGGATCTAAGAAAACACATTTCCTACTTCTCACCTTCACTCAGACTTGTGAGAACAGTTTAGCAAGGGGGAAGACCGTTCCCTTATTTTTAGCAGTAGAGTGAAAAGCATTAAAAGTCAATTATTCGTTTCTCGCTTTTAAAGACACTTCTTGAGGCTGCAGGGCTGAGCCTTCCAAGATGCTCTAGAGCAGCCTTCCCCAACATGGTGCTCTCCAGATGTGTTGGATTACAATGTCTATCATCCCCACCCAGCACGGTTGTAGCAGATTAGCTTCTAAAAACTTCTTTTTAACTGCTGTGCTACCATAACAAAGTTAGCAATCCTATGTATCTGTCTTGATCACACAAGGAATATCTCATGTTGAACTAATAATTAGCACTTTAGATACCTGACGACATCCCTGATTATATATATATTTTCCTCTTAGCTCAGTGTATATTGGATTGTAAATGTGGCTTGGATCAAAAGTCTCTGAACCAAATATACAAAGTCATTGGGCGTTAGAAATCTTAGTGCGTGTTAAGCTTAGGGCTGGATGAGAATTCTGTTTGTTTTGGTAAGGATCTACCAAAATTCACAAAGTTCATCATATTCAGGATGGAATGAACTTGAGATTTAAACATGCAAATGTGTAAGACAGTAAAACTTGACAGATTCATCTATGCCTAGGTAAGATACCTTTGAGAATCTGTGTTGGCATACCTTGAAATCTTGGTGCCAAAAAGCCTAAGGATCAGATTGTGGAACTAATTTTCCAGTATATGTATTGTTTGATGTATCAATAGCTATGAGGCCTGGTTTTTCTCCAGGTCTTGATGTGTGCAGGTGATTTGTGATAAATCTATAGTCCAAGTTCCAGTAGAGATGGATGAATCAGTTTATTTTCAGTCTGTACTTCTACTTTTGCATATGTCTGCTCCATCCTGTTTCCATGTCAATCTGTTGCTGCTGTTGTTGTTATTTTTTTTAAATCCTCATAAAAATCCACATTTAAATAAGAATTTTAATAGGCATTTTAAGACTACTGGGCTGAAGCATTTGGCCCAGCAATTTTTGTACATTTTCAGGAGTGGGATAATATGAAAATGTCCCCTAAAGATTGGTTTCAAAGTGGGCAAATCCTAAGAATTTGGGGAAGGGTCACTTACCTTTAAATATGTGGTCTCTCTCTCTCTTTCTCTCTCAGTCTTCCTTCCTTCCTTCCTTCCTTCCTTCCTTCCTTCCTTCGTTTGTGTTTCTTTCTTTTTTTACCTCCACCCCCAGCCCCTAATTCGGACTGTGCCTTGGCTGCTCTCAGCAGCCTGGCTGTATTCTTGGGGCAGAATACCCCTGAGAACAATG
This sequence comes from Heloderma suspectum, assembly GCF_057233095.1. Classification (NCBI taxonomy): domain Eukaryota; kingdom Metazoa; phylum Chordata; class Lepidosauria; order Squamata; family Helodermatidae; genus Heloderma; species Heloderma suspectum. Next base: position 53,827,693 of record NC_139460.1, on the reverse strand, counting down.
CTACATCATAGTGTTGCACCCAGGACTGGGGATGGTGCAGGCCGGGTGCTCAACTGGGTCTGGGAGTCTACCAGACTCCCCCCTAGTCCCCCCCCCCAAATCCAGCTTGGCAAGCTGCTGCCCCTGCCTGCTGAGCTGTGCGAGCAGCCGGGACTTACTGGACCTGTTCGCTCATGCCTGGCAGCCGCCTGTCCTCCTTTCAAGCTGCCATCTTTTATGCAAGATGAGGCTCTATATTTTGTATATTTGCTGTTGTGCACAATGGCAGCCGTAAAGGCCTCTAATGTTGTGGAAATGGCTCTTTACGGCCACTGTTACGTGCAACAGTATATTTACATAAGTATAGAGATCCATCTTTGATAAAAGATGGCAGCTTACACAGAGTGGACAGCTGCGGTGCACTCCCAGACAGCTCTGCAAGCCCTCCCAGGGCTTGTGCATCCTGGCTCGCGCGGGTGAGTGGCACTGGTGGCTGCTCGAACTCCCACTGAGCACAGACTCTGGTGGGTCCGCCCATCCCCCCCAGGACCATTCTTTGAAGGGGGGAAGATAGCTGCCCCCACTGAATAATCTTTTGATTAACATTCTAATATAGTTAACATGGAGTCAGCCATCATAGTCAATGGTAAGGGATGATGAGAGTTGTAGTCCAACAACACCTGGAAGGCCACACATCCCCCAACCCTGGCTTAGGGAAAGAAGTCACCTTCGAGCAACAGTATTTTATTGCATTGCATTTAAACACCATGATTGGGATCCAGACATAGTCATATGTAGAGTAGCCCCTTTGAAATCAGTGGGACTTAAGTTAGTCATGAATAACATAGGTCCCATTGATTTCAATGTATCTAAGTATGCTGAGGACTAGATCCAAGCCATGGTGTTTAAATACAATGAAATTAAGTCCACTGATTCTCATAGGTGATACTGCAGGAGTTTAAGAAGTAGTGATGTTCACCACTGGAAATAATCATAATTCCTCACTCTGCAAGTCACTTCCTAAGACACAAGAAAGAGTTTGTTCCATCACATTTACTTTGCCCCCTCAAATCTTTTTCTGCTGCTGCCACGGTCATACACACTCTAGATGGTCCTCTTACTTGACAGCACAATATCCTCTAGATGTACTTTAGAAAATGTCAATCTGACTATATAATTCATTTACTTAGCTCTTATCTGGGAAACGGATACCTGCTGGCAGGAAAATTGCAGTATAATGGGTTTCATAATTTTCTAAATGTTTCTGACTTCCAGAATTGGAGGATGGGAGCAAATGGACCAATCTTAACTACAGTTTTAAGCTAAGGATACACTGCTAATGTGTGTTCTCAGCTTTAATACAAAATGACTGGTCTGGCACTGACTGGCTACCTGGTTTATTGTTTCCCAGACTCATTCTTGGCAGAACTCGGGGGGGGGGAAGAAAAAGTATATTCTCAGGGAGTTGGAATGTGGCAAAATATTTCTGTGCTGAATACACAATTACACACATGTGTGCGCGCACACACGCGCGCTGTCAGCTTCAGAATTTTTGTGATTTTGGAAGATGTTCAATGGTAGTGCAGCTCAATGAACTTGTACTTTCCATAGGGATGTGCAATTCTGTCAGTTTCCCTTTCTCCTGCATCTGAAGTTTTAAAATATCAAGTTCTGTTAGATGTGAACATTGTGAATTTTGTTAAACTCTTATCAGAAATGAACTGAAACAAAACAAAATTCTCACACAGCTGGAATGGCCAGTTTCAATAGATTTTGTTTAATATATACTGTTTAAATTCATTTTTCTGTATGCCTCCCTGAGAACTTAAGGATATAGAGTGGGATACAAATGTTTAAATGAATGAATGAATGAATGAATGAATGAATGAATGAATGACTGGGGACACCTGTTCCCAGCATGAAGAGGAGTATGATGCAGCTGTTAAAGCTTAGGAACCAGTCAGAAAAAAAAGCTGTGGCAACCTCAGTTAAGGGCTGGCATGCACAGGGATTCAAAGCCAGATTTTTAAGAGCAAAGCACACTTAGACCTGGGCCTGTCAGTTTTGGTTTCTCCCACATTTGATTTCATTTAATCTCAAGTTCTTTTTGCATTGAATATTGAGAACTTTGCAAATTTTGGTAAAGTTTCCTCAGAATGGAACTGGAGCAAAATTCTCACCCATCCTTAATTTTCCATTGGCAAATATAAACTATCAAGAAGAGCATTTGAGACCACTTAATTTGGCCCTCTCTAACTTTTGTGTATAGCTTGCTTGGAACCTGATAATGGCCTAAAAAGTCCATTTAATGAACTGTGCTGGTGGCTACTCCAACACACTTGATTTTGTGACACAAATTGTGCCTGGGTGGAAGCTGGAAAGAACAGTTTTGGTAGTCTGAATGAGGGCAAGTAAAGAATAACCATGTAAATTCTTAATCTTCCTGGGAGAAGTTGCCAATATGTGCTGTTTAGACTGTGAGGGCCAAGACTACTGGTGGCAATGGAAGCTTCTGTCTCACTACAAATAGTAGCTGGTGAGGATGATTTTCACTGGAACCACAGCAGTAGGGACAGGATCAAATTCTTCCTTCTCACCCCCTGAAGTCCTGATGTTGCTCAGACTCTCCCTGGAATACTATATGCACAACAAAAACTGTGCATGTTAATTGTATTCATGCAGTTCATGTCATGTGTTTGATCATGGGTTGGATCCAGATTTAGATATGCACTATTTATTCATTCATTCGTTCATTCATTCATTCATTGCATTTATATCCCACCAGTTTCCCCCTTTTTAAGAAATCCAAGGCGGCGTACATAATACTCCTCATCTCCATTTTATCCTCACAACAACAACCCTGTGAGGTAGGGATGTACGAAAGTCACTGTTTCACGGATCTGCTTCGCGGTGGGGGGGGAGGCACTCCGTCCCTCCCCCTGTAATCCTCGATGGGGGAGAGGCACTCCATCCCTCCCCCCCAGAGTCCTGCCCGGCCGGCTCCGCTCAGCGGGGATTCCGTGGAGCCACCAGCTGGCTCCGCCCACAGCAGGACATCTGGCTGCTGGGCAGCAGGGACGCAAATGGCGGCTGCCATAGCCGCTGCCATTTGCGTTCCTGTATTTAATCATGATAGGCTACATAAATATTTATGTAGCCTATCACGGCAAAGTAAAAAAAAAACATGTACGCAAATGGCGGTGGCTATGTAGGCCACCATTTGCATTCCTTTTTTCACCGTTTTAGCCTACGTAAATATTTATGTAGGCTAAAATGGCGAAAAAAAGGAACGCAAATGGCGGCGGCCATAGCCGCCGCCATTTGCGTACGTTGGTTTTTTTTTTACCTTGCCATGATAGGTTACGTAAATACTTACGTAGCCTATCACAGCCTCCGCAGGGATGCAAAAGGCGTTCCTGCATTAGTATTTATGTAGCCTATCACGTCTATGATGGGGAAGTGAATGGTGGCCGTGAAGGCAGCCGCCATTCGCTAGTTGGCGCGGACGGATAGCAGGTAAGTGCTCTGTTTCGCTCGCATGTAGTGGGTTGGGGGCTCCGTTCCAGGCCCATTTCGCAGGGTGGGGGGCGGGGGGCTTCATTCTACCATGAATTTCGGGGGGCTGGATGCACTGGCATTCGGCCCCACCGAAATCCGTGGCGGAATTCTCTGCCATCCCTACTGTGAGGTAGGTTGGGCTGAGAGTCTGGGACTGGCCCAAAGTCATCCAGTGAGCTTCCATGGCTGAGTGTGGACTAGAACCTGGATCTCCTGGCTCCCAGTCCAGCACTCTCACCACTACACCACGCTGGCTCTCAGTGTGCAATAGGGCTGCCAGAAGCTGACATCCCTCCCCCACTTGGCAGTTTCTTCAGCCCCCTAATATGCTATACAGAGGGTCAGAGTGGAGTGGGGGATCTCTGAAAATCAGGCAGAGGCACCTTCCATGAGTGTAGCCCTTCTGTCAATGGAAAGCAGATCTTGGTAGGGATGGCGGAGAATTCCACCACGGATTTCAGTGAGGCCGATTGCACTGGCATTCGGCCCCCCGAAACCCATGGCAGAATGGCCTCCCACCCCCCGCCACCTCGCGGAATAGCCCCGGAATGAAACTTACCTGGGGCTCTGGCTGCGGCAGCTGCTGCGGCGGCTCTGGCAGTGGCCGTGGCGGCCGGTCTTTCGACCGGCTGCCACGGCCGCCATTTGCGTCCTGCAAGGCTGCTGTGATAGGCTATGTAAGTATTTACGTAGCCTATCACGGCAAAGAGCAGGGACACAAACGGCAGCCGCTACGCTGTTTGCACCGCTGCTCTTTCCGTGATAGGCTACAAAAGTATTTACGTAGCCTATCACAGTAAAGGCAGCCATGCAAATGGCGTAGTGGCTGCCATTTGCGTAGCTGCCTTTACTGTGATAGGCTACGTAAATACTTACTTAGCCTATCATGGAAAAAGCAGTGTAGGGATGTATGAATCCCTTACCTGGTTCCGGTCGGGGCATCTACTGGGGGGAGGGAGGCAGTCCGTCCCTCCCACTGGAATCCTCGCTGGGGGGGGAGGCAATCTGGTCCTCCCCCCTGGAATCCTGCCTGGCCGGCTCTGCTCTGTGGCGGCTCTGCAGAGCAGCTGGCCAGGGCCGTCCGCAGCTGGACTTCCATCCGTGGACGGGCTGCTACGGATGCAAATGGCAGCCGCCGTAGCGGCCACCATTTGTGTCCTTCCAGGCTGCCGTGATGGCATGCCGCCCCCAAAATGGCGTACAGAAATGGCGGCACCTATGGCGGCCGCTATTTGCGTTCCCTATTTTTCACCATTCTAGCCTACGTAAATATTTACGTAGGCTAGAATGGCGAAAAATAAAGGAACGCAAATAGGGCCCACTACGCTATTTGCGTTCCCCCTTTTTTTTCACCGTAATTGCCTACATAAATATTTACGTAGGCTAGAATGACAAGAAATAGGGAACGCAAATGGCAGCCACCGTAGCCACTGCCATTTGCATATGCTGGGTTTTTTTTTGGGGGGTTAGCTGTGATAGGCTATGTAAATTCTTACATAGCCTATCACAGCTGCAAGGATGGCAATGGCGGTGGCAGCAGCCCAGTTGCGGCCAGCCAGGAGATCAGCTGCCTGAGCCGCCGCCGCCAGAGCCGCCGCTGGAGCCACCGCCAGCGGAACCACTGCCGCCAAATCCACCACATCCACCCCAAGTAAGTGCCGTCCTGGGGGGATTCCGCGGGGGGGCAGGGGGCAGGAGGCCGTTCCGCCACGGATTCTGGGGGGCGGATTCTAAAGAATCCCACCTCACTGGAATCCGTGGCGGAATTCTCTGCCAACCCTAGCTCAAAGGCAGACAGCCCTGTAGCTGCATCGGGTACTCACCAGGCCCTTCAGAAGCTCATGCAGTGATGCACACAGGGGTGGGCAGTGGCTTTGCGAGTGCCTGACAATGCTGGACATGGGTGAATCTGTCCATATCTACTGTTACCTACCCTGAACTGTTGGAGTGATTATTTTGTACTTCAAAATAAATGCTTGATTATTTCTAACTTTAATTTCATTCTCACATTTTGAAATTTCAAACGGGAGATGGTTCGTGTCCCAATTTGAGCTGGTTGAAGATGCCAGCAATATCTATGTCTTCAGACTTTCACCTGCAGCTTTTAAGTTAGTAAATTCTGTTGTTTTTAAAGAAAACTACAAACAAGATTGCATTTTTTAAAAAGAATAAAACTTAGCTGAAGTGAGAAAATAGTTGCAAATATAGTTTGTTTGTAAGTGGAACTAATAACATTAAAATTGCCCTCACTTACATCGCACAGTCACACGCTTACGCATGCACATTTGAGATATGTGTACTGTAAAGTCATCTACTGACCTCTTCCAGATACTAATAATAAGCAAAGAGTCAGCAGCTGCCCTTTACACTAGGAGAAAGCTCTAACGGGAGTTTAAAAAATTGTTGTAAATGCAGTACATGCCAAGATAAGGGTAAGTGAAACTTATGCTTGCAGCTGTAAATAACTGCATCTTGAAAATAACTCCATCTTTAAAACAAAAATGGAAATATGTGTTATGTGTAAGAAGAGTGATGCCAGTTCCATGGGTTGGTGTTCACCACCATGCATACTCTGCCATAAGTCTGCACTTCATTGGCTTTTTCTCACTCCCCACAATTTTTCTCACCCCCCTCAAACAGAAGTCAATAGAAAGTTTGCAGGGGGGATGGTAGGGATGGCAGAGAATTCTGTCATGGATCTCGGTGAGGCCGAATGCCAGTGCATTCGGCCCCCTGAAATCTGTGGCGGAATGGCCTACCCCCCCCACAGATCCCCCCGGGATGAGACTTACCTGGGGAGGATCTTCCAGGTGCCATTTCCAGTCTTGGTTAAAAAAAAAAAGACATGATAGGCTACGTAAAGATTTACGTAGCCTAACATGGCTGGGTGGGTTTAAAGAAAAAAAAAAGATGTCATAGGCTACGTAAAGATTTACGTAGCCTATCATGGCTGGGTGCGTTTAAAAAAAACACACACACCTGCGTATGCAAATGGCAGCAGCTACGGCCGCCACCATTTGCATTCCTTCTTTTTGGCCGTCTTAGTCTACGTAAATATTTACATAGAATATGATGGCGAAAATAAAGGGGAACGCAAATAGCGTAGCGGGCACTATTTGTGTCCCCTTTTGATTCACCGTTTTAGCCTACATAAAGATTTGTGTAGGCTAAAACGGTGAATCAAAAAAGGATGCAAATAGCTCCCGCTACGCTATTTGCGTTCCCCTTTATTTTTGCCCTCATAGTCTATGTAAATATTTACGTAGACTAAGACGGCCAAAAAGAATGCAAATGGCGGCAGCCGTAGCCGCCATTTGCGTATGCGGTTTTTTTGTTTGTTTGTTTTACCCAGAGCCCTCCGTGGCTGGAAATTCAGCTGAGGACGGCTCTGGCTTGGCTGGGCCTGGCCTGCTGCTCCGCAGAGCTGCCGCGGAGCACAGCTGGCCATTGGAGGATTCCAGGGGGGGAGGAACGGAGTGCTTCCCCCCCATTGAGGATTCCGGGGGGAGGGACGGAATGCCTCCCCCCCACCATAAACACAATCTGCGAACAGGTAAGTCACTTTCGTACATCCCTAGGGGATGGACATTCAAGCTTATGGAATTATTGCTGCTGGTACAGATTTGAATTGAGGCCCACTTTTTCCATTCCATATCTTAATCTGCAGTCTACAAACAACAAATAGATGTTTCATGGATTCTGGTTTTTACTGTGTGATATTTCACACACAGCTAAGTGTTAAATGTAAGCTGGTTAATTAGCAAGTGGTTAACTGTGTGTTGTATCCAAAGCATTCAGGCCCTTTCAGACCTTCTGCTCAATGTGTGAATGTCTGGGAATGGAGCTGGCAGGTTCAGTGAGTATGGCCCACCTCTATGCATTATTTGAAAGTGGAGGCTAATTGCTGTAGGGTGCTCTGGAATCTCTTCCATGCGTCTACTAGCCCTCTGCTAATTATTTTTAGCATTTGAAGAAATGACTCAAGTCTGCTCGACATTTTCAATCTCCTAAAATTCTATTGCATTACAATCCAGGGTGGACCATACTCGATTTCCATTACAATAATGGAAGTTAAGCATACTAAAGTTCCACTGATTTCAGTGGCATTTTTGTCCTTTCACTTTCTCTGGGGCTCTGTACATGAATATTTACCTTTCAGAGACAATGCTGATGCCCTGCCACCAAAAGAAGACATCCCTTGAAGACAGAACTTGAATCCTTTCTATAACACACCAGCACATCCAAATTTGGATAGAGAGAGCCAGGCAAGGAAGTCCAAAGCTGGCTGCATGCATTTTTCACTGACTGTCCTACCTCCGGTTATCTGGGGACAGAAAGACTGAGCTATGGCTTATTTTCATTTCTGTGACAGGAGAGGAAGTATCTTTGGATATGAAGGTCCCAGAACATGCTGGGCATTATTTAGATTCAAGCTCTTGAACTGCACCCAGGTGCAAAGTCTGCTCTGCAGCTAATGTTCTCCAGTTGCCAAATGGCTGCATTCACTACCTTCTGAGGCTTCCAAATCATCACTGAGGGAGGATAGCCTGGTTGGAACAGTCTGGATAGCATTAGAATAGTCTGGTTGTTGCAGCCATGCTGAACATCTGGAATCTTTGCACCCCAGGTAAAACAATATATATTAAAATGCCCCTCAAATAAATTCCAGGGCTCCTAAGGTCTTTTAAAAGGGCTGGAAATGTTTTGATTCTGTGAGACAGGTAGAGATGTATGAGAATTTCATTTCAGTTTGCAAATCACTCACAATTGCCCTGTTCTCAACCCTGAATAGGAATAGGACCACATGTTCTCTGAAAATGTTCACAAATTCCAGAACTCCTGTTTGCAAAATAGGTATAGAAAAGTGCAGTTTTTCCCATTCAAATGAACTGAAAAACAGGTTGCAAATGAGAATGGGGTCAAGCCGAACCAAGCTTTGAAGTGAAGTTTGGAGAATTTCAGTAAGCTTGAACATCTCTGGTTCTCCCATTCCTAGAGATAGGCAGATATATCTCCTAAGAGCTACTTTTGCTCTAGCAGCAAGTTGACCAAGTGGAGGAAAGCAATTCAATCCTTTCACATCTTCCACTGAAAAGCTACACAGTCACTTACAAATGAAGAAGACTTCAGGGAAACTTAGGGAGCCCTGAATGAAATCCGCAAGCCCCATGATTTGAATCCCCCCTCATTTTAACCAAATTATCCCACCACCACCCCTTGTAGCCTTCTAAAACTGTAGCACCTAAGGGTGTGATATTAAAGGTAACAGGGCCAGGAATGGCAAGAAAAAGATGCATAGAGGCCTGCTAATGCAACTTTTTTTTTATCCACTTGGCGTATTAAGTATCAGTGGTGTTGGCAGTGGAGGCCCTGTGAGGCCCTAGCCCCAAATCTCTGGTTCCATAGCCACTAAAGTTTTGGGGCCTCATGCTGCTGTCTTGCTGCAAAATCAGCCTGGGGCTGCAGGAGGCTGTGTGGGTGGGGGCACCCAATTCAACCACTGCTGGGCATGTTATATACAGCATTCAAATTACTCACATAATGAGGGACAGCAGGGATGAGAATGCTAGTCTGTCCCACCCCCACCCCCAGTCACCTTCCTCATCCCCCTTCTTCAGTTCAAGGCAAACATTTACAGCGAGGAGCCTTCTCTACTGATGTGGGCTCCCTATGTGATTTTGGACATGAGTAAAAAAGGCTACAGATGTTTGTCTCCAAACTGGGGATGGTAACAAAGACTGGAACACATCTCCCCACCACACCCCCTCATGGCGTGAGAAATATGAATGCCCAAATAGGGTTTGGAAATTAAGGCTTTGCTTCAGCACAGTTGAGATATGGAATATTTGGGTGTCAGTCGAAAACAAAACCAAAGGAAAAAAGAAAATGGAAGGTGAATTGAACTGCTTGAGACTTCATACTAGAGCTGTGCACAAATGGCTAGGGATATCGGAAGAATCAGTCATGGAGTTAAGTTTGCTGAGCTTTTAGCAGCTTGACCCCTTGTACTTTGGCTTTGTGAGGTGGCCCAACTCTATCTGTATTGAGTCAGGCCAGTTATGTGAGGCTGCAATTCACATAATTTACACAAATTTAAGTCATAATTTGCCTAATTTGCACAAATTGCAGCTGTAAATATGCAAGTGCAATTTGCACAAGTTGAGCATATTTATGGCCACAGTTTGTGCAAAATTACATAAAAATTGTTACTTTGTGGACACTCCACAAAGTAACCCATACCAGTAACCACCAACCTATACTACATAGTACATTGAGAGCTTCTCTCCCCTTAGTATCCTCTAGTATCAATGGTGAAAAGATTGTTGCTAATTATCCTTGTAGACACTGTAGTGTATGTACAAACTGTATCACCTCAAAGGTATTTGAAAACGCTGCTCAAAGCAGAATCATTACATCAAGGAATTTGTGAACTGCTGTCAAGGGCTCCTTGGAGGCCTCTCTCAGTCTAGTCCAGTAGCCAAGTCCAGACACAGACAAAGGGATTCTTTTCAAAGCTTTATTCCTCTTTTACAACTTAACAACTCTACTATTAGCAACCAGTTATGAGCAGCAGAGTACCTATGCCCTACGTTGGAACAGTTGGTCCCCGTTTGAAAGGGAATAACTGGCAGACCCTGAACTTAAGGGCTAGGGAGAGTCCCTCCCCTTTTCCCTTGGATCCTCTGGGTGCAACCGTTGTTTGCATGCCAACCGGGCACTACGCCTCCTTTCCGCGCCCTCCATTTGGCGCCGCTCTCTGTGTCGGCAACGCGTGTCCATCAAGTCTGCTTCCCACGCTCTGTCACTCCCAGGACTGCTATCTAAGCTAGGAATGCCAGTGGGAGGAATCTCTGTCAACTGTTGGCCCTGGGAAAGAGGAGCGCGCTCCTCTCCCAGGAGCGACTGCTCTTCCTCAGAATCAGAACTACTCTGGGATTCTATGGGCTCAGTGTCCACCCTGACAACTACAACACCAAAGGAGTAATATATGCTGTTCGATGCCCATGTAAACTTATATACATTGGCATGACTTTGAGAGCCATTAGAACACAAACTTGTGAACATAAAAGTTGCATCTGCTCCAAGAGTTTCCAGGCATCTCTGGTAAGGCACTTTTTGGACATGCGACGTGAGGACAAGGACTTGAGGTTCTGGACTGTTGGAAGAGCCCAAGGCTGAATGAGACTATACCACCAGTTAAGAAGGAGGGAAATATTTTGGATCTTCACCTTAAGGACAACAGTGCCCCAGGGGCTCAACCAAGAGCTGGATGCCAGTATTATAATGCTGTTTACTTCCTCCTTTTTTGTGTCCTTTCCCCCTGCCCCCTGAACAAATTTGTATAATATGGTGTGTTGGTTTTATATCACAGTTTGTTGGAGCACTGTTGTATATGTCAAATTGTAACAGTCCTGTGTGTACCTTTAAGGAGATTTCATATGGTTTCAGATCAGGAGCCAGGTGCTCTAGGACTTTGCAAGTGATTTAATTAAGAGAAGACCACTGTGATTATCTACTCCCTAATGAGGAGATAACAGCTGCACAGGGCTTTGGCCTTGATTTGTACTTAACAGACAGAACCTCAAAGAACGGGATCACAGCACACAAACCCGTGGTGTACATACTTTTCATATGCAGGGTTTTATTTAAAATTTGATTCATGCTTTGGGTCAGCATGTGCAAGTCCTTAGTTATGGTAAGAATTAGAGCTGTGTGCAAATGGCCTCTTGAAATTCTCCACCTTTCTTGTGGGCAGAGAAATTAGGGAGACAATTTCTCTGAACTTCTCCAGGGGCAAGAGAAATTCTCAACAGTTTCTCACAGGTAGGGTTTCCCACTGGCAGGGCTTGTAGCACAGCTTCTTTCTTATTAAGTGTTTTGTGGGTTTTCATGCTGCAACGTCATCAACTGTCTTGGCCGTTAGCATCCAGCGCAATGCAGTTGGGGGCAGTGTTGTGTCTAGCACCAGGGATGAGGTGGATTTAGTGCTCTGCCAAAATCTGTCCTCCAATTTCCCCAAAGTCCCTCCCCCCCATGAAAGAGGCTTTCCTTGTTCTTCCTCATTCAGGATGCTGTATAATGCATTTTTGTGGTGTTTTTGAGCATACCTCATCACATCTCGCCTCCCAGGCTGCCTGCACCCCCTGAGCTGAAAAGGCCCCATGGGAGGAATTACCTCATGGTGCCTTAAACTGGGCTTTAATTGAAGTGTAGGAAGCTGAGGAGACTACAGGCTGCCAGAGAGATGATGGTACAATGAAAAACAGGACAATTGTGCTCACGCCTTGGCCACCTCCTAAGTAAGGTAAGCCCAAGAAACCCAAACCCAGCCCATGAGAATTCCTCTGAAATTTCTTCACCATTGAATTTCTTTTCAAAAGCAAATTATCTTCTATCAAATTGAATGAGAATGGTTTTTGTCCAAGTTATTTAGGGACAATCAATATGGTATGTCTTTGCATTTTTATATACCTCAGAGAAACAAGGGAATGGTGTTTCTCTCTCCTCCTCCTGTTGTATCCAGTAACTAACCAAAGTAGATGAAACAAGGGCTAACCTCAATTTTGGAGAAACTCTCAGGGGCCATATTGCACTTGCGGGTGGGGCAGAAAGCTAAAGAAAAGGGGCCAAATACCAAATATATGCATTTTTTAGCTTCAAGTTCTTACTGCTGGTAACTAATCCTTAGGAGAGGCATTTCAACCTCCTGCAATGGGGAAAACCTGCACAAAAGCTGGGAAACTACCAACTTATTGGTGGCCAGGGGGAAGGCGGTAGGGCCAGAGAGAAGGGGGTGTAGCTTTCTTTAATTTTTTATTGAGCTTTAATCACATGTGTTTTCAATGAGTCTATAAAACTATTACAACTTTTTCAGCTAACAAGACACATACATTACATAGGAAATCCAATTACACTTACCAGGAATCACAGGAGTTTCAGTACATAGTAATAACCCTATATTTATCCACAGAATTTCCTCAGGGGGTTAAGATTTATTTATAGTTATCTAAATGTACCCCTCCATGGATCACTGCCTTGTCATGGCGAAGGGGCTTGTGTAACTCAGTGAAGCCATAAGCTATGCCATGCAGGGCCACCCAAGACAGACAGGTCATGGTGGAGAGTTCTGACAAAATGTGGTCCACTGGAGAAGGAAATGGCAACCCACTCCAGGATTCTTGCCAGGAAAACCCCATACAACGTATCACAAGGCTAAAAGATATGCCGGAAGATGAGACCCTCAGGTCGGAAGGTGTCCAATATACTACTGGGGAAGAGCAGAGGGAATTTCCAAGTAGTGCCAGAAAGAGTGAAGCGGCTGGGCAAAAGCCGAAAGGACACTCAGCTGTAGATGTGTCTGGTGGTGAAAACAAAGTCCGATGCTGTAAAGAACAATATTGTTTAAGAACCTGGAATGCAAGATCAATGAATCAAGGTAAGCTGGAGGTGGTCAAACATAAGATGGCAAGATTGAACATTGACATCTTGGGAATCAGAGAACTAAAATGGACACGCATGGGTGAATTTAATTCAGGTGACCATTATATCTACTACTGTGGGCAAGAATCCCATAGAAGAAATGGAGTAGCACTCATAGTCAATAAAAGGGTGGGAAAGGCAGTACTCGGGTACAATCTCAAAAATGATAGAATGATCTCAGTACGAATCCAAGGCAAACCATTCAACATCACATTTATTCAAGTCTATGCCCCAACCACTGAGGCCAAAGAAGCTGAGGTTGATTGGTTCTATGAAGACTTACAACACCTTCTAGAAATAACACCAAAAAAAGAGATGTCCTTTTCATCATAGGGGATTTGAATGACAAAGTAAGAAGTCAAGAAATAACCAGGATAACAGGCAAGCATAGCCTTGGTGTACAAAATGAAGCAGGACAAAGGCTAATAGAGTTTTGCCAAGAGAACACGCTGATCATAGCGAACACTCTTTTCCAACAGCACAAGAGACGACTCTACACATGGACATCACCAGATGGTCAATATCGAAATCAGATTGATTATGTCCTTTGCAGCCCAAGATGGAGAAGCTCTATACAGTCAGTAAAAACAAAACCTGGAGCTGACTTTGGTCAGATCATGAGCTTCTTGTTGCAAAATTTTGGCTTAAATTGAAGAACGTAGGGAAAACCACTAAACTATTCAGGTATGACCTCAATCATATCCCTTATGAATATACAGTGGAGGTGAGGAATAGATTTCAGGGATTAGACCTGATAGACAGAGTGCCTGAGGAACTATGGACAGAGGTCTGTAACATTGTTCAGGAGGCAGCAACTCAAGCCATCCCAGACTAGAGATCTTTTCAAGAAAATTGGAGATCTCAAGGGAAGGTTTTGTGCAAAGACGGGCATGATAAAGGACAACGAAGGCAGGGACCTAACAGAAGCAGATGAGATTAAGAAGAGGTGGAAAGAATACACAGAAGGACTATACAGGAAAGATCTGAATGTCTCTGATAGCCATGATAGTGTGGTCACTGAACTTGAGCCGGACATCCTAGAGAGTGAAGTCAAGTGGGTCTTAGGAAGCATTACTAACAACAAAGCTAGTGGAGATGACAGTATTCCAGCTGAGCTAATTAAAATCCTAAAAGATGATGCAGTTAAAGTGCTGCACTCAATATGCCAACACATTTATTTATTTATTCATTCATTCATTCATTCATTCATTTCATTTCTATACCACCCAATAGCCACATTTGGAATACTCAACAGTGGCCACAAGACTGGAAAAGGTCAGTTTACATTCCAATTCCAAAGAAGGGCAATGCCAAAGAGTGTTCAAACTAGGGATGTACGAATCCCTTACCTTGCTCCGCTGAGGGGCATCCGCAGCGGGTGGGAGGCGATCCATCCCTCCAACCAGAATCCTCGACGTGGGGGAAGGCGCTCCATCCCTCCCCCCAGAATCCTGCCTGGCCGGCTCTGCTCTGCGGCCAAGCCGCGGAGCCCCCGGCCAGCTCCGGCCACCCACACTGGACATCCGGCCGCTGGGCAGTCCTGCAGGGACGCAAATGGTGGCTGTCGTAGCTGCCACCATTTGTGTCCCTGTATTGAGCTGTGATAGGCTACGTAAATATTTACGTAGCCTATCACGGCAGCGGGGGGAAAAAACCCAGCGTACACAAATGGCAGTAGCCGCCATTAGAGTATCCTGGGGTTTCCCCCCCCCCTGCTGTAATAGGCTACATAAATAGTTACGTAGCCTATCATGGCCTCTGCAGGGACTCACATGGCATCCCTGCGTTAGCCGTGATAGGACGGCCACCATTCGCAAAGCAGCGTGGACGGGAGCAGGGAAGTGCTCCGTTTGGCGGGCCTTTCATGGGTTGGGAGGCTGGGGGCTTCGTTCCACAATGGATTTCGGGGGGCTGAATGCACTGGCATTTGGCCTCACGAAGATTCATCGTGGAATTCTGTGACATCCCTACTTCAAACTACTGTACAATTGAGCTTATTTCACATGCCAGCAAGGTGATTTTTAGGGATGGCGGAGAATTTTGCCATGAATCTCTGGGAGGCCAAATGCCAAAGCATTCGACCCCCCGAAATTGGTGGGGAAATTCTCCGCCCCCCCTGCCCCCCCCGGGATACGCAGATGATACCACCCTAATGGCAGAAAGCGAAGAGGATCTAAAGAGCCTCTTGTTGAGGGTGAAAGAGGAGAGTGCAAAAGCTGGTTTGAAACTCAACATTAAAAAAACGAAGATCATGGCATCTGGCCCCATCACTTCCTGGCATATAGAAGGGGAAGAAATGGAAGCAATGACAGATTTTATTTTCTTGGGCTCCAAGATCACCACAGATGGTGACTGTTGCCATGAAATTAAAAGACGCTTGCTCCTTGGGAGGAAAGCTATGGCAAACCTAGACAGCATAGTAAGAAGCAGAGACATCACCTTGCCAACAAAGGTCCATCTAATCAAAGCTATGGTTTTCCCAGTAGTAATGTATGGCTGTGAGAGCTGGACTATAAGGAAGGCTGAGCGCCGAAGAATGGATGCTTTCGAACTGTGGTGCTGGAGAAGACTCTTACGAGTGCCCTGGACTGCAAGGAGGTCAAATCAGTCAATCCTAAAGGAAATCAACCCTGAGTGCTCATTGGAAGGACACATACTGAAGCTGAAGCTCAAATATTTTGGCCACCTAATGCGAAGAGAAAACTCCCTGGAAAAGACCCTGATGCTGGGAAAGACTGAAGGCAAAAGGAGAAGGGGACGGCAGAGGATGAGATGGCTAGATAGCATCACGGATGCAATGAATATGAACTTGAGCACACTCCGGGAGAGAGCGGAGGACAGGAAGGCCTGGCGTGCTATGGTCCATGGGGCCACGAAGAATCGGACATGACTTAACTACTGAACAACAACAACAATCTAAATGTATCTTCCTACATCTGTACATGACATGCTGGTGGTTTTCTCTAGGAACCTTGTTTGTTAATAAAGTCGACACAAGTATACCAAATTGTATGGAAGGCATCAGATTCTTTTTGTTGCCTTTGTGACCTTATCTGTTTGGTTAGTTTTTCAGCCAACACAGGGCCAAATTGGAACCCCAGGTGAGCTAGATTTGGCTCATGGGCCTGAGGTTCAGCACCCCTGCCACATATACGTAACCATCCAACTTGTGACTTTTGCCTCTCAAGAAGGTTAGAAGTCATGTGAATCAGGCTTTCACACATCTGAGGCTTTGCATGAAATACCCGTCTCATATACTATGGTATATGGATATGGGAGGGGGGGCATATTCCACACCTTCCCTGCATGAAGGTCTTTGCTTTCCATGAAAAATGTTTGAACTTGGCCTGTGGGAGGAAGAGCAGAATCGCCACTTCGCTTGTGCAAGCATCTGCCCTGGCATTAAAGAAGATCATAATTGTTTAGTACTGACCACCTTAGGTTTTTGTACAAGTCTCAGCACCCAAACCACATAAAGGGGGACCCTTTGGTGCCCATGTGCAATGGATATTACAATGCTCACTGCCACACAATTAGTGCTTTCAAATGGAATGCTATTCCCACATGCTTCAGCCTTTTGCCTTGCTTGCACATCTGTATTGGAGGTTTGGATAAGGTGAATTAAATGGGGGAAAGGTAGCATGAGGTTAAATAATGGGTTAAAGAGAGAGCCCTTTGATGATGCAAGTTACTAGTTTCTGTTCTCTCATGTCCCTGCTGTGAAGCTTTTCAAATACTTGCTAACTTCCATGATTGCTGAACTAAAGAAATACAGTATTGCCTGGATTTGCTTTGATGAGATTCACAGGATTCATGGTGCTTCCTAGTATTTTCATAAAATGCTCATTATGGCATAGCTCCCATTGAAGAGGATGCAGCAGCAGCAGGCTCCCCTATTTTTCACAGCTGGTACAGCCCTACTTAGGCAAAGCCTATGTCGGATACTTCCCCACTGACAATATCCCATTAATCATGTGTTATAGATGCACAGTGGAGAGTGCAGGGCATCTGTTCTGACAAAAAGGCATGTTGGCTTTGACTAAGAAGTTACTCAAGGCCAAAGCAACATGCGGCTTTGAGAATATGTTGTGTTTGAGATAAAATGGTTGTGTGATTATTTTACTCAGAATACAACTGGAAGCATAACCTCCAATTCCTGTCCTTTTGCTCATTCAAAGTTTCAGAGTTCTGAAGTAGAGCTAAACCAAAATCTCTCAGCATTCTTTCTTCTTTTTCTCAACCGCCTAGAGTTTTCTCAACCATACAAAATTCTCTCCACCATTTTTGGAGGCAGCCAGCAGCATTCCCCTCCCTGCACCCTGACATATACAATGGGCTGGAATGATGGTATTTCCTGGGCATTGTGGAGGATACAAAATAGCTGCTGGGCTGACAACCCAGTTGCTGCTGCTGCCACTTGGAGTGGTAGCAAAAAAGCAAGCAAACAACAAACAATAAAGTTTAGGAGAAGAAAAGAAGAAGCTGTGCTGCTACCCCCGCTAATTATGAGCCACCCCTGCTAGGGACTGTTGGAGACTATCCCCTCTCCCTGGATAAATTAGTTGAAATTGTCCTCCCACACACACAATTTATCTTCTCACCAGTAAGATGATGCATTTCAAGATGCCATTTAAGTGCAGTTTTACTTTGACGTAAGAAATGTTGGTTGAGTCATGACTTGTGTTACATGAGTCATTGTCCTCTCTAGCAACACCCCAAGTGGTACTCCAAGCTGGGATTCCAGCTACAGATGCTAAACAGCCATTTACTCTCTCTCTGCCACTATTGAGTAGCAACTGAGGAAAGGAGAGGATCAGCCACTCTGGTGGCAGCACTGCCACGTGGCACTAGAGATGGCAAAGAACTCCATTTGAGGGGTGGAGTTCAACGAGGCTTCCTAGGTTCGGCCCCCCAGACTTCATTCCGGTTCCCGCTGCAGTGCCCAACTCAGTGTGTAACGAGTCAGGCCAGTTTGCAGATTTTCCAGGCATTTCGTATGCAATATGCAGTATGCGAGATTCTGCAATATGTGCATATTTCTGAGCAATTTGCACAAATTGCAGAACTTGTGGGGAAGATGTGCAAAAAAGTTCCCAGAGTTCAGGGAATAGCTTGCAGCTTGGCCAACAAATGTAACTAGAGTTGTGCGTGCTGTGGAACTCTGTCAAGCCAAAGAAGAACCAGATTTCCCAGTGACAAACATCCCTGTATATGGCACAGAAACTGCTATTGGTTCACACCAACACAGGCTAGCATAGGTTTCTGATGGTGGTATAATGGCAGGAAGAGACAAGAGAGGGAGAGGTGGAAAATAATTGTACCATGAAAGCCATTAAGTAGAAAAAGACAGTGATGCAGAATTGATGCAAACTCCCTAAATGTCAGTGCTTTTTGCAGTCAACTTTAGCAAAACAGCTACACAATTCTAAGGATAAGGGAGTTGATTTTTATGGGCTAGATCCAACAGTGCCCCTCCTCATGCATAATGTGTCTACTGCTTACAGAAACACTGTCTACACATCACACTAATGTATTTTTTGACAGAAGTGAAAACAAATCCAAATATACTCACTTGTGCAAGAGACTATGCAAGAACTGCTATGGATCATCTACAGAACCCTACCTATTATAACATGTAGCTATAAAATTAAAAATAGCATTGAATTCACTTGTGAAAAAGGTTTAGGAACAGCACTAGTCGCAACTATTTTCTTTTTGTGCATGAACTTTTGGATTCAACCTCACATATTTTAAGGTCCTCTAATGTCATCTCTCTTAAAAACAAAACAAAAAACTATTTACAGCATTTTTACCCTGCTCTTCAGCCAAAAAAAGGCACAGAGTGACTTATTTATTTTATTTTATTTTATTTTATTTATTTCTATACTGCCCAATAGCTGAAGCTCCCTGGGCAATTCACAAAAATTAAAACCACAAAGCACAACATAAAACAATATAAAATATGAAAGCTTGAAACCACAAAATAATGGTACAACCAGTATAAAACCCAGCAGCAATGCAGAAATCTAAAATACAGATTTAAAACACCAGAGCTAAAACACTAAGAAGCTAAAATACTGGGACAATAAAAAAGGTCTTCAGTTGGAGCTGGGAGGAATACAACGTAGGCACTAGGCAAACCTCTCTAGGAAACTTATTCCACAGCTGGGGCACGACAGCAGAAAAGGCCCTCTTCCGGGTCGCCACCTGCCTCACTTCCTTTGGCAGGGGCTCACGGAGAAGGACCCTTGAAGATGATCTTAGTGTGTCTGGGCAGGCACATATGGGAGGTTTACAAAGATGAATAATAAGACAGTCCCTGCCCTCAGGCTTAGAATCTAAAAGACATGACACTAAAGAAAAAGGGATTGGGAGGGAGGAAGAAAGAAAGAAAAAAGCAGAACTCAGGGACCAGTTCTTAGTTTCAAGGTTCTTATTGGTGTTCCTTCCACCAGAGAAAGGCCAAACAAGCTTCCTGCAGCTGTTTCTTTTCTGGGCAAAGTTTGGGGCTAGGTTGGACTCCCCCTTGCCACACTGTTCTTCCTGGGAGGGAGGGGGTGCAGTCTCCCAGTGACCCTTGGTTTTCTGGCTAATGGAAGAGGCCAGAGTCTGCAGTACCAGGGAACTGTCAGTTGAAGCTGTGTGCGTGCACCCAAGTGATCTTCCAGTTAACATTTACTTAATCCCCTCAATACTGCCATTCAAGAAGGCCTTACAAATATATTTTTACAACTGCATTTTCTTGAGTGAATTGTATGATCTAAAGTGGTTTTTTTATTGTGTCTATTTAGCTGTGGCCACTTTATGCTTATATATTGTGGAATTATAGATTGTGGAATTGTGGAATGCCTCCTTGGCCCCTGAGTTTCATTTAGCCATCTCCCTTGCTGCTTTCCAAGGATTGGTGAAAGCGATTCTTTTCTGGCAAGGTTTTCACTTGCTAGGCAGATGATGGTTTTGCAGCTCATGTAAGAGCTACTAGAGTGTAACTATTTTTTTATGGCTGGACAGAGAATTCCAGTCTTGGGGCTGTCCATCAAGCAGTGAATTCATTGCAGAAGGACATCCTTTTAGCAAGCCTTCCATTTCGTAATGTATATGTTCCTTACTGCAAACATTCCAGCATGCAATCACATCATCTTAGAAGATGCTATCAGCAAATGCCTTGACATTTATGCTTCTTCTCCTTCCAAGATCTCAACTTGCGATTGGCTAACTTTAAGAAACTCAAAAAACACTAATCTGTGTGATAGAGATACATGTGGTAATGAAAAGAGAAAAGTGTGTTTCGTTTGAAGAACTGCAGCATATCCTTTAAGCCCAATAGCGTCGCTTAAGTCTAGTTAAGAAAATGGATCATATTACTTGTGCTGTGTAACTATGGTCTTGGGATATTGATTTAATGTAAGTGTTTTAATCGTTGCAAGGATGTTAAGGTTACTTACACAGTGAACAATATTTTTACTTATATTTTTCAATTTAATGAGTGTCAGAATCATGGAAGCTATATGGGATAATAAATGTGAAGCAGGGACAGCGTTAGCCCTATTCAGGCATTGTATTGTTGTGTAGAATACATGTGTGAGGAAAGTAGTGATGTAGCTCTGCTCACCTCTTTGGAGGTTTCCATGGATGGTGACTTTGTGAAGAGGAGGGCCTCCTGTATCCATGGAGGCTCTCCATGGACTCCAGGACACTGATTTTCCATCATTTTGGATAATGTTGAGAGCCTCCTCAGATACAGGAGGCTCTCCCCTTCAGAAAGTTCCCCCCTATGAATAGGAGATGATGGAAATGCATGAGGTGTGTGTGGGGGTAGAGTCTGGCCTCCCCTCACACATTTATTCTGCACAGTGACAGAATGCCTGAATAGATCTTACAACGTTTTTGATATGGGAGATCTACGTATGTAGCTGTCAGTGATTTTGACAGAAAGCACAAGCTGTAGCAAGAAACCAATCAGCAACTGAAGAAAATATGAAAGATAAAGAGAGAAATAAGCAGAGACAGGTTCAGGTAAGGGAGTCCTGATATAGTGTAAGCTACACAGTATAAACCACTAGAATGTTTCAAATTGAATTTGGGAATTTAATAGCATATAAGCCACAAATAACTTGGGACCAAGTTATATCTGAGAGAGCACCTTCTCCCTTACTAGCCCAGTCATTGAGTAATTGGATTAGGCACTTCTGGTGGTTCCACATGGACCTGAGGTCCGTTTGGAGTCTACTCAGAGTAGTGCCTTCAGTGTATTGGCTCCCTCTCTGTGGAAGTCCATGGCTCTTGATGTCAAGCAGGCACCAATGTTGTTTTGTTTTTGATGCCCGCTGAAGCCATTTTTATTTTAACAAGCCTTCCCAGACTAACCAGCCATGATTTTATTAGCATAATTTGATTTTATGCTAATAAATTTTAATTTTAACTCCGTATTTTGATTCTCACATAAATACATAAATAAATGGGAAAGTTAAGATAGAGCACTTTGACCAATCAGAGAGCTGAGGTAGAGCAAATGAGAGCCTATGAATACTGAATTCCTGGGGGAGCTGTGAAGTAACTGTAACCAATGAGAAAGCCTGGGTTGCAATCTTCTGCAATTCATGCAATGTCTGATAATGTGGGTGATATGACCCCCCTCAATGCCTCCCTGAAAAGCAATAGTTCAACAGTATTTTTTCCATTGACAGTAACCCCTATGTAGGGCAAGTTCATACCAATGTATACATAGTTTGACTTCCATTTGTTGATTTCAAATGATCACACAGTTCATGAAGCATTAATGTCTGAGATTAAGTAGGTATTTATATTGGCATTTGGCACTTCTCAGAATAAGAGGTGCTCTTAAATTAATGCTGACCCATAGTGAGTTGGCAGAGATTAGGTGGATTTGTTATTGTAGATATCAGCCTCTGCCTCACAGAGGGATAAGCCAGAAGTTCTGAAAAAAAATATTAGGCAGACAGAGCAGCCTTATCACCAGGAGGAGAGGCTATATGTCTGAGATCGTATTTAGTACTGGAGAAAGGCGTTGTACTTAGCTCTTGGAAACTGGAGCTAACATGAGGAATGTTATTGCTCACGTGAGGAATGAGGTATGCATTTCCTCCCATTCATCTGCCTCAGACCTGGCCAAGGGAGAACTGCTCTGGGAAAAAACCATCCAACAGTAGGAATGTCAGATAAATCTACAATGAAATGAATCCAACCTATGGATTCCGCAGTGGACCAGCTATTTATTTATTTATTTATTTATTTATTTATAACATTTGTCTCCCACCCTATATCATTAAGATCTCAGGGCAGCGTACAGATAAAATCAGTTTAAACAGTATAAAACAATAAATAATTTAGACACTTAAAACATTTTATTATTTATTGTAATAAATAATAAATTTATTATATTTATATCCCACTTTTTTTTTCTATTTAAGGAACCCAAGGCCAGGTACATAATCCTCCTCCTCTCCATTTTAGCCTTACAACAACAACCCTGTGAGGTAGGTTGGGCTGAGAGTCTGTGACTGGCCCAATGTCACCCAGTGAGCTTCTATGGCTGAGTGGGGACTAGAACCTAGTGATCCCAGCTCTCAGTCCAACACTGTAGCCACCACACCACACTGACTCTCTCTGTCTCCCCCCTCCCCCCAGTCAGGCAGATTCTGTGGACTTATAGACTCGTTTTCACAAACTTGCACAAATTTTGCACAAATTTCATTGTAGAAAAATACACAAACCACCCCCACTCAGCCAAAAATGAGCATTTCTCCCACAGGCCAAAGCATGAAAAAGCACACATTTGGGGGGATTTGTGCATTTTTGCATGTGCAAATTTGCACAAATTTGGAAACAAAAAAAAAATCCTATTCTGTCGATGGGTAGACGACGGAAGGAAAAGGTGTCCAATAATCCACGAAACACAGATGGAATGGATTTTATACAATTCATACATCCCTATCCAACAGCCATAGTTTGTAAGAATGTGGTTGACATATGAACATCTCCATGCAAATATATTCATAGCTCTAGATTAATCCATATCTAAAGTACACTTTGGAGTACTTTTCCTTAGCCAAAGTTGGACTCCTGCTCTAGTATAATACCCAGCTGCTCAGTGCACTACTACAGGAGTGCAACAGCCCTGTGGCTTCTTCTTACCCTTCTGTGGTAACTCTTGAAAACCTTGAATAGTGTGGGTGGAACCAATTGTGTGGGTTCTTCCACCCAATAATTGTCTTCCATCCTGAACAGGTGATGATTGGGAAGAATCCATAACACCTGACCTACCCATGTGCTTTCAGGCTTCCAAACATTACCACATGTGTGTAGAAAGAAGCCATGGGAAAGTAACTCCCATGCTCTTATGACTACATATGAAAGGACCCACAGTATGGAACATAGGCATTCTGATTCCTGTTCTAGACTCCTTTAAAAATATGCTGGTCCTTTCCTTTAAGAGTGTACTTTTTACTCAAAATAGCACCATTCATCAGTGGTAACTGTCCACTTGACAGCAAAAAAATACTGAGGCTGTGTAGGGACCCCCGACCTGCCTTGGAGGCCACTTCGCAGCTTCTGAAATAGGCCAAACTCGCTTTGGGCCATTTTGGGTCCAACCCAACCTGCTTCACACTCCAGGGCCATTCAGATGGCTGAAGTGGGCTATTCCCCCCCAACACGCCATGCAAGACCCCTACTCCTCATCTGGACCCTCAGGATGAGCGCTGTTGGCCTCTTCAAAGGAGTCACCATTTTGGCAACTTCCTCTATTTCCAGAAATTGAATCCTGTGCAAATGGCAGCTGTAAGGCATGCAACATTACAGGCATTTATGCAGTGGTGAATCTCTCGAAGAGGGTGTCGTAACAAGGGTCAAGGTACAGAGCAGGGGGCTCGCGCAACTGGGCAGAGAGATGGCGGGGGAGGGCATGCAGCTGGGCAGAAGGGTGGACAGGAGGTGGGGTGGCTGATCACACCAAAACACTTTGGAGTGACCAGACTTCCTTTGGGTTGCTTTGGGCTGATCCTGACCCATTTCAGGTGTGGCAAGAAGTGGCCTGAAGCACCCTGGTTCATCTTGGAAGTCAGCCCCAGAGCTGAAGCAGTTTGCCCAGCCCTAAAATATAGCTATAAGGGGAACTGAATTTGCATATTTCCTATGTTTAGATTGTAAAGGCAAATAAAGGAAAATGTTGGGGGGGAATTGCTCACAGGAATACAGATTGTTTTTTGAGAAGACTGGTTGTCATAAAGAAGAATTTCACTAAGAAAATTAATATTTTCAAAGGAAAAATCGGAGAACACATTCAACCTAACAGACATAGTATAACATAATTATAAATCCTTTCTTTCCATCACTGAGGACTTAAAGAAATATTTTGATCATTTGAATATTATCTTTATCGCATCAGATTCTGACAATTTACTCCTACTTTTGTTGAGAATTAGCATGCTTACTGCCCTTTGCTTTAGGGATTCCACTGGATGTGGTATATCATGTACAAAGAGAAAGAGATATTGGTAGAGAGAAAGTTGAAGAAATTAGAATCAACTTTTATTCCCAGATCCAATCACAGATAATAATTTGCAATTAGCTATGGAGATGGAAGTGCTAAAAAGATAACTAAGGCAGCAGTTACTTACTAATTAGTTTCTGAATTTGGTGGTTTGGAGGAGGGCAGGTTTTATTAGACAATTGAGTAAATGAAGATTGTTGCTTTTGATGTGGATGGATTAAACAACCTGATCAAAAGGAGGAACATTGATAGATGGTTTAAAAAGAAATTTTGTCTCCCCTCTAAAGGCAGCATGCAGTAACATTTCTTGAATCAATATTGGAAGGAGAAGGCTTCTCAGCTGCTCTAGAAACAAAAACTAGGAGTGTCGTACTTTTGTGTTGTTCAGTCGTTAAGTTGTGTCCGACTCTTCGTGACCCCATGGACCACAGCATGCCAGGCCTTCCTGTCCTCCACTCTCTCCCAGAGTGTGCTCAAGTCCATATTCATTGCATTGGTGATGCTATCTAGCCATCTCATCCTCTGCCACCCCTTCTCCTTTTGCCTTCAATCTTTCCCAGTATCTATCAGGGTCTTTTCTAGGGAGTTTTCTCTTTGCTTTAGGTGGCCAAAATATTTGAGCTTCAGCTTCAGTATCTGTCCTTCCAATGAGCAGTCAGGGGGTTGATTTCCTTTAGGATTGACTGATTTGATCTCCTTGCAGTCCGGGGGACTGGTAAGAGTCTTCTCCAGCACCACAGTTCGAAAGCATCAATTCTTCGGCGCTCAGCCTTCCTTATGGTCCAGCTCTCACAGCCATACATTACTACTGGGAAAACCATAGCTTTGATTAGATGGACCTTTGTCGGCAAGATGATGTCTCTGCTTCTTACTATGCTGTCTAGGTTTGCCATAGCTTTCCTCCCAAGGAGCAAGCGTCTTTTAATTTCATGGCAACAGTCACCATCTGCAGTGATCTTGGAGCCCAAGAAAGTAAAATCTGTCACTGCTTCCATTTCTTCCCCTTCTGTATGCCAGGAAGTGATGGGGCCAGATGCCACAATCTTAGTTTTTTTAATGTTGAGTTTCAAACCAGCTTTTGTACTCTCCTCTTTCACCCTCAACAAGAGGCTCTTTAGATCCTCTTCGCTTTCTGCCATTAGGGTGCGTATCTGAGGGCAAAATGAAATTTAAGTTAGAAAGAATTACAGTTAACCCGAATGGTAGGTTTATTATTCCAGAATGTTTTCTGATGGCTCGTAAGGCGATTCAGGAAAGATAAAAGGAAGTACTTCTTCACACAGCACATAGTTAAACTATGGAATTATTTGCTATCACCGGATGTAGTGATGGCCACCAATTTGGATGGTTTTGAATAGAGGTTAGGGAAAGTCCTGGAAGAGAAGGCTAGCAATGACTACTAGTCCTGATGGGTATATACTACTTCCAGTATCAGAGGCAGTATGCCTATATAAACTGGTTGCTGGGGAACATGGGAGAGAGGGTGCTGTTGTACTCATGTCCTGCTTGTGGGTTTCCTGTGGACAGCTGTTTGGCCACTGTGTGAAGAGAATGCTGGGCTAGATGGTCTCTTGGTCTGATTCAGCATGGCTCTTATGTTCTTATAAAGTCACCTTAGGCAGTATATATGCAGCCAATTCACATGTGTGTGAGTGTGTGTGATTCTTTGACTAAAAAATAATAAACATAGTGAATTTCATGACTAAAGTTGCACTCCTATAAGCACTTACCTGGCAGTTAGTCTCATTGAACTCAATTGGTCTTACTTCTGAGAAGACATGCAGAATTCTGTTGTAAGACTGCAATCCTGACTCCCGGAGCTAGCTCACTGGAGCAGGCTAGGACTGGGCAGAGGTGCACCTCTGCTGGCCTTCACCAATGGAGAGGAGCTCTGTCAGCAGAAGGGGGCTCCTTCTGCCCCACTGTGGCATCATCTCTTCCATTCTAAAGAAGCCAATAAACCCAGCTCAAACATTATAGCTAGCCAAATGATTTTAAAAGATGGATGAGCAATTGACATATTTTTTTAAGCATAACTGCAGTGGATAAAAACCACTCCCTTCTCTCTAGGTGGCCCCTTTTTCTGTCCCATTTGTTGGCAGAGGGCCATTCACTTTCCTAGTAGAGAAAATGATTTGGCTACCTCTGGCATTCTGTATTCTGTTATAGAAATAGACATAGAACCGAAAGTGCACTTTGGTAGTACACCAGTCACAATGCTAGTAAGGTTAGAAAAAGTGCATCATGCTCATAAAATGTGGAGGCTGACCTCTAGTGCTTCCAGAAAAAGGGTTGATAGTGAAGCTGGGGAATGATCTGAAAAGTTCCCCTCAGATCATTCTGAAGAAAGCTGGACAACATTATGGGAAGCTGCTAAGTCATTTACTGGGATGCTGTGTATGAGTTACTTGGCTTTTCTTAATGAGAAATGTACACAGGAAAGAAACGGAATCCTTCAGGAAATAAAGTAATTGGAAACAGAATAAAAGAAATAAGTTTGAGGAAATAATAAAAATTGTCTGGAAGTTGTTAGGAAAAAAAAGATATTAAAGGTACTTTTGAGGAACAGAAGCATTTGGTCTTTTCTAGTGCTGTGCCAGAAATTTAGATTCTTCCATTTTTGGCATTTTGGAGGGAGCAAAATGAAAACTCTGGTAAAAGAGTCTGGGAAAGGTGAGCATTTTATCCTTGCGGGGGGGGGGACAGGGGTTTCTGCATACCTTTTTAAGTGTAGGCAATTCTTGAGGAGTCTTCTTTCCATTTTTTTTAAACAGCCCCTGCACTTGCAGGAGCCCAGGACTCTTCTCAAGCCCAGCAGTTTTTTCCCCCCTGAACTCCCAGGAGACCATGTGACCTCTCCCTATCCAATGGGCATTGAGGAAGAACTCCAGGCTGGAGAAGAGTCCTGGGATCCTGCAAGTGCAGTTTTTTTTTTTTTTTTTAAATAAATAGAAGGAAGACCACTCAAGGATCACCTACACTTAAAAAAGGTATGTGGAAATCCTGTCCCCACGTCCATGGTGAAAATTCTCTGAAATTCTCCCCCTTCCTGTGAAAGAGGCAGAAAAAAACAATACCTCTTTTTGCAGGGAGAGCAAAAGTTCCCCAAAACAGGGGGCAGGATTCGGCACAGCACTAGCCTTTTCCCTTTTCCTGTCTATCGCTATATAGTGATAACATTTTCATATCCCCAAACCTGAACGCCCTAGAACTATAGAAACATAGGAAATTACCCTATGCCTAGGGTGGGCCAATTATGCATCACCAAACAAGAGGACAGAAGAGGGCAGAGATTTACACAAAATTTGCATATGCTTGGTTATATTAATAGATACACCATGAGAAATAATAAGTAATTTAAATAGAAATGCAAGAGATCTCACCATAATTGAGAAGACTGACTAGGTGACCTGTATGCTGTTCAGTCTGCTGCCCAGTGTCAACTGTTGATGGGCAACTCCAAGGCCCCTGCTGCTCTCCTTCCTTATGGTCCTTTGTCTTTAAACTGAGACTTTGACTGGACAACCCTTCAAATAGAAGATGCCTTCAAAGTGAGGACTGTCCTAGGTAAAGTAGGGCACAGGACCACCCTATTTATACCAGGTCAGACTATGGATCCATCTCACTCAGTATTGTCTATTCTGGCACTGCCTCCCCAGGGTCTCAGCTCCAGCAGAGGACTTTCACATCACCTGCTACATTTTACCCAAGCATGGAAAGGCCTTGGGGGTGGGAAAGAAAAAAAAGTGACCTTCCCCTCCACAACTATCCTCCACCCCACCGCCATGAGGCCTGAACAAGACTACAAGACTCTGTTCCAGGCTGGGTGGACCCCAAGCCCTGGGTATCAATATTCCTCAGGGGCTGTCAGTAAACTTCAGTGTTGGTTCGAAGATCCCCACTTGTCTCCCCATTGTATTAATAACCTGGATACAGTGTGCTGTGCACTACTTGAATCAGTGTTGTAAAAAAAAGCAATGAAAAAGGGAAGATTATTATTAATATCTTTTATTGTTCTCTGCTTCTTAAATTCCTTTTATGAGCTTAATAAACTCATTTAGCAGATGGAGCCAAATTCAAGGCATGAAAAACTTTCCAGAGTACTTTTTATTATTATTAACCCTAATTATGCCTACAGGTGAAGAAATAACTAAGTGACTCAAGTTTCCCTGCTGTTTAATTTTATTTAAGGAATCGTGACTCCTTTAACGAGTCCTTTTAGGAAAGGACAGAGCTAATTTGCCCCTTCTATTGGATTACATAAGAAACAGTGAATCCATTAAATATAATCTAATACACAGAACAAACATATATAGAAAATGTTGTGGGAAGAGAGAACATGAGACAATACAAAAGACAGAGGGAGTTCAGGGGGTTGGGGCTGTTGGTTTTGAATTATACATGCTCACCTGATCACTCCCTTTTAAATAGATTCTGCAACCTGATTTTAAAAGTCATAATTGAATTCAAGAGGAAGAGAATGTGATTTGACTATTGATGGTAGATTTATAACTAAACTTTACTGGAGGAAGGAAGGGAACCTGAATCTAAAGTAGATATTGCATTACTTATAATGAGATGTTCCAGTCCTGATATGACCAGAGGTCTGATCTCCTGCAATCTGCATTTAAACATGGGTCACACTGATTCTTACTTAGCCAATTAATTGCTTTTTAAACTTTAACGCTTGTTACAGACATTAACTTACAACATTTTTTCAGGTCACTCACAAGATAAAGATGTACTACTATTCTCATTTTGAATAAATTTGATTTTACTAATAAGCTCAGTGCTATGCTTTAAGGCACAAGAGAGAAAGTGCTATCACTATGGTAAGCTGCAATTTTCTTTGCTATTAGTACTGGATTAGTGCCATGAGATATAAAACCCGTAGTACAGGGTCATTTTGGGCAAGCTATTCTTCTAACACTATTGATACACATACCATCAGTGCCATTAATTCCTATTGTGAATTCTTACAGTGTCCAAACTCGATAGTAATTACTAGCAGAAGTTGAAACTGTTACTGAGCAGGGGAAATTAAAAGTATCTTCCTAACCCACAAGTTGTGACTCATCAGTTATGTATAGTGGCCTGCCTTGTGATCCATAATCCCCTGCTATTTTTGGAATCCACATCAGGCAACAATAACGAGAGGAGTATTTAACCGTTAGCCTTTGGCCTGCCATACACAGTTGGGGTTTATACTCAGCTTAGAGGGTGATAAATTGTGCAGACCGGCTCCTCTAACCAAGGGCAAATATGTATCACTGGTAATTAAGAGGGCTTAATTTTCACCAGTGTTATGGTGAATGGGTATACCCTGGGCATAACATAGAATGGCTACGTATAACCTGAGGTTACAGGATTTACAGGATAACTCCTGTAATCTCAGAATGGGTATTACCAGACACAGGGAACCTCTGACTTGTGGGCCATATCTGACCCATGTAGTTTTCCCATCCAGCCCTCCATCTTCTTGAAGTATGTGAAGCACGTGAAGTACTAGTTCCCCTCTATTCAGCACTGGTTAGGCTTTATCGAGTTCTGTGTCCAGTTCTGGGCACCACACTTTAAGAAGGATGCAGACAAGCTGGAGAAGGTTCAGAGGAGGGCAACAAAGATGATCAGGGGACGGGAAACAAAGCCCTGTGAAGAGAGACTGAAAGAACTAGGCATGTTTAGCCTTGAGAAGAGAAGACTGAGGGGAGATATGATAGCAATCTTCAAGGACTTGAAAGGTTGTCACAGAGAGGAAGGCCAGGATCTCTTCTCCATCATCCCAGAGTGCAGGACACAGAATAATGGGCTCAAGTTACAGGAAGCCAGATTCCGGCTGAACATCAGGAGAAACTTCCTGACTATTAGAGCAATATGACAATGGACCCAGTTACCTAGGGAGGTGGTGGGCTCTCCCACACTGGAGGCATTCAAGATGAAGCTGGACAGCCATCTGTCAGGGATGCTTTGACTTAGATTCCTGCATTGACCAGGGGATTGGACTCGATGGCCTTATAGACCCCTTCCATCCCTACTATTATATGATTCTATTCTTCCACAGGCCTTGCTCCCTCTCCCCAGGAGAAAGGACATCTCTGATCAGCCTCTTGTCAGAGATAAATACCTTCTCCATGCTCAGTGCTGATAGAGCAACCAGCAGCAGAATTAGATAAATATGAACCACTTCCACTGTGCTCTGAAAGCCTGTACAAAAGAAAGAAGAATGCAAAAAGGTACATTTTAAAGTGATGTCTAAATGCAAATAGTGAGGGGGCGCAGTTGACTCTCTACAAGGAGGGAGTTCCATAACCAGAGAGCTGCTACTAGGGATGTACAGATTGTGTAAAATTTGTTCCGTCTGTGTTTTATGGGTTGTCAGGTGCCTTTCTTTCTGTCATCCGCCCATTGCCAGAATTGGTTTTTTTTTTCCATTTCCAAATTTGTGCAAATTCCCACAAAATATGCAACTCCCCCCCCCCCCATGTGTATTCTCACACTTCAGCCTATGGAGGAACTGCACATTTTCAGCTGTTTTTTAAAAAATGTTTGTATATTTTTCTATGATGAAATTTGTGCAAAATTCCTGATGGTTAGAAATGGTCTTCAAGTCTGCAGAAACCACCCGACAGGGGAAAGCCAGGCCACTGCAGAATCCACGAGTCAGATTCATGAAACTCTGAACTCATTTGGTTCCATTGTGGATTTCTTCAACCTCCCTAGCCACTGACAACACTGAGATGTTGGATGTTCTGGGGCATCATAGGGAATTTTAAAAGGTGTGTTTGTATGTGTGTGTGGTGCTTCCCAGACCCATCTGCTCCCACCAGGTAAGCTGGGAGTGTCAAAGCAGATTTCCCGCTCTAGCTTGTTCAGATTCTATACTAGGCAAATACGGGGGCAAATCCAATAGGCAAGTCAATTAAGCAGGCAAATGCTCAAGCACAAAGGTTTTAGTCTAGAATGGGATCCGGGTAAGGCAGCAGTGGTCAAGACCCAGGCAATAGTCAAAGTACAATATTACCAAGTGAGCAGGTAGTTTCCAGAAGAGAGATCTGAGGAGAAGCCAAGGTCAAAACACAAATAAGCTGCCAGATACAATATGGGCTCCAAGAAGCAGAGTCAGGCAAGAGTCCAAGGGTCACGTAGCATGGCAGTTCAGTCACAAGGCAAGGTCAAGAAATAAGATACAAGGCACTGGTTGTACATTGTTCCAATAATGGCCAGGTTGAAACTGAAGGCCAGAAATTCCTGAGCCTTGCCCAGGGCTCAGCTGCAATTCATTACAGGCCCTCTGGCAAAAGTCTTATTCAAGAGGAAGTCCTTGCTCTCAAGGAGTCCTTTTTCCTTGAGGAGTCTGCCTTTATAATTGAGCACGGCTTCTCAAAGGAGGCAACAATGCTCTTGGGGGACCTGCTGGTCAACCAACCTCTGCCTCAGAGGTGGAACTCACTCCTCCTATGGGGACAGTTACATGGTTATCTCCCCTGAAGGTCTCCTGACATGGGTGGCTCCTTGGCATCATCCCTGTCTGGGAGCTCTAGCTTCTCCACACAGGAGGAATTCTCCTGTAGGGGCGTGACCGTGGCTTCAGCATTGTTGGGCAGCTGATGTTGACTCTCAGAGCAAGGTCAACTCTTTACAGGCACATAGGGACTGATTTCCCAAAACATTTCTCTGGGGGGACAAACTAAAAATGTTAGTTGTTCATGCAGGGCCCTGCAGGCCAGTAACCACTGACCTTGCCACCCCTTGACTATAATGCCACTATGTGACATCCACCAGAGAAAGGGCACCCCCCCATCACCATTCTCAGCAGCAGCTCTTTCTTATCTGCTATACCTCCATACTGGCTGTTGCTGGAGGCAGCTTAAATGCCACTCCTGCAATATATAATTTGGACCACAGAAGACCTAGTCAGTCATTTTACATCTGAGTACAGTAAGCATATAAGGGGGGAGGAACCCTAACCCCTCCTCATACATTTCCATTGTCCTCTGCTCATTGAGGATGACATCTTGAATTGGAGAGCCTCCTGTATCCGTGGACGCTCTCCGCGTGATTTAGATTGCTGAAATCCTTATTCAAAATCACATGGAGAGAGCCTCCCCATGTGCAAGAGGCTCTTCTCTTTAGAAAGTCAGCCCTCCAAAACTTGAGGCCAATGGAAACACATGAGGAGGCAGGACTATCATGCTGCCCCTCCTTATACATTTACTGTATTCAGATGGAGAACACCTGAATAGGGCTAGAGTCTTTCTGAAAACCTGCTACTGAATACTGCCAAGTGACCCACATGGAAATCTGATACCAAAATATTCACCTACAACTATCCTGAGCATTTTTAATTCATTGCAGTGGGTGATTCTGGTGAGGATGGCAGTGGTTCTTCTAACACTTCCACCTGACTTGTTTGGAAATTCAGTGGATCTAGTGGATTCAGTTCAGAAAGCCCCAGTGGATCTAGTGGATGACCAAGAGGCACAGTTTCCCTTTATCTTGGGGATACTGTTCAGGTCTCTTGAAGGTAGGCCCATACTATGGGAAGAGTGAGAAAGAAGTAGCAGGCACTGGGGTCCGAGAGAGAACTTATTACACTTATATAGTGCTGGGAATTGGCTATCAACGATGCCATCAGGGCAGGACTTTAGGGCAGAAGTCTAGGACCTAATTCAGCAGAATGAGCAGGAAGGCCCCCAAACTCAGCCAGCTTACCACATTTTGAAGTAAGTTAGATAGTACACACTAGCATCCAAATGTGGCAGGTGGGTGGGTAAGGCCATTAAGTCCAGAGCCTAAAATTACTTAAATGCAGTACTGTTGGTCATTTCCCTGTGACTCAGATTCCATGGACTTTTTTTTTCCTCTGTGGGTGGGGAGTATGATGGAATGTAACCTCTGGCCCAGAATTAACCAAGCCCTCGCTTCACCACCTTTCCCTCTCTGCTCCTACTCACTTTTTCCCCTCCAGAATTTGTTTCAGCCACTGATTGAATAGATAAGAAGATCAAAATTGCCTTCCTGGAGGAGATGAAAGGTCCATTTAAACAGCAGCCAGCCAAATGCATCTGGAACCTAGTGATGAATTTTTATACAAATATATCCAATTCATCCCTCCCAAATTTATGCAACAACAACAATAATAATTTCATTTCTATACTGCCCAATAGCTGAAGCTTTCTGGGTGGTTCACAATAATATGAACTGAAATGCACACATGTGCTGAAATCTGCACTTTTTAGAATTCTTCGAAGAAGTTCACAACTCAAAAATGAACACAGAAATGGATATCTTGAGCAAAAGTGTGTAAATTAGGAGAAAGTATGCAGACAAAAGCATTATCATTGCAACAAAAAGCCCAATGCTTGCAAAAAGAGTTCACACTAGGAAAAGTGTGTGCAAAAATGCATATATTGGGGAAAATGCACATAAATAAGATGTGTATGCAGTTTTGTGTGGACTTTTATGTGTGTGGCCGAATTTGCAGGAACAAGCTGATGAACTCATGCTCAGGAAAATGAGAAACTGAGCAAAGCTGACTGATCCCTACTGGAAGCTCACAAACAGGCCATGACAGTGAAAGTAATGGCCATTCCTCCCGTTTCTCAGGAACATTTTGCATTCAAAGGTATAGTGCCTTTGTACATGAACTATCCATTTAATTGTTGTGGCTAATAGCCATGGGTAGGTAAATATAAAGAGGTGCCAGCAGGAACAGGAGGATGGCACTGTACTCAAGAACTTAAAAGACTGAGAAAGGACTTTTCATATTCTCATGTAAAAAGTCACCTTAACAATAAAAAAAGAAAAGGAGCAGACTTTGAGCTGGGGCTTACTAAGGCTTAGTCTCCCAGGAGAACCTGTTTTGAGTTCCCGGAACAGGTCGCTCTCAGAAAGCAAAGGGACCTGACTCAACAGGGAGTGGTAGCTGAAACATCCATTTCAAATAATAAAAAAATCCTGCTGCTAAGCTCCCTGTTTAGCTTGGCAAACCTCATCAAATATCCTGAACTTCC
Source organism: Heloderma suspectum (assembly GCF_057233095.1). Lineage (NCBI taxonomy): Eukaryota > Metazoa > Chordata > Lepidosauria > Squamata > Helodermatidae > Heloderma > Heloderma suspectum. The sequence continues at coordinate 53,793,151 of NC_139460.1, read as the reverse complement.
CCCCACATACTCCTTCAGAACTTCACATCTGAGCTGCTGGGTTCTTTTCAGACAGCCAGCCCTAGAACTGATATTTTGCTTCCAGATGGAAAATATTTAAGGCAAAACTGGATGGGGGGAGCCTTGTGGTTCTCCTGACAGGTATATGTGCTTGAAAGTGTTTACAAAGTATGCAAAACAACATGTCCAAATCTACACTCAACTATTGAGGATGCAAGAGAGGGCAGAAGGAAGGAAGGAAGGAAAGCATCAGTAATCTACATCTTCCCAGCATACGGATAGAACCTGCCATTGAATTAAGTAGATTTGGCATTCATAAGATACATGTGTATTGTGCAGGCCTTTTCTCTCTTGAATTATATCCACTTGCTTTGGGAAAGGGGTTGAAATGAAAATCAATGTTTAAAGGTCTATGCCAGGTCTTTAATAATTAGCCCTGCCAGGTTCTCACATGAGTTACTATGCCTGAGATGAGGAGGTGTGTAAAAGGACATCCACAGTCCTACATTATACCTGCTTAACTCAGAAAGAAAATAAATCAAAAGTGGAAAGAACGAAATTATTATAGAACCCTCCCTACACCCCACTGGAAAATTATAAGCAGGGTTGTGTGGTGGTTTGACACATCAATACATCTGTTCTAATAGTTCGGCCTTCTAATGATTCTGGATTCATACTCAAAAGAATTTCAAACAAAATCGACCTTCTGCCTTTTTATTTGTGCTTATTAAGGGATCCTTTTTTATTTATGCAGTGGAAGCTGGTGACTCCAGTTCCAGAGGGGCTATAATTCCATTCAGTGTTTTAGTTACTACCAGCCAAAACTATAATGGTGCTATTCAAGGTGCAGAACCCATTTTGCAGAAGGGGTGCAGCACCTTGGATTAGAGTTTTGGCTGGTGGTAACTAAAACCCTGAATGGAATCACACCCCTCTGGAACTGGAGTCACCAGCCACCATTGAATTTATGGTATGAAATATGGGTTGGATCCACAACTGTCTTCCATGAGATGAAGGGACCTTCTGTGAGAAGAAGGTCCCTCCACCCCATTTTTGAGGATTCCTCCTCCCCAATGCATACGACAACTTACCCCAATCAGCAGGGCCTCCTGACTCTCTATATAACATTTTCAGGGTCTGCCATGGGATGGAGGGGACAGGGAAGCCCACTTCTGCCAGTGCAATTGATCCAGTGTAAATCTGGTTCCAACCCTATATGTACAAAAGATCTATATATATTAGGAAAGCAATATAGTAGCAAACTAAAGTGTGGTGTGTGCTGACAGAAATGGAGCCAAAATGGGGCTCCTGAAAAACAAGAGGGAGGTCTCAGCATGCCTGGGGGAACCAGTTGTTTTCTGGGCCAAATTCAAGATATTGGTTTTGACCTTTAAAACCCCATATGTTTCTGGCCCAGCCTATCTTAAGGAGCACCTCCAGCAACAGCAAACAGGCCACTTAACAAGATCAGCCTTGGACGGCCTTCTCTCTGTCCCATCAGCCAGGACAGCTAGACAGGTGGGGACGAGGGAGAAGGCCTTCTCTATGGTGGCCCCCACTCTGTGGAACTCCCTGCCTAGGGAACTCCTCCATGCCCCCTCTTTAATGAGCTTCCGCCGCACATTAAAAACATGGTTGTTCAAGCAGGCATTTGGGGTGGGCTAGGGTATTTTTCGAAATATTATGCTTTTACTGTAGAATTTTATTGTTTTAAAATGTTTTATTATACACTCTGTACATCGCCCAGTGGCTGGGTGACCAGCTAGATGGGATATTAATAAATTAAATAAATAAATAAATAAACCCTGCAGTCTGTAGATGTGCAAAAAACATATTTAAAAACTGGGTCAAAACAGAAAACAAACAAACCCCCAGACAGCTCTATTAGGACTGAATGTGTTCAGTAGCCACAGAATATTGTGTGTCAGTTGGAGAAAAAAGTAAAAGAAAACTGGGAGGGGGAAGAATGGAATGCTTTGCATGGAGGAATGGTTGGGTGGAGCCCTGGACAGTAGCATTCCTGTTAGAAGGGAGGATAATCTGTACCGTTTTGTTACAGGCCCCATTTGTGTGATTCTGTACTGTGTAAATTAGTGGTGTGATTCATAGAATCATAGAATCATTGAATAGCAGGGTTGGAAAGGGCCTGCAAGGCCATCGAGTCCAACCCCCTGCTAAATGCAGGAATCCAAGTCAGAGCATGGCTGTCCAGCCTCGTCTTGAATGCCTCCAGTGTGGGAGAGCCCACCACCTCCCTAGGTAGTTGGTTCCATTGTCGTATTGCTCTAACAGTCAGGAAGTTTTTCCTGATGTTCAGCTGGAATCTGGCTTCCTGTAACTTGAGCCCGTTATTCCTTGTGCTGCATTCTGGGATGATCGAGAAGAGATGCTGGCCTTAGGGATGTACAAAAGTCACTTACTTTTCTGCGGATTATGTTGATGGTGGTGGGGGGGGAGGCATTCCATCCCTCCCCCAGGAATCCTCAACAGGGGGGGAGGCGATCCGTTCCTCCCCCCCGGAATCCTCCACGGCCGGCTGTGCTCCGCGGCAGCTCCGCAGAGCAGCCAGCCAGGCCCAGCCAGGCCAGAGCCGTCCGCAGCTGGATTTCCAGCCGCGGAGGGCTCTTGGGGGGGGGGAAACGCGTACACAAATGGCGGTGGCTACGGCCACCGCCATTTGCGTTCCTTATTTTTGGCCGTCTTAATCTACATAAATATTTACGTAGAGTATGACAGCGAAAATAAAAGGGAACGCAAATAGTGTAGCGGGCGCTCTTTGCGTCCCTTTTTGATTCACCGTTTTAGCCTACGTAAAATGGCAAATCAAAAAGGGACGCAAATAGCGCCCACTACGCTATTTGCGTTCCCCTTTATTTTTGCCGTCATACTCTACATAAATATTTACGTAGACTAAGACGGCCAAAAATAAGCAATGCAAATGGCGGTGGCTGTAGCCGCCGCCATTTGCGTATGCGTTTTTTTTAAAAAAACCAGCTATGATAGGCTACGTAAATCTTTACGTAGCCTATCACATCTTTTTTGTGTTTTTTTTTACAAGACTGCAAATGGCGGCAACAGCAGCCGATCAGAAGACCAGCCGCCGCAGCCGCCACCGGAGCCGCCGCCACCCGGAAGATCCACCCCTGGTAAGTCTCATACTGGGGGGGATCCGTGGGGGGGCGGGGGGCAGGCCGTTCCGCCATGGAGTTCGGGGGCTGAATGCACTGGCATTCAGCCTCACTGAGATCCGTGGCGGAATTCTCTGCCATCCCTAGCTGGCCTTCCTCTCTGTGACAAACTTTCAAGTACTTGAAGAGCACTATCATATCTCCCCTCAGCCTTCTCTTCTCAAGGCTAAACATGCCCAGTTCTTTCAGTCTCTCTTCATAAGGCTTTGTTTCCAGTCCCCTGATCATCTTTGTTGCCCTCCTCTGAACCCTCTCCAGTTTGTCTGCATCCTTCTTAAAGTGTGGTGCCCAGAACTGGACACAGTACTCCAGGTGAGGCCTAACCAGTGCTGAGTAGAGGGGAACTAGTACTTCCCGGGATTTGGAAGCTATGCTTCTATTAATGCAGCCCAAAAGAGCATTGGCCTTTTTTGCAGCCGCATCACATTGTTGGCTCATATTCAGCTTGTGATTGACAACAATTCCAAGATCCTTCTCGCTTGTAGTGTGGTTGAGCCACGTATCCCCCATCTTGTAACTGTGCATTTGGTTTCTTTTTCCTAGGTGCAGAACTTGGCATTTATCCCTATGAAATGTCATTCTGTTGTTTTCTGCCCAGCACTCCAGTCTATCCAGATCACTTTGAATTTTGTTTCTGTCTTCTAAAGTATTAGCTATCCCGCCCAATTTGGTGTCATCTGCAGATGTGATCAGCATTCCCTGCACCTCCTCCTCCAAGTCATTAATAAAAATGTTGAAGAGCACTGGGCCCAGGACTGAGCCCTGTGGTACCCCACTCATTACCTCTCCCCAATTTGAGAAGGTCCCATGATTCGCTACATTTTTCTGGTGCAAGTTTCCTTGCAGTGCCGGTTCTGGGCCTTGATAGAAGGAAGGCATCATTTACATGTAACCTTTATTTGGCTTAGAGGTCTGCGAGTGCAAAAGGAAAAAAAGGATGCTGCAAGGGCATGACTAGAGTTCCTTCCTGTTGTTCATTGCCTTGCGACTTCCTGTGAGCTCTGCACTCACAAAATCCTCACACAACCCTAGATCAGGGCTAGACAATGTGGTGGCCACAGGGATCAATGTGCCTACAGACACCTTTCTTGGCACCCACCATAGTGTGCTGCCCTTCTCACTTTTTAAAAAAATTAACACATTTTACTGTAAAATAGGTTTCTCTTGGTGCTGAAAAGGGTGGATTCAAAGGAAGTATTTATTGTGTTGGGGTTCAAATCCCACCTCTGCTTTGCACTCAATCTTTTGGGCAGGTTACTTATTCTTTGCCATGCCTCCCATGGCAACCATTTTGTGGTGGTGCCCAGGACAGTTTCTCAAATTGCTAATGTGTCCATGGCTCCAAAAGATTGCCTAATCCTGCCCTACCCTCATTCTTACCTTCATTCTTCTATTGCGCTCCCACTGCTACTCCTTTATCACACTAAATTCTAGGATCCTTGTGTACAGGAGTTCAGAACAATGGCAGATCAGTGTGAAAAATAGTAGTGCAACATGTGCCATGATATGGGTATGGGTTGGTAACAGCAGTGTAGAAATTCTGGCCAGTCTTGACACTAGCATAACTCCCTCCACCATGTAATTACACAAGTGTGTGTTTTTTAGGGATGGCGGAGAATTTCTGAGAATTTCTCCATGAATCTCGGTGAGGCCAAATGCCAATGCATTCGGCCCCCTGAAATTGGCAGTGAAATTCTCCACCACCACCCCGCCCCCCCCAGGATGGGACTTACCTCCTGCGAATGTCCCTCTCGCTGGCGGGTCCCAGCGGCGGTTCGGTGGGGGCGGGGGCAGCAGCTGGTCTTCCGACCGGCTGCCGCTGCCGCCATTACAAAATAAAGTAAAAAACCCCCCAAACCCCGTGATAGGCTACATAACGATTGACGTAGCCTATCACGGCTAGATTTCCAAAGTCAGCTGTGATAGGCTACGTTAATCTTCATGTAGCCTATCACGGTTGACTTTGGAAAAAAAAAGCGCATACACAAATGGCGGCAGCCCATGGGCGCCGCCATTTGCGTTCCTTATTTTGGCACGTCTAGTCTACGTAACATTTACATAGACTACGGCGAAAATAAGGGCAACGCTATTTGCGTTGCCCTTATTTTTGCCGTAGTCTACGTAAATCTGACTTTGGAAATCTAGCCGTGATAGGCTACGTTAATCGTTACGTAGCCTATCACTTTTTTTTTTTCACTTTTTGTTTCGCGGCCGGGGAGACAGGGCGCTTCTCCCCAGCCTGAATTTCGGCCGGGTGAGGCAGGATGCCTCCCCCCCCGCCTGAACTTCGGGGGGAGAAGCGCCTCCCCCCCACTGCGATGCCAAGCTGCTAAAAGGTAAGTGACTTTCATACATCCCTAGTGTTTTTTAGAGTTGATTTCTGTACCACTTCAGAATGGAAGTTGAGCTGAAATGACTGTCAGTGAGTTGAGAAATATTTTGTGGCAAGGCCTCCCCATCCCTCCTAAAAGTCTTTTGTTCTGGACCTGATTTCACCACAAAAAGGTCAGATTATTCAAGTTACTTTGCATGCTATTTCCATAACTCCCACTTGCCCTCAGTTACATTATACTGTAGCCAAATCTGGTGTGGTATTCATGATACTAATGGAGTCAACTGGATTCTGCTCAGGATTTGGAAGTTTCATACTTCCAGAATGGTTTCCAAATCAGAATGTGGTGGGGTGGCACCCAGATGAATTCTAAAGGAGTGTCTCAGATTTTATTTTATTTTTGCAGGGTGGTGGTGGGGGGATGAACTGCAAAATGTTGGGGGACAAAGTAGCAGTTCAGTTTTTCCCAATTATTTCCCCCTATGTTTTCAATTTGCAAAAATTTGCAGTGGTGCAATGATGAAATGGTACATTGGGAAAACGATGGAATTCTACCCCTGCACAATTTTGCATTTATTTATTTAAAATATTTCTAGCTTGCCTTTAAAGAGAAAAGGCTTTAAGGGTGCGATCCTATTACAATGATTGTAAGCCTCCAAGTGCAGGGCAGGAGGAACTGTGGAGGTAGGGATGCTGGAGAAATTCAACATGTACTAAAATGAGCTCAAATTTCTAAGACTGCAGAATCCACTGCAGAGCAATCCCCTCAGGCCAAGCCGAGTTTGTGGACTTTTGTTTTTTTTTTAACTTTCCTGAAAATGCACAAATTTCTGCTGAAGAAAAGTGGAATGGAATGGAGGACAATACGCTAAATGTTACATACTAAGGTAAATTAATTATGTAAATTGTTATGAAAACTCTCACGTGAATATTTGCATGTTTTACCACATGGTGGGAAAAAATGCATCCATCTTTGAGTGGATCACAGAACAAAAGGCACCTGACAATCCTAGGGATGTACGAAAGTCACTTAACTTTTCGTAGATTGATTCGTGGTGGGGGGGGAGGCGCTCCGTCCCTCCCCCCAGAATCCTCGATGGGGGGGTGAGGCGATCTAGTTCTCCCCCCCGGAATCCTGCCCAGCTGGATCTGGTCTGCTGCAGCTCTGTGGAGCAGCCGGCCAGGCCCGTCCGCAGCCGGAGTTCCAGCCACAGATAAAATTCCAGTCAGAGAATTCTGCCACGGATCTCAGGGAGGCCGAATGACAGCGCATTCGGCCCCCCAAAATCCGTGGTGGAACAGTCTGCCACCCCCCCGCCACCCCCCTGGGACGAGACTTACCTGGGGCGGATCTTCCTGGCGGCGGCTGCGGTGGCGGCTGCGGTGGCGGTTCGGCTGCGGCGGCTGCGGCGGCCGGTCTTCCGACTGGCTGCCGCCGCAGCCATTTCCAGTTTTAAAAAAAAAAAAGACGTGATAGGCTACGTAAAGATTTACATAGCCTATCACGGCTAGGTTTTTTAAAAAAACATGATAGGCTACGTAAATGTTTACGTAGCCTATCACGGCTGACTCAAACAACAACAACAACAACGTTTTACACAAATGGCGGCGGCCACGGCCGCCGCCATTTGCGCTCCTTATTTTGGCACATCTTAGTTTATGTCAAGATTACATAGACTAAGACAGCGAAAATAAGGGGAATGAAATAGCGTAGCATCCATTTGCGTATGCGCGTTGTTTTTTTTTTTAAAGTCAGACATGATAGGCTACGTAAACATTTACGTAGCCTATCATGGCTGACTGCAGGGACACAAACGGCGGCGGCTATGGCTGCCACCATTTGCGTCCCTGCTAGCCAGCGGCCGGATGTCCGGCTGCTGGTGGAGCCGGCCGGTGGCTCCGCAGAATCCCTGCAGAGCACAGCCAGCCGGCCAGGATTCCGGGGGGGGGGAGGAATGGAGCACCTCCCCCCCCATCCAGGATTCCGGGGTGAGGGACGGAGCGCCTCCCCCCTCACCATCAACATAATCTGCGAAAGGTAAGTGACTTTCGTACATTCCTAGCCACAGACTGGCTGCTGCGGACGCAAATGGCGGCCTCCGTAGCAGCCGCCATTTGCATCCAGCCAGGCTGCCGTGATAGGCTATGTAAGTATTTACGTAGCCTATCACAGCAGGCAAAAAACCCACAGTGTACTCAAATGGTGGCACCTACGATGGCCACCATTTGCGTTCCCTATTTTTCGCCGTTTTAGCCTACGTAAATATTTACGTAGGCTATTACGGCGAAAAAAAGGGAACACAAATAGCATAGTGGGCACTATTTGTGTTCCTTTTTTTTTCTCGCCGCAATAGCCTACGTAAATATTTACGTAGGCTAAAACAGTGAAAAAAAGGGAACGCAAATGGCGGCCGCCAGTCGCTGCCATTTGCGTATGCTGTTTTTCCTTGGGGGGGGGGTTAGCCGTGATAGGCTACGTAAATACTTACGTAGCCTATCACAGCTTCAAGGGCACCAATGGCGGCTGCAGCAGCCAGGCCGCAGCCAGCCAGGAGACCAGCCGCCGGAGCCACCGCCATCACTGCCAGAGCAGGAGCCGCTGCAGCCGGAACCGCCACCGCTGCATCTGCCGCATCTGCCCCAGGTAAGTTCCGTCCCAGGGGGATTCCACGGGGGGGGGCAGGAGGCTGTTCCGTCACGGATTCCGGGGGGGCGGATTCTTTGGAATCCGTGGCGGAATTCGCTGCCATCCTTAGACAATCCACGAAACACAGACGGAGCAGATTTGACACAGCCTGTACATCCCTAGGTGGAGACAACCTTCACTTCCCCGTCCTCCCGTGACCCGTCCTGTATTTTCGCTAGACAGCCTTTTTGCCTATCTAGCAAAAGTGGCTTAGAGGGGAAGTAGCTTTGAGGGGGAAGGAAGGAAGGAAGAAAGGAGTCTGGAAGAGGCTCATGATAGCTCATCTCATCACCTCTCCAGTCTCCTCTCCCCCTGCCCATCTAAATGCCCCCTTTCCCCCCTCTGTGAGGTTGTGTTCCTGACCTTGAAGAGGTAGCCGGCATAGACCTTTCTATGCCAGCTGCGAGAGGGAGGGAGAAGGGGGTTGGTTCTCCATTTCCCAGCTCCAAGGTCAGCACACTGTCTCTGACTTCAGATCTGGGTATCTGAACTATCCCATGGACCCTCAGATCCTATCTAGGGGCCATGGGACCGTTCCCTAAAGCATTTACATTAGTGTTGATGATTTTCATAAAGCTGGGGGAAGTAAAAGCGTTTTTTCAAAATTCTCTTTAAGACTTCATGAAATGTGAAGTCCATCAAATGCAGCCTCTCACCTCCACCCCAATTTTCGGATACTTGGTAAATGGTGCAGATGGATGCAAAATTCTACCAATTCCATTCCAGAACTGGAATTTATTTCTGACAAGAATTAAACTTACAGAACTAACCGGCATCCCAGTAGGGATGTTGCAGAAATCCGCCATGGACTCCAGTGAGGCCAGATTCTTTGGAATCCGTTCCCCCGGAGTCTGTAATGGAACAGCCCCCCCCCAAAATCCCACCCCTGGGATGGACCTACCTGGCGGCCGATGCGGTGGTGGTGGCAGATCATATGCAGCGGAAGCAGCAGATGCAGTGGCGAATGCGGCAGCGGCAGCTCCGGCTTGTCTTCCGGCTGCTGCCAGGCTGCTGTGGCTGCAAATGGCAGCTGTTGTTGCGGCCACCATTTGCGTGGCTGCCTTTTGCCATGATAGGCTACGTAAATACTTATGTAGCCTATCATGGCTTGGCAGGGGCGCAAATGGTGGCTGGCATAGTGGCTGCCATTTGCGGCAGCAGCAGCCCGGCAGCAGCTGGAATCCGGCTGCAGGCGGCCCTGGTCAGCGGCTCCATGGAGTTGCTATGGAGCGGAGCCATCTGGGGAGGATTCCGGGGGGAGGGATGGAGCACCACCCCACACCTCGGACACCTCAGATTGGAATGGTAAGTACATTTCGTACATCCCTACATCCCAGAGCAATGATGAAATGGAACTACTCCATTCCACTCATCCCTACAAGATATGTAGTGATGATATCCCATTCACTGCATAAAGCCTGGTTTGCTGGTATTATTACTCATATGAATAATCCAGGAAGGAGGAAGAAGTGCCAGCAGCCAGTGATGTGGGATGAAGGGATAGGAAAAATACTGGCATCCTGCTCAAGCAAGATTTTAAAAGGAGGTTTGTAGGACACATTGGAATGATTGCATTCCATACTCATCCTGCCTTAGGCTAAAACAGGTATTACTTTAAATCTGTGTCTGGTGGCATGTCTGTTTCTTTTTAACTCTAGAGTAGGTGCAGGGGGGCTGATCTGGATGGGGGCATGGGGGCTTTTAACATCCAGATTGGATTCACTGGTCCTGCTCTAGGAAGGGGGGAAATGTAGCTGCTAGACACAAATTTGAACCAATGTTTTAGCCTTTAGAGAAAAAAAAAAATTGGACTGTTCGTGTTGCTGATGATGTCGCCAGATGAAATTGTGGGATGTGGACCTTGATTTTGGTATGCTTGAATGCCTTTCCTGTATCTACAATGTCCAAATGTGAAAATTACCTGTCTCTGTGATATAGTCTAGATCACTAGTGCAAACTTTCATTGTTGCTCTAGTTTCCGTGTTTCTTCTTTGTTTTGTTCTTTGTATAAAATTGCTATAACATTGGGGGAAAGTTTGTTTTTTTAAAGGTGATTTTACACATTTTAGTGTGTGTGTGTGTGTGTATGTCCCCCATCCAAATTGCTATTTTCTGCCCCCAAAGTGAAAATGAAGAATATTCAGCACATCTCTGTTAAGAAGAATGAAGATGGGGAATTGTGTGATGGAAGAGTTTTCCTTCTCCTGACATGCTAGTTTTCCACGGACAGGTTGTGTCCTTGAGGTGAGAGAGCAACCAGTCATGTAGTTTCCCCACTGACATTCCAAGTGGTGCTGAAAGCATATATCAGCTCTTAGTGAAGTAAGATTTGAGTGGAATGAGAGATTAATAAATGACAGGGTGAGTAAAAATAGCAGACAAATAGCATCAGAAGAATTTGTAAGCAAGACTTGTTTATCCTCTTCTCCAGCAGTAACATTCTGAGCCTGGTAGTCCAAAGTGCCCATTTATGAGTAATCGTAAGTTTGTCAGTGATTCAAGTCAAAACAGAACATAAAAAAGGCTGCAGTTTCTGGCTGCATTCCGCCTTCCACTCCCACTCAAAGAAACATCCCAACATTTTGTTCTTCATGCTGTTCTCTCTGTGCAAAACGTGTGTGTGTGTGTGTGTGTGTGTGTGTGTTTGGTTTCAAAGTAAATACAAGTGTCTGACACTATATATATACAGAGAGAAAAAGGAAAGGAGAGAGAGTGGGGTAGTGACTATTGCACAAGATAAGAACTACTTACTACAGACAAAATCTCTAATAATGTAACCCGATATATACTATGTCCTTGGGAGTAAATCCTACTGAATTTACTGGGACTTGCTTCCAGATAATGTTGTCACAACCAGCAGCCGTTCCACCAGTCCTGCTGAAGAATTAATCTTCCCCCTTCCCTCCCCATTCCTTTTCCTTGTGTGTCATGTCTTCTTAGATGGCAAGCCTGTGGGCAGGAATTGTCTTGTTGAATTGATTTCATGTAAGCTGCTCTGGGAGCCTTTTTGGCTGAAGAACAGCATAAAAATACTTCAAATAAATACATACGTGACCGGGTTTAAGATTATGCTGTATGGCTAGATTACCACTTATACATTCACCAATCAGTGCAGCAACAGTAGACTGTTGTTCAACATTCACAGTGAATTTAGTTGACACATGGCCATATAGTGGCCACTTATCAGGATTGGGACATTGGCACATGCGGAGGGCGAGTTTACCTTCCCCTGCTGCACTCCCGTTGAAAATTGCAGCCACCCCAAAATGTTATTCTCCCTGGGAGAGAAGCTTCTGTTGGCACCAAGGAGAATAACAGCTGGAGAGGTAGCAGTGTTCATTGGGACTGCAGTCTGGAAGAGGGATTAAAACTCCTTCCTGCATGCTGTGTGGCCCTGATCCTCATCAGGCCCCCATGTGCTGCTGTTAGAATGCTGAAAACTTGGTATGTTAGTTGCAGTCATGCCATTAAGATTACCTTGTGTTTGGCCCCCTTTCCTCCCATTTCTCTCCCTTTGGGTGAAGAGGAAAAAAGATGAGTGGGTAAACTTGAGAGGATGCAATATGACAGTGGAGTAGCAGCGGTAGAGCAACTGCTTTGCATTCAGCAGTAGGGATATGCAAATCCCATAATGTCCAGTCTTGGGGAGGGGGGGGTCTGCTGAGGGGCAATTTGGGCCACTTGGGGCCCTGCAGATTCCTCTGGAGCCCTGCCGCATCTGCTGGAGTTGGCAGAGCGGCTCTCCAGCTTTCTGAAAAAATGTGATACGCTAATGGTGTCTACCATTAGCCTATTGCAGGGAGAATACAGCCATAAATGGCGTATTTTGCACCACTCGCAGCCGTAAAGCACTTACTTTTACCTAAATTGCAGCTGTTTGTGGCTGTATTTATGTAAAAGTAAGTGCTTTCTGGCTGCAAATAGCATACAATACGCCATTGAAGGCTGTACTTTTCTTGCAATGAGCTAATGGCAGCTGCCATTAGCATATCACATTCTTTAGAAAGCTGGCAAGCCGCCTTGCGGAACTCTTCTTGGCACTGAGGTGAGTGTGGCCAGTCTGCTGAAGACTCCGGAGGTCAGATTCTTTGGAATCCAGCCTCATTTGAGTCCGCGGAGGATTTTCTTTCTCTATGCAGAAGGCCCCAGGTTCAAACCCTGGCATCTCCAGGTAGGGCTGGAAAAAATCCTGTATAAAACCCTAGAGAGCCTCTGCCAGTTAGTGTGGACAAGACTGGACTCAGTGTAAGGCAGCTTTCTATGTTCTTATGGGTATGTGTTAGGGACAGGGAATTCAGGAAACAGCTGGAAGGAAGGGAGGAAGTACATGGATATTAATTGTCTGCTGCATATTCTGTTTCATCTGTTTGTATAATAACGTGGTTTTTTTTTTAAAAAAATAAGAAGTTCATTAACAAAACAAAAATGAAAAGAAAAGATGCAGTGATTGAATAGGACAGCATAGGACTGCCATCCTCGAAAGCTGAGCTGAAAGAAAACGGAATGAATTTCACACACATGACAGGAGGCTGTATCTTTAAAAAGCATTTCAGCACTGAAGCTGTTATTATGTGTAAATCTTATGCTGCTGAGCAAGTGATACTGTTAAAGACATTCAAAATAACAAAGCTGATCTACACGCTGTAATTAAATTATACCGCTCAAGTTGCACACACCCTTTTCAAGTGTCATCCTGAACATTAGCTTGAAAACACTGCAGCCTATACAACACCCACCACAGTAGTAGCCCCTGGGGGTTTAGGGGTTCAGCAGTTTTCTACTTGACTGCTCACAGGACAGCTGTTGAAATCCTACCCTGATCAGATAAGTTCTTAGTCCTTAATAAGTCCTTAGTGAAAATAAGATCCCTGCACAGTTTCCTTTTAACTTGCACATCCCCATCAGTGACCTATCAAATATTTGGCAGAATAAAACAGAAATGTTGATTTATGCTCAAAGCAGACAGAAATCCTCCCTTTATTATCTTTATCTCTGAGAAATGATATCCTCCCATGGGAACATGCTGTAGTAAGAAAGAGAGGTTAGTGCCAAAATGATAGTTAGGTTTTGGTCTTTGGATAATGGGCACTTCATCAGAGCAATCTTTCAGCAGAATACCAGTAAACACAGACACTTTTACATTCTAGTTCATGATTGATTTATATATTACTCACGCAGATGATGAGCCTATAGAATTCAGGTGGTTCCTAAAATGTGTACCTTTTCTCGAATATAAGAGAATCAGACAAGCTAATTGTATAGCCCAAGAGACTAACTACATTTATATTCTGTGCTTTTTCCTCTTTAAGGAACCCAAGGTGGGTTACATTCTCCTCTTCCTCCTCTCCATTTTGTCCTCACAACAACAACCCTGTGAGGTAGGTTGGGCTGAGAGTCTGTGACTGGCCCAAAGTCACCCAGTGAGCTTCCATGGCCGAGTGGGGACTAGAACCCAGATCTCCCCACTCCTAGTCAAACATGCTGGGTGGGGAATGCTGGGAGTTTTTTCTGTCTAAAACTAGGATGGCACCCTAAGTTGGGTTGTTACTATACCAGGTAAAAGACATTTCATTTTAATTTGTATTATTTTATCTGAATGATTAATTTCACTGCAGCATTTGTAATGGCAATTTTTTTATGGAAAGTCTGTTTGTAAGTTGTCTAGGCCAATGGCTACTACTGTAAGAGTGCAGTCCTATGCTGGCTGGGGAATGCTGGGAGTTGCAGGACTTTTTTCTGTCTAAACCTGCATGGGATCACAGCCTTAGGGTGAAATCCTGTGCTCAAGTTATCTTGGCTGGATGAGATACAGAGATGCATAGGATTGCATCCTGATGATGATGGCGACTGCCATTCTGCCTCACCTGGTGCTGAAGTTCTGCTAAAACTTTCCTCTGAGGCAGCCTAGAGAACATTAAATTGCTCCTGTTGTCCAAATCAGTCTGGCAATACCTTCCTGTGGAAGAATTAAAACCATTATAAAGCCTAAAACTATTTCTGGCAGCAAAGATGCAGTTCAGTCTGTACCCCTTTCCTCTTGCTTCTCTGACATGGCTTAAATTTGAACCTCACCCTCCTTATTAGCAAAATAATGACAGTAGCATGCCCCTCTGAATGAGGGACACATTCTCTGATAATTCCATAGTCCATCAAGCTCCCAGGACATAGAGAGCTTTCACAACTAAGCTACTGTGTAATGTATTTCTTGCCAATAATTCTAACTTTAGAAACAAAACATGTGGTTTCAAGGTAGAGAAAAACAAACATGTAATAGCAGATGTATAGGAACATCTAAATGGCTATTAGATAATAGGTTAATTAGATGAATAGATGACAGATAGATGATAGATAGTTTATACTAGGTCGGTTGTCTTAAGAATGTATGAATGATTAAGATTTACACCCCCACTATCAATAACAGTGACTTAAAATAAAATATTGCATTATATTATATGATTAAAAACAAAATAAAACAATAAGTACATAAACTAAGCTTCAAACTGCAAATTTATGAAAATGGCATTAAAATACACTAGGCAAGATAAAACAGATCATCAAAAGTTTATTTATTTATTTATTGTAAAGCCTGGGGAAATAGAAAGATCTTTCACGGGCACCAGAGAAACATCCAATTAGGTGCCAAGCTGGCCCAAGACATTTTGTTGTCCAGGACTAAGGACAAGATGCCAACACCCAGCCATTCCACGTACAGAGAAGCCAAGAAGACTGGCAGGTGACTTTCATTTTAACACTGGCAACAGGATGGCATCCTCCAGTGCAACTGAAGACAGCAAGCTAGGTTGGGGGCTGCAGGGCAGGGTAGGCCCCTGGCACACAGAGCTCTGTCATCCAAGACTTTGCTGCCATCCCCAACCTGCCCAGCATCTTCTGCCAGAGGCAGCTGCCTCACTCTGCCCAACGATGGGGCTGGCCCCGCCAAGTGAGATACTTACTCCAGGGTGAGATGGAGGGAAACCACTGAAGAGGTAACCACCCTATCCTTGGTAACTCCCACTGAACCCTGAAAAGGGCCTCAATGAACTCAGAGTATGGGCAGGCACATGTGGAGACAGGTGATCCTTCCGGTACCCCAGCCTCAAGATGGGAACGTCGTATATTAAGCATGCTTTCTTCTCCTTTTGAAACCATGACCAACTTATCTGTATAGACCTAAAAGTAATTTAGATGATAATTTAAGAAGGTACAGTAAGACTCAATCACGTTCAATTGATTTTAAGAACCAATTGAAGATCAGAACTTTCTTAACACACACATACCCCTGTACATGTGTGTGTGTGCCAGCGCATGCATGTGCATGCACACACACACACACACACACATTTGCATACCTCCCTTTGGCCACGATAGGCTACGTAAAGATTTACGTAGCCTATCACGACAAAAGGAGGCACACAAATGGTGTAGCGGATACCATTTGCGTGCCTCCCTTTGGCCACGATAGGCTACGTAAAGATTTACGTAGCCTATCACGGCAGAAAGGGAAGGACGCAAATGGCATCCACTACGCCATTTGCGTACCTCCCTTTTTGCTGTGATAGGCTACGTAAAGATCTATCGTGGCCAAAAGGAGGCATGCAAATGGCGTCCGCAGACCAGCCACGGCTGGAAGTCCGGCAGCGGGTGGGTCCGCAGACTCGCCACAGAGCGGAGCCGGCTGGGGAGGATTCTGGGGGGGAGGACGGGATCACCTCCCCCCCCCGCGGGCCCCCCAGCAGACCCAAGTAGGTGGGATCTGTACACCCCTATGGTGGTGGAGGTGGAGGAGATGGGCATCTCAGGTAAGGACCTGGAGGTGCCGGTACAGCTGGGAGAGCCCCCAACCCACTCCAGGTCACTTCATGCCCCTTCCGCTTCACCTTGGAAGGGGCTCAAAGTGACCCGAAGCAGCCTGCTTCAACTCGGGGTTTGGGCCTCAGGCCAAAGCAGTGCACAGCCCTACTGGTAATCCGTACAATCCACATACATCAAATCTGAGAGTAGTACAACCAAACAATCAATAAAACCCAGCAGATGTATCAATGCATGTGGAACTCGGTAGGAGAACTGGGGCAGCAGACCAGAATAATAACTCAGAGGGAAGGCTTGAGAGCACAGCTACCAGGAAGTGACTCAGTATTATTAACAGTACAGAGACAGAGAAGGAGGCACACAGAGACATGGTCTGCATGATCAAACAGCCCACAGTGGCTTACTTAAGGCACCATGGGCTACAGGGCATTAATATTAAAAATGGCTGACCACATACGCTGGCATTTGCCACAGCCCAGTGAGGCTTAAATAAGCCACTGAGGGCTATACACCCTTACAAATTGGCCCACAAAGTGAAGAGTTAGAAGCATGCTTGGTTAACTAAATAACTTTATTTTACATAACCCCTGCCTGATTCTTAAGTGTTTGCAAAAACCACATGAGACCTCGGAGGCTGAAATATAATAGATATCAACAACATGAACATCTAAAAAATATCACAGTTAAAAATTACTTTGAAGCACAATATAGCAGCAAATATTCAAAGGATTTAAAACCTTGCAATAATGAAAAGGTCTTTGTCTGGCTCTGAAAAGATAAGAAAGTTGGGCCCTTGGCAGATCTCTCTAGGAAGAGCGTTATGTAACTGGAGAAGTTCTTATACTGACCTGGGTAAGTATGAACTTCAGTGAAATCAACTGATTTCTTCTTTCTCTTAGCTCCCATTCTATTGAACATTTTCAGTTTTTTTCCTTGTATTTTTGCCACATTGTTGAATATTTTATACTGTTATCCCATCATGAACACAGTAGTTACTATAACTATACTATAACTATTACTATAATCTCAACATTTCTTCATTTGTAATTGATAGCAACCCCATAATTTGTCTTTATTTTGCTTTTGTTCTCTTCTTATGTCATTAAACGTTTCCTTCACTGGGATTAGGATTTTTGTGTCATATGCCAAAGAAAATATTAGGTTCCCCCCCCCCATTGCTTATTATAAAAGATTTTGAAGTAGGCACTTCACAAGCCTTCACTTTTTAGTCAGAAGTTCCTCCTATTCTCTTGATATCTTTCTGTCTGCATTAATCTGTTGCTTCCTGCTTTGATGCGGTTCAGTGGCAGAACTGTTGTTCTTTAATGGGATACTAAACAGTTTTCCCCCTTCATGGATCACTGCCTTGTTGTGGCGAAGGGGCTTGCGTAACTCAGTGAAGCCATAAGCTATGCCGTGCAGGGCCACCCAAGATGGACAGGTCATGGCGGAGAGTTCTGACAAAATGGGGTCCACTGGAGAAGGAAATGGCAACCCACTCCAGTATTCCTGCCAAGAAAATCCCATGGAATGATGGAACATATCAAAAGGCTAAAAGAGATGATGCCAGAAGATGAGCCCCCCAGGTTGGAAGGTGTCCAATATACTACTGGGGAAGAGCAGAGGGTATTTCCAAGTAGCGCCAGAAAGCGTGAAGTGGCTGGGCCAAAGCCGAAAGGACACCCAGGTGTGGGTGTGTCTGGTGGTGAAAAGAAAATCCGATGCTGTAAAGAACAATATTGTTTAGGAACCTGGAATGTAGGGGTCAATGAATCAAGGTAAGCTGGAGGTGGTCAAACATGAGATGGCAAGATTGAACATCGACATCTTGGGAATCAGAGCACTAAAATGGACAAGCATGGGTGAATTTAATTCAGGTGATCATTGTATCTACTACTGTGGGCAAGAATCCCTTAGAAGAAAAGGAGTAGCACTCATAGTCAATAAAAGGGCGGGAAAAGCAGTACTCGGGTACAATCTCAAAAATGATAGAATGATCTCAGTATGAATCCAAGGCAAACCATTCAACATCACAGTAATTCAAGTCTACACCCCAACCACTGAGACCGAAGATGCTGAGGTTGATTGGTTCTATGAAGACTTACAACACCTTCTAGAAATAATACCAAAAAAAAGATGTCCTTTTCATCATAGGGGATTGGAATGCTAAAGTAGGAAGTCAAGAAATCACCGGGATAACAGGCAAGCATGGCCTTGGTGTACAAAATGAAGCAGGACAAAGGCTAATAGACTTTTGCCAAGAGAACACGCTGATCATAGCAAACACTCTTTTCCAACAGCACAAGAGACGACTCTACACATGGACGTCACCAGATGGTCAATCAATATTGAAATCAGATTGATGATGTCCTTTGCAGCCAAAGATGGAGAAGCTCTATACAGTCAGTAAAAACAAGACCTGGAGCTGACTGTGGCTCAGATCATGAGCTTCTTGTTGCAAAATTTCGGCTTAAATTGAAGAACATAGGGAAAACCACTAAACCATTCAGGTATGACCTAAATCATATCCCTGATGAATATACAGTGGAGGTGAGGAACAGATTTCAGGGATTAGACCTGACAGAGTGCCTGAGGAACTATGGACGGAGGTCTGTAACATTGTTCAGGAGGCAGCAACTCAATCCATCCCAAAGAAAAAGAAATGCAAGAAAGCCAAGTGGCTGTCTGATGAAGCTTTACAAGTAGCTGAGGAAAGAAGGGAAGTGAAAAGCAAGGGAGAAAGGGGAAGATATATCCAACTGAATGCAGAGTTGCAGAGAATAGCAAGGAGAGACAAGAAGGCCTTCTTAAAAGAACAATGTAAAGAAATCGAGGAAAACAATAGAATGGGAAAGACTCGAGATCTTTTCAAGAAAATCGGAGGTCTCAAGGGAACGTTTTGTGGAAAGACGGGCATGATAAAGGACAAAGAAGGCAGGGACCTAACAGAAGCAGATGAGATTAAGAAGAGGTGGCAAGAATACACAGAAGAACTATACAGGAAAGATCTGGATGTCTCTGATAGCCATGATAGGGCGGTCACTGAACTTGAGCAGGACATCCTCGAGAGTGAAGTCAAGTGGGCCTTAGGAAGCATTAGTAACAACAAAGCTAGCGGAGATGACAGTATTCCAGCTGAGCTATTTAAAATCCTAAAAGCTGATGCTGTTAAAGTGCTGCACTCAATATGCCAACAAATCTGGAACACTCAACAGTGGCCACAAGCCTGGAAAAGGTCAGTTTACATTCCAGTTCCAAAGAAGGGCAATGCAAACGAGTGTTCAAACTACCGCACAATTGCACTCATTTCACATGCCAGCAAGGTGATGCTCAAAATCCTACAAGCTAGGCTTCAGCTGTATGTGAACTGAGAACTACCGGAAGTACAAGCTGGGTTTCAAAGAGGCAGAGGAACTAGAGATCAAATTGCCAACATTTGCTGGATCATGAAGAAAGCAAGAGAATTCCAGAAAAACGTCTATTTGCTTCATTGACTACGCTAAAGTCTTTGTGTGGATCACAACAATCTCTGGCAAATTCTTAAAGACATGGGAGTACTAGACCACCTTACCTGTCTCCTGAGAAACCTGTACTAGGGTCAAGAAGCAACAGTAAGAACCAGACATGGAACAACCGATTGGTTCAATATTGGGGAAGGAGTACGACAAGGCTGCATATTGTTGCCCTGCTTATTTAACTTCTATGCAGAGTACATCATGAGAAATGCTGGGTTGGATGAATCACAGGTCGGAATTAAGATTGCCAGGAGAATTATCAACAACCTCAGATACGCAGACAATACCACTCTAATGGCAGAAAGCAAAGGGGATCTAAAGAGCCTCTTGTTGAGGGTGAAAGTGGAGAGTGCAAAAGCTGGTTTGAAACTCAACATTAAAAAAACGAAGATCAAGGCATCTGGCCCCATCACTTCCTGGCATATAGAAGGGGAAGAAATGGAAGCAGTGACAGATTTCATTTTCTTGGGCTCCAAGATCACCGCAGACGGTGACTGTAGCCATGAAATTGAAAGACGCTTGCTCCTTGGGAGGAGAGCTATGGCCAACCTAGACAGCATAGTAAGAAGCAGAGACATCACCTTGCCAACAAAGGTTTGCATAATCAAAGCTATGGTTTTCCCAGTAGTAATGTATGGCTGTGAGACCTGGACTATAAGGAAGGCTGAGCGCTGAAGAATTGATGCTTTCGAACTGTGGTGCTGGAGAAGACTCTTACGAGTTCCCTGGACTGCAAGGAGGTCAAATCAGTCAGTCCTAAAGGAAATCAACCCTGACTGCTCATTGGAAGGACAGATCCTGAAGCTGAAGCTCAAATATTCTGGCCACCTAATGTGAAGAGAAAACTCTCTGGAAAAGACCCTGATGCTGGGAAAGATTGAAGGCAAAAGGAGAAGGGGATAGAGGATGAGATGGCTAGATAGCATCACCAATAAAATGAATATGAACTTGCACACACTCCGGGAGAGAGCAGAGGACAGGAAGACCTGACGTGCTGTGGTCCATGGGGTCATGAAGAGTCGGACATGACTTAACGACTGAACAACAACAACAACAACAAACAGTTTTCACTCTTCATCAGTCTTTTATGTTTGATTGATGTTGGTCTCTTCTTAAGCAGTTTCCTTGGAACATTTTGTCTTCTTTTGAAGCAGTGTTTGCTGTTGCTGGGATTTGTCTTCAAATGTTTGTATGTGCTTAAACATTTTATACATTATTAAATAATATGTGTGTATGTATTTCTGGGTAGATTTGTACTGTTCTGTGAAAAATGCCACCATCAGGCACACAAATAGTTTTCTTTCATTAAGTGTATGAAGCAAAATAAAAATAAAAATAAGCCCTGATCCAGAGGTGGTCTTGTGTAAGCACTAATATGTGGGGTGTGCAAGAATCCTCCCCTCCTCTTCTCCCCTGAACAAATGTTTGGCAGAGTCAAGAGAAATATAGGGAGCTGTCTTATATCATTTTACTAAGTCGGACTATTTGTCCATCCTGCCCAGTACTGTCTGATCTGACTGGCAGCAGTTCAAAAGGGGGGGGCAGCCTCTGGCTCACAGTCCTAATTCAGCCTGTGGGCTTGCCCTTCCCCTCCCCAAATGCCACCTATTCATCTGGGGAAAATCCCCATTAGAGATGACAAGGTGATCCCATCACATGCTGAGTGGCAGCAAGGGGAATCCTTTTGTTATCTCCGATCAGAGATAACTAATGGATTCCCCTGCTTGTAGTTGAGTCCCTTTACATGCTATGCATGTCCAGTTGGGACTTGAGCAGCATAGGAAGGAGTTCCCTGACTTGGCTGGGTCTTCCAGGACTGGGTTGTGCAAGTCCTGGCCAAGTCCTGTCCCACACCACTTGCACCCCAATTGGGATGTGAGTGGCATGGGAAGGAGGTGCCTGACTTGTCTGAGTACCTTCCTGCACTGCTCACACCCCAGTTGGCACTTGGGGATGGATGAAAGTCCCTTACCTGATCCCGAAGCATGCTTCGTGGTGGGGGGGAGGTGTCCCATCCCTCCCCGCCAAATTTCTGGCCGGGGGGGGAGGCGCCCCATCCCTCTGGCCGTGAAACCTCATCTCCTGCCGGGACGCAAATGGCGGCGGCTGTAGCCGCCGCCGTTTGCATCCCTGCAGTCAGCCATGATTGGCTACGTAAATGTTTACGTAGCCTATCATGGCTGACTTAAAAAAAAAAAAAAAGCACGTACGCAAATGGCGGTGCCCATGGGTGCCGCCATTTGCGTTCCTTATTTTGGCACGTGTAGTCTACGTAAACATTTACGTAGACTACGGCGAAAATAAGGGCAATGCTATTTGCATTGCCCTTGTTTTTGCCGTAGTCTACGTAAATGTCTACGTAGACTACACGTCCCCAAATAAGGAACGCAAATGGCGGCGCCCATGGGCGCCACCATTTGCGTATGTGCTTTTTTTTCTTTTCCCAATGTCAGCCGTGATAGGCTACGTAAACTTTTACATAGCCTATCACAGCTGACTGCAGGGACGCAAACGGCAGCGGTTACAGCCGCCGCCATTTGCGTCCTGGCCGGCCAGGAGGATTCACGGCCGGAGGGACGGGGCACCTCCCCCCCAGCCAGAATTTTGGCCAGGAGGGATGGGGCGCCTCCCTCCCGCCCAGAATTTCGGGGGGAGGGATGGAGCGCCTCCCCCCCACCGCGAAGCAAGCTGCGGGACCAGGTACGGGGCTTTCGTTCATCCCTATGATAGGCTACGTAAATCTTTATGTAGCCTATCACGTTTGTTTGTTTCTTTCTTTGTTTTACTTGGAAATGGCAGCGGCAGCAGCTGGTCGGAAGACCGGCCGCTGCTGCCGCCGAACCACCCCCGAACCGCTACCGGAGCTGCCGCCGGAGCCGCCGCCGGAGCCGCCGCCGGAGCCGCCGCCGCCAGGGACATTTGAGCAAGGTAAGTCCCGTCCCGGGGGGGGGGGCAGGGGGGGAAGACTGTTTCTCCACCAATTTTGCCAGCGCATTCGGCCTCCCCGAGATTCGTGGAGAAATTCTCTGACATCCCTAAGTGGGAGGAATGGGAAGGAGGCACCCAATTCAGCTGGAGCTTGCATGGAGAAGAAAGGGGAAGGGGTGGGGCTTTGGAGGGAGGTCCTGCCCCCTCAGTTTCATTGGACCTGCCAGGCTTAGGCCAACAGAGGATGGACCCCTGCTACTGAGTCACAGACAAAGGTCTTTCACACTGCCTGCTATCTGATCCTTTTTAATTGGCGGTTCCAGGGACTACATGGGTTGTTCTACATGCAAAGCATGTGCTCTACTTTCCAAAGGCAGCTGGATTCAGTCCCCCTACATCATGTCGTCAGTAGTGCATAGCCCCAAGTGCTGCAAGCAGGGTCCCAATCCCCCCCATACAATGCAGCACTCTCCTGAGTATTTCCAACTGTAGCAATTATTCTTATGCAGCTACACCAAAAGTGAAGGGGGGGGGGTCGTGACAAAAAGGGGACTGAAATGGTCCTTTCTTTTTCACCTGCATTCTTCTTGAACTATTTTTTCACTGCCATCCCCAATTTCATGGTGGTGGCGGCAGTCCATCAAGGCTGAAGCCACCATTCCTCCTCATACCCCTAGAATGACACGATATCATCACGGAATGTCCCTCCATTCATTACTCATGTGAAGGTGGAGGGGGCCTGCGTTGTAAGGGATACTGGGCTGTGTGACTCCGACATTGCACAGTTCCCCAGCCCAGGCAACAAGGAGGCACCGAAATTACCTCCCCCCCAATAAAAAAGGAGTGATGCAAGATCACACAAGTGCCTGTTTATTTTGTGTCAACTCAACTTGCCCAAGCTGGCACAAAATAAATTGGCACTTGTGTGATCTTGAATAAATTTCATGTTTTGGCTATGTTCCCCAATATCTGTTTGTCAGGTAGGGATGTGTTGCAGACTTCTGGTTGGGGCTTGAAGCTTGGCAATCTCTCACCAGCTCAGCCCTCTGGAGGATAGTCCACAGATCCCCTCGCTTGCCCAACTTGGCGAAAACCATCTTGGCCAAGCACACAGCTGCCCACTTCCTTTGCCAAGCCCCCATTTTGCATAAAAATGTTGGGTTGGCCTTTATCATAAATAACTTTATGCAAATGGCTGCCGTAAAGCAGCCATTTACTCAACATTGCAGGGTGAATGGACCATATGATGTTGTGTGAATTGCCACTTTACAGCTGCTGTTTGCATAAATTGTTATTTATGAAAAAGTCAAGCTGCCATTTTTACACAAAGTAGTGGCTCGGCGAGGGAGCTGACAGCTTCACGCCACTCTCTGGGCACCTGCGGACTCCCTGGGGGTTTGCCACATGCAGGGAACAGGAGCAGGTGGCTGGCAGAGGTCCAGCGAGCAGCGTGTGAGGCGAGAAAGGGTGAGTTCACCCACCCTTAGTGTCAGGCATGGAAATCTAAAGCGAGAGAAGCCTCTGTGCATAGATGTCCAGTGAGGCTAGTGGCCCCATTCTGGTGGGGCTGTCAATTCAAGCTGGGTTTTAGTCTGAGCCAGCCAGAACTGTAAAAGAGCAAGCCAAAGTGCTGAACCCTATCCCCAAAATGGCCTCAGCACCTTCGATAGCTTGTTCAGACCAAAACCCAGAATGAAATCACAGCCCCACTGAAATCAAAGCCACCAGCCTCTAGGCTTCCACGTGAGCAATTGGGGCTCTATCACCTATGGAAGTCTATGCATGTAGGTTTCCCCAGCACAAACTCTCTTCATGGAAGCAGCATGTGAAGAGGAGGATAGTATCATTCCAAGGAGTAGATGCCAGAATCTTGAATATCAGAATCCTGGAACCATTATGGAATGGAACTGAACGAACTAGGGATGTCGGAGAATTTCTCCACGAATCTCCAGGAGGCGGAATGCCAATGCATTCGGCCCCCCAAAATTGGTGGAGAAATGGTCCGCCCCCCACCCCCTCCCGGAATGGGACTTACCTTTGTCGAATGTCCCTGGCGGCAGCAGCTCCCGGCGGCGGTTCAGTGGCGGCCGGTCTTCCGACCGGCTGCCACCGCCGCCATTTCCAACCCCCCCCAAACAAACGTGATAGGCTACGTAAAGATTTACGTAGCCTATCACGGCTAGATTTTCAAAAAATACCGTGATAGGCTATGTAAATGTTTACATAGCCTATCACGGCTGACTTTGGGGGGGGGGGGAAAGTGCGTACGCAAATGGCGGCGCCCATGGGCGCCGCCATTTGCGTTCCTTATTTGGGCACATGTAGTCTACGTAAACATTTACGTAGACTACGGCAAAAATAAGGGCAACGCAAATATCGTTGCCCTTATTTTCGCCATAGTCTACGTAAAGGTTTACGTAGACTACACGTGCCCAAATAAGGAACGCAAATGGCGGTGCCCATGGGCACCGCCATTTGCATACGCGCTTTTTCCCCCCCCCAAAGTCAGCCGTGATAGGCTATGTAAACATTTACGTAGCCTATCATGGCTGACTGCAGGGACGCAAACAGCGGCGGCTATGGCCGCCGCCATTTGCGTCCCGGCAGGAGAAGAGGTTTCGCGGCCGGAGGGACGGGGCGCCTCCCCCTGGCCAGAATTTCAGCATGGGAGGGATGGGGCGCCTCCCCCCCGCCCAGAATTTTGGGGGGAGGGATGGAGCGCCTCCCCCCCACCACGAAGCAAGCTGCAGGATCAGGTAAGGGACTTTCGTCCATCCCTAGAAGGAACCCACAATCCCAACGAAATTGTTGATTTGAGCCAAATCATTCGATTTAGTTTTAGTTTCATTATAGCTGAAAAACCCCTTCTTTTTTTTTTTTTTTTGGCATGCTCCCTCAAAATTAATCTATTTTTCATCCAAGTCCTAGACACTAATTACAGCTCAGAGAGAATCAATATTAGCCTTTGGGGGCATTTGCACAGCCATATCTGATCTGTAATTAGAGTCCAGGCCTTCTAGAAAAGGCAAAAAAATACTTTAGATTCTCACTTCCTTTTTGCAATCTGTGCAGCTATTTGACCGAAAGGTTCTCTCTCATAACATGCAAATGTTGGTGCAGAAATTAAAAATGCACATTGGTCCTAAATAGTTATGGTACTAGTTAGTGCTCTAAATTTTGCAGTGAGGGGGTATAGCCACAAGCAGAAAGGGCTGACAAATATAATATTTTGTATGCCCCTGTCAAAGCTTGCTATTGACCTGCCTTCACCACAAGCATGTTCTAATCTTTATAAACAGAACCCACATGAATTGTATTGAAGTATACATTTTGTGCAATTTAGCTCTCATAATCTCAATCACATTGATAATAAACATGTCTGTATTTGTTAAGACTGTGCCACATTCTTTGAGATTTAACAGATGTACTTATCTGGATTTCTGAGAAAGCTCTCTCCTACTGAAACAGCTAGTAAGATTCAAGAGCTACCTTTCTCAACCCTTCTCTTGGTGAATAACACTGCCAAACTGAACTCATTTTATTTTTGTATCTTTCTGCAAGTTCTAATAAAGTAAACTGAGCAATATTCTCAGTTTATTGTATTGATAAACAGACTGTAAAGTGTTTTATGATATGGTACTTGTAGTGTGAAAGACACAAGATGAACATAAATTGCCACTGTAACCATAAAGTACTAAAAAAACCACTCACACCACCCTCTGTTTCTTTTTAAGGTTTTCTACTATGTTTGGCTTTAATACAATAAAATAAAGTAAAATAGACTTGTTTATTGTATATACATTTCAGTGTAATTCAATGTTTTAACATCTTCCCCATGGAAATAAAATTCTCTCTCTCCTCCTCCTCTCAGCAGTGTATAGGCATGTAGAGACCATCATCTTTTCAGCTTGAGAATGTGCATGTCCCAAAGAAAATAAAACATGAGAAAAGAAGAAGATATTCTTGGAGAAACAGGGCACTGTTTGTAAAAGAGCAAATGTCCACTTCCCAGAAAAGGGCTACATATATGTACTTGGTAGGGCAAATTGAATACACACTCACCCATATATCTGTGTGCAAGTGTGCTGCACCAACAGCTGGAACAAAGAGGCAAAGTACATGTCATTGGGTTAATGGAGCACTCTTCAGACGGTGACCAGATGTTCCTCATGGAGGAATTGCTTTTGTCTGGGGACCTTGCAGCGGATTGGGGGATCCCGTGACCTTGGGAGAGACAGCTGTCGACCCTAGCCCTCACAACATAGTAAGATCCCTCTCAGACCCAGAGGCAGATGCTGAGTGGCCACCTAGCCCCAAAGCATGCAGGCATCAAAGGTTCAAGGCCCAGGGATTGACCAAACACAGAAGTACCCACCTGAGAAATAGGGAGTCCTCATGAACAAAGGCATACTCATGAGCAAGACCCTGTTCATGAGTAGACCTTTCCTGGGGTGGCATTGATGGCCTGCAGCTGTGCTCTGGGTGGGGCTCTAAAGGCTTTCTGGATTAAAAGCCTTCAGTTCTGGACACTAGGCACTGGAGCATTACAGTATTAGTACATAGTACTTTGCAGCCTAATTTTCTTGACCTTGCTTCACCCTTGGACTGATCTCTTGTGCTGCTGCTCCCTACTCTCCTCATAAGGTTTTGCTCCTTGGTTGTGCTTGTATTGGACTATTAAGGAGAGCCAGCAAGGTGTAGTGGTTTGAGTGCTGGACTGGGAGCTGGGAGATCCGGGTTCTAGTCCCCACTCGGCCATGGAAGCTCACTGGGTGACTTTGGGCCAGTCACAGACTCTCAGCCCAACCTACCTCACAGGGTTGTTGTTGTGAGGATAAAATGGAGAGGAGGAGGATTATGTACCCTGCCTTGGGTCCTTGGAAGAAAAAAGATGGGATAGAAATGCTAATAACAACAACAACAACAATAATAATAATATTTGCCTCTGTGTGACTTTGGCTCAGCCTCAGATCCTACTTTTGGGTTGCTCTCTGCTTCACTGGTAACATTTGCTTCTGACCTCTCCCTGCCTTTTAACCTCTGAGATGGCTTTGCCCCATAGACTGCCCCAGAACTGAGCATGGTCCAGCCAGACCAGGACAGGGATGCAACTTTATTATCGTTGAACCAAAAGGAGATGTGCAATGGATATTAAGCTGTGTAGGAGCACTGCCTAAGGTGGAATCCTGTTTATGGCCTCCCTCTGTCTGTGTTTCGTGGATTGTCAGGCGCCTTTTGTTCTGTCATCCGCTCACAGATGTATGCAAATATATATTTATGTATGTATTTGTCATGTGGAAAAATATGCAAATAATTATGTAAGAGGCTTCATACACTTCGTCCCACTTCTTTTCTGGGGCCAGATGAAATAGCATTCTCCCCATTACCCCTCCCCCCCCATGTGCGCACACACACACACACACACACACACACAACCATTTGGGGAGAAGGAGCAGAATTATGGGAAGTGTCCAAACTTTGGGGAATGTTGACATTTACATATGAGTGCTTGCAATTCTGGATTACTTTTATGAATGTCTGAAAGGAGATAGAGGTGTTTTTCTTTTCAGATGTTTTAGATGCACATCAGTTGCATTTAGGAAACTGTCAAAACGTACTAGTATATCTCTAAATTTTGAATTACTGTATTGCATTGTATGTGGAGAGTAGGGATGTATGGATTTTGTAAAATCTGTTCAGTCTGAGTTTCGGGGTTGTCAGGTGCGTTTCATTCCACTGTCTGCTCATTGATGGAACTAGATTTTTTCTAATTTCCCAAATTTGCACTTGTGAAAATGTGCAAGTCCCCCTCAAAATGCACAAATCCTCGCCCATATGACCATTTTCATACTTTAGCCTGTGGAGGGGAAAGCACATTTTTCGCTGGTTTTTTTTTTTAATGTTCCAAATTTTTAATGACTAAATTTGCATAAAATTCCAGAAAGTTAAAAAACAAACAAACAAACAGTCCCCAAATCCATGGAACCTGTGTGACTTGGGAAAAGTTGGTTGACTGCAGAATCCATGGGTTGGATTAATAGAAGTCCGAACTCATTTGATTCCATTGTGGATTTCTCCGACATCGCTATTGGAGATTAAGGATGTCCATTGCTGGGAAATCTGGCCATTTTGGGATTCGTTGGATTTCTGTGGTACCCCTGACTCAGCTTGCATTTGCGAGCCGAGCTGCAGGGTTCTTCCTGAAATCCAGGAATTTTGTTTATTTTCTAAAAAATAAATAAATGTAAATAGCAATTTGTGAAAATTACAGCTGCAATTTGCATAGTTTGTGCAAATTCTGGCTAAGATTTGCACAAATTATGTGAATTGGATCTGCAATTTGCACAGTTTGCTATTTCTGCAAATACCACCACCACCTCTGAAAATCTGTGAACTGGTCTGACTTGATGCAGACTGAATTGGGCCAGCTCACAGGAAAGCGAGCTGAAGTCTGGGGAGCCGAGCTGATGAAAGCTCAGCAACTTCCGACCCCTGGACAGATTCCCCTTATATCCCTAGTGGAGATGTCTTTGAAGACAACTTGGAAGCTTCAGCTAGTACAGAATGTGGTAGCCAGAATAGTAACTAGTATAGCCATAGCCAGTTGGAGTCAGTCACTAAAAGATCTGTACTGGCAAACTATTTGCTTCTGAACCCAATTAAAGGTGTCAGTGCTTACCTTTAAAGCCCTTAGGGCACAATCCTCTGCATGTTTAGACAGAAAAAAGCCTATAATTCTCAGCATGCCCCAGCTATGCTGGATGGAGCATGTTGGGAGTTGTAGGCCTTTTTTTCCCTATCTTAACATGCATAGGATTGCATCCTTAATAGCTTGGGCCAGAATATCTGAAGGACCATCTCTCAGTATACCAGCCTGCCTGTGCTTTCAGTTCTTCAGAGGGGATTCTTCTGAAAGTACTGCTAACAAATGAGACAATGAGGGGGAGATTGTAGAATGCCCCAGTTGTGGAACATCCTCTCCATGGAGGTGTGACAGGAACTGACATTATTTATTTTTTTCAGTGCCAGGTCAAAACCTATTCATTTGACCAGGCATGTTAAACTTTGTTTTTTTTTTTTTTTAGGCTGGTTTTGAGCTGTCTATTTTATTTATTTTCTGCCTGTTACTGAGCTAGCGGATGCTTGTTTTCATTGTACATTGTACTTGGAATTTTTAAATAACTTTTTGTAACTCTTTTATGACAGGCTTCTCAACTTCAACAGATACAAGGCAGGCAGGGACAACATGGTCTCTTCCACACCAGGAACAGCTGTCCCTATTGAATTTGGCCACTGCAGATGGGCAAAAACTTCATTTGTTTTTTTGTTTTGTTTGGCAGATCATAATAGATTCTTACCAATCAAACAGCACAGAAAGAACTTAATGTATATTCATTTTAAATTAAATGTGGGAGAAAGCAAAACTGAGGTTTTTGTCCATCCCTACCTAGGATGAGCCCTCCCCCCTTGATCCCAAGCCATTTTGAGCAGCTTTCCCCAACCTGACACTCTCCAGATGTGTTGTACTACAACTCCATCATACCACTGGCTGTGGTGGCTCCAGATGATGAGAATTGTAGTCGAACACAACTGGAGGGCTCCAGGCAGATTGGGGATTTATAGGTCACCAAAAGCACTTTGAATTGTGCTGCCAACCCACCCCAGAGCAGAGGTGGGTTGGCAGCCAATGCAGTTGATGTCAATGGCCCACATGTATGCTGATTCCATGGTGGTGCTATGATTTAAGTGAGTTTAAAATGCCAGACTAGACATGCTTACAGTCTTTCATTTTAATGAGGGTTGGCAAACAGGTTTTGTTTTTTGCTGTAACAGATCAGGAATGTAGAAGCAGTTGTGAAGCATGGGGTGGTGGTGGAGGGGTAGGGAGAAGAGAAACGACAGTTGTGTGGTTCACATACACATGGCCATCTATAGGGCCCCCCATAAGGCCCTTATGTCTGGGTTCTAAAATCACCTCATTCCACCACTGCTTCTAAATGTTAAGGCCAGAAAAATGTTTGGATCTTCCAGGAATTAGAAAAAGTTTTATGTCACACACTGGTATTTAAATAAAGGCCCCCAATGGTCATGCAAACTGTAATGGCAACATATACTGTCACCACATGGGGGTGCCAGCTTATACAGTTGATATTTTCATGTGATTTCCACTGGTGACCCTAGATGCTTGCTTCCCAAAGCAATATGTGGGTTTGGCTGGGAAAGACTCCTGTCTGAAACTCTGGAGAACCGCTGCCAGTTGCCAAAGACAATACTGAGCTAGATGCGTCAATGGTCTGACCCAGGATAAGGCAGCTTCCTGTGTTCTTAATCAGGTGAGAACTACTAGGTATATGAACCAGTTCTTGATGACTACTGAAAGTGTGAACATTGAATAAAAAAATAATGTGTTCAGTTTTCATAGGATGATATGAAAATTTTACCTCTGGAGTTTATTCTATATGAGATTGTCTATTTAAAATAAGTGTCTCCTTAGCCACAGCCCATTTCTAAGTTTGTTGTGAAGTTCATGTTCTGGTTTCTGTTTACTGTTCTTGTGGTGATTGAAATCTAATTCTCTGTATATAGCTAGTAATGATCTACAGCATATTTATTTACACATCTTGGTTTGTGTGTGTGTGTGTCAAACTGCACTGGGGTTTTATTTTGTCAA
The DNA here is from genome assembly GCF_057233095.1 of Heloderma suspectum. NCBI lineage: Eukaryota > Metazoa > Chordata > Lepidosauria > Squamata > Helodermatidae > Heloderma > Heloderma suspectum. The sequence goes on along the minus strand of NC_139460.1, from coordinate 53,762,022 downwards.
ATATTCTTGTTTTGATATGACCTTTGGATTCAGCAACAGAAGTCTCTCTCTCTCTCTCTCTCTCTCTCTCTCTCTCTGAGCCCATGTCCTCTACTATTATTGTTTGCCAAGCCTCCTATTCTGAAGGCTATTGCAGTAGCTTCCTGGTGGTAGGATGCCGGGGAACTAATGAATCTTTGGAAAAAATTATATTCAGAGAAAAAAACAGAAATGAAATAATGGATCCTTACAAAAATGGCAGATATGAGGTATTCATAAAATTAGCAACCATTGATTGGGTCTACTTTGCTTTAAATGGTGACAAATCTATTTCCTTTTGTAAGGTTTTAGATCTGTCACCTCACAAATATACGAGAGACTACAGACCTAATTTACATTTCTGCCCTTTGTGTTTGGGATAAAAGGTAAGATCATACAGACTCACTGGAGAAAATGAATGGATCTTTTATTGTATAAAGTCTGGAACAGTCACAGTCTAATCTCTACAGGTACCTGTTTTAAGTATCTAAGAAAGACTGTTTCTCTATGTAAGTTATTCTGCTGAGTTGCATTGCAATATCTTTGAAATTTTCTTATCCTGATCTCCAGCCGATCCTTTAATAAAGGTTAGAAAAGGTTCCAGGATACTCTGAAAGTCTTTCATAGTTCCCTTCACCACTCTCACACCCAGTGATCCAATATCATCCCTTTCATGGCACACTATCATGTTTTTTTCAGAATATATGTGTACTCTAGAGACAAAGCAGAGACAAAGCACTCCATAGTACTCAGCGATGACATCAATTTATTCAGACTAGCCGCTGAGTAGCTCTTTTAAGATGATAGAGATTTCTACCATAATATGAATGATCACACATAAAGAACATATTTTGCATTTCCTGGACTCACAGAGTAGAGACAGCAAATGCCTGGGGAAGTGGGTGGTTCTGTTTGCTCCTCCTAGGAAACTTGGAAGATTGAAACTGTTAAGAGTAGGGATATGTGAGTCAGCAAAATTCAAGCTCTCTGAAGTTCTCCAAATTCCATCTCTAAGCTTGTTCCAGCTCTAGTTCATATCAGATCATGAGCTCTGCATTTTTCTCACGAGTATTTCTCCAAAATGTACATATCAACTGTCCACATCTTTGAAATGTATGCATTTTTCTCCCACTGATTAAAGCATATTTGTGTTCACTTTTCAAAAGTATGCATTTTTCATGTCCATTTTTTCATATGCATTTTCTGTGCATGCTGTCGAACATTTTTTTTTGTCCGCCAATCACAGTGTAAGCTCAGCAATGTATAGAGTTCAACTGCAGATTGTGTCTGAGTCCATGTTCGATCCTGAAGGTGCAAACTGGGTAAATCCTGATCAAAAATGAACTGAAACAAATTTGTCATACATCTCTGGTTAAGTGTCATTTTTACAAAGTGAGAGAGAAACTCATAATAAACTTATAATCACATAATTGGAAGGAATATGCCCTCTATCCCATAATCTATTTTAAGGTTAACTTACTGAAAGAATCCTTCACAGATGGCAATCCATATTTTGGGGTTTGGGGTAAAGGAAAGAAGTAATTGGGTGATTTGGGCTGTTTGAATAAATACATTAAAAAGCTGTATTGGATCAGATAAAATGGCTCTCTAGACCACCATTCTGTTCCCAGTGGCCAACCAGATGCCTATGGGAAGCCTCTTCCCCTGGCTTGTGTTCCAGCATGTGGTATTCACAGTCATACTGCCTCTGTTACTGGCATTAATATATAGCTGTCATCATGACTAGTAGCTATTGATAGCCTTATCCTGCATGATTTTTTTTAAAAATCCCCTTTTAAAGATGTTCAGGTTGGTGGCCATCGCTACATCTTGTGACAATGAACTCCATACTTTATCTATGTGTGAAATACTTTTATGTGCCCTGAAAGATGTGATGATCTTTATCACATCATCAGGATGGGGAAGGACTCAGTGGTGCTGGGCTAAGCAGAGTGTCTCCTTCCTGTTCCACTCATGTACCATTTGAAAAATGCACAAAAATGTGCAAAAAGCACTATGCACACTCTTTTCTTATTAAAAAGAAACATTCCACAGAAATGGTACAGAACAGACTTGGAGGTGGGAAATATAAGAAGTCTCTGACTTCACATATCTGCCCATTCCTGGTGGCTCACAGTTGGGATTGCTGACTATGGTAGTGAAGGTATGGCAAAACCAACAGGGATTGCATGTATCTCCAACAGGCAACCTAACTCACACTTTTTTTTTCTTTTTTCTTACAAGTGGAATAGGTAAGTTATGGGGTGCATCTTCTGGGTCAGGTGAGTTGGGTCACATTTCATCTGGCTGCCCAAGGCAATCTCTGTGAGCATTCCAAAGATCAGTTATAGCTACCCTGTCCACATTGGCCTTAAAAAGTGTTGTGTTGCACCATGTTCTTTAATCAACATGTGGTCTGTTTAATCCCAGCAATTGATAGCTGCTTTTTTATTTCCTTCCCCCTGCCAGGCATACAACAAAACAGATGACATTAATGAAAGTTGTTCATTATGTTAAATCATGGATTGCATGAGTGTATTTAATTGCCACTGACATTTTATTTAAAAGAACAGTGTTTAATTATTCTTGGGCCTTAAAATACACACTAAGTGTGAATCATTGGCTATTTCACATCTGTATAATCTGGCCTATGAATCAGTAATTTAAGCAGGGGATTCATCCAGTGAGAGAGATTAATATCACAGCAAGTTCCATGCTTATGTAGGGCTCTAGCTTTGATAGCCCTGATGTTTTGTATCACAGAACTGTAGAAGATAATTAAGACTATAATGCTCTTTCTGACAGTTGCTGCTCTTAGCCTTCAATTGAAGGCATCTGCTATGAATATCGCAGGGGAAATGACTTAAGGGACTGTTCTCTTTCATTTTGTTGGAACCAAAGCTCATATTGGTACAGGATCATGGCAGTTCTCTGTTGCTTGCTAATAAAAGCACTTCATCCTACTTTTGATAAGACAGGATTTAAAAATCGTGTTGAGTAAATCCATTCCAGATGGTGTTTTACACTATTCTGCAGAATCATCACCATCATCTTTTACTTGAAATTCTGGCAACTTCTTAAAAATTGTTAGAGTCTTTGAGTCATGGCACATCCAATTAAATGCAATTAATGGTGTGGGGATATAGGTTCCCTTCCTTTTTCTAAGTCTCAGGTCCAGGCAAGGTAGAGGGAGGGAGGGAGGGAGGTATGTGTGTGTGTTCAAAAAGTACACTCTGCAAATCAATGACTAGAAATGAAGGCTGCATCAAAGGTGACATTATCTTCCTTCTTTCCACCAGTGCTGCTTTTAACTAGCAAACAGTGGTAATATAGCCGCACTCCTGAATATACTGTATATATAAATGTCTGGCTTGAGTCTCTTTATCTAAAGGAGAACCACAACGTTTTCAAGAACTATATGAGATCAACTCCAGCTGGAGATGTTTCTTTTCCCTGCAAAAAAGGAAGAAAAGAAATATGTTCTTTATTATTAGATTTTGAATATGGTGCTCTTCCTGTTTAGAGAGAGACGGTGTATTCCTGAGATTACTTGGATTTGGTCCTGCTGCCTAGGAAACAAGGCTTGGGTCCTACCTCAGCTATGAACTCACTGCAAGGCTATGGGAAAGATAAGATAGGAACAATAATGAACTGCTTTGCGAAGCCGTGGTGAGGATGAAAAGGCACATCTTTTAAATCACATTGTAAATTAGAGAAGCTTGATACAGCACTGTGTTTAAAGTTTTTATTATTTCCACTACCATGTTTACATGGTACTTTATATATTCTTCTTCTGTTGTTATTCTTAATATCAGCATCAGCAGCATCCTTTACAGTCTCTACCTTTACAGTCCCTTAGGAAGTAGCTGAAGAGCAGTTAAAGCAGTAATGAAGACACCTTCTTGATTAAGTTACTCAGCCGTTTGCCAGGCCTTTTGCTCTCATTCTTTTGGGAGCATGGAATACAGAGCAGATGGTCTCCGATACCGTATTCTGAACTATTTTACTATCACTCCTAATTCCTAACCCCCACCCCAGTTTGTATTTCAAGTCTTATATGTATGGTTGATATTCTGCCTAGTTAGCATCTCAAAAGGTCTGACCACACATCTTTTTTACTTCCTCCCTACTTCTGTTTCTGAAGAGAGTGTAGGACTATGCAGACATTCGCCTCCATCACGCGTAGGGCTAAAGTGCAGACGAAGCACGTGCGAGCATGTGTGCACCAGCCCTGTGTGTCCCCACGTGACCAGCTTCCTCACAGACCTCCATGCATTGAGCATGACTGTATGCACAGGGGATTGTAAGTGTGTTCAGTTGGATGTGTTCACACAGCCCCCACAGTTGTAAACCCTGCCTTGCCTTTGGCTTCCTGATCATGGGAGCTGCTGCTGCATAAGCGCGATTGGCTGAATGGGCTTACAAGCCGCTATGCAGGTCTTAGTGTTTAATACTCAAAGGTCTCGAAGGTAGCTGGGGGTGCTTGGGGGTCATGCATGTGGGCTTGCACATATTCTGACCTCACTTTAGACCTACATGTGATGCAGGTGAAAGCCTGCATGGGGCTTGCCTGTGTGTGTGTGGGGGGGGGGTTGTTTTTTGTTTTTTTAAAAAAATAGTCCAAAGGACAATATCTGATTGTTCCTCTCTTTAGAACGAACTGAACTGTCAGCCCTCAGCCTACTCCTCCCCTTCCCTATCATTAATTTGCCTCTGAGGTGAAACAGCCTTCTGCATTTCTATTAACCAAGAATCTCAATTTCTGCATATGGTAAATGGGGGATCAGATTCTGTCTACTGCAGTTTCAAGCCATTACACTTTCCACATTACTTAACTACTTAATCATCCTCTACTTCATCCCTCCTGCAGAATGCCTGAGGCACATGTGATGACAATACATTTCTTCTAAAAACTCATGCCTACCTTTGAGGCCTTCAGACTACTTGGTGACACTTTTATTATCCCACTTAAACATAAAAGTGGATCCCCTCTTCTACATCAATGTGCTTCTGGTAATCTCCACAACAAGCTGAAAAGGATGAGTGAAGGATTATAGGCTAAATGAGTTAATGGGGATAAAATGTCACCCAAACAACCTAAGCCTCTCCAAATCACTCTCCCCACCTTGATCATGAGAGCTATCAGGCAAATCTTTAAATTTAAAGGGATTGGCCATTGTCTTGTAAGACCTATTAAAATGCCCCCTAAAAGAGTTGGAAAGAGAAGATTAGGATGCAATCCTATGCACGTTTAAATAGGAAGAAATCCTATAACTCCCAGCATTCCTCAACCAGAATGGTTGGCTGTGGAATGGGGGATTTGTAGGATTTCTACAACTTCTACCTCATTTGACAGGGAAGCGGAGGAGTAGGCTGAGGAATGAGAGTTCAGGATTTTTTTTCTCTAAAGGGAAAAAGTGATCTTTACAGGATCACTGTGTTAGTTTTTGTCTTGTTTTTGTATTTACAGAAGTGGCTAGGAAGTTGGCAGGGCAGGCAGAAAGATGGCAACGATCCTGCACCCTAACCAGCAGGCATTGCAGTGTGGTAGCAGAGGCATGCCTCAGTCATCACTGCATATTTCTGTGGCTGCTGACTAGCCAGACATGGAGGCCTGGCCCTACCATTCAGCAGGGTGAGGCACTTGCCTCAGGAAGCAGTTGCCAGGAGACAGGAAGCTGCAGCAATGCTTTGGATAGACAGAGTTGTGTGCGCTGTGAAACTTACCTGTTGCCCTCAGGTGTGGTGGGAGATCATCACCAGTGTTGCAGTAAGATTGAACTGCTAGTTTGGTCAGCTTTTTGAAATGGAATGGGAGAGGGACAATCTTATCCATCACCTCAGGCAGCAAAATGTCTTGGGCTGCCTTTCAGGCATGCACAGTGGCCCTGCCTGATGCTGCCCCAAATCCTTTCTACTTCTGCTATTGCAATGCTGTGTAACAAGGGTGCAGCCTCCCTAGGTTATTGTTCCACAGTGGTAGCCTCCTTGTACATGCTGCACCCCCTAGCAAGTCACAACTGTCTATTTCCAATTTCCATGAGAAAATGGTTCCAGTAAGAATCAATTTCTTGATTTGTCAGTGGTTCGTAGTATCTTGTCAGACAGTCCCCACTCGACAATGGGGATTCACCCTATTATTTTCAGCTGTCCCATGGTGTTTGGATAGCGTGACTGTGAGCTCCTGCTGCAACACATGACAATTCCAGCTAATCATCATAGGAACTACTACTTAACTTTAAAAACTGATGCCTGAGTTTTCTTGTTTCCCTCTACCATCTTCATCCCTTTTTCTTTTTGTGTTATGTCTATTAGATTCTAAGACTACAAAGCAGGGATATCTTGTTGTTGATTTATTTAAGCCTCTCTGGGACCCTTTGACTGAGGAGCAAAGTAAAAATGCTGCTAATAATAATAATAATAATAATAATAATAATAATGGTCTCAGAGTTATATACTCAAGTGTTTTCAAGATTATATTAAATAAGCACAATATCTTATAGGTCAAAGGAATATGCCTTTAATTGCCAGATTTAATTAGGGATGTACGAATTGTGTACCTTCAGTGCTGCTTGATTTCCGCAGTTTGCGGCCAGTGCTCCATTCTGCCGTTCACAAGCCCCCGGAATTCTCCTTTTTTTCTCCGCTCCAAAAATTACAAAGATAAATCTGTAACAACAACTGTAATTCTGGTGCCCAGCCATCTCTGTGAGTCTGCATAAAGTCCGTAAGAATCGCTATTTTTCGTAAATACATTTTTTTAAATTGAAATCCTCTGACTCCATTTGTTGTTGTTCAGTCATTCAGTCATGTCCGACTCTTCGTGACCCCATGGACCACAGCATGCCAGGCCTTCCTGTCCTCCGCTCTCTCCCGGAGTGTGCTCAAGTCCATATTCATCACATCAGTGATGCTATCTAGCCATCTCATCCTCTGCCGTCCCCTTCTCCTTTTGCCTTCAGTCTTTCTCAGCATCAGGGTCTTTTCCAGAGAGTTTTCTCTTTGCATTAGGTGGCCAGAATATTTGAGCTTCAGCTTCAGGATCTGTCCTTCCAATGAGCACTCAGGGTTGATTTCCTTTAGGATGGACTGATTTGACCTCCTTGCAGTCCAGGGGACTCGTAAGAGTCTTCTCCAGCACCACAGTTCAAAAGCATCGATTCTTCGGTGCTCAGCCTTCCTTATAGTCCAGCTCTCACAGCCATACATTGCTACTGGGAAAACCATAGCTTTGATTATCCGAAACTTTGTTGGCAAGGTGATGTCTCTGCTTCTTACTATGCTGTCTAGATTGGCCATAGCTTTCCTTCTAAGGAGCAAGCATCTTTTAATTTCATGGCTACAGTCACCGTCTGCGGTGATCTTGGAGCCCAAGAAAATAAAATCTATCACTGCTTCCATTTCTTCCCCTTCTATATGCCAGGAAGTGATGGGACCAGATGCCATGATTTTAGCTTTTTAATGTTGAGTTTCAAACCAGCTTTTGCACTCTCCACTTTCACCCTCAATGAGAGGCTCTTTAGATCCTCTTTGCTTTCTGCCATTAGGGTGGTATCATCTGCATATCCGAGGTTGTTTATACTTCTCTTGGCAATCTTAATTCCAATGTGTGATTCATCCAACCTGGCATTTCTCATGATGTACTCTGCATATAAATTAACTAAGCAGGGCAACAATATACAGCCTTGTCATATTTTTTTCCCAATTTTGAACGAATCGGTTGTTCCATGTCCGGTTCTTACTGTTGCTTCTTGACCCTTGCACAGGTTTCTCAGGAGACAGCTAAGGTGATCTGGTACTCCGATCTCTTTAAGAATTTGCCACAGTTTGTTGTGATCCACATAGGGATGTACAAAAGTCACGTACCTTTTCGTGGATTGATTCATGGTGGGGGGGGAGGCACTCCATCCCTCCCCTCAGAATCCTCAACGGGGGCATGATCTGGTCCTCCCCCCTGGAATCCTGCCCAGCCTGCTCCGCTCCGCGCCGGCTACACAGAGCAGCCAGCCAGGGCCGTCCGCAGACGGAGTTCTGGCAGCAGATGGGCTGGTGCGGACACAAATGGCAGCTGCTGTAGTGGCTGCCATTTGTGTCCAGCCAGGCTGCCATGATAGGCTATATAAGTATTTACGTAGCCTATCACGGCAGCCAAAAACCCAAAACAAACGGTGTACGCAAATGGCGGTAGCTATGGCGGTGGCTAAATATTTACGTAGGCTAAAACGGCGAAAAATAGGGAATGCAAATGGTGGCCGCCGTAGCCACTGCCATTTGCATATGCCGTTTTTTTCTTTTTTTTCTATGCAGAGCAGTCCAGCCAGGCTGCCATGATAGGCTATATAAGTATTTACGTAGCCTATCACGGCAAAGACCAGGATGCAAATGGCAGCTGCGGCAGCCGGTCAAAAGACCAGCCATTGCCACTGCCGCTGGAGCTGCCACCATCCAGAACATCTGCCCCAGGTAAGCCTTGTCCCGGGGGGAATCCGCAGGAGGCGGGGGGGGGGTGGCAGGCCATTCTACCACAGATTTCAGTGAGGCCAAATGCCAGTGCATTCGGCCTCACTGAAATCCGTGGCAGAATTCTCCGCCATCCCTAGATCCACACAATCAAAGGCTTTAGCGTAGTCAATAAACCAGAAACAGATGTTTTTCTGGAATTCTCCTGCTTTCTCCATGATTTCTCCAGAGAGCTTTGGCTATTGGGCGGTAAATAAATAAATAAATAAATAAATCCAGCGAATGTTGGCAATTTGATCTTTAGTTCCTCTGCCCCTTCGCAACCCAGCTTGTACTACCGCAAATAGTGTTGCCCTTATTTTCACGGTAGTCTATGTAAATGTTTACATAGACTACACGTGCCAAAATAAGGAACGCAAATGGCAGTGCACATGGGCGCCGCCATTTGTGTACGCACTTTTTTTTTTCAAAGTCAGTTGTGATAGGCTACGTAAACATTTACGTAGCCTATCACAGCTGACTGCAGGGATGCAAATGGCGGCGGCTACGGCTACTGCCATTTGCGTCCCGGCAGGAGACGAGGTTTCGCGGCCGGAGGGATGGGGTGCCTCCCCCCCGGCCAGAATTTCGGCGGGGAGGGACGGGGCGCCTCCCCCCTGGCCAGAATTTCAGGATCAGGTAAGGGACTTTCATCCATCCCTAGTGATCGCACTATCATGGCTATCAGGGACATTCAGATCTTTCCTGTATAGTTCTTCTGTGTATTCTTTCCACATCTTCTTAGGGATGTACGAAACTCACTTACCTTTGCTCCATCCCTCCCCATGGAATCCTCGATGGGAGGGGGAGGCAATCCAGTCCTCCTACCCAGAATCTTTGATGGCTGGCTCCGCTCTGCAGCCAGGCCAGATTTCTGGCCGCAGATGGCCTGGTGTGGATGCAAATGGCGGCTGCCATAGCGGCTGCCATTTGCATCGAGCTAGACAGCCATGATAGGCTACATAAGAGTTTACGTAGCCTTTCACGTCTAAAGTAAAAAAAAAAAACCCCAAACCCGCAGCATACGCAAATGGCGGCAGCTACGGTGGCCGCCATTTGTGTTCCCTATTTTTCTCCGATTTATCTTATGTCAATATTTACTTAAGATAAGATAAAATGACCATGCTGCTCCAGGACCGGCTCCAGTACCATGCTGCTCCAGGACCGCATGGTCATTTTAATAGGGATGTACAAAAGGTACTTACCTTTCGCAGATTATGCTTATGGTTGGGGGGGAGGCATTCCATCCCTCCCCCTGGAATCCTTGCCGGGGAGGAGGTGCTCCGTTCCTTCCCCCCCGGAATCCTGGCCGGCTGGCTGTGCTCTGCAGCGATTCTGCGGAGCTGCCGTCCGGGACTCAAGTCAGGGACTCAACAGGGACTCAAGTGGTGGCGTCCATAGCTGCCGCCATTTGCATCCCTGCAGTCAGCCGTGATAGGCTATGTAAATGTTTACATAGCCTATCATGGCTGACTTTAAAAAAAAAAAAAAAACGCGCGTACGCAAATGGCGGCTGCCATGGCCGCCACCATTTGCGTTCCTTATTTGGTATGTCTTAGTCTACATAAACATTTACGTAGACTAAGACGGTGAAAATAAGAGGAACGCAAATAGCGTAGCATCTACGCTATTTGCGTTCCCCTTATTTTCGCCGTCTTAGTCTATGTAAATGTTTACGTAGACTAAGACATGCCAAAATAAGGAACGCAAATGGCGGCGGCCATGGCCGCTGCCATTTGCGTACGCACGTGTTTGTTTGTTTTTTAAGTCAGCCATGATAGGCTACATAAACATTTACGTTGCCTATCACGTTTTTTTTTTTTTAAACCTAGCTGTGTTAGGGATGGACGAAAGGGAGTTACCTGGTCCCGCAGCTTGCTTCGCGGCGCGGGGGATGCGCCTTGGTTCTCCCCCCAAAGTTCAGGTGAGGGGGGGAGGCGCCCCGTCTACCTGGCCACGAAAAAAAAGTAAGTAAAAAACAAACAAACACACACCCGTGATAGGCTACATAACGATTTACATAGCCTATCACGGCTAGATTTCCAAAGGCAGCCATGATAGGTTATGTAAATCATCATGTAGCCTATCATGGGTGACTTTGGGAAAAAAAAAAGCGCATATGCAAATGGCGGCGCCCATGGGGCGCCACCATTTGCGTTCCTTAGTTTGGCATGTCTAGTCTATGTAAAGATTTACGTAGACTACGGTGACAATAAGGGCAACGCAAATAGCATTCCCTTATTTTAGCCGTAGTCTACGTAAATCTTTACGTAGACTACGGCTAAAATAAGGGAATTCTATTTGCGTTGCCCTTATTGTCGCCGTAGTCTACGTAAATCTTTACATAGACTAGACGTGCCAAACTAAGGAACGCAAATGGCGGCGCCCCATGGGCGCCGCCATTTGCGTACGCGCTTTTTTTTTTCCCCCAAAGTCACCCGTGATAAGCTACGTGATGATTTACGTAGCCTATGACGGCTGACTTTGGAAATCTAGCCGTGATAGGCTACTTAAATCGTTACGTAGCCTATCACAGGTGTGTGTGTGTTTTTTTTACTTTCCTTTTTTATTTTGCAATGGTGGCGGCAGCCGGTCAGAAGACTGGCCGCCGCCCCTGCCGAAACGCTGCCGAACCACCGCCGGGACCCGCCGTCGAGAGGGACATTTGCATGAGGTAAGTCCCATCCCGGGGTGGGGCGGGGGGCTGGCGGAGAATTTCACCACCAATTTCGGGGGGGCGAATGCGTTGGCATTCGGCCTTCCGGAGATTCGTGGAGAAATCCTCCACTATCCCTAGCCGTGATAGGCTATGTAAATCTTTACATAGTTTTTTGGTTTTTTAAAACTGGAAATGGCGGCGGCGGCAGCTGGTTGGAAGACCGATTGCCGCCGCCGCACCACCGCTTGAGCCACTGCCGTAGCCGCCGCTGTCAGGAAGATCCGCCCAAGGTAAGTCTCGTCCTGGGTGGGTGGCAGGGGGGTGGCGGGCCGTTCCGCCACCGATTTCGGGGGGCCGAATGCACTGGCATTCGGCCTCCCCAAGATCCGTGGCAGAATTTTCATACATCCCTACGTTTTAAAAAGTTTTTTCTTTCTTGAAAACAGCGTTGCTTTAAACAAAGAGTTTATTGCTCAGGCACACCTAAGACCGCCTTCTTTTGGGAAATTCCTAGGAAGAGGAAGTGTTTTGGCTGAAAGTAAATGGAGATGGAGGATTTCAATTTAAAAAGAACACCCACAAACAAGGCGGTGAGCACAATTCATTTTTTTTTTAAAAAAGTACGTATTTATTATCAGAATATACTACACTGCGTTTTTATTTACAAAAATTCTGCAACTCTTTGCGGATGATGAAAAAAGCTGCATGACTGCTGGTTCCACAGGACCTTGTGGTGCCATTCCACAGAGGATTCTGTGGCATGGACTGAAGGGAATTCGATCCCATTTCTAGGGATGGCAGAGAATTCCACCATGGATTCCAGTGAGGACGGATTCTTTAGAATCTGCCCCCCCGGAATCCGTGGTGGAACAGCCTCCTGCCCCCCCGCCCCCCCCATGTTGATGGTGGGGGGAGGTGTTCTGTCCCTCCCCCCGGAATCCTCGACGGGGGGGGAGGCAATCCGTTCCTCCCTCTGGAATCCTCCACGGCTGGCTGTGCTCTGCGGCAGCTCCGCGGAGCAGCTGGCCAGGCCCAGGCCAGAGCCGTCCGCAGCCGGATTTCCTGCTGCAGAGGGCTCTGGGTAAAAACAAAAAACAAACAAAAAAAGCATACACAAATGCTCAGAGCCCAGAAACCAAAAAACGCAGCGCCTCCCCCCCCCCATGAAAGTTTCTGCAAAAAGGTAATGACTTGTACATCCCTACCCATTTCTGTCCATGGTGGAATTCTCTGACATCCCTAGATTTGATTGATTCAGAGAGCAATCCTATGGCAGCTTGACAGTGTCTAGAGGGCCATAGGATTTTTTTGGTTTCTGGGCTCTGAGCTCGGTTCCCCGAAATTCCCCTCCCCCTGATTCTGCCTTGTAGGCAGTGCGGTTCTTCCCTGTCTGTGCACTTGTAAATGCAGTGCAGAGTGGGTGAAAAGGGGGTGTTTCCAGAGTGGGGAGGGAAGAACACTGTGGAAGCATCATTACAATACTTCCTATGCACCATGTAGCCTCCCCGCTCCTGCTCCGAAGGCCCCAGCTAGACAGCCAAAACTGGCCATCTAGCCACAAGTGCAGGGTGGCCAGAGCGCAATGGAGAGGATCACCTCCATGCTCTGCCCACCCTGCATTGGATAGTCAGCTGCCTCCAAGTTCGGCCGACTATCCCAGTAGGATCACAGCCTTAATCAACCTTAATTGATTTATACCCAACCTTTCTACCAAGGAAATGATGCTGAAGGAAGCTGACAAAAACAAAAACTTTGTTAAAACCATCATTAAACAAATTCATTTAACAGCACAATTAAAAATAGAACAATAGAAGAATTAAACAGTACCCAGCCCAACAGACCAGCTTACATGCCTCAGCTATTCACCCAGTGCTTGATGATTTGTGATGCCTGTCAGTTCGATGTTTTTGTTCATCTGTTTTCTGACAGCTATAGGTTATGTTTTAGTATGTTTTAGTTACAGTGTATATTATGGTTTTATTACCATACACCGCCTGACTATGCTTTACATGACAGGTGGTATAAAAATGTTTTAAATAAATAAACAACAACAACCAAGCACACCCAGATCCCATTGATTTATTAGAATAGCCAGGTGGAAGCCATTTGACAATCAACATCTCCTTGGTGTCGATCCACATGAGAAGCTATTTCTTAGTAGTAATTTCTCATGAGATTGCAGTAATTCAACCACAACAGGGTAACCCACCTTTTGCTGGCAGGGTTGAAATAACCACAACTGGGTGGGGAGTGTCACACTAACCACTTCCCATGTGAAATGGTATCCACACAATTCTATTTTTAAATAGCTACCAAGCCTCCATTGAACTGAGCCTTAGGTTTCTCTTAAAAAGCAGAAAACTGCAGGGGAGGGGGGAACAAGTGGGGTTACAAATACATATTAATCCCCCCCAAAATGCCTATTCCATTGTCCACTTGTGAGAAATCTTTCCTGCTGCAGATTGAACGTACTTCTTTTTTTCTTTTTTCTCTGCTAGTACCTCAGGTAAAACATTTCTTTGCTTCTTTGTTTGTTTCTTTAAGTGTTTTTATCCTACCCTTGTGTGAGTAAGGCCCTAGGGTGGCTTATATAAGATCGATAGGATAAAACTCTCTTCACTCATTACAGCAGTCTTTTTATATTGGGTAATCAATTTCCTTATTTTACTTTTTTATTTCCCACTTTTTTTTACATAAAAATGAACTCAAAGCAGCATACAATAAAAACATTACTACTACTTCCTCTAGTACTACTACTACTAGTACCACCACTGCCACTACTATAACCAATAAAGCCCCCATTGTACCTTTCATTTCTTGTGTACAAAATTCTGAACTTCCTGGCATGTATCTGTAACCACCTCCCAATTTCTGAATACATCTCCTGCTGAATCCCCAAATCAGTTAAGACAAAATACTTTGGCTTTTCAAAGATCAGTCCTATATGTTTTTGTTCAACAGAACTTACTCTCAAATAAATGTGCATATAATTGCAGGCTTAGCATACAATTCTATCCATGTGAGATGTCTACTCGGAAGTTCAATATTCAAATGAGTTCAATGTTCAATGAGTTTAATGGGACTTGCTCCCAGATAAGTGTGTATGGGATTGCAACTTATGAGTCTCCTTAAAGTTGCACAAAAGTGTGTACCACATTCCTTTAGCATGGCAAGTTGGCAGCCCACTGAATCCAATGTATTATGCATTGCAAGCTTTTTATTACCTAAGTTAACATTTTGGTGTCTTTCTTACAGAGGGACCAATGATAGCTAGGTATAAAACTTTCTCTCTGTAGCTAAGTACACCGGATGCTGTTACTTCTCATTTCCTGCGTATGAAATCCTTTATGGCTAGGGATGTTGGAGAATTCCACCACAGATCTCAGTGAGGCCAAATGCCAGTGCATTCGGCCGGCCGAAAACTGTGGTAGAATGAAGCCCCCCACCCTCCCACCCCACAAAAGGTGCACGAAACAGAGCACTTACCTGGTGCCATTCGCGCTGCTTTGCGAATGGTGGTCGCGTCTGCGGCTGCCATTTGCTTCTTCATTATTGCCGTCATAGGCTACTTAAATACTTACGTAGCCTATCACAATTAATACAGGGATGCCATTTGCGTAGCCTATCACGGCAAAAAAATATTTACATAGACTATCACGGCATCGCCGTAGCTGCTGATGTTTGCATTCCCTTTTTTTGCTGTGATAGGCTTCGTAAATATATACGTAGCCTATCATGGCAAAAGACAGGGATGCAAATGGTGGTTGCTACGGCAGCCACCATTTGTGTCCCTGCGCAGCCCAGCAGCCAGATGTCCGATTGCAGGTGGCCCCGGCTGGCAGCTCCATGGAGTCGCCGCAGAGTGGAGCCAGCCGGGGAGAATTTCGGGGGGAGGGACGGAGTGCCTCCCCCCCACCGCAGATGTCCCTGGACAAAACCAGGTAAGTGTTTCGCACATCCCTATTCATGACATTTATGCCATAATTGCTTCAGCAAACCAGCTGATCAGCTTGCCTTTGAATTTTGATTTGGGCCTGAATTAGTTATTAATATGTTCTGGTTGTGCTTCAGGTTCATTATTCTCAGTCTGTTCTGGCCCAAACATAACTGATCGCTCTAACGCTTTGAAAACTCAACCACCCTCCTCCTCTCGAGCTGGCAATTTGAATGGCCATTACCTCAGACTGAGCTAACTCCAGGCTGATGAAATTTATCAATCACTAAAGCTGGTCTAAGCCAGCCTTGCAGATGTGGAGGACAAGCAAGAAGGTCATTTCTTACCATAGACTCAAATTTCCTAATTACTGTGTTCTTCTTTTATATATATATCCCTTTTATACTTTGCAAACCTTATACTCTGAAATCTAATATGGATAGGATAAACCCCATGGGTTTCATTCATAAAACAGCTATTACTCCCAGTCAGTGTCAGCTTGCAAGGAAAGAAACCTTGACTTCTTGAATCAAGGTACATTTCTTTGCAGTTCTTAAATCCATATATTTCAATATGTGCAGTCCTCTCCCCTGAGGTTCAGTTTGAGCTGATTCCCTCACCTCTTTCTTGCGCTGATAATAACAACACTGGTCCGAACTAGGGATGTGTGAATCAGCAAAACTTGAGCTCACTGAAATTCTTCGAATTCCACCTTGAAGTTCATTCTGTCTCATGTCCATATCAGATTGCAAGCTTTGGGAGGGTTTTTTTTTGCACAACATTTTGTGTGCATTTTAATGTGTATTTTCCAAAATGTATGCATCAATTCCCCTTCATGGATCACTGCCTTGTTGTGGCGAAGGGGCTTCCATAACTCAGTGAAGCCATAAGCTATGCCGTGCAGGGCCACCCAAGACGGACAGGTCATGGCAGAGAGTTCTGACAAAATGTGGTCCACTGGAGAAGGAAATGGCAACCCACTCCAGTATTCTTGCCAAGAAAACCCCATGGAACGTATCACAAGGCTAAAAGAGATGACGCCGGAAGATGAGCCCCTCAGGTCGGAAGGTGTCCAATATGCTACTGGGGAAGAGCAGAGGGTATTTCCAAGTAGCGCCAGAAAGAGTGAAGCGGCTGGGCCAAACCCGAAAGGACACTCAGCTGTGGATGTGTCTGGCGGTGAAAAGAAAATCCGATGCTGTAAAGAACAATATTGTTTAGGAACCTGGAATGTCAGATCAATGAATCAAGGTAAGCTGGAGGTGGTCAAACACGAGATGGCAAGATTGAACATCGACATCTTGGGAATCAGCGAACTAAAATGAACAGGCATGGGCGAATTTAATTCAGGTGACCATCATATCTACTATTGTGGGCAAGAATCCCTTAGAAGAAATGGAGTAGCACTCATAGTCAACAAAAGGGTGGGAAAAGCAGTACTGGGGTACAATCTTAAAAATGATAGAATGATCTCAGTACGAATCCAAGGCAAACCATTCAACATCACAGTAATTCAAGTCTATGCCCCAACCACTGAGGCCGAAGAAGATGAGGTTGATCAGTTCTATGAAGACCTACAACACCTTCTAGAACTAACACCAAAAAAAGATGTCCTCTTCATCATAGGGGATTGGAATGCTAAAGTAGGAAGTCAAGAAATCACTGGGATAACAGGCAGGCATGGCCTTGGTGTACAAAATGAAGCAGGACAAAGGCTAATAGAGTTTTGCCAAGAGAACATGCTGATCATAGCAAACACTCTTTTCCAACAGCACAAGAGGCGACTCTACACATGGACATCACCAGATGGTCAATATCGAAATCAGATTGATTATGTCCTTTGCAGCCAAAGATGGAGAAGCTCCATACAGTCAGTAAAAACAAGACCTGGAGCTGACTGTGGCTCAGATCATGAGCTGCTTCTTGCAAAATTTTGGCTTAAATTGAAGAACATAGGGAAAACCACTAAACCATTCAGGTATGACCTAAATCATATCCCTGATGAATATACAGTGGAGGTGAGGAATAGATTTCAGGGATTAGACCTGATAGACAGAGTGCCTGAGGAACTATGGACGGAGGTCCGTAACATTGTTCAGGAGGCAGCAACGAAATCCATCCCAAAGAAAAAGAAATGCAAGAAAGCAAAGTGGCTGTCTGATGAGGCTTTACAAGTAGCTGAGGAAAGAAGGGAAGCGAAAAGCAAGGGAGAAAGGGGAAGATATACCCAACTGAATGCAGAGTTCCAGAGAATAGCAAGGAGAGACAAGAAGGCCTTCTTAAGTGAACAATGCAAAGAAATCGAGGAAAACAACAGAATGGGAAAGACTAGAGATCTCTTCAAGAAAATCGGAGATCTCAAGGGAACGTTTTGTGCAAAGATGGGCATGATAAAGGACAAAGAAGGCAGGGACCTAACAGAAGCAGATGAGATTAAGAAGAGGTGGCAAGAATACACAGAAGAACTATACAGGAAAGATCTGAATGTCCCTGATAGCCATGATAGTGCGGTCACTGAACTTGCGCCGGACATCCTAGAGAGTGAAGTCAAGTGGGCCTTAGGAAGCATTAGTAACAATAAAGCTAGCGGAGATGACAGTATTCCAGCCGAGCTATTTAAAATCCTAAAAGATGATGCTGTTAAAGTGCTGCATTCAATATGCCAACAAATCTGGAACACTCAACAGTGGCCACAAGACTGGAAAAGGTCAGTTTACATTCCAATTCCAAAGAAGGGCAATGCCAAAGAGTGTTCAAACTACCGCACAATTGCGCTCATTTCACATGCCAGCAAGGTGATGCTCAAAATCCTACAAGCTAGGCTTCAGCAGTATGCGAACCAAGAACTACCGGAAGTACAAGCTGGGTTTCGAAGAGGCAGAGGAACTAGAGATCAAATCGCCAACATTCGCTGCATCATGGAGAAAGCAAGAGAATTCCAGAAAAACGTCTATTTCTGCTTCATTGACTACGCTAAAGCCTTTGATTGTGTGGATCACAACAAACTGTGGCAAATTCTTAAAGTGATGGGAGTACCAGACCACCTTACCTGTCTCCTGAGAAACCTGTACGAGGGTCAAGAAGCAACAGTAAGAACCGGACATGGAACAACCGATTCGTTCAAAATTGGGAAAGGAGTACGACAAGGCTGCATATTGTCACCCTGCTTATTTAACTTATATGCAGAGTACATCATGAGAAATGCCGGGTTGGATGAATCAGAGGTTGGAATTAAGATTGCTGGGAGAATTATCAACAACCTCCGATATGCAGACGATACCACCCTAATGGCAGAAAGCGAAGAGGATCTCAAGAGCCCCTTGTTGAGGGTGAAAGAGGAGAGTGCAAAAGCTGGTTTGAAACTCAACATTAAAAAAACTAAGATCATGGCATCTGGCCCCATCACTTCCTGGCATATAGAAGGGGAAGAAATGGAAGCAGTGACAGATTTTACTTTCTTGGGCTCCAAGATCACCGCAGATGGTGACTGTAGCCATGAAATTAAAAGACGCTTGCTCCTTGGGAGGAAAGCTATGGCCAACCTAGACAGCATAGTAAGAAGCAGAGACATCACCTTGCCGACAAAGGTCCGTCTAATCAAAGCTATGGTTTTCCCAGTAGTAATGTATGGATGTGAGAGCTGGACTATAAGGAAGGCTGAGCGCCGAAGAATTGATGCTTTCGAACTGTGGTGCTGGAGAAGACTCCTACGAGTCCCCTGGACTGCAAGGAGGTCAAATCAGTCCATCCTAAAGGAAATCAACCCTGAGTGCTCATTGGAAGGACAGATAATGAAGGTGAAGCTCCAATATTTTGGCCACCTAATGCGAAGAGAAAACTCCCTGGAAAAGACCCTGATGCTGGGAAAGACTGAAGGCAAAAGGAGAAGGGGACGGCAGAGGATGAGATGGCTAGATAGCATCACCGATGCAATGAATATGAACTTGAGCACGCTCCGGGAGAGAGCGCAGGACAGGAAGGCCTGGCGTGCTATGGTCCATGGGGTCACGAAGAGTCGGACACGACTGAACGACTGAACAACAACAACAATGCATCAATTGTGTACATCTTTGAAATGTACACATTCTTTCCCCATTGATTAAACCATGTTTGTGCATATTTGTCAAACGTATGCATGCATGCTGTCATATGCATTGGGGAGAGGGGAGGTCTGTAAATCACATTACAAGCTTGGGCGTGTATGGATTTTGACTGCAGATTGTGTTTGAGTCCATATTTACTCTGGGAAGTGAAAACTGTGTAAATCCTGATAAAAAATGAACAGAAATGAATTTCTCATACATCCCTAGTCCCAACAGAGGCTTTTTGCACAAGCCAAGCTCTGAGGTCAATGCAGAATTATTCTGTGCCACATAAGTAGGGATGGTAGAGAAATTCATTTAGTTCACATTTTAATGCAAACTTACCTAGTTTCTCATTTTCAAGCCAATACGTGAACTGAAATTCAGTTATCATTTGAAATTTGCACTTCTCTGAATTTTGCAATAGAGTTCTCCAATAGCAATTAAAAATGCATACAAAAAAGTATATATTAGGGGAAAGTGCACACAAAATGCATAGTTCAGTGAAAATAACATTAACATTAATTATATTAGGGAAACATGCTTACAAAGATGTGTATATTAGGCAAAATTGCTTACAAAAATGTATATATGAGGAGAAATGCACACACAAAAATTCATACTAACTTTTAAAAAAATCTCAATATCTAGAACAGAACTTAAAATTGAGGAAATTCTCAAAGTTTGAGACAAAACAAACTCAGAATTGGAAAAATGAGGAACGGAGGCTGAATCTACATGTAGCAGTTTTACTATAGCATACTGCAGTGTGATAATTATTGGTGCCCATTGGTGTCATGTGCACCAATAGATGTCATTGCAGTATAATAACAGTGAAACTGCTATGTGTAGCTTCAGCCAAAATTGAAAATGTATAAATTTATGCATTGAATCGAAATGTATAGATTCATGCATCCCTACACATCACACCATTCTCCCCCCACATCTTCCAATTTAGCAATTTAGCGTAGGACTGTGCTACAATGCTAAATTGGAAGGTGGGACAAGCTCCTTTGCAGGTGGTCTCTTAGAGGTAGGATGGACAGGCTGGCTACAGGGAAGGGAATTAAAATTCATGGGAGTACCATTATCTGTAGTTAGGGATGCTGGAAAAATTCAAGACAGACTAAAATGAGCTTGGATTTCTATGAATCTGACCTGCGGAATCCGCTGTGGACTAGCCTCCTCAGGCCACATGGAGTCTATGGCCTTTCGGATTTTTTTTTCTTTAAACTTTCCTGATATTTACACACATTCATTCATAGGAAAATATGCACATTTCTGCTGAGACTGGAAAATATACGCAGGGAAAAGTTGAATGGAATGGGGGACAATACGTTAAATGTTACATATTGAGGTAAGTTATGTAAATTGTTGCGAACTGTCTTATGGAATCATTTGTGCATTTTTTCGCATCACAAAAAAAATATTCAGATGCATCTGTGAACAGATGATGGAACAAATGGTGCCTCACAATCTGAGAATCACGGATGGAGAGGATTTTACAGAATCCATACATCCCTATCTGTAGCGGCATGACAGGAGTCACAAATATATGCTCAATTTACAATGAGCTCCTCTTTCTGATAAACTAGCCCAGTGTAATGTAATCTCCACTTTCCAGCCCCATGCAGGTTAGCCAGTGGCCATTGTTAAAATGAGGAGAAAAGAGGAAATGTAATGATCTTTGCTGATTGCTCATAAGGAAGATTATGGAGCATTTTGAAGCAAGCCTTCTTATTAATTGTTCTAAATGCAATAACATCATTCACACTGAAAAACCATTGTCAAATTGTGTACACATTGGAGCTTTTAACTCCCAAAGGACACCTTTTAAATACCCCCCCAACATCCATTTTAGTTTCAGAGGATGGCAGTTCATTTTTGTTTTGATAGTTCTGTTCCTGCTGAAGTTTATGTATGAAGGGATGCGAGGAAGGAATCAAGATAAGGTAACATGTCAGTGGAATATTATCTCTCTCTACATATACTTGTACTTTCTGACTGCCAGGAAAAATCCCTTTCATGCGCTGCCTTTGTCTACCCTGTTATATCTAACATTCCAGTACAACAAGAATGGGAATGAAGGATAGCTTTACTTGATGCATTTTCAAAAATTACAGAGTCTTTAAAGTCAGTCCATTCAAATGGATTAGACAATGAATGCCCTGCATTCAGTGCAACCCATGAATACTATGCTGAATGCAAAAAAGAAAAGAAAAAAAGTATATGGCATAACCAGAAGGGGGGAAAAAGATGTTTCATATTTGAAGCCTTTACATGTCTTTGGTGCTTTGTGTTACTTTCTACCTTCATTGCCAAATATACACGTCTTTTCATTATCCTCTGAATGAGCTGCCAAAAAGAATAATTCTCTGTACATTTCAGTGGGGTGGGGGGTGGACAGGAAGGAAAGAAAACATTTCCCCTTAGTGTTAAAAATAGGTAGCTTGGTTTTACTTCAGCACCGAGGCATTGTTTTGGAGAAGGAAGGAAGGAAGAACACTTTATCATATAATCCAGCTTTCCCCAACCTGGTACCCTCCATATGTTTGGGACTACATAACTCCTAACATTCCTGACCCTTGTCCATCCTGGCAAGGGTGGATGGGAGTTGAAATCCACAACGTCTGGAGGGCACCGGATTGGAGAAGGTTGATATAATTGTTTGATGTAAGCCACAATAATTTGGTGGATCTGGCATACTAAATTTTGGAGAACTAAAAGTCTGCAAGTTTAGTTGTTTTCCTAATTTATTTTATCAAACACATCCATGATTTTTCTTATCTATTCCCAATCATTCCATGTTTTGTTCACCTCCAACTTCATTGTTGTTAACATTTTCTCCCTGGTTCTAAACAATATAAATCTGCTTTCCTCATCAAGAAGCTCATTTAGCTGCATCTTGATTGCAAGTAATTTGCCCAAACTGTCTCTGTCTTTTAATTGTTTGTGCCTCTTTCTAATCTATGAAGTGTAACTTCAGGCAGGCCATCTTTGCCTAACCATTTCCTCTTTGCAAAGGCATATCTAATAACCTTGCTCATATCCTCTGGCTTTATGCATCCAGAATCAGATGAACAGAAGGGAGAGACTTTCCATTCGACTAAAAGTCCATTAAAAACAATAATAAAAATCCATAACATCTTTGTATTTTGAAAGAGGAAATTTTAAACCATTGTCTGTGAAATTTTGGTTCCATTTTCACTTGTAAATCAATACACATTACTACAATAAGTAACTGACTTCCTTCTTTGTTCTGAAAATTCTTTTATGTGACCTTTGAGGTGTGTAATTCTAAGTACCAATTTGGGCACCTTGAGTTAATCAGAACCCGATGACTTCCATTCACATATTTTGGAATTGGCACCATTTCTCCCACTGGAAAAGAAAGCATGATCTCATTAGAGTTTCTGGACTTGCTCAAAGTCTGTGCATAAGGCAACCTTTTATAAGTAATCTTATTAGAAACTCTTCCAAATATGGTATCCATGCCAAATCTCTTTAATTCCTTCCACCCAATCCTCTTTACCCTAAAGTGCAGCATAAATGTATTTACGGGAGGTTAGCAGTGCAGTCAGGAATAGTCTTTCCCCATAGAAAATAAATACACATGCACACTCACACACAAATATATTGCTGAACCCGAAACATTGCAGTTCTGTTAATTATAGTACAACTAGCTGACAGAGTGAATAATATTAATTTGTTATCTAATGTGAATAGTAATTCAGTATTGTATGCTACATTTGTGTACTTCCACTCATGTGTACAAGCTGGTTTTAAAAACATTTAATGTATGGACAAAAAGGTTAAGTGGGCAGTTTTAAAATATTTAAAAATAACATCAGGAAAAAGAGAATAACTGGAGTTCTTACCTCCAACCAAATGGAACAACTTTCTAGAGGGCTTTGGAAGTTATCTCTCAAGAACTTTAGATCTAAAGGGTGCTTTAAGATAGAGGCCATCCTTTAACAGACAGGATAATGGACACATTATCCTGTCGATGAAACACGTTAGCATGACACCTTTCCCCAGCAACTGCAAAAGTTCTTGCAGTTATTCATGGGACAGGATAGGTTCAAATCAGCAGTGTAATTTGCTCAGACAAGATTACTCCCCCAAACAAATCAGTCTGGATTATGGACACTTGGCATTTCTAGGATAGTTTATGAGGAGTTCTGTTGTATCATCCATCCGTGAAACAGGCTTGCAGAATACTGTATAACCAGGCACAGAGATAATTCAGGGGATCATCAGTTGACAGTGGAAAACATGTGGCATGATTAGTCTTGGAGAGTCCATGATTCACATTTTAGGTTGTACTAGTAGATCATGACTTGGGCAGATACATTAGTTAGTCTGAGATCATGTCACTACCCATTCTGGAATGTACAGATGCACTTTTGTGGACAGAAAACTCTGGCTGTGAATGATCCTGTGTATAAAGCCAGCTTCTTTCTTCATTTAAGTGGAACTCTTCCTCCATAACCATACATGATCGTTCTTGGGTTCAACTGGAAGATTTCAGCACAAAGCCAGGCTGGATGGGGTCTGCATGGGCTGATTACTTGCACTCTTTGCCAGGAGAGATGTTCCTGTTTTCTTGGAAATATCTGAGACAGTCACACAGTGAGCTATAAAGTTATTAATGTTCCCTGATATTTGCTTTGACAGCTGCTCTGTATCCTCTTTAATCATCCCCATCATGGTTCGCAGCTCCTTTTTTCTCTTCATTTCATTTTTGCTTGTTTCTTTGGGACAATGTGCAACACACAAGCCAATAAATCTTCCAGCCTTGTATATTTTCCACCATTTCTTTTCTCTTGTTGTCCCATGAGTCTCAATTTTTCTACTGTTCACTAAAAAGGAACTGGGGGCAGGGGGAGGAAGCAACCTAGGGAGCCTTACAACTGTGTTAGTTCAAAGGATGGAGGAGAGAACATCCGCTTGCAGCCTACATCTGTTCAACAGTAATTTGGTTATGCATTAAGAGGGCTCTGCCAATGCTTGAGAAACCCTTTTTAAAAAACAATCATATTACACGTTAGCTGTATGACTTTATTGTATTTGTCTGCATTTTCTTCCCAGTTATTGGTAATCTTTGGAGGCACAATTTCTGTTTAACAAGACCTTTCCTTTGCAACTCGTGTCTCTGAATGATCTCATACCCTCAGTTTAGAGAGCCAATTTTCAGGATTAATAATCCACTATACCCTCTCTTTGTTGTATATTTAATAATAAGAAAACATAAGACAAGACTGGTTGTCACAATCATATCAACCATTTGTATTTTTCTTGCTATAACATTTTCCATCGTTTTGCACAACATTCAAATATACAGAAAATCTAAATAAATATACCCATGCCCCTGAAATAAGTAGGAGAGTTTCTCTTCAAATGAGAATGATTTTTCTTTCCTGTAGAACCTGAAGGAAATAGTGAATGAATGGCATTTTCCAACGAATATTAATTAGTAAAATTCTTATTGCACTTGTTGTGTGCTTAAGGGAGACTCTGCAGAAATGAAATTTGGTATAGTCTGCTATTGCTATATTATTGACTATTTCTGCAGCACTTTTATTTTGAAAAACACTTTCCTTCTTCTTGGCTGTAATCCAAGCACACCTACTAGAAAATGAGTCCCAATGAACTGGACTCCCCCCCCCATATTATTTAAAACATAACATAAAAGCAGGGTAACATAACATAAAACTATAAAGCAGGGTTTCTGACACATGGAGACTACTCCATGTTCAATTATTTATTTATTTATTTATTAAATTTATTAATCGCCCATCTGACTGGTCAACCAGCCACTCTGGGCGATGTACAACCCACCATAAAACAATTTAAAACAATAAAATTTTACCATAAACATTTTTTTTAAATACCCTAACCCACCCCAAATGCCTGCCTGAACAACCACATTTTTAATGCACGACGGAAGCTCATTAAAGAGGGGGCATGACGGAGTTCCCTAGGGAGGGAGCTCCACAGAGTGGGGGCCACCACAGAAAAGGCCCTCTCCCTCGTCCCCACCAGTCTAGCTGTCCTGGCTGATGGGACAGAGATAGGGGTGAACGAAAGTCACTTACCTTTTCTCGCAGCTTTTTCGCGGTGGAGGGGAGCGCTTCGCTGCTCCCCCCGCGAAGTTCAGGCCGGGGGTGAGGCTTCCCGCCTCGCCCGGCCGAAATTCAGGCCGGGGTGGGAGGCTTCCCGCCTCGCCCGGCCGAAATTCAGGCCGGGGAGGAGGCTTCCCGCCTCGCCCGGCCGCGAACACGAAAGTAAAAAAAAAAACAAAAAAAGTCCCCTGATAGGCTACGTGACGATTCACGTAGCCTATCATGGCTAGATCTGGAAAGTCAGCCGTGATAGGCTACGTGTATCGTCACGTAGCCTATCACGGGTGACTTTAAAAAAAAAAAAAAAGCGCGTACACGAATGGCGGCCCCCATAGGGAGCCGCCATTCACGTTCCTTATTTAGTTGCTGTAGTCTACGTCAATGTTTACATAGACTACGGCGAAAATAAGGGCAACGCAAATAGCTCGAACACCGGACGAACCGCCAGCCGGACCCGCCGCCGGGAGGGACATTCAGGGAATGTAAGTCCCGTCCCGGGGGGGGGGGCGGGGGGGCGGAGGATTTCTCCCTGAAACTTGTTCGGGGGGCCGAACATGTTGGCGCTCGGCCCCCCAAAGTTTCGGGGAGAAATTCTCTGCCATCCCTAGACAGAGAGAAGGCCATCCGAGGCTGATCTTGTTAAGCGGCCTGTCTGGTGTTGCTGGAAGCGCTCCTTAAGATAGGCTGGGCCGAAACCATATAGGGTTTTAAAGGTCAAAACCAACACCTTGAATTTGGCCCGGAAAACAACTGGTAACCAGTGCAACTCCTTCAGCACTGGAGTGATGTGATCTCGCCGGCGGCTGCCTTTAATCAGGCGAGCTGCCGCGTTCTGTACCAGCTGCAGCTTCCGAACCGTCTTCAAGGGTAACCCCACGTAGAGTGCATTACAGTAGTCTAAACGAGAGGAGACCAGGGCATGTACTACCGATGGGAGCAGATGGTCGGGAAGGAAGGGGCGCAGCCGCCATATCAGATGGGGTTGATACAGCGCTGTCCGGCTCACAGCTGACACCTGAGCCTCCATGGACAGCTGGGAGTCCAAAATGACCCCCAGGCTGCAGACCTGGTCTTTCAAGGGTAGCCGTACCCCATTCAACACCAGGTCAACATCCCCCAGCCTCCTCTTGTCTCCCACCAAAAGTACCTCGGTCTTGTCAGGGTTCAGCTTCAGCTTATTCCTCCCCATCCAGCCACTCACTGTCTCCAGACATTTGGACAGGGATTCTACGGCCAACCTTGGTGAAGATTTGAATGAGAGGTAGAGCTGCGTGTCATCCGCATATTGATGACACTGCACCCCAAACCTCCTGATGATAGCCCCCAGTGGCTTCACATAGATGTTAAATAGCATCGGGGAGAGGATGGAACCCTGTGGCACCCCACAAGTAAGTGGCCACGGGTCCGAAACCTCCTCTCCCAGTGCTACCCTCTGGTACCTGCCGGAGAGGAAGGACCAGAACCACCGCAATACAGTGTCTCCAATGCCCAACCCCTCCAGGTGGTCCAGGAGGATACCGTGGTCAACGGTATCAAAAGCCGCTGAGAGGTCGAGGAGAACAAGGAAGGAGCATTCACCCCTATCCAGAGCCCTCCTCATATCATCCACCAAGGCGACCAAGGCCGTTTCTGTCCCATGCCCAGGCCTGAAGCCTGACTGAAATGGGTCTAGATAATCAGTTTCTTCCAAGTGTGCCTTCAACTGCACCGCCACCACCCGCTCAATCACCTTGCCCCAAAATGGCAGATTTGAGACTGGGCGAAAGTTGTTCTGAACTTGAGGATCCAAGGAGGGCTTCTTTAAGAGCGGTCTTATCACTGCCTCCTTGAGGGCTGATGGCATCACTCCCTCCTCAAGGGAGGCGTTCACCACCGCCTTGATCCCCTCACCCAGTCTCTCTCTGCAGCCCATAATGAGCCAAGATGGGCAAGGATCAAGTAAGCAGGTGGTCGGCCTTACAGATGAAAGCACCTTGTCCACTTCATCAGGAGGAAGAAGCTGGAACCGATCCCACAAAACTGGTTTGCCACAGGCCGCCTCTTGCTCACTAACTGTATCCACAGTGTGCAGAGTAACACACCTAATCTGATCAATTTTATCTGCAAAGTGCCTTGCCAAAGCCTCTCAGGAGGCCTTAGAATGCTCCAGTGGTTCCGGAGCCACACGACCGACCCCCAGGAGGCTCCGGACCACTTGGAACAGCCTCCTGGGGCAGCACTCTGCAGACGCGATGGAGGCAGCATAATATTCCTTTTTTGCTGCCTTCACCGCCACGTGATAGGCTGAAGATACAGCTCTAGCCCATGTCTGATCGTCTTTGGAGCGAGACGTCCACCACCGGCGCTCTAGCCGTCCAACCTCCTGTTTCAGAGCTCGTAACTGCGGATTGAACCATGGTGCAGTCCGAGCCCTGTTCAGGGGGAGAGGGCGTTTCGGAGCCACCCGATCTAATGCCCCAGTGATTGCGGCATTCCAGCCACCCACCAGGGTCTCGACCGAGTGGCCGTTGGCATGCCCCAGAGAATCCCCAAGTGCGTTCAGGAATCCATTTGGATCCATAAGACGCCTGGGGCGGACCATTTTAATGGGTCCTCCACCCCTGCGGAGGGGTTGTGGAACCGAGAAGTCCAAAGTCACCAGATAGTGATCTGACCATGACAAGGGGGTGGTGGATATACCCCCGACTTCCAGATCACTCCCCGCTTCTCCAGAAACAAACACAAGGTCTAGTGCATGACCGGCTACATGGGTGGGCCCAGTTAGAATATGGTGCAGCTCCCAGGAGGCCATGGTCTCCATGAAGTCCTGAGGTGCTCCTGTGAGGATGGCCTCCGAATGTACGTTGAAGTCCCCCAACACCAGTAAGTTAGGGGACTGTACACGCACATCAGAGACCACCTCAAGCACCTCGGCCAGGGAGTCAGTCGTGCAGCGGGGTGGACGGTACACGAGCAGAATCCCCAGACTGCCCTTCAGGCCCAACCTCCAGTACATGCACTCAGCAACCTTGGTCTCCCGGAGAGGGGGTCTGGTGAAGACCAAGGACTCTCAGTAGATAACAGCCACTCCCCCTCCCCGATCCCCAGCCCTCGGCTGCTGTGCATATGAAAATCCAGCTGGACACATGGCTGCTGCCTCAGATTGGAGCAGCAGCCTCGGCCAGCCAGGTCTCTGTAATACATGCCATTTCTGTACCCTCATCCAGGATCATGTCATGGATGAGGGAGGTTTTCTGGGTAACAGACCTGGCATTGCAGAGCAGCAAACGAAGGCCAGAAGATGGGGTCACGCCTCCTCCAGCCATCCTTTGGCTCTGGACAGGCCCGGAGCAGGGGACAGACACTACACCTCTCTCCCTTGTTCCCCTTACCTGGCATGGCCTGCCCCTAGTGCTCTGCCAGCGCCTGCCGCCCAGCCTCGGTATGTTCTGGCCCCCAACACTCCCCCCACTGCCTCCATCAGGTGGACACATGCCCCCTCGCTCCCGCCTATCAGGCAGGCTACCCACCCCTAAAAACACAACAAAATCCCCCCCAACAAAATAAAACAAACAAACAAAACAATAAAAATCCCCTTAAAAATAATGCCAGGCAGGAGTCCATAGGGAAGGCCTCATGGCGGCGGCGGCGGCGGCGGCGGCAGCAGCAGCAGGCCCAGCAGCAGCAAGCACGCCTCTTCCCCAGTGGTGGTGGTGGTGGTGGCTTCTCCTGCAGGCCCTGGCTCTCCCAGGCCACCTCAGCCAGCCAGCTTATGTAGCCTCTCCAGGGAGGGGCAGGTGGAGCAGCACAGCTGGCTCGGTACCTGGGGGCCTGGTCCTGCAGGGACTGGCGGTCCGCCAGGCAGAAGTCCACAGGGAAGGCCTGGTGGTGGTGGCAGCAGCAGGCCCAGCGGCGGCAGCAGCAGGCCCAGCGGTGGCAGCAGCAGGCCCAGCAGCAGCAAGCACGCCTCTTCCCCGGTGGTGGTGGTGGTGGCTTCTCCTGCAGGCCCTGGCTCTCCAAGCGAATGCACATGGATGCTCCCTTCAGACCTCCTCACTCAAAGCAGGAGAAGCAGGATTAGAGAGGGTGGAGCCAACATGTATGGAGATGTAGTGAGTGAGGTCTGTTTTGGCATAACCCTTGACCATGTCTAAGGATGCAGGTCTAAAATTAATTCTAGATTTAGAGAATGTTCAGTTTAACACAGATACATCATCCCCCCCCCCCTTCCTGGATCTTCAGGGTAAAGGTTGAACCCTTAAACCCTGAGAGAGGGACATGTTATTTCACCTTAGTAGTGTCAACCTGCTCCTCCCTGATCATTGCAACATATTTCTTCTTGTACTTCCTCCATTCATGCTCTGCTCCTCCTCTCTGTCTTCCAGCCCCATTCTCCTCTCACCTACTGCCCTTTCTCCCTCCCTGCGCATCTCTCTTCAAACCATTTTAATAACCTACAGCTGACAAGCGACCCTGCTTCCTTCTCTCCATCCATTCAGGCTGTGGCTGTAGCCATCTGTTGAGTGGCCAGTGAGATCTTGGCACGTGCAAATGATGTCATCAGCAAATGCCAGAATTCACAGCCATTCTGGTATAATCTGCTTCACAGGCAGCAGGGGGGAAAGTGTTGTTGGGTCTGAGAGGCCTCTTACAGTTTCTGATGTGTGCTTATACGTTATTTAGAAAACATTAAAAAGCAATATCCAACTGATTATACATCTGACTGCATCAGAAGTGTCATGTTTTAGCAATGCATGCAACAACTATTTTGCCTTGGTGTGTGTGTGTGTGTGTGTGTGTATGTATGTATGTATGTATATATATATATATATATATATAACTATAAGCTGTACCATTTCATCAAGATTGGTGTTTGTCGTAGTGTTTTATCAATATGCAAAACTACATGGGCATGTTGGAAAGATGCCACACAAATATAATCATGATGCAATTATATATATGATCTCACCAAGATTGCTTTTTTGGTAGTATCAATACACTTTGGACATCATTAATGCAGAAGCTTGGAAAGGACACAACTCACTTGAAGGGACTGAAAGCTGGGACAAACTACATGTAAAGTGGCTTATAGAACGTCAGATCCCAGATCCAAATAACTCAGTATACCCTACACTGACTAGGGGTGGCACAGGAGTCTGAGGAGGGGGTGGAGTCTGATGGACTCCCCGCTGTTCGCCTCCTGGACCCCACTTGCCAAGCTGCAGGGGGCTCGCTTTCCTGCTCAGCAACCAGTGGGAAGAGCTGTGGGGCCATCTGTCCCTGTTCCGAGCTGCGACTGTGCACATTTGTGGCTTGGTTACTTCTGCACATTTAAAGCTGAGTCTATGGCTGCCTTAAAGGGGCAATGATTCACGATTACAGGAGTAAAGAGGCCTTTACATTGTAATATTGAGTCATTGCCACTTTAAGGCAGACATAGACTCAACTTTAAATCTGCAGAACCTGAGCCACAATTTCTGCACACAATCGCTGCTCTGTAAGGGGACAGATGGCCCCACACAGTCCTTTTGGGGTGATTGCCAAGCCATTCTGCAGCTCTTGCTGCACAGTTCATGTGGGTGGGCAGCAAGGACGGCTTGTTGACCGCCCGAAGGGAGCTGACGGCAATGCATCCATCCATTCCTAATATTGACTGGCAGCTGCGCTCCAGGCTGTCTGTCTGTCTTTCTTTCTTTCTTTCTTTCTTTCTTTCTTTCTTTCATTTCATTTCTCTACCACCCAATAGCCGAAGCTCTCTGGGTGGTTCACAAAAAATAAACCCCAAAAGCACACAGTAAAACAATATCAAATATAAAAGAAGTTAAAACCACAATATAACAATTTTAGTTGTTCAGTCGTTAAGCCGTGTCCGACTCCTCGTGACCCCATGGACCAAAGTACACCAGGCCCTCCTGTCCTCTGCTCTCTCCCGGAGTGTGATCAGGTTCATATTCATTGCATCGGTGGTGCTATCTAGCCATCTCATCCTCTGCCGTCCCCTTCTCCTTTTGCCTTCGATCTTTCCCAGCATCAGATGAGTAATATAACAATAAAACCAGAATAAAACCGGAGTAAAACCTAGCTTTTTAAAAACTTTCAGACAGAACGCTTCCCCATCTTGACCTGCAGATGCTGGGCTTGACCTGCATGTGGCTATGTTCCTTCCCCAGGAACAAAATAAAATATAATAAAATGATGGGGAAATAAATGATTACCAATGCATCAGTTCCAATTCAGAATCAAGACCAGGTAATTCAGAACTCAAAAATCTGGGCAGGGGGTAGGGGAGAGAGAAATGTGGGTGGGATGAAATTCAGAAGCATCCCTAGTCAATGGTGGCTCACAATTCATAAATCAAAGCACAGGTTTTGATATGGTTGATTTAAATAGATATCGTCTGGTCTAGTGAATACAATCCACTTACAGAAACAAGCTCCAAACACAGATCTGCTGTACCAGATGCCTAATAGCCTGGGTAATAGCCTGTTGTGTGGGAGATAGTAGTCAATATCTGGAAACATTTCCCCCTGGGGATTTCCTGCGACAACCATGTGCAACTGATTTGTTGGTACAATAGTGTGATGCAGGCAACTTTGGCAGCCCCTGTGGGTGTCTAGAATGCAGGATTGGCTGAAAATTATTGTATTGTTTTGAACAGGAAGTGCAGTTATATTTAAATATTTGTGAGAAACAGGTGCTTGGGGAATTATTTGTGTGTGTGTGTGTGTGTGTGTGTATATATATATATATATATATGTGCGCGTTTAGAGTATACAATTGCCAGTTGCTAAACAGGTGGAACAGTGGTATGTACAGCACTTTGGATGAGAAACTGTCAGAATTAGATGTTCTTGGTGGATTTCCAGCTCTTTTTGCCTCATTCAGGCTAAAAATATTCAATAACAAGTTTTCTCACACTTCCAAGATTAAATTGTGCTTTTTGATCACACATGTAGATTCCTATGACATCAGTGGGGTATGAATAATGTGACAGATAATGTTGGCCTTCGATTTAGTGTAGTTTTTAATTGAACTGACTTTGGGAAAACATAGGAACGTAATGATTTCCATAGAACATTAATTTCAAACGAATGATCACAGGTGCATTTCCCCCCCAACCTGCATTATTATTTAACATGTACATGGGAATTGCTATTGTTGGAAGACATTTATTTCTTTTTTCCCTTTTGCCCAATTCAATTTATTAATTATGCCTCATGGCAGATTGTAAGATAGAAAAAGTCATGCCTAGGGAATAGTTCCCCCAGTCCGGACAAAAGTGTATCAGTGTGAAGACATCTTTCTGGCCAAGTATGCAAGCCACATAAGGCAACAGGTCCTATTCTGCTGTGGATCAATCAACAAATACCTGTGAGACATGTATTTCTGGGCAAACCTTATCTATGTTTTTTCCAATTACTTTCATTAGCTGGACAAAGAATAATCAGGAGCTAATTAATCTGATTAAACTCTCTGGATTTCCATAGTTTTTAATGCTTTTGTCAGCCTTGGGAAATGTGTGTGTGTGTGCCCACATGCGTGACAGAGAGAGAGAGAGAGAGAGAGAGAGAGAGAGAGAGGCCTTGCAAAGCAAATTATTAGTTCAGTGTCCTTACTCAAACTTAGGATAGGTGCAGATCTTGCTGAATTCTTACCCTGCCTTTCACAAACTAACCAGCATGAAGTAGAAATATGTCTAGGGATGTACGAAACACCTACCTGGCTCTGCGCCAGGCAATCCGCGGTGGAGGGGGAGGCGCTCCGTCCCTCCCCCCGGAATCCTGGCCGGCTGTGCTCTGCAGCCAAACCACGGAGCTGCCGGCCAGCTCCGGCCGCCCGCAGCCAGATATCCGGCCGCTGGGCAGCCCTGCAGGGACGCAAATGGTGGCTGTCGTAGCCGCCGCCATTTGCGTCCCTGTATTGAGCCGAGATAGGCTACATAAATATTTACGTAGCCTATCATGGCAGGGGGAAAACCCCCAGCATACGCAAATGGTGGTAGCTGCCACCATTTGCGTATGCTGGGTTTTTTTCCCCCCTGCCGTGATCGGCTACTTAAATACTTATGTAGCCTATCATGGCAGCGGGAAAAAAAAACCAGCGTACACAAAAGGCAGTAGCTGCCGCCATTTGCATATGCTGGGTTTCCCCCCACTCCTGCTGTGATAGGCTATGTAAATACTTACATAGCCTATCACGGCCTCTGCAGGGACGCAAATGGCGTCTCTGCATTAGCCGTGATAGGCTACATAAGTATTTATGTAGCCTACCATGGCTATGAAGAGGAGGAAGCGCATGGCGGCCGCAGGACAGCCGCCATTCGCAAAGCAGTGTGGACGGGAGCAGGTAGGTGCTCCATTTCGTGCGCCTTTCATGGGTTGGGGGGGTGGGGGCTTTGTTCCGCCATGGATTTCGGGGGGCTGAATGCACTGGCATTTGGCCTCACCGAGATCCATCGCGGAATTCTCTGACATCCCTAAATATGTCCTGGATGTCTGAATAGTGGTGTTTCCAAATGACCACAAAAGCAGACACCATTCTTTCAGGTTAACACAATATTCCTGCTAACCTGTTCTAACTGCCTTGTAGAAAGAACCACAACAGCCCATCCCCTTTATATTATCATCTGGAGGGACCCTGATAAATCAATGATAAAACAATGCAAGGTCTAATGTGGAAGTGGCCTAGGACAAATTAATGCCTCAGACCCTAACGACACAATAACATTCATATGTAGTGTCCGAGTCTATATGTGTATTTTTTTTCCTTAACCATATGCATGAAGACCCAATTTGGATTGGGTCCCTACTCTGTAGTATTGGGGATAGGGGACCTTTGACCCATTTCTCCCCACTGTGGTCCTGATCCAGATCACCTTCC
Organism: Heloderma suspectum; assembly: GCF_057233095.1. Classification (NCBI taxonomy): domain Eukaryota; kingdom Metazoa; phylum Chordata; class Lepidosauria; order Squamata; family Helodermatidae; genus Heloderma; species Heloderma suspectum. The sequence continues at coordinate 53,727,846 of NC_139460.1, read as the reverse complement.
GATACACACAGATAACTCCATTGTACATAGGAGAAAAATCTTCCATTGAAGCTAATGGGGGCTTTCCCCCCTACGGAAATTGCAGGCACAGGAGGGCTGGGACCACAGTGTGGGCAGCCTACCCCCTCCCTCACATGTTAGGGTACCAATCCAGATAGGATCCCCCATGCTTACTTTTGAGTAAGAAAAGAAAGGGCTGTCATAGCTGTGAATTAAAGGTAATGTGTAGTTTGGCCCTGAGACATCCATAAATAGGTCAATAAAATGTGTTTGGATGAATCTCTGGGCACTCACTGGGAGAGGAAAGAAAGAGAGAGGACACCTAGTTCTCAAGGAAAATGCCTTGCTTATAATAAAAAGCCTAATAACACAGAAACCAGAGAACATGTACTATTACTTATCTGCAAAATGTCTAGAATAATAGTATCAGAAGGGATCAAAATATAATCTGGTCCAATCAACTGCTGGTTATCTTAGATAAAGTTACTCTTGATGCATCTTAATTTAACATTATTTCCATCAGCCTTATGTTGCTAAGCCATAATGCGTTTGTGATATACTATAACTGACAGATTAGAAATTCCAGGCTATTGTGCATGTGCATGCATGCACACACACACACACACACACACACACACACACAAAAGCCAAACATCCCATGTGACCAGCTCAGTTGGAAGCTTCTCCTGGATTAAGATTAAGGAAAAGACAACAACAAAAATCAACTTGTAAACAATATCACATCGTCTTAGTTCTTTCATGATAAGATAACTCAGATAAGACAAGACACTTATTTATCCAGAAAAGAGGATAGTTGGTCTGCAGTACAGTTCAGAAGTTCATATTTTTCTAAGCTGATTTAGCTGCCATGGACAGAAAATGCATGGCAGCCTGTTGATATCTGCTTGACATGTGTAGACGGTGTAGCCAACAGCACTATCTACACATGACAAGGAGGTATCAGCAGGCTGGGAAGAACTCCAAGGTTTGCAGACATACAAAAAAAAAGGAAAACTAGGGGGAGAGGAGAATGGGACAGCGCAACCGGAGGGGTGTTTCCGCCAGTGATTTACTCTGAGCTGGCTGCGTGTTGAGGCCATTAGGGATACATGCTGTCATGGCCATCCAGCAGCCACCCTAGAGCTTATCAGGGGGAAAAAATGAATTTCCTGAGACTGCTTAAAGTCCGATTCTTTTCCTTAGTGAAGTCAGGTTCTCCCCAGTATAGCTGTTGTGTGCCTCAACCCCCGCATTCTAGGGATGTACGAAAGTCACTTACCTTTTACGAAATTCGATTCACGGTGGGGGGGAGGCACTCTGTCCCTCCCCCCGAAATTCTGGCTGGGGGGGAGGCATCCCGTCCCTCCCCCTGAAATTCTGGCTGGGGGGGTGGCATCCCATCCCTCCCCCCGAAATTCTGGCCGGGGGGGAGGCGCCCCATCCCTCCCACCACAAATCCTGGCCGGCCGGGTCTGCAAATGGCGGTGGCTGTAGCCACCGCCGTTTGCGTCCCTGCAGTCAGCTGTAATAGGCTACATAAATGTTTACGTAGCCTATCACGGCTGAGTTTTTTTTTTAAAAAACTGCGCGTATGGAAATGGCGGCGCCCATGGGCGCCGCCTGCATTCCTTATTTTGGCACGTCTAGTCTACGTAAACATTTACGTAGACTACTGCGAAAATAAGGGGAACGCAAATAGCGTAGACGCTACGCTATTTGTGTTCCCCTTATTTTCGCCGTAGTCTACGTAAATGTTTACGTAGATGAGAAGTGCCAAAATAAGGAACGCAAATGGTGGCGCCCATGGGCGCCGCCATTTGCGTACGCGCAGTTTTTTTTAAACTCAGCCTTGATAGGCTATGTAAACATTTACGTAGCCTATCACGGTATTTTTTAAAAATCTAGCCGTGATAGGCTACATAAATCTTTACGGAGCCTATCACTTTTTTTTTTTTTTAACTTGGAAATGGCGGTGGCGGCAGCTGGTCGGAAGACCGGCCGCCGCAGCAGCTGCTGCCGCCGAACCGCCGCCGCAGCTGCCACTGCTAGGGAGATTCGCCCAAGGTAAGTCCCATCCCGGGGGGGGCGGGGGGCAGACCGTTTCACCACCAATTTGGGGGGGCTGAATGCGCTGGCATTCGGCCTCCCCGAGATTCGTGGCAAAATTCTCTGACATCCCTACATTAACCTCAGTAAAGATCTTAATGTCCCTGAGACTCCCTGATAGCCATGATAGGGTGATCACTGAACTTAAGCCAGACATCCTAGAGAGTGAAGTCAAGTGGGCCTTAGGAAGCATTACTGAGCTACAGGAGATGACAGTATTCCAGCTGAGCTATTTAAAATCCTAAAAGATGATCCTGTTAAAGTGCTGCATTCAATATGCCAACACATTTGGAACACTCAGCAGTGGCCACAAGACTGGAAAAGGTCAGTTTACATTCCAATTCCAAAGAAGGGCAGTGCCAAAGAGTGTTCAAACTACCGTACAATTGTGCTCATTTCACATGCCAGCAAGGTGATGCTCAAAATCCTACAAGCTGGGCTTCAGCAGTATGTGAACCGAGAACTACTGGAAGTACAAGCTGGGTTTCGAAGAGGCAGAGGAACTAGAGATCAAATCGCCAACGTTCGCTGGATCATGGAGAAAGCAAGAGAATTCCAGAAAAATGTCTATTTCTACTTCATTGACTACGCTAAAGCCTGTGATTGTGTGGATCACAACAAACTGTGGCAAATTCTGAAAGAGATGGGAGTACCAGACCACCTTACCTGTCTCCTGAGAAACCTGTACGAGGGTCAAGAAGCAACAGTAAGAACCAGACATGGAACAACCGATCGGTTCAAAATTGGGAAAGGAGTATGACAATGCTGTATATTGTCGCCCTGCTTATTTAACTTATATGCAGAGTGCATCATGAGAAACGCCAGGTTGGATGAATCACAGGTCGGAATTAAAATTGCCGGGAGAATTATCAACAACCACAGATATGCAGACGATACCACCCTAATGGCAGAAAGTGAAGAGGATCTAAAGAGCCTCTTGTTGAGGGTGAAAGAGGAGACTGCAAAAGCTGATTTGAAACTCAACATTAAAAAAGCTAAGATTATGGCATCTGGCCCCATCACTTCCTGGCAGGGAAGAAATGGAAGCAGTGACAGATTCTATTTTCTTGGGCTCCAAGATCACTGCAGACAGTGACTGTAGCCATGAAATTAAAAGACGCTTGCTCCTTGGGAGGAAAGCTATGGTACACCTAGACAGCATAATAAGTAGCTGAGACATCACCTTGCCAACAAAGGTCCATCTAATCAAAGCTATGGTTTTCCCAGTAGTAATGTATGGCTACTGTGAGAGCTGGACTATAAGGAAGGCTGAGCGCTGAAGACTTGTTGCTTTACAACTGTGGTGCTGGAGAAGACTCTCACGAGTCCCCTGGACTGCAAGGAGGTCAAATCAGTCCATCCTAAAGGAAATCAACCCTGAGTGCTCATTGGAAGGACAGATACTGAAACTGAAGCTCCAATATTTTGGCCACCTAATGCGAAGAGAAAACTCCCTGGAAAAGACCCTGATGCTGGGAAAGATTGAAGGCAAAAGGAGAAGGGGATGGCAGAGGATGAGATGGCTAGATAGCATCACCGATGCAATCAATATGACCTTGAACACACTCCGGGAGAGAGCGGAGGACAGGAAGGCCTGGCGTGCTATGGCCCATGGGGTCACGAAGAGTCAGACATGACTTAATGACTGAACAACAAATGCTAGCCCTGCCCAGGGATGCCAAGGGGTGTTTCCTGTCCCCTGTGTTTCCCAGCACAAAGCAATTAGTGTCCACTCAGAAGTAACTCAAATCGTGCTCAGTGAGGCTTGTCCCCTGAATGCACACATCAGAATTTACAGAGATTCCCCCCATTGGAAATAGCAGATTGTAAAGCACAAATTCCCTAAGGCTGTAATGCGCTTTACCAAAGCTGCAATTGTCTAGTGTTGAGTTTATTGTCTTCAGAAGTAACTAATTTACACCTTCGTTACAGTGATCCAGTGCACCATTGGGTTAAAATGGGAGCTGGTTTCCCATCCCCCTATCTATCCTGTCCCTTCCCAGTGCAAACCAATTAGTTTCTACTCAGAAGTAACTCCCATTGTGCTCAATGAGGCTTGTTCCTGAAATGCACTTCCAGAGTTCCTGAGATACCCATGAATCGAAATAATGCATTTAGAAGACTTAATGTCAAAGCTGTGAAGCTACGAAGTTTCAGTTGATCACAGCAGGCCAGGGAGCGTAATGTGTCCTTATGATTGTTGTTTTAAGAAAGTAAGTACTGTGGGGGTGGGGAGAGAAGGAGAGTGTTTTTTGACATGGGAGGAAGATTTTATTGAAGGCAAAATGGGGGAGACCCTGGATGGGGGGAAGCATCTCTGATTGGTTGAGCAGCCTCTGCCTGTCAGATGACATTTACTCCAACCCCCACCCCACCCCACCCTACCCTACTCAGATGTATGTTTTGTGAAGTGACTTAGAATGGAGTGATGCTCTCACTTGTAGAGCCCTGCCCACACTGAAACTGGCTCCTTGAAAACTGCAGGTAAGCCACTCCTTCCTTCTCTTTCCATTGTTATGGAGACACTGTCCAAGAAAAGGACATGGCTGGCTGGAACCCTGAACAGGAGCACTCCACACTACAAATTCTGTTACACTCTCCATTTGTATTCACATCCATTTGTATTCACATGTTATGTATAGGTAGGGATGTGCGAACTCACTCCTGTCCAGTTTTCCGGATGTTTGCCCAGCCCTTGCCCCCACTCGCAAGTTCCTGGACTGCTCTCAAGCCCTTCTCATGCTCAATGAGCAGCCCGCACTCACCTCAGTGGCCTTGTTGAGCTGTGTAGTTGCTATATTTTTGAAATGGCCTATTTGTGTGTGTGAAATGCGAATTTTTGCAAAAATGCGAATTTTTGGATCTGTGCAAATATGCACATTTTTGCAATCGGCATTTTATTTCTCAAAAAATTGTGACCGTAAAGCTCAACGAGGCTGCATGCCTCATCAAGGGTGAGTGTCGAGGGTAAGTGCAGGCCATTCACCAAGTACAGGCAGGGGGTAAGCAGGGGCACGGACTCAGCGAGTGGGACTCGGGAGAGCGGGCAGGGGCAGTTCCGCTGGATTCCCAGACTGAATTGGGTGCGTGCACCATCCCTATGTATAGGCAAGGAAAATAATGATGAAAAAAATAGATCCTAGAAAAAAGTGAACAAGCATAACTAGGGATGTACGAAAATTCCACCACGGATCTCAGGGAGGCCGAATGCCAGCGCATTCAGCCCCCCGAAATCGGTGACGGAACAGCCTGCCCCCCCGCCCCCCCTGGGACGAGACTTACCTTGGACGGATCTTCCTGGCGGCAGCGGCTCCGGTGGCGATTCGCCGGCGGCGGCTGCAGCGGCCGGTCTTCCGTAGGGATGTACGAAAGGCACTTACCTGTTCCCGCAGCTTGCTTCACAGTGGGGGGGAGGCGCTTCGGTTCTCCCCCTGAAATTCAGGCCGGAGGAGAGGCACCCTGCCTTGCCCGGCCGAAATTCAGGCCAGAGGGGAGGCGCCCTGCCTCGCCCGGCTGAAATTCAGGCTGGGGAGAAGCGCCCCATCTCCCTGGCCATGAAATACAAAAGTGAAAAAAAAAAACACCCGTGATAGGCTACGTAATGATTTACGTAGCCTATCATGGCTAGATTTCCAAATCAGCCGTGATAGGCTACGTAAATCGTGACATAGCCCATCACGGGTGACTTTGAAAAAACAAACAAACCCATATGCAAATGGCGGCGCCCATGGACGCCGCCATTTGCGTTCCTTATTTGGGCCCGGGTAGTCTACGTAAAGATTTACGTAGACTACGGCAAAAATAAGGGCAACGCAAATAGCGTTGCCCTTATTTTTGCCGTAGTCTACGTAAATCTTTATGTAGACTACCTGGGCCCAAATAAGGAACGCATTTGCGTACGCGTTTTTTTTTTCAAAGTCACCCGTGATAGGCTTCGTAATGATTTACATAGCCTATCACGGCTGACTTTGGAAATCTAGCCATGATAGGCTCCGTAAATCGTTACGTAGCCTATGACGTGTTTTTTTTTTTTTTTACTTGATTTTGTAACGGCGGCGGTGGCAGCCGGTCGGAAGACCAGCCGCCACCCCCACTGAACCGCCGCCGAACCACAACTGGGACCCGCCGCCGAGAGGGACATTCGCAGGAGGTAAGTCCCATCCTGGGGAGGGGGCGGGGGGGTGGCGGAGAATTTTACCGCCAATTTCGGGGGGCCGAATGCATTGGCATTTGGCCTCCCTGACATTCGTGGAGAAATTCTCCGCCATCCCTAGTCTTCCGACTGGCTACCGCCGCTGCCATTTCCAGTTTTTTAAAAAAACAATGTGATAGGCTATGTAAAGATTTATGTAGCCTATCACGGCTAGGTTTTTTTAAAAAAGCCGTGATAGGCTACGTAAATGTTTACGTAGCCTATCACGGCTGACTTTAAAAACAACAACAAAAAAAGCGCACGTATGCAAATGGTGGCGGCCATGGCCGCCGCCATTTGCGTTCCTAATTTTGGCACGTCTTAGTCTACATAAACATTTACATAGACTAAGACGACGAAAATAAGGGGAACGCAAATAGCATAGCAGGTGCTATTTGCGTCCCTTTTTGATTCCCCGTTTTACGTCGGTTAAACGGGGAATATTTACGTAGGCTAAAACGGGGAATCAGAAAGGGACGCAAATAGCTCCCGCTACGCTCTTTGCGTTTAGGGATGGCGGAGAATTTCTCCCCGAAACTTCGGGGGGCCGAGCGCCAACGTGTTCGGCCCCCGAACAAGTTTCGGGGAGAAATCCTCCGCACCCCCCCGCCCCCTGCACCCCCCCTGGGACGGGAGTTACCTTCACCGAATGTCCCTCCCGGTGGCTGTTCTGGCCGGCGGTTCGGCAGGTGTTCGAGCGAGGCGGGAGCGGCAGCCAGTCTTTCGACCGGCTGCTGCCGCCGCCATTGCAATGAAAGGAAAAATAAAAAACGCCCCCTGATAGGCTACGTGACGATTCACGTAGCCTATCACGGCTAGATTTGCAAAGTCAGCCGTGATAGGCTACGTGAATCGTCATGTAGCCTATCACGGGTGACTTTAAAAAAAAAGAAAAAAAAGAGTGTATGGATAATGGCGGCCCCCATAGGGAGCCGCCATTCCCGTTCCTTATTTGGTCGCTGTAGTCTACGTAAAGTTTACGTAGACTACGGCGAAAATAAGGGCAACGCTATTTGCGTTGCCCTTATTTTCGCCGTAGTCTACGTAAACATTTACGTAGACTACAGCGACTAAATAGGGAACGCAAATGGCGGCTCCCTATGGGGGCCGCCATTCGCGTACGCGCTTTTTTTTTTTTTTAAAGTCACCCGTGATAGGCTATGTGACGATTCACGTAGCCTATCATGGCTGACTTTGCAGATCTAGCCGTGATAGGCTACGTGAATCGTCACGTAGCCCATCAGGGGGCGTTTTTTTTTTTTTAACTTTCGTGTTCGCGGCCGGGCGAGGCGAGGCGCCTCCTCTCCGGCCTGAATTTCGGCCGGTCGAGGCGGGAAGCCTCCCCCTCCGGCCTGAATTTCGCAGGGGGACCAGCGAAGCGCCTCCCCCCCACCGCGAACGGCCTTCGACGACAGGTAAGTGACTTTCGTCCACCCTTATTTGCGTTCCCCTTGATTTTTGCCGTCACAATCTACGTAAATATTTACGTAGGTTAAGAGGGCAAAAATAAGGAACGCAAATGGCGGCGGCCGTAGCCGCCATTTGCATACGTGTTTGTTTGTTGTTGTTTTTTTACCCAGAGCCCTCTGTGGCCAGAAATCTGGCTGTGGATGGCTCTGGCCTGGCCGGGCCTGGCCGGCTGCTCCGCAGAGCTGCGTCGGAGCACAGCCGGCCGCGGAGGATTCCAGGGGGAGGGATGGGACGCCTCCCCCCCACCATCAACATGATCCGCGAACAGGTAAGTGACTTTCGTACATCCCTATCTCCATGCCTTCTGGAACAATGTTTTCTGGACAAATGTGTCAAAGATAGAAAATTCTGGCCTCAACGAGAAACATTATGTTTGGTGAAAAACAAACACTGAATTCAAACAGAAGAACCTCATCCCAACTGTCAAAGTATGGTAATGGGAACGTGATGGTTTGGGCATGTTTTACAGCCTCAGGACCTGGACCGCTTGCCATCATTGACAACCATGAATTCTGCTTTGTATCAGAAGATTCTAGAGGAGAATGTCAAGCCATCCATCCATGAGCTGAAGCTGAACTAAAAGTGGCTCATGTAATAAGACAATGATCCCACACATACAAGCAGATCTACAAAAGATTGGCTGCATAAGAAGAAATTCTGTGTTTTAGAATGTCCTAGTCAAAGCCCAGACCTTAATCCCATCAAAATGCTGTGGCCGGACCTGAAGCGAGCTGTTTATGTGACAGACTGTCCAGGAAATGCTTACCTGAAGTCATTGCTGCTCAAGGGGGTGCCACCAGGTACTGAATCTAAAGTTGATGTACTTTTTCACATATCAGTATTGAATGTTGAGCTACCTGTAGACAAATAAATGCTGAAAAAGCATCATGTCTGTGTGTCATTTGTTTTCTCAAGTTACCTATTTTTCTTTATCTAGGATATCTAATCATATCTAACCTATGGGGTTAGATTAAGATCTAATAACATGTTAGGTTGGAAATAAGTGACAATCCTAAGGAGTTCACAAACTTATTCTTGCCACTGTATTACAACCTGTGTTGCACAATTAGGGATGTCAGAGAATTCCACCACGGATCTCAGTGAGGCCGAATGCCAGTGCATTCGCCCCCCCCGAAATCCATGGTGGAACGAAGCCCCTGCCCCCCCAACCCATGAAAGGTGCATGAAATGGAGCACTTACCTGGTGCCATTCACACTGCTTTGTGAATGGCGGCTGTGTCTGCAGCCACCATTCGCTTCCCCATTTGGGCCGTGATAGGCTACATAAATACTTACATAGCCTATCACAGTTAATGCAGGGACACCATTTGCGTCCCTGCGGAGGCCGTGATCGGCTACATAAATATTTACATAGCCTATCACGGAAAAAAAAGGGAACGCGAATGGCGGCTGCTGTAGCCTCTGCCATTTGCATTCCTGTTTTTTTGCTGTGATAGGCTACGTAAATATTTACGTAGCCTATCATGGCCAAAAACATGAACGCAAATGGCTGCCGCCGTAGCCGCCGCCATTTGTGTCCTCAGGCTCCACATACCTGCGAATGCACCCAGCCGGCAGCTCTGCGGAGTTGACGCGGAGTGGAGCTGACCGGGATAGGATTTTGGGGGGAGGTGCAGAGCGCCTCCCCCCCCACCGTGAATCACCCCTGCGAAAAGGTAAGTGACTTTCATATATCCCTGTGCACAATGCAGTGGTAACGTAGTCTTATTTTCCTAGATTTTTTTTTTAATGTCTTATTTTCAAATGTAAAGGCGTACTCAAAGGAGAAGTCCACAACTGAGGTGGCAAGAAGAACCAGCGAAGGCAATGTGCCAATAGATGTGTGGTAGGAATGTTTTATGGTTAAAGGAGATAAATTCCAGAGGGCTGGCTGTATTAGTTTGTTACAAGCAATGCAAAAAAAGTGCCCAGGGGTATCTTAAAAACTAAGGGTGTCTCTATATTAAAGGAAATTCTACAGCCTGACTGGGGCATTTTGCTTCCATTCCCTCAGCTCAATGATGATGTGCTGTTTCACAAGCAGAAGTGAAAACGCCATTTCCTGGCTGGCAGTACTGGGGGCTTCCCATTGTTTGTAATGGAACAGTGCCAAAAACATCATCTTTTTTTTTTTTTTACTTCCAGCTTATTTCTATTCTTTTTTTTTTATAGTGGGATTACCTGGGGAAGGAGCCAGAGACGTCTTGTAATGGACCCACAAACTTCCATGAGTGGCCAATCACAAGTGAACAATAAATGCCTTGTGTAGAAATGGCCTAAGAGAGCAGTCCTAAAGCTGCCACAATTTAGATGGACGGCCCTGAAATTGGAGCCCTCTGTCCATCTAATGCCTTGGCGGTAGGGATGGACAAAAGTCCCTTACCTGATCCCGACGCTTGCTTCGCGGTGGGGGGGAGGCGCTCCATCCCTCCCCCCGAAATTCTGGCCGGGGGGAGGCGCCCCGTCCCTCCGGCCGTGAAACCTCGTCTCCTGCCGTCTCCTGCTGGGACGCAAATGGCGGCGGCCGTAGCTGCCACCGTTTGCGTCCCCGCAGTCAGCTGTGATAGGCTATGTAAATGTTTACGTAGCCTATCACGGCTGAGTGAAAAAAAAAACCCCGCAAGTACGCAAATGGCGGCGCCCTTATTTTCTCCGTAGTCTATGTAAATGTTTACGTAGACTACACATGCCAAAATAAGGAACGCAAATGGCGGCGCCCATGGGCGCCGCCATTTGCGTACGCGCTTCCCCCCCCCCAAGTCAGCTGTGATAGGCTATGTAAACAGTCATGTAGCTTATCACGGTGTTTTTTGAAAATCTAGCCATGATAGGCTACGTAAATCTTTACGTAGCCTATCATGTTTGTTTGTTTGTTTTACTTGGAAATGGTGGCGGCGGCAGGTGGTCGGAAGACCGGCTGCCACCGCTGCTGTTGCCGAACCGCCGCTGAACCACCACCGGAGCCGCTGCCTCCAGGGACATTCGAGCAAGGTAAGTCCCATCCCGGGGGGGGCGGGGGGCAGACGTTTCTCCACCAATTTCAGGGGGCCGAATGCGCTGGCATTCGGCCTCCCCGAGATTTGTGGAGAAATTCTCTGACATCCCTACTTGGCAGTAAGAGCCAGGCATGGAGGATGGATCGAAGGAGGCATTTACAGCCACCTGTTCCACTTTAAATGCAGTTTATGTTTGACAGCTTCCTGAGCCTTTCTAGCTTTCTTACCTTAGGTAAGGGGAGGTAGGGGAGGCAATGAAGAGCCTTCTGAACTGAGCAGATCTATAACTCTCCTTCCCCCCCCTCCCCACCCACTGTCCTACCCCCCGTCCCACTCCCCCTTTCCCCTTCCCTGGTCTTCCTTGTGGTCACAAGAGCAACATCAGAAAAGAAACCACAGTATTGCTTTCTGCAGCACCTGCAAGGGGTTGGTTGGCTGGGAAATTCCCGCTTAGAGATAATATATGTTGACTTTACAGCTGGACCAATATGGAACATTTTTTTACTGCATTCACATCAAAGAAAGTAGTCTTGATTCAACGCAAAGCCTACTGACAAAATAAAGATATTTGTATACTCACCTACTTGCAACTAAGCCCAATTCAGCTCAATGAGGCTTTCTTTAGAGTCAACATCCCTAGTCTTGCATTGTAAAACACTTGCTCTGCAGTACAAATGTTGAAAAAAGTAATTCAGGGTGCATCCAATGCATGTTTAGATTGAAAAAAAGTCTTACAAACTCCCAGCTATGCTCCAGCTAGCATGGGGCATGGCTGGCTGGGGCATGCTGGGAATTATAGAACTTTAGTCTGTTTAAACATACATAGGATCACACCCTCAGGATGAAATCCTGTGTTCAAGTTACCTTGGCTGGATGAGATACATGCTGGCATGCTGATGATACAACTACATCTCCCATACTCCCCTGCACCCCTTAGCCAGCTCAATGAGGCAAGAGAGAAGAGAAAGGGAGGGGAAAATGCTCCCTTCTCTATTCTCCATCCCACTGTGCTTCCACTACTGCTCTTGTCTTTCTTTGCCCAGTTTAGAGGTTAGGAAATGGAAGGGGAGTAATGGATAGTAGTGCTGCCTTTGGGTGAAGGAGAAAAGCAGTGGAGACAGGCAGAAAGGAGCCAGGATTCTTCTTCAACTTTCATTGTAATCTGATTTTAATTTGATTTTAATTATTTTGAGACCAGATTGGTAAACCCCCAAAGTTTTTTAAATTTTTTTTTCTGAACCCAGGTTTAGAGAACTTTGCCAGCATCTCTAATAAACGTATGTAACTGAACTGCATGAGCAGCTGAGTTTGTTGCTTTGTTTAGAAAGCATCCACCCAGATTTCACTCACATTTATAAGACTCTTGAGTATTGCATAGCCCAGAGGATATTCAGGGGCTAAGCTATGGATCTGCTTAAGGTCAGGATCACAGTGATTTGGCCTTGCAATCAGTGTCTGACTGAAAGATGAAGTTATGCTCCACTTTCCACTTAGATGTATTACCAAGGTTTAAAATTAACAGCATACTGTCCAAGGTCAAAGTCAGATTTTACTACCTTGGGCACATTTTCTGAACAGATAATATCACTTACTGGATTCAAAGGGCAAACCCTGCTTTCAGCTCAATCAAAAGCTCTGGCAAGAACCTGGGTCAATTTCATAATGAAAGTTGCTGTAGACCAATGTGCTTATTACCCTAATGTCAAAGTCACGGCCCTGCTATTGTCACTACATTAAACTAAAACATTTTTTTACATGAAATGTGAAGCAATGATGACCTGAATACTGATGTGCTTGATGTTTGCACTGTAATTCGTGTGTGCATGTTTTAAAACCATGTGCCTCAGTTGTAGCTCACTGACATCATGAACATACTAGGGATGGCGGAGAATTCCGCCATGGATTCAAGTGAGGCTGGATTCTTTAGAATCCAGCCCCCTGGAATTCATGGCGGAATGGCCTCCTGCCCCCCCACCCCCCGCAGAATCCCCCTGAGATGGCACTTACCTGGGGCAGATTTGGCGGTGATGGAGGTGGCTCCGGCGGTGGCGGCTGGTCTCCTGGTCGGCCACGGCAGGGCTGCTGTCGCTGCCATTGCCATCCTTGGACCGTGATAGGCTACGTAAGAATTTACGTAGCCTATCACGGCTAACGTCAAAAAAACAAACTAACATGCAGCGTACACAAATATTTATGTAAGATAAGTCGGTGAAAAGTAGGGAATGCAAATGGCGGCCGCCGTAGCCGCCACCACTTGCATACGCTGCGGGGTTGTTGTTTTTTTATGTTAGCCGTGATAGGCTACGTAAATTCTTACGTAGCCTATCACAGTTGTCTAGCTGGACACAAATGGCATCTGCTACGGCGGCCGCCATTTAGGGATATACGAAAGTCACTTACCTTTCCGCGGATTATGTTGATAGTGGGGGGGAGGCGTTCTGTCCCTCCCCCCAGAATCCTCGATGGGGGGGAGGCAATCCATTCCTCCCCCCCGGAATCCTCCATGGCCGGCTGTGCTCCACGGCAGCTCTGCAGAGCAGCCAGCCAGGCCCAGGCCAGAGCTGTCCGCAGCTGGATTTCCGGCTGTGGAGAGCTCTGGGTAAAAAAACAAACAAAAAAAACCTGCGTACGCAAATGGCAGCAGCTACGACCGCTGCCATTTGCGTTCCTTATTTTTGGCCATCTTAGTCTACGTAAATATTTACATAGACTATGACGGTGAAAATAAAGGGGAACGCAAATAGCGTAGCAGGCGCTATTTGCATCCCTTTTTGATTCACCGTTTTAGCCTACGTAGGCTAAAACAGCAAATCAAAAGGGATGCAAATAGCGCCCGCTAGGCTATTTGTGTTCCTATTTATTTTCGCCGTCATAGTCTACGTAAATATTTACGTAGACTAAGATGGCCAAAAATAAGGAACGCAAATGGCGGCGGCCGTAGCTGCCGCCATTTGCGTACGTGTTTTTTTTTTTTTTTTACCCAACCATGATAGGCTACATAAATCTTTACATAGCCTATCATGTCTTGTAAAAAAAAAAAAGAAATGACAAGACTGCAAATGGCAGCAGCGGCAGCTGGTCGGAAGACCAGCCGCTGCCGCCAGAGCCGCCGCAGGAGCCGCCGCCACCCGGAACATCCGCCCCAGGTAAGTCTCATCCCAGGGGGGATCTGCGGAGTGGGTGGGGGGGGTAGGCCTTTCCGCCATGGAGTTCAGGGGCCGAATGCACTGGCATTCGGCCTCACCGAGATCCATGGCAGAATTCTCTGACATCCCTACCGCCATTTGCGTCCGCACCAGGCCGTCCACAGCTGGAAATCTGGCTGCAGATGGCCCTGGCTGGCTGCTCTGCAGCCTGGCCATGGAGCAGAGCCGGCTGTCAAGGATTCCGGGGGGAGGACCGGATCGCCTCCCCCACCCTGTCAAGGATTCTGTGGGGAGGGACGGAGCAAAGGTAAGTGAGTTTCGTAAATCCTTTTGAACATTCTCTCCATCTGAAGATTCTCCCCTTCTTCTGGGGCATCAAGAAGAGACATACCTAGTAGAAACAGGATGTCGAATAACAAAGAGTAGGAGACAGTAGATTTGGTTGGTTCTTATTCAAGATAGGATAGATTTTTATATTTGGGATTGGCAAAGAATGTTATCCCAGGTCAGATTTGCTAGAGATTATGGACATTTTTATGTTATGTTATTTATGCATTCATGCATGCATGAATTCATTGTTTTCCTGCAATATATGCCTTGGCTGTCTTGTTTGAGCCACTTGGGACTTTATATTCTGCAGGTACCATTCCACAGTGCTCAGGTTCTCTGGGGTGCTCTAGATTGCTCAGTTTCATCTAGGGTAGTGTTGTGTAGAGAATGCATGAATCTGTCAGATTCATTTCTCCCACATTCAGTTTTTTGTTGTTGTTGAAATATCAAGTTCCTGAATATGAAGATATTTGCAAATCTTGGTAAATTCTTACTAAAACAGAAATGACATGACATTCTCGCCTATCAGCACCAGCCAAATTCAATTGGAACAGATATTCCCAGCATGGAGAGGTCTGTGTTGTTCCTGTCTGTCAATGAATTTGTTGTTAAAGATAAGGAGCTTTTCAGGAAAAAGAGGTGGCAACTCTAATTCATCACCACAAGCATAATTGAACACACAGGGATTCCAACTTTGACTTTTCAGAACTAAGCACTCAAAGCCCTGGAGTTGTATGGACAAATCTGTTAGTTTTGGCTTCACTCACATTTGAATCTTTTAAATTTCAAATATAAAGAAATTTGTGCATTTTGACAAATTATTATAAAAAATGAGCTATAACAATTTTCTCACCCATCCCTTGGGTAGTGGTGGTTCTGTGCCTGTTAAGATGTCGTCCATAAAACAATCTTGAGGAGGGCAGTTGTGAAATTATAAGAATGTATTAAGGTCAAGGAACATCCTTCAGTTTTGATCTAAACACTTGTGAGGACAAAGTTACAGATATCAAATGTGCAATTATTCATGTCAGATTAGGCTTGCATAACTCTGAGGCCACAAGAACGAACTAAAATGATCAACATCTGCAACTGCACAGACACATCTGGCATTCATTCTTCTCTCATCTATTCTCTATAACACCATTTGGTTCAGTGGGCAACTTCTGACTCCCTGAGGCATCCTAAGAAGATTTGGGCTGTGGAAAAAAGTGTCAGGGGGAGGGGAGGGTTCTCTCATACACTTCAGACTGAAACATTGAAGTCATGGCTTAATGCAGCTGTAAAATGTCAGGACTCAAAAATAAAGCAATTCTCTCATACTAAAGTGGATGTTAGTCCACAGAGGAATAACATATCACTGGAGCCTGAAGGGGAATTCAGTTCTTTGACAGCCAAGTGCAGAAAAAGATAGTTGATTAAATTAAAACACCGGTATTCTCTTTGGTTCATCCACTCTCACATAAACTCATCATATCCTAGTTTGCACTTGGAAATTACATATATATATATATATATATATATATATGTGTGTGTGTGTGTGCGCGCGCGCGCGTGTGTGTATGTGTATGTATGTATGTATATATATATATGTGTGTGTGTGTGTGTGTGTGCAGTCATGCGCACATATCTGTATAATCACAGCATTTGTTATATTTTAGCCCACCCTTTCTCCAGGGAGACCAGGGCAGTCCACAAATTCCTCCCATCCATATTTTAAATTATTATTTTATTTTTATTTATTTTGTTTAAAATAATTTCTAGGCCACCTTGAAGGTGTTAACCCTTATTTTAATAGAACCTCAAATAAAATGTATGCTGCAGATTATAAAAGACACAAAGCATGCCCCCAAAGTTGCCAATGTGGTTAAATAACAGAGTCAACGAGACTGTAAAAAAACAAGACGGCTTTCTTTAAAAAGTGGGAATCTTGCCTCAAAGAAGAAAGTATAGAAGAGCACAAACTCTGGCAAATAGTTGTGGCTAATCAAACATTCTACTTATGATGTAGGGGGGTTGTCTTTCCTTAAACTTTAGAGCACAAACCTATGCATGTTTAGACAGAAAAGAGTCCTACAACTCCCAGCATTCCCCAGCCTGCATGGCTGGCTGGGGAATGCTGGGAGTTGTAAGACTTTTTTCTGTTTAAACACATGCATAGGATTTCACCCTTATAAAGCTATATTTTACAGAATGTTCCTTGCAGGCTTACTAAATAGTTCACTGTTTATAACCATAATTGTGAAATATGCCTTCTTGTGTTCCTGCTAGCAGGCAGATTTTTTTCCACATCTATTACTGTGAAAGCAAGACTGAATACTCCTATATCTCAAACATATACACATATATCTCAAAAGAATGGATCTACCTTTTTATTCCAAGATTTAGATATGACTCAGTAACTCATGACTTATGGTGCAATTTTGAAACATAGCATGAGTCTTTCCAAGAATGCTTGGCACAAGGTACCACACAGATGCCATTTCTAGACAATGCAAAAGAGAAGTTTCTATGTCATTACAGAATAATCCAAAGCAAATTTTACAGCCAGGGAAGAAAGAGGGAGGGAAATCTCTGTTAATACTTCTTTTCAGGATATGCTTTGTTCATCTTATGAAGCTGGTGCAAATGGTATAACTGTTGTGAAGTTTGGGCATATAGATACCTGAGCCTGTGATATCCATGCCTATGAAAATGATACAGAGGTGATATATATATATATATATATATATATATAGACACACACACACACACACATATATATATATATATATATAAAGGTAAAAAGGTAAAGGTGTCCCCAACCAGTCGTGTCCGACTCTAGGGTGTGGTGCTCATCTCCATTTCTAAGCCGAAGAGCCAGCGCTGTCCGAAGATGCTTCCGTCGTCATGCGGCCGGCATGACAGAACACCGAGGTGCACGGAACACTGTTACCTTTCCCACCGAAGCGGTACCTATTTATCTACTTGCAATTTCTTGCTTTCGAACTGCTAGGTTGGCAGAAGCTGGGACTGAAGCTGGGAGCTCACTCCGTCACGCGGCACTTGGGTCTCGAACTGCTGTCCTGCCGACCTTCTGGTCTGCAGTTCAGCATCTTAACCACTAAGCCACCGCTGCCTAGTGATGTACGAAAGGGACTTACCTGGTCCCGCAGCTTGCTTCGCGGGGGGGGGAGGCGCTTCGGTCTCCCCCCAAAGTTCAGGCTGGGGGGGAAGTGCCCCGCCTCGCCCGGCTAAAATTCAGGCCGAGGGGGGAGGCGCCCCGCCTCGCCGAAATTCAGGCCGGGGAGAAGCGCCCCGTCTCCCCGGCCACGAAATAAAAAGTGAAAAAAAAACAAAAAATACCCGTGATAGGCTATGTAATGATTTACGCAGCCTATCACGGCTAGATTTCCAAAGTCAGCCGTGATAGGCTACGTTAATCATTACTTTGAAAAAAACTTTGACTTTGAAAAAAAAAAGCGCGTACGCAAATGGCGGCGCCCATGGGCACTGCCATTTGTGTTCCTTATTTGGTCCCGGTAGTTTACGTAAAGATTTATGTAGACTACGGCGAAAATAAGGGCAACGCAAATAGCCCATGGGTGCCGCCATTTGCGTACGTGCTTTTTCTTTTTTTTTCAAAGTCACCCGTGATAGGCTACATAACGATTAACGTAGCCTATCACGGCTGACTTTGGAAATCTAGCCGTGATAGGCTACGTTAATCGTTACGTAGCCTATCATGGGTGTTTTTTTTTTTTTACTTTATTTTGTAATGGCGGCGGCGGCAGCCGGTCGGAAGACCGGCCGCCGCCCCCGCCCCCGATGAAACGCCGCCGAACTGCCGCCGGGACCCGCCGCTGAGGGGGACATTCGAGGGAGGTAAGTCCCATCCCGGGGGGGGCGGGGGGGGCGGAAAATTTCACCAACAATTTCAGGGGGCCGAATGCGTTGGCATTCGACCTCCCCGAGATCCGTGGAGAAATTCACAGCCATCCCTACCGCTGCCCCAATATGTGTGTGTGTGTGTATGTGTGTGTGTGTGTGTGTGTGTGTGTGTGTATATATATATATTTATATGAAATCTATTTTTTAACATAAGAAGCCAGAGCACTTTTTTACGTGCCAATAAAGAGGGCACTTGTACTTTGTCAGGACTCAACTACAGGCCACTAATAAAGCACAACACAAATAACAGATCTATTTCTTTAGTTGTGACTAGTTGAAGATTTATAGAGGTCTGTTATAGAACGATCTATTGAAAGTTATATAATCTCAAGTATAAAATTTATAGCAAAGAGATAAAATGTGGATAAAAGAACCATTACTTAACAATATAATTCCAGCTATCAAATCCTGTTTGAATACTGTTGAATATAAAATGCCTGGCTATTTTGGTGGAGGCAGCCACTGACTCAAAGTCTCAATAATGATTTGGAACCTAGTTAGAAAGGTAAGACGGGGTGTATTAAACTTTCATGAAGTTGTGCAAGTAGTACATAGATTTTAATATAAAACAGACAGGAATGTGTGTGTGTGTTTTGCTTGATAGGATTTGTCTTTGTTAAATAATTCATATTTTCTGGCAACTTTCAATGCATTTCATTTAAATCTTAGCTAATTTGAACTCTGAAGGCTAGATGCTCATTCTGTGTGTTTATATTAGTTGTATTAGTGATTTTTAAAGAAAAAAAAACCTGGGGAGGGCTATTGCAGTGCGCTGTGGCTCAGCTTGGTTCACAGGCTTACAATGAATGCAAAGCCAACCACTGCTGTTAGAGTAGCTTCTCTGCCTGCAATAAATTTTGAAAGTGTTAATGCAATAACATTAGTCTTATTTGAATGTTCAGCTTCATGTGATTCCAACTGCATGAGTGAGGAGAACCGTGCTGGCTCTTCTCCTTTGATCGCATCCCTATCACCATTTTCCACATATTGGAAGGGGAATTTCCAAAGCAAGGAGTCTCCCCGATGCATGTAGACTCCCCACATTATTTAGAAACATGAATGCTCAGGGTTCTAAATAACTCAGGGAACCTCCATGTACAGAGCAGATTCCCTGCTTCAAACATCTGCCATATATTGGGTGGTATTTGGATTCAGTCACACTTAGAGTAAACAATTGAAATCATTTGGACTTGAGTTAGTCATGGCTAACTTAAGTCCTATTAATTTCAACCAACCAACTTTAACTAAGTCTGTATCCAACCCATTATCACATTGTTTCTGTTGTCTGGTAATCCTCTTCTGTTTCGCATAGCAACTACAGAAGTCACAGAAGTTTGTAATGTTGTGGTTTGGATAGGGCTGTGTAAATTACCTAACTTGAGCTCACCAAAGTTCTCCGAATTCCCTTTCAGAGCTCATTCCAACTCGAGTCCATATCAGATTGCGAGCTTTGTTTTTTGTTTTTGCATGAAAAGCTGTGCATATTTTCATGCACACTTTTTCAAGTGTATGCCTCATTTGTGTGCATCGCTGAAATGTATGCATTCTTCTCCCACTGATTAAATCATATTTGTGCACATTTTTCAAGTATACATATGCTGTCCAATGCAATTTTGGGGGTCCTCTAATCACACTGCAAGCTCAGAAATGTATCGACTTTAGCCACAGATTGCATCTGAGTCTGTGTTCGATCCGGAAGGGGTGAACTGAGTAAATCCTGAGCAAAAAGGAACAGAAACAAATTTCTCTTACATCCCTAGCTGTGGAGTACAAATTTATTCAGCTCATAATGCTACGAAGTATTATGAAGTGAGGGCAGTTTTCCCCAGAGGTTATTCTCCAGTTCAGAATATTAAATGAAATTCTGTCCATGTGCAGATAGCACTCAGCAGAGAAGGCACAACAGCTTTGTAGGAAATTGCATAGAAGTTCTTTACTGTTTTCATGACCAGACCACCTACCAAGAAGCCATTTCTTTAGTAATGGCTAGAACCCCTTTCCAGGAATGATCAGGCAAAAAAGACTGCTGCTGTAGTCAAGGCTAGTTGACGTTCTGTAAGTGTTCCATAGTTTTTAATTTGATCTGGTTTTAGGTATCTCTATTTTTAATGTCAGGACAGGAAGGCCTGGCGTACTATGGTCCATGGGGTCACGAAGAGTCGGACACGACTGAACGACTGAACAACAAAAACAAAATTTTTAATGCAAGTATATATATGACTGTGATAAATTCATATGGAATTTATTTCACTCATATGTCTACTTCAGCAATATTGAATGTGACCACTTATAACTTTATTATTTGCCCATTAAATAAGTGGACGCAAAAATGTGCCTGCAAAAAAGGCAACATCCATCATGTCCTGGTTGCCTTCAGCCCTCCCCCATACCTTAAAAACACTTCTGGGGGTTCTGTTAGTATCTTCTCTCTTTTGTGTGTGTGTGTGTGGGGGGGTCAGTTTTCTAGATTGTACCTTGCAAAAATTATTGTCCTCCACTCAGATCTAAAATCCTCTCTTGTTCTTGGATGAGTTTGTTTGGGGTGGGGAGAGTAGAATTTCCAGGCAACTTTCCACTATGGTTGGTACTGTGTGTGTGTGTGTGTGTGTGTGTGTGTGTGTATGCAGGGTGGATGAAAGCAAACTACAGTTTCAGGGGCAATATGATAATGTGAGTGTACACGACACCCCCTTCATGGATCACTGCCTTGTTGTGGCAAAGGGGCTTGCGTAACTCAGTGAAGCCATAAGCTATGCCGTGCAGGGCCACCCAAGATGGACAGGTCATGGCAGAGAGTTCTGACAAAATGTGGTCCACTGGAGAAGGAAATGGCAACCCACTCCAGTATTCTTGCCAAGAAAACCCCATGGAACGTATCACAAGGCTAAAAGTTATGACGCCGGAAGATGAGCCCCTCAGGTCGGAAGGTGTCCAATATGCTACTGGGGAAGAGCAGAGGGTATTTCCAAGTAGCACCAGAAAGAGTGAAGCGGCTGGGCCAAACCCGAAAGGACACTCAGCTGTGGATGTGTCTGGCGGTGAAAAGAAAATCCGATGCTGTAAAGAACAATATTGTTTAGGAACCTGGAATGTCAGATCAATGAATCAAGGTAAGCTGGAGGTGGTCAAACATGTGATGGCAAGATTGAACATCGACATCTTGGGAATCAGCGAACTAAAATGGACAGGCATGGGCGAATTTAATTCAGGTGACCATCATATCTACTATTGTGGGCAAGAATCCCTTAGAAGAAATGGAGTAGCACTCATAGTCAACAAAAGGGTGGGAAAAGCAGTACTGGGGTACAATCTTAAAAATGATAGAATGATCTCAGTACGAATCCAAGGCAAACCATTGAACATCACAGTAATTCAAGTCTATGCCCCAACCACTGAGGCCGAAGAAGCTGAGGTTGATCGGTTCTATGAAGACCTACAACACCTTCTAGAACTAACACCAAAAAAAGATGTCCTCTTCATCATAGGGGATTGGAATGCTAAAGTAGGAAGTCAAGAAATCACCGGGATAACAGGCAGGCATGGCCTTGGTGTACAAAATGAAGCAGGACAAAAGCTAATAGAGTTTTGCCAAGAGAACATGCTGATCATAGCAAACACTCTTTTCCAACAGCACAAGAGGCGACTCTACACATGGACGTCACCAGATGGTCAATATTGAAATCAGATTGATTATGTCCTCTGCAGCCAAAGATGGAGAAGCTCCATACAGTCAGTAAGAAACAAGACCTGGAGCTGACTGTGGCTCAGATCATGAGCTGCTTCTTGCAAAATTTCGGCTTAAATTGAAGAACGTCGGGAAAACCACTAAACCGTTCAGGTATGACCTAAATCATATCCCTGATGAATATACAGTGGAGGTGAGGAATAGATTTCAGGGATTAGACCTGATAGACAGAGTGCCTGAGGAACTATGGATGGAGGTCAGTAACATTGTTCAGGAGGCAGCAACAAAATCCGTCCCAAAGAAAAAGAAATGCAAGAAAGCCAAGTGGCTGTCTGATGAGGCTTTACAAGTAGCTCACGAAAGAAGGGAAGCGAAAAGCAAGGGAGAAAGGGGAAGATATACCCAACTGAATGCAGAGTTGCAGAGAATAGCAAGGAGAGACAAGAAGGCCTTCTTAAATGAACAATGCAAAGAAATCGAGGAAAACAACAGAATGGGAAAGACTAGAGATCTCTTCAAGAAAATTGGAGATCTCAAGGGA
Organism: Heloderma suspectum; assembly: GCF_057233095.1. Taxonomy (NCBI): domain Eukaryota; kingdom Metazoa; phylum Chordata; class Lepidosauria; order Squamata; family Helodermatidae; genus Heloderma; species Heloderma suspectum. Next base: position 53,705,453 of record NC_139460.1, on the reverse strand, counting down.
ACGTTTTGTGCAAAGACGGGCATGATAAAGGACAAAGAAGGCAGGGACCTAACAGAAGCAGATGAGATTAAGAAGAGGTGGCAAGAATACACAGAAGAACTATACAGGAAAGATCTGAATGTCCCTGATAGCCATGATAGTGCGGTCACTGAACTTGAGCCGGACATCCTCGAGAGTGAAGTCAAGTGGGCCTTAGGAAGCATTACTGAGCTACAGGAGATGACAGTATTCCAGCCGAGCTATTTAAAATCCTAAAAGATGATGCTGTTAAAGTGCTGCATTCAATATGCCAACAAATCTGGAACACTCAACAGTGGCCACAAGACTGGAAAAGGTCAGTTTACATTCCAGTTCCAAAGAAGGGCAACGCCAAAGAGTGTTCAAACTACCGCACAATTGCGCTCATTTCACATGCCAGCAAGGTGATGCTCAAAATCCTACAAGCTAGGCTTCAGCAGTATGCGAACCAAGAACTACCGGAAGTACAAGCTGGGTTTCGAAGAGGCAGAGGAACTAGAGATCAAATCGCCAACATTCGCTGCATCATGGAGAAAGCAAGAGAATTCCAGAAAAACGTCTATTTCTGCTTCATCGACTACGCTAAAGCCTTTGATTGTGTGGATCACAACAAACTGTGGCAAATTCTTAAAGTGATGGGAGTACCAGACCACCTTACCTGTCTCCTGAGAAACCTGTATGAGGGTCAAGAAGCAACAGTAAGAACCAGAGATGGAACAACCGATTGGTTCAAAATTGGGAAAGGAGTACGACAAGGCTGCATATTGTCACCCTGCTTATTTAACTTATATGCAGAGTACATCATGAGAAATGCCGGGTTGGATGAATCAGAGGTCGGAATTAAGATTGCCGGGAGAATTATCAACAACCTCCGATATGCAGACGATACCACCCTAATGGCAGAAAGTGAAGAGGATCTCAAGAGCCTCTTGTTGAGGGTGAAAGAGGAGAGTGCAAAAGCTGGTTTGAAACTCAACATTAAAAAAACTAAGATCATGTCATCTGTCCCTATCACTTCCTGGCATATAGAAGGGGAAGAAATGGCAGCAGTGACAGATTTTACTCTCTTGGGCTCCAAGATCACCGCAGACGGTGACTGTAGCCATGAAATTAAAAGACGCTTGCTCCTTGGGAGGAAAGCTATGGCAAACCTAGAAAGCATAGTAAGAAGCAGAGACATCACCTTGCCGACAAAGGTCCGTCTAATCAAAGCTATGGTTTTCCCAGTAGTAATGTATGGCTGTGAGAGCTGGACTATAAGGAAGGCTGAGCGCCGAAGAATTGATGCTTTCGAACTATGGTGCTGGAGAAGACTCTTACGAGTCCCCTGGACTGCAAGGAGGTCAAATCAGTCCATCCTAAAGGAAATCAACCCTGACTGATCATTGGAAGGACAGATAATGAAGCTGAAGCTCCAATATTTTGGCCACCTAATGCGAAGAGAAAACTCCCTGGAAAAGACCCTGATGCTGGGAAAGACTGAAGGCAAAAGGAGAAGGGGACAGCAGAGGATGAGATGGCTAGATAACATCACGGATGCAATGAATATGAACTTGAGCACACTCCGGGAGAGAGCGCAGGAGTGCAGGACAGGAAGGCCTGGCGTGCTATGGTCCATGGGGTCATGAAGAGTCGGACACGACTGAACGACTGAACAACAACAACACGACACCATCGGTGCATGTGCTGACATCATGAGACGGGAACGAACTCTTGGAGAACAGACAAGCTAGCTTGCTGAGAAAGCTTGTAAATACTGAGCAAATTCCAAATTGAGCCAAGGAGAAATCACCAGGAACTAATACCCACTTCCATTTTAGCTCAGTTTTTATCCCCTGCCCACGTATCTGAACATAATAAACTAACAACATAAGAAGAGCTGTGCTGGATCAGAGCAGCGACATATCTAGTCTAGCATTCTGTTCCCACAAGTAGCCAACCAGATGCCTATGGGAAGCCCAGAAGCAGCACCTGAATGCAATGGCACTCATTTGCTCATGTTCCCCAGTAACTGGTCCTGAGAGCTAATATACAGCCATTTTGACTTGTAGCTATCAATAGCTTGTGCTTAATTCTGCCCCAGAATCACATCTCTTTTATTGAAGTTTAATTAACCAAATGAATTTCAAGCAAATGTATGATCAATACCTGTACTAACAAATAAAGTACTCTCTGATATATACAGGACTACTTTATTAACCAACTTTGCTAGGATAGCTGCAGAAACTCAAGGTTTGAATTCAAAGCAAAGATAAGCACAGTAACAAAAGGCTGCAGAAGCTGCTAGCTGCCAGATTTTGACTTTGCAGTTAGCATTTCAGCCCAAACGTGCATCTTGAAAAGTTTCAGATCGGGGTTCTAAAGCAACTATGGGGTTGATGCAGTTGTTTCCTTAAACATAATTTGAAGCTCTGACAGGTATCTGGCGTAGCTCTTGACTGACATCTGAGAAGCTACTGCCAGGCTATGTCATCTGATGGTCTAGCCAAGTGTTACATTGCTTGCTTGACGCAAGTGTCTGTACTAGTGCTTTGCTGGAAACTGTCATGCAATTTACCAAATGTTTTCCCCTGCCCCCAACAAAAATAGACTTCCATTTTTCTGCCTCATTCTCAGGGCATTTTAGATTTTTTTTTTAAATGTCACCCTGCATAATGGTGAGTAAACTGGGCAGAACAGACTTATGACTAAATTCATGTGAATCTGACATGGATTGGAAATAGACCGATCCCTCCATCCCTATAAGAATGAAAGTAATACAATCATCCCATCTAAATACCAGTGCCCATAATGAACTGAAATAAGACTACAATCCTGTCACATAGATGCCCAGAGGATGAAAGACTCTGATCCTGGAGTCTTCTATCCATCCTAAGTGATGCTGGCAAGAACTTGGCAGGCTGGGAGGAATGGCAGAAGCTTTCTTAGCTTCTCTTGCCTTCCTATTTCTGCTAGATGGGCCTCTAAGTCCATCTAGCTTACTCACTTTGCCTGAGGCAGGGATGGTGGCTTAGAGGCCTCTGGATACATTGGATCAACAGCCTCACCGACCCCACCCCAGCCACCAGCATGCCCCATTCCATTCCTCCCACTCCCCAAAGTCAGAGCTCAGGAAAGGGGCCCTCTTCAAAGCTTTCCACAGTGGCTGGCAGAATCATAGAATAGTAGGGTTCGAAGGGGCCTACAAGACCATCGAGTCCACCTCCGGAGGAGTGAGGTGGGTGGGGGAAAACCCCATGGGGATGGTTAACACCTCTGGGGTGGTTGCTCTGTCTACAGTCTTGGAGGGGGAAACTGTCAGCGTCCTATTGGCCTATACACTGTAGCCATGAAATTAAAAGACTCTTGCTCCTTGGGAGGAAAGCTATGGCAAACCTAGAAAGCATAGTAAGAAGAGAGACATCACCTTGCTGACAATGGTCCATATAATCAAAGCTATGGTTTTCCCAGTAGAAATTGCCCCTAGACAGTGTCCTATACACTGTCTAGGGGCAATAGGCTCTTTAATTAATAAGACTTCAACAAATATACATTGCAAAGTTATTTCCCCCAGATCATTGTTGTTCAGTCGTTAAGTCATGTCCGATTCTTCGTGACCCCATGGACCACAGCACACCAGGCCGTCCTGTCCTCTGCTCTCTCCCAGAGTGTACTCAGGTTCATATTCATTGCATCGGTGATGCTATGTAACCATCTCATCCTCTGCCATCCCCTTCTCCTTTTGCCTTCCATCTTTCCCAGCATCAGGGTCTTTTCCAGGGAGTTTTCTCTTCGCATTAGGTGGCCAAAATATTTGAGCTTCAGCTTCAGTATCTGTCCTTCCAATGATCAGTCAGGGTTGATTTCCTTTCAAATGGACTGATTTGACCTCCTTGCAGTCCAGGGGACTCGTAAGAGTCTTCTCCAGCACCACAGTTTGAAAGCATCAATTCTTCAGCGCTCAGCCTTCCTTATAGTCCAGCTCTCACAGTAGCCATACATTACTACTGGGAAAACCATAGCTTTGATTATATGGACCATTGTCAGCAAGGTGATGTCTCTCTTCTTACTATGCTTTCTAGGTTTGCCATAGCTTTCCTCCCAAGGAGCAAGCATCTTTTAATTTCATGGCTACAGTCACCGTCTGCGGTGATCTTGGAGCCCAAGAAAATAAAATCTGTCACTGCTTCCATTTCTTCCCCTTCTATATGCCAGGAAGTGATGGGGCCAGATGCCATGATCTTAGTTTTTTTAATGTTGAGTTTCAACCCAGCTTTTGCACTCTCCACTTTCACCCTCAACGAGAGGCTCTTTAGATCTTCTTCGCTTTCTGCCATTATCCCCCCAGATTGAGTGCCAGTAATAGTGCTTTGCAAACCAAGTGTTTGCAATAGTTACATTCTAATATTAACTGTACTGGGAATGTGTGACTAATTGTATATTGATTTCTTATTTCATATTTACAAATTTATGTATATTGATTTCCCCTGCTTTGAATTAAAAAAAAAATTGCCAGGTTTGGAGCAGCTCCTGATTTATGCTGATATAAGTGAATTACAACTCACTATGTGTAATTGTGTCACATTAACACCTTACAGATTGCTTCATTTTAGTTGAATAAGTATCTGATAATTTTCTGAACTCAGTGAAGATTTTTCTTTTTATAAATCTCGTTATTGAAGAAAAGCCTGCAGACAGTTATTTGTTAAACCAAGTATTTCACAGGTATATTGTCAGCCAGCAGTTCTGATACATGTTTTGCTTCAGAGTTGAAAGGGGCAATCCTCCTATGCTCATTCAATATGCTCCTGGAAGAAAACTTCCATGTGACTTTGTTTAAGTTGCTTCTTCGTTACTGTCTTCCCTGTTTCAGTTTCAAGCAACATTAGTAAACATCCATTAGAAACTGAGGTAATTTTTTTTGTTACATTAGAAGTCTTACACTTAAGTTCTGTACTGATTTACCTGGGAGTAAACCTCACTGAACTCAATGGGGCTTACTTCTGGATAGACATGCATCTACCTAGTTCTCTTAAAAAATAAGAAAAAGTGAATATGTCAGTTTTGAGCATCAAATTCCCACTTTTGGATCAGATGTGGAAAGTGCTTTGAGACAGCAATTTGGCTCTTTACCATCATCACTCCATGCTGTGATTCATATTTGACCTCTAGGGGTAAAAAGGAAACATGATTCGCATGACCTTTGCAACCTCTTACCATTCTTTTCAAGAATTCGTATCAATTGTGATTATATTGGTAACATATTTTGTGTAATGGAGGCACTTATTCTGAAAATGGCTGGCTGGTGACCTATTCTCTCTGACTCATTTCACAAAGACCAAGTAAAAGCTGGGAAGAAACTCCAGTATTGATTAATTTGGAGCCACTTTGGAACTAGTAACCCAGAGGTGAAAATACAGTATTCCCATTTCTTTGTGTCAACCGAATATATTGTTAGTTGGGCCCTCTGCTCCAACTTCCTTTCAGCATACTGCAGAAGCTTTTGTAGGAGTGATGATCATGAATGTTCAGCTTTGTCCTGTTTTTCTATATTCACTCAAACTGTGCAATGCAGTGGGTTTTTTTTAACCATGGCATCTTGTTGGAGTGGCTGTTTTATTTACTGGCTCCGTTTGGTAACTGGATTTAGTTGCAGCTATACATCTCACATCTACTTTGGTCCTCAGAATTCACTAGTGTCATGTTCTAAGATGTGCAATAGGGAGAACAATGTATTGCATTTTCAGTCAGTATAGCAATGGCTTTACAAATGCTGTGACTGTAATATGTTTCTGTCTTTTGAAAAACAGCCTGGCCACATTTGCCAAAGAGACCACAAAAGCAGAAGGTAGCCTTGTTTGCCCAGAAGAAGAAGAAAAAGAAGTCGATGAATGGTAATACCTTTATTAGACCAACCAAAATATCATGAAGATAAAAGAAAACATTTGAGTGCCTCTCTTTTTCAGGTAAAATGTTGAACAAAAGAAAAGGGTGGGTATGGAAAAAAAAAAGTAAGGGATGCTGTTTTTACCTACAAATCAATGGAGAACAAGAATCACAGAGACATAATTGGTGTCAGTTTTCCCTTTTGTCCCTGCTGAACTCCACTAGCAAAATAAAAACACAGACAAGAGGCTTCATCCATGACTCTTTAATCCTTTTACTTCAATTAGACATACAGATGCTAATTGTCAGTAACTCACAGTCGACAAAAGAAAGCCTTTAGGGAGTTCAAAGGGTAACCAGGAAGATTGGAAGTTGCCTACCGTTTGAGAAAAGGTGGGCACGCTTCCCTAATGTAAGGGGTATGGGGGGGAATCTCCTTCTGTCTCGTGAGGTATCTACGTGTAGCTGTTCCCGCCGGACCAATCGGGCATATCGCCTGAGCTCCACCCCTGCCATCTTTCTCTTGGCCCTGCATCTGCACCTGGAGGTTGTCAGGCTGTCCAAGCCCCACCTCTTCCTGTTCACTATCTCTTATGGGTGTATGTGAAGAGAGGCTCTTTCCATCCAGCTGGACTATTGAAACCTGAGGAACCTGTCCCTCCCTGTCTGGAAGAGTCTGGGAAAGTTTCTCCCCCATGTTTTGTGGTTCCTCTTCAGACTCTGATCTTATGGTCAGAGGCACCCCAGACATCTGGATTAGGTTCACTGGAATGTCACCTCCTCCTGTTTCTTCACCCACTTTTTTGTTTTGTTCACAAGAACCATCCTGTAGCTTTGGGGGTTCTTTTCTTACAGACCAACAAGGCTACCTTCTATTTGTTTTGTGTGTGGCAGGGGAGAGGCTGACCAGGTTGCTTTTCGAAAAGGTAGAAACATGTTAGAGTTGCTGATGATGATTCTGACCAGTGTTTCCCTGCTGCAGTGCTAAATGCATCTTTCTCACCCAACCCCTTCAGAGGAGTATTTACTCCAGAAACTTACTTCTTTCTTCTGAAGCACTTGCAGGCCAACCCAGTAAAATTGCTTTCTCCTCCAGATCTCCTCTAAGCCAGGTTAGGCTAGGGTTGCTGTAATGTCCACACAGTGACCACGGAGCATAAACAGTTCTTTGCTGTTTGCTTACCTACCACTTGCTCGCTACATGCTTGCTCAGATAACAAATGCCGAATGCATCAGTGCTATCATGAAAGTCACACATCTCTTCATATAAGCAGTGCATATGCACACTACTTTGCTGCTTTCCTTCCAGTAAATGTCTTCTTTCTTCTGATGGCATCTAAGATGGATGCCTTCAAGAGAGGACAAGGCACACAGATGATTGATCAAGGCAGGCAGGCAGAGAGAGGCACCAGCAGGAGGCGTCATCACATGTTCTGGCTCCAACATGGGTGGGCAGAAAGGGGACCAGGGATGTTTCCAAATTGCATCATCTGCCACCTGATCCTTTTATGAATGGCTCATTGTAGGGCCAGCCATGAAACCAAACTCCTATAGTTTACTGGCTGAAGGGGACGTGGAGCATGGAGCTTTCCTTGGAAGGTCTCACTGACCCCCAAGGCTCACTGGCTGGAGAGCTTGATAGGGGTATAGTGTTATCGGGGTCTCCTGAACACACCCTTAAGGTGGGCAGTGAAGTGGGCAGTGAAGATCAAAATCTGTCCTTACACTTAGAGCCATTCTGGGATCACCTGAACAAGGTGGGCTATAGGTAGGGATGTACGAAAGTCACTTATGTTTTTAGCGAAATTGATTCGAGGTGGGGGGGAGGCGCTCTGTCCCTCCCCCCGAAATTCTGGCTGGGGGGGAGGCGCTCCATCCCTCCCCCCCAAAATTCTGGCTGGCCGGCTCTGCTCCGCAGGGATTCTGCAGAGCCGCCGGCCGGCTCCGCCAGCGGCCAGACATCCGGCCGCTGGCTAGCAGGGACACAACTGGCGGTGGCCATAGCCGCTGCCATTTGCATCCCTGCAGTCAGCCGTGATAGGCTACGTAAATGTTTACGTAGCCTATCATGGCTGATTTAAAAGAAAAAAGAAAAAAACGCACATACGCAAATGGTGGCACCCATGGGTGTCTACACTATTTGCGTTCCCCTTATTTTCGCCGCCTTAGTCTATGTAAATGTTTACATAGACTAAGACATGCCAAAATAAGGAACGCAAATGACAGCGCCCATGGGCGCCGCCATTTGCGTACACGCGTTTTTTTTCTTTTAAATCAGCCGTGATAGGCTACGTAAACATTTACATAGCCTATCATGGTGTTTTTTAAAAATGTAGCCGTGATAGGCTACGTAAATCTTTACATAGCCTATCACTTTTTTTTTTTTTAACTGGAAATGGCGGTGGCGGCAGCCGGTCAGAAGACCGGCCGCTGCAGCTGCCGCCTCCGGACCACCGCCAGAGCCGCCGCCACCCGGAACATCCGCCCAAGCTAAGTCCTGTCCTGGGGGGGGCAGACCGTTCCACTACCGATTTCGGGGGGCCGAATGCGCTGGCATTCGGCCTCCCCAAGATTCGTGGTGAAATTCTCTGACATCCCTAGCTATAGGAGAAATGTTTTGCCTATCCGTCGTCGTGATAGAAAGGTAGATGCACTAGGGTAGTAATGAAGGAGGGGGAGCTGGCTTTAGGAAGGCAGGAAACTTGCAGAGCAGATATGTTAAGAAGAATAAGGTTCTAGTCCATAGTGTTCAACTAATCTGTCTTGTGCCCTTATTCCAAGGTCTGGGTAGCCAAGATACTGAATATTATCATGCGGCTGCTTATATGTTGACTTTGGAAAGAAGAGTGAATATAGTTCCTTAAAGCCAAATCTTATCAGATGTCAAACTGACATTGACTGAATGAACAAGCGGATGCTTCATGTTATCAGTTCTTATTATTCTTATGAATTGGGTTTAGGGTGTCTTCTTTTTTCATGAGTTTTTAATTGTTGATTCTTACGTAAGCTTGGTGTAAATGCTGCCGCAAATACCTTAGCAAGAAGGCTGACCACACATAGTCAAAATAGTTAAATAGATAATTAAACAAGCAATCTGATTTTCTGAAGTGAAATTCAGGAAGCTTATTTGATTTGTTGCCAGTATTAAACAGTGCATTGTGGTTCATACTGAAAAGAAACTCAAGAAATGCCTAAACTTATATTAAGATGGAACGACCAAATTTCCCAATAAAAAGAACAAAGAATTTTTTAAAAGGCAAACAAGAAAGTAATGGAGCAAGTTTGAGAAAGGTTTTTCTTTTCTTTCTTTTTTAATTTAAAAGAACAGCAAAAGAAAGAACTCAGCTTAGAAGTGGACAGTTCTTAGAAACACAGAGGCTTAAATCCAGACTTAGACACACTTAAAGTAGACTAATTGAAGGCAATGAGACTAGGTTATTAATGACTACCTTAAATTCAATTGTTTTCAGTGGGTCTACTCCAAGTATGAATAAATCTGGATCCAACCCATTAAGTGTGAAAGTGAAACTTTTATGGAGAATCTTTCATTCAGCTGTAGCTCTGGATGTACCACAAAAGGGAAACATTGCTGACTTTGACTAGACACACACACACACACACACACACACACACACTTAAATTGATATCTATATATCACCTTTGTATACTGCTTCTTTATTTCAAAGAGAATCTGAGTTTCATTTTCCTGACTTGTAATGTTACCTACTGTTTTACCACTACTAACAAGATGAACGACTGAAGGACTCAGCTGCATTTTTCCAGTAAGCACTCATCTTTTCTCATTTTACTAAATGACTAGGTTCAGATTTACCTATAATAAAATAAGGGTCTGAAACATAATCCCTCTTTTAGGTTTACTTTGCTTTGGTGCCAGGCATTTTTATGTCTTGATGAAACATGCTGGCATCATCACCTTATTCAGCCTGAACTGTGTATATAAAACACAGCAGCTTTTGTTCCCAAATTCTTCTCTTAAGCAGAAAATCAAAGCACATCTGGGTCAATAATAATAGCACTCAAAAAAGAAAAACAACATGGAATCATTTCCCAGTCATCTCTCAATTTTGACCTACTATAAAATAAAATACTTTGAAATGTATAGCATATTGATGTAGCCTGCAGAGCAGTACGCAATGAATATGACATAAAAATAGTAATAATTTTCTCAGCTGAGTTAGTGCTCTTCCCCCATGAATTTTCAATGATTTAAAAACCCTTTAAGGTCAGAGTTAAGGCTAACTCATGTTTCTTTGCCCAAAGGATGGGGAGGATGGAGTACCTGAGACCAGCAAAGATGCCCCACGTTGTCCTGGTCTGTGAAACATCTGAGCCTTTCTGTTTTGCTAGAGGAATCCTTCAATGAGTTGATCCACACCTGTTTGTTGGTTACATCAGTAGCTGGCAGGATGGCTTAAACAGTGGGAGATGCACTTGGGGTGAAAGTGGTGCTGCTGCTAATGATGTGGGGTGTGGTACTTCTCGCCATGTTTTCTAGCACCACTGTGATTGATGATGGTGCTAGTAAGGAAAAATGTCAAAGCAAGCTTTGAAAATAATGTCATAGACGTTTAAGAGGCACCAAGAAAAGGTGCATACCTCTTGGCATTTTATTTATTTATTTAATTTATTTATTAATTAAATTTATTAATCGCCTATCTGGCTGGTCACCCAGCCACTCTGGGCTATGTACAACATATAATAAAACAGTTTAAAACAATAAATTTCTACAATAAAAACATTTTCTAAAATACCCTAACCCATCCCAAATGCCTTCCTGAACAACCACATTTTTAATGCACTGAGGAAGATTGTTAAAGAGGGGGCATGACAGAGTTCCTTAGGGAGGGAGTTCCACAGAGTGGGGGCCACCACAGAAAAGGCCCTCTCCCTCGTCCCCACCAGTCTAGCTGTCCTGGCTGATGGGAAAGACAGAAGGCCATCCAAGGCTGATCTTGTTAAGCAGCCTGTCTGGTGTAGCTGGAGGTGCTCCTTAAGATAGGCTGGGCTGGAACCATATAGGGTTTTAAAGGTCAAAACCAACACCTTGAATTTGGCCCAGAAAACAACTGGTAACCAGTGCAACTCCTTCAGCACTGGAGTGATGTGATCTTGCCGGCGACTGCCTTTAATCAGGTGAGCTGCTGCGTTCTGTACCAGCTGCAGCTTCCAAACTGTCTTCAAGGGTAACCCCACATAGATCGCATTACAGTAGTCTAAACGAGAGGAGACCAGGGCATGTACTACTGATGGGAGCAGATGGTCGGGAAGGAAGGGGCACAGCCATCGTATCAGATGGAGTTGATACAGCACTGTCCGGCTCACAGCTGACACCTGAGCCTCCATGGACAGCTGGGAGTCCATGACCCCCAGGCTGCGGACCTGGTCTTTCAAGAGTAGCCGTACCCCATTCAACACCGGGTCAACACCCAGCCTCCTCTTGTCTCCCACCAAAAGTACCTCAGTCTTGTCAGGGTTCAGCTTCAGCTTATTCCTCCCCATCCAGCCACTCACCATCTCCAGACATTTGTGGACAGGGATTCTATGGCCAACCTTGGTGAAGATTTGAACGAGAGGTAGAGCTGCGTGTCATCCACATACTGATGACACTGCACCCCAAACCTCCTGAAGATAGCCCCCAGCAGCTTCACATAGATGTTAAATAGCATCGGGGAGAAGATGGACCCCACAAGTGAGTGGCCACGGGTCCGAAACCTCCTCTCCCAGTGCTACCCTCTGGTACCTGCCAGAGAGGAAGGACCGGAACCACCGCAATACAGTGTCTCCAATGCCCAACCCCTGCAGGCAGTCCAGGAGGATACCGTGGTCAATGGTATCAAAAGCTGCTGAGAGGTCGAGGAGAACAAGGAAGGAGCATTCACCCCTATCCAGAGCCCTGGTTCTCATTTCACTCTGGTTCTCATTTTTTACACTTCTAAGTTTGCTTTCTCCTGTTTTCACGTTCGATTTTTTATTGTGCATGAAAATTCATTTGTGTATGTGTGTGTGTGTGTTTTTCAAAATGACCACATTTTTGTACACATATGTATTTTTGCAAGCAACATTTTCCATTAAATAAAGCTTTTTTGTGTATATTTGTCAAAATATATTCATTTTCTGTACACACTTTTTCAAATGTATGCATTTTTGTATGCCCTTTTTTATTTGTGAACTACATCACAAACTTTAGAAAAGTATGGTTTTTGGTGTATAATTGCACTCCGGTTAGTGTTTAGGCTCAGAAAGTGCAAATTTAGTAAGTTCTCATTGAAATGTGAAACAAATTTCTCACCCATCCCTCACCTCTCTTTAGGGATATATGAATCCCTTACCTTGTTCCGGTGGTGGCGTCTGCTGGAGGGGGGGAGGCGCTCCGTCCCTCCCCCCGGAATCCTTGACAGGGGGGAGGCGATGTGGTCCTCCCCCCCGGAATCCTTGACGGCCGGCTCTGCGGAGCAGCCTGCCAGGCCAGGGCCGTCCGCAGCTGGATTTCTAGCCACGGACTGGCTGGTGTGGACGCAAATGGCGGCCACTGTAGCAGCCGCCATTTGCGTCCAGCCAGGGAGCCGTGATAGGCTACGTAAGTCTTTACGTAGCCTATTACGTCTGGGTAAAACCACACACCAAAAAATGGTGTACGCAAATGGTGGCGGCTACGGTGGCCGCCATTTGCGTTCCTTATTTTTCGCCTGTTTTAGTCTACATAAATATTTACATAGACTATTATGGCGAAAAAAAAGGGGAACACAAATAGTGTAGAGGGCTCTATTTGTGTTCCTTTTTTATTCGCCATTTTAGCCTACGTAAATATTTACGTAGGCTAAAACAGCGAATAAAAAAGGAACGTAAATAGCGCCCACTATGCTATTTGCGTTCCCCTTTTTTTTCGCCGTAATAGTCTACATAAATATTTACATAGGCTAAAATGGTGAAAAATAAGGAACAGAAATGGCGGCCGCTGTAGCCGCCTCCATTTGCATACGCCGTTTGTTTTTTTGATTGGCTTGCCAATAGACTTACGTAGCCTATCATGGCAAAGGCCAGAATGCAAATGCCGGTTGCGGCAGCCAATCGAAAGGCCACCGCTGGAGTTGCTGCCGTCTAGAACATCTGCCCCAGGAGGTCTCATCCCAGGGGGGATCTGTGGGGGGCGGGGGGCAGGCTGTTCCACCACAGATTTTGGGGGGCTGTATTCAGTGCATTCGGCCTCACTGAAATCCGTGGCTGAATTCTCCACCATCCCTACCTCTCTTGCACACCTTCTGTAGAATTTACTGAGCTTTGATGAGGAAACATTCATGGTTTGGATTAAACAAATAGCAGTGGTTTTCAATTGCACAAGTAAAAACTAGCTATGGATCTATTAAGTTAGTCAAGCTCCTAATTTTAATCTCACATGTTTTATTACTTTGATGTTTTTAACTTGTAGTCTCTCTCATTTTAATAGTAGTTGGTTTATATTGCTGTATTTTTATTGTTGCTTCAGTGGTTTTTTTTTAAACATGCAATTAATTAAATAAAGAAAGAAATAACCTCGGTAAGCTGTAGCAAGCTGGTCAGGCCTTAGATGGGGAACAAGGATAAGCTGCAGCAAACATATCATCAATTTGATAAGGACCAATGATAAGCAACCATCCAGCACCATGCATAATAGCAAGCTAGCCAGCACTTTGAAGGGGGAATATATGCGCTTGTATTAGAAGAGTGCTCTTCTCAAAGTACAGCAGGCTGAGGTGGGATGGGATCCCACCTCTTTTCATGTTGACCTGAAACCACCCCACTTCCCACCTCTCCTCCCCCTCCCACTGAGCCTGACTTCTTTCCGAAACAGGATCACCTCACTTTCTTTTTTCCTCCCACTTTCAGCCCTGCCAGAATGTAAGGATGTACGGTGTGAAAATCCACTCCGTCTGTGTTTCACGGACTGTCAGGTGCCTTTTGCCCCATTGTCCACCCACAGACGGACGCAAATACTTTTTTGGGAAAGTAAAAAAAAAAATCATCTGGAAGTCCACGGACTCCGCACAGCCTGAGGGGAGCGCAGATTCCACAGGTCAGATTCTTAGATATCCGAACTCATTTTAGTCTGTCTTGAATTTCTCCAGCATCCCTACCAGAATGTGAACCAGCAAGCAAACAAGGATGTGAGCTAACCATTGAGAAAATTCTGTCCCAATAACAATTGCACATATCCATGTTTCCAGAGAAACCTCCTAAATAAGCAATGCCATTTTTTTTAAGCTAGCAAGAAATACCTGTAGAAATAAAAGGGAGAGTTTCACACATCCCTAATTCATGGTAGACTATACCCTTGGGCACTAGAAGTTAGGGTTGAAATTATTTTTGATTGTAATTCTGTTTGACTTGCCCCATGCATTCACTACATTTTTTCAAAATCACTGCATTTTGATCACTGCACTACATTTTTTCAAAAACACTGGTCAGATTCTGTAGTAATTGGAGTGGCTGTCAGATGGAGATTTCTTTTGATGAGAGAATTCCCTTGTTTATGGCTTAATGGGAGTGTTAATGGGCTATGGGAGTGTTTACTCATTGACTTGTAACATATCCATTTCAGGATTGGATGGCGATAGTTCATATCATAATGAGGCCTCTCCTAGGTGTATTTTTTTAAGACTCATTTGTACCTTTTCCAAACAAGATTCAATTTTGTTATTCACTAGTTGGAAAGGATGACAATTGGAATAGTTTCTGGACAGTAAGAGCAGAAATGCTAAAGTGTATTTTTAGTTTAATATAGTGAGGCTGAAATCCTATACACACTTACCTAGGAGTGAGCCCAATTAAACTCTATGGGACTGACTTCTCAGTAGATTTGCATAGGATTGCACTGTAAGTCTGATTCCCAGGTTGCCATTGTATATATTAAGAGCCACTCTTAAATATAAGTGTGTGTGTGTGTGCGCGCGCGCACGTGCGCACATGTGTTTATGATGTGGGAATAAGCAAGCCAAAGAATTTCTTCTTCCCAGCACACAGAGTGGTGCAATCAACAGGAGGATATATATGTGGTATGGATATATACATGGTGAAAATGCAGTCTTGGTTAGGTTTCTACTTAATGGACACCAGCAAGAGGACGAAAAGCCTGAAACACACACACATCATCAACACCCACTACTTATTTCTCCTAACACCTATACTGATGTTTGTTGTAGATCTCTTATATCTGTGGTTCAATCAGGATGAATTCAAAATTCTTGCTACTGGGGAAATGTCTACCTGTTCTCCAAATCAAATAGCATTTGAATCTGATCCTTTCTTGGGATTTATTTATGCCAGTGACTTTCAAAGAGTGAGATCAGGCAACAAATATGAAATGAAGCATATCTTTTGAATTCCTGTTATTCGGCAAAGTACTTGAGCAGTGCTCTTGCACTCAGCCCATCTAGATTCTAGATAACTGACTTATGGAACCAAATGTTCAGGTAACATTAGGGCAAAGAAAGGTACACTCCATTTGATATGCCACTCCGCTCAAAATGCACACTGCCTCTGTTCAGCTCATCTGATATTACAAAGTTAAGCCAAGAACCTATCTAAGTAGAAAGATTAAACATATCTCTGAGGAATGCACAACATCATTACAATGGAATCAGAAGGTTAAAATGCTGTGCAGAAGATTTCAAAGTATCAGATATAGAGCAGGGATTTGAAAGGATACATCCTTCCTCATTTACTGTAGCTCTTGTTATCCCACTCACTAACGAAATTGGTATGGAAAATACACTGAAGCCAAGGAGCTTCATAAATATTAAGAGTTCTAAGAGACAATAAGGCTGCAAATTGCAATCTTATACACACTTATCTGGGAGTAAGCCCTGTGTTGTACTTCCTTCTCAGTAAGGAGGATCTAGAAACAAGGTTGGAAGCAAACAGATGTTCATTTTATTTCTAAACTTTTATTTACCATATTTTCCTTTCACTCACTTCTTCCTTCCCCTACCTCCCGCTACTGCTACTTGCGGCTCTCCAGGGACACAACTTTCCACAACTCAAAACAAGGGAGTGCTTATAATTATGGATGTATGGATGGTGTAAAATCTGCCTCGTCTGTTTTTCATGGATTGTCAGGTGCCTTTTGTTCCATCATCCACTCCCAGATGGATTCAATTTTTTTTGCTATGCAAAAAAATATGCAAATAATTATGTAAGAGCATTCGCAACAACTTACATAATTTACCTTAGTACATAACATTTAGTGTATTGTCCCCCATCCCATTCAACTTTTCCCCATATATATTTACCAGTCTCTGCAGAAACGTGTGTATTTTCCTGTGAATAAATGTCCATAAAGTTTGGAACAATAATTTTTTAAAGATCTGAAAGTTCACAGACTCTGTGTGGTCTGAAGGGGTCGGTCTCATTTTAGTCCATCTTGAATTTCTCCAGCATCCCTACTTACAACTTTTAAGATACAACATCCTGTTACATTCTTTGTGATTTTCTTCTGAGTACACAGGCATAGGCTTGTACTGTAAGATATATTCTGCAATGCAAACTGACGGGCTGCCGCCATTATTCTTTGGGCTTGTTTGTTTTTCATTTTAGATCACAAGGAATATCCCTTAATGTGAAGGTAATACTAATAATCCATTCTTAAAGACATGCACTCCATACTGAAGTCTCTTGGGGGAAAATGGAGTCATATTACATGAAATTGTCATTTCAGTCATGTACTGTTCTTTTAAAATACTTTACCACTTTGACATGAATTAAACAATAGCGTATTCACCTTGCTAAAGTAGCAGATATTAGCCTCATCACCTGCTGCTGGAGTGTTATTTATAAGTTGCCTTTGGTAATAGATCTATTTCTTGCATACATTAATATTAAACGCCCAAAATGACCAATCATTGACTTTGGTGAGACAATTAAATCCATGAACAAGTGTTTTGCTTGTTTAGATATCTGGTCATCAGTAATAGAGGCCAGGGGTGTTGCTAGCTTCTTAAAAGATCTGGGGCACAGGCCCATAACACAAATTTGCATATACTACATATATATATATATATATATATATATATATATATGTGTGTGTGTGTGTGTGTGTGTGTGTGTGTATATACATACACACACACATATATACATACACACACATACATACACACACACACACACACACACACGAGTCTAAGTGCATGTCTAATATATATGTGTGTGTGTGGTATGTGCATGCGGTGTGCTTGTGTGTGTGTATAGATTACATACATACATACATAAGAAGTGTGCACTGACCCCCCCTCCCACTTCAACTCAGACCCTGATTCAACATTTTGGAAAACATCCCGCTTCTGGTCTGGCCAATTTGTAGTCAGACCACATCAGCTCAGCACCAAACCTGAGTCAATGTTTGGAAAAATGAATCTTTAGGTTTCCTGCTGACTACTATGGGAAATTAGAAAAAAAACACACATAAGTATTTACGTAGCCTATCACGGCAGAGGGAAAAAAAACCCAGCATACGCAAATGGCAGTAAGGGGGGGGAAACCCCAGCATAGGACAGCCATAGGATATGGTATTTTCCAGGAACCAGCCTCCCACCACTTCTGCACTGCCTCGGAGGCAGCACGGAACAAACTCATCCTCCACACTTCCAAGAGGAGTGCAGAGCAGCCGGAAAGAGGCATGTCTGGGGGCATTCCAGGGGGCGGGGAGAGCATAGCTGCCTGTACGACACATCCTATGTGTTGTACAGCAGCCTCTTTCCCCACTCCATGCTCTCGTGGCTAGACAGCTGCAGCCATCTGTCTAGCCGAAAAAAGCAGGGCACGAGGAGCGCGGAGGGAACGATCCCCTCAGTGCTTCTCCTGCCCTGCTTTGGATAGGCGGTCACCTCTGAGTTTGGAGGTGGCCACCTATCTCATTAGGATTGCACCCTTAGTGTCCTAATTTAGTTTGCTACTTTATAATTTAAACAGTAATGCTTAAGGGCTTTTGGTCTAGATAATTTGTGTAAAGGTGAATAATTAGGATAAACGTATGGAAATGTTATTCTTTCTTCTCCTCCTCCCTTTCAAACATGATTTCTTCTCAATAAGGAACAAGTATTTTTGTGATAGTTGAGAACTTTCTGGGGAACAAATATAATTCCTTGGAGTGAGAACAATTAAATACGCAAGAAAGGAGTAGAGACAACCAGAAGAAACAATTTCATGTTGATCTTACAGATACTCTTGTATCCAAAACAAGAGTGAGAATAATTGAAAGTGAAATTGGGTTAGCAGTTAATGAGAAACTCAAGGGGTTGATTTTTTTCAAGTGTCCCCTAGATATAATATATAAGGAGCAGAACACATTGAAATATGAGAAATACCCTCCATATTTCAGTATCATGACAAAGAGAATTATGACTTGATAAAATGTGCATAATAATAATGCCCCAAAGCACAGCATGTTTATCCAGTTTATCAGTAAACAGTGTATGAGTTGGACCTAAACAGAGCTGGCCCTACCATTAGGCAGGATGAGGCGGCTGCTTCAGGCAGCAGGGGCTGAAAGGGGCAATAAGGTGTTGAAGGACAGAGCTGTGTGGGCCAAGAGGTCTGTCCTGCATCCCATAAGCTGGCCTATTGCCCTCAGGTGCTGTGGGGGACATCCTGTTGAAGTCAAATTCTTCTGTACATGTATGCAGCAGGAGCAGTATCTTGTCCTTTGCCTCAGGCAGCAAAGTATCTTGGGATGGACCTGGTCCCAAGGACTTCTGTGGCCCCAGATACTCAGCTGAGCAAAGCCATTCATGTTTCATTATGCAAAATGTATATGTTCCAGTAAATGGCACAGAGTATTGTTGTGGGATGATATTAGGGGTGGACGAAAGTCACTTACCTGTCCTTGAAGATTTCCCGTGGTGGGGGGGAGGCGCTTCGTTGCTCCCCCCGCGAAGTTCAGGCCGGGGGGGGAGGCTTCCCGCCTCGCCTGGCCGAAATTCAGGCCGGGGGGGGAGGCTTCCCGCCTCGCCTGGCCGAAATTCAGGCCGGGGGGGGAGGCTTCCCGCCTCGCCCGGCCGCGAACTAAACAGTTAAAAAAAAAAAACGCCCCCGTGATAGGCTACGTGACGATTAACGTTGCCTATCACGGCTAGATCTGCAAAGTCAGCCGTGATAGGCTACGTAAATCGCCACGTAGCCTATCACGGGGGCATTTTTTTTTTCTTTTATTGCAATGGCGGTGGCGGCAGCCGGTCGAAAGATCGGCTGCCGCCCCCGCCCCTGACGAAGACCCGACGAACCGCCGGCCAGACCCGCCGCCGGGAGGGACATTCGGCAAAGGTAAGTCCCGTCCCGGGGGGGGTGCAGGGGGCAGGGGGGTGCGTAGAATTTCTCCCTGAAACTTGTTCGGGGGGCCGAACACGTTGGCGCTCGGCCCCCTGAAGTTTCGGGGAGAAATTCTCCGCCATCCCTAGATGATATGGGGTTCTCACAACCCAAACAAAACTATAACAATAATCTGGCTTTAGGTGTGTTCTGGTAAATATGCATACCATATTTTGGAGCAGGTAGGGGAGAGAAAAGGCAGTTTTCCTGAAAAATTGTTGTTTATATCCTTTCCTGGAAATCTAGTCATTTATCAACTTTGGGGAGTAAAAAGGAGTAGAAATTAAACTGGGAAATATTTTCTGTTCATACGAGATAAGATTCATACAAGTCACCTTGAAGGGAGAGGACTAGGTCTTAGGAAATAAAAATAAATAAATAAAATTGGGAATTGCATAACAGAAAGATATAGAAAGACCTCACACAGTTAACTTATGATGTGAGGATATTTTTTTCTGTCATTTTTATCCAGAGTGGAATTTTAGATTTGTGGGGAAATAGTTCTCAGAAACAAACACTGAAATCGACATAGCCTTACACTTACTGACCATCTACTTTCTTGGACATACCTCAATGAATTAAAAATCTAGTAGCCCTAAAAATGAGAAATCATATAACATAGAAAATAACAAAATCAGAAATCTGCATTTCTCATGTGGAGATGTATTTCCTCCTCTCTTCCAAGTAACAGTTAATACAGGTCCCAATAACAGTTCATGCAGGTCCTTAATGCTAGGTAAAAGTGTAGGTGAGAGAAAAGAGGAGGAGTGTATGTAGCAGAACAGCAATCCAGCCACTCCCTCCCATTCTGTCAGTGAAGGGATCTCAAGCTAAAGTTAGCTTGTGGGAACAAATCTCTTCTCACACTGCAGTCCAGGAAATGTATATCACTCAAAAGCCAATGGAAATTCAAAGTCCTGGGGTTGGATCCAGCAGCATCATTCCACCAGTAGAATGGATACCATCCCCATCCTCTCCTCCTGCCCTTCAACTCCCCGAACACTCTCTAAATCTGCTCCAGCGGGTTGGGCTGTCTAGGTGACCTATGATGGCTATGCTGCCCCACCCACAACATCTGAGAACTGAAAGTCAGAAACCACTGCCAGTGTAATACAGTAGGTGCTATACTGGCTATCCCCTCCATTTTTATTTTTTTAAAAAAAACTTTCTCCAAAAGCCTAAAATAAAGCTATGGCCTGTTGACCATCCAAACAGTGAATTGGATTCAGATTTAGTCATACTTAGAGTAGACCCATTGACATTTCAACTACATTTGATACACGGTGGCCAAATATCCTACTTTACAGGGCACATTCCTCCATTTTGGAGAGCTGGCAGAAGGCAGTTCTCCATTTGAAGGGGTCCTCTACTTGATGGGCTCTCCAGTCCAAGTCTGGTTTAAAGTCAGGGAACCTTAAGGAGGGTGAGCAGTAGGGACCTTGAAGTAGGCCATCAACATCCGGACAGCAGGCACACAGATCACGCGTGCAGTCTTTTCCACAATGACAAGACACATTATATTTCTATTTAAATTATACTTGTTATTTCTAATTCTGCATCTATACATATGCATTTGCATATGCGAACGTTAGGCAAATTTGTGCTTGGCTCAGGCAGGGTGGTGTTGATGCAATTCCTCTTTTTTTGGCACTGCGTAAGTGGATACCCTAAATCCGCATCCAACCCAGTATATGTCTGTCATCTTCCCATCTCACTTTTGGAAGACAGCAGAATACATTTTTTATCCCATTTTTTACTGCATGCTTGCATTTGCGCTAATTTAATCAAAGCTTCTTTTAAAATCGTCCTTAAAATATTGCTGTTCAAAAAAAGCCTGGGGAGCCACTCCCTGGTTACTCTAGAACAATTCAGGTTATTGTTTCGCTTTGAAACAATGAGCAACATAAGCACTGAGCAACACAAACACAGGCAACACAGAGCAACATGAACACTTTTGCTAATGTTTATCTTTCTCTTTTTTAAATGGAGACCTCAGTTGGCTGGGAAGTTTATGAGCAGTTTCTGACACCTTTGAGAAAACTAACTTCGCTGCTTGCTTGTCCCTCATTAAGCCTTCAAAATTCTATTTCAGAGTTCATGAATTTTATTTGTGAAATCACCTTCACCTCACATCACTCTTACTCTGTAAAGAGCCATGCATATTGGTAGATCAGTAGAAATCAAGGAGTCGGATTATTTCCCTGTCCTGCAACTTTGGGAGTGGAGTGGGTCCCTATGGGGGACTTCCTCTCTCCAGCACTGCCATCACCTATGGGGGAACTGCTCCTTCACTGGGCAATCCCACCTATGAGGTTTCTTATTTAGAGCAAATGCTTATATTTCAGGGCTTAAGGAATTCTCTGCCACTACAAATCAGAGTTCCACAAGGTGACCCTTTTCCGCAGCCATCAATTCTGTTAGAATATTTAAAACCTCCTAGTAGCTGGTGTAAGAGGCTTGCACATGAGAGGGCACCAACACTAGAGACAAGATGAACCATTAAACAAGTAATTTATTAAAGGGGTATTTTGTACATAAGGGATTACAAGTATTTACTTTGGGGTTTTCAAAAGACTGCTTAGTGACAATTCTTTAAGACTCAAGGGACACTGTTGCTATTACAAGGCTCTTAAGGACTTTCTTCTTTTTTTCACCTCAAGCCAAATTCCGTAAACCTCCACCCCAGCCAAATACACTCACATCCAGTTTTCCTCTGACACTAAAGCTCCTCCTGCAGTCCTGCTGGTGGCTTGGACAGTTTATCTGGGTTTTTTACTGCCTGCTTGAGTAAGGATCTTCTGGCAAGATTTTAGGGAAGCGTCCTGGCATAACACAGCCACCTGCTCCTGCTCTTCACCAGCCACATATGGTTATTCCCCAGAGGAAGAATAGCTTAATATTCAGGTCTCAGCTATTCACTTTCTCCTCAGCTTTCTCCTAGTCCTTCTAAAAATCCCACACCAACCAGCAGATCCCCTCCCTCCCCACAGACAATTCAGTCCCAACTGTCAACTCCTTCACTGTACTTCCCAACCACTCTTTCCCACCTAGCTAGAATCCCCAGCCAATCAGAACTGAATTTACCTGACCCAGGATCCATCTACAATATTTAATATTCCCTATCTCCGCCCCCTGCTCCGCCCACTTCAGAACGTCACTAAGCAACTACCACACAGGCCTTTGATAGTAACCAAACAAGGCCTCAAGCCTACTCAGATACATTGTTGTCTCACAGACACCAGGCAAAGTAAACATTACATAACAATAACAGTTTATATACAGTGCATTTCCTCACAGCCCCACATCAGAAAAGACTGGTATCATACACAGAGGTTTAGGAAAGTAAAGCCTCTTTCAAAGACAGAGACAGAGAGAGAGAGAGAGAGAGAGAGAGGTTTGCTTATGTGTCTGCACAAGTATAGGTCCGTCAACTACTAAATGCCAAATTGGCTGGCATCCTAGGACTTGTCAATTATTCTGGGATAACAAGCCTTAGATTTAATTCAATCTCTGATTTGCTTAAAAGTTCAAGAGTTGAAGAGGGAGGGAGAGGGAGAAGCAAAAACTTCTAGCCAGTTCAAGGAATCTTGACACGGCCTTCTTTTATCCTATGCATCCTATAGCACAGGATCCTATTCCGTTGCATCCTATGCATGCATACAGCTCTGAAAAGGAGGGTAAGGCACTGATGTAAACTCACTAGAACTTTCAGGAAAACAGAGTATAATATTTACTCACCCATAGCTTTGAATTCAATGTATGAGAGCGGAGGAGGGAAAAAAGAAAGAAAGATTTGAATGAATAATGTCAGCTATATTAATTGGTTTTGGAAATTTTTTACCGACAACCATATTGAAGAACAGTTAGTTGCTACATCTTGAGAAAATGTTTTGGTCTGTGGATTGAGACAGTAGATATCTGTATGATTCAAACCAGTGATTTTTTTGGAAATTATCTATTTAGGGTGGCCGTTTACAAGAACCGTTCGAAGAGAGTTGTTTAGTTTTCTTCCCTTTAAAGTTTTGCATACATGAGTATTTGTTGCTTTTAAAATATATATTGTTGTTTTATTTTGGGTGTGCTGCTTTCTAATTGTTTTATGTTTTACAGGTTTGTTGTGATGTTATTTGGTCACTGATGAAGACTTCTGTGTTGAAACGTGTTTTTCTTAACTTATATTTTATAGAACTAGGCCTGTTCTTTATTATTATTATTATTATTATTATTATTAATAATTTGTGGTTTATGATACTAGAGTTCCTAATAAAGGAACCTGTACAGTATTAATTTATTTATTCTTTATCCTTAACTCTACTTTTGGTTGACTAGATTTTTTAAAGGGATATTTTGTGCCTTTTGTTTTGACTCAATGAATGTACCACTGTATATGCATAGACACTCCTTTCAGTCAGCTAATGCGCAGGGGCAGCAGCTTCAGAGTACAGAGAGAGCAGACACAGTCCTGTTTCCCTGCCACACATTTAGTTTACACATGGAAGCAACTTCTGAAAGGGGCTTGTGTCACACTCAAAATCAGGGTAGATTCCTCCACCCTTTTAAGTGCAAGGTGAAGATCAAATGGTAATTCAGATGATATTCTGTAGAAGAGCCTGCACTATTATTTATAAAGGCAGGTGTTCCTGAATGTCACCTATTGAAAGGAATGGAATGCTTAGGCTTCCTTGATTATGCTTATGGTGGTTAATAGATGAAGTCTTGCAACACCAAGTAATGTATAATGACTATCTTTAGCTACAATGCATGAAATGTGAGGAATGTTGATATGCATGGCCACAGTGCATTTTTCAGGAATGAGAATGAGTTTCTGTGACTTTGAAATGGTTTTGACTTCTGTTTGTTCCCATTTGCACTTCAAAAGTGACTAAAAAAACATGAGGACTTGTTTAAACTGGAAGCACAGATAAGTCCTATCTTCTCAGGATCTTTATTTTATGGAAATGCAATGCCTGCATGTCAAAATATTTATTTTCATTATTTCAGCTCTGCCAAATGTGGAGGTTCACTTCAGTGCCTTTTGTTGGAAAAACATTCTTATCTTGCTTGTGTGTGTGGTGGAGGTGGTGGCGGGGAGAAACATGATTCTCAGCATTCCTCTCTTCTGTGAGTGCTCAGTATTGAACCACAGACTGTGGATCAAAGAGCTTCCATTTTAAGGGTAGAAACGAGCCTGTGTGGTGTAGCAGTTAAAAGTGGCAGATTGGGGCTGGGCTCAAATCACCACTCAGTAGGGATGGTGCGGGCAACCGATTCAGTCTGGGAATCTGACGGGAACCCCCCCCCTCGGCCCGCACCCCCAAGCTCCACTTGCTTAGCCCCTGCCAATGCTCACCCCCTGCCCAAGCTCGATGAGCGGCCCGCACTCACTCTGGTGGCCTCGTCGAGCTCCCCAGTCACCATTTTTTGAAAAATAAAAATGTGCAAATGCACACATTTGCATATGGATGGAAATGTGCATTTTTGTGAATGTGCATATTCAAGCATACACAAATGAGCACATTTGCAAAATGCACATTTTTGCGCATATGCAAATATGCACATTTTTGCAATCACCATTTAATTTTTTAAAAAATGGTGACTGCAGAGCTTGATGAGGCCGCCAGGGTGAGTGTGGGCTGCTGGCCAAGCACAGAAGGGGCTCGAGCGCAGTCTGGAGATCTGCAAGCAGGGACAGGGGCTGGGTGGGTGCATGGAGAACCTGGACGGGGGTGGGTTCACACACATCCCTACCAACAGCCATGAAGCTCTTTGAGCAACTTTAGACAAGTTGCTATTTCTTAGCCTAACCAACCTCACAGGTGGAGAACCATGTACATTGTCCTGAGTTCCTTGGAGGAAGGGTGGTATATATATATATAAAAAAGTCAAATTAACTCTGTTTGATTAATACAGGGTTGTAGAACCTCAGGCTCAGGATCGCAACCTGGCCCAACAGATGGCCCCACCCCCTTTCTTTGGCCCCACCCCTTTCCTCTGACTGACATTTTTGTCATGGTTTCCCAGCTCTTACAGCCCCCCCCCCCTTCTTAAAGGTTGAAATGCTAAGGCTTAGTTACTGGCAGTAAGAGGTTTAAAACAGTGCTGTGCTGAAAATTTTTCCCACATTTTTTTCAACCATTCTAATTCAATTTGATAGAAAATAAATTGTTTTCAAAAAGAAAATCATAGGAGGAGAAAGTCTGGAGAAATTCTCATGGGTTGGGTTTCGGGTTCTTGTCCTTACTTTACTTATGAGGTGGCCATGGAATGTGTGTGATTGTCCTGTCTTTCATTGTATAACAGTCTCTATGTAGCCTCCTCAGCCTGTAGCCTCCTCAGCTTCCCACACTTCAGTTAAAGCCATCATGAGGAAGACATCATGAGTTAATTCTTCCCATGGGGCTTTTCAGTTCAGGAATGGCAGGTGGCCTGGGAGGGTGCATAGCAATGGAAAGGTGTGTAATACAGAAAACACACACAGCACCCTCAGCTGCCTCACAGTGATTACAAAGCTCAAAAACCAAAATAAATTCAAAAGTGTGCCTCAGAAAAGTGGAAGCCTCAACATAGTTGATGCTGTTGCCACTTGCAGGGGCATTGCACCAAAACCCCTTAGGAAAAAAGAAAGGACCTGTGCAACAGCCCCTGCCAATAGTGAACCCCATCTGTGAGAAACTGTTGAGAATTTCTCCTCCCCTAGGAGAAATTTGGTGAAAATGTCCCTTCAATTTCTCTGCCCACAAATTAGGGATGGCGGAAAATTCTGACACAGACTCCAATGAGGCCAGATTCTAAGAATCCGCCCCCCCCCCCCGGAGTCCACGGCGGAACGAAAGACTCACCTCCGCAACCCGGGGGAATTTGCACAGGGCCAGATCCTACCTGCTGCCGGCCGGCTGCTGCTGCCTGTCCCGTCTGCTCCTGCCTGTCTTCGACGCAAATGGTGTCCAGCGTAGCGGATGCCATTTGCATCCCTGCCATTTGTCGTGCTAGGCTATATAAAGCTTTACGTAGCCTATCATGGCAAAGAGCAGGGATGCAAATGGCATCAGCTATGCCATTTGCGTCCCTGCTCTTAGTCGTGATTGACTACGTAAAGATTTATATAGCCTATCTAGGGATGTCAGAGAATTCTGCCATGGATTCCAGTGAGGTTGGATTCTTTAGAATCTGGCCCCCCAGAATCTGTGGCGGAATGGCCTCCCCCCCCGCCACCCTGCGGAATCCCTCCGGGACGGAGCTTACCTGGCGGCGGATGTGGTGGTGGCAGCGGCTCTGGCAGCAGATGTGGCAGTGGCGGCTCCAGCTGGTCTCCTGGCTGGCTGCTGCTCAGCTGTTGTGGCTTCAAATGGTGGCTGTTGTAGCAGCCGCCATTTGTGTCCTTGCAGTCAGCTGTGATAGGCTATGTAAGTATTTACGCCATTTGCGTCCCTGCTCTTTGCCCTGATAGGCTATGTAAATACTTACGTAGCCTATCATGGCTGACTGCAAGGATGCAAATAGTGGCCGGGGAGGATTCTGGGGGGAGGGACGGAGTGCCTCCCCCTCACCGTGGATTGCCTGGTGCGGAGCCAGGTAAGCCTTTCGTACATCCCTAAGCCTATCATGGCAAACGGCAGGGACGCAAATGGCATAGTGGACACCATTTGCATCCCTGCCCTTTGCCGTGATAGACTACGTAAAGATTTATGTAGCCTATCATGGCAAATGGCAGGGATGCAAATGGCGTCCGCTACGTTGGACGCCATTTGCATCTGAAGACAGGCAGGGCGGCAGCCGAAGGACCTGGCCAGTGGCTCCGCAGACTCGCCACAGAGCGGAGCCAGCCGGGGAGGATTCTGGCAGGAGGAACAGATCGCCTCCCCCCCGCAGACCCCCCAGCAGACTCAGAGGTGAGTTCCGTACACCCCTACCACAAATAGGCTGGAAAAGTTTAAGAGGCCCTTTGTGCACAGCTCTAGTTTAAAACTTGTTTGAATGTTTAGCCCTTTCACTTTCAGGCCAGCCCACCACTGGAATGTGGCCCTTGAGAGCTTTTGAACATAATTGAATTCAGCCCTTGGGCTGAAAGAGGTTTTAGACCCCTGGATGCAAAATGAATCCTGCAAGATGAGTGAATTGCTTGTAATCACTGTTGATCACACCGTACATATAACTGAGTTTATCCCATTCTCGTGTTTGGTTGTTGTTTTTAATTCAAGGGCAGATATTTTCCCATCTTGTTAAAGAACTCAATAGGCATTATTCCCATGTAAGACTGTATAGGATCACAGCCTTAAATTTGTAGTCTCAAAGAGCAGAACGAGATCAGAATGTTAGCAAGTCCCAGAGCAAAGTTTTGAAGTTCATTTTGAAAAGGTAGCACATCTGACCAAACCAAAGAAATTACTGAAATAATTACTAAGTTTGTTGACCATTTGCACTGTTTCAGTGCTGTTCAGTATCTTTTTATTCTATTGGCAGATGCTTCTTCTCAGCACCTTTTTAGTGTTTTCATGTTGTCTTGCTACTTTATTGCATTTATTGTTCTTGTCAAACTGTTTTTTTTAATGGTTAAGTTATTGTTTTAATTCATTTTGTAGGTTGCCCTGAGTTCATTGAGGAAAGATGAGGTATAAATGTTTAAATCAATCAATCAATCAATCAATCAATCAAGTATTCAGCATTTTTGGCTCAGCCATAGGTCAAATGCTTCACATCCATTTCCTTTCCCATTCTTTAAAATATTGCCTAGTTCACCTTCTTGCTCTCCTACTCTTTAAAATATTGCCTAGCTCACGTTCTTGCTTGTTCTACTATTCATGGGCTACCGTGACTGGCAATGCTAAAGGTGAAATTTGATTTTTGGCTCATCTGAATAGAATTTGTAAATCTGAAATGTTTCACTTTCACATTCAATCAATTGCACATCTGAAAGGGGGAGAAAAGTCCCCTCCCTCCAAAAAATGGACATTCAGGAAAAAATACAGCCCTGTTAACTATGAACCTCCTAAACTAGTATCTCCTCCAAACTTACACCAAAGTTTTGTGCTGTTTTGTGCCACAAATCCTGAATTTTGTGAGGAAAATACATTCAGAAATGCAAATTTAAATATCACAAGTGAATGTGGAAGCAGAACATAATGGATTTATGAATGCATACATATGAAACTGATGTAAATAGATGAATCTATCT
The DNA here is from genome assembly GCF_057233095.1 of Heloderma suspectum. Lineage (NCBI taxonomy): Eukaryota > Metazoa > Chordata > Lepidosauria > Squamata > Helodermatidae > Heloderma > Heloderma suspectum. Next base: position 53,677,042 of record NC_139460.1, on the reverse strand, counting down.
CGAGCAGAAACTGTGTTCTTTTAATCTATTCTAATTACTCACCTTGTAAGTATTAAATTAGGCACATTGTAAGTATTAAATTAGTAATAACAATAAATGATGATAATGATGATAATAAAATATGCTAAATGCTTTAATCCTATTATCCCTGGGAGAGCATCCCAGGGACCATAGGACATGTTGGATCTTCACCTCTGAAGGATAGAGAGGTCCACCCTGGTTGGAGGAGATCCAACCTCAGCATTCCCTTTCCAGGGTAGTTCTTGACTGACTTTGGAGCTCCAGTGTCGGAAAGGGGGCACACCAGTGGTGTGTGGCTGGGTGTGCCAGGAGAAGATGTGGATCTACAGCCTTCCCTGTTGCCAGCCACACTTCCAAACTGGCTGAAGATCTACACTAGTGTAGATTTATTCCCTCCCATTGGTTTCAGTGTGAAGAATTTATTTTTATTTATTATTAAATTTATTAATCGCCCATCTGGCTGGTCACCCAGCCACTCTGGGCGATGTACAACATGCAATAAAACAGTTTAAAACAATAAAATTCTACAATAAAAACATTTTCTAAAATACCCTAACCCACCCCAAATGCCTGCCTGAACAACCACGTTTTTAATGCACGACGGAAGCTCATTAAAGAGGGGGCATGATGGAGTTCCCTAGGGAGGGAGTTCCACAGAGTGGGGGCCACCACAGGAAAGGCCCTCTCCCTCGTCCCCACCAGTCTAGCTGTCTTGGCTGATGGGACAGAGAGAAGGCCATCTGAGGCTGATCTTGTTAAGCGGCCTGTCTGGTGCTGCTGGAGGCGCTCCTTAAGATAGGCTGGGCCGGAACCATATAGGGTTTTAAAGGTCAAAACCAACACCTTGAATTTGGCCCAGAAAACAACTGGTAACCAGTGCAACTCCTTCAGCACTGGAGTGATGTGATCTCGCCGGCGGCTGCCTTCAACAACAACTTCTTCTTCTTCTTCTTCTTCTTCTTCTTCTTCTTCTTCTTCTTCTTCTTCTTCTTCTTCTATGCCACTGAAGAGAGAGCAAAACAAAAACACTGCTCATCTCTCAGTGATTCTGATGTTGGAGCTTTCCACACTGAAGGGTAGGATTGCTCTGTAAATCTCTTCCATTAAAATCAAAGGGGCTTACGAGTGTTTAACTCTGGCTAAATTGTGCCCTTAAGACTGAAAATGTAAAACTCCATTTCAACATTCATGAAGGTCCTTCTGGACTCAGTGATACCTTTATATCTTTGCTCTGTCGATAAATATGTACACACCTTTATTTTAAAAATGTAATATACTGCCATCTATCTATCTATCTATCATCGATCTGATTAGTGGCAAGCATTGTTTTGTTTAAAAAAGACATTTAAAAATACAATTTACATAATAAGGTTTAAGATACTATCTAAAATGGGTGGGCAATGCATGGTTCATAGCCCAAATACACTCCCCCCTGGCCTTTTCACAACCCCCACTGCCACGCTGCTACCACAAAAAGGGTGGCTCCACAGTTTGAAAGCAGAGTAGCATGGTAGCAAAAAAGATCCTTTCCCCATTGTTTTAATTAGTGGTTTCCCACTGAAATTCATTGACACAGCTGCACAGTTCTGCGGCAGCAAAATGGGCCATTTTGAAGGAAAGCAGATATTTTTACTGCCAATCTGCTGAATTTTGGTGAGGGGGGCAGAGGTGCAGTCCCCAATGGGTTTGTGGGAGCAGATTGGCCACTGGAACTCAGGATGCTGCCCACCCTGATCTAACACAATAAAAATACAATTAACAGATTCAACATAAATACTAAAGCCTTGTTAAAATAAGAAAGTTTCTCTTATTTTTCAAATAATGATTTTAAAATATATTTTAAAAATAAATATACTTTGAAGCATGTAAGATAGATAGGCAAAACAGGTGACAGCCAGTTTATCTTCTGAAAGCCATGATCCTTACATTAGCTCATGACATTTAGTTGGGAGAGAGCAATGTTTGGCACAGTGGAATAAATGGGCATGCATGAGTTCCATGGGCCACAATCAGAACTGGTTTCATTTGGCCTTCAAAGCATTGGTATCGACAGCAAGAACAGCTCAATGGTTGTGAAGCATTCAGGGCTTGCAGAGCTGTGAAGTAGGCACTTTACTTGCTGGATGCAATTTAGTGAGTGATGATCTTATAGAAGCAGGAGGAAGATGCTGAGGGGAAGAGATAAGACATCATCTCCCATGTATATAATTCCAGTGTGCCATTCAGGGATGTTGGAGAATTTCTCCACAAATCTCCGGGAAGCCAAATGCCAACGCATTCGGCCCCCCGAAATTGGTGGAGAAACGGTCCGCCCCCTGCCCCCCCTGGGATGGGACTTACCTTCAGCGAATGTCCCTGGTGGCAGCGGCTCCCGGCGGCGGTTTGGCGGCGGTTCAGCGGTTCACCACCCCAGCCGCTCCCACTATCCCCATTTCCAGCAGAGGTGGACTAAGAGGAGTGGTGCAGCCTGGCTTCTGTGGTAGCAAGAAGCCCCATTTACCATGAATTACAGTGTTGGCTCTTCATAGAAGCTGAGTGAATGAGGAATAAGATAGCACTCACTGGAATTATTTGGCATTTGGATTACTGAGCACTTTAGGCTCCTTTGGAGAACCACAACCTTTGGGGGGCTATAATTACATTCTTATTGAATACAAAAAGGTTTTAAAGCAACCTAATGGATGTACTTAAAAATTATAAATGAGCAAAAGACATGGTTAGAACAAAGTAGGAGGTACTCATAAAAAGGCAGAGAAAATAACCAAGATGTTCTTGGTACGTATGTCTTGTTATACTCACAAGGGATATCTTAAAAACAAACAAACCAGAAATGCATAAAATTCACTCAAAGGGAACAGAAAACCAAGACATTAAAAAAAGTTTATTAAATTTCACAATTATGGAGTCACAGAATTTCTTTCCTGCAATAATAAGCAGATATAGGAAAGGTTCATATTCATAAATGTAGACTTTCCTGGACTCTATATTAAATAAATCTAGTACCATAATACATTAAATATCTGGACTCTATTTCATTCAGTGACTGGATATTCAGTTACCACACACACACACACACACACACACACACCAGATTTTTTAAAGGAGTACCCTTTTGGTACTCTTCTTCGTGTGTTTTCCAGTATTTGGCAAAATCAGACAACCAGCTACCAGCAAATTCAAGACCATGTCATGGGGAGGGGTATAACCTCAACAGTAGAGGACAGATCCCAAGTTCAATTGCTGGTATGACCAGGTAGGTCTGGAAAATGAAACCGTGTCTAAAACCCTGGAGAGCTACTGCCAGTCAGTATAAGACAGTACTTAGCTACATGGAGCAATGTCCTAACTCTGTCTAAGGAAGTTTCCTATATTACTAACCTTTCTGTGATTGCATGTCTTATACTATTTCATATATTCATGCTGTTTCTCCTATGGAAAAGGAGCAGCCTGCCCCAGCCTGGTGCCCTCCAGGTGTGTTGGACTGCAACTGCCATCATTCCCATCTCGCCTGGCCATTTGTTCAAACCCTCACACCACTTACTCTGCATTCAATGAACAACATAACTCTTCCAGAAGGCTTTTGGACTGAAAGCCAGAACAGGTAATGAAAAGGACAACCACAGATGAAAACATTCTTATATCTGTTTCTCAGGGAGGTGATTGAAGACAAGCATCTGCCCAGCAAAAGAGGTGTCACTTAAGAGCAGCCAAAAACACCCTAGGATTCTTGATGGTGCTGTGATCTGGAAAAAAAAATCTTATGGCCCTTCTGTGTCTCTTTAAGATTTGTGATTTTTTTCCCTGACAATTGACAGACTGTTCAGGCAGACTCCGTCAACAGCCATAAATTCATTTCTATGCTTACAATTGCTGTCTCTTGCCTGCCCCTCCCCTTCTTTCTTGAATGGCATCAGTCGCTCTAGCGTTTTGAGTTCCTGATGGAAAGAAAGAGACACAAATGGTTAGAGTACAGGATTCTGAGCCAAGACTCTTGTACTCTGACTCACTGTCACATTATGTGACTTGCGTTAAGTCACTAAACAATTCCTTGGCTGCATGTAACCATTGTGTGAAATGATTATGACAATAATAATACTTATCCAACTCTCCAGACTGTTATGAGTCTTAATAAATGCCTGTAAAGTGCACTGTGGTCCTTAAGTGACAGATTTTCTATAGGCACTAAGCCTTATGTTATGCAGGGCAAAAGTATGCAGGCAGCACATAACAATAAAGAGAAAGATTACCCAGTAGGCTACCCAGTAAGGTTAATCTGTAAGCGCAGGGAGGAACGGCTCAGGTGCCACTCAACAGATCTACCAAAATGTTGCATGTTGACCAGGCTCTTTGGGTAAAGAGAAGAAAAGAAACTGCTTCGCCATATTCTTACCCATGGCTGCCTTTCTTTAATTGGACAGGTTTCCTTGCTCTGATGGACTAATGGCATGTTGTTTCATCACAATGAGTGAAATGTTTTTGTATGTCAAAAATAGGTCAATAATGAGAGAACAGCCAAAGCTTTGTTCCAGCACGGAACACTACTTACAATCTATCTTCTAGTTTTCAGAAGCAGGGACAGTACAGTAGTACAAAACATTTACTGCTCTGGAGCTGCTCTGGGATAATTTTACAATGTCTACAAGTGCTTTTCCTTTGCTCAGTATGGAACTGCTCAACTGAAGCTGGACATTTTTCTTCCTACAAGATACCTGTATAGCAAACTATGTATCCAAGCTAAAAACAAAGCCCAAAAAACAAATAGTTGATCTCCCCATTTCCATTCATCTTACTTTCCTTAAACTCCAGCTCTCTGAGGCTTTGATCACAGGTCATACTTTCTACTGCCAATAACCTTTCTGAGACACAGATTTGTCTCTATACATACAGAATTCTACTGCTTTCTGTTGAGGTATATAGGAGGCGGCTAGAAGAAGTTTGTTATCTTCTCCCACTTGTACAACATCAGAGTTGGGCCATTTCTTTTTAAAAAAATCTTATTCTTCCTAGCCCACTCTGTGAAAAATGTGTTGTATGTGTGGCTAGCCTTGCTGCAGCTCTTTTCAAAATAGTGGACTTGTACATGTCCTGGGAAGGGAAAATGCATACAGCATCTGGGGAAACTCAGACCCACAGGAAAATAGTTGGATGAAGAATTTAGTATTCAACTCATTGCAGATAATAAGGAATGAGAACACACACATACCTGTAATTTAACACAGTAGAGTAAGAATCTATTAGAAGTTGCTACCCCACAAAAAAGATTGGAAGCTGGAAGCATATTAAACATAATGCCATGCCAAGAAAAGGACAACATCCTGCAACATAGTTAAAGGAATGATTCAGTGATCTGGCATGCACTTAGAAATCAATATGCATGGAGTATCATTAATTATGTTAGCCATAGACTAGGTTTCCCCGCTGTGTTGCCCTTATCCCACATGTATTGGACTACCACTCCCATAATCTCCAGCCAGCTGTTGGGAATGATGGAAATTGTAGTTGAACACATCTGATTAGGGATGTACGGAAATCACTTACCTGTTCGCGGATTGTGCTGATGGGGGGGAGGCGCTCCGTCCCTCCCCCCGGAATCCTGGATGCGGGGGAGGCGCTCGGTCCCTCCCCCCGGAATCCTGGATGGGGGGCAGGCACTCCGTACCTCCCCCCCCGGATTCCTCCTTGGCCGGCTCAGCAGCCGGCCAGGCCCAGCCAGGCCAGAGCTGTCTGCAGCCGGATTTCCGGCCGCGGAGGGCTTGGGGGGGGGGGAACTGCATATGCAAATGGCAGCGGGTACGGCCAACGCCATTTGCATTCCTTATTTTTGATGTCTTAATCTACATAAATATTTTTGCCGTCTAAGTCTATGTAATTATTTACGTAGACGAAGATGGTCCAAAATAAGGAATGCCATAGCCGCCGCCATTTGCATACGCCTTTTTTTTTTTTTTTTTTGTAACCCAGTCGTTTTAGGCTACGTAAGTTTTTACGTAGCCTAAAATGTCTGGGTTAAAAAAAAAGGCATATGAATAAATATGCATAAATTTGGGGAAAGTAAAAAAAAATAAAAATCCAAAAATCCATGGATTCTGCACGGCCTGAGGGGGATGCTCCACAGCAGATTCAGCAGGTCAGATTATTAGAAATCTGAGCTCATGTTAGTCCACCTCAGTTTTTTCCAGCATCCCTATCAAAAGGCACAAAAATGGTCCCCTACAGTTGCATTATCTGTAGTAAAAAAAAAAAAAGAAATCAGACTTCAGCTGGTTGTAAGAACAAATTATCTAACCAGCTCGAAAGGAGATTCATTAATTGCATAGTTGTATATGATAGAAGTGTATTTTAGGTTTTAGCTTTTACAGGCAGGCAAGCCTTTTATGTGACAAATATGTACTTTCTATTTCATTTTAGTTAAACATATTTAGATCAACTTGTTCATTTTGTATTTATTATTTTCTGAGATACTGGGATTTTATAGAGATATTCTTTTAAGACTGACTCGCGCATTTGTTTTAACTTGTACTAGTGTGTTCTTCTGTACTTAGTAAATTCCTTTACCTTATAGCAGCCATCCACAACCTAGTGCCTATCAGATGTAGGGATGGCAGAGAATTCCACCACGGATCTCGGGGAGGCCGAATGCCAGTGCATTCGGCCCCCCAAAATCTGTGGCGGAATGGCCTGCCCCCCCCCGCGGTTCCCCCCGGGATGAGACTTACCTGGGGTGGATCTTCCGGGCAGCGGCGGTTCCGGCAGCGGCGGCAGTGGTGGCTGTGGCGGCTGGTCTTCCGACCGGCTGCCGCCACCGCCATTTGCAGGTTGTTGTTGGTTTTTTTACACCCACGTGATAGGCTACATAAGTTTTTACGTAGCCTAAAATGTCTGGGTTAAAAAAAAAAAGGCGTATGCAAATGGTGGCAGCTACAGCCGCCGCCATTTGCGTACGCCTTTTTTTTTTTTTAACCCAGACATTTTAGGCTACGTAAAAACTTATGTAGCCTATCACGTGGGTGTAAAAACAACAACAACAACCTGCAAATGGCAGTGGCGGCAGCCGGTCGGAAGACCAGCCGCCACAGCCGCCGCTGCCGGAACCTCCGCTGCCCGGAAGATCCACCCCAGGTAAGTCTCGTCCCGGGGGGAACCATGGGGGGGGAAGGCCATTCCGCCACAGATTTTGGGGGTCCGAATGCACTGGCATTTGGCCTCCCCGAGATCTGTGGCAGAATTCTCTGCCATCCCTACATCTGATAGGCACTAGGTTGTGGATGGCTGCTATAAGGCAAAGGAATTTACTAAGTACAGAAGAACACACTAGTACAAGTTAAAACAAATGCGCGAGTCAGTCTTAAAAGAATATCTCTATAAAATCCCAGTATCTCAGAAAATAATAAATACAAAATGAACAAGTTGATCTAAATATGTTTAACTAAAATGAAATGGAAAGTACGTATTTGTCACATAAAAGGCTTGCCTGCTTGTAAAAGTTAAAATCTAAAACACACTTCTATCATATACAACTATGCAATTAATGAATCTCCTTTCGAGCTGGTTAGATAATTTGTTCTTACAACCAGCTGAAGTCTGATTTCTTTTTTTTTTTTACTACAGATAATGCAAATGTGGGGACCATTTTTGTGCCTTTTGATAGGGATGCTGGAAAAAACTGAGGTGGACTAACATGAGCTCAGGTTTCTAATAATCTGACCTGCTGAATCTGCTGTGGAGCATCCCCCTCAGGCCGTGCAGAATCCATGGATTTTTGGATTTATTTATTTTTTTACTTTTCCCAAATTTATGCATATTTATTCATAGGAAAATATGCACATTTCTGCTGAGGAAAAGTTGAATGGAATGGGGGACAATATGCTAAATGTCACATACTAAGGTAAATTATGTAAATTGTTACGAAACACGCATTTATTTGCATATTTTTCCACATGATGAAAAAAAAAATCTCATCCATCTGTGAGCGGATGATGGAACAAAAGGCACCTGACAATCCAGAAAACACAGACAGAGCAGATTTTACACAGTCTGTACATCTCTACCTTTTAGACTCTCATCAGACTGCAAGTACAAAATGAGCACAGGGCATTTCCTACTAATTTCAACATAGATTAAAACCAGCTGAAAACCAACTATTTAGAGACAATTTCCATATGAACTGGCGGATATAAGGGTTGTGCAGAACCAGAAGAAAAGCCCACATCTGTTCTGTGAACAAAAAGGGGGAATTGGGACCCTGTTCATTCACCCCCACCCCTGATGTTGGTGTACCCACTCCCTTCTAGTAGCTGATCATACAGCATTAGTCTAAAATGGGGATGGGTGAATCTTTTTTGCTTTCTCCTGCATTTGTTAAAAAAAAAAATCAATCCAAAGTTCTTTCTCTTTGGAATATGAACTTTGTGAATGTTGGTAAATCCTTATAAAAAAGATCAGAAATGAAATTCTCACCCATCACCTGCCAAATTCAACAGGTACAGCTATTCCCAGCATGGAGGATTCAAATCCAGACTTTTAAGACCAAAGCTGTCAAAGTCCTGGGCCTGGATGGATGAATCTGTCAGTTCTGGTTTTATTTATTTATTTATTACATTTATATCCTGCCTTTCTTTCCTCCAAAGAACTAGGTGGCATACATAATCCTCCTCCTCCTCCATTTTATCCTCACAACCACAACCCTGTGATATAGGTTGGGCTGAGAGTAGGGATGGGGGAGAATTTCTCCCTGAAACTTCGGGCGGCTGAGCGCCAATGCATTTGGCCCCCCGAAATCGGCGGTGAAATTCTCTGCCACCCCCCACCCCCCGCCACCCCCCCGAGATGGGACTTACCTTTCACGAATGTCCCTCCCGGCGGCGGGTCCCGGCGGCAGTTTGTCGGGTCTTCGTCAGGGGCGGGGGCGGCAGCTGGTCTTTCGACCAGCTGCCGCCGCCGCCATTACAAGGAAAGTTAAAAAAAAAAAACACCCTCGTGATAGGCTATGTAACGATTAACGTGGCCTATCACGGCTAGATTTGCAAAGTCAGCCGTGATAGGCTACGTTAATCGTCACGTAGCCTATCACGGGTGACTTTGAAAAAAAAAAAAGTGCGTACACAAATGGCGGCCCCCATAGGGAGCCGCCATTTGCGTTCCTTATTTGGTCCCTGTAGTCTATGTAAAGATTTACGTAGACTACGGCGAAAATAAGGGCAACGCAAATAGCTCTCCCACATTATTACTTTTTTAATCTCAAATTCTTCTTGCTTGGAATATGGAGATCTTCGCAAACTTTGCTAAATACTTATCAAAAATGAACTGAATCTACATTCTCACTCATCCCTAATTTGAAAGAGCCTTATGCATGTATAGCTGTATGCATGTAGGGTTCTTCTGCATGACCAGGAATTCTGGATACTCCAGGGTGGCCTGTGGCCTGCAAGCACATGCCAGGGTCCATGCTGGCAGGCATGCTTCCACTTCCATGTCATGTGTTCACTGTGAAGGGGAGGGGACTTTTCTTATTTTAATAAAAATTTAAACCTAGAGTTGGCCCTAATATGAAGGATATCCTGGAAATGTGAGTTCTGAACTCAGCTCATATTTTCATCCCCTTTCTTCAGAAACATTCGCTACACTAATACTTGACTCATTGGTTAGCAGAAAATGGTAGCTAATGGGTCTAGCCACAAGCTGTTCCCAATACTTCAGCATGTTTGCTATAAAGATCTATTAAGAAAAGCATAAGCTACAATTAATGATCTAGTGTCCATGCCAGTTAAAATTCTTTATATGATGCTGCTGGTATATAATTTGAGATTAAGTTACAGAAAATGCCAATGTCAAATGTGGGAAGGGCTACCCTAAACTATAATGAACTCGTGACCTTTTAAAGCATGTTTGTCATGGTGGGGAAAGATGGAATAATTCAAACCAGACCTAAACTCTGATATTCACGAGACAATGTCCCCATTATGCTGAAGTCATCCAGTAATGTGTATGGCTTTTTTCTGAATGATGTCAAGAACTTTCGAAATGTCAGCTCATTCTAGCTACAGGCACTTCTGTTGGTAAGCTAATAAAAGACTGAGGGGTCTGGAATACCAAGACTGATAATATACTGCTTTTTGAGAAACTTGCTTTGGTCAAGTGATGTGGGAAAGGAGAGATAAAAAAGAGTTACAGTACTAATCTTTCTCACACAGGGTCTTTCCGCATGCTCAAGAAAAAGTGTTTCCCCTTGTTGAAGAAAAAATGAGGATTTTTTTTAACCCACTGAAACCACCCTCACCGTGGAAGTTTTGGTTCACCCAAGACTTCCTCCTAAAATATTTTATAAATATACCTTAGTTCATTGTCCCTTAGATTTCTGCTGCTACTATAAAAAGTTTTAAAAAATGCCCTTAACACATAGTTAATAGCAAAGTTCTAGGCTACAAGGTAGGGATAAAGGGACAAGGAGATTTATTTAAAAGTTAATATAGATATGCTATAAAGTTTATTTAAAACTTATTGATTTACTAGGGTGTTCAATTACAGTATATAGGAGGATAGATGTTATCAGTATGCTTTAATTGTTACTTTTTTTTAAAAAAAGGTATTGTTTCTATGGTTGTTAAGCTGACTAGCTCTCCTAGACCTGGTGATGTAATGGGGACAATACCTCATTGAGGTGTATGATGTGTTCTGTAGTGGCTTCCTTTTGGTTGGAAGTCACTGCTCATATAAATTTTGTTCATGCTTTTTAAAATTATATTCCTGTGATGTGAGGATTAACAGCTGGACAGCAAAACTGGACTTTGAGAGCCCTAACAGTTGCCAAGAGACTCATACTTCAAACCTGGAAGGATAAAAAACCACCACCTATCTTTCAGTGGTCTGAAGGTCTTACTGCTCTTGCTATATTTGAGCATATATCCTACAGTCATCAATTTCATTAAGACCCTTAATTAGCTATAAGGACTGCTTATATTAATATACTATCTTTGAAAGATGTGTTGAATCTTCTTTTCTTTTTATTAGTGGTGCTGTGAATGATCGTTGTGAATGGATATGCTTTTACATCATGTTATTTCTTTTTTTTCCTTCCCACCCTCTTTCGTTGCTTCCCCCCTTCCTTCTTTTTTGCTTTCATTATATTTGCAATAAAAAGACACTGTTTCTATAAGGAAGCTATTTCCTTATTTTAGTTTACTTCCCTGCTAAAACCAAGTTCCCAATTACTCCTTTTCTACCTTCACCCCAGTTAGCTCTCCCAGGATTACTCAGAGGTTTAACTATTAAGTACTGTCTCGGGTCAGGAACTCATTGGAAGTTTAGAGGATTGAACAAGTCTCTTAGCTGTCTCTCATGATGGACTCGAAGTTTATTGAATTGAACAACCTTTAACTGACAGTTGATGCCCATTCTCCCAGTCTGGAGAGCTTCTTTTGGAATTCTTTGTAATCCCCCCCTTTTTTTTAACCACCCTAAATAATTTGGTGTTGTCAGCAAACTTGGCCAACTCACGGCTCACTCCTAATTCCAGATCGTTTATGAACAGGTTGAAAAGCATTGGTCCCAATACAGATCCCTGTGGGACCCACTATTTACATCCCTTCATTGGGAAAATTTACTACTCATTCCTACTCTGTGCTTTCTGTTCTTTAACCTGTTAATACTGATCCATAAGACCTGTCCTCTTATGCCATGACTGCTAAATTTGCTCAGGAATCTTTGGTGAGGCACTTTGTCCAAAACCAAAAAACTTCCTGTTTGGAAGTCCAAGTAAACAATGTCTGCCACATCACCCATGTCCACAGGCTTATTGGAACTCTCAAAGTACTCTAAAACATTAATGAAACATGATTTACCTTTGCAGAAGCCATGTTTATTCTTTTTCAGCAGGGCTTGCCCTGCTATGTGCTTACAAATTTTATCTTTAGTAATGCTTTCAACCAGTTTACCCCGGACAGATGTTAGGCTAACTAGCCTGTAATTTCCCAGATCCCTCCTGGATCCCATTAAAAAAAAGTGTTATATTGGCTATTCTCCAGTGCTCTGGTACAGGGGCTGATCTTAGGGACATGTTTAATATTTTTGTTAGAAGAGCAGCAAGTTCACTTTAAGAACTCTAGGATGGATACCATCTAGGATGGATAGCCTGGTGATTTATTCACTTTCAATTTGTCAGTAAGGTTAGGAGCTTCATTTTTTGTTATCACAATTTGCCTCAGTTCCTCCCTTCCTGAAAACATCAGTAGGGCACAAGTATCTTCTGCAGTGAAGACAGATGAAAATAATTCATTTAGCTTCTCCACAATCTCCTTATCCTCCTTTAGTATTCCTTGAACTCCATTGTCATCCAATTAGGGATGGCGGAGAATTTCTCCCCGAAACTTCGGGGGGCTGAGCGCCAATGTGTTCGGCCCCCCAAACAAGTTTCGGGGAGAAATCCTCCGAACCCCCCCACCCCCCGCACACACACCCCGGGACGGGACTTACCTTCGCCGAATGTCCCTCCCGGCGGCGGGTCCGGCCGGCGGTTCGGCGGGTGTTCGAGCGGGGCGGGAGCGGCAGCCGGTCTTTCGACCAGCTGCCGCCGCCGCCATTGCAATAAAAGAAAAAAAAATGCCCCCTGATAGGCTACGTGACGATTGACGTAGCCTATCACGGGTGACTTTAAAAAAAAAAAAAAGCGTGTACGGATAATGGCGGCCCCCATAGGGAGCCGCCATTCCCGTTCCTTATTTGGTTGCTGTAGTCTACGTAAAGATTTACGTAGACTACGGCGAAAATAAGGGCAATGCTATTTGCGTACGTGCTTTTTTTTTTTTTTAAGTCACCCGTGATAGGCTACGTGATGATTGACGTAGCCTATCATGGCTGACTTTGCAAATCTAGCCATGATAGGCTACGTTAATCGTCACGTAGCCTATCAGGGGGCTTTTTTTTTTTTTTTAAACTTTCGCGTTCGCAGCCGGGCGAGGCGGGAAGCCTCCTCCCCGGCCTGAATTTCGGCCGGGGCGAGGCGGGAAGCCTCCCCCCCAGCCTGAACTTCGCGGGGGGAGCAGCGAAGCACCTCCCCCCCACCGCGAACAAGCTTCGGCGAAAGGTATGGGACTTTCGTCCACCCCTACATCCAATAGTCCAACTACCTCCCTAGCTGGTTTCCTGCTTCTGATATACTTTAAAAAATCTTTATTGTGGCCTTAATGTTGTTTACTGTTGGCCACTCAAATGCCTCCTCCAAAGTCTTTTGCCTTCCTGAAGCCAAGTGCCTCCCACACTCACTCTGGCCAGAAGCTTTCCTCAAGAGCTGCTTCTGGCTTAATTAGCGAGGAGATGGTTGGATACTCTAGGATATTTACAGTGACTGCAGTGTTTTCCAACGTTCCTGAATTTTGCACAAATTTCATCATAGAAAAAACAGCCAAAAATGTGCATTTCCTCCACAGGCTAAAGCATGCATATGAACATCTGGGAGGGAATTGTACATTTTGGCATGTGTAGATTTGCACAAATGCACATGTGTGAAAATGAGAATATCTGCAAATTCAGAAAGAAACAAAATCTGATTCCATTGATGGGTGGACAATGGAACAAAAGGTGCCTGACACTCCATGAAACACAGACAGAACAGATTTTACACAATCTGTACATCACAAGGTGAACCCACTCACTTGTCTTTGTTAACAGAGAATTTTGGTGGGAAAGTACAGGTTGATTTGCCCTAATCAACTTTCCTTTCCTTTGTAGGGATGTACGAAACTCCCCTTACCTGGCTCTGGCAGGTTCCGCCGGGGGGGAGGCACTCCGTCCCTCCCCCCGGAATACTTGCCGGGGGGGGGAGGCGCTCTGCGCTTCCACCCCGGAATCCTGGCCGGGCCGGCTCCACTCCGCAGGGATTCTGCGGAGCCACCGGACGGCTCCACCAGCAGCCGGACATCCGGCCGCTGGCTAGCAGGGATGCAAATGGCGGCGGCCGTAGCTGCCGCCGTTTGCATCCCTGTAGTCAGCCGTGATAGGCTATGTAAAGACTTACGTAGCCTATCATGTCTGGCTTTAAAAAGAAATGCGCGTACGCAAATGGCAGCGGCTATGGCCGCCGCCATTTGCATTCCTTATTTTTGGCCGTCTTAGTCTATGTAAATATTTATGTAGACAAAGATGGCGAAAATGAGGGGGAACGCAAATAGTGTCCACAAGTTTTGTTTTTTAAGCCAGACGTGATAGGCTACGTAAGTCTTTACGTAGCCTATCACATCTTGTAAAAAAAAAAAAAACCCGACAAGACTGCAAATGGTGGTGGTAGCAGCCGGTCGGAAGACCAGCCGCCTCAGCTGCCACTGCCGCTGCCGCCACCGCCGCCACCCAGAAGATCCGCCCCAGGTAAGTCTCGTCCCGGGGGGGATCCGCGGGGTGGGCGGGGGGTGGCAGACTATTCCGCCACAGATTTCAGGGGGCCAAATGCACTGGCATTTGGCCTCACTGAGACCCGTGGTGGAATTCTCTGCCATCCCTATTCCTTTACCATGCAAACAACTGAGAAAAGTATAGGGATGTTAGAGAATTCTGCCACGCCACCCCAGAGTCCGTGGCGGAACGGACTACCCCCCGCCACATCTGAAACCCAACGGGAACGGACCTACCTGGCTCCGGCGGCGGCTCCAGTGGCAGCAGCTCCAGTGGCGGCTCCAGATCATCTTCTGGCCACTGCTGGGCTGCTGCGGCCACCAATGGCGGCCGTAGTAGCAGCCGCCATTTGCATCCCTGCCAAGCCGTGATAGGCTACGTATCTACGTAGCCTATCACGGCAAAAGGCAGGGATGCAAATGGCGTAGCGGCTGCCATTTGCGTCCCTGCCTTTTGCCGTCATAGGCTACGGAGATACCTACATAGCCTATCACAGCTTGGCAGGGACGCAAATGACTACCGGTGTAGCTGCTGTCATTTGCGGCCGCAGCCTGGCTGCGGCTTGAAGTCCGGCAGCAGCCGGCCCTGGCTGGTGGCTCCACGGCCTTGCCGTGGAGCGGAGCCAGCCAGGAAGGATTCTGGGGGGGAAGGGATGGGTTGCCTCCCCCCTCCCACTGACCCCAGTGGACGGAGGTAAGTGGGGTTTCACACTCCCCTAGAAAAGTATCTAGAGCCAAGGCACCCATGTAAAATGGCAGTGGAATTTGAAGTGAAACTGAGTAGGCGTTTTCCCCTTTAGTCACTCCAAACACATATCTCAGATGGCAGTAGGGATGTACAAATCCCTTGCCTGGCTCCGTGCCGGGGCATCCGCGGTAGGGATGTACGAAAGGCACTTATCTGGTCCCGCAGCTTGCTTCGTGATGGGGGGGAGGTGCTTCAGTTCTCCCTCCAAAGTTTAGGCCGGGGGGGGAGGCGCCCTGCCTCGCCCGGCCGAAATTCAGGCCAGGGAGAAGAGCCCCGTCTCCCTGGCTGCGAAATAAAAAAGTGGAAAATAAAAACCCATGATAGGCTACGTAACGATTTATGTAGCCTATCACAGCTAGATTCCCAAAGTCAGCAGTATTAGGCTACGTAAATCGTTACGTAGCCTATCACGGGTGACTTTGAAAAAAAAAAAGCACGTATGCAAATAGCGGCACCCATGGGCACCGCCATTTGCATTCCTTATTTGGGAACGGGTAGTCTACGTACATCTTTTTTGCGTTGCCCTTATTTTCGCCGTAGTCTACATAAAACTTTACATAAACTACTGGGACCAAATTAGGAATGCAAATGGCAGCGCCCATGGGCGCCGCCATTTGCTTATGCACTTTTTTTTTTTCAAAGTCACCCGTGATAGGCTACGTAACGATTTACGTAGCCTATCACGGCTGACTTTGGGAATCTAGCCGTGATAGGCTACGTAAATCGTTACGTAGCCTATCACGGGTTTGTTTGTTTTTTTTACTTTATTTTGTAATGGCGGCGGTGGCAGCCGGTCGGAAGACCGGCCGCCGCCCCCGCCCCCGCCGAACCACCTCCGAACTCCCTCCGGGACCCGCCGCCGAGAGGGACATTCGAGGGAGGTAAGTCCCATCCCGGAGGGGGCGGGGGGGCGGAGAATTTCACCAACAATTTCACCAACAATCTCCCCGAGATTCATTAAGAAATTATCCGCCATCCCTAATCCGCAGTGGGGGGGGAAGGCACTCCATCCCTCCCCCTGGAATCCTCCCTGGCTAGCTCTGCTCTGCAGCAGTTCTGCAGAGTTGCCAGCCGGGGCGAGCCGCAGCCAGAGTTCCGGCCGTGGCCGGGCTGCTGCGACCGCAAATGGTGGCCATCGTAGCAGCCGCCATTTGCGTCCTTTCAAGCAGCCATGATAGGCTACATAAGTATTTACGTAGCCTATCACGGCAAAGAGCAGGGATGCAAATGGCAGCCGCTACGCCATTTGCACCCCTGCTCTTTGCCATGATAGGCTACGCAGGTATTTACGTAGCCTATCACGGTAAAGGCAGCCACATAAATGGTGGCTGCTACACCATTTGTGCCCCTGCTCTTTGCCGTGATAGGCTACGTAAGTATTTACGTAGCCTATCATGGCTGCAAGAAGGCACATGACGGCTGTAGCAGACCAGCCGCGGCTGGCCAGGAGACCAGCCGGAGCCACTGCCGCCGCCGCCACCGCCACCTCCGCCGCCACCGCCGCCACCACCCCAGGTAAGTTCCATCCCTGGGGGATTCCGTGGGGTGGCAGGGGGCGGGAGGCCGTTCTGCCACGGATTCCAGGGGGCCAGATTCTAAAGAATCCAGCCTCACTGGAATCTGTGGCGGAATTCTCTGACATCCCTAGATGGCAGGGAGACCTGAATATGGGTTTTTGCTGAAGAACTTAGTGCAGAGGCAGGCTCTCATGAATACAAGTGGGCCTTGAGATATTCCAGAGCTTTAAAGGTCCAAAAGCACTTTGAAATGAGCTGGGAAAAGACATAGAAAAGACATTAAAAAAGGAACGCAAATAGCGCCCACTACGCTATTTGCGTTCCCCTTTTTTTTCACCGTAATAGTCTACGTAAATATTTATGTAGACTAAAACAGCAAAAAATAAGGAACGCAAATGGCAGCCGCCGTAGCCTCCGCCATTTGCATACACTGTTTTGTTTTCCTTTTTTTCCCCTCCAGCCGTGATAGGCTACATAAAGACTTACGTAGCCTATCATGGCTCCCTGGCTGTATGCAAATGGTGGCTGCTATGGCGGCCGCCATTTGTGTCCGCACCAGCCAGTCCATGGCCAGAAATCCAGCTGCAGATGGCCCTGGCCGGCTGCTCCGTGGAGCTGCTGCGGAGCAGAGCCAGCCATCGAGGATTCTGGGGGGGAGGACCGGCTCACCTCCCTCCCTGTCGAGGATTCCGGGGGGAGGGATGGAGTGCCTCCCCCCCCAGCACGAACACAATCCGCGAAAAGTGACTTTCGTACTTCCCTATTATATATATAATGCATTGGAGTGTCCTACTCTGGTGTTACCAGGGCTTGTCTCACTAAGGGCTGGCCAATTGGACCACTGTCTATCAACTACAGTATATTACAATTTGAATGATAGGAAATGTAATCTCATAACGGAAATACAACCATTAAGGGAAAAGCTGTAAACTTTGTGGAAGAAATGAGTAACAAATGTATATCTAAACCCCATATAATAATATTTTATTATGGCCAACACAGCTGCCTTTGTTAAATGTATATCTGTTGAGTAAAACCTGCTTGCCCAAGCTTTTACAAGGCATTCAGGAGTTTAAAATCATTATCACTCATTGAAAGAAAATTCTTTGCTGTGTTGTAACTTCAGTTCTGTGATTAATTTCACACAGAACACAACCCCTATGCCTTTTACCCTCAGAAGTAAGACCTGCTGTGTTCAGTCAAGCATATTCCCAAGCGTATTGTTATATAATATGATTGGAGCCTCACAGCACAATTCTATGCATTTTTACTTAGAAGCAAGTCCCATTGTGTTCAGTGGGGTTTATACTCAGGGCTGAAATCCTAAGCACACTTACTTGGGAGTAAGTCCCGTTGAACTCAGTAAGACTTACTTGTAAGTTGATATGCATTGGAATGTGTTGCTGAATTATTCATATCTAACATAGATAATTGAAGTTATACCACTGTTGAACTTATCATTGTGTTCTGAATTTATTGTGGTGAATGCTCTGGCTTCTGTTTTTATTTTATTGTTAAAATTGTATTTAGGGATGTATGGATTGTGTAAAATCCATTCCGTCTGTGTTTCATGGATTGTCAGGTGCCTTTCGTTCCACAGTCTGCCCATCGGATTTTTTTTTAGTTGCTGAATTTGTGCAAATTCGCATGTGCAAAAATTCACACATCCCCCCAAATGCGCAAAATCTCCCCAAATGTGCATTTTCACACTTTAGCCTATAGGGAAAAAAATGGCAGGGTTTTTTTTTTGGGGGGGGGGCATATTTTTCTATGGTAAAATTTGTGCAAAATCGAGAAAGTTTGAAAAACAGCCAAGAAGTCGGCAGAATCCAGCTGACCCAGGGGAAACCAGTCCACTGCAGAATCCGCTGGTAGGATTCACCAAAATTTATGAATTTATTTATTTCATTTCTATACCACCCAATAGCCAAAGCTCTCTGCATGGTTCACAAAAATTAAAACCAAGCACACAGTAAAACAATATAAAATATAAAAACATTAAAACGTTAAAACTGCAATATAACAATATTAGGGATGGGGGAGAATTTCTCCCTGAAACTTCGGGGGGCTGAGCGCCAACGCATTCGGTCCTCCGAAGGTTGTTCGGGGAGAACTTCTCCGCCCCCCCTGCCCCCGCCCCCCCTGGGATGGGAATTACCTTTCACGAATGGCCTTCCCGGCGGCGGGTCCTGGCGGCGGTTTGGCAGGTCTTCGTCAGGGGCGGGGGCGGCAGCCGGTCTTTCGACCGGCTGCCGCCGCCGCCATTACAAGCAAAGTAAAAAAAACCCCACCCCTGTGATAGGCTACGTAACGATTAACGTAGCCTATCACGGCTATCTTTGCAAAGTCAGCCGTGATAGGCTACGTTAATCATCACATCACTATGGCAAAAATAAGGACAATGCAAATAGCGTTGCCCTTATTTTCGCCGTAGTCTACGTAAATCTTTACGTAGACTACAGGGACCAAATAAGGAACGCGAATGGCGGCTCGCTATGGGGGCTACCATTTGCGTACGCGCTTTTTTTTTTTTCAAAGTCACCCGTGATAGGCTACGTGACGATTAACGTAGCCTATCATGGCTGACTTTGCAGATCTAGCCATGATAGGCTATGTTAATCGTTACGTAGCCTATCACAGGGGCGTTTTTTTTTCTTTTGAAGTTCGCGGCCAGGGGGATGGGGCGCTTCTCCCCGGCCTGAATTTCGGCTGGGTGAGGCGGGAAGCCTCCCCCTCCAGCCTGAACTTCAGGGGGAGCAGCGAAGCGCCTCCCCCCCACTGCGAAGCAAGCTGCGAGACCAGGTAAGTGACTTTCGTGCACTCCTAAACATTATATACAACCACAATAAAAAAAGAGTAAAACTTAGCAGCAGTGCAGAGATTTAAAATAGCAAAACTAAAAGTAGGGGTGTACGAAGTAGGGCTCCGCCGGGTTCCACAGGTGGGGGAAGGCAATCCATCCCTCCCCCCGGAATCCTCGTTGGGGGGGAGGCAATCTGTTCCTCCCCCCCCAGAATCCACCCCTGCTGGCTCCGCGGCCAGGCCGTGGAACCGCTGGCTGGGCCAACCTGCAGCGGGGCCTCCAGCCACTGCTGGGCTGGTGCAGACGCAAATGGCGTCAAGTGTTAGGGATGCCAATTGCGTCCCTACACCAGGCTGTGATGGGCTATGTAAATATTTACGTAGCCTATCACGGCAAAAAAAAAAGAGAATGCAAATTGTGGCCACTACTGCGGCCGCCATTTGCATTCCCTTTTTTAGCTGTGATAGGCTACGTAAATATTTACATAGCCTATCACGGTGAAAAAGGGAACGCGAATGGCGGCCGCCGTAGCCGCCGCCATTTGCGTTCAATTTTTTTTCCATGATAGGCTACTTAAATATCTATGTAGCCTATCACAGCCTCCACAGGGATGCAAATGGCGTCCCTGCATTAGCCGTGATAGGCTACGTAAGTATTTATGTAGCTTATCACGGCCATTTGAAATACACGAATGGCAGCTGCAGATGCGGCCGCCATTCAAGCACCGGAATGACCGACAAAGGTAGGCTCCATTCCAGGCCCATTTCGCAGGGTGGGGGGGTGGGGGGCTTCATTCCGCCATGGATTTCAGGGGAGATCTATGGCAGAATTCTCCGCCATGCCTAGCTAAAAGTCTAGAAAGCCAAAATGTTAAAATGCCTGGGAAAATAAAAAGGTTTTCACCTGGCGCCGGAAGGAATGCAGTGTAGGTGGCAGGTGAAACTCACTAGGGAGCTCATTCCACAGCTGGGGTGCCACAGCAGAAAAGGCCCTTCTCCTAGTAGCCACCTACCTCACTTCCTTTGGCTCACAGAGGAGGGCTGCTGAGGATGATCTTAAGGTCCGGGCAGGCACATATGGGAGGAGGTGATCCTTCAGATAACTTGGCCCCAAGCCATTTAGGGCTTTGAATGTTAATAACAGCACTTTGAATTAGGCCCAGAAATGGACTGGCAGACAGTGCAGCTGGAAAAGTACGGGCGTAATATGAGCTCTCCCCATAGTAACCTATGGCTGTGAGAGCTGGACCATAAGGAAAGCTGAGTGAAGGAAGATAGACGCTTTTGAACTGTGGTGTTGGAGGAAAATTCTGAGAGTGCCTTGGACTGCATCAAACCAGTCCATACTCCCGGAAATAAAGCCAGACTGCTCACTTGAGGGAATGATATTATATTAAAGGCAAAACTGAAGTACTTTGGCCACATAATGAGAAGACAGGATACTCTGGAGAAGATGCTGATGCTAGGGAAAGTGGAAGGCAAAAGGAAGATGGGCCGACCAAGAGGAAGATGGATGAATGATATTCTGGAGGTGACGGAGTTGACCTTGGGGGAGCTGGGGGTGGCGACGGCCGACAGGAAGCTCTGGCATGGGCTGGTCCATGAAGTCACAAAGAGTCGGAAGTGACTGAATGAAAAACAACAACAATATGAGCTCTCTGGCCAGTCCCTCTTAACAATTTGCTGCCCTATTTTGGACCAGCTGTAGTTTCTGGACCATCTTCAAAGGTAGCCCCATGTATAATGCATTGCAGTAATCCAGACAAGAAGTTATCAGAGCATGGATAACTGTAGCTAGGCTATCTCTGTCCATATAAGGGTGTAGTTGGTATACCAGCCTAAGCTGATAAAAAGTGCTCCATGCCACTGAGTTCACCTGTGCCTCAAGTGACAGTTCGGGGTCCAAGAGCACCCCCAAACTATGAATGTGATCCTTTAGGGGGAGTGCAACCCCCTCCAGAACAGGTTGAATATCACCAAGCTGGGAAGATGAACCACCCACTAACAGTACCTCCATTTTGACTGGATTGAATTTCAGTTTATTGGCCCTCGTCCAGTCCATTACCATGCCCAAACACTGGTTCAGCACAGCCACTGCCTCACCTGGGTTTGATAAGAAAGAGAGGCAGAGCTGGATGTCATCCACATGTTGATGGCACCTCAGCCCACACCTCTGGATAACCTCCCCCGGTGGTTTCATGTAGATGTTAAACAGCATGGGGGATAAAATAGAGCCCTGTGGAACCCCATGGCATAATTGCCATGGCACAGAGCAATAATCCCCCAGCACCACCTTCTGGAATTGGGCATCCAAGTAGGAGCGGAACCACTGCAGTGCAGTGCCTCCAGCTCCCAATCCAGACAACCTATCCAGAAGGATACCATGGTCAATGGTACTGAAAGCCGCTGAGAACAGTCCAGGAGAATCAACAGAGTCGCACTCCCGCTGTCTCTCTCCTGGCAGAGGTCATCCCACAGGGTGACCAAGGCGGTTTCCATTCCAAAACCAGCCCAATTGTAATGGATCCAAACTCATTTGGTTCCACTGAGGATTTCTCCAACATCCCTAATTAGTAGTATTCTCTTTTATTGTTGATTTAATCTCCTTGTGGGCAAGGAGAAATTTATAAATATGTCAAATGAACAAATCTGTGTTATTTTGTGCATTATTATTTTGCTTTTCACTTCTTACCACTCAATTAAAGATTGTACTTGCATTTCAGCCTTTTAATTTTTTTAAAAAAATCCTTTGGTTGGCTGCATAAAGCTTGTGCCATGCTATTAAGAACTTAAGATCTAGGTTCTAGTCCCTGGTTAGCCATGAAAGTCTCTGGGTCACTTTGGGCCAATCACTGACTCCTAGTCTAACCTAACTCACAGGGTTGTTATGAGGATAACAACCCCAGTCTCAAATCTGCCATTTTGGGGCAAGGTGATTGAGCAGGTGGTGGCGATGCAGTTGAAGGCACACTTGGAAGAAACTGATTATCTAGACCCATTTCAGTTGGGCTTCAGGCTTGGGCATGGGACAGAAACGGCCTTGGTAGATGATATGAGGAGGGCTCTGGATAGGGGTGAATGCTCCTTCCTTGTTCTCCTCGACCTTTCAGCGGCTTTTGATACCGTTGACCACGGTATCCTCCTGGACCGCCTGTAGGGGTTGGGCATTGGAGACACCGTATTGTGGTGGTTCCAGTCCTTCCTCTCCAGCAGGTACCAGAGGGTAGCACTGGGAGAGGAGGTTTCGGACCCGTGGCCACTCACTTGTGGGGTGCCACAGGGTTCCATCCTCTCCCCGATGCTATTTAATATCTATGTGAAGCCACTGGGGGCTATCATCAGGAGGTTTGGGGTGCAGTGTCATCAATATGCGGATGACATGCAGCTCTACCTCTCATTCAAATCTTCACCAAGGTTGGCCATAGAATCCCTGTCCAAATGTCTGGAGATGGTGAGTGGCTGGATGGGGAGGAATAAGCTGAACCCTGACAAGACAGAGGTACTTTTGGTGGGAGCCAAGAGGAGGCTGGAGGATGTTGACCTGGCGTTGAATGGGGTACGGCTACCCTTGAAAGACCAGGTCCACAGCCTGGGGGTCATTTTGGACTCCCAGCTGTCCATGGAAGCTCAGGTGTCAGCTCTGAGCCGGACAGCGCTTTATCAACTCCATCTGATATGGCGGCTGCGCCCCTTCCTTCCCGACCATCTGCTCCCATCAGTAGTACATGCCCTGGTCTCCTCTCGTTTAGACTACTGTAATGAGCTCTACGTGGGGTTACCCTTGAAGACGGTTCGGAAGCTGCAGCTGGTACAGAATGCGGCGGCTCACTGGATTAAAGGCAGCTGCCAGCGAGATCACATCACTCGAGTGCTGAAGGAGTTGCACTGGTTACCAGTTGTTTTCCGGGCCAAATTCAAGGTGTTGGTTTTGACATTTAAAACCCTATATGGTTCTGGCCCAGCCTATCTTAAGGAGAGCCTCCAGCAACACCAGACAGGCCGCTTAACAAGATCAGCCTTGGATGGCCTTCTGTCTTTCCCATCAGCCAGGACAGCTAGACTGGTGGGGACGAGGGAGAGGGCCTTTTCTGTGGTGGCCCCCACTCTGTGGAACTCCCTCCCTAGGGAACTCCGCCATGCCCCCTCTTTAATGAGCTTCCGTCGTGCATTAAAAACATGGTTGTTCAGGCAGGCATTTGGGGTGGGTTAGGATATTTTAGAAAATGTTTTTATTGTAGAATTTTATTGTTTTAAACTGTTTTATTATATGTTGTACATCACCCAGAGTGGCTGGGTGACCAGCCAGATGGGCAATTAATAAATTTAATAATAAATATAAATAAATAGGATAAAATGGAGAACTCAGTCCATGGGCAACTGAGGTGGAGGTGTTATAATGCTATTTAGCATAATTTTGTATCCCTTTGCTAAGAGGTCAAAGGACTTCACATACTTTCATGTATAAAATTTATATCCCATCCTTCATCAAATGTGATCTCAGGGTCAGTCACAGAAATCAAGTTTTTAGGTTCCTTCTGTTAATACCATAATTTATTAATGCTGTCAATAATACTGTTATTGAAATGGATGGAGGAGGAGCTGTAGCTCAGTAGGAGAACATATGTTCTGCATGCAGAAGCTCCCAGATTCAACCCCTGTCATCTCCAGGCAGGGCTAGGAAAAAATCCTGCCTGGCTGGAGCCTTGTTGTAGAGATGTATGAGAAATTCATTTCAATTATGTTATGACCATAATTTACTCCGTTTGCACCTCCCAAACCCACATGTGAACATGAGTGCAATCTGTGGTCAAATTTCATTCAGTCCAAAGTTTGCAATGCTATTCACATGTGGGTGTTTCTAATGTGTGCACACATTAGAAGAGAATACAATGAAAAAATGTGCACTTTTTGAAAGGTGAACACAAACACACTTTCATCGATGGGAGAAGATTGCAGAGTTTTGAATGTGCACCCAAATGCTTCATGACTTTCATGTGAAAAGGGGGGGGGGAAGCCTATGATCTGATACAGACACAGGCTTTGAGGTGGAACTCAATGAATTTAAGTTTTTTTCCCCCTGTGATTTCCATATTCCTACCCTGCAGAGCCACTGCCAGTCAACAGTACTGGGGTAGACAGACTTATAGTTTCACTCAGTATGAGGCAGCTTCCTATGTTCCTAAATAACCAAAATACCATTTAAAACCCAGAAACATTTCCCCAAAACCTGCTGAAAAAGAAAAGCCTTCAGCTGGCACCAAAAGATATAGTATGTAGGAGCCACGCAGAGCTTGGAGGGGAGAGAATTAACCAGGGTGCAACTTCCCACAAGACCCTCAGATGAGTCTTAAATTTTTTAACCTCTGCCATGACCTCCTCAGAAGGATTTCCCCAGCTGACCTCAAAGCCTGGGCAGGATAATGGGGAAAGGTATATCTTGCACCCTACCCAATACAGGTAAGACAATATTATCATTCTCAACCTATAAAATGGAAGCTGAGTTTGAAAGACTGTATCATTCCTAAGGTCACTCACTGAGTTCCTGGCTCATCTAAAATATGAAGGGGACTTCTTGGTTCATCATTGATGCTCCTAACTACTTCATTACACTAGTTGTTTCAGTTCTGTGTCTTACTGCATATTAGTGGGGCATGGCTAAACAAAATGAAAACACATCTTAGCTTTATGCCACACAGACTAAATGACACCATATGATTATCTCATGCAAGTTGAATTTTAATTTGTGCCTTGTATATGGGTCTAACTCATTGGCAATCAGAACAGATTTAAACAATTTGCAGGAAGAACAGAAGGAAAAGGGAATCAAACCCACCAAACACATAAAAGAAAACTTAACAACAACATGATGTTTCACACTCTTTCATGCTCTGATACATTTTAATCTTGATTCTGAGCTGGAAAAGTGAATGGAAAGAAAGCCTAGGAACAAAGACTTTTATTGCTGGTGAGGCTTGCAAAACTGTTGACTTGATAACTATTCCATTTCTGAGCCAGCCACATGATGTTTGAGATATAAGAACCACAGAACACGAAGGAAGTCATCCCATCAATTATTGCTGGAGCGGCACTTTCATGAGCTTCTGTATTCACTATTCAGATACCTCTAACTTTCTGGAGAGAGAAAAAAAAATACTGCTTTGGTGAAAAACTTTCCTACAATGTTATTAATCCAGAGGGAATATTTTTAAATTCTCTCTATAGCACTTTTCAAAAGTTTCTAACCACGTTGAGTTTTATATGCTAATTTTTTTTGTCTTACAGATTTGTGGAGATGTCTCCCTTTTTTTTATTTATTCTGCTCATTATGATTTAGTAGACATCTCAGAGTCAAGGACAATAGCTGCTAGCCATGCATATTCCAGAGATGCCTTCTGGCCCTTCAATAATTCAACCAGTATGGTTCCTTGAGACACTTGTGTCATGCAGTTCTGTAGTCCTGATGTACTAGGGTCTCTTTCATTTTGTACAGGGATGCATAGAAAGAAGCAAGGTTGGGATTTTGCAGCTGTATGGACTTTCTCATTAGAAAAGGTAACATCTGTTGACAATGTGGGTAATCAAACAGACCAGAGTTCCAAGGCAGACTGTGAATACCCAGGTGGATTTATGATTATCACATGTCAATATATAGATGGAATACAATTCTATTTTTTCCTTTTCATATGATCCAGTGGTATCCATCTTGGTTAAGAAATGGTGTCTGCTCCAGATGCCATTTTGGAGTAGGCAATGGTAAACAAACAGAAGTTGGATTCTGGTGCCAGGGAGGGCATTCCTGGATAAAGTGGAGATGCCAGTGCACGGGAATGCATTTTAGTTATAGAATGCCATCTTCACCCCTTATTAGTGAACAAAGAACTAGCTACATACACAATTTATTTGTAAAAGAAATAAGCACTGCATATCACTAGCATCATCCAGGCTTTTGTTGCTTGACAGAAAAGGTATTGTAAACCATTCTGTATGTGGACCTGCCATTAAAAAAACAAACAATGGTTTGTAAATTTCTAGCAGAGATGGGTCAAAGAAGACGCAGACAACAAGCTTGGGTTGAAAATTGGGCCACATTTTATTGAAATATTTGCAAAGGGGTAACTAGGATGGGCATCTAACTGTGTCAGTGGCTATCTGACACTTCTTGGGCGAAAACACACCCAGCCTGAGGGGTGGCAGTGATCTCGCCATCCCTCCGGACTGCCCCTTCTGGGGGAGGTAGACCTTCCGGTGTCACCCCCAACCCGGTGCCGCACAACACCTGGGTGAGTGAGTAGGGTTGGTCTCCCAGGCAACCCTTATCCCCCTGCCGAGCCGCACAACCCGTTTGGGGGGCCTCAGGCATCACCTGTCACCATAAGGTGCCTCTGCGTGCACACCATCCCTACTCCCTTTCCTGTTTTGCCCGTCCTAGCTGCCAAGTGGAATGTGACCGATGATATAGACCGTATTCCCCTGTAGGACACACCCACCCCAACTAACAGTGTGATGTAGGTGAAAAAGACCCACAGTCCTAGGCCAATCGGACTGTGAGCCAAAAAATTCCTACATGGCTCTTGAAGGGGCAACCGGCAAAAACCCACACTGCTAAGGGGAGGGTGGGAGGGAGCTGTGATGTGCCAAAGAGCTGAGATAGGGAGGGGGAGCTGAGTTTAAGGCAGCTCAGCATGCCCCTCCCTGCATGGTGGTGCCACTGGGGTGCACCAATCAGAGGCCCCTACGTCTTGTCACCCCACCCACCCACAATGCCCCCCCCTTTTAGCCAGACAAGCTGGCACCGGGTAGGGCATTTGTGAGCGGAGATGGGTCAAAGAAGACGCAGACAACAAGCTTGGGTTGAAAATTGGGCCACATTTTATTGAAATATTTGCAAAGGGGTAACTAGGACGGGCATCTAACTGTGTCAGCGGCTATCTGACACTTCTTGGGTGAAAACACACCTAGCCTGAGGGGTGGCAGTGATCTCGCCATCCCTCCAGACTGCCCCTTGTGGGGGGGGGTAGACCTTCCGGTTTCACCCCCAACCCGGTGCCGCACAACACCTGGGTGAGTGAGTAGGGTTGGTCTCCCAGGCAACCCTTATCCCCCCGCCGAGCCGCACAACCCGTTTGGGGGGCCTCAGGCGTCACCTGTCACCATAAGGTGCCTCTGCGTGCACACCATCCCTACTCCCTTTCCTGTTTTGCCCGTCCTAGCCGCCACAGGAGTCACAAGCCTATTCCTTGTGAAACTCCCCCCACCTGTGCAGAAGAACTTCCCGCAGGCCCCTTTGCAGATCAGCCAAAAATAAGTCGTTCCCTATGTCTGACAGGTGGATGCCGTCCTGCCTGTAAAGCTCCCTCCTAGTCCAATGGATTCCTTGGTGGTTGATGCAACCGTCACCATGCTCTGACAACCCACGTGCCAGTTCTCTGTTCACCTTGCGCCGGGCCCGTTCCATGGCCGCATTGCTCTGCACCCTCCACATGATTCTCGGGAGCATTGAGGACCATAATATAGTCACCCCCAGCCAGCAATATCTGATCGTCCGCAGATCTGCCAATGCCTGCTCGATCAAGCCCTTTCCAGGTTTGTAGCCCAGGTCGTTCCCTCCTAGGTGTAACACCAGGACCTGTGCAGGGAAACTGACCAAACCTCATTGAAAGAGTGTGGGGAGAAGACTGTCCCATCGCATACCCCATTGGCCGAGCCATTGTATCGCCATCTGTTGGGGAAACTGCAGCCGGGATCCGAAGGCTGACGTAGAAGCTCTGTGGGCAGCCCAAAAAACCATACTGTGCCCACAAATGAGCACCCGTACCGGCGTCGGTCGAATCCCATCTAAATAAAACATTGGGGAAGGCGAAGAGAATCATCATGAAGCATCCGGCAACTTACGAATGTAAGAGCGGAAGGCCCTAGAGCGCCATCTCCCTACCGCCTTCACTTGCTTGGATGAAAAACCTATGGCAGCTGCCATAGAGGCCGCCCCAATACGGAATGAGTGAGTCCCGAAACGATAATGCCCCAGACCCAGTGTGGTCAAGGCTAACTTAGTGACTGCCCAAAATTGGAACTTTGTCAGTGGTGAACCGTCAACATGACAAAATAGGGGACCTTCCCTCACCCTGCGGTGCTCAATGAAAGTCCGCAAGGCCCTGACAGGGCATAACACATCGGCCTGGGCCTGGTTAAGGGCCACCAATGCTCCCTTGCCTGACTGGTCAGTTTTTGATAGTCGAATATGGAGGTGAATCAGGCTAGGATGGATCTGGATATCGGAGTACCTCAAGGCCCTCCCAATGGTGTCGGATTTGGACACCCAGACCAGTTCTGAAATCCTGAGGGCCCCAACAAAGGCTGTTAAAGCTGCAGCATGAAAGAGGGAGGCTTCATATGGAGAAGAGCAAATGGAGGGCCACAATGCCCGAAGCCCTACAAGAATAACTGGCGACAAAGGATGCCTGGAATCTGGCGGGGCGGGAGACATCCGTGCCCAGCCTTGCACAGCCCTCCTAATTTGGAAATCTGAGGTGGAGTCCTCCACCCCTCGCACTTTGGCCCAGAAGGCCAAAGAGGCGAGCCTCCCTGGAATGGTCCTAGCAAACAGTCCCTTGTTATGTAGATGTATGCAGAATTGTAACAAGTGGTCCACAGGTAAGGGCCACACATCCTGCAACTGAAGTCTGCACCTGAAGGCGCAAAACTCCCTACCTGCTCTCTCGTAGGCAGCTCTAGTGCTGGGGGCTATAGAGTTCAGGATAGCGTGTTCGAATAGAGAGTGCCAATCTCCCACAGTTCATCTGGCATGGGGTCTGGTAGCGGACGTGCCCATGGAGCCAACGCACGGAACCTGTCGATCTGGTTTCGTGACAAAACATCGGCTACAGGGTTCCCCAGACCCGGCACATGGCGGGCGCGGAACCATATGTTGTGGCATAGGCATTGGAGGGTAAATGCTCTAACTAACTCCATGACCCTTTGGTTTCTGGAGGATAATGTATTAATGACGTGCACTACAGCCAAGTTGTCGCACCAAAAAAAGGGCAACAGAGTTGGCCATCAAGTCTGCCCAAATATGTACAGCCACGTAAATGGGGAAGAATTCCAGGAAGGTGAGGTCCCGACAGATACAGCTGGCAGCCCAGGTCTCCAGCCACTGGCCCAGGCACCACCAGTTTTGCCAAATTAGCCCAAAACCAAAGGTGCCAGTCGCGTCCGAATGGATCTGCATGTCGGCTCGTAGAAGTAACTCGCGCCTCCAAAAGGAGATGCCATTAAAGTCCCTCAGGAATTTAAGCCAAACCCGCAGGTCCATGCACATAGCGGAGGTGACTCTGGTGCGATGATGCGGGAGTTGAAGACCCCGCATTGCCCAGCAGAGCTGTCGCAGGAATGCGCGGCCAGGGGCCACCACCCTACAAGCGAAGTTCAAATGGCCAACAACTTCCTGGAGGGCTCTAATGGAGACTTAACGAAGGTGCAAGATGGACTGGTGCTTATTTTTAAGTACCAGCAATTTATTGTGAGGGAGACGAGAACATTGTGCGAGGTTATCGAGCTCGATCCCTAAGAACGTCAAAGTAACAGCTGGGCCCTCTGTCTTCTCATGTGCCAAAGGGACACCTAAATTTGTGAAAAGGGATATGAATGCCCTAATCAGGTCAGAGCATTGACTGCCGTCCCTGGGTCCAGCAAACAGGAAGTCATCCAAATAATGGACCACATCGCTGCAGCCCGTCTTATCCCGTATGGCCCATTCCAAAAAGGTACTAAATGTTTCAAACATGGCGCCGGCACCAGCGCACCTTATGAAAATAAGGGCAATGCTATTTGCGTTGCCCTTATTTTCGCCGTAGTCTACGTAAACATTTACGTAGACTACAGCGACTAAATAAGGAATGCGAATGGCAGCTCCCTATGGGGGCCGCCATTAGCGTACGCGCTTTTTTTTTTTAAAGTCACCCGTGATAGGCTATGTGACGATTGATGTAGCCTATCACGGCTGACTTTGCAGATCTAGCCGTGTTAGGCTACGTGAATCGTCACGTAGCCTATCAGGGGGCGTTGTTTTTTTTTAAAAAAAACTTTCGCGTTCGCGGCCGGGCGAGGTGGGAAGCCTCCCCCCCGGCCTGAATTTTGGCCAGGCCAAGGCGGGAAGCCTCCCCCCCCAGCCTGAACTTCGCGGGGGGAGCAGCGAAGCACCTCCCCCCCACCGCGAATGTCCTTCAACGACAGGTAAGGGACTTTCGTCCACCCCTACTGAAACCCAGTGTAAAGCCGCTTTCCAAGTAGATCGCTGCCCGCCGATTTGGGTAACGCCCTAGAAGTTGAAGGAGCAGACGAATCTTAGCTGGGCTGGGGCCCTTTGGGAGGGGGAGGATGCCCACCGCCCTGTTTTCTGCCACCACGGCCATTAGGGATGTACAAAAGTCACTTACCTGGTCTCGCAGCTTTTTTCGCGGTGGGGGGGAGGCGCTTCATTTCTCCCCCCGAAGTTCAGGCCGGGGGGGAGGCTTCCCGCCTCGCCCGGCCGAAATTCAGGCCTGGGGGGAGGCTTCCTGCCTCCACGGCCGCGAACTTCAAAAGAAAAGTAAAAAAAAAAAAAAAAAAGCCCCATGATAGGCTACGTAACGATTTACGTAGCCTATCACAGCTAGATCTGCAAAGTCAGCCATGATAGGCTACGTTAATCGTCACGTAGCCTATCACGGGTGACTTTGAAAAAAAAAAAGCACGTAAGCAAATGGCGGCCCCCATAGGGAGCTGCCATTCGCATTCCTTATTTGGTCCCTGTAGTCTACGTAAAGATTTACGTAGACTACGGTGAAAATAAGGGCAACGCTATTTGCTATTTGCGTTGCCCTTATTTTCGCCGTAGTCTACGTAAATCTTTACGTAGACCACAGCGACCAAATAAGGAACGCGAATGGCGGCTCCCTATGGGGGCCGCCATTAGCCGTACGTACTTTTTTTTTTTTTTAAGTCACCCGTGATACGCTATGTGATGATTAACGTAGCCTATCACGGCTGACTTTGCAAATCTAGACGTGATAGGCTACGTTAATCGTTACATAGCCTATCACAGGGGCGTGTTTTTTTTTACTTTTCTTGTAATGGCGGTGGCAGCAGCCGCCGGTCAAAAGACCGGCGGCCGCCCCCGCCCCTGACGAAGACCTGCTGAACCGTCGCCGGGACCCGCCACCGGGAGGGACATCCGTGAAAGGTAAGTCCCATCCCGGGGAGGGGTGGGGGGCCGGGGGGCAGAGAATTTCTCCCTGAACAACCTTCAGAGGACCGAATGCGTTGGCGCTCGGCCCCCCGAAGTTTCGGGGAGAAATTCTCCCCCATCCCTAACGGCCATCCCTTGGGTGACCTCTCCAACCTCTCGGGCAAGAGGAGCAGGAGTGTTGACCACCACAAAGGGAGCACTCATGCCGGAAGCGGCATGGGTTATGGGAGCAGGAACCTTTGGAGCTGAACTCCCAGCACAGCCAGCGGTGTTGAACCCCTGGACCCGCAATAGGCCTGGCGGCTATTGCGGGCGACAGCTTGGCCAGGATGTGGCCGCTGTCGGACCTGTCGCCGAAGCCTGGCCTGGAAGGGGTCATGAATCGGAGCCAAAGGTCCTGGTCCTTCAGATCCCAGCGCATGGAAGGGTCAATGGCGGCCCACCTTCGGAAGGCCGCATCGTAGACCAGCCATGCGCTCCCTTCATATTTGGAGTAAGCCCTGTATATTATGTTGAGGTACTTGGTGAGAACCCAAGCCCTCTCAGGGAATCTCTGTTGGAGGATTCCAGCGTAAATTAAAAAACCTGGCAACCAATTCGCCCAGGTGCGAGGCACCTTGCGAGCTTTGCTCCGCTCAGGATCCCAGTCACGGGTCCTATCTTTGTTGCTGGGTTTGGGCTCACGAAAGAGCAGGGCAAAGACATCGATAAATTCACCCCGCAAAATATTTTCTCTGGTGGCAATGGTTAAGTGAAAACCAATAGGGGAGGACGTAGCACCTGTGGGCATAGATCCTCGACTTAGGTTGGCGCATGGGTCAACCAAGGACAACTGTGGGGCTAGCAGGGGAGGAGGTAGGGAAGCTAGGGGGTCACAAACTGAACCGGCGGGCCCCTGCCAAACACTGGCGGAGGTGACATTAAGTGGATGAGGCTGGACTAGTGGCGGGGCAGGCATGGTGGCGTCTCCTGCCGGTAGTAGTAAGGGGCATGTGGCACCAGGTCCCAATGAACTGGGTGGGCTGGCCACCGGAGCAGTTGAACTAGGAGTTGAGGCCGAGGCAATGGGCTGAGGAGTAGTAACTGTGGGGGCTGAAGTAACTGAAGGAAGTGGAAGAAGGAGGACTGGGCCGCCCTGAAGGGTAAACCACGGTGCCCAACCCTAGGGGTTGATTTGCCCCATGCCCGGCCAGGCGAATTGAGGTGCCAAAGCAGTCTCATCTGTATCAATCATGGGCATGCCCTGATCCCCAGCTGGAAAACTGATGTTGTTGCTTGCGCGCCCAGGGAAGATGAGGCCGCAGAAGGGAGGAGCTCCACTGAAGATGGTGAGCCTTCTGGAAGAGCCGAGGAAGAGGAGGTGGATGCCTCAATAGCGTCCAGGCGAGCTGAAATAGAAAGGAGCAACGAGCGTTGGGTCTGCTGTCGCGTTCGCTTGGGCTGGACCACTGAGGGTTTTTTGGGCCTGGCCGGGGGAGGGGGAGGGAGAGGGATCCCTGAGGAACGCTCAGCAGCTTCCAGACGAGAAAGAATTGATGCCAGTACCGGGTCTGCGTCCTCATCAGACACAGAATTGGGCCTTGGCAGCGGTCTTTTGGGGAGGGGGGGCGGGGCCCTCCCCTTCCCTTTCTTACCACCTTGGCCCTCCTTGGGAGGCATGATGCAGAAAGTGAATTAAGCTTAGCTGCTATCAAAGAATTAAGAAAGCAACTGGGCACCCTGGGCAACAGGCAGCCACCCCACAGTCTTCAAGATCTGTGGATACGAGTTCCAGACCAAGACAGAGAGGCCTGGGGATGAAGATGGGAGTGCCGCTACTACCGTTTAGGTAGGAGATCAGAGTTCAAGGGGCACAGCAAGGGGCCAGAGGTGATGGAGCTGCGCTTGAGTGCGGGCTCCCCCAGCCGAGGGCGCCCTGGCTCGGGAGGCACCAAACAGGCAGCCGCAGCTGTTTCACAATTTAATTAATTAAATGCTTAATTAATTAATTAATTAATTTTTATTTTTATTTTTTTTGTGGGGGGGAAGATGTCCCGAGCCCCTGGGAGGCGACCAATTGGCGCTGGGGGTATAAACACCCAGACTCTGGCTCAGCAGCCAGGTGTCCCTCCCAACCAGGCAGTCTCGGCTGTCGAGAGGGAGGCAGGCACGCCGCCGCTGCGAGCGCTGGTGCCGGCAAACACCGGCGTCGCACTCACTCGCACCGCTGACGCTCCCCGCCAGTATTAATGCCTCCGAGGCCGCGGCGGCACAAGCGCACAGCCGCGTCTACCGGGGCCGGCGGAAGGTGCGGTAAGGAAGAGACTGGCGGCCAGCCAGCCGGTGGGCTGTCAGGCAAACAGCGAGTGAGTGAGCGAGCGAGCAACCGAGCGAGCGGGCGGGCGGGTAAGCAAGGGGACAGGTGAGTGAGCGAGTGGGTGAGCGAACGGGCGGGCAAGGTGAGTGGGGTGGTGAACGAGTGGGCAGGCGGGCGGGCGCGCGCCACCCCGCCCGGACCCCGCCACCCAGCGCCGCAGCTGGCGCTCACACAGACAGTAAAAGGCCGGCTGCGGGGGAGGAGGAGTTTCACACACAAGCTCCGCCACCGCGCCACCGGCCAATCCGGGGCCGCAGCAGGCGCTCCGAGTGAGTGAGGAGAAAAGAGCTGGCGAGGGAGGGAGGGAGGGAGGCGGGCACGATATCACCAAGAACTCTGGAGCCCCGGAGGCAGCGAGCGCCGTCAGAGGCTGGCCCAGTGACACTCCCTCTAATGTCAGCAACGTTGGCTCTCCCGACGGCTGGCGCAACTCGATAGGCGAGTGTGAAGAGAAGCTTTTGGCCGCGCAGAAGCACGCTGAGTCCAGGTGGCTGGAACAACGACGAAGCCGGTCTCCAGCAGGCAGAAGTCTCTCGTCGAATCCAGGCCTTTAGCTCTCTCTAGCTGTGACGTGCCAAAGAGCTGAGATTGGGAGGGGGAGCTGAGTTTAAGGCAGCTCACCCTGCCCGTCCCTGCATGGTGGTGCCACTGGGGTGCACCAATCAGAGGCCCCTACGTCTTGTCACCCCACCCGCCCACAATGCCCCCCCCTTTTAGCCAGACAAGCTGGCGCTGGGTAGGGCATTTGTACAAAATGCAGTGGCTTTCCACCTAACCAATATAAGTCAGAGCAAGCATATAAAGAATACAACACCACCACCCCCACACACACTTCTTCCCAGTTTTTTTTTTTTTTCCTAACAGATACTAAGCATTCTGTGGCAATGGAGGATGCTCAGTCTTTGTTGGGTTCTTTGGGCTCTTCCCCTTCGGTTAGAATTTTTTTAACAAAGTTTTTTTATATACTTCTGCAAACCTTGGGCTTCCTCAAAACCTGTTGGTACCTCTGTCCTGTGCATGGATAGTGCCATTCTGGCCACATAAGCATCAGCAGTCAGAGATGACAGAGAATGAGCTTGCTGATAGTATATAGGATCACAACAGCCACTGTTTCATGTGACTCTTTAAGTCATGTCAAATGAAACGAGGGGAAAAGCCCAAGCTGACCAAAAGACACCCTTGAAAGACTGTGAAAAGGAGTTGTGAAGCCAGGATTTTCCTTGTATGTTTCTTGTTTCTGGAATTCACTATTGCTAAATAATTTGGTTTCCTGTCCTTTGTTTCCTAACAGCAATGGCAGCCAGTGTCCCTATTTCTTGTTCCAACCAGTTCCATAGATAAGTGGAGAATAATGATTCACCAGATATTCTGGGTACGATACTGGTTAGTTGTTGAGCAATTCTATCATGAGACAGGTTTTTACCCCACATAGTTACAAGGGGAGGTAGCATCATGCACCGAAAAATTCCAAACCTGTAATGCATAATGGTTCTTCTTCAGGTCAGTTATATCTGAACATTCTTTAAATAAACTGTTTATGTGTTGCCAGCAGGAGAAGATAGAGCAAGACTCTATTTCCCCTGAAGAAGATAATTGCTAGAACATGTTGTGTTTCGCATTATAATACATTTTTATTCCCAAGTACTAGTATAAGGTGTTGCCTCTCCTTTGGGGTGCGTGTGTGTGTGTGTGTTTGATGTTATCTCCCTTTTTTCTCAAACTAATGACAAACCAAAAAAAAAAAGGGAGGGTACCATACCCAAACAGGAAAGATACAAGAGGAAAGGCTGATAAATTTCAATTATTATTTAATAAGTAATCCCCAATACATTTTTATTGTCTTTATCAAGGGAATTTATTCAGCAGTTAATCAGAAACAAATTCTAATAAAACAGATTGGCTGTGTCTCCAAACATGGACCATCTTGTGTCTTTCCAGTTACCAGCATAACATATCCACTCTTTTTAACAGAAGAGGGAGATTCTTAAATGTGGAATATAAACAACAAACAATATATCAAATGAAACATATTTTGTGTGTGTACTTGCAGGAAAAGGTTTTGTTTTTCTTAAAGTAATAAAACACAGTAATACATTTCAGGTTGTGACAGTCAGTATAGAAACCTATCTCTCATAATATTAGAACCTGGGGTCATCACATGAAGTTAATTGGTTGGAGATTCAGGACAGATGAAAGGAGGTCCTTCTTCACACAGTGTATAGTTAAGCTATGGAATTCACTACTACAAGATGTAGTGATGGCTACCAATTTGGATGGCTTTAACAGGGGTTAGACAAATTCCTGGAGGAGAAGGCAATCAACGGCTACTAGTCCTGATGGCTATATGCCAGCTCCAGTATCAGAGGCAGAATGCCTATGTGCACCAATTGCTGGGGAACATGGGTTGGGAGGATGCTGTTGCACTCATGTCCTGTTTGTGGGTTTCCCATGGGCAGCTGTGTGAGCAGAAGGCTGGACTAGATGGACTTTTGGTCTGATCCAGCATGGTTCTTCTTATGTTCTTATTTAGGTTTTTTTTATACCTCATGGTTACTATATGAACAAATGGTATATCTGCATTCTGTCTCAACAATGGACATTTTTCTAACTTCAAGGATTTTGTAGAAGTTTGAGAAAGGATAAGAGTGAAAAATTAGGGGTAAAAATGTGGAATTTACAGACATGAATACAGTAGAATCTTTTTTGTCCAAATGGCCTAGGAGATATAACACATTATGTTAGGATAAACAAATTATTCCAGTTAACCAGGCTTGCAGTGATATGGGATTGCATAGAAGAAAACACAAAAATGAGCAGAATACCATGTTTTGGGTAACTTGGAAGAACAAGGTTCTGTTATGGATTGGTAAGGCCTATGTGTTGAACCTCTGTCTGCACCTTGAACCTCTGCAGCATCACTGAGTTCAACTGAGGTAACTCCCAAGTAACTATGCATAGGACTGCATTGCTGTGATTCCCACATTTTATTCATAGCTTGTTTGTTTGTTTGTTCATTTGAGTTGATTGTTTTGGATGTCTGTGTTACCTCCCTTGAGCTCCTGCACTTCAAAATTTAGCAGTACACCACTGCAAATCACAGGTCAGTGCTATTTAGCCAGTAGTAGAGATTCTTCTTATGTGCAGCATCACAGTCTGCTATGGCAACCTAGGCTCATGGGAATAAAGGCTGTATGTACATGCTTTGGGACAGAATAACCTCACATAACAATATGTTGTCTGGAAGAAATTAGTCCACATCATGTGCACTACATCATGTGCTTCAGTTATGAAGGCAGCATGGATGGATCATTGGCTGCTCACCTACTCCAATTCCATTATTTTAAGGGGGCAAGAGGCCTTTAATATGTGCATAAATCCTTGATGCATGTATATTTTATCTTTGGTTACAAATTTATGTGTGAGAAGCCGCCCTATATGATCCCATGCTCATCTAATTAGGAAAAGGGGACTTAATTGTATGTGACTATCTAAGACAGTTACCAGAAAGCAAAACTTATGTCTCTAAACCTATAGAGTACTTTAAAGCGATGAATAAATTTGAATAAGGGACAGGTTTGAGGAAATTGCAATTTGCTTCCTCCAGCAAAGAGGAAGCTCAATTAACTGAATAAATTATTCATCGTGAAATATTTCTCAGCTCTAGCACCATCTCCATCTCCATTTAGTTCTTAGCATCTCTGCTGAGGCTGCTAACAAGGGTACCAATTAGTGCCGGGGAGAGGTGATGAATGTCTTGAGGAAAACAAAATCACCCTCTGCATCTCCTGGTTTGGTATGGTATCATCCACTAAAATGCTGAAAGACAAGAGATCAGTCTAATCTAATCCCAACCAGGATATCAAGTGAAGGTTGTATAAAATCTATGATGGAAATGTGAAATATTCCATCAATTGAAGAGGATTAGATACATTTGCATAATACCTAGGTGCCAGGATTTCATTTTGACATTTAAAAGAAATTAAAATGGCTCAGTATCCATCCTTCACAATAAGAATGCAATTAAATAGAAATCTGTGCCCAACAAAGATATATCTGTTTGGTTTCCATCTTTTAAACATACAAATGAGATAAAAGAAACCCCTTGATTGGATCAACTAGTGATGGCAAGTATCTTAAGCACACACATGCTTCCTGGACTGATTGGCCCTGAAGTACAGCCAATGCCCCAAATGCTTTTTTCTATAAGTGAGAAAAGTAACTGATACCCAGAAATCTTAAAAGAAAAGAAATTTAGTTACATTTGGCATATGGAAAGCTTGGACCTTTACTGAGATCTTTATGCAAATAGCAGGGAAGATTCTGGCAGAAGTCAACACCTTGCACAGCACAGGCATACCAACAGAAAATTGTTCACACATATACGAGCAACTCATTTCTTACATCTTTCTCACACCATGGAACTTGTCCAGCATCAAGCCTTCAATCACATTTCTGGGACATATAATGTAATTAGAGGCTATGGGAACTCGTTTATCACAAATAAATATTATTTGTTTCAATGACCTGGGGAGTGTCCTTCTGTATAGCTGAGAAAGACCTTGGAAACGGCAAAGGTAAAAAGTGTGTGTGTGTGTGTGTGGGGGGGGAATCTTCACAAATTGCCCAAGAAAAACAATACTTCCTAGGACATAATGTTGTGGTCTATAGACAGAATGATTGAATACCAAACTGCAGTACTGCATATATATTAGGCAGGTTTGTGTTTAATATGTTTCAAAATTATGAAAATACAAGATTTTGAATTATGTAAATAAGAGATTTTGTATTATGTAAATATGCTACTTTGTAATTATAATGAATTTTCCATACTGAAAAGCAGTGGGAATCAAGCAGCATGTCATTCTAACTTGTCAATTATGACCTGGCAAGAAAGTACAAATGACATCATATACTTGTTGCAGTGCTGGATCTTTGAAAATGATATTCAGGTGAAAAGTAGAAAATAAAAGGTAGCGGATTTCACATTTGTCAACTTTCAGTTATCACTGATGTTGAACTTCTACCCCTTAAAGATAGGTAAGAGAGAATCGGCAATAGATTTTCTTGTTTTGGTGATGGCAGCTTTGTTTTGATCTTTTGGGAGCTGGTGTTCATATTTTGGGTAACCACTTCCAACCCCCTACTCTTCTCCCGTCTTCACTATTCTCAACATTCCATGCACAAGCACAGGTGCTGCTTGTATGAAATGTTGCCTGCACACCAGAGTTGCAGATACATAATTCACATGAGTGAAGCAGGCCTTTCTCAGACTATCACAGTCATGGATGTTTATGAGCACCACCCAGTTGCAAGCTTGCTGTGGCCCTATTCATTCCTGAATCACTGCTAGGAGAGGCTGCTGCTAAATGTGAGTTAGCCTGTGGAGTGAGTCACATATTATATCTGTGGTACCATGTTCATTCCAACTTTGTGGTCTGAGAGCTGGAGCACTCCTGTTCCTTATTTCCAAGCCTCCCTGAATTGTCCCTGAATGAGCTTACCTTTGCTGTCATGAAACCTTTTATTTTGCAGTCCAATACATTACAAAGTTGGCATTCTGCATACACTGTGGTTCATGAGCCATCCCAATAAATCATGTTCTGAACGGTAATAAACACTGCCATTTCCACTATATGAACAGGAAGTAATAAATAACATAGTGCTAGAAGGATGGTGATTCTGTAGATTACTGCACTGGGGGAGGGGGAGCAGACTCACATTATTCACTTTTAATTATTCTTGCAGGTAGATAAAGCTGTTCATCCTTTTACCCAGCCACTTCCCAAGTACAGGAAATTTTTCAATTGTGGACCAAAGTATCTATTTGGAATCTGATGGGGGAAGGAGTGATGAAGAAAAAAGCTAATTAAGTGACAATCAGATGTGTGTGACCGGCTTCAAGGACAAAAGATGGGGGAGCAAGGACAACAAATTAAAGAATATGGAGCTGTGCATTATTAAATTGTCCCCCTTTTGATAATCAATGAGCCACATAATTGACACTAGGAATGACAGCTCTGTAATTTGGAAGAACTTAGATTGCAAGCTACAAATTATTTATTGTAGAGTACTTCTGCAATAGTTCCATATAAATTTCCACAGAACTCCGATGAGAGGGATGCTGTAGAGTAAGTGGTCTGTAGATGGCAGTTCCACTAAAATTAATTGTGAGCACTTGATTTAGGTTTGACACTTTTGTTTTCACGGAGGTTTTGTCCCTTTAACAGCAATATGAAAGTAAAAACCATGTGTGTGTGTATGTGCATGAAAGACAGAATGACTAACAACAGAGTCTTCAAAAAATATATTTTAAGCAAAAGTTTTCAGCTTCTGCTCTCATCAGTAGCTAGTGAGAGAGAGAGAGAGAGAGAGAGAGAGAGAGAGAAACCAAGGTCAGTCCATCACAGAATCTCTGTGCCATGAAAATGTGTACCTATTTAATGTCTGCCTGTTGCACACAGCTGTTAAAAGGCAGAAACCTTGCCAGGTGAAAAGTGGCAATCAGTACCCATTGAGACACATATAAACACACACATCCCCTACGCATTGATATCTTTGCCTTCTAAAATATAAATATACTATGATGCAAACAGACACACACAAAGCTGCCACAATATAATTTTCCTTACTCCCTGTTCCTAAATTCTCGATTATCTGATGTCTCAACCCTCCCTCGAACACCACCCACAAGCATTTCAAACTGAAGTCAGTAGGGGATGCAAATATTTCATATATTTTAACATAGCCTCATTTTTATTAAGGTGGCAAAATAAGAATTTAAGAGGTCTCAGCATAGCCATACTTACTTAAATGCTTTGACAGTATAAATGCAAATACAATCTAGTTGTCTATAAACAGAGCTAGCAGATGGGGACATGACCTGTGAAGGTCACATCACTTTTTTGTGCTACGGCTCTGATGAAAATAACTGGCCTGTTTAGGAGATATTAATAAGTCATTGTCATTCTCTACAGTAGACTTTTAGGTAGGGATGGGGGAGAATTTCTCCACGAAACTTCGGGGGGCCGAGTGCCAACGTGTTCGGCCCCCCGAAGTAGTTTCGGGGAGAAATTCTCCACACACCCCCGCACCCCCCCCGGGACGGGACTTACCTTTCCCGAATGTCCCTCCTGGCGGTGGGTCCCGGCGGCGGTTCGTCAGGTCTTCGACAGGGGCAGAGTAAAGATTTACGTAGACTACAGCGACCAAATAAGGAACGCGAATGGCGGCTCCCTATGGGGGCCGCCATTTGCGTACGTGCTTTTTTTTTTTTTTTTAAAGTCACCCGTGATAGGCTACGTGACAATTAACATAGCCTATCACGGCTGACTTTGCAGATCTAGCCGTGATAGGCTACGTTAATCATCACGTAGCCTATCACGGGGGCGTTTTTTTTTTTAACTTTTTATTTCGCGGCCGGGCGAGGCGAGGCGCCTCCTCCCCGGCCTGTATTTCAGCCGGGCGAGGTGGGAAGCCTCCCCTCCCGGCCTGAACTTCGGGGGGAGCAGCGAAGCGCCTCCCCCCACCGCGAAGCAAGCTGCGAGACCAGGTAAGTGGCTTTCGTGCAGCCCTACTTTTAGGCTGCAATCCTATACACACTAACCTGGGAATAAGTCCCATTGAACTCCATGGGGATTTCTTCCCTGAAGACATGCATACAATTGTACTGTTGATCTCTCATGCCAGTCGCATACATGAGGGCCAAAAAAGATGTGGCAGCAGCAGTTCCATGTGTTTAAATAGCGAACTCCTTCTATCATGTCAAAAGAGCAAGGTGGGGGTTCAGATTTTAAAGGTAAAAGGGTGCATGGGTAAAGAGAGCTTGACCCTCCCACCAACCATAGCTTATTCCCCACAGCTCTCCCTGTATCCCCATGCTCTTCTCCCAGCTAAGGGCACAATCCTTTGGCCACTAGTCAGAGGCTAGATGGCCATAGGATAGGTCAGTTCCCAGGAACCAACCTCCACCCCCTCCCGCACTACCTCGTAGGCAGCACAGATCAGACTTGATCTCTGTGCTCGTAAGAGCTGCAAGGAGCAGTGAAAATGGGGCATTCCTGGGGGCAGGGCAGGGCGGGGAGAGCTTTCTGCCGCTTCCTATGCATTGTCCAGAATCCGCCCCCCCCCCCCCGCTCCTATTTCAAGCATCTAGACAGCAGAAATAGGCTGTCTAGCCATGAATGCAGGGCAGCTGATGCATTGGATAGGTGGTCACCTCCGAGTTCAGAGGCAATCACCTATCCCGATAGGATTGTGCCCTAAAGGTATTAAAGTCCAGCTGAAGAGAAAAACACTATGGTAGAAAGAGGCAGGCTATGTAAAGTAAGGCCACAGGTGAGAGGAGGATTCTGTATTCTGCACCTGCACACCCTTCTTGCTTTTTAAAATTAGCCTCCCCTGCTTTGTTTATGTGATAGATACAATTCCATGTTCAAGCACACAGAAATGTCTCTGTCGCATTTGGCTTGGCCCTAGGATATTAATGTAGCTATCATTTTAGAATATTCAGGCTGAACTGCGAAGCTCCTTGTAGGGCAAATGTTAACCCCAAATTACTTTTCAGCCGGCCAAATTCTACAGGGTTTACAAGCAAACATGGGTAATTTCTACTCTATAGAAAAACTGTCATTTTTAAAATGAGAAACTAGAGTTGCTAATTCATGCATCAAAGTAGAGAAAATCCCCTCTGAAATTGTAACTAATTTAAAGACATCCTTTGTCGCTCAGCCAAAATAATATCTGTTGCCACCTATCTTCTCTAGCAGGGCTTGGTGAATTAAACTGAACAGCTATACACTGATTATAGAGAAGGTTTCCCCTGTTAAAGGTGCAGGAGCCCTGCCAGGAAGAAAAAAAAAAAAAAGTGGCTGCCATGTTGCATAAGTAGCATAACTAACTGACCTTGTGAAAAGTCTGTTTGAGGTGGATGAACTTCTATAGACCACAGTGTTTTGTGGGTGTTGATGCAAAAATCAACAAAATCAGCATAAAGGTATACCACCGTCTGAAAATGCACATGGTTATTCAAAGAGATGAAAATGTTTATTTATTTAAATGTATATCAAAATGGTGCTCAAGATGGATAACAACAATAAAGTCGAGATTAACACAAGAACATAATTAAGATGCAATATAAAAACAAATAAATTAAAAACATTTAAAAACACAACAGTGAAAGAAGTAAACAGCACCCAACCCATGTGTCTTCCAACATCCCTCTTCACATCTTACATTCCACTGATCAGATATGCCCCCATCCAACTAGGCAACCTGAATGTGAAAAGCCTACCCAGGAGCTATGTTAGCAATTATTCATCAGGGGTCAGAAGAACACACACACATCTCTTTGGAACAACTCGCATAAGTGAGTGACAGTTAGCAAGCTACAATGTTCTGCTTAAATCAGGGGTACAAAAAGGGAAGCTTGTGGTCTGCATGTGACCCACCAAGCCATTTCTGGCAGCCCACCACATCTCCAACATTTGCTGTGGTGGTGGCACTGCCAGGGTATCTCAGACTAGCAAGGGAATCCCTTCCTTATCTCCAGTCTCTGATGAGAGCCCAGAGATAAGTGATGTCCTTGCTCACGCTAGTGCTAGTGTGGATGAGAAATCTGGGATAAGGATCTCTTCCTAGGGATGTACGGACTGTGTAAAATCTGCTCCATCTGTGTTTCATGGAATGTCAGGTGGCTTTTGTTCTGTCATCCACCCACAGATGGACGCAAATTGTTTTTTTCCATCGTGTGGAAAAGTATGCAAATAATTACCTAAGAAGTACTTACATAATTTACCTCAGTACGTAACATTTAGCATATTTTCCCCCATTCCCCCAACATTTCCTCAGCAGAAACTTATATATTTTCCTACCAATTTATAATATATGCGTAAATTTTGGGAAAGTGAAAAAATCATCCGAAAGTCCATAGACTCTGTGTGAGATGAGGGGGGTCGCTCCGCAGCAGATTCCTCAGGTCGGATTCGTAGAAATCCGAGCTCGTTTTAGTCCGTCTCGCATTTCTCCAGCATCTCTATCTCTTCCGAGTGCTAGCAAGGGAATCCTTTGCATTTCTCTTGCTAGCGATAGGGAGGGGATTCCCTTGCTAGCGCCAGTGCTCGCACTAGCAAGGGAGATGCACACAA
Organism: Heloderma suspectum; assembly: GCF_057233095.1. NCBI lineage: Eukaryota > Metazoa > Chordata > Lepidosauria > Squamata > Helodermatidae > Heloderma > Heloderma suspectum. The sequence goes on along the minus strand of NC_139460.1, from coordinate 53,632,852 downwards.
ATGTGCATGCAAGCGCATGCAAGTCTGAAGGCTCCCTTGTTAGAACTGGCAAGGGAAACACCAGGCTTGTGGGTGTGTGGGTGGGGTCCTCTCCCCCATGGTGCCCAGTGCAGCCCTTGAGGCCAGAAATGTTGTGCACCTCTGGCCTAAATGGAACTCGGGGTGACTCTAGCCTCGCAAGCAGCGATGGCCTATTCTGCTGCACTCTTTCAGTGGTTATACTTCTCCCCTCCAAATCCCAACAGGGCTCCCCTTTGCCTGCCTATCCGTAGAGGGTAAAAGCTTCAGAGCCTTCTGTTCTCAAACTCAAGGTCTGTCCTTATTTGTAAAGCTAAACGCAATGAAATTTCAAAGCGGTGTAGTTTTAAATAAGTCACTGTGAGTGAGCTGGAGGGAGTGCGGGGTGAGGAAGCCTCACTGTGTACACCAAATGGCTACAAATAGTATCTGCTGCTGGAATGAAAAATTAAGCGGTGCCAGAGAGCATGTTTAGGAAGAGCGAGGCCTTTTACTGATGGAGATGGCATTGATCCTATAAAATTAATCTGCCGCATTTGAACACTGAAAAGCTGAATACCCCAGGAGACAGAGAGACTGCAAGTACTAGCAATAAAATTAAAAAGATGTGGCTGGCTTGGGAATACCTTCCTTCCTTCCTTCCTGATAATGGCAGTAGAAACAAAAACAGGCTTCAGCAGAAGCCACCAAATCAGCTAATTAACTATATAATTTGTGTCTGGTATTTGCTGCCCTTAATGATGGCTCATTCAGCTTCAGCTATCAGTGGAAGAAAACAGGATGGACATTTGGAAACCTCTTTTGAAAAATGCCTGGGTTTTTTTGTATATTTGGAAAGGGGAGGTAATTATTGCATTGCTACTGATGGGTTGCAATGTCACACTGTGGTCTAAAACTCCAGTAAACATGCAAAGAATTATAGGAATAAAGAAAACAGGTAATAATAGATAAAGACAGCATTTTTTTTTTAATAGCCCTCACTGGTTCGCTAGGGTATAATTACAGGACCTGCTTCCAATTCTTTCTGTGTAAAAATAATTGGTGCATACAGGAGATGGATTTGCTCATAATAAATGAATCTCCTCTGGATGAGGCAGAATGATGTTGGGTGTGGATATCCTGAAATGACAGCCTAATATAGCTGCAGTGATGCTAGGGGTGACATGATTAGCTTTCAGTTTTTAGATGTCACATTACAATGGAAGCACAGTTTACATCCAGCCACAGGTAACAAAAGGCAAATGCAGTGGCAGCTTTATAATGTGGTGATTCTAATTAAGTTAATTACATCATCCTCATCTTTTCATCAGGCTGTCACAAAAATGTGCCAAACACTGGGCAACTGTTGCCATTAGCTTTGGCCCAGGCAATACAGGGAAGCTAAGTGTGTTTCTGTGGGGAATGAGCAAGGCTGAAAGGTAAAAAAACAAATCCAAAAACAAAAACATAATAGGATAAATGGCATAGCAAGTCTCCAGATCATTAAAAAAGAAAAACTAAACAAAAAAATCTCCTTCCTGCATCAGTAGTGACCAAAATCTCATGTCAGCTCTTTTCTTAAGTTACATTATACAATATGAATCAGTGGTGTTGGTGAAATTTCTGTTGCAGGGGTATGGGGAAATGCTTTTCTTTTTATCCTTTTGGCAAAGGCCATTAAGAGGATGGAAAATACCAACTATCTTCTTTTTTCCAGCAGGTGATCCCTTCAGATCTAGCACTGAAGCTGACAGAGGGAGAGACTAACTGCTTTTGAGATGATAGATAGATAGATTAATCAAAAGCAGTTAGTGTTAAGTGTGTGTGTGTGTGTGTGTATTATAGTTTTAAGTTTATACATACACACACACACACACATACATACATACATATATATATATATATATTCTCCGTAAGAAACATTTGAAGTCTTTATTGAAAATAATGGTACACAAATACTACTTTCATAAATATGTATATATTTCACTGGATCCAGACTAAATGGGTAGAGCTTAGTTCCCATTGAAATAATTTAATTATTTAACTTCAGTTCCACTGTTTTTAGTGTGAACTAAGAGCAACTTATTCTGGATCCAACCCATTACATTTATTTACTTACTTACTTACTTATTTATTATTTTATTTTATTTATTTCATTTCTATACTGCCCAGTAGCCGAAGCTCTCTGGGTGGTTCACAAAAATTAAAACCAAACAACACACAATAAAACAATTTAAAATATATAGAACATTAAAACCACAATATAACAATACAACCACAATAAAACCTAGAAGCAGTGCAGGAGTTTAAAATACAGATTTAAAACAGCAAAGATAAAAGTTTACGAAGCTAAAATGATAAAATGCCTGGGAAATAAAAAGGTCTTCACCTGGCACCGAAAGGAATACAATGTAGGTGCCAGGCGAACCTCACCAGGGAGCTCATTCCAGAGTCGGGGTGCCACAGCAGAAAAAGCCCTCCTCCTAGTAGCCACCCGCCTCACTTCCTTTGGCAGGGTCTCACAGAGAAGGGCCGCTGAGGATGATCTTAAGGTCCGGGCAGGCACATATGGGAGGAGGCGATCCTTCAGATAACCTGGCCCAAGCCGTTAAGGGCTTTAAATGTTAATACCAGCACTTTGAATCGGGCTCGGAAATGGACTGGCAGCCAGTGCAGGTGGAAAGTACTGGCGTAATATGAACTCGCAGGCCAGTCCCTGTTAACAATCTTGCTGCCCTATTTTGGACCAGCTGAAGTTTCCGGACCATTTTCAAAGGCAGCCCCATGCATAACACATTGCAGTAATCCAGACAAGAAGTTATCAAAGCATGGATAACTGTAGCTAGGCTATCTCTGACCAGATGAGGGCGTAGTTGGTATACCAGCCTAAGCTGAGAAAAAGTGCTCCGTGCCACTGAGTTCACCTGTGCCTCAAGTGACAGTTCTGGATCCAAGAACACCCCCAAACTACGAATGTGATCATTTAGGGGGAGTGCAACCCCCTCCAGAACAGGTTGAATATCACCTAGCCGGGAAGATGAACCACCCACTAACAGTACCTCTGTCTTGTCTAGATTGAGTTTGAGTTCATTGGCCCTCATCCAGTCCATTACCATGCCCAGGCACTGATTCAGAACAGCCACTGCCCCACCTGCTTTTGATGAGAAAGAGAGGTAGAGCCAGGTGTCATCCGCATATTGATGGCACCTCAGCCCACACATCTGGATAACCTCCCCCAGTGGTTTCATGTAGATGTCAAACAGCATGGGGGATAAAATAGAGCCCTTTGGAACCCCATGGCACAATTGCCATGGCACAGAGCAATAATCCCCCAGCACCACCTTCTGGAATCGGCCATCCAAGTAGGAGTGGAACCACTGCAGTGCAGTGCCTCCAACTCCCAACCCAGACAACCTATCCAGAAGGATACCATGGTTGATGGTATCGAAAGCTGCTGAGAGGTCCAGGAGAATCAACAGGGTTGCACTCCCCCTGTCCCTCTCCCAGCAGAGGTCATCCCACAGGGCGACCAAGGCAGTTTCCGTTCCAAAACCAGGCCTGAAGCCAGATTGAAATGGATCTAGATAATCCATTTCATTCAACAGCGCCTGGAGCTGTCCTACAACCACGCGCTCAAGCACCTTGCCCAGGAAGGGGATGTTGGCCACTGGCCTATAATTGTTAACATCCTCTGGGTCCAGGTTAGGCTTTTTCAGGAGTGGTCTAATTACCACCTCTTTTAAAGCAGCAGGCACCGCTTTAAATATTTACATAGGCTAAAATGACGAATCAAAAAGGGACGCAAATAGCGCCCGCTATGCTATTTGCGTTCCGCTTTATTTTCGCCATAATAGTCTACATAAATATTTACGTAGACTAAGACGGTGAAAAATAAGGAACGTAAATGGCGGTGGCCATAGCCGCCGCCATTTGTGTATGCTGCTGTTTTTGGTTTTTTACCCAGCAGCCACCGTGGCTGGAAATCCGGCTGCGGACAGCCCTGGGCTGGCTGGCTGCTCCATGGACCCCCCGCGGAGCACAGCAGACCGTCGAGGATTCTGGGGGGAAGGACTGGATCGCCTTCCCCCTCCTTGAGGATTCCAGGGGGAGGGACGGAATGCCTCCCCCCCCACCATGAACAGAATCTGCGGAAAGGTAAGTGACTTTCGTACATCCCTAACCATAACATGCCTTCTGTCAGCTGGGCAGCACAGAATAAGTGCTACAGAGTAGGGATGTACAAAAGTGCAGAGTAGGGATGTATGAAATCTTTACGTAGCCTATCACGTCTTGTAAAAAAAAAAAACCCTGACAAGACTGCAAATGGCGGTGGCGGCAGCTGGTCGGAAGACCAGCCGCCACAGCCGCTGCTGCCGAAGCTGCCGCCGGAGCTGCCGCTGCCCGGAAGATCTGCCCCAGGTAAGTCTCATCCCAAGGGGGATCCGCGGGGGGGTGGGGTGGGGGGGTGGCAGGCCATTCCACCACAGATTTCGGGGGAATCACCCGAAATCGTCATGTAGCCTATCACGGGGGCGAGATCACGTAGCCTATCACGGGGGCGAGATTCCATCACCGAGATCCGTGGTGGAATTCTCTGACATCCCTACTACAGAGCCATGTTTTAAGGCTGTTAATGTCTGTGGAATACCACCACCCGGGGCAGGACATGGCCTGTGGCATTTAAATTCTTCTCTAGAGCACTATCTTTCGAGATAAACACTTTGACTTAGATAAATATTAGCCGAATTACTATTTTCAACCTGTCTGAGTGTACGAAGTGCTCCAAAGGATGCTCCAACTACAACTGACATTTTCCATTCTCACTAATAGAAAACCATTGGCAAATGACTAACCATAAGACAAAATCATAGACATTCAAACTGAGATTATGGTTGAAAGATTTCCTTTTCCTATGTTTTCATTGCACCTGGCTATATTTTTCTAGTGCTAAAGTGATGGACACATTCAAGTGAGCAAAATCCACTATGAGTATTTGAGCACTATGAAACAAGGTGATGGGGGAACAGGAGCAAAACGCCAGCTGAATCTCACACAGTAAGCACTTTCTCTCTCACCTCAAACCAAAGCACATTTGCTGGAATCAAATCCCGTTGTTTGCAAAGAATCTTACTTCTGAGCAAATGTGTTTACATTCTCTCCTCCAACGCACACGTTCTTTCTCTCTGCCTAGGAAATAGAAAGCGAATAGGACATGACAGACATACAGAAAAAAAATGCTGGATGGTTTAGATAAAAGCAAACAGGGAACAGCTATTCTTCCATTTAATAGGGGAATGCAGAGGCACCTGCTGAATCTTACATGCAGCATTTTTGTTATTTTTCCACATAGTGCACAATCAATCTGTGGCATGAGATAAAGGTCAACATTATTACCTGAATTCACAGGTATGTAGTTTGGGGGTACTTTTGGATTTATCGTTGTCATAAGAAATCCAAGTGAATTCTGTGGTGAGGAGTGCCTATTACCAGCTTTGGCTGGTATGTCAGCTATGCTGATCCCTGAAAATGGATAGCCTGGCCACTGTAGTCCATGCACTGGTAATCTCGTGTTTAGATTATGGCAATGTGCTTTATGTGGGGCTACCCTTGTGCTTGGTCTGGAAGCTGCACCTGATGCAGAATCTGGCAGTGAGGATGCTGAGTGGGGCACCTGGCCATGCACATCTTACACCAGTATTGAGGCAACTGCACTTGCTACCTATTAGCTACCAAGCCAAGTTCAAGGTCTTGCTGTTGGTAGGGATACACGAAACTCCCCTTACCTGGCTCTGCCGGGTTCCTCTGAGGGGGGGAGGCGCTCCGTCCCTCCCCCCGGAATCCTTGCCAGCTGGCTCTGCTCCGTGGGGATTCCACGGAGCCGCCGGACATCCGGCCCCTGGCTAGCAGGGACGCAACAAAACGTTTGCGTCCCTGTAGTCAGCCGTAATAAGCTACATAAAGACTTACGTAGCCTATCACGTCTGGCTTAAAAACACACACACACGTGCGTACGCAAATGGCGGCGGCTACGGCTGCCACCATTTGCGTTCCTTATTTTTGGCCGTCTTAGTCTACGTAAATATTTACGTAGACTAAGACGGCGAAAATAAGGGGGAATGCAAATAGCGTCCGCTACGCTATTTGCATTCCCCTTATTTTCGCTGTCTTAGTCTACGTAAATATTTACGTAGACTAAGACGGCCAAAATAAGGAATGCAAATGGTGGCAGCTGTAGCCGCCGCCATTTGCGTACGCGTGTTTTTTTTTAAGCCAGACATGATAGGCTACCTAAGTCTTTACGTAGCCTATCATGTCTTGTAAAAACAAAAACAACCCCCCCACACAAGACTGCAAATGGCAGTGGTTGCAGCCGGTCGGAAAACCAGCCGCTGCTGCCGCCAGAGCTGCCGGAGCCACCGCTGCCCAGAAGATCCGCCCCAGGTAAGTCTCGTCCCAGGGGGGATCCGCGGGGGGTGGGGGGTTGGCAGGCCGTTCCGCCACGGAGTTCGGGGGGCCAAATGCACTGGCATTCGGCCTCACTGACATCCGTGGCGGAATTCTCTGCCATCCCTACATATGAAACGTTGAATAACTTGGAACCAGGTTACCTGGCAGATTTCCTCCCTCAATACAGACCTGCTTGAGCATTAAGAGAATCGGATGAGTTCTTTCTGGTTGTTCTATGATCTGCAGATTGCCATCTTGGGGAACTCGCAGCAACCAGGAAGTGGGCCTTCTCTGTGGTGGCCCCCACCTTGCAGAATGCCCTCTCTGCTGCTATTTGGAAGGCAAATGTAGGTGCCTGTAAAGGAGCCATCTTTTTTCCCAAGCCTTCCCTGAATGATTGTGCTGCCCAGTTGGTTCATATAGTACTTATTGTGTTTTTAGTTTTGGTTTTAAATATTTTAAACATTTATACTAATGAGCGTTTGTATTTATTATGAGGTATTTAAACTTTTGAATTTGTAAACTGCGTAGAGATATATATATATATATATATATATATATATTAGATATGCTAAGTGCCAGGGCTGACCCAAGATATTTTGCTGCCTGAGGCAAACTAGAAAATCCCAACCCGGTACAACTTGACTAGGCAATGGGACAGTTACCAGAAGAGAAGCAGTGGAATAAATCTTTGTCTCAAAGAAAATATTTGGGTGGCACCAGTTGGGGAAGGCTGTGCTAAAGCAACAAAGTGAATGTAGACCTGTAAAGAGTGCTTAAAAATAAGTATAGCTTATTTTTCAAATTTCCCCAAAATGTCTGTTTTTTTTCCTGAAAAAAATGGGAAAAAATTGTTTCTTCCCATGGCTTCAAAAATTTTCAGAAATGTTATATCTCTCATTGTGAGGAGTGGGGGTGGGGGGATCTTGTACACCACTTTTAGTTCCTGGAGAAAAGGTGGAATATAAATGTAATCGTATAAAGAGTAGATATAGTTGAGAAAAAAACAACATGATTTTTACAATATGCTAAATTAGTTCAAAACAAGCCACCCAAGCATGAAAAATGAACATTTTTGCATTGCATGGTTTCTTATAATGTGCACATGTGGACATATATGAATAAAAGTAAGATGCTTCAAATGATTATCAATGGCCCTGATGGCATTTGTCAGTTGGGTGGTATAAAAATCTAAGTAATTAATTATTTAATTAAAATACCTGGCTTTGAGACTAAATTTACAGAGATCTTGGGAAGGCAGGCATGCAAGGCTGCAATCCTGTGCACATGTATCAGAGAGAGAGCCCAATTGGCAATTGAACACACTGGGACTGATTTCTGAGTAATATGGATAGGATTATGTGATAAATCCTAAAAACTGGCACAAACCAACTCTCACAATGGATATTCATAATTCAGTAGCTGAACAAGTCATCATCATTCTTCCCATTTGCACCACCCATATGTTTCCATCTTTTTATGGTCATCAAGACGTGAAAGAAACTTTTCTATAAAGTTTCTCTACCACACCCTGCGCTGTAAAGCATGAAAAGGCACCAATCCTAAACACACTTCCTGAGGGAGCTGGTGTGTTGCTGTGGCCCAGTCTCCTTTCCTGTCCTGGAATTTTGGAAGTGGGATAGGAGGGTGTCCTAGCTGGTTCTGGCTGCTGGTACTAGAGATGCTGGAGAATTCTGCCATGGACTCAAATGAGGCTGGATTCCAAAGAATCCGACCTCTGGAGTCCACAGCAAAGTGGCTGCACTTACCTCCAGGTTTGGAGGAGTTCCCACGGGGCAGCTCTCCGGCTCCCTATAAGATGCAGTACACTAATGACAGCTGCCATTAGCTTATTGCAGGAAAGTTACAGCTATAAATGGCATATTGTATGCCATTTGTGGCCATAAAGCACTTGCTTTGACCTCAATACAGCCATAAACAGCTGCAATTTGGTCAAAGTCAGTGCTTTACGGCTGCAAATGGCATACAATATGCCATTTATGGCTGTATTTTTCCCACAATAGGCTAATGGCATCTGCTGTTAGTGTATTGTGTCTGATAGAGAGCCAGAGAGCCGCTCTGCCAACTGCAGCAGACACGGCTGGGCTCCAGAGGATTCCGCAGGGCCCTGAGTGGCCTGAATTGCCCCTCCACGGACCCCCCCCAAATGGACAGTGGGGGGTTCATACATCCCTAGCTGGTGCTGGAGAATAGTTTGGAGAACTGCCAAGAACAAGTTTAGGCATTAGGAGCTTTAAGGGTGCTGCAGAAATGTGAGTCCCTACACAGCCAGCCCCAAACCTCAGTCACACATATGAAAATCAGCTTTATGTGTTCTTTTAATAAAAGGTTCAAAACTATGGGGGCATATTTTCAAGAGGAAGAGAGTCTGGAAATTCACATCTCCACACCCTTACTTCGTAGAGGCCTATGGTATCTAAAAGTTATGGTGAAAAAGGAGAACATAGAAGAAGAAGAGGAAGAGGAAGCAGCAGCAGCAGCTTATATAATCAAAAAATTAAGTTTCAAACAGCTATGTAATTTTTTAAACATGCATGAGATCAGTTTTATAAGGACACTATTTTATTTTTTAAAATGTGTGTATATGAATCCTATTTGTTTACAGTACCAATTATCTTTGGAATGGATTAAGCACACACCTAAAAGGCAGCAGAGGGGGGAGGGGAATTAGAAGGACAACCCCCCCCAGCACTGACTGAAAGCATTCCAGCCAACATTTATGCATCAGTGATCAAATTTCAAATAGTGATTCCTTTTGCTATTTGCTTTGAGAAGGATTGACACTAGGTGAGGATGATAGTAATTTATATTTTAATGTTTTTTAGGGATGTCGGAGAATTCCACCCTGGACTGAAATGAGGCCAGATTCTTTGGAATCCGGCCTCCAGAATCTGCAGCAGAACAGCTCAATTTACCTCCAGCTCTGGAGGATTTTCCATGGGCCAGCACTCCAGCTCCGTAACATTTGCGATACAGTAATGGCAGCCACCATTCCCGTATTCCTGGGAGAAATACAGCCACAAATGGTGTAGTGGATGCCACTTGCAGCTGTAAAGCGCTATTTCTTTAACCTAAATAGAGCCGTAAACGGCTGCAATTAGGTTAAACTCAGGGCTTTATGGCTGCAAGTCGCATCCAATATGCCATTTGCAGCTGTAGTTCTCCCAGGAATATGGTAATGGCGGCTGCCATTACCGTATCGCAAACGCTACGGAGTCGAAGTGTGGTTCTGAGAAAGCCTCCGGATGTGGAGCCACTCTGGAGGATTCTGGTGGGGAGGAACAGATTGCCTCTCCCCCCCCCCCATGGACACCACTGTGGACCAGAAGGTAGGGAATCCGTCCATCCCTAATGTTTTTTCAAATATATATATATATACACACACACAGATATCTATATGTATATCTATACACACACACACACATATATATATATATACATATATATATATACACATATACATATACATATACACGCACATGTACACACATACCTTGGTGCTGCCATGTGCTTGCTTTCCATCCTCTTTGTGATACCCAGAACCCAAGTCCAGGCGTGTGAGCTGTGCCCACCCTTCCCCTTTCCAAGCGCCTCTCAAGTGTAGCTATGTATACACTAACAGGCCAGGCAGGTGACTTCTCAGAAACGGTGCGCTGTTGCTTTAATTTGAGTGGGGGGGGGCAGGGCGGCCTCACCCAGGAGCTGCTGCCTGCCATGTCCTGGGCTGGAGTTGTTTTTTCCCACCTTCCCCTTTCCCGCCTTCCCCATCCACGCTTCGGTGGCCCTGAGAAAGAGAAGGGACTGAAGATGACTCCAGCCATTTCCTTCCCCTGCAGCAACATGCTGGATGGGTTGGGAAAACCCAGCAGGCAATTGGGCGCAGCTTGCTTGCTTGCTTGCTTGCTTGCTTATTTATTTATTTATTTATTTATTTATTTATTGCATTTATATCCTGCCTTTTTCCTCTTGCAAGGAACCCAAGGCGGCTTACATTATCCTCCTCCTCTCCATTTTATCCTCACAACAACAACCCTGTGAGGTGGGTTGGGCTGAGAGTCTGTGACTGGCCCAGAGGCACCCAGTGAGCTTCCATGGCCAAGTGGGGACTAGAACCCGGCTCTCCCGGCTCCCAGTCTGTCACTCTTGCCACTACACTACACTGGCTCTCTTGAGCGAGTGTGTGTGTGGAAACCATATAACAGTGTGTGAGCAGTGTGGTGGTGGGGGGCAGCAGCTGCAGCAGGTGGGTGCCAAGTGGACAGAGCGAGGGGGAACCTGGCAATGAGTGTCGTGGCTGCAGGAGGAGCAAAGAGCAGTATCTGGTACAGGAGGGAAGCGGTGGCGGCCTTACCCTGCCTCTCCTTAGAGGGCATGCCTCCTAATTCAGGAGCTTCCCTTTGTATAATGAATGGGCCGGCCCCAGTAAGCCAGTATATAAATGGATTAAATAGATAAAAGGGTAAGACATTTTCACAGAAGATGGTTGAGACGTGAACCCTTGTTCTCATGGTATTCCTAAGCCTTACTCTCCTTGAAGCTGTGAATACATTGATGGAGAACTGAGCATAGCTTCCCCTGCATTGTTACACACTCTCTCTGAAATGTCTGGAAGTGGGTTGACTTACACATTTCCTGTCCATCTTGACAAATAGCCACTGGCATACTTATTTTACATGAACTTTCCTCTTCTGTTTCAAATAGACTACTTTTTAGCAAGGTCACTTTCACGGGAAATGTTTTAACAGATACGGTGAGAGAGAGGTTTCTTTGAAATCTTCCATCAAAGCAGTGAGCAAACATGAATGAACTAAGCCTCATGAGGTTGATAAGCATCATTATGAAGCCACCTGCCTGCATTTCATCTGTGAAGCATTTTACAAATGGGACAAGTATAGCTTAGGAGTGATAGGATGGACTGAGTTCCTGAGAAAAGATAGCATAAAACACTGACCCATATCTGCACTTTACAAGATGCAAGTGAGTTTGAAGAGTTAAAAACATTCAAGACAAAGGAAGAGGATATCCTTGTACCGTTGACACTTTTCTCTTGGTACTGTTCATCCTGGCTTCAAGTGTGACCCACGTAGAGGCTCATAGCGAAATACGAAATACCACCTCACATAGCATTGATACAGGAAACAGGACTGGGACCATGTAACATCAACAATCTCTGCATGTGTGCAGAAGCCTGCCACAGTATGCAGGGTCACAAAAGTTTTCCACCGTATGACAGAATAGAAAACATTTGCACTTGCACAGAGTGCTGTAACCCTTCATGCATTCTTAGATATTGGGGCATGTGCACCATGAAACGAATCTTTGCTAGGGCTGTGCACTGCTTCGGCCCGAAGCCCAAGTTGAAGTGGGCTGTTTCGGGCCCCTTCTGAGGCAAAGTGCAGGGGGCACAAAGTGACCAGGAGTGGGCTGGGGGCTCTTTGAAGCACTTTGGTGCACATTGGAGCTTTGGCCCAGCCACGCCGGCACCTCCAGCTCCTTACCTGAGCCATCACGAGGAGGAGTCACCATCATCGTCACTGCCACCACCATTGCCACCTCCACTGCTGCTGTCTCCACCATCACCGTTGCCTCCACTTCTTCTGTTACCACTGCCACCATTGCCACCAGGGCTGCCAGCTCCTGAGGCATTTTAAAAATGGCGACTCCCTACCACAACAGCGGGCATGCATCCAGGGCTCAGGAGCTCATGGCGGCGGTGATGCCAGCAGTGACAGTGGCAGCTGTGACAGCTGTGGTGGAGGCGGCAGCAGCGGTGATGGCAGTGTTGGTGTCTTGTGATGGCTGCCAGCGCATGTCCCGACCCGAGCGCCCAGCTAAGGAGCTGGGGGCTTGCGCAGCATGTCCAGGGCATGGCGGGGGGCGGGGAGCTTGAAGTGAGATTTGGCCAGCCAAATCCTGCTTCAGGTTCCCCTGAATCAGCCCGAAGCAAATTGGGTCTGCCTCAGAAGCCCCGAAGTGGCTTCCGAGTCGGTTTGGGGAGTCCATGAACAGCCCTAATCTTCTCTATGGTTTGGTCATCATGTTCTACATCCTACTGACAAATTGATAACAAACAAATCACTGAGTCCCATGGTCTCCATCTGAAAGATCTGAAAGAACTCATATGTGGAACTGCTGATCTTTTAACAGAAATACGTAACATTTCCCAAAGATTATTAGCATCTGCATCAGAGGGCTTGAAAGTGGCCAATGTAACATCAGGTTTTCAAAGGGGATCCCGGGGCATCCTGGAAATTAGAAGCCAGTTAGTCTGTTCCAGGTAAATCAGTGGAAAGTGTAATTAAAGATAAGATTATCAAGCATATAAAAGAACAGTTCTTGCCGAAGGATAATCTCCGTGGCTCCTGCAAAAGTAAGTCCTGTTTCACTAACTTTAGAGTTCTTTGAGAATGCCAACAAACATATGGAAAGGGGTGATATGGAAGACATGAGCCCTATGCAGGTGTTTTCTTACCTGGGGAGGTGTTTTCTTACCACATGAGCAGGGACAATGCTCCAGTCCCACACCCCTCTTTGCATGTTGCTGTTGCCCTCTATTCATAGAAGGCAATGTCTGAGGAGGAGAGTCTCCTGAATCTGTGGAGGCTCTCCACACAAGCCAGAATGCTGGTTTTCCAGCATTCTGGCTCACATAGATAGTGCCCACGGATACAGGAGGCTCTCCTCTTCAGACATCATGCTCCATGAGCAGAGGGTGATGGACGTGATGAGAGGGGCAGGGCTAGAATGCCTTCTCTCCCTGCATGTTTGAGCTACCCAGGTAGGAGAATGCTTGAATAGGGCTCCTGTGTACTTGGGATTTTAAAAGGCTTTTGAAAAAACTCCCTCACCAAAGATTCATGAGCAAGCCAGTCATCATGGGATAAGAAGAGAGGTTCTCATATGGATCAGTAACTTGTTAAAGAACAGGAAGCAGAAAATAAGAATAAATGGAGGGGTGTAAATAGTGAAGTGGTTATTTGCAAGAAAATTCGAAACCATTTTTTGTTCACGTTTCTCCCAATGCATGCATTTTGTATGCATTTTACCTAATATACACGTTTTCTTCATATAATGCATTTTAATGTCATTTTCTGCCATCTATGCATCTTTGCATACATGCATAGTCCTCCATTCAACAGCCTTGCCACCCCTGGAAGAGGTTAAAACCCTTTAAAAAGGGTTTATGAATATACTAGGCTTGTGGATAAATGGGTCAGGAAATATTTTGTTAGGCTTACAGAACAAAACGCTTATGTAGTTATCCACCAAGAAATCTGGCAGATTTTATAAATACTGGGTGTGTGTGGGGGAACTGGCTGTCCAAGGTAAAGCAAAGAGGTCTTGGCCATTATTCAAGCCAGGCTAGAGCTTGACAACCAAGTCCCAAAGGGTCATATATATGTAGACAATATGCTTGTGTTAATACCATCTCAACAAGATTTTAAACCCCATAACCTCCCTAATCAAGACAAACTTACATGTAACAAGGACCAATTTAAGGGACTCACATGCTTTCACCACTGAACTGCGAACGTGAAAGATTGCTGAGAACAACGAAAATATGTTTCTATTAAATTTATACTGTATTCCTACAGCTTTTGTTTCAGTCATGAAAACCATTCCATACAAAAAGGGATGGGCAAACTCGCCATGGTCTGGGTTGTGTGCTGCTTGCTGGAACCACTCCAGCCAGCTGCCCCTGCTCCCTATGTGCAGCAAGTCACTGGGTATCCGTGAGCACCCACAGAGCAGCCACCTGATCCCTTGCCAAGCCACCATTTTGTAGGGATGTTGGAGAATTCCGCCACGGACTCCAGTGAGGCCCCAGAGTCCATGGCGGAATGGAACAATCCCCCCCGCCACCCCGTGGAATGCCCCCGGGACAGAGCCTACCTGGCTCTGCTGGCAGTGGCTCCAGCGGCAGAGGCAGCTCTGGCTCATCTTCCGGCTGCTGCCGGGCTGCCATTTGCATCCCTGCCAAGCCATGATAGGCTACGTAAGTATCTACGTAGCCTATCATGGCAAAAGGCAGGGACGCAAATGGCAGCTGCTACACCATTTATGCCCCCGCTCTTTGCCGTAATAGGCTACGTAGATACTTACACAGCCTATCACGGCAAAAGACAGGGACGCAAACAGCGTAGCAGCCACCATTTGCATCCCTGCCTTTTGCCATGATAGGCTATGTAGATATTTACATAGACTATCATGGCTTGGCAGGGACGCAAATGGCGGCTGGCATAGCGGCCACCATTTGCAGCTGCAGCCCGGCAGAGGCCGGAAGCCAGCTGTGGCTGGCCCTGGCCGGCGGCTCCGCGGCCTTGCCATGGAGTGGAGCCGGCCGAGCAGGGTTCCAGGAGGAAGGATGGATTGCCTCCCCCCCACCATGGATGCCCATCAGCGGAGCAAGGTAAGGGATTCGTGCATCCCTACCATTTTGCTTTAAAATGGCAGCTTGGCCTTTTTTTGTAAAAGCCAATTTTACACAAATAAAGCAGCCGTTTACATAAGGTTACAGGCGTAAATGGCCATTTATGCTTGTAATCATGTGTAAATGGTTGCTTTATGGCTGCCATTTCTGTAAAACTGGCCTGTGTTGCCATTTTGCAGCTTGTTGAGGGATCAGGGATTCCTGCACTTGCCCGACTCGGTGCACACCGAGCCGGTGATTTCTCACCGGGCCTTGAGCCCCAGATGAATGCTCACGAAATTCCTACATACAGATTGTACATTTTGTACAAAGTACCCTAAGGTACTGTAGTAAAAATGTAACCTAAAAGCCATTGTATGTGTCTTAAGCAGCACATAGTACTGTAAGAGCTGCGCATGCCTGGAATGAGCAGACAGTAAGGTTGCTAAGCGTGTCAAAAGTAACACGCTGGCTGAGGAATGCAAGCTAAGTGATAAAACTGTAGCGCGGAGGTTGCCCAGGGTCGACTCTGCTTTGAGCGTGAGCTCCTTTGTCGAACTGTTTGCAAACAATAAAATCGAGTTGGACCCAGCCTGAAGTTGACTCTCCTCTTTGGGGCAAATTGGACTAGCCTCCAGGGGGCGAAACTAGCATTTTGTGCAACAAACTGGCGAGCTGGCAGGAGTCCCTTGGACCACCCTGGGGTCAAACGACAGAACCGGCGAAGGTGCCTGTGGGGCGCGCCGGACCGCCTTTGAGGTCTGCCACGGCACCAGAGAACGGGGGTCGGGACACCCAGGAGGTTAAAGGCATGGACTCCATTGATTGAGTCAACCAGGCTGAATGGGTCTGAAGAGACGGCACTAGGGTGTTGGGCAGAGTAAGTACTTGATTTCCCTTCTGTCTTTCTGTTTGAGTTGCCTTCGGAGCGTCTGAGGTTTGTCAGACTCTGTGTAAACGTCTGAGGTTTGTCAGACTCCATGTAAGTGTCGGAGGTTTGTCAGGCTCCGTGTATGGTTTCAAATAGAGGTAGGCACAATGGAGGCGGGTAGCTCCCGTTTAGAAAGCTCTGCCACTCCCTTGGGATGCATGCTAAAGAACTTTAGTAAAGTCAAGCGTCTGAGGTTTGTCAGACTCCGTGTACTAAGATGTCGAAAGGCAAGCTGGTTACACTGTCAATTGGACTGGCCAGCATTTGAAATTAGTTGGCCAGACATAGGATCCTTTGGTGTAAATCTTGTAAATGCTGTATATAAAAATGTGGTGAATAATGGGCAATGGGATCAATTCGCCTATATTGATGGGTGGTTGAATTGGTGCGGAAAGAATCCCCCTTAGTTACAGAAGTGTAAATGTGTAAATGTGTTACTGGCAAAGGACCACAGGGGCAAGAGACCCCGGGTGGTGTCTGAATCAAGTAGTAAGAGATAAATTTGCCTCAGGGAAGGTGAGGTTATCAGCATTTGGATGAGTGCCAACCAAAATACACTGAAGGTGAGAAAAGGTTGAATATAAAGTTCAATATTGTAAAGTCATGATGGTATGCTCCGAGGTGAAGCCCAAAGCCCCTGTTCCCCCCGATTCAAGCCCCACGGAAGGAGCTTGAAGACTGGGAGACCCTGCCCAAGGTGCCCTGAGCTCCCCCCGGTCTGATTCGGCCTGTTAGGTTGGGAGGAGAGGTTGTTGGGGGGAGGGAGGGGGCCCTCCAGAGACAGTTTGTCTGCCACCGTATCCAAGTTTGTTAGAAGAAACAAAAGCAGTTGAAAAAGTTGCAACTTCTGAAGAAAGAGATTTGTTTGACGACTTAAAGACTGTGGCAAAATCAAGAAACAAAGACAGAGCAAGTTCTTAAAATATCAGGGTCTGTGTAAGCTTATCTCTGTCAGCCTGCTCAGAGCAGAGCCAAGGGGGACTTGCCTAACCCCCCTTCGCCGCGGCTGGTTTAGCCTTAGCAAGCAGAGAGGCTGGAAGGTGTCTGTGAGGACCTGACAAAAGAGTGAGATTTGCAAAAAAAAAAAAAAGCATCACAGCTGGAAAGCTGAGCAGCACTGCTCTGTTCTTATCTGTGGAGGAATCTAGAAGAGGTGTAAGGTTACACCTTCCCCATTCGAACTGATGAAGAGACACAGAGCTTTTGTTAAAACGCATCCCTTCTTTATGGCCCAAAGCCTTCTTTGTTAGAGGCACTCTGCACATGGACTGGAACTTTGGCCAGTTAAAGACTTGCCGTAAAAAGTACTGTGAGGCTTGTCATAGCCTTAAACTCCCGTTGTTGTAGATTGTGTGTTTGTTTGTGATCAGCTCAGTGTACAGTTTGATTTGTGATTTCAACACTCAGATAAAAAGCTGCATTTGACTGAAAGAACTGGGTATATTTAGCCTTGAAAAGAGAAGACTGAGAGGAGATCTGATAGCACTCTTCAAGTACTTAAAAGGTTGTCCCAGAGAGGAAGGCCAGGATCTCTTCTCAATAATCCCAGAGTGCAGGACACGGAATAATGGGCTCAAGTGACAGGAAGCTGGATTCCGGCTGAACATCAGGAGAAACGTCCTAACTGTTAGAGCAATACGACAATGGAACCAATTACCTGGGGAGGTGGTGGGCTCTCCCACCCTGGAGGCATTCAAGACGAGGCTAGACAGCCATCTGTCAGGGATGCTCTGATTTGGATTCCTGCAGTAAGCAAGGGGTTGGACTTGATGGCCTTGTAAGCCCCTTCCAACCCTACTATTCTATGATTCTATGATTTCCAAGGCTTTGATTTCATTTACCCTAATGAAGCATACAGACACAAATTTCTAGAGATTCATAGACTACAAAGGAAACAGCCTTCAAAAAGTTCAAAGAGAAACTACGAAAGTTAGTTTCCCTTTAAAAAGGGGGCAGCAAATTCTCTTAACTTAAGAGGTGAGAGAGAGAGAGTCCCCCACTCTCCCGTGATACTTCTAAGCCCAGCTGTGTTTCTGAAGCCTAAGAAAGTTCCTGCCCCATGTGTTCCAGCTCTTTCTCAAAATCTGAACTGTTCTGACGTTCCATTTGCTCAGAGGCAAACCTGACAATCTGCCAAAACTCATGCAGTGTGGAGTTGCCGATGCAAAAATGGTGGCTTGGAACTCTTTCCACATATGAGAACGCCCTTCCCTTAATTTTGATGGGCCCTGACCATGCAGTCAGAGGAGCAGTATAATGGTTAGATATGCTCCACCATGCCCTACTATACAAAACAAATGTTTTCCAGTCATGGTGTTAGATTTTAATGATATGAAAAAGGTATAAAAGAAGGCAGAAGAAAGTAGCAGACAAAAAGGCTTAAAAAAAGAAAGAAAGAAAGCTTATTCCAAATTTGTGTCGTTGAAATTAGTAAGATCTAAGCAAGCAAGTCTCTGTCGAAGCAATGGCAAACAGCCTAACTTGCAGAGAAAACAAAGAGTTAAAACTGGTGCATGGCACAGAGAATTTAAAACATGATTTGCAGAACAGGCAAGCCAAAAGATAAGTGTGCCTGTTACAAGAGGGAGGCTATAGTAGCCATAAAAAGGGGTGAAGCCCCCGTATGAAGCTTTAACAAAAATATTACCCACTAGAAGTGGACAATTAAAATAAAAAAAGGCTTTTCTTAAATTGAAGCAAGCCTTAATATCACCGCCTGCTTTAGCCTTATCAGACCCCAGATCATGAAGTTTTTAGAGCTATGGTGCACATGAGAGCACATAAAAAAGTGCCATTCCTGGAAAAAGGAAAAGGCAATGCTGGCAGCCACCATGGGCGGAGATATAAACAGCAGCTTGAGAGCACAGAAGCGACCAGAGGGGGGGGGCAGAAAAGGAAAGGGCCGACCGAGGCTCAATAAATGTGCGTATTGCCGAGAGAAGAGACATTAAAAGAAAGATTGTCCAGAGCTGAAAGAAAAAAGAAAAGAGACTCACCCTGAAGGCTGCCAAATGCTGGCAGGGTCCTCCAGTGGGGGGGAGTCTAGCTGAAGGGCCACCACCCTACGAACAAATGCTCGGGAGAATCCCAAGGTAAAAGTAAGGGTTGGTGGCGAGGACTGTAAAGCCCTAGTAGATACTGGAGCCACATTTTCTATGATCCCTGTGTAAGCCCCTCCTCACGAAGACTGGAAATAACATACTGGAACATGCCTTTGTAGTTTCATCTGCATACCTGGTTGCCCTCATGGAGCGGGACTTGTTAACAAAACTGCAAGCTAAAATCTTCTTCAGTGATAATCAGATTGTAGTACAGCTGCCAGCAATGCAGGGCTCAAATTATCAAATGGCCTTTCAAGCAATCAAGATTGTGTCAGAGGCCAAAGAGACTGAGATTTTAGAGAATGTTGATCCATGTGTGTGGGCAGACAGAACCCCTGCCCAAGCAAATGCATGACACCAGTTAAAATCTTCTTTAAAAAGGGAGAGCCCTGTGTGCGTGAGGCAGTATCCTCTGAAAAAAGCCACCTGTGCAGGCTTGAAGCCGCTCATTGAAAAGTTCAAAAATTATGGTTAGCTAATAAAGGGATCGTCCCCCTTTAACACCCCAATTTTAGGTGCGCCCGAGGCAAATAGCACCTCCTTCAGGTTAGACCAAGACCTGAGAACAGTGGCTGATTGCCCTTTGTGCCTCAAAAATGATTCAAAGATGTTTGAGCCCCCAGCTCAAATGAGAAGTCGCCCATGTGCTTACTATCCTTTTCAGAGATTTCAAATTGACTTTTCAGAGTTGCCCCAGACTCATGGCTATCGGTACCTGCTAGTAATGATAAAAGCAATTGACTGCACCGCTCAGACAGTAGCCAAGATCCTGTTAAAAAGTAATCCCTAAGCTCTTGTTACCTAAAGAGAGTGAATCAAATCAGGGGCCCCATTTTGTTGGACAAGTGACGCAAGTAGTGGCCCAGGCATAACAAACTAACTAGAAGCTACACCCCCCTTGGAAACCTCAATCTACAAGTCAAGTTGAGAAGATGAACCGCACCTTAAAGACAATGCTCATTAGAATTTGTTGAAAGATTAAGTTGAAAGGCCACAGGCCTTGCCAATCACCTTGACTCGAGTATGGTGCGCCCCCAAGGGAAGTATTAAATTGACACCTTTTAAACGTTCCATAAGTGCCCACCTCGAATATTACCTATGGCTGATAGCTTAAATGTGAATTTAAAAGTAAAAGTTTTAAGATTCAAGGTTATGTTACTGCTTTGCAGTCTGTTTTGTTTTCACAGGTTTGCGACACCGCACCAATCCTGGCCTTTAGATGCTCCAGTGCATAATCTCAATCCCAGCGATTGGGTGCTAATCCAGTCCTAGAAAGATGAACCACCTACCAAGAAGCAGAAGGGTCTGTTTCAGATCCTACTTACCACTCCCATTGCTATGAAAGTCGCCAAAGAAAAGAAGTGGATTCATCACACTGAATAAAGGCATCACCTGCACCAGAGAGGGTCACACCGGAAGCTGACCCACCTGAAGGTCACCGTTGGAATAATGAACCCCTGAAAGGACTCAAGTAGCTCTACAGAAAGAGGGTGCTCTCGTCTCAAGGGTTCCTGATGAACGGAACAATACTGAGTTCCAAAAGTTCAAAAAAAAAAGTGTTTTTGTTGTCAGCATTCTAGTAGCTAGAACAAAGGCGTCCCAGGCCTCACTTGCTGTTTAGAGAAAACCGTCAATGCCACAGCAATAATAGTTTGCGCCTTTAAGTGCGTAGTCCACCGCTGGACCAAAGAGAGTATAAATTTGAGAAAAGCCTTTTGAGGGGGGAATTGTAGTAAAAATGTAACCTAAAAGCCATTGTATGTGTCTTAAGCAGCACATAGTACTGTAAGAGCTGCGCATGCCTGGAATGAGCAGACAGTAACCCTAAGATAAGGTTGCTAAGCAAACTGCTGGCAACCAATCAAAAGTAACACGCTGGCTGAGGAATGCAAGCTAAGTGATAAAACTGTAGCGCGGAGGTTGCCCAGGGTCGACTCTGCTTTGAGCGTGAGCTCCTTTGTCGAACTGTTTGCAAACAATAAAATCGAGTTGGACCCAGCCTGAAGTTGACTCTCCTCTTTGGGGCAAATTGGACTAGCCTCCAGGGGGCGAAACTAGCATTTTGTGCAACAGTACTTTGAGAAATACTTGTGAGAATCCACTCTTAACTCCTACAACAAGAGCTAATTCTGAGACCCTTACATTTTTAAAAATCTCGTTTTGTGGTTGCAGCCCTTTTCTCCTGTATGATAGTGCTGTAGCATGCTTGTTAGCTGTTTATACAAGACTAAAAGCCAAGTTCCTGAACTACAGTCAACAAAAACATAATGTGCAGCTCTCCATAGAATGTATATCTTCAAACTGCAGGTAGGAGGTCACAATGCTTTCCAGACTGATAGACAGATACATACATACATATATTTTCAGCAGACCTTCCTGAACGTGATTTAAGTATATAACGTGCATCACTGTTTTATTGTTGGCGACCATGAACATTCAGTTTTGTGACTTCTCTTTTCATTGCCATCCTATTACAAATAAGATAGATAATGTGATATGAATAGGAATGGAAGACTACGTCAATGTCTTGGTTTCTCCTTTTGCCAGCCTCCAGTTCACATTTTTTTTTTAACTAAATCCATATGGAAATTTGTAAGGATTTATGTATACAATTCTCCCAATATATATGCACCCTGCCTAATATACACAATTTTTTACACATGTTTGCCTGATATACACATTTTTGTAAGCAATTTCCCTTATATCATGCTTTTTTGTGCATGTTTTGCTAATATCTGCATTTTTGTGTACTCTGTTCCCTAATATATGCATTTTTAGTACACATTTTTGTTTTGTAACTGCATTGCAAAATTTGGTGAAGTGTGAATGCTGAAGCACAGCTGGTTACAATTCACATATTAATTCAGGAAGTGCAATTTTTGTAAGTTTAGATACAAAATGAATGAAATTCTTCCCCATTCTTAGATAGGAATATTATTAGCTGCTGTGATTTGAATATGATAAAGTGTGATGTAGGCTTTTCAGTAATAACAATAACAATAATAATTTCCTGCACATGGAAGCTGCCATATCAGGGAGAAAAGCCTCCTCCCTAACATGTTAGTTACCACGAGTTTTTTTTTTCTTTTTTTCTTTTTGGGGCTTTAGACATGTACTATTTGAATCATTGTTGTCACTCTACATAGGGATGTTTGAGAATTTAGTTTCAGTTTGCAAATAAGCAGAACTTGCCCCAATTACAACCCTGAACTCTATCACAAATGGAAGGGCATTTTGGGGGAAAGTTTGCATGTTCCCCAAAATTGCAATCATGTTTGAAAAATGCACATTTTAAAAAACTGCATGCCATTTCCATGCTTTAGACAATGGGAGAGAAGTGCAGACTTCTGAAAAATGTACATGGAAATGCACACTTTTCCTGTTCAGCTGAAAAGAAAAAGAAGTCACAAGAGAAAATGTGAGTGAGGTGAACAAAGTTTTGAAGTGAAGCTTGGAGAATCTTGGGCATCCCTGGTTCTCCCATCCTTAATTCTATACAGTTACAGCGGAGCATTCAAACAGGCAATTTACTCACCTTCACTTTGAAGTAATATGGTTCAACATAAGCTTCATTATGTGGTTGTTCTCAGGTTCCACTTCTAAGCTCATTTACCAGGAAGTAAATTCCTGATTTACTTTCTGAGTAAAGGTTTAGGATCAGAATGGAAATGTACATCTAGTTCTGAAATGTTGTAAATATGGCTAAAAATAGAAAATTAACTTCTTGTAACTTTTAGTAATCCATTAATCACTTTGCAATAAAATGTCTACTTTTAAAATTTAGCTAATAATCTTGCTGATGGTGTATGAGATCACTGTGATCTTCTACAGCTGCCTGTGCTCTATTAAAACTAATGGTAGACGAATATGTTTTTTTGTAAAATGAAATACAGGCTCAATATTTCAGTCCTGAGAACGTTCTGCATAGAAGCCCAGAGGGCATAAGTAGTATGAACACCCCATAATCACAGGAACTACTCAGATTAAATATGTCTCAAGCATAGTTAAGCATATGTACAAAGTAACTGTATAAGCAATGCTAAATCTTCATTCCCCGATCATTTTGATTAAACATTCAACAAATATTACAATATATCAGAACTGTCCATACCATTTTGGAGAAGACAAAATCATCCAAGCCCTGTAGCAACTCACTAGTTTTAGGCATTCTGATGTGTGAAAATTGCAGAGTGCTATATGTAATTGTTGCTCCTGGCATACTACCGTGTGAAGACCTGACACATGGAACCAGTTTTATGGAGGCTCTAACATCACCTTGGTAATGTACAAATTTGGTCTGAGAGGGAAGTGAAAATGAGGAAAGGGACTGGCTACAGATTTATCTTTAAAGAGTTGATCATAATCATATTCGCAATCCAGAACAATTTAGCTGCATGACAATTATTCCATATCACCATTTGTGGAAACCTTTTCCTTCCAATCCCATCAATGCTCTCAAATGTGGAAGCTTGTCTCCCACTTACTCTACACAATCCCACCACTAGGACACTAAATGTGAAGGAATAGAGGTTCCTATTGATTGACTGATTGATTGATTGATTGATTGTATTTTTATCCTCCTCCTCAGGCTCCCAGAGTGGCTTATAATCAATGAACAAAGAAGACAGTCCCTGCCCGCAGGCTTACAACCTAAAAAAGACACAACACATAAGGAAAAGGCAATGGGGAGGGGAGAAAAAAGAATTAGGTAGACTGTCAGCAGGGCTGGTGGGACGGCCCCGTTCCCCCCTCTCATCTCCCAAAGGAGGAGCACTCCAACTGGAGCAGGCCCTGATGTTCCCTTTGCCTGATCCCTTGCTCCTTCTTCTTCCCCACAGAGCCATGGATGTCAGTTAGCCCTGTGGGGCGGGGCGGGGGGACTCCAACTGGAGAAGGCCCTGATGTTCCCTGATCCCACCTATAATACTATATAATAAATGTACCTATTTTCTGTATCCCTTAATTTTACTGCCATCATCCACATCTTAATAAACCCTTATTCCCCTTATTTACTTACATTACTTATCGTTTCCTACCTTTACCCCTGTTAGTTCTCACAGGATAATTGAGATCTAAGCCAGGAAGGATACAGGATTGAAGAAGTATCTCCCTGTGGTTCACAGGACCAAACTAAACCTTCTGGTAACCATGCACAGTTTAGCTATGCATGATAGGTTTTCTTACACTGGTGTAAACTTGCATGGATCTGCTTTGGATCAAGTCCATGGTGATCCAGGAAGGGGTTAAACCTTTCCTCCACCACCACCCATTTTCCCCCAAATTCCACACTCCCATGAGGATGAACTGGTGGTGGTGGGGAGAAGATTTAATCCCCCCTCCTGTATTGCTGTGGTCCTGATCCAAATCAACATAAGAAAACCTCTCACACAAAGCTAAACTGTCAGCTCAGCAGTCTTGAACAGGTCTGTCATTGAAATTGTTCACTGAAATTGTTTTTAGCAATTTAAACAGTTTTAAAGTTTGCAAGTTAAATATTTTTAGACTATGCTTAATTATAATGTTGTATTATTTAATGTTTCATAATTTTATAATGCTGTAGTTGTTTTTTTGTGAATTGTTGTGAACCACCCAGAGAGCCTCAGCTATTCGGTGGTATAGAAATGAAAATAACAACAACAACAACAACAACAACGATGATGATGATGATGTAAGGGGAGTGGTTAAGAGTTCCAGCCTGCTTGAACGAGGCGCTGGTGAGACCTTTGTTAAAAAAAGTCCTCCCTGAACCCCACTATATTGGATAATTATTGGCCAGACTCCAATATTCCATTTCTGGGCAAGATATTGGAGTGCGTGATGGCCTCCCAACTCCAGGGATTCCTGGATGAGACAGATTATCTAGATCCATTTCAATCCGGCTTCAGACCCGGTTATGGGACAGAAACAGCTTTGGTCACCTTGGTGGATGACCTACGCTGGGAACTAGACAGGGGGAGTGTGTCCCTGTTGGTTCTGCTGGACCTCTCAGCAGCTTTCGATACCATCGACCATGGTATCCTTCTGGACCACCTTGCTGGGATGGGACTTGGAGGCACTGTTTTAGAGTGGCTCCATTCCTTCTTGGAGGGGGGGACCCAGAAGGTGGTGCTGGGGGACTTCTGCTCGACTCCCTGGCCATTGGCTTGTGGAGTCCCTCATGGTTCTGTTTTGTCCCCCATACTATTTAACATATACATGAAACCACTGGGAGAGGTTGTCCGGAGTGTTGGGGTTCGGTGTCACCAGTACACTGATGACACCCAACTCTACTTTTCCTTTCCATCTAATTCCAAGGAAGCTGTTGGGGTGCTGAACACCATCTGTTGGCCATAATGGACTGGATGAGGGCAAGCAAATTGAAGCTTAATTCAGACAAGACAGAGGTGCTCTTGGTCAGTCAAAAGGTAGATCAGGGAATAGGGATACAGCTTGTGCTAGATGAGGTTACACTCCCCCTGATGACACAGGTTTGCAGCTTGGGTGTACTTCTGGATTCAGCCCTGAGCCTGGATGCCCAGGTTTCAGCAGTGGCATTTGCACAGTTAAAGCTAGTGCGCAGCTGGGCCCATTCCTGGAGATGTCTGATCTGGCCACGGTGACACATAGAATCATAGAATCATAGAATAGTAGGGTTGGAAGGGGCCTACAAGGCCATCGAGTCCAACCTCCTGCTCAATACAGGAATCCAAGTCAAAGCATCCCTGACAGATGGCTGTCCAGCCTTGTCTTGAATGCCTCCAGTGTGGGAGAGCCCAGCTCCCTAGGTAATTGGTTCTATTGTCGTATTGCTCTAACAGTCAGGAAGGTTTTAGATGCTTTAGTTACATCCTGTTTGGATTCCTGTAACACATTCTACGTGGGGCTGCCTCAGAAGAACGTTCCGAAACTTCAGCTGGTTCTAGGTAGGGATGTACGAAAGTCACTTACCTGTTCGCGGATTATGTTGATGGGGGGGGCGTTCTGTCCCTCCCCCCGGAATCCTCGCTGGGGGGGAGGCACTCCATTTCTCCCCCCCCCCCGGAATCCTCTGCGGCCGGCTGTGCTCCGCAGCAGCTCCGCAGAGCAAACGGCCAAGCCCCGCCAGGCCAGAGCTGTCTGCAGCCGGATTTCCGGCCATGGAGGGCTCTGGGTAACCCCCCCAAAAAAAACCCGCATATGCAAATGGCGGCTGCGGATGGCTCTGGCCTGGCTGGGCCTGGCCGGCTGCACCGCAGAGCTGCCGCAGAGCACAGCCGGCCACGGAGGATTCCGGGGGGGAGGAACAGAGTGCCTCCCCCCCATCCAGGATTCCGGGGGGAGGGATGGAACGCCTCCCCCCCATAAACATAATCCGTGAACAGGTGATTTTTGTACATCCCTACATATATGTAGGGATGGCGGAGAATTCTGCCACGGATTTCAGTGAGGCTGAATGCACTGGCATTCGGCCCCCTGAAATCCATGGTGGAATGGCTTGCCACCCCCATGCCCCCCTGCGGATCCCCCCCAGGACGAGACTTACCTGGGGCAGATCTTCCGGGCGGCGGCAGCTGTGGCGGCGGCTGCGGCGGCTGCGGCGGCTGCGGCGGCTGCGGCGGCTGCGGCGGCTGCGGCGGCTGGTCTTCAGACCGGCTGCTGCCACAGCTATTTGTCTTGTAAAAAAACAAAACAAAAACAATGACGTGATAGGCTAAGTAAAGATTTACGTAGCCTATCATGGCTGGGTTAAAAAAAAAAACAACTACGTACACAAATGGCAAATATTTACATAGGCTAAAACAGCGAATCAAAAAGGGACACAAATAGCACCCGCTACGCTATTTGCGTTCCCCTTTATTTTTGCTGTCATAGTCTATGTAAATATTTACGTAGATTAAGACGGCCAAAAGTAAGGAACGCAAATGGCGGCTGTAGCCGCCGCCATTTGCATATGTGGTTTGTTTGTTTTTTTCCCCAGAGCCCTCCGGGGCCGGAAATCCGGCTGTGGACGGCTCTGGGCTGGGCTGGACCTGGCCTGCTGCTCTGCGGAGCTGCTGCGGAGTACAGCCGGCCATGGAGCATTCCGGGGGGGAGGAACAGATTGACTCCCCTCCCATCGAGGATTCCGGGGGGAGGGATGGAACCCCTCCCCCCCCATAATCTGCGGAAAGGTAAGTACATTTCATACATCCCTACATGATAGGCTACGTAAAGACTTACGTAGCCTATCACGTCTGGGTTAAAATAAAAACGCGTACGCAAATGGCGGTGGCTACGGCTGCCGCCATTTGTGTTCCTTATTTTTGGTCGATTTATCTTACGCAAATATTTACTTAAGATAAAACGACGAAAAAAAGGTGAACACAAATAGCGTAGTGGGCACTATTTGCATTCCTTTATTTTTCGCCTTTCTAGCCTACGTAAATATTTACGTAGACTAAAATGGTGAATCAAAAAGGAACACAAATAGCGCCCACTACGCTATTTGCATTCCCCTTTATTTTTGCTGTAATAGTCTACGTAAATATTTAGGTAGACTAAGACAGCCAAAAATAAGGAACGCAAATGGCGGCCGCCATAGCTGCCGCCATTTGCGTACACGTGTTTTTTTTTAACCCAGCCATGCTAGGCTACATAAGTCTTTATGTAGCCTATCACAGTTGAAAACAGGGACGCAAACGGCGGTGGCTACGGCCACTGCCATTTGCGTCCCTGCTACCCAGCGGCCGAATGTCCGGCTGCTGGTGGAGCCGGCCAGCAGCTCCGCGAAATCCCCGCGGAGTGGAGCCGGCCGGGCAGGACTCCGGGGGGAGGGACAGAGTCTCTCCCCCCCCGTTGAGGATTCCAGGGGGAGGGATGGAGCGCCTTCCCCCCCACCGCTAAGCAGATCCGCGAAACGGTAAGTAACTTTCGTACCTCCCTACCTATATGTAGGGATGTACAAAAGTCACTTACCTTTTCGCGGATTCTGTTCATGGGGGGAGGGAAGCACCCCATCCCTCCCCCCAGAATCCTTAATGGGGGGGAGACGATCCGGTCCTCCCCCCCGGAATCCTCGATGGCTGGCTCCGGGCCGTCCGCAGCTGGATTTCTTGCTGAAGACTGGCTGCTGCAGACGCAAATGGTGGCCGCCGTAGCAGCCGCCATTTGTGTCCACCCAGGCAGCCGTGATAGGCTACATAAGAATTTACGTAGCCTATCACGGCTAACCAAAAAAACAACAACAATCCAGTGTACACAAATGGCGGTGGCTATGGCGGCTACCATTTTCGTTCCCTATTTTTGGCCGATTTATCTTACGTAAATATTTACATATATTACGGGTGGGGGGGAGGGGGCCGTTCCACCATGGATTCCGTGGGGCTGGATTCCAACGAATCCAGCCTCACTGGAATCCGTGGCAGAATTCTCCGCCATCCCTACCTATATGGCTCAGGTCCAGGTTATCTGAAAGACCATATGCTCCCCTATGAGCCTGCTTGTGCCCTGAGATCTTCAGGGGAGGTCCTTCTCGCCATCCCACCACCATCACAGGCACGCCTGGTGGGAATGCGGGAGAGGGCCTTATCAATGGCTGCCCCAAGGCTCTGGAATTCCCTTCCCAGGGAAGTGAGAGTGGCATCCTCCTTGATATGCTTTTATAGGCATATAAAAACTTTTTTGTTCTGGCAGACCTTTGGGGATAACTAGTCTGGACCTGTTAAAATATGACAGATGCATACTATTTTTCTCGTTGTCTTTTAATGTTTTGATATTTTTACAATTTTAATATTGATGATTTAATTACATTTTTAACTTTTGTACACTCGTATTTATATTTCTATTTATAGGCTTTAATCATACAAGTTTTAATGCTGTAAAGCCACCTTGAGTCCCAGTATTGGGAAAAAGGCAGGTAGTAGTAGTAGTAGTAGTAGTAATCATCATCATCATCATCACAACTAGGCATGACTACCAAAACATTTGGCTTGGCCCACAGCTTCCCAAGATTTTCATCTGATCACCTGGCTTCAGCTTCACCCGAAGTCCTCTGTTTTTCTAGTCAGGGATGTTCTGGCTGGGCACAGCACAGAAGAGTTCTCTCTGTTGCTTCACCTCAGAGCTTCAGAGCTTCTTGAAGCCAATTGTATAGAGCCATGTGAAGTGTGAGTTAACTGAATCACATTCCACCAATATAATCAAAAGGGGGTGGGATTATATTGAAAAAACAGCCATAATTTCACAGCAATTTGGAGTTCGAGTGAACATGGGAAGCCCTTAATGCAACATGTTAAACAGAAATATTTTTTTTAAAAAAAATATTTCTTGAATCTGTCTGTCTGTCTGTCTGTCTGTCTATAATCTCTCTTACACACACATCTCTGAATATTTTCTGTTTTAGAAATATGAAACCAAGATAGATAGATAGATAGATAGATAGATAGATAGATAGATAGATAGATAGATAGAAATATATATCTCCTTTGAACATGTGCAGAATGGAGTTTCCTTCTACATGAATGATGAGAACACTTTGTGGAATAGGTTTTCAGATCAGAGAGTGTGCCTTCCTTGTAAGGTTCTGAGCCCCCAATCATCGTCATCATCATTTTAAGCTCAGAGACTCTTTTTTATTTTAAAGAACAGTATTTAAGAATAGAAGAACAATTTTGATGTACTGCTGGTTCATTTCTCATACCTTGTCGTGGAATTTGTTCTTCTCCAAGCTGTGTGGCCCATTCCTTAAGGTCCTAACCTAAGGGTGACATTATGATAGAGATCAAGATTATAATAAGAGATTAGGAAGAGAAATATTTACTAAATGTCACACACAGACACTCCTAAAACAGAAAATGTTCTTAACTGTTTAGCACATGCCTGCCCAATCAAATAGCCTGCTTCAGCTGAATTAAAGAAAAGCAGAGGAAATACTGATTTCCCTGAAGGAAATGGGAATCATGCCATTGACTGCCAGCAAGAGGATTTCACTGACACAGGAAATGAATATATCAGAGTGATGGGTCTCACAAAATTTATTTATTTATTGCATTCATACCCCGCCTTTTTTCCTCTTGCAAGGAACCCAAGGCGGCTTACATTATCCTCCTCCTCTCCATTTTATCCTCACAACAACAACCCTGTGAGGTGGGTTGGGCTGAGAGTCTGTGACTGGCCCAAAGTCAGCCAGGGAGCTTCCATGGCCGAGTGGGGACTAGAACCCGGATCTCCCAGCTCCCAGTCCAACGCTCTAGCCACTACACCACACTGGCTCGTGGTGTTCCAATTCCAATTCTCAAGTTGCAACCTTAACAGCTGCGTTTTGAAAGTTTCAGATCTTAAATCTCAGTCCTTGTTAGACTGCAGCCCCCTCTGCAATCATTAGACCACCTTCCTCATAAGGTAAGAAATGAAACCTCTCACATCAATACTTAGAACATGAAATCCCCAACAGGTTACCAGCAAAAAGTGATTTAGCACAGCTATTGCTGTAACTGTGAGATACAGGAAAAATCGATATTTAATGGCAAAGTTCCACATCCAGACTGCCAATGCTCTATTGTTATTGCAGGTGGGCCTGAATTTAAAACATGTAAGAGCAATGTTGGCTAAAATAAAACTTCTTAAAAATGTATCCATTCAGGAGTCCCCATGCTCCTTTGCATACCCTTGTTTCTTTAATATACATACACATAGTCAACCCATTGCCTTTGGGCCTATACTGAGTGAAACCTCCATATACCTGAACTGTTCTGCACAAGTATCGAAGGATACAGTCACATGCATACATAGATAGTCACATGCATACACAAGGAAAGTACTCGCAAAGCTAAGCAGTAATGTATGTTTGCATTTGGCTATCTTCTTTCCTGGGCCGTGGTGGCTTAGTGGTTAAGATGCTGAACTGCAGACTGGAAGGTCGGCAGGTCAGCAGTTCGAGACCCGAGTGCTGCGTGACGGAGTGAGCTCCCATCTTCAGTCCCAGCTTCTGCCAACCTAGCAGTTCGAAAGCAAGAAATTGCAAGTAGATAAATAGGCACCGCCTCGGCGGGAAAGGTAACAGCGTTCTGTGCACCTCGGTGTTCAGTCATGCCGGCCACATGACCACGGAAGCGTCTTCGGACAGCACTGGCTCTTCGGCTTAGAAACGGGGATGAGCACCGCACCTAGAGTCGGACACGACTGGTTGGGGACACCTTTACCTTATCTTCTTTCCTAGTTGAAAATTATTGGTAATAGTAATAGCAGCAGTGATGTATAATTCTGGTAATTTTTTGCACACTTTGTCAGTGTGGTGAGTGCACCTAAAAAAGAGTTGGAAAAAGTGCAGAAAGGGGCAACTAAAACGATCAAGGGGCTGGAGCAACTCCCTATGAGGAAAGGTTACACCATCTAGGATTGTTTAGCTTCGAAAAAAGGCGACTAAGAGGGGACATGAGGTCTACAACATTATGCATGGTGCACAGAAAGTGGACAGAGATACCTCTCTCATATTACTAGAACCTGGGATCATCTCATAAAGCTGATTGGTGGGAGATTCAAGGCAGATAAAAGGAAATACTTCTTCGCACAGCACATAGTTCAAATATGGAATTTACTTCCATAAGATGTTGTCATGGCTACCATTTTGGATGGCTTTAAAAGGGGATTGGACAGATTCATGGAGGAGAAGGCTATCAATGGCTACCAGTACTGATAGCTGTATACTCCCTCCAGTATCAGAGGCAGTATACCTATGTACACCAGTTGCTGGGGAACAGTTACAGAAGGGAGCTATTGCACTCATGTCCTGCTTGTGGTTTTCCCATGGGCAGTTGGTTGGCCACTGTGTGAACAGAATTCTGGACTAGATGGACCCTTGGTCTGATCCAGCATGGCTCTTCTTACGTATTCAGATTTCACATGGTTTCCCAAAGTCCAGGAGACTGCCGCCGCTGTCCGGAACTTCCACCCCAAGTAAGTCTCGTCCTGGGGGGGATCCGCAGGGGGTGGGGGGGCAGGCCGTTCTGCCATGGAGTTTGGGGGGCCGAATGCACTGGCATTCAGCCTCACTGAGATCCGTAGTGGAATTCTCTGGCATCCCTAATCCCAGTACACACTTTAAGTCCTCTTGCATTCAAGTAAATACCTAAATTAGTGTCAGGTTACGAGCCCTCCTGGCATGTAATCACCAAACAAAGACTCCATCTCCGAATCAATAGGCTTTATTATGTGGGAACAGTCAGTCAATCAACAGTTCAGATTCTAGTTCGGACCCTAATTAGCTTCTTTGAAGTTCCCTTTGAGAAGTAGACTACTGTAGGATAGAAAGTTGCTACAAATCTAACATTACACATTCAACACAGAACTTGAAAGGCTTCCTCAGTCCCACTCTCAGAAATGGTCTTCCCCTAAAGATCTCATGTGATGGGCTAACCTGGTAGAAGGCCTTCATTCCTTCATTTGCTGTGCCCACTTAGAGTCTGGCCCATGCATCTGCCAAGCCTTCCCACTCCCCTTCAGTAAGTTACTAAGTTCCCGCAGAGGGAGAAGTGGTATCTATGTCTGGTTCTAACTGATTAACACACCCTTGAGAAGATCCCTCATGAATTTCCTCCCCTGCTCTCTGACTCATCTCACCTTCTGACTCTGATTCTGATCCCCCAGTCTCTGCAGGGAGTCTGGGCTCAGTTCTGACATCAGGGCACTTATTTAGGGCTTAGCTAGACATTATACGTAACGTTTATAGCAGCTACCAACCCCCAACCCAGTAATCTCTAGTAAAAGAGAGTTATGCATGATGTGATATAATTACCCTGCCCCTGTTCCAGTCCATTGGCTGCTGCTTGCAGGGGGCAGAGAAATGCTGAACATGATGATGGCATGACACATGTTTCTTTTATTAGATATTACTAGGCAGATACGAATCAGCAGCAGCTGTGGCTCCTTCGTAATATCTAGTGGAAGTAACGTACTAAATAGAGGACATAGGGTACTATCCCATGTTAGTCCTACATAGAGTAGACCCATTGAAATGAATGGGGTTATATCAGTCACAATTAACTTAAGTTTCAATGGGTCTACTCTACATAGGACTAATATTGGATACTACCCATTAAGTTTTACTGAGAACATAAGAAGAGCCATGCTGGAACAGACCAAAGTTCTATAGTCCATCATTCTGTTCCCATAATGGCCAACCAAATGCCTATGGGGAGTCCACAAACAGGACATGAGTGAGATAGCTGTTCTCTGACAAGCATGCCTTCCTGCCAGTCACTATTGTGGGATTCATCCCTGCTCCTCAGCTCTGGACTGCTGTTCCAAGACAGGGTTGTCTCCTGATGTTTTGGGCCTGCAGGCAGCCATCTTCTCTGAGCCATGAGTTTGTTCCACCCTCCCTGCTCTGAGCAGTTTCAGGCAGCTTTAGCAGGATCAGACTGTTGTTGAGTTGCTGCTGCTCTCATCCCACAGTGGTAGTGTAGCAACTGTTTCCTCTTCCAGATGGGCCAATGGGATTCTGAAGCCACGATGTATCATCCTGCGGTGCCTCTCTCAACATAGCCCTATGCCAAGGTTTGTATCAAGACACATTTTATTGTCCTACTCCTTTCCTAAAGACCTTGCAGCCCACAGTCTTTAGTCTGATCACCTGTGCTTTTTTCACTAATGTATAACAAAGCATTTGTGTGATTCAGGACCATTTCAGACATTATATGGCAACAAACATCAAATTGCAATTGAGGATACACTGGACAGGAAACAGCAGCCAATCATGGTTCTGTGATTAATGTACCTGTACTACACGAGAGTTTCCGAACAAGTGTTTGCCTCATTCATACATTGCATTTTCAGTGTGTGTTTAAAACAAACTTGTCTAGGGGTATTCTGAAATGGCCACCCCCAATTCACGACCCCATTTCTAAGTAGCACTTTGGGGTGGTTGCAGTCAGTTCCATTTGGGGGGCTGGGGCACCTGAAATTTGATACAGAAACATTTTGGGGGAAGGAGAGACAAGGAATTAAATGGCAGCAGAGGAGGGTTTCTTGCTGTTTCTCTCTTTTCTGTCTCTTTTTTATGTTCGGAAGCCACTGACTCTGCTGTCAGTATGACAGCAGCAACAACAGCTGAGCTCTGGCCACCACCTTCCTTCCCAGAATTTAAGCCACAAAGATGAGGGGGCTATACATTTTTAGATTTAAAAAATATTGAGGGTTGGAGTCAGCTTTAGGTGCATGTAACAGAGCAGGTGGAAGCAGCTTACCCCATCCCGTCCTCCACACAGCACCCCCAAAGCTCCTTGAAAATGCTACACAGAGGGTTGGGAGACTCTGCTGAATGGGGTGAGTGGTGGTATTGTAGCAGAAATCTACAGTATGTGGGGAGAGGGGGAGTCCCCCCAAATCAGGCAGAGGCATCTACAGAAGGCAGATCCTGGATCCACCCAAATGTAAAAAAACCCCTTCCTCCCTTAACAAGGCACAAAGTGATGTGTGCCCACTCCTCATTTTGTGTTTCACCCCAAGTCAGGCAAATCTCCCATCTCTAGCTGGTTTACAATGTAGAGTGAAAAAGTAAAAAATAAAAAATAAATCATGATTACGATAAAAATACAATACATGACAGCAGATATATATATATATATATATATATATATATATATATATATATGTGTGTGTGTGTGTGTGTGTGTGTGTGTGTGAGAGATCCAAAATGTGGAGTAAAAATTCAGCTCTAACAGGTAGACCTAAAAAACATAACCCAAGATGTGGCCCTCAGATTTTGCTATGAAATACAGGGTTTTTATTTAGAAAACCCCAATAAGCACTATCTTGCCAAGGCAAGATTTGTATATACTTTTTCTAGACTACACAATCACCTTTAGATACCCATGTACAATGGTATGAGCTGCCTGAAAAAGAAACCTGTAATCTGTATGACTCTCTCTATCCGTAATGTATTCAGCAGCCAAAGATTACTTTTCCTGGGGCTTCTCATCTGCCTACAGTGGTTCTGCAAATCTGTTATTAAATAAGCAGCATTGAAAATATTACAGAAGGAGGGTAAGCAGAACTTTGTAAAGCCATAGCAACTGTGTGAATGAATGAAAGAAGACCTTTGCAATGGAGGCATAAGGCTGATCAAAAGATACGAATCTCTTGTACCTAAGAGGTCTATGCAAAATTAAAATGCTGGGTCATATAAGAATACACTGAGTCCCATAATTTATATACTTACATATGTGTATTGTAGTATAAGAGCTAAACATCACTGTTGTCATAGCAAAATGTCAATAAAATGAAATCGAACATCGAAATCTGTTAAATCCTTTGCAATTAGTTTACAGCATGGCAGAAAGGAAAAGGTAAGGTTTGCTCTGCTCTAGGCAAACTGTGCTGATTTCATCTATTGGAAGGAAAGGTTAGAAGGACAATGAGAGTGGCATGGTTCTGAGTGTGGTTATATGTAAAGAATGATTTCTACAGTTTCTCATCTAAACCCCCAGCCTCGCCTTCCTGTCTGCCTTAATTACATTGAATCTCCATGTGGCTTCCTGCTGCCCACATATGCCTCACTAATGAAAATGGGATCAAATCTTTTTCGAGGTTCTCATCTGTTGAATAAGAGCTGTGGGGGAAGAACAATTTACCTCAAAACAACCAAGGGCCATCTGTCATTGGCATGGCTACGTGGACGGAGCGGTCATTCCAAGAGCAATATAGGCAGAAAGAATGGCTGAAGCAACAGCCAGAGATTCCTTAGTGCCACGCCATGCATGTTGGGTTGATAACATAAAGATATGCATATGTGTCCATTTGCTCACTTCAGTTTGATGCATACCCTAACCTGAATGCCTTGGAGACATCATCATCATCACAACAACTTATTAAAATTCTATTAAAATTACAGCAGTTGACAACATGATGGATGATAAATTTGCTAGATTACTATATGTGTTAAGGCTGCCCTTGAATAGGGCTGGATAAATCTGTTCCACTGTCTATAATGCACGCCTTTTTTTTTTTTTCAGGCACAAGTTTGTTCTATCCTGTTTCTGCATCAATTTACGATTTTTTTAAAAGTCCACACAAAAATGTGTATACGTTTTCATGCACATTTTCATATTTATGAAAATGTGCATGCATTTCCCCTGATACATGCATTTTTGCAAATAGTTTCCCTTAATATATGCCTTTTTTGTACACAATTTTCCCCTAAAATGTGGTGATTGAAACCAACTTTAAGAGGGGATTGGACAAATTCAAGGAGGAGAAGGCGATGGAAATGAAATTCTTGTAGATCACTAGTGACCAGTATGAACTGATGACACTATTGGTCTGTAAGGATAAGGAAGCAATCTTAAAACCTCCCAGACAGACCCCCAGGATATTTCAGATTCCTGAATCTGAGGCCAGAGACAGTGCTCTGACCTCAGACCCAGTAGTCTGAGCTCCCTGACCCCCTCACAGTCAGTGTGGAGAGAACTGTGCTGGCTGCCTCCATGAGCTCGCAAACTCAAGCTTGGAGAGGAGGGGAAGGGGCAGTTCTGTGGGCAGGGAGGGGAGGAGACCAGGGCGGGCCAGAATCCTCTGGCCATCCTGGCCTCCTTCTCTCCCTCTCCACAGAGCCCTAGCTAGATGGGC
The DNA here is from genome assembly GCF_057233095.1 of Heloderma suspectum. NCBI lineage: Eukaryota > Metazoa > Chordata > Lepidosauria > Squamata > Helodermatidae > Heloderma > Heloderma suspectum. Next base: position 53,596,386 of record NC_139460.1, on the reverse strand, counting down.
GAAAATGCAGGGTGAGAGGAGCGTGGAGGCAACAACTGCCTCCATGCTTCTCCCACCCTGCATTAGCTTCTAAGTTCAGATTGTGCCCCAACTGTGTTAGTCTGTTGCATCAAAACTAACAAAATGTCTTGTGGCATCTTAAAGACTAATAGATATAGTGTGGCAGAAACAGTTGGGGACTAGAGACCACTTCATCAGATGGACATTCCTCTTTCTCACTATTGTTACTTAGACATTATTATTGATCTGTGCCTGGCTGGTCAGAAGAGGCCATTGAAATGGGCCACTGTACCATGGTCTAGTCTGCATCCTCCTCAGGTGCCAATCTGTAATCCCAACTGGTTCATGGCCCTGCCCATATATCCAACACGGGCAGTGTCTTGAGCTGGTTCTGGATTTCATCTACAAAATTCAAGTTTGAAGATTTATGCTTCGGTAAACATCTAGAACATTTTGAGGGAAGTTAAATGAATTGCAACAAGATTAGCAACAAGGGCCGGGTGGGTCTTCTGCACATCTCTATGTACACATTCGAGGTGAAGTAAACCCACCCCATTCTGCTGTGCTGGTTTCATATGAGGGTCAAAAACTCAATGCTTAACTGTACAGCTCATCTTGTGACACTTCTGCTAGAGGGAAGTGCATCTTGCAGGGGATGTAATATTTGGCAGAGAAATGTGGAAATGCATTACAGCCTGTTTATAGTTAATTTATGTTATTTGTTTCCTACATAGTTGCTGATGAACCAACATATTTATGCACGTCAGTAATGTTCTCTCATCTACCATATTGCTAATGCTCAGTGTCGGTTTTTACGCAATATGTTCCATATAACATGCTGTGCAGAATGTAAAAGAAAGGAGTGCTCCAAATTGCTAGGCATGTCATTCAGTTATGCTACATTCGAGATCAAGTTGATTTGTAGTTCATTTGTAGAAGAGAGAGGGGCTGGGCTGAAGTCTGCCGGGAACTTTTTTTTTTTCTGTCCTAGAAGCTTCAGCCCCTTGTTTCAGATAACTGAATGCTAATTTGTTTACCTGTTAATTTTCAACACATATATCTTGCTTTTAAGTATAAATAAATTTCCAAAGTGATGACATGTAAAAACTGAGAGGGATAATGAAAAAACAAAGCAAAACCCCACGTAAAATAAAATAACAGATGCAAATCAAGCAAATGGGAGCAGAACTGAATAATAAAAACACTGTGAAGAAGTAAAGGTAAGAAAACACCAGATAAATCAGCCAATGAAACGGTCCCTGTGAAAGTTCTCAGCAGCTAAAACCAATATTATTGTTCATTAAAAGCTCTTCACCCAATGCCTAAACCTCAACAAAAAAGGTAGCTGTGGACCTCTCAGGGGAGTGTCTTCCAGAAACAAGGCAGTGCTGCTGAAAAGTTGCTTTCGGTTGTTTCCATTCACTTCAGCTCTGTAAGGTTAAAACCAGCACTTTCAATTTCCCCAGAAGCAAATGGGAAGGTAGTGGAATGATTTTAACACTAATATGTTCCCTACCATTAGTACAAACCAGTCACGCAGCTGCCACGTTTTGCATCAACTGAAGTTTCTGAGCAATCTTCAAAGGCAGCCCCATGTATCATGCATTGAAGTAGTCTAATCTTATTATTCCAGGGTGAAAGAAAGCACTCAGAATATGTTCAGAGACACTCTCTTCACATTGTCATCTGATTTTCAGTGCTCAGATCTGGCAGTGAAAACTGGTTCTAGGACTGTGCCTTTGACTGTGCCAAAGTAGATATTACTTTAAAGATGTAGTTAGCCCAATCTGGATTGGGGGCTCTGCGTCTGCAATTTCTGTTGCAAATAGGCATGGCGGAGAATTTCGCCACAGATCCTGGTGAGGCCAAATGCCAGTGCATTCAGCCCCCCGAAATCCATGGCGGAACGAAGCCCCCCTGCCCCCCACCCCACAAAATGGGCCCAGAACGGAGCACCTACCTGCTGCTGTCCGTGCTGCATTGCGAATGGCGGCCGCATCTGCAGCCGCCATTCACTTCTTCCATATAGCTGTGATAGGCTATGTAAATACTTACATAGACTATCATGGCTAATGCAGGGATGCCATTTGCGTCCCTGCGGAAGCCATGATAGGCTAAGTAAGTATTTACATAGCCTATCACAGCAAAACTAAGGGAACGCAAATGGCGGTGGCTATGGTGGCCGCATTCCCTTTTTTCCCTGCCGTGATAGGCTACATACATATTTACATAGCCTATCATGGCAAAACAGGGGCTCAAATGGTGTAGCAGCCGCCATTTGCGCCACTCTGTTTTGCCGTAATAGGCTACATAAATATTTACGTAGCCTATCATGGCGGGAAAAAAAGGGAACGCAAATGGCAGCCGCCATAGCCGCCGCCATTTCCGTTCGCTGTTTTTTTTTTCATGATAGGCTATGTAAATATTTATGTAGCCTATGACGGCTAAAGCGGGAACGCAAATGGCATAGGGGACATCATTTGCGTCCCTGCTTTAGCCGTGATAGGCTACATAGCCTATCACAGGCCAGCGTAGGGATGCAAATGGTGTCCCCTACACAGGATGCCATTTGCGTCCCTTCCAAGCCATGACAGGCTACGTAAGTATCTACATAGCCTATCACGGCTAATGCAGGGATGCCATTTGTGTCCCTGTCTTTTGCCACAATAGGCTACATAAATATATATGTAGCCTATCATAGCTAATGCAGATGGCCCCAGCGGAACAAGGTAAGTGTTTCATATACCCCTAGTTCAGAGTGGCTTGCATCCCTGGCCTTCGCGGCTCCGACGGTGGCTCTCTCTGCTCTGGGCTAGGTGGAGAGAGACGCTGCTCCTGCTTCTGCTGCTGCTGCTCCTCCTCCTCACCACGTCCATGAATGTCCTCTTTGCTTGTCTGTGTGCTGCCGTGGGAGAGAGTGGCCGGATGAGTGAGCAGCAATCACCTTGCTTGCCTCTGGCCTAGTGAGAGCCAATGGCTGAGCAAGGCGATGGCAGGAACTGCTGTGCTGCTGCTGCTCTTTGCCCCCATTGCCATTCAGTCACTCATACCTCCACCTCTGAGCCCAGTTCTGACCACCTTTCTATTAGGAAAGGGCAAGGCAATGGGTGGCAGTGACAAAGGCAAAGCTCTTCTTCACTAGGGATGGCGAAGAATTCCGCCAGACTCCAGTGGGGCTGGATTCTTTAGAATACAGCCCCCCGGAGTCCGTGGCGGAACAGCCTCCCCCCCCCGCCACCCCGCAGAATCCCCCCAGGACGGACCTACCTGGTGGTGGATGCGGTGGCGGTGGCGGCGGCAGCGGCTCCAGCAACTGCCGGGCTGCTGTGGCCGCAAATGGCGGCCATAATAGCAGCCGCCATTTGCGTCCCTATGCTAGCCCGTGATAGGATACATATATATTTATGTAGCCTATCACGGCTAAAGTAGGGAGGCAAATGGCATAGGGAATGCCATTTGCGTCCTTGCTTTAGCCGTGATAAGCTATGTAAATATATATGTAGCCTACCATGGGCTAGCGTAGGGATGCAAATGGCATCCCCTATGCAGGACGTCATTTGCATCCGCAGCAGCCTGGCAGCGGGTAGAGGCCCTGCTGCAGGTCAGCCCGGCTGTCGACTCTGCGGACTGGCCATTGTGTGGAGCCGGCTGGGAAGGATTCGGGGGGAGGGGGAGGAACGGATCGCCTCCCCCCATTGAGGATTTCGGGGGGAGGAATGGATTGCCTCCCCCCACCTGCGGACCCCAGCAGAACCAGGTAAGTGGGGTTTCAAACACCCTTATTTTTCACACGACACATGATTTATGGGATTCATTGTCACAGTGTGGTGGTGGCCACTTGGCTTAATGGATTAATAGGTCTCTGTTAGCCAACTTCAGAGGCCATATGCAGATGCTATGCAAAATGGTTACCAGAGGGAGCAATCCTATGGCTGCTTGACAGCAGCTAGATGGCCATAAGATGGTTCAGAAGCTGAAGCTGGTGCAGAACGCGATGGCTCGCCTGATTAAAGGCAGCCGCCGGCGAGATCACATCATTCCACTGCTGAAGGAGTTGCACTGGTTACCAGTTGTTTTCCAGGCCAAATTCAAGATGTTGGCTTTGACCTTTAAAAGCCTATATGGTTCCGGCCCAGCCTATCTTAAGGAGCACCTCCAGCAACACCGGACAAGCCACTCAACAAGATCAGCCTCGGTCGGATGGTCTTCTCTCTGTCCCATCAGCCAGGACAGCTAGGCTGGTGAGGACGAGGGAGAGTGCCTACTCTGTGGTGGCCCCCACTCTGTGGAACTCCCTCCCTAGGGAACTCCACCATGCCCCCTCTTTAATGAGCTTTCCGCCATGCACTGAAAACTTGGTTATTCAGCCAGGCATTTGGGGTGGGTTAGGGTGTTTTTAAATAAAGTTTTAATGTATAATTTTACTGGTTTAAATTGTACCATTGTACATCGCCTACAGGCCCCCAGGTACCGACCCAGCTGTGCTGCTTCCACCTGCCCCTCCCTGGAGGGGCTACATAAGCTGGCTGGCTGAGGTGGCTTGTGAGAGCCAGGGCCTGCAGGAGAAGCTGCCACCACCGGGGAAGAGGCGCATGCGGCCGCCATTCGCAAGTCAGCGCGGACGGCAGCAGGTAGGTGCTCTGTTCCGGGCCCATTTCGTGGGGTTGGGGGTGGAGTGGCTTCATTCTGCCACGGATTTCAGGGGCATTCGATTTCAGGCATTCAGCCTCATCGAGATCCATGGCGGAATTCTCTGACATCCCTAATGAGAAGGGCTGCTGCCCAGTCAGCTGCTGGCATATTGTGACTGATATTCAGGCAGCAACTATGCTACACTAGTACTCACAATTACCAACATTCCTTAAGATAGTTTTCACATATCCTTAGGTAACACTGAATTCCAGCTAAAGCCAAATTTAAAATCAGATTTGTGCTTGAGTGAAAGATCTAAAGACTTTTGAACGAAGTTTTGATCAAACCAGTAAAATTTCACTTTGTACTTTAAAGCTGTTATTCCTTTTTCATGATGTATGAATTACATGATGTATGGATAAGCCATTATTAATTTCTCTCAAATGTGGTGTTATATACAATGTGATTGGATGATTAGGTCACATGATCCTGGGGAAAATTGTCTGGTACCATTTTAGATTAACTTTTCAATTAAAATTCAAATTATGAAGTGATTTAAATGAAGCAACATTCTTCAAGTGATTTTTTTTGAAGATGAAGTTTTCTCCAAAGATGCACATTTGAATATCAAAGACAATTACTACTAAAATGTAATTCATTAATTTCAAAATGATTATTTCCTTCAGCTATAATTTTACTTTAGAAAAAATATTACTCTTCATTAAGAAATAGAGCTCAAACAGCATCACTGCACTCACTCCATATTTATAATTCCCTCACTGCCCAAATGATATTACCTAATAATTAAAAAAAGGAGAAGGCTTCTTTTTAATAAATCAAACTCTTCATTAGCACATATTTTAAAAGGTGCAAAACTCTTTCAAGTTGATCTTTCTGGATAATTAGGAGGATTTTATTGCTTTCTTGGTGCAATTCTTTGTAAAAGTATATACTCTGAAGTCTTCTGTTTTGAAAACTTCCTTGACACATGCATCATTATTCTCCAGTTGTTAAAGAAAAAGAACATGGGCACACATCTTTTTTTTTTAAAGTTATATAGCTTTAATAATATTTCATATATTGTATATTTGGGAATGGAATATGGATAGGGTGCGAGTGAGTATAACTCTGATATATAACTTTGACAATTTCTGCCAGACAACTATATGTGTTCAAGATAGCTAAACCCATCTTGCAAAAAAGAAAAGAAAAGTGGATTGCAATATGGAAGCATATAGAAGGGTAATTCAAGCTCTATGGTTGATTCATCACCTCCCTGCCTATTGCCTGAGATGGTTAGAATGGATGCCAATCAATTGTCAATGAGTTGCTGGTAGGGATGTATGAAAGTCACTTTCCTTTTCGAAGGGTGACATTCATGGTGGGGGGGAGGTGCTCTGTCCCTCCCCCCAAAATTCTGGCCGGGGGGGGAGGCGCTCCATCCCTCCCCTTGAAATTCTGGCCTGGGGGGGAGGCGCTCCGTCCCTCCCCCCCAAATCCTGGCCAGCTGGCTCCGCTCCGCAGGGATTCTGTGGAGCCGCCAGCTGGCTCCGCCAGCGGCCGGACATAGGGCCACTGGCTAGCAGGGATGTAAATGGCAGCGGCCATAGCCGCCGCCGTATGCGTCCCTGCAGTCAGCCGTGATAGGCTACGTAAATGTTTACGTAGCCTGTCACGGCTGATTTAAAAGAAAAAAAACGCGCATACGCAAATGGCGGCACCCATGGGTGCCGCCATTTGCGTTCCTTATTTTGGCACGTCTTAGTCTACATGAACTTTTACGTAGACTAAGACGGCAAAAATAAGGGGAACACAAATAGTGGCGCATCTATGCTATTTGCGTTCCCCTTATTTTTGCCGTCTTAGTCTACATAAACGTTTACGTAGACTAAAACGTGCCAAAATAAGGAATGCAAATGGCAGCGCCCATGGGCGCCGCCATTTGCGTACACACGTTTTTTTTCTTTTAAATCAGCCCTGATAGGCTACGTAAACATCTACGTAGCCTATCACGGTGTTTGTTAAAAATCTAGCCGTGATAGGCTACATAAATCTTTACATAGCCTATCACGTTTTTGTTTTTTACTGGAAATGGCAGCGGCGGCAGCCGGTCAGAAGACCAGCCACCGCAGCCACTGCTGCCGAACCGCCGCCACCAGGAAGATCTGCCCAAGGTAAGTCCCGTCCCGGGGGGGGCGGGGGGAGCAGACCGTTCCGCCACCGATTTCGGGTGGCTGAATGCGCTGGCATTCGCCCTCCCCGAGATCCATGGCGGAATTCTCTGACATCCCTAGTTGCTGGTTAATTTTCTATTCAGGCCCTCTAAAACCTGAATTTTCTCCAGCTTTTATGTGAAAACTAGCAAATTATGAAATTTGCTAGTTTTCACATAAAAAGAAGAAAATGGGCTGATTCTTGGGACCACAATCAACCTGTCAATTTGTATACAGTTGTCTCCATTTATTTATTTATTTATTTATTTATTTATTGCCCATCTGCCTGGTCACCCAGCCACTCTGGGCGATGTACAACATATAATACAATAGTTTAAAACAATAAAATTCTACAATAAAAACATTTTCTAAAATACCCTAACCCATCCCAAATGCCTGCCTGAACAACCACGTTTTTAATGCAGGGCGGAAGCTTGTTAAAGAGGGGGCATGATGGAGTTCCTAAGGGAGGGAGCTCCACAGAGTAGGGGCCACCATAGAAAAGGCCCTCTCCCTTGTCCCCACCAATCTAGCTATCCTGGCTGATGGGACAGAGAGTAGGCCATCCGAGGCTGATCTTGTTAAGCGGCCTGTCTGGTGTTGCTGGAGGCGCTCCTTAAGATAGTCTGGGCTGGAACCATATAGGGTTTAAAGGTCAAAACCAACACCTTGAATTTGGCCCGGAAAACAACTGGTAACCAGTGCAACTCCTTCAGCACTGGAGTGATGTGATCTCGCCGGCGGCTGCCTTTAATCAGGTGAGCCGCCATGTTCTGTACCAGCTGCAGCTTCCGAACTGTCTTCAAGGGTAACCCCATGTAGAGCGCATTACTGTAGTCTAAACGAGAGGAGACCAGGGCATGTACTACCGATGGGAGCAGATGGTTGGGAAGGAAGGGGCACAGCTTCCGTATCAGATAGAGTTGGTACAGTGCTGTCCAGCTCAGAGCTGACACCTGAGCCTCCATGGACAGCTGGGAGTCCAAAATGACCCCCAGGCTGCAGACCTGGTCTTTCAAGGGTAGCCGTACCCCATTCAACACCAGGTCAACATCCCCCAGCCTCCTCTTGTCTCCCACCAAAAGTACCTCTGTCTGACTCTTGTCAGGGTTCAGCTTATTCAGCTTCAGCCCCATCCAGCCACTCGCCGTCTCCAGACATTTGGACAGGGATTCTACGGCCAACCTTGGTGAAGATTTAAACGAGAGGTAGAGCTGCATGTTATCCTCATACTGATGACACCGCACCCCAAACCTCCTGATGATAGCCCCCCAGCGGCTTCACATAGATGTTAAATAGCATCAGGGAGAGGATGGAACCCTGTGGCACCCCACAAGTGAGTGGCCACGGGTCCGAAACCTCCTCTCCCAGTGCTACCCTCTGGTACCTGCTGGAGAGGAAGGACCGGAACCACCACAATATGGTGTCTCCAATGCCCAACCCCTCCAGGCGGTCCAGGAGGATACCGTGGTCAACGGTATCAAAAGCTGCTGAGAGGTCGAGGAGAACAAGGAAGGAGCATTCACCCCTATCCAGAGCCCTCCTCATATCATCTACCAAGGTGACCAAGGCCATTTCTGTCCCATGCCCAAGCCTGAAGCCCAACTGAAATGGGTCTAGATAATCAGTTTCTTCCAAGGATGCCTTCAACTGCATCGCCATCTGCAAGGCTCTATCACCTTGCCCAAAAATGGCAGATTTGAGACTGGGCAAAAGTTGTTCAGAACTTGGGGATCCAAGGAGGGCTTCTTTAAGAGCAGTCTTATCACTGCCTCCTTGAGGGCTGATGGCATTACTCCCTCCTCAAGGGAGGCATTCACCACCGCCCTGATCCCATCACCCAGTCTCTCTCTGCAGCCCATAATGAGCCAAGATGGGCAAGGATCAAGTAAGCAGGTGGTTGGCCTTACAGATCAAAGCACCCTGTCCACTTTATCAGAAGGAAGAAGCTGGAACCGATCCCACAAAACCCGTTTGCCACAGGCCGCCTCTTGCTCACTAACTGTATCCACAGCATGTGGAGTAACACTCCTTATCCAATCAATTTTATCTGCAAAGTGCCTTTCCAAGGCCTCACAGGAGGCCTTAGAATGCTCCAGTGGTTCCAGAGCCACAGGACCAACCAGGCTCCGGACCACTTGGAACAGCCTCCTGGGACAGCACTCTGCAGACATGATGGAGGCAGCATAATATTCCTTTTTTGCTGCCTTCACCACCACGTGACAGGCTGAAGATACAGCTCTAGCCCATGTCTGATCATCTTTGGAGCGAGACTTCTGCCACCGGCGCTCTAGCCGTCTCACCTCCTGTTTCAGAGCTTGTAACTGCGGATTGAACCATGGTGCAGTCCGAGCCCCGTTCAGGGGGAGAGGGTGTTTCGGAGCTACTTGATCTAATGCCCCAGTGATTGCAGCATTCCAGCCACCCACCAGGGTCTCGTCTGGGTGGGCGTTTGCGTGCTCCAGAGAATCCCCAAGCGCATTCAGGAATCCATTCGGATCCATAAGATGCCTGGGGCAGACCATTTTAATGGGTCCTCCACCCCTGCAGAGGGGTTGTGGAACCAAGAAGTCTAACATCACCAGATAGTGATCTGACCATGACAAGGGGGTGGTGGATATACCCCCGACTTCCATATCACCCCCCGCATCTCCAGAAACAAACACAAGGTCTAGTGCTATTTGCGTTGCCCTTATTTTCGCCGTAGTCTACGTAAATCTTTACGTAGACTACAGCGACCAAATAAGGAATGCAAATAGCGGCTCCCTATGGGGGCCGCCATTTGCGTACGCGCTTTTTTTTTTTTTTTAAAGTCACCCGTGATAGGCTACATGACGATTAATGTACCCTATCACGGCTGACTTTGCAGATCTAGCCGTGATAGGCTACGTAAATCGTTACGTAGCCTATCACGGGGTGTTCTTTTTTTTTTTTACTTTTCTGTTGAAGTTCGCGGCCGGGGAGACGGGGCGCTTCTCCCCGGCCTGAATTTCGGCTAGGGGCGAGGCGGGAAACCTCCCCCCTGGCCTGAATTTCAGCCGGGCGAGGCGGGAAGACACCCCCCGCTCACATGATCTTCGGGGGGAGAAGCGAAGCGCCTCCCCCCTACCGCAAAAAAATCTGCGGGACAAGGTAAGTCCCTTTCGTACATCCCTAGCTGCTGTGCATATGAAAATCCAGCTAGACACATGGCCGCAAGAGTTGGAGCAGCAGCCTCGGCCAGCCAGGTCTCCGTAATACATGCCAGGTCTGCACTTTTGTCCAGGATCATGTCATGGATGAGGGAGGTTTTCTGGGTAACGGACCTGGCACTGCAGAGCAGCAAACAAAGGCCAGAAGATGGAGTCATGCCTCCCCCAGCCATCTTCTGGCTCTGGACAGGCCCGGAGTAGGGGACAGATACTACACATCTCTCCCTAGTTCCCCTTACCTGGCATGGCCTGCCCCTAGTGCTCCACCAGCACCTGCCGCCCAGCCTCGGTATGTTTTGGCCCCCAACACTCCCCCAACTGCCTCCATCAGGTGGACACATGTCCCCTCTCTCCCGCCTATCAGGCAGGCTACCCACCCCTAAAAACACAATAGAATCCCCCAGAAATTAAACAACAGCTAAAAAATCCCCTTAAAAATAATGCCAGGCAGAAGTCCGCAGGGAAGGCCTGGTGGTGGCGGTGGTGGTGGTGGCGGTGGTGGTGGCGGCGGCGGCAGCAGCTGCAGCAGCAGCAGCGGCGGCGGCGGCGGCGGCGGCGGCAGCAGCAGCAGCAGCAGCAGCAGCAGCAGCAGCAGCAGCAGCAGCAGCTCTTCCCCGGTGGTGGCAGCTTCTCCTGCAGGCCCTGACTCTCACAGGCCGCCTCAGCCAGCCAGCTTATGTAGCCCCTCCAGGGAGGGGCAGGTGGAAGCAGCACAGCTGGCTCGGTACCTGGGGGCCTGGTCCTGCAGGGACTGGCTGTCTGCCAGGCAGAAGTCCGCAGGGAAGGCCTGGTGTTGGTGGTGGCAGCAGCAGCAGCAGGCCCAGCAGCAGCAGGCACGCCTCTTCCTCAGTGGTGGTGGCTTCTCCTGCACGCCTTGGCTCTCCTACAATGGAATCTCAAAGAGAGGCAGACCACCCAGAGGAAAAGACGGGGACCAAGTTCTGCTCCTACTGTGACAGTATGCCCAACTATTGCTCAAGGCAGCCTCCAGTGAAGCCAGGAAGCATGGAAACTACACTTCCTATGCTTCCTGGTGACCACAACATCCAGACTTTTGATACTGAAGCCTAACATCGCTGCAACCCCTCACCGCTCCTGCCCTACATGCCAAGGTGAGTTTTGGAAAGAGTGCAGCACAGAGGGCTTGCAGCATGGGTTGTGCTGCGAAAACTATCTGGCCCAATCTAGACTGTATATAAGCCAAGTTAATTCGGGCCCAAGTAGAATCAAGCCCAATTGAAGTGGTTTCAGTTCAGCTTATTCCAAACTAGAGCAGGAGGAACTTAGCATCAAGGCTTTCTGACCACTGCAATGAAAAGGAACACAGTCTGTGTCCTGAAAGATGTGTGCATAAAACATTGCATACATTTTAATAGACAGATTTATACATTGTTAATAGAAAACATGTTTTATCCCAAACCCTGAACATTTGTAAACATTAATCTGCAGATAATACAAAACAAAGGACTTAGTTGGTCCACCAGTTTAGAATATGATGATCCTAACCAAAACTGGGGATATGTTCTATCCTTAAAGAAGAGGTAGGTAACACTTAGCTGAGGGGCTGCATGCAGTCCCCCTGACTGGTTTTGCTTCCAGGTTTCACTCCTGGCCACCCCAGGAGCATGATTTTGCTTCCCAAAATGGCACACACTCCCCATGCACCTTGGTTTAAAGGAAAATCACCCCTTCTTTGCCACTGCCATGCCATCAAATTTTAGTGGCAAAATCAGCAGTGTGGTGGTGGCAATTGTGGTGGTGATGGGCAGGGTGCGGTCCTCATTGAATTCTAGGGCAGAAATTGGCCCCCGGACCAGGGGAAGGCACCCAGCCCCACCCTTCAGGGTTTAACATTGCTCTAAAGAAAAGTGGTTTTGCTGAGTTAACATTATTTTAACTTGAGACAGGCTGCTATTGAAGTTCATTCACCCATTGCTTATTCTGTTTCCCCACGTTAAGTAGTAAAAACAATGCTGTGCCATTCCAATGAGTATGCCTGACTCTGCCTTTTCATAGCTGACAATGACAACTATGGCTTGTATCCCAAGCTAAGTTAAGTTGAGGGAGTTCACTTGCAACTACCCACACATAGTTCACTCACAACTACCCACATGTAGCCTTGGATCTTAAGGGCACAGTCCTAGGTGGATAGGCGGCCACCTCCAAACTCGGAGGTGACTGCTTATCCAATAGAGGGCAGGAGAAGCACAAAGGGGATCATTCCCTCTGCGCTTCTCCTGCCCTGCATTTGCGGTTAGACAGCTGTCTAGCCACGGGAAGGTGGAGCAGGGGAGGAGGCTGCCGGACGACACATAGGATGTGCTGTACCGGCATTTCTGCCATCCCCACCCCAAAACACCCCCCGAAATGCCCCATTTTGGCCACTCCACACTCCTCTTCCAGGCGTTCCACTGTGCCTGTGAGGCAGCACAAAAAGCGGGGGGAAGGTCAGTTCTCTGGGAACTGACCTCAGAGCGCAGGCTTTGAGGTCAGTTCCCAGGAAACCACATATCCTATGGCTGTCTAGCCACTGACTAGTGGCCATAGGATTGCTCCTTCTGATGAGTTAACCTGAGGAGGTTAATTGAAGGAAAGTTTCTTGTGCCCTTCTCCTCCCCGCATCCATCTGCCCATACCCCAAGCCTCCCTAGAAGGTAATGGGGTGTGTGCTCTTAATTAGGCAGAGGTCTGGAGTGGATTTAGGGAGGCTGAGGTGATAGCAGAGGGAGGAGGGGACAAGGGACTTTCCTTCCATCATCTTCTCAGGTTAACTTATCTTAGGATCCAAGGCTATATTTGGGTAGTTGCAAGTCATCTCGAGCTTCGTAGCTTCATTTTAGAAAATTAGCAGTACATATTATTTTACATACCTCTATTGTTGTAAATTCCAGACTTTAATGAATGGCCTGTGCACAATTTAAAATTCCAGAAAGTTACCCTCTCTCTCTCTACTAAATTTAAATTATATGCCCTTTTAGTAAGATATATTTTGCATAATTAACAAAAATACTTAGAGTGTAGTACAAGAACCCAGGAGCTTAAGTAATGTGAAAGATAGAAAGACTAACAACAGAGTATTAAAAATAGATCTTAAGCTAAACGTTTCAGCTTCCAGCCTTCCACCCTCATCAGTAGCTACGCTTGATGAGGGCAGAAGCCAAAATGTTTAGCTTGAAATATATTTGTAATGCTCTGTTGTTAGTCTTTCTGTTTCTTATACATTTGACCTTAAGACTGACAGTGGATCCACAGCCTCCTTGTTGCTTTGCTCTTGTGCCACCTTACACCTCTCTCTCTCTCTCTCTCTCTCCACACACACACACACACACACACTGCAAGAGAACTCAGATTGTTAATTTTAACCTAACATGTGGCTATGATTTTTAGTCCACGTTTAAAATATGGAAGATATTGATGCAGTCAGCTATTGATGCAGTCTCCACAGAAAAAAGCACAACACAGCATGGGTACAAAGCTTGAACTCACCCTGAACTTCCTATTAACAGGACTTGGTTGTACTTTGGAGATTATTATCTCATCCAACCCCCTGCTCCATGTAGGCTTTGCAATGCAGGACACAGCTACAGCATCCCTGACAGATGGCTATCCAGCCTCTGCTTAAATGCTTGCAAGGAAGGAGAACCTACCGCTAGAGATGGTTAAATCCATTCCATCCATGTTTCATGGCTTGTCAGGCATCTTCCGTTTTGTCGTCTGCTCACTGATGGAATCAGATATTTTGTACAAGAATTTCATTCATTAGCAAATTTAGGTATTTGTTTGTTTATTTATTTAAAATATTTGTATCCGGCACTGTACAGTACAAATGCTGCTTATATACTACACATATGCATCTGTACTAATGTGCACTTGTTCCAATGTGCATTAGTGCAAAGGCACACTTGCACAAGCACTCATTTGCATGAATCAACCCCCCCCCCCAGTAAAAATAACTGGTCCGCAAGTCTGCAGACTCCACATGACTCAGAAAAAGCAAGTCCACTATGGAATCCGCAGATCAGATTCACAGAAATCTGATCTCATTTGAATCTGTTGGGGATTTCTCTGACATCCCTACAGTCACCACTTCCCAAGGTAGCCTGCTGCACTGCCAAACAGCTCTCACCGTTACGATGTTTCTCTTAATATGTAATACTGTTCGGATGTTTCCCTGTGTCCCTACAATTTCACCATTGGTTCTTGGCTTGCCTTCTGGAGTGACAGAAAGCAACTTTTCTCCATCTTCTGCATGACAGCCTTTTAGATATTTGAAGGCTGCTTTCATGTCTACCCTTAATTGTCTCTTCTTTGGGTTAAACATATTTAGCACCTCCCACCATCTCTGAACATGCTTCTGTTTGGCAATGTCCTTCTTAAAATGTGGCATCCAGAATTGGATACAGTACTCCAAATGCAGCCTGACTAACACAGAATAGACTGTAACTATCACTTCCCATGACCTGGAAACTGCTTCATAGTAGGGCTGTGCACTGCTTTGGTCCGAGGCCCAAATAATGAGTCAAAGTGGGCTGCTTTGGAGGTGCCTCTGTGTGATCGAAGTGGAGCAGAATAGCAACGAGGTGCCCCAAAACGAAGTGGCTTGTATACAAAGCTCCTCTTCCGACTTGGTGATTCGTTCTGAGCAATCCAGATAGCCTGGAACCAAAGCAATCAACTTGAGAAAGTTCAGCCAGGGGTTGAGGAGGAGGGAGGGGGGAAAAGAGGAGGAGGGGGAGGGAGGGAGCTTTGGCAAACGGATACTCTAGTTGCCAAATCAGGGCTGAACATAATCCAGCAATCTCCAATCAGTGATCGTGGTGGAGGAGTGGGGGAGACTAAATAACTGGAGAAAAACAGCTGCATTTCAGAGACAGAGATCATTCTGGTGGGGTTACTTAGGGATATGAGAACCCACACCATCTGGGTTCTCCAGACGTCCATGTCCCCAGCCCCTGCACCACTCGCTGACCCCCCACCTCTGCTGTGATCGCCATGTTTTTTAAAAAAACATGGTGATTGGAAGTCTATATGCACATAGACTTACATGCAAAAAGCACTATGCATCTTGTGTATATGGGCAATTCACAGCACTTTTTGTGTATAAGTCTATGTGTGCACAGAGTTATATGAAAAAAGCCCTGGAAATCACCCTGGCAGGAGGAGGAGGAGGCATGGCGCATGCCCCTGCTGCTAGCTAGCTGTGTCCTCTTCACGAGCGGGAGACAGCTAGCAGTCCTTGGGGGTGTTTCCACCAGTGATTTACCCCCTCAATCGACAAGGCACAGCATGATCTCGAGGCTCCAATTCTCCTTTGTTTGCTTTATTGCCTTAGGAAGAAACTTCAACGCTTCGTTATAGAGATCCTGCAGGTTAAAATGCAGGCTGATTTCTGTCTTTGTGTTTACTGGTCTCTTTCCCACAACAAACCTATTAGTGTCTCCTCTGAAGTAACTCCCATTGTGGTCAATGAGGCTTGTCCTCTTAATGCCCACAGAACTTACATAGAACCCGCTCAACTGACAAGGCACAGAACGATCTCGAGGCTCCAATTCTCCTTTGTTTGGTTTATTGCCTTAGGAAGAAACTTTAACCCTTTGTGATAGAGATCCTGTGGATTAAAATGGAGGCTGGTTTCCATCTTTGTATCTACTGCTCACTTTCCCACAACAAACTCATTAGTGTCTCCTCAGAAGTAACTGTCATTGTGTTCAATGAGGCTTGCCCTCTGACTGCCCACAGAATTTACAGAGATCCCACTCAATTGGCATGACACGGTTTAAAGCCCAAATGCCTTAAGTGCAGTAAAGCGTGATCTCAAGTCTCCGATTCTCCTTTGTTTAGTTTATTGTATTAGGAAGAAACAACTTATACTCTTCATTATAGAGATCCTGTGAGTTAAAATGGGGTCTGGTTTCCATCTTTGTGTTTACTGCTCTCTTTCCCAGCACAAATATATGTGTGTATACTTGGAAGGAGCTCCCATTGTGGTCACTGAGGCCTGCTCCTGAAATGCAGGTGCATGCATCTGGACTTCCAGGGGAAAGGCGAAAGGGAGAGGTAGAGGGGGGAAGCCTCTCTATTGGTTGAGCACCCACTGTCAGTCAGATGACATTCACTCCAGCCCCCACCCCCACCAGGAAGTACGCTCTGTGAAGCAATTTTTACTGCTCCGGGGAACCTGCTTGTGGAGCCCTGCATGGACCACATCACAGCAAAGCCGATTCCCTTAAAGAAATCTGGTGCTCCTCCATTAGCTTCTCCCTCCATTGTCATGGAAACATGGCCACAGACAGCCAAGCAGGCAGGAGGAGGTGGTGGTGCAGGGCAGAGAGGTACCGCTCTTTGCTTTGAGAGTTTCTGTGGGAAAAATCAAATTTCAGCTGCACCTAGCACAAAAAGTAGTGAGCCAAACTGTCTGAAATTTGGCTGGTGGGATCCCTCCCATGTCAGCAGAGAGGATCCCAAGTTTAATGTATTTGCCATGAAAACTGAAAAAGTTATGGCCATTTGTGTTTTCCCATGCAAGTCAATAGGAAAATGCCCAAACCAAGTGGTCTGGATATCCGAATCTCACTTCTGATCCAGAATTGAGTCAAAGTGGAGGGGTATAAATTGGTCCAAGTTGAATTGGGGCTGATTTGGAGGGACTGAAGTGGCATCCGAACCAAAGCGGGGGAGTGTCTGTGCACAGCCCTACTAAATATACACTGGTTTCTCTTCAGATCGCATAAATCTTTCGCCTTTTACTAAAGATTTCCGTGGAGAGAAACATTTATTTTGGCTACAGAATCAGACTCAAAGAGTGCTTATCAATGGGACCTTCTCAAACTGGGGAGAGGTAACGAGCGGGGTACCGCAGGGCTCAGTCCTGGGCCCAGTGCTCTTCAACATTTTTATTAATGACTTGGAGGAGGTGCAGGGAATGCTGATCAAAGTTGCAGATGACACAAAATTGGGCGGGATAGCTAATACTTTGGAAGACAGAAACAAAATTCAAAGTGATCTGGATAGACTGGAGCACTGGGCAGAAAATGACAGAATGACATTTAATAGGGATAAATGCCAAGTTCTGCACCTAGGAAAAAGAAACCAAATGCACAGTTACAAGATGGGGGATACGTGGCTCAACCACACTACAAGCGAGAAGGATCTTGGAATTGTTGTCGATCACAAGCTGAATATGAGCCAACAATGTGATGTGGCTGCAAAAAAGGCAAATGCTATTTTGGGCTGCATTAATAGAAGCATAGCTTCCACATCCCGGGAAGTACTAGTTCTCCTCTACTTAGCACTGGTTGGGCCTCATCAGGAGTACTGTGTCCAGTTCTGGGCACCACACTTTAAGAAGGATGCAAACAAACTGGAGAGGGTTCAGAGGAGGGCAACAAAGATGATCAGGGGACTGGAAACAAAGCCCTATGAAGAGAGACTGAAAGAACTGGGCATGTTTAGCCTTGAGAAGAGAAGACTGAGGGGAGATATGATAGCACTCTTCAAGTACTTGAAAGGTTGTCACAGAGAAGAAGGCCAGGATCTCTTCTTGATCATCCCAGAGTGCAGGACACGGAAGAATGGGCTCAAGTGACAGGAAGCCAGATTCTGGCTGAACATCAGGAAAAGCTTCCTGACTGTGAGAGCGATACGACAATGGACCCAATGACCTAGGGAGGTGGTAGTCTCTCCCACGCTGGAGGCATTCAAAATGAGGCTGGACAGCCACCTGTCAGGGATGCTCTGACTTGGATTCCTGCATTGAGTCGGGGTTGGACTCAATGGCATTGTAGGCCCCTTCCAACCCCACTTTTCTACTATTCTACTATTCACATAGCTAGAAGCCCCAGCCAATCAGAACTGAATTTAGCTGTGCAGGCCCCATGTATCAATATTCAAAGTAATTGTCTTTCTCTCTCCCCCTTCAGAATGTCACTAAACAACTACTACACAGGACTTTGACAGTAACAAAACAAGGGCTCAGGCTAGGGATGTAGCAGTAATCTGAGAGCGGGTGGAGTTCAGTGGACTCTCCCCTGCTTGGCTTCCCGGACTCCTGTCCGCAGACTGTTGCCACTTACCCTCCATGTTTGGCTCCCTGGTCTAGCTGGCAGGCAATCCATGGGCAAGTGGCATGTGACCGCCCAGCTCCTCAGCAAACAAACTGCAACTTTGCATAAAACTGGAGGGTCATTGTTTTAAGTATGTGGCCATTTATGCAAGATTACAGGTGTGAATAGACCATTCATTCATTCATTCATTCATTTATTAAATTTATTAATCGCCCATCTGGCTGGTCACCCAGCCACTCTGGGTGATGTACAACAACAAAACAGTTAAAACAATAAAATTCTACATTAAAAACATCATAAAAATACCCGATTTCTTGTGACAAATTGTTCCTTCTCCTGTCTAGATTTCTGGATGGGACTGTTGCTTTTAGTGGTTAGCTATGCTTCCCAGGGCCAATTATTCTTCCCAGGGCCAATTATCCACTTGAGAAGCTAGTAGATAGCCTCTGGCAAGATCTCAAGGTTAGCCCAAATAGCTGGGATGGAGTTATCTATGCTGGGTTACTGCCAAGCATTCTTGTAGTCATTGGACTAGCTCCAGAATAGGGGTGGGACCGTGGGATGAATATGATCATAATGGTATATATGAATCTCTGAGATACTCCCAGGGGATGATCTCAATGCAGGCCAATCTGGAAAGGTGCTGTGTTGCAGGCTAGTAGTATTGGTGTCACATCCATTGCCATATTTTGATGCGATTCCCCTATCAACTGTAGGGACATAAGCTTATAATCTTGATCTATAGTGTTCTGCTTTCTTCTGCTTGTTAATTTGCTCCTGCAGTCGAAGTCCATGCATTTCAGAGAGTCTGCAGTCGAAGTCCATGCATTTCAGAGCTTGCAATGTGATCCATGGAACAAAAAGAATTCATTCGACAGCATACATACATTTGAAAGATGTGCATGAAAATTGTGTAGTTCTGAAAAAATGTGCATAAATATGCTTTAAGCAATTGGAGAAGAATGCATATATTTCAAAGAGATGCACAACTGATGCCTACATCTGTAAAAATGTGAATGAAAATATGCACAACGGTTCATGTAAAAAGAAAAAAGAACTACACTCGCAATCTGATAAGGACTCAAGTCAGAACAAGCTTCGGGATGGAATTTGGAGAACGTCGGTGAACTTCAGTTTTGCTGATTTGCGCATCACTAAGTGGCAGAGAGTTCCTTAGGCCCAGAAATATAAGCATTTGCTAAAAATAAGAAACTCCATATTGCCCAGTGAAGGAACAGTTTCCCACAAGGTGAAGGCAGTTCTGGGGAGAAGAAATCCTCTATAAGCAGCATCCCACAAAATGTCACCTTCCAGATGGTTTAAACTACAGCTCCCATCACCCCTGGGCATTGGCCATGTTGGATTGGACTGATGGGAATTGTAGTCAAAGACATCTGGAGGGCATCATGTTAAAGAAGGCTGTTGTTTACATTTGAAATATATTTGGTTAGAGAACATGAACAGGCTGTTAATTTCCAACATAAATGTAGAAACTTTTGCAAAAGAAGGGACAATTCTCCAATGTTCCTCCATCTAACTGCCAAGCATAGATGTAAGTTAGAGATCTGAGGTAGCACAGATAAAGAAGCTAAGGTACATTCATTGCTGTAATGGAGAAATGGCAGAAATAAATGTTCCCTTTTAAATTTCAGCACCTTGACATGTCACTAACTACACAGAATACAGGCATTGAAAGCAAGCTTTTAGAAATGGCATTAGATGGATTAAGCTCTTCCTAGTTTAAACTATAATAACATTGCAACTTCCAAATAAGACTGATATTTATTCATCCGGCCAGCCACCTTGTGAGGGTACCAGGCTAAAAAAATAAAATTCCACAAAACAACTGAGGGTTGTCTATGGCTAAATGTGAAGTCTATGGTAGCATGCACCATACTAGTTTTTTTCTTCTAGATGGTTCTACAGATCACACTGTATTCTGATATTTTATTTAAAAGAAGGAAGGGGAAAAAACAAACAGAAAATTAGTATTAGTATTTTGTCAAAATTTACCCTGACATTAGCAAATTGTTACACTGTGTTTTTTTTTTTAAAAAAAGGTCAGTAGAAACATTGCTCCGCCTAGTCCTACTATTTAGGAGACTTTTAATTTGTAGAAAAGCTCAGCTTCAGGTTTTCTGCAATTTAGAGCCAAGACTGAAAGAATACAATCATATGCTCGCTGCTAATATCCTGCAGCTGAAATGATATACTAAGCTGGTCAGCTTGTATCAAGAAATAAAATACACACACATCATCCTTAGGACAGACTCATTCTGCTAGAAGATCAAGACAGCAGGCAAAAATGTTAGGTTAACCACAGGTTTTGTCAACTGGGAGAGATGCTCAGAGTACTTTCCGATGCAAAGCTGGTCCTAGGCTCCAGTTTGACTCAACACTAGTGGAGGTGAGGAATGGAAGCTGGATAGGAACAATTTGCTTTTAATTCATTTCCAGCAGATGTATTGTGTTATCAGGGTAAGCCAGAGACATTCTGATCACATCAGAGTTACCTGCAACTGATCTGCAGCACACAGAATGGGTCAGTTGGCATTTGGAAAGGGAAAACCATTGGAAGGAATCACCTGACTGGCTGACAGAATCCTAACTCTGCATAAAAACGTTGCACAAGTAGGCTTTGACTCAGCAGAGATTTTCTTGTTTCCTATAACAATAAAGAGTCTTTGTTAGACCTTAAACTCTAACAAAGTTATTAGGACAAAAGGCAGCCTTCCCCAACTGGATGGTATCCAGATGTGTTGGACTACAGCTCCCATCATCCACAGCCAGCATGGTGGGGATGATGGGAGGCTACCAGTTGGGGAAGGCTGTCATACTCTTTTGTGGGCTACAGTCCACTTCATCCAGTGCATTAACTTGGCAGTTATATGTACACATGGTTGTGGAGCAGAGGTGGAGAACTTGTGGACCTCCAGATGTTTTGGCCTACAACTCACATCAGCCATAGCCAGCACAGCCAATGGTGAGGATGATGGGAGTTGTAGGCCAAAATGTATGGAGGGCCACAAGTTGCCCACCCCTGTTGTAGAAGATCCCCCCCACCAAACAAACTGTAAGCAGTGAGGTCAGAGGGAAATGAATTGCACAAAGTACTGATGATTCTGACAATTATGTTAAAGCTTAACAAATGAAGACTCCTAACAGCAGCCATTCACAAAACAATGCTGGCAATAACTCAAGCATCATGGCACTTAACACAAGCTCCCCCTTGGTCCTCCAGCCTTATTCATCTGTCTCTATCCCTGCCAAGTTTCTTACCATAAGCAAACTATGCACTTAGGCCGGCCAAGACCTGTGGGGCAAGATGTCCTACTGGGAGGCATGGTAGGAAATCGCTGATCGATTTCCTGGTGCAAAGGTTGCATCTGCCCTGGGACTGCTGTGATGCAATATATTTGAATGTTAGAGTGACATGCCTGTGGGTAGCATGTGCATGGACTGAGTAGTGATGGAAGAATAGGGATGGACGAACTCACCCACACCCACTAAGGATGAGTTCTTGCAGAGTCAGCTCTGCCCCAAACAAAAGATAGCAAAGGTAATTCCTGCACTGTCTAACTCCAATCTTATTTAGTGTGAAATAAAGTGTTTAGCCCTTTTGCTCATTTAGTATAAAGAAAAGCACACCAGCAACATTATACTCAATTGTTCCTTGAGAAGTAGGGATGGCGTGGATGCCCGACTGGGTCCAGGAGTCCGTTGGATTCCCCCCCTACCTGTGCCCCCGGACCGCACCTGCCGAGCTTCTGGCCTCCCTGGCCCCTGCTTGCGCTCTCCCAGACATTCCCCACACTCACCTCGACCTGTCTGCAAGTGCCTGCGATTTTGCCAAGCTTATTTTATGGGAGAAAGGGGCAGTCATTAAAATGTGCATATTTAAATATGCTCCAATTCAGCCTGGGAAAGTTGAATAAGCAATATTAGAGGCATAAATGGTCACTTTATGCCTCTAATGTTGCAGAGATGGCCTTGTATGGCCACCATTTTCTTCAACCTTTAATATGTGGAAATCACGGAGGCCCAATCTTGCTAAAAATGGTGGCTCACAACGAGGGGCGGGCAGGTGCAGGGTGCTCCCCAACTACTCGCCAAGCCCTCCAGGGCTTGCGCAGCCCAGCGAGTAGGGGTGGGTGGCAGACAAGCTGGTGCCCAATCACAGCCACATTCAAATCTTGGATTTTTGCATTCATTTCTAAGGGCAGCTCTCACTTTTGAACGTGAGACATTTAAACATGCTTTCTTGATGTGAATATGCATTTGTGAATCAGCTAAACTCAAGCCTGCTGAAGTTCTCTGAATTCCATCTTGAAGCTCATTTTGACTCTGGCCCGTATCAGATGGCGAGCTGGGTGTGTGTGTGTTTGTGTGGGGGTGTCACACAAAGATCTGTGCAGATTTTCCCAAATGTACACAACAATTGTGCATACCTTTAAAATGCATACAATATATGCATACTTCTTCCATTGATTAAAGTCCATTTGTGTGCATTTTTGAAAAGTATGCATTTTTTCATGTGCACTTTTCAAATGTGTGCATGCTGATGAATGGAAAGTTTAGGTCTGCAAATTGGAAATGTACAGACTTCAGCCTTTGAGGGATAATTGTATATGCCCTTCCCCTGCCCCAAAGCATCCATTCTCAGCCTAGAAGGGGAGCCTAATGTCCTCTGAAGGAAAAGTCGCAGCTAATCTCCAGCAGCAGACCCTTTTAACTCCTTGCCTCCTTTTATTCTCTCCCATCTGGCCAGTAAATGGTCTAATTAGACCATGTGTGCCTGAAATGTTGCATAAATGGCAATATTTGTGGCTGTCATTATGCACAAAATCATGATTTATGTATATAGCTTACCCACAACGTTCTGCAAAATGGTGGCTCGCAGGGCAGCAGGATGCTGCTTGCCACTCGCTGCTCACTGGGCACCCGCGGTTGACCATCCACCGGCTCACCCTGCATGCCAAACCAGGTCAGCTGGCCGGCACAGGTCTGGCACACATGGTGCAAGCTGGTAGCAGGTGAGTTCAGCCATCCCTAGCTTGATAATATGCACTTTTAAAATGTAATCCATTCATTCAACAGTTAAAGGCCTGACAATTAATCAATTAAACATTCTTTAATTGTTTGACACCATTAATGAGAATCAATATCTATTCACCAATATTTCTTCCAAGGTATTGTATTTAAACAAACTATTGTATTTAAACACACAGGTAGGGATGTACAGATTCCCCATTGGCGATCTGTTCCTCTCCCCCCCGGAATCCTCCAGAGCGGTTCCACTCCACTCGGATTCCGGGGTGGGGGGGAACTGGCTTGGGGGTGCTTACCTTCCCTCCTGCCAGCCAGAGCCATTCACCTCCTCCCTGTCCCTGCTGATTGCCTTTAAAAAAAGGCGATCAGAGGATGTGCCCATAGACTTATATGCAAATAGAGTCATGAATCTTGCGTATAAGTCTATGTGTCCATAGGCTTATACGCAAGATTTACCACTCTATTTTGTGTATAAGTCTATGTGTCCATAGGCTTATACGCAAGATTCACCACTCTATTTTGTGTATAAGTCTATGGGCACATCCTCCTGATTGCCTTTTTCTTTTTAGAAAATACTTTTTATTTTTAAGGGCGATTGGCAGGGACAGGGAGGAGTCGAACAGCTCTGGCTGGAAGAAGCAGCTGAGTGCCGTTCCGCCTCCAGTCTTCCTGGAGCAGAGGTAAATGGTCCTGATCTGCTGCGGATTCCTGAGGCTGGATTCCAAAACATCCGGCCTCATTTCAATCTGCAGCGGATTTCTCTGACATCCCTACATGCAGGTATACTTGCTTATTTAAAGAAACCACATTTTTGTTCTACACACACCATTATATGAACAGACAAGTCCACTACAGCATTCAGTCTGCTCACATGAAGGCAAAAAGTGGGGAGGGGATGCAAGCAAGCCCTCATCCTCACTCCTCTCCCCAACTTGAAGGTCTCCATGACACTGCAAACCCTGATAAAGCAGGACTCCAAATCACATGGAGGATTCTAGTCATGTTCAAGAGATTGCTTCAGACTTTTCCCCTCAACATGGAAAAGTCAGAGACTTAGGGATGTCAGAGAATTCCGCGACGGATCTCGATGAGGCCAAATGCAAGTGCATTTGACCCCCCAAAATCCATCATAGAACGAAACCCCTGCCTCCCCAAACCCACAAAAGTCGGGCGGGATGAAGCCCCCCCCAACCCACGAAAGTCACGCGAAACGGAGCACTTACCTGCTCCCATCGGTGCCGACTTGCGAATGGTGGCCACCCTGCGGCCGCCATTCGCTTCTTCTTCACGGCCGTGATAGGCTACGTAAATACATACGTAGCCTATCACGGCTAATGCAGGGATGCCTTTTGCTACGGCGGCTGCCATTTGCGTTCTGCATTTTTCACCATTTTAGCTTACGTAAATATTTACGTAGGCTATTATGGCCAAAAAAAGGGGAACGCAAATGGCGCCCACTACGTAATTTGCGTTCCCCTTTATTTCGCCGTAATAGCCTATGTAAATATTTACGTAGGCTAAAATGGCGAAAAATACAGAACGCAAATGGCGGCCACCATAGCCGCCGCCATTTGCGTACGCATTTTTTTTTAAGCCTGCCGAGATAGGCTACGTAAATTGTTACGTAGCCTATCATGGCTCACTACAGGGACGCAAGTGGCAGCGGCTACGGCCACCGCCATTTGCATCCCTGCTGTCCAGAGGCTGGGTGTCCAGCCGCGGGCGGAGCTGGCTGGCGGCTCCGCGGAATTGCCGCAGAGCGGAGCTGGCCAGCCAGAATTCCAGGGGGGGGTGACCGGAGCGCCTCCCCCCCATCGAGGATTCTGGGGGGAGGGACGGAGTGCCTCCCCCCCGCCACGAATAAATCCGTGAAACAGTAAGTGACTTTCGTACATCCCTACAGAGACTGAGGGGATTGGGAGTTGGGGGACCAGGCATGGCTTACATACGCACCCACATCCCTTCCCCACTGAATCCCTTCATAGAGCTACAGTGTAAGAGACTACAACTAAGGATGTATGAATCCCCTACTTGCCAGTCCGGGGGGGGGGTCCGCAGGGGGGAGGGCGATCCATTCCTTCCCCCAGAATCTTCTTTGGCTGGTTCCGCTCTGTGGTGATTCTGTGGAGCCACCGGCCAGCTCCGAAGTGCCAGTGATATGGCCACCATGCCTTATCACTGGCTGAAGGGGACTACTGACTGCGGACGCAAATGGCGTCCGGGACGCAATTTGCGTCCGTGCTTTTCATTAACACGATAGGCTACACAAATATTTGCATAGCCTATCGCATTAATGAAAAGCACAGCCGCAAATGGCATCCCGGACGCCATTTGCATCTGCGGGCAGTCCCCTTCAGCCAGCGATATGGCATGGCAGCTGTATCGCTGGCAATCCAGAGCAGGAGGATCCAGCCGAAGAGGATTCCGTGCAGAGGTGGGGGTAAGTCTTTCATTCCGCCACAGACTTCAGGGGGCCGGATTCTTTAGAATCTAGCCTCATTGGAGTCCGTGGCAGAATTCTCCGCCATCCCGAACTACAACTGGAGTATGGATAAAGAAAGAACTTGAGTTGCAGAAAAAACTATGGGTGGAGTCCAGACATGGTTTACACTAGCAGGAGAACTCTCAGAGTAGAGTTCCACTCAAAACACTCCTGCTGGTAGGAACAGAAGTGGTGATGGAGAAATAAATTGGTGACAATAGATTACCGGCGGTTTTCCCTTCCCCTGCAGCCCCCAACATGACCTACCACATGGTCCTGGAGGTCACCCAACTTTCCAGAGCAGATTTTCAGGGGGGCATAGGGGGCTGAAGCCTGGGGAAGGAGGGAATTTTTTAAAAAATCACTTCCTCCCTTCTCAGCCAGAGAGATTCCTCTCCTGGATCAGAAGCTTTCCACAGATGGAAGGAGACCTTCCATTTGTGGGAACCAACATCTGGATCCAAGCCAGTATTGTTTATCTGAATCACAGTCTCAGGCAGAAACAAAGTGAGGAGGGAAAGAATTCTCAAGCGAATGTCCTTAATTAAACATTGCTTGCAGTACATACATACATACATACATACACCTATCTCAATTTTCCTCCAACCTCCTGATTATGTATACTGTTATATTTGGAGCTTTCTTATCTGAAAAAAAAATCCATGCAATTTGACAAGTTGATAATTAAGGGTAGTCTCTAGCTAAACTCAGACACTTTGAGATGAGAGTTAATGCCACCATTCATTTATTATTTATTACTTTATTTAAACATTTGTATCCTACCCTATATCATTAAGATCTCAGGGCGGTGTACAGATAAAATCAGTTTAAACAGCATAAAACAATAAATAATTTAAACAGTTAAAAACACATTAAACCATGAATACTAATAAAAATCTAAAACAATAAAACAGTTTAAACAGTGTGCTACTTTAGGGAATGCATTTAGCCCTCAAAGGCTTTGGTAAAAAAACATGTTTTTACTTGGCGCCAAAATTAGACCAATGTCTGTGCTAATTGGGCCTCCAAGGGGAGGGCATTCCACAACCGGGGTGCCACAGCAGAGAAGGCCCTCTCCCACATCCCACCATAGTGTATGCCTTGCACTGGTGGGATGCAGAGGAGGGCCCCTCCAACAGATCTCAGTCCTCAGGCAGGCATATATAGGGAGATGCGTTTCCTCAAATATCGGGGTTCCAAGCCATTTAGGGCTTTAAATGCCATCACCAAAACCTTGAATTCAGACTGGAAGCATATTGGCAGCCAGTGCAATCCCTTTAAAACTGGTGTCATATGATTTTTATAAGACCATGGCTAAGTCTTCCACTGAAATCAATGGCACCCCCAAAGGGCTTAATTTTGGCAAGACCATGCCCTAATTTCAGTTCATTTTTGATCAGGATTTTACCCAGTTCGCCCCATAGTCCATCAACACACATTAAAATGTATTTGTTTAAAAAGTACCCCTCAGTTTAGAATTTCAAAACTGGGAGGTGCCTGTATCCATAATTCTTAGTTAAATTTGAACTCTGAATTATTGATGAATTTTGAATTGGTTTAATATTTTGTTCCAGACCTATACACTATTTTGAAAATTAATGGCTTGAATCCACATTAAGCTTTACTTAGTAGACCCATTTAAATTAATGGAATTACTATCTTAAATCCAATTGATTTAAATGATCCTACTCTAACGTAATCTGGATCCAACCCAATGAGTTTAGCATTATAATTATTATATACACCAGGGCTGCACTCCTATGTCTATGAAGAAGTAAGTCCCATAGAATTCAACAGGGCTTATGTCCAGGTAAGTCAGCATAGCAGTGCAGCTTTAGTAGTTTATAAAGGAGAAGAAAAGACACAAGAAAGCTGAGTGACTAGTTAGAAAGGTAATTTATAAAGTAGTTGTGTGTGTGTGCATTGGTGGGGAATAGTGGATCTCACATTGGGAAATTTTATTGTTACAAATAATTGATTGCCTATAGATGAAACTATTTAGTTTAATTTTGCACGTTCATCATCACATCTTTCATTGGTGAATTAGTTAATGGTTCCAAGATGCTCATATATTATATTGCAACAACTCCATTTCACACTGAGAGTAATACAGCTTAATTCATCACTGTCACTTCAGGCAATGTTCTGTAGCAACTTTGACTGGCAAAATGAGAGGCGATAAAGATGTAGAAGAGTGGGGCTACTTGAAATTTAAAGCGTTATGAAAACATTCTTCCACACAAGGTTCTTTCATGGATTGCCACTGAATATAATTCGTTCCCTGTATTGTCAGTTCCATACTGGGATGAGCAGGGTCTGCTTTACTTAAGTTGTCTCTCAGACAGGGAAAGCTCTCTCAAATAGCTTTCTCAGAGCACATATCAGCAGGAGGATTGCCTTTTGCCTTCTCCTAGCTTGCTGTTCCTAGCTCCCCAGCCACCTTCTTAATGGCTTGAGTGCTTACAGGGGTGCCTGTAGGAGACATTTTGGAAAAGCTGCAGGTAAAAATTCCTCAGCATCAAGCTGTAGAAGTACTCCGAGGCACTGTGCTGCCTCCTGATCAGCCAAGTCATTCACAGAGGCCAAGAGCTGAAAGCCAGCCAAATACTCACTGATTCCAGGCTGATCTGTGTGTCTAGTACATTTCTCCTCCAGCAAAAGGATATTCCCTTCTTGAAGCTGCTGCCACCCGGTGTAGCTCTTGCTCAGAAAAACAAACATTATTAATGGGGTGTTTTCCAAGGCAAGAAGCACTGGCTTCCTGCATAGATCTGAACTTTTCAGGAACTTCCCCAAGATGAGATACAGACCCCTAGCTAAGCACTAGGGTTGCAGCTATTGCTGATACAGTCATTAAAATTCCTTATAGAGCAAGAGCCCATGATGGGTTTGTTGTTCCCCTCATTAAGCAACTGGAGGGCTTTTAAACTACAGGGTACCCCCCAAACAACTCACATTTATTGAACTGGCATACAGAAGCCTATCTGTTGCAATGGTTTAAAACTGGGCTGCTTCTGAGGGCAAACCCATCACAGGTTCTTGGACTGAGGCACTCAGTCCGGGTAAGACCGAAGTGCTGTTCGTAGGTGGTTTGTCTGCTGAGTGTCATTTATCCTGGTTTGGGTGGAGTTACACCCCCTCTGAAGGAACAGGTTCACAGTCTGGGGATGCTCCTTGAATCACGTCCATCACTGGAAGTGCAGGTTTACTCCATGGCATGGAATGCCTTTGACCAGCTCGGGTTAGTTCACCAGCTGTGTACCTACCTGAATAGGGCGCCAAACCAAACTTTCTGGTAATCACACATAGTTCAGCTATGCATGACAGGTTTCCATATGCTGGTGGCCCCAATTCAGATCAGACACCTACTCTGATGTCATTCTGATGTCAGGCTAAGATCTTTTTTTTTATTTTCTGAGGATTTTTTTTTAACAGCTTTAAGTACTAGGAGTACTGTGTTTTATTTGGCTATTTAATTTTATTTAATTTTATTTTCCTTGTTACAATTGTTTGCATGATCACTGTATTATGCACATTTTCATGCTAACGTTAAATGTATGATGAATTTATAATTGCAAATCGCCCAAGGGCATCTGACAGTTGGATGGTCTATAATTTTAATAAATATAATCAAATCGAATATGTTAAATATCTGGCAAGTAGGAAAAAAAATAAAATAAGAAAGGGGGAGGTTACATTATCTGTGTACAGAAAATGTATGTGGACCTCAATGTTATCATGCAAAAAGAAGCTTGTGTTTCAGATGAAGCTCAGACAGGAACAGCCTTGTAATGTAATTAATATAATTTCACTCTTTTCTCTGAGAGAGAAAATATTTCATTAAAAAAAATCAATATACCCCCAAATTTCCATCTCCCCAATTGGGCTTTGCAAAAAGTGTCCCCAGACTCTGAGTTTTTCTAGGTCGTCACATCTCTCTAACAATATTCTACATGCAATGTAGAACTCAATGGTGTCAGAAAAAGGTGATGGACGGCCCATGGATCTCATTTCCTGTAATCTGATCCTGATCTACCTCTAATAACCAGAAATAAAAGACAAAGTTATTTTCCCAGGGTTAGAAATCTTTTACAGGAAAACTCCCAAACAGGCAGCTATAAAGGCTTATTTATCTTTGTTACATTTTAGCTCAAGATTGCGGCTCTAATTGCCTTATTTGAAGCTGACTGAACATCCATTTACGTGATGCTCTATTGCTATTTCAGCTATATCCATCAAGGGGAAGATAAGTGAAGCAGTAAGAAGGAGTTTCTTTCCATCTTTTTCATTCAGATTTGCCAATAGAGATATCCAGGGACAGGAACACATGACCAAGAAATATTCAGAAGGCTAGGCCTGCTGAAAAACTATACCACAGTTATTTCCCATGTCTGGCTTTAATTCCTTTTCATGAATTTATTTAGATTCAGCTGAAAAGGAGGAGGAATGATTCAGTGTATCTACCAGTGGCCACCATTCTGATAGCAGCAAGAAAGACTGGCAGTAGAGTTGGAGGTTCCCTGAGCACCTCTGAGCAATGTTGTGAAGCACCCATGGTAGAAGAGTGGCCAATGGTGCAAAGCAGATAGGACGTACTCAGGGCACCTCCAACCAGCATTATACAAACAGCTACTCTCCTGTTGGCATTTCCATCAGGAAACTTTGTGAGTATTGCTTGATGTAGGGATGTCCGGATTTTGTGAAATCCATCCTGTGTGTGTTTCATGGATTGTGCAGTGTCGTTCATTCTGGCGCCCGTTCGCAGACGGATTTGACTTTTTTTTATCATGCCGAAAAATACGCAAATAACTCTGTAAGAGGGTTCACAACAATTTACGTTATGTTTATGCTAGTACATAACATTCTGCATATTGTCCCCCATTCCATTCCACTTTTCCCTGAGTATATTTTCCAGTCTCAGCAGAAACTTGCATATTTTCCTATGAATAAATTTGTGTAAATTTTGGGAAAGTCAAAAAAGAAAGAAAGAGGATCCAAAATTCCACGGACTCCACGTGGCCTGAGGAGGCTGGTCTGCAGTGGATTCTACAAGTCAGATTCTTAGAGATCCGAACTTATTTTAGTCAGTCTTGAATTTCTCCAGCATCCCTAGCTTGATGCTCGTTGGAGGCATACTGTGCCCCTCTGATCAGCGTTGAATAACCAGCTGCTCTCGTGCTGATTTTTAAGAACACAAGAACATAAGAAGAGCCATGCTGTATCAGACCAAAGGTCTATCTAATCCCGCATTCTCTTCACACAGTGGCGAACCAGCTCCCTGTGGGAAACCCACAAGCAGGACATGAGTTAGATAGCACCTTCCTACTGATGTTCTCTAGCAACTGGTGTACAAAAGCATATTGCCTCTGATACCAGAGGCAGCATATACAGTCAAGGCCAGAGATATTGGAACAAGGATAACTGTTTTGGCTGTTGGCCTCTGTACACCACCACATTGAAGTTGAAAGGAAACACACCCTGATGGGAGCGAAGTCAGGACTTTCAGCTGTAATTCAAGGGGTTTGACAAAAGTGGGGCACTAACCATTCAGGAACGACAGCCAGTGGCATACCCCCCCCATCATTGGTGGCTCATAAGTAATGGAACAAACCAACATCATTTCAAACTTAAGGGTCGCCTTTAATACCTGGATGAAAATCCTTTGCAGTCAATGACTGCCTGAAGTCTGGAACCCATGGACATGACCCAATGCTGAGTTGCCTCCCTAGAGATGCTTTGCCAGGCTTTTACTGCAGCTGCCTTCAGCTGCTGCTTGTTTGTGGGTCTTTCTCCCTTCAGTCTTGACTTCAGTAAGTGAAAGGCATGCTCTATTGGGTTGAGATCAGGTGACTGACTTGGCCATTGAAGAACATCCCACTTCTTTGCCTTCAGAAACTCTGGGGTAGCTTTTGCTGTATGTTTTGGGTCATTATCCATCTGCAATATGAAACGGCATCCTATCAGTTTGGCAGCATTCGGCTGAATCTGAGCAGAAAGTATAGCCCTATACATTTCAGAATTCATCCTGCTGCTTTGATCAGCAGTCAGGTCATCAATGAACACCAGTGACCCGTCTCCATTGGCGGCCATACATGCCCATGCCATAACACTGCCTCCACCATGTTGGACAGATGATGTGGTATGCTCTGGATCATGAGCTGTTCCTTTCCTTCTCCATACTTTTCTCTTCCCATCATTCTGGTACAAGTTAATCTTGGTTTCATCAGTCCAAAGAATCTTATTCCAGAAGTGGGCAGGCTTTTTAGGTGTTTCCTGGCAAAGGCTAAACTAGCCTTTCTGTTCTTGAGTGTTACCAGTGGTTTGCACCTTGTTGTGAAGCCTCTGTATTTACATTCATAAAGCCGTGTATTGACTGTAGATGTTGACAATGGCATGCCTACCTCTGCAAAAGTGTTCTTGACCTGGCTAGATGTTGTGAAAGGGTTCCTCTTCACCATGAGCAGAATTCTGCGGTCATCCACTTTAGTTGTCTTCCGTGCTCTTGTTCCAATCCAGGCCTTTTGCTGTTGCTGAGCTTGCCAGTTAATTCCTTCTTTTTCAGGTAGGGATGGCAGAGAATTCCGCCACGGATCTCGGGGAGGCCGAATGCATTGGCCGAAATCTGTGGCGGAATGGCCTGCCACCCCCCAGCCACCCCGTGGATCTGCCCGGGACGAGACTTACCTGGGGAGGATCTTCCGGGCGGCGGCGGCTGCAGGGGCGGCTGCGGCGGCAGCGGCTGGTCTTCCAACTGGCTGCCACCGCCATCATTTCCAGTTGTTGTTGTTTGTTTTTTACACACACTAAGTTTTTACATAGCCTAAAACGTCTGGGTAAAAAAAAAAAAAGGCGTATGCAAATGGCGGCGGCTACGGCCGCCACCATTTGTGTTCCTTATTGTGGGCCGTCTTAGTCTACGTAAATAATTATGTTACGTAAATAATTATGTCCACTACGCTATTTGCGTTCCCCTTATTTTCACCGTCTTAGTCTATGTAAATATTTACGTAGATTAAGACCTCAAAAATAAGGAACGCAAATGGCAGCGGCCATAGCTGCCGCTATTTGCGTACGCGGTTCCCCCCCCAGAGCCCTCTGCGGCTGGAAATCCGGCAGCGGACGGCTCTGGCCTGGCTGGGCCTGGCCGGCTGCTCCGCGGAGCTGCGGCGGAGCATAGCCGGCCATGGGGGATTCCGGGGGGGAGGAACGGAGCGCCTCCCCCCCATCCAGGATTCTGGGGGGAGGGACGGAATGCCTCCCCTCCCACCATAAACATAATCCGCGAACAGGTAAGTGATTTTCGTACATCCCTATTTTTGGGATGTAGGGATGTACGAAAGTCACTTAACGTTTCGCGGAATTGATTCGCGGTGGGTGGGAGGCGCTCTGTCCCTCCCCCCAGAATCCTCAACAGGGGGGAGGCGATCTGGTCCTCTCCCCTGGAATCCTGCCCGGCCAGGTCTGCTCCACGGCAGCTCCACGGAGCAGCCGGCCAGGGCCGCCCGCAGCCAGACTTCCGGCCGCGGATGGGCAGGTGCGAATGCAAATGGTGGCTGCCATAGCGGCCGCCATTTGCATCCAGCCAGGCTGCCATGATAGGCTACATAAGTATTTACGTAGCCTATCACGGCTAACCCCCACCAAAAAAACCAGCGTATGCAAATGGCGGCGGCTACGGCGGCCACCATTTGCATTCCCTATTTTTCACAGTTCAAGCCTACGTAAATATTTACATAGGCTATTATGGCCAAAAAAAGGGGAACGCAAATGACGTAGTGGGTGCTATTTGCGTTCCTTTTCTTTCGCCGTAATAGCTTACGTAAATATTTACATAGGTTAAAATGGCGGGGGGGAAAGGAACGCAAATAGTGCCCACTACATCATTTGCGTTCCCCTTTTTTTGGCCGTAATAGCCTATGTAAATATTTACGTAGGCTTGAACGGTGAATAATAGGGAACACAAATGGCAGCCGCCGTAGCTGCCGCCATTTGCGTACGCTGGGTTTGGGGGGGGGGTTAGCCGTGATAGGCTACGTAAATACTTACGTAGCCTATCACAGCTGCAAGGACACCAATGGTGGCCGCAGCAGCCCAGCTGCAGCTGGCCAGGAGACCAGCCGCCGGAGCCGCCGCCGCCGCCACCACCAAATCTGCCGCATCCGCTACATCTGCCGCATCTGCCCCAGGTAAGTTCCATCCTGGGGGTATTACGTGGGGGGGGGCGGGGGGCAGGAGGCTTTTCCGCCATGGAATTCAGGGGGCCGGATTCTTTAGAACTCACTGGAATCGGCGGCGGAATTCTCTGCCACCCCATCAGGTTGTTCCAAACTGTTGTACTGGCCACTCCCACTGTTTTTGCGATCTCTCTGATGGGTTTATTTTGTTTCCTCAGCCTAGTGATGGCCTCCTTCACTCACATGGACACCTCTTTGGACCTCATGTTGGGCGTTCCAGTGAACAGCTACAAAATACAAATGTAACACTCAGAACCACCTCCAAGCCTTTTATCTGCTTGATTGGTCATGGGGTACCCAAGAAACAGGCCACACCTGGCCATGCAGCTGCTTGTCAGCCATTCATTCCATTACTTATGAGCCACCAATGATGGGTGTGTGTGTATGCCACTGGCTGTCCTTCCTGAATGGTTAGTGCCCCACTTTTGTCAAACCCCTTGAATTACAGCTGAAAGTCCTGACTTCACTCCCATCTGGGTGTGTTTCCTTTCAACTTCAATGTTGTGGTGTACAGAGGCCAACAGCCAAAACAGTTATCCTTGTTCCAATCTAGCCCTGACTGTATCTATCAGGACTAGTAGCCATTGATAGCCCTACCTTTTCAACTGGGCAAGGCCAGCAGAGTGTGCGTGTGTGTGTGTGTGTGTGTGTGTTGCATAACATCGATTGGAGGCCCTCTAATGCTGTCTTCTTTAACACCTTGTTTTCAACACAAATCATACAGCATTAATTTCCTCCTATCTAGATTGTTCCAGCATTGTGCTCTTAACAAATGCCAGTGCTGGGAACACTGAAGGGGACTGAAATGCATAACTGGCCAATTATATGTCTATTAAATTTAGAACACCCTGATGGACTCAAGCTCTTCCCCACCAAGAGCTCAAGCTCTTCCCTGCCAAGAGCTCACAAGGTTAATAATGCAGAAAAGGTGCAGGAGAATGGCAAATCAAGCGTCATCCCTATATTCAGATGAGGGCGTCAGGTGATCCTTTTCAAAATACTTGAATCATTACATTAAATTATTAAAAAGGAAAACCAGCATGTCCATTATCCTGGAATTAAAATGCTGCCATTTTAGAACAAACAGTCATTCAGGACATAAAATAGCCAAGGCTTAAATTACCTAATGACATTCAATGGTTTCACCTTTTACAGTCAGAATTTGGAGGTAAACAGGTGTTATGTATAAGCATAGTTTCCCCCTTCTAATGCACTTCTCTTGCAAAGACACACCACAAGGACCACTTGGAAGGGAACAACTGCTACTAGAGCTGCTTTTGGAGTGTGTGTGTGTGTGTGTGTGTGTGTTAAAAATAGTGACTTCAGATCACTATTATTGTGATGATGGTTCTTTCAAATAATAATAATGACAATGGTGGTGGTGATGATAATAATAATTAGAGCTGTGCACCGCTTTGGCCCGAGGCCTGAGCCCTGAGTCGAAATGGGCTGCTTCAGGTCACATTGTGCCCCTTCCAAGGCAAAGCAGAGAGGGCACGAAGCATCCTGGAGCGGGTTGGGGGCTCTCCAAAGCACTTGGTGCACTTTGGAGCTTCGCTCCCCCGGCCCAGCCCCTCCACCCCAGCCCCCTGGTGCCTCCAGGTCCTTACCTGAGCCGCCACTGCCGCCCTCGCCACCCTCGCTGCCGCCGCCCTCGTCACCTCTGTCGCTGCTGCCTCTGTTATTGCCGCTGCCTCCACCACTGTCCTCACCGCCGCCCCCGCCAACTGCTGAGGTCTGGACATGCACAGTGACTCTTACTGCAGGGAGTCACCATTTTTTAAATTGAAACCTCCAGGAAGTTCCAGGAGGCTGCCATTTTAAAAATGGCAACTCCCTGCAGTAAGAGTCACCGCGGTGAGGATGACGAAGGCGGAGGAGGTGGTGGCAGCAGTAGCAAGGTAAGGGGGTTTGCATGGGGGCATCAGGGGGGACCCGAATTGGGGTTCGACATCTGAATGTTGGGTCGGGGGGGCCCAAATCTGCCCGAGCTAGATCTGCCCCACCTTGGAAGGTGGGGCAAAGCAGCTTCCAAGTCAGATCGGGGGTCTCTGCACAGCCCTAATAATAATGACAGTGGTGATTATGATAATAGTTATTATTATTATTGTTATTTATATAGAGCATTTTAATTTATTTTAGCAATTTATTCCCTAGTTTTCCAATTTGTTTAAAACAGCTTGTGATTTTTTTAAAAAAATCAAAACACCGAACACATATAAAACATGGTAACATGTATTAAAGGCCTAACAGACCCACCTACTAACTCCACCAAAGCCAGATATCAAGTAGAAAGTCCTTCCACAAGGTCTCAGCTTCAGACACACTTTTTTCCAACTGCCACCCTTACAGTCACATGAAGAGATCCCCTCCCCTCACACAGGAAGCTCCTACAAACCCAGTAACCAAATTGATACCACACTTATATCAAAGTGTTTTTCTTCTTCTACTGTACTATTACCTGAGAGTTCCTTTGCCTATTGTCCTGTTTTTCTTTTCCTCTATGTACTCAGTTCCTTCCTCTCTTGAGCTGTACTAAGCTCCAGGAAGGGCGGAGACGATTTTCCCTGCTCTGTTCCTTTCTTTTTTTGTGTGAAGTGTTTGATGATGTCCACATTTGGCACATTGATAAAACATCACTCAAAAGGAGTCTTGATCAAACTCATATCAGGTTTCCCTTTATGCCACTTTATCAATGCATGCCAATGCACATGCATGTCACTGAAACGTCACACACAAAATGCTGAGGTTTTGTTTTGTTTTTTGAGAGTTGGTGTAGTGTAGCCGTAGCGTCTAGAAGACTGAGCCACAAATCAAGAAGCCCCTGGTTTGAATTTTGCCTCTGCCATGAACTCACTAGGTAGCCTTCGACTATCCATCCTCTCTCTCAGCCTCAGTCCTCACATCTGCAAGATGTTGGGGAGTGAGGGGAGAAAAAGCATTACAGGATTGTTGTGAGGACTGTGACTAGATAACCCATGTGAGGCACTGTGGCCAGATCTGCACCTTGTGTTATATCCTTACGATCCCATCATGGTAACACTATATCCTTCTTGCACATTTTTTTACCACATAGGGCACACAACAACATTTGTTGCGGTATTTTGGATAAAAAATGGATGTGGAGTAAAAAGCAGGAAATAACGCTACGATAGTGGTATATCAAATGTGCGATGTGCCCCCAGTATCAGTGCACTTCAATACTGCTATAAAGCAGTTCAGTAAAGATCTAGCCTTTTGGAACACTTACAAGCACTATTACAATGTTACGTGTTTATTGATTGTTCAGAAGAATCTTGAGGCAATCATGTGTATGATCACATCAAGATATATATATGTGTGTGTGTGTGTGATATTTTTTATAAGTGAATGCACATGTTCATGCCCATGTTCAAAGGAGAGAAAGACAGGTAGGAGTTGAAAGATGCAGCAAACAGCATGCACAGAGTACTCTGTACAAAATGTGTAAACAGAGAATGGAAAAACAGAGAAATCCTAATGCATTGGTTCTATTTCAGAAACAGACATACACTTACATGAAATAAGTTGGGATGGAAGTTAGCACCTTGCCCAAACAAAACCAATGCACATCACTACGGTTGATATGAGGACATGAACTAGAGATGGATGAATCTGTCAATTTTGTTGACAGTGCATTGGGAATAGGGATGGCGG
Source organism: Heloderma suspectum (assembly GCF_057233095.1). Taxonomy (NCBI): domain Eukaryota; kingdom Metazoa; phylum Chordata; class Lepidosauria; order Squamata; family Helodermatidae; genus Heloderma; species Heloderma suspectum. Next base: position 53,558,847 of record NC_139460.1, on the reverse strand, counting down.
AGAATTTCTCCCCGAATCTTCGGGGGGCCGAGCGCCAATGCATTCAGCCCCCCAAAATTGGTGGTGAAATTCTCTGCCCCCCCGCCGCCCCCCCCGGGATGGAACTTACCTTTGGCGAATGTAACTCCCGGCGGCGGGTCCCGGCAGCGGTTCGTCGGCCTTTCGTCGGGGGTGGGGGCGACAGCCGGTCTTCTGACCGGCTGCCGCCGCCGCCATTACAAAGTGTGAAAAAAACACAAAAAACCCCGTGATAGGCTACGTAATGATTAACGTAGCCTATCACGGCTAGATTTCCAAAGTCAGCCGTGATAGGCTACATAAATCGTTACGTAGCCTATCACGGGTAACGTTGAAAAAAAAAAAAAAGCACGTACGCAAATCTATCTAGCCGTGATAGGCTACGTTAATCGTTACGTAGCCTATCACGGGGTTTTGGTTTTTTTTACACTTTGTTTTGCGGCCGGGGAGACGGGGCACTTCTCCCTGGCCTGAATTTCAGCCGGGCGAGGCGGGAAGCCTCCCCCCTGGCCTGAATTTCGGCCGGGCGAGGCGGGAAGCCTCCGCCCCGGCCTGAATTTCGGCCGGGCGAGGCAGGACGGCTCCCCCCCTCACCTGAACTTCGGGGGGAGAAGCGAAGCGCCTCCCCCCCACCGCAAAGCACCCCTGCGAAAAGGTAAGTGACTTTCGTACATCCCTAATTGGGAATGCATTGGTTTTGCTTCAGAAACAAGAAACACACACATATACACGTGTGCGAATTAAGCTGGAGTGAAAGATAGTAACTTGCCCAAAGACATCCAGTGTGCTGTGCATCATCATGGTGGATAAAGGAATTTGAACCAAGGATGGAAAAATCTGCCACTATTGGTTTCTCTGAATTCCCCATTTTCCAATCTTAAGTTTGTTTCATCCTGAACATTGAGAATATATATTTTTAAAAGTTTGCATGCAATATTGTTCACATTTTCATGAACATTTCTCCATGCATTTTTGTATACTGCTTGTCTAATAAACATTTGCAAGCAATTTTCCTGATATCATGAATGTTTTAGAATAATTTTCACAAATATGTACATTTTGGTCTGCACTTTCCCTAATAAACCTATTTTTGTATGTATTATTTCACTGGAGAACTCCAGTGCAAAATTTGAAGAAGTATGAATACATTAGCTGAGGATAGCTGAGTTTTTGTCCGTGTATTGGTTCAAAACTGAGAAATTAGGTGAGTTTGTGTTAAACGCAAACTGAACACATTTCTCCCATGCCCTTAATTTGAACATCTAAACACCATTCAAAAGCACAGACAAGGCTATAGTACATTGTTCTGGGCTATTGTTAATTGCTTCCCATTCAAAAGCACAGATCAGGCTTTCGTACTTCATTCCCGATTCAGAAACACATTAACTAATGCCATGCCAAATCACTACAGTACAATTGGCTTAATTGTACCATATGTTGCGCACCAGGTTGCTGGGTGGGGTTCCCCCCCCCCTCAGTGAAGTGTGAAAACTATTTACAGACTTGTAATCTGATCTCAGTGGGACTTTTTTCTGACTAAGTATGCATAGGATTGGGCTGCAATGATCACCCCACTAAAAAGCTTTTCGTAATGAACTTAATTGGCCTTTTGTCTGACTAAACATGTTTAGGAGTAGCCTGTATGGATATACAATGAAACACAGGTGACCTACAGGAGCTGAAAGGGCTTTCTGTCTGATAAACTATTATGTGGAGACCTTCTTTAAACCACCACGGTTAAGTACATCAAGTAATCCAAATCTTGGATTTCTCCTAATATTCATTCATTCATTTCACTTCACTTCACTTCATTTCATTTCGTTTCATTTCATTTCTATACCACCCAATAGCCAAAACTCTCTGAGTGGTTCACAAAAATTAAAATGTCAGAGTAGGGATGGCAGAGAATTCCGTCACAGATCTCAGGGAGGCCGAATGCCAGTGCATTCGGCCCCACGAAATCTGTGGCAGAACAGCCTGCCCCCCTGCCCCCCCGCGGATCCCCCCAGGACGAGACTTACCTTGGGCGGATCTTCCGGGTGGCAGCGGCTCCGGCGGTGGCTGTGGCGGCGGCAGCTGGTCTTCCAACTGGCTGCCGCCGCCGCCATTTGCAGGTTGTTGTTGTTGTTTACACCGACGTGATAGGCTACGTAAGTTTTTACGTAGCCTAAAATGTCTGGGTTAAAAAAAAAAAAAGGCATATGCAAATGGCGGCGGCTATGGCCGCTGCCATTTGCGTTCCTTATTTTGGGCTGTCTTAGTCTATGTAAATAATTACGTAGACTAAGATGGCGAAAATAAGGGGAACGCAAATAGCATCCACTACGATATTTGCGTTCCCCTTATTTTCGCTGTCTTAGTCTATGTAAATATTTACGTAGATTAAGACGTCAAAAATAAGGAACGCAAATGGCGGCGGCCATAGCCGCCACCATTTGTGTACGCGGTTTGTTTGTTTGTTTTTCCCAGAGCCCTCCGTGGCCAGAAATCTGGCTGCGGTCGGCTCTAGCCTGGCTGGGCCTGGCTGGCTGCTCTGCGGAGCTGCCGCGGAGCACAGCCGGCCAAGGAGGATTCCAGGGGGGGAGGAACGGAGCACTTCCCCCCCCGTCCAGGATTCTGGGGGGAGGGACGGAGCGCCTCTTCCCCCACCATCAGCATAATCTGCGAACAGGTAAGTGATTTTCGTACATCCCTATGTCAGAGTGCAGCATAAAACAATATAAAATATAATATAATAGAGAAATAACAAGATATAGAACAAACTGCGACACAAACGGATAAGAGTTTTGCCAGAAGGAACTTTTAAAATACTTCTTTCTCTAAGACCTTCCTGTTGTGAGAGCAAGCACTGATGATTATGTGTCTATTGATTTAGCTTGCAAAAACAAGTCACAATATGGGGGATTTTTTTGACTTTCAGCAACTTTGCTCTCTTTCTGGTCTCAGCTGAGATGTACACATTTCAGCCACTGGGATAAAGACCAGTGTCTCAGAGGACTGTGTCTGGAGGACATAGTGGGGTTGATGAAATTGGGAAGCCTGGGTGCTACCCTCAAATGTTCACTCTCAAATTTCCCAACCACTTTTTTTTTAAGAGCTGATATTTTAAATATGATTCCATGACTCTTTTTCTCACATCTTCAAATGAATGTTGATTTATATGGGGAGAAGGAAGGGCTGCAATGTGACTGTTTTTTTGGGCTCAGATCCAGTCACTATGGCAACCAAAATACTGCCCATTTAATAGTCACTTGAAAAAAATGGGAGAGAAAATTCAGCAAGTTGAACAATGAAAATAATGCTTAATTTCAATAGCTGCCACAAACAATCCAAGCCAGTTCATGTGTTGCCAGTTGGATTAGTTGGACTCCATATGCTTTTCAAGTATTCTGGGTTCTTGGCCAAAATGTGCAACAGTACTATAGGGAACATCACTCAGAAATGCCCTAACCTGGTGCCAGCTTGTCTGGCTGAAAGGGGGGGGGGCATTGCGGGTGGGTGGGGTGAGAGGACGTGGCTACCAGTCATTGGTGCACCCCCAGTGGCACCACCATGCAAGGAGGGGCTGGCACAGTTGCCTTAAGCTCTGCCCTCCTCCCATCCTCAGCTCTCTTGCTCACGCGGCTGTCTTGAGCGAGAGAACCAACTGACATCGACTTCGCCTGCGACCTCACTGGAACTGGCCTGTGCATTTAGCCGCCGGCACTCGCTGCGCCTCCGAGGGCGCTGGCACTCTCCTCTCAGTGCACATGCCCCTCACCTGCCTGTCACCGCTGCTAGCTCTTGCACTGCGACGGATGCGGTTACCAGCCTCACTGGTCTCCATTGGCAGCAGCGGCGGTGCTGAGCCCCTGCTGGGCAGCGGCACTCACTCCAGAGGTGCACGTGCCCCTTCCTGCCTTGCGCCGCTGTCAGCCCTCTTGCCGCGGTGGACATGGAGACCAGCCTCTCTGGTCCCTGCCCACAGCAGCGGCTGTGCAGCCTTTCTGCAGGATGGCGGCGCTCACTTTGGTGGCGCATGCCCCCCGCCTCTTCCCTGCTCTGCCTGGGTCCGCCGCTAACCCTTGCGCCATGGCCAAGTTGCACCCCTGCTGTGTGGGGCTTGCGGGCCTCTGGCGCACATGCCCCTTGCCTGCTGCGCGCTGCCGCAGGCCCTTTCGCCGCGGCAGACATGGCAACCTGTTCTCTGTCTGCAGCTGCCCTGCCTTTCTGCTGGGCGGTGGTGCTTGCTTCAGCGGCGCATGCCCCCCCTTCCCTGTTCTGCCTCATTCCACCGCTAGCCCTTGTGCCACATGGCTGAGCTGTGTCCCTGCCATGTGGGGCTTGGGGGCCCTCTCACTGCGGCAGACATGGCAACCTGCCTCCCTGGTCCCCATCAGTGTCAGCAGCTTGCTGCCTTCCTGCTGGGTGGCTGCGCTCGCTTCGGCGGCGCCACCCCCCTCGCCTCTCCGGTTGGAGCTGTGGTGCTGCATGGAGGGCCCTTAGTCTGAGAGGCGGAGGGTGGTGGTTCGAGGCTGCCTCTTTCCCTCATACCGCTGCTAGCCCTCGCGCCTCTGCAGTCACGGCTATCGGACCCACTTGTCCCTCTCGGTGACAGCATCTCTGCCATCCGAGGGGCTCACCTTGCCTGCCCCCGGCCCCCTTTTTTTCACCTAGCATTGTCCTTATTTTTGTCGTAGTCTACCTAAATCTTTACGTAGACTACCAGGACCAAATAAGGAACGCAAATGGTGGCGCCCCATGGGGGCCGCCATTTGCGTAAGCGCTTTTTTTTTTTCCCCAAAGCCTCCCCCCCCCGGCCTGAATTTTGGCCAGGTGAGGTGGGACGGCTCCTCCCCTCACCTGAACTTCGGCCTCCCCCCCACCACGAAGAAAGCTGCGAGACCAGGTAAGTGACTTTCGTACATCCCTACCTTGGAGGCCCGACTGGCACATACATTGGTTTCATTTTGGCACCAAGTTAAAACATGGCTTTTCACCAAAGCCTTTGATGGCTAACTGAATTCCCTAAAGTTGCACACTGTTTTAACTTTCTTATTGTTTTAGATTTTTTAATAGGTATTAGCTTGTTTAATCATTTAATATACTTTTAGCTGTTTAAATTATGTATTGTTTTATACTGTTTACACTGATTTAATTTGTACGCTGCCCTGAGATCTTAATGATATAGGGCAGGATACAGATGTTATAAATAAATAAATAAATAAATAAAGGGTGGAAGGAACTTGGGGCTGCTATTTTAGGAAAAATGCTGCCTGTCCCTTCTGATTGGCCCACACAGACTACAAGGACACTGTGACCAATCCCCTCTTCTGCTTCTCCTATCACTAGGGATGTTGGAGAAATCTGCCACAGACTCCAGTGAAGCCAGATACTTCGGAATCCGGCCCCCCAGAGTCCATGGCGGAACAGCCTCCCCACCACCATCCCCCGAAATCCCCCCCCCGGGACGGACCTACCTGGTGGCAGTTGTGGCGGTGAATGCGGCAGTGGCGAATGCAGCGGCGGCAGCTTGTCTTCCAGCCACTGCTGGGCTGCTGCAGCCACAAATGGTGGCTGTCGTAGCAGCCACCATTTGCGTGCCTGCATTAGGCCATGATAGGGATGTACGAATCCCTTACCTGGCTCCGCACAGGGGCATCCGTGGTGGGAGGGAGGCGCGCCGTCCCTCCCCCTGGAATCCTAGATGGGGGGGAGGCGCTCCGTCCCTCCCCCCAGAATCCTGCCTGGCCGGCTCCGCTCCGCTGCCAAGCTGCGGAGCTGCTGGCTGGCTCCAGCCGCCCGCAGCCAGACATCCGGCTGCTGGGCAGCCCTGCAGGGACGCAAATGGCGGCTGTCGTAGCCGCTGCCATGCGTCCCTGTATTGAGCCGTGATAGGCTACGAAAGTATTTATGTAGCCTATCACGGCAGGGGGGGGGGAACCCCAGCGTACACAAATGGCAGCAGCTACCGCCATTTGCGTATGCTGGGTTTTTTCTCCCCTGCCATGATAGGCTACTTAAATACTTACGTAGCCTATCACGGCCTCCGCAGGGATGCAAATGGCATCCCTGAGTTAGCCGTGATAGGCTACATAAGTATTTATGTATCCTATCATGGCTAGGAAGAGGAGGAAGCGAATGGCGGCCAGGACAGCCACCATTTGCAAAGCAGCGTGGACGGAAGCAGGTAAGTCCTCCGCTTCATGCACCTTTCATGTGGTGGGGGCAGCGGGGACTTTGTCCCGCGCACCTTTCATGGGTTGGGGGGGTGAGGGCTTCGTTCCGCGATGGATTTCGGGGGGCCGAATGCACTGGCATTCGGCCTCACCGAGATCCGTCACGGAATTCTCCGACATCCCTAGGACATGTTAGGCTACGTAAATACTTACTTAGCCTATCATGGCAAAGATCATGGCAAAGATCATGGCAAAGAGCTATTTGTGTTGCCCTTATTTTTGCCATAGTCTACATAAATCTTTACGTAGACTATCCGGGCCCAAATAAGGAACGCAAATGGCGGCACCCATGGGCGCCGCCATTTGCATACGCACTTTTTTTTTTTCAAAAGTCACCCGTGATAGGCTACGTAACGATTTACGTAGCCTATCATGGCTGACTTTGGAAATCTAGCCGTGATAGGCTACGTAAATCGTTACGTAGCCTATCACATGTGTGTGTGTGTTTTTACATTCACTTTTTTATTTTGCGGCTGGGGAGATGGGGCGCTTCTCCCCGGCCTGAATTTCGGCCGAGTGAGGCGGGGCGCCTCCCCCCCATCCTGAATTTCGGCCAGGTGAGGCGGAGTGCCTCCCCCCCCGGCCTGAACTTCGGGGGGAGAGCCGAAGCACCTCCCCCCCACCGCGAAGCAAGCTGCGGGACCAGGTAAGTGACTTTCGTACATCCCTACTCAAAGTAAAGCTGTGTTCCACATGCAAATGACATCGAAGTGGAAATGGAAAAAGAACCTACTCTAAAACTAATCGATGGGCGATCACTTTTGGAGTTAGTACCCCAACTACATGTAGAACTGTGAAAGAAAGGTTACTGACAGGTGCTTTTGCCACCCTAGTTCACTGCAGACAGTGCATTCAGAAAAACAACAACACAGCCACTGGGCTCAGCTTGGTGCCCCCTTCAGCTCAGCACCCCGGATGATCACCCAGCTTGCCCACTCCTGAGTAAGCCCCACTGAACTGAATATTTATTTATTTTATTTCATTCATTTCATTTCTATACCGCCCAATAGCTGAAACTCTCTGGGCAGTTCACAAAAATTAAAGCCAAAAAGCACACAGTGAAACAATATAAAATATAAAAACAGTAAAACCACAATATAACAATACAACCAGAATAAAACCTAGCAGCAATGCAGAGATTTAAAATACAGATTTAAAAGAGCAAAGCTAAAAGTCTAGAAAGCTAAAATGCTAAAATGCCTGGGAGAATAAAAAAGTCTTCACCTGGTGCCAGAAGGAATACAATATAGGTGCCAGGCAAACCTCACTAGGAAGCTCATTCCACAGCCAGGGTGCCTCAGCAGAAAAGGCTGTTCTCCTAGTAGCCACCCACCTCACTTCCTTTGGCAGGGGCTCACGGAGAAGGGCCGCTGAGGATGATCTTAAGGTCTGGGCAGGCACATATGAATAGAACTTATTTCTGAGTAGTCCTGTTTAGGATTGTGCTGGAACTCTGAATCTAACTCAGTGCTTTTTAGCATGGGTTGTTTAATCATTATGAGTGATTATTTATATAATAATCTATTTTATGATTGACTTACACATTCATTTATTTACATGGATGTTATTCTTTCAGTGCCCCTGAAAAATGTCTTCACAGAAACACCTTGGGCATTTTACAGTTTTTTATGGACATTTTTTTATGTTCTAAAATTCATTTTTCAAGTACCATGTTGAAGTTTTGAGTCTTTTGACTCTTTTTTGTTTTGTTTTGCTTCTTGAAGCACAAGCACAGGAGGACACATAGTTTCTTTGCTGTTTTGTGCACCCCAGCTGTGAACAATCCTCCATTTTAATTTCCAATAACAGTTCAGGGTGCACTCTTCCTGACCACACAAATATCTCTGATTCCAAAGAAAACCAACACATAAAGGCTAAATTCAGTTCATTTATTAGAACACCCAAATTCAGCACATAAACAGTATTTTTCAAGAAGCTTAACCAGCAAGGATAGGTCAGACTTGAATGACATTTGCTCCCTACAACCCAGCATGTATCTGAGTACCAAAGTTTATTTAAACACTCGACAATTGTTCCAACGGATTTGGGGCCTGTGAATGTTTGCGGATTTTTGACCAAGTAAATGATGTTTTGTGCTCTGAATATTTGTAATCTGACACAATTTATTACTTTTCATTTTATATTTATGTGACCACCTCACCTGCTAATCTTGTCTAATCAAGTCACCTTCTGGATCTAAATAGTCAATTCAATGGTGGTTTGTGTGTATGTATAAACTGCAAAAAAAAAACACAAAAACTCTGCTTGGCCTGTGATATGAGTGATTTCTGTTCTAATGGGATATTACATATTAGGGATATGATGATGATGATGATGATGATGATATAAAAAGAGTGCCTGACATTTAGCTAGTACTATATTTAATGAACTTGTTATTAGTATTCTGCATAAAGACTATCATCCATTAAAATATGAAATTCACTTCAACTAACTGTGCAACCCAAAATGAAAAAGGGTGCCTGACATTTATATACTACCTCCTCTATATAGAACACAATCCCTAAATCCTTTCAAATGCATATTATTGTATTTACCAAAGCTTTGAAAAGTCTGCAAAGGGATCAAGCCTCACTTTTTCCCCAGTGTCAAATGATTATACACTTGAAACAAAGGGGAACTATTAATTTGTAGACCAAAGGGCAGTTTAAAGGGCTGTCAGAGGACAGTCAGTCTTCTATTTGAAGGGCTGCCAGTCCATTGCGAGCAGAGATGGGTTAAAGAAGATGCAGACAACAAGCTTGGGTTGAAAACTGGGCCACATTTATTGAAATACTTGCAAAGGGGTAACTAGGATGGGCATCTAACTGTGTCAGCGGCTAGCTGGCACTTCTTGGGCGAAAACACACCCAGCCTGAGGGGTGGCGGTGATCTCGCCATCCCTCCGGACTGCCCCTTCTGGGGGAGGTAGACCTTCCGGTGTCACCCCCAACCCAGTGCCGCACAACACCTGGGTGAGTGAGTAGGTTGGTCTCCCAGGCAACCCTTATCCCCCCGCCGAGCCGCACAACCCGTTCGGGGGGCCTCAGGCATCACCTGTCACCATAAGGTGCCTCTGCATGCACACCATCCCTACTTTCCTGTTTTGTCCGTCCTAGCCACCACAGGAGTCACAAGCCTAGAGCTTGTGAAACTCCCCCCACCTGCGCAGAAGAACTTCCCGCAGGCCCCTTTGCAGATCAGACAGAAATATGTTATTCACTACATGAGACAGGCGGACACCGTCCTTCCTGTAACGCTCCCTCCATGTCCACTGAATTCCCTGGCGGGTGGTGCATCCATCACCTCAGTCACCTAGGCCAGCCATTTCTCTGTGCACTTTCGGATGTGCCCTGCCACTGGCAACGTCATTCCATGCCTTCCCATTGATCCATGGGAGCTGTGAGGGCTGCAATAGGCTACTTCCGGCCAGGTATGCTGGACCACCTATATCTCAACCAAGGCCTGTTTGATCAGGTCCTCGCCTGGCTTACAGCCAAAGTCATTCCTCTCAATGTGCAGCACCTGGACCTGCGGAGGAAGACTGACCAACTTCGGTGAAACAGAGTGGGGAGGGGACTCCCACCGTATGCCTTGTCTTTGAAGCCACTGGATATTAATGTGTCAGGATGACAGAAGCTGAAGTCCGAAGACGACATACAAGCCCTTCATGCAGTTCAAGACATCATAACATGCCCATGTAAGAGCACCCGTTCTGGCATACGATGAGTCTGCTGGGCTAAGAAATAAGCACATTAGGGCAAGCAAAGCGAAAATTGTGTCAGGAAGAAGCAGACAACTCATGAACGCAGGCCGGAACGCTGTGAAGCCCCATTTCCAACTGCCATAACGTGCCTGTGAGAGAAACCTCCAGAAGCCACCATGGAGACTGCTTCAATGTAACAACAGTGGTTCTGAACTGCAATCACCTAGGCCTAGCAGGGTAGAGCTAATGTAGAAACTGCCCAATTTGCCCTTATGTCAACAGTAAGTCGTTGAAGTGATAAAGCGGAGGCCCCTCCTCAGACCCGCAGCATTTCCTAAAACCTATAAGGTCCCAACGGGGCGTAACTCATTGACTTGCGTTTGGCTGTGGGCCGCTGCCGTACCCTTGCCATACCGATCAGTTTGCTCACCAAATGCGTAAATGGGTTACATTGGGCCAGACCTGAAACTTGAAGTGTATCAAGGCCCTCCGGGACAAGTTGGACTTGGGAGCTCAGACCAACCCTGAATTCCTAAGTGGGGGGGAACTTGCAGAAGGCCGTTAAGGCTGCTGCGTGGAACAGGGAAACGTCTTATTGGAAAGCGCAAACGGAGGGCCATTACCCTGGAGCCCGAAAGGCGACACTAAATTCACTAAAGCAGGCGACATCTGTGTCCAACCCTATATTGCACGCCGCCCCTAAAATCTGACATGGAGTCAGTGAATCCCACCATTGTGGGCCAGAAGGCTAAATGGCCAGCTTACGACTTATGGTCCCCGATAGTCTGTAGTTCCTTAGGGAGGCGCAGAATTGCGGCCAATGGTCTATAGGTAAGGTCCGTGAATCCTATTGCTGAAGCTTTGCCTACTGCGCGGCACACCCTACCTGCTCTGTTGTAGGCGGCTCCCGTACTGAGAGCCATGGAATGCAGGATGGCATGCCTGGCTTTAGTCTCCCAGTCTCTCATAGATGGGATCTGGGAATGGAGCACCCACGGGGCTAAGGCCCGGAAATCGTTGACCTGATTGCATGACAAAGCATCGACAATTGGGTTGCCTAACCCAGCACATGGTGGACCCAGAACCAGATGTTGTAACACCGACACTGGAGCGCAAACACACTGGCCCATGACATGACCCTCCAATTTCAGGAGGACGGAGAATGAATAACATGGTCATGTCATCATACCGAAGGGGGGGGGTTACTGACTTGGCTATGAGATCATCCAAAATGTGCTTGGCGGCGCTATCCTCCACTCTACAGGCCCCTACCCACAGCATGATCGGACCTGCTCTAAGAGTCTGAAACCCCCCCCGGGGTAGCGGCGGAACTGTGTGAATCCACAGTCCAGCTTTGAGGAGCGGCTCACGCCTCTGTAAGGAGGTGCCATTAAAGCCCTACTAAGTTGAAGCCATGCCCATGGGTATGTGTGCACAGCAGAAGTGACCCTGGTTTGATGGTGCGGCAGCCACAGTTCCTGCACTGCCCAGACTGAGCCAGCGCGAGAAGGCACGGCCAGGGGCCGCTACCCTAACTGTGAAAAGAAGATGACCTACAATATCTTGCATGGGCCCCCCAAGGGAAACCCTAGGAAGATGTATAACTGCTTGGAGCTGTGCCCAAAGGACCTGAAAGTTGTCCTGAGGGGGGCGAGAATAATGCCTCAGGGTATCAGATTGGCTTCACCGAATGTTGATGTGGGAGATGGGCCCTCAGTCTTTTATGAGCTAAGGGACACCGGTAACAAAACTTGTGTTAGATCAGAACATTGACCACCAACTTTGGACTCCATGTAGCATATGCCCATCAGGGACCCGTGGCCGGGATTGCCAACCAAGACAACTGCCCCATCAACGAGGTGTATCGCACTGAGCACAGATGATCAGGGAACTCGTGATTAACAGACTGGCCCTCAGGGAAGGTTACAAATCAGGATAACTCCCTAGAGGACTTCCCTGGCACCATTTCGAGAAGGGAAATCCCTAGAGTAGATATCGGGGTGTCGAAAAGGGGGGGGGCTATAACCCTTCTGCCAGTACTGCCTTATTAAGCTCTCATGAACTTGTCGACGCCTGATGAGGAAAAATGTTGCTTACGAGGTAAGGATGGCCTATGTTGGCCTAGAAAAAGGGGGAGGGGTCCTAGGACCCAGCATGAAACCGTGTTCCAAGTTAAAACACGTTCCTCCTGTTGGGTAGTGTCTTAAAGCCGGAGTAGCGGCGCCAAACTAATCGGGCATGGGCCCGCCAGAGGGAGCAGTAGCCTGCCCCTGGGCTTCCTACTGCCTCGGCCTTTCCAAGGGGGCCCCTACCATCCCTGGGCAATGGACAAGAGGTGGACGAGTGCTGACTGTTACAAGGGAGCACTTATGATGAAAAAAGCACGTGTTCTGGGGGTATGCGCCCTTGCGGCTGTATTCTCAGCACAGACAGTGGTGCTGAAACAGCGGACCCACCGGGCTGAGGGCCAGTGTAGGAGACAGCTTGGGGAATGTGGCCACTGCCAGATCTGTTGCCAAAACACGGCCAGGAAGGAGTCAAAATTGGAGTGAAAGATCCTAGTGCAACAGGTCCCACTGCAGAGAAGGGTCAATGGCGGCCCTCCTGTGGAAGGCCTCGACATAAGCCAGCCACACACCTCCTCAGGTGAAAGCCATTACGAGAAGGAGTAGCCCCGGTAGCATTGCCACTCGCCAGATTAGCGTAGGGATCTGTTATGCCACTTACAAGGATGCCCGAGTGGGCGTGGGCAGGGCGAGGGATCCTGGATTAACACAACAGAACCCTGTAAGATGCTGAGTTAATGTATTTTATTTATTATTTATTATTAAATTTATTAATCGCCCATCTGGCTGGTCACCCAGCCACTCTGGGTGATGTACAACATACAATAAAACAGTTTAAAACAATAAAATTCTACAATAACAACATTTTCTAAAATACCCTAACCCACCCCAAATGCCTGCCTGAACAACCACATTTTTAATGCATGACGGAAGCTCATTAAAGAGTGGGCATGACGGAGTTCCCTAGGGAGGGAGTTCCACAGAGTGGGGGCCACCACAGAAAAGGCCCTCTCCCTCGTCCCCACCAGTCTAGCTGTCCTGGCTGATGGGACAGAGAGAAGGCCATCCGAGGCTGATCTTGTTAAGCGGCCTGTCTGGTGCTGCTGGAGGCGCTCCTTAAGATAGGCTGGGCCGCAACCATACAGGCCTTCCCTGTAGACTTCTGCCTGGCAGACCGCCAGTCCCTGCAGGACCAGGCCCCCAGGTACCGAGCCAGCTGTGCTGCTCCACCTGCCCCTCCCTGGAGGGGCTACATAAGCTGGCTGGCTGAGGTGGCCTGTGAGAACCAGGGCCTGCAGGAGAAGCCACCACCACCACCACCGGGGAAGAGGCGTGCCTGCTGCTGCTGGGCCTGCTGCCGCCGCCGCTGCCGCCGCCACCACCACCACCACCACCACCACCACCACCACCACCACCACCAGGCCTTTCCTGTGGACTCCTGCCTGGCATTATTTTTAAGGGGATTTTTAATTGTTTTTTTTTTTGTTTTGTTTTTTCTGGGGGATTTTGTTGTGTTTTTAGGGGTGGGTAGCCTGTCTGATAGGCGGGAGCGAGGGGGCATGTGTCCATCTGATGGAGGCAGTAGGGGGAGTGTTGGGGGCCAGAACATACCGAGGCTGGGCGCCAGGTGCTGGCAGAGCGCTAGGGGCAGGCCATGCCAGGTAAGGGGAACAAGGGAGAGATGTGTAATATCTGTCCCCTGCTCTGGGCCTGTCCAGAGCCAAAGGATGGCTGGGGGAGGCGTGACCCCATCTTCTGGCCTTCGCTTGCTGCTCTGCAATGCCAGGTCTGTTACCCAGAAAACCTCCTTCATCTATGACATGATCCTGGATGAGGGTGCATACCTGGCATGTATTACAGAGACCTGGCTGGCCGAGGCTGCTGCTCCAACCCTTGCAGCCATGTGTCCACCTGGATTTTCGTATGCACAGCAGCCGAGGGCTGGGGATCGGGGAGGGGGAGTGGCTGTTATCTACCGAGAGTCCTTGGTCTTCACCAGACCCCCTTTCCGGGAGACCAAGGTTGCTGAGTGCATGTACTGGAAGTTGGGCCCGAAGGGCAGTCTGGGGATTCTGCTCGTGTACCTTCCACCCTGCTGCACGACTGACTCCCTGGCTGAGGTGCTTGAGGTGGTCTCTGATGTACGTGTACAGTCCCCTAACTTACTGGTGTTGGGAGACTTCAACGTACATTCGGAGGCCATCCTCACAGGAGCACCTCGGGACTTCATGGAGACCATGGCCTCCTGGGAGCTGCACCATATTCTAACTGGGCCCACCCATGTAGCCGGTCATGCACTAGACCTTGTGTTTGTTTCTGGAGAAGTGGGGAGTGATCTGGAAATCGGGGGTATATCCACCACCCCCTTGTGGTGGATATATAGGTCAGATCACTATCTGGTGATGTTGGACTTCTCGGTTCCACAACCCCTCCACAGGGGTGGAGGACCCATTAAAATGGTCCGCCCCAGGTGTCTTATGGATCCAAATGGATTCCTGAACATGCTTGGGGATTCTCTGGGGCAAGCCAACGGCCACTCGGTCGAGACCCTGGTGGGTGGCTGGAATGCCGCAATTACTGGGGCATTAGATCAGGTGGCTCCGAAATGCCCTCTCCCCCTGAACAGGGCTCGGACTGCACCATGGTTCAATCCGCGGTTACGAGCTCTGAAACAGGAGGTGAGATGGCTAGAGCGCTGGTGGCAGAAGTCTCGCTCCAAAGATGATCAGACACGGGCTAGAGCTGTATCTTCAGCCTATCATGTGGTGGTGAAGGCAGCAAAAAAGGAATATTATGCTGCCTCCATCGCGTCTGCAGAGTGCTCTCCCAGGAGGCTGTTCCAAGTGGTCCGGAGCCTGGTTGGTCCTGTGGATCCGGAACCACTGGAGCATTCTAAGGCCTCCTGTGAGGCCTTGGCAAGGCACTTTGCGGATAAAATTGACCAGATTAGGTGTGTTACTCTGCACGCTGTGGATACAGTTAGTGAACAAGAGGCGGCCTGTGGCAAACCAGTTTTGTGGGATCGGTTCCAGCTTCTTCCTCCTGATGAAGTGAACAAGGTGCTTTCATCTGTAAGGCCGACCACCTGCTTACCTGATCCTTGCCCATCTTGGCTCATTATGGGCTGCAGAGAGAAACTGGGTGAGGGGATCAGGGCGGTGGTGAATGCCTCCCTTGAGGAGGGAGTGATGCCATCAGCCCTCAAGGAGGCAGTGATAAGACCGCTCTTAAAGAAGCCCTCCTTGGATCCTCAAGTTCTGAACAACTTTTGCCCAGTCTCAAATCTGCCATTTTGGGGCAAGGTGATTGAGCGGGTGGTGGCGGTGCAGTTGAAGGCACACTTGGAAGAAACTGATTATCTAGACCCATTTCAGTCGGGCTTCAGGCCTGGGCATGGGACAGAAATGGCCTTGGTCACCTTGGTAGATGATATGAGGAGGGCTCTGGATAGGGGTGAATGCTCCTTCCTTGTTCTCCTCGACCTCTCAGCAGCTTTTGATACCGTTGACCACGGTATCCTCCTGGACTGCCTGGAGGGGTTGGGCATTGGAGACACCATATTGCGGTGGTTCCGGTCCTTCCACTCCAGCAGGTATCAGAGGGTAGCACTGGGAGAGGAGGTTTCGGACCCATGGCCACTTACTTGTGGGGTGCCACAGGGTTCCATCCTCTCCCCGATGCTATTCAACATCTATGTGAAGCCGCTGGGGGCTATTCTCAGGAGGTTTGGGGTGCAGTGTCATCAATATGCAGATGACACGCAGCTCTACCTCTCATTCAAATCTTCACCAAGGTTGGCCGTAGAATCCCTGTCCAAATGTCTGGAGACGGTGAGTGGCTGGATGGGGAGGAATAAGCTGAAGCTGAACCCTGACAAGACCGAGGTACTTTTGGTGGGAGACAAGAGGAGGCTAGGGGATGTTGATCTGGTGCTGAATGGGGTACGGCTACCCTTGAAAGACCAGGTCTGCAGCCTGGGGGTCATTTTGGACTCCCAGCTGTCCATGGAGGCTCAGGTGTCAGCTTTGAGCCGGACAGCGCTGTACCAACTCCATCTGAGATGGCGGCTGCGCCCCTTCCTTCCCAACCATCTGCTCCCATCGGTAGTACATGCTCTGGTCTCCTCTCGTTTAGACTACTGTAATGTGCTCTACGTGGGGTTACCCCAGAAGATGGTTTGGAAGCTGCAGCTGGTACAGAATGCGGCGGCTCGCCTGATTAAAGGCAGCTGCCGGCGAGATCACATCACTCCAGTGCTGAAGGAGTTGCACTGGTTACTAGTTGTTAAGTGGCTAGGGGCTACGGTGGGGTGTGACTAACGGAGCTGCAGGCAGCCCGGGCGTCGTATAGGGAGATGACATTGGGAGGGACAGCTGCCCCAGGGAGGTAAGCCAAGGCGGCAACCCCAAGGCCCTGAAGGTCACCAGACTGGACAAGTGAGGCGAGGTGCAGTCATCTCACCCTTATCCAGGGCAGCCAATCCAGTGTGAGTGCACTCTAATCGCCAACTGGAAAAACAGATGTTGTTGCTTGTGCACTCGGGGAAGAGGAGGCTGCAGAAGGGAAGAGCTCCACCGTGGGCGGTGAGCCATCCGGAAGAGCTGAGGAAGAGGAGGTGGATGCTTAAACAGCATCCAGGTGAGCTGAAATAGAAAGAAGTAGCGAGCGTTGGGTCTGTTTGTCGCGTTCGCTTGGGCTGGACCGCTGAGGGTTTCCTAGGCCTGGCCGGGGGAGGGGGGGATCCCCAAGGAACGTTGAGCAGCTTCCAGATGAGCAAGAATTGATGCCAGTACCAGGTCTGCTTCCTCATCAGACTCAGGATCGGGCCTTGGCAGCGGTCTCTTCAGGAGGGGGGGCGGGGCCCTACCCCTCCCTTCCTATCCCCCTTGGCCCTACCTGGGGGGCGTGATGCCAAAAGTGAGTTAAGCTTGGCGTGATATTGGCAAGAAAGAAACGAGGGTCCCGGGTCCCATGACCCAGTCAAACACTCCAACCACCACCCCTAGGGGGAAATGCGGCAGGGGGTCAGAGCCCAAAGCAGGAGGTTCCAGTGGGCAACTCACTGGGCTTCCTGGGCAACTGGCAGCACCCTGGGAGGAGGAGAGCGCCACCACAACTGCTTAGACAGGAGGGGCGCCCCCTGCGGTTGGCAGTGGTTAGAGAGGAAAGGCACTGCTCTCTCTGTGGATTGAACTTGGGACCCTCAGTTTATGAGACTGATGCACTGCCAACTATGCTAAGAAGAGGAAGGGGGGGCGGTTGCCACCCGCTACAAGGATCGGTGCACAAGAGGCACGGCCAGTGCCCTCAGCCATGGAGCTGCACCTGCACGCGGGCGTTCCAGGCTGAGAGCGCCCGCGACCCGGGCCTTCGCACAACAGGGAGCTGCGGCTGCCCATTTATTTATTTATTTATTTATTTATTTATTTATTTGTGTGGGGGACACACGTGCTGCCGCCACGAGCACCCCGCACCACCGGGAGGCAGTGAGAGCTGGCGCCAATGTGTTCTGTGCCCAGGCCTGTGCACCCCCTGGTGAGTAAGGAAGCGGGGGGGCGGGCACGCCACCACCGTGAGCGTCGGCACCCCGAAAGCTAGTAAGTGTCGCACCGAAAGCCAGAGTGCGCGCCAGTGCCACGAACGCCGGCGCTCTCGATGCACGGTAAGCCTGGCTAGGGGGGGTGGCATGCAACGCACACGCGCGCCGCGAGCGCCAGCAATCCCCAAGGGCACAACGGCCGAAAGAGGCGAAAAGGGTAGGGAGGTAGATAGGGAGGCAGGCAGGCAGGCAGGCGGGCCAGCTGGCAGGTGCCGCCAGCGCCGGCACCCCTGCAGGGGAGCAGACCAACGAGTGCCACACCTGGGTGCGCGCCGCCAGCCCAGCCGCCGGTGGTCCTGCCAAGGCAGCAAGCGCTGGCCAAGGGGCAGTGCCCACGCACGCACGCCGCTGCCACCCGGAGCTGCAGCAGCCACGCCGGGTGGACGGTGGGTGAGGAGAAGGAGGGGGGCGGGCCCTCTGCTGCTGCAAGCTCTGGAGCCCTCAGGGAGCAGCAAGCACCGGTGGCGACAGGCGCCGCGGCCTAGCGCGCGCCGTCACGAAAGCTGGTGCTCACCGGCCGCGCGGAAGCACACGCCCCTTCCAACAACACCGGCGCTCCCGCTGGCACAGCAAGCTGGCTACGAGGGGTGGGGCGTGACACGCACGCCCTGCCGCGAGCGCCGGCAAAACCCAGGGCCACGGCGGCGTAAGGGGACTGCGGTGGCCGAAGGAGGCAAAAAGGTGGGTGGGTAGGCGGGCAAGCACTCGGCCACCGCCAGTGCCAGCACCCCCGCAGGGAACCAGAAACACGAGGGCCGCACCCAGGCGCGCGCTGCCGGCGCTCCCGCTGAGGCAGTAAGCGCAGGCTGAACTGTGGCGCCCGTGCACGTGCACTGCCGCCACGAGCGCCGTCAAATCCGGAGCTGCAGCTGGCGTGCCGAGCGAACGGCGGGAAGCGAGGCATGGGGGGAGCGGGCTTGCTGCTGCGGCAAGCACCAGGAGCCCCACGGGGCAGCAAGCGCTGGTGGTGACAGGCACTGCGCCCTAGCGTGTGCCACCACCAACGCCAGTGCTCCTGCTGGCCGGCAGGCGCCAGCACCGAGGGAGCCGCCCCGGAGCGCGTGCACCCCTCCGTGAGCAAAGCTTTTTTGGGCGCGCTGATAGCACACTGAATCTAGGGATGGACGAAAGGGACTTACCTGGTCCCGCAGCTTGCTTCACGGTGGGGGGGAGGTGCTTTGGTTCTCCCCCCGAAGTTCAGGCGAGGGGGGGGAGGCGCCCCTCCTTGCCCGGCCGAAATTCAGGCCGGTGGGGAGGCGCCCCATCCCTCGCCGCAGAAATTCAGGCCGGGGAGGAGCGCCCCGTCTCCCCGTCCGCGAAAAAAAAAGTAAAGTAAAAAAAAAGCCACACACACCCGTGTTAGGTTATGTAACGATTTACGTAGCCTATCACTGCTAGATTTCCAAAGGCAGCCGTGATAGGCTACATAAATCATCACGTAGCCTATCACGGGTGACTTTGAAAAGAAAAAAAAAAGCACGTACGCAAATGGCGGCACCCATGGGGCGCCGCCATTTGCATTCCTTAGTTTGGCACGTCTAGTCTACGTAAAGATTTACGTAGACTACGGCGAAAATAAGGGAATGCTATTTGCGTTGCCCTTATTTTCACCGTAATCTACGTAAATCTTTACGTAGACTAGACGTGCCAAATTAAGGAATGCATATGGCAGTGCCCCATGGGTGCCGCCATTTACGTACGTGCTTTTTTTTTTTTTCAAAGTCACCCGTGATAGGCTACGTGATGATTTATGTAGCCTATCACGGCTGACTTTGGAAATCTAGCAGTGATAGGCTACGTAAATCGTTACATAGCCTATCACGGGTGTGTGTGTGTGTTTTTTACTTTACTTTTTTTTTTTGCAATGGCGCCGGCGGCAGCCGGTCAGGAGACCGGCTGCCGCCCCTGCCCCCGCCGAAATGCCGCCAAACCGCCTCCGGGATCTGCCGCCGTGAGTGACATTCGGCCATGGTAAGTCCCATCCCGGGGGGGGCGGGGGGCCGGCAGAGAATTTCCCCACCAATTTTGGGGGGCCAAATGCGTTGGCATTCGGCCTCCCGGAGATTCGTGGAGAAATTCTCCGCCATCCCTAGCTGAATCCAAGGTGGCTGGTGGCTGGAATGACGACGAAGCCAGTCTCAGCAGGCAGGTGTCCCTCGTCGTTTCCAGGCGGATCTTTAGCTCTTTCTAGCTGTGTCGAGCCAGAGAGCTGAGATTGGGAAGGGGGCTGAGTTTAAGGCAACTCAGCCTGCCCCTCCTTGCATGGTGGTGCCACTGGGGTGCACCAATCAGAGGCCCCTACGTCTTG
This sequence comes from Heloderma suspectum, assembly GCF_057233095.1. Classification (NCBI taxonomy): domain Eukaryota; kingdom Metazoa; phylum Chordata; class Lepidosauria; order Squamata; family Helodermatidae; genus Heloderma; species Heloderma suspectum. The sequence continues at coordinate 53,538,935 of NC_139460.1, read as the reverse complement.
TCACCCCACCCGCCCGCAATGGCCCCCCCTTTCAGCCAGGCAAGCTGGTGCTGGGGTTAGGGCATAATCCAGAATAAAGGGCAGAAGCTAGGGATATGTGAGAAATGCAACTGAGTTTGTTAAGGATCAGAACTTGCCTTGCTCACAACCCTGAATGCGAATGCAAACGGGAGTGCATTTCTTGGCAAAAGTTGCATATTCCTGAGCTGGTGACTGGACTTGAACAATGGGCAGGTTCTAATGGGGGCCTTCCACCTGCAGCCAGCCCCTCCAGCCCCAGTGGGCATGTGGCCCCTACCACTGTTGGCCGCAATGCAGTGCTTCTGGGGCTAACTGCCCCTTCCAGAAACAAGCATTTCTGCTCACTTTAGGGCTTGCCTCCAGAAGCATGGCTGCCAGGGGTAGGGGCTATGTGTGCACCAGGACTGGTGGGGCTAGCCATGTATGGAAGGCTTCCATTGGATCCTGCCCAAGGTGTTCACTAGAAAAATGTGCATTTTGTGATTATATATATATATATATATATATATATATATATATATACACATACACACACACACACTTTACTCTATGGGGGGAAAGTATGCTTTTTGTTGCATGCTTTAAAAAATGTGCACTCAAATGCATGTTCTTCCCATTCAAACAAAAGCAAAGCCCATCCATGGAAATCAGAGAACCTCATTGAGCTTGAGCATCACTGATTCTCCCATCCCTAGCAGAAACCAACAGCCGAGATCTGTTCATGGAACAAGAATTTCTCCCCTTCCACTACAGCCCATTGTACCCCCCAAAACCTGCTCTGGGGCAGGGTCCCACAACCCTCCAGAGCAGATTCTGAGGGTATGTGGAAAGCTCCAAGGAGGAAGGAAAATTGTTCCTCTCCTGGTCCCACTCACAGAAGAGGTTCCATCAGCAGAAAAACTGCACTGGATGTCACCCTAAAGATCCAGTCCAGCAGCAGAAGCATTTCCAGAGCAGAGATTCACTCAGGACATTTCTGATGGCAGGAAGGGGGAGGGGAAAGCAATGTTTGCCCATTCCTCCCTTCTACTGAAGCCCCCAGGGACACCTCCTGTGCTCTGAACAGTCCCCCAACTCTCTGGATAAGACTGGAGGGGCTGCATAGGGGAAAGTGGAATTGACAAAAATAAGCTCCTCCCCTGTTCTACCAGTGAAAATGCTCCACTGGATCAGAAGCCTTCTTTAGACAGACGGACCCTTTTGTTCACAGGTAGCAGATACTGAATTCAACCCACAGAGGAATAAGAAGAGCAGGAGATGGGCTGTTGAAGTTGTCCATCAACAGTTAGCATCTGGACAACAAACCGAGAAGGCACAGTCTTCCCCACTATTGCGAGACATATTTTAATTCTATTTAAAATATAGGAATTATTTTTAATTTTGGATCCATACATATAGGTTAGAAAACGCAAAGTTCCTGCAAAGTTCTCTGTCCTCATTTATTCATCTTTTTTTCTGACTTTTTCCCCATACAGGAATAATACAATAGATATACACATCAGTCAATAAAGCAAGCATTCTCTGAATCACTAAGGGCACAATCCTACCGGGGTAGGCGGCCACCTCCAAACTTGGAGGCAACCGGCTATCCAGCGCAGGGCAGAAGAAGAGCAGAGGGGATCAACCCCTCTGCGCTTCAGCCACCCTGCATTTGCGGGTAGACAGCCAATTTCGGAAGGCAGAGCAGGGGAAGCGGCTGCCAGACGACATGTTGGATGTGTTATACCGGTATTTCTGCCTCCCCCACGCTGGAACACCACCAGAAACATCCCATTTTCACCACTCCACACTCCTCTTCTGAGCACAGAGCGCGGGGCCGTTCCGTGCTGCCAACAAGTCTGTGTGGGAGTGGGGGAAGGTTGGTTCTCAAGGAACTGACCTTGGAGCGTGTGCTCCGAGGTTTGTTCTCAGAAACCAACATATCCTATGGCCATCTAGCCACTGACTAGTGGCCATAGGATTGCTCCCTCCATAAGGTATGTGTATTTTCACACTCACTTATGTATACTCTCTCTCTCTCTCTCTCTCTCTCTCTCTCTCACACACACACACACACACAGAACCCAAATTTACTAATAAACATTTTTCTTTATATATCCATAAATTTTATAAATTTTATAAATTTTATAAATAAATCAGGTTGTTGAGAAATAATTTTTTAAGGATGGATGAAAGTCCCTTACCTGGTCCCGCAGCTTGCTTCGCGGTGGGGTGGAGGCGCTCCATTTCTCCTCACAAAATTCTTGGCGGGGGGAGGCGCCCCGCCCCTCCCAGCTGAAATTCAGACTGTGGGGAGGCGCCCCATCCCTCGCCGCTGAAATTCAGGCCGGGGGGGAGCGCCCCGTCTCCACGGCCGTGAAATAAAAAAAGTAAAAAAAAACCAAACGTGATAGGCTACGTAACGATTTATGTAGCCTATCATGGCTAGATTCTCAAAGTCAGCCATGATAGGCTACATAAATCTTTACGTAGCCTATCACGGCTGACTTTGAGAATCTAGCCGTGATAGGCTACGTAAATTGTTACATAGACTATCACGTTTTTTTTTTTACTTTACGGGGAAATGGCAGAGGCGGCGGCCGGTCGGAAGACTGTCCGCCACCCCTGCCCCCGCCGAAACGCCACCGAAACGCCGCCGGGACCCGCCGCCGAGAGGGACATTCGACGGAGGTAAGTCCCATCCCGGGGGGGGGGCAGAGAATTTCACCACCAATTTCGGGGGGCCGAATGCATTGGCATTCGGCCTCCCGGAGATTCATGGAGAAATTCTCCGCCATCCCTAGAATTTTTGTCCTTTTTTGTGGTGATGCATTTCATCTACCATAAATTGCGTTCTGAGGTTTGGCTGGCTTGGGAGGGGGGAATTGCTTGGAGGAGTGGAGGCTGGTGGCTGCGATGTCAGTGGGGCAGTGAATCTGCTCTGGGATTCAGTCAGAACCAATCAAAACTCTAAAGGAGCTCCTTTATTGTTCTGACTAGTTCTCACTGAAACCTGGAGCGAATTCACCACCCCACTGACATTGCAGTCACCACCACCAGCCTCCACTGACTTGGAGTATGAAATGCTCAGGTATGAAAAGGAGGCAGTGTTCTCTTAGATGCTGGAATGATGGGGAAGGAGGAGCAGTCAGTTAAAGAAAAGTGGTTTCATTTGCGTCTGAATTAAGGTGAAGTGGGATGTGAGTTTAGCTTAGGGACAGGTTTAGGAGATCAGATCTTAAGTTCTGAAAGTTTCTATGCAGAAAGGAATTCATACTCAAGTAACACTTCACTTGATAAAAATAATTATTTTACTGTGTCCTTCATTCTGTTTTAAATATCATATGTTGAATTCTTAAGATGATAGATGATGATGATGATGATAATAGATTACACAATAGAGTTAGAATAGTACCGCAGCTGTCATGTGTACAAGAGAACTGTGAAGTGCACCTTCTAATGGGCTTATCATTTTCTTCTAAATGTGGGCAACACCTGGATACACAGATCCCTTTGTCTGCAGGGGACCCCTGTGGAGTTTTGAGGCTTGACCAATACCTAAATTCTGATTGCAGGCTAAGAGATTTCTTCTTACCAATAGCAAGGTAATTAATCACCTGCTAGTTATGTCAGAGATACCACTAATTATATTTCAAGGTGGTTCACATGCTTGGGGAAGAAGCCCTAATTTATATGTTAATATAGCACAGCAGTTTTTCAGAATGAAAGATGAAGGTGGCAGGGGTGCAGGGAGGGATAGACTTGCTGAGGTGGCTGTTTTGTTTTTCTTTCCCAAGCAGGCTTTCAGCAGAGTAAGCACAGCCACTTTCATGGATCAAATCAGTGACAGATGAAATGTCCATGCAACACAGGATTTACTTTTTCAGCAAAAATAACAGTCTATCTGCTACAGTGACAGGAAATAGAAAGTGTTGTGTGCATCTGCCGGCTTCAACTTCTGCCGTGTATAATTTCATGTTAAGTAAGTTACAGTCCACCATAAATGAGAAATGCTATCCCAGACCTAATGTTTCCTTTGACAGAATATTGGCTCAAAAACTGGAGAATATTGGCTCAAAAACTGTATTATTCTACTATTTAAACTTGTCATTTTTATTTTTATTTTTTAGTTGGCATATTTAATTATTTATCGATTTAAACTACTTGTATACCAGAGATCCTAAGATCCCTAGGTGGTTTACATAGAAATACATTAAACACAATATAGAAACCAATATAAAAATATAGACTAACAAATACAGTTTTAAAAATTTAGGTAAACACCAGAACAGAGCAGTGTGATTGCAAGTCAGGGAAAACCAGAGTATACAGATACATCTTCAAGAGGTGTCTAAAGGTCACTCCACTTTCTGTCTCTCAGTGGGAGAGCATTCCAGAGGGTGGATTTGACTACTGAGAAGGCCCGCTTACATGCCGTTATGTGACAATACACTGTTGGTCATGGGATGACCAAGCAGGCCTTCTTGGAAGATTTCAGAGATCAATTTTGTGTATATAGGGGAAAACTATCAGCTAGGTATCCTGGTCCCCAGTTGTTTAGGGCTTTGAATGCCAGCAGTCGATACTAGGAGATATTGAAGGCCTGATGTAGATGTTCAGTTTCCCTCATGGAACTGCCTGCAGGCATGAGTAAGAACAACCTGTAGGCTCATCGCCCAATAAGCATCACAGAGAATTAATGATTATATGGCTTCCTGCCTCTACATGGTGCCTAAGCCTATACATACTGCCACTGTAATTTGCACTTTCAAGACCCCACAATCATGCAAATCGGTGCATAGGGAAATGTGACCAGAATCAGATTGGGACTTTAGATCTATGCATACATTCTAAATGGGTGCAGCAGTGTATGTGATATGGTGGAGTGTCAGAATCATGTCCACTCATCCCGGCCTCTGACTAAATCCAATCTCCAGGCATTCGTGATTCTCATCTGCACTTACGTTCCAAGCACACGATCTGTACCCTGTCAAAAATGGCTTTGAGCAATCTCCCCCCCGTCCACAGAGGGTTTATTTGATATTGCCTCTTTTAAAATGTTTTGAACTGCAGCTATTTTAATAATGTGCTGTTAGTCTTATTTGTCATCTTATATTTTTAAACTGTGAGCTGTCATGAGTACGGTCTCGGTAGAAAAGTGTTCTCTAAATTATTGTAATGAATAAAGAATCAATGGCAGTTTTGTCACTGATTTCAAACAGAAGTATATAGCACCCCTTACTGTCATTGCATAAATGGACACTTTCCCCCACAGTGATACATTATTATTAAATTCACAGAGATATCCCCACCACCACCACTTTTCAGAAACTCTTCAAATTTAAAGGCAGATAGGTTGGCTGGGCACAATTAAGGATTCTCTAGCAGCTTCATCTTAATTTCCATTCTTTGGTTGAAATTGTCAAAACTGTCACATTTATATTTATGGCTTCCCCCCCCCCAGTTTTTAATTTCATTTGTTTAATTGTACTATAATTTCCACTGACAAGGTTTTATTCATTTATTTTGACATTCCTATTGACATTCACTGAAATTGTTTCACCATCTCAATACATATCATAATGGAATCTCAGCAGGAGATTCCCCTCGGTAATCTCACTTTATAATTAAGGATGCAATACCCGACCTTCTATTCAGGCTGGCACAGCTACTCCAGAGCTACTTGGCATGCATCAGCACAAGTGTGCTGTTGCGCCAAAAGTGTTTTGAGCTTACATTTAACCATTGCTGAGAAGCAATTTCTGCCTATGTACTGGCTATTATTAACAACCACGACTAGTAGCGGGTAAATAGTGTTTTTCATGTATCTCATTGAAGCAAGACGGTTCAGTCCCAGGGATGGCACACAGCCTCCAAATTTGAAAATAATGAATGCGCAGTGAGGGCACATATGCACTACACATTGGCCCAGTTCAGTTGTAAGACTCTTGAACCAATCATTATTCTCAAATACTAAATACCATTCCTTGCATAGCAGCTATTAAATATTAGAAAATATCAATGGTCAGCTATCAAATTACGAAATCATCGGTTATCAGCCTGAGAATTCTATGTGTGCCTGTGCTCCCATTCCTCCTTCCTCAATAATATTTCATTTCATTGATCTGATAGCTAGCCATTGATATTTTGCAATAATTAATAGCTGATATGCCATTTAGTGTTTGATTATAGCGAGAAGCAATGTTAGGTCACAGTCTCTTTAAAAACAACAACAACAACAATAACAACAACAACAACAACAACAAAAACCTGTCCCATAGGAAATGCTACTACAGAACCCCTGCCAGTGCTTGACAAATATTGACTTTCCTTGCTAGCTAATGAAATAAGTGTTCTTCTTGGGGGTGGGTGGGGGTCCCTAAGGAGCAGGATCTTAGCCCTGACCTTTGGTACATCTCTGAAATGCAACAAAAGTTGAGGGGGAAATCTTGGAGCTGGGTATCTGAAGCAGAAAGCAATTGCCAGCCCCTCCCCTCAACAATTCAGACTGAGACTGGGAGAGGCTGTCATGCTCTCTAACCTTGACCCACACACCCCTGGCACAGAGGAGGGCTCTCAGTGTAGAGGAGGCATCATCCAGGGCACCCTGGGATCTTTCATGTTAGAGGACGTGGCTTTACCAGAATCTTCATACACAGAGGAACACCTCCCCCCCCCCCGAAGCAGTCCTCATTGCCCCCATGCTGGAGGAGCCAGCAGCAGCAAATGATGTCCCTTTAAGGGACAGACAGCTACTCAGAGAGGGTGGGGTTAACAGCAGGCCCAGATCAGCCAGCCATCATAAAGACTCCGGAAGACCACTGCATGTTGCTGAGACAACAGCTCTTCCTTAGAGAGTCCTAGCTAGCATAGACCTGCCCAGGGGCCTGGCCTGCATAGCTGGAGAGTTGACTTGACTTTGTTTGATTTGACTCTGCCCTGCTTTTCCAGTAAGTGCAGTAAGCTGCTTCCAAGCTGCTCTGCTGGGAACTTTGAGCTGAACTAGACAGGACAGAGACTTGCTCCCCTCTCAGAGCACCTGTCAGACACAGAGGAAAGCAGATGCGCCTTGTTTCCCTCTTCCAGCTCAGACATGGAGCAAGTGCTCAGCAAGTGCCAAGCTAAAACAAATCCCAGCCAAGCCATCTTGAGCAAAGCTCTTTCCACTGCAGAATCCTGATAAGCTTTCAAAGAACGGTGCTCTTTGGAAGATCATTCAATATATCAGATTTGGCATCATTGTTTGGTGGTTGATATGCAATTTTATTTATTTATTTTTGTGCTGCCCAATAGCTGGTGCTCTGGACAGTTCACAAGAATTACAAATCACAAGCACAAGATAATAAAAATGGAATATAAAATCTTTAACATACTTTTTTTAAAAAAACTGTTTAAACAGCTAAATCAGTATTCAGTATATCCTATAGGATTCAGTGCTTGCCATACCTGAGCACAGCCCCAACTTTGTATTCAGTGCTTGACATGTTAGGGCACAGCCCCAGCATTGGTTTTGAATCTTTATTTTATTTGCCTAAAAAGATTTACCAGGGTGAAACCCCAAAATATATGATATAAGTAATTATAGAAGTATCCTTGAGCAGGTGTGAAGTGCATTCCCTTCACCACTGAGTAATCATTTTTGTGAACTGCCCAGAGAGCTCCGGCTATTGGGTGGTATAGAAATGAAATGAAATGAATGAATAATCACAGAGACATTAGGCGATAGGGGGAGGATCTGCCAGGCCAGAGGATCCTTGCTTTAGACAAACTTGAGTCTTGGTTTCTAGGAACAGATCAGTGGTTCTATTTAATATTAGATAGCATTACATGTCAGCTTTTGGATACTATGCCAATAGTACATGCCAATTTAATCCCATGATTAATCCATAAAACCCAGATTGAAGTATGACAGAAGTAAGGACCAGGAGCAATGAAGCTAAAGGTGGCTGAATGATAAGTAGTAAAACAAACCAGATGGCAAAGGAGAATGCAAAGGCACACACCCAAAGTGAAGGCAGGCAATCCCCAGGGTTGCTACTGCTAGGCAGACCCACGCTCAAGGGACATCTCTTCCTGACATCAAAATGGAAAGGACGTTTCCACTCTCACCATGAATGAAGACTGTTCCATAAAAAGGAACACTCTCTGCATGAGATTTTTATTGGCTTCCTTGACATGCTCATATAGACATGCATAAACACACACTAGCAGTAAAAAAAATTACAACCAGGACAGTCAATATCTTACACAGTTCATGATCATGACCCCATGTTATCACAAGTCAGACACTCAAAAACTCTCCCTACATCCCATGGCACTGTTGTTGTTGTTGTTGTTGTTGTTACAAAAGAAGAGCCATGCTGGATCAGACCAGGGGTCCATCTAGAGATTCTAGTCCAGCATTCTGTTCACACAGTGGCCGACCAGCTGTCAACCCGGAACCCGCAAGCAGGGCATGAGCGCAACAGCACCCTCCTACACCCAGCAACTGGTGTACACAGGCACATCACCTCTGATACTGGGCATAGCATAGAGGCATCAGGACTAGTAGATAATAATAATAATAATAATAATAATAATAATAATAATAATAATTCCTACTTGGGAAAAGGAATCCCCATCGTGGACACAGCAAAACTATGGCACTTTCTCTGTAGAAAAACACAACAAAACCATCAACACCACCACCACCACAAACAGCCCTTTCTCACTTAAACACCATGTGTGATCCCTTCACTTCCTGCACTATTCTTTATTCATGGCTTTTTTCTAAGCACATAATAATAAATTACTTTTATGAAGCCATTAATATGCATTTACCATTTTCTGTTGCTTCTAAATTCTCTTCAACATTCCAGACACACAAATATGTATTCTGAAATGCACTTAGGTGGAATGCAGTTACTTTAAAACCAATCAGATAGATTTTACCCTCATATTTCATTTCATGCTGAAGTATTTAACTATAGTACAAAACCTACCACCAATCATAACTCTAAACTCCTGTTCTGTTAATAATAAATAATAAATGGTTTCTTCAGAAATAAGAGTTAAGGCACAGTTGTTCTTCCATGATAAGACCCTGGCTTTGAAAAACATTATTCGCTATCCCCACACAAATAATTTCATACATCCCAATAACAAGCCCAAGAATGTTTTCAAGCATTACACAACTAGGGTTATGTGAACTCACCTGAGTCCACCCCGCAACCCACCCGCCGGAACCTTGCCCACTGGCTGGAACTGGTTCACACTGGGACACAAGCTGGCTGGTGGTTCGCAGGGGCCCAGCAAGTGCTGTCACTGCCGCTGCTGCATGCAACTGTGTCTCTTTCTACCGAGCGCTGGCAGAGAGGGGCGCAGTTGCTCTTGGTGGCAGGATGGTAAGTGGGAGGGAAGTACTGCTTCCCTCTCACTTCCCATCCTGCCATCTCCGCCACCACCCAAAACAACCGTGCCCCTCTGTGCTGTGCACCAGCAGAGAGGGGTGCAGTTGCTCTCAGCAGTGGCAGCACGGTGACAGGAGGGGGAAGTGGCACTTCCCTCTCCTGTCGCCCAGAGCAACTGTGCCCCTCTCTGCCAAGCACCGGCAGAGAGGGTCATAGTAGCTCTTGGCAGTGGCAGCAGTGACAGGAAAGAGCCTCTTCCTCCACTGCTGCCTCCACCCAGAGCAACTGCGCCTCTCTCTGCCAAGCACTGGCACAGAGGGGCACAGTTGCTCTCGGCAGCAGGATGGGAAGGCTTCCCGTCCTGCCATCGCTGCTCGGGCAAGGACCAGGGGCCGCTGCAGTTGCCTGACTCAGCATGCGTCCAATCAGGAAAGAGCGGGAAGTTGTGGACTGGCGTCTGGAGGGGGGGGAACTGGCAGCCCCCAAATGGACTCTCGCAACATCCCTGTACACAACTGCTATTGTTGTTGTTGTTTTACTGAATATGAGCCAATTCCAGCTAACTCTCCTATGGAGTGTTTCTGGGTCTGAATATTTGGCTCCAGAAAGCAACGAAGACCTCTGGTTTCAAAGTTTACTCATGTCATCTCTATGTACATGAATTTGTACATGAATTTTGTACATGAAAAAGGGGAGCTCTTGGAGGGCCTGCAGTGTTCCCCAATGCTTATTCAGATCATCAGCCATTAAAACCCATAAATGCTCAAGAAGACCCTATTCTATTAGTCAAACAAAAGCATCGAGAACTAGGGATGTGCAAATCAGCAAAATGTCAGCTCATTGTGGTTCTCCAAATTCTATCTCAAAGCTTGTTCCAAGTGATGTCTGCATCAGATTCTGATTTTTTTTCTTTTCCCCTGAAAACATATGTGCATTTCCATGCACATTTTTCCAAATCTATGCCTAAACTGTGCACATTTTTAAATGTATGAATTTTCTCCCATCACTTAAAGCATATTTATGCACATATTTGAAAAGTATGTATTTTGTTAGGCATGTGTTGTTGTTGTTTTCAAATGTATACATTTTGAATGCAGTTTATTTTTTAAAAATACTTCTAAACTGCTTAATATTTTTTTTTAAATATCTCTGTGTGCTTCACATTAAAATGTATATAAAAATAATATAAAAATAAATATTTAAAAAACTTGACAGCAGGAATAGCAATAAAACAGGGTAGTGTCATAATCCATTACAGGTCATAGAAATCTACAAATCATGTTGCATGCTTGGAAATGTATGGACAACGAAGGCAGTTTGTGCTCAGGTCTATGACTGAGTCTAGGAGAGGTAAACTAGATAAATTCTGGTCAAAACCAAACTGAAACAAATTCCTCATACATCATAGGAACATGGGAAGCTGCATTATACTGAATCACATTATTGGTCCATCTAGCCCAGTAATATCAAAACTGACTGGCAGTGGTTAACCAGGGTTTCAGGCAGGATTCTTTCCTAGCCCTACCTGGAGATGCCAGAGATCAAACCTAGAGCCTTCTCCATGCAAAGCAAATGCTCTATCACGCCGAGCTATGGGCCCTCCCTATAGAGAACTGGCAATCACTTCAACTGACAGCCTTACACTATTAAAGACACTGTCAAGCTTTTCTGGTATTCCAGAATTGCTGAACATCAGACTAGCAAAGATCATTTGAAGTTAGGGTCCATGCCAGCATCACACAGATGGACAAACAAGCTGTCCTAACACAGCAAAGTCACCAGAGATGCTGCTAGAAACATCACTGCATGCATCACAGCAAAGAAATGACAGCATGATTTATTGGGAATGAAAAGCTATTTCACTGACAATATTTTGGCACAAGATGTCCACACAGAGATGTTTCCCCTTACTGCAGCCTAGTATTTGGGGGATAGAGAGAAAGGGACATACTAATCATTATGCTTCCTAATTAACAAAGAAGGAAAGAAGACCTCAATAAGAGGGAAAGACAGAAGCAGAGTCAACACAGGCACATCTCATGGCATTAATTTGAAAAGAAAAGTGTGTGTGTGGGGGGGACACACACCTCAGACTCAAAAACCTGCTTCAATATATCCAGAGTGATGTAATGTGATGGACATATATCCTTTTAATAAGGTACCTTATGCCAGAGAGCATGATGGTGTGTGAGAGAGAGGGAGGAAGAGGGAGGATTGTATAGAAATATTACAACAATTGTCACTATATATCATCATGTTGTTATAATGGGCAAGTAAGCTCTCTGAGAAGATAATTTCCTTTATCGTGCCCCTGTATTGTATAGGTGCATGCAACTTTGTTACTCAGAAGGAATTTCATTTTCAGTTCAGTTACACAAATCCATTTTATCATGGCAACTGATGAAAGCAATGCCTAACAGATAGTGATGTCAGAGAATTCCGCCATGGATCTCAGTGAGACCGAATGCCAGTGCATTCAGCCCCCCAAAATCCATGACAGAATGAAGGTCCCTGCCCCACCACCCCATGAAAGGCATGTGAAACAGAGCACTTACCTGGTGCCATTTGTGCTGCTTTGCGAATGGCAGCTGTGTTTGCAGCTGCCATTCGCTTCCCCATTTAGGCCGTGATAGGCTACGTAAATATTTACGTAGCCTATCATGGCCTCCACAGGGACGCCAATGGCATCCCTGCGTTAGCCGTGATAGGCTACGTAAGTATTTACGTAGCCTATCATGGCAAAAAAAGGGAACGCCAATGGCGGCCGCCGTAGCCGCTGCCATTTACGTTCCTATTTTTTTGCCATGATAGGCTATGTAAATATTTACGTAGCCTATCATGGTAAAAAAACAGGGGTGCAAATGGCATAGCAGCTGCCATTTGTACCCCTGTCTTTCACCGTGATAGGCTACGTAAATATTTATGTAGCCTATCATGGCCAAAAACATGAACACAAATGGCGGCCACTGTAGCTGCCGCCATTTGCATCCGCAGGCTCCACACGCCTGCGAATGCACCCAGCCGGCGGCTCTGCGGAGTTGCCACGGAGCGGAGCCGGCTGGGTTAGGATTTCGGGCGGAGGTGCAGAGCGCCTCCCCCCCCCCACCGCAAATCACCCCTGCAAAAAGGTAAGTGACTTTCGTACATCCTAAGTTAAACACTACAGTGAACAGATTCACCCATCCCTACACACTAGTGATTGAATAGCTGGATTCAATCATCTCTCTTCCTCTCATCATTTCTAGTCCCCAGTTGGGTTGTATATCTGTGCTCTTTCAGAAAAAAGGAAAGTCAAAGTCATCTGGGTGTGTGTGTGTTTTTTCTTGAATGACCTTTCTTGTACGAGGTGCAAGTATTTCTTGTTTTCTTGTACAAGGTGCAAGTATTCTCGAAGTGCTGCTTCTTTTCAGCTAGGTTTGCAGCCATCAATAGCAGTGTGCAAATTAAGCAATAGGTCTTGACAGGCTGTAAATAATAATAATAAAAAAAACTCTCCAAGATAATCCAACTAGAAGCAAGCTTCCAATGTGAAATAATTAGAACTACTAGATGACTCAGACTCTTTGATTGAAGGAGTAAACAAGTATTGGCTTGTTTTGCATTTGTATTTTAAAAAGTGTTGTATGAATGTGACAGATTGATTCTAAAATATTTGGACTACTGATCTCAAGTTTGGTTTATGAGATTGAGAATGAAAAAGGAATACAAATAAAAAATAATAATCTAGGGTTGGATTCTTCCTGTTACCATTTATTCCACATGCTCATATCATGGGGCAAATGGCCAGATATACAGTCAGGGCCAGAAATATTGGAACAAGGATAACTGTTTTGGCAGTTGGCCTCTGTACACCACCACATTGAAGTTGAAAGGAAACACACCTAGATGGGAGTGAAATCAGGACTTTCAGCTGTAATTCACGGGGTTTGACAAAAGTGGGGCACTAACCATTCAGGAAGTACAGCCAGTGGCACACACACACACCCATCGTTGGTGGCTCATAAGTAATGGAACAAACCAACATCATTTCAAACTTAAGGGTCGCCTTTAATACCAGGTGGGCAACCCATGGCTTTCATGCTACATGAAGCCCATGGAGCTGTGGGAAGCCCTGCTCATGTTTCCCTCTGTGCCCCACTGATCAGCCACCAGCAGGCCAGAGGGGGCAAGCTCAGTGTTCTAGGACTGCTATTAGTCACACAGGGACATCTGTCTTCACTGGGCTTGCTAACCTCACACCCCTGCAATCCCAATGCAGCCAAGATCATCGTTTCTCTGCTGCTAATAACAGCAGGGAAACAGCATCTTGATTGCTGGGTGAGGAAGCTTTCCCTCTGCCCACACTCCCAGAAATCCTGATGCAGCCAAGATTAGGGATGGTGTGGGCACCTGATTCCATCCAGGAATCTGGCAGAACCCTCCCTGCCCACATCCCTGAGCCCCGCTCGCCGAGCCCCTGCCCATGCTTGGCGAGTGGCCTGCACTCACCCCGGTGGCCTTGTCAAGCTCCACAGTTGCTCTTTTTTGAAAAATAAAATGGTGATCGTAAACATGCACATATTTGTGTATCTGTGAAAATCAGCATATTTGCAAATGCGCATTTCTGCGTATGTGAAAATACACATTTTTGTGAATGCGCATATTTGCGTATGCATAAAAATGAACATTTTTGCAAAAGTGCACATTTTGCCCCTATGCAAATATGTGTATTCACAAAAATCCACATTCTCAGGGATAGGCACATATGCATATTTTTGTGATGGCCATTTTATTTTTCAAAAAATGGTGACCACAGACCTTAATGAGGCTGCTGGGGTGTGTGCAGGCTGCTTGCTGAGTGTATGTGGGGGCTCGAGCTCAGTCCAGGGACTGGCGAGCGGGGATAGGGGCTGGGCAGGCACCCAGAGAACCCGGACGGGGGTGGGTCCGCACATCCCTGGCCAAGATAACTATTTCTGCACTACTTCTTGGTTGCATCAGAATTGCTGGGGTGGAGGGAAGCTTTCTGAATGGGTGTGTGTGTGTGTGTATGAGAGAGAGAGAGAGAGAGAGAGAGAGAATGAGTAAATGTAACAGAGGTGAATGAATGATTGAATAGGGATGTGCGAAAGTCACTTACCTTTTCGAAGGGGCTGATCCGTGGTGGGGGGGAGGTGCTCTGCACCTCCCCCCGAAATCCTAACCCAGCTGGATCTGCCCTGCAGCAACTCCACGGAGCCGCCGTCCAGGTGCATTCGCAGGCATGCGGAGCCTGCAGACGCAAACGGCAGTGGCTACGGTGGCCACCATTTGCCTTCCTGTTTTTTTGCCATGATAGGCTACGTAAATATTTACGTAGCCTATCACGGCAAAAAAACAGGAACACAAATGGCAGCTGCCGTAGCCACCGCCATTTGCGTTCCCTTTTTTTGCCATGATAGGCTATGTAAATATTTACGTAGCCTACCACAGCAAAAAAACAGGGGAGCAAATGGCGTAGCAGCCGCCATTTGTGTCCCTGTATTTAGCCGTGATAGGCTACGTAAATATTTACGTAGCCTACCACAGCAAAAAAACAGGGGAGCAAATGGCGTAGCAGCCGCCATTTGTGTCCCTGTATTTAGCCGTGATAGGCTACGTAAGTATTTACGTAGCCTATCACGTCTGGGTAGGTTAAAAAAAACAAATGCGTACACAAATGGCGGCGGCTATGGCAGCCGCCATTTGCGTTACTTATTTTTCACCGTCTTAGTCTACGTTAATATTTACGTAGACTATTACGGTGAAAAGAAAGGGGAATGCAAATAGCATAGTGGGCGCTATTTGCATTCCCCTTTCTTTTTGCCAAAAGAGTCTACATAAATATTTACATAGACCAAGACGGTGAAAAAAAAGGAACGCAAATGGCGGCTGCCATAGCCGCCGCCATTTGCGTATGCTTTTTTTTTTTACCTACCCACATGTGATAGGCTACGTAAGTCTTTACATAGCCTATCACGTCAATGTAAAAAAAAGCAGACCAGACTGTAAATGGCGGCGGCGGCAGCCAGTTGGAAGACCAGCCGCCGCCGCTGCCACCGAAGGCGCCGCTGGAGCCGCTGCCGTCCAGAACATCCACCCCGGGTAAGCTTCATCCCGGGGGGATACGCGGGGGCACGGGGGGGTGGCAGGCCATTCCACCACTGTTTTCGGGGGGCTGAATGCCAGTGCATTCGGCCTCACTGAAATCCTTGGTGGAATTCTCCGCCAACCCTAGGTAATTGCTGCAGGAAGGTAGGGATGGAGCAGGTGTCTGGTGGGACTTGAAGCTTGGTGATTTCTTGAAGAATAAGAACACCATCCAACCCAACAGACCAGCTTGCATGCCAAAGGTCTGCTTGAATAAAAACACCTTTGCCTGCCAGTGGAATGACAGCACAGGGGGAGCCAACCTAGCCTCCCTCAGCAGGGAGTTTCAGAGCCTGGGAGCAGCCACTGAAAATACCCTCTCTCTGCTGACTGCCCACCTACTGGCTGCTGGCAGCTAGGGATGTGTAGACCTATCTCCATCTGGTGTGCAGGGGAGCTTGATGAGCTCCCCCCCCCACTCACGTGGCCCAGACCTGCTCAGTGAGCCTCCCTGCTCGCCCCACCTGCCAAGCCTCACTAGCGGCCCCTCCTCTCCACACCAAGGACCCCGGCAGTCAAGCCCTTGTGCTTTATGCCCACAAGGGCTTGACTGCCAGAGTCCTCAGCATGGTACCCCTTCCCCAGTGCTCTCACCCTAACCTCCACCCTGAGGAGCCAGAGTGAGAATGCTGGGGTGCCTCCAAGGCCCTTTCTCCCCACACTGACTGTCGAGGGCTTCCTTGACAGCTGGCAGAAGGAGGGCAAGCCCCGGTACAGCCAGCCCCCAGGCTTCTCACCCTGGCCTCCTCCCAAGCAGGCCAGGGCAAGATCACTGGGGTGGCGCAGCATGCCCAGCCACTCGCTGAGCTCCAGGGTGCTCAGCAGCCAGGTCCATCAGCACCCGAGGGCTTGATGAGTGGTGTCCGGGAGGTTGAGCGGGGGGCGGGGGAGTCTATCAGACTCTACCCTCTCTTTGGACTCCCATGTCATTCCAACTGGCAGCCACCTTTTCTTCCTCCCCTGTCAGAGTGACCCTGTGTAGCATAGCTCTGTGGCTTTGCCTTGAGCTAAAAGCAAAATGGCTTGGCAGTTCCTTCTCACTTTAGCAGGGGAATCCAAGCAAGCACTGAATCCTGTTTCAATGTACAGTTGCTACTTGCTGGATCAGAATAATGGTCACTGGGGAAAACAATGATATTTATCTCTTTCAGATGAGATAATATTTGACAATTCCAACAAATGCTTAAAGTTATAAAAATGGGTATTTCAAATACCACTATTTTTGCAACTTTCATGCAACAAGCCCCCTGGCTTCTTTCTCACATACATCCAAAACTTGACTGTGTAATTTAGCACAACTCTCTTTGATCATAACATTCAGAAACCTCTGCCTAAAATTGTGTTGCTAAGTATTTTTTAAGCGGACTGTTTTCAAGAGAATTCTTTCGGTTTCCACTGAAGGAGATTAACAATCTTCATTTCAGTAACATCTGATGGTGGAACTATCATAGATAATGGGCACAAAGAAATGGATTAAATATCAATACAGAGATGGAACAAAATTGGCTTTGCTTATGATCAAGGAGTTCGTTTTGAATCTTAGTGCGGTGTGTGCTATGCTCAGATATTAGCACTTATGGTGACACCCGTAAGGATCATTTGGACACTCATAAGAAGCTGGTTGTGCTTTTGACTGTAATTGTACCTCCTAGAACACTGAACTTGAAGTACTTCAGCACACATCTCTCTGAATTATGCCCCTCTCTTTTCAAAATAAGAATGAACATTGTGTCATGAAACAGTAGAAGCCACCCTGCCCCAGGATGAACTGCACAGTCATTGCCTAGCTGACCCAATTCCTCCCCCCACCCCCAAAGATTGACCATCTGCTGTAGCCTTTCAGCTGTGCAAACAGATTTGGGCATAGCAAGGTGAGAAGCTACCACAGTTAAACAGCACACATGAACTAAATCTGTATCACATGATTCACAAAAGACTTCAACATAATTTAGGAAATCCACAAGCAGCAGCATATCTGCCTATGATCCTGCCCATAATTGCAACCTTAATATTTAGCTTGCTCATATTTGCTCAGGCCAAGTGGAATTAGGGTCCAGGGGACTTGAGGAGGCAATAATTTATACTCAGACCTCATTGGGTTACTAACTGGCCACAGCTTTATTGTTTACAGCTAAATAAATTTGGCAGGGCACATAGGGCATAGATTCTGTCATTAGGCAGTCTACTTGCTGACTGATACAACCAACCTGTTCAGGAGTCTTGGAATGCAGGAGTCTTGGGCCCATCATGGCATAAACTGTTCTTGTGGGCCTTTCTGGCACCTTGGGTGTGAGGCAGTCTTGCCTACCCTTGAGCTGGGCAGGGCCTTGCCCTGGCACTCCCAAGATCCCTTAAGGGGCTTCCACCATGGGATATGGGGAGCCCATTACTTCTTCTCTTAAAATGAATCCAGCCCAATGCCTCCAAAGCCTACACTGTAAAGTTGCAATAAAAAACATCACAATTACTTGTGCCACAGCATACTGCCACTGTAATGAAATGATACCCTTATCTTCACTTTAACCTCACCAATCTTACTATGAGGAAGGCGAAAACCTGACACTGCTCAGCCAATTGCGACTGCAGGTGAAATTCCTTCTCAGTCCTGTCAACCAGCAACTAACATCAGTCCGTAACAATGTAACTTGTCCTTAGGGGAGTGGTGTGTGGGGAAGTCATCACTGGCACTGATGGGAGTCAGCCATGGATCAGAATTTATAGACCATTGGTGGACCAGAGGGAGAAGGTTCTCCCACCAGTCCACCTGTAGCCCTGGTCTGGTCTCTGGCTCCCAAAGACCCAGCCTGAGCTTTCCTGCCTCATCATGTGACTGCTGGCTGTGGCCCCTGTTCCTGCCTCCCATTCCACTGGGCACTTGCCACCCAAATTGAGGATTCCAGGCAGCCTGGACTTTCACTTGCTCTCATTTTCTATTGCTGTACATTGCCTTGGATGCACTAATGTGGATTGCCCATTGAAAAATGATTCTTTCTCATTGTATACTTAGGGCGGAATCCAGTGGGGCACTTATGCCCCTGCCAATTCTCTTCCACCCCACCAATTGTGTAGCGTGAGCAGCATAAGGGAACTCCACAAACTTTCCTCCTTCCAGAAATGAGCATTTACACTCATTTGGGGGCTTCCCGTAGGAAGCGCTACATTTCCCTTATGTAAGTAGTGGGTCCTGCTTGCACAGCAGAATTGGTGGGACCCCACTGCTTGAGAAAGGGAATTGGCAGGATGGAAAAGAATCGGTGGAGTCTCAAGTGCCCCCTTGGATTCCACTCTTAGGATTGTTAATTCTCCTAAATTCCCCTTTGGGTGAGGAAGATGGAATCCCCTTCAGACAAATAGTCTAGATAATTTTGTAAATATTTTTTAGGGACCTGAATGTATTCCTAGAATGAATGAGACACTGTAGAGTTGGGTCTGTGCTTCCTCAACCCCCAAATTAATGCCCCACACATAGTTGCTCCAGCAATGGGATCTGCAAATATGCATTATGAAGTACGTCTGGTCTTCAGTGAACGTCATGGATGTGTCTGATGCAGGAGTGAAAAGTGATTGCAAGAAACCAAATGTACGCCTCTCATCAGGCAAGAAGTCAACATAATTCATTTTCTTGAAAAGAGCAGAAGAAAACTTCCTAAATGAGAATGTAGAACCAAATGAATGAGCAAAGGGAAGAAAAATGAAATCAGCCCTCAGCTGAAGAAAGAAATGGGGAAAGAAATAAAAGGCAACGTAGGATCCTTTCATGAAAGAAAGAAGCCTTTCTGGCTACCTGATCCATCAAATAAATTGTGTATTTGTAGTGACCAGAGGTGCTAGGAAACATAATAAAACCTTGAGGGATATAAAGAGTGAAAACGATGAGAAAATACAACCCATTAAAACTGCTTGGTGTTCAGAATAAAGAAGAAAAGGTTTGTGTGTGTGTGTGTGTGTGTGCGTGGGCGTGCGCGGGCGCGCACGTGCCCTCCATTTCAAAGAGTGCAAATGCACATGCACAAAAAAACGAATCAGCCGATATTTCCAGAATTAAGCATCCTATAGGTCAAATGCAGGCAAGAAGAACACAAAACAGAGATCTTGGCCAGGTGCAGATGTGCTTAGCTAGCAGGGCTGAGCGTACAGTTTCAAATCTCAAATCTCTAGTCCCAAAGCTGGAAAGCAAGTTCAAGCCCCTCGCCCCCAGTAGCTATCCTCCAAGTCCAAAGCTCACTTGTGTGTCCCACCAATTAAAGAAAGACTGATTCTTACTGGAAATAGCCATGGCAGTTTCACCTGCCAATGCTGCAGAATCAGTGAGCCAGATATGGAGGACATTTGAACAGGAAGCATTTGGCAGAATCAAAACTTGCTTGTCCTCACTTGGTAGAACTCCCCCCCCCCCACCTGCTTCTTAAATACAAATGCTGAGACAAGCTGAAAGCTTTTGTTTCAGAAGAAAAGAAAAGCTAGGCATGAGAGCAAGCAAAAACAACACACACACACACCCCGAAAACAAAACAAAACACCCCAAACTCAAAGACTGGTGATGTAATTTGCTGATTGACGGAATATCATAATATATCATTAAAAACCACAGGTAAGCTTAACGGAATTAATTAGTTTACAGCTTCTATAAATATGTTCTTGAGTGGCAGATCTCCTGTAAACCATATGCATAACTGACTTCCCCAATGCAATTGCTATATACCACCCACAAGGAAAAGAAAAAGTAATGTTTTTCTACTGAGAAAATAGAAATGTTGAATAGAGTTATTTTATTTTTTCAGACTAGCATTGCTTACAGGATGTTAACTTTGCAATGTCTGGGTAACCCCCTACTAAATTCCTTTCTAGGACTGCAATCCTATGTATGGTTACTCATGAGGAAGTCCCATGGAACTCAGTGGGACTTGCGTCTTAGTAAGCATGTGTAGGACAAAGCTGTAAGGTACCTAGCTGCAGAAAATCTTTATTTATTTATTTTCCTTTTTGTGTGTGTACCACTACACCGTATTAAATATTCACCATTCTAAAATGATGCAATGAATCAGCTTCCAAAAATCTGATTCAAATTTGCAATAGATGCTGCTACTGTAAAAACAAGAACAACGCAAAAGCAAAAAACAGTTTGTACTCCTCTTGCTGCTTCTGGTTCACACTGGGTGTTGTTCATGGGACTGACTATAAAATATAGTCGGTCCCATGAATTCTTGCATATATTTCTTCAGAGCTGAGAGATTGATTGCCTTTTACACCAGACCTAAAGTAAATTGTTCATTTGCATTAAATCACTTCAGTTGCTCCAAATTTAGCTTATCAAAATGGAGACTAGGATATGCCCTCTTTTATAGTGCTAAATAGTTTGTGTGAAATACAGATTCTGAAGAGATATTCTTTATACAGTGGGTTACTGTTATATTCAGTCCCAAGATAATCCAGATCCAGTTTAGAGGTGGAAGGGAGCCTACACGTATGACCCGGTCAAATCCCCTGCTCTGATGTGGAATACTGTTTATACAGCTGAAAGATGTCCATATTTTTTCAAAGATGTTTTACCTAATGTTTACCCTAAAGCCTCATTACTGCAGTTGAGGCATGCTGCTTTCTGTCTCATACCATCCTTTGAAGTACATGAAAACGGTCAACATATGCTACTTTAATCATGTTAAACAGACCCAGCTATTTTTCTCATATGCATTATCTTTCAGAGCTTTTATCATCCTTGTAGCTCTTTTTCAAACCCTTTCAGATTTCTCCACACATTTCTTGAATTCTAGCTTCCAAACCAGAAATTGTGATCCAAATGAATTGATACTGGGGCAAAGCAAAGTGATTATATTACCTCCCAAATCTGAAGTACAAGGCCGTCGTTATTGCTACTTAGCCCTCCTGCCTCCAAATGTCCCCCTCCCAACACACATTGGCTGTATATTCCCATTATTTGTAAGCTATTTATGCACAAGCACAAATCCACAAGTTAGTTTTATGCAAGATGGATGCCAGTGGTCAGCAAAACGCATACAGTTTCCACTATGATATAGGAAAGCTATCAGTTTGACACACTCTGATGTGCAACCAAGTCATGTGATCAAAACCTCAGACCAGTACAGTCATTGGTGAAATCTCTATTCCATCATCTTTGTGGTATCAAGAATGGTCAGTGGCAGGACATTTCACGTTGTAATTCTACTGGTTATACAGAAACAATGTACAACTTGAATTGTACAACAATGTACAATTCCACAGTCTCCTTGCCTTTCCAAATAACATGGACAGGATGTATGCTATAGCAGTCAATTTTTTTATGCCATGTTTCAGACAATGCTTTACATGAATATTTATTGTTTTATTCACAGAATGTATACCCTACCACTCCTATCATAACAAAGTGATTAACAATTGCATAAATAAGAACAATCCAGTGTCCCCTAGATGGAATCTCAGGGGCCTTAGGCTGCTGGAAGTTTCCCCCTCTGAGGCTATAGACAATGCTGCAATCTTGGAGGGGGAAATCCAAGTGGGGGATTCCCCCCCTCCCCCAAACTTCCTCTCCAGTCAGTGTTGCAACCTCTGGAGGGAGGGAATGGGCATGCTGGGAGCAGGTAAGTGGGCAATGGGAAGGGGAGAGACAGTGGATCCGCAGCAAGGTAGATGAGCTAGACAGGCTCAGAGGTCCATGTAGCAAAAACAGCACAAACAGATGGTGGGAAGACTAAAGAATTCTCTAATGTTCCTCCTGTTCTGCAAGGCTGTTGCTGGCAGGACTTAGGATGGGTGAAGGTAGGGATGTCAGAGAATTCCGCCATGCATCTCGGTGAGGCCGAATGCAGTGAATCTCCACAGAGCGGAGCCGGCCAGAGATAATTTTGGGGGGAGGGACAGAGCGCCTCCCCCCCACCACAAATGTCACCCTTCAAAAAGGTAAGTGACTTTTGTTCATCCCTAGGCGAAGGACTCTGAGATCTTAGTTAAATGCAGCATACAGAAAACCTTCTGAAACAGAAATGTCTTTGGTGTTAGATGAAAACTGAGCAGCAATGGAGCCAGGCAATCCTTTCTCAGGAGGAGGCTATTCCTGAGTCTAGGTACCAGAGAAAAGGCCCCATCTCTCAGAACCATCCATCATGTACCTGATGGTGGTGGGGAGGAGCGGCTTGGAACAGGGCTTCAAGGGCGAATTGTAGTGCTGATGCAGATTCATGTGGAAGGAGGAATTTCTTGTGGTAACCATAACCAGTGCTCTTAAAATAAACTTCCATATACCCAAGAACAAGCTTTGACCTTTGCTGTGAATTTTATCCCAGCCTACTGAAATTTCTCCCCTCCCCAACCCCCGTGGTAACTTAAAAGTAGGGATGTACGAAAATCACTTACCTTTCAGGGATTATGCTGATGGTGGGGGGGGGGAGGTGTTCCGTCCCTCCCCCACTGGAATCCTGGCCAGCCGGCTGTGCTCTGCAGTGATTCTGCAGAGCCGCCGGCCAGCTCTGCCAGCAGCTGGACATCCGGCTGCTGGCTAGCAGGGACGCAAATGGTGGCGGCCGTAGCCGCCTTTTGCGTCCCTGCAGTCAGCCATGATAGGCTACGTAAATGTTTATGTAGCCCATCATGGCTGATTAAAAAAAACAAAACAAAACGCGCGTATGCAAATGGCGGCAGCCATGGCCGCCGCCATTTGCATTCCTTATTTTGGCACGTCTTAGTCTACGTAAACATTTACGTAGACTAAGACAGTGAAAATAAGGGGAACGCAAATAGCGTAGCGTCTACGCTATTTGCGTTCCCCTTATTTTCGCTGTCTTAGTCTACGTAAATGTTTACATAGACTAAGACGTGCCAAAATGAGGAACGCAAATGGCGGCGGCCATGGCCGCCACCATTTGCGTACATGCATTTTTTTTTTAATCAGCCATGATAGGCTACGTAAACATTTACGTAGCCTATCACGGTGTTTTTTTAAAATCTAGCTGTGATAGGCTACGTAAATCTTTACGTAGCCTATCACGGTTTTTTGTTTTTGTTTAACCTGGAAATGGCGGCGGCAGCAGCCGGTCAGAAGACCGGCCGCCGTAGCCACCGCCACCGCACCCCCACCGGAGTCGCCACTGGAGCCGCCGCCACCAGGAAGATCCGCCCAAGGTAAGTCTTGTCCCGGGGGGCGGGGGGGCGGGCCGTTCCATGACCGATTTCGGGGGGCCGATTGCGCTGGCATTCGGCCTCCCCGAGATCCGTGGCGGAACTTTCGTACATCCCTACTTAAAAGGTGCTTCTGTCAGTATGATAACAAAACTCTCTAGAATCACTGAACTTAGTAGAGATTTCAGCTATCTTGATGTCACCAGAAGAAGTTGTTACATTTAACATTTTTTGAAAGCCTTCTATAACTTTGAAGGAACAAACAAGGGTTCAGCTGCTTGAGTTCTGACCAATAAGAAGCAACCAGTGAATAAGATGGATGATCAGAGATATCAAAAGAGAAATTATTGCATGTGAGATACTAAACAACAAAACAGCAGCAAAACACTGGCGTTGGATTTTAGAAGAGCCATTTCTGGGTGGAATGGTAATCTTAAAACTTTTGCTAAATCCGCAGTTTACTTGGGATGCAAATTATCTGGAGACCAAATGAACACCTAGGGCCTAACCCAGCATTGTTCAGCAGTTGTATAGTAATTTACATGAGCATAATCTAAGAGCAAAGTTTGGACAAAGTGGTTCCATTTAGATGTGCTAATGTGTTACTGTTCTTGAGTGGAAAGCTGCTTAAGTTAGAGAGAGAACTGTAACTCATTCTTTAGACAGGTAGAATGGCAGGTTTACATTTTCTTTAAGGCAGTACACGATTGCAGCTGCAGATGTGTCAATGTGTAGTAGGCACACGACTGTGTCCCTTCGGTGATAATTGGTTAGTTAGCTAGTAGACAAATGCTGAAGAATTGCTATAGTTTGCCATGGCCATAAAAAATCTTTGACAGCTAGTGTTTGCTCAGAAAGAAAGGCAGTTTGAAGTATACATTCTGTATCATCATTGCTCCCATTTCACTTATAGCCAGGCCGAGTATCAACTGAAACATGCTTGCGTCTAACACAGCTACTCCAGAGACTAAAGCAATGGAATGGAAAGGAGCCACTTTGCCATGCTTCACTGCGGTAAAATAATAAAAGTGCAGCCTTTCCTCTCCTCCCAAAACAATTTGGATTTTTTACCCCATCCCAAAATTGGTGAAATGCCCTCCCCCAATTTCCCCCCTGTGTATGGGGTTGCTAATTACATTTTGCAACAGCTCTAACGATGATAATAATAGCACTGTGTAAAATTCTTGAACAAGCTCTTGGGCAAGTGTTTGTGGAATAGTGCTAGTGGTTATTTTCCTCCTGCTTAGGACAGGGGTGGGAAGAAGGTAGATCTCCAGATGTTTGGGACTTTAACTCCCAGAACCCCCTGCCAGAATGGCCAATGGTCAGGAATGCTGGGATTTGAAATTCAAAATATCTGGAATTTATCACCCCTGGTTTAGGGTACTACAAATTCAATTCTTTATTTGCAAGCAACATCTCAAATACACATTCCATGAAGTCCATGGAGTGCAGGTGACTGGTGTCTTTTTTAATGCCCTATAAGTTAAACTTGGCCCAATGATCTTCAAATATTTCCTCCACTTTAGCAACAGGACCCTTCTCCTTAAAGCATCCCACTTGTCAGGGCTAAATCTCCTTTTTAAGCACCCAACATTTAAGCTTGCTGGAGCTGTCCTTCTTTAGGAAGTAGCTCAGAAGTAGCGATGCCTTTGAAACTCAAAATAAGGTGACTCAATAGTCAAATCTGCTATGTTCCTAATGCTCATATGTGTAACAAGCTTGGATGGCTAGCCAACAAATTTCATTCATGCTGCTGCCAGCATGAAAGGAGATTTTCTAAAAATCTTGCTACTTTAGAAAACTCATTTTCTGCTTGTAGCAACACGGCTGTTTTCACAAATAGCATTTCAGCCTGGCAGGCACTTCCTGGAATGGCCATCACACCTGGGGCCACTGGCTTGGAAGGAGGAGATCTGTGCTTCAGTATCAGTTCAGATATCCAAAAGGGATCTTGGAATAATGGAGAATTTTCATCCAAGACTGGACAGTGGAATTCGGTACTTGACCACCTCTGATGGTCAATTTTACCCACCACTACTCAGAAGGCTATTGCTTTAGGCCTCTCTGTCTTTCACATTTTTTCGTAGTGACTCAAGATTCCTCAAACACTTTCCCCAAAGTACAGTGCAAATCTGGGTTTCAGATGTTACATTGGATCCCCTTTTTAAAAATACTGGTGTTAGATTGGCCATTTTCCAGTCCTCTGGTACAGGGGCTGATCTTAGGGACATGTTATGTATTTCTCTTAGAAGAAAAGCAATTTCATATTTGAGTTTTTTTAAGAACTCTAGAATGGATACCATCTGGGTCTGGTGATATATTAACTTTCAATTTGTCAATAAGGTTGAGAACTTAATCTTTTGTCACCACTGTTTGCCTCTTTCCTCAGACTGCCTTCCTGAAAACATCAGTTCAGGCACCTATATCTTCTGCAGTGAAGACATATGAAATGAATTCATTCAGCTTCTCCACAATCTCCTTATCCTCCTTTAATACTCCTTTAACTCCATTATCATCCAGTCCAACTATCTCCCTAGCTGGTTTCCTGCTACTGATATATTTAAAGGATTATTTATTGTTGGCCTTGATATTGTTAGCGATACACTCCTCAAAATGCTTTTTTCATCTCCTATTGTCTTTTTGCATCTCCTTTGTATAAGCTTGTGCTCCCTTTTGTTTCCCTCAGTTGGGCAAGACTTCCATCTTCTGAAGGAAGCTTTCTTTTCTCTCATAGCTTCCTTGACACTATCTGTTAACCATGCTGGTGACCTCTGGGACTTGGTGCTACCTTTCCTAACCTGTGATATACATTCTAGCAGAGCTATTATTGTGGTTTTGAGTAACTTCCAAGCATGTTGAAGAGATTTAACCCTCTTGACTCCCCCTTTCAACTTCCTTTTTACCTGTTCCTTCAATTTAGAGAAGTTTCCATCTTTTGGAGTCAAATGTCATTGAGTTGGACTTCCTAGGCAATTTTCCACTTAAATATATATTAAATCTGATCACACTGTGGTCACTGATTCCAGTTGGTTCTACAACATTCACATCTCATACTAGGTCCTGTGTGACACCACTTAGGGTTAAATCCAGGGCCACCTCTCCTCTCGTTGGTTCCATGACTAACTGTTCTAGGGCACAGTTTAGGGCATTGAGAAATTTAATCTCTTTTCTGTGACTGGAACATGCATTTATCCAGTCAATGTGGGGGTAATTGAAGTTGCCCATTACTACAACACTTCATTTGAAGGATTCCCTGACTGTGTTTTCCATCTCAAGATAACCCTGGGTATTCTGGTCTGGGGGATGACAGCATGTTTCTAGTACTAAATTAGTGTTCGACTCCAGAATTGTCACCCACAGATAGGGATGTCATGAGCACCTGGCTGGGGCTCAAAGACCAGAAAGAAATTGCCAGCTTGACCCCCCGGATGCTAGTCTGTGGACCCCAGTAGTTGCCTACCTTGGGCAAAGATGCAGGCATCCACTTCCTTGCCAAATGCCATTTTCCACTCAAATGGCTGTTCATGCTTTTCTGTAACTATCCCATATATGCAAACAAGGGGCGTAAAGGGGCCATGTCAGCAACATTACAGGCATAAAGACCTGCATTTTTTGTGGAAATGGCCACTTTAAGGCCTCCATCTGCAAAAATGGGCTAGTTACAGAAAAGAACAAGCTGCCATTTGAATAGAAAATGGCTGCCCATCTTTTCTGTAAATATTCCATATATGCAAATGAGGGCCTTAAAGGGGCCATGCCCACAACAATACAGGCTTTTACAGTCAGGGCCAGAAATATTGGAACAAGGATAACTGTTTTGGCAGTTGGCCTCTGTACACCACCACACTGAAGTTGAAAGGAAACACACCCAGATGGGAGCAAGGTCAGGACTTTCAGCTGTAATTCAAGGGGTTTGACAAAAGTGGGGCACTAACCATTCAGAAAGTACAGCCAGTGGCATACACACATACCCACTGTAGGTGGCTCATAAGTAATGGAACAAACCAACATCATTTCAAACTTTAGGATCGCCTTTAATACCTGGAGGAAAATCCTTTGCAGTCAATGATCGCCTGAAGTCTGGAACCCATGGACATGAGCAAATGCTGTGTTTCCTCCCTCGAGATGCTTTGCCAGACCTTTACTGTAGCTGCCTTCAGCTGCTGCTTGTTTGTGGGTAGCTATTTGCGTTGCCCTTATTTTCGCCGTCGTCTACGTAAAAATTTACGTAGACTAAAGTGACCAAATAAGGAACGTGAATGGCGGCTCCCTATGGGGGCTGCCATTTGCGTACGTGCTTTTTTTTTTTTTTTTAAAGTCACCCGTGATAGGCTATGTGACGATTAACGTAGCCTATCATGGCTGACTTTGCAGATCTAGCCGTGATAGGCTACGTAAATCGTCACGTAGCCTATCACGGGGGCGTTTTTTTTTTTAACTTTTTATTTCCCGGCCGGGCAAGGGGAGGCGCCTCCTCCCCGGCCTGAATTTCGGCCAGGCGAGGCGGGAAGCCTCCCCCCCGGCCTGAATTTCGGCCAGGCGAGGAGGGAAGCCTCCCCCCCGGCCTGAACTTCAGGGGGAGCAGCGAAGCGCTGCGAGACCAGGTAAGTGACTTTCATGCACCCCTAGTTGTCTTCCATGGACTTCCAGGCCTTTTGCTGTTGCTGAGCTTGCCAGTTAATACCTTCTTCTTCAGGATTTTCCACACTTTTGTATTGGCCACTCCCACTGTTTTTGCTATTTCTCTGAGGGGTTTATTTTGTTTCCTCAGCCTAATGATGGCCTCCTTCACTCGCATGGACACCTCCTTGGACCTCATGTTGGGAATTCCAGTGAACAGCTACCAAATGCAAATGTAACACTCAGAACCACCTCCAGGCCTTTTCTCTGCTTGATTGGTCATGGGGCACCCAGGAAACAGGCCACACCTGGCCATGCAGCTGCTCTCAGCCATTCGTTCCATTACTTATGAGCCACCAACGATGGTGTGTGTGTGTGTGTGTATGCCATTGGCTGTCCTTCCTGAATGGTTAGTGCCTCACTTTTGTCAAACCCCTTGAATTACAGCTGACAGTCCTGACTTCACTCCCATCTGGGTGTGTTTCCTTTCAACTTCAATGTGGTAGTGTGCAGAGGCCAAATTCCAAAACAGTTATCCTTGTTCCAATATTTCTGGCCCTGTATTTATTTATTTATTTATTTA
This sequence comes from Heloderma suspectum, assembly GCF_057233095.1. Classification (NCBI taxonomy): domain Eukaryota; kingdom Metazoa; phylum Chordata; class Lepidosauria; order Squamata; family Helodermatidae; genus Heloderma; species Heloderma suspectum. The sequence continues at coordinate 53,510,063 of NC_139460.1, read as the reverse complement.
TTGCATTTATACCCCGCCTTTTTTCCCTTGCAAGGAACCCAAGGCGGCTTACATTATCCTCCTCCTCTCCATTTTATCCTCACAACAACAACCCTGTGAGGTGGGTTGGGCTGAGAGTCTGTGACTGGCCCAAAGTCACCCAGTGAGCTTCCATGGCCGAGTGGGGACTAGAACCCGGATCTCCCAGCTCCTAGTCCAACACTCTTGCCACTACACCACACTGGCTCTCTATGTATGCCTCTCTGTATGCCTGTAATGTTGCTGACATGGTCCCTTTAAGGCTCCGCATTCTGCCACCTCCTGCTGGGCAACCGTACCTTCCCCTGCCCAGCAGAGAGAAGTGCATTTGCACAGCGGCAGCAGTGGCAGGATGGGAACCAAGAGAAGCACCATGGGGCTTCCCTCACGGCTCCATCCTTCTGCCTCTGTTCACTTCACTCTCTCTGCAGTGGCAGGATGGGAACCAAGAGAAGCACCATGGGGCTTCCCTCATGGCTCCATCCTTCTGCCTCTGTTCACTTCACTCTCTCTGCCATGCCACCAAAACCAAGGATTTGGGTAACTATGAACCTCTTTAGACTCTTAGACTTTGGAACTTAGTATATTTTCTGAAAGTAGAACTTAGAATTATTTCTAAGTTTGGGACTTAGAGTGCTTTCTAAACTTGAGACTTGAAGATTATTTCTGAGGAGGGGATTTGAAATCCCATCTTTAGAGGTGGCAAATGGAACTATTTCCAGGTCTTGGGTCACTCTAACTCCTACCTCTATTCTTCATATGCCTAGAAGAACTTAGTAATGCTGTAGCATAGCTTTTATATTCAAGTAGGAAGCAGGAGGAGGTAAGGGGAGGGTTAACACTTTGTTTAGGTTAGGGATGCCACTTACCAGTCCACTGCCTGGGTCTGCTGCAAGGGGGGGAGGTGATCTGTCCCTCCCCCCTAGAATCCTCCCCAGCTAGCTCCACTCCATGGCAAGGCCACAGAGCCGCCAGCCGGGGCTGGCCGCAGCCGGACTCCTCGCCGCTGCCTGGCTGCTGTGGCCACAAATGGCGGCCATCGTAGCGGCCGCCATTTGCTTCCTTGCATTAGGCCGTGATAGGCTACGTAAGTATTTACATAGCCTATCATGGCAAAACAGCATCCCGGCAGTGGCTGGAAGACAACCTGGAGCCACTGCTGGAGCTGCCGCCACCACCAGGAGGTCCATTCCGGGGGGGACTCACTGGAGTCCATGGCGGAATTCTCCAACATCCCAAGTTTAGGTTGTTTTAGTCTAGCTTTGAATCACAAGTAGTAAACTAGGGATGTATGAAACTCACTTTTTCGCGGAATCTTTTATGGTGGGGGGGGAGGTGCTCTGTCCCTCCCCCTGGAATCCTCAATAGGGGGGAAGGTGATCCAGTCCTCCCCCCTGGAATCCTCGACAGCCAGCTCCACTCTGCAGCCAGGCCACAGAGCAGCTGGCCAGGGCCATCCACAACTGGATTTCTGGCCATGGACGGGCTGCTGCGGATAAAAATGGTGGCCGCCATAGTGGCTGCCATTTGCGTCCAGCCAGGCAGCCATGATAGGCTACATAAGAATTTATGTAGCCTATCACAGCTAACCCCCCCCAAAAAAAAAAACAGCATACGCAAATGGTGGTGGCTACGGCAGCTGCTATTTGCGTTCCCTATTTTTCGACGTTTTATCCTATGTAGTGGGTGCTATTTACATTCCTTTATTTTTCGCCGTAATTGCCTACATAAATATTTACGTAGGCTAGAATGGCAGGGGGAAAAGGAACGTAAATAGTGCCCACTACGCTATTTGCATTCCCCTTTTTTTCACCATAATTGCCTACGTAAATATTTACGTAGGCTAAAACAGTGAAAAAAAGGGAATGCAAATGGTGGCTGCCATAGTTGCTGCCATTTGCGTACGCTGTTTTTTTTTGGGGGGGGGTTAGCCGTGATAGGCTATGTAAATTCTTATGTAGCCTATCATGGCTGCAAAGACAGCAATGGTGGCCGCGGCAGGCCAGGAGACCAGCCGCTGCTGCCGCTGGAGCTGCCGCCGGAACCGCCGCCGCCGAATGCACCGCATCCACCCCAGGTAAGTGCCGTCCCAGGGGGATTCTGCAGGGGGGCGTGGGGGCAGGAGGCCATTCTGCCACGGATTCTTTAGAATCCGGCCTCACTGGAATCCATGGCAGAATTCTCTGCCATCCCTATGGTAAACTGGAGAAAGTTGGAAGGAGGAGTCATAACCATGTTAGACGCTCAAGCCATTATCTTATTAGCCAAGTTCATAATACCAGCTTTGGAAATGGCAATTCTTTTAATTAATCTTCTATTTTTGTTGCATTCTCTTTCCCTGTAATTGTAGAGAACATTTCTCATACTCATATAACCACCAATGCCTCTTTCTTTATTTTGTATTTTTCTGAAATAAAGACTTGTATAGATTTCAACTTACAATTTTGACTGTAGTGATGTTTACCTGTTGGGATTAGCGTGGTTACCCACTGTGGTGCTTCGGACGCATTTGGTGCAGGTTCTGAGGTTAAACAGGACCAAATTTACAGCCTCCAGCTCCACAAACCCTCAACCAGTCACCATTGTGGGCACAATGGTGGCTCATTGGGGAAGTGGACGCTAGCTTGATGGATGCCCGTGGACCTCTGGGCATGAGCAGGGGCAGGCAGCTGGCAGGGGTCCGACAAGCAGAGGATGAGGGGAGAGTTTGTCCATCCCTACCCACAGCACTTATGTGGAATGTATTTCTGCACACATATATATCTCTACATACGTCTGCACATGACTTCTCCATGTTAAAGCATTAAGCCCTTCTGGAATATGAATGTTTTTGAGAAATTTAACTCAGATGTAGTGCCAGGGGAAAACTCTTCCCTGGCTTCATTCCATTGGAGAACAGCCTGATGTCAGCTCAGTGGAGCCTTCCACACTAACCATTATGCAATCTGAGCAATGTTCTGAATGTTTGGTCTGGGTGGAGGAGTTGCCCTTAGAAGGTAGATAGGGAGGAATATTAAATATCAAAATCACATTTAAAATACAGTATTAAAAAAAGAAAAGAAAAAAGTTCCAGTTACTATAATACACACAGAGCTGTATAAGGGAACAGTAAGATGGAGCAGCATGATGAAATACAATTAATTACAAGCCAGAGAATGCGCTTTCCCCCCCCCAAAGTCAGCCGTGATAGGCTACGTAAAGATTTACGTAGCCTATCACGGCTGACTTTGAAAATCTAGCCGTGATAGGCTATGTAAATCGTTACGTAGCCTATCACTTTTTTTTTTTTTTAACAATTTACTTTTTTATTTCACGGCCGGGGAGACGGGGCGCTCCCCCCCAGCCAGAATTTCGGTGGGGAGGGATGGGGCACCTCCCCCCTGGCCTAAATTTCAGCTGGTAAGGGACTTTCGTCCATCCTTACCAGGGGCGCAAATGGCATAGCAGCCACCATTTGCATTCCTGTTTTTTTGCCGTGATAGGCTACATAAATATTTACGTAGCCTATCACGGCAAAAAAATGGGGTGCAAATGGCGGCAGCTATGGTGGCCGCCATTTGCGTTCCCTTTTTTTGCCGTGATAGGCTACGTAAAATATTTGCCGTGATAGTCTACGTAAATACGTAAATAGGCTACGCAAATAGCATCCCTGCGTTAGCCATGATAGGCTACGTAAGTATTTACGTAGCCTATCACGGCAAAAATAAGGAAGGAAATGCAAAGCAAAGCAGCGCGAACGGCACCAGGTAAGTGTTCCGTTTTGCGCGCCTTTTGCGGGGTGGTGGGGCGGGGGGCTTCGTTCCACCATGGATTATGGGGGGCCGAATGCACTGGCATTCGGCCTCACTGAGATCCATGGCAGAATTCTCTGACATCCCTAGTCTGAGTTCCACCTCAATGTTTTGCCTGACTCAAGTCCATATCAGCTTGCAACCCTTTCCTTTAATGTGATAATCATGAAGTACTTAGTTGCACATTCAAAAGTATGCGACCTTCACCTGTTGATTATTAGAGTGCTTGTGTGCACTTTTAAAGAAGTGTGCACTATTTTCCTAATCCTTGCACTTTTCGAATGCATTCTAACAACCCCCCACCCCCTCCGCATACACAGAAACAGCATTGCAAGCTCATGAACATATGTGTTTTGTGTTCACTTTTTTTTTCAGGTTTGGGAGGTGGAACTGGGTAAATTCTGGCCACAAACAAACTGAAACAAATTTCTCATGCAACCCTATGAGGGTTTCCCCCAAAGGGTGAGAGACAGGGGGAAGAAGGAGGGATTGTGGGGTGAGTTGGTGGCAGACCAATACTGTATAGCTTTGGCTTGGATGAGAAGGGGACGAAGAAGAGGAGTGGATTGCAGTAGGACTAAGAAAGGGGTAGAAAAAGAGGGTTAAAGGGGAGAAAACAATCAGCTTATTGCCTCTTTACCACCTCCTGGGTGATGATCCAGGGGTTATGAGCAGACATCAACCAGGAACTCACAATTTTGGGAAGGAAAACATGGGGATGGGCAAAGGAGGGAAGAACTAGTGGTATATCCAGGAGTCCAGAGGCAAAAGAGAGAAGGGCTTGTGTATTCTAGCAGTTATAGGCTTGGGTATGGAGGACTTTATGAAGGAATGTAGGATGATCCTGGGAGGAGACTTCTCAGGCATAAAAAGGACTGTTGTATTTGGCTTGATTAATGAACAAAAAAGTGATGGTTCAGGAAGTGACTGGCTTCTTCTTGGAATTTGATTACAGTGAGATTGTCACCTCTTTAGGGTCTTAGGTGTAAAAGTGTGAGGGACAAAAAGGGATTTCATGGGCACCTTTTTGGATGTGGGCTTCTAACCATGATGGGTGCTAATGTATTGATGGCGTTGTTTTAGCAGTGGATTTGACAGTGATTCCATGGGGGTGTCTCCACAGTCAATTTGCTGCCAGCTGGCTCCATTTCAAGGTTGTTCAGGGCACATGATGTTGTGGCCATCCCACAGTCACCCTGGAGCTTTTCATGGAAAAAATGGATATCTTGAGACTACTTGAAGTCCAATTCTTTTCCTTGAGTTGGGTTCTCCATGCTTTTGTTGTTGTATGCACCAACCCCTGCATTTACCTCAGGCATGCAAGCCCTGCCCAGGGATGTGCCTTTCACCATGACCCCAGCCAAGGGGTGTTTCCTGTCCCTGTCTTTCCCATCCCATGTTTTCCAGCACAAACCAATTAGTGTCTACTCAGGAGTAACCTCCATTATGGTCAATGATACTTGTTCCCTGAATGTGCACTTCAGAATTTACAGAGATCCCCCTCAATTGAAATAACACATTTTAAAACACTAATTCTCTAAAGGCTATAGGGATATACGAAAGTCACTTACCTTTTTGACGAGGCAATTCGCGGTAGGGGGGAGGCGCTCCACACCTCCCCCTGAAATCCTTCTCTGGCCGGCTCTGCTCCGTGGAGATTCCACAGAGCCGCCGGCCAGGGCCGCCCGCAGCCGGAAATCCGGCCGCTGGGCAGCCTTCCTTCCAGAAGAAAAAAAAAAAACCCTGCATACACAAATGGCGGCGCCTATGGCAGCCGCCATTTGCGTTCCCTTCTTTTTGCAGTTTTAGCCTATGTAAATATTTATGTAAGCTATTACAGTGAAAAACAAGGCAATGCAAATGGTGTAGTGGGTGCCATTTGTGTTCCTTTTTTTTTTGGCTGTTTTAGCCTATGTAAATATTTACGTAAGCTATTACGGCAAAAAAAAGAGGAACCAAATAGTGCCCACTACGTTATTTGTGTTCCCCTTTTTTTCACCGTAATAGCTTACGTAAATATTTACATAGGCTAAAACAGCGAAAAAAGGGAATGCAAATGGCGGCCGCCGTAGCCACCGCCATTTGCATAAGCAAATGTTTTTTGCTTGCTGTGATAGTAGGGATGTCAGAGAATTCCGCAACAGATCTCAGTGAGGCCAAATGCCAGTGCATTTGGCCCCCCCAAATCCATCGTGAAATGAAGCCCCCTCCCTCCTAACCCACGAAAGGCGCGCGGGACGAAGTCCCCGACACCCCCAACCCACAAAAGGCACGCAAAATGGAGCACTTACCTGCTCCCATCTGTGCAGCTTTGTGAATGGTGGCCGTCCTGCAGCCGCCATTCCCTTCCTCTTCTCTTCATAGCTGTGATAGTCTACATAAATACATATGTAGCCTATCACAGCTAATGCAGGCATGCCATTTGCGTCCCTGCAGAGGCTGTGATAGGCTACTTAAGTATTTACGCAGCCTATCACGGCAGGGGGAAAAAACCCAGCGTACGCAAATGGTGGCAGCTACCGCCATTTGTGTATGCTGGGTTCTTCCCCCCCTCCCATGATAGGCTATGTAAATATTTACGTAGCCTATCACGGCTAAATACAGGGACGCAAATGGTGGCGGCTACGACAGCCACCATTTGTGTCCCTGCAGGGCTGCCCAGCGGCCAGATATCTGGCTGCGGTCGGCCAGAGATGGCAGGGAGGACAGGATCTACCCCCCCATCGAGGATTCCGGGGGGAAGGACAGGATCTATCCCCCCATCGAGGTTTCTGGGGGGAGGGACAGAGCGCCTCCCCCCCCACGGAAACAGAATGGAACGGAAGGTAAGAGTTCTGTCCATCCCTACATGATAGTCTACGTAATTTTTGTTTTTGCTTGCCGTGATAGGCTACGTAAGTATTTACATAGCCTATCATGGCAAAGGCAGCTACGCAAATGGTGTGGTGGCCGCCATTTGAGTCCGCAGCAGCTGGCCGAGATACCAGCTGACGCTGCTGCCGGAGCCGCCGCGGCCGCCACCAGAACATCCGCCCCAGGTAAGTTTTCGTCCCGGGGGGGATTCCGAGGGAGGGGTGGGGGGTGGGAGGTCGTTCTGCCATGGGTTTCAGGGGGCCGAATGCCAGTGCATTTGGTCTCACTGAAATCTGTGGTGGAATTCTCCTCCATCCCTAAAAGGCTATAAAGTGCTATCTCGAAGCTGTGATTCTCTGTTATTTGGTTTATTGTCATTTGGAAGTAACTAATTCACACCTTCAATCATGCACAGCATGGGTTAGAAAGGAGGCTGCTTTCCTGCCCTGTGTTTCCCACTACAAACATATGTGTGTCTACTCAGAAGTAACTCCCATTGTGTTCAAGAGGCTTGTCTTTGATGTTTACTTCCTTTCTTATTGGAAGTTATTCATTTGCAACTTCGATCTTTTGCAGCATCAGGAGCTTCAGGTCAAGGAGAAAGGGAATTAGAAAAAGGGCTGGTTAGAGCCAGGGTGCTTCAAGTATTCACAGGGTTAAGTTTCCTAAAGGCTCTGAAGCCTTCACCAGCTGTAAGGGAGCAGTTAAAGCAGAGCCTCGCTCCATCACATCATCTGGAGCTTTAATGGAGGGAGAAGTATTTACAGCTGTGTTTCTTTAATGTTTGGTGCTTTAAGGAAGTAATTAATGTGGTGGGGGGAGAGAAGGAGAGTGCTTTTGTCGAGACAGGAGAAAACCTCCCAGGATTTTATAGAAGGAGAAAGCAGGGGAGAGCCTGGATGGGAGAGGAGCCTCTCTTATTGGTTGAGTAGCCCCTGCCAGTCACATGACTTTCACTCCATCCCCCCCCCCCAAGTATGTTCTGTGAAGTGACTTATGCTGGTGTGGTGCACTCACCTGTGGAGCCCTGTGCGGACCGAAGAGCACCAAAGCTGATTCCTAGGAAAATCCAGATAATCCTCCATGCACTTCTCCTTCTGTTATCGAGAAACACCCCAGCATTGTGGCTTCTGCCTCTCAGGACTGTTTTAGCCAATACAGTAGATGTTGCATGTGACTTGATTAGACTTGATTAGATTGGAGTTGAGAAAGGAGTAGGGCATTCCACATTCTGTAGGTCCTGTGCCTGCTGAACAGGGGATGGGAATGCTCCTTCTGTTCATGCTAACAGAGGAAACCCATATAGCGGTCCATTCTGCCCTTGGTGATTAATCCTGTATCACTCTTTTTCCTCCCAAATAAATTGGAAAGACCTTTTGAAACAAGGTACTGGGGAAACACTCAAAATGGCAGGGAAAGCATGCCTCCTTGGCAACAATGTATTTATATGCATTCATAATATGCCATCTGCGATTTGTACAATTTCAGTAAAATTTGCCATGCTTTCATCGTACATTTTATTACAAGTTAAAATTAAACATGGCCTTTGCAACTTAATTATATTTCACAATTGTTCTCGGTTTTGGAAATGTCTCCAGTTTAACCTAAGAAAATGTATTCTTTCTTTCCTTTCCCTCCACTTTAGTTAACTCCTTAGTATCTGGAACAATAATAACTATGTCAATAATTATGCAAACTCAGAGCACCCTTTCTACAACCAGTTAGGGATGTACGAAAGTCACTTACCTGGTCTCGCAGCTTGCTTCGCGGTGGGGGGGAGGCACTTCGCTTCTCCCCCCGAAGTTCAGGCCAGGGGAGGGAGGCTTCCCGCCTTGCCCGGCTGAAATTCAGGCTGGGGGGGAGGCTTCCCGCCTTGCCCGGCCGAAATTCAGGCCGGGGAGAAGCGCCCCGTCTCCCCGGCTGCGAACTTCAAAAGAAAAAAAAAAAAAAGCCCCATGATCGGCTACGTGACGATTTACGTAGCCTATCACGGCTAGATCTGCAAAGTCAGCCTATCACGGGTGAATTTAAAAAAAAAAAAAAGCGAGTACGCAAATGGCGGCCCCCATAGGGAGCCGCCATTCACATTCCTTATTTGGTCCCTGTAGTCTACGTAAAGATTTATGTAGACTACGGCGAAAATAAGGGCAACGCTATTTGCGTTCCCCTTATTTTCGCCGTAGTCTACGTAAATCTTTACGTAGACTCCAGGGACCAAATAAGGAATGCAAATGGGCGCTGCCATTAGCATACACGCTTTTTTTTTTTTTTTAAGTCACCCATGATAGGCTACGTGACGATTAACGTAGCCTATCACGGCTGACTTTGCAAATCTAGCCGTGATAGGCTACGTTAATCGTTACGTAGCCTATCACAGGGGCGGTTTTTTTTTACTTTTCTTGTAATGGCGGCGGCGGCAGCTGCCGCCCCCGCCCCTGACGAAGACCTGCCAAACTGCCGCCGGGACCCGCCACTGGGAGCGACATTCGTAAAAGGCAAGTCCCATCCCGGGGGTGGTGGTGGGTGGCGAGGGGGGGTGGCGGAGAATTTCTCCCCAAACCTTCGGATGACCGAATGCATTGGCACTCAGCCCCCCGAAGTTTTGGGGAGAAATTCTCCCCCATCCCTACAACCAGTTCATTTCTCTTCTGAATGGAAACCTGCTTTTTCCTTTGAGCCTGCAGCAGCATTAGGAGTCAGCACAGCATTCAAACTAGCCGCAGCATAAGGGTGGGGCATGTAGGGCTGGCGTGGGGATGCACACTGTATCATCATGTTGGTCAGTGAAGGGGCAGGGCCAAGAAGGATGTTCCAATCCAGTGCCCATCCCCAGTCTGCCTCTTAGATCCTGATCTTGGTGGACAATAGATGCCTAGTTCAGGTGTAGGACCAATGGCACAGTGGGGTCATGATTTGGCCTGTGCACAGGCTTTTGACAAAGTTGTTGTTTGGTCTTTCAGTGCTTGAAGTGCTGGAATGAAGACCTGTTCAAGGGGTACACTGCAGGGGCCAGTGTCCCTGGGAAGGCTTGTTGGCAGCATGGGTGGGTCTTCTCATCTATGGTGGCTGCCTCTTCAGCCCTGGAGGTGGGGCCTGCAGCCTAGTAAAGGTAGCATATGGCTGGAGATGGGTGAATCTGTCAGCTTTGCTTTCTTCTGCATTTGCTTTTTTTTTTATCTCAAGTCCTTTCTCTCCCAAATATGAATTACACTGCAATTTCTGGTAAGGTCTTATCAAAGGCAAACTGAAATTAAATTCTCACCCATCTGCACCAGCTGAATTGAATGGTCACCGCTATTTCCAGCATGGACAGGACTATGATGTACTCACCTGACATCACTGTTAAAGATGAAGAGCCTGTCAGAAAAAAAGAGGTGGCTGAATTCAGACCGAATTCAAACACAGACTTTTAAGACCTAGGCATTCAAAGCTCTGAGCCTAAATGGACAAATCTGCCAGTTTCAGCAACTCCCACATTCAAATCTTTTAAATCTCAAGTACTTTTTGTCCCAAAGCTGGAGAATCTGATAGGACTTTTGGTAAATTCCTATCAAAACTGAACAGAAACAAAATTCTTACCCATCCCTATTTAAAGCTGGCAGGGCATTCTATGTGGCACAGGGGGGATGCATTCGGCTCAGCAGAGAGAGTGCAATGCCAAAAGGACCCTTACTAGATGCCCTTGGGCTAAGACATACATGAATGAAATGGTAAAGACAACTGTAATTACATTTATTTGTCACCCAGTAACCTGTGTTCTCAGGGAAACTTCAATTAGACAATTTGAAAACACTTCACAACACACAAAGAAATCCATACAATACAATCAGGCACAACTGTAGAGATGCCCCTCATACAAGCAAGTACATAGGAGCACAACTGGACTGGTATTTGAAGTGAAAGTCATGGCTTCCAAACAAGAACAAAGGGGGAAATGGTTGCCCCTCTGAACCTGTTATGGACCCATGCCCTGAACCCTTGTCCTCAGAGGATTCTGCTCTCTTGTTCCAGAGGAAGTAGCTCCAGAGTTAATGGTTCAGAGAGAAGACTCAGCTATGAAAAGGCATCATGAAGCTTGCACCTTCCTGGGACCTCCAGAAAGACCCAGGGGCCAGCTGTCCTGCATCCAGACAAGGTTGCATCACTGTCTTCGGACTCTGAGGACTCAGGCCATGAGGAAACTACATGTCACAGCCACTTCCACATCACCGCAGCCTGAGATTGCTAAAACAGGGAAGGCCCTTTTAAGTAGGGATGGCAGAGAATTCCACCACGGATTTCAGTGAGGCTGAATGCACTGGCATTCGGTCCCCCGAAACCCATGGTGGAACGGCCTCCCACTGCCCGCCACCTTGAGGAATAGCCCTCGAACGAAACTTACCTGGGGCTCCGGAGGTGGCAGCTGGTCTTTCGACCTGCTGCTGCAGCCGTCGTTTGTGTCCTGCTCTTTGCTGTGATAGGCTGCGTAAGTATTTACATAGCCTATCACGGCAAATAGCAGGGACGCAAACAGCAGCCGCTACGCCATTTGCGTGGCTGCCTTTACTATGATAAGCTACGTAAATACTTACGTAGCCTATCACGGCAAAGAGCAGGGATGCAAATGGCGGCTGCTACGGCGGCCGCCATTTGCATCTGCAGCAGCACATCTGTGGCCGGAACTCCGGCTGCGGACAGCCCTGGCCGGCAGCTCCACAGAGCCGTCGCAGAGCGGAGCCATCCAGGGAGGATTCTGGGGGGAGGGACAGAGCACCTCCTGCCCCATGAATCACATCTGTGAAAAGGTAAGTGACTTTCGTACATCCCTACTTTTAAGAGACAAAACCTCAGTCAGCATGGTGGCAAAGCCAACCAGACTAAATTCAGCAATACTTCTATTTAAGCCTCAGTCTCACTCTGATGCTTGTTGGAGCAACATGCAGACAACTGCAAGCTGCAACTGTCTAGCTGCAAGCCCAAGCACTGCTGAGAGCTTTCCATGGTGCTGATATCTTCTTGCTTCCTGAGAAACCTGACCCAGCTTGACCCTTGTTCCAAATCTGATTAACAGCACAACCTTGCAACCCAAGCCACATTAGACAGCATCATCAGAACCCATGGCCTGAAACAGTACAGAACCCCTCAGACTATATCTTCTTCCTCTTCTGATGTAGAGCACCGCACTCTGGTGACCCTGTAAACCCACCTTGATACCTCTGAGAAAGCAAGAGGGAAATCCCAAGCATAGCAGATAAAGCAAAAGGAGGCTGGCTAGGAGGGCAGAGAGCCACTGATGAAAAGTACTGATTTTGTTGCTCAAAACAAAATCATTTGCATCCCTGGACAAAAGCACAGACAATGCTGGTGCAGTCCTAACTAGGGTCCAAACAGCTGTGAATGAGCAGCAAGACTCAGTGCAGCCAGAACTGGAGCCAAACACTAGCGAGACAGTCGACACAGCTGAGCATAGCAATCTGACTGCTGTAAGGGCACATACAGCAGTTTGGTTCTGGGGTTGGTAGGGATGCCATGGGAGTCCAAGAGTGTGGTGGAGGCTGGCGGACTCTCCACCCCACTCAGCCTCCCAGACTCCAGTCCACAGACCATGGCCACTTACCTGCCTGTTCAGCTCCCTGAATGGTCAATTCATGCCTGTAATCTTGCACAAATGGCCATTTTATGGCTGCTATTTGCATAAATGGCCACTTTATAGCCACTATTTGCATAAAAAGGCCTTTTATGTAAAACAACAAGCTGCCATTTTTACACAAAAACACAAAAGTGGTGCCACACACCACTTGCCCACGGAACTCCTGGATTCCATCCAGGGAACTGAAGGGTTGGGTGGATAAGTGGCAGTGGCCCAGCAAGCATGCATGTGGGCGCAGGGTGATTCATCCATCTCTAGAGGTTGGACAGGGAAAGGGCACATACAGCAGGCAGGTATTATGGGAATAGGACAGAGCTGACCATTTTCTCACTTCAGGGCTCTGCACCCAAGCAGTGGCCAGGAGAGCGGGAGGTATCTTGGTGGAAATTACGTCCCGTATCTGCTTGTAGATAGGTATGGTGAGGCCTCATGCCCAATTTATATGCCATGGGGTATAGGTCCATACCACTCAACACCCTTCCCTAACTATCTATGTCCCTGGGTAACATCTTCCAGTGACAACACAGACCAAAGTCTGAACCACGTATGTAGAAATACTCTGCTTTTTAGAGAACTCAAGCAGAAACATAAATGGAAAGGAGAAACAAGGGACCAGTATAAGGTGTGGTGCAGAGCATAATTGGGCTAATTGGATTCGTGGGTATCTCACATTTGCTGGGATTGTACTGCAAGAACAACTGTAGTGCGGCACCACACTAAATACATGAACTATTTGGCCACAGCCATGGCCCTTTGTTAAAGGTGAGCTGAATCGCATTCTGCCATTATAACCAGACATTGGGGGCAGTAGATTCTATGGCTTTTACTGAGAAAACAGCTTCGACAGACTCATCTGAAACTAGGCAGTATAGGAAAGGAGGGTATGAGGATGGTCTGTGCTGATTTTAAAGTAGAAACAGCAAGAAATGGCTTGTTTTTCAGAGTTTAAAATGTGGAAAGTGCCCACCAGCAGTATTGTCTCCCCCCCCACCCCCGCAACATACATGGGGTTCATTTTGTAATAACATTTCTACAAGCACCTCTTAGAAAACAGTTTTGTCATCTGGGAGAAGGCGTAGTATGTGCTGTGTCATACTTACAGAAGAAGTATAAGGTATCTGTATGTTGGTGGGGGGGGGTATGATTTTTCACCCCATTTTAGCCTATGGAATTTCATAAGCTCTTATTCACAGGATGGGCGGAGGTACAGAATGAAGTGTGAGTGCGGCCCTCAGCTGAAATTGTAGCATCTCACCTACTTTTTGACCCTGATGATGACCCACTATAGGGAGATTATTTCTGAGGAGACTGTGTGAGAAGAGAAACAGAGACAGCGACAGAGATTACACAGGAAGGTTCTGCCCTTCCCAGTTACTAGTCAGATGCTTGACAACCAGCTATGAGTAACTGAGGCCTACAATTACTTTTGACTCCTTGACTGCACAGCTAGAGACAGGTTTATTTTAAGGAATAACCTAACATTGGGGAACAGACCACTGATAGATTCTCTTCCTTTTATTTCATTCTTTAGGGACTTTCTTTAAGTCGTTTCTTTATTTGGATGTTTGCTTTGCATCCTCCCCCTTTTTCCTTCACTCTTAAATAAATCTGATTTCTTGTTTTATAGGTTGCTCACAGGTTTTTCTCAACCTGCTTTCAGGGGACAGACAGGGGTCCTGGTGGACAGGAGGCCCCATCTACTATTCTGCGGTCATCATCTTCCTGTCCTATCAGTGCTTCCAAAATGTAACCCCATTTTGCCTACCAGAGACATGGTGAGGTGGTGGAAACCATGTTGACCTGGATTCATACATACAGCAGTGGGTAAGGGAGAAAGATGCTAACCCCAAACTAGTATATGATGCCTCCAGGCACTAGGACCCTTGTCTTACATAATTGCCTTACCTAATTACTTAAATGAATGGCAAGACCTTTTACTAAGTGGCCAATGATACAAACTAACACTGCAATACTATGTAGAACTACTCTGTCCTAACATCTATCTATCTATCTATCTATCTATCTATCTATCTATCTATCTATCTATCTATCTTCCATTTGACTAAATTTACATAGAGTTATATGATGCCATTCAGTAAAATGATATTCAGCATTTGAATCTTTCCTATGCCATAAATTCAAAAAGAACTTAAAAGTATGGCACTCCCCCTTCTCTCTCTCCCTCACTCTCAGCTTTTTTTTCTCACTCTGCACTATGAAGTAACATTAATCTACTATGCAGGATTTTTGTGTCAGGATTACAACATTAACCAAAAGCCTGTGTGGGAGAGGTACAGAAGGAGTAAGGAGGAATGCTTTATATGTAGCTTATTCTTCACTGAGCAGGGGGTTGGACTAGATTACCTTCAAGGTACCTTACAACTCTATCATTCTGTGTGGATGGTATTGGTTGCCAGTTACTTGTTGTAACATGGTTACAAGTACATGGTTACTTGTAACATGGAATGGTAGTTTGAGTTCCATAGACTCCATGTGTCTTTTCCAGACAAATCTGGGGCTTAGGTCCACTTTGCGATTTACAGCCACCCAGCTTCAAGGAGGTGGTGAAGTTGGAACTAACCACAGCATAGGATACCATACCATATACATATTGCCTAAATATTTGTTAAAAGCTGTAATTTCCTGGCATTTTGGCACTTGAGTGACCATGGGAAGCCCTCAATGTAACATGTTAAACCGAAAGAGTTTTTTTTAGTTTATGGATTATAGCGTATTGGGGATGCATGGATTTTATGGATCCCATATGGTGTGCTATGATAAGACTTTCAGGATGAGGGCCATTAAACCTGGATTGATTTGGCATGAACACCAAGTGCAATTGAGGTTGCAGTGCATAACCTCCTAAAACCGACACAGGAGTGAGAAATTGTTGACCCACTCTGTGGCCTTATCTCAGCCTCATGGGCTAGCAGAACAAGGGGTCTAACTCTGCCTTCTGTAATATACTGGGAATATAGCTCCATGGAGTACTGTAATCACCATCTAGGCTAATACTGGCATGAATGTTCAGCATTCTCACGCTCAATTTATTTATATGCTGCTTTTGCATTGCAAAGCCAACCATGCTCAACGTGATTTACAGCGACATCAGAAAAAAATACATAATAAAATAAAGCAACATTACCAGATAATTCATTAACAATTACAAGTCACAGCAAGTATAAGTCATAACAAAATTCAAAAACTCATACAAACATGTTAAACATGTCACAATAAATGTACACTATGATTGAAGTCCAAAGTGCCCCCCCCCAATGGTGGTGGAGGATAGCCTCAGGCAAAAGGAGCATAGCCCAATTAAGTTGCCAAAGTTATGTTGGTTACTTGAGGCAACAGGGATGACACTTAGTTTAAATTAGGATTTACATTTGTTCTTAGCATCCCATATCAAGGCCCTAGGCTCCTGTTACAGCCAAGGAATGAATGAATTGTGGGAGGTTAGGATGTACGCATCAGCTGTAGGTACTGACCCCACTGGCCTGTTCTGCTGAATAATGACTATGCAGGTGAAAAAGCAGGCCATCAGCTTGAAATAGACTCATTATATGGATGGAGTAAAGAATCTCTGGGCAAATGTGCTCATAACATACGAAGCTGAGTATTATAAGCAGTGAAAATTCATGTTAGAGGTGTGCACGAATGGCCTCTCAAAATTATCCAGCCTATGTGTGGGCAGACAAATTGGGGGCACAATTTCACCAAATTTCTCCTAGGGGAGGAGAAATTCTCCAACGGTTTCTCACAGGTAGAGCTCACTATTGGCAGGGATTGTAGCACAGGTTCTTTCTTTTTTCCTAAGGTGTTTAGGTTTATTGCACTGCTTCTGTAGGTGGCAACAGCATCAGCTATGTTGAGTAGGGGTGGACGAAAATCACTTACCTGTCCTCGAAGGCCGTTCGCGGTGGGGGGGAGTGCTTCGCTGCTCCCCCCGCGAAGTTCAGGCCGGGGGGGGGAAGGCTTCCCGCCTCGCCCGGCCGAAATTCAGGCCAGGGAGGAGGCGCCTCGCCTCGCCTGGCCGCGAACGTGAAAGTAAAAAAAAACACAAAAAAACGCCCCCTGATAGGCTGCGTGACGATTCATGTAGCCTATCATGGCTAGATCTGCAAAGTCAGCCATGATAGGCTACGTGAATTGTCACGTAGCCTATCATGGGTGACTTAAAAAAAAAAAAAAAGCGCGTACGCGAATGGCGTCCCCCATAGGGAGCCGCCATTCGCGTTCCTTATTTAGTCGCCGTAGTCTACGTAAACATTTACGTAGACTACAGCCACCAAATAAGGAACGGGAATGGCGGCTCCCTATGGGGGCCGCCATTATCCGTACACTCTTTTTTTTTTTTTTTTAAAGTCACCCGTGATAGGCTACGTGACGATTCACGTAGCCTATCACGACTGACTTTGCAAATCTAGCCACGATAGGCTACGTCAATCGTCACGTAGCCTATCAGGGGGCATTTTTTTCTTTCTTTCATTACAATGGCGGCGGCGGCAGCCAGTCGAAAGACCGGCTGCCGCTCCCGCCTCGCTCGAACACCCGCCGAACCGCCGGCCGGACCAGCCACCGGGAGGGACATTTGCAAAAGGTAAGTCCCGTCCCGGGGGGGGGGTGCGGGGTGCGGGGGGGTGTGGAGGATTTCTCCCCGAAACTTGTTCGGGGGGCCGAACACGTTGGCGCTCGGCCCCCCGAAGTTTCGGGGAGAAATTCTCCGCCATCCCTAATGTTGAGACTTCTACTCTTCTGAGGCAGAATTTAGAATTTCATTTGGTGGTATTTTTGAGCTTGCATAATCACTGCGAGGTGGCCAAGGGTGCTGTGTGTGTTTTCTGTTTCTATTACACACCTTTCCCCTGCAACCTCCCAGGCCACCTGCACTTTCTGAACTGAAAAAGCCCCATGGGAGGAATTGCCTCATGATGGCTTTAACTGAAGTGTGGGAAGCTGAGGAGGTTACAGGCTGCCACAGAGTTTATTGTACAATGACAGACAGGACACTTATGTACACTACAGCTGCCTCATAAGTAAGGTAAGCACAAGAACCCCAAGCCCAACCCATGAGAATTTCTCCAAAATCCTTTAAATTTCTTTTCGAAAGCATTTTTTTCTATCAAATTGAATGAAAATGTGGGAGAATTTTTTTGGCACAGCACTAGTTCATATTATAAGCCTGTTATTATTTGTGTGTGCCATCAGCAGGTTGGAAGTAGCATGTGGGTCTTGTATGCAAGCCTAAACACATCATAAGCACAATAAACGAGATACAGAGCCAGTCTACGCATTCTACTTTTCATGTGGAACGTTGTTATTGGCCAGTGTGACAGCTGTAACATCTGCGGCTTCTCCCCTTGTTCCCTCCCAGTCTTATGGAGAATCTTCTGTCAGCACTTGACAGAGGTGAAAGCACAATTGTTGAGACATTCAGTAAGAGGCTCCAGTATGACATCACTGAATGTGGTTCAGAACGAAAAAGTATTATTTATCAGACAGTCTCCATACATCATTGATATTCATTTACTGAAATCAATTTACTTCTGAGTTTCTTAAAAGGTCAGATGAATGTTGGTCTCTAGAGCTCAGAAGCCCTGATGGGTATGTTTATGAATCACTTGCTGTTCTTCTCTGCAATCTGGAATCAGAAGTATTTACCTGATCTAAGCAAGTTTAATGCTTTCGTTTTAATCACTGACTAAGGGTAGCCCCTTAGCCAACATTCCTGGGGGTGTTCCTCTTAACCAGTTCCAGTGACATGACTGCTTGAGCACACAAAACTGCTGAGACTTATTGTGCAGACCTGCCTCTTAATATTTTGGGTACCAAATCTGGATTAACCCCTCATTGCCCAATGCAAATGCACCACTGGAGTTGGGAAGTTAAGGTTCTTCCCATATATCCCACTGTTCAGCTGATATTGTGATGATATCAGTGTTCAAATTATAGGTGCAAAGGTATAGGACATTAATGAAAACCAAAAGATCCACACCTTGACTCACCTTGAATGTTGCGAAAATGCCCTTTTATGGTCACCACTGTGCGCAACATTAGACATACAGAAACTATACCCCCCCATCTTGTGTTAAAATGGTTGCTTGCATGGAGGATGGGCAGCTCTCGGGTGTGAGCAGATGGGTCTGGTAACACCCGGCTGCTTGTGCAGCTCAGCGGGTGGGGGTGGTAGCTCACTGAGTTGGTTTCACAGGGGCAAGTATGGGGGAGTCTGATGGACTCTCGGACCCAGCTGAGCACCTGTGACATCCCTAGTGAATGGATGACGGAACAAATGACACCGCACATCCACAAAACACAGACGGGACAGATTTCACAAAATCTGGACATCCCTAGATGGAAGACATCCCCAGGGAAGAAGAACCAGTCAGAATTTCTTCATGTTGCTCAGGAATTGCCTTCATCTGCAGAAGTTCTTTCTCTTCTGCACTGACACAAATAATGGAAGAATTAGATCATATTCTTCAATAAATCAGTGGTCTTTTAAATTCCAAAACAATATTTTGTGTCTTTGTTCTACTTGTCTAGGATTAAAGTCTATTTGTGAATCTTGAATAAACCAAATTATTTAAATAAATATAATAAACAAGAGCTAATGAATATAAACTAAACCAGCATATTTTGGGGGGCGGGGGGGATTAAAAGCTTCCAGACCCCTTCTCAACTGTAAGCTAAAACAAACTTAATCATGCACAACATCATAGAGAAAAAAGAAATTGTTTTTCCAATTAGAGTTTATAAATGACTGTTCACATCCTTGCTCTCGAGTCTATTAAACAATATGAAGTGGTTGGCCTTTGTTGTTCAGTCGTTCAGTCGTGTCCGACTCTTCGTGACCCCATGGACCATAGCACGCCAGGCCTTCCTGTCCTCCGCTCTCTCCCGGAGCGTGCTCAAGTTCATATTCATTGCATCGGTGATGCTATCTAGCCATCTCATCCTCTGCCGTCCCCTTCTCCTTTTGCCTTCAGTCTTTCCCAGCATCAGGGTCTTTTCCAGTGACTTTTCTCTTTTAATTAGGTGGCCAAAATATTTGAACTTCAGCTTCAGTATGTGTCCTTCCAAAGAGCAGTCAGGGTTGATTTCCTTTAGGATGGACTGATTTGACCTCCTTGCAGTCCAGGGAACTCGTGAGAGTCTTCTCCAGCACCACAGTTCGAAGGCATCAATTCTTCAGTGCTCAGCCTTCTTTATAGTCCAGCTCTCACAGCCATACATTACTACTGGGAAAACCATAGCTTTGATTATGCGGACCTTTGTCGGCAAGGTGATGTCTCTGCTTCTTACTATGCTGTCTAGTTGTGCCATAGCTTTCCTCCCAAGGAGCAAGCGTCTTTTAATTTCATGGCTACAGACACCATCTGCGGTGATCTTGGGGCCCAAGAAAATAAAATCTGTCACTGCTGCCATTTCTTCCCCTTCTATATGCCAGGAAGTGATGGGGCCAGATGCCACGATCTTCGTTTTTTTTAGGGATGTACGAAAGTCACTTACCTTTTCGAAGGGTGACATTCGTGGTGGGGGGGAGGCGCTCCATCCCTCCCCCCGAAATTCTGGCCGGGGCGGAGGCGCTCCGTCCCTCCCCCCCCCAAATTCTGGCCGGCTCCGCTCCGCAGGGATTCTGCGGAGCTGCCGGCCGGCATGGCCAGCGGCCAGACATCCGGCCCCTGGCTAGCAGGGATGCAAATGGCGGCAGCCATAGCTGCCGCCATTTACATCCCAGCAGTCAGCCCTGATAGGCTACGTAAATGTTTACGTAGCCTATCACGGCTGATTTAAAAGAAAAAAAACCCGCGCATACGCAAATGGCAGCGGCCATGGGCGCAGCCATTTGCGTTCCTTATTTTGGCACATCTTAATCTATGTAGACTAACTACGTAAGACTAAGATGTGCCAAAATAAGGAACGCAAATGGGCGTATGCCATTTGTGTACGCATGTTTTTTTTCTTTTAAATCAGCCGTGATAGGCTACGTAAACATTTACGTAGCCTATCACGGTGTTCTTTAAAAATCTAGCCGTGATAGGCTACGTAAATCTTTACGTAGCCAATCACGTTTTTTTGTTTTTTTAACTGGAAATGGTGGCGGCGGCAGCCAGCCAGAAGACCGGCCACTGCAGCCGCGGCTGCCAAATCGCCGCCGAACCGCCACCGGGGCCGCCGCCACCAGTAAGATCAGCCCAAGGTAAGTCCCATCCCGGGGGGGGGCCTTGGGGGTGGCAGACCATTTCGCCACTGATTTCGGGGGCCCGAATGCACTGCCATTTGGCCTCCCCAAGATTCGTGGCGAAATTCTCTGACATCCCTAGTTTTTTTCATGTTGAGTTTCAAACCAGCTTTTGCTCTCTCCACTTTCACCCTCAACAAGAGGCTCTTTAAATCCTGTTTGCTTTCTGCCATTAGGGTGGTATCGTCTGCATATCTGAGGTTGTTGATAATTCTCCCAGCAATCTTAATTCTGATCTGTGATGTATCCAACCCGGCGTTTCTCATGATGTACTCTGCATATAAGTTAAATAAGCAGGGTGACAATATGCAGCCTTGTCATACTCTTTTCCCAATTTTGAACCAATCGGTTGTTCCATGTCTGGTTCTTACTGTTGCTTCTTGACCCTCATACAGGTTTCTCAGGAGACACAGGTAAGGTGGTCTGGTACCCCCATCTCTTTAAGAATTTGCCACAGTTTGTTGTGATCTGCACAATCACAGGCTTTAGCATAGTCAATGAAGCAGAAATAGACATTTTTTCTGGAATTCTCTTGCTTTCTCCATGATCCAGCGGATGTTGGTGATTTGATCTCTAGTTCCTCTGCCTCTTGGAAACCCAGCTTGTACTTCCGGTAGTTCTCGGTTCGCATACTGCTGAAGCCTAGCTTGTAGGATTTTGAGCATACCCTTGCTGGCATGTGAAATGAGCGCAATTGTATGGTAGTTTGAACACTCTTTGGCATTGCCCTTCTTTGGAATTGGAATGTAAACTGACCTTTTCCAGTCTTGTGGCCACTGTTGAGTGTTCCAAATTTGTTGGCATATTGAATGCAGCACTTTAACAGCATCATCTTTTAAGATTTTAAATAGCTCAGCTAGAATACTGTCATCTCCGCTAGCTTTGTTGTTAGTAATGCTTCCTAAGGCCCACTTGACTTCACTCTCTAGGATGTCCGGTTCAAGTTCAGTGACCGCACTATCATGGCTATCAGGGACATTCAGATCTTTCCTGTATAGTTCTTCTGTGTATTCTTTCCACCTCTTCTTAATCTCATCTGCTTCTGTTAGGTCCCTGCCTTCTTTGTCCTTTATCATGCCCATCTTTGCCCAAACCTTCCCTTGAGATCTCTGATTTTATTGAAAAGATCTCGAGTCTTCCCCATTCTATTGTTTTCCTCAATTTCTTTGCATTGTTCATTTAAGAAGTCCTTCTTAGATGCTACGCTATTTGCGTTCCCCTTATTTTCGCCGTAGTCTACGTAAATGTTTATGTAGACTAGACGTGCCAAAATAAGGAACGCAAATGGCGGCACCCATGGGCGCCGCCATTTGCGTACGCGCTGTGTTTTTTTGTTTGTTTTTTAACTCAGCCTTGATAGGCTATGTAAATCTTTATGTAGCCTATCACTTTTTTTTTTTTTTAACTTGGAAATGGCGGCGGTGGCAGCTGGTCCGAAGACCGGCTGCCGCAGCTGCCGCCGCCGCCAAACCACTGCCGGAGCCGCCGCCACCAGGGAGATTCGCCCAAGGTAAGTCCTGTCCCGGGGGGAGGGCGCGGGGGGCAGACCGTTTCGCCACCAATTTCAGGGGGCCGAATGCACTGGCATTCGGCCTCCTTGAGATTCGTGGCGAAATTCTCTGACATCCCTAGTTTTTACTGACTGTAAAGAGCTTCTCCACCTTTGGCTGCAAAGGACATAATCAATCTGATTTCGATATTGACCATCTGGTGATGTCCATGTGTAGAGTCGCCTCTTGTGCTGTTGGAAAAGCGTGTTTGCTATGATCAGTTCTCTTGACAGAACTCTATTAGCCTTTGTCCTGCTTCATTTTGTACACCAAGGCCAGGCTTGCCTGTTATCCCGGTTATTTCTTGACTTCGTACTTTAGCATTCCAATCCCCTATGATGAAAAGGACATCTTTTTTGGTGTTAGTTCTAGAAGGTGTTGTAGGTCTTCATCGAACTGATCAACCACAGCTTCTTCGGCCTCAGTGGTTGGGGCATAGACTTGAATTACTGTGATGTTGAATGGTTTGCCTTGGATTCGTACTGAGATCATTCTATCGTTTTTGAGATTGTACCCCAGTACTGCTTTTCCCACCCTTTTATTGACTATGACTGCTATTCCATTTCTTCTAAGGGATTCTTGCCCATAGTAGTAGATATAATGGTCACCTGAATTAAATTTGCCCATGCTTGTCCATTTTAGTTCGCTGAGTCCCAAGATGTCGATGTTCAATATTTATAATATTTACGTAAAAAATATTTATGTAGGCTAAAACAGCAAATCAAAAAGGAACGCAAATAGCGCCCACTACGCTATTTGCATTCCCCTTTATTTTTGCCGTAATAGTCTACATAAATATTTATGTAGACCAAGACGGAGTAAAATAAGGAATGCAAATAGTGGCGGCCATAGCCGCCATTTGCGTACACTTTTTTTTTTTTAACCCAGACGTGA
Source organism: Heloderma suspectum (assembly GCF_057233095.1). Taxonomy (NCBI): domain Eukaryota; kingdom Metazoa; phylum Chordata; class Lepidosauria; order Squamata; family Helodermatidae; genus Heloderma; species Heloderma suspectum. The sequence goes on along the minus strand of NC_139460.1, from coordinate 53,487,080 downwards.
TAGGCTACGTAAGTCTTTACGTAGCCTATCACGGCTGAATACAGGGACGTAAATGGCAGCGGCTATGGCAGCCACCATTTGCGTTCCTGCTACCCAGTGGCTAGATGTCCGGCTGCTGGCGGAACCAGCTTGCAGAACCGGCCGGCGGCTCCGCGGAATCCCCACAGTGCTGAGCTTGCCAGGCAGGACTCCGGGGGAGGGATGGAGCACCTCCCCCCCATCTAGGATTCTGGGGGGAGGGATGGAGCACCTCCCCCCCATGAAGCAGATCCCCCAAACGGTAAGTAACTTTTGTACATCCCTACAAAATATTAGAACCCAGGATCATCCTATGAAGCTGATTGTGGGAGATTCAGGACAGATAAAAAGAAGTCCTTCTTCACACAGTGCATAGTTAATCTATGGAATTTGCTACCACAGGCTATAGTGATGGTCACCAATTTGGATGACTTTAAAAAGGGGTTAGACAAATTCCTGGAGGAAAAGGCTATCAATGGCTACTAGTCTTGATGGCTATGTGCTACCTCCAGTACCAGAGGCAGTAAACCTATGTACACCAGTTGCTGGGGAACATGGGTGTGTGGGGGAGCTGCTGTGTTCATGTCCTACTTGTGGTTTTCTGGTCAACAGCTGGTTGGCCCCTGTGTGAATGGAATGCTGGACTAGATGGACCCTTGGTCTGATCCAGCATGGCTCATCCTATGTTCTTATGAGCTTTCACCTTAAATTTAAGTCTTTCACAAAGCAATCTGGCCCTTTAGCAAGAATGCCCTATGAGAAAAGGCCATGTTTGTTTTTACAATTATTCTTTAAGGTAGGGTCAGTTGGTGATTTTTAATGGATAACATCAACAGACTTCATTGGATGTCTTTGGTCTTCCATATACCAACTGACATAAGAGTAACATGGCCATCCTATTCCCCTGGCGTGCTATGGTCCACGGGATCACAAAGAGTCGGACACGACTTAACGACTGAACATCAACAACAAATGTGAAGGCTAATACAACAATGGAACCAATTACCTAGGGAGGTAGTGGGCTCTCCCACACTGGAGGCATTCAAGGTGAAACTGGACAGCCATCTATCAGGGATGCTCTGAGTTGGATTCCTGCACTGAGCAGAGGGTTAGACTCGATGGTCTTATAGGCCCCTTCCAACCCTACCATTTTATGATCTATGATTCTATGATAATGCTAGTGCAAAATACTTGTGATCCATTGCTCAGACAGAAAAAAAGGAGTGACAGCACCAAAATGACAAACAAGCCAAAAGCCTCAAATGTCTGTCTGTCTGTCTGTCTGTCTGTCTGTCTGTATTTATATACTGCTCCACATCAAAGATTTCAGAGTGGTGAACAGCAAGATAAAAGAATAAAACCCCATAATTAAAATAATTAACACATTTTAAAAGAACAGATCCTGAACATAATAAATGGCGGCTGGTCCCTCAGGGAAAGCCTCTCAAAATGGCAACATCTTCAGGAGGTGCCAAAAGCAACATTATGTTCGTGCCTGCCTGACCTCCAAAGGCAAGGAATTATGCCTTTGCTTAAGGTAGAACTCTTATTGCATGATGCAGTGAGTTAAACACATTTCAACATGCCACCTTCTTTAGGGGAATCAAAAAAGGGGGGAGCTTAAAGTTGTTTACAGAAGGTCTTTCCACTATCTTGTTGCAGCAGTTCACTTAGAATTTAAAATCTGATGTGATCCTGTTCTCAACTGGCAGGAAAGCCAGTAACGGGGGGGGGGGGAATCCTACAGAAACAAACTGAAATAGCAACGTTGGCAGACACACATACAGTATCCCTGGTAACGTCACTGCTATCTATCCATCATAATATCGTGCACCAGCGATTCCCCCACATTAGCCATGCACAAATCCTGCTTAGAATGTGTGTGTGTGTGTGTGTGTGTGTGTGTATGGTAAGCAGTATATAAATCTATTCAATAAGTTAATATATAATAGGCACCAAACAATACACGGTGATGGCCAAATTACCTGATGATGTCAGCCTGCTAAGTACACAATCCACACACAACGCACAACCAGGCAGCTAGAAACAGACCATGGTACAGACCAGCATAGCCACAAATTCCAGGCCTTCCTGCAAACAGAAGTTCACATGCCCTGGCATCAGAAACACCAAATGTTAGCCTGTAAACAAGTAGCTTTTGTCAGACAAACAGCCAGAGCCAGACAGGGAAGGAAGAAGTCCAGCTCCTATCACAACACCTTCCTAGCTTGATAGCCAAGTGGATAGAAGGAATACATGGGTTCAAGTCATGCCTGGGAATAATAATACCACACAAACACTCCATGGAACACTGTCGCTGAGGTGCCTGTGCAAGGGGGAACAAGAGTCGGGATGGTAAAGTCTGTCTGTCTGTCTGTCTGTCTGTCTGTCTTTCTCTCTCTCTCTCTCTTTCTTTCTTTCTTTCTTTCTGAGAAAGGGCCACATGCACATGAAAGAGTAGAAACCACAACAGGAAGCTTGCAAAGTAGTGCCAGGAACTTCATAGTAGCTCAACAGGATAGATAACTGTTGCTATGTGTTGGTCCTGCCCCAGGAAGCTTTTGAAGTGTCCTTCACAAATTATGTTTTTGACATTCTACCATCAATAATGTTTTTAAAGGAAGTACAGAGATATAGCCAGAGGGAGTGATGCAAGGACCAGCAGCCTTGCTCAGGTCAACTGTCAGAACCAAACATGTTCCATGATGCTTTTCATTATGGAACATGTTTGGTTCCATCATCCCATAGAGAGATATCACTTCCGTGTTCTTCTAGTTGATTCCCAGTACCTCTAGACCAACATGACTTATTATTGGTCTCCATCTCCATTGAAATGCCTTGCAGTCAAAATAGGCTGCATCCCATGGACTGTCTGGTGGATAGGAAAAGGTGACCCCAGCACACACCAAGGACCCACAAGGTAACAGAGTCTTTTCTCCCCACCCCACCCCAGCCAATTTAGAGGACACAGCCTTTAAAAACAAATAAATGTAATTTAATTTTATAAGTTGCTCTAATTGGAATAGAAAATGGTGTTTAAAAATAGTTACAGTGTTCCACATGTACACTGTACATGGTGTGGGTGTGTACATGTACATGCATGTACGTGTGTGCATGTGGGAGCTCCCAGCATCAAGGACCATGGCGGCATCATGATCCTTGCTGGCAAGTGGGTTTCTCCTTCCCAACAGCCCTTTTCTTCCAAATAAGAAAGCATTATCCAAAATACAAATGAACGATCTCTGAATGAACTAAAATTGAATGAATTGTTTATGAAAGTAAAAACACATATGTAAAAAATGCTAACTCCAAAAAATGAAATAAAAATCTTTTTTTCTCCAGTGCACATCCATATCTGCCTCTGTTAAAGTTAGAAAGCTTCCCAGTTGCCTGTAGAGAGACTAGAGATGTCTGTCGCAGGTAAATCCTGTCCTTTCAGGGGCCCGATAGATCATGGCACCCCTGACTCATCTTCCCTTTGCGAGCTGAGCCAGAGTGTTATTCCCCAAATCCAGGAACTTCTTCATTTCCCCCCCATAAAACACCAATTACTGCAAATTACATCCATAATTTGTGCAAATTTTGCCAATTATGGGTGTAATTTGTGCAGATTACTTATTTATTTATTTATTAAATTTATTAATCGCCCATCTGGCTGGTCACCCAGATTACGGATCTAATTGCTGTAATTTGTGGAAATGGCTTTTTTTTTTTTACAAAAAAATAAAAATAAAAAAATTGAAAAGCCTACCCACCGTCCCTCCCTGCCAACACCATCACCACCACTGCCACCACCAGCGCTGCCCATTGCTATCCAAGCCCCTCTCTCTCCCTCTGCCCCCAGCCCGGAGAGCCCACAGGAGTCAGAAGGGAAAGGTGGTGGGCTCTCCAGGCTGGAGCTCATATCAGCAGGGAGAGAGGGAGGGTTGCATGGTGGTGGCAATGGCAGAGGTGACAGGAACGCCACACAATGGTCCCTCTTCCTCTGCTGGCACCAGCCCTAGCCCGGACTTGGAGGGCTCCCTGCCTCTCCTTACTGACATGAAGGGGCTCTCCTGGCTGGGGCTGATGCAGCAGGGAGGGAGAGAGGGAGGGTTGGCCAGCAGTGTTGACTGCGGCAGCAGCAGGAGGGAGGCCTGCGTGGCAGCGGCTGTCCCCAAACTCCCAGCTCTGTTGCTGGGAAAGAAAAGGGAAAAAAAGAGGAAAATCTGTAAGCTGGCCCAACTTGATATGATCAAGTCAGGCCAACTCACAAGGAGGCAAGCCAAATCTGGGGGGCTGAGCTGCTGAAAGCTTGGCAACCTCCCCCCCCCCCGAACCCGCTGGATGGATTCCTCTGACATCCCTAAAGAGACAAGAAAGACATCAGGAGCGTCATGAGTAAAGTTGCTAGAACAGACAAGACCCTCACCATCGTGCTCGTGTGTTGTTGTTTTTTCTTCCATTCTGTGCATTCCAGTTCAACTCCTCACTCTTACGTGGCTCCTCACTCCTACAATCCTACGTTGTACTCCTTCCAGCACCAGGTGAAGACCTTTTTATTCTCCCAGTATTTTAGTGTTTCAGCTCAGCTCCCTAGTCTTTTAGCTTTGGTGTTTTAAATCTAAATCTCTGCATTGCTGCTAGGTTTATTTTGGATGTAGTGTTGTATTGTGGTTTTAAGCTTTCATATTTCATATTGTTTTATGCTGCACTTTGTGCTTTTAATTCTTGTGAATTGCCCAGAGAGCTCTGGCTATAGAAATAAATGAATAAATACATGAAATTGTCAGTGACAGTTCTCTTGAAGTGAACAACTGCCAATTTAACTCTTTACGGAGATAATGCAAGTTCACCCATCCCATAGGGAGTGGCACTGGACCTCTCTGTCTCTACTTTATGTGATCCATGTGTGCCAGCTCTGATCCTACAAGGAAAAACAAGTCAGGAGTGTTTGATAGCAATACCAATAGGGCTGCTAAGTCAATAGTGCCGAGACAGAGATGTTAACTGTATGTACAAAGAACGACCGAAAACTAATATTGCTAGGAAATTACCACCACACCACATTGCCTATGGTGGTGATTGGACTACCTTTTTAAAATAATGAAAAATGTAGTAATTACTGCTTTAAGTGGGACATTTTTTTAAACTATCATCATTATGTATAAAGTGTCTAAAATTATTAGTAAAACTATAAATCACTAAAAAAAGATTGGGGGGAGGGGGATCGCAATAAACATCCTTCAAGAAATAAAGGATTTTCTCCAAGGGATAACACTGTATAGTATATTTTCCCAAACATACTGCTTGCTTGGCTTTGTGAAAAATAGAAATTACAGCAAAACATGTTATAATAACAGTTATTAAAACAATCCAATGTCTGCAATACAAAGAACCACGCAACTTGACGCAAGGAACTTCATGGGAAACCCTAACAGGCATGCAAAGGACACATTAGCCCCTTTTTTAGACACAGTCTCACACTTTAGTCAATGGGGGGAAAGTGCTCACTTTTGAAGAAAAGCGGGAGAGAAATGTATTTTTCCTGTTCAATATACACACTTTCCCCATTTGAACAAAAAGAAAAACAGGTCACAAATGAAAATGAAAACGAGGCAAATTGAGCTTCAGAGTAGCGTTCAGAGTGTCTTGGTGAGTTCAACCATCCCCGGTTCTCCCATCCCTATCCAGTATTGGGATAATATAGTAACTGGGGAAGTCATGGAAATCTGGGAAGGGGGTGGAGTCTGGTGGAGATCCTCTTGCTCGGCCCCCTGGATGCCAGTCTGCAGACCCCATGCTTGCTCGACTCAGCACATGCCAAGTCAGGCAAGCTTGGGGATCCCTTACCAATGAGCCGTGGTTTTGTGAAAAACATGGGTAAGCATTTTACATAAATCAGCATTTTGCACAAAATGGCAGCTGTAAATAGACCATTTACACAAAATTGCAGGCTTAAATGGACCATTTATGCCTGCCATTTTGCAAAAATGGCCTATTTACAGCCACCATTTTGAGTAAAATTGAGATTTTCATAAAAAGTTTACCCATTTTTTTATTTATTTTTTTTGCAAAAAGGCAGCTCTCAGGTGAATGCTGCAAGCTCTTGCCAGGTGCCCACCACGCCACTGTCAGCTCACCCCATGTGCCCAGCGGGGATTGGGCAAGCGGACAGTGTCCAGCAAGGGGCACATGGGGCAGGCATGGGTAAGTTCATCCTTCCCTAATCATAATGCTGGGAACCTGTTTTAAACTAACAAAAAAGTATTAAAAAATAATGTGCAGTGGTAGTCTATCTAAAAACAAAACCTAGAACCAGGCAAAAAGGCTAGTCAAGATGACAATACTAAACTAAAGACACTTCTGAACAATGGATTTTTAAACTGATGCTATTTAACATTCTCTAATATTACAGCACATCTGATTCTAATGAAATCCTCTTATGGTGCAATCCTATGGCCACTAGACAGTGGCTAGACAGACATAGGATTGTTCCGTTTTCAAGAACAGACCTCAGAGCCCATACTCTGAAGTCGGTTCCCGGAAATCCGCCTCCCTGCCCCCTCCCCCACCCTCCGTAGGTGGCACAGATGGTCCCTGGGCTCCACGCTCAGAAGAGCAGCACAAAGTGGGGCAAAAGGGGGTGTTCCCAGGGGCAGGGAGTGTGGAAGTGCTGGTACAATACTTCCTATGTGCTGTCCGCCCTCCACCCCCCTGCTCCCACAGCTAGACAGCTGAAATCAGCCAGCTAGCCACAAATACAGGGCAGCCTGAGTGCGGAGGAAAAGATCCCCTCCGCGGTCAACCCACCCTGCATTGGATAGGCAGTCGCTGGCCACCTATCCTGACAAGATTGCTTCCTTAGTTATTTTGCTTCTGGCAGTTCTGTGCTGCGGCTTCCTGATCTGAAACACACACATTAACATTCGCCAATGATTTTGCATGCTGGATGTCTACCTCTGACGCAGTGATATCATTTCCCCCCCCCCATGAGACATTGTCTCATGTTTTCCTTGTGTCTTTAAAGCCACTTCTAACCCCCTCCCCCACTAAAGACAGTAGAAAACCACTGCAGCCACAATGGGTTGTCAGCATTAAATCCACTAAAAATAGCCCTTACTTACAAGGGGATTCAGTTTGGATACTTTATATCACTCCAACCCTAAGGGTAAATTGGTGGATCAAATTACTGGTTAGACAGATAGTACACATTTCCTACTACTCATGTAGCCAAGCATAAAGTAGGTAATTGGGTTCTGTCACATTACCCCCCTTTAGCTCAAAAACCCTCGTTGTCCTAATAGGATAAATGAATGACCACCACCGGGAATAACACTGCCATTTGCTAGGAAAATTGCTCAAAATTGGACCAGCCTGAGACAACAAATTTGGGGCGGCACTGAGATTTGGTCAGACTAATTTCTTTGTATGCTTTAATTTGAGCCTGTCAGTGAGAATGCATTGAAAACATTTGCTGTACAGTTCTTACACAAGGAATTCTGGAATACGTTAGATCTCAGTTAGAGAGGTGCCAATCTCTCCCATCATCCAGTTCAGGATGCAGGGGGACATTAGGCCAAATGGAAGATATGTATGTATTATCTGATACAGGGTGGTGTGCTGCCGAATATTTGTCCTTCATCCAAAATATGCCAAAATATGCAGGTGTAAATTTGGGACAAAATCCCTACCACACTGATATGACTGTATAAAGCAGAGATGGTCTCTTAACTTACCACAGGTTAGAATAGTCAAATAGTCTTCGAACTGGTTTCCTACTGTGTACAACTGCCTGGCAGTGGCAGGATAGTTTCTCAAGTATTGTTTTTAAGCCTCAGCTATGATTTAGAACATGTAACTGAAATCATCTTGCCAGGATAGTGGTGTGTCAAAGCTCAAAGGCATAATCAAAGGTCAACAGGAATATAAATCTCTCTCTCAAGTTTTAACTTCTTGTGACACTGTTCTTGGCAAGATTAAAATATATGGAATATATTTTGCCTCTGTAGTCAGCATAGTTGATAGTCTGATTCAAAAGCCTAACTAATCTGCCTTGCATTTTCAGAGTTTCTCTTTGAAATATGAAAACACTGAACTTTACCAATACTTTGATATACCAAAGTGCTAAAATGTAATCACCCTCAGATGAACCTTGGGGAATCAATGGTACAAATTACAATGGCAATCTAGCATCACAAAGTCCATTCTGAAATAAATGGATTCCTTTCAAACCAAGCTTGAACAATGTGTACTTCTAATTGGACTCTGGTGCCAAGATGGCGGCTTTCTTCTTCTTAAGAGCTGATTGACAGAGAAATACAAACACTTCACTGCCGGCCACCTAGGTCTCTGGGGAAATATAGGAAGGCGATATCTGGCTAAAGAACTGCTTTTATTTATGATGTCAGCTTTCCTAAATATCGGAGTACCTGCATCAAATCCAAATTGGACATGAAATTACTAAAAGTTTTTATTCAGAACAATGTTAAAATAAATTATGTTGTGAAGCATTTACTGCCTAAAAGGGAACTGTGTCATATTCAATACAGTTTTGCTGTATATAACAGCTAGTAATGTAAAACTGAAGAACAAAGGGATAGGGAAAAGTTTTCTAGTCTAGGTGAAACCACTGGTCCGATAAGCCTTCACTTGCCCCCTGGCAGGAGTGGCCAAAGGGTTCACTTACCTTCATCTCTCATGTATTATGAGTTATGCTTGAGCAGTGGAAGAGGAGACAAAGGCTGTCCTTTTCCCTCTGCATGGCTGTGAGCTCACTGGGTGCTCCTGGGAGCTCCAATTCAATTGAGGGGGTGTGGTCTGAGTACTCTCATCAGCTGTGTGGGCAGGAAGTTTCAGTCTGTTTTCCACCTCCCAGCTGAGCAGAGCAGAGGAAGCTGCTCCAGCTGGTCTAGGGACTACTGCTCTAAGGACTATAGAAGCTAGCAAACTCCCAGAGAGCTAGTGAACAGGGAGAGCAAACAGGAGTTGGCCAAGGGAGTTTGGCAGGGGAGGTCAAGGGGGAGGCCTCTAACATTTTCTTGCTTTTTGTTTTCTTTTTGTTTTCATTTTTTTAAATTTCTTTTTCTTGTAACACACACTTACCAGTGGGCCGGTGTTTTTAACCTGCAGTGAGTAGAGGACCAGGCTACTCTAGAACAATCAGAAAGCTAGGCACAAAAAGAGAATAGAGGCTATGGAAGGAAAAGACTTCCCAGTGGTGGTGACCTGCAATGTTTGCGCCATGTTTGTTTTCTTGCCTGAGAACAACATGGCCTACACCTGTAACAAGTGCAAGTTGATCACGCTGTTGGAAGAAAAAGTAAGAGGACTGGAGCAGCGAGTGTCAACCCTCCGGGGAATAAGAGAACATGAAGAGTTCTTGGACAGAACAGTGGAACTACAGCAGCAAAGTGAAGAACAGAAGCTTGAAGAGCAACAGCAAGCTGAGGCAGAAGAGGGAAATGCTGAGGTGAGGAAAAATGAAGTAGAGCATACTCCTTGGGAAAAGGTGACAGGAGCAGAAGAACTAGGGATGTACGAAATTGGCCTTACCTGTCTCCGCCAGGTTCCGCTGGGGGGGGGGGAGGCGCTCCGTCCCTCCCCCCGGAATCCTCGCCAGCCGGCTCTGCTCTGCGGGGATTCTGCGGAGCCACCGGCCAGCTCCGCCAGCAGCCAGACATGCGGCCGCTGGCTAGCAGGGATGCAAATGGCGGCGGCCATAGCCGCCGCCGTTTGCGTCCCTGTAGTCAGCCATGATAGGCTACGTAAATCTTTACGTAGCCTATCACGTCTGACTTTAAAAAAAAGCAAACACGTGCATACGCAAATGGCGGTGGTGTACGCCGTCATTTGCATTCCTTATTTTGGCCCATCTTCGTCTACATAAAGATTTACGTACACTAAGATGGCGAAAATAAGGGAACGCAAATAGAGTAGCGGACGCTAAGATGGGCCAAAATAAGGAACGCAAATGGCAGCGGCCGTAGCTGCCACCATTTACATACCCACATTTTGTTTTGTTTTTAAGTCAGACGTGATAGGCTACGTAAAGATTTATGTAGCCTATCACATCGTTGTTGTTTTTTTTAACCTAGCCATGATAGGCTATGTAAATCTTTACGTAGCCTATCACGTCTTGTTTTTTTTTAACACTGGAAATGGTGGCGACGGCAGCCGGTTGGAAGACCGGCCGCCGCAGCCTCCGCCACCTCTGCCTCTGCTGCCGCCGCTGCCCGGAAGAACCACCCCAGATAAGTCTCGTCCTGGAGGGGATCCACAGGGGGCCGGAGGGGTGGCAGGCCGTTCCGCCACAGAGTTCAGGGGGCCGAATGCACTGGCCCCCTGAACTCACCAAGTTCTCACCAAGATCTGTGGCAGAATTCTCTGCCATCCCTGAGAAGAACTAGAAGCCACTCTGCACCAGTGGAGGCAGTGGAGCTATGGAACCATTTCCAGGTACTTGATGGTGAGACTGGAGGATAGCCTGCAGAGAAAGAATTAGAGGGGAACCTGCATGAGAGCGAGCAAGAGGCTGAAGGTCAGTCAAGCAGAGGAGGTGAAACCAAGGCCTACAACAACAAGAAGAGAAGAGTAGTAGTAGTGGGAGACTCCTTCCTGCGAGGGATCAAAACTCAAGTATGTCGCGAAGACCTGTGGACTCATCAGGTATCCTGTCTCCCAGGAGTAGGGATGTATGAAAGTCACTTACCTTTTCGCAGGGGTGATTCGCTCCACACCTCCCCCCGAAATCCTAATCCAGCCGGCTCCGCTCCACAGCAACTCCACAGAACCGCAGGCCAGGTGCATTCACAGGCATCTGGAACCTGCGGACGCAAATGGCAGCGGCTACGGCGGCCATCATTTGCCTTCCTGTTTTTGGCCATGATAGGCTATGTAAATATTTACGTAGCCTATCATGGCCTAAATGGGGAAGCGAATGGCGGCTGCAGATGCGGCCGCCATTTGCAAAGCAGCACGAATGGCACCAGGTAAGTGCTCCGTTTCGTGCGCCTTTCACGGGGTGGTGGGGTGGGGGGCTTGGTTCCACCACAAATTTCGGGGGGCCAAATGCACTGGTATTCAGCTTCACTGAGATCCATGGTGGAATTCTCTGACATCTCTACCCAGGAGTAGGAATGGTGGAGAATTTCTCCACGAATCTCCGGGAGGCCGAATGCCAACACATTCGGCCCCTCGAAATCGGTGGTGAAATTCTCCACCCCCCCCCCCCCGGGATGGGACTTACCTCCTTTGAATGTCCCTCTTGGGTCCTGGCGGCATTTCGGCGGCGTTTTGGTGGGGGTGGGGGTGGGGACGGCGGCCGGTCTTCCGACTGGCTGCCGCTGCACCCGCCATTACAAAGTAAAGTAAAAAAAAAATGTGATAGGCTACGTAACGATTCACGTAGCCTATCACGGCTAGATTTTCAAAGTCAGTCGTGATAGGCTACGTAAATCTTTACGTAGCCGATCACAGGTGACTTTGAAAAAAAAAAGTGCGTACGCAAATGGTGGCGCCCATGGGCACCGCCATTTGCGTTCCTTGTTTGGGCAGGGGTAGTCTACGAAAAGATTTACGTAGACCACGGCGAAAATAAGGGTAACGCAAATAGCTTTTTTTTTTTTTTCCCAAAGTCACCCGTGATAGGCTACATAAAGATTTACGTAGCCTATCACAGGTGACTTTGAAAATCTAGCCATGATAGGCTATGTAAATCGTTATGTAACCTATCGCGTGTTTTTTTTTTTTTACTTTACTTTTTTTATTTCGCGTCCGGGGAGACGGGGCGCTTCCCCCCGGCCTGAATTTCAGCAGCGAGGGATGGGGCGCTTCCCCCCCCCGGCCTGAATTTTGGCTGGGTGGGGTGCCTCCCCCCGCCAAGAACTTCGGGGGGAGAACCGAAGCACCTCCCCCCCACCGCGAAGCAAGCTGCGGGACCAGGAAAGGGACTTTCATCCATCCTTACCCAGGAGGACGGATTAGAGACATGACCGAAGGGTTGCCTGCACTCATAAAGCCCACTGACAGGTATCCCTTTCTTCTCATCCATGTGGGAACACATGATACCACCAAGCGGAGCTACAAAGAAATCATGTCACACTTTGAAGCTTTGGAAGGAAACTCAAGAAATTTGGGGCCCAGATAGTTTTCTCATCCATCCTTCCAGTAGTTAGAAGAGGGATAGAAAGGGAAACAAAAATACTCCAGGTGAATGACTGGCTATGAAGGTGGTGCCGACGAGAGAGATTTGGATTCTGGAACCATGGGCTATACGTCCTGGAAGATGGACTGTTGGCAAGGGATGGGTTGCACTTCACAAAGGCTGGGAAGAATGTGTTTGGCCACAGCATAAAGAACTTCATCAGGAGGCCTTTAAACTGAATCCTACATGGGAGGGAGATGTAATGTTGGGGGTAAGAATGGATGAAGGCTCATGCTTCACAGTGGAGAGAACAGTTCTAAAAGCGCCCAATAATAGTCTTCAGAAACATGTAGGAAGAAAGCCAAACTATAAAACACATAGTCTTCAATGTCTATACACTAATGCCCAGAGTATGGGAAACAAACAGAATGAACTTGAACTCTTAATACAGGAGGGAAATTATGACTTGATAGGTGCAACTGAAACTTGGTGGGATGACTCTCATGACTGGAATACAGTAATTGAAGGATATAACTTGTTCAAAAAGAACAGGAGGAACAGAAAGGGAGGTGGAGTTGCATGATATAGAGAAGAAGAGAGCTTTGGCTATTGAGCGGTATAGAAATGAAATAAAAAAATAAAAAAATAAATAAAAAATAAAAAAATATGTATCTCTGCACAGAAATACAGGAGGATGAGCTTGGTAGGCCCGTCGAGAGCATCTGGATTAAAATAAATGGAGCAAAGAATAAAAGGAACATGGTGGTCGGAGTCTACTACTCGCCACTAGGGGTGGACGAAAGTCACTTACCTGTCCTTGAAGCTTGTTCGCGGTGGGGGGGAGGTGCTTCGCTGCTCCACCCGTGAAGTTCAGGCTGGGGGGGGAGGCTTCCCGCCTCGCCCGGCCGAAATTCAGGCTGGGGGGGAGGCTTCCCGCCTCGCCCGGCTGAAATTCAGGCCGGGGAGGAGGCGGCTCGCCTCGCCCGGCCACGAACTCCAAAGTTTTTTTTAAAAAAAACAAACGCCCCCATGATAGGCTACGTGATGATTAACGTAGCCTATCACAGCTAGATCTGCAAAGTCAGCCGTGATAGGCTACGTTAATCGTCACATAGCCTATCACGGGTGACTTTAAAAAAAAAAAAGCCCGTACGGATAATGGCGGCCCCCATAGGGAGCCGCCATTCGCATTCCTTATTTGGTCGCTGTAGTCTACGTAAATCTTTACGTAGACTACAGCGAAAATAAGGGCAACGCAAATAGCGTTGCCCTTATTTTCGCTGTAGTCTACTACTACGTAAATCTTTACGTAGACTACAGCGACCAAATAAGGAACGGGAATGGTGGCTCCCTATGGGGGCCGCCATTATCCGTATGCACTTTTTTTTTTTTAAAGTCACCTGTGATAGGCTACGTGACGATTGACGTAGCCTATCACAGCTGACTTTGCAAATCTAGCCGTGATAGGCTACGTTAATCATCACGTAGCCTATCACGGGGGCGTTTTTTTTTTCTTGGAATGGCGGCGGCGGCAGCCAGTCGAAAGACCGGCTGCCGCTCCCGCCCCGCACGAACACCCGCCGAACCGCCGGCCGGACCCGCCGCCGGGAGGGACATTCGACAAAGGTAAGTCCCGTCCCGGGGGGGGGGTGCGGGGGGCGGGGGGGTGCGGAGAATTTCTCCCCGAAACTTGTTCGGGGGGCCGAACACGTTGGCGCTCGGCCCCCCGAAGTTTCACGGAGAAATTCTCCGCCATCCCTACTCGCCACCCAATCAAGGAGAAGACGAGGATGAAACTTTTGAAAAGCAAATTGCCAAGGTTTCAAGGAAGCATGATGTAGTAGTAATGGGGGACTTCAATTTCCCCGATATTTGTTGGCAGACAAATTCTGCAAAACATTGCCCCTCCAAGAGATTCCTGACTTGTGTTGCTGATAACTTCCTCCTACAGAAAGTAGAGGAAGGAACTAGAGGATCAGCTGTCCTTGACTTGATCCTAACCAACAGAGATGACTTAGTGGATAAAGTAGCAGTTACAGGAACTCTGGGGGAAAGTGACCATGTTATACCTGAGTTCTTGGTTATAAAGGAAGCAAAAGCCGAGTGTAGGCAAACACATACCCTGGATTTTAGGAAAGTCAATTTTAATAAACTCAGAATAATGATCAGTAAGGTCCCATGGCAAGCAATGAGAAAAGGAGTCCAAGATGGGTGGGAGTTTTTAAAAAAGGAAATTCTCAAGGCACAATTACAAGCAATTCCAACGAGAAAAAAAGGTGGAAGACAACAGAAGAAGCCAATGTGGCTTCACAAAAAGCTTAGAGATGACCTGAAAATAAAAAAGGACACATACAGGAAGTGGAAGGAAGGCCAAGCTACAAAGGAAGAATACAGGCAGGTAGCACAGAATTGCAGGGATGGCGTCAGGAAGGCTAAAGCTGCACATGAGCTGAGGTTAGCAAGGGATGTTAAAAGCAACAAAAAGGCTTTCTTCAGATACATGCATAGTACACGACAGAGGAAAGAAATGGTGGTTCAACAATTAAATAAGGATGGCAAAATGGTAACAGATGACAAGGAAAAGGCAGAAGTGCTCAATTCCTACTTTGGCTCAGCCTTCTCCCAAAACACGGTATATGAGCCCCCTGGCAAAGGCAAAGTAGAGGCTGAAGGGGCAGGATTGCAGCTTGAGATCGGTGGGCATGTGGTCAAGAAATACCTAATTACTTTGAATGAGTTCAAATCTCCAGGGCCAGATGAACTGCATTCTAGAGTAATAAAGAAACTGGCAGAAGAGCTCTCAGAACCGTTGTCTATTCTCTTTGAGAAATCATGGAAGACGGGTGAAGTGCCAGATGACTGGAGGAGGGCTAACGTTGTCCCTATCTTCAAAAAGGGTAAAAAGGAGGAACCTGGGAACTACAGACCAGTCAG
The DNA here is from genome assembly GCF_057233095.1 of Heloderma suspectum. Taxonomy (NCBI): domain Eukaryota; kingdom Metazoa; phylum Chordata; class Lepidosauria; order Squamata; family Helodermatidae; genus Heloderma; species Heloderma suspectum. The sequence goes on along the minus strand of NC_139460.1, from coordinate 53,472,004 downwards.
TCTGACATCAATCCCTGGGAAAATTCTGGAGCAGATTAAAAAAAGCAATCCATCTGTAAGCACCGTGAAAACAATGTAGTGATTACTCGAAGCCAACATGGATTTGTCAAGAATAAATCCTGCCAGATGAAACTGATCTCATTTTTTGATCAGGTAACCTCCTTTGTGGACTGTTGGAATGCTGTGGACATTATATACCTTGACTTCAGCAAAGCTTTCGACAAAGTGCCCCATGATATCCTGATGAGAAAACTAGCTCAAAGTGGGCTAGATGAAGCAACGATCTGGTGGATCCACAGTTGGCTACAGGATCGGACTCCAAGAGTGCTTATCAGTTGGATCTTCTCAAACTGGGGAGAGGTAACAAGCAGGGTAATGCAGGGCTCAGTCCTGGGCCCAGTGCTCTTCAACATATTTATTAATAATTTGGAGGAGGAGGTGCAGGGAATGCTGATCAGATTTGCAGATGACACAAAATTGGGCGGGATAGTTAATAACTTGGAAGACAGAAACAAAATTCAAAGTGATCTTGATAGGCTAGAGTGCTGGGCAGAAAACAACAGAATGGCATTTAATAGGGATAAATGCCAAGTTCTGCACCTAGGAAAAAGAAACCAAATGCACACTTACAAGATGGGCAATACTTGGCTCAACAATACTACAAGTGAGAAGGATCTTGGAATTGTTGTAGAACACAAGCTGAATATGAGCCAACAACATGATGTGGCTGCAAAAAAGGCAAATGCTATTTTGGGCTGCATTAATAGAAGTATAGCTTCCAAATCCCAGGAAGTACTAGTTCCCCTCTACTCAGCACTGGTTAGGCCTCATCTTGAGTACTGTGTTCAGTTCTGGGCACCACACTTTAAGACGGATGCAGACAAACTGGAGAGGGTTCAGAGGAGGGCAACAAAGATGATCAGTGGACTGGAAACAAAGCCCAATGAAGAGAAACTGAAAGAACTGGGCATGTTTAGCCTTGAGAAGAGAAGACTGAGGGGAGATATGTTAGTGCTCTTCAAGTACTTGAAAGTACCTTGAAAGTTTGTCACAGAGAGGAAGGCCAGGATCTCTTCTTGATCATCCCAGAGTACAGGACACGGAATAATGGGCTCAAGTGACAGGAAGCCAGATTCCACCTGAACATCAGGAGAAACTTCCTGACTTACAGCAATACGACAATGGACCCAATTACCTAGGGAGGTGGTGGGTTCTCCCACACTGGACTGGAGGCATTCAAGATGAAGCTGGACAGCCATCTGTCAGGGATGCTCTGACCTGGATTCCTGCATTGAGCTGGGGGTTGGACTCGACGGTTTTAAGTTATAGGCCCCTTCCAACCTGATGTCAGGGTGGAAACTGAGCCCATAGAGCCCCAGAGCAGTTCTGATTCTGAGGAAGATCAGCAATCCATGGCAGAGGAGCTCGCTCATCTCTCACAAGCACAGCAGCTGGCAGAGATTCCTCCTGCCAGCATTCCTGAAAGAGATAGTGACCCTGGCAGTGAGAGAGTGGTGGAAGGGGGCTTGCTGGGCACTCGACGCAGATGCAGGGAGCAGCGGCAGATGGAAGGAGCCAAAAGGAGGCGCTCCGCTCATTTTGGCGCTAAAACAATGGTTGCGTCCCGAGGACCCAAGGGTAAGAGGGAGGATCTCTCCATAGCCCATAAGTTCAGAGTCTTCCTGCAGTTCTCCTTCAAACGGGGACACTGCCTTACCTGGAGCTTAGGCTACTCTGCTATCTGTCCCCAGTGCAATTCCTTTCTTAGTCGCTAGTGATTAGTATCTGTAAGAGTCATAAAGTAATAAAGGAATAAAGTCTTGGAAAGAATCCTCGTCATCTGTGTCCTGAGTTGGCTATTGGAGGGGACTGTAAGAGGCATCTAGGGTGCTCCTGGCACCCTACTATTCTATGACTATTCTACAATTCTATAGTTGGAACACCTGTCTTCTAGCCAGTGGTAGAGATCTAGTGCAAGGCACATATCTCTATCTGCAAAGGATTTGAGTTGAAGTCTACTGCACTCACTCAAAACATTTCTGTCAGTCTGCCTAGTTCTAGATGTGGAAAATGAAAGCCAATCAGATTGGCTGCTGGTCATGGGTGAGTCCATGCTTGGAAATAATGGAAGTTGGAATGGCATAAGCATACTAGCCCTTATCTGACTTGAAGTGGATTAAGACTTGACTTGAGAGGCCAACAGCCACTTGACATTCATTTTGGAATGAATGGAAAATGGAACTGAACAGGGCTCATTCTGTTCAATTTCCATTCAGTCCAAAGAATTAATGCTTTGAGGAATGAATGGTGGCAAATGGTATGCTTTTCATTACTCTCATTCATGCCTATTCTATTCATTCCTTATTGCTACCATTCAGGGCTGGGGGTTATGCCTTTTTCTAGCCGAGGCAGCAGCAGGGCTGTTTTCGGCAGCTGCTCTGGGCAGATACCACTTTATTTGCCCCAAAGGTCCTGGTTGTTACATAATTCTGAGGGGAAATAGTGGTCACTCACAACAAACAAACAAACAGTCTGTCAGTGCAGAAGAAAAGCAATACTTTGTGGTAAGGGGTTAGTGTCTGCCTGAAGTGGCCACCAAAACCAGCTCAGCTGTTGCCAAGGAAGACATTTTAAAGAAACACTGAAAGAGACAGTGAATATAAATGATAAAACAAGTATTATTTTAATGAATGAATTGCAAAGCAACTGTGATCATGAAGAATGAATTATGAACCAAATAAGACCTTGAGGAGCTGGTTTTTCAGAAGTCTCAGGACATATAATGCTGCCAGGTAAAGTAGCTGTCAGATTAGATCCTTAGAATCTATAAAATTCTAATCTATAAAATCTATAAAATAGATTTAGAATCTATTTTTTTAGAAATCTTAGAATCTATAAAATTCTATAAAATAGAGACTAGAAGGCAGATACCTTCTAGTCTCTATTTTATAGTCTCTATCTCATTTTAGTCCCAAACTTCTATATACTTTTACAGTATAATTTTTATTACTCAGAGTTATTATAGAAATTATGGTTCCAGTCCTGCATATTTTTACACACATGTAATGCCTGCTGACGAGGACATAGAACGGAGAAAAAAAGTTTGTCCTTAGGATTATCACACATTTCCAACCTAAAATGTTATTATATCTTAATATAACCCATAATCCTAGATAAAAATAAATAAATAGATAACCTGATTAAACAAATGACACACAAACATGATGATTTTTCAACAATTACTTATCCACAACTGATTCAGCATTCAGTAGCCAGGTGTGAAAAAGTATGCGAACCTTTAGATTCAGTACGTGGTGGCACTCCCTTGAGCAGCAATGACCTCAAATAAGCATTTCCTGTTGGTCAGTCTCTCATATCAATTTTAAGAAATTTTGGGCCACTCCTCCTTACCTAACTGCTCTATCTCAGTGACATTTGAGGGCTTCCTTGCATGAACAGCTCACTTCAGGTCCTGCCACAACATTTCAATGGGGTTTAGGTTCAGACTTTGACTAGGCCATTCTAAAACAGAGAATTGCTTCTTCCACAGCCATTCTTTTGCAGGTCTGCTTGTATGTTTAGAATCATTGTCATGTTGTATGACCCATTTTCGGTTCAGCTTCAGTTCATGGACAGATGGCCTGACATTCTCCTCTAGAATCTTCTGATACACTGCAGAATGTTCATGGCTGTGTCAATGATGCTAAGCCGTCCAGATCCTGAGGCAGCAAAGCAAGCCCAAACCATCACATTCCCACCACCATGCTTAATGGTTGGGATAAAGTTCTTCTGTTAGAACTCAGTGTTTGTTTTTCACCGAACACGTAACATTTCTCATTGAGGCCAAAAACTTTTACCTTTGACTTGTCTGTCCATAGAACATTGTTCCAGAAGTCTTGGGGATCATCTATGTGAGCTTTTCAGATGGGCAGCAATGTTCTTTTTAGAGAGCAGTGGTATCCTCCTGCCTATCCTCACATGAACACCATTCTCGTTCAGACCTTTTCTGATCATGGAGTCATGAACACTCACATTACCTAAGGCAAGAGTGGCCTGCAGATCCTTGGATGTTACTCTGGGGTTCTTTTTGACTTCCTGGATGATGCACTGGTTTGTTCTTGGAGACATTTTGGTAGGATGACTGCTCCTGGGTAGTATGACTGTGGTCTTGAATGAACCTTCTCCATCTGTCTGTTAGTTTGGTGGAGCTCCAAACCTTTAGAATTTTTTTTGTAACCTTTTCTAGACTGTTGAGCATGACAATAATTGCTTTTCTGAGGTCCTCAGAGAAGTCTTTTGATCATAGCATGACATTTTTCCACAGAACCATATGGTGAAGACCAAACTCACAAAGTTTCTGATACTTTTGTATGGTGGGGCCTTCCAAACTCACCTGACTCTAATTATTCCCTTTAATTGAGCTGATGCAACCAGGGGTTCACTTACTTTTGTACATACCCTAACTCTTAAGTATGCATTGTTTGCTTAATTTATATATTGTTTTATTTCACCAGAGATGGAATTGGCTAATATAAACCCTATTGGATATTTAGAAAAGGACTGGTTTTGATTCTCAAAGGTTAGCATGGTAAACCTATGGAATTTCTGTAATTATCATTAGGGTTCACAAACTTTTTCTCACCGCTGTATTCTCATAACTGGGTGCAGTCATAGAGCATAAATGGTTTGTTGTTCCTGTTGTTTAACAAAACCAGAAAATATAATTTACTCATAAAACGATACTATACATGACCAGTATATTCCTCATATTGGCTGTGCCCCTCAGAATTTTAGATACATGAAAGAACCATTGAAATCAACAGCATTTGTGCACATATAGGTTCTTAGCAATGGTTTTCAAATTGTGTTCTATGGAATCTGGAATTCCTTGGGAGGTCATCAGCGATTCTCCAATGACAAGATCAATAATGGCAGATAAGTTTCCTTGAAAGATTATTGGGCACCACTAATGATATGCAGCCACAGAAAAGTGTTGGGGGGTGTTCTGAGGTACATTTTCAGATCTTCGGGGGAAACAATGAGGCCCGCCCAACAGGCTTGGCAAGCAATGCCCCATGGAAACTGAATATCCATTCTAGAATGTGTCTCAGAATCCTTTGCAACATGAGTGTGTGTGTGTCTGAATGCGCATGCACGTGTGGTTAACATGCAGATGTTCCTTGTCACAAAAGCTGGGGGGAAGAGTTCCATGAAAGTAGAAAGTATGGAAACTTCTGGTTTCCTGTTTGTGGGATGGGTTAGACTAGGAATGTACAAGAATTTTGTTCCTGTTAACAAATCATGCCAAATGTGTCCCTGTCACAACCCCAAATGCAAACACAAGCAGAAGCATAATTCCGGGAATTTTTTGCAATTTCCTGAGCTTGCACACTTGCACAAATGTGCACTTCCAAAAATGCACACACATACCCCAAACCTGCATTTTCATGCTTTAGCCTATGGAAATGCTTTCATGCTTTAGCCTAGGAAATATGCATTTGGGGTGCATGCTTGGAAAAGTGTAAATTTTTCATATTTGAAAATGTGTACTTTCCCTTACACAAAAAAGGTTGCTCATATTTCAGGAGCAAGAACCAAGTGAGAGGAGCACTGAGGTGGAAAACAGAGAACCTCGCCAAGCTTGAACCCTGCCCGTTCTCCCATCCCTAGTGTTGATTAGCCTTAATGCTGGAATTCGGCACAGCTATCAGAATATGCACCCTAACTGATTTCAGCATGACGTATGTGGGGATGGTTGTATGCAAGACTGGAACCATAACTTCTGTATGAATAGGACTTCACCCTTCAGGTTTTATAATGTTTTTTGTTTCATTGTTGAGACCTGGACTGTTAAACACAAATCCCAAAGAAATACTGTGGTTATTCTGGCTGATATGATTAGCAGTGAATTTTCCCCCAGTGTTTCTAAAGAAAATGGGAAATGAAATGCTAACCATTGCAGAGAAAGCCAAGAACAGATACAACCCAGCCTCCAGGAAATAAGCCTTGCTTAAATATAAGCACACGCTTACATGTTTTGCTGAACCAAGGCCTCAATCAGTAATGCAGGGCTGGTAAATTGCCTTATAAATAGTAGAAATATCCTTCCTGACCCCCTGCAGGCAATCAGCTTAGTTTCCGAAGCATGAAATTTTCAGTTGCCTTATCTTAGCTTGCATACTACTGTACCTACAAATGTTATTATTGGTCATAAATTTACCATCCCCGTTTTAGAAAACTCTGGCCCCGCATTTTGCCTGGCTCATGCAGAAGTGCCTCTTGTGGATCCAATGGCCACACACACACACACACACACACACACACACTTTTAATGTAATTTGGGCAAAGCAGGAACAAAAGACATAGTCGAAGATGCTATTGGCAAATATTAATTTTCACTTACCTTGATATCAGTTATATCATAGTTAGAACAAATATGGATGATAAAATCTCACTTTTGTTATGTAAAAGTAATACTTTGAAAATGAATTGAGTTCTGCATGTCCTGAGGCATGTGTGAAGATTTTATACCTGCTACCAAATCATAAAGAGAACTTTAGTGCCTCCTCAATTACAGATTTTTCCTAACCTAATTAAAGTTGCCACCTGGCCTGTTTTACATTATCTCAGCCCACAACTCACTCTCTCTCTCTCTCTCTCTCTCTCTCTTTCCCAAACATGAAAGCAATCTGAATTTCAGCAGAAGCTGTTTTATAGGTTTTAATATCTTCACTGAATTCATGGAAACTTAGTGAGCTAAACTGAGAGAATAATGGATGAGCTTGAGATCATTAAGCCAATGTTATATATGAGAATAACATTCAAACTGAGAAGGATTGGATAGGGAGAGATGCAAAGAATTTATTTTTTAGGAGAGTGTAAAATTGGTAGAGTATATGTAAGGGTGGAAGGAAAGATTGCAGCCTTCTGTCGGGATGATGGGCAGAACCACTGGTCCCATCCTGTATGGTACTTCGGCAGAGATAATTCATTCAATTTCTCCAAAATTCCATAGGGGGATTGAGGAAGCCAGAATACCTTCTACAATTCACTCATGCTGCAAGGGTGCAGTGTTTTTATGGACTCCTTTTATGGACTTGCTACATCACAGATATTCCATCTCAGGATGTGGAGTATTCTCAGCCGGCTAGGAGGCAAGAGAGGTGTGAGGCAGTAAGGACTAATAAAATGTAACTTCCTTGATGAATCAGAGGCCCTTAGGGTGAGAGGCAGGGATCTAATATTTGACTGCTGTCTCACATCATGTTGTCAGCCCTTCAGCAATATAACGAGGGGGCAGTGTTTTGACTGCATTGCAACCCTTCCCTCTTGGGATGTGGACTGAGCTCTGAATTCAAGGAGGAAAGGTCTCTGATCCTTCAAAAAGAAAGGTAAAAGCTCCCACCGGTAGAACAGATACTGAAGACCTTGGGATAAAATGATAGGTTGGTACAGCCATCACAAGTAATTGACTGCTTTCTATCATGCTTTTTATGAATGTTTCAAGGCAGCTAACAGTAAAATAAAACAGAATAATACAAATGCAATTTTAAAACCCCAGCATGCTGCAGGAAAACAAAAATCTTGAGAGCAGAGACAAAAAAATTGAGCCCAGTTTTCAATCTAAGAATAAAGCCAATATCGACTTCTTTTGGCTGACCCCAAAGCAAAATAATCAACATGATATATGCCTTAATTACATTATTTCTTCCTCTTCTCTAGGTATCACATTAGCCCCTTTATAACTAAAGTTCAGGTCGTGTTGCCATGGGTTGCTTTTTTGCACTTCGCCATTGTCCAGTCATTTGAGCAATCTAAAAGAGATTTTTAAAAGTAAAATTAAGCCACTTGCAGACTGAAAACATGCACAGCCCCAAACAAAATATCAAATGGCCCAAGCTGGGCCTACCTTTCAGCTTAACCAATGGCTAAAATGTTTCTCCAAAGGCACCCTTCCCCTTTTCTCATCATTGATTTATCTTTTTCTCTGCACTGCAGCTGTCACTGTTTCTTGCCAGTGTTCAAGCTGATATCTTTAATTTACTCCAAGACAAGGGCATTTAAAATTAAGAATCCAGTGCTGATAGAGTGTGTCCCATGTTCTGTGTCTCCAAAAGGAGAACTACGTGCCACTTCTGTTTAGCTACAAGGGCCTGTTTCTTTGGGGAGGGACCATCACTCAGTGGTAGAGCCCATGCTTTGCATGCAGAAGGTCATGTATGAGCTCCAAGTAAAGCAGGAAAGGCTCCTGTATGAAACCCTAGAGAGCCACTGATGGTCAGTGGGTTTGACTGAAATATCTGTCTGTGTAAGAGGGTAGGTGGGAACTGACTTCCACACCAACGCCTCTTCCCTGGAAGCTGACCTTTCTGCCTCTTCTCCCAACTAAACTTAAAAGCCCCTGCCCCGACACACACACACACAGAAACACACCCCTCCCTGAGTGTCAGGGACTCTACTGAATGGGGTGGGCAATTTTGCACAGGACCAACATGAAAGAGGGAGGTTGCAGAAAATTGGATGGAGTTGGAGCCATTTTCTGTGACTGGGGAGCAAGATGTGTCCACCCAATTTTCCATGTACTTCCTCTTCCTCCTCAGCCCCCTGTGTCACAACCCACCCCACTCATCAGGGTGCCACAGCCCTTGGGAGAGCATTGGGGGGATTCTGGGGCTGGTGGGGTGAGGAGGAGGCAGGAAAGTCAGCTTCCCACCAACCTCCTTCAGTGGGCAGACATCTAGATTCAACCCAGTGTAGATAATATAGAGCTGGATGGAACAATGGTCTGACTCCATATGCGGCAGCTTTCTCTGTTCCAGTTGCGCATATAGAAGGCTACCATCATACCTGTCCCCACAAAATCAGTAACCAGAAATACATACATACATTCAAGCAAATGTTTATTATCTACTGCCTGGAACAGAGTTACTAGAAAATTATGTATAAAGACCATGGCCTCAATCCAACGCAGAGTTAGTTTACTACACAACATATTTATTGTGTACTCATCATTCTACTCATGGCTTTTTTATGGTTTCTTTAGATGATGTCATGACACTCCAGCTGTGCTTCTGTTTTTAAGCAGCACTTTTGGCAAGGTTTTTTTAGACCAGGGAAAATGTGGGGAAAAAAATTCCACTTGTGTAATTCTCCTGTTCTATACCACAATGACACCTAGAGGTTACATAGTGGAAAAGCAGGAAAGGCAATGCTTTTTTTTTTTTTTGGTAGGGTTCTGATCTGAACTGTGCAATGGAACTGAAAGTAGGGAGGGGCGGAACGCTTACTTGCCTTCTGGGGAGGTGTCTGCAGGTGGGGAGGCGATCCATCCCTCCAGCCCAGAATCCTGGCTGGCCAGCTCTGCTCTGCAGCAATTCTGCAGAGCCGCTGGCCGGCTCCAAAGTGCCAGTGATACGGCTGCCATTGCCATATTGCTGGCTGAGGCGGACTGTCTCCAGACTCAAATGGCATCCTGGATGCCATTTGCGGCTGTAAAGGTCTTAGTTTAAGGTAAATGCAGCCATTTACCTTATGCAGCATGAAAAAATACAGGCATTTACCAAATGCAGCATGAAAAAATAGGGCCGCAAATGGCGTAGTGGACGCCATTTGTGTCCAGAGACAGTCCCCCTCAGCCTGCGATATGGCAATTATGGCCATATCGCTGGCGCTCCGGAGCCAGCTGGCGGCTCTGCAAGATTGCCACAAGGAGGATCTGGCTCTGGATGGGTCCTCAAGGAGGCAGAGGTGAGTGGTGCTGTTCTGCCACGGACTCCAGGGGGTCCATGGCAGAATTCTTCGCCATCCCTAACTGAAAGTAGATATAGAGGATTAACAATCTTGTGTAGAAAAGCTCTTAGGTATGCTTAAGCCTTGTTAATTCCAGTGGGACTTGAATGTACTTAACTGTACACTAGATTGTGGCCACCATTCACAACACTTATACATATGTTTACTGAATGCCCCAATGGAGAAATAATAGCATGTGTAATGAATTGGGGGCCCATTTGTCCAAGTATAAACTCTTCAGGAAATGATTTGGCTATAGCCAACTGGAGCATCATAGGTAGTAATTGATCCCCATACAGCTCAGAGCTGTGGAAGGAAGAGATGGTGTGCAACTGTTCACATCTGGTTTCGTGGATAAATTAAATCTTGCATTGCTTGTTAGTGGAGAACATACACTACCAAATCAAGTATTTTCTCAGTGGTAGAATATATTCATAAGGTGTTAATGGATACCGATGGCCCTTTTTGTACTGCCTGGATTCATTTTCTACTGTGCCTTATATATTAAGAATTCTCAATCCACTGGCAGATAATTGCATCCAGGCAAAGAAAACACACACACACACACACACACACACACACACATATTCTTACATTGCTGATCTGAATCCAGCAAAATGTGCATGTAAGGATTCTTAAGCCCACTTGAATTCTTCTTCACCAACTTGGTCATCTTTTCAACAGTATGTGATAAAGGTCATCTTTTCACACTAAGATATAACAGAAGGAAAAGGTAATTTATTTTCCAGCAAGATGTTATACACTGCAGCTAGATTAATGATTTGACTCAGTAGCTTTGCCTAGAGTTTGCTAAGTGGCTAAGATGTGCGCTAACCCTACCTGCTATTCCTTGTAGAGATGGGGGTGAGTAGGTGGGTGAATTCATTTGAATTGCATTTTAATGTGAATTTACCCGATTTCCCACTTTCAGATAAAATGAAACCAAAACTGTTTAGTACAGTCTATGATTAAATTGAGAATACAAGGTATGGAAAATATATATACAGAGACATATAGAGCAGTATACCACCAATACATCACAAATATGTTAACTGGATTCCCAACTCAACTGCAACTGAAAAATAAACAAACAGTAAACATTTCAGTAACTACAAGGATGATGTCAGCTAAACAACAAGATACATAAAACAAATTGTCTCTTCCAGGCAGCGTAGATCATAGAGGTGTAATCAGTGCCCTCCTAATACCCCAATAGAAATTACAAGGCAGTAAGACATGCTTTATAGTCTTGGAGGGAGCAATCCTATGGCCACTAGTCAGTGGCTAGAAGGCCATTGGATATGTCGGTTTCTGGGAACCGACCTCAGAGCCTGTGTTCCAAGGTCACTTCCTCGCAGGCAGCTCAGAATGACCCCATGCTCCATGCTCAGAAGAGGAGTGCAGAGGAGCAAAAACGGGCATTCTGGGGGGGGGGGTTCCAATGCGGGGAAGTGGAAATGACGGTATGACACATACTGTGTATCATCCGACAGCCGCTTCCCCTGCTCTGCGTTCTTGCAGCTAGACAGCTGAAATCAGCTGTCTACCTGCAAATGAAGGGCAGCTGATGTGCTGAGGGGACGATCCCCACTGCGATTCTCCTGCCCTGCATTGGATTGGAGGTCGTCCCTGAGTTCAGGGGCGGCTGCCTATCCCCATAGGATTGCACCCTAAATCTCCTGAAGCACAAGGACAATAAGGCTGCAATGAAAAACCCTTGTTGAACATCCTCTCTAACATGGCAGATGGTAGAACATTCATATGGGCCAACGTAAAGGTAACTCAAAGCTTATAAACATATACAGTTCTTAAATAATTAGCCCCTTTACTCCCAGTTGGGAACTGAATAAGGATATTAACTTTTGCTGTTCAGTATCATATAATCTTAATAACAGAAGTTATTTTGCTTTTTCCTTACCCAGAGGGGAAAAGAAGTTCAAAAAGAGAAGTTCCTATTTGCATTATTTTACAGTGTACAGCCTTCACTCATATATTGTCTATCGGAATCTTACCAGACCAAGAATCCTATTGGTCAAAACAAAACTTCATTTCCCATTAGGGATGTCAGAGAATTCCGCCACGATCTCGGTGAGGCCGAATGCCAGTGCATTCGGCCCCCCGAACTCCATGGCGGAACGGCCTGCCACCCCCCCGCCCCCCCGCGGATCCCCCCCGGGACGAGACTCGCCTGGGGCAGATCTTCCGGGTGGCGGCAGCTCCATTTCCAGGCTTGTGTGTAAAAAAAAAAAAAAAAAAAAAGACATGATAGGCTACGTAAAGATTTACGTAGCCTATCATGGCTAGGTTTAAAAAAAAAGAAAATAAAAAGACGTGATAGGCTAGGTAAATCTTTACGTAGCCTATCATGGTTGGGTGGGTTTAAAAAAAAACAACCGCGTACGCAAATGGCGGCGGCTACGGCCGCCTCCATTTGCGTTCCTTCTTTTTACCGTCTTAATCTACGTAAATATTTATGTAGACTATGACAGCGAAAATCAAGGGGAATGCAAATAGCGTAGCAGGTGCTATTTGCGTCCCCTTTTGATTCACCATTTTAGCCTACGTAAATATTTACGTAGGCTAAAACGGTGAATGAAAAAGGGACGCAAATAGCGCCCGCTACGCTATTTGCGTTCCCTTTATTTTCGCCATCATAGTCTACGTAAATATTTACATAGATTAAGACGGCCAAAAAGAAGGAACACAAATGGTGGCGGCCGTAGCCGCCGCCATTTGCGTATGCATTTTTTTGTGTGTTTTTTTTACCCAGAGCCCTCTGTGGCCGAAAATCCGGCTGCGGACGACTCTGGCCTTGCCGTTGGAGGATTCCGAGGGGAGGAATGGAGTGCCTCCCCCCCACCATCAACATAATCCGTGAAAGGTAAGTCACTTTCATACATCCCTATTTTCCATAGGGATGGCAGAGAATTCCGCCATGGATCTCGGTGAGGCCAAATGCCAGTGCATTCGGCCCTGGAACTCCATGGTAGAACGGCCTGCCACCCCCCACCCCCCCATGGATCCCCCCCAGGATGAGACTTACCTGGGGCGGATCTTCCGGGTGGCGGTGGCTCCGGTGGCGGCTGCGGCTGGTCTTCTGAACGGCTGCCGCCGCCGCCATTTGCAGTGTTGTCTGGTAAAAATACAACAACGACGTGCTAGACTACGTAAAGATTTACATAGCCTATCATGGCTGGGTTTAAAAAAAAACAACCCGCATACGCAAATGGCGGCAGCGACGGCTGCCACCATTTGCGTTCCTTATTTTTGGCTTTCTTAAGCTATGTAAATGTTTATGTAGGCTAAAACAGTGAATCAAAAAGGGACACAAATAGCGCCCGCTACGCTATTTGCATTCCCCTTTATTTTCACTGTCATAGTCTACGTAAATATTTATGTAGATTAAGATGGCCAAAAATAAGGAACGCAAATGGCAGCAGCTGTAGCCACTGCCATTTGCGTATGCGGAGTTTCCCCCCCCCCAGAGCCCTCCGTGGCTGGAAATCTGGCTGCGGACAGCTCTGGCCTGGGCTGGGCCTGGCCGGCTGCTCCGCAGAGCTGCCGTGGAGCACAGCCAGCCATGGAGGATTCCGGAGGGGAGGAACGGATCGCCTCCCCCCCATCAAGGATTCTGGGGGGAGGGATGGAATGCCTCCCCCCCCCCACCATCAACATAATCCGCGGAAAGGTAAGTGACTTTCATATATCCCTAATTTCCCACTTTCAAACTAATAGATGAACTGAAACTCAGCTTTCCTTTGAAATGTGAACTTCTCCAAATCTTGCAATGGAGCTTTCTAACCAAAAAGTGCATACAAAAATGTATATATTCGTGAAAATATAAATTAAATGCATTATACTAGGAAAATTGCTTATAAAATGTGTCTATTAAGCAAAAATCTACACAAAATTGCATAGATTTAGAGAAATGCACATTGAAATGTGTATGAATTTTCATGCAAAGGTTTTTTAAACATCTCAATGTTCAGGATGAACCAAAGTTGAGATTGGAAAACTGAGAAACTGAGAGAACCTGAAACTGACATTTCTCTGTCTAGACACTAGGCCATAGGATTGCTCTCTAAAACGATTGTCCACTTCTTGTGCCTGGGATAATAGAAGAAGAATTAGTTTCTAAATTCTTAAGTTATCGAAGCAAGGAAGTAAGGATAGAATCATAGAATCGTAGAATAGTAGGGTTGGATGGGGCCTACAAGACCGTCGAGTCCAACCTCCTGCACAATGCAGGAATCCAAGTCAGAGCATCCCTGACAGATGGCTGTCCACTCTAGGGTTGGCAGAGAATTTCTCCCCGAAACATCGGGGGGCTGAGCGCCAACGTGTTCGGCCCCCCGAAGAAGTTTCGGGGAGAAATTCTCTGCCCCCCCGCCCCCCGCCCGGGATGGGACTTCCCTTTCCCTTATTTTCGCCGTAGTCTACATAATCTTTACGTAGACTACAGCGACCAAATAAGGAACGCGAATGGCAGCTCCCTATGGGGGCCGCCATTTGCGTACGCGCTTTTTTTTTTTTTAAAGTCACCCGTGATAGGCTACGTAATGATTTACGTAGCCTATCATGGCTGACTTTGCAGATCTAGCCATGATGGGCTACGTTAATCGTCACGTAGCCTATCACGGGGGTGTGTTGTTGTTTTTTTAACTTTTTATTTCGCGGCCGGGTGAGGCGAGGCGCCTCCCCCCCGGCCTGAATTTCGGCTGGGCGAGGCGGGAAGCCTCCCCCCCGGCCTGAACTTTGGGGGGAGAGCAGCGAAGCGCCTCCCCCCCACCGCAAAAAGCTGCGAGACCAGGTAAGTGGCTTTCGTGCACTCCTAGTCCACTCCAGCCTCATCTTGAATGCCTCCAACATGGGAGAACCCACTACCTCCCTAGGTAATTGATTCCAGTGTTGTATTGCTCTAACAGTCAGGAAGTTTTCCTTATAGCCGGAATCTGGCTTCCTGTAACTTGAGCCCATTATTCCATGTCCTGCATTCTTGGATGATCAAGAAGAGATCCTGGCCTTCCTTTCTGTGACAACCTGTCAAGTACTTGAAGAGCACTATCATATCTCCCCTCAGTCTTCTCTTCTCAAGGCTAAACATGCCCAGTTCTTTCATAGGGCGCAGAGGAGGGGAACAAAGATGATCAGGGGACTGGAAACAAAGCCCTGTGAAAGAACTGGGCTAGTTCCTTGCTTTGATAATTTAAGAATTTAGAAACGAATACTTCTTCTATTATCCCAGGCACAAGAAGTGGATAATCTTTTAAGAGAACAATCCTATGGCCTAGTGTCTAGATGGCCATAGAATTTTTTGGTTTCTGGGAATCAAGCTCCCCATCCCCTCCCCCACCATTTTGTAGGCAGCACAGTTCTTCCCAATCTTCACGTTTGTAACCACAGTGTGGAGAAGGAAAAAGGGGCATTCCCATGGGCGGGGAGGAGAAGAGACTGTGGAAAAGTCATTACGATGGTCCCTTTGTACCATGAGGCCTTCCCCCCTCTCACTCCGAGGTCCCCAGCTAGAGAGCCAAAATTGGCTGTCTAGCCACAAATGCAGGGTAGCCAGAGTGCAGAGGAGAGGATCTCCTCTGTGTTCTGCCCACCCTGCATTGATAGTTGGCCACCTCCGAGTTCAGAGGCAGCCTACTATCCCCATAGGATTGCAACCTTTGTTTATTTTACTTTGTTTAAGAAGGGGAGGTGGCCTTAGTCAGTATATGATATTTTGCTATTGATGGGTCTGTCTACAGACTCAAACTGTCTATTTTTGCTCAGATCTCATTTTTCCAAGCTTAAGTTAGTTTTATCCTATTCCTGCATTAGCTTGTGATTTTTTTTTTAAAGTTCACAAGAAAATTCATAAGCATTTTTGCATGCATTTTTATCATTAATTTATTATTAACATTTCTATACTGCCTTATTTACTACAAAACCATCAAGGTGATGCACAGGAATTTAAAACAATAAAACCTCAACCCTATAAAAATAAGAACGTTAAAAACAGTAAAACATTATAACATGAGAATAACTACATAATTTAAATAGCTAGATTTTAATTTTATTTTTAAATAGAGATACACCCTGTGTAAAAGCCAAGTGAATGGGAGGTAGGGATGGCAGAGAATTCCGCCACGGATTCCAGTGAGGCTAGATTCTTTAGAGTCCAGCCCCCCGGAATCCATGGCGGAATGGCCTCCTGCCCCCCTGCGGACTCCCCCCGGGACGGCACTTAACTGGGGCGGATGTGGCGGATTTGGCAGCGGTGGATTCGGTGGCAGTGGTTCTGCTAGCCAGCCACGGCCGGGCTGCTGCTGCCACCATTGCTGTCCTTGCAGCCGTGATAGGCTACGTAAGAATTTACATAGCCTATCACAGCTGGGGGAAGAAAAAAACAACCACCCAGCATACGCAAATGATGGTGGCAGCTATGGCGGCCGCCATTTGCGTTCCCTATTTTTTGCCAATTTATCTTACGTAAATATTTATGTAATATAAAACAGCAAAAAAAAAGGGGGAACTGAAATAGCGTAGTGGACGCTATTTGCGTTCCTTTATTTTTCGCCGTTCTAGCCTATGTAAATATTTACATAAGATAAATCAGTGAAAAATAGGGAACGTAAATATTTACGTAGGCTAGAATGGCGAAAAATAAAGGAATGCAAATAGCGTCCACTACGCTATTTGCGTTCCCCTTTTTTTCGCCATTTTATCTTATGTAAATATTTATGTAAGATAAATCGGCAAAAAATAGGGAATGCAAATGGCGGCCGCCGTAGCCGCCGCCATTTCCGTACGTTGGTTTGTTTATTTTTTGCTCAGCCGTGATAGGCTACGTAAAGACTTACGCAGGCTATCACGGCTGCCTGGCTGGACACAAACATAGCCATTTGCGTCCACACCAGCCAGTCCATGGCCGGAAATCCAGCTACGGATGGCCCTGGCTGGCTGCTCCGCGGAGCTGCCGTGGAGCAGAGCTGGCCATCAAGGATTCCAGGGGGGGAGGACCGGATCGCCTCCCCCCCATTGAGGATTCCGTGGGGAGGGACGGAGCGCCTCCCCCCCCCATGAACAGAATCCGCGAAAAGGTACGTGACTTTCGTACATCCCTAATGGGAGGTAATTACAGGTCTTGAGGGACTGCATTTCACATTTTGGGAGTGATACAGGAGGAAATGTTTTCACTCATGCCTGACATACGGGCATCTGTGGGTAATGGTGCCCTCAAAGGGTCCTTTTCCCTAATATGTGCCTTTTTGTACACATGTTTTCCTACGTACGCAATCTTTGGCAAGCAGTGTTCCCTAATATAATGTGTTTTTGTGTTATTTTCACTAATGTATGCAATTTTATGCACATGTTTCCCGAATATACTAGGGATGCACGAAAGTCACTTGCCTGGTCTCGCAGCTTGCTTCGCGGTGGGGGGGAGGCACTTTGCTGCTCCCCCTGAAGTTCAGGCCGGGGGGGGAGGCTTCCCTCCTCGCCCGGCCGAAATTCAGGCCAGGAGGGAGGCTTTCCGCCTCGCCCGGACAAAATTCAGGCCGGGGAGAAGCGCTCCATCTCCCCGGCCGCGAACTTCAAAAGAAAAACAAAAACAAAAAAATGCCCCTGTGATAGGCTACGTAACAATTAACGTAGCCTATCATGGCTAGATAGTGATATCTATGTTAATCGTCACGTAGCCTATCACGGGTGACTTTGAAAAAAAAAAAAAGCGCTTACGCAAATGGCAGCCCCCATAGGGAGCCGCCATTCACATTCCTTATTTGTTCCCTGTAGTCTACGTAAAGATTTACATAGACTACGGCGAAAATAAGGGCAACGCTTATTTTTTTTTTTACTTTGCTTGTAATGGCGGCGGCGGCAGCCGGTCGAAAGACCGGCTGCCGCCCCCGCCCCTGACGAAGACCTGCCGAACCGCCGCCGGGACCCGCCGCCGGGAGGGACATTCGTGAAAGGCAAGTCCCATCCGGGGGGGGCGGGGGGGGCGGAGAATTTCTCCCCGAACAACCTTCGGAGGACCAAATGCATTGGCGCTCGGCCCCCCGAAGTTTTGGGGAGAAATTCTCCCCCATCCCTAGAATATACACATTTTTGTATACAGTGTTTCATTGAAGAACTGGATCGCAACATTCAGAAAAGCACAAATATAATTGCATTTCAGTTTGCATATTGGTTTGGAAAGAGTAAATTAGATAATTTCACATTAAAATGCAAATCAAACAAATTTATCCTTCATCCTCTAGGTACTCAGAAGTTGTTCCACAGACCTAACTAGACAGTTCTGGGGTGAGATGTAAGTCCTAGTCCTCTGTAAAATAAATAAATAAATAAATAAATCTTCCATTTAATTATGTTTGTGTTGTTTTCCGGGATGGGGAATTGCTTCTAGAGGGGAAAAGACAGCATAAAGTTAGGTTAGTGCTAAAATGAGACTCTCATGTGGATATTGGGTATTGGAACACTTTAGCAATCCGTACCAGGCGTTATGAGTATTATTCATTGATGAAGGTAGTTTCAAGTCTGCATGTAGAATTATTTGCAAAGTCATATTGTGTCTATTTTTGTTTTTCTTTCACTTGGCCCCCTCATAAAGCCAGATGATTTTGAGCTCCCAGGCTTTTACGTTAATGGCTGCTCCAATCTAGCGGCATTCAAAATCCTATTCCAAATGGGATCTGAAGGAGAACACAGTCTGTAACCTATCTGGATGATTTCTTTTTTAGACAGGCTTCAATAACATTAATATATGCAAGAAATTGTTTCATGCTTTTTAAATGCTTAGAGGAGGAGAGCTAGCTAGGAGGGCTAAACACTGATTGGAGGAAAGGGGGAAATGATCCATACTGTCTGTTAACAATTCTGAATAGGGAATAGAATGCTAAAACGACAGAATGCTAGTTAGCAAAGGGGAGAAGGAAATTGGCTGGGTGTATGATTTCAAGCATGAAGATAAAGGGAAGCATCACTCAGGAAGGGGTAGCTGTGCCACTCACTCAGCTTTCCCACCCCCTTTGTCCTCTGTTACTACTGAGCATAGAGATCACATCTGCCACTTAGAAGGCAAACTGCTGCCTGTACAAATCGGAAGGACACCGCTATGGCGGGACTGTCTCACATCATTTGGCCCCAATGGAGTTCATGTAATTGCATATTGGGGCTGACAGTGTTAATGCGTAGGCAGACTGACAGTAGGTAATAGAGGCCCATCTATGGCTGGCAGCCCAGACTGATCAGATGGGGAAGGCAGTTGGCTTGCTCTTTGGCAAGAGTTCAGGGCTGGAATTAGATGGCATATCCCACACCAACCTTCCACCATTGCTAGATCAGAGCAAAAGTGTCCTTTATGTTGGATGGGTTTATGGAATGGAAAACAAACATACACACACACACACTAAAGGGAAGGTGAGGACCCTCAGACAAAATAAAAGTGGGGCATATATAGTGAAAAGTTTTAGTGCATTGTTCTGAGATACCAAAAACATATATAGTGATGTAGCATGACAAACAATCCTTTCAGAATCATCATCTCTGTAATTATTTAAAAGGAAAAAAGTGAAATGGCATATGGCATATTATACACATGCAGATTTGCTGAAGAATTCTTCCTGATACCTCACTGAGTTTGCTAACTGGCTTTTCCAGATGTTTTTGTGCATAAGGTCTCCCTCAAGGTCTTGTCCATCAGTGAGAAGGAAAGATATGAGGCCATAGGACGCCTTGCACGATTTTGCTACAGAAGGAACTTGGATTAGCTTCTTGAGAAAAACTGTCAAGAATGGGGGGAAAGCGGGATAATGTAGCTAGAGCTAAGAAGTGTTAAGTCCCATTCTTTTCAATGAGAGAGTTGATCAAAACAGCTTACAAAATATAAAAAGCAGGAAAAAAATAACCTATCATTAAAACAAATTTACAACAACCTAGAAGCAGCAGCAAAGACAAAAACAGAAAGAGCCAAAAAAACTAACAATCAATCAACAACATTAAGGGTGTGCTCCTACTGAATTGCCACCCACCAGATGAAGCCTCTGATCTAGCAGAGAGGGGGAGCATTGGAGATGATTTTTGCCTCTCCGTCCTCTGTTGCAATTTTCCCCTCTAGACAAGCCTCTGAGCCCATCTAGAGGAATCAGACAGCTGGGGACAGGGCTGGGGCTTGAGAGGCAATAGGATCCAGCAGATCCCAGCCTTTCCTCTGTCCTCCCTTCCCTGCCCACTGGAATGCCCCCTTTTCTCCCTTCCCAAAGTTGCCCAAGGTTGCTTTTGTGACCTCAAGAAGCAGTTGCCTTGGTTCTTTCTGTGGTGGCTGCGAGGGTGTGGGGAATGGTGCAGGGGGATAACTCTGAACACAGTTGTAGGAGTGACTACAGTGGGACACAGATAAAGAAGAAGGTGACCTAACCTCTTGGGGTAGAGTTCCACATACGGGGTGCCACCACTGGAAAAGCCATTTTGCGCATTGCCACCAACCATGCCTCTGACAGTAATTGCACATGCAAGGTGAGTGAAACAGCTGATCTTAAAGGAGAGGCCGATTCAAATGGGAGGAGACGGTCCTTCAAGTAGCCAGGTCCTGAGCCATTTCGGGATTTATAGGCAGGGATGTATGAAACCTCCCTTACCTGGCTCTGCCAGTTTCCGCTGGGGTGGGGAGGTGCTCCGTCCCTCCCCCTGGAATCCTGGCCGGCCGGCTCCGCTCCGCGGGGATTCAGTGGAGCCGCCGGCTGGCTAGCAAGGACGCAAATGGTGGCGGCCATAGCTGCCGCCGTTTGCATCCCTGTATTCAGCCATGATAGGCTACGTAAAGACTTACGTAGCCTATCACGTCTGGGTTAAAAAACACACACACAACCCAATGCATACGCAAATGACGGCGGCTATGGCCACCGCCATTTGCGTTCCTTATTTTTGGCCATCTTAGTCTACGTAAATATTTATGTAGACTAAGACGGCGAAACTAAGGGGAAACGCAAATAGCATAGCGGACGCTATTTGCGTTCCCCCTTATTTTCACCATCTTAGTCTACGTAAATATTTACGTAGACTAAGACAACCAAAAAAAGGGAACTCAAATTGCGGCAGCCATAGCCACCGCCATTTGCATATGTGTTTGTTTGTTTAACCCAGACGTGATAGGCTACATAAGTCTTCACATAGCCTATCATGACTGGGGGGGGGGGAAGAATGCAAATGGCAGTGGCGGTAGCGGCAGTGGCGGTAGCTGCCACCGCCGCCAAAGCTGCCGCTGGAGCCACTGCCGTCCAGAACATCCGGCCCAGGTAAGTCTCATCCCGAGGGGGATCTACGGGGGGGCAGGGGGCAGGCCGTTCTGGGGGTTCGGGGGGCCAAATGCACTGGCATTCAGCCTCACCGAGATCCATGGCGGAATTCTCTGACATCCTTATTTATAGGTAATAACCAGCTCCTTGAATTGCTCTTGGAAATGAACTATAGCCAGTTCAATAAAGGCGTCATGTGATCCCAGCACTTTGCCTCAGTCAACATTCTAGTGGCAGCAGAATTCTGTACTAGTTGAAGTTTCTGAATCATTTTCAGGGGCAGACCTATGGAAGGTACAGTAGTCCAACTGATATGCAGCTAATGCCTGTAGGACCTTGGCCAGGTCTGACTGTACCAGGAACAGACATAGCTAGTGCACGAGCTGATGCTGAGTAAAAGGTTCCTGGATGCAGCTGACAACAGGATATCTAATAACAGGGCTGCATCCAGGAGTATTTCCAAAGTATGAAGCTGATCTTGCAAGAGGATTACAGCCCTCTCACATGGCAAGAGACTCTAATGAGAAAAGGAGTCCAAGATCAGTAGGAATTTTTTAAAAAGGAAATTCTCAAGGCACAATTACAAACATTTCCAAAAGGAAAAAAAGGTGGAAGACAACAGAAGAAGCCAATGTGGCTTCACAAAAAGCTCAGAGATGACCTGAAAACAAAAAAAAAGTACACATAGGAAGTGGAAAGAAGGCCAAGCAACAAAGGAAGAGTACAGGCAGCAGGTAGCACAGAATTGCAGGGATGGCGTTAGGAATGCTAAAGCTGAGAACAAGCTGAGGTTAGCGAGGGATGCTAAAAACAACAAAAAGCCTTTCTTCAGCTACGTGCATAGTAAAAGACAGAGGAAAGAAGTGGTGGTTCAGCTATTAAATAAGGATGGCAAAATGATAACAGATGACAAAGAAAAGGCAAAAGCACTCAATTTCTACTTTGGCTCAGTCTTCTCCCCAAAGAGGGTATATGACCCCCCCCCCAGCAAAGGCGAAGTAGAGGCTGAAGAGGCAGGATTGCAGCTTGAGATCTATAGGCATATAGTCAAGGAACAACTAATTGCTTTGAATGAGTTCAAATCTCCAGGGCCAGATGAACTGCATCCTAGAGTAATAAAGGAACTGGCAGAAGAACTCTCAGAACCGTTGTCTATTCTCTTTGAGAAATCATGGAGGACAGGGGAAGTGCCGGATGACTGGAGGAGGGCTAATGTTGTTCCTATCTTCAAAAAGGGTAAAAGGAGGAATGTGGGAACTACAGACCAGTCAGTCTGACATCAATCCCTGGGAAAATTCTGGAGCAGATGATAAAGCAATCCATCTGTAAGCACCTTGAAAACAATGCAGTGATTACTCAAAGCCAACATGGATTTGTCAAGAACAAATCCTGCTAGACGAATCTGATCTCACTTTTGATTGGGTAACCTCCCTTGTGGACTGTGGGAATGCTGTGGACATAATATACTTCAACTTCAGCAAAGCTTTCGACAAAGTGCCCATGATATCCTGTTGAGCAAACTAGCTCAAAGTGGGCTACATGAAACAAGTCTCAGGTGTATCCACAGTTGGCTATAGAATCAGACTCAAAGAGTGCTTATCAATGGGACCTTCTCAAAGTAACTGGGGAGAGGTAATGAGTGGGGTACCACAGGGCTCAGTCCTGGGCCCAGTGCTCTTCAACATGTTGATTAATGACTTGGAGGAGGAGGTACAGGGAATGCTGATCAAATTTGCAGCTGACACAAAATTGGGCAGGATAGCTAATACTTTGGAAGACAGAAACAAAATTCAAAGTGATCTGGATAGACTGGAGCGCTGGGCAGAAAACAACAGAATGACATTTAATTGTGCACACTGTGCACAAGTGTCTCCTTCTCTCTCCCAGGACCTGGGAGATATAAGGACAGGAGACATTGGCATACTGTGGGGTCCCAGGAGGGAGAAGTAGAGGTTCACGCACAGCAACCCTGCCACTGTGCGGAGTCTGCAAGTTCCAGCGGGGAGCTCCCAGCTCAGCTCACCAACGCAAGCAAAATCAGGGGCCCAGGGGAAATCCATTGAGCCTCAAGAGGGCCAGATTTCTCCATGACAGACATCCCTATTTTGGGATGTCTGTCATGATGGAGTAATCACCTCGAAGCATGAGACGTTGCAGTCTTCAGCCCCATTCAGACAAGGTTAATATAGGTGATGAGGAGGAGATGGACATCTAACTAAGCCATGACTAGGGGACCCCAAACCCTACACAATGTGGAATGCATTTCAAAAATAGAATTTGGAATGGAGAGGGGTAAAACAAAGTCTCTCCTTGTACGTGACTAATATAAAGAAAAAACAAACACAAAGTTAGGCAAGAAAGCTTAGGGAATAGAGTCAAGAAAGGGTAGCTAGCGAAGTGTTGCAGGGGCACCTTGTCAAAGGTTTTGTAGAAATCTAGCACAATACCCTTGGCTCTTAGCTTGGCTACAGGAGGCATACGCCAGTGTCTTTACTTAATGTCATAAGCATCACACCACTTTTCTCTCTCTACAAGGCAGATTTCAAGAGGGCCACAGAAGGTCTGCAGCTCTGATATTGTGGTCATGTACTCAATACAGGAGGCTCTTTGGTGACCTAGGCCGATATTTGAGTTCCTAGCGTGATTGGGCAGGACAGGAGGACCACTGAAATGGAAGTGGCTTGAAGGCAGCAATGAGTACTTTGTGGGGATGAAGCTCTGTCTGGGTGTAAAAGGCAGCAAGGTAGCACAAGAGTGAGAGAAAACTGGACCTGGAAACATGAGTCAGTTATCGGAGGAGGAGAAGTGAAGTTTGAGGAATAGATGCTACTGAGCAATGAGAAGCAAACCAAGCAGACCCCAGGTGGATCTTGGAGCTGCAGAGCACAGTGTCTGGCCAGGCGAAGTCCCTTGATCAAACAGTGCACAGGGTGGCTACTGGCTAGTTCCAACAGCAGTTATATGTTCAGCTCAAAGCACACCAGGGCAATGAATCTGGGCATTCTCTGGATGAGGTTGAAATGAAGGGTACAATAACTGGGTTCTGGGAACTGAATAGGAGCCTTCCTTAAGACTCCTGGCTTCTTGACTGAATTAAAGCTATCTGACTAAATATTACAGAAGCCAAGCTTCTCAGAAGCAATTAGGTGGAGGTGGTAATCTAACGTATTGATCTGTCTTGAGGTAAGGATGCATCAGGATTAGATTAAGTTCCATGCCTAGGCTTTAGATTGGCTAATTCAAGTTACCCTTATGGGTTGCTTGATTACAGTGGTGACCTAGAGGTCAGGAAGACCTTTGCATTTATCTGGAGTTCCCATAGTTTGCATATTGCAGAAGCAGGGCAGCTCTTCTTCATTCAATTAGGCTAGAAAACACTGACTGATGTGAGGAACTTCAATTACAGCAAAAGGCAGGTGGTGTCACATGGTGCCATCAGGATCCCTGTGCTCCAGGCTGCCACGGGTTCCTTGCCCGTGTAGCCTTTCCCAGAAGCAAAGACGCGTTAGACAAGGTGATAGGGTGATATCAAGAAAAACACAAACTACACATGTACATCGTGGCTGAGCTTCTCAGTGACTGCACCTATGGCCCAAGAAATATGCAAGATTTCCACTGGAAGACAATATTTCCTAGATACAAGTGCATGGTAGGCATTTGAAGCGTAGTGGGGATTTGTGGAACACACATCAAGACCATAGCTGTTCAGTGCGACTTTTAAAATTGTATTTCGAGGTCCGTCCAGATCACATTTAAAAAATGATCCATGCCCTGCCAATCATGCAGACCTGCACACAGCAGCTCTGTGCCCATGGGAGGCTATTCCCACAAGGATTTTTGTGAGTTCTCCTTTGCCTCTCCCACTCCTGGCCCTCAGCTGCAACTGTTGCCTCTGTGCCAGGTGCACACTGTAATGTACCTGGCAAGTTGTAATGAATGAGGGAAGGGCCTTCCAAATCTAACAGAAGTAATGAGCAGCCCATTCATTAGGGATGGATGTAGGCATGGCATAGAATTCTGCCATGGATCTCGGTGAGGCCGAATGCCAGGGCATTTGGCCCCCCGAAATACATGGCGGAACGTTTGGCCCTGCCTCCCCCCACGAAATGGGCCCAGAACGGAGCACCTACCTGCTGCCATCCATGCTGCATTGTGAATGGCGGCCGCGTCTGCGGCCTCCATTCGCTTCTTCCATATAGCCGTGATAGGCTACATAAATACTTACGTAGCCTATCATGGCTAATGCAGGGACACCTTTTGCATCCTTGCAGAAGCCGTGATAGGCTACGTAAGTATTACATAGCCTATGATGGCAAAACTAAGGGAACACAAATGGCAGCGGCTACAGCGGCCACCATTTGCATTCCCTTTTTTTTTTGCCGTGATAGGCTACGTAAATATTTACGTAGCCTATCACAGCTAAAGCGGGAACGCAAATGGCGTAGGGGACGCCATTTGCGTCACTGCTTTAGCCGTGATAGGCTATGTAAATATTTATGTAGCCTATCATGGGCCGGTGTAGGGACGTAAATGGCATCCCCTACACAGGACACCATTTGCGTCTGCGCCAGCCTGGCAGCGGCTGGAGGTCCCGCTGTGGGTTGGCCCGGCCGGTGGCTCCATGGCCTTGCTGCGGAGCAGAGCCAGCTGGGCAGAATTCCGGGGGGAGGAATGGATCTCTTCCCCCCACCTGCAGAACCCGGCGAAGCCAGGTAAGCGGGGTTTCGTACACCCCTAGATGGATGGACTCACCTCTGTTCAGGTCACATGGGAGCTTGACCAGCCACCCTCCCCCTCTTGCGCAGCCTGGACCCACTTGGTGAGCCTCCCTGCTCACCCGGCTCCACCTCCCGCCCACCAGCCCGTGCAAGCTGCCCATCCTCTGTGCAGTGAGGAGTCCAGCTGTCAAGCCCTTGTGTCCACAAGGGCTTATGCGCGCAAGGGCTTGACTGCCAGAACCCTCGATGCGGTGCATGCCCCAAACACTCTTGCTAGCTCCTCCTTGCAAGGAGGATATAGCTAGAGTGGTTGGGGTGTGCGTGGCACTGAGGCTTTGTCCTGCCTCAGCTCAGCTAAGGGCTTGACAGCTGGCAAGAGCAGGACGAGTCCCCAGTGCTGCGCTCACCCCAGCAGGTCTTGCCATCTCCTCCTTGCAAGGAGGACATAGCGACATTGGTTGGGACATGCGTGGCAATGACAACAGCTCTGAGACACTTGGTGACTGGGTCTGTCAGCGCCCCACACAGCTCAACAAGCGAGATGCAGGAGGCTGGGCACATGTGAGTCTACTGGCCTCCTGGACCCAGCTGGGTGCTTGTGACATCCCTACCATTCATCTGGCACATAGGAAACTCATGTGACAGTAGTCTTCCCTCCAATGGGGAAGGAAAGAAGAGGGCTCCATAGAAAACCCATGGAGATCCCCTCCTGTGTGCACAAAGCAGCATGGGCGTGGTTTTGTTTGTATGGAAAGGGATGATTCATGCATCCCCACTGTTGTGATAAAGGTTAATTTTTAAATCATACTGAAAGTTCAGTTAAGCTTTAGCAAGACTATTTTTAAGGCATAAAATGCAAAGTCTGTGAATCAGATGTTCACACAGAGATGACATTTTCTGGTAGAGATGCATAACAGCTCTATCCTACGTAATGTATTGAGCATAAAACCTCAATATGTTCTCAGAAATGTACAACAGTTTCTGCTTAGAATTTTTTAAAAATCAAAACACCATCTTGTACAGCCATCTGATTGTGTTTTTTTTTTAATCTCACTCTATATTTACATACACACACTTATACTATACGCTGTCATAATCAAGGATCAATTCCTTAAGAAATTATGAGTCAGTCTTTACACTGGCTTCCAAAGACATACCATTAGCAAAGGTATGGGGGAGACAGATTAATCATCAACAATGCATTTCCTGAACAGATTGGAATGAAGGACTCACCCAACCCTAAAATTTCTTTCTTGGTCCCAACCTTCTGCTGCTACTGTCAAAAATGTCAGTTTTGGGGAGGGACAGGGGTTTGATTAGGGTGGCTATATGTCCTACTTTACAGAGGACAGTTCTCTATATAACAAAAGGGCTGTCAGGGGACAGTCCTATATTTGGAGGGTTGTACAATCCATGACCACTTGAGAGATAACCAGAAGAAGGGAGAGCAGCAGCGGCCTTGAAGTTGCCCTCCGATCCTTAGCATCTGGACAACAGCCTAAACGGGTACACAGGGCACCTGGCCGTAGTCTTCCCCACTATGGTGAGATGTATTCCTATTTGAATTATAGTAATTATTTCTAAATTTGCATCTATGCATATCAATTAGCATACGCAAATTTTGTGCAAACATGTAACCTCTTTTGTTCTCTTTTTTGGTGATGCATTTCTACTTTTTGGTTAAGAATGAGAGGTGACCTTATTGAAAAGGCATCTCAAGTAGGGATGTGTGAATCAGCAAAACTTGGGCTCAACAAAGTTCTCCGAATTCCATCTTAAAGCTCATTCCGACTCAAGTCCGTGTCAGATTGAGAGCACTGTTTTGTTATGTTTTCTTTTCACCTGCAAGTCCATGCATATTTCCATGCATATTTTTTGAAATGTACGCATGTTTGAAATGTGCACTTTTAAAAAATGTACACATGTTTTAAATGTACCCATTTTGAAATGTACACATTTTTGAAATGTATCTATGCTGTCAAACACTTTTGGGAAGGGGGGGGTCTTCCAATCTGATTGCAAGCTTGGAAATGTACTGACCTTTACTGCAGATTGCATCTAAGACGGGATGTACGAAAGTCACTTACCTTTTCGCAGCTTGGCTTTGCGGTGGGGGGGAGGCGCTTTGCTTCTCCCCCTGAAGTTCAAGCGAGGGGGGGGAGGCGTCCCGCCTCGCCCGGCCAAAATTCAGGCTGAGGGGGAGGCTTTCCACCTCGCCCGGCCGAAATTCAGGCCGGGAAGAAGCACCCCGTCTCCCCGGCCGCGAAACAAAAAGTAAAAAAAAAAAAAGACCCCGTGATAGGCTACGTGACGATTTACATAGCCTATGATGGCTAGATTTCCAAAGTCAGCCGTGATAGGCTACGTAAATCGTCACGTAGCCTATCACGGGTGACTTTGAAAAAAAAAAAGCGCGTACGCAAATGGCGGCGCCCATGGGGCGCCGCCATTTGCGTTCCTTATTTTGGCACGTCTAGTCTACGTAAAGATTTACGCTATTTGCATTGCCCTTATTTTCGCCGTAGTCTACGTAAAGATTTACGTAGACTAGACGTGCCAAAATAAGGAACGCAAATGCCAGTCCCCATGGAAGAATTTCTCCCCGAAACTTCGGGGGCCGAGCGCCAACGTGTTCGGCCCCCCGAACAAGTTTCGGGGAGAAATCCTCCCCCCCGCCCCCCGCCCCCCCCCGGGACGGGACTTACCTTCCCTGAATGTCCCTCCCGGCAGCGGGTCCGGCTGGCGGTTTGTCCGGTGTTCGAGCGGGGCGGGAGCAGCAGCCGGTCTTTCGACCGGCTGCCGCCCCCGCCATTGCAATGAAAGAAAAAAAAAAAAAAGTCCCCTGATAGGCTACGTGACGATTCACGTAGCCTATCACGGCAAGATTTGCAAAGTCAGCCATGATAGGCTACGTGAATCGTCACATAGCCTATCACGGGTGACTTTAAAAAAAAAAAAAAAAGTGTGTACGGATAATGGCGGCCCCCATAGGGAGCCGCCATTCCCCTTCCTTATTTGGTCGCTGTAGTCTACGTCAATGTTTACATAGACTACGGCGAAAATAAGGGCAACGCTATTTGCGTTGCCCTTATTTTCGCCGTAGTCTACGTAAACATTGACGTAGACTACAGCAACTAAATAAGGAACGCGAATGGCGGCTCCCTATGGGGGCCGCCATTCGCGTACGCGCTTTTTTTTTTTTTTTTAAAGTCACCCGTGGTAGGCTACGTGACGATTCACGTAGCCTATCACGGCTGACTTTCCAGATCTAGCCGTGATAGGCTACGTGAATCGTCACATAGCCTATCAGGGGACTTTTTTTTTTTTTTTTTACTTTCGTGTTCGCCGCCGGGCGAGGCGGGAAGCCTCCTCCCCGGCCTGAATTTCGGCCGGGCGAGGCGGGAAGCCTCCTCCCCGGCCTGAATTTCGGCCGGGCGAGGCGGGAAGCCTCCCCCCCCGGCCTGAACTTCGCGGGGGGAGCAGCTAAGCGCTCCCCCCCACCGCGAAAAAGCTGCGAGAAAAGGTAAGTGACTTTCGTTCACCCCTAGTCCAAAAGCAACTGAAATGAATTGCTCATACATCCCTAATCTTACACTGCCCTGGAAAGATCTCACCTGTCCTTTTTCATCAAAGCTGCTGTGCTCAGAATTTCAAACCCTTGCCCTTTTCCTTTGTGCTGCACAGGACAGCTGACCAGATATCAAACAAGTCAGGCTAACCAGCACGCAGCACGCCATGTGGGTGAGCGAGCTGTCCTTAGAACATTTGTGTTACTGCCTCTCCAGCTGCTTCCTTTTCAAATGGTGCCTTGTTAAGCAAGACATTTAAAAAGCATTCTTTGAAGCTGTTAGTAGGGGCACCCCACTGAGTTTTTATTTTGTAAGTCTGTGTGTTTGTACACTGCCAGAAATATTAGGAATAAGAGCCACGCGACCAAAAGAGCAAGAGAAAGTTGAGCGACATTATGCTCCTGGTGCACTGTTTAAGGAAGAGAGCTCCCACAGTCTTGTACTGAATTTCGATTAGGCATTCTGAAGAAAAGTAAAATTGGCAAGCTGAGATAGCTTAACCCCTTTAACTCCGACATTTCATGTGAGGTCAAGAGACACTTGTTCTCTTTCCCTTTGGAGGGATGGCAGTGGGGGAGAAAAAGAAAATCAGGAGCAACAGTGCCAGGAATTTCTAATGTGGTATCACTGGTGCCTAGCCTACCCTCAAGGGAAATGAGAATAAGTGTTCTTCTCTCTAAGCTTACAAGGCTATCCTCAAAAATTTCCATGTCAAGAGTCTTTCAAGGCGGAGGTCTTCTTTGCCCAGATATTGAATATATGCACATTTCAGCAACAAAAGAAAAACAGTTAGTGCTTACTTTTTGATAAGCTAGAGCTAAAATCACATTTCTGGAATTACTTCTGTAATGTCAACTTTAAGGACACCCCTGTAACTTCTTAACCTGGGTTCACCCTTTCATGCACAGTCACAGGGCCAGGAAGCTTAACTGCAATTCATTCCTCAATTCTCCAGTGGCGAAATTTCCTCTGTAGAGCCTGACTGGGTGGTGGATTCAGCTCCATCTCTCCCTCAACAGGTACTTCTGTGATCTAATCTGATTCACCAAAAAATAATTAAAAAATAAATCCACCCAATGTGACATCATGGTGGACAGGAGGAGTGCATGTAGATTAATGAAATTTGGTCAGACATATGTACCAAAGACTTTCTTTATTTTACTGTGGACTCCCTTAAATCGCTTAAATATCAGATTGTAAATGGAAGGCTCTAGATGAGATGTTAATTTTGTGCAAGTCAAATTAGGCCATTGCCTGATTGTCTATCCCCACCCACTTGCTGTCCTAGGGCCAAAAAATGTTGCTTAGAATCTCCTTCACTTAAAAAGGGTTAATCTAATTCTCCCCCTCCTTTTTATGTTAGCCTTGAAAGGAATGCTGTGAAGCTGCTGTCAGGTCAAATCCTGCCCTGCAAAATCACACATTGTTTGACTGCACTTGTAGCTGTTTAAAGCAAACTCCAAAGGCTCCCTATAAATCATTTCGGTGACAGTGTAGCAGATGTGCGTAGTTAAAAGAACGAGTTGCTTAACCTCCTGGTGTGCACCCCCCCTCCATTATACACCTGAGCTTTTTCCTTCCTTCTCCTCCACCTTCACCTAATTTCAGCTGACACCTTCAACATTCCATGGCTCAGCAGCCCTCAACCCTAGATCAATTGCTAGTCTCAAGAGCCTTCTTCAGACATTATGCCTGGTCAGGAAATTCCAACTTGTGTAGGAGATATGAAGCTGAGTACACTGGTCCTGCCCCCAATGTCCCCACATGTCCCACCCTCATAGAATCATCGAATAGTAGGGTTGGAAGGGGCCTATAAGACCACTGAGTCCAACCCCCTGCTCAATGCAGGAATCCAACTCAAAGCATCCCTGACAGCTTCATCTTGAATGCCTCCGGTGTGGGAGAGCCCACCACCTCCCCAGGTAACTGGGTCCATTGTTGTATTGCTCTAACAGTCAGGAAGTTTTCCCTGATGTTCAGCCTAGGGGTGTACGGATTGCTTACCCCGTTCCGTCGATCTGTCCCTCCCCCCCGGAATCCACGGAGCCACTGGCCGGGGCCGCCCGCAGCCAGACTTCCGTCCGCTGCTGGGCTGCGGCTGCCATCTGCGTCCCTGCGGTAGCCATGATAGGCTACATATATATTTACGTAGCCTATCATGGCAAAGGGCAGGGATGCAAATGGTGTCCCTGCATTAGCTGTGATAGGTTATGCAAATACTTACGTAGCCTATCACAGCTAAAGTACAGAGGAAATGGCTGCTGCAGACTGGGGCAGCCATTTGCGGGGCAGCGGAAGGCCGACAAATGTAGGCTCCATCCCAGGGAGATTCTGCGGGGTGGTGGTGGGGGGAATTACTCCGTTCTGCCACGGACTCTGGGGGGGCGAATTTTAAAGAATCCAGCCTCACTGGAGTCCATGGCAGAATTCTCTAACATCCCTAGTTCAGCCATAATCTGGCTTCCTGTCACTTGAGCCCATGATTCCGTGTCCTGCACTCTGGGATGATTGAGAAGAGATCCTGGCCTTCCTCTCTGTGACAGCCTTTCAAGTAGTTGAAGAGCGCTATCATATCTCCGCCCCCCCCAGTCTTCCCAAGAGTAAACATGCCCAGTTCTTTCAGTCTCTCCTCACAGGGCTTTGTTTCCAGTCCCCTGATCATCTTTCTTGCTCTCCTCTGAACCCTCTCCAGTTTGTCTGCATCCTTCTTAAAGTGTGGTGCCCAGAACTGGGCACAGTACTCAAGATGAGGCCTAACCAATTTTGAGTAGAGGAGAACTAGTACTTCATGGGATTTGGAAGCTATATTTCTATTAATGCAGCCCAAAATAGCATTGGCCTTTTTTGCAGCCACATCACATTGTTGGCTCGTGTTCCACTTGTGATCCACAACAATTCCAAGATCCTTCTTGCATGTAGTGTTGTTGAGCCAAGTATCGCCCACCTTGTAACTGTGCATTTGGTTTTTTTTTTCCTAGGTGCAGAACTTGGCATTTATCCCTATTGAATTTCATTCTGTAGTTTCATTCATTCTCGCCTCTCTTGACTTTTCTGCATTGAGTGAGAAGATCTGATGGGGATGTGTATGGCAAGATCTGAAGGCAGTAGGAAGTTATGAAGAGGTTTCTGATTGAAGGGAAGCTTCTAAGTGCACTCAACTGAATTCATGTAAAAAGTCTCTTCAGACTTTCCTGCTCAAAATGGGAAGGTTGGTTGCAGATGGGGACACTGGGAGCAGGGGTGTTGCATGGAAACCATTGCCCCATATATATGCTGGAATTACCTGATCAGGCTAAAGTCTGCCTAACTTCAAGTTCCTTTAGACTTCCTATCCCCACCCCACAGGGCAGAAATGAAAGCTGCCCACAAAAAAACATGCAGGATTTTAACCAATTCGGCAACAGTGTCCCACTGCAACAAACATTAGCAGTGAAAGCAGGAGCTCTTGTCTTTGACATTCAATGCAAACCTGGAAATGCCCTTGCCAGCCAATGAGATATTACCCAGATTTTTTCTTCTTTCAGTGCCCTTTACTTTCCATATGTCCCAGAATCTCACATGTCCTGAAATCTCACAGGGCCATTTTTTAAATGTACTCTTCTAATTTGAAAATATACTTCTGAAAACCTATGGGGTCTTTTGAGTACGTAAATCACTACCTTATTTTGGGGTGGCCACTGTGAAGGTTTGATGCCTACAGAGGCAAAGGGAAAAAAGTGTCAGACTTAGAGGCCTGGGTTTTTTGTTGGGAGGGGGTATCTCTGAGAAGAGTAGTTTCATTTCCCCGGTTAAGTGTCAGTTTCATTTCCCCAGTTAAGTTTCATTTCTTCAGGGTTGAAGCAATACTTTCAGTTTTGCGGGAGGGGGGTATAAAGTGAGTGAGAGAGCCAATATGAGCAGAGTCAGGAAGACCAGAGCCTGAAGAGGGAGCAGGAAGAAATAGCCTGGATATGTCTAAGTAAGGACAGCTAGGGTAAAGGAATTTGCATTTTGCAACTTTTATTTCTTTTAATGCCTTTTTTCAAATCACTCAGCTCTATTGCATAAATACCTTTAGTTGTGATTTGCTTGCTTTAATTTACCAGTACACTGTTGTGGTTATACCCTGTGTCTAGAGTGTTGATCACCCCATGCCTACAGCCTAAATCTAGGGATGTATGAAAGGCACTTACCTGGTCCCGCAGCTTGCTTCACAGTGGGGGGGAGGCGCTTCGGTTCTCCCTCCGAAGTTCAGGCCAGGGGGGAGGCGCCCCGCCTCGCCCAGCCGAAATTCAGGCCGGGGGGAGGCGCCCTGCCTCGCCCGGCTGAAATTCAGGCCGGGGAGAAGCGCCCCGTCTCCCCGGCCGCGAAATACAAAAGTGGAAAAAAACAAACAAAACACCCATGATAGGCTACGTAATGATTTACGTAGCCTATCATGGCTAGATTTCCAAAGTCAGCCGTGATAGGCTACGTAAATCGTTACGTAGCCTATCATGGATGTCTTTGAAAAAAAAAAAGCGTGTACGCAAATGGCGGCGCCCATGGGCGCCGCCATTTGCATTCCTTATTTGGGCCCAGGTAGTCTACGTAAAGATTTACGTAGACTACGGCGAAAATAAGGGCAACGCAAATAGCATTGCCCTTGTTTTCGCCATAGTCTACGTAAATCTTTACGTAGACTACCCGGGCCCAAATAAGGAACGCAAATGGCGGCGCCCATGGGCACCGCCATTTGCATACACACTTTTTTTTTTCTTTCAAAGTCACCCGTGATAGGCTACATAACGATTTACGTAGCCTATCACGGCTGACTTTGGAAATCTAGCCGTGATAGGCTACGTAAATCGTTACGTAGCCTATCACATGTGGTTTGTTGTTTTTTTTACTTTATTTTGTAATGGTGGCGGAGGCAGCCAGTCGGAAGATCGGCCACTGCCACCGCCACTGCTGAACCGCCGCCGAACTGCCGCCGGGACCCGCCGCCGAGAGGGACATTCGCAGGAGGTAAATCCTATCCCGGGTGTGGCAGGGGGGCGGAGAATTTCACCGCCAATTTCGGGGGGCCGAATGAGTTGGCATTCGGCCTCCCTGAGATTCGTGGAGAAATTCTCCGCCATCCCTACCTAAATCCCATGTTATTGGAAAGGGAAAGGTAAAAGAAGGGAGGTGGGACTCTTAAGGAGGCAAGAGATCCTTAAAGAGTTGCTCAGGGGGTCCAGCCAGCGTCCAGGTCCTAAGGGGAACCTTGACAGCCACATTTCACTTCCAGACTGAGACTGATAAGCACTCAACCACCAAGGTTTGCTATTAGAGAGAATGATTGAGACTTTCAACGAAATGTTGCAAAGTATCCTACTCCCTAAGGGGACTGTTCTTGTTCAGGTAACCAGTGAACATGGAATAGGATCTTAGTAGTCCTGTTCAGGCTTCTGGAGAGGGAAAGGGAAAGAACCCTTTTCCCTACCCACCCCCATCCCTCAGAGGACTTATCTTTCTTTGCTTAAAGGATCAGGTAGCAGGAGATATAAAATACTTGTCTGATACCCTGGAGATCTTCTGTCAGTCAGAGTAGACAATACAAGGCCAGATGATCAAATGTGGGAATTTGCTATAAGCGGTTATGACCTTGAGTTGGCTAATTCCTCCTCCTCCTCCTCCACCACCACCACCACCACCACCACCACCACCCACTCTGCCATCTGTAGTCCTTCCTCTCCTCAACTGACATAACATTCCATTTGTCATGGAAGCTTGCAGGACCTGTTCAGGTTGTTGGAGTGTGTGTCTATTTAAAAGACTGTATAAACCCTACCTCTTGTTTGCTGCTGTTCATTGATTTTTATTTTTTTTATTACAAGTTCTTCTTCATCAGGGCATTCTATATGTAGTCAGGGCATCCTACCACACTGGAATATGAGCAGATGGCATGAGTTATGGGAGAGAATGGCAGCAATTTCAGTTATTCCATCGTCAGTGTTTCTATGAGTGTCTGGTGGCAGTGTAGAGGGGAGGCATGCAGGAGTGAATGCTGAAGGAGTGAAAAAATGTTGTTGTTTTTTAAACCCATCAGGGAAAGGGAAGATGCATTTCAAGATGAGAGATCTTTACACTGTATCTTGTAAAGAGATATAGTGAAAGGAAGCATTTGTTAGTCTGTTTAGAGAGCTTTTAGTACAAGACCTGTAGGTTCCTATTAGGGCAGCTTAAGGGGATTATAGGAAGGCCTTTGCCAGTGGCTGACAAGGCAAGGGGATACGTCCTCCTCCTTAATGATCCAGATGAGGTAAAGAAGAGAAAAGGATTGACCTGCATTCTCCCCCCTCATTTTCCTCCAGTATGTGCAGGGGGAAAATTCTGAAGGAATGAGTGCTCCAAACTGCAGGGCAATGTCACTAATTGATTCCCCACATTGGCTGGATGAGGTTGGCAATGGCACATGGCCATGGCTGCATCATTAGGATCCATGGAGGTGTGATGCTGCCTTGGAGAATATTTACCATGTGACTCATCAGAGCCAACTCACATGCATTGCAAGTGTGACAAGTATAAATGGAATTTCATCCAGCTACTGTGTTTTTCATGCAGTCCTAACTTGTATTTATCATAATCATCTGTATTCTTTACCCAAATGAGCTCAAACAGGACAAGGAAGTAATGTCTATTTTAATAAGATTACAGGACTAACAGCTGCAAGCAACTGAACATTGCTCTTAATTACTCTATCCTCTAACCTTCTCAATGAATTGCCTCATTCTTGCTGGAGCTTTCCCTCAGAGCCTTTGAAGCGTTTGTTCATTTTTGGCCTAATGCATGAGCTGCATGATGCTGGAACTCACTTTGTTCTTATGCTTCTTTCAGTGCATCATTCCTACAAAAAAGTACATTGAACCATAATTGAAAGTTCTGGGGATTAAATGTGCAGACTGAGCTTGTGCAAGCAGGGGTCAGCCCATTATTTTCAAGGTCCAATAATGTCCTTTGTCTAGGTGCAAATGCAGAGAGCATTCCACAGCGCTGAAGACAATGGGGAATTCCAGACAAATATAATGCTGTGTCCTTTGAAGTGGAACTTCTGAGGAGGCAGGTGGATCCCAGAGAAAATAATATGCTCCTCCCACTACCAATTTTGCAATTGATCATCATCACTGTTACAGGCCTGGACCAGGTGGCCCGATGGTCTGATTCAATATAAGATAGCTTTAGAGGTCATGGTCTAGCTCTGTCCCAGTATCTTTTGCCTGCGTGCCCCATACCTGAACTCCTCAGTTCAAAGTTCTTGCCAGCCAGAATTTCTTGTTTCTCTCCCCAACTTCCGATGGTGCCAATCATCAGACTGGCAGCAGTTTTATACCCCAGGTGTAGCAACCAGCACCTTTCTGGGTCAGTCTCTCATCTTGAATAGCCTTCCTTTCCCCTCTGCAGTTGTACAGGCTCATATTTTCCTGGGATGTAATCTGGGCCATGTGTCCAGCTGGATGATGGGATCCCTTGCCACCTGGGCACATAGCCATCCCACACCTGACCTTTGGGCAAGTGCCACACATGCAGGCACACAGTGCGCCATCCCTGGATCAGAGTTCCCATGAACTGCTGTGGCCATTCAACCACCTAAAAAAACCTGCCACATTTTGTGAAACTTTATGGCCACAAACCCCTTTTTTGTTTTGCTAACTGTGCAGGCGAGAGGTCTTGTTTTCCCAAGTTGCCTTCTTAAAACCTTGATGATATGTATCTTTAAGAGGTTAGTAGTAGTAGTAGCAGCAGCAGCAATGTAGTAATATTATTTAAAAGATTATCATCATCATCATTATGTTTACTTGTATACTGCTTGATACCCTTAAAACTCTAAGCAGTTTACATTAAAATATATAAAATACAGTATAAAAACCAATGTAGAAATGGTATACAATAATATAAATACATTACAATTGTTACACGGGCAGTAAAACAGAGCAGTCCAATTACAAGTCAGGGTATGCTTCAGTAAATAGATAAGTCTTCAAGAGGCATCCAAAGCTCTCCACCGTTTCTGCATCTCAGACCACATGTGGGAGAGTGTTTCAGAGGGTGGGTGCCACTACCTAGAAAGCCCACTTACATGCTATTATGCCCCAACATGCTGTGTTTGCTTCCTTGGAAGATCTCAGGGACTGATTTGGTATCTATAGGGGAAGACGGTCAGCTAGGTATCCTGGTCTTGCGTCACTTAGGGCTTTGAATGTCAGCAACAAAACTTTGAACATGGCTCGGTAGTTAATAGGCAGCGAGTGCAGTTCTTTTAATGCAGGTGTAAATATGAGTTCAGGTAGTGTTCCACCGAGCATCCTAGCATTCTGCATTAGCTGCAGCTTCCAAACCAGGTACAACCAACCCAGCCCCACATAGAGCACATTGGTCAAATGGCAATGTTGCCAGGCTCAGTTCAGAATGTGGCTGGCAATTATGAGTGGCATTAGAGAATATGCTGGAAGAAAAGAATCTGTCCTCTGAATTCACGCATAATTGTCACCCTTTTCTTGTGCCTCCAAACCCTCACCAGCTACCATGCCTCCATACCAGGTTGCAGGTGACATGAAGAGGAGCGTGTCTTCTTCACCTCCACCACCCTTTGCCAGAACAAACGGTTCTATGGTGGCTTCCCAAGTGCCAAAGATCATGAGACATATAATTTTCCCAGGGCACCCTGTGTTCTTAGTTTGGATATATATCTATATGGAAACCTTAGTAAATGTTTCTCTTGAAATCTTAGACGCTCTTTTGATATCTATAGGCTTCTTTGGGGTACAGAAGTCTCTTCCAATGAACCTCGAGACATGGCTTGGAACTGATAATGGAAAATGCTTTTTCATTTATGTTAATTTGAATACTTATGGCCTGAAATTCTACAGTGATTGAATTGTGAATAGATAGTCCCAGACAACAGAGTTGAATTATTCACATGAAAGGAATTTAGGATTATGGTCATAATCTGCACACCATTATTAATGAATATTTTTCCTGTGTCAGTGGTAAATTAATTACGCTGACTAATATTCCCTGCTGCCTTCTAATGAGCTTTTAAAGAATGAACAATAATCTCTATTTTTTGCTACCAGCAATAATTTCTCTCCATTTCCTTGCAACAGAAAATCTCTACAAATCCAAAACCCAACAGACCAAGTAATCAAAAGTCCAGTTGTTGAGGCTTTTGCTATTGGTAAGAAGCAATCTTCCAAACAATTCAATTTGCCATCATTCCATAAAACTCAGCAGTGGGGAAATATGAAGTTACTTTCCAAATACATTCCTTCTTGCATTGAAGACTGTGTAAGAGAGAATGCTGCTGCTTCAAAGCCATAAACACGATTGTTTAGATACCACTATGCATACTGTATATTGTGTATGTATTATTTATAGAGGTTTTCAAGAACTATGGCACATTTCTATGACCAGAATATATAGTGAAATATATTAATAAATGTAAAGAATGATATAAATATAATGATGCTGGAGGATGTATGGTTTGGTATAGCCAGCCAAAATGAGATTGAAACCCAAGTGTCAAAAAAAACCCAACAACCTCTAATTCATGGCTTTTATCCTGTAATTGAGACTGGTTACTCACAGATGTTTGCGGGTCCTTTACATGTCTTTGTCAAGCTTCAGGACCTCTCCCATGTTTTCTGACCTTTATCTCATTTTTTTTTAAGATAATGGATAATGAGCTATTTAAATATAGCGGCTGTATAATGAAACATATAGAGCTTGCAGATAAAGGAACTCCCCAAGAAAAATGTCAGAAGTGTGTGAAAGGGGGCAATCTTAATCCTGCAAAGAATAAGAAGCAGAAGCCCTGGTAAAGTTGCAGAATAAAAAGCCTCTGTGCAGTGAAGTCCTTTGTCATCTGAGGAATGAAAAACTTGCAAATAGATCTAACAAAATAACTTCTCCCAGCACCTGAGCAGCAGATAAACATGTATATGATACACTATAGTATTTTTATTTCACTTTGGGCCAGCCTTCCTCAACCTGGTCTTCCAGATGTTTTGGATTGCACAATTCACATAATTCCTGACCATGGGCCATGCTGGCTGGGGCTGATGAGAGTTGAAGTCCAAAACATCTGGACAGAACCAAGTTTGGAAAGGGACAAAGGGTGCTTTAGTCCATCAGTTCTGGCAAGTCTGTTCTACACTTGGCAGGTGGTTCATCTGATCATGGAAATGATGGTGAGGCTGAGCTGGATGGAATGACACTCCCCTGAAAGGATCAAGCTCACAGTCTGGCTGTACAGATAAGCCAAAGCTCTGTCATTGGGGGGGCAATTGGCATCTGTAGTACAAACTTTACAAAGTGCCATTCACCAGCTGAGTCTGGTACACAAGCTTCAACCCCTCCTGGACAGAAATAGCCTGGCCATGGCAAACCATGTACAACATATCCAGGCAGGGTACATATACAAATATAAATAGAGAACATAACTAAAACATGCAAGAACAGAACCAATGGCCATCAGAAAAGTAACAAGGAGAACAATTGAAATGACAGGCATCAGAATAATCAAACACATTGGCATTTGTAGATTACTATGATGTGCTATACTTGGGCTCCCCTTTGAAGACTTCTCAGAAATATCAGTTAGTCCAAAATACAGCTGCTAGGTTACTAACTGCAACAGGCCAAAAGGAAAGTCTATTTCTGAGCATAATTCAAAGTCCTACTGCTTACGTTTAAAAGCCAACATGGCCTGGGATGAGGGTACCTGATGGATCACTTCCCATGGGAACCTGCCTGTTCTCTGAAGTCATCCTCAGAGGCCTTTCTTTGGGTGCCCTTTCCTTCTCAGGTGAGGCATGTATGTAGCAACTGGAGAGCGGGCCTTCTTTCTTGGGAACCCCTTTGGAAGGTCCCCAATGTGGGTGTCCTGGTGCTTATTCTTACTTCTTTTCTGTACCAAGTGAAGACCTTTTTTATTCTCCCAGGTCTTTTAAGGTGTTGGATGTGGTTAGGGATGGTGCTGGAGTCTGAGGAGAGGGTGGAGTCCCATAGACTCCCCCCCCCCCGCATCCGGTCTGGAGCTTGGTGATCAGCCTGGAGCATGGCCAAGGCCTTGTCCTGTCTCTGCTGGCTGTCAAGGAAGCCCTCGACAACTGGCGGGGGCAGGTGCCCAAGTGCTCTAGCCCTGTCCTCCTCCCAAGGAGGACAGGGCTAGGTCACTGGGGGGGCAGGGCTGTACTGCGCTGGACCCGTCCTGCCTTTGCCGGCTTTCAAGGAAGCCACTGACCACTGGCACAGGCAGGAGAGGGCTTGGCGGCAGCCCAGCACTCTAGCCCTGTCCTCCTTCAAGAGTGCTGGGGGGTGCACTGTGGTGGGATCAATCCTGCCTCTGCTGGCTGACAACCAGTGTGGGCAGGAGGGGCCTCAGCAGTGCCCCAGTGCCCTAGAGCACTTGGGGGTGCACCCGCCAAGGACTCCGGCAGTCAAGCCCTTGTGCGCATAAAGTACAAGGGATTGACTGCCTGAGTCCTAGGAGCAGAGAGGAGCAGTGGCTTGCGTAGCTTGGCAGGTGAGTCAGGAGGCTCGCTGAGAGGGGGGGCAGTGTAAGGCCCCAGGCCTGAACCAAGCTGATGTCAGGGTGGAAACTGAGCCCATAGAGCCCCAGAGCAGTTCTGATTCTGAGGGGGCACAGCAATAATGGGCTCAAGTTACAGGAAGCCAGATTCCAGCTGAACATCAGGAGAAACTTCCTGACTTAGAGCAATACGACAATGGAACCAATTCCCTAGGGAGGTGGTGGGCTCTCCCACACTGGAGGTGTTCAAGACGAGTCTGGACAGCCATCTGTCGGGGATCCTCTGACCTGGATTCCTGCATTGAGCAGGGGGTTGGACTCGATGGCCTTGTAGGGCCCTTCCAACCCGATGTCAGGGTGGAAACTGAGCCCATAGAGCCCCAGAGCAGTTCTGATTCTGAGGAGGAACAGCCATCCATGGGAGAGGAGCTCGCTCATCTCTCACAAGCACAGCAGCTGGCAGAGATTCCTCCTGCCAGCATTCCTGAGAGAGATAGTGACCCTGGCAGTGAGAGAGTGCTGGAGGGGGCCTTGCTGGACGCTCGGCGCAGACGCAGGGAGCAGCGACAGATGGAGGGCGCCAAAAGGAGGCGTACCACTCGTTTGGCGCTCAAACAACGGTCGCGTCCCGAGGACCCAAGGGAAAGAGCGAGGATCTCTCCATAGCCCATAAGTTCAGAGTCTTCCTGTGGTTCCACTTCAAATGTGGACCACCTGCCTTACCTGGAGCTTAGGCTACTCTGCTATCTTTCCCCAGTGCTGTTCCTTGCTTAGTTGCTAGTATGGGTGTACGAAACCCCACTTATCTGGCTCTGCCGGGTTCTGCAGGTGGGGGGAGACAATCCGTTCCTCCCCCCAGAATCCTAGATGGGGGGGAGGCAATCCGTTCCTCCCCCCTGGAATCCTGCCTGGCCAGCTCAGCTCCGCAGCCAGGCTGTGGAGCCGCAGGCCAGGCCAACCTGCAATGGGGCCTCCAGCTGCTGTCGGGCTGGTGCGGATGCAAATGGCGTCCTGAATAGGGAACGCCATTTGCATCCCTATGGTAGCCCATGATAGGCTACATAAATATTTACGTAGCCTATCACGGCTAAAATGGGAACGCAAATGGCGTAGGGGATGCCATTTGCATCCCTGCTTTAGCTGTGATAGGCTACGTAAATATTTACGTAGCCTATCACGGGCTACCATAGGGACGCAAAGGGCGTCCCCTACTCAGGACGCCATTTGCGTCCACACCAGCCCAGCAGCAGCCGGAGTCGCTGCCGCCGCCACCGTCGGAGCTGAAGCTGCAGCTAGAACCGCAGCCAGGTAGGCTCCGTTTTGCGGGGCTTTCACGGTGTGGAGGGGTGGGGGGCTCCATTCCGCCACGGATTCTGGGGGGCCGAATTCACTGGAATTCGGCCTCCCTGGAATCCATGGCGGAATTCTCTAACATCCCTAGTCACTAGTGATTAGTATCTGAAAGAGTCATAAAGTAATAAAGGAATAAAGCCTTGGAAAGAATCCTTGTCATCTGTGACCTGAGTTGGCTATTGGAGGGGACTGCAAGAGGCAGCTAGGGCACTCCTGACAGCTATTAGTAGTAGTTTCAGAGGCACTTCGATTGATCTCTTACTTTGGTCAGTTGGCTGGCTGTTTTCCCTAACAGGCCTTTTGATTTACCAAGATGAGTCAAAGGGCTGATAGCACTGGGTCTCAAGTGCATTCCTTACTAATGAGCCTGAGAGATTCTTATCTGCCTGGGAAGTGAAGGTTGTTTGTTTTAAAGTTGCAGGTGGCTGTGCTGGGAACCATAGCAATGCTAGTCTATGCTGGGATGGACACTAGGTGGCGCTTGCTAGTGTTGTGCTGCCTCATGGCTAACATGTATGCTATATAAAACCTATTGTAACCCATGGCTTGTGGTTCAGAGAAGCTGTCTGATCCAACTATTGGGTAGGGGTGTAAGGATTCCCCACCATCCGTTCCAATGGGGAATCCGTGGGGGGGGGAGGTGATCCATTCCTCCCCCCCCCTGAATCCTCCAGAGTGGCTCCACTCCATGAGGATTCCGCGGAGCTGCACCGGCTATAGGGCTGCTTACCTTGCCAGCCAGAACCATTCGCCTCCTCTGCACTGATCACCATTTCTTAAAAAAAAGGCAATCGGCAGGATGTGCCCATAGAGTTATACGCAAATAGAGCCGTGAATCTTGTGTATAAGTCTATGTGTCCATAGGCTGAGTGCTGTTCCACCTCCAATCCTCCTGGAGTGGAGGTAAGTGGTGCTGATCCGCTGCGGATTCCTGAGGCTGGATTCCAAAGAATCCAGCCTCATTTGAATCCACGACGGATTTCTCTAACATCCCTACCATTGGGTATGCCTGTGTGCTGTAAGTTACTCAATAAAATATCTCCTTCTAAGTAAACCATTGAATCTGATTTATCACTATCTTGGCACCTCTAACCTAAGAGTTCAACACCCACTGCAGGGGCAATACGGGGGGGGGGGACGCTTGTTAAGCTCCCCCATGACCCAGACGGAGATGAGTCCATCCATCTCTTGATGTGGTTCCACTCTGCTCCTTTTATATTTGTTAATGTTCTGTTTTCTAAACATGTTTTCATTTGCTGCTGTTGTACATAGGTTTTAGTTTTTCACTGGTTAATATTATTTATTAGACTGTGTGGGTAAAACACCTATAAATAAATAAGAGAATATACAGTATAAATATACATACTACAACCAACCATAAGTCTGCCAAAAATGTCCCATGAGCTTGACAACTCCAACTTTTAAGGAACAACAACAGCACAAAAATATTTTAGGGCAAAATCCTATGCACGTACAGATAGAAAAAAAGGCCTACACCTCCCAGCATTCCCCAGCCAGCATGGCTGTTTGGGAAATGCTGGGAGTTGTAGGGCTTTTTTTCTATCTAAACATGCATAGGATTTCAGCTTTAGAGAGCAATCCTATGGCTTGTGGAAAGTATCCAGGTGGCCATAGGATATTGTGGATTCCTGGATCCGAGGCTGGAGACAGAGCTCCAACCTCTGACCCAGGAGACTGAGCTCCTCGCCCCTCCCCATCACAGCTGGCATGGAGAGAACTGTGCAGGCTTCCTCTATAGGGATGGGCAGATCACCCTGCACCCACCCTGTGCAGTGCTCACCGAACCTCCAGCACTTGCCTGACCCAGGTGAGTGGTACAGGGTGAGATGAGATCTGTATCAGATTCATAGAATCATAGGGCTGGAAGGAGCCTACAAGACCATCAACTCCAACCCCTTGCTCAGTGCAGGAAGCCTGATTCCCAGGAAGTCTCCCAGCCAAGTACTAGCCAGGGCTGACCCTGCTTAGCTTCCAAGATCAGATGAGATTGAGCGCATCCATCCCTCTGTGCTGG
This sequence comes from Heloderma suspectum, assembly GCF_057233095.1. Lineage (NCBI taxonomy): Eukaryota > Metazoa > Chordata > Lepidosauria > Squamata > Helodermatidae > Heloderma > Heloderma suspectum. The sequence goes on along the minus strand of NC_139460.1, from coordinate 53,427,725 downwards.
GTGGTTTGCAGAGTGCTCACAGAGGTGAGCAGGAGCCCGCTCCCTCATCAAATGCCATTTGCCATTCAAATGGTTGCTTGTTCGTTTCCATAAGAGCGAGCATAAATGCCTGTAATGTTTCAGACATTGCCCTTTTAAGGCCCCTATTGGCATAGATGGGATACTTACTGAAAAGAAGGAGCAGCCATTTGAGTGGCAAATGGTGCGCGTTGAGGGAACGGATGCCCGCGTCGTGTGCTTGCCCAGCTCTGCATGTGCTGAGGCAGGCAGGTGCTGGGTCCATGGACTGGTGTTCAGGGGAATGAGTTGGCAATTTCCTGCCAGGCTTCAAGCCCCAACAGGGCACTCGCACCATCCCTATGCCTGTATGAGCTCTCAAAGGAGGCAAAAGGGGCAGTTCTCTGCGTGGGGAGGAGAGGAGACCAGGGAAGCTGGCTTACAAGGAATCCTCCAGCCACCCCAGCCTCCTTCCTTCCCACTCCAGAGAGCCCCATGTAGATGGGCAAGATTGTGGGTCTAGCAAAAATGCAGGGGAAGATTTGTACAGAGGAAATGACTAGGGATAGATGGGCACCCACCTGTCTGGGTTCTCTGGGCGCCTGCCCAGCCCTTGCCCCTGCTCACACAAACCCAGACCCATGCTCGAGCTTCCTGCCACTCACTGAGCTGCCCACTCACCCAGGACCCATCCTTGAGTGCTGCAATCGCCATTTTGCAAAAAAAACCCAAACCCAAACCTGTGATCGCGATATGCGCACGTCTTGTTGTTCACAAATGGCCCATATACACAAGATTACAAGCATAAATGGCCCATTGCTGCCTGTATTCTTGCATATATGGCACCATTCACGGTTCCATTTTGCATACAACTGTTGTTGTTGTTGTTCAGTCGTTCAGTCGTGTCCGACTCTTCGTGACCCCATGGACCATAGCACGCCAGGCCTTCCTGTCCTGCACTCTCTCCCGGAGCGTGCTCAAGTTCATATTCATTGCATCCGTGATGCTATCTAGCCATCTCATCCTCTGCCGTCCCCTTCTCCTTTTGCCTTCAGTCTTTCCCAGCATCAGGGTCTTTTCCAGAGAGTTTTCTCTTCGCATTAGGTGGCATACAACTAGATGTGTACATATTGCGATTGCCTTTTTTAAAAAAATAAAATGGTGCTCTGCTCGCGGCACTTGCTGATGGGTCCTGGGTGATTGCTGGCAGCTTGGCAAGCATGTGTGTGTGTGTGTTTGGGGGGGAGGTCAAGCAGGGGCAGGGGCTCAGCAAGCATGGCTTGAGGTTGCTGATGGGGGGTCCACCAGACTCCCAGACTGAATCAGGTGCCAGTCCATCTCTAGCAACAATGCCTCTGCATTCTTCCCACCCTGGATAGGATGCCCATCAGCCTGAGTTTGGAGGCTGACAGGCATCCAGCTAGGATTGTACCCTTAGTCTTTAAAACAGATCCATCTGCATGACTACAGCCCCATCTATACATGCTCCACAACCATGGTAGGCATACCTGCTGCCCCAGTCTTCAGTGTTGTTGTGACTCCCTGAGTGGTATAGGTGAACAGGAGTGCTTGTGCTTAGGGATGTACAGATTCCCCACCATCTGTTCTGGTGGGAACTCTGCCTGGGGGGGCAAGGCGATCCGTTCCTCCCCCCCCCCAGAATCCTCTGGAGTGGCTTGAGGGCCGCTTACCTGGGTGGCCGGAGCTATTGTCCTCCACGCCAATCGCCATTAAAAAAAAAAAAAGGTGATCGACAGGATGTGCCCATAGACTTATATGCAAATAGAGCCATAAATCTTGCATATAAGTCTATTTGTCCATAGACTTATACGCAAGATTCACAGCTCTATTTTGCATATAAGTCTATGGGCACATCCTGCCAATCGCCATTTTTATTTTAAATGGCGATTGGCGTGGAGGAGAATGGCTCTGGCTGAGCAAGCAGCCGAGAGCCATTTCACAAGGAATCCTCACAGAACGGAGGTGAGTGGGGCCGATCTGCCACAGATTCCGAAGGTCAGATTCCAAAGAATCTGGCCTCATTTGAATCCACAGCAGATTTCTCTAAACATCCCTACCTGCGCTCGCTCAGTTATATGCATATGGTTGCTCCATGTGATGTGAAAGTAATACCTTTGATGTGCTTATTGTGGAGCATGTACAAATAGGGCATGTCACCAGAATTTAAACAGAGGGGAAAACACATTAAGTGACCACACAGCATAAAACATTAAAATATTTGGACAATAATACTCTTCACTAAAATGAATAATATCTAACCGGTGTCAGTTTTAAGATCCTTCCTGTGTGATTTCACTGGCAACCTGAATACCTCATATCTTGCTTACATGGTGTCTCACCAGTACATGTTATGCCATAAGCCTCTTTTAGTCACAGCTGCCATGGGTTGCTTCCAGATGCTAAAGAGGCAACATAACGTCAGGCTGCTGGTAGTGGATCTTTGGGACAATGCAGCACTTGAGGTGAAAGGGGATTAAACCCTTGCTTCAGGAGATAGGTGAAATCAGTCGGCCACAAAGAAAGAGTACATTTATTGTGACTACTACAATTTATCATTTCTATAGAATTGTGGCAGGCTGCTTACTTTTCATTATATTACTTCTGAGTGTAACATCCCACCCACCCCTATATTACCTTGGGTAGGATATTGAAAACATTGAAAGCACCTGCTTTCCTTCTCCCTTCAATATCTAATGCCCCCAGTGAGTTCTAAATATTCCCTTCTTCACCTTGTACCACACAGTAGCTGGATTTAGGCTATTGGACAAACAGATCACAACATTTAAAGTAAAACTTAAATGGGGACCCACTAGTAAGGATATAGCACTGAAGGCTTGCAGTTGCTTCTCCCTGAAAACTCATGGACCTTGAAAGCAGCTGACAATCTGACTTCAGTAGGACTGTTGCTGGAGTCTTTTTCTCTGTGCTGCCAACTGCAGAGACAAGACCTGACAGTGCCGTCCTGACAGCCCTGTGTCTGCCCCTTTTATTCTCTTCAGTCAGATCCCTCTAACCACGCAAAAGTTACACTCTAATAATCCGACTTCTCATTGGTTTTTAACTAAGGACCAATGAGTTCTAATAGAGGCTTCACCTCCTTTTCGATTCCACTATCTCGTATAAAAGCAGTGATCTTAGCTGACATAATGGAAAACCTCACAAGGCAGCCCTTTCGCCACTTCAGTAACTATATCACTGTAGATGTTTCTTGGCAGTCACCTAAACACTGCATCTCTTGGGCTTCAGTTAGATGTAAACTGCCAGCCATTTACCCTCACTTAACTATGCACAAACCCAATGGTTTCCTATAACATAGGAGCCTCGTGTGGTGCAGAGTGGTAGGCAGCAGTATTGCAACCGAAGCTCTCCCCACGACCTGAGTTCGATCGCAGCGGAAGCTGGGTCCCAGGTAGCCGGCTCAGGTTGACTCAGCCCTCCATCCTTCCGAGGTCGGTAAAATGCGTACCCAGCTTGCTGGGGGAAAGGTAGTCACGACTGGGGAAGGCAATGGCAAACCACCCCACTTAGGGATGTACGAAAATCACTTACCTGTTCGCGGATTATGTTTATGGTGGGTGCGGGGGTGGCATTCCGTCCCTCCCCCTGGAATCTTGGACGGGGGGGAGGCGCTCCATTCCTCCCCCCCGGAATCCTCCATGGCTGGCTGTGCTCTGCGGCAGCTCCGCAGAGCAGCTGGCCAGGCCCAGCCAGGCCAGAGCCATCCGCAGATGGATTTCCGGCCTCGGAGGGCTCTGGGGGGGGGGGAACACGTATGCAAATGGCGGCGGCTACGGCCGCCGCCATTTGCGTTCCTTATTTTTGACCTCTTAATCTACGTAAATATTTACGTAGACTAAGACGGCGAAAATAAGGGGAACGCGAATAGCGTAGTGGACACTATTTGCGTTCCCCTTATTTTCGCCATCTTAGTCTACGTAATTATTTATGTAGACTAAGACAGCCCAAAATAAGGAATGCAAATGGCGGCAGCCATAGCTGCTGCCATTTGCATATGCTTTTTTTTTTTTTACCCAGACGTTTTAGGCCACGTAAAAACTTATGTAGCCTATCACGTGTGTGTAAAACAAAAAACAAAAAACTGCAAATGGTGGCGGCGGCAGCCGGTCGGAAGACCAGCCACCGCAGCCACCACCACAGCCGCCGCAGCCGCCACCTCCCGGAAGATCAGCCCCAGGTAAGTCTCGTCCTGGAGGGATCCGTGGGGGGGGCAGGGGCAGGCTGTTCCCCCACAGATTTCGGGGGGCCAAATACACTGGCATTCGGCCTCCCCGAGATCCGTGGCGGAATTCTCTGCCATCCCTAACCCCACTACAGTCTGCTATGAAAACGCCAGCGCAAGCGGCGTCCCTCTAGGAGTCAGCAATGACTCAGTGCTTACACAGGAGGAACCTTTCCTTTCCTTTTCTTTCAATATATAACATTCTCTTCAAATGTTATGGGAGAAAAGAAATGTTAGGACCTGAGTAGTTTTCTATTTGGCCACCTCAAGTAGCCTTTATACATTTCCAAGGTGCCAAGACGAATATTACCTTGCTCACACCAAGAAATGGTTGGAATTGTGCATCTATTTTCCCTAAACCTTTCTATCTCGAGTTTTTTCCCTAGCATCAGTAGGCCAGCTTTGCATCCTTCCTGATAAAAGTTCACAAATAATGAGCTCATAATAACAATTTTCACTGCTACTAATGCTCCATTCATCAGACCAGGTTGGCAAGGCCAGTAGCTGCTATCTGTGCAAGCCTTACTCAGTCTTGAAGAGAAACTGTCCCTTCTGGAGCTGCATTTTATTAATTCCACTTAGTATCTACATTACTGGGGAGGGAACTTCCCAGTACAAATCTTGCCACCTGGTTCTGTGTTTCCTACTTCTGCCAGGAATGCATTGGAGGAATGCACATGTATCACTGCATTACGGGACAATTTAGAACTCTTTTAAAAAGTGATCGTTTTCTTAATCATTAGTAAAAGAAACTGCCAATTAGTGTCCCAGATATACTTTTTATGGCTGTTTACACAGCTTTACTCTATCTCCCCCTTCGTTATATCAATGGAAGTGTTGAAGACAGTTTCAAAAGCTGCAGCTTGTGCAAAATGTGGCAGCCAGACTGATAACAGGGACCAGAAGGTGTGAACATATAATATTGATTCTGGCCCATTTGCATTGTCTGCCTATATGCACCCGAGGCCAATTCAAAGTGCTGGTTTTGAACTATAAAGTCCCACATGGCTCAGGACCACAATACCTGACAGAATGCCTCTGCCAGCATGAACTGACCAGCACACTACGCTCTACATCTAAGGCCCTCCTCTGGGAGCCTCCTCCGAGGGAGGCTCGGAGGGCGGCAACAAGGGATAGGGCCTTTTTGGTGGTGGCTCCCCATTTATGGAATAATCTCCCTGACAAGGCCCACCTGGTGCCAATGTATGAAACCCCGCTTACCTGGCTCCGCTGGGCTCTGCAGTTGGGGGGAGGTGCTCCGTGCCTCCCCCCCCGAATCCTGGCCAGCCAGCTCTGCTCTGCGGCCAAGCTGTGGAGCCACTGGCCAGCTCTGGCCGCCCGCAGCCGGACATCCAGCCGCTGGGCAGCTCTGCAGGGACGCAAATGGTTGCTGTCTTAGCCGCCATCATTTGCATCCCTGCAGTGAGCCATGATAGGCTACGTAAATATTTACGTAGCCTATCATGGCAGGTAGCTGCCACCATTTGCGTATGCTGGGGTTCCCCCCCCACCACCACTGTGATAAATACTTACGTATCCTATCACGGCCTCTGCAGGGATGCAAATGACATCCCTGCATTAGCCGTGATAGGCTATGTAAGTATTTACGTAGCCTATCATGGCTGAAGGAGGAAGCGAATGGTGGCCGCAGGATGGCCGCCATTCGCACAGCAGCGTGGATGGGAGCAGGTAAGTGCTCCATTTCATGCGCCTTTTGTGGGGTGGGGGCGGCAGGCACTTCGTCCCGTGCACCTTTCATGGGTTGGGGGGGGCGTGGGCTTCGTTCTGCAGTGGGTTCCAGGGGGGCTGAATGCACTGGTCTTCGGCCTCACTGAGATCCGTCGTGGAATTCTCTGACATCCCTATGCCAATGTCATCTTTTTGGCACCAGGTTAAAACTGCCCTCTTCTCTCAGGCATTTGGCAGCATATAATGAGTAGGGATGTCAGAGAATTCCACCACGGACTCCAGTGAGGCTGGATTCTTTAGAATCTGCCCCCCCAGAATCCATGGCAGAATGGCCTCCCCCCAGCCACCCCACAGAATCCCCCCGGGACGGAGCTTACCTGGTGGCGGATGCGGCTCCGGCAGCAGCTCCAGCAGAGGCGACAGCTCCTCCGGCTGCTCTCCCAGCCACTGCTGGGCTGCTGCGGCCACAAATGGCAGCCGTCGTAGCGGCCGCCATTTGCGTGGCTGCTTTAGCGTGATAGGCTACGTAAATACTTACGTAGCCTATCACGGCAAAGAGCAGGGGCGCAAATGGTGGCCGCTAAGCCATTTGCGCCCCTGCTCTTTGTCATGATAGGCTACGTAAGTATTTACATAGCCTATCATGCTAAAGCAGCCATGCAAATGGCGTAGCAGCCGCCATTTGCACGGCTGCCTTTTTTGTGATAGGCTACATAATTACTTACCTAGCCTATCACAGCTGGTAGCCATGCAAATGGCGGCCAGCGTAGCGGCCGGAATTCCGGCTGCAGCCGGCCCTGGCCGGTGGCTCCGTGGAGTCTCCATGGAGCACAGCCAGCCAGGGAGTATTCCGGGGGGGGGGATGGAGCGCCTCCCCCACCACTGCGGATGGCCCCAGCGGAACTAGGTAAGTGTTTCATTGTTGTTGTTGTTTAGTCATTCAGTCGTGTCCGACTCTTCGTGACCCCATGGACCATAGCACGCCAGGCCTTCCTGTCCTGCGCTCTCTCCCGGAGCATGCTCAAGTTCATATTCATTGCATCCGTGATGCTATCTAGCCATCTCATCCTCTGCCGTCCCCTTCTCCTTTTGCCAAGTGTTTCATACACCCCTAATAATGAGTCTCTTGATTGTCTCTGGCTGAATGTTTTTGTTTTAGATATATGTTGTTGTTGTGTGTTATTTGTTCCATGTTATTACATAAATGGTTCTATATTTTATATAATGTATTTTAATAGTTTTTTTATTTTAGTGAACCTCCTAGAGAGAGCTTCAGCTATGGGGCAGTATAGAAATATAAGAAATGAATGAAATGAAATGTATTCAGAATCTTACGGAAATTGATAATATTGTGAGTCTTCCCCATTCCTCTGGCTTCATGTATCAAGAGAACCTCAAAATATACCTGACATTTGAACCGTTATAATTATATCGTGATAATTTCAACACAAAAACTTCCAGATTTTTACCTTGAAAAGTAGTTTGTTTTGAAATAAGGACAAAATGTAGTTGTCAGTGCTTATTTTTTATTATTTATTTATTTATTTTCATTTCTATACCGCCCAATAGCCGAAGCTCTCTGGGCGGTTCACAAAAATTAAAACCAAAGAGCACCCAATAAAACAATATCAAATAATGTGCTTGGCGATCGAACAAGTAGCGTTCTTTATCAAAAGTAGCAACAGTGGCCGTGACTTTATTGACAGCAGTATCCTGTCAAGCGCACACTGTTGAAATGAAAACCTGAGGGCACAGAAGCCTGTCACGCTAATGCTGAATGTACAGCAAATTAACACTGGCCGTTATGGCACAATCCCTCTCAACCCTGCTCTGAGTAGACTAGACATGCCTGTCAAGAAATCTTGTCAAAGCAAATGACTTGCTTAAATACAGACAATATATTCAAGATAAAAAAATATGTGGGCCTAATTTAGAGGGAGCACATTTGATATAAGTTTCAGCTATAATGATAAGCTGATAAGATTGTTCAGAATGCTGGCCTTTAAATGCAAACATAGCCATAAGATTTAAATAATCATACTGTTGAAATGAAGAAGAGACGTTACCAGGGGGAAGGGCAAGCTCTCCACTAACACTATTAATTCAGGAATGTTTAAAATGCAGTACACACAAACTCACTGAGAAAAAGGCAGCATGCCATTGTATTAATGAGGTTATTTTTTCCATCTAGAGAAATGAGGAACTTATGTTCTGTTTGTTTTTAATTTATAAGGTAAGTGAAGTTATCAGAATTTGCCTCATATATCCAGGAACAGGGCTCAAGCCTCATTAAGATAGGAATGTACTTTTAAAGACCTACCCCCCATGCGGGATATCACCCTCTGTAAGATCAATAAGAGATTATGTTGGTCTGTTTTTTAACATATAGAAGAAATAATATGGAACTGTAATCTTTTTTTCCTAAAAGCTTCAGCTAGGTGACAATTAATACCACCATAGCAAAAACAAAACAAAACACCTGACTGGTCTAAAGACGAGTATTAGGTATGAGTAGTAAAAACAGGAATAGATGGATTGACATAATATCTAATCATCTCTTGTTTTTTGCTACATGGGCACACCAATATCTGTTGTAGTTAGGGATGTATGAACCCCGCACTGTCCTGTCTGGGGGGGGGGTCTGTTGCAGGGCAATTCGGGCCACTTGGGGCCCTGTGGAGTCTTCCGGGGCTCTGCTGTGCCCTCAAGAGTTCGCAGGGAGGCTCTCTGACTTCCTATAAAACGTGATATGCTAATGGCAGCTGCCACTAGCCTATCACAGGAAAATCACAGCCATAAATGGTGGATTTTATGCCATTTGTGGCCATAAAGCACTTACTTTTACCTAAACCAAAGCTTTTTATAGCTGTATTTAGGTAAAAGTAAGTGCTTTACAGCCTCAAATGATGTACAATATGCCATTTACAGCTGGGACTTTCCTGTGATAAGCTAATGGCACCTGCCATTAGTGTATCGCGATCTATAGGAGGCTGGAGAGCCGCCTTGTAGGAACTCCTCCAGACCCGGAGGTGAGTGTGGCCAGTCTTCCGCAGAGCCCGGAGGCTAGATTCCAAAGCATTTGAGTCCGTGGTGGATTTCTCCAGCATCCCTTGTTGTAGTGCACCATGTCTTTTCAGTAAAAAGACACTTGGCATGCATTGCTCAGATAGTTAGAAATATGTAGGTCATGTGGTACGATTCTTGACATGCATTGCTTGGATATATGCAAATGGAGAGATGTCCTTTGTTGTGGAATCTGGCCCTTTTCAGGCTTGATAGACTCCCTCTAAACTCCCAGTTTGGCTTGCATTTGTAGGCTGAGCCATGGGGCTTTCCCCGAAATCCAGGAACCTTTTCCACGTTTTTAAAAATTTATGTAAATAGAAATCTGAGCAAATTGTTGTGAATTGCATAATTTATGCAAATTTCACCTGCAATTTGTGTAAATTACATAGATTTCAGCTGCAGTTTGCGCACATTTCTATTTATATAAATTTTTAAAAATGCGAAAATCCATGAGCTGGTCAGACTTGAGACAGATGAAGTTGAGCCAACTCATGGGAAAATGAACCAAAGTCGGGGCAGGGGGAAGCTGATGAAAGTTCAGTGAGCTCCATACCCTGGATGGATTCCTTTGACATCCCTAGCACATGAGTAGACACATGTACATCATGTGGTACGATTCTTAACATGTATTGCTTGGACAAGCTACCACAAGATGTGGTGATGGCCACTTGCTTAGATGGCATTAAAAGGGAGATGGACAAGTTCATGGAGGGTAAGGCAATCAGTGGCTGCTAGTCATAGCAGCTATACTCAGAGGTAGCCTACTAAAAAAAAACTAAATCAGACTGAGGCTGCAATCCTATTCACACTTACCTGGAAATAAGTGTCATGGAACCCAGCTGGACTTACTTCTGAATAGGCAATGAAAGAATTGCAATAGGAGGCTGCAATCCTATGCACATATTAGGGAGTAAACCCATTGAACTACATGGGACTTATTTCTGTGTAAAAATGCTTAAGATTGTACTGTAAACATTAGATCTAACACGGAACTAAAAATAATACACAATATATGTTGATACAACCATATAAGTACTTACATTATGTAATGATTGCATGGACTAATCATAATTTTATTTAATAAAATAATAATTTCCAGTTACAAAAAGAATTTGATCAACTTTTGACAGTGCAATCCTATGCAGATTTACTAAGGAGTAAGTCCCATTGAGTTCAGTGGGACTAACTCTTATGTAAGTGCACAGCCTCAGGGCCAAAACAGACATCACTTTAAATCTGTATCTATTTCTAGCAATTTCTCTTCTTCTTCTTCTTCTTCTTCTTCTTCTTCTTCTTCTTCTTCTTCTTCATCTTCATCTTCATCTATTTATTTATTTATATATCGTCCAATAGCGGTTCACAAAAATTTAAACCAAGGCGCACACAATAAAACAATATAAGATATATAAAACATTAAAACCACAGTATCGCGTTCTATAGAATATAGAATACGACCAGAATACAACCAGAATACAACCAGAATAAAACCTAGCAGCAGTGCAGTAATTTAAACTACAGATTTAAAATAGCAAAGCTAAAAGTCTAGAAAGCTAAAATGCTAAAATGCCTGGGGAAATAAGAAGAATATATTCTTCACCTGGCACTGGAAAGAATATAATGTAGGTGCCAGGCAAACCTCACTAGGGACCTCCTCCTCCTCCTCCTCCTCCTCCTCCTCCTCCTCCTCCTCCTCCTCCTTCTATTCTAGAGTAGGCAAGTCTTCCCCCTCAGGTGACTGACTGGGAGTGGAGAATTGCACGCTACCCTGCCGCTATGTTGCTGGAGCAAGGAGTTAGCACTACTAGGTCCTCTGGAGAGACCACCAGTTCTGTTTGCCACTCGGCCTCTGTTTCACTCTGAGAGGGATCTCAGAGCAATACAGAAGATGGATGGTTGCTCCAGCGGAGCTGCCCATCATATGGCTCACTCTAAAAACCTCTCAGAGTGAGCCAGAGGGTGGCGGGCTCTCTGGGAGTCCACCCAGACTCAAATGCCTGGCTCTGAGGAAGGAGGTCCTTCCTCAGAGCCAGGCATTGCCTGGCTGGAGAGGTGCCCCAGGAGATTGCCTGTGCTGCAGGTAATCTCATGGGACATCCCTCTGCAGGACCAGCTGTCATTCTCCAGAGCAGCCACGCAGTCCTCTGTTGAGCCGGGGGAGGGGGGTTGACCCAGGAAACTGCCCCAAAGCACAGGCCATCTTCTTGGATGCTTCTCCAGTCAGTGCCTGTCTCTGAGGAAAAACCTCCTCAGAGCCAGGCGTTTCAGACAGGGTGACTCTCCAAAGACTTTTTGTCAGGGTAGGCAGGTGGGTGGGCAGGCGGGTGGGTGGGCAGGCAGGTGGGTGTTTTGATGGCTGGTAGGGGGAGGGTGTCATCGCAGCTTTTCTACCACCTCAAGTGGTGCAGAGCTTGTGCCACTGTTGGAGACCTGGCAACACTGCTCCAATGTTTTGTTACCATCCCGTGGCAGGGAAAACAGGATAAAACTTTGTCGCTCTTATCAAATGGGTTGGCAGTAGGGCTTTGAAGAAAATGGGCTGTAATTACTTCAGATTTCTATGAATCCGACTTGTGGATTCCACAGTGGACCAGCATCTTCCGCATGGCATGGATTCCGCAGACTTGTAGCCTTTTTCTTTTTCTTTACTTTCTGGAATTGTATGCAAATTTAGTTGTAGAAAAGTTACTGGAAAATACACTAATATACATGCTATTTTTAAGGGGAGAGAGAGAGAGAGAGAGAGCCCACAACATTTTATACATTTCTGAACCCTCTTCAGCCCCTGCTGTATAGCACTCTTGTGTTTGTGTGTGCATGCGTGTGTGCATTCTGCTCATGGACTGTACGCTGAGCTAAGAAAAATACACAAAATGTTATGTGCCAGTGAACGTTACATAAATTGAAGTGGACTTTTTGCATACTTTCTGAAAGTGGGGAAAAATCTGAGTCCGGCAATGAACGGAAAACCGAGTGAAAGATGCCTGACTATCCAGGAAACACAGACAAAATGGATTAAACAAAATCCATACATCCCTACCAGTCCATGCATTGATAGTAGTTGATCAGTATTCAGTATGACTCCAATTTTGTTTGGCAGTATGCACAGGCGGGATTCTGTTTCAACACCTAATCTGAATAATTAATTGCAACAACTGGGAAAATTTAGAAAAGTAAAAGTTTGGAACATCCTCCTCTGAGCAGCTATTTTCCAGTCACATTGCCTGACCTAATTTATCTAGGTTCTTAAAGGGAATGGGGGGATCCTTACAGTGTGGCCTAAAGGAGACTCAAAATAGGAGAAGCCAGTGCCAGAGAACTCATGCCATCAGCTTCTGAACAGACCACCAATGGCCCGAGACAAGCATCTGTTCCTTTATTATTTTCTCTTTACTCTTTTGTAACTTTTTAGTATCACACTGTAAGCTGCCTTAAATGCATTTTATAATTTGTATGTATAAATGAGCTCAACTGGACTTGCAATTGTAAAAATAACAATAAGTGCAAATTAAACAGCAGCAACCACTCTGAATCAAAATTATACCAGTGTAACAACTTCTAATCAGAAAGTAAACTACCAATCAAGATAAGGATTTGAAATCAGGATTTCAGTATTTGAAAGTGTTTTTGAAAAAGGCAGGAATCTTTTCTCCCCAGACACTCCTCCACTCCAAGCAGGAAGTCCACTGTGCAATTGTGCTGCTGGTCTCCTAATAATTCCTGTCACGTGGGTGGCTAACTGAGAACCAGTACAAGCCGAAGCATAATGTCACATTAAAATCATATTGGCCCCCTTTACTGGGTGAAAGGGTTCCTCAGGTTTGAATGAAAGTTACCAGAAGAAATGTGCAGTACACAGAAAATTAGAGAAACCAAATTGTGTACATGCAGAGCTGTCTGGAGAAACATGAACAAACAGTGGACTTTGGAAGAAGAAAATACTTCACCCCTCAAGTCTTTGCACGATGTGGAAAAGCATGCCTGTTGACTACATGTCTTGGTTGTACATTAATCTGACTCATCAGTGTTAAAGAAGGACAAAGGAACTTCCAGGATAAGCCTGGAGCAGTACTGGTTGAATGAGTACTGTCAACAGTAAAGTGGCAGTCAAGACCTCTGGGGAAAGGTGATGTTTTTTAACATGGATGAGTCCAGTTAATGTACTACCAAGACATGTAGACAACAAGCATGTTTTTCCACATTGTGCAAAGATTTGAGGGTTAAAGTAGTTAAGATACATCAAGAATCAGCAGAATTTGGAGGAAGAAGTCATGGATACTGGAGAAGCAGTTGCCTGCAGTACACCTCCAGTTTAGGAGTATATGACCTGACTGGCCATCAGGTTCTGTTGCTCCTCCATTTGGTAACTATCTGCCTGAATGTGGAAAGTGTGAATGGATTGAATTGGACTGCATTTTATTTAAATAAAGGTGTTCTTAGAAACTCCACTTGGATTTTAAGTCTCAGCATGTACCTCACTCTGTAATCCCAGCTACCTATTCCTAACAATCATGTCTACATGGACTAGAGATTTTGATGCATAGAGGCAATACAACAGTACCTTTGAAAGGAAACAACATGGGCATGCTTCTCTTTAATGGACCCTTTGACAGTCAAACTAAAAACAGGAAATCTGTCCGTTCACAGGGGGGATGGGGAGAAATTGTAGGGGTGTGTATGTAGATGATGATAACGAGATAACATATTTGAAAATGTAAATTTATGAAGAGCTAGAATGCAAACCCTCAGATTAGAGATATAAACAAGAATATAAAATAACAGGCAGCAGGAATTCACCATCAAAAGCCAAAAATTCTAGGGCAGCAGCACTGGCTGCAAAATGGCAGTTAGCACATGACTGAAAGCTTTCCAGCTGGAAGGAAGAAGAATGGAGGTGGAAGTCTGTAATGTAGTTATGGCACACAGTCTTTAAGGGTTTCAGAACCATCATGATTAATTTATAGCCTGCCACTTCCTATTATTAGAAGTGGCTATCATAAATATAAAACAAAACCAGGTTCTAGCTATGTTATGGGAACAGGAACTTGTACAAAGGAGTGAAATTTAGATTTTTGACTAGGATAATAGTTTAATCACACATTATAGTAATTCCAGATAAATCTTTCTTCAGGAAATAGTTTCTGTTTTTTCAGACTCAAAATTGTAACCCTTTTGTGTAATGATAAATGTTGTTTTTGATGCAAATAAGATAATTTAAATAAGAAAAAAGAAAATCATGATCTCGAAAAGCCGTAAAACCATTGCTTTGTTCTTGGTGTTTCCAGGAGACAGCATGATCTTATGGAATATTATAAGACTTGGAACTAGGGATATTCAGTTTTGTGAATTCTGCTACAGATTGTACTGAACTGCAAGTCTTGACTAATGTGCAGATAGGAACTTGATTATCCACCAGCTTTTGCACTTCCCAAATGTTTGACACAATTCCAAAAAAAGGTATCACAATGCATTTAATTTTTTTTAGAGAAAATATCTTTACAAATGCATGATTTAAATGCATATTTTTATAACCTCCCGCCCCCCTGGAGATTAATGTGGAAATGAGAAGGGATGGAGTTATGGGAGAATGTATGTGAAAATGATCTGGACCATAAATAGATAGACTGATTCACTGATCTCTTGAGCTTGACAGAATGTATTGTTTGTTCTCCAGTGCAAATCATGGAAATACATAAAACTGTCCCTGGCAAATAGAGATACCAGGATGAGACTGTGCAAAGAGAAGAAAACCAACCAGCATGTTCCATCCCGTATTGACCTCACACATGGGCTAAGGTGGCGTGGCTGGGCATATAATGTAGTAGCAATGGAGAGGGTCAGACTAAGTAGCCTCATGCCTCATGTTTTTGCTGAGCTCTTTCTCCTTCGAATACATTTTTCAAGCTGAAAAGATGCAGGAATTTCTTATCTTGTCAACAAGGCTAAGGTCAGAGTTGTTAATCATGTTCTCAGTTTATCATGTCCTATAAGTAACCCATTTCCTGAGCTATAAACAATTGTGCTAGAAGAGGAAATGCTAAATACTGCAAAACCACACAAAAAGGGGCGGGGGAAATTTTGCCTATGTGTCACAATATCTATAAAAACAATTTGCTGATGTACTTCGGGGCTTTTTGGCACTTTGGAAGTTATTCCAGCCATAAAGCCCACGCGTTAATAAAGAAAAACTCTTTTTTCTTCACTCCGTGGTCTCTCTGACTCTGATTTCTGCAACAATAAGAGTACATCTGATTCCTGCAATAAGTGCCTTGTGAGACCAGTGTGATTAACTTTTCCTCATAATATTTGTGTCTGCTTTGTTGCCTTAGCCATGTATCCTGGAAGTTCTATGAAACATGGAAACTTCCTTACAAGGCTCAAATGCAATATTCTATTTTACCTAACACACTGATTGCACCCTTCTCTGGGATTTCAGAACACTCTTGCTGGTATTTTGGCAAATTTGAAGCTGAACCCCTGTGAGGGAATAGCCAGTCACATTTTGTACCAAGCGAAGCTGTTAGACCAGGGGAAGGTAACTTGTGGCCCTCCAGATGTTTTGGCCTACAGCTCCCATCACCCCTAGCCAGTATAGTCAATGGTGAAGGATGATGGTAGCTGTAGGCAGAATCATTTTGGGGATCACAAGTTAGTCACCCCTGTTTTAGACAGTCAAAGCCAGTTCCAGCTCATAAAGGCTGGGTTGACACAACATGATAACGCACACTCAAGGGCTGAGTGTGGGTTGTCATTGAACTGTGGGTTGTCACTGAACTGTAGGTTATCATACTGTCTGAACAACTGTGATACCACCAAACCATGGTTTGTTTATTTATTTATTTAAAACACTTATAGACATGGCACATCTGCCATATCTAGACAGATTTCAGAGCAATGTTAACACTAACAACTCACAGTTCACAACACAACAACAAACCATGGGTCCTCTTCATGGGTTGCTTGTGGTTACTAAACTATGATTTGTTAGTGTAGCTAGATTCAGACAACATGATAACGCACATTTCAATGACAACCCACAGTTCAACAACAACCCACACTATGTAAGGGCTGAATAATATGAGTTGTCCCGACAAGCCATACTCAACCCTTGAGTGTGGGTTATCGTGGTGTCTGAAGACAGTATATCTGTGTAGACTTTCAAAGTTATAAATGATGACTTAACGATGAACAGCAGATGAGAGGACAAGAAAATAATAAGTGGTGTATAATCTCATATCTATTAGGGATGCTTCTGGATCCACAGTTGCGTCTGAATGCCAAGATTGCTTTAGATGCCAAACATGTCTTTCATTACCACCATGTTGTAATAAATCCAATATGTCATCATTTATGACATTGAAAATCTACTCAAATATACTGTGTTCGGACAACATGATAACCCACACTCAAGGGTTGAATATGGGTTGTCGTTGACCCATGGGTTGTTGCTGAGGTATCTGAAGCTGAAGCCAGACAATTTCTGCATTGTCTGTCTTCAGCTTCAGATACCTCACACCATCCAGTTTCTCTTCATGGCCAAACATGGAAAAGTATGCCCTGTTTACAATATTTTTTTCAGTAAATTGATCTATTTATATATAGTGTCTGAGTACTTTCCTATTGAACATGCACATTAAGATGCTAATGCAACTGCAAATTTGGGAATTTGAAGAGAACATAATCAGTTAGTTTTATCTTACATGAGATCCAATGTATCTCTCAAAGAGCACAAGAATCAGATTCAACTTTGAAAAGCATACCTCTTATTATCATTTCCATTTTTAAAAAAGCTGACTGTGTCATAACTTTTCTTTCTCCCTCTCAGTCAGGAAGCTAGCACTTTGTCTAAGGAGGCATCATTTATTTTATTTCTCAGGATTAGGATAGCCATCTCTCCTGATTTTTCCACTCATAGATCTTTGAAAGCTTTAAGGTGCAATCCTATGCATGTTTTGACAGAAAAAGGCCTATGACTCTTAGCATGCCCCAGCCAGGATTGCACTCTTGGCTACTGAATGGACTTTCCCAGGGAGCATTGCTCTGGACCAATCATATTTTACTATCTAACAAAACCTCTTTCAGCCCAAGGACAAAATTCCATTTTGGAGAAGCTCTTACGGTGGGTAGAGTTGAAGACAAATAGGGATGTGGTCAAAGGCAAAAGAGGCACAGTAAAATACTAAAAGTACCACCATATTTTAGTGTGAATCTCTTACTTCCAGAAACTAAGCATCAAAAAAGGAATTTCAGCCTTTTACAATGTGGGAGGGATGACAACTGCACGAAGCTGGGGAACCACCAAATGATCAGGGGTTGGGGTAAAGGTGGTGGGGCTGGGGGGAGGGGACTTTGCCTTCTGGGGAACCCTGGAGAGCCAGATTTGGCCTGATCTAAGGAATACAAATGTTGGAAAAGACTGATATGTTTAAAATGGGGCTACCATTTTATCAGGGGTCCGGGACTCCACTGGGAGTCCTTTGGGCCCAACAGAATCAGATTACTACAGAATATAGTTTACGATAAGGTGTTGTGATACTTTGTAAGTGAATTTTAACTAGTATAGAATTATGGTCTGTTTTCTCTGTATTGTACTACCTGTGTCTCTCAGTTCATTTCATTCCCCACCTCCACCTCCAAGACTCATCAGAGACTGAGACCTAGGTGAGTTTAATCTCCTTGGAGGATATTTGGCCTTTATATAAATGCACAGATTATAAATGGAGCATTATGAAGCAATTCAGTTTTGCGTGTAAGTGATCTTATTGCTTCACAGTTATGTTGTACAATGAGTTTGTAATGAATGTCTAATATTTCAGACCATTGCCAAATGTTTTTGATTGCTTTTTCTGTTGCTATCTCAGCAGGAGTTTGATTGTTTTCTTTATCTGTCCATTTATTCTATTTTGCTGAAAGGCATCTACAAGAAACCTTAAAAAGTTAGGACGAAGGATCCCACTACATATTGAATAAATGAGATTTTCCCCATCCCTGCTTGAGCTTAGATATATTTCTGACTTCAGTACAGTTTTCTACCGGCGAAAATATACCGTGATAGTCAGCACTATCTAATTATGAGTTCAGAGGAAATACTCTACTGTACAGTCACACATACATAATAAAAACTGAGCATAAACATAAAACTATATTGCATACAATAAATAAAGCATTGGTATTTTGAAGGGCTAAAGAGAAATATTTATTTTAAATTCAATTAAATGCTATTATCAACCTGCAGCAAACCTCCACAGAGGCACCGCCAATCATGAAATAAGCACCTTCAGCTAAGAATACTTTATAGGAGCTGGACTGGATGGCTCAAGGGATTAGTAATATGATCCATGAACTTAAATGGATAAACCAGCTATGCACAGAAGGGGAAATATTTACAGAAAATAAGCATGGCACAGAATCCTATGACACCTAAAAAGACTAATTAATGTATTGTGACATACACACTTGTCATTTAGAGCTTATTTAACAGGATGCATGAACTGACCTGAAAAGTTGATTTATGTCAGGAATGACTGAGAAATTTCATCTGTCAAGGTTCCTTTTCTTCTTTTTTAAAGATTTATTCAATCTCACCTCCTGAGCCTTTTAGCAAGCCAAGACAGAGTTGTGTTCCAAAATCCTTATTTTTGCCAGATTTTTGATACAGCAAATTTGATACAGTTAAAATGCTAAAAAAAAATGTAAATGTTATGGAAAAGTGTGCACATAATGCAAATTTGAGTAAAGTATGCACAAAATGTGGATTTGAGAAAAGTGTGCACAAAACAGAATTGTGCAGAAAAAAATTCAGCAATGGGAAGTAAAAATGGGTACATGTTAAAATATACTTAAAATCATCCATTAATGCATGCATTGCAAAAAATGTGCACCAAAAATATGAGTTTCCATACTTATTTTGTAAGAAATAATCTCCAGCTCATGTGGAAATGGGATGGAACCAACCAACGTGACAAGACTGTGACTGACAGCTCTGTCTGTGCCTAATTTACATACCATAAAGCAGAAGAAACCTTGCTGTGTAAAATAAAGATAAACAAAATGCAGGAGATGCAATACATGATCCAGTCAGGTATGTTGCAATCCATGAACACTGAAGGGTGCAACCTCCATGGGAATTTACTTGTATTGGATATGGTACATCATCCACACAGTTAGGCATGTCACAACAAGTCCACTGAAGCCCAGGATCACAGATGAGTGCCACTGGGGCCCAGGCATGCCTAACGTGCTGATGCTGAATAGTGCTCAGTGTGATTTTGAAATTTATGCAGGAGGTTGGAGGTCTTATCGTTACCAATTGCCGTTCACAATAGATGTACAATGTTGGTATTTTGTAGTTGGTACAAACCTCATATATACTGCTTGTGCATAGTATACAGCCATAGGGGATTATATTTTTACCTGCATACTTTTAGATAGAATCTCCTGCCATTTACTCTTTTTCTTAAAAAAAAATCTGTACAAGTTTCTCCATTGAATTAGCAATTAAAAAAAAAATATATCAGTGAGCTTAGCCTTTTTTCTGTACCAATATAGACACTGCCATACAATATCATAACCATGGGCTATCTTGCCTCTTGTATTGTCTCTGACAGTGGCCATCTGTCCCATATGCTTCAGCAGAAGGTTCAAACCCCAATTCCCCCCCCCCAGCAGGCAGATGTAGAATACTCTACTCCCCCTGCTAGGAAGGTCAAATATAACTTTATTAATTTTGACTCTTCGAGATTTGGCAGAACTCTAGAAGCTTTGAATCCAATATATTACACCTGTTTTGGACTCCCAAAATAGTCTAAACCCTATCACCATTGTATACCAAACATTCAGTGTAGCCTGCGTTCTTCTTTCATCCACCTTTAAACAGCATGATTAATCATTACTGTCATTAGTGTTACTGCAGTCCATAGCTGAGTAAATGAATTTCAGCCTCAGTATTGGTTCCTCTTCTCTCAAGTTGACCTTATTGCGTTTAGTTGTTTTCGGCTTCATGCACATTTTTTTCTAAATCAGCTATTTTGTATTTTCCATCTAACAAAGTTGCTGTCTACACTTTACTTTCACTTTGTATGTCACCGGACTAACATAAGAACTATCCTATCTCTATTATGTCCAGAATTACCAGTTTTATCTTATTTCCATTCTTTCAATCATTTCAGTTCTGTTCCAACCTAGAATCTAGTTTTCAGTATCATGAGTAACAATGCACCCATGGGATCCTACGCCATTGCCAACCAGTATTATGCAATATGTCAATGACAGAAACACAAAAGTAGCAATTACAATAAAATCTGAGAAGTCTAGACTTCTCATGAAGCTGTCATTCTATGGTAAAAGAGTCAAGCTTAAAGCTGCACAAAATTCAGAGAAAGTGGGCATTCTAGGACTTCGGCAGTATTGCAACTTGAAGACTAAATATTTACTTTCACTTTACACGGAAAAGCAGGGAGCAGAGCAAATATCTCATGGAAAGGCACTGATTAGTTATGTCTAACACAGGAAATATTATCTCATCCTGGGGGAAGCACCACGATTTTCCAGTAACCAGAAACCACCTCTGGCTTTGCCAACAATATAAACTCATCTATTTGGGTTTTTTTTAATTATCATTGTACCAGCAGTGGGATTACAGTTTTATTGGTTAGAGCTCAGCTCATAGAGTTTAGTATGAAACAGGGCAAGGAACTAGTCAGTGGGCAGCCTAACCAATGGCCCATATCAGGGCCAGAGTCAAGGGTAGGCATAGTTAGGTACCTGCTGAGGGCCAACACCCCAACAGGGGCCTAGTGACAAGATTCCCTTGGACTCTCTCCTTCTCTTCACCATTGCAATATGCTTGTTTGCCTGCTTCTTGTTTGCCTGCAAACAACAGTGGTGGTGAGAAGGAGGAGCAGTAAACGCCACTGCCTACTTGCTCGCTGGCTCTTTGCCTGTCAAGTAAGCAAGTGGTAGCAGCAATGATGAGAAAGAGGATGAGGAGCAACAGCAGCCTATGACAATGGTAGTGAGAAGGTAGACTAGTAACTGAGACAGGGGCCCATGAGCATGTCTTGCCCAAGGTCCCTCAAAACCCAGAGCTGGCACTGGCTCATATCAACATCCCAGTCTCTATGCAGGAATCTCAGGCCCACCACAGTGCAAGCTGACAACAAGACATGAGCCCATCCAGCTACCTGGGTATGTTGGAGGTTTGCCAGCTCCTGAGCTGGGGTGGAGCTTGACATGAACGCAAAATCATTTATGTGGGTTCCCAATGGGGAGGGAAGGACTCAATCCATAATTATCTCTGTTACAGATCTGGCCCAACTTGGAATGAGATGCTGTGACAGAAATACATAACAATACTACTATGAGGAAGACAACCTTCCCCCCACCAACATTGCTGAGACCAGTTGGAAATGCGGGTTAAATGTCTTCCCAGCCTTGTCAACCAGCAGCTAACCTCTGTCCATAGCAAGGTAACTTAATTCAGGAAGGTGAGGAGGGAAGTCTGCAATGGCAATGGCTGAAATCACAGTGTGATTTCACAAGTGTGTACCAGCGGACCCTTCCCCCAGCTTGTTCCCAAATCCCACTTCCATAATCCCTCCAATGCATGTTATTGGCTCCTGGCTCCTGAACTACAGTGTGGTCAGGTGGCAAAGTCAGTCACTAAGCTGCCAGCCATGTGCAGAAGAGGAGGATTCCAGTCATTCGCTCCCTGCTCCTCCTTGCACAAGGCATTCAGATGGGGCCCAAAAGGGCTTGCAGTTTTTCAAATATCAGTCCTACGAAGTAATTAGTGTTCAGGTAAAAATTGTGCTTAATAATTCAGCCTACCCCCTCCACCCAGGAAATATGGGTATATTGAACTCCATCAAAATCTCTGCTATTCTCCATTTAGCAGTATATAAAAAATATAGCATTGAATGCATTAGTAGTTTGGAATAGTGATATTAGAAAATCAGCAAAAATTAGGAGCTTGTGTGGTGGTGGTGATGATGATAAGAATATACAATGATCAGAATTTGTTCTCAGTTCATTTATATAGTTCAAAAATGGCATGTAATGCAAAGCCTATGCATTTTTAGTCACTATGGTCAATGGGACTTTGTTCTAGATGGAAGATTGCAGCCTAGACCTCAAGAGAACTCAGGTTCTAGAATGGCTAGGAAGAGGCTTGTGATGAAGTTTGGAGGCCTACAGAGGCAAGGGACAGAAAAAGATCAGGCCTAGAGGCCTGGGGGCAGAGGTGTTAGGAGGGGGTATCCCTGAGTGGAGTAGTTTCATTTCCCCAGGTAAGTTGCAGTTTTATTTCCCCACTTAAGTTTCATTTCTTCAGGTCTGAAGCAGTACTTTTGGTTTTGGGGGAGGAGGGTATAAAAAGAGTGAATCAAGAAGACCAGAGCAGTAAGAGCAGAGTCATGGAGGCCAGAACCTGAAGAGGGAGCAGGAAGAAGCAGCCTAGAGAGGTCTAAGTACAGCTAGGGTAAAGGAACTTGTATTTTGCAACATTTATCTTCTCTTAATGCCTTTTGTGTCACAGTCCTATTGTGTAAATACCTGTGGTTGTAATTTGCTTGCTTTAATTTACCAGTAAACTGTTGTGGTGAAACTCTGTGTCCAGAGTGTCAGTCATGTCTGCAGCCTAAACCCCACATTATTGGGAAGGGGAAAATAAAAGAAGGAAGGTGGGACTCTTAAGGAGGAAAAAGATCCTTAAGGAGTTGCTCAGGGGGTCCAGCTATAAAGGGAACCCTGGCAGGCCTCTATCTATCTATCTATCTATCTATCTATCTATCTATCTATCTATCTATCTCCTTTGTGTGACAACAGAGGATTCCCTCTACCTGTTACTGTATCTTCTTTGGCTATATGTGTTCTGATGATAAAAAGAACTTCTGCAACTGGAGTTTGCAGTACGGCCAGTACTATAGTTGTTAAAATATAGTTTAAAAAACAACAACAACACACACACAGATCTTTAGGAGAAGTAGAATTTCTGTTCAGCAACGAATGCTGAACACACAGCACTTTAACATATATTTTAATGACTTGTTATTCATTCAGAGCATTTCTAGAAAGTCTTTTGAGAGTTGATTATAACATAAAAGGAAAAGGAAAGCTGAAGGCTAAATCTAAGGCTCAGAAGAGTCTGCTGTCTCAGAAAGGAGAAGATGGTTCCAAATTATAACATGTGCAATAGTGTAAAAATTAATTCATTAAAAAGACTCCAAAAAGGGAAACACTTCTACCTTCGTCTTCTACTTCTCAGTGTCATAATTTGTTCCTGAGCATTCAAAAACCTATTTTGACTGTTTAATGCAAATATCACATTAGAGGTATAACTTCCTTTACTACTGGCTAAGTTTGCCAATTATTCCTACTTTTGCCAGAATTTTTATTCTCCTGGCTAACAAGAAAAAGCCATAAAAAAAGACCAGCCAGAGTAATTGATGATGCTATGACTGTGCTTGCATGAACAGTGAAAAATGCATATGAACAGAAAATACTATGAGTATTGACTCATAAGTCCCACAGAGCTCAATGGGTCTTCCTCCTAGATAACTGTGCATAGGATTGCAGTCTAAAGCATTTTGCAATGGGAAGGCTACATTTTTAGTGTAGTGAGTATGCATGCACTGACAATGTGAGATATGCCCATAAATAACAGACATGTGGAAGAGTTAAGTGCTTTATTGCGGGGTACTTTAGGAAGATACATTACAGTAAGTATTTGTTGGGCACCTAGCTGCCAAACTAAGCTTTTTATGTTAAATCGGCCCTGGATTGAGGAAGACCCATTCCATTTGACAGTAAGTGCAGCCAGTTTTCTTCCTGTATAAACTTCAGGGAGGATTGTTATAAAGTCACAACAAAGTGTGTGACTTTGAATGAACTACGTAACATCATAAATACGTGCAATCCAAATTGTTAAAAATGTTAAAAGCACACTGCCAATTAATTTTGGAGGACGTGCATGTGCACAATTTATTTATTTATTTATTTCATTTCTATACCGCCCAATAGCCGAAGCTCTCTGGGCGGTTCACAAAAATTAAAACCAAACAACACACAATAAAACAATTTAAAATATATAGAACATTAAAACCACAATATAACAATACAACCACAAGTCAAATGAAGGAATGGCTATAAATCAGACCCCTTAATTAAATGCAAAATTTGACCAACTGCAAGGTTTATTAACATACCTATTTTTAAAAATACATTGTGAATTAGTGATCCCAGCTGCCAGAAGTTATTACGTATTTATACATGCCTAAATTAATAGAATGAATGATACATTTTTCAATTATGAAATAAAAATTAACAAATTGTATAAGAATAAAAGAAGGAAGAAACAATAAAAACACCTTAATAAAGCATTAGTCACTTGTTATTAATGACTCCAATACTAAAATCTAATTCATGCAAATGCCCTACCAGTTTTTAGGCTGTACTGTAAATTCAATACATTTTCCTATTATTACCGTAAATTCAATATGTCCCTATTATTACTGAAGACTCTGCATGCAGGCGCGTGGGCATGCGCGCACACATACATGTAGTGTTTGCATTGCTTTATGATGCCTGGCCATATACTTATTCACCAACATTGGGATCAGGCATTTTAATATAAATCTTTAGGTATACATTATTTTTTGCTCACTTGGACAAGTCAGAAGATGTATGATGCTGTTAAAGTTAAGCTGGTCTTAACTTCATCAGTGCCACCCTGCACTGGTGAGAAACAAATTAACACACCTACTACTTTGGAATCTACTTATATAGCAATAAAGTCATTTCAGGAGCCTATGGAGGAAATACCCCCCCCCAACCTCTTCCTACAAAACATGTAGGCTGAATGTGTGTGGCAAAACAGGATCACACCTGCTCTCCCCACTCCTGACCACCATATGCTTATCAGCTCTGTATACATCAATGTTGTTCACTGACCCATCACCTGTGCTGGTCTACACAAATCACCAGGTCAATATCGAAATCAGAATGATTATGTATTTTGCAGCCAAAGATGGAGAAGCTCTATACAGTCAGTAAAAACAAGACCTGGAGCTGACTGTGGCTCAGATCATGAGCTTCTTGTTGCAAAATTTCGGCTTAAATTGAAGAACATAGGGAAAACCACTAAACCATTCAGGTATGACCTCAATCATATCCCTTCTGAATATACAGTGCAGGTGAGGAATAGATTTCAGGGATTAGATCTGATAGACAGAGTGCCTGAGGAACTATGGACAGAGGTCCATCACATTGTTCAGGAGGCAGCAACTCAATCCATCCCAAAGAAAAAGAAATGCAAGAAAGCCAAGTGGCTGTCTGATGAGGCTTTACAAGTAGCTGAGGAAAGAAGGGAAGTGAAAAGCAAGGGAGAAAGGGGAAGATATATCCAACTGAATGCAGAGTTCCAGAGAATAGCAAGGAGAGACAAGAAGGCCTTCTTAAATGAACAATGCAAAGAAATCGAGGAAAACAATAGAATGGGAAAGACTAGAGATCTTTTCAAGAAAATCGGAGATCTCAAAGGAATGTTTTGTGCAAAGACGGGCATGATAAAGAACAAAGAAGGCAGGGACCTAACAGAAGCAGATGAGATTAAGAAGAGGTGGCAAGAATACACAGAAGAACTATACAGGAAAGATCTTAATGTCCCTGATAGCCATGATAGTGCGGTCACAGAACTTGAGCCGGACATCCTCGAGAGTGAAGTCAAGTGGGCCTTAGGAAGCATTACTAACAACAAAGCTAGCGGAGATGACAGTATTCCAGCTAAGCTATTTAAAATCCTAAAAGATGATGCTGTTAAAGTGCTGCACTCAATATGCCAACAAATTTGGAACACTCAACAGTGGCTACAAGACTGGAAAAGGTCAGTTTACATTCCAATTCCAAAGAAGGGCAATGCCAAAGAGTGTTCAAACTACGGTGCAATTGCGCTCATTTCACATGCCAGCAAGGGTATGCTCAAAATCCTACAAGCTAGGCTTCAGCAATATGTGAACCAAGAACTACCAGAAGTACAAGCTGGGTTTCAAAGTGGCAGAGGAACTAGAGATCAAATCGCCAACATTCACTGGATCATGGAGAAAGCAAGAGAATTCCAGAAAAACGTCTATTTCTGCTTCATTGACTACACTAAAGCCTGTGATTGTGTGGATCACAACAAACTGTGGCAAATTCTTAAAGAGATGGGAGTACTAGACCACCTTACCTGTCTCCTGAGAAACCTGTACGAGGGTCAAGAAGCAACAGTAAGAACCAGACATGGAACAACCAAGTGGTTCAAAATTGGGAAAGGAGTACGACAAGGCTGCATATTGTCGCCCTGCTTATTTAACTTATATGCAGAGTACATCATGAGAAACGCTGGGTTGGATGAATCACAGGTTGGAATTAAGATTGCCAGGAGAATTATCAACAACCTCAGATATGCAGACGATACCACCCTAATGGCAGAAAGCGAAGAGGATCTAAATAGCCTCTTGTTGAGGGTGAAAGAGGAGAGTGCAAAAGCTGGTCTGAAACTCAACATTAAAAAAATGAAGATCATGGCATCTGGCCCCATCACTTCCTGGCATATAGAAGGGGAAGCAGTGACAGATTTTATTTTCTTGGGCTCCAAGATCACCGCAGACGGTGACTGTAGCCATGAAATTAAAAGACGCTTGCTCCTTGGGAGGAAAGCGATGGCAAACCTAGACAGCATAGTGAGAAGCAGAGACATCACCTTGCTGACAAAGGTCCACATAATCAAAGCTATGGTTTTCCCAGTAGTAACGTATGGCTGTGAGAGCTGGACTATAAGGAAGGCTGAGCGCTGAAGAATTGATGCTTTCGAACTGTGGTGCTGGAGAAGACTCTTACGAGTCTCCTGGACTGCAAGGAGGTCAAATCAGTCCATCCTAAAGGAAATCAACCCTGACTGCTCATTGGAAGGACAGATACTGAAGCTGAAGCTCAAATATTTTGGCCACCTAATGCGAAGAGAAAACTCCCTGGAAAAGACCCTGATGCTGGGAAAGATGGAAGGCAAAAGGAGAAGGGGACGGCAGAGGATGAGATGGCTAGATAGCATCACCAATGCAATGAATATGAACTTGAGCACACTCCGGGAGACAGCAGAGGACAGGAAGACCTGGTGTGCTATGGTCCATGGGGTCACAAAGAGTCGGACACGACTGAACGACTGAACAACAACAAGTTCAATGCAATTTACTTCCTAAAGCTGTGCGTGAATGGCCATTTGAAATTCTCCACTCTATTTGTGGACAGAGATGTTAGGGGGATGGTTTCACAAAAAAATTTCTGGGTAGGATAAATTCTCCAACACTCTCAATCTCACTCTTTCTTTATGCATATATTGACAGCACTAGCAACTATGTTGGCAGCCTGGCCACCATTTTGCTTCCTTGACAATATTCTGAAATTAGTGTAATTCTGGGGCAGTGTGTGTGTGTGTGTGTGTGTGTGTGTTTGTAGGAAATGGCAACTGCCACAAGAAAAGGCAGAGAACGTTCAGAGAAAAGTTTGCAAAATTGCCTTCGTTTTCTAGGGGGTGAGAAAAAGAAAACAATTCACAAATGTTGTCAGAAAAAAATGTTTTCTGAGAAATTTCAGCTCGGCTGTACTCCTAGTGAGTGTTTCCTCACGCTCCAGTCGATTGCTCCAGTCCCTAACTCTCCAGTCCCTAGGGAAATCTTGGTTGTTAGGGAACATCAGGATGCAACACTTGAGAACTGTTAGAAGTCACAGGAGGAAAGAAAGAAAGAAAGCTACTGTCCAAATTAGGGAGAGCTCCTAGTGTGACACGAATGATGGATGAAAAATCTTTGTGAAACAAACCCTTGAAGAGATTTCATCCTCTGTAATCACCTTCTGTTGATTTCCCCATGGGATGGCACAAAAGATAGAGTAAAAAAGAAAAAAAAAAATAACACAGTGTTTATTAGCATGGGATTCATTTCCTCCAGAACTTTCATGTGGTAAGTTGATGCCGAGAACTGCATTTTCCCCTCTCTGTGATATTTTTACATGCATTTCCAACTACAGGTGTTAGGCATGATTAACAAAAACAAACATCAGATTTTGCATAGGTAAGGGCTCATCTATTTAGCTGGATTTAGTCCATGACAGAATAAATAAAACATAGGATTATGAAATGCCAGTTTTTATATACATAAGAACTTGTCAACACCTGGAATTTGCATAAAAACACATCCAGAAGCTGTATTAGTAAGGTGTTTGCAAAAGGATGAGGCTTTTTGTTAGTTTGTTTGCTAAATATATTGTTTATAAAGGTTTTTTTTTAAGCACAGCCATTTAGAAGTGGAACGTGCTACGACAATTTCCTATGTAGCTCTGCAAACTAACTCTTCAATCTTTAAAGGCCCCTTGAAGCACAATCCTGTGCATGTCTACAGAAGTAAGCCCTGGTTTACTCCTAGGTAATTGCACATACTCACTTTTGACTAAGGCTTTAGAGTGCAAACCTATGCATGTCTACTCAGAAGTAAGCCCCAGTTCAATGGAACTTACTCTAGGGTAAGCGTGTATAGTGTTGCAGCCTTAGTATTACACACTTGCTAAGGAGTAACCCAGTGAGATGTACGTCTGAGTATCATGTTCTTCATCATAATTTCTAATGAAGAAGTGAAGCTGGGATATTAAGCTAGAAGGGAAAAACAGTATCTTTGGTGCATTCATTCCAGTACTGCCATTTCCAGAATATGGAACCAAAACGTCAGGATTTACTTTTTTCTGTGATTCACCCCATTACCTGTTTTAATCAATACTCAAAACTCTTTTCCGAACTATGGACTACAGGCCTTTCAAACAACCTTATTCCAGGATGCCAACCAATTATATTCAACAATTACCACACATTCACATCAGGCTCTGTGTTGTTACTGCCTAATCTAAATAGGTACCGGCTCGAGACCCATCCCCTGTCTTGTGGTAGTTTTCTGGATCACATATAACTGTTGGGAAGAATTCCATTGTCCCCTTCATTTTATAGTTGAAAAAAGCAAGGCTGCTGTGCCACAACAAAGAGTGAGCCCACCTGCCTGCCCCCATGAACTCTTCCAAAAATTCACCCCTGAACTGGTCTCCATTTCAGAAATCTATGTTGACCCTTCCACCAAAATATGACCCCATGTATACGATTACTTCAATTGGTTTTTGTGGGTTTGGGGGGGGGGGTTATCAATGTGTACATTATCTGAAAGCTCAATATTAAGGGGTACATGTAGAATCTGGGGGAAAATGTTTACCCAAGTTTCAGGGGGCATAGTGATTAGCAGCAGCAGCAACCAGTCACCCCCCTTCCCCAAAAAAAAATTAAAGGGGAAAAGCTACTGTTGCTGTTACCTATTAAGACTTTCTGAAACTTGTAATTAATTGCATCCCCAACCCAAATTGCCAAAATGCATGCCTGGGAATGTGCAAATTAATTTGAGGGGGAGCATTTTTCTCCAGTGCTAGAAAAGACACAGCTGAACTAAGAGAACTGACAGTTGTGTCACACTGCATATGCACAGCAGTTTGTACAGAAAATTAGAAATTCTATCCTTTTCTTTGCTAACATATTCTAGAAGGAGGAATAATTTATCTTTCTCTGTTTCTTATGTACCATTACAGTTAAGGGTTAAAAAAGGCATCTATCATTGCCTTCCTTCATGATGTGCTAGCCCTCAAGATCAGAAATACTGCAACATGCTCCGCTAAACACTGTACACTGTGAGCCATGTAGTAGGTCAGTCTTCCCCAACCTGGTGCTCTCCAGATGTTTTGGACTACATCTCCCATCAGTCCCAACCAAAACAGCCAATGTTTGGGTGTGATGGGTGGTGTAGCCCATAACAACGACTTCTATTCTGCATTGAACACACACACACACAACTACAACTACCACTTCTATTCTGATGGCTGGAAATTAGATGTCTTGATAAAAGTTAGGCCCTCAGTTTTGCAAGTAGAACAGAAAACTGCTTACATAAAAGTGGTGAAACTGCTGCATGACAGTGCCGTTGCGAAAATATATGTCCATCCACTTAGCTAAATAGTATTAGCATTCTCTTAATCTGCTTTAGTTTACAAGATGATAGACTTAAATGTAATCGCATGCTGAGTCTAGCAGAGGTAATATCCATCACTGAACATATAAGAACATAAGAAGAGCCATGCTGGATCAGACCAAGGGTCCATCTAGTCCAGCATTCTGTTCACACAGTGGTCAAACAGCTGTTGACTGGGAACCCACAAGCAGGGCATGAGCACAACAGCACCCTCCCACCCATGTTCGCCAGCAACTGGTACATAAGCTCACTGCCTCTGGTACTGGAGGTACATAACCATCAGGACTAGTAGCCATTGATAGCCTTTTCCTCCAGGAATTTGTCCAACCCCCTTTTAAAGACATCCAAATTGGTGGCCAACACTACACCCTGTGGTAGTGAATTCCATAGTTTAGCTATGCACTGTGTGAAGAAGGACTTCCTTTTATATAATATAAGAAAGGGAGAGCAGTGAGGAAGTATAGCTGAATGCCAGGTAATAGTTGCACCTAGGAATGGGGTGTCAACGGGGCCTGAGGTTCACCTCAATGCTTGGTCTGCCTTGTTCCCAATCCTGATTATGATCTCTCCTCCCCTCCCCCCTCCCCACCCATACACATTCTAATGCATTTGGGTGCACATCTTTTTTTAAAGAATTCACCCAAATGTGTACTTTATCCCCTATTCATTATTTTTCAAAATGCACGTTTTTAAAGTGCCTGTTTTTCTAAATAATGCTATGCATTTTATGAATGAGTAACACAAACTTAGGAATGTGTGAGCTTTGCCCACAAAATGTGCTCATGTTGACACTGAAGGGTGCAAACGGAGCAAGTTTTGGTCTACAATGAACAGAGATTACATTCTTGTATGTCCCTAGTTGCAATCAATTCAACGATAATACCATCTCCATTACTAATATTCTATGATGCATTACCACTTCCCTTGCCAGTGCAGAGCATCTGCTACTTATTGATTCCTAGAGTGGAAAGCACATCCTTTTTTTGAGGTGACATAGAAACATGATGAATCTGAAATTTGAACTCCCTTTGCCATCCCAAATGACTGAACTCAAGATTGTTGTTTTTGTTGCTTAAAGTCACTGGCACTCACCATCAGAGGACGATGGCTGGGTAAAGGTTGCTACATCAGTCAATCACGTCTTGTTTTTGCATTTTTTAGGTCAGTGAGTTTTTAACCAGTAGGCATACTCCTAAAAAGTCATAGCACAGTGCACTGTGTAACCATGTGCCACTCTGGATTT
The DNA here is from genome assembly GCF_057233095.1 of Heloderma suspectum. Taxonomy (NCBI): domain Eukaryota; kingdom Metazoa; phylum Chordata; class Lepidosauria; order Squamata; family Helodermatidae; genus Heloderma; species Heloderma suspectum. The sequence goes on along the minus strand of NC_139460.1, from coordinate 53,396,386 downwards.
TATTCAAGTTTCTGTGTATGAAGAAAAAAGTGTTTGTCACAGAAGAGTACTTGAACTTTTCAAGTGTTCATCTGGCTTTTCATGAAAAAAGGGAAAAAAATGATCCCTCTTTCCAAAACATAGTGCCCCCACCCAAATAATAATAATAATGATGATGATGATGATGATGATGATGATGATGAATGAGTCTAGAGATGGGCCCATGACAGTTTCACCCATAAATCTGTTCCATCCTGTTTCTGCGTTGATCTTCAAAAAACATTCTTTTAAAACCCACACTCAAATCCACATTTTTTAATATGTATTTTGAACTGATAACTGCATCAGAACATTGGGGAAATGCAAAAGCCTGTGTACTGTTAAATTCTAATCCACACATCTGTCTGAGAGGTTCAAAATAAGTCAGCTCATATCAGAATTCAAAAAAGGTTGAACTCCTTAAGCACCCCTAGTCTATATATCTTTAAATTACATAGAAAATGTACTTGTAATTAGATATAGGGCATATTCTCCCCTGTGCCACTAGCTCCAAATTAATTATTTTTTTACTACATCCTGTATTTTATGCTTGTATGACTTTCTCAATCTGACGAGACCTCCACTTCATCTTTTTTTCTTATTCCAGTAACATCTTCTTAATTTCTTTATTGCCCTTTTGTAAGTGGAGAATGTTTTGATTTTATTAAGTGTCTGAAAGCTTTAACCTTTTGTTTTTATAATATTTTCTCATTTGGCTAAGCTGCCATTCCGTGTCCAAAGAGAAATTGTAAATGCTCACACCAGAGGCCCTGCTATCAAACCTACCCTCTGTGAGCACCACTAAATTATGAAAAATGTCCTTCAAACTTACCCTGTCCTTCAGTGGTCTGTTGGAATCTAGCTTTGTCATAGTGTAATTTACTGGCACCAGAAATAAGCTGAGTAAGGAAACAGAGGTTGTAGAAATGTTAATTACGTTACAGAAAGGCTCTCTCCATCATTTCAAGCCTTACTATACTACGTGTTTTGTTTCTAGAGTTAGGTCTTTTTAAAAGCTCTACTGCAGTTGGTTGTTCAGCAGTTACTGAAAACTAGGGCTATGCATGGACCCCCCAATCTGACTCGGAAGCCACTTTGGGGCTTCCGAGGTGGGCCCAATTCAGCTCTGGCTGATTCGGCGGGCGGGGTGGGGCAACCCACCTTGGCCTATGGAGATGAAGTGGGATTCAGAAAACAAAATCCTGCTTTGCCCCGCCCCCAACATGCCACACAGCCCCCAGCTCCTTACCTGGGCCCTTGTTCTGGGTGGGGGCACCATCACCAGGGGAACCACCACTGCTGCTGGTGCTTCTGGGGCAGCCACTGTCGGGGGAGCTGCCGGAGAAAGCGCTGCCTGGGAAACTGCTGCCCCAGCCTGCCAACCGCTGACAGGCACGAGGGCAGGAGTCACCCTCCAACTGCGCTCTCTCCTTTCCTTGCAAGGAGGGGAGGGTGCCCAGTTGGAGGCCGACTCCTGCCTCTGCTCAAACCTTCATGGGTTTCTTGCTTGCAAGGAGCCTGTGAAGGCTGGAGTCAGGCAGCAGAGGCAGGAGTCACCCTCCAACTGCGCTCTCTCCCTTTCTTGCAAGGAGGGGATGGCGCCTGGTTGGAGGCTGACTCCTGCCTCTGCTCAAGCCTTCATGGGTTCCTTCCTTGCAAGAAGCCCATGAAGATTTGAGTGAAGCCAGTGGCAGCAACTTGCAATGAGGGTGGGCTGCCACCATTGCCGCTAGGGAAGCCCCTGCCGCTGCCAGCTCCTAGTCCTAGGCCCCCTGGACGCATGCTGTGAGCCATCTAGTTTTGGGGAATGGGGGGACCCATTTTTAAAATGGTAATTCCCTGTATTTCTGGAAATAACCAGAGGACCAGGTAAGGAGCTGGGGGCTGGGCAGCAGCAGTGGTGGCAACGTGGCAGCTGGGCTTCTGGATCGCTCCAAAATGCACCGAAGCACTTCAGAGCAACCCGATCTGCTTTGGGCTGCTTTGGGCTCCCTCCACCTTGACTTGGAGGCAGCCTGAAGCGGCCCAAAGCACCCCGTTTTGACTTGGTGTTTGTGCTTTGGGCTGAAGCAGAGCACAGCCTTACTAACTCCGTGTTTTAAAAAGTGTATATCCTTTGACTCCTCAAGTCTGCCTCTTTCTCAAAAAGTCTTTTGTACAGTTTGGGGTGGGGTGTGTGTGGGGCAACCAGTTCTCCCCTTCACTTTACATTACCATACTTATCTTTCAATTTCCCCTCCTCATAATCTTGTTCTTTCCTTTCTCATACCCTCTGGCAGTAGCTTTATGGCAGTCACTCAGTCAAAGTAGACTGTGTATAGAACAGACACAGGCGGTTAGCATTCCAATGGAAAATGACAGCTTTGAGTATGTTCTCCCTTCTCACCATTCATGAACCCTGCACTGGTAATTTTTAGCATAACTGGAGGAAGAAGATGCTCCTAGTCTTACAATAACTCTGGCTGGCCTTGCATTGTCACCATAGACAGACCATAACCCAGCATCAAATTTGGCACACAAGCCCATTGAAATCAAGTGCATCTATCTAAGGCAGCCATGCAGTGTCAATTAATCTTGCTGCTCTGCTTTCAAGTTTAGTATTTTAACAGGAATCATTTTTGTAACAGAGGAAACTCTGGAAAGGCAAATGATGTAAGGAAGTAAAACATGGGGTAGGTGAAGGTAAATTCACATTTGCATTTTCAACACCAAGTGAGGGCCTGCAATGACATTACAGATCAAACACCACACAGAGGGATTTCACTGGCTGCAAATCACTGAGCAACTTGGTCATTCAGGCTATAATTGTATTCACAATTATATTGGCATTGAACATACAGTATGCACTCAGATCCCTTTGTTTGAATCAGTGTTTGTTTGTTTAGGGAATTTTATCTAACACTTCATCCCACCCCACCCTGTGCCTTTTACAAACATGTAAAAAACAAAAGAGTTGAACAGTATCTGCCACCTGATCTAAAGGTTTTCCTTGGCCCTTTGATAACAGAAAGGCAGGGGAGAATCCTGCCTTGCTATCTACCTGGTAACAGAGTTAATCCAATCACTACGTGAAATACAAGTCATTACTAGCTTCAACAGTTTGGTTTGGGCTGCTTCTAAAGGATAGTTTGATCCAATATGCTATTCTATGATTTACCAAGGATATCAACTTTGGTCAATTAGTTTCAGCTTGTAGCAAGGAAGAAGGTATAGCATATGAAACCTGGAGTATTATTCAAGGAACTGATTCTGGATGTTCTCAATCATCTGCATGTCTGACTGCTCATTGGAAGTGTTAGAAAAAAAGGAGACTCCATAACCATTGGCATCTCAAGTTACGTAAGAGCCCGAGTGGCGGGAAAATATAGGCGGAGCAAAAAGGGAATCATACTGACGCACTCATGACTAACGGCGTGGTAAGCTGATAGTGACTGTTTATTGGATATTAACTTAGTGAGCCGATGTACTAACTGTTTCATTGGTTACTGGTGAGAACAATAGAAGCGATATGATATAAAAGGCTTTTGCACACGTGTCTCGGGGTCCAGACTGCTCTGCACCCGTTTTGCAAAACGTTCAATAAAATAGTGTTGGATCCACTGCTGCCTGCCTGGCATTCTTTTCTTCTAAACCGAAAGCAAGGACTTTTTATCTAACAATTTGGTGCCGTGACTCGGATCCTGCTTCGGGGCGCGTCCCCTTCGCGCTGAGCCGAGGGGCCGCAGAGGAGAAGTGGCCACAGGCGGTTGTTTTATACTGCCTTCTCCTCACGACGGTGGCGGCAGAAGCGCCTGGGGACCAACGCCAGAGGAAGAGGGAGACGTGATCACTCCTTTTAGGCACCGGCAGTGGATCAATAAAGCAGCTGGACGCAGCTGCGGGCGGGACAGAAGAGGCTTTTGGGGTAAGTGAAACAGCTTACATTAGGGGATAAACGCGGGACGGTGGTGTGTTTGTGATTGTGTGAGACGCCTACGGGCGAAGCGAGTGAGGAGCCCCGATCTGCATTTCCTTACCCCGGAGACGGGCTAGGTCAGAGGAGGGCGAAGCGCAAGAATTGCTGACTGAAATTCCCACCGTCATGGGCGGGTCCCAATCTAAGTCTGCGAAGAAGTCCCATACACCCTTGGAGTGTTGTTTGCGCAATTGGTCACATTTTAAGCAGGATTATGGAACTAAGATGACAAAGGATCGTCTTGTCTTTTTTTGCACCCGGGAATGGCCAATATTAGAACCCAAATGGCCACCCGAGGGGTCTTTTGACCCAACCTTGGTATCTGATGTGCGAACAATAGTAGCACAGAGGGGAAGTTGGGACCAGTTCCCTTATATTGATTCGTGGGCAACTTGTGTGCCCCTTGGCGGCAGGCCTGCTCCGTGGGTTGTTAAATGCATGTCCCTTGCCCTTCCCATGGTGGTCTAAAGGAAACCACCAAAAGAAGGACCACCCAGGGTCGTGGCCACGGCACCGGAGGACCTACTGCTTCCTCCTCCCTACGGGACAGCCGTCGCAGGGCGCTCGTTGCAACCACCACCCTCTCCTGAGGGGCCCGCCCAGCGGTTAGATGCCCCCGAGAAGGACCCCTCTCATGAAATAGTACCGGAGGACCCCACCCCTCTAGTTGAACGCCAGGACACTCTCCAAGATCGTCTATATTCCCTAGAGGAAAGATTGGAGGTCCTACAGAGAGAGGCAAAAGGGGGACCTAACTACAACCTGCGAAAGGACCCCCAACCACCGGTGAAGTTCACCTTCCCCATCAGAGAAGTCCCCGACCCTACCGCCCAACATCCTCAAGGGACGATGTTTGTTTATGTCCCATTCACAACATCTGATTTGTATAATTGGAAACAATTTAACCCCTCCTTTGAAGAGGATCCCGGGCCACTCCTGTCTCTGATGGAGAATGTGAGGCTTACTCACAACCCCACATGGGACGATACACAAATGCTATTGAACACCTGTTTTCTCAGCCAAAAGCCAACCATCCTTGCGGGGGCACGAGCCAAGTATAGGGAGGAAAATCCCCAAGCAACTGAGGAGGAGACGGTGGAGGTTCTGCCCACAGGGCGACCCAATTGGGGGGTGGCCACAGCGGCACATAGACGCTTACATGCTGACTATTTTCGACTCATTTTAGCAGGCATGAAGCAAGCCGCGAGAAGGGCCCCCAATTTGCAAAAAGTCCTGACTCTAAAGCAAGACAAAAACGAACCTCCTGCTGTGTTCCTCCAAAGGCTGAGGGAAGCCTTCGCTAAATATACTGACATTGACTTGAATGATCCAAATAATTTAAGGATCCTCACGACTCAGTTCGTGGGAAATAGCTGCCAGGACATCAGAAAGAAGTTGCAAAAAGTTGAAGGAGGGTTGGCAGCTGACTTAGGAGTTTTAGTTGAAGTAGCTCAAAAGGTTTATGAGAGGCGAGAAGAAGAAGAAGGAAAAGAAAAAGACAAGAGGCAGGCCAAGCTCCTTGCTGCGGTTCTTAAACCTGACAAGGAGGGAGCTAGGAAGGGGAGGAAAGGGGGAAGGAAAGGATCTCCCCTGGGGAAAGATCAATGTGCCTTTTGTAAGAAAATGGGGCACTGGAAGCGTGACTGTGAGGCTTTGAAGCAGAAAGAGAGAGGGGAAAATACGGGAGAAGCGCAGAGAGTTCTGTATGAACAGGAAAGAGATTAGGACAGACCGGGGCCCGGCCCCCTCTTAGCCGTCTCTGAGGCAAGACGGGACCCCATGGTCAAAATAAAGGTTGGGGGCCACTCCTACAAAGCCCTTGTGGACACAGGGGCCGCCCTGTCCGTCCTCCCCCTCAGTGAGCCCCCAACGGGAGGTGGGGGGTTCACCACCATAATGGGGGTCGAGGGAAGGGCAACTCAAGTGCCCCTCTCTCGTCCCCTGTTCACCAAGGTTGGGAAAACACACCTAGAACATGCATTTGTCTGTACCCCCTCCTGTCCGGTGGCATTGCTAGGGAGGGACTTATTGACTAAACTCCAAATTGAGATTGCTTTTACTCCTGACGGAAGGATGGAGATACAGCTCCCTAAACAGCAGAGTAGTAACTACCAAATGGCCCTTTTGAAGGTTGCAGAAGAATCCATCCCAGAGGCCACCGAGGACTGGAGCTTAATAGAAAACAGAGTCAACCCTCTAGCTTGGGCCGGGATTGGAGGGGCCTCTCGTGCCAAGTTGGCAGCACCATACAAAATTCCCCTCAAGGAGGGAGCAAGGCCTGTTCATGTGAAACAGTATCCCCTTTCCCGCCAAGGAAAGGAGGGCCTACAACCAGTAATAACAAAGCTCCGAGAAGAAGGCCGGCTCATTGAGATAATGTCTCCCTATAACACGCCCATCATCGCTGTGCCAAAAAGGGGAGGGGGGGGCAAGGGCTACCGCTTAGTGCAAGACCTCCGGCTCATTAATCAGCAGATCGAGGCCCCCCATCCTGTGGTCCCCAACCCACACACCCTCCTTGTAGGAATTCCGGAAGAGCACGCCTGGTTCACTGTCATAGACCTAAAAGACGCCTTTTTCAGCATCCCCCTCCACCCTGATTCAAGGCCTTTGTTTGCCTTTGAATGGGAAAGCCCAGGGGGGGGGGGTCAAAAGTTCAATTAGCATGGACAGTCATCCCTCAGGGGCTGAATCTCTCACCGGTGGTCTTTGGCCAGCAGCTCCAAAAGGATCTCGAACCCTGGGTCCAGCAGCACTCAGAGGTGCATCTCCTCCAGTACTGTGACGGCCTCCTGATTTCAGCCAAGGCCAAGAATGCGTGCCTGAGTGGGACGGTTTCCCTCCTCAACTATCTAGCAGGGGGGGGTATAAAGTGTCAAAAGAAAAAGTACAGTTGGCCCAACCAACTGTAAAATTCCTAGGCTACCACATAACTAAGGGGACTCGGAGCCTAGGGCAAGAAAGAGTTGAAGTCATCCGTGACACTCCTGTCCCTAAGTCCCCCCGCGAATTGAGGGCCTACCTGGGGCTGACCGGATTCTGCCGACTATGGATAGCAAACTATGGGGAGACAGCGCGGCCGCTGTATGAGGCGCTGCAGAAAGATAGACTGGATAAATGGAAATGGACTAAGGAAATGAATAAGTCTTTTCTCAGTCTTAAAGCTGCTCTTGTGTCACCACCTGCTCTAGCCATACCAAATCCCAGCCGGCCATTTAGACTTTATGTGCATGAAAATAAGGGCATAGCTTCGGGAGTGCTTTGCCAGCGAAAAGGGCCCTCTTGGAGACCAGTGGGATATTACTCCAAGGTCCTAGATGTCGTAGCGCGAGGATGGCCAAGTTGCCTGAGGGCAGTAGCGGCAACGGCTCTGGTTTGCACTGAAGCGGAGAAATTGACAATGGGAGGACCCATTGAAATTTGGGTGCCGCATGGAGTGCCACAAATTTTGGGATCAGGAGGAGGAAGCAAATTTCTCAACCCAGCCCGGCATTCCCGATATGAAATAGGTTTACTAACAAATGAAAACCTCACTTTTAAGGCTTGCTCCAGCTTTAATATCGCCACACTGCTGCCAACATTACTGGGCACAAATGGATCAGGACTCCCAGATCATGACTGCCTTGAAGTATTAGACCTGGACACCAAAGGCCGACCGGACCTTGAGGATGAACCAATAGAGGGAGCCAGAGATCTGTTTGTAGATGGATCTAGCTATATGCTGGATGGAAGGCGCTACACAGGCGCGGCTGTCGTTACTCTAGAGGAGAGTGTGCGTGAGGAAAGGCTGCCTCCTCATTTCTCCGCCCAATCCGCTGAACTGGTAGCCCTGACAAGAGCCCTGCAAGCCAGCAAGGGAAAGCGAGTAAATATTTATACCGATAGCAAAAATGCCTTCGCCGTTGTGCATGCTCATGGGCAACTGTGGAAAGAGAGGGGATTCCTTACAGCAAACGGATCTCCAGTGGCTAATGGCGGCCTAATAGTGGATCTTCTGCATGCCCTCCAGCTACCCTCACAAGTAGCTGTTGTCCACGTCCGAGCCCATGGGAAAGAAAAAGAGGAAAAATGGAGACAGGGAAACCAGAAGGCAGATGAGGCCGCAAAAAGAGCAGCCAGAGAGGGAATCCAAGGAACATTCCTCATTCTACCCAAAAGAAAAGAGCGCCCCACATACTCCCCTGCTGAGTTACGGATGGCACAAGAACACGGAATAAGTCCCTGCGATGACGGATGGATCCAGATGACAGATGGAAGACTGCTTCTTCCACAGACCCTGCAGAGGGTTGTTCTAGAGCAAGTTCACCATTCTCTTGGACACCCTGGAGCACCAGCCATGATCGACTATTGCAAGAGGCTGTTTGTCTCCCCTGGCTTAACTGTATGCGCCCACCGACTAGCCGCAACCTGTGAAGTCTGCCAGAAAACCAACCCTCCCAGGGCACCCCCTCCTCCAAAAGGAGGGCGACCATGGGCCTACTATCCTTTCCAGAGGGCGCAGATTGATTTTGCTGAGATGCCACCATGTAGGGGTTACAGGTATTTGCTTGTAATAGTATGTCAAATGACAGGGTGGGTAGAGGCGTTTCCATGTAGGAACTGCCAAGCTAAAACTGTTGTTGCTAAATTGTTACAGGAGGTGGTGCCCCGGTTCTCCCTGCCCGAAGTTATAGAGTCCGATCAGGGCTCACATTTCACCTCAGTTATTACACGGGGGCTGGCACAAGCTCTGGGAGTAGAGTGGCATTTACATTGCCCCTGGAGGCCCCAGGCAAGTGGACAGGTTGAAAGAATCAATCGGAGCCTCAAGGAGACTTTAACCAAACTCCAACGAGGGGTGAAGCTCACTTGGGTTGAGGCTCTGCCAATAGCTTTAACGAAGCTTCGAAGGATGCCAAGAAAGGACATAAAATTGTCCCCCTTTGAACTGATGTTTGGGTTCCCGCCTCGGGTACACTGCGGAAGGAGGGAGGAAGTCAAGTGGGAGGTGGGTGATCAGATGCTAAGGGATCAGTTGACTTCTCTACAGTCTGTTCTTTCACAGCTACGAGCTTATTCCGTTCCGTTTCAGAGACTGCCGTTAGATGCACCTATCCATCTCTTCCAGACGGGAGACGAGGTGTTGCTGAAAAAGTGGAATAAAGAAGCTTTAAAGGAAGGGTGGGAGGGGCCTTATTTGGTGGGACCAACCAGCCACTCGTGTGTAAAGCTTGTGGGTTCTAGTAAATGGACACATTGCAGCCGGATAAAGCCATTTAAGCGACCCTCGCTTCCTTCTGTCACTTGGAAAGAACAGGAGGACACAGGCAACGGTCCTTTGCTCCCTGGCACCCCTCTGGAAGCTGCCAAGGACACAGGCGAAGAAGCCATCCAGGAGCCACAATCGCCTGTAATATACAAGTCACAACATCTGGGAAAAGCTCGGGTTCGAATTACAAAAAACTTGTAATATGAAGCAAGTATTGTGGGTGGTGTTGGTAATGTTGGTTAAAGAAATATTAACGTGGATGGTGATACCTCAAGGACTTGGGCTTGACAGCTTTAAGATAAAACCCCGAAATGTCACACCAACACCCCTCAGACCACTTCTGGTACAGATCTCTGAGAAAGAGAGGCGTCCCTGGAGAACCAGGTTAGGGATCCCAATAACAGAGGAAACTGATAATGTGTGGTTAGAGTGGATAAAGTATACAGCCAAGTCTTTAAATAAGTCTGACTGTTTTGTTTGTGCCACAGGGAGATCTGTGGCAAAGGTGCTGCCCTTTCCACTGGGATGGGACACTCCTTCCCTCCTCACCTGCGTGATCCGTTTGTTCCAACACCCTGATGCATGGGGAGAGGAGGAATGCCAAACCCTCAATAAATTATACCCCCCACTCAAATCAAAGGATCGTGTCAGACCTTCCACAGTCTTCCTGCAAAGAAGAAACCATACCGGATGCATACACCAAAACCTTGCAGACACAGAGGGGCGTATAGGGAACCTGACGAGCAAAGTAAGATGTGTTAATTCTACCCGCTTTAGGAATAATTCCCTTTCAATCCCACGAGCTGATCTCTGGTGGTATTGTGGTGGCCTAGAGTTGTATGAGGTATTGCCCTCCAATTGGTCCGGAGCTTGTGGGTTAGTTCAGTTGGCAGTCCCCTTTTCAATTGCATACCATCCAGCAGAGAAGACTGGCCAACCCCGGCAGAAACGATCAGTAACCCCTTTTGATGATCAAATATATATTGACTCCATAGGAGTACCAAGGGGAGTGCCAGATGAGTTCAAAGGAAGAAATCAAATTTCTGCAGGATTTGAATCTACCCTGTTTTGGTGGGTGACCATTAACAAAAATGTAGATTGGATCAATTACGTTTATTATAATCAGCAGAGGTTTATAAACTATACTCGAGATGCTGTAAAAGGATTGGCTGAGCAGCTAGATGCCACCAGCCAAATGGCTTGGGAAAATTGGCGTGTTCTTGATATGATGTTAGCAGAAAAAGGAGGGGTTTGTGTCATGCTAGGTGGACGGTGTTGCACCTTCATCCCTAACAACACTGCCCCAGATGGCACGGTAACAAGGGCTTTGCAGGGTCTCACCGCCTTGTCTGAAGAATTAGCCGAGAATTCAGGGATTAACAACCCCGTGACTGACTGGTTGGAGAGATGGTTTGGAAAATGGAAACACCTAGCAGCCTCAATCCTTATTTCGCTTGTAGTGATGATAGGAGTTTTAGTGTTATTTGGTTGTTGCATTATCCCCTGCGCTAGAGGCTTATCCCAGCGGTTAATTGAAACCGCTCTGTCAAAACAGATGCTCTTGCTTTATTGTGCTGATAAAGAAACTCCGTTTTAAATGCTTTAAGACGTGAATAAAGACTTAAAGGAGGGAATTGTTAGAAAAAAAGGAGACTCCATAACCATTGGCGTCTCAAGTTACGTAAGAGCCCGAGTGGCGGGAAAATATAGGCGGAGCAAAAAGGGAATCATACTGACGCACTCATGACTAACGGCTTGGTAAGCTGATAGTGACTGTTTATTGGATATTAACTTAGTGAGCCGATGTACTAACTGTTTCATTGGTTACTGGTGAGAACAATAGAAGCGATATGATATAAAAGGCTTTTGCACACGTGTCTCGGGGTCCAGACTGCTCTGCACCCGTTTTGCAAAACGTTCAATAAAATAGTGTTGGATCCACTGCTGCCTGCCTGGCATTCTTTTCTTCTAAACCGAAAGCAAGGACTTTTTATCTAACAGAAGGACAGATACTGAAGCTCAAACTCAAATATTTTGGCCACCTAATGCAAAGAGAAAAGTCACTGGAAAAGACCCTGATGCTGGGAAAGACTGAAGGCAAAAGGAGAAGGGGACGGCAGAAGATGAGATGGATAGATAGCATCACTGATGCAATGAATATGGACTTGAGCACACTCTGGGAGAGAGCAGAGGACAGGAAGGCCTGGCGTGCTATGGTCCATGGGGTCACGAAGAGTCGGACATGACTTAACGACTGAACAACAACAACAACAAGGCCGCATAATTGGCTCCATGTAGTAGCTTCCTCAGAGCTTTGCTCAGTCAACCTTATAAGAATAATAATACAATTAATTAAAAAAATATAACAGCAATGTAAACAACTCAGTTAAGCAGCAGACAAAAAAGCATAAAAGGAATTCCACCAAGGATCAAGTAGGAATTAAAACACCAGGGAGAATAAAGGCACTATAGCAGCACAATCCTGTACATTTCTACTCAGAAGTAAGTCACATCAAGTTCAGTGGGGCTTACTCCCAGGGAAGTGTGGCTGAAATTGCAGACTAAGACTGCAATCCCAAATGCACTTACTAAGGCATAAGCCCCACTGAATGCCTTGGGACTTACATCCAAAAGTAAGCAAATTTATGATTGCACTGTAAGTTACTTAAACCTTAAATGAGATTTAATTAGGAGTACACTTTAAAATAGATATTAAGAATGACTCACATTGGGATGGGAGAACCACTGATTTTTTACCTCACCTAAATTCTCCGAAAATCACTTTGAAGCTCATTTCTGCTCACTCCCATTTTTGTTTTTCTGTTTTCAGCTCATTTGAACAGGAAAGGTACACATTTCTGTACATATTTTTCAAAGTGTGCACTTCCCCCCACTGATTAAAGCATGAAAATGCATATATATGTGTGTTGTTTGGTTTTAGTTTTTGTGAACCGCCCAGAGAGCTTCGGCTATTGGGCGGTATAGAAATAAATAAATATATATATATATATATATATATATATATATATATATATATAAATGCATTTCAAAGTGCGCATTTTTAAGAAATACATATTTTTCGAATGTGATTGCAAATTCAGAACAAAACAAACAAACAAACAAACAAAAAACCCAACACTTTTGCTTGTATTCACAGTTGGATTGCGAATGGGACATGTTTGCATGATTTGCGAACCGAAACAAAATTACTGCATATCCCTACTCACCAATAACGAATCTGGTACATTTCATGTACCATGAGGATGCTGCTGAAAACAACCTCCCTGTGGTGAATTATCACTGTCTCTCTCTACTATAAAGTTTAGAATTACTTACATCATCATCATCATCATCATCATCATCATTTACATTTATATGCCACTTTTTCCCCTCCTTAAGGAACTCAAGGCAGTTTACATAATCCTCCTCCATTTTGTCCTCACAACAACAACCCTGTGAGGTAGGTTGGGCTGAGAGTCTGTGACTGGCCCAGAGGCACCCAGTGAGCTTCCATGGCCGAGTGGGGACTAGAACCCAGATCTCCCAACTCCCAGTCCAACACTCTAGCCACTACACCACACTGGCTGTCACATGAATGTCTACATACACCTACCAGAAACTAGGTATGGGCAAATCAGTCTTTTGTGTGTATACTTATGTTCTGCCCCATTTTTGCAGTGATCTATTTTTTCACCCAATCCCTATCAAGATTTGCAGTTAAATCCTGATTTAAATACAGAGTTGAAAGGCATTTTCTGTCAAAATACACATATCTAAGGTATTTTCTCTCAAAATATGAAAATTTTAAATGTATTTTTATGTGAGGTTTTGTTTTGTTGTTGTTGTTGTTGTTGTTTTGTTCTTTTTATTCAAGAATTGCATTGGAAAATCCAAGTGCAAAATCCAGTGGATAACTATGTTCCAATCCAGAGATTAGTCTTGAGATGCAGATTGAGTCAGTTGAAATCAAAATTCACAAACATCAAATTCCTCAAGCATCACTAACAGAAACCACCAGGCAGGAAGAGTCAAATAACAATGCCTGTGGTAAGAACTGCTACCAGTATAGCTTGGACAGGGATAATGCACTACAGGAAGGACTGTTTTTAGCAGCATCACTGTGACAAGTGCAAAATTATACCAGCATTGAGAAAAATGTGATTCTATCTATGAGTTCAGGAAAGGGGGAAGGACTTGGATGAGCTTGTTCTTGAAGGAGCCATTTTATAAACAGAAACATCTGTACACACAGAAGAGAAGAATATGTGAATAAGGGAAGCTCTCAACTTCAGTTGCAAAAAAGAAAGATATTCGGTAAACCAGGACAAGAGCAGCATCCCTGCAAAATTAGATTGGGAGGCAGAATTGCATAGAACATAACTTTAATAAAATTATAAAAATCCAGAAGCAGCTGTTTTATATTGGAACTGAGTGGTAAGAAGAGTTTCAACAGACTCAGCTTGAACTATTCAGATATTATTTATGGGAAGGGGAAGAAATACAAAGCTGGTTCTAAAATTATTATACAATTTTCTGTCTTCACAAAATGGGGGCAAAACACTGCTTTTGTAGGATGGTTTATTCTGTGTAATTCAAAACTAAAAATACACTGAAGTCTATTTGATTTTTCTTTCTATAGACAAATTGCTGCTATTCTGATTCAGCGTATCTATTAGAGCTATCATACGTGCTTAATTCTCTACTAAATGGAACGGAATATCTATTGGTTTTCGTCTTTTACTGAGAGCACATTTCTGATTTCTTGTTCTGAGTCCTAGGAATGTCGGAGAATTTCTCCATGAATCTCTGGGAGGCTGAATGCCAACGCATTCGGCCCCCTGAAATTGGTGGAGAAACGGTCCGCCCCCCGCCCCCCCCGGAATGGGACTTACCTCTGTCAAATGTCTCTGGCGTTGGCGGCTCCCGGCGGTGGTTCGGCGGCGGTTCGGCAGTGGCGGCCGGTCTTCCGACCGGCTGCCGCAGCCGCCATTTCCCAGTAAAAAAACAACAACAACAACAAATGTGATAGGCTACGTAAAGATTGACCACGGCTAGATTTTCAAAAAACACCGTGATAGGCTACATAAATCCTTACGTAGCCTATCACGGCTGACTTTGGGGGGAAAAAAAAGTGCGTACGCAAATGTAAGGATGGACGAAAGTCCCTTACCTGGTTCCGCAGCTTGCTTCGTGGTGCGGGGGAGGCGCTTCAGTTCTCCCCCCGAAGTTCTTGGCGGGGGGAGAGGTGCCCTGCCCCTCCCGGATGAAATTCAGGGTGGGGGGAGCACCCCGTCTCCCCAGCCACGAAATAAAAAAAGTAAAGTAAAAAAAAAACAACACGTGATAGGCTATGTAATGATTTACGTAGCCTATCACGGCTAGATTTTCAAAGTCAGCCATGATAGGCTATGTAAATCTTTATGTAGCCTATCATGGGTGACTTTGGGAAAAAAAAAAAGCGCGTACGCAAATGGCGGCGCCCATGGGTGCCGCCATTTGCGTTCCTTGTTTGGGCAGGGGTAGTCTACGTAAAGATTTATGTAAACTACGGTGAAAATAAGGGCAACACAAATAGAAACACAACCCCTGCCCAAATAAGGAACGCAAATGGCGGCGCCCATGGGCGCCGCCATTTGCGTATGTGCTTCCCCCCCCCCAAAGTCAGCCGTGATAGGCTACGTAAGGATTTACATAGCCTATCACAGCTGACTGCAGGGATGCAAACGGTGGCGGCTACGGCCGCCGCCATTTGCGACCCGGCAGGAGCAGAGGATTCATGGGCGGAGGGACGGGGTGCCTCCCCCCCGGCCAGAATTTCGGCAGGGAGGGATGGGGCGCCTCCCCCCCACCAAGAATTTTGGGGGGAGGAACGGAGCGCCTCCCCCCCACCGCAAAGCAAGCTGCCGGACCAGGTAAGGGACTTTTGTCCATCCCTAGTTCTGACCCCTGACCTGGACTGGAAATCCTCTTATTACCTTGCATCATACTACTTCAAGCATCACTCTAATGACCCTCAGGAAGATTGTCCATCAATCTGCTGCAGCCAACTGGCACATTTTGGGCCACCATTTGGGAATAATTTGCCTTATGTTCATACCTAAAACTTTTTGCCAAAAAGTGAGGCTCTGCCATAAGAGAATGTGAACTGTTATTACTCACCCTTTGCTTGAAGTGTTGGTAGTGGTGGCTGGTGCCCATTGGGACTTGTGGGGCAAAGAGCTGGGCTACTAATGCTAGGCAAAGCCAAGCAGATACTGTGGGCATAGCCAGCTAGATCTAGGGTATCTCTACACCAGTCTAAAATCCTGCATTTAAAACGGGGCTTTCTGCTTCCATTTTAAATGCAGGATCACAATGGCTCCCTCTTTCACCCGCTTCCTTTCCTCCTCCCCTTTCCCCATCCTTCTCCCCATATCTGAGTCTTCCATTATCTTCCATTGATCTCGTTCCATTTCTTGCCGCATTTCCTCTTTGCACGGAGGGAACTCAAGTGGAACACAACAGGGTAGTTGATAACTCATTATCTGCAATCTATTTAAAAATGGAACAAAGGGCATTTAGTGCAGGAGACGCCTTGAATGATCACAGCATCATGTAAAGAGCCCACAAACTTCCATGAAGGAGCAGCAATCTCAATCACAGGATAAAAGCTCCAAGTGAAGAAAGCCCTAGTTAGGTTTGAGGAGGTAGAATGGAATGTGTTATCCTGGTAAAGGGCATGCCTGGGTTGCCGGATCACTGAATAGAAGCAGTCCACACTTGTACAAGATTAAAAATGGGGTGGGTGGAAGGATCATGCAGAAACCCCTTTCACACAGGCAAATTGAAGCAAATATACATGTCTCCTCAACAGATGTGTACAGGATTGCACTGTGAATTGCAGCTATGCAGGGATGAAGGAAAGGCACTTTGTACCAGCTGAGAACCACTCATCTCATTGCTTCATATAATGAAGGACTGAGTCCTGCAACTGAAATAACTGTTAGGGTTAAGCCATGGTTCCCATTAAGTGCCGCATTATTCCTTTTCATAGATTTCAACTATCCAGCAAAGATATTTACTCATGAAATACCTGATCAGACTGTGTAGTCCCCACATGTCCATGCAAAAAGAAAATGTCTTGGAGCTTTGCTTTCTGACAAAGGCATGTAAATAATTGGAAAATACATGGGTTTCTTCTATGTATTTCATTGATGAATGAGGTTATAACCAAGATAGTGGGGCTTACACTACATAAACATGTCTTCATTTATTCCCCCCTTCCTCCTTTGCCTACAATTCTATATATATTTACCTGGGAGTAACATTTGTTTTTATTTGATGTGATGTGAGCATGTGCAGAATACCTTCCCTTTATGATGGATCAATCACAACCTGTCACTGCAGACATACAGTTAAGAAGGTAGGGGAATTGCTGGGCAAATGGTATGAGTCCCATGAAGACCTGAACGCTACCTAAAAAAAGAAGTACAGCCCATACCTCCTTTGTTAGCTTGTTGTACGGATGAAAACAGCTCATTCCCTGCCACAGAACTCCATTCCAGATTTTAGTTTTTTTAAAAAAATTCCCACCTTCCAGCAGTCTTTGCTCCTAAAACGATCATTTTTGGTAACTTAATTCTGGTATCTGAATTCACTTCCTTCACACTTGAGGAAGCTCATAGTCCCCCCTTCCATTTCACAGGAAGCTCATAGCCCTCCTCCCACTTCAACCCTTCCTGAGCATCATTTGTGCCTTATCAGAGTCCTAGAATATGATGCACTAATAAAGGAAGCTGTCTTCAAGCATGTACAGAGTGCCATTCACTCACCACTGAACAACTGCATCACCCTGGCCTGGCACCCTTAGCATTAAGTGGGGAGGGGAGAGTTTTAGGGCAAGCGTCATAGCTAAAACACAGCTCATTTCCTCCCTACCACCACACACAAAATCCACTGCACCTTTTTCGCCTCACTCTTCTAGTCCATAACTAATCCTGGAGGTAAGGAGAGGGGGCCACAGGCACAGCTGAAGCAGCCCAGCTCACTTCCTCTCACCCATACTCCTTTCTTCTCCTGAGAGAGATTCCTTTTCCCTGCCCTCCTCAGGTTCATCGCTTTCCTGTCATGGGAGCAGCTATCAGCCCCACGTTATGCTCTCTCCAGTCCTTTGCTGAGGCTGCACACAGCCCCTCTGAAGCTCCTCTCTCTCCCTCTCCCCCCCACCTCTTGGGAAGTAAGGGGCAAGAGACAGAGGAAGAATTTTAGCAAGCTTCCCGTGCAGGATTGTGGATGGGAAACCCAGGTTCTTTCAACCTTTTAGAACTACTCCCACAAAAGTAGAGAGCATATGGCTGAGCAGCTAATTTCAAATGACTTGGGAATGCATGCCTGCACACAGCAGCAGCGGGCACCCGGCCCTCTCCCAGCATAGTCACAGCACCCCAGCACCCTCTCCCTCACACACACTTGCCCCCACTCATGTTCCACAACCACATTAGGGAAGGAGGGATTGCCTCTGCCTGCTTTCCTCCATTCCTCTTTGCTCAGTGCTTTTTTTCTCCTTTCTCCAGGCTGTTGGTGTTTCAGCAGGACTGCAGGCTTAGCAAAACATTGCCTACCCTGGCAAGGATACATTTGGTTACTGTCCTATAAACGTTTATCGAGAGTAAGGCCCGTTGAACTCACTGGGGCTTACTTCTGAGCTGGTGTGCATAGGATTGTGCTGTTAGACATGAAGGGAGGGAGAAGGAGGGAGACACAGGCACAGAGAGCAGCGCCAGGCTCCATGAGGAACCATCAGACGGCCTGCGGGGACCCTCCATTCACTCTCCACGGGGACCAAAGCCAGTGGGGGTAGGGGACTCCTGGGCTCCCTCCAAAACATCCAAACTTTTTTAAAAAATGAAAAAAAAATGGGGGCAGAATTCAACAAAAGTTAGCAAGGGATAGGAGTCTCCTAGGAATCCACAACCTTGACTACTCCCACACCTGGGAGGGTGTGTGTGTGTGTGTGTGTTTGTAAATGAAGCAGCAAAGCAATGTAGTTGCTTCTCCCTCTGAAGTCCGGACTTGGTCTTTTTTTCTCAGTGGGCTGCTGCCTAGGTCCAGCAGGACCCTCTTCTGCCTGAGACTCCATACTGCCACACACCGGAGGCTGGGGGCTCTGATTTCGGTGGGGCTGTGAATCCATTCTGGGCTTCAGTCAGAAGCAGCCAGAACTCTAAAGGAGCAATCCATGATGCTGAACCTATTTGGGGGATAGGGTTCAGCACTTCAGATAGTTCCTTTAGAGTTCTGGCTGGTTCTGACTGAAACCCAGCATGGATTCACAGCCCCACCGAAATCAGAGCCACCAGCCTCCACTTCTGCCACACCCTCACACAACAACAACAACAAAATGAAACACACACATACACTCAGCAGTGAATCCAGCTAATACTCCTGTTCTGGATCCATTACTGGGGCTGAGAAACTTTTCTCAAGGCAAAGGCTTCCGCCTCCCCTCCAGGGCATGGGCTGCGGGGGTGCAGTGGTGGGGGGTCTCACCAGGATGAAAAACCCAGGACTTCTTTTGGAGCCAGGTCTGAACCAGGTCTCTCCCACTCCCAGCCTACCACTATGGGGCAGGCAGCTGCAAGAGCCTGAGATGCTGTTGTGAGCGGGTGCTACTGCTGGCGACGGCAGCTGGAGCAGCTCCTGTGGCCGTGGGCACCAGGTTAGCGAAAGGCTACAACAAGGCAAGGGAGCCTAGCCATATTTGCTGTGGGAAATGGGAAGGAGAAAGGGAGTTGGAGGCTTGTGTGGTATGTTTTCCTCCTTTGTCTTGGCTGTGTGCATGGAGAGCGCACCCGACTTTGTACACTCCCCTTCCTCTGTTCCCTTCCTTCCCCTCCTCTTGATCCTGCCTCTCTCTCTCTCTCTCTCTCTCTCTCTTTCTCTCTGTCTTTCTCTCCCCCCCGCCCCCGTGGAAATAGAGATCTGGTATGAAAAACAAAAGCCCCAGCCCCGAGAAGGAAAAAAGGGGGAGAAAGCGGAGGAGGAGGAGGCCTGGTCTAAGAAAGCTCTTGCAGGCTTTCTGTGTTTTTCCTTCTGCTTTTCCCTGTGTGCTTGGGGGGGGGGGGGACTGAGGAAGTTGGAGTCTGTGTTGTGCCACTGCGCAGTACATGGTCTTGAGGAGGTAACATTAAAAAAAGGCAGGTGCACCATGCAGGCCCCAAGAAGTTAATGGGGTATAAACACTCATGGATTCCTGACAGGCGTCTTTGATTTCTTTATAATAACAAAACAGCCTGTTTGGCTGTTGCATCTGAAAGAGGCAGTGAGTCAGTTTATTTCTCTTTCTTGAATGAGTGTGTGTGTGTGTGTGTGTGTGTGAGAGAGAGAGAGAGAGAGAGAGAGCATCAATATGTGTTTATGTTTTCTGTGTTTGTGCACTGTATTTTGTGAAAGGAGAAGCTTGTGTTTGTGTTTGAGTTTTCTACTGTGGAAGAGATAAAAGTATTTTGCTTCCAGGAAAGCATGGAAGATGATTTCCACTAAAGTATGTACGGAAAAATGTTTTTGCATTATTATTGTACATTGCTGTCTCTCTCTCTCTCTCTCTCTCTCTGTATGTATGTTGTATGTGAGTTCAGCACTAGGGGCAGAGTTGGAGGCTCACTAAGGACAGCTGTTCTGTGGCCCATCATGGCCTTGAGCTGGCCCTTGCTGTGTGGCTTTGAGGATATCATAATTGGCAGTGGCAGTAGCCGTTGTTTCTCGAACAAGA
Source organism: Heloderma suspectum (assembly GCF_057233095.1). Lineage (NCBI taxonomy): Eukaryota > Metazoa > Chordata > Lepidosauria > Squamata > Helodermatidae > Heloderma > Heloderma suspectum. The sequence continues at coordinate 53,376,415 of NC_139460.1, read as the reverse complement.
GAATGTGGGTCCAGAGGAGTGCTTTTGTGTACTGTGATTTCCCCAAGGTTGAGACGTTGCTCAGAAGGCCACATAAAGGGTTGGATCCAGACTTAGTCTTGCTTAGAATAGACTCACTGAAATCAGTAGGAAAAGTTAGTCATGACTTAAGACTATCTTACGGTCTTCCAATTTCAGTGAGTCTACTGTAAGCGTGACTAAGTCTGGATCCAACTAAAACACCATAAAAGTTGACTGAACTAAGGATTCTGGACCAGGGAAAAAACAAAAACAAACAAAAAACCCCTATGAAGTCAGTGGTCGCAGAGGCCACAGAACGTTGGAAGAAACCGAAACAGTGATCAACAACTTAGACTGCTGCTGCTCTAGGGAGAATATAACAAGATGTGTTTCTGGCACTGTGGGGAACTTCTGGAAGCTATTATTGTCTTCTCCTTGCTGAATCTCAAAAAGAGTCGACAAGACATGCCCTCATCCTGCATTCATTGCTCAACAGAACTCCAAAATGACTGAAAGGTCATTTTTACTGTATAATCTTACGAAGTTGTATAATCTTAGAAGGGGGCATGACTGTGAGGGGGCATGGCTGTGACTATCTGTGACTGCACTTCCGAATTTGCCACTACACTACTGATGGGCTGGCCTTTCTCTTGGCTAGTGACCAGACCTGTGCAGCAGAGAACGCATGGTTAAATCAGGAAGTGAAGGAGATAACCAAAAGCATTGCTTCCTGTGTTCTCACAAGAATGAGTAAAGACACTGATTGGCTGTGGGTGTTGCTTGTCAACACCCAATTTGCAAAGCATCATCTTTGGGTCCTGGTTTGCTTGTGGAGCCAAGCAAGGACATCCATGAAAGTGTTTTGTTGGGCAAACTCTTTGCAGCTTGCCTGGCTGTTAGAGAGGTGCCAGGAGCATGGGCACATTACAGAGAAATTGTACATGTGTGGATTGCTCCTGCTATGTCTGGGAGTGCTACAGACTGTCTTGGATTGCAGCACATTAAATACATTCATGGGTTCATGTCTTTGCTGTGGTTTAGGAAGGTCGGGGGGGTGCACCCTGTTTGGTTAGGAGTAGTCCACCCCCCAGCCCTCATAGAAGATCTGTCAAAGAGAGCAATAATGAGGATTTCTACTTCCAGTTGACTGCAGTGGGTGTTGGAACTGGTGACCACTACAGGCACCAGGAGGCTTTGCATGTGGTAGAATGTCTTGCACCATCTCATAATTCCCTGAGAAAAAGTATATCATGATGGGCAATGGGCAACTCTGTATGAGACAGTGGAACAGACTCCTTTTTAATCTAGGATGGTAGAGCACCACCCCTTTGAGATATCTGAGGCCAGGAAAAGGCTGAGTCTCTATGCATGACTAGCATACATTCCAATTCAGTCTGGGTACTCTTTTTCTGAAGACAATGCAATCAATGGATGCTGTTGCAGATACAGATTAGATGTTCAATTTGAAAAATCAAGGACTTCAGAATACATTCATTACAAAATCAAAACTGAGTTCCTGCTTGCCCAAAACTCTCGAATGAAGTGTGATAGCTTATTCCAGGGGTGGAGGGCAGACAAATAAAACTCTTTGAATAAGATCACTGGGAGGCCCTGATAATCATCACAGAAAATCAGCAGGAAGGATTTGGAGTGAATTGGAAAACCATGACCTGAACTGAGAGTTATGTGTACATGAAAGTGAACCTACACAAATATAATTTACTTCCTTGTGCTTCCGCAGCATGTAAGTTATTGGATACGTCAAGATTCACTTTTAACATACTTCAGTGTAACTATATTCATCATTTTTATCCTTTGTCTGTGATTCCAACACTTAAAAGCTGTTTCATGCATGACTCTTCTGCTTCAGAGAGAGTTAGAGATATATCCATGTATGGAAAAACAGTCACCACAGAAGCACGGAATAAGTTTTTATATCATCATCAGTATGTGGGATCACAAGCTTCTCTCCTCATATACATGTATGAAAGAGTAATTGTTATTGAGAAGTGGCAAATTATTTCATGAGGAACCGACATCCCTCTGCCTAATTTCATGGAGCCCTCGGACTAATAATAATGTGGCTAGGGATGTCAGAAAAATCTGTAATGGATTCAAATGAGTTTGGATGTCTATAAATTCTGTGTCTATTGATCCTGTGGATTCCACAGCAGACAGGCTTTTTCCAAGTCACCCTCCTCACCCAAACTTGGGGACCAGTTTTTCACTGGGGCAGGGAGGATTGCACTAATCCACATTAGCACTAATTCACATTAGTGAAAGTACTCATACCACTACTGCATGCTTGCGCTAATACAAATTAGTGCAAGTAGATTGCAATTCTTCTTAAAAAACACCACACTTGATTCTGTCACTGAGCGGATGATGAAATGAACGGTGTTTGACAATCTGCAAAACAGAGATGAAATAGATTTAACAAAACCCGTACATCCCTAAATGTGGCTCAAAGATAAGAGGTGGTACCCACACAGGCACAGGCACATAGATACACAATCCGGAGATGCTGAAAATTCTGCCCACCATCTGCTCTGGTTCCATCCACCATCAGCTGTCCCCACCCCCCTTAATATTTCCCATGGATCAACTGTCCTTCACAGCAAAAAAAGGTTCTCATCCCTGATTTAGTATTACATGCAAGCAAGTCTACAGCTTAATGCTATGAATCACTATTTGGACAAATAAGAAGTTAGGGTGAGGCCAATCATCTGTGACATTGTGCTGATACAGTAAGCCAATTCAATTGTGTGAGTTGATACTACCTGCTCCCATTGCCAATTGCGCTGCTGGCCAGCTGTCCTGGCCAAACAGGTAGGAGGAGGAGGAGTGCACACATAGACTTAAATGCAAAAAGTTCTGTGAATCACCATATACTCAAGTGCTTTTTGGCTTTGCATATCAATCTAGACTTCCAATCACCATGTGTTTTAATCATGTTTGTTATGGTGCTGATTGGAAACACTACAGAGTGGACTTGCTTCCCATATCTTTAATGCAATGCCACAGTTGAAGCCTCATTGAACCATACTTGTTGCAGCAACCTTAGCCCTAGGACTGGGATGCTAGACAGCTTCCAACAGAGCAAAATGATGGGAATTGTTGCCAGAATAGCAACATCAACCAATGCTTCTGTCCCAGTACAACCTCTTGGCTTCACTTGAGACATCAGCACAACACCACATCCTGTTATGCTGTTACATTTATTGAGCTATCCCAAGCACATATATTTGCTAATACAGCAGCTCATAAGACTGGGCCATAACTTTCCCATTTTCTTTTACTCTAAAATCTATGCATCACAGTATTTCAGAACTGCAAGTTAAAACAATTAGATGAAACCAACCGTGTTAGAAAACATGCTCTTCTGTTGTGCCATATTAGTGGATGTTTCTAAAGTTACATAGGAATCACATGACCCATTTTTTATTTTTATTTTTAGAATGACAGGTAAAAAGCAAATCTAGGGAACTGCTCAGAAACTCAGTATCTAGATTGACTTTAAGCTCCCATTCTTAGAAAGTTCAAGTCCTCAGAGTTCATACCCTAGTAGATGTGTTCAATAGAGAATTATTCTCTATCACTGCCTTGGTTAATAAAAGATTAAGAGAATCAATGAGAGCAGCATTAGTCTATAGCTTAAAAAATGTGATGTTGATTAATTCTTCCACTTTTCTTTGGTGTTCGACCCATTGTATAAAATTACTGACTGACAAGCTATTGCTCTTTCAACAAATCCTTTCAGAAAATGTTCTTCTATGTATAGCATACAAATGCAAACACAGAATAAATACTGCACTATAAGTAATATTTCCGTAGGTCTTCTCTCTACTATGCTTCCATGTGGGTCTGATTTCAACTCCACATCACTTATGCAGGAGGTTCCTTTTTATCAGATACTAGTAAGCTGAATTTATTTTATGCATTAATTCATTGATCATCCCACCTATTCAGAACATAGTGTGATCAGAGCCATATTCTCATCAGAAGACACAGATACATGCCTGTTTCTTCTAAACCTCCTGAAACAGCTTTCTGGAATTCCTGAAACAGTCTTAAGGGTTCCACGCTTAAAAGCAGCCTAACAATGAGTTTAAATAACTAAATGTTAGACTTGCATCTCTTTTTTTTATTATTTTGAGATGAAGAAGTCTAGGGTGTCTTATATACCTGATTTTGAAATCAGGTTAAGATGCAAATTCAAAGATGTAATGTTGGAACCAGCACTGAATACCTAATAAGCATAGTAACACATCCAGAGTGCAAACTATTTCAAATGACATTGCATACTATTTGGTTTCATAGCTAATGCATAGGTTTATACAAGTGGTCATATACTGTTTTATAGCCATTGCACATTACTTAGTTGGCATTAATAATTATGCTTAGCAGAGATAAATTAATGAGTGGTATCCTATAGTGTCATATCATTAACACAAATTATGGAGTGCTAGTGTAAGGAAGCTCTACTGCAATGCCTATAGCATTAGCTCCTGCAACAGGTTTTCTCGAGAATCCCATTATTCAAGCTTATTGTAGGATACTGCCCATTAATTTTAACAAATGGCAGTGTTAAAATAACTAACAATGGTATCAATTAACCAAAGTGATCAAATCAGTTTGGTACTAGATTGTGGAGGAAAAGCAAATAATGGGTGCAACCCAATGTACAGTTAAGAATTCATAAAGTTCCACTGAGTTCCATAAATGCAATTAACAAAAAAACTTTCAGTTTAACATGTGTTAAGGGCTTTTCAGGTTCACTCAAGGTCCTGAATGCCAGGAAACTGCAGCTGTTAAGGACCATTAGGAATGTATTAGAATTTGGGTTTTGCTGGCAGAAGATCCAAGCATGTCCCATCTGAAGGTCCGAATACGAACAGGAGCATGAGCACGTATCAGCCACAAATATGTGTAAATTGTTGAACATGTGCCCAAGTTTGTCTTGTTGTTCCTGATTCCCAGTTCGATTTGAGTAAATATCCTAATTTGTGCAAATTTCATCAGTAGACTGAATCAGTCCCACTTTAGTCTATGGAGGAGATTTGTGCAAACCTCCCATTTGATTGATTTGTACAAGTTTCCCATTAACTCAGAGCGAGCAGCGATCAAGTGCAAACAAGAATCAGGCATGAGACAAGTGGCAAGATGTTGTTTGGATAATCATAGCAATCTCAAACATTGCTCATTCACCCATCCCTAAGGGCCATGCCCTTAGCAGTAGGATGTTGTGGGCTTCCAAGAAGGTGGTGTAGCCCAATGGACTCCCTTCTACTCAGCTTCCCAGGCCCCATTCACCAAGCCACCTCTGCCACTTACAGGGTCTGTGAGCACCCAGCAGCCACCTATCCCCTAAGTGAGCCACCATTTTGCGTAAAAATGCAGCTTGGGATTTTCTGGATTTGTAATGCTACATAAATGGCAGCTGTAAAGGGGCATTTATGCAACATTACAGGCATGAATGGTCCATCTAAGAGGACAAGTGGCCCCACAGTACTTGCTAAGTGTTCACTGGGTATCCCAGTGGTGAACAGGTGTAGCGGCTCGGCGAGCACCCGGCGAAGCCAGATAGAGGTGAGTCTGTCCATCCCTGCTTAGCAGATGCATTATTTAGGCAATATGGATATGGTATGATATCACATGCTGTGTTAGTTTTAGCTTTCATCACTATGTTGGACCTGGATGCTGTCAGTGGCAATCCCAGATTTCTCTACGCAGCTGAAGCTATCATTGGGAGAGCCAGGGCCTGCAGGAGAAGCCACCACCACCACCACCACCACCGGGGAAGAGGCGTGCTTGCCGCCGCTGGGCCTGCTGCTGCCGCCACTGGGCCTGCTGCTGCCGCCGCTGCCACCACCACCAGGCCTTCCTTGTGGACTTCTGCCTGGCAGACCGCCAGTCCCTGCAGGACCAGGCCCCCAGGTACCGAGCCAGCTGTGCTGCTCCACCTGCCCCTCCCTGGAGGGGCTACATAAGCTGGCTGGCTGAGGTGGCCTGGGAGAGCCAGGGCCTGCAGGAGAAGCCACCACCACTACCACCGCGGAAGAGGTGTGCTTGCCGCCGCTGGGCCTGCTGCTGCTGCCGCCGCTGGGCCTGCTGCTGCCACCACCACCAGGCCTTCCCTGTGGACTCCTGCCTGGTATTTTTAAGGGGATTTTAATTGTTTTGTTTGTTTGTTTTATTTTGTTGGGGGGGATTTTGTTGTGTTTTTAGGGGTGGGTAGCCTGCCTGATAGGCGGGAGCGAGGGGGCATGTGTCCACCTGATGGAGGCAGTGGGGGGAGTGTTGGGGGCCAGAACATACCAAGGCTGGGTGGCAGGCGCTGGCGGAGTGCTAGGGGCAGGCCATGCCAGGTAAGGGGAACAAGGGAGAGATGTGTAATATCTGTCCCCTGCTCCGGGCCTGTCCAGAGCCAAAGGATGGCTGGGGGAGGCGTGACCCCATCTTCTGGCCTTCGTTTGCTGCTCTGCAATGCCAGGTCTGTTACCCAGAAAACCTCCCTCATCCATGACATGATCCTGGATGAGGGTGCAGACCTGGCATGTATTACGGAGACCTGGCTGGCCGAGGCTGCTGCTCCAACCCTTGCAGCCATGTGTCCAGCTGGATTTTCGTATGCACAGCAGCCGAGGGCTGGGGATCGGGGAGGGGGAGTGGCTGTTATCTACCGAGAGTCCTTGGTCTTCACCAGACCCCCTCTCCAGGAGACCAAGGTTGCTGAGTGCATGTACTGGAGGTTGGGCCCGAAGGGCAGTCGGGGGATTCTGCTCGTGTACCGTCCACCCCGCTGCACGACTGACTCCCTGGCCGAGGTGCTTGAGGTGGTCTCTGATGTGCGTGTACAGTCCCCTAACTTACTGGTGTTGGGGGACTTCAACGTACATTCGGAGGCCATCCTCACAGGAGCATCTCGGGACTTCATGGAGACCATGGCCTCCTGGGAGCTGCACCATATTCTAACTGGGCCCACCCATGTAGTCGGTCATGCACTAGACCTTGTGTTGTTTCTGGAGAAGCGGGGAGTGATCTGGAAGTTGGGGGTATATCCACCACCCCCTTGTCATGGTCAGATCACTATCTGGTGATGTTGGACTTCTCAGTTCCACAACCCCTCCGCAGGGGTGGAGGACCCATTAAAATGGTCCGCCCCAGGCGCCTTATGGATCCAAATGGATTCCTGAATGCGCTTGGGGATTCTCTGGGGCATGCCAACGGCCACTCGGTCGAGACCCTGGTGGGTGGCTGGAATGCCGCAACTACTGGGGCATTAGATCGGGTGGCTCCGAAACGCCCTCTCCCCCTGAACAGGGCTCGGACTGCACCATGGTTCAATCCACGGTTACGAGCTCTGAAACAGGAGGTGAGACGGCTAGAGCGCCGGTGGCGGAAGTCTCGCTCCAAAGATGATCAGACACGGGCTAGAGCTGTATCTTCAGCCTATCACGTGGCGGTGAAGGCAGCAAAAAAGGAATATTATGCTGCCTCCATCGCATCTGCAGAGTGCTGCCCCAGGAGGCTGTTCCAAGTGGTCCGGAGCCTGGTCGGTCCTGTGGCTCCGGAACCACTGGAGCATTCTAAGGCCTCCTGTGAGGCTTTGGCAAGGCACTTTGCAGATAAAATTGATCAGATTAGGTGTGTTACTCTGCACACTGTGGATACAGTTAGTGAGCAAGAGGCGGCCTGTGGCAAACCAGTTTTGTGGGATCGGTTCCAGCTTCTTCCTCCTGATGAAGTGGACAAGGTGCTTTCATCTGTAAGGCCAACCACCTGCTTACTTGATCCTTGCCCATCTTGGCTCATTATGAGCTGCAGAGAGAGACTGGGTGAGGGGATCAAGGCGGTGGTGAACGCCTCCCTTGAGGAGGGAGTGATGCCATCAGCCCTCAAGGAGGCAGTGATAAGACCGCTCTTAAAGAAGCCCTCCTTGGATCCTCAAGTTCTGAACAACTTTCGCCCAGTCTCAAATCTGCCATTTTGGGGCAAGGTGATTGAGTGGGTGGTGGCGGTGCAGTTGAAGGCACACTTGGAAGAAACTGATTATCTAGACCCATTTCAGTCGGGCTTCAGGCCTGGGCATGGGACAGAAACGGCCTTGGTCGCCTTGGTGGATGATATGAGGAGGGATCTGGATAGGGGTGAATGCTCCTTCCTTGTTCTCCTCGACCTCTCAGCGGCTTTTGATACCGTTGACCACGGTATCCTCCTGGACCGCCTGGAGGGTTTGGGCATTGGAGACACTGTATTGCGGTGGTTCCGGTCCTTCCTCTCCGGCAGGTACCAGAGGGTAGCACTGGGAGAGGAGGTTTCGGACCCGTGGCCACTTACTTGTGGGGTGCCACAGGGTTCCATCCTCTCCCCGATGCTATTTTACATCTATGTGAAGCCACTGGGGGCTATCATCAGGAGGTTTGGGGTGCAGTGTCATCAATATGCGGATGACACGCAGCTCTACCTCTCATTCAAATCTTCACCAAGGTTGGCCGTAGAATCCCTGTCCAAATGTCTGGAGACAGTGAGTGGCTGGATGGGGAGGAATAAGCTGAAGCTGAACCCTGACAAGACCGAGGTACTTTTGGTGGGAGACAAGAGGAGGCTGGGGGATGTTGACCTGGTGTTGAATGGGGTACGGCTACCCTTGAAAGACCAGGTCCGCAGCCTGGGGGTCATTTTGGACTCCCAGATGTCCATGGAGGCTCAGGTGTCAGCTGTGAGCCGGACACCGCTGTATCAACTCCATCTGATACGGCGGCTGCGCCCCTTCCTTCCCGACCATCTGCTCCCATCGGTAGTACATGCCCTGGTCTCCTCTTGTTTAGACTACTGTAATGCGCTCTACGTGGGGTTACCCTTGAAGACGGTTTGGAAACTGCAGCTGGTACAGAACGCGGCGGCTCGCCTGATTAAAGGCAGCCGCCGGCGAGATCACATCACTCCAGTGCTGAAGGAGTTGCACTGGTTACCAGTTGTTTTCCGGGCCAAATTCAAGGTGTTGGTTTTGACCTTTAAAACCCTATATGGTTCCGGCCCAGCCTATCTTAAGGAGCGCCTCCAGCAACACCAGACAGGCCGCTTAACAAGATCAGCCTCAGATGGCCTTCTCTCTGTCCCATCAGCCAGGACAGCTAGACTGGTGGGGATGAGGGAGAGGGCCTTCTCTGTTGTGGCCCCCACTCTGTGGAACTCCCTCCCTAGGGAACTCCGTCATGCCCTCTCTTTAATGAGCTTCCGTCGTGCATTAAAAACGTGGTTGTTCAGGCAGGCATTTGAGGTGGGTTAGGGTATTTAAAAAAAAAAAAAATTATGGTAAAATTTTATTGTTTTAAATTGTTTTATGGTGGGTTGTACATCGCCCAGAGTGGCTGGGTGACCAGTCAGATGGGCGATTAATAAATTTAATAAATAAATAAATAAAATAAATAAATTCGACTGAAGCTAGCATTCCAGATTGCAAGTACCCAGCTGGCCACCAGTACCATCCACATAGAATGACAGAGTTGGAAGGGACCTTGTGTCACAAGGGACCTTGTCTCACAGGTCAGTGACAGGCAGAAACTCAGTAGGGGCAATTCCCCAAGCATGTGGAGAAGGGAAATGCACCCATTTCATTTCTGGCTGTCATGCAGCTGAAGTACAAGCAGAATATCTACTGGTGGTGCTTCCATCCTCATGTGCCAGAATTTCTGTCTGTCATGAGCCTGGTTAAAGAGTACAAAGAACTCAGCAGTCCCTCCAAAAGCAGAACTGACACCTAGCAATTTTGCGGTAATAAAATGAAGGAGGAGGTCGCACTACTATAGCTAAGGAGCTAAAAGTGTATGTGGGGAACAGGCCACATCTACCTCAGAGACACAGGTCAAACCATTCTTATAATATTTGCCTTTATTTTCAAGACATTTCTCCTTCCCTGGGCAGGGGGATAGTGTAGGGCAGGTCAGGTTTCACCAAAATTCACCAGCTGTTTCTAAGGCTAAATTCTAAGTATACGTCATAGCACCTACTGCCTTCACAGATTTCTCTAACTTAAGCTGTGGCTAGGCCACACAGAACTTTTCTACATGAGACATTTGTTGTGCACTTGTGTTTCCTTACTCACAGTTGTTGATGGGTTTCTAGATGATGTCATAACCCTCTATTTTCACTTCTGGTTTTTAAGAGCAATTTCTGGGGGGGGGGGAGTGTTTTAGAGTGGAGAAAATGAGGTATTATTTCTGAAAGTGAAAGAAAATGCAGTTTCCTACTCATGTATTTGTGCTATTCCACTATAGCACAGCACCACCAAGAGGTTATGTAGCAGAAATGAAGGAAAGGAAAGAGCTGTTTGTGTAGAGCTCAGATCTCAATTCTGCTGCAACAAACAGAAAAGTAGATACAGTAATCAGCAACAGCGCTGCATAGAAAAGCTCATAGTTTCATACTGAGCATGTGCTATGGCATTCCTTAACAACTATAGGCTAAAATGGGCTGAAAATTTCATTTTTACCAAAATGAAACAAAACAAAACTACTACTAGGGCAAAGTGTGTGGTAGTTGTTCCCCTTGACCTAGTTTAGGATGGGCAGATTATCAGTCTCGGTCTCACCAAGATAGCTGTTTTTTTGACGTCAAGATGATTCCATCCTTTTCCATACAAGCTTGTGATAAAAAAAATCTGTATAATTACAAACTCATACTTATTTGTGCACAGTTTTTGTAACGTATACATTAATCTCTGCATTCTTTATGCACATTTTTAAATGTACACATTTTCCCAACTACTGTAAATTGCTGAAATGCTGTTTTGAGTGCACTTTTCCATAATATGCACATTTTTGCTGTGCATTTTTTTCTTGACATGAATTGCATCACAAAAATGTGGATTGTGGAACGCAATTCTGTCTCAGCTTGCTGAAAGGCTTGGGAGGTATAAATTGGGTAAATCCATGGGAGAAACAAACAAACACCAACCTTGATGGAGCAAATTTCAAACCCCTCCCTAGACCTAACAACCACACAAAAATCAGTTCCCCAAAAGGTGCAGTACGAATAAGGAAATAGGCCAACAAAGTAGGGGGGGTGGGGTACTGACAAAACCTGTTAAACCTTTGGAAGTAGGGATGTTGTAGGAGTCCAGGAAAGGGGTGGAGTCTTGCAGATTCCAGGCCACAGACCCCCACGCATGTCTGACTTGGTGTGAGCTGAGTCATGCAAGCACATGGCCCCCCGATCCCACTTGTGTAAATGGCTGCTTTGATCTTGTGTAGATGGCTGCTTTACAGCCGCCATTTGTGAACATGGTCATTTACAAAAGAGGCCAAGCTGCCATTTTTACACAGAGTAGCAGCTCAGCGAGCGATTGGGTGGCTGCTCTCTGTACACCTGTAGATTGCCCAGCTGTTTGCTGCACGCAGCCAGCAGAGACAGCCATTTGGGGGGCGGGGTGGTCTGGCGAATGGAGCACAATCTGGACTTGGGTAAGTTAGCCCAGCCCTAGCTGGAAGTTACTCATCCTATAAATCAGCCATTTCTTACCTTTTCTATGGATGTGTGACAAATTTGTTATGTTGAGGCTTTTTCAATGGATTTCCCCACTTTGCACCTCCCAGACCGAAAGGTGGATTTGAACACAATTTCCTGTCAGATGTCTGTACATCTTCCAACGTGTTCTGAAAAACAAAACACACTGCACACATTTGAAAAATGCACAAAGAAAGATGCATACATTACCAAAATGGGCACACACATGCTGTAATCAATGAGTGCAATGCATCCAAAAATTCATGTTTAAACATGCATGCAAAAAATGTGCATTAATACATACATGATGAAAAACATATTACAAAAAACGTATACACATTTCTGTATGATTTTTTTTTTCTTAAAAAAATCACAAGCTTGTGCAGAAATGGGATGGAATGAGCTCGACATAAGAAAACTCAGAATCTTTACTAGATTAAGATGGACAGATCCATCAATCCCTAAACCCTTCTGCCTCAAAATTGGCATAGGCCATCCTGAATCCTATCTCTCCTACACTACCAAGTTTCAGATCAATTGACTGAGTCATTTTCTCAGTAGTTCCCACTCCCCCCTGCCCTGCCCCAATATTGTATCTAGTTATAATGGTGGGATGCAGTTCACCCAACTGCTACCCATAATCTAAGTGCATTTATGATAAATGATCTTGAACGCACAAACTCAATTCCACATATAGTAATTTTTCTGGATACAAATGTTCTGGTTATACAAAAGGCAGCTGCCTGGGAGGAAAAGTCTACATCCAGAGACTTCACAGTGCTCATGCAACTCCATGGTTTATCACCAAGAGATCTCCATGTGGCAGACTATGCACTGTTGATTTGTATGCACATCAGTGTGCACACACCTCCAGCAGCTCCTTCTCTGGATGGGGGCAGTTATGATTATATGTACTATATCTGTGGACCATACAGTAGACAGCTAGGTCTTTCCCTTTTACTAACTCTGTGCTACAAGAGTTAATGTTACCATATATGAGTGACAGAAATCCCAGAGCCAAATCAACCCTTTATTTCCAACAGAGCTTGCAAACTACTGTTCTCCAGCATTACTGTGATTCTGGAAATCACTGCGGGATAGGGATGTCAGAGAATTCCGCGACGGATCTCGGTGAGGCCAAATGCAAGTGCATTCGGCCCCCCAAAATCTATCACGGAACAAAGCCCCTGCCTCCCCCAAACCACAAAAGTCAGGCGGGACAAAGCCCCCACCCCACTCCACCCCACGAAAAATGTGAGAAACGGAGCACTTACCTGCTCCTGTCAGCACCGACTTGCCCTGCGGCTGCCATTTGCTTCTTCTTTCATGCTGTGATAGGCTACGTAAATACATACGTAGCCTATCACGGCTAACGCAGGGACGCCTTTTGCGTCCTTGAGGAGGCCGTGATAGGCTACATAGGGATGTCAGAGAATTCCGCCATGGATCTCGGTGAGGCCGAATGCCAGTGCATTCGGACCCCCGAAATCTGTGGTGGAACGGCCTGCCCCCCACCCCCCCGCGGATCCCCCCCGGGACGAGACTTACCTGGGGCGGATGTTCCGCGTGGCGGCAGCTTCGGTGGCAGTGGCTGTGGCGGCTGCTCTTCTGACCAGCCGCCGCCATTTGCAGTCTGGAGGTGTGTGTTGTTGTTTTTTTTACAGGGACATGATAGGCTATGTAAAGATTTACATAGCCTATCATGGCTGGTTTAAAAAAACCCAACGCGTACGCAAATGGCAGCGGCTATTTTTTGCCATCTTAGTCTGCGCAAATATTTACGTAGACTATTACGGTGAAAACAAAGGGGAACGCAAATAGTGTAGCGGGCGCTATTTGCGTCCCTTTTTGATTTGCCATTTTAGCCTACGTAAATATTTACGTAGGCTAAAACAGCGAATCAAAAAGGGACGCAAATAGCGCCCACTACGCTATTTGCGTCCCCCTTTATTTTCGCCGTAATAGTCTACGTAAATATTTACGTAGGCTAAGATGGCGGAAAATAAGGAATGCAAATGGCGGCGGCAATAGGCGCCGCCATTTGTGTACGCGGTTCTGTGTGTGTGTGTTTTACCCAGAGCCCTCCGTGGCTGGAAATCTGGCTGCAGACGGCTCTGGCCTGGGCTGGGCCTGGCCGGCTGCTCCACGGAGCTGCCGCGGAGCACAGCCGGCTGTCGAGGATTCTGGGGGGGAGGAACGGATCACTTCCCCCATGATGAGGATTCCGGAGGAGGGACGGAACGCCTCCCCCACCACCATAAACATAATCCGTGGAAAGGTAAGTGACTTTCGTACATCCCTAAGGCTATGTAAGTATTTACGTAGCCTATCACGGCAGGCTAAAAAAAAAAAAAAGGCGTACGCAAATGGCGGCGGCTACGGCTGCCACCATTTGCATTCCTTATTTTTGGCCATCTTAGTCTATGTAAATATTTACGTAGACTATTACGGTGAAAATAAAGGGGAACACAAATAGCATAGCGGGCGCTATTTGCGTTCCCCTTTATTTTCGCTGTTATAGTCTATGTAAATATTTACATAGACTAAGATGGCCAACAATAAGGAATGCAAATGGTGGCAGCTGTAGCCACCGCCATTTGCATACACATTTGTTTTTTGTGTTTTTTTTACCCAGAGCCCTCCGCGGCCGGAAATCCGGCTGTGGACAGCTCTGGCCTGGGCTTGGCCAGCTGCTTCGCGGAGCTTCCGTGGAGCACAGCCAGCCGGTCAAGGATTCAGGGGGGGAAGAACGGAGCGCCTCCTCCCCGTCGAAGATTCCTGGGGGAGGGACGGAACGCCTCCCCCCCCATAAGCATAATCCGCGGAAAGGTAAGTGACTTTCGTACATCCCTACTGCAGGAAAGAAATGTCTTCTGATATCTCTTTGGCCCAAAGGAACCTAGTAGGCCACCAAGACAGGTGCTTTTCCTGTGAGCCTCTTCACTAATGTCACGTTGTTGCTATGACTAGGCAGCTGATATTATCATGCTTTAAAATTGCCTTCTTTTCTCTCTAATTTATTAATGCTAATTAAAGTGCAATACCGCTGTCACCCATTCTGATTAGCATGAATGTTACTCTATTTATTTTTAAATAATGAAATGTCAGAGCCAACACTTTGCCTTAAGGCACAGGGTTATATAAAGAACAGATTAGGGATGTTTATACAAGTTGAAGTTCATCGAAGTTCTTCACATTCCAGCTCAAAGCTCATTCCAGCTCAGGTCCATATCAGATTGCGATCTTTGTTTTTCTCTTCTCACATGAAATTTCATGCACTTTTCCAAATATACACATCATGTGCATCTTTGAAAATGTATATTTATTTATTTATTCATTAGATTTATTAGCTGCCCCTCTGGCTGGCTACCTGGCCACTCTCTATATATTCTGTATATATTCTGCTCCCATTGATTAAAGTGTGTCTGTGTACATTTTTCAAAAGTATGTATTTTTTCATGCACATTTTTCAAATGTACACATGCTGCCGAGCACATATTTTGGGATCCGTCGATCACACTGCAAGCTTGGAAATGTATAGGCTTCAACCTCAGATTGCATTTGAATCCGTGTTTGGTCCAGAAGACGTGAACTGAGTAAATCTAGATGAATATGATCTGAAATGAATTTCTCATTACATCCCTAGACCAGATGCACAAAGTTTATTTCTTGAGGACAAATTCTTAGTGAAGCCTTTCCCAGACTGGTGCTCTCCAGATGTGTTCAACTACAAGTTGTAGACAAACATCTGCAGGACACCAGGTTGGGGGATAGCTGCCTTAGAGGACCTTGCTCTTCCTCCCATGCCCCCTCCTTCTAAATCATAGGAATAATACATGTAATATATAATTATCTTGCTCAGCTTTAGTAATTACTTTTAAGTCAGCTCTGGTGGCTCACAAGAGATAAGCTAGTACCATTTCTCCAAGTAGTTATCTCTTTAACTTGATCAGTAACTATGTCCATGAGACCAGGGCTACTTTCATCACGACATGTTTTTGTTTCCAAAACATTTTTTAAACTTGCCAGTACAATTCAAATAGTGTATATTCTGGCACACTGTGCTTTTAATTTTAATTGATAGCCTTTAGGAATGTGGCAATTTCATCTGAACGGCCTGTTGGATGTGCATGAGCCTGTACTTGCGAACTGAGACTGTTTTTAAAACGCACACTAAAAAGGCACTGTGAATGTTTGTCTACTCCAAAATGACTACTTAAAACAATAGAGCTGTAAACACATCAGAAGAAACACAGCGGGAACCTGGATTTGGGCACTGAAAAACACTCCTGAAGAAACTTAATGTGTGTAACCCAAATCATAATCGTTATATTGTAATTCATATACCATGAATTATACATAGCAATACAACACCCTGTTATTAGTTTCAGTCTGTATTTGTAAGATCAATGATTCACCGCTCCACACCCACCACCCACAGTGGCATACCACTGATGGATCTTGATTCAGCTGTTGTTTTGGCTTTGTTGACAGATGCAACAGATTCTACTGTGATCACTGCAGATAAAACCACAGCCAGAGGCTGATGAGCCCACCTACCCACACCTTTGGATTTTGGATGCAAATAATCTCACAGCAAGCTATGTTTTAACTAACAGCTAACTTAATTGCTGGATCCAAAGGAACATAGGAAGCTGCTTTATACTGAGTTTAGACCACTGGTCCACCTAGTCCAGCATTGACACTGACTGGCTCTCTAGGGTCAGCAGATTCTTTTCCAGACCTACCTGGAGAAGCCAGGGATTGAAACTGGAACCTTCCACATACAAAGCATGTGCTCTACCACTGATCTGCAGCCCCTTGGATTTCCTTTGAAATGATCCATGTACTGTTTCTGCTCCCTCCCCTAGCTTTGCTTAGTGGCCTTCTTTCAATTGTTTGACACAGAGAACATCTGATGGCCAAACTACACCTTCTACTAAGTGTGTAGGTATAGCTGAGTCTCGGGCTGTCAGAGAAATCTGCAAAGGAAATAAATGAGTTCATATTTTCATGAACCCAGCCCACAGATTCTGCAGCGGACAGGCTTTGCCCCTGTCCAGTGGATTCCACAGACTGGTTTTCTAACTTTCCCAAATGTTGTGCAAATTTCGTCATTGAAACACACACTCTCTCTCTCTCTCTCGCACGTGCATACACACACACACACCAGACCAAAAATGTTCATTTCCCCCATAGGCTAAAGTGTGAAAATGCACATGGGGGGGATTTGCACATTTTTTTGCATGTGTGAATTTGTGCACGTTTGGAAAAAAAATCCAGTTCAGTCGATGGGCTGACCACGGAATGAAAGGCACCTGACAATTTGCAATTGCAATCCCCCCCTTTCAGGTAAAACTCCCAATGAATTTACTTAAACAGAATATAATATTATATTCCAAATGAATTGAGGCCACTCCTATTCTAGCCCACCAAGAATCTCAGTACATTTCAGCAGAAGAGAAACAATCTGAGGAACTACAGTAGAGTCCTGACCTGTGCAGTGAAAAAACAATTGTAAGCCAAGCAATACGCAGGAGTAACAGAATGGATTTTACCCAATCCATTCATCCCTAGCTGAGGCTGCTATTTATTCTTATTCTCTTCCCCATTATCTATTTCCCTTCAAAATTCCACCCGGGGGGGGGGGAGCTCTAAAAGGGGGGGGAAGCTTTACTTTTTTTTAACACTGCCATCCCCCACCCCACCCCACCCCACTCTGCCACACACTGAGGGGAAAAGCATGGGTGAGGGGAAGGTTTAATCCTTCCCTCCCAGACCAGCATGGTCCCAATTCAGATCAGGGCCATGCATGCTTACATGAGAGTCAGGAATAGCTGCCTCAGCTACATCTACATGATTAATAGAATGTGCCATTTGGCCCTGTGATCCTGTTGCATTCTTGCTAGGCATCCAGAGCCTGAATGAGGAATAACAGTATCCAGTCATCACTGTTTAGACCTCGCAACAAGTTAGCGCGGTCTGAAGGAGACACTGACATTTTCTTATTTAAACAGTATGGCCTCAGGGGTTTTTCTACCATCACAGCCATTAATTGTGATCTGGATTTAAATACAGTGCTACAGTATCTGCAACCAGGTGGCATAAAAATGCAAATTCCTGTTTAGACTTGACCTTTGGATAAGAATTGTTTCCCTTACTTGCAGCCCAAGCATGATGAGGTGTTTCTTTTTTAGCGTGAAAGGAAAATGGTGATTGATTAGTATAAGAGAAAAATATATCACCTGTGAATTTATGACAGGTAAGTCTGTTCAAGCTGGGCTGTTCTAATAAATCACACTCTGACCATCCATCTTTGCATTTCACTGCTAATATACTCGGATATTTATCCTTTTGCTTATTCTTTTTCTCTCACTTTCCCATATTTGCACATATTGTGTTGCTTGTGACAATACTATATAGCGCCAACATTTGACAGCTCTTGAATACACTACCCAGCTTTAATAGCAAATACTGTGTAAGCAGTTTACTCCTGCGTATTGCTTGGCTTACAATTGTTTTTTCACTGCACAGGTCAGGACTCTACTGTAGTTCCTCAGATTGTTTCTCTTCTGCTGAAATGTACTGAGATTCTTGGTGGGCTAGAATAGGAGTGGCCTCAATTCATTTGGAATATAATATTATATTCTGTTTAAGTAAATTCATTGGGAGTTTTACCTGAAAGGGGGGGATTGCAATTGCAAAATAAATGCATGTGTGGAGGTCTGTCTGAGTCCTACAGAGGCAAAGGGGGAAAAGGTGCCTGGAGTTTTTTGTTGGGAGGGGGTAATCCTGAGAAGAGTAGTTTCATTTCTCCTGTGAAGTTTCTGTTTCAATTGCCTAGTTAAGTTTCATTTCTTTAGGTTGAAACAGTACTTTTGGTTTTGAGGGAGGAGGGTATAAAAAGAGAGCAAGAAAGCAGGTAAGAGAGAGACAGCCAGAGTTCGAAGCGAGAGCAGTGTCTGAAGAGTAAGCAGGAAGAAACAGCCTAGAAAAGTCCAGCTAGGGGAAAGGAACTTGTGTTTTGCAACTTTTCTTTTAATGCTTTTTGTATCACTCAGCTCTATTGTGTAAATACATTCAGTTGTGATTTGCTTGTTTTAGGGCACAATCCAATGGGGATAGCTGGCTGCCTATGAACTCAGAAGCAACCGACTATCCAAGGCAAGGTGGGTAGACCACAGAGGGGATCTTCTCCGTGTTCCGGCCGCCCTGCATTAGCAGTTAGATGGCTGATTTCAGCTGTCTAGCCACGGTGGATCAGACCGGGTGGGGGGAGGCCGGACAATGCATAGGAAGTGTTACAATGATTCTTCAGCTGTCCCCTCCCCTCCCTGCCCCCAGGAACACCTCCTTTCCCCCTGCTCCACACTGCTCTTCCAGGCATGGAGCCAGGGATGAACCGGGCCTCTTATGAGGCGGTGGCGGTGGTGGCAGGGAGGTTATTTTTGGGGAACCAACCTCAGAGTGCTGGCTCTGAGGTCAATTCCCATAAACCAAAAAAAAAAAATCCTATGTCCATCTAGCCTCTGTCTAGTGGCCATAGGATTGTGCCCTTGATTTACCAGTAAACTGCTGTGGTTAAACCCTGTGCCTAGAGTGTCAGTCACCCCACATCTACAGCCTAAAGCCCACATTACTGGGAAGCAGAAGTTTAAAAGAAGGAAGGTGGGTGGGACTCTTAAGGAGGCAAGTGATCCTTAAGGAGTTACTCAAGGGGTCCAGGTCATGAGCCTTGACAGCATACATGCCCATGTCACCTCTTGATCCACCATGATATTAATTTTATTACAAATACATTTAACGTTATCACTGGATTCTTAAGTGTTTCACTTTTACATCCCCCACAGTGTGGTTGTAAAATACTGTACAGTACTCTGAGTCTGAGCCATGGTCTGTCATTTGGTTTTACCAAAGGTAGGGTAAAAAAAGGTAAAAGGTAAAGGTGTCCCCAACCAGTCGTGTCCGACTCTAGGGTGCGGTGCTCATCCCCGTTTCTCAGCCGAAGAGCCAGCGCTGTCCGAAGACGCTTCCGTGGTCATGTGGCCAGCATGACTGAACATCGAGGTGCACGGAACGCTGTTACCTTTCCCGCCGAGGCGGTACCTATTTATCTACTTGCAATTTCTTGCTTTCGAACTGCTAGGTTGGCAGAAGCTGGGACTGAAGACGGGAGCTCACTCCGTCACACGGCACCCGGGTCTCGAACTGCTGACCTGCCGACCTTCCAGTCTGCAGTTCAGCGTCTTAACCACTAAGCCACCGCGGCCCTTTAAAGGTAGGGTAGACACATTCAAAACTCAACATTACTTCTGTTTCTCAGTACTTCACATATTTGCCATTTTCAGCAAACTGCAGCATCAGGAACAAATAGGATGAACAAGAGTTTTGTTTCAGTTCATTTTTAATAAGAATCCCCCTCTCCCAAATCATAAATTTCTTCATGTTTGGGATGCAAGGAATTTGAGATTCATTTATTTCTTAAAGGAATGTGGAAGACATCCAAACTCACAGATTCGTCTACCCAGGCCCAGGGCTTTGAGTGCTTAGCTGTTAAAAATCTGGGTTTGAATTCATTTGCATTTAATCATGTTAGTTATGAGTTAGGGTTGTGAAGTCTTTTTTCTGATAGGCTCCTCATCTTTAACAGTGACCAGGCAGGCAGGTACAACATGGTCTGTATGCTGGGAATAGTTTTACTGATTGAATTTGGTCAGTGCAAATGGATGAGAATTTCATATAATTTGAGTTTTGATAAGTTTTGCCAAAATTTGGAAAATTCTTCCTATTCTAGATGGAAAGAACTTAAGATTTTAAAAAATCTGAATGCAGGAGAAAGCAAAACTGATAGATTCATCCATCCCTAGGAGAAAGTAGTAGCTTCAGGGGAAGAGACAATTTTCAATGGAAAAATGGAATTATGGTAGGAGGGGGTCCTGTTAAACCCATTCTGTCTATGTTTTGAAGATTGTCAAAAATCTTATGTTCCATCATGCACTCTTCGACAGAACAGGCGTGTGTTTTTTTACCAGAATGGTAATGTTGTTCACTAATTTGCATTAGTGCTAATGCACACTTGCACAAATGCACTAATACACATTAATTAATTAGCTAACAAATGCACATTTGCGCATTTCCCCCCTAAAAAGTGGAAAATGGGTCCTCAAGTCCATGGAATCCACGTGACTTGGAAAAATCTGTTCCACTGCAGAATCTGCAGATTAGAGTTAGAGAAATCTAAATGCACTTGAATCTGTGGCAGATTTCTCCAAAATTCCTAGTCTTCATCTATATTGGGGGGTGGGAGGACTAGGGATGTCAGAGAATTCCACCACGGATCTCGGTGAGGCTGAATGCCAGTGCATTCGGCCCCCTGAACTCCATGGCTGAATGGCCTGCCACCCCCCCACCCCCCGCAGATCCCCCCCGGGACAAGACTTACCTGGGGCG
Source organism: Heloderma suspectum (assembly GCF_057233095.1). Taxonomy (NCBI): domain Eukaryota; kingdom Metazoa; phylum Chordata; class Lepidosauria; order Squamata; family Helodermatidae; genus Heloderma; species Heloderma suspectum. The sequence continues at coordinate 53,355,457 of NC_139460.1, read as the reverse complement.
GATGTTCCGGGCGGCGGCGGCTCCGGCGGTGGCTTCGGCAGTGGTGGCTGCGGCGGCTGGTCTTCCGACCGGCTGCCACTGCCGCCGCCATTTGCAGTCTTGTGTTTTTTGTTTTTTTTTACAAGATGTGATAGGCTACGTAAAGATTTATGTAGCCTATCATGGCTGGGTAAAACAAAAACGCGTACGCAAATGGCGGCGGCAACGGCCGCCGCCACTTGCATTCCTTATTTTTGGCCGTCTTAATCTACGTAAATATTTACGTAGAGTATTATGGCGAAAATAAAGGGGAACGCAAATAGCGTAGCGGGCGCTGTTTACGTCCCTTTTTGATTCGCCGTTTTAGCCGACGTAAATATTTACGTCGGCTAAAATGGCGAATCAAAAAGGGATGCAAACAGCGCCCGCTACGCTATTTGCATTCCCCTTTATTTTCGCCATAATAGTCTATGTAACTATTTACATAGACTAAGACGGCAAAAAATAAGGAACACAAATGGCGGTGGCCGTAGCCACCGCCATTTGCGTACATGGTTTTTTGTGTTTTTTTTTACCCAAAGCCCTCCGCGGCCGGAAATCCGGCTGCGGACGGCTCTGGCCTGGGCTTGGCCTGGCCGGCTGCTCTGCGGAGCCACTGAGGAGGACACAACAACTGTTTGTTTGTTATTGTTGTTGTTTTTAAATGAGAAATTAACAGCACATCTATTTTTTTCTCTGTTAATACTTGATTAGTTTCTGTTATTCATTATTAGGAAAAGAAAAGTGAAGAACTTTTTAAACTGAAATCTCCAGAACTTGTTATAGTCTTAATCAGATGCATGCAGTTCCTGAATGAACTATTTGTTCTGCTGCGCTGTTGCTTCTGTGGGGGTGGTTCACTCATGATGGAGAAAGCATTTTGACATGTGTACATATTATGGTAAGGAGTAGGGATTTGGGTTCGGGTACATAAGCATCAAAAGATTCCACCTTCATTTCTGTAGCTAGTAGTAGTGTTCATGAGATAGTTCTTAATGTCTCACTTGACTTGGATAAACACCAGTTAGGGGTGGAGAGAATTTTATTAGTTTGTGCTCAACTATTTATAGACCATTGTATATGTGAAAGCAGTCTTTCCAGGACTTGTTTCTTTGATCTGTTAAGACTGACTTGTGTATCTTCATCTGTTCCATTTGCTGAGTCAAAGCCACCAACAGTTATAGCTCAGTAAAGTTTCTGTTTGGTGAATTTCCATTTGATATCCTGACAATTTTAGAAATAGCATTCTGACTCATCGTAGCCAAGAACAAAATGGAAAACAACAACACCAAATCACAGGGTAAGTTGTTCTGTGACATTCCTTGCAAGTTCAATTGAACATATGTATGCAGGTTCAATTAAATATATGTATGTAATGTTTGCAGTTAATGGCTCCAGTGCAAAGATCATCATGCACAGGTTAGGGCCACATGTATGTTGCAGTCCATAACAAACTACTTGTCCGAGGCATGGTCTGAAGGCACATGAGACAGCTAACTTGATGAAGCTAAGCAGGTCTGGGTCTGGTCAGTGCTTGGAGGGGAGACCACCTGAGAACCACATGTAGCTACCTTGAGTTTCATGATTGAAGAAAGGTGAGATATAAATAAATAAATAAATAAATAAAACCTTATCCTATATATTCCTTTCTGTTCCCTGACAAGTCCTGGGGAGATACTTACTCAGAGAGGGTACGGATCATGGTCTCTGTTACAGTGTCCCAAGAGAGAGCTGCCTAGCTACCTCCTGAGCTAGTTTTCACCATTGGTAAAACCTCTCTATCAGAAAGCTTCTCTTTTTATATAATTTTAAATTTGTAGTGCACCTTAAAAACCTTCAGGTTAAAAGATGAGTGAAAGACAGACAGACAGACAGACAGAATCTTCTCTATGGAAAGCAGATGAATGACCTTTATTTATTTACTTTAAAATGTATAGGCTGCCTTTCAAAATACAATTTGAGTTCATGATGGCAAACAGATACAATTAAGGGAGCAATCCTATGGCCACTAGATGCTGTCTAGAGGGCCATAGGGTATGCTCTTTTCTGGGAACTGGCCTCAGAGCTGGTTCCTGGAAATCTGACCTCCCCCCTTGTCCACACTGCCTCAGAGGCAACGTGGAGAAGCCCCATCCTCCATGCTCATTAGGATTATGCCCTAAATCTAGTTAGGATTGTGCCCTCATTGATTCATAGAATCATAAAATCATAGGGTTGGAAGGGGCCTACAAGACCAGCGAGTCCAACCCCCTGCTCAGTGCAGGAAGCCTGATTCCCAGGCAGTCTCCCATCCAACCAGGGTTGACCCTGCTTAGCTTCCGGGATCAGACAAGATCAGGCACATCCAGCCCTTTTCCCTAAATCATTTTAAAACAAGCATCCATAACAGCATTTAAAATAACAAAAACAAGGAGAGCAATATATGCCATTTCAGGCCAGCCATCCCATCATAAGTTCTAAAACCATTACACAGATCCATTTAAAAACTAACCCCCATTAATGCCTTTGGTACAGCTGATTGGTGAAACTGTTAAGAACACAAGAAGAGCCATGCTGGAGCAGACCAAGGGTCCATCTAGTCCAGCATTCTGTTGGTGAAAGTCAAGGGAGATCAGAATAGATTTAGGTCCTCCCCCCAAATGGGTCATCAATGCTACCAGAGATAATAGTGCAAATGTGTTTAGTGGTAAGTATATCTGATACAGGAGCATCATGTGCACAGCTGTGGGTGCTTGCAACTCCCATCATCCCCAGCCAGCATGGGATTTACCCAAAGACCACCTTTTCCCACATGTGTGATCCATGCACAAGCATCTGTTTCTTCAAGTGTTATTCAATAAGGGCAAAAGTGACTGTCAAATATAATTTGAGCTCCATGATAATATACAATCAAGATGGCTTCCAGGATGGAATCTGACAATATTGTACACAGATGAATATTGGCATCACAGTCGAAAGGAAGTGTGTGTGTGTGTTTCTTTAAATACTTTACATTGCTATGGAGAATAAGCAATGCAATACTGTTAGGAAGTTACCGACCTAGCTTAAAAATGTGGTAATTTCAGAACACCAGAAATAATATCAAATGACTTCTTGTAGACATAGTAGCTTTTCATTTTGGTAACAGTAAAATCAGTTTTATTGGAAGTTGAGATAAAAATTTATATCTTCCCAGCTAATGGAATACACAGCACTTATATAGCAATTGATCTCAAACAGCTTTTTGAGTTAGGTAAGCATTCCAGTTTTCATTTGTATCTTAAAATAGTTCCACCAAAAAGAGGCCATATCCATGCACAGAGTAGCAAGTTGCACTGATGTCATGGTTCACATCCCACAGCTATACCACTGTCAAGTACAGAGCATTGGTTCTGTAATGTTCTAAGTATGTTTAATAAAAATTCTTAATAAGTACTTTGGTCACTGCATTGAATCAAGTCAGCCCATAGTTATTAACCTAGCCCATCCATAAAGCTAGTTTACTAATGCAAGAGAAAGCTGTGGAAAATAACTTATGTACAAGTTCAGCCAAAATGTCTTTTGCTTCCCACCAAGTATAGACATTTGACAAAGGGGCAGATGAACTAATGTAGTGTCAAGCTCATTAGTGCTGAAATAACTTCAAGGATGGATGCCATACCACTCGATTTTGTACTAGTAGCATCCATTATTCAATAAATTATTAAATTAATAGACAGGCGATACCAATGAGTTTATGTCCTCATTTAATAAATTAATGAGAAGGAACTCAAATCACGGCTCTCTTCTGTCTATAGATTTAATAATTTATACAATAATAATTTATTGATTCTACACTACTTCTACAGGAGATAAAATTATCTTTCAATGGCCATCCATTATTGTCGGAAGCTATTATATTATTAGCAGTATTTCTATTGGCAGACTATAAATGCAAGAGGGGGTCATCCTCCTGAGGTTTTATTTTATTGCTGAAATCAGGACACATTTTTGAAAAGGGTTAAACAACCTTATTCTGACTCATGCCCTGTGGCCTCTTCAGAGAAGAATATTTGAAAAGAGTGGATCACGTCACTGATTTTTTATTCACTTCATCAACAGTTGGCTTCCTAGGGTGCAATCCTATGCATGCTTAAAAAGGGGGGGGGGAGAAAAGAAAGAAAACCCATAAAGTTCTACAACTCCCTGCATTCCCCAGCGAGCCATGCTGGCTGGGGAATGCTGGGAATTGTGGGATTTTTTTTCTGCCTAAACCTGAGTAAGGTTGTGTCTTTATTGGTTATTTTCTTATTGAATGAAGAATGGACTTTAAAAGTAAGAAAATGCCAATAGTTTTGGTAAGCATTATATTGGGTAGAACAACACCTATTCTTATTTTTAAAACTGTCATGAATTATCTTTATCCTATTTCTGGGAATTTTGGATATGATTTTAGTATACATAATTACTCAAGATGGAATTACTTGAATGTAATAGCCCTTTCCCTCCTTTTGGAATTTGTCTTAGGGCACAATCCTATGCATGTTTAGACAGAGAAAAGGCCTACAACTCCCAGCATTCCCCAGCCAGCATGGCTCACTGGGGAATGCAGGGAGTTGTAGAACTTTATGGGTTTTCTTTCTTTTGGCTGGGGAATGCTGGGAGTTGTAGGCCTTTTCTCTGTCTAAACATACATAGGATTGTGCCCTTCGTCAAAGAACAATGTTCTTTGGAGGAACAACATGCACCCGCATCACTGATTATTATATGGCAAAGTAGATGATAGCTAGTCAAAAATCTGTCCAAATCTCAATTTTATGAAGCATTTTAGACAACATATTCATGTACATTTTGCTGGATGTCAATTACTAGCTATTCCTATCTGTAGACTGTGGATAGTTCAAGGGAACAATGACTATTTTCTGTTGTTGTTTTTCCAAAATAGACAAATTTTTGAAGCTAAACAGAAATGTCTCTGTTTGAAATAATGGTGAAGAACATCATGTTCGTACCCAGTAAAATAATGGAACATAGGAAGCTGCCTCAAGTTAGACCACTGGTGCTTCTAACTCAATATTGTGCACACTGTACATTGAGTAGCAGCAGCCCTTTTTCTGATATTAGCATCTTCTCACTTCATTTACATGCCCCAGATGTTTTCCTGCATACACATATTTTTCACCATCTCAGTCAGAACATTGCTTTTGCCACTTAAAGGTTGCATTTAAATAAGCCTCTTTTCTTCAAGCTGTCCATGAACACACATAGGGGGAGGTGTGGCATTGCAGCAGCAAACACCACATACTGTATTGTCCAAAAAGAGTCCACACATAAATGTGAGCCACTGGGAAATTTCACTGCATGATCAAGAATTCTGGAAAAGCAGGGTACCCTTGTATGGATGGAGTTCTTTTCAGACCTTAAAAGAAACATATGTATATTGAGACAGAGACTGCTGCCATAATATTACACCCTGACCCCTACTGGTGTTCATTGAATATGTGAAGATTCTCTGAAAAAGGCTACGGTAGTTTTGAATTCCAGCTCCCACACATCTATTTCACTAACAATCATGTGAGTGTTTATAGGATGTGTAGGTTCAAAGCTATACAAACAATGCCCAAAATACAGTTGCTCTAGCGTTTGTACTATACAACAGAGTACTTCCTAGATGATCATTTAATTAAAGTAATGCATCTTTGGGTATATGTGCCTTCTGTTTCTGAACATCATTCCTTGTTAATGTAATCCTAAATTTTGACCTAAATTCCATTATAGGAGCAATTCAGTGCCACTCTTAATTTGCACAGTACTTGCAGGATCAGGGAAAGGAAGAAACATCCAAAGAATGGGTTAATGGTCTGTTTTTTGTTTTGTTTTTTTTTACTGTTGGCTCAGTATTTTTTCTTCCCTATATATTTCTTTTTTCCAGTTAGGAGATTACATGGTAACATAGATCGAAGCTGGATGACTCTTTCTCATACACTAACCACATGATGTCACTTTTGTCACTGTTGGTGCTGATGTGCTAAAGGGCATTCATAGAATCTGTCTTATATATTGATCAAAGATATCAAATTTCTAGTGAAGAAGGAGATAAGGGAAAAAGTGGTGCGAGTAATACAGCGGATGAGAAAAACAACAACAGGCATAAAGAGCTATAGTCAAGAAGGGTTTTTGTGTGTGTGTGGGACACTTGAAAAGTCTGCTTTCAAAAGGTGTATCCGCAAGTCTACAATAACGAAGAGCTTTCACATGTTAGTAAACGATGCATGTTGCATCAGTGGTTCCAGTCCATTATTTCATCATGAATGGCTGAAAAGGGCAAGCAAAACATTAGCAATTTTTCCAATGAATGCAAGAATGCTTAGCAAAATTGCTACACTAAAAAGAAAGTACCTATTTATATAGAATAAATACAGACAACAATTGTCTCTAAGTGCTGTTCCTCTTGAGGTACTCAACTGCTACTTCCTACACAAATTCAAGAACCCATTTAAGTGGATCAGTAGTAAAAGACGGAGAGATGTATATGTATTTACCTTGATGTAGCCTGCTAAGCAGAAGCTCAAAAGTGGTCTTTGAGGTGCATTCACAATCACAAAATGCTTTTGTGATCATTGACACCACACAGCAGCTTTCTTTTCCAGATATGGAAACTGGAAAGATTAGGAAAACAATACATTCAGAAAATATACAACATACTACCTGAAGGATATATATTCCAATACATTGCAAATGAATTACAATGCATAATATTTCAATTATTATTGTACCTATGTATGTGAATGTTGAAACTGTCAGTAACACAGTGAAATAAACTTATAAAAAGAGAGGTACCAGAAGCTTTGGACTACTATTTTTTAAAGCTTCCCCAGGAAGCCAATTAATTAGTCACTCTTGTATGTATAATTAAGAGCACAACTAATGGCTTATCTGTTTGGCTGTAAAATATTAAAAACATTTTTCAGTAATTTTAGTTTGGGAGACCTCCAGAAATTTGATAATTCAAAGGACTGCTTTAATACCCTGAAAAAAAATTGTTTGACAGACACTTCTCAGAGTCCCATCACATAATCATCAAATGAGTCCCCCTCCCCCACCACCCACCTTGTTTAAGATAATTAATCTTGATGATGGTGTCAGCTCCAGGCTTGCTCTGAATTCCATTGAAAACATAGATGCATTTTCCCTTGAATCACAGCTCTTTGTTTTAGGCCAAGGAGCAGACTTCTCAGTTTGCAGAGCATTAGCCCAGTCCAGTGAAAGCGGTACTGTTTCAGGGACACTAAAGCCATGGCGCTCTCTACCCAGCTCACGAAGGCTGCCCCATTGACTTCAATGGAGATGGAAGCTCTGGATGCATATTATTTTATATACAAGAAATTTGCCCCTGCATAAAAGTGAAAGGGTTAGCCCAAACATACAGGACATCTTTGTGTACACCAAAATACATTGGAGACTTTGGATCTAGCAAGAGTATGCGACTGAAGGATTGGTGCTGTACTGCACTGTGTTTTGCAAAGTGACTGGAAGGGAGGGGGAATTGCTTGAAGAATGGTATTCAAGGAGGGCGAACCTCCAGAAACACCAGACAGGCCACTCAACAAGATCAGCCTCGGATGGCCTTCTCTCTGTCCCATCAGCCAGGACAGCTAGGCTGGTGAGGATGAAGGAGAGGGCCTTCTCTGTGGGGGCCCCCACTCTCTGGAATTCGCTCCCGAGGGAATGCTGCCATGCTCCCTCTTTAATGAACTCCCACCACTCATTGAAAACTTGGTTGTTCAGGCAGGCCTTTGGGGTGGGTTAGGGTATTTTTAGATGATGTTTTAATGTGTGGTTTTACTGTTTAAATTGTATTTGGCCGGATGACCGGCCAGATGGGCGATTAAGACATTTAATTAAGAAAATTAATTAAGTAGACTAAATGTGGGAAACCATGGGGAAGGAGCTGTTGGGATTTGCCAGTTAGGGTGCAACTCTACAACCACTAACCTGTGAGTAACTCCCATTGAACCTAATGGGACTTACTTCTAAGTAGTACTAGATTGCATTGCCAAAACAGTTAGCAGGTCTGGAACCAGGTTGGATGGGTTTCTGAGATTAGGAATAGGTCTAGGACAGAGGTGGGCAACTTTGGGAGGTCCAGGGGCCACTTTTCACTCCTATCTGTGGACTGCATTCCTGATGTCACCAGTGCAAAACCAGCATATTAAAACAACAACAACAACAACAACAACAACTGTTTGCCACAAATTTCAGCAGCAAACTGCTATGGAGCCTTAGAAAGGACAAATTTAGCTTGAAAACAAACCAGCATTTTTACTGGGCGGGGGGGGGGACTTAACTACCATTGCACCAGTGAATCTGGCAGTGCCTCCTGTGTGACCCCACAGGACAGGAGTACATGCAACCCATGGAACACATGTTGCCCACCCCTGGTCTAGGAAATGATATTTCCTGTTTTGGAAATTTCTGTTTAAAAAGAACACCCATAAGTAATACTGCACTTATCAACAAACTTCACTCGATATTTGTTTGCCATTCCATCGTGAATATAATTTTTAAATTGTTAATACCATGGAATTAATGTTTTAAGGGTTTGTACACCCTGAAGCAAAGGTTTCGTGATGAGACTGTGACACTGCTGTGCTACTCCATTCTTGTCATCTGGATTTGCATGAATGTTTCTGTAAAATATAAAAACAATGGCACTTGATGGATTGTGTGCCCAACAAGTGAAATAGTAGCCCTCTTTAGGTGTCTCCCTCACAGGACTAACCATCACTTGAGGGGAAAAATGGGGATACACTATTGGTCCTGCCCCCACTTAAGGATAGGGGAACATTTCATTTCCTCTGCATGTTTAAGTAAACCATCCTAATTTACACTTCTCCAACTGACATGCAGATCAGAACGTTGCTATCCTTCAGGCTGTGTGCTTCTCCAAATGTTGCCATGAAGTTCTCAACTCAAACATTTCAGCAAAACAAAGTGTGTATATTAGGGAAGGTTGTGTACAAAAATGCTTACAATGGTGCATACCAAATGTGTATATCATCCACAAAAAAATATGCGTCTATGTCCACAAATATGAATGTGGCGTTTTGTGCATTTTTAAACAACAACAACAACAACAACAACAAAAAACAATTGCAGACTGATCAGGAAATTTGATGGAGTGGACTGATCACTGCATACATTCAAAACTGACACTGAATGGAAATAGATTGATTTGTCTATCCCAAACCCCTCTATGGTGCCCTCCATATATATTGCGGAAATATCTGCAACAGTGAGTGAAGCCTACTAAATTCCTGTAGGCACTCCCCGTGTTCTGAACCCCTGTGTGTGCTCAGGGTTTCCAATCTTGGAGACAGGCTATACATATTCAGTAGGCCACATGTTCATTGCAAGCATGCCACCAACACATGGATGAAGGGTGTGGGGCTGAGAAGGCACACAGCAATGTGGGTGGGGCCGGTGAGGGTGGCCTACTTTCGCCATCAAAAGTCAGTCGGTTGTCAGTCACATCAAGGGGGATGCTTGAAAGGGGCTTAGTGTGTGTGGTAGATTGTGTTGCTTGATATTGACTCAGTCTTTCACAATGAGTGAGTTCAAGCACCTGCACATGGGGGGCAGTAAAATAGAACAAATGAAATTAATAATTAATTATTAGTTTTGACAACAAGACTGAGAACATGCTGGTACTAGATTTCTCTTGGGAGGGTTACTGGTATTTGGGTGGATACTCTCTCTGCCCTGTGAAGCCTGCCTTTGTTGTTGTTGTTGTCGCTAACGGTGAGGTCTTAAAGTCACCCTGTGTGTATATCTCAGTTCCATGATATCTTTTCAGTTTGGGGTGCTGTTATTTCCACATAGTCTTACAAGCATTAATACAAGTAAGTCATTGATGGAACATTGATGCATGTGAACTTTATGCCCTAGTATTAATAATGCACTTATTTGCCCATATGTACAGATCCTTTGTTTGAAAAAGGTGTTAAATATTTGTTTCCTCTGATAGCTTGATATTATTGTTTTTCCATAAAATTGGTCTGCTCTTTTCCTATTGCCTCATGCAGAGATTGTTCTTTATCCATAAAATTGGTCTGCTCTTTTCTCCTTGCTGATAATGTCTTCAACAGCAAACATTCTTAAACTACTGCTCTATTTACATTCAATTCAAAAATATTAATTGGGTATGTTTATTCTGATTTCTGCATAGGTTTCAGCTTTCACGGAATTAAGACTAAGGTGCTAGCTATTGAGAGGGCAGGAACTGTTTGCCTATCATGATTTTTGTACTAAAAACAGAACTTGAGGTGAGGGAAATACCTCCCCCACACCCTGCATCTTACTTGTTTGTCTTTTTCGAGACTCAGTTGCTATTTGCTGCTGTTGCTTCCCCTCTCTACTGCTACTGTTGTTTCAGGATCTTCCGTCCTTTCCCAACAAAAAGGCTCAAGGTGTCTAATAACAATCAAATAAATGAATAGGTATATCCACATTTTTCCCCTTGTTTAATCACATGGACAATTCTAGCCAATCAGGGATCATGTAGTGATCAAGATGACATCATATGCAACCTAGACCATGGGTGGGCAACACGTGGCCTGCAGGCTGCATGCAGTTCCTTGACACCCCCTGAGGAATTCCCCTCAACTGTTGTTGTTGTGTGTTTTTTTAATGGTGTCCATAGCATCTCCTTTGGGCACTTTGTATCCACATCAGTGCCATTTTTCTGGTACCCACAGTGTGTGTGCAGGTGTGTGCAGCCCATGGGGGGCAGTCCAGGGGGAACATTGCCCCCAGACCTCCTGCAGTTGCCCACCCCTGACCTAGGCAATCATCTTTGATATGTAATCTTAAAACTGAGGGCAAATACAACCAGTTGAGAGGGAGGGTGATCTTTCTGCATCACTTATTTTCCTCACTCTGCATGGGTAAATACTCTCAACCTGTTTCAAAGCAATCCTCACAAAATGACCAAGGAGGAGGGGAGATGTACTTTTTTACACTGATGTCAATATTTTTAAAAAGAACCTCCCCTTTGTAGCACAGCCTCAGTTAAGATACTTTTCACCTTTGGCTCCTTTCTGCCTTTCCACAAAATTTGTCACTCTTTTGTACACCAAAGCAGAGCATTGGCTCGAAGAAGTACATTCTGACAAATGGGAGAAAGACAGCATATACTTCAGGATGTGGAAAAATAAACTTCCAACTTCAAATTGGTACCACTCACTTCAGCAAAGTCTAATGAAACTTAACCAATCAGTGTTAAGCTTTGGATAGACTAAAGAGTGGTATAAAAAGAATTAAGGACATAATACTTAGATATGCAGTACTGTGTCACCTATAGTTGCGTATATTGATACTTTCTCTTATAACTGCTGTATTTATGGTCTTTACTATGAATGTAAGGCCAAACCAGGAAAGACAACTGGGCAATGAAAGAACCTTTGTTGTGGCTATCAGCTACACTGTGGCTGAGTCCTGGATATCTATATGGAAAGAAGCAAATTCCCAGCAGGTGTCAGGCTCACTATAGATCCCCTACCCCTAGCTTAGCATTTTGTGTTGCATTAAAATGGGGGCAATGTGCAGTTGGCAGATAGAGACAATTTTGCTCTTTCCTTGTACAGTTAAGATGGCTAGTCCAGAGGGAAAAGGTAGAGCTGGTACAGCTGAAGGAGCAGGAGTCAGGACCATGAAGGCAATATGGAAATAAAGTGATAGGGAAATGAAGAAGAAGAAGAAGAAGAAGAAGAAGAAGAAGAAGAAGAAGAAGAAAGAGAAGGAAAGGAGGAAGGAGGGAGCCTTTGAGGGATTTGCAAAGAAACTTAGAGGACTCTAACAACCATGCCACAGAATTATGGTATATATAGCATGACACTGAGATGTAAACTTTCAAACCCTCTCCACACCCCGAACCTGAAAGAAATGTGATGAGGCACAAGTTCATTCACATGATATTCTATATATTACATAAACCAAAGTGGCCAGAGGCATTTACTTGAGAGAGCTTCGTATTAGAGTTGATAATACTTCATTTTCAGGGGGTCCAAAGAACAAACCATATTAAAGCTCTGTCCTGTTCAAATGCAAAAGGAAATCTCACAGAAACAAACAAACAAATCTATTCCTATGTATTCTTTGTGTATCTGGCAAATTATTATTTTGTTCTATGAGCCTACATAGTTTATACAACCCCTAAAGAAAATACTGGAAGTATTAATAATATTAATATTTCTCCATGTTTTGATGAGTCATATCTGGCTGGATCCAACATAATATATACTTGAGGTAAATGCAACATGACTGATGCATACAGCCTGATGTGACACACCATAACATGACATCTCATTGTCAAAAATGTAGAAAGGACTGAAAGGTCCTTCATTCAGAAAATCATTATGAGAGGAAAGAAGTATCTTGAGGGTAGTAGCAACCCACAAAAAATACTTTTATCAGGCGCTGCTTTGGTTGATAGAACCTTGGAACAGATAATTGTGATGAATTTACAAAGGATATATGCATGTGCAAGTAAATACTTTGGTATTAGCAATCCCACCCCCTAATTCTGCTAAAGTTTCATTATCTCTGCTGCATTACTATTACTCTGATGTTCAAATGGAGTATTGCTGTTTCAGGTGCATTTTTCTTCTACTATTAGATTATTTATATATTTACTCAAAATATTTATTTGCCACATCTGGCTGAAGACTCTGAAGGTAGCTTATAACACAACATTAAAAACTAACTTGAAATAATAAAAACAAAATGACTTCAAAATGTTAGGCACCCTAATGACAGATATCAGATGCAAGGAATTAGCAGCAGATCTATAAGGTTTTCCGTGCACTCCTGATTACCCTATTATTTGCTCTACAAGAGCTCCAGATTGTCTGGGTTATGTTAGTACAGTACACTGTAGAGGAGGTTTAATTATAAACTGTTGTTCAGTTAGAGCTGAACTATGTGATCCCTTTCAAGTTTCCCATGAGATGAATCTATGAAAGTGGCTGACTTCAACTTTTGCTGTGAATAATTCCTTCAGCTTTAGTGTAGATGTCTTGTTCCAGGTTATATGGTTCAGACTTCTTGCTAACCTGCTGATTCCTCTGACGACTAACTGATTGGGTTGGAATGGATGGTCTTATAGGCCCCTTCCAACCCTACTATTCTACGATATTGACACCCTGATCCTGTGGATATATGTAGGCTGCACTGCCACAATCAGTAATTTGTGCCCCCGAAGCTGATGATGCCTAAGAAACAGTGAATAGTTGCCTGGCTCCTTATCAACTATGCCACCTCCCCTCAGCCATGTTTCTTGAGTTGAGTGGCTGGTCAACTGTGTGTGTGTGGTGATTTGCATGTGCTTCTGGAAGTGGGGCAGGGCCAAGCAAATGCTGCATATGTTTGCAGCATCTTGATGTGGTCAGTTAGGAGTGGAGCTTGCACGATTATAAAAGCTCACTCCGCCTGCCTCTTGCTCTCTGCTCTGTGAGGAACGAATGAATATGCTGAGTCTTTTGCTCTTTCCAAGCCATGTTTGGGACTTGTCAGTCTGTAGTCGCATGTTGCAGCCAATTTTTTGGCTTGACGCATTGCTTGTCACCAAACTCAGTTGGCGTTTACGTTGCACCTGACCTTTAATTGCACTACTTTGCTGCATGAGAGCCAGGGCCTGCAGGAGAAGCCACCACCACCACCACTGGGGAAGAGGCGTGCCTGCTGCTGCTGCCGCCGCTGGGCCTGCTGCTGCTGCCGCTGCCACCACCACCAGGCCTTCCTTGTGGATTTCTGCCTGGCAGACCGCCAGTCCCTGCAGGACCAGGCCCCCAGGTACCGAGCCAGCTGTGCTGCTCCATCTGCCCCTCCCTGGAGGGGCTACATAAGCTGGCTGGCTGAGGTGGCCTGGGAGAGCCAGGGCCTGCAGGAGAAGCCGCCACCACCACCACCGGGGAAGAGGCGTGCTTGCCGCCGCTGGGCCTGCTGCTGCCGCCGCTGGGCCTGCTGCTGCCGCCGCTGCCACCACCACCAGGCCTTCCTTGTGGACTTCTGTCTGGCAGACCGCCAGTCCCTGCAGGACCAGGCCCCCAGGTACTGAGCCAGCTGTGCTGCTCCACCTGCCCCTCCCTGGAGGGGCTACATAAACTGGCTGGCTGAGGTGGCCTGGGAGAGCCAGGGCCTGCAGGAGAAGCCACCACCACCACCACCACCGGGGAAGAGGCGTGCTTGCCGCCGCTGGCCTGCTGCCGCCGCCGTCGCCGCTACCACCGCCACCAGGCCTTCCCTGTGGACTCCTGCCTGGCATTTTTAAGGGGATTTTAATTGTTTTGTTTGTTTGTTTTATTTTGTTGGGGGGGATTTTGTTGTGTTTTTAGGGGTGGGTAGCCTGCCTGATAGGCGGGAGCGAGGGGGCATGTGTCCACCTGATGGAGGCAGTGGGGGGAGTGTTGGGGGCCAGAACATACCAAGGCTGGGTGGCAGGCGCTGGCGGAGTGCTAGGGGCAGGCCATGCCAGGTAAGGGGAACAAGGGAGAGATGTGTAGTATCTGTCCCCTGCTCCGGGCCTGTCCAGAGCCAAAGGATGGCTGGGGGAGGCGTGACCCCATCTTCTGGCCTTTGTTTGCTGCTCTGCAATGCCAGGTCTGTTACCCAGAAAACCTCCCTCATCCATGACATGATCCTGGATGAGGGTGCAGACCTGGCATGTATTACGGAGACCTGGCTGGCCGAGGCTGCTGCTCCAACCCTTGCAGCCAAGTGTCCAGCTGGATTTTCGTATGCACAGCAGCCGAGGGCTGGGGATCGGGGAGGGGGAGTGGCTGTTATCTACCGAGAGTCCTTGGTCTTCACCAGACCCCCTTTCCAGGAGACCAAGGTTGCTGAGTGCATATACTGGAGGTTGGGCCCGAAGGGCAGTCTGGGGATTCTGCTCGTGTACTGTCCACCCCGCTGCACGACTGACTCACTGGCCGAGGTGCTTGAGGTGGTCTCTGATGTGCGTGTACAGTCCCCTAACTTACTGGTGTTGGGGGACTTCAACGTACATTCGGAGGCCATCCTCACAGGAGCACCTCGGGACTTCATGGAGACCATGGCTTCCTGGGAGCTGCACCATATTCTAACTGGGCCCACCCATGTAGCCGGTCATGCACTAGACCTTGTGTTTGTTTCTGGAGAAGCGGGGAGTGATCTGGAAGTCGGGGGTATATCCACCACCCCCTTGTCATGGTCACATCACTATCTGGTGATGTTGGAGTTCTCGGTTCCACAACCCCTCCGCAGGGGTGGAGGACCCATTAAAATGGTCCGCCCCAGGCGTCTTATGGATCCAAATGGATTCCTGAACGCGCTTGGGGATTCTCTGGGGCATGGCAACGGCCACTCGGTCGAGACCCTGGTGGGTGGCTGGAATGTCACAATTACTGGGGCATTAGATCGGGTGGCTCCGAAACGCCCTCTCCCCCTGAACAGGGCTCGGACTGCACCATGGTTCAATCCACGGTTACGAGCTCTGAAACAGGAGGTGAGACGGCTAGAGCGCCGGTGGCGGAAGTCTCGCTCCAAAGACGATCAGACACGGGCTAGAGCTATATCTTCAGCCTATCACGTGGCGGTGAAGGCAGCAAAAAAGGAATATTATGCTGCCTCCATCGCGTCTGCAGAGTGCTGCCCCAGGAGGCTGTTCCAAGTGGTCCGGAGCCTGGTCGGTCCTGTGGCTCCGGAACCACTGGAGCATTCTAAGGCCTCCTGTGAGGCTTTGGCAAGGCACTTTGCAGATAAAATTGATCAGATTAGGTGTGTTACTCTGCACACTGTGGATACAGTTAGTGAGCAAGAGGCAGCCTGTGGCAAACCGGTTTTGTGGGATCGGTTCCAGCTTCTTCCTCCTGATGAAGTGGACAAGGTGCTTTCATCTGTAAGGCCGACCACCTGCTTACTTGATCCTTGCCCATCTTGGCTCATTATGGGCTGCAGAGAGAGACTGGGTGAGGGGATCAAGACGGTGGTGAACGCTTCCCTTGAGGAGGGAGTGATGCCATCAGCCCTCAAGGAGGCAGTGATAAGACCGCTCTTAAAGAAGCCCTCCTTGGATCCTCAAGTTCTGAACAACTTTCGCCCAGTCTCAAATCTGCCATTTTTGGGCAAGGTGATTGAGCGGGTGGTTTGCGGTGCAGTTGAAAGCACACTTGGAAGAAACTGATTATCTAGACCCATTTCAGTCGGGCTTCAGGCCTGGGCATGGGACAGAAACGGCCTTGGTCGCCTTGGTGGATGATATGAGGAGGGCTCTGGATAGGGGTGAATGCTCCTTCCTTGTTCTCCTCGACCTCTCAGCGGCTTTTGATACCGTTGACCACGGTATCCTCCTGGACCGCCTGGAGGGTTTGGGCATTGGAGACACTGTATTGCGGTGGTTCCGGTCCTTCCTCTCCGGCAGGTACCAGAGGGTAGCACTGGGAGAGGAGGTTTCGGACCCGTGGCCACTTACTTGTGGGGTGCCACAGGGTTCCATCCTCTCCCTGATGCTATTTAACATCTATGTGAAGCCACTGGGGGCTATCATCAGGAGGTTTGGGGTGCAGTGTCATCAATATGCGGATGACACGCAGCTCTACCTCTCATTCAAATCTTCACCAAGGTTGGCTGTAGAATCCCTGTCCAAATGTCTGGAGACGGTGAGTGGCTGGATGGGGAGGAATAAGCTGA
Organism: Heloderma suspectum; assembly: GCF_057233095.1. Lineage (NCBI taxonomy): Eukaryota > Metazoa > Chordata > Lepidosauria > Squamata > Helodermatidae > Heloderma > Heloderma suspectum. The sequence goes on along the minus strand of NC_139460.1, from coordinate 53,338,756 downwards.
AGCTCAACCCTGACAAGACCGAGGTACTTTTGGTGGGAGACAAGAGGAGGCTGGGGGATGTTGACCTGGTGTTGAATGGGGCACAGCTACCCTTGAAAAACCAGGTCCGCAGCCTGGGGGTCGTTTTGGACTCCCAGCTGTCCATGGAGGCTCAGGTGTCAGCTGTGAGCCGGACAGCACTGTATCAACTCCATCTGATACGGCGGCTGCGCCCCTTCCTTCCCGACCATCTGCTCCCATCGGTAGTACATGCCCTGGTCTCCTCTCGTTTGGACTACTGTAATGCGCTCTACATGGGGTTACCCTTGAAGACGGTTCGGAAACTGCAGCTGGTACAGAACGCGGCGGCTCGCCTGATTAAAGGCAGCCGCCGGCGAGATCACATCACTCCAGTGCTGAAGGAGTTGCACTGGTTACCAGTTGTTTTCCGGGCCAAATTCAAGGTGTTGGTTTTGACCTTTAAAACCCTATATGGTTCCGGCCCAGCCTATCTTAAGGAGCGCCTCCAGCAACACCAGACAGGCCGCTTAACAAGATCAGCCTCGGATGGCCTTCTGTCTGTCCCATCAGCCAGGACAGCTAGACTGGTGGGGACGAGGGAGAGGGCCTTTTCTGTGGTGGCCCCCACTTTGTGGAACTCCCTTCCTAGGGAACTCCGTCATGCCCCCTCTTTAATGAGCTTCCGTCGTGCATTAAAAACGTGGTTGTTCAGGCAGGCATTTGGGGTGGGCTAGGGTATTTTTTTTTTAAAAAAATTTATGGTAAAATTTTATTGTTTTAAATTGTTTTATGGTGGGTTGTACATCGCCCAGAGTGGCTGGGTGACCAGTCAGATGGGCGATTGATAAATTTAATAAATAAATAAAATAAATAAATGTTGTTTGGTGCACGGCTCCAGTGGAGAACTGCATAGTTCAAAGGGGTTTTCTTGTCCCCCTCCCCCTTTGGCCTTTTTGGGGCCTGCTTTTGCTTCTGACTGTGTTGGCCACCACTAGGTGTGGAGGTTTCAGCCTACTTTGGACTTGAACCTTTACAGCATGCTCCTGTCAGGGCTTGGCCACCCTCCTCTCCTTAATTATTGACCTTAATTATTGACCTTGTGTTGTGCAGTGGCAGTTAGCTATTTAGGCTTTAACTTGGGCTTTTGCCCACTGTTGCCTAGGCCCATTGTGAGGGCCTTTCGTGGATGCAGGCTTGGCTGTTCCTGCATTTTCCCCCCAGGGTCTTTATTTGGGTCATAGTAGAGAGGTCTCGTCTGTGGTGTTGCCTCAACTTCTGAGGCCTCTTTCCTCATTCTTCATTTGTCCCTGGTGATAATACCACATATTATAGATGTAATAAGTGCTTGGGATATTGTTTACCAATTGCATTGTTATAAGGCTATATAGTCAATACGGCTACTAATAATATCAATATAAGGAATTAAAGTGCTTATATTAATACATATTGGTAGTGTGGAATGATTCAATTTCTGTAATTTTGTTGGCTGTGCAGTTTTAGGTTGCTTTCAGAGCCCTGGTAGGAGCCCCTCCCCTCGCTGTTATTATCTGCTTTACTAATATGTAGGACGTTATGGCTTCCCAAAAAGTGCAAGGTAAGTCTAAGGGCAAGCAACCTGCAAAGAGGCTCCTGCCTAAATGTACTCCTCCAGTAATTTCATCCTCTTCTGAAGATGATGAGGGCCCTGATTATAATGTGTTATTGGCCAGGATTCAGGTTTTGAAGTCCCTGAAGCCAGGTGTTTGGGTTTGGAGGTGAATCTAAGGCTGTGGAGGAAGTGGCTAGGGATTCTACATGGGGTAAGAGGTTTCTAAACTTGTAGCCTGCTTGTCTGCTTTAGAGAAGCTGGTGGTCGGTGATCAGGGTCAGTGACAGTGTTGATGCCTGTTAAAAAGGCAGTTAGCAGAGAAAAACAAAGTGAAAAAGAGAATGAGCGTTTACCAGTCCCATATGCACACAGGACTATTTTAGTAAAAAGGGGACCACACTCTTCCTTTTGTGAAGGAAAGAAAACATCTTTGCTCACAAGTATTCTTGCATCCACAAATGCAGGGACAACATGGGTTTTCAAGAGGAGTTTGTTCAGTCCATTTTGTGTTCCATTACACAGGCGGGAGTGAGACAGCAAGCTATGTGCTCCCAGCAATGGAGGAGGTCAAAGAAAGAGAGGGAGGGAGGAAGGAAGGAAGAGCTTTAGAGCTCCGAAGCTTACAAGCAATTCCAAATTTAATAGTGAATTCCTAATACATCAATCCAGCCTCACTACAGATGTGAACATTACTAATGGATGATTTTTGACAAATAAGCTGACTAATTATGAAATTTGGAGTATTAGTTGTTAAGAGTCTTCTAAGGTATTAGGATTTAAAACTGCTTAATTTGCCAGTATAAAAGTCTTCTCTATTACCTTCAAGATCAATTATATACTGCACTGATTCTTTATTCCTTATGACCTTCAGAAGAATAAGGGGGGAGGGTCGGTATGTAAGGGGAAGAGAGACACCCATGTATATTCTAAAGCACAGTTTATTCCTAATTCCAGGATCCAGGCATCTCTGTTGTTACATCATAACTTGTGTGTCCATTTGCAACACAGTAAAATTAAAGTGCACTCTTTGGAATCAGTATTCCACAAAAAAGACCATAATGGGTCTTGCTTGTTTGCTTTTGCACAGTGAACAATTGACCCCATAATTCATTGACCTGGGATATTATGACAGCAAATAATATATATTATATAATCATATTTCACAATGAATTTCAAACAGCCATAGCTCAATGGCTATTATTTGTAGTGATCATGTTATATGTTAGCTATTACTTAAAATAACCATGACATTTGTTCCCTTGCTGAGGCTGGCTGTTTATCCTATCAGGAACCAGAAGCATGCAAGGGAAGATTGCCCCATGCTAGTTGGTATATAGGTTCTCTAGAGACTAACAATATCTGGTACTTGGCTACATGGGCCATAGGTATGATTGTGAAAGCTGTTCTTACTATAACTTGTGCTTCCTGCTAGAATGATGAGACACAGAGACATAACTGGATTTAATGTGGGGCCATGATTTCTTGAAACCTAATTAAACTGTTCAACCAAATGAACTCTAAATGTAACAGGCATAGCTCTCCATATGTGGGACACCAAGCTAATGGCAAGAATAGTATTTTTTTTAGAGCTGTGCACAAATGGGTACTCAAAATTCTCCAGCCTATTTGTGGGCAGAGAAGGGGGGGGGATTTCACAAAATTTCTCCTTGGGAAGGAGAAACTCCAGAAGTTTCTTACAGATAGAGCTCCCTATTGGCAAGGGTTGTAGCACAGGTTCTTTCTTTTTTTCCTAAGGGGTTTTGACTTATTGCACTGCTTCTGTAAGTGGCAATAGCATCAACTGTATTGAGACTGCTACTCTTCTGAGACAGAGAATTTTGAATTTCTTTTGGTAGTATTTTGAGCTTGCCTAATCACTGTGAGGTGGTCAAGGGTGCTGTGTATATTCTCTCTCTCTATTACACATACTTTCATTGTTCTGCAGTCTCCCAGGCCACCTGCATTTCCTGAACTGAAAAAGCCTCATGGAAGGTATTGCCTCATGATGTCTTCCTCATGATGGCTTTAATTAAAGTACAGGAAGCTGAGGAAGCTACAGGCTGCCACAGAGATGACTGTATAATGAAAGACAGGACACTTGAGCACACTCATCAGCCACCTCATGAGTAAGGTAAGCACAAGAACCCCAAACCCAATCCATGAGAATTTCTCTGAAATTTCTTCTCTTTGGAATTTCTTTTCTATCAATTGAATGAGAATGGTCGAAAAAATGTGGGAAAATGTTTTGGCACAGGACTAATATTTGTGATATGCATTACAAATGTAGAGCTATAAGTTTTCCAGCTGGGGATTGTGTACACAAACACAGACACACACACACAATGGATGCTTGCTTACCATACTGAAACTCTGGCAGCATAAAAACATAAGAGCCATAAAAACATAAGAGCCAAAGGCCTACCTAGTCCAGCATTCTGTTCCAACAGTGGCCAGCCAAAGGCCTATGGGAAGTCCACACACAGGACACAAGTGCCATAACACTCCCCTACTCATGTTCCCCAGTAACTGGTATTGAGAGGCATATGGTTTTCCTCTGATACTGGAGTTCATATTTGACAGTATCAGCAATACTGATACTGGCAATATTGTTAGCCTTCTCTTCCATGAATTTGTCTAACCCCCTTTTAAAGCCATCTAAGGTGGTGGCCATCACAGCCATTTGTGGTAGTGGTTTAACTACAGTATGCATGGTGTGAAGAAGTACTTCTTCTGTTCTGAATATCCCACCATTCAGCTTCATTGGGTGACCCTGTGTTCTACCATTATGAAAAGGGAAGAAAAATGTCCCTCTATCCACTTTTCCAGCACCAAGGGTAATTGTATACAAATATACCAAATCTATCTTGTAACTGTTAGTCAAAGGCAGTCCTCCTAACATAAAGGGTAGGAGGCATTCTTTTTAATGCCAGGTTAGTTGCTGGGAAAATATTTGGGATTTAATTCTGGATGAAGATGCTGACCTGGCATGTATCATGGAGACCTGACTGAAGGAAGAAGGTTATTCTGCGGAACAGCAGGCTAAGCCTGCGTGGAGGGCAAGGGGAGGAGGACGTTGTGAGGAGGTGGAGCGGCAGCATTCTATCTCACTAACCAGATGCTTCCTCCAACAGTCTGCTAATTTTGAGTGTATACTGCTGAGGTTGGGTGGCCAGGACAGTGGAAGAGTTATGTTGGTATACCATCCACCCTGCTGCTCAACAGTCTCCCTTCCTGAGCTAGCCAGGGCAGCTCAACCAATCCTGAGGTGCCCTGGCTAGCCAGCCAGGCCTTCCTGAGGCAATCTCAGGGCTGGTGCTGGATCATCCAATCCTTCTTGTTCTAAAGGATTTTGAAGTTTATGCTGAGGTCTCTCTGCCAGGAGTAGCTCAGGATTTCATGTCTGCCATGGCAACCATGGACCCATCCCAACTAGTATCTGGCCCTACAGATGCAGCAGGGCACACTCTCAGTCTGGTATTCTACTCTTATAAGGTTGCTGCTCTGAAGGTGGAAGAGTTATGCATGACTCTGCTGTCATGGGCAGATCACTATCTGGTTAGTTTTGGACTGGCTGCCGATAGGGCTTAGCATGGTCACCCCAAGGTGCCTGATGGATCTGAATGGTTTCCTGAAGGTGCTTGAGAGTTTTCCTGCCTCGTGTGATGGTGTCAAAGCCTTGGCTGATCTGTGTAATACAGAAATAGCCTGGGCTGTTGACACCCTCGTCCTCCTGATAGACCCAGGACAGCTCCTTGGTTTAACAGGGAGCTGAGGGCAATGAAACAGGAGAGATGTCATCTAGAAGGCCATTGGAGAAGAACTCGAGATGAATCTGATGAAACGTGGGTCCAAGACCATTTAAAGACTTAAGGAAGCAAAGAAAGCTCACATTTCTTTCACTGTCACATCCATGTAGAATAAACTGTTATGCTTTTCCATACTGTGTGAGGTCTTCTTCACCAGGATGCTGGAGAGGGGGAACCAGGGCAGCTTGCTGTGAACAATTTGCTTTGTTCTTTGTGGATCATGTTGCTCAATTTGCCTTGACTGGGACTCCAATACTGGGGCAGTTCAGAGTGATATAACCTTGGCAACCACTTGTCCAGTTATTTTGGATTCTTTTCAGCTTGTGGATCTTGAGGATGTGGACAGGGAGTGGTGAGCGCTGCCACCTATGTATTTGACCCTTGCCCTTCTTAGCTGATTAAATCAGCCAAGGTGAGACTGATGCCATGGCTAAAGGAAAAGCCCTACCCGGCGCCAGCTTGTCTGGCTAAAAGGGGGGGGGCATTGCGGGCGGGTGGGGTGACGAGACGTAGGGGCCTCTGATTGGTGCACCCCAGTGGCACCACCATGCAGGGAGGGGCATGCTGAGCTGCCTTAAACTCAGCTCCCCCTCCCTATCTCAGGTCTTTGGCACGTCGCAGCTCCCTCCCACCCTTCCCTTACCAGTGTGGGTTTTTGCCGGTTGCCCCTTCGGGAGCCATGTAGGAATTTTTTGGCTCACAGTCCAATTGGCCTAGGACTGTGGGTCTTTTTCGCCTACATCACACTGTTAGTTGGGGTGGGTGTGTCCTATAGGGGAATACGGTCTATATCATCGGTCACATTCCACTTGGCGGCTAGGATGGGCAAAACAGGAAAGGGAGTAGGGATGGTGTGCATGCAGAGGCACCTTATGGTGACAGGTGATGCCTGAGGCCCCCCGAACGGGTTGTGCAGCTCGGCGGGGGGATAAGGGTTGCCTGGAAGACCAACCCTACTCACTCACCCAGGTGTTGTGCGGCACCGGGTTGGGGGTGACACCGGAAGGTCTGCCTCCCCCAGAAGGGGCAGTCCGGAGTGATGGCGAGATCACCGCCACCCCTCAGGCTGGGTGTGTTTTTGCCCAAGAAGTGTCAGCTAGCCGCTGACACAGTTAGATGCCCATCCTAGTTACCACCCCTTTGCAAATATTTCAATAAAATGTGGCCCAATTTTCAACCCAAGCTTGTTGTCTGCGTCTTCTTTGACCCATCTCCGCTCGCAAGTGATGATTACTGCCCCTTTGCAGGAGGAGCTTATGCCTGCTTGCCTTAAAGAGGCAGTAATAAGACATTTATTAAAGCAAACTTTCCTTGACCCAGGAAGTCTGTCTAACTATAGGCGAGTCTCAAATGTACCATTCTTGACTAAGCTTATTACTGGCTGCCACTTTCTTGGACTTTAGAAAGAGTGTAAAAATGCATCCCTTCAATTTAGCATTTTAAATGGTGTAGTTCTTACTATTTTAATGGGTTTTTTTTTTACTGTTTTTAATGTTCTTGCTTTTTTATTGTTGCAAGGTTTTATTGTTTTATATTATTGTACACAGCCTTGATGGCTTTTTAGGAGATACACCAGTATATAAATAATGATGATGATGATGATGGAAAGGGAGTTGTTCATTTTGGTTGCTCATTTCTGCACCTTGGTCCTGCCTACAGGAGACATTGTCTTACTTTAGCTCTTTCTGCTCCCAAATACCCAGGATCTTGTCCTTGGAGTTTTGTACTCCATAGGTCTGAGGGGTGGGTACATTATAGCTCCAAATGGCAGCCATTCAATGGGCCTTTGGGTGGGAACAATAGTTAACTCCTGAAAGCTGTATCAGGTATCTCCATGGTGATGTTCATTGAGAGACCTGCCAGTGGAAGCAATGTAGGTACAAATGAAGCACTCACACTGAAAAGGAAAGGGAAAGCAAAGGAAAGAACAGAAAATGTCATTATTCCTTCTGCACAACCCCCTCCAACCAGAATTATTGCAGTCCTCCACTTGTTAAGGATTTTTTTGTTTTGTTTTTAAAGGAACTACACGTCTTGGCCTCCTCTTTATACTGTGTTCTGTAATGAAAATTCACAGTTAGATTTTTTTTTTAAGACACTTGAGCTGTGAAACAGAGAAATCTCAAAGCAATTGGGCAATGTGAGAAATGAAGGTGAAGAGGAGAAAGCCTAACAAGGAACCTCTATTAATTCTTGAATGCCTTGATAACAGCAATGACAGAAGTGTAATCCTGAAGTTGACGTCAGTATCAGGAAGATTTTCAATTAAGTGGCATATGACCTGGAGAGTTAGCAGTTATCGTGAGGATGAGCCCAGAACAATTGCCAAGAATCTGCATATTTAAATGTAATGCGTATTTTTGGTACATGGGAAGAAGATCATCAGGGACAAGTGAGCAGGTGCCACAAATCAGACTTGTAAAATAATTCATCAGAGGGACAAATTATCTGCAGTATGAATTCAGTGCATACAAGTAGCTTCTTCATAGCATTCCAGCAATTACTTCCTTCCATTATTCTAGGATATGAACTAGTTTATAGCATAGAGACATTTAGCAAACCATAGGAAATGGAGAGGTCCTGGAAATAATGCCTATCTGCAGAATTCAGCACAGGCTTTGGCCTAAAAACCCTGTGTTCCCAATCCCAGAGGCACAGGAGGCTAGCTACAGTACAAACTCAGTGTTGTGATCTCTTTGTTATTACTATTTCCAAGGGTCAGGGTCAAGTTAGGATCATCATCAAATTCCATTCCAGGGCAGGTCTTTTTGGTGGATTTGGGGTCCATTCTGAAGTTAAGCAGAGGCATCTGGAACATCCTTGGAAGCGATGAAGAAAGTTTGGGGGCATACACAAAGAAAGCTAGCCATACTAGGCCTCTTTGCATGTCTCTAGTGTAAATTGTGGAATTCCTCCAGATTCTGCAAACCAAAACAGGATTTGGTTGGTGGAGCAAAATGGAACCATTCCAGTTGCCACCACTTACGTAAAATGAGACGCATAAATGAACCATTTAGATCATAGAATCATAGAATAGTAGGGCTAGAAGAGGCCTACAAGGCCATCGAGTCCAACCCCCTGCTCAATGCAGGAATCCAAGTCAGAGCATCCCTGACAGATGGCTGTCCAGCCTCGTCTTGAATGCCTCCAGTGTGGGAGAGCCCACCACCTCCCTAGGTCATTGGTTCCATTGTCGTATTGCTCTAACAGTCAGGAAGTTTTTCCTGATGACAGCCAGAATCTGGTTTCCTGTAACTTGAGCCCGTTATCTCCCCTAAGTCTTCTCTTCTCAAGGCTAAACATGCCCATTATTCCATGTTCTGCACTCTGGGATGATCAAGAAGAGATCCTGGCCTTCTTCTCTGTGACAACCTTTCAAGTACTTGAAGAGCGCTATCATATCTCCCCTCAGTCTTCTCTTCTCAAGGCTAAACATGCCCAGTTCTTTCAGTCTCTCTTCATAGGGCTTTGTTTCCAGTCCCCTGATCATCTTTGTTGCCCTCCTCTGAACCCTCTCCAGTTTGTCTGCATCCGTCTTAAAGTGTGGTGCCCAGAACTGGACACAGTACACCAGATGAGGCCTAACCAGTGCTGAGTAGAGGGGAACTAATACTTCCCGGGATTTGGAAGCGATGCTTCTATTAATGAAGCCCAAAATAGCATTGGCCTTTTTTGCAGCCACATCACATTGTTGGCTCATATTCAGCTTGTGATCGACAACAATTCCAAGATCTTTCTCGCTTGTAGTGTTGTTGAGCCACGTATCCCCCATCTTGTAAGTGTGCATTTGGTTTCTTTTTCCTAGGTGCAGAACTTGGCATTTATCCCTATTAAATGTCATTCTGTTGTTTTCTGCCCAGCGTTCCAGTCTACCAAGATCACTTTAAATTTTGTTTCTGTCTTCCAAAGTATTAGCTATCCCGCCCAATTTTGTGTCATCTGCAAATGTGATCAGCATTCCTTGCACCTCCTCCTCCAAGTCATTAATAAAAATGTTGAAGAGCACTGGACCCAGGACTGAGTCCTGTGGTACCCCACTCATTACCTCTCCCCAGTTTGAGAAGGTCCCATTGATAAGCACTCTTTGAGTCAGATTCTGTAGCCAACTGTGGATCCACCAGATCGTTGTTTCATCTAGCCCACTTTGAGCTAGTTTGCTCATCAGTATATCATGGGGCACTTTGTCGAAAGCTTTGCTGAAGTCGAGGTATATGATGTCTACAGCATTCCCACGGTCTACAAGGGAGGTTACTTGATCAAAAAATGAGATCAGATTTGTCTGGCAGGACTTGTTTTTGACAAATCCATGTTGGCTTTGAGTAATCACAGCATTGTTGTCATGGTGCTTCCAGATGGATTGCTTTATCACCTGCTCCAGAATTTTCCCAGTGATTGATATCAGACTGACTGGTCTGTAGTTCCCAGGTTCCTCCTTTTTACCCTTTCTGAAGATAGGGACAACATTAGCCCTCCTCCAGTCATCTGGCACTTCCCCCATCCTCCATGATTTCTCAAAGAGAATAGACAGCGGTTCTGAGAGCTCTTCTGCCAGTTCCTTTATTACTCTAGGATGCAGTTCATCTGGCCCTGGAGATTTGAACTCATTCAAAGTAATTAGGTATTCCTTGGCCATATGCCTATCGATCTCAAGCCCCTTCAGCCTGTACTTCGCCTTTGCCAGGGGGGTCATAGACCCTCTTTTGGGAGAAGACTGAGCCAAAGTAGGAATTGAGCACCTCTGCCTTTTCTTTGTCATTTGTTATCGTTTTGCCATCCTTATTTAATAGCTGAACCACCATTTCTTTCCTCTGCCTTTTACTATGCATTTGAGCCTGTAATTCTGTGTAAATGGCCATTTTACGACCACCATTTGCGCACATGGACCTTTACGAAAGAGGCCGAGCCACCATTTTTACATGAAATAGTGGCTTGGTGAGGGATTGGGTGGCCATGTGCTGGGTGCCTGCAGACCATCCCGCAGCTCACTGCACACAGCGAGCAGGAGCAGACAGCCGCTGGGGGTCTGGCGAGCAGCACACAACTTGGACTAGGGTGAGTTTGCCCATCCCCAAGCAGAACCAGGGCTTCTTCCACACATCCGTAGTTCCAATGCTAAACTTTGAACACTGCTCGCTGAAAGTAAGTTCTGTAAAACAGTAATTGCTTAATGGATGCACTGATCAATATGGAATAATCTGATCCATTTGTAATTGTTACCGCAGAATTCAAGCAGAATCATATGTAACTAATTTCTTCTTTGATTTGGGAAGTACTAGTTCCCCTCTACTCAGCACTGGTTAGGCCTCATCTGGAGTACTGTGTCCAGTTCTGGGCACCACACTTTAAGAAGGATGCAGACAAACTGGAGAGGGTTCAGAGGAGGGCAACAAAGATGATCAGGGGACTGGAAACAAAGCCCTATGAAGAGAGACTGAAAGAACTGGGCATGTTTAGCCTTGAGAAGAGAAGACTGAGGGGAGATATGATAGCACTCTTCAAGTACTTGAAAGGTTGTCACAGAGAGGAAGGCCAGGATCTCTTCTTGATCATCCCAGAGTGCAGGACACAGAATCATGGGCTCAAGTGACAGGAAGCCAGATTCCGGCTGAACATCAGGAAAAACCTCCTGACTGTAAGAGCAATACGACAATGGAACCAATTACCTGGGGAGGTGGTGGGCTCTCCCACACTGGAGGCCTTCAAGACGAGGCTGGACAGCCATCTGTCAGGGATGCTCTGACTTGGATTCCTGCATTGAGCAGGGGGTTGGACTCGATGGCCTTGTGGGCCCCTTCCAACCCTACTATTCAATGATTCCATGATTCTTTCAGGAGGAGGAGGAGGTCCAAGAGGGTAGCATTCATCCATTGATAGTAAACAAAGGAAACTAAAACCCCAGTGACTGTAATTTGGATGAGACAAATCTCTCTCCCCCGCCCCCATTTTGGAACGTTTTTATTCTTTATCAGTCTGCCCATGCTTCACAGCAGCAGGTTCTCAATTAATTAATATAATTAATCCACGAGGAAATGTTTCGATTTTCAGACTTGGAGATATGCTGTCCTGTATTTCAGGAAATAGGGTTTTTAATGGATTTAATGCTTACATTTTAAAAAAGAAAGATTTTAAGGGTGCAAACCTATGGTTTCCATTGCTCATCCCCGCCCACAACTGGTAAATGAACTAGATGGGTTCAGAGTTCTGTCTAGCTCAACTTTCGGGGGGAGGAAGAATGGAAAGCAAAATTGTCTCTGTCTTCCTCCTGTCCTGCTGCCACTTGCCTGCCAGGACATAGGATTTTTGGAAGCCTCCAAGCTTGGCTTTCATCGAATGGGCAGCAATCCCATCGGATGTACCCTACAGGGATGTCTATATCACTGAATACAGATCTGCAAAAAGATTTTAGATTCTGCAAAAAGGCCCATGACTGCGTTCCATATGGCCCCCTCCCCCAAAAAAAATCGAGAGGAAAAATTTTGTGGAGAAGTAAACAAGATCAATAGTTTTTGCAGAGCGTGCCGTTGCAGTCAAAGTTCTTACACCCCATTTATTTCTTTTAAAAAGGGGGAAAGGAAGCTCTTGATAGCAGTGTTATCAAAACACACTAGTACCTCCTCCTATTTAAAAGCAGCAATACGCAAGCTGAAATCAGGTATCAAAATGTAATATGAGCTTCATGGTGCACACTGTTTCCTCCTTGGGAACTTGATTTCTGTTGGAAGAACCTGCTGTTCAGTGTTTAGAATTTCAGTATAGCCTGCTTTGATTTTTTAAAATCAAAATTGGATTATCTCCCCCCGCCCCCACACACATACATACACACACATGCTATTCTCTTTCTCTCTCCTTCTTTCTCCTTCCTATTCAATTTCCCATGCCCCCATCATCTGCTGCCTTATGTTCATCTAGCAGCCATCACATGAATAGAACTAATCCTTTTATATGCTTTATAATTTTTCTTTTTTTTTTTGGTTATTGTTAAAAATCATATACATGGTACAGAAAACAAGAAACATCAATGAAGTTATCCTGAATGATTTAGAACTTTTGATGCAGTTTATCCATACCAGTCTAAAATGGTATATGGCCCAACAGACATTCTAAACAGTAAACAGGTGCATTTGGGGGCTTGTAAAAGAAAGCTCTGCATGTATTCCCCTAGCAGTTGTGGGAAAGGAATTATGTGCTCAATAGGGGTGGGTGAATCAGTTTAGTTCTTCTGGTCTATGTCACTTTTGCATGTGTTCACCCATCAGTCTGTTCTGTACCATTACCTACCCTGGCCATGTGTCCTCTCTTTTGCCAAGGATAGAGCTCTGTTGGAAGGGCTGCCCAAGGAGCATCCTCTATTTGAATGTGCCTTATATTTGAAGGGCTGTCCAGTCCAATTCTGGTTTACAGATAAAGACCCATAGGAACTGTTGTCCATCAATAGTTAGCACCTGGACAGAAGACTGAACATGCACATTTTAAAAAGTGGGCAGTTTTCCCAATTGAAAAAAAAAATACACCTTTTCCCAAATCAAAAATGTGCATTTCACCCCATAGACTAAAATGTAAAAATGCAGATTTGGGAGAGATTTGACATTTGCACAGGTGCACACTTTTGAACACAAATGCATATTCGGGAAATTGTGAACATTTCCTGAGAATTGTGTTCCTGCTTGTGTTCGGGGTTGTGAATGGGGCATGTCACACAGGACATTCCACACAATGAAATGCATATTCAAATAAGTATTTTCTTTTGAAATACACAGTTCTACATTGATTTTGTATCACATTAATATTTTAAAATGTATTTTGATAGTATGTTTGATCTGAGAACTGCCTGTGAGAATCTGGGAAACACGAAAGGCTGAGGACGACTAAATTCTCATCCAGGCATTCATCTGGGCAATGCATATTACGTCAATTCATATCAGAATTTGATCTTTGCAAATTCCGGTATGAAATGATCTGATCCAAACCTCTTGGACTAAAGTACACATCCAAATGTAGCTGTCCAACAGTTTTTACACTTGCAGGAGTATTGCAATACAGTTTTCAGCAGTTCAAGCATATCAAGATACATTTGAACATTTAATTTGAGAGAAAATTGTTTGTGTGTTCATGATTTTTTTTTAATAAAAAAATCTCAGAATATAATGCAGTTTATTCATCTATCCTTACCATTTGCATGTGGCTTCTCATCCAGCTACGGATATGCATGCAGATGGCGTTGGAAGTTTCATCTACCTGAGAAATGATTTCATGCAAGTAGACTTTAACAGCAAGGTACTCCTTGCTTTAGGACACCATTCAGTGCCTTTTATTTCCCTGTCAACAGGAAGCAGATATGCTATTTGACAGTGGGTTTGGGAAATAGCAGTTACCCTTTGGTTGTCTGCTGCTACTACTGCTTCCTCTTATGGTCCAACTGACATCTTTTAGACAATTGTTTGCTTCCCACACTCACAGCTCTGTGCTGCTCTCTGCTGTTTGCTTGAAACCTATATGACAAAGCAGTCACTTTTAGAAGGAGGTATTCATGGAGATATTTAGGGAAAGAAAGAGGATATTGCCCCCATGTTCATATCTCACTTGCTTGCAGCTGCACTGACATATTAAACATCCAGCTAATCAAGAACCCACTGCCTTCTTTGCAGTGAATTTTATTTCCATCATAGCAGCATGCCATTCTTCCTTTTGCATGAAGCAGCTGGTCTGGTCCCCATGTTCTGGGTATTCCTGTGTTTCTTGAAGCTTCAATGTTCCCTTTCGAAGTACCCTCTGAAATACATGTTTAGCTGCATGTATAGCACATATTAACAAAAACAGCTGCTTTTATTTGTGAGGTCTTGGGGGACAGATTCCCAAACAAATCACCAAACATGCAGATACTGTCATACTGTGAATGTAGTTGCATTTATATGAAACTACATGCAGAATAGAGAAGGGCTCCAGATACCTTGATGCATGTATCATTGAAGCGTTACTTTATATCATGACACTTTTTTTTCTCTTTCATATCACCTAATTGGGTGGGATAACTAATACCCTGGAAGACAGAAACAATATTCAAAGTGATCTTGATTGGCTGGAGTGTTGGGCTGAAAACAACAGAATGAAATTTAATAGGGATAAATGCCAAGTTCTGCACCTAGGAAAAAGAAACCAAATGCACAGTTACAAGATGGGGGATACTTGGCTCAACGATACTACAAGTGAAAAGGATCTTGGAATTGTTGTAGAGCTCAAGTTGAATATGAGCCAATAATGTGATGTGGCTGCAAAACAGGCAAATGCTCTTTTGGGCTGCATTAATAGAAGCATAGCTTCCAAATCCTGGGAAGTACTAGTTCCCCTCTACTCAGCACTGGTTAGGCCTCATCTGGAGTACTGTGTCCAGTTCTAGGCACCACACTTTAAGAAGGATGCAGACAAACTGGAAAGGGTTCAGAGGAGGTCTACGAAGATGGCCAGGGGACTGGAAACAAAGCCCTATGAGGAGAGTCTGAATGAACTGGGCATGTTTAGCCTTGAGAAGAGAAGACTTAGGGGAGATCTGGTAGCACTCTTCAAGTACTTGAAAGATTGCCATGGAGAGGAAGGCTAGGATCTCTTCTCGATCATCCCAGAGTGCAGGACACGGAATAATGGGCTCAAGTGACAGGAAGCCAGATTCCGGCTGAACATCAGGAAAAACTTCCTGACTGTCAGAGCAATAAAACATGAACCCAATTACCTAGGGAGGTGGTGGGCTCTCCCACAGTGGAGGCATTCAAGATACAGCTCGACAGCCATCTGTCAGGGATGCTCTGACTTGGATTCCTGCAATGAGCAGGGGGTTGGACTCAATGGTCTTATAGGCCCCTTCCAATCCTACTATTCTATGATTCTATAAATCATTTGACAGATGGCTCCCAAATGTACCAGAATAATTTACACTTGGATGACCAGCTCCTTCATCTAGAAGGGCTGCCCCATTCATTCCAGAGCAGCAGATCTATGTGAACATTCATTTGTGCATGAGTATCTCTTACTTTCATTGAAATTAATGACATGTGAGGCTCTTAATTTAGACAATGTCCCTGTTCTAGTGGCTATTAAGGGGAACCCTGTTCACAGCTCTTTATTACTTACCAAGTTTTCCAAGCTCCTAATCTCCACCTTCTCTCTGACAATATCAAATGAATTCTTTTCTTCCATTTACTGGACTATTTGAATATTTTGCAGTTAGGGTAGAGTACCAAATGGACAGAATAAAATATTGCTACTTCTGCTAATGTTAGATGAAATTTGTGCATAATACATTGTTTAGCTTAGCTTTGAGAGTTGAGATCATAAAATACTTGAAACCTTTGGAACCTTGTATTGGTGATATTGAACACATAAAATATTTTTATTGTTAGACAGCTCAGAAGAGGACGTAATAAAGCTTTGGCTGTGAAATGTAAAAATCAAGAATTTAAGAACAGCCACACTGCATCGGACCAACGGTTTATCTAGCATTCTGTTCCCATCATGGCCAACCAGAAGATGCCTATAGCAAGCCTACAAGCAGGACATGAGCTCAATAGCACCTTCCCACTCATGTTCCTCAGCAACTGGTAAGCAGAGGCACACTGTATCTGCTACTGGAGGTAATATATAGCCATCATGACAATAGCATACTTCGATCCTCTCTGAATTTGTCTAATCCTCTCTTAAAGCTGTCCAAGTTGGTGACCATTACTACATCTTGTAGTTGCAAACTCCAAAGTTTCACCATGCACTGTGTGAAATAATATTTCCTTTATCCTAGCTTTCTAGACCTTTTGCTTTGCTGTTTTAAATCTGTATTTTAAATTCCTGCAGTGCTGCTAGGTTTTATTGTGGTTGAATTGTTATATTGTGGTTTTATTATTCTATATTTTTTAAATTGTTTTATTGTGTGCCGTTTGGTTTTAATTTTTGTGAACCGCCCAGAGAGCTTCGGCTATTGGGCGGTATAGAAATGAAATGAATGAATGAATGAATAATATCTTTTCTAACTCTCCCACCATTCATCCTCATTGGATGACCCTGGATTCTAGTACTTTGAGAGACAGAAAATGACTTCTCCCTATCCACCTTCTCCACACTATGCATAATGTTGTATACCTTGATCATTGCCTTTTTCCTAAGTAAGGGAAGTCCCCCTAAATAAAAGGAATCCCTCTGTGAATGATTGAAGATAACAGGGGGAGTCCTCCCCCCTTCCCCAAGCCCCCAATAGATTCCAGGGGGCAGGGCTTAAGGAGTGGGAAGAGCCCATGGAGGCTTGATGGAGAACTTCTGTAGGCCTAATCCAGCCTGCGGGCTGAAGGTTTCCCCATCCCTATTCTAAGCTAAAGAGCCCCCCCCCCTGGAATTTTTCATCATAGACAAAATTGTCCATCCTTAATTAGGAGTTTTAACTTATGTCATAATGTGACAACCCTACCCTCAGGCTCTTACCTGTGTGAGCTAGATTTTATATATTTGTTTTCAGCTATTATAAACACTGCTTCCTCCTCCTCCTCCTTCTTCTTCTTCTTCTTCTTCTTCAAATTATGGGGGAATGCACTAGTACAAATGGCTACGGGGTTGCAGTGTTTTTATTTGTTTACTTCATTCCTATCCCATACTTTGTCCAAGGTGCACTTAATGTCCTGATGAAATGGGCATAAGACAACACTTCTTCTGTCCTATCCGGTTGGATACTTCACATGAACTGTGAGTTTCTGATTTGCCAACAGAGAGAGAGGGTGCGGGGCGGGGTGTGGGGGAGAGGTTGAACAGGTCTAGTATGGAAGAACAAACATTGCAGTCAATCAGACTCAGCATTTAGTAAGCGGATGAAAGCCTGAGATCTAGAATGGGGACAGAGGTCTTTTTAAAAAAAAAAATAAGTGGATTTTGGTATCTTGAGGTCTGATCAAATGTAGTGCCCAGTGGTGAAGCTGACAGGTCAGCTATTTAAAGATTTCCTTTGGCTAGCAATAGATAAGAGAACAATATCCTCAAACTCTTATCTACTGGAGTGAATACATTAGGTGGCAATGATAAGGTTGAAAATGAGGCATACACATGTTGAATCCAAAGGCTTGTTAAGTTCAAGTGTCGTCGTCCTCCTCTTCTTCTTCTTCTTCTTCTTCTTCTTCTTCTTCTTCTTGTTTTTAGAAAACTTCAGGGAGAATTGCATACTCCTTACAAATTTATTTAAACTGCCACCCTCAACACACAAACAGAATATTATACCTTAATTAGAATAAGCAAGTTGTTAGCTTTCCTGCATCACTAATGGAGACTGACAGAGGACTCACTTGGAGTGTTAATAAAACCCAGACTGGCATGAGTGAAGACAAATAAATATCCAACACAAGAGGCCTTTTTCAGAAGAAGAACTGAAAGGAAGGATGGCTTTGAGGGTGAAGGGGCATCCCCTAGTCAGGTAGGTAGGTATGTGTGTGTGTGTGTGTGTGTGTGTGAGAGAGAGAGAGAGAGAGACCCTCTACATCTTGCAATGTCTGCTTTGATTAATGCACATAACGACAGGGGAATAGAACCAAACAAAACACACTTCCAAATTCATCACTATACCATCTGAAATCACAGGGCATATCTAAAAGGCAGCTTGTGGCTTAATCTTGTAACCCTCAACAAGAAAAACAACAACAACCATATGTAACTTGCCAGGGAAAAGGGAGAGAACTTTCCCCCTTAGGAACTCACCTGCACTCACTGCAGGAAGCCAGTCATATAGACTTCACACCGAATCCATGTCCCATAAGCCATTTTTGAAATCAAGGCCCAGAGTGAGTTGAAGCATCCCACAAGTTTGGCCTGAGCATGAGAAATGCCACCACACATCTATTCCTTGGTATTAGAGCTACCTGGATGAGCCTTTAGGACAGAGTGTGAGAATCAAGCAGATCACCAATATAAATAGTACTGCCCAACACTTACTTTCACAAGTATCAGTATATTATCTGGAAAAATGAATAATGTTTAACAGTTAATCTTGCCTCCCCCACCCCCCAAAATAGCCATTGGTAGCAGTGGTGCCATACAAGAAAGATATTGTATGCCCAACCTCAGAGCATTTTGTAGGTCTCTCTCTCTCCTAAAGAATTCTCCCATCTATCTTTTTCTGAAATGAGTAAATCTTCTCTTGGTTGCAGGAAGAATTTGTTCAGGGCAGCACATGGGCTAACTTGTGATTTTGTTAATTTTTCTTCTTCTTGTACATTTTACATGTGGTTACTGAACAGGTTTCTGATGAGCAATTGGCATGAAGGTGCCTTATCAGTACATTTCTTCTTGATATACTTAAGATGTTTATGTCTCAAAGTTTATCTCTAATCAACTTCTACTTTTGAATATTTCAAATCATCTAGATGCACAAGAAGAGCAAAACCTGTTGCACAGATACTTTTTTTCTGCCTTTATTACAGGCAAGATTTTCATTTACCAGTCCCAGTCTTGGTTGACCAAGACTGTAAATCCCAACGAATAGCACAAGGAATCCATTCGATGTGGTTTGCATTACACAGTGATAGTTATTTCTTCCATTTAACAAGGTAGACCCTGCTATTTAATATTAAATTATGACTTTCAGATGCTGGATTTTGGTGTCAGAACACCTGTGTCTGAAATGTGGCATGTTAAACATGGCAGCTACAGGTTTGAAAGAAAAGATGTTTAATTCAGATCAAACAAAGGGTTGATTGTAATTTTTAAATGAAGCTGATATCTAGGGATATACCAGCATTATTTCAGCCTCCATATAAGGCTTTGGAATTTAAAAACAGCCATGCATATTTTAAAAGGGAGGAGGAGCTGAACTGAGCCCAAACTATGTTGAAGCAGATTCTATTCCAGTAGCAGAAGTTAGCAGGGCAGGAAAGAACATCTTGGCACAAGTCACTTGGCTTTCTTCTCTATAGGATCAGGTGAATGGCAGAAAGTGGAATAACAGATGCTTGTGTGTTCTCACTTTCTTTCAAAGCAATGTCATATTAGATGGTAGCCCTCTCCTTATATTCCCCTCCATGCATTCAATAAACATATGGAAAGGATTACAACCCCACTGCCTGACCTGTCTAAAGTTTCCAGCCCTGCTTCCAACCCATTTGCATACGCGCTTTTTTTTTCTTCAAAGTCACCCATGATAGGCTACGTAACAATTTACGTAGCCTATCACAGCTGACTTTGGAAATCTAGCCATGATAGGCTACGTAAATCGTTACATAGCCTATCACATGTGTTTTTTTTTGTTTTTTTTTACATTCACTTTTTTATTTCGCTGCCGAGGAGACGGGGCGCTTCTCCCCGGCCTGAATTTTGGCGGGGTGAGGCAGGGCGCCTCCCCCCCTGGCCTGAATTTCGGCCGAGCGAAGCGGGGTGCCTCCCCCCCCGGCCTGAACTTCAGGGGGAGAACCGAAGCACCTCCCCCCCACCAAGCAAGCTGCGGGACCAGGTAAGTGACTTTCGTACATCCCTACTGCTATCCCGTCACCTGCCCCTCCAAGGGCCCAGCAACTTCCACTGCAACAGACAGTAAGGCAGCAGTTGTGGCAATGGATGCTCCCAGAAAATGAGTGGAGTGTAGTTTCCTGCTGGGAATGGAACTGGTACTAGGAATATAGAGATTGTGTAAAATCCGTTCCATCTGTGTTTCACGGATTGTCAGGCACCTTTCGTTCCATCGTCCACCCATTGACAGAATCTGATATTTTTGTTTCCCAATTTGCACAAATTTGCATTTGTTCAAATGTGGAATTCTGCAATTTCACAGGTGCAAAGAAGTGCAAATTCCCCCAAAATGTGCATTTTGGGGCAGGTTTTTTTTATTTTGCATATTTTTTTTGATGAAATTTGTGCAAAATTCGGGAAAGTTAGAAAATCACTCCTCAAGTCCACAGAATCTTCCGGACACTGTGGAATCTTCAGGTCAGTTTCATGACAATCAAAACTCATTTGGTTCCATTGCAGATTTCTCCAGCATCCCAAACTGGTATTATCTTTCTCAGAATCCCTGGCAGGGAAATGCCATGATTTGCATCATCTCCAGTAGAGAGAAGGCCCTCTGACTCCCAGTCACATCCCCAGAGTGAGACAATACTCCACTTGAACTCTTGGAGTGCCTGCCACTGCCTGTCTCCTTCCTGCAACCCAGTGTAAGTTACTGGATCACTGTAATGCAGTCACTCATAGTATCAAGGCAAGAACAGCCCTGTTTGTCCTGCTCATAGCCTACTGCAAACAGCATCCTATTCACTCCAATACTGCTTCAAAGCATTCACACAGGGATGCTTGCTTTTGCAAGAGACCTTATTTGAATGCTTGCAATGTCCATACTTCATCTGCACAGCTGTCATGGGACTGTGTGTTGCCAAGAGGCAGTGATTCTTTTTAGGATTCAGAAATGATGAACACACCAATGGGTAAAAAAAAATGTTTTTTTATTGAGCAGGAACAAACTAACAAATACTGCAAGGCAATGACTGCAGGAAGAAACTACAGAGCAAGATTATAATGCTTACATCCCTACAGCCACTGGGAACCCCCTTAGAATCAGTGGACAGGCTCCAGTAACAGCCTGGTATGCAGCATCTTCCAGATATCAGCCTGTATCAACATTCTGAATTGGGTGTGTCCCAGGGAAACATATATTACTATGATCACATGAATCTGACCTGTGCTCTGGCCATACTCCCAATAAGCTTGAGAATGTTTAGGCATTCTCACAAAGTAAAAGGACTAGCCCTAGAAAGTGGGAAACAGCCAGTATAGATATGACCATCCCAGACACTCTCTCCTGTACTAGGTGACAGATGTTGAGATCTAGCCAAGGGCTATATAAAGGTAAATAATAGCCACTTAAGTTGTTTATTATATACTTTGTACATCGCCCAGAGTGGCTGGGTGACCAGCCAGATGGGTAATTAATAAATTTAATAAATAAATAAATAAATAAATACCACCTCATCCAGATAGCTGACTCTGGGCAAATATTAAGAAAAAGAAGCATAGCTAACTAGTTAAAGCAGCAGGCCCAACAGGAAGTCCAGGCACAGAAAGGAGCAATTGGTTAGGGGTGCACGAAAGTCCCTTACCTGTCCTCGAAGCTTTTCGCGGTGGGGGGGAGGCGCTTCGCTGCTCCCCCCATGAAGTTCAGGCCGGGGGGGAAGGCTTCCCGCCTCGCCCAGCTGAAATTCAGGCCGGGGAGGAGGCGCCTCGCCTCGCCCGGCCGCGAACTAAAAAATTACAAAAAAAAAAAAAAAACGCCCCCGTGATAGGCTACGTGACGATTAACGTAGCCTATCACGGCTAGATCTGCAAAGTCAGCCGTGATAGGCTACGTAAATCGTCACGTAGCCTATCACGGGTGACTTAAAAAAAAAAAAAAGCGCGTACGGATAATGGTGGCCCCCATAGGGAGCCGCCATTCCCGTTCCTTATTTGGTCGCTGTAGTCTACGTAAAGATTACGTAGACTACGGCGAAAATAAGGGCAACGCAAATAGCAGCACCAGACTGAATGAATGAGCCCTGTCAAATATCCAGGCCTACTTCCCCAGGCCTGCACTGAAATCACAGTGTTGCTTGTGACATCGTGTGGGAAACGCCAGGGTCCATGGGCCCTAGAGGACACACCACAGCTGAACACCCTTCATGTGTGTGTGTGTGTGTGTGTGATTTTTCTTTTTTAAACTGCCCCTTAAAAGAAAACAGAGGGCCCAGCACTTTAAAGAGAAGTACTGGGTGAGGTGGCTTCTGCCTCCATCTTCCTTTCCCCAGTCTGCCTTTTGCCCAGAAGAGGAACTTGCCCAGGGTCCTCTGAAGCCTGGCACTAGCCCTGTACAGATGTAAACCCCACACTTTCTGGAATATTTGAAATCAGGCCAGAAATGTGGACCAACATTTGCAGCTCAATCTTCTGCATCTCTACTCAGAAGGGAATCCTGTTAAGTTCAATGGAATATATTCCCAGGGAAGTGTGTATAGCGTTGCAGGCTTAGCAAAACATTATCTACGCTAGGAAAGATAAATTTAGGGATGGCAGAGAGTTCCGCCATGGATCTCGGGGAGGCCGAATGCCAGTGCATTCGGCCCCCCGAAATCTGTGGCGGAACGGCCTGCCACCCCCCCCGCCACCCCCCTGTGGATCCCCCTGGGACGAGACTTACCTGGGGCTGATCTTCCGGGCGGCGGCAGCTCTGGCGGCGGCTTCAGCGGCGGCGGTGGCTGGTCTTCTGACCAGCTGGCGCCACCGCCATTTGCAGGTTGTTGTTGTTGTTTTTACACCGACGTGATAGGCTATGTAAGTTTTTACATAGCCTAAAATGACTGGGTTAAAAAAAAAAAAGGCATACGCAAATGCATTCCTTATTTTGGGTCGTCTTAGTCTACATAAATAATTACGTAGACTAAGACGGCGAAACTAAGTGGAATCCAAATAGCATCCACTACGCTATTTGCGTTCCCCTTATTTTCGCCGTCTTAGTCTACGTAAATATTTACGTAGATTAAGACATCAAAAATAAGGAACGCAAATGGCAGTGGCCGGAGCCACCACCATTTGCGTACGTGGTTTTTTGTGTGTGTTTTTCCCAGAGCCCTCCGCGGCCAGAAATCCGGCTGCAGACAGCTCTGGCCTGGCTGGGCCTGGCTGGCTGCTCCACGGAGCTGCCACGGAGCACAGCCAGCAAAGGAGGATTCTGGGGGTGGGAGGAATTGAGCATCTCCCCCCCATCCAGGATTCCGGGGGGAGGGATGGCGCGCCTGCCCCCCACACCATCAGCATAATCTGCGAACAGGTAAGTTATTTTCTTACATCCCTAGATAAAGTAGGCTGCAGTCTTTTCATGCGCACCTGGGAGTAAGTCCATTGAACTCAGTGGGGCTTACTTCTGAGTAGACATGTATAGGTTTGCACTGTCAAGATTACTAAGGGTGCAATCCTATGGGATGCACCAAGGGTATTCATAAGCCTCTGAACCCGGAGGCTTGTGAGTATCCAAATGCAGAGTGAGAGGGACCTTGTGCAGCCCATTCCGCATTTCAGCTAGATAGGCAATTTTGCCCATCTAGCAGAAGCTTCAGGGAGAGGGTGGGAAGGAGGCTGAAGATTTCTTGTATGGCTTCTGCTCTGGTTTCCTCCCTGTCCCACCCCCAGGAACACCCCCTTTTCCCCATCTCCATGCTGTCTAGAGGACATAGGATTGCTCTCTTAAAGACATTTCTTTCCATAGCCACAAGATCAACCGCAAAGCTGAAGTTTGAAAAAAAAAAAATCTGAGAGGAGGGTATTTGATGACATCATATGCTTTACATTGCCTGCATCATGAACACAGTTTCAAGTACACAGTACTGCAAAATTCATCACTTAATTATTCTGACCATTCCATTTGGTTAATATACATATTTTATTATGATTTGTTTTATAAATATTTTTTCACTGTAAGTTTCCTTTTAAGTGGATAATGCTGTCATAACTGACATTTAAGAAGTGACAGAATTATAATTGCTTCCCCTAGAGAATAATGTTGTGTAAATTTAACAGAAAATTGTATAATTGTCACCTTATGCTTGAAACTGATTAAACTGTTATTAATTTACACATACATTATTTATGTTTTCCTTCATATGCATATTTTACTAGGTTTTGAACTGCAAATTACTTAACAAACTCTGTTTTGTTCTTACAGTTTTTTTCTTCTTTAGCATACACATTTCTGACAAAAATATATGATTAAGAAAAAAAAATGTTGCTAGCCATCACTACTGGTGGGCATGCAGTTCGAGCCACCAGATGGTCTGTGGGCACCTGGTGAGAGCTTGCAATTTTTTATTATTATTTTTTTTGCTGTGAGCCCTGATTTTGCACAAAATTGTAGATATAGCTATTTCTGAAATTCATGATTTGCACAAAACTGTGACTGTAAATAATGCAATTTATGCAAAATTGCAGGTGTAAATGGCCTACTTAAACTGTTTACATCTACAATTTTATGCAAAGGACACTATTTAGGGCTGCAATTTTGCTCAAATAACTATTTCAGTAAATAGCTATACCTGTGATTTTGTGCAAAATTGTGGCTTGTGGCATCAACAAAAAAGTGGGAAACTGTGAACTTGCTTGGCTCAGCACACATCAAGCTGGGCAAGCTCAGGGATCTATGAGTGGGCAGCCAGGGGGTCAAGCTGGCAAAAACTCTCCAAGCTCCACCTCCAAACCTGATTTCTCCGACATCCCTAATTCACAGTTAGTATAATCCAGAGGTGGGCAACCTCAGGCAGTCTAGGAATCAATGTTCCCTCTCCAGATCCACCCCCCCCCGAGTAAATTTGTCCTTCGTAAGCACCTGTAGCAGTTTCCCTCCAAATGATTTCAGTGGGTCTACTCTAAGTATAACTTAGAGTCTGAATTCACCCCAGTGTGTTTGAAATGTGCACTGTTCCTGTTCAAGCAAGCAAGCAAAAATAAATAAATAAATAAAGTTGAAAAGGAAAAAAAGGGGGGTGAGCCAAAATGGTGTTTGAAGTGAGTTTAGGAGAATTAAGTCAGGATGGGTGAAAGAGCTATGTTCAAGTTCGCTAGGATTCTCAAAACGTCATCACACAGCTTGTCTTGTGCCTGTTTCCCATTCCCATTTTAGATTTCTTCTTGCTCTGTGTGAATGAGAAAATTGCACAAATTGAACTGTGACTAAATGTGAAATTTGCACAAATTTGCGCAGATTTACACACATTTCCAAACTTTCCTCCATAGACTAAAGTGGGGCTGATTCTATCTACGGGGGAAATTGGGGGAAATTAGGAAAGTTACACAAATTGAACTGGAAAAGTTGTGCAAATCAAATGGGAGCAGATGTTCAGCAATTTATGAATATTTTTGGCAGACACGTGCTCGCACAAGGAATCATGTTTGGGTTTTCAAACAGGGCATGCCCACATGTTTTGCACGCAAAACCGGAATTCTTATGCTGGTGGTTCTCCCATCCCTGGCACATACACCCTTCCTTCATCCAAAGGAAGGGATGGGGTATGCTTGAAAAGAGAAGTGGATGGGCACACGAGATGCACGATATCTACAGAAGAGTGTGGCAAGCTGAGCAGGCACAGGATAAGAGTAGGGATGCATGAGAAATTTGTTTCAGACTGGGTTGATCAGGATTTACCCAGGTCATAGCTTCTAGGCTGAACACGGATTCAGATGCAATCTGTGATGGAAGCCCATACATTTCTGAGGTTACGATGTAATTCGCAGACCCCAAAAATAGTGTTTGACAGCATGTGTACATTTGAAACGTGCGCACGAAAAAATGTGTACTTTTGAAAAATGTGCACACACATGCTTTAATCCATTGGAGAAGAATGCATGGATTTCAAAGATATGCAGAACTGGTGTGTACATTTGGGAAAATACGTATGAAAATATGCATGGACTTTCATGCAAAAAAGAAGCAGCTCTTCATCTGATACAGACCTGAGCCAGAACAAGCTTCCAGATGCAATTCAGAGAATTTTGGTAACTTCGAGGTTTGCTGATTTGCACATCCATAGGGAAGACAGAGAGAGTGCAACAGGGTGTCCTGAGTATCAAAAGGCTGTGAAGAATCAAAAGTGTGAACTTTGGCATTTCCCCCCTTCTGGCTGAGTATTTTCTATCCCAAAACTTTTTTTTCCCCCAGTAAACCTCTGGGCCTGTGTACTGAGGGGCCTATTACCATTTCTTTATTTAATAAATTATTTAATGGATTTCTTTACTGCTTACTATATTAAAACAAAAAACAAAAAACTCTACTTTTCCTCCTTGAGTTCTCTTGATTGTGCCAGACTGCCATGATGGCTCATTGGACCCACACTGCAACTAGGATCCATACTTCTCTGGCATCTGCCTAATGTTTACCAAGATTCCTCTTTTGAGCAGCTATGGCTGTCATTCTAAGAAAATTTACATGGAAGCAAGCTAAAGTGATCCAATAGAGGATCTTATCAAGCATATGTGCTTAAGACCAGCTTGTTGCCAGGCATTTCTTTTAGGAATGGCGGAGAATTTCTCCACGAATCTCCAGGAGGCCGAATGCCAACGCATTCAGCCCCCTGAAATTGGGGGTGAAATTCTCCGCCGCCCCCCCCCCCAGAATGGGACTTACCTCTGTCGAATGTCCCTCTCGGCGGTGGGTCCCGGCAGCGTTTCGGCGGGGGCGGCGGCGGCCGGTCTGACTGGCTGCCGCCGCCGCCATTGCAAAATAAAAAAGGAAAGTAAAAAAACAAACACACACCCATGATAGGCTACGTAATGATTTACGTAGCCTATCACGGCTAGATAGGCTACGTAAATTGTCACATAGCCTATCACGGGTGACTTTGAAAAAAAAAAAAAAGCACGTATGCAAATGTAGGGGTGGACGAAAGTCACTTACCTGTCCTCGAAGCTTGTTCGCGGTGGGGGGGAGGCGCTTCGCTGCTCCCCCTGCGAAGTTCAGGCCGGGGGGAGGCTTCCCGCCTCTCCCGGCTGAAATTCAGCCCGGGGGGGAGGCTTCCCGCCTCGCCCGGCCGAAATTCAGGCCGGGGAGGAGGCGCCTCGCCTCGCCCGGCCGCGAACTCAAAAGTTTTTTTTTTTTCAAACGCCCCCATGATAGGCTACGTGACGATTAACATAGCCAATCATGGCTAGATCTGCAAAGTCAGCCGTGATAGGCTACATTAGTCGTCACGTAGCCTATCACGGGTGACTGAAAAAAAAAAAAAAAGCGCGTACGCAAATGGCGGCCCCCATAGGGAGCCGCCATTCGCGTTCCTTATTTGGTCGCCGTAGTCTACGTAAATCTTTACGTAGACTACAGTGACCAAATAAGGAACGGGAATGGCGGCTCCCTATGGGGGCCGCCATTATCCGTACGCGCTTTTTTTTTTTTTTTCAGTCACCCGTGATAGGCTACGTGACGATTTACGTAGCCTATCACGGCTGACTTTGCAGATCTAGCCGTGATAGGCTACGTTAATCGTCACGTAGCCTATCACAGGGGCGTTTTTTTTTTCTTTTATTGCAATGGCTGCGGCAGCAGCCGGTCAAAAGACCGGCTGCCGCTTCCGCCCCGGACGAACACCCGCTGAACCGCCGGCTGGACCCGCCGCCGGGAGGGACATTCGGCAAAGGTAAGTCCCATCCCGGGGGGGGTGCGGGGTGCGGGGGGGTGCAGAGAATTTCTCCCCGAAACTTGTTCAGGGGGCCGAACACGTTGGCGCTCAGCCCCCCAAAGTTTCGGGGAGAAATTCTCTGCCATCCCTACGCAAATGGCGGCACCCATGGGGCACCGCCATTTGCATTCCTTAGTTTGGCACGTCTAGTCTACATAAAGATTTACGTAGACTACGGCCAAAATAAGGGCAACGCAAATAGCGTTCCCTTATTTTCGCTGTAGTCTACGTAAATCTTTACGTAGACTAGACGTGCCAAACTAAGGAACGCATTTGCGTACACGCTTTTTTTTTTCAAAGTCACCCGTGATAGGCTACGTTACGATTTACATAGCCTGTCACGGCTGACTTTGGAAATCTAGCCGTGATAGGCTATGTAAATCATTACGTAGCCTATCACGGGTGTGTGTTGTTGTTTTTTTACTTTACTTTTTTTTTCGCAGCCAGGTAGATGGGGCGCTCCTCCCTGGCCTGAATTTCGGCGGCGAGGGATGGGGCGCCTCCCCCCCTCGCCTGAACTTCGGGGGGAGAACCGAACCCCCCCCCCACCGCGAAGCAAGCTGCGGGACCAGGTAAGTCCCTTTCGTCCATCCCTAACTTTCTCTCTTCAACCTGGCACAGTACTTGGAAAAACCTCTGCTCCTTGGCAGAGATTCTGTACAAAGGATTCCTGCATAATGAGCCAATTAAGAAAAATCTAAACAGTGGCCATCAAAACATTAATATCACATAAACCCACTTCTGAAGCAATATTTCCTATGTGGGCAAGTTTTTAAATATATGTGTACACACACACACACACACACACACACTTTCTTACATAAGCTAAAACCTCAGAAATCAGAGATATAGAGGTCACCTAGGATGACTCAAATCTAGGCTTTGAGCTTTAATTTGTGCCCAGAATACTCATATAGGGGAAACACCTAAGCTGTGAAAGGTTTTAGTACACTCCTACAGTGTGTGTGTGTGTGTGTGTGTGTGTTGTGTGCAATGTGTGGGAAAATGCCTACACCCACCTTGAAGTCTCTAAAACACACAGGCACATCTCACTAGTTGCATGCAGTGTTGTCATTTTCTAGTTGGGAAACAAATAATTTAGTTATCAGATGGAAATCTGAAGTGAAATTGAAGCACAAATTACAATTTACAGAGTTGGTCCTACCATAAGGCAGAGTGAGGCAGATGGCTTCAGGCAGGAGGCAGCTGATTTTGGGTGTCATGAAAGTAGGGATGTCAGAGAATTCCGCAACGGAGCTCGGTGAGGCTGAATGCCAGTGCATTTGGCCCCCCGAAATCCATCGCGGAATGGCCTGCCACCCCCCCGCCCCCTGCGGATCCCCCCTGAGACGAGACTTACCTGGGGCGGATGTTTTGGATGGCAGCGGCTCCAGCGGCGGCTGCGGCGGCATCTGGTCTTCCAACCGGCTGCCACCGCCACCATTTGCAGTCTATGTTTTGTTTTTGTTTTTTCCCCATAAACATGATAGGCTACGTAAAGACTTACGTAGCCTATCACATCTGGGTAAAAAAAAAAAAATGCGTATGCAAATGGCGGTGGCTATGGCTGCCGCCATTTGCGTTCCTTATTTTTTGCCATCTTAGTCTACGTAAATATTTACATAGACTAAGACAAAGACAAGAAAGGGGAACGGAAATAGCGCCCAGTACGCTATTTGCGTTCCCCTTTCTTTTCTTCGTCTTAGTCTACATAAATATTTACGTCAACCAAGATGGTGAAAAATAAGGAACGCAAATGGTGGCGGCCATAGCCGCAGCCATTTGCGTATGCATCTTTTTTTTTACCCAGAGCCCTCCGTGGCCAGAAATCCACTGCGGAGCACAGCCGGCTGTCAAAGATTCTGGGGGGGGAGGACCGGATCGCTTCCCCCCCATCGAGGATTCTGGGGGGAGGGACGGAACGCCTCCCCCCCATGAACAGAATCCGCAAAAAGGTAAGTGACTTTCATACATCCCTACATGAAAGGGCAACAAATTGTTAGTCATTTGGGGTGCAATCCTAGGCATGTTTAGACAAAAAGAAGTCCTGCAGCTCCCAGCATTCCTAAGCCAGCCAAAGTATCAAGCCTATAAACATTACATTAGAGCTTCACATAACTTACATGTAACCTGCAAGTGAAGTTCCTATGGATGCATGCCTGCAAAAGAACCCTTCTTGTCCTGGAGATCCACTGCAGGAATCTGATCTAGAATTTGTCTTCCTTTTGATAATTTGAATGGACTAAAAATCATATATGTTGAAGGACAAAAATTAGCAAATGTGTGTGGAAAGCCTGAAGCTGAACATACGGCATTCAAGTTCAGTAACAGTTGTGCAAAGGTACAACAAGAAACCTAGAAGGATGTAGCTAACTTTTATTTCTGTAATGATAAAGTATGTTAAATCTAATAAATGTTTATACTGAGAAGGATACTTCTTTTTTTAACTATGATGCTGTATACTGAAGGCAAAGAGGCACTCAGCCCCTTGAAAATGTGTCGCCTCCTCACCTGAAGAAAGGAGTGAGTGGTGAGGTCTTGTTGCAGGATTGTCTACATGCTATCTAGATTTCCTCATTCTATTTAATCAGATGGGCCTGGTAGGCCTATTTAACTACTGTATCTTTATGTATTATTATGAGCTACTTTGAATGAATTGGATAGGCAGTATATAAGCTGCCCAATCAATATTTCAATATTGGTAGTGGTGCACACAATATACTTCCCACAGGGATGAAGCTGAAATGGCTATAGTAGCTGTAAGTTCCTGGATGGTGGGATGTATAGACATTTCCACATGATAGTGCCTACCTATAATGTCATAAGCTTGAGTGACACTTGCTGTTTTAGGAGCTTCCCTGTACTGAGTCTAATATGTGAAATTGTCCTGAACCTTTAAACATACCGCAAAAGCAGGTTCAGAGCCATTCCTCGCTGCTTTCCATTGCTAATCACAGTATGTATAAAACAAAGAAAACAAATGGTCACCATGCTTACACAAGCATGGCAGCGCCCTTAAGGTTAAAACAGCACATGTGGGATGGAAGCCATTTCAGATAAACCAGGAGCTTCTGCCTGACATGAATTCTTCAAGCTACAAAAATATAATCAAATGAGACCCACTTATGGGTCTTGAGACCCACTCAAGACATCCAGATATATTCATTACTCAAAACTGGGCACATCTTTTTTCTGACTCTGAAGATCATTTTATATGCTCACTATTCAGTCTGAGTGAAGGCAACCCAGGATACAATGCACCATGCAAAGGAACAATGAATACAGACTTTTCCTACCACATCAGTGTATGATCTATCTGCATTCCAGATTCATCACCATATAATATTGAAGAAGAAATTTGGAAGAAGCACAAGATAAGCAGAGGTATATGTCTGAGATATGAAGGAATGCAATAGCATATAGGGAAAAGGGAAAAGGCCCCAATCAATTACTTGATTGTGAGCACAATAGAAACCTGTAGTTATTGTTTTATCTGAATGTATGCAATCAGCAACACTTGCTTTTATCACTACTGATCATAATGACATGAGTGAAGTGCTCATTGAGAAGGGATCTAATTATCAATGGATGAATCATGGTATACAATTTTGGCTGTAATCAATCATGTTCTAAATAGAATCCAGGTTACATGCAAGTAATTATCTACTTTGGATTAGAAGGCAAGGTGATTTATTTGTCAGATGGGTAATACCATCTGATAAATGGCAGATAAAGCTAGTATAGGAGTTAGCTGCATAGCAAAATGTTCATTCAGTTTCTAAAGGGACAACAGTACTACTTTACAAGGTTTTGCTGAGAAGGCAAGACTTATAATAAGAAACTTTTGCATTCCTGTCCCCATTTCCATGAACTTCATTTACAAATGTTTGCATATCCATTTCACATTTGCTGTTAAATATCTTTTGCAGAACACCTGAACCCATAAGGTGACATCATATTCAGTATGGATATAAATCATATAAGCATTTATTTTGGTGAGCAGGAGTAATGTAAAACAACAGACTAGGTAGTTACAGTTTGGTGGCATGGCCCAATGACAATAATCAAGAGTGTTACATAGGATGGTCTCATGCCTTTGTGCCAACTTATTCATAAAAATCCACTCTGTTGCTATGAAAAGAGCAAAGAAATGAAGGAGCTGGCGGAAAACTTAGAGCGAATTATGCTCATGATTTCCCATCTATACCATAACACCAGCATCACTGACTCTTAAAAGAAGTGTGATAACTCCAAGATTGGCACTAGGTTTTTGTTTGTTTTTGTTAAATTGTTGAGACTAGAGGAAGGACAGGAATTACACTCTTGGCAAAAGCCCAGTCCAGAAAAAGGGGTCCATGTTGTGGTTTGTACTTTACAGAATAGCAAACTTTGAGTATCTACTTTGGGGCAGCCCTGTGATATGCCATTCTTGGTTTAGCATGATCATGTCTAGATTTTGTTTTGCAGCCAAGGTTTAAAAGATGGGGACAATGAAAAAGCAGTGGTTAGATCCGAAAGTGCCCTTCCATGAATGCCTTGGATCCAGTGAAGGTTTCTGGCTGCTCAGTGAAGGGGAAGAGCATTTTTACCTGATTCCCTTTCCACCTGCATCCCCCTTCTCCACCTCACACACTGTTCCAGAGGATCCCACCCCAACCCTCCAGAACAGATTTGTTTGGAGTCCAGGTGTCTGCAAGGGGGACATTTCATGAGTGGAACTCCACTCATGGTGGATCCAACCAGTTTGTCTGAACTACAAATTCTTTAATTGCTTTCATAACCATGTTACATAAATAATCAAAATAATAGTCAAATAACAAAATGAAGAAGAAGCAGAGAGGGAAAGAAGGGTTAAACATATAACTATATAAATTATATAACAATTTTGCTGTCGTCAGAATGAACCATACCACTGGCAAAGAGTTAGAAACCATCATAGAAACCCCTGGCTGCAAAACAAAATCTAGACATGATCATGCTAAACCAAGAATGGCATATAGGGCTGCCCCAAACCATCTCTCTCAAGTTCCATAACAATCATAATAAAATATTTCTACCTAGCCTGGAAGATGGCAAAGGTTTGTATTTCCTCCCAGACTCCTATAAAATAAATCATTTAAAGAATTTTGGTGATGGTCCAAAGGTTCCAAAGCCATTCATCTATAGTCAGGATTTTATTAGAGTTCCATTTTCTTGCAAACATGAGTTTTGCAGCAGAGAGTTTGCTGTGAAGTTGTTTTTAATTTTTTTTCTACTTGACTGATAGACAAGTACCTTATTCTGAAATTCCACAAGAATTTCCCTGCTTACTTGGTCTCCCACAGAGAATATTAACACTTCAGTCTAGCTCTGGGTTCATTTTAGAAAGGTATTTACTAGGGGTGCAACCTGATCAATGAAATTTTAATCAATCAGTCATATGGATTTTAGTTTATTAGATTATATTTGTATATATTTGCACATGGGTAAAACAATAGTTCTTAAGCAAGCCACATAACTTTGTTTGTTTGTTTGCTTTATCATGCACACATGTGCCATAGTAGCATGCATCCTTTATATAGACCTAGGGCTGCAATAAAATGCACTCTTACCGGGGAGTAAGCCCTACTGAACACAATGGGCTTAATTTGGAGTAAATATATGTTTTGTTGCACTGTGAGGTAGCAATTCAAACACATTTAGTAAGTCTCAATGACATGAATAGGAATTAGTTGTGAGCAAAAATGCTTAGGTTTGCATTGCACAAGTACTGATCCGCAAAATATCTTTGGGGAATATAAAATTAGCAGGTGTCTACCTTTCTCTTTCTTAGTCTTCCTCACTGATTCACCCCTTTAAAAACTATGTCAATAACCAATGCTTACATTACTTGGCAGGCAAGGGATCACTTCAAAAAGTCACTGTGTAAATGTCAAAGTGCTGTGTTGAAAGAAAACCTGTGTTGAACATTGGCAGTGTTTCCAGACCTGTTCGGTAAAGCTTCCTTCGTAGGGATGTACGAAAGTCACGAACCTTTTAACGAAATTGATCTGAGGTGGGGGGGAGGCGCTCCATCCCTCCCCCCGAAATTCTGGCCGGGCGGGGAGGCACTCCATCCCTCCCCCACGAAATTCTGGCTGGGGGGGGAGGCGCTCCGTCCCTCCCCCCAGAAATTCTGGCCGGCCGGGTCCGCAAATGGCGGCGGCCGTAGCCACGCGCTGTTTGCATCCCTGCAGTCAGCCATGATAGGCTACATAAATGTTTACGTAGCCTATCATGGCTGATTTAAAAGGAAAAAAAAGTGCGTACTCAAATGGCGGTGCCCATGGGCCCCGCCATTTGCGTTCCTTATTTTGACACGTCTTAGTCTACGTGAACGTTTACGTAGACTAAGACGGAGAAAATAAGGGGAACGCAAATAGCGTAGACGCTACGCTATTTGCGTTCCCCTTATTTTCGCCGTCTTAGTCTACGTAAATGTTTACGTAGACTAAGACGTGTCAAAATAAGGAACGCAAATGGCGGCACCCATGGGCGCCGCCATTTGCGTACGCGCGTTGTTGTTGTTTTTTTAAATCAGCCATGATAGGCTACGTAAAGATTTACGAAGCCTATCATGGTATTTTTAAAAAATCTAGCCGTGATAGTCTATGTAAATCTTTATGTAGCCTATCACGTTTTTTTTCGTTTTTTTTTTTTTTACTGGAAATGGTGGCGGTGGCAGCCGGTCGGAAGACTGACCGCTGCAGCCGCCACCGCTGCCGCACCGCCGCCGGAGCCGCTGCCACCAGGAAGATTCGCCCAAGGTAAGTCCCGTCCCGGGAGGGGGCGGGGGGGCAGACTGTTTCGCCACCGATTTCGGGGGGCCAAATGCGCTGGCATTCGGCCTCCCCGAGATTCATGGCGAAATTCTCTGACATCCCTACTTCCTTGTAGGCCTGGGTACTGCTTGGGAACACTGGTCTGGGCACTAATAAGACATTTGGCTTTGTGTTGACTAAGGTTCGTTTCAAATGTACCTTGAGTCACACCCAGTTTTAGGATGGGAGAAACCTCACACTGGTTTGTCCAGTCTGAATATGGTGTGTGTGTGTGTGTGTGTGCGTGCGTGCGCATGCGCATGCACACGCAGGGAGAGCTAGAAGAAGCTTTTGGATCTGGTTGGAGATTTGAACTCTGGGGAGCTGAGCTGATGTTACATTACATCCGCTGTCTGTGAGTTTGCTGTACATTTGTAAAATATGTAAATAAACCAGGTTATTAGAAAGACAGTTAGTCTGCCACATTGTCTCCTCAAAGAAAACTCACATGTGAGAAGCTATGCCTGCCACTCAGGAAACAATACATATTTATTAAAAACAGCACTTAATTTCACTTAGGTAGGATGTTCATTAGGAGTAAATGTTTTTTGTTACTGAGCTTCATTAATTTATATTCTCTAACTGATGAGTACTAACTAGTTGCACTGACCTTTAACATCAGACTGAAAATTGAACAAAAGGCCAAAGAGAAGGAGTGCAGTATATCCATTAAGAGTGGTCAAGTATCTTAATGCATATGCACTTTTTATGTAAATTAAATGGGAGTGCTTGCTAGAACACTGCAAGTGTAGGCAAAAAAATAAATAAAATACCCATAAGCGTGAACAAATATAAAACTTAAAACAACCAGTAATAAGGACATAGCACTAGCCTTATTTTTTTCTCCATTGGTTGTTAATATAATATACCCAGAAATTAGGGGGAGTCGATTCTATCTGACAACAGCAGTGGGATCAGCAGTAAGGCACAGTAGTGCTACTGTGTTTAGAGGGCATTGGTTGGGGACACTGTCCCTTACAGAAAGCTGGATGCAGTATAACATTAGTGGCATTTGACTGTATATAAGCTGTGTATCTGTATGTATGTGTGTATAAACAGATCTATGTACGTACATACATACATACGGGCTGAAAGAGACACACCACCTACAGACACAGACATACACTGTACATATCTTGCTATTCACTTGCAAACTGAAACACTGGAACAGCCATGACTCCTCTCATGCAATCGCTCCTGACATTCACTAGGAGCACTGCTGGTATAGCTACATTCAGATAATAGCTGTGAGAATGGTAGGGATGGCGGAGGATTTCTCCCTGAAACTTCGGGGGGCCGAGCGCCAACGTGTTCGGCCCCCCGAACAAGTTTCAGGGAGAAATCCTCCGCACCCCCCCACCCCCCGCACCCCCCCCGGGACGGGACTTACCTTCACCGAATGTCCCTCCCAGTGGCTGGTCCAGCCGGCAGTTCGGCGGGTGTTCGAGCGAGGCGGGAGCGGCAGCCGGTCTTTCGACCGGCTGCCGCCGCCGCCATTGCAATGAAAGAAAAAAAAAAAAGCCCCTGATAGGCTACGTGACGATTCACGTAGCCTATCATGGCTAGATTTGCAAAGTCAGCTGTGATAGGCTACGTCAATCGTCACGTAGCCTATCACGGGTGACTTAAAAAAAAAAAAGTGTGTACGGATAATGGCGGCCCCCATAGGGAGCTGCCATTCGCGTTCCTTATTTGGTCTCTGTAGTCTACGTAAAGATTTACGTAGACTATGGCGAAAATAAGGGCAACGCTATTTGCGTTGCCCTTATTTTCGCCATAGTCTACATAAACATTTACGTAGACTACAGCGACTAAATAAGGAACGCGAATGGCGGCTCCCTATGGGGGCCACCATTCGCGTACGCGCTTTTTTTTTTTAAGTCACCCGTGATAGGCTACGTGACGATTGATGTAGCCTATCACGGCTGACTTTGCAGATCTAGCCGTGATAGGCTACGTGAATCGTCACGTAGCCTATCGGGGCGTTTTTTTTTTTTTTTTAACTTTCGTGTTCGCGGCCGGGCAAGGCGGGAAGCCTCCTCCCCGGCCTGAATTTCGGCCGGGGCGAGGCGGGAAGCCTCCCCCCCGGCCTGAATTTTGGCCGGGGCGAGGCGGGAAGCCTCCCCCCCTGGCCTGAACTTTGCGGGGGGACCAGCGAAGCGCCTCCTCCCCACCGCGAACGTCCTTCGAGGACAGGTAAGTGACTTTCGTCCACCCCTAGAGAATGGCCTTATTCAGGCGTTCGGTACCTGTGGGAATCCAACAAATCAAGGGACACTCTAGATTGAAAGTATCCAGCGAGACCCTCCTCCTAGACACCAACATGCATGCTGGCCAGTGGCCATAGCACCCAGGCAACACACAAGTGGTTTCAGTCTGAAGCGGGCTTACTCATGGACAGATATGAACATGAGTTCAGCGCCCACCATTCGGATGCAAACTGTGGCCAATCACATCCCCACGGAGGGAGCATTTCCTGCATCCATCTGAATGCATGAAGATGCCCTTCAGAGTGACGGTGATTACTCAACAGCTGAGGGACATGGCCAACATACATGTTGTTGCCATCTAGTAAGTGGTGCTATCCAGGCACTACCTACAGAGGCCCTTTACACATCCGGTACCCACAGTTCCAAATGCCTCAACAGGACTTATGAGGCCACAGAATTGGACTTTAAGGGCAATAGTCCATATGGATGACCATTTTACATGGTGATGACCAGGTGGGGTGGGTGGGTGGGTGGATGAACTGATGATCATGTGGGAGCTTTCCTCCCTTTCAGCAGGTACTGATGGTTGAAAATTGCATTTCCACCTGGGCATCATTGAGGAAGTAGTTCAGAAGTATTGATGGCTGCTGCAGTTGTGCCAGAGTGGGGGTGGGCACTGCTCAGCTAACATTAAAGTTCAGCTATGACCTTATACCAGTCCTGAAAGTCTGCCTCCCAATCTGATGAGCTATGATCAAGCTAGTAATTGTGGGTTGTGTGATGTGGTACATTCTACATCACATGAGAAATGTTGTAATTTTATATTTCGGCAAAGAGACATATTCTCCCCCACACACACTCTCTCTCTCTTGCTCTATCTCTATCTTTATATCTATATCTATATCGATCTATCTATCAACTGCATTGTGACAAGTCTGGAGGGGGGAATGGCTGTTGTGAAATTTAAATTTCACTCAGAGTTTCCAGTTAGTTGTTATTCTCTCCCTACCACCTTGACCTTCTCTAATAACTATGAAGTTAATATAGAGTTTATAAAATAGGTATTATTTACTTAATGGCCCATAACAGCTTCCATAGAGAATTTATATTTCACAGATCATTTATTTGATAGATTGTGACAGCTCTTTTGAAGATGTTCTGGTCTACTGGGTCATTACGGACACCATGCATAGACAGTAAATCCATGTCCTAAACACCCTGGTAACCATTTTCCTCAAAGCATTTTAGAAAAAGATAATCAGGCTAAAATAGCCAAACCCAGATTCTTTACACTATCTGGTTTGCTTTATTTACACATGCTATCATCTTTTAAGTGAACAAAATGACAGCTAAAGTTTGCAAGACACCACCACACTGTATACAGGTCAGGGTTGGTATTTCAAAACTGTTAACCAGTTCAGTCCTCCTGCAGGGACAATCCTGACATAAGGATGGAGGTCTCTTGCTTGGGGATTGCACAATCTCACATGCCCCTCACACAAGCATAGTGCCATGGATTCAGCCATGTGTTGCTCAGGTGTACACACTTTCTTGCAACATCTCATTTACTTAAGATGGCACAGGAATCTGAGGAGGCTAAGGAGCACAACTGTAAGGTTCTTCCTTAAACCAATAAGTGGAGTTCAAGGAGAGAGGAGAATGACTACGAATTGGAGTTGCTTTTCATTTTCTCTAACACCTTGTGTTGTCTTGGAATTCCAACATAGCTTTAAAAATCTGGCACACTCCCTCAGTTCATCTCCCATTCCAAGTAGTCAGGATTCATCTATCCAAATCAAAAATCTGACTTCAAATCATGCAATGATGTGTGTGTATATGTGTGTGTGTGTGTGTGTGTATATATATATATATATAAATATATATATATATCCTGCTAGTTCTTTTAAAGGCTGTCAAATATTTTAAACAGTAAAGTATTGCAGCGTTGCACTTTTGCAACTGCTTCCCATGGAAAAATGATCTTTTCCAGACCTGCTGAAATTATTTACTCTGTATGCATTGATTTGCCATTTTTTCAGATGATATTTTCAGACCCACTTACTCAGTCACAAGCTCTGCAGTAGACTAGCTCACTGGATGAGTGACATTTAACAAGTCAAAGTTCATCTCAGAATAGCTCAGTTTCTTAACTGGTTAACACACAAATCAAAGCAATAAATAGCAAACAGCACACCTGGCAAAATTATCGAACTCGATCTTAAAATGCATAACAAAATGAAGTCATAAAAATGAATGAGATTAAAGTTCATGTAGATATGCTCCAGCTCTGAAAGTGAAGATTAATCATGAAAACCAGTATTAGAAATCAATTTGTGAACTACTAAAGCCCAATTCATTTCAAGGTTTTCTTGTAATGTTTGCACAGAAAATGTCCTAAAACACTGAATAGAACATCTTGAAAGTTCACACCTCATCTCCCATCACCTCTACCAACTCACTCCCTCACACAGCATTGGCTCAGTGTTCACCAGGAAAGATGTACAAGGACGTCTTTGTAGGGATGGGGGAGAATTTCTCCCTGAAACTTCAGGGGGCCGAGTGCCAACGTAGTTTTGGGGAGAAATTCTCCGCCCCCCCACCCCCCGCCCCCCCCCGCGATGGGACTTACCTTTCCCGAATGTCCCTCCTGGTGGCGGGTCCCGACGGTGGTTCGGCAGGTCTTCGTCAGGGGCGGGGGCGGCAGCCGGTCTTTTGACCGGCTGCTGCCTCCGCCATTCCAAAAAAAGTAAAAAAAAGCCCCCGTGATAGGCTACGTGACGATTAACGTAGCCTATCACGGCTAGATTTGCAAAGTCAGCTGTGATAGGCTACATAAATCATCACGTAGCCTATCACGGGTGACTTAAAAAAAAAAAGCACGTACGGCTAATGGCGGCCCCCATAGGGAGCCGCCATTCGCGTTCCTTATTTGGTCGCTGTAGTCTACGTAAAGGTTACGTAGACTACGGCGAAAATAAGGGCAACGCTATTTGCATTGCCCTTATTTTCGCCGTGGTCTACGTAAAGATTTACGTAGACTACAGCGACCAAATAAGGAACGCGAATGGCGGCTTTCTATGGGGGCCACCATTAGCATACGCGCTTTTTTTTTTTAAAGTCACCCGTGATAGGCTACATGACGATTAACGTAACCTATCACGGCTGACTTTGCAGATCTAGCCATGATAGGCTACGTAAATCGTCACGTAGCCTATCACGGGGGCGTTTTCTTTGTTTTTTGCTTACTTTTTATTTCGCGGCCGGGCGAGGCGAGACGCCTCCTCCCTGGCCTGAATTTCGGCCAGGCGAGGAGGGAAGCCTCCCCCCCAGGCCTGAACTTCGGGGGGAGCAGCGAAGCACCTCCCCCCCACCGCGAAGCAAGCTGCGAGACCAGGTAAGTGGCTTTCGTGCACCCCTACTTTTTAGGTATCTACTTATTTATTTAAAATATTTCTTGGCTGCCTTTCAGACCAGAAGCTCACCCAAGGCAGCTTACAGCGATAAAATACATTAAAACAGTTAAAATATTAAAAGTGATAAAAACATAAAAAACAATAAAAACAACAATAAAACCAGCAACAATGTCAACAGCAGTAACAGCAACAATAGCAGTCATATCAAGAGAAAGCCAAGGTAAAATAATATGTTTTCAAGGCCTTCTTAAAAGTCTGCAATGACGGAGCGTGGTGGACCTCCGATGGCAGCTTGTTTCAAAGGTGTGGGGCCACTGCAGAGAAGGCCCTCTCACATGTGTTCACCCACCTGACTGCTCTCACAGGTGGGCAAATGAGAAGGGCCTCTCTTTCTGATCTTAAAATTGTGGGCAGGCTGATATGGGTGTAGGCAGTCCTTCAAGTAACTTGATCCCAAACCTCTTAAGGCTTTAAAGGTCAAAAACAGCACTTTGAACTGGGCTTGGAAATGCACCTGTAACCAGCGCAGCTTAGGCTTGGCGGAGAATTTCTCCACGAATCTTCGGGAGGCCGAGTGCCGATGCATTCGCCCCCCCGAAAGTGTTGGGGAAATTCTCTGCCGGCCCCCCGCCCCCCCAGATGGGACTTACCTTCAGTGAATGTCCCTCTCGGAGGCGGGTCCCGGCGGCAGTTCGGCGGTGTTTCGGCAGGGGCAGGGGCGGCAGCCGGTCTCCCGACCGGCTGCCACCGCTGCCATTGCAAAAAAAAAAACTAAAGTAAAAAAAAAAAACACCCGTGATAGGCTACGTAACAATTTACGTAGCCTATCATGGCTAGATTTCCAAAGTCAGCCATAATAGGCTACGTAAATCGTCACGTAGCCTATCACGGATGACTTTGAAAAAAAAAAAACGCGTATGCAAATGGCGGCTCCCATGGGGACCACCATTTGTGTTCCTTATTTTGGCACGTCTAGTCTATGTAAACATTTACGTAGACTACGGCGAAAATAAGGGAATGCTATTTGCGTTGCCCTTATTTTCGCCTTAGTCTACATAAATCTTTATGTAGACTAGACGTGCCAAAACAAGGAACGCAAATGGCGGTCCCCATGGGAGCCGCCATTTGCCTACGCGCTTTTTTTTTTTCCAAAGTCACCCGTGATAGGCTACGTGACGATTTACATAGCCTATCATGGCTGACTTCGGAAATCTAGCCATGATAGGCTACGTAAATCGTTACATAGCCTATCACGGTTGTGTGTGTGTGTGTGTGTTTTACTTTTTTTTTCATGGCCGGGTAGATGGGGCGCTCCTATCTGGCCTGAATTTCGCCAGCGAGGGATGGGGCGCCTCCCCCCTGGCCTGAATTTCAGCCGGGCGAGGCAGGGTTCCTCCCCCCCTTCACCTGAACTTTGGGGGGAGAACTGAAGTGCCTCCCCCCCACCGCGAAGCAAGCTGCGGGATGAGATAAGTCCCTTTTGTCCATCCCTAGCGCAGCTGACACAATATAGTCTTCACTCAGATTCTCCTTGAAAATGTGTATGATCAACATGGTGTGGTCAGTTTGTCTGCTGTCTTCCATGGGATGCGAGAGTGGAGCCATCCATTGAGTCCAGAGAGTCCAGATGGGCTCAGGGCTTCATGGGCAGGCCAATGGTCAGAAATATTATAGTGAGATTCACTAAGTAAACTTGGGATCACATGTAAATATAAAATAGCAAAAGCTTACATTTGATGGATTGAGTCCAGACTACCCAGGGGCAGAACTCCAGCCCCAGGCAGTTCTCTTGAATTTCCCCTCCTGCCTGCACCAACTGTGCTTTCTGAAAAGCTGCTCCAGGGGGTCAAGGGGCCTCCTGGAACCACATCGGATGTGGACCAGCGGGCTGCAAGGGGAAGGCGGAATCAACGCACTCACATCCCCCTCTTCCTCCAGCAGGAGCCTCCACTTGATCTTGATCCCTTCCATGAATGGGGGACAGTCTGGATCCAACTCAATATGTTTAAAGTTATTTAGGGTGCAAAAGGCATGTTTACACAGAAAAAAGCCCTACAACTTCCAGGCAACACTTCTCAATGCTGGGGAATGCTGGAGGTTGTAGGACATGTTTTTCTGTGTAAACATGTATAGGATTGCACACTTCATGTTTATGTGCTATGTGCCTAACTGCTCATTTGGTCCCTAGATTGTATCCTGTTGTTGTTGTTGTTGTTCAGTCATTCGTGTCTGACTCTTCATGACCCCATGGACCATAGCACGCCAGGCCTTCCTGTCCTGCGCTCTCTCCCGGAGTGTGCTCAAGTCCATGACTAATTTCTTTCAAATGAGAGGAGTTATGTTTACCCTGTATAGCATCACCTCACTAAACAGTTTTTGCATGTCACAAACATAGTATCACATACTTATTAATAAAAGTAATAATGTCAGGTCAGGTTTTAGTAGTTCTGAGAAAACTACCTTTCTTAGTGCCCATGTGTGGGAACCTGACTTACAGTAATCGTGCCAGGAACCAGAGAGGGGAGTAGGAAGACAGACCTCCCACCAGTGGTGTAGTGAAGGCAAGGCTTGCAGGGATCCAGCCCCAGAACTCTTTCATTAGCAGGGATGCTGATGTCAACTGCTACTCCACTCAGAATTCCCTGTTCCTTCTGAGCTTAGCTGCAACCCAAACCGTAGCTGTGGGGGGAATGAATTTTCATGAATGAATTAGACTAAGACGGCCAAAAATAAGGAACGCAAATGGCGGTGGTAGTAGCCACCGCCATTTGCGTATGCGTTTTTTTTTTTAACCCAGACGTGATAGGCTACGTAAGTCTTTATGTCTACGTAAGTCACGAATGGGGGGGAAAAAACAGACTGCAAATGGCAGCGGCGGCGGCAGCTGGTTGGAAGACCAGCCACCGCTGCCGCCGAAGCCACCGCTAGAGCCGCTGCCATCCAGAACATCCACCCCAGGTAAGTCTTGTCCTGGGGGGGATCCGCGGGGGGTGGGGGGGTGGCAGGCCATTCCACCACCGAGTTCAGGGGGCCGAATGCACTGGCATTCGGCCTCACCAAGATTCGTGGCGGAATTCTCTGACATTCCTACCTGGCAGCAGATGTGGTGGTGGTGGCTCTGACTGGTCTCCTGGCTGCTGCTGGGCTGCTGCGGCCACAAATGGCAGCCGTCGTAATGGCCACCATTTACGTGGCTGCCTTTTGCCATGATAGGCTACATAAATACTTACATAGCCTATCACAGCAAAGAGCAGGGGCACAAATGGCATAGCAGCTGCCCTTTGCTGTCGCAGCAACCCGGCAGTGGCCGGAATTCCGGCTGTGGCCGGCCCCGCCTGGCAGCTCCATGGAGCCAGCTGGGGAGGATTCCCCACCGCCGATGCCCCAGAACAGACAGGTGAGTGGGATTCATACATCCCTAATCATTATTCAGAGTAAGCCTAAGAGTAAAGAGCAATTTGAATCCTAGCCATACATAGTGACAAATATATAAACACATGTTAACATTTTGGATGTTTGCACATTTCATTTTCGATTGGCTTTAGTTTACTTTGCGACCAAAAGTGGATTCATAAGGAAGGCAACTGACAGACATTTGTAACCTAAAACTATCTCAGATAAACTTTCTCTCAAAATGTATTTTAATCGCTTGTGTAGGTGAGGTCTTAGTTTGTCATACTAAGCAAATTTTAATGGTCCAAATTACAAGCCACTAAAAATAAAGGTCATCTCGCAAATAGTGGGAGACCTTGAACTGTAGAGATGTTGATGGTGCCTCTATAATATTTCATTGGCTTAAATACTATTACCACAGATACAGTTGAAATTTATGGACTAATTATATAGCAGCAAACTCATGATGAATGCATGCAAATTCAAAACAAGATAGAACAAACGGGAAAACAAGCGAGGGAGGACAAACCGTGCTAATGAAGAGCTCAAAAAGCATTGCCTGTGGATACTAATTTCAAAACAAGACCAGTTTTAGTTTTTCAGCTTTTCAAACAAGGTACTTTTGTTAGGGATGTACGAATCC
Organism: Heloderma suspectum; assembly: GCF_057233095.1. Classification (NCBI taxonomy): domain Eukaryota; kingdom Metazoa; phylum Chordata; class Lepidosauria; order Squamata; family Helodermatidae; genus Heloderma; species Heloderma suspectum. Next base: position 53,294,671 of record NC_139460.1, on the reverse strand, counting down.
CCTTACCTGGGCTCCACAGGAGGGTCAGCAGGGGGGGGGAGTGATCTGTTCCTCCCCCCCGGAATCCTCGCTGGCTGGTTCCATTCCATGGTGAGTCCGCGGAGCCACTGGCTGGCTCCATTCCACAAGTGATATGGCTGCCATTGTCATGCCATATCGCTGCGGATGAGAAACAGGAAGTGATCTGGACACAAATGGTATCCACTACGCCATTTGCGTCCCTGATTAGGTATGTACAAAAGTCACTTACCTGATCCCACAGCTTGCTTCGCGGTGGGGGGGGAGGCGCTCTGTCCCTCCCCCCGAAATTCTGGCCAGGGCGGGAGGCGCCCCGTCCCTCTCCACCAAAATTCTGGCCGGGGGGAGGTGCCCCGTCCTTCCCCCCCGAAATTGTGGCCGGGGGTGAGGCGCCCCATCCCTCCAGCCACAAATCCTCCTGTCCTGCTGGGATGCAAATGGCGGTGCCCATAGCTGCCGCCGTTTGCGTCCCTGCAGTCAGCCATGATAGGCTACGTAAATGTTTACGTAGCCTATCATGGCTGAGTGAAAAAAAAACAAAACCGTGCGTACGCAAATGGCGGCACCCATGGGCGCCGCCATTTGCGTACGCACGTTTTTGTTTTTGTTTTTCACTCAGCCGTGGTAGGCTACGTAAACATTTACGTAGCCTATCACGGTGTTTTTTTAAAATCTAGCCATGATAAAGATTTACGTAGCCTATCACTTTGTGTTTTTTTTTAACTTGGAAATGGTGGCAGTGGCAGCCAGTCAGAAGACTGGCCTCTGCAGCCGCCGAACCGCCATCGGAGCCGCCGCCAGGGACATTCACACAAGGTAAGTCCCGTCCCGGGGGGGGGGGCGGGGGGGCAGACCGTTTCTCCACCAATTTCGGGGGGGCCGAATGCGCTGGCATTCGGCCTCCCCGAGATTCGTGGAGAAATTCTCTGACATCCCTCCCTGTTTCTTCTTGCAATAGGCTACGTGTCTGTATTTACGTAGCTATTTATGTAGCCTATCACATGAAAAAATGTCCGTTTTTTCACGCGATAGGCTACATAAATAGCTATGTAAATACAGACACGTAGCCTATTGCAAGAAGAAACAGGGACACAAATAGCATCACAGATGCCATTTGCGTCCTGATCACTTCCTGTTTCTCATCCGTAGAGATACATATGGCAATGGCGGCTGTATTGCTTGTGGAATGGAGCCTCTGGTGAGGAGGATTCGGCTTCACAATGATCCGGCGGGAGGCGGAGGTGAGTGGGGACAATCCGCCAAGGACTCCGGAGGCCGAATTCCCTGGTATTTGGCCTCATTGGAGTCCGTGGCGGAATTCTCCGCCATCCCTAACTTTTGTACATTACAAAATAAGCTCAGATTGACTACTTCATCTCTAAATGTATTGGCTAGCTTCTGACAGAAACAGAAGAATGGTCTGATCCACCAAGCTGGCTCTTATGCTCTGGTTCTCTTAGCAAAATGGACGGTAATGATTAACTAGGGATGGTGTGGGAGCCCGATTCCATCTGAGAATCTGGAAGAACCCCCCACCCACTCGCACCCCCTAGCCATGCTCACCAAGCCCCTGCCCCCACTTGCCTCCTGCCCCCACTTGCTCCCTGCCCGCACTTGCCGAGCCACCCGCACTCACCTGGTTGACAATGCTGAGTTCTGCAATCACCATTTTGGGCGGGGAAATGGTGATCACGAAGAAGTACGTATTCACATATAGGCAAGATTACAAGTGTTTGCTTGCCTGTCTTGCATATATGGGCTATTCATGGCCCCACCACATATATAAGCAAATATGCACATTTTTGTGATCACCATTTTATTTTTTTTAAAAATGGCGATCATGGAGCTTGACGCAGCTGCCCATGTGAATGAGGGTGCCTCCGCAAGCAGTGGGGAGCTTGAGCACAGGTCTGGGTGAGCACGAGCAGGGGCAGGGGCTGGGCGGGCACCTGGAGGATCTGGACGGGGAGGGTGCCCACCCATCTGTATGTTTAACAATGAATATTGTAAAATTGTAACTGAAGTATAATGAGAACTTTGCAATCTGAGCGTGGGAGACTCTTTGGTTGAGAGCATAGTATAACCATTAACTTTGCAATACTAATATACAGACGGAAGTAGTATTTATCAGCTGGAATGACTCCAAATTGGTATCTTCTATCTAGAAAGATAGGGAACATTCTTTTAAGGATTAGAAGACAAAGTATGCCATTCCTAAAGAGTAAAAGGTCAAAAGTGCACCTGGCATGCAAGCCCCCTCCCCACTTTAAGCCCCTGCATGTCCACCCATACATCTGAATAGGGCTATGATTTCTTTGTCCACCCAAGTTCTGCTAGTGTCTTCATGCATGACATTCAAAGTACATTCAAAGTAAATTCACATGCTATTTGTTTGCACATGTGAATATTGTTTATGCAAGATGGGAAGTGGAAGAAATCTATTCCTTTTCCAGTCCAATATGTATTCTACCCAGTGGATATATTACATTGGAATTATAAATGCAAGAAATGCCAAAATCTAGTTTAGAGTAGGGATGCCAGAGAATTCCGCCATGGATCTCGGGGAGGCCGAATGCCAGCGCATTCAGCCCCCCGAAATTGGTGGGGGAATGGTCTGCCCCCCCTGCCCCCCTGGGAGGGGACTTACCTTGGGCGGATCTTCCTGGCGGCGGCGGCGGCAGCTCCGGCGGCAGCTCCGGCGGCGGCTCCGGTGGTGGTGCAGTGGTGGCGGCTGCGGCAGCCGGTCTTCCGACCGGCTGCTGCCACCACCATTTCCAGTTAAAAACAAAACAAAACAACGTGATAGGCTATGTAAAGATTTACGTAGCCTATCACGGCTAGATTTTTAAAAAACACCGTGATAGGCTACGTAAATGTTTACGTAGCCTATCACGGCTGATTTAAAAGAAAAAAAAACGCGCGTATGCAAATGGCGTAGACGCTACGCTATTTGCGTTCCCCTTATTTTCGCTGTCTTAGTCTACCTAAATGTTTACATAGACTAAGACGTGCCAAAATATGGAACACAAATGGCGGCGCCCATGGGTAAAAAAAAAACGCGTGGTTTTTTTTTTAAAAAAATCAGCCTTGATTGGCTACGTAAACATTTACGTAGCCTATCACGGCTGACTGCAAGGACGCAAATGGCGGCGGCTATGGCCGCCGCCATTTGCGTCACTGCTAGCCAGCGGCCAGATGTCCGGCTGCTGGCAGAGCCAGCTGGCGGCTCCGCAGAATCCCTGCAGAGCGGAGCCAGCCGGCCAGGATTCGGCGGGGAGGGACGGAGCGCCTCCCCCTCACCACGAATGTCACCCTTCGAAAAGGTAAGTGACTTTTGTACATCCCTAGTTTAGAGTCTTTCAGCATTGTATGAAAATGTCTGTATGTAAAGCTTTAGAAAATCTTCAGAACAGGATTTGAATGTTGCTAATCTAGGCTGCCAAGTACAAACAAATGTTTGGAGGGTGCAGGATTCATTCTGGAGACATATGACCTGTTCACAGAGGTGACTACCAAATGAATTCTTTTAATAGGAACATTCTGTTTTACAATACCTGTTGGCAAGAGGTGTTTTTTTTAAAATAATATAAAGTCCAGACATTTTGGATGACCTCATCGGCAATACTGCTATTGATATATTATTGTGGTCTATCACATTACTTGCTGTTACATTTTGTGTGCTTATCTTTTTCAGATGCAGATAGGGATGGCAGAGAATTTCTCCCCGAAACTTCGGGGGGCCGAGCGCCAACGTGTTCGGCCCCCTGAACAAGTTTCGGGGAGAAATCCTCCGCACCCCCCCGCCCACCCCCCCCCCGGGATGGGACTTACCTTCACCGAATGTCCCTCCCGGTGGCTGGTCTGGCTGGCATTTCAGCGGGTGTTCGAGCGAGGCTGGAGCGGCAGCCGGTCTTTTGACCGGCTGCCGCCGCCACCATTGCAATGAAAGAAAAAAAAAACGCCCCCTGATAGGCTACGTGATGATTAACGTAGCCTATCATGGCTAGATTTGCAAAGTCAGCCGTGATAGGCTACGTCAATCGTCACGTAGCCTATCATGGGTGACTTTAAAAAAAAAAAAAAGTGTGTACGGATAATGGCGGCCCCCATAGGGAGCCGCCATTCCCGTTCCTTATTTGGTCGCTGTAGTCTACATAAATGTTTACGTAGACTACGGCGAAAATAAGGGCAACGCAAATAGCATTGCCCTTATTTTCGCTGTAGTCTGCGTAAACATTTACGTAGACTACAGCGACCAAATAAGGAACGGGAATGGCGGCTCCCTATGGGGGCCGCCATTAGCGTACACGATTTTTTTTTTTTTAAAGTCACCCGTGATAGGCTACGTGACGATTGACGTAGCCTATCACGGCTGACTTTGCAGATCTAACCGTGATAGGCTACGTGAATCGTCACGTAGCCTATCAGGGGGCGTTTTTTTTTTTAACTTTCGCATTCGCGGCCGGGCGAGGTGAGGCGCCTCCTCCCCGGCCTGAATTTCAGCCGGGCGAGGCGGGAAGCCTTCCCCCCGGCCTGAATTTCAGCCAGGCCGAGGTGGGAAACCTCCCCTCCCGGCCTGAACTTCGCGGGGGGACCAGCGAAGCGCCTCCCCCCCACCACGAACGTCCTTCGAGGACAGGTAAGTGACTTTCGTCCACCCCTAGATGCAGAGAAACAGCTTGGATTGAAATACATTTTTCTGCCATCAGCTCTTATACATTTCTGCCTGTAACATCTGGTTTAACACATAATGTCAGAGAAAAGCTTCACTCCATGAAAACAGTACAGAAGAAAACAGAGCAGGAGAGCAACTGTAGCATAGCAATGCAATATAAAGGATAAACACACAATGATGTCCAAAGTGAATTCATAGAGGATCTTAAAAGAAGTGTGGAAAACATGCTAATATAGTATCCTAAGAAATCTGAATATAAATACATAGACTTGAAGCATGGGACTATAGAGCTTCTTGACACCTGTAGCCCCATGTCTATAGTTATATTACATTCATTATGTTTCCTGAAGACATCTGAGAAGAAAGTTTTACCTGAAAAAAAAGGAACCAGTAGGTGACTCTTCCAAAAATCCTTCTTCTAACATGTCTAGAATACCATGCTTAGGCTTTCTGTTGTATTAAAAAAAGACAACCACATTTCTAAGAAAAAAGAGTCACAGAATTCTGAAATGAGAAGTTCTTTGAAAAATGCATTAGGACATTCAAAAGAAAAAAAATGGAGCAATTTTCAGTAAATATTCTCTGAAATAGCCAGTTGAACTAGTTTTACGTATTTCTAAAGGAAGTCTACATTAATGTTAGAAAGAAACTCTATAGGAACTGTAAATTGAAAACATTGTTATAAATTACCCCTTTGAAGTTCAATTGGCAGGATACAATAAGCCCTTTTATCTCTAAATGAGACTCAAGAAGGAAGTTATTACCAAAAAAAATCTAGCTTTTAGTTAAAGTCTAAGAAGGGCAACGAAGACAGAAATGAGTAACACTTCTTATTTAGATCAAAATTGCTAAAATGTACACTAGGCTACAGGCAAAAAAGTTTGTAAGGCTACCATAACTTAGTCAATGGCAACAAACTTCTAAGTATTCATGGGCAGTATCCAATTGTGTCAAACTCAAATTTGAATCCACCAAATCTTTCAGTTGTGCTTTGCCGAATCTTTCTGTTGCGCGAGCACTTGCCCATTATGCTTGTGCAACTGGTTGCACAACCTGTTGCATAACTGTTTGCATAATCAGTTGATACTGAGTGATGCCTGTGTTGTGTAAGTTCAAAAGTTCATACAGTTACTAAAACCTTGATCTCGCTCCCTTCATATATATTCAATGCAGTATGGGAGTGGATACTTGAATCGTGTCACCCCCCCATTATTATGCTGCCTGTACAGAGGAAGGCAACTGAGCAGGAAGAACCTTAACCATCTGGCTCTAATTTACTGCATACTGCAAACTGCAGGACCACATCCTTGTTGCATGTAAAGAAGCTCCCACATTGCTGTGTGTGAAAGGAGCTGTATGGCACAATCCTGTGAGTCTGATGGGGCTTACTCAGTGAGTACAGGACTGAAGCCATAGTCTTTGAAAATGTTTATCATTATTTGAAATATCTTTACTTATATTAACCCGAGAGTTCACATCATGAAACAGTATTTATTTTAGGGAAGGAACAGCCTGCCCCCCAGCCCCCCCATGGATCCCCCCCTGGGACAAGACTTACCTGGGGCAGATCTTCCAGGTGGTGGCGGCTCCAGCGGCAGCTGTGGCGGTGGTGGCGGCGGCTGGTCTTCCAACCGGCTGCCGCCGCCATTTCCAGTCTTGTAAAAAGAAAAAAAGTCGTGATAGGCTACGTAAAGATTTACGTAGCCTATCATGGTTGGGTTTAAAAAAAAAACACGACGTGATAGGCTACGTAAATCTTTATGTAGCCTATCATGGCTGGGAGGGTTTAAAAAACAAAACAAAATTGCGTACGCAAATGGCTGCGGCTACGGCCGCCGCCATTTGCGTTGCTTATTTTTGGCCATCTTAGTCAACATAAATATTTGTGTAGACTATGACGGTGAAAATAAAGGGGAACGCAAATAGCATAGCGGGCTATGTAGCGTAGCGGGCTCTGGAATCCTCGATGGCAGGCTGTGCTCCGCGGCTATGTAAAAATATTTACGTAGGCTAAAACAGCGAATCAAAAAGGAACGCAAATAGCGCCTGCTACACTATTTGCATACGCCTTTGTTTTTGCCATAATAGTCTACGTAAATATTTCCATAGACTAAGATGGCAAAAAATAAGGAACGCAAATGGCGGCGGCTGTAGCCGCCACCATTTGCGTACGCATTTTTTTTTAACCCAGCCATGATAGGCTACGTAAATCTTTACGTAGCCTATCATGTCCCTGTAAAAAAAAAAAAACAACCCTCCAGACTGCAAATGGTGGCAGCGGCAGCCGGTCGGAAGACCAGCCGCCACAGCCACCGCCGCCAGAGCTGCCGCCGGAACCACTGCCACCCAGAACATCCGCCCCAGGTAAGTCTCATCCCGGGGGGGATCCGCGGGAGGCCGGGGGGGTGGCAGGCCATTCTGCCACAGATTTTGGGGGGCCGAATGCACTGGCATTCGGCCTCACCAAGATTCGTGGTGGAATTCTCTGAAATCCCTAGTTTTCTTATGGATAAATTCGTGTAAATTTCAGGAAAGTTTTTCAAAAGATCTGAAAGTCCGTGACTCCACATGACCTGAGGAGGTCAGTCTGTAGTGGATTCTGCATTTCAGATCCTTGGAAATTTGAAGCCCTTTTTGTCTCTCTTGAATTTCTCCAGCATCCCCAGCTAGGGATGGTGCGGGCGTCCGATTGGGCTCAGGCAGACTCCCCTTCACCCGCACCCCAGAACCAAGGCACTGCCCCCGACAGACCGCCCCCCTGCACTTGTGAAGCTGTCAGCACTCACCTGGGACTTGTTTGCAAGTGGTGTGAGTGCCATTTTGTGAAGAAATGGCAATCGCGAATATGCACGCATCGCAAATATGCACGCATCGTGAATATGCATGCATATGTACACAAAATGGTGCCATGAATTGCCCATACATGCAGGATTACTGGCATAAATGGGCAGTTTATGCCAGTAAACTTGCATATATGGGCCATTCACAGCACTATTTAGCATACCATTAGATGCGCTCATATTTGCAATTGCAGTTTCTTTGTGATTGGAACAGAATTAGAAAATCTTTAGGGGTTCCCATTGTTTCTGAACTAGGGATGTACGAAAATTCCACCATGGTTCCGAAATCAGTGGCGGAACGGCCTGTCCCCCGCCCCCCCGGGGACGAGACTTACCTTGGGCGGATCTTCCTGGCGACGGTGGCTCTGGTGGCGGCTCCGGTGGTGGTGCAGCGGCGGCAGCGGCCAGTCCTCCGACCAGCTGCCACCGCTGCCATTTACAGTTTTTAAAAAAACAACAACAAAAAAAACGTGATAGGTTACGTAAAGATTTACGTAGCCTATCACGGCTAGGTTTTAAAAAAAACCGTAATAGGCTACGTAAATGTTTACGTAGCCTATGATGGCTGACTTAAAAAAAAAAACACATACGCAAATGGCGGTGGCCATGGCCACCGTCATTTGCATTCCTTATTTTGGCACGTCTTAGTCTACGTAAACATTTACATAGACTAAGACGGCGAAAATAAGGGGAACACAAATAGCGCAGATGCTACGTAAACTACGAATGTTTACGTAGACTAAGATGTGCCAAAATAAGGAATGCAAATGGCGGCGGCGATGGCCACCGCCATTTGCATACGCCCGTTTTTGTTTTTGTTTTTGTTTTAATTCAGCTGTGATAGGCTACATAAACATTTACGTAGCCTATCACAGCTGACTGCAGGGACGCAAATGGCGGCGGCTACGGCCACCGCCATTTGCGTCCCTGCTAGCCAGTGGCCAGATGTCCAGCTGCTGGCGGAGCCGGCCGGCAGCTCCGCAGAATCGCTGTGGAGCACAGCCAGCTGGCCAGGATTCTGGAGGGGGGAGGAACGGAGCGCCTCCCCCCCCAGCGAGGATTCCGGGGGGAGGGACGGAACGCCTCCCCCCCAACCACAAACATAATCCGCGAAAGGTAAGTACCTTTCATACATCCCTATTTCTGAGCACAATTCAAAGTGCTGGTTTTGATCTCTAATGCACTCTATGGCTTGGTGCTAAGGCCTATAAAGATGCTAAGGCATATCTGCCTGATCCATATGAGTCTGTCCATGCTCCGAGGTCTTTGTCAAAGGCCCAGCTTCAGGTGCTGCTACTTTCATTGGTTAGGTTGGTGGTGGATAGAGACAGGGCCTTCTTTATAGGGATGCCCCAACTGAGGTATACCCTCCCTATGATCACTCACATGGTTCCTTCTCTGTTAAATTTTATTCACCCCGGCTTTCAATTGATTTTTTTTTTAACTTCCCTTGCTGCCATTTTATTGCCTAGTTGCCACTCTCTCCTTGTTTTACCACTATTCAAATTTCTGCCTTAAAGATTTTGGTTATAGATTGGATGTTTAACATGTCGATTTAATTGGAGATTTTATCATCTTATTTGTTGTTGGCCACCTTGATAGTTTTATACTACTGAAATGCCAGAAAGCCACTTTAATTCAAATCAATAAATGAAAATATTATGCATTCCAGATGCACAGAACCAGGAAATATTATCAAACATAGGAATGCTATTGTCATACCAGTCATACACCATTTACACTCAGCAAGTTTAGAAACCAGTAAATTTAAAACTGCAGCAATCAGTATCCCAGTTTGGAAAGAGCTTTATCGTAAAAGCATCTCTATCAAGATAGCTTAGCTCCTCGGAGTTCAGAATTCCTGAAGCAATATAGTTAAAGGACAGAGATATTGCTAATATTTCTGTGTGTTTCCAGCTAGTGTTCTTCAATAACAGGGAACTTTTTGATGTACTTTTCTTGAATATTAGTATGAAAACTGCCATCTGGGTTGGAGAGATTATATAACAAAAAATAAATACAACTTAGAAGCAATATCTAGATCAGAGATGGAGTTTGAAACACATATTTTCAAATACAGTTAGGATCTTAATAGAATGTCTCTGTTCTCTGAAATGAAATGTCTTACCATAAAAATATTACGACAAAAAGGTTTTGCTTGTGCTTAATCTGAGTGCAAGCACTTGGTCCCTTTCAATAAGGTAATGGAAATGTAACATACCACAGTCTTACCTATTGGGGGTGCTGAACTTTATCACTAATAATGAAGTTATAGGCAAAGACTGCTCTTGTATTAACTGACTGCAGTCCAGGTGATTTACATTCTTATTGAGGAATGGGGGAAATACCTTCCAGAAGCCCAGAGATACACATATGGCCCTGTTTGTAAAAGGAGTCTATCCATGTTCTTTATTGCTCATAAAATCTCATGACATTGGGAATCACCATGTCATTCTGTTGAGCTCTTGAAGGTATGTAATAGATGCAACCATGAACAAGTCTTTCATGGAGATTGTGGGATCTCCATACTTGGAGATTTTGAAGGAATATTTTTAAAGAGATACTTACCTGGCTCCGCTGGGGTCTGCGTGGGGGGGGGAGGCAATCTGGTCCTCCTCCCGGTGACAGGAGGGGAGGTGATCTGGTCTTCCCCCCTGGAATCCCGCCCAGCTGGCTCCGCTCCATGGCCAGTCTGCGGAGCCACCAGCTGGGCCGATCCGCAGCGGAGCCTCCAACCGCTGCTGGGCTGCTGCGGACACAAATGGCATCCTGCGTAGGGGACGCCAGTTGCGTCCCTACTTTAGGCCATGATAGGCTACGTATATATTTACGTACCTATCATGGCTAAAGCAGGGAGGCAAATGGCGTCCCCTACACCATTTGTGTCCCTGCTTTATCCATGATAGGCTACATAAATATATATACCTAGCCTATCACGGCTAAAGCGGGGACACAAATGGAGGCCGCTATGCCATTTGCATCCCTGTCATTTACCATGATAGGCTATGTAGATACTTATGTAGCCTATGACAGCAAAAGACAGGGACGCAAATACGGATGTACAAAAGCCACTTACCCTTTCACGAAATCTTTCGCGGTGGGGGGGAGGCATTCCGTCCCTCCCCCCGGAATCCTCGACGGGGGGGAGGAGATCCACTCCTCCCCCCTGGAATCCTTGACGGCCAGCTCTGCGCCGCGGCCAGGCCGCGGAGCAGCAGGCCAGAACCGTCCGCAGCCAGATTTCCGGCCGTGGATGGGCTGGTGCGGACACAAATGGCAGCCGCCATAGCAGCCACCATTTGCATCCAGCCAGGCAGCTGTGATGGGCTACGTAAGAATTTATGTAGCCTATCACAGCTACCACCCTCCAATTGCAGCATACGCAAATGGTGGCGGCTATGGCGGCCGCCATTTGCATTCCCTATTTTTCACCGATTTATCTTATGTAAATATTTACATAAGATAAAACGGCGAATAAAAGGAGAATGCAAATAGCCTAGTGGGCACTATTTGTGTTCCTTTATTTTTCGCCATTCTAGCCTACATAAATATTTAGCCTGGGACTTGGAGTGATTTCAGTCCTGGAGCTAGAGTGCTGACAAGTTACCCTCCTCAGAGCAACTGGCAGGATTGTATAGTCATGCCAGGAGGATCCTCCTGGGAGCGCTACTTCCTCGAGTGCTGAAAGGGCCAGTGTCCTTTCTCACAGCTGCTGGCTTTTTCTAGGTGATCAGTTTCTGAGGAGTGAGGCTCTGGTTGGGGAACGCTCCCTAGAGCCTCCCTGCTGACTGGAGGGGTATGAGGTCCACTCCTCAGACTCAGAGGGCAGTGGCACCTCATCGGAATCAGGACAGGGTACGGGATGAGGGGCCCATTAGCAAAGATCCAGGAACTGGTTCTGACTCCTCCTCGGAGTCACTACCACTGGAAACCTCACTCAGAGGGCTCTCAGTCTTTGGCCGTGACAGTATGCTTCTCAATGCAAGTTGCTGGGGAGCCAACCACCTATCCCAGTGGTAGTCAACACAGTGCCCGTGGGCACCTTTGCTGTCAATCACCAAGGTGCTCTCCCCTTCCCTCTTTTTTAAAAAATTAATAATTTCAATTAATTCTGTTGATGCAGAAAAGTATGGGTTCAAAGGATTGGATTGTGGCTCAGAGCCCACCTCAAACTTGCACTCAGTCTTTGGGGTGAGTTACGTGACCTTTGTGGCTAGCCATTCCTCCCATCGCTGTGGTTTTTGTGGTGGTGCCCACAACAGTTTCTCAAATTGCCAGATGTGCCCACAACCTAAGAAAGGTTGCCTACTCCTGGGCTAGCCAGTGTTTGAAACAGAATGGTGGGTCTGATCCAGGAGGGATCTTACTATGTTCCAGTGATTGCCTGATTTCTGTTCTTTGCCCTGTACACCTTGTTTTATGTTCTGTTCATTAGGTCAATAACTTTAAAAGAAAGTGAAATCCTTTTAGATATTTATGAACTGTGGATATGTATTTCCTTGATCTCCTTTCCCTTTGGCTAAGCATAGCTGGGTCATTCAGCCTTTCTTCATGTGATCTGCTTTTTCTGAGCACATTATCATTCTTGGAACTCCCCTCTGAATCACTGATGTAGGCTAATCTGTTATGAGTGTTTGGATGTAGTGAATTCTGCCCCAGGGTAAGGAGATGGATAAAATGATTTTCAGGCCTTTTCCAGACCTCTCATTTGACAATGTTAAGTTTCTAAGGCACTAGTCAACCCCAAACCTTGAAAGGCTGTCGCATAAACTGATAATTTCTGCAAGCATTCTGTAAGCTAGAAGTCTGAATGATGATTAGACAGCAAAAGCCTTTGTAGACAGGCTTTTGCTGTCTAATCATTTTTCTCACTCACTATGGCTATCACCCTTTTGTAAGTGTCAAGCTGAAATCATTTTTGTCACTCATAGGCTATGGTATCTTAGACCTGTCATCATATGCCATTTTTTTGCATGATAAAATGTGATCACTGTGCCAAAGAGTCTGGCATATGATAACAGGACATAGCCATCCAGCTAAAACAAAAATTAAATCTAAATTTTAAATCCATCCAATGTTCACACAATCCAAAAATGTCTTTTACATAGCAGCAACTATCCATGATATGTTCAAAGGCCCCTGAGTGACTGTAGCAGCAGCTGTCAGAACCAACAGATATAGGAATTTGAGGGGATCCCCTTCTGGCTAGGAATGGAAAAGACATTCGTTTGGTCTGAATTTTTATATGAACTTACCCAATTTGCACCTTCTGAACCTATATAACAACCAGATAGGGATGTCAGAGAATTTCACCATGAAGCTCAGGGAGGCCGAATGCCAGTGCATTCGGCCCCCCAAAATTGGTGGTGAAACGGTCTTCCCCCCCACCCCCCTGGGACGGGACTTACCTTGGGCGAATCCTCCTGGTGGCGGCGGCTCTGGCAGCGGTGCTGTGGCGGTGTGGTGGCAGCGGTGGCCGGTCTTCTGACCGGCTGCCACCCCCACCATTTCCAGTAAAAAAAAAACACCCAAAAAATGTGATAGGCTACGTAAAGATTTACATAGCCTATCATGGCTAGATTAAAAAAAAATACCGTGATAGGCTACGTAAATGTTTACGTAGCCTATCATGGCTGAGTAAAAAACAAAACAAAAAACCACACATATGCAAATGGCGGCGCCCATGGGCGCCGCCGTTTGTGTTCCTTATTTTGGCACGTCAAGTCTACGTAAACATTTACGTAGACTATAGCGAAAATAAGGGGAACGCAAATAGCGTAGCGTCTACACTATTTGCGTTCCCCTTATTTTTGCCATAGTCTACATAAATGTTTACGTAGACTAGACATGCCGAAAGAAGAAAGCAAATGGAGGCGCCCATGGGCGCCGCCATTTGCGTTCGTGCGGTTGTTGTTGTTTTTTACTCAGCCGTGATAGGCTACGTAAACATTTACATAGCCTATCACGGCTGACTGCAGGGATGCAAACGGTGGTGGCTACGGCTGCTGCCATTTGCGGCCCTGCCAGCCAGGATTCAGGCGTGGAGGGATGGAGCGCCTCCCCCCCGGCCAGAATTTCGGGGGGAGGAATGGAGCGCCTCCCCCCACCGTGAATCAAATTCCGTTCAAGGTAAGTGACTTTCGTACATCCCTACAACCAGATGCACTCATGTGCCAAAATCCTAGGGATGTACGAAAGTCACTTAACTTTCCCAAGGGTGACATTCGCAGTGGGGGGGAGGCACTCCATCCCTCCCACCGAAATTCTCTCCAGCCAGCTCCACTCCGCGGCAATTCTGCGGAGCCGCTGGCCAGGGCTGCCCGCAGCCGGACATCCAGCTGCTGGGCAGCCTGCACAGGGACGGAAATGGCGGCAGCCCTAGCCGCCGCCATTTGCGTCCCTGTATTTTGCTGTGATAGGCTACATAAATATTTACATAGCCTATCATGGCCAAAAAAAAAGGGAATGCAAATGGTGGTCGACGTAGCCACCACCATTTGCGTTCCCTGTTTTTTGCCATAAATACGCAGCCTATCACAGCTTCTGCAGGGACGCAAATGGCATCCCTGCATTAGCTGTGATAGGCTATGTAAGTATTTATGTAGCCTATCACGGCTATAATGAAGAAGCGAATGGTGGCCGCGGATGCAGCCACCATTTGCAAAGCAGCATGAACAGCAGCAGGTAGGTGTCTCGTTTCATGCGCCTTTTGCGGGGCGGGGGGGGGGCTTTGTTCTGCCATGGATTTTGGGGGGCTGAATGCACTGGCATTCGGCCTCACTGAGATCCATGGTGGAATTCTCTGATATCCCTACAAAATCCACACCTTTCAAGATTTTGCCATACAGTTCACAGCTCAAAAATGCATACAAAAATGTATATATTAAGGAACAGGTTACACTAAAATATTAGGGCTGTGCACAGACACCCTGCTTCACTTTGGGTGCTGCTTCAGACCTTCCAAAGAGGTCCCACTTGCTTCAGGCTGATTTGGACCCCATCCACTTCGACACGGATCCAAATCCGAAGTGAGATTCAGACATCCGAATCATTCATTGTTGGCATTTTCCCATTGACTTGCATGGGAAAACACAAGTGGCCATAACTTTTTCAGTTTTTATGATACATCCATGACATTTGGGGAGTTCTCAGCCCCCTGGAGGGGTGTCCACCTGCCAAATTTCAGACAGCTTGTCCCAGTGCTTTTTTGTGCTAGGTGCAGGTGAAATGTGCTGTTCTCAGAAATTCAAACCAAACTCAGAAGAGATAATAACTTAAGTTAGGTGTGCTGAAGCGGAGGAGGTCACTGTCTATCCCTAATCTCTGCTGTAGGTTTCTTTGAAGTGCAAACAGCCCCATTCCCCTAGTACTTCCTATTCAGAAGAATGACAGGCTCAGGCCCTCTTTGGCTGAATACACACATTACCTGGCAGGCAGGCTGGCATATAAAATATAAAATAATTATATACAGAGCAGTTTGTTTTTGTAGTAATGTGCTTTCCCCCCCCAGCACACACAAAATGAATATTTTATATTTATTTTATATTTTTATAAATCCTCTCTCTTTAGCCACACCACACCTGCCAAATTTCAGAAAGTTTTTAATTTGAAAAAAATGCGAGTGAACTGAAGGAACCGAGAGTGTAGCAAGTGCACATCATTATCCAGTTTATATTTATATGCAGCTGGTGATCTCTGCTGTAGGTTTCGATGACCTCAGGCTCTCAGGGGTCTTCTGACAGAGGCAGGAAGACACAACAACTCTGCCAGGTGGGACCTGTGGCGGTTCTAGAGCTAATACATGGCAATGGGTGCTGTCTCATATTCTATACAGAGGAGCAGCCTGGGGTTGCAAATGAATCAACAGTGCCTTGCCCACCAGGGCATAGTATAGTTATTGTCATGCTTTGGTCACTCTAGATTGAATGAGTACATTTTAAGTCATTCAACGAGGAGCTATTGAAGGGCAAATGTGGTGCACGCAGCCACAGTAATGCCAGCTCCAACAGCATCTGTTGAAGTTGCTTCAAAAAAAGCTCCTTATGTTTGCATATTTATCTTCATAATAAAAGAAGAAAGAAAGGGAAAAGTAATAACAAATCAACATTGCCTTGCCTATCAGGGCATATTATCGTTGAAGCCGGGCAATGCCTAGCCAACCAGGGCATATTAGTCTTGAAAGAGGACAAGGTATAGCTGACCAGCAGGACATATTAGTCTTGAAAATAATTAAGAAGGGTGGGGGTGGGGGCGGGGGCAGGAGAACAAGCCAAGAAGAAGCTAATTAATACAGTAAAAAAGTTTGTTATTCAATTAATGATCTAGAAGAGTTGAATAGAGAAGGACTGGGTAGAAATGTATAAGAAGAAGCTGCACACGTGCGTGCGCACACGCACACACACACACACACACACCACAGATCTAACCGAACTTAAGAAACAAACACAACTCTAAACCAACCAACCCCCTCGCTCTCACTCTTGGGAAATGAACAAAGTCAGGCTTTCACCAAAATATATGCAGTATCCCCCCCCCCACCACTGTCACTGATTGGACACTGCTTGGTTAAGTTCAGCCCTAATTTGGCCATTCACCCAAGCTCACTCCCTCCTCCTCCTTCTCCTCTCTCCTTCCCCCTCCCCCTTCTTCCTCATCCTCCTCTCCCCCCCCCCCGATATTTCACATGTTGATACATTTTGGAGCCGGTGTGTCTGGGCTGCTCAGAACGCATCAGAAGAGCTCCAAATATATGAGGTGGACCATAGGCCCGCTTCACTTTGGGGCGCCTTGGTGCTGTTCTGACCTACCTCGTATCTCCCCTGAATCAGCCTGCTTTGCTTCGTTATTCAGGCTTCGGACTGAAGCAGTGCACAGCCCTAGAAAATATGTATATTAGGAGAAAATATGCACAAACATTAGGGGGAAATAGCTTTCAAAAAGTGTGCACACTAGGAAAACTGTCTACAAACATGCACATATTAGGAGAAATGAGTATGAATTTTCATCCAGACTTTTTTGTTCCTGAACTTGCAAACTGATGTGAAAGTGTGCTGAAATGAACTTATGGTCAGAAAAAAGTAAGAAACTGAGCAAAATCAAAATTGACAAATTTGCTCATACCTATGTCTGTCCCATTAACACAACAACCTGTGCTCAGTTGTTCATTCAACCTCTAGCAGCACCTAGCATCTACTAGCAGTTCAATATTATAAGAAGCTCATTGTGAAGATATCTGATGTCACACACACACAAACACATGGTCTTCTTCCTGCTGCAGAACTGGAATCATTCCATAAACCTTCAAATCTGCATGACAGTTTTTCAAACGGCAAGCTCTCCAGAGTGACTATGGTTAATGTAGACAGGAAAGAAAATTACCACCTGAAGCATTCAACAAACTACAGCTATGACTGGGATAGTTTGTATGAGCTGCAACTGTTTTGGATGGCTTGAAGAGTATGATTGATTTGCCATTTAGCAGAGGTACTTTAATATAATTAGAGCTACAGATAACCCTTAGTCCAACTATATTAACATTCTTTATAACAGGAAACAGAGATAATATATTGCCATCAATGGACTCTCTACTATTATAAGCAAGGCCTGTTGGTAGTACATTTAGATAATATGTCTAAACTCTTGCAGTAATTTATTTCTGCAAAAATAAGTTTGTAAACAAAGCTTGAGCCATAATTCACCATTTTTAAAAAAAATCATTCACCATTTCAAAAATCAAAACAACAAAAAGTGACAAGAAGCAAAGGACCAATAAACTCAGGCTGGCAAGGACAGATTCCATTCACATATCCAGAAGCAGAATGTATTAGTCCTGAAAGGAACTGAGCCAAATTTTACCATGATTTCCCTTGCAGGGGGTGTTTGCAATATATATTCACAAACAGGAAATTGTTCTTGGAGAAAAATGACTACATATTAATTTCTAATTGCAAGACAATAATTTTCTGGGAAAGGGAGGGTAAAGAAGGCATTGGTCTGACTAATATACACAAACTCCCTGCTACCAAGTGCAATTGATGAGACTTAAGTGAGCCTATAGTCGTTGGTTTTTAAGATGTCAGCTTTGGCTGACACATAACTGCATTTGATTCCCTTCTTCTGTGAGGAAACTGCTATCTCACTCACTAGTGTGAGGCAACTTTAAATTAAGGGTTGACATTTTAAGTCCTGATAATGGCATAAGATGTGCAGTACTGGTATTTGAGTTCAACATACTGGACATGAAACAGATGCTTAATGCTCGCTTCAGATGCACTGGGGAGATACATAGTTAAGAATGCAATGGAGGAAAAAGTACGGAGCACAATAACTATACTATGCCCTGGTGGGCAAGGCACAGTGGCACGGAGCACTTTTTATCAGCTTAGGCTGGTATACCAACTACGCCCTTATCTGGACAGAGATAGCCTAGCTACAGTTATCCATGCTCTGATAACTTCTTGTCTGGATTACTGCAATGCGTTATACGTGGGGCTGTCTTTGAAAACGGTCCGGAAACTTCAGCTGGTCCAAAATAGGGCAGCAAGATTGTTAACAGGGACTGGCCTGCGAGCTCATATTACGCCAGTACTTTTCCAGCTGCACTGGCTGCCAGTCCATTTCCGGGCCCGATTCAAAGTGCTGGTGTTAACATTCAAAGCCCTTAACAGCTTGGGGCCAGGTTACCTGAAGGATCGCCTCCTCCCATATGTGCCTGCCCAGACCTTAAGATCATCATCAGTGGCCCTTCTCCGTGAGCCCCTGCCAAAGGAAGTGAGGCGGGTGGCTACTAGGAGGAGGGCTTTTTCTGCTGTGTTACCCCGGCTCTGGAATGAGCTCCCTAGTGAGCCTGGCATCTACACTGTATTCCTTTCCACGCCAGGTGAAAACCTTTTTATTTTCCCAGGCATTTTAGCATTTTAGCTTTCTAAATTTTTATCTTTGCTGTTTTAAATCTGTATTTTAAACTCCTGCACTGCTGCTAGGTTTTATTGTGGTTGTATTGTTATATTGTGGTTTTAATGTTCTATATATTTTAAATTGTTTTACTGTGTGCTGTTTGGTTTTAATTTTTGTGAACCGCCCAGAGAGCTTCAGCTATTGGGCAGTATAGAAATGAAATAAATAAAATAAAATAAATAAAAAGTAGCAGTGGCATGTACTACAAGACACAGTTACCCACACTGCTTTCACCACACAGACTGCAACTAGGGATGTCAGAGAATTCTGTGACGGATCTCAGTGAGGCCAAATGCCAGTGCATTCGGCCCCCCGAAATCCATCACGGAATGGCCTGCCACCCCTCCGCCCCCCCATGGATCCCCCCTGGGATGAGACTTACCTGGGGCGGATGTTCCGGATGGCGGTGGCTCCAGCGGCGGCTTTGGCAGTGGCGGCGGCGGCAGCTGGTCTTCCGACCGGCTGCCACCGCCTCCATTTGCAGTCTGTGTGTGTGTGTGTGTTTTTCCCCCCATAGATGTGATAGGCTACATAAAGACTTACGTAGCCTATCATGTCTGGGTAAAAAAACAAAAACAAAATGTGTACGCAAATGGTGGCGGCTATGGCCACTGCCATTTGCATTCCTTAGAAAGGGGAATGCAAATAGCGCCCAGTACACGATTTGCATTCCCCTTTCTTTTCTTTGTCTTAGTCTACATAAATATTGACGTAGACTAAGATGAAGAAAAATAAGGAACGCAAATGGCGGCGGCCGTAGCCGCCGCCATTTGCGCACGTGTGTTTGTTTTTTTTTTTTACCCAGAGCCCTCCGTGGCCGGAAATCTGGCTGTGGACAGCCCTGGCCTGGGCCTGGCCGGCTGCTCCGCGGAGGCACCGCGGAGCACAGCTGGCCGTCGAGGATTCCGGGGGGAGGACCAGATCACCTCCCCCCGAGTCAAGGATTCCGGGGAGAGGGACGGAACACCTCCTCCCCTACCATGAATAGAATCCGTGGAAAGGTAAGTGACTTTCGTACATCCCTAATTAGGGATGTCAGAGAATTCTGCCTGAATTTTAAATGGGATCAAATTCTGACAAATCCGGTCTGCAGAATCCTCCTTGGAACAGGGCGGCCCGGTCGACCCAGACCGGAGCTCACGTGGACCCTTTTTTTTTTTTGTCTGCCAAATGGCAGATTTTACAAAAATAATAATGAAAAGAAATCTGTAAATCATAAATGGAGGAAGAACGCCAATGGCTTTACGCTTTTTACGAGGCATTTTCCCGAGGCTTTCTTTTGCTGGGGCTGAGTCTTGAAGTCCACGGAAATCCTCCATCTTTTCTGTGTATTATCTGTGGAGGTGAAGTCAGGTGTGGTCAGGCCAGGATAGGTCAGGTCTGGTGAGGTCAGGTCAGGTCAGGTGAGATCAGGTGACCGGGAGTTACATGGGGAATCCCCACGAAGGGCTTTACTCTTACAGAGACTGACGGCAGGCGTGCAAAAAGTATTTTTCGGTGGTACTTATGGAATTATTTACATAAGTTCAGGGAGCCAAAAAAAATGGGGGAATTCGGGGCATGCGGACGGCAGAATGGAACAGGGTGGCCCTCGGCTGTGCAGAATCCTCATGGAGTGGAGCCACTCCACGAGGATTCTGTGGGGAGGAACAGATCACCTCCCCCCCCCCCTGCGGATTCCCCACCGGAACGGACGGTGGGGAATCTGTACATCCCTATCCATCACTAGAAGGTATTTCTCCCCTTAATCTCTTTTGGGGGAGAAATAGGGCAATCTGCACTCTTGCACCAAATTACCATGGCACCTTCCTAACACAAGCTGAAAACTTGGCAGTTTTATTGCCTGCAAACTGAGATACATTGTGGCTCCATTTCCAGGTCCTTTCCCCTTGTATAGCATGCTGCCTGCATCAAACTTTCTGTAGCAGGAATTTTGCACATTCTTTCAGTCAATAGGGATGGCGGAGAATTTCTCCCCGAAACTTCGGGGGGCCGAGCGCCAACATGTTCGCCCCCCGAACAGGTTTCGGGGAGAAATTCTCTGCACCCCCCCACACCCTGCACCCCCCCCAGGACGGGACTTACCTTTCCCCAATGTACCTCCCGGCGGCGGGTCCCGGCGGCGGTTCGTCGGGTCTTCGTCAGGGGCGGGAGCGGCAGCCAGTCTTTCGACCGGCTGCCGCCACTGCCATTCCAATAAAAGAAAAAAAAACGCCCCCGTGATAGGCTACATGACGATTAACGTAGCCTATCATGGCTAGATCTGCAAAGTCAGATCATCACGTAGCCTATCACGGGTGACTTTGCAGATCTAGCTGTGATAGGCTACGTTAATCGTCACGTAGCCTATCACGGGGGCGTTGTTTTTTTTTTTACTTTTTATTTCGCGGCCGGGCGAGGCGAGGCACCTCCTCCCTGACCTGAATTTCGGCCGGGCGAGGCAGGAAGCCTCCCCCCCCAGCCTGAACTTCGCGGGGAGAGCAGCGAAGCGCCTCCCCCCCCACCGCAAAAAGCTGCGAGACCAGGTAAGTGACTTTCGTGCACCCGTATCAGTCAATAAAAAACCCAAAAACATTCAACCCAGAAATTTGGGGTGATGGGGGAGGGGATACATGAGTTTGAATTAGAGCTGTCAACAAATGTCCTCTTGAATTTTTCCACCTTCTTTGGGGGCAGAGAAATTTTGGAGACAATTTTGCCGAATTTCTCCAGGGGGAGGAGAAATTCCCAGGAAGGGCTCCTCATTGGCAGGGCTTGTAATACAGCTTCTTTCTTTTTTGGTAAGGGTTTTTTGGGGGGCAGGTGTTGTTTGTTTTTTGTTTTTTGCTGCAACAGCATCAACTGTGTTGGCAGGCTGGCCCCCATTTTGCATCCACCACAATGCGGGTGTGAGGGGGGTGGCATGTTGTCTCTAGCTTAGGGATGGGTGGATTCCCTACCTTTTATCTCTCCAGGAATCTGCCCATGGGGGGAGGCGATCCGTCCCTCCCTACAGAATCCATGCAAGCCAGCTCCATATTGTTGGTGATATGGCTGCCATTACTGTGCCGTATCTCTGAGGGATGACTCCGGATGCAAATGGCATAGTGGATGCCATTTGTGGCCACAAAGCTCTTAGATTAACCTAAATGCAGCTGTAAATGGCTGCAATTAGGTTAAACTAAGGGCTTTACAGCTGCAAGTGGCATCCACTATGCCATTTGCATCCAGAGTCATCCCTCAGCGATATGGAGCGTCCGCGGAATTGCCGCAGGGAGGATCCGGCTCCACAGGATTCCAGCGGGAGGTGCAGGTAAGGGATCCTTTCCTCTGTTGACTCCAGAGGCCGGATTCTTCTGAATCTGGCCTCATTGGGGTCCATGGTGGAATTCTCCACCATCCCTACTCTAGCTCAAGGGATGAAGTGGTGTCAGTGCTCTGCCAAAATCTGTACACCAACTTCCTGAACATTTTCTTCCCCCATGAAAGGGGCTTCCATCATTCTGCATCATTCAGGCTGTTTTATTATGTATTTTTGTGTTGTTTTTGAACGTACCTAATCACAACTAGCCTCCCAGTCTGCCTGTACCTCACGATCTGAAAAAAAAGCCCTATGGAGGAATTACCTCTCGGTGCCTTAAACTGGGCTTTAATTGAAGTGTAGGAAGCTGAGGAGGCTACAAGCTGCCAGAGAGATGATTGTACAATGAAAGACAGGACAGTTGTATTCATTCCTCAGCCACCTCCTAAGTAAAGTAAGCCCAAGAAACCTAAACCCAACCCTTGAGAATTTCTCTGAAATTTCTCTGAAATTTCTTCAATGTTGAATTTCTTTTTGAAAGCAATTTCTCGTCTCTCAAATTGAATGAGAATGGTCAAAGAGATGTGGGAGAAATTTTTGGCACAGCTCTAGTTTGAATCAATTCTGGAACAGCAAGGAATATAGAGGAAATAGAATTAAATGGATCAAAAACAGGGGTGCTAAACCTGTTTCAGCCCAAGGGCTGAATTCCATTTCATAGAATAGTTGGGTTGGAAGGGGACTACAAAGCCATCAAGTCCAACCCCCCCCCCCAGGGGTGTATTCCAGCAGTGGGCAAGGTGAAAGGCAAAGGGGATGTGGTCAGAAATACAAAAATACCAGCATGTTTTAGCTTAAAGCTTTTCCTGCCAGTAACTAAGCCTTAGAAGAGGCATCACAGCCTTCCAGAATGGGGAAAAAGCAGTGCAAAACAATGGGTGATCAGGGAAAGGATTGGGCCAGGGGAAGAGGAAGGGGGCATGGCCTTTTGGAGAACCCCAATAGATCTAATAGTAATATGTCCCCCTGGCCTGAGGTTCTGCACCCTTGATCTAAAATTAGGTGGGGTCAAATATGATATTATTGGCTTCAACTGGTGAAAACCAAAGGTCATTACACAACAGGAGAGAAGAAGGGGGGAAACCCCAAAACAAATCCACAATGAAGGATCAAATCAGATAATCTCCATCACTAATAAATAGGGATGTATGAAAGTGACTTACCTGTTTGCGGATTATGTTGATAGTGGAATCCTCAAATGGCTGGTTGTGCTCCACAGCAGCTCCGCGGAGCAGCTGGCCAGGCCCAGCCCAGCCAGGCCAGAGCCGTCCGCAGCCAGATTTCCGGTCGTGGAGGGCTCTGGGTAAAAACAAAACAAAACAACAACCGTGTATGCAAATGGCTGTGGCTACGGCCACCGCCATTTGCATTCCTTCTTTTTGGCTGTCATAATCTACGTAAACATTTACATAGACTATGACGGTGAAAATCAAGGGGAAATCTTTACGTAGGCTAAAACGGCGAATCAAAAGGGGATGCAAATAGCGCCCGGTATGCTATTTGCGTTCCCCTTGATTTTCACTGTCATAGTTTATGTAAATATTTACGTAGATTAAGACGGTAAAAAGAAGGAATGCAAATGGCGGCAGCCGTAGCCGCCGCCATTTGCGTATGCATTTTTTTTTAAAACCCACCCCCAACCATGATAGGCTACATAAAGATTTACGTAGCCTATCACATCTTTTCTTTTTAAACCTAGCCATGATAGGCTCCATAAATCTTTATGTAGCCTATCACGTCTTTTTTTTTTTCCCCAGAAGCATGGAAATGGCAGCGGCGGCAGCCGGTCAGAAGACTGCCTGCCACCGCCGCCACCGCTGGAGCTGCCGCCGGAGCCGCCGCTGGAGCCGCCGCCACCCAGAAGATCCGCCCCAGGTAAGTCTCATCCCGGGGGGATCCACGGGGGGTGGGGGGGTGGCAGGCCATTCCACCACAGATTTTGGGGGGCCGAATGCACTGGCATTCGGCCTCACCGACATCCGTGGCGGAATTCTCTGACATCCCTACTAATAAATATTATCATATATAATCCCATCTAATTTTCAAAACAGCTGTTGCAAAAATTGAGACTTGGTTTATAGGGTCAACAAAGATGATCAGGGACTGGAAACAAAGCACTATGAATAGAGACTGAAAGAACTGGGCATGTTTAGCCTTGAGAAGAGAAGACTGAGGGGAGATACGACAGCGTTCTTCAAGTACTTGAAAGGTTGTCACAGAGAGGAAGGCCAGGATCTCTTCTTGATCATCCCAGAATTCAGGACATGGAATAATGGGCTCAAGTTACAGGAAGCCAGATTCCAGCTGAACATCAGGAAAAACCTCCTGACTGTAAGAGCAATATGACAATGGAATCAATTACCTAGGGAGGTGGTGGGCTCCCCCACACTGGAGGCATTCAAGATGAGGGGTGGTGGCTGACAGCCATCTGTCACGGATACTGTGACTTGGATTCCTGCATTGAGCAGGGGGTTGGACTCAGTGGTCTTATAGGCCCCTTCCAACCCTACTATTCTATGATTCTTAGGGATGGGGGAGAATTTCTCCCTGAAACTTCGGGGGGCCGAGTGCCAATGTATTCGGCCCCCCGAAGTAGTTTCGGGGAGAAATTCTCTGCACCCCCCCGGGATGGGACTTACCTTTCACGAATGTCCCTCCCGGCGGCGGGTCCCGGTGGCGGTTCGGCAGGTCTTCGACAGGGGCAGGGGCGGCAGCCGATCTTTCGACTGGCTGCCGCCGCCGCCATTCCAAGAAAAGTTAAAAAAAAAAACGCCCCCGTGATAGGCTACGTGACGATTAACGTTGCTATTTGCGTTGCCCTTATTTTCGCCGTAGTCTATGTAAATCTTTACGTAGACTACAGCGACCAAATAAGGAACGCGAATGGCGGCTCCCTATGGGGGCCGCCATTTGCGTACGCGTTTTTTTTTTTTTAAGTCACCCGTGATAGGCTACGTGACGATTAACGTAGCCTATCACAGCTGATTTTGCAGATCTAGCCATGATAGGCTACGTAAATCGTCACGTAGCCTATCACGGGGGCGTTTTTTTTTTAACTTTTTATTTCGCGGCCAGGCGAGGTAAGGTGCCTCCTCCCCGGCCTGAATTTCGGCCGGGCGAGGCGGGAAGCCTCCCCCCCGGCCTGAACTTCGGGGGGAGCAGCAAAGCGCCTCCCCCCACCGCGAAGCAAGCTGCGAGACCAGGTAAGTGACTTTCGTGCACCCCTAATGATTCTATGAAGGTATTTGTTCTGTATGAGAAAATCATACAGATTTTCTCAAAAACTGACATCTGGGGACAAGAAAGAAAACTGGATAAACATCTCTGTCTAGGTGGGTCTGCACAATGGGGTGTACAGAAGATAATTAGGGATGTTGGAGAATTCTACCACAGACTTTCTTTAGAATCCGGCCCCCTGGAGTCTGTGGCAGAACAGGGCAATCCCCCCCTGCCACCCCATGGAATCCCCCTGGGATGGAGCCTACTTGGCTCCAGCGGTGGCTCCAGTGGTGGCGGCGGCTCTGGGTGGTCTTCCGGCTGCTGCTGGGCTGCAGCCGCAAATGGCAGCCGCTATGCTGGCCACCATTTGCATCCCTGCCAAGCCGTGATTGGCTACGTAAGTATCTACATAGCCTATCACGGCAAACGGCAGGGATGCAAATGGCAGCTGCTACACAAATGGCAGCCGCTATGTAGATACTTACATAGCCTATCACGGCTTGGTAGGGATGCAAATGGTGTGGTGGCTGCCATTTGCGTCCCTGCGGGGGCTGTGATAAACTATGTATATATTTACATATACATTTACATATATATTTACGTAGCCTATCAAGGCAAAAGGCAGCGGCTGCCATTTGTGTCCCTTCCTTTTGCCATGATAGGCTACGTAAATATATACATAGCCTATCACGGCCTCTGCAAGGATGCAAATGGTGGCTGCTACAGCAGCCACCATTTGTGGCCAGCACAACCCAGCAGCGGACAAAACTCTGGCTGTGGGCGGCCCCAGGCGGTGGCTCCGTGGAGTCACTGCGGAGCGCAGCCAGCCAGGGAGGATTATGGGGGGGAGGGACGGAGCACCTTCCCCCCACCGCAGATGCCCCCACCCGGAACGAGGTAAGGGATTTGTACATCCCTACAGATAATGACAGATCCACACACATAGAGATGCTGGTCCCATGGAACTTGAACACACCTTCTTGGTATATTAGATTCCATACTAATGCAAAACTGTAATTTTGGGATTCAACACATAATTCCCTGTAGGATGTAAAAGATTCTCTCCAACATCCTTTCATGCACGCATGCATGCACGGACACACGCACACACACACACAATTTGAGGCTACTGAAGCTGTACGTAGAGCTGTGTGCTAATGGATTTTTCCTTGGAATAAATTGAATCACATATTTTATCCCAGGTCATATTGTTAGTAGGGATGGTGGAGAATTTCTCCCCGAAACTTCGGGGGGCCTAGTGCCAACGTGTTCAGCCCCCCGAACAAGTTTCGGGGAGAAATCCTCCGAACCCCCCCCCCGCACCCCGCACCCCCCCCCCGGGATGGGACTTACCTTCGCCGAATGTCCCTCCCGGCGGCGGGTCCGGCCGGCGGTTCGGCGGCTGTTCGTGCGGGGTGGGAGCGGCAGCCGGTCTTTCGACCGGCTGCCGCTGCCGCCATTGCAATAAAAGAAAAAAAAAACGCCCCCGTGATAGGCTACATGATGATTAACGTAGCCTATCACGGCTAGATTTGCAAAGTCAGCCATGATAGGCTACGTCAATCATCACGTAGCCTATCACGGGTGACTTAAAAAAAAACAAAAAACGCGAGTACGGATAATGGCGGCCCCCATAGGGAGCCGCCATTCCCGTTCTTTATTTGGTCGCTGTAGTCTGCGTAAAGATTTACGTAGACTACAGCGACCAAATAAGGAACATGAATGGCGGCTCCCTATGGGGCCGCCATTAGCGTACGCGTTTTTTTTTTTTAAGTCACCCGTGATAGGCTACGTGAGGATTGACGTAGCCTATCATGGCTGACTTTGCAGATCTAGCCGTGATAGGCTACGTTAATCATCACGTAGCCTATCACGGGGGCGTTTTTTTTTTTAAAAAAGCAACTTTCAAGTTCGCGGCCAGGCGAGGCGGGAAGCCTCCTCCCCGGCCTGAATTTCGGCCAGGGCGAGGCGGGAAGCCTCCCCCCCCGGCCTGAATTTCAGCCAGGGCGAGGCGGGAAGCCTCCCCCCTGGCCTGAACTTCGCGGGGGGAGCAGCGAAGCGCCTCCTCCCCACCGTGAACAAGCTTCGGCGAAAGGTAAGGGACTTTCGTCCACCCCTAATTGTTAGGCAATATTGGGTTTTGTTTTGGAAACAAATCATTGGGGTTTGTTTTGGGGTTGGACTCAATGGTCTTATAGGCCCCTTCCAATCCTACTATTCTCTGATTCTATGAAAACAGTGGATGCGGTTATTAGGTTGGTCTGGGGGAAGGGATTACATCCTCTGGACAGAAATCAGACAATCTTGGCCATTCCCAGATTCTTCTAGGTCCATTTCCTTGTTAAAAGGTCCAGCATTGGTAAGGAGATACATCAAGGGAGGCATTAGTGCATGATCTCAGAAGAATGCAAATGTCCTTGTGAACAGATGGCAGGTTGCTCCATTATGTACAGTTAAGCACAGTTTATGCTGCCACCCTTTGAACTGGAAACTTACAAGCTCCCCCAGAAGTAACCGAGCATGCTGTTTGTGCATCAGTGCATGTGTGTGTGTGTGTGTGTGTGTGTGTGTGCATGTGCATATGAGACTCTGCTTGTCCTTCCATAGCCCAAGGCAACAAATGGCTTGTTCCTGATTTTCCTTTTAAGTGTGATTAGTAGAATCAGCAGTCAAAGTAACTGGAGTTGAGTATCTTGCAAGATGCAAGCTTCCTGGAAATGAACAGGAGGGGGACAGCAGAGAGATGTGCTGTGACAAAATTACAAATTATTTGAAAGAGAGAGACTGAATAAAAGGAGAAGAGGGAGGTGGGGAATCAAATCAGGAGATCAAGAGATAAGAGCTTAGAGGTAAATCAAAGCTCTAAAGTGCAAGATAAATGCTGAGGAGGTTTGGGAGAAGTGTTGCTGCCAGAACATACAATCTACTGTAGCTCTTTGCACTTTTATATCCAGATTATTGCTCACAGAAAGTTATCCTGGCTTCTGGGCTTTCTTTTTGTCTCTGGGATGATTATAATGACAGAGATTCCCTGTAGCCATTCTTGCTCTTGGCTGCACCATTTCCTCCTTGCACTTTCTGCTGTTCTTCCTGCATCTCTCATTATTTGTTCCGGCTTTCAAGAGCCCCATGGCAGCATTCTTAGGACAAAAGGCTACCATGACGCTCATCCCTATTTATCCTTCTCTGATGCAGGGTGAATTTGGGTCTGCTCCTGAATCGACTACATGAAGGCTCTTCTTCTTCTTCTTCTTCTTCTTCTTCTTCTTCTTCTTCTTCTTCTTCTTCTTCTTCTTCTTCTTTGCCTTTACTTTGCTTCAATCACCTTGAATGAAGCAGCAATTCCGTCCTTACATTTATCAACAGCCTCATCAACCAATAGCTTCCTATTATAAAATAAAAATATGTGCCTGTTATGTTTCTGCCAGCAAACCTGAGGCATGTTAGATATAAAACACCCAGGGAGACCTGTTGCTTATTACTTTCGAATCCCTGTGGTGAATGCAATGGAAAATTAGGCATCTGCCTCTGTAGATATGAACGGGGGGGGGGGATAAACCTAGGAACTTTTTGTTGTTGGTTGGTTCATTTCTATTATGAAATGCAGTTTTAGACAACAAAACAAAACTTGGACGTTTCAGATAGGAGTTCCTCAGTCTGAAAATGAATGGAATTAAAATTTGACTTAAGACTGTAAGGACTAGGGATGGTGCAGGCACTCAATTCTGTCTGGGAATCTGGTAGAACCCCTCCTGCCCACACCCTGAGCCCCACTCACCGAGACCCTGCCCCCACCTCCCCCTGCCTGCACTCGGCGAGTGGCCCACACTCACCCCGGCAGCCTCATCAAGCTCCACCTTCGCCTTTTTTTGGAAAAAAATAAAATGGAGATTGTAAAAATGCACATATTTGCAAAAATGTGGGGACCTGCAAGCAGGGACAGCGGCTGGGTGGGTGCCTGGAGAACCTGGATGGAGGCGGGTTTACACATGCCTAGTAAGAACTAGCCCAGGTTTAATATGATATTGCTTCCAGAGGACACAACTTGCGGTCTTCTCAAGCATGGTAAATGTGACTGACATACATAACACAATTCTGCTAGTTGCCACTGAATTTTACCAAAGCAAAATTTTGAGGCAAATTTTGAAGTTTCAGGTCAAATGAAATGCTTGAAGAAAGTAAAAAGGGTTTTGAGGAGACTATGAAAGCACCTGCACATTGCTATGGAGTTCCACTCCCAATAACTTTGGAGGTAAATACTCCCTATGCGCAGAAGGTACTGACTGCTACACTGGGAGTATCAGACAGAAGCAGATCCTTCAGTGCTGTTGCGAAAGGCAGAATGCTCCTAACCACCAACTCCCATCAAACAGCCATTACGGTCGGGCTGTTAACCAGCAATCTGTCTAACAAAGGTTCAATGGTCAGCCAACTTAACAGTACACTCTAGGAAAAAGATGGATGATGCTGCAACAATGTCAAATGTGTATCCTCATCATGAACTCCAGAAAATATCAATTGGAAAAAGAGTAAAAAGTCCCCCCCCCCATTTGTTTTGCAAACAGGATAAGTTGGACCCGAATAGCACTTCCCCAGAAGAAATTCAGTGGAATTTTGGAGCATCTCCACCTTTCCCCCCCCCCAAGGGGTACGGGGAATATTTTCAGGCAAACTCTGTTATCATAACCCTGCAGTTCAGAATGTTGATATCTATACCCTCATCATCTGATATTGTTTTCTCTATGTACTTCCTTGTTTTCAGTCATTGGAGGAAAGAAGACGCCTCGGGGCTACTCTGACCTACTTCGGAGCTCAACACAGCCCCTCCCCCCAGCACCCCAATTTGCTTTGGGATTCAGATTCAGATTCTGCTCTGAAGTGGTGCACAGTCCTAAAAACAATATTTAAAAGATAAAAATAGTCTGACAGTGGAGCAAAAAATCTGGAGGAGTGGTCTGCCATATATATTTTGAAATTGTCTTTGAATTTCAGGTATATGTGACATAAATATGAATTATGCCACCTTAGCACCACTGAACCACAGAAAAAAAGGACATGGACACTATGATTTGTTGCTTGATTAATTAAAACACACACACACAACAACACAGAAAGTTCTTCTAGCATGCCATTTTAAGGATTATAGCAGCTTTCTTACTTTCTCAGTAAATGTGTTTCCTCCGCATTGTTATTTTTGTGCGTGTGAGTGTTGTATTCTTGTCTGCCCTGGCCTCCAAACAGAAAGGCTAAATCCAAACAAAAGCTGTATGTTTTCAATACTGGTTTTTAAATGTTTTCTAGTGTAATTGTTTGTTGTTGTAACTGTTGTTTGGAAATGAACTTTTCATGTCAGTTTGCTGGGATCAAGCAAATTTTAACCAGACATGGCAGTGAGGAAAATGGATTTTTTCTTTAAGTGTAACATGTCAAACTGTAAGCAAATTCATACTAGAATTGACGTTAGCAAACACTGACAACTACACATTTATCTTGAAAAAGTGGGAGGTGAACCAATCACATCTATATATGCAACTGGCATTGTGTCTCAAATTATACATCAATATCCCATACTGAACATTATTTAAATGCGCACAGAAGAGCAGAAGAAATATCCTCCCAAAGTTATCATGTTGAAATGACCTTCAAGCTTTTAATTTTTTGGAGCACTTTGTGGAACTTGACATAAAGGACCAAAGTTGATGGTGGAAGGTCAAATTGTGTAGAATTGCCAATTGTGGGCCCAACATAAAAACCAATTTTAGGGGTTTGTGAGACTTGAAGTGAAGAGGCAGCTGGGGAAGTTAAAGTGAGACTTGAAAGTGAGCCATTAGTGACTTGCAGTTGCTTAAATGGCCGCAGAAGCACTTTTGCTAACAGAAATAGATCAGAGATTTGAAAATATTGTAGAAAATGTGAAAAGCCAATGTGTCATTCAACTGGACAGTAATAGAAGTTTTACACTCATCTTTTCTTCAATGTGTCGAAACTCCAAAGATACTAGAATTTTGTGGATATGCCTATGACCAAGGATAAAACTTAAAACAATAGTTTCCCTTCCTTCCTTCCTTCCTTCCTTCCTTCCTTCCTTCCTTCCTTCCTTGTATCTTTCAGCCTTCTTACAATGAAACAACTGCAGTGTCTGAAGTTCAGAGATTAAACAAGTAGAACAAATAATTGTGACATTGACAAGTGATCTGACCAATAGTTAAAGAGAGTGGTTATAAATATCTGTTGGATACAGGTTTATGCTGGATCAACTGCACTGATGGAAGGGCATTTCCCCACACACCCCTTCCCATGGCAGCCCCTTCAGCCCCCTGAGAATGCTACAAAGAGAATCAGGAATCCCTGCTGTGGAATCCCTGCTGCACTATCTTGCAGAGGGAAGATAATGGTAGGGATGGCCAAGAATTCTGCCACGGAGTCCAGTGAGGCCAGATTCTTTAGAATCCAGCTCCCTGGAGTCTGTGGCAGAATGGACTGCTCCCCCTGCCACCCCATGAAGTCCCCACGGACTGGATCCTACCTGCCTCTGGCAGGTCCGGATCTGGCCGCTGCAGTCTCCTGCTCCAGTGTGCAGCCGTGAATGGCGTCCTGCGTAGGGGATGCCATTTGCATCCCTCCTTTAGCCGTGATAGGCTATGGAAATATTTCCATAGCCTATCATGGCTACAGGGGGGACACAAATGGCATTCCCTATGCAAGACGCCATTTACAGCCACAGCAGCCCAGCAGCGGATGGAGGTTCGGCTGCAGATGGGCCCGGCTGGCGGCTTCACGAAGTCGCTGCAGAGCGGCGCTGGCCAGGGAGGATTC
Organism: Heloderma suspectum; assembly: GCF_057233095.1. Classification (NCBI taxonomy): domain Eukaryota; kingdom Metazoa; phylum Chordata; class Lepidosauria; order Squamata; family Helodermatidae; genus Heloderma; species Heloderma suspectum. The sequence goes on along the minus strand of NC_139460.1, from coordinate 53,262,807 downwards.
CGGGGGGGGAGGAACGGATCGCCTCCCCCTACAGCAGACCCCCCCCACAGACGCAGGTGAGTGGGGCTTCGTACACCCCTAGATAATGGATCTAATCTAACATGGGCATATCAAACACAGTTCTAAATTCCTTAATAATGCATAATTTAGCACAAATCCAGAAACGGGCACCAACCCACTTCCCAACCGTATATGCTGGGAATTATGTGGTCGAGTTTCCCGTATTTGGGGAAATTGCAGGGGTCAGCACACCCAGAGTGCAATGGGTGAGTTCTACCGGCTCTTGTTCAAATCTTCACCAAGGTTGGCCATAGAATCCCTCTCCAAATGTCTGGAGACGGTGACTGGATGGGGAGGAATAAGCTGAAGCTGAACCCTGACAAGACCAAGGTACATTTGGTGGGAGACAAGAGGAGGTTGGGGGATGTTGACCTGGTGTTGAATGGGTATGGTTACCCTTGAAAGACCAGGTCCACAGCCTGGAGGTCATTTTAGACTCCCAGCTGTCCATGGAGGCTCAAGTGTCAGCTGTGAGCCAGACAGTGCTGTATCAACTCCATCTCATATGGCGGCTGCACCCCTACCTTCCTGACTGTCTGCTCCCATCGGTAGTACATGCCCTGGTCTCCTCTCATCTAGACTACTGTGATGTGCTCTACGTGGGGTTACTCTTGAAGATGGTTCGGAAGCTGCAGCTAGTACAGAATGTGGCAGCTCGCCTGATTAAAGGCAGCCGCTGTCATGATCTCATCACTCCAGTGCTGAAGGAGTTACGCTGGTTACCAGTTGTTTTCTGGGCCAAATTCAAGGTGTTGGTTTTGACCTTTAAAATCCTATATGGGTCCGGCCCAGCCTATCTTAAGGAGCACCTCCAGCAACACCAGACAGGCCCCTCAACAAGATCAGCCTCAGATGGGCTTCTCTCTGTCCCATCAGCCAGGACAGCTAGGCTGGTGAGGATGAGGGAGAGGGCCTTCTCTGTGGTGGCCCCCACTCTGTGGAACTCCCTCCCTAGGGAACTCCACCATTCCCCCTCTTTAATGAGCTTCTGCCATGCATTGAAAACATGGTTGTTCAGGCAGGCATTTGGCGTGGGCTAGGAGATCTTTAGAAAATGATGTTTTAATGTGTAATTTTATTGTTTTTAAACTGTTTGTATTATTGTACATCGCCCAGAGTGGCCGGATGACCGGCCAGATGGGCGATTAAGAAATTAAATAAATAAATAAATAAATAAATAAATAAATGTGTGTTGTTGTTTTTTCAGGTTGCAATCTTAAACTCACTTATAAGGAGTTAAGCCCCACTGAACACAGCAGGGCTTCTTCTGACCAATAAAGTTTGTGTGTTCATTCATTCATTCATTCATTCATTACATTTACATCCTGCCTTTTCCTCCGAGGAATGCAAGGTGATGTTCATGATCTTCCACCACTCCATTTTATTCTCACAACAATCCTGTGAGGTAGGCTAGGCTGAGAATCACCCAGTGAGCTTCATGGCTAAGCGGGGACTTGAACCCAGGTCTGCCTTCCCTGTCCAACTGCTACACTCTAACCTCTGTACCACATTGAGTCTGCCAATCAAACCTACACTAATGAATGACAATGTAGATATTGCATTATATTTTATAGGGCATCTACTTCCCATTCCCACAAAAAAAAGTAGCTAGGGGTTGATGTTTAAACTTGAGATGTCAAATTATGTTGCAAATATATAAATGCAGTCTCTGAGTGCCCAAGAGAGACATTTCATTACAGTGTGTTTCCCATAGTACCTGCCCACCCCCATTTAAAAAAAACATGTGGGGGTTAGCTTTGGTGAAAACATACAGTTGTGTCTTGAACATGCTCACCAGCTTGCATTCCAACATTTCAATCTTCAAAGGGGATATCACCTAGCAATGTCATGTTACGTCCAATGTATTGTTATGTGCAGTGCTTCCAACGATGAGAATTCTGGAGGTGCAAGTGGAGTGGGTTAGTTGCAGGGGAATAAGACACTGGGTTTGGAATGAGACACTGGAAGCTTATGGCATGTCTATAATATATGGTTTATTTAGACATATATCCAGGTGAAGCAGTGATGTGGATTCAGTAGGGATGTCAGAGAAATCCGCTGTGGATTCAAATGAGGCCAGATTGTTTGGAATCCAGCCTCGGGAATCCGCAGTGGATCGGGACCACTTACCTCTGCTCCAGGTGGAGTGGAGGCGGAAAGGCACTCGGCTGCTTCTTCCATTCAGAGCTGTTCGCCTCCTACCTGTCCCTGCCAATTGCCTTAAAAAAAATGTATTTTTTTTTAAAAATAGTGATCGGGAGGATGTGCCCATAGACTTATATGCAAAATAGAGCAGTGAATCTTGTGTATAAGCCTATGGACACATATACTTATACGCAAGATTCATGACTCTATTTGCATATAAGTCTATGGGTACATCCTCCCTGTCACCAATTTTTTTTTTAAAGACTTTTTTTTTTTTTTAAAGGCAATCAGCAGGGACAGGGAGGAGGTGAACAGCTCTGGCTGGCAGGAGGGAAGGTGAGCACCCCCAAGCCAGTTCCCCCGCGGAATCTGAGTGGAGCAGAACTGCTCTGGAGGATTCTGAGGGGGAGGAATGGATCACCTCCCCCCCCACGGATTCCTCACCAGAACAGATGGTGGGAAATCTGTACAGCCCTAGGATTCAGAGCATCATTAACTGTCCAATGGACAGATTTTTGGCTTCTCCATTAGGTCTCTAGGGGGGTCCTTGCATTCTGAAGATGCTTCTAGGGTTCCAACCCAGCTCTGTCTCTGACTCTCTCCAACTGCAACTAACCTAAGCTTCTTTCTTTTTTCTTACCCTCACACTCAATTACCACATTCTTTAGGGAAGGGGAAAGTAAGCCCCCTTCCAGCAGGGTAACCCCCCTTCCAGGGCCATCGTTGAGGTCCATCACGACTAGGCCAATTTCCTTAACAATAGGGAATCTGGCAAGTTAAACATGCCCAACCAGTTTGACCTCTTTAGCAGTATTTCCATCTCTCTCTTTCACTCACAGGGTGGGGATGTGGGCAGGGAGATGGTTGATTGTTCCAGAACTATTAGCAAATCCAAGGATCTGACCAGATATGCCTCAGGCAATCTACAGAAATCCTAGAGTCAAGAGTCAATGAGTTGGAAAGTACCCTTTGGAGGACATCTAGGCCATCCTCCAAGCTTGCAACAATATTATGCCTTTTCCTCTCTCCTCTGAAAACATTTAGCTGCCATTATAACTTACAATTTACTCAGTCAGCAATGCATCACAATGGCCAGTTTGGCTACTTTTGTCTTTTCTTTTTTTACAAGTCTTCCTTCATGCAAATTTGCGTTAAGCATACCTGAAATGCAAAGAAAACAACATATATTGGACAGGCTTCTTTTTCTCTTGGTCTGTTGACAGACTACTTTAGCAGTCTTCTTGATTATTTCATATTTCTCAAGGGTTGCCAAGGTGTTATCACACAAAGTATTGTTTCATGCAATGTAATAACACAAAATGTTTTTTTTTTTTTAAGGGCAAACCATACCACACAGTTAACTAACACACACACACACACACACACACTGAAGTTCTACAAATAAACTAAATATTGGAACTTTCTTCCCAGGAAGACCCATCTATCACCCCCCCCCCCATTAGCATTTCATTGGCAGACAAAGACTTGGGGCCAAAGTAGACATGTGAGGTGTAGGAAACATTATAGAAAACACAGCACACAGGAAGTGAGGAGTGAACTCTTCTCTACCTAGCATGACCAGAGCTAATTTGCTCCCCCTACCACCAGCTACCTATCCCTACCAATGGGGAATTCCCCCCCCCCACTGTTCTAGCTGCATTGTAGGGGCTGAAATTGGCTCTGATTATGCTTGGGAGGGAAGAGGAAAGCCTGTCCTCCCATGCTGCATCCCTACTCCTCCCTCACACTTATAATTATGTAACCAAAAACATGATATATATCTATATGCTAAATGTCAAGAGAACATCTAGTTTGGTTCTCACTTGTTTAGACTGGTCCAGAGTGATTTGTTTCTGAGGATAGTTTTTAAGTGGCTGCAGTTTGATTCCTCTCTTGTTTTTATCTGATCACCGTTTTGATAAATTGTTTATGTTAATTGAGGGTTATAGCCAGTTGTGCCTTCTACTCTACTCACGGAAGGTGCTTTTATCTAACTAAGGCTTCTATGATCGGAAAGAAGAAGGGAATCATTTTCGCTGATTCCCCTTGCAGCCTCCTGCACCCACCTCCAAATCTGCTGCAAATGGTCGGTGGACCCTTTGGAACAGCATGGGAGGTGGCAGTGGAGGCTGTAGAAGAAAGGGAAAATTTGGAAAAAAAATCTTCTCCCTCCTCTTTCTTATCATGAAAACCTCCACGGGATCAAAGGAATTTCCATCACTGGAGGGACACAATGGTATACAACCCCGAAGTTTTATCTGTCTGTGATATTTGCTTTACTTCTGTTGTTTTATTGTATTTGTATATTGCTTCTGCTTTTCTTAACCACCTTGGGCACCAGTATGTGGAAATGTGAGACATATTAGTGTAAAGAAGATAAATAAATGGTTTGTCAAGGGGAAATTATACTACGTAGTATGGTTTCCACAGTGGCCCACAGCAAATATACAATAATGCAAGGGTTCTTCCAGATGGAGGGTTCCTAGTGCTAGCAATCAAAAGGCATTGTTCATCTTTTTGATGAACATTGGTCATCGCAGGACACGGAATAATGGGCTCAAGTTACAGGAAGCCAGATTCCGGCTGAACATCAGGAAAAACTTCCTGAGTGTCAGAGCAATACGGCAATGGAACCAATTACCTGGGGAGGTGGTAGGCTCTCCCACACTGGAGGCCTTCAAGACGAGGCTGGACAGCCATTTGTCAGGGATGCTCTGACTTGGATTCCTGCATTGAGCAGGGGGTTGGACTCGATGGCCTTGTAGGCCCCTTCCAACCCTACTATTCTATGATTCTATGATTCTATGATCTACTCCATCTTTTCTGCCATAACAAGTTTCTTCTGGTGAGCAAAAAGATGGAAGAAGCAATGAGTAAGCACTGGAGGAGGGCTACAAATTGAAGATGATGACACTCGGACCTCTCCCCAGTAAAATTCTGTGAATGAGGCAACATGATTGCACAATAAAATCCACATCTGGAAGCACCCCAGGAGAATGAGATTGTAATGCCACTCGTAGGGATGTACGAATTATGCTCATACCGTTCCGCTTGACTTCCGCAGTTTGTGTCCTCTGTCCCTTTGCTCTGGCCGCAAGCCCCCGAAATCCTCTGGGTTTTTTTCAGCCTCAGAAGTTATGTAAATAAATCTGCATAAATTTCGAAAGTTACATAAAATAAATCTCGGAAGATACATAAAATCCTCCGCACCCAACAGCCACCCATCCCGTTCCACCATTCCACGAAACACTATTCTTTGTAAATATTTATGTAGTTTCCGTTGGCCTGAATTGACCTTATGTAACTTCCACTGCACTCACCATTGTTTGTTGTGATTGCTTACGTATTTTCTCCCTAAAGGAACTTCTCCCCTGTAACTTCTGCCGCACTCGCCATTGTTGTGATTGCCTTGGCTGGAACTTTCCCGCTATTTCGTAATTGTTTATGTATTTTTTCATTGCCGCCTGGCTGGAATGTTTCCTGCCCTCTGTGCGCTCCCCCGCTATCTTGTTTTCTTGGACAGGGACAAGGACTGTGATTTTATTAATTTCTGTGTATTTGTGCTTGATGTTCCTCGCGTTTACTGGTCTTGTTAACCTCAGAAAAATATCTCCCAAATAAAAAAAAAACAGGGCTACAGTTCCGCTTCTGCAAAATCTGTCGTCAACTTCCTGCTAACTTCCTGAATGTCGTCTGCATCTGAGTTTGCGTCTGCATGGTGATTTGTGGGTGGAGTTCTGTTGTGTGGTGGTGGTTGTGTGTTAGTGGTGGTGCTTATTGGATTTGCTTGTGTCAGTATTGTTTGTGCATTGTGGTGTTTTTGTCTGGTTTGGTCTGTTTGTGTGTGTAGTTAAGTGGTGGTTGTGTGTGGCTATCTGGTGTGTGTGTGTGTTTGTGTATAGTAGTGTGGCTGAACTAAAATGGCTGCACCAGTGCTTGGCAGGAGGTGGGACCATGAGGAGACCAAGGCCCTCCTCATTAACATTAGGAGTAGTGAGGTGGTGGCAGCGCTGTTTGGCAGCTGCTCCTGCCGCAATGAAATTTATTGGGGGTGGATAAAGAGGAGGATGGAGGGAGCGGGCCACCATCGGACGACGGGACAATTACAGTCCAAATGGAAAGCGTTGAAGCAGTCCTTCATCAGGGAGGGGATGGCTGCTGCTGAGAGGGGGGCACCGCTGTTGAACCCCCCTGCCTACTACTGACATATCCATAGAGTGTGGGTCAAGGCAGGCCAGCCCCCATTTCTGCAGAGGCATATGCCTGGTAAGTTATATTTATCCCATCCCATCATCAAGCTTAAATAAATATGAAGACAAGGATGTGTATCGAAAATGAAGCTATCTCTTTGTGGTCTCAGGTGGAAACAAACAAAGCCTGCAATCCTATGCTTGTTGAACTTGGACAGAAAACGGTCCCATCATCTTCCGGCCACTTTGGCTGGTTGAAGGGATGCTGGGAACTGCATTGCTTTTTCCTGTGCAACCACATGCATAGGATTATGCAGGCCTGGCTACAACTCATATTACACACTGACACTCTGTCCATTTCCAGGGAAATGCTGCTGCCGGTCTCTGCACAGTGCACACAGGGGGACTGGCACCAGCCCAGCAGCAACAAGACCAGCCTCTCGGTGTGTGCACGTCATCCTTCTTCATGTAGTGATTGCTGAATTTTTGCACCCCACCCACCCCACCTTTCTACCAAGACATTGGCACTGAAGTCAACTCATGAGCAAGTGTTGATCTGAGAGCTTGGAGATCTGGGTATAGTCCACTCAGCCATGGAAGCTTGCTGGGTGACTTTGGCCCAGTCAGAAAGCCCCAGCCTACCTCAGTGTTGTTGTTGTGAGCATTAAATAGAGAGGAAGAGGATAATGTGAGCCACCTTGGGTTCCTTGCACTAGGAAAAAAGGTGGCATTTATGCAATACATCAATAGAATAAATAAATGCCATGGCATTGCAAATGTAGAAATGGGGTGACTAGAAGTGCAATCCTGTGCATGTTTACAGAAGTCCAACAGTCCCCATCGCGCCAAAACTATCAGTACTGTATAATCTGCCTCCCTAATTATCACCTCATCATTAGACTTTGTGGTGGGAGGACAGAATCAATGGTTCTTATGGTAGTAGGGATGGTGATAGACAGATCAATGACTGACTGTGGTTTTGTTCACTCACCACATATATAAATGCATTCATTCTGTTACTGTGACATCCCACAGCTGCGCATCGTGCCTTGCTGGTGGAGGAGGCACTGAGGGCTGCAGAGAGGGAGAGGATAGAGGAGGAGGAGGAAGAGGAAGAAGAGGAGGAGGAAGAAGAGGAGACCCAGGAGGAGATCCAAGAGCACCAACTGCAAACAGAGACAGCAGCAAGAGGAGCAGCATCTGCGGAGGAAGGCCACCCTGCTTCCACAGATGAAGCCCCTCCTCTTGTGCTCCTGAGGCATCTCTTGACAGATGTCCAGAGGCTCAGCAGGACCTGTAAGTAGTACTACAGAATGGCACCTGAGCTAACAACTCTGCCTGCAAGATGGATATTACAATTGTGCTTTATTCTAGGGATGTACAAAAGTCACTTAACTGTTCGCGGATTATGCTGATGCTGGAGGGGAGGCGCTCCGTCCCTCCCCCCCCGAATCCTGGCTGGCCGACTCCACTCCGCAGGGATTCTGCGGAGCCGCCAGCCGGCTCCGCCAGCAGCCAGACATCTGGCCGCTGGTTAGCAGAGACGCAAATGGCTGCGGCCGTAGCCGCCGCTGTTTGTGTCCCTGCAGTCAGCCGTGATAGGCTACGTAAATGTTTACGTAGCCTATCACAGCTGATAAAAAACCAAAAACAACGCGCATACATAAATGGCGGCGCCCATGGATGCCGCCATTTGCGTTCCTTATTTTGGCATGTCTTAGTCTACGTAAACATTTACATAGACTACGGCGAAAATAAGGGGAATGCAAATTCCCCTTATTTTCGCTGTAGTCTTCGTAAATGTTTATGTAGACTAAGACATGCCAAAATAAGGAACGCAAATGGCAGCACCCATGGGCGCCGCCATTTGCGTATGCGTGTGTGTTTTTTTTAATCAGCCGTGATAGGCTACGTAAACATTTACGTAGCCTATCACAGTGTTTTTTAAAATTTAGCCGTGATAGGCTATGTAAATCTTTACATAGCCTATCACTTTTTTTTTTTTAAACTTGGAAATGGCGGCGGCGGCAGCCGGTCAGAAGACTGGCTGCCGCCGCCACCACCGAACCGCCTCCAGAGCCACTGCCACCAGGAAGATCCGCCCCAGGTAAGTCCCATCCCGTGGGGGGGTGGGGGGCAGGGGCTGTTCCACCACCGATTTCGGGGGACCGCATGCGCTGGCATTCGGCCTCCCCAAGACCCGTGGCGGAACTTTCGTACATCCCTACTTTATTCTTCTCTTTCTACACACAGATGATGACCTTCAAATAAGGGTGGAGGCCATAGAGCGGGAACTGCATCCTCCTCCAAACTGAGGCCTGCAGCCAGCCAATGCCCAGCCCAATGTTAGAATTGTTTCTGTGTTTTGTTTTGATCTGTTCTGTTTGTATATAAAGTTCTTTCTAAAAACAAGTTAACAATTCCTTGGTTCAAGTCCACAGATACAATTTTTTAAATCAAGATCATTTTACACAATGATCTCTGTGTTTGCTTACTGTTAAGTGCAACAAGAATGCTTTCCAAGCCAAACAAGCCCAGCTGCTGTTAGGGATGTACGAAAGTCACTTACCTTTTCGCGGAATTGATTTGCGGTGGAGGGGAGGCATGCCATCGCTCCCCCTGGAATCCTCAACGGGGGGAAGGCAATCCGGTCCTCCCCCCCGGAATCCTGCCTGGCTGGCTCTGCTCCACGGTGGCTCCGCGGAGCAGCCGTCCAGAGCCATCCGCAGCTGGACTTCTGGCCATGGACAGGCTGCTGCGGATGCAAATGGCAGCCGCAGTAGCGGCCGCCATTTGCGTCCAGCCAGGCTGCCATGATAGGCTACATAAGTATTTATGTAACCTATCATGGCTGGGAAAAAAAAAAAAAAACAGCTTACGCAAATGGCGGCGGCTATGACGGCCACCATTTGCATTCCCTATTTTTTGCCATTTTAGCCTACGTAAATATTTACATAGGCTATTATGGTGAAAAAAAAGGGGACCGCAAATAGCGTAGCGGGCGCTATTTGCGTTCCTTTTTTTTTCACCATAATAGCTTACGTAAATATTTACATAGGCTAAAATGGCGGGGGGAAAAGGAACGCAAATAGCGCCCATTACACTATTTGTGTTCCCCTTTTTTTTCACCGTAATAGCCTATGTAAATATTTATGTAGGCTAAAACGGCAAAAAATATGGAATGCAAATGGCGGCCGCCATAGCCGTCACCATTTGTGTACGCTTTTTTTTTTTTGCCCAGCCGTGATAGGCTACATAAATACTTACGTAGCCTATTATGGCAGCCTGGATGGACACAAATTGTGGCCGCTACGGCAGCCGCCACGGCGGCCACCATTTGCATCTGCAGCAGCCCAACCCACAGCCATTTTTTTTTTTTTTAATGGCTTGCCATGATAGGCTACGTAAAGACTTATGTAGCCTATCATGGCAAAGACCAGGATGTAAATGGCAGCCACAGTAGCCGGTCAAAAGACCAGCCACCACCGCCACCGGAGCTGCCTCCATCCAGAACATCCGACCCAGGTAAACCTCGTCCCGGGGGGAATCCATGGGGGGGGCAAGGGGGGGCAGGCCGTTCCACCATGGGTTTCAGGGGGCCGAATGCCAGTGCATTAGGCCTCACTGAAATCTATGGCGGAATTCTCCGCCATCCCTAATTAGAACTATACATACATTTGGGGAATCAGAATAATACTAACATTCAGAGGGTAAAGATACACATATACAGTCAATAGCGAAGTACACTGGGATGCATAGAAAATTGTGCTTGTGTGTAGTAGGGATGTACGCTGTTGCATAGTCCACCACATACAGTCGGCCAGCGCAACTGGACTCTGCATGTGAGTTATTATAAAGCTCCGCCACATATTGCCAGTGCTTTGGGCTCTGCCCAGGCCAAACAGGGACTGCTTGTTTGGACAAAGTTCTGAGGGACACCTCAGTGTGACCACACACACAATTACATGATTCTGCCTCATTGTCCCTCAGAACTTTGGATCACATTAGCAGCAGTATCATCATCCAAGGGGTCCTCCTCGTCACTTGATGACTGCTCTACTCTGCTGACAGCTGGTGGTGGTGGAGGGAGGTGCTGCTCGGGAATTCATTCCCTGTTGGAGCGTATGAAGGCAAGGGTGGAGACATGTTCTGGTGTGAGTCTACTTGGGCGGGTAGTGACGATGTTGCCAGTGGTGGAGAAAAGCCTTTCAGAGGCCACACTTGATGGAGGGCAAGACTAGGGATGTACGAAAGTCACTTACCTTTTCGCAGCTTGGCTTCACGGTGAGGGGGAGGCACTTCGCTTCTCCCCCCGAAGTTCAGGTGAGGGGGGGGAGGCGTCCCACCTCGTCCGGCTGAAATTCAGGCCAGGGAGAAGCGTCCTGTCTCACCGGCCGCAAAACAAAAAGTGAAAAAAAAAACCAGTGATAGGCTACATAATGATTAATGTAGCCTATCATGGCTAGATTTCCAAAGTCAGCTGTGATAGGCTATGTAAATCGTCACGTAGCCTATCACGGGTGAATTGGGGGGGGAAAGCACGTATGCAAATGGCGGCGGCCCATGGGTGCCACCATTTGCATTCCTTATTTTGGCACGTCTAGTCTATGTAAAGGTTTACGTAGACTACGGCAAAAAAAAGGGCAACGCAAATAGTGTTCCCATATTTTCGCCGTAGTCTACGTAAATCTTTACGTAGACTAGACGTGCCAAAATAAGGAACGCAAATGGTGGCGCACATGGGCTGCCGCCATTTGCATACCTGCTTTTTTTTTTCCCCCAAAGTCACCCGTGATAGGCTACGTGACGATTAACGTAGCCTATCACGGCTGACTTTGGAAATCTAGCCGTGATAGGCTACGCTAATCGTTACGTAGCCTATCATGGTTGTTTGGTTTTTTTTACTTTATTTTGTAATGGTGGTGGCGGCAGCTGGTCAGAAGATCGGCCGCTGCCCCGCCCCCACCGAACCGCCGCCAAACCGCCTCCGGGACCCGCAGCCAAGAGGGACATTCGCAGGAGGTAAGTCCCATCCCGGGGGTGGCGGGGGGGGGTGGCGGAGAATTTCACCACCAATTTCGGGGGTCCGAATGCGTTGGCATTCGGCCTCACCGAGATTCGTGGAGAAATTCTCAGAAATTCTCCGCCATCCCTAGCTAGGGATGTTGGAGAATTTCTCCACGAGTCTCGGGGAGGCCGAATGCCAACGCATTCGGCCCCCCAAAATTGGTGGTGAAATTCTCCGCTCCCCCCACCCCCCTGGGATGGGACTTACCTCCCTCGAATGTCCCTCTCAGCGGCGGGTCCCAACGGCGTTTCGGCGGCGTTTCGGCAGGGGCGGGGGCGGCGGCCGGTCTTCCGAACGGCTGCCACCGCCGCCATTACAAAATAAAGTTAAAAAAAAAAACACGTGATAGGCTACGTAACGATTTATGTAGCCTATCATGGCTAGATTTCCAAAGTCAGCTGTGATGGGCTACGTAAATCGTTACGTAGCCTATCACGGGTGACTTTGAAAAAAAAAAAAAAGCTATTTGCGTTGCCCTTATTTTCGCCGTAGTCTACATAAATCTTTACGTAGATTACCCGGTCCAAAATAAGGAACGCAAATGGTGGCACCCATGGGCACCGCCATTTGCGTACGCGCTTTTTTTTTTTCAAAGTCACCCGTGATAGGCTACGTAACGATTTACGTAGCCTGTCACGGCTGACTTTTGAAATCTAACCGTGATAGGCTACGTAAATCGTTACGTAGCCTATCACGGGTGTGTGTGTGGGGTTTTTTTACATTTTCTTTTTTATTTCGCAGCCGGGGAGACGGGGCGCTTCTCCCGGGCCTGAATTTCGGCTGGTCGAGGTGGGGCGCCTCCCCCCCAGGCCTGAATTTTGGCCGGGCGAGGCGGGGCACCTCCCCCCCCCGGCCTGAACTTCGGGGGGAGAACCGAAGCAAGCTGCGGGACCAGGTAAGGGACTTTCGTCCATCCCTATGCATCGCATGGCTAAACCACGTTCAGTGCGTTGTGCACTGTTTGAACCTTGTGGTGCATTCCGGATTGAGCAACGCATCTCCTAAAATAGGCAAGCTACTTAAGGTGGCCCGATACATTTGCACCCACTTCAGGCAGTCCTGCTCAACAATGGAGGGAATCGACGCCATCCAACGTAGCCGTGGCCTTCCAGAACAAAATTCATTTTGGATGTATGCACACACTGGAACAGCACATTGCATATGCTACAGAGACTCTGTGAGCAGAGAGCAGCTATAAATGACTACACTACTGAGAAACAACACCACTCCAAATTTTTTGTCACACCACATCAGTGGCTCTGGATGCAAGACCTGGTGGACATTTTAAACATATTTGATGAATGCACAATGTTACTGAGTACAGACTATGCTACACTGGGCCAAGTTCTACCTGTGCTGAAGATTATAGAGGGGGAAAACGCCATGCTGAGATTTGTGAGCACATCAGTGCTGTAGGCAGTCAAGTCCCCAATCCTGCAGTTAGGCTTGCTGAATTCCTTCTGCAGGAGCTGGACACCAACAAACAATTCACTTCCGAAGTCTAAAAAGCTATTTGACAGAGAAAGTCATGGGGTGCTGCCAGAGAGATGTTCTGGATGAGAAGGAGCTGGGGAAGAGTGAGGCTAGTAGTACTATTACCTCCCCGAAAGATAATATCTGCAGCAGTAGCACCATCACCAGCAGGAGGGGCGATGATGACGCCACAGCAGCTGCACCATCAACACGACATACAGATACAGGGGCATCTTGTGGAAAGTTCTACCTGTACTCCTCAATGGCAGTGGAGCTCGGTGTATGCGGGCAGGGGAAATGTGCCAAAGCAGCCAGGAAAGGATCAGCTTATTATGATGTGGCTATCCAGGAACTGGAAGCTTATGCCAGAGAGAGTTTCTAGGGAAAGCAGAGCAGCCCAGAGAGTGAGCCTCTCCTATACTGGGAAACAAAATGTGGCGTTTGGCCAAAATTTGACCAAAGTCGCCATTTGGCATCTATCGATGCAGGCTGCTTTTAGGTAGTTGGAGGCATTGTCTGCTGCTACACAGCCCACTGTTAGATTTAAGGGGGCCAACCAGGACTGAACAACACCACTGATGCTGCTGGTGACATTTTCTGCTGTGTGTGTGAGCATTGTGAGGGCCAATGTTGCTGTTCTCCGAGTCAGACAGCTGCTCGCACTGACGGATACCCATTGCGCGGTGACACACATATAAGACTTAGTTTGATTACTTTCCCATGTGTCACTCATTAAATGTACACTTCCTCCAACTGCACATTTCAAATCCTGTTGGAGTACCCTTCTGATTTCAGAAGCCAGGGCTGGAATGGCAACGCCACTAATGTAGTGACGAAAGGGGACATCCCACCGAGGGCACAATCTCTTCATGAAACGCAGGAAGACCTCGTCTTCCACCAGGGAGAAGGGAAGCATACATTGAACAATGAGGTCTGTCAGGTTGTGACTCAACCTTCATGCTTGGATGCTGTCAGAGGGGAATTTCTGTGTCAGTGTGAGGCATTTCTCCATTGACACCTGCCTCTTAGCTAAGTTGCCTTCTGTGCCCTTCTCACCTGGACCACTTTGCATTAGGTCTTTGGAAGATGAGGCAAAGAAGGCGGTGATGTTCTTTTTGGATGTTTGTGGCAGGGACTTGCTGTTGCTATCTTTGGGCACAAGAAGCACATGATGCACCGCCATGTGTCACCTCATGGCAGACGTGCCCACTCGTCCACAGCCCCCTTCTTTTCCTAGCTGCACACAGCTTCTACAAATATCGCAAAGCATGACATAGTGGTCATTCTCTTCATATTTGAAGAAGCGTCACACATAGGAACTCACCCTGCCACCACCAATTCTTCTTTGGGGAATGGGGGTATTGGTTTCAGATGAGGTGGCATCGGGAGCTGCACGTTTCCGCTCATCTGTGGATGGTGTTGTTGTTGGCATTGTTGATGGCGATGACCAGCGCTTAGCAGTAGGGATGTCAGAGAATTCCGTGATGGAATGGGGGCTTCATTCCACCATGGATTTCAGGGGGCCGAATGCACTGGCATTCGGCCTCACCGAGATCTGTGGCGGAATTCTCTGACCTCCCTAGATTGCTCCCAAAGAACCCAGCAGGCTGGAAGTGGAACACAGAGTCAGACTCAGCCTCAGCAGGGACACTGATATAGAAGGGCTCCTCATCATCTTCGCTGTCCGGATCACTGATGAAACTAAGTCCTCCGGCCTTTTTTTCCAAATCACGTGAGCAGCTGCCCACAAGGTGATTATCAGCTGGCAGCTGTGGACCTGGTTCATCTGTCCCACTTCCGCTCTCTGATGCAGGGAGGATGGTTGTGGGCGTCTCTGTAAAGATTCAAAATAGATAGAAGCGGAGTTTCATGAGAAATGCGACTTTTACACATGAGGAATAGCCAAGAGAATAAAACTGTGTACTTGTAGAAATCTATGAAACATAGCTTGGAATTGCAATCAATCAATATTACACAAGGTGCAGATGTAAGCTACTACTGCACTAGCTAGCACTGAGAAAACAACACATGACACAAGGTGCCAAAAAAATGTACTGTACAGACTTCAAAACTCCACGAGAGTTATCTAAACGTGTCCTCACTGGTAAAAGTCTGAAAAGCATGAAGGAGGAGATATCTGGCTCCCTTGCAAGGTCCACTCCTTTGCTCTATTATACCACTGTGTGAGACTCAGCACCTACAGGGCTGGCCCAAAGCATTTTGCTTCCTGAGGCAAAGGATAAAATGGCACCCCTCCATCCTACATAGAGCGATAGCTGAATCTTACTTGAACAGTGACAATGGGAGAGCTTCTTCCACACACCAGAGGACAACAAGCTGGCTGAGGAGGTACAAGGCAATCTGAGGAGCACCCACAGTTCTGTGCCCCAACACCTCGCTGCTACCTAATGATAGGGCTGGTCCTGAGCACATACTTGGCCAATCCCACTGCCTTTTTCTGGGGTGCATTTGTGGTCCCCTGGGAGCAGTGCCTGATTAGTCAGGCCCTGTTTTAAAAACTATCCTCAGAAATGTAATTGCTTAATCAATTCACATTGCAGCTGTAGTTAAAAGAGATCAAGGCCAAAAAAGACAGCAAACTATGATGAATGGCTTTGGAAACAAAGCAAGAACAAAACACTGAAGTGTTTTCCCACAAAAAAGGTGTATCATTTGAGAAATTATTGCAGTTCTTTTAAAGAGTTGGGGGTTTCTTTAGTACTGGAGTACCATATAACATTTTAATAATATGAAATATGTTCACAGCAATGAATATAAATGAATGTAAAATGTATGTTTTGTGGTGATGTTGAAGAAGATCCTGCTGTGTACTCTTCCCCAAATGGTTCCCTCCAAAGGTTTTGGACTTCAACCCCCATCAGCACCAGCCAGCATGACCAATGGTAAAAAATGTTGGGAGTTGTAACCCAAAACTAGGGATGTATGAAAGTCACTTACCTTTTCGCAGGGGTGTTTCGCGGTGGGGGGAGGCGCTTCGCTTCTCCCCCCGAAGTTCAGGCGAGGGGGGGAGCCGTCCTGCCTCGCCCGGCCGAAATTCAGGCCGGGGAGAAGCACCCCGTCTCCCTGGCCACGAAACAAAGTGTAAAAAAAACAAACAAACCCCGTGATAGGCTACGTAACGATTAACGTAGCCTATCACGGCTAGATTTCCAAAGTCAGCCGTGATAGGCTACATAAATCATTACGTAGCCTATCACGGGTGACTTTGAAAAAAAAAAAGCGCTTACGCAAATGGCGGCGGCCTATGGGCGCCGCCACTTGCGTTCCTTATTTGGTCCCGGTAGTCTACGTAAAGATACGCCGTAGTCTACGTAAATCTTTACGTAGACTACCGGGACCAAATAAGGAATGCAAATGGCGGCGCCCATAGGCCGCCACCATTTGCGTAAGCACTTTTTTTTTTTTTTCAAAGTCACCCGTGATAGGCTACGTAACGATTAACGTAGCCTATCACGGCTGACTTTGGAAAGCTAGCCATGATAGGCTACGTTAATTGTTACGTAGCCTATCACGGGGTTGTTGGTTTTTTTTACACTTTGTAATGCCGCCCCCGCCCCCGACGAAAGGCCGACGAACCGCCCCTGGGACCCGCCGCCGGGAGGTACACTTGCCAAAGGTAAGTCTCATCCTGGGGGGGTGGCGGAGAATTTCACCACCGATTTCGGGGGGCCGAATGCATTGGCGCTCAGCCCCCCGAAGATTCGGGGAGAAATTCTCTGCCATCCCTACCCAAAACATCTGGAAGGCTGCAGGTTGCAGAAGGCTAATGTAGGGACTATTCAAATATTCGAAGATATTTATTTGTAGCCAGATATTTACAAGCACCTGTGATGACAGAGTCTTACCAGATTCATCCTTTGGAATGACGTAGACATCTTGACCTTCATTCTGCCGCTGTAGAGCTTCCTTGGGAACATTTTCATCTGCTTTGGAGACACTGCCCTTCTGCTCACCATCCATGAACTTCCTTCCTCTTCTTCTGGAGTTGTGGCTGGCTGTGCCTGTGCCACTTTCTGTGGCGGTAATTGGTGGTGTGTGCTGGTTACGGTTGCAGGGTGGGCTGGGGCTGGGGCTGCTGTCGCTGCTGGTCACACCTTGGGCTTCCTCCTCTTCCATCTCATTCTTAAAATACCATTGAAATGCAACCTCAGAGGTGTATGTTCTCACTGGGCATCCATGCCTCTTTTGAGTGCTGGATTGACTACAGGTTCCTCTTTTCTCCATGTTCATGTCTCTGGGCAGAAGGAGACATAAATGAATGTGGCAAAGCTGAAATCATGTGAACAGCCTACAATCGCAAATATAGTTAGGGATCTTAGAGAATTCCACCACAGATCCCAGGGGGGGTGAATTCCAGTGAATTCGGCCCCCCGGAATCCGTGGCGGAACGGAGCAACCCGCCCCACCACCCTGCGAAAGCCCCGCAAAATGGAGCCTACGTGGCTGCAGCTCTGGCTGTGGCTTCAGCTCCGGCAGTGGCTCCGGCGGCAGCAGCAGATCCAGCTGCTGCCAGGCTGCTGGAGACGCAAATGGTGTCCTGAGTAGGGGACGCCATTTGCGTCCCTATGGTAGCCCATGATAGGCTATGTAAATATTTACGTAGCCTATCAAGGCTAAAGCGGGGATGCAAATCATGGGCTACCATAGGGACGCAAATGGCATCCCCTACTCAGGACGCCATTTGCATCCGCAGCAGCCCAGCAGCGGCTGGAGGCCCCACTGCGGGTTGGCCTGGCCAGCAGCTCCGTGGCCTGGCTGCAGAGCAGAGCCGGCCGGGCAGGATTCCGGGGGGAGGAACTGATTGCCTCCCCCCTGTCGAGGATTTCGGGGGGAGGGACAGAGCGCCTCCCCCCCACCGCGGATGTCCCTGGACGAAACCAGGTAATTGTTTCGTACATCCCTAGATATAGTGCAGTGTAAAAGTAGTTCCCCACCAATCCAGCCATCCAATGCTAACTAAATAGGGACATATTGTACAGCAGATTAGGCTAAAAAGCCCAGGATTGAGGATGTAGTCCATCCATGTGGCCTGAAAAACACAAGCCTACAGTACACACAGGATGCTGGGGGCTGGAGTTCTTCTCAGCAGGCCTAAACACAGGCTGCTGGCCTGGCTTGGCCTGGCCTGGCCTGGCCTGGCCTGGCCTGGCCTGGCTGCACAGGCAGGCCCTCCCCAGAATCACTCAGAAACACTAAGTACATAGGGGCACATGACTCTTGGAGTTGAAAACCACATTGATTAATCCTGGAAAGCCCAGGAGGATGGAGGATGGAGTCCTTCTCAGCAGGCCTAAACACAGGCTGCTGGAGGATGCCTTCCCAGTTCCCCCCTCCCTGACCCACTGAAAAATTACTAAACGTAGGGGCACATTCAGGTAAAGTAAACATATGAAAGAACATACCTTCACTGTAATAAAGGTTGAACTGCAATGCCGTAGAATGGGGACACACAGAAACACACTCCTTGCAGCTGCTGGACACGGACACTCTGTCTGCAGCAGCAGCGCCTCTGGTCTCTAGTCTGCACTGGAGCAACTGAGGCTGGTGGACACTCACACACCGCCGTCCTATGTGTGAAGGCAGGAAAAATGGTTGGTGAGTTCCCTCCCCTCAGTGACGTTATCTTCCTGGTGGGGTGGGGTGGGTGACCTGGAGAGATCTCGTTCACCTGACCTCACCATAAAAGATAATAAAAAAAAAGATGAGGCTACGTGCACTTCGTGACTCAGGCAGTCTATGTGCACTTCATGACCCCGTCCCTCCCAGCAAAAGAAAGCCACGTTGTCACAGGAAACTGCATATTTAGTAAATACTTTTGTAAAATCCCTTTCGCTGTCTATTTCTTTTGTTCAATTTGCGAAGTTTCTTTCGTAAATACTGTAGTAAAATTTTCGTGGAGAAAAAGAAAAAGGGTCCGCGTGAGTTCCAGTCTGAGTAGACTGGGGTACCCCGTTCCGGGTAGGGGTATACAAAACCCCGCTTACCTGGCTCAGCCGGGTTCCACTGGGGGGTAGGTGCTCTGTCCCTCCCCCCAGAATCCTCGCTGGCCAGCTCCGCTCCGCGGAGATTCCCGCGCTACGTTCCCACTACGTTCCTCGCTACGTGGGGATTCCCGCGGGGATTTACCGGCTACAGCCGCCGTCATTTGCATTCCTTATTTTTGGCCATCTTAGTCTACGTAAATATTTACGTAGACTAAGATGAATACAAGAAAGGGGAACGCAAATAGCGTAGTGGATGCTATTTGCATTCCCCTTTATTTTCACCGTCTTACTCTATGTAAATATTTACGTAGACTAAGACGGCGAAAATAAGGGGGAACGCAAATAGCATCCGCTACGCTATTTGCGTTTCCCCTTATTTTTGCCATCTTAGTATACGTAAATATTTACGTAGACTAAGACGGCCAAAAATAAGGAACGCAAATGGCGGCGGCTGT
The DNA here is from genome assembly GCF_057233095.1 of Heloderma suspectum. Lineage (NCBI taxonomy): Eukaryota > Metazoa > Chordata > Lepidosauria > Squamata > Helodermatidae > Heloderma > Heloderma suspectum. Next base: position 53,243,411 of record NC_139460.1, on the reverse strand, counting down.
AGCCTCCACCATTTGCATACTCCGTTTTTGTTTTTTTGCCCAGCTGTGACAGGCTACGTAAAGACTTACGTAGCCTATCACAGCAAAGAGCAGGATGTAAAATGGCGGCCATGGCAGCCAGTCGAAAGACCAGCTGCCGCCACCACCAGACCCGCCGCCGGACCCGCTGCAGTCCGGAATATACACCCCAGGTAAGCTTCGTCCCCAGTGCATTCGGCCTCACTGAAATCTGTGGCGGAATTCTCCTCCATCTGTAGTGGTGGCAGTGGCAGGGACAGCAAGGGTAAATCTTTACGTAGGCTAAAACGGCGAATCAAAAGGGGACGCAAATAGCGCCCGCTACGCTATTTGTGTTCCCCTTTATTTTCACCGTCATAGTCTATGCAAATATTTACGTCGACTAAGACGGCCAAAAAGAAGGAACCAAAAAGAAAATCACGTCTTTTTTTTTAAAAAAAAAAACAACACCCAGCCATGATAGGCTATGTAAATCTTTACGTAGCCTATCATGTCTTTTTTTTTTTTTTTTTACCAAGACTGGAAATGGCGGCAGCGGCAGCTGGTTGGAAGACCAGCTGCCGCCAAGGCCGCCCAGAAGATCCACCCCAGATAAGTCTCATCCTGGGGGGGATCTGCGGGGGGGTGGGGGGGTGGGAGGCCATTCTGCCACAGATTTCGGGGGGCCGAATGCACTGGCATTCGGTATCACCAAGATCCGTGGTGGAATTCTCTGCCATTCCTAAGCACAGCCCACCGGGCAGGTTTCTGGGGGGGAGGACCAGATCGCCTCCCCCCCATCGAGGATTCTGGGGGGAGAGCCAGAGCGCCCCCCACCGCGAACAGAATCCGTGAACAGGTAAGTCACTTTAGTACATCCCTAGCCACCACTCTTGCTACCACCGCTGCCACTGCCACCACTGCCCTTGCCACTGCCATCCTCACTGCCTTTTCTTTTGCTTTCCTTGCCACCGCCAACTCCTGAGGCCTGGTCACGCATGGCGACTCTTACCACAGGGAGTCACCATTTTTAAAATGGCAACCTCCTGGAACTTCCCTGCAGTAAGAGTTGCCACATGAGGCTAGGCCTCAGCAGTTGGCGGCAGTGAGGATGGGGGCGGCGGCAGCGGTGATGAGGATGCCGGTGGCAGTGGAGGTGGCAGTGGCAGTGAGGACGGCCGCGGTGAGGATGACAGTGGTGGCAGCAGCAGAGGCAGTGATGGCAGTGGTGGCAAGGATGGTGATGGTGACGATGACAGTGGCAGCAGTGGCAATGGCAGCGGTGGCAAGGACGGTGATGGTGAGGATGGCGATGGTGGTGGTGGACTGGAGGCTCAGGTAAGGACCTGGAGGCGCCGGGAGGGCTGGGCTGGGGGGGCTGAAGCTCTGAAGAGCACCAAGTGCTTTGGAGAGCCCCCGACCTGCTCCGGGTCTCTTCGTGCCCCCTCCGCTTTGCCTCAGGAGGGGCACAAAGTGACCCGAAGCAGCCTGCTTTGACTCGGGATTCGGGCCTTGGGCTGAAGTGATGCACAGCCCTAGTTTTAATCATAATTAGGATGAAATGGGAGGATGACCCTCTTCCATGAGAAATCATTTTTAGTAGGAAACCAAGTACAATCTTTAACTGAGATACACAGTGGCATTATATTAGTCTCCCCATACTCTCTTCTACAGGTTTATTTTGTGATGTGGTTAAATGAATCATAGCAGACTAATTTTGTCCAACATATTTCAGGATTTTTGCCCAAGTTTTGTTTTGTTTTGTTTTGTTTTAATATGTTAGCAAACCAAACAAGTACAAATTGACAGTTTGGATTTGGATTTATCATATAATGGAAACATCCATAAGTGTAATGAATTCTCAAGATAAAATTTGTGTAATTTCCAATCCTTTCACCAATCCCTCCTAGAGAACTTTTCTACATGAGGCATTTTTTGTGTGTTCATCATTCCTTACTCATGGATATTTACATGTTCTTTAGACAACATGGAGTCCCTCCAGTGCCGCTTGTGTTTTTAAGAGCACCTCCCTGGTTTTTTTGTAGAGCAGGAAGTATTATTTCTGAAAGTGAAATAAAATATATTTTCCTACTTTTGTAATCACAATATTACACTATAGCACAGTGTGACCTAGAAGTTATGTTATGGAAAAGCAGGAAAGGAAAAGATCTTTGAGTAGAGCTCGGATCTCAGATTTGCAAAAAAACTGAAAGTAGATACAGCAGATTAACAACCTCATGTAGAAAAGCTCAAAACCATGTTGGAGGAATCTGTCCAGAGGGTGGAGCTTGCCAAGTTTTCATCAGTACATCCTCCTCCCCCAGATTTGGTCTCATTTCTTGCAAGCTGGGCCAACTTGAACTGCATCATGTCAGGCCAGTTTACAGATTTTCCTTTTTTAATTTTGTTTTGCATAAATAGAAATGTGCAATTTGCATAATTTGCACACACTGTAGCCACAAATATTTATTTATGCAATTTTTGTAAAAAAAGAGATCAATGGAAAATGTCCTGGACTTTGGGAATAACCCACAGCTTGGCTTGTAAATGCAAGCCAAGTTGGGGGCACTGCAGAAATCCAGCAAGATCAAAAAGGACTGGATTTCCTGGTGATGGACATCCCTAATGGAGCAGTGAAAGAGAAGATCTAAAGACATGGATGGCATGGAGGAATGTGTGTCCAGTGACAGAAGCAATGAACAGCAGTGGTAGGGATGCTGGAGAAATTTGAGATGGACTAAAATGAGCTCAGATTTCTAAGAATCTGACCAGCAGAATCCACTGTGAAGCAGCCCCCTCAGGCGCCATGGAGTCTGTGGACCTTCCAACTTGTCCCTCCCCCCCCCCTAAAATTTACACATATTTAATTGTAAGAAAATACACAAGTTTCTGCCATGGAAAAGTTGAACGGAATGGGGAAAAATATGCTAAATGTTACGTACTAAGGTACATTATGTAAATTCTTTCGAAACATCTTATGTAATTATTTGTGTATTTTTCCGCATGATGGGAAAAAAGTTTGCATCTGTCTGTGAGTGGACGACAGAAGAAAAGGTGCCTGACAATCCATGAAACACAAATGGAGTGGGTTTTACACAGTCAGTACATCCCTAAGCAGTGGTGGCTCTGGGCAGAGCTGCTATTACCAACAGCAAATCTTGGGTGCCATGACACCCAGTCGCATGGGGGGGGAGTTCCTTTTGCCAGCCCCCAGCTTCAATCTACTATGTAAAGGGGGATTTATAGATCCCAACACACACACACACACACACACACACACGATGGGTAAGAATTATGTTTCAATTTGGTTTTGAAAAGCATTTACCAAAATTCACAAGATCCTTCATATCCAGGTTGAAAAGAACTTGAGATCTAAAAAAAATGTATGGGGCAAAACTGAAACTTATTTTAGGTACTGTCTGGGTTTGACTCCGTGTGCATTGAAGAGTATTAGTGCTTAATTGGAGTCGCCACCTCTTTTTTTTCTGCAGGCTCCTCATCTTTAATCACTATATGACAGGCAGTCATATCATGGTCCTCTCCATGAATAGATGTATTTATTGAACATGATAGATAGATGATAGATAGATAGATAGATAGATAGATAGATAGATAGATAGATAGATAGATGATAGATGATAGATAGAGTACCAATGTTCACAAAGTTCTCCATAACTGGGAGAGAAAGAACTTCAGATTTTTTTAAAAAAAAATGAATGTGAGAGAAAGTGAAACTGAAAGATTCTCCCATCCCTAACACACACACACACGTAATTAGAGCTATATGCAAGTGGCCTCTTGCATATCCTCCAACAGTTTCTCATAGTTATGGCTCACCATTTTCAGGGGTTTTAGCACAGCTTCTTTCTTTTTTCCTAAGGTTTTTTTTTAGGGATGTCAGAGAATTCCGCCATGAATCTCAGGAAGGCCGAATGCCAGTGCATTCGGCCCCCCAAAATCGGTGGCGGAACGGTCTGCCCCCCCGCCCTCCCCCAGGACGGGACTTACCTTGGGCGGATCTTTCTGGCGGCGGCGGCTCCGGCGGCGGTTCGTTGGCAGTTCATAGGGGTGGACGAAAGTCACTTACCTGTCATCGAAGCTTGTTCGCGGTGGGGGGGAGGCGCTTCGCTGCTTCCCCCGCAAAGTTCAGGTCGGGGGATGGGAAGCTTCCCGCCTCGCCTGGCTGAAATTCAGGCCAGGGGGGGAGGCTTCCCACCTTGCCTGGCCGAAATCAGGCCGGGGAGGAGGCTTCCTGTCTCGCCCGGCCACGAACTCCAAAGTTAAAAAAAAAAAAAACGCCCCCGTGATAGGCTACGTGACGATTTACCTAGCTTATCACGGCTGACTTTGCAAATCTAGCCATGATAGGCTACGTTAATCATCACGTAGCCTATCACGGGGGCGTTTTTGTTTTTTTTTCTTTGATTACAATGGCGGCAGCGGCAGCCGGTCGAAAGACCGGCTGCCGCTCCCACCCCGCACGAACACCCACCGAACCGCCGGCCGGACCCGCCGCCGGGAGGGACATTCAGGAAAGGTAAGTCCTGTCCCGGGGGTGTGTGTGGGGGGTGGGGGGGTGCGGAGAATTTCTCCCCGAAACTTTTTTGGGGGGCCGAACACGTTGGCGCTCGGCCCCCCGAAGTTTCGGGGAGAAATTCTCCGCCATCCCTAGCGGTTCGGCAGCGGTTCGGCTGCGGCCGGTCTTCAGACCGGCTGCTGCTGCCGCCATTTCCAGTTAAAAAAAACAAAAAACAAAAAAACGTGATAGGCTACGTAAAGATTTACGTAGCCTATCATGGCTAGATTTTTAAAAAACACCGTGATAGGCTACGTAAATGTTTACGTAGCCTATCACGGCTGATTTAAAAGGAAAAAAAAACGCGCGTACGCAAATGGCGGCACCCATGGGCGTTCCTTATTTTGGCATGTCTTTGTCTATGTAAACATTTACATAGACTAAGATGGCAAAAATAAGGGGAATGCAAATAGCGTAGCCGCCATTTGCGTACGCGCATTTTTTTTCTTTTAAATCAGCCGTGATAGGCTACGTAAACATTTACGTAGCCTATCACAGCTGACTGCAGGGACGCAAATGGCAGCGGCTATGGCCACCGCCATTTGCGTCCCTGCTGGCCAGCGGCCAGATGTCCGGCCACTGGCGGAGCCGGCTGGCAGCTCTGCAGAATCCCTGCAGAGCAGAGCCGGCCAGCCAGAATTTCAGGGGGGAGGGATGGAGCGCCTCCCCCCCCCCCACGAATGTCACCCTTCGAAAAGGTAAGTGACTTTCATACATCCCTAATTTTTTTGTGCTGCCATTGCAAGTGTGTTTGCAATCAACTGTGTTTGCAGGCTGTTCCCCATTTTGTTTCCTGCAAAATGGGGGTGCTGAGGCTGCAGAGCAATTGATAGATGTGTAATAGATAGGGATGGACAGACTCACCCCCATCCATGCTTGCTGGGAGCTCGCCGAACCACCACGACCCCCACTCGCCATGCTTCATGAGCCCCAGCGAGTGCCAGCCTGCCACACTGGTTGAAGGCAGTTTAGGAGTTAGCTTCTTGGCATGTTGCAGATGATTTTAATGTTATATTTAATAAAAGTTGTTACTTATTCATGAATCCAAGTCAGTGTCCCATCTCATTATTTACTGGGGTGAGTGTGCAAAGGTGGGTTGTTGTTTTTCGGTAAGCTCTCTCTGGTTAGCAAAAGCCAGTGACTCACTGCTGATGGAAACGATAGTGGAATGACCTCTTCATAAAAGGGTCTATCTGCCTTGAAATGTGTGACAATCTTCTGGGACGAGAAAATCCTCACACTTATGCCATGGATCCAACTTCTTTCTCCAGTGCAGCAATCACTGAGGAGGACCAGCAGGTCAGCATCGACCAACATTCAGAACTCCTCATAGCCATTAAACTTCTGACTCATCTATGCCAGAGGCTGTTATAGTAGCAGTAACAGATGACATTTTGTGGCTGTGGAGAAGAGGTCAAATACATAAGTTACTTAGTCCATATCTCTCTCTCTCTCTCTCTCTCTCTCTCTCTCTATATATATATATATATATATATATATATAGATTGACAAAGTAGAATCTCTCCAGATTGGGCAATGTGTCACTTAAATCAACTCTTTCAGACAGGAGATAGATGGTGGAATAAAGCACAACTCTTCCTTCCTCAGAGGCCTCATATGGAAAGAGCTTTGAAGTAATCAATATGACCTCTGGTCCTACCAAAAATCTAAAGGGGATGTCCTGTAGAGATTATGTCATCCTACACTTTCTGCTGTCAATAGTGTAACGTAGTGCACTGTTCAAACCCAACTGCATGAAGTCCTCTTTAAAAGGAAGTTTTTGCTGAGTTATGGTTGATGCTTTTGTGATAGAAATTATGATCTAAGAGCCCATGCTGAGATAATTACCAAATACAGAATTGAAGGTTTGGCTGTTGAAACATCCTACAAACACTGAAGCTTAGAATAGCTGCTGGGGTGTAGCCTCTATGCCTCCCACCCTTCCTGGGACCAACATTTACTTTATCAGGAACACGGGTGGAAATAGTAGCAGTCGAAGAGATTACTGTAAAATATGCTATCTGATAATGTTATATAGGTCTAACTCCACCTCAGACTACAAAGTGTGGTCAGTACCATAGCTATTGGTAGCTTATAGCAGTTTCTGTTCATAGGAGTGCATAGTTAACATTCATATTACAGCTACAGCAGTGTTAGGGGTGGACGAAAGTCCCTTACCTGTCGTCGAAGGACGTTCGCGGTGGGGGGGAGGCGCTTCGCTGCTCCCCCCGCGAAGTTCAGGCCGGGGGGGAGGCTTCCCGCCTCGCCCCGGCCGAAATTCAGGCCGGGGGGGAGGCTTGCCGCCTCGCCCCGGCCGAAATTCCGCGAACGCGAAAGGTTTTTTTTAAAAAAAAAAAAACGCCCCCTGATAGGCTACATGACGATTCACGTAGCCTATCACGGCTAGATCTGCAAAGTCAGCCGTGATAGGCTACGTCAATCATCACATAGCCTATCACGGGTGACTTAAAAAAAAAAAAGCGCGTACACTAATGGCCGCCGCCGCCATTAAAGTTTTTTTAACTTTTCCAAGAAAAGTTAAAAAAAAAAACGCCCCCGTGATAGGCTACGTGACGATTAACGTTGCTATTTGCATTGCCCTTATTTTCGCCGTAGTCTACGTAAACATTTACGTAGACTACAGCGACCAAATAAGGAACGGGAATGGCGGCTCTCTATGGGGGCCGCCATTACCCGTACGCGCTTTTTTTTTTTTTAAGTCACCCATGATAGGCTACGTGACGATTGACATAGCCTATCATGGCTGACTTTGCAAATCTAGCCGTGATAGGCTACGTGAATCGTCACGTAGCCTATCAGGGTTTTTTTTTTTTTCCTTTGATTTCTTTGAATGGCGGCGGCGGGTTTTTTTTTCTTTGATTTCTTTGAATGGCGGCGGCGGCAGCCGGTTGAAAGACCGGCTGCCGCTCCCGCCCCGCTTGAACACCCGCTGAACCGCCGGCCGGACCCGCCACCGGGAGGGACATTCGGTGAAGGTAAGTCCCGTCCCGGGGTGTGTGTGGGGTGCAGGGGGGGTTCGGAGGATTTCTCCCCGAAACTTGTTCGGGGGGCCGAACACGTTGGCTCTCGGCCCCCTGAAGTTTCAGGGAGAAATTCTCCGCCATCCCTAACAGTGTATGTTTGTTCATTATACCCCTATTATCAAAAAGTTGAAGAGGATTAGTACGTTTGCTCCTGGAGCTAACTTGGTGCTTCTGGAGTAATCTATGCAAGTGAACCCAGAAGTAAGTCCCATTGATTTCAATAGGACTTAATCCTATATAGGCATGTAGGATTGCCATCTTAGATTTAGGCAGTGATAGAATGCCTACGTCTATTGGGTAAAGTCGGGTGACTGTGTAAGTTTTACTTTCTCCCACATTCAATTTTATTTTTAAAAACCCTCAAGTTCTTTCAGTCCCATTTATGAAGAAATCCACAATTTCTTTTTTTTTAAATAAAGTGGACCAAACAAAATTCTCACCCATTGGCACTGGTCAAATAAATTTAATAACTATTTCTATCATGAATAGGACCATATTGTGTCTGCCTTTCACATGGGGGGTGTGCAAATTACCAAAAGTCAAGCTCACTGAAGTTCTCCAAAATCCATCCTGAAGCTCGTTCCAATTCAAGTCTGTATCAGATTGTGAGCTTTGTTTTTTTTTCTTTTCATATGAAAATCCATTCATATTTTATGCATATTTTCCCAAGTGCATGTATCAATTGTGCACATTTTTGAAATGTATGCATTCTTCTTCCATTGATTAAAGCATATTCATGTGCATTTTTCAAAAGTATGCATTTTTCATGCACATTTTTCAAATGTTTGCATGCTATTGAAAGCTTTTATTTTTGATCTGCAAACTACATTGCACAGACTTCAACCACAGATTGTGTCTGAGTCTGCATTCAGTCTAAAAGCTGCAACCTGGATAAATCCTGATCAAAACTGAACTGATATGGCTATTAAAGATGAAGAGCCTGTTAGAAACCCTAATTCAGCACCACTAACAAGGTTAAATACACAGGGATTTGAACTCAGACTTTTTAGAGCTAAGCACTCAAAGCCCACTGCCTTGAATGGATGAATCTGTCAGTTTCCCATTCTCCCACATTCATTTCTTTTTTCAGACATTACAAAGAAATTTGAGCATTTTGGTAAGTTTGTATTGTAGAACAAACCGACAACATCCTCACCCATTCCAACTCCTATTCCTCTATGACATTGTAGAATGTGTGACAAGTGAAGGGAAGGGCATAGAAGGTTGGGAAAGAGGAATGGGAGAAAAAGTTGAAGTAAATACTTATCATAGATATGTACAAACTAAAGGATGGACCTCCCCTAATTGTGATCAAAGGACTGGATGGGTTTATCATGTATGTCTATTATCCAGCTGAAAATTCTGCAGACACACTTTGTTTCTGGGATCTGAAGCTGCCCTCTGTTGTTTAATCCCCAAGACCTTGGATGGAAGGGATAATGAATCTATCGATTTTGGTTTCTCTGTTTTTCATTTTTCAATCTTTGGTTTGTCCCTTAAAAAAAATGCGTTAAAATTTGCACACACACTTGTGTGCATTTCCCCTAATACACACAATTTTCTTAATATAATGCATTATTTTTGAATGCTACTTTTACTAATATATTCATTTTGTGTGCATGTTTTATGTGCAATTTTTTTATTAGAGAACTCCACTGCAAAATTTGGAAAAGTGTGAACTTCAAAGCACAACTGGGATTCAGCTTGCATATTGGTTTGAATGTGCAAAATTAGGTAAATTCTAATTAAAATGCAAACTGAATGAATTTAATCCCCATCACCAACTAGAATAGAAAAGATCAAAAGTGCATGCCCACATGATTTGATGGGGATCGTGTTTCTCCATCTCTTGAAGTCGTAACATATGCAGATAAAAATATTGTTGTTTAATGTGATGAAGGATGCTGCAGAACTTCCATGTGGATGAAGAAAATGACACAGACTACAGTGCTGATTATTAATCTTCTTTCTTTCTGTGCCATATCCTCATTGGACACTGGTGATCACTCTGGCCCATATAAACTTATTTACTGCTGTTCAAAATAAAGAAGTAGATGTCATTCCTGCCCATTGTTTCAAATTACACAGCCATGATGTCCTATGTTGTCCAGGTCCTCTTTTTCCCTCCACTTTGCCTTGTTTTATGAGTTGTAAAAGCCGATATTTCTCGTTATGCATTATATGACTGAATTATGATAGCATTTTTGTTAGTCTTAAGTAATTGAATAGCTCTGTAGAGTCACTTGTTGATAGACTATCTGCTGAAAATTATAAGAATGGGAAAGAAAAAGGCAGTAGTAGGAAGTCATGATGGATCTTATTAACTGGTTACAGTACTTGATGTTTAAGTCTCAGTCCAATCAGTTGCACAGCCATGCTACCCTATTAATTTTTCCCTTCAGACACCCATCCTTTGCAAAGTTTGAGAGTAGTACGGTGGTGGATAAATGTTCTGTGGGGTTCTCCATAAATGCCCTACCCCACTTCTGGCTTGCCTGGCTGGGTGTGTGTGTGTGTGTGTGGGCAGGTGGGAAGAGATGTGGGTGACCGCCATTGGTGGTCTCCGGTGGTGCCACTTAGGGTGGGAGGGGATGGAAAGGCACTTTTATCTCTCCACACCTCTCCCTATCACCTCTTGGATGCATGGCTGCAGTGCGGGTAGCACGCGCTCCTGCAGCTGACAAAGAGGCAGCGTTGTGGCACAGACGCTTACCACATGAGGTTAGTGGCTCCTTTTTCTGGCCATTGCTCGGCCGATGTTCATGCCACAGGGGAGGCTGTGATTCAGGTAGCAGTGGCTTTGTCCTCCTTCTTCTGCCCAGGGTGGCTGTTGGGCTGGGTGCATGCAGTGTGCCTTCAGCTGTCTGGCAGCTTCAAGGCAGGGAAGGGCTGAGCATCTGCCACTGGCTTGCCCACCATTTCATCAACATGAGGCAGCGTGTGGCAGATCTTCAAGGGCCGGCTGGCCCGAGGTTTGGAGTTGGGGCTCCAGTAAGGGGGTATCTGGGACTCAGTGATAGGGCACCTGCCTGGCGTGCAGGAGGTCCCAGGTCTGACCCACAGTTATTGAAGGGAACAACCAGGTTGCCCCTTGGGGCTGGGCATGCCTTCTCTCGGCTACAAGTGGTAACTGGGCCCAGTGGGCTAAGGCACTGGAGTGAGGCTTCAATCCCTTCAAGGGTGTGTGTTTGAATTCCACTGCTGCGAGGGACCATTTTACAGGGTCTGGGAGCATTGGGGTGGCCCAGGTTATCTTTTACAATAAACTCACCTGGTGTAACTAAGCAGGTTTGGGTCTAATTTGTTCTTGGAGGAGAAGCCACCTGGGATCTCTTTTAGGGAGCTGGTTGTTTGTGCCTGGTGAGCTCTGGCCTACAAAAAAAAGGGCAGGGGGCAAGAAGGGCAAGGGCAAGGCACACCACCCACCAGCCAAGAGGCCTCTGAGGAGGCAGGACTCTTCTTCAGAAGGGGGGAGGGGCCTGATTTGACATTGATCTTGGTGCGCTTGGAAACAGTGGAGAATGACAAGGGGATCACACCTCCCCCATTACCTGGGCCGACGACATCAGCTAGCTCGTGGCCTGCACAGACTAGGCAGCAGACCCAGCGCACATTGTTGCTTTCTCTTGCAGGGCATTTGGATGCCATTGAGGCTTTTTCCAGCTCTGCTGCGCCACAGGTTTCAGGACCAGTTCCATTGGCTGAGGAAGGGCCAACACCTGCTATTCCACTGGCTCCATGACAGCGCCAGAAAACCTGGCTTTGTCTATCCCAGACTGAGGTGAAATAAATACAGGACACCATTCCCTTTGGCCTGGAGGGGGCTCAATGGGGTCTTGGGGGTGGTTTCCATGGTTGCTTGCCTTTGGCTGGCCCTTTCCCCAGCCTTGCAGAAAGCAGTCAAATCCAAAAACAGTTAGGACCGAGATTTCATCTGGGGTGGCTGATCAGCCCCCACCTATCTTCGCGGTGTCTCTGGGGGCATCTGTGGAGGCAGCCAAGGCACCCCCCCATCCCAGGCACCTCTGCCCCATGGGCACGCTCAGGGCATCTCCATTGCCCATCTTGGCAGTGCTGGAGTCTGGTGCTGTGCCCCCTACAGGGCCTGTAGGGCTGTCATCTGCTCTGGTGCCGGAAGTGGACTCTCAGTCTCAGCAGCCCTATACTAGGGATGTACGAAAGTGACTTACCTTTCGTGGATTATGTTGATGGTGGGGGGGGAGGCGTTCTGTCCCTCCCCCTGGAATCCTGGACGGGGGAGATGTGCTCTGTTCCTCCCCCCGGGATCCTCGAATGGCCGGCTGTGCTCAGCGGCAGCTCTGTGGAGCAGCCGGCCAGGCCCGGCCAGGCCAGGCCAGAGCTGTCCACAGCCAGACTTCCGGCCATGGAGGGCTCTGGGTAAAACAAAAACAAAAACCACATACGCAAATGGTGGTGGCTACGGCCGTCACCATTTGCGTTCCTTCTTTTTGGCCGTCTTAATCTACGTAAATATTTACGTAGACTATGATGGCGAAAATAAAGGGGAACGCAAATAGCATAGCGGGCGCTATTTGCATCCCTTTTTGATTCCCTGTTTTAGCCTACGTAAATCTTTATGTAGGCTAAAATGGTGAATCAAAAGGGGACGCAAATAGCGCCCACTACGCTATTTGCGTTCACTTTTATTTTCGCCGTCATAGTCTACGGAAATATTTACATAGATTAAGATGGTAAAAAGAAGGAACGCAAATGGCAGCGGCCGTAGCCGCCGCCATTTGCGTACGCAGTTTTTTGTTTTTTGTTTACCCACCCAGCCATGATAGACTACGTAAAGATTTACGTAGGCTATCACGTCTTTTTTTTTTTTTTTAACCTAGCCATGATAGGCTACGTAAGTCTTTACGTAACCTATCACATCTTTTTTTTTTTACACAAGGCAAGCCTGGAAATGGCGGCGGCGACAGCCGGTCGGAAGACCGGCCGCCACCGCCACTGGCACCACCGCCGCCAGAGCCGCTGCTGGAGCTGCCGCCACCTGGAAGATCCACCCCAGGTGAGTCTCATCCGAGGGGGGATCCACGGGGGGTGGCGGGGGGGTGGCAGGCCGTTCCGCCACGGAGTTCGGGGGGCCGAATGCGCTGGCATTCAGCCTCACCAAGATCCGTGGTGGAATTCTCTGACATCCCTACCCTCTACCATGGCTGCAGCCTGTGCCTCTGTTTGGCAGGGCCCAGCTGGACCCACCAAGGGTGTGCAGTCCCAATTGCCTTCCATGCACACAGATCCATATGCTAACGTGGGGAAGGATGCGATACCTGCCGGTGGTGCATCCACCCCATTGGGTTTCCACCTGATGCCCACCATGAGAGATAAGATTCTGCTGGGGGAGTTTATTGATGTTTTCTCCTTGTTATTCCATCAACTGGAATCTAAGGACAAGGATAAATCAGGAGGCAAAGAACAGGACAAAGGCAGGTGGAAGAAGGCTGCCCACACCTGGGCCAACTGGCTGCTGGGCTTCCTAATTTACATGGGTGTACTGCAGCAGAAATTCATGGAACGAGGGTGGATCCTCACTAAATATGTAGACATTATTTACCCAGTGTACACTGAATATGAGGGCGGGGCTTGGCTGGCCTATGACGAGGCCTTTTGTATGAGGTCCACCATCAACTCTTCCATTTAATATCCGCTGGGATATTAAGGACCAGGACATCTGGCTGCAGTTCATGACTCCGGCCAGACCAGGGTTTGGTGACAGATCAGACAGTGGTCATATCTTGGCCAAGCAGTCACTTGGCCATTCGGGCGAGCGCAGGGCAGGTGGTTCAACACTACCTGCTCTGTTGGGAATACAGTTCCTGAGGCTTCTGTTCATGGAATCCGTGCCAGTTCCACCATGAGCATTCCATCTGTGGCGGTCAGCACCTGTGCACGAATTGTCCCAGAGCCAAGGGGAGGTGGCTTCAGGGAGAGTTCTTGGGCCATTCACAGCACTGCCAATTCCCAACTTGTGGGTTTCTCCATTGGGTATTTTTCCAAAGAAAGTGTTGGGGGATCACAGGTTGATTTATAACCTCTCCTTCTCAAAAGGCGGTTCTGTGAATGATGAGATCCCAGACCAGTTGTGTTCTGTGTGCTACACCTCTTTTGATTCTGCAGTGTCTATGGTTTGGGCTTTGGGGCATGGGGCATTGATGGGTAAGTGTGAAATAAAGTCAGCTTTCTACATCTGGCCAGTCAGTCCTTTGGATTTCAACCTTCTGGGGTTTTGCTTCCAGGATATGTTCTACCTGGACAGGGCCCTTCCCATGGGGTATTCCATCTCTTGCACTATGTTCAAGAAGTTCTTCACCTTCTTGGAATAGGCAGTGAGAGATAGGACAGGAGTGCAGAGTATGCTCCATTAGCTGGATGATTTTTTTGTTCCGCAGCCCCAGGGATTCCACACAATGCTCTGATTTGATGCGAGAATTTGGCACCTTGGTGGAGGAGCTTGGTGTTCCTCTGGCTCATGAAAAGACAGAGGGTCCATCGTCAGTTTTAATATTCTTGGGGATTTTACTGGACACTGTTAAACAGAGCTGCAGGCTCCTAAAGGATAAGCTCTCTGTCCTGGGTGAAAAAATTCTTACAATAATGTCTTCCTGTGAAGTCACTCTGCATGCTTTACAAAAGGTGGATGGGCGTTTAAATTTTGCAGGTTTGAAATGGCTCCATGGGGCCATGCGTGGGCTGTGGCTGCCTCATCACTGTACCAGGGTTACTTTGGCTATGCAACAGGATCTTGAGGTTTGGCTTCAGTTTTTGCAGGAGTTTAATGGTGTTTCTCTTTGGAGGTGTGAGTTGCTCCTGGAGACCAAGCTGTAGGTTCATTTGGATGCCACCAGGGTTATCTGGCAGGATCGTTGGTGCACTGGGCAGTAGGGGTGTACGAAACCCCGCTTACCTGGCTCCGCTGGGTTCTGCAGGTGGGGGGAGGTGATCCGTTCCTCCCCCTGGAATCCTCGACAGGAGGGGAGGCGATCCGTTCCTCCCCCCCAGAATCTTGCCTGCTGCTGCAGAGGCAGTGACGGAGGCTGCTGCTGGGCTGGTGCGGACGCAAATGGCGTCCTGAGTAGGCTCCGTTTCGCAGGGCTTCGCAGGGTGGAGGGGCAGGGGCTCCATTCCACCACGGATCCCAGGGGGCCGAATTCACTGGAATTCGGCCCCCCTGGGATCTGTGGCAGAATTCTCTAACATTGCTACTGGGCAGTGGTCTGAGTTGGTTAATAGGTGGGATTTGCAAAGATCTAACGTTCTTGGAATTCTTTCCCATCTACTGTATGTAGCTGTGCATATTTGGGCAGCTCAAATGACCAACTCTGTAGTTCACTTTTTGTGTGACAATCAGGCCACCATCCATGTCATAAACACCCTGGCCTCCCATAGTTCCAGAGCTATGGCATTGGTTAGAGCCTTCACGCTTCATTGTTTGCAACATAATATCTGGTTTCATGCCCGGCAGGTACCTGGCCTGCACAACTCGTTTGCTGACACTATGTCGCATAACCAGGTAGAAAGGTTCTGGGAGCTGGCCCCTTGGGCACATCCACTGCCAGACCCTATGTCAGCCACACTCTGGGAGATTGGTGGATTGAGGTAGAGCAAGCCATGATGAACTCCATATCTCCTAGTACTAGAGCCTCTTACAACATGGCAGGTAGGGAGTTCCATGCTTTCAAGTACGAACTGCAGTTACAGTAACTGTGACCCATTCCAGTGGGTCATCTTCTGCAGTTCAAGATGAGGCTAGGCCTCATCTTGAGTACTGTGTCCAGTTCTGGGCACCAAACTTTAAGAAGGATGCAGACAAGCTGGAGAGGGTTCAGAGGAGGGCAACGAAGATAATCAGCGGACTAGAAACAAAGCCCTATGAAGAGAGACTGAAAGAACTGGGCATGTTTAGCCTTAAGAAGAGAAGACTGAGGGGAGATAGGTAGGGATGTACGAAACACCTACCTGGTTCCGCGCTGGGGCATCTGCGGTGTGGGGGAGGTGCTCCCTCCCTCCCCCCGGAATCCTCCCCGGCCAGCTCCACTCTGCGACAGGTCTGCGGAGCCACTGGCCGGGGCCAGCCACAGCCGGCATTCCGGCCGTGGCTGGGCTGCTGTGGGCGCAAATGGCGGCCGTTGTAGCGGCCACCATTTGCATCCTTCCAGGCTGCCGTGATAGGCTACATAAGTATTTAAATAGCCTATCACAGCAAAGAGCAGGGGCACAAACGGCAGCCTCTACGCTGTACCTGATACCATCTTAGACTCAAAGAAAGCAAGATAGTCATGATTCCAGTCTGTCTGCTTACAATCTCTAACCATTACTTTGACAGACACTGTAGATGTTGGCCATATGTTTTGGATTAGCAACATTTTATCACATGACAGATGCGGGTCTGTGAAGTAAAACATGAATTGATGTTATAGAAAAACAAGCATGTGTGTGTGTGTGTGTGTGTGTGTGTGTATGTATGTATGTATATGTATATATATGGATCAGACAGTTGCTATCAGTTGGGCAAACACACCATTATAATAATACAAAATGAAAAAGCAGGCAGCAGAATTTGGGGCTGCATTATAAATAGGGGTGCATGACCTATAACGTTATTACCAACTAACAGTTTCAGGCAGATGGGGTTTACAGTTGTGCCCAGGGGTGGGGGGTGCTCTTACTTTTCTTCTGCTTCTGCTTCTGCTTCCTCCTCCTCCTCCTCCTCCTCACTTTTAAAAGCTGACCACGTCAAAAAAAGTACTACAATGGGGGATGTTAAAAAGCTAAAGAAAGAAAAAGGTAGGGAGCCACTACATTGCAATGATAAGACCCTCTGAATCATTCCCCCTCCATTAATTATCTTGCCAAATCTGGGCAAACCCCGAAGCGAAAAAAAGAGACCACACCTACAACCAACAAAATTGTATCTGAATGTCTTAGACTGTGACCCTATACCCTCTTACCTGGAAGCAAACTCGTCTCTGAGCAGACATGGAAAGGACTGTACTGTGATTTTTTTTTTTTTTTGCTCAGTCTCCAGTGAGGGGCTCACGTCCTGCTGATTCTGTTGCACCCTGTCAATTTTGTTGTGCAAGCAGTGGGCCCCACCTTGTGCCCCAGAGATTTAAGACTTCCTAGAGGAAGCCACAAAATGAGTGGAAATGCTTATTTCTGGATTGGGACAGCTCAGCAGACCTTCCTCTGCCAACCCGCCTCATTCAAGAAATGAGCATTTTCTCTTGTTTTTGGTTTCCCTCAGAAACACTAAATCTCCATTCCACAAGTGGTAGGTGCTGCTTGCAGAAGGGAATTGGTGGGGCACAACAGAATTAGTGTGGGCATAAGCACCCCATTGGATTCTGCCTAAAGAATGGAAGAGATATCTCTCTATTCATATAAATACAATGTGATCTGATCTGTGTGAAATTCTCAGAATATATTTACACGATTTAATAGAAAATGAATATCAGATAATCACTGGATGATGGGTAGACCTGTATAGTTAACATTAATGATAAACCCTGAAGTGTGATGGGTACATTTGCTGGATTAAAATTATAATAGGACAGTTTTGGCCTATTAAATGATGCCTTAGATGGAGTGATCAAGAACTTGTATACTGGAATAAATTGATTATATGGTCTATATAATATACTGACAACAGCCACAACAACAACAACAACATGCAATACAGCAGCACAGACACTAATTCCATAATCACACGTAGGGTGCAATCCTATAGAGACAGACCAGCGCCTCCAACCTTCCCTGAAGTCAGAGGCAACGGCCTATCCAATGCAGGGCGGAAGCAGAACGGAGGAGAGGATTCCCTTCATGCTGCAGCTGCCCTGCACTTTGCCTTAGATGCACGTTTTCATGCATCTAAGGGTGGCTTCGGCGAGGGGGAGGGTACAGGGCAGGAGACCACATAGGAAGCTGTCTAAACCAGTTCTGTGGTCTCCTCCCCTCCCCTCCCCCAGGAACGCCCCATTTTCACCCCTCAGTGCTATGAGCACAGAGACAGTGGTGGTGCAGTTCTCTCCGCTCTGGCTACAGGGAGTGGGGGAGGGGCGGGGAGCACGGTTTCCCAGCTACAAGCTTGTAGCGCTGTCTATGAGCTCAGAACTGGGAAACTGAAAAATCCTATCTCCCCCAGATGCTGTCTAGGGGACATAGGATTACTCTCTTCAGGACTTGTTTGACCTTAACTGAGCAGCATGAGACCCACTGCTCATATATTAATTAATTAATTAATTAATTAATTAACTGCATTTATATCCCACCTTTTTTCTCTTGCAAGGAACCCAAGGCGGCTTACATTCTCCTCCTCCTCCTCCCCCTCTCCATTTTATCCTCACAGCAACAACCCTGTGAGGTGGGTTGGGCTGAGAGTCTGTGACTAGCCCAAAGTCACCCAGTCAGCTTCCATGGCTGCGTGGGGACTAGAACCCGGATCTCCCAGATCCCAGTCCAGCACTCTCACCACTACACCACACTGGCTCTCCATATACCCTCCTAAGCCACTGTGGTAACATTAAAAGATGTTCTGTACCATATCTATGCTACATGGGAGAAGTGCATAATGTGATACCCTTACAGGCCTGGGGATTAAGTTTAGTGTCAGAGGCCTTGCACTCAGTGCCATCTTGGGAGTTTCAGAGAGTAACCAGAAGAGACAGGGCCTTCTCTTTGAAGTGCTGTGACTCTGGAATGCTGTCCCCATAGAAATTCATCACGCTCCCTTTTTGTGTGACTGTTGTTAGAAACTGAAGATACTTCCATTCTGATGAGCTTTTAATGCTTAATTCCTACTTTTATTCCTACTTTTATTGTTATTAGTTTATATCATTATTTACTCTTGTTGCTACTGGGTTTCTGTTTTGCTTTTGTTTTAAGTCATGTTGCTTATATTTTGTTATAGCTCTATAGAAATGGTTGTCGTTTAATTTTTATTGATCATGTGGTTTGATGATTATGTTGAATGTTTCTTTGGGTACTTTGAGTAGAAGACTAAGATGCATTATAAGACCATCATCTCACCTTCAATTAAATCAACATCTCACATCAACCTTTCATGTACTGGCATAAGAACAAGTTCCAGTGCTGTGTTCACTTCCGCCTAGCTGCCATCATTGAAATCATGGGAGATTCAATTGTTTCTATGAGGCAAACAGGTTACACCTTCAAGCAGGGGCTCCTTGGAAATATTAAAACCAGATGGTGGGTTTAGCTGTTCAGATAGCAAAGTGAGATGAAAGCTCGAGAGCACATCTTTGAAATGAAGTGATATTAGCTTGGGGTCTTATGTGCAAACAGCTTAATATAGCGATCTCAATCATCTTGCCTCTGCAATCTCTGGGGAGATAACTTGATAAATTGATGCATTACAATATTTTACACACCATTTTCCAGGTCAACTTATGAAGACAGGAACCCTTTCTCTGAAGAAAACTCATGAACACACATACACATATAGCAAAGGCAGGCAGAAGGATAAAGGGAGGGGAGGGAGTAAAAACCCTCTCTGAAGTTATTGGTGATACTTATCTAAAAATGAAACCTGCAGTTTCTGAAAACATCTGCACTCCCACATTATGATTGCCACAGTGACAGATATGGCACTAAACTAGTATTAAAAAAGAAATTATGCCCTTCTGAGATTCTGAAACTATTTTTAAAGTCTCTGGAAACAGAAGGCGCCGAAGCATTTGAATAAACAACACATCTTTTAATGTTTCTTCTCAAGGAAATTCCTAGCAAAGTGTTGTGATTGATGGCTAGAACTGGGTATAGAAAGAAAGATTTTTGACCAGAGTTTATCACAAGCAAACGGATGTGGCACGGGCTTTGAACTCATTATCTGAACTTCGGTGTGTGATAAAAGTTGAATGCTGCCTTGTGCTTCCCTTTTTATGTTGGATGATTAAACTACATTGAATAACACATATAGAAAGCTATGGTACACCCATTAAAATGTTATAGAAATAGGCTAAAAGTCAAGGACTTTTTAAAAAAGCGGTTATACTGTGCAGTGTAAGGGCAATCATGTGGGCACTTTGTAATCAAGGTAGTGCAGGAATCAGTAGTGTAGTGGCAAATTCAGAAGTGCAGTCACACCCATGTCCCTCACAGCCACGCCCCCTTCTAAGATTGTGCAACCTTGGAAGATATACAGCCTTCAACTGGGATCCAAAAACAGTGCAGCTGAGAGTAAGGCAGGGGTAATTCAACTGGACGTCTGAGAAAAAATGCAGGGGTGTTAAAATTCTTTTTCACTCACTCACACACAAACATGTTAGGTTTCAAAATATGATACTCTATGGAAGCTTCACTCTCTCCACTCAGACCTCATGGACAGATCCCTTCTCATTTAAACAGTCCCCTTGCACACTCCCTTAATGCCCCAATATTACCCATTAGCCTTCCCTAAGCTCCTTCATTATATCTCCCCCCTCCCCCTCCAACAGAAACATCCACACACCCAGCTGGATTGAACTACACACACACAGTGGTGTAGTGGTGATTCCCCCCACAGCTACAGTGGGGATCAGAGCTAAGCTCAGTGGGAACAGGGAATTCTGAGGGGGGTGGCAGATGACATCAGAGTCCCTGCTAAATAAGTGCTAATGAAAAAGTGCTGAGGCTGCATCCCTGCGAGCCCTGCCTCCACTACACCACTGGCAGGAATTTAAAATAGTCTTGTTATTCAGGCAAATGTTACTGAACATTTAATAATGACCTCCTTTATAATCTTCCTTACGATATCTTCTCTGGAGATTCAGCATCATACCTTATTCCCCCAGACCTCTTTCTTTGGCTTCTATGCAGCTATTACCATATTCTTGCTATTGCTAGCCATTCACACTTAAAATACGCATGTGTGTGCTCCACATCTATCTATCTATCTATCTATCTATCTATCTATCATGTACCTAAAATTATTTCTAGCCCACCTTTAAGGATGGAAGCCTCTCAAGGTGGCACACAAGATAAAAATCACACATAAACGATACAATTTTAAAAATCCATAAAAAACTTTTTTTTCAATAAATTTCATAAAACCTGAGATTGCCAATTAAAATCAATAGAAACAAAACTTAGCAGTAAAAACCAATGGCCTGGAGTTGAGGGAAGGGCAACGAAAACAGGTAGGTCTTCAGAGCTTGCCTGAAGACCTGGAAAGAAGGGCCCTGATGAACCCTTGATGGAAGTTGATTCCAGAGGTGTAGGGCCAACAGCGAGAAGACCCTCTCCCTTGTACTCACCAGCCTAACTGCACTGAGTGGTGGGCAGGTGACAGGAGCCTCTGCTGATGCCCTCAGAGTTTGGGCAGGCTGGAATGGGAGGAGGCAGTCGTTCAAGTAGCTTGGGCTCAAACCTGTTAAGGTTTTAAAGTTACATCAACTACAAGGCAATTACAGCATTGCCTCTTACAGTTATATTCTAGCTGAAGGCATGAAGACTGAGGTAAGGCTCATGGCTGAGTGGGCCAGAGCTCTGTGATGCCCAGCTTGAACCCAGATCTATATCAACACACACACAAACAAGCACACCTCTGGCATACATTATTCGTAGCAGTAGATATAGCTATAATAATGCACAGGAGAGTCTATGATCAAAACCCTTTCATAAATATACTTGCTGGTGTGGCTGCTGTTTTTCCTAAAATTGCTCCCACACCAGGAAGAGAAAATGTAAAGCATTATATCTATGTGAGGGCACAGTCCTATGGTTCCTGGAAAGATGTCCCATAGGATTGTGCAGATCTCCCACTCTGTGGAGGTTTAAAATGATCATACACCACTGGTTGTAAGGAATATGAATGGCTAACTGTGCATTATAAATTGGACCCACAACAAAGTATTTTAGAGTGGAGTGCTCCTATTCAGTGCTCCAATCAGTCATGCTCTCTTCCAGGATACACCATTCCACCCACCCCTCATTTTTCTGTCCCCCACTGTCCAACTGTCAGCCACCATTCCATGGTTGCTGAGCATTCTCAGTTATCGTATGCTCCTTTACCTGGGAGAAAGTCCCATTAATCTCAACAAATAAACATGCATAGGATTTGTACCAATGTGAAAGTGTAGTCATAGTAAACATCCATACACTTATTTTATGTCTGTCTGACTGTCTGTCTGTCTGTATTTATTTGATTTATACCCCACCTTTCTACCAAAAATGGTACTGAAGGCAGCTTACAGAAACAATTTAAAATAGAGTACAGCAATAAACACATTAAAATGCAATAAAAACTGCATTTGTAAATTTCAGAGAGCTTTGGCTATGGAGCAGTATAGAAATGTAATTTTTACTGAATTTTGCATAGGTCCATTCCAGAAACCATCCTATTCTAGGGATGTCAGAGAAATCCGCTGCAGTTTCAAATGAGGCCAGATTCCTTGGAATCCTTGGAATTCCTTGGAATTCTGTGGAATCCTCAGGAATCTGCAGCGGATTGGGACCACTTACCTCCGCTCCAGGAGGACTGGAGGTGGAATGGCACTTGGCTGCTTCTTGCCAGCCAGAGCCGTTCGCTTCCTCCCTGTCCCTGCCGATTGCCATGTCTTAAAAAAAAAGATCAGGAGGATGTGCCCATAGACTTATATGCAAAATAGAGCCATGAATCTTGCGTATAAGCCTATGGACACATAGACTTATAGACAAGATTCATGACTCTATTTGCATATAGGTCTATGGACACATCCTCCCGATTGCCATTTTTTTTTTTTTTTAAGACATGGCAATCAGCAGGGACAGGGAGGAGGCAAATGGCTCTGGCTGACAGGAGGGAAGGTAAGCAGAACCACTCTGGAAGATTCCAGGGAGGAGGAATGGATCACCTCCCCCCACCCACGGATTCCCCACCAGAACAGATGGTGGGGAATCCATACACCCCTATCTTATTCCAACTGGAGCTCAGCTTTCTAGTCTGAAGTCACATTGGGTTGGAACTTTGCACTGTCTTTAGGGGGAAGTAACCATACCACCACAGTAGTTAATGTGGTAGCTCCTATGTGATCATTCCCATGATGTATGGAAGACTTTCTGAGGAAGAGGATAGTCAACCAATTTTCAGTCACCTTTACTGTTGAGCCAAAAGATACAACAATCTGGAAGACTGACAAGATTATTTGGAAAAAGAAAGAAGAATACAAACTGACCAGCATGTAATCAAAGCGGGTATGGCAATTGCCACTTTTACAATCAACTTTAGTTTTTTTAAAAAAATTCATGTCTAATTTAGATGTTGCAACTTGCAACACCAAATGACACGTCTCTCCTAGTCATAATTCATCAGTACCCTGAAGCAAGAAGGATAACCTCCTAGGTACCCTCCAAAATGCAATTTACTAGGAGCACCAAATGACAATTTTCTCTAGGAGTTGAATATAGAAAGCAGTCTGAAAGGTAATCTTTAATCCCAGGATCCCCAAATACATAAAAGCTACATTCCGAGGGGATCCAGCTATATCACATTTCTAGTAAGTGGAGGACATTCTCTGAACCATAGACAACACAGTCTAAAGTTTTTTGATCTGTTTACAGAGTTTTATTTTAATAATGTAGCTAGAGAGATGTCATGGAGGTTCAACATTCCTTGGCTCAGAATATGAAGCCTGGTGACTATGAGCCCTGAATTTCTATACTGACTTAGATAATAACCTGAGATGAAGAGGTTATTCATCTCTCCCCCCATCCCCTAACTCTCTCTCATCCCCAACTCATTCACTCACTTCTCCTCTCCAAGGTTTCAGGCAGGAGTTTCTCCAGCACTACCTGAAGATGTTGGGGATTGAACTTGGAACCTTCTGTATGCAAAGCAGGTGCTCTACCCCTGAGCCACAGTCCCTCCCACATGACAGCCCCTCCCACAGAGTGACTAATCACAAGGGGGTTGGGGCAGAGATGGGAGCTTGTGAGGAGTTGTGGACAGGGATTTGGACTCTGTTGCACTCCTGGCAGATTACGGTGCTGAAAGTGTGCTGAAGCCCTGGCAGGATAATAATTGGGCCTGGATGTAACAGAGCTTTTTTCCCTGCTTCTAAGGGAAATGGCTTGGTTAGCCAAGGTTATTTCTTAATCAAGCCCAGGGGGGCTTAGCCATCAAATATAATAGTTTGGGAAATCTGTTTTGTGATGCTTAATACAACTTGAGCCAAAATCTAAAAAACTGCAGAATGTTCTCCTTTCACTGGGAGGCAAAAGTCCCACCTCTGCTCTAAGGAGTAGTAGGGCCAGGATGCCAAATGAAATGGCAAAAATTCCTTTAAAAATTTTCAAATTTTCAAGATGAGTCAAACCCTCCTTTTGAGTTTCATATGAAACAGTTGGATTATACTAACTTATATCTCAGAGCATATCATCCATAGGGATGGGTAGATCTGCCAAGTTTGATCTTATTGGGATTCTCATTTGTACTAGGGCTGTGCAGGGAGACCCAATCTGACTCAGAAACTGCTTCAGGGATCCCTGAATCTGGCAGATTCAGGGACCCCCAACCCACCTCGGCCCTAAACCCGAACCAGGTCCCCCCCGATGCCCCCACGCAACCTCCAGCTCCTTACCTGGGCCACCTCCTCCTCTGCCGCCACCACCTTCTCTGTTGCACTGCCTTCGCTGCCGTCACCTTTGCCGCCGCCGCCTTCTGCTGCTGTCTTTGCTGCTGCCTTCGCCACCTCCACTGCCTCCTGAGGCCTGGACATGCACTGAAGTTCCAGGAAGTTGCCATTTTAAAAATGGCGACTCCCTGCAAGAAGAGTCTCTGTGCGTCCAGGCCTCAGGAGGTGTCAGAGCAGCGGTGGCAGAGGCGCTGGTGGCACGGTGGCAGAGGCAGCGGCAGTGCGGTGGCGGTGAGGAGAAGGTGGCTCAAGTAAGAACCTGGAGGCACCGGGGGGGGCTGGGCTGGGGGCCGAAGTGCACCGAGCCCCCAATCCACTCCAGGCTGCTTCATACCCTTGCTGCTTCACCTCGGAATGGGCACAAAGTGGCCCGAAGCAGCCTGCTTTGACTCGGGGTTTGGGCCTTGGGCTGAAGAGGTGCACAGCCCTAATTTTTGCACTGCCAAGCTCTTTCCATCCCAGTTCAGTATGAAGTATTTTTCCGTATACAGGAATTTTTGTGCACACTTTTGAATGAATATGGATTTTTTACACATGCATCCATTCAGCAAAGCATGACTTTTAGAAACCATGCTGTTTTCTTTACACATTTTTTAATATACCTGTTATTAATTATAAAAATACCTGGATAGTTCATGCCATTTTAAGTTTAGTGGCCTGAAGAAGGAAAACCCACAAACTCTTATGAGAGCAATGCATTCCATATTATAGTAAAACATTAGAACCAAAAAGCATCAAAAATAAAGAGTTCACTTAACTCTAAGCCTCCCTGATGATTACATCCCTCTGTCAATGTATCAACTACAGCTTTAATTGATTAATCTATTGATAAAGGTATGCATTCAACTGAGTCTTTGGAAAATGTACACTCCCTCACAGCCAGCAGCAGTAAGTCAGGCTTCTGAGTGATCTTCTGTGCTTACTTTATGATTACTTAGGGGCTTACAGGAAGAGTGTATTAAAAAGTTATGAAGTACCTGTTTAAATTTGTGTCATACTCTTCATATTTAATTTAACAAAGGAAAACAATTCAAAGTTCTAAAAAACAAAGCAAGAAACTAATACCATATATTTGACTTGATTTGAGCTAGTCTGCTGCATAGCCCAGTCTCTGAGTAATTAAACATGTGGTATACTCTAGAAGACTAGTTAACTCTAATGCATCATCCTTTGTCAACTTTTCTTTGTAAATATACAAAACTGTTCTGTAGAGTTTTAATGAACCCAAGTGCAAAACCCCTTATGCCCACTGCACAAACTGTGCATGCAAACCATCAGAAAAAAGAGAGATTGGGGAATGCAGTCTGTACTTCATCATGCATGCTAAGAAATATAAACATGATGAGTAAGAAAAGAACAGGAAATATTACTAGCAAATATTCAAGGTGTGTATCTTCACAATATTGCAGTATTGTGCAACTTACAGCGGGGTTGTCTGAAGGCATTGGGGAGAAAAATGTAGGGATGTACAAAACAACTCACCTGTTTCATTTCGTGACATCCACGGTGGTGGGTAGGTGCTCCATCCCTCCCCCCGAAATCCTCGCCATCCAGCTCCGCTCCACGGCAACGCCGTGGAGCTGCTGGCTGGCCGGGGCCGCCCGCAGCGACATCCGGCCGCTGCTGGGCTGAGCAGGGACGCAAATGGTGGCTGCCGTAGCCACCGCCATTTGCATCAATTTTTTTGCCGTGATAGGCTACGTAAATATTTACCCTTTTTTTCTTTGTGATAGGCTACAGCAGCCACCATTTCTGTTCCCTTTTTTGCCATGATAGGCTACGTAAATATTTCATGTGGGGTGGAGGGTCTTCATTCCGCCACGGATTTTGGGGGGCCAAATGCACTGGCATTCAGCCTCATTGAGATCCGTGGCAGAATTCTCCGACATCCCTAGAAAAATGCAGTTTTTCCTGAGAGGCTCTTCATCTTTAGCAGCTATATGGCAGGCAGGTACATGATGGTCCTCTCCATGCTGGGAATAGCTGTGCCTTGTGAATTTGGTTAGTACCGATGCAAAATTTTGTTTCAGTTCATTTTTGAAAAGAACTTGCCAGAATTCGGAAACTTCTTTTTTAGGAGATAAAGAACTTGAGATGTTAACAATTCAAATGCAGGAGAAAGCAAAATTGACAGATTTGCTCATCCCTACATTGAACTCAGCAAGATTTACATCTGAGTAGATCTGCACAGGTTTGAGCTGTATGGGATTATATTTTCCCTAGAAGGAGCTCAGCAGATGGGTTCTGCTGTTAGAGTCAGAGTCTGGTGGACTTCTATATTTAGGATCTTCCTCTTTTTAATCTGTAGTCCAACTGACCAATGGCCCATTGAATATTCTATACTGTCTGCCAAATATAACTATATGCATGTTTATACCTACATATTTATATTCTCTCTCTCTCTCTCTCTCTCTCTCTCTCTCTCTCTGTGTGTGCGTGTATACAATTTAGTATTGCCCTTTATGTAAAAGTTGATGTGCTTATTCTTGGAATTAAAAACTGGAAAAGAGATGGCAACCCTAATTAACCAGTAACGTGGTTGAACACACATAGATTCTAACCCAGACTTTTAAGACCAAAGTACTCAAAGTCCTGGACCTGAATGGGCAAATCTGTCAGTTTCAGTTTCTCCCATATTCTTTTAAAAAATAAATAAATCCCAAGTTATTTTTGTCCTGAATATGGAGAACTTTGCAAAGTTTGATAAAATCTCATGAAAACTGAACTGAAAGGAAATTCTCACTCATCCCTAGTCCAATGGGGCTTACTCCCAAATAAGTCTGCATAGGACTGTGTCTTATTCTTGCTACACTTATTTTAGGCTGTGCTTGAAACTCACATCCTCCCAGTGTTGTTCACTCCTTTCAGAAATGCTTTGTTCTGAGCCATGCTAGAGAAAACTCACTGGAAAAGACCCTGATGCTGGGAAAGACTGAAGGCAAAAGGAGAAGGGGACGGCAGAGGATGAGATGGCTAGATAGCATCACCGATGCAATGAATATGACCTTGAGCACACTCCGGGAGAGAGCGGAGGACAGGAAGGCCTGGCGTGCTGTGGTCCATGGGGTCACGAAGAGTTGGACACAACTTAACGACGGAACAACAATGGACTCTAGCGAGTGATTGGCTGTAGCAAGGAACCCTATTTGCAATATCTGAGTAGACCAGACCTTGAGGTACTCCCACCTCGTATGCTGTAGATTAGAAATGTTGCAGCTCTAGCAGAATTAATTAAGAAATGGCAGTGTGGGGAGGGGAAAGCAGTTGTTCAATTCCTGAAGGGTGATGTTTTCTTTCAGCTAGTATGGCCTAGCTCTGTTCTTGCTTCTATGCTTCCATAATGCATGATCTACCTCTTACATGTGTCAATAGATTATTACATATGTTTCCAGCTTCCACTTTGGGGGCAGTTGGAATATGAATGGCATGTACAACCAAACAGAATTGCTATTATTATCAGAGCTACTGTGATATGAAGAATGTTTTCCAGGGCTAGAGCTTTTCATAGATCATCACTGCAAAGTTTATTGATTTATTTCACTTTTTTGGCCTTTCTGCCCCCCCCCCCCCAAATAGTGCTCAAGTGGGATAACAATAAAATCTGGTTTAAAAACAAAGTCAAAGCATAGCATAAAAACAAATAAAATACATAACACAACAACAGCAGCAAAGGAGCATCAACCAATTAAAAAAAAAGCCCTTCAGCAAGAAATCAGTTTATATGCCAAAGTCCTGCCTGAATAATAAAAAGAGAAAGTCTTTGCCTGCTGGTAGAAGGACAACAGAGAGGAGGCCAACCTAGCATCCCTTAGCAGGGAGTTTCAGAGCTTGCACCATGCACAAAAGTAACTACCCTTTGCCATTTTTAATATCACCTCACAGAATACCAAGAGTCCTTAGCATGGGTGGTGTTAGGATGGGGACCCACCTTAGGTAGGGATGGATGGATTCACCCGAGTCCATGATCAGTGGGTGCTCAAGGCTGCTAATGTTGTGGAAATGGCCCTTTATGGCCACTGTTGTGTGCAACGTTACATAAATGAAAAACTAGAGCCCCCATCTTGCATTAAAATGGTGGCTTGTGTGGAGGACAGCACTTATGTAGAAGCACTTGCTTCTACATAAATTGTGGCTATAAAATGCTTACTTCTACATAAATCACGGCCAAATAGCCACAGTTTACATATAAGTAAGCACGTCATGGATGCAATTTATGTAGAAGAAAGTGCTTTACGGCCACAAATGGTGTAAAATATGGAAATTACAGCCATAATTTGCCCAAGATACGCTATTTGCAGCCGCAATTAATGTCTCTTGCCTTTTATAAAGCCTGAAAAATGCCCTGTGAAATCTGGAGGATACTCCAGGGAAATCCAGTGAGTCCCAAGAAGCTGGATTTCCCCATGGTGGACTCTCCCCAGACCTGATGTCATGGCGTTCACCCATCTCTAGCACCAGTCTTTTAAACAAGAGAGGAGACTGCTGGCTTTGCTTCCAGAACCTGCTCATTATTTTCATTAAGTCCAGGATCCCAAATTGCCTCTAGAGAGAAACCTGGGGATTTATAACTTTGATAATTTAAAAAACAACCAACCTAGGGATGGTGCAAGTATCCGATTCCATCCAGGAATCTGGTGGAGCTGTCCCCCTGCCCACACCCTGTGTGCATTGGCCAACTGTGGATTTTTAAAAAAAATTCTCATGGACCAGTATGGCTACCTTTGCCTTGGTTGGTTTAGGGATGTGCAAACCTACTGCTGTCCGGGTTCTCTGGGTGCCCACCCTGCCCCTCCCACACTACTGAGCACCTGCCTTCGCTCATCCCCTGCCCACACTCAGTGAGCAGCCTGTACTCACCCTGGCAGCCTCATCGAGCTCCACAGATCACATAAGTGTAGACATTTGCGTATGCGCAAACATGTGCATTTTGCGAATGCACATTTTATGTTTACACGGAAATGGGCATTTTTGCAAAAATGCACATTTTTGTGCATATGCAAATATACACACTTTTGCAAAAGTCAGTTTATTTTCTAAAACATGGCAACTGCAGAGCTTGACATGGCCACTGGGGTGAGTGTGGGGAGAGGCTTGAGCTAAGTTCGGGGACTGGCGAGTTGGGGCAGGGGCTGGGTGGCACCGGGGGGGGGGAGCGTTTGCACATCCCTAAAGCAATCAAAACAAAGGTAGCCATGCTGGTCCATGAGAAATTCTTTAAAAAGCCCAAATCCACAGTTGGGCAATGCCTTTATTAGGAATGTTGTTTGGTCCTAATAAAGGTACCCAACAATGCATTTTGGTAGTTTAAGAGCTGTATGATGATGAGGTTGCTGGAAACTTAATAATGCAACATTTGGTGTATATTTTGGGATTTCCAGAAATTAGAACCCAAGAACTGTTAAAAAAGTGTTCCAGAATCCCAGAAACTACCAAAATATAATATTTTAAATAAAATGAGGAGCCACCTTTCGTAACAGGTCTCTCTTCTGTGGACCAGGAGCAGCAAAGCAATGTCCTCTAGTCTTGAGGACTCTGTCCGGTGCTGTTAGGCTTGTTGATGATGGGGGGGGGGTGTTGCTGGTTAAGTGCAAGTGGGGATGCACTGCAGAGCAGGCAAAACAGAAACGTTCCCAGGGGTGGGGAGGGGAGGAGACCATGGAAGCATCGTTACGACACTTCCTATGTCCCCCCTCCCACTCCAAGGTCCCCAGCTAGACAACCAAAATTGGCTATCTAGCCACAAATGCAGGGCAGCTGGAGCGCAGAGGAGAGGATCACCTCCATGCTCCGCCCACCCTGCATTGGATAGTCAGCCGCTTTCAGGTTCGGAGGAGGCAGACTATGCTGATAGGATTGCACCCTTAGCTATTTACAAGCACATTCATGACCCAATGAAGGCTAAAACCCACTGGTGCTGTTCCCTTATCCCTGCGGCATTAGGTAACCTGTATGGGGCATCAGGCATTTTGCCCCTCCCCTAGCCTAGAAATAATTGATGTTGTATCTGATGCTTTGGAGGAAGGGAAGAAGGACAAGAACACAGAGGGATATGTCAGTGGGAAAAGGCTTCCATCCTGACCCTTTTACACTCAGACTGAATCACTACACTAAGACTGAATCACTAAGACTGAATCACTACATTCTTGCCTGGTTTGAAAAATAAATATTATTATTGAAAGAAAGAAAAAATAGCAGCCCTCTTTTTATTTAATTTTGAATTCATTGACACAGACAGGACCCATGTAATCGTCACTTCTTTTTCTTTAATTTGCACATTGGTGCTAATTCTCATCACAGTATTCCATGTTTGCAGGGACATGTCCAGCTACCATATGACCCTATGTGGAATGCTTTCATGGCTATATCAGCACTGAGATATGTAGTGTGTGTGTGTGTGTGTGTGTGTGTGTGTTAAGAAATCAACAATGAGGAAATTATCATGAGAATCAAAGAGCTATGCCTTTATTAATGAATCCCTGAAGGGGGTGGAGGCAATCCTGAAATAATAAAATATGGTTAAATATCAGGAGAAGTTACACCACTGATTGCTTAGGGAGAGGAGCCATTGCTCAGTGCTAGAGCATACGCTTTGCATGCAGAAGATCCCAGGTTCCATCCTTGGTATCTCCAGTCAAAGGGGTCAGGTGGCAGGTAATATGAATGACCTGTGCAGGAGTCCCTGAAAAGCCCCTGAAAACCAGTCCATACTGGGCTAGATGGGCAAATAGTCTGTCTTATAATAAAGCTCAGAATACTACTGCTTCTGCCTCTGTGAGGTCAGATCCTGAATAGGGATGTGAGAACACAACCCAGCTCAGGTTCTCCAGGCGCCCCCAAGCTCCCCCCCACTCGATGGCCCTCCAGGCTGCAGTCGCCCCCCCTCCGTGCTTGATGAGCAGCCTGCAATTTACCTGGGCCTGGTCGTCTCTGTGCCAATTGCCATGTTTTTTTTTTAAAAAAAAATGGCGATCGGCAGCACTTGCCCATGAAGTTATATGCAAAATAGCTCTGTAAACTAGAGTTTATGGGCGATTCACAGTGCTTTTTGCATATAAGTCTATGTGCCCACAGCACAGAGGGGGGGCTCGACTGCAGCCCGGAGGGCCAGCGAATGGGGGGGGGGTTTCCAGCAGATGCAGCTCAACAGACATGGGCACCAGCAGTCCGTCAAATTTGTGGACCAAAACAGGCGCCCGCAACATCCCTAATCCTGAGACAATACAGCTATGAAGAGGCATTTTACACCTGCCCATCTTTGGAGAATATCTACAGAAGTTACAGAAGTAAGCTATATAAGGTGCATCCAGGAAAACAGATCCGAAACAAAATTTGTGGTCGTTTGGTTGGTAACACATGAGGTGTTAACTGGAACAGTAGCTGCTGGAAAATTAAAAGGACTCCAGTTTATATAGTCACTGTTGACCTACAGTCCATGTGGTGCAAGAGGTATTTATGGTGAGGGTGGGGGGAGAAGGGAAAGAAAGAGAGACAGGGTGAGCAGGAAGGATGTACATATGTTTTGCTGCCAAGACACCAGAGACCTGTTTAACCATAGTGAAATGCCAGAGCAGACATCCTGAACGAAGACATTCATTCTGACAAAATGTGCTAGTTCGTGATGCATGCCCCTGTAATGCTCAGATAAGCACAAATACTCTCCGTCAGGTTATGAACTGATAAAGTTTCAATGACAGTGACATGTGCCTGGACTGGTTGAATGCTAGTATTGCAGGATGGAAAGGAGAAAATTGGGAATGTGGTTACTGAACTAGGTTTAATATTTAGTTCATTGTTATATGATATTATAGTGTCTGATGGGGCCAGAAGATTACATTGCTGCCAGAATATTACTTGGTTTGATATTAAAATGTCAGTGAACCTACCTCTCAATTGTTTCTCATTTCCAAGAATATGACTTGTGCAGCACCCAACGCTATATGCATTCCAGCAAAACCTGATGGGATCACCATTAATCTAACATCTCATATATGAACATGTGGTTTTATAAAAACTGGGGAAAGGAAACATACCTTTCCCGAAACCTACAGCCTGCAGTCAAGCAAAAGCAGTGGTTGCAGTCAGTGGCCCCAGTTACAGACTCATCAGCATCAGTGATTAAACAAAACATCTAAAAGCCACTCAGCACCAAGCATTAATCGACTGTCCACAGTGCCAGAAACTTGCACTCAAAGAAACTGTGAAGCTCCTGCCAATAAAGTGGAGCATTTTCATAACACATTCACACCTTTCCCAATTCCACAGTTTAAAGACTGTGTTATATGGTAATGTGTGAAATGCATGCAATTTCTCTCTTTTGTCCACCACTGGGCTCCCTGTCTAAATTCCCCCAGAGAGTTTGGCTTGCTCTAGAGCCGGTATTGCCAAATGTTTTTTGATAACATAGAATGTGTACATTGTTTTGCATATTTGGCTCAGTGAAAGACTGAGAATCAAAGGAAAGAGCACCTGATCTTTGCTTTTAGTTTCTCTGTGTCAGTCTGCTTTCCATGGGACATTTGCACATGGATCTCTTACACTGTTTTCAACTTCTCAGTCTACTGTAGCTGTGCAGGGTGACTCAGCCTGCACCAGTACCAGTTGTCCACGTGGTTGTACAAAGACTAGTGCAGGACCCAAGTTGGCTTGCAGTCTCCTCAGCTGACTGTAGTGACTGCAGATAGTTCCCAGTATCTTGGCTTCTATTCTGTGGCGCACAGTAATGATGTCATTATCACATACCAGGGTTTAGGGGGCCATTCTTGGCCCAATCCAAATTTCAGATGAAGATAGGGATGGTGGAGAAATCCACCATGGACTCCAATTAGGCCAGATTCTTTAGAATCTGCCCCCCAGAGTCCGTGGCGGAACAGATTACTCCTGCCCTACCCCCCTACCTGCTGCTAGCCGTTCCGTCCGGGTCCCTCCGCTGCAGTCCATCTGCTACCCCGGACTGCGGTGCTTTTCGGTGATAGGCTGCATAATATTTATATAGCCTATCATGGCAAAGAGCAGGGACACAAATGGCATAGCGGACGCCATTTGCATCCACAGCCTTGCAGCAGATGGAAGTCCAGCTGTGGATGGGCCCAGCTGGTGGCTCCGCAGACTCGGAGCGGAGCCAGCCGGGGAGGATTCCAGGGGGAGGGACGGATCGCCTCCCCTCCCCGTGGACGCCCCAGATCAGAACGGGGTGAGTATTTCATACACCCCTAGATTAAGATGTGTTGAAAATTAACCCAGCTACATCATGAGAAGAAGGGTGAATCCACATGCCACTAATAATGAAGGCATGTCCACATCGGTTTTTCAGAAGTTGTGCCAGTTCATTCTCACAACTTATCCCTGACCTCACACTATCTATGATGAGCCTTTGCCAATCCTTTAGTGATTTGTTTGGGGAAGTAGATAATCGCAGACACAAAATGGGTCCCACCTGTTTTTACATAGTGTGACATCCTACATTAAATTTGCATAGTGAACCTCATGCAAGAATCATAGAATCACAGAATCATAGAATAGTAGGGTTAGAAGGGGCCTACAAGACCGTTGAGTCCACCCCCCTGCTCAATGCAGGAATCCAGGTCAGAAAGCATCCCTGACATATGGCTGTCCAGCCATATTTACTCAGAAGTAAGAGCCACTGAGTTCAATGGGTCTTACTTCCAGATAAGTATAAGATTGCAGCCTTAGATGATAAAATTCAAGAGTGATTCAAAATTCAGCAGTGAAAGGAGCTGCTACTACATGCAATGCAGGAATCCAAGTCAGAGCATCCCTGACAGATGGCTGTCCAGCCTCGTCTTGAATGCCTGCAGTGTGGGAGAGCCCACCACCTCCCTAGGTAATACACCTTAAAATCAAATTAAATTTCAAATATGTCTGAATTCCCATTCTAGGAACAAAGCTAACAATTTCTAAATTCTGCATTCCCATGAGTGAAGAACCACAACTCCCACTAGGGATGTACGAAAGGGACTTACCTGGTCCCGCAGCTTGCTTCACGGTGGGGGGGAGGCGCTTCAGTTCTCCTCCGAAGTTCAGGCCGGGGGGGGAGGCGCCCCGCCTGGCCTGGCCGAAATTCAGGCCAGGGAGAAGCGCCCTGTCTCCCCGGCCGCGAAATACAAAAGTAAAAAGAAAAAACAACAACACACACCCGTGATAGGCTACGTAACGATTAACGTAGCCTATCATGGCTAGATTTCCAAAGTCAGCCGTGATAGGCTACGTTAATCGTTATGTAGCCTATCATGGGTGACTTTGAAAAAAAAAAAAAGCGTGTATGCAAATGGCGGCGCCCATGGGCGCCGCCATTTGCGTTCCTTATTTGGTCCCGGTAGTCTACGTAAAGATTTATGTAGACTACGGCGAAAATAAGGGCAACGCTATTTGCGTTGCCCTTATTTTTGCCGTAGTCTACGTAAATCTTTACGTAAACTACCGGGACCAAATAAGGAATGCAAATAGCGGCACCCATGGGCGCAGCCATTTGCATACGCGCTTTTTTTTTTCTCAAAGTCACCCGTGATAGGCTGCGTAACGATTTATGTAGCCTATCACGGCTGACTTTGGAAATCTAGCCATGATAGGCTACGTTAATTGTTACATAGCCTATCACGGGTGTGTGGGGTTTTTTTACTTTATTTTGTAATGGTGGCAGCGGCAGCCGATCGGAAGACCGGCCCCCGCCCCCGCCCCTGACGAAACGCTGCCGAACTCCCGCCGGGACCCGCCGCCAAGAGGGACATTCGAGGGAGGTAAGTCCCATCCCGGGGGTGGGGTGGCGGGTGGCGGAGGATTTCACCATCAATTTCTGGGGGCCGAATGCGTTGGCATTCGGCCCCCCCGGGATTCGTGGAGAAATTCTCCGCCATCCCTAACTCCCACACAAACTTTAAAAGACACAGAGAAGACTGGCAAAAGCTGTGCCACTTATCTGCATGTCACTAATACGTACAGGGAAATGGTTGAACTTTGGAAATACTAATGTAAAAAATGATCAAGTCATGCTGTAAGCCTTCGATGCAACCCAACATATTGCAGTAATTAAAAGAAACAGAACATAAAGTCTAGACACAGCTTAGCCATTTGGAGGCTACAGATGCTATTGTAGAGTATATGTGGCCTTATAAATCACTTTGTATACACAGTGAGAAACGCGTGTGGTTTTAAACGTTACCGTTGAAAGGCAGTTAATGGTAGTGATGCTGCTTGAATGGCTTCACAACACTTACCAAGCCGGTTCCTCCCCAGCATCATGCTTGCCTTCTGTCGCTGCAATAGCATCACAGACAAACAAATATAAGAATTTACTGCCTTTGAAATAGCAGTAATCACCTGGTAAATATAGTGAGACATATTTGTCTTGTTAATATCACTTGTATCTGCCAACTGCAGCTCCCCAGGGCATAACAATTAAGTCTGCCAGCACTTCACAAACCCAGCCTAGACAAAGCATGGCATATGGAGTTGAGTGTGGGCACCTTTTTGCGTTACTTGGTGGGAACCATGGATATCCCATTTATTATCTCCACCCACCCACAACCCAAGAAAAGAATTATGAGTTGTACATCCTCTGGCTGGAAGGTGCTCTCAGGAGAGCAATAAACTCTCACTTAAATGGGATGTATTTCTCTTCCTTGAGTATATTTATAGGTGCCATGACATCATAATGCTGGGAACCAAAATATTTATACGTTTTCTGTAAGAGATTCATTTACACTTAGGCTATTACAGTAAATGAGGAATTAAAACATGGCATATCAACATGTGCTATATATCACATGAACAATAAGCTTACCCAACAATGGCTTCTCTTTACATGTCAGTCACATCTTGCCACAATAAATATAGGAGTGACTTAAATGTATTAAATTTTAGTACCGGGGTATGAAATATTCAGCAAGAAAATCAGAGGATAGAATGTTTCTACCAGGAATGAACTCAAAATCCTCATTAGCTGCAGTAATTACCTTTAAAATGTGTCCTTTAATTTCTCTTTGAACTCTCTTCTACTGTTCCACAAGATAATGGATAGGCATTACATCCAAGCAAGCTTTCCCTTTTCTTGAACTCTCCCTATTTTTGCTCCTTGTAAAGCCCTGTAATTTGGAGAAAAATGTTTGTTTTCCCATGCATGTAGTAAAGCTGGTGGCATACACCAGCAATCTGGGCTAATGGTCCATATATTCAACAAAGAGCACCAGTGAACACCCAAAAGATGGACTAAACAAATATTTCACTTTGGTCTGATACCAAGTTCTGATGGAATTGCCATTAATATTTATGTTAACTGTCATCAAGTTAACATAAAGAGATGTGTTAATATCAGATTGTAAGCATTCTGGAATCACGTTATACTTTAGCTGCAGAGAAACAAGCTGTTTTAGATGTAAAAGCTCTGTGATTTCTGCTGCAGTGTTGATTGTTTCCTTTGAAAATGCTTTCCCATCTTCCTTCCAGATGTTCACAAAGCAAAAACCGGGTGTTATGGATAAATGAAAAGCATGCAGTTCCCTGGGTAAAATGGCTATATTATGCAATACCACATTGCTTTAATATGTCCCTCTGATGACTGAAAAACAACAATTTGTCTCTGCTCCCTGAGTCCTTCAAAAATCGAACAAACATAGGTAATGTTACAATGAATGTCCTATATCTGGTGAATGTGGACATACTCATGTGAATGCTGACTATCTCAAATTGGAAAGTACGGAAATACCTGTCTTCTTGCAGGCATTCACAAATTTACAGTGCAATCCTATGCATGTTTAGACAGAAAAAGCCCAACATTCCTAGCTCCAGCCAGTCATGCAAATGTAACTAATTCTGCATTTTTAATGCAAACTTTACTGCAAATTTAACTAATTCTGCATTTTCAGACCAACACACAACCCTCTTGTGGCTTTTTTGCCACACCCCTTTTGCCTTTGGCTCTGCCAAAGTGGCCATAAAAGGTTCTCGGAAATGGAATTTAGCCCTCCGGGTGAAAGAAGATCAATGCCCCTGATTCAAACCAACTAATTTTTTGGCTGCAAGGCACTGGTAGAATTTAATAGTGAAATATCACTCATTAAAACCTCTAAAAAGAAAAAAAAAGACTGTCAAAAGATATTCAGCACAACAACTGAGCAGGACACAAAGAATTAGGAACATAGGAAGCTGCCTTATAGTGAGTCAAGCTCTTGGTCCATCTAGCCCAGTACTTTCGACACTGACTAGCAGCAGCTTTCCAGGGTTTCAGGCAGGATTCTTTCCTAGCCCTATCTGGAAATGCTGGGGATTGAACTTGGGATGTTCTGCAAAACAAGCAGGTGCTCTCCCTACTGAGCTATGGCTCCTCCCAGTTAATTGTTGAAGGAAAAGTAAGAGGTGCTAATGACAATCAGTTTGGTTGCAGAACAAGTAGCAGATGGGCCATTGGGGTCAACCTTAATTCAGCACCATTTGTATTAGTCTGTGACCAGGCTAGATTTACACTAGTGCTATTTATCGGTATTGAAGTGCGATAATGTTGGGGCACATTACACATTCTGTATACCACTTGTATACTGTTATTTCCTGCTTTTTATTCCTATTATCCAAAATACTGCAACAGATGTCATTGTGTGCACTATGAGATATCAATGCCCAGGGGGGATATAGCGTCACCATTATGGGATCGTATCGATATGTCACGGGGTGTAGTTCTGGTCTTGGATATTAGTATAAGTAACTCTAAGTATGGTGTGTGCATGGGGGTGGGGGCAATAAATCAACATTCTATCTTTAAAGAATCCATGGTCTCGGGATCATGGGTTTGCATCCCAAAAAGCAAGTCTTATTAGATTAGCAACACAGACAAAATGTAGAACAAATTCGAATAAATGTTTGATGAAAATATGAGAACCTGATAAAGGATAAACAAAGATGCCTACTTCACAAAATATGGAACATCTAAAATTGCCATCTTTCACTGTAGCATGTGGTTTGGGTCATTTACTTATGAGTCACTTGAAGCCATTTGCGGGGAAATTGCCTTGCTTTTAAACATCTGCTGGTGACAAAATGTGGTTTCTATTGCATAGTCCACTGTGTGAAGGCCTGATGGATGGACGGTCTTGCTTTGCAGCGGGGTAGGTTGTAGGAAGAAGGTAATATGCTACTCTTATTACTTCCTTCTCAGCCTATTATTTTTTGATTCTAGGAAATATTATGATTCATAATAAAACAAACAAACAAAGCAGTGACCCTAAAGTAAAAGAGAAAAATACATTTAAATACCTTAACCAGTTTAATTATTCATTTCAAGTGGAGTAATCTGGAGTGATTTTAGAATGTAAAACACTAACAGGTAAACAGCTTCTTTTTTTACATTTGGCATCAACCCAGATAATTAAAAAAATCCAAGCAATAGTCCTAATTATAATTACCATCTTTTTTTTTCTATAATAAAAATTTGGCATGCCATACATATCAAATCATTCTATAATTTCCAGAAGTGACTAATTGTGTTGATTGGACAGATTGTTTTCTGTCTTTAAACTTGGATGGATTTCAGTCTCACTTGGAAGAAGCCATTTCTCAATCTTTAAAATTAAAATAACCACCTGCACACACATGCACGCACAGAACCCTTTATGACAAGGGTGCAATATTCTGAATGTTTCCCCAGTGACTTGCTCCTAGTCCACACTTATTGCCCTTGTATGGTTCCTTGTAAACCGCTGAAAACAAGATGCTGTAAATTGGGAGAAATCAAAGGCTATTATTTCATTGGAATAAGATCTATAGCCACCTTCCCCAATGCCCATGCTAACTGGGGATAATGGGACTTGCAGTCCAACACATCTGGAGGGCCCCAAGTTGGGGAAGGCTGATCTACAGCATCATGGAAGACCACCCCTATGGAGAGGGAGGGCGAGCCTTATTCCTTCTGACTTCTGATCCCCTTCAGATGAGCTGCTTGCCTGCTTCTAACACCAATAGCTAGCACCTTGACTGCTCAGCCCTCTTATTCAGGAAGCTGCCTTATACCAGGTCAGACTCTTTGTCTGTACAGCCCAATATTTTCTGCACTGCCTGACAGTAACTTTCCAGACTCTCAGGAAAAGATCTTTCACATCACATGATACCTAATCCTTTTAACTGGAGATGCCAAGGACTGAACCTGGGTTCTTATCCCCGTGTGCTCTACCACTGCGTTATGGTCCCTCCCCTCTTCTTTAAGAGAACATTCCATGTCATCCCTCAAGCTGACCCACATCTGAACAGGTGGGTTATGTTTATTCCAGATTTCCCAAACCACCTATTCAAGACATTCCTAGCTTCATGAGCTGGACTGGACTGCTGAAATAAGCACCTCCGTCATGATGATGCCCACCAGTTCCTTATCCCTCAACTTCACCTTACATTTGCTAAGCCATGACATTTAGTCAATGTCTATGGGCTTTGTGTTGCTTAATTTTACACCAGATTGCGCTGTTATAGGTGTGGGTGTCATATACTATAGGGAGGCAACTGAAGTGACCTCACCTACAATATATGCTCTCTAGGGATGTACGGACTGTGTAAAATCTACTCTGTCTGTGTTTCATGGATTGTCAGGCGCCTTTCATTCTGTCATCTGGCCACAGACGGATGTGAATATTTGTTTCCATCATGCAGAAAAATATGCAAATAATTACGTAAATAATTATGTAAGTATTTGCATAAGTATTTACATAATTTACCTCAGTACGTAACATTTAGTGTATTGTCCCCCATTCCATTCAATGTTTCCTCAGAAGAAACGTTTGTATTTTTCTGCAGATTTATATGTGTAAATTTCGGGAAAGAAACAAAATCAACCAAAAGTCCACGGATGCCACGTGCCCTGAGGGAGGTGCTCTGCAGCAGATTCTGCAGGTCAGTTTCTTAGAAATCCAAGCTCATTTTAGTCCATCTCAAATTTCTCCAGCATCCCTAGTACTGCCTGGGCCTTAGATCCCATTAAAATCAGTGAAACTTAAGTGCTTAGCTTATTTAAATCCCATCGATTTTGCTAGATTTAAGCATACTTAATTTTCTTTGTATTGTGCTCCTCTTGTAGATTTCGTGTATGTCTTTAATAAATATAGCAACAGTAACAAGGCTAGGTGTCAAAGAATTTGGGTCTGCCTTAGCTATAGCAACTCAAGAAGTTACGAGAGCCATTGTAGTGCAAGGATAACATCCAGACCTATACATGTTCAGTGGGACTTGGGCCAAATTACTAGGGATGTACGAAAGTCACTTACCTTTTCGCAGGGGTGCTTCGCTGTGGGGGGAGGTGCTTCGCTTCTCCCCCCGAAGTTCAGGTGTGGGGGGGAGGTGTCCTGTCTCGCCCAGCCGAAATTCAGGCCGGGGGGGGAGGCTTCCCGCCTCGTCCGGCCGAAATTCAGGCTGGGGAGAAGTGCCCCGTCTCCCCAGCTGCGAAACAAAGTGTAAAAAAACAACAACAAAACCCCGTGATAGGCTACGTAACGCTTAACGTAGCCTATCACGGCTAGATTTCCAAAGTCAGCCATGATAGGCTGCGTAAATCGTTACGTAGTCTATCACGGTGACTTTGAAAAAAAAAAAGCGCGTACGCAAATGGCGGGGCCCTATGGGTTTTTTTTTTCCAAAGTCACCCATGATAGGCTACGTAACAATTTACGTAGCCTATCACGGCTGGCTTTGGAAATCTAGCCATAATAGGCTACGTTAATCGTTACGTAGCCTATCACGTTTGTTTGGGTTTTTTTACACTTTGTAATGGCGGCAGCCGGTCGGAAGACCGGCTGCCGCCCCCACCCCCGACAAAAGGCCGACGAACCGCCGCCTGGACCTGCCGCTGGGAGGGACATTCGCCAAACGTAAGTCCCATCCCGGGGGGGGCGGGGGGCGGAGAATTTCACTGCCTATTTCAGGGGGCCGAATGCGTTGGCGCTCGGCCCCCCCGAAGATTCGGGGAGAAATTCTCCGCCATCCCTACAAATTACATATCACATTAATTGTACAGGGTATAGCTGAACCTGATAGTTCTGTTTATATTTGTGTAACTGTTTAAGTTTAAATTCGTGCATAGTCCCAGTTCAGATCAGAACCACTGTGCACCAGGAGGGGAGGATTAAACCCCCCATGCATTTCCCCCCAAATCCCACATGCACACCCCAATTCCCCTCCAAATTCCACATGTTGTGTTAATGGGGGGGGGGAGAACGGATTCAATTCAAATATGGGAGAAACCAGAACTGACACATCCATCCATCCATTCATCCATCCAGGCTGAGGGCTTTGAGTGCTTTACTCTTAAATGTCTGGGTCTCAATCCTCCTTGCTGGGAATAGTTGTACCTATTGAATTTGGCAGGTGCAGATGCAGGTGCAAATTTAACGAAATTTGTTGATTCAGGAGAGAAAGAGAAAGAATTTGAGATTAAAAAAAACAAATCTGAATGCGAGAGAGAGCAAAATGGACAGATTCACCCATTCCTAGTTGCAGTGCTC
This sequence comes from Heloderma suspectum, assembly GCF_057233095.1. Classification (NCBI taxonomy): domain Eukaryota; kingdom Metazoa; phylum Chordata; class Lepidosauria; order Squamata; family Helodermatidae; genus Heloderma; species Heloderma suspectum. The sequence continues at coordinate 53,201,674 of NC_139460.1, read as the reverse complement.
TGATCTCTGAACAGCACTGGGTGGCTAGGCCTAGTGGCCATTTTCAGGTCCCACAATCTCCCCAACAGTGTTAGCTCAGATAGTGTGGGAAATTAAAATGGAAGTGAGACCCAGCCACTTAGTGCTGAATAGAGCACCAGAAAATGTTTAATGGGAGGAGCTGTCAGGTCCCTTGGTTCTCTCCATTGGCAATCACACACTCCAAGGCTCAAATATTTTGGCCACCTAATGCAAAGAGAAAATTCTCTGGAAAAGACCCTGATGCTGGGAAAGATGGAAGGCAAAAGGAGAAGGGGACAGCAGAGGATGAGATGGCTAGATAGCATCACCAATGCAATGAATATGGACTTGAACACACTCCAGGAGAGAGCGGAGGACAGGAAGGCCTGGCGTGCTATGGTCCATGGGGTCACGAAGAGTCGGACATGACTTAACGACTGAACAAAAACAACAACCAGGTTCCTTACAAATGCAAGTCCTCGGAGACTGTCAGACTACAAAGGAAAACAGCAACTCCACATAATTATGAATATCAACAGAGGAGGCAAGTGATATGCCTCTTGCCTCAAGTTTGCTGGCAGTTTGAAAAAGAACTTGCTGGCCAGAATAAGTTAGGGGGGATGCCCCTCCCTTAAAGTTGTGCCCCCCTACATAAGCTATCACACATAGCCAACCAGGTGGAACGTCTGAGCTCTGCCTCTAACTTTTCCCGCTTTGCTATGTGCCGGACTCTAGCATCCCTCAGGTCACACCCCGCACGCTCCTCCTCCTCCAAGACCTGGGCTCTCATGGGGGAGGAAAGGGGAGGGCCTTCAGGTCAAGCCATCTGCAAGCCAAGTTCCTCAGAAGAACGCCTATTTTATTTATTTATTCATTCATTCATTCATTCATTCATTCATTTTCTATACTGCCCAATAGCCGAAGCTCTCTGGGTGGTTCACAAAAATTAAAACCAAACAGCACACAATAAAACAATTTAAAATATATAGAACATTAAAACCACAATATAACAATACAACCACAATAAAACCTAGCAGCAGTGCAGGAGTTTAAAATACAGATTTAAAACAGCAAAGCTAAAAGTTTACAAAGCTAAATGCCTGGGAAAATAAAAAGGTCTTCACCTGGTGCTGAAAGGAATACAATGTAGGTGCCAGGCGAACCTCACTAGGGAGCTCATTCCAGAGCTGGGGTGCCACAACAGAAAAAGCCCTCCTCCTAGTAGCCACCCGCCTCACTTCCTTTGGCAGGGGCTCACAGAGAAGGGCCGCTGACAATGATCTTAAGGTCCGGGCTGGCACATATGGGAGAGGGGATCCTTCAGCTAACCTTGCCCCAAGCCGTTAAGGGCTTTAAATGTTAATACCAGTACTTTGAATCGGGCCCGGAAATGGACTGACAGCCAGTGCAGCTGAACAAGTAATGGCATAATATGAGCTCGCAGGCCAGTCCCTGTTAACAATCTTGCTGCCCTATTTTGGACCAGCTGAAGTTTCCGGACCGTTTTCAAAGGCAGCCCCACGTATAACGCATTGCAGTAATCCAGATGAGAAGTTATCAGAGCATGGATAACTGTAGCTAGGCTATCTCTGTCCAGATGAGGGCGTAGTTGGTATACCAGCCTAAGCTGATAAAAAGTGCTCCATGCCACTGAGTTCACCTGTCCCTCAAGTGACAATTCTAGATCCAAGAGCACCCCCAAACTAGGAACGTGATCCTTTACGGGGAGTGCAACCCCCTCCAGAACAGGTTGAATATCACCTAGCCAGGCAGACGAACCACCCACTAACAGTACCTCCATCTTGTCTCAATTGAGTTTCAGTTTATTGGCCCTCATCCAGTCCATTACTGTGCCCAGGCTAGGGATGTCAGAGAATTTCTCCACGAATCTCTGGGAGGCCGAATGCCAACGCATTCGGCCCCCCGAAATTGGTGGAGAAATGGTCCGCCACCCCCCTGCCACCCCCCCCCCGGATGGGACTTACCTTGTGTGAATGTCCCTGGTGGCAGCAGCTCCCGGCGGCGATTCGGCGGCGGTTCAGCAGCGGCGGCTGCGGAGGCCGGTATGCCGACCGGCTGCCATCACCGCCATTTCCAAGTAAAAACAACAACAACAACAACAAACCTGATAGGCTATGTAAAGATTTACGTAGCCTATCACGGCTAGATTTTCAAAAAACACCATGATAGGCTACGTAAATGTTTACGTAGCCTATCATGGCTGACTTTGAAAAAAAAACAAAAGCGCGTACGCAAATGGCGGTGCCCATGGATCACCATCCTCCTGCCCAATCGAGAAAACCAGATCAAACATGTGCCCTTTTATATGCATTGGGCCGATGACATGTTGGGACAGCCCCATGGTTGTCATGGCGGCCATGAAGTCCTGAGCCGCCCTGGATACAGCGGCCTCAGCATGGAAGTTGAGATCCCCCAGGACCATCATCCTAGGGGTCCTCAACATTAGGGATGTACGAAAGTCACTTACCTTTTCGCGGATTGTGTTTGTGGTGGGGGGAGAGGCACTCAGTCCCTCCCCCCGGAATCCTCGATGGCGGGGGAGGCGATCCGGTTCTCCCCCCCGTAATCCTGCCCGGCTGGGTCTGCTCCACAGTGGCTCCACGGAGCAGCCGGCCAGCCAGGGCCATCCACAGCCGGATTTCCAGCCACAGACTGGCTGGTGAAGATGCAAATGGCGGCCGCTGTAGCATTTGCATCCAGCCAGGCAGCCATGATAGGCTACATAAGAATTTACGTAGCCTATCATGGCTAATCCCCCCCAAAAAGAAAAAAAATGGTGTACACAAATGGCAGTGGCTATGGTGGCCGCCATCTGCATTCCCTATTTTTCACCTTTCTAACCTACGTAAATATTTACATAGGCAATTACAGTGAAAAAAAAGGGAACTGCAAATAGTGCAGTGGGCGCTATTTGTGTTTCTTTTTTTTTGCCGTAAAAGCCTACGTAAATATTTACGTAGGCAATTACGGCAAAAAAAAAAAAGGGGGAACTGCAAATAGCTTAGTGGGCTCTATTTGCATTTCTTTTTTTTTCACCGTAAAAGCCTATGTGAATATTTACGTAGGCTAGAACGACGAAAAATAGGGAACGCAAATGGCGGCCGCCATAGCTGCCGCCATTTGTGTACGCTGTTTTTTGGGGTGGGGATTAGCTGTGATAGGCTAAGTAAATTCTTATGTAGCCTATCACAGCTGCAAAGACACCAATGGCGGCTGCAGCTGCCACTGCTGCCGGAGCTACCACCGCTGGAACCGCCGCCACCACCAAATCCGCCACAGGAGGCTTGGCGGGGGCAGGAGGCCATTCCACCACGGATTTTAGAATCCGGCCTCACTGGAATCCGTGGCAGAATTCGCTGCCATCCCTACTCAACACCAAGTCTGAGACCACCTCTGTCAGCTCAGACAGGGAGTCTGATGGGCAGCGGGGTGGGCGGTACACCAACAGAATCCCTAATCTGTCCCAGGTACCCAGCACAAGGTACAAACACTCAAGATCTGCACTTGAATGGGCAGGAAGCCTAGAGAGGAAAATTGAATTCCTATAGACCATGACAACCCCCCCTACCCGACCCTCGAGTTGGTGTTGGTGCTGCACTGAGTACCCAGGAGGGCACAGCTGGGAGAGAGTGACCCCTCCTAGTTCCCCCACCCAGGTCTCAGTAATACATACCAGGTCAGCCCCCTCATCCACAATAAAATCATGGATGAGGGAGATTTTATTTTGGGCCGACCTGGCATTCAGCAGCAGCACCACCAGGCCCGAAGGCAGACTGGTAAGGCTGCCAGGAACCATCAGGTTGGGGGAAGAACCAGAAGAGGGGACAGCTGTAAGGTGTCTAGCCCCTCTTCTCCTCAGCTGGCCTCTTAATCCCCCAACGCCATACCTCCCCCTGCCCATGACCACAGTTATAGTGGCACCTCCCCGACCCCCTGAGTTGCTCAATAGTCCTCCCAGGCACATATTAAAATGTTAGGATATAAAATGTACAACAATGTAAAAGAATATAAAAGATAAAAGAGATAAAAGAGAACAGCAGCTAAGAAGGAGCAGATAAATCTACCTTTGCCCCTTTCTCCCTGGTCTTCAAAGCTGCTGCCCTCTGCTGCTGCTATTTGCTGCTGGTATCTGTGGCTGCTGGTGTCTCTGGAAAGGCAGGTGGGTGGGTCTTCAGGTGCTGTTCCATGCGACTCCAAGTGCGACGCTAAGAGCGCACTTAGCGTCGCACTTGGCACTATGCCAAGGTGCTGCTCTCTGGCAGCCCCGCCTTAAGTACCTGTTTGGCGAGGGCAGAAGCAGGCTCAGGATCCACCTGGTACAGCTGGCTGGTCCTCCTTCCCACAGGCTCCTATCCATATCTGAGCTCACTAGGGAGGAAACCTCTCCCTGTTCTGCCTGTTCCCAATCTGAATCTGAGCTGCTAACTATCTCCACATACTCAGAATCATTCCTGACAGGAGCAGGGCAGGTGTCCAGCCCTCTTGGGATTCCGAGATGGCCATGCCCCCTTTTGCCAGCCATATCCCTTTCCCCTGACAGCCGATCATTTGATGTCCTTGCAGCTTTTGCACATTGTTCCCATTTAAACAGGCAAAATGCCTCTGCTAAAGCTTAGTTACTGGGAGTAAGAGCTAGGGATGGGAGAATTTCTCCCCGAAACTTCAGGGGGCCAAGTGCCAACGCATTCGGCCCCCTGAAATTGGCGGTGAAATTCTCCGCCCCCCTGTGCCCCCCCCCCAGGATGGGACTTACCTTTCACGAATGTCCCTCCCGGCGGCGGGTCCCGGCGGTGGTTCGTCGGGTCTTCATCAGGGGCGGGGCGGCAGCCGGTCTTTTGACCGGCTGCCGCCGCCGCCATTACAAGTGCAGTAAAAAAAAATTCGTGATAGGCTATGTAACGATTAACATAGCCTATCACGGCTAGATCTGCAAAGTCAGCCGTGATAGGCTACATTAATCGTCATGTAGCCTATCACGGGTGACTTTGAAAAAAAAAAAAAGCGCGTACACAAATGGCGGCCCCCATAGGGAGCCGCCATTTGCGTTCCTTATTTGGTCCCTGTAGTCTACGTAAAGATTTATGTAGCCTACGGCGAAAATAAGGGAACGCTATTTGTGTTGCCCTTATTTTCGCCGTAGTCTACGTAAATCTTTACGTAGACTAGACGTGCCAAAATAAGGAACGCAAATGGCGGCTCCCTATGGGGGCCGCCATTTGCGTATGCACTTTTTTTTTCCCAAAGTCACCCGTGATAGGCTACGTGATGATTTACGTAGCCTATCATGGCTGACTTTGGAAATCTAGCTGTTATAGGCTATGTTAATCGTTACATAGCCTATCACGGGGGTGGGTTTTGTTTTTTTTTCGCAGCCGGGTAGACGGGGTGCTTCTACCCGGCCTGAATTTAGCCGGCGAGGGATGGGGTGCCTCCCGCCCGGCCTGAATTTCAGCCGGGCGAGGCGGGGCGCCTCCCCCCCCGGCATGAACTTCGGGGGGAGAAGCAAATAGCGTTGCCCTTATTTTCGCCGTAGTCTACGTAAACATTTACGTAGACTACAGCGACCAAATAAGGAACGGGAATGACGGCTCCCTATGGGGGTCGCCATTATCCGTACACACTTTTTTTTTTTTTTTTAAGTCACCCGTGATAGGCTATGTGACGATTGACGTAGCCTATCATGGCAGACTTTGCAAATCTAGCCGTGATAGGCTACGTGAATCGTCACGTAGCCTATTAGGGGGATTTTTTTTTTTTCCTTTTATTGGAATGGCGGCGGCGGCAGCCGGTCGAAAGACCGGCTGCTGCTCCCGCCTCGCTCGAACACCCGCCGAACCGCCGGCTGGACCCGCTGCCGGGAGGGACATTCGGCAAAGGTAAGTCCCGTCCCGGGGGGGGAGGCGGGGGGGTTTTGGAGGATTTCTCCCCAAAACTTGTTTGGGGGGCCGAACACGTTGGCGCTCGGCCCCCCGAAGTTTCGGGGAGAAATTCTCCGCCAACCCTAGCATGGTGTGGAGAATATGAATAGGGAAACTTTTTTTCTCTCTCTCTCATAATACTAGAACCTGGGGTCATCCCATGAAGCTGAGTGGGGGGAGGTTCAGGACAGATAAAAGGAAGGACTTCTCCACACAGCGCATAGTGAAACTATGGAATTCAATTCCACAAAATGTAGTGACGGGACCAATGTGGATGGGTTTAAAAGGTGATTGGACAAATTCCTGGAGGACAAGGCTATCACTGGCTACCAGTCCTCATGGCTGTCTACTTCCTGTAGTATCTGAGGCAGCATGCCTATGTATACCAGTTGCTGGGGAACATGGCTGTTGCACTCATGTCCTGCTTGTGTGTTTCTTGTGAGCAGCTGGCAGAATGCTGGACTAGATGGACCCTTGGTCTGATCCACCATAGCTCTTCTTTTGTCTTTATAAGACGTGTGACACTGAACAGCATCACCCTGCAGGGATGTTTTACTTTTATTTTTATTTTGCACCATGGTTTCTGAACAGAAGCAATGGTGGGGATATCAGAGAATTCTGCAACGGGTCTCAGTGAGGCCGAATGCCAGTGTATTCAGCCCCCCAAAATCCATCGTGGAACGAAGCCCCCGCCCCCCCATCCCATGAAAGGTGCACGGGATGGAGCACTTACCTGCTCCTGTCCGCACTGCTTTGAGAATGGCGGCCGTCCTGCGGCCGCCATTCGCTTAATCTTCATAGCCGTGATAAGCTACGTAAATACTTATGTAGCCTATCACAGTTAACGCAGGGACGCCATTTGCATCCCTGCAGAGGCCATGATAGGCTGCATAGGGATGTCAGAGAATTCCGCCACGGATCTCAGGGAGGCCGAATGCCAGGGCATTTGCCCCCGAAATCGCTGGCAGAACGGTCTGCCCCCCCACCCCCCCGGGATGAGACTTACCTGGGACGGATCTTCCTGACGGCGGCGGCTCTGGCGGTGGCTCCGGCGGCGGTTCGGCGGCGGCGGCCGGTCTTCTGACCGCCTGCCGCTGCCGCCATTTCCAGTTTAAAAAAAACAAAAAACAAAAAAAGTGATAGGCTACGTAAAAATTTACATGGCCTATCACGGCTAAAAAAATTTTAAAAACTGTGATAGGCTACATAAATCTTTACGTAGCCTATCACAGTTGACTTAAAAATAAAGAAACAAAAGAACGCGCATAAGCAAATGGCGGGCCGCCATTTGCGTTCCTTATTTTGGCACATATTAGTCTATGTAAACATTTACGTAGACTGAGACGGCGAAAATAAGGGGAACGCAAATAGCGTAGATGCTCCACTATTTGCGTTCCCCTTATTTTCACTGTCATAGTCTACGTAAATGTTTACGTAGACTAAGACATGCCAAAATAAGGAACGCAAATGGCGGCACCCATGGGCACCGCCTTTTGCGTACGCGCTTTTTTTTTTTTACTCAGCCATGATAGGCTGCGTAAACATTTACGTAGCCTATCTCGGCTAACTGCAGGGACGCAAATGGTGGCGGCTATGGCCGCCTCCATTTGTGTCCCTGCTAGCCAGCGGCCGGATGTCCAGCTGCTGGCGGAGCCGGCCGGCAGCTCCACAGAATCGCTGCGGAGCACAGCCGGCTGGCCAGGATTCTGGGGGAGGAGGAATGGAGCACCTCCCCCCTGGCGAGGATTCCGGGGGGAGAGATGGAACACCTCCCCCCGCACCATCAACATAATCCCCGAAAGGTAAGTGATTTTTGTACATCCCTAAGGCTACGTAAGTATTTATGTAGCCTATCATTGCGGGGGGGGGGGAACCCAGCATATGCAAATGGCGGCAGCTACTGCCATTTGCGTATGCTGGGGTTTTTCCCCCTGCCGTGATAGGCTACATAAATATTTACATAGCCTATCACGGCTCAATACAGGGACACCAATGGCGGCAGCTACGACAGCCACCATTTGCGTCCCTGCAGGGCTGCCCAGCGGCCAGATGTCCGGCTGTGGGCGGCTGGAGCTGGCTGGTGGCTCCACGGCTTGGCCGCGGAGCAGAGCTGGCCATGCAGGATTCCTGGGGGGAGACCGGATCGCCTCCCCCCCCATCGAGGATTCCGGGGGAAGGGACGTAGTGCCTCCCCCCCACCGCGGATTGCCCAGTGTGGAGCCAGGTAGGTGTTTCGTATATCCCTAAGCAATGGTGGGAACTTGGAATTTCAGCAGCCAGCTAGGAATGGGTGAGAATTTCATTTCATTTCATTTTCAGTAAGAATGTACTAAATTCACACATTACTTCATATTCAGGAGGGAAAGAATTTGAAATTTAAAGACTTTGAAGGTGGGAGATATGAAAACTAATAGATACATCCAAGCAGAGGGCTTTGAATGCTTATCTCTTAAAAGTCTGTGTATTCAACTACATTAGTGTTGAATTAGAGTTGCCACTTCTTTTTTTCCTGAGAGGTTCCTCATCTTTAACAGCTCCATGGCAGGCAGATATATGTCTGTTTGTTTGTTTTCATGTTGGGAATAGCTGTACCTATTGCATTTGACATGTGTAGCGGGGTGAGCATTTTCTTTCAGTTCATTTTGATAATTTACAAAAATTTCCACATTTCTTCATATTTGGTATATAAACAAAGAGGTTTTAAAAAAGCGACTGCAGGAGAAAATGAAACTGACAGATCTGTCCATCCATATCCCATCAAGATGGTAAAGCTGTGTCTGGGTTGTCCCACTTGATATCATAGGCATGGGCTCATATGATTAATGTTCCTCCAAGGGAATAAACAAAGAAGCAATAAAATCCCTACACATGGAAAGCTAGATGTATTTCTATTTATTTGTTTGTTTGTTTATTACATTTATATCCTCCCTGTCCACTAAATAAAATAGTGCTCAAGGTGGCTAGATATCATTGAGAATACTAAATTCTAATCCTCTTCCAAGACAACCTAATTATGTCTGTGGAGGGAATTATTATTATTATTATTATTATTATTATTAAATATGGAAAATATGCAGTCATGGAAGTCTCGGTATGCAGTCTTAGGTGATACTGCCCAGACTTAGGTTGACCCCCTCTAAGAACTGTAGAACAGTAGGAGACTGGTGGTGAGCAAATAAATGCACTGTTTTGCTATTAAACCTATTAAACTTTTTTGAAGTTTCGAAATTTTCTGCACTCTACACTGCTCAGTTTTTTAAAAAATGAACAAAATTGGTCTGGTAGATCTCTAGTAATAAATGTTAAACTAACGTATTCTTATATAGATGGTGATGATGACGATGATGACGATGAGTGTGTGTGTGTGTGCACGCGCGCGTGCACGCGCAGACCCCATCACAAAAGGTTGCAGGCTTAGTTCGAATATTCAGGTTCTAAAATTGCAGCAGATTCTTTCTCTCTGTATTCTGTTTCCTTCTTACATTTATATCTTGCCTTTTCCTCCAAGTAGCCCAGAAAGTGTACATAATCCTTCTCTCCATTTTATCCACACAGCAAACCTTTGAGATAGGTTAGGCTGAGAGTCAGTGACTGGTCCTAAGTCACCTAGTGAGCTTCATGGCCAAGTAGGGATTTGAACCCTATAGGCCTCCAGTCCCAGTCCAAAACTATAACCACTATGCCACCCTGGCTGTCTTTGAACTCTGATGATTCACCAGGACAAAGAACGAGAGGTAGGAGCTATCTCCCCATTTTGCTATTGAATGTCAGCACAGCATAGAAGAAAAACAGCAATGAGAAATCACCCATCTTTCTGCTCCCCCTCTGATCTGGCAGCAGTCATCCAAAAGCCCTCTTTTCCTTCGGTCCTCTGAACAGGGTCAGCACAGCAGACTCTTCCGGTCCTTAAATATAAAATCCTTTCATTGTTTCTCCTAGCAGTCTCCAAAATCTAGAGTGACGGGAAATGGTTTCATGTCATCTCTTCAGCCAGGCACTGCTGGAAGAAGAATAAATCATTATCTGCACATAGAAGGCTGACAGAAAGAAATACGCTAAATTTGCCATATCATTCATTTGCTACGAATTATTTGCTTCAGTGTTCAATTAATTATTTCTAGGAACTTAGCCAGTACATATCCATGATATTGTATTCTCTACTGTACATACGATGAAAGCAGTGGGGTGCATGAGACATATTGGGGAACGGGGGCATGAGAGATCCGTGTGTGTCTATGTGTGTGTGTGTGTGTGTGTGTGAGAGAGAGAGAGAGAGAGAGAGAGAGAGAGAGAAGGGAGGATTGGCAGCTTGGCCACAAATGGTTGAGCAGTTTCATTTCTCATCAGCTGAGTAGCTAGCCAGGCATATACCAGCAGGATATTCAGAGATGAGCAAGATTCTTAACATGGGGGCAGGGGAAGGTTCTTACCTTAAATACAAGGAGCCCTAGGTTTTCTTACCCTCTTTCATTGAAACCAACAACAACCTTGGTTCCCCACAGTAGCCCAAGACGTAATGTGCCCTAGGAACGATATTCTGTCATGATCACAATGTAGTGTTGTTCCTAGGGACATTCTTGAGATATAGATGGCTGACCCATCACCACTTCAAAGGTTCTAGTAACGGGTGATTCGTCTGAGATTCTGCTGCCAGTTAGAGTAGATACAGTGGGGTAGACTGACAATGAGCTGGAATAAGGCAGTGCCATGTTCCTGCTTGGGTTCCACTTCTTCCCCAGCTTCCCCAGCTTCCACCTCTGAAACTGAGAAACAAATCCTTCAGGAAATGCCTGCTTTCATTCTGGGACAGCTGTACCCACCATCCCACAAGCTTTAGCCCTTTAGTCTCTCCAGGTTCCAGAGAAATATGCTCAATTGGTTCTCTCAACCCACCATAGGAGAAGGAGCAAGGAAATCAGTTTAATAAAGGTAGCGTAAAAATCAATAAGTGCATGGAAATTAGGATTTTTAAAACTAAATAAAGATTTATTTAGAACATGAGAAGTTATAAGTTATTATTATTAATCAATTATTGTTCCTTACTTCCCTACCTACTCTTCCCCTCCTAAAATCCCACACACAAACCCCACTCTGATGTTGCTTCCATGATCCCTAAGGCCCTATCTGACTAACTAACTGTCAGTTCACCCTTTATATAACCTTAGATTCCTCACACACATTCAGGCCCCTCCCACCTTTCACTCTGACATGCTATTAACCCTATCTTACATGGATTAAATTTAACAACATAAAACCATACATAAAAAATCAGCCAGATGTTACAGGCAGCCGTCTTTGTTTTGTTGTACAAAGAAGAGGACAAATGTCCCTGCCTACACCAAGACTACCCATGGCTGCTGCCTCTACCACTGTGTGGTTGCTGTTCCTCTGTCCACAGCTTCCAGTGCAAGCACAGCCATTAGTGGCAGCCCATGTAGGGTGCATTCAGAAGCAGGTACACTGCTTCCCAGTGGTCTGTGCTCCCTGTAGGACCAAATCCACCTTCAGACACAAAACCAACAACTCACGCCTGTGTGGCTGCCCCTACCAGGCACCAGGGTAGCTGTATAGAACTATCAGATTGTGCTGCATTATGTATGAAACCCATCCTTAGAGATGCATGAGAATTTCATTTCAGTTTGCAAATCATCAGAATTTACAACCATAAATACAAACAGGAGTGCATTTTGCAGGGGAAACTTGCACATTCCTGAGTTTTCAATCACATTTAAAAAATTGGTTGTTTTTTTAAAAAAATATTTTTCCAAAAGATCTGCATTTTCATGCTTTGGTCAATAGCCACCGCCATTTGTGTTCCTTATTTCTGGCCATCTTAGTGTACGTAAATATTTATGTAGACTAAAACACCGAGAATCCGCTATGCTATTTGCGTTCCCCCTTATTTTCGCCGTCTTAGTCTACATAAATATTTATGTAGACTAAGATGGCCAAAAATAAGGAACGCAAATGGCGGCAGCCATAGCCACCGCCATTTGCGTATGCATTTTTTTTTTTTTTAACCCAGACGTGATAGGCTACGTAAGTCTTTATGTAGCTTATCATGGCTGAATTCAGGGATGCAAATGGCGGCGGCTATGGCTGCCACCATTTGTGTACCTGCTAGCCAGCGGCCGGATGTCCGGCTGCTGGCGGAGCCAGCCGGCGGCTCCGTGGAATCCCCGGGAAGCGGAGCTGGCCGGCCAGGATTCTGGGGGGAGGCGTGGAGCACCTCCCCCCCCGGCGAGGATTCCAGGGGGAGGGACGGAGCATCTCCCCCCCAGCGGAACCCAGCGGAGCCAGGTAAGCGGGGTTTCGTACATCCCTAGCCTGATGTCCGGCTGCAGGTGGCCCCGGCCGGCAGCTCTGCGGAATCTCCGCGGAGCGGAGCCAGATGGATTAGGATTTCAGGGGGAGGTGTGGAGCACCTCCCCCCCACCGCGAATCACCCTGTTGAAAAGGTAAGTGACTTTTGTACATCCCTAGCAAGTTCACACACAAATAGGGATGTACGAATTCCACTTACCAGTCCGCTGCTGGGGTCCGCTGGGAGGGGGAGGCGATCCGTCCCTCCCCCCCCCGGAATCCTCCCTAGCTGGCTCCGCTCCGCAGCAAGGCCGTGGAGCCACCAGCCAGGGCCAGCTGCAGCCGGACTTCCAGCCGCTGATGGGCCGCTGCGGCCGCAAATGGTGGCCATTGTAGTGGCCAGCATTTGCATGCCTACATTAGGCCGTGATAGGCTACGTAAGTATTTACGTAGCCTATCACGGCAAAAGGCAGCCACGCAAATGGCGGCTGCTGCGCCATTTCCGTGCCTGCCTTTTGCCGTGATAGGCTACGTAAAAACTTACATAGCCTATAACGGCCTAATGCAGGCATGGAAATGGCGGCTACGTCAGCCACCATTTGCATCCCTGTGCAGCCCAGCAGTGGCCGGATGTCGCTGCAGACGGCCCCGGCCGGCGGCTCCGTGGAGTCTCTGCAGAACAGAGCCAGCCAGCGAGGATTTTGGGGGGAGGGATGGAGTGCCTCCCCCCCACCATGGATGTCATGAAACGAAACAGGTAAGTCATTTCGTACATCCCTATATGTGGCAACCTCTCTCCAACAGTCTTTGAGGAGAGGGATGGGGCTTCACTGGGACAGGCACTGGACTGGGCTATATGGGGCAAACCGCTGGTAAATCAGGGATATTTGGGGGGAGCTCAGAGAGGAAAAAACAGCAGTAGCTCCATCCATCATCAGAATGAGTTTTCTGGAAAGAAGAAGGCTGCTAGCTAGGATGAGGCTTTCTGAAATTAAAAGCTGATCTCTGGAAGAAATGATGTTGATGCAGAGAGAGAGATGACTGTGTTGGACTAGGAGTCAGTAGGGTTGGTGGAGAATTTCTCCACGAATCTTCGGGAGGCCGAGTACCGACGCATTCGGCCCCGTGAAAGTGTTGGGGAAATTCTCCGCCGGTCCCCCGCCCCCCCCGGGATGGGACTTACCATCGGCAAATGTCCCTCTCAGCAGCGGGTCCCGGTGGCAGTTTGGCGGTGGTTTGTCGGGGGCGGGGGCGGCGGCTGGTCTCCCAACCAGCTGCCGCTGCCGCCATTGCAAAAAAAAAAAGTAAAACACACACACACACACACCCGTGATAGGCTTATGTAACGATTTATGTAGCCTATCACGGCTAGATTTCCAAAGTCTATTTCCAAAGCTATTTGCGTTGCCCTTATTTTCGCCGTAGTCTACGTAAATCTTTACGTAGACTAGATGTGCCAAAATAAGGAACGCAAATGGTGGTCCCCATGGGAGCCGCCATTTGCATACGTGCTTTTTTTTCCCCCCCCAAAGTCACCCCTGATAGGCTACGTGACGATTTACATAGCCTATCATGGCTGACTTTGGAAATCTAGCCGTGATAGGCTAAGTAAATCGTTACGTAGCCTATCACAGGTGTGTGTGTGTTGTTTGTTCTTTTTACTTTTTTTTTCGCGGCCGGGTAGACGGGGCGCTCCTACCCGGCCTGAATTTTGGCTGGGCGAGGCGGGGTGCCTCCCCCCCCTTGCCTGAACTTCGGGGGGAGAAGCGAAGAGCCTCCCCCCCACCGCGAAGCAAGCTGTGGGATGAGGTAAGTCCCTTTCGTCCATCCCTAGGAGTCAGGAGACCTGGGTTCTATAATTTCTAGAACCTACTTAGCCATGGAAGTTCACTGGGTGACTTTGGGCCAGTCACAGACACTCTCAGACCAACTGACCTCACAGGGTTGTTGTTGTGAGAATAAAATGGAGAGGAGGAGGATTATGCATGCCACCTTGGGTTCCTTAAGGAGGGGAAAAGGCAGCATATAACTGTAATAAGTAACAAAAGAAGGATTTGAAAGAGCCAAAGTCCCCTTGCAAGAGTGAGGCTTCTGTGGAAGCAGGTGGAGGGCAGCTTTGACCACTTCTCTCAGCCAGCACACTTTTTTTTCTTTTCATTAGGTAGAACGTGGGAAGACCCACTCACCTCTCCCTAGTTTTAAGAATGCATTTCCATGATAAAGGACAGGCCACGGCAGGTGACTCAGTACCTCATTCATTCTCTTTAGCTGACTGACTGGGGGCTGGGGATATAATTGAATGTCTACCGACTATGGTCAGTCAGAGATTCATTCACATGCCTGGCTGTGGAAAGAGCAGGGGGAAGGGGACTTATTTATGCATGCTGCAGTGTCTGAATGGAAGATGTGATTGATCTCTGCAATATCTCTGCTTGAGGTACACAACTGTACACAACTGCAGTCCCTTTTGGTTTCCCCATTCTGCAATTAGCATATGTGCAGGCTGCATTATGGGTATGGCATTGCTTGTCATGTCATGTGGTCAAGTATCATGTCTCCCCACACACATGCACAATCTCCATTGGGTAGTGTATTCTTCATGCAAACGTGGAGGAATTGCCCCTTGTAAAAATAAAGCTAGTTGGAAGCACTGCCTCTCAGAGCATGTTGACTTGAGAGTAGGGATGTACGCAAGTCACTTACCTTTTAACGAAATGTGATTCGAGGTGGGGGGGAGGCGCTCCGTCCCTCCCCCCGAATCCTGGCCGGCCGGGTCCGCAAATGGAGGCGGCCGTAGCTGCTGCCGTTTGTGTCCCTGCAGTCAGCCGTGATAGGCTACATAAATGTTTACATAGCCTATCACGGCTGAGTAAAAAAAAACAAAAAACAAACGCGCCTATGCAAATGGCGGCACCCATGGGCGCCGCCATTTGTGTTCCTTATTTTGACACGTCTAGTCTACGAAAACATTTACGTAGACTACGGCGAAAATAAGGGGAACACAAATAGCATAGATGCTACGCTATTTGCGCTCCCCTTATTTTCGCCGTAGTCTATGTAAATGTTTACGTAGACTAGACGTGTCAAAATAAGGAATGCAAATGGTGGTGCCCATGGGCACCGCCATTTGCGTACGTGCGTTTTTTTATTATTATTCAGCTGTGATAGGCTACGTAAACATTTACATAGCTTATCACAGTATTTTTTAAAAATCTAGCCATGATAGGCTATGTAAATCTTTACGTAGCCTATCACGTTTGTTTGTTTGTTTTTTTACTGGAAATGGTGGCAGTGGCAGCCGGTCAGAAGACCAGCCGCTGCAGCCGCTTCTGCCAAACTGCCGCAGAACCGCCGCCAGAGCCGCTGCCACCAGGAAAATTTGCCCAAGGTAAGTCCTGTCCTGGGGGGGGGTGGGGGGCAGACCATTTTGCCAACAATTTCGGAGGGCCGAATGCGCTAGCATTCGGCCTCCCCGAGATTCATGGTGAAATTCTCTGACATCCCTACTTGAGAGAGAAAAAGCCAAGCAAAGAGTTACATGCTGCCTCCCAACCCAGGATCAAAGCTTCTAGCTGCAATAGGATAGTGTTCTCTGCTCCTATTACCAACCAAAAACAGGAGTGACTTATAACAGTGGGTGGCCTCTGGTGTGTGGGAAAACTGGTTAGTTCTTCCCATTCCCTAATTAACACTCATTCCTCCTTCTTCTATGTGCCTTGAACAGTCCAGGTACATTCTATGTGTGATTGCTTGCCCAATAGTTATTGATGCAACCACGTCTTGTCCTGGCCTGATGCAAACTACACATTGTCCCACCATATGCTACCTGAACTCGACCACTGCTATAGGTCCCCTGCAATCTTCCTTCTTTCAGGAATGCATTGTATGTTTCTGAGATACACAACAGTACTCTGATAGGTACATCTCCAGTTAAATCTAGGAATGTAAGAAAGTCCCTTACCTTTTTGAAGGGTGACATTTGCGTTGGGGGCGAGGTGATCCATACCTCCCCCCAAAATCCTACCCCGGCTGGCTCTGCTCCGCGGCGACTCTTACGAGCTGCTGGCCGGGTGCATCCGCACGGCAGGTCTGCGGATGCAAATGGTGGCCAGCGTAGTGGCCGCCATTTGCATCCCTTTGCTGAGCTGTGATAGGCTACGTAAATATTTACGTAGCCTATCATGGCAAAAGCGGGGACGCAAATGGCGGCTGGCATAGCAGCCACCATTTGCGACCACAGCCTGGATGCAGTTGGAGCCACCAGAGCTGCCACTGCCGCCAGAGCCGCTGCCACTGCCACAGCCGCAGCCAGGTAGACTCTGTTTCACGGGGCTTTCGCAGGATGGTGGGGTGGGGTGGGTTGCTCCATTCCGCCACGGATTCTGGGGGGCCGAATTCACTGGAATTTGGCCTCCCTGGGATCCGTGACAGAATTCTCTAACATCCCTAGTTAAATCATAAAGAGAAAATGGGGGGAAAAGGAGAGCTTTTTAAAAGGACACTGCACATTCAATGGGACACAAGAAACTCCTGACTTGCCTGGCAATTCTTCCTACTCATGAAGGTCTTCTAGCTGTTTCCTATGAGACATGGTGACCTTTGTTTTGGCGGATGGGGGTTCTGATGGCTTCCACACTGTGACAGTCACACAGAAATGCAAGAAGCACAAATACGTAAAATCAGGTATGTGCGCATTTCGCCAGCACCGATACTGGAAGCATAATTGCTTAAAATGATAGGGATGTTAGAGAATTCCACCATGGATCCCAGGGGGGCCGAATTCCAGTGAATTCGGCACCCTGGAATCCATAGTGGAATGGAGACCCCTGCCCCACCACTCTGCAAAAGCCCTGCGAAACGGAGCCTACCTGGCTGCGGCTCCAGCTCCGCCGCCAGTGGTGGCTCCGGCCACTGCCAGGCTGCTGTGACCACCATTTGCATCCCTATGCTGGCCTGTGATAGGCTACATAAATATTTACGTAGCCTATCACAGCTAAAGCAGGAACGCAAATGGCATAGAGGACGCCATTTGCGTCCCTGCTTTAGCCGTGATAGGCTATGTAAATATTTATGTAGCCTATCACGGGCTTGCGTAGGGACGCAAATGGCGTCCCCTACGCAGGACGCCATTTGCGTCCACACCAGCCTGACAGCGGCTGGAGGCCCCGCTGCGGGTTGGCCCGGCTGGCAGCTCAGTGGCCTGGCCACAGAGCGGAGCAAGCCAGGCAGGATTCCGGGGGGGAGGAACAGATCGCCTCCCCCCACCTGCGGAACCTGGCGGAGACAGGTAAGTGGGGTTTTGTACACCCCTAGAAAATGAGGTTTGTGTGCATTTCCAGTCTGCATGACTGGCAAGGAGGAAGTGAAAAGAATTACGTAGATATAGCACCATGCCTGCGGCAGCTGGAAAAAGAACTTCCCATTTCTCCAGATATATATAGTATATAATTCTCACTAGTGTGATAGTGGTATCACCACCATGGGTGTATTTCTTGGGCTGCCCTTTTGGTTCTCTCACAGCCCAGTGGTCACCCCGGTCAAGCCGAAACACAAACACACAAAATGACACCACCCAACCAAGAGATCAAGACCACATTGCCCCTTTTATTATTTATCTATTTATGTATCTATTTATTTAGGTATTGCATTTCTACTCTGTCCAATAGCCGAAGCTCTCTGGGCCGCCACACAGAAATTGCAACCAAAAAGCACACAGTAAAACAATTATTTATTTCCCTCTTGGGCTAGCTTGCTCTCATCTGATTTATGAATGAAGGAACAATCTTTTTCTTTCTGTTTGTTCTGCTTGGGAACATATTCTCTCACATGTTGGAGTTAAATTCTAAGTTTTAGGAGAGATTTGCAACATAATAGCACATCTCCTTGCGATGGCTATCTCAACTTGCCGCTGTGAAGGAATTAGATATGTCAGAGAATTCCGCCACGGACTCGAGTGAGGGTGGATTCTTTAGAATCCGCCCCCCTGGAATCCGTGGTGGAACGGCCTCCCCCCCGCCACCCCGCGGAATCCCCCTGGGATAGAGCTTACCTGGAGGCAGATGTGGTGGCGGCGGCGGCTCCGGTGGCTCCGGCTGGTCTCCTGGCTGGCCGCTTTTGTACATCCCTAGAAGGAATAGCACTTTCTAATTGTTACTCAGAAATTGAGGGCAATGGCCCATTTCAATCTGAATGAAACGATCGTCATTCAAGTAGGAAGGGGGTTGCTTGCTCTCATCTTTTTCTGGATCTCTCTGTGGCTGTGTCATTTCTAGATTCATTGAATGTGCAAAGTCAAAAGGGCCCTGGCAGCTGCGCTTTTTTTCTGCTACAGAAATGCGCATATATGCAGATGCGCACATTGGGGGCAAATGCAAAAGAAAGAAGGGCAAATGGGAAAAACTGAAGGGATAGCTGCTGAAGCCATTTGCCAAACAGACGATCGGCGAGAGCTGGGAGGAGTTGGTGAATAGGATCGCCATAGTACCCGAGACTTCGTGGGAATCTCTCGAATGGAGCGGAGCAGGGGCAGGCGAGGAGGGGTTCACAAACTTCAGTTCAGGGAGCCAAATAGAGAGACGATTGTCAAACACGAAGTAGGAAATGAATGTTCGTGACATCCCTACAAGAAAGTGGGTGACTCTGGCCCTGAACACATGGAGTAGGCCCTATAGTAGAGCAAGGAATCATGTTAAGAAAGAGCCATGATGAATGATAATAAAGAGTCAGTTGAATCCTAGGTTATTCCCAGAGATGAGGCGCACGAGTGTGAGGGATGCCAAAGCAGAAAGAATGAACATTGAGGGCCCAAATGCTCCAAGGCATTTATAAAGCACGAAACAAAGAGAACAAAGAATTTATGGATGCAGAGGCTGGACCCATGATAGATTAGAGGAAGTGAGCAGAACCCCAGGCCTGCAGGCCACATTCAGTCTGCTTGGGGTCCCAATCCAGCTCTCCAGGGTTCCCCAGCTCACCATGTCCCTTTCCCCTGACCACTGACCACTGACCATTTTGTGGTTTCCTAGGTTTTGCACACACACCCAATTCTAAAAGGTCAAAATGCCTCCCTAAGGCTTAGTTACTGGCAGTCATAGCTTTCCGCTAAACAATGCTGTTTGGTTGTTGTTTTTTTGCTATTTTGACCCTGCACCATTTTGCCTTTGGCTTCACCCACCACTGGAACTTGGTCCCCAAGAGCTTTTCCAAAACTGAAGGCTACCCTCAGGTTGAAAGAGGTTCAACACCCTTGAGTTAAAGCGAGCAATGTGGGGATGCAAAGGGCCAGGAGAGCCACCCAAACTGTCTAGACCTCTGCCTAATTTGCAGCTATTTGCATCTTCTTCAGCAGCCCTCCATATCCCATATAGTACAGAAGGGCTCCCAGACCTCCTGGGATAGCTCCCCCGTCCTCTCTTGAAATTGACATGTTTCTTTGCCTTGATTTATGCGCACATTGTGTCACAGAGTTGGGACTGTGACAGCCAGGTCACAGTCCCAACTCTGCTATACTATGTCATCAGACTTTTGCCTTCAGCAAATCACTCTCAGCCTACTATTCCCCATCTGGAGATATTATATTTTATTCCTTTTATGATGTATTCCCCATCTGGGGTTATAGATTGCTATTTTTTTTTATTTTTTTAGCTTTTTGTAATCATTTGTTATTGGGCAGATTAAAAACACAATCAATCAATCAATCAGTCAAGAACCTCCTTGCAGGGTTGTTCTGAAGGAAAATGGATTGCAAGCACTTCAGAAACAAAAAGAATGACATGAATAACAATAAGAAAATGTACAGGGCTTCTTCACTACTAGATAGATTTGTCTCTATTTCACATAATTTCTTTATTTTATTTAAAACATTTGTATCCCGCCCTATACTGTGAAGATCTCAGGGCAGTATACAGATTAAATCAATTTAAACAGTATAAAACAATAAATAATTTAAACAGCTAAAAACATATTAAACCATGGACATGCTAATGCCAATTAAAATCTAAAGCAATAAAACAGTTAAAACAGTGTGCTACATAAGGGGATGCATTATCCCTAAAAGGCTTTAGTAAAAAGTCATGTTTTTACTTGGTGCTGAAATGAGACCAATGTACGTGCCAATCGGGCCACCAAGGGGAGGGCATTCCATAACCGGGGTGCCACAGCAGAGAAGGCCCTCTCCCATGTCCCACCATAGTGTATGTCTCACACAGGTGGGACACAGAGGAGGGCCCCTCCAACAGATCTCAATCCTCGGGCAGGCATATATAGGGATAATGTAAATTATATATATATATATATATATATATATATATTTATATATATATATATATATGTCCCCTACTGTTGTTCAACTGGATTATTACATACTTCACCTGCCTGTCTTTGTTTGAAGGCTCTTTTCTGGGTACCACCACCCACAATGGAGGAACAGGTAGCTACCTGGGAAAGAGCTTTCTTTATAGTGGACTCCTGCTTTGATTATTAATTTCACCACCAGTTCCTTAATGTCTTTTAATATTTGTATGTTTTAATGTTTAACGTTATATTATTTTGATACTTTTTGGGAGCAATCCTATGGCCTCTACTCAGCGGCTAGACAGCCATAGGATATGTGGTTTTCCAGGAAACAACCTTGGAGCCCACGCTCCAAGGTCAATTCCCAGAGAACCGACTTTCCCCCCATTCCACCCTGCCTCACAGGCAGCGCAGAACATCCCCAAGCATAGGATTGCGCCCTTATTGTTGTAATTTTGTTCGGTTATGTTGTTGTTTAGTTTTATGATTGTAAACACACGCACACCCGGCATTTGCCAGTTGGGCAGCACATAAATAACAATACAATAAATAAAGTATGTAATAAAATGTATCAGTGGGTAAGTGCTTGGGTAGGTGCTGATATTTACTGTGTTCCTTTCCTTCTCATCCATGTTCCTTATCCAGGGATCATCACCAAGCAATTGTGTTTTTCCAAGTTTTGTCTTTTCTTTTTTAAATTATAGACCAACTGCAATAGTTATAGACATCCATAAGCAAAGTGACATTGTTATTGCTGCACACTCTGAGATCTTCCTAGAAATATCAAAACATATTTTGCCAAATCTCCATCTGTACCTTCCATGCCTTCCTCAAAGAGAATTCATTTTCCTCCTATTATGTATATGAAGCTTCCCTCTGTGGGATGTTGCCAGCTGATTGAGCCGGGGTGCTTTCTGCTTTGCCATCTCATCTGAGCACATCAAAGTTTCTTTGCTGCTCTGGAATGAATAACTGGAGGCTTTCGTGACATAATTTATATGCATGCATAATGTGGGAAGCCAAAGACATTTGCAGCACCACATAGCTGTTCAACTTTCCGAGATGGGGCCCCGCTTGTTCATTTTGTCAGTAATTAGCCCAGTTCCATCCTGTTCCCTAACTGGACACCAGATGGCATTATTTAGGCTGACACAAGACAAATGCCAGTTCATTCCCACCCCCTGCTCTGCTTCCAGACTTCCAGCAAAAACCCATCTGCTCTCAGCATTCCCACTATGCGCTGTACAGCATTTTGCATGTGTTTTCCAAAAAAGAAGCTATCTCCCCATTAGTACATAATTAAAAACACAGTAAAAAAAAAACACCAGCATCATTATGACTGAGACTTTTTTATAAATGCTGCCAAAATTGATGCCTCATATTGAAAACTTTAACTTTGCACCATTTCAAAATATACAGGGCTCGAGGTGTGTGTGAGCCTTCCCTATTCACATGGTACTTGGGAGAGATCTGAGTTCCTCTGTGACCTGTTCCAGCATGTGTCTTGTCTTTAGTGAATTGGGAGATAGACTACTAGATAGACTACCATCCTTGTCAAATCAGTACAGCAAGGGAAAATTTGTGTCCCACTACATATCTTGGATTTTTAGTACCGGAGATGACTTTGGTGTCCCCCTATGGTTTGAAAGGGTTTTTTTGCCTCCCTAGGGATGGCCCAAGTCTTCAAAATCATACTAACAGCCAATGTATTCTCCTTTCCCCATCCCCTTTGCAGTAGTTATCCTTGACTTTAGGTTGTGGCCAGTAAATGACTGCTATCCATCAAAATATCTTAGGTCCAGTTCTCATGATGTTACACAGTAATGTTGCCATACGGTAACTTTTTTCCATCAGTTGCACGTTCTGAACTTCGTAAGGATTTTCCCTCTGTGTGGTGAAATCTACTATTTTATTTTGCTGTGTCAGGAGGACTTTGAAGCTTAAAGTCTTTCTGGCAGAGCAATTAATATATTAACTTTCTCTACATCTGAGAGAGTTTTACCCTGAAAGACAGCATAAAAGCAACTTTAAATAAATAAAATGGATGCATACATATATAAAGGTTCATTCTGAAGAAAACTGAATTCAGTATGGACAGCAACAGCTCACCAAGTACAGTCACCACTACTATGTCTAAGGTACACTTGGGGAGGATCAAATACTTCAAAGTTTTCAGTTAAGATTATCCCTGCCTGGCCTGCACCCTTGAAATCACTAACTGTTACATTCACAAGTAATGCACATGGATGTGTGAAGCATCCTTCACACACACATCACTTCCTGTCCTTGCTCCCACAGATCACTACGATTTCACACACAAATAGGAACTGTGCAATGCCATAAATGCTTTGAAAAGTTGTTTCTAAATGGAAGTTGATCCATTCTGGCATTTGTGGCAAGAAATATGGCTGCTCTGAATTTGAAAATCCGTCTCAGAGGATAAAATGTTTTGAAAAGTTTATGTTCTACATATGGTGACAATATGGGATATTTTGCTTAATAGCACAGCACATGAAATATTAGGACTGCATGTGCACAAAACACACCCTAACTGGTTGTATAAAAAAAGACAAATGTCACTCACTGTAATTATTTGAATGATATTGATTTTATAGCACACTCGAATTGAAACAACAGATAAATTCAAATCCTGCTATTTATACACTATTGTCTAGCAAAGGTACCAATACATTCTAAATCAGCATTTTAAGGGGGACTAAGACGAACTGTAATTTTCAATAGATGGTGGTAGCATGATATTGCATTTTTTAAAATAATAATAATAATATACATCTTTTGTTTTTTATCATCATTAGTTAACATCAGCAAGTAACATAGGCTAGATCTACACTAATGCTTTATAGTGGTATTGAAGTGCACTTATAACTGCTGGGGCACATTACAAATTCAATATACCACTGTTGTAGTGTTATTTCTTGCTTTTTATTCCACATTATCCAATGTACCACAACAAATGTCATTGTGTGTACTACGAGGTATAAATGAGCAAGAGGGATATAGCGTTACCATGATGGGATCATAACACAAGGTGTAGATCTGGTTCAAATGAATATTGGTTTTTCCCAAAACACACATGAAAACACAATGACTTGATCTGTGGACTGCCATTTCTGATGAGAGGACTGGACTCACAATCATCAGCCTAGTTGTGTTGGAATAGTCCTATTTATGTATTACATTTTTATCCCATCCATCCTCCAAGGAGATCAGGCTGTTTCCTCCTTCCTTCATCATTTGCTCACAACAGTCCAGTGTGTTCGGTTAGGCTGGGAGAGACTGGTCCAAGGTCACTCATTGAGCTTCATAGTTATGTGGGGATTTGATTTGAACTCAGTTCTTCCAAGTACACCACACTAGCTGTGTATTTCAGTAAGGCACTTACTGGACAATCCAAGTTCTTTGAAGACTCCAAGGCCTGATTCACACTGACTTAGTGGTGTTGTGCGAGTCACTTTTCTGGGATTTCTTCCCACGCTGCTCCAAGATTGCTTAGATGTCAGCTATGTGGGTAAGGCCAGTTGTATGACTCCTGATAGGGGTGTATGAAACCCCGCTTACCTGGCTCCGCCGGGTTCCGCAGGTGGGGGGATGCAATCCATTCCTCCCCCCGGAATCCTCGATGGGGGGGAGGTGATCTATTCCTCCCCCCCGGAATCCTGCCTGGCCGGCTCCACTCCACGGCCAGGCCATGGAGCCGCTGGCTGGGCCAATCCGCAGCGAGGCCTCCAGCCGCTGCCAGGCTGGCGCGGACGCAAATGGCGTCCTGAGTAGGGGATGCCATTTGCGTCCCTGCTTAGCTAGGATAGGCTATGTAAATATTTACTTAGTCTCTCACAGGCTACCATAGGGACGTAAATGGCGTCCCCTACTCAGGACGCCATTTGCATCCGCATCAGCCTGGCAGCGGCTAGAGGCCTCGCTGCGGATTGGCCCGGCCGGTGGCTCCTTGGAGGTTCCTCCCCGCCGGAATCCTGCCTGGCTGGCTCAGCTCCACGGCCAGGCCATGGAGCCGCCGGCCGGGCCAATCCGCAGCGAGGCCTCCAGCCACTGCCAGGCTGGTGCGGACGCAAATGGCGTCCTGAGTAGGGGATGCCATTTACGTCCCTATGGTAGCCTGTGAGAGACTAAGTAAATATTTACATAGCCTATCACAGCTAAAGCAGGGATGCAAATGGCATCCCCTACGCCATTTGCGTTCCCACTTTAGCCGTCATAGGCTATGTAAATATTTACGTAGCCTATCACGGGCTACCATAGGGATGCAAATGGCATCCCCTACTCAGGACGCCATTTGCATCCGCACCAGCCCAGCAGCAGCCAGAGCTGCCGCCGGCGCCGGAGCCAAAGCTGCAGCCGGAGCTGCAGCCAGGTAGGCTACGTTTCGCGGGGTTTTCGTGGGGTGGAGGGGCAGGGGGCTCCATTCCGCCACAGATTTCTGGGGGCCAAATTCACTGGAATTCAGGCCCCCTGGGATCTGTGGCGGTATTCTCTAACATCCCTACTCCTGTACCAAACAGCCCTGGGTGTCTGGGAAGAAGTCATGATAAATAACAGTCTCATGTTACCACCAGGTAACTAACAGCTGGACCTAACACACCTGTCAACCCCTAACACACCTGTACTTTGATTCAATGAAATTGGCTTCAGAAAGATCTGCCAGAATGGGTGTAGCATTTCTACAAAGCATTCTTACAGATGTGTCCTTTGCTTCTGGCCCTGTTTACCAACACCTAAACACAAGCAGACATGTCAAAGCATCAATCTCTGAGTCACAGTAACTCATATTTAAAGTGAGATAGTTCCAGCTTCACCCTCAAGGCCAGTTCCTCACTTCTGGTCCAGAGAGGTTTCTGTAACTCCGGTTCCACCATATGACATTTCAGCAAGGATTGTATTTGATGGCACTGAAGTTTTGGAATTCAGACTCAGTAGTTTCTCTCAGCACACCAGATTATTATCCTCCACTCTGCCATGTACAGATGTCTAGGTCACCTAATTATTAGCAGTCATATATATATATATATATATATATATATATATATATATATATATATAATGGTAGCTGCAAAGGTCTCCTTCTGCTATGTGTTACTGGCATCTCTTGGATATTATGATGTTTACTGGCCTTTTGACCAGAGGCTTCTGTAAATTTGACCATGTCTGAGACTGAGACAACAAGTCAAAGTTATCCACTTGACAATGGCTTCATATATATGCCTCAGGCTAAGATCAGAAGGAGCAGAGCAAACGGAAAGCTTTTGGCTTTAGTAGGATATTTCTCTAATTCACACAGAGGCATCAATTTGGTTTTGCTTAATTATAGCTTGCCATCTGCCTTCCTTGCCACTTGAAACATGAGGAGCAGAGATCTAACAAAATAACTCCATTCTTCCCTATTGATATACTTCTGAAAGACTGTACATGCAATTTAAGGCTAAATATATTGCATAGTGGTGATGGAAGAAACAATCTGAGACACTTTGGTGCTTAACTAGGAACTATTTATTTTTAAAGCTGTACTGAAAATGCCACTTTGGCTTTCCAGGACCATCCTCAGTTTTAAGTGAAGCTGTCTGGAGCCAGGAGGGATTCTTAAAATGTTTGGCCCATAGAGGAGGCTTCCCTTAACAAGTGGTTAGGTTACTTTTAAAAATGGTGGCCCCACAAAAAGAAGAGGATGGCCCCTACTGCCAGTGAGGGAGTGCTATTTAAAAAAACAATAATCACAAGGCCTCTGAAATGATACTATGTCCCGAGAAAGCAAGATTTCCAAAGCATTGGGAGGGCACATAGCCGTAAGCAGCAATGGACCAATTAGTTACAGAAAGAACACAAACGTACAAACTGTTCTGCAAGTTGTTAATGTAAGCCCTTTCCAGGACAATAAAATAAAATAAAAATAAAGAATTTCTATTGGCCCTTCCCCCCCCTTTTTTTTTACTTTACAAATATATGAGAATTTTGTTTCAGTTCAGTTTTGATTCAAAAAAATAAAATAACAAAGTTCTCCATATTTTTTTTTTTTGGGGGGGGGAGAACCTGAGATTTAAAACATTCAAAAATGGGAGAGAGCAAAACTGACAGATTTGTTCATCTAGGCCCAGGGCTTTGAGTGCGTAGCTCTTAACAGTCTGGGTCTGAATCCCTGTGTATTGAACCACATTAGTGCTTAATTAGAGTTGCCACCTTTTTTTTCTCACAGGCTCCTAACCATTGGCAGCTATATGGCAAGCAGGTATATCACGGTGCTCTCCATGATAGAAATAGTTATACCTATGGAATTTGGCTGGTGCAGATATGTGAAAATTCAATTTCAGTTCAACTTTGACAAGAATTTACCAAAAATTTGCAAAGATATTCATATTCATATTCTGGAGAAAAAGAACTTGAGTTGTTTTTTTAAAAATGAAAATGGGAGAAACCAAAACCAATAGATTCATCCATCTACAACCCTTTTGCTCTCAATATGAAATACAGCAATCAGTGTGTCACTATTTATTTGTATCTCACCCTTTGTCACGTTCACTTGGCCCCCACCTTCCTCATGCACACAGATGAGGAGAGAGGCTTTGGTCTCAGATCTTTAATTCACTATCAACGGGTTCATTACAGATGTAAATTCCCAAAGACTCTCAAGCTACAAAGGAATAACAGCAGGGGATCTAAATGGGAGCCATGATGTTGCTAGCAGTTTGAACAGGGACTTGCTGGCTAGAAGAACTTAGGGAGGGAAACCCCTCCCATCCAGTGATGCTCCCCTACGTCGACCCTCACGCACTGCCAACAGGGTCAACTGTCTGAGCTCCACCTCTAACTTTTCATGCTTTGCTCCGCACCACAGTCTACATCCCTCAGGTCACGCTCCATGCTCTCCTCCTCCTCCTCCTCCTCCTGGATTCTCATGGCGGGGGGGGGGGTTCAGGCCCAGCCATCTGGGTGCTAGCATCCTGAGAAGCACGCCTCTCCATATCTGAACTGGCTGGGGAAGATGCCTCCCCCGGTTCTTGCTGCTCCCCTTCTGAATCTGAACTGCTAACTATCTCCATACACTCAGAATCATTCCTAACACCTTTCTTCTGAGGAAATCAGAGCCATGTTTTAATCTAACAGCTACAGTAGGCATGAGATTGGACCTATTGAAGTATTCCATTTCTGAGTTTAACAAATGTGTGAGGGGGAAAAACAAGGACGAGCACACTTGCTTTGGCCTCATCCTCACTCTCATCAACCTTATATACACATGTAGGCTCACTTTGTGATGTAGAACCCTGAGTTTCCAGAGTTATACACTGAGCAGGGAAGTAAGCACACACATACAAAAGGTTCCCCACTGCAGAAGTTCATCCGCAACACATGGAGGTGTGAAGAGAACAAGGATGGGGGGCAAAGCTAACAATGCTCATCCTTGCTCTGCCCCGTCATGTATTTCTTAAAACTCAGAAATGGAGTGCCTGAATAGGGCTGTTATGAGTTCCTCAAGACTAAGCAGTGTGCTTCATAGCTGGGCAGACAAATGAACCTGGATTCCACACAGCCATTGACAGAGCCTCGCTAGATTCGACTGAAGTCCAGCATCTTGTTTCTCTCAGTGCCCATCCCGATTCCTCCAGGAAGCCCAGAAACAGGGCTTGAAAGCAATAGTCCTCCCAAGCGCCTCAACAGAATCCCATCCATCAGTCACACTGGCTCTCTTTAAGCATGAGTATTTTCCACCATCATTGGTTCTCTACATCCAATCTTAAATTGTTTTCCTAAATCCTCCAGATGTGCTTGAAGCTTTTGCCTTCCCTGGTAGTGGTGCACTCTTGCACAGTGCCATTCATTTCAATGGGGCTTGCACAGGAAAACATTCCAGTCGCAGTGTGTGACGTTTTTGACTGCATCATCATCTCATCCAGAGCAATGGTATCCATGTTGCAATGACTAAAAAAAAAAAAATATTTGCAGGTGCAACTTTCTGTCAGTACACAATTAACATCACTAACTCTTTCCTAATATACATGAAGCTTCAACTGAGAGAGGTGGAGGGGGAGAGAGAGAAAGAGAGGGGGGGTTCATTTATTCATACTTCCGTTATTATTATTTGGTTTTTAAAGAATTATCAGATGTCTTCCTCCCTGAAAAAGACATTCTGATTTCCCTTCCTCTTTCCTTGACATTTATAGGTGCAATGGATCTTACCATTTAATTTTTCAATTGTGGCATTTCTGCAGTGTATATGATTATATTTTGCCCTTCTGCCAAAAAATCACCATCTTATCTGGAACATGACCTTCAGTTCTTTATATGAATATTAAAGATGAGCATTCAATCCAGCTTTCAATTAGACCAACCTCATCAGCCATTAACTTCCCATTCTGATACTTTAATGGTCTCACTGTCTCCTTCCTGGCTACAAATTTGCTGTATAGTTCAAAATATCTTGGTTGCTTAGAATACATTCATGTGCCCTTTTAAATTCATTTACTATTCCAACTTCCACACTATCGATTTGTCACTATTTATATGGTGTTATTACCAAAGAATAAGAATTCTACAAAATAGGTAAAACTTCTGATAGAAGATTATGAAAGTTTTTGAGTTATTTACAAAGCTCATTGGGCAGAAGAACATTCCATTCTTTTTTTATGCTATAAAATGAAGAAATCCATATAGCCACCCAGAAGATATTGCCACACCTAGTTTATATCACTCACATCATACTCAGCAAAATGTACATAGCTATTCATTTTCCACCTCCTGTTCTTTCCTACAGATAAAACCACGCTGCAGACATGTAATGCAAAAACCACTCCTTCTGAGATGCTTAGAAATGTCCCGGACCCTAGGCCCCCTAGGACACTAAGGACTATAGCAGAAACTCCATGTCAAAGCAAGTTAAAGGAATATATCATATCCACAGCCCATAGCCCTAAAGTCCAATCCCGCCAATGATTTTCATCTACTTTTTCACTTTAACTGTCACATACAAAGAGTGATGGGTGATGTGGATTGTCTCACCAATAAACATCCTATGTGTGTGTGACTCAGTCCTGGCCTGGAACATTGATGCACCAGTCTAAAATTCCATCCCAGAAGCCTTTTCACATGCTGTTGCTTGCTTGCCAAATGGGAGGTAATGTGCACACCGATGCTATGTATCCCTTGGGACATCTGATGATGTCTCTTTCCCTCTTACTCTAAAGTAAGCATGCATGGTCCTGATCCAGTTGAGGAGATCTGCATCAGGAAGAGGAAGTTTAAATCTCCCCCACCACTTGCTTTCTGAAATTCTTCTTTTAGAGTAACAAGGAGAGGATCAGCTGCACACTACATATGCAATGTTATGTGCAGTTTGACCCTCAGATATTAGAAGTTTCTGGAGGTGTGGCACTAGGGATGGACATATGTGTCAATATGGGTTTCTCTCAGTTTCACATTTTTCCTCTCTCCATTTCAGTTCATCCCAAACTGTGAGCTTTTTGTCCTAATAATTCATTCAGTTCATCAACTTTGAGAACTTAAAAAAAAAAGTTTGCATAAAAATTCACACATATTTTTCTGCGCACCTCTCTGAATAAATGCATTTTTGTATGCAGTTTTTCCTAATGTACATATTTTTGAAAGCCATTTTCCTAATATAGTGTCTTTCTGAACGTGTTTTTTTTTTTTTTACTAATATACACATTTCTGTGTGCACTCTCCCCCAGTATACACATTTTTGCAGGCCCAGTTTTGATTAGAGATCTCCATTGCAAAAGTGCAAATTGCAAAGGATAGCTGACTTTCAGCTCACATATTGGTTTGAAAGTGAAAAATTACTTAAGTTTGCATTAAAATGACATGGAATAAATATCTCCCTCATCCCAATGTGGCACTAATGCTCCCTGCCTGCTTGTCTGGCTTTAGAGATGTGCAAAACCACCCCTGTCTGGGTTCTTGAGGCACCTGCCCAGCCCCTGCCCCCTCTCGCTGGTCCCCGCACCACTCTCAAGCCTCTCCAGTGCTCGGAGAGCAGCTCACGCTCACCTCGGCAGCCTCATCGAGCTCCATGGTCACCATTTTTTGAAAAATAAATGGTGACCGCAAATGTGCCTTTGGGGGAGTACACATATTTGCGTATGCACGAAAATGCGCATTTTTGCAAATGCGCATATTTGCATGTGTGTGAATATGTGTATTCGCAAAATGTGCATTTTTGTGCATATGCACATATGCACATTTTTTCGATTGCCATTTTATTTTTCAAAAAATGGTAACATGGGGGCCATGGGAGGGGAGAAGAGGATAGATGCTTTGTTCTTCCCTCCACCCCCACCTGCTACAGCAGCAGTGGCAAGGGGCAAGTTGGTCATTTTCTGTAAGTCTCTTACATTTACGTAAAACAACCAGCCTGTCCCTTGCCGCTGCCACCATGGCTGTAGCAAGGAGGAGAGGGGAAGATGGCAGCACCTTTTCTCCTTTCCCTATTTTTGCTACAGTGGCAGCAGTGAGGGACAGGCTGGTCGTTTCATGTAAGTGTAAGAAACCGTTCTCTCACCACTGCCGCCACCACTTTAGCAGGTGTGGCGGGGGAGAGGATAGGTGCTTCCTTCTTCTCCCCACCCTCATCCTTGCTACAGTGGCAACAGCAAGGGACAGGCTGGTGCTTTTACGTAAGCATAAAGGACTTATGTAAAATGACCAGTCTGTCCTGTGCCACTGCTGCTGTAGCAAGGGGTGCTCCCTTCTTTACCTCTCAGTGGTGGGCAGCTCACTGAGGGACAATGTGCCTGCACTCTTGCCCAACTCAGCATGTGGTGAGTCCGGCAAGAGCTCAGGTATGCGAACTGGCATCGGGTGGGGCAAAGTCTCATCAGGCTTTGAATCCCAACCGGATGCCCGTCCCATCCCTCTGATTCCCTGTTGAGTGGGGTTTTTAGTGAATCACCAGTAGGATTACCATATATCTGCTGTTTTAGAGACCTTGTTCAGTGAAGTACTGAATACTCCCCTAAAATTGGGGAGAAGGCCTCTTCAGTGGTGGCCCCTCACCTCTAGGATCAGTTTCATCAGGGATTCATCAGGCCCCTTCTCTGCAGGTCTTCAGGAAGGCTCTGATGACCCACTTATCTTTGCTGGGCTTTTCATAGTCGGTGGGCTGCAAGTTTTATTGATGTTACCTTTTTCCATTGTATTTTATTGAATATTTATTTATAGCCTTTCTTTTTGTATTTGAATATTTTTGTATTGTTTTTATCTTGTACTCTGCCTTGAGAGGCTCCCTTAAAGGCACCCTGAAAATCATTTTGATTTTTTTTTTAAAAAAAAGGATGAATGAATGAATGAATGAATGGTAGACAGCTGACAGTCCTACCTCTGATACACTGAAAGCTGCTCTCCACTGAGCTCCATGCAACTGATATAATACAACTAGATTGACAGCTTTTGGTTACTACCAAATATAGTGTTTGAACAAGACAATGGAGAAGAAAAATTGCATCACAAAACATTGCTGGAGGTAGACAAAATCCTCATTATGGTTGTTGCATAAATATAGCACATCTTATTCACATCTTCACAATAGTTATGGTTCTTTCGAAAGCAAAATATTCAAATACTCTTGTCAGTCATTGTTTCTTAATACAGTATTTTATTATTATTGCAAGCTAAGAATTTTTAATATTTTGCAACGAATAGATGCATTAAACTTGAATTATGTTTTGCCTGGGGATAAGGCAAGTTTTTAAACTTTTATTGACAATACACATTACTAAAAGAATCACGTTAGAATCTTTCCCTCATCTATAGTATTATTATTTCTGCAAGGAGAGCAGTCAAAGAACCTGATTGGAATCAAGAATGCATTGTGCCTCATCCATTTTGTCTTTATTTTTAAAGAGACTAAAATTGCGACCTTAGGCACACACTGAGATAGTAATAATTCCCACAGACCCAGGGGGATTTCTTTCTGAGAAAGCAGTCATGGGATTAGGCTGTAAGTGATCAAAGACTGCTTCAAAGCCTAAATCTTTATATGTGTATGTCATATAAAAATGCAGTTCACAAATGCAACACATACATGTTTGCTAATACATTTAATATGCAAGTACACGAAACAGAGAGCTGGGCATGATTAGAGCACCCTGCCACATATATTTATCTCATTAATTTATATCCCACCTTTCCACCAAAAATGGTGCTCAACAGCAGTGTTCAAAAATGTAATACAGAGAGGGATGTACGGACTGTGTAAAATCCGCTCTGTCTGTCTTTCGTGGATTGTCAGGTGCCTTTTGTTCCATTGTCCGCCCACAGATGGATGCAATTTTTTTTCGTCAAGTGGAAAATACACAAATAATTACGTAACTATTTACGTAAGTATTTACATAATTTACCTTAGTACATAACATTTAGCATATTGTCCCCCATTCCATTCAATGTTTCCTCAGTGGAAACTTGCATATTTTCCTATGAATGTATATGCATAAATTTTGGGAAAGTTAAAAAAATCATCCGAAAGTCCACAGATTCCATGTGGCCTCAGGTGGTTGCTCCACAGTGGATTCTGCAGGTCAAATTCTTAGAAATCCGAGCTCATTTTAGTCCGTCTCAAATTTCTCCAGCATCCCTAAATACAGATGAAAACCAAAATCAGAATGGAAATGTAACATAAAAACAGATCAATATAAAAACAGTTGAAGCACAACAATAAAAGAAATAGACTTCACCTAGCCAATTAAACAAAACTTTTCAGCAACAGACCAGCTTACCTGCCTGAATAAAAACATCTTTGCTTGCAGGTGGAAGGACAACACCCTTCCTGGAAAAGAGTGACTGAAGAAGAGGCTCTAAGACTCAAGCTAAACTTTTAGTAGAATTTTGTGAAAATTATGTGCTCCTCAGTTGCTTTAGAATTTTGCAGTGGCCTACTGGCCTAGGGAAGGTTGTGCTGTGCCGAAAATTTCTCCCACATTTTTTTAAAGCATTCTCATTCAATTTGATAGAAAAGAAATTGCTTCTGAAAAGAAATTCAACAGAGATGAAATTTCAAAGAAATTCTCATGGGTTTGGTTTGGGGTTCTTGCATTTATGAGGTGGCTGAGGAGTGTACATGAGTGTCCTGTGTGTCATTGTACAATAATCTTTGTAGCCTCCTCATCTTCCTGCACTTTAGTTAAAGCCATCATGTGGAAGACATCATGAGGCAATCCTTCCCATGGGCTTTTTCAATTCAGAAAGTGCAGGTGGCCTGGGAGAACCACAGAGCAATGGAAAGACGTGTAATAGAGAGAGAGAAAACACCCATAGCACCCCCAGCCACTTCACAGTGATTAGGTAAGCTCAAGAATACCACCAAAAGAAATTCAAAATTCTGCCTCAGAAAAGTGGAAGCCTAGACACAGTTGATGCTGCTGCCACCTACAGAAACAGTGCAACAAATTCAAAACCCTTAGGAAAAAAAGAACAAGCCAGTGCTACAACCCCTGCCAATAGCATATATATAGCATCTAGTTTGGCCCTAAGTCTTGTCTAGAAGAGAAGCTGCCAGGTAATTCTAGGTCCAGAGGGAGCGGGACATAAAAGAGGAAAGGGTGGTTTCTGCCTGAGAACTGAGGGGGCCTTGTGCAGATAAGCTGCAGAATCTCATTCTTCTCCTAACCACTTACTCCACAGCATCCTGAGTTTAAGACCCTTACTACTGTAGCATACATAATGGTTAATTTAATGGGAGAAAGAGTAGCTGGGAGTGGGGAGTTGGACCTACTCATACTATGTATTCAGCCAGATAGACAGATTTGGCCTGTCACCGTTAAAAATAACCCCCACATGTCTCTGAGAAATCCCTGCTTCTTTGCTCTTCATGAGTGAGACCTTTAAGCAAAAAAGGGGGTCTGTTCAGAGCCAAGTAAGGAGAGGACAGAGAAACTTCCAGTCAAAACACACATTACGTGAGGGCAGGAGATTCATAGAGGAAGTCATTCCTCTTGTGTGACATGGAGCTCCAGCTGTGTTTTCCTTGTGAATCCCATTTAATTAGCCATCCCCAACATGGTGCCCTCTAGATGTTTTGGACTTCCCATCAGCCCCAGCCAGCATAGACAGTGGTCAGGAACATAGCCCAAAACATCAGGAGAGCACCATGTTGGGAAAGGCTGCATTAAGCTCTGAATGCACAAGAGTTTCTGGAAGGCCCACTATTACATTTTTCTGAAGGGACGATGGATCTGTTTGCTTGGCTTCGACAATACAATTCCCAGCTGAAGCAAAAGGCACACATCTAAAACAATTTAATGAGCAAATGTTCAGGAGCTAGGGTTGACTGAATTTTCAATGGTTTCCAAATGGAAATATTCTCACACACAAAATATATATTGAAGTAGCCCAAGTTTCAAGTCTACTTTAGTGGGGAGAGGGGAAGCACCAGATAATGTGTTCAGAACAGCATAACAATGTACCAATGACTGTGCATTTAATGCTGCCATTTCTAACATTTCTTCTGCACCAAAAAAAAGTGCTCATGGCAGAAGCTATATGCATTTAAACATATGCCAGTAATCTGACATTAATATTAATATGAAAAAGATTATTCTTATGACCCTGCAGGACAATCACACAAAGGACCCTTCCATACAAAGGACCCACTCTGTCTTTCTCCCTTTATCTCTCTAGATCATTAAATATCAAGGTAGTAAACAGAAATGATTTCAAGCCATTTTGTATGCTGATACTTGAGTATTGAGTAGTACTATGCTGAGAAAGTAAATACTCATTTTTTTAACCTCTATCTCTATATTGGCACTGATCTAGATATAAAGAAATATGCAGTAGATAGATATACAAATTAAGGATGTTCAGTGCTTTCATTCAGTCCACAATTTCAAGCAAACTGATCTGATTTGCATTTTCCAGACTGATATGCAGATGGAAATGCAGCATCTTTTGGACTATACACTTCTTCAAATTTTGCAATAGAGTTCTGCGCTCAAAAACATGCAAACAAAAATGCATAGTTTTTGGATATAATGAATACAAAAAGACATATTTCACAAGTGTTCAAATGGAAACGATTATGCAGGGGTTTTAAAATAAATAAATAAAACAATTTAGTAGATTGATGCAGAAATGGGATGGAACAGGATAATGAATAAACATATGTGAAACTAACATGGACTGGAATTAGAATGTTGTGTCCATCCCTAACACAGATATAGATATCTAGAAAGACATGAGTGTTTGTACAAATAAAAATAAATCTCTTTTTACTTTTATATCGTTTATATTTACTTTTATATCATTTATATTTTTAAATCATTTATAGTTATATCTTGCGCTCAAAATCAGAGATAGCAAGATTTTATACAACAGGATCCGGAATACACATTATCTCCACTCAACTGGAAACTGAGTTCTTCTGAATCTCATCTGTGCTACCTGAAGATGCACAACAGTGCTTCCCCAAGAATACGCATATAAAATGCACACAGCTGTGCTAAGCTGTTCCAGGTTCAAAAAACAGTTTGCAAATCCCACCCTTGGAAGTTGCTTTATATAAGGAATGTGAAGCATGCAATCATTTTAAGAAGCATAACTCCTTTTACAAGACAATCCTGTATATGTTGGCTTGTTAGTAAGCCAGACAAAGTTCAGCTCGACTTACTCCCAAGTAAGTGTGTATAGGATTGGACCCTCAACATCCTTCCCCACAACCCCCACCCCACTTCAGGGTAACATTCAAACTGCCTTTACTGTGGATATCTGTGGACCACACCCCGTGGGGGCTGATGATGGCTCCGATTTCAGGGGGCTGAGAATCCGTGCTGGGTTTCAGTCAGAACCTGCAAGAACTCTAAAGGAGCTATCTAAGGTACTGAACCTGTTTGGGGGATATGGTGCAGCACTTTGGATAGCTCCTTTAGAGTTCTGGCTGATCAGGACTGAAACCCAGAATAGATGCACAGCCCCACTGAAATTGGAGCCCCCAGCCTCCACTGACCACACTGTATGGAGTACTTGTGCTTTTCACCCACAGATTGACTTGTATCCAAGGGTGGGAATGGATCTTCTGAAATTCACAAGCTGCATTCTTTTCTTTTCTGACAATGTCCTTTAATGAAACTTCTTTCATTTATAAGGCACACATTGCTACTTAAGATAAAACAACATATTCCCTTTCCTAATAAGTCTGGGCCTTGAACTGGGTGCCTTTGCTGTTCTGAGTAGGGCTGTGCAGGGACCTCCCGCTTTGCTTCAGATGCCACTTTGGACCCTCCAAATCAGGCCCGCTTTGACTTGGACTGATTCGGACCCCCTACACTTTGACTCGGTTCTGGATCCGAAGAGAGATTTGGATATTCAGATCACTCAGTTTGGGTATTTTTCCCCATTGATTTGCATGGGAAAACACAAATGTCCATAACTTTTTCAGTTTTCATGATAAATACATGAAACGTGGGATCCTCTCTGCTGACATACAGCAGATGTCACCTGCCAAATTCCAGACACTTTGGTCTAGTGCTTTTTGTGCTAGATGCAGCTGAAATTTGATTTTTTTCACCCTCCACAAAAACTCCCGAAGCAAAGAGCTCTACCTCTCAGCCCTGTGCTGCCCCCGCTCCCTGCCTGCTTGGCTGTCAAGGACTGCTAGCTGGCTTCTGCTCGCGAGGAGGAGACAGCTAGCGAGCGGCAGGGGCATGTGCTGCTGGTCAGCTGCCCTTGACAGCTGACTAGGGAGAAGGCAGCGGAGGAGGTGAGGCACATGCCCCCAGCCTAGGGATGGCGGGGAATGCTGCCACGGATTTCAGTGAGGCCGCATGCACTTGCATTTGGCCCCCGAAACCCATGGCGGAATGGCCTGCCCCCCTGCCCCGCCCCGCAGATTCCCCCCGGGACGAGGCTTACCTGGGGCAGATGTTCCGGACGGCGGCGGGTCTGCGGCAGGTCCGGCGGTGGCAGCTGCAGCTGGTCTTTCGACCGGCTGCTGTGGCCACCATTTACATCCTGGTCTTTGCTGTGATAGGCTACGTAAGTCTTTACGTAGCCTATCATGGCAAGCCATCAAAAAACCCACAAAAAACCAGCGTACGCAAATGGCGGCAGCTACGGCGGCCGCCATTTGCGTTCCTGATTTTTTGCCGTTTTAGTCTACATAAATATTTACATAGCTTATTATGGCGAAAAAAAAGGGGAATGCAAATAGCGTAGTGGGCACTATTTGCGTTCCTTTTTTTTCCTGCCATTTTAGCCTATGTAAATATTTACATAGGCTAAAATGGTGAATAAAAAAGGAATGCAAATAGCGCCCGCTACGCTATTTGCATTCCCCTTTTTTTTTTTTGCCATAATAGTCTACGTAAATATTTATGTAGACTAAAACGGCAAAAAATAAGGAATGCAAATTGCGGCCGCCGTAGCTGCCGCCATTTGCGTACACCAGTTTTGTTGTTGTTGTTTTTTGCCCAGCCATGATAGGCTACGTAAAGACTTATGTAGCCTATCACGGCTGCTTGGCTGGATGAAAATGACGGCCACTAAGGCAGCCACCATTTGCATCTGCACCAGCCCATCCATGGCCGGAACTCCAGCTGCGGACGGCCCTGGCCGATTGCTCTGCACAGCTGCAGCGCAGCAGAGCTGGCCGGATAGGATTCTGGGGGGGGAGAGGACCGGATCGCCTCTCCCCCTGTCGAGGATTCCAGGGGGAGGGGCAGAGCACCTCCCCCCCCATGAACACAATCCACAAAAAGGTAAGTGACTTTCGTACATCCCTACCCCCGCCACTGGCTAGGGGTGGACGAAAGTCACTTACCTGTCGTCGAAGCTTGTTTGCGGTGGGGGGGAGGCGCTTCGCTGATCCCCCCGCAAAGTTCAGGCCAGGGGGGAGGCTTTCCGCCTTGCCTGGCCGAAATTCAGGCCGGGGGGGAGGCTTCCCGCCTCGCCCGGCCGAAATTCAGGCCAGAGAGGAGGCTTCCCGCCTCGCCCGGCCGCGACCTCCAAAGTTTTTTTTTTTTAAAAAAACGCCCCCGTGATAGGCTACGTGACGATTAACGTAGCCTATCATGGCTAGATCTACAAAGTCAGCCATGATAGGCTACGTAAATCATCACGTAGCCTATCACGGGTGACTTTAAAAAAAAAAAGCACGTACGCAAATGGCGGCCCCCATAGGGAGCCGCCATTCGCGTTCCTTATTTGGTCGCTGTAGTCTACGTAAATCTTTACGTAAACTACGGCGAAAATAAGGGCAACGCAAATAGCGTTGCCCTTATTTTCGCCGTAGTCTACATAAACATTTACTTAGACTACAGCGACCAAATAAGGAACGGGAATGGCGGCTCCGTATGGGGGCCGCCATTACCCGTACGCGCTTTTTTTTTTTAAAGTCACCCGTGATAGGCGACGTGTCGATTGACGTAGCCTATCACGGCTGACTTTGCAAATCTAGCCGTGATAGGCTACGTTAATCGTCACGTAGCCTATCACGGGGGTGTTTTTGTTTTTGTTTTCTTTTATTGGAATGGTGGCGGAATGTCCCTCCTGCCCTGCACGAACACCTGCCGAACCACCGGCTGGACCCGCCGCTGGGAGGGACATTCGGCAAAGGTAAGTCCCATCCCGGGGGGGGGGGCGCGGAGAATTTCTCCCCGAAACTTGTTCAGGGGGCCGAACACGTTGGAGCTCGGCCCCCCGAAGTTTCGGGGAGAAATTCTCCTCCATCCCTACCACTGGCCATCTCCTGCTTGTGAGGAGGTGACAGCTAGTGAGCAGTAGGGCTGTGCACTGAGCCCCCTCCTCCTCCTGCCTGGTCGATTCACAGGGCTTTTTGCCTATAAGTCTATGCGCACACATAGACCTATATGCAAAAAGGCTGTGATTCACCCATATACGCAAGATTAATGGCAGTCTTTGCGTATAAGTAGGGTTGGTGGAGAATTTCTCCCCGAAACTTCGGGGGGCTGAGCGCCAACGTGTTCGGCCCGCTGAACAAGTTTCGGGGAGAAATCCTCCGCACCCCCCCGCACCCCGCACCTCCCCCGGGACGGGACGTACCTTCGCCGAATGTCCCTCCCGGCGGCGGGTCCGGCCGGCGGTTCGGCGGGTGTTCGAGCACGGCGGGAGGGACATTCCGCCGCCATTGCAATGAAAGAAAAAAAAAACGCCCCCTGATAGGCTACGTGACGATTCACGTAGCCTATCACGGCTAGATTTGCAAAGTCAGCCGTGATAGGCTATGTCAATCGTCACGTAGCCTATCACGGGTGACTTTAAAAAAAAAAAAAATAGTGTGTACGGATAATGGCAGCCCCCATAGGGAGCCGCCATTCCCATTCCTTATTTGGTTGCCGTAGTCTACGTAAACATTTACGTAGACTACAGCGACTAAATAAGGAACGCGAATGGTGGCTCCCTATGGGGGCCGCCATTAGCGTACGCGGGTTTTTGTTTTTTTTTTAAAGTCACCCGTGATAGGCTATGTGACGATTGCCGTAGGCTATCACGGCTGACTTTGCAGATCTAGCCGTGATAGGCTACGTGAATCGTCACGTAGCCTATCAGGGGGCGTTTTTTTTTTAAAAAAAACTTTCTCGTTCATGGCTGGGCGAGGTGGGAAGCCTCCCCCCCGGCCTGAACTTCGGCCGGGGTGAGGCGGGAAGCCTCCCCCCCGGCCTGAATTTCGGCCGGGCGAGGCGGGAAGCCTCCCCCCCCGGCCAGAACTTCGCGGGGGGACCAGCGAAGCACCTCCCCCCCACCGCCAACGTCCTTTGAGGACAGGTAAGTGACTTTCGTCCACCCCTACGTCTATGTGCACACAGGCTTCCAATCGCCATTTTTTAAAAAACAACAACACAGCGATCGTGGTGGAGGCAATGGGATCAGTGAGCAAAGGGCTGGGGCGGGGCATCTGGAGAATCCGGACCAGGGTGGGTTCTCACATCCCTAAGTAACACCACCAGAATGATCTCTGTCTTTGAACCACAACCATTTTTCTCCAGTTATTCAGTTCCCCCCCCTTCCCCATGGTCACTG
The DNA here is from genome assembly GCF_057233095.1 of Heloderma suspectum. Classification (NCBI taxonomy): domain Eukaryota; kingdom Metazoa; phylum Chordata; class Lepidosauria; order Squamata; family Helodermatidae; genus Heloderma; species Heloderma suspectum. The sequence goes on along the minus strand of NC_139460.1, from coordinate 53,161,132 downwards.
ATTGAAGATTGCTGTGTTATGTTCAGCCCTGATTTGGCAACTAGAGTTTCTATTCACCAAAGCTCCCTCTCTCCCCCTCCTCCTCCTCCTCCTCCTCCTCCACCCCTCGCTGTACTTTCTCAAGTTGATACTTTTGGCTCCAGGCTGTCTTGGTTGCTCAGAATGAATCACTGAGTTGGACAAGGCACTTCGTGTACAAGCTGTTTTGTTTCAAGGTGCCCCCTTACTATTTTGCCCCACATCATATCATGTCGAGGCACCTCCAAAGCAGCTCACTTCAACTTGTTATTCAGGCTTTGGACCGAAGCGGTGCACAGCCCTAACTCTGACACCATCTACCAGACACTAGGGTAGTGTCCCCCCACGTGCCTTGCTTGGAAGTGAAATCTCTAGGGATGGCGCGGACACTTGGCTAAGTCCAGGAGCCCAATGGAGTCCCCCCCACTTGTGCCTCTGGGCTGTGCCCGCTGAGCAGCTGCCCCTGCTCTGCTCCCCCACCCCATACTCGCCAAGCTGCCTGAGCCTACCCTGAGCCATTTGCAAGTGCGTGTCATTCCCTTGGTCACCATTTTGCCAAAAAGAAAAAAAAAAGTGACTTGAGAATTTCCAAAAAATTAATATTGTGCACATAGCATCCATAAAGGCTGCATTTACTCAATATCACAGGCATAAATTGCAGCCATTTACAGCTGCATTTATGTAGAAATAAGTTCTTTATGGCTGCAAATGACATACAATAGCCAATTACGGCCATAATTTTCCCACAATAGGCTAATGGCAGCTGCCATTAATATAGCACACCTTCTAGAAAGATGGAGAGCCACCCCAGAAAGTCTGGGAGACATATCAGGGATTCAGGGAAATCCATGGGCCCCAAAATGCCTGGATTTTCCCATGCCACACTCCTCCCTGGACGTAAGGGGGTTCACCCATCCCAAATCCTATGCAGAGTGGGATGCATTTTTGCTAGATGGGTTTTTTTACCCACTCTGCATTTTTGTTAGATGGGTTTTTTTCATCTGTCTAGCTGGAGCTCTGTAGAGCAGGAGGGAATGAGACTGAGGAGGCTGGAGGATTCTTTATAAGCCAGCCTTCCAGACCCCTCCCCCCCACACACACACTTCCTCTCATAGAACAATCCCCTTTCCCTCCTCTCCAAGGTTGCTTCTGTGACCTTGTAGAGGCAGCCAGCATGGTTCTTTCCATACTGAGGTGGAGGGAGAGCGGCCAGGGAGCTCAGACTCTTGGCTCCAAGGTCAGATCAGTGTCTTTGACCTCAGATCTAGGAATCCAACAAATTATATGTCCCCCCCACCCCCGGTGCTGTCTAGGGGCCATAGGATTACTCCCAAATCACTACGGAATGCGAACTGTAGGGAAATTCCAGACATGTTGTATAGTATTTGCATGCATGCATGGACACACACGCATGGACACACACGCATGCACACACACACACACACACACACGTTGTGTGTGTGTGTTCAGCTAATTGTACAATGTTGTTTCCAGCATCAGTGCTGTTTCCAGCTTCCTCCCCATAGCAGATGGCAGCATTAACAGGATTGAATACCCTGCAATTGCATTAAACTCCCCTCTTGGACTGGTTCCGTGTTCTCGGCGACATAAGGAAGCTGTGGCAGCAATACATGCATCAAGACTGCCGCCTGCAGATAATTAAGAGTTCCCCCCTTCCCCACAAATACAGTACAAGTTCATTTTCATATGCCAACATTTATTTATGTCTGAATTTAAAGGATGTAGTGATGTAATGCAAGACATTAGGCTTCAGTAAACAAAGACAGACAAAACATGGGGTCATCAGACAAGCGAGATGAATACATACTGGTATTAACTATCAAGATAGTAAATAGAAATGATTTAAAGCCATTTTGTGTGCTTGTAATTCAGCACTGAATAGAGTAGGCTGAGAAAGTAAATACTCCATTTGCTTACCTCCACATCAGCATTTAGAGAGGATATGATGAATATAGCTATCTTAGCAGAGGCTCTGATAACTCTATTGCATTAATATGCCCAGAAAGTCAATTACTAAATGCTTTTTGGTATTGCATATATCTTGCTGCAGCATTTTGTAGTTTTTCATTTGTATGGAAGAAGAAACAGAGGAAGGCTCTGGAGTAAATGGGCTCTCTTTTATATTGTTTATCTACTAAGAGGGAGGAAAAGGTGATCTTTCTAGTTTTTAGTCTTCCTTTCTGTGAAAATGTTTTGTTGTAGGGATATAGTGTAAGGACGAATGGTCAGACTATTAACAGCAACAAAATTGCACATATCCATCCACCTACCAAATGCCACCATTCTATGCATTATGGGCAAATGCAGACAAATGTCCTGTACTGGCTCCATGTGATCTTCAGTGATGGCAAGGGATTGTACACAACAACCTTTATAGAACATGATGTGATTTCTGAGCACACAACATCCTCAACATCTTTCATTTTTAAAGACAAGTTTGCCTCTTCTTCTCTCCAAATTCCCAGATTCTGCCGTGACTATTAAAGGGAGATGGGGAAGTGAGCTGTAGCTATCACATCTGTCCACTTTTTGGAATTGTTGGATCTCCCCTGCTTCCACTCTCCAAGCTTCTACCCTTCCCAAATGAATGCTGCAGGGATGGTGGTGACTTCAACCATCTGTTCTCTGGATATTGAGTTTACATCAGATTTACATCCAGCAGAGCCACAACATTTTCCAGTATGGCTTGCCTGCAGGAGGTTATTAAAAAAAATACATTTCTTCCATCCTGATGCTGTAGTTGTGGGCTTGAAGACTCAATTTAGGGGGGAAAATGGGTGATAATCCTACTTTAGGTAGATTTTTTTTTCATTATCTTATCTAAAACAACAGCAACACATGCTCCAAAATTAAACTGAAGTTTTCAACAAAACCTAGTACAACATTTAGAATAACATTCTATTTTTCATTTTTAATAGGTTCCTAGTGAAAAGAAATTCAAAAGGCGCCTTTGAATTGCTCATTCCTGAGCATGTTTACTTGGAAGAGTCCCATAGAATCCCATGGAACTTATTGTAATTCCTCATGAGTGTGTTTAAGACTGTAATCTGTATGCAAGTGCTATGAGGAAACTTGGGCTGCAACCCTACACCCACATACTTGGAAGTATCTTAAATTGCCACTGAGCTTCCTCTGTTGTGTCAGTAGAATGGACTCCTAGCACAACAGGAACTAGCAGTTCCTGAAATGACCCTGGAAATGTGCGAAAATGCTAATTTCCAGAATGGGGCAGGTTAGGAGAGTTCACTTCTATGAGCTCCAGTGATCTGTCCCATTCTGGTACCAAGTGCTACCACCTGTTTCAGGTTGTTCAGGAAACACCAGTTTCTGTTGTGCTGGCCTTCTGTTCTACTAGCATGGGGGCAGCAGTGTACAATACTACCCAAGGCCTATTGCACTCAATGGGAGTGTTAAGAAACTGAGGTAAAAGTTTAACAGTTACGTTTTGTTTCAATAACTGAGGGTCTGAATTAAGGATGTTTCAAGCACTTGACTTAGTCTGGGAAGCCAGCAAAATCCCCCATGCCCAGCCGCATGGACCCAGCTCACTGAGCTCCAGGGCAATGGAGGACAGGGCTAGAGAGCTTGGGGGATGCACCTTGCAGAGGACTCTGGCAGTCAAGCCCTTGTGCACATAAAGCACAAGGGCTTGACTATCAGAGTCTTTGCAGCAGAGAGGAGGGGTGGCTCGCGCAGGTCATTAGGTGGGCAGGGTGAGCAGGGAGTCTCGTCGAGAGGGTCTGGGCCATGCAAAGTGGAGGCAGCTTATTGAGCTCCCACACACCCTGGATGGAGATGGGTTCATCCATCCCTAGTCTGAATGGGCAACAGTAAAAGAAAAATGTATGCTTTTTACTCAAGGCTTGTGCCTGAGGAAAGTTGCATTATAAATATTCTAGCAAACCGGCAGTTACTGTTACCACTAAGAGGTGAAAATGTAGCAAGGTTTCTGTCCTCATAGAAGTAGGGATGGCGGAGAATTTCTCCCCAAAACTTCGGGGGGCCGAGCGCCAACGTGTTCGGCCCCCCGAACAAGTTTCGGGGAGAAATCCTCCGCACCCCCCTGCCCCCCGCACCCCCCCCGGGACGGGACTTACCTTCACCAAATGTCCCTCCCGGTGGCTGGTCCAGCCGGCGGTTCGGCGGGTGTTCGAGCGAGGCGGGAGCGGCAGCCGGTCTTTTGACCGGCTGCCGCCGCCGCCATTGCAATGAAAGAAAAAAAAAAACGCCCCCTGATAGGCTACGTGACGATTCACGTAGCCTATCACGGCTAGATTTGCAAAGTCAGCCGTGATAGGCTACGTGAATCGTCACGTAGCCTATCACGGGTGACATTAAAAAAAAAAGAAAGAGTGTACGGATAATGGCGGCCCCCATAGGGAGCCGCCATTCCCCTTCCTTATTTGGTGGCTGTAGTCTACGTAAATGTTTACGTAGACTACGGCGAAAATAAGTGCAACGCTATTTGCGTTGCCCTTATTTTCGCTGTAGTCTACGTAAACATTTACGTAGACTACAGCGACTAAATAAGGAACGCGAATGGCGGCTCCCTATGGGGGCCGCCATTCGCGTACGCGCTTTTTTTTTTAAAGTCACCCGTGATAGGCTACGTGACGATTAACGTAGCCTATCACGGCTGACTTTGCAGATCTAGCCGTGATAGGCTACGTGAATCGTCACGTAGCCTATCAGGGGGCGTGTTTTTGTTTTTTTTTTACTTTCGCGTTCGCGGCCGGGCGAGGCAAGGCACCTCCTCCCCGGCCTGAATTTCAGCTGGGCGAGGCGGGAAGCCTCCCCCCCGGCCTGAATTTCAGCCGGGCGAGGCGGGAAGCCTCCCCCCTGGCCTGAATTTCAGCCGGGCGAGGCGGGAAGCCTCCCCCCCGGCCTGAACTTCGCGGGGGGAGCAGCGAAGCGCCTCCCCCCCACCGCGAACGGCCTTCGACGACAGGTAAGTGACTTTCGTCCACCCCTACATAGATAGGAAGGCAGGTTCAAAATTGGCACCATCTGATTGGAGAATAACAGAACATTCTGATGATTACCATTGGCCCTAAGTTTAAATAGAGGTGGGTGACAGAATGTTGGCCACACAAAAGCTGATTGGCTGGAGGATTCTGAGTAGAATAAATATAAGGAGCTGTGGAGAGACATCTGGGGAGAGCCTGATGGAGGAGCGTGTCAGGAGGATCTGACAGGAGCATTTGTCTGAAGAGTTGACTGAGGCTCTCAGAGACTCCTGAGTAGTCAGGAGAAGTCTTTGTGAGAGACTGAAGAAGACAACAGCTAGGAACGTACAAGACTGGGAGGATGAGCTGAGAGAATGTGAGGCAGAAGCTGAAGAAGGGTTGCAAATGAGGAGAGGAAGACTCCTGGAGAAGGCTTTGGAGGAATGAGTTGAAGCCTAAGTGACAGCTGGTGGTGGTAGTCTGAAGACTGAGCAGCTGCTGGACCAAACTGAAGGCTTGAGGAGAAGCCTGGTGAACAGTCTTGAAGGTTCCAGGTGGAAGCCAAGCCCGACCAGAAAGAAGACTGCTTTTCAAGCCCTCATTGTTAGGCCTCTGAGTAGGAACTGGGGCTTCTAACACCTGTTTAGTGGTAAAAGGGACTGTATAGAAATCCAGTTTAAAAGTAGTACCAACATTTGTAAATAATAAGCTTTGTTTTATTTCTTTTCAATAAAATGCTATGTAACTTTGTTTAATTTACTGGTACCTCTGATCTGTTTTGTCTCATGCTTAATGACTAGCTACCTTAGGAGAAAAGGCATATTTTAAATAAAGGGGTGTACTTTAATGGTGTCAGTGGAAGTGAAAGGATGGATTGTCCAGTGCTGAGGAGTGATTCCCCACATTTGGGGATAGGAATGGGACTGGTAGAGGCCCCCACCCTAAGATCAGGTTCTCCACAGAGAGTTGCTTCTGACATGTATAAGACTGCACTATTAGAGGCTGATACAGAACTAATCCTGTAGGGCTCGCTGAATGTGAAAGTCTTGCAGACAAGAACCCAAATCCAGTTTTACAACATCCCTCGATTTTTGATGAGATTACGACCTCCTGACATCCCCACGTTGAAATTTCTCATTTCACAGCTTCGTCTACTATGGATGGATATCTTCTTGCATATGCAAAGTGTGCTCTTTAATGGCTAAGCCCTTTATTAGACTACCTGAATGGATGTGATTAAGGTTTAATGAACTCCTGATTAGCACTAATGAACACAACTAAATACATGTTTTATTAAATGACTTGTCTCTTTTTTAAATGAAAAGTAATGTTGGGCCCATTAATAAAAATTATTTGGGTCATTTCAGAACACTCTCTGGAAAAGTCAACAGAAACTGACCATGGTGCTGTCTGATTAACACGAACACTTAGGTTTCATTGCCTTTATTATCAAAGGGCAATTTTTCATATGATGCCGAAGCATGGAAAAGGGATATGTGAGTGATTCAAGGATGCTTCTGTACTTTTGGCATCTCAGGCAAAGAAGGAAAGAACATGCACCTGAATAGCATTGGCTGTAGCAGACCCCGAGTGAAGGGCTGTCCAAAAAGCAAAGTAACGAAACAGGCAAATGTTCAAGTACAAAGATTCCATTCCAGTGGGGTTCAGGTAGGGATGTTGGAGAATTCTGCCACAGACTCAAATGAGGCCGGATTCTTTCAAATCCGGCCTTCAGAATCTCTGGTGGAATGGCTCTGGTGGAATGGCTCCCCAGCTCTGGAGGATTTTCCATGGACCAGTTCTCCAGCTCCTTAGAGTTTGCGATACGGTAATGGCAGCTGCCATTACTGTATTCCTGGGAGAAATACAGCTGCAAATGGCATACTGGAAGCCACTTGCAGCTGTAAAGCACTGTTTTGTACCTAAATAGAGCTGTAAACAGCTGCGATTAGGTTAAACTCGGGGCTTTACAGCCATGAGTGGCGTCCATTTGCATCTATGTTTTTTCCCCACAATAGGCTAAACACAGATGCAACTGGCATATTGGACACCACTTGTGGGTGTAAAGCCCTTAGTTTAACCTAATTGCAGCGGTTTATGGCTCTATTTAGGTTAAAAAAAAACCCAGCACTTTAACGCTGCAAGTGGTGTCCACTACGCCATTTGCAGCTGCATTTCTCCCAGGAATATGGTAATGGCCGCTGCCATTACCGTATCATAGGGATGTTAGAGAATTCCGCCACGGATCCCAGGAAGGCTGACTTCCAGTGAATTCGGCCCCCTGGAATCCGTGGCGGAATGGAGCAACCCACCCCAACACCCCGTGAAACGGAGCCTACCTGGCTGCAGCTCCAGCAGTGGTTCTGGCGGCGGTGGCTCCAGCAGCTCCAGCCACTGCCAGGCTGCGGCTGCTACACCAGCTGCCATTTGCATCCCTGGCAAGCCAAGATACGCTACATAAGTATCTATGTAGCCTATCACGGTTAGGGATGTCAGAGAATTCCGCCACGGATCTCGGTGAGGCTGAATGCCAGTGCATTCGGCCCCCGAACTCCGTGGCGGAACGGCCTGCCACCCCCCCACCCCCCCGCGGAACCCCCCCCCGGGATGAGACTTAACTGGGGCGGGTCTTCTGGGCGGCAGCGGCGGCTGGTCTTCCGACCAGCTGCCAAGTGCCACCACCGCCATTTGCAGTATTGTTAAAAAAAAAAAAGACATGATAGGCTACGTAAATCTTTACATAGCCTATAATGGCTGGGTGGGTTTAAAAACAAAACAAAACCCGCGTACGCAAATGGCAGTAGCTATGGCCACCGCCATTTGCGTTCCTTATTTTTGGCCATCTTAGTCTACGTAAATATTTACGTAGACTATGAGGGCAAAAATAAAGGGAAACACAAATAGCGTAGAGGGTGCTATTTGTGTCCCTTTCTGATTCGCCGTTTTAGCCTACGTAAACATTTACGTGAGCTAAAACGGGGAATCAAAAAGGAACACAAATAGTGCCCGCTACGCTATTTGCGTTCCCCTTTATTTTTGCTGTCATAGTCTACGTAAATATTTATGTAGATTCAGATGGTGAAAAATAAGGAATGCAAATGGCGGCGGCCGTAGCCGCCGCCATTTGCGTACGCGGGTTTTTTGTTTTTTGTTTCCCAGAGCCCTCTGTGGCCGGAAATCCGGCTGCGGACGGCTCTGGGCTGGCTGGGCCTGGCCGGCTGCTCCACGGAGCTGCCGTGGAGCACAGCCGGCCGTGGAGGATTCCGGGGGGGAGGAACGGATCGCCTCCCCCCCACCATCAACATAACCCACGAAAGGTAAGTCACTTTTGTAAATCCCTAATCACGGCTCAGGGCAGGGACGCAAATGGCGTAGCCATCACCATTTGCATCCGTGTCTTTTGCCATGATAGGCTACATAAATATATACGTAGCCTATCACAGCAATAGGAAGGAATGCAAATGGCGGCCACTATAGCCACCGCCATTTGAGTCCATTTCTTTAGCTATGATAGGCTATGTATATATTTACATAGCCTATCATTGCTAAAGACACAGATGCAAATGGTGGCGGCTTCAGCGGCCGCCATTTGCATCCCTGTGCAGCCCAGCGGTCAGATGTCTGGCTGCGGGTGGCCCCAGCCAGTGGTTCTGCAGAGTCACCATGGAGTGGACCTGGCTGGGGAGGATTCCGGGGGGAGGGACAGAGCGCCTCCACTCCACCGCAGATTGCCCGGCATGGAGCCAGGTAAGAGTTTCATACATCCCTACCGTATCGCAAATGCTACGGAGCTGGAGTGCGGCTCTGCAAAAGCCTCTGGACACAGAGCCACTCTGGAGGATTTGAGTGGGGGGAGGAACAGACCCCCCCCCCGCGGACTGGAAGGTAGGGAATCCATCCATCCCTAGGTTCAGGCAGGAGTTGTCAAGATAGCAGGCAGAGGTCAACCCATAGTAAGGCAGTCAGATACATTACACTATACAAAAGTAGGGGTGAACAAAAGTCACTTACCTTTTCTTGCAGCTTTTTCGTGGTGGGGGGGAGCGCTTCGCTGCTCCCCCTGCGAAGTTCAGGCCAGGGGGGGAGGCTTCCCGCCTCGCCCGGCTGAAATTCAGGCCGGGGGGGGGAGGCTTCCCGCCTCGCCCGGCCGCGAACACGAAAGTAACAAAAAAAAAAACAAACGTCCCCTGATAGGCTACGTGACGATTCACGTAGCCTATCACAGCTAGATCTGGAAAGTCAGCCGTGATAGGCTACGTGAATCGTCACGTAGCCTATCATGGGTGACTTTAAAAAAAAAAAAAAAGCGCGTACGTGAATGGCGGCCCCCATAGGGAGCCGCCATTCGTGTTCCTTATTTAGTTGCTGTAGTCTATGTCAATGTTTACGTAGACTACGGCGAAAATAAGGGCAACGCAAATAGCGTTGCCCTTATTTTCGCCGTAGTCTATGTAAACATTGACGTAGACTACAGCGACCAAATAAGGAAGGGGAATGGCGGGTCCCTATGGGGGCCGCCATTATCCGTACACACTTTTTTTTTTTTTTTAAAGTCACCCATGATAGGCTACGTGACGATTCACGTAGCCTATCACGGCTGACTTTGCAAATCTAGCCGTGATAGGCTACGTGAATCGTCACTTAGCCTATCAGGGGACGTGTTTTTTTTTTTTCTTTCATTGCAATGGCGGGGGCGGCAGCCGGTCGAAAGACCGGCTGCCGCTCACGCCCTGCTCGAAAACCGGACGAACCGCCAGCCGGACCCGCCGCCGGGAGGGACATTCAGGGAAGGTAAGTCCCGTCCCGGGGGGGGCGGGGGCGGGGGGGGGCGGAGGATTTCTCCCCGAAACTTGTTCGGGGGGCCGAACACGTTGGCGCTCGGCCCCCCGAAGTTTAGGGGAGAAATTCTCCGCCATCCCTATACAAAAGGAAGTTCAAGTGGTAGTCTGTGCATCAGCGACACAGAGCATCAATCGCAAGGCCTGGGATGCAAGGTAGAAAACACTAGAGCTGAAAGAACAACATTGTTTCCAGCACTAGCTAGGTAGACACCACAGGCTTTTATCCTCAGAGACTGTAAAGCCCCACCCAGGTCTCAGCTGCATTACATTAGAGCTCTCTGGCCAGAGTCCTACTCATGAGGAGTCACTTTCTCTTGTGGAGTCACTACTCATGAGGAGTCACTTTCTCCTGTGCCCACTTCTTTGCAAGTGGGCACTTCTCCTCACAGAAGCCCTACTAGCCTGTCACTTGAGGTGATGATGGTCCTGGGGCTGAGGGGTTGCTCAGCCTCTGCCTCAGAGGCTGAGTCCCCTCCCCCTGGCAGGGACTGACCTGCAGACATCTCCGTTGAGGGCCCAGGCTCCTCCTGGTCTGGTAACAGTGACTGATCTGGGAGGGCTCTTGGTTTCTGGGAACTCCAGCTCTTCCCCTGAGGAGGATTCCTCCAATGGGGGCATGACAGCATCTGTTCATGCTCCCCAAGTGGCAGGAAGGAGATGGGGGAACTCCTTCTTTGCACGAGAAACTGGTAGTAGTGATGTCAGAGAATTTCATCACGAATCTCGGGGAGGCCGAATGCCGGTGCATTCGCCCCCCCCGAAATTGGTGGTGAAACAGTCTGCCCCCCCTGCCCTCCCAGGACGGGACTTACCTTAGGCAAATCCTCCTGGTGGCGGTGGCTCCGGCGGCGGTTCGGCGGCGGTTCGGCAGTGGCAGCTGCGGAGGCTGGTCTTCCGACCGGCTGCCGCTGCCGCCATTTCCAGTAAAAAAAAAAAAAAAAAAACTTGATAGGCTACGTAAAGATTTACATAGCCTATCATGGATAGATTTTTTAAAAATACCGTGATAGGCTATGTAAATGTTTACATAGCCTATCACGGCTTAGTAAAAAAACAACAACAACAAACGTGTGTACGCAAATGGCGGCGCCCATGGGCGCCACCATTTGCGTTCCTTATTTTGGCATATGTAGTCTATGTAAACATTTATGTAGACTACGGCGAAAATAAGGGGAACGCAAATAGCGTAGTGTCTACACTATTTGCGTTCCCCTTATTTTCACCGTAGTCTACATAAATGTTTACATAGACTACACGTGCCAAAATAAGGAACACAAATGGCGGCGCCCATGGGCGCCGCCATTTGCATACGTGCGGGGTTGTTGTTGTTTTTTTTACTCAGCCATGATAGGCTATGTAAACATTTACATAGCCTATCATGGCTGACTGCAGGGACGCAAACAGCGGCGGCTACGGCTGCCACCATTTGCGGCCCAGCCGGCCAGGATTTGGGGGTGGAGGGATGAAGCGCCTTCCCCCCGGCCAGAATTTTGGGGGGGAGGGACGGAGCGCTTCCCCCCCACCAGAATTTCGGGGGGAGGGATGGAGTGCCTCCGCCCACCACAAATCAAATTTCGTTCAAGGTAAGTGACTTTCACACATCCCTAACTGGCAGCAAAGATGAGTTATTTGTACATTCCCTGTTGCAGGGTTAGGCAATCTGGTGTCCTCCAGATATTTCAAACTACAACTCCCACCATCCCTGATCAGTAGCCATGCCAGTGGGGGCTAATGGGAGTTGTACTTCAAAACAGCTGAAGGGCACCAGCTTTAGTAAGTAAAGCTGTAAGGTAAGTACGAAAGGTACTTTAGTAAGGTACTTTAGTAAGGTAAGTACGAAAGTCACTTACCTTTTCGCAGATTGTGTTCGCGGTGGGGGGGGTGCTCCGTCCCTCCCCCCCGGAATCCTCGATGGGGGGGGAGGCAATCCGATCCTCCCCCCTGGAATCCTGCCTGGCCGGCTCTGCTCCATGGCAGCTCTGAGGAGCAGCCGGCCAGGGCTGTCTGCAGCCGGAGTTCTGGCTGCAGACTGGCTGGTGAAGATGCAAATGGCGGCCTCCATAGCGACCACCATTTGCATCCAGCCAGGCTGCTGTGATAGGCTACATAAGTATTTACGTAGCCTATCATGGCAAATCAATAAAAAAAAACCCTAACAACACGGTGTACGCAAATGGCAGCGGCTACGGCGGTCACCATTTGTGTTCCCTATTTTCGCCGTTTTAGTCTACGTAAATATTTATGTAGGCTATTATGGTGAAAGAAAAGGGGAACACAAGTAGCGTAGTGGGCACTATTTGTGTTCCCTTTTTTTTTGCCATAACAGCTTATGTAAATATTTACGTAGGCTAAAACGGTGGGGGGGAAAGGAATGCAAATAGCTCCCACTATGCTATTTGCGTTCCCTTTTTTTTTCACCATAATAGCCTACATAAATATTTACATAGCAAAAAATAGGGAACGCAAATGGTGGCCGCCGTAGCCACCGCCATTTGCATACGCCATTTTTTATTATTATTATCGGCTTGCCGTGATGGGCTACGTAAATACTTATGTAGCCTATCACAGCAAAGACCAGGATGCAAATGGCGGCTGTGGCAGCCAGTCGAAAGACCAGCTGCCGCCACCACCGAAGCCGCCACCAGAGCCACCGCCGTCCGGAACATCTGCCCCAGGTAAGCCTCGTCCTGGGGGGAATCCACAGGGGAGGGGTGGGAGGTGGCAGGCTGTGCCACCACAGATTTTGGGGGGCCAAATGCCAGTGCATTCGGCCTCACTGAAATCCGTGGCGGAATTCTCTGCCATCCCTAACCAGCTTGTCTATCCCTGCTCCATTGCCACTCCTGAGACTCCAGGTCTCAGATCAGTTTGTGCATATGATATGATACAATATCTATACCATATTATAGCTGTATCATCATTTTTTATTCGTGAAATAAGTAGCATTTGTTTTTATGCACGAAATTGTTTGCATGGAATTTGGACAGTATTTTTTTCTAGTGCTAACTAGGAAAAGGATGGGCAAAATGGCCTGGATATGGGAGGAGGTATGTTGTTTCAATTGTCCTTTTATGTATGACCTCATTAAATTGAAATTACTTTACTAATCATGCACAGCAATCATCATTATTCACCCTTAATATTAAACATTAGTCCATTGTTTGCAACACAGCACAAAATAACAGAGTTGAGTAAGGACTTTTCCAAATGATGGCTTATTGCACTGTAAATGCACCACTTACACAGATGTTGTGTGTTGGGGGCCGGGGCAGGGGAGGTCAGATGTCTTTCTATTGTGTGGTTAAAGATATATCATTTTCCCAGAACATAAATCATGGAATTTCATTTTATTGCTTGGAAATGCAATCCCCACCTTATCCATTGCACATTTGTGAGCTGTGGGTTATGCAGAGCATCATACACACTGAATGGACTTGTCATGTCATTAGTAATGAGTCATTCCCATATACTATGCCTGCATAATATTGAGGCATAACTGAGGACATTGGCTGGTGTTTTTTTTGTGTGTTTTTTGCATATTATAATCCACACGTGTCGCGAAGACCCGTGGACTCGCCAGGTATGTTGTCTCCCGGGAGGACAGATTAGAGACGTGACTGAAAGGTTGCCTGCACTCATAAAGCCCACTGACAGGTATCCCTTTCTTCTCATCCATGTGGGAACAAATGATACCGCCAAGCGGAGCTACGAAGAGATCACGTCAGACTTCGAAGCTTTGGGAAGGAAACTCAAGAACTTTGGGGCCCAGATAGTTTTCTCATCCATCCTTCCAGTAGTTAGAAGAGGGATAGAAAGGGAACGAAAAATACTCCGGGTGAATGACTGGCTACGAAGGTGGTGCCGACGAGAGAGATTTGGATTCTGGGATCACGGGCTATACTTCCTGGAAGATGGGCTGTTGGCTAGGGATGGGTTGCACCTCACAAAGGCTGGGAAGAATGTGTTTGGCCACAGCATGAAGAACTTCATCAGGAGGGCTTTAAACTGAATCCTACGGGGAAGGGAGATGTAATGTTGGGGGTAACAATGGACGTAGGCGCATGCACTGCAATGGAGAGAACAGCACTGATAGCGCCCAATAATAGTCTTCAGACATATGTAGGAAGAAAGCCAGACTATGAAGCACATGGTCTTCGATGTCTATATACTAATGCCCAGAGTATGGGAAACAAACAGAACGAACTTGAACTCTTAATACAGGAGGGAAATTATGACTTGATAGGTATAACTGAGACTTGGTGGAATGACTCTCATGACTGGAATACAGCAGTTGAAGGATATAACTTGTTCAAAAAGAACAGGAGGAACAGAAAGGGAGGCGGGGTTGCACTGTATGTGAAAAATACATATCTCTGCACAGAAATACAGGAGGAGGAGCTTGGTAGCCCCATCGAGAGCATCTGGGTTGAAATAAATGGAGCAAAGAATAAAAGGAACCTGGTGGTCGGAGTCTACTACCGGCCACCCAATCAAGGAGAAGCCAAGGATGAAACTTTTGAAAAGCAAATAGCCAATGTTTTAAGGAAGCATGATGTAGTAGTAATGGGGGACTTCAATTTCCCCGATATTTGTTGGGAGACAAATTCTGCAAAACATGGCCCCTCCAGGAAATTCCTGACTTGTGTGGCGGATAACTTCCTCCTACAGAAAGTAGAGGAAGGAACTAGAGGATCGGCTATCCTTGACTTGATCCTAACCAACAGAGATGACTTAGTGGATAAAGTAGCAGTTACAGGAACTCTGGGGGAAAGCGACCATGTTGTACTTGAGTTCTTGGTTCTAAGGGAAGCAAAAGCCGAGTGTACTCAAACGCGTACCCTGGATTTTAGGAAAGCTGATTTTAATAAACTCAGAACAATGATCAGTAAGGTCCCATGGCAAACAATGCTAGCGAGAAAAGGAGTCCAAGATGGGTGGGAACTTTTAAAAAAGGAAATTCTCAAGGCACAATCACAAACAATTCCAACAAGAAGAAAAGGTGGAAGACAACAGAAGAAGCCAATGTGGCTTCACAAAAAGCTTAGGGATGACCTGAAAACAAAAAAGGACACATATAGGAAGTGGAAAGAAGGCCAAGTAACAAAGGAAGAGTACAGGCAGGTAGCACAGAATTGCAGGGAAGGCGTCAGGAAGGCTAAAGCGGAGAACGAGGTGAGGTTAGCGAGGGATGCTAAAAACAACAAAAAGGCTTTCTTCAGCTACGTGCATAGTAAAAGGCAGAGGAAAGAAATGGTTGTTCAGCTATTAAATAAGGATGGCAAAATGATAACAGATGACAAAGAAAAGGCGGAGGTGCTCAATTCCTACTTTGGCTCAGTCTTCTCCCAAAAGAGGGTCTATGACCCCCCTGGCAAAGGCGAAGTACAGGCTGAAGGGGCAGGATTGCAGCTTGAGATCGACAGGCATATGGTCAAGGAACACCTCATTACTTTGAATGAGTTCAAATCTCCAGGGCCAGATGAACTGCATCCTAGAGTAATAAAGGAACTGGCAGAAGAACTCTCAGAACCGCTGTCTATTCTCTTTGAGAAATCATGGAGGACCGGGGAAGTGCCAGATGACTGGAGGAGGGCTAACGTTGTCCCTATCTTCAAAAAGGGTAAAAAGGAGGAACCTGGGAACTACAGACCAGTCAGTCTGACATCAATCCCTGGGAAAATTCTGGAGCAGATCATAAAGCAATCCATCTGGAAGCACCTTGACAACAATGCCGTGATTACTCGAAGCCAACATGGATTTGTCAAAAACAAGTCCTGCCAGACAAATCTGATCTCATTTTTTGATCAAGTCACCTCCCTTGTAGACCGTGGGAATGCTGTAGACATCATATACCTCGACTTCAGCAAAGCTTTCGACAAAGTGCCCCATGATATCCTGATGAGCAAACTTGCTCGAAGTGGGCTAGATGAAACAACGATCATGTGGATCCACAGTTGGCTACAGAATCAGACTCAAAGAGTGCTTATCAATGGGACCTTCTCAAGCTGGGGAGAGGTAACGAGTGGGGTACCGCAGGGCTCAGTCCTGGGCCCAGTGCTCTTCAACATTTTTATTAATGACTTGGAGGAGGAGGTGCAGGGAATGCTGATCAAATTTGCAGATGACACAAAATTGGGAGGGATAGCTAATACTTTGGAAGACAGAAACAAAATTCAAAGTGATCTGGATAGACTGGAGTGCTGGGCAGAAAACAACAGAATGGCATTTAATAGGGACAAATGCCAAGTTCTGCACCTAGGAAAAAGAAACCAAATGCACAGTTACAAGATGGGGGATACGTGGCTCAACCACACTACGAGCGAGAAGGATCTTGGAATTGTCGTCGATCACAAGCTGAATATGAGCCAACAATGTGATGTGGCTGCAAAAAAGGCAAATGCTATTTTGGGCTGCATTAATAGAAGCATCGCTTCCAAATCCCGGGAAGTACTAGTTCCCCTCTACTCAGCACTGGTTAGGCCTCATCTGGAGTACTGTGTCCAGTTCTGGGCACCACACTTTAAGAAGGATGCAGACAAGCTGGAGAGGGTTCAAAGGAGGGCAACAAAGATGATCAGGGGACTGGAAACAAAGCCCTATGAAGAGAGACTGAAAGAACTGGGCATGTTTAGCCTTGAGAAGAGAAGACTGAGGGGAGATATGATAGCACTCTTCAAGTACTTGAAAGGTTGTCACAGAGAAGAAGGCCAGGATCTCTTCTTGATCATCCCAGAGTGCAGGACACGGAATAATGGGCTCAAGTTACAGGAAGCCAGATTCCGGCTGAACATCAGGAAAAACTTCCTGAGTGTCAGAGCAATACGGCAATGGAACCAATTACCTGGGGAGGTGGTGGGCTCTCCCACACTGGAGGCCTTTAAGACGAGGCTGGACAGCCATTTGTCAGGGATGCTCTGACTTGGATTCCTGCATTGAGCAGGGGGTTGGACTCGATGGCCTTGTAGGCCCCTTCCAACCCTACTATTCTATGATTCTATGATTCTAAACCCACTATCATATGGAAACCCACCATTTATTTAGGACAGTCGAAGACACATTCCTTCCAAATCCAAAATAGGCTGCTTATTCCATCATTGCCTTGTCTGGATTCAATGAGCTGTGGATTGCAGTCCTAATGTAATATCTCAAGTTGTTAGCATCAAACTTGATATCACTGTTAGATTACTTAAATAACAATCTTACATTCTAAAATACTGTGGGCTTGCATGTTTTACTTTTAGTTTACAGTGCTAAAATGTAGGCACTATATAAATGATAATGAAGTATTATTAGGACAAAATGGAAATATTAATGAGACATCTAGCAGTTGATTTCTCTGTAATAAACAACAAGAGTCTAAATGGTGATATCATTTCTATGAGACTCTATCGACAATGGCATAGAATAGAACACATTCAGCTCAGTAAGACTGCTACTGACTTTGCAAGGCCAATAATTCTCCTTGATGGTGAAACCACTTGAAACCACAATCTCTCAACCATGTTTTCCCCCTCAAAATAGATATACTTGTTAAGATATTGAAAAAATACAAGAAACTGGAGTATCTGTGATGATAATCCCTATGGGCCTAATACCAAAGACCACTGAGATAAACATCACAAGACATTCATTCCAACTGGTTTTGAATCAGAGCTTCTTCTGATCCAGATATTACCTTAGCTCATTGTCATTCGTGTATTATTTTTGTATGTATTCATTTATTTCATGCCATTATTATTCATCGTGCTTTATGGAGTACAAGAGGACAGGTTCTTGCCCTGAGGAATTTACAGTTTAACATCTGACATAGAAGAAACAATAGAGAATGGGGAGGGAAGGCTGGGGTAAACAAGGGGCAGTATGTGATAGTTTGAGTTGCACATAATTAGACTTAGCTATAGGTTCAGTTACAGAAGGGCATGGGAAGTAGGATGTTGTGCCAAAGTCTTGGAGGGATTTGAAGGAAGTAAGAGAGGTGGCATCAAGTTCTTAGAGACAATTCCAAAAATATGGGGCAGCAAGGGAGAAAGGGTGGAATCTTTACAGGAAGCAGGAGAGATTCAAATGGTGGAGCTGATAGAGCTGGAGAAGGGAAGATAATGGACAGTGATGTATCAGGATATAAGAGAGGAGAGATAAGGGGCTAAGGCTATGGAGGGCTTCAAAGGTAAGGACAAGGCATTTGGGCTGGATCTTGAAGTGGACAGGAAAACACTGTGGGGATTTAAGGAGAGGCATCACATGATCAGAGAGGCAAGAATGGTGAATTATTTTGGCAGCAGTGCTGAACAGATGGGAGGAAATCAAGGTGAGACAAAAGAAAAAAAAAGACCAGAGAGGAGATGATTGTAGAGAGATGACCAGGACATGGACCAGAGTTTTTGCCAAAATGACAGAGAGAAAGGGCCATATTTCTGGATTGTTGCAAAGGTAAGCACAATGTGACAATGGACTAAATAAAGAGAACAAAGGTGAGAGATAAGTCAAAGGTGAAGCCAAGGCTAAATCCTGTGGGATGGGGCAAGTGGTAATATTGTCAATGGACAAGGAAAGTATATGGAGAGAGGTGAGCTTTGGAGGAAAGATGAGGAGTTTGGTCTTGGACATACTAAGTTTGAGAAGACCATGGACCCCTAAAAGGCCTTTTGTAACCCAAATCTCATGCCATCTTATTCTCTAAGGTCAAATAAATTGTTAGCCTGCTGAAGAACTCAGTGTACCCTCTGAGCAACCAGAAGATAATTAGCAAGCTTGTTCAAAGTAACACAGTCAATTTTATATTTACTCTGCACAATAATGCCATGTGGAACTTGCATGTAAGGATGGTGTGGGTGAGCCCAGCAAGGAATCACCAGGTCGCCTCCTTGGATGCCAGTCCATGGGCCGACCCAAGCATTTGCCTGCCTGGTCCCTCATTGAGCCGCCTGTCATGGCCACCACTGTAGCAAAGACATGAGGGGGTGACTGGAGCTGCTACTGTGGCAGTGTGTGTGTGTGGGGGGGGGGGCAGGCCGGTCATTTTACATAAGTGTAAGAGACTTACAGAAAACAACCAGCCTGTCAACTGCTGTCGCTACCACTGTAATGGTGTCCTGGACTGTAGGAATGTCCTGGACTGCTCGCCGAGCCCTCCAGAGTCCAGGGCTTGCGGGGGTGGGTGGCAGCAGCGAAGTGTGAGCACACGTGCTTGGCGAGAGCAAGTGAGTCCATCCATCCCTAATTGCATGTAGTTTCGTTACGCAGTTAGACTTAATCCAATACTTCCTCTGCAATAACTGGCAATGGGAAACTTAAGAATATGCTGAAATGCATGCTATACATACAGTTCCTTCCACAATTCAGCTGCTATACACGTAGTCCTAATTGGTGGCAATCAGCTGTTCAGAAAGGGTAATGAGGGGCTGGATTTCATCCTCACACTGCTCTACCATCCCCACTAAACAGCTGATAAGAAAACACATAGTAGCCTTATGTCCCTTTTAAAAAATATAGTTCTGCTTACTTAACACAGGAACGGGGAACCTGTGGTTTTCCAGATATTGCTGGACTCTAACTTCCATCATCCCAGGCCACTGGCCATGCTGGCTGGGGCTGATGGCAGATGGAGTCCAGCAACATTTGGAGGGCCATATGTTTCCCACCCCTGACTTAATGTAATGCTAACTTCCATGCAAGTTCCTCTTTCTGTTGAGGTTAATATTGCTCATAAATATACCACACAGGTTTTACTTCATAGTTTAAGTTTTACTTCAGGCACAATGGCTGGCTGGGGAATGCTTGGAGTTGTAGGACTTTTTTCTGTCTATGTATGCTTAGGATTGCACCTTTAATGTCTACATTCAGACATGAGTTGACCAAATTCTCCTAGTCAACCTGCTGAATTTATTGGGTACAGATCTGCAAAGGTATGTCCTTTGCCAGCTCCCTTACAAGATTAATTGGGAACAATGTGACACTTCTTCTGCCTGCCTCTGACACAATAATGAACTGCTAGCCTCATCCACTATAGTAATTCTTATACTTCCAACCATTGAATATAATTCAGACTTTGCTGTGTCTTTTCAGATCAGATTTTTAATTATTAATCAGTAAAACATGGAAGCAAGGTCTAAGGAAACCTAAAGATAAGTTTTAATTCAGTCCATTTCCTTTTCTAGCCTCAGTGATAAAAACAGGTTCTTTATTTCTTTCAGTATGCAACACAAGAACTAGGGACAGAGTTTATTTATGGCTAACTTGATGCAGCCATTTGTTTAGTTAATCAATGGCTAATCACATTTAGTTTGATCAGAGGAATCTGGACATGCCTTGCTATAAAGTTGTAAAATGCATTTCCCCCCCCCACTGGGTGTGGGTAGTGAGGGGAGGGAGTGTTACCATCATGGCTGCAATATAACTGTAAGCAAAGGCCCAACCATTCAAAAAGACCCCCTGCCCAGCTGTTTTATAGGACAGAAATGTAAGTACAGTCAGGATAGCATCAGTAACATATAGGGCTTAATTTTTTAAAAAAACCTTTAAAATAATTTAGCATCTCTAATTACTTGTCTTTCCCTTTCCTCCCTCCAAGGTAAGTAAAACCAAAGGCTTTTATTATGGGATACATTTATCTATATAAAAGTGGGTTGCCATCATTCTGTCACTCTCTGGTGTGTCCAAGGAACAGAACCCAGGAGAGCGCTATGCAGATATAAACAGACATGAACCTCAGGGCCAAACAACACATTATGCTAACCATGTAGCCCATAGCTAATGTTTGTCATGTTTTCTATTCTCATGTAAGTAAGCATGGACCTAAATCAGATCAGGACTCTGGGGCGGGTGGGGTAAACCTTCCCTTTCCTGCTTTTCCCCTGAAATCTCTCCCTGGACGCAGGTTAAAAACAATAACAACAAAAGAGAGCCTCCATTGACTCCAATGGATTGGATACATTTTTCATTTGTAACCCCTCCCCAATCCCAGGGGATGGAATATTTTTGGGGGAAATAGGTATGGGGAAAACGTTTACTCTTTCCCTCCCAGTGTGGTCCTGATCTGAATTGGGGACACACATGTTTACATGAGAATAAAAGGTAGTACAACCCTCAGCTGCATGCATCATGCTTTGTGGTTAGCACAAAGTGTACTTTGGCTCACAGTGTCTGGGGTAAGGATGGATGAGTATGACCATTTTGGTTTCTCTCGGTTTCTCATTTTTCCAGTCTGAAGGATTAGTTCACCTCAGACTTCGAGAATTTCTCCAGTCTTAAGTTCACTTTCTCCCAAACGTTGAGTTTGTCTTCTTTATCTTAAGTCTATATGAAAGTTCACAAGGAATTTGGGGTTCATTTCCCCAAATACATGCATTATTGTATGCTTTCCTCCCTTAATACACACATTTTTACAAGGAATTTTCCTAATACAATGCTTTAAAAAAATCCCCTACTATATGCTTTTTGTGTGCATTTGTTTGAATGGAGAACTCCATTGCAAAATTCAGACAAGTTCGAAGGACAACTGTTTCGGTTTGCATATCTGTTCAAAAGTGAGAAACTGGGTAAATTCACATCAAAACACGACTGAACAATTTTGTTCTGCATCCCTAGTCTGGAGTCCTGGGATGACTATGGACAGGGACAGGTTTGGTCCCTCCTTCCAAGATTCTTATGCATACCCTTTTACATTTTCTCATATAGACGACTGGTTAGCAGTCACTCCTATGGAGAAAAATCAAGCCCTGTTCTGGGAGACAGTGCTAGAGGAATCAACCCTGCTGTACTCCACTGTGGTTAGAGGAGTCAAGCCTGCTGTACACCAGTGGAAGTTGAACCCAGCAGTCTTGTGCTCACCATCTGGGATCCTACAAATGGCTGCGACTTTAGTTGTCCTTGCTAAATATATATATACACAATTCCTCTCTCTCCACATGGCCCATCCATCATAATGATGGAGATATTGCTCAGAAGAATTATAAACCAGAGTGCACAGGTTTGGGGAAGAACTCATCAAATAACATATTACTGGAATAACTTTTTGTCAAGGATTTATGTTTATCTGACATTCTGTATAACAGCAACGTGGGTGGGTGGGTGGATCTGTCAGTACAATATAACTCAAAAGAAAGGCAGCTTGGAAAGGGCAGAGGCCAAATGTTGCAAAATCATAGCTCTGAATATTTAAGCAAGACCGGCAGCTCTTTGATTTAGCCTCTCAATCCTTGCCTGATTGAAAGCTGTGCATAGTACGTAGCACCTGCCTTTGATCCGAGAGTGGCAGCTTGAACATCTCCAGGGACTTTTTAACTCTGCGACAGTGGCATCTGGGTCAAAATATTTACTTCAGACAACAAGCATGAAACCTCATTCATTTCTCTCTCTCTTTTTTCCCTACCCCATTCTAATTAAAGCCTCATTTCAATGCAAAGTGGAAATAATGTGTCTGATGTGGTTAATATTTAATCAGTATTCTAGTCTGCCAGCCATGTGTATCTTGTAATAGCCCAGGGTTACTGCCCTGTATCCCTTTGGGATAACAGATGCCTTGTCCAGCAGAACGGAAACCACAAGCGACCCATTGCTGGTTGAGAGATAATGTGGATCAATGAGGATAATAAGCATTTGGTTTCCAGAGCTGACTCATCCCTTGTGGAAAGAAAAAAAAAACTTAACAATTCTTGAGTGTTTTATTTTAGAACATCCAATTCTATATTCTATTATTAGTATTTCTGGCATAAGAAATCAATCTTTGTCAACAGATTTATTTTTTTTCTCCTTCTCTTTGCGGAGGGACACCCCCCCCCAACCCTATTCTTCTTGCCTTCTGCTTTATTGTAGCAAAATGGAAATGGAACTCAAATTCATTATGGAGCACCAGTCTGAAAAATGTTTCCAGGAATTAGCATTCAACACTAAACTTCAAACAATTACTTTTTCAGAGGCAAACCTATAATTCATTGACGTGCAACACAGTGCTAAATAATTCCACATCTCAGCTGTTTTGGATGTTTATTTTTCTTCCTTGCATTTTGAAAACACATGTAGAGAAACTGAAGATATCTTCTGAGATACATTTCAGTCTAAGCATCAAATGATCAGATAAAGATATATGTCATAGACCTTGAAAAGTTCATGGCACTTTCCCTAGTATTTATTACTGATGTTGCTGACTGTTGTAATTAGTTGGCTTGTTGGCCAAAACTCATCCACTCATAATGGTCACCTTTGTAGCAAGCCTGGATGTATTACAAATTCACTATGAAGTTCAGAATTAATTGTGAACTTCAGAGCATGCACAGTAAAGTAGTACATAGATTCCTCAACACCCCCCAAAAAACTTACTTTAAGCAAGCTCCTTAGCAGCTTCCCTCATCATTGCTGTAGTTCTGGCTCTGTGAGGAAGAGGAGGGGGACTTGGTGGGGTCCATCTTCAGATTGGCAATTAGTGATCAGTGATGGCAAGTAAACATCACATGACACCATGACACAGACAGGAAACATGAAAACAACCAATCAGAAAGAGGACATATAATGTAGTGATGCATGTTGGCATGCCACACTATGCAATTCCACTACAGCTCCCAAGATGCACCTTGATATGGTGCATGTGCAAAAACTCATGTACACAGAACTAGAGTTCATATTGAAGGACAACTCTCATCTGAACTCAGATGGATGAATTTGTTGTTGTTCAGTCATTAAGTTGTGTCCGACTCTTCGTGACCCCATGGACCATAGCATGCCAGGCCTTCCTGTCCTCCGCTCTCTCCTGGAGTGTGCTCAAATTCATATTCATGGCATCGGTGATGCTATCTAGCCATCTCATCTTCTGCCGTCCCCTTCTCCTTTTGCCTTCAGTCTTTCCCAGCATCAGGGTCTTTTCCAGGGAGTTTTCTCTTCGCATTAGGTGGCCAAAATATTTGAGCTTCAGCTTCAGTATCTGTCCTTCCAATGAGCAGTCAGGGTTGATTTCCTTTAGGATGGACTGATCTGACCTCCTTGCAGTCCAGGGGACTCATAAGAGTCTTCTCCAGCACTGCAGTTTGAATGAATTTGTTACTTCCCCAGTAAATAACAAATTCACTTGGGACAAATTCAGCAGTCACTAGTATTTATGTTGCACAGGGCCATTTCACATATTAGGTAAAGGTAAACCTAGATTATTTTATTTATGTATTTATTTATTTAGAAGATTTTGGAGTGGTGAACAGCAAGGTAAAAAGAATAGAACACCAGGTTAAAATGGTCAAGACATTTTTAAAAAAAGACAAATTCCACTGCGGTAGAATTTAATAAACCGTGGCTGGTCATGCAAGCCTGGTGTCTTGAAATAACAATGCCTTCAGGAGACGCAAGAAGGAACACAACGTTGGTGACTGCCTGATCTCCAAAGACAGGGAATTCCACAGGCAGGGGGCCACCACACTGAAGGCTCTTTTCTGAGTGGACTCCAACTGGGCTATAGGTCCATGTGGAACCACCAGGAACATGCCTTCTGATGACCTCAGTGACAGGGCAGGTTGGTAAAGAAGGAGGTGCTCTCTCAGGTATCCTGATCCCAAGTTGTTTAGGGATTTATACACTAGTACTAATGCCTTAAACCTTGCCTGGTAGCAGATAGACAGCCAGTGCAGTTCCCTCATCAAAGGAGCTGCATGCTGAAAGGGGGCAGCTCCTGACAACCACCGTGCTGCTGCATTCTGCACTAGCTCCAGCTTCTGGACCAGCCTTAAGGGCAGCCCCACATAGAGTGCACTGCAGTAATCCAGTCTTGAGGCTACTAATGCCTGCACCACAGTGGTCAAGCTATCCCTGTCCAGGAGAGGCCATAGCTGGTGAACCAGCCAAAGCTGGTAAAAGGCACTTCGAGCCACTGTGGGCACTTGGGCCTCCAGCAATAATGATGGATCTAGACTATGAACTGATCTTTCAGAGGGAGTGCAACCCCATCCAGAACAGGCAATGCACCTATCTCCTGGACCTGGGAACCACTCACTCACAGGGCTTCTGTCTTGCCAGGATTCAGCTTCAGTTTATTGGGCCTCATCCAGCCCATTACTGAGTTCAGGCACTGATTCAGGTCTTGCACAGCCTCTCCTGATTCAGATGCCACAGGGCGATAGAGCTGTATGTCATCAGTGTACTGATGACATTTAGCTCCAAATCCCCTAATGACCACTCCCAGTGGCTTCTTATAGAAGTTAAAAAACACTGGGGACAAGATGGTACCCTGTGGAACCCCATAGCTCAATTGCCAAGGGCCAAGGAAAAGACACCCAATGTTACTCTTTGAATTCAGCCATGTAAGTAGGACCAGAACCACTGTAGCACAGTGCCTCCAATACCCATCCCACTCAATCCAGGAGGATACCACGATCAATGGTATCAAAAGCCAATGAGAGAGCAGAATTAACAGGGTTGCAGTCCCCCTGCCCCTTTCTTGATAAAGGCCATCCATCAGGGTGACCAAGGCTGATTCAGTCCCATAACCAGATCGAAACCCAGACTGGAATGGGTCTAGAATCAGTATCCTCCAAGAGGGCCTGAAGTTGCTCCACCAAGACCCTCTCAGATACCTTCCCTAGAAAAGAGGTATTTGTGACTGAGCAGTAGCTGGCTAATACCATTGGGTCCAGAATGGTCGTCTTCAGGAGTGGTCACACTACTGCCTCCTTAAGGACAGCAGGGACCACCCCTTCCCATAGGGAAGCATTTATCACTCCCTGGACCTACCCAGTCATACCCCCTAGCTATCTTTTATTAGCCAGAAGGGGCAGGGATCAAGAGGGCATGTGGTTGGTCACATTATTGCAAGCACCTTGTCCACATCATCAGGCTACAACAACTGGAACTGATCCCACAAAATGGGGCAGATGGTGGCATCAGACCCCTCGACTGGAACTGCGCTAACAGCACTATCAGGTTTGCTGCGGAGACAAGTAATTACTCATTGAACATACACTGAACAGGAAACAGCAGCAAATCACAGCTCCCTGATGAGTATACTTATCAATGCATGTGTGTATTCACAGTGTGTGTGTGCATGTGTGTGTGTGTATGTGTGTGTGTGTGTGTGTGTGTGTGTGTGAACAGTGTAATGAGGCAAGTTGGGTTTTGAGTCTTGCATCAAATTTTATGAGAGCATTTTTAAAGCTTGAGGAACATTGCATTACCCATAACCCTAACCCAAATTATATTCCAAGGAGTATTCTTCTCCTGAGATCTGAAATGTTATCCTATTGGTTAGCATGCCTAAGGGCCAAGATGTGGCATTAAATGTGTCTTTACATTTTACATACAAGCTTTTAAAAACCCAAACAGCATCTGCCTGGGGGAGGGGGGTGATAGGTCTTAGGACTGCAGCAGGAGTGGGGTTGGGAGTATTTAACCCTTTCCTCCCCTTGAATTATAGAATCATAGAATATTAGGGTTGGAAGGGGGCTACAAGGCCATCGATTCCAGCCCCCTGCTCAATGCAGGAATCCAGGTCAGAGCATCCCTGACAGATGGCTGTCCAGCCTCATCTTGAAGGCCTCCAGTGTGGGAGGGCCCGCTGCCTCCCTAGGTAATTGGTTTCATTGTCCAGACCTGAGGAAAGTCCCTCCTCTGAATTTGTATTTGAAGGAAATCTCCCCATTGGCACAGGATTCCAAAACTCTGGAAGATCCTACACACGTGTAGCAGGCTTCCCTTTGCAGGTGCTCCGCCCTAATGCAGCAGCTGGTGGGGGACACAATGGTCAGAGAAGGGCTCCATTCTCCCCTCCATGCAGTTGCAATCTCATGGAGGGGGCAAATGGCTTTCCTGAAAGTGGCTTTAATTTCAGAGAAAATCTGAAATCCACAGTCAGGTAATACTTTTATGACAGCCTTTCCCAAATTGATGCCCTCTGGATGTTTTGGACTACAACTCCCACCATTCCTGACTGAGGCTGGTGGGAGCTGAAGTCCAAAGTACCTGGAGGGTGCCAGGCTGGGGAAGGCTGCTTTCTTAGGAGCAACACAAAAGTCACGAAATAGTGAGCAAGTTTGGTTTCATTTTCATTTTTATTGGCCAAAATTGTTTACAGATTGCTTCCTGGAAGTGCTAACTATAACTAAGGATGAGCCCATGTTGTTTGGGTTCCCCATGACATAAGGCCAACGTGTGGCCTTTTTACGTCTCTCATCAATTTCTTTCCTAGGGAAAGAGAGAATTTACATGTGGGGCAAGTTTCATCCCAAAGCCATGGCTTTGTTTTTCTCAGATACACGGTATCAGTCTTGAAGAAACAGTGGCAATCTAAGTGTTTTGGGTGTCTGTTTCCAAGTAAAAGTATGCAATGTTTTTTTGTGGGGGCTAATGCAGCCCCAAAGTGCCAGCTCAGCACTTGAATGCTTTTATCTCCCGTGCACTTTGTGGGCATTTTTCATTGCACACATTGGTTGGAGTGTGATGCAGCGATTTCAAAAGTTATGCGTTCAATATTGTACTAGAGGCTCATGCTAAAAGCAGATCCTTTATTGGGTCCATTTTGTTGAGAGTTCTTCTGGCAAAGATTTTAACAAAGACACCATTGCTTGGAAACAGATGCACTGGGACCTCTGAGCTTTCCCACTGACACTTCAGCCTGGGATAAATAAAAATCTGCATGTTTCATTAAAAATAAACTGCACTGAAAAAACTAGGTACTCTCAATGGGGTGGTGAGAGAGTTGGTCAAGGTTTATATCATCGGAATTGTGGGGAGGAAATCATGATGTTAACACTGCCATATGCCCTTATTTTAAACAATGACCTTTAAAGAGCTGCCCCATTAACTACAGCCCCGTGGAAGATAGTGAATGTGCCATAGATCAAGACTAGTCTACTGAATTGTCACCACAATAGTGGGCCCTTTATTTCTGAAATGTCAGCCCAATTCCCACATGTGTGCTATTAGGATGCTCTGCAATTTACCTAACAAAAAGTGGGAGTGGTTGTCAAACTTGCATATGCCTTTCACATTACAAAAAAAGGGAAACGGCTAAGAGGAGAGATTGAACCCAGATTTGGTCATACTTAGAGTAGACTCACTCACTAGCTTATGTCCCACTGATGTCAATAGTCACTCTAAGTATTACTTAACCTGGATCCAACATGCTATCTATTTCCTGTAGAGATGTACAAAATTGCCCTTACCTGGCTCCACCGGGTTCCGCTGGGGGGGGGGAGGCGCTCCGTCCCTCCCCCCGGAATCCTGGCCGGATGGCTCCACTCTGCAGGGATTCTGCGGAGCCGCTGGCCGGCTCCACCAGCAGCCGGACATCCGGCCACGGGCTTGCAGGGACGCCAATGGTGGCGGCTGTAGCTGCCGCTGTTTGTGTCCCTGTAGTTAGCCGTGATAGGCTATGCAAATCTTTATGTAGCCTATCATGTCTGACTTTAAAAAACCCACAAATTTGCATTCCTTATTTTGGCCCATCTTAGTCTACGTAAATATTTACGTAGACTTAAGACAGCGAAAATAAGGAACGCAAATGGCGGCGGCTGCAGCCGCCGCCATTTGCGTACGCGCGTTTGTTTGTTTTTTAAGTCAGACGTGATAGGCTATGTAAAGATTTACGTAGCCTATCACATCATTTTTTGTTTAACCTAGCCATGATAGGCTACGTAAATCTTTACGTAGCCTATCACATCTTTTTTTTTTTTTAACACTGGAAATGGTGGCAGCAGCAGCTGGTCGGAAGACCGGCCGCTGCAGCTGCCACTGCTGCAGCTGCCGCCGGAGCCGCCACCACCTGGAAGATCCACCCCAGGTAAGTCTCGTCCCGGGGGGGGGATCCATGGGGGGGTGGCAGGCCGTTCCGCCATGGAGTTCGGGGGGCTGAATGCACTGGCATTCAGCCTCACCGAGATCCATGGCAGAATTCTCTGCCATCCCTAATTTCCTGTCCCATTCCGTTGTCCCTTGAGGCTCACAAGTGAAGCTGGCAGATCAAGGTAGGAAGTAAGTAGACCTTGGACAGCTCCAAGTGGATCCTACTGCCTAGAAATCTCTCATACTAGGACAATAGGAGGATGCTGTCTTAGCAAGAGGCTAAACCCTACCGGAATGAAAACTTGGATGACAAGACCTATAGTGTGGTCAGCTCCATCCCTTCTGGGGAAGCTGACTGGATTATTAAAGGGTCCTTGCTTCTGCAAGGCTGGGGAGATGGAGGTTCTGCCAGGGTCTCATCTTCTCAGCCAGAGGACAATAGCAGGGATGTGTCCTCTGGCCAGGAGGGCCCTGAATAAGGCACTGACTTTCCTGTGCCCGAGGAAGTAGCCTGTGCCTCCTCCTCATCAGAATCCTCTGCTGCACACCAGAAGGGCCATAAAATTTGTCTGGGGGTCAGAACATTTAAGTTCTGAATATTATACTTAATCTTCTTGTCTACATTATTCTAACTATGGTGATTTTCTTCCACGTAACCCTAGCTGTTATGTGCCTCGGAAGTCTCACCCTGAGACTGAAGGAAAGGTTTTACTGGTGGTAACATTGGCTCAAACCCTGCATGCTTTCGCAGAGAATACTCATCACCCTCACAATTTCACAAAGCTAAAATTACAAAGATGCTTTTAGAACAGCCATGCCACAGCAGAGGCTGGACTCAGTGAGGCATTTTGAGAAGCTGGAGGCCTGCCATCAGTCCAGTGTCTGGCCACTGCAAGCAGGATATCCTTTGTGCCACTCCTGCTTGCCTTCCACACACTGCCATCTGCTTTCCAGCTCAGGGAACTAGAGATAAAAACATACATCCTAACACTAACATTCATATTTAGGATTTGTCCTGTGATAAACTAGGTTACTCTTCACTGATATAAGCAGTGATTCTGCTTGATAATATCCACATACAACCCCCCCCAATGCAGACAAAACTCCCATTGACTGCCAATATGAGATAACTGAATTGCTGCTGCTGCTGTTGTTGTTATTATTATTAGCATTTCAATCCTATACCTTCTTTACTTGGATATAAGCCTCATTTCATTCAGTGGGACTCACTTATTGAGTAGACATGAATAGGACTGCACTGTGATTTTGCATTTTCATTACATTTTTATTTGCGCAGTTTCTTCAACATTTAATGTTTGCTTTTGTCAAACTGAAAAATAGATGCCATTTTATTTGAATGGATAAATATTACTAAACCAGGATCCAACCTGCTATCTATTTCTTGTCCCATTCCGTTGTCCCTTGAGGCTCACAAGTGAAGCTGGCAGATCAAGGTAGGAAGTAAGTAGACCTTGGATAGCTCCAAGTGGGTCCTACTGCCTAGAAATCTCTCATACTAGGACAATAGGAGGATGCTGTCTTAGCAAGGAGCTAAACCCAACTGAAAACTTGGCTGACAGGACCTATAGTGTGGTCAGCTCCATCCCTTCTGGAGAAGCTGACTGAATTATTAAAGGGTCCTTGCTTCTGCAAGGCTGGGGAGATGGAGGTTCTGCCAGGGTCTCATCTTCTCAGCCAGAGGACAATAGCAGGGATGTGTCCTCTGGCCAGGAGGGCCCTGAATAAGGCACTGACTTTCCTGTGCCTGAGGAAGTAGCCTGTACCTGTGCCTCATCTAGGGATGTATGAAAGTCACTTACCTTTTCGACAGGGTGATTCGCGGCCAATCCTAATTCAGCTGGCTCTGCTCCGCAGAGATTCCACAGAGCCGCCGGCTGGGGCTGCCCACAGCCGGATATCCAGCCGCTGGGCAGCCTGCAGGAAAAAACAAAACAGCGTACGCAAATGGCGGCAGCTACGGCGGCCGCCATTTGTGTTCCTTTTTTTTTTTTGCTGTTTTAGCCTACATAAATATTTACGTCAGCTATTACAGCAAAAAAAAGGGGAACGCAAATAGCGTAGTGGTGGGCACTATTTGCGTTCCTTTTTTTCTGCTGTTTTAGCCTACGTAAATATTTACGTAAGCTATTACGGCGGGGAAAAAAAAGGAATGCAAATGGTGCCCACTACGCTATTTGTGTTCCCTTTTTTTTCTCCATAATAGCTTACATAAATATTGACGTAGGCTAAAACAGCGAAAAAAAGGGAATGCAAATGGAGGCCGCCATAGCCGCTGCCCTTTGCTTACACTGTTTTGTTTTGTTTTTTTAGCTTGCTGTGATACTACGAAAGTCACTTACCTTTTTGCAGTTTGTGTTTGTGGGGGGGGGGAGGCGCTCCATCCCTCCCCCTGGAATCCTCGACGGGTGGGAGGTGATCCAGTCCTCCCCCCTGGAATCCTGCCCGGCCGGCTCTGCTCCACGGCGGCTCCGTGGAGCAGCCGGCCAGCCAGGGCCATCCACAGCCAGATTTCCATGATTCTAAAGAATCCGGCCTCACTGGAATCTGTGGCAGAATTCTCTGCCATCCTTACGTGATAGGCTACGTAAATATTTACGTAGCCTATCGCAGCTATGACGCAAATGGCATCTCTGCGTTAGCTGTGATAGGCTACGTAGGTATTTACGTAGCCTATCACAGCTATGGTGAGGAAGCAAATGGCGGCCACAGCGCGGCCACCATTCACAAGTCAGCACGGACGGCAGCAGGTAAGTGCTCCGTTTTGCGTGCCTTTCATGGGGGGGCAGGGGCTTCGTTCCACCACAGATTTCGGGGGGCCGAATGCACTGGCATTCAGCCTCACTGAGATCCATAGCGGAATTGTCTGACATCCCTAGCTTCATCCTCATCAGAACCCTCTGCTGCACACCAGAAGGGCCATAAAATGTGACCATTTTATTTGTATGGATTGAGGGTGTCAACCATGTCTCCCTACTACCTCCTGCCGTGCTTCAAATGTGGAAGTCTTTGAGGTTTCCCCACAGGCCAAATATGCTGAGAAAGGTGAGGGAGTTATGAAACATAAAAGGGTAACATCTGAGAACTCTGTAACATCTGCTGTGAGTCAAGTGCCACTCCTTAGAATGACGACAATAAAATATAAATATACTTCAGTTCTCCAGCTGTGGGAAGAAGTACATAAGTTAGTATTATATGAACTCCTGTTTTAACTTCTCCTTTACTGCTAAGTCTGGGGAATGTTTAATCAGATTCAGTGCTCTTGCTAACATGCTATTTTAGGATCCATTATTAGTACTAGGATGAAAGCCATAAAGAAGTTGAGTATGCCAAAATTTCAAGTGGGGATGTTCCTGCAACCACATATAATATTGGGGGCAATCAGTTCAATTTGGATTTGATTTGCTTGGATTTTGAACATTTTGACTCCTCAGAATGTATTGCTCTGGGATTAAAATGTGGGTCTATTTCTTTTAAGCTTAATATAATGTAGTAATTCACTGCTTTACACCTGATCCTAGGCACATTTCATTGGGGATAAATGGTTCTGTCAATTTTGCTTTCTGTCATATTCAGAATGTTAAAATCTCATTTTTTAATTTCTTATTTTACGTGAGAACACTTAAAGTTACAAACAAAAACTCCTGCTCATACGATTTAATCCAAATATGAGAATGAGCTCCCAGTGGAGGCTGGTGACTCCCATGTCAGTGAGGTGGTGAATCTGCTCCAGGTTTCAGTCAGAACCAGCCAGAGCTCTAAAGAAGCTCTCCAAGGCGCACATGACTGGTTCTGACTGAAACTGGGAGCAGGTTCACCACTCCAATGACATTGGAGCCACCAGCCTCCACTGGGGCTCCCTGAGCCTTCCAAAAAGAACATCATGGAAAGGGGGAGACCAGTTGGCCCATCTATTATCCAGAGAAGAAGCTGCTGCTGGGAGCTCACTTTGCCCATCGCTGCCAGAAAGAACACTCGGTACCAACGGACAGTTGCCCTGGGGCTGCAAGGTGAACAGCAGCACTCTCTGGCCTCCTTCATCACCCAGGGTCCCAAGGGCCACTGAGAGATTGTACCCAGTAAGGACATCACAGTAAAGTGGAGACAAACCTGCCTTCCTACTAGGGATGTACGAAAGTGACTTACCTTTCACGGATTATGTTGATGGTGGGGGGGAGGTGTTCTGTCCCTCCCCCCGGAATCCTGGCCAGGGAGGGAGGTGCTCTGCTCCTCCCCCCGGAATCCTTGAATGGCCAGCTGTGCTCCGCGGCAGCTGGAGCTGCTGCCACTCGGAAGATCCGCCCCAGGTGAGTCTTGTCCCGGGGGGGGATCCGCGGGGTGGCGGGGGGGTGGCAGGCCATTCCGCCACAGAGTTCGGGGGCCCGAATGCATTGACATTCGGCCTCACTGAGATCCATGGCGCAATTCTCTGACATCCCTACTTCCTACGTCAGCCAGAGAAGAAGACGCGGGGAGATGGCTTTCCTCCTTCCTGCCACAATGAAGACTCGTAACAACTTTGTAGCTAAGAACTAGTGCCTGAGTGTTTGTTTTTCCTCCTCCCTCCTAAGCCTTTTCCCTTTTGTGTCATGTCTTTTAGATTGTAAGCCTGAGGACTAGGATTGCCTTATTAATAATTTTTGAAAGCCACTCTGGGAACCTCTTTGGTTTCTGTGTTTTTTTGCTGAAGAACAGGGTAAAAATGCTTTAAACAGATAAATAATTTCCACAGCTCTTTCCTAAGACATTTTCTTTGGAGAGGGGTGTCAGTCTCTGGTTTGCTGCAGGAAAGCTGTTGGGGGTTGGACTCGATGGCCTTGTAGGCCCCTTCCAACCCTACTATTCTATGAGAGTCTGTATATAAAAAGGCATTAGCTTGTCCACAATGTCTAGATAGACATTTTGAGGAACACTGTCTCATTATACTTGCTGCAGGTTTACAGTGCAGTCCTCTGCTTGTTTACTCAGAAGTAAGTTCCACTGTAGCCAATGAGTCTTACTCCCAGAAAATTGTGCATAGGACTTCAGTCTTACTCATGCATGGACCCACTTCTCATGTGGATGCCTGGCTGGATTGCCAACATTCGAACGACCCCTGCACTTGTTTCTTGAAGATCTGCGTTGCTCACTGCTATGGCAAGGTTCACTGCCTGATTTTTGCAGGATCCCAGCCATATTTGGGGAGGGAGGGAGAGCAGTTGGCAATCCTGTTTGCAAGTGGCATCTATTTTCAGATTTGTTAGAAAATAGCACCTATCTGTGGGTCCATTTATAGGTACCAAGCCCCCTACTTAATACTTGGCATGGCAACATGCAGTACTTTCCAGGAACTAATTC
This sequence comes from Heloderma suspectum, assembly GCF_057233095.1. NCBI lineage: Eukaryota > Metazoa > Chordata > Lepidosauria > Squamata > Helodermatidae > Heloderma > Heloderma suspectum. The sequence continues at coordinate 53,127,198 of NC_139460.1, read as the reverse complement.
TAGTGTTGTTCTTTGCATGTGTGGATTCATTGCAAACACATGAAAAATCTGGACCAGAATGGCCTGGTAAAATGGGAGGCAAAACAAAAGACCAAGAAAGAAATACCATGAGGGCTTGATGATGAAAGTCCTAGAACAGCCTTCATCAACCTAGTGCTCTCCAGATGTGTTGGACTGCAACTCCCAATGGTCTTGCTGGTGGGAGATGATGGGAGTTGTAGTCCAACATGTCTGGAAAGGCACCAACTTGGGGGAAGACTGCGTTAGGATGTCTGACTTGGTTTTAGGACTCTTATTTTCATGGTGAGTCAGGAGATGTGAAGCCTTTGTTCCAAGAAAGGGATGGCTTTTGGTAAGTGGGAGACAATCCATTCCCAAGCTTTTTATGGCTTTCTGTGACCCAGTCATGCATTTGCCAAACCTGAAACTCTAATCTTACAAATGGAGTCACTGTTCTTTGCTTTGGCATCTTTGAAAGAATTATATCTACAGTTCCTCAAAACCACATTTACCTTAATCACCCTGTTGCGCAAGTAAATTTTGTCAGATTCCATGAGTTCAGTTAACAAATGGCTGTCTAAGGCTCACTCCATTATGCTTTCTTCTCCCATTGGACAAAAACACTCAAGTCTTGTCTGTGGAGTATGTAATTCCATTTCAGTAAACAGAGCCTACGCAGATTTTCTCTGATGAATGATCAGGCTAAATGACACGAAGCACTTGCTCTTGCAAGGGGACCCAACCCGATTTATTGATGAGCATCAGATAAAACATGAAATGGCATGTCAATTTGCCTTTATCTCCTTTCCATGATTTATTTAAGCAATAACATTGAAAAATCACAAAACACAATCAATAATTATTTCAATCAAAGGAAAAATACACTTCTGCCTCTTTTTTGGCCTGATTCCCAATCTATTCAAAATAAAACCTTGTACAGAGGGAGCTTTAATTTATGATTAAAACAGAAAGCTGTGTTTCTGAATTTTAATACATACTGCTTGTTTTCCACCAATGTTCATCCAAACAAAGACCCTTAGGTTGGCATGAAAACACATGTGACATGTCACACAGCAGAATCCAGCCAAATGTAACTTCATTTCAAGGAGACCATTCTGATCATGCTTAACACTTTCTCCTACTGTTGAGTGGGAAGGTCTGAAAGGGAATTGTACATGAGTTCAGATGAACCTGTGATCAGGTATCCTGTTTTATCAGTATTGTAAATCACAGGGGAGCTTCTACGTGCCTTCAGCCAAATATATGTAGCAGCCCTCTTCAGGCAGAGCAGAGAGGTTGACGCAGCGGCATGTGGGGCACTGGCAGCACTGGAGGCATATATCAATAACTGACCATTTCCCTCTCCCCTTTGACCCTCCAATGGAATAAGTAAGTGCAAGAGGAAGGAAGCCCCTATGCTTATTTCATGGGGAAAGGCTCAGCTTCCCTCTACCCCTGAAAAAGTAATTACAGGTATGTTTCCTATGAGCCCAACTATGCTGAACTTAAATTATGGGTTACGGGGCCAAAGCAGGCTAAGCATGCTCAGTTGACCATGATCCCCAAACCAGTCTCCAAGGGACTAGAGCTTGGCTGCAGGGAAGCAAGTGAGATGCCCCAAGAAACATTTGCTTTAGGGCAACCTATAAATAATGTCAGTAACTAAGTAAGTCAAGCAAGCAAGCAGGAAGCTCTTCTCCTAGTCAACCACCATCATTCCCTATCTTGGTAGTGCAAAGACTACATGGTATATGCTGTCCTAAGGGCCAAAACAGAACTTACTTCAGATCCGTATCTAGCAGCTATGTCTGTTTGTTTGTTTGTTTTTACTCTAGAGTAGGTGCAGGGCCCCTGATCTGGCCTCCAGCATGGGGAGTTGAGGGCTTCAAGTCTTCCCCCCCATCCTATGGGCCCAATCCATATCAGCCCTACTGTAGTAAAAATGTAACCTAAAAGCCATTGTATGTGCCTTAAACAGCACGTAGCATTGTAAGAGCTGTGCATGCCTGGAATGAGCAGACAGTAACCCTAAGATAAGTTTGCTAAGCAAACCGCTGGCAACCAATCAAAAGTAACACGCTGGCTGAAGAATGCAAGCTAAGTGATAAAACTGTAGCGCGGAGGTTGCCGGAGGTCGACTCTGCTTTTGAGCGTGAGCTCCTTTGTCGAACTGTTTGCAAACAATAACACTGAGTTGGGCCCAGCCTGAAGTTGACTGTCCTCTTTGGGGCAAATTGGACTAGCCTCCAGGGGGCGAAACTAGCATTTTGTGCAACAATTTGGCAAGCAGTCAGGAGTCCCTTGGACCACCCTAGGGTCAAACGACAGAACCGGCGAAGGTGCCTGTGGGGCGTGCTGGACCGCCTTTGAGGTCTGCCACGGCACCAGAGAACGGGGGTCGGGACACCCAGGAGGTTAAAGGCGTGGACTCCATTGATTGAGTCAACCAGGCTGAACGGGTCTGAAGAGACGGCACTAGGGTGTTGGGCAGAGTAAGTATTTGATTTCCCTTCTGTCTTTCTGTTTGAGTTGCCTTCGGAGTGTCTGAGGTTTGTCAGACTCTGTGTAAGCATCTGAGGTTTGTCAGACTCTGTGTAAGTGTCGGAGGTTTGTCAGGCTCCGTGTATGGTTTCAAATAGAGGTAGGCACAATGGGGGTGGGTAGCTCCCATTTAGAAAGCTCTGCCACTCCCTTGGGATGCATGCTAAAGAACTTTAGCAAAGTCAAAGATAATTATGGCACTAAGATGTCGAAAGGCAAGCTGGTTACACTCTGTCAATTGGAATGGCCGTCATTTGGAGTCAACTGGTCAGATATCGGATCCTTTAATGAGGCCACAATTAGAAAAGTGCACGTTATTGTTGTAAATGATGGGCACTGGGATCAGTATCCCTACATAGACTCATGGTTGAGTTGCGCTTTGAGCAACCCTTCCTGGGTGAAACAATGTAAAGGAGAGATGTGCAAACAAATGCTGGCTGCAGACCCTGGGAGAAAGAAGGGAGGGAAGGGAAAGCCAATCTAAGAGGGAGAAGACGAGATAGACTTGGCGCAAGGTTTGAGGGGGCAGGATCGTGATCGTGCAATCCCGCCTCAACCTCCAGTAGAAAGTACCCCAACGGTGGCCACAGCCTTTCAACCCCAGCCAGCCGGGTCCACATCGCAAAGTCTCTCTCAACTAGGGATGTACGAAAGGGACTTACCTTGTCCCGCAGCTTTTTTCGCGGTGGGGGGGAGGCGCTTCACTTCTCCCCCCGAAGTTCATGCGAGGGGGGGGAGGCTTCCCGCCTCGCCTGGCCGAAATTCAGGCCGGGCAGGAGGCGCCCCATCCCTCGCCGGCGAAAGTCAGGCCAGGTAGAAGCGCCCCGTCTACCCGGCCGCGAAAACAAAACAAAAACACCCCCGTGATAGGCTACGTAATGATTAACGTAGCCTATCACGGCTAGATTTGCAAAGTCAGCCGTGATAGGCTACATTAATCATCACGTAGCCTATCACGGGTGACTTTGAAAAAAAAAAAGCGCATACGCAAATGGCGGCCCCCATAGGGAGCCGCCATTTGCGTTCCTTATTTGGTCCCTGTAGTCTACGTAAAGATTTACGTAGACTACGGCGAAAATAAGGGCAACGCTATTTGCATTGCCCTTATTTTCGCCGTAGTCTACGTAAATCTTTACATAGACTACAGGGACCAAATAAGGAACGCAAATGGCGGCTCCCTATGGGGGCCGCCATTTGCGTACGCGCTTTTTTTTTTTTTCAAAGTCACCCGTGATAGGCTACGTGACGATTAACGTAGCCTATCACGGCTGACTTTGGAGATCTAGCCGTGATAGGCTACGTTAATCGTCACGTAGCCTATCACGGGGTTTTGTTTTTTGTTTTACTTTCCTTGTAATGGCGGCGGTGGCAGCCGGTCGAAAGACCGGCTGCCGCCCCCGCCCCTGACGAAGACCTGACGAACCGCCGCGCAGACCCGCCGCCGGGAGGGACATTTGTGAAAGGTAAGTCCCATCCCGGGGTGGTGGCGGGGTGGTGGTGGTGGTGGGGTGGCGGAGAATTTCATCGCCAATTTCGGGGGGCCGAATGCATTGGCACTCGGCTCCCCAAAGTTTTGGGGAGAAATTCTCCCCCATCCCTACTCTCAACCGCTGCCCTATGATGGAAAATATAACGTGACTCCCTCGTGCCCTGCCAACTCCCCTTCTGACCAAATCCCAAGACAAGTGGCCCAACCCGACTCACCAAGACCCCTGCGGGATCCATCCCAATTAGCAATACATTTTTCTCCTCTGGCTGAGCCTAGGGCTACCCGAAACCCACACCCTCAATACCAGTGCCCGATGCGAGAGGTAATGACAGGGCAAGGGCAGACTGCATTTGTATATGTACCCTTCATCACCGCTGATCTGTTCAATTGGAAAAATCAGAATCCTTCCTTTAGAGAAGATCCTGATAAGGCGCAAAGTTTATTTCGATCTGTGGGGCAGACGCATCGTCCCACATGGGCAGATGTGCAGATGATGTTGCAAACCCTACTAATATCCAAGGAAAGGCTCCTAGTGCAAGGCACCGCTAAAAGGATCGCTGAAGAGCAAGTAGCGGGAACTACTAGGGACCCTCATGAATTATGCCCCCAAGTAGACCCTGAGTGGCGTCCCAATGACCCCAGGGACTGAGAGCGGAGTCAGGACTATTTGGGAATAATAGCGGAGGCATTGGGGAGGGCTGTGCCACGTGTGACTAACGTTTCCAAATTGTATGAAGTCCGCCAAGAGAAGGATGAAAATCCCTCTGTGTTCCTAGGACGGTTGTTTGATGCATTTAGGAAGTTTAGTGACCTAGATCCTGAAGCCCCAGAAAACCAGCGCATGGTAAATACAATGTTTATAGGGCAAGCAGCACCAGATATAAGAAAGAAACTGCAGAAAGCTGAAGGAGCCGTCGGCAAGCCACTCTCCAAGTTGGTAGAGATTGCATATAAAGTGTATGGCAACCAAGAGCAGGTAGTAGAAAGAAAGGAGACAAAATGCGGTGAAAAGCAGCTGGCGATGCTAGCAGCCGCCTTGAGTGGCAGCTCAGGATGCGTAGAGCCTCAGCAGAGGCCAGAGGGGGGGCAGAAGAAGGGAAAGGGCCCACCTAGGTTTGACGAATGTGCATATTGCCAAGAGAAGGGACACTGGAAGAAGGACTGCCCACTGAGAAGGCAGAGAGAGAAGAGTCAGGGGGAGGGGTGCCAATTGAGAGCAGACTTCTCTGAGGAATGTAGCTGAAGGAGACCAGGATCTAAAGCCACCACCCTATGAGTAAGTACTTGGGAAGATCCCATGGTAAAGATAAAGGTCGGTGGCAGAGACTATGAGGCTCTGGTAGATACTGGAGCCACCTTTTCCATGATCCCTGCAAAAAAAAACCCTCGCCAAAGAAAGTGGATGACACGTGACAATAGAAGGAATTGAAGGAAGAAAGGCTAGATTGCCTGTATGTGAGCCCCTCCTCACAAAGATCGGAGACAGTAGACTAGAACATGCCTTTGTGGTCTCGCCCACATGTCCGGTTGCCCTTCTGGGGTGGGACTTGCTGACGAAGCTGCAAGCTGAGATCTTCTTTCGTGGGGATCAGATTGTAGTACAGCTACCAGTGAAGCAGAGCTCAAATTACCAGATGGCCCTCCAGGCAACTGAAACTGTGTCAAAGGCCAAGGGGATTGAGCTTTTAGAGAACGTTGACCCATGTGTATGGGCAGATGGAACCCCAGCTCGGGCAAAGTATGTAACACCAATCAAAATTCCCCTAAAGGAGGGAGAGCTGCCTGTATGCATGAAACAGTATCCTTTGAAGAGAGCTACTCGTGCAGGCTTAAAACCGCTTATTGAAAAGTTTAAGAAGTATGGCTGGCTAGTAGAGGGCTCATCCCCCTTTAACACCCCAATATTGGGGTTGCTCAAACCAAACAGCACCTCCTACAGGCTGGTGCAAGACCTGAGAGACATAAACAAGAAAGTTTTAGTGGATCATCCCCTGGTTCCGAACCCCCACACCATTTTGACCCAAGTCCCAGCGAATGCAAAGGTGTTTTCCGTCCTAGATTTAAAAGATGCTTTCTTCTCTATCCCACTGCACAAAGACAGCCAGAAAATATTTGCATTTGAATGGGAAGACCCAGATACTTATCATAAAACTCAATTGTTATGGGCTGTGTTGCCCCAAGGGCTCGTTTCAGCCCCTCACATTTTTGGATTGGCATTCCAGAAGGATTTGGAGCAGTGGAGAGACAAGCACCAGGAGGTGGCGCTGTTGCAATATGTTGATGACCTGTTGATAGCCAGCCCTAGCATGCAAACGGGGAAGAGGGCAACAGAGTCCTTGCTGAACACCTTGGGAGAAACGGGGTACAAAGTATCATGAGAGAAGGCTCAAATATGCCAACCAAAGGTCACTTTCTTAGGCTATCAAATTGAAATGGGAACAAGAGCCCTGAGCAAAGATCGAATTCAAGCTATACAAAATATGCCTGCTCCTAAAAGCCCAAAGGAGCTACAAGCCTTTCTGGGTCTGACAGGGTTTTGCAGAATGTGGTTTCCTGATTATGGGGGAAAGGCTAAGCCCCTGTATGAGTCTCTTACCAAAGAGGGCCTCACAAGTTGGAAATGGACCAAAGAAAATCAGCATGCATTTGAATTATTGAAGACTGCCCTCTCACAACCTCCAGCACTCATGATTCCAAATGGGCGCAAGCCCTATAGACTGTATGTGCATGAGAACAAGGGAGTTGCCTCGGGAGTCTTGACTCAACCAGTGGGCCTGACATGGAGGCCTGTGGGCTACTACTCGAAGGTCCTGGACCCTGTAGCAAAAGGGTGGCCAGCATGTCTGAAAGCCGTTGTGGCCACTGCCACCCTTGTAGAGGAGGCACAAAAGATTGTCATGGGAGCTAACATGGAGATACACACCCCATATGGAGTGCCCCAAATCCTCGGAGCAGAAGGAGGAAAGTTCTTAAACCCTTCCAGACAATCTAGATATGAGATCTTTTTGTTATCTAATCCAGGCCTCACCTATAAGCACACCATGGCCCTGAATCCAGCCACCCTTCTACCAGAACCAGGACCCCCATGTCATGATTGTCTAGAAGTGTTAACTCAAACAGTATTGATTCGACCTGATTTGACAGATGACCCGCTTGAAAATCCAGAAGAAGAGTTCTTTGTAGATGGCTCAAGCAACGTAATCCATGGCACACAACATACAGGATGTGCCGTGGTAATGCTGACTGAAACTATGTGGAAAGAGAAACTCCCTGCAAGTTGGTCAGCGCAAGCAGCAGAACTCACTGCCTTGACACGTGCACTAGAATTGGGGAAGGATAAAAGAGTGAACATATTTACAGACTCACGCTATGCCTTTGCCACCGTACATGCCCATGGACTACTGTGGAAAGAACGTGGGTTCATCACAGCCTCTGGACAGAAGATTGCAAATGGACCACAGATTGTGGCACTACTGGAAGCTCTCCAACTGCCAAAGGAGGTAGCCATAGTGCACGTAAAAGCACATGGCAGAGCCGCAGATGAGCACCAGAGAAGGGGAAATGTGAAGGCCGACATGGCAGCCAAAGAAGCAGCGCAGATGGGAGGAGAAGCAATGTTTCAAGGCTCAGCCCATGAGATACCCTTCTGCTTGGAAGACTACAAAGCAAAATACACCCAGGCTGATGACAAAGCTGCCGAGGAAAACAAGGCCACAAAAAATCCCCAAGGGTGGTGGATAGTCCCAGGAGGAAAAGTCATGCTACCCCGATGGCTGGCAGAAGAAGTAGTAAAACAACTTCATGTGAAGACCCACATGGGAGGCGCCGCAATGGGAGACTTACTAGTTCGACAGGTTGTGGCACCGGAACTGTATGTAGAAGCCCAACGAGTCACAGCAAGATGCCCCACCTGCCAGAAGGTAAATCCAAAAGGGGCCCGAGCATCACCGCCAATGGGAGGACGACAGTGGGCGCACTACCCTGGACAGGCCTGGCAGATTGACTTCGCAGAGCTTCCAAGGTCAGGCCGACACCAATATTTATTGGTACTGGTGGACCAGCTAACGGGATGGGTAGAGGCCTACCTGACAAGGACAGCTACAGCATCAACAGTGGCACGCTTCCTGCTCCAGGAACTGATACCCTGGTTCCTGTTGCCTGAGTCTATTGAGTCGGATCAGGGGAGCCACTTTGTGGGAAAGATAGTGCAAGAAGTGTCTAAAGCTTTAGGCATTAAATGGAGACTCCATATCCCATGGAGGCCTCAGAGTTCAGGTCAGGTGGAGCGCATGAATAGGACATTAAAAGCAATGATAACAAAAATTTGCATTGAGACCCACTTAACATGGCCCCAGGCACTCCCACTGGCTTTAACTCGCATTCGTAGCACTCCACGAAGAGGGATAAAATTGTCACCTTTTGAATTAATGTTTGGAATGCCTCCCAGGGTTCTGCCAGCAGGGTGGAGGGAACAAGTCACTGTCGATTTGGGAAAAACTGAAATTAAAGAACATGTTATTGCCTTGCAGTCTGTTTTGTCATCCCTTCACAGGTTTGCTGCACCATTCCAGAGCCTACCGCTGGATACTCCGATCCACAACATCCAGCCGGGGGACCAGGTGCTGCTCCAAAAGTGGAAAAAGGGCCCCCTAAATGAGAGGTGGGAGGGACCATACCAGGTGTTGTTGGTAACCCATACAGCTGTCAAGCTTAGCGGCAATGATAGGTGGACTCACTGTTCCAGAATAAAAAGGTATAACCAAGGTGAGGACACCAGCTCCCAGGGCGTGGTCACTTCGGAAGCTGACCTCCTCTCGGAAGAAGAAGCCTGCAAGCAGCGGGATAAAGACAACTGGCATAGTCATCCTATTTCAGAACTGAAATTAAGATTATATAAAACAAGGACCAAAGATTAAGTATGCAGCAGCTGTGTCTGTTAGTAATAATCCTAAGGCTAAATCTAGCTGTAGGAGAAAACAGCATGCTGTTTCTAGCCGAAGCTGTAGCCAGATACTTGAACCTCTCGAACTGCTGGGTCTGCATACAGGCTGAGAATGAGGGAAAGGTAAGCACATGGATCCCTCATCCTCTGAACCTGAATGAATTAGTACACACTGATTATAGAATACATAAACAAACAAATGTTACTTGGGAAGACGATTTTATCTTAAGTCAAACTCCATCATGGGAAGTGCGGCCCCAATTAGGAGAATGGTGCTTCATGCAAAACAGGTCTGACACACATACACACTTTGTAGGAAATAGCAGCTGCAGAAATTATATAGTAAAGGGAGGTGCATGGCACAACAATCACACCTCGAAGAGAACTTTTTGTGCAGGATATGCAGATTACATCACCCTTCGGCCCGAGGTTTCAAGGGTGATAGGTGGCCACAAATGTGTGTTGTGGTCAATCCCTCATAGTGGCTCACAATCCTTGTTCTCTTGCATTCGAAACCAGATGAAAGATCAAAATGCTAGAGCTTGCTACATGAATGGAACTCTCAGCCCGCGTGGAGATTCAACCCTATATTTGGGATATTATAATCAGTATTTGGATCCCCCAAAATATGGCCTAGCAGACAAGTCTTGGCCTGCTTTGACCGGCCATTATTGGATCTGTGGGACTCATGCATATACCCAGTTGCCCACCAACTGGACTGGCGTGTGTTATCCTGGGATATTAAGGCCCCCATTCACGCTGTTGCCTCAAAGGGCCTCAGTACTGCACCGACTATACGGAATAGATAAAAGATCCCTGAGCATGAAAGACTTGTCTGCTACACAAAGATGGGGAAATGATGAGTGGCCGGCAGAAAGGATAATAAGGTATTATGGGCCTGCCACTTGGGAACCCAACATGGTGGGGAGAGAACCCACATACCTCACTAACTGCATAATCCGGCTTCAGGCAATAGTGGAAATCTTTGCAAACGAGACTGAAAGGGCCATGAATTTAGCGGCCACACAGCTAACTCAACTCCGCAATGCTGTCACCCAAAATCGGATGGGACTTGATTACGTGTTAGCAGCAGAGGGGGGCCTTTGTCAGAAGTTTAATTGGACAGACTGTTGCTTGCAGATTGATGACAATGGCGATATCCTTAGGGATATTGCAACCAAAATTAGAAAAGTAACTCACATCCCAGTACAAACCTGGAACGGGTGGAGTACTTACTGGCTGACTTCGTGGTTGCCAGACTTTCGCTGGTTGAAGACTGGATTTATGATATTCTGCTTAGTTATGCTAATTTTGTGTTTATTACCCTGCATACTTCCCTGCATTATAGCCCTAGTTAAACGCACAGTAGAATCTGTAGTCAGCAGGGAAATGTTTGTAATTTACCAGAGATTAGCGATGGCTGAAATAGACTAAGTGTTATAAGAAGAAAGCATCTTGAGGGGGGAATTGTAGTAAAAATGTAACCTAAAAGCCATTGTATGTGCCTTAAACAGCGCGTAGCATTGTAAGAGCTGCGCATGCCTGGAATGAGCAGACAGTAACCCTAAGATAAGGTTGCTAAGCAAACCACTGGCAACCAATCAAAAGTAACATGCTGCCTGAAGAATGCAAGCTAAGTGATAAAACTGTAGCACGGACGTTGCCGGGGGTCGACTCTGCTTTTGAGCATGAGCTCCTTTGTCGAACTGTTTGCAAACAATAAAATCGAGTTGGGCCCAGCCTGAAGTTGACTCTCCTCTTTGGGGCAAATTGGACTAGCCTCCAGGGGGTGAAACTAGCATTTTGTGCAACACTACCTCTTCTAGAGTAAAAAGGGGGAGAGAGAGAGAGAGAGAGAGAGAGAGAGGTAGCTGCTAGATACGGATTTAAAGAAATGTCTGATCTGGCCCTCTGTTGCCAAGTAATGAGATTAACATGCATGAGAACGGTTTGATATCGATCGATGTGCCCATGTTTTGTGGGGAGGCTCATTCTACTACCTCCTATTTTTTAGGAGATAGATTCATAAAAATACCACAATAATGGAATATGAAATATTTTACGGTATAAGTATAATGCAATTTGAACAAAAAAGGTTTAACTTGAAATAATGTCCAATTTAAAGTCTGCTTTGAGACCAAAGCCCAACGGTAATATAATCCATCTTCTTCAAAAGGACATCCAAGCTAGAATCCTACAATATGATGAAAATCACCCACCCCTAAAGGTGGCTGAAAATAATTTTAAATAAATAAAATAAATAAAGATACCTTCAGCAGAAAGCCTTTTCTTATGAGATGACTTCCTCATGAGAATTGTATGTTTGTGTGTGTGTCGTGAGAAAAAATTCAAACCATAGCATATATCCCTTAATAAGGTAAATACAATATAGTAAAATGCTAGAAAATGTCCTGTATCCAGGATCATGTTTTATAATATATAACATTGCGTTGCCCTTGGAACTATCATAGAGCCATATTTGAATGAAAACTCTATTTTAACCTAAAACAACAGCAACATGATTTGCTTTGTAAGAGTCAGTATTCTGAGTGGTCTGCCAGCCTGCCAGGCAACTAACCTGTGGTTTTCCCTCTAGATATCAGGGGGAAATCCACATTCCTTTGTGTTTTGCAAGTGAGTAAACAACTTTCCAGACCTGGCCAAATGGTCTGATTAATGGCCCCATAGGGTTTCTTCTTTTATCCAACTTCTTGCTGAGAAATAATTGAACTCCTGCTTATAAGTTGTGTGTGTGTGTGTGTGTGTGTGTGTGAGTGTGTGAGAGAGAGAGAGAGAGAGAAATAGTCACTGAATTTTACATGCATGGTTCCTTCAGACTTGTTGAGAGATGTGCATATCTTACACTGGGATATTCAAGCTTAAACACAGAATGAAAAGGAAAAATGATTTTATAACATGTTTCAACTTCTTGTCAAGTTGAAACATGTTTCAACCTCTTGTCATTTGACCAGCACAACCACCTGATCTGTAAGGTCTGTGTAACATTTAAACAAAAACATATATCCTGTTGGTAACTTGGTACTAAATGGGGGTCAAGGCCTATCTCTCTCACCTATAGGCTTCCAGCTACCAATAATGAAGAAGGCCTAGCCTGCCTCACAGCTGACCTGAAGAGGCCTTTTAGCATGGTAGCATGATACACAATTCTACTAATTGTGGGAGTGGGCAGGTAGAGAGCAACAACTAGTTGAGGCATTGCATTGGCATCGTGATTATTTATTATATAAATGGAGCCTGCAAGAAAATGTTGCAGCTTGGATGTATTTTGTTCCAGCCAACCAGGTATGTCCTCTTCCAGCATGTTCCATTCCATCCCATATTCCCCCAGATTTCCTCCACCCCTCCAACAGACCATCAGCATTCTGTAGCCACTGGGCCAGTCATCATTGGGCTGCTTTGGCAAACGGGTTGTCCACTTAGGCTTTTTTCATAAACACTGCAAACTTCAGGTTTCTCCTGAGCATGCTGTTATTCCTCCTCTTATGTCACAGTGGCTCCATTTGGGCAACAATCCTGTTGGAACTCACCAGCTGAATTTGCTATTAGATGGGATGCCTTTATCCCTCCCTTCCTTCCTTCCTTCCTTCCTTCCTTCCTTCCTTCCTTCCTTCCTTCCTTCAAGGAACTCAGAGTGACAGTGTACATATTACCCCTCCCGCCTTAAAAAAAAAAAAAAATCTTCATTATAACTCTGAGATTGGTTAGACCAAGGGTAGGCAAATCTTTTGGGCTGTGGGCACATCTGGCAACTTGAGAAACTGTCCTGGTACCATCACAAAATGGCTGCCATGGTAGGTGTGACAAAGGACAAATAACCTGTCCAAAAGATTGTGTACAAGGCAGAGGTGGAGACTGAGCTGCAACACACTAAATAACTCATTTGAAAACACAATTTTCAGTACCAACAGAATCCTATTTCTTACTAGTCCCAGCTGCTAGTAAGAAAATGTGTTAATTCTTTAGAAGTGGGAAGGGTTGGTGGGTGCCAAGAAAGGTGTCCAGGGGGCACACTGGTGTCCGTGAGCACAGCGTTGCTAACCCTGGGTTCCACTGAGAGTGTCACTGTCTTAGAGCACACAGTGACATTCATTGGAGAGCAGGACTCTGGTACCCAATAGTTGGCATTCTTTTGTCATAAAAGAGGATGCCTGGTGTCAGAGAAATTCAAAACAGATTCAAATCACTTCAGATTTCTATGAATCCAATCCACAGAATACTCAGCAGACCTAAGTTGTGCAGATTCCACTGACTTCTGGAGTATTTTTAATTACTTTCTGGAACTGGATATAAATTTAGTCATACAGAAGTACAAAAGTTACTGGAAAATGCGCTAAAATGTACACCATTTAGAAACCGATGCCATTTAGAAACAAACCCCACCACGTTTTATACATCTCTAATCTCTCTTTAGCCTCCACTGTGTAGCACTCTGTTTACGTGTGTGTTCTTCTCATTGATTTTATTCTGAGTAAAGAAAAAGACTCAAAATGTTACATGCCAGTGAAAGTTACATAAATTGCGGTGGAGTTTTTTTTTTTTTGCATGCTTTTCAGAAGGGGGAAAAACTCCCGATTCCATTAATAAGTAGACAACAGAACAAAAGACGCCTGACAATCCACGAAACACAGATGGAATGGATTAAACAAAATCTGTACATCCCTGCTGGCTGTACACTAAGAGCACAATCGTATGGCCCATAGATGGCATCTGAGGGGTCATAAGATACTGGGGAGTGGGAATTTCTCCCCAAGCTCCTCCTAGCCACCGCAGAAAGCTCAGTGGTGGCTCCCTTTCCTAAGGTTGAAGCTTCATCCTCAGGAAGAGGATGATGAAGGCAGGAAGAGGTCATGCTGATGGGTGGGGTGGGGTGTCCCCGGCAAAGTAAGTGTGTTAGGCAGGATCAGAGACCCATCTCATGCAAAATGTAGGGATGTACAAATCCCTTACCTTGTTCTGGTGGCAGCATCCACTGGAGGGAGGAGGCACTCTGTCCCTGCCCCCGGAATCCTCCCTGGCTGGCTCCGGTCCATGGCGACTCCGTGGAGCCGCTGGCTGGGGCCACCCGCAGCTGAACATCTGGCTGCTGGGCTGCACAGGGACACAAATGGCAGCTGCCGTAGCTGCCGCCATTTGCGTCCGTGTCTTTAGCTGTGATAGGCTATGTAAATATATACGTAGCCTATCACTGCTAAAGACACGAAAGCAAATGGCAGCAGCTACAGTAGGGGTGTACGAAACCTCGCTTACCTGGCTCGGCCGGGTTCTGCAGGTAGGGGGAGGCGATCCATTCCTCCCCCTGGAATCCTCGACAGGGGGGAGGTGATCCGTTCCTCTCCCCCGGAATCCTGCCCGGCCAGCTCCGCTTCACGGCCAGTCCACAGAGCCACCAGCCAGGCCAACCCACAGCAGGGCCTCCACCTGCTGCCAGGCTGCTGCGGACACAAATGGCGTCTTGCATAGGGGACACCATTTGCGTCCCTATGCAAGCCCGTGATAGGCTATGTAAATATTTACATAGCCTATCACAGCTAAAGTGGGAACGCAAATGTCATAGGGGACGCCATTTGCGTCCCTGCTTTAGTCATGATAGGCTATGTAAATATATATGTAGCCTATCACGGGCCAGCGTAGGGATGCAAATGGCAGCCACTATGACATCCGTCCTTTGTGGCTGCAGCAGCCCGGCAGTGGCTGGAGCTGCTGCTGCCACCGCCAGAACCAGAGCCGCAGCCGCAGCCAGGTAAGCTCCATTTTGCGGGGCTTTCACGGGGTGGTGGGGCAGGGGCTCCATTCCGCCATGGATTCCAGGGGCCGAATTCACTGGAATTCAGCCCCCCCGGGATCCGTGGTGGGATTCTCTAACATCCCTAGGCTACAGCGGCCACCATTTCTGTTCCTTCCTATTGCCATGAAAGGTTACATATATATTTACATAGCCTATCATGGCAAAAGACAGGGGCACAAATGGCAGCCGCTACGCCATTTGCGCCCTTGTCTTTTGTCGTGATAGGCTACATAAATATATACGTAGTCTATCACGGCTAAAGACACGGCCGCAAATGGCGGTGGCTATGCCATTTGCGTCCCTGCCCTGAGCCGTGATAGGCTACATAGATACTTACGTAGCCTATCACGGCTTGCCAAGGACGCAAATGGTGGCTGGCATAGTGGCTCCCATTTGCAGCCGCAGCCTGGCAGCAGCTGCATCCGCTGGAGCTGCCGCTTCCACCAGAGCCACCGCCGCCAGAGCTGCCGCCGCCAGAGCAGCCGCCACCACTGGAGCCGCAGCTAGGTAGGCTCCGTTTTGCGGGGCTTTCGCGGGGTGGTGGGGCGGGTTGCTCCGTTCTGCAACGGATTCCAGGGGGGCAAATTCATTGGAATTCGGCATCCCTGGGATCCGTGGTGGAATTCTCTAATATCCCTAGTAGAATGGCTGTTAGGAGGGTGGAGAGTATAAAAAAGCCTCTGCTGCTCCTTCCACTTTCCAGGGCTCTTGCCAGCAGGGTGTTGGATACTCAGAGCACTCCAGTGTTGCAATGCTGTGACATCCAGGGCTCTATCCTGTAGGACTGTGCCCTAAGATACATAAACTACCTTAACCTAATAATGTATAGTTCACCATAATTGTGTTATACTAGTACCATTCTATACATAAACAAAGGGGGAAAATTGGTTTCTTGACCCTATGTTTTCAATAGCCTATATTAATTTTATTCCAGTTTTGTTTATTACACAATCATTTCTTTGGGATGCATCACAAATCCTTTAATTATCCAGTGCTTTTTATCTGACTTTTTAATGGTGACCCAATGATATGTTAGCTATAAATGAAAAAGGGGGAAAATGCACCAAGCACAATTTATGAGGCATTCATTTTAGCTTTGTTTCGTTGTGTGTTTATCCACTAGCTAATTTGGAAAACTAAGTAATTTGCAATGGGTCTCCCAGTCATTAGTGCAAATTAGCATGGTTCTACTGTATTTGCATTTAATTGCCTTTTAAATTAATTAATTTATTTTAATTCCTTTATAATAATTTGCTACAGGATATTACTTTTCCTGAGAGGGTTCATTTCCCTGAAAGAGTTTGTTCTGGTTTGTGGTTTATTGCATATTTAAGAGGTCCTTTTCTAGGCAGCATTCTGTACTGACTCTTGATGTATTTGGTCTTTATGTGAATACATCATAAGTACATAAGAAGAGACACGGGCCCATCTAGTCCAGCCATCTAGTCCATCTAGTCACACTGTGGCCAACCAGCTGTCAACCAGGAACCCACAAGCAGTGCATGAGCACAACAGCACACTCCCACCCATATTCCCCAGCAACTGGTATGCATAGGATCACTGCCTCTGGTACTGGAGTTAGCATAGTGCCATCAGGAAGACTAGTAGCCATTTATAGCTTTTTCTTCCAGGAATTTGTCCAACTCCCTTTTAAAGCCATCTAAACTGGTGGCCATCACTTACATCTGTGGTAGTGAATTCCATAGTTCAACTATGCACTGTGGGAAGAACTACTTCATTTTATCTGTCCTGAATCTCCCACCAATCAGCTTCATAGGATGACCCCAGGTTCTAGTATTTTGAGAGAGGGAGAAAAATGTCTCCCTATCCACATTCTCCACACCACGCATAATTGTGTGGACCTCTATCATGTCTCCCCTCACCCTCCTTATTTTTCCAAGCTAAAAAATCCCAGCTGTTGTAACCTTCTCTCATAGGGGAGATACTCCAGGCCTCTGATCATTTTAGTTGCATCTTGGGTAGCCGAGATCTTTCCACTCACACTAGCTTACAATGCAATCATATGTAGAGATGGCGGAGAATTCCTCCACAGATTTAAGTGAGGCCAAATGCACTGGCATTCAGCCCCCTGAAACCCGTGGCAAAATGGCCCCCCGCCCCCCCGCAGAATCCCCCCTGGGACAAAAGCTTACCTGGGGTGGATGTTCCGGTGGTGGCAGCTCCAGCGGCGGCAGTGGCAGCAGCAACTGGTCTCTCGGCTGGCTGCTGTGGACTCAAATGGCGGCCACCACGCCATTTGCGGAGCTGCCTTTGCCGTGATAGGCTACATAAATACTTACATAGCCTATCACAGCAAGCAAAAAAACACAAAAAAACAGTGTACGCAAATGGCGGCAGCTATGGCAGCTGCCATTTGTGTTCCCTTTTTTTCGCTCTTTTAGCCTACTTAAATATTTACATCAGCTATTACGGTGAAAAACCGGGAACACAAATAGCGTAGTGGGCGCCCTTTGCGTACGCAGGGGTTTTTTTTCCCAGAAGGCTGCCCAGTGGCCAGATGTCCAGCTGCAGGCGGCCCCGGCCGGCAGCTCCGCAGAATCTCTGTGGAGCGGAGCCGGCTGGATCAGGATTTCAGGGGGAGGTGTGGAATGCCTCCCCCCTGCCGCGAATCACCCCGTCGAAAAGGTAAGTGACTTTCATACATCCCTAATTATATGCATATCTACTCAGGAGTAAGTCCCCCTGAGCTCCACGGGGCTCAACCCAGGTATAGAATTGCAGCCTTAGGGTGCAATCCCATACATGTTTTGACAGAAAAAAAGTCCTACAAATCCTATTATTCCCCAGCCAACTATGCTGGCTGAGGAATGCTGGAATTCATAGGACTTTTTCTGTTGGACCATGCAGAGGACTGTGCCCTTCAAAAATGATTTGTGGAATGTCTGATCATTGAAACCTATGAACAGAAGACAGTTAGTTATGGATGCCCTACATGCTCCAGGCTATTCGTGGCTCCCCTGCCCCAAGAAATGATAGCAATCCTACTAAAAAGTAAAGCTGTTAAAATGTTTATATTCAAGGGTGGGGTGTCTACAAATCTGCTTGGAAATTATTGTGCCACTTGCTGCATGGGAGAGAAGAAAACCTCTCTCCATACATTGCCAGAGGGGAAGCCATATTAGTCTGTTGCAGCAAGAACAACAACAACAACAACAACAACACAAAGTCTTGTGGGACCTTTCAGACTAACAACATTATTTGGATATAAGCTGTGGTGGACACTGTCCACTTCATCTGATGCAAGTGTTGTCTCTTTTGACTTTCATCTAACCATGCATAATTTTATAAGAGGTTTAGGAAGGATGGAAGTGGAAGGAAAGGAAGTGGATACAGTGGAGCTTCCTACAGTAAAGGAAGGAAGTGGATACAGTGGAGCTTCATCCAATGAAGCTTGAATAGCAGGAGGTTCAGGACAAACCAAAGGAAGTACTTCTTCATGGAGCACAGAATTAACCTCTGGAATTTGCTACCATGGGAATTAGTGATGGCCACCAATTTAGATTGTTTCGAAAGGGGGTTGAACAAAGTAATGGGCAATAAGGCTATCAATGGCTATACTGTAACTCAAGGATCGGAGGAACAACACTGGGGGAGAGCCCTTGCTGGCCTAAAAATGAAATATGTGAGCACATGTGAAAAAAATTTTAACAGCCAGGAGGCATCTGAAAATTTCTTAAAAAAATAGATATTAGGCAACATTTGTGTACTTGTAGTATCCCATCCCTTCATAGTCTACAGGTCTCGTTCCCTTGCCTTTAAATCCTTATGAACCCCAACATCTTTTGCACACTGTTGCCGGCATCCTACAAACAGAATTCTGAAACGCTAATGAATCCTATTTTGAAATCATCATCCATTATATCATTGAGGAAATTAAATACGGTTGCTCTATTTGCATAATTTATTGTGATACCAGATTGCAGAATATTGGCAATTGAGGGCCAACATAGAAACCGCCAGAGAAAGTGAAGTTTGCATGAAACTAATGGGACTTTTACTTCTGCTGGAATCCAGTTAGTTGCATCCAGAGAACTGCAAACAGAGCTCCATTCGTGCACCAGGGCTTTGCCACTTCCTCTGTTTCACTGCACCCTCTCCTAGGTTTGGGAGAGCCTTCCAGAATGATCCAGAATGTGGTATGGGGAATCTCCGGAAATCAGGAATCTCCGGAAATCAGGAATTCTTTTTGCACAAGAGTGAGTTCCTTCCAGCTGTGCAAGTAGCTCTTAGAGTACAACCTTATTTAAATGGAACATGCTTATTTAAACCAAACCTACAGAACTTGCCACTCACTAAGCTGAATACAGCCTATCATTTCTGTGTGGTGCCTAGGGTTGGCGGAGAATTTCTCCCCGAAACTTTGGGGGGGCCGAGCGCCAACGTGTTCAGCCCCCCAAACAAGTTTCAGGGATAAATTCTCCGCACCCCCCCTGCCCCCCGCGCCCCCCCCAGGACGGGACTTACCTTTGCCGAATGTACCTACCGGCGGCGGGTCCCGGAGGCGGTTCAGTGGGTCTTCGTCAGGGGCGGGGGCGGCAGCCGATCTTTTGACCGGCTGCCGCCGCTGCCATTCCAATAAAACTAAAAAAAAACCAACGCCCCCGTGATAGGCTACGTGACAATTAACGTAGCCTATCACGGCTAGATTTGCAAAGTCAGCCGTGATAGGCTAAGTAAATCGTCACGTAGCCTATCACGGGTGACTTTAAAAAAAAAAAAAAGCGCCTATGGATAATGGTGGCCCCCATAGGGAGCCGCCATTCCCGTTCCTTATTTGGTCGCTGTAGTCTACGTAAAGATTTACGTAGACTACAGCGACCAAATAAGGAACGCGAATGGTGGCTC
Source organism: Heloderma suspectum (assembly GCF_057233095.1). Classification (NCBI taxonomy): domain Eukaryota; kingdom Metazoa; phylum Chordata; class Lepidosauria; order Squamata; family Helodermatidae; genus Heloderma; species Heloderma suspectum. The sequence continues at coordinate 53,107,554 of NC_139460.1, read as the reverse complement.
CCTATGGGGGCCGCCATTTGCGTACACTTTTTTTTTTTTTTAAGTCACCTGTGATAGGCTACGTGACGATTTACATAGCCTATCATGGCTGACTTTGCAGATCTAGCCGTGATAGGCTACGTTAATCGTCACGTAGCCTATCACGGGGGCGGTTTTTTTTTAACTTTTAATTTCGCGGCCGGGCGAGGCAAGGCGCCTCCTCCCCGGCCTGAATTTTGGCCGGGCGAGGCAGGAAGCCTCCCCCCCAGCCTGAATTTCGGCTGCGCGAGGCAGGAAGCCTCCCCCCTAGCCTGAACTTCGGGGGGAGAGCAGCGAAGCACCTCCCCCCCACCGCAAAAAGCTGCGAGACCAGGTAAGTGGGTTTTGTGCACCCCTAGTGGTGCCCCTGCCCCACCAGGGATTCAGTAAGCTTGTTGGTTTCACTGTCATTAGACTACAGGTAGGTGTGTGTGTGTGTATGTAGCAAGTCTTAATATATAACTGGTGGGCTGTGCTTCACTTGTTGCATACAGGCCTGCTGTCTGTAGCATTTCTGGATGGGACCCCTGACAACTCATTGTTGGCTTAGGGCCAAAACAGACCTTACTTTAAATGTGTGTCTAGTTATTATGTCTTCTTTTCTTTGTTTACTGTAGACTAGGTGAAGGGCCCCTGATCCAAATCTTAAAAGTTGCCCTGCATCCCCCAAATCTAGATCAGGGGCCTTGTGCCTACTCTGGAGTAAAAATGAAAAAAAAAAAAAGATGTTGCTCCTAGACCCACATTTAAAGTAACATTTGTTTTAACCCTTAAAAACCATATAGAACTCCAGGCCTGGTTCATACCATTTACTTGTTTCCCTAAACAAGGAGGCAGAGAGAAATCATGCTTTCCCTTCCCTCCCACTTAGTGTACCTTCCCTGTCTCCACATGGGGAAATCTTGGGCAGTGGGGTAGTAGTTAGGGATGTACGAAAGTGACTTACCTGTTCGCGGATTCTGTTCGCGGGGGGGCCGCTCTGTCCCTCCCCACAGGATCCTTGATGGCTGGCTCCACTCCGCAGCCAGGCCTCAGAGCAGCTGGCCAGGGCCACCTGCAGCAGGATTTCCAGCTGCGGACGGGCTGCTGCAGACGCAAATAGTGGCCGCCGTAGCGGCCGCCATTTGCATCCAGCCAGGCAGCCATAATAGGCTACATAAGAATTTACGTAGCCTATCATGGCTAACCCCTAAAAAAACAAAACAAAACATCAGCGTATGCAAATGGCAGCGGCTACGGGGGCTGCCATTTGCGTTCTCTATTTTTCGCCATTCTAGCCTACGTAAATATTTATGTAGGGAATTACAGGAAAAAAAGGGAACCGCAAATAGCGTAGTAGGTGCTATTTGCATTTTTTTCCTTTTTTTGCCGTAAAAGCCTACATAAATATTTATGTATTTGCGGTTCCCTCTTTTTCACCATAATTGCCTACATAAATATTTACGTAGGCTAGAACGGGGAAAAATAGAGAACGCAAATGGCAGCGGCTGTAGCCACCGCCATTTGCGAACGCTGGTTTATTGTTTTTTTTTTTAGGGGTTAGCCATGATAGGCTATGTAAATTCTTACATAGCCTATCACAGCTTGAAGGACAGCAATGGCGGCCGCAGCAACCCAGCCGCAGCTGGCCAGGAGACCAGTCGCCACCACTGCCGCCACTGCTGGAGCCGCCACATCCGCCCCAGGTAAGTTCCATATTTACATAGGCTAAAATGGCGAAAAAAAAGGAACACAAATGGCGGCCGCCCTAGCCGCCGCCATTTGCGTCCGCTGTTTTGTTTTGTTTTTTTGCTTGCCGTGATAGGCTACGTAAATATTTATGATGCCTATCACGGCAAAATAGAAGGGACGCATACAGCGGCTATGGCTGCTGCCATTTGCATCCCTGCAGGCTGCCCAGTGGCCGGATGTCCGGCTGCAGGAAGCCCCGGCTGGCGGCTCTGTGGAATCTCCGTGGAGCAGAGCTGGCCAGACAGAATTTCAGGGGGAGGGACGGAGCACCTCCCCCCCACCCGAATGTCACCCTTCAAAAAGGTAAGTGACTTTCGTACATCCCTAGAATCATGCCCAAGGCTGCTTAAGGAAACAGCCAAACATACATTCACCCACTGTTTGGTCTTGACACCCAATCACAGGGACTGCATACACACTGACATATCTCTACTAGGGATGTCAGAGAATTCCACGACGGATCTTGGTGAGGCCGAATGCCAGTGCATTCGGCCCCCCGAAATCCATCGCGGAACGAAGCCCCCACCCCTCCAACCCACGAAAGGTGCACGGGATGAAGTCCCCGCTGCCCCCAACCCACAAAAGTTGCATGAAATGGAGCACTTACCTGCTCCTGTCCACGCTGCTTTGTGAATGGCGGCCATCCGGCGGCCGCCATCCACTTCCTCCTCTTCATAGCCGTGATAGGCTACGTAAATACTTATGTAGCCTATCATGGCTAATGCAGGGACGCGATTTGCATCCCTGTGGAGGCCGTGATAGGCTACGTAAGTATTTACATAGCCTATCATGGCGGGGGGGGACGCAGCATACGCAAATGGCGGCAGCTACCGCCATTTGCGTACACTGGAGTTTTTTTCCCCTGCCATGATAGGCTACGTAAGTATTTATGTAGCCTATCACAGCAGGGGGGGAAAAACCAGCATACACGAATGGTGGTGGCTACCGCCATTTGTGTATGCTGGGGTTTTCCCCCCTGCCATGATAGGCTACATAAATATTTATGTAGCCTATTATGGCTCAATACAGGGATGCAAATGGCGGCGGCTACGACAGCTGCCATTTGCGTCCCTGCAGGGCTGCCCAATGGCCGGATGGCCGGCTGCAGGCAGCCAGAGCCAGCTGGCAGCTCTGCAGCTTGGCCGCGGAGCAGAGCCAGCTGGGCAGGATTCCGGGGGGAGGGACGGAGCACCTCCCCCCCACTGCAGATTGCCCGGTGCGGAGCCAGGTAGGTATTTCGTACATCCCTAATCTCTATTGGCTCTCTCAGCACAATAAATGCAAAACATCTTAACCACTGGGGCTAGCAAGAAGTATTTGTTTCATTTCTAGCTGGAAATGTTTAGATTTTTAATCTCTCGTTTTAGGAGTTATTCAAGACTTGGTAGGGCAAAATGCCCTACTGCCTTTGCTTCCTATGCTCAGATGGTAATTAAATGTGGGAAGTTCAGATCAAAGGCTCATCTTCCATTCATTGCTTTTCCCCACACTCAGTATGTCTTCTTTTTCTACCACTGAGGACAAATAACATAGGATGCAATTCCTAATTTGCATAAATTCATGTATGCATTATCCTTTGCTTCCACAGGGCAGATGAGACTTGAGCTGCACAATTCAAAGAAACAGAAAGGTTGTGTCTGTGGACTGGCATTATTTTGCCTACCAGACAATAGAATAATTATTTAGGACAGCTCAGACATAGTACAAAACCTGGAGGGCTGAAAAACTCTTTGTTGAACATGACGGTAGATAACTGCATAGAACAAAGAAGTTTTTGTAAGCTATTCTGCTTTTTCTATCATAGATGAACATTTTAGTAGATCCTGTTTTTCTTACAGGGGAATCAAAAGTTTCTGAATGTTATTTCTTGTTGTTGTTTAATCTCTCCTCTTCCACAGATCTCTGGAATTAATTGTGAAGACCTTGGGCCTTAAGGATGTGGCCTGCTGTTAATTATGATAGACAAAGCTGTCGTTCGGTCACTCAATTAATTTTAGTTCCTTGATTACTCCTAAAAAGTTAGCAGGAAGGTGATGAAGATGAATCCTTTTATAGTAAAGTCTGAAGGAAAAGCACCCCAGAACAATTAAATGCTTTGACCTAAAATGGTTTTCACTGAAAATGTCCAAAGTAATTAAAAAGTGCCACATACAGAGAAATGACTCACTTCTTGATTTGTGCAGAAGTTAAATTAAGGCCCATTTTCCACCATACCATACAAACAGACTTTTAAAATCTGAATGAGTAAGAGAAGACCAACCTAATAAAAAGAGCCCCCCCCCCTGATTTTGGGATGGATGATGTGGGTCAAAAAGACATGTTGAATAACGGTATCATTTTCATGTAGGCAATGAAACTAAAAAAAGAGGGAGCAGTGAAGACAGTCTTTCTTTCTTTCTTTCTTTCTTTCTTTCTTTCTAACCAACAATGCCCTTGGGAAGAAGGCTACATCACGATTCCCACTGGGCCATTTTGTAGGCTGCTAGGCTGGTGTTAAGTAAGTAAGTAAGTAAGTAGGTAAATGGAACCCTCTACCATCACTTATCATGGTAAGCCTACTTCCCCCAGAACATATTTAAATTTCATCACCACCCACCTCAAAGTGACCAGAAATGTCCCGAGTTGAGCAGGGGATCATGAATGCACCCACAAAAGTGGTGAGGGGAATAGTTAGACCAGCTTCCTAGTTAACACCAGATGGGACTTTTCAAGGGCAATGAAACAGATAGTTCCTAAAAATAGAACCATAAGTAGACATCCCTCCCAATAAAGGAGATGTGGGTAGCTTAAGAGATGAGCTTAGAGAAGTAAGAAACTGAAGTCTAATCTGTACTCAGCCATGAAGTTACACTAGAATTCTGCAATCTGTCAGGAGGAACATAAACTTTCTGTGGGAAGGTGTTTCTCCCCATATAGATACAGACTTATGCCCTGAAGTGGTACAGTCTCAGCTCTCTCAGGAAGAATTCTGTTTGGAACAACCACTAATGATTTGATGTACACATCATCAGCAACATAATAAAAGGCTGAAGTAGTTGATCAACTAGGCTTAGATTGTATACTTATGTAAGCCTTTTTCAGATGTTCAGTATTTGGAGACTGAGTGCTCGGTGGGGGCATGGTGACAAGTCCTACTGGTATGCCAAAATCTGTCCTCCAATTCCTCCCACCAAGAGACTTCAATTTCTCTGCCTCATTCTCATGGTGCTTTAGTGTTTGTTTGTTTGTTTGTTTGTTTTTTAAAAAATTAAGTACCCCTGTCTTGTCTGCACCCCTGATTAAATTTCAGCTTGTTTGCCCTCATCTATACCAAACCTTGCTCCAGGCACTGGTTCAGGCATTCAACAGTCTCCCCAGGATCATTAGATCGAAACAAGAGGTGATGGAACTGACTATCACCGATGTATTGATGGCACTTCAGCTCAAACTGCCAGCTGACTTCCCAGTAGTTTCATGTAGATGTTGAAAAACAAAGGGGACAAGATTGAACCTTGTGGCACCTCCAGCACCACTTTCTGAGGGTGTTCATCCAGGAAGGACTGGAACCACCATAACACTGTGCCTCCTATGCCCCACCAATCCTTTGGTGGTGTTTTACAATGTACTTAAGTGTTGTAAGGTAGCTGATGATGTTGTGTGTTTCTCTACCTTTCTATTACACTTCTCCCCATCATTCTGCAGTTTCCCCAGCTGCCTACAGTTCCTGATCTAGAAAAAAAAGCCCATGGGAGAAGTTATCTCATGATGTTTTCCCCTGGGCTTTAATTGAAGCATGGGAAAGGAAGCTGGGATGGCTGCAGTCCACTGGAGAGTTGGAAAGACAGGACACTCACATACTCCCCTTGGCCATTTCATTACTAAGATAAGCACAAGCCTGTAGCCCACCCATGAGAATTTCAACATGTTCTTCACCTTTGAATTTTGTTTCCAGTCCAATTTATTTTGTATCAAATTGAATGAAAATGATAAAAAAAAATTAAAAATGCCTATCCCAACACAAGCACATTCATTGAATCGTGTGCACAGTCCCTACGCATGTATATACAGTATAGTTAGCACACAGTCTCTGTACACACATTGGGAAACCTTGCCTTTTGCTGGTTCTATTGAGCCTATGCATGTACAATTTATATGCATGCAGGGCCTGCATGTACAGTGTAGTAAACATATATTGGGCAGGGGCTGTTGCCATGCTCCCATCCCCCCCCCCATGTGAGTTAAATCCCTGAGCACTGAATATCTGAGGCATAGAATCATAGAATTTTAGGGTTGGAAGGGGCCTACAAGACCATCGAGTCCAATGTACTCGAAGAGCCCTACAACGTAAGGGTCAATATTATGGTGAGCTAAAATAATACATGGGGATAGGAGCAGCATAACCATGGCAAGCACATCCCTTAACCTATGTGTGTTTATTAGACTATATGGAGAGAGAATTTAGGAGGTCTCTGTGCAAGTTCTGCTTCAGTGTGGGACTGGTGTGGTGTAGTGTAGCGATAAAGGAACGAGCTGAAAATCAGGAAGTGCCTGGTTTGAATCTTACTTTTGCCATGAATTCAGTAGGTGACTTCAGGAAAGCCCCTTTATCTCAGCCTCACCCCCGCCACTATCTGAAATATGTGGGATAATAATGCTGACTTATGGGCTTGTTGTAACATTTGCCCTGTTCTGCTTTCACCATCGTTGCTATCCTTCCCTACTGCCGCCTATCCAGGAGATTGCCTGTTCCACATGCTGTCTCTTGGGACACCTTTCACCTGAAGCAGCCAGCCATCTTCTGTTCACTCTGGCTAAACAGAGGATGGACAGTTGTTCCTGAGGAGCGGTGTCCTGGGAGATGGCCCACAGCATAGGCGATCTACTATGACATCTCTCCAGTCTCCAAAATGCCTGGCTCTGAGGAAAGACCCCATCAGAGCCAGGCATTTGGGTTGGATGGCTCTCTGAACAGCTGTGCCAGCCACTTTCTCCTGTTGATGAGGCTCTCCAGGGGACTGTTGGCTGCAGTGACTGGAAGGTCTTAGGGGTTGGCAGGGATGGACATTTCTGAGCCCATGGGCCCTCGGCTGCTGCCTGGCTTTGCCGATCCCCTGATGCCAAGCCTGGTATTAATCACAGGCAGGCACAGAAAACCCCACAAGCATCACAGTTTACTTCAGTGCTTACTGCTTATAGGCCCCTTGTGCTCTGAGAACATGGTGGTCCATCCATTCCACGTGGCCATAACAATTTCGGATATGCAAGCACCATCAGTTAGATATAGGCAAAAGCTGGAGAAATAAATTAAGGTTTACTTTTATGAGTAGTATTTTTATGTGGCTTTGCTGCAAACTCCCTGTTTTCCCAAGTAGTAAGAAGTTCCTGGGGCAGCCCAACTGGATTTAGTTTGCTTTTGAAGATGGAGCACTAGAAGCTTGTGACATAGCAGCTTTGTAATATTTGTTTTTGAACATAAAAGCAAAGCATCAGTGAGGGCAAATGGACATACCTTCAAGGCAGAAGATCCCCAATGAGTAGCTAAGGCAGTCCCCAGACTAAAACTCCAGTTTTGCTAAATCAAGCTAGAAACTATCAGTTCTTTCACCCGCAAATACTAAAAAAGCCAAGTCCTGCATCTCAAACACAATCCACCAAGCCTCCCATCCCTGCAGGTGAGTTACTTTTTCTGAGCACCATACACAGCCATTAGGAAACATTAACATGCTTTTGTCTAATCGGAAAACCATAGTGTCAGGCCTGTTTACAGTATTCAGGCAACAAACACACAACAGCACTGAACTGATAAAGAAAAGTCTATTTGTTGATGAAAACCAAATATGTTTGGGTTAAATAAAAAAAAGATAAGGAAACCAGATATTTTATAGAATTTTTTTTTTTTAAGTAACAGTATATTCCCAAGCCTTTGAGCCAGCAAACTATGACTATATGTAATTACATCAACTTGCCTAAATCAAGGGCATCACAGCTCAGACCAAGAATTTCTTTTGAATGCCTGGGCTCAGCTCTAGGGATGCCAGAGAAATCTGCAACAGAATCCAATGACTTCAGATTTTTATGAATCCAAGACATGGAGTCCACAGCAGACCATTTTTCCAACTTTCTGGAATTTTGCACAAATTTAATAATAGAAAAGTACACACACACACACACACACACACACACACAAACATCTGGCCAAAAATGCACATTTCCCCCATAGCCTAAAGTGTGAAAATGTGCATTTGGGGGGATTTGCACATTTTTGCAAGCACAAATTTGTGTAACTGCAAATTTGTGCAAGCATGAGTTTGTGCAAATTCAGAAACTAAAAAAAAAATCTGATTCCGTCAATGAGCAGATGATGGAATGATACGCACCTGGCAACCTGTGAAACCCAGACGGAGCAGTTTTTACACAATCCATATATCCCTACTCAGCTCTGAAATATCCAGATGTGCATTTATTTATTTGATTTGTACCTCACTTTTCTACCAAGAAAATGGCATTCAAAGCCATTCAAAGCCTTAAAAGGATAGGAACTATAAAAAAACCCACTTGATTAAAACAATAATAAAACAAATACATTGAAAACACAAGCTTGACAGAATAAAAGCAGCACCCCACCCAACAGACCAGCTTATGCACCAAACAAATGAATAAAAATAAAGTGGTAAACTCTGAGCATGGGCAAAGCACATTTGATTTACAACTGAGTATCCAACCGGAGTTGGACTCTATGCAGCTAAGAAGCAAGGGGATGCCCCATTTCTGAGCTCCATGTCATGTTATTCCTGCCTCCTCTTTCACTTGACCCTGCATTGCTCAAGAGTTGGGCTGCTGAGATGTAGTGCCAGCCTGCCAAACACTTTGCTAGGTGAAATCATCAGTGACCATGACATGTGGAGAGGGGACTTCCTGCCCTTATTTTTTAGTGATATTGCCAAATATCATAATTAGTCAGCTTGTGTGTTTGTAATACAGACTGTTATATCATATGTTTGGAAAGCACTCGTGTGTTCATAATGCACACCTTTATATCAACCTCGAGCTCCAGAACTCATTATTAATTTTGAAATTAATTGCAAGCTTTGCAGCATGCACAATCTGCCTCTAAATTATGTCATTTCTGCACATGCACTGGGTTGGTTGGTTGAACTCTTTTCTTTCTTAAGGAGATGTGATGATGTTGCTTTAACATAAGGATGGGTGAGCTCACCGTAGCTCACCCTGCACGCCGATCGCTGGCTGCCTGACCCTGCTCACAGCTCACTGAGTGGTCTGCGGGTGCCTGTGCAAAGCCCTCACTCCCTTGCCAAGCCACCATTTTATGTAAAAATGGTCACTCCGCCTTTTTCATGAATAACAATTTACCCAAATTGTTTATTTACACCTGTGATGTTGCATGAATGGACTCTTTATGGCTGCCATTTGATTAATAATTATTTATGAAAAAGGCCAACCCACCTTTTTATGCAAAATGGTGGCTCGGTGAGGGAGTGGGTGGCCGCACATTTGCCCGATTCGGTGTGCACGAAGTCGGGCAAGCATGGGGATCCACAGACTGGCATTTGGGACACCACGCCAGTGAGAAATCGCCAAGCTTCGAGCCCCAACTGGACACCTGTGCCATCACTACTTTAACCCTTTGGTGACATAATTTTTTTTCTTGTTTGGTAAGTAAAAGTCTACTTCAGTGGGTGCTCGTCGGTGGCACAGGAGTCTGTGAGAGGGAGACTGGAAAGGGAAACTAAGGAGAATGTCTCCATAGCGTGGCACAGGGTGCTGCAGCTGGCTGGCATTGGTGGAGTGCAGGGCTTTGGTAGACGTTGTTTGTTGCTTAATTGGACATTAACTAAACTTTCCAGAACAAACTATGTCCCTGAAATGAGGGCAGTGACAATGATAAGAAGCACATGGAGGAGGGAGCAACACTTAAGGTGAACTGGCAACGTCCCCCCTGCCCCACACACATACACACTCCTTTTCCCTTTCCAATAAACAAAAGAGTTAGACTTGATTATCAGGCAGGCCACATGAAAACAACCAATCAGGAATGGATTCATAATGTGGTGATGCGGTGTAGTCATGAAACATTGTTGTTGTTCAGTCGTTAAGTCATGTCCGGCTCTTCATGACCCCATGGACCATAGCATGCCAGGCCTTCCTGTCCTCCACTCCCTCCTGCAGCGTGCTCAGATTCATATTGGTTGCATCGGTGATGCTATCTAGCCATCTAATCCTCTGCCATCCCTTTCTCCTTTTGCCTTTAATCTTTCCCAGCATCAGGGTCTTTTCCAGTGACTTTTCTCTTAGCATTAGGTGGCCAAAATATTTCAGCTTCAGCTTCAGTAGCTGTCCTTCCAGTGAGCAGTCAGGGTTGATTTCCTTTAGGATGGACTGATTTGACCTCCTTGCAGTCCAGGGGACTTGTAAGAGTCTTCTCCAGCACCACAGTTCGAAAGCATCAATTCTTTTGTGCTCAGCCTTCTTATAGTCCAGCTCTCACAGCCATACGTTGCTACTGGGAAAACCATAGATTTGATTATACGAATCTTTGTCGGCAAGGTGATGTCTCTGCTTCTTACTATGCTGTCTAGGTTTGCCATAGCTTTCCTCCCAAGGAGCAAGTGTCTTTTAATTTCATGGCTACAGTCACCATCTGCAGAGATCTTGGAGCCCAAGAGAGCAAAATCTGTCACTGCTTCCATTTCTTCCCCTTCTATATGCCAGGAAGTGATAGGGACAGATGCCATGATCTTAGCTTTTTTAATGTTGAGTGTTGAGTTTCAAACCAGCTTTTGCACTCTCCACTTTCACCCTCAACAACAGGCTCTTTAGAGCCTCTTCACTTTCTGCCATTAGGGTGGTATCGTCTACACATCTGAGGTTGTTTATAATTATCCCGGCAATCTTAATTCTGACCTGTGATTCATCCAACCCGGCGTTTCTCATGATGTACTCTGCATATAAGTTAAATAAGCAGGGTGACAATATACAGCCTTGTCGTATTCCTTTCCCAATTTGGAACCAATCGGTTGTTCCATGTCCGTTTCTTACTGTTGCTTCTTGATGCTTGTACAGGTTTCTCAGGAGACAGGTAAGGTGGTCTGGTACCCCCATCTCTTTCAGAATTTGCCACAGTTTGTTGTGATCCACACAATCAAAGGCTTTAGTGTAGTCAATGAAGCAGAAATAGACGTTTTTCTGGAATTCTCTTGCTTTCTCCATAATCCAGCGAATGTTGGAGATTTGATCTCTAGTTCCTCTGGCTCTTCGAAACCCAGCTTGTACTTCCGGTAGTTCTTGCTTCACATACTGCTGAAGCCTAGCTTGTAGGATTTTGAGCATCACCTTGCTGGGATGTGAAATGAGCACAATTGTAGGGTAGTTTGAACACTCTTTGGCATTGCCCTTCTTTGGAATTGGAATGTAAACTGACCTTTTCCAGTCTTGTGGCCACTGCTGAGTGTTCCAAATTTGTTGGCATATTGAGTGCAGCACTTCAACAGCATCATCTTTTAGGATCTTAAATAGCTCAGCTGGAATACTGTCATCTCCGCTAGCTTTGCTGTTAATAATGCTTCCTTAGGCCCACTTGACTTCACTCTCGAGGATGTCCGGCTCAAGTTCAGTGACCACACTATCATGGCAATCAGGTATATTAAGATCTTTCCTGTATAGTTCTGCTGTGTATTCTTTCCACCTCTTCTTAATCTCATCTGCTTTTGTTAGGTCCCTGCCTTCTTTGTCCTTTATCATGCCCGTCTTTGCACAAAACGTTCCCTTGAGATCTCCGATTTTCTTGAAGAGATCTCTAGTCTTTCCCATTCTGTTGTTTTCCTTGATTTCTTTGCATTGTTCATTTAAAAAAGACCTTCTTGTCTCTCCTTGCTATTCTCTGGAACGCTGCATTCAATTGGATATATCTTCCCCTTTCTCCCTTGCTTTTCGCTTCCCTTCTTTCCTCAGCTACTTGTAAAGCCTCATCAGACAGCCACTTGGCTTTCTTGCATTTCTTTTTCTTTGGGATGGATTGAGTTGCTGCCTCCTGAACAATGTGATGGACCTCCGTCCATAGTTCCTCAGGCACTCTGTCTATCAGGTCTAATCCCTGAAATCTATTCCTCACCTGCACTGTATATTCAGAAGGGATATGATTTAGGTCATACCTGAATGGTTTAGTGGTTTTCCCTACATTCTTCAATTTAAGGCAAAACTTTGCAACAAGAAGCTCATGAGCTGAGCCACAGTCAGCTCCCGGTCTTGTTTTTACTGGCTGTATAGAGCTTCTCCATCTTTGGCTGCAAAGGACATAATCAATCTGATTTCGATATTGACCATCTGGTGATGTCCATGTGTAGCGTCACCTCCTGCGCTGTTGGAAAAATTGTTTGCTATGATCAGCGTGTTCTCTTGGCAAAAGTCTATTAGCCTTTGTCCTACTTCATTTTGTACACCAAGGCCATGCCTGCCTGTTATCCTGGTGATTTCTTGAATTCCTACTTTAGCATTCCAATCCCCTATGATGAAAAGGACATCTTTTTTTCGTGTTAGTTCTAGAAGATGTTGTAGATCTTCATAGAGCCGATCAACCTCAGCTTCTCCGGCCTCAGTGGTTGGGGCATAGACTTGAATTACTGTGATGTTGAATGGTTTGCCTTGGATTCATACTGAGATCATTCTATCATTTTTAAGATTGTACCCCAGTACTGCTTTTCCCACCCTTTTGTTGACTATGAGTGCTACTCCATTTTTTCTAAGGGATTCTTGCCCACAGTAGTAGATATAATGGTCACCTGAATTAAATTCGCCCATGCTTGTCCTTTTTAGTTCGCTGATTCCCAAGATTTCGATGTTCAGTCTTGCCATCTCATGTTCGACCACCTCCAGCTTACCTTGATTCATTGATCTTACATTCCAGGTTCCTAAACAATATTGTTCTTTACAGCATCGGATTTTCTTTTCACCACCAGACACATCCACAGCTGAATGTCCTTTCGGCTTTGGCCCAGCTGCTTCACTCTTTCTGGCGCTACTTGGAGATACCCTCTGCTCTTCTTCTAGTATATTGGACACCTTTCGACTTGAGGGGCTCATCTTCCGGCGTCATCTCTTTTAGCCTTGTGATATATTCCATGGGGTTTTCTTGGCAAGAATACTGGAGTGGGTTGCCATTTCCTTCTCCAGTGGACCACATTTTGTCAGAACTCTCCGCCATGACCTGTCCATCTTGGGTGGCCCTGCGAGGTGTAGCTTATGGCTTCACTGAGTTACGCAAGCCCCTTTGCCACAACAAGGCAGTGATCCATGAAGGGGAAGGAAACATTACACGATTCCAAATGACAGCTCCCAAGATGGAGTTTTGTATTGGGCATGCACAAAAACTAGTATACATGGAATGAGGTCTCGAATTGAAGAACTCTCAGCTAAGATTATGCATATGAATCAGTTATTTTCCAAGGAAATAATGAATTCACTTGGGGTAAGTTCACTTATCCCCATTGATCTCACCTTTCAGTGCCAGGCAGCAGGTGGAGAATGCCACCACTGTCAACACCAAAGAAATGTCTAGTCACACGCAGAGCAGATGCTTGCCTGTGATTGCATCAGTGGTCTGCATCCCTGATAGACCAAGAATCCATTCAGCACAGCAGTGGCACGTTTGCTTGGTGCTGGCTGTGACATTTCCCCCTTCCACCTCCACTTCTAGATGCCAAAAGGGAAGAGTGGGAAGGACCCTCCCCATCACACTGTGGCCTCTGGTGATTTCACTGAGCAAACTTCTGGCTCAACTACCTCCCGTTGATTGCATATCCATATCCATAACCACATGCAAATCCCTGTGTTCCAGATTTATTTTTATTTTTTATTGTGATGGAAAGGTTGATTCGTTAGACAGACATGTTCAATAAAGCACTTTAAAAGTGTGTGTTCTAACAAAATTCTCATTAATCTCAAGCAGTTCTGCATTCTAGCATCCTTTCTTGAATCCTAATATGCTTTCTGGTAGTACTCATTAATGGAAGAATTCAGTTTGGGGGGTGGCAGGGGTTGAGGGGATGAGAGCTTTCCTATCATGTAGAGCACGTGCTTTGCATGCAGTCCCAGGTTCAATCCCCAGCATCTCCAGAAAGGGCAGGAAAAACTCTGGGCTAAGATGGACCAATGGCCTGGCTCAGTATAAGACAGGTTCCTATGTGTCCTAAATATCTAGAACTAATACATTCAAGCCTAACTGTTTGATGATACAGTTCATTTCAGTGAATTGCATAAATGTCTCCCAGTGAACACCAGCTGTATATTACCTTCATCGCAAAGAATCCTGTCCTGGTTTCCTGCCAACAATTCCATTTATTATTCCTACAAGACAGTGTAATAAGGGCTGTTGTGTTCTTTCCACACCACGTTGCATCCCCATATCTTTTAATGTTACACATAAAAATTGCCTGGCTACAAAGTACACAGGCTGTTGATTGTATATTCATCAGAGAAGCACACAGATATTTACTGCATTTATCATATTCACAGCTTCCCAGAGGGCATTCTTTCACACAAGGACAACCATCTTTCTTTATTTTACTTCTTGCTTAAAAAAAAAAAAATCAATCTGGAAAACAGGGATTTGCATGTGGTTATGGATATACAATCAGCAGAAGGTAGTTGAACCAGAGAACTACAGTTTGTATATGTAAGCATACAAGATATATATAATTCTAAGCAGCTTCTGTTTTCATTTCTAAGATTTAAATGTATAAATACGAGAGTCTGCATGCAAGTTAGGCTACATACACTGAAATGTGTCTCTGTTCACTGGCAGCTTTAAGTAACAGGAGAAAAGACATCCAGTAAAAATTCCTAATAGGCCCCAGCTACTGCCACTTCCATTTTGGGGGCAGAGTCTTTTGGAAACTTCTGCCAATAGCAGCAAACTTAAATAGCAGAGAATGGGGGAGATGCCCTTAATTATAGATCCATGAAAGAACCATATACTATGAGTAAAAATAATAATGCCTGAAAGACTACAGAAACTAGTATGGGTGAATTAGTTCTCAGTCCCTCAAGACTAAAAGGAGTATGATACCCTCAGTGCCTGTAATCAGTATTCTTGGAGAATTGCTTGTTGGGAACTCCAGTTTGATAGGAGAGCAAGTGTGCAGAACAGGAAGTGGGAAGAAAAGAAATCTGTCTCGGCCTAGACAAAAGTCTTTTCAAACTGCCAATCATGCATAAACTAAATGCATGGAGGGGAAAGTAGGATTGCACTGCTAGCCCGGCCTCCCAATTATTTATTGATTTATTACATTTCTATACCACCCCATAGCCAAAGCTGTCTGGGTGGTTTACAAAGTTTAAAAACTCTAAAAATACAGTACACAGAGGTTAAAACCCATTTACCTAAAATCACACAAATAGACCTTGTACGCAAAGGCAACATATATCTAAAACAACTTCAAGCAATAAACAACCATAACCATAAGACAAATCCAGAAGTGATTAAAACTCATCATATGCTGCCAAATGCCTTGGAGAAGAGAAAGATCTTGACCTGGCACCGAAAAGATAACAAAGCTGGTGCCAAGCAGGCCTCATCGGAGAGATTATTCCATAATTGGAGGGCCACACACTGAGAAGGCCCTTTCCCAATATCCATGGGTTCAACAGAAGGCAGGAAAGGGATTTTTATGCTACTAGAGTTGTAGACATTTCTGAGCCAAATTTAAAATGCTGGTTTAAACATATGAAGCATGACTCAGGACCCCAAGGACTGGCTGTTCCCATATAAACCTATCTGGCCCTTCAGGTTAGCTTTGGAGGCCCTTTTCAGTGTGCCCTATCCAAAATAAGTTCAAGGATGTCCATACGGTAATAGGCCTTTTCCATGATAGCCCCATGTTTATGGAACACTCTCCCCAATGAAGCTTGTCAGGTACTGACACTGTCATCTTTCAGTGCCAGAGTTATTTCCACAGGCATCTGGACAGTAGTTACGGCCCAACTGTTGTGGGTTGCTTTTGTGATATTCATTCTAGGCTGTGGGCAGCAAGAGATTGGATGTATTTATGGAAGAACACTTTTCATATTGTGTTGTTTTTAGATTATGTTTTTGTGGTATTTATTTTTATTTGTATCATTGTGCTAATTATGGTTTATATTGATTTTAGGTCTCCTTCTCCCTCTCTTTCCTCTTCCTCTTCCTCTTATTGTAATCATGGATTTCTACATTTTGTGTGTAAATTTCTCTAAGGGTGCTTTTTGCAGTGGTAAGGGAGGCCTTTAATAAATACATAAAATACATGTAGGCTCTTCACACGATGGAGAACCTTGTATAGAGATTAGAGGTGGGACAAGGAAGCATGATATCAATTCCCCCTCTGAGAATTCAATATGTACATAATTTTCACTTGCCAACCTACTTCTCACTTCCATGGTTTGTGAATGGAACTGCAACACTGGGAGAAAGGAGTCATATTTCAACAAGCACTAGCCAGACATCATTATGATGGGTTTTCCACATATGACAGCTAATGATGTGGAGCAGGGCCAGGAAAATACATATTATACTAACCCTATGAGGGCATTCATCCTGACCATGTCAGGGCTAAAAGTTGTAAGGGGATATGTGTACACATGCAAGCCCTATCTCGTCAGTTCTCAAGCTTCCCACATTGAGCCAGGGGGTCTGAAGGGGGCTTCTACCAGGGATGTATGGACTGTGTAAAATCCACACTGTTTGTGTTTCATGGATTGTCAGGCACCTTTTGTTCCATTGTCCTCTCACAGACAGATGTGAATATTATTTTTTTTCAGCATGTGGAAAAATACGCAAATAATTACATAAGGGGTTTCATAAGAATTTATGTAATTTGCCTTAGTGCATAACATTTAGTGTATTATCGCCCACTCCATTCAACCTTTCCTCAGCAGAAACTTGTATATTTTCCGACAAATGAATATGCATACATTTCTGGAAAGTTAAAAAAAAAAAAATCTGAAAGTCCACGGACTGAACACGACCTGAGGGGTTTGCTCCGCAGTGGATTCCACAGGTCGGATTCTTACAAATCCGAGCTCATTTTAGTCCATCTTGAATATCTCCATCATCCCTAGCTTCTAGTAAGGATGGACGAAAGTCCTTTACCTGGTCCTGCAGCTTGCTTCATGGTGGGGAGGAGGCGCTTTGGTTCTCCCCCCGAAGTTCAGGCCAGGGGGAGAGGCGCCCCCTGCCCCACCGAAATTCAGGTTGGGGGGGAGGCGCCCCATCCCTTGCCACCGAAATTCAGGCCGGGAAGGAGCGCCCCGTCTCCCCGGCCGCGAAATAAAAAAGTAATTTTTTTAAAAAACAAACACACGTGATAGGCTACGTAATGATTTATGTAGCCTATCATGGCTAGATTTCCAAAGTCAGCCGTGGTAGGCTTTGTAAATCGTTACAAAGCCGCCAAGAGGGACATTCGAAGGAGGTAAGTCCCATCCCGGGGGGGGTGGGGGGGCGGAGAATTTCACCACCAATTTCGGGGGGCCAAATGCGTTGGCATTCAGCCTCCAAGAGATTCGTGGAGAAATTCTCCACCATCCCTAGCTTCCAGTAGGGATGGCGGAGACTTTCTCCACGAATCATTGGGAGGCCGAGCACCAAGGCATTCAGCCCCCCGAAAGTGTTGGGGAAATTCTCCCCCGGCCCCCCGCCCCCCCCCGGGATGGGACTTACCATGGCCAAATGCCCCTCTTGGCGGCAGGTCCCGGCGGCGGTTCGGCGGCATTTTGTCGGGGGTGGGGGCGGCGGCCGGTCTCCCGACCGGCTGCCGCCGCCACCATTACAAAATAAAAAAGTAAAAAAAACCCCAAAAACACACACCCGTGATATAGGCTACATGACGATTTACGTAGCCTATCACGGCTAGATTTCCAAAGTCAGCAGTGATAGCCTACGTAAATCGTCACGTAGCCTATCACGGGTGACTTTGGGGAAAAAAAAATGCATACGCAAATGGCGGTGGCCCATGGGCGCTGCCAGTTGCATTCCTTATTTTGGCACGTCTAGTCTACGTAAAGATTTACGTAGACTACGGCGAAAATAAGGGTAACGCAAATAGCGTTCCCTTATTTTCTCCATAGTCTACGTAAATCCTTACGTAGACTAGACATGCCAAACTAAGGAATGCAAATGGCGGCGTCCATTTGCATACGTGCTTTTTTTTTTTTTCAAAGTCACCTGTGATAGGCTACGTGATGATTTACATAGCCTATCATGGCTGACTTTGGAAATCTAGCCGTGATAAGCTACGCAAATCGTTACGTAGCCTATCACGGGTGTGGTGTTTTTTTTTTCGCGGCCGGGTAGACTGGGTGTTCCTCCCCGGCCTGAATTTCGGCGGCGAGGTATGGGGCACCTCCCCACATCCAGAATTTCGGCTGGGCAAGGCAGGGCGCCTCCCCCCCCTCGCCTGAACTTCGGGGGGAGAAGTGAAGTGCCTCCCCCCACCGCGAAGTAGGGGTGCACGAAAGTCCCTTACCTGTCCTCGAAGCTTTTCGCGGTGGGGGGGAGGCGCTTCGCTGCTCCCCCCACGAAGTTCAGGCCGGGGGGGGAGGCTTCCCGCCTCGCCCGGCCGAAATTGAGGCCGGGGGGGAGGCTTCCCGCCTCGCCCAGCCGAAATTCAGGCCGGGGAGGAGGCGCCTCGCCTCGCCCGGCTGCGAACTAAAAAGTTTAAAAAAAAAATGCCCCCGTGATAGGCTACGTGACAATTAACGTAGCCTATCACGGCTAGATCTGCAAAGTCAGCCGTGATAGGCTACGTCAATCGTCACGTAGCCTATCACGGGTGACTTTAAAAAAAAAAAGTGCGTACGCAAATGGCGGCCCCCATAGGGAGCCGCCATTCACGTTCCTTATTTGGTCACTGTAGTCTACGTAAATCTTTACGTAGACTATGGCGAAAATAAGGGCAATGCTATTTGCGTTGCCCTTATTTTCGCCGTAGTCTACGTAAAGATTTATGTAGACTACAGCGACCAAATATGGAATGGGAATGGCGGCTCCCTATGGGGGCCGCCATTATCTGTACGCGCTTTTTTTTTTTTTTTAAGTCACCCGTGATAGGCTACGTGACGATTCACGTAGCCTATCACGGCTGACTTTGCAAATCTAGCCGTGATAGGCTATGTTAATCGTCATGTAGCCTATCACGGGGGCGTGTTTTTTTTTCTTTTATTGGAATGGCGGTGGTGGCAGCCGGTCGAAAGACCGGCTGCCGCTCCCGCCCCGGATGAAGACCCGCCGAACCGCCAGCCGGACCCGCTGCCGGGAGGGACATTCGCCAAAGGTAAGTCCCGTCCTGGGGGGGTGCGGGGGGCGGGGGGGCGGAGAATTTCTCCCCGAAACTTTTTCGGGGGGCCAAACACGTTGGCGCTCGGCCCCCCGAAATTTCGGGGAGAAATTCTCCGCCAACCCTACTGCGAAGCAAGCTGTGGGACAAGGTAAGTCCCTTTCGTCCATCCCTAGCTTCTAGACATGTTTGCTTGCAAGTCAGTAGAAGTGCCCTTCAGAACTTTCTCCTTTAACACAGGAAGTTTGGGAGCTGAGCAGACAGGGAAGTTGGGGTGTGTGTGTGTGTGTGTGGGTACATCCCACTTTTAGCCCTTAGATAGGCTAAATGCCTGCATAAAGCATCAATGACATTAGAAGATGGGATAAGTTGAGCTAGATGTTATGGAAGAGGAAGAGGATGCTCATTAAATGGCTGCAGTTTGCAATGGTAGCTCCATTTTGTTTGTAACATAATTTTCCACCCTGGCCCAATAAGTTGAGAGCTTCAGCTATTGGGTAGCATGGAAATGAGTTGAATGCATGAAGGAATGAACTGAAGAAACCAGGTGCTGGGATCACTTCACTGAGGTTTGTTCTCTGTTTGGGAAAACATCTGTATGGGCTGACATGTTTTCTCTGTTTCTTTTACCCAAACACTGTTCTTAAATGTAGCTTCTTCAGCAGCAGTAATTATTTTTTCCTGGTGTGCATAGAAAGAATAATCTGTTTCTCAGTCAGCCCTGTTCGTCATGTTAGGCTTACCCTTGCTGACTTCTCAGTCAGAAACAAAACCTAATTTATTTATCATTGCCTAAAGATGATATGTATTTGAAGGACATAAGGAACTTCTGGACTGCTTATATGCATTCCCTGAACTACTGAATTTCTTGTAAGTTATTAATCTCAGGCTTGCTTATTGCAGTTGTCAAACATAGGCAGAAAGTCATGAAATTTTAATATTTAATTATGTTTACAAAAAAGGTAAATGCACCCAGAAGCTTAAAAGGTCTCAGGAAATACTGATATAATTTAAAGCATGCATTGGCTTCAATGCAAAGGAGGCAATAGAGGAAACAAATATCCATTTTCTTTTAGTCATATTGTGTTTTTTCTTTTTATCTTGGTAAACAGCGAACAGTGGCTGCTTTTAATAAATTATGTGAAAGGATTGGTGAAGTATTTGAGCCATCTATATATTTCAGGAATTGAAATGGCTGTATGCTAAATGCATATGAGAGCTGAAAAATTTAGATTTGTCTTAAGAGTGGGAGGACACAGAGGACAACGCCATGCCCTCCAGTATTTCACACATGAAAGGACCAACTTGGTTGTTGTCACACCCCAATTTTAATTAAAGAATCACTCTCCGAGGCCTTCCCCAACAACTGTTACACATTGCTGCAGACTACTCAGGTTACTGTATTCATTTATTCTGCAACAGCCTGTTCTGTTTTATAAGCAAAGATGGTGGGGTTGTTGTTGTTTTTCTCCCTTGGGGTCAGAGATGTATAATAGATTTTTTTTTAAAATTGTCCTACAATGTATTGTCAATAGTTCCAGACATACTTGATACTTCAGCAGGTGCAGGATGTGAAATGGCAGGCTGTGCAGTACATAGTGCCTGAATGTTCATATGAATCTTCTGGCAGCTGCCAGGGTCCCAGCAACCCAGCACAGCCCATTGCTAATACCTGCCCTGAGCTTCCCCCTTTAATTCTGTTTAACAAAGAAATCTGGCCAGAAGCTCTAAGCAGTGCATGGAAGCTGGGTCTAGCCACCATTAAAATTCCTCAGAATGACCTTGATGTAGCGTCCCTCTGGAGTACAGTGGGAATTTTACACAGTAGCCACCAGAATGGCATTGCTTTGGACACTGTTGCTGCTGTTAGTCCCCACTATCTGCCACTGCCTGCTACCATCCAGTGAGCCTGCTGGATCCCACCCATAGAAGAAGAGGCACCCTAAAGGGCCCTTTGCCCAGGTCCCTCTCAAAACTGGAACCAAACCTGAATGAGATGCACCCCCCACCCCGAACACACACACACACACACACACACACGCACACACTGCAAGAAACTGGGGAGAGGCTCTGGAACCTTCAATTCCCACTAACATTTTATCAAGGCACCCCCCCCCCCAAGGCAAAGAACAGGACAAAATGGGGGATAATGGCTTACCAGGGACAAGGACCCAGAACTAGGGACTTAGGTGGAGCATATGCTGCTTGGCCATACTAGGCCACATGTGTGATGCATTCAAGGAAGCAGCATTTGCCCTCTGGCTTTGTAGCACAAAACTCCCCAAGGGATTTCTACTGTTTATAGTTTTAAAGAGGGGAAAGAAAGGATGAGGAAGAAGCACAGTCCCCAAAATAGAACAATTTGTCTATGCATGCCTGCACACTCAAGAACTGCATCTGCTAGCCCCTTAAGCAGGGCTTGCAGCTGAGACACACTGCAGCTGAGCTCTCATCTCCTCTATTTTAGTTTTCTAAAGAAATCGGTTTTCTTTTCTCTTTTTAAGGGGAGGGTAGAAGGTTCCTTGCATCTGCAGATCCCTTCAAGTTTCTTTTAGAAGCAATGTTTTTATTTGGGCCATTTTTTATTGTCTGATGAAAGCACATGGTTATTTTTAGCCAGCTCAGGACTGTGCATTGTGGCTAGTATTTGCATTGGGATTTTTATGTTCCTCTATATTTTTTCCTCTTAGTGGCAGAAATCACCAGCTATGGGAAGGGCAGTAAACCAACAGCCTAAAATAGTAGAGCATAGATTTTCAACTTGGCATCACTAGCAGTGGAAAACATTTCATGTCTTCAGAATCACAACCATTATCTTCTTCTTCTTCTAAATGACAGCCGCTTCAAGTTTTTAAATTGCTGCATATGGCAGATGTCTCCACCAAGTGAATCATTCATGCAGATTAGGTGGTTTCTGACCCTTCTGGTATGGGGAAAACACTCACCCAGTCTTCCTGGTGAGGTGTTCAACCCCCGGGCCGCGGACCGGTACCGGTCCGTGGCCTGTCAGCAACCAGGCAGCAGGTGTGTGCAAACCCCCCTCACCTTGGGTCTGCGGGGGGGAGGCGATCCGTCCCTCCCCCCCCCGGGAATCCTTTCCAGCCCCAGCTGGCTCCACTCCGTGCTGAGTCCGCGGAGCTGCTGGCCAGCTCCAGCTGCTGGCGGAATTCCGGCCACTGCAACGCAAATGGCGTCCGCTACACAGATGCCATTTGCATCCCTGTTCTACAAGTAATAGGCTACATAAATCTTTACATAGCTGATTACTGAAAAAATAGGGATGCAAATGGCATCTGCATAGCGGATGCCATTTGCATCCCAGAGGCCGAAAGTCCGCCAGCGGAAAAACGCCCCCAGTCCGTGGAAAAATTGGACCGATCCCTGGAGCCACAAATGTTGGGGACTGCTGCTCTACACAATAGAATGCACAGAGAGAGCCACTAAGTGGAACATTATAAAGTAGCCCCAATGTCTGGATGATTTAAATACAGTTCTTACTGGATTTACATTCTGTATTCGGTGTACTTTTGACACTTGTGCACATTAATCCAAACCTGAGAAAAAACATACTGCAAAAATTTCAGCTAACCCTTGCACAACACAGGTAGTCAAACAAACAACAAAGTTCTACCGTGTAGTTTTCAGTAGGGCTGTGCACCACTTTGGCCAGAGGCCTGAACCCCGAGTCGAAGCAGGCTGTTTCGGATCACTCTGTGCCCCTTCTGAGGTGAAGCAGAGGGGGCATGAAGTGACCTGGAGCAGGTGGGGGGCTATCCAAAGCACTCAGTGTGCTTCAGAGCTTCATCCCCCGGCCCAGCCCAGCCCCCGGCACCTCCAGGTCCTTCCCTGAGCTGCCACCATCACCATCCTCACCATTGCCGTCCTTGCTGCAGCCGTCATCACCACCTAGGTGGTGGCGGCGAGGACAGTGATGGCGGCAGAGGAGGAGAAGGTGGCAGCAAGATAAGGGGGTTTGGGCAGGGGCATCGGGGGGTACCCAAAGCGGGGTTTGACATCTGAATCCCACTTTGTGTTTGGGGCCGAGGTGGTTTGCCCCCCCCGAATCTGCCCACGCCGGATTGGGCCCACCTTGGAAGCCGCAAAGTCCAAGTTGGATGAGGGGGTCCCTGAACAGCCCGAGTTTTCAGACACAGATAGTAAGTGCCACAGTCTTCTCCCCTGTTAAAACCATGGGCAACAATAGAACAGGGGGGCAGAGAACATGCCTTTTTGTTGTTGTCTATGAAAGGACTGATAGCTTGTCTGACACATGCACACAAAACCCCCACAGGATATATTGCAAACCGTCACAGACCATCGGATATCAGCTTGGATTGGAAGCAGATGCCAACTAGCTAATATCAACCATGAGTAAACCCATTGGGCAGCATCCAGGATGACATTATTGCTAACAGAAATTATGTTGCACTTCTGTAAACCACCTCTAGTGCAATGCCAATACCGCTTGCTTGTGGGATGGTTTTCCCAGTGATGGGATCATCACTCATCAGAAAATCACGTGGACAAGGAGGGAGCTTTATGGACAGGATGGTGTGCACCTGTCTCATGCAGGGAATGACATATTTCTTTCTGATCTGCAAAGGGTCCTGCGGGAAGTTCTTCTGTGCAGGTGGGGGGAGTTCGAGGAGCAATAGGCTTGTCACTCCCAGTGGCAGCTAGGATGGGAAAAGGAGAACGAGCTTAGGGATGGTGATGTCAGGAGTGCCCTAGCTGCCTCTTACAGTCCCCTCCAATAGCCAACTCAAGACACAGATGACAAGGATTCTTTCCAAGGCTTTATTCCTTTACTACTTAATGACTCTTTCAGATGCTAATCACTAGCAACAAAGCAAGGAACTGCACTGGGGAAGGATAGCAGAGTAGCCTAAGCTCCAGGTAAGGCAGTTGGTCCCCATTTGAAGGAGGAGGGCGGGGAGACTCTGAACTTATGGGCTATGGAGAGGTCTTCCCTCTTACCCTTGGGTCCTCAAGACACAACCATTGTTTTAGCGCCAAGCGGGCACAGCGCCTCCTCTCAGCGCCCTCCATCTGGTGCCGCTCCCTGCATCTGCACCAAGCATCCAGCAAAACCCCCTCCCCTGCTCTCTCGCTGCCAGGGTCACTATCTCTCTCAGGAATTCAGGCAGGAGGAATCTCTCCCTGCCACTGTGCCTGTGAGAGATGAGTGAGCTCCTCTCCCACGGGTTGTTGCTCTTCCTCAGAATCAGAACTGCTCTGGAGCTCTATGGGCTCAGTGTCCACCCTGACAGGTGAGCATTCAGAGGCACCTCATGGTGACAGGTGATGCCTGAGGCCTCCCAAATGGGTTTTGTGGCTTGGCGGGGGGATAAGGGTTGCCTGGGAGACCGACTCACCTCACTCACCCAGGAGTTTTGCGGCTAGGGAGGAGGTGACAGGGGAAGGTCTACCTCCCCCATAAGGGGCAGTCTGGAGGGGCGGTGATACTGTCACGCCACTCCTCAAGCCGGGTATGTTTTCACTCATAAAAGTGCCAGCTAGCTGCTGGTACAGTCAGTGCGTGTCCTAGGTCCTTTGCAGATATTTCAATAAATGTGGCCCAATTTCAATCCAAGCTCTTGTTGTCCATCTCGTTATTACCGCATCTCTGCTCTCAAAAGAAATCTTCAAACATATGCATTAATCTCTTTAATTATGTAAGATAAACAAAACCGTAGCATTTAAAATATGTTCAATAAAAACTGTGCAGACTAAATAGCCCATTGCCAAAACTATGGCCATATATTTCCCAAGAGTTTGCCTGACATGCATTGCAATACTGTTTGTGTTAACTTGGGAGTATGTTCCATTGAGCTCAATGGGGCTTATTCCTAAGTAAGTGTGAATAGGATATCAGCCTTAGATAAACATGAAGATAATTACCAGTGAGGTTGGGAGAGCATTTAGGCCACAAACACAGCAGTTTTACAGGGTGACTCTTATGTTGGCAAATCATGCATCATCTTTTGAGAATACAACCATTGGCATCAATGCTCATTAAACTATATTTCATTTGGTTATTGCTAGCAAGTATAAGCAGACAATAGGGACAGTGTGAGGAACATTAAACTTAAACTTTGGAGTTGGTTTAACAGTTATTCATGTACATTTTCCAACATACAGCCTTTAATAGATGATCTTGCACCAGAAAAAAAGTTAATTGGTACCGATTAAAGCCTATCCATTTTTTTAGTCATAACATTTTGATTCTTTTGATGAAAGATCTATAACCTAATGTCTGACAAATGTAAGTGGATGTTCTGCAGCATTTAAAGGGTTTTTATTCTTCCTGTGTAAGAGCTTAATTGATATATTTTTCAGTTAATGCTCAGAACAGATAGTTCGTACAGCCACTTGTCAAGTACTGCAGTTGACAATCAGCCAAATGGAAAGGCTGGACATTGTTTATCCATTTGATTTTATTACAATGACATCTCCATTTGTTGTCCTCAAATCACTTTGTACTAAAGTCACTTTCCTGTTCCCAAGCATAGAATCTGAAGACTGGTCCATGCAAGGGTTGACCTAGTTTCTCTTCTCTACCACACTGCATATCGTGCAGTGTGAATTCTGAACCAGCTGGCACATACCTACACGTGTTGGATTAGATCAAAATGGGGTGCATGGCCTAACACACAGCAAGGATAGATGTACTCAGCTTCCAGGTTCACCTCCTCCATGTTTCCCATACTCTTCAAAAAGATGTTATATTGTAGGGTGCAATATGAGTTAAAAGCAAAATGCATTTGTCTGTCTGTCACCAAAACACTAGGGCTCTGTATTCGCTAGGGATGGTGGAGAATTCTGCCACAGATTTCAGTGAGGCTAAATGCACTGGTGTTCAGCCCCCCGAAATCTGTGGCAAAACGGCCTGCCGGGACGAGGCTTACCTGGGGCGGATGTTCTGGACGGTGGCGGGTCCAGCGGCGGGTGCGGCGGCAGCAGCTGGTCTTTTGACTGGCTGCTGCGGCCGCCATTGTCGTCCTGGTCTTTGCCGTGATAGGCTACATAAGTATTTACGTAGCCTATCACGGGAAGCCAATAATAATAATAAAAAATGGCATACGCAAATGGCGGCAGCTACAGCGGCCGCCATTTGTGTTCCCTATTTTTTGCCGTTTTATCTTATGTAAATATTTATGTAAGATAAATCGGCGAAAAATAGGGAACGCAAATGGCAGCCGCTGTAGCCGCTGCCATTTGTGTACGCCGTTTTTTTTTTTCCTTCCAAAAGGAAGTTGCCCAGCGGCCGGATTTCCGGCTGTGGGCGGTCCCGGCTGGCGGCTCTGTGGAATCTCTGCAGAGCGGAGCCAGCTGGAGAAGGATTTCGGGGGGAGGCGCGGAGCGCCTCCCCCCCACAGCGAATCGCCTCGTCGAAATGGTAAGTGACTTTCGTACATCCCTAGTATTGGCCCCAGGAGCGTATCCACATCATTTGTAGTGTTAGAGGGGCCTAGAGATTCATAATGCTTGCTTAAGTTCATTATTGGTGCAATTTCCATGCAGATGAGTCAAAAGGCTGATAACAGCCTTTTTGGTGCATTCCTTGCTAATGAGGAGAGTCTTTATCTCTGATGTGCCTGGGAAGCAAAGTCTGTTTACAGGTGGCTGTGCTTGGGAACCAAACACTTCTTGCCAATGCTGAGAATGAATGCTAGGGGCACGTGCTGCTGAAATGCTGCTTATTGCTAACATGTATTGTATGAAACCCATTGTATCCCATGGCTCTTGGTCCAGAGAAGCTGTCTGATCCAACCATTGGGTACACCTGTGTGCTGTAAGTTACCCAATAATGTCTCCTTGTAAGCAAACCCTTGAGTCTGATTTATCACTATCTTGGCACTTCTAACCTAAGAGCTCAACGCCCACTGCCAGGGGCAACACAGGCACCCAGGGATGGTTGGGATATTTTGAAAATGTTTGGGGTTTAGCATATCTTGACTTTGGACATGTGTGTGAACTACATGAGCCTAGTTGTATACCTAATGTTTTGCTAGGTAGTATACATTTAGAGACCCCTTCATGGATCACTGCCTTGTTGTGGTGAAGGGGCTTGCGTAACTCAGTGAAGCCATAAGCTATGCCGTGCAGGGCCACCCAAGATGGACCAGTCATGGCAGAGAGTTCTGACAAAATGTGGCCCACTGGAGAAAGAAATGGCAACCCACTCCAGTATTCTTGCCAAGAAAGCCCCATGGAACGTATCACAAGGCTAAAAGAGATGACGCCGGAAGATGAGCCCCTCAGGTTGGAAGGTGTCCAATATGCTACTGGGGAAGAGCAGAGGGTATTTCCAAGTAGTGCCAGAAAGAGTGAAGCGGCTGGGCCAAACCCGAAAGGACACTCAGCTGTGGATGTGTCTGGTGGTGAAAAGAAAATCCGATGCTGTAAAGAAAAATATTGTTTAGGAACCTGGAATGTCAGATCAATGAATCAAGGTAAGCTGGAGGTGGTCAAACATGAGATGGCAAGATTGAACATTGACATCTTGGGAATCAGCAAACTAAAATGGACAGGCATGGGCGAATTTAATTCAGGTGACCATCATATCTACTATTGTGGCCAAGAATCCCTTAGAAGAAATGGAGTAGCACTCATAGTCAACAAAAGGGTGGGAAAAGCAGTACTGGGGTACAATCTTAAAAATGATAGAATGATCTCAGTACGAATCCAAGGCAAACCATTCAACATCACAGTAATTCAAGTCTATGCCCCAACCACTGAGGCCAAAGAAGCTGAGGTTGATCGGTTCTATGAAGACCTACAACACCTTCTAGAACTAACACCAAAAAAAGATGTCCTCTTCATCATAGGGGATTGGAATGCTAAAGTGGGAAGTCAAGAAATCACCAGGATAACAGGCAGGCATGGCCTTGGTGTACAAAACGAAGCGGGACAAAAGCTAATAGACTTTTGCCAAGAGAACATGCTGATCATAGCAAACACTCTTTTCCAACAGCACAAGAGGCGACTCTACACATGGACATCACCAGATGGTCAATATCGAAATCAGATTGATTATGTCCTTCGCAGCCAAAGATGGAGAAGCTCCATACAGCCAGTAAAAACAAGACCTGGAGCTGACTGTGGCTCAGATCATGAGCTGCTTCTTGCAAAATTTCGGCTTAAATTGAAGAACGTCGGGAAAACCACTAAACCATTCAGGTATGACCTAAATCATATCCCTTCTGAATATACAGTGCAGGTGAGGAATAGATTTCAGGGATTAGACCTGATAGACAGAGTGCCTGAGGAACTATGGATGGAGGTCCATCACATTGTTCAGGAGGCAGCAACGAAATTCATCCCAAAGAAAAAGAAATGCAAGAAAGCCAAGTGGCTGTCTGATGAGGCTTTACAAGTAGCTGAGGAAAGAAGGGCAGCGAAAAGCAAGGGAGAAAGGGGAAGATATATCCAACTGAATGCAGAGTTCCAGAGAATAGCAAGGAGAGACAAGAAGGTCTTTTTAAATGAACAATGCAAACAAATCAAGGAAAACAACAGAACGGGAAAGACTAGAGATCTCTTCAAGAAAATTGGAGATCTCAAGGGAACGTTTTGTGCAAAGACGGGCATGATAAAGGACAAAGAAGGCAGGGACCTAACAGAAGCAGATGAGATTAAGAAGAGGTGGAAAGAATACACAGAAGAACTATACAGGAAAGATCTGAATGTCCCTGATAGCCATGATAGTGCAGTCACTGAACTTGAGCTGGACATCCTAGAGAGTGAAGTCAAGTGGGCCTTAGGAAGCATTAGTAACAACAAAGCTAGCGGAGATGACAGTATTCCAGCTGAGCTATTTAAAATCCTAAAAGATGATGCTGTTAAAGTGCTGCATTCAATATGCCAACAAATCTGGAACACTCAGCAGTGGCCACAAGACTGGAAAAGGTCAGTTTACATTCCAATTCCAAAGAAGGGCAATGCCAAAGAGTGTTCAAACTACCGCACAATTTCACATGCCAGCAAGGTGATGCTCAAAATCCTACAAGCTAGGCTTCAGCAGTATGCGAACCGAGAACTACCGGAAGTACAAGCTTGGTTTCAAAGAGGCAGAGGAACTAGAGATCAAATCGCCAACATTCGCTGCATCATGGAGAAAGCAAGAGAATTCCAGAAAAACGTTTATTTCTGCTTCATTGACTATGGTAAAGCCTTTGATTGTGTGGATCACAACAAACTGTGGCAAATTCTGAAAGTGATGGGAGTACCAGACCACCTTACCTGTCTCCTGAGAAACCTGTACGAGGGTCAAGAAGCAACAGTAAGAACCAGACATGGAACAACCGAGTGGTTCAAAATTGGGAAAGGAGTACGACAAGGCTGCATATTGTCACCCTGCTTATTTAACTTATATGCAGAGTACATCATGAGAAATGCCGGGTTGGATGAATCAGAGGTCGGAATTAAGATTGCTGGGAGAATGATCAACAACTTCCGATATGCAGATGATACCACCCTAATGGCAGAAAGTGAAGAGGATCTAAAGAGCCTCTTGTTGAGGGTGAAAGACGAGAGTGCAAAAGCTGGTTTGAAACTCAACATTAAAAAAACTAAGATCATGGCATCTGGCCCGATCACTTCCTGGCATATAGAAGGGGAAGAAATGGAAGCAGTGACAGATTTTACTTTCTTAGGCTCCAAGATCACTGCAGACGGTGACTGTAGCCATGAAATTAAAAGACGCTTGCTCCTTGGGAGGAAAGCTATGGCCAACCTAGACAGCATAGTAAGAAGCAGAGACATCACCTTGCCGACAAAGGTCCATCTAATCAAAGCTATGGTTTTCCCAGTAGTAATGTATGGCTGTGAGAGCTGGACTATAAGGAAGGCTGAGCGCCGAAGAATTGATGCTTTCGAACTGTGGTGCTGGAGAAGACTTTTACGAGTCCCCTGGACTGCAAGGAGGTCAAATCAGTCCATCCTAAAGGAAATCAACCCTGACTGCTCATTGGAAGGACAGATACTGAAGCTGAAGCTCCAATATTTTGGCCACCTAATGTGAAGAGAAAACTCCCTGGAAAAGACCCTGATGCTGGGAAAGACTGCAGGCAAAAGGAGAAGGGGATGGCAGAGGATGAGATGGCTAGATAGCATCACTGATGCAATGAATATGAACTTGAGCACGCTCCGGGAGAGAGCGCAGGACAGGAAGGCCTGGCGTGCTATGGTCCATGGGGTCACGAAGAGTCGGACATGACTGAACGACTGAACAACAACAACAACAACAAATACATTTAGAGGGACGCATTCAGCAACCTTCTAACTCTTTGGTGCTTTGATATGCATTGTTCCCACAAGCAGGACTGGAAAAACCCAGGCACCTAAATTTCGCTCATAGCATCTCAGACTGCCAATATTTCCCCCATCTCCTTGTAGGACTGGCATGTAAAGCTTCCATATGATTATCTGGAAGGAAGGAAGGAAGGAAGGAAGGAAGGAAGGAAGGAAGGAAGGAAGGAAGGAAGGAAGGAAATCAGTGGCAGCTCCTAAGAAATAGAAAAATATTTCCTGCCATGCCTGCAAGTGTTATTATTCTGTGTTATTCAAAGGAAAGTTCCAACCTATTGTGAATTAGTGCTGGGGCAAACAGAAGCTATTCATTTTCTTCGTAACCTGGGTCATTTCCAAAATCATTGTTTGGGAATCGACTGAAACCATACACTCAGTAGCAAATGTGACTGATTGCCTGACATATATTTTGGTATCAGGTAGCACGGTCATTAATTTAATCCATGTTGTTTCATATAAAAGCATCCACAAATCCTTTTTTTATATGTATGGTGTCTAAAATTTAACCTACAGAAACATCTGGCAAATCAAAGAAAAATCCTTCTTAGGCAAAATGTCTAAGTTGTTTCAAGGGAAGCTAAAAAAGTGTGGATAGGATGATCAAGGTGTCCCAGTAGAGTTTGCATGTTTCTCAGTTGTGATGAATAGTACAATCCTATGCCTAATCCTCAGAAGTAAGTCCTCTGTCAGTGGGGATGATGAGTCCTAGATAAGCATGCAAAGGATTGAAACCTATATGAAAATGAAGGTGAATTTGGAAGTCCCTGTAGAGGGAGAAAAAAACAGCATTTGTGGGATTTCTATGGAAGAGGAAAACATTTAAGTGAGACTAGCAAAATTTCTCAGGAGACTTTCACACACAAATGGGTGTTTCCCACAGTTATCAGCTATTTCTGATGATGGGAGGAATTATTTATATGAACAGCATCTATTGATTACCTTCCTGTGGAACTCCCTGACTCTGGAGGTCAGGCAGGCACCAACGTTGTGTTTCTTCCAGCACCTCCTGAAGACATTGTTATTTCAGGAAGCCTTCCTTGACTGACCAGCCGTGGTTTATTAAATTTGGTCTTATCAGAACTTGTTTCTTTTAAAAATGTTTTAATTGTGTTAACATGGTGTTTTATTCTTTTATCTTTGCTGTTCATCACTCCAAAATCTTTTCATGTGTAACAGGATATAAATATTGTAAATTAAATAAACAAACAAACAATTTCCCTATTTATTTTGCCCCAGTCCGCAGGACTACTGATAAGTAGGGATGGATAAGCACCCTCCCTTTTGGGTTCTCTGGGAGCCCATCTAGCCCCTGCCCCTGCTTGCTGGCCCTCCAGGCTGTACTAGAGCCCCCTCCCCCCTGGAACTTACCTGGGCCCATCCGTCTCTGTCTCAATCACTACATTTAAAAAAAAAACATGGCAATCAGCAGCCCATGAACATATACTCGTTTCATACTGCTATTTTGCATATAAGTCTATGGGGACGGGCTGCCGATCACTATGTTCTTTAAAAACATGGTGACTGAGACAGACAGATGGGCCTGGGTAAGTTGCAGGCTGCTTACTGAATGTGGGAGGGCGGTCTGGGAATGGCAAGCGGGGGTTGGAGGGCTCAATGGGCACAGCTCGGGGAGTGTGGGTGCCGGCAGTCCGACAGATTTGAGGACCGAAATGTGTGCCTGCGCCATCCCTACTGCTAAGGATTATATTAGAAGGATATATGTTTTAAAAAACAATTTCATTATTTTTTGGTATAAATTATGAGCATAAATATTGCTTTCAAACTTGACACACCTGAGAAAAATGACATCCTTGTGTCCTCTACTGGTCTTAAGCTTATATTGACTTCTAATCTGATACAATATGACAAAGGTTTATTGGAGCTGTGGTGCGCTTTGGATAGATAAGGGCACAATCGTATGGGTTGTGCTCCTGATAGAGGGCTTCACCTTTCATTGCCCTGGCCTGCTGACAAGAATCAGGCAGGGTGAGAGGAGATCAGGGCTTGCTCAAGATACAAAATGCAGCCATATGGGCCTCTAAGCCCATCTAGCTGACTTACCTTTCAGTGGGTAGGGAGGGTACCATAGGATACTGCATATCCTGGCCTCTCCTCTCCCCTCCCCACCCACTAGCATGCCCTCTTTTCTCCTTCTCTGATTTCTCTTACAAGATAGCAGTTGCAAGATTTCCATGGCATCTGAGAGGTGGGGAGGGAAGATCCATGATCAGATCTCCTCCTCCATGTTTGTATCTCTGTCTGCAGGCATGGAGGAGGAGATCCACAGCATCCTATTGCACCCCAGATGCTGTTTAGGGGCCATGGGATTGCTCTCTAAGTTAGTGTTTAAAAACCATGACATCATCTTACAGTGCAATGCATGCACGTCTACTCAGAAGTAAGTGCCACAGAATTCAACGGGGCATACCCCCCCCTGTATATGATTGCAGCCTAAGTGACTCTTTTAGTTATGAACTGCTCTATGTAACTTCTAAAATGGACTTCTATTCAGTCCCTGAAGAACTTCCATTTTGTCTGGACTTACTCTGAATTTATTATAATTATATATTATAAGATTCAGAAGAACAAAGCAGCTTTTACAAAAGCTACTGAGTAGTCTATAAGCATATAAGGAGAGCTATGCTGGATCAGACCTAAGGCCTATCTAGTCCAGCATTCTATTCCCACAGCAGCCAACCAGATGCCTATGGGAAGCCCACAAGCAGGACATAAGCACAACAGAACATTCCCACTTCTGTTGCCCAACAGCTGGTATTGAGAGGCATACTGCCTCTGATACTGGAGGTAATATGTAGCCAACGATACAGTGTCTTCATCTCTCTACACTTTATCACTGCCTTTTCTAATGCACCTGAACTTTGACAAACTTACGTCATACATTTCCATGGTCACTACACTAATAGCATAAGCATAGCTCCTCTTATGGAAATATAGACATATAGTGTGCTTCTAGCACTACCTATTATTTGGTTTATTCAGTTTCTTGCTGTTTATGCTAAGATCCCCTAGATTAAATAAATATCTGTTGACAGAAGTATTTAATAAAGTACATGACCTACCATACGGAACCTTCTATCATAACAGATATTCTATTATGAATATTATGAACAAGAAATTCTATTATGAACAAAGAAATGGATTGTCTTCTGCAGAAGAAGCATGGCATTTGAATTTCATGAGCTGGTCAATAAAGTCACCAAGACACATAAATATA
Source organism: Heloderma suspectum (assembly GCF_057233095.1). NCBI lineage: Eukaryota > Metazoa > Chordata > Lepidosauria > Squamata > Helodermatidae > Heloderma > Heloderma suspectum. The sequence continues at coordinate 53,073,954 of NC_139460.1, read as the reverse complement.
AAAACCTAGCAATTTAACAAAGACATTTATCATAGTTTTCATTACTCAAATTAGGAAATAACTTTCAACTCTCATTAAAGAAAACATCATTCATAACCGGAGAAATCTGTCTTTACTAATGGACATCCATCCTACTCTTTTTCTTTCTCGGCTTCCCTCCTACTTAATTCCTTAATTATTTGGATACTAGAGATACTGAAATTGCCACTGGCAATACATTTTCTTATGGAAAAACCATGATAAAGATCTAGCTCATAAAACACGACACACTGACACAGGTTTCAGCAATGACCTTATTAATGCATCAGTTAATAACCTGAATGGGTAGTCTACTCTTGAATTCTTAGCAAGTAGGACTAACGAAAAAGGTGCATGTCAAGAATACTATATCTAAGTTTTCATGGGCTCTTAAATATCAAAACTAAAGGAATTAATTGATAAGAGAACTGACCTCAATGAGCAAGGGAACAAGAGGGCAAAATATTAAGAGCTTCATCTAAACTCAGCTGTCCCTTTAGAAATTAAGGATAGTTCATCTCAAAAAGAATGCTATTCAGCAGTGTTCAGTAACTATCAACATTAAATGATGACTCCGTGAGACATTTTTCAATGCATGCCTTCATGTCCCCAAAAGCTGATCATTATATAGTATTACATTATGGTCCAGTTTGGACATAATACTAAATTATGCTTTAGCATTATGTGAACAAGCAGCAGCAAGCCACTAGCTCATGCACTTCCCTCCCCCCTGCCATATGACCACAAGGAGGAGATTTAAACTAACCAAAGTTTCTTGTTATGCCCAAACAAAGAACTCTGGTTAGTTGAAATTATTACTTGTTAAAACAAGCCTGGATCATAAACCAATTGGATCTTAGCTTATTTCATTAAACCATATTTTAAACTAAGCACAGCATGTCCTTTTCAGCTGTAAAGATAAAATACCAGAAACAGATACTTCCGATATCCTCCTTGCAACTGTGCCAGAAAAGGAGATGTGGGGGAGCATGCAAGCCCAAAGCTATTTCAAATAGCTTTAGGGCACAGTCCCATGGCCGCTATTCAGCAGCTAGACGGCCATAGGATAGGTCGGTTCCTGGGAACTGACCTTGGAGCCTGTGCTCTGAGGGCAGTTCCAGGATAACCAACCCACACCCCCTCCCACACCACCTCGTAGGCAGCGCAGATTGGCCCCGAGCTCCGCGCTCAGAAGAGCAGTGTGGAGAGATGAAAATGGGGCATTCACGGGAGAGGGGCAGGGAGGTTGGAAATGCCGGTATGACACATCCTATGTGTCATCCGGCCACTGTTCCCCACACTCCGAGGTCCCAAACCTAGATGGCTGAAATTGGCTGTCTAGCTGTGAAAGCAGGGCAGGGGGAGCAAGGAGGAGATCTGCTCCTCACCACTCCTCCTGCCCTGCACTGGATAGGCAGTTGCCCCTGGGCTCAGAGGCAACCATCAATCCAGATTGCTCCCTTAAACTGGATCAGTTTCTCAGTTGTACAAATTTTCTTGCAAGCCATCACCTTACTTAATTTTATATATATATATGTATATATATATATATATATACACACACACACACACACACATACATATATACACACACACACACACACACACACATGTGCATATATATATATATATATATATATATATATATATATATATATGCACAACTCATTAACAATGTCCTCTGGGTAGTTAACAGTAAAAATAAGAATCATTTAAAAAAATCAACTTCTGGCAGGCCAGGGACGTTAGTTAACTTAAAGCTTTTGCTTCCACTTTTAAGATAAAGTGAAACAGTGTGATTCCACTTGTTCCCACTAATGATAGTTAATGATGCACTGAAGTGTGTAGTTAGTTAGTCAGCTCGTTGGTTGAAACTTGTTTGTAGGGATGTATGAGAAATTCAGTTCAGTTCAGTTTTGTTAGGGATGTACGAAAGTCACTTACCTGGTCTTGCAGCTTGCTTCGCAGTGGGGGGGAGGCGCTTCACTTCTCCCGCTGAAGTTCAGGCCGGGGGGGAGGCTTCCCGCCTCGCCCAGCCAAAATTCAGGCCGAAGGGGAGGCTTCCTGCCTCGCCCGGCCGAAATTCAGGCCGGGGAGAAGCGCCCCGTCTCCCCGGCCACAAACTTCAAAAGAAAAGTAAAAAAAAAAAAAAAAGCCCCGTGATAGGCTACGTAACGATTTACATAGCCTATCACGGCTAGATCTGCAAAGTCAGCCGTGATAGGCTACGTTAATCGTCACGTAGCCTATCACGGGTGACTTTTTTTTAAAAAAAGTGCGTACGCAAATGGCGGCCCCCATAGGGGGCCCCCATAGGCCCAACAATAATAGCGTTGCCCTTATTTTCGGCATAGTCTACGTAAATCTTTACGTAGACTACAGGGACCAAATAAGGAACATGAATGGCAGCTCCCTATGGGGGCCGCCATTAGTGTACATGCTTTTTTTTTTTTAAAGTCACCCATGATAGGCTATGTGACGATTAATGTAGCCTATCACAGCTGACTTTGCAAATCTAGCCGTGATAGGCTATGTAAATCGTTACGTAGCCTATCACAGGGGCGTTTTGTATTTTTTACTTTTCTTGTAATGGTGGCGGTGGCAGCCGGTCGAAAGACCGGCTGCCGCTCCCGCCCCTGACGAATACCTGCCAAACCGCCGTCGGGACCTGCCGCCAGGAGCGACATTCGTGAAAGGTAAGTCCCATCCCGGGGGGGGGCGGGGGGGCGGAGAATTTCTCCCCGAACAACCTTCGGAGGACCGAATGTGTTGGCGCTCGGCCCCCCGAAGTTTCGGGGAGAAATTCTCCCCCATCCCTAGTTTTGATCAGGATTTACCCAGTTCGTACCTTCCAGACTGAAAAGAGTCTCCGATGCAATCTTTGGTCAAAGTTTGTACATTACTGAGCTTGCGATGTGACCCACACAGACCCCCCCCAAAAAAATGTGTTTGACAGCACGCATACATTGGAAAATGCACACACACAAATGGGTACTTTAGAAAATTATGCACACATATGCTTTAATCAACGGGGAAAAAATTGCATGCATTTCAAAAGTCCACACAATTGATGCGTACAGTTGGGAAAATGTGCACAAACATTTGGATGGTTTTTCATGCAAAAAGAAAAAAAGAAAAAGCTCGCAATCTCTGATACAGATGAGTCAGAACTGATGGAATTTAGAGAACTTCAGCAGACGGCCCTACTTGTTCATTTATAATGCTCACCTTCGTAGTGAGCTTGGATTACTGCCTTATGAATTCATTATTCAATTTGAAATCTTTGAAGCCTGTGCAGTCTGCATCTAAATTATGAAAACAGAAGGAGGTGAGCATCCAAAGTAAATCACAAAGAAGAGAAACAGGTTCTTAGGATACCAAAAAAAAAGAAGAAAAAAAGTAGGAAGCCCCAATGCATTACGGCCTTTTCCCATTTTTAGATCTTCTTCAGGGGGCTGCAACATTAATGGTAATAAAAATTACAAATAGGACAACACACATAATTAAAACATTACTAAAATACAAATTGCCACAGGGGCTTATACTTGTAAAAACCATATAAAACCTGCTTTTTTACTAACAATAACATATAAGTTCAAACTTACTAGAGAAAAAAGTCTGCAGAATTCTTTCACAAAAGATTAAGGATGGACGAAAGTCCCTAACCTGGTCCCACAGCTGGCTTGGTGGTGGGGGGGAGGCGCTTCGGTTCTCCCCCCAAAATTCTTGGTGGGGGGGAGGCGCCCCGCCCCTCCCGGCCAAAATTCAGGCCGGGGGGGCGCCCCATCCCTCGCCATCGAAATTCTGGCCAGGGGGAAGCGCCCCGTCTCCCCAGTCGCAAAATAAAAAAGTTATGGGGGGGGGAAAAACACGTGATAGGCTACGTAATGATTTACGTAGCCTATCAAGGCTAGATTTTCAAAGTCAGCCATGATAGGCTACGTAAATTGTTACATAGCCTATCACTGCTGACTTTGAAAAAAAAAAAAGCACGTACGCAAATGGTGGCGCCCATGGGCGCCGCCATTTGCGTTCCTTATTTAGGCATGGGTAGTCTACGTAAAGTTTTACGTAGACTACGGCGAAAATAAGGGCAACGCTATTTGCGTTGCCCTTATTTTCGCCGTAGTCTACATAAATCTTTACGTAGACTACCCGTGCCCAAATAAGGAATGCAAATGGCGGCGCCCATGGTCGCCGCCATTTGCGTACGCGCTCTTTTTTTTTCTTTCAAAATCAGCAGTGATAGGCTACGTAAATCAATATGTAGCCTATCACGTTTGTTTGTTTTTATTTTATTTTACTGGGAAATGGCGGTGGCGGCAGCCAGTCAGAAGACTGGCCGCTGCCCCCACCATTGCCGAAACGCCGCCAAAACGCCGCTGGGACCCGCCGCCGAGAGGGACATTCGGCAGAGGTAAGTCCCATCCCGGGGGGGCGGAGGGGCGGAGAATTTCCCAACCGATTTTGGGGGGCCGAATGCATTGGCATTTGGCCTGCCAGAGATTCGTGGAGAAATTCTCCGCCATCCCTACAAAAGATTGTCGCCTATGCCAGTCTACTGGCAACTGCAAAAGATGTTTCTTGAATCTTATCTTATACTCTTTTGTCCATTTTTTCAAGCTTGATGAGGTGTTTCCATGTTGATGTAATCCTGCCAAGGTCTCCAAACTGAACTGTGCTGTGATAGTTGGGAGTGTGTGTAAATTAGGGACACCCCCCCACTCTGACTTTAAAGCCACTTCATGGCTCCAAGGTGGGCCTGATTCGGTTTGGGCTGATTTGAGGCCCCCCTGACCCAACTTGGCCCCTAACCTGAAGAGGGATTTGGTTGGCTGAATCCCACTTTGCCCCCCCGATGTCCCCGCACAAAGCCCCAGCTCCTTGCCTGCATTGCCGGCACCACTCCCTTCTCCTTCTCCCCCTCCACTGCTGCTGCCATCTCGTCTTCCACTGCTGCAGCCACTGCCTCTGCCATCATCTCCACCACCAGCTCCTGACCTCTTCTTGCAGGGAGACCTGGTGTGCATCCAGGGGCCAGGAGCTGCTGGTGGCGGCCGCAGCATTGGAGGAGGCAGCCATAATGGTGGCAGTGATGGTGGCAGCGGTGATGGCAGCAGAGGTGGCGGCAGAGATGGCCATGATGGGCAGCTCAGGCAAGGACCTGGAGGTCCTGGTACAGCTGGGCAGGGGTGGCGAAACTCTGAGGCACACTGAAGTGCTTCGGAGGGCCCCTGACCGACTCTGGGTCACTTCATGCCCCTTGCGCTTCACCTCAGAAGGGGCATGAAGTGGCCTGAAGTGGTCTGCTTCGACTCGAGCTTCAGGCCTAGGGATGTCAGAGAATTTCACCACGAATCTCGGGGAGGCCAAATGCCAGCGCATTCGGCCCCCCAAAATTGGTGGCGAAACGGTCTGCCCCCCCGCCCCCCCGGGACGGGACTTACCTTGGGCGAATCCTCCTGGTGGCGGCGGCTCCGGCGGAGGTTCGGCGGCGGTTCGGCGGGGGCGGCTGCGGCGGCTGGTCTTCCGACCAGCTGCCGCCGCCACCATTTCCAGTAAAAAACAACAACAACAACAAAAGTGATAGGCTACATAAAGATTTACGTAGCCTATCACGGCTAGATTTTTAAAAAATACTGTGATAGGCTACGTAAATGTTTATGTAGCCTATCACGGCCGAGTAAAAAACAAAAAAAAACCCCGCGCATACGCAAATGGCAGCGCCCATGGGCGCCGCCATTTGCCTTCCTTATTTTGGCACGTGTAGTCAACGTAAACATTTACATAGACTACGGCGAAAATAAGGGGAACACAAATAGCGTAGCGTCTACGCTATTTGTGTTCCCCTTATTTTTGCTGTAGTCTACGTAAATGTTTATGTAGACAAGGTGTGCCAAAATAAGGAACGCGAATGGTGGCGCCCATGGGCGCTGCCATTTCCGTACGCGCGGGTTGTTTGTTTGTTTTTTACTCCGCTGTGATAGGCTATGTAAACATTTACATAGCTTATCATGGCTGACTGCAGGGACGCAAAAGGCAGCGGCTACAGCTGCCGCCATTTGCGGCCCGGCCGGCCAGGATTCAGGGGTGGAGGGACAGAATGCCTCCCCCCCGGCCAGAATTTCGGGGGGGAGGGACGGAACTCCTCCCCCCCAGCCAGAATTACGGGGGGAGGGACGGAGTGCCTCCCCCCCACCGCGAATCAAATTTCATTCGAGGTAAGTGACTTTCGTACATCCCTATCAGGCCTCAGGCTAGTACACAGCCCTAGTGTATATAAGGATGTCAGAGAATTCTGCCATGGACTGAAATGGGATCGAATTCCCTTCAGTCTGTGCCACGGAATCCTCTACAGAACGGCACCACGAGGTCCTGCGGAGCCAGCAGTCATGCGGCTTTGTTTTTGTCATCTGCACAGAGTCGCGAAATTTTCATAAATAAAAATGCAAGGTAGGATATTTCGATAATAAATATGTAAGTTGGTTTTTTTTTAAAGAATTATGCTCACCGCCTTGTTTGTGGGTGTTCTTTTTCAGTTGAAATTCTCCGTCTCTGTTTACTTTCAGCCAAAACAATTCCTCCTCCCTGGTAGGGGTGAACGAAAGTCACTTACCTTTTCTCGCAGCTTTTTCGCGGTGGGGGGGAGCGCTTCGCTGCTCCCCCCGCGAAGTTCAGGCCGGGGGGGGGAGGCTTCCCGCCTCGCCCGGCTGAAATTCAGGCCGGGGGGGGAGGCTTCCCGCCTCGCCCGGCCGAAATTCAGGCCGGGGAGGAGGCTTCCCGCCTCGCACGGCCGCGAACACGAAAGTAAAAAAAAAAAAAAAAAAGTCCCCTGATAGGCTACGTGACGATTCACGTAGCCTATCACGGCTAGATCTGGAAAGTCAGCCGTGATAGGCTACGTGAATCGTCACGTAGCCTATCACGGGTGACTTTAAAAAAAAAAAAAGCGTGTACGCGAATGGCGGCCCCCATAGGGAGCCGCCATTCGCGTTCCTTATTTAGTTGCTGTAGTCTACGTCAATGTTTACGTAGACTACGGCGAAAATAAGGGCAACGCAAATATTTGCGTTGCCCTTATTTTCGCCGTAGTCTATGTAAACATTGACGTAGACTACAGCGACCAAATAAGGAAGGGGAATGGCGGCTCCCTATGGGGGCCGCCATTATCCGTACACACTTTTTTTTTTTTTTTTAAAGTCACCCGTGATAGGCTACTTGACGATTCACGTAGCCTATCACGGCTGACTTTGCAAATCTTGCCGTGATAGGCTACGTGAATCGTCACGTAGCCTATCAGGGGACGTTGTTTATTTTTTTCTTTCATTGCAATGGCGGGGGCGGCAGCCGGTCGAAAGACCGGCTGCCGCTCCCGCCCCGCTCGAACACCGGACGAACCGCCAGCCGGGCCCGCCGCCGGGAGGGACATTCAGGGAAGGTAAGTCCCGTCCCGGGGGAGGGGCGGGGGGGCGGAGGATTTCTCCCCGAAACTTGTTCGGGGGGCCGAACACGTTGGCGCTCGGCCCCCCGAAGTTTCGGGGAGAAATTCTCCGCCATCCCTACTCCCTGGGGCTTCCCAAAACAAGGCTGCCCTAGATGTGCCTGAGCGATACACTCTTTGTTTAAAGCAACGCTGTTTGGAAGGAAGGAAGGAAGGAAGGAAGGAAGGAAGAAAGAAAGAAAGAAAGAAAGAAAGAAAGAAAGACAGACAGACAGACAGACAGACAGACAGACACAACCTTTCAAAATTACCATGTCGGTCTGGAGCCCTGCACGAGTATTATTCCCCCTGCTAGGCTTTCTATTTCCACATCCAGCCTTGTTGGTGACATGGTGAGGCTAAAATGGAGAGGAGAACCAGCTCTGTGCATGTCTACTCAGAAGTAAGTCTTACTGAGTTCAATGCAACTTACTCCTACACATGTCAGCACCCCACTTGCCCCCAGCTCAGCTTTGTATTTTCACATCCAGCTCATGAGCAAACCTCCTGTTAGTTATCTCAGAAGACCCTTGGGTGAATGGGGGGGGGTTTCAGGGCAACAGCTGGATGGAGGGAGATTACACACACACACACACACACACACATAATGGAAGAATATAGTTCTTCATATTCCCTGGTATGTTTATTCCTCATTTTGTCCATTCCCTGAGCATGTGCAGTGTGCTTTTTATTCAAACAAAGAGAAGGTTGCTGATCTTTCCCTTCATGCTGCATTTGTACAAGTGAAGTGTGACTGCTTCAGAAAGAACTTTCCATTATACTGTCTCTTTTTCTTCATGAATTTCATATAACAGAAGTATGATGTAGTGGTGAGAGTTCCGCCCAACATAAGTATTTACTTAGCCTATCATGGCAAAAGACAGCCATGCAAATGGTGGCCACTACGACGGCCGCCAATTGTGCCTGCAGCAGCCTGGCAGTGGCCGGGAGACCAGCTGGAGCTGCTGTATCTGCTGCTGGAGCCGCCGCCGCATCCACCACCAGGTAAGCTCCGTCCCGGGGGGATTCCGTGGGGTGGGGGGGGAGGCAGTTCCTCCACAGATTCTGGGGGAGTCACTGGAGTCTGTGGCGGAATTCTCTGACATCCCTATCACATTCTATAATTTTGGAGGTATACTTAGCTGCAGTGTCTACATAGGTGATGGCCCCTAACATGGAAGCACCTGTCAAGATATTGACTAAACTTCTGTTGTGTTCTTTAAATTCGTTCCTTATCAGAAAATTTCTGATATTCCTGGTTCTTTTAAAAGAAATCAGTGGTTTCTCTTGGCAACCTGAAATATGCTGTATTGTATGCCAATATCTTTTTATGCTCCCTTGCAATTTTTTGGTAATATGGTCAAATGTTAAAGCACAGTTGATTTGGTCTGAGAATGTTCTGTTTGTATCAACTAACAGCTCAGCCCATGGTCTTTTTTCTGCCTTTTTAAAGTACTGTGTTATTATAGGCTCAGGGTATCCCCTTTCCCTGAAATGCATGGAGAGAATGTGTGATTCTTCTCTGAAATCTGATTTGTTGGAACAGTTTCACTTGAGTCATAGAAACTGTCCATATGGAAGGTTATTCCTTAGGGAGCTGGGGTATGAGCTATCATATTTTAAATACGCACAAATGTCAGTGGGATTTCTATAAATTGTAGTAGCAACTTGTTTCCCCTCCTTTCTTACCTTGAGAGCTCAAAAGTGAACTTCCAGGGTGTTAGAATGAATATCATATTTGATGTGTTCATCCCTGCTATTTACCCACATTATGAATTGTTGTAGTTCCTCCTTGCTGCCTCTCCAAATGGTAAATATAGCATCAATATACCTCAGCCATATCAAAAAATTTGTTGTATATTGGCCCTCAGGTGAAAAAAGTTATTTTTTCATATTCTGCCATATACAGGTTGGCTACTTCTGGGTCCATACAGCAGCCCATGGCAACCGCCTAAATTTGCCAGTAAAACCTATTATCCATTTGAAAATAATTTTGGATTGCTGCCTTATGAATTCATTATTAATTTTGAAAGCTTTGAAGCCTGTGCAGTCTGCATCTAAATTATGGCATTTCTGTGCATGTTCTGGGTTTGCTGAATTAATAGCCCTCAAAACTAGCCTGGGTGCTCCAGCAAGGCATCCACCTTGAATCTTCTTTCTTCGTCGTTGTGGCTCTGGCTCCAAGAGGAGAACATGGCAGTGCCACGCATCTCTCCTCCATACTGAACTGATGGTGTGTAAACATCACATAGAAAGCTCACATGAAAACAACCAATCAGGAAGGTGTACATAATGTGGTGATGCATAATGCCATGAAGCATTACATGATTTCAAACTACAGCTCCCAAGATGCAGTCCGATATTGCATATACTCAAAAACTCGTATATACAGAATGGAATCCCAAATTAAAGGAGAACTCTCCTCTGAGGTTATACACATGACTGTTTTATTTTCTGAGGAAATAACAAACTCATCAGGGGTATGTTTGCCTGTCACTAATCATAGTTTTTTAAAACCACAGTTCCCTAAGTTTGAACTTCACAGGGAACTATGGTTTGTTTAAAACCAGAAGCAAATGCTTTAAATCTCCTCCTCATAGGCACAAAAGAGGAGAAGTTGCTGCAGGGGTGGGGGTGGGGGAGATGCACAAGCCCAAGGATCAATGTGGCTTGTTCATGTAGCGAGGAACCATGGTTTCTCATTCAATCCAAACTGGGCTGTGGAGTCTGTACTTATTACTCTATCAAGCCTCACTATCTTGGCCTGAGAAAACCAGGTCCCAGGATCCAAATCTTCACTGAAAACTAATTTCAATCAACACCTTAAATTTCATAGTTACTCCATAAGCTGGCCCAAGAGAAATCCAATGAAACAAAAACATCACTAAACTAAGGATTGCTTAGCACACTACAAATAAACAGGACAAGCAGTGGAGCTCAACAGTGCTTTGTGTAAGGAACAGTGAACAGGGTGGCATATTATAGAATGAATCTCATTTTCAAAAGTCATTTTAATGTCAAGTGTTTCCACAAACTGTATCTGAAAAATAATACCATGGATAATAAAAGCATTGTAGATAATGTGGAGAAAATAGCCAGGACTAGTAAGCTATTTTCTTCAGTCATTTCAGTGCAAGAGCCAGTGCATGAAAAGAATCAGAAAACAAATCAATAAGTAGACAGGTTTGTATATATTTATTTTAAGGAGGCTTAACTGCAAGGAGCTAATAGTCAAAGCCTTTTTCAGTATGTGCTAGCTGGTCATGTCAGAACTTATGTGGAATGTTCTCAGCTGGGGATTCTGTGTTATGAAAAGAAATTGCTGAGAATAGAAGTGCATGAAAAGCATCCATCAGATTTATATGAATTCTGGAGAATATTCTCCAATGCCCATTAAACAGCATTCCTGTTTGTTGCACAGCTCCCTGAGAACTTAAAAAACAACAGGTGTCCCTTCCTGTGCAGTGCTCTGGCTTCAGTGTGGGAATTAGTATTGCCACCACAATTATGCCAAAAGCAAAATTCAGTGGGAATTGGTGGTAGCTGGGGAAAAGAGTCCTCCTCAGGCAGAACGTTGGACGACTTCTGAGAGAAGCCTGGTCAGGTGATGACAGGACTAGTAAATGTTATTTGGGCCTTTTACAGGGCCTGTTACAGTGTGAATATTTTGAGGAGTGCAGCTTATATTCTCTTTGAAAATAATTATGAAATAATTATGAGAAAAACTACAGTGACAAACTTAAAATAAGCATATGTGGTTCATGTGGATCATATGGGGGAGATGAAAACATTGCTGTGCAAAGGTGAAGAATCTTCTCTGCTGCAATTCTACAAAATGTTGGTCAGGCTAAAATATGACTTGGGTGTGATAATAAGCACCTAATCCTATCTTCTTTCATCTTCATAGCATGAGAATTAGAGAGAAAACTTAACATTCCAATACCTTAACTTAGAGTAGTATTAAGATCTGAATTAACTGATAGTCCAAAACCTTTTAAGCATTACCTTTGTAATCTCAAAATGGAAATTGCACAAAAATCACTTGACTTGCTGGAGTTTGTGGGTTGATTGCAGAGTAGGAATAGGAACAGTAACTTGCCTGTGATTAGGGATGTATGAAAGTCACTTACCTTTTTGAAGGGTGACATTCACGGTGGGGGGGAGGTGCTCCATACCTCCCCCCGAAATTCTACCCTGGCCAGCTCCGCTCCTCGGTGACTCTGCAGAGCCGCCGGCCGGGTGCATCTGCACGGCAGGTCTGCGGATGCAAATGGCGGCTGCTACACCATTTGCGTCCCTGCTCTGAGCCGTGATAGGCTATGTAGATACTTACGTAGCCTATCACAGCTTGCCAGGGATGCAAATGGCGGCTGGTGTAGCGGCCTCCATTTGCAGCTGCAGCCCAGCTGCGGCTGGAGCCGCTGGAGCTGCTGCTGCCGCCGGAGCCAGGTAGGCTCTGTTTCGCCAGGCTTTTGCAGGGTGGTGGGGCGGGTTGCTCCATTCCGCCATGGATTCCAGGGGGCCAGATTCACTGGAATTCGGCCTCCCTGGCATCCGTGGCGGAATTCTCTAACATCCCTACCTGTGATTAATATAATATACAGTTAGTAAAGTGTGATCATGGAGGTCAAAGGGTGCAGAACGTTTTGAACGTACCCTAAACCTTACTCGCTACAGGATGCATACTGGCTGCTCAAAGTGTAAATGCCATATTTTGTAGTACATACTTTCTACTCTACATGGAGATTTATCTCTTTGTAGGACATCATAAGTTGAATCAGCCATTCTATAAGGCCATGTTTATTTACTAACAATCCTCCTGCAAAGATTCAGAAATCTGGGAAGTGGTGAGCATAGCCACGCTGGCATTTGCATGCCTTTCCATGTGACTGCAGCTTCCATACTGTACATTGTAAAATGGCAACTGTATCACAACTTCTCATAATGTGATTTCACTCTCAGATATTACAAAAAAAAAGGAACTTAGCAGTCATGTAAAGGACTCAAAGCTTCAATAATTCCCTGTTCAGCAAGTAAGGCTTGTGGATAGAGGTGGACGTATCAGTCTAGTTTCATTGTGTCAGTTTTGCATGTCATGGGGAAACTGCTCCTTCACTTCAATCACACCTATGGTTTTTGTTTTGTTTTGTTAGCAAATGCTTATATTTCAGGGCATAAGGAACTCCCTGTCCCTGTAAGTCAAAGTTCCACAAGATGACCCTTTTCTACTGCCACCAATTCTCCTGTAATACTTTAAAGCCCCCTGGTAGCTCGTATAAGAGGCTTAGGCATGAGATAGGCACCAATATTAGACACAAGATTAAACAATAGGGGTTCAGCCTGTGTCCCTCAGTGATTTACATCACTCCATGAGCATCCATCCTAGTTTTGTAGCTATTTATCAGTATTGCTCTGGGGGCTTTTCACCTTATCTTGCAACTACTTACTATGATCCCTAAGAAAAGGGGGTCGGATTCTGCATCTACTGACTTGAATGTTCTTATGATGTAACAAGAGTTAATAATTTCTACAGGTACTATATTTCTGTGGCCATGTTGTTTATTTGGGATGAAAATAGGAGAAGGGAAACATCCCTCCTGACAGAGGGGACAACGCCTGTGGCATTCAAACTATCATGACATTTGAATGGTATATTCTTATTATCGAAACCCACTGACAATGGCTACAGTGTGTTTATGGCAAAGTTTGCCATATATGTGTGTGTGTGTGTGTGTGTATATATATATATTCGCTATTTCCTAATGTTTACTGTCCAACTACAGTCCAAAAGAATACATGCCCACTGGAACAAGAAGACAGGAACTGGTAAAATTGCTAAAACAGTTGTTTCCCCTATATGGTCTGGAAAATAATGTGAAAATTACTTTAAAAGCCCTTTCAGGGTAAAATTGTCATGCTCCTCTTTCCATCTACACATTGACCATCAATAAGAGGGAAATTTAGTGAAAATTACAGTGCAATTCAGTTCATAAAAGCCACCAAGAGAGTGTTGGGCATCTAACTGATCTAAGAGCTTGTGGGACTTCGCCCCTTCAAAATTGCGGATGGGTGATCGCTTGTTTGAGAACATCTACACATCTCCCTCCAGGTAAAAGTTTCGGGCCAAAAAAACATTACACGAGTGATCCATGATTGGATCTCCACATTTGTAGTTGTTTTTCCTTTAAAGCAAGTTCCAGGGTGACACCAAATTTGATCAGAGGAGCGATATGGGGGAGGGGTGTTAAAGCTCTTCCCCACTCATTCATTTTTCTCTGTTTAAATCACCCTCCATGAAGCTCCTATTAGCTTGGGTGGAGTGGGGGGGGATGGTGGAGAGAAAATGGGCACCTGTATTTTTCATATGGTTTAACTGATTAAGCGCACAATCCTACGCATATTTAGACCAAAAAAAGTCTTACAGCTCTAGGACCTTTTTCTGTCTAAACATGCAATCTTACACCTACCTACCTGGGAGTAAGCCCCATTGAACTCAATGAGATGTACTTCTGAGTAAAAATGCATAAGATTGTATTGCACGTTGCAATGCCAAAAGGAACCCTAATGCAATCATAGTCATCAAGGCTTCTTATTTGCACAATAATCATATCAATGCACAGTTCATCCCTGCATATTGGGAAGCTGTAAGAAAGAAAAGATGAAGAAGAAAAAGCACTGACTAAAAGCCTCAGCAAAAGGAGCCCGCAGTGTTCTGAATGTAGTCTGGAAATCAAAAACTGAAGAATGGCAGATTGCTAATGCATTTATGCCACTCCACAAACAAGGGGAGTTAATTCAGGACCCTCAAATCCCAGAAGAAATTTGGGTAGGGAGAATGGTCTAATCATCCCTAATCACATGCTGAACAATGTTCATACCTAAATATAAACAAAAAAATTAAAAAAAAACAAAAAAAGACTGGAAATAATGTTAGAAGCTATTTCATAAGTATTTTCTTCAAAAAGGAACTAAATATGTTTTATCACACCTTCCATGTCTATACCTGACCTAATGACAAAGAAGATAAATGAACATTGGTCACAGCATGATCAGGTTCAGATATTATCAGTAGGAAGCGTTTTCCTAGGACTTTTGAAGAAAAAAAGGAGCTGGAAACTAATCATGAAACCAAGTAGGCTCTGGAGGAACAGAAGTTCCTTTCCTAATTAGAAATGAGCTTGAACTAGAGCATTTAGTTATATACCATGGTATTCAGAATTTTCAGGCTCCACAGGAAGAACCTATATGAGGAAGAGTAATTTCGTTTGTCCCACCAATCTAATTGCTTTTCTGAGTCTTGATGTATTTACCTAGAATGGTATTTACCATTTGTGGCCCCTTAGCCTCAGAGAAAGGGGATGGGATTTATTTCCATCTATAAAGGGAAAGCTGAAATTGTATATTGCATTTTGCCTTAATTCTAAAGGAAATGGGATCTTTAAGTAAGGCAATAATGTTTATTGAGTGTGTTCCTAGTTTTACAGTAGAAGCTATGTAATGGAGAATTCAATGCTTTTATACACAAGGCTGTATAATAATATGAACGTTTGGAATTTTCCCTGTCTTTTGTTAACAGCTGGGATTTTAAGACATTACTGATTATCATTTTATTAACCACAGGAGATAGTTGCAGCTGGTAGGTTGTGCAATAAGGTGCAGTTAGTGGAGTTAACAATTGATTACTGAACTAGAATTTCCAATAAATATTGTACATTTTACCAAGTAAGACAAACCAGTTTGTTCTACATGTACATGTTTTTAATAAACAAGGGAAGTATAGGATTAAGAATCAGGTCAGGGTTGCCTTGGTCTGGTGGCAGATTCAGACATTACACAAAAACAGGACAAGACAATAAAGTGCATGTGAATTTTACATCTGCTTTTAGAACTTCTCTTGTAATGTTCAAAGCAACTTTTCCCCACATGTATGGTAGAAATTGCACAGGGTAAGAAGCATGAGCTGTACCTTCCTCTTGAACTCACACATTTTTAGAATTTTTATCCCATCTTCCCATTCTGAACACAGAACACTCAAGGTGGCTAAGGTTAAAATATTAAAAACAATACATACACTAGCAATAAACAAAATAAACACAAAAACAGAAGTAGTGGCAATCAAAAACACCGGTACATCAGAGGGCTAAATCCAATGGGGCGCTTGTGTGCCCACTGATTCTCTTCTGCCCCACTAGGGGCAATCTACATTAGAACTTTAAACTGGTTTCAAACCTGTTTTTAGTGATTACGGCTACCAAATACAGGAATTCTGGGAATTGTAGCTCTAGGAAGAGGGACCGCTTGGGCAGGGGACAGGAGTCTCTAGCAAAGAATTCTCAGTACTCTCATGAAACTGCAGGATCCCTTTAGATAAACTGGTTTGAAACCAGTTTAAAGTTGTAATGTAGATTGGCTAATTGTGTTGCACAAGCAGCCCCCACTGTATGCACAACAGTGATTGAGCGCTTCCGGGGCAATGCTTATTTCTGGAAGGAGGTTCACATGAGGGAACTCTGCTAATCTGGCTCCTTCCAGGAATGTTTCCACACATTTTGGGGCTTCCCTGAGAAAGTGCTAAATCTCCCTTGTCTAAGTGGTGGGTCCTGTTGGTGTGACCCACTGCTTGTGCAATGGGATTGGTGGGGTGAAAAAGATTTGGTAGGGGTGTAAGCCCCCCATTGGATTCTGCCCAGAGAGAGAGAGAGAGAGAAGGCAAATTAACTGGAGAGCAAAGGGTAGCCAAAACAGTGAGGGGACAAGGTGTTTCTCCTGGAATAAGGAGTTCCACCATTGCAGTCATGACTGAGTAGGCCCTTACCCAAGAACCACATTTCAGACAGTGGCAGGACATGCAAGAGATCTTCTCACACTGACTCCAGTTGAAGGGCAGATAAGAACACCAGAACATAAGAAGAGCCTTGGTGGATCAGACCAAGGGTCCATCTAGTTCACCATTCTGTTCATACAGTGGCCAACCAGCTGCCTATGGGAAACCCACATGTGGGTCATGATTGCAATTCACACCCTCCCACTCATGTTCCCCATCAACTGGTATACCGAGACCTGCTGCCTCTAATACTGGACATAATATATAGCCATCATGATTAGCAGATGATACAGAAGGAGATGGTCCTTTATGGCCACAGTCCTGTACGCATTTACCTGAGAGGAAGCCCCATTAAATGGAGTTACTTCTGAAAGGACATGAATAACATTGCAAGTATTCTGGTCTAAATTCATAGACCCTGAACCTTAAGGCTTTATGGCTGCAATCCTGTCCACACTTACCTGGGAGTAAGCACCACTGAATTAAATGAGACTTATTTCTGAGTTGGTGTGTCCATCTCCCAGAGCATGCAGCACTAGGGATTTTGAAAGTCACTTACCTTTTCGATGGGGTGATTCGTGGGGGGGGGAGGTGCTCTGCACCTCCTCCCAAAATCCTAACCTGGCCAGCTCCACTCCACAGCAACTCTGTGGCAACTCCGGGGAGCTGCCAGCCGGGGCCGCCCACAGCCGGACATCCGGCCGCTGGGCAGCCTGAACGGGAACGCAAATGGCAGCCGTCGTAGCCGCTGCTATTTGTGTCCCTGTATTTTGCCGTGATAGGCAGCCATTATGCCAGTTGCACCCCTCTGTTTTGCCATGATAGGCTACGTAAATATTTACGTAGCCTATCACGTCGGAAAAAAAGGGAATGCAAATGGCGGCCGTCTCAGCCGCCGCCATTTGCGTTCCCTTAGTTTTGCTGTGATAGGCTACGTAAATACTTACGTAGCCTATCACGGCTTCCACAGGGGTGCAAATGGTGTCCCTGGGTTAGCCGTGATAGGCTACGTAAGTATTTACGTAGCCTATCACGGCTATATGGAAGAAGCGAATGGCGGCCGCAGATGCAGTGGCCTTCGCAATGCAGCATGGATGGCAGCAGGTAGGTGCTCTGTTCCAGGCTCATTTCGCGGGGTGGGAGGGTGGTGGGGCTTTGTTCCACCACAGATTTCAGGGGGCAGAATGCACTGGCATTCAGCCTCATAGAGATCCTTGGCGGAATTCTCTGGCATCCCTGTGCAGCACTAACAGCAGATTGAGCCAGACTGGACAGACAGAGCCACCAGAGCAGGCTGACACTGAGGGCAAGATGGAATTTGATGGCAAGCTGGATCCAGCATGTGGGGTGGGAGTTTCCCAAGACTTAGGACTTTAATAATTAATCCTATATCCACTTACTTGGGAGAAAGCTCCCCTGAACCTAATGGGACCCTGTATAGACTACAGCTGTGCACAAATGGCCTCTCAAAATTCTCCAGCATCTTTGTGGGCAGAGAAATGCGGGGGGGGGGATTTCACCAAATTTCTCCTAGGGGAGGAGAAATCCTCCAACAGTTAGGACCAACTATTGGCAGCGGTTGCAGCACAGGTTCTTTCTTTTTTCCTAAGGATTTTTGGTTTATTGCAGTACTTCTGTAGGTGTCCACAGCATCAACTGTATTGAGGCTTCCACTTTTTTGAGGCAGAATTTTGTTGGGGGGGGGGTTGGTGGCATTTTTGAGCTTACTTGCTCACTGTGAGGTGGCCAAGAGTGCTGTGTGTGTTTTCTCTCTCAATTACACATCCTTCCATTGCTCTGCAGGCTCCCAGGCTGCCTGCACTTTGGGAACTAGGGATGTACGAAAGGTACTTACCTTTTGCAGATTATGCTTATGGTTGGGGGGGAGGCATTCCGTCCCTCCCCCCAGAATCCTCGCTGGGTGGGTGCTCCGTTCCTCCCCCCCCTGGAATCCTGGCCAGCCGGCTGTGCTCCGCAGGGATTCTGCGGAGCCGCTGGCCAGCTCCGCCAGGAGCTGGACATCCGGCCGCTGGCTAGCAGGGATGCAAATGGCGGTGGCCGTAGCCGCCGCCATTTGCGTCCCTGCTGTCAGCTGTCATAGGCTATGTAAATCTTTACGTAGCCTATCATGGCTGACTTAAAACAACAACAACAACGCACATACACAAATGGTGGTGGCCACAGCTGCCGCAATTTGCATTCCTTATTTTGGCACGTCTTAGTCTACGTAAACATTTACGTAGACTAAGACGGCAAAAATAAGGGGAACACAAATAGCATAGACGCTATGCTATTTGCGTTCCACTTATTTTCGCCGTCTTAGTCTACGTAAATGTTTACGTAGACTAAGACGTGCCAAAATAAGGAACGCAAATGGCGGCGGCCATGGCCGCCGCCATTTGCATACGCGTGTTTGTTTGTTTGTTTTAAAAAAAAGTCAGCCGTGATAGGCTACGTAAAGATTTATGTAGCCTATCATGGTTTTTTTAAAAAAACCCTAGCCGTGATAGGCTACGTAAATCTTTACGTAGCCTATCACTTCTTTTTTTTAAAACTGGAAATGGCGGCGGCGGCAGCCAGTTGGAAGACCGGCTGCTGCAGCCGCCGCCGCCACTGCACCGCTGCTGCTGCCGCCAGGAAGATCTGCCCAAGGTAAGTCTCATCCCTGGGGGGGGGCAGAAGGGCTGGCCGTTCCACCACCAATTTCGGGGGGCCGAATGCGCTGGCATTCGGCCTCCCCAAGATCCGTGGCAGAATTTTCGTGCATCCCTATTGTGAACTGAAAAAGCTCCATGGGAGGAATTGCTTCATGATCTCTTCCTCATGATAGCTTTCACTGATGTGCAGAAAACCGAGGAGGCTACAGGCTGCCACAGAGATCACTGTACAATGGAAGACAGGCCACTCATGCACACCCCTCAGCCACCTCATAAGTGCGGTAAGCCCAAGAACCCCAAACCCAGCCCTTGAGAACATCTCTGAAATTTCTCCTCCTTTGAATTTATTTTTGAAAGCAATTTCTTTTCTATCAAATTGAATGAGAATGGTTGAAAAAAACGTGGGAGACATTTTCGGCACAGTACTACTATAGACATTTATAGGATTGCACTATGAAAGGTCATAACTGACTCTTTGAATATTAAAAACATTTCAGTGTCATAGCCATGCAAGTCTGATGTTCTCCAGCAGCTGATGAGTCTCTTGGTTTGAGTCCTAAAATGGCTCTTCCAAATTGTCAGAATTCTGGTAGGCAGACTAAAACTGATGGGTTAGGCCCAATTTTATCCTATATGTGTTGCATAACTACCTAGCAGAATACTTATTCCCCAAAATCTTCACTTACATTGATTCAGAATTTAATTTATCTTTGCAAATCATGTGAACATGCCACATTCACAACCTCAAATGCGAACGCAAACAGGAGAACATGTTCTCCTAAAACTTTTGCAAATTCTTGAACATGAATTTGTGTTTGGAAAACACACTTTTTTTTTTAACCCTCATCTTTAAAAGTGCTTCTTCTTTTTTTAAAGTACTTTTTCATGTTGTAGTATGGGGAAAAGTGTGCAGTTTTGGAAAATATGCAAAAATGTTGCTCATTTTTCCCATTAGTTTTGTGCAATTTCCTGTTCATGCAAAATGAACATAGATCACAAATGAACATGGTAAATGAAAAGAGATGAACATCAGGTTGATGTTTGGAGAATCTTGGTGAACACAAACATCGCTTGTTCACCTATCCCTATTACCCTACTACATCATGTCACAACACCATGTTGCCATATCATGATGCCATCTTATTTCTCCTATTAAACTAAACATGACAGGTACTGAATGTTCCTGATCAACTGCCATAATAATGCAGGAATCCTGAAGTTTACTGGTATCAATAAACACCCTTTTCTTTCTTAAACTGTTGCACTGGGGGCTGAGTGTTGAGGGGAATGGCTGGGAAGGGAAGGATCACGCCTCCCAGCCCCATGCACAGTGGTCCCAATCCAGATCAGGCATATGTGACCTTCCTGGGGAGTAAACCAAAACAGAGCTGCACACTATGTCTTTAATGTAACATGTAGTTTGACCCTAACAGAAGACTAGAGTGAAGTTTTAGAGTAGTAAAAGAATGAACAGACTATAGTTCTTGGAACTATGTTTGTTTAGGGATGGCGGAGAATTTCTCCCCGAAACTTCGGGGGGCAAGCACCAACGTGTTCAGCCCCCCGAACAAGTTTCGGGGAGAAATTCTCTGCACCCCCCCTGCCCCAAGCACCCCCCCCCCGGGACGGGACTTACCTTTGCCGAATGTCCCTCCCGGCGGCGGGTCCGGCCGGCGGTTCGGCTGGTGTTCGTCTGGGGCGGGAGCGGCAGCCAGTCTTTTGACTGGCTGCCGCCCCCGCCATTCCAATAAAAGAAAAAAAAAAGTCCCTGTGATAGGCTACGTGATGATTAACGTAGCCTATCATGGCTAGATCTGCAAAGTCAGCCGTGATAGGCTATGTTAATCATCACATAGCCTATCACGGGTGACTTAAAAAAAAAAAAAGTGCGTACGGATAATGGCGGCCCCCATAAGGAGCCACCATTCCTGTTCCTTATTTGGTCGCTGTAGTCTACGTAAAGATTTACGTAGACTATGGCGAAAATAAGGGCAACGCTATTTGCGTCTGTGATAGGACGCGCTTTTTTTTTAAAGTTAACGTAGCCTATCACGGTTGACTTTGCAGATCTAGCCGTGATAGGCTATGTTAATCGTCACGTAGCCTATCACGGGGGCATTTTTTTTTTTAAAAATAAACCCTTTGGAGTTTGCGGCCGGGCGAGGCAAGGCGCCTCCTCCCCGGCCTGAATTTTGGCCGGGCGAGGCAGGAAGCCTCCCCCCCTGCCTGAATTTTGGCTGGGTGAGGGGGGAAGCCTCCCCCCCGGCCTGAACTTCGCGGGGGGAGCAGCGAAGCACCTCCCCCCCACCGCGAACAAGCTTCGAGGACAGGTAAGTGACTTTCGTCCACCCCTATGTTTGTTTCAGTTTTCATTGCAAAATCAACTGACCTCAAAACCTTTCATTGTTGCTATGATTGCTTTTGCCTACCCTTCTACCCCCAGTTTGTCAACAGCCTACTTGAAATGTCCCACTGGAAATGATATTAAAATAGAAGTTGTAGCTTATACAAAGACAAACACAGACATGGGACATAGAGAACATAATTGATTTTCTAAGTGATTAAAAAAAACAAACGTATACACCAAACACTTATTCCCCAGGGGGGAAATAATAAACATACAGGACTGGGAATTAAGAATTAATAACTGAATTCAATGGCCCCAATCTGACACACAGGTATGCTTAACAACACTGAAAGCAATGGATTGAAGCATGCAAATTCTGTGTTCGATTGTGGTCACTGAATATCATTCTAGTATGTCAGATTATACTCACTGAATATCATTCTATTGATCATTGAGTATCATCTAGACTGAATATTCTAGATATTTATTTTCATTAAATATCATTGTAGAGAGCCAGTGTGATATAGTGGTTAGAATGCTGGACTGGAAAGACCTGGGTCTGAGTCCCCACTTGGCCAGGTAGCTCACTGGGTGACTTTGGGACAGTCACTGTCTTGCAGCCTAACCTTGTTGTGAGGATACAATGGAGATGAGATCATGTATGCCACCTTGGGCTCCCTGGAAGAAAAAAGTGGTGTATAATTGTAACAAATAAATAATATAATATAATGATGGTTAAAACTCCATGGGTGACTTTTAGTTTAATCTCAGACACAAAGTAGCCTTGCCCATAAAATAACTGAAAATGTGGATCAAGTGTATCTATGTAACTTGTAGCACATGGTGAAATGATCTTGTAACTACTTCACCACATGTCTAGCTTGCAAGTCAATGCACAGCCAAAAAGGTGCAATAAAAGGACTGGATGGCTGACCTTTGATCTCATACTCAGGCATGGATTGTGGTGAATGCAGCAATAAGTGGAAAAATAAACTAAGACTATGCCAAGAAGTCTCTCTATGGAGGAATTCTGGATGAGGCACTCCAATATCATCTCACACTGACATTGAATTTCAGTCCCATTGGGAATGGGGGCAGGGGTGGGAACCCAACAGTCTTGCCTGAAATTTAGTTGATTTAATGTGAAGAACTGGAAAATCTTCTGAATATAGAGTCAGTGGACAAACAGGCAAATAAAATCCCAACACACAACAAGGGTGAATTGGTTTAGGTTGGAAGCCCCTGTTCAGTAGAAGAAACTAATCATACCATAATCACATTTTTATAAAGGGTCACAAGGCCAGATGTCAAGGAATTGGCAAATAAATACAGAATGCTCGCAGAAAGGCGAGATACGCAAAAACTAAGAGTTTTTCAATAAAAATGATAATGAGTGGGATTTATATAAGCCTACAATAATAAATAAAAAAGCTAATCTGACAATAAATATATATTTGGCATTTACCAAAAACAGGACTCTGGGGCAAGACTTTTCTGAAGGATTTAAAGTAAGAAATAAAGATAACCCAGGATAGGTGGGCAAGGTGAGTTTATCAAAGATGCAGTAGAATTGTGCTTGCTGGTAGTTATAGCAGGGCCTCCCTCAGAGGACTATTGTTTTTGTTATTTGTTAAGAATAATTGAATAGTTTTCTTAACATAAATGCTTTCTAATAGGAAGGGGACATCCATATAATTAAACACTGAAATATTATATTGTGCTTGCAGGTGCCGGACATCAGCACCTGGCATCCTTGGGTAACTGCCAGTAGGGATGTACGAAACTCACGTACCATTTCGCAGATCTGCTTTGCTGTGGGGGAGAGGTGCTCCATCCCTCCCCCCGGAATCCTCAACGTGGGGGAGGGGCTCCATCCCTCCCCCTGGAAGCCGGACATCCGACCGCTGGGCAGCAAGGACACAAATGGCGGCAGCCATAGCTGCCGCCGTTTGCGTCCCTGTACTTAACCGTGATAGGCTACATAAATATTTACGTAGCTTATCATGGCAAAGTAAAAAAAAAAGGTGTACGCAAATAGCGGTGGCTACGGCCGCCGCCATTTGTGTTCGCTATTTTTCGCCGTTCTAGCCTACGTAAATATTTACGTAGGCTAGAACGGCGAAAAATAGCGAATGCAAATGGTGGCCACTGTACTGCCACCATTTGCGTATGCTGCACCCAGCCATGGCCGACCAGGAGACCAGCCGCCTTCCCTGCCATCCCCCGCTGCCGCCGCCCCCCCGCTGCCCCCGCAACTGCCACCCTGCCCCCGCACCTGCTGCCCCGGCCGCTCCCGCACCTTCCGCCACCCCCACTGCTGCCACACCTTCCACCGCCGCTGCCGCACTGCTGCCACACCTTCCGCCACTGCACCACTGCCACTGCGCCGCCTCCAAAGCCTCCGCCACATCCGCCGCATCCGCCCCAGGTAAGTGCCGTCCCAGGAGGTTCCGCGGGGCAGGC
This sequence comes from Heloderma suspectum, assembly GCF_057233095.1. Taxonomy (NCBI): domain Eukaryota; kingdom Metazoa; phylum Chordata; class Lepidosauria; order Squamata; family Helodermatidae; genus Heloderma; species Heloderma suspectum. The sequence continues at coordinate 53,050,165 of NC_139460.1, read as the reverse complement.
AGGGGGGCAGGAGGCCATTCTGCCACGGATTCCGGGGGGCCGAATGCCAGTGCATTCAGCCTCACTGGAATCCATGGCGGAATTCTCTGCCATCCCTAACTGCTAGGGTCCCCACACCATGGCAGGTCCCACTGCTGATGCCTGCCCTGCACTTCTCCTATCTTTTTTTAAAGTTTCAGCATGGAACTCCAAGCAGTGCTGGCCTGGGTAGCTTGATCTGCCTGCATTATTATTATTATTATTATTATTATTATTATTATTATTAACAGTTCTATACTGCCCCATAGCCGAAGTTCTCTGGGTGGTTTACAAAGGTTATATTTGTATGTGTTTGTATAAATTGGTCATATTTGTGAGTTATATTTCCCACAAAGCCCTAGACTGTGGGAAGTTTAAATGGGGTCTATACACAACAACCTGGCAATAGGGATGGGGGAGAATTTCTCCCCGAAACTTCGGGGGGCCGAGTGCCAACGTATTCGGCCCCCCAAAGTAGTTTCGGGGAGAAATTCTCCGTCCCCCGCCCCCCCCGGGATGGGACTTACCTTTCCTGAATGTCCCTCCCGGCGGCGGGTCCCGGCGGTGGTTCGGCAGGTCTTCGACAGGGGCAGAGGCCGCAGCCGGTCTTTCAACTGGCTGCCGCCGCCGCCATTCCAATAAAAGTAAAAAAAAAAAAAAACGCCCCCGTGATAGGCTATGTGACGATTAACGTAGCCTATCACGGCTAGATTTGCAAAGTCAGCCGTGATAGGCTACGTAAATCGTCACGTAGCCTATCACGGGTGACTTTAAAAAAAAGCGCGTACGGCTAATGGCGGCCCCCATAGGGAGCCGCCATTCGCGTTCCTTATTTGGTCGCTGTAGTCTACGTAAAGATTTACGTAGACTATGGCGAAAATAAGGGCAATGCTATTTGCGTTGCCCTTATTTTCGCCGTAGTCTACGTAAATCTTTACGTAGACTACAGCGACCAAATAAGGAACGCGAATGGCGGCTCCCTATGGGGGCCACCATTTGCGTACGCACTTTTTTTTTTTTTAAAGAAACCTGTGATAGGCTACATGACGATTAACGTAGCCTATCACGGCTGACTTTGCAGATCTAGCCGTGATAGGCTACGTTAATCGTCACGTAGCCTATCACGGGGGCGTGTTTTTTTTTTTAACTTTTTATTTCGTGGCCGGGCGAGCCGAAGCGCCTCCTCCCCGGCCTGAATTTCGGCCAGGCGAGGCGGGAAGCCTCCCCCCCAGCCTGAATTTCGGCCGGGCGAGGAGGGAAGCCTCCCCCCCTGGCCTGAACTTTGGGGGGAGCAGCGAAGCACCTCCCCCCCACTGCGAAGCAAGCTGCGAGACCAGCTAAGTGGCTTTCGTGCACCCCTACCTGGCAACCTTGTCAGGCACAAACTAAGAGAGATGGCCAAGGAAGCGGTCCAGGTATGGAAGGAATGTAATGGCTCCACGGCCTCCCGCTTCCCCGGTCACCCTCATTTCACTGAAATGAATACTTCAGTTAAGGAGGAACCATCATGAAGAAAAAGGGGGGGCCTGTCCCCACGCCATAACACAAATGACAGCCAACACAGCCTCTACTGAGAACAATTCCATAAACTGTATGGGAAATAAGGACACTCTTATACCTGTACCCCACAGGTTGGTCCTGGGCTGACAGTGCCAGATATATATGACCTGTTGAGAGAACTGAATATCCCAACTAAAAGGCCCATGTGTACACATTGCCCATGGCTGCCGCCACTAATTAGGAAAGATAGACCGCCTCAAAGAAAACTGTCAATTCTGCAGCAGGGGATAATTGCATCATAAAGGGTGTTGCACTGAAGGCTTCTGACCCCACAGATGTGTTGAAATATGGGGGGGGGGACAGCAATGGGTATCCTGAATAAAATCTGTGGGCCAGACACCGGCCAAACTCCGTAGGGTGCACCAGACCCTAAACTCTGTGGTGTATGTCAAGCTGCCGTCAGACTCGACCAGAAGATAAATGCAGCCAGCTCACCACCAATAGTCCTGGCTGGGAGTCCTACGCTACAAGAATGGAGAAGGAACCATAACGGTAAACTACCAAGATGGTGACAACTGCTGCAGCTGAATGTCTGAGCCAAGAACCAGGGCTCTATATCTACCCAGGGATAGGAGGTCCTTGTACTGTGAGCAATGGGGTGCACCATGGCATGCCCAGCTTAAATCCACCACTCTCCACAATAACCTCTGGCATAGTCTCTGGAAGTGCTAGCACCAAGCATCCCATTTCAGTCTATGGAGGAATTCTCTAACATCCCTAGGCAGCGCAAATGAAACACTACAACAAAAGCCATAACTTTTGGGTTGCAGAAGGACTGTTATAAAGACATGAATGTGTCAGGGTGGAAACTGAGCCCAGAGAGCCCCAGAGCAGTTCTGATTCTGAGGTAGGGATGTCAGAGAATCCCACCACAGACTGAAATGGGATCGAATTCCCTTCAGTCTGTGCAACGGAATCCTCTGCGGAATGGCACCACGAGTTCCTGCGGAGCCAGCAGTCATGCGGCTTTTTTTTGGTCATCCACACAGATTCGCGAAATTTTTGTAAATAAAAAGGCAAGATAGTATATTTCGATAATAAATACGTTAAAAAAAACAAATTGTGCTCACCGCCTTGTTTGTGGGTGTTCTTTTTCAGTTGAAATCCACCGTCTCCATTCACTTTCAGCCAAAACACTTCCTCCTCCTTGGGGCTTCCCAAAACAAGGCAGCCCTAGGTGTGCCTGAGCGATGCGCTCTTTGTTTAAAGCAATGCTGTTTGAAAGAAAGAAAGAAAGAAAGAAAGAAAGAAAGAAAGAAAGAAAGAACCTTTTAAAATGATCATTCCGGTCTGGAGCCCTGCACGAGTATTATTCCCCCTGCTAGGATTTCTATTTCCACATCCAGCCTTGTTGGTGATGTTGTGAGGCTAAAACGGAGAGGAGAACCAACTCTGTGCATGTCTACTCAGAAGTAAGTTTTACTGAGTTCAATCCAACTTACTCCTACACATCATGTCAGCACCCCACTTGCCCCCAGCTCAGCTTTGTATTTCCACATCCAGCTCATGAGCAAACATCCTGTTAGTTATCTCAGAAGACCCTAGAGTGAATGGGGGGGGGGGTTTCCAGGGAACAGCTGGATGGAGGGAGATTCCCCCCATGCACACACATAATGGAAGAATATAGTTCTTCATATTCCCTGGTATGTTTATTCCTCATTTTGTCCATTCCCTGAGCATGTGCAGAGTGTGCTTTTTATTCAAACAAAGAGAAGGTTGCTGATCTTTCCCTTCATGCTGCATTTGTACAAGTGAAGTGTGACTGCATCAGAAAGAACTTTCCATTATACTGTCTCTTTTTCTTCATGAGTTTCATAACAGAAGTGTGGTGCAGTGGTGAGAGTCCAGCCCAAAGTCACCCAGTGAGATAACTAAAAGGTGGTTTGATAATGAGCTGGATATGGAAATACAAAGCTGAGCTGGGGGCAAGTGGGGTGCTGACATGTGTAGGAGTAAGTTGCATTGAACTCAGTAAGACTTACTTCTGAGTAGACATGCACAGAATTGGTTCTCCTCTCCATTTCCTTATTTTGGCACGTCTAGTCTACGTAAACATTTACGTAGACTACGGCGAAAATACGGGGAACACAAATAGCGTAGCGTCTACGCTATTTGTGTTCCCTTTATTTTCGCCATAAATGTTTACGTAGACTAGATGTGCCAAAATAAGGAACGCAAATGGCAGCGCCCATGGGTGCCGCCATTTGCGTACGCGCGGTGTTTTTTTTTCTCAGCCGTGATAGGCTATGTAAACATTTATGTAGCCTATAATGGCTGACTGCAGGGACGCAAATGGCGGCAGCTACGGCTGCTGCCATTTGCGGCCCGGCCGGCCAGGATTCAGGGGTGGAAGGACGGAGCACCTCCCCCCCCGGACAGAATTTCAGGGGGGAGGGACGGAGCACCTCCCCCCCCGGACAGGATTTCGGGGGGGAGGGACGGAGTGCCTCCCCCCATCAGAATTTCGGGAGGAGGGATGCAGCGCCTCCCCCCCACCACGAATCAAATGTCGTTCAAGGTAAGTGACTTTCGTACATCCCTAGCTAGGGATGTCAGAGAATTTCGCCATGAACCTTGGGGGGGCCGAATGCCAGCGCATTCGGCCCCCCAAAATCAGTGGCAAAATGGTCTGCCCCCCCCCCCCGCACCCCCCCGGGACGGGACTTACCTTGGGCGAATCTCCCTGGTGGTGGCGGCTCCAGCGGCGGTGGGGCGCCGGGCCGGTGGCCGGTCTTCTGACCGGCTGCCGCCGCTGCCATTTCCAAGTTAAAAAAAAAACACATGATAGGCTACGTAAAGATTTACGTAGCCTATCATGGCTAGATTTTTTAAAAATACTGTGTTAGGCTACGTAAATCTTTATGTAGCCTATCACGGCTGAGTAAAACAAAACAACCTGCGCATACGCAAATGGCGGCGCCCATGGGCGCCGCCATTTGTGTTCCTTATTTTGGCATGTCTAGACTACGTAAACTTTTAGATGCTATGCTATTTGCATTCCCCTTATTTTAGTCGTAGTCTACGTAAATATTTACGTAGACTAGACGTGCCAAAATAAGGAACGCAAAAAAAAAGCCTTATTTTGGCACGTCAAGTCTACGTAAACATTTAGACACTATGCTATTTGCGTTCCCCTTATTTTCGCCGTACTCTACGTAAATGTTTACGTAGACTAGACATGCCAAAATAAGGAACTCAAATGACATGCCATTTGCGTATGCGTGGTTGTTTTGTTTTTAACTCAGCCGTGATAGGCTACGTAAACATTTACGTAGCCTAGCACGGCTGACTGCAAGGACGCAAACGGCGGCAGCTATGGCCGCCTCCATTTGCAGTCCCAGCTGGCCAGGATTCGTGGCGGGAGGGACGGGGGGCCTCCCCCTCAGCCAGAATTTCAGGGGGAGGGACGGAGCGCCTCCCCTCCACTGCAAATCAACTTTCGTAAAAGGTAAGAGACTTTTGTACATCCCTAGCTAATTCTAGCTTCCTGTCCTTTGGGGTCCTCAAGAAGAACCCTGACTCTCCACTTTTGGACTTATCCCCATCTGGTTCTTAAATATAAGTCAGAGGATAGATGATAACTAATCTTAAGTCATGGAAAGTAATTAGGGGTGGGGGCGTGAAGCACTTAAATAAGAGAAGCCAAATCATATATTAAATACTTATGTCAAACCAGGAAAGCTACATTTGGGTTGACAGATCTATGGGTTTCTCCAAATAGGAAAGAGCATTTTGTCTATTTGTATAATCCAAGTGTGACTATCAGCAATAAAAACATCCAGTCTAATTTCTGAGCCATTTCTTTAGCTAGACCTACTCATCCATTGTGCTTAAACTAATTACATGTCCACAATCAAGTTTATCAAAAGGAATAATCATAAGTCATGTTATAGGGATTAACATGAGCATTCATAAATTATGAGCAAATTATTGTTATTAAAAATGTAGAACAAAATATTAGATCTCTTCGCTGGGCATGAAACATGTATATAAATAACATTGTTTTATTTATATATTCATGCATATTCAAGTTTCATTAGGATACTTGGATACAGCATGGTGTATCTGATTTAGGGATGGTGGAGAATTTCTCCCCAAAATGTCAGGGGGCCGAGCACCAACCTGTTCGGCCCCCCGAACAAGTTTCGGGGAGAAATGCTCCGCACCCCTCCTGCCCCCGCACACACCCCCGGGACGGGACTTACCTTGGCCGAATGTCCCTCCCGGCGGCGGGTCCGGCCGGCGGTTCGGCGGGTGTTCAAGCAGGGCGGGAGCGGCAGCCGGTCTTTCGACCGGCTGCCGCCGCCGCCATTCCAATAATAATAAAAAAACGTCCCCGTGATAGGCTACGTGATGATTAACATAGCCTATCACAGCTAGATTTGCAAAGTCAGCCATGATAGGCTACGTTAATCATCACGTAGCCTATCACGGGTGACTTTAAAAAAAAAAAAAGTGTGTACGGATAATGGCGGCCCCCATAGGGAGCCGCCATTCCCGTTCCTTATTTGGTCGCTGTAGTCTACGTAAGGATTTACATAGACTACGGCGAAAATAAGGGCAACGCTATTTGCAGATCTAGCCGTGATAGGCTACGTTAATTGTCACGTAGCCTATCACAGGGGCGTTTTTTTTTTTTTTTTTTTAAAAATGGAGTTTGCGGCCGGGCGAGGCGGGAAGCCTCCCCCCTGGCCTGAACTTCGCGGGGGGAGCCGCGAAGCGCCTCTCCCCCACCGCGAACAAGCTTCAACGAAAGGTAAGTGCCTTTCGTCCACCCCTAATCTGATATCCATAGGAATAGGGATCTTGTATTTATTTATAATTAAACATATGAATGGAATGCTGGAATTAAATATTAATGGTGGGGCTGCTAGTTTGTGCCCCACTCGCTATGTAAGTCCCTGTTTCTCAGGTTCCATTTTGAACTCCAAACTCTATCTTGCATCCTAAATGTTACAGCTGTGAGTAATCCATCCCAGTTGGCTTGACAAGACTCCCTCCAAGAAGAAAACAATCAAAGCCCTCTCATCTTTTGGACCCAAGAGAACCTAATGAATGCTTGACTCAAACATATGTAACAGATATGGCTATTTCTTTTCTTTTTAAGGAAGAGCAGCTATTTGCATTGCCCTTATTTTTGCCGTAGTCTACGTAAACATTTACGTAGACTACAGCAACTAAATAAGGAACGCGAATGGCGGCTCCCTATGGGGGCCGCCATTAGCGTACGCGCTTTTTTTTTTTTTTAAGTCACCCTTGATAGGCTACGTGATGATTGACGTAGCCTATCACGGCTGACTTTGCAGATCTAGCCGTGATAGGCTACGTGAATCGTCACGTAGCCTATCAGGGGGCGTTTTTTTTTTTTTTTAAACTTTCGTGTTCGCGGCCGGGCGAGGCGGGAAGCCTCCTCCCCAGCCTGAATTTCGGCTGGGGCGAGGCGGGAAGCCTCCCCCCCGGCCTGAATTTCGGCTGGGCCGAGGCGGGAAGCCTCCCCCCCGGCCTGAACTTCGTGGGGGGACCAGCGAAGCGCCTCCCCCCCACCGCGAACGTCCTTCGAGGACAGGTAAGTGACTTTCGTCCACCCCTAGACATAATGAATTGGCTAATTCTCTTCCTACTTCAGTGAGCAAAAGTTCCCAATTTCAAAGTGAAGCACTGCACTGGACAGGGAACTAGGGAAGGGTTTTCTTATACAGCCCATGACGTATGGTCTTTGTATGAAAGAGACAAGGGATAATTCATGTTTTAGTTCTGTAATGGTTTCTGAGGGGTGAATGTCATGTGAACACATCCCTACTTTTGAACATGCATTCATGCATTCTCATGAGTGATTATTTTCAGACCCCATCTATGAGAAGATAGAAAATATTGCCAAAGCAATGGAGAAAATTAATGTTTTGGAATAAAGGAATGCAAAATTTATCATGCTGCTGGGATGCAGGGTCTTGTCTAATCATACCAACAAGATAATCAGCACAAACAGCAAAGGTATAGAGTCTTGAGCTTGAGCTTCTGCATGAGATATTAGGCAACCATTCATAGCAGTTTATCTTTCAGGGTGCCAAGAACAATAACCCTTCAGAGGTTTTCACAGGGACCAAGAAATGACTTGTCAGGAATGTTTCAAAAACCACTATTATGAAAAGCTGTTCTCATCATCCATAGCATTCAAGTTAAGGGGGCTGTCAGCATTTCCCTAACAAACCATTAAAAAAAAAAAACCAAAAAAACAGATAATACTTCAATTATCAAAACAAATCCCCCCCCCCGGGGGGGTGCTCAAATTCACCTTCAAAAATAAAGAAAGGGGTAACCCAAGCTGACAGCAAATTAGTCTTCCTCTCAAAAGTTAAGAATTGTAAATGTTTCTGTTGTAGCTGTAACTACCTAAATGAATTTGTATATGCCCTGATCCTTTACAACTTCTGGTATTTGAAGACTTTGCAGGAAAGAAATCAATTTAAAGTGAAGTGTTATTTTGTTGAGTAATTGGTTTTACTGTAGTTTACTCCAGCCTTCTCCAACCTGGGACTCTATGGGTATTATGGACTTCAGCTCCCATCAGCCACAACCAGCATGGTGAATGGATAGGAATCCTAGAAATTATAGTCCAAAACAGATATTTACGTGCCTATCACATGAAAAAATAGGGACGCAAATAGCGTCTGCTATGCCGTTTGCATCCCTGTTTTTTTTTTTCACGCAACAGGCTACGTAAATATCTACGTAAATACAGACATGTAGGCTATCGTGAGAAGAAACAGGGAAGTCTCATTTAAGAATTACCCCATTTCCTATTAACTGGTTTCCAACAGAAATTTACTACAGATACAAAGTGATCATATAGCTGCAGGCCTGGACAGGAGGAGAGACTGTGGGATAAGGAGAGTTCATTGGGTTGGATCCAAATGTGTCCTTACAGGAATGAAAGGGATCCTTCTGTTTGTGGAAGGGAAGAGAAAGATCTTGAATACAGCAGAGTCTTCAGCAAATAGAAGTGTGTGTACCTGTTTGTGTGGAGGGGCGGTGATTTTTGCCCCCTTCCCTCTGCAGCCCATGTGCCACATCCCACACTGTTCTAGAAAATCCCCCAACCCTCCAGAATAGAGTTTTAAGGGGTAACACAGAGGGGGGGAAAGGAGCTATCCCAGGGTATGCTCTGAAGGCACATGAAGCAGTCACCTTGTTGAAGCTAAGCAACTTGGTCTGGTCAGTGCTTGGAAGGGAGACCAGCTGGGAACCACATGTAGCCACCTTCAGTTCCATGATGGAAGAAAGGTGGGATAGAAACATAATAAATAAACTCAGTGGGGAGGGAGGCCCAAGAGCCCCATTCTGTCCTACTCTACAAGTGGAATTCCTCTCATGGAACTCTGAATCCAACACTTGTATTTACCTTCATATGTGTATGAAAGTAAATACAACTTCGTTGAACAACACAGATTCAATAGAATCTTTCATTAACAGTGCAATCCTATACAAGTGTACTCAGAATTAAGCCCCACTGGGATCAACTGGACTTACTCCCAAGTAAAGGAGTATAGGATTCCTGTGTTGTTTTTAGATACCCTGATTGTTGTTGTTTTTTTAAAAAAACAAAAAGTAGCAGGGTTTTTTAAAAACACACACACATAAAAATACATTTTAAAAAGTATACAATTCCCACCCATCAAAGTAATGTTCATCCTGAGAGCCTATTCAGATGGTCCACTGCTTACCCGTACAACTCACTGCTCATGTGTGAGGTCTACTCACACGAACAATGACGCCTCAGAAGAAGGGTCCCCCAACAAGATCATAGTTCATCTTTCCATTATTGGAAATATTCCATCTGGCTGTCACACACAAAGGATGGATGAATCTGTCAGTTCCGCTTTCTCCTGCATTCGATCTTTTTGAATCTCAAGTTATTTCCATCCTGAATATGGAGAAAGTTGTGAATTTTGGTTAATTCTTATCAAAAGCTAACTGAAACGAAGTTCTCACCCTTCTGCACCAGCCAAATGCAGTATGTGCTAGGGTTGGCGGAGAATTTCTCCCCGAAACTTCGGGGGGCCGAGCGCCAACGTGTTCGGGGCCCCGAACAAGTTTCGGGGAGAAATTCCCCGCACCCCCCACTCCCCGCACCCCCCCCGGGACGGGACTTACCTCTGGCGAATGTCCCTCCCGGCAGCGGGTCTGGCCGGCAGTTCGTCGGGTCTTCGTCCGGGGCGGGGGCGGCAGCCGGTCTTTTGACCAGCTGCCGCCGCCGCCATTCCAATAAAAGAAAAAAAAACGCCCCCATGATAGGCTACGTGACGATTAACGTAGCCTATCACAGCTAGATTTGCAAAGTCAGCCATGATAGGCTACGTGAATCGTCACGTAGCCTATCACGGGTGACTTAAAAAAAAAAAAAGCACGTACGGATAATGGCGGCCCCCATAGGGAGCCGCCATTCCCGTTCCTTATTTGGTCGCTGTAGTCTACGTAAAGATTACGTAGACTACGGCGAAAATAAGGGCAACGCTATTTGCGTTATTTTTTAACTTTTTAGTTCGCAGCCGGGTGAGGCGAGGCGCCTCCCCCCCGGCCTGAATTTCGGCCGGGCGAGGCGGGAAGCCTCCCCCCCCCGGCCTGAACTTTGCGGGGGGAGCAGCAAAGCACCTCCTCCCCACCGCGAACAAGCTTCGACGACAGGTAAGTGACTTTCGTGCACCCCTAGTATGTGCAGCTATTCCCAGTATGGAGTGAACTACGTTGTACCTGTCCAATCCATCATTTAACTGCTAAACATGAGGAGCCTGTCAGGAAAAAAAGAGGTGGCAATAGGGATGTCAGAGAATTCTGCCATGGACTCCAGTGAGGCCGCATTCTTTAGAAACCTGCCCCCCGGAATCCGTGGCGGAACAGCCTCCCACCCTCTGCCACCCCCAGAATCCCCCTGGGACAGATCATACCTGGGGTGGATGTGCCAGCAGCGGTGGCTCCGGCAGCAGCAGCGGCTCCGGCTGGTCTCCCGGCCGGCCAGTGCCAGGCTGCTGCGGCCACAAATGGCGGCCGTTGTAGTGGACACATTTGCGTTCTTGCAGGCAGCCGTGATAGCCTACGTAAGTATTTATGTAGCCTATCACAGCAAAGAGCGGGGATGCAAATGGCAGCTGCTACGCCATTTGCACCCCTGCTCTTTGCCGTGATAGGCCTCATAAGTATTTACATAGCCTATGACGGTAAAGGAAGCCACGCAAATGGCCGTCATTTGCTTCCCTGCTCTTTGCCATGATAGGCTACGTAAATACTTACATAGCCTATCACAGCTGCCTGCAAGGACGCAAATAGCAGCCGCTACAATGGCCGCCATTTGTGGCCACAGCAGCCCGGCAGTGGCCGGCCGGGAGACCAGCCAGAGCTGCCACCACCACTGCAGAGCCATCCGGGGAGGATTCCAGGGGGAGGGACGGAGTGCCTCCCCCCCTAGCGCAGATGCCTCGGCGCAGAATAAGCTAAGTGTTTCGTACATCCCTAGGTGGCAACCCTAAAATTTCAGCATTAACATGGTTGCATACACAGGGATTCAAACCCAGACTTTTAAGAGCTAAAGACTGAAATCCCTGGGTATGCATGGATGAATCTGTTGCAAATGCCTGAGTGTAGGAATGTTGCAAATGCCTGAGAGGAGGGTGGACTCTGATGGACACCCCCCACACACACACTCAGCTCCCTGGACTCACCTTGCCACATCACCACTGCACCACATGACCCCCACAACTTACTGGACCCGTCTGCAAGTGCCTGGCAGCTGTGTCCACATGTTTTGTTTTTGTTTTCTTCATTGCGGGAATAAGATGTAAGAGGCTATTTCTGCAAAATTACAGGCAGTGGCGGGGCAGGAGGAAAATGAGAGGGGCTTCCCTTCTCCTCCTCCCACCCTGGCTACTGCTCCCTTCTCCTGGGGGGAGGGCGTGAAGGTGGATTTCACCCCCACCCCCAATTTTTGTGAGGAGCACTTTGAAAATCTAGTGTAAGTGAAAGGAGCTCCTTGCTCCATTCACTGACATTAGATTTCCAAAGTAGTCCTTCCAAAAATGGGGAAGGGGGAGGCGAAATCCACACACACAGCACCAAGGACTGCAAGGGCAAGCCAGTTCTTGGCAGGCAGTGGATTTCATCCCCCCAAAAAGGCTCCCCCCTCCGCACCCGGCTGAAGGATCTTTCTCACTGCTTACCTTTTAAAAGGCAAGCAGCTAGAAGGATATTCCACCCTGGCTGGGGGAAATGCCTATTTGGAGGCAAAGTTGGTGGGGGGTGGGGGGTGAGGGGATGCCCCAGTGTCAGGGAACCCCTTTGAGTCTCCCCTCCCCCAGCACAGCACAATGTGTGATCCCACTTGGAATTGGGTCTTCCAAAGCAGGGTGGAGTTAAGATACCCTCTGCTTTCCAACACCCTGCTTTGAAAGACCAAGTTCCTAGAGATGAGCGAAAGTCCCTTACCTGTCCTCGAAGCTTGCTTTGCGGTGGGGGAGAGGCACTTCAGTTCTCCCCCCAAAGTTCAGGCGAGGGGGGGGAGGCGCCCCGCCTCGCCCGGCCGAAATTCAGGCTGGGGGGGAGGCGCCCCATCCCTCGCCGGTGAAATTCAGGCCAGGTAGAAGCGCCCCATCTACCCGGCCGCGAAAAGAAAAGTAAAAAAAAAAAAAAAAACGCCCCCGTGATAGGCTACGTGACGATTTACGTAGCCTATTACGGCTAGATTTCCAAAGTCAGCCATGACAGGCTACGTAAATCGTCACGTAGCTTATCACGGGTGACTTTGAAAAAAAAAAAGCGCGTACGCAGATGGCGGCCCCCATGGGGCGCTGCCATTTGCCTTCCTTATTTGGTTCCTGTAGTCTACATAAAGATTTATGTAGACTACGGCGAAAATAGCATTGCCCTTATTTTCGCTGTAGTCTACGTAAATCTTTACGTAGACTACAGGGACCAAATAAGGAAGGCAACTGGCAGCGCCCCATGGGGGCCGCCATTTGCGTACGCGCTTTTTTTTTTCAAAGTCACCCGTGATAGGCTACGTGACAATTTACGTAGCCTATCACGGCTGACTTTGGAGATCTAGCCGTGATAGGCTACGTTAATCGTTACGTAGCCTATCACGGGGTTTTGGGGTTTTTTACTTCACTTGTAATGGCAGCGGTGGCAGCCGGTCGAAAGACCGGCTGCCGCCCCCGCCCCTGACGAAAACCCGCTGAACCGCCGCCGGGACCCACCGCCTGGAGGGACATTCGTCAAAGGTAAGTCCCATCCCGGGGGGGTGGGGGGGTGGAGAATTTCACCACCAATTTTGGGGGGCTGAATGCGTTGGCACTCGGCCCCCTGAAGTTTCGGGGAGAAATTCTCCCCCATCCCTACAAGTTCCCAGCAGGGTGCCACATCATGTCATGGTTGGGGACACCAGAGGGGTTCCCCAACTAGGGATAGCATGAGCGTCCAGTTGAGGCTTGAAGCCTGGGGAGAAGTTGCCGGTTTGCCCCCCCCCCCCAACAGCAGTTTGCGGACCTGAGCTCTTGCCTGACTCACGGCACGCTGAGTAGGGCAAGCGCTCAGGCACCTGCATCCTCAGCAAGGGGGGGGAGGCAGCACCTCTCCCCCTTCCCCCATCCTTGCTACAGCAGCAGTGGTGTGGGAGACGCTGGTCATTTTCTGTAAGTTTTTCTGGCCTTACAGAAAACAACCACCTTGTCCCTTGCCTCTGCAGGAGGTGGGGGTGAGGGAAGAAGTAGGCACCTATCCTCTTCTTTATTTATTTTATTATTAAATTTATTAATCGCCCATCTGGCTGGTCACCCAGCCACTCTGGGCGATGTACAACATACCATAAAACAATTTAAAACAATAAAATTCTACCATAATTTTTTTTTTAAAATACCCTAACCCACCCCAAATGCCTGACTGAACAACCACGTTTTTAATGCACGACGGAAGCTCATTAAAGAGGGGGCATGACGGAGTTCCCTAGGGAGGGAGTTCCACAGAGTGGGGGCCACCACAGAAAAGGCCCTCTCCCTCGTCCCCACCAGTCTAGCTGTCCTGGCTGATGGGACAGAGAGAAGGCCATCCGAGGCTGATCTTGTTAAGCGGCCTGTCTGGTGTTGCTTGAGGCGCTCCTTAAGATAGGCTGGGTCGGAACCATATAGCGTTTTAAAGGTCAAAACCAACACCTTGAATTTGGCACAGAAAACAACTGGTAACCAGTGCAACTCCTTCAGCACTGGAGTGATGTGATCTCGCCGGCGGCTGCCTTTAATCAGGCGAGCCGCCGCATTCTGTACCAGCTGCAGCTTCCGAACCGTCTTCAAGGGTACCCCCATGTAGAGCGCATTGCAGTAGTCTATACGAGAGGAGACCAGGGCATGTACTACCGATAGGAGCAGATGGTCGGGAAGGAAGGGGCGCAGCCTCCGTATCAGATGGAGTTGATACAGCGCTGTCCGGCTCACAGCTGACACCTGAGCCTCCATGGACATCTGGGAGTCCAAAATGACCCCCAGGCTGCGGACCTGGTCTTTCAAGGGTAGCCGTACCCCATTCAACACCAGGTCGACATCCCCCAGCCTCCTCTTGTCTCCCACCAAAAGTACCTCGGTCTCGTCAGGGTTCAGCTTCAGCTTATTCCTCCCCATCCAGCCACTCACCGTCTCCAGACATTTGGACAGGGATTCTACGGCCAACCTTGGTGAAGATTTGAATGAGAGGTAGAGCTGTGTGTCATCCGCATATTGATGACACTGCACCCCAAACCTCCTGATGATAGCCCCCAGCGGCTTCACATAGATGTTAAATAACATCGGGGAGAGGATGGAACCCTGTGGCACCCCACAAGTAAGTGGCCATGGGTCCGAAACCTCCTCTCCCAGTGCTACCCTCTGGTACCTGCCGGATAGGAACGACCGGAACCACCACAATACAGTGTCTCCAATGCCCAACCCCTCCAGGCGGTCCAGGAGGATACCATGGTCAACGGTATCAAAAGCCGCTGAGAGGTCGAGAAGAACAAGGAAGGAGCATTCACCCCTATCCAGATCCCTCCTCATATCATCCACCAAGGCGACCAAGGCCGTTTCTGTCCCATGCCCAGGCCTGAAGCCCAATTGAAATGGGTCTAGATAATCAGTTTCTTCCAAGTGTGCCTTCAACTGCACCGCCACCACCCGCTCAATCACCTTGCCCAAAAATGGCAGATTTGAGACTGGGCGAAAGTTGTTCAGAACTTGAGGATCCAAGGAGGGCTTCTTTAAGAGCGGTCTTATCACTGCCTCCTTGAGGGCTGATGGCATCACTCCCTCCTCAAGGAAGGCGTTCACCACCGCTTTGATCCCCTCACCCAGTCTCTCTCTGCAGCTCATAATGAGCCAAGATGGGCAAGGATCAAGTAAGCAGGTGGTCGGCCGTACCGATGAAAGCACCTTGTCCACTTCATCAGGAGGAAGAAGCTGGAACCGATCCCACAAAACCCGTTTGCCACAGGCCGCCTCTTGCTCACTAACTGTATCCACAGCGTGCAGAGTAACACACCTAATCTGATCAATTTTATCTGCAAAGTGCCTTGCCAAAGCCTCACAGGAGGCCTTAGAATGCTCCAGTGGTTCCGGAGCCACAGGACCGACCAGGCTCCGGACCACTTGGAAAGCCTCCTGGGACAGCACTCTGCAGACGCGATGGAGGCAGCATAATATTCCTTTTTTGCTGCCTTCACCGCCACGTGATAGGCTGAAGATACAGCTCTAGCCCGTGTCTGATCGTCTTTGGAACGAGACTTCCACCACCGGTGCTCTAGCCATCTCACCTCCTGTTTCAGAGCTCGTAACCGTGGATTGAACCATGGTGCAGTCCGAGCCCTGTTCAGGGGGAGAGGGCGTTTCGGAGCCACCCGATCTAATGCCCCAGTGATTGCGGCATTCCAGCCACCCACCAGGGTCTCGACCGAGTGGCCGTTGGCATGCCCCAGAGAATCCTCAAGCGTGTTCAGGAATCCATTTGGATTCTTCCCCCCCCTCACCTGCTGGAGACCAGGGCAAGAGGCTGGGGGGTGGCTGCTGAGGCCCTTTTCCCCATGCCGGCCCTTGACAGCTGGCACGAGGAAGAGGGAAAGGTTGCAGCCAGACTGGGCGAGTAGGGAAGCTCACCAAGCAGGCCCGGGCTGGCTGTGTGAGCTGCAGGGGGCATTTTGTTGAGCTCCCCTCATCCCGGACAGAGATGGGCTCATCCATCCCTATGGTTCGTGGGTGGTGGCAGGGGCTCCGCGAGTGCCCGGCAAGCACGGACGGAGGTCAGTCTGCCCATCCCTATCTTGTCAGTTTCAGTTTCCCTATTATTATCATCATCATCATCATCAAGGTCTTTCCATCCTGAATATGAAGAACTTAGTCAGGTTTATTAAATTCCTATTAATTTAATTGAAATGGAACACTTATCCCTTCCTATCCTGTGGAAAGCCCCCTCCCCCTATGTTATACTATTCTTGTGAACAGACCACTCACGTGAGCAGTTATTTATGCAACTTAAGCTGAGTGTTAGATCAGATGCAGCAGCTTTCAGAAAGAAAGAAAAATCTCTAACATGACACTGATTACTACAGTACAGGGAAAGTGAGAGGGGGGACAATTCTTCATTTACCTCCACTGTTGTGTGGATCTTTGCAGAATATGAAAATACATAGTAATTAAGGTTGACAGTATTCTCAGCTTGTATAATTTCAGTTATTCGAGTGTATTCAAAGGCATTGCTAGGTTATATGAATGATGATTTCATACAATAGTCCACCATGGATAGTTACTAGCCCAAAGTTTTCAAATTACAGAAAATATGGAAAATGGAAATAAGACTTTATTTAAAATGGAACAGGTTGTATCAACACCTAAAACTGACCATATATCAAAGCTTTGGGTCATTTCTTTATTAAAACTATTTTTGTCAGCCTCATATTCATGAGTTAATAATGTTTAATCACCCATGGTTTTTCTTTTTTTTCAAGGTACATTTGGCTTCTCCAGAAGTGATCCATGTTGGCCCTGACATCTAAAGAAGTCCTGACATCTAAAGACGAGAACCAAAGAACTATTTGAAAATACTTGAGGAGAAAACAGAATAAATAATAGTTGCTGATTTCTCAGCAGTGTTTAGTGACATGCATTATAATTTAGCACAGCAAGGGTTCCAACTGGTTCACACCTCCTATGTCCTTTACCAAAGGATATAAAAAATAGCTAAAAGAGCATTCTTAATTAGATGATAACAGAGAACTGCAATTATTATATGATTCTAAAAATTCTACCTTTCATAGTTTTATTTTTGAATCAGTGGATGAAAGTTCAGATAGCCAGCAATCTTCTCCTTGTGTTCATCTTTCTGTATGATGCAAACAGGTTGAAAAACTCCCCCCTCCCATATATATTTACCTGCAGTAAATACATTTGTGCAACTTGGCTTCTGTTCTGTCAGAAGAATTCAGAGATTTTCCAAATAGCCATAAGAATATAAGGGTAAACATGGAAATAAGGAGAATGCTTTAAAAACACTGAGTGAAACTCAGTCTTCTGCATGTGCTACTACACCTGTGGATATCACAACATGACCCAATGGGCCCTCCTCAAGTGTGCACAGGCAACTCATCCGTCGTTATATTAAAAATGTGCATATCACACCTATAACTATCTCTTCCACCTAGTCTTCCTCAGGTCTCTGGTTCTCAAGTAACTCCTGATCCAAAAGAAATATGTGTTTCTTGAGAATTATATTTTTGCTGGAGAAGTCTCTCCCAAACCTGAATTTGATAGAAAATCTAAGAAGCTGGTGAGTACATGTAGCTTACAAATATCAATCCAGCTTGATTCAAGTCTGGGGGGGGAGGGGGGGACAGAGAGAGAGAGAGAGAGAGGAGGAGGAGGAGGAGAAGAAGAAGAAGAAGCCGCCGCCACCTGTGGCAGTGATATCTTAGGGCGCAATCCTATCCAGATAGGTGGCCACCTCCGAATTTGGAGGCAACCACCTATCCAAAGCAAGGCAAGAGAAGCACGGAGGGGATTGTTCCCTCCGCACTTCCAGTGCCCTGTATTTTTGGGGGAGGGCTGAGCAGGGAAGGAGGCTGCTGTACGACACATTGGATGTGTCGTACAGGCATTTCTGCTCTCCCCGTCCCAGAACGCCCCCAGACACGCCCCCTTTCAGCCGCTCCACGCTCCTCTTGCAAGCTTGGAGGACGGCACTATTCTGTGCTGCCTCCGAGGTAGCAAGAAAGTAGGGGGAGATCAGTTCTCCAGGAACCCACTTCGAAGCACAGGCTCTGAGGTCAGTTCCCAGAAAACACCATATGTTACGGCTAGGGTTGGTGGAGAATTTCTCCCCGAAATTTCGGGGGGCTGAGGGCCAACGTGTTCGGCCCCCCGAACAAGTTTCGGGGAGAAATTCTCCACACACACCCACCCCCCGCACCCCCCCGGACCGGGAGTTACCTTTCCCGAATGTCCCTCCCGGCGGCGGGTCCCGGCGGCGGTTTGTCGGATCTTCGTCAGGGGCGGGGGCGGCAGCCAATCTTTCGACCAGCTGCCACCGCCGCCATTCCAATAAAACTAAAAAAAACCAAACGCCCCCGTGATAGGCTACGTGATGATTAACGTAGCCTATCACGGCTAGGTTTGCAAAGTCAGCCGTGATAGGCTCCGTAAATCGTCACATAGCCTATCACGGGTGACTTTAAAAAAGAAAAAAAAAAGCACGTACGGCTAATGGCGGCCCCCATAGGGAGCCGCCATTCCCGTTCCTTATTTGGTCGCTGTAGTCTACGTAAAGATTACGTAGACTACGGCGAAAATAAGGGCAACGCTATTTGCGTTATTTTTTAACTTTTTAGTTCGCGGCCGGGTGAGGCGAGGCGCCTCCCCCCCAGCCTGAATTTCGGCCGGGCGAGGCGGGAAGCCTCCCCCCCCTGGCCTGAACTTTGCGGGGGGAGCAGCGAAGCACCTCCTCCCCACCGCGAACAAGCTGAGAATACTGTCAACCTTAATTACTATGTATTTTCATATTCTGCAAAATAGCGTTGCCCTTATTTTCGCCGTAGTCTACGTAAAGATTTACATAGACTACAGCGACCAAATAAGGAACGCGAATGGCAGCTCCCTATGGGGGCCGCCATTTGTGTACACGCTTTTTTTTTTAAAGTCACCCGTGATAGGCTATGTGAAGATTTACGTAGCCTATCATGGCTGACTTTGCAGATCTAGCCATAATAGGCTACGTTAATCGTCATGTAGCCTATCACGGGGGCATTTTTTTTTTAACTTTTAATTTCACGGCCGGGTGAGGCGCCTCCTCCCTGGCCTGAATTTCGGCCGGGCGATGCGGGAAGCCTCCCCCCCGCCTGAATTTCGGCCGGGCGAGGCGGGAAGCCTCCCCCCCACCGCGAAATGCTGCGAGACCAGGTAAGTGGGTTTCGTGCACCCCTAGCTATGGCCATCTAGTAGCCACTGTCTAGTGGCCACAGGATTGCTCCCTAAGGTTTTCCCAACAGGTTAGCTTGTATACTAGCTTATTATATCTAGGGATGTACGAAAGTCACTTAACTTTTTGTGGATTGATTCGTGGTGGGGGGGAGGTGCTCTATCCCTCCCCCTGGAATCTTCGACGGGGGGGAGGCAATCTGGTCTTCCCCCCCAGAATCCTGCCCGGCCGGCTCCACTCCGCGGTGGCTCCGCAGAGCAGCAGGCCAGGGCCGTCCGCAGCCAGACTTCCAGCCGTGCACTGGCTGGTGCGGACGCAAATGGCGGCTGCCATAGCGGCCGCCATTTGCATCCAGCCAGGCTGCCATGATAGGCTATGTAAGTATTTACAAAGCCTATCACGGCAAGCCAAGCAAAAAAAAAAAAAAGCATACGCAAATGGCGGCGGCTACGGCCGCCGCCATTTGCGTTCCCTATTTTTCGCCGGTTTAGCCTACATAAATATTTACGTAGGCTATTACAGCGAAAAAAAAGGGGAACGCAAATAACGTAGTCGGCGCTATTTGCGTTCCTTTTTTTTCCCGCCATAATAGCTTACATAAATATTTACGTAGGCTAAAATTGCGGGGGGAAAAGGAACGCAAATAGCGCCCACTACGCTATTTGCGTTCCCCTTTTTTTTGCTGTAATAGCCTACGTAAATATTTACGTAGGCTAAAATGGTGAAAAATAGGGAACGCAAATGGCGACCTCTGTTTTGCTTGGCTTGTTATGATAGGCTATGTAAATACTTACGTAGCCCATCATGGCAAAGACCAGGATGCAAATTGCGGCCGTGGCAGCCGGTCAAAAGACCAGCCACCGCCACCACCGCCAGAGCTGCAGCCGTCTGGAACATCTGCCTCAGGTAAACTTCGTCCTGGGGGGAATCCGCGGGGGGGTGGGGGGGCAGGCCATTCTGCCACAGATTTTGGGGGGCCAAATGCCAGTGCATTCGGCCTCACTGAAATCCGTGGCGGAATTCTCCACCATCCCTAATTGTTACAGTGTGAACGGGATGTGCACTTGTGTGCGAGTTACTGTGGGTTTTGTGTGTGTTTTTGAGAAAGGACATTGGGTTTGAGCTAGGGATGTACGAAAGGGACTTACCTTGTCCCGCGGCTTTTTTTGCAGTGGGGGGGAGGCGCTTCGCTTCTCCCCCCAAAGTTCATGCAAGTGGGGGGTGTCTTCCTGCCTTGCCCGGCTGAAATTCAGGCCGGGGGGGGAGGCTTCCCGCCTCGCCCCCGACCGAAATTCAGGCCGAGGAGAAGCACCCCATCTCCCCGGCCGCGAACTTCAACAGAAAAGTAAAAAAAAAAAAAAAAAAGCCCCATGATAGGCTACGTAATGATTTACGTAGCCTATCACGGCTAGATCTGCAAAGTCAGCCGTGATAGGCTACGTTAATCGTCACGTAGCCTATCACGGGTGACTTTAAAGATTTACGTAGACTACAGCGAAAATTAGGGCAATGTAAATAGCGTTGCCCTTATTTTCGCCGTAGTCTATGTAATCTTTATGTAGACTACAGCGACCAAATAAGGAACGCGAATGGCAGCTCCCTATGGGGGCCGCCATTAGCCGTACGTGCTTTTTTTTTTAAATCAACCGTGATAGGCTACGTGACGATTTACGTAGCCTATCATGGCTGACTTTGCAAATCTAGCTGTGATAGGCTACGTTAATCGTCACGTAGCCTATCACAGGGGCGGGTTTTTTTTTAACTTTTCTTGGAATGGCGGCGGCGGCAGCCGGTCGAAAGACCAGCTGCCGCCCCCGCCCCTGTCGAAGCCCTGCCGAACCGCCGCTGCAACCCGCCACCGGGAGCAACATTCGGGAAAGTTAAGTCCCATCCCGGGGAGGGGGCGGGGGGGAGAATTTCTCCCCGAAACTACTTTGGGGGGCCGAATACGTTGGCACTCGGCCCCCCGGAGTTTCGGCGAGAAATTCTCTGACACCCCTAGTTTGAGCGTATGTGAGAAATAGAGGAACGTGTGCAGTGGGTGTATTAGAATTAGGAATGGTTGAATCTGCCTTGCATTTATTTATTTTTTTAGTCTACATGAAAATTTTACATATTTTCATATACATTGTTTTAAATACACACTTTGTATGCCTTTTTCAAATGTATGCATTTATGTGCCAACTTGTTCAAAGGTACTCATTTTAAGCAATCTTTCAAGGAATAAAGCATTTTTGTTTGCCTTTTTAAAATATATACATTTTGTCCACTTTTTTTTTAAATGAACACATTTTTGTCTGCTATTTGTATTTGCAAACTGCGCTGAATACTTTGGAGATGTATGGATTTTGTTTACAAACTGTGTTATGCTTCAGTCAGGACTTTCAGCTGTAATTCAAGGGGTTTGATGAAAGTGGGGCACTAACCATTCAGGAAGGACAGCCAGTGGCATACACCCCCCCTCATCGTTGGTGGCTCATAAGTAATGGAACAAATGGCTGACAAGCAGGTGCATGGCCAGGTGTGGCCTGTTTCCTGGGTACCCCATGACCCATCAAGCAGAGAAAAGGCCTGGAGGTGGTTCTGAGTGTTACTTTGCATTTGGTAGCTGTTCACTGGAACTCCCAACATGAGGTCCAAAGAGGTGCCGATGCGAGTGAAGGAGGCCATCATTAGGCTGAGGAAACAAAATAAACCCATCAGAGAGATAGCAAAAACAGTGGGAGTGGCCAACACAACAGTTTGGAACATCCTGAAAAAGAAGGAATTAACTGGCAAGCTCAGCAACAGCAAAAGGCCTGGAAGACCACGGAAGACAACTAAAGTGGATGAACGCAGAATTCCGCTCATGGTGAAGAGGAACTCTTTCACAACATTTAGGAAGTTCAAGAACGCTCTGGAGGAGGTAGGCATGTCATTGTTAGGGATGTGTGAAAGTCAGTTACCTTTTCGAAGGGGTGATTCGCAGTGGGGGGGAGGCGCTCCACACCTCCCCCCGAAATCCTAACCCAGCTGGCTCCGCTCTGCGGCAACTCCACGGAGCCACCGGCCGGGTGCATTCGCAGGCATGCAGAGCCTGCGGATGCAAATGGTGGTGGCTATGGCGGCCGCCATTTGCATTCCTGTTTCTTTGCCATCATAGGCTATGTAAATATTTACGTAGCCTATCACAGCACAAAAACAGGGGCGCAAATGGCAGCGGCTACGGTGGCTGCCATTTGCGTTCCTTTTCTTTGCCGTCATAGGCTACGTAAATATTTATGTAGCCTATCACAGCCTTCACAGGGACTCAAATAGCATCCCTGCAGTAGCTGTGATAGGCTACGTAAGTATTTACGTAGCCTATCATGGCCTAAATGGGGAAGCAAATGGCAGCCGCATCTGCCGCCATTCGCAAAGCAGCGCAAACAGCACCAACTAAGTGCCCCGTTTTGCGTGCCTTTCGCAGGGTGGTGGGGCGGGGTGGCTTCATTCCACCACGGATTACAGGGGGCCAAATGCACTGGCATTCAGCCTTACTGAGATCTGTGGTGGAATCCTCTGACATCCCTACTCATTGTCAACATCTACACTCAAGAGATGGCTTTATGAATGTAAATATAGAAGCTTCACAGGAAGGTGCAAACCATTGATAACACTCAAGAACCGAAAGGCCAGAGATTAGCCTTTGCCAGCAAACACCTAAAAAAGCCTGCCCAGTTCTGGAATAAGATTCTTTGGACTGATGAAACCCAGATTAACTTCTACCAGAATGATGGGAAGAGGAAAGTATGGAGAAGGAAAGGAACAGCTCATGATCCAGAGCATACCACATCATCTGTCAAACATGGTGGAGGCAGTGTTATGGCATGGGCATGTATGGCCGCCAATGGAGCCGGGTCACTGGTGTTCATTGATGACCTGACTGCTGATAAAAGCAGCAGAATGAATTCTGAAGTGTATAGGGCTTTACTTTCTGCTCAGATTCAGCCGAATGCTGCCAAACTGATAGGACGCTGCTTCATATTGCAGATGGATAATGACCCAAAACATAGAGCAAAAGCTACCCAAGAGTTTCTCAAGGCAAAGAAGAGGGATGTTCTTCACTGGCCAAGTCAGTCACCTGATCTCAACCCAGTAGAGCATGCTTTTCACTTCCTGAAGAAAAGACTGAAGGCAGACCCACAGACAAGCAGCAGCTAGGGGTGGACAAAAGTCCCTTACCTGTTGTCGAAGGACGTTCGCGGTGGGGGGGAGGCGCTTCACTGCTCCCCCCGCGAAGTTCAGGCTGGGGGGGAGGCTTCCCGCCTCATCCCGGCCGAAATTCAGGCCGGAAGGGAGGCTTCCCGCCTCGCCCCGGCCGAAATTCAGGCCGGGGAGGAGGCTTCCCGCCTCGCCCGGCCGCAAACGCAAAAGTTTTTTTTTTAAAAAAAAAACACCCCCTGATAGGCTACGTGACGATTCACATAGCCTATCATGGCTAGATCTGCAAAGTCAGCCGTGACAGGCTACGTCAATCATCATGTAGCCTATCACGGGTGACTTTACGGGTGACGGGTGACTTTTTTTAGCGCGTATGCTAATGGCGGCCCCCATAGGGAGCCGCCATTCGCATTCCTTATTTGGTCTCTGTAGTCTACGCAAATAGCGTTGCCCTTATTTTCGCCGTAGTCTACGTAAACATTTACGTAGACTACAGCGACCAAATAAGGAACGCGAATGGCGGCTCCCTATGGGGGCCGCCATTATCCGTACGGGCTTTTTTTTTTTTTTTTAAAGTCACCCGTGATAGGCTACGTGACGATTGACGTAGCCTATCACGGCTGACTTTACAGATCTAGCCATGATAGGCTACGTGAATCGTCACGTAGCCTATCAGGGGGCGTTTTTTTTTTTCTTTGATTGCAATGGCGGCGGCGGCAGCCGGTCGAAAGACCGGCTGCCACTCCCACCCCACTCGAACATCTGCCGAACCGCCGGCCGGACCCGCCACCGGGAGGGACATTCGGTGAAGGTAAGTCCCGTCCCGGGGATGGTGCGGGGGGCGGGGGGGTTTGGAGGATTTCTCCCCGAAACTTGTTCGGGGGGCCGAACACGTTGGCGCTCGGCCCCCCGAAGTTTCGGGAAGAAATTCTCCGCCATCCCTAGCAGCAGCTGAAGGCAGCTGCAGTAAAGGCCTGGCAAAGCATCTCAAGGGAGGCAATTCAGCATTTGGTCATGTCCATGGGTTCCAGACTTCAGGCAGTCATTGACTGCAAAGGATTTTCATCCAGGTATTAAAGGCAATCTAGGGATGTTAGAGGATTCCACCACCGATCCCAGAGGGGCCGAATTCCAGTGAATTCAGCCCCCCGGAACCCGTGGCAGAATGGAGCAACCTGTCCCACCACCCTGCAAAAGCACCCCGGAACGGAGCCTATCTGGTGGCGGCTATGGCAGTGGCTTCGGCTCCGGTGGTGGCTCCAGCGGCGGTGGCTCCAGCCACTGCCGGGCTGCTGCGGACGCAAATGACGTCCTGAGTAGGGGACGCCATTTGCGTCCCTGCTTTAACCATGATAGGCTACATAAATATCATGTAGCCATGTTAGGCTACATAGCCTATCATGGGCTACCATAGGGACACAAATGGCGTTCCCTACTCAGGACGCCATTTGCGTCTGCAGCAGCCCGGCAGCGGCCTGAGGCCCCACTGTGGGTTGGCCTGGCCAGCGGTTCTGCGGCCTGGCCACAGAGCGGAGCTGGCCAGGCAGGATTCTGGGGGGGAGGAACGGATCGCCCCCCCATCGAGGATTTCGGGGGGAGGGATGGAGCTCCTCCCCCCACCACGGATGTCCCTGGACGAAACCAGGTAAGTGTTTCGTACATCCCTAAGGCGATCCTTAAATTTGAAATGATGTTGGTTTGTTCCATTACTTATGAGCCACCAACAATGGGGGTGTGTGTATGCCACTGGCTGTACTTCCTGAATGGTTAGTGCCCCACTTTTGTCAAACCCTTTGAATTACAGCTGAAAGTCCTGACTTAGCTCCCATCTGGGTGTGTTTTCTTTCAATTTCAATGTGGTGGTGTACAGAGGCCAACTGCCAAAACAGTTATCCTTGTTCCAATATTTCTGGCCCTGACTGTATATCCATAAGGTACATTTATACAATGGTGTAGGTTGCCTGGCTGTTGCTGCCAGGAGCAGCATGAATAATGTAGAAGAGCCTTGCATGCAGCAAAATTAACAAAATTTGTCTTTTCTCTATCCTTGTGGAACAAACATGCCGATATTAATGTCTGCAAAGATATTTGGCATTCATTTAGCTTTAACAATTTCAGTATAAATGATATGGGTGTCAAGCAGCTGTATCTAAAATTGAGCTCCTACTTTTTAAGGTATGGGGCATCATGAAACGTGTATCACAGTCACAGAGAGTTTTTAAACAAATGATTATGCTGACATCTGAATGTGAAGAACTGATAAATGGCCCAATTGCACAAGAATCAATCAAACAAGAGAAATATTCATCGTATTGGTGTCCCACCCTTCCTCCTAGGTACATAACATGGCTGACATCTCGGGGTTGTCCCATGTTGGTCCTCACAATAGCCCTGAGTGTTCTGTCTTGTCTATTTTATTTATTTTATTTTTATTAAAATATATATTGGTCACCTTTCAGGGCAAAGGCCCTCCCAAGGCAGCTCACAAGAATAAAATACATAAAAACAGTTAAAATATTAAAGTGATAAAAATGAAAACGACAATAAAAGCCAACAAAAAAACAGCAACAGTGTTAACAGCAGTAACAGCAACAATGGCAGTCATATCAAGAGAAGGCCAAGGTAAAATAATGTGTTTTCAAGGCCTTCTTAAACTTCTGCAATGACAGAGCATGGCAGACCTCTGATGGAAGCTTGTTCCAAAGGTGTGGGGCCACTGTAGAGAAGGCCCTCTCACAGGTGGTCACCCACCTGACTGCTCTCACAGGTGGTCAAATGAGAAGGGCCTCTCTTTCTGATCTTAAAGTGCAGGCAGGCTGATATGGGTGAGGGCAGTCTTTTAGATAATTTGGTACCAAACCATTTAAGGCTTTTAAGGTCAAAACCAGCACTTTGAATTGGGCTCAGAAATGCACCGGTAACCAGTGCAGCTGGCGCAGTAAAGGCGTTATATTATCTAATCGAATCCCCCACCCCCCAATACTCAGGTGGCCACATTCTGCACAAGCTAGAGTTTCTAAACCATCTTCAAAGGGAGCCCCATGTATAGGCCATTACAGTAGTCCAGCCTGGACATGACTAGTTCATGGATAACTGAGGCAAGGTCCATCCTCTCCAGACAGGGCCACAGTTGGCGTACTAGCCCAAGCTGCTAAAAAACACTCCTGGACACCGCAGCCCCTGGGCTTCCCCAGTTAGCTCAGAGTCCAGGAGGACTCTCAAACTGTGCTCGTGGTCTTTCAGGGGAGAAGTGGATCAAAGTGACCAAATCCTAAGATAGCAGAACTGTATACCTTAGGACTCCAGATGAAGGGTACTATTTTTGAAGACACTCCCCCCCCCATTTAAAAACGAGGCTACTAAAAAACATACACAAAACCTACCATGTCAGGGTCAAAGATTCTAGCTCAGCCTGTGTCCTAGTGTGCTAGTTTTCTCCCCAGCCCTGATCTCAGCAAAAATCCCCCCCCCCCGCACACACACACAATGCAAGCATGGCAATTTGCATTAGGAGAAAACTTCTCATTCATGCCAGTGAGTGTATTTTCTCATGCTAATTGCCACACAGTGGGCAATTTTTACTGAGACCATGGCTTTGGAGGGAAGCTTTAAACCACCCCTCCCTTGCAGACTGCAATACATCCTCCCACCGCCCCCCTGCCTGGTATGGTATTTTTTTTTAAAAAACAACAACAAGTAGCTAGGCCCTAATCCTAGTTTTCTAGGATCAGAAGAATATGAGATGTTGGCTAATGGCTATAATCAGTGCTAACCAAGTCACCTTACAAAGAAAATAAAGCTCCGATCCCTGAAGAGACCCCATTTAGGCAGACCGGACAGGGGCAATCCCCACCACATTTCAGTCCACATATCTTAATGCTAGAGGAGCACCGCTATCTCTGTTTTATACACTGAATTGATTTTGCTATTTATTTATTTTTTTAAATGAACAGACCTTTGCACTAGATATATTCAGTGGTGAGAAAAGGTTTGTGAACCCCTTAGGACTGTCACATATTTCCACACTAAAATGTTATTAGATCATAATCTAACCCCAATAGACAACATGATTAAACAAATGACACACAAATATGATGCATTTTTCAACATTTATTTATCCACAACTGATTCAACGTTCAATATCCATATGAAAAAGTATGTGAACCTTTAGATTCAGTAGCTGGTGGCACCCCATTGAACAGCAATTACTTCCTGTAAGCATTTCCTGTAACTGTTGGTCAATCTCTCACATCAGTTTTGAGTTATTTTGGCCCATTGCTCCTTACAGAACTGCTTCAACTCAGTGACATTTGAAGGCTTCCTTGCATGAACAGCTCGCTTCAGGTCCTGCCACAACATTTCGATGGGGTTTAGGTTCGAACTGGCTAGGCAATTCTAAAACACGGTATTTCTTCTTCTGCAGCCAGTCTTTTGTAGATCTTCTTGTATGTTTAGGATTGTTATCTTGTTGCATGACCCACTTTCAGTTCAGCTTCAGCTCATAGACAGATGTCCTGGCATTCTCCTCTAGAATCTTCTGATACACTGCAGAATTCATGGTAGTGTCAATGATGGCAAGCCATCCAGGTCCTGAGGCAGCAAAGCAGGCCCAAACCATCACATTTCCACCACCACGCTTAACAGTTGGGATGAGGTTCTTCTATTTGAACTCAGTGTTTGTTTTTCACCAAAAGTAACATTTCTCATTGAGGCCAAAAACTTTTACCTTTCACTTGTCTGTCCAGAGAACATTGTTCCAGAAGTCTTGGGGATCATCTATATGAGCTTTAGCAAACTTCAGATGGGCAGCAATGTTCTTTATAGAGAGAAGTGGTTTCCTCCTGGCTATCCTCCCATGAACACCATTCTTGTTCAGTCTTTTTCTGATAGTTAAGTCATGAACACTCGGATTAGTGAAGGTGAGAGTGGCCTGCAGATCCTTGGATGTTACTCTAGGGTTCTTTTTGACTTCCTAGATGATTCACTGGTTTGTTCTTGGAGAAATTTTGGTGGGACAACCACTCCTGGGTAGAAATGGCAGACAATCCCTCCACAGACCCCAGTGAAGCCAGGTTCAAAAGAATCTGGCCTCTGGAGTCCATGGAGGAATGGATTAATTATCTCTGCCTCCCTGAGGAATCCTCCCTGGCTGGATCCTCCTCGCTGCTGGCTCCATAGCACCAGCAATACGGCCACCATTGCCATACTGCTGGCTGAGGCTGAGTGACTCTGGACGCAAATGGCATCTGCTACACCATTTGCGGCTGTAAAGCCCTTAGTTTAAGCTAAATGCAGCCATTTACAGATAGACAAAGCTCTCTTTTATTTCACAGTACACTGGATTGGTTAATATAAACCCTATTGGATATTTAGAAGAAGGACTGGTTTTGATTCATGAAGGCTATCATGGTGCAACTATGGAATTTCCATAATTATCATTAGGGTTCACAATTTTTTCTCACTGCTGTATGCTGTAGGCATGGATACCTTAATTTCAAAAACAGTGGAGAATGTGGTCTAATTTTTATTGATACACTATTGCTATAGTTATTATGAAGGAAAACAAGGACAATAAACAATATGTATTAATATGTAATAAACTTTGAATGTATTCAGATGTGGACTGAAACAGTCCTGTAGCCTTAGATGAATCTTGCATCCCCACCCACCACACTAAAATCTTTCTCTTCTGCACTTCCAAAAGCCTGAAATGGCACACCTAGTTAATTTTCTGAAGAAAATAGCTGTGGGAATTGACATTCAGGCTTCATTTTGAGTGCTGCCACTGATGCCTTGTGCAGCCTTTTTAAAATCTATATAAATAATCCAAATCTTTGATTAAAACTGTTGCTGTTTACAGACAACAGATGGGATCCAGACTTAGTGATACTTAGAATAGGCCCACTGATTTAAGTTATTCATGACTAACAAGTCCCACTGATTTCAGAGGGTTTACTCTAAGCATGACAAAGTCTTGATCTAATCCAGTAAGATTAACATTGTGGTATTCAGGGATTAACCATGATGGATTTGGTTAATCAGGACATTTGAGCATGAGATTGGTATATGCTAGATAAATAAAGGCACAAATGAGCATGAAATGTGCTATAACAAATAAGACATAACGAGAATGGATGCCTGATAGTGAGATGCGCACTAACTTTAAGAAAGAAGCCCAAGATGAACTTTTCTGCAATACTGAATTCATGTCAAGTTTGGAAGCAAGGGCACATAAAGAAGCATTCTTGGTGGCTGACCTCCAGCTGTGGATTTCTCTTCCCTGAGAAATTCACCAAAGTTCATGCCTGCAACCTTGTTGAAAGTATTGTAAGGGTGCATGCTTTTAGTGTTCATTATATTTTTCATCTACTTATTTATTCATGTCTATTTTAAATTACTAATGCCCTATCCCTCCATCCCTGGAGAAGATGCTGATGCTAGGGAAAGTGGGAGGCAAAAGGAAGAGGGGCCGACCAAGGGCAAGATGGATGGATGATATTCTGGAGGTGACGGACTCGACCTTGGGGGAGCGTGGGGTGGCAACGGCTGACAGGAAGCTCGGGTGTGGGCTGGTCCATGAAGTCATGAAGAGTTGGAAGTGACTGAACGAATAAACAACAACATCCCTCCACACCTTCCTCTACATGTTTTAATAATTTTTTTGTGAACCGCTCAGAGAATTTTTGTGAACTGCCCAGAGAGCTTCGGTTATTGGGCAGTATAGAAATGAAATTAAATAAATAAATAAATAAATAAATAAATAAATAAATAAATATACAAAATAAATGATGAAGCAAATACTTTGTGGTTTGAAATGCTACATACATCATGGAGATTGATGTAATAGCACTGAAAGCATGTTGACAACATTTCTGAAACTACAACATTCAGGAGGCAGCAGATATATAGGCTACATGCTCCTTCTCTACATACTGCAAACCCCCTTCCATCATTACTCATGCTACTCCTTTTCCCCTATACTATCTTACCTTTCCTAAAACCTCAAATATTAGATTAGATAAAGCATTTTTAAACAGACAAAATGAAGGTTTAAGTACACTATATGGAAATGAAGTACTACACTATACAGTCACATAGTGTATTTTGAGGATGTAATTTATATTGTCCTGGTGAATAATATGTGTTTCCTTCAAGCTAATATAAGCAATAATAAATATATCCTGATTCTCAGCCTCATTTAAACTATCCAAATGGTCAAAGTGGGTTGTAGAGGTAGCATCGTACCAATGTTCCAGCAGCATAATGCATTTTATGGTTCTAATGCTATTTTATGTGTTTTATTGTCTCATTCTACTCATTAACTGTTGCTTTAATACATACAACAGGTTGTACAAGTAGATAACTCAGTTTTTTTTTTGTCTCACTATAAATGTGAATGGATGCCATTTAAAGCATGCTATTTTCTTTTTGCCTGCTATAAAAGGCAGAGGTTTGTAAAAATATTTTGTTTATATCTAACTGTGATTTATGTGTGTGGTAGTTTGTATTTATTGTATACGATGTTTAGTTCCCTGTGCCTTGGAAAAAGATTATTTTACATTTTTGTCTAACAACATTGCAGTACATTTCTTCTTGAAGTGCCAGCGTTATTGTTCATTCGGTTTTTTTAAAATCTAATACAGAAGCCTTAAAATAGTGCATATGACAAGTAACACTGTGAAATGTTCACCTCAAAGGTGAGAGGTGGAAGATAGCATTCAGAAATATTGCATGCCAAATGCAGACTGAAAATAAGAGAAAGACGTGTCAGAGGAATTCAGATGTAACACTCTGTAGCTAGGGATGGCAAACCTACTGCGGTCTGGTCCGTCTCCAGACCCCCACCCCTGCTCATGCGGCTGCCCAATCACTCAGTGAGCTGCCATTTTGTGTAAGCTCGGCCTTTTTCATAAAGACTGATTTTACACTAGTGGTAAAAAGTGGCCATTTACACAAGATTACAGGCTGCCATCATGCAAGTTTACAGGCTGTCAATGGCCACCATTTGCACAAAATCAGCCTTTGCAGAAAAAAGGATTGAGCTGCCATTTTGCGGCTCGGCAAGGGACTGGGGATCCCTGCACTTGCCCAGTGTGGTGTGCACCAACTCAGGCAAGCGCAGGAGTCTCCAGACTGGTCTCTGGAGGGCCAAACTGGCCTCGAGCCCCAGCTGGATGCCCACAACATCCCTATCAAAGGAGTCTTCAACTCTAAGGGCAAGATCCATCATAAGTCCTACTAAGAGTAGACCCATTGAAATGAATGGGGCTTAGGAACATAGGAAGCTGCCTTATACCAAGTCAGACCATTGGTCCATCTAGCCCAGTATTGTCAACACTGACTGGTAGTGGCTCTCCAGGGTTTCAGGCAGGAGGTTTTTTCAGCCCTACCTGGAGATACCTGGGATTGAATCTGAGAATTTCTGCATGTAAGGCACATACTCTTCAACTAAGCTATGGCCCCAATTTTAGTCATGACTGACTTAAGTCCCATTTATTTCAGTGGGTCTACTCTAAATAGGACTTCTGCTGGATTTTACCCTAAATGTCCAAATGGGACACAAAGAACATGCCCAAGATAAGTCCACACATTTGCTCATCTTTTTAGTCTGAGAAGACTGAGGGCAGAATCCAGTGGGGCACTTCCCCATTGGAATCCCTGCCCATTCTCTTCCATCCTACCAATTCCATTGTACAAGTGGCCCCCACCATTTGCACAATGGCAGTTTAGCGCTTTTGGGACAACCCAAAACAAGTGGAAATGTTCATTTCTGGAAGGAGGCAGATCAGTGGAGCTCACATACTTGCACTTCCACTCATTTGGAGGCTTCCCCAAGGAAGCATTAAATGTCTCTCATGTAAGCAGTGGGTCCCAGTTGTGCAAGGGAATTGGCAGGGCATAAAGGAGTTGGCAGGGGTGTAGGTTCCCCTTTGAATTCTGCCCTTAAAGTTTCCCAAGAATAAAAAAAATACTATCATTGAATCTGTGACAGAGCTATTGACTATCCATAGAACCTTGCTATTGTTTTGCAGGAACTGCCACCACAACATACACACACATAGCTTTAGGAAAGGCAAGATACTTATCTACAAAGTTATCTGCTTCTTTGTTGTTGTTCAGTCGTTAAGTCGTGTCCGACTCTTCGTGACCCCATGGAGCATAGCACGCCAGGCCTTCCTGTCCTCCACTCTCTCCCGGAGAGTGCTCAAGTTCATATTCATTGCATCGGTGATGCTATCTAGCCATCACATCCTCTGCCGTCCCCTTCTCCTTTTGCCTTCAGTCTTTTCAGTCTTCGCATTAGGTGGCCAAAATATTTGAGCTTCAGTTTCAGTCCTTCCAATGAGCAGTCAGGGTTGATTTTCTTTAGGATGCACTGATTTGACCTCCTTGCAGTCCAGGGAGTCTTCTCCAGCACCACAGTTCGAAAGCATCGATTCTTCAGCACTCAGCCTTCCTTATAGTCCAGCTCTCACAGCCATACATTACTACTGGGAAAACCATAGCTTTGATTAGATGGACCTTTGTCGGCAAGGTGATGTCTCTGCTTCTTACTATGCTGTCTAGGTTTGCCATAGCTTTCCTCCCAAGGAGCAAGCATCTTTTAATTTCATGGCTACAGTCACTGTCTGTGGTGATCTTGGAGCCCAAGAAAATAAAATCTGTCACTGCTTCCATTTCTTCCCCTTCTATATGCCAGGAAGTGATCAGGCCAGATGCTATGATCTTTGTTTTTTCAATGTTGAGTTTCAAACCAGCTTTTGCATGCTCCACTTTCACCCTCAACAAGAGGCTCTTTACAGCCTCTTCGCTTTCTGCCATTAGGGTGGTATCGTCTGCATATCTGAGGTTGTTGATCATTCTCCCAGCAATCTTAATTCCGACCTGTGATTCATCCAACCTGGCGTTTCTCATGATGTACTCTGCATATAAATTAAATAAGCAGGGTGACAATATACAGCCTTGTCGTACTCCTTTCCCAATTTGGAACCAATTGGTTGTTCCATCTCTGGTTCTTACTGTTGCTTCTTGACCCTCGTACAGGTTTCTCAGGAGACAGGTAAGGTGGTCTGGTACTCCCATCTCTTTCAGAATTTGCCACAGTTTGTTGTGATCCACACAATCAAAGGCTTTAGCGTAGTCAATGATAGACTACTATCAGAAATAGACGTTTTTCTGGAATTCTCTTGCTTTCTCCATGATGCAGCGAATGTTGGCGATTTGATCTCTAGTTCCTCTGCCTCTTTGAAACCCAGCTTGTACTTCCGCTAGTTCTCGGTTCACATACTGCTGAAGCCTAGCTTGTAGGATTTTGAGCATCACCTTGCTGGCATGTGAAATGAGTGCAATTGTGCGGTAGTTTGAACACTCTTTGGCGTTGCCCTTCTTTGGAACTGGAATGTAAACTGACCTTTTCCAGTCTTGTGGCCACTGTTGAGTGTTCCAAATTTGTTGGCATATTGAGTGCAGCATTTTAACAGCATCATCTTTTAGGATTTTAAATAGCTCAGCTGGAATACTGTCATCTCCGCTACCTTTGTTGTTAGTAATGCTTCCTAAGGCCCACTTGACTTCACTCTCTATGTCAGGAGGCTCTAGCCGGCCTCTTTCAGTCTACTCCAGTAGCTAACTCCAAACACAGACAAAGGATTCTTTTCAAGGCTTTATTCCTTTTACAACTTAATAACTCTATCACCAGCGACTAAGCTATGAACAGCAGAGTAATCTATTCCCCAGGTTGGAAACAGCTGGTCGCCATTTGAACAAAAATCACTTGCAGACCCTGAACTTATGGGCTAGGGAGAGTCCCTCCCCTTTTCCCTTGGGTCCTCTGGACGCAACCGTTGCTTGCGTGCCAAATGGGCGCTACGCCTCCTTTCCGCGCCCTCCATAGCTCGTCGCTCTTTGCGTCTGCGTTGCGCATCCAGCCAGCCCTCCTCCCACACTCTTTCACTCCCAGGACCACTATCTATCTCTGGAATGCCTGCAGGAGGATTCTCTGCCAGCTGCTGGGCCTGGGAGGGATGAGCACGCTCCTCTCCCACAGACGGCTGTTCCTCCTCAGAATCAGAACTGCTCTGAGATTCTATGGGCTCAGTGTCCACCCTGACACTCTAGGATGTCTGGCTCAAGTTCAGTGACCACACTATCATGGCTATCAGGGACATTAAGATCTTCCCTGTATAGTTCTGCTGTGTATTCTTTCCACCTCTTCTTAATCTCATCTGCTTCTGTTAGGTCCCTGCCTTCTTTGTCCTTTATCATGCCCGTCTTTGCACAAAACGTTCCTTTGATATCTCCGATTTTCTTGAAGAGATCTCTAGTCTTTCCCATTCTGTTGTTTTCCTCAATTTCTTTGCATTGTTCATTTAAGAAGGCCTTCTTGTCTCTCCTTGCTATTCTCTGGAACTCTGTATTCAGTTGGATATATCTTCCCCTTTCTCCCTTGCTTTTCACTTCCCTTCTTTCCTCAGCTACTTGTAAAGCCTCATCTGACAGCCATTTGGCTTTCTTGCATTTCTTTTTCTTTGCGATGGATTTCGTTGCTGCCTCCTGAACAATGTTATGGACCTCCATCCATAGTTCCTCAGGCACTCTGTCTATCAGGTCTAATCCCTGAAATCTATTCCTCACCTACACTGTATATTCATCAGGGATATGATTTAGGTCATACCTGAATGGTTTAGTGGTTTTCCCTACGTTCTTCAATTTAAGCCGGAATTTTGCAAGAAGCAGCTCATGATCTGAGCCACAGTCAGCTCCACGTCTTGTTTTCACTGACTGTATAGAGCTTCTCCATCTTTGGCTGCAAAGGACATAATCAATCTGATTTTGATATTGACCATCTGGTGATGTCCATGTGTAGAGTCAACTCTTGTGCTGTTGGATATCTGCTTCTACTGGGTAAAGAAGCATAAAAATAAATTCATAGAGTGATGCTAATATCACATGATGTCTGCTGAGTGGGTATTGGATTATTCTTAAATTTCTCTGTGCCAGCATGTCACAACATTGGTTCAGTAGAAAGAAAGAAAGAAAGAAAGAAAGAAAGAAAGAAAGAAAGAGCCAGCATAGTGACACCCTTTCCGCCATGGGAAGCTACCACTGATGCACCCATTATGTTACGGGGGGAAAAAAGGATAGAACGGAAGGAGAAGGGGCATCTCTACACTAAGGAGAAAGCCCGCACCCTTACCAAGGTTTCTTCTTCTGGAATCTTTCCACGTTCACTACAGACACCTTTAGATGGCAACCAATGATGACCACATGATTTGTAATTGAAAACTTCCCCTCTCGACAATGCTCCATCAGGTTCAATGAAACAGCACCATCTAGTGGCTGTATTATAGTGTAATGCCAACTTTACACGCTGGGGATATCCCACAATATCCTGTGATAATTTGAAATAGTGCATTATCTCCAGTCTTCTAAATGTGAGATTATCGGGAGAAAGTGTGGGAGACATCCTAGAGGTTGACAACATCATCTAAAAGACCCGCAGACTTCAATGAGTGGCCAATCATGAGTGTTCAATAAATTGCTCATGTGGAGAAGCCCAAGGAGAATTTAGGTGGAATCCCAAGCTTGCTCAGGGCATGCTCCCTCTCCCAGTAATTGTGTAACATTGCAAAAGAGTTGGTTTAAGTTCAAACATCCCCACTGAATTCAATAACCATTCCTAAATGGCTGCCTTCTCCCACTTTCTCCCACCCACCCTACTTTCTGATCAAAAAAGAAGATAGTGGGTGAGTTTGCACAACTTGACAATCCACTCTGTGTGTAAGCTGACAGACAATCAAGCTTTCCATTAGTTGTTCTCCCCCTTCTTCCCTCTTGGTCCTCCACCTGATATCCTAGGGTCCTATGTGCCCATCCCATGACCCTCCCCACTTGGATCACAACTAGGGATGGGGGAGAATTTCTCCCCGAAACTTCGGGGGGTCAAGTGCCAACGCATTTGGCCCCCCGAAATTGGAGGTGAAATTCTCCGCCCCCCCGCCCCCCCCGGGATGGGACTTACCTTTCACAAATGTCCCTTCCGGCGGCGGGTCCTGGCAGCGGTTTGTCGGGTCTTCGTCAGGGGCGGAAGCCGGTCTTTTGACCGGCTGCCGCCGCTGCCATTACAAGTGCAGTAAAAAAAAACAACCCGTGATAGGCTACGTAACGATTAACGTAGCCTATCATGGCTAGATCTCCAAAGTCAGCCATGATAGGCTGCGTAAATCGTCACGTAGCCTATCACGGGTGACTTTGAAAAAAAAAAAAAAGCGCGTACGCAAATGGCGGCCCCCATAGGGAGCCGCCATTTGTGTTCCTTATTTGGTCCCTGTAGTCTGCATAAAGATTTAAGTAGACTACGGCGAAAATAAGGGCAACGCAAATAGATTAAACGCGTTAATCGTTATGTAGCCTATCACGGGTGGGTTTTTTTTTTTCAATTTTTCTTTCACGGCTGGGGAGACGAGGCACTTCTACCCGGCCTGAATTTCGCCGGCGAGGGATGGGGCGCCTCCTGCCCGGCCTGAATTTCGGCCGGGCGAGGCGGGGCACCTCCCCCCCCTCGCATGAACTTCGGGGGGAGAAGCGAAGCACCTCCCCCCCACCGCGAAGCAAGCTTCGAGGACAGGTAAGGGACTTTCGTCTATTCCTAATCACAACCCCTTTTCATTCCCTGACTTTTTTATCGGGGGAGGGAATTTGCTCAAATGGGGCCTTAATATATATTTTTCTTATTTTTTCAGCCCCTGTGGTTTATACAAATGAGGCAATCATATATATTTATATATATTTTCTGACCTTGGGATTTGCACAAATGGGGCCTAGATAGATAGATAGATAGATAGATAGATAGACTTCAGGAATTTGCCCGAAAACACTGGTGCTTGTTTTTTAAAAAGTTGGTCTTCCATAACTGCCCACTGGCAGCTGTAAAATATATATAGCCTTCCCCTTGTATGTCTGATCTGTCAAAGGGAACAAAGTGCAATATGAAACATACATAGAAATTGTCAAGGCAAGATTGTATATCGGCTATTTTGTCAGCCGTTAACAGTGACAGGAAACCACAATGTTGGTGCCAGGCAAGCCTCTCTAAGAAGGGCATTCCTCAACCAGGGTGCCACCACTGAAAAGGCCCTCTTCTTAGTAGCCACTAGCCTCACCTCATTCAGCATAGGGATGGGCAGATTCCCTACCTGAAGTCAATGGGGAATCCACCCACAGGGGGGAGGTGATCCATTCCTCCCCCAGAATCCTCTTCAGCTGGCTCCACTCCACGGTGATTCCACAGAGCTGCTGGCTGGCTCCAAAGCACCAGCGATATGTCCACCATGCTCCACCATGGCTGAAGGGGACTGACTGTGGACACAAATGCAGCCATTTACAGCTGCATTTACCTCAAACTAAGACCTATACAGCCGCAAATGGCGTCCTGGATGCCATTTGCTTCTGCAGTCAGTTCCCTTCAGCCAGCAATATGGCATGGCAGCTGTATCGCTGGCAATCCAGAGCCGGAGGATCTGGCCGAAGAGGATTCCGTGGGGAGGTGAAGGTAAGTGTTCCGTTCCGCCTAAGGATGGATGAAAGTCCCTTACCTAGTCCCGCAGCTTGCTTCGCAGTGGGGGGGGAGGTGCTTCGGTTCTCCCCCCAAAGTTCAGGCCAGGGGGGGAGGCGCCCTGCCCCGCCCGGCTGAAATTCAGGCCGGGGGGGAGGCGCCCCATCCCTTGCCACCTAAATTCAGGCCGGGGAGGAGCACCTCATCTCCCTGGCCGCAAAATAAAAAACTAAATGTAAACACACACACACACACACACACCCGTGATAGGCTACGTAACGATTTACGTAGTCTATCATGGCTAGATTTCCAAAGTCAGCCATGATAGGCTATGTAAATCATTACATAGCCTATCATGGGTGACTTTGGGGGAAAAAAAGCGCTTACACAAACGGCGGCGCCCATGGGCGCCGCCATTTGCGTTCCTTATTTGGGCCCGGGTAGTCTACGTAAAGATTTACGTAGACTACGGCGAAAATAAGGGCAACGCTATTAGCATTCCTTATTTTGACACGTCTTAGTCTACATCAAGATTTACTTAGACTAAGACGGCGAAAATAAGGAACACAAATGGTGGCGGCTATGGCCGCCGCCATTTGCGTACGCGCGTTGTTATTTTTTTTTTAAGTCAGCCGTGATAGGCTACGTAAACATTTACATAGCCTATCACAGCTGACTGCAGGGACGCAAATGGCGGCGGCTACAGCCGCCGCCATTTGTGTCCCTGCTAGCCAGCGGCCGGATGTCCGGCTGCTGGCGGAGCCAGCCGGTGGCTCCGCAGAATCCCTGAGGAGCACAGCCAGCCAGCCAGGATTCCGGGGGGGGGGGAGGTACGGAGCACCTCCCCCCCATCCAGGATTCCGGGGGGAGGTACGGAGCACCTCCCCCCCACCATCAACATAATCCGCGAAAAGAAAGGTAAGTGCCTGTCATACATCCCTAGATACGCTACGTAAATAGTTAAGTAGCCTATGACGGCTAAAGCGGGAATGCAAATGGCGTAGGGAATGTAAATGGCCTAGGGGATGCCATTTGCATCCCTGCTTTAGCCATCATAGGCTATGTAAATATTTACGTAGCCTATCATGGGCTACCATAGGGACACAAATGGCGTCCCCTACTCAGGACGCCATTTGCATCTGCACCAGCCCGGCAGCGGCTGGAGGTCCCGCTGCGGGTTGGCTTGGCTGGCAGCTCCACAGCCTGGCCATGGAGTGGAGACGGCTGGGCAGGATTCCGGGGGGGAGGAGGAACGGATCACCTCCCCCCCATCAAAGATTCCAGGGGGAGGAACAGATCGTGTCCCCCCACCTGCAGAACCCGGCGGAGCCAGGGAAGCGAGGTTTTGTACACCTCTAGTCAGTCAGTATTCCTGTTGCAAGTTTTTCACCACCGCTAACTGTAACATGAACAAGCTCTTCCCACATGGCATCCTGTCAGGATACAAGTATCGTTGCTCTTGCCAGCAGTTGGCATTAGGGGCAGATGGACCCATACCCATCCGATTTCGGCGGGTTCCTGCTGAAGAGCTGCCCCTGCTGAAGCCTCCCCCCAGACACACACTCGAGCCCCACGAGTCTGCTGAGCCATCGGCACTCACCCTGGATCCTGTCTTTGAGCGCCCGCCATTTTCCCAAGCCTGTTTTTATGAAAAAAGGAAGACGTTAAAAATGTGCATATTTAAAAATGCGCAAATTCAGGCTGGGAAAGGTTGATATTCGCAATATTAGAGGCTAAATACGCCATTTTCCATTAAAAAAAAAAAGCTTGGGAAAATGGCAGGCGATTGCAGATGGGTCCAGGTGAAGGAGGGGAACGTTCTGGAGGGGGCAAGCGAGGCCAGAGGCTCGGTGGGCACAGTAGTCAAGTACCTGTACTATCCCTTGTTGCCACTGACATTGAATGGGGTTTGGTGTGATGATGATGCCAGAGCATCTGGTAAGGACTTGTAAATATTACTTTCCATTAGGGGTTGAAGAATTGACCACAGGAATACGAATTTGCATGGTTACCTTGAGACCCAGGCTTTAGACCAGGGGTGGGCAACCCAGGCTTTAGACCAGGGGTGGGCAACGTGTGGCCCTTCCAGATGTTTTGGCCAATCAGCTCTCACCATTGGCTATGCTGCCTAGGGAATATAGAAGACGTTGCCCAGCCTTACACCTTGCACTTATTACTGATGTTAGTTCGAAGTTAACCCTAAATCAAATCCTGCACATTATAGCCCACTGAAAATCCTTTTAACTCTACTCCTGGGTATGAGTGAGAATTTTGTTTGGTTCATTTAACTTTTTTAAAAATCAAAATTGACAAATTTCGTTATAAATGGGACAGACAGAACTTGGGATTTTTTTTTGATTTTTTTTTAAGGATGTGGGAGAAGGTGAAACTGCCAGATTCATCGGATCTGTTAACAATGAAGCCTCCAAACTAGTGTCTCCTCTGAACTTATGCCAACATTTGGTGGGTGCACCAAACTCACTTTTTGTGGCACAAAACAGCACAAAACCAGCAGAAAACATTGGTTCAGATGTTATATAGATTCTTTGTACTTCACCATGCCCCACCTGATGGTATGTCATTTTTTCATGCCTTTGGTGGGTGCACCAAATTTGGGATTTGTGGCACAAAACAGCAGAAAACTAGCAGAAAACTTTGGCTTGGGTTATGAGAATGTGGATTTTTTGTCTTCACTAGGCCCCACCTAAGAGTATGTCATTTTCACATAACCTGAGTTTTGTGGCACAGAACCACACAAAACTTTGGCACAGGTTTGGAGGTGACATGCCAATGTTGGTTTTTGTGCCTGTTAACTATGAACCTGCATTTGATGTATAATTACACAGTTGTGGGTGGAAGCACAAAAGTCAGGATTTGTGGCACAGAACTGCACAGAACTGGCACAAAACTCTGGCATGTGTTTGGAGGAGATACCAGTTTGGGGGGTTGTAGTTAACAGTAGGGATGGCATGGGCTCCCAATTCAGTCCAGGAATCTGGTGGACCTGCTCTTGCCTGCACCCCTGAGCCCAGCTTGCCAAGCCCCTGCCCTGGCTCGCCCCCTGCCTGCACTCGGCGAATGGCCTGCACTCACCCCGGCAGCCTTGTCAAGCTTTGCGGTCATCATTTTCAGAGAAATAAAATGGCAATCGCAAAAACTCACAAATTTGTGCACATGCAAAAATACGCATTTTTGTGAATGCACATATTTGCGTATGCAAAAATGCACATTTTGCAAATGTGCATATTTGCGTGTGCATTTGCATATTTTAGTAAATGTATATTTTACTAAAAATGCACATTTTTGTACACATACCAATGTGTTCCTTCGCAAAAATGCACATTTCACACATGAGAATATGTGCATTTGCAAAATGTGCATTTTTGCGCATACAAAAACATGTGTATTTTTGCGATCGCCATTTTTGTGTTTATTTAGAAATGGTGACCTCAGAGCTCAATAAGGTTGCTGGGGTGAGTGCGGGCTGCTTGCTGAGAGTGGGAGGGGCTCGAGCACAGTCCAGGGACTGGCGAGCAGGGGGAAGGGGCTGGGCAGGAGTCTGGAGGACCTGGAGTGGGGTGAGTTAGCACATCCCTATGGATGTACAAAAGGCACATACCTTTTCGTAGAATATTTTGGGATGGGGAGAGGTGTTCCATCCCTCCTCCTGGAATCCTTGATGGGGAGGGAGGCGATCCGATCCTCCCCCCTGGAATCCTGCCCAGCCGGCTGCACTCCATGGAGGCTCCGCAGAGCAGCCAGCCAGGGCCATCCGCAGCCAGATTTCTGGCTGCAGATGGGCTGCTGCAGACACAAGCAGTAGCGGCCACCATTTGTGTCCAGCCAGGCTGCCGTGATAGGCTATGTAAATATTTATGTAGCCTATCATGGCAACTAAAAAAAAAAAAAAACAGCGTACGCAAATGGCGGTGGCTATGTTGGCCGCCATTTGCATTCCCTATTTTTTGCCGTTCTAGCCTATGCAAATATTTATGTCGGCTATTATGGCGAAAAAAAGGGGAACACAAATAGCGTAGTGGGCGCTATTTGCGTTCCTTTTTTTTCGCCGTTCTAGCCTACATAAATATTTACGTAGGCTAGAACGGTGGAAAAAAAGGAACGCAAATAGCGCCCACTACACTATTTGCGTTCCCCTTTTTTTTTTGCTGTAATAGCCTACATAAATATTTATGTAGTCTAGAATGGTGAAAAATAGGGAACGCAAATGGCAGCCGCCGTAGCCGCTGCCATTTGCATACGCTGGTTTTTTTTGGGGGGGTAGCTGTGATAGGCTACGTAAATACTTACGTAGCCTATCACAGCTGCAAGGACGCCAATGATGGCCTCAGCAGGCCGGCCACAGCCGGCCAGAGGAGCAGCCGCCGGAGCCACCACTGCCGGAGCCGCCGCCACCACCGCCAAATCTGCCGCATCCACCCCAGGTAAATTCCATCCTGGGGGGATTCTGCGGGGGGGCGGGGGGCAGGAGAATGTTCCACCACGGATTCTGGGGGGGGTGGATTCTAAAGAATTCGGCCTCACTGGAATCCGTGGCGGAATTTTCTGCCATCCGTACACATCCCTAGTTAACAGAGCCAGATTCATCTATCCTGGCAGAAGGCTTTGAGTGCTTAGGACTTAATAGCTTGGCTTTGACTCTCTATGTATTCAATCAAGTTTGTGGTGCTGAATATGGTTTACCACCTCCTTTTTTCTGACAGGCTTCTCAACTTTAATATCTACATGACGGGCAGTTGTAATATGGTCCTCTCCATGCTGTGAATTGCTATACCTATTGATTTGGCCAGCACAAATCACAGCTTGATAAGAGCTTACCCAAATTTGCACATTAATGAGAAGGAAAGACTATGGGAGAAGGCAAAACTGAAAGATTCATCCATCTCTACTGCCTGCCCTTATTGCTACATTTACATACCCAAAGAATGGGTTGCTGTCATTGTAAATAAAGCTGGGCATATTCAGCAGCTATACCAGACATGTATAGCCATGCCACATTTTTGGGAGTTCTTATGGTCACCTAATGCAAACTCAGCCACTTGATACTAGGGATGTCAGAATTCCACCATGGATCTCGGGGAGGCTGAATGCCAGCGCATTCTACCACCCGAAATCGGTGGCGGAATGGTCTGCCACACCCCCGCCACCTCCTGGGATGAGACTTACCTGGGGCCGATCTTCCTGGCTGCGGCAGCTCCAGCGGCGGCTCCAGCGGCGGCTCCGGCGGCGGGTTCAGCGGCGGTTCGGCGGCGGTTCGGCGGCAGCGGCCGGTCTTCCGACCGGCTGCCGCCACCACCATTTCCAGTTAAAAACAACAACAACAACAACAAAGGTGGTAGGCTACGTAAAGATTTACATAGCCTATCACGGCTAGATTTTTTTAAAAAAACACCGTGATAGGCTACGTAAATGTTTACATAGCCTATCACGGCTGAGTAAAAAAAAAAAATGCGCGTACGCAAATGGCGGTGCCCATGGGCACCGCCATTTGCATTCCTTATTTTGGCACATCTTAGTCTATGTAAACATTTACGTAGACTAAGACGGAGAAAATAAGGGGAACGCAAATAGCGTAGATGCTACGCTATTTGCATTCCCCTTATTTTCGCCATCTTAGTCTACGTAAATGTTTACGTAGACTAAGACATGCCAAAATAAGAAACGCAAATGGTGGCGCCCATGGGTGCCGCCATTTGCGTATGCGCGTTGTTGTTGTTTTTTTACTCAGCCGTGATAGGCTACGTAAACATTTACGTAGCCTATCATGGCTGACTGCAGGGACGCAAATTTGCATCCCTGCTAGCCAGCGGCTGGTTGTCTGGCTGCTGGCGGAGCCAGCCGGTGACTCTGCAGAATCACTGCGGAGCACAGCCGGCCGGCCAGAATTCCGGGGGGGGGAGGAACAGAGCACCTCCCCCCCGGCGAGGATTCTGGGGGGAGGGACGGAACGCCTCCCCCCGCACCATCAGCATAATCCCCGAAAGGTAAGTGATTTTCATACATCCCTACTTGATACCCTTTTGTAGCAGAGTACTGCTACAAGAGCTTGCATCTCCCCAGAAAAGACTGCCCACCATGCACCCACAGTGTCCCTTACCACCATGAGTCATGCTGCTTGGGCTGCCACCCAGTGAGACCACTGACATGGCCTAACGTGGCCAGCTCATCCAACAACTGAAAAAGATTGGGCAGGATTGACAATAGATGCTTATGTGCCAGGGAGAGGGTGGGGCTAGTTGACACCAGAAGAATGTGCATGAGGAAA
Organism: Heloderma suspectum; assembly: GCF_057233095.1. Classification (NCBI taxonomy): domain Eukaryota; kingdom Metazoa; phylum Chordata; class Lepidosauria; order Squamata; family Helodermatidae; genus Heloderma; species Heloderma suspectum. The sequence continues at coordinate 53,006,099 of NC_139460.1, read as the reverse complement.
ATAATAAAGCCCTCTCTCTTTTATTCTAGGAGGATGGCTGACTCAGAGGAAAGACAAGGCTGTGTGAGGGAATGATCTAGAGGAAGAACACACGAAGGACAGTCAGAGCCACTGCAGTAATCCCTACCTTCAACAGGGCTGAAGCGAGCGATAAAGGATATTGCTGAGAATACCCAGAACTCACTCCAAGCTTGTCCTCTCATGGGGATCTGGAGTGGCACAGTTCCTGATCACAGTTTTCTGGGACCTTGACTTCAAGTGTGATTGCTTATCTCAAGAATGCGCCCCCCCACACACACACACACCATCTTCTTTCAGTTTCTGGAGTTTCCCTATCCATTCTGTTTATGCTTTGAGACTAAGCCCATTATTGTCTCATTTCATGCCAACCCCCTGATGACTATGTAATCTCTGCATTTTTTGTTTGTAGGCAAACCCCTACCCAAACCCCAGGTTAAAAGTTCTCCCAAACACTGCTCTGCAATGTTTTGGTAGGACACCCAGTCAGTGCAAGAGTTTGAGGCTACAACGTGCATAGTTTTTGCCTTAAACTGAGACCCTAGTCATTGAAATGACTGGAAGGGGTCCACAATGTATTGGAAAAAATAGTGGGAGCATCATGGGAAAAATGCCAAATATGCAGTGCAAAATACGTATAACATGCACTGAATACATTTTGCTTTTCAGAATTCACTTGAAGAAAAATAGCTTCAAGAGCCCCAAGGCCTGGTCTTTCAACTGTATATTATACACCCTTTGTTTCTCCATTTAACCTATAATCTGATATTATGTAGCAATCAATCCAACACTATTGTAGGGATGGCAGAGAATTCCACCACATATCACAGTGAGGCCGAATGTCAGTGCATTCGGTCCCCCGAACTCCGTGGCAGAATGGCCTGCTACCCCCCCCCCGCGGATCCCCCCCGGGACGAGACTCACCTGGGGCGGATCTTCCAGGCGGCGGCGGCTGCAGTGGCGGCTGTGGCGGCCGGTCTTCCGACCGGCAGCCACCGCCACCATTTCCACTCTTGTAAAAGAAAAAAAAAAGCAAAAAAGAAAGAAAGACGTGATAGGCTACATAAAGATTTACGTAGCCTATCATGACTAGGTTAAAAAAAAAACACGATGTGACAGGCTACGTAAATCTTTACGTAGCCTATCATGTCTGGGTGGGTTAAAAAAAAACACACCGCATACGCAAATGGCGGCGGCTACGGCCACCGCCATTTCCGTTCCTTATTTTTGCTCTCTTAATCTACGTAAATATTTACGTAGGCTAAAATGGGGAATCAAAAAGGGACGCAAATAGCGCCCACTACGCTATTTGCGTTCCCCTTTATTTTTGCCATCATAGTCTACGTAAATATTTACATAGATTAAGAGGGTAAAAATAAGGAACGGAAATGGCAGCCATAGCCACCATTTGCGTATGTGGTTTTTGTTTTTTGTTTTACCCAGAGGCCTCCACGGCTGGAAATCCGCCTGCCACCCCCCCACGGATTCCCCCCGGGATGAGACTCACCTGGGGCGGATATTCCAGGTGGCGGCAGCTGCAGCGGCAGCTGTGGCAGCCGGTCTTCTGACTGGCTGCCGCCGCTGCCATTTCCACTGTTGTAAAAGAAAAAAGAAAGAAAGAAAAAGAAAGACGTGATAGGCTGCATAAAGATTTACGTAGCCTATCATGACTAGGTTTTTTAAAAAAACACACAACCTGACAGGCTACGTAAATCTTTACGTAGCCTATCATGTCTGGGTGGGTTAAAAAAAAAGAACTGTGTATGCAAATGGTGGCGGCTATGGCCGCCGCCATTTCCGTTCCTTATTTTTTCCCTCTTAATCTACGTAAATATTTACATAGACTATGATGGCAAAAATCAAGGGGAGCAGAAATAGCATAGCGGGTGCTGTTTGCGTCCCTTTTTGATTCCCCGTTTTAGCCTACGTAAATATTTACGTAGGCTAAAACAGGGAATCAAAAAGGGACGCAAGTAGCGCCCGCTGTGCTATTTGCGTTCCCCTTGATTTTCACCATCATACTCTTTGTAAATATTTACATAGATTAATAGGGCAAAAATAAGGAACGGAAATGGCAGCGGCTGTAGTAGGGATGGACGAAAGGGACTTACCTTGTCCCGCAGCTTGCTTCGCGGTGGGGGGGAGGCGCTTCGGTTCTCCCCCCGAAGTTCAGGCGAGGGGGGGAGGTGTCCCGCCTCGCCCGGCTGAAATTCAGGCCGGGTGGGAGGTGCCCCATCCCTCGCCGGCGAAATTCAGGCCGGGTAGGAGCGCCCCATCTACCTGGCTGCGAAAAAAAAAAGTAAAACACACACACACACACACACACCCGTGATAGGCTACGTAATGATTTACGTAGCCTATCATGGCTAGATTTCCAAAGTCAGCTGTGATAGGCTATGTAAATCGTCACGTAGCCTATCACGGGTGACTTTGAAAAAAAAAAAAGCGCGTATGCAAATGGGGGCTCCCATGGGGACCGCCATTTGCGTTCCTTATTTTCGCACGTCTAGTCTACGTAAAGATTTACATAGACTACAGCAAAAATAAGGGAAACGCAAATAGCGTTCCCTTATTTTCGCCGTAGTCTATGTAAATCTTTACGTAGACTACAGGGACCAAATAAGGAACGCAAATGGCAGCACCCCATGGGCGCCGCCATTTGTGTACGCGCTTTTTTTTTTTCCAAAGTCACCCATGATAGGCTACATGACGATTTACGTAGCCTATCACGGCTGACTTTGGAAATCTAGCCATGATAGGCTATGTAAATCGTTACGTAGCCTATCACGGGTGTGTATGGGTTTTTTTTACTTTACTTTTTTTTTTTTGCAATGGCGGTGGCGGCAGCTGTTCAGGAGACCAGCCGCCACCCCCGCCCCTGACGAACTGCCGCCGAACCGCCGCCAGGACCCGCCGCCGAGAGGGACATTCGCTGAAGGTAATTCCCAGCCCGGGGGGGGGGGAGGCCAGCGGAGAATTTCCCCAACACTTTTGGGGGGCCGAATGCATTGGCGCTCGGCCTCCCGAAGATTCATGGAGAAATTCTCTGCCAACCCTAGGCTGTAGCCGCCGCCATTTGCATATGCGGTTTTTGTTTTTCGTCTTACCCGGAGTCCTCCGCAGCCGGAAATCCGGCTGCGGACGGCTGTGGCCTGGACGGGCCTGGACGGCTGCTCCGCAGAGCTGCCGCGGAGCACAGCTAGCCTCGGAGAATTCCAGGGGGGAGTAATGGAGCACCTCCCCCCCATCGAGGATTCTGGGGGGAGGGACGGAATGCCCCCCCATTAACATAATCCATGAACAGGTAAGTGTCTTTCATACATCCCTACACTATTGGGATATAATTGGTAGGGCAAATCACTGCTCCTCTCCTTTTCTACCAGTAGTAGAAAAGTAGACATTCACATAGGTGTGTACGAACCCCACTTACCAGTCAGCTCTGGGGTCCACTGGGGGGGAGGTGATCCCTCCCTCCCCCTGGAATCCTCCCTGTCTGGTTGTCCACAGCCAGACTTCCATCCGCTGCCAGGCTGTGGCCGCAAATGGTGTCTAGCCTAGGGGATGCCATTTGCATCCCTGCACTTTGCTGTGATAGGCTACATAAATATTTACATAGCCAATCATGGCAAAGGGCAGGGACGCAAATGGCATCTGCTACACCGGATGCCATTTGTGTCTGCAGGCCAGCAGCGGGCAGCTACAGAACAAAGAGGATGGACCCGGACTGGCTGGTGACAGGTAGGGTCCATCCCAACCTTAGTTCGCATGGTGGCGGGGGGGAGCAGTCTGTTCTGCCACGGACTCTGGGGGCCGGATTCTAAAGAATCTGGCCTTATTGGAGTCTGTGGCAGATTTTTCTGCCATCTCTACATTCACACTACCTTGCAACTCCATTATATTGATCTTGTTATGTACCATCCTGGAATTAATAATGAAGGCTGGTCTCATAAATAAATAACAACTTTAAATACATGTGAAATTTTGTATTCTGATGAGAGTTTTAACATTCTTAACAACTGGATCCTGTAACTCTTGCTACCAATAAATACACACTTACTGTAGGGACATTATCACTACTCAGGATCACTGATACAAATCACAGCATTACCCCATTAGTGACTCAGACCAGTAGCATATAGGCTAGCATAGATTAGTATCCAAATCTAAAGCCAACGCCCCTGCAAAACCATTCTGTTCCTTCAGTCAACTCAGGTTTTTCTTCCATCTTTTACCTAGCTGTGATACTAAATGGTATTGCAGATCCCAAGATTTCAGTCAGCGCTGCCCCTGCTCGGGGTGTACGAAACCCCACTTACCAACATCCATGGGGGGTCTGCCAGGGGGAGAGGTGATCTGTTCCTCCCCCCGGAATCCTTGACCGGGGGGAGGTGATCCGTTCCTCCCCCCTGGAATCCTCCCCAGCTGGCTCCACTCTGCGGCGAGTCCACATTGCCGACGACCGGGGCTGCCTGCTGCAGCCTGACTTCTGGCCACAGCCAGGCTGAGGCTGCAAATGGCATCCTGCATAGGGGACGCCATTTGCATCCCTGCTTTGCTGTGATAGGCTACATAAGGATTTATGTAGCCTATCACGGCAAAAAGGGAGGCACGCAAATGGCATAGCAGATGCCATTTGCATCCTTCCCTTTGGCCATAATAGGCTACGTAAATCTTTACATAGCCTATCACAGCTAGGGGTGCACGAAACACACTTACCTGGTCTCGCAGCTTTTCGCGGTGGGGGGGAGGCGCTTCGCTGCTCTCCCCCCAAAGTTCAGGCCGGGGGGAGGAGGCTTCCCGCCTCGCCTGGCCAAAATTCAGGCCGGGGGGGAGGCTTTCCACCTCGCCCGGCCGAAATTCAGGCCGGGGAGGAGGCGCTTCGCTTGTCCGGCCGCGAAATTAAAAGTAAAAACGGGTGACTTTAAAAAAAAAAAGTGCGTACGCAAATGGCGGCCCCCATAGGGAGCTGCCATTCGCGTTCCTTATTTGGTCGCTGTAGTCTATCTAAATCTTTACGTAGACTACGGCGAAAATAAGGGCAACGCAAATAGCGTTGCCCTTATTTTCGCCGTAGTCTACGTAATCTTTACGTAGACTACAGCGACCAAATAAGGAACGGGAATGGCGGCTCCCTATGGGGGCCGCCATTAGCCGTACGCACTTTTTTTTTTTTTAAGTCATCCGTGATAGGCTACGTGACGATTTACGTAGCCTATCACGGCTGACTTTGCAAATCTAGCCGTGATAGGCTACGTTAATCGTCACGTAGCCTATCAGGGGGCATTGTTTGTTTTTTTCTTTTATTGCAATGGCGGCGGCGGCAGCCGGTCAAAAGACCGGCTGCCGCTCCCGCCCCGCTCGAACACCCGCCGAACCGTCGGCTGGACCCGCTGCCGGGAGGGACATTCGGCGAAGGTAAGTCCCATCCCGGGGGGGGTGCGGGGGCCAGGTGTGTGTGGAGGATTTCTCCCCGAAACTTGTTCGGGGGGCCAAACACGTTGGCGCTCGGCCCCCCGAAGTTTCGGGGAGAAATTCTCCGCCATCCCTACCCCTGACGAAGACCCGATGAACCGCCGCCGGGACCCGCCGCCGGGAGGGACATTCGGCAAAGGTAAGTCCCATCCCGGGGGGGTGCGGGGGCAGGGGTGTGTGGAGAATTTCTCCCCAAAACTTGTTTGGGGGGCCAAACACGTTGGCGCTCAGCCCCCCGAAGTTTCGGGGAGAAATTCTCCACCAACCCTAATCACGGCCAAAGAGAGGCATGCCAATGGCATCCGCTACGCATGATGCCATTTGTGGCCACAGCCTGGATGTCGGCCAGCAGCAGCCGGATCCTTACCCGCCAGAGGCAGGTAGGATCCGGTCCATGCAGACTTCATGGGGTGGCGGGGGTTGCTCCATTCTGCCATTGACTCCGGGGGGCTGGATTCCAAAGAATCCGGCCTCACTGGAGTCTGTGGTGGAATTCTCCGCCATCCCTAGCCTCTGCATAGTATAGCAGTGCCAATACAAAGAAGGTTAGTTCTGCTTATGTCCATTGGAACTGATGGAACTTAACTAAGTCACAGCAATAAGTATTATTCATTTAATGGGATTTAAGCAGGACATTTTTTTTTTCCTGGATTGGTATAAAAGGGAGATATAGTCAGCCTTCAACCCAAAGGCATCCACACTTGTAAACTAGGAAACCAATATGAATCTTTCCCTTGCTGCTCAGGTAGATGAATAGGCCAGGAGACTCCCCCACCACTTGACCGCTTGGACTGACCCTACTGAGCTGCCCCCTACTTGCCAAGCCACACGAGCCCCCAGCATTTACTGGACTCATCCACAAATGCTCGGTGCCGTCCACTCCCTCAGTGAGTCATCGATTTTATTTTATTTTTTAAGTGGCGGCTTGTTCTTTTCCCTAAATCTAATCTTCTGGCGGCCATAAAAGACCCATTTCCACAATGTTACAGGTGTAAATGGACCACTTAGGCCTGTAATGTTGCAAAGATAGCCCTGTTATGGCCACCATTTGCATAAGATTAGATTCATGGAAAAATGAGTCACCATTTTTTGGCAAAATGGCAACATGGTGAGGGGGTGGATGGCTCCCAGACCCACTCACTGGGTGTGCAGCTGCTTGGTAAGTGGGTCCAGGTAAGCACAGGGGCTTGTGAGTGGGTCCGAGGAGGGGCTTGTTGGGGCAGTGACTTGACAAGTGCTTGGAGAATCCAGACGGAGGTGAATATATCCCTATGCATTGCTCACCACATATAGGCCTTGAGCACCAACTTAGCTTTCCAGTACACTGCCCAAGTTATTGTTTCCACAACCAGCAAACTAGTTATAAAATTCCTGTGAGATTTATTAAATCTTCCAGATATTATTTATTAATTTAGTTGTTTATATGTCACTTTTGTGAACCATAGTGGCTCACCATAGATATTAACTTATCAAAAACCAACATCTAAAAGACAAATTTGTTACAAAACATCAATGAAAAAGTAGGGATGTACAAAAGTCACTTATCTTTTCGCAGCTTGGATTTGCGGTGGGGGGGAGACGCTCCGTCCCTCCCCCCAGAATCCTCCCTGGGCCAGCTCTGCTCTGCAGTGGCTCTGCGGAGCTGCCAGCCAGGGCTGTCCACAGCTGGAGTTCCAGCCGCGGACAGGCTGCTGCGGACGCAAATGGCAGCCGTTGTAGCGGCCACCATTTGCGTCCAGCGAAGCTGCCATGATAGGCTACATAAGCATTTACGGATCCTATCATGGCAAGCCAAAAAAACAACAACAACAACAGTGTACGCAACTGGCGGCAGCTACGGCAGCCGCCATTTGCATTCCCTATTTTTAGCCGTTTTAGCCTATGTAAATATTTACGTAGGCTATTACGGCAAAAAAAGGGGAATGCAAATAGCGTAGTGGGCGCAATTTGCATTCCCTTTTTATTCACCGTTTTAGCCTACGTAAATATTTATGTAAGCTATTACGGCGGAAAAAAAAGGAATGCAAATGGTACCCACTACACTATTTGTGTTCCCCTTTTTTTCACCGTAATAGCCTACGTAAATATTTACGTAGGCTAAAACAGTTAAAAATAGGTAATGCAAATGGCGGCCGCCGTAGCTGCCGCCAGTTGCGTACGCTGTTTTGTTTTTTGGTTTTTTGGCTTGCCGTGATAGGCTACATAAATACTTATGTAGCCTATCATGGCTATGATGAAGAAATGAATGGTGGCTTCAGGGTGGCCGCCATTTGCAAGTCACCAAGGACAGCAGCAGGTAAATGCTCTGTTTCGCGTGCTTTTCGTGGGTTGGGGGGGCGGGAGCTTCATTCCGACATGGATTTCGGGAGGCTGAATGCACTGGCATTCGGCCTCACTGAGATCCATGGTGGAATTCTCTGACATCCCTATGTAGCAAAAGTCAAATACAAAAACAACTCAATAAATATGAAATAAATTCAATATTACAGTTAGGGATGTACGAATTGTATACCTTCCATATCACTTGACTTCCGCAGTTTGCAGCCAGTGCTTTGTTCCACCGTTCACAAGCCCCCAGAATTCTCCTCTTTTTTTTCCCCTCCAAAAATTACGAAGATAAATCCATAGTGACAACTAGGGATGGACGAAAGTCCCTTACCTGGTCCCGCAGCTTGCTTCGTGGTGGTGGGGAGGTGCTCCATTTCTCCCCCCGAAATTCTGGCCGGGGGGGAGGCGCCCCATCCCTCCCCACCAAAATTCTGGCCGGGGGGGAGGCGCCCCATCCCTCCCCACCAAAATTCTGGCCGGGGGGGAGCACCCCGCCTCTCCGGCCGCGAAAGTTCTTCTTCCGGGACCAAGTAAAAAAAAAAAAAAAAAATGTGAAAGGCTACGTAAAGATTTACGTAGCCTATCACGGTGTTTTTTAGAAAATCTAGCCGTGATAGGCTATGTAAATCTTTACGTAACCTATCACTTTTTTTTTTTTTACTTGGAAATGGTGGCGGCGGCGCCACACCGCCAAACAGCCACCGGGACCCGCCGCAGCGAGGGACATTCGCACGAGGTAAGTCCCATCCCAGGGGGGCCGGGGGGGGCGGACCGTTTCTCCACCAATTTCAGGGGGCCGAATGCATTGGCATTCAGCCTCCCGGAGATTCGTGGAGAAATTCTCCGACATCCCTACACAACCGTAATTCTGGTGCCCAGCCATCTCCGTGAGTCTGCATAACTTCTATAAGAATAGCTATTTTTCGTAAATATTTAGTTTTTTTAAAAATTGAAATCCTCCATCTCCATTTACTTTCAGCCAAAACACTTCCTCTTCCTAGGGGCTTCCCAAAAGAAGGCTGTCTTAGATGTGCCTGCCTGAGCAATAAACTATTTGTTTAAAGCAACGCTGTTTTAAATCAAGAAAAAACCTTTTAAAATGACCATGCCACTCCAGGACTGGCATGGCCATTTTAAAAGGTTTTTTCTTTCTTCAAGACAGCATTGCTTTAAACAAAGAGTTTATTGCTCAGGCACACCTGAGACAGCCTTCTTTTGGGAAGTGCCTAGGAAGAGGAAGTGTTTTGGCTGAAAGTAAATGGAGACAGAGGATTTCAATTTAAAAAGAACACCCACAAACAAGGTGGTGAGCACAATTCATTTTTTTAAAAAAAAACTTAACGTATTTATTATCGGAATATACTACATTGCATTTTGCCACTCTTTGCGGATGACGAAAAAAAGCTGCATGGCTGCTGGCTCCGCAGGACCTCTTGGTGCCATTCTGCAGAGGATTCCATGGCACGGGCTGATGGGAATTCAATCCCATTTCAGTCCGTGGCAGAATTCTCTGACATCCCTAATTACAATGAAATCTGATAAGGGCCAGATAAGGCAGCATCTGCAATCACATGGAGACTTCTACTTGCATTCAAGTAAAAATGAGTAGAATGCCTGTTCAGACCTTGCCAGTTCAACATGACAAGGTCTGAACTGAGGGGGAGGGCATGACCCATGCACCTGGAGAGAAAGGGTCTGGGGCCATTGAATGCAGCCCCATCCCACTACACGCTTTAAGCCCTCATGCTTTCTCTTGAATGCCAGAACAGGGCTAAGTACTGAGGTACAAAATCAAAAATTAACAGACAAAAAAAAAATTCCCAATAAAGATAATCCACAGTATGGATTAGCAAAGTGCAATAAAACCACCCTATGCTGATCTCACTACTCTGTGAGGGGCCATAGTGGCCTGGCTAAATACAGTCCAGAGGCAGTGGGGAGATTTCACCAGCCTAGATGGCTTTTAGCTCTCTCCCTTGTCTCTGCTGTAGAGGAGGGTGGTCACTGGTCACACAAAATGGGAACAGCTGGGAGCAGCAATAGAATCAGCTTTAGTTTACTGGCCAGTTTAAATACAATCCATAGAACCTCTTGCCACAGTATTCCTGAACATAGCAACATTCTTACCAAATGTGCATAAACTTAGTATTAATATGCCAATGCATTTCCAGCAAAGGCAGCTATTTGTTCTATAAATCTTATTCAGCCTTGCGGTCATTAAGCAATACTGATACAGCATTTTGTTTAGAGATTTTTCTTAAATCCTGATATGATGAAAAAGAATGGAGCTTGCATATTGCTTTCCAGGCTATGGGTTCCAAAAAATACAGCTCCTAAATCATTATTCCATTTGTTTATAAAGTAATCTTTCTTATCATTGTAAGAATGTAATCTATTAAATCTCTGATGCAAATGTAAACCTTCTAGAGATAGTAGACTCCAAAATGCACCCATCCAGAAATGGAAAAGAGACAATGTCTGTCAGTGAATTAAAGCCTGCCAACAAATAATCATAGTTGGGTATGTGTTTTCTTATAGATATTCAGAAAATGGAAGGACACTCCACTATCCACTAATGTTGTCTGTTCCTAGTTCAGGCCCCTGTTGGTAATGTAACAGATTCATTTTTAAAGGCTTATATACATACAGCTCTTTGGCTGAGCTCAGCAACACAGGTCTGTAGTAGGGATTTAAGTCAAGGAAAGAGAGGGAGAGGAAGTCTGGAGGCTGAGTTCAGCTTAAGGGGATAGTGCACAATTAATTTGCTGTGCCTGAACCTGTTGAAGTCAGAATGATGTCTGTGTTGTTGTTGTTGTTCAGTCGTTAAGTCGTGTCTGACTCTTTGTGACTGCATGGACCACAGCATGCCAGGCTGTCCTGTCCTCCGCTCTCTCCTGGAGTGTGCTCAGGTTCATATTCATTGCATCGGTGATGCTATCTAGCCCTCTCATCCTCTGCCATCCCCTTTTCCTTTTGCCTTCAATCTCTTTCCCAGCATCAGGGTCTTTTCCAGTGAGTTTTCTCTTCGCATTAGGTGGCCAAAATATTTGAGCTTCAGCTTCAGTATCTGTCCTTCCAATGAGCACTCAGGGTTGATTTCCTTTAGGGTGGACTGATTTGACCTCCTTGCAGTCCAGGGGACCTTCCTTATAGTCCAGCTCTCACAGCCATACATTACTACTGGGAAAACCATAGCTTTGATTAGACGGACCTTTGTTGGCAAGGTGATGTCTCTGCTTCTTACTATGCTGTCTAGGTTTGCCATAGCTTTCCTCCCAAGGAGCAAGCGTCTTTTAATTTCATGGCTACAGTCACCATCTGCGGTGATCTTGGAGCCCAAGAAAATAAAATCTGTCACTGCTTCCATATCTTCCCCTTCTATATGCCAGGAGGTGATGGGGCCAGATGCCATGATCTTCATTTTTTTAATGCTGAGTTTCAAACCAGCTTTTGCACTCCCTTGGTAATAAGAGATCATACCATTCTAGCCATCTTGACCACTAATGTTTGAAGTAAGTAAATTATATTGGGTGTTTTTTTTTGTTTTTGTTTTGTTATCTCTCTCCTCAGGGATGCTTGTTATGGGTTGAATGTTTCTTTTTATTTATGCTCATTTTGGTGGGAATTTTTAAGGCACAATCCTATGTATGTTCAGGCAGAAAAAAAGTCCTGCACTACCAGCATCCCTTCAGCCAGCCATGGCTGGAACATGTTAGAAACTGTATGGCTTTTCTCTATTCTAAATGTGCAAAGGATAGCATCCTTAGTTGGGAATGCTGGTGGAACATGACCCCTAGAGCATCTCTATACCAGCCTAAAATCCCACATTTAAAATGGGGCTTTCTGCTTCCATTTTAAATGCAGGATCACAATGGACTCCCTTTGCATGTGCTTCCTTTCCCTGCTCCCCTTTCCCCTCCTTCTCCCCCTTCCATATGTTTCATTGGTCCAGCTCCTCTTCTTGTGGCTTTTTCCTTTTTCATAAAGGGAACTCAAGCGGAACAGAGAGCTTCGGCTACTGGGCGGTATACAACTGAAACAAACAAACAAACAAACACAAGTGGGGTAATTTGATATCTCATTATCTCCAATCTATTTAAAATGGAATAAAGGTCATATAGTGCAGGAGATGCCCTGGAGGTTAAGAACGTCATCTAAAGGGCTTGCAAATTTCCATGAGTGAGCAATCTCAATAGCAGGATAAATGCTCCATGTTAAGAAGCCCCTAGACTTTGGAACCCAGATCTTGTGGCAGAATGAAGCCGCAAGACAAGTATTGACCTTTACACTTATGTCCCATATGTGTATTTTAAAGAAAGCATTATTTGAAGGTATTTGTTGTGTTTTATCTTGCATACTCACATTTGCCCTCGCAAGAGAATTATAGTGTTGTCTGATGTAATGATTGGGTTAATGAACAATCACATTTGTTTTCTTCCCATAGCAAAAAATCGGTATGGCATATTGTGAACAATCTACAAAACTGTTTCTTGGTATTTACAAATCCACTTGTGAGGGGAAAGGTATTGCCTTCAACAAATGAAAAATGATTGCCAGTATCCACTCTTCCTTCACTCTATGTGAAGATTACTTTAACAGTGAAATGAAAGTACAATATGAAGTTCTTGATAATGGAGTTGTGTACCAAAGACACACACACAGAGAGGAGGTTGAAAACCATAAAGCTATTTTTTTTTAATGACAAAGGAAGTCTTAAGTACAGCACATTAGCCTATACTTTTTGCTCGAGGCTAAACACACATAGAATGGAGGCTCCCCATGACATTTCATTTCAAGAGATCTCATTAATGAATGTCTCAGTCCAAGGTGACAGGATTATTGTAAACCATTATAGAGAAACAAGATGTCCTGTAAGACTATGTTCCCTGATGCTGCAGAACAGTTTTCCCATCAACTTTATTGATAGCAATTACAACTAGACTTGGGAAAAATATTCTCTTGTTAATCAGTTTAAATGGTTCTTTTTCTTTCTTGTGATGAAGAATATGCCTATAATTAAATCCCTGAACTGCTATTTTTAATGAGGTTATTTTTCCCATTTTGAAGTATATCTTCCATACCATTGTGCAACACAGGCACAGCTAGGGATGCGTGAATCAATCTATTTCCACTCCATGCCACTTCCTCACATATTCACCTATATGTTCCTGTCCCATTTCTTCATTCATCTGCAAAAAAAATCAGATTTAAATATGTATTTAAATACTTATTTTTAAATGTATTGTCACACAAAATATACATCTTTAAGACTGAAATCCTATGATCCCTGGGAGGGCATTCCAGGGATCGTGGGATTTTTTGGGTCTCCCCTTCCAAAGATGGAGAGAAAAGTCTGTCCTTTGAGGAGGAGATCTGACCTCACAAACCTTCTCCATGAGAGTGCAGAAAGGTCCCCAGTTGGTGCTTCTCCAATACTGGAACCCCAGTGTTGAGAGCACAAAAAAGGAGGTGTTCCAGGGGCATTCCCTGGGCATGCTGGGACAGGTTGTGCATCCACAGGATCCAAACCCTCCTATGCCAACACGATCTTGAGACAGGGGAAGAACTGCAGTGGCACTGGAGCTAGCATAGTTCATTTCCTCCCACTGGGGGGGGGGGAACATGCCAGAAAAGGAAAGAAAAACATGCCACTGCTCCCTCCCCTCTCCTATGCCAGCACGCCTTCAGATCTCCCTTCCTGCACCAGTAAGAGTGCTCTGTAAATTCATTCGGTCCCAATATATATATTTTAAAGGTATTTCGATACTTTTATTTTGAGTGACAAACTGCTTCAGAACATTCAGGAAGCGTGGAAGCCAGGCGATAACTCAGTTCTGATCCACACATTAGTCTGGAAGGTCAGGTCAGGTCAGTTTGTATCAGAATCCACAAAGATCAAATTCCTTAGGCATCCCTAAACATAGTGACCCCAATTCAACTGTGTAGGCATGAACAGCAGCCATTAGAAAATCAGAAATGCTGCTGATCAACTGAAAAGAGAAAGTGAGTTGATTAAATCCAGCAACCTACTCTGGTTCTCAAAGAACTAATTGGCCTAATAGTCAATTTTCTAGCAGCTGAATCAGATAAGAAACTATGCCTGAAGCACCCATTTGTGTGTACAGTTCCTCTGAGGAAGTTCCCGGCTTAGGATGTATGCATAGACAGAGGTGTATAAAATTATGCATGATGTGGAGAAAATGGATAGGGAGGTGTTTTTCTCCCTCTCTCATAATATTAGAATCTGGTATCATTCAATGAAGCTGAATGGTGGGAGATTCAGAGTGTATAAAAGGAAGAATCTCTTCACACAAGGGCAACACATAGCTAAACTATGGAATCTGCTACCACAAGACGTGGTGATGGACACCAACTTGGACAGCTTTAGAAGGGTACTAGACAAATTTATGGAGGATGAGGCTATAATAGCCATGATGGCTACGTATTACTTGTACCTTCAGAGGCAGTATGGAACTATATACCAGTTGCTGGGGAACATGGAGTTTCTAGTGCATTCATGCCCTGCTTGTGTGCTTGCTTGCTTGCTTATTTATTTATTTATTTATTTATTTATTTATTTATTTATTTAATTTATATTGCAGCTGCCCCCCGCATGACACTCAAGGCAGCTAACAATAATAAAATGCAGTTTAAAAACTAAATCTTAATTAAAACATCACATAACGAGAGAACCATAAAAATATATTTAAAAACACAAGAATAAAATAAATTTACGGCACTGAATCAATTAAAAACACCTTCAGCAACAGACCAGCTGTCATGCCTGAGGCCTACCTGAACAAAAGCTTCTTTGCCTGCCAGTTGAAGGATAACAAAGCCAACGTAGCCTGTCTTGCCAGGGAGTTCCAGAGCCTAGGAGTGGCCACCAAGAAGACCTTCTCTCGTATCACCACCAAACATGCCTCTGAACAAGTGGTAGTATTGAAAGAAGGGCTTTCCCTGAAGATTTCAAAACCTGAGAAGGTTCATATGGGAGAAGGAGGTCTTTTAGGTAGCTTTGACCCAAGCCAAGTAGGTCCTTGTTCAGTCGTTAAGTCATGTCCGACTCTTCATGACCCCATGGACCATAGCCATGTAAGACTATATAGGTAATACCCATCACTTTGAATTGTGCCTGGAAACAGACTGGTAGCCAGTGTAACACAAGGCAGTTATGTGCTCCCTGTAACCATAGGCATCTGTTTAGCCATTGAATGAGCAGAATACTGCTGGACTACATAGGCCTTTGGTCTGATCCACATGGATCTTCTTATGTCTGCTTCTACCCTTGAATATATGTCCCTGCTTTGGACTAGTGATTTCGGGGGTAAATCGAACTTTTACCAGCATCTTTAGCAATGATTTTACACAAACCATGCTGTTTAGTGTTGTCTTTCAAATTATAAATTTGAAAACTAACCATTTGAAATCTAGACACATATTTTCTTGCATCATCTGATTTGGGAGCAAATCACATTATATCTCAGTTTTATGTGGTTTTATTGAAAATGTCCCAGAACTGATAATTTTAAAACTAGAATGCTGAACAAAATGCAGCATATTGGTCCCAGAGTGGGAAACCTTTCAAGTCACATATAAATCTGAATTATGTCTCAATTTAAAGGATGCTCAATACAAGATGATGCATGGTATTTCACTCCCACCATATAAATAGAAGTCAACAAGTCAACTGTCATGTCATAGAAATATGGTGCAATAGATGCAGATTTTATACGTATACCGTCAAAGTGCCCTATAGATATTGGGACAAAGTTATTTTACCTGTAATCAGTTACCTGTAATCAATAATTTTTCTGTGATTTCTTAAAGGCGTAGGAGTAATAGAACTTTTTGTTGACTCTGTTGTTAGCAGCTAAGATAGACACTGGACACTGAACTTCATACAAGAACAGAAAGGACGGTCAATTAAAATGTGTAAGCAGCCAAAATTGAAACAGTTTCATGGACAAAAAAGGCTCCAGAAAGAGCCAAAACAATTGCATAAAATAAATTGTGTGAGAACTTGCTGACATTTGAGATACATTGGAATACAAGATGGACAATACCCTTTTGCTATAACATACTTCTGTTTCCACTTGATTTGGGGCTTGCCCCTAGAAACACTAAATCTCCATTTTGTAAGCAGTGTGCACCACTCACAGAATGGAAGTAGTGGCAGGCCCGCTTGCCAAAGGGCAGCATTGGATATTGCTTATTATCTTATGGACATGAATTGTTACAGTGAAGCCAGTGGTGTGATTGTGCAAGGGTCTGTCATAGTAGCCACTGTTTGCACACATGATGAACCACATCTACCACGAGTGGAAATTGTCTTGAGAAAGGTGATGGTTCAGAACTTTCGGTACATTGTTCTTTAGCACACCAAGCAAGCTGCAAGCGAGTGGTCATGACAGATGTTTATTTAGTTCTAGGCTCCTAGTTAATAACTCAATGTAAGAGTAAGTGTTTGCCTATTAAATCTTGAAGTAGGTATTGTGTTTCGAGTCCACAGCCTCATCCCAGGCAGATTCTAAGGGGAGGGAAAACAAACAAACAAACAACTGTGCTAGTTCTAAAATATTGAACGTATCCCTGTTCATTTGTAGTAAAAGCAGTCAAGCATTTCCAAAGTATTTCAGTTCCTTATTACTTTAGATGCCTGCCTTTTTAAAAACTGTATTTAAGCATGTAAGTATGCATAGTCTGAAAATGAAAAGAAAGTTTTATTCTACCGTCTTCATTTTAGCACTCTTCCAGATCTAATTAATATGGATTTAGGTTGAAGAATTGACTTTGCACCTTTACCTGCATGCATGCAATCTGCTGTGTTTAACTGTACTAAATTACAGTCCTTCTGAAGTATTTTACTACCCCTCATAAAGAACCATCCTTTACTGTTAATGAAGCACTTTCAAGCTTTAACAAACACAAAGTCTTTAGTGTTTTCAGCAGGGTGGTATGAAAGCACAGTGAATTTTAAAATTGTGCTTAATTCCTACTGTTCTTTTCCAAGCACCAGATTTCTAAGCATTTTTACATTGCTAAATCATTATTTGAATAACTCTTTATGCCTGCTATAATAATATTGGGTTAAGGCAGACAGAGGAATGATTTGATCTGACATTTTCTGGGAATCTGTTGTTAAATACCACTAAGGACGTTTTGTCCATATAAAACAAACATTGGAAGTTTGGTGATAGATAAATAAATAAGGGAGCATACATGCAACCAGCAAGCAACATTTGTCTATGTTCATCCAGAGATGTTATACTCTATTATTCAAAAGTACTACAGCACTGATGAAACAAACTCACAAAAATCGTGTGTGGGCTTTAGAATTCAAATTGAACGCACACTGAGAGAATACCCTGTACCCAGGTCCAGAACCAGCTCCATATTTTGGGGGGATTCTCAGCAAGATTCTTTTCATTTCCCCTCTACCCAGTGATCCCCTGATGCTCACTATTTTGCGCTTGCTCAGATTGCTGGTAAGCAAGAAAATGAATAGGGGCTCCTTCACATGGAGCTTTTATCCTGCTCTTGAGATTGGTCACTCACAGAAATTTGCGGGTCCTTTCCATAATGTTGTTAACCTCCAGGTCCAGCATCCAGAGGTATTTCCTGGTTATTCCATCTCCAATAGATCCAGAACTAACAAACCATTTTTTAAGCTCCAAATGTATCACGATTAAAATAGCCACTAGATGGCAGTGTTTCATTGAGTTCTATGGAACCTTGAAAATCAAAAGCTTCTCCTCTCACCAATCATGTGGTCGCTGTCTGGGAGCCTGTGATAAATGTGGAAAGGCTCCAGAATGGGAGGACTGAGGTGGGTTTCTTTAGTGTAAAGGCATTCTAGGTGACAGCTTCTCACCACCCACGTGTTCATGCAGATACCCAATAGGTGAGCAAGAAAAGCAGCTGCTGCTGCCATCTCTTCCTTGTCTGCCTTTTCCCTGGTACTGTGGAGTGGCGGGGATAGTAGCTCCTTGTCACCATCATTGCTTGCCCACCCAACCAGGTCAGTAAGCAAGCAGCAATTTCTGAATGTAGTAGCAGCAAAAGTGGTGTTCAGAGATCAGCAGTAGCACCTTCCGATGTGTTTTCCCTCTGTCATACCATAAAAGCCAAGTCAGAGGACTGTGACTGTAGAGTCTTCCTTTGAAATTACAGCAGATCAGCCAATAGCATCAAGAGAAGTTGGACAGGTTGAGGAGTCAGAGGTCAAGAAGGAGATTGCATTGGTGAAGAGGTCTGGAGATAATGGGGGATAGTTGGAAGAGGTAATGCAGATGCCCTTAATAGTTCCCAATGGTTGAGCTGAAGAGTGCTGAGAAACACAGGGGGCATAAAGAATTTTAAATCTCAAGTTCTTTTTGTCCCAGGTATGGAGAACTTTGTGAATTTTGGTACATTCTAATAAAAACTCAACTGAATTCATTTCAGCTGAAATGAAATTATCTTATTCTCACCCATCCCAAATTAGGACCCTTTAGTGATGCAGAGGCATTGCTCTTCCCCAATAAATGGGAACTGAAGTGAAAACTGTGCTCTGTGCATCACTTAATACAATGATATAAATCCCATAAACAGTCCTGTGATGCCCACCCTATGGCCAAGATCCTAAATAGCTACATAGATTCAGAAGTAAGGTCCATTTGGTTCTTGAAAGCCTGCTTAGGACTGTGGTCTTCAGTCAGCAAAGGTCTCATGATTTGTTGTGGTTTAGTGGACTGACCAGCTCTTTAAAGAGATGGGAGAACAGAAAAAAATAAAAAATGCAGTCCTATGGCAATGTCATCTGGATGCTCTGTAATACCTGATTGAGCAAATGATGTAAATTCCAGAGAAAACAGGTAACGTTGGAAGCAACATAATAAGCCTGCTTCTAATATATGCATTGAATCTATTTCCAATGAATTTGTTCTGTAGAATTTAGTGAGATGAGAATCAGACTGCTTTGGCTTTTAAGAAAATGATTAGATCCCACCCACCACCCACCCCTGGTAAGCTAAAAAACCTCTTTCTTGAACGGAGAGAAAACGTCTGTCTATAAACATAAGGCCCATGTAATTTTTTCAGACATTTCTTAACACTGGATTTACTGATTCTATAGGAATATGTAGCTTTGGAAATTGTTCTAATTTGATACTGTCTTATTCCTTCCCATTCTCCTGCATCTCCTTCTTTGAATTTCATTTTTGTTCCTTTTTTATTTAGCTCCCTCTTTCTTTTCTATTTTGATTTCTGGCCACTGTTCACCTTTCCGTAAGCATCAGCCAGATGCTGTAATATGAAGAAGCTTTGAGATTATATATACACTAATGAAAGGAATACGAGAAATTCTACGGGAGCAGAGAAGCTGTAGTATAATGATCTGTAAGATTGGAACCAGGCCTTTGGATTCCAGCAAGCAAAGATGTCTGTTGCCAACTGAATTTACTTGTCCCCAAAGATTAAATTTATTTAGTGTAACTGCATATTTACATAGCAACCACAGATTCCCACAGACATTTCATTGCTGAGGGATATGACTATAAGCCACTATAGTGAAAACATCTAAAAAGAGAATACTAAATATGAACCTGGTTAACTACATGAATATGAATTTGTACCTGCAAGAAATGCACCTACAAGAGGGAGAATAACACATCTTCCAACACACGCACACTTGCACACACAAGTGGCAGTGTTTTTCTTCCTCCTGAAGTTCCTCCTGAAGATCTGTGAAATTCAAAACCACATTTTCATTAACCGTAATCCATAGTCCATAGTCAGTAATGAAAGAAAATAAAATAGGGCATGCATTGCTTCTTAGGGCACAATCCTATCCATATTTAGAAAGAAAAAAGTTCTATAACTCCCAGCATTCCCCAGCCAGCATGGGTAATGCTGGAAGTAGGACTTTTTTCTGTCCAAAAATGGATAGCATTGCACCCTTAGTCTGCAGTCCTAAACACACTTTCCTAAAGATAAGCTCCACTGTAGTTCTAAGTATGGATAGGATTGCGCTGTTAGTCATTAATTTCAAGTGCCGTGAACATCCTAAAGGATGTCTTCCTGAACTATGTTGTAGATTACCCAAGAAAACTGAGAATCAACTATATGGGTGAAATATGGCCAGGGCTGTAAGTCGGCATTTATGACCCCAAAGATGCTGTTGTTATTTGTACAATCTATAAATCTGTATGAAAATATATGACCTTCTTTAAAGCATTATCTGAAAAGCAGGTGACATTCAGACTGATGAAAAACCAAAATACCAATGGCTAATTCTGAAAAGCATTGCTCAAAAGAAAATTTTAAAATGTCACTTTATGTAGTATAGATAATATATAAATCAAGATACAGACTCCCTGTCAAATCATTTTCAGCAGTAGTCCTGAGAGATTAATGTTTTAGCCAAAAATTGATTATACTTGTAATAATGCTATAGTATTTACAGTTAGCAAAATTTCCAGAGATACCATTAGCAAAATGTTCAGAGGAAAATATACAAAAGTAAATATCTTTTCTAATCAAGTATCACCAGACAGCCGGGAACAAAACAAAAACAAATTAATAACACAGACAATTTAAGACGGTTCATAAAGTATGCAAGCTATAGCATAAGGAATTGTGAAAAACAATACAGTGTGTTTCCCAGAATGATAGTCACAATGCTGGGCTGAGCAATTCAATGGTCAGGAATCCTCTCACTCTGAGGTCCACCCCTGGTCCTGGCAATAGGTTCGTGGAATTCAAGTTATCCCCAGCTCAGGAAGGAAGGCAGTGGGACATGCAAACTTCATTTTACCTCGCTCCCTTCCATTGGGGACAATGAGAGTGGAACTGAGTCAATGGGAGGTCCAGTCCTGGTGTAGATTCCCCCCATGTTCATGGGGGGGGGGGTAGAAATCAGCATAGGTATGCTGCTTGCTTGCTTGCTTGTTTATTTATTTATTTATTGCATTCATTTCCCACCCTTTTTCTCTTGCAAGGAACCCAGTGTGGCTTACATTATCCTCTTCTTATAGGCCCCTTCCAACCCTACTATTCTATGACTATTCTATGATTCCTCCTCCTCTCCATTTTATCCTCACAACAACAATCCTGTGAGGTAGGTTGGGCTGAGAGTCTATGACTGGTCCAAAATTACCCAGTCAGCTTCCATGGCTGAGTGGGGACTAGAACCCAGATCTCCCAGCTCCCAGTCCAGGACTCTTACCACTACACCATGCTGACTCTCATGTCCCTATGCCACTCATGCCCTGCCCCATACCCTGTTCTCAGCTGCTCTGCTGTCAGGAGCAGAGCCTTCCAGCTCTGCAGAGCCTTCCAGCTAGCACAGCCCTTCACCATCTTTCGGGGGGGGGGGGCAGATCTTGTCCCACCAGCATAGCTCCCTCTATGCCAGTAGAGTGGCACTTCCACCACTTCGAAGTCCTGCTCAGCTGGTCAATCTCAGGGGTAGGAGTGCAGAACACAACAAAGTAAATTCAACTAGAGTTTCAGCATTACCATTTCTGTCCATTTATGGTTGGGATAAATTTGGCCCAGAGTTTTCACACTGGTGATTATCTGCACACAAGATATTGCACACATTTAGCAACTCATCATCAACAACAACAACAAGCAGGCTTCACTACTTACAAACAAGACAGCTGACCATATTCACTCATCTGGATAAGGGCAAATACATTAATGAAAGATTTATTGAAAGACAACATTAAACATGAGTGATACAACACAACACAACTATCATAGAGAGACAGCCACAATGAGTCCTTCACAGGGTGACAGAATTATCTGAATGATTTAATACGTTTTCTCAGGTATCCATGGATGAATTGGCTAAAGAAGTCCCAACCAGAATCTAGTAGCTTTGCAAAATACACACACACACACACACACACACACGATAATCACTCTCAGCATTGGCTCCAGGGCCACAGCATCTACATACTCTGTACAAGCCACCAATTCATCTATAGGATGAATCGTACCTCCTTCAAGAAA
This sequence comes from Heloderma suspectum, assembly GCF_057233095.1. Taxonomy (NCBI): domain Eukaryota; kingdom Metazoa; phylum Chordata; class Lepidosauria; order Squamata; family Helodermatidae; genus Heloderma; species Heloderma suspectum. The sequence continues at coordinate 52,984,283 of NC_139460.1, read as the reverse complement.
GGAGACTAACCAACTCCTTGCCCAGGCAGGATCATCACATCCATCCTTCTAAAAACCCAATAAATCTCAGTGTTCAGGAGAAATCTCCCCGCTTCTTGTTGCAATTAACAGCACTCTATCCATTCCAGTTCTTCTTGATTCAAAGGTCCTTGGACAAGAACTAGAATAAGCAACAAAGCATGCACATATGTGCACACACGTGCATATGCACACACATGCATGCACACACACACACACACACACACACACACCTTGTCTAGCGATACGTCCTCATAGCTTTAGCTTGAGTAGTACCCACCATGGTCAAGGCGAGCATACCCGCATTGACTCCATATGCCCCCCAAACCATGGCACAACATAATACAACATTACTATACATTATGCATTCACTTTTAGACTTTTGCAAACCAAAACGTTTTAACATTTAAAATACGCAAATTAATTCCCACTTCTGTACTCCCCACCCCCCACCCCAGCTTAATATACTCTACAGGATGACAAATGTCTGAGGCCCTATCTGGTACAACAAAATCATTAACAATAAGAATAATTCATTATTTATAGAGCACTTTAACTGAGTGTTCAGAGTGTTCCTCATGTATTATCTCAGTAACTGCAAATGGAAGACTGAGGAAGTAAAGTTTACCTAAGGCCACCTGATGAGTTAATGGCTGAGATAAGATCTGAACCAGAAACTTTATTTTTCACTACTTACACTTGGGCTCAGTTTCAGTTTATTGCTCACTAGCCAGCCAGGCTTTTGCATATACATCAGACTAAAAACACAAGGTAAGAAAGACTTTGTGTCAACACTGAGAAAGAGTTGACAATCTGTGTATTTGACCCTTGCCCTTCTTGGCTTATTACATCTAATAGGGAGGGGATCCAGGAGGTTGAAAATTCCTCCTTGAGAGAACAGGTGGTACCAGCCTCTTTAAAGGAGGTGGTACTTAGGCCATTCCTGAAAAATCCTAGCCTGGACTGGGAAGATGTTAACATCTATAGGCCAGTTGTCAATATACCCCTTCCTGGGCATGGTGCTTGAGCAGGTGGTTGCCGGTCAACTGCAGGCACTCTTGAATGAAGCTGATTAGCCATTTCAATCAGTCTTCATACCTAGTTTTGGAAAAGAAACTGCCTTGGTTGCCAAGAGAGAGATAGGAGGAGTGTTACCCCTTTGATTCTCTTGCAACTCTCAGTGGCTTTTGATACCATCAACCATGGTATCCTCCTGAATGGGCTGGATAGGCAGTCTGGGTTGGGAGTTGAAGGCAATGCATTGCCCTGGTTCTACTCCTATTTGGATGGCCAAAGGTGGTGCTGGTGGATTATTGCTCTGAGCCTTGGCAGCTATGCTATGGGCTGTATCCTATCTCTCATGCTGTTCAATATCTACATGATACCACTGGGGGACATTATTTACCAGTATTCAGTGGTCTTGAGGTGTCATCAATATGTGGATGACACCAGGTAGGGCAGTGGGGGTTCTGAATCAGTGTCTGGGTGTAGTAATGGACTGAATGAGGGCTAATAAACTGAGACTAAATTCAGACAAGATAGAGGTACTGTTAGTGGGTAGTTCTGTAAATAAACTGTATTGTAAAAAATAAGCTTTGTAAAATACTGTCAGCTTTTATTGTTGTTTGTATTGCTATTTTATTGTGTTTATGTTTTATCGCTTTTAATATTTTAACTGTCTTTATGTATTTTATTGCTGTGAGCCACCTTGGGAGGGCTTCTGCCCTGAAAGGCGGCCAAGAATGTTTTTTAAAAAATAAATAAATAGTTTGTCTGCCCAGCTAAATGATGTTCAGCCTGTTCTGGAGGGGAGGGGGTGCACTCTTCCTAAAGGATCAGGTTCATAACGTGGGGAATGCTCTTGGATCCAGGATTGTATGTAGATGTACAATTGGACTCGATGGCATGGAGCACATTTTATCAGCTTACGTTCTTATCTGCAGAGATAGCCTAGTTACAGCTACCCATGTTCTCAACATTTATCATCTGGATTACTACAATGCAATATACGTGGGTCTGCCTTTGAAAGTCTGGAAACTTCAGCTAGTCCAAAATAGAGTAGCCAGAACGTTAAAGGAAATTGGCCAATGTGATCATATTATGCTAATATTTGTCCATCTACACTGGCTGCCTGTCCATTTTCAGATCCAATTCAAAGTGCTGGTATTGACTTTCAAAACGCTTAATGGTAGGGATGGCAGAGAATTCCGCTGCGGACTCAAATGAGGCTGGATTCTTTGGAATCTGGTCTCTGGAATCTGCGGCAGAATGGCATCACTCACCTCCACCTTCCCTACGCCATTTGTGGCTGTATTCTTCCCAGCAAAATGGTAATGGTGGCCACCATTACTGTATCACCAGCGCTATGGAGCCAGAGTGCAGCTCTGCGAAATCCTCTGGACATGGAGCCATTCCGGAGGCTTCCGGGGGAGGGGAGGAACAAATCGCTTCCCCCCCAGTGGACAAGAGCATGGAATGGATGGTAAGTAATCTGTCCATCCCTACTTAATGGCGAGGGGCCAGGTTACCTGAATGACCATCTCCTCCCATATGTATCTGCCTGGACCCTAAGATCATCTACAGAGGCACTTCTCTGGGTGCCCCCACCAAATGAAGTGAGGAGGGTTCCTACTAAGGAGAGGGCCTTTTCCATAGTGGCACCCACTTGTGGAATGTCCTCCCAAGAGGACATCCTTTTAACATTTAAACAAAAATGCTTGGCCTTCAAGCACTCTGTAGGCAGCTTCCCCCAGCTGGCATGCTTCCAAAAATGTCCATGAGAGGATGCTTCCCAGCCAGAAAGAGCAGGAAGCCAGGGTAAATGGCAGCGCAGAAGTCCAAGGTAGTTTGAAAGCAAAGTTGAAGGAGGAACATCAATACCCTTTGGTCACCTGTCCATTATCAGCACAGTACACCCTTATAAAAAATAGATTTAAAAACATATAGACAACAGGGTAAAATGCTCAAATCATGATAAAAGCTTGGCAAAATGAAACATCTTCACAACTCATGAAAAACACATTAAAGAGGGAGCTAATTGGGCCTCTTGAGGAAGGGAGTTTCACATCCTGGACAACATTTCCTTCCACAAAATATGTGTGGAAACATACCCTGTGTTTATCTTCCCTGTTGGATTGCAGCAACCAATGACAATGTTACCTGCTCTACTCCTCACTTCTTATATTAAACATTTCTTATATAAAATGTTTCTCAGCAAAAGAACCCCCCCTTATTTTGAACTCCAGTTCTAATTTCCTACTGCAAAATATGACATTTATCTGCCTATTTTGAAATGGCTTCATATGATGGGACACTATGGGCTGTAAATAATTGTGGCCTTTTTTTATGAAAAATGCTTCTACTCACAGCAGTTGGGGCACCAGATTTTGGCTTATCCCCAGATTCCCCAGTACTTACTGCAGCCGTCTGCACCATATCTAGTAATGGGCAAACTTACTCTGGGTAAATTGATTATTTCCTTGGATACTCACCCCTGTAAGGTTAAATGACAGTTCTCCCTTAAATTGAACTCTCGTTCCAAGTTAATGAGTTTTTGTTCAAGAGCAATATCAAAGTGCATCTTGGGACCAGGAGTTTGGAAATGCATAGCGTGTGGAAGAATGGTGGCTTATCGTTGTTTGTAAATGTCCATCCATGCAAATGGCAGCCATAAATCTTGCGTGAATGGCCCCTTTATTGCCACCATTTGCACAGATGGACATTTACAAACAAGGACCAGCTGCCATTCTTCTGCAAAATAGCAACTTGGTGAGGAAGCGGCTGACCATGAGCTTGCCTGGTTCGGCACACATCAAGCTGGGCATGCAGGGGGATTTGCAGACTGTGGTCTGGGGTGCCCAAGCCAGTGATTTCTTGCCAGGCTTCAAGCCCCAGCCAGATGCCCATGACAACCCTATTTTCACATCATTATATGGAGAAGAGAAGAAGATGGACCTACAGGGTTTTCCTCCTTGCGGAGCCAGAGCTGCAATAATGATGACATTGATGGAAGCAGTGATGGGTGCACTGGGTCATTCAAGAGTTAAAGCAACCAACTTAGTGTATGCACAGAAATGGGCATAGAATCATCAAATCATAGAATAGTAGGGTTGGAAGGGGCCTATAAGACTATCGAGTCCAACCCCCTACTCAGTGCAGGAATCTAAGTCAAAGCATCCCTGACAGATGGCTGTCCAGCTTCATCTTGAATGCATGGTGTTGTTTAGATACAGTTTGTGCATGCTCAGAAGCTCATGATCAATTCTGAACTTGTTAGCAAATCTATAAAATGCCATTCCAGGCTTGTTAAAATGGGGAGCATTATGAATGACCAAAGTTCAACCAGCAAACCAGCTCACTGTGAAATTCAGCGGCATCACTCACCATATCCTGTTCTATTCCTGAGGGTCCCTCATCCCTCAAGAGCAGCTTTTCAGATGGGACAGGGGGCTTAGGGTGCTAGCATGGCTGGCTGGGGAATGCTGCAGATGTAGGACTTTTTTTCTGTCTAAATATGCATAGGATTGTACTATTAAGTGGGCAGGGGAGTCAATTGAGTCGTTTGAGTCTTGTGTGTAACAAGAAGCACTTTATGTTTTGGGAAAGCTACCACTGGTTGCAATCCTATATGTCCATTGCAGTGCCTGGATTTTATCCTACCCACCCACTGAAGTAAGTGAATAGCAATGATAGAGCTGATACTTTTGACCATGCTGACTGTGGGTGTACAGTTTAGCCCTCTAATGCTATCCAACCATGGTGTTAGTATTCCATCACTTGCATAATGTTACAACAATATCCTTTTGGATATGAATAATTGGCTTGAGTTGTAAGGTCATTATACAAGCTGAAGATTCCTAGAGCAATCACACTTCCAGTACCGCTCTTGTGGCAGGTTGCTGTAGTTTTACTCCCCAACATTCACATAAGCTCTTAAGAAAAATCTTCTTCATGATTTATATGTGGAACCTTCTAGAGGGAAGTTCCCCCAGCCCAGAAAATGATTTCGGGTGCTATCTTATGGGGACAGGCGGCCGCCTCCAAACTCGGAAGCGACCATTGATCTAATTAGGGATGTACAAAACACTTATCTGGTTCCGGTCAGGGCATCCACTGGGGGGGGAGGTGCTCAATCCCTCCCCCCAGAATCCTTGATGGGGGGGAGGTGATCTGGTCCTCCCCCCCGGAATCCTGCCCTGCCGGCTCTGCTCTGCAGTGGCTCCTCGGAGCAACCGGCCAGGGCCGTCTGCAGCCGGACTTCCTACATTTGCATCCTTCCAGGCTGCCGTGATAGGCTACATAAGTATTTACGCAGCCTATCATGGCATGCCCCCCAAAAAAAATGGCATACGCAAATGGCGGTGGCTATGGTGGCTGCCATTTGCATTCCCTATTTTTTGCTGTTCTAGCCTACTTAAATATTTACATAGGCAATTATGGTGAAAAAAAGGGAACCGCAAATAGCGTAGTGAGTGCTATTTGCATTTCTTTCTTTTTTCCGCCGTTAAAGCCTACGTAAATATTTATGTAGGATAAAGCGGCAAAAAAGAGAACGCAAATAGCGCCCACTCCCGAGAAGCCATCTGCGTGCGCAGGGGGTCACCGAAAAAATGTGCCATGGCTGTCATGAAACCTTGATAGTCCCTGAGCAGGGGGTCATTAGCGAGAAGAAGTCCCGAATAGGGGTGCACGAAAGCCACTTACCTGGTCTCGCAGCTTGCTTCGCGGTGGGGGGGAGGCGCTTCGCTACTCCCCCTGAAGTTCAGGCCGGGGGGGGAGGCTTCCCTCCTCACCCGGCCAAAATTCAGGCCGGGGGGGAGGCTTCCCGCCTCACCTGGCCGAAATTCAGGACGCGACACGAAATAAAAAGTTAAAAAAAAAATGCCCCCATGATAGGCTACATGACGATTAACGTAGCCTATCAACGCAAATAGCGTTGCCTTTATTTTCACCGTAGTCTACGTAATCTTTACGTAGACTACAGCGACCAAATAAGGAACGCGAATGGCGGCTCCCTATGGGGGCCGCCATTAGCTGTACGCGCTTTTTTTTTTTTTTTTAAGTCACCCGTGATAGGCTACGTGATGATTTACGTAGCCTATCACAGCTGACTTTGCAAATCTAGCCATGATAGGCTACGTTAATTGTCACGTAGCCTATCACGGGGGCGTTTTTTTTTTTACTTTTCTTGGAATGGCGGCTGCGGCAGCCGGTCGAAAGACAGGCTGCCGCCTCTGCCCCTGTTGAAGACCTGCTGAACCGCCGCCGGGACCCGCCGCCGGGAGGGACATTCGGGAAAGGTAAGTCCCATCCCGGGGGGGGGGGCGGGGGGGCGGAGAATTTCTCCCCAAAACTACTTCGGGGGGCCGAATACGTTGGCACACGGCCCCCCGAAGTTTCGTGGAGAAATTCTCCCCCATCCCTAGCTCCCGAAGCCCATTTAGCTGCCATGCCTGACAGTAGGTTAATGACGAAACCCACACGAACCTGTTCCATCTGGAAATCCTCAGGTGGAAGGCCCATGTACAGCTCTGATTGGGCCCTGAAAATCTGAAAAAGTCCTTTCTCACCAGAAAACTCTGGCAACGCCACCGGGCATTTATGGCGTGGGGGAAGCAGAGGTGGGGGGGGTTGAAACATAGCCTGTAGATCTTGCATGGCCGCTGTCAGTTGAGCCATCTGATCACGGAGCAACTGGTTCTCTTGCAGCAGAGCTTGCAGCGCGGGGTCCCCAGCACCCTCCATAAGGCAATCGGAGAGAGAGAGAGAGAGAGAGAGAGAGAGAGAGAGAGAGAGAGAGGAAAAAAAAAAAAAAAAGAGGGACGGGGACCAAGCTGTCAAGGGCTCCTTGGAGGTCTCTCTCAGTCTAATTTAGTAGCCAAGTCCAAACACAGACAAAGGGATTCTTTTCAAAGCTTTATTCTTCTTTTACAACCTAACACCTCTACAGGTAGCAACTAGATCTGAGCAGCAGCATCCCTATGCCCTAAGTTGGAACAGTTGGTCCCCGTTTGAAAGGCAGTTACTGGCAGACCCCTGAATATAAGGAATAGGGAGAATCCTTCCCCTTTTCCCTTGGATCCTCTGGGCGCAACCATTCTTTGAGCGCGAACCGGGCGCTACTCCTCCTTTCCGCGCCCTCCATTTGGTGCCACTCTCTGCGTCTGCGCCGCACATCCACCCAGTCTGCTATCTGTGCTGGGTCACTCCCTGGACTGCTTTCTAAACTAGGAATGTGGGTGGAAGGAATCTCAGTCAGCTGTTGGTCCTGGGAAAGAGGAGCGTGCTCCTCTCCCAGGAGCGACTGCTCTTCCTCAGCATCAGAACTAGTCTGGGATTCTATGGACTCAGTGTCCACCCTGACAGATGCAACCATCGATCCAGGGCAGGAAAAGCATGGAGGGGATCGTTCCAAACTCGGAGGTGACCATCGATGCAGTGCAGGGCATGCTTCTCCTGCCCTGTATTTGTGGCTAGACAGCCCATTGCAACTGTCTATCTGAGGGAGGGCTGAGCAGGGGAGGAGGCTGACAGATGACACATTGGATGTATCATACCAGCATTCCTGCCTCCCCTACCCCAGAACACCCCCTGAAATGCCCCGTTTTGGCTGCTTCATGCTCCTCTTTGGAGTGTGGAGCGCAGAGCTGTTCCATGCTGCCTGAAAGGCTGCGTGGAAGAGGGGGGAAGGTTGGTTCTCTGGGAACCAGATATCCTATGGCCGTCTAGCCACTGACTAGCGGCCATAGGGTTGCTCCCTTAGGCAAGCATCTAAAAGAACTACTGCCCAAAGAAATAAGATCATTACCCCCTCTTGAAAAATGTTGTGGGATGGCTGATGCATTATTCTTATCATTGTACATATTGCCAATTGTTTGAAAGACAACCATGAATAAAATTGATATTCATCAAAGGTTTTAACATTGTTATTTTAAACTATATACTATGACACACTGTGTGGTTCCAAGAACTCATGATATAAAACTGTGGCTTCAATCTAGTTCCAAGTGAAATAATAGAAATAACGTTTTGTCAATGTAAAAAGTATATGGGGACTAAGCCTTGGGACTTGTGAAACACCAGTTTCCCCATCTAAAGTCCTTTTCCCAGCTATAACTGTTGCTATGCAAACCTTTGTTTTCCTACAAAGTAATCAACCATCTCTTCCATTTAAAAATTGTGAAGGAAGCCTAAACTCCTTTCCAGGCCAACCCGAATTATGTTTAAGCCCCATTGGGTTATATCCAATGATTTCATTCTGATAGCATGAAGCTTCTGCTTGTAGAACTCTCTTTGGGCCAACTAAGCATTTGTGTAATCACAAATAGTATAGCTATGCATGATCAATTGTCTTAGTCTCCTGTAAGTGCATGTATTGTGAATATGGTGCTCCAGGAGAAGTGGTTAAACCCTCCCCTTATTCATTTTTGTTTCAAAATTCCACGGGGGGGGGGTTAAGAGAGAGAGAGAGAGAGAGAGAGAGAGAGAGAGAGAGAGCTTCCACTGATTCCAAAGGAGACTTTTGTCAGAAACGGACGGATAGTTCTTTCCTTTCGCAATCAACACCACAATAGACAAAGGCTAATATCATATGACTTTATTTTGCTAGAGCCTCTCTACAAATGCAGATTCAAGGAACTCTCAGACTGCCTCAGGCCCTAAACAACTAATCAACAATCTCAAAGCAGAGGAGATGAACCAGAGGATAGAGATGTTGCCAGGGGTTTGGGTATGAACCTCATGGCCAAGCTTGCTTTGCAGTGTTGCCCCTCCCTTAGGGTGGCTCCCTCCTACATTGGCTTCCAAGAGTGGCTATCCAGGCAGAGCATCTGAGCCCTGCCCCTAAGTTTTCCTGCTTAGCTTTGCAATGTACTCTAGCATCTCGCAAGTCACACCCCTCTTCCTCCTCCTCCTTCTTAGAAACTTGAGTTCCCACAGTGGAGGGAGGGGGAAGGTACTGAGCCTGGGCCATCTGTTTGTCAAGGCTTTTGGAGAAATCTCTCCCAGCATTTAGGCGCTCTAGGGAGGGTCCTTCCCCCATGCTTTGATCTAGCAGTTCTATCGCTGACTCAGAATCAGAGCTGTCAGACATCTGAAAGGGCTGGAACTCGTCCCTGGCAACTTTTTTTCTTCTTTTTTTAAACATCCCCACCTTGTTGGGGGTGGAGAGAAGGTTTAACAGCCCACCCCCCCGAGCACCATGGTCCTGATCCAAATTGGTAATATATGCTCAGTAAGAGAGTAAGAAAAATAATCCTCCATAGCTCCGCTATGCCTGTTTAGCTGCACCTTAAGTTTAGCCTGTTTTCATTAGGGTTGGCGGAGAATTTCTCCCCAAAACTTCGGGGGGCCGAGCGACAACGTTTTCGGCCCCCCGAACAAGTTTCGGGGAGAAATCCTCCGAACCCCCCCCCGCACCCCGCACCCCCCCCCGGGACGGGACATACCTTCGCCGAATGTCCCTCCTGGCGGCGGGTCCGGCCGGCGGTTCGGCGGGTGTTCGAGCGGGGCGGGAGCGGCAGCCGGTCTTTTGACCGGCTGCCGCCGCCGCCATTGCAATAAAAGAAAAAAAAAAGAAACACCCCCTGATAGGCTACGTGATGATTCACGTAGCCTATGACGGCTAGATTTGCAAAGTCTAAATTTGCAAACGCTATTTGCGTTGCCCTTATTTTCGCCGTAGTCTACGTAAACATTTACGTAGACTACAGCGACTAAATAAGGAACGCGAATGGCGGCTCCCTATGGGGGCCGCCATTAGCGTACCCGCTTTTTTTTTTTTTTTAAAGTCACCCGTGATAGGCTATGTGACGATTGACGTAGCCTATCACAGCTGACTTTGCAGATCTAGCCATGATAGGCTACGTGAATCGTCACGTAGCCTATCAGGGGGCGTTTTGTTTTTTTTAAAACTTGCGCGTTTGTGGCCGGGCGAGGCGGGAAGCCTCCCCCCGGCCTGAATTTCGGCCGAGCCGAGGCGGGAAGCCTCCCCCCCCCAGCCTGAACTTCGCGGGGGGACCAGCGAAGCGCCTCCCCCCCACCGCCAACGTCCTTCGAGGACAGGTAAGGGACTTTCGTCCACCCCTAGTTTTCATCCTCAAACAAGTGTCAGATGATCCAATAATTTGATTTGGCTTGTGCGAGTGCTTGAGCAAACTGTTGTGCAAGTGCTTTCACAACTCTTTATGACTTCATTAGACTAGTTTAAGGCTACCACTGAAAGCATTGTAGCCTTACACATGGGTCCCATTCACTTTGATGGGACTTTCTCTCAAGTCTGTATAGTATTGAAACCTTAACATTTCATTTGGGAAGCACTCCACTACTAATTTGTCCCTGGTCATAGCTGGTAGTTATTAGTCTATTGTATTATATTCCATATAGATGTCAAAGCAAAATTCAAGTCATATCAGCAGTTAGCTCCACCATATTGTGAGTTCGTTACCAAGTTATTGTGACAGACAGACTCATGTATGCTGTGGGTTAAATTAGCATGAAATATTGAATGCAACATGTCACCAAAGATGAAAACAGTATTATAGATGGAAGGTATGTAACAAGAATAAAATTCTATAACAAAAAATTATAATAAATTTAAAATGACTCAAAGTGAAGTAAACAAGAAAAAGTATAGCAATTTGGCAGGGAGGTCAAAGTAGCAGAATCTGATTTTTTTGTAAAAGAGAGAGAGAGAGAGAGAGAAGGGCAAGGTCTTTTTAGTTCTTCCTTGAATGGGGACAATAGATGTTTCACCAAGGACTCAAGAAGTCTTTGTGATAGCATCATGTTTATTTCTTCATTATTAGTTATCTTTAAGGATGAAAACTATATTATTTTCTAGAAACTATTCAGATATACATAGGGATGGGGGAGAATTTCTCCCCGAAACTCCCCGAAACTTCAGGGGGCCGAGTGCCAACGCATTCGGCCCCCCGAAATCGGTGCTGAAATTCTCCGCCCCCCCTGCCCCCCCCGGGATGGGACTTACCTTTGACGAATGTCCCTCCTGGCAGCGGGTCCCGGCGGCAGTTCAGTGGGTTTTCGTCAGGGGCGGGGGCGGCAGCCGGTCTTTTGACCGGCTGCCGCCGCCGCCATTACAAGTGACGTGAAAAAAACACAAAACCCCGTGATAGGCTACGTAACGATTAATGTAGCCTATCACGGCTAGATCTCCAAAGTCAGCCATGATAGGCTACGTTAATCGTTACGTAGCCTATCACGGGTGACTTTGAAAAAAAAAAGCGCGTACGCAAATGGCGGCGCCCATGAGGCGCCGCCATTTGCGTTTCTTATTTGGTCCCTGTAGTCTACGTAAAGATTTACGTAGACTACGGCGAAAATAAAGGCAACGCTATTTGCGTTCACCTTATTTTCGCCATAGTCTACGTAAATCTTTACGTAGACTACAGGGACCAAATAAGGAATGCAAATGGGCGCCGCCATTTGCGTATGCGCTTTTTTTTCCCCCCAAAGTCACCTGTGATAGGCTACTTAATGATTTACGTAGCCTATCATGGCTGACTTTGGAAATCTAGCCGTGATAGGCTGCGTAAATCGTTACGTAGCCTATCACGGATTTTTTTTTGTTTTTGTTTTTGTTTTTTACTTTTTATTTTGAGGCCGGGGAGACGGGGCGCCTCCCCCCCCGGCCTGAATTTCGGCCAGGTGAGGCAGGGCGCCTCCCCCCCCGGCCTGAATTTCAGGGGGAGAAGCAAAGCGCCTCCCGCCCACCGCGATGCAAACTGCGGGACAAGCTAAGTCCCTTTCGTACATCCCTAGATATACAAGATCTAACAAGACAGAAAGGGACCTTTAGAAAACTGGAGCAAAACAGACTCTTAACAGCTAAAATATGAAAGACCTTGAAGTGGAAGACACTCTTTGGAAAGGTGTACCTGTGCAATACAGGGCAAGGAACAAACATGTGTTAAAATACATAATACAGATGTAGAGAGAGATAATGAAGCTTAATGCCTTTCTTCAGAATATTTTTTTTTAGAGCAACAGGTGGTCATGGTAGGTAAAGATGGCAGAAAATTTTGTTCCAGTCACATTTGGGGATTTTTGTCACTGGGAAATCCGTTTTTCTTTCTGCTTCACTGAGTTCCGTGGCAAGGCCAACTCAATTTGTATTTGTGGGCTGAGCCACCATTTTTTCATAAACTCTGGCAATTTTTTTGCATAGTTTTTCTGTGGTGAACTGTAATGTGTGCAATAGCAATTTGTGCTATTTGCACAGATCATGGCTGTAATTTGTGCAAAATTCAGCTGCAACCTGTGCAACTTAAAAAAATATGAAAAATCCATTAACTGGCCTGACTCAATGCAGATGGAGTTGGGCTCCAGAATGGAAAGCAGACAGAAGTTGGGGGGGGTGAACCAAGGGAAGCTTGTTGAGCTTCACCCCCCAAATGGATTCCTCTGACAGCCCTGTTCACAATTTTATGTGAATTTACCAAATTCATAGTACTCAAACCCATACATGAAACAGAATGCTGGCAAGAGCCATGAAGGGCGGGAGGAATGGCAGAGGCTTTTACAGCCTCTCCATCCTCCATTGCAATCATTTTTGCTAGATGGGCTTCTGAGCCTGTCTAGTCATTGGGCACTACCAGGGGCAGGCCCTTGGAGGCCTACAGATCTGGCAGATCCTTAGCGTCACCTCTCCCCTCCCTGTTCTAGCCACTGGCACACACCTCCTTCTCCATCCTCACTTTCCAAGGTCAGAGTCCCAACCTTGGGTGAGCTTATCAGGATGGCTGGGTGTGGCTGGGGAGGAAGGCAGGAGCTCCACGATCAGATCTCCTGCTCTGGCACTGAACAGCTATCTCTGGCCCTGGAGGAGGGGATCCATAGCATCCTATGATGTCCCAGACACCGTCTAGGGGCCACAGGATTGCTCTGCCAACATCACCATCTGCACTTTCCCGAAGTTTGCAATCAAAGTTCACACATCAGAAAAAGATGTTTAAAATGTGTTTTAAGCTTTGTCTTGTAAATTGCCCAGAGATCTTCAGCTAAAGGGTGGTATGATAAATATAATGAAATAAATAAATAAATAAATAAATAAATGAATGCACATAAAATGCGTATATTACAGAGACAAGTACATGAGAAGAATTTAGGGGGAATTGGTTGGAAAAAAATGTATAATTTGAAAAAATGCATACCTGACATGCATACACAATGCATACATTTGGAGAAATGTGCATGGATGCATGCCAATCTTTCAAAGAATGCATACTGATGCAGAAAAGGTAAAGAATGAATTTAACTTTGGAAAAGTGAGAAAACGAGCATTGGAATGGCGACCGGCTGCCACCGCCGCCATTCCAATGAAAGAAAAAAAAAAAACGCCCCCTGATAGGCTACGTGACAATTAAGGTAGCCTATCACGGCTAGATTTGCAAAGTCAGCCGTGATAGGCTACGTCAATCGTCACGTAGCCTATCACGGGTGACTTAAAAAAAAAAAAAAAGCATGTACGGATAATGGCGGCCCCCATAGGGAGCCGCCATTCCCATTCCTTATTTGGTCGCTGTAGTCTACGTAAATCTTCACGTAGACTACAGCGACCAAATAAGGAACGCGAATGGCGGCTCCCTATGGGGGCCGCCATTAGCGTATGCGGTTTTTTTTTTTTTTTAAGTCACCCATGATAGGCTACGTGACGATTGACATAGCCTATCACGACTGACTTTGCAAATCTAGCCGGGATAGGCTACGTTAATCATCATGTAGCCTATCAGGGGGCGTATTTTTTTTTTTTGTAAACTTTCGAGTTCGCGGCCGGGCGAGGCAGGAAGCCTCCCCCCCGGCCTGAATTTCGGCTGGGGCGAGGCGGGAAGCCTCCCCGCCGGCCTGAATATCGGCTGGGGCAAGGCGGGAAGCCTCCCCCACCCGGCCTGAACTTCGCGGGGGGAGCAACGAAGCGCCTCCCCCCCACCGCGAACAACCTTCGAGGACAGGTAAGGGACTTTCGTCCACCCCTAATCCTAACCAACAGAGATGACTTAGTGGATAAAGTAGCAGTTACAGGAACTCTGGGGGAAAGCGACCATGTTGTACTTGAGTTCTTGGTTCTAAGGGAAGCAAAAGCCGAGTGTAGTCAAACGCGTGCCCTGGATTTTAGGAAAGCTGATTTTCATAAACTCAGAACAATGATCAGTAAGGTCCCATGGCAACTGATGCTAGCGAGAAAAGGAGTCCAAGATGGGTGGGAGCTTTTAAAAAAGGAAATTCTCAAGGCACAATCACAAGCAATTCTAGGGGTGGACGAAAGTCACTTACCTTTTCTCACAGCTTGTTCGCGGTGGGGGGGAGCGCTTCGCTGCTCCCCCCGCGAAGTTCAGGCTGGGGGGGGAGGCTTCCCGCCTCGCCCGGCCGAAACTCAGGCCGGGGGGGAGGCGCCTCGCCTCGCCCGGCCGCGAACGCGAAAGTAAAAAAAACAAAAACAAAACGCCCCCTGATAGGCTACGTGACAATTCACGTAGCCCATCATGGCTAGATCTGCAAAGTCAGCCGTGATAGGCTATGTGAATCGTCACGTAGCCTATCACGGGTGACTTTAAAAAAAAAAAGCGTGTACGCGAATGGCGGCCCCCATAGGGAGCCGCCATTCGCGTTCCTTATTTAGTTGCTGTAGTCTACGTAAATGTTTATGTAGACTACGGCGAAAATAAGGGCAATGCAAATAGCGTTGCCCTTATTTTCGCCGTAGTCTACGTAAACATTTATGTAGACTACAGCGACCAAATAAGGAACGGGAATGGCGGCTCCCTATGGGGGCCGCCATTATCCGTACACACTTTTTTTTTTTTTTTAAGTCACCCGTGATAGGCTACGTGAATCGTCACGTAGCCTATCACGGCTGACTTTGCAAATCTAGCCATGATAGGCTACGTGAATCATCACGTAGCCTATCAGGGGATGTTTTTTTTTTTCCCCTTTTATTGCAATGGCGGCGGCGGCAGCCGGTCGAAAGACCGGCTGCCGCTCCCGCCCCGCTCGAACACCCGACGAACCGCCAGCCGGACCCGCCGCCGGGAGGGACATTCAGGGAAGGTAAGTCCCGTCCCGGGGGGGTGCGGGGGGGTGCGGAGGATTTCTCCCTGAAACTTGTTCGGGGGGCCGAACACGTTGGCGCTCGGCCGCCCGAAGTTTCAGGGAGAAATTCTCTGCCATCCCTAAGCAATTCCAACAAGAAGAAAAGGTGGAAGACAACAGAAGAAGCCAATGTGGCTTCACAAAAAGCTTAGGGATGACCTGAAAACAAAAAAGGACACATATAGGAAGTGGAAAGAAGGCCAAGTAACAAAGGAAGAGTACAGGCAGATAGCACAGAATTGCAGGGATGGCGTCAGGAAGGCTAAAGCTGAGAATGAGCTGAGGTTAGGAAGGGATGTTAAAAACAACAAAAAGGCTTTCTTCAGCTACATGCATAGTAAAAGGCAGAGGAAAGAAATGGTGGTTCAGCTATTAAATAAGGATGGCAAAACGATAACAAATGACAAAGAAAAGGCAGAGGTGCTCAATTCCTACTTTGGCTCAGTCTTCTCCCAAAAGAGGGTCTATTACCCCCCTGGCAAAGGCGAAGTACAGGCTGAAGGGGCAGGATTGCAGCTTGAGATCGACAGGCATATGGTCAAGGAACACCTCATTACTTTGAATGAGTTCAAATCTCCAGGGCCAGATGAACTGCATCCTAGAGTCATAAAGGAACTGGCAGAAGAACTCTCAGAACCGCTGTCTATTATCTTTGAGAAAACATGGAGGACAGGGGAAGTGCCAGATGACTGGAGGAGGGCTAACGTTGTCCCTATCTTCAAAAAGGGTAAAAAGGAGGAACCTGGGAACTACAGACCAGTCAGTCTGACATCAATCCCTGGGAAAATTCTGGAGCAGATCATAAAGCAATCCATCTGGGAGCACCTTGACAACAATGCCATGATTACTCGAAGCCAACATGGATTTGTCAAAAACAAGTCCTGTCAGACAAATCTGATCTCATTTTTTGATCAAGTCACCTCCCTTGTAGACCGTGGGAATGCTGTAGACATCATATACCTCGACTTCAGCAAAGCTTACGACAAAGTGCCCCATGATATCCTGATGAGCAAACTAGCTCAAAGTGGACTAGATGAAACAACAATCCGGTGGATCCACAGTTGGCTACAGAATCGGACTCAAAGAGTGCTTATCAATGGGACCTTCTCAAACTGGGGAGAGGTAACGAGTGGGGTACCGCAGGGCTCAGTCCTGGGCCCAGTGCTCTTCAACATTTTTATGAATGACTTGGAGGAGGAGGTGCAGGGAATGCTGATCAAATTTGCAGATGACACAAAATTGGGAGGGATAGCTAATACTTTGGAAGACAGAAACAAAATTCAAAGTGATCTGGATAGACTGGAGCGCTGGGCAGAAAACAACAGAATGACATTTAATAGGGACAAATGCCAAGTTCTGCACCTAGGAAAAAGAAACCAAATGCACAGTTACAGGATGGGGGATACGTGGCTCAACCACACTACAAGCGAGAAGGATCTTGGAATTGTTGTCCATCGCAAGCTGAATATGAGCCAACAATGTGATGTGGCTGCAAAAAAGGCAAATGCTATTTTGGGCTGCATTCATAGAAGCATCACTTCCAAATCCCGGGAAGTACTAGTTCCCCTCTACTCAGCACTGGTTAGGCCTCATCTGGAGTACTGTGTCCAGTTCTGGGCACCACACTTTAAGAAGGATGCAGACAAACTGGAGAGGGTTCAGAGGAGGGCAACAAAGATGATCAGGGCACTGGAAACAAAGCCCTATGAAGAGAGACTCAAAGAACTGGGCATGTTTAGCCTTGAGAAGAGAAGACTGAGGGGAGATATGATAGCACTCTTCAAGTATTTGAAAGGTTGTCACAGAGAAGAAGGCCAGGATCTCTTCTTGATCATCCCAGAGTGCAGGACACAGAATAATGGGCTCAATTTACAGGAAGCCAGATTTCGGCTGAACATCAGGAAAAACTTCCTGACTTTAAGATAGGGGTGGACGAAAGTCACTTACCTGTCGTCGAAGGCCGTTCGCGGTGGGGGGAGGCGCTTCGCTGGTCCCCCCGCGAAGTTCAGGCCAGGGGGAGAGGCTTCCCGCCTCTCCCGGCCGAAATTCAGGCTGTGGAGGAGGCGCCTCGCCTCGCCCGGCCGCAAACGCGAAAGTAAAAAAAAAACAAAAAAACGCCCCCTGATAGGCTACGTGACGATACACATAGCCTATCACGGCTAGATCTGCAAAGTCAGCCGTGATAGGCTACGTGAATCGTCACGTAGCCTATCACGGGTGACTTTAAAAAAAAAAAAAAAAAGCGCGTACGCGAATGGCGGCCCCCATAGGGAGCCGCCATTCCCGTTCCTTATTTAGTCGCTGTAGTCTACATAAATGTTTACGTAGACTACGGCGAAAATAAGGGCAACGCAAATAGCGTTGCCCTTATTTTCGCCGTAGTCTACATAAACATTTACGTAGACTACAGCGACCAAATAAGGAACGGGAATGGCGGCTCCCTATGGGGGCCGCCATTATCCATACACTCTTTTTTTTTTCAAAGTCACCCGTGATATGCTACGTGACGATTCACGTAGCCTATCAGGGCTGACTTTGCAAATCTAGCCATGATAGGCTACGTTAATCGTCACGTAGCCTATCAGGGGGCGTTTGTTTTTTTTTTCTTTGATTGCAATGGCGGCGGCGGCAGCCGGTCGAAAGACCGGCTGCCACTCCCGCCTCGCTCGAACACCCGCCGAACCGCCGGCCGGACCAGCCACCGGGAGGGACATTCGGTGAAGGTAAGTCCCCTCCCGGAGGGGGCGGGGTGCGGGGGGGTGCGGAGGATTTCTCCCTGAAACTTGTTCGGGGGGCCGAACACGTTGGTGCTCGGCCCCCCGAAGTTTCGGGGAGAAATTCTCCGCCATCCCTACTTTAAGAGCAATACGACAATGGAACCGATTACCTGGGGAGGTGGTGGGCTCTCCCACACTGGAGGCCTTCAAGACGAGGCTGGACAGCCATCTGTCAGGGATGCTCTGACTTGGATTCCTGCATTGAGCAGGGGTTGGACTCGATGGCCTTGTAGGCCCCTTCGAACCCTACTATTCTATGATTCTATGATTCTATGATTCTATGATTCTATGATTCTATGATTCTATACCTTCCCTCCTGCCAGCCAGAGCTGTTCGGCTCCTCCCTGTCCCTGCCAATTGCCATGTCTTTTTTTTAAAAAAAAAAATGGCGATCGGGAGGATGTGCCCATAGACTTAGATGCAAATAGAGTCATGAATCTTGCATCTAAGTCTATGTGTCCATAGGCTTATATGCAAGATTCGCGGCTCTGTTTTGCGTATAAGTCTATGGGCCATGAATCTTGCATATAAGCCTATGGACACATAGACTTAGATGCAAGATTCATGATTCTATTTGTGTATATGTCTATGGGCACATCCTCTTTGTCACCTTTTTTTTTTTTAAGACATGGCAATCGGCAGGGACAGGGAGGAGGCGAACGGCTCTGAATGGCAAGAAGCAGCCGAGTGCCGTTCCACCTCCAGTTCTCCTGGAGTGGAGGTAAGTGGTCCCGATACGCTGTGGATTCCTGAGGCCGGATTCCAAAGAATCTGGCCTCATTTGAATCTGCAGCGGATTTCTCTGACATCCCTAGTTCACATGACCTCTGTTAATAACATGCTTTGGATCCTGGCATGGGATTTTCTGCTCTCCTTTACCTCCAATTAAACTTCTGAACATTTGAATAAATCAGAATATGAAATGAATCGAGGCTAGATAATTGATTGTGCAAATAGCCCCTACTGACCAAGTAAAGCCTATGTGTGTGACTAATTATTCTTTGCATGTCTGGTACTTTCTGCTACCAAGAAGTGTATCCCATTTGCCAGGGCAGGCCCAAGACATTTTGCTGCCTGAAGCAATGAACAAGGTGGTGGCTTATCCCATTCCATGTACCAAAGCCTTTCTTCAAGACTGAACATCTTTCTTCAACACTGCCATTGGGTCACTGCACTTGAAGGCAGCAGGCCAGCTTAGGGGGTATAGGGAAGGCCATGTAGCACACAATTAGCTCCTTTAACACCTTGCTGCCACCTCTCAGCTTTTGCTGCCTGAGGCAAACACCTCACTTTGCCTAATGGTAGGGCCAGCATCCAGTTTTTGTAAGCGGAATTCCATACTGAGCTACCAAGATACGATGAAATAAAATGTAAAGAAACAAACAGCTTTGAATTAAATTGGAATATTTTTTTTACCATTGGGCTTTGGATAAGACTATAAAGCTGTGATTCCTGTATATCATGCTCATGAGTCTGGTATTTCCAGTGAGTATTTCCAGTAGTAACTTCTTTTCAATGATGAGAATATGTGAAGAAGATTAGAACCCCAGAAACAAGAAGAACAACAATGAGAAGAGGTAAAGCCTTCTCTGCTACAATAAACTTTAATTTAACCATCTTTCCATTGGGCCCAAAGCAAATCACGGGAAAACATGAATCAATCCTATTTCTATCAAATGACTACTAAAGGGTGCAGCCAGCAATAATTGTATGTCTTCCAGCCTCTGAAAATACTGTAACAAGGAAAATTTCTTTTTTGACCTTCATAGCTTCTCTATACTGAAATCCATACAATATTTATCATTGGGAAAGGGTGCCTTTTAGGTAGCATACTGCATGGATTTCACATTTTTGACCACTTTCTTGAATATGTCTCCTGAGTCCTGATCGGTTATAGTACAGTAAGATGTTTCCATTTATTTTCTAATTGCTTTTAGTAAAACAACAACAACCAACAAAATGTTTTCTTAGGGATCATGTGAGGGAATGGGGCATTGAATTAAATGTTATGAAAGGCATGGACTATTCTAATATAGATCTAATACAGGTACTCTGGTGGAAATAACGGTGGCAACCGCATGCAATTCTCAAACCTTTTTGCCCCAGAACATCAATAAGAACTTTTTCCAACCAACGGTTCAAAGAATAACAAAGAGTCTTGTGGCACCTTAAAAAGTAATAAATTTATTATGGCATAAGCTTTCATGGATTGACACTAGGGATGTACAGACTGTATAAAATCTGCTCTGTCTGTGTTTCAGGGATTGTCAGGTGCCTTTTGTTCCGTCGTCCATCACAGATGGATGCAATTTGTTTTTTCTCTCATGTGGAAAAATACACAAATAATTACATAAGTATTTACATGATTTACCTTAGTATGTAACGTTTAGTGTATTGCCCTGCATTCCATTCAACGTTTCCTCGGCAGAAACTTGCGTATTTTTCTACGAATTTATATGCATTAATTTTGGGAAAGTAAAAAAATCATCTGGAAGTCCACAGGCTCCGCGCAGCCTGAGGGGGGGGGCACAGTGGATTTCGCAGGTTGGATTCTTAGAAATCCGAACTCATTTTAGTCTGTCTCGAATTTCTCCAGCATCCCTAATTGACACCTTCTCTCTGGGCTGGTTCACATGGGCCAGATCTACACCTCATGTCATATCGATACAATCCCACCATGGTGACACAATATATCCCTTTGGCACATTCATATCTCATAGAGCACACAATGACATCTGTTGTGGTATTTTGGATAATATAGAATAAAAAGCAGGAAATAATACTAGAAAAGTGGTATATGGAATGCGTAATGTGCTGCAGCAGTTATTGGTGCATGTCAATACCGGTAAAAAGCACTAGTGTAGTTTTAGCCCTGGTTACAATAGCCAGTGCCGACTCCATGATCTGTGGGGGGGCCTCAAGCACGGCACCCTCAGTGAGCCCCCCACTCACTGTTCTGGAAGTCATGCAAGCTGAGAATTTTGTTAGGCTGAATCTGATCTTCTTGGATACTCTGTATAAAGTGGAAAAGGTAGCACTGTAAGAACCAAGCTACGTGTTATGCTAATTCCATAACGTGGGGCCGAGGCATGTGTGTGTGTGTGTGTTTTACTCTAGTGTAAGAGTGCATGGCCCTGAGTCAGATCAGGGCCACCATGTTCTGGGAGGTGAGTGTTAAAGCCTTCTCACCCACCCACACTTTTCTCCAAATTCTGCCCCCCACCCCCATGTGTTGTGGTTAAACACAGAAAATTGTCTCCACTGGCATCAGAGGATACTTATTTTTCTGTCTTTACCCAGCCCACGCCCCAGGAAGGGAATTTTGGAGAAGAAAAAAAAGAATTGGGGGAAGGTTTAACTCTCCCCTTCCAGAATGCAGTAGTCCTGCTTTGAATTAGGGCATGCGCCCTTACACTAGAGTAAAAAAAGAAAAGAAAAAAGGCAAGCCTGAACTCCATGATATGCTGTTAGTGTAACATGTACCTCAGCTGTTAGGTTCTCTGTTGCCCTGAGTGCCTTGGAAATTCCCAACGTTGCCACCCTTATGAGCCAGCTCTGGCAACAGCCATAGGGAAGCCACTAAGGAAGCAATCCTATGCACATTTAGGCAGAAAAAACCCTACAACTGGCTGGGGAATGCTGGGAGTTGTAGGATTTTGGGGGGTCTGAACATGTGTAGGATCATGCCTTCGGAGAAGACCCTCCACATCGTGGCTGCTCGGCATGGGAGGTGTAATGTATGAAGCCTCTTAGTACATGGATCAAGCAAACCATAGGGAGTCTTTCTGCCCTGGAGCTCTACATTCCTAGCAGCTGGTACTGACATAAAGCCTCCTTGCACAATTTGCAGGATCCATGTGGTAATAGGGATGGGCGGATCACTTACCCCATTCCGGATGAGGGGGTCCACGGGGATGGATCACCTCCCCCTGGAATCCGTCCAGGATGGCTCCACTCTGTGGTGACCCTGCGGAGCCGGCTGCCAGCTCCGCAGCGCTGCGATACAGACTGCCGTCATTGCCATGCCATATCGCTGTGCTAAGTTCGGACGCAAATGGTGTCCACTATGCCATTTGTGTCCCTGTTTTTTCATGCGATAGGCTACGCAAATATCTACATAGATATAATTTGCATAGCCTATCACATAAAAACAGGGATGCAAATGGTGTAGTGGACACCATTTGCGTCTGGACTTAGCACAGCAATATGGCATGGCAATGGTGGCTGGCTGTATTGCCAGCGCTGTAGGGATGTACGAAAGTCACTTACCTTTCCGCAGATTATGCTGATGCTGGGGGGGAGGCAGTCCGTCCCTCCCCCCGGAATTCTGGCCAGGGGGGAGGCGCTCTGTTCCTCCCCCCCGGAATCCTGGCCGGCTGGCTCCACCAGCAGCCGGACATCCAGCCGCTGGCTAGCAGGGACGCAAATGGCAGCGGCCATAGCCACCGCCGTTTGCGTCCCTGCAGTCAGCTGCGATAGGCTACATAAATGTTTACGTAGCCTATCATGGCTGATTAAAACAACAACAACAACGTGTGTACACAAATGGCGGCGCCCATGGGCACTGCCATTTGCATACGTGCTTTTTTTTTTTTTAATCAGCCGTGATAGGCTACGTAAACATTTACGTAGCTTATCATGGTGTTTTTTTAAAAAATCTAGCCGTGATAGGCTACGTAAATCTTCACATAGCCTATCACGTTTTTTTGTTTGTTTGGTTTTTTTACCTGGAAATGGTGGCGGCAGCCACCGGTCGGAAGACCGGCCACCGCCACCGCCACCAGGAAGATCCGCCTAAGGTAAGTCCCATCCTGGGGGGGGCGGGGGGCCGTTCCGCCACCGATTTCAGGGGGCATTCGGCCCCCTGAGATCCGTGGCGGAACTTTCGTACATCCCTACAGCACTGCAGAGCTGGCAGCCAGCTCCACAGGATCACCACGTGGAGGAGCCAGCCTGGACGGATTCCAGAGGGGCACAGGGGTGAGTGCTCTGTTCCACCATGTACCCCAATGGGGCCAGATCCTTGGAATCCAGCCTCACTGAGGTCCGTGGCGGAATTCTCTGACTTCCCTATGTGGTAATAACCTCTATACATTATACACTTCCCTCCGAGCATATGATTATCCTGCTTGAAAAAGGATCATATCGTATCCAGCAGGGCTGTGCACAGACCTTGACATTCACTTCAGATGCCAATTTGGACCTTCTGAATAGGACCCAATTCAGATCCGAAGCGAAATTCAGATATCCGAATTATTTGGATTTTACATTTCCCCATTGACTTGCATTGGGAAACAGAAACAGCCATAACGTGTTGTGGGTTTTTTTTTGGTTTTTATGATAAATACATGAAATTTTGGGATCTGACAGCCTCCTTGGAGGGGATTCCACCTGCCAAGTTTCAGAGAGTTTGGCCCAGTAGTTTATGTGCTAGGTGAAGGTACAATTTGATTTTTTAAACAAAATCTCTCAAAGCAAAGAGCTATAACTTTTCACTGTTTCCACAGAAGTGCATGACATTTGGGCACCTGGCAGCCCCAATGCAGGTGACTGAACCTGACAAACCTCAGTTTGTCCCAGTAGTTTTTGTGCTAGGTACAGATAAAATGTGCTGTTCTCAGAAACTTAAACCAAAGGTCATAAAGGGATAATCAGAGAAGTTGGATGTTTATGAGGTGATTAGGAGGCGGTCACTATCTCTACTTCTGGTGTAGGTTTCTTTGAAGTGGAAATAACTCCTCTCCCATAGTACTACTTTCCTATTTGGCTTCACAGTGGATGACCTCAGGCTGTCTTTGGTTGAATGGAATACACATTACCTGGGTAAACAGGCTGGCAGGCTGGCTGGCAGAGTAGTTTTTGTGCTAGTCACAGGTAAAATCTGCTTTTTTCTAGGGATGGCGGAGAATTTCTCCACAAAACTTCAGGGGGCTGAGCGCCAACGTGTTCGGCCCCCCGAACAAGTTTCGGGGAGAAATCCTCCGCACCCCCCCCGCACCCCCCCCCCCAGGACGGGACTTACCTTCGCCGAATGTCCCTCCTGGCGGCGGGTCTGGCCGGCGGTTCGGCGGGTGTTCGAGCAGGGCGGTAGTGGCAGCCGGTCTTTTGACCGGCTGCCGTCGCCGCCATTGCAATCAAAGAAAAAAAAAAACACCCCCTGATAGGCTACGTGACGATTAACGTAGCCTATCACGGCTAGATTTGCAAAGTCATTTTAAAGGTGACTTTAAAAAAAAAAAAAACCTGTATGGATAATGGCGGCCCCCATAGGGAGCCGCCATTCCCGTTCCTTATTTGGTCACTGTAGTCTACGTAAAGATTTACATAGACTACGGCGAAAATAAGGGCAACGCTATTTGCGTTGCCCTTATTTTTGCCATAGTCTACGTAAAGATTTACGTAGACTACAGCGACCAAATAAGGAACGCGAATGGCGGCTCCCTATGGGGGCCGCCATTAGCGTATGCGCTTTTTTTTTTTTTAAGTCACCCGTGATAGGCTACATGACAATTGACGTAGCCTATCACGGCTGACTTTGCAGATCTAGCCATGATAGGCTACGTTAATCGTCACATATCCTATCAGGGGGCGTTTTTGTTTTTTTTTTAAACTTTCGCGTTCGCGGCCGGGCGAGGTGGGAAGCCTCCTCCCCGGCCTGAATTTCAGCCGGGCGAGGCAGGAAGCCTCCCCCCCCCAGCCAGAACTTCGCGGGGGGAGCAGCGAAGCACCTCCCCCCCACCGCAAACATCCTTCAAGGACAGGTAAGGGACTTTCGTCCACCCCTACTTTTTTCAACACAAACTCCCAAAGCAAAGAGCCATAACTTTTCACTGGAAGGGTCCCAGCAGCACCTCGCCCACCTCTGCCCCTGCCAAGACCCCAAGATGCCTCATATTGGGCTTGCTTTGCCACTCAGTGTAGTATTACATTTAAATAATATTTGTAAATGCGCGTAGCGCTTTGCCCACTATATTTTGAAATACGGACTTGTGTTTAGTGCGTTGCCATGCACTGTTTGCTTGACCACAACACCAGTCTATGCACGCATGCACACACACACGCACACACACGCACACACACACGCACACAGAACACACACAAGAGCAAAATAAAATAAAATACAGAACTACCTACAAGTGGTGGTGGGGTGGGGAGTAACAGTACACTATAATCCTAACAGAAAAGAAAAGGGGGTTTATTTTATTTTTATTTTAGGCAAAAGATACAGAGTTCAGAAACGGGAAGGGAAGCAATACAGGAATTGAGAAGGGGTGGCACACAAAGAACAAGGAAAGGAAAGTGATATAGATATGCTCTAGAAAGAAAGAAAGAAAGAAAGAAAGAAAGAAAGAAAGAAAGAAAGAGGGGAAACTAAGAAGAATGGTTGAACTGAGAAGGGCAAGGGTGGGGGAGCCAAAGAACAAGGCAAGGAAACTAAAGTACTTTTAATTATTATTTTTTTAAATAAAGAATCAAGAAAAGAAAGAAAGGGAAGAATAATAGGAATAGTGAATTGGGAAGGGCTGGGTGGGAAGAAAGAAGAACAACAACGCTGCAGTAGAACACACACACTACACAGATCGAGCTAGCCAATTCTCTCTCTAATCAACTCGAACCAGCTCTCCCTCACACAGTGAAATGAAGCAGGCTGATCTTCAATATATACAGTATCCTCCTCCACCCCACCCCCCGTCACTGATTGTAGACTGCTGGGTTACGTTCAGATCTGATTTGGCAACTGGAGTTGCCATTCGTCGAGGCTCACCATTTCCTCCCTCCTTCCTCCTCCTCCTCCCTTCCCTCCTCCATCCTCCTCCTCGCCCCCTCCCTGATCTTTCACAAGTTGATAAGTTTTAGAATCAGGCTGTCTAGGCTTCAGAATGGCTTCAGAATAGCTCCGAATCTCTGAGGTGGACTGAGACACTTTGGGGTGACCCGCTTCATTTCAGACTGCCTTGGTGCTGTTCTGACCCACTTCAGAGCTCAACAAGTCACCCCGAAGCAGCCCAATTCACTTCAGTGTTGAGATTCAGCTCCAAAGTGGTGCACAGCCCTAACACCCAGTAGTACAGAATAGCACGTATTTCAACTGCTTAATGTTTCATTAGCACTGTGTTTAAACTACTTACCTCATTACCACTGAAAGGATGAAATAGTATGATCAGAGAGAACATGTCTGAAGACTGGATGGACTTTTAATCCATCTCATTGATAAGATTATTAGCTGTGTGATGGATGGAGGCTCTGTTCCTTTGGAATTTATGCTTTTATCTCAGACAGATCTATGCTTCTTGTTTCTCTGACAGCATAACAGAATTCCTGTGGTAAGTAGTTGTGTTTATTCCAATTTCCCTTATGTCAGTCAGTCAGTCAGTCAATCTCTCACTAGAAGATAATTAACTACTGATATAGTCAAGAAAATGTATCACAAGGATTGCCCTAGTGGTATCTGAACTTGTTAAGCTATGTAGTAATTGGAAATGCTTCAGGATTGGGCCATCTTTCTTGCTCAGGTCCTGGGTTAGCCAGCTTAAAGGTACCCTCATGGGTTTGCTTGCTGGGCTATGGCTAGGCAGCAAGGCTGGCATTTCCCTGTTTCTGTAGTTACACAGAAGCAACTCCCTTTAGTCTAATCAATGGAGGGAGCACACACACAATTAATTTGGCCATGCAGCAACCATTCAGGGTATTATCATCACTCCTGGCAGCTTTCCATGCTACCTCTTCCAGAACAAAAATGGATTCTTGAGCCAAAGTGGCAGGTTAATATGAACAGAAATGCAACACCCAACTACACATGATCCCAAGACATGGTCTGAAGACACGTGAGGAAGCCACCTTGCTGAAGCTAAGCTGATCTGGGTCTGATCAGTGCTTGGAGGGGAGACTACCTGGGGGAACTGCATGTAGCCACCCTGAGTTCCATAATGGAAGAAAGGTGGGATATGAATGTAATAAATAAATAAATAAAAATGTACAGAGAACTTGCACATCTGATCTGTGTTACAGACCCATTTCACTTCTGAAGGTGGGGAACATAGAACAGGGTCTCTGATGTTGACTTGCACATACATGTGCTTCATCTCACAGGCACATATCCTGGTCTCAGATCACTTAGGACTTTATCCTTGCTGGTGGCTCTGTTTTTGGGAACCCATAGATACAAACTGAGTGTTGTTAGTTTTTCGAGTTTGACACAACTTGTGCATTGCTTTGAAATAAATGCATTGGATTATCAGACAACAGGTCTGTGCACTATCTCATCATGAAGCCTGAATAACAAGGTGAAGAGGGCTGATTCAGAGCAAAATCCTCATAATACAAAGTGGGTCAGAGCAGTACCAAGGCGCCCTGGGGCGAAGTCCCCCTGCCCCATGAAGCGCCTCCTCCACCTCGTATATATGGAGCTCTGCTTAATGCCTGAGCAGTCCAGACAGGCTGTCTCCAAAATGTATCAACTTCTGAAAGCTCACGTGGAGGGGCAGGACAAGGAGGAGGGAGGTGGAAGGCGAGCGGACATGGGAAGGCGGGGGGAGGTGGAAAGGAGAGCACAGGAGGAGGAGGGAATGTGCTTTGGCGAATAGGAACTCTGGGCCAGAACTGATGCCAGCAGTCTCCAATCAGAGAGAGTGGTGGAGGAAGGGGGTATATATACTTCACTGAAAGGCTTTGTTTGGTTATTGCACTAGCTGTGTCTTTGGGAGAGGGTTGGTGTATGGGAAGATGATCGTGTGTGTCTGTGTGTGAGCATGGGCATTCCTTGGAGTTGTTCCTTCTATTTCTTTGTTTTTGATCACCATTAGGCTTTCCCCGTATTTAAATTAAAAGGAAACAGCTTGGTTGTAGTCGTTCCGTCACTCCTTACTTGACCATCCCCTTTGGGATGGTGTCTTTTGCTGCACCCTTTCCAGCTGCTTTCTCCTATTTCTTTCTACATCCAACTTGTTTGTTATTTGTATTAGATATATTACTCTCTCCTTTCCATATTTTTTCAAACTAATATAGCTTTTCCTCACTTGTTGCTGCTATGCTCCCCCCTCCCCTGCCATTCTTGTGTTGTTTTGTTTATCTTGCTTTTGGACTCCGGAAAAGGCTGTGTTTGTTGTTTAAGGTCAACCCTCACTTCTGCTTTCTCTGTTCTATTTCGTTGTCGTTTTTGTCTGTCAACTGAGTCAACTCTGTCTCTTTTAGATTTTTTTAAAACAGTCTTATTTTGATTTTTTAATGCAAACATTGACTTCTGGGCATGTTCCTCCCCCCACCCTTTTAAGTCATATTCAAACATTTAGCTTTTTCTTGCTTTCTAAATTCTTAAACAAAGGCATATTACAGCAGCCTGTGTGTGTATTGTTTGGTTCCCCCCACCCCCATGCTGAAGTGAACTGTCTGTGTCTTCTCTGTGTTGATCTTCCCAAAACAGAAATTAAAAAAGGATATATATATATATATATATATATCTTGCTCGCTCGCTCGCTCACTCATTCGCTCTTGGCTATTTTCTCATCGCCTCCGCTGTCATCCTGTATTCCTTGAAGTTAACCTGCCTTCCATAAAGGAACATGAAATATAAAACAATAAATTAAAGAGACCCATCATTTGCTTAGGTAGTTCTGCTTTTCCTTAGCTCTTGTATGTCTGTGTCCATGTGTGTGTGCATGCTAGGTTGTTGTTCCACCAACACTATACGTCCAAATTTCAAGACAGTGTTGAAAAAGCACAAGACACATCGTATTTATATTAATTACCTTCTTATTCCAATAACACTCCACTGTGGGGCAAAGCAATCCAGCACAATGTGAGGCATCTTTGGGGTATTGGTCAGGGCAGAGGTGGGCAAGGCGGTGCTGTCACTAGCGGCACCATTAGGCCAGCTGTCTGTCCCCCAGTCTGGACAGGGCATCCCGGGTAGGGCAGCAGAGCGTGGAGGCCAGTTGCGGTACTCGGAGGCCGCTCTTCGAGGAGGCTGGTGCAGCAGTCACCACCACTGCAAGGCATCTCGGAGCAAGGGAAACAGCCAGGGCACTGCAACACTAGCAGCCTGCTCTTGCACTTAAGGAGTCAGCATCAATCAGTCTTGCTTGGGGAAGTGGCCCCCACATCCCCACATCCCAACAAGCTGGCAGCAGGGGCAAGCATAAGGCTGGTAGTGCAGCCAGAACTCCTAGAAGCTCTCCGTCTCTCACCCCCAAGAGGCTTAGGCAGGCCACCATGGAGGAGATGGGGTGGGAGTAGGGATGTCGGAGAATTTCTCCATGAATCTCTGGGATGCCGAATGCCAACGCATTCAGGTCCCCGAAAGTGGTGGAGAAACGGTCCGCCACCCCTCCCACCACCCCCAGAATGGGACTTACCTCTGCCGAATGTCCCTGGTGCTGGCGGCTCCCGGCAGCGGTTTGGCGGTGGCGACGGCCGGTCTTCCGCCCATGGGCACCGCCATTTGTGTACGTGCTTTTTTTTTTTCCAAAGTCAACCGTGATAGGCTACATAAGGATTTACGTAGCCTATCACAACTGACTGCAGGGACGCAAGCGGCGGCGGCTATGGCTGCCGCCATTTGCGTCCCGTCAGGACAGCAGGATTCGCGGCCGGAGGGATGGGGCACCTCCCCCCCGGCCAGAATTTTGGCGGGGAGGGATGGGGCGCCTCCCCCCTGCCCAGAATTTCAGGGGGAGGGACAGAGTGCCTCCCCCCCACTGCGAAGCAAGCTGCGGGATGAGGTAAGGGACTTTCGTCCATCCCTAGGTGGGAGAAGTATGGGTCCATCAGGTGGAGGTTTCCAGCTTTCAAAAATCAGTGCCCCTTCTGGGCTAGGCACTGGCCGTGTTCAGATACATTCAAAATACTCATTTAGTGTGTGCTAGAAATAAACAAAGGCAGATAAAAAAATAACCTCTTCCAGCCTGCCTGCCAGGTAATGTGTGTATTCAGCCATAGAGAGGCTGAGCCTGTGATTCTTCTGAATAAGGCTTGTTTTGCACTTCAAAGAAACCTGCAGCAGAGATTAGGGATTAGTGATAGTGAAGAATTCCGCAATGGATTTCAGTGAGGCCAAATTCCCCGGCATTCGGTCCCCCGAAATCCGTGGTGGAACGGCCTCCCCCCCCGCCCCCCCCACGGATTCCCCCCAGGACAAGGCTCACCTGGGGCGGATGTTCCGGTGGTGGCTGCTCCAGTGGCGGCGGAGGCGGTGGAGGCAGCTGGTCTTTCGACCAGCTGCCACGGCCGCCATTTGCATCTGCTGTTTGCCGTGATAGGCTACGTAAGTATTTACGTAGCCTATCACGGCAAGCAAAAAAAAAAAATAGCATACGCAAATAGCGGTGGCTATGATGGCCGCCATTTGCGTTCCCTATTTTTCGCCATTTTAGCCTATGTAAATATTTACGTAGGCTATTACAGCGAAAAAAAAGGGGAACGCAAATAGCATAGTGGCCGCCATTTGCGTTCCTTTTTTTCTGCTTAATAGCTTACGTAAATATCTACGTAGGCTAAAACGGCAGGGAAAAAAGGAATAGCCCAGTATGCTATTTGCGTTCCCCTTTTTTTCTGCTGTAATAGCCTACATAAATATTTATATAGGCTAAAATGGCGAAAAATAGGGAACGCAAATGGCGGCCGCCGTAGCCGCCACCATTTGCGTATGCATTTTGTTTTGTTTTGGTTTTTTGCTTGCCGTGATAGGCTACGTAAATACTTACATAGCCTATCACGGCAGCCTGGCTGGAAGTAAATGGTGGCCGCTACAGCGGCCACCATTTGCGTCCGCAGCAGCCAGTCTGTGGCTGGAACTCCAGCTGCGGACAGCCCTGGCCAGGCAGGATTCTGGGCGGGAGCACCGGATCACCTCCCCCTCATCGAGGAGCACCGAAGCACCTCCCCTCCACCGCGAATCAATCCACAAAAAGGTAAGTGACTTTCATACATCCCTATTAGGGATACTGACCTCTCCTTCCACAAACTCTCCCTTCTGAGTTTGGTCTGAGTTTCTGGGAATATCAAATTCAACCTGCGCCTAGCACACAAGCCAGTGGGCCAAAGTGCCTGGACTTTGGTAGGTGGAATGCCCTGGAGAGGGCGGGATGCCCTGGAGGGGGGTGGGAGGGGTCCAGGTGCCAAACATGTCCTTGGAAACAGGGAGAAGTTATGGCTCTTTCCTTTCTGAGTTGCTTTGGAAAACCTCAGATTTCACCAGTGCCTTGCGCACAAGCTGGTGGGCCAAACTGCATGGACTTTGGTGGGTGGGATGCTCTCAAGGGGGGCTGGGAGGGACCCAGGTTTCATATGCATGCATGGAAATAGGGAGAACTTACATATCTTTGCTTTGGGAGTTTTCCTGGAAAAACTCAAATTTCACCTGCACCTAGCAGACAAGCCAGTGGGCCAAATTGCCTGGGCTTTGGGGGGTGTAATGCCCTCAGTGGGTGTTGGGAGAGGCCAAGGTGTCACATGAGTATGTGGAAACAGGGAGAAGTTACAACCCTTTGCTTTGAGAGTTTCTTTGGAAAGTATCAGTTTTTAACTCCGCCTAGCACAAAACCCACTCAGCCAAACTGTCTGAAATGTTGCACATGGTTTTCTCTACAGGGGTGTGGAGAGGTCCCCAAATTTCATGCCTCTGTCATAAAAAATAAAAAAGTTCATAGAATCATAGAATAGTAGGGTTGGAAGGGGCCTACAAGGCCATCGAGTCCAACCCCCTGCTCAATGCAGGAATCCAAGTCAGAGCATCCCTGACAAATGGCTGTCCAGCCTCATCTTGAAGGCCTCCAGTGTGGGAGAGCCCACCACCTCCCCAGGTAATTGGTTCCATTGTCGTATTGCTCTTACAGTCAGGAAGTTTTTCCTGATGTTCAGCTGGAATCTGGCTTCCTGTAACATGAGCCCATTATTCCGTGTCCTGCACTCTGGGATGATCAAGAAGAGATCCTGGCCTTCTTCTCTGTGACAACCTTTCAAGTACTTGAAGAGTGCTATCATATCTCCCCTCAGTCTTCTCTTCTCATGGTTAAACATGCCCAGTTCTTTCAGTCTCTCTTCATAGGGCTTTGTTTCCAGTGCCCTGATCATCTTTGTTGCCCTCCTCTGAACCCTCTCCAGTTTGTCTGCATCCTACTTAAAGTGTGGTGCCCAGAACTGGACACAGTACTCCAGATGAGGCCTAACCAGTGCTGAGTAGAGGGGAACTAGTACTTCCCGGGATTTGGAAGCTATGCTTCTATTAATGCAGCCCAAAAGAGCATTGGCCATTTTTGCAGCCATATCACATTGTTGACTCATATTCAGCTTGTGATCTACAATTCCAAGATCCTTCTTGCTTGTAGTGTTGGTGAGCCACGTATCCCCCATCTTGTATCTGTGCATTTGGTTTCTTTTTCCTAGGTGCAGAACTTGGCACTTATCCCTATTAAATGCCATTCTGTTGTTTCTGCCCAGCGCTCCAGTCTATCCAGATCACTTTTAATTTTGTTTCTGTCTTACAAAGTATTAGCTATCCCGCCCAATTTTGTGTCATCTGTAAATTTGATCAGCATTCCCTGCACCTCCTCCTCCAAGTCATTAATAAAAATGTTGAAGAGCACTAGGCCCAGGACTGAGCCCTGCGGTACCCCACTCGTTACCTCTCCCCAGTTTGAGAAGGTCCCATTGATAAGCACTCTTTGAGTCCGATTCTGTAGCCAACTGTGGATCCACCAGATCATTGTTTAATCTAGCCCACTTTGAGCTAGTTTGCTCATCAGGATATCATGGGGCACTTTGTCAAAAGCTTTGCTGAAGTCGAGGTATATGATGTCTACAGCATTCCCATGGTCTACAAGGGAGGTGACTTGATCAAAAAATGAGATCAGATTTGTCTGGCAGGACTTGTTTTTGACAAATCCATGTTGGCTTCGAGTAATCACGGCATTGTTGTCAAGGTGCTTCCAGATGGATTCCTTTATCATCTGCTCCAGAATTTTCCCAGGGATTGATGTCAGACTGACTGGTCTGTAGTTCCCAGGTTCCTCCTTTTTACCCTTTTTGAAGATAGGGACAACGTTAGCCCTCTTCCAGTCATCTGGCACTTCCCCCGTCCTCCATGTTTTCTCAAAGATAATAGACAGCGGTTCTGAGAGTTCTTCTGCCAGTTCCTTTATTACTCTAGGATGCAGTTCATCTGGCCCTGGAGATTTGAACTCATTCAAAGTAATTAGGTGTTCCTTGACCATATGCCTGTCGATCTCAAGCTGCAATCCTGCCCCTTCAGCCTGTACTTTGCCTTTGCCAGGGGGGTCATAGACCCCCTTTTGGGAGAAGACTGAGCCAAAGTAGGAACTGAGCACCTCTGCCTTTAAAGTTATGACCATTTGTTTTTCTCCCATGCAAATCAATGGGAGAACATCCAAAATGGGCGATCCAGATATCTGAATCTTGCTTTGGATTAGGATCTGAGTTGAAGCAGAGGAGGTCTGAATCAATCTGAGGCAGATAGGGGATCCCTTCAGAGCATCCAAAGCAATCCATGCACAGCCCTACCAGACGATTATACTTTATGTAACACAGAATCAGTGTTTTTGTGGGTGGTGGTGGCTTTTTTGTTTGTTTGTTTTTGTTTTTTTAAAGAATGAATTGTTTGGAATCTTGATACAGTTCCTTTTATCACTGTGAACATAAAACATTGCATTGTGTTCTATCATGAGTCATTTTCTACTTCCAACTCACCTGGGAATCTTGAATCTTTTCAATTATAGTAGTACTTGTAAGGTACAGCTCAATGAAGAACGAGGATGTATAAAAGCAGTATGACCTTTCTGACACTTTTAATATACCTACAGATGGAGGCATTATGGTTGCTGAAAGATAGATTGGCTATAAATATTAAGTGATCAGTGTTCAGCTCTAGAATCTTATTTTCAAAATGCTCTCTTGGCATGAGCTCAGCCGAGAGGAATAGGGCTGAGGTCTGCTGCATTTTGAAGATCAGGGTGCAAAACTGATGCTATGGATGGCCCTACTGGATGGACATTTCAAGCGTAGGGATGGCAGAGAATTCTGCCACGGATTCCAGTGAGGCCAAATTCTTTAGAATCCGGCCCCCCGAAATCCGTGGTGGAACGGCCCCCTGCCCCCCCGCCCCCCACAGAATCCCCCCGGGACGGTACTTACCTGGGGCGGATGCGGCGGATTCGGCGGTGGTGGCGGCAGCTCCAGTGGCTTGTCTCCTGGCCCGCCACGGCCGGTCTGCTGCTGCCGCCATTGCCATCTTTGCAGCCAGCCATGATAGGCTACATAAGAATTTACGTAGCCTATCACGGCTGGGTAAAAAAACCAAAAAAAACAACCCAGTGTACGCAAATGGCAGCGGCTACAGCGGCCGCCATTTGCGTTCCCTATTTTTCGCCGATTTATCTTAAGTAAATATTTATGTAAGATAAAACGGTGAAAAAAAGGGGAACGCAAATAGCGCCCACTATGCTATTTGTGTTCCTTTTTTTTTTGCTGTTTTATCTTACGTAAATATTTATGTAAGATAAATAGGTGAAAAATAGGGACCACAAATGGCAGCCCCCGTAGCCGCCGCCATTTGCGTACGCTGGGTTTTTGGGTTTGTTTTTTTTACCCAGCTGTGGTAGGCTACGTAAATTCTTACGTAGCCTATCACGGCCGGCTGCAAGGATGGCAATGGCGGAGGCAGCAGCCCGGCTGCAGCCGGCCACAAGACCAGCTGCCACCGCCACTGCCAGAACCGCCGCCGCTGAATCCGCCAGCCGTCGAGGATTCTGGGGGGGAGGACCGGATCGCCTACCCCCCTGTCAAGGATTCTGGGGGGAGGGATGGAGCGCCTCCCCCCCCCACAGCGAAAGATTCCGCGAAAAGGTAAATGAGTTTTGTACATCCCTAAGCTGATGATCCATTAGGATGATAAACATGGGCAGAATTTGACCTTCAAAATGTGAAGAAAGGAGCAATCAGATGCTCCAGTATGCACTGGGAGAGTGGAATAAATACAAAGTTTTGTGTTTTTTAAAAGTAATTTAAATTACTAGTCTGGTCAGGTGTAAGGGTTTTACCTGACTTTTTTTTTTTTTTTTGCCAAATAAGCACTTTTTAAAAACAATAAGGGTGCAATCCTGTGCATGTTTAGGCAGGAAAAAAATCCTACAACTCCCAGCATGCCCCAGCCATGCTGGCTGGGGTATGCTGGGTGTTGTAGGAATTTTTTTCCTGCCTAAACATGCACAGGATTGTGCCCTAAGAAAGCATTTAGCTCTGAGAAAATCTGACTAACACCTGATATAATTGGATGTGATTGCATGTTAAACTGCAGTGGCATTTCTCTGCCAATAATAGCCATGCTAATTCTGAGTTCTTTGTGAACAATAAATGCCAAAAGGGTTCCCATCTATAAAAGAATAGCCACCTTTGGTAAAGGAATGCCATTTGCAGTATGCAAATTGGCTACTTTGAAGATCAGATGTGAAAAACACCACCAGAAGACTAGCTCCTTTGAACAGGCTTAGGGAGAGACACCACTGAGTAAACAACAGGCCTGCCATAATGAATTAAGACTAATGTAACACCTGTAATACAACAACATACACGGGATATCAGCAGCAGATGTATAGGGCAAGAATAGTTGCTTGTCTTTGAATAAGAAGTATAAAGCTGGAAATAGGAAATAAAGTATAAAGCTGGTGACAAATTTTGTAGTCAGTGTACTATAACATGTAAGACTTTGCTCCATTTCGTTGTACTAACATGTTCTATTAACATCCTCACTTTATAAAACCTGCTGCACATATTTCTTTTTCTTCCTTTTTCTTAAGACAGACAAGATTGTTCCTTTGTGTGGAGGAAGATTCAGGACCACATTTTGCTACATTCTTAAAAACTCAGAGCAGATCCAGAGCTAGTCTCCTAGCACAAGTACCACCTTATATTGGTAAAAGCAGCAGTGAAGCCAGTCAGAAGTATCTGTAGAAGCAAATGAGACAGAAATGTCAATCTGGCCTACAAATGCCTCCCACAGAGTGTAGAATGGCCTGTGCTAGCCCTGCAGCAGCTAAAGTAGGAGATAGGATGGGACTGCTTATCAATGTGATCAAAAGATAAAGCAACCAAAGATATAGCTTGTGTCTGAGGGCCAAACTATACTTTATGGAGGACACCCCAAAATGGATCTCCTGCCATTTTAATTTTAGTTCAAAGGAAACATAGAAAGTTCTGAATGGCATCCAAGCAGCAGTGCTAAGGAAGGAGGCATTTAAATTATATTTTTCCCCTGAGAGGCAGGAATTAGCTCGGGGTAGGAATGGAAGCGAACTTCATTTCAGACTTTCAGTTTGGTTCTGATAAGAATTTACCAGAATTTGCATAGTTCGTCATATTCCAGACAAAAAGAACTTGAAGTTGAGAGGGGTTTGTGTGTGTGTGTGTTTTGTTCATCGTTGTTGTTAATGTGAATGTGGGGTAAAGCAAAACTGGCAGGTTTGTTTGAATATCTGTATATTCAAACATGTCAGTGATGAATTAGGGTTGTCCCTTCTTTTTTTCTGAGGGGCTCCTCATCTTGAACAGCTTATATTTCAGGCAGCTACATATCCATGCTAGGAATAGCTGTACCTATTGAATTTGGCTAGTGCAGATGGGTGAGAATTTTGCTTCAGTTTGTGTTTGAGAAAAAGTTACCAAAATACATCAAGTTCCTCATGTCTGGGAGAGAAAGAACATGAGGGGGGTTTTGGTTTTTGTTTTAATGAATGTGGGGGAAAGTGAAATTGACAGATTTGCCCATCCCTAGCTTGGGATGGGCAGCAATTTAGAAAAGGAAAATAGTGCACAAGAGACAGTGAAATGCCCCAACCCTCAGCCTTACTGCACTGATCCAATTTGGAATTCCCTGCACCTAGAGAGGAAGGATCATAGCTCAGTAGTAAGATCACATACTTTGTATGCAGGAGGTCCCTGTTTAAGAACATAAGAAGAGGTGGCTGGATCAGACCAAGGGTTCATCTAGTCCAACATTCTGTTCATTCACACAGTGGCCAAACAGCTGCCCACAGAAAACCCATGAGCAGGAAATGAGTGCAACAGCACCCTCCTGCCCATCTCCCCCAGCAAGTAGTGTACATAGGCATACTCCCCCTGATACTGGAGTTAGCATATAGCCATCAGGACTAGTAGCAATTGACAACGTTTTGCTGCAGGAATCTTTATAATCACCTTTTAAAGCCATCCAAATTGGTGGCTATCACTGTATCATGTGGAAGTTAATTGATAGTTTAGCTATGCACTATGTGAAGAAGCCCTATGAGGAGAGACTGAAAGAACTGGCATGTTTAGCCTTGAGAAGAGAAGACTGAGCGGAGATATGATAGTGCTCTTCAAGTACCTGAAAGGTTGTCACAGAGAAGAAGGCCAGGATCTAGGGATGGATGAAAGTCACTTACCTGTCCTCGAAGCTTGTTCGCGGTGGGGGGGAGGCGCTTCGCTGCTCCCCCCGCGAAGTTCAGGCCGGGGGGGGAGGCTTCCCGCCTCGCCCGGCCGAAATTCAGGCCGGCGGGGAAGCTTCCCGCCTCGCCCGGCCAAAATTCAGGCCGGGGAGGAGGCGCCTCACCTCACCCGGCCGTGAACTAAAAAGTTTTTTAAAAAAAAAAAAAAAACGCCCCCGTGATAGTCTACGTGACGATTAACGTAGCCTATCATGGCTAGATCTGCAAAGTCAGCCGTGATAGGCTACATTAATCGTCACGTAGCCTATCACAGGTGACTTAAAAAAAAAAAGCGCGTACACTAATGGCGGCCCCCATAGGGAGCCGCCATTCGCATTCCTTATTTGCTCGCTGTAGTCTACGTAAATCTTTACGTAGACTACGGCGAAAATAAGGGCAACGCAAATAGCGTTGCCCTTATTTTCGCTGTAGTCTACGTAATCTTTATGTAGACTACAGCGACCAAATAAGGAAAGGGAATGGTGGCTACCTATGGGGGCCACCATTATCCATACGCGCTTTTTTTTTTTTTTAAGTCACCCGTGATAGGCTACGTGACGATTTACGTAGCCTATCACGGCTGACTTTGCAAATCTAGCCGTGATAGGCTACGTTAATCGTCACGTAGCCTATCACGGGGGTGTTTTTTTTTTCTTTTATTGCAATGGCGGCAGCGGCAGCCGGTCGAAAGACCGGCTGCCGCTCCCGCCCCGGGCGAACACCCGCCGAACCACCGGCTGGACCCGCTGCCGGGAGGGACATTCGCCAAAGGTAAGTCCCGTCCCGGGGGGGGTGCGGGGGGCGGGGGGGTGCGGATAATTTCTCCCCGAAACTTGTTTGGGGGCCCGAACACATTGGCGCTCGGCCCCCCGAAGTTTTGGGGAGAAATTCTCTGCCAACCCTACCAGGATCTCTTCTCGATCATCCCAGAGTGCATGACATGGAATCATGGGCTCAA
Source organism: Heloderma suspectum (assembly GCF_057233095.1). Taxonomy (NCBI): domain Eukaryota; kingdom Metazoa; phylum Chordata; class Lepidosauria; order Squamata; family Helodermatidae; genus Heloderma; species Heloderma suspectum. Next base: position 52,945,956 of record NC_139460.1, on the reverse strand, counting down.
GTTACAGGAAGTCAGATTCCGGCTGAACTAGGGATGTTGGAGAATTCTGCCATGGACTCCAGTGAGGCCGGATTCTTTAGAAGCCGGCCTCCCAGAGTCCATGGTGGAATGGACTACCCCCTGCCACCCCCCAAAATCCCCCCTGGAATGGTCCGATCTGGTGGCGGCTCCGGCAGCGGTGGCGGCTCTGGCGGTGGCTCCGGGTCATCTTCCAGCTGCTGCCGGGCTGCAGCTGCAAATGGCAACCGCTACGCCGGCCGCCATTTGCGTCCCCGCCAAGCTGTGACAGGCTACATAAGTATCTATGTAGCCTATCACGACAAAAGGCAGGGATGCAAATGGCAGCCACTATGCCACTTGAGTCCCTGCCTTTTGCCGTGATAGGCTACATAGATACTTACGTAGCCTATCACGGCTTGGCAGGGAGGCAAATGGTGGCTGGCGTAGCGGCCGCCATTTGCTGCTGCAGCATGGCAACAGCCGGAAGTCCGGCTGCGGCCAGGGAGGATTCCGGGGGAAAGGGACGGATCACCTCCCCCCCACACCATGGACTGCCAGCCGGAACGGAGTAAGTGTTTCACACATCCCTAGGCTGAACATCAGGAAAAACATCCTGACTGTTAGAGCAATACGACAATGGAAACAATTACCTAGGGAGGTAGTGGGCTCTCCCACACTGGAGGCATTCAAGATGAGGCTGGACAGCCATCTGTGAGGGATGCTTTCACTGGGATTTCTGCATTGAGCAGGGGGTTGGACTTGATGGTCTTATAGGCCCCTTCCAACCCTACTATTCTATGATTCTATGATTCTATACTTTACAAGTTTGGAGAGATCATTTTGGAGCTCCTCACAATCCCATTTTGTTTTAAAGACCCTACATTATTTGCTGTCATCAGCAAATGTGGCCACTTGATGCTCACTCCAAAGTTAAAATCATTTATGAATAGCATTGGCCACTTTATGGATCCCTGTGGGACATCACAGTTTACATCCCTCCATTGAGAGAATTTACTGTTTATTTCTACTCTCTGCTTTCTATTTTTTAACCACTTACTGATCCATAAGAGGGCCTCTGTTCTTATTCCATAACTGCTAAGTTTGCTCAGGAGTCTTTGGTGAGGTAAGTTTGCTCAAAAGCCTTTTGGAAGTCCAAGCAAACGATCACTACTAGATCACCCCTGTCCAAATGTGTATTGACACTCTCAAAGAACTCTAAAAGGTTAGCGAGACAGGAGTTACCTTTGCAGAAGCCCTGTTGTTTCTTTTCCAGCAGGGCTTGTACTTCTATATACTTACTAATTTTTATATTTAATAACACTATCAAACAATTTACCCAGAACAGATGTTTAGTTAACTGGCTTATAATTTCCTGGATCCCCCCTGGATCCCTTTTTAAAAATTGGTGTTACATTGGCCATCTTCCAGTCTTCTGTTACAGAGGTTGATCTTAGGGACATGCTGCATATTCTTGTTAGAAGATCAGCACTTTCATATATCAGTTCTTTAAGAACGCTAGGATGGATGCCATCTTGGCCTGATGATTTATTAACTTTCAGTTTGTCAATAAGGTTGAGAACTCCATCTTCTGTCACCATTATTTGCCTCAGTTCTTAAGACTCTCTTCCTGAAAACATCAGTTCAGGCACAGGTATCTGTCCTATAACTTCTGCAGTGGACACATCCAAAAAATTCATTCAGCTTCTCTGCAATATCCTTATCCTCCTTTAATACTCATCTAACTAGGGGACGGCAGAGGATGAGATGGCTAGATAGTATCACCGATGCAATGAATATGAACTTGAGCACGCTCCGGGAGAAAGAGCAGGACAGGAAGGCCTGGCGTGCTATGGTCCATGGGGTCACGAAGAGTCGGACACGACTGAACGACTGAACAACAACAAACTCTATTATTATCCAACAGTCCAGCTACCTCCCTAGCTGGTTTTCTTCTCCTAATATATTTAAAGAATTCTTTATTGTTGGCCTTGATGTTCTTAGCAATATACTCCTCAAAATGCTTTTTCGCATCTCTTATTGTCCCCTTGCGTCTCCTTTGTGCTAGCTTGTGACCCCTCTTCTTTTCCTCATTTGGGAAAGACTTCCATTTTCTGAAGGAAGCCTTGTTTTTTTTAATAGCTTCCTTGACACTGCACCTTAACCATGCTGGTGACCTCTTGGACTTAATGTAACCATTCCTAACCTGTGGTATACATTGTAGCTGTGCTTCTATTACTGTGGTTTGGAGTAATCTCCAAGCATTTTGAAGGATTTAACCCTCTTGACTCCCCCTTTCAACTTCCTTTTTACCAGTTCCCTCATTTTAGAGAAGTGCCTTTTCTTGAAGTCAAATGTGACTGTGTTGGACTTCCTTGGCAATTTTCCACTTAAATATGCATTACATCTGATAACGCTGTGGTCACTGTTTCCAATTGGTTCAACAACACTCACATTTTATGCTAGGTCCTGGGCAACACCATTTAGGATTAAATCCAGGGTCACCTCCCTTCTAGTCAGTTTCATGACCAACAGTTCTAGGGCATTTAATTTCTTTGTTGTGACTGGAATATGCATTTATCCAGTTAATGTGGGGGTAACTGAAGTCATCCTTTATTACAACACTCCCACATTTGGAGGCTTCCCTGATTTCATTTTCCATCTCAAGTTCTCCCTTAGTGTTCTGGTATGGGAGACGATCACATTCAATAGAATCTTTTAAAGCTGGCATTGGTCATTCCATTTTGCAGTATTAACAACGTGGCAAAAATTGTTCTTCTCTTACACAGCAAAATAAATTAGGAAATTCAATCAGGTATATTGCAGGTGAAAGGAGGGGGGAAATAAAGAGATGAGACACAAGTAAAAAGGTAAAGGTGTCCCCAACCAGTCGTGTCCGACTCTAGGGTGGTGCTCATCTCCATTTCTAAGCCGAAGAGCCAGCGCTGTCCAAAGATGCTTCCGTGGTCATGTGGCCGGCATGACTGAACACCGAGGTGCACGGAACACTGCTACCTTTCCCGCAGAAGCAGTGCCTATTTATCTACTTGCAATTTCTTGCTTTCGAACTGCTAGGTTGGCATGAAAGACACAAGTAGCTGGTATAAAATTTGGGCCACATTTATTGAGACTGATCAGATCTGCAAAGGGAAATCTAAGTGGGCAACTTCTCTAAGCCAGTGATTAACCTGTCATTTTATCAGGTGAGACGTTTGATGCCTCTAGAGTGGCATCTTCAATTGCCACCCCTCAGGACTGCTCAATTTTGGGACATGAGGCCTTCCCCTGTCACTGCCCCCCACCCACCACCAGGCCGCAAAACTCTAAGTGGGTGAAGTGACTTGGCCTCAAAGGTAACCCTTATCTTCCAACTGGGGCTGCAAAACCCTGAGCTGGAAGCCTCAGGCCTTACCAGTGATCAGAAACGATGCCTCCAAATGCTCACCAACCCTATTTCCCACCAAAGGTGCTCGCACATACCTGCCTATTTAGCAAATCTGACCGAATTAACCTAAGTTTTTAAATAAGACCAAAATCACCTGCAATCAGCTCCCAACCCCACTTACAGTATGAAGTAGCAAAGAGAGACATATCCAAGGCCAATCCAATGATGCACCAAAAATTCCTACTCGGACCCCCAAACGACAACCAGCATAACCCACACTGCATACAGGTAGGGATGGACGAAAGTCCCTTACCAGATCCCGAAGCTTGCTTTGTGGTGGGGGGGAGGTGCTCCATCCCTCCCCCTGAAATTCTGGCCGGGGGGGAGGCGCCCCGTCCCACCCTGCCGAAATTCTGGCCGGGGGGGAGGTGCCCCATCCCTCCGGCTGCGAAACCTCCTCTCCTGCCGGGATGTAAATGGCGGCGGCTATAGCCGCCGCTGTTTGTGTCCCTGCAGTCAGCCATGATAGGCTACGTAAATGTTTACATAGCCTATCACAGCTGAACTTTTTTTTAAAAAAAAAGCACGTACGCAAATGGCGGCACCCATGGGCGCCGCCATTTGTGCTCCTTATTTTGGAACATGTAGTCTACGTAAACATTTACGTAGACTACGGCGAAAATAAGGGCAACTCTATTTGCGTTGCCCTTATTTTCGCTGTAGTCTACGTAAATGTTTACGTAGACTACACGTGCCAAAATAAGGAACACAAATGGTGGCGCCCATGGGCGCCGCCATTTGCGTACGCACTTTTTTTTTTCAAAGTCAGCCATGATAGGCTATGTAAACATTTACGTAGCCTATCACGGTGTTTTTTTTAAATCTAGCCATGATAGGCTACGTAAATCTTTACATAGCCTATCACGTTAGTTTGTTTGTTTGTTTTACTTGGAAATGGCGGTGGCGGCAGCCAGTCGGAAGACCGGCCGCCACAGCCACCACCGCTGAACCACCACCAAACCGCTGCCGAACCGCCGCCGGAGCCGCCGCTGCCACGGACATTCGAACAAGGTAAGTCCCATCCCGGGGGGGGGGGGCAGACCTTTTCTCCACCAATTTCGGGGGGCCGAATGCACTGGCATTCGGCCTCCCCGAGATTTGTGGAGAAATTCTCTGACATCCCTACATACAGGGTAGGAGAGATGGGGCCATGCTTCAAAGTGGGCAAAGGGAGGGGCTCTACAGCCTAAAATGACTGTAAGCCCCTCTCCACCGTGGTGGTGCCAATGGCATTCCCCTCATCTCTGTTTCTGCCCCCCAGAAAATCCTTCCCCTGGCCAGGCAAGCTGGATGCGAGGGAAAGGTACTTGTTTTTGAATTTTGCATATATATGACACACACACATACACACACTCGATAAGTCTTATCACAATAATAAAGTGGGGAAAAGGGTACATAACTTTATTCCTTTTTTCTTGATAAAACATTATTTCTATTTAATACTTGATCTGGAATGCTGTCAAGCCAAGGTTAACAAACACATTTGAAATGCATCTGATTATCGTATGAAAGAAAGATTAGGCTATCTCTATAATGTCCAATACTCACCCGATCAATACAGTTTGAACATTTACACTGATGCATCATTGTGAAAAGTATGACAGATGAACTGTGCAGGCATCACGAGAACAGCCAGTTCAGCCCTTACACAAACTAGGGATGTCAGAGAATTTTGCCATGAATCTCGGGGAGGCCGAATGCCAGCGCATTCAGCCCCCCAAAATTGGTGGCGAAACAGTCTGCCACCCCTCGGCACCCTCGGGATGGGACATACCTTGGGCGAATCCTTCTGGCAGCGGTGGCCCCGGAGGCGGTTCGGTGGCGGTTCGGCGGCGGCAGCTGCGGTGGCCGGTCTTCCGACCAGCTGCCGCCGCCACCATTTCCAGTAAAAAAAAACGTGATAGGCTACGTAAAGATTTACATAGCCTATCACGGCTGAGTAAAACAAAAAACAAAAAAAACGCGCATAAGTTCTTATTTTGGCACGTCTAGTCTACGTAAACATTTCCGTAGACTACGGCGAAAGTAAGGGGAACGCAAATAGCGTAGCGTCTATGCTATTTGCGTTCCCCTTATTTTCGCCGTAGTCTACGGAAATGTTTACGTAGACTAGAGGTGCCAGAATAAGGAACGCAAATGGTGGTGCCCATGGGCGCCACCATTTGCGTACGTGCGGGGTTTTTTTTTTTTACTCAGCCGTGATAGGCTACGTAAATATTTACACAGCCTATCACGGCTGACTGCAGGGACGCAAATGGCGGCGGCTACCGCTGCCACCATTTGTGGCCCGGCGGGCCAGGATTCGGGGGTGGAGGGACGGAGCGCCTCCCCCCCAGCCAGAATTTTTGGGGGGAGGGATGGAGTGCCTCCCCCCCACCGCGAATCAAATTTCATTCAAGGTAAGTGACTTTCGTACATCCCTAACACAAACCCCATTGCTACGTAGATTAGGGGTGGACGAAAGTCACTTACCTGTCCTCGAAGGATGTTCGCGGTGGGGGGGAGGCGCTTCGCTGCTCCCACCGCAAAGTTCAGGCCGGGGAGGGAGGCTTCCCGCCTCGCCCCGGCCAAAATTCAGGGCGGGGGGAGGCTTCCCGCCTCGCCCCGGCTGAAATTCAGGCCAGGGAGGAGGCTTCCCGCCTCGCCCGGCCGCGAACACGAAAGTTTTTTTTTAAAAAAAACACCCCCTGATAGGCTACGTGACGATTCACGTAGCCTATCACGGCTAGATCTGCAAAGTCAGCCGTGACAGGCTACGTCAATTGTCACATAGCCTATCACGGGTGACTTTAAAAAAAAAAAAAACGCGTACGCTAATGGAGGCCCCCATAGGGAGCCGCCATTCGCGTTCCTTATTTAGTCGCCGTAGTCTACGTAAATCTTTAAGTAGACTACAGCGACCAAATAAGGAACGGGAATGGCGGCTCCTTATGGGGGCCGCCATTATCCGTACACACTTTCTTTTTTTTTTAAAGTCACCCGTGATAGGCTACGTGACGATTGACGTAGCCTATCATGGCTGACTTTGCAAATCTAGCCGTGATAGGCTACGTGAATCGTCACATAGCCTATCAGGGGGCGTATTTTTTTCTTTCTTTTATTGCAATGGCGGCGGCGGCAGCCGGTCGAAAGACCGGCTGCTGCTTCCGCCCCGCTCGAACACCCACCGAACCGCCGGCCGGACCCGCCGCCGGGAGGGACTTTCGGCAAAGGTAAGTCCCGTCCCGGGGGGGGTGTGGGGGGCGGGGGGGGTCAGAGGATTTCTCCCCGAAACTTGTTCGGGGGGCCGAACACATTGGCGCTCGGCCCCCCGAAGTTTCGGGGAGAAATTCTCCGCCAACCCTAACGTAGATGCAGATTGCTTTGTACCGGTTTCCTGTTATGTATATTGCAAAGACAGTCCTGAAATCTTAACAGCTGTTGCTATCCCCTACGATAGCATTGAAACCTAAGATATTGATCTTATTAGGGATGTCAGAGAATTCCATGATGGATCTCAGTGAGGCTGAATGCCAGTGCATTCAGCCCCCCAAAATCCATCACGGAACAAAGGCCCCACCCCCAACCCACGAAAGGCGCATAGGATGAAATCCCCGCCGCCCCCAACCCACAAAAGGCGCACGAAACGGAGCACTTACCTGCTCCCGTCTGCGCTGCTTTGCGAATGGCGGCCATCCTGTGGCCGCCATTCGCTTCTTCCTCTTCATAGCCGTGATAGGCTACATAAATACTTACGTATCCTATCAAAGCTAATGTGGGGACACTATTTGCGTCCCTACGGAGGCTGTGATAGGCTACGTAAGTATTTACGTAGCCTATCATGGCAGGGGGAAAAAAACCCAGTGTATGCAAATGGCGGTAGCCCATTTGCGTACGCTGGGGTTTTTCCCCCCTGCCATGATAGGCTACGTAAATATTTATGTAGCCTATCATGACTAAGTACATGGATGTAAATGGCGGTGGCTACGGCAGCTGCCATTTGCATCCCTGCAGGGCTGCCCAGCAGCTGGATGTCTGGCTGCGGGCGGCTGGGCAGGATTCCAGGGGGGGAGGACCGGATCGCCTCCCCCCCTGTCGAGGATTCCGGCGGGAGGGACAGAGCGCCTCCCCCCCACCGCGAAAACAGAACGGAACGGAAGGTAAGTGTTTCGTCCATCCCTAGATCTTATCTTTAGCATTGTAGTTATTCCTTGACTCACTGCTCCTTAGTTCTCCCTGCCTGGGCCTTTCTTTATTTCCCCTACACAGTAGCCCCTTTTAGAATGTTCTATGAATACATGAAGGCAGGGGGAGCAGGCAGATCTCCAAGCATGAATAATAAAATATGAAAAGAGCCCTCATGTGTATATGCTGTGGCAGCCTGGCTGTGGAATGAGCTCACTAGAGAGGTTCACCTGGTCCCCACGTGGGTTGTACAGTTGTACTCCTTTCAGCGCAAGGTGAAGACCTGTTTTATCTACCCAGGATTTTAGCATTCTACTCTTTTAGCTCTGCTGTTTGAAATCAGTATTTTAAATCTTTACATTGCTGCCAGGTTTTATTCTTGTTGTACTTTTATACTGTAGTTTTAAACTTTTATATTTTATATTGTTTTATGCTGTACCTTGAGGTTTTCATTATTGTGAACCACCCAGAGAGCTTCAACTGTGGGGTGGTATAGAAATGTAATAAATACATAAACAAATAAACACCTGTATGTGCCCACGACTCTCTCCAAATGAAAAACTGGGGTTCTGACCAGGGTTATTAATCAAGTGGAGTACCTCCACAGTTACAGGATGTGCTCTTCTTCATATCGTGGCCATCCATACACACAGGGTGACAGAGGGGGCAGGGCCGGAGAGCTCCTCTCTTCACACATTCTTTCAACATGGTAAGTAGAATGCCCAAAGAGGGCTTATGAGACCTCCCAGGAGAAATCCACAACAGATTCAAATGAGTTCAGATTTCTATGCATCCAACCTGCAGATTCCCCAGCAGACTAGCTTTTTTCAAGTCACACAGGTCCCACAGACCATTTTTTTTCACTGCAGGTGGGAGATTTGCTCTAATTTGCATTAGTATTAATGCATATTGGCACTAATTCACATTAACTAATACACACGTCAATTAGTGAAAATGTTATGGGAAAAAAATCTGATTCCATCAATGAGCACACAGTGGAACAGAAGACGCCTGACAATCTGTGAAACACTAGAACAGATTTAATAAAATCCATACATCCTTACCAGAGAGGTTATTCTAGCAGAATGAAAACCATATATGCCCAGGGCAGTTCGATTAAAATCTTTCAGAGGGTAATGCAATCTGATTTTTTTTTCTTTAAGATAATTATTTTAGATTAACTATAGTTGATACCATATCCTAAGATTTCCCATGCAACAAGCCATACTGGTCAGACCAAAGGCCTATTTAGTCCAAAATGGGAAGCCCACAACAGAACATGAATGCAGTAGCACCATCCCACTAGATTCATGTCTGGAAAAATACCTTTAATTTCTTCATTCTGTACAATTTTACTAAGTTCTCTTTGGTCTACCAGGAAGCAGTGCACTGTTTATTTATGAACAACTTGATACTTTTAGAAGAGCAGAAAGTAAAGCATCACAAAAATCCCATTTCTGGAATATTAAAATGCAACTTTTTTTGCCCTAGGCAATTTTTAAAAATGCCTTTGTAGAAGAAAATAGAATTTTACTTATTTTCCTCATGGATCATTTTAAACATAATGGTTATGGCACTGAAACACTTGCAGTACAAAATTGGTGATTTCATACACTGGGGTTTCTTTGAGGAGGAGAACATTTTCATTTACTTAGGAATAAAAATGATGCTACAGGGAGCAGCAGAAATAGGACTTTAACTGAAAGACACCCTTGAGGGATTCAGAAAGGGTTGATGGGAAATTCTAGATATTAAAACTTCAATATGCACCTGTATAGGCTGGTGTCAAGTTAATTTTTTAACCCAACAGGCTGGTGTTCAAAGCTAATCTCTATAAACTTTTCAGAGAGAATGGGCTACTGCAGAGCTTTTCATTTTTACCACAGCAACAGTTCAGTTCTTGAAAGAAAGGATGAGTGCATATACATTTCTTTGTCTTTGCAAATAACTTTGTTTGTCAGATTACCATTTTTCATCAACAATAGGTTCATGGTTTAACTGCAACAATAATCTAATACATACCATGTACACTCAAACTGTATTTCAGCCACCGTGCCATATTTCTTTTCATTCTTTATAGAAAGATGAGAAAATACATGTGAAAAGCCTTTCCCCCCTCAACCACTAGTACAATAAAGGAAAGGATGTATCTCTTCTTTTTGGTTTCTGAATAGAAATAGTATTTTTTGTATATTCTGGGCTGTCACCTATTCTTTATGGTATAAGTGTATGAAAATTCCAAATCTTCTTTGGGGAAAAAGGGATCTATACCTTATCTTCCACATGAATTCTGTGAAACAGAACACTAGATTTTTTCTACTAGAGTCTTGCCTCCACTTTCTTTGCTCCTCATACCATGCATCCCCCCTTCTCTTTCTCACACATACAAATATGCACACAGAGAATAAGAAGGGCCAAAAGTGACCGTTATCAGAGTGGTGTGTTCCACAGAGCCTTCACTGGCTGCACATTATGTTCATATGGTTAGTTTAAACCATAAAGAGAAGGGTTACTAAGGAAACCAGGAACTATGGTAACGCAGGCAACCTTACTGGTCCCAAGAAAGAAGTGAAAGAAACCTCTCTCCATTCATGCAATATCCTTTTATCTCTCTGTTCAGCTGAAAGTGTGGTGGTCATCTCCTGTTCTTTAGAAAACAAATATTTTTGTCCTCTTTATTTTCCCTTCCAAGAATCTATGAGAATCTCATAAATCATATAGAATGGAAAAAAGAGAGATAATGGACACTGTTTAGGTCTATCTGCTGGGTGTAAATTTCAAAGTTTTGTCAACCTTAATCAGCTGGATTGAAGCTATCAACAAAATGTACAATTATGAACATATTCAAATTAAAGTAGCAGCATGATAAAACTAGCATGCAGTTCTCAGAGTGGTTTACCTTTTCTCAGTCCATTGTACATTATAGCCCTTTTCAGATAATATATTGTGCATGTGGACTGCCATATATACAATTCCCCATTTTTATGGGTGACCTACATGTGCATAATGTCCCAAAAGGCTATTATGTAAAGAACAGCATGATGCTATGGTGCTAGTCCAGGGGTGAGGAATCTCTTTCAGCCTGAGTGCCAAATTCAATTTCAGAGAATCTTTCAGGGGCCACATTCTAGAGTTGTGGGTGGGGCCAAAGGAAACAGGGGCAGAGCAAAAGGCAAAAGGGATGGGACCAAAAATACAAAATAAATAAATAAATAAATGCCAGCATTTTGTGCCTGAAGCTCTTCGTGCCACTTATTAAATCTTAGAAGATCTCAAAGAAAAGAAATGGCTTCTCAGGATGCAAGACAGAATTTATTATAAGAAGCTCAATGCATTTTGGCCTTTTTTTTCTTTCTTCTTATTGTGGGCCTTCTTCAGGGGGTAAAGAAAAAAAGTCTGCAGAATTTTTTCAGCAAAAGATTGTCTCCTGTGTCAATCTACTGGTGACTGGGGCTGAAGAAGAAGGCCAACAATAAGAAAAAAAGGCCAAAACATGTTGGGCTTCTTATAATAAATTCTGTCTTGCATCCTGAGAACCCGTTTCTCTTCTTTGTGATGCATGCTGGATGCTCACCTCTTTCTGTTTTCTAAGCCTTAGAAGAGGCATTTCAACCTTTTAGAATGGAGAAAAATGTGCACAAGCTGAGAAACCACCAGAAGGTGGCTACTTCTACTAAGAAGAGGGCCTTTTCTGTTGTGGCATTAGTAGACCCCGGTTGTCGAATACACTCCACAGAAACACTCACTTGACACCTACATTGTGCTCTTTTCTGTGCCAGCTGAAGACCTTATTTTCTCAGGCATTTTAGTCTTCCTCTTTCTGTTGTTTTTATATCTCTTACAATATTTAAAATCTTTGCACTGCTGCTACGTTTTATTTCCATTTTTATGTTTCTTATACTGTAGTTTTAAACTTTGATATATTTTATTGTGTTGAATTTTATGGCTTTAATTGTTGTGAACCAGCCAGAGAGCTTTGGCTATTTTGGGCCAAATAGAAATGTATTAAATAAATAAATGGTGGCTGGTTGATGGGGCCAGGGAAGTGGGTACAGCCAACTGCAGAATCCCAGAAGGCCACACTGGTATCCCAGAAGGGCTGGATTTGGCCACCAGGCCTGAAGTTCCCCATCCCTGTGCTAATGTAAGAGGCAAGTCTGGATTGCACTGAAGGCTGATACTGCTGAGGGAGCATTTTGGTTCATTCCATTATTATAGATAACTGCATAACTTACAAAAGGGGTAGTTAGGGTCACTATAACATATCTGAAGAATCAGTGTCATGTTGTCTGGTGAACATTTATTTATTTATTTATTTATTACATTTGTATCCTGCCTTTTTTTTTCCTTCTTAAGGAACCCAAGGCAGCCTGCATAATCTTCTTCCTCTCCATTTTATCCTCACATCAACAACCCTGTGAGGTAGGTTGGGCTGAGAATCTGTGACAGGCCCGAAGTCACCCAGTGAGCTTCCATGGCCGAGCAGGGACTAGAACCCAGATCTCCCGACTCCCAGTCCAGCACTCTAGCCACTATACCACACTGGCTCCACAATGTGGGGCAATGAATTTAGGGGGGGGAATCATTGTTCCACACTTGTGCTGATAAAGCGGAGGGTCTCCCAGGCCAAGGGAAGGGGTGAGGGAGATTGGAAGCTAGGTACCATTGCAGGAGAGAGTGGTTCACTGCTAATTCACTGTGCCCTGAATACAGCACAAACATAATGGCATTGGTTGTATGACAAGGGATGCTTCCAGCTATAGACCCTTACTGCTGCTGAGGTGTTGCATTTGTGTGATATAAACTGCATTGCGACTGTGATTCCACCTTGCATTTATTAAAATGTATTTTCATTACAGTCTCGCTATATCTGTCTTCACAGCAAGGACAAAAGTGGGTGAGCTCATTAATAATTTGCTAAAATGGCCTCCTCCCTCTTATCTGTGCACCCTTGAGCTCCTGCTCCTCCTCCTCCTCCTCCTCCCCCCTTCCAACTCTGAGGAAGGGCAGGGGGCAGAGGAAATGTTACTCTCAGGGCTTTTTTCTATCTTTTGTAATGTCACTCCCTTGTCCCACTGAAGCACACGCACTACAATAAATGAATGTTTTTTACATTGTGGCGCTCTTTGAACCTCTGACATGGAAAAGACAGGTCTTTTGTAGCCCTCTCCAAAGTAGGTGCAGGTGAGGGTAGATACCCTCTTCCCTTCCTCAAACATTCCCCAACTTCTTTCTGCTTGAGAAGTTTTGCAGGTCTGCACAAGCTAGAGAAGGCTAGATAAAAGCTCCCCACTTCCCAAAAAAGGGATGCGTCTAAGGAGGCTAACATTTGGAGGCTGTGGTGGTGGCAGCGGCAGCGGTGGTGGTGGTGGTGGTTATTATTATTATTATTTCATTTCTATACCACCCAACTTGTGAGTCCATTGGCCTACTTGAGAGTCTACTTGAGAGTCTACTTGAGAGTCTACTTGAGAGTCATTTGGCCTCCTCAAGCACAGAAGGAAGTCATAGTGGGGAGGGTGGGTAGATGGCACAGTCCCTCAACCTTCTCTGCAGCTGCTATTGCTGCTTTTATTTCTCCTGATACTGTGTGTTGCTGTTGCTGTTGTTGTTGTTTTGCTTTGTTGCTGGGAGCAGCGATGTGCGAACTCACCCCTGTCTGGCTTCTCTGGGCACCCATCCAGTCCCTGTCCCCACTTGCTGGTCCCCAGACCATGCTAGGCCCCTCCCATGCTTGGCAAGCAGTGGGCACTCAGCCCCGGCGAGCTCCATGGTTGCCATTTTTGGAAAAATAAAATGGCAATCGCAAAAATGCACATATTTGCATATGCACAAAAATGCACATTTTTACACATACACAAATATGTGCATTTGCAAATGCACAATTTTGCATATTCAAATATGTGCACTCACAAAATGTGTATTTTCATGTATACTTTAATATGCACATTTTTGTGATCACCATTTTATTTTTCAAAAAATGGTGACTGTGGAGGTTGACGAGGCCACCGGGGTGAGTGCAGTCTGTTCACTGAGCACGGACAGGGGGAGAGCAGGGCCAGGGGCTCAGTGAGTGGGGCTCAGGGGTGTGGGCGGGGGTGGGGGTTCTGCCAGATTCCCAGAAGAATCAGGTGCCCACACCATCTCTAAATGAGAGTGGCATAGGATCACAACTATATTAGGCTGATGCAATGCTGGTGTAATATGACCACAAGATCAGACTGTTTGCTAATTAGATTGGCCCTTTCAAGATTGATGTGTGACTTTTAAAATCTTGTTTTTCTTCTTAAAAATTTGAAATGGTTTACTGAGGACAGAAGTACAACTTGCAGGAGATGTGTGGCTGCCGACAACAAAAGCAGCTTGGCATCTCCTTCTTTCCCTAAGTAACATTTAATACAAAAGGGTGCATGAGGAGGCCTCATTGCTTCTTATTTTCCCTCCTCCTGTTCTGCTTCAGTAAGTATTGCTGCTCTTTGCCTTTATCTCTGATTCACTTGAAAAAGAAAAGAAAAGAAAAAGAAAGCTATAAATGCCTTGTACATGTATGTATAAAATGCCCACACTGCCAGTTTTAAAATAGCCAGGGCAGGACAGAGGTATGACCTGGGGCAAAAGAGCTTGGCAGTAGGTTGCAGCTAGCAGCAGCTTGGGGGAAGGGGCATGAACTCCTGAACCTCTTTTGGGAAGTGGTTCAGGGAGTCAGATCTGGGAGCAATAACAGCTTAATTCAAGTTGTGTCTTACGATGCACGCAGATCTCTAGAAATGTCTCAGAATGATGTGCTTGCAAGCTGCGTACCTAAAAAATAGCTAATGCGCAAGCCAATTTTCCCAGAATTGTGCTTCCTATTTTAATATACAGCTGCTTCACACACACACTGTTCAGCTTTATGATTGGTAGAATGCAGGCATGGGCAGAAGGTGGACTAAAATCTGCCAGTGGGCTAATTTCTGATACCTTCTAGTACAGGAGTGTAGAACATCAGGATTTGGGACCAAATCCAGCCCACCTGGGCTCCAAATTCCACCTTCCAGGATTCCCTAGATGGCCACACACCCTTGTCCTCATCACCAGGTGATTCCTGCCCCAACTGTCCTATTCTGTGGTCCCTTGAGGCCACAGAATAGGACAGTTGGAAGGGGAAACTGGTAGCATCCATTGGTAGAACAAGGGGAGAAGAAAATAGGACCTTGGACAGCTCCAAATGAGTCCTGCTGGCTGGGCCTTTCTCTTACTACAACAACAGGGGGACTTCAGCTCAGCAGGGAGCTAAAACCAACTGAAGCTTTATGTAGGCTGACAAGACTTGTACTGCGGTCAGCTCTGCCTAGGGATGGGCAAACTCACCATAACACACCCCTCATGCTGCTCGGTGGACCCCCATCAGCTGCCTGGCCCTGCGAGCCGCAGGTAGTGAGCTGCCAGGCGGTGTGTGGGCACCTGGTATGCAGTGTGCAGTCACCCATTCCCTCGCTGAGTTTCCATCTTGTGTAAAAAATAGTGGTTTGGCCTTTTTCATAAATAACCATTTCTGCAAATGGCGTCCATAAAGCAGCCATTTACATAACATTACAGGTGTAAATGGTCTGTTCTCAGGGGGCCAATCCAGTGAGAAATCACCAAGTTTTGAGGCCAAACTGGATGCCCACACCTAGTTCTGCTCCTTTCAAAGAGTGCTGGGCTAGCAGTGCCCCTCCTGGAAGCACTGACAGGACAGTGAAAGTGCCCTCACCTGATTTATTTATTTATTTAAAAATATTTCTTGGCTGCCTGCCTTTCAGGGAAGAAGCCCTCCCAAGGCAGCTCACAGCAACAAAATACATAAAAACAGTTAACATATTAAAAGTGAAAAAAACATAAACACAATTAAAAAAAAACCCAGCAATAAAAGCCAACAATAAATCCAGCAACTATGTTAACAGCAGTAACAGTGACAATAGTGGTCATTATCAATAGAAGGCCAAGGGAAAATCACAGACTTTTAAGAAGGCCTTGATGTTTTCAAGGCCTTCTTAAAAGTCTGTGATGATGGAGCATGGTGGACCTCCGATGGCAGTTTGTTCCAAAGGTTTGGGGCCACTGTAGAGAAGGCCCTGATTTTGTAGCCTGAAAATTCTGTGGGGCTGGGGAGATGGAGCTTCTACTGCGGACTCATCTTGTGAGCCAGAGGACAATGACAGGGCTGTGTCCTCTGGCTGAGAGGGCCCTGAATCAGACACTGACTGTCTTGTCCCTGAGGAAATAGCTTGTGCCTCATCCTCATCGGAAAAAGTAAAATACACAATAAAACAATGATAAAAACAATAACATCTCAATTAAATGCCTCTCCTATGCCTTAGTTATGGATAGTAAGAGCTTTAGGCACAATCCTATTGGGATAGTCGTCTGCCTCTGAACTTGGACGTGGATGAATATCCAATGCAGGGCAGGTGGAGCATGGAGGGAGTGCTCTCCTCCATGCTCCGGATGCACTGCATTTGTGGCTAGACAGTTGATTTTGGCTGTCTAGCTGGGAACCTCAGTGCTGGAGGGGGGAGGCTGCACAACACATAGGAAGCGTCATAATGACCCTTCCGCATTCTCCTCCCTTCCCCGCTCCTGGGAATGCCCCCTTTTCACCTGATCCACACTGCAGTTATGAGTGTGGAGATGGGGAAGAATGATGCTGCCTATGATGTGGCAGGGGAGGGGACAGGGAGTGTGGTTTCTGAGAACCAAGAGCTCTGAGCTTGGTTCCTAGAAACCAAAAAATCTTATGGCCGTCTAGACACTGACTAGCTGCCACAGGATTGCTCTCTTAAGCTATGAAGCAGAAAGGTGGGGGGAGTAGCACAAAGGATATGCAATATAGAAGACATGCTGGCTGAAGGAAGAGAGACAGGATAGGGACTAGACTGAAAAAAGGCAGCTAGTAGAACTGAGGCAGTTCTCAGGGGCAACTGAGAAAGGACAAGACAGAGTAAATTCTCTTACAAACAGTTCTGTGAACAAGAGCGAAAATGTTCTAGCAGCTAGAACACCAAGAGGCAAGGGAGCCAAGGATGCTTGAGATATATGAGGCCTGTAGGTCAAGGAGGTCACATGTAGGACTGTTTCACAGGAAGGTATCAGGACAAGAAGGCATTTGATGTTTCCAGAAGGGGTGTTGCTTCTGCAGTAGCTATGCTTCATTCACTCACTTTTTTCAGGGCAGCCAGATGACACTGTCAACAAACAGTCCTTATCTTGTATTTCCTTGATGCTGATTCCATTTTTAAACACACACACATCCCTAGAAAATCTGAACTTTTTTTGTGAGGAAGTGAACAGTAGTGTAATCTCCATAGGTGTGGACAATACCAGCTCCAGCCCACACTCCCTGTTCGGAGCCTCAAAGAATGCCACCATGTAAGCAAACACATTTGCTGTGTTTGGCGTGAGAGTAGTTCTGGCTACCTTCCTTTTTCTTGCTGTCACAGTCTATTACCCTGCTGTGAGAAGGCAGGCTTCATATGACAGGGTTTCAGGGTATGGTAGTCCTTTGTATTTTGTACACTGTATGCATCAATATGTACTTTT
Source organism: Heloderma suspectum (assembly GCF_057233095.1). Classification (NCBI taxonomy): domain Eukaryota; kingdom Metazoa; phylum Chordata; class Lepidosauria; order Squamata; family Helodermatidae; genus Heloderma; species Heloderma suspectum. The sequence continues at coordinate 52,928,789 of NC_139460.1, read as the reverse complement.
CCCCCCTGTTGGTCCAAACAGTTTCTATACTGGCTGCTTGAGTGGGGTGTGTGTATTTTTGCTTAAATTATGGGTTTCAATTTATGTTTTGAACATAAACCCTTGTTTCTTCAATATATTTATGCATTTTATATTTATTAACTGACTTAATGGTTAATTTCTGAAATGAACATTTTTATGGGTTTATTGTAATACTTGTATCGTTATGTAATTTTTTATATTGTTGCTTTTTGGTTTTTATATGATGTTGTTAGCCACTTTCAGAGGGAAAGGTGGGGTATAAATAAATGATGACCATGATGAGAAAAGGTAACATTGCAACACTGAAACACATTTCCCTTGGCCCATGGCAACTCCACCACCAGCAACAACAGCCAGTCACGTATGGCTAGGAAGCCATAGCTTTCAGTTATCATCACCCTGCTGGTTTACCAGAAACTAACAAAGGGGGGGGGGTGGCGGTAAACCCTTATACATTCCCCAACATTTGTATTCTTCCATGAAATCTCTACCTATGTACAATACCTGGTGACATATACAGTGAGTGTGATATCCCTCTAAATTCTCCTCTGACTCATATCATAATCCAAACCACAAAATTCTTTTCTCTCTCTCTCTCTCCCCCTGCCCCCCCCCACACACATACACACCAGCAACCCCCTTCTACTAGGGCTGCACTTCACTTCAGCCCAATGCCCGAGTTCCAAGTAGAAGCACGGTGCTTCGGGCCGCTTCGGGTCACCTCCAAGTTGAGGCAGAGGGGGCATGAATCAGGTCACTCCAAAGCACTTCAGTGCAATCCAGAGGCCCAGCTGCCATGCCGCCCCCCAGCCCCCAGCTCCTTACCTGTGTCCTCTGGATGTGCTCCAGCAGCTGTCTTATTGTTCTGGGGAATGGAGGGAGCTATTTTTAAAATGATGACTCCCTGTATTTCCAGAAGTACAGGAAGTCGCCATATTAAAAATGGCTCCCCCCATTCCCCAGAACAATAAGATGGCTGCCAGCGTGCGTCCAGAGGGCCTAGGAGCTAGCAGCGGCCGTGGCTCCCCGGGCAGCACTGGTGGCAGCCCACCCTCACTGCGAGCTGCCGCCGCTAACCTAACACAAGCCTTCACAGGCTCCTCACAACCAAGGAACCTGTGAAGGCTTGAGCAGAGGCAGGAGTTGGCCTCCAACCAGGCTCCCCTCCCCTCCTTGCAAGGAAGGGAAGGGAGAGGGCACAGTTGAAGGGCGACTCCTGCCTTCGTGCAAGGAAGGAGGCCTTGCAGGCTTGACAGGCTGCTTGTGCCTCCGACCAATCGCCTGTTCTTCCCTCCTTGCAAAGAGGGCAGAACAGGCAGTTGGCGGACTGCAACAGGCAGCACCGGCAGTGCCTTCCCCAGCAGCTCCCTTGGCGGCAGCAGCAGCAGTGGGTCCCCTGGCGGCACCCCCCCCCCCACGGAGCAAGGGCCCAGATAAGGAGCTGGGGGTGAGGTGGCATGTTAGGGTGTCTGGGCAGCATGTTGTGTGTGTGTGGGGGGTGAAGCGGGATTCAAATGTCCAAATCCTGCTTCGGCTTCATAGGCTGAGGTGGGTTGGCAGCTACCCAAATCAGCCCGAGCTGAATCAGGCCCGCCTCAGAAGCCCTGAAGTGGCTTCGGAGTCAGATTGGGGGGTCTAAGCACAACACTACCTTCTATTCCCATCCATCGTGAGTCTTCAGTCCCTTCCCTGCTGCAAATCTCTCACCCTTCACTTACATGAGAATCTTTAAATCCTGCACCTTCTTCAGGAAATACACACTGGGGAAAAGTTGGGGATCTTGAGCCTCCCTTACCCCTCCCACATGCTCATTTACCTTTCTGTGAGGGAGTTCTCTCTCTCTCTCTCTCTCTCTCTCTCTCTCTCCCCCTCCTCTTTCTCCAGTACTTGGCAGTGCGATAAGCCAGGCACTAAAGCTGCTGCTGGTGTTGGGGAGATTCAGCTGGGTATTATTTACATACATCTGGCAAATGGCATGGAAAAAAATTGTTCACCTCCTCACCCAACACCATGGTCCCCATCCAGATCAGAGGCTGCTGTTTACGAAAACATAAAGTGAGACCTGATCATGGAAGTCTGCCCTCGGCTCTGAGGGCAGAGAAGGAGGTGGGTAGGAATGTCAGAGAATTCCGCCATGGACTCCAGTAAGACTGGATTCTAAAGAATCCAGGCCCCCGGAATCTGTGGTGGAACGCCCCCCCACCCCCACTGTACAGAGCATACCTGGCGGCAGATGCGGTGGCTCCGGCGGCGGCGGATGTAGTGGTGGCAGCAGCTCCGGCTGGTCTCTCAGCCACTGCCAGGCTGCTGTAGTCACAAATGGCGGCCATCATAGCGGCCTCCATTTGCATGGCTGCCTTTCTTCATGATAGCCTATGTAAATACTTATGTAGCCTATCATGGCAAAGAGCAGGGGCGCAAATGGTGGCAGCTACGCCACTTGCGCCCCTGTTCTTTGCTGTGATAGGCTACATAAGTATTTACGTAGCCTATCACGGCTTGGCAGCCATGCAAATGGAGGCTGGCATAGCGGCCTCCATTTGCGGCCGCAGCAGCCCGGCAGCAGCCAGAATTTTGGCTGCGGCCAGCCCTGGCCGGAGGCTCTGCAGAGTCACCGCAGAGCAGAGCCGGCCGTGGAGGATTCCAGGGGGGGGAACCAGGTAAGGGATTCTGGGGGGGGGGAACCAGCACCTCCCTCCCAACTGTTGATGGCCCCAGAGGAACCAGGTAAGTATTTTGTAATTTGTACACCCCTAGGGGTGGGGAAGCAATCTTCTGGGCCTGTCCTTTAACTTAAATGGAAATATTTTAACTTACAACACTTCTTTTGCAGACATCATGGTATTCCACCATTTAGGGTGGTGCCAACCTCTGAACAAGCACAGGAAGTAATCCATGCTCCTCCCATATCCCAAGCTCCATCTAGGGATGTCAGAGAAATCCACAATGGAACCAAATGAGTTTGGATTTTTATGAAACTGACCTGCGGATTTGCAGTGGACTGGCTTTCCCACTTTGGGGCAGATTTTGTGGACTTGCAGAAAGTTTTTCTAAGCTTCGGGAATTTTGCACAAATATTGTCATAGAAAAATACACTTTTTTAAAAAAAAATGGCCGAAGATGTGTATTTCTCTCATAGGTTAAGGTGTGAAAATGCGCATTTTGGGGGGATTTGCATATTTTTGCACGTACAAATTTGTGCAAATTCAGAAACCTAAAAAAACCCAATTCCATTGATGGGTGTACAATGGAATGAAAGGTGCCTAACAACCTGTGAAACCCAGATGGAATGGATTTGACACAGTCTGTACATACTCCAGCTCCATCCAGTTTTCCCTCTTGCACCAGTGCGATGCTACCAGTGCTGTAGGTAGTAATGTTATGCCAGTGAAACTGTGCTGGGAAACTGATGAAGAAGACAAACTACACTAGGGATGGGGAATCTCTAGCCCATGGGCCAATTTGTTCCCCCTCTGGGTTGCCCCATCTGGCCTGTGGGATCTCAGCAGAGCCCCTTCCCTTGAGGCCCTGCCCCCTCAGAAGGGAGAGACACAGGAGAGCAACTGATCCATGACTTCATCTCCTCTGCTCCTCCATTTCCTGCTGATGGAGGAAGAAAGGGGACTGAGCTTGGCTTCATAGTTATGGGCAAACGAATGATGTTTGAGATTGTCAGCATTCTCCTAATATCATCTCACTGCTCATCTCGTGCCCAGTTCCCATTCATGTTTGTGATTGCTGCTCACTCTGCATGCGAATGGGGAAATGACACAAATCATGCAGTGATCGGATATGACATTTGGGCAAATTAGACTCCATAGATTGAAATGGGGCTGATTCAGTCTATGGGGGAAATTTGCACAAATTGAACTGGGAAAGTTGTGCAAATCTAATGCAAGCACATGTTTGCTGACTGAAGATTATTTTTTGGTGGACATGTGCTTGTGATCATGGTCAGGGCTTCAAAGAGTGCATGCTCACATCTTTTGTGAGCAAAACCAAAATTATCATACATCCCTATGGCTTCACTCCTCCCTTGCATTCCCTATACTCCTCCCTCACATTCCTTATGCTTTGGCCAGATACCAGATGACATGTCATGGATGGGGCCCTAGAGGCTGGTGGCTACGATGTCAGTTGGATGGTGAATCTGTTCCAGGTTTCAGTCAGAACCAGTCAGAACTCTAAGGAGTTATCCAAGGTGCTTGGATAGCTGCTTTAGAGTTCTGACTGAAATCTGGACCAGATTCACCGCCCCACTGACATCAGAGCCACCAGCCTCCACTGCCTGCTTCCTGATGTTATTATTCACACAGCAACCCCCAGCCCTGCACTATATCAACATATCTTTGGGCTACACTGGAGCAAGGGGACTTAGTACCAATCCCATCCCATATATACTGATAACACGCCTCATCTTTTTTCCCCATGATGCTGAACATATAAAAAAGTGGGGGTGGGGGAGGTGGGAGAAGGAAACTCCTGCTAAATTTGGTGAATCAGTTCCTTGCAGTTTGGGAATTATCTGCTCCATATGAAGGCTAGGGGGGAAATTATTTGCCAGCTCTACAATTTTTGTTAGGGCTTAAGATGATGTGAAGTGGCTTTGATTTCTTCTTTCACTTAATTTAGATGCACAATACAGTTTAAATCTCATGTCACAAGATGTGTTCTGACTTTTAAACAATTTGACCCTGGTGAATAATTATATCAGCTTTACTTCAGATGTAGATATTCTGGTTACTTCTTCATGCGCACTTCAGCTGAAATAACAAGGACGTGCTTAAAGTTCCAAAAACTTTTATAACTTGGAGCAGTAGTATGTGTCACACACACACATTTGTGGGTTTTTTGTTTTTTGTTTAGATGACATGCACGGCTTCTTCTCTGAATGACAACCTGAAAATGCAAGCACATGATCATGAATGAATTCTTGTGTAGTCCGTGATGAGCTGGATGTAAAATTCCTGGATCTGTGGCAGTCTGGTGCAGCGGCTTGGAAATTCTAATGCAGCTTAATTTAAATTAAAAATGAAGGTTCTTAATGAAATATGAAATTGAATAATACAGCCTCTATAGTAGCCTCGTCTTGCTGCTTATTTTGATATTAAATTGATTTTATGCTATCTCTACAATTCCATTTTGCAGTGTGTCTATTATTTTGGCATTGGCAATCTTTCACAGCACAAAGTTTATCAAGTCGACTCTCAAAAATTGGGGAGGGTCATCTCTGAGTATAGCAGACAAAGTGACTGGATAAGGCTCACCTTTAGAAAGGACATAAAAATTGGCATTCCAGCTCACTGGAAGCAATGGGACAGTGGGAGCAAAGACATTGCACAGAATTCAGAAGGAGGCAAAAGTTATTTCCTAGGCCTGCCAAAGTTACAGAAGAGAAGCACAGGATCAAGAAATGCCAACTAAGAACTACAAGGGGTATAGTTTGCATCAGTAGTTTGCTATAACATCCTGAGCATGACATTGTAATATTACATTATATCAGCCTTTATGATTACTTGTGAATCATAAAGTTTTACTACTACATATTATTATAGACCTCCTTGAGCTCTTCAGGTGGGAAGCTGGTAACGTAATTGCCAAAATAAATAACTGCATAGTAATACTGGAACACGCTCATTGCATCTTATTTCCGGACAGCAAGAGAAAACAAACCCTTCAAAAATTAGGGATGGACAGACTCATTTCTGTCCAGGGACACATGGTCACTCACTGAGCTGCTGCCACTGTGTGTGAGCCCCCAGATGTCTTGGTGAGCAACTGGCGGATGCTATGGGGCCACCTGCTCCTTCCCCATGCTGCCATTGTTACACAAAATGGCATCTCGGATCTTTCCAGAAAACTAATGTTGCATAGATTGAGACTATAAAGGGACCATCTATGCAACATTACAGGTGTAAATGGGTTGTTTACACCTGTAATGTTGCATAGATGGCTCCTTTATGGCAGCAATCTATGCAACATTAGTTTCCCGGAAAGACCCAGGATGCCATTTTGCATAACAATGGTGGCTTGGGGAAGCAGTGGGCAGCCAATGCCCATTCGCAGACCACTCAGCATTCAGCAAATGGTAAGTGGTCCAGTAAGTGGTACATGGTCCGCAAATGGGAGTCTGATGGGAAAAGTGGGGGGGGGTCCATCAGGCTCCACCCCTGTATCGGGCACTCACAACAACCCTATTAAAAATGGAATCTCATGAAAATTCAGTGCATCACCAATGGCAACCCGTTCTCAACCACCCAAAGTGTTCTCCTCTCCCTATCCCTCATCCTTGAGATTTGCAATGGCCCAGGTATCAGCAACTCAATTGATTTGGGAGGGTCTTGTCTATTTTATGGAGCTGACTGTAGACATCTGCAAACAGATCTACCCCAGGGATTTGCCACACTTTGCAACTGGACAAACACTGACATTTCAGGTAAAGATTTTTTTTAAAAAAACACACAAAACCCTGCTAATTGAGAAAGCAACAGCAGCAAAGCATATCTTAGAATGCTAAAAAATGTCTTCAGTATGTCCCACCACCCACAGAAGTTTAGATGATAAAGCACAATGCCCTTGTAAGTTCCATGTGCATCTTTAGTGAAGATCTTGCAGAATTTCTTTTTCTCCCTTTTTCAGTATTCATCAAAATGACAAATGTGGTACATAAAACATAAGATCTGATAACTCCAGCTACTGCTCGGCAGAACAGTGTGTTGAACAAGCCTGTTGCTGAAGATCAGTAAAGTAATAGTAATATATACCTGTGAGTCATTCATCCACAAAAATGACTGTGAACTTGGAGATAACCTAGAAACCATAACATGGAATTAATGCATTAAGTAGGAGGCAACGAAGCATTGAAGATACTCGCTTAAACTAAAAGAACAACTAAAAGCTATATTCCACCTAATTTGATGTTGATTTAACTTCAAGCTCAATTTCTGAGGTACTGAACCCCTCGTGAAATATTTCGAGAGCTCTCAGGTTAATTGATTTCAGTGAGAGTAGCAAGAATTCATTATCTCAGTGCAGCAGTGGTTCCTGTGGGGGTTCATGTAGTTGTAGGCTACCAGTTTCCAGCACTGAGCACCCGGGCATGGGGAACAGAGATCCAGTGCTTTTAACAAAGAGCAATGTGAGACAGAGGTCAAGATGTGGAGGTTGCTATGTTGCCGGTATTGTGCAGATGCTCAATTGCTGACTGGGTATCAGCTGAATTGCTGAGCAGCACCACTACCTCACTATGCCTTATGGTAATGATGTCATATTCTCCTCCATCATGGAGAAGGTAGGAATCTACTGGCAAAGCAGCTTATGAGCTGGTCTTGTTTAGTGCAGATACTCAGTACCTTGAGTAATTAGACTGATAAAACAAACAAACAACAACAAAAAACAGACAGCTACACATGTCCTCACAGGCTGAGGGTTGATCTACTAAATGGGTGGGAAACTTGTGTTCTTCCAGAAGTCTTGGCTCACAACTCCCATCTTCCCTTTTCATTAGCTATGCTGGCTATGGCTGATGGGGGTTGTATGCCAAAACATTTGGAGGTCCACAAGTTGCCCACCCCTGATCTACTACTTCTGAGATGGGTTGCTATAATGGAAACATTTTGAAAAGTTAACTTGCACTAACTTAACTCCCACTGCCAAACACCTGTTGACCCTAGGCATATTGGAGCAAAATGTTTTGGGGGTAGAGCTTGGTGAGTTTTTGCCAGCTTAGCTCCCCAGACTCTACCTCGCTCATCCGTGAGCTGGCCCAACTTGTCACATGACAAGTTGGGCCAGCTCATGGATGGGGGGGTATTTTCTATTTGTGCAAATTGTGATTTGCGCAAAATCATGGCTGTAAATATTTATGGAAATCACAATTTGTGCAAAAGCACAGCCATAAATTGTGCAATTTTCTGTAAATAGTGCTATTTACGACCACAAAGTTTGCACAAATCATGATTTCTGTATTTACAGCTTGTCAGGAGTGCTCTGGCGGCCTTTCCTAGTAGATTCCAATAGCCAACTCAAGACACAGAAAAAAGGATTTCTTTTCAAAGCTTTAATCCTTTTACAACTTAATGACTCTTTCAGATGCTAATCACCAGCGACTAAAGCAAGGAACAGCAGGGTGGCCTAAGCTTCAAGTAGTCAGTTGATCCCTGTTTGAAAGAGAGTCACTTGAAGACCCAGAAATAGGGAGAGATCCTCCCTCTTTCACTTGGGTCCATGGGAGGCAGCCATTGCTTGCACCCCAAACGGGCGCTATGCCTCCTTTCTGTGCCCTCCATCGCTCGTCGCTCTTTGCATCTGCATCGAGCATCTAAGAAGCCCCCCTCCCACATTCCCTCACTGCCAGGGTCGCTATTTATCTTAGGAATGCTGGCAGGAGGAATCTCTGCCAGGTGCTGAGCCTGGGAGGAATGAGCTGCCCCTCTCCCACGGATAGCTGTTCCTCCTCAGAATCAGAATTCAGAACTGCTCTGAGGCTCTCTGGGCTCAGTTTCCACCCTGACACAGCTGTAATTTTGCACAAATCATGATTTGGGGGGGGGGGACAAACCAGGCAAAGTTCCTCAGTTTCGGGAACTGACCTGCCACTCAGCTCACACGTACAACCCAAGTTGGAGGTACCACAGGGATCCATCGGGTCCCAAAAGGGCTGGATTTCCCCACGACAGCCATCCCTAGTTGACACATGAATTAAACATTCATTTAATATCCAAAATGTTTAATAAACTCAGTTCATAGAACTCTGATGAGTTTGGTCCAATAACTAGGGTTGGGAATTTACAGAACAGCACCTTCTAGGCCAAATGAAGTAGCCCTTTTAAAAACACAGTTTAAAAACAAAAAAACAAAAAAAAAAACCCAGAAGATGGAAATGTGTAGAAATCCATTACTCTAATTATGTATCAGCTATTACACAGTGGGACAGTGAAGGCCTTCTATTTTCTCAGGCATGTATTCCTGAAGTCTGTGTGCCTGGCAGGCAATAAGGACTTTTGGGGAACTTCCTGAAAAGTAGATGACTTTGTTGTAACTAGAAATGGCTGTGCTCCCACGGGCTTATTTGAAATGAGCTCACCTCAAGTGAGTTAATTTGGACTTGATTCAACTTGGTCTTGATTCAATTCAGGTCTGAATTAAGCTCAGCCCCATTCCAAGCTATGGTCCCATAGAGCATCAGGCTCCCAGTTATGTTTTGGGAATGGGGCATAGTGGCCTCCTCCTCCACCACTGCCAATACCCTTCCCTTTCCCAAAAATGTACCTGGTGGTGGCAAGGCCTTGCAACATGGAAGCCTTTTTGTGGGGGCTCGTTCAATTGGGGCTGGCAGAGGGGCAACTCTATATCACAGGGCTCCATGCACTCTTTCCCACGTCCCACAAGGATACCAAGAACCCAACTCATTTGCAGCTGCTTATAGGTAGGGATGTACGAAAGTCACTTACCTGTTTGCGGATTATGTTGATGGTGGGGGGGGGCATTCCGTCCCTCCCCCCGGAATCCTCGCCGGGGGTGAGGCGCTCTGTTCCTCCCCCCCAGAATTCTCTGAGGCTGGCTGTGCTCCGCGGCAGGTCTGCGGAGCAGCCAGCCAGGCCCGGCCAGGCCAGAGCCGTCCGCAGCCGGATTTCCGGCCGCAGAGGGCTCTGGGTTAAAAAAAAACAACAACACCGTGTATGCAAATGGCGGCGGCTACGGCCGCCGCCATTTGAGTTCCTTATTTTTGCCCTCTTAATCTACGTAAATATTTACATAGACTATGACGGTGAAAATCAAGGGGAATGCAAGTAGCGTAGAGGGCTAAAACGGGGAATCAAAAAGGGATGCAAATAGCGCCCACTACGCTATTTGCGTGCCCCTTGATTTTCGCCATCATAGTCTACGTAAATATTTTCGGAGATTAAGAGGGCAAAAATAAGGAACGCAAATGGCGGCGGCCATAGCCGCCGCCATTTGTGTATGCGGTTTTTTTTTTTTAACCCACCCAGCCATGATAGGCTATGTAAAGATTTACGTAGCCTATCACGTCTTTTTTTTTTTTTAAACCTAGTCATGATAGGCTACGTAAATCTTTACGTAGCCTATCATGTCTTTCTTTCTTTTTCTTTTTTTTTTCTTTCTTTTACAAGAGTAGAAATGGTGGTGGTGGCAGCCGGTCGGAAGACCGGCCGCTGCCGCCGCCAGAGCCGCTGCCAGAGCCACCACCGCCCGGAAGATCCGCCCCAGGTGAATCTCATCCCGGGGGGGATCCGCGGGGGGGCGGGGGGGTGGCAAGCCATTCTGCCACAGAGTTCGGGGGGCCGAATGCACTGGCATTCGGCCTCACCGTGATCCATGGCGGAATTCTCTGCCATCCCTACTTATACACTTATAGTTATACACTTATACTTAAACACTTATAGGTCTATTTCACACATGCCCAGTGGTTGACTTCAGCCAGGTGCCCTGCCTCACTCTCCTGTCTCCACTTTCATGGTCCTGAACTGAGGCATCCACAAAGGCTTTGGGCAATGTAGCATCAGATTCCTTCCAACTCCATCCTTCCCTTAGCATGGCCCCACCCTACCTAGAGTTTCTGTCGCACCTCCTCCTTTTCATCACCTCCAGCTCATGGCCTGAACTCTGTTGGCAGTGGCCTTCATGCTCCTCCTCCAAGAGTCTCACTTGTGGCTCATCTCCCTCTCTCTCCAATTCCTCTTCCTCTTGCACTCATGCCTTTTATGCCTTACTCTCCCCCCTCTCAGCCAACCCCTTCTTTTTTTATGTTCTGGAGCCAGAAGCCCCACCCACCCCATTGCCTTTTTCCTCAGTCAACTCTTCAGTGACTGGGCTGCCTCAGCTGTTCTATCACAGCTTCTTGCCCTTAGCTAGCAATTCTCCTTCTTCTTCACCTGGGAGCCCATAACTGTCCTTCTCTATCTTGATGCCCAGCCTACTCCTGAAGCTTCTGGCCCCACTTGTCCACAGGACTTTATTAGATTTTTGGCACTATGGCAGCATTCTGAAAATAAGGATCTATGGGAAACTCCCATGTAACTGAACTTCCTAATAGGGTCTTTAGTACCCATGTGAACAACGTCACTCATAATTCTTTGTGCCTGGCACAGTTGTTCACATATGCAGCAGTGCCTTTGGTGCAAGGATCCATGGAAAATATTAGTCCTATGGATTCTGATGACCATTTAGGACACCAGGATCCAAGATAACTACATCTCCCATGGATAACTGTTGGCAAGGTGGTGCCACAGTGCTGAAAAGCCTAATGAGAGTCCCACAGCAGGACCTGCCTGTTTGATAGATTTGGATGAGAAAGGGAAAGAATGGCTAAATTATGGAGGGCTGGCACCTGGACAAGCCCATTCAAAGCTCTAATTCTGAATGGGTTTGCACTTAGCTTATAAGTGAGCTGAGAGGTTCCAAAGTAGGGGAGCGTCAAGATTGATTCTGAGTGTATGGAGATAGTTAGCAGTTCAGACTCAGAATGGGAACAGCCAGAACTGGGGGAGGCATCTTCCCGAGCGAGTTCAGATATGGATATGCATGCTTCTCAGGATACTAACACACAGATGGCTGAGCCTGAAGCCCCCCCCTTTCCCTCCTCCATGAGAACCCAGGAGGAGGAGGAGGAGGAGGAGGAGAGTGTGGGGTATGACCTGAGGGATGCTAGACTGTGGCGCAGAGCAAAGAGGGAAAAGTTAGAAGCGGAGCTCAGACATTCGACCCAATTGGCTACGTGTGAAGGTCAACATAGGGGAGCACCACTGGAAGGGAGGGACATCCCTCCCTAAGTTATTCTAGCCAGCAAGTTCTTGTTTCAAACTGCTGGCAACATCGTAGCTCCCATTTGGATCCCCTGTAGCCATTCGTAAATGTATGAAGCAGCTGTGTTCCTTTGTAGCCTGAGAGTCTTCAAGGATTTGCATCTGTAATGAACCTGATTGATGGTGAATTAAAGGTGTGAGACTGAAGCCTCTCTTCTTGTGTGTGTGCGTGAGGAAGGAGGGGGCTAAGGGAATGTGACAGCGAGTTCTTTCCTGAATCCTCCTAGTTCCAAAGTTCAGCACCATCACTAGCTGAAAGAAATCATGGGTCTTTCAGAAAGAACAAACACAAAAGCAAGAGGAATATTAATGCAGCTGCTCAGGCTTAAGACAGGAGCCACCACTGCCAAAACAGTTTCCCCTGTGGAAGCAGGTGAAGGAAGAATTGCACTGGATGTAATTAGTTTTTCAGTGGAAAAAAAATCAATTACAAAAGCAAGTTTTCAATCCTGTGTCCAATGCAATAACGGAATGTATAAAATTGATCTTAGTTTTCAGGTATCATTGTCTGTGCCAGGTACTCATTTCTTTCTGAAAGGTAGGAACTTCGAGGGAATTAAGGACACTGATAATCCTTATACCATGTCCATAGAGCAGAGCCAAAATTTCTCATAAGACATTTTTCTAAGAACATTTCCAAGAATTTTTCTTTTTGTCACCTTCCACACCCCTACCCAGACTGCAGAATTTTCTCCACCATTTCTGTGGCAATTCAAAATGGTGGTCAGGCTGCCAACACAACTGCAAAAACTTCAGGCTGGGGGCAGGGGAGATAGTTTTATCTACGACGATTGACAATAAAACTATCTATTTGCGTTGCCCTTATTTTTGCCGTAGTCTACATAAATCTTTACGTAGACTACAGGGACCAAATAAGGAACGCAAATGGCAGCACCCTATGGGGGCCGCCATTTGCGTACGCGCTTTTTTTTTTCCAAAGTCACCCGTGATAGGCTACGTAACGATTAACGTAGCCTATCACGGCTGACTTTGGAGATCTAGCCGTGATAGGCTACGTTAATCGTTACGTAGCCTATCACGGGGTTTGTTTGTTTTTTACTTTCCTTGTAATGGCGGCAGCGGCAGCCGGTCGAAAGACCGGCTGCCGCCCCCGCCCTTGACGAAGACCCGCCGAACTGCTGCTGGGAGGGACATTCGGCAAAGGTAAGTCCCATCCCGGGGGGGCGGAGAGTTTCCCCACCGATTTTGGGGGGCTGAATGTGTTGGCACTCAGCCCCCCGAAGTTTCGGGGAGAAATTCTCCCCCATCCCTACTGGCAGCCTTGAAGGGCCATTTGCACAACATTATAGGTGTGAATAGTCTGTTTATGCCTGCTATGTTGCATAAATGGCCCCTTTACAGCCACCATTTGCATAAATGGTTATTGAAAAAAGGCCGAGCCACCATTTTTATGCAAAATGGCAGCTCGATGAGGGATTGGGCAGCCACACGCATGCCTGACTCAGTGCACATCAAGTCAGGCATGTGTGGGGATCTGCGGGCTGGTATCTGGGGGGCTGAGCTGGTGAGAAATCAGAGAGCTTCGAGCCCCAATCGGATGCCCGCACCATACATAATGTAGACAGAAGCCCTCTTCAGATGGTGAGACTGAACAGGGTACATTGAATACAGGGTGCATGATTGAGTACGGCCATAGAGCTGTGCACACTGATCCCACCAGGACCGCTGTCAAGGGTAGGCATGATCAAGCACCTGCTGAGGGTCCACACCCCAGCAGGGGCCCACTGGCTAGAGCCCACTGGAGTTCCTTCTCTTCACCACTTCAGCCTGCTTGTTAACTTGCCTCTCATTCTGGCCCAGCCCAGGCGATGGTGGTGAGAAGGAGGAGCGGTGGATGCCACTGCCCACTTGCTCACTGGCTCTCTATCTGTCAAGCAAGCAAGTGGGAGTAATGATGAGTAAGAGGATGACAAGCAACAACAGCTGGTGATAATGGCAGTGAGAAGGGAGACTCACTGAGGGAGGGGGATCATTGAGAGAGGGGGCCACTGGGGGTATCTTGCTCTAGGTCACTAGGTTGTTGTTTTTTCCATTCACTTTTTATTTTGTGGCCGGGGAGACGGGGCGCTTCTCCTCGGCCTGAATTTTGGCTGGGCGAGGCGGGGCGTCTCCCCCCCCGGCCTGAATTTTGGACGGGCGAGGCGGGGCACCTCCACCCCCGGCCTGAACTTCGGGGGGAGAACCGAAGCGCCTCCCCCCCACCACAAAGCAAGCTGCGGGACCAGATAAGTGACTTCCGTACATCCCTAGGAAAGTCCTCCCGCTGTTAAATCATGTATCTCCATGCCAATCTTAACAACATTGTTGTTTTATTTGGTTGTGAAGAAAGCTCAAAAATCAAACACAAGATCAAAACAAACATTTTTAGAACTATTTTTCTGCTGTGTCATTGTAAAGGAGATGGCCTAGTTAGTAGGAAGGCTGTGGTAGGTAAAGGTTAACTGAGTAAGGCACTTCTTTTAGTTAGCATCTTATTGTTTTACTGTAGGGAGGAGCAGGATCCAGCAAAGAAGACGCGCAGACCCAGACACCTGGGCTAGCATGGAGACTGGAATAGCTCAAGGCTGGAGGTGCCAGTCCAGAGTTCTTATCTCGATTCAAGGCTGTAAACCACCTTGGACTTCCAAAGGGCCAGCCCAGCTTTGAAGGTGTGAAAATGCCATCTCATCCTCCTTGGGAGGAGGAAGGTGGGTGAAAGAGTTGGGAGCTGGAAGGGAAATAGTAAAAAACAGATATGAGAGTCCCCATCCTTTGTCCTTCGGGTCTTTCAGCCAGTCTGGGTGGAAGGTTCCTGTATGCTGGCAACAGGGATCTTGTGAGTGCCCGGTTGTGTTCTCGAGGCAGGTGGGATCCATCGCGTGCCTGGACCCCCGGCCGGACCCCACTCACTGAGCTGTGGGGTGCTGATGGACCTAGTTACCGAGTGCCCCAGAGGTTGGCGAGCAGCGAAGAGCAGCCTGGAGTGCAGTCGCTGCATGCACGCCAACTGCTCCCGCCATCTCCTCCTTGCAAGGAGTAGATGTGAGACTCCTCCTGCCCCCACTGGCTATTAAGGGCTTGACAGCTGGTGGAGGCAGGAGGACAGGAATCCCTGTCACAGTGCACACCCCAACCACTCTCACCATCTCCTTGCAAAGATGCACCTTGGCGCATGAATGGCAATGAGAACACCAGTTGTCAAGCCCTTGTTCACACAAAGCCCTTGTGCATACACTGGCAGCTTCAGGGACTCTGGCAGCTGCCCTTGTGCACACAAGGGCTTTATGCTTTATGTGCACAAGGGCTTGACTGCCAGAGTCTTTGTTGCACAGAGGAGGGCAGCACCTTCCAGGAGGAGGCTGAGAGGAAAGCCCTTCTCGTCTTCCTCCTGTGAGGGGCTGCCTTTGCAGTAGCCAGGGTGGGAGGTGGAGAAAGGTCCATCGCCCCCACCTGCCATACCCTAAGCCAGCCATTGTGCACAAGATTTAATTTACAGAAAGCAGCAACTCACCATTTCCACATATAATGGCAACTCACACAGAG
Source organism: Heloderma suspectum (assembly GCF_057233095.1). Classification (NCBI taxonomy): domain Eukaryota; kingdom Metazoa; phylum Chordata; class Lepidosauria; order Squamata; family Helodermatidae; genus Heloderma; species Heloderma suspectum. Next base: position 52,913,400 of record NC_139460.1, on the reverse strand, counting down.
GAGGGGTGGCTGCGGGCGCACAGCTTGGCGGAAGGGGTCGGGGTGAGCATGAAGGCTTGATGAACGTGTCTGGGCCATGCAAGTAGGGGCGGTGGCTTGTCAAGCTCCTGTCTGAGCTAGACAGAGGTGAGTCCATCCATCCCTAGCTGGCAAAGACAAAGGATCCTACTTTGGTATGTAAGTAGTAGGCTAGATAGAATTTGTTATTTTAGCCTATGCCTGGTTTCCAACCAGGGAATTGGTTCTTGGGAATTTTCTCTTAGTATTGTGTTTCATTACTCTCTCCATTCCCTTACTCCTAATTGTAAATAAACTTCTACCTCAAACTTTGATGCTGCTATTCCTTTCCATGGGTCAGTGCTAAATTCAGTGGCTACTGCCTGTTTCCTCCAAGAGGGCTGGAGGGAGGATGGAAAATTCCTCTAAAACCCAGTAAAAGTGGAGCTGAGGAGATGGTGGCAACAGGCTAGGGGTGACTGGTTGAGCCAGTCCAACTTTTTGGGTTATGATTCACGGTTTTTGTAGTCATTTAACATTGATATGATAAATAATATTTTGATTATCTTTTGGGTGCAAACAATTGTGTTTATTACTTTGGTGTTTTCCCCTTTCTTATTTAATTGGAACCATAATTTTATAAGCTAAAATAAACAGTAACTCTGCTTGAGATTATGCAATTAGTGAGGGGAAATGCCAATGCCATGGAATGATATATTTGTACATAATATCCTAACATATATAGTGCTGGAGAAATATGTTTCTGAGACATTTTCATTAAGTTTTGTCTGTACTTGTTTAAGTATAAATAAAACATATGAATATCATTCAACTGTTTTCCTTTCTCTTCTACTCTGGTCTTACGACAGGTCATATATTTATCAAACAATTGTATACTAGGCCATAGTAGGAGATATGTCCATATATATATATATATATATATATATATATATATATATATACACACATACATACATATATATACACACAAATAAATAAATAATGGAGGACTGTTGTCATAGCATATATGCCATTTGTAAGTGCTCTGACATTTAGTAAAGCCCCTTTTGTTTGGATCTCCCATCTCAAGGATTTTTCTTCACAGTCAGCATGATAAATTATTACATATAGCTCATTCATTCCATGACCATGTCTAACCACATATTAGCTAACCTCAGGCCTGGCTCATAGTTATACGTATAACACTTCACGATGGCAGCTGAAAGAAAGTGTGCACTGACTCATGCAGATATTTGAAGCTGCCTTCTACTGAGTGCTCTTGGCACTTGCAGGAGGGCCACCTCAGATCCCATTGTGTCCATAGTGCTCTCTGTAAATTCATGGAGGCAAGGCAAATGTTTCCAGAGAAAGGCTTTTTGTTTCCCTCAGTTAATACCACTAGGGTAAAAGAGCATGTACAAAGTTCCCTACTAGTCTCTTCATGGAAGAAAGATTCACCTTAGTCCCAGAGTGCCAGCAGAGGAGGACATCTGGTTAAAAGCTGCTTACATAAGCACACAAAAAGTTGAAGATGGATTTCTTGGTAGCCCAAAGGAAAAAAAATGTTCCTAAAAATAATAATTCCCATTTAGATGCTAAATTATTATTAGTTATCTTATTCCCACTACAGGTTCTCATCAAATTTGTTAATATAGTCAGCTCTGCCACATTCCATAATTTCCACAGAATTTCAGTTGGAACATCTGGTTGTGATTTGCATCTCACTGCAACAGTTTCTATTTTTGGCAGTGTTAAATTCTAGATTTTCTTCAGGAACCTCAAAGATAACTCCTTATACAAGTTTCCAACATGTGGCAGAGAGGGACAATGGGTGCTTTACAAAAATATCTTCCCATTTTGAATCCATTTTTTTTTAATAATTTCCTGAACAGTACTAATTAGGGATGGGTGAACTTACCCCAACAGAAATCATAATTTGCTCATCAGGTTCCTCTGTCCAAACTTGGATGAAAGTTCTCCAGTATTCTGAGTTCTTGTTTTATCTCTGCAAACTGCTACCAAAGCTCTCCTTGCCCATCAACCAGCCACCCCAGGTTGCATAACTCCTCTCCTGGCCTCCTCTTCTTTGAAATGCCACGTGTGCACGCTCCTAGCAAGCACCACTGTCTTCAGATAGGTTTCAGCCCAACAGCACCTCCTGGAATGGTCATGTGACCATACCAGGGCATGTTACATGGGGTGGTCATATGACCATTCCAGGAAGTGCCTGTCAGGGTGAAATACTATTTTCCTTTTGAGAAAGAGACACCCATGCTATAAGCAAGAATGGAATTTTACTACTTCTAAAGTAGTAAAAGCTTTTCTTTCTGGCTGAAAGGACTACGAAAAAGGGCATGCAGACCGTGCAAATCAATCATGCAAATCAATCTTGATTTTAATATCAAAGTTTGTTGGATAGCCATTCAAGCTTGTACACAGACAGGCATTGCAAATGTAGGAAATTCGACTTATGAGCCATCTAATCTTGAGTTTCACTGGTATCACTGAACCAATAACCAATGAATTGTTAAAATGAATCCTTGGAAGACAATAATTGGTCCATCTTTTGAAGGAAACTGTGGTCTGTGACCTGTATATGCATTTGCATGATAAATGCTGAAATAAATAAGATTGGGAAAAATTAGCCAATAGGCATTAACTCTCACTCCAAAGCTTCTTCCTACACCCTATGAACTACATCCTAGAGTAATAAAGGAACTGGCAGAAGAACTCTCAGAACCACTGTCTATTCCTTTGAGAAATCATGGAGGACGGGTGAAGTGCCAGATGACTGGAGGAGGGATAATGTTGTCCCTATCTTCAAAAAGGGTAAAAAGGAGGAACCTGGGGACTACAGACCAGTCAGTCTGACATCAATCCCTGGGAAAATTCTGGAGAAGATGATAAAGCAATCCATCTGGAAGCACCTTGAAAACAATGCAGTGATTACTCGAAGCCAACATGGATTTGTCAAGAACAAATCCTGCCAGAAGAATCTGATCTCATTTTTTGATTAAGTAACTTCCCTTGTGGACCATGGGAATGCTGTAGACATCATATACCTCGACTTCAGCAAAGCTTTTGACAAAGTGCCCCATGATATCCTGATGAGCAAACTAGCTCAAAGTGGGCTAGATGAAAAAACGATCCAGTGGATCCACAGTTGGCTACAGAATCGGACTCAAAGAGTGCTTATCAATGGGATCTTCTCAAACTGGGGAGAGATAACAAGCAGGGTACCGCAGGGCTCAGTCCTGGGCCCAGTGCTCTTCAACATTTTTATTAATGACTTGGAGGAGGAGGTGCAGGGAATGCTGATCACATTTGCAGATGACACCAAATTGGGCAGGATAGCTAATACTTTGTAAGACAGAAGCAAAATTAAAAGTGATCTGGATAGACTGGAGCGCTGGGCAGAAACAACAGAATGGCATTTAATAGGGATAAATGCCAAGTCCTGCACCTAGGAAAAAGAAACCAAATGCACAGTTACAAGATGGGGGATATGTGGCTCAACCACACTACAAGCGAGAAGGATCTTGGAATTGTTGTAGATCACAAGCTGAATATGAGCCAACGATGTGATGTGGCTGCAAAAAAGGCCAATGCTCTTTTGGGCTGCATTAATAGAAGCATAGCTTCCAAATCCCGGGAAGTACTAGTTCCCCTCTACTCAGCACTGGTTAGGCCTCATCTGGAGTACTGTGTCCAGTTCTGGGCACCACACTTGAAGAAGGATGCAGACAAACTGGAGAGGGTTCAGAGGAGGGCAACAAAGATGATCAGGGGACTGGAAACAAAGCCCTATGAAGAGAGACTCAAAGAACTGGGCATGTTTAGCCTTGAGAAGAGAAGACTGAGGGGAGATATGATAGTGCTCTTCAAGTACTTGAAAGGCTGTCACAGAGAGGAAGGCCAGGATCTCTTCTTGATCATCCCAGAGTGCAGGACATGGCATAATGGGCTCAAGTTACAGGAAGCCAGATTCCGGCTGAACATCAGAAAAAACGTCCTCACTGTTAGATAGGGGTGTATGAAACCCCACTTACCTGGCTCCACTGGGGTCTGCAGGTGGGGGGAGGCGATCTGTTCCTCCCCCCGGAATCCTGCCCGGTTGCAGATGCAAATGGCTAGCCCATGATAGGCTACGTAAATATTTACGTAGACTATCATGGCTAAAGCAGGGATGCAAATGGTGTCCCCTACGCAGGGGGGTAGAAAGAAAGGGGAAAGCTAATACGTTCTTTCCACATTCAGGGGTATTTTTTTACATGGGGGTACTTTTGAAAAAGAGATCCTCTATGTCAGCCTTCCCTAGCTTTCCCATGCTGGCTGAGGATACTAGGAGTTTCCCCACCCCCCAGTGCACCTAGAGAATTCCAGGTCAGAGAAGGCTGCCCTACAAGCATTCTGCGGTTGTACACTCCTGTGAGAGGATTGTGCATTGCCAAATGTTTGGTTCGATTCTAAATACAACCAGAAAGCACAGACAAACAACACTATTATTATTCTTTAAAAATTTACCATTTTTAATTAAATAACAAAGCAAAAGCCCAAGAATGCACAAACAAGGAACAATTATGAGCTCAATAAGCCATTCAGCTGTGATGAGAAAATACTCAAACAACCTCCCAGAATAATAAGCCAGCACACTCTAGTAAGCACAACGGACCTTTATCAAACAGTGAGTGTTCCAGGCAGATCTGAGGGGGCTGATGATTATGATTTACATCTGCCTTAATTGTGTTGAAAGGTTAACTCCAGAAAGTGCATAGTGATGAGCTCAAAAGACAAAAAAAAACCACCACCCAACAAAAAAATTCAGCAAATGCAATTACCAAAACAACAGTGGATTGTAAGAGAAAGCAGCCTCTGGCTGCATCCTCCTGCCCTAATTCTCCTAACTCCAGTGCCTGAGCAAACTGCAGCCTAAGAAAATGTTCTAAACTGTTACAAATTAAGTCATGACAGCTCTCCACACATATGTGTTCCTTCATGGAGAAGACTTTGGCATAGTGGCAAAATGATTGCCAGTATGGAGGCTTTAAGAAGAAAATGATGGCTGATACAGATAATGGCATCCCCAGGCCATTTGGATGGACACATTTTGCCTGCCCTCTTCCTTTGGTGGAGGAAGAGGCAAATGGAATCAGACTAGCCCTCATGGCGGTGCCCTGGCCAAGGCGGTTGCTGGCTCAGGTCACTGCTGAAGCTGGCCACACCTCCCCTGAGGCCTCTTCTTTCCCTGAACAGCACCCTCCCCACCTGCCTGCCCTGTTCCACATGAAGGGATTAACCAGTCATCCAGTTTGGGAGGCAGAGTAGGAATTTTGGGGTGGAAAATCTGACAAGCTTTAAATGCCTCTTTAAGGGTGCAATCCTATGCAGATAGGTGGCCACCTCCAAACTTGGAGGTGACCTCCTATCTAGAGATGGCAGATAATTCTGTTGTGGACTCAAATGAGGCTGGATTCTTTGGAATCCGGCCTCCAGAATCCGCAGCAGAATGGCACCACTCACCTCTGCCTCCCAAGGATGCCCCGTGGACAGACACTCCTGCTCCGGATCCTCAGCGATATGGCAATGGCGGTCACCATTATCGTTTCACTTGGAGAAAGACAGCTGCAAATGGCTAGCCTATTGCAGGAAAAAACACAGATGCAAATGGCATATTGGACGGCCATAAAGCCCCGCGTTTTACCTAATTGCAGCCATTTATGGCAGGAGGATTCCGGGGGGGGGGTACGGATTGCCTTCCCCCCCTCTGCAGAACCCTCCTCCCCAGAATGAAAGGTAGGGCTTCCATACCTTCCTATGCCTATCCAATGCAGGGCAGGAGAAGCATGGAGGGGATTGTTCCCTCCACACTCCTCATGCCCTGCATTTTCGGATAGATAGCTGATTGCAGCTGTCTAGCCACAACTAGAGGGCCGAGCAGGGGAGGAGGTTGCTGTATGACACATTGGATGTGTCGTACAGGCATTTTGGCCCTCCCTGCCCTAGAACGCCTTCTGGTGACACCCGTTTTTGGCTGCTCCACGCTCCTCTTGCAAGCGCAGAGGATGGGGCTGTTCCACACTGCCTCTGAGGCAGCGTGGACATGGGGGGAGGTCAGTTCTCTGGGAACTGAACTCGGAGCTTTGGCTCTGAGGTCAGTTCCCAGAAAACAAGATATCCTATGGCTGTCTAGCCACTGTCTAGAGGCCAGAGGATTGTTCCCTAAAAGACATAACTGTTTACTCAGGCTTCCCCTGACTTGTAGAGCTTTTCTACATGAGGCATTTCTTGTGCATAGAATCATAGAATAGTAGGGTTGGAAGGGGCCTACAAGGCCATCGAGTCCAACCCCCTGCTCAATGCCGGAATTCAAGTCAGAGCATCCCTGACGTATGGCTGTTCAGCCTCGTCTTGAAGGCCTCCAGTGTGGGAGAGCCCACCACCTCCCCAGGTAATTGGTTCCATTGTCGTATTGCTCTTACAGTCAGGAAGTTTTTCTTACAGTCAGGAAGTTGCACGCATCATTCCCTGCACACAATTGTTTACAGGTTCTTTAGATGATGCTGTGACCCTCCAGGTTTACTTCTGTGTCTAAAGAGCACTTTTGGTGAGGTTTTTACAGCAGGGGTAATGTGGTGTTTATTTGTAAAAGCGAAAGAAATGCTTTTTTCACTATTCCGCTATACCACAGTGGCACCTAGAGCTTAGGTAGCAGTAGGAATGGATGGACTCATTGAAGTCCATGCTTGGTGGGTGCTCAAGCAGCCACCCCTACCGCTCGCCCATACAAGCCAGGCTGTTTGAGCCCCCAGAGAACTTGGTGAGCTGTCCACAGCTGCCCACTCCTCTATGCAAGCTGCCATCTTTTATGCAAGATGGGGCTTTATCTTTCATAGATGTATTGTTGCACATAACGGTGTCTGGAAAGGGCCATTTCTACAACATTAGAAGCCTCTACTGCTGTAGAACAGGCCCTTTCTGGCCGTTGTTGTGAGCAACAATAAATCTATGAAAATATAGAGCCCCATCTTGCATAAAAGGAGCTCCATATTTTTGTATGCTGGGTAGCTGGGATGGGAGGGGGAGAAAGCATTGATCCTGGGCCAGCTATGTGGGGGCAGTGGCTTGATGGGAGGAGGACAGCGAGAGGGGCTTCCTCCTTCCCTCAAGGCACTGCCTTCACAGTAGCTGGGATGGGGGGGGAGAGGATTGATCCTTTCTCCCCCTCCCACCCTTGGCAAGCTACATGGGGACAGGGGCCTAATGGGAGGAGGAGGGTGAGAGGGGCTTCCCTTTCACCTTCCTCCTCTCCTCAAGGCACTGCCTTCACAGTAGCTGGGATGGAAGAGGGAGAAAGTTTTGTGTGTGTCCCCCCCAGCCAAGCCATGCTCCTGCAGCAGCTGTTTTTTTTTGTAAATTAAATCTCATGCACAATGGCCAGCTAGAAAGTGCCAGCCAATGTGTGCAACATTTAATTTATGGAAAATAGCAAATTCCCATTTTTATGTATAATGGCGACTTGGCTGCGGGTGCTCACGGGCAGGACTGATAAGTCCCGGCAGCCCACGCAGCTCAGTGGGCAGGGTGGAGGCTTGGTGAGCCACATCCAGGGGGCTGAGAAGGGGGGGGGAGTCTGTCAGATTCCACCCCCTACACAGATGCTGGTGACATCCCTAAGTACCAGAAAAGCAGGAAAGGAAACACTCTGCCTGTAGCTTGGATCACAATTCTGTCACAAAACTGGAAGTAGATACAGCGGGGCTGTATAAAAATCTAATGAATAAAATGAATGAAATGAAATTTATTATTTTATATTGTTTTTACATAGGTTTTTAAAATTATATTATATGTATTTTATGTAAACCACTTGGAGATCTTGGGATATCAAGTAGTATATCAGTCATTTAAATCAGTCAGTCAGTCTCCTGAGTGGCCACAGAAATGTCTTTTTCGCTGTTTGGGCCTACTCCTTACTGCTTCGAATGGCTGGTGTTATTTTATTTGGTTGACTGGCTTTATTTAGTCACAAAATAGCAGGTAATATGGGCACCCATGGAGCTTAGTTGTCCTTGCCCTAGTGAGCATCCCAAAGCATCTGGGGATGAGGATCTTGGTTTGCCTGCACCAGCCATCTCGAGGGGATGTAGAAAAGCGCCCCTCTGGGACCTTGGCCCAATTTGGATGCTGGCCAGCAGTGGTGGGATGGATTCTCAGGGACCCCTCTGAACCTTTGTTGTGGAAAAGTGGTGAAAGATGCAGATCTGGTAGACAGCAGGTCCGCAACCTAGAGCCAGAGCAGATTTGCCCCATAGACAGATGTTGGAAAGTGCCCACATTTAGCACTAGTTGCAGATCCGTAGCAGTTCACCCAATAAAGCTGCCTGTGACCCTTTATTGTCTTGTCTCTTCTTTCCTGGAGAGGGTGGGGGGACAACAACCACACTGAGCTGTTTATGTGAAAAATCTACCACATGCAGAACTAGAAAAGTTTGCATGCTTTCATCAATGATAGCACACTGGTGTGTGTTCAACAGTCTGGGGCTGTGCACAACGGTGCGTTTCCCCTGAATGAGTCTGCCCAAGCAGGAAGGAGAGCAGCCACATGAGCAAAAGAAAAGCAACACTGAGATTCATCTGTCTCACAGCCCAGGATCTTTCAACAAGCAATAATATGTCATTGTTGGCTTTATTCAGAATGTCCAGAATGCCCATAGGAGCATTTCTCCAAATTGGTGGCAAGGGTTGCTTTTTCCCCTGCATACTTGCAACATTTTCCAAATAAATACCAATGTCCTCATCCAGCGATCCATGAGTGCATTTGTGTGTATGTGGTTTTGAAATCCTCCATCAAGAAGCATCTGCATTTGTTTCACTGGAGAGAGCAATTCTGCATACATAAAGCACTGTTCTGGTTATGAACTTGTGGAGGGGGAGGAAAATTCTGTCTACTTGCTCCATTCGTTGATCTCCATGCGTTCATTGGAAGATCAGAACAATCATTCATGTGCACACATTGGTGCTCTCCATTGGGGACCCTGCACTGGTGGATGGAGGCAGACCCAGCAGACACAGTCCTGCTTGCCATGTTCATGTTCAGACACAGAGGCATATGAAAAGGCATATGAAGCTACTCCTCCATTGGAATTCATAACAAAGCCAGGGGAGGACACAATGTACTTGAAGTTCCTGAACCCACAAATCACTACTAAGGGGTCACTTTAAAGATCCATTACAACTTTCTAAAGATCTTGTGGAACCCAAATCCATACTAGAAACTCTGAGGCTTGTATTATAGTACATTTTTAAAAAGAAAGACTTGAAAGCTGTTGATAAAAGCTTTCTTGATGCCTATTGAGATAGCTAAAAATAGTGTATGAAAGATCAAGATAGGACACCACTTGGTGAACTACTATGCCAAGGCACATCAACAGCTCCCTAATAAACCAACTGACCACTCTTTATGTTTATGTCCAATAGCTTTATAGAATTATGGATCTGTTACTATACTTGAAAGAGTTTTAATGAAGCCATTAAAAATTAACCATTTTGTTATTGATTTGTTTATTTGAAATATGGAAAGATGTTGTCATCATATATTTTTCTACTGTTCCGTTGGTCAGCTAGGAGCTTTGATAAAAGAAGACGTGTTTAATTGCTTAGTGTAACTTCCTGCTCCAATATCTCAGAGATATCATTTGCAGCACAATTCGATACATGTTTACTCAGAAGTAAGTCCCACTGAATTCGACAAGACTAACTCCCATGTATTTGTGCATATCATAGAGTTCAGAGGGTACATCTTAATGGCACATCATGGTGTTCAGATGTCAGGGCTGAGATATCACACCAGGAGTTTGGACATAGGTTAGAAACACACACACACACACACACACACACACACACAACTAGGGATATATGAGAAATCTGTTTCAGTTCATTTCAGACCAGAATGTTCACAGTTTGCACCTCCTGCACTCAAATATGGACTCAAACTCAATCTGCTGTTGACGTCTGTACATTTCCAAGCTTGTGATGTGATTCACAGACAAAAGTGTATACTTACAAACACAAAGAGGATTAAAATGCATATATTTGAAAAGTATGCATGAAAATTATGTACTTTTGAAAAATGTGCACAAGTTTGCTTTAATCAATGGAAGAAGTATGTACTTTTAAAAAATGCACATACATGATGCACACATTTGGGAAAATGTGCACCGAAAAACACATTATTTTTTGTGCAAATGGGGAAAAAAAGATTGCAACCTGATACAAACATAAGTCAGCACGAGATTCAAGGTGGGAATCAGAGAACCTTGACAAACTTTACAGGTTTTCTCATCCCTTTCCCCCCCACACACATGCACATTGAAACAATATGGGAGGGGGTTGTGGGGCCATACAGGCTATCCCCCTCCCCGTTACTGAAATGCACTGTGGTCACCCTCCCACTGCTGATGTCCATGATGGAAACATTCTCCACTATCCACATATTTGGACAGTGTAGGTTCTATGTACATACTGATGTACACATGTAGAGTTCTTAGTCTTACATACAATGGGGGAACTGGCCCAACTCATGTGAAGGAGCTCTAAGCACATATATCAGTATGCACATAAAGCCCTTTCCTATGCTGGGTCAAATGTGGATGGTCATGGTAGGGAAGTATTTCGACTGTGGCCATTGGTAGCAGATCAGCTGTAGAGCCAGGTAGCCTACATAGCCCTGTGAGCCCCTCCAGCAGCATTTTCTCAATGCGTGGGAGCTCATGTGGGCTTTCCTGTGATTTTCCAGGGGAGAGATGACAGATTTCATAACAGATGACTTGTTGACTGACATCACTAGTCTGAGAAGATGGACAATGTGATGTTGTCTTGGATTTCAGGGAGTCAATCAAAATATTGATCAAATATTCAATCAAATACTGATCCTAAAAATCAGCATTGGGGTTTAAGAGATATACAAAAGTAGTAAGAATATATATCTATATCTACATTTCAGCTGATACATATGTAGGTAAATACAGGATTTTAATTTACCCACATATTACATTGAACAAAATGAAAAGATAAAGCAAGAAATAGGCTGCATTTACAACTGGTTTTGCTTTCTGTGTAGTTGAGAATTAGCAACCTATTCTTCGTGGTAAGTTCAACCTTGGGAGCAAGGCAGACAGAATTTGGCAAGATGACTATAAATAACTCTTTCTTTCTTTCTTTCTTTGTTTATGGAGCTATAAACTTGAATATTTTCAAGCTTCAGAATGGAAACTGAACGGCATCAAGTCTAAAATTCAGGGTAGCTTGATTTGAGAGTAAACTTCAAATTGCAGATTTAGAAGTGTGTCTATGTTTATGACATGACGCAGACTTTGGCCTGCCCTGAAGTTGATTGGGACCAGAGTTGCTTAGACTCTGAAATGAGGCAGACAATTGCTATTCCAAAAAGAATAGTGTGGAGAATCCTAGTTTATTGGTATTAATCCAATCTGGTGTTATTGCGTTGCAAGGCTGCTCATAACAACCATTATTCCCATGTTCCTTTTCTTTAGCAGCCAGAGAATAGTACACATTCACAATTGCATGAATTCATTTCCATAAGTTAAGCTCGTGTCAGAAACTTTTTGTGCAACCATACAAACCTAATAAAGCAGAAAAACTCACACAAGTGGAATGCCAGAACGTTTATCATGGCCTTGAAAACCCAGGCCTCGGCGCCAAACACACTTAAAAACCATAGGAGCCTGCCTTAAACTGAGTCAGACCATTGGCCCATATAGATCCGTATTGCCTACGCTGCCCTTCCCCAACTTGGTGCCACTGAGATGTGCTTGACTGCAATTCCTATAATTCCCAGCCAGCATGGATATTGGGAACAATGGGAATTGCAGTCCAAGACATCTGCTGAGGGGCACCAGGTTGAGGAAGGCCGGTCTACACACTGACCTACAGCAGTTCTCAAGGAGTCTCAGACAGGAGCCTTTCCCAGGCATGTCTGCAGACACCAGAGACTGAACCTGAGACCTCCTGCATGCAAAATGTGTGCTCCAGCATGGAGCTCTACCTCTTCCCCGCTTCTGCACGCGGAGACTCACCGCCAGTGCTTTGGGAAACCAGCAAGCTTGTTGTACTGGCATCTTCTGATTTCAGCCAGCCACCTGATACTCCCTCCCAATGAAGTTAAATATAAAAAAGATGTGCTTACTGGTGAAACCACATGACTAAACAATATTCTGTTGCATTCAAGTATTAACCTCCCCACTTTTGTCCTTCCTACTGGTTCTGTCTAGGGATGTCATGGATGCCTGAGTGGGTCCAGGAGTCCATCAGGGTCCCTCTACCCATACCCCCAGATTGTGCCTGCCGAGACCCATCATGCTTCTAATATTGCATAGATGAAGCTTTCCTGGCCCAAATGTGTGCATATTTAAATATGCACTGTTTTTTGAGCACCCTTTTTTCATAAAAAAAACAAGTCAGCAAAATGGTGGGCGCCCACCGGATGGGGCCTGGGGTGACTTCGGGTGGCTCGCCGTGCTCATGGAGGCTTGAGCGTGGGTCGTGGGGGCGTTCAGCAGGGGCAGTGCATCAGTGGGCACCCACTGATCCCAGACAGGGGTGGATTTGCACATGCCTGGTTCTATCTCGATATATCAAACAAGAAGCCCTAATGAATTGTTCCCTTTTCCAAAGCTATCAGCAAGGTGAATCGGTTGTCAGTGAGATTCCATTAACAGATTCCCAATGGTCTCATCAGTCAGTAGGTCTTCCTGAGCTTCTTTATCCATTCACTACAGTATACAACTATTGACTACAGTGAACAACACTGCATGAGAAAAGCTTTGGGAGCAATGAAGACTGAAAAAAATAATTGCAAAAGAACAGATTGCTAGAGTGTACTGTTAGCTGCCAAGCAAAACAAAGAACCTCAGAAAAATATTCAGTTGTTCTGAAGAAAGCTCTAAATATCCTTATGCTATCCTGGCACTATGAGGGTTGAGGATAGGAATGGATAAAAGCCTGCAAGCCTGTGGTCCCTGGGAGAGTGTCCCAGAGCCATACGATAGATTATATCTCTTTCTCCAAGTGTGGGGAGAAAGGTCTGCCCTCCAAGGTGGAGATCCAACCACGTATGCTTCCTCCCAGTCCCTGTGGAAACTTCCAAGGCACTTGCCTCTTCTAAGTCTGTGGCTGCAAAAAGGATGTGGAGCAGGAGACGTATCGGGATGTGTGTCCACTGGATCCCAAACCCTTTCTATCTCCAGATACACCCCTGATACATCAGCCCTAGAGCTGGTCTGCATAATTCCCCTCTCAATCCTTTTTCTTGTGGGATGGAAATCATCAAAATTGTATAGAAAAGCCCCAAAAGCAGCAGAAGAAAAAATATTTCTCCTCACTCTGTTCCAGCTGGCCAGCACAAATCTGGCAGAGCTTTGATAAGATGGTTTCTTTGATAAGATGATTTCTCCTGACTTCAGTACTCTTGGCTAATTGCCAAAACAGAAGAATAAGATCATACATGAAAGCTCACACAAGAAATAGTCACTGACAGTATGGTTTCCTTTTTTTAATATTCTGTTTCCTCCTGGTATCTTATATTTTTGTTTTAGTGCCGGCAGAGACCTGACCATACAAAGAAAATGAAACTGAGTTAATTTTTATATGTTGTTGCAAGATTGGGGGTTGGACCAAGTGGTTTCTCAGGGTACCTTTCAACTCTGTTCTAAATTTGGGCTCTGCTAAACTGGTGGAGCCAGTAGGATTGCTGGAGATCATCTTAATACCCCTGGCAAGTATCTCCTTTGGTGTGGAAAATGAAAGTAAATGGCTCAAGATGACTAAGGAATGAGTAAAGACTATTCTGGAACAAGGGATGCTTCTTCTTGCCCATCCGAGCAGGGGATGATGCAAGCAAGGAGCCTGTGACCTGGTTCAGATGACTTGAAAGTCCAACACGGCTTAATTTACCTGGTGGAGATATCGCATCATACGGGGTGCCAGTGGATGTCATTTTTGCATGGCACCTGCAGGTGTCCAGCTTCCCATGGCTCCTTGTGTCATGTGAACCCAGGCCAGGCAGCACGGGTTGTTTGAGGGTTAAAAATGGATATATGTGTGGAGAGAAGAGAGTGGCAGCTTAAAATTGAGACTAAGGGCAGAATTAAAGAGATGAATTTTAAGATACTGGAAAAAGCTAACAGCATCTTGGGGAAGTGGCTGTCTCCCTGGAGATCTTACATCCACTGGGAGTGGGAGCACTGGGTTTTGGGACATCTGTTGGTGCATTCAAACTATTACTCCACCTATGCACAATCTGTACATTTGTAAATAAACACAAATATTACAAAACACCATCCTCCTCCTGTTACCTCCTTCCAAAGGAAACCAAACCCAGGTAAAAGCTGCACCCCTAAATCTTCTTATTTGAAGAGGGGACACATAATAATACATTTGAAGTTACTCAAATTTAAAATACCGTGAAAATGCTATCCTGAGATGATTTGATTGGCATTGATCCTAAAAGTACTCATGGCAATTCAAGAATTAGTGGTCTGTAAACTTATATGTTTAATTGCATTCTTTAAAACAAGTACTTCTAGACTAGTCTTATTGACCATGGGGCAGCTATTTCAAGCTGGCTTCACTGCCTTCAGGATCAAAGTTTAGACCTGGCTCAAACAGGTCTACCTTCCTGGTCCAACAAATGTTGTTTGGTCAGGAATGAGCACTTCCTCCCCTCTCCTCAACCCCCTCCCTCCTGGGAAACTGTTGTTTAATTGTTCCTTGCAAACCAGGATCTCAAAACATAGTTTGACCATAAACCACAATTTCCTGGTTTAGGTATGTTGGCAAACTGTGGTTCTACGAAACTGGAGGCCTTCTATGAAGCCAAGGCATAGCAGACGTGGGTAAGTGAGAACACTAAGGTTCAGCATTTGTTCCTGATTCAATAAACTATGGTTTATTGGACCAAGGATGTGACCTCCAAACTATGATTTCCAATAAATCCTCTCTGTGCTTGTGATAATTTCGTATGACTTTTTAATTACACCTTCCTTATATGGGCATTTGCACAGGGCCAGTGTCAAGCACAGGCATGGCTGGGCACCTGCCAAGGGGTCACATCCCAGCAGGGGCCGCTAACAAGAGCTTCCTGGAGGCACTCCTCCTCTTCACCATTGCAACATGCTTTTTCTAGGGATGTCAGAGAATTCCGCCATGGATCTTGGGGAGGCCGAATGCCAGTGCATTCGGCCCCCCGAAATCGGTGGCAGAATGGCCTGCACCCCCCCCCCAGGACGAGACGTACCTGGGGCAGATCTTCCAGGCGGCGGCTCTGGCGGCGGTGCAGCGGCGGTGGCCAGTCTTCCAACCAGCTGCCGCCGCTGCCATTTCCAATTTAAAAAAAAAAAAAGACATGATAGGCTACATAAAGATTTACGTAGCCTATCACAGCTAGGTTTAAAAAAAAAAAACATGATAGGCTACGTAAATGTTTACATAGCCTATCACGTCTGACTTAAAAAACAAACAAACCCGTGCATACGCAAATCTGCTACGCTATTTGCGTTCCCCTTATTTTCGCCGTCTTAGTCTATGTAAATCTTGACATAGACTAAGACGTGCCAAAATAAGGAACGCAAATGGCGGTGGCCATGGATGCTGCCATTTCCATATGCAAGTTGTTGTTTATGTAGCCTATCACGGCTGACTGCAGGGGCCATTTGCGTCCCTGCTAGCCAGTGGCCGGATGTCCGGCTGCTGGCGGAGCCGGCCGGCGGCTCCGCAGAATCCCTGCGGAGCGGAGCCGGCCGGCCGGCCAGGATTCCGGGGGGGAGGCGCAGAGCACCTCCCCCCCGGCGAGGATTCCAGGGGGAGGGACGGAACGCCTCCCCCCCCCATCAACATAATCCGCGAACAGGTAAGTGACTTTCGTACATCCCTAGCTTTTTCACCATCCTCTCTCTCTGGCCCAGGCAATGGTGGGGGTGAAAAGAAGAAGCAGTAGATGCCACTGCCTACTTACTCACTAGCTCTCAGCTTTTCAAGAAAGCAAGGGTAGCAATGATGAGAAAGAGGAGTAGGAGCAATAGCAACTGATGACAATGGTGGTGAGAAGGCAGACTTACTGAGTGGGGCGTACTGAGGGTGCCTTGCCCAAGGACCCTCCAAAACCTGGAGCTGGCACTGCATTTGCATACAATAATACCTATGTTGGCCCTACTCAAATAGTAGTTAAATCATTTGCATTCAGAAAATTTTTCCTGAGCAGTTCACTTCTCCTTCCCAAATCTGATGTATTAGTAACACCTTGGTTTATGTGCTATTTTCCCCCTTTCTTCCAGCTTCTTCAATAAATTTTTCATCCTGTAGTATTCACCCAGCTGTGAACAATAGACGCATTTGCCTCCAGCCCTCCAAACTGCACTGCTGTGGTAAATTATGCTTTATGGACACTTACCCAATGTCCAGAACTTTTACCAACAAATCACAATTTGAATATTTTAGGTTCATAATAAGCCAAAGGGGAAAAAAGCACTCAACAAAGTTCAAATCAACAAAATTTCAATCTAACACTGATGCTTTTGATTTTAACCCATTGAGTTTTGCACATACTTTTGCTACTCCCTTTTTAATTTCAGGTTTCTATCAATAAGACTCCAGCTCCTCACTTTTGGCCTTTGGGGTCAGGAAATGGCTCACCTCCACTCCATGAATAGAATATGGGTTCCCCCCACCATAGCCTGGGGCCGCATTACATGAAATGCTAGCGTTTGGCTTGCGCTAAAAGCAAACAAGCAAAACCCTGCTCACATAAGCTGTTTACTCACACAAGGAATGTAACCAGGAATTGCTTCCCAACTATGATGCGAAACCATGGTTTGAATGTAATTGTGCATAAGTTATGAATGTGTACTTAGAAACAACAACAATGTAGGGGAGGGGGGGATGAGCAGGATAGGGACCATGGTGCATGGGATGGGGGCATTAACCCTTTCCCTCTTGCAGTGCTCCTGATGACAATTGCCACAGCAAAGCTTCTGTTAGCCCTGGCAGGGGGTGGGGGAAGTTCTCCAATGGCAGCTCTCCTCCTGGGACTAATTGCAGCTTTAGGTGGGGGAGCAGGTAGATTTTCATTGAGACTGTGGTAGCAGAAAGGGTTTTATATATATATATATATATATATATATATATATATATAAACACACACACACTATATGTGTGTATATATATATATATATATATATATATATATGCGTGCAGGTTAATTGCTTACACACACTTATGGCACAATCCTATTCAGATAGGCAGCTGCCTCCGAACTCAGAGGTGACCGCCTATCCAATGCAGGGCAGGAGAAGCACAGAGGGGATCATTCTCTCCTCCTGCCCTGCATTTTTGGCTAGACAGCCAATTTCGGCTGTCTAGCCGCGGGACAGCTGAGCGAGGGAGGAGGATGCTGTACAATGGATGTGTTGTACAGGCGTTTCCGCCCTCCCCACCCTGGAATGTCCTCCAGAAATGCTCTTTTTTGGCCACTCCATGCTCCCCTTGTGAGCGCAAAGGATGGGGCTGTTCCACTTCCTGTGAGGCAGCACGGGAGGAGGTAGGTTTCCAGGAACTGACCTCAAAGCGTAGGCTCCGAGGTTGGTTCCTGGAAAACCAGATATCCTATGGCCATCTAGCCACTGACTAGAGGCCATAGGATTGCTCCCTCCATGTCACATATAATTTGACCCTCAGAGAGAACCAGGTAGAGACCTATCTCTCAGATGGCCAATCAGGAAGGACAGCAGATTGAGGCCTGCCCACCAAAACTGCTGCCTGCCTGCTTGTTGCCAAGCATTTTTGCCAGTTGGCTCCCCCACACACATTGCAACCCTCCCCCACTGCTACGTCCCACTGATGGTGCTGGTCTGTCCCCTACCCTGTCCAAAGCTGGGTCCAGAATCCATTTTCAACCTTCCTTGGCATCTGCAACTCCATCCAGCATGATGAGATAAGGACAGCCAGGTGGACTCTGGAAGAAGAGCAAGCATGAATTGGGTACAGTCTGGAGTGGAGAAAATCAGTGGTTCAGAAGCTGCTGGAACATCTGCCCACCCCTATAAGAAAGAAGAATAGCTCACCCCTGAAGCAGCTACCAGGTGCCTGGGTTCTGGGATAAACTGGAAGCAGTTGGCTTGGCTTCTTTGACTGAAGCTGCATGGTGGCCATTTCAATCCAAGAGAAACAAAGCCAGCTGCCACTATACCAAGAGGGGGAAAATGCCAGAGAAAAAAACAAGCTGCCATGCCAGCCCGGGCCTAGCTGGATTCCTGCAGCTGTTGGCTGCTAGCCTTGGCCTTGTGTCTCATGAGTCACTGTAGGAGTAGGCAGAGGAGGAAGGGATATGGTGGAGGATAAGAAAGCTGGAGTGACCTGAGCCAGTGTTCCTCTGACACCCACTGTGCCTTGCTGCAGGTGGGAGATGGAGGAGAGAGAGAACCAGAGTTAATGGCAATCACAGAGAGTTGTCAGAAGAGGCACACAGGGACCCTTTTAAGGCCTCCAACATGGTGCCCATGTGCCCATGTATACTTCTATGGTGCCCATCAGGCTCCCTGCCCCTGATCTGTATTTTCTTTCTTTCTTTCTTTCTTTCTTTCTTTCTTTCTTTCTTTCTTTAATTACAACTTTTTAAAAAACTGGTACTACCATCCAGCACCATCTTTATACAGACTGGTTTTGTATTTTGGAGCTCAGACACCACCTCTTCCTTGTACTTATGTTCTTGCGTAAGTCGCTTTTCTTTTTGTCTCACCAGTTTGCCTTCTGGGAAATGAGTATTTTGTGACTGACCATGCCCACCATGGCAGCCATTTTATGAATGGGCAAGCCCCACCCTCATGGCAGCCATTTTGAGAGAGCAACTGTGACATTTCCTCAACATTTTAAATGTTCCCACCAATCCCCCCCCCAAAAAAAAAAGTTTGGAGACCCATGGTTTAAAAGTTCTACCTTAAAGGTGGACTAAAAATAATTCAAACAAACAAACAAACAAACACACACACACACACAGTTTTTGCAGTGCCTCTGTTGTGCTAATGGCCCATGGAGAAAGTGTGTGTGGGGAATCCCATGGAGGCAAGCCTGCACCCTGCATGTGTTGTTTCTGCCTCTGCTGAGGTAAAGATACAAAAATTATAACCATCATAGAAAAATGCTCTTAAAACATACTACTGATTTTCCACGGACCTAAATCACATAGAGAGCCTCCACAGATAGAGGAGTCTCTCTACAGTCACCCTCGACACTTGGAGGGTGACAAGAAGAGGGAATGAGATTGGGCAAAGCTGCCATACTTGAGCCTCATGTGTAGACTTCCCACACTTTGTAAATGCCTGAATTGGACTATTGTCTTCTAAAATTCAAGCAATAGAATCTTGGATTATTAAGTCCCCATATTAAAAGGGCAGTGTGGTGTAGTGGTTGAAGAACCCACCAAATGTACAGGGTCCGGTCACCAATTCTGTCTAACCTACCTCCTAAGGTTGTTGCAAGGAAGGATAAAAGCAGAGGGGAGCCATGTATGCTGCCATGAGCTCCTTGGAGAACCAAAAATGAAATAGGCTCAAGCCACCAGTCTTTTGAGGAGCTAGCAATACCTCAGGCAATTGATCTTGGGTGTTTTAAAAGGAGAGCAAATGGTTAGCTTTCTCATTCTTCATAATTTACTCCCAGCAGAAGGGGGAGATTCAGTTGTAGGATTATCTGTCTCAGGTACCAAAATAACATGACTATATACTATTCACCTCAGTTGGTTGGGGTGGGGGAGCATTCGATGCTCTCCCACAGGCAGCAAAATATTTGGGCCAGCCCTGCTCAGAGACTATTGTGCCAGCTGGCAACACATGTGCGATCCTCCTAACACAAGAGGCTCTGCAGACACCACCATAAGAACATAAGAAGAATTATGCTGGATCGGACCAAGGGTCCATCTAGAACAGCATTCTGTTTACACAGTGGCCAACCAGCTGCCCACGGGAAACCCACAAGCAGGACATGAGTGCAACAGCACCCTCCTTCCCATCTTCCCCAACAACTGGAATATATAGGCATACGTCCTCTGATACTGTCTGGAGGTAGCATAGCCATCAGGCCTAGTAGCCATGCTGGATGCATGGGGGAGGGTTTCCTGATCTGGGGGATAATTCATATGCACAAGACAAATTCCATGTGCTACTTGCAAGAAATGAGCAATTCATAGATATGTATTTGAATGCTTCCAATTATAAATGCTTATTATGTTTTTACTAATGATTTTTAATTTTTCAGCCAGCCACTAATTCACCATTTATTTTGAAGGGCTAAGAGAACAAGCTGAACTGCTGTGACAGATTTGGCTTGCTGCAAAGAGCAAGTTTAATGGTGTTTTAGAAAGACAACTGACAAACATTTTACTTCCATTAGCAAAATGAATAATGCCACACAGCTCAGTATATATATATATATATATATATATATATATACACACACACACACACTCACACACACATATACACACACACATATATATATATACACACACACACACACATATATATATATACTGTTTGTCTTCACAGACCAAAGAGGACAACATATCAGTAGCCTATATTCAGCACTTCCCATTTTATTCTTTAATAATTATATTTTTATTTTTACCATATTCTGTAGAATTCAGAACCCCTAATCATTACATTAGGAGCAAGGACAAAAGCAGATAATAGAGCAAATTATGGAAGGACTGACAAAATCCTGTTGGAAATTCATTTAGAGTACTGAAAACATAATTACCACTGATTACCAGTTTTTGTCTCTCACTTTGTGGCCATTTATTTATAATTTATTAATTTCAATATTCATTATGCCTTGATTATATTCTTCTTTTTTCAGGAAGAAACACAATTTCAAGTGCCCCTTTCCCCCTCTTCATTGTGTATATGCTGCAACTGAGTTTTTGACATGTTCTTGAATCCATTTGTATCTATCTACCCTGTCTCTTGAGGGTCTAGTTTGAAGTGATTATCTTGGGAGGGGGGGATGTTTAAGGGCACTTGGTTGAAAATCAGTCTCTGAATGACAGGAGCTTATTTAATGTGCTCCTAGCATCTGCTTTTCAAGACTCAATTGCATTTGTGAGATAGCCAATATATACTGTATGCATCAAAGTAGTCCCAAAGTCCAGTGTCTATAGTTTTAGGCTGCCTACTGTAAAACAATAAAATAAAAAAGAGTAAATTTCCTATTCCACAAAAATATTATTGTCCTTCAGTCTATTAAAATAATCCTTTCCAACTTGCCATAGTTCTGATCTGCACCACTTTCAACTATGCATAGGCTGCTATCTCAGCTGAGACAAGTTCATACACTGCCACTTAGGGCAGGATATTTTAAAGCCTTTAAAGGTGCAAGAAAAAAAAAAGGAAATAAAAAAGTCCTACAACTCTCAGCATTCCCCAGCAAGCATTTATTTCCTCTTCCTTCCCCATTTCTTGTTCCTTGTATGCCATGTCTTTTTAGATTGTAAGCCTGTGTGTAGGGTCTGTATTGTTTAACTGATCATTTGTATGCCGCTCTGGGACACTTTTTGGCTGAGGAGAGGAATAAAAATACTTTCAAATACTTTAATAGATAATAAATTGTAGGAGTTTTCTCTGTCTAAACATGCATAGGATTGCACCCTAAACTTAGTTATCTGTTCTATCTATACTGGTTCTCTCCACTGAATTTGGTTGATGTCGATGGGAGAGCATGTCATTTCATTTATTTTATTTCTATACTGCTCCATAGCCAAACCTCTTTGGGCGGCTCACAAACTATTTCCTCTTCATAGAATCATAGAATAGTAGGGTTGGAAGGGGCCTACAATGAACTTGAGCATGCTCTGGGAGAGAGCGGAGGACAGGAAGGCCTGGTGTGCCAGCTATGGTCCATGGGGTCATGAAGAGTAGGACATGACTTAACGACTGAACAAGGGGCCTACAAGACCATTGAGTCCAATCCCCTGGGGGATAGCAAATAGCATTTGCCTTTTTTGCAGCCACATCACATTGTTGACTCATATTCAGCTTGTGATCTACAATTCCAAGATCCTTCTTGCTTGTAGTGTTGGTGAGCCACGTATCCCCCATCTTGTATCTGTGCATTTGGTTTCTTTTTCCTAGGTGCAGAACTTGGCATTTATCCCTATTAAATGCCATTCTGTTGTTTTCTGCCCAGCACTCCAGCCTATCAAGATCACTTTGACTTTGTTTCTGTCTTCCAAGGTATTAGCTATCCCGACCAATTTTGTGTCATCTGCAAATTTGATCAGCATTCCCTGCACCTCCTCCTCCAAGTCATTAATAAACATGTTGAAGAGCATTGGGCCCAGGACTGAGCCCTGCAGTACCCCTCTCGTTACCTCACCCCAGTTTGAGAAGATCCCATTGATAAGCACGAGTCCGATTCTGTAGCCAACTGTGGATCCACCGGGTCATTGTTTCATCTAGCCCACTTTGAGCTAGTTTGCTCATCAGGATATCATGGGGCACTTTGTCAAAAGCTTTGCTGAAGTTGAAGTATATTATGTCCACAGCATTCCCACAGTCTACAAGGGAGGTTACCCAATCAAAAGTGAGATCAGATTAGTCTGGCAGGATTTGTTCTTGACAAATCCATGTTGGCTTCGAGTAATCACTGCATTGTTTTTAAGGTGCTTACAGATGGATTGTTTTATAATCTGCTCCAGAATTTTCCCAGGAACTGATGTCAGACTGACTGGTCTATAGTTCCCAGATTCCTCCTTTTTACCCTTTTTGAAGATAGGGACAACATTATCCCTCCTCCAGTCATCTGGCACTTGACTTCACCCATCCTCCATGATTTCTCAGAGAGAATACATAGTGGTTCTTCTGCCAGTTCCTTTATTACTCTAGGGTGCAGTTTATCTGGCCCTGGAGATTTGAACTCATTCCAAGTAATTAGGTGTTCCTTGACCATATACCTATCGATCTTAAGCTGCAGTCCTGCCCCTTCAGCCTGTACTTTGCCTTTGCCGGGGTGTGTGTGTGTGTGTCATAGACCCTCTTGGAAGAAGACTGAGCCAAAGTAGGAACTGAGCATTTCTGCCTTTTCTTTGTCATCTGTTATCATTTTGCCATCCTTATTTAATAGCTGAACCACCATTTCTTTCCTCTGTCTTTTATTATGCACGTAGCAGAAGAAAACATTTTTGTTGCTTTTAGCATCCCTTTTGGAGTGTTTTTAATAAGGATTTACCCAAATTTGGAAATTTCTTAATATTCAAGATAGAACAAGCTTCAGATTTTAGAAATGTGAATGCAGGAGAGAGTGAAACTGACAAAATTGCCCATCCCTGCCCTCTCAAGTAGATGGTAACACAGGTGACTTAGGAAGGGGGAAACTGGTAATCAGGCCTGTCCTTTCTGTGAGTGGAAATCCATTCATGGGATCATTGAAAATAATCCATTGTCTTTGGCATGGTCATGATCACTTCACCATAGTTTTCTAAACAATGCCATTGTCAGGAAAATGGCCCAAGAGAAGACCTGAGAGCCAATGCACACAATCAAAGTTTGCCTAGGGATGGGTGAGAATTTAATTTCAGTTTGGTTTCTGATAAGAATTTATCACAATTTTCAAAGTTGTCCATACTTGACACAGAGTTTAGGATTTTAAAAAATCCAGATGTGAAGGAACCAGATCTGACAAATTCATCCATCCAGGCCCAGGAGTTTGTGTGCTTTGCTCTTAAAAGTCTGGTTCTGAATCCATGTGTATGTTTATGGTGATGAATTAGGGTTGCCATCTCTCTATTTTTCTGACAGACTCCTCACCTTATTATTTTAATAATAATATTTTTGTGCAATTGTTATATTCTTATTGTATTTTAATGAATTGTTTTAATGTTTTAATTGTAACTTGCCTTGAGTGCCATTTTTTGGTAGAAAGGTGGGTACACATAAAATAAATAAATAAATTGTAATAAGAATTTACCAACATCCACAAAGTTCATATTCAGGAGAGAAAGAACTTGAGATTTTTTAAAACAATCAAATGTAGGAGAAAGCGAAACTGACAGATTCACCCATCCCTATTTTTTCCCTAGCATGATTTCAAGCACATCAGGTATATTTTCCCTGATATGCTACTTTACTATGATTTTTTTTTCCCTTGCAGGGTAGCTTTCAAAAATGTAACTCCCAATTCCCATATATAGCCTGAAGTAGTGAACTCCAAGAAAAGCTATACCACTGCTACAAACTTGCCCTGAGCTGGGTAAGAAAGCATAGCTGTAATTCAAATGCCACACCATGCCTACAGTTTTAAAACCTTGTTTAAGGTAGTTCAGATCTAAGGTCTTGTAAACTCAGAGCTAAGGTCTTGCATGAGACATGTCTTTAGACCTGTACTCTCTAGTAACCCAGAATTAACAGTTCCTTAATTCCTAATTGCTCCTTAACTTGTTAATTAATTCATTTTCTAGTAAGCTAAGCAGTAGATGCCTTGACTGGAATTTACAAAGCAGAATAATGTTTTAGTCTTCTACTGCTTAAAGAATGACAATATGAAATATCTGCAATATTTTGGATTTTACCATACATTTAGAGACAGAAGGATTCCTAGGATGAATGCAAAGTATTTATGTATTTATTTGATTGATTGATTTGATTTATACCCCACCCTTCTACCAAAAAATGGACTCAAGTTGGCTAATGTTAAGAGAAATATTCTGCTGTGTGTGTGTGTGTGTGTTTTAAACTAGTTATGTAGAATAGGGGCATTTGATATTGAGCAGACTCTGTATTTCTCTCTTTTGAATTTTCAAGAGTCAATATATATATTTCCCAAAGTGTGGCCCATGAAAAAGACTAACTGATCTGTGAGTGACTGTTTACAGATGACTTGGAAATACCAGCATCTAAGGATTCTGGCTATGTAAAACCTATATGCATTACGGATGGACAAAACAGTTTCAGTTCCAGTCCAAATCACCTTCACATGGTCATTCCTAAATGTATTTCATCTCATTTCTGCAGTGATCTGTGTTTGTTTTTAATCTGCACACAAACAAAATCACATTTACTATATTTTGTTTTTTTTAAACAAAATGTTTCCTCTCAAAATACACATTTCTGAATGTATTTTGATACCTTTTATGCCAATAACTTCAAACATTTCAGAAATGCAAAAGGTAGTAAATGACTAAGTTCCAATCTATATGTTAGTCCAGAAGCTGTGGGTAAAGTAATTTCATCTTGGAACCTGGAATTCACAAAGATCAAATTCCTTCACAGTACAATCCTATATGCATGTCTACTCAGAAGTAAGTCTCATCAAATCCAGTGGAACTTACTCCCAGTTAAGCATGTATAGGATTGCAACATCAGTTGCCATAATATATAGGGGTAGGATGCTTGTTTTTTTTCCCCCTTATGGTGTTACATTTGTATCATCCGTGTCATTTAACAAATTAGGTAGGGCAGGGATCAAAGTTTTAAATATTCAGCCAGACAAATGACTTGCTTAGACAGAATAGAAAACATTTTAGAAAAGAATCCAGAATAGAAACTCATATCATGGCATTATAAAGAAAACTTTACCTAAGTTGAAACTGTAATTTCACCTCACATCTTATTCTTTGTTATTAAAAGTACAGCTTAAAAAAGAACATTCTATGCAAGCTATAAGGGGAAACCAAGGGCAGAATCCAGCTAGGGATGTATGGATAGTGTTAGATCCATTCCATCTGTGTTTCATGGATTGTCAGGCACCTTTCGTTCTGTTGTCTGCCCATCTACAGAATCATATTTTTTTTTGGTTTCCCAATTTGTACAAATTCACACATGAGAAAATGCACAAATTCCCCCCAAATGCACATTTTAATGCTAAAGCCTCTGGAGGAAATGTGAATTTTTGGCTGGGATTTTTGCATGTCTTTCAACAACAAAATTTGCACATAATTCAGGAAAGTTAAAGAACTGGTCCTCAAGTCTGTGAAATCTGCCCGACAGGGGAAAAGCTGGTCCGGTGTGGAATCGACAGGTCAGATGCATGAAAATCCAAACTCATTTGGTTGCACTGCAGATTTTTCTGACATCCCTAAACCCCACCAGTTCTCTTACGCCTCACCAATTCCATCACACAAGCAGCCCCATGTATATATACTTGCCATCTGAGGATAACATTCATGTATCTGAGGAAGTGGACTCTGGCCTAGGGATGCTGGAGAAATTCAAGATGGGCTAAAATGAACTCGTATTTCCAAGAGTCCAACCTGCAGAATCCGCTGCAGAGCAACCCCCTCAGGCCACGCGGAGTCCGTAGACTTACGGATTTTTTTTTTTTACTTTCCCGAAATGTAGGCATATAATTTCGTAGGAAAATACGTAAGTTTCTGCTGAGGAAACATTGAATGGAATGGGGGACAATATGCTAAATGTTAGATCCTAAGGTAAATTATGTAAACACTTACGTAAATGCTTACATAATTATTGCATACTTTTCCGCATGGCAAAAAATATATATTTGCATTCGTCTGTGGGCAGATGACAGAACAAAAGGCACCTGACAATCTGCAAAACACAGAAGGAGCAGATTTTGTACATCCCTACTCTGGCCTATGAAAGCTCTTCTGTCATAGTGAATGTGGCAGTCCTTAACGTTCCACAAGGCTCTTTGCTGTTTTATTTTGCTGCAACTGACTGACACAGTTAGTGAAAATGGAAATGTTGCTTGACTTGATTTTGGAATGTTTGGATGCTCACTAAAAAAATGTCACATGAGGAATCTTTTCATCATCACACTGATTAAAAGATTGATATTTGTTAGCCAATCTGAAAGCTGCTTTGGTCCAAATAATTTTAATTAGCAGTTCTACCTTCGCTAGCACCCATTAAGAGTGGGTAATTGACTGCACCAGTAATGAAGCATTCTAAAGATGCTAAAACAAACAGCAAGGTTAATTATCTGGCAGTAATGTTGCATAGGAAAGTGCAGAATTGGCCATCCTGCCATTCAGTTCCCCTGCTATACCCGTGCAGAACATTTAACACAGCAAAAAAGGAGACCAGCAGAATGCACTGAAACTGACAGAAAATATGACTTATTAAATGTGTTAGATTCAACTATTACATTTTATTAATATATATTCCTTCCCTCTTAATTGACAAATGAATTTTTAAAGTGTGTTTATATACCAGTTATAGCTGACAGCAAAGATGTATTTCGATTACCGAGTCCAGAAGGTTTATATTACCTAATATATAATCCCACAGCGGATCTGATATTTTTATTTTCACTCACTTTCTGTTTTCACCTTTGCACCTTCCTGGCAATAAATCCACTTGCAGAAAATTATCTGATAGATTGGGGTGTGCTTTTTAAATAAATGTGCTGACAAGGTATTCATTTAAGTCCATCCCTATTGCTTCGTATTAAAAATGAGGATGATTTATTTGCTATTGGAGAAGTAACTTGTTTCCTGTTTCCAATTACTGGCAATTTTATTTTATTTTCATTTTAAGTGAATTATTAAAAATAAAAATGCATTGAGCCAGGTTTGTTTCAACTTTAAGTTAAGAAAATGGCAGCTGTTGTTGCTGTGTGTGTATCGGTGGGGGGAGGTCTTTTTCTGCAGCACACTACTACACATAGTATTACAGATTTGCAAATATAAAAGCTTGATTCATTAGACAGCAAGGTTATTCCTGCTTTAATTTAAACCTCTCTAAATCCAAGAGTCTTCTATTTTATGCCAGGCTTCCACAATTAAGTTTGGCTGTAGTCGGAGATCAACCTAATATAGTAGGCTGGCATTCCAATGCATGCATTAACTTTAAAAAGCTTTCTTTCACTTATTATTTGTGAGTGAACTTTCAAACACATTTGCACAGAATGGTGGTTGGGAGTCTAATAAACATATCCTGTTTATTAAATGGCAAAGGCGCAGCTGCTCTGACACCATTTCAAATGCCCAGGAGAGTTGGATGAATATCAAAAGGTTGAAAGAGTGAGGCTGAAATCCTATACATGTTTACTTGGGAGTAAGCCCCACTGAAAACTATGGGACTTATATGTCTGCGTAAATGTGCATACAATTGTGCTGTAAGTGAAGCTTTGATATGTACCTGCCCATATCCCTTTGGTAAGGAAGACATGCCGAAAATCTTGTGAGGATTGCTTAAAATGTTAATATTTCTCACGTAATGTGTAGGAATGGTCAACAATATAATCAGGCTAACCTTTCCCTGTTTATTTATCCTACAAATATATTCTGTGTATGGGGGAAAAAAACAAAGCAGCATAATGTTTTAAAAAACAATTGTTTCTATTTGAATGTTGTCCAAACCCCAAATCACTGTTAGGCTCCAAACCTTTTCAGTAAGTTTACTTCCATTACTAAGGTCCAGTTCCCATGTTTAATTTTAGATCTCAAGACTGTCCAGTTTTGTATGGCAAATACTTCATGTGGTGATACCTAGGTTTAGGGCACAATCCTATG
Organism: Heloderma suspectum; assembly: GCF_057233095.1. NCBI lineage: Eukaryota > Metazoa > Chordata > Lepidosauria > Squamata > Helodermatidae > Heloderma > Heloderma suspectum. The sequence continues at coordinate 52,884,872 of NC_139460.1, read as the reverse complement.
CATGTCTTGTCTAGACAGAGAAAAATCCTACAAATCCTGGTATTCTCCAGCCAGCCATGCTGCTGGGGAATGCTGGGAGTTGTAGGCCTTTTCTCTGTCTAAACATGCATAGGATTGTGCTCTTATAGTCTTAAAATGCCATAAATGCATTACCCCTTTTTGGTACATGTATATTTCATTCTAGATTCCACCTTATCATGGGGTTTGGTGATGTCGCTTAGATGAATAAGAGTGAAGGGGATAAATCATCATGAGTATGACAGCAGAATAGGCAATGTTTGCTGTTGTCATTGTGAACACATCAATACATTATTATCCATATACAGTGGATTCATTGAAAGAAGAGATGGGCAAGCTCTCCTAAGCTCATGTTGGATTAACTTGGAGCTTATCTAAATTCTTCTGAAAAACAATTGGAAGAACTATCAATTTCCCAAGCCAATCTGACCCTCTCCTATCCCAAAAGTTCCAACCTAGTATCCCTCACCCCTGCCATATATTCCCCCTTCCCTTCTTTACTCTGAACCTGCAAGCAGCAGTGGGAGGAGAAGTGGCAGGTGCATGGGGAGAAGAGAGGAGGCAGATTTTCCATTGTCTCCCTCTTCATTCCTCTAGCACAGGGCAGTGGGAGAAGTCCCATGGGATCATGGGAGATAGATTTCTCCCAAGCATTACTGCAATTGCAAGTATTCCTTGGGAGAACTACATTGCCCACAGGGATCTCTGGAGAGCTACATTTCCCAGATGGGTTCCAGTGTCCTAATCAGTGCATCAGAGCAATGAAGCAAGAGAGCTAGAAAGGACAGATTTTGCTCCTTTTCCCATCACTTCAGCTTCTGCTGTCACTGTCACTTGCCAGATAAAGGAAGGCGAGACTATTATTGGGGGCTTGTAGTGAGGGCTTCTGGGAATGGTACATGGTGGTTGGGGGGGAGGTCTGTCAGGGACAGTGGGAGGGAAGCCAGGAATTCTTCTCTTGCTAAGATGTTGCTCACACCCAAGCTTGGAGAAGTTCACCAGCATCTCAAATAGAGAGCAAGGTAGAGTTTGATGAGGCAACCAGAATTTTTGAATCAGGACTCAAGAAGGCATACATATCTGTGTAAAACATAAGTAGGGAACCTGTGGCCATTCAGATGTTGCTGGACTCCACCTCCCATCAGCCCCAGCAAACATGGCCAATGGCCATGGATGCTTGAAGTTGTAGTCCAACAGGATCTGGAGGGCCACAGATTTCCTACCCCTGAAGTAAAGTGTATTATTATTATTATTATTATTATTATTATTATTATTAACATTTCTATACCACCCCATAGCCAAAGCCTTCTGGGTGGTTTACAGAAGTTAAAACATTAAATACAATATAAACAAAATTAAAAGCCTTTACATATAAGCCCACATACAATATAAGCAAACAGCATATAGCTAAACAGAACTTTGAACAGTCATAACTAAGGACATATCCAGGACCAATTAAAACTCATCATGTGCTGCCAAATGCCTGGAAAAAAGATAGGTCTTAACCTGGTGCTGGAAAGATTATAATGTTGGCACCAGGCAGACCTCACTGGGGAGTTTATTCCACAGTGTAGGCAGAACAGCAGTGCGGTTACCAGTTGCCACATCCCAAGAGAAGGCTGATAACATTCTCTTTCATTTTCTCCTTTTGCATCATTCTGCTAAATTCCAGCATTTTTTTTAGCTGCTTAAGCCATCAGGATTTCTCTCACAAGGCCTTTTACATGCATACATACCAACTGTTGCTTCCTCAGAGCTCACTCGCAGTGAATGAAATACCTGGGGGAAATCTTCATGCTTTAGTTTCAAATGGCAAATATGACATGTCCTGATCCAATGAGAATTACTACAGGCCTCCTCTCTAAAATGAGAAACAAGAATGAGTCCAATTTCAAGGAACAGAGGGAAGTGTCCACATAACAGTGGCTTTGCGACACCATAAACTGGTTGTGAAACATCTTTTAAAAAAATCAAAGTCCAAATCAGAATGCTAAACCAAAGACACTTTACCTATAAGCACACTCAGCCTGGGCACTCTGAGAATCAGCATCAATAATAAGTAAGTAAATATTTACAGTATCTTTCTTATATATAGCAAAGCCTGGATTTAGATAGGCCTGTTTCTCTTTCTTCCCTTTTCTTCCAAGCAGTCAAGATTTCCTAGAGGGCTCTGAGCAAAAATACATCCTTGACAAGAAAGCAGTACAAAGATCTAAATCAGTACTGCCAAAACTCTGCAGCAAACACAGACTACTACGGACCAAACTAGATGTGACAATACCCGTTTGTCACCATGTGTCTGACTCTGAATTGGTTTCCATTTCTAGTGAACCTCTACTAAATGAGGCATGGAAGATTAAAAGCACACAATGGATAGATGGGAGGCAGAATGCAAACCTTTCCCTTGTCCATGTTGCCCTCCTCCTCAAACTACTTTAAAGAAGCAGCAGCAGCAGCAGCTGTTTTCCTCCTGGTAGGACCTGTGGCAAGCCTTAAACTCTGCCAGGAGAAAAATGGCTTTTAAACAGCAGTTTTGGGGCAAGGCAGGCAGAAGTGTTCAGCTCCATCTGCTGCTTGCCCATATTATGATTTAAATCTCCCAGATTCCTTCCCTGCTTTACAGGGATATGACACAACCTGGACTGGGTTGTGGCCGTGTCACATGTACTTCTAGCATAAGGATTCAATAGATAGAAACCTTCATATTCTAATGATTGCTTCCTTGGCGTATTCAGCTCCCCATTTTAAAGTTTGGGACCTGCTCCTCATTCCCAGTCTCAAAAGAAATATGGAAAAAGGCATTTTGAAGTCCATAACTGGATACAGAACTCAGCAGGGCTTAGCCTTAGGTCTGGTTTTAATGCAAGGTTGGTCAACCTGTGGCACAGAGAACAAGATGTTACCATGTGGATCCACAGTGGATCCACAGTTGGCTACAGAATCGGTGGATCCACAGTTGGCTACAGAATCGGACTCAAAGAGTGCTTATCAATGGGACCTTCTCAAACTGGGGAGAGGTAACGAGTGGGGTACCACAGGGCTCAGTCCTGGGCCCAGTGCTCTTCAACATTTTTATTAATGACTTGGAGGAGGAGGTGCAGGGAATGCTGATCAAATTTGCAGATGACACAAAATTGGGAGGGATAGCTAATACTTTGGAAGACAGAAACAAAATTCAAAGCGATCTGGATAGACTGAAGCGCTGGGCAGAAAACAACAGAATGACATTTAATAGGGACAAATGCCAAGTTCTGCACCTAGGAAAAAGAAACCAAATGCACAGTTACAAGATGGGGGATACGTGGCTCAACCACACTACAAGCGAGAAGGATCTTGGAATTGTTGTCGATCACAAGCTGAATATGAGCCAACAATGTGATGTGGCTGCAAAAAAGGCAAATGCTATTTTGGGCTGCATTCATAGAAGCATCACTTCCAAATCCCGGGAAGTACTAGTTCCCCTCTACTCAGCACTGGTTAGGCCTCATCTGGAGTACTGTGTCCAGTTCTGGGCACCACACTTTAAGAAGGATGCAGACAAACTGGAGAGGGTTCAGAGGAGGGCAACAAAGATGATCAGGGCACTGGAAACAAAGCCCTATGAAGAGAGACTGAAAGAACTGGGCATGTTTAGCCTTGAGAAGAGAAGACTGAGGGGAGATATGATAGCACTCTTCAAGTACTTGAAAGGTTGTCACAGAGAAGAAGGCCAGGATCTCTTCTTGATCATCCCAGAGTGCAGGACACGGAAGAATGGGCTCAAGTTGCAGGAAGCCAGATTCCAGCTGAACATCAGGAAAAACTTCCTGACTGTAAGAGCAATACGACAATGGAACCAATTACCTGGGGAGGTGGTGGGCTCTCCCACACTGGAGGCCTTCAAGATGAGGCTGGACAGCCATTTGTCAGGGATGCTCTGACTTGGATTCCGGCATTGAGCAGGGGGTTGGACTCGATGGCCTCGTAGTCCCCTTCCAACCCTACTATTCTATGATTATATGATTCTATGATTCTATGTGTCCTCATCTGCAGACGGTGGGGGATTCATGTGGACAGAAGGAACACAACTTTTGAGTCTTGAGCCTAAAATCACACTGTCTGGATCTGTGCGACCACTTGGGGAAAAGTAAGGTAACTAAGGGAGCAATCCGAAGGCCACTAGACACTACTTAAAGGGCCATAGGATTTTGGGGTTCTGGGAACTGAGGTTGGAGCCAGGGCTTTGAACACAGTTCCCAGAAACCATGCTCCCCTAACCCCTCATAGCTGGAGCAGTTTTCTCCATGCGGCTATTTATTTATTTATTTATTTGTTCAATTTATAACCCACTTGTATATGAATACTCTAGGTGGCACATACATTTAAAAACAATTTAACAAAAAAAGTTAAACAACACAGCTTAAAAAACAGTATATGAGAGTCAGCAAAAGGAACAAGAGTTCTAAAAAGGGAAGGCCTGCTGGAATTATAGAGTCTTTAATGCCTGCTTAAAGACCTTCAACGAGGTCAGCAGGCACATTTCAACCAGCAGGTCACTCCAAACATGAGGGGCAGCAAAGGAAAAGGTTCCCTTGTGCGTGGCTGCCAGTCTTACATTAGGCAGTGGCAGCAGAGAGCCCTCAGAGGACCTTAGGTGGGGGCCTGGGATGTAGGCAAGAAGGCTATGTCTCCGCACTCAGAAGCGGAGTGCAGAGATGGGGAAAAGGGGGTGGTCTGAGGGACGGGGAGGAGAGGAGGCTGTGGAAACTGCTTTACACAGCTTCCTATGCACTGCACAGCCTCCTTCCTTCCCCTTCCCTGAAGCTGTGGCTAGAGAGCAGAAATCTGCTGTCTAGCAAAAAATGGAGGGTGGTTGGAGTAAGAAAGCAAGGATTGCCTCCATGCTGCATTGGATACTCTGAAGCCTCTGACTTTGGCCTATTTATCACAATAGGATTGCACCCTTTAACTGCGAACTCTCTCTGTCTCTGTCTCCGTGTGTGTGTGGGGGGGAGGAGTCTAATACAAAAATTGGGAGGAGGGCAAAGAGGCTTGTCTTTAAGCGCTGAAGAGTAATGTGTGCTGCAGATGGGAACTTTGTCCTCTTGTGCTGGACTACATGGGTTATTCTTCTAAAACTCTGTGATGGGGAACTGGGGCCAGTGAAGCCTTAACCGGTCCCTTCAGCCACATACACTGTGAGGCTTTCGCTGAGAGATTGTATTTATTTATTTATTATTTTATTTAAAACATTTGTATCTCACCCTATATCATTAAGATCTCAGGGTGGCGTACAGATAAAATCCATTTAAACAGTATAAAACAATAAATAATTTAAACAGCTTAAAACATATTAAACCATTAAACAAGCTAATACCAATTAAAATCTGAAACAATAAAACAGTTAAAACAGTGTGCTACTTTAGGAAATGCATTTAGCCATGAAAGACTTTGGTAAAAAGCCATGTTTTTACTTGGTGCCGAAATGAAACCAATGTCTGTGCCAGTCGGGCTTCCGGGGGGGGGGGCATTCCACAACCAGGGTGCCACAGCAGAGAAGGCCCCTTCCCATGTCCCACCATAGTGTATGTCCCGCACTGGTGGGATGCAATGGAGGGCCCCTCGAACAGAACTCAGTCTTTGGGCAAGCATATATAGGGAGAGGCACTCCCCCAAATATCGAGCGAGCTTCCAGGCTGTTTCGGGCTTTAAATGTCATCAACAAAACCTTGAATTTCGACCAGAAGCATATTGGCAGCTAGTGCAATCCCTTTAAAACTGATTTTTATGATTTTTATAAGATGTTCCAGTCAGCAGTGTAGCTGCTGCATTTTGCACACGTTGTAACTTCCAAGTCAGCTTCAAGGGCAGCCCCACGTAAAGTGCATTGCAGTAGTCTAATCAGGAAGTTACCAGTGCATGAACTACTGTGGCTAAGTTATCCCTGTCCAGGAAAGGCTGTAGCTGGCAGATCAGCTGAAGCTGGCCCCAAGTACTCCAGGCTACGGAGTCTACCTGGGGCTCCAGTGAAAGGGATGGATCTAGGACTACTCCCAAGCTATGCACCTACTCCTTCAGGGGGAGTGCAACCCCACCCAGAACAGGCTGCTTACCCAATTTCTGCTCAGCATCCATGCAAACGGACATTTTTTGTGCAAGATGGGGCTCTGAATTCTCTTAGATCTACTGTTTGCACTGGAGATCTACACAGCAGTGGCTGTAAAGGTTCATTCCAGCCATTGAAATGAACCTTTATGGCCACCTGTGCAAACAGTAGATCTACAAAATACAGAGCCCCATCTTGTGCAAAAATAGAGGCTCATCAAAAAATGAGAGCCCAGCGACTTGCCCCGTGCTGCTCACCAGGTCGGGTAAGTAGCAGGGGTTCAGTGAGCGGTGTGCTGGGTGGGCAGGGGGGGGGTTGTCCATCTCTAAGTGCAAGGGGCTAGCTCTCGATCCTTGGAAAAAGAAAAAAGGATTCCCCTCATGGTTGATAAACTACAACCAGCTGCCCTGTGTCTGTGATTAGAGTGAGGGTTTATTGAGCAGGAAGAACAACAGAATAAGCAGGTCTAATATGGCATCCCCTCATTTTATAAATTGAGCACTGCCTGTGCATCACCCCCACTCTCTTTGATCGTGACTCAGGCCTCATCTGAGGCACTAAGCATGGATACTTGCCATTTGGGGGACTGCCTACCTGCCTCACTGAATGGTATCTAACATGGTTGCTTTTCCCCTCTGAGCTGAAATGAACATTCACAGCTGAAGAATGAAAAAGGGCTGCTGTGAAATAAAATTGTTGCGGGAGGCAAAAGCAAGTGAAAGATTTATATTCTTTATATCCCAATATGAGGTCTGTGTTTAGGAACTTACTACTACTTTCTCTGTAGTCTCTCTTCTCCCACCTCCTTAAACAGCATGATTTCCAGAAACCACATTGAGAACTGAAAGAATTCCAAACATAAAAAGCCCAAAGTCCTCTTCCTATGGATTGCTCACATGTTGAATCAATGCATGAATGGGCCAACAAGTCTTCTTCTGCTAGTGCACACTCTGGCACTACATACATACAATTGCAGCCGGGAAGCTATTCTGTGTATAGATGTATGTATGCAGCATGCATAAAGACTGGTATGTGATCTGGAACCTCAATTATGCGGGGTTCTAAATGACGTGGAAGCCTCTGCATGTAGAGCTGTTCATGCAGAGGATTCCCTGCTGCAGATGTCCAGGCTGTGTGCATGGGCCTTAGGGGCAAGCCGGCCTGTGCAATGTTAGGTTCAGGGGTAGTCGCTGCAGTCGATTCAACATGTCTCCAGTTCTTAGGGAGAGAGGTCAAGTCTTTATCACATCTGTAGTTTAAGGCTTTGCTTTGAGAAAGTGCAACAGAATCACTGTATTAGCCTGATCCTGGGCATGTTTACTTAGAAGTAAGTCCCATCAGGATCATGCTGTAATTTTGTAAGCATAAAGCTGCAATCCAGTGCTTGGGCTGTGAGTAGCAGTCTGAAGTAAGCCAGGCAGATGTCAAGATCAAAAAGCAAATCAGAAGCAGAGGATAAAAAAGTGGGCGGGGTGGGGGTGGGGTTGGGGTGTCTCCATGAGTGATTTACTCTGGGCTGCCTGCAGTTGGAGGTTGTTAGGAATAGATGATGTTGTGGCCATCCAGTAGCCACCCTGGAGCTTATCAGGGAAAAAACGGATTTCCTTAGACTGCTTAAAGTCCAATTCTTTTCCTTAAGTCGGGTTTTTCACAGGATAGTTGCTGTCTGCCCCAACCCCTGCATTGACCTCAGGTATGCTTGCCCTGCCCAGGGGTGTGCCTTTCACCATGACCCCAGTCAAGGGGTGTTTCCTGTCCCTGCACAAACCAATTTGTCTAATCAGAAGTAATTCCAACTGTGGGCAATGAGGCTTGTCCCCTGAATGCGCACATCAGAATTTGCAGAGATCCCCCTACCCCATTTGAAATAGTGCATTTTAAAGCACTAATTTCCTAAACGCTGAAAGGCACTTTCTCTAAGCTGTGATTCTCCATTGTTTGGTTTATTGCCATTCAGAAGTAACTACTTCCACCTTTGATCATCCCAATCCTGTGCAGCATTGGGTTAGAAAGGGGGCTGGTTTCCCATCTGTTTCACCTCTGTGTCTTTCCCAGCACAAACCTGTGTCTGTCTGCTAACTCCCATTGTGATCAATGAGGCTTGTCCCCAAACTGCACTCTCCCGAGATTCCCATGAATCAAAATAATGCATTTAGTGAGACTTAATGTTGAATCCTCAAAGCTCTGATTTATCGCAGCAGGTCAGCTAGAACACAGTGTTCCTTTCACGATTGTCGGGGGGGCAGGCAGAGAGAAAGAGAATGATTTATGTGGATACAGGGGAGGAAACAGCCCAGGATTTTATCAAAGGAGAACAGGAGGAGAGCCTGGGAGGGGGAGCCTCTCTTATTGGTTGAGCAGCCCATGCCAGTCAGATGACATTCACTTCAACCCCCCTCTCCACCCAAAAGTATGTTCTGTGAAGTGACTGTGATACACTTGCTCATGGAGACCTGCACAGACCAAAGCCAGCTCCTTGAAAAGTCCGAGTAAGCCTCGATTAGCTCCTCCTTCTATTTCCTTCCATTGTCATGGAGAAACCCTCAGGATCAAGGAGCATATGTGGAGTCAGGAGCACAGCACAAACAAGAAGTCAGAACTGGCAAACAACCAAGTCAAAAACACAGTAGGGCTCAGGAAGACTTTGTTGCTACATCAAGGCTCAACTGGAACAGGAAACCCTTTGTTTACTCCTTCCTCTCCAGGAGGATTGATAGCCAGCCTGGGTAGTCTGGCAGTCAGTTCTCTACCTGAAAGTACTTCATTGAGAGGCTGCCACCTGCAGTTATTGGGTTACCACAATGAGAAGCTCTCCGCAGGTCAGAGAGAGAGAGAGAGAGAATGTTTTTAGTCCCATTTCACTTTTTGTTTGGCTCTGTCCACCCCTAGTATGTGGTCTCAGACCACTTTCTCCAATGAAATGGGGCATGAATGGTTTAGTAACACAATCATGGTAATGGAGTCCTTCTTTCCATGAAAATGTCCTCATGGAACATTGAGGATGGATGTCCTCATTTTTTTCCCTTCTATCTGAAGTCCCAAAAATGCAAAATCTATTTATTGGATTGTGGCTTTTGTTAACCTTACTGTTGGGAGTCCATCTTATGAGTGTACTGTAAAGTAACTTCCATCAGGCAGATGATATCAACGAATTGGACTTCTTTTGTCACTTATATTTCATTTTCAGAAGTAGTAAGACTGAATTCAATTCACATTTGAGATCTTCACTGTTATTTTTGTTCATGCAGGGGAAAAAAAAAATACTTTATCCCAAATATAGTCTTCATTTCAGTGCAAAAACTCACACAATGTGACTATTTCCACACTTTTGCTCCAGTGTGGAGTAAAAGTCCATTCACTACAGTTTATTTATTTATTTATTTATTGCATTTATACCCCACCTTTTTTCCTCTTGCAAGGAACCCAAGGCGGCTTACACTATCCTCCTCCTCTCCATTTTATCCTCACAACAACAGCCCTGTGAGGTGGGTTGGGCTGAGAGTCTGTGACTGGCCCAAAGTCACCCAGTGAGCTTCCATGGCCGAGTGGGGACTAGAACCCAGATCTCCTGGGTTATAAAAAAGATAGGAGTTTAGATAGATTGGTTGGGGAGGAGAGGGAGGTAATTTGCCTTCAGAGGGAAGCTATTTGCCTCTGATCAGACCAGGTGAGTAGCAATAAAAAAGAACAACAAAGAATTGGCCATCTGGTGCCCATGTATTTAGCATTCCCAACTCATTTCTTAGTAGATAAGTTGGAATCATCATCAACAGGTGGCATATATGGCTGCCAACAAGAATGCCAGTTTCATTCAGGTAAGATAATTACCAGCCTTTGGGCAATTAGAGATTTTAGTTACTAGGAGACTCATGTTTGAGTTATCATTGCCCGCCCACCTGTGCAGTATAGCTTAACTCCAACCTGAGGTATGCTCTTTTTTTCAGCTATTATCATTTTCAGTTTAAATGGGAAATAATCTGACCTATCTTTTCAACAGTATGGCACATTGAATTATTTGTTTCCATTAGCAATGAAGATGATTTGTAAAACTTGGAGTCTTGATCAAATTCATGTCCTTGGGTTTGGGAGGTTTTGTTGTTGTTTAGTAAAGCATTTAATTATTATGCAGCAAACCTACTATCTGTTATTCCATTAAGACAAATTCAGGATATTTCCAGCAACACTGATACATTTGGGATGCATAATGATTTTAAAGCTGGCTAACATATGACAATTAGTCCAAAATTGGCTCCCACGTGGATTTCATTTTACTATCTCTGAAGTGAAGTAAAAAGTAATTACTGCACTTAAAGAATAACATTAATTCCTTCAAATTAATGTACATGAAAATGGTACTGTCTTCCTTATGTGATAAGTAATTTTTCAGGGCAACTTGCAATTTATATAAAGCTTTGCTTTTTGTTGGCCTGAAGCCTTAGTTCAGACTGAGATTATTTCCTGCAGTCAGAACAGATTTTAGTTCTTTTATTCTCATTATTTCATTTACTTTTAAGTGGCTGTAGATAAATACATGAATGGATCAGTCAAGGAAACTTGACTTTCCAATTGAAATGCTTCTCAAAGTAGATTCAGATAACAATCTAGAATGGCTAGGTAGAAACGTGGATTGTGTGTAATTGTGTATAAAAACAAGGGCAGAATTCATGCTCGACAGAAGCTGTAATCCTTGGTCCTTTTTGCTCTGAACTGGTCCTACTGATTTGATGAAGACAGTGTCATAGTAAGCAGATTGAGAACTGCTGCATACAGTTTAGGAACTCTCATTACCTTAAATAGGCTCGAGCTAAGACCACACACATTTGAGTCTGTGTGGCTAAGCCTCTTCATTTTTTTTCTGACGCCTCAGTAGACTAATCATGGTCTGTCCTCAACATCTTGGATGTTAAAATTGTTCTGTTCCTGCCTTGCCAGGGCAAAACAGTAATGACATGAGAGACATGTGAATGGATCTCCTGACATTTTTTTTTTCTTTTGCGTAGCCTTGGAAGTAATGCAGACTGGGACTAGGGAAGTATAGGCAACTTGTGGTAGACCAGAATTTGCTCAGTTCATACCTCCCAAATTCAAATATAGACTCGAATGCTTTCTGCAGCCGAAGTCCACACATTTCTGAGCTCACAATTTGATTTGCGGGCAAAAGAAAAGTGTGCTCAATAATACGTACATTTGAAAAGTACACATGAAAAAGGTGTGTACTTTTGAAAAATTTGCACTAGCATGCTTTAATCAATGGGACTTTTAAAAAGTACATACAAAGGGCCCAGGCACAGCAGGGAAAACATATACTGTAGACACTCATATACCTGTATCTTTTCCCTTCTGCAGCTAGTAGCAACTTCAAGGGGGGGAGAGATTTAGGGTCAGGACTTTAAGAACATAAGAGTCATGCTGGATCAGACCAAGGGTCCATCTGTCCCAGCATTCTGTTCACACAGTGGCCAACCAGCTGTCGACCAGGAACAAGTGCAAGAGCACACTCCTGCCCATGTTCCCCAGCAACTGGTGTACACAAGCTTACTGCATCTGGTGCTGGAGGTAGCGCATAGCTTCAGGACTAGTACCCACTGATAGTCTTCTCCAGGTATTGATCTAACCACCCTTTAAAGCCACCCAAATTGGTGACCATTATTATATCTTGAGGTAGGGAAATCTATAGTTTAACGATGTGCTGTATGGAGAAGGACTATCTGTCCTGAATCTCCCACCAATCAGCTTCAGGGATGAACCTAGTATTTTGAGAGAGGGAGAAAAATCTCTCCCTATCCACATTCTCCACACCATGCATACTTTTGTACACCTCGAGCATGTCTCCCCCTACCCTTCTTTAGAGCAGGGGGTAAAGGACAGACCCTCACAACCCAACTCTGCAGTCCCAGTTAGGGATGTGAAAATCTGGAAAACAAGCTTGTCAATGTTCTTGTCAACATGCAGAATGGAGTGGCAGCAACAGCTAACAGGGTAATAACTGCTTAGATAGTTTTCATAACTTTGAACAGTTGTGTATGTGCAGGGGGCAGGGGGGAGTTGCACCAGAAGAAATCCTAATTCGCAGATATTCCCAGATACTGTGAATTTCAGAGGAGATGCTTAGGCAGCAGTTCAGGCCCCCATTTAGAGTGAGCAATAACCATTCAAACCCAATGATGTGAAACTACTTCAAAAGACTCCCTAATGAACATAGGGAACCTTTAAGCAAGAGAGCTAATGGGAAAGTGCTAGTTCCATTACAACACAGCAATGGAGTTAGCCTAAGGTTTTGCTTACACGTCAGATTTTGTAGTGCAACATGTTTCCAAGAGAGCTGACTGGCACTGGAGTTCGATTATTGTTCACAACTCCTTTAACCCAGGGCCATGGGGCAGTGCTAGGGATAATGAACTGCCTTGTTCCATAAAAATCCCCCCCCCCTGCTTGGAGAACATCTGAGGAAACTGTGATTAGAAAGTACTAAAAGGAATATGGTCTCTTTAATAGCTGTTTCCTTGCAGTGGAAATTGTAGGGTGGCCATGTGTCCTACTTTACAGATGACACTCTTCTCTTTGAAGGGCTGTCCAGTCCACGTCCATTTTAAAGGTAATGAATGAACCACTAGGGTAAGATGTATTTTATGTCTATTTTAATGATAGTGTTTCTAAATTTGCATCAGGACATTTAAATTAGTATATGCTTTTTTATGTTTGTAAATCTGTGTCCTGTTTTGTCCTCTCTTTTTGATTATGCATTTCCCCTTTTTTGGCAAAGTGTAAGTGGCCACCCTATGTTTCCCAGAGATGCCTGCTTCACTAACTTCTTATTGAGTTTCTGTCCAATGGCAAAGCTGTACCTTTTTAAGGGGGGGGGGTGCCTTATGCTGCATCATACTTTTTAGGTACTATGCTGTTTTTTTTATTACTATTCTGCTGTTGGTTTCACTGTTGATTTGATTAAATTGTAAGTAGTTAGAGCATCTAACTAAGATCAGAGAGTGCTGGGGTCAAAGCCTCACTGTGTTATGAAGCTCACTAGGTCACCCTGGGCCAGTCACTATTTCTCAGCCCAGCCGACCTCACAGGATTGTTGTTGCAAGGATGAAATGTGTGGAGAACCAAAAATACACCACAATTAGATCTTTGGAGGAAGGATGAAATGAAAATGTAATTAATAATAAATACATTTGAGAACATTTTGAGGCTGTACATTAGAATAACTACTATCTAAATATGCATGGATGGATAATTCCTTATACAGCAGTGGTGATCCCAGCTCCCAGAGCCTGAGCAAAGGTATAAAATGCCTTCCTTGCACCAGCGTGGTGCATCCAACCTTATCCTCTTCAGCAGAACTTCAGCATCAAAATAAAGGTCAATGCATATGAGCATGTTTGGTGAGATCAAAGATAAACAATAACTTCACCATGACAGTGATCATAACTACTAATGTTAATTAATATATCTGCATGTAGGAAAAGTACACACACAACGGGACACAATGAATATCGTGCTTATGATGATCCTAACTTTCCTGGGTAGTATCATAATGAGCTAGTTTTATCCCCACCCCCAGTTGACAAAGGAGGCAAGCTGCAAGTATGATGAAGTGATGGTTCATATCACTACTGCTGGATGTCACTATGCAGTTGCCTAGGCCATCATTTTTCAGGGAACACCACAACCACTTTGACAGCAAAATAGAAGACATGTTTGTTTTCAGACTTAACTCAGAGCCTGTGCTTTTGCTTTTTCAGGAAAATCAAGTAACAAAGAAAGAATGAATGGTCTGGTGCTATAGGGTCAAGAGTATAAATTGACCAAGTTCTGACTGCCCTAGGAAAGGAAAAATAATACTGGCAGAACAAATACGTTGCTTGTAGAAGGCCCTAATATGATCCATGGCATCTCTAGTTAAATCATTTCAAATGACAGAGATGGGAAAGTGTCTCTGCTTTTGGGCTTTTGAAGAGCCCAATGACTGTACAAGGTTAGATGGACCATTTCTGTATAAGGCAGCTTTGTATGTCATATCGCAAGCAAGATACTTCACACAGCAGGAATCCCATGGATTCCAAATCTAAAGTCTGATTCTGACATGTTGCCAGTTAAAAAATCTTATCTCCAATCATGCAGCCTACAGAGGGGGATTATTGAATGCAGCGTGTCAAGTGGAACAATTTGAAAACTCAGCCACAGCTCATGGGACTGAAGTTAATGAACGTAAGTCTGCAGTCATCATCCTAAAATATATACCCCTCCCAGCTCCCCACTGAAGCTTTCATTTCCAGGGAGTTAGAAACCTAGGAAAAGCCTTCAGTTTAAGGCAAATGTCTCATCTGCTACTCTCCCATCCTCAACATGGTAGATGGGGGAGAAGAGAAGATGGCAGATGAGAGTGCCAGGAATGATTAAAGAGCACCCCTGGACATGGTCTTTTTGATGTTTTTTTTCCTGAAAATTTCCCAAAATGTCTTGGAAAGACCTAATCCATTCTAAATCAAGATGTGTGAGTTTTTCCCACTGCTATATTTTAGCTCTTTTGCACCAATCAACAGTTCTCTGTTTTTGCAAGTAAAATACAGATGTAGAAGAACAGCTGTTTATGCGGGTCCAAGACTACACGATCCATGATGTGGTCTATGAGTGAACATCCAGAGGCTGAGAGGCTTTAATTAAAGTGAGCAATTGGCAATATTGAAGGACTGGAAGTGGAAACAGAGTTGTCCAACTTTTGAATAGGAAGCTGGATTTTCTGTGAAAATTCCTTTCTCAGGGCTTGGAAAACAGACCTGAAAACCGTATTCCATTCATTCACACATCTAAAGTGCCCCAGTTTACCACATGTGAAGAACTCATTCAACATTTCTTCTGCAATTCTAGTGACAATTACCCAGGAGTAAACCCCATTGCACTCAATGGGACTTACTTCTGAGTAGGCACGTATAGGATTGTGCTGTGAACTCTCTTATGTTTTAGTTATGTTTGCAGTACTGCTGCCATATGGTATTAATCTAGTTTATGTTTTTCCCTAGTCAAGGCTGGTTGGAAGATGCCAAAAATCTCTTAGTTGAAATTATGCAGCACAGTTAATATAGTGCAGGCTGATTATGCTGTTTCAGTGCAGTTTATGGCACTTGAAATATTAGACTGAAAATTAATGTGTTACACCTTTCATACTAGTATTCTCTAAATCAGGCCATATATATCCATAGTTTTTCTGCTCCTAGAAATACATTAACAAAAACAGTGTAATGATCAGCACTTCCCCACCAATGTTCAAATATAGGCTAATGCCTATGGAGCAATTAATATTTATGAGCTAAATGAGTTCCTCTTATATCCTAAATCATGAATATATGGTACTGGAAGTTTTAAAAAGCAAACCATGCAAGCATAAACTAAGATAATAAATAGGCATTTACACACATCAATTGTGACTGTTTGACAAATACAAATATATTTTAGCAAACTGAAATTAATCCCTGGATTTTTTTTCCTGTTAGCATTACTATTGATCAGAAGCCAGCTTCGTCTTAGCTACATGAGGCTGATAGGATCCAGTTTCTCTACTCAGCTTTCTCTTGATGTACTCTAATCAGCAGTACACATGCACCTGGAATTGTCAATATTCCAACTACCATATTTGAACAGCACATTTTCCCTTGTTAAGACTCACTGGAAATATTGCTAGCTCATCATGATCTAACCCACTGTTATTTCCCAACAGCCTCCAGTACCAGATAGGTACAGACTATAAAGCACATGGAAAGTCTCTGTTGCTATCTCAGTGCTCAGTGGTTTATCATCTAGAGTTACTCTTATCACAGAAATCAGAATCAGTGGATCAAAAGGTTGTGTGTGTGCTTTAATCCATTAATCTAACTGATCAATGGATTAAAAATTGCAGCCCTCCTTAAAATAGATAAATCGGATGCATTTTCTAAAGACAATTTAAAATTGCCATTCTGTATCATGCATCATGATGCTCTTGTTAAAGATTCCTTGATGGTCTTGTTAAAGATTCCTTGCAGGCTTCTTGTGGTCTTTGGCACTCTTTTTCTTTTCTTTTTCTTTCTTTTTTTTCTTTTAGTCAACACTCATGTTATCTTCCATAACAAACTTTCACCTTTATCCTGTTGAGAACAATAGGATTGCACTTATTATATGTTTGTTTGTTTTAAAAAACAATGTATAGGTCCCATTTCCAGCTCCTTTTGAGTACTGAAAGTGATGTACAATAATATAAAGGACATTGCCATGTGAAATTAAATGTTTTAGAACCAAAAACAAAGTCAAATGTATACAAGTGCAGAAAGAGGAACACCCCAAACCTGGGGCTAATGTTGCCACCCCTGAGTTGCTCCACCACCTCGCTGCTTTGTACACACTTTATTAGCACATCACACTATGAGTTAACGCTACACAAATGTGCCAGTACTATTGCATGAGTGCAGCTGCAGTGTTGCATGAGCACATCTGCACAGTGCAAAATCTTGTGCTAGTAAGATGCATACAGAGCAGAGAGGTGATGGGGCAACTCATAGGAGTGGCAACATTAATGCTTGAATTAACGTTGGAGGTGCTGTTGTGCTCCTGTCCTGCTTGTGGGTTCCTGCTTGACAGCGGCTTGGCTGCTGTGGGAACAGAATGCTGGAGTAGATGGACCCTTGGTTTGATCCAGCAGGTCTCTTCTTATGTTCTGAATGTATTTACAGATTGGCATTGAGGTGCTTTGCCCCAAGTTCAGTCAGTTAATAATAGGTTTATTTTTCTGTACACTCCTGAAAACAACTGGGATGATCTGCTGTACAAGTGCAACACAGCCTTAAAAAGTGCCTGTGTTCATGAGCCTTTGCACCAAATCCTATCCAGTTTTTGCTGTACACAGCAAACTGTAATATTCCCACTGAAATTGTCAAGTGGTGCTTGCTTGAAGCAAAACTCACCAGGATCTCCCTTGATTAATGGCACAATTCTATACGTGTCAGAAATAAGTACCGCTGACTTGAATGGGACTTATTCTCAGATAAGTGGATATCAGATTACAGCCTAAGAATCATTGTAAGTGTATATGTTCGGCTACAATAGTCTTGTTCAGCCTGGTTCCTTCCTGATGTTTTGGACCAACTCCCATCAGACCCAGCCATCATTACCAATGGTCAGTATATTGGGAAATGTAGTACAGAGAGGCAGGGACAAAAGGTTGCTCAGGCTGAACACCAACCCAGCGCAGTAGGCTGCCACCACCCCTTACGTCCAACTCAGCCTGAGCCAGGGGACTCTCTTACACAACACCTGTAAGACTACTGAAATAGGGGGCTAAGCTAGCAGCATCTATTTCTAAGGCTTATTCCTGGAACCATAAACAGTAGCATTAACCAAGACAAAGACTCTGGATTTAGTATGGAGTAGAGATGTACGAATCCTACTCACCCATCCGTTCCAGGGCATCGGCAGTGGGGGGGAGGTGCTCCATCCCTCCCCCTGGAATCCTCCCCTGACCAGCTCCACTCCATGGCAGCTTCACAGAGCTACCGGCCAGGGCCAGCCACAGCCAGAGTTCTGGCTGTGGCCGGGCTGCTGCAGCTGCAAAAAACCACCTCTGTGTGTTATCTAGGGGTGTACAAAGCCCCACTTACCTGGCTCCGCCGGGTTCCACAGGTGGGGGGAGGTGATCCATTCCTCCCTCCAGAATCTTCAATGGGGGGGGAGGCGATCTGTTCCTCCCCCCGGAATCCTGCCCAGCCAGCTCCGCTTCATGGGGGAGAGAAGTGAAAGTGCCATTGCACTAGTGGATTTCTGTTAGTGCAACATATACATTAACCCAGGGAATTTATTTAAAACTTACTTCTTCAAACTGAAGGGATAGCCATGTTCACACATAATTATAACCACCACCACAAAGTATAAATAATTTAGCCCAAGTTGCCTTTCATGAAAATGTATCAGACCTGATGAAGGAATAATACAAGTCTTCACAGAAATAATAACTGTGCAGAAATGGCATAGGCGCTGTTGCAAAGAGGTTAATTATTTTTGCATATTAGGATTTCAAAAGAAAATAGACAAAAATGCACAGAATGGGATTAGTAGATTAATGCACAGATGAGAGAGCTGCTAAGCAAAAACACAATCCTTCAGAATTATCAGACATGCATATATATAATACTATGCCTTGATAAAAAGAAGACTTGATTTGCTTTTGTCATTGTCAAAGCTCTGGTTATCTTTTCTTCAATACTGGAACCTATGGGCATACTAAGGTTGTCATAAAAATGTCAAGAGATATCAGAGTAATCATGGTTTAATTTGTAAGGGAAATACTTTAGGTGATGCTACCATTTTCAAAGGCACACCTTAAAATCTGAGAACTTAAACACTTGATTTTCTTCTTGCTTTCCTTGGCCAGTCCTTCATAAATCATAACAGCATGAATTAAGTGCTGCTCAAATCATGAATAGCAGGAAGAGTGACACAGTGTGATTTTATTTTTCCTATTTTTCTTCAAGTTGTCTTGAAGAAAAATAGACTACGCCCTGGCTGGTGGCTCTGCAGACTCACCGTGGAACGGAGCTGGCTGGGGAGGATTCCGGGGGGAGGCCCAGATCGCCTCCCCCGCGGACCCCCCAGAGGACCCAGGTAGGTGGGGTTCGTACACCCCTGGTAGCAACCATGAATGCTAGCGACCTCCTGTTTGGAGAAAATAGAAGATGAATTCTGCATATCAAATTGTGTTTGTGGTGGTGACCATATTCTCATGCTCTGACTGTGATGGAGTCATTGCCATTCCTATTCCTAGTTCTATCTAAACAGCAGTGCAATCTGCCCACTAAAGTTATGTGCTTCTCTCACCAGCCTTCTTGGCAGAAAACTAAAACTATCGCATAATCCTTCCACAAGTACTTGATTGCCTATAACACTGCACTCCTCCCATGGAGATATCATGGTTTTGTTTGCTGCTTCTAAATGAACTAATACCTAGATTATAACACTTATGCAGTTATTAGAGCAGGGATGGGGAATGTGTGGCCCTCCAGATATTGGTGGATGAGACATGGGACTTGCAATCCATAAACATCTGCAGGGCCACACATTCCTTATCCCTCTATTACAGAAATGGCTACCAGCAGCCCAGAGGTAGGAATCCATTGGTCTCAGTGAAAACTGCAGCCCTTATTGATACTGATAATGAGTATCAGAGACAGTATGCCTTTGTACACCAGTTGCTGGGGAACATGGGCAGGAGGATGCTGTTGTGTTCATGTCCTGCTTGTGGGTTCCCAGTCGACAGCTGGTTGGCCACTGTGTGAGCACAATGCTGGACTAGATGGACCCTTGGTCTGATCCAGCATGGCTTTTCTTATGTTCTTATGTTCTCATTCTACCACAGTTTGCATGGCTGACTAGGGATTAGCTTCGAACCATTTCCCAAAAGATGTGAAGGGGAAAGAAAATCAAAGCAAGCAGGACTAAAGCAGAACGTAGTGACTAATCACATTTAATGGAGATGTTATTTATTTATTTATTTATTTATTTTAAATAATGATTTGTTATCCCCTCATTAAATTAATATGGGAATTAACTGTTTTTATTTTCTTTTTGCTTGCTTCACTGCTTTGTTTAAAGGTGTTTCTAACCATTCAATCCCCTGTGATAGGTGTTTTGTTGTTTGTTATTTAAAAAAATCTCCTTGTATTTCAATTCTATCAAATGCAATCTACAAATCTTATAGGGATGTACGAATTGTGCACCTTCAGTGCCGCTTGACTTCTGCAGTTTGCGGCCAGTGCTCCATTCCGCCGTTCACAAGCCCCTGGAATTCTTCTCCTTTTTTTCCGCTCCAAAAATTACGAAGATAAATCCATACCAAAAACCGTAATTCTGGTGCCCAGCTGTCTCTGTGAGTCTGCATAACCTCCATAAGAATAACTATTTTTCATAAATATTTACATATTTTTTTAAAAATTGAAATCTTCCATCTCCATACTTTCAGCCAAAACACTTCCTCTTCCTAGGGTCTTCCCAAAAGAAGGCTGTCTTAGGTGTGCCTGAACGATAAACTCTTTGTCTAAAGCAACGTTGTTTTAAAAAAGAAAAAGCATTTTAAAATGACCACGCAGCTCCAGGACCAGCATGGTCATTTAAAAAGGTTTTTTTTTGGGGGGGGGGAGATTTGCACATTTTTGCAAGTGCAAATTTGTGTGCACAAATTTGGGAAATTGGGAAAAAAAACTTGATTCTGTCAATGAGTGGAGGATGGAACAAAAGGCAGCTGAAAATTCACTAAACATGGGTGGAACAGATTTTACAAATTCTGTACAACCATACTCAAGAGCTGAGTAGTTTGGGGTATGGCAGATATAGAGATAAACTCAACTGTATCCATTTGATGCTGTCATCCAAATGCAAAGGCAGTATAATATAGTTAATAATGCAGATCTTCAACCCTCCCCACCCCCCATTCAGGACCAATCCAGAGATGCACCAGAATCGCATGATATCCCTTTTTTGGACTCTTCCACATAGATGATCACATTATCCAGTGACCATCACTGAACAGACTCAATAGTTCTATTTTTAACAAAATCTTCCATTTGAATTATAATTTTAATATCTATTTCTCATTGTAATTTTGGCATGAATCTTTCTCAGTGAATCATTGTTTGCTGAAAAATAACTTCATGATCTAATGGTATACTTTATTTAAAATGACCACATAAGATATAAGACACTTATTTTTAGCTGTACCGCTTAAAAAATAATATACAAAAATCAATGCAGAACTAGGTGAAGCATTAGTTAACAAAGGTATTTTATGTGAAGAGAGAGAAAAAATCAAGTCTCAAACTGTTCAATAAGAATCCTAATGACCAGGCATCCTTTTCTTGAAAGTGAGAGATATTTATTTATTTATTTATTTATTTATTTTCATTTCTATACCGCCCAATAGCTGAAGCTCTCTGAAGATATCCTGAAATGGAACTTGGTAGCCATGGAAACAGATGAATAAACTAGACAAGAGAGCTTATAAGAACTTCTACATATGCATACGACAACATGTTCACATGTTCAATAATATATACTTTCAGGCAGGAGTCTTCAGAACCTGGATCACTGAAGCTGAGACCTTGTTTGGCAAAGATTGATAGCTGTGTACTGTGCAGTGAAGAGGAAAAACATAATATAACTGTTTGTCCACGTCAAGCTGAGAGGTGTAGTCAAACAACAGGAAAGGTGTGTGGCCTTCATTGCATAGATTAAGACTGGCTGTGGCTACATGATCTCCCCCCCCCCCAGTGAATTCTGAAAGCAGAGCAGCAAATATTGCCTTCATTTATTTTAGCAAAGAAGTGCATGCTATGAAATATTCATATACAAAGGCTATATTCTGCTGAAAAGTGGACTTGAGTGATTACACCTGGTCTCAGCTGTGCGCAACCTGGGGTGGAGTAAGTGTGAGTTGCATGCTTTTGAGTTAAACTAAGGTCAAAACAAACAAATTCCACGGATATGTATAATACTTTTAAAAAGAAATAGGGATGTTTAATAAATCCACTCTGTTGTACTTTTCTTTATTTCAGATTTCTCTAATCTATACCACATGGAAACTGATGTGCAAAATTTGCATCCAGAAATCCATACATTTCCAGAGTTGTTGTGACGCATTCTGCGGACCAGGAAAAACTTGTCTGGAAAAATGCACACAATTGAAAAGTGTGCAAAGGCATATGTGCATATTTTAAAAAAATGTGTAAAGACACACTTCAGTCAATGGGTGGTTGCATACAAAAATGCACAATTTGAAAAAAAAGCACAAAAATGCTGTAGTAAAACAACAACAACAACAACCATCCTTGTGGAAAATGGTAATGTTCCCTGGACTCAGTCCAGATGGAGCTAGAGGGGCTTGTAACGCTCACCTCAAAGAAGAGGTGAGCAATACAGGGCCCCAAATTCTTCTCTGGCTCAGAGAAGAGAAACACATTAATCAAGATAACATGCTCAGATGCTAGACCTTTAGCAACATTTTAGGAAGCCTCCAATTAAACTGTTATTGATAATGCTGGAGATATTTCCAAAACTATGGGTGTAAAACATGAGATTGTAGGGGGATAGATAGACACCTTAATTTTAATTGGTGAATGGGTGGTCTAACCACCCACACACACCATTTTTGATTGGGAGATAGTTGTCTGATCACTCATTGGAGCCCCAACCTCTGCCCAGAACAAGTATGAAAGCACAGATAGTGAGAGCTCTTTGGGGGGGTTCCACGAGCAACTTACTCTGAGCTGGCTGCACTTGGATGTTGTTAAGGATCCATGATGTTGTGGCCATCCAGCAGCCACTCCAGAATTTTGCACTGAAAAGCTGGTTCTTCAGAGACTACTTTTAGTCCAAATGTTTTCCTTAATTCGGCTTGTCTGCCCCTCTGTTGCGGTGTGCACCACCCTCCGCACTCACTCCAGCATGATAGCCCTGCCCAGGGATGTGTCTTTCAGCTCACTGACCTCACTGACCTCAGTTGCCCAAAGTTCTTTCCTTGCCTGTGTTTCCCTGCTGTTTCCGCCATTTCAGGGCTGGCCATCAGAGCTCTGCCCTGCCTCATGGCATTTACTTCACTATGCCTACCAGTAAACTCTGGTGGCCATCCCCACAAAGTATAGGTGTCCTCCGGGCAGCCTCTAACTTCTTTTAAAAAATTAAAGTGTTTAACCAAAATCACACTTTTGTCAGCAGTACCTAGACCTCCCCCCATCTTGTTATCTCAGTATGTCGCTATCTCGCAGTTGTCCAGCAATACCTATATCCCCTATCTAACTACCTTACTATGCCATTATTCAGAGGCATAGCTATTCCTGGACTAATGCATGATGGTGACCTAGTGATAGGTAGGGATGTACAAAAGGCACTTATCTTGTCCCGCAGCTTTTTTCGCGGTGGGGGGGAGGCGCTTCGCTTCTCCCCCCGAAGTTCATGCGAGCGGGGGGTGTCTTCCCACCTCGCCCGGCTGAAATTCAGGCAGGAGGGGAGGCTTCCCTCCTCGCCCCCAGCCAAAATTCAGGCCGGGGAGAAGCAACCCATCTCCCCGGCTGCGAACTTCAACAGAAAAGTAAAAAAAAAAAAAACCGCCCCGTGATAGGCTACGTAACGATTTACGTAGCCTATCACGGCTAGATCTGCAAAGTCAGCCATGATAGGCTACGTTAATCGTCACGTAGCCTATCACGGGTGACTTAAAAAAAAAAAGCGGGTATGCAAGTGGCGGCCCCCATAGGGAGCCGCCATTCGCGTTCCTTATTTGGTCGCTGTAGTCTACGTAAAGCTTTACGTAGACTACGGCGAAAATAAGGGCAACGCAAATAGCGTTCTCTTATTTTCACCTTAGTCTACGTAAATCTTTACGTAGACTAGACGTGCCAAAATAAGGAACGCAAATGGCGGCGCCCATGGGCTGCCACCATTTGCGTACGTGCTTTTTTTTTTCAAAGTCACCCGTGATAGGCTACGTGACGATTAACGTAGCCTATCATGGCTGACTTTGGAAATCTAGCCGTGATAGGCTACGTAAATTGTTACATAGCCTATCACGGGGGTGTGTTGTTGTTTTTTTACTTTACTTTTTTTTTTTGCAATGGCGACTGCCGGCTGCCGCCCCCGCCCCTGATGAAACGCCGCCGAACCGCCGCCGGGACCCACCGCTGAGAGGGACATTTGGCCACGGTAAGTCCCATCCCGGGGGGGGCCGGCGGAGAATTTCCCCACCAATTTTGGGGGGCCGAATGCGTTGGCACTCGGTCCCCCAAAGTTTCGGGGAGGAATTCTCGGCCATCCCTAGGTTACTTAGTTCTGCGAATCTAATGTTCCATCCATGGCTGCCTTAAAGGGGCAATGATTCAACCTTATAGGCATAAAGGGCTCTCTACCCCTGTAATGTTGAGTAATTTGCATGTGCAGCAAAGTCTTGTGCTAGAGTCCTTCTTCAACTGTACAATGTCATCATGTTCTGATCATTGCAACATCTGAGAATGCTCAACACATACAATAGGACAGATCAGTGACTTAAATAAGGATCACCTGCTCACATGGAGCTCTTTATGAGCTAGAGAGTCCAAATATGCATGTTGGAACTACTGAGCTGGGATGTGTGCATTTTGTCTTCATTCTGATGTTCTCAAAGCTTCTAGCCCACTCAAACAATATTAATCACAAAAATGAAGTTTTTCTATCTATATGGAAATGCTGTTTCAAAATGTGTCTTTGGGAAAATGCTTTATCTAAGCTCAAGCCAATGTTTTTATTGACTTCAGTGATTCCTATAATATCTATTCATTTCACTGTAATGCCTGAAATTCAGCGTCGTATAACTTGATGATCTTCAGATACACCTTTTCTTTGTGTGGTTCAATTGAATTACTTTCATTAATTATTGCTGCATCCCCGAGTGAAAATTAATGTAGTAAAATCAATGTCCATTACCACTCAAAAATTACTGATGGACTTTTACAATATTGTTATTTTCTTTGGTTTATTTTAAGTCTGGATATTTATTTCTTCTTACATTTTTGTTCAAATGAATGTATGATGATGATGAAAGTTTCCAGTAATGTAAGAAATAACTTAGGTTATCATGAAGAGAGGATCCTTTCAAACATCTGCTTTCAGAGAAGTTCAGAGTTGTACATTTTAATAAAGTCTTTCATTTTCTTTATATTAAATGGAACTGGGCACCGGCAACAAAACATTGCAGTGTATTCCTCTAGCAGGCATGCTTCTAATCAGGGTTATAGCCAGCACTGTTAGCACTGTTTGGACTCACTGAAACCTTTTCCTGCTGCACGATATAGAACTAAAACGTTCAGGATTGGGAATGGCTGGAATGACTAGGGACTTGTCTAATACCTCCTTTCTTCCTCGACGTTCCATCCCCAATCCCAGCTGACACCACCACAGAATTTCCCTCAACTTTAGACTTAATTGCTAGACTAACAGTCTGCCTGACCTTTGCTTGCTTTAGACTCCTACCTCCCCCTGGCCTCTTTTTTTTGGTCCCCTGGGTAGGGATGTATGAAAGTAACTTTCCTTTTCGATGGGGTGATTTGCGGTGGGGGAGAAGCGCTTCGCACCTCCCCCTGAAATCCTAATGTGGCCGGCTCCACTCCGCAGAGATTCCGCGTAGCCGCCAGCCAGGGCTGCCCGCAGCCAGACATCTGGCTGCTGGGCAGCCTTCCAGAAAAAAAAAACAGCGTACACAAATGGCGGCGGCTACGGCGGCCGCCATTTGCGTTCCCTTTTTTTGCTGTTTTAGCCTACGTAAATATTTACGTAAGCTATTATGGCAAAAAAAGGGGAATGCAAATAGCATAGTGGGCGCTATTTGCATTCCTTTTTTTCCTGCCGTTTTAGCCTACGTAAATATTTATGTAAACTATTACGGCGAAAAAAAGGGGAATGCAAATAGTGCCCACTATGGTATTTGTGTTCCCCTTTTTTCGCCGTAATAGCATACGTAAATATTTACGTAGGCTAAAGCAGCGAAAAAAAGGGAACACAAATGGCGGCCGCTGTAGCCGCCATTTGCGTATGCTGTTTTTTTTTTTTTAGCTTGCCGTGATAGGCTACGTAAATATTTACATAGCTTATCACAGCAAAGGCAGCTACGCAAATGGTGTGGTGGCTGCCATTTCCGTGGCTGCCTTTGCTGTGATAGGCTACATAAATACTTATGTAGCCTATCACAGCAGCCTGGCCGGACACAAATGGCAGCCACTACGGTGGCCACCATTTGAGTCCGCAGCAGCCGGCCAAGAGACCAGCTGCCTCTGCTGCCGCCGGAGTCGCCACCGGAGCCGCTGCCACCGGAACATCCACCCCTAGTAAGCTTCATCCTGGGGGGGATTCTGTGGGGGGGCTGGGGGTAGGAGGCCATTCCTCCACAGGTTTTGGGGGCAATATACCATTGCATTCAGCCTGACTGAAATCCGTGGTGGA
This sequence comes from Heloderma suspectum, assembly GCF_057233095.1. NCBI lineage: Eukaryota > Metazoa > Chordata > Lepidosauria > Squamata > Helodermatidae > Heloderma > Heloderma suspectum. Next base: position 52,858,786 of record NC_139460.1, on the reverse strand, counting down.
ATTCTTTGCCATCCCTACCCCTGGGTAGGGATGTACAGACTGTGTAAAATCTGCTCCATCTGTGTTTGGCAGATTGTCAAGTGCCTTTTGTTCCATCATGTGCCCACAGACAGATGCGAATAATTTTTTCTGTCATGCGGAAAAATACAGAAATATTTACATAAGTCTTTACATAAGTATTTACGTAAGTATTTTCATAATTTACCTCAGTATGTAACATTTACTGCATTGTCCCTAGGGGTGTCAGAGAAATTTCTCACTGAAACTTCAGGGGACCGAGTGCCAAAGTATTCAGCCCCCCGAAGCAGTTTCGGGGAGAAATTCCCGCCCCCCGCCCCCCCCCCGGGATGGGACTTACCTTTCCCGAATGTCGCTCCCAGTGGCGGGTCGCAGCGGCGGTTCGGCAGGGCTTCGATCGGGCGGGGGCGGCTATTATTAACGTATAATAAATCGTCACGTAGCCTATCACGGGTGACTTTAAAAAAAAAAAAAGGCGTACAGCTAATGGCGGCCCCCATAGGGAGCCGCCATTCACGTTCCTTATTTGGTCGCTGTAGTCTACGTAAAGATTACGTAGACTACGGCAAAAATAAGGGCAACGCTATTAGCGACCAAATAAGGAACGCGAATGGCGGCTCCCTATGGGGGCCGCCATTTGCGTACGCCCTTTTTTTTTTTTTTAAAGTCACCCGTGATAGACTATGTGACAATTAACGTAGCCTATCATGGCTGACTTTGCAGATCTAGCCGTGATAGGCTACGTAAATCATTATGTAGCCTATCACGGGGCGTGTTTGTTTGTTTTTACTTTTCTGTTGAAGTTCGCGGCCGGGGAGACGGGGCACTTCTCCCCGGCCCGAATTTCGGCCGGGGGCGAGGCGGGAAGACACCCCCTGCTCACATGAACTTCGGGGGGAGAAGCGAAGCGCCTCCCCCCCACCGCGAAAATTGTCCCCTATTCCATTTAACCTTTCCTCAGTAGAAACTTACGTATTTTTCTACAGATTTATATGCGTAAATTTTGGGAAAGTAAAATACAAATGGGGAAGTCCACGGACCCTGCACGGCCTGAGGGGGGCACTCTGCAGAAGATTTGCAGGCCGGATTCTTAGAAAGCTGAGCTCATTTTAATCCATCTCAAATTTCTCCAGCATCCCTACACCTGGGTGAACATGCTACCTTGGGTACATTTGGGGAAACTTAAATAACAAGCCCAGCCACAAACATCACCACGTTTTGTCTAATGGGGAGGAAGTGACTGCTTCCCATAGAAATCAGTGGAGACATTTGGGATATTAAACATAGTTATGACTAGGCAGCAGGAATTCTTTCTCTTTCCAACAGGTCTTATTTTGTGTGGAACATGTGATAGATTTTCTATCCTGGACAGAATCCACAGATCTTAGGGATGTAAAAAAGTGACTTACCTTTCACGGATTATATTGATGGTGGGGGGGAGGCGTTCCGTCCCTCCTCCCGGAATCCTGGACAGGGGGGAGGCGATCTGTTCCTCCCCGCCGGAATCCTCGATGGCCGGCTGTGCTCCGTGGCAGCTCTGCGGAGCAGCCGGCCAGGCTTGGCCAGGCCAGAGCCATCCGCAGCCGGATTTCCGGCCGCAGAGGGCTCTGGGGAAAAAAAAAACCGCGTACGCAAATGGCGGAGGCTATGGCCGCCGCCATTTGCGTTCCTTATTTTTCGCTGTCTGAATCTACGTAAATATTTACATAGACTATGACGGCAAAAATAAAGGGGAACACAAATAGCGTAGCAGGCGCTATTTGCATCCCTTTTTGATTCACCGTTTTAGCCTACGTAAATTAGGGATGTCAGAGAATTTCGCCACGAATCTCAGGGAGGCCGAATGCCAGCGCATTCGGCCCCACAAAATCAGTGGCGAAATGGTCTGCCCCCCCCGCCCCCCCAGGACGGGACTTACCTTGGGTGAATCTTCCTGGCGGCGGCGGCTCTGGCGGCGGTTCGGCAGCGGCGGTGGCGGCAGCTGGTCTTCTGACCGGCTGCCACCGCCGCCATTTCCAGTAAAAAAACAAACAAACAAAAAAATGTGATAGGCTACGTAAAGATTTACGTAGCCTATCACAGCAAGATTTTTAAAAAATACCGTGATAGGCTACGTAAATGTTTATGTAGCCTATCACAGCTGACTTAAAAAACAAACAAACACGTGCATATGCAAATGGCGGCGCCCATGGGCGCCACCATTTGCGTTCCTTATTTTGGCACATCTAGTCTACATAAACATTTACGTAGACTAAGACGGCGAAAATAAGGGGAACGCAAATCGCGTAGACGCTACGCAATTTGTGTTCCCCTTATTTTCGCCGTAGTCTACGTAAATGTTTACGTAGACTAGACATGCCAAAATAAGGAACGCAAATGGCCCATGGGCGCCGCCATTTGCATATGTGTGGTTGTTGTTGTTTTTTTTACTCAGCCGTGATAGGCTATGTAAACATTTACGTAGCCTATCACGGCTGACTGCAGGGATGCAAACGGCGGCGGCTACGGCCGCCGCCATTTGCAGACCCGGCCGCCCAGGATTCGTGGCGGGAGGGACGGGGCACCTCCCCCCGGCCAGAATTTCAGGGGGGAGGGATGGGACCCCTCCCCCCAGCCAGAATTTCAGGGGGAGGGATGGAGCGCCTCCCCCCCACACAAATCAAATTTCGTAAAAGGTAAGTGACTTTCGTACATCCCTAATGTGAACCCCAAAGTTTCCTTTCAATCGATTCTCTCTATGTCCTCAACCTGTCCTTCCTCCAGCAGGCAAATACCTTTATATTCAAGCAGGCCTTTGGTATGTGAGCGGGTCTGTTGGGTTGGATGCTGTTTTTATTCCATTATTGTTTATTTGTTTTATTTATTTATTTATTACATTTATATCCTGCCTTTTTTCCTCCTTAAGGAACCCAAGGCGGCGTACATAGTCCTCCTCCATTTTATCCTCACAACAACAGCCCTGTGAGGTGGGTTGGGCTGAGAGTCTGTGACTGGCCCAAAGTCACCCAGTCACCCACTCCTTCCCAGAGAAGTGAATTGGACCTGGTCTGTTGCTAGCTTTAGGAGGCCAATAAAGTTTTTCCCATGTCAGCAGACATTGGGGGATAGCAACTGACCTGTTACATTTTTACCTAGGGATCAGTCTTATAGTTTTATTGTTCTAAGGGGTTTAATGGTTTTCAGGGGACCTGAAGGCATGTTATTTCTGGGTTTTAATAAAATTGGTTGTATTTTTAAAAAGAAATATTGTTTTAAACTAGTACCATTGAAAAAAAACCAGGGAACCAAGCTTGCATAACTGGGATTGTTTTGTCTGGGAAGCAGAGTGCCCTTGTAAGGTATTCATGGGGAGGCAATGAAGAGGAGATCCAACTTTTCAGAAAATGAAGTTTATTAATAGCACCATAACACACAACAGAAAGGAAGAGACAGGAAGAAGGACAGGTTGTGGAGTGAGTAGACTGACTACACAGTATACCTTTTAGCTTCTGAGGAAAGGGGGAGGAAAAAGGGAATTGCAGTAGTATTTGGAGATAACAGGAGAAGGAAATAGAAGAGAGGACAAAGATATTACTACTCCTTGATGCTTTGTTGGGAGATTGGAGAAGAGAGTTATGCTTTGAGAAAAACACAATGGGGAAACTAATAAATGGGGGAGGGGAATGGAAAGCAAACCAGAACCCAGGAATTCCTGGCACCATTAGATGACAGGGAATGGGATTTCCAGACACATACAAATAACATTGCCCTTTGCTTGTTTAACAAAAGAATGGAACATATGATGTGCAATGCCCTTTACTTCTTAAAGCTCTCAGTGGAGAATTCAATAGGTAGTACAGTAAGGCTTGATTAGATTAGAACCAGAAGAAGGCAGGGCTTTTAAGAACTGTGGTTGGACATTTAAGGCCCCATGATAGCTTAATAGCAGATGGGCACCACTCCTTGTCCAGATCAATAGAGGTGTTTGTTTTACATTTTTCTTTTATTAAATAGTTGTGCATAGTACAGTATGGTTATCATCAAGAAATACAATAAAGATCAATTGTTCAAGCACATAAAAACAAAACAAGATTATTTCCCTGCACGTGTCTGAGTTTCATTAACAGACAGTATAATGTTCTTAGAGCATCCCTTGAGTACATCTTACCAGCTCACATTCCCAGGTGAAATGTAACTTTAGGGGAGCCAAAGTTCTGAGGAACACATAAAATGGTGGTAAAATTTTGTTCTGTTATCAACAATGTATATGGTAGAGATGGAGGAGCAGTTCACTTGGTTCACATTTTAATACAAACTGACCTAATGCACATTTCCCAAACTAACACGTGATGGTGTTCACATTTCCCCTAGTTTTGCAATGGAATTATCTAATCTAAAAATGTACACAGAATTACATACTTTAGGGGAAATAGTGTACAAAAAGGCATATGGGGGGGCCTCACCAAAAATGTGTATATTAGGAGGAAATTGTGTACAAAAACCATACATATTTTCATGCTCATGAAAATGCATAAAATATTTGTACTGATTATTTTTTTAAAAAAAATCACAAACAGATGTGGAAATGGGATAGGATGGACTTCTGCTTGATAAAATGCAGATGTCACAGAAAGCAAAACAGAATTGTCCATCCCTAGTGTATGTCAAAATAACATGTCATGGGAGGACTATTGGGCAACTCAGGGGGTGGGGGAGGTGCCACCATAACTGTGGTCACGGGCAGGGGGAGGTATGGCTAGGGGTGCACGAAAGTCACTTACCTGGTCTCGCAGCTTGCTTCACGGTGGGGGGGAGGCGCTTTGCTGCTCCCCCCGAAGTTCAGGCCGGGGGGTGGAGGCTTCCCTCCTCGCCCGGCCGAAATTCAGGCCGGGGGGGAGGCTTCCCGCCTCGCCCAGCCGAAATTCAGGCTGGGGAGAAGCACCCCGTCTCCCCGGCCGCGAACTTCAAAAGAAAAAAAACCAAAAAAACCGCCCCTGTGATAGGCTACGTAACGATTTGCGTAGCCTATCATGGCTAGATCTGCAAAGTCAGCTGTGATAGGCTACGTTAATCGTCACGTAGCCTATCACGGGTGACTTTGAAAAAACAAACAAACCTGCGTACGCAAATGGCGGCCCCCATAGGGAGCCGCCATTCGCGTTCCTTATTTGGTCCCTGTAGTTTATTCAGGCTAATAAACTGAAACTCAATCCAGACAAGACGGAGGTACTGTTAGTGGGTGGTTCGTCTTCCCGGCTAGGTGATATTCAACCTGTTCTGGAGGGGGTTGCACTCCCCCTAAAGGATCAGGTTCGTAGTTTGGGGGTGCTCTTGGATCCAGAACTGTCACTTGAGGCACAGGTGAACTCAGTGGCACGGAGCACTTTTTATCAGCTTCGGCTGGTATACCAACTACGCCCTTATCTGGACAGAGATAGCCTTGCTACAGTTATCCATGCTCTGATAACTTCTCATCTGGATTACTGCAATACGTTATACGTGGGGCTGCCTTTGAAAACGGTCCGGAAACTTCAGCTGGTCCAAAATAGGGCAGCAAGATTGTTAACAGGGACTGGCCTGCGAGCTCATATTACGCCAGTACTTTTCCAGCTGCACTGGCTACCAGTACATTTCCGGGCCCAATTCAAAGTGCTGGTGTTAACATTTAAAGCCCTTAACGGCTTGGGGCCAGGTTACCTGAAGGATCGCCTCCTCCCATATGTGCCTGCCTGGACCTTAAGATCATCATCAGCGGCCCTTCTCTGTGAGCCCCTGCCAAAGGAAGTGAGGCGGGTAGCTACTAGGAGGAGGACTTTTTCTGTTGTGGCACCCCGGCTCTGGAATGAGCTCCCTAGTGAGGTTCGCCTGGCACCTACATTGTATTCCTTTCAGCGCCAGGTGAAAACCTTTTTATTTTCCCAGGCATTTTAGCTTTCTAAATTTTTATCTTTGCTGTTTTAAATCTGTATTTTAAACTCCTGCACTACTGCTAGGTTTTATTGTGGTTGTATTGTTATATTGTGGTTTTAATGTTCTGTATATTTTAAATTGTTTTATTGTGTGTTGCTTGGATTTAATTTTTGTGAACCGCCCAGAGAGCTTCGGCTATTGGGCAGTATAGAAATGAAATTAATTAATTAATTAATTAATTAATTAATTAAATGTCAGATAGGATTTTAGCCTAGTTTCACTCTGTCACAATAGCCTTCCATGTGTATGGAGGGCTTCTAAAATTAATTTTATGTTATATTTACTTTACACATCCCTCCTTCCCATGCAATGTGAGTCTACAAACTCAGAAACAACCACAACATATCATAATTCCCTTTGTTTCTCAACTGAGCTCTTGCTTATGGAGCCCGAGTGGCACCATCCATGCACATGAGGGAACTAAGTGTCAGCAGGTTTGGGGGAGCTTGAGGTTTGAAGAAGAATAACAAAAAAGATTTAGAAAAAAAACCCAAAACAGACCAATGAGGACTTGTCATGCTCAGTGGCTATATAATTCTGGCAATTGTTGAGGGGAAAATGGCAAAATGCAGGTCCTACTTGTACAAACATAATACAATAATTGTAAAAAAACAAAAACAAAAACAAAAAGCTAAAATACACACAAAAGAGTAGAAACAATATAAACTTATTTCCTGAGAGAGAGACTGAAGAAAGGCCTGTGTGTTTGTAGGGAAAGACATTCTACACATGGGATGCCATGAGAAGGCTCTGCCTGTAAATGCTAACCTCACCTTGTGCAACAAAGGCATCTTGATTATCTAAGTGTCCAAGAACATTCATAGCAATGCAAGATATTACAAGCTTAGTTCCAGTATCTTCAATTTGCCCAGAGTGGGGAAAAGGCAGCCAGTTCAACTCTTTCAGCAATGGTGTGATAGGCTACCTTTACATTAAAGGAAAAAAAAATCCACAGTCCTCCCATTCTGGAGCCTTTCCATGTTTCAGCAGGCTTCCAGATGGCAACCACATGACTGCTGAGAGGGGAAGCTTTTAATTTTCAAGATTCAATAGAACTCAATGAAACAGCACCATCTAGTGGCTGTTTTAATAGCACATTAATCTAACATATTTTAATACTTCATTATTTCCAGATCTAGTTAACATGGAATAACCGGGAAATACCTCTGGATGTGCCCTGGAGGCTGACAATGTCATGAAAAGGACCCACAAACCTCCATGGGTGAGCAATCTCAATAGCAGGATAAAACCTTCTTATGAAGAAGCCCATATGTTTTATGTTAGCACCAGCCAGTAATTGTGCTACTCCACTTTGGAGTACTCTTAACAATCTTCAATAGTAGTCCATGTAGAGCACTTTGCAGTAGGGTGGCTGAATCCATCCATTTCGCATTCTCCCATATTTTATTTTTTTAAATCTCAGTTCTCTCTCTCTCTCTCTCTCTCTCTCTCTCCCAAATACTAATTTTGGTAAATTCTTATCAAAAGTGACCTGAACTGAAATTCTCACCCATCTTAACCAAAGTCAACAGGTACAGCTAGTTTCAGCATGGAGGTGACCATGTTGTACTTGCCTGCCATTTAGCCATTACAGATGAGGAGCCTGTCAGAAAAAGAAAAAAAAATGAGGTGGCAGTGTTAATTAAGCACTAACATGGTTGAATACCCCTTCATGGATCACTGCCTTGTTGTGGTGAAGGGGCTTGCGTAACTCAGTGAAGCCATAAGCTATGCCGTGCAGGGCCACCCAAGACAGACAGGTCATGGTGGAGAATTCTGACAAAATGTGGCCCACTGGAGAAGGAATGGCAACCCACTCTGGTATTCTTGCCAGGAAAACCCCACAGAACATATCACAAGGCTAAAAGATATGACGCCGGAAGAGGAGCCCCTCAGGTCGGAAGGTGTCCAATATACTACTGGGGAAGAGCAGAGGGTATTTCCAAGTAGCGCCAGAAAGAGTGAAGTGGCTGGGCCAAAGCCAAAAGGACACTCAGCTGTGGATGTGTCTGGTGGTGGAAAGAAAATCCGATGCTGTAAAGAACAATATTGTTTAGGAACCTGGAATGCAAGTTCAGTGAATCAAGGTAAGCTGGAGGTCATCAGACTTGAGATGGCAAGACTGAACATTGAAATAGTGGGAATCAGCAAACTAAACTGGACAAGCATGGGCGATTTAATTCAGGAGACCATTGTATCTACTGTGGGCAAGAATCCCTTAGAAGAAATGGAGTAGCACTCATAGTTAACAAAAGGGTGGGAAAAGCAGTACTGGGGTACAATCTCAAAAACGATAGAATGATTTCAGTATGAATCCAAGGCAAACCAATCAACATCACAGTAATTCAAGTCTATGCCCCAACCACTGAGGCCGAAGAAGCTGAGGTTGATCGGTTCGATGAAGACCTACAACACCTTCTAGAACTAACACCAAAAAAAGATGTCCTTTTCATCATAGGGGATTGGAATGCTAAAGTAGGAAGTCAAGAAATACCCGGAACAACAGGCAAGCATGGCCTTGGTGTACAAAATGAAGCAGGACAAAGGCTAATAGAGTTTTGCCAAGAGAACATGCTGATCACAGCAAACATTCTTTTCCAACAGCACAAGAGGCGACTGTACACATGGACATCACCAGATGGTCAATATCAAAGTCAGATTGATTAAGTCCTTTGCAGCCAAAGATGGAGAAGCTCTATACAGTCAGTAAAATCAAGAGCTGGAGCTGACTGTGGCTCAGATCATGAGCTGCTTCTTGCAAAATTTCAGCTGAAATTGAAGAACGTAGGGAAAACCACTAAAACATTCAGGTATGACCTAAATCATATCCCTTATGAATATAAAGTGGAGGTGAGGAATAGATTTAAGGGATTAGACCTGATAGACAGAGTGCCTGAGGAACTATGGATGGAGGTCCATCACATTGTTCAGGAGGCAGCAACTCAATCCATCCCAAAGAAAAAGAAATGCAAGAAAGCAAAGTGGCTGTCTGATGAGGCTTTACAAGTAGCTGAGGAAAGAAGGGAAGTGAAAAGCAAGGGAGAAAGGGGAAGATATATCCAACTGAATGCAGAGTTCCAGAGAATAGCAAGGAGAGACAAGAAGGCCTTCTTAAATGAACAATGCAAAGAAATCGAGGAAAATAACAGAATGGGAAAGACTAGAGATCTTTTCAAGAAAATCGGAGATCTCAAGGGAACGTTTTGTGCAAAGACGGGCATGATAAAGGACCAAGAAGGCAGGGACCTAACAGAAGCAGATGAGATTAAGAAGAGGTGGAAAGAATACACAGAAGAACTATACAGGAAAGATCTTAATGTCCCTGATAGCCATGATAGTGCGGTCACTGAACTTAAGCCGGACATCCTTGAGAGTGAAGTCAAGTGGGCCTTAGGAAGCATTACTAACAACAAAGATAGCAGAGATGACAGTATTCCAGCTGAGCTATTTAAAATCCTAAAAGATGATGCTGTTAAAGTGCTGCACTCAATATGCCAACACATTTGGAACACTCAACAGTGGCCACAAGCCTGGAAAAGGTCAGTTTACATTCCAATTCCAAAGAAGAGCAATGCCAAAGACTGTTCAAACTACCGTACAATTGCGCTCATTTCACATGCCAGCAAGGTGATGCTCAAAATCCTACAAGCTAGGCTTCAGCAGTATTTGAACCGAGAACTACCAGGAGTACAAGCTGGGTTTCGAAGAGGCAGAGGAACTAGAGATCAAATCGCCAACATTCGCTGGATCATGGAGAAAGCAAGAGAATTCCAGAAAAGTGTCTATTTCTGCTTCATTGACTATGCTAAAGCCTTTGATTGTGTGGATCACAACAAACTGTGGCAAATTCTGAAAGAGATGGGGGTAACAGACTACCTTACCTGTCTCCTGAGAAACCTGTACGAGGGTCAAGAAGCAACAGTAAGAACCAGACATGGAACAACCGATTGGTTCAAAATTGGGGAAAGAGTACAACAAGGCTGCATATTGTCGCCCTGCTAGGGATGGCGGAGAATTTCTCCACGAATCTCCGGGAGGCAGAATGCCAAGGCATTCGGCCCCCCAAAATTGGTGGTGAAATTCTCCGCTACCCCCCCACCCCCCCGGGATGGGACTTACCTCCTTTGAATGTCCCTCTCGGTGGCGGGTCCCAGCAGCGTTTCAGCAGTGTTTCGGCGGGGGCGGCAGCCAGTCAGAAGACCGGCTGCCGCCGCTGCCATTACAAAGTAGACTAAAAAAAAAAAAAAAGTGATAGGCTACGTAATGATTTACGTAGCCTATCATGGCTAGATTTTCAAAGTCAGCCATGATAGGCTACGTAAATCTTTACGTAGCCTATCACGGGTGACTTTGGGGGGGAAAAAAAGCATGTACGCAAACAGCGGCGCAAATGGGCTCCGCCATTTGCGTTCCTTATTTGGGCAGGGGCAGTCTACGTAAAGATTTACGCAGACTACGGCGAAAATAAGGGCAACACTATTTGCGTTGCCCTTATTTTCACTGTAGCCTACGTAAATCTTTACGTAGACTACCCCTGCCCAAACAAGGAGCACAAATGGTGGCGCCCATTTGTGCCGCCGTTTGCATATGCGCTTTTTTTTTTTCAAAGTCACTAGGGATGGCGGAGAATTTCTCCCCGAAACTTCGGGGGGCCGAGCGCCAACGTGTTCGGCCCCCCGAACAAGTTTCGGGGAGAAATCCTCCGCCCCCCCCGCCCCCGCCCCCCCCAGGACGGGACTTACGTTCCCTGAATGTCCCTCCCGGCGGCGGGTCCGGCTGGCGGTTCATCCGGTGTTCGAGCGGGGCGGGAGCGGCAGCCGGTCTTTCAACCGGCTGCCGCCCCCGCCATTGCAATGAAAGAAAAAAAAAAAAAACGTCCCCTGATAGGCTACGTGACGATTCACGTAGCCTATCACGGCAAGATTTGCAAAGTCAGCCGTGATAGGCTACGTGAATCATCACGTAGCCTATCACGGGTGACTTTAAAAAAAAAAGAAAAAAAGTGTGTACGGATAATGGCGGCCCCCATAGGGAGCCGCCATTCCCGTTCCTTATTTGGTCGCTGTAGTCTACGTAAATGTTTACGTAGACTACGGCGAAAATAAGGGCAACGCTATTTGCGTTGCCCTTATTTTTGCCGTATTCTACGTAAACATTTACGTAGACTACAGCAACTAAATAAGGAACGCGAATGGCAGCTCCCTATGGGGGTTGCCATTCGCGTACGCGCTTTTTTTTTTTTTTTAAAGTCACCCGTGATAGGCTACATGACGATTCACATAGCCTATCACGGCTGACTTTCCAGATCTAGCCATGATAGGCTACGTGAATCGTCACGTAGCCTATCAGGGGACTTTTTTTTTTTTTTTTTTAGTTTCGTGTTCGCGGCCGGGTGAGGCGGGAAGCCTCCTCCCCGGCCTGAATTTTGGCCGGGCGAGGCAGAAAGCCTCCCCCCCGGCCTGAACTTCGCGGGGGGAGCAGCGAAGCACTCCCCCCCACCGCGAACAAGCTGTGAGAAAAGGTAAGTGACTTTCGTCCACCCCTAAAAGTCACCCGTGATAGGCTACATAAAGATTTACGTAGCCTATCATGGCTGACTGAAAATTTAGCCGTGATAGGCTACGTAAATCGTTATGTAGCCTATCACGTTTTTTGTTTTTATTTTTTACTTTACTTTTTTTATTTCGTGGCTGGGGAGACGGGGCTCTCCCCCCCAGCCTGAATTTTGGTGGTGAGGGATGGGGTGCCTCCCCCCCAGCCTGAATTTTGGCCGGGAGGGGCGGGGCGCCTCCTCCCCACCAAGAACTTCAGGGGGAGAACTGAAGTGCCTCCCCCCCACCATGAAGCAAGCTGCAGGACCAGGTAAGGGACTTTCGTCCATCCTTATACCCTGCTTATTTAACTTATATGCAGAGTACATCATGAGAAACACCAGGTTGGATGAATCACAGCTCGGAATTAAGATTGCTGGGAGAATTATCAACCACCTCAGATACGCAGACGATACCACCCTAATGGCAGAAAGCAAAGAGGATCTAAAGAGCCTCTTGTTGAGGGTGAGTGCAAAAGCTGGTTTGAAACTCAACATTAAAAAAGCTAAGATCATGGCATCTGTCCCCATCACTTCCTGGCATATAGAAGGGGAAGAAATAGAAGCAGTGACAGATTTTATTTTCTTGGGCTCCAGGATCACCACAGATGGTGACTGTAGCCATGAAATTAAAAGACACTTGCTCCTTGGGAGGAAAGCTATGGCAAACCTAGACAGTATAGTAAGAAGCAGAGACATCATCTTGCCAACAAAGGTCTGTCTAATCAAAGCTATGGTTTTCCCAGTAGTAATGTATGGCTGTGAGAGCTGGACTATAAGGAAGGTTGAGCGCCGAAGAATGGATGCTTTCGAATTGTGGTGCTGGAGAAGACTCTTTTACTTTCTCCCACATTTGTTTTTTTAACTCAAGTCCCATTTGTCCTGAATGTGCAGAATTTTGTGAATTTGCTATATTTTTTTATCAGAACCAAACTGAATTGAAATTCTCTCTGATCCCTACTTTGCAGTAGTCTAATCTGGAAGTTACCAGAGAACTGAGTGCATTCAAATGAAGTGATACAGTCCAGAGGGACTGCAGGACATGCTATATCTGACAAAAATGTGGACCTACTGTACCTTGCTACTTTTGTCAGCTTTTGATTTTGTAGTGAAATTCTCATAGTTACCGACTCCCCTCCCTCCCACAGTCCACCCATCCCAAAGTACCTCTGAGCAGAAAGTCCAGGCATCAAAGCTTTCTTGATCAGAAATAAACCTTAGTTGTCCCAGTGGGATACACTCTTGTGCAAGTGTATGGAGAAGTTCATCCATTATGGATAAGCAAAAGCAAAAAAAAAAAAAGGATAACATATGAAAATAAGCATTCTTATCCGTTGATCATATCAGATGTTTTGAGTCATGACAAACAAACTGAGGCAAGGACTGCTAAATTAACCAGCAGGAGTTCTGAAGAATGACAGATACAGAAACTCAATGTTCTATTTAAAAAAATTGAAATCCTGTTTGTGTTCAACAATAACAAAAACTTACTTAAATTCAACTCTGAAATCAGTAAGAAGATTCCGATGTTGTATTTACTTATTTTTTAACCACTGTAGTATTGTTGTTGTTGTTGTTTAGGTTTCAGAACCTCCTGAGTCTTTAAGATAGGGTAGGATTTGAATGCCACTATCAATGTCTATCCCATTCATTAATCCACTTTGCCGCTTGGGCCACAGTCTTTAGTGGAAGTCATCAAACATAGGTGACAGGTTACATTGCCACTTGGGGAGAGTATATTTCTTTGCAATCTTACGTGTTGGGTGGCATCCTCACCACATAAAACTTCACTCCTCCAATAACAAACTTTTCAACATGCATCCTAATTCTTCTCTGTTTCCAAACTGCTTTCAATAATTTTCACTGACTCCTTTTCTCTTTTAAATGGTTCAGAAACTCACTGTAATCTCTGACCTGTGAATGTTTCTTCTAGCATTCAGATTTCATACCAAACCTAGTTTCCAGCTTTTTAATACTTCTAATCTTTACTCATTTCTAAATGAAATGACAGTCAATTCGTTACTTGTCATCCAATACTGGCACAGTATTAGAACAGTCCTTTACCTCAGAGATCAATTAGTTTATTTTATGTCAGCCTTCATGAAACCCGGTTTAGGTTTGGGGACCAAACACATGAAGGTTCTTCCAGAAATGCATCTGGTAAGCCTTACCCCCTAGATGCCAATGTGTGCTCCAGCTATGCCGCTGGCCAATACACAATTGGTGTAAGTCAGAATGGGCCTGTACATGCCTGTGGATGGATGTGAGATGTACAAAAGTCACTTACCTTTCCGTGGATTCTGTTCATGGTGGAGGGGAGGCATTCCGTCCCTCCCTCCGGAATCCTTGACGGCCAGCTGTGCTCCGCGGCGGCTCCGTGGAGCAGCCTACCAGGCCCAGGCCAGAGCCGTCCACAGCCGAATGTCTGGCCGCAGAGGGCTCTGGGTAAAAAACAACAACAACCACCGCGTATGCAAATGGCGGTGGCTACGGCCGCCACCATTTGTGTTGCTTATTTTTCGCCATCTTAGTCTACGTAAATATTTACGTAGACTATTAAGGCAAAAATAAAGGGGAATGCAAATAGCGTAGCGGGTGCTATTTGCGTCCCTTTTTGATTCGCTGTTTTAGCCTACGTAAATATTTTTTTTAACCCAGCCATGATAGGCTACTTAAATCTTTACGTAGCCCATCATGTCCCTGTAAAAAAAAAAAAAAATCTTCCAGACTGCAAATGGTGGCAGCGGCAGCTGGTCGGAAGACCAGCCGCCGCAGCCGCTGCCGCCACCCGGAACATCAGATCCAGGTAAGTCTCATGCCGGGGGGGATCCATGGGGGGGGCGGGGAGGCAGGCCGTTCCACCACAGATTTCAGGGGGCTGAATGCACTGGCATTCAGCCTCACCGAGATCCATGGCGGAATTCTCTGACATCCCTAGTATAGCTCCCTCCACAGGAATGGGAACTCTGACCAGGGTTTGTGTCCTCATGGAGGGAGCCCAACGTTTGTCCACTTGTAAATGCATAGGGCCCCCTTCAGACACACCTGGATTGTGCCTTGACTAGGGGCATCGCAGATGTGTACATAAGTGTTTAGGGAGGAAGGCTACCTGGGCATATTCTCAAAAGCCCTCTCAAGTGCTCAGTACTCATGTGTACCTTCTTTTATTTCTCTGACCATTCTCTTTTCTCCTGTTCTCTTATATCCAGGGTAACTACTTTCAAATATGTTCACTCTTCCTCCTCTCAGCCTCTCCCTTTTCTGCCTCCCATTTTTGTGGTATTAATGAACTGATGGCAAATTGTCACACGACTCAATACCAAATCTTATGTTTGCTTTTAGAGCTGTCACCATTTTTTTCAAATGTGAAATTTGAGGGAAGCAAAAGGATTATGACAAGGGAAAACAAGAAACAAAAGAAAACAAAAAACCCTGCCACTGCTTTGTGTTGCTCTCTTTGTCCTTGCAGGTCTAGCATGATAATTGTGATAAGAAGTAGGGATGTTGCGAGTGCCCGAGAGTGGGGTGGAGTCTGACAGACTCCCCCCCAGCCGCCCTTTGGACGCCGCTCACCAAGCAGCGGGGCACTCACAGATGCACTCGCCAAGCACCACGTGGCCTGGGAGCGCCCTGCAGCTGCCCACTCCTCGATGCAAGCTGCCATTTTTACACAAGATGGCAGCTCTGTAATTTCTGTATTGTTAATGTTGTGCAAAATGGTGGCCACGCAGGGCCATCTCTGCAAAATTAGTGGCATAAAAGGGGCCACCACCTGCCACAATTTTGTCCCCCCCCAAAAAAAACCTCTGCCACTGTGTGCAACTGGCTCCTTCTCCCCCTCCCTGGTCCTGGGAGGGGGAGAAGGAGCCAGCTGTGCATGGTGGTGGGATCACACTGTGCAAAATGGTGGAGGAAAGGGGAGCACCGTCCACTCTCATCCTCCAGTTTGCACACAGTGGGGTCACTATGTGTCCACTTCTTTCATTCTACCTCCCAACCCCAGGAGGGAAAACAAAAGACTTGTGCACATAGCGACCCCACTGTGCACAAAATGGAGGTGGAAAGGGGAACAGTGATCCTTCTTCCTCTGCCATTTTGCACACAGCGGTCCCTCTGCTGCTGTGGTGGCAGCAGCACCAGCGGAGGACAAGAAGGGTTTCTCTTTCATCATCATCCTGTCCCAGTGTGGCCACCATTGTAGTGTTTTGTGCAAAATGGAGGATGAGAGGAGAACACCGTTCCCCTCTCCTCCTTCCATCTCTGCTACCTCTCTGGCCGCGGCTTCGGTTCTGGCGGCAGTGGCTCCGGATGCTGCCGGGCTGCTGCAGCCACAAATGGCGGCCATTGTAGCAGCCACCATTTATGTCCCTATGCCAGCCCCATAATAGGCTATGTATATATTGCACAGGAGCACTTAGCTTTAATTAGACTGTGTACTAGGGATGTACGAAAGTCACTTACCGTTTCATGGATCTGCTTCGCGGTGGGGAGGAGGCGCTCCATCCCTCCCCCCAGAATCCTTGACAGGTGGAGGCGCTCCGTCCCTCCCTCTGTAATCCTGCCCATCCAGCTCCGCTCTGCGGGGATTCTGCGGAGCCGCTGGCCGGGTCCGCTGGCAGCCGGACATCCGGCCGCTGGGCAGCAGGGACGCAAATGGCGGCGGCCTTAGCCACCGCCGTTTGCGTCCCTGTACTTAACCATGATAGGCTACGTAAATATTTATGTAGCCTATCATGACAAAGTAAAAAAAAACACGTACGCAAATGGCGGCGGCTACGGCGGCCGCCATTTGCTTTCACTATTTTTTGCCATTCTAGAATGGCTAAAAATATTGAACGGAAATGGTGGCCGCCGTAGCTGCTGCCATTTGCGTATGCTGTGCCCAGCCGTGGCCAACCAGGAGACCAGCCCCCGCTGCCGCCGCCCCCACCACCGCTGCTCCCCGCCGCTAGGGATGTCAGAGAATTCCGCCACGGATCTCGGTGAGGCTGAATGCCAGTGCATTTGGGCCCCCGAAATCTATGGCAGAATGGCCTGCCACCCCCCACCTACCCCGCAGATCTCCCCCCCGGGATGAGACTTACCTGGGGCAGATGTTCCAGGCGGCAGCGGCTTTGGTGGCGGCTTTGGCAGCAGTGGTTGCGGCAGCTGGTCTTCCGACCGGCTGCCGCGGCTGCCATTTGCAGTCTTGTCGGGGGGGGGTTGTATTTTTTACAGAGATGTGATAGGCTACGTAAAGATTTACATAGCCTATCACGGCTGGGTTTAAAAAAACCCGCGTACATTAAAAAAAAAAACGGCTGCCACCATTTGCATTCCTTATTTTTTACCATCTTAGTCTATGTAAATATTTACACAGACTATTATGGCAAAAATAAAGGGGAATGCAAATAGCGTAGTGGGCGCTATTTGCATCCCTTTTTGATTCACTGTTTTAGCCTACGTAAATATTTATGTAGGCTAAAATGGCGAATCAAAAAGGGACGCAAATAGCACCTGCTATGCTATTTACGTTCCCCTTTATTTTCGCCATGATAGACGGTGAAAAATAAGAAACGCAAATGGCGGCAGCTGTAGCTGCCGCCATTTGCATACACAGTTGTTTTTTGTGTTTTTTTACCCAGAGCCCTCCGTGGCCGGAAATCCAGCTGTGGATGGCTCTGGCCTGGGCCTGGCCGGCTGCTCCGCGGAGCCTCCGCAGAGCACAGCCAGCCATCAAGGATCCCGGGGGGGAGGAACGGATCGCCTCCCCCCCATTGAGAATTCCGGGGGGAGGGACAGAACGCCTCCCCCCCACCATGAACATAATCTGTGGAAAGGTAAGTGACTTTCATACATCCCTACTCTCCGCTGCCGCCGCAGCCCCCGCCGCAACTGCCACCCCCGCCGCCACACCCACCGCCGCTGCCACCCCTTCCACTGCCACCGCCCCTTCTGCCACTGCTGCCACCCCCACCACCCCCGCACCTGCCGCCCCCGCCGCCGCACTTTCCGCTGCCACCACACCTTCCACCTTCCACCTTCCACCGCCACCGCTGCACCTTCTGCCGCCGCTGCTGCACCGCCGCACCCCACCACTGCACCCGCTGCCAAAGCCACCGCCCCATCCACCGCATCTGCCGCATCTGCCCCAGGTAAGTGCTGTCCCGGGGAGCTCTGCGGGGCGGGCGGGGGGGCAGGAGGCCATTCCGCCACTGATTCCGAGGGGCCAAATGCCAGTGCATTCGGCCTCACTGGAATCCATGGCAGAATTCTCCACCATCCCTACTGTGTACAATGCAGGCCACTCAGGGACACTGCCTAACACTGCTACATGTGAGGAATACGAATTCATCAGAATCGGGGCAGTCTCACTTCTTATGTGTTTCAGAGAGGTCAGCCTTTGTCACTGAAATGCTGGTCCTTGCAGCTTATGCTGAAATGTATGAAGAATCAGGGTTCTGGTATTATGGCTTAAAGGGATACATAGTTTTGAAAAAACACAAACTGACAGTGCAGCAAGTCTGACGACACTTGTCAGATTTGTCAATATAGGAATTAGAGAAGGAACGGAAATATCAGACTGCTCCTCGGTAGCAAAAACATTACTCCAATGAAAGATCTGACACTTTTCTTAAAAATTTAGATGAGCTGTCACAAGCTTGGGTTTTATTTTATTTTTAATGATGCAATCTAGCTTTAGTATTCCTCAAATACAGACATTAATATTATGTCAAATGATATACATCTGAATGCCTTGCCATAAATATATAGAAATAATGATGCTAATAACAGCGAGAGAACATTCTGCACTAAGAGAAGCTGAATTCTGCAACTTATATACATTACGCAATGCGATGGGCTGGAACTGTTGGGGTTGTAGGGTAATTGTACCAGGAGCAGAGATGGTGGGAGAGGAGGGGGAGCACCAGGGCAGGGCACAACTGTTTCATTGGGCTGGTTGGGCCTTTCCAGAGCGGCTCTGTCCAGGTGCCCTGGGGGAAGTCAAGCAGAAGGGAGGTGGAGAGAAGACAGGAAGAGGCTGCCCATGAACTTGGCAGCATCAGCATAATCAGCTGCTTAAGCTCTCCTTTATTCTTCTAGGAGCTGAGAAGAGCAGCTGTCCCCTTAGCAGCCACATGGCAATGGAACCATTTCAGTGGTTCCCGGGTCCGGGAGATAGGCTCATTGCCTGTTCTGGATGGGGTTGTGCTCCCTCTGAAAGATCAGGTCCGTAGACTGGGGGTACTCCTAGATCCACCATTGTTGCTGGAGGCCCAAGTGGTTGCGGCGGCTCGGAGTGCCTCTTACCAGCTTCAGCTGGTTCGCCAGCTACGGCCTCTCCTGGACAGGGATAGCTTGGCCACGGTGGTACAGGCATTAGTAACCTCAACACTGGATTACTGCAATGTGCTCTATGTGGGGCTGCCCATAAGGCTGGTCCAGAAGCTGGAGCTAGTGCAGAATGCAGCAGCTCAGCTGTTGTCGGGAGCTGCCCCTTTTCAGCGTGTAAATCCTTTGCTGAGGGAACTGCACTGCATATTCGCTACCAGGCTAGGTTTAAGGTATTAGCACTAGTCTACAAAGCCCTAAACAACTTGGGACCAGGATACCTGAGAGAGCGCCTCCTTCCTTACCAACCTGCCAAGTCACTGAGGTCATCAGAGGGCATGTTCCTGGTGGTTCCACATGGACCCATGTCCCGGTTGGAGTCCATCAGGAAAAAAGCCTTCACTGTGGTGCCCCCCTTCCTGTGGAATTACCTACCTTTAGAGGTCAGGCAGGCATCAACACTGTGTTCCTTCCAGAACCTCCTGAAGACGTCATTCTTTCAAGAGGCCTTCCTTGCATGACCAGCCGTGGTTTGTTAAACTCCATTTTGTTGGGGTCTGTCTTTTTTTTATGTTTTAACTCTTTTAACCATTGTGTTATTCTTTTATCATGTTGTTCACCACTCCAAAATCTTCTGATTAGGAGCAGTATATAAATATTGTAAATAAATGAATAAATAAATAAATTCAGATTTTCAGGCCAAAAGAGAGAAGAGGATCAACAGACAGCTGCCAGAGCAACACCACAGACACTCATCCAGGCCAGTTATAGGTAGGGAAGTCAGAGAAATCCTCAATGGAATCAAATGAGGTCATTCTTTGTATGACTGGTGTCACAAATGTTGCAGCAGGCCGGCTTTTCCCTGGCAAGTGGATTCCGCTGACTTGCAGACTTAAAAAAAAAAAAAACTTCCCAGAATTTTATGCAAATTTTGTCATAGAAAAATATGATTTTTAAAAAATGGCCCAAAATGTGCATTTTCCCCATAGGCTAAAGTGTTTTGGGGAAATATGTGCATTTGGGGGGGATTTGCTCACTTTTGCATGTGCACGTTTGCACATATTCACACGCAAATGCTAAAGAACTAAACTAAACTAAAACTAAACTAAATTTTAAAAGATCCAATTCTGTCGATGGGCAGATGACAGAATGAAAGATGCCTGACAATCTGTGAAACACAGACAGAATGGATTTTACACAATCCATAAATCCCTAATTGCAGGTACCAAACTCCCAGCCCAGGTAAGGAAAGCACAGATTGCGATTTAGGTCTTAAAAGGGCAACCCTGTACATATCTACTCAGAAGTAATCTCCACTGAGTTCAATGGGATTTATTCCTAGTTATGTGTGAATAGGATTGCATCCTTGATCATTTGGACTCAGCCAATCAGTGACGAGGATGAGCTAACCGAAGTATAAGACAACCACCTAAGGAGGAAAGGGCTCTGTGTTGGGCCCAGACCTCCCTTGGAGTCTAACTCATCCCATGCATATTGAACATTGGTCTTTTTTCTCTTCCCATCATTTTTAGAGTAAAAATTATGCCTAATTTATTCCAATATCTGTAGTCATAGGAAGGGGTCAAAATGTATCTAGGGCATGGAGGGGATCTTATTCCCTTTACCCTTCTGGCATCTGCGATTTCAGCTGGAATTGCCCATGCATTTGTAAACAGAGCTTCCCAGCCATAAGAGCTAGAAATTTTCTTTAAAAAAAAATAAAAGTTGAGAATTTCAGGAACCTGTATGCAATGCTACATTCCATTTTTTTTTTCTTTCTGGTTCTATCATAGAGTCCCAGCAAATGCACAAGGCTCTATTCTGATTTCTGAATATTGTTCTGAATGGCTGACAAACTCAAATATTCACACCGCTGACATCTTCTTTTTTTGAAGGAATGACTTGCTGAGGTAGACCTGAGTCAAAAGAGATGAAGGGAACAAATTCTGCAAATATTTTTGCACCCCTCCCTCAAAAGCTTTCAACCTATTGGCCATGGGCACCTGAAACGGAAATTTAACTGCTCGCTCGCAGGGCTAACACATGGCTAGTGTATGTAGGTGCATTGGCAACAGGGACATTCCTGCTCCCCACAATGTTTTAAACTGAGGGCAAACTCTTGGCTTCATTTGCATTCCGTGAAGTTGTCATGTAGCCAACGTTGGTAATGTAGTGCTACGACATCATTGCCTGTCCCTACATGATCCCTAATTGGCTAGGATCGCTGGTGGAAGAGGAAAGCTAGCCAGGAAAATGATGTGGAGCAACAGTGGGGTGGGGGTGGGGTGGAAAAGCATTATGAATCATTGTAAATCGCAGCTTATAGAGCAGCAGGCATTGATTTTGTTTTTTCCAAATGTGAAAATTCAGCGCAGCGCTGTACAAAAGTTCATAGTTCATTAATCACTTGGCCTTGTTTGTTTTGTTCCCAGCAACCCCAAGTACTGTAGTAGAAGATTAAACTAAAGCTATGTGTTACTATCTTCTTCACCTGTGTCAGTGGTTCAGTTAAAATAAATGAGTGGTTTGATAAATGAAGGAATAAAGAGGAGCGGGGAAGATGGAACTGTACTTGAAAGTGCCCTAACCCCGGCGCCAGCTTGTCTGGCAAAGGGGGGGGGACATTGCGGGCGGGTGGGGTGAGAAGAGGTGGCTGCTGCCTATTGGGTGCCCCCCCGTGGCACCACCGAACAGGGGAGGAGTCGGCAGAGCCCTCTTAAGCTCTGCACCTCCTCCAAACCAGCTCTCTCGCTCTTGTGGCTTGAGAGACTGACCTGGAAGCGGCAACCGACTCCTGGCTTTCAGCAGAACTGTCCAGTCGCTCCCGCCGAGATTGCAGCCGGCGCGCCTGTGGCCTGTCCTGGTGCCGCCGGCGCTCCCTGCACCTCTGGGGGCACTGGCATTTGCTTCGGGGGCGCACGTGCCCTTTGCCTTGGCTCATAGGGGGACGCGACCTTTTCCTGCCAGTGGCTGCCGTGCATCTGGGGGTGCTGGCGCTCACTTGAGCAGCACATGTGCCTCGTGGGTGCTGGCCTCGCTGCTGCAGTGCGCGCAGTGGCGCTCGCCGCTGCGGTGCGTGCACCCCTCGCCTCCGGATCACCGGGGAGGCGGCCCTTTCGCCAGCGCTTGCTGTGCCTCCGGGTGTGCTGGCGCTCGATGCTGCGGTGGGCGCGCCCCTCACCTCCAGCTCGCTGAGGAGGTGGCCCTCTCGCTGGCACTTGCCGTGCCCCCGGGGGGCGCCGGCGCTCCGGCTCGCTGGGAGGCGTGGCTGGCCCCTCCCTGGGTCTTGCCACGTCTTTGGAGGAGGGCGCCCACAGCTGCGGTACGCGTGCCCCTCGCCTCCGGCTTGCTCGGGGGGTGGCCCTCTCGCCGGCGCTTGCTGCGCCTCTGGGGGCGCCGATGCTCACAGATGTGGCATGCACGCCCCCCGCCTCCGGCTCGCCGGGAGGCACTGCCCTGCACTGGGTCTGGCCGTGGCTCTGGGGGCGCCAGCGCCCGCTGCTGTGATACGCATCCCCCTCGCCTCCTGCTCGCTGGGGGGGCAGCCCTCTCACCGTAGCTTACCGCGCCTCTGGGGGCGCCGACACTCGTGGCTGTGGCGCATGTGCCCCCCCACCTCCGGCTCGCCGGGAGGCGCGGCCCCGCGCTGGGTCTGGCCGCAGCTCCGCGGGAATCGTCGCTCGCTGCTGCGGTGCGCCCGCCTCTCGCCTCCGGCTCACTGGGAGGCGCGGCCTTCTTGCCGCGCTGCCGGGTGCGCCAGCCCTCCCTCGGCGGCACGCACGCCTCTCGCCTCCCTGCCTGCTGGCTGCCGCGGTGCATGGCCCCTGCTCCTTTCAGCAGCTGTTCTCGCTGCTGCAGGGGCATCGGCGATCGAGACCCAGTGTGGTGTAGTGGTGAATGTATTGGACTGGGGGCCGGGTGATCCCGGTTCTAGTCCCCACGCAGCCATGGAAGCTCACTGAGTGACTTTGGGCCATTCACAGACTCTTAGCCCAACCTTCCTCACAGGGTGGTTGTTGGAAAATTGGAGAGGAGGAGGATAATGTAAGCTGCCTTGGGCTGCTTGCAACAGGTAAACAGGCAGCATATAAATGCAATAAATAATAATAAATAATACATATATATAATGCAATACCTTTTCCCGTGAGCAACACATTCTGCGCATGCCTTCTTTACCCCCCCTCATTCATATCTGGCAGTCCTACTGGCCGTTCATCCTTGGCGTTGCCCTACCTAGGGTGGTGGGCAGTGACCTGCCTGTGGTTGCCAGGCATTCGGCCCACCCATACCCTTGGCCTGCCTCCGCCCTACAGTAAGGGGCTATATGTGCTGCCTCAGTTGACCTGGGGTCCTGCTGGTTAGCCCTCTCTAGGATCTCCTCTCCTGGGTTTACGCCCCTGCCTGCATTTGTGCTTACAGGGATTGGCCGCGTAGTGGTTGGAGTATTGCACTGGGACCTAGGTCCTTGTTTATCTTCCCTGCTGCTAGGCCTCTGACAGCCTTATACCAAGCACCGACCCTGAACTCCACCTTCTTACATCATGCCCCCAAAGAAGGGCCATGGTGGAAGGAGGGGGAAGGGTAGGGCCCCACGCCCCCCCTCCAGGAGACCTCAGTCTGGGCCCAACTCCAGGTCTGAGGCAGAGGCGGGCCCAGTTCTAGCCTTAAGCCTTGCTCGCATGGAGGCTGCTGAGCGTTCCTCAGGAACCCTTCTCCCTCCCCTGCCCAGGCCTAAGAAAACCATGGCGGTCCAATCTGAACAGGATGTGACAGCAGACCCAACGCTGCTATTTTCTATTTCAGCACATCTGGATGCTGTTGCAGCTTCCACCTCCTCTTCACCGGCTATTCTCGAGAGCCCCCTGCCCCCAAAGGGGCTCTTTTCTCCTGTGACTTCCTCATCCCCCGTCACCCAAGCGACACCATCCACTTTGCTGGTTGGGGATAGGGATGTACGAAAGTCACTTACCTGGTCTCGCAGCTTGCTTTGCAGTGGGGGGGAGGCGCTTCGCTTCTCCCCCTGAAGTTCAGGCCGGGGGGGGGGGCTTCCCGCCTCGCCCGGCTGAAATTCAGGCCAGGGGGAGGCTTCCCGCCTTGCCCAGCTGAAATTCAGGCCGGGGAGAAGCGCCCCGTCTCCCTGGCCGCGAACATCAAAAGAAAAAAAACAACGCCCCGTGATAGGCTACGTAACGATTTACGTAGCCTATCACGGCTAGATCTGCAAAGTCAGCCGTGATAGGCTAAGTTAATCGTCACGTAGCCTATCACGGGTGACTTTAAAAAAAAAAAAAAGTGCGTACGCAAATGGCGGCCCCCATAAGGAGCCGCCATTCGCGTTCCTTATTTGGTCCCTGTAGTCTACGTAAAGATTTACGTAGACTACGGCAAAAATAAGGGCAACGCTATTTGCGGAGAATTTCTCCCCGAACCTTCGGAAGACCGAATGCGTTGGCACTCGGCCCCCCAAAGTTTCAGGGAGAAATTCTCCCCCATCCCTAGTTGGGGATCAGAACATGGCCACAGTGGGTTCAGTGCATCTGGATGCCATAGAAGCATCGCCCAGCCACCTTGTCTGCAGCACATCTGGGTGCCACTGCGGCCTCCACCTCTTCTTCGCAGGCTCACCTTGGCAGCACACCACCGCTAGAGGCAGCCCACCCACCTGAGGCAGCTCCGCCGGCAACGACGCAAGTAGCATCATTCACCTTGTCCGCTGGGGACCAGGGCACTGCGGCCCCCGATCCATTGCGCCTGCACACCATTGAGGCTATGCCCCATCTTCGCAGCGTCTCCCAGGTGGCACACCACCATTTGAGGCAGTTCACCCTCCTGGGGCATCCTGTTAGCAGCACCGTAAGCGGCATCATCCTCCCTACCTATAAGGGGCCCTGGCATGGCTGCCCCAGGTATGGGTGAGACAACCACACACCCCTATATATGACTCCCGGGCCACATGCAGCTCCATCAGTCATATCTCCAGTAGCCCCAGCTACTTCACTGCACTTTCGCTAGTGTCTGGCTGAGTCCTGCAGGGTTAACTTAGGATCTCTTGTCCCTACCCCCACACGCCCAGACGCCCACATATGTGGCAATGCTAGGTCCTTTCGCTAATCCCATGAAAGGAGCAATGCCCATCCGGGCTGCTTCTTCTGCAATTGGCCTTCACCTTAGGAGTGGCACGGCTGACTTATGTCGAGGCCGTCCGTGGAAGGGCTGCTAATAACCTTCTATGCGCTGGGACCTAGGAGACTAGGGCCTTTGGACTACTAGTTATGTCTCCTTCCCTGCCGGATAGCGGCAATAGGTCTGACAGTGGCCTCCACCTATTGCGGGCCCAGTGGTTCAGCACTGCATGCTGAGCTGTGAGTACAGCCCCATGGTTACATGCTCCCAAACCATTGCCATTTTCTGTCACGTGTGCTCCCTTGGTAGCAGATAGCACCCATCCACCTCCTGTCCAATAGCCCGGGGGTGGCAGGGTCCCCCCCTAGGGGGACCAAGACTGCGGGAAGCCTGTAGCAGGTTACTGCCCCTCCCAACGGGCCCCAGCCTGGTCAGAAGGGTGCTGCTCCTTCGGTTTTTAAAATGCTACCCCCCATGACATCCCTTTGGGAGTCCAGGCTAATCCATAGCCTCTCTTTCCCATAGGCCAGCCTGTTCATGACGAGACCCCTGAGTGTCTGGGCCCTGTATGAAACACCTCTTCCAAAGATATGGTTGTCTCGGTCTGGTAGACTGACCCCTGGTCCCTGCTGGGCGTGTTGCTACATAGAGTCCAGCGGCGGGGGCAGTGTTCTCACTTAATCAAAGCACTCGTTCCCTTCCCTTTTGACCTCGGTGTCACTTTCGCCCACAGGACAGTGGGCCTGTATGCCGCATTACATTCTGGGGAATCAAGTTTGATACCCTTGGGCAATGTTCTCTCCCCCCCCCCCCGGACAAATCTCTGGCCTTCAGGCCGACTCCAGGTGGTTTTACATCTCCCTAGGGTCTCCCTTTGGGCTATGGTGGCTTAGTGGTTAAGACGCTGAACTGCAGACCGGAAGGTCAGCAGGACAGCAGTTTGAGACCCGAGTGCTGCATGATGGAGTGAGCTCCCATCTTCAGTCCCAGCTCCTGCCAACCTAGCAGTTCGAAAGCAAGAAATTGCAAGTAGATAAATAGGTACCACTTCGGCGGGAAAGGTAACAGCGTTCTGTGCACCTCGGTGTTCAGTCATGCCGGCCACATGACCACGGAAGCGTCTTTGGACAGCGCTGGCTTTTCAGCTTAGAAATGGAGATGAGCACCACACCCTAGAGTCGGACACGACTGGTTGGGGACACCTTTACCTTTTACCTTTTTAGGATCTCCCTTGGGGGCCCTTGTATGAAGTTGTAGGGCAATTTTTTCAATCTCCCCGGTAGGGTAGTGGCCCCTGGCCATGCCTTTCTGTGCCGGCTCTGTTCGACAATGCAGGGACTGCAGCGGCCGCACCATCGGACCAAGGTCACTCGCACTGTGCGTCTGGATATGTGGTCGCGGCTTTGATATTGTGGGATTTTAATGGCATCTCCTCCCGGTGGCGTGAGCTGCTCCTCAATGCCAACCCACAGATCTTACCGGGTGCCGCTGGTACCCTGAGTTTCAGAATTGGACAGCTGGTTTGGTGGTGCCCCGGGCCAGCAGCCTGAGAGTTGGGCCACCACCGGAATTTGTCAGGACCAGCCTTCTAGAGTTATTCCCCATTCACCTAGCTGTACACATTGGGGCCGACCTCGTAGCCAAGTCGTTAACCCTCTTTGTACAACAACATGGCCACTGTGCGAGTTACTGAGTCCCTATCCCACAGAAATCGGGGATCATGTTGTTGGGCAGAGCATCCATGCCCCAGTGTCTGGGTGTCTATATCTGGTTACAGGCCCACCATGTGCTGGGTTTTGGCACACCCAGTTGCCGATGCTTTGTCATGGACTCAGATCGACAGGCTCTCGGCTTTACCCTCATGGGTGTGTCTGTTACTAGGTCCCATCCTTGCAAGACTACATGGGACCGGCGTACTAAAGCTGAACATGTTATCCTAAATTACATAGCTCTACGTACTGGTGCCACCATGGCGGGTATGCTGTCCCGCACCTTAGGAGAAAATGTTAGTCAGGACTCATGGCCCTTCCCTATAGAGCCTTGCTGCAATTCTGCATCTCTTTGAGGAATAAGGGGTTATCTGCTAGAGCCAGGAGGGGGCGAGCTGGCCATTTTTTAGTCTTCTTGGCCACAACAAGAGGAGTTACTGACGCCAAGTCAGCTTTCAGTGCCAGGCGTCCGCTGTGAGGTGGTGGCACGGCCGCCTCCACCTTTTAGCAGATTCTGGGCACCCTCTCTCTCTCCAGATTCCCTTCTTGGTTTCCGAGATAATGGCCATCCATTTGCCCCTCCCCTTATGGCATTTTACTGTCCCACGCTGCAGCCTTAAAGGCTCTCTTCGGGGCCCTTGGGATTTTCAGGGTTGTTTTGCGTTCCTTATCTGGCTTGTTCAGAAGGGCCTTCAGATACTACGATGTACAGGTCTTTCCCACTGTACTCCACCTACCCATTCAGAGGTTAATGCCCGTCAGGGTCATCACAGGTTTTACTGGGATACTGGGTCTGGAAGGGACCCTTGTCTTGTCAGTCCGACAGTTCACTATTAACAAAATTTCAGTTGGGCCACTACCACATCAGCTCTAGCATGCTAGGCCAGGTAATTTTCAATAGGAACCCTCTTTGGTATTGAGCGGTCCCCAAGGCAGCCACTTCTGGTGCCTCTCACAGGCAAGTTATGGCGGTGGAATGATGGCAGTTCGACGCATTCCAGCAGGGCCCTCACAGTTTGACTGCTTTCTTTCTGTTGCAATTTTCCCTTTGCTTGCCCTAATGTTTTCTTCCTCAGACTGTCGGACTTGACGTACGCTGGTACGGGTGCTCTTATGCAGGCACAGTATGGTTTTTGGGCTGCACGTATGGTTCTACGCCAGACTTCGGATCTTAGTTTCCGCTACCCAACATGCTATGATCCAGTGGCTTAGCAGATGGAACATGCAGTGGGAGTCCCCCCACCTCCTCACCCTGTTACACCAAGGTTTGGTCAGTCTTCCTCTGCAGGTCCAGGTGCTGCATGATGGAGGGAATGACTTGGGCTGTAAGCCAGGCAAGGACCCGATCGAACGGGCCTTGATTAATGTGCAGATGGTCCGGCATACCTGACCGGAAGTAGCCATTACAATTCTCACTGCTCCCTGGATCAATTGGAAGGCTCGAAATGACGTTGCCGTTGGCAGGGCACATCAGAAAGTGAACGGAGAAATGACTTATGGCCTATGTGAATGGGGTGATGGATGCACCACCCACAGGAAATTCTTTGGACAAGGAGGGAGCGTTACAGGCAGGATGGTGTCCACCTGTCTAATGTAGGGAATAGCATATTTCTGTCTGATCTGCAAAGGGGCCTGTGGGAAGTTCTTCTGCACAGGTGGGGGGAGTTCGCAAGCACTAGGCTTGTGACTCCTGTGGCGGCTAGAACGGGCAAAAGCAGAAAGGGATTAGGGATGGTGTGCACGCAGAGGCACTTTATGGTGACAGGTGATGCCTGAGGCCCCCCGAATGTGTTGTGCAGCTCGGCGGGGGGATAAGGGTTGCCTGGAAGACCAACCCTTTCTCACTCACCCAGGTGTTGTGTGGCACCAGGTTGGGGGTGACACCGGAAGGTCTACCTTCCCCTTGAAGGGGCAGTCCGGAGGGGTGGCAAGATCGACGCCACCCCTCAAGTTGGGTGTGCTTTCGCCTGAGAAGTGCCAGCTAGTCGCTGGCACAGTCAGATGCCCGTCCTAGGTTCCCCTTTGCAGATATTTCAATAAATGTGGCCCAATTTTCAACCCAAGCCTTGTTGTCTGACTCTTCTTTGACCCATCTCCTCTCGCAATGGCATGGTGATAATGAGTGTTGGATGTTGTTAGAAGATGCCAGTCATATAGTCATCTGTTGAAGACTGACAAAGCAACAAGCAAGGTTAAAAGGAACAAGACTCTTGAAAATAAATGGTTCACTCAACTCTAATTCTGAAAGCAAAGAGGATCTAAAGAGCCTCTTGTTGAGGGTGAAAGTGGAGAGCGCAAAAGCTGGTTTGAAACTCAACATTAAAAAAACAAAGATCATGGCATCTGGCCCCATCACTTCCTGGCATATAGAAGGGGAAGAAATGGAAGCAGTGACAGATTTTATTTTCTTGGGCTCCAAGATCACCGCAGACAGTGACTGTAGCCATGAAATTAAAAGATGCTTGCTCCTTGGGAGGAAAGCTATGGCAAACCTAGACAGCATAGTAAGAAGCAGAGACATCACCTTGCCAACAAAGGTCTTCATAATCAAAGCTATGGTTTTCCCAGTAGTAATGTATGGCTGTAAGAGCTGGACTATAAGGAAGGCTGAGCACCGAAGAATTGATGCTTTCAAACTGTGGTGCTGGAGAAGACTCTTACGAGTCCCCTGGACTGCAAGGAGGACAAATCAGTCCATCCTAAAGGAAATCAACCCTGAGTGCTCATTGGAAGGACAGATACTGAAGCTGAAGCTCAAATATTTGGCCACCAAATGCGAAGAGAAAAGTCACTGAAAAAGTCACTGATGCTGGGAAAGATTGAAGGCAAAAGAGAAGGGGATGGCAGAGGATGAGATGGCTAGATAGCATCACCGATGCAATGAATATGAACTTGAGCATGCTCTGGGAGAGAGTGGAGGACAGGAAGGCCTGGCGTGCTATGGTCCATGGGGTCATGAAGAGTCGGACATGACTTAACGACTGAACAACAATATGTTTTAACTGTAGTACACACTTTAGATAGTCCCAAGGGTTGAGAAGATTGTTGCAGGATGCACTCCAAGTAAATCCTACATGAGACTGGAGCACCAGGGATATTATTAACCCTTTTTGAAGAAATATGAAAAAATAATAGCAGTGTTTAGCTAGAAAGATTTCTACAGAAATTGCATTTTAAAAGGCAATGCAGAATCACAGGCAACAAAGGATTGTAAATGAAAACAAAAAGCATCACGATTATCCATACAGGCCTATTTCGCATTGCAAAATAAATGATTATTTAATGTACTTTCTTTCTTAATTTTTCTTCAATACGTTGCCTCCAGTTGCTGGAGTTTATTCATTTTTGAAATTGTCCTCAAAAGGTGGGAACAATTGGTTTTATTATAATATAAACATTTTATTTAAAATAAATGAAAATATTTGATGGGACATTCTTGCTTACTTTTGCTTTGTATACATAACATTGTGAGCCTTCAACAGGGAAGCATATATTTATGTTTCTGTTTATGAAATCAAAGCCAGCTCATTGTGATTGTAGAGAGACAAATGATGCATCAAATTAAAGAACATGAGCATGCTGACTGGCAGAAAAAAAATGTGGTTTGGGTAATTTGTCCATAAATCAGATAAAGCAGCCAAAAGGAAAAAGAAACTGTGGTAAACATGGGCTGCAGTCTTTAAAAACTCTGAACCTATTAACTGAAAGAGCTCTGACCTCGATGTATTGAAATGAGACCTCTCTAGCCATGGTTCAGTTGCAAAAGTGTTGTGGAAATAATGTTTATGAACTTTCTAACTTCTTAGGCGTGCATGTTTCTTTTTAAAGAATAGGTAATAAAAGGATAGCCAGTGTGGTGTAGTGGTTAGAGTGTTGGACTCTTAAAGCATACCTGTCAGGTTTATATGATGAACAACAACAAAATCGGACTGGGATCAAGCATCAGCAACATGCAAATCAAGATGGTAGGGATGGGTGATTCTGCTAGGGATGCTGGATAAATCCACTGCGGATCCAAATGAGGCTGAATTCCCAGAAATCCAACCACCAGATTCCACAGCAGACTGTCCCTCCCCCACCTCGCCTGGCACATCTGCCATAGTTTGCAGGGTAACTCTTCGGCTGTCTAAACTGCACAACAGGCTAATGGCAGTTGCCATTAGCCTATCATGGGAAAATTGCAGGAGTAAATTGGGTAGTTTACGGTATTTGCGCTGTAAAGCACTTCCTTCTATATAAATTGCAGGGTAAAAGGCTGCAATTTACATAGAAGGAAGTACTTTGCAGCCGCAAATGCCATAAACTATGCAATTTACAGCAGTAAATTTACGGCAGTAATTTTCCCGTGATACGTGCTTTTTAGACAGCCAGAGAGCCACCCTGTGAACTACAGCAGATGCACAAAGGCTCTGGGGAAATCTGTGGGGCCCTAAACAGCCTGGATTTCACCACAGTGTCCCCCCCCCCGCCAGACTAGATATCAGGGGGTTGCCCATCCCCAATTCTGTTAATTATGAACAGAATAATTCTTAATTCCCCACTAATTCCCCAATTCTCAATTTCTCATTTTTCTGATGTTAGGTTTGTTTCAGCCCAGTTCTGCATTAGGGTATGAACTATTTTTAAGTCTGCAAAAAATCCCTATGCGTTTTTGTGTGCATTTCCCCTAATATCTCCCCTATTGTGTGTACTTCTTAACGTACAAATTTATTGTAAGCGATCTTTCCTAGTGTAATGTGTTTTGGTACTTAACGCCCACTAATATACACATTTTCATGTGCACTTTCTCCTAATGTATGCTTTTTTCAATGCCTTTTGATCGGAGAACTGTAGTACAAAATTGGGTGAAGTGTGAATTTCAGAGCACAAGTATCTTTTGGTTTGCTCATTAGTTCCAAAGTTGCATATCATACAAAAATTCAAAACAAAGGAACTTCTCCTACAACAAGAGGACCAAAAGAGGTCTCCACTGCAAAGATTTCAACCATACAGGTTATATTAGCCAAAGGGCATCTGAAAACTGTTAGACATTGTATGGGTTTCCGTGAGGCCCATTCTGTGATGGCCATGTGATAGGGAGGACCACAGCTCAGTGGTAGAGCACATGTTTTCCATGCAGACGGTTCCAGGTTCAATGCCTAGCATCCCCAGTTAGAAGTCTGGGAAAGTTCCTAACTGAAACCCCAGAGCGCCACTGCCAATCAGTGTCAACAATACTGGGCTAGATGAACCAATGGTCAGATTCAATATATGGCATCTTCCTATGTTCCTGTGACCCAACATTACCACCATACATTCATTATTCACATGGAAATACCCCCAAGATCAGACTGATTTTGTTTATTGACTTAGTTTTAAACCTTAATTGAAACCATGACCCTGAGACATGCTGAGAGTTGTAGTCCAACACATCTGAAGGGTACCGGGTTTGGGAAGACTGGCCTAAAGATTTTCCAGGAACCCAGGAACAATTAGTTTTTTACACATTACTGTTCCCATGGGAATGCTGGTGAAAATGCACAGCTCCAGCCATAACGTTTACAATCTTTTATCACAACACAACACAACATGTGGAATCATCACTTGGCAAGTACCCCTCCTTCCACCAGAAGCAAACATTGATGAAGAATAGAATGCTCATGTTGTGGCTTACTATTTAATTTCAATCCCTTTCCTAATAACTTTTAATATAGAATTTGCTTTTTCCACAGCTTTCCACATTTCTGGAATGGCCCCAACTCTTGATTAATGCAATATTGTTCTTACTGCTTTTTTTGCTACACAGTCCATAAATGGGAATAAATGGCAACACAAGAGAACGGGTGATTAAATGCTGTTTCTATACTGCCAGAGAAGCATGGGGCTTAGTTGATGGAAAATAGGGTAATATAATATAGTATTGACCCACTCTAGGATTCAAGTAGCAAAATTGCTATAAAACATTATTTCCCATGCAATATTGTTCTGCAAGTGTATATTATCAACATTACCAATGGAAAATACAACCAGACTGGTGATTCTCTCTCTCTCTCTCTCTCCTTTTCAGATTTGGATCTTTCGGGGTCATTAATGGGTATTTCAAGCATCTCATAGTTGGTAACTCATTTCCTCACTTCATACTGAAGGTGCAAGCCGACAGCTGGCTGATGGATTCAAAGAACCTCCCACACTAATTAAATATGTTAATTATCTACTCTAGAATGCACATTATTCTTTTTAATGTCTGGCTCTAACTTTCACAATGACCTTCCTTCTTTTCTAAGTAGAAAACTAGACTTCAGGCACTTGCTACTGAAAGTAATAAAAGTAAAAATTTGAGAAGGAATTCACAATGCCTGCTTATGCATTAAGATATTGGGTAGTTGCATTCCTAAAGAATACAGTGGGATAATCAACATTCTGATCAAGTTCCAGGCATATCTATGAGGGCTGCTGATCTTAAACTTTATATATATATACAATACAATGATTGATTTGTACTTCCACATACCTGCTGCTTGAAACTGATAACACAGATGTCCCTGCATTTCTCATTTTCTTCTAAGGATGTTTGAACATATATTTTATATATTGTTTTCAACTTTTCCCCTTTGAAATTTTTAGCCTGCCTGAGTAATCTATGTGCCAGAGAGCAGGTTGCAGGCAGCAATGCTGTTCTAATTTTGAGAATAATTTCCTTAAAAGGGAGGGGGTATTACCGACTCTTTCCACACCCAGTACTTTTGGATGTATCCTGGTGAATGTAAAATGGTGTATGTTATAAAGAATATTGACTTTTGCCAGAATTTGTTGATATTTTGGCAGGCCAGTGAGAATATTCTGGAATTACCAGTGAATCTTCAGAATTGCTATCTTTGACTGAATTTGTTCAGTTATTATAGGTTTTAATGTTGTTGTATTTATGGTTCTTTGGGGGTGGGGCACCTTTAATTTTTAAGCAAAGACAAGGTATACATATTGTAAATGAACAAACAAATACCTACAGTCCCACTTATTACTGTGATTCACCAGTAAATCAGGGGAAGTTGAGAAAGGTTGTTTACAGCCCTAATTCAGTATATGTTAAGCTCTGTATACACATTAAATATCTATAACCATATGGGGGGGATAATATCACACCCAGCTACTGATCCTGGCCCCACCTATTTTTATTCAGTGGAATATTGACATGGAGTCTATCTGCATACAAACTGAATTTGTGTAGTACCTATGCCAGGGGTGGGCAACTTGTGGCTTTGGCTATGCTAGCTAGGGCTGATGGGAGTTGTAGGCCAAAACATCTAGCGGGCCACAAATTGCCCACCCCTGATCTATGTTGATGTTATGTTGAATGTGTGTAGGTGGGTGGTGAGGCCAATAGGTGCAATTCTACTTCACATATGCATATACACTTATGCACAGCGAACAGTAATTTTGTTGTTGTTTATTCATTCAGTCGCTTCCGACTCTTTGTGACTTCATGGACCAGCCCACACCAGAGCTTCCTGTCGGCCATTGCCACCTCCAGCTCCCCCAAGGTTGAGTCTGTCACCTCCAGAATATCATCCATCCATCTTGCCCTTGGCTGGCCCCTCTTCCTTTTGCCTTCCACTTTCCCTAGCATCAGCATCTTCTCCAGGGTCTCCTGTCTTCTCATTATGTGGCCACTGGCCAAGGTACTTCAGTTTTGCCTTTAGTATCATTCCCTCAAGTGAGCAGTCTGGCTTTATTTCCTGGAGTATGGACTGGTTTGATCTTCTTGCAGTCCAAGGCACTCTCAGAATTTTCCTCCAACAGTAATTTAGTTGTCACTAAATCCTATTGAAACCAGCTGAACATTTTAGCTGAACTAACTTAAATTGGATGATTTCCAATGCAAACTAATGAATGTCTACTCAGAAATAACCCCCACTGAGTCCAATGCAGTTTACTTCCAGGTAAGTGTGTAGAGGATTGCAGCCAAAATTTAGCTAATTTGGAGCCTATGTTTTTATACTGCCTTTTATTAAAGCACAAAGGAGTCAATAAAACACCAGAATATACCTTAAATAGTGACATAAATTCAGTTTGCTAACTTGATGAGTTCTAATATTAAGGGTGCAATCCTATGCATGTTTAGACAGAAATAAATCCTACTGGGAGTTGTAGGATGTTTGCTGTCTGGTCATGCCTAGGATCGCACCCTTAGTGGTAAATCTCAAGAATGTCCAATAACTTCCTCCTTTCTAGTTTTCCTTCTGACTCTTTCCTAAGCTTTCCTTTTTTGTCTGCTTCCACTACAGACTGCAAGGTGCCTCTTGCTGAAATCTCACAATCTGTCATTCCTTTAGCAATATGGATAGATTTGGAGCTGCATCCCTTA
This sequence comes from Heloderma suspectum, assembly GCF_057233095.1. NCBI lineage: Eukaryota > Metazoa > Chordata > Lepidosauria > Squamata > Helodermatidae > Heloderma > Heloderma suspectum. Next base: position 52,823,745 of record NC_139460.1, on the reverse strand, counting down.
ATTTGTTTTACAGTGGGGAAAAAATGCTGCTTCTTTTCCCCCCACTTTGGCTTGTGACATTTCCAAGGGTACAGGTGAAATGCTGGTGAAGCAATTGCCATGCTTCTGAGCAGCCACAGTATGGTGGCAGATTTTCTAGACAAGATGACAGCTTGCATAGATTTCTAGGGGGACTAGAGGAAGACCTTAAATAAACAGCCAGTGAACCATCAATTTAAACAGATCGAATTGCTACTTCTGCATTTGCTCACATACATAGGACAAGAGGCTTGCTAAAATAACCCTGCAGCCTTTCATTTAGCTTCTGGTTTGTTGTAGATGAGCTTACTCCTAACGAACAACTCTGCCCGAGTAATCTGGATGCAGAATACATCCCCATCTCTGCAGGAGGCTTAATCCTATGTACTCATAATAAACTCATTCTCTGAGTATAGATCATTATGCAGCCAAAATGCCACCACCACCCACTCACAAGAGGGGGATATTGGTAAGCCAGTTTTTCTTTTTTTCTTTTTTAACCAAATCATGCACTTTGGTTTAAAAACAGAAAAGTGTGTATTGTCACAGTGTAAGTAAGAATGTCCTGGGGGTCCAAGGGGGTGTGTGGAATCCAGTGGGCTCCCCTCCCCCGCTCGGCCTCCCAGACCCTGCTTGCCAAGTTGCTGTGTTTACTGGGCCCGCTGGCCAGGCCGCCATTTGGTCTGCAAGCACCTGGTAGCTGTCCCATTCCCTCAGCTAGCCGCCATTTTGCAAAAAAAAAAAGGCAGCTCACGTTTTTCTGTCAATGTAATGTTACGTAAATGGCAGCCATGAAGGGGCGATTTACGGAACATTACAGGTGTAAATGGTCTGTTTACGCCTGTAATGTTGCATAATTCTCCCCTTTATGGCTGCCATTTATGCAACATTACATTTACAGAATAACCCAAGCTGCCATATTGTGAAGAAACGGCGGCTCGCTGAGGGGACGGGAGCTGCCAGGCACTCAACGAGTGCCTGTGGACCATGTGGTAGCTCATGTGGTGCAGAGAACAGGGCCGGCTGGCCAGTAGGGGTTTGATGGATGGGTGGCAGCGCAGACAGATGTGAGTGTGTCCATTCCTAAGAGTAATATGAAATCCTATAACAGAGAATAATGGGCTAAAAGTAGGGAGGGGACATGGTCACACATGCAATCCCTACTCCTAATATCCTCTTCCCCTAAGTCCCCAAATGACCCATGTCTAGCTGGAAGTTCTGAAGGGGGATTCTACTGTTGTCAACTGGAATGCAAGTAGAAGCCTTTGCACAAATGGGAACTCTGCTTTATCAGGGTTTCTGATAATGTGGATGCTTGGATTCAGGTGATCACATGCAGAAGTCCCCTGTGGGTCTAACAGCTGAACATAGATTGGGGATGTTGGGGGAAGGGATGTTGACATTGGGGGCACACCCACATCCCCTCCCCACTTTTATCCTTCATGTGAGCAGGCAGAACCCCTGTCTCTGAAACATCTGTTTATATTCATAATTAACCTACTATTTACACCAAACATAAACTTGCAAATGTGTTGGCTATGTGTGCAAACTGATATTGCATGAGACATATATCCATTTGCTGAACATAAATACAATCATGCTCATGGATGAGTACCTATTTTATGGATAAACTTCAATTGGAACATAGATACTTGTCCTATTTATGGCAGCCTTCCACAACCTGGGCCCCTCCAGGTGTTTTGGGCTACAACTCCCAACAGACCCAGGCAGCATGGCCAATGAGTAGGGATGATGGAGGTTGTAGTCCAAAACATCTGGAGGGTCCTGGGATGGTTTATGGACACTTGATCTTAGTCAAAAGACTGAGAAGTGATAGGAAGTCTTGTTTATGGCATAAATTCATTCTGTGAAGTATATAATATCAAGTTACATTATTCTTGAAAACAAGTTCTTTCTTGGCAGCAAAGAGCAGTGCAATTAAGGGTGATACTGTAGCATCTGCATAGTCATCTGCATTCTGTCTTGCAGTTACTGTTTATCAATTCATATCACTTTTTTCTAAGCTTGACCAAGAGTTGTCCACTTGGTTACTATGAGATCCACCATTCTTCTCCCAAGCCCAGTTTGCAGGACTTAACTTTGAGAGCCGCCTGCATTTGTGGAATAGTCTCCAGGGATTGTGATCTTCTTGAAAACAGAAGCTGCTTTGCCTTACTGAGGTTGCATGACCCACTGGGTCAATCATACAGAAGTACTGCAAGTGTTTCAAGTTAGCACCATGGTATCACCAGGGATATGTGTTAAGGCTTCTGCAAGTGTCCCAAGCTTACCTTTTGCCTTTGCCAGCAAAGAACAAGTCACATCACATTCCTGACCAAAGGAGAAAAATAGCATTTCAGGAAGATGTCAATGTTGCAACCTGATAGGCTAGTTTTCATAATATGCAGGACAATATTTTCTTTCCCCCATGGGGAACATTCACACATCAACCCGAGGACCATACCACTTGCAACCTGAAGTAGTAGAGTTCAGGAAAAGCTTTACTACTTTGTTCTGCTGATTATACATACTTTATTTATTATTATTTTATTATTATTAAATTTATTAATCGCGCATCTGGCTGGTCACTCAACCACTCTGGGCGATGTACAACATATTATAAAACAGTTTAAAACAATACAATTCTACAATAAAAACATTTTCTAAAATACCCTAACCGACCCCAAATGCCTGCCTGAACAATCATGTTTTTAATGCATGGTGGAAGCTCATTAAAGAGGGGGCATGACAGAGTTCCTTAGGGAGGGAGTTCCACAGAGTGGGGGCCACCACAGAAAAGGCCCTCTCCCTCATCCTCACCAGTCTAGCTGTCCTGGCTGATAGGACAGAGAGAAGGCCATCCGAGGCTGATCTTGTTAAGTGGCCTGTCTGGTGTTGCTGGAGGCGCTCATTAAGATAGGCTGGGCTGGAACCATATAGGGTTTTAAAGGTCAAAACCAACACCTTGAATTTGGTCCGGAAAACAAATGGTAACCAGTGCAGCTCCTTCAGCACTGGAGTGATATGATCTTGCCAGCGGCTGCCTTTAATCAGGCGAGCAGCCGCGTTCTATACCAGCTGCAGCTTCCGAACTGTCTTCAAGGGTAACGCCACATAGAGCACATTACTGCAGTCTAAACGAGAGGAGACCAGGGCATGTACTACCGATGGGAGCAGATGGTCGGAAGGAAGGGGCGCAGCTGCCATATCAGATGGAGTTGATACAGCCCTGTCCAGCTCATAGCTGACACCTGAGCCTCCATGGACAACTAGGGATGGCGGAGAATTTCTCCACGAATCTTCGGGAGGCCGAGCGCCGAGGCATTCGGCCCCCCGAAAGTGTTGGGGAAATTCTCCGCCGGCCCCCCGCCCCCCCTGGATGGGACTTACCATGGCCGAATGGCCCTCACGGCGGCGGGTCCTAGCGGCGGTTCGGCGGCAGTTCGTTGGGGGCGGGGGCGGTGGCCAGTCTCCCGACCGGCTGCCGCCACCAACATTACAAAATAAAAAAGTAAACAAAAAACAAAAAACACACACCCGTGATAGGCTACGTGACGATTTACGTAGCCTATCACGGCTAGATTTCCAAAGTCAGCCATGATAGGCTATGTAAATAGTCACATAGCCTATCACGGGTGACTTTGGGGGGAAAAAAGCGTGTACGCAAATGGTGGCTGCCCATGGGCGCCGCCATTTGCGTTCCTTATTTTGGCACGTCTAGTCTACGTAAAGATTTACGTAGACTACGGTGAAAATATGGGAACGCTATTTGCGTTCCCCTTATTTTCGCCGTAGTCTACGTAAATCTTTACGTAGACTAGACGTGCCAAAATAAGGAACGCAAATGGCAGTGCCCATGGGCCGCCGCCATTTGTGTACGCGCTTTTTTTTCCCCCAAAAGTCACCAGTGATAGGCTACGTGACGATTAATGTAGCCTATCACGGCTGACTTTGGAAATTTCGCCGTGATAGGCTACGTTAATCGTTACATAGCCTATCATGGGTTTGTTTGTTTTTTTCACTTTTTCTTTCGCGGCCGGGGAGATGGGGCGCTTCTCCCCAGCCTGAATTTCAACTGGATGAGGCGGGGCGCCTCCCCCTCCTCGCCTGAACTTCAGGGGGAGAAGCAAAGCACCTCCCCCCCACCGCGAATCACCCCTGCGAAAAGGTAAGTGACTTTCGTACATCCCTATGGACAGCTGGGAGTCCAAAATGACCCCCAGGCTGCGGATCTGGTCTTTCAAGGGTAGCCGTACCCCATTCAACACCAGGTCAACATCCCCCAGCCTCCTCTTGTCTCCTACCAAAAGTATCTCGGTCTTGTCAGGGTTCAACTTAGGGATGGACGAAAGTCCCTTACCTGATCCCGCAGCTTGCTTCACGGTGAGGGGGAGGAGCTCCGTCCCTCCCCCCGAAATTCTGGCCAGGGGGGAGGCGCCCCGTCCCTCCGGCCGCGAAACCTCTTCTCCTGCCGGGGCACAAATGGTGGTGGACGTAGCCGCCACCGTTTGCGTCCCAGCAGTCAGCCATGATAGGCTACGTAAATGTTTACGTAGCCTATCACGGCTGACTTTGGGGAGGGGAAAAAAGCGCATACGCAAATGGCGGCGCCCAATAAATAAATTCCTTATTTGGGCACGTGTAGTCTACGTAAACATTTACGTAGACTACGGCGAAAATAAGGGCAACGCAAATAGCTATTTGTGTTGCCCTTATTTTTGCCGTAGTCTATGTAAATGTTTACATAGACTACACGTAAACATTTACGTGCTTCCCCCCCCCCCAAAGTCAGCCGTGATAGGCTACGTAAACATTTATGTAGCCTATCACGGTGTTTTTTGAAAATCTAGCCGTGATAGGCTACGTAAATCTTTACGTAGCCTATCACGTTTGTTGTTGTTGTTGTTGTTTTACTTGGAAATGGCGGCAGCGGCGGCAGCTGGTTGGAAGACCGGCCGCCGCTGCCACCAAACTGCCACCGAACCACCGCTGAACCACCGCCAGGAGCCACCGCTGCCAGGGACATTCGCACAAGGTAGGTCCCATGCCGGGGGGTGGTGGGGCGGTGGCGGACCGTTTCTCCACCAATTTTGGGGGAGATTCGTGGAGAAATTCGTGGAGAAATTCTCCAACATCCCTAGCAACTTCAGCTTATTCCTCCTCATCCAGCCACTCACCACCTCCAGACATTTGGACAGGGATTCTACGGCCAACCTTGGTGAAGATTTGAATGAGAGGTAGAGCTGCATGTCATCCGCATACTGATGACACCGCACCCCAAACCTCCTGATGACAGCCCCCAGCAGCTTCACATAGATGTTAAATAGCATCAGGGAGAGGATGGAACCCTGTGGCACCCCACAAGTGAGTGGCCATGGGTCCGAAACCTCCTCTCCCAGTGCTACCTTCTGGTACCTGCCAGAGAGGAGGGACCGGAACCATCGCAATACGGTATCACCAATGCCCAACCCCTCCAGGCGGTCCAGGAGGTTACCATGGTCAATGGTATCAAAAGCTGATGAGAGGTCGAGGAGAACAAGGAAGGAGCATTCACCCCTATCCAGAGCCCTCCTCATATCATCCACCAAGGCGACCAAGGCCGTTTCTGTCCTATGCCCAAGCCTGAAGCCTGACTGAAATGGGTCTAGATAATTGGTTTCTTCCAAGTGTGCCTTCAACTGCATTGCCATGCCACCACCCGCTCAATCAAAAATGGCAGATTTGAGAGTGGGCGAAAGTTGTTCAGAACTAGGGTTGGCAGAGAATTTCTCCCCGAAACTTCGGGGGGCCGAGCGCCAACGTGTTCGGCCCCCCGAACAAGTTTCGGGGAGAAATTCTCTGCACCCCCCCGCCCCCCGCACCCCCCCCCAGGACGGGACTTACCTTTGGCGAATGTCCCTCCCGGCGGCGGGTCCGGCCGGCGGTTTGGCGGGTCTTCGTCCGGGGCGGGAGCGGCAGCCGGTCTTTTGACCGGCTGCCGCCGCCGCCATTCCAAGAAAAGAAAAGAAAAAAGCGCCCCCGTGATAGGCTACGTGACGATTAACGTAGCCTATCACAGCTAGATTTGCAAAGTCAAACGCTATTTGCGTTGCCCTTATTTTCGCCGTAGTCTACGTAAAGATTTACGTAGACTACAGCGACCAAATAAGGAACACGAATGGCGGCTCCCTATGGGGGCCGCCATTTGTGTACGCGCCTTTTTAAAAAAAATTCACCCGTGATAGGCTACATGATGATTTACGTAGCCTATCACTGTTGACTTTGCAGATCTAGCCATGATAGGCTACGTTAATCATCACGTAGCCTATCATGGGGGCGTTTTTTGTTTTTTGTTTACTTTTTAGTTCGCAGCCGGGCGAGGCGAGGCGCCTCCTCCCCGGCCTGAATTTCGGCCGGGCGAGGCGGGAAGCCTCCCCCCCGGCCTGAACTTCGTGGGGGGAGCAGCGAAGCGCCTCCCCCCCACCGCAAAAATCTTCGAGGACAGGTAAGTGACTTTCGTCCATCCCTATTCAGAACTTGGGGATCCAAGGAGGCCTTCTTTAAGAGCGGTCTTATCACTGCCTCCTTGAGGGCTGATGGCATCACTTCCTCCTCAAGGGAGGTGTTCACCACTGCCCTGATCCCTTTACCCAGTCTCTCTCTGCAGCCCATAATGAGCCAAGATGGGCAAGGATCAAGTAAGCAGGTGGTCGGCCTTACAGATGAAAGCACCTTGTCCACTTCATCAGAAGGAAGAAGCTGGAACCGATCCCACAAAACCGGTTTGCCACAGGCCGCCTCTTGCTCACTAACTGTATCCACAGCATGCAGAGTAACACTCCTTATCCGATCAATTTTATCTGCAAAGTTATCACAGGAGGCCTTAGAATGCTCCAGTGGTTCCGGAGCCACAGGACCGACCAGGCTCCGGACCACTTGGAACAGCCTCCTGGGACAGCACTCTGCAGACGCGATAGAGGCAGCATAATATTCCTTTTTTGCTGCCTTCACCACCACGTGATAGGCTGAAGATACAGCTCTGGCCTGTGTCTGATAGTCTTTGGAGCGAGACTCCAAAGACCACCACTGGCGCTCTAGCCGTCTCACTTCCTGTTTCAGAGCTCATAACTGCGGATTGAACCATGGTGCAATCCAAGCCCTGTTCAGGGGGAGAGGGCATTTCGGAGCCACCCGATCTAATGCCCCAGTGATTGCGACATTCCACCCACCCACCAGGGTCTCGACTGAGTGGCCGTTGGCATGCTCCAGAGAATCCCCAAGCGCGTTCAGGAATCCATTTGGATCCATAAGACACCTGGGGCGGACCATTTTAATGGGTCCTCCACCCCTGCGGAGGGGTTGTGGAACCAAGAAGTCTTGTCACCAGATAGTGATCTGACCATGACAAGGGGGTGGTGGATATACCCCCAACTTCCAGATCACACCTCGCTTCTCCAGAAACAAACACAAGGTATAGTGTATGACCAGCTACATCGGTGGGCCCAGTTTGAATATGGTGCAGCTCCCAGGAAGCCATGGTCTCCATGAAGTCCCGAGGTGCTCCTGTGAGGATGGCCTCTGAATGTACATTGAAGTCCCCCAACACCAATAACTTAGGGGACTGTACACGCACATCAGAGCCCACCTCAAGCACCTCGGCCAGGGAGTCAGTCGTGCAGCAGGGTGGACGGCACATGAGCGAAATCCCCAGACTGCCCTTTGGGTCCAACCTCTAGTACATGCACTCAGCAACCTTGGTCTCCTGGAGAGGGGGTCTGGTGAAGACCAAGGAGTCTCAGTAGGTAACAGCCACTACTCCTCCCTGATCCCCAGCCCTCGGCTGCTGTGCATACGAAAATCTAGCTGGACACATGGCCGCAAGAGTTGGAGCAGCAGCCTCGGCCAGCCAGGTCTCCATAATACATGCCAGGTCTGCACCCTCGTCCAGGATCATGTCATGGATGAGGGAGGTTTTCTGGGTAACAGACCTGACATTGCAGAGCAGCAAATGAAGGCCAGAAGATGGAGTCATGCCTCCCCCAGCTATCCTCTGGCTCTGGACAGGCCTGGATCAGGGGACAGATACTACACATCTATCCCTTATTCCCCTTACCTGGCATGGCCTGCCCCTAGCGCTCCACCTGCCTCCAAGCCTCAGTATGTTCTGGCAGACTGGCCCCCAACACTCCTCCCACTGCCTCCATCAGGTAGACACATGCCCCCTCACTCCCGCCTATCAGGCAGGCTACCCAACCCTAAAAACACAACAGAATCCCCCAGAAATTAAAAAAACAAGAACTAAAAGAAACCCTTAAAAATAATGCCAGGCAGAAGTCCGCGGGGAAGGCCTGGTGGTGGTGGTGGTGGTGGTGGCGGTGGCGGCAGCAGCAGCAGCAGGCACGCCTCTTCACCTGTGGTGGTGGCTTCTCCTGCAGGCCCTGGGTCTATACTGGCTTGCAGATAACTAGCTTTATACTGGTGAAATACATACAGCTGGACTGCATCCAGAATATAGCAAACAGTTCAAAAATCCATCTGCCTACCCACCACCACCATTAAAAAAAAAAAAAAAAACTCTTGCAATAGGCCTTAGCACTGGTAGGAAGAATATCTGGTAGAAAAGCTCCTAGGGACAAAGGAAACCATTGTGTTAATCTTTCTTGACACATTTCCTTCTTAGGTATGCAAAAAAGCAGCTGTTGAACATCTATGTCAAGTTCTTGGCGCTAGCCAGACTCTAGAGGTTCAGTCAAGGTGAAGCAACATACTTCAGCCATTTCAGAGGCAGCTTGCTTGGTTAGGGGCAACATGATTGTAACCTTCTGACCAGAGTTATGTCTTAGCAATACAGCAAGTCAGCTGTCCCTAGGGATGGGCCGGCCGGGGTTCTCTGAACACCACCTCAAACCTTGGCTTGCCTCGTTTCCTATGTCTGACTGTGCTCATTTTTTACTTTGATTGAATGGGGAAAGTTCACATTTTTGACTGGGAAAAATGCACATTAAAAAAGCACACCCAAAATGCACACATTCCCTTCAAAGAGTAAAGCATGAAAATGCTCCCCCTTTTTCCAAAAGTGTGCAGTTTTTAAACTGCATAATTTTTTTAATGTGCATTTTTCAAATGCAGGTTTTCTCCTGTTCACTTTCACCTTCAGGGTTTTGAATGTGACATGATTTGCACACATAAATGAAATTCCATACATCCCTAGCTCTCCCATCAGTTCTAGATAGGGATGGATGAGCCCATCTCCGTCCGAGGCAGGGGAAGCTCGACAAACTGCTCCCTGCAGCTAGCATGGCCTGAACCTGCTTGGTGAGCTTCCCTGCTCATCCCGCCTGCCCGCGAGCTGCTGCCCCTCTTCCTCATGCTGGCTGTCAAGGGCTGGCTCAGGGAAGAAGGGCCTGAGTAGCCAGCCCCCAGCCTCTTACCCTGGCCCTTTCTAGACGAGGCCAGGGTGAGAGTGCTGGGGTGCCGCTGTTGCCCTTCTCCCTCGCACCGGCTGTCAAGGGCTGGCGCAAGGAAGAAGGGCCTCGGCGGCCAGCCCCCAGCTTCTTGCTCTGGCAGCCATCACTGTAGTGGGGGGGGGATAGGTGCAGCCTTCTTCCCTCTGCCCCCACCTGCTACAGCAGTGGCAAGGGACAAGCTGGTCATTTTCGATAAGGCTCTTAAGCTTACGGAAAATGACCAGCCTGGAAAAATGACCAGCCTGGCTGTCCCTCATCCCTGCCGACATTGGGACAAGAATCCAGCCCCCCAGAATCCATGGCGGAATGCCCCCCGCCCCCCACGAAATCCCCCAGGACAGAACTTACCTGGGGCAGATGCGGCAGATGCGGCGGCGGCGGCAGCTCCAGCAGCGGTGGCTCCGGTGGCTGCAGCAGTGGCGGCGGCAGCAGCTGGTCTCCTGGCCGGCTGCGCTGCTGCCGCTGCCGTCATTACCATCCTTGCAGCCGTGATAGGCTACGTAAGAATTTATGTAGCCTTTCACGGCTAACCACCCCGGCTAAAAATTACATATTTACATAGTAAACATATTTACTATGTAAATATTTACATAGTCTATCACGGCAAAAAAAAAAAGGGAATGCAAATGGTGGCTGCCGTAGCCGCTGCCATTTGCGTTCCCTTTTTTTTTGCCATGATAGGCTACGTAAACACTTACGTAGCCTATCATGGCTATAATGAAGAAGCGAACGGCACCTTTCGCAGGGTGGGGGGCTTCATTCCACCACGGATTGGCCTCACTGAGATCCGTGGCGGAATTCTCTGACCTCCCTACACTAAACACCCGCCAAGACCCTTTCTTCATGCTGAGATATTCATGGAACTCCATGCCTCTCTCAGCATGGAGAAAGGCAAAATGAGTGTGGCAAAAAGAAAGGTGTGACCATTTCCACTGAAATCATCTAGCCCATCACCTCACGTTGGTCCAGAACCCCTACTCTACACCATCACCTCACTTCCTTGACTGAATTCCTGTTTCATCTTACACTACTTGTCATTTACACACAAACACTGACCACAGACCAGTTCTTCATCCCTGATTCACAATTCCATTTCTCCCCATCTCTAGTGTTGTCAAGCAACTGTTGTATGCCATTCATTGCCCACACAACCACAGGGTAGGAAAGGGAGTGAATCCCTTAACATTTCCTTCCCACCCCAAAATAAAATGTAATGGCACCGAGCACAAATCCCTGTACTTATTTTTATGTAATTTAGCAGGTTTCTTACTAAGGAGCATCTCTACAATGTCTGTTATTTTCATACAAATTGCCCACCAAAGAATAACAGGGATCACCAAATGTTTCTTTAACCATATTAAAACTGTAAAGAGTCCCCTTGAACAATCCTCCTTGCAACTATCTTTCGGAAATTTGGCAGGTCTTATCTCCACTGAAGGGGCAACTATGCTTGCAAAGTTAATCTAATTTTGCAACAATAAAAAATTACAACCAATTTCCTCTTTTAAAAAAAAGAGAGAAAGAAATCAAATTTTAAAGGAGCCAAGCACAAAACCCCTGAACCTATTTGTCTTTAAAAAAAAATTCAGGCTTCATCCCCTCTGAAGAGTCCCTTGAAATTTCATCCATTGCTGTTAAAAAGTAAATTAAGTTATAGTTATTTGTTGATGCCCATACCTTGCCTCAAATTTGGCCCTGCGTCGAATTGGACAGCCTCCAAATCTGCCCTGAGTTGAATTGGGCTGTTTTCCAAACTGGGTCCAAACAGAATCTTGTGGTCAGTGCACAACCCTAGTGCAGAGATATTCAGTTCATGCTGATCCTCCTCCACCTGTTCACATGGCTAACAGGGTCTAGCGTGAGGCCGGTGCAGGCTGTGCGATCTACATGGCTCATTTTGTTTAGCGAACATGGGAATGTCTTCTGGAAATGGTGCATCCGTGCCTTTCCCTGGGATACTTCCTTCCCACCACCACACCTAGATGCATGTTAAAATGTCTATTCTTTCAGATGCATCTGCAGTTCCAACTAAATCTACATGTTGCTTCATACTCTGCCAATATATCTGAACATTCCTTGAAGGGTATTGTTAATTGAGCTACCAAGATGATGTCACTGATGGTTCTCTATATTTTGGCAAAAAAATGAAGATTGAAAAAAAAAAAATCAAGTCCTGAGTCACTAACATCACATTTGTCACAATGCCACTTTCACAAAGAGGGACATTAAATATTGAGGAGCCAGTCCGGAGAAGGAGAAGGAGACATTTCAGTTTGTCATTCTGGTATCCAAATTTGGAGTCACAGGGTGACCAAGCACTGGGTTTTTCCAGACCAACTGTGAATGACACAAAGGGACCGTTTGTGATTATATAAATTAAATCATTTCAATGTATAGAAGAATGCCTGCATGGGGTCATTCAAAACTCAGAATCTGTTGTTTAATCACTCCCTTAACAATGGAGAGAGGAGAAATTAATCCCAGCAGTATAAATTTGCTGAAAAGTTGCTTGCTAGGGAGAATGCAATAGAGTTTAGCTGTAGTCTTGTAAAGAGTTAGCATCTCACAAGGCACTATGAGCAGCACCATCCTTTTCTCCACATATTCAGTATTGAGAGTAGAAGTTCACTGAAGTTCTCCAAATTCCATCTCAAAGCTCACTTTGACTCATCTGTATCAGATCTCAAGCTTTGTTTTTGTGGGTTTTTTTGTTTTTTTTATGAACATCCATGTGTATTTTCCCAAATGTATGCATCCATTTTGCACATTTATGAAATGTATGCATTCTTCTCCCATTGTTTGAAGTGCATGTGTGCACATTTTTCAACAGTAGGCATGTTTTCATGCACATCTGTCAAATGTACATATGCTGTCGAACACATGGGGGGGTGTTTCCACAAATTACATTGTAAGCTCAGACGTGTATGAACTTCAACCCCAGTTTGTGTATGAGTCTGTTTTAACAAAACTGTCTGTACAAAAATGAACTGAAATGAATTTCTTATACATCCCTAATTGTATGCTCCCTAATTGAGAGCAGTCAACTAAATAAGCAAAATAAAGATTTGATTATGTACTAATGCCTACTTGTTCCAAGGCAAGAGGTCTTCAACTACTCATTGTATCTCTGTCCTGCACAAATGTGAAAATCATTGTACACAGCTCAGGTAGAACTTTATCTACTCATGTATTCAATATGAGAAGCAACTGAAAGGACACAAGCCAAGCATTAAAACATGTGTGGCTAACCTGTGGCATGTGCATGCTTTAAGTGGCCCAGGCAGCAAGAGACTATGGCATGCCTGGATAAGAGCAAGAGGGCAAGTGGGCCAGGTATAGCACAGAGGCAGATCTGTACTTCCATCTGACCTTGGGAGAGGAGCTGCCATGGAGCTTTCCACAGTGGGAGGGATGTGCGATGGGTGAATGGGTGGGGTGGGGGTGTGAAAACCCCTGCTCAGATTCTCCCCTGAAGTCATAGTTCTATATATGGCCTTGGGAGGGCAGCATCCAGAGGCCCCTGAGACACCATCTCGGGACCATGGATGGCTCTCTCAGCCTCTTTTGTGCCCTTTGTGCACAGTCAAATAGAAGCAAAACTGTCCCAAGGCACAGGGGTTGCATATGTACTGTAGTGTACATACATGTAATATAGACACTGTTTGCCTGTAATATTGAGACTGTAGTGTGAACTAGAGTATAACAGGTGCCAACCCTGTTGGTGTTTTTGATGCCTGTTGAAGCCATATTCATTTATTTGCTGATTTTAATGCCTAGCTTTGTTAAATGTTCTGTTTTATGGGGATTTTATCTGAAATCTGATTGTTTTTGAGAAATACCGTATACAATACTGCCCTGGAATTTCTTAACGAAAGACAGTACATAAATATTTTAAACAAGAAATAAATAAAACAATAGAGTTTCATTCTCTCTTACTTTGGATTTAATTTGTGACTAAATTGACAAAAAGCTTTACTCAGACACTACCATGTCAGAAGACATTCATTCTACATATCAATAGTAATGAAATGAATCACTGGAATTTGGGTTGTGGCAGGAACTGGGTTCCTGGGAGGCCACTAGGGATGTCAGAGAATTCTGCCACGGATCTCAGTGAGGCCGAATGCCAGTGCATTTGGCCCTCCCAAATCTGTGGCGGAACAGCCTGCCCCTCCCCCGTGGATCCCCCCTGGGATGAGACTTACCTGGGGCAGATGTTCCAGGCAGCGGCGGCTCCGGCGGCGGCTCCGGTGGCGGCTTCAGTGGCGGCAGCTCCAGCGGCTGGTCTTCCGACCGGCTGCTGCTGCCACCATTTGCAGTCTGGAGGTGGGTTTTTTTTTTATTTTAACATAGACGTGATAGGCTACGTAAAGATTTATGTAGCCTATCACAGCTGGTTAAAAAAAACACACGTACGCAAATGGCGGCGGCTACAGCCGCCGCCATTTGCATTCCTTATTTTTCACCATCTTACTCTATGCAAATATTTACGTAGACTAAGACGGCAAAAATAAGGGGAACGCAAATAGCGTAGCGGGTGCTATTAGCGTCCCTTTTTGATTCACTGTTTTAGCCTACGTAAATATTTACATAGGCTAAAATGGCGAATCAAAAAGGGACGCAAATAGCACCCACTACGCTATTTGCGTTCCCCTTTATTTTCGCCATAATAGTCTGTGTAAATATTTACATAGACTAAGATGGCGAAAAATAAGGAACGCAAGTGGCTGCCATTTGCATACACGGTTTTGTTTTTTACCCAGAGCCCTCCGTGGCCAGAAATCCGGCTGCGGACGGCTCTGGCCTAGGCCTGGCTGGCTGCTCCGTGGAGCCACTGCGGAGCACAGCCAGCCGTCGAGGATTCTGGGGGGGAGGAACGGATTGCCTCTCCCCCCGTTGAGGATTCCAGGAGGAGGGATGGAACGCGTCCCCCCCACACCATGAACATAATCCGCAGAAAGGTAAGTGACTTTCTTACATCCCTAGAGGCCACACAAATCGCCATGGTGGGCTGCATGTGGCCTATGAGCCACATTTTCTACCCCTAGGATAATGTAAGATAAGGTGCACTTGCCACAGTATAGTACTCACAAAAAGGAAAGGGGGGAAGGGTAGGAATGGATGAAAATTTTGTTTCAGTTTGCAGATCACTTGAAAATGCCCCATTTGCAATCCCAAATGCAAGCGGGAGCACATTTTCTCCAAAAATGTTTGCAAATTCCCGAACATGCTTTCACATTCGCCAAATGTGTACTGGGAAAATATGTAACTTGCTTAAAATGCACAAGTTTCTCAAAATGCATACACATTTTAAATCACCTATGCTTTAGTCTATGGGGAAAATTTGCACATTTTTGGAAAAATGTGTGTGAATTTTAGAATAGTTTGCACAGTTTCCATGTTCAATCACTGTTTGTTTTGTGCAGTTTTCCCATTCACCCCAAACAAACAGTGAGTGAAAATGCGAGTGCAACTCAAGGTGAGAGAAGCAGGCACTGATGTTTGGAGAGTCTTGGCATGCTTGAACATCACTCATTCATCCATCCCTAGAAAAAAGGCTTTGTTGGCATCTGGAAGCACTCAAAGTGAGAATGAATTCTCCACAATATTTGATCACCTCTTCCAACAGTTAATCAATCTTTTACCCAAAAGGAAACATTAGAAAATCTACCATAGCTTAGCTTTGTGTAGTTCATATAAAATAAGCAACACAAAACAATATGCTAATCTTTTCCTATAGTGTCCTAATCCAGCTAGGTAGCAGACATTCCTCCTGTCTTGATTTCTTGTCCTTTGTTTTCCCTGTAGTATTGAGATTGTTCTACCCTGACTCTGTTTCTTTTCCCTCAGCTATCTCATCTTGAGTCTTAAAAAAAAAAAATGCACCAAAGAGCTGTAGTTTATAAAGATTATCTCATAATTGTGTGTGCTCACAGATAGAAAGGGGGGAAAGAAAGAGGATGCTGTGCATGTACTGTTATATTCACCAAAGCATCTGGTTAATCCAACTTTATCATCCATACTCTTTAACCTTTCATAAAAATAAGATTGGGAATAAAACTTTTAAAAACAGTGCGCACTGCTCGACACTCAAAAGGCTTTAGATGACCAACTGAGCTGACTGACTGCATAAGTATTGTGCAGTGCCTAAAAGCCTACAGTACCCGGTTGCGACTGAGAGGTCAAGAAAAATCCCAGTGGAGACTGTCCATAATAATGCTATGAGAAAAGGAAAAAGTTCTTTACTGAGAAACGTGTTTCCTTCCTCCTTCGATTTTTAATCAACCCACTCCATGGCCAGATAAAACAGAAACCAGATAAAACCACCAAGTAGGGGCAACATTTCATAGTTCAGGTTATATGTGAAGGGGAAGAATACTTAGTGGGAGGGAGTAAAAGGCTCACTCTTTGACATATTCAACATTACATTGCAAATAAGGATTATCTTTTATGGAGATGAGCTCTGATGATGTCTTTATTTTCTATTTTAGTGGTGGGTTTGAATGGCCACTTCAGATTTGCAAAGCTATTCTTAGGTGGTAAATGGGAAGTTGACATTGCAGCAATTTCAGAGGTTTGTGGGGACGGGGAGGAGAGAAGAATTTCCATTGACCTTCAGGGAGATGAGGGCTTACCAGATGCAGCAGCAGGAGGATCTTTCTTTTTCCATCTTTCACTTGTATCTGGCTGCCATTGCAAGCACCAGCACTAGTAGTTGTGCCATCTTTTCCCCTCAAGTTGGGACGTAGATCTAAAGAAGCAAGTAGGTTCATATGGGAAGAGGCTGTCCTTCACATATCTTAATACTGAGCTGTTCAGGGCTTTCAACTATCTCAAGGAGCACCTCCAGCCACACCAGACAGGCCGCTCAACAAGATCAGCCTCGGATGGCCTTCTCTCTGTCCCATCAGCCAGAACAGCTAGGCTGGTGAGGACGAGGGAGAGGGCCTTCTCTGTGGTGGCCACCACTCTGTGGAACTCCCTCCCTAGGGAACTCCACCATGACCCCTCTTTAATGAGCTTCCTCCACACACTGAAGACTTGGCTGTAGGGATGTACGAATCCCTTACCTTGCTCCGCTCAGGGACATCCGTGGTGGGGGGGAGGCGATCCATCCCTCCCCCCGGAATTTTGCATGGCTTGCTCCGCTCCACGGCGAGGCTGCAGAACCACCGATAGGCTATGTAAGTATCTACGTAGCCTATCACGGCTTGGCAGGGACGCAAATGGCAGCCGCTACACCATTTGTAGGGATGTACAAATGTATTGTGGTTTTAATGTTCTATATATTTTAAATTGTTTTATTGTGTGTTGTTTGGTTTTAGTTTTTGTGAACCGCCCAGAGAGCTTCGGCTATTGGGCAGTATAGAAATAAATAAATAAATAAATAAATAAATAAAATGTATGAAAATCACTTACCTTTCACGGATTATGCTGATGGTAGGGGGGGAGGCGTTCCGTTCCTCCCCCCAGAATCCTGGATGGGGGGGAGGCGCTCCGTTCCTCCCCCCTGGAATCCTCCGCAGCCGGCTGTGCTCCGCTGCAGCTCAGCGGAGCAGCCGGCCAGGCCCGGCCAGGTCAGACCCGTCCGCAGCTGGATTTCCGGCCACGGAGGGCTCTGGGTAAAAAAAACCAAAAACACGCGTATGCAAATGGCGGCAGCTACGGCTGCCACCATTTGCGTTTCTTCTTTTTGGCCATCTTAATCTACGTAAATATTTACGTAGACTATGACGGCGAAAATAAGGGGAACGCAACAAGTGTCGCAGACGCTATTTGCGTTCCCCTTATTTTCGCCGTCTTAGTCTACATAATTATTTACATAGACTAAGACGGCCCAAAATAAGGAACGCAAATGGCAGTGGCCATAGCTGCCGCCATTTGAGTACGCCTTTTTTTTTTTAACCCAGTCGTTTTAGGCTACGTAAGTTTTTAGTTCCTATCACATCTGTGTTAAAAAAAACAACAACTGCAAATGGTGGTGGCGGCGGCCGGTTGGAAGACCAGCCGCCGCAGCTGCCACAGCCGCCGCCACCTGAAAGATCCGCCCCAGGTAAGTCTCGTCCTGGGGGGATCCGCGGGGGCAGTGGGGGGGTGGCAGGCCATTCCACCACAGATTTCGGGGGGCTGAATGCACTGCCATTTGGCCTCCCCAAGATCAGTGGAGGAATTCTCTGCCATCCCTAACCATTTGCGTCCCTGTCTTTTGCTGTGATAGGCTACGTAGATACTTATGTAGCCTATCATGGCAAAGAGCAGGAGTGCAAATGGAGTAGCGGCCGCCATTTGCGTCCCTGCCAAGCCGTGATAGGCTACGTGAGTATCTATGTAGCCTATCACGGTTTGGCAGGGACACAAATGCCGGCCAGCGTAGCAGCCGCCATTTGCGGCCACAGCCCGGCGGGCTGGCAGTGGCCGGAAGATGACCCGGAGCCCCTGCCACCGAAGCCACTGCCACCAGAGCTGCTGCCACCGCCAGGCAGGCCTTGTCCTGGGGGGATTCCGTGGGGTGGCGGGGGCGATTGCCCTGTTCCGCCATGGACTCCGGGGGGCCGGATACTAAAGAATCACTGGAGTCTGTGGTGGAATTCTCTAACATCCCTAATTCAGGCAGGCATTAGGGGTGGGTTAGGGTATTTTTAATGTTTAATGTTAAATTGTGCTGTTTTAAATTGTACTGTTGTACATCGCCCAGAATGGCTGGGTGACCGGCCAGATAGGTGATTAAGAAATTTAATAAATAAATAAATAAATAAATAAATAAATAAATAAAATCAACTGTTTAGGGCTTTCACTTTGAACTGTATCCAGAAATGGACTGGAAGCTAATGCTGTTGTGATAACAGAGTCCCATTTTCTCCAAAATTGACTCCAGATAATATTGGGCGAACTGAAGTTTCTGAACACTTCTCACACACAAGCCTATGAGGGACAGAGATATTAGTCTGTCTCTGGTCTGGTGCGTGTCAGTTTTCCATGTGTTCATTCAAAGGTCTGTGCTGTCCCATTTCCACATGATTGTGAGATACATTTAAAAAAAATCTGCATGAGAATCTGCATTTAAATACACATTTTGAATGTATTTTTGCAGAAAATACTAATTTCTAAATGTATTTTTTAAAATCTACATGCATGCATTTCAGATGAAGCAATCCTATCAAGACAGCTGCCTCTGAACAAGGAGGCAACTGCCTATCCAACACATGGCTGGAGGAGCGCGGAGGGGCCCTCTCCTCTGCACTCCAGCCACCCTGCATTCACAGCTAGATGGCTGATTTTGGCAGTCTAGCCATAGGATGTCAAAGCGTGGGGTGGGGAGGCTGGACAATGCATAGGAAGCGTTGTACCGGCAGTTCTTACTGAGTGAGCAGGGAAACTCTCTACCACCTACAACCCTCCACCCAGGAAGTAAAACCTGCTGCCATATTTGTTCTGTTTCCTTGAATTTGCTTCAGTTGTCCCACCAACATCCAGTATGCTTCATTAATCTATGCAAATATATTTGTTTTAAACTAATTAAAAAGAGAGGCAGGGGAAAGATGCTACCTTTTTGCAGCATTGTGGATCAGAAATCAGCAAATAGTTCACAAGAGAGAGAGAGCATCCTTCCTGTAATATACCAGCTATTTATGATAAGGAGAGGGAAGGAGGGGAGGGAGAGAGTCCTTCCTGTATTCAGGAAACTGAAATCCTTCTTACTTCCTTTTAGGCATGTGAATTGCATTCATTTTCAAGAAGCTATTCCATTTTTATGCATATGTAGGTGAGATCACATTCAAGCACAAGCAGGCATGTGGCTTAGCTTTAGGCTGATCTTGAAAAATATCCAATGGTTTAAGACAAAAATGGATTCTGTAAAATTGCATGTATATGTATCACAAGAAAGCATTTTCTGTTTCCTGAAGAGCATTTCTATAGAACTGTCTTCTCCAACCTGGTGCCCTCTAGATCTGTTGGACATTACAACTACCATGACACAGACCAGGTTGGGGAAGGCTGCTATAGAACATTACTGTTCCCTGTACAGCATATTTATTTGAAATCCATCCCAATATACCAGGGATGGGTAATTTGGTGCCTTCTAGATGTTTTGGCCTACAGCCTCATAACCCCTAATCACATAACTCTTGGCTGGGGCTTACAGGAGTTGTAGTTCAAAATATCTGAAGGGCACCAGGTTGCCTATCCCTGCAATAGCAATACATTATAGTTCCTATTAAAAATGAAATCAGATTAGAAATATGAGCAGCTTCCTATGGCATGATATATCTGTCCCTCTTTTTTGCTATACTTTTAGCAAGCATCCCTCTACCTTTGTATTTCTTTTTAAATGTTTTAATTGTTTTAACATGGTGTTTTATTCTTCTGTCTTTGTTGTTCACCACTCCAAAATCTTTTGATGTGGAGTGGTATATAAATATTGTAAATAAATAAATAAATAAATAAATATTCTCTGGTTTGCCTCAGTATTATGTGCTATCACTTTAAGAAGTTCAGCCTGGCACCCTCTGTAAAGATAAGCCTGGAGGGCTTGCATCTCTGGTTGAGATGGGTGAAAAGTCCCAAGCAAGCAATTGCATCAAAAGGTCATGAATTTCTGCTCATATACTCAGGATAAGATTCAGTAATATGACCTAATCAGTTACACTAAAATTTAGTGCCTCACAATTAGAGTAAGGCACATAGATTATGAAATCGCTGCGAATACACCCCAGGCAAAAAGTCGCATACCCTCAATGTATTTGGAAAGATGCACTACTGCGTACTGCCAAGGTCTCATAAGTTCCCTTACATGCATGTATATCAGAATGTGTGTATACTTATAGACATGTCTGGACAGGGCACTTAGTAACAGCTCATACGGAAAAACCAAACTATTCCGGCATGAGCTAGCTCATACGGAAAAACCAAACTATTCCGGCATGAGCTAGCTCATACGGAAAAACCAAACTATTCCGGCATGAGCTAGCTCATACGGAAAAACCAAACTATTCCGGCATGAGCTAGCTCTCCCTAGGATAGCTTAGTTATCTATAACACCCTGCCAAGTGGCAAAAAAAAGATTTTTCACCCACCAGGTGCAGACGTATGCTAAAACACGTGGTAAACTGGACATCTATTTGGATTCCATGCACAGTAAGGATGTTCCCCCCACCCCAAACTCCTATTGGTTAATTAAAACAAGTAATAGTTAGCATTGGAGTAGTTCAAAGTAATCTTTACAACAAGCCTGTAAAGAAGGCAGGTATTATTATCCTCATATTGCAGATGGGGGACTGAGGGCATCACTCCCTTAAAGATAACTAATGAGTTCATAGCAGAGGAGATTTAAATCAAAGGCCATCTGAGATTTGTAATCTAAGAGAGAGAAATCCTGTGGTCCCTGGGCAAGCGTCCCAGGAACCATAGAGTAGTTTGGATTCCCCACTCTGAGGTCGGAGATAGCACTCCGACCTCGGAAGGGGGAGTCAGAGATCTAGCACCTTGCCCCACCTTCTCACAGCTGGTGTGGAGAGAACCATGTCAGCTGCCCTCCGAGGTTGGAAACTCAACCTTGGAGAGGGGAAAAAGGGGATGTTGTGATAGGCAGGGAGGTGAGGAGACCAGAGAGGCCAGGATATAATTTATCCTGAGCCTCCTCCAGCCTCCTTCCCTCCCCCTCTGAAGCACCCTTGCTAGATGGGCAAAACCCATCTAGCGAAAAGCAAAGACTGCAGGGTGGGGAGGTGAAGATCGCCTCCATCACTACTCCCACCCTACCAGCTTCAGCCTGGCAGGGCGCAGGAATCTTGGAAGGCTTCAAGCAGCAAGGGTGCAATCAAGAGGATTGTACCCTTAGCCATTATGCTATACCTACCCCACCTTGGTGCCCTCCACATGTGCTGCACTACAACTCTCATAATTCCCAACCATTGGCCATGCTGGCTGGGAATTATATAATTATGGGAGGTGCAGTCCAACACATCTGGAGGATGCTAGGTTGGGGAAGGCTGCCAAGATCATATAGAAAGCTATAAAGTCATCCAGCCTCATGGCTTTGGAACATGTGTGTGTGTGTGTGTGTGTGTGTGTGTATATATATATATTCTTTTGCTTTACTTAATACTCATCCCTTAATTCTTCTCCCTTTCAATGTTCCTTTTAGTCCTACAACTCTGCTCTCTCCTACCCTAATCCCCCACACTCACCTATGCAGTCCATAAAGATCTCTGTGAAACAAACTGGCATCCTTCCCCGATCCATTTCAGCACTCAGTGAGTTGGAGTAATAAATCTTTCAGCGGAAGGATTTGTCAGCTGATGTTGCAACAGTAGGAGCGCCTTAAAGCAAATGATTCCAAATGGATCAGAAGGAGGTTATCAACAGTAGAAAGAAGTTAAGATTATTTTATTTTTTAGTTACAACAATATGGAAGTGCATCAGAAAGAATATGGCCAGAGAAGCAAAAACTCAATTATAATCCCCAAAATTGAGATGGCAAAAACTCAGCTGACCCATATATTTTGGCTCGTCCCTCGTAGCTACATTTGTATCCAAAATTAGCTGCAACCGGAGATGTGCTGGCAGCAGAACACCTGCTCCCACTTTCTACCCTTGGGTGACTAGAGTAATTACCTGCTTTCTACCTACCCCGGCTCAGAAGCTGTGAAATGTTGTTTGTGTCAAGTCAATCATTCTTCCACTCGCTACTGCCAGATGATTGGCTTGGTAGTTTGAATTGCAGCTTCCCCGGCTGACATACCTATTAGTAGCTTTGTTTCATTTCAAGCTCATGTCAGTTAAGTTGCCCTCCAGATGTTGATGACATACCTGCAGTCTAAGATGGTGTGACATCTTGTACTTGCGATGCAGGCTGCTGGTGTTGTTGCTTTAAAAATCACAGCATCCTTTTCATAGCGCTTATTCACTTTAGGCCTACTTCTCGCAAACAGTGCATGAGGTGGGAATTCTGTGCCTTGACAGTATTACTTCATATTGCAAGTGGGAGCTCATATGACTGAACCATCCTCCATACAGAAAAAAAAAATCCTGCACATAGGTTATATATCAGTGAAAAAGAGTAGCCAGACCTTCTCCCTCAGGAACCCATTTTCCATGTGTAGAAATCTTTCTTTCTTTTTATGAGGGAGTATTTCAATATCTGTGCCCCACCTATACTATAAAGTGGAATAGCTGAGGTACAAGTTTACTGTAATGTTTAGAGGCCAATTCCATGTTTTCCTGTTCTAGCATACAGTCTGGAGCAGTTTTGACCCAGGTTTTATTTAGAGCGCAAGCTCACTCTTTACACAAGCCAGGCCTGTTCAGGCAGCCGTGAACAATTCTGGTAGGCCTGAATTTAAGTATTTGTTTGATACTAAAGTTGTCACAGTAGAACCATACTCTGCTTAGACCACTTCTCCACATTTTCCTGGATCCCTGAAGAATCTCATCATCTCATTTGTTGCTTGTGAGAACTATGTCTTCTCTTCTAAGATTATCAGTTTTGTTTTATAGTAGTGTTTCCAACATGTGATGGAATCAAGTGTCGGTATTTATAGCGTTTAGAATAAGGGTGCAGGACTTCAAGGCTGGGGGCCAAATCCAGTTCACCTGAGGTCCTAATCCAGCCCTCCAGGGTTCCTGAGATGGTCATGCCCCCTTCCTCTGGCCCCAACCCATTTTCCTTGACCACATAACATTTGGCGATTTCCTAGGCTTTGTGCAGTTTTTGTACCCATCCTAAAAGGCTGATATGCTGATCCTAAAATTTAGTTACTGGCAGGAAGAGCTTTAAACTAAATATTTTTGGTTTTTTGGCCCTGCCCCCTTTGCCTCTGGCTCAGCCCCTTTTGTCTTTGGCCCCACCCATCACTGGAATGTATCCCCTGAATGCTTCTCCAAAATGGAATTTGGCCCTTGGGTAGAAAGAAGTTCTTCACCTCTGGGTTAGAGACAGACACTGACACCAAGCAGCTCAAAATCTAGTTAGACAACTGAAGGGACAGTGTAAAAGCTGGAATGGAACAGCCCCTTTATGAATACAACTAATGCCAAAAATGTGGGATGTGTTAGAGATACAATATTTTAGAACAGAATCCCTTTCCAATATTATACTTTAAAAAACAAACAAACACACCTTTTCTCCCAGAACACATTCTGATCAGAACAGATGGACACTGAGAAGAAGAAGAAGAAGAAGAAGAAGAAGAAGAAGAAGAAGAAGAAGAAGAAGAAGAGCAGCTGTGCTGGATCAGACCAAGGTCCGCCTAGTTAAGCATTCTGTTCACACAGTGGCCAACCAGCTGCCCACAGGAGACCCACAAGCAGGACATGAGTGCAACAGCACCCCTCCACCCATGTTTCCCAGCAACTTCATAGGCATACTGCCTCTGATTACTGGGGTAGCATATAGCCTTCTCCTCCAGGATGATGATTCGCAGAAAGGAGTGAGCTGTACTAAATGCACATGAAAACATATTTTAGAATTGAAATCTATTCATTATCAAAATGTTGTTAATGCATTTCTATCCAAAGCACATTTTTAACAAACAAAATAATAAAAAAAATGTTTTTAAGGCATCAAACACTAGCAAACTGACACACAACAAAAGACTAGGCCGAAATGAAGCACTGACAAAGGTAACATCCAGGGAAATAAATGGTATTCCAAAAAACTTCCCAGAACGCCAACTTCCAGAGCAGTCAAGCAGCCAATCAAATTAACTAGTTGCATTCAAATAGAAGAGATTGCTGCAGTAAGCCAGAAAACATCCACAGGATCCATGTTCCGCTCTCTATTCTGGGCCAAATAAATAAATAAATAAATATGACATGAATGGCCTAGATCACCAGGCTCTGAAGAAGCCAACACAACACAGCTCACTTGTCACCAGACATGATGAGATCGTGACCATTTGCTACAAAGCTGCCTTCTGGGCAATCATTGGTATTCTGGAAGAGCAAGTCCCAGAATCCCAGAGGAAAAAGCTCCAGACAGGGGTCTATTCATTGGCATTGGCTGGGGCCAGGGCAGGCTGCAAGCAGGGCTGTCCAGAACCTACTTACAGTGCTCATCACACTCCTTCTTGCAATACCTCACAGAGCCTCCCTCTGCATTGTCAGTCTCCCTTCCTAAGTTATCTAACATGCATACCCAGCTTCCCTGTTACACATAGGAAAATAGGAAGCTGCCTCATACTGAGACAGACCATTGGTCCATCTAGCCCAGTATTGTCAACTGGCAGCGGCTCTCCAAGGCTTCAAGCAGGAGTTTTTCCAGCCCTACCTGGAGATGCCAGGGATCAAACCTCTGACCTTCTACATGCAAAGCCGGTGCTCTGTCCCTGAGCTAACAGCCCCTCTTGTCATCCAGAGTGACAAGAAAGCAGTGGTGTGCTCTGCCCTCTGGTGTGATTAATCTACCCAACCCACCAAGCACAATATTTGAAAAAGAAGAAAAAGCTACCACTCCTATGCCTGCTACTCTCTCTGCTGCAACTCAGATCCAAAACTGGGCTTCCTTCTATTTCTTGTTCCCAGTGAAATTCTCTTACTCCAGTACCACAGGACAGTCACAAATTCATGCCCTGTCCTGTCCTTTTACAATGCGACAAGTCACCCTTTGTGCTATTATGTCATCATTTCCCTTTCCCATCCCCCTTCTGTCTGTCCAGTGATCCATCATACCTTTTCTTTATTTAAGTCCAATCTGCATAAGAAACAATCCATCCTGTTTGTGCTGGACAAAAACTCCCCCACCCCAACCCTTAAAAAAAAAAAAAAAAAGTATCATGTCACCATGCTATAAACCAGACTTCTCCAAACTGGCACCATTCAGAAGTTTTGGACTACAAATTCCATCAGCCACAGCCAGCATGGCCACTGGTTAAGGATGATGGAAATTGTAGTTTTTGAGATTATCATCTCTGCCCCCAGACACAACAGGTTTGCTTTGTTTGTCAGTCACTCATTATGCCAGAAATATTCTGTATTCGGAAGGATAAGGGAAGTGGGGCTTGGCTGGGATTTACGCTTTACCTGGGAGGAGGGCGAGAAGGAGGTGGGGAGCTGTTTGTTTCTGACATCTCTTGCTGGCTTCCCAGCCTATCAGTCAATCTGAGGCCACCCTCTGCTGTCTCCTACAGGAATATAATGCATGACATGCAGAGGCAGCACCTCTGCGCTCCTTGGCCTCGCAGGATGCACGCCGGAGTGCACAGCAGAACTCTCCCTGTACCTTGGAAGACACAGGTACAGCAGTAAAAATGGCAGCAGGAATGGCAGCAGGAACATCTACTCCTGGGGGGAGGTGCTACCACCTACCCTCCCCTATTGTGTCCATCTGTATTGTGGGAGAGCGCCATCAGTTAACCATAACCTGGAATGTGGTCTTAGTGGGCATGAAATATGTTTACCAGTAGAGGAAGTTGGGGCCACTATATATATATAGATGTAGTGCTTGGCAGTGGGTGTTATGGTGGTGGGAGGTGATGACATTGGAGAGGGGAATGTCATCACCCTTCCAGTCCGCCTTCCAACCTCAGGGATTCTGCTGTCTTGCCTGCAGTCCCCTCTAGCTAGGGATATACGACACACTTACCTGGTTTCGTCCAGGGACATCTGCAGTGGGGGGAGGCGCTCGGTCCCTCCCCCTGAAATCCTAGATGGGGGGAGGCGATCCATTCCTCCCCCCCAGAAATCCTGCCCAGCCGGCTCTGCTCCATGGCCAGGCTGTGGAGCTCCTGGCCTGGCCAACCTGCAGCAGGGCCTCCAGCTGCTGCCGGGCTGCTGTGGACGCAAATGGCGTCCTGAGTAGGGGACGCCATTTGCGCCCCTATGGTAGCCCGTGATAGGCTACGTAAATATTTATGTAGCCTATCACAGCTAAAGCAGGGATGCAAATGGCATCCCCTATGCCATTTGCATTTCCACTCTAGTCATCATAGGCTATGTAAATATTTATGTAGCCTATCACAGAGAAAACAGGAACGCAAATGATGTAGGGGACGCCATTTGCATCCCTGCTTTAGCCATTATAGGCTACGTAAATATTTACGTAGCCTATCATGGGCTACCATAGGGATGCAAATGGAATCCCCTACTCAGCATGCCATTTGCGTCCGCAGCAGCCTGGCAGCAGCCAGAGCCGCTGCTGCCGGAGCCGAAGCCGCAGCCGGAGCCACAGCCAGGTAGGCTCTGTTTCGCAAGGCTTTCGCAAGGTGGTGGGGCAGGTTTCTCTGTTCCGCCATGGATTCCAGGGGGCCAAATTCCCTGGAATTCGGCCCCTCTGGGAACCGTGGTGGAATTCTCAAACATCCCTACCTCTAGCCTGAAGGTGCTACTGATGAATGCCAGGTCAGCTACTCAGAAAGGCAACACCATTTCTGAGCTCATAGCTGAAGAACATGCCGACCTGGCTTGTGTTACCTAAACCTAGGGATGGCGGAGAATTCCGTCATGGATTTCAGTGAGGCTGAATGCACTGGCATGCGGTCCCCTGAAACCCATGGAGGAATGTCCTCCCACCCCCTGCCACCTCGCGGAATAGCCCCAGAACGAAACTTACCTGGGGCTCCGGTGGTGGCGGTGGCTCTGGCAGTGGCTGGTCTTTCGACCAGCTACCGCGGCTGCCATTTGTATCCCGTGAAACTGCCGTGATAGGCTACGTAAGTATTTAAATACTTAAGTAGCCTATCACGGAAAGAGCCATTTGCGTCCCTGCTCTTTGCTGTGATAGGCTACATAAATACTTACGTAGCCTACCATGGCAGCCTCGCAGGACACAAATGGTGGCCACTACGGCGGCTGCCATTTGCATCTGCAGCAACCCATCCGCGGCTGGAACTCCAGCTGCGGACGGCCCTGGCTGGTGGCTCCACGGAGCCACCATGGAGTGGAGCCAGCCAGGGAGAATTCCAGGGGGAGGGACGGAGAACCTCCCCCCCCCACAAATCACATCTGCGAAAAGGTAAGTGACTTTCGTACATCCCTACCTAAACCTGGTTGGATGAACGGGGAGGAGTCAGTCTCCCCCAAATGTGTCCGCCAGGATGTCTTGTGCAGCACCAAGCTCAACTAGAGGGGTGGGGAGGGGGATGGCCTTGGTCTATAGGGATTCGATCCCCCTGGACAAATCCCCCATCCAATAGTCAGCCAGTTTTGAGTGTCTGTCCCTGGTGTTGGGCATCCAAGACAGGAGAGGGATTCTGTTGGTGTGCTGCCGACCCCGCTGCCCAACAGTCTCCCTGCCTGAGACTGAGTAGTCTCGAGCATGATGTTGAGGACCCCAAAGCTTATGGCCTTGGGAGACTTTAATATTCATGCTGAGGCTACTTTGTCAGGAGCGGCTCAGGATTTCACGGCTGCCGTGTCAACCATGGGCCTTTCTGAAAAAAATATCTTGCCCAACACATGTGGCAGGACTAGGGATGTCAGAGAAGTCTGCCACGGATCCCAGGGAGGCTGAATTCCAGTGAATTCGGCCCCCCAGAATCCGTGGCGGAACTGATCAACCTGCCTCACCACCCTGCGGAAGCCCCCCAGAATGGAGCCTACCTGGCTGTGGCTCTGGCGGCGGCTCCGGCAGCGGCTCTGGCCACTGCCAGGCTGCGGCCACAAATGGCGGCCACTACACCGGCCACCATTTGCATCCCTTCACTGAGCCATGATAGGCTACGTAAATATTTACGTAGCTTATCACGGCAAAAGCGGGGATGCAAATGGCGCAGCGGACACCATTTGCATCCCTGCTCTTTGCCGTGATAGGCTACATAAATATTTACGTAGCCTATCACAGCTCAGTGAAGGGACGCAAATGGTGGCCACTATGCCGGCCGCCACTTGCGTTTGCAGACCTGCTGCAGCCGGATGTCCGGCTGCGGATGCACCCAGCAGGCAGCTCCGTGGAGTCACTGCAGAGTGGAGCCAGCCAGGGAGGATTCTGGGGGGAAGGGATGGAGCGCCTCCCCCCCCACACACCGTGGATGCCACTTATGAAACAGGTAAGTGGCTTTGTACATCCCTAGGCAGGACACACTTTGGACCTGGTTTTCTGTGCTGGACTGGGAGAAAACGATCTGCGGGTAGGGGAGCCAGTGGTGACTCCTTTGGCATGGACAGATCATTATCTGATCAGTTTTGACTTTCAGGCCACCTGTAACCTCCACAGGGGTGGGGAACCAAATTTGATGGTCCTCCCCCAGAGACTGATGTATCCAGATGGATTTTTGAGGTCTCTTGGGGGTTTTCCTGCAGGCTTAGCTAGTGGTCCTGCTGAGGTCTTGGTCACAGCTTGGAATGAGGATATGATATGATCACTCCCAAATGTCCTTGCCCTAGTCGTAGAACTGTGTCAGCTCCTTGGTATTCTGAGGAGCTGAGGGCAGTGAAACAACTGTGTTGCTGATTAGAGCACAACTGGCAGAAGACTCGGAATGAATACGATTGAACACAGGTAAGAATCCATTTGCATTCTTATTCTGTAGCAGTGATGGCAGCGAAGAAATCCTTCTTCTCTGCCACCATTGCATCTGCTCAGTGTCATCCAGCAGAGCTCTTTTGCGTGGTTAAAGGCCTCTTGGGTGTAGGCCCTGGAACACAAGAACTTGAAACCCAAAGGCCCGCTGTGAACAATTTGCCAGACACTTTGCAGATAAACTTGCTCATATTCATGCTGACTTGGATGACATTGTTTTGACAAAGTCTGATATAGACGGGGCTGGTGCACCATCTAGTCATGTTATGGATACCTTTTGTCTTGTGCAACCTGAGGATGTGGACAAACTGCTTGGAGGACTGAGGCCTACTACTTGCCCTTTAGATCCTTGCCCATCCTGGCTTGTAAAATCTGCCAGAGCTGGGCTGGATATCTGGACCTCTGAGGTGGTAAATGTCTCCTTGAGGGATGGCGAGGTCCCCACAGCTTTGAAAGAAGTTGTGGTGAGGCCCTTGCTGAAGAAACCAAATTTAGATCCCATGGTTCCAGATAACTACCGCCCTGTGTCAAATTTGCCATTTGGGGGCAACACACTGGAGCATGTGGTGTCCTCACAACCCTAAGCCATTTTGGATGAAACTGATTATTTAGATCCATTCCAGTCAGGTTTCAGGACTGGTTATGAAATGGAAACAGCCTTGGTCGACCTGGTTGATGACTTACGCTGGGGAATGGATGGGGGGAGTGCTACCCTGATGATTCTTCTGGACCTCGCAGCAGCTTTCGATACCATCGACAATGGTATCTTTCTGGATCATTTATCTGGATTGGGCTTGGGAGGCATAGTTTTAAAGTGGTTCTGGTCCTTTCTGGAGAGCGGTCTCAGAAGGTGGTGCTGCGGGATTTCTGTTCCACCCCATGGCCATTAGCCTGTGGGGTGCCGCAAGGTTCTATCTTGTCCCCCATGCTTTTTAACATCTACATGTAGGGGTGCACGAAAGTCACTTACCTGGTCTCGCAGCTTGCTTGGCTGTGGGGGGGAGGCGCTTCGCTGCTCCCCCCGAAGTTCAGGTGGGGAGGAGGCTTCCCTCCTCGCCTGGCCGAAATTCAGGCCGGGGGGGAGGCTTCCCGCCTCTCCCAGCCGAAATTCAGGCCGGGGAGGAGGCGCCTCACCTTGCCTGGCCGCGAAATAAAAAGTTAAAAAAAAAATAAACGCCCCCGTGATAGGCTACGTGACGATTTACGTAGCCTATCACAGCTAGATCTGCAAAGTCAGCCGTGATAGGCTACGTTAATCGTCACGTAGCCTATCACGGGTGACTTTAAAAAAAAAAAAGCGCGTACGCTAATGGCGGCCCCCATAGGGAGCCGCCATTCGCGTTCCTTATTTGGTCGCTGTAGTCTACGTAAATCTTTACGTAGACTACCCGGGCCCAAATAAGGAACGCAAACGGCGGCGCCCATGGGCGCCTCCATTTGCATATGCGCTTTTTTTTTTCAAAGTCACCCGTGAAAGGCTACGTAACGATTTACGTAGCATATCACGGCTGACTTTGGAAATCTAGCCGTGATAGGCTACGTAAATCGTTACGTAGCCTATCACATTTTTTTTTTTTTACTTTATTTTGTAATGGCGGCGGTGACAGCCGGTCGGAAGACCAGCCGCCACCCCTGCCCCTGCCCCTGCCGAACCGCCGCCAAACTGCCGCCGGGACCGGCCCCCGAGAGGGACATTTGCAGGAGGTAACTCCCATCCTGGGGGGGGGGTGGCGGGGGGGTGGCGGAAAATTTCACCACCAATTTCGGGGGGCCGAATGCGTTGGCATTCGGCCTCCCGGAGATTTGTGGAGAAATTCTCCGCCATCCCGAACACCAGCTGCACTGGTTACCAGCGCATTCCCAAGCCCAGTTCAAAGTGCTGGTTTTGATCTTTAAAGCCTTAAATGGTTTGCGATCAAGTTACTTGAAGGACCGCCTTCACCCATATCAGCCTGCCCATACTTAAAGATCAGAAAGAGAGGCTCTTCTCATTTGCCCACCCATGAGAGCAGTCAGGTGGATGATCACATGGGAGAGGGCCTTCTCTGCGGTGGCCCCACATTTTTGGAACAAGCTGCCATCGGATGTCCACCATGCTCCCTCATTGCAGACTTTTAAGAAGGCCTTGAAAACATATAATTTTACCTTGGCCTTCTATTGATATGACTGCTGCTGTTGCTGCTGTTAACATCACTGTTGTTTTAATTGTTGGTTTTAATAGTTGTTTTAATTGTTGGCTTTTATTGTTGTTTTTTATGTTTTATCACTTTTAATACTTTAACTATTTTTATGTATTTTATTGTTGTAAGCCGCCTTGGGAGGCGGCCAAGAAATATTTTAAATAAATAAACTAAATAAACATTTTAATAATGAAATTATAGTGTATACTTTATTGATAACATAGTTTTGTTTGTTTGTTTTTAATCATAATTATTGTGAAGGTTTCATCACAACAACCCTGCAAGGTAGACCAGGCCAAACTTGGCCACAAGTTTTCCCCAGATTAACCCAGTAGCTCCCTTCAAGGCCAATAGGCACTGCATTTAGCACTGAAGTTATTCAGGACCCACCACACCAACTGGAAGTTGGGTAAAAGTTTATTAGGGGAAAGGAACAAAGAGAAAGAAATAGGGAGAGGTGGTAGGTTGTAGAGGAAACTACAAGCAAGGTACAAAACTCTAAGCAAAACCAGAAACGCTAAACACCCTGGCACACACTCCCAAGAGCAAAACAATAAAGCTAGCTAGTCTATCCTATACATACCAAAGTATGGGCCTCCCAGGATAGCCACTGACCAGCAGCACACCCCAGTACCATCAAGGCCATGAAGAGACACCCGCCCTTTCCATTGCCCTCCTTTTATTGCCCAGCCATAGCAACCCAAGGCAGATTTGAGTAGGGATGGTGGAGAATTCCGCCACAGACTCCAATGAGGCCGGATTCTAAGATTCCAGACCCCCGGAGTCCGTGGTGGAATGAAAGACTAACCTCCGCCACCCGGGGGAATCCACGTGGGGCCGGATCCTACCTTCTTTACATAGCCTATCACGGCAAACGGCAGGGACGCAAATGGCGTCCGCTATGCTGGACACCATTTGCATCCGAAGACAGGCAGGGCGGCAGCGGACGGACCCGGCCAGTGGCTCTGTGGAGTCGCCGTGGAGTGGAGCCAGCTGGGCAGGATTCTGGGGGGAGGAACGGATCACCTCCCCCCCTGCGGACCCCCCCAGAAGACTCGAAGGTGAATTCTGTACACCCCTAGATTCGAAGCACCCAATCCAAACCCAGGCCCAAGACACCCCACTCCACCCTCCAAAGAGGTTGTATCTTCCCACCAGGCACAGATGTTATCATTTTCTCAATAAGTTGGAGCAAACGCTGGCCTTGAGCTGCAGGGCTGAGAAACAGCTAAAAACAATCAACCTCCAGGTGGTTGCTTCCTAAGTGACTACCTCAGCAGACCTCATGGCTCCCACTCTATTAACCCATTCTTGACAATTATCAAAACTTTAGGTGCCTTCTACCTTTAGGTTTAGGTTGGTAGGGTACCTTATTGATTTCTTCTGCCTTCCAAACAGTCCATTACATTGGTTAGAAGGATGGTGCCTGGTGGATGGCAGTTATTATCTGCTATCTCACACATATGTCAATAGATTTCCTAAGTGACTTTTTCAAATTGAAAGTAAATGTAATAGGGAGGTGAGTCTCCTTCCTGTGCTTGAGAAGGAAGGAAGCCTCAGTGGGAAATTATGCCCAGAAATATATACACAGAGAAACATACCAGGCTGACTGTACCAACAGCAAGAAGTGAAATGCACACACATGCAAACACGCGCATGTACACGCACACACACTATATAAAGTACTCAGCACTCCTCCCACAGTGTCCATTTGCTGTCCAAAGTGGCAGTTACATGCACCCAGGGAAAGTATGTGCATGTATGTATGTATGTTCAGGGCTAGACCCTGAATGCACACAAATTGGATTGATATATGCATGAAATGGAAAACAAATGTATAGAAAAACATATAGAAATCTGGGGGCCGGGCAGTTAAACCCAGGAAGCACGTACAAAATCAGTGTTCAGATTCATACAACTGTAAGTTCTGTTCTACTGGAGAGGCAATGTTGGGAAGCAGGGAAGCTAGGTCATTTTTTACTTAATGGACTTATGGGTCTCCCCCCACCACCACCATTAGATGGCCACATGTACGACTTCAGTTGTAAAACACACAACTAACAATCCTCTTCTCCCTCCCCACTCCCATGCCATGCTTTGCAACAGCTTCTACATTCCTGACGTATTAGAGCAAAACAAACCACAAAACAAAACCCTGTTTATCAACCCCATTTTAAAATAAAAAATAAAACACAAAGCACACACTCTCAGCATGTGCGGTTTCCCATTTTAAACTGACTGAAGCTGTAGCATTCTCATGCCTGAAGGAATCAAATGGAGTTTGCTCCTACTTTCCTGATGCTAAATGCATTGACTTGGGAATAAACACCATTTTGCTGTGGATAAAAGGAAAATATATTATGAAAAATCAAAATAACAACTTGAGTATCTGTAACCAAGTAAATGCCCAGCTAGCTTCCTCCTGACTATAAAATGTAAGAGGAGGAGGAGGAGGAGGAGGTGCTGTGACAAGCAGCAGCAGCACTCGTGGGCTTCACCTGCTGCTGTATGGGTGGTCATTCCCTCCCCCGCCTGATGTGGGGCACTGGACTTTGGTCCCAAGGTCCTGTGCCACTGGTGATGAGTGGACAGTTGAAAATGTTTGGTTGAGGAGAAATTCTGGAGTATCCCTAAAGAAAATCTGGGCCACTATCCTAGGCAACTGCCTAAACACTGGCAGGGAAGCAGAGTGCTTATGCAGTTCTTCACTGCAGTCCTTACTGCAGCTGCTCACCCAACAGAATGGACACACTGCTTTTCAACTTAAAACCAGTGTGCCCGCTCAGCCAGGTGACGGGCTGCAGTAAAACATCTGCTGTGCACGAGCTTCTCCCCCTCCTGTTTTATGGCCGTCCAGGATTACGGCCCCAGAGGCTAACTACTGAATCTTTTGCTCTGGAACAAAAATGTCTACAGCCATCCAGGTTATATTCACCTAAGCGATGATTTGAGCCACAAACGGAAGGCAAGAGTGCCTTTCCAAAGGTGCCGGCCAAACAACTCATTAGTTTAAAAAATACACTTACTGAAGTCTCTAGTGGTCAACATTTCCCTTGTTACCAGGAATTACCAGTTAAGCACCTGATCAGGCTCTGTAAAAGGCTTGGTTATATAAATATTCCTTGAGAAGGGACAAAGTTGATCAGTTGTATACCAAGAGAAGCCACGCAGAGAGCTTTGGTTATTGAGCAGTATTGGTACAGAAATGTAAGGAATAAAATAAATAAACTGTGAAATAATAAATAAATTTATATTTATTTATTTATGTATTTCTATACCGCCCAATAGCTGAAGCTCTCTGGGCAGCTCTCAAAAAAGGAAGACATAAAGAGGAAGACATCTGAAAAATGGATCTGTGTATGATATCTGATGTTAGGTGTACTGTCCTACTTGGTGGTCACAGCATTCAGACCCTGTATTATTCAGATTATATATATATATATATATATAATCAATATTTATATACCACTTCTCATTTGAAACAAACCTTGAAGAGGTTTACAAAAGAATAAAAACAAACAACAACAAACAAAACATGCCACATGCATACTGCACCATGAGGCTGGTGCAAAGACACCTTGTTGCTGAGGAAAAGCCAAAGCAAACAGTTATGTTTTCAATACATGCTTAAAACATGCCCATGTTGCCTAACGTACTTCAGAGGGGAGAACGTCTGCTCCAAGGGACTTCTGGTTTGGTGCTAAAGCACAGAACCAGAAATGGGAACACAGGGGACTTATGCTAACAAACTTTACAGTAATAATAGAGTACGCACTCGGACGTACACACACGTATATACACAGTAACAGAAATAGGAAGAAATCTAGAGTTCCATTCACCACCAAACATAGAAACACCATATAATATTTTGTATCAACTGTATAGCTCTATCATTCACAGGAGTATAGGAAAAAGTTATAAACACTATTTACTAAGAGTTATTTAGGTCAGTCACCCACTGTTTGTGTCCTTGCTCAATCTACAAACAATGGGACCCCGCTGTTCAATGAAATACATTAAAGACCCATCTTTTGTTGTTTTGCACCTTCTTACCAGCTGGGGGAAACTAACAGTGAGGTTTTTACTTGGAATCCAATGACAATTCCAAAACCTTTATGATTCCAGCAATGATGTGCCATGATTCAGGTGCAGTACAAAATAATGGATAAGACACAAGGATGGAACACTCCTGATCTGGGTTTCATTTTGAAAAATGTGAGAGTATAGTATTTCCCAGTTACTCCTCACTGGCCTTTATTGCAGGACATCCACAGAACCTCATGGATGTCCATCTTTTCTGGACATTTAGCTCCATGGCATTCTGCCAAAGAAGCAGTGTGGGCCCAGAGAGTTTGTTATTTCAGAAATTATACTTTGACAACCCCATGTGTAAATCATTAGTTTTACTACCTGCAAAATGAATATTTGTATAATGCTTTTAGATGTATTGGGTTTTAAAAAATAAATATATTATTATTCTAGGAGCAATGAAAATCTGGATCCTTGGATCATCACAGCCATAAAACACATTGCATCCAAATAACAGAGATTGAAAGCACAGTTGTAAAAAAAAAAATGTGAACAGCTTTGGCAGTATCTGAACGGCTCGTGAACAGAAGCATAATCACTGGTTCTTTTCTATCACCAGTATAAATTGATATAACAACTTTCTCAGAGCATCCAACCTCACTTCAAGTGCAGTACTTTAATGGCGTCACTGGCAGAAACATCACCAGGGGGGCTAGTAAGCTATGAGTGAACAATGCAGCAATTTTCTACACTGGCTTCCCATTATTGATAGCTGAAAGGTGTTAAAAAGCTAAGTCACTGCCAACTCATGCTCTGGAATAACACGATAATAATTACCCTATCCAGATAACAACCACAACTGTGCTGTTTATGATTATGGTAAAAAAACACAACACCTTGTATTTATGTACAAAAGTACCCTGTGGTAATAATAATAATAATAATAATAATAATAAGCAGTTTGTTCACTCTTTCAAACAAGATTTAAAAGGTATAAAACATTGCATATGCTTTGCTTTTCCTTTTATCTTCCGTATTACTAAACTAATAGGAAATGCAGGTTAATTAGACTTACTAAGACAGGCTAAAGACTAAATGCTCTATCATTGCCTAAAATATCAGAAACAGCTACAGTCACGCTTTGAATTCTGTGAACAGCCTGTAACCTTTATACTTTAGAGGAATTATAAGTATGAAAAATAATCTAAGCTTTCTTAAAAAAAAAAAAAAAGTTTTCCCTCTACCCTTTTCCCCAGAGAAGATAACCTTGAAAAATATAAATTGATATAGAGTGATAAGCAGGGATAAGGATGAAAGAAACTAGCAGATTTATTTAGCTTCAGAAGGAGGCTGGAACGATGAAGATAGAGGCTCATGCTTTCATTACATTAACAGTGCAATCCTATACCTGCCTACTCAGAGGTAGGTCCCATTAAATTCAATGGAACCTACTCCCAGGTAAGTGGGTATAGGATTGCAGCCGTAGGCTGCAAGCCTATGAATGTTTTAACAGAAAAAAGTCCTTCATGTCTGGCTGGGGCATGCTGGGAGTTGTGGAACTTTTTTCTGTCTAAAACATGCATAGGATTCCACCCTTAGTGATTTAAATCTGAGGTGGGCACATCAATCCAAAGTAGCGGTGGCACAGGAGAGGGCAAGGGTCAGTCAGCATCACACTGGAAGTCAGATTCTGTGGGTAGGATGGGCTAACTACAAGCCCTGGGTCCCCATTTACTGGTGGGGCCATTTGTGCCTGTTGCATGGGGTGGGACTGGAGCAGGGGAATCCACCTCTTGAGTGCATGAGCAGTGGTTTTCGGTCCATCACTTTGTCTGGTCACACTGCCATGTGAGGCCCTGTCCTGCAAGCCAGTCGGTGAGCATCCCCCTTCCTGTCTACTCCCAGCCCATAAACAGAAAGTCTGGTCTACAGTTTTGGCACTGCCATCGCTGACACCCCTGCCCACCTTCCTATGCTTAATGTTCATTACCTTGCTATAGACAAAGGTTAGCAACCTGTTAATGGCTCTGGGAAAGAACTGGTATCCATACGCACGATTGGTCTCAGCAATTGCCTTCCTCATAGAAATATTGCTAAATGTGTCATTAATGGCTTTGTTCTTTCATTCTGTTACAACATTTGTTGGCCCTGGAATGGATCCATAGCAGTGTAAGCAAGCATTGAGCTCTCTGCTCCTCACTTGGGGAGTCTCATGAGGGAGCTTGGGAGCGGCTTCAAGGCCCCAGCCCAGCTTGGGGGCTGGAGTGCCTGTCATACACCCACGACACAAGATGGGCCCACAGTAACTGTTTGCTCCAAGATTCTTTTCAACATTATCTCAGCATGAGGGCCGAGATGGTAGTATTGTCCAGCAGATGGGCTGTCCGATGGATTCTTGCTCTGTGCTACACCGGACTCCATGTGCTGTAAGCAATAAAAGCTGTGGCCATTTGTAACCCACTGCAGCCTTCGCGTAGTCATTGCTCCCACCCCCCACTCCATGATGCTGGCACAACTGGGAACTGTACCAGCCACCAGGCCTAAATTACAACAGTTAATTAAGGCAGCTCAAGACTTTGTGGCATGCATGAATTGCTGCATCTACCTGAATGTAACATCAGCGTTTCCTGCAGCAAAGACATTCCCACATTTTATTTTATAGTGATGTAGTATAGAAACACTCGACCTTGGGGGAGCTGGGGGTGGCGACAGCTGACAGGAAGCTCTGGCGTGGGCTGGTCCATGAAGTCACAAAGAGTTGGAAGCGACTGACCGAATAAATAACAAGTATGGAAACACCATATCTCACCCCGGGCACTGCTCACCAGACCCTCGCCAACCATCTGACCCTGCTCGCCATGCAAGGTGAGCATGGGCAGTCTGCAGGTGCCCAGCAAGCTGCTTCCTGCTTCCTCCCCAAGCCACCATTTTGTGTAAAAATGTCTGCTTGGCTTTTTCATAACCATTTACACAAATGGCAGCCATAAAGAGGCCATTTACACAACATTACAGGTATACATGCTCCGTTTATGCCTGTAATGTTGCGTAAATGGCTGCTTTACAGCCTCCATTTGTGTAAATAGTTATTTACAAAAAAGGCCAAGCCGCCATTTTTATGCAAAAAGGCAGCTTGTCGAGGGAGTGGGCAGCCATGCTCTTGCCCACCCAAACATGTGCCCAGTCAGGCAAGTGAGGGGATCTGCAGACTGGTGTCTGGGGGCCGAACCAGCAAGAAATCGCTGAGTGTTGAGCCCCAACCAGACACCCACACCATCAGTATTATTTCATTTATTTATTACATTTCTATACCACCTAATAACCAAGGCTGTCTGGGAGGTTCACAACAATTAAAACCATAAAACACACCATGATAAAATACAATAAAACAGCTTAACATTTTTAAAACTGGGGAATGTCTAAAATTTTTAGACTGGGGGAAAGGCCCACAAAGGACAGAGGGACAGAAAGGGCTGTGTTCTACTGGAGAGAAGGGTGAACAGAAGAGGGAGGGAGGGAAGCAAAGGCCCACCAGGGCAGGCTGGAGTCGTGCCAGGATGGCCTAGGACAGAGGTAGGCAATGTGGTGCACGTGGGCACCAAGGAGACCCCAGACATTTTTCTTGGCTCTTGCCAAGGTACTCTACCCCTTCTTTTTTAATTAACACCTTTTCTTACCTGCAGCTGGGATTGCTGTGACCTATGGTTTCTGTTGGTGTTGAAAACTGTGGGCTCAAAGGAGTTGTTCAGTGTGTGTGGGCTCAGTCCCGACCACTGCCTTGTACTCAGTCTTTTGGGCAGGTTACTTGTCCTTTACCACACCTCCCATAGTAGTCATTTTGTAGTGGTGTCCAGGACACTTTCTTGCCAAATACGCCCACAGCCCAAAAGGGATGCCCATCCTGGCCTAGGAGGTAGGAACACAATTTCATCTTAACTTAAAACAGCCAGATACATCTTTTGTTGTAGATATCTAGCATCATAACTCTCTCTCTCTCTCTCTCTCTCTCTCTCTCTCTCTCTCTCTCTCTCTCTCTCTCTCTCACACACACACACACATTATCCTTTCCTTTCTTTCAGACCTTCTAATAAACTTTCCCTGCTAGTATATCCCAATTGCACATGATCACATATTCATTCCCACTATATTGTCTCTAATGAGATTTCCAGTTTTCTTCAGGGGGGGGGTGTGTGGCCAGTTCCCTTTATAACTTTAAAACAGCAAAACAATCTGGCTCTCTCCAAATTCCTTCTGTAGCTAGGGATGTCAGAGAATTCCGCCACGGATCTCGGTGAGGCCAAATGCCAGTGCATTCGGCCCCCAAACTCCGTGGCGGAATGGCCTGCCACCCCCCGCCACCCTGCGGATCCCTCCTAGGATGAGACTTACCTGGGGCAGATGTTCTGGGCGGCGGCGGCTCCGGCGGCGGCTCCGGTGGCGGCTCCGGCGGTGGCGGCTGCAGCGGCTGGTCTTCCGCTTCAACCAGCTGGCTGGGGAATGCTGGGAATTGTAGGGCTTTTTTCTGTCTGAACATGTATAGGATTGTGCCTTAAGGGCTCAATCCTATGGCCACTAGTCAGCAGCTAGATGGCCATAGGATAGGTCGGTTCCCTGAAAAACAACCACCCTGAGAAACGACCTCGTAGGCAGCGCAAATCAGCCCCATGCTCAGCGCTCGTAAGAGGAGTGCAGAGCAGAGAAAAGGGGGGAGTTCCTCGGAGTGGGCTAGGGTGGGGAGGGTAGGCGTGCCTTTCCAATGCTTCCTGTGGCACCAACCCACTCTGACTTCCTTAAACAAGAAAGCTTATTTAAGAAGGTTGTCAAGCTAGTTTAAACAAGGTTTCTGTGCAGTCTCTGTTAACACCGACAGGTGTTAGAAGCCCCAGTTCCTGCCCCTATTAAGCTCCACCCCAGTTAACTCACAGGCATAACAATGAGGGTTTGAAAGGCAGTCTTTCCTTTGGCTTCCAGATGGAGCCCTCAGGGCTGTTCACCAGGCTTCTCCTGAAGCCTTCAGTTTGGTCCAGTAGCTGCTCAGTCTTCAGGCTAGCGCTGTGCCAAATTCTCCCCTCTATTTTAGGGAACTTTTCTCGCCCTGCGAAAGGGGCATTGGTTTGTGGGTTTTTTTCTGCCTCTTTCACAGGGATGGGGAGAATTTCAGAGAATTTTCTCCTAGAGGAGGCGGGCAGGGTTTCCATATACCATTAAGTGTAGGTGATTCTTGAGGGTCCTTCTTTCTATTCTTCTTATTTTTATTTTTATTTTATAAAAACACCCCCTGCTCTTCCAGGTGCTGAGGCCTCTTCTCCAGCTGGAAGTTCTATGCTTATTGGAGAAGGTGAGGTCACATCGTCTTCTGGGAGTTCAGACAGAACTGCTGGGCTGGAGAAGAGGCCTGGGCTCCTGCAAGTGCAGGACAAGTGTTGTTTTTACAAAAAAGGAAAGAAAAGAAAGAAGATCCCTCAAGAATTTCCTACATTTAAAAATGTATGTGAAAATGCTGACCTCCTCCCCAAGTGAAAATTATCCAAAATTATCATCCCTCCTAGCCTTTTTGTCCAGAGTTTTCATTCCCCACCCCCCGATGAAATGCCAAAAATGGAAGAGTTGAAATTTGCAGCACAGCATTACTTCAGACCACTGCCACCAACTCCAGACC
The DNA here is from genome assembly GCF_057233095.1 of Heloderma suspectum. Lineage (NCBI taxonomy): Eukaryota > Metazoa > Chordata > Lepidosauria > Squamata > Helodermatidae > Heloderma > Heloderma suspectum. The sequence goes on along the minus strand of NC_139460.1, from coordinate 52,782,960 downwards.
ACTCCTGTGCCACTCAGGCTTCAGCCTCCTCTGAAGGTTGTCCCAGGAGTCTTCCTCTCCTCCATTATTCTCCACTCAGATGACACCAATTTTAGTCCTACCTTCCCATATATAAAGACAGAAACATGGCTTGATTTTCACCTCTTAGTGGTAACAGTAACTGCCAATTTGCTAGCACACCATATTTACAATGTAACTTTCCTCAGGCAAAAACCTTGAGTGAAAGCATACATTTTTTTTCCACTGTTAACCCATTTAGACAGTCAGTTATTGAATCAATACATAACAGTTAAACTTTTACCTCAATTTCTTCACACAGTCTGTTAACCTATTTAATAATCATAAATAATAAATGTTGGTAGTGTGTGTTCACGTGTGCATTAGGGCAGGGGTGGACAGAAAGTAGATCTCCAGATGTTTTGTACTTCAACTCCCAGCATTCTTGACCACTGGCCATGCTGTCAGGGGCTTCTGGGAGTTGAAGTCCAAAACATCTGGAGATCTATGTTTTGCCCACCCCTGTATTAGGGAACTAACAGCCCTTCTATCTCCCAGAGCTATCCAGATAACTAATGGTGCTGGATGTGTTTGAGTTTCAGATAATCTATAATAATTATTACTATGAGAATAAACACTCTACCAAGCCTTCTTTTGTTTGTGTTTTTAGGTAGCTATTTTGGCTGGGGATGTCAGAGAATTCCACCATGAATTCCAGTGAGGCCAGATTCTTTAGAATCCAGCCCCCCGGAATCCATGGTGGAATGGCCTCCTGCCCCCCGACATCCCACGGAATCCCCCTGGGACGGAACTTACCTGGGTCAAATGCAGCAGCTCTGGTGGCAGCTCTGGCAGCTCCAGCTGGTCTCCTGGCCGGCCGCAGCCAGGCTGATGTGGCCGCCATTTGCGTTCTTGCAGCCGTGATAGGCTACATAAGTATTTAAATAGCCTATCAAGGCATAGAGAAGGGACACAAATGGTGGCTGTTACGCCATTTGCACCCCTGCTCTTTGCCATGATAGGCTACGTAAATACTTACATAGCCTATTGCGGCTGCTTGCAAGGACGCAAATGGCAGCTGCTACGATGGCCACCTTTTGCAGCCACAGCAACCTGGCCACAGCCAGAACTCTGGCTGTAGCTGGCCCTGGCCAGCAGCTCTGCAGAGCTGCCACAGAGCGGAGCCAACCAGGGAGGATTCCGGGTGGAGGGACGGAGTGCCTCCCCTCCACCGCAGATGCCCTGGCATGGAGCCAGATGAGTATTTCGTACATCCCTAATTTTGGCCAGTTTCCTAATACAGCGTTGGCTGCCACAGAAGCCCATGCAAGGCAACCTATTGCAAAGTCAATGAATACAGCCTATGGCAAGCAGATGGCAAGTCTGGATCCAATCTATACCATTTGGACTCATGATGGGTGTCTGCCACATTTATTTATTTGTTTGTTTGTTTGTTTGTTTATTTTTTTCAGTTGCTTTTGTCCTAGGAAGTTGCTTTTGTCCTAGGAAGTTAGTTATTTTGATTGCTGGAACTAATGGCATTTAGCTAGAGATTTATGTTCCAGATGCATGACAAGCAAAGTATCAACTTACTTTCCATCTACAAGTAATGAGACAATGTCTTACCCTCAAGCAATATCCTAATGACTGTAATTTTTTCCCTATGTAAAAGCACTGTCACTGTACATAAAGTGACAGCAGCATCATAGCAAATGTGTAAAATAAATGTGGTTTAACTCCTTTGACACCGTGTCTTCGTTAAAAGGAATAGTTAAGTAGGAAGCCTTAAGCCTCCAAAATGCATGAGGCCTCAGAGCTGCACAGATGTTTTCATAAGAAACTCAACCTATTACATGGTGATTTTGATATTAGATCCTGTTTTGTGTGTTTTTTCAAAACCCAACAGTATTAGTCTTACTGACTGATCCTTTGTGCTGATTAATCTTGATGCTGATGCTGTTGCAGGTATGATGAAGAGGTGGCTCTTTCATTCTAATACAGAACGGTCCATCCATTAGCAATGGAATGCCTACCCATTTTCAGCCTAAAGGTTCAGAGTCACAACAGATTAACACTCGATGTAAAATAGTCCCTTGAAGTTCAAAATATGTAAATATCTACAGACATTAGAAATACCTAAACACATATAATTCACTGACTTAAATCCAAGACTTGCCCAGTCATGCTGCTGCAGCAGCTCCCATCCTGCTGTGACCGCCAAGCAACTGCACCTCTCTCTGCCACATCAACAGAGAGAGGTGGGGTTACTCAGCAGCTGTAGAGGCAGAATGGGAGCCGAGAGGGAAGCTCTATGGTGCTTCCCTCTTGGCTCCCATCTGCCACAGTCTCCAAGAGCAACCACACCTCCACCTGGGCTGTTAACCCTTCAGGCTCTCCTCGCAAGGAAGGAGAGCATGAGGGGCTGCCACCAGCTGAGCAACCACCAGTAAAACAGACTGAGCGACCAGTCAGGCAAGAAGCAGAAGCCACTGTGCTTGCTGGACTTGGCATGGGCCGAGTCAGACAAGCACACAGGTACGTGGACTGGTGTCTGGGGGGAGAGAAAAACTGGCGAAAACCCACTGAGCTTGAGCCCCCAAATGGATGCTTGTGACATCCCTATTTTCCAGCAACAGCAATTTCAGTAACAGCTGTGTTGGAATCCATGTACAACCCAGTTCATGCTAACGTCTTCACACACAATCGTTGGGCCATGACTTCTCCTATGTAGGGGAAACTTCTTGTGTGGATCAGCCCTCGGAATTAGGGATGTCAGAGAATTCCATGACAGATCTCTGGCATGACAGAATGCCAGTGCATTCGGCCCCCCGAAATCCGTCGCAGAATGAAGCCCCGCCCCCCCAACCTATGAAAGGTGTGCGGGACAAAGTCCCCCCCACCCCACAAAAGGCACGCGAAACGGAGCACTTACCTGCTCCCGTCCGTGCTGCTTTGCGAATGGCGGCCGTCCTGTGGCCGCCATTCGCTTCCTCCTCTTCATAGCCGTGATAGGCTACGTAAATACTTACGTAGCCTATCACGGCTAATGCAGGGTCGCCATTTGTGTCCCTGTGGAGGCCGTCATAGGCTATGTAAGTATTTACGTAGCCTATCATGGGGGGGGAACCCAGCGAACGCAAATGGCGGCGGCTACCGCCATTTGCATACACTGGGGTTTTTCCCCCTGCCGTGATAGGCCATGTAAATATTTACGTAGCCTATCACGGCTCAATACAGGGACGCAAATGGTGGCGGCTACAACAGCCACCATTTGTGTACCTGCCAGCGGCTCCGCAGCTTGGCCGCGGAGCGGACCTGGCCGGGCAGGATTCTGGGGGGAGGGATGGAGCACCTCCCCCCCACCGCGGATGGCCCTGCGCAGAGCCAAATAAGGGATTCGTACATCCCTACTCAGAATGAACGTCGGTCAGACAAGAATTTTGTCCAAAACAGGTACTTTTTTTTTCAAAACCTAATCCAGAGCAACCAATAAGTAAAGAAAGTTGAGATCTGCTGTGGGAACTGAGAAGTTTCAATTATTCCTCCCTATCTATCTTACTCAGTGGGATAAAGGCTTTTGTGAGTTTTGTAAAATCGGTTCTGTCTACATTACACAGATTATCAGGTGCCTTTCATTCTATCCACTCAGTGGCACAATCGGGGGATTTTCCCATTTCCCAAATTTCTGAAAATATGCAAAAAAAAAAAAAAAAAAAACCATGTGTGAATCCCCCCACCCATGCACATTTTCATGCTTTACCCAATGGGGGAAATACACATGTTTGACCTGTGGGGTTTTTTTGTAACATATTTTTCCACAACTAAATTTGCATAACATTCCACAAAATTAAAAAAAAGAAAAAGATGGTCCACATGTCTGTGAAATTCATGTAACTTGGGAAAAGCTGGTCCACTGCAGAATACATGGGTCAGATTCATAGAAATCTGAACTCTTTTTATTCCGTTGTGGATTTATTCAAAATCCCTAGTGGTGGGGAAGTGTTCTCATTAAGGTAGGTTCTTACTTTCCCCGGTAACACAGAAATTCCTGGCTAGACAGAAAACGTTGAGTTGCTGAGGCATTATGAAGGGGCACTATGCAATAGGGATGGCAGAGAATTTCTCCACGAATCTCCAGGAGGCCGAATGCCAACGCATTCGGCCCCCCGAAATTGGTGGGGAAATTCTCCGCCGGCCCCCCGCCCCCCCAGGATGGGACTTACCGTGGCCGAATGTCCCTCTAGGCGGCGGGTCCCGGCGGCGTTTCAGCGGTGTTTTGGCGGGGGTGGGGACGGCGGCTGGTCTCCCGACCAGCTGCCGCCACCGCCATTACAAAACAAAAAAGTAAAGTTAAAAAAAAAACACACCCGTGATAGGCTATGTGATGATTTACGTAGCCTATCACAGCTAGATTTCCAAAGTCAGCTGTGATAGGCTACGTAAATCATCACGTAGCCTATCATGGGTGACTTTGAAAAAAAAAAGCGCGTACGCAAATGGCGGCACCCATGGGCGCCGCCATTTGCGTTCCTTATTTTGGCACGTCTAGTCTACATAAAGATTTATGTAGACTACGGGGAAAATAAGGGCAACGCAAATAGCGTTCCGTTATTTTCGCCGTAGTCTATGTAAAGATTTACGTAGACTAGACGTGCCAAACTAAGGAACGCAAATGGCGGTCCCCATGGGAGCCGCCATTTGCGTACGCGTTTTTTTTTTTCAAAGTCACCCGTGATAGGCTACATGACGATTTACATAGCCTATCATGGCTGACTTTGGAAATCTAGCTGCGATAGGCTACGTAAATCGTTACGAAGCCTATCACGGCTGTGTGGTGTGTTTTTTTTACTTTACTTTTTTTTTCGCGGCCGGGGAGACGGGCGCTCCTCCCCGGCCTGAATTTTGGCGGCGAGGGATGGGGTGCCTCCCCTCCTGGCCTGAATTTTGGCGGGGTGGGGCGGGGCACCTCCCCCCCCCTCACCTGAACTTCGGGGGGAGAACCTGAAGCGCCTCCCCCCCACCGCGAAGCAAGCTGCAGGACCAGGTAAGTCTCTTTCGTCCATCCCTAGTATGCAAGGCCTAAAAAAAGTTAAGAGGATCCCACCCCACTCCAAACCCATACATGCACCACTGATAGGTATTGAATGAGGAGCTGGGATGGGCTGCTACAGGTAAAGAATGACTCCGCAATTAAGCATCTTGTAAATTCAAGGAGTATATGGTGAAAGTTGCTGTGTATTCTAGACTGACAAGTCTACATGAGTCCACTGTATATATTCACATTGTATCACATTGGCTTTGTTTTTAGTTAGACAGAGTAAAGTTCTTCATTAGTCTGAGGCATTATTACTACATGACTCAAAAGGAGTCAGGTAGAGATGTATGAGAAATTCATTTCAGTTCATTTTTTAGTAGGATTTACCAGTTTTCGCCTTCCAGACTGAACACGGACTCGAATGCAATCTGCAGTCAAAGTCCCTACATTTCCAGGCTCACAATGTGATTTGGTGACCCAAAAGAAAAAAGTGTTCAATAGCATGTGTGCATTTGAAAAATTTGCATGAAAAATGCATACTTTTGAAAAAATGTGCATAAACATGTTTTAATCAAATCAATCGGAGAAAAATGTGTACATTTCAAAGATGCATACATTTGGAAAAATATGCACAAAAATATGTACAAATGTTCATGCAAAATGACAAAAAAAAAAAAACCAATAGCAATCGGATAAAGACACAAGACATAATGAGCTTTGAGGTGAAATTTGGAGAACTTCAACAGACTCAGCTTTTGCTTGTACACACATTCCTAGAATCATGGGACTGCTTAACATTCTGTTTTTTTTCTCCTCCAGGCACTAGCCATTCCCAATTTGATTCCTCTTTCAGTTCATATCTCCATAATTGGTTCCCTGTGATCAAGGCTGGCATCAAGGGGGTAGGCAAGGTTAGGCACATGCCAAGGGCCCACACCCCAGCAGAGGCCCACTGCCAACAGCCCTCTGGAGTTGACCTCCCTCTCTGCCATTGCAACCTGCTTGTTTACCTGCCTCTCACTCTGGCCCAGACAACCATGGTAGGAAGAAGGAGAAGCAGTCAATGAAACTGCCTACTTGCTCACTGGATCTCTGCCTTCCGAGCAAGCAAGGAAGGAAGTGGTAGCAACAATGAGAAAGAGCAGCATAGCAGCCATTGACAATGACAGTGAGAAGGTGGACTCATTGAAGGAGAGGCCCATTGAGGGTATCTTGCCCAAGGTCCTTCAAAATCCTTGAGCCTGTAAAACACCAGATGAGGCCCAAAGCAGAATGGCCATGTCTCCTCCTTTAGATATAATAGTCTTGTATTTGATGGGCTGACTAAGCCCAGTTTAAAGAAAAAGAACCCTAAGAAGGGAGAGCAACAGTGCCTGCCCGGACCTTAAGATCATCCTCAGTGGCCCTTCTCTGTGAGCCCCTTCCAAAGAAAGTGGGCAGGTGGCTACTAGGAGGAGGGCCTTTTCTGCTGTGTTACCCTGGCTGTGGAATGAGCTCCCTAGTGAGGTTTGCCTGGCACCTACATTGTATTCCTTCCTGTGCCAGGTGAAGACCTTTTTATTTTCCCAGGCATTTTTACTATTTTAGCTTTCTAGACTTTTAGCTTTACTGTTTTAAATCTGTATTTTAAATCTCCGCATTGCTGCTAGGTTTTATTCTGGTTGTATTGTTATATTGCAGTTTTAATGTTTTTATATTTTATATTGTTTTACTGTGTGCTTTTTGGTTTTAATTTTTGTGAACCACCCGGGGAGTTTCGGCTATTGGGCGGCATAGAAATGTAATAAATAAATACATCCATAATGAAATAAAATAAAACCAGGGCCTTGAATTTACCCATCAACCATTAGCACCTGGATAGCAAAAGGACCAGGTACTCAGGTCTCCTGGTCACAGTCTTCCCCTTATGCGTACCTGTGCCTTTTTTTGGGTCCTCTTCTTTTGTGATGCATTTTCTCTTTGGGTGATGCATAAGTGCCCCCTGCCCGAGCTTAGTTTATTATACTTTTTTTTTTTTTACAATCTAATCATAATGCTGTGTTTTATTTATTACATTAAAATTACTGTAACTATGTCTAAGTGTTTTCTTAAAATTAGAAAGGATAAAGGGCAGTATAATCTCTTAAACAACTGATGGTTAGGATTTGACTCATGTGCCTCCTAACTGATTTCCTTTCTACCCTCTGTATGCCCTGGCCGTGGGCTGCTAAGGTTTGGAGGTGCCGAGATAATGATAAGCCAGATCCAGGTTTGCTGACAAGGAGTCTTTATTGAGTACTTACAGTACACAGGTGTACCAAATGGTTGGATCTGACAGCTTCTCTGAACCCAGAGCCCAGGGGTAAAATGGGTTATATACCATACATGTTAGCAGTGAGGCAGCATGACAGCCGCAAGCGTTAATTAGTGTTCATTTGCAACTTTCCCAGCATAGGCTAACAGTACTTGTGCAGAGGGGAAACAATCAGAACTTTCCCAGGACAGCCACCTGTAACTCTGCATAAACATAGCCTGACTTCTCAGGCACATCCTAGGCCCTGATAAGATACTAGCCTTCGTTAGTATGGAATGTGCTGAGGCAGCGCTATCGACCTTTGACTCATCTCAAATGCTCAGAGGCCCACTACCAAGGAAATTGCACTTATAATGAACCTACGCCAAGCATTATGGATCTCTAGGCCCCTCTAAAACTACAGGTGACTTGGTTACAGACCTGGGGCCATTACACCCCCCTATGTATTTGAAAAGCAACGATGAAGAGTGCTCTGGCACCTTAAAGACTAGCACATTTTTAATGGAATAAGCTGTTGTAGAATACAGCCTATATCATCAGATGCTACAGGACTCTTGTGTTGTTTTTGCCACAACAGGTCCCAGGACATGGTCTGAAGGCACATGAGGCAGTCACCTTGCTGAAGCTAAGCAGGCCTAGGACTGGTCAGTGCTTGGAGGGGAGACCACCTGGGAACCTCATGTAGCCACCTTGAGTTCCACTGTGGAAGAAAGGTGGGATAGAAACATAACAAATAAATAAATAAACAAACAAACAGATAAAGGCCACACTACAGGCAAGGTTCAATGCGTCTTTGCACGTAACCTGCAGGGTTGTTTTTTTAAATGCAAACTGCATCAGCTGGGAGGAGGAGTTATAATTAATGGGATAAAAGCAAGCATGGGCAGAGAATGGAACCCTTTCCTTCCCTGTTGCGGTTCTGAGGAATATCCCTCTTCTGAAGCTGATATTTGCTTGGGGAGTGGGGATCCCCCACTGGTGCCCAAGACACCTTTAACAAATTTAAAATTGTAGGTTTCATGCATCGTACTAAAAATATAATAATACCAATGTTTATGCCACTGTTTATATCATTATATAAACAGAAAGCTGGAAAACATTTCACTCCAGCTAATATCTTTTGCTTTGGTTTTATAGATATATGTCAAATCACAGGCAAGGTGGAGGAATGGTGACATAAAGGGTTGTCATTCTGCCAAGAGCATACACACAGCAAGAAAAGTGAGTGCAATTAAATTCGTGATCAGGATAGTCTTTTATCTGCTGCTCTGAGGGCTGTATCAGCAGGGAACACAAAGCAAAGAGTTGGCACAGTGCTTTTATTTGGCAGTGTTTGGCAGTGGCTTCCCACTCCAATAAAGGTGGCATCTACCAAATCCCATTTCTATAAGCACAAAAACAGAAAACAAAAGTGGCGTAAGGGGAAAAAAAATAGCATTTCCCAGGCTAGCCTGAAAAATTGAACTTGGAAGTTCCAAAGGGAGCCTCTGTTCGACAGCCATTCACTAAATAACATATTTGGAAAAGTGACAACACTTCTCCCTGCTTTCTGTAGGGAGGAAGAAAAGGTTAATGCAGTGTCAAACCTTCTCCCCCTACCTACATGCTGAGCAGGAGGAAATTTAATTTAATAAAGCATCTTTCATCAGCAAAGGTTTCTCAGTGTCCTGAGTTACTATGTACTGAAAGTATTTGACTGCTACCATTATTGCATTCACTGTATTTTAACTTGGTGCTCTCTGAGAGGCCATTGCATGTTAGAGCTAACACACAAGACCCTTTCAGGGCAGGAGCTGTGGCTCAGTGGTAAAGCACATGCTTTCTATGTAGAAGGTCCCAGGTTCGATTTCTGGCATCTCCACATCGGGCTGGAAATATTCCTGCCTGAAACCATGGAAAGCTGCTGTCAGTCAGTGTTGACAATACTATATGGGCCAATGGCTGGACTCAGTATAAGGCATTGATTCCAGCGAAGACTTCCCCCCCTTTTTTAACCCCCCCATGCCTGTGGGGAGAGGGACATCAGGATGAAAATGTTGTGGGGGGAGGAAGCTTAAGACCTCCTTTCCAAAAGCACCATGGTCCTGTTCTGAAGCAGGACCATTCACATTTGAAGGGGAGTAGGGGAATTGAAGAACGTCGGGAAAACCACTAAACCGTTCAGGTATGACCTAAATCATATCCCTGATGAATATACAGTGGAGGTGAGGAATAGATTTCAGGGATTAGACCTGATAGACAGAGTGCCTGAGGAACTACGGACGGATGTCTGTAACATTGTTCAGGAGGCAGCAACGAAATCCGTCCCAAAGAAAAAGAAATGCAAGAAAGCCAAGTGGCTGTCTGATGAGGCTTTACAAGTAGCTGAAGAAAGAAGGGAAGCGAAAAGCAAGGGAGAAAGGGGAAGATATACCCAACTGAATGCAGAGTTCCAGAGAATAGCAAGGAGAGACAAGAAGGCCTTCTTAAATGAACAATGCAAAGAAATCGAGGAAAACAACAGAATGGGAAAGACTAGAGATCTCTTCAAGAAAATAGGAGATCTCAAGGGAACGTTTTGTGCAAAGACAGGCATGATAAAGGACAAAGAAGGCAGGGACCTAACAGAAGCAGATGAGATTAAGAAGAGGTGGCAAGAATACACAGAAGAACTATACAGGAAAGATCTGAATGTCCCTGATAGCCATGATAGTGCGGTCACTGAACTTGAGCCGGACATCCTAGAGAGTGAAGTCAAGTGGGCCTTAGGAAGCATTAGTAACAACAAAGCTAGTGGAGATGACAGTATTCCAGCCGAGCTATTTAAAATCCTAAAAGATGATGCTGTTAAAGTGCTGCATTGAATATGCCAACAAATCTGGAACACTCAACAGTGGCCACAAGACTGGAAAAGTTCAGTTTACATTCCAATTCCAAAGAAGGGCAACGCCAAAGAGTGTTCAAACTACCGCACAATTGCGCTCATTTCACATGCCAGCAAGGTGATGCTCAAAATCCTACAAGCTAGGCTTCAGCAGTATGCGAACCGAGAACTACCGGAAGTACAAGCTGGGTTTCGAAGAGGCAGAGGAACTAGAGATCAAATCGCCAACATTCGCTGCATCATGGAGAAAGCAAGAGAATTCCAGAAAAACGTCTATTTCTGCTTCATTGACTACGCTAAAGCCTTTGATTGTGTGGATCACAACAAACTGTGGCAAATTCTTAAAGTGATGGGAGTACCAGACCACCTTACCTGTCTCCTGAGAAACCTGTATGAGGGTCAAGAAGCAACAGTAAGAACCAGAGATGGAACAACCGATTGGTTCAAAATTGGGAAAGGAGTACGACAAGGCTGCATATTGTCACCCTGCTTATTTAACTTATATGCAGAGTACATCATGAGAAATGCCGGGTTGGATGAATCAGAGGTCGGAATTAAGATTGCCGGGAGAATTATCAACAACCTTCGATATGCAGACGATACCACCCTAATGGCAGAAAGTGAAGAGGATCTCAAGAGCCTCTTGTTGAGGGTGAGAGAGTGCAAAAGCTGGTTTGAAACTCAACATTAAAAAAACTAAGATCATGTCATCTGGCCCTATCACTTCCTGGCATATAGAAGGGGAAGAAATGGAAGCAGTGACAGATTTTACTTTCTTGGGCTCCAAGATCACCGCAGACGGTGACTGTAGCCATGAAATTAAAAGACGCTTGCTCCTTGGGAGGAAAGCTATGGCAAACCTAGACAGCATAGTAAGAAGCAGAGACATCACCTTGCCGACAAAGGTCCGTCTAATCAAAGCTATGGTTTTCCCAGTAGTAATGTATGGCTGTGAGAGCTGGACTATAAGGAAGGCTGAGCGCCGAAGAATTTATGCTTTCGAGCTGTGGTGCTGGAGAAGACTCTTACGAGTCCCCTGGACTGCAAGGAGGTCAAATCAGTCCATCCTAAAGGAAATCAACCCTGAGTGCTCATTGGAAGGACAGATACTGAAGCTGAAGCTCCAATATTTTGGCCACCTAATGCGAAGAGAAAACTCCCTGGAAAAGACCCTGATGCTGGGAAAGACTGAAGGCAAAAGGAGAAGGGGACGGCAGAGGATGAGATGGCTAGATAGCATCACGGATGCAATGAATATGAACTTGAGCACGCTCCGGGAAAGAGCGCAGGACAGGAAGGCCTGGCGTGCTATGGTCCATGGGGTCACGAAGAGTCGGACACGACTGAACGACTGAACAACAACAACAAGGGGAAACAATCATCCATAGTTCAACTACCCATTATTAGGAGAACGTTTATTTGGCCCTGAGAATAACACATCTGCACAGCAATACTATAATCTGGATATACGTTTACATGTCTGCACTCACCATGTATATACCTGATTTCTTGGTAACAGCAGGCTACAACCATTCACTTAAACCCACATTTAGTTTTATGGATGACTTTATGAAAAGCGGTGTGTTTTGTGTTTTTTTTTTTTCAACATAGTTCATATTCTATACTTGAAAACCTTAGAAGCAAATGTTTGCTTCCCCTCACAAAGTTGGATTCCCCCCCCCATGTTTGCCAAATAATTTCTTACATTTTTCATGTCTGTGTATGTGTACATAAGAACATAAGAAGAGCCATGCTGGATCAGACCAAGGGTCCATCTAGTCCAGCATTCTGTTCACACAGTGGCCAACCAGCTGCCCATGGGAAACCCACAAGCAGGACATGAGTGCAACAGCACCCTCCCTCCCATGTTCCCCAGCAACTGGTGTACATAGGCATACTGCCTCTGATACTGGAGACAGCATATAGCATATAGTATTTTGAGAGAGCGAGAAAAATCTCTCCCTATCCACATTCTCCCCACCATGCATAATTTTGTAGACCTCTATCATGTCTCCCCCTACCCTCCTTTTTTCCAAGCTAAACAATCCCAGCTGATGTAACCTTCCCACAGAGGGGAGTTGCTCCAGCCCTTTGATCATTTTAGTTGCCCTTTTCTGCACTTTTTCCAGCTCTACAATAGCTTTTTTTTAGGTGAGGTGACCAGAAAAAAGTATGTACACAGTATTCAAAGCATGGGTGGCTGCGGCATGCTGGGAGTTGTAGGGCTTTTTTGTGTCTAAACATGCATAGGATTGTGACCTCGGTGTGCTTTAAAATGTATGGTTTTAGTCTTCAGTCTGCTGTATGCTGCTTTTAATGAATTGCAATGCATGCTTTTTATTAAAGGTGACCATTTTTACTGAGCATTTTATATTTTTTGTCAATTTTACTACTTTTATTTTGTGTTGTAATTGTTGTAATCCACCTTGAGTGTAGCAGAGACATCACCTTGCCGACAAAGGTCTGTCTAATCAAAGCTATGGTTTTCCCAGTAGTAATGTATGGCTGTGAGAGCTGGACTATAAGGAAGGCTGAGCATCGAAGAATTGATGCTTTCGAACTGTGGTGCTGGAGAAGACTCTTACGAGTCCCCTGGACTGCAAGGAGGTCAAATCAGTCCATCCTAAAGGAAATCAACCCTGACTGCTCGTTGGAAGGACATATACTGAAGCTGAAGCTCCAATATTTTGGCCACCTAATGCAAAGAGAAAACTCTCTGGAAAAGACCCTGATGCTGGGAAAGACTGAAGGCAAAAGGAGAAGGGGACGGCAGAGGATGAGATGGCTAGATAGCATCAACAATGCAATGAATATGAATTTGAGCATGCTCCGGGAGAGAGCGCAGGACAGGAAGGCCTGGCGTGCTATGGTCCATGGGGTCACGAAGAGTTGGACACGACTGAACGACTGAACAACAACAACAATCTTGAGTGTGTTTTTAAGCAGAAAAGTGGGGTGGAAATAAATCCTAATTATAATAAAATCAAAATTAGATTTTATTTAAATTATTAATGTCACACCAACTGACTACTGTCACAGAATTCCAGTGCAGATGTTAGGGCCTTACTAGAACAGCTGCAAAAAAGGAGCTATTAAGAATCATTTCTATAATAGCAATATAACAATTTTTAACCTGGTTATACTTGAAATTTGGGCTCTACTTGGCAAAACATACAAGATGAAATGCCAAATACAGACAGACTGAGCCAGAGTTGTGTGAAAGCCAAATACTGTGTTTTTCATGGAAATATTGAAGAATGAATGCACTTATCTCACCTGGGTTAAATTATTTCACATTGAGTAAAATCATTGTCATCATAATTGACAATTTAAAAGAACTTGTTCAGTATTGAAGACTTGTACAAAGCCTACTGCAAATATTTCTGTTCCTCTCTGTGAACATTGACTCTGCTAGCAGCATATGTTTGCACTGATGGTATTCAAAGCTGATGCAAATTTACATAATTTCCAGTCTGTACTGGTTTTATAGGCTTTCAAGGAATGCTTGTATTTGGCCTTTGCCTCAATAGGGTTGTTTGAGAAATCCACCATGGATTCAAATGAGGCTGCATTCTTTGGAATCTGGCCTCTGGAATCCACGGCGGGATGGCCCCACTTACCTCCGCTCCAGGAAGATTCTGTGCAGAACGGCTCTCAGCTGCTTGCTTAACTGGAGCCATTCGCCTCCGCACCAATCACCTTTTTAAAAAAAAAAAGGTGATTGGCAGGATGTGCCCATAGACTTATACACAAAATAAAGCCGTGAATCTTGCGTATAAGTCTACGGACATATGTTGCTTAAAAAGATGGTGATCATCGACAGGATGTGACCATAGACTTATGGTGATGATGTCAGCATATCAATTGCCCCTGATATCATTAGGTCACTAGCCAAAATAGCAGGGCAGAAAAGTTCCTTCATGGGGATGCAGGAGGCTTCTTTGGCCAGGGTCCCAGTTTTGGTATGAGCCCTTTCCCAATTGGGCAAGGTTGCCCAGTTGGGAAGGGAAGCAGCATAATAAGTAAGTGCATCCAGCCAGCATTCACCTGCTCCACACTTTCCCCAGTTGGGGATGATTCAGGGTAGGTGAAGAACAGGTGGGAGACAGAGAGATGTGGAGCAGAAGTCCAGAGGAGGCAAGGAAAGACCAATACAAAAGGAGAGCTGGACTTCATAGACCTTGGGCTTAAGGATCATTGGCCAGAAAAACATGGAGAGGGGTGGGATTAGGTGCTATTCATTGGGAAAATGTAGACAGGCAAGGGATCTTTGGATGCTGTAGATCAGGAGACCAATATGTAAGTTGGAAGGCTGAATCTGTTGTGATGGTTTGAACTAATTGGCTAATGTTTTGGTTTCTGATCTCTAGGTCATTTGAAAAGAAGAAGGAAAAACTCCTCCAAAATACAATTTTAATTTCTGGTTATTTGATTGTGGGGAAGGGAGAGTTTATTACACAAAAACGGAGATGTTATTTCAATGACATTGCTATTGGAACCAACTTTGAATGTGTAGAATTTACTTGCAAGTGACTTACTTCTAATAAAAGTATTCTCAGCCTGCCAAGTCTGCAACAGGCTTTAAGAGATATACAGTAGATGACAACATCTTTTATTACACCAAGATTTGGTGTATGAATAACACTACTCCACAATTTCATCAGCAAAAGTGGGGCCAATAAACCTAAGGTTGCCATCCAGAACCTGTGTTCATGTCTGTAAATCTTACAGAGACTAACAGGACTTCCAAGTGTCCAGGTGTATTCAGGTCTACAGCCTCAGTTCATTCAATGCAGGGCCACAAAAAGAGAACTCGAAGGTATGTAAGAGATCATCTAGCCCACTTTCCCTACAAGGATACCTTACAGGATTCTATAGACTTTATTTATTTATTAAACCATTCCAACATATAATCATTTAGAAATCACACATGTATAAGCAATTGCTTAGAGTTGCCAACTTTTTATTTTGAAAATACTGCCCCCTTTAAGTGGAGCCAGAACTAAGCTTTTGCACTTTTTCGTACCGTTAGGAAGTTGATGCACCCATTCTGTTGTCAGGCTAGATAGAGAACACTAGAAGATGGATTTCCCTTGCCTCCTCGAAGTCCCTTTCTAAGCTATACAAGTCCTCATATAGAAATCATTCCAAATTAACCAATCAAAATAAATGGGTGAGGTCTTGGGTATGCAGCCTAAACATATGTCCCAGATGAATGCAGTGATAACCCAAGTCCCTAAATATTGAAAATGCTCTTTCTCTAGTGCAGTTGGGGTTGGGGGGGGGGTCCTTCTGCACCTCTTCTACATAACTGTATCACAAACTTCACTACAGAGCAGTCTGCAACTTTCCCCTTCAGTAACTCTAGAATCGCTTTATGACAGCGTAGATTTAGATCACTTGTTATATGGCTGGACACACCCTCAGGAACACATTCGCCTTCATTGGGAGCACCTCTAGTTGTCAGCCATATCTGCTTAGCTGTGCCACCAATCAGTGTCAAATCCCTGTCCTTGAAAGGACGTGCACTCATGGTGTCACTGAAAAGCCAGCTTCTGTATGCTTAAAAAGCACATTAAGGGTGGATATTCACCTGCTTTCAATCAGTGAAGCTCCACTGAAGCCAATGGAGCTATGGCCATACAAACGTTAATATCAGTAAGAATTCATGCCTTGCCTTCCCTTTTGAAATTCCTTAGCTTCTTGTCACTACCTTTAAACAAAGATACCACTGCAGAAATTCACTCTTTTTGATTTCCTGTGATGTTTTAGTATTGTTATTTGTAAAAACACCTGCTATGGGCCCTGGGCTGTACCAGCTGAATAAACAGATAATCCCTACCCAAGAAGACTGAATCTTAAAAGAAAAATCTGTCTACTTCTTAATTTGGAGCAATGGCACAATTAGGGATGCTGCGGGCTCCTGATTCCACCTGGGAATCCAGCGGACCCTCCCTGTGAGCACCCCCCTCAAGCCCCGCTCGCTCGCCCCCTGCCCACCTACAAAGGCCTGGCATGAATTTTACTGGACTCATGATCATTCTTTAGTAACATAGGAAGCGGTCTTATACTTAGTCCTTCCAGCCTGATATTTTCTGCTCAGGCTGGCAGTAGCTCCCCAGGAGGGGTCAGCGGGGGCGGGGGGATCTGTCCCATCACCTGCCACTTGTTCCTTTTAACTCAAGATACCAGGGATCACACCTGGGTCCTTCTGCATGAAAAGCCTGTTCTCTGTCCCTGAGCTACGTTCAGTTAGAATCAGTTGAACCAGGAGAGTAATAGCACAGTGAGAGGGGCATGACTCCTTGTCAGTGGAGGCTGGTGGTTCTGATGTCAGTGGGGTGGGCAATCTGTTCTAGGCTTCAGTCAGAACCAGTCAGAGCTCCAAAAGAGCTATCCAAGGTGCTGAAACCAACCCCCCCAGAGAGGCTCAGCACCTTGGATAGCTCCTTTGGGGTTCTGACCGAAACCCAGCGTGGTTTCACAGCCCCATTGACATCAGAGCCACCAGCCCCCACTGCTCCTTGTCATTATAATCATACATACATGATTATATAATCCTCAACAAATCAATCCTGAAGCCCCAGATTTAGCCATAGTGCAGGTTTTTTAATATATTTAACCTAACTCAAACTAAATTAAAGCCTCACTTAACATGACCGCCGTCTGGTGGTGAGTGAGTATCTCTGAATTATACACAAAGACAGGGAGAACTAGGGGTGTACAAAACCCCACTCACCTGCATCCACAGGGGGTCCACCAGGGGAAGAGGCGGTGATCCATTCCTCCCCCCCCGGAATCCTCCCCAACCGGCGCTGCTCCGCAGCGACTCCGTGGACCCGCCAGCCGGGCCCATCCGCAGCCGGACCTCCATCCGCTGCCGGGCTGCTGCGGCCACAAATGGCGTCCTGCGTAGGGGACGCCATTTGTGCCCCCCCTGTAGCTGTGATAGGCTACGTAAATACTTATGTAGCCTACCACAGAAAAGAGTAGGGACGCAAATGGCGTCTGCTATGCCATTTGCGTCCCTGCTCTTTGCCGTGATAGGCTACGTAAGTATTTATGTAGCCTATCACAGCTAGAGTGGGGACACAAATGGCTTAGCAGATGCCATTTGCGTCCCTGCTCTTTGCCATGATAGGCTTTGTAAATATTTATGTAGCCTATCACGGCTATAGGAGGGACGCAAATGGAGTCCCCTACGCAGGACACCACTCACGGCCTCACACCAGAGCAGGAGACTGCAGCGGAGAAATCTGGACCCACCGGAAGTAGGTAGGATCCGGTCCGCGGGGACTTTGTGGGGTGGCGGGGGGAGCAGTCCATTCCACCACGGACTCCAGGGGGCCAGATTCTTTAGAATTCTCTGCCATCCCTAGGGAGAATGCAGCACCACAGTGTTCCACTAGTATCTCCTACATAAAACAGTCAGTCAACAGAGCCAACTGTCTGATTACGTACATGGCGGTCATGCACAGGCCCGGCTACCAGTTGGCCTACAGAATGTGTGGTTATTTTAATTATTTCATATTGACCTTGTGTTAAGTGCATGAAATGATACATCACAATATGTGATGGTTACCCAGGAAGAAAACCAGCTTGTTAATAAACCACATAAGCCCCCATCTAGCTCCATTCATCAGCAACTAATTGCATGTAAGGACTGGTGTGCCCGGATGGTGCTCTATATCACCACTCACATCAAAAGAAGCATTCAGCTGGCCCAGTGTGGTCCAGATCACCACTGCATTGTAGGTGGGGATGTACGTTCAGATATACATCTGTGCACACATTGGTTACAAGAGCAAAAGGCTGCTACATGTCTGGATCTCCCTGAAGGTGAGGCAGGTTTATAATGGTCTTCTGTAGTAGACCTAAAAATGATTTAAATGTGAAAAAGTTTCATTGATCCCAGTGAAATACACACAATTTAATTTTTTTTATTATTATTATTTATTTATTTACTTTATTAATCGCCCATCTGACTGGTCACCCAGCCAATCTGGGCAATGTACAACCCCCATAAAACAATTTAAAACATAAAATTTTACCATATTTTTTTTTTTAAATACCCTAACCCACCTCAAATGCCTGCCTGAACAACCACGTTTTTAATGCACGCTAGGGGTGGACGAAAGTCACTTACCTTTTCTCGCAGCTTGTTCGCGGTGGGGGGGAGCGCATCTCTGCTCCCCCCGCGAAGTTCAGGCCGGGGGGGGAGGCTTCCCGCCTCGCCCGGCCGAAATTCAGGCTGGGGAGGAGGCGCCTCGCCTCGCCCGGCAGCGAACGCGGAAGTAAAAAAAAAACAAAAAAAAGCCCCCTGATAGGCTACGTGACGATTCACGTAGCCTATCACGGCTAGATCTGCAAAGTCAGCCGTGATAGGCTACGTGAATCGTCACGTAGCCTATCATGGGTGACTTAAAAAAAAAAAAGCACGTACGCGAATGGCGGCCCCCATAGGGAGCCGCCATTCGCGTTCCTTATTTAGTTGCTGTAGTCTACGTAAATGTTTACGTAGCCTACGGCGAAAATAAGGGCAACGCAAATAGTGTTGCCCTTATTTTCGCCGTAGTCTACGTAAACATTTACGTAGACTACAGCCACCAAATAAGGAACGGGAATGGCGGCTTCCTATGGGGGCCGCCATTATCCGTACACACTTTTTTTTTTTTAAGTCACCCGTGATAGGCTACGTGACGATTCACGTAGCCTATCATGGCTGACTTTGCAAATCTAGCCGTGATAGGCTACGTGAATCGTCACATAGCCTATCAGGGGACGTTTTTTTTTTTCTTTGATTGCAATGGCAGGGGCGGCAGCCGGTCGAAAGACCAGCTGCCGCTCCCGCCCCACTCGAACACCCGATGAACCGCCAGCCGGACCCGCCGCCGGGAGGGACATTCAGGGAAGGTAAGTCCCGTCCCGGGGGGGGGTGCGGGGGGCGGGGGGGTGCGGAGGATTTCTCCCCGAAACTTGTTCGGGGGGCCGAACACGTTGGCGCTCGGCCCCCCGAAGTTTCGGGGAGAAATTCTCCGCCATCCCTATGCATGACAGAAGCTCATTAAAGAAGGGGCATGACGGAGTTCCCTAGGGAGGGAGTTCCACAGAGTGGGGGCCACCACAGAGAAGGCCCTCTCCCTCGTCCCCACCAGTCTAGCTATCCTGGCTGATGGGACAGAGAGAAGGCCATCCGAGGCTGATCTTGTTAAGCGGCCTGTCTGGTGTTGCTGGAGGCGCTCCTTAAGATAGGCTGGGCCGGAACCATATAGGGTTTTAAAGGTCAAAACCAACACCTTGAATTTGGCCCGGAAAACAACTGGTAACCAGTGCAACTCCTTCAGCACTGGAGTGATGTGATCTCGCCGGCGGCTGCCTTTAATCAGGCGAGCCGCCGCGTTCTGTACCAGCTGCAGCTTCCGAACCGTCTTCAAGGGTAACCCCACATAGAGCGCATTACAGTAGTCTAAACGAGAGAAGACCAGTGCATGTACTACCGATGGGAGCAGATGGTCGGGAAGGAAGGGGCGCAGCCGCCGTATCAGATGGAGTTGATACAGCGCTGTCCGGCTCACAGCTGACACCTGAGCCTCCATGGACAGCTGGGAGTCCAAAATGACCCCCAGGCTGCGGACCTGGTCTTTCAAGGGTAGCCGTACCCCATTCAACACCAGGTCAACATCCCCCAGCCTCCTCTTGTCTCCCACCAAAAGTACCTTGGTCTTGTCAGGGTTGAGCTTCAGCTTATTCCTCCCCATCCAGCCACTCACCATCTCCAGACATTTGGACAGGGATTCTACGGCCAACCTTGGTGAAGATTTGAATGAGAGGTAGAGCTGTGTGTCATCTGCATATTGATGACACTGCACCCCAAACCTCCTGATGATAGCCCCCAGTGGCTTCACATAGATGTTAAATAGCATCGGGGAGAGGATGGAACCCTGTGGCACCCCACAAGTGGCCACGGGTCCGAAACCTCCTCTCCTTTTTTTTTTATAGTCCTTAAAAAAAAAACAGTTAATGGCACTAACAATTACGGAGTACTTAAATAGTCTATACACCAGGGGTGAGGAACCCTTGTTTGCGGAGGTCCACATTCCCTTGTGGAAAAGAGGTCAGGGTCCACATAGTGGCAGTGAATTGAGCCAAAGCCCAAAGTGGGCAGGGCCAAAGCACACACACACACACACAATCCCCCCCCCCCGCACACACAGAAAGAGCAAGAAAGCTAGCTTTGCTTCCATTCTGTGTGCTGAAAAGGGGACTTTCCTTTCTCAGTTCACAGAACTCAGTGCACTCTCTTCCTCCATTGCCAGTTTACTGAATTTCCATGCTGTACACTGGGAAACAGAAGCCTTTTTCTCAGCATGGAAAGGAGGGTGGGTGGAAGCTCAGCCATGCCCCCAGGCCTGAGAGAGCAAGGATGTATGCAAAATTGATTCCAGTTCATTTTTTATCAGGATTTACCAAGTTCTCACCTTCTGGACTGAATATGGGTTTGGATGCAAACTACAGTCAAAGTCCATACATTTCTGAGCTTGCAATATGATTTGCAGACCAAAAAAAAAAGGCATTTGACAGCAAGCATAAATGAAAAAAAAAAAAGTACTTTTGAAAAATGAGCACAGATATGCTTTAATCAATGGGAGACAAATGCACACATTTCAAAGATGTGCACAACTGATATGTACATTTGGAAAAATACACCAAGATACATATTTTCATGCAAAAAGAAAAAAAAACTCATGATCTGATATGGACTTGAGTCAGAATGAGCTTCAAGATGGATCAGCAGGCTTGAGTTTTGCTGATTTACACATCCCTGTTTGAGAGGGGGTCTGGATTCTGAGGACTGGTGGTCTGCATTTTGACCATAGTCTGGAGGTTCTCTACCCCTGCTATGCATACTTTCTATGGAACACTACTTTGCCTGGACAATAGCATGCTAACAACTTGAACTAAATGGAAAGTAGCGACACCACTGCTTATATATTCTACTTCCTAGAGGAGAATGCATATGCTCATACCTATGACAGGTTTTTCATTAACCCAAATAATAAAGTAAAGTTGATAAAAAATGCAGCTGACTTGAGTAGGCTGTAGATGTGAAGCCTACCTAAAGAGAAAGCTGCATTGGCTCCCCGTTTGTTTCTTGGCTCAGTTAAAAGTTCCAGTGATCAACTTTAAGACCTTGATCCAAGGTATGTGAAGGAAGCCTTCCCTCACCTGAATATATCCATTGATTAAGATCTGATCCAGAGGCCCTGCTCTCATTCCATTCACCATGTGAAGCACAATCAGAGGGGGGCAACCTGAAAAAAGACCTTTTCCATTGAGATATCATTCCATGGGACCTCTCCTCCATGGGAGGTACATGCTGCTTGCTTCCTTGCTGCTGGCCTTCCAGTTTCAAGTAAAGGCTATTTTATTTCAGAGGGCATTTTGGTGTCCTCTGATCTGCTGGATTGTTTTCGTACTGCTGGTTTGTATTTATCTATTGCTGTGCTATTTTTATTCACCCTTTTCTGTAGAACAAACATATTCTGTGTTTTCCATATTTGTTTACTAGGTTTTCTTGTAAACTGTCTTGAGGTGCATTTGCACAAATGTCATGATGTAAATACTTCAATTAATTAATTAAGGGTAAATACTGATGCTAACCGGCAAAAGCCAAAAACATATTGGAGTATTGTTGTATAATTTACCCACAAATAAATGTGGGTAAACACAGTACATTTTTATATATCATTTGTATATCATTTGTATATCATTAACTCTATTCTTTCTAACTCATTAGATACAAACAGTATTTGTGCAAAGTGTTTTTTGTTTACCTATCCCATAAAATGAGAGTAGGATCTATTACCAATGTAATGATCCCACCAACTGCATAAAAAAGTAACAAAGAAAAAAGCTAGCAAAGAAATATTTGCACAAGAATATCATGCATGAGACAAAAAAAGAGTACTTCTTGTGATGCTTACTTCAACACATTTTCTAAGCTCTGAGAACAAATGTCATAAGGTTGACACTTGCAATGTGAAATTCTAAGCAAATATTTTAGCTCTACACAAAGTAGCAGTGGTCTGTGCAGTGCTATGCATAAGAAAATATGTTTAACTTTCGACACTGAAAGGAAAGTAACCAGGAGACCAAAAAATAAAAATCACGCCTTTTGTACTATTCAGTTATTCAGCATTAAGGGAGCAATCCTATGGCCACTAGACACTCTCTATGACCTCCCCACTCATCCATGCTGCCTCGGAGGCAGCACAGAGAAGCCCCGTCCTCCACGTTCAGAAGAGGAGCAGAGAGCAACTGAAAATGGGTGGGGCTGGGGGGCATTTCGGGGTGGGGAGAGCGGAGCTGCATGTATGACACATCCAGTGTGTCATATGGCAGCTTCCTCTCCTGCCCCCCCTGCCGCTACGCACATTTGCGTACGCGCGTTTTGTTTTTTTTTAAAGTCAGATGTGATAGGCTACGTAAAGATTTACGTAGCCTATAACAGCTGACTACAGGGACACAAACGGCGGCGGCTATGGCCGCCGCTGTTTGCGTCCCTGCTAGCCAGCGGCCGGATGTCCGGCTGCTGGCAGAGCTGGCCGGCGGCTCCGTGGAATCCCCGTGGAGCGGAGCCAGCCAGCCAGGATTCCGGGGGGAGGGATGGAGTGCCTCCCCCACCAGCGGAACCCGGCGGAGCCAGGTAAGCGGGGTTTCGTACACCCCTACTTCTGGATTTAGCCCCAAACCTGGATGTCCATGTTTTGGCAGTGGCAAGGAACACTTTTGCTTCTATTGCTCCCAACTCCTGAGGATAGCATGATATAATAACAAAGACAGATGAATCAGATTTTTAAGGAGCATTGATAGTGAAGACAAACATACATTGCAATGTTTTTGTTTTCAGGATAGACAATGTGTGATCAAACATCTTCCATCACACTTAAATGTACAGTTGTCTATACCATAAAGCCACATAGATTCTAAGGCTGCATTCCTCTACACACTCATCAGGGAATATGTGCCACTGAGGACAGTGGGCCTTTTGTACCTGAGGGTTCAGGAGAGACCTTCAGTCAACTTCTACTTATGGTGGTTGGCTTAGGGCGCAATCCTAACTAGATAGGCAGCTGCCTCCGACCTTGGAGGTGACCACCTATCCAACGCAAGGCAGGAGAGGCACAGGGGGATCATTCCCTCTGCGCCTTTCCTGCCTTGCTATTTTTCTCTAGACAGCTGTTTTTGGTAGGGCTCTGAACCACTTTGGCCCAAGGCCCAAACCCCGAGTCAAAGCGGATTGCTTCAGGCTACTTTGTGCCCCTTCTGAGGTGAAGCAGAGGGGGCACAAAGTGGCCCGGAGTGGGTTGGGGGCTCGGTGCGCTTTGGCTCCTGGCCCAGCCGCCCCCAGAGCCTCCATGTCCTTACCTGAGCTGCCTTCTCCTCGCTGCCACGGCATCTCTGCCGCCTCTGCTGCTGTGCCACTGCTGCCTCTCCTGCCGCCTCTGCTGTCGCTGCTGTACCACCGCACCTCTGCCTCTGTCAGCACTGTGCTACCACCTCCTGAGGCCTAGACACGTGGCTACTCTTCTTCCAAGAAGTTGCCATTTTAAAAATGATGACTCCCTGCAAAAAGAGTTGCCACGCGTCTAGGCCTCAGGAGGCAGTGGATGGCAGAGACGGAGGCAGAAAAGATGGCGGTGAAGACAGCAGCAGCGGGCGGTGGCGGGAGCGAAGGTGACGGCAGCGAAGGTGGCGCAATGGAGAAGGCAGCAGTGGCAGCAGAGGAGACAGCGCTCCAGGTAAGGAGCTGGGGGGTTGTGTGGGGGCATTGGACGGGGAACCCACTTTGGGTTTGGGGCCGAGGTGGGTTGGGGGACCCCCGAATCTGCTTGAGCTGGCCCACATCGGAAGCTGCTTTGTGGCTTCCGAGTTGGATTGGGGGGTCCTTGCACAGCCCTAGTTTTTGGCTGTCTAGTGGCAGGGGTTCCTTATTACGTTCCATATTTGCGTTCCTTATTTTGGGCCATCTTAGTCTACGTAAATATTTACGTAGACTAAGACGGCGAAAATAAGGGGAACGCAAATAGTGTAGCGGACGCTATTTGTGTTCCCCCTTATTTTCGCCGTCTTAGTCTACGTAAATATTTACGTAGACTATGATGGCCAAAAATAAGGAACGCAAACGTAGCCGCCGCCATTTGCGTATGCACGTTGTTGTTGTTTTTTAAAGTCAGACGTGATAGGCTACGTAAAGATTTACGTAGCCTATCACGTTGTTGTTTTTTTAAAAAACCTAGCCATCATAGGCTACGTAAATCTTTACGTAGTCTATCACGTCTTTTTTTTTTTTCCCCAACACTGGAAATGGCGGTGGTGGCAGCCGGTCGGAAGACCAGCTGCCGCTGCTGCCACCGGTGCCCGGAAGATCCGCCCCAGGTAAGTCTCATCCCGGGGGGGATCTGCGGGGGGGCGGGGGGTGACAGGCCATTCTGCCACGGAGTTCGGGGGGCCGAATGCACTGGCATTCAGCCTCACTGAGATCCATGGTGGAATTCTCTGCCATCCCTATCCAGAAGTATACCTGAACTGTGAATCTGAGTCTTCAAGGAAAGTGCAACCCCATCCAAAATAGACTGGATGAAGGGAACCTACTTAACCCCCTTATCAGGGCTTCTGTTGCATGCCACATGTCCCCCCTGCCCCACACACACACACTCTATTGGCTGCTTCTGCTACTCCCCACCACTGCCACCCAGCTGCTTGGGGGAAAGAGCAAGATGATCACCCCATATTACTAGGGATGTCAGAGAATTCCGCCATGGATCTCAGTGAGGCCGAATGTCAGTGCATTCGGCCCCCCGAAATCTGTGGCGGAATGGCCTGCCCCCCCCGGCCCCCCTGTGGATCCCCCTCGGGATGAGACTTACCTGGGGCGGATGTTCCGGGCGGCAGCGGCTCCGGCAGCGGCAGTTTTGGCAGCTGGTCTTCCGACCAGCTGCCGCCACCGCCATTTGCAGTCTTGTCATTTATTATTTTTTTTTACAGAGATGTGATAGGCTATGTAAAAACTTATGTAGCCTATCACATCCCAGTAAAAAAAAAAATCATATGCAAATGGCGGTGGCTATGGCCACCGCCATTTGCATTCCTTATTTTTCGCCGTCTTAGTCTATGTAAATATTTACATAGACTATTACGGCAAAAATAAAGGGGAATGCAAATAGCGTAGTGGTTGCTATTTGTGTCCCTTTTTGATTTGCCGTTTTAGCCTACGTAAATATTTATGTAGGCTAAAATGGCAAAAAATAAGGAACGCAAATGGCGGCAGCTGTAGCCGCCGCCATTTGCGTACGCGTTTTTTGGGTTTTTTTACCCAGCAGCCACCGCAGCCGGAAATCCGGCTGCGGACGGCCCTGGCCTGGCAGGCTGCTCCTCGGAGCTGCCAGGGAGCACAGCTGGCCATCGAGGATTCCGGGGGGGAGGACCAGATCACCTCCCCCCCATTGAGGATTCTGGGGGAAGGGACGGAACGCCTCCCCCACCCCATGAACAGAATCCACGGAAAGGTAAATGACTTTTGTACATCCCTACCTATTACACTACATGGGAGCGAGATCTTGGACCAATGGCACTAGAATAGTAGAATCATAGAATAGTAGGGTTGGAAGGGGCCTATAAGACCATCGAGTCCACCCCCTGCTCAATCCAGGAATCTAAGTCAAAGCATCCCTGACAGATGGCTGTCCAGCTTCATCTTGAATGTCTCCAGTGTGGGAGAGCCCACCACCTCCCAGGTCATGGGTTCCATTGTCGTATTGCTCTAACAGTCAGGAAGTTTCTCCTCATGTTCAGCCAGAATCTAGCTTCCTGTCACTTGAGCCCATTATTCCATGTCCTGCACTCTGGGATGATTGAGAAGAGATCCTGGCCTTCCTCTCTGTGACAGCCTTTCAAGTAGTTGAAGAGTGCTATCATATCTCCCCCCCCCCATCTTCCCAAGGATAAACATGCCCAGTTCTTTCAGTCTCTCCTCATAGGGCTTTGTTTCCAGTCTCCTGATTGTCTTCATTGCCCTCCTCTGAACCCTCTCCAGATTGTCTGCATCCTTCTTAAAGTGTGGTGCCCAGAACTGGACACAGTACTCCAGATGAGGCCTAACCAGTGCTGAGTAGAGGGGAACTAGAACTTCACATGATTTGGAAGCTGTGCTGCCATTAATGCAGCCCAAATTAGCATTGGCCTTTTTTTGCAGCCACATCACATTGTTGGCTCAGATTCAGCTTGTGATCTACAACAATTCCAAGGTCCTTCTCAGTTGTAGTATTTTTGAGGCAAGTATCCCCCATCTTGTAACTGTGCATTTGGTTTCTTTTTCCTAGGTGCAGAACTTGGCATTTATCCCTGTTAAATTTCATTCTGTTGTTTTCTGCCCAGCACTCCAGCCTATCACTATCACTTTGAATTCTGTTTCTGTCTTCCAGAGTATACGCTATCCTGCCCAATTTTGTGTCATCTGCAATTAGGGATGGCGCAGAATTTCTCCACGAATCTTCAGGATGCCGAATGCCAATGCATTCGGGCCCCTGAAATTGGTGGGGAAATTCTCCACCGGCCCCCCGCCCCCCCCAGGATGGGACTTACCATGGCCGAATGTCCCTCTTGGTGGCGGGTCCCGGTGGCGTTTCGGTGGCCTTTTGTGGGGGGCGGGGGCGGCGGCCGGTCTCCCGACCGGCTGCCGCCGCCGCCATTGCAAAAAAAAAAGTCAAGTAAAAAAACACACACACACACCCATGATAGGCTACGTAACAATTTACGTAGCCTATCACAGCTAGATTTCCAAAGTCAGCCATGATAGGCTATGTAAATCGTCACGTAGCCTAACACGGCTGACTTTGAAAAAAAAAAAAAGCGTACGCAAATGGCAGCGGCCCATGGTATTTGCGTTTGCCCTTATTTTCGCCGTAGTCTACGTAAATCTTTACATAGACTAGATGTGTCAAAATAAGGAACGCAAATGGCAGTCCCTGTGGGAGCCGTCATTTGCTTAGGCGCTTTTTTCCCCCTCCCCCCAAAGTCAGCCGTGATAGGCTACGTGATGATTTACATAGCCTTTCATGGCTGACTTTGGAAATCTAGCCATGATAGGCTACGTAAATCGTTACATAGCCTATCACGGGTGTGTGGGGTTTTTTTGTTTTTGTTTTTACTTTTTTTTTCGCGGCCGGGTAGACGGGGCACTTCTACCTGGCCTGAATTTCACCGGCGAGGGATGGGGCGCCTCCCCCCCAGCCTGAATTTTGACCAAGCAAGGCGGGGTGCCTCCCCCCCTCACCTGAACTTCGGGGGGAGAACCGAAGCGCTTCCCCCTCGCGAAGCAAGCTTCGAGAACAGGTAAGGGACTCTGTTGTTGGACCTGACCTCTGCCAATGTGCATGCATTTCTAGCCTTGTCTGGTTTTAGGCTTGTCTCCTGGATAGAGTAGGGATAGGGATGGGCGGATTCCCTACCTGTCGTTCTGGCTGGGAATCCACCCTTGGGGGGAGGCAATCCATTCCTCCCCCTGGGATCCTCTTCTGCTGGCTCCACTCCATGGTGATTCTGCAGAGCTGCCAGCCAGCTCCGAAGCACCAGCGATACGGCCACCATTGCCATATTGCTGGCTGAGGGGTATTGACTGCAGACACAAATGGCATCCAGGATGCCATTTGCAGCTGTAAAGGTCTTAGTTTAAGGTAATTGCAGCAGTAAATGGCTGCATTTAGCTTAAACTAAGACCTTTACGGCCATAAATGGCATCCTGGATGCCATTTGCGTCTGCAGTCAATACCCCTCAGCCAGCGATACACCATGGTGGCCATATCACTGGCGCTCTGGAGCCAGAGGATCCAGCTGAAGAGGATTCTGCAGGGAGGCAGAGGTAAGTGTTCCATTCCGCCATGGACTCCATGGGGCCGGATTCTGCCACGGACCTCACTGGGGTCCGTGGCAGAATCCTCCACCATCCCGAAGTAGGGATGGATGGGTGCCCCCCCATCCAGGTTCTCTGGGCAGCCACCCTGCCCCTGCCCCTTCTTGCATGCACTCAGACCCACACTCAAGCTCCCTATCACTCGCCAAGCTGTCTGCAGTTATCTGGGCAGTCTCGTCAAGCTCCACAACTGCTTTGTTTTCAAGGTGATCGCAAAAATGCACAAATTTGCGAATACGCAATGTACAGCCATGAATAGGGATGTACGAAATTGGCCTTACCTGGCTCTGCTGGGTTCCACTGGGCGGGGGGAGGTGCTCCGTCCCTCCCCTCGGAATCCTCGCCGGCCGTCTGGCCACTGGCTAGCAGGGATGCAAATGGTGTCGGCCGTAGCCGCTGTCGTTTGCATCCCTGTAGTCAGCCATGATAGGCTATGTAAATCTTTACGTAGCCTATCACATCTGACTTAAAAAAAAAAAACATGCGCGTAAATATTTACGTAGACGTAAATATTTACATAGACTAAGACGGGCCAAAATAAGGAACGCAAATGGTGGCGGCCATAGCCGCCGCCATTTGCGTACGCGCGTTTGCTTTTTTAAAAAAAAGTCAGATGTGATTGGCTACGTAAAGATTTACGTAGGCTATCACGTTGTGTGTTTTTTTTTTTAAACCTAGCCATGATAGGCTACATAAATCTTTACATAGCCTATCACGTCTTTTCTTTTTTTTTCAAGACTGGAAATGGTAGCGGCGGTGGCAGCCGGTCGGAAGACCAGCCGCCACCGCCTGGAAGATCCGCCCCAGGTAAGTCTCGTCCCAGGGGGGATCCGTGGGGGGGGGGGTGGCAGGCCATTCCACCACGGAGTTCGGCCTCACCGAGATTGGTGGCGGAATTCTCTGCCATCCCTAAGGTGTTTGCTTGCCTGTAATCTTGCGTATAGGGGCCATTCATGACCCCGTTTTGCATATACATGAATATGTGCATTTTCACAAATGCACATATTCACATATATGCAAAATGAGGCCATGAATAACCCATATAAGCAAGATTACACCTGTAATCTTGCATTTGTGGGTGATACACAGCCCCATTTTGCATATACACATATATGCACCTTTCAAAATCGCCTCCCCCCCCCAACAAATGGCAATTGCGGAGCTCCACGAAGCCACCTAGCTGGGTGCAAGCAGCGTGGTGAGCACGGGCAGGAGGTGAGCAGGGGCAGAGGCTCAGCAAGCATGGCTCAGGGGCATGGATTGGGAGGATTCTGCCAGATTCCCAGATGTAATCAGGCACCCACACCATCCCTAGGATAGATGTGTATGAGAATTAGGGATGTACGAAAGTCACTTACCTTTTCGAAGGGTGACATTCGCGGTGGGGGGGAGGTGCTCCGTCCCTCCTCCTGAAATTCTCTCTGGCTGGCTCCGCTCCACAGAGATTCTGCAGAGCTGCCAGCCGGGGCCGCCCTCAGCCAGACATCCAGCCTCTGGGCAGCCTGCAGGGATGCAAGTGGTGGCTGCCGTAGCTGCTGCCATTTGCGTCCCTGTATTTTGCCATGATAGGCTACGTAAATATTTACGTAGCCTATCATGGCAAAAAACAACAACCCAAAAACAGTGAACTCAAATGACGGCGGCTACGGCGGCCACCATTTGCATTCCTTTTTTTTTTACCGTGATAGGTTACGTAAATATTTACATATCCTATTATGGCGGGAAAAAAAAGGAACGCAAATCGTGGCCACTACACCATTTGCACCCCTCTTTTGCCATAATAGCCTATGTAAATATTTGCATAGGAAATCACTGCAAAAAACCAAAGGGAATGCAAATGGTGGCCGCCGTAGCCGCCACCATTTGCATTCCCTTTTTTTTGCCATGATAGGCTACGTAAATACTTACGCAGCCTATCATGTCTATAGTGATGAAGTGAATGGCGGCCGCAGACGTGGCCACCATTCGCAAGTCAGCACGAACGGCAGCAAGTAGGTGTCCTGTTTTGCGTGCCTTTCACGGGGTGGGGGATGGGGGGGCTTCATTCCACTACAGATTTCGGGGGGCCGAATGCACTGGCATTCGGCCTCACCAAGATCCATGGTGGAATTCTCTTACATCCTAATGAGAATTCCATTGGGGGTGGTGAAATCTTGATGGATTTTACAAGTTCAGCCCTCATGGATTTCATTCCATTTCCCCCTGCTGATGTCAACTCAATCTGTAGTGAGTTGATCCAATATGCAGATTCTGTTGTTTTGGTTTTTTAATGGTAGCAATTTGTGCAAATGGGAACTGTTTTTCTTCTTTTTTATCTTGCCTATGTGGGCATGATTGCAAGTCTGCCTATTCTCTATGAGGCCCTTGCAGAGGCATGTTCCCTGCGTAAATAATATCCTTGTCAGTTTCATCCTCTCCATATCCAACTCCCTTTAGCCCAGAAGAGACATATTTCATACTTGTCAAAGAACTTGTCAATTTCATCCTCCACTTAGGCTCTCCCCTTCCTTTTCACTGAATCGATGTCCCTTTTCATCCTGTCCTATGGCAGCGAGGAAACTAGGCGTCATGACAGTTGAGCTAAATAAAATATTTGCAGTGTACCTTTGGGCCAATTCACACAACTGCTCTTAAGCTGGAGGAGTCACCACACAATAAAGTGATCTCATGAGCTGACTGCTGCTGGTATTAACCACATGGAAGCTAGTTAGCAAGATCATTATACAATATGGATATTCACCTCCTAGTCAACAGTAACTCTAAAAGGAAGTATGCATTGCATGATTTTGTAATGGAAATGCATGTTGCTGAGTTTCCATTCTGTAAAATATTATATTATATTAATCACCAATGGATGTAATTATCTTCTGAATGAGGACAAATGCCTATATTTTCAATGCCTACATTTTCATTAAAAGCAGATGGGATCTTATAGTTTTTCAAACCCAGGGAAATATTAGGGATGGCAGCGGAGTCTGGTTGAGGGCTCAAGCTCAGCTCCCAGGACTGGGCCCTCAGACTGCCACTCTTGCCTGACTTGGGGCATGCCGAGTTGGGCAAGCGCGATAGGCTTCACCGCTCTGTGAAGTCCCCAGTCTGCACAAAATGGCATCTCAGCTTTTTCTGTAAAATCCAATTTTATATAAATGGCAACCATGAAGAGGCCACCTCTAGTAAACATACCCAGTGAAACAAAATTGTGGCCCAGCACCAAAACTGTATCATGCATGCACTCCCTCTCAGAGATACAGTCCATAGCTTCCAAGAATAGGCCAAATGGAAGGGTAGTAGCGATTGCTAAACCCTTCACAGAGTCCACTTCTACACTATGGGCCAAAAGTCCCACCTTCCTTTTCCTACACATGCGTGCTGTACACATAAAGAAAAAGCAGGCACACCACCATGAAGAATAAGAGGAAAGAATGCTCTTTCATTGGTGTGCTTATTTTCCATATTGTCTCACCTATATGGATAGTTATAGCCCATGAACCTCCAATTGGATTGTGGTCCCACTAGCCCATTGGCACTCAGTTCTGTTACGTCAACTCAGGTGTATCCATACCTACTAACAAAGATCAATTTACTGACAGCATCTTCCTGCCCCTACAGCTTGGTCTTATGGTATATGGAGATAGCAGTAGAATTGCCAGGTATGTACCAATCCACAAGGCCAAACAGTACAAAATAGTATTAATTTGGGCAGCTGAGGTGTGTGTGTGAAAGCTATCAAATTACAGATGTTCTGAATCAGTACCAGAAGATTTGGAAGTGAATTGTCAATGCAGGATGAACTGCAGTGCCACTGTCAATACCTTTGCAAGAGAATAAATACTACAAATGAATGCTGAAAAGACAGTATAGGCAACGTCCAGGATATGTGGGACTGCATTGCTTCTCCTGGAACCCACTGAGGGCTACTCACCACCACTTTCCCCCCCCCTCTGAATTTTCTGTGGCACCGGGGGCAAAAACCGCAGCAATCTTGTAGAGTAAGAAGGAGCATGAGGTGGCACTGCTTGTTTCCAAGCAGAATTGTGCTTCCAGAAGAGTGATTCTAAATTGATACGATTAATACCACCATGGCAGAAAATCAGCAGCAATGGTGGTGGCAGCAGCAGCAGCAGGGGAACATGCGGGCTGCACAGAAAGATTCATGGGGGCTGCATGCAGCCCCTGGGCTGTGGGTTGCCCAACCCTGGTTTAAGCTAGGGATGTTGCGGGCACCCGACTGGGTCCGGGAATTCGTCAGGGTCCCCCTGCTCGTGGCCCCCGGACTGCGCTCGCCAAGATGCTCCTTGTTCGCCCCCCACTCATGCCCACTAGCGCTCTCCAGGACTCATTGCGATCCCATTTGGTGAGCGCCTGCCATTTATTTGAGAGGGATTATAGCTCTCATATTGTGCTTATTTAGCTTTCCCAGCTCCAAACTGCGCATGTTTAAATATGCACATTTTTTAAACTTCCTGTTTTACGTAGAAATCAAAGGTGCAAAAATGGCGGGCGCTCACCGAACGGGATCATGGTGAGCCTGGGGAACTCGCCGAACTCATGGGCAGCCAAAGCACAGGTCCGGGGGGGTGCAAGCAGAGGTGCTGCTTTGGTGAGTGCCTGGAGAAATCGAGCTAGGGTGAGTTCTTACATCCCTAATTTAAGCTTTTAAATCTGATTCACTGAGATTTATAAACAATAATAATAGAGTTTAAGATTTTTCTACACATATTCTGGAGAGTCTCCTCAAAGTTTTGCATTTGAACCTGCTCTGTAGCGTAAGTGTTGCTGGAAGTTAATGTCATGTCCCGATGCTCGATCATTTGTCTTATCAAGCTGTTTCTGACCCTTCGGCATGTTGCCTGCCACATCTCAAACTGTCCCCACACCATGATGTTCTGCGTATCATACAGTGCCTCCAGAACTGTAGTTTGGAGACCTTTAGCCTGACAAGAATTACAGATTAAATCACCCTAGGATATGCACCCAACAGTGACTGGGAAAAGAAAGCAGTAAGTAGACTGTCAAGTATTTGGGGGGAAATGCATGTGGGGGGAGGGAGAATGAATATTCTTCCCACATTCAACTTGATTAAATTAACTTATAGAAATAGGATGTTCTACAGTTTCAAATAATCCTGTTTTCGCTTCTAGCAGGGCTTAACACTCTGATACTAGTCTCAGTTCCTCAAGTCTTTTCAATTTAAAATGTTGGGAGGAAAAGTTTATTTAGCCAACTTGTGCTTTAGCAATTATCAGCACATAGACATAGATGATTTATTCTCAGCTTGAGTACTCCCACTGGTGGCAGGCATGGCAGCAGCAGTGTCACCCCCCTCTCTTGCAAGGCACAAGTCCAATGGTATAGTACCATCCCACGCAGTGTCTTCCCACATAGGACAATGCCTGTGGCATTGTTGTTGTTGTTGTTGTTTTGTTTTATCTGTATTATTATCCTGCCTTTCAGACAACTACTGTCTCCGAAAGAGAGAGAGAGAGAGAGAGAGAGAGAGAGAATTAGGCCCTGCCATCAGGTTCATAAACTAAAATGACAGGATGCACAAGGAAAAGGGGAGTGGAGGGAAAAGGAAGAGGAGAGAGATCAGATTTTCAAGGCCAGAACAATGGGTCTGGTGTAAGCATGTGGATTGCCTATGGCCAACTGGCTCCCAGGGTATGTCACATATGCTGGGTGTCTAGCACAGATGTTTTACTAGTATCTAGATACGATGTGCTGGTGTATACCCCAGCCCTGCCTGGTTGTCATATGTTGAACCATTAACCCGCTGCTATGCTGAGATGAGAAGTAAGTTCAGCTATGTCTTCAGATAATGACCCTGGCAGGGCCTGCACAGGGAAATAGATGGGATATTAGGTATTTACTGTCACGCAACATCTCCTACCATGACCGTTAGAGGTCAGGCATGGCAGGGGGTTCAATCCTGCCTGCTATGCTGGCAGTTCACAGGGACAGTGTGCAAGCATGACCCTTATAGATTTAGACACAAACTGCTCGATTTGTGGTGAGGTGGACCAATTTATTAGATGCCCAAAAAGCTGAGTGGGAAAGGGAGAGGGAGAACAGCAGGGTCATATGTATTATCTAGTCTGTACTGTTGCCCAGAAGTGTCTAGAGGCAGGAAGGAGATCCCTGTTGCTTGGACATAGCCAGGCAAAAAGCAAAGACAGGGAACAGAGGGACAAGATGTCCTGTGGTTGGGTGACTCTTTCCCCCATCCAGGAATTAGGTTTTCCTTGCTGCACAGAATTCACTTGTCAGAGAAGGGCAATGCCATTTTTACTGGAGATCTGCAGCAGTTCCTGATGGACTGTATCCAGAGCAGATAGGGAGAAAGAAGATAAGAGCTGTTTGCCCATTTCTTGTGGTGAGCAATGCAGGTGAGGGATCTAGGGGTCAGTTATTGATGAGCAGCCAGAGATGCCTTAATGGTGAAAGGCAAACCTAGGGCGCACCAGCTAAGGTTGTGTGACTTGGACAGGGAAAGAACCCCCTTTACAGCCTGAATTTACCAACATTTACAAATTTCTCCACATTCAGGACAAAAAGAATTTGAAATTAAAAGAAATTGAATGTGGGAGAAAGCAAAACTGACAGATTTGTCCATCCAAGACATTTGTCCATCCATTTGTCCATCCGGGGAGACATGGTAGAGTAATACGAAATTATGCATAGTGTGGAGAAAGTAGATAGGAAGACAATTTTCTCTCACAATACCAGAACCCCATGATTGGTGGGATATTCAGGACAGATAAAAGGGAGTACTTCTAAACACAGCACATAGTTAAATTATGGAACTCACTTCCACAAGATGTAGTGATGGCCAATTCTGATGGCTTTAAAGGGGATTGGACAAATTCATGGAGGATCAGGCAGGCTATCAATGGCTAATAGTCCTGACGGCTATATGCTACCTTTATACTTATATGCTGTTGCACTCATCTCCTGCCTGTGGGTTTCCTTTGGGCAGCTGGTTGGCCACTGTGTGAACAGAATGCAGGACTAGATGGACCCTTGGTCTGATCCAGCATGGCTCTTCTTACGTTCTTATAGTGAAGGTCCTGTGTGCATACCTGTACACATCTAAAGACATTTAAATCTCAAATATTTCCCATAGCCAAGAAGAAATGTCTGAATTTTGGTAACTTCTTATCAGAAACAAGCAAACAATATTCTCACCCATCTGCACCAGCCAAATTAAATAGCTACCTTCCTGCCATGCAGCTGTTAAAGCGGTCAGAAAAAAGAGATGGCAACCAAATTAAGCACTATCGTGCATAGGGATTTAAAGCCAGGCTTTTAAGAGAAAAGTCCTCACAGCCCTGGGCCTGGATGGGCAAATGTCAGTTTCGGTTTTGCCCATATTCAATTTCTTTTAATCTCAAATTCTTTCATCCCAGATATGGAGAACTTTGCAAACGTTGGTAAATTCTCATCAAAATCAAACTGAAACTAAATTCCCACCCATCCCTAACAATGATGTCACATTGTGTTTATCCAGATATTACAAGAAAAGGGGGACAAAAAGACACAGAGTAGAGGCAGTTCCTTGTCTCTCATTATGTCTAGTTAAGCCCTAACTTACATTCAGGTTTCTAACTTTTTAGAAATCTGAATTTTAACAAATGTGTGAGTATTAAGATTTTTAAAAACAATATTATATTTTTCTGTTATACTGCCTCCATTCTACCTTTCTTTATGAAGTTTCCTGATTAAAAACAGGGTATTTCCTGCACAGGTCAGTAATCTGTTACCCGACTCAGGTCTGTCTGTTGAAGATTAACCAGCTTTTTGTCCAATAGCTCTTTTAGTTAATTATTCATCTTCCCAGAGTAGGATAAGATTTGTGAATTATGATCAACCCCAAACCTACATAATTTAGAAGATTTGGATAGTTAAATTATTTCATTTTTTGAAAACTGACCTAGGTTATTTTGTGCTGCACTGCTATTTAGCAAGTGTAGCAAACAAAGGTCACGTGTATGCCCTTTCATGACATGAAATAAGATTTACTGTGTACTCAAACTGATTAAGTAAAACCCATGCTGAAAATTATCCAGACCTTTCATGTTGTCCCTTTATTATATAGTTCTAAAGTAAGTCATAGAGATTTAACATTCAGGGGGAATTTTGAAGCCAGGGAGAAATGTTTGATCCCACCCCCCTCCCCCCGCTCTACAAACAAAACAGAGCATTCCAAGATTTCTTAGAGAAATCACTCAGTTTAAAAAAAAAAACCTGCATTTTTGCAAATATTTTCAGAGGAAGCACAGAAAGACAGAGTTAATTAGCTTCAGGTATCTCATTCATCACTGTTTTTCTGTGATTTTGCATGCGTATTTCACATTCGTTTCTTTCACTGATGCAGAAGATGTGGGATTCTGAGGCCTGCAAGGGGAGTAAAAAACTATTTGTTTGCTACTACATCTCAAGGGCAATATGCTCGCCTGAATGTTGCTTAGTCTAGTTCAGTAGCAATACAATCATCATTTACTAGCATTAGTACATTTAAATGTTGACTCTAAATGGTCTGCAGTGCAATATTTAAGTAATTGCTTTAAAAAGTATTTCAGTTATAATATTGAAAGATAAAATATTTCATAAAATATTTTCTTCTATTTCTCTCAAAATTTCAATTTTTCCCATTTAAAAGCCCAATTATTTCCAGTTGTTTTCCCAGGCCTTCATATCACTAATAAGAGGAACTTATTAGAAGAGGAAACTTCATTCACAGCTTTAAGTATTTGAATAGTTGTAACAATGTGCTCAGTTTTTTCAGCACAGTCAAACCCAGCATGAGCAAATGTGCTATGAGCATCATGACTAATGTAGAGACAAGCCTTCTTTTTATAGCCAACTGTTTTTAAACTTCATGCTTTCAGAGTAGCAATCTAGTAGCACATTCACTTAAAAAAAAAACTGTCACTCTGCAAGAAGGGAACTGCATTAAAACAAGATCTGAAGGACAATATCCCCTCTAAAACCCAGGAAACCAATTTATTTTTCTCAGATGTCTGCCAAAGCCATTTTACTAGCAAATTCCAAAGCTCACAGCATTGTTATTTCTTCACTCCCATGTTTCAGCGTCTTATTGTTCCTGATCCTAAAGGTAGCAGGGATGGCATACCAAATGTCTTGTGATTATATAGCTATAGTAGCATCTGGTGTGAAACAAGTCCTCCTGTCATCCTTCTAGTGAATTGCTAGCCCATTAGGAAATTTTGCCATTACATAGCATGGACAAAGGGGAGGTTGCTATTTGCATCAAGGCTGCTGGTGAACATGTCTTTAGCATGGCACACAAGAAAGAAAACACTAGCTTGATCCTACTACTGTTTAACCCAAACCACCACAAGCCCAATCAGACTGAAAAGTCTTGGACTGCTTCCAAGATAGCCTCAAGGGGGATTTAAATATTGCAGCGAAGCTTAAAAGAAAAGCAGAGCCCCCCTGCAGCTGACTGATGTGCAGGTGATGGCGCTCCAGTCAACAGTGAACACATTTAACATCCTCTTGAATCATGCAGTGCTTCAAGCATGTGCTACCTCTCCACACTAATACAACAGTCTCCATACCAACACAACAGTCATTGGCCTGGACCCTGGAGAGGCCGCATGCATTCAGGATCAGTGCACAAAAGTAAGAGGCTTTAAAATGTTATACCAATGGCCACATCTTCCACCATAGCATTTGGCAGCTTCTGTGTGGGGTCTGTACTGAGATGGGCTGAATCATATGCCTTTGCTGACTGTGGAAAGTGTGGGCCCATAGTTCTGGGGTAGAACTCGTCCTTTGTATGCACAGGTTCCCAGGTACAGTCCCTTGTTAAACAATCTCAGGTAACAGAGCTGAGAAAGATTCTTGGAAAAGAGCCACTGCCAGAAAGCGTAGATGATACTGGGCTGTCTCCGTATAAAGTAGCTTCATATGTTTCATATATAGATCAGCCTTTAATGCGACAAAGAAACCACCACCCGAGTAGAATTAAGGCACACTCACTTAGCTATTTTGAAGAACATAAATGTGTTTGAAACTTGTTCAGTCTTGTTCAGGTTCACAGTTTTCCACCACTAGGTTTATTCTGTCCCAGTTCCATGCAAAAACTAGGGATGGTGGAGAATTCCGCCACGGATTCCAGTAAGCCAGATTCTACAGAATTTACGGAACGGCCTCCTGCCCCCCCCAGCCCCCCTGTGGAATCCCTCCGGACAGCACCTACCTGCGGTGGATGTGGCGGATTCAGCGGCAGTGGCGGTGGCAGTTCTGGCGGCAGATTCGGCAGCGGCAGTGGGGGCTGGCTGGCCGCAGCCGGGCTGCTGCAGCCTCCATTGCCATCCCTCCAGGCTGCCGTGATAGGCTACGTAAGAATTTACGTAGTCTATCATGGCTAACTCCCTGCCAAAAAATGGCGTACGCAAATTATGGTGGCTACAGTGGCTGCCATTTGCATTCCCTATTTTTCGCCGTTCTAGCCTACGTAAATATTTACGTAGGCAATTACGGTGAAAAAATTGCCCACTATGCTATTTGCAATAGGTTCCCTTTTTTTTGCCGTAATTGCCTATGTAAATATTTATGTAGGCTAGAATGGCGAAAAATAGGGAACACAAATGGCGGCCGCCGTAGCCGCCGCCATTTGCATACGCCTTTTTTTTTGGGGGGTAGCCGTGATAGGCTATGTAAATTCTTACGTAGCCTATCACGGCAGCCTGGATGGACACAAATGGCGGCCGGTATAGCCTCTGCCATTTGCGTCCACAGCAGCCCGTCCTCGGCCGGAAGTCCAGCTGCGGATGGACCTGGCCAGCTGCTCCACTGAGCCGCCACGGAGCAGAGCTGGCCAGGCAGGATTCCAGGGGGGAGGACCGGATCGCCTCCCCCCCAGTCGAGGGTTCCGGGGGGAGGGATGGAGCAGCTCCCCCCCCCAGTGGATGCCCCGACCGGAACAGGTAAGTGATTCGTATATCCCTAGCAAAAACAGAAATTCATATGTATTTTTGTGTGCATTTTTCAAATTTCCATGCACTCATTAACTAAAGCATATTTGTACATTTTTACTTGCACATTTTCCAAATGTGCACATATTGTAGAAACATTTTTTCCCCTCCCAAAACAAATCACAAACTCAGAAGTGTATGAATTTCCAACCATAAATTGTGTTTGGGTCTTCATTCAGTTCTGGGAGGTGCAAACTGGGTAATGTGAACCCAACAAATTTCTCCCCCATCCATAATCTGAAAATGCCTCCATGCATTTGCAACTTTGTCCATCCAACACCAATTCCACACCAGCATCCAACGTGCACTGATGCTGAAGCATCATGACTTGATTTTATACAGCTAGCAGCTCGTTGTATGGGGGAAGTGGATACTACTGCCCAAAGCTTACTTTTGTTTTCTTATCCACAACAATTTTGTTTTCATTGCAAGATAATGAAAATCAATCAGGAGCAGTTGGTGAGAAAATGGATTCTTGTCATAGGTGAAGAAGCTCAAGCCTGTCATCAGATTAATGCCCAAAGAGATGAGAGTTTTTCCCCTCCAGGGAGAATTATTTGGCCTCATATGTAGCTCAAATCATAGGAGTCTCTGCCTGGTAAAATAACGTGGTGTCCTACAGAGATACACAAGTTGAGCTGTTGTCAGCTATTATTGCCCATAATACAAGGCATTCCACAGATAACTAAAACATGAGTCCATAATTTTAAAAACATGAACTGCAGAAATAGTTTGTCAGATTAACTACTGTCTGTGCTTGCAAACTAGGCAGTTGTCCAGTTCCTATATTGCAGAAGTACAGAATCTCAGACCCAGGGGGGAAATCTGGCCCTCCACAGGCCCTAGTCTGGCCTTTCGGATTCCCCAGAAGGCCACATCCCCTTCCTCTGGCCACACCTCCTTCCCTTAGCCCAGTGATTTGGTGGTTTCCTGGGTTTTGCTCAGATTTCCTTCCATTCCTCCCATGGGCACCGCCATTTGCGTACGCGCTTTTTTTTTCTTTTAAATCAGCCGTGATAGGCTACATAAACATTTACATAGCCCATCACGGTGTTTTTAAAAAAATCTAGCCGTGATAGGCTACGTAAAACTTTATGTAGCCTATCACTTTTTTTGTTTTGTTTTGTTTTTAACTGGAAATGGCGGTGGCGGCAGCCGGTCGGAGGACCAGCGGCCGCAGCCACCACGGCCGAACCGCTGCCAGGAAGATCTGCCCAAGGTAAGTCCCATCCCGGGGGGGTGGGGGGGCAGACCATTCCACCACCAATTTCGGAGGGCCGAATGCACTGGCATTCAGCCTCCCCGAGATCCATGGCAGAATTCTCTGACAGACCTACATAGAATGTGTCATACCAGCATTTCTGCCTTCCCTACCCTGGAACACCCCCTGGAATGCCCCATTTTGGCCACTCCATGCTCCTCTTGAGAGTGCAGAGCCTGGGGCTGTGTGTGTGTGTGGGGGGGGGGAGAAAGGTTGGCTCTCCGTGAACTGACAGTTCCCAGAAAACAAGATATCCTATGGCTGTCTAGCCGCTGACTAGCAGCCATAGGATTGTTCCCTTAAACTACAATATGCTGGTAGTTTTGGTTTTTTGACTGCACCCATTTTGCCTTTAGCCCTGCTCAACCCTGCAATGTGATGTTTGAGAGCTTATCCAAAAGGAAATATGGTCTGTCACATGAAAGAGGTTCTGCCTCCCTGCTATACTGGATTCCCCTTGCCCCATTTTGTTGTTGTTCATTCGTTCAGTCACTTCTGACTCTTCGTGACCTCATGGACCAGCCCACGCCAGAGCTTCCTGTCGGCCGTCACCACCCCCAGCTCCCCCAAGGTTGAGCCCGCCACCTCCAGAATATCATCCATCCATCTTACCCTTGGCCAGCCCCTCTTCCTTTTGCCTTCCACTTTCCCTAGAATCAGCATCTTCTCCAGGGTATCCTGTCTTCTCATTATGTAGCCAAAGTACTTCAGTTTTGCCTTTAATGTCATTCCCTCAAGTGAGCAGTCTGGCTGTATTTCCTGGAGTATGGACTGGTTTGATTAGTGATGTACGAAAGGGACTTACCTGGTCCCGCAGCTATCTTCGCGGTGGGGGGGAGGCGCTTCGGTTCTCCCCCCGAAGTTCATGGTGGGGGGGAGGCACCCCGCCTTGCCCGGCCGAAATTCAGGCCGGGGAGAAGCGCCCCGTCTCCCCGGCCGTGAAAGAAAAAGTGAAAAAAAAACCATGATAGGCTACGTAACGATTAACGTAGCCTATCACGGCTAGATTTCCAAAGTCAGCCATGATAGGCTACATTAATCATTACGTAGCCTATCACGGGTGACTTTGAACAACAACAACAAAAAAGTGCGTACGCAAATGGCGGCGCCCATGAGCGCCGCCATTTGCGTACACGCTTTTTTTTTTTTCCAAAGTCACCCGTGATAGGCTACATAACGATTAACATAGCCTATCATGGCTGACTTTGGAAATCTAGCCGTGATAGGCTACATTAATCGTTACGTAGCTTATCACGTTTTTTTTTTTTACTTTATTTTGTAATGGCGGCGGCGGCAGCCGGTCGGAAGACCGGCCGCCACCCCCACCCCCGACGAAACGCCAAGGAAACGCCACCGGGACCCGCCGCCGGGGGGACATTTGCAGGAGGTAAGTCCCATCCCGGGGGGGCAGGGGGGCGGAGAATTTCACCGCCAATTTCGGGGGGCCAAATGCATTGGCATTTGGCCTCCCCGAAATTCAGGGAGAAATTGATGGCCATCCCTAGGTTTGATCTTCTTGCAGTCCAAGGCACTCTCAGAATTTTCCTCCAACACCACAGTTCAAACGTATCTATCTTCCTTTGCTCAGCCTCCCTTGTGGTCCAGCTCTCGCAGCCATAGGTTACTACAGGGAATACCATTGTTTTAACTATGCGGACCTTTGTTGTCAGTGTGATGTCTCTGCTCTTAACTATTTTATCAAGATTTGTCATTGCTCTCCTCCAAAGAAGTAAATGTCTTATGATTTCCTGGCTGCAGTCAGCGTCTGCAGTAATCTTTGCACCTAGAAATACAAAGTCTGTCACTGCCTCCATGTTTTCTCCCTCTATTTGCCAGTTATGAATCTAGCTGGTCATCTTGTTTTCCTCCTGAGGAATCTATATAACGACCAAGTAGCAACAGTAAGGACAGACCATGGAACAACGGACTGGTTTAAGATTGGGAAAGGAGTACGGCAGGGCTGAATACTCTCACCCTACCTATTCAACCTGTACACAGAACACATCATGTGACATGCTGGGCTTGATGAATCCAAAGTTATCAATCTAGCTGGTTGCCATAATCTTGGTTTTTTGAGGTTTAACTGCAACCCAGCTTTTGCACTTTCTTTTTTTACCTTCGTCATAAGGTTCCTCAGCTCCTCCTCGCTTTCAGCCACCAAAGTGGTATCATCTGCATATCGGAGATTGTTAATGTTTCTTCCAGCGATTTTAACTCCAGCTTTGGATTCATCAAGCCCAGCACATCGCATGATGTGTTCTGTGTACAGGTTGAATAGGTAGGGTGAGAGTATTCAGCCCTGCCGTACTCCTTTCCCAATCTTAAACCAGTCCATTGTTCCGTGGTCTGTTCTTACCATTGCTACTTGGTCGTTATATAGATTCCTCAGGAGGAAAACAAGATGACTTGGTATCCCCATACCACCAAGAACTTGCCACAGTTTGTTAATGTCCACATAGTCAAAGGCTTTAGAATAGTCAATAAAACAGAAATAGATGCTTTTTTTCTTAAACTCCCTGGCTTTCTCCATTATCCAGCAGATATTGGCAATTTGGTCTCTAGTTCCTCTGCCTTTTCTAAACCCAGCTTGTACATCTGGCAATTCTCATTCCATGAATTGCTGGAGTCTGCCTTGCAAGATCTTGAGCATTACCTTACTGGCATGTGAAATAAGTGCCACTGTTCGATAGTTTGAACATTCTTTAGTGTTTCCCTTTTTTGGTATGGGGATATAAGTTGATTTTTTCCAATCTGTTGGCCATGCTTGTGTTTTCCAAATTTGCTGGCATATGGCATGCATCACCTTGACAGCATCATCTTGCAAGATTTTAAACAGTTCAGCTGGGATACCGTCGTCTCCTGCTGTCTTGTTATTAGCAATGCTTCTTAAGGCCCATTCAACCTCACTCTTCAGGATGTCTGGCTCTAACTCACTGACCACACCGTCAAATCTATCCCCGATATTATTATCCTTCCTATACAGATCTTCTGTATATTCTTGCCACCTTTTCTTGATCTCTTCTACTTCTGTTAGGTCCTTGCCATCTTTGTTTTTGATCATACCCATTTTTGCCTGGAATTTACCTCCGATGTTTCTAATTTTCTGGAAGAGGTCTCTTGTCCTTCCTATTCTATTATCTTCATCCACTTCCACGCATTGCTTGTTTAAAAATAATTCCTTATCTCTTCTGGCTAACCTCTGGAATTTTGCATTTAATTAGGCATATCTCCCCCTATCACTGTTGCCTTTTGCTTTCCTTCTTTCTTGGGCTACTTCCAGTGTCTCAGCAGACA
This sequence comes from Heloderma suspectum, assembly GCF_057233095.1. Lineage (NCBI taxonomy): Eukaryota > Metazoa > Chordata > Lepidosauria > Squamata > Helodermatidae > Heloderma > Heloderma suspectum. The sequence continues at coordinate 52,739,243 of NC_139460.1, read as the reverse complement.
GCAGTCTTGCCTTCTTGGTTTTCTTTTTCTTTGGGACATCTTTTGTTGCTGCCACCTGAACAATGTTGCAAACTTCTGCCCATAGTTCTTCCCGGACCCTATCTACTAAATCTAGTTCCTTAAATCTATTCTTCACCTCCACTGCATATTCATGAGGAATATTCGTGAGCTCATATCTAACTGATCTGTGGGTCTTCCCTATTCTCTTTAGTCTGATTCTAAATTGTGCAATAAGAAGTTTGTGATCTGAACTACAGTCAGCTCCAGGTCTTGTTTTTACCAACAGTATAGATATCCGCCACCTTTGGCTACAAAGGATGTAGTCAATCTGATTTCGGTGTCGACCATCTGGTGAAGTCCATGTATAAAGTTGTCTTTTAGGTTGTTGGAAGAGAGTGTTTGTTATGCACAGTGAGTTGTCTTGGCAAAATTCTATCAGCCTATGTCCCGCTTCATTTTGTTCTCCCAGACCATGCTTGCCTGTAATTCCAGGTGTTGTTTGACTACCCACCTTAGCATTCCAGTCTCCTGTAATAAGACATTACAGTCACCCCATTTGCACCTCTCTAAAAGGTAATCTGAGAGCCTCATGTGGCACAGAGTGGTAGTATTGCAACCGAAACTCTCCCCATGACCTGAGTTCGATCCCAGTGGAAGCTGGGTCCCAGGTAGCTGGCTCAGGTCGACTCAGCCTTTCATCCTTCTGAGGTCAGTGAAATGAGTACCCAGCTTGCTGGGGGAAAGGTAGTCACGACTAGGGATGTACGAAAGTCACTTACCTTTACGACGGGGTGATTCGCGGTGGGCGGGAGGTGCTCCGCACCTCCCCCTGAAATCCTAACCCGGCCAGCTTCGCTCCACGGAGATTCCGCAGAGCCGCTGGCTGGGGCTGCCCACAGCTGGACATCCGGCCACTGGGCAGCCTGCAGGCAAAAACAAAAACAAAAAACAGCGTACGCAAATGGCGGCAGCTACAGCTGCTGCCATTTGCATTCCTTTTTTTTCGCTGTTTTAGCCTGTGTAAATATTTACGTAAGCTATTACAGCAAAAAAAGGAACGCAAATAGCGCCCACTACGCTATTTGCATTCCCCTTTTTTTTGCTGTAATAGCTTATGTAAATATTTACGTAGGCTAAAACAATGAAAAAAGGGAACGCAAATGGCGGCCGCCATAGCTGCCACCATTTGCGTATGCTGTTTTTTTTTTAGCTTGCCGTGATAGGCTACATAAATACTTACGTAGCCTTTCACAGCCTCCGCAGGGACGCAAATGGCGTATCCTATAAAAGTAGCCTATCACAGCTATGTTGAGGAAGTGAATGGCAGCCGCAGCGCGGCCGCCATTTGCAAGTCAGCACAGACGGCAGCAGGTAAGTGCTCCGTTTCGCTTGCCCTTCGTGGGGGGGGCAGGGGCTTTGTTCCGCCACAGATTTCAGGGGGCCGAATGCACTGGCATTCATCCTCACCGAGATCCGTGTCGGAATTCTCTGACATCCCTATCATGACTGGGGAAGGCAATGGCAAACCATCCCGCTACAGTCTGCCATGAAAATGCCAGCGAAAGCAGTGTCTCTCAAGGAGTCAGCAATGAGTCGGTGCTTGCACAGGAGGAAACTTTCCTTTTTCTTTTCCAAAAGGTAATCTGACTGCTTGCTCAGATGATAGATGGGGGCGGGGGGCAGTCAGAGATCATGGAATTGTTCTTAGGACAGAGAATGGTAGCCTCTTCTCCATCCTTAGGATAGCCACAGAAGTAACTGATATTTTAAGTTCAAAGATCCATTGCATCAGCCACTGAATGGTCACAAAGAGCAACCTCCTATTTCAATTTCCTTTTAGACAGCATTTATATACATAGATTAAACAGGCAGTAGTGAAAAGAGAAGAAGAAGAGGCATGAAGAGCTTAAGCAAATTGCCCCAGGTGAGCATGACTGTTGGAAAGAACAGCATTTTCCTGTCAGCCTCAAAAATGCCATTTATTGTCAATCATGTTTGTAGGGAAAAGGTGTTGTTTGCCTTAGGAGTTAGGAAGATTAAATCAGAGCACTAAATCCTTGAACCCCATCCAGCAAAGTCTTACTCTTATGAATAATTCCATAGAAGTAGAATAACCAAGCATTAAAAAATGGTGTATTAACTTGAACTAGATGACACTTCTATCATGTGACAAAGTTTAAGTGAAGTGTGCTTCAAACCACAGGATCCACTTCCAAGACAGCTCATTATTTTTCCCCTCTAATTCTTACCACTATTTTGATAACACTGATGTGTATCTAGCTGCTTATCAATATTTCCAGAGAGATGCCTGTTCTTCAAATATTCTTTTATTTATTGTCTAAGCAATAAATAAAACTGTCTAAGCAGTTTAACATTCTGCATCATACTTTCTGACTGAGGCAGTGTTTATACTTTTCCATTGATTAAAGCTTCCGCTTGCTAAGGAATGATACTTTTTTATGGTGGGGTGGGGTGGGGGGAGCTAGGTTTGTTTCCATGAAGTTGGACAAGCTGCTGCCGATAAATTAATATTTGTTTACACTTTTATCACTGTCCATTTTTGTAATTGGAATTTGAATAGTAGATGTAAAGAAGGCTAAGCAAATCTTCTCTTATTATAATTTTCATGCTTCCTTGGACAGAACACTCAGAAAAGACACTTAGCTCTCAAACATATTTTATTAAGAAAATAACTTTTTTTAGCCAAACTTGTAACAGCATTCGTGCAGAGAATTAGTTAGATGTTCATTAAAGGGAAAGGATTTCTGGGTGCCTCTGAATCCTAATTTTATTTTTATGTAGAGCTGTGGGGAGTAGAATATTGGCTTGATGTATTCTTAGATCCACAGAGATTTTGAAGAAAAATACTGTTACTGGAAACTAAATTTCAGCAATCCATAACCATATGTTCAAGTTCTCTAATGTTCAAGCTGACTTCAGTGGACCCACTATCAGCTTAAATCTAGCTAGTACTTTGGCCCAGGTGAGTTACAGATTAAGGCTACAATTGCAGTTATTTAAACCAAACCTAAGATCTGCTGGATCAGACCAAAAGCCTGTCTAGGCAAACATTCTGCTTCCCACAGTAGCCAGGACATGAGTACAATAGACCTCTCCTGTTGTTCCTCAGTAACTGATACTGTATACTGGTATGCCTCTGAACCTGCTATATCGCTATCTTGACAAGCCACTGTTAGCCTTATCTATCAAAGAATTTAACTGGATTGGAGCAAGCCACAGTGATTTTCAGAGATCTGGAGTGCTCAGTAGAGTGATCTCCAGTTTCCAACAGAGAAAAGACATTTCTGATTAACCAGTTCTCAGTGGAGGCTGGTGGCCAATCTCACTGGTGGGGCAGAAAGGGTGGCACCAGAGGCAGAGCCAAGGAGGTCACTGGAGGAGGAGCCAAGTACACCTATTTGGATACTCAAGCCTCACAAGCATTGCTAGTCAAGCTACAAAAGTATTTTGCCATAAAGTTCAACCCACCAACCCTCCCTCCTAGAAATTTCTCCAGCATAACACCACAGAGAAAACAATTTGTGGCAGAATGCACTTCTGCAAGTTTGAAAGCAAAGGCATGAAAGAGCAAGCATCCCATTTCACACACTTGCAAACTGAGGCAGCAGGAAATAAGAGTCAATGACTGTGAGAGAGAGAGAGAGAATTTGGGTTACATAATCACAGCATGCTAAGTTCACAAAACCAACAGAGGGCAGGCTATTGGTGTGGTGGTGGATCAGTGCACCCCCAGCCCCAAGAAAGGATCTGCCCCTGCCAATTATTCCATTGAAATGGTTGCCTTTGTTTATGAGTAGTGATAGGTGAACTTACCCCAACAGAAATCATAACTTGCTCATCAAGTTACAAATTCTTCAGTCCAATTTCAGATGAGCGTTCTTCATTCTTTTGAGATCTCATGGTGTGTATACTAATTGTGCATGCACATCAACAAAGACCATCCTGGAAACTGTAACTGACATCATACTATGCCACCATGCATAATATGTTTCCCTTTCTGGTTGGCTGTTTTCACATGCTCTACTGTTTATCCTTTAGTCATCATGGAGCCACAGGGTGCAGCTGTGATGCATACAGCATAGGTAGAAGCTGTGGAAGAGGCATCTCCATCTACTGAAGCTCAGATCACCTCCTCACCCACAAGCCACCCCAGGCTGTGTTCTTCCCAACCCAACCTCCCCCTTCTTGGATTCTCCTTCCAATATCCTCTTACAGTGTCACCGACATCTAGAGTAAATCTTTACTTACCAAACAAGAAAAAGCATTCCTGTCCAATACTTGAGATGAATGGCCTTAGTTCACTTGCTGGATACTAGGGCTGTGCATCGCTTTGGCCTGAAGCCCAAAGCCCAAGTCAGAGCATGCCACTTTGGGCTGCTTCTGAGGCAAAGCAGCGGGGGCATGAAGAGACCGAAAGTGGGTTGGGGGCTCTCCGAAGTGCTTCGGTGTGCTTTGGAGCTTCAGCACCTGTATTGGTGCCAGGAGCATAACCAAGTCACCTGTAGTGTTAGAGGGGCCTAGAGATCAATAATCCTTGCTTAAGTTCATTATTGGTGCAATTCCCTTTCTAGTGAGCCTCTGAGCATGTGAGATGAGTCAAAAGGCCAATAGCGGCCTTGGCACATTCCATATTAATGAGTGAGAGTGTTACCAAGCACTCTGCCTGGAAAGCAAAGTTTGTTTGCCTTAAAGCTGCAGGTGGCTATGTTGAGAACCAAACGCTGTTACTCCATGCTGGGAATGAACGCTAGGGGGTGTTTGCTGCTGTCATGCTGCCTCTTTGCTAACGTGTATGGGTATAAAACCCATTGTACCCCATGGCTCTGGGTTCAGAGAAGCTGTCTGATCCAACCATTGGGTATGCCTGTGTGCTGATTGTACTCAATAAAGTGCTCCTTGTAAGTAAACCTGGATCTGATTTATCACTATCTTGGCACCTCTAACCTAAGAGTTCAAAGCCCACGGCCGGGGCAATACAGCACCCAGCCCAGCCCACCAGCACCTCCAGCTCCTTACCTGAGCCATCACAAGGAGGAGTCACCATCATCAGCACTGCCACTGCCATCGCTGCTGCTGCTGCTGTTGCCACCATCACCACCGCCTCCACTGTGTCTACTGCTGCCACTGACGCTGTTGCTACCACTATTGCCACTGCCGACATTGCCACTGCTGCCCACCGCTGCCAGCTCCTGAGCCAGGACATGCACCGGCTCTTGTTGCACAGAGTTGCCATTTTAAAAATGATGACTCCCTGCAACAAGAGCCCATGCACATCCAGAGCTCAGAAGCTGGTGGCTGTGGGCAGTGGTGGCAATAGTAGGGATGGCAGAGAATTCCGCCACGGATCTCGGTGAGGCCGAATGCCAGTGCATTCGGCCCCCCGAACTCCATGGCAGAACGGCCTGCCACCCCCCCATGGATCCCCCCCAGGATGAGACTTACCTGGGGCGGATCTTCCGGGTGGCAGCGGCGGTGGCGGCGGCTGGTCTTCCGACCAGCTGCCACCACTGCCATTTGCAGTCTTGTCTTGTAAAAAAAAATGCACACAAAAAATGACGTGATACGCTACGTAAAGATTTATGTAGCCTATCATGGCTGGGTTTAAAAAAAAAAAAAACTGCGTACGCAAATGCCAGCAGCTACAGCCACCATTTGCATTCCTTATTTTTGGCCATCTTAGTCTATGTAAACATTTACATAGATTAAGATGGCCAAAAATAAGGAACACAAATGGTGGCAGCCATAGCCGCCACCATTTGCGCACGCGGTTTTGGGGTTTTTTTTTCCCACAGCCCACCGCGGCCGGAAATCTGGCTGCAGACGGCTCTGGCCTGTGCTGGGCCTGGCCGGCTGCCCTGCGGATCTGCCATGGAGCACAGCCGGCTGTGGAGGATTCCGGGGGGGGGAGGAACGGATCGCCTCCCCCCCTGTCAAGGATTCCGGGGGGAGGGATGGAACGCCTCCCCCCCACCATCAACATAATCCGCGGAAAGGTAAGTGACTTTCGTACATCCCTAGGCAATAGTAGTGATGACAGTGGCGGCAGCAGCAGCAGTGGTGGAGGCAGCAGCGGAGGTGGTGGCAGCAACAATGACAGTGACTCCTCATGATGGCTGCTGGTACATGTTCCAAGAGCCCAGGTAAGGAGCTGGGGGCTTGCACAGCATGGCAGGAGTGTCGGGGGGGAGTGGAATTCAGCCATCTGAAACCCAGTTCAGGGCTGAGGCAGATTGGGGTCCCCCAAATCAGCCCGAAGGAAATTGGGCCCAGCTTGGAAGACCCAAAGTAGTTTCTGAGTCAGTTTGGGGGACGCATGCACAGCCCTACTGGATACAGAAATAAACGAAGCCATAAGTGAGAAAGAAACATTTAACCAGGGATGGATACCAACCTATGGGGCTGCTTCTTCAAACATAGGGATGTCACAAGAGTCCGGGAAAAGGGTGGAGCCTGGCAGACTCCCGCCCCTGCTCGTGGCCCCCCAGACCTGCTCATTGAGCCTCTGTGCTCACCCAGACCTGCTCACCAACCAGCCCTGCATCCAGCAAGTAGGTCCGGCAGCCACCCGTTCCCTTCATGGGCCAACACCTTGTTCTCCCTGCTTGCAAGGAGTGGAGAATAAGTTGTGGGCAGGCGACTCCTGTTTCCACTGCCTGTCAAGCCTAAACAGTCTCCTTCCTTTCACTGCAGAAGACTGTGCAGGCTTGACAGGCAGAGGGGGCTGCCTCTCACCAATTACACATCCTTCCCTACTTGCAAGGAGTGGAGAACACATGGTTGCTGGGCAACACCTGCCCTCATGGCTAGGGATGTCGGAGAATTTCTCCACGAATCTCCGGGAGGCCGAATGCCAATGCATTTGGCCCCCCGAAATTGGTGGGGAAATTCTCCGACACCCCCCGCCCCCCCCCGGGATGGGACTTACCTCATGTGAATGTCCCTCGCGGCAGCGGGTCCCGGTGGCGGTGTGGCGGCGGGGCGGCGGTGGGGCGGCGGCGGGGCGGCGGCGGGGCGGCGGCGGGGCGGCGGGGTGGCAGCTGGTCTTCCAACCAGCTGCCACCGCCGCCATTTCCAAGTAAAGTAAAAAAAAAGAAAAAAAGTGATAGGCTACGTAAAGATTTACGTAGCCTATCATGGCTAGATTTTCAAAGTCAGCTGTAATAGGCTACGTGAATCTTTACGTAGCCTATCACGGCTGACTTTGGGGGGGGAAAGCGCGTACTCAAATGGCAGTGTTCCTTTTTTGGGCACGGGTAGTCTACGTAAAGATTTATGTAGACTATGGCGAAAATAAGGGCAACGCTATTTGCTTTGCCCTTATTTTTGCTGTAGTCTATGTAAATCTTTACGTAGACTACCTGTTTTACCCGTTTACATAGCCTATCATGGCTGACTTTGAAAATCAAACCGTGATAGGCTATGTAAATCTTTACATAGCCTATCACTTTTTTTTTTTACCTTACTTTTTTCTTTTGCAGCCGGGGAGATGGGGCACTCCACCCGGCCAGAATTTCAGCGGGGAGGGGCGGGGTGCCTCCCCACCCACCAAGAATTTCAGGGGGAGAAACGGAGCACCTCCCCCCCCCCGAAAAATGCTGTGGGACCAGGTAAGGGACTTTCGTCCATCCCTACTCATGGCCTGTTAAGCCTGCATGGTGTCCTTCCATGCAAAGAAAGAGGCCATGCAGGTTTGACAGGTGGGCCAGTTGCCTCCTGCCAATTGCACATTCTTCCCTCCTTGCAAGAAAGGAAGAACATGCGATTGGCAGGCCACAATGGGGACTCCAGTGGCCACCACTGTTGTGCATAATGCTGGCTCGCTATGAAGGCAGGTGGCTGAACAGCTTTGTGGGGTGCTCACTGGGCCATCTAGAAGCTCATGCAGGGGTGGGCGAGCACCTGATGAAGCCAGGTGCAGAAGAGTTCATCCATCCCTATCCAAACATCATTAGTTTGTTGCATTTCAAATCCAAATTTATACAGTCATTGTTGGGGGGGGAGTAACTGAAAGGTTAAAGCAACCTCATTTCTGTGCATGAGCATTGCAATCAGGACATTTACATTTCCTTCAGAAAGTAAAGGGTTAAATCAGCCAACATCAGAAATGGTGGAGTTTATATGTTTAGTCATGCAGACCATGCAGGCATAGAACATAGATATCAACTCTCCATCAATCTTGGTTTGAATAATAAAAAACTAAAGTTAGTAGTATATATTTAATACCCAGGTTTACTATTGTTGACATCATTACCATTAGTATTGTTAGTATCATATTATGTAGGCATTATGAACATAATAGATTTCATCAATGAACTGCCTAATTTTAACTTTTGATGGCATCTGCACGTGAAAGGATGTCTTCTAAGCAGAGGTGAACACAATATGGCTCTTCTTTTGTCCAGAATGGGCTGCTTCTTATAATATGGAAAAAGAGGTGTTTGAAGAATCTCCATCATATGTCGTTCAAGCTTTGAAGATGTAAATATGTGGAAATGTAATGAACACTCACCCAGGATCCATAATTGGCCAAGCGTTCTGGACATGTGCTTGGGTTCTAGGGATGTCAGAGAATTCTGTGACTGATCTCAGTGAGGCCGAATGCCAGTGCATTCGGCCACCCGAAATCCATTGTGGAACAAAGCCCCCACCCCCCCAACCCACGAAAGGCACGTGGGATGAAGTCCCCGCTGCCGCCACCCCATGAAAGGTGTGCAAAATGGAGCACATACCTGCTCCTGTCCGTGCTGCTTTGCGAATGGTGGCTGTCCTGTGGCCGCCATTCACTTCCTCCTCTTCATAGCCATGATAGGCTATGTAAATACTTATGTAGCCTATCACGGCTAACGTGGGGGGGGGACCCAGCATACGCAAATTACGGCGGCTACTGCCATTTGCGTACACTGGGTTCCCCCCCCCCGCCGTGATAGGCTACGTAAATACTTACATAGCCTATCACAGCCTCCACAGGGACGCAAATGGAGGCAGCTACAACAGCCAACATTTACGTCCCTGCAGGGCTGCCCAGCAGCCGGATGTCCGGCTGCGGGAGGCCAGAGCTGGCTGGCGGCTCTGTGGCTTGGCCGCGGAGTGGAGCCGGCCAGGCAGGATTCCGGTGGGAGGGACGGAGCACCTCCCCCCCATTGAGGAGTCCGGGATGCCCCTGCGTGGAGCCAGGTAAGGGATTCATACATCCCTATTGGATTCTAATATAAGCGAACTTAAGAAAGTTCATGGAAGGAAAGTTCCCTGCCCCCTCCTCCTCCTCACTCCCAGAAGTCCCCTGTGTGGGCCCCCTCCACAAATCTCTTTAGGGTCAGGGCCCTACCAAACAGTGTGGGATGAGCAGGGGGAGCTGCTGGGGAAGGTTGGAACCTAAAATTAGACTTTGATGTTAAGATGTCAGCATAACTAGTCATGATGGATATACGCTAGCCTATCTCTAGGATTAGAGACTGCATGCTTCTGAAGGAATATCAGGCACTGGAGAACAACAGTGGGCAAGGTTTTTTGCAGTTATGTCCTGCTTGTGGTCTTCTCATGGGCATTTGGTTGCACCCCTGTGGGATGTTGGACTAGATGAGCCTTTGGTATGATCAAGCACAGCTCTTCTTATGCTCTTATGGACCGTAAGATAAGCTAACTTTGTTGTTGTTGTTGTTGTTCAGTCGTGTCCGACTCTTCGTGACCCCATGGACCATAGCACGCCAGGCCTTCCTGTCCTGCGCTCTCTCCCGGAGCGTGCTCAAGTTCATATTCATTGCATCAGTGATGCTATCTAGCCATCTCATCCTCTGCCGTCCCCTTCTCCATTTGCCTTCAGTCTTTCCCAGCATCAGGGTCTTTTCCAGGGAGTTTTCTCTTCGCATTAGGTGGCCAAAATATTGGAGCTTCATCTTCAGTATCTGTCCTTCCAATGAGCAGTCAGGGTTGATTTCCTTTAGGATGGACTGATTTGACCTCCTTGCAGTCCAGGGGACTCGTAAGAGTCTTCTCCAGCACCACAGTTCGAAAGCATCAATTTTTCGGCGCTCAGCCTTCCTTATAGTCCAGCTCTCACAGCCATACATTACTACTGGGAAAACCATAGCTTTGATTAGACGGACCTTTGTCGGCAAGGTGATGTCTCTGCTTCTTACTATGCTGTCTAGGTTTGCCATAGCTTTCCTCCCAAGGAGCAAGCGTCTTTTAATTTCATGGCTATAGTCACTGTCTGTGGTGATCTTGGAGCCCAAGAAAGTAAAATCTGTCACTGCTTCCATCTCTTCCCCTTCTATATGCCAGGAAGTGATAGGTCCAGATGCCATGATCTTAGTTTTTTTAATGTTTATTTATTTATTTTATTATTAAATGTATTAATCGCCCATCTGGCTGGTCACCCAGCCACTCTGGGCGATGTACAACACACCATAAAACAATTTAAAACAATAAAATTCTACCATAAAAATTTCTTTAAAATACCCTAACCCACCCCAAATGCCTGCCTGAACAACCACGTTTTTAATGCACGATGGAAGCTCATTAAAGAGGGGGCATGACGGAGTTCCCTAGGGAGGGAGTTCCACAGAGTGGGGGCCACCACAGAAAAGGCCCTCTCCCTCGTCCCCACCAGTCTAGCTGTCCTGGCTGATGGGACAGACAGAAGGCCATCCGAGGCTGATCTTGTTAAGCGGCCTGTCTGGTGTTGCTGGAAGCGCTCCTTAAGATAGGCTGGGTCGGAACCATATAGGGTTTTAAAGGTCAAAACCAACACCTTGAATTTGGCCCGGAAAACAACTGGTAACTAGGGATGGTGGAGAATTTCTCCCCGAAACTTCAGGGGGCCGAGTGCCAACGTGTTCGGCCCCCCGAACAAGTTTTGGGGAGAAATCCTCCACACCCCCTCCGCCCCCCGCACCCCCCCCGGGACGGGACTTACCTTTGCCGAATGTCCCTCCCAGCGGCGGGTCCGGCCGGCGGTTTGGTGGGTGTTCGTGCGGGGTGGGAGCAGCAGCCGATCTTTCGACTCGCTGCCGCTGCTGCCATTCCAATAAAAGAAAAAAAAACACCCCCGTGATAGGCTAAGTGATGATTAATGTAGCCTATCATGGCTAGATTTGCAAAGTCAGCTGTGATAGGCTACGTAAATCGTCACGTAGCCTATCACGGGTGACTTAAAAAAAAAAAGCGCGTACGGATAATGGCGGCCCCCATAGGGAGCCGCCATTCCCGTTCCTTATTTGGTTGCTGTAGTCTACATAAAGATTTACGTAGACTACGGCGAAAATAAGGGCAATGCTATTTGCATTGCCCTTATTTTCGCCGTAGTCTACGTAAAGATTTATGTAGACTACAGCGACTAAATAAGGAACGCGAATGGCAGCTCCCTATGGGGCTGCCATTAGCGTACGCACTTTTTTTTTTTTTTAAGTCACCCGTGATAGGCTACGTGACGATTCACGTAGCCTATCACGGCTGACTTTGCAGATCTAGCTGTGATAGGCTACGTTAATCGTCACGTAGCCTATCACGGGGGCGTTTTTTTTTAAAAAAAAACAACTTTGGAGTTCGCGGCCTGGCGAGGCGGGAAGCCTCCTCCCCGGCCTGAATTTCGGCCGGGCGAGGCAGGAAGCCTCCCCCCTGCCCTGAATTTCGGCCGGGGCGAGGCGGGAAGCCTCCCCCCCCGGCCTGAACTTCACGGGGGGAGCAGCGAAGCGCCTCACCCCCACCGCGAACAAGCTTTGACGACAGGTAAGTGACTTTCGTCCACCCCTACTGGTAACCAGTGCAACTCCTTCAGCACTGGAGTGATGTGATCTCGCCGGCAGCTGCCTTTAATCAGGCGAGCCGCCGCGTTCTGTACCAGCTGCAGCTTCCGAACTGTCTTCAAGGGTAACCCCATGTAGAGCGCATTACAGTAGTCTAAACGAGGGGAGACCAGTGCATGTACTACCGATGGGAGCAGATGGTCGGGAAGGAAGGGGCGCAGCTGCCGTATCAGATGGAGGTGATACAGCGCTGTCCGGCTCACAGCTGACACCTGAGCCTCCATGGACAGCTGGGAGTCCAAAATGACCCCCAGGCTGCGGACCTGGTCTTTCAAGGGTAGCGGTACCCCATTCAATACCAGGTCAACATCCCCCAACCTCCTCTTGTCTCCCACCAAAAGTACCTCAGTCTTGTCAGGGTTCAGCTTCAGCTTATTCCTCCCCATCCAGCCACTCACCGTCTCCAGACATTTGGACAGGGATTCTATGGCCAACCTTGGTGAAGATTTGAATGAGAGGTAGAGCTGCGTGTCATCCGCATATTGATGACACTGCACCCCAAACCTCCTGGTGACAGCCCCCAGCGGCTTCACATAGATGTTAAATAGCATCGGGGAGAGGATGGAACCCTGTGGCACCCCACAAGTAAGTGGCCATGGGTCCGAAACCTCCTCTCCCAGTGCTACCCTCTGGTACCTGCCGGAGAGGAAGGACCGGCAGGTTGAGTTTCAAACCAGCTTTTGAAATGTTGAGTTTCAAACCAGCTTTTGCACTCTCCTCTTTCACCCTCAACAAGAGGCTCTTTAGATCCTCTTCACTTTCTGCCATTAGGGTGGTATTGTCTGCATATCGGAGGATGCTAACTTAAGGAAGCTCAAAAAGGAAAGTTTCATGGCCCTCCAGGAGACCCCTGCACTCCATCCCACATTGTCCACGAGCCCCCATCTTTCAGAGAAACTTTGAAGGAGTCATAGGTGTCTGCAGGGGAGGAGGAGGGGGGAAAGAGAGGATAGGAAACTTTTCTTCCTAGCCTCATGTTGATGTTTCAGTTTTATTCCATTTCAAAACAACCAGAGATTTCAATATTTCATTGTGTAATATAGTGAACACTTATTCTTCTAGAGCCAAACTAAGCATTCGGGTAAACACACGTGGCGGAGCTTTACCTGAAAAGCATGCTAGGTTTTTCCTACTCTCTTATAAGCAAGCACATGTGGCTGATAAACACATTCAGTCAGGAGCCCAGTGCTCCAGGGGGTTACAAAAATTAGGCTGAGAGGCCTATTCTACTGATATACTAGCAAAGGTAAAACTGCAGTTCTATACTCTTTTTGTAAATTGAAGGACAACAATGCATGCTGTGCGTTTATACCCATGCATCTTTAGCAAGTGTTTACATATCTAATAATGCTTGGTGGTATGGAATTATTTGATTTACCTGGCAGAAAATGGAATTTTCTAAAGCACACTTGTCTCTGTAAACAAATGAGTTTAAAAAGGGGTTATTCTGTCATTTCCTAAATTTGAATAGAGGTTTTTTTTTCGTAATGCCAGAACTGTGCTCAATAATGCATAATGCCAGATGCGTAATGCCAGACCTGTGCTCAGACCTGTGCTCAATGCCAGACCTGTGCTCCGTATTCATGAAAAACATATTTTTATAAGATTGGTAGCATGCTTTGGGACTGTAGGCCTGAGGGAGAGAACTCTACCTTCCTCCTTCCACACATAACCTTTCTGTTCCTTAACAATTGCAAGGTACCAACATCAAGCAAAAATAGGAACAGGTTAATCTGGAGTGCTCCCATTAAAAGATCACTCAAGGTAAACAAACATCTTCTCCTAATCTCTCTCTTTCTTTTTGCTTTGTAAGGATAAAAGAATCTGAAAGGAAAGGAAAACACATTTAAAGGGGGGGGGGATATTTCAAACATCCACAGGAGAAAAGCCCTCAAGGTCAGGATATAAAGCTCTGTCATAGCGAGTGACTGACCATTACATTTGCAAACCTTTACACGAGCATTGCCTTGCATTGAGACAACTATAAAGGGTTTAAAAATACAGTTTAGTTTGGAAAAGGCAGCAGCAGGAGGCTTCACAAAGTTCTCTCACTAAGTCCAACTATTATCTGAGATAGCCTTCTGTTACCTCATACTCTCCAGATGTTGTCAACTTCCATAATCCCTATCCAGCATGGCCAATGGCCAGAAACCCTGAGATTTATAGTACAAAACATGTGGAGGGCATCAAGTTTATGATGGCTGGTCTAAAATAGGATTACTATTATGGAGGGAGGCAGAATATAATCTGTGGTGACATAGGGCTGGATTGTTGAACCTTTAGAGTGAAGTCCTCAGGGCATCTAGCCTGAATGCTGGAGGGCTTTGAAGTCAGAGCCCTCTGTCCATCGTAAGCCCTGTCAGGCTCTTTGTGGCATGGCAGGAAGAGAAATTGAGGATATTTTTGCTTCCCCATCCTCCAATAATGCTATTCATGTTAGACAGGCCTCAAAGCTAGGGATGGCAGAGAATTCTGCCACGGATCACGGTGAGGCCAAATGCCAGTGCATTCCGCCCCCAGAACTCTGTGACGGAACGGCCTGCCCCCCGCCCCCCCGCAGAACCCCCCTGGGACGAGACTTACCTGGGGCAGATCTTCCAGGTGGCGGCAGCTCCGGCGGTGGCTCCGGTGGCGGCTCTGGCGGCGGCTCTGGCGGCGGCTCCAGCAGCGGCTCCAGCGGTGGCTCCGGCGGCAGCCCGGCTTCCGACCGGCTGCCACCACCACCATTTCCACTCTGGTAAAAAAAAAAAAAAGAAAGAAAAAGAAAGATGTGATAGGCTACGTAAAGATTTACGTAGCCTATCATGACTAGGTTTTTTAAAAAATACACAACGTGATAGGCTACGTAAATCTTTACGTAGCCTATAATGGCTGGGTGGGTTAAAAAAAAACAACCCGTACGCAAATGGCGGCGGCTATGGCCGCCGCCATGCGCGTCCCTTATTTTTGTCCTCTTAATCTACGTAAATATTTACGTAGACTATGACGGCGAAAATCAAGGGGAACGCAAATAGTGTAGCAGGCGCTATTTGTGTCCCTTTTTGATTCCCCGTTTTAGCCTACGTAAATATTTACGTAGGTTAAAACAGGGAATCAAAAAGGGACACAAATAGCGCCCGCTATGCTATTTGTGTTCCCCTTGATTTTCGCCATCATAGTCTACGAAAATATTTACGTAGATTAAGAGGGCAAAAATAAGGAACGCAAATGGCGGTGGCCGTAGCCGCCGCCATTTGCGTACACGGTTGTTTTTTTACCCAGAGCCCTCCGCGGCCAGAAAATGCCACAAACTCCGTGGCCAGAAACAGAAACACAGGTAAGTGGCTTTCGTACATCCCTACTCCAAGCCCAACTAACTCTTCCTTTCTGCTGGGAGTGGGGACGAGGGCTGAGAAGTAGGGGTGGACAAAAGTCCCTTACCTGTCCTCAAAGCTTATTCGCGGTGGGGGGGAGGCGCTTCGCTGCTCCCCCCGCGAAGTTCAGGCTGGGGGGGGAGGCTTCCCGCCTCGCCCCGGCCGAAATTCAGGCCGGGGGGGAGGATTCCCGCCTCACCCCGGCCGAAATTCAGGCCGGGGGGAGGCTTCCCGCCTTGCCCGGCCACGAGCTCGAAAGATTTTTTTAAAAAAAAACGCCCCCTGATAGGCTACGTGACGATTAACGTAGCCTATCACGGCTAGATTTGCAAAGTCAGCCGTGATAGGCTACGTCAATCGTCACGTACCCTATCACGGGTGACTTAAAAAAAAAAAAAAAGCACGTACGGATAATGGCGGCCCCCATAGGGAGCCGCCATTCCCATTCCTTATTTGGTCGTTGTAGTCTACGTAAAGGTTTACGTAGACTACAATGACCAAATAAGGAATGGGAATGGCGGCTCCCTATGGGGGCCGCCATTATCCGTACGCGCTTTTTTTTTCTTTTTTTTTTAAAGTCACCCGTGATAGGCTACGTGACGATTGACGTAGCCTATCACAGCTGACTTTGCAAATCTAGCCGTGATAGGCTATGTTAATCATCACGTAGCCTATCAGGGGGCTTTTTTTTTTCTTTCATTGGAATGGCGGCGGTGGCAGCCGGTCAAAAGACCAGCTGCCGCTCCCGCCCCGCACGAACACCCGACGAACCGCCGGCCGGACCCGCCGCCGGGAGGGACATTCGGCGAAGGTAAGTCCCGTCCCGGGGGGGGGGGCGGGGGGCGGGGGGGCGGAGGATTTCTCCCCGAAACTTGTTCGGGGGGCCGAACACATTGGCGTTCGGCCCCCCGAAGTTTTGGGGAGAAATTCTCCGCCATCCCTACTGAGAAGCCATTGAATTCAGTAGATAATATCACTGTGGGTCTTACTTACAGTAGACTTATTGAAATGAATGGGACTTGGGTTAGTCATGACTAACTTAAGTCCCATTCATTTCAATAGGTCTGCTCTAAGTAGGCCTAACATTGGATGGATACTATCCAGTGGATCCATGGCCTCTCCCCTCCCCACTCACTGGCTCACCCTCAACGTACCCATTTCCTGCCTTCCTGAGGTCCAAGGGAGAGTGGCCACAGAGTTTTCCACAGTGGGTGGGAGGGACTAGATCCACAGCTCTCTTCCTCTAGGGTCAGAGCTCTGTCTCCATCCTTGTTTAGAGAGATCTGCTGTATCCAAAGGCCCTTAAGTTGCTGTCTAGAGGTCATAAGGTTGCTCTCGTAATGTTTCCCCAAGTCTCATTCCCGCTGATTCCATGCGTTTCCTGATTACAGATCTTAAAAAATTTGATCTCCCCCTGTGTAGGTATTTATTTATTTATTTATTTATTTATTGCATTTATACCCCGCCTTTTTTCCTCTTGCAAGGAACCCAAGGCGGCTTACATGATCCTCCTCCTCTCCCTTTTATCCTCACAACAACAACCCTGTGAGGTAGGTTGGGCTGAGAGTCTGTGACTGGCCCAAAGTCACCCAGTGAGCTTCCATGGCTGAGTGGGGACTAGAACCCAGATCTCCCAGCTCCCAGTCCAACACTCTAGCCACTACGCCACACTGGCTCAGTGTAGACACAGAGCTCCTGAGATGGGCAATATCTTCCATCAAAAGATAATAGAAAGGTGATACACAGAAGAAACTGTTGATTTTTAATCAAAGCCAGTCTGAAGCTATAGTTTGATTTCCTGTCTACATGTGAAACACAAAGAAATGTTAACAATGTGAATTCCGTTACCATGGGCAACGCATAAATAATTCAGTCTTTATGTTAACATTCATCTACATAACCTCTGTTGTTACTCATTAAAGGTTACATTTCTTCTCTCATTGCCTGTGTTCATAATAAATCTTTTAGTGGATTAAAATTAGGCGCGCTTTCAACATTTCATTATTTTTGACATTGTATGTAGCTTGGATAGTTCTATGGATAGTTGGGTATCTCCTCCCTGTTTTCCCCATCCAGTGTGCAATTTTCTTTACACACTTTTCTCCCACCAAAGACACCCATGCTTACAACAATGTTGCTTGAAAATTCAAGCTTCTTAATTTTAATATTGGACTTCAGATATGAATATTTGTACATGGTGTTTCATAGTTAACAAATCATCCCTATTAGTAATGGGAAGGAACTCCACAATTCACAGACTACAAGCCAGGCCCAACTCGCTGCTTTCACTAGTGCTCTCATCTGACAGTTTATCCCCCACTTCCTGCAACTTTCTGTCTCTTTTACAAATGTATCCAGTTGTAGGAGTGAGCAGGATAGAAAAGTGGCAGCCAAAGCTGTTTCTGCATTGCCAATGTGAACTTCAAGACATGTAGTTGTCTATTTCCCTGAGTCAACGGACAAGGTACAATTCTTATCAGTTAAGCTGGGACATAATGTCCCTCACTCTGCAATGGGGATTTCTGAATATGCTTGGAGACTACGATGTTGTCCCTTGGAAATATAGGTTGTGGATTTAAAAAAAAATCTTCCTGGCTTATTAAGAACATAAGAACATCCCTGCTGGAACAGACCAAAGTCCAACATTTTGTTTCCACAGTGGCCAACCAGGTGCATCCATACATATGGGAAGCCCACAAGTAGGATATGAGTGAAACAGTACCCTTCTGCTTCTGTCCTCCAGCAATTGGTAGTCAGAGGCATACTGTCTCCTGTACTGGAGGTAATATATAGCCATTATGACTATTTATTTATGTATTATTTATTCATTTCATTTCATTTCTGTACCACCCAATAGCTGAAGGTCTCTGGGTGGTTCATAAAAATTAAAACCAAAAAGCACACAGCAAAAAAATATACACGCATTAAAACCACAGTATAACAATATAACCACAACAAAACCAGAATAAAACCTGGCAGTAATGCAGAGATTTAAAATACAGATTTAAAACAGCAAATCTAAAGGTCTAGAAAGCTAAAATGCTAAAATGCCTGGAAGAATAAAGAGGTCTTCACCTGGCACCAGAAGGAATACAATGTAGGTGCCAGGCGAGCCTCACTAGGGAGCTCATTCCACAGCCGGGGTGCCACAGCAGAAAAGGCCCTCCTCCTAGTAGCCACCTGCCTCACTTCCTTTGGCAGGTGCTCACAAAGAAGGACTGCCAAGGATGATCTTAAGGTCTGGGCTGGCACATATGGGAGGAGGCGATCCTTCAGATAACCTGGCCCCAAGCCATTAAGGGCTTTGAATGTAGGGGTGCACGAAAGCCACTTACCTGGTCTTGCAGCTTGCTTCACGGTGGGGGGGAGGTGCTTTGCTGCTCCCCCCGAAATTCAGGCCGGGGGGGAGGCTTCCCGCCTCGCCCGGCCGAAATTCAGGCCAGGGAGGAGGCGCCTCGCCTTACCCGGCCGCGAAATAAAAAGTTAAAAAACAAAAAAACGCCCCCGTGATACGCTACGTGACGATTAACATAGCCTATCACGACTAGATCTGCAAAGTCAGCCGTGATAGGCTACGTTAATCGTCACAAATAGCGTTGCCCTTATTTTCGCCGTAGTCTATGTAATCTTTACGTAGACTACAGTGACCAAATAAGGAACGCGAATAGCGGCTCCCTATGGGGGCCGCCATTAGCCATACGTGCTTTTTTTTTTTTTAAGTCACCCGTGATAGGCTACCTGATGATTTACATAGCCTATCACGGCTGACTTTGCAAATCTAGCCATGATAGGCTACGTTAATCGTCACGTAGCCTATCACGGGGGCGTGTTTGTTTGTTTTTTATTGGAATGGTGGCAGCGGCAGCCGGTCGAAAGACCGGCTGCCTCCTCTGCCCCTATCGAAGACCTGAGGAACCGCCGCCAGGACCCGCTGCCAGGAGGGACATTCGGGAAAGGTAAGTCCCGTCCCAGGGGGAGTGCAGGGGGCGGGGGGGTGCAGAGAATTTCTCCACGAAACTACTTCGGGGGGCCGAACACGTTGGCACTCAGCCACCCAAAGTTTCGGGGAGAAATTCTCCCCCATCCCTATTTGAATGTTAATACTAGGGATGTCAGAGATTTCCACCACGGATCTCAGGGAGGCCGAATGCCAGCGCATCTGGCCCCCCGAAATCGGTGACAGAACAGTTTGCCCCCGCCCACCCCCCCGGGACGAGACATACCTGGGGCGGATCTTCCTGGTGGCGGTGGCTCCGGTGGCAGCTCCAGCGGCGGTGCGGTGGCGGCTGGTCTTCCGACTGGCTGCCGCCGCCGCCATTTCCAGTTAAAAAAAGAAAAAAAAAACAAGATAGGCTACGTAAAGATTTACGTAGCCTATCACGGCTACGTTTTTTTTTTTTAAAGTGATAGGCTACATAAATGTTCACGTAGCCTATCACAGCTGACTTAAAAAAAAAACAAAAAAACACGCGCGTATGCAAATGGCGGAGGCCACGGCCACCACCATTTGCATTCCTTATTTTGGCACGTCTTAGTCTACGTCAAGATTTACGTAGACTAAGACGGTGAAAATAAGGGGAACGCAAATAGCGTAGCAGACAGCCAGCTGGCCGGCCAGCCGGCTGTGCTCTGCAGTGATTCTGCGGAGCCGCCAGCCGGCTCTGCCAGCAGCCGGACATCCGGCCGCTGGCTAGCAGGGACTAGGATGGGGGAGAATTTCTCCCTGAAACTTCGGGGGGCTGAGTGCCAACGCATTCGGTCCTCCAAAGGTTCGGGGAGAAATTCTCCACCACCACCCCAGCACCCCCCCCGGAATGGGACTTACCTTTCACGAATGTCGCTCCCGGCAAATAGCGTTGCCCTTATTTTCGCCGTAGTCTACGTAAATCTTTACGTAGACTACAGGGACCAAATAAGGAATGTGAATGGCGGCTCCCTATGGGGGCCGCCATTTGCGTACGCGCTTTTTTTTTTTTTCAAAGTCACCCGTGATAGGCTACGTGATGATTAATGTAGCCTATCAGGCTGACTTTGCAGATCTAGCCATGATAGGCTACGTAAATCGTTACGTAGCCTATCACGGGGCTTTTTTTTTTGCTTTTTTTTTCTTTTGAAGTTCGCGGCAGGGGAGACGGGGCGCTTCTCTCCAGCCTGAATTTCGGCCGGGCAAGGCGGGAAGCCTCCCCCCGGCCTGAATTTCAGCCAGGCGAGGCGGGAAGCCTCCCCCCCCGGCCTGAACTTCGGGGGGAGAAGCGAAGTGCCTCCCCCCCACCGCGAAGCAAGCTGCGAGACCAGGTAAGTGACTTTCGTACATCCCTAGCAGGGACGCAAGTGGCTGCGGCCGTAGCCACCGCCGTTTGCGTCCCTGCAGTCAGCTGTGATAGGCTACGTAAATGTTTACATAGCCTATCACGGCTGATTTATTAAAAAAAAAATGCGCGTACGCAAATGGCGGCGGCCATGGCCGCCGCCTTTTGTGTTCTTTTTTTTTGGCACGTCTTAGTCTACGTAAACATTTACGTAGACTAAGATGGCAAAAATAAGGGGAACGCAAATAGCGTAGCATCTATGCTATTTGCGTTCCCCTTATTTCCGCCGTCTTAGTCTACGTAAATGTTTATGTAGATTAAGACGTGCTAAAATAAAGAAATCGCGTGTTTGTTTGTTTGTTTTAAGTCAGCCATGATAGGCTACGTAAAGATTTACGTAGCCTATCACAGTGTTTTTTAAAAATCTAGCCGTGATAGGCTACATAAATCTTTATGTAGCCTATCACGTTTGTTTGTTTTTTTTAACCTGGAAATGGCAGCGGCGGCAATCGGTTGGAAGACCGGTCGCCGCAGCCGCCACCGCCACCGCTGCCAAACAGCCGCCTGGCCGCCAGAGCCGCCGCCAGGAAGATCTGCCCAAGGTAAGTCTTGTCCCAGGGGGGGCGGGGAGGCGGGCCGTTCCGCCACCGATTTTAGCGGGCCGAATGCGCTGGCATTCGGCCTCCCTGAGATCCGTGGCGGAACTTTCGTACATCCCTACATGTTAAGAGACAGCCCACCACATTCTACACCAGCTAGCAGGGAAGGCCCAAAATATTTTGCTGCCTGAGGCACAGGATACAACAGCACCTCCTCCCATTTCACATGAAGAAACCAACTATAATAGTTGAATCTTGTTTCAACACCGTTGATGGGACAGTATCCTTGACCACACCTAAGGACAGCAAGCTAGTTTAGGGTGTGCAAAACAGGCTGTGTATGTCCCAGAGTCTGTCCTCCAACACCTCAGTGCTGCACATGCCCACCTCCCAACATCTACCACCTGAGACAGCCACCTCCATCTGGCTAATGGTAGGGTTGGGCTGGCCAGCTAAATCATCATGGGCACCCTGTGTTTTATACTCTGCTTTAATAGTAACATATTAACTTACACATGATTTCAAGCACCAGAATGTAGATAGTCAGTGCCATTATTTCCTTGATAAAATGTCTTCTGCCATAGACAAAGAAATTACAGAGGATTTTAAAAGCAAGTACCTCTTGACTTCAAATAGGTAAAAGTAGCATCTTACAGCCTATAAGGAGGGGAATGTAAGTCTGTGTATAGGCATGTCTTCAAGCAGGAGGAAATGCAGGGAAATTATATATCTTCCCAAAACGCAATGAGCAAAGTTTCATCAAGGGTGACCACTAAAATTATGTATGTCTGCATATACCCCAAGACAAATGTATGTCCACATATGCCCCAGGACAAACTTGCTAAACTACTTCAGAAGCCATCAGTCATTCTGATTGTACATGTTTTTAGGAGGGTAGCCATTATAATCAAGATGATAGATAGATAGATAGATAGATAGATAGATAGATAGATAGATAGATAATCCTTAGATGAAAAGGAGTCCTAGGGAATGGTCTGAAGGTGCACCATGCAGTAACCTTACTGAAGCTAACCTGGTTTGGGCCTGCTCAGGGCCTGGATGGTAGTCCGCTCAGGAACATGACATACAACATGTTAAATTCCACCATGGAAGAAGAAGAAAGGCAAGACATAAATGTAATTAATAAATAAATATTCAAAATTGGGCTAAATCACTTCATAAAGTCATTTAGGCTTTATCCTATCCACACCTACCTGGGAATAAAGCCCCACTGAATTCTAGAGAGTTTACATCTGAGTAGACATGCATAAATGTGTGCTGTTTTCACGCTACCGATTTCTGTCCTGCTGTTTGATGTGCATCTTGGAAAATGTTATAATATTGTTGGCTGTTGTTTTGACAATGTTCTTTCTTTGTTAATTTCTACTGCAAGACTTTTGGGAGAACCTTTTTATTTTTTACAAAGATAATAACTACAATCTTGTCAAAGCCTCACTCAGCCACCCAAACAAAATCACAAATAAACATATCTTATGTTACTTCAAAAAGATGTTCATCTTCAGAATGTGGAACATCTTAGAAGGTGAAGAAGCCCCTGAATTTAGGGAGCCAGGAGATGCTTCTGTATTTTTCTGATGGACACAGCCAGCTGCTAGAGTGGCTATTTACATATTAGCCCAAAAGAGGGACTGAATCGCTAAAAAAAAGGGCAATAGAGGACACCGATTTGCATAGGTAAATCTATCAATATAGGTGCAAATGTAGAAATAATAATACAATATATCTTACCACAGTGGAGAAGACCAGCCAGGTGACCAACTGTGGATGGGCAACTTCAAGGACCCTGTTCTCATCGTTCTTTGACTTTAAACCAGGCTTGGACTGGACTGTCCATCAAATGGAGGACATCTTAAAATACAGGGCTGTCCTCTGCCAGCTTTCCAAATTGAGGACTGTCCTATGTAAAATAAGGCATCTGGCCACCCTACCCACTATTTAATAGCCAGACATTTCCAGAAACTATCCTGGCTTGTCAGTTAAGTGAGCAGAGGGCATCATTCCCATGCATTACCTTTTCATCTAAAGCCCTAGTCAGGAATTCCTGTTGTGTGTTTATTCAACACATGATGGAAGGGAGGAGGGCATTTGATCATTGTTCTCATCACCCTCTACATGTAGAAGGTGACTTTGTGAGGAGGAGTGCCTCCCTTATCTGTGGGGGCTCTCCACAATCCAGAATGCTAAATATGCATGTAGAGGGTGGCGAGAGTGACGATGGAGGGAGGGAGGGCTAGGGCACTCCCCTTCCTTGTGTGTTTAATAAACACATAATAGGAATGCCTGAATAGGGCTTAACTCTCCCCAGATCTAATTGGTTCCCCCATCTCCTAGACTTCATGTAACTGTAGCAACAGTCCAGGAACTCTCCAAGAACAGAGGCTGAGAGGTAAACCAGCCATTAGGGCAGTACAACCTGTGCATAACTGGGATTCTATAAAGTGGAGTGGGAGCTATTTAATGTGCAGCATGGATAGGCCCTTGCCTCTGGTCCCCCTGGCACAATAAGTGCTTCTAGCTTCTAAACAAGGTGAGGTTATTTCTATTCTTGGAGTCTCACTGGGAGGAGAAAAAAAGCAGGGTCTGGGAGACAAAGGAAGGATTCGCCCATGCTGCACTCTAAATTACCCCTACCCTAGGAACATAGGATGCTGCCTTATACTGAGACAGACCATTGGTCCATAAACCCAGTATATTGCTGACACTGACTAGCTGTTGCTCTCCAGGATTTCAGGGAGAGTTCTTTCCTAGCCCTACCTGGACTGGAGATACGGGGGATTGAACATGGCTACGTAGGACCTTCTACATGCAAAGCAGGGGCTCTGCCACTGAGCTACAATTCCACCCTCTGCTTTATAGGAATCTCACGGTGACCTAATTCTGTGCATCCAATTTGTGCAGGGCCTGCTGCCATCATGTCTGGAGATTTAATGCTGAACCAAAACTTCTCTTAAAAGTTTTCAAAGCCCATGCTAATAAGCAGAAGTTGAGTACACACACACACACACACACACACAAGATTTTTGGTTACATCCCACAGATCTCTGTATCCACACAAGTCCCATTGAAATGAAAAGTACCTGAGTGGGAGCTGTACTCAGTGTGGAACACTCTTCAAGACATTTCACTTCTAAGCTAAGGAACAGCAATTATTCACAGCTGCAGCAACCATCATTTTCACATACCTGAATTATGACTAAAAACGTGTATTTAAGGAACCTCTTTACACACCCACAAGGGCTGCCTAATTGCCATTCTGGTTATGTCATCACAATACATGCCTCTTATTAGCAATCATTCCTTTTTCATTGCATTTCCAAACTTCCAGATTCTTCATCCTGATCTTGCTAGCCAAGGTTCAGCACCAAATGAATGTTTGCAAAATAAATACATATATTTAAAGGATTTTACTTTATCAAGGCACTTAATCATGCTTTGGAAGGCATCATACTCTGAGCTAAAATAAACAATTTATATGAATTAGTCCAGACATAAACATTGGTCACATTTGGAGCCTTTCTATGTGACTCACTTCTTACTGAGTCTTCTCTAAAATTATAAATGGACATATATGTGTATATGTATGTATGTGTGGGGGGTGTATGTATGTGTGTGTATATGTGTGTGTGTGTGTCTGTGTGTGTATGTATACACACACACACACACACATAGTAAGCATGCATGTATCATATGATGTATGAACACTAGGGATGGGTGAACATGTGACGTCTGAGTTGACTGAGGTTCATCGAATTCCTGTTCAAAGCTCAGTTCTCCTCATTTGTTTCCACATGAGCCTCTGATTTTATTTTTATTTTTAACAGGAAAAATGTGCATTTTCGATTGGAAAAGCTATACATTTTTTTAAAGTGCATACCCAAAATGTGCACTTTCCCCCCTTCATTCAAGTGTGAAAATGCATCCTTTTTGAAAAATGCACTTTAAAAACTGCACATTTTTCAAATAGGCTCACAATGTTGGAAATGTATGAACATTTTCTCTGAAAATGCCTGCACATTCACATTCAGGGTTGCAAATGGGGCTTGTTCAAATGTTCTGCAAATAGATATGAGATTCTCATACATACAACCCTAACAACACTCTCTCACACACATGCACCTAACATGCAGTGGAACACAATTGTGGGTTGTTGTTTATCAATCATTGATTAGAATCTAAAAAATATTTTAGTCTTATGTAGGGGAGAAATTTATTCAGGTTTTTTTCCTTTATTGTATTTATTCATTAGATTTTTATATCATCCGACTGGCAAATGACACTGAAAACACTGAGGAGTCAGAAGTAACATTAATAAATCAAGCAACAGATGAAAGATTAAGGGAGCAATCCTATGTCCCCTAGACAGTGTCTGGGGGACATAGAATATTTCAGTTTCCTAGATCCAAGCTCAGAGATAGGGCTCTGAGGCAGGAAACCACACTCCGTCTCCCTCCCTCTCGCAGCCAGCACTGCTACAACCTCATAAACATGAGTTCATAGGAGGTGAAAGAGGGTGTTTCTGGGGGAGGGGAGGAGCCTGGGGATGTGGAGTGAGGAGGTATTGATAGCTGTCCCCAACATCCTTCCCTCCCCCTCCCTGAAGCCTCCGCTAGATGGGCAAAATTGCCCACCTAACTAAAATGCAGAGTGGGAGGAGGAGCAATGCTCCTCTTGCTCTGCATAAGATACTTCTAAACCTCTGAGTTCGGAGGCTTACAAATAGCTAGGGCAGATCCCATAGGACTGCACCCTAAATGCCTGCTTAAAGAGGAATTAAAGAGGTACTCCTTATCAGGCTTGATAAAGAAAGAAGGGAAAGATTTGAATCAAGATGCCGGAATAGTTTTCTCTTTTCTACTGCTCCTCCCAGCTGAACAAGGCTTGATGGCTGGAATCCTACACTAGGGTTCTAAGAACTCACCCTAGTTCAGTTATCCATGCACTCGCCAAAGCAGCGTCCCTGCTTGTTCCCCCCACCACCACAAACCCATTTGGTGACACCTTTGCTTTCTAGGAAAAACAGGAAGTTAAAAAAATGCATATTTTAAAACTTCCT
Source organism: Heloderma suspectum (assembly GCF_057233095.1). Classification (NCBI taxonomy): domain Eukaryota; kingdom Metazoa; phylum Chordata; class Lepidosauria; order Squamata; family Helodermatidae; genus Heloderma; species Heloderma suspectum. The sequence continues at coordinate 52,713,083 of NC_139460.1, read as the reverse complement.
GTTTTTCCTAGAAAGCAAAGGCGTGAAAATGGCGGCGCTCACCGAAAGGGTTCACAGTGAGTACTTTGGAGCGTGAGTGGGCACGAGTGGGGGGCGAACAAGGACAGCGTCTCGGCAGGTGCAGTTCGGGGGTTGTGGGCAGGAGTTGCTCGATGAATTCCCGAACTGCACTCATGACATCCCTATCCTACACCAATGGCACTGTATACCATGGGTATATGTGCATGAGATGCAGAAGAGGCCAATGTATGGGGCTTTCCACAGATGGGAGCCCACTTCAAAGAAGGTTCTTTTAATGTGTGCCTACCTAATTATGCACTTTTGAATCACTATGCAAATCAAAACTCTGTTATGCGTCAAAATGTTCACTTCTCCAAATTTTACAGTGGGGTTCTCCAATAAAAAGGGCATACAAAGATGCTATATTAGGGGAAATAACATTCAAAAATTTTATATCCCACTGGCAAATGACACTGAAAACATTCAGGAGTCAGCAGTAAAATTAATAACCAAGCAACAGATGAAAGATTAAGGAAGCAATCCTATGTCCCCTAGACAGTTTTAACATTATTAAAATTACTTGCAAATGATGTGTATATTAGGCAAAAATGCCTACAATAACAACTATATTAAAAGAAAAGTGCACAAAAATGCTTATGGATTTCCATGCAAATATTAAAAAAATAATCTCAAAGTTCAGGATGAACCAAACATATGACTGGAGAAATTCTCAAAGCTCAAGACAAACTGAAGTTAAGACTGGAAAAATGAGAAACTAATAGAAACTGTAATTGACATATTTGTCAATCCCTAGTCTTATGTATGGGCTTTTATTGGCCAAGTGGACTGAAGGAGCATCTCTGTCATATCAGTCTGCCCATGTCTTCAGAACTAGGGATGTACGAACTGTGTAAAATCTGCTCTGTCTGTGTTTCACGGATTGGCAGGTGACTTTTGTTCAATTGTCCACCCACAGACGGATGCATTTTTTTTCTCATGAGGAAAAATATGCAAATAATTACATAAGTATTTACCTATTTACATAATTTACCTTAGTACATAACATTTAGTGTATTGTCCCGCATTCCATTCAATGTTTCCTCAGCAGAAACTTACATATTTTCCTATGACTTTATAAATTTCGGGAAAGTAAAAAAATCATCTGAAAAAGTCCAGGGGCTCTGCGTGGCCTGAGGGGGTTGCTCCACAGCGGATTCCACAGGTCGGATTCTTAGAAATCCGAGCTCATTTTAGTTTGTCTCAAATTTCTCCAGCATCCCTATTCAGATCTGCTAAGGCCTTGCTCCTTCCTTACTGTATGTATGCTATGAAACAAATATTTATTTATTTATTTATTTATTACTTTTTTTTTCCTGTACCACCCAATACCCAAAGATCTCTGGGCAGTTCACAAGCATTAAAACCACAAAATGCAGAATAAAATACAACATAAAATGTAAAAGTTTAAAATTACAATATAAAAATACAAACCAAAATAAAACCTACCAGCAATACAGAGATTTAAAATACCCTAACGTATTTAAAGCAACAGAACTAAAAAGGAGAGGGACATTTCAGTGGTGGCGTGGCGGCCCAGTTTTGAAATGCCCTTCCTAGGAGGTGTACCAGGTACTTATTTTATGATTCTTTCAACAGATTTATTTACCTATTTATTTACTTAGGTATTTAAAAATGTATAGAATGCCTCAGTATTGTTTTTGTGGTTTTATCCACTGCCTCTTATGATATTGATGTTACTGTTGCATTGTACACTGCCTTGAAATCTGATCCAATGAAGATTGGTATAAAAATGTTTGAATGAATGAATGAATGAATGAATGAATAAATAAGTAAGTAAAATGTTGTTCCCTGTATAATACTACGAACTGGTTTTAAAATGACTCTGTTTCAAAAGAAAATTTCCATGCAGAATGGAAACAAACAAAAAACAAATATAAAGTACCCCTGAGCTCACAGAACTAGTTCCATAGTTTTTTGGATCCTGGCCATTGTTTTTAATTTCATTTCAAAAGGTTTAGAAAGCCCTAAGCTAAAAGCATTTGCCACCATCCACAAGATGTTTCATTTGCTAAAGACTGAGAAAGGCTTCACCATGGTGAGAAACTGTCGCTTCTATATCTTGTAAAAAAAACTACTTTGTGGACTGCACAGAACACACATCTGGAATCTCCTGGCTCCAGGCTTACATCAGAAAATGTAATTGCCTAGGCATCCCTCCATTACACAGTGGGTCCTCTTAAAACTCAACATTCATCATCCCCAGCACTTCCAGCACAATCTGCTGCTCTTATACTTCAAAGGAACAGCTTTACAATCACTCTGAACTATACAATATTGAGGTTTTTCATGCCACTTGCTGCCTGTATGTATATGTGACTTTTAAAGATAAAACTTTCAGATGAAAGATTCAGAAAGCTGAGGTCAGTTCAGGCTGCAGATATTTCCCACACTCTGTAATAACTTATCCTTGGGTTCAGCAAAGCCTAACTGCCTTTGTAACAAATAACGGGTAGTCGTCATGCCCCTATCCTGGCTGGTTGTAGTGGAAAGTTGGCCCAGGCTTAGGATCATGGCCATCAGAAATCTAGGAGGAAATGAAGAGACACAAATGACATATTATTAAAATGGAAACATAAAAGGGGGAAATAGTTTTGATCTTCTAAAATACCATTTAGACCTGAAGGTCAAAATGCTTCAACAAAAGCAGAATAAGAACAAGGAAAAGAAAAATCAAAGAGTTTGTGGTAAAAAGTGGCAAAATTGGAATTTATCAGTAAATGTGACTGTTCCTCAGAGTTTGAATAATGATTATAGGCAAGTTTTTGAAAAGTAATTTTCTTTCATTTGAACATGTATTATATCATGGTTATTGCTTTAGTAATTATCAGACACTGATGATGGATGGATGGATGGATGGATAGATAGATAGAATCTTTATGTGCATAGAAGTAGTAACAGATGAAGGAGGAGATGTGGAAATGAAAGAATACAGAGGTTGATGCTGTATGTGTGTTTGGAGGAGTGGGGAAATCAGAAACAGAAAGAACTTTAGCTAAATACTGCCTCAGGTCTGAGCTTCACCAATCTCATTTTTACCCAAAGATGTTGCTGGGGGAAAAATAAAACATTTACTAACAGCATTCTAAACTTTCTATTTTTCAACTTTTTTTCAGTACCTGTCATCTACAGCTGTTTGAACTCCAAATTATGGTGAAATTCTGGAGAAAAGGGGAAGTGTTCTGTCTGTTGATATTTAATACATAAAGAATTAGACCTGTTGTGGCATCTGCCTTAGAATTACAACAACATGACCAAACCACTTGAGCTTTGCTCCTGTGGTTTTTAAGGTCAGAGCACTCCCTTATCAGGCTTGATAAAGAAAAAGGGAAATATTTGAATCAAGATGGTGGAATAGCTTTCTCTCTTCTACTGCTCCTCCCAGTTGAACAAGGCTTGATGGCTGGAATCCTACACTAGGGATGTAAGAACTCACCCTAGTTGGGTTCTCCGTGCACTTGCCGAAGCAGCATCCCCCCCCAAACCTGCTCGCTTCCTCCCCCCCAAACCTGTGCTGGAGCCACCCACAAGTTCAGTGAATTACCAAGCACTCACTGCGAACCTGTTTGGTGAGCACCGCTATTTTCGCACCTTTGCTTTCTAGGAAAAACAGGAAGTTAAAAAAATGCGCATATTCAAATATGCGCAGTTTGGAGCTGGGAAAGCTAAATAAGCCCAATATTAGAGGGATTATACCTCTAATATTGTGCTTATTTAGCTTTCCCAGCTCCAAACTGTGCATATTTGAATATGCACATCTTTAAAACTTCCTTTTTTTTAGGGGTGTACGGATTCCCCACCGTCTGTTCCGGTGGGGAATCCATGGGGGAGGGGAGGTAATCCGTTCCTCCCCTCCGGAATCCTCCAGAGCAGTTCTGCTCCACTCGGATTCCGGGGGGGGGTAGAACTGGCGTGGGGGTGCTTACCTTCCCTCCTGCCAGCCAGACCCGTTTGCCTCCTCCCTGTCCCTGCCGATTGCCTTTAAAAAAAAAACTGTCCTTTTTTTAAAAAAATGTGATCTGGGGGGGGGGGAATGTGCCCATAGACTTATACGCAAATAGAGTCATGAAAAGTCTATGTGCCCATAGGCTTATACGTAAGATTCTCTGCTCTATTTTGCGTATAAGTCTATGGGCACATCCTGCTGATTGCATGTGCCCATAGACTTATACGCAAAATAGAGTGGTGCTGCCAGGTGGGCGATGCCATCAGGTAGTGGGCTGATGGTATCATCGGTATGGTATTCAGAGAGACCTACTGGCTGTTCTTCCACTGAGGCATGTCCAACAGTGGGAGAGTGGAGCAGATGGGGCTCTCTGAAGCTGCCTCCAACCTGGCAGCTCTTCAGCGAGTCCTGCAAAGAGCCCTACGGCTCTGCTCTCCTTTTGTGGCAATGCCCAGCCACAGTGGGGAGAGTGGACACTGGGGCTCTCCAGAGCATCCCCCCCCCCCGGTTTGGTCTGAGGATTGTCTGACAGCAAGTTGGTGTGTGGGTGGGCTGGCTCTGAAGAGCTGCATTGGCTGGAAAAAGTAGCCAGCCAGGTCTCAATGTCTGGCTCTGAGGGGGTCCTTCCTTAGACCCAGGCATTGTGGGAGAGGAGTCCCTGGAGATTGCCTATACTGCTCCTGGGGGCAATTCAGCTTGGGACAACAACTCCTATAGCACCATGGTCCCAAGTTTGGAGGGGGGGGCTAGCACAGTATTTAGCTTAAAAAAACAAAACACCACAGGAGATCTGATCACAGATCTCCTACCATATTCTCTAGTTGTACTTCATCCTAAAAATCATGGTATACATCACAGCTGATAAACTGGCAGAACATACAATACCTGCATTTATGTAAAGCTTTGGTGAGAACAGTGATCCTAAAAGTAGAGAAGCCCTTTATATCACTTGCTATGTGCATATGAGTGGTTTGGTTCTTTAATGAGAATTTCAAATAAAAGGTCCAGGGAACAGAGAAATAGACTGTGAGGAAAAGATATTGATTTCAGACTATAAATCCTGCCAAACACTTTCAGGTGCCCATCAGGCTGGAAGCAAAAGAATTCAAGTAAGAGATTATGGTTGATGGGTTATTCCAGAACATTCTGAGACACTCTTGCTTCTGATACCATCTTCTTTCAATTGCCATTTTTCTCCATCCTGTGATGGAGCTAAGTGAGGCAAGCAGTTAAAGAACAGCAAGAAGTAACCCAGAAAAACGAAGTCCAAAGAGGAACAACATTTTTAAAAAGGTATTTGATTGGAGAAAAGTCTCATAATTATTGGAGCGGTGCTGAACTTTGGTACCCTGTCTGTAGTTCTCTATCCTGTGAAGCAGCTTTTCCCAAGCTGGGTACCTCCAGATGTTTTGGACTATAACTCCCATCAGCCCAAACAAGCATGGGCAATGTCCAGGGGTGATAAGACTTGTGGTGAAAAAATCTGGAGTGACCCAGTTTGGGGAAGTCTACTATAATGTTCCTTTATTTAGGGTGCAGTCCTATCAATTGCACCCTCACTAATTGGAATCCTCTGAACTCAGAGCCTTCTGATATTCATTTGCCCTGCTGGGCTTAAGCTGGGGAGCAGTGGAGGCAATCTTCGCCTCCCTCTTCTCAGTCTTTGGCAATTTTCACTAGACGGGTTTTTTGGCCTGTCTAGCAAGGGTGCTCTTGGAGGGGGAAGGAGGCTGGAGGCAACTCGGGATTAGGGATACTGGAGAAATCTGCTGCAGACACAAATAAGGCTGGATTGCGAAGAACCTGACCTCTGGAATCTACATTGGACCAGCTGCACTGACCTCCATGTCCACAAGAGTTCCCACGGGTAGCTCTCCAGCTAGGGATGTCATGGGAGTCCGAGAGTGGGGTGGAGTCCAGCGGACTCCCCCCACCCTACTCAGCCCCCTGGACCCTACTCACTGAGCCACTGCCATTTACCAGACCCATTCTCCAGGTGCTCACACAGGAGACGTCAAGCACCCAGAGGCCACCCATTCCCTTAGCAAGCCACCATTTTGCTTAAAAATGTCAGCTCAGGTTTCTCTGTAAAAATAATGTTGTGCAAATGGTGGTCATAAAGGGGCCATTTACCCAACATTACAGGTGTAAATGGAGCATTTATGCCTGTGATCTTGTGTAAATGGGCGCTTTACAGCCACAAATTCATTTTGTGGAGAAACCTGAGTTGCCATTTTTATACAATATGGTGGCTTGCTAAGGGGATGGGTGACCCCTCACCAAGCACTTGCTGAGGCATCCAGGGGCTCGCACAGCATGGCAAGTGTGCACAGGTGGCGGTGGCAACTCATTGAGCACCTGGAGACCACGGATGGAGGTGAGTTCATCCATCTCTATCTCCAGCTTTCTAAAAGCGGCAATAGGCTAATGGTGACCGTGATTATCCTATCACAGGAAAATCACAGCTATAAATGGTATATGTTATGCCATTTGTAGCCATAAAGCACTTACTTTTACATAAATATTTCGGTAAATGGCTGCAGCTTATGTTGAAGTAAGTGCTTCATGGCTGCAAATGTTGTAAAATACACCATTTATGGCTGTAATTCTCCCGCAATAGGTTAATGGCAGCTGCCATTAGCCTAGCGTGTCCTTTTGAAAGCTGGCGAGCCACTCCGCGAATTCCGGCAGACATGGCAGGGGTCTTGCCAAGCACAGGCAGAGGCAGGGGGTGATGAGCTGGGGCAGGGACTCAGCGAGCAGGGCACGGGTGTGTGGGCAGGGAGAGGGGGGTCCACTGGTTCCTGGACAGAATTGGGTGCCCACACCATCCATACTTCTGGCAGGGACTGTGGAATTTAAAATGGCGGGTGCCAGCCACTGCACTGCTGCTGCTGACCGCCAATGTTGCCCATCACCACTATTAAGACTTTGGGGGGCACTGGTGTTCGGGGGGGGCACTTTGCAGATGGCACTTTGCAGGGGAAGCGGTTCAAATGTGGCACCAGCCCCATCCTTCTTGGGTTTACATTGTTTGCTAATTCGGGGGGGGGGATTTCATTCCCATTAAAATTATTACAAAATTATTACATTCAGATCACAAAGGAGCAAACCCTACCTGGACAGCCAGTCTTTACTTTTTTACAGAAAAGTTCAAAATGTAGGTTTGTTTTAAAATATATATACACTTCGAAGGCCTAATATGCTGCCACAATACCTAGGGATACAGTAATCATTCATAGTGTGGGTACAGTGCCCAAAGACCTATAAAGATACATATTTATTATTACCTGGGCAGGAGAAGCTGAAAAGATGCATGTACCAAAGCCACTGTGCAATGCCACCACTAATCTGGAATGCAGTTCTGTTGAGTTATGAGGGGTGTTCTTTCTGAATATAACATATTCAGGAACTGCAAGGCTAAAATCTTGGATTTTTAAATCATTTTTACCTGGGCTCCCTAATCTTTTGCAGTTTATTCAGACCACTGACCATTAAGAGACAGAATATTATGTGCTATGCCTCAAAGCCCATTTTGTCAAATGCTGTAATGTAGGTTTCACAAAGGCTATGGTTAATGTATTTCTTTTGTCAAGTGACATTTTGCCAAAAGCACTTACATCCTTTCCATATTTGAAAGTTTCAGTATCCATGCTTTAGCAAGTAAACATTTTCAAGCTATGCTTGGGAAACCAGTTTTCTTCTACCATGAGATTTAATCCAAACCCACATTATTTTAAGAATTAGAATTTCCGTTCTAAAGATCTCCTTTGTGGTTCATGAAAAATCAGGATGGTCAGTTTATTCCTTAGAAGAAAATTAAGCCCAAAATGAAAACAATTCAAAATGCAGTGTGGGTGGCAGATGGAACACTTAACATTTTGTTCTTACTGCTCATAGGAACTGAGAACTGAAGCCATGGTTCAGTAATTCACTTTCTTCAGAATTATCCCCATTGAACATTTTTTCTCCCAAGGACTGCTGACATCCCCAGAAACTGAGCAGAAACCAAATGCAGACCCCAATGCAATGAAGTTTGCAAAACAAAGATAAACTGTTAGAAAAATATATGCCTTTGAAAAAATTGCATGAAAAAGCAAACTTTTGAAAAATGTGCACCAACACAGTTCAATCAATGGGAGAAATGTGTGTACATTTAAAAATGTACACAATTGATATGTACATTTGGAAAAATGCACACAAAAATGCACACTTTTTATGCAAAAAGAGAAAACACAAAGCTAGCAGTCTGATACGGACATGAGATGGAACGAGCTTTGAGGTGAAATTCAGAGCCCCTCAACAAGCATGGATTTTGCTAATTTGCACATCCCTACTTGAAAGCCTCATCCTATTCAATTGCCAGAGGATGGAGAATCTGTTGTTGTTTCATGTCTAATCATTTCTTTCATCGTGTTGATACTCCTATATTATCTTAGGGAGTCTACTTCAGAATTTCATGTAGAAGCAATGTTCTCCAGCTCACAGTAGAATATAATGACTTGGGCATGCTATAATGCACAGGCTCAGTAGTCAGAAGCATATAGGAAACTGAAAAAAAAAAGAGAGATAAGATAACCCAACACACTTTTTAAAGAAATGGTGCCCTTCAAGTGACAGGATATTCTTTTATCTACTTCCTTTGCACAACACAAAGACTGCACTGGCAGCTGTTTTCTCTTTTAAGTCAATTCAGTGTTCACAACACAACCAAGACTTGCAAAACACCATTTTCCCCCTCTCCCTGCAGTTTATACCAAATGAACCTGAGAAACAATCAAGTCAGACATCTGGCAGACAGGCTGCAATAAAGAACTGAGCTTGGGATATTAAAGATCTGGGGTTAGGCAAGACCCTTTCTCAAGAGCACTCTAAATGGCATTTCTAAAAAAAAAAAAAGGCAACCCTGTTAGCCACAGAACCAATACACTGCGAAACAAATCAATGCTTTATTCATCAGGGGTTTTTAATCAGAACTTGGATGGAGATTATATGCTGCCTTGGTTCCTTGCAGAGAAAGTGAAAGGTTGTTTCCCTTTCTTCCCAAGTGCAAGAAGCCTGCTTCTCTTAGCCACCTCTGGACTGTTCAGGACAGAATATTATTGTACCTTCTGATCCAACTGCCAATATCTGTTAAAAGGTTATTGAGGGGAGGAGGGGAGGCCGAGACCACACATTTTTTAAAAAAAATCAGGCTTTGTCATACACTTTTATAGAATTGCGTTGACACCAGTGCCTCAGCGTCAAGAAATATCCATGGGAATGTATCCACCATTTGCAGAAGGCATTTAAAAAGCTTTCTAAATGTTATACCCACAACTTTGCAATATGGGGATATTTACCAAAGCTATGAGACAGACACTTCTCTCCCCGCCCTCCAAGCCGAAAGTCAAGTTTTTCCCTCTCTCCTTCCTTCCCCCTCCCATCTTTCCATTCATGCACTCACCAGGATTTGTATGTCTGCAGATTCCAAAGGCTTTCAACATGTGCCTACTTAGTGAAGATAAATTTAATTTGTTGATATGGAACAGTCAACAAGGGAACTTTTCCATTTGCAATCCAATGCCTCATTAAACTAGCTTTTGGGGGTGGGGGGAGCACCGTTGTGCTTGCTCTGTTCTGATCATGGTTCATAGCTATAACCCCTCCACAGTCGGTGAGGAGCTTATGAAACCCTATAGAGGAACAATGGAATATGCATTTTAAATTGTATGGTAATTGTCTGGTAATATCCTCTTTGGCTCTTTTCAATCATTGCTTCCTTCCAGACTGCCACTGTTGTAAGAGTTTGTCTATTAAAATTCAAATTAGGTAACAAGGTGAACATTGCCTCATGAATTTTTTCCTCCTTTCAATATACAGTTCCTCCCCTCCCAAATGCACACACTTATATATGCCATCCTTTCAAAACCAGGCATGTGTGCCTTACACTGTGCGCATGAATATCCTTATGATGGGCAGAAATGGGGGAATTTCACATCTTGCTTCAAAGTATGTCCCCTTCAAATTGTGCATTAGTCAGCACAATGCATGCGCAACTTGACCAACTTTTTCAAGAGATTCAATTGCTTTTTAGAAGTTTCTCATGCATGTTTTATTTTTGCTCTGTTATTATTACATTTATATCCCACCTTTTCCCTCTTGCAAGGAACCCAAGGCGGCTTGCGTGGTCCCCCTCCTCTCCTTTTGATCCTCACAACAATGCTGTGAGGTAGGTTAGGCTGACAGCCAGACAGTGATTGGCCCAACGTCACCCAGTGAGCTTCATGGTCTAGTTGGGACTAGAATATGGATCTCCTGAGTCCCAGTCCCACTGGCTCTGTGGTCTACTATAAGCATGACTAAATCTGGATCCAACCCACCGAGACTCTGGAGCCTTATGTGTATGCTACCAGCAGTGGGTTTTGTGGACATAACCTAGGCTGGGATGAGCAAATCTGTCAGTTTCATTTTCTATCATTTTGGGGGATGCATGAGAAATTTGTTTCAGGTTGGTTTTGATCAGGGTTTACCCATTTCACACCTTCAGGACTGAACACAGACTCGGATGCAATCTGCAGTCGAAGTCCGTACATTTCCGAGCTGGAAATGTGATCTGTGGATCCAAAAACAAATCTGCATACATTTAAAAGATGTGCACAATTGATGCATACATTTGGAAAAATGTGCATAAAAATAAAAATACTCCTGTGAAAAGCGGCGGCGGGGGGGGAGCCAACATTAGCAATCTGATACAAACATGAGATAGGCAGCGCCAGCACGAGCTTTGAAGTGGCATCTGGAGAACTTGGATGAACTTAAGTTTTGCTTCTACACACATCCCTAATTGCTGCCTGGCTACTAGAGAAGTTAGCAAAGCTTGCTATCCATTGCACAGGATACCTGGGATTCCCAGGCCATTATACTGCTAAATGGGCAAAGCTGTCCTCTCTGCTGCACTCGACTATCATGTATGGGTTTAAAGTAGGGGTGGAGGAAAGTCACTTACCTGTCGTCGAAGGCCGTTCGCGGTGGGGGGGAGGCGCTTCGATGCTCCCCCCGCGAAGTTCAGGCCAGGGGGGGAGGCTTCCCGCCTCGCCCGGCCGAAATTCAGGCCGGGGGGGAGGCTTCCCGCCTCACTCGGCCGAAATTCACGCCAGGGAGGAGGCGCCTCGCCTCGTCCAGCTGGGAACGCGAAAGTAAAAAAAACAAAAAAAAACGCCCCCTGATAGGCTACGTGACGATTCACGTAGCCTATCACAGCTAGTTCTGCAAAGTCAGCCGTGATAGGCTACGTGAATCGTCACGTAGCCTATCATAGGTGACTTTAAAAAAAAAAAAAGCGTGTACGCGAATGGCAGCCCCCATAGGGAGCCGCCATTCGCGTTCCCTATTTAGTCGCTGTAGTCTACGTAAATGTTTACGTAGACTACGGCGAAAATAAGGGCAACGCAAATAGCGTTGCCCTTATTTTCGCCGTAGCCTACGTAAACATTTACGTAGACTACAGCGACCAAATAAGGAACGGGAATGGCGGCTCCCTATGGGGGCCGCCATTATCCGTACACTCTTTTTTTTTTTTTTTCAAAGTCACCCGTGATAGTTTGCAAATCTAGCCATGATAGGCTATGTGAATCGTCACGTAGCCTATCAGGGGGTGTTTTTTTTTTTTCTTTCATTGTAATGGCGGCGGCGGCAGCCGGTCAAAAGACCGGCTGCCGCTCCCGCCTCGCTCGAACACCCGCCAAACCGCCGGCCGGACCAGCCACCGGGAGGGACATTTGGTGAAGGTAAGTCGCGTCCCGGGGGGGGTGCGGGGGGCGGGGGGGGTGGAGGATTTTTCCCTGAAACTTGTTCGGGGGGCCGAACACGTTGGCGCTCGGCCCCCCGAAGTTTCGGGGAGAAATTCTCCACCATCCCTAGTTTAAAGCAGAATAGGGTAGAGATGCTTGAGGATTTTGTTTTGCCTGCATTTTAAGTAACCAACCTGATCCACACGTAGATTAATATATGGATCAGAACACAAATAACTTCAGTTTCTGCGCTTCTCTGTATTTTGTGATACAAGTCTCAGCTAAAAAAAACACACACATGCCAAATAGGGTATTAAATGCCAAATTTTCATTAGAATGCAAAGATAAATGCATATTATAGGAAAAAATGGATATACAAATAAGTATTTTATGAGAGAGAAAAAACATCCAGAATTAATGTGAATATATGTGTGTGTGTTTTAATTTTTAAAAAATCTGCAGATTGATGCAGAAAAGGAACAGAAAGGATGTATCACATCATGCACTGGAAATAGACTGATCCATACTCCCAAAGGATCTGCTCTTTAGAGGGCAACAGGGTAGGGATGGCGGAGAATTTCTCCCCGAAACTTTGGGGGGCCGAGCGCCAACGTGTTCGGCCCCCCGAACAAGTTTTGGGGAGAAATTCTGCGCACCCACCCGCCCCCCGCACCCTTACCTTTGGCGAATGTCCCTCCCGGCAGCGGGTCCGGCCGGCAGTTCAGCGGGTGTTCGTCCGGGGCGGCAGTTCGGCAGCTGTTCGTCCGCCGCCATTCCAATCAAAGAAAAAAAAACAAAAACGCCCCCGTGATAGGCTACGTGATGATTAACGTAGCCTATCACGGCTAGATTTGCAAAGTCAGCCGTGATAGGCTACATCAGTCGTCACGTAGCCTATCACGGGTGACTTTAAAAAAAAAAGCACATACGGATAATGGCGGCCCCCATAGGGAGCCGCCATTCCCGTTCCTTATTTGGTCGCTGTAGTCTACGCAAATAGCGTTGCCCTTATTTTCGCCGTAGTCTACGTAAAGATTTACGTAGACTACAGCGACCAAATAAGTTCGACTTTTGCGTTTGCAGCCGGGCGAGGCGAGGCGCCTCCTCCCCAGCCTGAATTTCGGCCGGGCAAGGCGGGAAGCCTCCCCCCTGGCCTGAATTTCGGCCGGGCGAGGCGGGAAGCCTCCCCCCCCAGCCTGAACTTTGTGGGGGGAGCAGCGAAGCGCCTCCCCCCCACCGCAAAAAGCTTCGAGGACAGGTAAGTGACTTTTGTCCACCCCTACAACAGGGTGAGATAAGCAATGGGAAAGGGAAAGGGGCACTTCTTGGCCTCATAAAGCCATTTCTTCTGTTCCCATCTCTTTCCACCTTAGGGGTGGGTGAATCTTTCAAACTCAATTTCTCCCAGCTTCTCATTTTTCCTAAATTTGGTTTAAGTTCATTCTGTTGTGTTTCTGCACTGGATTTTGAAGTTTTCTCTGCCACGAAAACGCCAACGCAAGTAGGGATGTACGAAAGTCACTTACCTTTTCTCATCTTGGATTCGTGGGGGGGGGGAAGCACTCCGTCCCTCCCCCCGAATCCTCCCTGAGCCAGCTCTGCTCTGCGGCGGCTCTGCAGAGCAGCTGGCCAGGGCCATCCGCAGCTGGACTTCCGGCCACAGCCGGCTGCTGCGGACGCAAATGGTGGCCACCGTAGCGGCTGCCATTTGCGTCCTGTATGGATGGCAAAAAATTCCACCATGGATTCCAGTGAGGCAGGATTCTTTAGAATCCCCCCCCCTGGAATCCGTGGCGGAACAGCCTCCTGCCCCTGTGCCCCCTGCGGAACTTCCTCCAGGACGGAAAGGCAGATTTGGTGGCGGCAGTGGTTCCGGCAGCGGCGGCTCTGGTGGCTGGTCTCCTGGCCAGCCGCGGCTGGGCTGGTGCAGCCACCATTGGCGTCCTTGCAGCTGTGATAGGCTACGTAAGTATTTAAGTAGGCTATTACGGCGAAAAAAAGGGGAACGCAAATAGCGCAGTGGGCACCCACTAGCCAGCCAGGGCCTCCCGCAGCCGGATTTCCGGCCGCGGACGGGCTGCTGTAGATACAACTGGTGGCCGCCATCCAGCCAGGCTGCCATGATAGGCAACGTAAGTATTTACGGGAGAATTTCTCCCCGAATCTTCGGGGGGCCAAGCGCCAACGCATTCGGCCCCCCAAAATCGGCAGTGAAATTCTCCACCACCTCCCCGCCACCCCCCGGGATGGGACTTACCTTTGGCGAATGTCCCTCCCAGCGGCGGGTCCCGGTGGCGGTTCGTCGGCCTTTCGTCGGGGGCGGGGGCGGCAGCCGGTCTTTCGACCGGCTGCCGCCGTCGCCATTACAAAGTAAAGTGTTTAAAAACAAACAAACCCTGTGATAGGCTACGTAACGATTAACGTAGACTATCATGGCTGACTTTGGAAATCTAGCCGTGATAGGCTACGTTAATCGTTACGTAGCCTATCATGGGTTTTTTTGTTTGTTTGTTTTTAACACTTTGTTTCGCGGCCGGGGAGACGGGGTGCTTCTCCCCAGCCTGAATTTCGGCCGGGCGAGGCGGGAAGCCTCCCCCCCGGCCTGAATTTCGGCCGGGCGAGGCGGGATGGTTCCCCCCCCTCGCCTCAACTTTGGGGGGAGAAGCGAAGCGCCTCCCCCCCACCACGAAGCACCCCTGCAAAAAGGTAAGTGACTTTCATACATCCCTACGAAAAATAGGGAACACAAATGGCGGCCGCCATAGCTGCCGCCATTTGCGTACGCCGTTTTGTTTGTTTGTTTTTTGGGGGGTTTGCTGTGATAGGCTACATAAATACTTACGTTGCCATGATAGGCTACGTAAATACTTACGTAGCCTATCATGGCAGCCTGGCTGGACGCAAATGGCGGCCGCTACGGCGGCCGCCATTTGCATCCACAGCAGCCTGTCCGCTTCTGCGGACGGCCCTGGCCGGCTGTTCTGCGGAGCCGCCATGGAGCAGAGCCAGCTGTGTAGGATTCCGGGGGGGAGGACCAGAACACCTCCCCCCGTCGAGGATTCCGGGGGGAGGAACGGATCACCTCCCCCCCACCGCAAAAAAATCCACAAAAAGTTAAGTGACTTTCGTACATCCCTAGCGTCCTGCCAGGCTGCTGTGATAGGATATGTAAATATTTACATAGCCTATCACAGCAAAGAGCAGGGGTGCAAACGGCGGCTGCTATGCAGTTTGCACCGCTGCTCTTTCTGTGATAGGCTACGTAAATACTTATGTAGCCTATCACGGCAGCCTGGCAGGATGCAAGTGGCGGCCACTACGGCAGCTGCCATTTGCGTCTGCAGCTGCCGGCCGAGAGACCAGCTGCTGCCGCCGCTTCCAGAGGTGTCGCCGGAGCTGCCACCAGAGCCACCACCACCAGAACATCCGCCCCAGGTAAGCTTCATCCCGGGGGGGATTCCACGGGGTGGCGGGGGGTGGGAGGCCGTTCTGCCACAGGTTTCATGAAATCCATGGCGGAATTCTCCGCCATCCTTAAGTGCAAGCGGTGTTCCTCTAGGGGTCAGTAATGACCTGGTGCTTGCACAGGAGGAACTTTTCTTTTCCATCGACATGAAAATTCGTATACATCTTTGCACATTTTTTTAAACAAAATGTGTACATTTTTGTGGACACCTTCGCAAATGTACACATTTTAAAAACAATTTTCAATGAATTTTGTCAAACATACACATTTTTGCATGCATACTAAAAAAATATGCCTTTTGTGTTATTTTTTTGTGAACTGCATCACAAACTTAGGAACTGTATGGATTTCAATGGTAAGCTGCATTCTGGTTTGTGTTTAGGACTTTAGGTTTGGAAAGTGTGAGTTTGGTATGTTCACATTAAAATGCAAAACCAATGAATTTCTCACCCATCATCCTTATCCACCATTCCTATCAATAGGCATGGGAAATGTGTTTCCATTTTTGTTAGGAGGGAAAGAGATAGAAGCCAAGCTTGTTACCTATATATGTTTCGCATCTCACTCTCTGCCTCAGGTGTTTCAAATTTTAGGTGCTTTAGGGCGCAATCCTATGCATGTTTAGACAGAGAAAAGGACTACAACTTCTAGCATGCCCCAGCCAGCATTGCTGGCTGAGGCATGCTGGGAGTTGCAGGCTGCTGGCTGGGGCATGCTGGGAGTTGTAGGCCTTTTCTCTGTCTAAACATGCATAGGATTGCACCCTTATACATATAAATATTTTTAGATGCTTTATGAACAGCAACTGAGGTTGCAGGTTTAGAATATAATAGACATGATGCAAAAGGGGGCAGGGAAAAGGAAAATAAATAAATACAGGTGATAAATTCTTGTTGTCTCCTCTTATCCAAGAGTTAAAGTTATGTAGAGAGCAGTCCCTACTCATCCCTACCCATAATTCAAAGTTCTGGGATTCCCAGGGTAGGCTGTTGTTTCCCAGGATGATGGGCAGCATGTAGAAAGGGACTGGAAAGGGTCCCTGTAACATTATCCAGTTTCCCTTTAGTCAGTAGTTGTGTGGCATAGCACCTGCTGCTCTCAAACATGCTGTGCATAAATATTGTGGTGGTGGCTTTCATTTCCCATTGCACCCAATTTTGACATTTAGAAAAATGAGAGGTGATGAGCACTTGCGTCCTACCTAAGGTGGATTTTCTAGTAGGAAGAACTGCTCAGAGAGTTTCAGCTTCTAATCAGAACACTACTGATGGGATTGCCTTGGATAAACTTACTGTTGCTGGTGCTGAGCTGACTTTCCTTCTAGTACACTGAATCCGATTAATTTATATTCAGCTATTTGCAGAACTTGCATGAGATGCATCACTTGTTCTAATCACTCTGAAAATGGGGTTCTGGCATTTTATTTTATTTTTGGGGTGGGGAGGGTTGGCTTGAAGTAAACTATACATCATTGTGGATGGCAATTTGTCACATTCTTGATCCGCAGAGATCTGTGCTGCTAAACACGCAGGCAAGACAGGATAGCTGGGCATGGCTGGTTTGAACCGAAGCGAGTCATCCGCCACTCACGCTACATTACATCCAGAGCACACTATTTCACAGTACAATGGAAGGGCATGACTGGCAAGATAGCAGCTGGCACATTGGGTTGATTGCTATATGCTGTGGAAAATGCAATGTTTTTGGAGACAACGCTCCTTCTTAGGAATAAACACTGACTGTGCCTAGCTGAGAATTGGCTGCAGTCTATCTATATTTAATCAGCTCGGAGATTCAAAGCATGGGCATCTTGTTTCTAAGTGTAAGGAAAGCAAGAGGTAATATCTGCTGCCAATAGATTAGATGCGGGAGTATATTCCTTTTAACTACACCCACAACCCTTCGGAAGGAAAGCAAGAACCGCTTCCATCTGGCAGGGTCCTCATCAATCTGTTTTAAACTTGGTTTATAATTATCCCTAAACAGATTTCTCAAATTAGGTATAATTTTAACTCCTGCTATCCTCAAATAGAAGAGAGATATGAGGGACATGGGCACCACCTACTGTACAGCTTTGAGAGGCAGTGAAATGAGAGTTATCTCCAGCATGAATTAAGAAACTCAGAACTAAAACACACACACACACCTCTGCTTAGTTAACTGTATCCTTATTAAAAGAGACATAGATTAAGAATCACCTTTCCACAGCTAGGCATTCATCAAGAGTTTCATCAAAATGACAATGGTATTTGGACTCCCAAGAGCCTGACATGCTGAGGTCATTTAGAATACTTTCACTTTTTTTTTTTAAAAAAAAAAGAAGTGTATTGAGTACATAGGGAGCTCAGTGGTAGAGCAGATGTTTGGCATACAGAGGGTTTGAGGTTCAATCCCCAGCATCTCCAGGTACAGTTAGGAGGAATCCTGCCTGAAATCCTGGAGAGCTGCTGCCAGCTCATGTTGACAATATTTGACTAGCTGGACCAATGGTCTGTGTCGTTATGAGGCAGCTTCCTATGTGGCTCCCTTGTACTTTGTGTCATGTAGGTAGGGATAGGGATGGCAGAGAATTCCGCCACAGATCACAGTGAGGCCGAATGCCAGTGCATTCGGCCCCCCGAACTCCGTGGCGGAACAGCCTGCCCCCCCGCCCCCCCATGGATCCCCCCAGGAAGAGACTCACCTGGGGCAGATGTTCCGGGTGGCGGTGGCTCCGGCGGCTGCCGCGGCGGCGGCAGCTGGTCTTCTGACCAGCTGCCACCGCCGCCATTTCCACTCTTGTAAAAAAAGAAAAAAGAAAGAAAAAGAAAGATGTGATAGGCTACGTAAAGATTTACGTAGCCTATCATGACTAAGTTTAAAAAAAAACAACGACGTGATAGGCTACGTAAATCTTTACATAGCCTATCATGGTAGGGTGGGTTAAAAAAAAAATGCATATGCAAATGGCCGTGGCTACGGCCGCTGCCATTTGCATTCCTTATTTTTGCCCTCTTAATCTACATAAATATTTACGTAGACTATGACGGCGAAAATAAAGGGGAACGCAAATATTGTAGCGGGCGCTATTTGCGTCCCTTTTTGATTCGCCATTTACGTAGGCTAAAACGGGGGAATCAAAAATATTTACGTAGGCTAAAACAGGGAATCAAAAAGGGATGCAAATAGCGCCCGCTACGCTATTTGCGTTCCCCTTGATTTTCGCCGTCATAGTCTACGTAAATATTTACGTAGATTAAGAGGGCAAAAATAAGGAACGCAAATGGCAGCAGCCATAGCTGCCACCATTTGCGTACGTGGTTTTTGTTTGTTTGTTTTTTACCCAGAGACCTCCGTGGCCGGAAATCCGGCTGCGGACGGCTCTGTCCTGGCTGGGCCTGGCCAGCTGCTCCGTGGAGCTGCCGCGGAGCACAGCCAGCTGTGGAGGATTCCGAGGGGGAGGAACGGAGCGCCTCCCCCCCCATGAGGATTCCGGGGGGAGGGATGAAACGCCTCACCCCCACACCATCAACATAATCCGTGAACAGGTAAGTGACTTTCATACATTTCGTAGGGATATTGGAGAATTCCACCACGGATTTCAGTGAGGCCGAATGCACTGGCATTTGGCCCCCCGAAATCTGTGGCAGAACGGCCTGCCCCCCGCCCCCCTGTGGATTCCCCCCGGGACAAACATCCCCCTGGGGTGAATGTTCCGGATGGCGGTGGCTCCGGTGGCGGCTCCGGTGGCAGCAGCGGCGGTGGCTGGTCTTTCAACCAGCTGCCACGGCTGCCATTTGCATCCTGGTCTTTGCCATGATAGGCTACGTAAGTATTTACATAGCCTATCATGGCAAGCCAAGCAAAAAAAAAACCCCCGATGTACACAAATGGCGGCTGCTATGATGGCCACCATTTGCGTTCCTGATTTTTAGCCGTTTTAGCCTACGTAAATATTTACATAGCCTATTACAATGAAAACAAGGGGAACGCAAATAGCATAGTGGGCGCTATTTGTGTTCCTTTTTTCCCGCCGTTTTAGCCTATGTAAATATTTTCATAAGCTATTGCGGAGAAAAAAAAAGGGAACGCAAATAGTGCCCACTACGCTATTTGTGTTCCCCTTTTTTTCACCATAATAGCCTACGTAAATATTTACATAAGATAAAACGGCGAAAAATAGGGAACGCAAATGGTGGCAGCCGTAGCTGCCACCATTTGCGTATGCTGTTTTGTTTGTTTGTTTGTTTTTTGCCCAGCCATGATAGGCTACGTAAATACTTATGTAGCCTATCACAGCAGGCTGGCTGGATGCAAATGGCAGCCACTACGGCAGCCACCATTTGCGTCCGCAGCAGCCTGTCCACCGCCAGAACTCTGGCTGCGGACAGCCCTGGCCAGCTGCTTCGCGGAGTGGAGCCGGCCGGGCAGGATTCCGGGGGGGAGGAGCGGATCGCCTCCCGCCCATTAAGGATTCCGGGGGGAGGGATAGAGTGCCTCCCCCCCCACCGCGAATCAATTCCACGAAAAGGTAAGTTACTTTCGTACATCCCTACATGTAGGAACACTGTTAATGTGGGAAAGAATTCAGAAGCTAAAGTGAATTAGCATTCCATAGCTTATTTAACTCAAAGCAGATTTAAAACCCCATGTGTGAAAAGTCCGGGTATTGACAATCATACACACAGGCACACCCCAGTCGAAGTTAAACATTTTTCATTCCCATTCATTTCAGTGGAAGAGATCTAAGGATGTGTTTAATTCTCCCACTAGAACCAGTAGGACTTCAAATGCACAACTTTGGTTGGATTGGGTCATGCCTACAGTCTTCATTTATCTTTCTTTAGAACACCAAGTAATCATCCAGAGGCAGAAACACTAAGGGCCCCTTAATATGTTACAGTGGTTGTCACTATGAAGCTTGACAATTGGATGGAAAGATCTAGGTAACTGACTCTACCCATGTGATCTCAGACTTCCAAAAGATATTTTGTCAGGATGTTAAGAAACCACTGGGAAACGGCATCAATGCTGCTGTGTTAACATACAAAGGGGACCCTGGTGTTCATGACATGATCTTCATATGTGCCTTAGAAATTATCATTTCATTTAGGTTGGAAGCCAAGAATCTTATTAGCACACCTAAGGAATAGGGATGCGTCATGGGGGCCAAATTTTACAATAATGTTCATCCAAAGCACCATGGGTGTAAAGGGCCAGATAGCATCCTGAAAAACTACCTGTATACTACCTCTATTAACATTAGGAAGAAAAATCCTAATGCTCTGCCTTGCCATCAAAGAAAATTTAAGTTTGATTACATGCTTAATAGCAGTATAGTTTATTTAATTGTCCCCAGCATGGTCTTTTATGGAAATATGTTGAATGAACAGGATGTTTTATTTTCTAATAAAAGATCAACAGTTGCTATCACTGCCAGTTCAGGATTGCATGGAGCTAGCTAAATTCCTTCTGCTAGGCTGGATTTGTAACTCATGCCCCAACTGCCTTTTCCAATGATTATCCACTTTTTACATTGATGGATTGGCTCCCTAAGCTTTACAGACTTTTTGCTTAAAGGACTAATCTTATTAGTAGGCTGTGATTACTCCTTAGACACAGCCACATGCTATAGGTGAGGAGGGACTCTTCCCTCCAATAGCCACATGTTATAGGTGAGGAGGGACTCTTTGCTTCTTATCTTGTCCAGGTGCATATTCAAGAAGGGTGATAGGAAATCACTTTCCAGTTATCAACCTTCAAGCTTTATAAATGGCTTGGGGAGGAAAATGTCATGTGAAATATTTGTAACCCTACTTTCCGCACCAGCAAACCCTTCTTGTGGGGGAAACGATGGGACCTGGGTTCAAAAGTGTAGTGGGCTGGATGACGAGTGATAATGCCAAGGACCCAGAAAAGTGTGCAGTACCTCTAGCCCACCAGCCCTGCTTTTCCTGAAAAGATATAAGGGGACTCCAGTAGGAAATATAATAAAATGGGGAAACTTTCTCCAGGATGTATTTAGTGAGAAGGAGACAAGGCTGGAGGAAGCAAACAGAACCATTTTGATAAGTATGAAGGCTCTGTAATCACAGCAGGTCCATTTTGGATCCAGAACTAATCAGGGGTGCTGCATAATCGTTTTCAAATGAAGCAGGAGGCAAACAAAGCAGAGACACAGTGGCTGGAACCAAAGCAGTCGGAAAACACGTTGTTGCTTAATGAAGCTTCATTAGCATTCTAGAAGCTGTTCTTTGCTTTTCTCATGCCTAACTTTGTAATAATTTCCAATGAGCTCTGGAAGATTTTCCTTGTGAGCAGTGGTGGGCAACACAGAGGCCCGATGTGCTCCTCCATCTTCTTCTGCACAGCAGTAAAACAAATTGGTGATTTGCTGCTAAAATTGCTCCTGACCTGAAGCGAAGCAGCAAACCACTGCAAATCCTTAGAGAATTAGCTAACGTTGGCCTTACTAAGGCTCTGTAGCAGTTTGCCCAGGATGTCAACACCAAATTTTGGTGGCAATCTACCACTTTTTTGGCACCACCACCATGCTACCAAATGCAGTGGCAACTGCAATGCTCCTGGATTGCCCAAAGTTGCCCACTCCTGTTTATGAGGCTGAGCCCAGAAATGTAGTAGTGGGTGTGGGGTGTTGTGTGGGGGGCGAGGTGACTGGCTGACAACTCAAATACTGTTCTTGGTGAATATTGGATAACTCCTGATGCCCTGCTTGAATCCATGTAATTTTTTTCAGGGATCTTACAAAAATGTGCATCTACAATCTCTGTGAAATTTATGAAACTACTTAGTTCAAACAACCATATTACTCAAAGTAATATATCTCTTGTCTTTAATTCAGAGACAGCCCTTAATAAAATTTAAACACGTGTACAAGCAAACACTGCCTGTTCAAACTCTGAAACTTTTCTTTCTAGGAATAGCTGAAATTTCTCAGAAAACTTTTTTTCCCCTGAGAATGTTGATTTCCTCCACTCCCAAAAAAGTCCACTTTGTAGAATCATATCTGAATACTCTCCATTATTTTTCTTGTGGCTGTCATCCCCACCACCGTACATTCTTTTTGGCGGTGGCAGCCTCGACAATAGCAGTGATGGCTGGCTGAGCACGCACTCTTCAGCCATGAGAAGGAGCAGTGGGAGCAGCGACAACCTCATAGGAGGCTGGCAGGGCCTTTGCGGCCCCTTGTTTTTTGGGCTGAGGAGTGATGCCAGGCAGCTTGGCAGCTGCTCCTGCATGGGAGCGGCTGCTCATTCCATGTGTAGCCCCAGCTTTGGGGCTGCCCTTTTAAGGGTGGCCGCCATTTGCATCCTGGTCTTTGCCGTGATAGGCAACGTAAGTATTTATGCAGCCTATCATGGCAAGCCAAGCAAAAAAACAAAACAAAAACAGTGTACGCAAATGGCGGCGGCTACGGCGGCCGCCATTTTCATTCCCTATTTTTCGTCGTTTTAGCCTATGTAAATATTTACGTAGGCTATTACAGTGAAAAAAAGGGCAATGCAAATAGTGTAGTGGGCGCTATTTGCATTCCTTATTTTTCTGCCGTTATAGCTTACGTAAATATTTACGTAGGCTAAAATGGTGGTGGGGGGGAAGGAACGCAAATAGCACCCACTATGCTATTTGCGTTCCCCTTTTTTTTCGCCGTAATAGCCTATGTAAATATTTACGTAGGCTAAAACGGCGAAAAATAGGGAATGCAAATGGCAGCCACCGTAGCCGCCACCATTTGCATACGCCGTTTTTGTTTTATTTTTTTGCTTGGCTTGCCATGATAGGCTACGTAAATACTTAATGGTGGCCATGGCAGCCGGTCGAAAGTAGGGATGGACGAACGGGACTTATCTGGTCCCGCAGCTTGCTTCGCGGTGGGGGGGAGATGCTTCGGTTCTCCCCCCCGAAGTTCAGGCGAGGGGGGGGGAGGCGCTCCGCCTCGCCTAGCCGAAATTCAGGCTGGAGGACAAGCGCCCCATCCCTCGCCGCCGAAATTCAGGCCGGGGAAGAGTGCCCCGTCTACCCGGCCACAAAAAAAAAAGTGAAGTAAAAAAACAACAACACACACCCGTGATAGGCTATGTAACGATTTACGTAGAATATCATGGCTAGATTTCCAAAGTCAGCCGTGATAGGCTACGTAAATCGTCACGTAGCCTATCACGGGTGACTTTAAAAAAAAAAAAAGTGCGTACGCAAATGGCGGCACCCCATGGGCGCCGCCATTTGCGTTCCTTATTTGGACAGGGGTAGTCTATGTAAAGATTTATGTAGACTACAGCGAAAATAAGGGCAATGCAAATAGCGTTCCCTTATTTTCGCCATAGTCTACGTAAATTTTTATGTAGAAAACCCCTATCCAAATAAGGAACAAAATGGTGGATGGGGCGCCGCCATTTGCGTACGTGCTTTTTTTTTTTTCATAGTCACCTGTGATAGGCTACGTCACGATTTAGGTAGCCTATCACGGCTGACTTTGGAAATCTAGCCGTGATAGGCTACGTAAATCATCACGTAGCCTATCACGGGTGTGTGTTGTTGTTTTTTACTTTCCTTTTTTATTTTGCAATGGCGGCGGCAGTAGCTGGTCAGATGACCGGCCACTGCCGTTGTCGCCCCCGCCGAAATGCCGCCGAAACGCCGCCTGGACCCGCCGCCAAGAGGGACATTCGCACGAGTTAAGTCCCATCCCGGGGGGGGCGGGGGGCCGGCGGAGAATTTCACCACCAATTTCGGGGGGCCGAATGAGTTGGCATTCAGCCTCCCGGAGATTCGTGGAGAAATTCTCCGCCATCCCTAGCTAGGGATGTACGAAAGTGACTTACTTTAATGAAATTTGATTTGAGGTGGGGGGGAGGCACTCTGTCCCTCTCCCCGAAATTCTGGCTGGGGGGGAGGTGCTCCATCCCTCCCCCCCGAAATTCTGGCAGGGGGGAGGCGCTCTATCCCTCCCCCCTGAAATTCTGGCAGGGGGAGGCGCTCTGTCCCTCCCCCCCCGAATCCTGGCCGGCCGGGTGCGCAAATGGGCGCCGCCATTTGCGTACGCGCATTTTTTCCTCTTTAAATCAGCCATGATAGGCTATGTAAACATGTATGTAGCCTATCACGGCTGACTGCAGGGATGCAAACAGCAGCAGCTACGTAAACATTTACGTAGACTACGGTGAAAATAAGGTGAACGCAAATAGCGTAGCGTCTACTCTATATGCGTTCCCCTTATTTTCGCCGTCTTAGTCTACATAAATGTTTACGTAGACTAAGACATGTCAAAATAAGGAACGCAAATGGCGGTGCCCATGGGCACCGCCATTTGTGTATGCACATTTTTTTCCCCCTTTAAATCAGCCGTGATAGGCTACGTAAACATTTACGTAGCCTATCACGGTATTTTTTTAAAAATTTGGCCGTGATAGGCTATGTAAATCTTTACGTAGCCTATCACGTCTTGTTTTGTTTTTTACTGGAAATGGTGGCAGTGGCAGCCGGTTGGAAGACCAGCCGCCACAGCCACCGCCGCCGCCGAACCGCCACCGAACCGCCACCGGAGCCGCCGCCGCCAGGAGGATTCGCCCAAGGTAAGTCCCGTCCCGGGGGGGCGGGGGGGCAGACCGTTTCGCCACCAATTTCGGGGGGCCAAATGCGCTGGCATTCGGCCTCCCCGAGATTCGTGGCAAAATTCTCTGATATCCCTAATTCAGCCTCACCGAAATCCGTGGCGGAATTCTCCTCCATCCCTACATGAATGGCTGCCCCAGTCTGCGGCCGCCATTTCCCTCCCTACTTTAGCCATGATAGGCTATGTAAGTATTTACATAGCCTATCATGGCAAAGAGCAGGGATGAAAATAGTGTCCGCTACTCCATTTGCATCCCTGCCTTTTGCCGTGATAGGCTACGTAAATATATACGTAGCCTATCCTGGCTAACGCAAGGACACAAATGGTGGCTGCTATGGCGGCCTCCATTTGCAGCCACAGCTTGGCAGTGAACGGAAATCCGGCTGCAGGTGGCCCCGGCCGGTGGCTCTGTGGGCTTGCCGCGGAGCGGAGCCGGCCAGGGAGGATTCCAGAGGGAAGGATGGATCGCCTCCCCCCCACCGCAGATGCCCCGGACTGGAATGGGGTACATAATCTGTACACCCATAATAGATGGGGTGTCCAATGTGCCCTTGCCCATTTGTACAACTCCATTCAACCTTTAGAAGGGAGGTCCTGATTGTTATGGTCTGTAAAGATAGAGGAAGTTTCGAAGGCGGGAGTGGGTAGATGTTCTCTTCCCCCATCTGGTGTATGGAAAGTAGTAGATCAAGGCCACATACAGTGTCGATAAACGAGGACAGGAAGGCTTGCATGGTATTAGCCCTATCCTAAAGGGCCCTTCTTCCCAGTTTGAACTGAGCCCATCATATGGCTTTGTAATGGCCCCATGGCAGAAGGATACAGTGTGCGTTGTAATTTGCATTTTAGAAAGGTTCTGGGTTTCATGTCAGGGCCAGTATTAGACCCACTTTTCTCTGAAATCAGAGATTTATCTACAGTAGGTACATTTGGTTACATTTATATTTAAGGATACAGCTTGCATGTTGTTAAGTCTGCATGTGGCCTTGTTTGTTCTTACTCTGTGAACACTTTCAGAGGGATAGTGCCTACAGGATGCCTGGGTGGTAAGGCAGGTTGACCTATACAGGTGCTCTCGTGATGTCACACTTCCTGCCCATTATGGAGTAGAGGAGTCTGTATTTCACCGGCATAGCTTCTGTCCCATGCTGGCCTTTGGTGGAGGCTGTGTTACCACAAATGGGGGTTAGGCTCCCACACCATTGAGTCTGCCACCCCCTCCCACCCCCCCAGAAGAGGATTTTGTTTGGGTGTCTATTTTTGAAGATTACCAGTGTTTCCTTTTCGGGAACACAAGTTCATCTTCAAGGTAGAGTTGCAGACGTGCTATGATGCCTAGGGGGCGGGGGTTTAGGGTCAATTTACAGGATCATTCGGGGTGTACCACTACATCCAAGGGTTGGCTCTCTGATCTCTCAAGATCCCGTTATTCAAACTTCTCTTATAAGTGGCATCACCTATGCGGGGCCATTCAAAGCTTAAGGTCCATTCTTAAATTCCTTGTGTGTGAAGGGCAGGCCTCCATTCTTGTCATTGAACACAAGACAACTGTGTTAAAACACTGTCCTCCCACAATCCAAATGTTATGGTTTGGGTAGTGGTATTGAATTTCCACCATCCCCTGCATAATACCATTTTCTCACGAGGCATATAAATGTCAGGTAGAATGCCAGTGCCAATGTTTTGTCTAATACCCAGATGTGGGCACTTCCAGAGACCATGCTAAGAGGTTCTCATCGAGTGTCGTGTATTTAGACAGGGTAAGCCATGGTGCACTTCATGACTCACAGGACAAGAGCCTCCTGTACCTGGGTTGATAGGAAGCCCTGGGCTTTTTGCTCTCACATTCAGCTGCAGCAGTTGTAGCCTTCTAGGTAGTTTACAGTTATGGTATTGGCTCCATTCCTTCAGTGGGGGACTTCACTGATCAGCACCCCTTGCTTGTTCTCACTGTTAATTTTCTTTTCAATCTATGGAGTGAACCCATGTGTGTGTTCATGTCGGGACACAGCATGATATTGGGATGGTCGGAGGGCATATAGGTCAGGCTGCAGATCCCAGAGCAGACTGTTCCAGTGTGCATGTGTTAGTGGTTTGACAGACGCAGAATGCAATGAGGGCACCTCTTTCCCACTCCATTCCATCATGGTTTGGTGTATGTTCCCCCTGCAGGTTCTGACACTGCATCTCAGAGGGAACAACCTGTTGGTGTGAAAGGCCAAGACTTCATAGGCTATCGCATGAAAAAACACAGACGCAAATGGCTTAGTTTATTTACGGCTGCATTTAGGTTATATGGCCACAAATGGTGTAGTGGATGCCATTTGTGTCCGGATTCCTTCCTCCTCAGCGATACGGCACAGCTATGGAGGCCATTTTGCTGGCTATATGGAGCCAGCTGGTGGCTCTGCAGAATCACTGCAGAGTGGAGCAGGCCCGCAAGGATTCCAGAAGGAGGAATGGATCACCTCCCCCCCACAGACCCCCCCCCCCGGGACAGAAGGTAGGAGTTTAGTATATCCCTAGTTCTGACCCAGAAGGCGATGGAAAGGGCCCGTCAGAAAGTGGAATGGGAAAATATCCTTCAGGCTATACAAACACAGTGATGGGATCATCACTCATCAGGAAATCAAATGGACAACTACGGAGTTCTACAGATGGGATGGTGTGCACCTGTCTGATGCAGGAAATCACATATTTTTGTCTGATCTGCAAAGGGGTCTGCAGGAAGTTCTGTGCAGGTGGTGGGGGAGTTTGACAAGCAATAGGCTTGTCACTGCTGGTGGTGGCTAGGACAGGCAAAAAGGAGAACGAGCGTAGGGATGGTGAGCATTCAGAGGCACCTTATGGTGACAGGTGACACCTGAGGCCTCCCGAATGGGTTTTGTGGCTTGGCGGGGGGAGAAGGGTTGCCTGGGAGACTGACTGACCTCACTCACCCAGGAACTGTGCGGCCACAGGTGGGAGTGACAGGGGAAGGTCTACCTCCCCCGTAAGGGGCAATCAGAGGGGTGGCAATATAGACATGCCACCCCTCAGGCTGGGTATGTTTTCATCCATAAAGGTGTCAGCTAGCTGCTGGTACAGACAGTGCTCATCCTAGGTTTTTCCCCTTTGCAGATATTTCAATAAATGTGGCCCAATTTCAATCCAAGCTTTGTTGTATGTCTCTTCTAGGGATGTCCAAGAATTACACCACAGACCCCAATGAGGCCGGATTCCAAGAATCTGGCCCCATTGGGGCCCATGGTGGAACAGAGCACTCACCTCTGGCTCCCGTCGGAATCTGTCCAGGTCGGCTCCCTCCCTGCGGCGGTCCTGCAGAGCTGGCTGCCAGCTTCGCAATGCTGGCGATACAGCCAGCTGCCATTGCCATGCCGTATCACTATGTTAAGTATCCGGATGCAAATGGCATATTGGCCACCATTTACAGCTGTAAAGCTGGTGGATTAGCCTAAATGCAGCTGTAAATGGCTGCATTTAGGCTAATCCACCAGCTTTGCGGCCGCAAATGGCTCCCAATCTGCCATTTGTGTCCGGATACTTAACATAGCGATACGGCATGGCAATGGCAGCCAGCCGTATCACCAGCATTGTGGAGCCAGTGGCAGGCTCCGCAGGATCATCGCAGAGTGGAGCCAGCCTGGATGGACTCTGGGGGGAGGGACGGATTGCCTCCCCCCCTGCGGATGTCCCCCCGGACCCAGAGGTAAGGCAATCTGCCCACCCCTAGTCTCTTCACTACCCCATCTCCACTAGCAAATGCCCTATCCCCACATCTGGCTTGTCTGGCCATGGAGGGGGAGCGTTGCAGGCGGGCGGGGTAAAGAGGCGTCACTGGCTGCCATTGAGCAGACCTTCGCAACACTCAAGAGGGGAGGAGCCAGAGGGGTTTTGTTCTCGATCCGCGCCCCTCCCCAAGCAGTCTTTCGCTTGCGTGGCTCCCTCCCACCCTCCCTTAAGCAGTGTGGGTGACAACCAGTTGCCCTTTTTTGGGGGGGCAAGTAGGGATTTTTTGGCTCACAGTCATGTTACTGTATTTTAAATCTCTGCATTGCTGCTAGGTTTTATGCTGGTTGTACTTTTATACTGCATTTTAATGCATTTATCTTTTATATTGTTTTTATGCTGTACTTGAGGTTTTAATTTTTGTGAACTGCCCAGAGAGCTTTGGCTACTGGGCAGTATAGAAATGAAATGAAAATATAAATATAAATAAAAATGGCATACAACAGAACATAAAAACCACAAAACATAATAGAACAGTTCTAAAAACAGAAGATCAAAATTAGCCTGTATGTGTCAATTTTGGTTTTCCCCCGTTTCTCATTTTCCAGTCTTAATTTTGTTTCATCCCAAATTTTGAAAATTTTCCCAATCTTATATTCAGCTCATCTTGAACTTTGAGGTTTTTTTAAGAAAACTACTACTGAGAAGGCTCAATCCATCATCATACCACCAGACGAACTGTTCTTATGTATGGGTTCACAAGTAGAACTAATATCTATCTCAGAGTATGGGCATGTTGGTATGAATTAAGGTGATTGAGTTAACTGGGCCCAAACTATTTAGGGCATTAGAGGTCAATATCAGCCCTTCAAATTGGACTCAGGCACACCAGGTATCCAGTACAACTGGTAGAATATATGTGTCACGTGCCCTGATGCCTAGCACCTACGAGTACTCAAGTGGCCACATTTTTTAAAAAGGCAACATTTTTTAAAAACCAAGTTTCCAATTCTACCTGGATAGGTCATCTCATAAAATTATTTGACATTTTGAACCACTTGTCTTTGCTCTAACTGAATCAGTATGTTAGGAGAAATTCCAATTTCACAGCTACAGCAGCTGGCAGTAAAAAAAGGTAGGACAACTCATTTCCACTCTCTAAGGAATCATCCCACATGGGACATGTGAATAGCCCCTCTTTTATTGAAAAGCAGCATTTGAGGCTATGAGAAGAAGGCAGGTGAAGAAGGAGCTACTAAGCCCTTTCCCCTCCTGCCATTTCTCTTCTCGAAGTCACACATAGTCACTGGAGCTGCTTTCCCCACATCTTTTCCCTTGCAGGGAGAAAAAGCAGTTTGGAAAGAGCCATTTTGACCATACAAACGGTTAAGCAACCACTTCTCCTGTTGTTCCTCCACTGGAACTGGCAGTCTTATTAAAAGAGAAGCAGCAGGAGAGGACTGTTGATGTGTCTCCCATACATCTAGTTTGGTTCTCAATGTGAACAAAATACAGACAACTGCATGATCACTGTTGCATTTCTCAAGTTGCATTTCTCAAGTTGATGATTACTACCCCTGTCTGAGCTCTCCGGGCCCCCACTGAGCCCCTGCCCCTGCTTGCCAGTCCCCAGGCCATGCTCGAGCCCCTCCCATGCTTGGTGAGAAGCTCACAACCACCCTGACAGCCGCGTCAAGCTTTGCAGTCACCATTTTTTGAAAAATAAAATGGCAATTGCAAAAATGTGCATATTTGCATATGTGCAAAAATATGCATTTTCATGCATATTGAAATATGTGCATTTTTGCAATCACCATTTTATTTTTCAAAAAATAGTGACCACAGAGCTTGATGAAGCCACCGGAATAAGTGCAGGCTGCTCGCTGAGCACAAGCAGGGGCTCGGTGAGCAGGGCTCGGGGATGCGGGGGGGGGGGTTCCACCAGATTCCCAGATGGAATTGGGCCCCCGCACCATCCCTAATGATTACACTGCTTTGAACAATTTTCCCACATTGAGAGCTCTGGGTTCCAAAAAGGGCAGGACTTACATAAATTTAAGTACTTTGAACGTAAGACATTGAGAAGAGCCATGCTGGTCACAAAGTGCCCGTAATGCAGAAAAATACAGAAATAATTATGTAAATATTAACATGCATATTTATGTAAGTGTTTACATAATTTACCCCAGTATGAACATTTAGTGTATTGTCCCCTATTCCATTCTACGTTTCCTCAGCAGAAACTTATGGATTTTTCTACAGATTTCTATGCATAAATTTCAGGAAAGTAAAAAACTCATCCAGAAGTCCACGGACTCTGCAGGGCCTGAGGGGGTTGCTCCGCAGCAGATTCCACAGGTTGGATTCTTAGAAATCTGAGCTCATTTTAATCTCTCTTGAATTTCTCCAGCATCCTTACCTGGGTTATAGTATGAAAAGAGAGGGAGAAAAATGTCTCCCTATCTACTTTCTCCACACCGTGCATAATTTTATACCCCTCTATCATATTGTGCATTACTCACTTTTATCCTAAGAAAAACTCAAGGTCCACAGGTGACCTATGTCAAGGCTAAATTACACATAATGTTATTCATGTTTTTTTAAAAAAAATAAAATAAATAAAAATGCTTAAACTGACCACTTTTAGTCTGAACAAAAAGCACCCACCAGAAACATTGAGATTTGGGGATCCATGCCAGTTGGCTACTATTTGCTGTTGAAGGGATTGTTTGCCCTCAGAGTTCTGAATGGAATGGAATCCCTGTCCATTTTGGAATATGGTCATATTTCCCACACTTACTGCCCTCTGCTTCTTCAGTGCACAATGAATGCTCCAGTATATTTGAAGTTGGCATGTGCCAAAGTAGTCACAGGATGAAAAAACAAAGATAGGAAATTGTGTTTACTAAACCCACATCACACCAGCTCAATAGTTGTTTTAAAAGCTTTATTTGGAAAAGGATCTGAATAATAAACTAGCTAAAATTAAAGCCACCTGTTAGTTATTACTGGTGTGTTTGTTTTTTTAAAAAAAGCTTTAAATTTCTTCATAAAAATTATTGAAACAAAAAAAAGTAAGAAGTCACATCTCTTTTGATTAAAAGAATATGGTTAGAACTTTTTTCATATAAACTGCATACATATATACTTTGGTATAGGTAACAATAATATATTTCCACTATATAATGTGTATTGGGGAAAACACATCACTGGTGTAGTAGTCTTTTTGCATGTATCTTGCTCTGGCTTGAGGCCCAGAAACTTTTAGAGGGTAAAATTCATCATTTGGATGGAGGAAAGACAAAATGAGTAGTTCAAGTTTATTATATATATTTTCCCAGTTAAGTGAAAAGTTTTTCAAGGCATTTGGGAATTTCTTGATCCAGATATGCAAAATAATATTTTCAACCTAATCCCAATGTACCATCTAGCTTAAGTTTTATTGTAGATTTAGCCAATACCGTAAGACTTCATTGCGTAGACTCTTTGATTCAATGGAAATTGTAAACATCATTTTGTAGAGAGCTTCAGTGGTAGAGTATTTTGTGTGTCTGTTTGTTTGTTTTCGAGGCAGGTGATACTTTGACTTTTAAAGTAACTCACATATTCCCACTTAATGCTTGTAAAAAGAAAACTCTTGCCCAGCATGATGTGTACACAGATGCTATGAAGTGTGTAAGAGCTGAACAAAAACCTCAAGTCTGTGGACAAATAGTAATGAGTGTTGCAGTGAAAACGATCAGCACTGGAGCCTCATTTTCAATTTACTTTACCTCATGCATTTACATTTATATTAACTCTATGTCTTACATTATTCGGGCATGGGCATCCAACAAAAGTGAACAGCCAAAATCAAAATGCAAAACAAAACAAGAAAGAAAGAAAGAACAGGAAAAGAGAAAAATGAAAAACTATGGAAATATAGGCTTCAATCCTATAGACACTTACCTGAAAGTAAGTCTCATTGAACTCAGTTGAGATTACTTCTGAGTAGACATGCATAAGCTTTCATGATTAGTTAATATGAAAAAAAATCCTACACATACTAAATGGATGTATTGTTCTTGGAAAGGATAAAAACACTGTGTTGCTGTTTAGAAATTGATGCCATATAGAAATCTGCACACCCCCAAGTAGGCCCAGTACACAACTGCTAATATCACTGGAATAAGGAGTCGAAATCTGAATGCTGCCCAAATGTGGTGTGGCTTCATGTATCTGTGATCAAACCTTTCCAAGGATCAGACCTAGTTTTATGAGATGACATCATAGTGGTCACTGGCATTCAGGTCTCTTGCATAAGGACAAGGTCCCACTTGACCTGCAATGACCACTCCAGCTCATGCTGAGAGTAGGGATGTCAGAGAATTCCGCCATGGAGCTTGGTGAAGCCGAATGCCAGTGCATTAGGCCCCCCAAAATCCATGGTGGAACAGCCTGCCACCCCCCCCCCGCAGATCCCCCCCGGGATGGGACTTACCTGGGGCGGATATTCCGGACGGCGGCAGCTCCAGCAGCAGCTGCAGTGGCGGCTGGTCTTCCAACTGGCTGCTGCCGCCGCCGCCATTTGCAGTCTGGGTTTTTTTTTTCTCCATAAACGTGATAGGCTACGTAAAGACTTAGGTAGCCTATCACATCTTGGTTAAAAAAAAAACACGTACGCAAATGGCAGGGGCTATGGCGGCCGCCATTTGCATTCCTTATTAGCCTTCTTAGTCTACGTAAATATTTACATAGACTATTATGGCGAAAATAAAGGGGAACGCAAATAGCGTAGTGGGCACTATTTGCGTGCCTTTTTGATTTGCTGTTTTAGCCTACGTAAATATTTACGTAAGCGAAAACGGTGAATCAAAAGGGAACGCAAATAGCGCCCACTACGCTATTTGCGTTCCCCTTTATTTTTGCCGTAATAGTCTATGTAAATATTTACATAGACTAAGACGGCGAAAAATAAGGAATGGAAATGGTGGCCACTGTAGCCGCTGCCATTTGCGTATACGTCTTTTCTTTTTTTTAACCCAGACGTGATAGGCTACGTAAGTCTTTACATAGCCTATCATGGTTGAATACAGGGACGCAAACAGCAGTGGCTATGGCAGCCGCCATTTGTGTCCCTGCTACCCAGCGGCCGGATGTCCGGTTGCTGGCGGAGACGGCCGGCGGCTCCGTGGAATCCCCGTGGAGCGAAGCCGGCTGGGCAGGACTCCGGGGGGAGGGATGGAGCGCCTGCCCCCCTATCGAGGATTCCAGGGAGAGGGATGGAGCACCTCCCCTCCCCCACCATGAAGCAGATCCGTAAAATGGTAAGTAACTTTCGTAAATCCCTAGCTGAGAGTAGCCAGTATACCAGGGACCTGGGGGAAGAGCTATGCACAAATGGCCTCTTGAAAAATTGTCCACCTTATTTGTGGGCAGAGAAATTTGGGAGACAATTTCACTGAACTTCTCCAGGGGGAGAAATTCTCAACAGTTTCTCACAGATAGGGCTCACCATTAGCATGGATTGTAGCACAGATTCTATCTTTTCTCATAAGGGTTTTTGCTTTGCTTGTTGTGCTGCCAGGGCAATTGGCAACAGCATCAAATGTGTTGGCAGGCTGGCCACCATTTTTCTTCTTGCACAATGGAGGTGTGAGGGGGGCAGTGTTGTGTTTAGCTCCAGGGAAGAGGTGATGCCAATGTTGTGCCTATATCTGTCCTCCAATTTCCTGAAATATTTCTTCCCTCATGGAAGAGACTCCCATTGTTCTGCCTCATTCTCAGGGTGCTTTATAATTTATTGTTATAATGTATTATTATTTATGTATTATTTATTCAGTGTATAAACTGGCTATATACAAAATACTCTTGGCGGTGTACCAAGTTAAAAACAATTTAACAAGAAACCCAACAATAAAAACAATAAAGCATAAAAACAGTATATAACAGTCAACAAATAGGAGTGAGACTTCTATAAAGGGAAGGCCTGTCAGAATAATAGAGTCTTTAATTCCTGCTTAAAAACATTCAAAGAGGTCAGCAGGTGCATTTCAACTGACTGGTCATTCCACACCTGAGGAGCAGCAAAGAAAAAGATCCTCTTGTGTGTAGCTGTTAATATCCCATTAGGAAGCCACAACAGACAACCCTCAGATGAGCTTAGGTAGTGGACTGAGACATAGGGGAGGAGGTGCTTCCTAAGGTAGCTTGGACCTAGACAATGTAAGGCCTTACGGGTAAGAACCAGCACTTTATATTTTGCTCGGAAACAAATTGGCAGCCAGTGTAAAGATTTTAAAACTGGTGTAATATGGTCTTCACGGGATGTCCCATGTTTTTGTGGGCATTTTGTGAGCTAACCTAATCACTGTGAGGCAGACGAGGGTGCTATGGGTGTGCTTTCTTCTATTTCACATCTCCCCATTGCTCTGCAGCCTCTCAGGCCATCTGTGCTTCCTGACCTGAAAAAGGACTATGATCTCATGATGTCTCCCAAGGGCTTTAATTGAAATGTGGGAAGCTGGGGAGGCTACAGGCTGCTGGAGATGACTGTACAATGAAAAACAGGACCCTTGTACTCACTCCTCAGCTACTTCCTAAGAAACCCAAATCAAACCCATGAGAATTCCTCAGGAATGTCCTTCACCGCTGAATTTCTTTTTGAAAGCAATTTCTTTTCTATTTATCAGGTTGAATTAGGGTTGGCGGAGAATTTTTCCCCGAAACTTCGGGGGGCCGAGCGCCAATGTGTTCGGCCCCCCGAACAAGTTTCCGGGAGAAATCCTCCAAACCCCCCCGCCCCCCGCACCCCCCCCCGGGACGGGACTTACCTTCGCCGAATGTCCCTCCTGGCGGCGGGTCTGGCCGGCGGTTCGGCGGGTGTTCGAGCGGGCGGGAGTGGCAGCCGGTCTTTTGACCGGCTGCCGCCGCCGCCATTGCAATCAAAGAAAAAAAAAAACGCCCCCTGATAGGCTACGTGATGATTCACGTAGCCTATCACGGCTAGATTTGCAAAGTCAGCCGTGATAGGCTACGTCAATCGTCACGTAGCCTATCATGGGTGACTTAAAAAAAAAAAAAAAAGAGTGTACGGATAATGGCGGCCCCCATGGGGAGCCGCCATTCCCGTTCCTTATTTGGTCGCTGTAGTCTACATAAAGATTTACGTATACTACGGCGAAAATAAGGGCAACGCTATTTGCGTTGCCCTTATTTTCGCTGTAGTCTACGTAAACATTTACGTAGACTACAGCGACTAAATAAGGAACGCGAATGGCGGCTCCCTATGGGGGCCACCATTAGCGTACGCACTTTTTTTTTTTTAAGTCACCCATGATAGGCTACGTGACGATTGACGTAGCCTATCACGGCTGACTTTGCAGATCTAGCCGTGATAGGCTACGTGAATCGTCATGTAGCCTATCAGGGGGCGTTTTTTTTTTTTCCTTTAACTTTCGCGTTCGCAGCCGGGCGAGGCGGGAAGCCTCCCCCCCGGCCTGAATTTCGGCCGGGACGAGGCGGGAAGCCTCCCCCCCCAGCCTGAACTTCGCGGGGGGACCAGCGAAGCGCCTCCCCCCCACCGCGAACGTCCGACGACAGGTAAGGGACTTTCGTCCACCCCTAGGTTGAATGAGAATGGTTGAAAACAATGTGGGAGAAATTTTCAGCACCTGGGAAATATCAAGCCGCTGGATTTTTCGAAGTGATTCTTGCATGGCCTGAGCTTGTTGTCGTTGTCAGTTGCCACCAGCTGCATCATGCATACCTGACACAGCAACAACATGGTGGGAGCAGGATGCTTGAAGCATAGGATATTTCTGAATCCACTGCAATCCTTATGTGCAGACTGAAATGTAGCTTATGTGAAATCCTTATGTGTGTAACTACCCTTTGGATTTCTCATGTCTCTAAATTTTGATGCAGTTTTCAGATTTAAAAAAAAAAAAGTGCCAAAATGTATTTTAAAATGTGTATTTTACGGGGAAATGCATGTAAAAACATTTGGACAGAGTACATTTAGAAATGCACGCTGTTTTCATTCAAACAGGTATATTTAAATACCCAAATTTATTTTATTTATTTATTACATTTATATCCCACCTTTTTTCTCATAATCCTCCTCCTCCATTTTATCCTCACAACAACAACGCTGTAAGGTAGGCTGGGCTGAGAGGCTGAGAGACTGGCCCAAAGTCACCCAGTGAGCTTCCATGGCCAAGTGGGGAGTAGAACCCAGATCTCCTGACTCCCAGTCCAGCATTCTAGCCACTACACTACACTGGCTCCCAAAGGCAGGAAGAGCTAGGGATACTTGAGGAATTTTATCTTTTTGCTTTCTGTTATGAATATGAACTGACCTGAGCAGCACCTCCTAGACTAATGTGCAGATCAGAACTTCAGTATCCATCAGCTTTCCCACTTTCTGAATGCTCCAATGCATTTCTGAGCTCAAAAACAATATCAAAAATACATTAACCATGTGAGAGAAAATACATTTTAAAAAGCATATTTAAATATGCATTTAAATGCACATTTTGTATGGATTTTTGTTTAAAATCACAGATTAATGAGGAAATTGGTTGGAGCACATTCATGGGTGAACACATGCAAAAGTGGCACAGAGCAGAAATAGACTGATTCATCCATATGTAGAGGGGGAGGACTGCAGACTGAGATAGGAAATTTCAACCTGTCATGATAAATGGACTGATAAGCTAGAATTGTCTGGTCTGGTGTGCTTGTCAGGAGGTTCCAACTAGCTTGGTATTATGCAGTTCCAGCATACCGTCACAAATTGTTTCAGACAGATATAATGCAACACATGGATACAGGCTCTAAGAAGCATGCTGCACAACAGTAATGAAATGGTGTTTCAATAGAATAGCCGGGGGGGGGGGGAAGCCTCCTTTCACAATTTGCAAAGCTACTGGTAGAACTTTTAAGGGCTTCCATTGGTTGCTTGCATTTGACATTTGCAATCACTCTATTAGAAGGACTCCCCTATTAGGATGTATGGATCAGCAGAACTTGTGCTTGCCAACATTCTCCAAATTCTAGGGATGGCAGAGAATTTCTCTCCGAAACTTCGGGGGCCCGAGTGCCAACATGTTCGGCCCCCCAAAGAAGTTTCGGGGAGAAATTCTCCGCACCCCCCACCCCCACCCCCCTCCCCGGGACGGGACTTACCTTTCCCGAATGTCCCTCCCGGCGGCGGGTCCCGGCAGCGGGTCCCGGCGGCGGTTCGTCGGGTCTTCATCAGGGACGGGAGCGGCAGCCGGTCTTTCGACCAGCTGCCGCCGCTGCCATTACAAGAAAAGTTAAAAAAAAAACGCCCCCGTGATAGGCTATGTGACGATTAACGTAGCCTATCACGGCTAGATTTGCAAAGTCAGCCGTGATAGGCTACGTAAATCGTCACGTAGCCTATCATGGGTGACTTTAAAAAAAAAAAAACCGCGTACGGCTAATGGCGGCCCCCATAGGGAGCCGCCATTGACGTTCCTTATTTGGTTGCTGTAGTCCACGTAAAGATTTACGTAGACTACAGCGACCAAATAAGGAACGAGAATGGCGGCTCCCTATGGGGGCCGCCATTTGCGTATGCGCTTTTTTTTTTTTTTAAGTCACCTGTGATAGGCTACATGACGATTTACGTAGCCTATCACAGCTGACTTTGCAGATCTAGCCGTGACAGGCTACGTTAATCGTCACGTAGCCTATCACGGGGGCGTTTTTTTTTTTTTTTACTTTTTATTTCGCGGCCGGGCGAGGCAAGGCGCCTCCTCCCCGGCCTGAATTTCGGCCGGGCGAGGCGGGAAGCCTCCCCCCCGGCCTGAATTTCGGCCGGGCGAGGCAGGAAGCCTCCCCCCCCGGCCTGAACTTCGCGGGGAGAGCAGCGAAGCGCCTCCCCCCCACCGCGAAAAGCTGCGAGACCAGGTAAGTGGCTTTCGTGCACTCCTACCAAATTCCATCTAGAAGCTCGTTCCAGCTTGAGTTCATATCAGATTGCATTTCTGAGCTCAAAAAAGATATCAAAATACATTCATACAAATGTGAGAGTTTTTGTGAACTGCCCAGAGATCTTTGGCTATTGGCAGTATAGAAATGAAATAAATAAATTAAATAAGATTACGAGCTGTTTTGCTGGGTTTTTTGAATGAAAATTTGTGTATTTTTTCATGTGTATTTTTCCAAATGTACACATCAATTGTATGCATATTTGAAATGTACTCATTCTTCTCCCACTGATTAAAGTGTATTTGTGTGCATTTTTCCAAAATACACAGTTTTCATGAGCATTTGTTATACACATGCTGTCAAACGCATGGCTTTTTGTTCCATGAATCACATTGCAAGCTCAGAAATTAACAGACATTGACCTCAGATTGTGTCTGAGTTTGTTCATTCTGGAAGGTGCGAACTGGGTAAATCCTGAGCAAAAATGAATTGAAATTAATTTCTCATACATCCCTATTCCAGCATGGCTTGTACTGAAGAGTAATTCAGTGCAGCGGTTAATGTAGCCCTGAAAGAACCAATCTCCTCTGACAGTGATGCCATTACGGTTAGTCAAAGGTCCAAGGCCACCTGGTAGACAGTTTCTCCCATTCTCTGCAGTGCAAGCCACATTTTTGTAATTTATAAAATCATCAAAATGTGGAGCTGGAAAGGATCTTGGATGTCATCTAGTCCAGCTCTCTGGTCATTGCAGGAATCTTGGAAATAAACCATCCATTACAGATGGGCATCCAGCCTCTGCTTAAATATTTCCTGAAGGAGAAATTTTTCCATTGTGGTACACCTCTCACCATTAGAAAGTTTACCCTAGAGCCTAATGTGTAGCTGAAATTTATTTCCTTGCAATTTCTATCCATTATTTTCTACTCCTGCCCTCTAGAGCAACAGAAAACAAATCCACTCCAACTTCTACATGATAGCCTTTCTGTATACCCACACACACACGCTAAGTAAGCAGCATCTTTTCCAGCATGTTAGAAAAAGGTTTGATTGTCTGGCTAGTAGTCCCTTCCTTGGCTTGCCTTTTCTCCCTATGAGAAACAACAGCATTCTAGGTACTTCAGAGTTGGGGCAGCTTCAGCCAGAATAGGCAGCAGGTAAACAGGCACATCAGTGAGGCCCAGGAGTATATATATCCCTACAGCCATGCCTCTGCCCTGTTCACACGGCTAGGGATGGCGGAGAATTCCACCACGGATCTCAGTGAGGCCGAATGCCAGTGCATTCGACCCCCCCAAAATCCGTGGCGGAACGAAGCCCCCCTGCCCCACCACCCTGAGAAAGGCGCGCGAAACAGAACCTACCTGGTGCCGTTTGCACTGCTTTACAAATGGCGGCCGCGTCTGCGGCCGCCGTTTGCTTCATGATTTTCCCCGTGATATTCGCTTCACGATTTTTCCCGTGACTTACATATTTATGTAGCTAATGCAGGGACACCATTTGCGTCCCTGCAGAGGCCGTGATAGGCTACGTAAATATTTGCATAGCCTATCACAGGAAAAAAAAGGGAACTCAAATGGCGGCCGCCGTAGCCACCACCATTTGCGTTCCGTTTTTTTCGCCGTGATAGGCTATGTAAATATTTACGTAGCCTATCACAGCAAAAAAAGGAATGCAAATGGTGGCAGCTATGGCAGCTGCCATTTGCTTCCCTGCACAGCCCAGCAGCAGCTGGATGTCGCTGCGGGCAGCCCCGGACGGCGGCTCCACAGAGTCACCGTGGAGCGGAGCTGGCCAGCAAGGACTTCGGCGGGAGGGATGGAATGCCTCCCGCCCACCACGGATGTTACGAAACAAAACAGGTAAGTCGTTTTGTACATCCCTATACACAGCTCACCATATCTGAGCACCTGACTTTTGTCATATAGCACTACAGACCTTCAGTAGAGCACATATTTGATATCTTTTTTGATGGTGTCTTCATTTTCACCAATTTTCACCAAGCAAGGAGACACAAAATTCATTGAGTCCAGGACTTACATTTCCTTCCAGCATCACTGGCCTCTGATAATCCTTGTGCAATAAATTTTAAAGACAAGTCCAATGAACTGAACTTAAATATAGTAGGAAAATGCAGACCCAACAGAGATTTCTTTGATGGGTATCACTGGAGGATTATCCCATTCTTCTCCCTGGAGTCTTGCAGCTCTACAGCATTGTACCTTTAATATGTTCTGATGATATTCATGTCTCACTGAGCTGAAGACAGCACTGGAGAAGCTGAATTCCCACCACTAATATCCAAGCTGAATTAACAAAGAAGCAGTGATGCATCTTGTAGTAGTGCATCCATAGAGAACCGCTTTCTTTAAGTATTATTTGTGCTGGCCTTTGCATTTGAAGTCCCCTTTTTCAGTTTCAATTTGCCAACACCCCAATCATTGTGTTGCAAAAAAGCAGGGTTAGCCCATTCATTTTCACAGGGTCATTTTTGTAGCACATAATGAAACTGCTGCTTTAGGCCCACTCTGCAGTATAATCTATAAAATTAACCCAAAATCTGAAGTTAGGGACATAGGAAGGTGCATTATACGAAGTCAGACCCTTGGTCCATTTAGCTGATTATTGTCGACACTGACTGGCAGCAGCTCTCCAGGGTGTCAGGCAGGACTCCTTCCTAGCCCAACTCAAGATGCCGGGGTTTGAACCTGGCACCTTCTGCATGAAAAGTCTCTCCCCAGGTTTTCTGTTCATATTTAAGATGTGCTGCTTTTCATGTTTAGATACCCAGGTGCAAAAAGCAGCCCTTCCATTGGATTTTATTATCTTTCGCCACAGTTTCAGGTGTACAGCCAGCTTCATGGTATGTACAGAGATTTTAATAAACCCCTTTTTGTTAGATTCAGATTTTGTATCAAAGCATTATTTATTGCTCATAAGAGGAAAGAAATGATTGCATTCCACTAGGATGGCAAAATCTCTTTGCCTACAAGCTAAACAGAATAACAGCATTGCAAGCTTCCTTACATCATCCTGTTGACATGACTCAATTCTGCTTGAAGGGTTAAAGGCCAGGCCAGCCGAGCTGCTTTCTGACTGAGCCTTCCTTCATTTCTCATGCATTCCTTATTATTTAAGTGCCAAGAGGGTTCTAAGCAACAAGGATCTGATGACGACATGCACTGGTTCAGTAAAGGCAGCAACCTCATTTAACATGGGTCAAAGAGGAGAAGGACAGGGAGATGGAAGAGAGATGTATAAGACTCCTCTCTCAAGGATGTGGGGATCATAGAATCATAGAATAGTAGGGTTGGAACTTGGAAGGTGCCTACAAGGCCATCGAGTCCAACCCCCTGCTCAATGCAGGAATCCAAGTCAGAGCATCCCTGACAAATGGCTGTCCAGCCTCGTCTTGAAGGCCTCCAGTGTGGGAGAGCCCACCACCT
The DNA here is from genome assembly GCF_057233095.1 of Heloderma suspectum. Lineage (NCBI taxonomy): Eukaryota > Metazoa > Chordata > Lepidosauria > Squamata > Helodermatidae > Heloderma > Heloderma suspectum. The sequence continues at coordinate 52,671,094 of NC_139460.1, read as the reverse complement.
CCCCAGGTAATTGGTTCCATTGTCGTATTGCTCTTACAGTCAGGATGTTTTTCCTGATGTTCAGCTGGAATCTGGCTTCCTGCAACTTGAGCCCATTCTTCCGTGTCCTGCACTCTGGGATGATCAAGAAGAGATCCTGGCCTTCTTCTCTGTGACAACCTTTCAAGTACTTGAAGAGTGCTATCATATCTCCCCTCAGTCTTCTCTTCTCAAGGCTAAACATGCCCAGTTCTTTCAGTCTCTCTTCATAGGGCTTTGCTTCCAGTCCCCTGATCATCTTTGTTGCCCTCCTCTGAACCCTCTCCAGTTTGTCTGCATCCTTCTTCAAGTGTGGTGCCCAGAACTGGACACAGTACTCCAGATGAGGCCTAACCAGTGCTGAGTAGAGGGGAACTAGTACTTCCCGAGATTTGGAAGCGATGCTTCTATGAATGCAGCCCAAAATAGCATTTGCCTTTTTTGCAGCCACATCACATTGTTGGCTCATATTCAGCTTGTGATCGACAACAATTCCAAGATCCTTCTCGCTTGTAGTGTGGTTGAGCCACGTATCCCCCATCTAATTGGCTGTCTAGCTGCAAATGTAGGGCAGGAGAAGCACGGAGCGAATGCTCTAAGGGTGATAGCAAACGTAAGTGCACTGAGGGCCCTGGTAGGTGAGGGCAGAGGTAAAGCCCTGTGTAGAAGGAGAAAGTATATCGAAGGATCGTGCCAAAGGTTTGCACAGGACTATTTGCAGTAAGGGAAAACTATGAACCAGAACTGTGAACCAGAACTATGTGCAGTTCTGGTCACCACACCTAAAAAAAGGATATCGTTGACTGGAAAAAGTACATCAAAGGGCAACTAAAATGATCAAGGGGCTGAAGCATCTCCCCTATGAGGGAAGGGTACAACAGCTGGGCTTGTTTAGCTTGGGAAAAAAGGAGGGTAAGAGCAGACATGATAGAGGTGTACAAAATTATGCATGGTGTGGAGAATGTGGACAGGGAGAGGTTTTTCTCTCAAAATACTAGAACCCGGGGTCATCCCATGAAGCTGATTAGTGGGCGATTGAGGACAGATAAAAGGAAGGACTTCTCCACACAGCGCATAGTTAAACTGTGGAATTCACTACCTCAGGATGTAGTGATAGCCACCAACTTGGATACACACAAATGAGTTGCTACAAGGATTGGGTGTTTAATTTTGTTGCGTGAGTAAAAGGATATCTGAACTCCTGCTTCCTTAATTTTATGTGCTTGAAAGCATCGTGACAACATTTCTTTTAATTAACTATCCAAGTAACGACTGTTTAAAAACACACACACCATGAACATACATCATTATCTAAATACCAAATAATACTACAATAAATACACAATTATTCCAAACATGTCTGCAAGCTGTGACATTTGAAAAAATGGAATTAGGAAAACACCAAGGATAACATTTAACTTTCTCCAAACCATGTATCTTATTTTAGGTTTAAGAAAATTCAATTAACTTTCCTCCATTAAAAAAAAAAAAAAAATCTAGTGAAACTACATTTTCATGTTTCAGTTCAAATTAGCTCCGTAATGGATCAGATGTGTCTGTTACATACAGCCAGAGAAATCATTTGAAGTGGAATGTACTGGAACCTGTAAGTTCACTGACTATTGCAAGATTTTCAGACCAATATTTCTTCCATCAGAACATCTCAATAATCAGTCTAAGACAGGGATGGAACCTCAGGCCTGAGGGCAAAATCCAGCCTTCTGGGATTTTCCAGATGGCCACTCCCCCTTCCCCTGGCCCCATCCCCTTTCCCCCAACCATTGATCATTTGGTGGTTTCCTGGCTTTAGGGCATTTTTTCCCCCATTCTAAAAGGCTGAAATGCTTCTCCTAAGCTTGGTTACTGGCAGTCAGAGCTGGAGGGAGCAATCCTATGAGGACAGGCAGCTGCCTCTCAACTCGGAGGTAACTGCCTATCCAATGAATGCAGGGTGGGCAGAGCGTGGAGGAGATCTTCTCCTCTGTGTTCTGCCTGCCCTGCATTCATGGCTAGATGGCCGATTTTGGCTGTCTAGACATGGGACGTCGGAGCAGCGGGGGGGGGGTGTACGACACAGAGGAATCATCATACTAGCACTTCCACACTCTTTGCCCCTTTCCGCCCCTTGGAACGCCCCCTTTCCTCCTGATCCATTCCGCTCTTCTGAGCCTGGACCCTGGGGACGATCCGCGCCACCTATGAGGCGGCGGGGGAGGGAGTGGGGAGGTGGTTTTCCAGGAACTGACCTCAGAGCATGGGCTCCAAGGTCAGTTCCTGGAAACTGAGCAATCCTATGGCTGTCTAGTCACTGTCCAGCAGCCATAGGATTACGCCCTTAAACAACAATATGCTGACATTATTTCTATTTTGGGCCCACCCCTTTTGCTTTTGGTCCCACCCCTTGCCTGTGCCTCCGCCCACCACTGGGCTGCAGCTCCCAAGGACTTCTCCAAAGCTGAATTCTAGGTCTGAAAGGGGTCCTCCCTCCCTGATCTCATTCCAACATTTGGTTACTCTTTGGTGTGACCAAGGAACAGTACTAAACACGTTGCTTTTCAGACAGGAGCAGAAAGAAACAGATTTGATTCTTAATGGCTGAGGTCACTACAGGCAGGAATCAGGTTCAGCACATTTATGCACATGTACACATACACACACATCACAGTGTACTTTTTAAAAATGTGTCCTATACAAATTCATTGCTAAGGGAGCAAAGCCCTGAATTTGGGGGACAACATTGTGATGGATGCCAAAACTGGCTCCTACTCCTGACATTGTTGCCAATTATCTTTATCTTCTTCTTGAAGGCAGTTGTGTGTGGCAGCTGGTCCATCTGCACAAGGGCAGGGAGAAGGGAGAACAAACAAGATAGAGCCCTGGTTGCATTTGCATTTTGCCCAAGCCACACCTTGTATTGGCTTCAGCTTTTAATAGAATTTTGGCAGGGGCACAGGGCATGGATCCACTAATGGAGCAGCCTGCTGGCTGCCCGATCCCTTCATCCTGGCCTGCAGACCAGGTCTCAGTGGGGCGTCAGGAGTCAGGTGCCCATATCAGAGGCCCACCTGGTGCCAACACTGTCACCTCTCCGGTGCCAGGTAAAAACTGCCTCTTCTCCCAGTATACAATGAGTTTTAATTACATCTTGGATTTTCTTTGGCTGATTATTTAAAAATTGTTTTTAGATATGTGTTGTCCGTCTGTGTGTCCATAGAATCATAAGAGTCATAGAATAGTAGGGTTGGAAGGGGCTTACAAGGACATCTAGTCCAACCCCCTGCTCAATGCAGGAATCAAAGTCAGAGCATCCCTGAGAGGTGACTGTCCAGCCTCATCTTGAATACCTCCAGTGTGGGAGAGCCCACCACCTCCCTACGTAATTGGTTCCATTGTCGTATTGCTCTAACAGTCAGGAAGCTTTTCCTGATGTTCAGCCGGAATCTGGCTTCCTGTCACTTGAGCCCATTATTCTGTGACCTGCACTCTGGGATGATCGAGAAGAGATCCTGGCCTTCCTTTCTGTGACACCCTTTCAAGTACATGAAGAGTGCTATCATATCTCCCCTCAGTCTTCTCTCCTCAAGGCTAAACATGCCTAGTTCTTCGTAGGACTTTATTTCCAGTCCCCTGATCATCTTTGTTGCCCTCCTCTGAACCCTCTCCAGTTTGTCTGCATCCTTCTTAAAGTGCGGTGCCCAGAACTGGACACAGTACTCCAGATGAGGCCTAACCAGTGCTGAGTAGAGGGGAACTAGTACTTCCCAGGATTTGGAAGCTATGCTTCTATGAATGCAGCCCCAAATAGCATTGGCCTTTTTTGCAGCCACATCACATTGTTGGCTCATATTCAGCTTGTGATCGACAACAATTCCAGGATCCTTCTCGCTTGTAGTGTTGTTGAGCCATGTATCCCCCATCTTGTAACTGTGCATTTGGTTTCTTTTTCCTAGGTGCAGAACTTGGCATTTATCCCTATTAAATTTTATTCTGTTCTTTTCTGTCTATATGTTTTTAATGCAAATGCTTCTCCTTTTTTGTATGTTGTGTAATGTATTTTAATGGTTTTTAGTTTTTGTAAACTGCCTGGACAGCTTCGGCTATGGGGCAGTATAGAAATATAATAAACAAATGAAATTGACATGGTGGAGACTGTTAAAGTGAGCCCCTTATCTGCCACCCTGGTTCATGGCAGGATTGTTGTCCATCACTGGGCTGACTCTTGATGCCCATGCCCCCCTCCAAGGTCTCTTATGGGGACCCCCTCATGGGAGAATGGGGATCCCAATCTCACTCCCCCTTACTGATGGATCCAGCCCAATGCCTTCCATGCTGACAAAGTTGTGATGAAGAATTGCATGCCTTTGCAACTGACCTACCCTTGATACTTGCTCTGCCACACAGCACTCTGTTCCTTCCTGTGCTCTACTGGCTCTTGCTGACAGGACAGAGGTCAGGAATGAGGTGGGGCTTACAGTATTTTTCTTCCATCCATGGACAGAAGAAAGATCACTCCCTCCCATTGGCCTGTTTCCTAGGGACAGGGGGATGGGGGGAGCTAGAAGGGCTTAAAATCCCTTGGATCCTCGGCGTTTCACTTCCTACCCTGAGCATGTCCTCAAAATGTGCATTTCCTCCCTCTACATGTTCAGACCTCATCTGGCTTGTGCTCAGACTACACCTCGGCCTTGTACTCAGTCTTTTAGGCAGGTTATTTGTCCTTTGCCATGGCTCCTATGGCAGTCATTTCGTTCCCATATAATCTCATGGCCCCCGGGACACTATCTAGGTACCATAGGATTGCTCTCTACATCTCCAAAGACTGAAATCCATGAGTTAACTAATGCTGCTTCAGACCTTCTAGATAAATCTGCCCAACATTGCATATATGTGTATATCTGCTTAGATATACACATATATACAAGAAGTGCTGTGGATCACCCATATACCCTAGTTTCACAGTGCTATTGTGTGTCTATGGGCAAGCACTGCCAGTCACCATATTTTTTAAAAAATATGCTTATTGGGACAGAGACGAACAGGCCCAGGTACATTGTGGGCTGTTTACCAAGCGCGCCGGGGGGGGGGGGGGCTCAACTGCAGCCTGGAGGGCCAGCGAGTGGAGGGAGAGATGAGGGAATCCATTTTCTCCCAGACAAGTTGCTGATACTAGGGATGTACGAAAGGGACTTACCTTGTCCCGCAGCTTTTTTCGCGGTGGGGGGGAGGCGCTTCGCTTCTCCCCCCGAAGTTCATGCAAGGGGGGGTGTCTTCCCGCCTCGCCTGGCTGAAATTCAGGCCGGGGGGGAGGCTTCATGCCTCGCCCGGCCGAAATTCAGGCCAGGGAGAAGTGCCCCGTCTCCCCGGCCGCGAGCTTCAAAAGAAAAGTAAAAAAAAAAAGCCCCATGATAGGCTACGTAACGATTTACGTAGCCTATCACGGCTAGATCTGCAAAGTCAGCCGTGATAGGCTACGTTAATCGTCACGTAGCCTATTACGGGTGACTTTAAAAAAAAAAAATATCGCGTACGCTAATGGCGGCCCCCATAGGGAGCCACCATTCGCGTTCCTTATTTGGTCCCTGTAGTCTACGTAAAGATTTACATAGACTACGGTGAAAATAAGGGCAACGCTATTTGCGTTTGTCACAGGGGCATTTTTTGTTTTTTTACTTTGCTTGTAATGGGGGCGGCGGCAGCCGGTCAAAAGACCGGCTGCCGCCCCCGCCCCTGATGAAGACCTGCCAAACTGCCGCCGGGACCCGCCACCAGGAGGGACATTCGTGAAAGGTAAGTCCCATCCTGGGGGGGGCAGGGGGGGCACGGAGAAGTTCTCCCCGAACAACCTTCGGAGGACCGAATGCATTGGGCCTCGGCCCCCCGAAGTTTCGGGGAGAAATTCTCCCCCATCCCTATGGAGACCTGGATCTCTGTCCCGTGGCTGTCTGAGTTGGACAGGATGGTGGGGTTGGTGTATCCCTCAACTCAGCCTCCGAGACCGTAGAGGCCTATTCCACAGTAGCTGTGTGTGTGGTGGGGACAACACGAATAGGAGAATCCAGTAAAGGAGGAGGAGGTGGGAGATCCCGCTCCTTTTCATGTTGTTTGGAGGATTTCTTTTTCCTCTTCTTTTTCGGTGCATCTGTCGCCAGTTTAGGGCATTTTGCCCATTTTGAGAGCTTTTTGCCACCAAAATGGCCAAACACCTTCCCGGAGTAGGTGGGTCTATTTGTACTGGCTCAGTGGTGAGCCGGGGGGGGGGGAGACTGGGTTGCAATGACTGCTTCTGTACTTGTAGAATGGGCTGTGGAGGGCTGGTCCCTGGGTGTTTGCACCTTAGGCATGTCAACCGCCTGAAGGACCCGTTGCCACAGGATCGCTTTAATTGATCAGACCTGTTCTTGCTAGCCTATTTTGATAGTGATTGGCAGTGGTGGTAAGTTTCAACCTTGTGGGATTCCCCCAAGCAAAGAAGACATACGGAGTGGCTGTCTGAAAAGGGCATCTTACTGCCACATGCTGTGCACCTTCTAAATGGAGGCTTTGGGGTGATAGGCCGAGGAAGAAAAATCGTGTTGCCGCTGAGGCTAACGATGCTCCCCAACACCACCAACAATCTCTCTCTCTCTCTCTCTCCCCCCCCCACCTCTTTTTTGTTTTGAAGATAAAGAAGAAAAATAAGATGAAGGAAGAAACGAGGTTTAGATAAGATAAGAGAGAAATACAGCATGACAGAATGTCGGAAGAAGTTCCCCACAAAGTAACACTAAGGCGGTCGAAAAGGAACTGAGGGGAAGGGGGGAATCCATGCTATATATGCCAGAGATGGTGGGGGAGGGGTTCCCGCCAATAAAACTATGCAGCTTAGAAGTTTCCCGAATGAGTCTCCATGCAGGCACAGAGTCCATATGTGTGATGCACAGAAACCACACAGGAGGTTTTATCGCCAGGCCAGGAGAGCCCTGCCTCCTCAATTGCTGCAACAGTTTTTTGTTCACTTGTTTTCTTGAGGCCAGTGCTCTCTCTTGCAGTTGCTGACTTCTTCTGGGTGGTGAAGGCCAGAGGAGTGAGGAGCTGGTTGGGAAATGCTCCACAGGGCTCCCTGTTTACTGGCGGAGTCCAAGGTCCACTCCTCAGAGTCAGAGGGCAGCAGTGCCTCCTGGTTCACTCCTCTGGGACCCTTCCTGGGTCCTCCCTCCTGGGATCAACTGGGCAGAGGGTGGGAGTCAATGTGGAGGACCCCACTTGTGAAGTTCCAAGAACTGCTTCTGACTCCTCCTGACAAAAAGGTATAATTCAAAAAATCATCAAATATCTATCAGTCCACCAACCTTCTGGAACAGATGACAGAAGGCAGAAGGGGCTGCAGGGGGAGGGGGTTATCCATGTCACCAGCAGTGTCTATTCCACTGGCAGACAGACTCCATTTTTGTCTTTATGTCCAACAAATTATTTGTAATCAAGATGCATGATAGGCAGTAGAGGCTGGTGGCGCTGTTTTCAGTGGTTCTGTGAATCAATCTGGGTTTCAGTCAGAACCAACCAGAACTCTAGAGGAGCTATACAAGTTACTGAACCTATTTTGGGGATAGGGTTCAGCACCTTGGATAGCTCCTTTAGAGTTCTAGCTAATTCTGACTGAAACCCAGAATGGATTCACAGCCCCACTGACATCAGAGCCACCAGCCTCCACTGATAATAGGCTTAATGCCTGAAATATGACCTCTAAAAGTTGCTGCAGTTTCAAACAAAAATGAAGACAGTAAAGAACAGGGTAAATTGTTATTCTACTGAGCAATTTCTGTGAGTCTTACTAGCTTGTTTTACTCACCAAAAAAAAAAAAAAAACCCCAATGCTTTGGTAGTGTAGCGTCAAGACAGCTATGAGACCACAAGATGGATTCTGGTCTGTCAGAGACATCCAGAAATGATGAGACATGTTAAATGCTAACTGGAGGGACATTTATATCAGTGATGAAAGAAGCAGAAAGGACACAGATTCAAGAACACATCTATAGAGTTGTCATTTAGAAAAACACACATTTCCAGTGTAAACAGAAAACCACACTTTCACCTTCCAGTTTTTTTACCTCCAGCTGCTTGTTCCCCCAAATCTATTCAAGAATTGTTGTTTAATGAAATCACAATAAATAGAAAATGGTTTGAGGGCACAGCAGTCTGCTTAGTCTTAAAGCTAAGCACGTCTCAGCCTGCTCTGTGCTTGGATGGAAGTCTGCCTGGGAGCCCCATGTGATCTGGCCTTAACTACCAAAAGGAAGATGGTATATAAGGATAAAAGAAGTAAGCAATACATCTTAATCGACATCTGGCGCCAAGTCATTGACTGGGTTTTAAGCATCTCTTTTTCAAAATTGATAGCAGTTGCTGTTCCATATTCAGTAGTTTGTGATCCTCCAGTGGGGGTGATCCTCCTTCACCAGCATGTCTGCATGCATGGAAATTGGGGACTAGGGATGGGCAGTGGAGGCTGTTGGCTCTGATGTCTGTGGGGTGGTGAATCCGGTCTGGGTTTCAGACAGACCTCTGAAAGAGAGTTCTGACGGAAACCTGGAGTAGATTCATTGCCCCACTGTCAATGGAGTCACCAGCCTCCACTGTGGATGGGAGAAAATTCCAAAGTCTCCTGCATGCCCCACAATAGGAAAGAAACTATGCCAGCCATAGAGCTGGTGTAAGAAAATGGGGGAGAGGATTGTTCCACCACTTTCTGCCCTGGGCTGGTGTGGGTTCTGTGTCATCGACCTTCTCCACCCAACCGCCATGGGATCATTCTGTCCAATTGCAAGCATATGCACACTTACATGGGTGTAAATCCCATGATGGACTTACTTCTAAGTAAAAAAATAATAATAAAATGCATAGAATTGTGCTGTAAGTCATAAATCATAGAGAATTGCAGTTTAATCCTACTAAAAGAATGGCTGGCTCGGCAATGCAATATTACATTAACAGAAACACGTAGATCTTGCACATTCCATGGATGTAGTTGATGTGCAATAGCCATAATTAGAAAGTTTGATCAACCCCTGGGAGAAAAGATCATTAAGCTGCAGTGCCCAAAAGGGAATGAAACATGTCAGTGTCTTCTCTGATTACAGCCACCCTCCAAAACAATAAATCCCCTGCAAATGAAAATGGCTGCAATTTTTGTGCTAAACCAAACCTAACACTGCAAAAGGGGGGAAAGCCACTGGTAAATTAAACTGAAAAGGATTTTGCTTCCCAACTGAGCACTGAAAAGGATTTTGCTTCCCAAGTAATGAGAAAAACTCAAGTTGCAGCAGCTATTTACACAGGAGGCCCCAAAATACAATAGTCTGTGGATACAAGAACAGCTATCAACATTTTAGGTGAAATAACCCATAGATGCCTAAAGGAAGTCCAGCATTTGAACACACAAACCATGTGGTATATGCATATGGGTCCCAGGAGAAAGTACAACTTAAAAACAAATTCTTTATTGTGGTAAAATATTAAAAAGAAACAAAAACACACACACGCTGAGAATATTATAACTTCTTATGTAGGTGAAGGGAATTCAGGCACACTATTAGGCTATGAAGCAGCCGCTGGTCTGACCAACAAAGTAAACAACAGCATGTCAAAAGAGTTATGCAAAGAATATGCTGACAGATTTCAAGGACTTGGGAAAGTTGGCGATTGATGACTAAGTGAAGGCAGTTATACAGCCAGATAGAGGCATAACATTTTATTAGTTTGTTTGTTTGTTTGTTTGTTCAAAATATTTCTTGGCCGCCTTTCAGGGAAGAAGCCCTCCAAGGCAGCTTACAACAATAAAACACATAAAAACAATTAAAATATTAAAGTGGTTTAAAAAAGGCATGGGAGGGGAGGGAGTGGAAGTAGAACTACAACCCAAAGCAGTAGAGCATTGAGGGACCATGAGAGTTACTTATAGTTGCAGTCCGTACCCATCAAAGCCCCGAGAAATAGGTGCCCGTGGATAAGTAATCAGCCAGCTGAGCGGGACATGTCACATCAATAACAGTTGATTTGAGCCTATATGCCAGCTGTGCAGAGGGAGGGATGGACTCACCCTACTCGTGGGGCCACGCGACCTTCGTTGTGGCCCAGTGAGTGCCTGACTAAGCTGCAGGGCCACCCATCCTTCCTAGTGAGCAGCCATTGTGTGCAACGATTATGGCTCAGGCACTTTCGTGTAGGTAATCCTGCTCATGTGGTAGCCGTAAAGGCTCATTTTACGCAACATCACAGGCATGAATGCTACATTCATGCCTGTAATGTTGTGTAAATTGGGCATTTACCGCCACCAAGTACACAACACTACCTGCCTGGAAGCACCCAAGCCGCCATTGCTGTACACAATAGCGGCTCAGTAGGGCGGACGGGCAGCTACCGGGTGCTCACCAAGCCACACGGTGCTCACTGAGCAGGTCCGCAAATGTCCCATGGTTTGGCAAGCGGGCCTGGGAGGGAGGGTGAGGGAGAGTCCATTGGACTCCATCACCATCACCACCACCACCTGTGGACTTTTGCAACATCCCTGGCTGTGTACGAGTATCCTCCAAACTCAGCCTATTTATTTATTGCATTTATACCCCGCCTTTTTTCCTCTTGCAAGGAACCCAAGGCGGCTTACATTATCCTCCTCCTCTCCATTTTATCCTCACAACAACAACCCTGTGAGATGGGTTGGGCTGAGAGTCTGTGACTGGCCCAAAGTCACCCAGTGAGCTTCCATGGCCGAGCGGGGACTAGAACCCGGATCTCCCAGCTCCTAGTCCAACACTCTTGCCACAAGAGCCTAAATACAAGGATATCACCAGCTAGAGCCAGATCTCAGTTCCAGATTCATTGGTGCATTTCCCACTCATGTTGGTCTTTAAAAAGGTATGGGACACCATTTTGGTATCTGAGTAGCAGCAGTGTGATTTGTGAATCATTGTCAAGAATCCTTGGAGCAGTGAAAGCTGGTGGCTCTGATTTTGGTGGGGGTGCTGAATACATTCTGGGTTTCAGTCAGAACCAGACAGAAGTAGAGATGGCAGAGAATTCCACCATGGATCCCCCGAAATCTGTGGCGGAACGGCCTGGCCCCCCGTTCCCCCGTGGATCCCCCCTGGGACGAGACTTACCTGGGGCGGATCTTCCGGGCGGCGGCAGCTGCGGTGCTTGGTCTTCCGACAGGGTGCCGCCACTGCCATTTGCAGTGGGTTTTTTTACATAGACGTGATAGGCTATGTAAGTTTTTATGTAGCCTAAAACGACTGGGTTAAAAAAAAAAAAAAAGGTGTATGCAAATGGCGGCTGCTACGGCCGATGCCATTTGCGTTCCTTATTTTGGGCCGCCTTAGTCTACGTAAATAATTACGTAGACTAAGACGGCGAAAATAAGGGGAACGTAAATAGTGTCCACTACGCTATTTGTGTTCCCTTTATTTTCTCTGTCTTAGTCTACGTAAATATTTACGTAGATTAAGACAGCAAAAATAAGGAACGCAAATGGCGGCTGCCGTAGCCGCTGCCATTTGCATACGCAGTTCCCCCCCCCAAGCCCTCCGTGGCCGGAAATCCAGCTGCAGACGGCTCTGGCCTGGCTGGGCCTGGCCAGCTGCTCCACGGAGCTGCTACAGAGCACAGCCGGCCGCGGAGGATTCCGGGGGGGAGGAACGGAGCGCCTCCCCCCCTGTCCAGGATTCCATGGGGAGGAACAGAAAGCCTCCCCCCCACCATCAACATAATCCGTGAAAGGTAAGTGACTTTCGTACATCCCTAGACAGAAGTCCAAAGGTGCTGAAGCCTATCCCCCAAATAGTTTCAGTACCTTGTATATCTATTTTTGAGTTCTAGCTGGTTCTAATTGAAACCCAGGATGGATTCATAGCCCCACCAGAATTGTAGCCACAGGCCTCCACTGCCTTGGAGTAAAAGAAATCAGTGTTCACATCACTGTATATGGCACTTCTCAAGAGCAACAGGACTCTTACCTAAAAGCAGTATTTGAGCAATGGAAAAAGAATGGGAGAAAATAAAATCAGCAACAATTCTCTAAAATTATATGGGAATGTGTTTTGTAAAGATGGGGTTTCTCAGCAGACCCAAATAAATTCAAAACACTGTTATTTCAGATGGCAAAAACACCAGGCAATATAAGTGAGATTAGAAGCCTACTGAGAGTAATCCACTGCATCTCAAAATTAATGCCCAAATATTTCATAGTCAAAGAACCACTGCAATACTTAAGCAAACAAAATATAGACTAGGAAAGAACTAGGGACAAATGAATCAGCCTATTTTCACTTTCGGTTTTGCATTCAGAAGTCTGTTCCACCCCATTTCTGCATAAAGCTGCAAAAGAAAGACATTAAGTACAGTAAAATTTCCAATATATTTGAACATATTTTTCCATGAAATATGCCTTTTTGTATATATTTCATCCAAAAATGTGCATTTTGTACACATTTTTTCATAAAATTTAGACTGTCTGCATTTTAACAAAAAACAATTCATTTTAATGAACATTTTAGTAAACTTTTGAGCTGGAAGTTGTATCCAAAAATTCAAAGAAGTGTGAAAATGGAAAGATAAGTGTGTTCTGATCTGCATATAAGTCTGAGAGGTGCAAATCAGGTTGGTTCACTTAAAAACATGGACAAAATTAAGTCCCTGAGTCTCCCTAGAAAGTTCAAATAAATAAGATAGATTTACAAGCTACAAGAGAAAAATGAATCAGCATAACCCCAACAAAACCAGTAAAATAATTGTAGATGCCAGCTTAAATAGGCTTGTGACTATGTTAATGCAACAAGTAGCAATTGACAAATCTGTCAATTTCTGTTTCTCTCAGTTTCTCATTTTTCCAATCTTAAATTTCATTTGCCCAAAACTTTGAGATTGTTTTTAAAGTTTGTATGAAAATTCATACATATTTTCTCTACATTTCTCCTAACACATTATTTTATACACAATTTTATACACAAAGAGGTCACTAGGGAGGGAATTCCACAGAGTGGGGGCCACCATAGAAAAGGCCCTCTCTCTAGTCCTCACCAGCCTAGCTGTCCTTGCTGATGGGACAGACAGAAAGCCTACCAAGTCTGATATTGTTGAGTGGCATCCCTGGTGTTGTTGGAGGCACTCCTTAAGATAGACTGGGCTGGAACCATACAGGGTTTTAAAGGTCAATGCCAACACCTTGAGTTGGGCCTGGAAAACAACTGGTATTCAATGCAACTCCTGGAGTAGAGGGAATATGATGCAACAACAGAGACGAACAGGGCTGGAGTGCTACCTTTCCTCACACATTATATCAACATGGTAAGAAGAATGCCTGAATAGGGCTTCTTTCTCAAATCATTAACTACATTTCTTTTTATGTGATGGACAAAGAATTGAGCCTAATGGACTCAGGAGGGGAGATGGTAAGGTTTTACATCTTTGTAAGAATTGTTGTAAAGGAGATATCGCTTATGAATAGAAGGTAATATATTATATATAATATAATAAAGATGTTCCAAATAGATCTGGTTCAGGAAAGAGGTTAAAAACTGATGATTAAGCACCCTCACAAAATCCCCCCTTCCAGTTTAAGGTGCCCAATGTTGGCAGCTTCAAAAATATCTGATCAGAAGTTGTTTTTTAATAACCCAACAACTTTCAAACCTAATAACAAACCTATCAGATGAGGACTGAAAGACAGCCAAGAGCAGGACAAGCCATTCCCAGACAATCAGAGACCTAGAAAGGTTCTTTAAAAGAGAGTCATCCTGGCCAAACTTCCAATAACTAGGAGCAAGTGGATGGAATGGATGTCTTCAGGGAGGGAATTTCGGTGCCTTGGTGGCACTACTGAAAATACCCTGAGCAGGATGAAATGTCTTGTACCTTAGCTCTTCCTCAGATTCCCTGCACTGGCTCCCTTGGCTGATAGCAACTCTAGGACTCTGCAGAAGATCTTTAGGTACAAATAGGCTAATATGAGAGATGGTTGTGTTTGATTTGCCCAAAGCCACCAGATGAGTTTTACAGCCAAGCATTTGGAATTGGATTTCTCACATCCAGCCGCTATAGCCAGGGTAGGAAATTTGTGGCCCATCAGATGTTTTGGCCTTCAGCTCCCATTATCTCTCACCATGGGCTATGCTGCATAGGGCTGGGAGTTGTAGTAGGTAAAAACATCTGGAGGGCCACACATTGCCCACTCCTGTGACATAGGCAGAGGTCTTCATTTGTAGACTTCTCCAAACATGCATACAAATTATTATGTGAATGTACACACTTACCTCTCTTTGCTTTCTTAATCCATGCTGACGCAGCACAGACAATAATGGCCACCATCAAGGGTAAAGAAAAAGATCTGTTTGTCCATTTGGCTGAAAGGCTGAGCCTTTCCCAGCTGATCTGGAGCCAGATGCAGCACGGACATCCAGACAGTGGTCTCCTTCTGGAGCGCTCCTCCCTGCTAAAAGGCTGTGCATGCAAGAATTGAAAAACAGGAGATAAACATATTGCCTGGACAACTATCTGAAGGTTATGAGAGAGTTTAGGTCAGGATGAAGGGGAATTATAGGAGAACCAATATGTGTGTGTGTCAGTTCTGAAGTATCTGAAGTTTATCAGCACCATCCCATACAAAGAAATCTAACAGATATGCCAGAAGTTCAAATTGCTACAGATAGAAATAAAGCAGGATGCAGTGGGACCACTGTGAAGTGAGATTCATAACAGTTGAACATCCTGGAAACTAGCAGCAGTCACCGGGTAATTTGTTTCTGTCTGCCTGGCATTGCAACATGTCCTGCATTTATTCCTTCTGGAGTTGTATAAGATAAAGCTGGGCTGAAATGTCCCCCTCTCAGTTTCCCTAAAATATTATCCACCTGTAAAAAGGGGCAGATTTTCTATTTATTATTTCTTGGGTGGGGAAATAAATGTTGACCTTTTTTGTGTGCTGCCACTTACCCTACTTAATCTTATGAGATGGCCTGGGGATTTCCATTTTTTCTTGCTTTTTAATTTTCTTTTAAAGTCCCACACCACTCACAATGGCACAAGGGCTCTCTTCACAGCTTCCCGCAGGCTGCACTTCCCAGAATGCCTTGGGACTGATGTGATGCAATGTGACATGACATAACTCCCAAGGCATTCCAGGAAGTGCAGCCAGCAGGAAGTGCAGCCCGCAGGAAGTTTTGCATTGCTTTTACAAGTTCAGGGCTTTTAAGAAAGGTTTGTTGTTGTTCAGTCGTTCAGTCATGTCCGACTCTTCGTGACCCCAGGGACCATAGCACGCCAGGCCTTCCTGTCCTCCGCTCTCTCCCGGAGCATGCTCAAGTCCATATTCATTGCAAAGAAAGGTTTAGAACGCAAGAAAAACCAGAAAATGCTCAGCCCTCTTGAAGGATTAAATAAGCTACTGTATGTGTCAACCCCCTCCCTCCAAATTTCAAAGATGTTTCTTTCCCACAGTCTTTGGGGTGGGGTGTTTCCTTTCAGACACACACACACACACACACACACAGAATGGTTGAAAAATACATTTCTGGCTGAGCTCTAGGAATTTGTTATGAACAGCAAAATTGAAAATATATTGCATGTCATTGGCAAGTGAGGTCTTCTAGGAACTCTCCTTATGACTCCCAGTTGAGTTAATTAACTTGAAAATGTGCTTCCCATTGCACAGGTACACCCTTTCCCTGCTGTGTAAGTTTAGGGAAGCAATGTGCATTTTCCTATGAAACAGACAGATTTAAGTGATGGGTAGGCCAGAGTTTATAAATGCTGATACCTTGCTTCTTATTCCTTGAAATTAAGAACTCTTTAATTGTTGGACCTAGTTGCTTAATTGCAAGATTTTTTTCTGTACAAACATGCATAGGATTGTGTATTTAGTAATACAGGAGCATAGGAAGCTGCCTCATACTGGGTCAGCCCATTGGTTTATCTAACCCAGTATTGTTGACACTGACTGGCAGCAGCTCTCAAGGTTTTCAGTCAGGATTCTTTCCTAGCCCACCCTGAGGATGCTGGGGATCAAACCTGGGACCTTCTGCATGCAAAGCAGCTGCTCTACCACCACTGAGCTATGGCCTCTTCCTTTGAAAGCTGGTGGATACTGTCAGTAGTGATGTGCTAAATTGCATAAAATGATTTATCTTCCTCAGTCCTGTCTCTCTGGATCACTATGCTGCCAGAGACTCCCCAATGTTCTTCTTGCATATTTTTTGAATCTTTAGGATGCTGATACCAGGCAGTATAATTTAGGAATAAAAAGAAGGTTAAGAAGATAGAAATCATTATAATCAGCTATTCTGTTGTGTTCACAGAGATTCCTTAATTGTACTATACTTCTTGCTTTGAATACTGTTTTGGTATATCAGTATCAAACTACAATTTCATCTTAATAATTCCATGCCCTAAACTTTGGGGCTTCAGACATTGCTTAGTTCCATTGTGTGTGTGTGTGTGTATGGACAATTTGTGTAACTGTGTATTTCCATTGTCTAATCTTATATGCCATATACATTGAGGGTTAGATCCAGGATCTGCCTTCCGTGGATTAAAGGGCATTGCTCACAGAAGGTGTTTCCACTTATTTTCAGGGGCCCCCTTCCCCCGACACACACCTCAGCTCATTCCATTCAGCAGTGTCCTCTAACTGGAAGGGTTGCTGTGGGCAGCAAAGTCCGGTTGCAGACACTGAAATCAGGATAGAACCCTGATTTTAGATAGATAGCTAGATAGATGATAGATAAATAGATAGATAGATAGATAGATAGATAGATAGATAGATAGATAGATAGATAGATAGGATGGGAAGGGAAGGGAAGGGAAGGGAAGGGAAGGGAAGGGAAGGGAAGGGAAGGGAAGGGAAGGGAAGGGAAGGGAAGCTCTACCCAGGATGGGCTAAATGCCACCTGTAAATCATTGCATTCAAACAAACAAACCTGTGTGTGATGGGAATTCTTGTTTTCATATGGTTCTATATGAAGCACTGAGAGGTAGAGGCTGGCACAAAAAGAGGCAACAGCTTGAAGAATTAACAGCTCAGTCCTAACGTCTAATTATAAGCTTTTGAACTGCAGCAACTCTATATACATCATTGGATCTGGAATTACTGCATCTGCTGACACTAGACTGGACCTCCAATGGTTCTTCATTAAAGGATTAAACTGCACTCATCCAAATTACAGGGTGTCAAAGGAGTCCTGGACTGTCCTTTTTTTACCATGTGGGTAAGCTTTGGTTGAAACAGCTCATTTGCAAGCTCTAGAAAGCACAAGCAGAAGGTAGTGTTATCCATTGGCATGGCCAGATGGCAGATGTGGAAAGTCTATTTTTCACAGCTAAATGTAGAAGGTAGGTTTACCTGGTTCAGTAGACTGTTGCCAAAGCAGGATTTGAACAATTCCATGCTACTTTCCCCTCAGCTAAGGATGGACTGTAGGTCTACCTAGTAGGTATAAAATGTTCCCTTCCTTTCTTCAGAGAAACTTTAAAGATTTTGACAGCATTGCTCCCAGAACAGCTGGAGTATTCATGAATTAGGATGTTCACACTAGATCTGCTGATCAGTGGCAGATACTTCCTTTTCTTGAGCACAATATGTTACATGGGCCATTAGTCTGCCTCTGGGTAAGATATTTTTCTACTACTCCATGGCTAGTACAACATTTACTGACAAAGTTCCTCTTTTGACTGGCAAGTGAAATGATAGAAAAAGGTAAAGAACATAACCAACCATCTCAAAATGTCATATGGAGTCAGGATTGTCAGGCCAGTATGCAGCAGAATGGGAACAGAGGGTCAGTACCAAAGCAAAATGTATGGAACTGATGAAGGTTTGTCAGAACTGGGTGGTTAGTTGAGCCAAGCTGGATGCAGGAAGAAAAGGTCTGATGTGCATTCAGCCCCCTGAAATCCATGGCAGAACAAAGCTCCCCCACCCCACCACCCCGCAAAAGGCGCGTGAAATGGAGCACCTACCTGGTGCAGTTCGTGCTGCTTTGCGAATGGCAGCCACGTGTGCAGCCGCCATTCGCTTCACGATTTTTTCTGTGATAGGCTACGTAAATACTAGCCTATCACGGGATGCCAGTTGTGTCCCTACGGAGGCTGTGATAGGCTACATAAATATTTCCTTGCCTATCACAGGAAAAAAAAAGGGAATGCAAATGGCAGCTGCCATAGCCGCCATTTGCGTTCCCTTTTTTTATCCGTGATAGGCTACGTAAATATTTACATAGTCTATCATAGCGAAAAAAAGGGACGCAAATGGCAGTGGCTACAGTGGCCGCCATTTGCATCGCTGTGCAGCTCAGCAGTGGCCAGATGTTGCTGTGGGTGGCCCCGGCTGGCAGCTCTGCAGAGTCGCCACAGACCGGAGCTGGCCAGCAAGGATTTCAGGGGGAGGGACGGAGCGCCTCCCCCCCACCGTGGATGTCACGAAACAAAACAGGTAAGTCATTTCATACATCCCTATCTGATTGTGCTTTACTGACAAGTAGCTAAGACAATGGCTGCATTCAAACATCATCATGGTTTGGAGGATTCATGTGCTCCTTCATGCACTCAGCTTAATAGAACACTTTTACAACTGAACAAACCACAGTTTGCTGTTATACCAGAACTGATAAACTGTGGTTTGAGTGAGTCCCCCAAACTAGGATTGCAAGCCACAGGTTGATCTGAGTTTTGGACATAACAACAACAAAATATCCTATTAAGCCAAGCACAAGAAGAAGAAAGAAAGAAGGAAGGGGTGGTTTGAAAGTTTGGAAATGAAACCACTGGGCCAGAAAGCAAGCCATCTGAAATAGGGTGTTGCAATGACATGAGGAGATTTGCAACTGACACATCTCAGTCTGTGGTTGTCTGCAACCATAGCAGGAGGAAGAAGGAAAGGCTAGAAACAGTGCTGGATCATGTCCCCTCAGCACAATTTGGTGAACATGGAGAAACAAACAAACAAACAAGAAGCCTCTCCCTGTCAAGACTTCTACATTGACTCATAATTTGACCACACCTCCTTACCACATTGTCTTCTGTTCAATTGCTATGGACATATCCATCTATTTTTGTCCAAGTAATGCAGAACTATGCAACACCCCCTCCACAACTTGCGTAGGTTTTAGGGCTCCAGTCCAGGGAACTGTAGGCAACCCAGGGATACTGCACAGCCTGTGGGACACAAGCAATCCCTGAGCTTGACTGACCAAGCATGGGCAAATTCCCAAACCCAAATGAGCTCCAGATTATATAAAGGCCCTTCATATACTTTGCATTAGCTCTCCTCTTAGTAACTATCTTCCTGATCTTTTTAGCTTGTGATGAGATCAAAAACTTTTTTCTTAGAAGCTTCACTCTTAAGTGGAAATTAGATGCTTTACCAGAGCAGGATTTATTAGTTTGCTGAAGTGTACAAAGAACATGTCACTTTTCAATCATCTCCATCAGTGCACTGCGGGTGTTTTGAGATGTTCCATGTAACTCTTTCTGAATGAATGGGTGGTTTTGGACACCACCAGTCTGCAGCAGCATCTGTGCATAGTGCTGATTGACTGCATTCCCACATCATAGTCTCATTACGGGGATCTCATGCTGTTTTTATGGTCTTCTACCTCATTGTGCTGCTGCTGATTGTATATATGGAAACACAGAAGCTGTGCATCATCGAGGTATAGATCTGCTCCCATGACTCTATTATCTGGTGAATGGCTTGGGCAAACACAGAAGACATGTGCTTGTACAGGATGATGGTGTCCATGATATTATTGTTTTCTCTCCCCCCCCACCTTGTTTATCAACATGATAATGAAAAAAAAATGAAGATACTTATTTATTTACTCTGTTTATAGCCTTCCTCTCCAGACAAGGGTTGAGATGACTTACACTGACTATTGGCTTCCATTGAGTTCAAATCTCTCCTGCACCATCTGGTGATGCAGTTGCCAACATACATGGGGGCACCCTCTCCACACCTAGCTGTACCACCAGCAGAAATATCATTTGTTCATGCACACATAAGATTTGTGCCTGACCACAGAGGGTCAGTGTAGTAATCGTTAGATCATTCGACTAAGACTGGGGAGGCCCAACTTTAAATCCTCACTCAGCCATGATACTCACTGGCTGACCTTGGGCCAGTTATACCTTCTCAGCCTGACCTACCTCACAAGGTTGTTAGGAGAACAAAATGTAGGGGTGGGACCATATAGGACACCCTGAGCTCCTTGGAGGAAGGGTGGTATACTAATGCAGTAAATGACATTTCTGCTAATTAACTGCATGCCAAATCAGTTCGTCATACACTAGATTGGCTGCTCATTGTAGGTAGAGATGGCGGAGAATTCCGCCATGGATTCCAGTGAGGCCGGATTCTATAGAATCCGGCCCCCTGGAATCCATGGCGGAATGGCCTCCTGCCTCACGCCCCCCGTGGAAACCCCTGGGACTGCACTTACCTGGGGTGGATGCAGTGGATTCGGCGGTGGTGGCGGTGGCTCTGGTGGCGGTGGATTCGGTGGCGGCGGGTGCAGCGGTGGATTCGGAGGTGGTGACAGCGGCAGCGGCGGGTGCGGCGGCGGGTGTGGTGGGTGCGGCAGTGGAAGCGGCGGCAGGTCTCCTGGATGGCAGTGGCCGGGCGCAGCTTACGCAAATGGCGGCGGCTATGGCAGCTGCCATTTGCGTTTGCTATTTTTCACTGTTCTAGCCTACATAAATATTTATGTAGGCTAGAACGGCAAAAAATAGCAAATGCAAATGGTGGCCACTGTAGCGGCCACCATTTGTGTATGTGTTTTGTTTTTTTACTTTGCCATGATAGGCTACATAAATATTTACGTAGCCTATCATGGTTAAGTACGGGGACGCAAACGGCGGTGGCTATGGCTGCCGCCATTTGCGTCCCTGCTGCCCAGCGGCTGATGTCCGGCGGCGGGCGGAGCTGGCCGGCGGCTCCGCGGAATCCCTGTGGTGTGGAGCCCATCAGGCAGGACTCTGGGGGGAGGGATGGAGCACCTCTCCCCCGTCAAGGATTCCTGGAGGAGGGACAGAGTGCCTCCCACCCCACTGCAAAGTAGGGATGTACGAAAGTCACTTACCCTTTCGCAGCTTGGCTTCACGGTGGGGGGGAGGCGCTTCGCTTTCCCCCCCCGAAATTCAAGCAAAGGTGGGGAGGCTTCCTGCCTCACTCAGCCGAAATTCAGGCCGGGGAGAAGCGCCCCATCTCCCCAGCCATGAAACAAAAAGTAAAAAAAAAAAAAAAGGCCCTGTGATAGGCTACGTGACAATTTACGTAGCCTATCATGGCTAGATTTCCAAAGTCAGCTGTGATAGGCTACATAAATCGTCACGTAGCCTATCACGGGTGACTTTGGAAAAAAAAAAAAAGCACGTACGCAAATGGCAGCGGCCCATGGGTGCCGCCATTTGCGTTCCTTATTTTGGCACGTCTAGTCTATGTAAAGATTTACATAGACTATGGCGAAAATAAGGGCAACGCAAATAGCCGCCATTTGCTACGCGCTTTTTTTTTTTTTCAAAGTCACCCGTGATAGGCTACGTGACAATTTACGTAGCCTAACACGGCTGACTTTGGAAATCTAGCCATGATAGGCTACATAAATCGTTACGTAGCCTATGCACGGGTGTGTGTGTTTTTTTTTTACTTTAGTTTTTTTTTTTTGCAATGGCGGTGGCGGCAGCCGGTCGGGAGACCGGCCGCCACCTCCGCCTGCGACGAACTGCCGCCAAACTGCCGCCGGGACCCGCCGCCGGGAGGGACATTTGCCAAAGGTAAGTCCCATCCTGGTGGGGGGGTGCGGGGGGGCGGAGAATTTCACTGCCGATTTCGGGGGGCTGAATGCGTTGGCGCTTGGCCCCCCAAAGATTCGGGGAGAAATTCTCCGCCATCCCTACTGCAAAGCAGATCCGCAAAACGGTAAGTGACTTTCGTACATCCTTAATCATAGGGATGTAGGGATTGTTTAAAATCAATTCCATCTGTGTTTCACATAGGGATGTCAGAGAATTCCACCATGGATCTCAGTGAGGCTGAATGCCAATGCCTTCGGCCCCCCGAAATCCATGGTGGAACAAAGCCCCCTTCCCCCCCAACCCATGAAAGGCGCGTGAAACGGAGTACTTACCTGCTGCCGTCCACACTGACGTATGAATGGCGGCCACCCTGCGGCCGCCATTCGCTTCTTCATCATAGCCATGATAGGCTATGTAAGTATTTACATAGCCTATCACGGCAAGCCAACCCCCCCAAAAAAACCAAACAGCATACACAAATGGCGGCAGCTATGGCGGCTGCCATTTGCGTTCTCTATTTTTAGCTTTTTGGCCTATGTAAATATTTATGTAGGCTATTACGGCAAAAAAAAGGGGAACGCAAATAGCGTAGTGGGAGCCATTTGCGTTCTTTTTTTCTGCTGTTTTAGCCTACGTCAATATTGATGTAAGCTATTATGGCGGGGGGGGGGGGGAAGGAACGCAAATAGTGCCCACTACTCTATTTGTGTTCCCCTTTTTTTCACCGTAATAGCCTACATAAATATTTACATAGGCTAAAATGGCTAAAAATAGGGAACGCAAATGGCGGCTGCCGTAGCCGTCGCCATTTCTGTACACTGTTGTTTTTTTTTGGCTTGCTGTGATAGGCTACATAAATACTTACATAGCCTATCACGGCAGCTTCGCTGATTGCAAATGGTGGCCGCTATGGCGGCTGCCATTTGCATCTGCAGCAGCCTGTCTGCAGCCGGAACTCCGGCTGTGGACGGCCCTGGCCGGCGGTTCTGCGGAGCCACCGCAGAGCAGAGCTGGCCCAGGGAGGATTCCGGGGGGGAGGGATGGAGCACCTCCCCCCCCCACAAATCCAAGCTGTGAAAAGGTAAGTGACTTTCGTACATCCCTAACTTGTCAGGAGCCTTTCATTCTGCCATCACCCATGAATGTAATTTGATGATTTTTTTTGTTTGTTTCCAAATTTGTGCAAATTCACATGTGCAAAAATAAGGGCTGTGAACAGACCATCCAAACCACTTTGGAAGCCAATTTGGAACTTCCAAATTTGCCCTGACCTGCTTAGGACCAATTTGAACCCAACCTGGCCCACTTTGGACTCCAGATCCAAAGCAAAGTTTGGACATCCAAATTATTTGGATGTTACATCTTCCCGTTGACTTGCACTGGAAAACAGAAAAAGCTATAATGTCATTAGTTTTTTATGATATTAGGGTTGTACAAAATGTACTTACCGTTCCAATCCAGGGCATCCATGGTGGGGGGGAGGTGCTCCATCCCTCCCCTTGGAATCCTCCCTGGCTGGATCTGCTCCATGGCGACTCTGTGGAGCCACCAGCCAGTGCTGCCCACAGCCAGATTCCTGCCGCTGCCAGGCTGCTGCAGCCACAAATGGCAGCCGCTATGCCAACCGCCACTTGTGTCCCTGCCAAGCCGTGATAGGCTACGTAAGTATTTGCGTAGTCTATCATGGCAAAAGGCAGGGACGCAAATGTCAGCCACTACAACATTTGCATGGCTGCCTTTTGCCATGATAGGCTATGTAAATACTTACGTAGCTTATCACGGCAAAGAGCAGGGGCACAAATGGCATAGCAGCTGCCATTTGTGCCCCTGCTCTTTGCCGTGATAGGCTACCTAAGTATTTACGTAGCCTATCACGGCGAAAGGCAGCAATGCAAATGGTGGCCACAACGACGGCTGCCATTTGCAGCCACAGTGGCCGGAAGACAAGCCGGAGCTGCCCCCTCATCCGCAACTGCATCTGCCACTGCCAACACTGCATCTGCTGCTGCCACATCCGCTGCCAGGTAGGTCCATCCCGGGGGGGATTTCAGAGGGTGGGAGGGGCGGAGGCCGTTCTGCCATGGACTCCGGGGGGCTGGATTCTAAAGAATCCGACCTCACTGGAGTCCATGGTGGATTTCTCCAATGTACCTATGATAAATACATAGAATTTTGAGACCTCGCATCCCATATGGAGTTGACTGAACCTGCTAAATTTCACAATGTTTGGTCTAGTAGGGGTTTTTTTGCTAGCTACAGGTAAGGTCTGCTATTTTCAAGAAAATCTGTCAAAGCAAAGAGCTATAATTTTTCTAGGGATGTACGAAAGTGACTTACCTTTCGCAGATTATGTTGATGGTGGGGGGGAGGCATTCCGTCCCTCCCCCTGGAATCCTGGCTGCGGGGGAGGCACGCCATTCCTCCCCCTGGAATCCTCGAACAGCCGGTTGTTCTCCGCAGCAGCTCCGCGAAGCAGCCGGCCAGGCCCGGCCCAGGCCACAGCCATCTGCAGACAGATTTCTGGCCGCGGAGGGCTCTGGGTAACCCCCCCCAAAAAACCTAGGTACACAAATGGCGGCAGCTATGGCCGCCGCCATTTGCGTTCCTAATTTTTGGCCGTCTTAGTCTACGTAAATATTTACGTAGATTATTACGGCGAAAACAAAGGGGAACGCGAATAGCGTAGCGGGCGCTATTTGCGTCCCTTTTTCATTCACCGTTTTAGCCTACATAAATCTTTTTTTTAACCTCCTTTTATTTTTAAATGCCGCCGCCGCCATTGCAATAAAAGAAAAAAAAAACGCCCCCTGATAGGCTACATGACGTTTAACGTAGCCTATCATGGCTAGATTTGCAAAGTCAGCCGTGATAGGCTACGTCAATCGTCAAGTAGCCTATCACGGGTGACTTTAAAAAAAAAAAGCGCGTACGGATAATGGCGGCCCCCATAGGGAGCCGCCATTCCCATTCCTAATTTAGTTGCTGTAGTCTACGTAAAGATTTATGTAGACTACAGCGACCAAATAAGGAATGCGAATGGAGGCTCCCTATGGGGGCCGCCATTAGCGTAAGCGCTTTTTTTTTTTTTAAGTCACCCGTGATAGGCTACGTGACGATTGACGCAGTGGCGAAGGGGCTTGCGTAACTCAGTGAAGCCATAAGCTATGCCGTGCAGGGCCACCCAAGACAGACAGGTCATGGCAGAGAGTTCTGACAAAATGTGGTCCACTGGAGAAGGAAATGGCAACCCACTCCAGTATTCTTGCCAAGAAAACCCCATGGAACGTATCACAAGGCTAAAAGATATGACGCCGGAAGATGAGCCCCTCAGGTCGGAAGGTGTCCAATATGCTACTGGGGAAGAGCAGAGGGTATTTCCAAGTAGCACCAGAAAGACTGAAGCGGCTGGGCCAAAGCCGAAAGGACACTCAGCTGTGGATGTGTCTGGTGGTGAAAAGAAAATCCGATGCTGTCAAGAACAATATTGTTTAGGAACCTGGAATGTCAGATCAATGAATCAAGGTAAGCTGGAGGTGGTCAAACATGAGATGGCAAGATTGAACATCGACATCTTGGGAATCAGCGAACTAAAATGGACAGGCATGGGCAAATTTAATTCAGGTGACCATCATATCTACTATTGTGGGCAAGAATCCCTTAGAAGAAATGGAGTAGCACTCATAGTCAACAAAAGGGTGGGAAAAGCAGTACTGGGGTACAATCTTAAAAATGATAGAATGATCTCAGTACGAATCCAAGGCAAACCATTCAACATCACAGTAATTCAAGTCTATGCCCCAACCACTGAGGCCAAAGAAGCTGAGGTTGATCGGTTCTATGAAGACCTACAACACCTTCTAGAACTAACACCAAAAAAAGATGTCCTCTTCATCATAGGGGATTGGAATGCTAAAGTAGGAAGTCAAGAAATCACTGGGATAACAGGCAGGCATGGCCTTGGTGTACAAAATGAAGCAGGACAAAAGCTAATAGAGTTTTGCCAAGAGAACATGCTGATCATAGCAAACACTCTTTTCCAACAGCACAAGAGGCGACTCTACACATGGACGTCACCAGATGGTCAATATCGAAATCAGATTGATTATGTCCTTTGCAGCCAAAGATGGAGAAGCTCCATACAGTCAGTCAAAACAAGACCTGGAGCTGACTGTGGCTCAGATCATGAGCGGCTTCTTGCAAAATTTCGGCTGAAATCGAAGAACGTCGGGAAAACCACTAAACCATTCAGGTATGACCTAAATCATATCCCTGATGAATATACAGTGGAGGTGAGGAATAGATTTCAGGGATTAGACCTGATAGACAGAGTGCCTGAGGAACTATGGACGGAGGTCCGTAACATTGTTCAGGAGGCAGCAACTCAATCCATCCCAAAGAAAAAGAAATGCAAGAAAGCAAAGTGGCTGTCTGACGAGGCTTTACAAGAAGCTCACGAAAGACGGGAAGCGAAAAGCAAGGGAGAAAGGGGAAGATATACCCAACTGAATGCAGAGTTCCAGAGAATAGCAAGGAGAGACAAGAAGGCCTTCTTAAATGAACAATGCAAAGAAATCGAGGAAAACAACAGAATGGGAAAGACTAGAGATCTCTTCAAGAAAATAGGAGATCTCAAGGGAACGTTTTGTGCAAAGACGGGCATGATAAAGGACAAAGAAGGCAGGGACCTAACAGAAGCAGATGAGATTAAGAAGAGGTGGCAAGAATACACAGAAGAACTATACAGGAAAGATCTGAATGTCCCTGATAGCCATGATAGTGCGGTCACTGAACTTGAGCCGGACATCCTCGAGAGTGAAGTCAAGTGGGCCTTAGGAAGCATTAGTAACAACAAAGCTAGCAGAGATGACAGTATTCCAGCTGAGCTATTTAAAATCCTAAAAGATGATGCTGTTAAAGTGCTGCATTCAATATGCCAACAAATCTGGAACACTCAACAGTGGCCACAAGACTGGAAAAGGTCAGTTTACATTCCAATTCCAAAGAAGGGCAACGCCAAAGAGTGTTCAAACTACCGCACAATTGCGCTCATTTCACATGCCAGCAAGGTGATGCTCAAAATCCTACAAGCTAGGCTTCAGCAGTATGTGAACCGAGAACTACCGGAAGTACAAGCTGGGTTTCGAAGAGGCAGAGGAACTAGAGATCAAATCGCCAACATTCGCTGCATCATGGAGAAAGCAAGAGAATTCCAGAAAAGTGTCTATTTCTGCTTCATTGACTACGCTAAAGCCTTTGATTGTGTGGATCACAACAAACTGTGGCAAATTCTTAAAGTGATGGGAGTACCAGACCACCTTACCTGTCTCCTGAGAAACCTGTACGAGGATCAAGAAGCAACAGTAAGAACCAGACATGGAACAACCGATTGGTTCAAAATTGGGAAAGGAGTACGACAAGGCTGCATATTGTCACCCTGCTTATTTAACTTATATGCAGAGTACATCATGAGAAATGCCGGGTTGGATGAATCAGAGGTCGGAATTAAGATTGCTGGGAGAATTATCAACAACCTCCGATATGCAGACGATACCACCCTAATGGCAGAAAGCGAAGAGGATCTCAAGAGCCTCTTGTTGAGGGTGAAAGAGGAGAGTGCAAAAGCTGGTTTGAAACTCAACATTAAAAAAACGAAGTTCATGGCATCTGGCCCCATCACTTCCTGGCATATAGAAGGGGAAGAAATGGAAGCAGTGACAGATTTTACTTTCTTGGGCTCCAAGATCACTGCAGATGGTGACTGTAGCCATGAAATTAAAAGACGCTTGCTCCTTGGGAGGAAAGCTATGGCCAACCTAGACAGCATAGTAAGAAGCAGAGACATCACCTTGCCGACAAAGGTCCGTCTAATCAAAGCTATGGTTTTCCCAGTAGTAATGTATGGCTGTGAGAGCTGGACTATATGGAAGGCTGAGCGCCGAAGAATTGATGCTTTCGAACTGTGGTGCTGGAGAAGACTCTTACGAGTCCCCTGGACTGCAAGGAGGTCAAATCAGTCCATCCTAAAGGAAATCAACCCTGAGTGCTCATTGGAAGGACAGATAATGAAGCTGAAGCTCCAATATTTTGGCCACCTAATGCGAAGAGAAAACTCCCTGGAAAAGACCCTGATGCTGGGAAAGACTGAAGGCAAAAGGAGAAGGGGACGGCAGAGGATGAGATGGCTAGATAGCATCACGGATGCAATGAATATGAACTTGAGCACGCTCCGGGAGAGAGCGCAGGACAGGAAGGCCTGGCGTGCTATGGTCCATGGGGTCACGAAGAGTCGGACACGACTGAACGACTGAACAACAACAACAACAATCATGGCTGACTTTGCAGATCTAGCCATGATAGGCTACGTTAATCGTCACATAGCCTATCAGGGGGCGTTTTGTTTTGTTTTTTAAACTTTCGAGTTCGCTGCCGGGCGAGGCGGGAAGCCTCCCCCCTGGCCTGACTTTCGGCCGGGGCGAGGCGGGAAGCCTCCCCCCCCGGCCTGAACTTCGCGGGGGGAGCAGCGAAGTGCCTCCCCCCCACCGCGAACATCCTTTGAGGACAGGTAAGGGACTTTCGTCCACCCCTACTTAAAGGTCAAATGCAAATATCTTTAAAAAATAACAATTAAATGTGAACACAGTCAAATCTGGACTTAGTCATATCTAGAGAAGCCCCACTGAAATAAATGGGATTCCCATTGACTTAGTCTACTCTAAGTATGGCTAAGTCTGTATCCTACTCATAGTGATCAAAACTATGGTTTTGAGGTCTACATTTTTAATGCATTTACTTACTATAGTAGGAACAGCCTATGTAGGCCCACACATAGTATAATGGAGAATAAAAACAATGTATCAAAATAAGACAAATAAGCCATAATACCAATAAATATTAATGTAACATTTATAAAAATGTAATCCCTGCTCTCACACCCACTGCTCTTTTATTCATAATGAAAATAATATTTAATGAACACCATCAAGAGCAAAACTATATTATTTGTGCTCTATATTTTACAACATTAAAAGAGTACAATAAAGATTCAGAGAATGTCATAAAATACACAGATTGCCCATAGGGAAAATGCTTGTGCATTCTGTAAACTATTCAAATAATATTAAAATCAAGTGAAGGAGGAAAAAAAATGAAAGGCATGGAATGAAGCAAGCCTACATATTTATATGCACAGACGCACACTGTTTAAGAAGAAAAGGGTTGTGAAAAGAAAAACATATGTCAGACGATTGTCAGGGGGGGGACTAGAAAAGGGTTTACAAGGATATATAAAGCCTCTTAATATACAAAATTAGAAACTACACACAATCATGATGAAACAGATGAGCTATTAATCTGCTTTATCAATCTACTTTAACTGCCTCTCTTCACAAGGACCTGCTACAACATGGCTGCCATGTCTTTGTATAGCAATCCCATGCCGCTGGGGAGGGATTATGAATTGAGCAGCTCTGAAGGCCATGCAGCAGAAGTCTTCCTAATGTCCACTACTAGAAGCTGTGCACAAAGGGCCTCTCAAAATTCTCCAACCTATCTGTAGGCAGAGAAAGTGAGGGGACAATTTCTCCAAATTTCTCCTAGGGGAGGAGAAATTCTCCAGCAGTTTCTCACAGATAGGGCTCACTATTGGCAGGAGTTGTAGCACGCATTCTTTTTTTCCGAAAAAAAAGAATGCGTGCTAAAGAATGCGTTTTTTGTTTTATTGCACTGCTTCAGTAGGTGGCAATAGCATCACCTGTGTTGAGGCGTCCACTTTTTTTAGGCAAAATTTTGAATTTCTTTTGGTGGCATTTCTGCTCTTACCTAATCACTGCAAAGTGTCTGAGGGTGCTGTGTGTGTTTTCTCTCCCTATTACACACCTTTCCATTGCTCTGTAGCCTCCCAGGCCACCTGAACTGAACTGAAAAAGCCCCATAGGAGGAATTGCCTCATGATGTCTTCCTCATATTGGTTTTAACTGAAGTGCAGGAAGCTGAGGAGGCCACAGGCTGCCATAGAGATTATTGTACAGTGACAGACAGGACACTCATGCACACTCCTCAGCTGCCTCAGAAGTAATGTAAGTGCAAGAACCCCAAACCCAACCCATGGGAATTTCTCTTCAGTGTCTTCTCCTTTGAATTTCCTTTTGAAAACCATTTCTTTTCTATCAGATTGAATGAGAATGGTCGAAAAAAATGTGGGAGAAACCCTTGGCACAGCGCTATCCACCACCATATCCAGGCTCTTTGTAAACCATTCAGGCTCTTCAGGAAACCATGCTATATGACAATCTTTCATTTGTTTGAATTACATCAGAGTGGCCAGGCTGTCACCTATGGCAATTATCTTTAGCCATGGAGATACAAGGCATTTGAAAACATTGGTTTTATTATGGGTTTCCCTCAAAAGCTCTCTTCAATTATATTCATCTTGAGATAGGGATGTATGAAAACATTTGTTTCAGATTGTTTTGGAGCAGAATGTATCCAATTTGTACTTCCCAGTCTCGAACATGGACACAAACACAGCTGGAAATCAAAGTTCATGCATTTCCGAATTTGCGAAATGATTTGCAGACCAAAGAACAATGCATCTGAAAATGTATACCTCTGAAAAATATGCTGCAGTTGGGGACTGAATATTTTTGGGGTGGTGGCCACCATTTCCCCCCAGAATGCTCTGGAATGCCCCAACATATGGAACATTCTGGAAAAATGGAATGGCAACTCCCAGCCCCCTTCCGCTAGGAATGGCGGAAAATTCTGCCACGGACTCCAATAAGGAGTGGAATCTGTCCGGGTTGGATCCCTCTCGATGTCGATCCTGCAGAGCCTGCCACGTGTTCTGCATCAGTGGCAAAAGTCAATACAGCCAGCAGCCATTGCCGTGCCACATCTCTGTATAAGTAAGTCTCCTGACGCAAATGGTGTAGTGGGCGCCATTTGCAGCTGTAAAGCTGGTAGATTACCCTAAATGCAGCCATTTATGGCTGCATTTAGGTTAATCTACCAGCTTTACAGCTGCAAATGGCGCCCACTATGCCATTTGCATCCAGAGACCTACTTATACAGAGATACGGCACAGCAATGGCTTCTGGCCACCCGTATCGACGAAATTCACCAGCAATGCGGAGCTGGCGGCCAGCTTCGCAGGATCGATGTGGAACGGAGCCAGCCTGGATGTATTCCAGGGGGAGAGATGGATCACCTCCCCCCACGGGCGGATTCCCCTGCGGAACAGCAGGTAGGGAATCCTCCCATCCCTAACTTCCCCTGCCCCCCAAAGCCAACAAAAACAAATGTGAGAAATGTATACAAATGCACTTATATTTCTTTAACCACCCATTTATTTAAATGAATAAGTAAATAAATCACACTTTCAATAATGAAAATTAATGGAATACAAAAGTAATGTTTCCCTTGCACGCCATCAGAATAGAAAACTCTGATCAAACTGTTGTTGCAATCCTGATTCAGAGAGCTTGCTCAAATCAGTTTATCAGTTCAGATCTAGGGATGTACGAAAGTCACTTACCTTTCCGCTGATTATGTTTATGGTGGGGGGGAGGCATTCCGTCACCCCCCCGGAATCCTCAATGGGAGGGAGGCGATCCGTTCCTTCCCCCTGGAATCCTCGATGGCCAGCTGTGCTCCGCAGCGGCTCCTCAGAGCAGCCGGCCAGGCCCGGCCCAGGCCACAGCCATTTGCAGCCAGATTTCTGGCCGCGGAGGGCTCTGGGTAACCCCCCCCAAAAAACCTAGGTACACAAATGGCGGCAGCTATGGCCGCCGCCATTTGCGTTCCTAATTTTTGGCCGTCTTAGTCTACGTAAATATTTATGTAGATTATTACGGCGAAAACAAAGGGGAACGCAAATAGCGTAGCGGGCGCTATTCGCGTCCCTTTTTGATACGCCATTTTAGCCTACATAAATATTTATGGTGGCTAAAACGGCAAATCAAAAAGGAATGCAAATAGCGCCCGCTACGCTATTTGCGTTCGCCTTTGTTTTCGCCATAATAGTCTACGTAAATATTTATGTAGACTAAGACGGCCAAAATTAAGGAATGCAACTGGTGGCGGCCATTGCCACCGCCATTTGCGTACGCTTTTTTTTTTTTTTAACCCAGCCATGATAAGCTACGTAAATCTTTAAGTAGCCTATCATGGCCCTGTAAAAAAAAAAAACACCCTCCAGACTGCAAATGGCAGTGGCGGCAGCTGGTCAGAAGACTAGCCGCCGCTGCTGTAGCCGCCGTAGCCGCCGCCACCCGGAACATCCACCCCAGGTAAGTCTCGTCCCAGGGGGGATCCACGGGGGGGGCGGGGGGGCAGGCCGTTCCGCCACAGATTTCGGCGGGCCGAATGCACTGGCATTCGGCTTCCCCAAGATCTGTGGCGGAATTCTCTGACATCCCTATTCAGATCTAACAGAAAACTGTGGTTTGCCGTTTGATCACACCTGAAGGTGTTCTATTACATCTGAAGGGAGGAAGGAGTGCATGAGCACAGGGCTTGTTCCAGTCCTCCAAACCAGGGTGACATCCGCATGCAGCCTTTGAGCTTTTCTAGATAAAGCTTTTCTTGTGCACTCACCATTCCCCTGTCACAGAAGTTTACTGGTGCTTCAGAAGCACCAGTAAACTTCAGTGTTTCTCCTGTGCTTTCCTGAATCAACCTTCAGCGTTTCTCCTGTGCTTTCCGATAATTTTCCCAGGGTTTTCCTGGGAGTCAGGAAAAATGCAGTCTTTTTTGGAATCATGAAACAAAGTGCAACTCTCCACCAGTGTACTTACATTATCCCACTTTGTTCCACTATACTACAGTGCCACCTAGAATATTTGTAATGGAAGATACAGAAAGGCAGGAAAGGACAAAACCCCTTTGTACAGTTCTGATCTTAATCCAGCAAAGCATCTGGAAGCAATAGTTGGTTAAAAAGCTTCATCCAGAAGAGCTCATTGTCTTAGCCATTTGTCACTAAAGCATAATCAGACATTTCCTCCCTGCCCCCAGCTTTGTGCCCTGAGTATTTTAATTGCTTCTCTTGCCCCTTTCAGGTTTGACTCGATTCAACCAACGTCCCCAGTTTGACAGCAGAACTTGATTCTTATTATAAAACTTGGTGCTGTTTGGTACTTTTGCTTTGCCATTGCACTGACCCAATTCCTGCTGCATACTTGCTCTGTACATCAGTTCTATGTCTGATCTTGCAAGAACTGGACTGCTGTCTCCTGATCTCATGAGGTCTGGAGCTAGCAAATCGGTAATGAACATAATGACAAATTGTGTTCTTTACCACTTCTTGTCACTGTACTTGTCTGGTCTCTCACAAAAGGAACATTTTCTAGAAATTTTGCACCAGCTGTAATAGGATACAAGAAGCTGTCTTAACCAGAGGCAGACTAATGGCCCATGTACTCTACAATGACTAAAGACCTGGGGCCCTTCTGAGACTTGGGAAGACATTTTTTTCAACCCTAAGACCCAAAAGATGTCAGAACATTATCCTGGGACTTTATAAATTCAGAGCATGTATTCTGCCACTGAGCTGAAGCTTCTTTCTCAGTTGTTCAGGAAACTAAGTACATGATTTGCATACATATGATAATGATCTTGCCATACCTAGAGCAAATATATTCATTATAATGCAAGCAGAAATGGCTGCAATTCAACATTTTTGCTTTGATTAAGGAGTATTACATATGGTGTTTCTCCGAGATATTCTGCTGCTCTTTGATAGCATCCCATGCTTGTTTCCTTAAGTGTCTGCTTTGGTTCTGGGCTTCCTTATTTTGCCTGGCCACTTTGGGTGTGGGGTCTATATAAATTATATCCAGAGGATATGTCATCAGGTGGACAAATGCTCAGATGCCAAGTAGAACAATATCTAGCAAAGTGAGAACATGATGCATTACAATGGCCACTTCTATTCCTGGGTCACAAGGCATGGAGCCCAACACACAAAGAAAAGAAGGAACATCTTTATTTTATGAAAGAAGAGTAATGTGTGATGTGTTTTCAGCAAGATGTGCCACTCCAGTCCCTGGGGCCAACAGAGGGAATATTAACAGCATGCTTTTTTAGGGCAGAAAAATTGACTATGCAGAGCTGAAGGCTGGCAACAACTTTCTTCTCCAAAACTGCTTCAACTGACTGATGAGTTTTTAATGATTGCCGTCAGTGAATGGCCTGCACTAGAATGATTTACTGCTTTTAAGATGGCCTCAGATTTTTAAAGATCCTTTTGGATTCAACTGCTACTTCCATAGCTACTGAGTAAAAGTACATTTTATGTCACCAGTCACCAAGGGATTGTATGCAATTTGTGATGAATGAACCAATCATGAGTGGGTGGTTCTCTCCAACACATGAGTGGGCAACTGTGGGAGGCCGGGGGAGGGCATTTTTGCCCCCCTTGGACCCTCCTATGGGCCAATCCCTTCCCCATGCACTGGTGCAAAAAATGGCATCTATAGCACTACAGGGTTAAAATTAGCTTGTTTGCAAGGTAAATTTGACTTTTGGGGTCTCCATAGTGGCTACAGATGCTGTTTTTTAGGGCTGTGTGCTGCTTCAAACCGAAGCCCGAGTTGAGGCAGGCTGCTTCTGGCCACTTTGGGCCCCTTCTGAGGTGAAGCAGAGGGGGTATGAAGCAACCTGATGTGGGTGGAGGTGTCTCAGATGTACTTCAATGTGCTTCAGAATGTCAGCACCCCAGCCCAGCTGTGCCGGCACCTCCAGCTCCTTACCTGAACCATCACCGTCGTCACTATCACTGCCATTGCCACCACCACCTCCATCACCAACGCCGCTGCCGCCTCCATTGCGGCCACCAGCTACTGAGCCCAGGACATGCACCAGCTCATGTTGCAGGCAGTTGCCAGTTGCCATTTTAAAAATGGTGACTCCCTGCAACAAGAGCCGGCACACGTCCAGGGCTCAGGAGCTGGTGGCAGCGATGACGGCGGTGGCAATGGTGGTGATGGTGGTGGAGATGGCAGTGGTGGTGGTGGAGGAGGAGGACGTAGAGGTGGAGGAGGAAGGGGTGGCTGCAGTGGAGGAGGAGGAGGCAGCAGAGGAGGTGGTGGCAGAAGAGGCAGCGGTGGCGGCCCAGGTAAGGAGCTGGGGGTTTGCGCAGGGGCATCGAGGCCCTGAAGTGGCATTCGGCCATCTAAATCTTGCTTCATGTTTGGGGCCAAGTCAGGTCGGGACCTCCCCAAATCATCCCGAGTTGAATCGGGCCCACCTTGGAAGCCCCAAAGCAGCTTCCGAGTTGGATCTGGGGGGGCGGGCATGCACAGCCCTACCATTTTTAAGAAACAAAATCCCCAATTTTGGGAGGGGGGTTGTGTGCTTCTCACCCCTTCTTTAACACAAGAAAAGGCAGGTGTGTGCCAGGGCCCACATGACCTGCCTTGCTATGAATGCACATCTCATCCCATATAAGAGGAGAGAGGGTTCACCATCTATACCCTTCTCCACCTTCTATCATGTGTTCCTCTTAACGCCACCCAAGGCTGGCCAGAAAACTTTCCCTTGCCTATAAGATAAACTGCCACACATGCATACATTTTGTGGTCTTCATCTCCCACACAACCCTGTCACTTGGAGATAGGGTGGCCGCTTATACGTCATCAAAACAAGAGGAAATGCATCACCAAAATGGAAGACAAAAAAGGACACACATTTGCATAAAATTTGCAAATTTTAAAAGGCAATTTACATGTACAGGTCTGGACTAAGAAATAATTACTATAATTTTGATACAAATAAAGTACATCTCACCATGCTGTGGAAGAGTGTGACCAGACGATCTGTGTGCCTGCCTATTTGGTCTGCTATCCAGATATTCAGTATTGATGGGAGCAGTTCTTCTGGGTCTTTATGCCAGGACTGAACTGGACAGTCCTTCACATAGAGGACACCTTCAAATAGAGGATGCAATTCCCCTATGAGAAAAGGTTATAACTTCTGGGACTGTTCAGCTTAGAAAGGAGGCAAGTAAGGGGAGACATGATAGAGGCATACATGGCTGCATAGCTCTATTTTCTTATGGAAGACAGTTTGGTAGCAATATTGCTTCTACAACAGCTAAAGGTCAACTGAGGCCTTAAATCAGGTCTGGGCAGAAGGTAGATTTCCAGCTGTTTTGAACTTTGACTCCCAGAAGCCTTTGCCAGCATGGCCAATGATCAGGAATGCTGGGAGTTGAAATCCAAAACAACTGGATACCTACTTTTTCTGCTCACCCCTGCCTTATATTCCAAAGCAGAACAACTGCTAGAATTTCAAACAGAACAGAATTCTGCCTCATAATAAGCTGAACTTGTGAAGAATTTACAAGGAGTGATGTCTGTGCTTAGGCTCAGCTGCGCCCTTACGTTCCTCAAGTTGTGTATTTCGCTTCTTCATATGCGGAACTGGTGGGCTGTTCCACCTGGGAGTTCACAGTCTCCACTGGAGAGGTCTGATCCACCAATCCTGGGTTATGAGACCTACTCACAGAGGAATGTAAGGAATTCCACCATTTCAGTACCTTGGTCATGATGGCATTAACCTCAGCCTTCATGAGAACTTTGAGATGAAACCTCCCTTCAGTCCACCTAATACATATGAATAGTTTAGATGGTTGGTGCCCATGAGTTCCCTACAGCTCTATTCTGCTACCAGATTAGGGGCACTCCACGTTGTGCCCTGCTTCACCCATGAGTCCTCCCTTCCCAGTGTTACTTCATTGACATTGTAACTGGAAAGACATGAAGGAGGACACAGTACTTACTAAGCTAATGAAGATGCAAAGTATCTTGATATTACTTGTCCCTCAAGTTCAGCCACCTGAAAAATTCCATTTTTTAATATGTATTTAATGGTAAAGGTGAAAACTATAGTTTGTAGTTTCCTAAAGGGGAAAAATATAATTAGAGAATCTTGTTGAAGGTTGTGAAGAATCAATGGAAAATTCACAGTAGGTCTTCCAATTTAAGGAAGTTCTGTTCCTGATAATAGACCAGTGCATTAAGCATCTTTGAACTTCTTCTGGACCCAAAATATAAATGTAATTACGGCTGCAATCCTACACACACTTACCTGGCAGTAACCCCCACTGAATGCAATGGTGCTTACTTCTGAGTAGACAATATATGTAGGATTGTGCTGTAAGTGTTGCTTTGTGTGGTTTCACTTTAGACCAAATGTCCTAGTGGGGAAGACATGGAATACAATTAGCACACACACAAAAAACCTAAATAAAAATAAAAGCAAAAATAAAATTAAAATAAACCCCCATGATAACAAAGAAGATTACAAGAACATAAAGATATGTCAGAGAATGATTGATATTTATACCAAAAACAAATGAAATATAATCAGCCCAGTCCTCTTTCTGCTTGCAGTATATTTAGCCTATTGCCTTTTAGCTTTATAGCCACTACAGCAATGACAGCTTTTGGGTCACATATATAATGCATCACATATATAATGTCAAATATTACATCCTATATTACTTTTCATGTTTGTAGCCCATCCTCCAAGAGCTTGATGGTGTCATACATTGGCTCACTCCTTCTGTACTTATAACAATCCTTTGAGGCAGGTTATGCCCAAGTGGCCTGGTGGGCTTTATGGCTGAGCAGGGGACCAAACTTTTCCAGGACCAAGCTCCATAAAGCATTTGTGATAGTACTTGGACTTCAAAACCCCACAAAGTCAAAAGAACCCGATTATTCCCTCCAGTCCATATAAAGTGATAGACCGCCTGAATTTTTAAAATAGAAACAAAGTGTTAATATGCGACGTTTCAGTTACTCGAAGCAATTTACAAGAAAAAGAACAGATACAGCGCCTGAAACAACATCAAGCAACTGAAGTAATCAAACTAAAAAAGGTAAAGGTGTCCCCAACCAGTCGTGCCCGACTCTAGGGTGTGGTGCTCATCTCCATTTCTAAGCCGAAGAGCCAGCGCTGTCTGAAGACACTTCCGTGGTCATGTGGCCAGCATGACTGAACACCAAGGTGCACGGAACGCTTTTACCTTTCCTGCCGAAGCGGTACCTATTTATCTACTTGCAATTTCTTGCTTTCGAACTGCTAGGTTGGCAGGAGCTGGGACTGAAGACGGGAGCTCACTCCGTCACACGGCACTCGGGTCTCGAACTGCTGTCTTGCCAACCTTCCAGTCTGCAGTTCAGCGTCTTTAACCACTAAGCCACTGCGGCCCCAATCAAACTAAACAGCCATAGAAAACTTCAACTGAGAGTTAACTTAGTCTTGCAGCCACTGAGGAAAGGAAGTAGGGATGGCAGACAATTCTGCCACGGATTCCAGTGAGGCCGGATTCTAAAGAAACCCCCGGAATCTGTGGCGGAACAGCCTCCTGCCCCCCCCCCGTGGAATCCCCCCAGGACAGTACTTACCTGTGGTGGATTCGGCGGCGGCAGCGGTTGCGGCGGCGGTGGCGGCGGTGGCGGCTCCAGTGGCTGGCCTCCTGGCCAGCCACAGCCAGGCTGCTGCCGCCACCATTGCCATCCTTGCAGCCGTGATACGGTATGTAAGAATTTATGTAGCCTATCATGGCTGGGTTAAAAAAAAACAAACACCCAGCATATGCAAATGGCGGCGGCTACGGCAGCCGCCATTTGCATTCTCTATTTTTCGCTGACTTATCTTACGTAAATATTTACGTTAGATAAAATGGCGAAAAAAAGGGGAACGCAAATAGCGTAGTGAGCGCTATTTGCATTTCTTTATTTTTTGCCGTACGTAGGCTAGAACGGCAAAAAATAAAGGAATGCAAATAGTGCCCACTACGCTATTTGCGTTCCCTTTTTTTCTGCCGTTTTATCTTACTTAAATATTTACGTAGGATAAATTGGCGAAAATAGGGAACGCAAATGGCAGCGGCTATAGCTGCCGCCATTTGCGTACGCTGTTTTTTTCTTTTTTACCCAGCCGTGATAGGCTACGTAAATTCTTACGTACTAGGGGTGGACGAAAGTCCCTTACCTTTTCTCGCAGCTTGTTCGCGGTGGGGGGGAGCGCTTCGCTGCTCCCCCCGCGAAGTTCAGGCCGGGGGGGAGGCTTCCCGCCTCGCCCGGCCGAAATTCAGGCCGGGGAGGAGGCTTCCCGCCTTGCCCGGCCGCGAACACAAAAGTAAAAAAAAAAAAAAAGTCCCCTGATAGGCTACGTGACGATTCACGTAGCCTATCATGGCTAGATCTGCAAAGTCAGCCGTGATAGGCTACGTGAATCGTCACGTAGCCTATCACGGGTGACTTTAAAAAAAAAAAAAAGCGTACGCGAATGGCGGCCCCCATAGGGAGCCGCCATTCGCGTTCCTTATTTAGTTGCTGTAGTCTACGTAAATGTTGCTGTAGTCTACGCAAATAGCGTTGCCCTTATTTTCGCCGTAGTCTACGTAAACATTTACGTAGACTACAGCCACCAAATAAGGAAGGGGAATGGCGGCTCCCTATGGGGGCCGCCATTATCCGTACACACTTTTTTTTTTTTTTAAAGTCACCCGTGATAGGCTACGTGACGATTCACGTAGCCTATCACGGCTGACTTTGCAAATCTAGCCGTGATAGGCTACGTGAATCGTCACGTACCCTATCAGGGGACTTTTTTTTTTTTTTCTTTTATTGCAATGGCGGGGGCGGCAGCCGGTCAAAAGACCGGCTGCCGCTCCCGCCCCGCTTGAGCACCCGACGAACCGCCAGCCGGACCCGCCGCCAGGAGGGACATTCAGGGAAGGTAAGTCCCGTCCCGGGGGGGGTGGGGGGGTGCGGG
The DNA here is from genome assembly GCF_057233095.1 of Heloderma suspectum. NCBI lineage: Eukaryota > Metazoa > Chordata > Lepidosauria > Squamata > Helodermatidae > Heloderma > Heloderma suspectum. Next base: position 52,631,476 of record NC_139460.1, on the reverse strand, counting down.
GGATTTCTCCCCGAAACTTGTTCGGGGGGCCAAACACGTTGGCGCTCGGCCCCCCAAAGTTTCGGGGAGAAATTCTCCGCCATCCCTATTACGTACCTATCACAGCTGCAAGGATGACAATGGCAGCGGAAGCAGCCCGGCCGCAGTTGGCCAGGAGACCAGCCACCGCAGCCGCCACCGCCGCCAGAGTCACCGCCGCCGAAACCGCCGCCGCCACCGCTGGATCTGCCACCGCTGTCGGAACCTCCGCTGCCGCCGCATCCACTGGCCATCGAGGATTTCGGGGGGGAGGACCAGATCGCCTCCTCCCCGTCGAGGATTCTGGGGGGAGGGATGGAGCGCCTTCCCCCCCACCGTGAAAGGTTCCGCGAAAAGGTAAGTCAGTTTTGTACATCCCTAAAAGGAAGCAAAGAGGTAGCTGTCCTAACCTCTAGTCCCCTCAGGCTAAATCCATCCTGTGCTGGGACCCAATCCAGTCTGTGGAAGGTTGAGTACCTATCCCAGTCCCCGCCCTCTGCCTCTCTCTTCACGGATAGATAGATAGATAGATAGATAGATTCTAAGTGGGCAAGGTGGGTTGGAGGGGTCATGGCTTTGGTGCAGGGCTTAGTGACACTGTATTGGTACAAGGTTCCGCATTCTACTAGCCTAAGCACTGGCACAGCAAGACAGCGGTGTTCATGGGCTGGGATATTGTTCCTGAAAAAAGTACATTATTCATTAGAGCAGACTGTTAAACTATAACAATTGTACATTTTTTTGTAATTGCTTGTGTGTGTTCCATGATGCAAAACATTTATTTGACTATTCCCTCACAGAAAACCATGGTATGGTGTGATTTAACACTCTCCTGCATTAATACCCAAGTCAATTAAACTGAATAGGATTTACATCTCCCTTCAGGTTAACTAATAACTGTTTCCCATAAGACTCACTGTCACTGAGCTACTTAGGCAGACCTAACAACAACATAAGCAAATTAAGGTTTTATTTATAACCTATTTACTGTGTCTTCACTGTCTCTTTACAGTATTACAGTGTAGGTGTTATTACGTGTCTCAAAGCTCAGAAAACTAAAACTGTATACAACCTTTTGTGAATGTAAACTTCTATCCTGTCCCTGAATCATCTGTGATAAAATGCACAATTTTCCTCTGCATTTCAGAGTTTGTTTTTTGTTCCTTATAACTATTTCTAGCAACTGATTTTTTGCAGGTATTTTTTGTCCTCCTCTTTTGCTGCATTCTATTAAGCTGGGGCTCACTTTTTAAAACTGCGTTTATTTATGGCTCTTGCCACTAGAATAATTTATTTATCCCAAATATTGGAGATTAAATAATGATCCAACTCTAAACAAATGGGAAAATACATTATTTTATTATACCATTGTGTCTAGATTAACAAATTATATAAAACAAAAAAAGGGAGAGAGAAGTGTGTGTGTGTGTGTGTGTGTGTGTATGTATGTGTATATGTATGTGTGTGTCTGTGTATATATATATCCCATTATTATTTATAGAAATGAAAACAAACAACAATCTTTAATAGCTGTTACGTATACAGTACACTATGTTTATTGTAGATTATTCCATATTATTAAATGAGGTCTCATATCCTGTAATAATTCTTACATGAGATTAATGTATTTTCTAACATGGGTAAAATGAGAAACTGAAAAAACCCTGAAATTGACGGATTCATCCATTCCCACTGTATTGCAACTCTTTAAAAACACACACAATTAATAGGCTACTATTGCTACTTTAGCAACAGGAGTAAAGTATTTTATAACATTTAAAATGCAAAACTAATTCACTTCTAGTAGCACTAGAGCACTTTTAGAATTATCTCAGAATTTTTGGGAGTTTAAACGTGTAATGGAAGTTGAAGAGGTTCTCTCTGTTACTGCATATATATTGGGAGTGGTGTGGGCTGGAGCAGGGAGGCTGGCTGAGTAGGGATGGTGGAGAATTCCGCCACAGATTCCAGTGAGGCTGGATTCTGTAGAATTCGGCCCCCCGGAATCCGTGGAGGAACGGCCTCCTGCCCCCCTGCCCCCCCCATGGAATCCCCCGGGATGGTACTTACCTGCGGCGGATGCAGTGGCAGCTCTGGTGGCGGCTCTGGCGGTGGCGGTTTTGGCAGCGGCAGGTGTGGCGGGGTGCAGCAGCAGGTGCGGCGGCAGTGGCAGGTGCGGCGGCGGCAGCAGGTGTGGCGTGGCGGGTGCGGCAGCGGTGTGGGGTGTGCGGTGGCGGCGGGTGCAGTGGCGGCGGGTGCAGGGGGTGCGGTGGCGGCAGGTGCAGTGGCGGCGCAGGTGGTGAGGCAGTGGCGGGTGTGAGGTGGTGGGTGCAGCAGCAGCGCGGAGGGTGCGGCGGGTGTGGCAGCGGAGGGTGTGGTGGCGGCTGGTCTCCTGGCTAGCCGCGGCTGGGTGCAGCATACACAAATGGCGGCGGCTACGGTGGCCGCCATTTGCGTTCACTATTTTTCGCCGTTCTAGCCTAAGTAAATATTTACATAGGCTAGAACGGTGAAAAATAGCGAACGCAAATGGTGGCTGCCATAGCTGCTGCCTTTTGCGTACGCGTTTGTTTTTTTTTGCTTTGCCGTGATAGGCTGCGTAAACATTTACGTAGTCTATCACGGTTCAATACAGGGACGCAAATGGTGGTGGCTATGGCCGCTGCCATTTGCGTCCCTGCTGCCCAGTGGCCGGATGTCCAGCTGCGGGTGGAGCTGGCCGGCAGCTCTGCGGAATCCCCACGGAGCGGAGCCGGCTGGGCAGGACTCTGGGGGGAGGGATGGAGTGCCTCCTCCCCATCAAGGATTCCGGGGGGAGGGACAGAGCGCCTCCCCCCCCACCGCAAAGCAGATCCGTGAAACGGTAAGTGACTTTCGTACATCCCTATCGCTGAGTGGGTCTGGGCCACATGAACTGGGGGGACAGTTTGTTGAGCTCCCCCCACCCAGGACAGATATGGGTTCATCCATCCCTAATCGTTTCAGCATCTGAATACCAAAGGACAAAATAAGCAAGAGGCAAAAGAAAAAAAAATACTAGCCTCTATGAATGACTAGAAACTCGTGCTGAATGTCTCTATTCTATAAAACTTCTAAAAGCACAGGTCCTCTATCCTACATTGAATTTGACAATTTTTTTTTTTAATTCTGCTTTCAGGAATGTTTTAAAAGGCTAGTTTTCAGACTTCCATGAACATAAGACACCTCTCTAAATTTTAAGGATGGAGGAAAAAATTAGTTCAGCTCAAATTTCCATAAAAACATACAAAATTTGCACTTCTTGAATTGGCCTGTGAACTGGAACACAGTTATCCTTCAGTATTCACACTGTTCAGAATTTTGCACAGTTCCCTGCACAAGAAATGAGTACAAAAATACATACATTAGGGGAAAGTCCACACAGAAATGTGCATATTACAAATGCATTATATTAGGGGAAAGTATTTGCCAAAATTGTGTATATTAGACAAGCATGCATAGAAAAATGCATATATTAGGGAAATGTACACAAAAATGCATATACATTATTGGGCTGACTTTTTTTTTTTTTTAAGGCACAAACTGGTGTGGAAATTGGATGGGACAAACTGAAGATGAGTAAAATGAGGAGGGCTGTGCACCGCTTCAGTGCGAAGCCCAAATAAGGAGGGGAAGCAGGCTGATTTGGAGGTGCCTTGTTGTGATTCAAAGTGGATCAGATAAGCACCGAGGCACCCTGAAGTGAAGCAGCTCCTCTACAAAGTGCCTCATCGGCCTCGTATATTCAGAGCTCTTCTTATGCCGTCTGAGCAGCCCAGACAGACTGTCTTCAAAATGTATCAACTTCTGAAAGATCACGCGGAGGGGCAGGAGGAGGAAGGAGGGAGGTGGAAGGTGAGAGGATGCAGAGGTGCCAAATGTATCATTTTGAGAGAGATCCGGCCACTGAGAGAGGCAGGGGAAGGGGGCAGGAGAGGGAGGAGGAGGAGGAGGGAGGGAGCTTTGCTGTGGGTCAGCCTCCATTTGCTCATTGTGAAAGAGGTGGTGTTACTGGAGAGGAGAGGACTGTCTGAACATTATTTGGCTAGAGCAGTGGTCTCCAAAGTGGGGTGCATGCACCCCAGAGGAGGCGCAAGACGATCCATTGGGGTGCGTGAGCTGCCTGATAATTGAGCAGCCTCCCACTGCCCTGATGAACCATTGTGCTGCCATTGTGTCCAATGATGGTGATAGCGGCAGCGGTGGCAGCAGCTGAAGGGGACAGGAGCTGAGATAGAAGCTCCATGGCATTTCTCTCTCCACTCCAGTTCTATCCTGCCTCTGTTGTGGCCACTGGGAGCAACTGCCCCCATCTCTGCCAGGCATGGCAGAGGAAGCCTTAACCCTTCCCACTCTCCTTTGGCAGAATGAAGCCAAGAAGGAAGCGTGTGCTATGGTGACTGGGTAAAATGAGGCTTCATAAAATAAGAAAGGGATCCTCATGATTTCATAAGATTTTTAAAGGGGAGACCCACAGAACCACCACTGAGTCCCACACCTGCCTCCACGGACTGAACCAGAAAAAAATCATCGATCTGCCACTCATGGGCACAGCCAAGGTGCAAAAACATGGATCCTTGGCAGGGATACCCTTTATTTTATATGATTTTTGCAGAGCAAATCTCCAAAACCACCATCATATCACAGACCACATCTGCCTACATGGACTGAACCAGGAAAATCATGGATCTGCCACTTGTAGGCACAGCCATGGTGCAAAAACAGGGAGAAATGGCTCCCCCCATTCACCGGAACAACATGGCTGCCGGCATGCATCCAGAGGGCCTAGGAGCTGATGGCGGCAATGGCAGCAGCACGCCTTCATTGCAAGCTGTTGCTGCTGGCCTCACTCAACCCTTCATGGGCTCCTTGCAAGCAAGGAACTTGTGAAGGCTTGAGCAGAGGCAGGAGTCAGCCTCCAACTGGACACCCTCCCCTCCTTGCAAGGAACCTGTGAAGGCTTGAGCAGAGGCAGGAGTCAGCCCCCAACTGGACACCCTCCCCTCCTTGCAAGGAAGGGAGAGAGCGCAATTGGTAGGCAGCTCCTGACCTTGTGCCTGTCGGCGCTTGGCAGGCTGTGATGGGCAGTGGTTTCCCCAGCAGTGGCTCCCATGGTGACACCAGGAGCCGTGGCAGCGGTGGCTCCTCTGGTGGTGGTCCCCGCCCCCAGAACAAGGGCTCAGGTAAGGAGCTGTGGGGCTGGGTGGCATGTTGGGGGCAGAAATGGGATTTGGATGTCCAAATCCCGCTTCAGCTTCATAGGCTGAGGTGGGTTGGGCCCCGCCCCCAAATCAGCCCAAGCTGAATCAGGCCTGCCTCAGAAGACCCGAAGCTGCCTCTGAGTCAGATTGGGGGGTCCATGCACAGCCCTAAAAATGAGGAACTAAGAGAAACCGAAACTGAGAGATTCATCCATTCCTACCAAACACAGAGTTACTTAATGGTATACTATTGCTATTTTATAATTTATAATTATAATTTTAGGGATGGCGGAGAATTTCTGATTCTGAGCGCCAACGTGTTCGGCTCCCCGAAGAAGTTTCGGGGAGAAATTCTCCGCACCCCCCCCCCCGGGACGGGACTTACCTTTCCCGAATGTCCCTCCCGGCGGCGGGTCCTGGCGGCGGTTCGTCGGGTCTTCGTCAGGGGCGGGAGCGGCAGCCGGTCTTTCGGCTGACTTTGCAGATCTAGCCATGATAGGCTACGTTAATCGTCAAGTAGCCTATCACGGGGGCGTTGTTTTGTTTTTTACTCTGTATTTCGCGGCCGGGCGAGGCGCCTCCTCCCCGGCCTGAATTTTGGCCGGGCGAGGCGGGAAGCCTCCCCCCCAGCCTGAACTTCGCGGGGAGAGCAGCGAAGCGCCTCCCCCTCACCGCGAAAAGCTGCGAGACCTGGTAAGTGGCTTTCGTGCACTCCTATATAATTTATAATTGCTATAAAGTGGGCTTTGCTAGTGAGTGTTCCATATAGAGTGCATTTCACACATGCATTTTTGGCCTCAGTCCAGATTGCTGGATGGGCATGCCAAACAGGACTTTTTGATGGTTTCACCTACGTTAAGAATGCAATACAATGTGCGTTGAAAAATGGATAATAGGGGGAGTAAGAAATATAATGAGGCTTTTAAGCAGCAGGGAACCCTCCAAAAAGTTATCTCACTGTCTTGTCTTCTCAATGTCCACTTTATGCACTTAGGTGTTATCCTTGGATGGTAATCTCTACTATGCCCTATTGTCCTTTTTTCATTCGTGTTCTCCTAAACTGCATCCTCTTCCATTCATAACCATCCTCTTTGCCTGTCAATATTGCTGAATTTATGGTGGGGAAAAAAACTTTCCAGTGCTGACTGTAACTTTGTAAAACAAGCAGCTAACTTTAAATGAATCTGGCCATAATTTATACAACAGCTATTTAATAAGCAACTCTCTGTCTCTGTGGAAAAAAAGTTACCCAATTTTTATATGCCTTCCATCTCCTATCCAATATAAAATCACTTCTTTAGGAGGTTATTTAAGTGGCACTGATATCTAGTGGCAGGCAATCCATAAAAATGAAAAATAGGTCTTTCAATATGCAGTGGAGAATTGCTATAACATTAGCCCTAACAAACAAGATGACTTAGGAAACTGTAAATGCACAGGGTCAAAGAGGAGAGAGGAGCAAATTAAAAACCAGACACCAATATATTCTTTATTGCCATTTTCATTCATTTAACCAGTGATGGACAAATGGTAACAGCTGCCAAAGTAGGAAATATAAGTACAGTAGGACCACATAGATCCATTTCAGAGTGCCTGCAGTCCTTTTGAAAACACTAGGCTGTATGTCCCCTGTTGTTTTTGGAGAGCTACAGCAAGTCCCTTTAGAGTGGATCTGAGGGGATCTGGCTTCGGTCATGGCCAACTTCCCCACCCACTCCAAGGTAGCATACTTCTTGCTATGGGCTGGGGTCAATTGCCAGTTACCAGGGCTGGGAAGAAATTTTCCCTGCACATGATTTGGCAACTGTAGTGTAGGGTTTTCAACTTCCCCATGGCAAGAACGCTAATTCAGGTGTATATAATGGAGTGTTCTGATCTCACAGCACTCTGGTGAGAGCATAAGATCCCTCTGGTAAGGAATGAATTAGGGACACATATTTCATTTTATCATTAACCTGGTTTCCAAAGAGCTTAAAACAACCTTGTGTGGTGGTGGGATAGGAGGAGACTGGACTAAGGACACCCTGAGCTTCATCGCTTAGTGGTAATTTGAATTTTGAGCTGCTCCCTGGTTGTAGTGCATGTATGGGGAACTTGTGGCCCTCCAAATGTTTTGGTCTACAACTCCCACTAGCCCTAGCCAGCATAGCCAATGGTGAGGGATGATGGGAGTTGCAGGCCAAAACATCTGGAGGGCCATAAATTGTCCACTCCTGTTCTAGTGTGACAGTCTACCACATTGGCTCTTCAAAGGAAATGTCAGTCTGTAGGATTAGAACACACAGTCTGCGATAAATAATGGAGTGGCATCATGTGTCAACTCCTGTTATTGGTGGGTTGTTTATTCAAATGGGGGTACTGAATGTATAATTGTCAGAAAATGTGTGCGCTATGAACTTTCAAATAAAATAGGCAAAACAATGAGTGCTCGAGCTTAGCATGGGCTTTAATGTGGTTTCACTATCAGATTCCAAAACAAGCAAACTGGGGCTTTAAATACACCTGTTCCCTGACTAGGAGAGTAACATGTGAATGAGCCAACTGGCTTTGCTAACTGTCCATGGGGAAATATTTCCACAGCTGTGAAGCAGCATCAAAGACGATCTTCTCCCTTATGGTCCATTACAATATAACGTCTATGTGTCAATGAGAGATGATCTCTTCTGACTTGGGGTCTGAGCTTTTTACAGTGGGCCTCATTCCCAGGTAAGCGAGTATAGCATGGCAGCCTAAATGAGCATCTCTTAGTCACACTGAGAGAAATTTTACAAATTAGAAAAATAATGTTTCTATGGGTGTCCTTAAATATTAATGTTTTTGTGTGTGTTTTCTGATGGGACTTGTGAGCTGAGCTGAGGATAATTTAGGAAATAGCATTGCTTTCAGAGAAAGGTCAGGAGCAAAAATGGCAAGCAGATCTGGAAAATAGTATGTTTCTAATATGTTAATGACTGACTTGTTGTACCTCAGAATCTTAGCAGTGCGAACAAAATGTTTCCAGAAATCTGGACAGGTCCTGCCTGACTACTGTAATTCTGTGTTTTCATTTCTGTCAGCGCTGACTTGCTGGCACTCAGATTATGATGCAGAAACTAGATAGGAGCTTCCAGGCTTTGGTAGGACTAGATAATATACTGTATCTCCCCTCTCCTGTCCTTTGCATTTTCTTTGGTTTCATTCCTGTAGTCTCTGTGCAGGATTGCAGCATTTGACTTTTAGCGTCATGAATCCATACCTGGGACCAGCAGCCTCTTTTCCACAGGATTCCACAGTTCAAGGTATCTGTGAAATTATGAATGAATTGTTTATTGTAGTCACAGAGCAATACTATTATTATATTTTACAAAAGAAAGATACAGATAATTAAGGGTAATTAAATACAACCAATACATTTTAAAATAGGACCAGCATAATTTCTTCCCTTGTTTGCATTAAAATGAGAAAGAATGCAGCAACCTTCCCAGTGACATGAGATGAATAATCCTTCAAACAGAACATCACGACCAGCTTTTCAGAAGGCTGACCCAGGAGAATTCTTAATAGAGGGAAAATCAGCTTCTCTCTGCAGTCTTTATACAGATAGAGCAGGAGTAGATGATCAAAAGATTCTATTGCACCCATTGCACACGGTCACAGACGTTCGTTAATCAGGATCTTATTGAATCATCCACTTAACAGTGCAGAGGGCAACTCACTGAAACGAGTGAGCGATCCCTGACTATGGAATGCTCAACCAGCCACGCTGGCTGGGGAATGCTGGGAGTTATAGGACTTTTTCTGTCTAAGACATAGGATTGTGCCTTTAGTAACATTTACCACACCAGTAGTAGTTAACCTTTACCTAATAACTTTTTTGTATGGAATCACTGTGGTTAAAGGCTAGGGATGTCTGTTCCTTGGAACTCTGTCTTGATTTTGGCTCAACGGAGTTCTGCGGGGTGCCTGGCTCGGCTTGCATTTGCAGGCTGAGCCACAGTTTTCCCCCTGAACTCCATCAAGCTGACTTCAATTTGCACAACTGGAGATTTGCAACTGCAATTTGCACAAATATGTGTAATTTGTGTGAATTTAAGCTACAATTTGCATGAATTGCACAAATTTGCACAAATTGCGGCCGCAATTAAAAATTAAAAAATACAGAAAAAAATGAACTTGCCTGACTCATCTCAAAGCAAATTGGGCTCTGCAGGATAAAAACTGAATCAATGGAAGCTTGTCGAGCTCCATCCCTGGATGGATTTCTCTGACATCCCTATTAAATGGTAAATTTTCTCAATACATGGCAAAACAACACCCTCATACTGATACTTGGGGAATGCAATTTTTATGAATTCTGGTATAAACTGAGCTGACCCACACTTTCTGGACTAACATTATTATTAATAATAATAATAATAATAATAATTACATTTCTATACTGCTTCATAGCTGAAGCTCTCTGAGCAGTTTACAAAGGTTAAAAACATTAAAAATATAATATGCAAAATTAAAAAAATATTTTAAAAAACCACACAAACAGACAATATATGCAGAGACAACATATATCTAAAAAGAACTTTGCGCAATCAGCCAAACCATAAAACAAATCCAAGGTAGTTAAAAAATGATGCAGTTATCCCCCAGCTTTCACAGTTCCAAAATGTCCTCATGCAGTTCTTGGCTCAAAATGTGTATAAAAATAAATGTAAAAATGTGTCATTTGAGAGAAAATACATTTAGAAATATGTCTTTCAAGAGAAAATATGTTTAGAATATGTAATTAAGTGTAGATTTTCATACTGATTTAAAAACACACACACAGAATGAAGAAATAGGATAGAACAGACTTAGTATGGATGCTGGAGAAATTCAAGATGGATTAAAATAAGCTCAGATTTCTAAGAATCCAACCTGCAGAATTGGCTGCGGAGTGACCCCCTCAGGCCACGTGGAGTCTGTGGACTTTTGGAGGGTTTTTTTTTACTGTCCCGAAATTTACGCATCTAAATCTGTAGAAAAATACATAAGTTTCTGCTGAGGAAACGTTGGATGCAATGGGAGACAATACACTAAATGTTACTTACTGAGGTAAATTATGTAAATACTTAATATTTACATAATTATTTATATTTGTATCCAGGTTGACAAAGACATATTTACATAATACATAAATATTTACATAATTACATGACAGAAAAAAATATTTCCGGCCATCTGTGGGCGGATGACGGAACGAAAGGTGCCTGACAATTCCTGAAATGTAGACAGAGCAGATTTTACACAGTCGGTACATCCCTACTTATGGGTGAACATATGTGAAAATAATATGAGGAGGAATAGACTGAGGGTAAAATCTTACGGATGTTTAGATAGAAAAAAAGTCCTACAACTCCCAGCAGTCCCCAGCCAGCCGTGCTGATTTGCCCTTTCCCATAGTGGAATTATCTCCCACTTTCTCTATATGTGTGGAGGGGAAAATTTGGACCATGCTGTTTGTCCCATTCTAGCCCCGCATGCCCTGTTCTCTTGTCCCTGACTTCCAAAGGTCTGAAAGGGGGCACCTACACATGTAGTACTGTGCATGCATAAAGTTACCAGATTCGGAACGCTGAGCAACCCTGAAGCATCTGTACATGTACAGCTGCATTAATATGTGCCCCCTTTTCAGACCTTTGCCTCTGCATGAGAAGGTCAGGTGAGGTGAGTGGGACTCACTCTGTCAGGGATGGGGCCAGAGGCAGAATCCCACTTCTCCCTGCCAGCTCTTTTATTTTAGGAGTACAGAAGGTCTAAGGGGTATTATTAAACTTGAGATCCAGGGTTGGAGAAACTTGTGAGGGTACAACTGGAAGCAGGTGGACAGCCTGTGAAACCCCCTCAAAGAACTAGGTATCTGTCTATATGATCAAAGAAAAGGAGTGTCTTTCTACCATCAGTTTTAGAAAAGCGCCATTGACTTAATAAGAACTTCATTTACAGTTGACTTCAGTTTAGGGATGTGTGAATCATCCAAACTTGAACTCACTGAAGTTCTCTGAATTTCATCTTGAAGCAATTTCTGACTTGAGCCCATATCAGATTGCGAACTTTTGTTTTCTTTTTGCATGAAAATCCATGCATATTTTCATTAGTATTTTTCCAAATGCCCAATTGTGTGCATTTTTTAAATATAAGCCTTCTTCTCCCATTGATTAAAACTTATGTGCACATTTTTCAAAAGTACACATTTTTTTCATGCACATTTCAAACATGTATGCATGCTGTCAAATGCATCTTTTAGGTCCACAAATCACATTACAAGCTCAGAAATGCATGGACTTTGACAGCAGATTGTGCCCGAGTTTGTATTCAGTCTGGAAGGTGTGAACTGGGTAAAATGCTGATAAAAAATGAACTGAAAGGAATGTCTCATACAACCCTACTTCAGTTAAGGAGGAGCCCATAGCTCAGTGAGAGTTAAATGCTTTGCATGGAGAAAGTCTCAGGTCCCAGTCTTGGTATCTCCAGCTAAATGGGTATCAGGTGGCAGATGATGGGAAAGACTCTTCCCTAGACCCCATAGAGCCACCCCAGTCAGAATACACATTACTGGGATAGATGGACCAATGATCTGACTAGGTAAAGGTAGGGATGTTAGAGAAATCTGCCGCAGATTCAAATGAGGATTCCAAAGAATCCAGCCTCTGGAATCCATGGTGGGATGGCCCCACTTACCTCCAGTCCAGGAGGATTCTGCGTGGAATGGATCTCGGATGCTTGCTTAACCAGAGCCATTCGCCTCTGCGCCGATCGCCATTTTTTTAAAAAAATGGTGATCAGCAGGATGTGCCCATAGACTTATACCCAAAATAGAGCCGTGAATCTTGCAGTATATATATGCAAGTTTCACGGCTCTATTTTGCGTATAAGTCTATGGGCACATCCTGCCAATCGCCATTTTTTTAAGCAACATGGTGATCGGAGCGGAGATCCACAGCCAAGTGGCCCTCAAGCTGGGTGGCTCCGTGGAATCCTCACATAGCAGAGCCACTCCAGAGGATTCTGGGGGGGGGGAGGAACAGATCGCCTCCCCCCCAGGCAGACTCCGCACTGGAACAGACGGTGGGGAATCTGTATATCCCTAGGTATAGGGCAGCTTCATATGAACAGCAGGCATGCCATAATTTCATTTCAATCTGTCTTTCTAATAGGTTTTACTTAGAGCTGTGCACAAATGGCCTCTTGAAATTCTCCTCCTTACTTGTGGGCAGAGAAATTTGGGAGACAATTTCACGGAATTCTTTGAGGTGAAGGATAAATTCTCAATAGTTTATCTCAAGTAGGGCTCCCCATTGGCAGGGCTTGTAGCTAGGCATGTACAGAACCCCTATCTTTCATTCGGAGGGGTCCGCAGGGGGGAGGCTATCTGTTCCTCCCCCCCAGGATCCTCCAGAGCGGCTCTGCATCCTCTGAATTCCACGGAACTGCACTCCAGCTCCGTACCTCAGCCAATATGGCAATGGCGGCTGCCATTACTGTTTCACCTGGAGAAAGACAGCCGCAAATGGCGCAGTGGATGCCACTTGCGGCCGTAAAGCCCTGAGTTTTACGTAAATAGACCCATAAATGGCTGCAATTAGGTAAAACTCAGGGCTTTATGGCCTCATGTGGCGTCCAATATGCCATTTGCATCTGTGTTTTTTCCTGCGATAGGCTAGCCTCATTTGAATTCACGGTGGAATTCTCCACCATCCCTACTTGTAGCACTGCATCTTTCATTTTTGTCAGGGGGGGGGGTGGATTTTTTTTGTATTGAAACAGTGTCAACTCTGTTGGCAGGCTGGCCCCCATTTTGCATCCCCCACAATGCAAGTGTGAGTGTGTGTGTGTGGGGGGGTGCCCTGTCTAGTTCCAGGGATGAGGTGGAATTAGTGCTCTGCTAAAATCAGTCCTCCAATTCCCTGAAAGTTTTCTTCCCCTTTGTTCTGTCTCATTCTCAAGGTGTTTTATCATTTATTTTTGTGGTGTTTTTGAGCCTACCTAATCACAGCTAGCCTCCCAGGCTGCCAGCATGTCCTGGTCTGAAAATGAGATGAATTACCTCATGTTGCCTTCCAGCGGGCTTTAATTGAAGTGCAGGAAGCTGGGGAGGCTACAGGAGGCCAGAGAGATGATTGTACAATGCAAAACAGGACACTTGCGCTCACTCCTAAGTAAGGTAAGCCCAAGAAACCCAAACCCAGCCCATGAGAATTTCCCCAAAATTTCTTCACTGTTGAATTTCCTTTTGAAAGCAATTTCTCTTCTATCAAACTGAGTGAGAATGTGGGATAAATTTTTGGCACAATACTAGTTTTACTGCCTTGGATAAATGAATGAGAGAATACAGGGCTTTGGTGTTGTTGTTGTTGTTTTTCACAAAAAGCACACCAAGTTTAAAAATGGGATGGTTGAAAACAGTGTTGAGAATTTTGATCCGAGAGGTCCTGTTTTCATTAAAGTCAATGGAACGATGGCTCATCAATAGGCATCCCTCATGCACTCAAGTCTACTTGCAAGATTAGTCTGCATGCTAAATTAATGTGTATAATTCAATATATGGATGTACACAGAGAGGTTTGTATTTCCTTAAAGAGTCCCCTAGCTGCTGTTATCTATACTATGAATTATGTGGAGCAGAGAATGCATTTGAACTTTTGCCACCAACTGAAAATGTTAGTTGTGGCCGTCAGAGTCTGTTGGCTTCCACACTCTACTGATATCAAGGGCATTAATGATACATGAGAGATACATGCTTTCCATTAGCTTCAGATATATTTGCTGAGCTAGGAAACAGGCTCCTATGAAAGTCAGACATACTCCCCTACCTACCAGCTCCCACATGCTTTCCTTTGTTCTGCTTTCATATGGTCTGGATTCATGCCAGATCGTAGTATCTTCATCTAATTTTACTCCTTTCTCTTGCATTTACCTGTTTCTATCACCGTGTTCAGGTGTTAGTCTGAATGTGTGACAGGATGGGATGCATGGGCACACGCTAGACTGGGGTGGGGAATCATATTTGGTCTGGGGGCTGGATTGTCCCACCCAGACCCCCAATGGGGTAGATGACATCATGGTGTGGGGCCCAGCTAGTTATGTCAGGGACAAATCATCGGGTCCCTGTTCAAAGTGCTGGCTTGAGCTCTTCCAGTCGGTGCTCCACCCAGGGAATCAGCTTCATTCATCCTTTACCTTCACCACATGGATGACTGATGGGCACTCAGTCATGCTTGCAGGAGATGGGTGAGCCCTAACCTCGGCTGGCTCCTGCAAGCATCGTCTGAATTTACAACTGGCTTCACCCCTGCTTCTCCCTCCCCGCATAGTGAAGGAGAAACAGGAGTGAAGCACACTCAGCGAGCTGAGCTCTGGCCTTGGGAGTCAGCTGGCTCCTTCAAGCACTGAGTGCACAGCTTCACAGTACAGCCTCCCTGATGGACGGAGCCATTCCTCTACCCGGAACTTTGGCTGGCAACCGCCCGGCTTATTATTATTATTATTGTTGTTGTTGTTGTTGTTGTTGTTGTTGTTGTTGCTGTTGCTGTTGTTGCTGTTGTTGCTGTTGTTGTTATTATTTTATATTTCAATACAAAAAATACAATAATTGGTAATTCTACAAGTTGTACTTTAGTTAGAGCAGAGCGAACTTGAAGATCTGCATTGGTTTCAATAGATAAATTTAAAATCTCCTGCATGTCCCAAACTGCTTTTGAGAATCCATGGATTTCAATAGGCAGATTTAAATTCGCTGCATGCCTCAAAATGGCTGGTGATGGCATTGGGGAAGCAACCCATCCCTGAAGACTCTGTTGTCCCAAGAATCTTCAGGAGTGAGTCTCTGCACAGTTTGTTTTGAAGTATGCAGGGGGTTAAAATCTGCCCATTAAAATCTATGGAGACCTTAGCCCCCTTCACATGTTCATCATGTGAAGGAGCTCCACATGATTAAAGGACAGTGAGGACCTATTGGTCCTTTAATTGCATGGAGCCCCTTCACATAAAAGGCTCCCATGTGCTCCCATCTTCAAGCATGCTCTTCTAGGGATGTCAGAGAATTTCGCCACGAATCTCAGGGAGGTCGAATGCCAGCGCATTTGGCCCCCTGAAATGGGTGGCGGAAGGGTCTGCCCCCCTGCCCCCCCGGGACGGGACTTACCTTGGGCAGATCTTCCTGGCGGTGGCGGCTCTGGCAGCAGTTCGGCGGGGGTTTGGCGGTGGCGGCTGTGGCGGCCGGTCTTCCAACCAGCTGCTGCCACCGCCATTTCCAGTAAAAAAAGAAAGTGATAGGCTACGTAAAGATTTACGTAGCCTATCATGGCTAGATTTTTAAAAAACACCGTGATAGGCTATGTAAATGTTTACGTAGCCTATCACGGCTGATTTAAAAGAAAAAAAATGTGCGTACCCATGGGCGCCGCCATTTGCATTCCTTATTTTGGCACGTCTTAGTCTACGTAAACATTAACGTAGACTAAGACGGCGAAAATAAGGGGAACGCAAATAGCGTAGACGCTACGCTATTTGTGTTCCCCTTATTTTCACCGTCTTAGTCTACGTAAATGTTTACATAGACTAAGACGGCGAAAATAACGGGAATGCAAATAGCATAGTAACTATGCTATTTGTGTTCCCCTTCTTTTCGCCGTCTTAGTCTACATAAATGTTTACGTAGACTAAGACGTGCCAAAATAAAGAACACAAATGTTCAAAATAAAGAACACAAAAATAAAGAACACACATTTGCGTACATGCGTGTGTTTTTTTCTTTTAAATCAGCCATGATAGGCTACGTAAAAATTTACGTAGCCTATCACGGCTGACTGCAGGGACGCAAACGGTGGCAGCTATGGCCGCTGCCATTTGCGTCCCTGCTAGCCAGCGGCCGGATGTCCGGCCGCTGGCGAAGCCGGCCAGTGGCCCCGCAGAATCCCTGCGGAGCGGAGCCGGCTGGCCAAAATTTTTTGGGGGAGGGATGGAGCGCCTCCCCCCTGGCCACAATTTCGGGGGGAGGGACGGAGCGCCTCCCCCCCCTCGAATCAATTTCGCTAAAAGGTAAGTGACTTTCGTACATCCCTACACTTCACTGGCTAAAGTAGTGCAGTTCTTGCTCTAAAAAGTACTCTGTGCTACATTAATCCTGGAAACAACCATAAATTCACTCAAGGAATCTACACTGCTTCATAAGTGTAGGGGCTAAGAAAGGCAATGCCTCCTTTTGAATCTAGATTCTGCAGAGTTAAAAGCCTCACTCAAGGGAGCTTGGTTGCCCAGGCAAAATTAAGTAAAAGCTTTCCCCAATTCTTCATCTAATCAACAAATAAAATTAAACAAACAAAGCAAAAAATGTAGGAAGTACTTAGGATTGGCGGAGAATTTCTCCCCGAAACTTTGGGGGGCCGAGCGCCAACGTGTTCGGCCCCCCGAACAAGTTTCAGGGAGAAATCCTCCACACCCCCACACCCCACGCACCCCCCCCCGGGATGGGACTTACCTTCACAAAATGTCCCTCCCGGTGGCTGGTCCGGCCAGCGGTTCGGCAGGTGTTCGAGCGAGGCTGCCGCCACCGCCATTGCAATGAAAGAAAAAAAAAACGCCCCCTGATAGGCTACGTGACGATTCACGTAGCCTATCACAGCTAGATTTGCAAAGTCAGCCGTGATAGGCTACGTGAATCGTCACGTAGCCTATCACGGGTGACTTTAAAAAAAAAAAAGTGTGTACGGATAATGGCGGCCCCCATAGGGAGCCGCCATTCCCCTTCCTTATTTGGTCGCTGTAGTCTACGTAAACATTTACGTAGACTACAGCGACTAAATAAGGAACGCGAATGGCGGCTCCCTATGGGGGCCGCCATTAGCGTACGCGCTTTTTTTTTTTTTAGAGTCACCCGTGATAGGCTACGTGACGATTCACGTAGCCTATCACAGCTGACTTTGCAGATCTAGCCGTGATAGGCTACGTGAATCGTCACGTAGCCTATCAGGGGGCGTTTTTGTTTTTTTTTTAACTTTCGCGTTCGCGGCCGGGCGAGGCGGGAAGCCTCCCCCCCGGCCTGAACTTCGCGGGGGGACCAGCGAAGCGCCTCCCCCCCACCGCGAACGTCCTTCGAGGACAGGTAAGTGACTTTTGTCCACCCCTAGAAGTACTCCCATCTTGTCACTATTCTGGTAAGCTGAAGGTTTTTTTGTGAGTAAAAATGGAAATGGGAAATGATCAACTATTTGCATTGCCATGAACTCTTTGGAGAATAGTAGGATAAAAAATTATGATGATGATGATGATGATGATGATGATAGTTTTATTCCAAATACCCGACCACTATATTGCAACTGTTCAGACACAAATCTAAGTGTATACTGTATGCAGGTTGACAAAGACATAGCATAAATAATAGAAAACAGATCTGCAGTAGAGAAATCCCCTTAGTCTTAAGCAATTTTGCAACTCACAATCCAACATTCTGTTAAGTTTTCTGTAATGATTGTAAAATATCATAACTGTAATTAGCCAATTCCATTCAAAAATTTAGAACCTTGACGTTCTCCAAGAACAGAGCCGCCGCGGAGCAGAGCCGCCTGGGGAGGATTCCAGGGGGGAGGGACAGAGCGCCTCTCCCCCCACTGCGGATTGCCCGGTGCAGAGCCAGGTAAGACTTTCGTACATCTCTACTTGATGACTCAACCAACAGGGTATCTTTTAAAAACAATTATTTAGCAAATGCCACAAATAATTCAACACTTCTGTTTGAAGCCTAGACTTTCAACCCTTCAAATAGCCAGTCAGGAAACAACTGGTCCCACATGTATAATTACCATATTATACTTATAATTTGGTTAATGAGGCATAAAACCTTTCACCCCAAAATCTTAATCATGGGGTACATCCACCAAACATATAACAGTATCTTATAACATGTAGTTTGTTCACGTTTGTGTCTCATCTGTTTCAATTTCCAGAGTGTGTTATATGATTGAGTGATGACTTTGTAATTATTTTCAGCTATAGCAACGTGTGGCTGTGAGAGCTGGACTATAAGGAAGGCTGAGCGCCGAAGAATTGATGCCTTCGAACTGTGATGCTGGAGGAGACTCTTACGAGTCCCCTGGACTGCAAGGAGGTCAAATCAGTCCATCCTAAAGGAAATCAACCCTGACTGCTCATTGGAAGGACAGATACTGAAGCTGAAGCTCAAACATTTTGGCCACCTAATGAGAAGAGAAAACTCTCTGGAAATAGGGGTGCACGAAAGTCACTTACCTGGTCTCGCAGCTTTTCGCGGTGGGGGGGAGGCGCTTCGCTGCTCTCCCCACGAAGTTCAGGCCGGGGGGGGAGGCTTCCCGCCTCGCCCGGCCGAAATTCAGGCCGGGGGAGAGGCTTCCCGCCTCGCCCGGCCGAAATTCAGGCCGGGGAGGAGGTGCCTCGCCTCGCCTGGCCGCGAAATAAAAAGTAAAAAAAAAAACGCCCCCATGATAGGCTACGTGACGATTTACATAGCCTATCACGGCTGACTTTGCAAATCTAGCCATGATAGGCTACGTTAATCGTCACGTAGCCTATCACGGGGGCGTTTTTTTTTTTTTAATTTTATTGGAATGGCGGCGGCGGCAGCCGGTCGAAAGATCGGCTGCCGCCCCCGCCCCTGACGAAGACCCGACGAACCGCCGCCAGGACCCGCTGCTGGGAGGGACATTCGGCAAAGGTAAGTCCCATCCCGGGGGGGGCGGGGGGCGGAGAATTTCTCCCCGAAACTTGTTCGGGGGGCCGAACACATTGGCGCTCGGCCCCCCGAAGTTTCAGGGAGAAATTCTCCACCATCCCTATCTGGAAAAGACCCTGATGCTGGGAAAGATTGAAGGCAAAAGGAGAAGGGGACGGCAGAGGATGAGATGGATAGATAGCATCACCGATGCCATGAATATGAACTTGAGCACACTCCAGGAGAGAGTGGAGGACAGGAAGGCCTGGCGTGCTATGGTCCATGGGGTCACAAAGAGTCGCACACGACTTAACAACTGAACAATGACAACAACAACAATAATTATGTATGGAAATAACTGAAGTCCTAATTTCCAGGAATGATTCTAAACAAAATGCCCTGTTTGGATTGGAACATGATTGTAATACTTCAGTATTGATTATAATAACCTGGACTTTTTCACTAGCTTAGGGATGGTCTCTCTGATGAGCTGAAAAACATGACCTGGAAGGTGAGCATTTTGCTTATAAAATTTACCTCTTGGGTTCTTCCCCTCAGTTTATTTATTTGTCATTTATTTACGACATTTGTATGCCACCCTATAACATAAGGTGTTATGAGGGCGCCCGCACTCAAGCGCATCTCCATCACCGCTGATTATTCAAAATATATATATATATATATATATATATATATATATATATATTTGCTGCGCCTCTTGAGCTTTAATCTCTCGGTCTGGAACTCGTATCCGCTGATAATGAAGATTGTGAGGTAGCTGCCTGTTGCACGGGGTGCCCACTTGCTTACGTAAGTCTCCGATAGCAGCTAAGCTTAACTCACCTTTTGCATCATGCCTCCCAAGAAGGGTCAAGGTGGTAAGAAAGGGAAGGGGAGGGCCCCGTCCCCCCTCCCCAAAAGACCACCGCCAAGGCCTGATTCTGAGTCTGATGAGGACTCAGACCTGGTACTGACATCAATTCTTTCTCGTCTGGAAGCTACTGAGCGTTCCTCGGGGATCCCTCTCCCTCCCCCAGCCAGGCCCAAAAAACCCTCAGCGGTCCAGCCTAAGCGAACGTGGCAGCAGACCCAATGCTCATTGCTCCCTTCTATTTCAGCTCGCCTGGACGCTATTGAGGCATCCACCTCCTCTTCCTCGGCTCTTCCAGAAGGCGCACCGCCTTCAGTGGAGCTCCTCCCTTCTGTGGCCTCATCTTCCCTGGGTGCACAAGCAGCAATGTCGGTTTTTCCAGCTAGGGATCAGTGCACGCCCACGATTGATACAGGTGAGACTGCTTTGGCACCTCAATTCGCATGGCCGGGCATGGGGCAAATCACCCCATGGGGTTGGTTGCCGTGGTTTACCCTTCAGGGTGGCCCAGTCCCCCCTCTCTCACTTCCTTCAGTTACTTCAGCCTCTCCAGTTAGTACTCCCCAGCCCGTTGCCTCGGCCTCAACTCCCAATTCAACTGCTCTGGTGGCCAGCCAGGCGCCTCATTCTCCTTAGCAGAGGATGCCACCACGTCGGCCCCGCCACTGCTCCAGCCTCATCCACTTAACTTTGCCTCTGCCAGTGTTTGGCAGGGGCCTGCTGGTTTGGTTTGGGACCCCCTGGCTTCCCTATCTCCTCCTCTCCTAGCCCCACAGTTGTCCTCGGTTGACCCATGCGCCAACCTGAGTCGAGGATCTATGCCCACTGGTGCTACTTCCTCCCCTATTGGTTTTCACTTAACCATTGCCACCAGAGAAAAGATTTTGTGGGGTGAATTTACCGACGTCTTTGCCCTGCTCTTTCGCGACCACGAACCCAGCGATAAAGATAGGACCCGTGACCGAGATCCTGAGCGGAGCAAAGCCCGCAAGGTGCCTCGCACCTGGGCGAACTGGTTGCCAGGTTTTTTAATTTACGCTGGCATCCTCCAACAGAGATTCCCTGAGAGGGCTTGGGTTCTCACCAAATACCTTGACATAATATACAGGGCTTACACCGAATATGAAGGGAGTGCATGGCTGGCCTATGATGAGGCCTTTCGAAGGAGGGCCGCCATTGACCCCTCTATGCGCTGGGATCTGAAGGACCAGGACCTTTGGCTCCAATTCATGACCCCTTCTAGGCCAGGCTTCGGCAACAGGTCCGACAGCGGCCACATCCTGGCCAAGCTGTCGCCCGCAATAGCCGCTAGGCCTATTGCGGGTCCAGGGGTTCAACATCGCTGGCTGTGCTGGGAGTTCAGCTCCAAAGGTTCCTGCTCCCGAAACCCATGCCGCTTCCAGCATGAGTGCTCCCTTTGTGGCGGTCAACACTCCTGCTCCTCCTGCCCGAGAGCCAGAGGTTGGAGAGGTCCCCCAAGGGATGGCCGTGGTGGCATAAAACAGGAAGGTGGGCATCCTCCCCCTCCCAAAGGGCCCCAGCCCAATTAAGATTCTTCCTCTCCTCCAAATTCTAAGGTGTTACCCAAATCGTCAGGCAGCGATCTACTTGGAACGCGGCTTCACACTGGGTTTCAGGATCCCCTTTATGGGTCTGCGCAAGTCGTATTTGACCGGTAACCACCGTTCTGTTCTTAGCATGCGGTGCTTGGTGCAAGATAAAATTAACAAAGAAGTTCAGTCAGATCGGGTCATCAGCCCCTTTTCCTCGCCCCCGCTACCCAACCTGCGGATTTCCCCTTTGGGAATTGTACCCAAGAAATCGCCCGGTGAGTTCAGGTTAATTCATGACCTCTCTTTCCCCAAGGGCCAGTCAGTTAACGATGAAATCCCAGATTCCCTATGTTCCGTACGGTATACATCCTTTGACACTGCGGTAGCCATAATAAGAGCCCTGGGCCACGGGGCATTGATGGGCAAGTGTGATATCAAATCCGCGTTTTGCATTTTGCTTATCAATCCTCTGGATTTTGATTTGCTGGGATTCTCCTTCCAGGACAAATTTTACATCAACCGCGCCCTCCCTATGGGATGCTCCATCTCTTGAGCCATGTTTGAAACATTTAGTACCTTTCTGGAATGGGCCATACGGGATAAGACGGGCTGCGGCGATGTGGTTCACTATTTGGATGACTTCCTGTTTGCTGGACCCGGGGACGGCAGTCAATGCTCTGACCTGATTAAGGCATTCATATCCCTTTCCTCAGATATAGGTGTCCCTTTGGCACACAAGAAGACAGAGGGCCCAGCTGTTACTTTGACGTTCTTAGGGATCGAGCTCGATACCCTCACAGTGTTCTCGTCTCCCTCACGATAAATTGCTGGTACTTAGGAATAAGCTCCAATCCATCTTGCACCTACCTAAAGTCTCCCTTAGAGCCCTCCAAGAGGTCGTTGGCCATTTGAACTTCGCTTGTAGGGTGGTGGCCCCCAGCCATGCATTCCTGCGACAGCTCTGCTGGGCAATGCGGGGTCTTCGACTCCCACATCATCGCACCAGAGTCACCTCCGCTATGCACATGGACCTGCGGGTATGGCTTAAATTTCTGAGAGACTTTAACGGCATCTCCTTTTGGAGGCGCGAGTTACTTCTACGAGCCGACATGCAGATCCATTCGGACGCAGCTGGCACCTTTGGTTTTGGGCTAATTTGGCGAGACCGGTGGTGCCTGGGCCAGTGGCCGGAGAGCTGGGCTGCCGGCAGTATCTGTCGTGACCTCACCTTCCTGGAATTCTTCCCCATTTATGTGGCTGTACATATTTGGGCAGACTTGATGGCCAACTCTGTCGCTCTTTTTTGGTGTGACAATTTGGCTGTAGTGCACGTCATTAATACATTATCCTCCAGAAACCAAAGGGTCATGGAGTTAGTTAGAGCATTTACCCTACAATGCCTACGCCACAACATATGGTTCCGCGCCTGCCACGTGCCGGGTCTGGGGAACCCTGTAGCCGATGCTTTGTCAGGAAACCAGATCGACCGGTTCCGTGCGTTGGCTCCGTGGGCACGTCCGCTGCCAGACCCCATGCCAGACAAAATGTGGGAGATTGGTGCTCTCAAGTCGAATATGCTATCCTGAATTCTATAGCCCCCAGCACTAGAGCTGCCTACAAGAGAGCAGGTAGGCAGTTTAGCGCCTTCAGGTGTGGACTTCAGTTGCAGGATGTGTGGCCCTTACCTGTAGACCACTTGTTACAATTCTGCGTACATCTCCATAATAAGGGACTGTCCGCTAGGACCATTTCGGGGAAGCTTGCCTCTTTGGCCTTCTGGGCCAAAGTGCAAGGGGTGGAGGACTCCACCTCAGATTTCCGAATTAGAAAGGCTGTACAAGGCTGGGCACGGATGTCTCCCGCCCCGCCAGACATCCTTTGTCACCAGTTATTCTTATAGGGCTTCGGGCACTGTGGCCCTCCATTTGCTCTTCTCCATATGAAGCCTCCCTCTTTCACACTGCAGCCTTAACAGCGTTTTTTGGGGCCTTAGGATTTCAGAACTGGTCTGGGCATCCAAATCCAACACCACCGGGAGGGCCTTGAGGTATTCCGATATCCTGATCCATTCTAGCCTGATTCACCTCCATATTTGACATTCAAAAACCGATCAGTCAGGCAAGGGAGCATTGGTGACCTTTAACCAGGCCCAGGCTGATGAGTTATGCCCTGTCAGGGCCTTGCGGGCTTTCATTGAGCATCGCAGGGTGAAGGAGGGTCCCCTATTTTGCCATGCTGACAGTTCACCACTGACAAAGTTCCAATTTTGGGCAGTCACTAAGTTAGCCTTGACCATACTGGGTCTGGGGCATTATCATTTCAGGACTCACTCATTCCGTATTGGGGCGGCCTCTACAGCAGCTGCCATAGGTTTTTCTTCCAAGCAAGTGAAGGCAGTAGGGAGATGGCGCTCCAGGGCCTTCCGCTCTTACATTCGCAAGTTGCCTGATGCTTCATGATGATTCTCTTCGCCTTCCCCAATGTTTTATTTAGATGGGATTCGACCGACACTGGTACGGGTGCTCATTTGTGGGCACAGTATGGTTTTTTGGGCTGCCCGCAGAGCTTCTACGTCGGCCTTCGGATCCTGGCTGCAGTTTCCCCAACAGGTGGCGATACAATGGCTCGGCCAATGGCGTATGCGATGGGACGGTCTTCTTCCCACACTCTTTCAACGAGGTTTGGTCAGTTTCCCTCCACAGGTCCTGGTGTTGCACCTAGGAGGGAACGACCTGGGCTACAAGCCTGGAAAGGGCTTGATTGAGCAGGCATTGGCCGATCTGCGGACGATCCGACATCGCTGGCCGGGGGTGACCATATTATGGTCCTCAATGCTCCCGAGAATCATGTGGAGGGCGCAGACCAATGCAGCCATGGAACGGGCCCGGCGCAAGGTGAACAGAGAACTGGCACGTGGGTTGTCAGAGCATGGTGACGGTTGCATCAACCACCAAGGAATCCATTGGACTAGGAGGGAGCTTTACAGGCAGGATGGCGTCCACCTGTCAGACATAGGCAACAACTTATTTTTGGCTGATCTGCAAAGGGGCCTGTGGGAAGTTCTTCTGCACAGGTGGGGGGAGTTTCACAAGCAATAGGCTTGTGACTCTTGTGGCAGCTAGGATGGGCAAAACAGGAAAGGGAGTAGGGATGGTGTGCACGCAGAGGCACCTTATGGTGACAGGTGACGCCTGAGGCCCCCCGAACGGGTTGTGCGGCTCGGCGGGGGGATAAGGGTTGCCTGGGAGACCAACCTACTCACTCATCCAGGTGTTGTGCGGCACCGGGTTGGGGGTGACACCAGAAGGTCTATCTCCCCCAGAAGGGGCAGTCCAGAGGGATGGCGAGATCACCGCCACCCCTCAGGCTGGGTGTGTTTTCGCCCAAGAAGTGTCAGCTAGCTGCTGACACAGTTAGATGCCCGTCCTAGTTACCCCTTTGCAAATATTTCAATAAATGTGGCCCAATTTTCAATCCAAGCTTGTTGTCTGCGTCTTCTTTGACCCATCTCCGCTCGCAAATGCCCTACCCGGTGCCAGCTTGTCTGGCTGAAAGGGGGGGGCATTGCGGGCAGGTGGGGTGACAAGACGTATGGGCCTCTGATTGGTGCACCCCAGTCGCACCACCAGTCGGGGAGGAGCAGGCCGAGTTGTCTTAAACTTGACCCCCCTCCCTATCTCAGCTCTTTGGCGCGACGCAACTCCATCCCACCCTCCCCTTAGCAGTGTGGGTTTTTGCCGGTTGCCCCTTCGGGAGCCATATAGGATTTTTTTGGCTCACAGCCAGATTGGCCTAGGACTGTGAGTCTTTTTCGCCTGGGTCACACTGTTATGCAGGTCGAGTGTGTCCTGTAAGGGAATACAGTCTATATCATCGGTCACATTCCACTTGGCGGCTAGGATGGGCAAAACAGGAAAGGGAGTAGGGATGGTGTGCACGCAGAGGCACCTTATGGTGACAGGTGATGCCTGAGGCCCCCCGAATGGGTTGTGGGGCTCGGCGGGGGGATAAGGGTTGCCTGGGAGACCAACCCTACTCACTCACCCAGGTGTTGTGCGGCACCGGTGACACTGGAAGGTCTACCTCCCCCAGAAGGGGCAGTCCAGAGGGATGGCAAGATCACTGCCACCCCTCAGGCTGGGTGTGTTTTGCCCAAGAAGTGTCAGCTAGCCGCTGACACAGTAAGATGCCCGTCCTAGTTACCCCTTTGCAAATATTTCAATAAATGTGGCCCAATTTTCAACCCAGACTTGTTGTCTGCATCTTCTTTGACCCATCTCCGCTCGCAATAGAACATAAAGTCACAAAACACAGAAGGCAATGTAAACTACAAAATTCACAGCACCCCAAAATTAAACACACAGGTTTTAAAACTAAGAAGCCCAGATTTCTTGAATTATTTAAAAAGGTCTGGGTGAACAGAAGGGTCTTTACCTGCCAATAAAAAGACTACAGGGATGGTGCCAGTTGAACCTCTCTGGGAAGGCTCTGTCATAACTGGGCTGCCCCTACCATAAAATCTATCTGTTCTGAGTCACATGATCAAACTTAAAAAACAAAACACTTGGCTCCTTCCTTGGGGCTGAATGTTGGCCTTGCTTTTTTTTTATTCTATAACTTCAGCTGGAGAAGTCAGTGGAGGATAGTGAGCATTAAATGTTTTAGGGCACAATCCTATGGGTATAGGCGGTTGCCTCCGAACTCAGAGGCGACTGCCTATCCAATGCAGGGCAGGAGAAGCATGGAGGGGATCGTTCCCTCCATGCTTCGCCTGCCCTGCATTTGTGGCTAGCCACCAATTTCAGCTGTCTAGCTGTGGGAAGACAGAGTGGGGGAGGAGGCTGCCGGACGACACATAGGATGTGTCATACAGGCATTTCTGTCTTCCCCACTCCAGAACAGCCCATTTTGGCCACTCCACACTCCTCTTCTGAGTGCAGACCGTGGAGCTGTTCCTCGCTGCCTTGCAGGCAGCACAGTGGGGGGGGGGGAGGTTGGTTGTCCAGGAACTGACCTTGGAGTGTGGGCTCCAAGGTTGGTTGCCAGAAAACCACATATCCTATGTCCATCTAGCCACTGACTAGCAGCCATAGGATTGCTCCCTCCATAAGTAAATGTGTGACAAGTCTGCTAGAGAATCCAAGTTTAGTTACATACTTTTGTTAAGCCAAGCTTTTTCAATATATTCACTCTCAGCGTCCTTGAAGTCTGCATGCTTTTCAGAACTATTGTAACTCAGAAATACTGACACCATATTGTCTGAATGGGTTTGGCAGAAAATAATGCTCTTCTTTGCTCCTACAATCCCACTGCTAGCATATAGAAAATGTGGGAAGTACTTGTGGATGCATGCAGAAAAAAAAGAATGACTTGTTAGATTTCCTGTCCTGTTATGACCAATCAATAATAATAATTGTGCAAATATGCTCTTCTAAGCAAGAAGCAGGTTAGATTTATAGTGCCTTCCCAATCAAATTTTGGTGCAGAAAGGGCCATGAAATGCATTTTTCCAAACTGGTCCTATCAAAGTTCCATTCAGAACTCTGTGAAAGGTGTAGAAGTGTTTATTTAGCTGCTTACCCACTTTATTGTGTTACTCTAGGAGCATGTTTAGATGTACAAGATCTGCACTTGAAGCAAGGAGGAAGATAATTGGCCTGCTTCCTCTAGCACTCTGCTTATACAAATACCCTTCAGTGATCTATTGTCTGGTCTATTCGACTACGATTTCAGCTCTGTCCTTGAAACACAGATCAAATAATACTGCCAATCCATATTCGTCACTGTCAAGCATTTTGCAGAGCCTGTGCACCACTGAAAAACAATGTCGTTTGCTGAGGTTACTGTCCTCAGTATTAAATTTAGATTTAACGGTTAACATTTTCGTAGAAGTCCTTCTCTTTCCAAACACATCCTTGTTAACTTGATATTGAGACCTGGTGTAGCATAGTGCCTAAGAGGAAGGACAGACAAACCTGTCAGTTTTGGTTTCTCAATTTTTTCCCTTCTTAAATCCATTATTAAATCCATTTCACATCAGTCTCCAATATTGTTGTTTTTTAAGTCCACATGAACATTCAAATGCATTTTTGTGTGCATTTCTCCTAACAGACATA
Organism: Heloderma suspectum; assembly: GCF_057233095.1. Taxonomy (NCBI): domain Eukaryota; kingdom Metazoa; phylum Chordata; class Lepidosauria; order Squamata; family Helodermatidae; genus Heloderma; species Heloderma suspectum. Next base: position 52,604,003 of record NC_139460.1, on the reverse strand, counting down.
CACATTTTTGTATGTAAGCCTGCCTAACATACCCATTTTTTGCAAGCAGTTTTACTTCGTATAATGTTGTCTTCTATTCTGACCCCACACACACACACACAAATATATGCATTTGTGTGTGTACTTTCCCCTAAAATATGCATTTTTCTACACATTTTTTGTTCAGACACCTGCACTGCAAAAAAATTCTGAGAAGTGCAAATAGTGAAGGATATTTGCATTCCAGTTTGCATATTGATTCAGAAGTGTGAATTTAGTCATTTCTTATTGAAATGAGAACCAAATGAAATGCTCCCACTGAACTATGATTCAGGATGTTCCTGGTTTACATCTCAACTCTGTCCTGAACTCATTAGGTGGCCTTAGTCAAACCACTCTCTCTCAGCTTCAGTGTCTCCTCTTCCCACTGGCTGAAATATGGTTGTTGTAAGCACTGCAGCGCTTTGAACACTTGAAAATGCATTGTTGTTGCTGTTGCTGTTATTTTAATAAGGCAGCAATTCTTCTTCATCAAAATCAGTGAGAATTTTTGCTTGTAGGTTTGGCAGAAGATTGACCACACTTGATGTCAGTGCTCCTAACCATACTTACTTAGAAGTAAGTCCATTGGAATCAATGGGATTATCTTCTGAGCCAGCCTGTTTAGTAGGATTGGGCTTTAAATATGTTTATGATGTTGAATCTGTTTCGATCGGACAGTGCTAGTACTTTATCTTGTGCTGCTGTCTATTTCCTTTTGCAGACATGGCTGGGTATTCAACAGTCATACATGTCAAGATGCCCTGCTAGGGAGTTCTGCAGGGTGGAGTGGGGTGTAATATCACACCTGTAGATGTTCCTATCCCTATCTAGGAATAGCTTCACTGCCTGTTAGCTTTCGCTTGGTCTCCTTAGCCCCTTTCCATTAAAACAGTGGTTTCTTCAGTAAGTAGCATTTAAAAAACAAATAAAAAACTCCAGGCATCTTGTTCGCATTTCCTCTCAGAAAGGATCTGTATGTCACACAGTGAAAAATAACTGGATTAATTTAAGCACCAGATTTCTCAGTCAAGAATTTTCTCTTGTTACATGCATGGTGGAGCCCCTTGCTGCTTTCGGAGACTTGGTGGCAGTTGAATAAGATATTTTCATGCCTGCAATAGCATATCTCCTGAGGAGTCAGTGGCTTTGGAATGTGCGTGGTCCTTAAATTTGCCCATTTCCCAAACATATCCTTGAGCTTCTTATATCCTTTCTTTCTCTTTGTTTCCCTGCTGTTTCTTCAGAACATGCCAGCAGGCTTTGTAAATGTTCTTAAGTGTTAACTTCTGCATTCATATCCACCTTCACTTTCTCTCCTGGAACCTCTTTCTGATGTGGAAATATGTTTGCTGAGAGGAAGTAGATAAAGAGTTCCGTAATGTTTAGAGCCGTTAGCATGGGGCCGCAATTGAGAGGTACGTTCATTTAATTGAAATCAGCCCAAGGGGAGACTGCAACATTCTGGAGAGATTGAGTCCCTCCCAGCAGTTTCCCCCTCTGAGAAGACCACACACACACACCCCACAAACAACTGTGTTATCATTTTGCTATGCTTAACAAAGAAATGTTGCGGTTTGATGCAAGAGTTACCTTAAAGAGAAATAGTCACCACCAGAATGTATGAAGGGAAGGGTTAGAATTTTGTTTCAGTTCAGTTTTGATAAGAATTTATCAAAATTCACAAAGTTTTCCATATTTAGGACAAAATGAACTTAAAAAAACAAAACAAAAAACTGAATGTGGGAGAAAAAGAAACTAACAGATTTGTTCATCCAGGCCCAGGGCTTTGAGTGCTTAGCTCTTAAGGGTGCAAACCTTTGCACATTTAGACAGAAAAAAAAAAATCCTACAACTGTGCTGGTTGGGGCATGCTGGGAACTGTAGGACTTTTCTGTCAAAACATGTATAGGATTGTAACTTAAAAGTCTGGTTTTTAATTGCTGTGTATTCAGTCATGTTAGTGCTTAATTATTATTTTTTTTATTTATTGCATTTATACCCCGCCTTTCTCCCTCTCGCAAGGAACTCAAGGCGGCTTACATTATCCTCCTCCTCACCGTTGTATCCTCACAACAACAACCCTGTGAGGTAGGTTGGGCTGAGAGTCTGTGACTGGCCCAGAGTCACCCAGTGAGCTTCCATGGCCAAGTGGGGACTAGAACCCGGATCTCCCGGCTCCCAGTCCATCACTCTCACCACTACACTACACTGGCTCTCCTTTGTAATTAGAATTTCTACCTCTTTATTCTGAAAGGGCCCTTAACACATATACAGCAGGCAGGTACAACTATTCCATACTGGAAATAGCTGTTCCTATAGAATTTGGTGGGTGCAGATGGATGACAATTTTTTTTTCAATAAGAATTTACAAATTCACAAACTTCCTATTCAGGAAAGTAAGAACTTGAGATTTAAAAAATTCAAATGTGGGAGAAAGGAAAGCAGACCGATTCATCCATCCCTATATGTACATTCCCCTACACACCCCGCTGCTGCTTCAATTACCATTTCAACAACCCTGGTACCAAATTAGTTTGTAACTTCAGAAGGTTATTAAAAGCAGTTTGGGTTCCCTAGAGGCAGCTGCCAAGAAAAACTCCCCCGCCACCCAAAAAGCCCCAGTGCATGAATGGTGCATGCACATGCCTTTGAGTTATAACCTGTAGTTATAGTCTGTAGTATAGAGAATTCAGTGCCCCTACAGCTGCAGCAGATGTTGACATGGAGCATTCCTGTGGCTTTACTATTTTATTTTATTTTTAAAAAAGTTGTTTTTGGTTTACATCATCTTTCCTAGTCAGATGTCTTTTATACAAGGCTAACTTTAGTCCCTATAGTTGTTAAACAGGATAAGACATTTAGTCTGAGAAAGATAGATGAAACAGGGACTGTACTTTGTAGGTTTGGGTGTTGTTGTTTTTAAAAAAACAAATTAAGTTCTGCACTAAAAGAGCAAAGAAATCGCTCTCCTTTGTGAGACAGAAGGAAATTGGGATGTATATCATATTTGTTCTTGCCACTGAGTCATAAAACAGGTCCCTCCTGCATGCACAATACTTCTGTACTACAGGCAGCTTGTCAATCCCCAAGATAAAGTCTCATACAACATCTGCCACCTTCAAGCAGCCAGCAAAAAGACTCATTTGAAAAAGGACAAAGAGAGAAAAAGAAGATGAAAAACAGTGATATATAATGATAGTTTCCCCCCCGCCCATTATCCTTCCCACCAGCACCATTTTGTACCAGGTAGGTTGTCTGCATTCTGAAGATATTCTTTTCCTTTACATTAAACTGCTGTGTTTTGTTGTTGGTGGATAACACCTCCAAATCCCGTAATTTGGAGCTGATGCTTTAAGCCCTGTCATTAGCAAAGATTTCACTGTGCTAAACAAGAGCCAAGAAAGAAGCAAGTTTTTCAGTCATGTCATAGACAGTAAATCTGTAAATAAGTGCAACTGACAAGCTAACTGGGTGTTAAGAGATTTCACAAAAAAGGGGGGGAAAGCACTGTAATGTCTTAGAGGCTGTATAAACACTGGTACATGTGCACTAGGAACTGAACCACTGTACAAGTTGCACATAAACACCCAGAGGGCTTTGTGCTCCCACTCCCCAACATCTGAAACTTCAAAAGCAGTTTGGGATTTGGCATGAAGATCTGCTTCTTAAAGAACAAAAACCTCAATGCCTCCCCCCTTCCCACCACACACACACACTTTGAAGGGAGGAGACAGAGAAGTCTGCTTCCATCAACCCAGTTACAAATAGGGATGCATGAGAAAATCATTTAGGGATTTACCCAGTTTGCACCTCCCAGAACCAAACGCAAACCCAAATGCAATCTGCAGACCAAGTCCATACATTTCCGAGCCTGTGATGCAATTAGTGGAACAACAACAACAACCATGTCTTTGAAGAAAAAAGTACATTTGAAACATGCAAATGAAAAAAAAAAGTGTTTCTTCGAATAATCTGGATAGATGATTGCATCTGGTCCTAGATGGGGCTGCACTCCCCCTGAAGGACCAAGTGTGAAGTTTGGGTGTATTCCTGGCCTTGGCACTAATTGGGGAAGCTCAGGTGGTGGTGGTGGCCAGGGGTATTTTTTACCAGTAGTACACCAGTTGTGACCCTATCTGGAGAGGGAGGATCTTGCCTCAGTTATTCATGCTCTAGTGACATCTAGACTGGACTACTGTGATGTGCTGTACGTGAGGCTGCCTTTGAAGATTGTTCAGAAACTTTAGCTGGTGGAGAATATGCTTGTCTGGATATTGGTGGGGGCCAGGTGGTTGGCTCATGTGACAGTGATATTATGCTGGCTGCATTAGTTGCCAGTGTGTTTCCAAGCCCAATTTTAAATGCTAGTGTTAACCTTTAAATCTGAAATGGTTTGAGCCCAAGCTTGCCCACACTCTGGGGTCATCACCCTTCTCACTTGCCTACCACCAAGGACAGTGGTAGGCAAGGGAGAGGACCTTCTCAGTGGTGGCCCCACACCTCTGGAATCAACTTCCATAGTTCTCATTTGCCTACCACCAACTTCCAGGAAAGCTCTGAAGACTCACCTCTTTTTGCTGGCCTTCTCATGAATTGGAGCTGTTGGTTTTATTACTAAGTTTTGTTTTAATTTATTTTAACTGGTAATCTCTGTTTTTTAATGGATTTTATGGAATATGTTTTAATTTATTTTAATTTTATCTAATTTGTGTGTGTTTTAAAATCTATTATGACTGTTTGAGAGGGTTCCACCCTTAAAAGCAGAATAGATTACACACACACACACACACACACACACATACAGAGAAAGAGAGGGGGGTGTACACACACACACATAAATGCTCACAAACATGCTTTAATCCATGGGAGAAAAATCCATGTATTTCAAAGATGCACTCAACTGATGCATGCAATTGGAAAAATGTGCACAAAAAACGCACAAACATTTTCATGGAAACAGACCCCCCCACCCTGTTCATAATTAGATGTGGACATGATTTGAGCTTCAAAGTAGAATTCAAAGAACTTCAATGAACTTGAGTTGTGTTGATCCACACATCCCTAGCACAGTATTCTATACTGTCCCCATGCTAGTGGAATGGACCATTAGTGCAACAAGAACTAGAGGTCCCTGAAACAACTGGAAATGAGGAACAACACTTGTTTCTGGAACAGGGCCAGTTGGCAATGCTCCCAAGGAGCTCTGTTGACTTGTTCTGTTCTGGAAATTTCTGCTAATTTCTGTGCTTATTTCAGGAGCCACTATTTCCTTTTGCACTAGCCATCCATTCCACTAGCATAACAGAACTAACAGAGGAACAGCAGCTGGATAAGATGCTGCTCCTAGTTGCAAAGGCCTAAATCTGGATCAAACCTATTGTCTACACAGCAGATCTCCAAGGTTTGAGACATGGCTTCTTTCCCATCCCTACAGGATGTACCAGGGATTGAACATGGCATAGCTGGTGCTCTACCTCTGACCTACAGCCCTTCTCCAACTTTGGAAACTTTAAATAAGAGAGAGTACAAGGATCTGACTGACCACCAATTTAAATGGCTTTAAAATGGGCTAGACAAATTTCTAGAGGAGAAGGCTATCAATGGCTACTGGTCCTGATGGCTATATGCTACCTCCAGTATCAGAGGCAGTATGCCTTTGTACAACAGTTGCTGGGGAACATGGGCAGGAGGCTGCTGTTGCACTCATGTACTGTTAATGGGTTTCCTGTGGGCAGCTGTAGGCCACTGTGTGAACAGACTGTGTGACTAGATGGACCCTTGGGCTGATCCAGCATGGCTCTTCTTATGTTCTTATATTTACATGAGATTTGCTGCAGGTATGAGTGCTTCAAACTTTCCAAAACTATGTATTTCCCATCCACCTCTCTAAATGTATAAAGCACATAGATAGAGGTCAAAAATAAAAGAGGGATATCTCTTTAATGGGGAAATAAGACCTTGGTCTTATTTCATTTCTGTACCAAATGTTTTCCGAATGTGAGTATGTGTGAAAAGAAGCAAGGGTTCTCAGAGATAGACTTGAAATCTTATATTTGAGTTTGGCCTTACAATATACAAAGTAAAACAAGACATTCCTCAGTTTATGTTCTGCATTTGGGGTAGCAAGACATCACGATATTAATTTGCATGACCTCTCCTAGTAGGTGTACAACAGATGCAGCAATCCTCTATGTTTTATTGTAAATCCCATTATGTCATTTGGTACAGAAAAGGTAAAGCCTGAGCCATTTTAGCCCTTCTTGGGCCCATTTCAGACATTCAGAATTTCAGCTGGATGTCAAAATGGGTTCAAACACACTTTCAAATGTGGCAATTGGACCTCCTAAATCAGGTAGGCTGTGGTGTGGGTGAAATGGGGAATCTCTGAAAATCTGGCACAGGCACATTCTGCAAGTGAAGACACATTCCACCTGTGTGGGGTTTTTTTGGGGGGATCCCCCTTTCCTGCAATATAGCCTACCCCTTTTCAGCATGTTTCCTCTGTGAGGCACTTGTGGGGGTTTTGAGGGGCTGCCATGAGGGGAAAGGGGCAGAGAAGTCTAATTCAACCACCCCAGTTCTATGCACTGAAATCTGGATCCAATGAGAAACTTTTTAAAAAACAAGGATGAAAAGTATCAATTAATATAAACACCATTTCCGTTAATATACTTGTATGCATTTTCCCAGAAAATTCTCAGTTTTTGTTCTGATTTCTTCCTAATATATGGGTTTTATTGGTACATATTTTTGAGCCAAGAACTGCATTAGAACTGCACAATCCAAAAGATAACTACATTCCAATCCACATACTAGTCCGGGAAGTGTGACTTAGGTTGGCTGACTTGGCTCATTTAAAAATGCACACCGAACGAAATTCTTCCCCATCCCTAACAGTCAGAGGTAGGTGAACCAATGGACTGATCTGGTATAAGGCAGGTTCTTAGGTAAGTTCTATTCCATTCTTCATTTGAACATGCAGAGGTCAGGGATGGGAACACTGTATACCAACCTCCCCAAACCTGGTGCCTTCCAGATGTCTCAGACTACCACTCCTATCCTCCCCTGGAGTGTTAGGGGAGTTGTAGTTCAACACACCTGGAAGGCACCACATTGGGGAAGGCTGGTGTAGACAATGCATCTTTTCCACCACACATTTAAATATCATTTTTAAAAGGCTATAGAGCCCAGCATGGCAAAGGATAGCTTCTGCAGAGCTGCAAAAAACCAGGACCTGAATTGTGAACACGAAGAACTGCGATTTTCTCTTCCCAACCTTTCCCCCCATCATCATTTTTTTCTTTTTCTTTTTTTAAAAAAGGACATCAGACTTTTATCCTCAGGTTGAGAAATTATGTTTTCACTCAACTTGAACTCAGTGCTCATTTTCCATTTGATTTGTGTCAGGTTCATAGGAAGGTGTTACATTCCACCAATGCTAAGTTATTTGTGGAATGTTTTTAAAAGGGTTCTTCCAAGGGGCAAACTCATATTTTAGAATGTGAAAAGCAAGGACGTTGCTTCCTTGTTTAGAAAGGTGTGTGTGTGTGTGTATGTGTGTGTGTGTGTGAACTTTCCGCCCCCTCTCTTCTGATTTATAAAATCAACACACAAAGTAAGGAGTGCTCTCATGGGGGAAGCAAAGACGCTTCTTTTGGACTTGTCCAACATTATCCTTTCAAATGCTAAGCAGCCTATGTGAAAATTGCTTAACAAATGATACAGAACACAATTGCTAGAAAAATATTATCATTAGTCTTAGAAGTTGGTGCTTTGGGAAGGTTACAAATAATACAGCTTTTTTTCTTTCTTTTTTAAGCCCAAATGCTAAGCTCAAAATAGGAAAGGAAATGTTCCTCCTGTGCAAGCACCGGGTCATTACTGACCCCTAGAGGGATGCCTGCTTACGCTGGCATTTTCATAGCAGATAGTGGGGTGGTTTGCCATTGCCTTCCCCAGTCATGATGACTACCTTTCCCACAGCAAGTTGGGTACTCATTTTACTGACCTCGGAAGGATGGAAGGCTGAGTCGACCTGAGCCGGCTACCTGGCCAAGACCCAACTTCCACTGGGATCGAACTCAGGTCATGGGGAGAGTTTCAGTTGCAATACTGCCACCTACCACTCTGCGCCACATGAGGCTCTAAGCTCAAAATAACAATCACACAAAAAGTTAGCTTTTTCTACCGTTAATGAAATAACGTTACATTGATCATGGGCAATATCCAACTAGCACAAATGACGCTGCGCTAGTGAAAACTAGGTTCTGAACAATGTGCAAGAGGAGAATCCAACTGAAATCATGTTTATGCAAGAGCATTCATGCAAGTGCTTTTGTGCAAGTGGCTGTGCATTATGCCTGCACAACTGATTGTGTTACCAGTTGCACATAACACTTGTACGACTGCTTGCACAACAGAAACATCCGGCACTTTGATAGTGCCATTTGAGTTTGTGGAATGACACTGTTGAATACTGCCCCATGCCTTTTAAGATGTATGCTTAATGCTGTCACTTTTCTTTTGATGGAAGAGTAGCCACTGGGCCCAGATCTGGTACTGTACTTTCAGTCTGAATTGGGACCCTGTGCCAAGAGAGGTCAAACAATTTCCCCCACCCCACCACCCAGAAAGGAAAAGGCAGTAAGGTATTTGCGGGCAGTTGCAGGAGATCCAGCAGTCCCAGTTGCAAATGTGCAGGTTTATACGTAGCTCTGCTCACAGCAGTGTGTGACATGAATACATCATAGGCAATGTTTTTTAAATGCTGAACACAGCTGATCAGCAGCCTCATCTAAGCTATCTGTTGCTGAACTATACCACTTTGAACTGAACAGGCTTCTATCGGCACAGGGAGTCCAAAGCTCAGATCCCCTTGCTGAGTAGCTCCTCCTCTTTTCTATCACTATTGAGAACATAAGAACACAAAAAGAGGGCTTCTGGATCAGACCAAGGGTCCATCTAGTCCAACATTTTCTTCACACAGTGGTCAACCAGCTGCCCAGAGGAAACCCACAAGCAGGACATGAGTGCAACAGCACCTTCTCACCCATGTTCCCCAGCAACTGGTGTACATAGGCTCACTGCCTCTGGTACTGGAGGTAGCACATAGCTATCAGGACTGGTAGCCATTGATAGCTTTATCCTCCTTGAATTTGTCCGATCTCCCTTTAAAGCCATCCAAATTGGTGGCTATCACTACATCTTGTGGAAGTACTTCTTTGCAACTGTCCCGAATCTCCCACCAATTGACTTCATTGGATGGCTCTGGGTTCTAGTATTATGAGAGAGGAAGAAAAATGTCCCCCTATCCACTTTCTCCACACCATGCATGATTTTGTACATGTCTATCATGTCTCCCCTTACTCGCCTTTTTCTCTAAACTAAACAATCCCAGTTGCTGTCACCTTTTGTCATAGGGGAATTGCTCCAGACACTTGATCATTTTGGTTGCCCCTTTCTGCACTTTTCCCAAGTCTACAATATCCTTTTTGAGGTGTGGTGACCAGAGTTGTACACAGTATTCTAAGAGTGGTCACACCATAGATTTGAATATCGCTGTTGTTGCAACCCATTTGCTTGGCCTCTCCCTCTGGATCTGCATCACTGCCCAGAGGGAACAGTTAAGGCTACAGCAAAGCAGCAGGAGAAGGGAATTCATCAGGGTCCTTCCTCCATCAGGGTCCTGCCTCCATCAATTGCCACCTAGCAGCAATCATTCCCTCAGGCTGCAGCAGAGGGAGAAATGGCTGGGCACTTTCCTCTATGAAGAACCGAGGCTTCAGATTGTTTTTTAAAAGTAACAACATTATTTATTAAGAGATTATTTATTGTGCTGAATGAAGTTCTCTCTGAAGCTGCCTATCCCATGTCTCAACCAGTTCCTCATTGCAATCCAGAACAGATAAACAACAAATCTTAAAGAGACAGTGTACTGTTCCCACTCCATCAGCTCAGCTGAGAGGCCAGCAAACGTTTGGGTCCTCCTCTCCTTGAACTGTTGCCACTCCAGTTGGTCATTATAAGAACTAGTGGCTGAAGCTGCTTTTTTCCTCCTCCCTCTCAATCCCTTTTCTTTTTGTGTTGTGCTTTTAGATTGTAAGCCTGAGGGCAGAGACTCTTATTAGTTCTCTTTGTAAGAAGCCCGGGGAGCCTTTTCAGATAAAGAATGGGGCAAAAAGCCTTTAAATAAATACATAAATAACGGAAGTGGAGACTGCTGCTCTTTCTCCTTGCTCCTTTCACTGCTCCATCTCTTGGAGAAGGCAGGTGAACAGGCAATACTGTTGCAGCTCTTCAAGGGCTTAGGCAAGACCTTTCCCATTTGAACTGTCTGAGATATTTTTAAAACAGTGATGTCAACAGTGAGTCTGGGACCTTCTGCATGTAGCATCTATACTAAACTATGCCCCCCCACACACACACACACACAATTAATCCACTTTCAAAGCATTTGGGGGGGGATCCATACCTGTTTAGTCATAGATTAGTACTCCACCGAGCTCTAAAAGCTGTATGAGCTAAGGATTAAATTCTTGGAACTGGAGTTGGATCAAAAAGAAACATAATTAGGACTTGGAGTTCCCTGCCTTGTATAGAATACAGATCCTTTGCCCAGAGGATCTGTAGAACACTAGTGAAGTTTGGGGGATTTTTGAATGCTTCTACCCAAAGGGTATCTTTCTGTGTAGGTGAAGCCAACTGTGAAAATCTTGAGTATATTTAGCTTACCATGACTTCAGAAATTTCTTCTCCTGGAGTGAACATTTTCTAAAAAGCACAGTAAACGATTGGCATCAGCCCTGTTTGATTTGGGACTTAGATTAGAGGAAGAAATCTCTGTAGAAGAGGAGAAAAGGACAAAATAAGATTGGAAGTGCGAACATTATTTATTTATTTTATTTATTTATTGCATTTATATCCCACCTGTTTTCCTCTTGCAAGGAACCCATGGTGGCTTACATTATCCTCCTCCTCTCCATTTTATCCTCACAACAACAACCCTGTGAGGTAGGTTGGGCTGAGAGTGTGTGACTGGCCCAAAGTCACCCAGTGAGCTTCCATGGCCAAGTGGTGACTAGAAGTGAGATCTCCCAGCTCCCAGTCCAACACTCTTGACACTACACCACACTGGCACACATTGTCCTCTATGTCCTGATGAAATGGAAAAAGTTGATAAAATGTATTCTGTCTCATCCTTTTTCTTTATGAATTGTGGAAGATATGCATGCATATCAACACAAACTACCATGTGGATGTGTGAATGTTAGAAAATCTATCAAATAACTAAACATTGCATCAGTATTAGGCATATACAATACATTTATATTGATGATGTATCGTTTGTATTGGTCTATCATTCTCTGTTGTGTACTGGTGTACTGGTCCTGTACCAGCAACCATAACACATTTATATTGAATGGTGTATCTTCTGAGCTTCTATATATAGTCAGATAAACTTAGGGAGCAATCCTATCAAGATAGGCAGCTGCCTCCAAATTCAGAGGGGACTGCCTATCCAATGCAGCGTGGGCGGAGTGCAGAGGGGAGCTTGTCCTCCACATTCCAACTGCCCTGCATTCATGGCTAGAGCTAGACGGACAATTTCAGCTGTCTAGCCGCAGGACTTCAGAGCGGCGGGGAGGCTAGATGATGCATAGGAAGTGTCGTACCAGAACTTCCGTGCTCCCTGCCCCTCTCCACCCCCAGAAATGCCCCCTTTTGCCCCATTCTGCACTGCTCTTCTGAGCGCAGAGCCCAGGGATGATCCGTGCCACATACAAGGGGGGAGGGGAGGGGTGAGGAGGGGGGTTTTCTGGGGAAAAAAATTTTTTTTCCAGGTTTTCTGAGGTCGGTTCCTGAAAACTGAACAATTCTATGGTGGTCTAGCTGCTGTCTAATGGCCATAGGATTGCAGCCTAAGTAACTCTGTGGTTTTCAAACTTTCTATCCTTAGGGCTTTCTAGATCAACTGGTCTGCCAAGAAACCCAGCACACTGAAGTGTGTTTGGGGGCATGTTATAGGACAGTTTGCAATAAATGGGCTGAACAGGATTAAACCTTTTACCTAGACACAACCATTCAACGCATGACAACAGACTGATCAGGTTCTGACAAATCTACACAGAGGGAAAACTGAAGCAGTTATAAATGCAGAGTTGAGAGGCAATAACAAGTGATGCAATGCCCCTCCCCCAAAGCAGAATATACTCCACCCAGCACTGCTGTAATTCAAGGCTTATATATTTAAAAGGTAGGGATGCATGAGAAATTCATTTCAGTTCATTTTTTATCAAGATTTACCCAGTTCGCACTTTCCAAACTGAACACAGATTCAGACACAATCTGCACTTGAAGTCCATACGTTTTTGAGCTTGCAATATGATTTGTGGATTTCTAAAAAATGTGTTTGATAGCATGAGTACATTTGGAAAAATCTGCATGGATTTTCATGCAAAAAGAAAACAACAACAACAAAGCTCTCAATCTGATATGGACTTGCATCAGAACGAGCTTCGAGGTGGAATTTGGAGAACTTTGGTGAGCTCGAGTTTTGCTGATTCACACATCCCTGTTAAAAGGAGGATTGGCATAGCATTACTGATGTTGATAGAGTGTGCCTTAGAAAGAAAATCATATTGGAAATATACACACACACTCTAAAATGTTGCACATAGGAAGAAAAACGCAAGTGTAATATGAATAGGGTTGGCGGAGAATTTCTCCCCGAAACTTCGGGGGGCCGAGCGCCAACGTGTTCAGCCCCCCGAACAAGTTTCGGGGAGAAATTCTCCGCACCCCCCCCGCATCCCGCACCCCCCCCCGGGACGGGACTTACCTTTCCCGAATGTCCCTCCCAGCGGCGGGTCCTGGCAGCGGTTCGTCGGGTCTTCGTCAGGGGCGGGGGCGGCAGCCGATCTTTTGACCGGCTGCCGCCGCCGCCATTCCAATAAAACTAAAAAAAAAAAAACGCCCCCGTGATAGGCTACATGACGATTAACGTAGCCTATCATGGCTAGATCTGCAAAGTCAGCCGTGATAGGCTACGTAAATCGTCACATAGCCTATCACGGCTGACTTTGCAGATCTAGCCGTGATAGGCTACGTTAATCGTCACGTAGCCTATCACGGGGGCGTTTTTTTTTTTTTAACTTTTTATTTCGCGGCCGGGCGAGGCGCCTCCCCCTTGGCCTGAATTTCGGGGGGAGAGCAGCGAAGTGCCTCCCCCCCACCGCGAAAAGCTGCGAGACCAGTTAAGTGACTTTCGTGCACCCCTAAATATGAATGTATGATTAGAAATAGACTAACTGTCAATAACAGGACACTCGCACAAATAAGACAAATGATATTTGAAATGAACTAATAAATAGCGATGGGAGAACCAGATATTTTTGAGCTAAATTCTAAACAAGAATTGACCTAAATTCTCAAAAATCACTTTAAAGCTTGTTTTGGCTGGCTCCCATTTTTGTTTTAGACATGTTTATTATTATTATTATTGCTTGCTCGAATAGGAAAAGTGTGCATGTCTGTGCATATTTTTCAGAAGTGCACACTTTCCCCCCATTCTCTAAAGTGTAATGATTCATTTTTTAAAAACAACAATGTGCATTTCAAAATGCACAGTTTTAAAAGAATATGTATTTCCGAATGGGATTGCAAATGCAGGAATTTGTGAACACTTCACAAAAAAAAAAACACCACCACATGCTTAAGTACATGTTCAGGATTGCAAATGGGCCATGTTCACATGATCTGCAAAGAAAAATGAAATTCTTGTACATCCCTATTAACCAACCCTACATATAAAGAATACTCAGGTTTCAATAGTTAATTTGCTTGGGTTCCAAATGGAATCACGCTGTAAAAATGACAACAATCAGCTTGTAGTGAAACTGGAGAAGTTTAGAAGGAAACTGTCGACAGCCTAAATTTTTTTTCCAGGAAATGAAGGGTGGAATTAGGGATGCCAGAGAATTCCGCGATGGATCTCGGTGAGGCCGAATGCATTTGGCCCCCTGAAATCCATCGCAGAATGGCCTGCCACCCCCCACCCCCGTGGATCCCCCCCCCCGGGACGAGACTTACCTGGGGTGGATGTTTCAGATGGCAGCGGCTCCAGCAGCAGCTTCGGCGGTGGCGGCGGCTGGTCTTCCGACCGGCCGGCGCCACCGCCATTTGCAGTCTGTCTTTTTTTTCTTTTTTTTCCCCCCATAGACATGATAGGCTATGTAAAGACTTACATAGCCTATCATGTCTGAAAAAAAAAAGAACGCGTACGCAAATGGCAGCGGCTACGGCCACCGCCATTTGCGTTCCTTATTTTTTGCCGTCTTAGTCTACGTAAATATTTACGTAGACTAAGACGAAGACAAGAAAGGGGAACACAAATAGCGCCCAGTACGCTATTTGCATTCCCTTTTCTTGTCTTCATCTTAGTCTATGTAAATATTTACGTAGACTAAGACAGCGAAAAATAAGGAACGCAAATGGTGGTGGCCGTAGCTGCCACCATTTGCTTATGCGTTGTGTGGTGTGTGTTTTTTTACCCAGAGCCCTCCGCGGCCGGAAATCTGGCTGTGGACAGCTCTGGTCTGGGCCTGGCCGGCTGCTCTGCAGAGCCGCCACGGAGCACAGCCAGCCGTCCAGGATTCCGGGGGAGAGGAACGGATCACCTCCCCCCCCGTCAAGTATTCCGGGGGGAGTGACGGAATGCCTCCCACCCCCCATGAACAGAATCCGTGGAAAGGTAAGTGACTTTCATACATCCCTAGGTGGAATCATCGATCTAATCCTGAAAAGTAAAAGTTACGTTGAGAGCAAGATAAATTTTCAAACTTATAAAGGTAATAAGGTAAAAGTAAAAAATCTTCTCCCCAACACATGGTGGCAAGGCCATGAATTTAACACACAGGAAGATAACAGCAGGATAAATATTTAAAGGAGTTTTCTAATAAACTCTTAGAAATTATGAGATGACAGAACAAGTTATCACAGGAAGTTGTGACCTTTAAAAGCAGCAAAGATAAGTTTCCATCAGGTCTGATCTGGTGAAATTCGACTAGAGAATATCTGGTTATCTGACATGTTCTTAGGAGATCAGAGCCTTCATAATCACACTGACACCAAAGAACGCACACACAAAAGTGCAATAGAGCCAATGCTTTTTATTTGGACCAATGACTGCTTGGTAGAGATGCTGGAGACATTTGAGATGGATTAAAATGAGCTCCAATTTCTAAGAATCTGACTTGTGGAATCTACTGAGGAGCACCCCCCTCAGGCCATGTGAAGTCCATGGACTTTTAGATGATTTTTTTTACCTTCCCAAAATTTATGCATATAAAAACATAGAAAAAAAACGTAAATTTCTGCTGAGGAAACATTGAATGGAATGGGGGACAATACACTAAATGTTATGTACTGAGGTAAATTATGTAAATACGTAAATATTTTCATATTTTCCCACATGATGAAAACAAAAATTCACATCTGTCTGTGGGCAGATGATGGAATGAATGGTGCCTGACAATCCACGAAACACAGACGGAGCGGATTTTACACAGTCCGTACATCCCTACTGCTTGGCTATGGTCATTCATGTTCTGCTGACACTGAACTATTGTAACATGCTTAATGTGCTTTACATGGGGCTACCTTTGTAAACAGTCCAGAACATTCAACTGGCACTAATGCTGGGTGAACTTTCCTCAGTTTGATTCATAAATGAATCCACCAATGATGAATATTTTTAGAGAACTTGCTAGGGGGAAAAAAACACCTCTCCTTTTAAGCTCTAAATTGACTCTTAATGTAGGTTTCACTATATTAAATTGGCTGAAAATATAATCTATTTTTTGCCCAAGCCCTGACACTAATGAATGCCAACACAAACTAAAGAACAGAACATACCCTCCACCTTGTGTCAGATTGGCTTGGAAATAAGCTGGGCTTTCCACCAGCTGAAGGAAATTATTGTGGCTTATTTCTCAGCCAGTGTGAATTGGCTCCCTAAGCAAAAGCTTTCATTAAAGGCCTGTGACTGTGAGACGAAAAGAGAAACAACAACAGCCCAAATCCCCAAAGAAACCTTGGTGTTCTATGAAAATATTGTAATTTTCACTGTGGATCCTTTCCCACAGTCTCTTTTTTTGTCTCATAAGAGCATATGAGATAATTTATTTATTTATTTATTATATTTCTATCCTGCCTTCCCTCTAGAGCTAAATCTTTAGCCAGTCTTGAGCAGCAGGTTAACTGGTACACGGAGTGAATCCCCCTCCTATCTCAAGAGCCTACCAGTAAGTACTAGATAGCTCTGAGTAACATATAATCCAGTGATTCAGTACAAATTAAGTAAAACTCTTAACAGAATGAAAGAAAGACGCTAGGACTGGAGTTGAAAGCATGTAAAGACAAGAGAAGCTCTTTCTGCTGTTCCCTTAAGTTGGGAAGAAACACATACAGTAAAAGAATAAACACACACACGAGTGATAATAATAAGCGAATACGTCAGAGGCTAAACGTGCTCTTGTTCCTTATTTTTATTCTACCTGACTTATGCAACCTCAGCAAATGTTATCCTTTCATCTTAGATCCAACATTCACCAAGTCTGAATTAATAATGATGTGGATAATATTTTGTTTTAAATGGAGATTAGATAGATGGATGGATGGATAGATAGATAGATAGATAGATAGATAGATAGATAGATAGATAGATAGATAGATAAGGGCTGTGCACAGACCCCCCCTCTTTGCTTCAAATGCTGCTTTGGATCTTCCAGAGTGGCCCTGCTTCACTTCAGACTAATTCAGACCCTATCCACTTCACCTCGGATCCAAATCCGAGGCAAGATTCAGACATCCAAACCTCTCATTTTGGGCGTTTACATTGACTTGCATGGGAAAACATAAATGGCCACAACCTTTTCAGTTTTGATGATACATACATGAGATTTGGGAATCTCTTAGCCCCACTGGAGGAGTGCCCACTTACCAAAGTTCAGGCACTTCAGCCCATCACCTTTTGTGCTAGGTGCAGGTGAAATTTGCTTTTTTCAAGAAAATCTCACAAAGCAAAGAGCTATAACTTTTCACTACTTGGACAGAAGTGCATGAACGCTGGGGAAACCACAGCCCCCCTGGAGGGCATCCCACTTGCCAATTCTCAGACAGTTTGGCCCAGGAGTTTTTATGCTAGACATAGGTGAAATGTGCTGTTCTCAGAAACTCAAACCAAAGTTCATAAAGGGATCATCAAGTTAGGTGTTGAAGTGGTGAGGAGGTCACTATCCCCAAACTCTGCTGTAGGTTTCTTTGAAGTGCAAATAACCCCTTTCCCCTACCCACAGTCAATAACCTCAGGGTCTCTTGAATTGCCTGGGAAAACACTGGCTGGTAGGCAGGAAGCAAACAAAGACAGCAACCCTGCCAGGTGGGCACATTGACTTGAACGAACAGCAATAACAGTTGTCTGCTGGACTGACAGAGGCAGGA
The DNA here is from genome assembly GCF_057233095.1 of Heloderma suspectum. Classification (NCBI taxonomy): domain Eukaryota; kingdom Metazoa; phylum Chordata; class Lepidosauria; order Squamata; family Helodermatidae; genus Heloderma; species Heloderma suspectum. The sequence continues at coordinate 52,586,483 of NC_139460.1, read as the reverse complement.
AGCAACACAGCAACCCTGCCAGGAGGGTACAGCAGCACCTCACCCACCTCTGCTACACCAAGACTCCGAAGATGCCACATACTGGGCTGGCTTGCTTTGCAACACACTGTGTAGTATTATACTATTTAAATAATAGCTGTTAATCTGTGTAGAGCTCTGCCCACTGTTTCTGGAAATGTGGACTGTGCGTACTCCTTTGATACACCCTTTTTGCTTGTACACACACACACATGCACATGAGCAAAAGAAAAGCAAACACTACACTACAAGCAAAGGTGCGTGTGGGGTGGGGGGGAAGCTAACTGTAATCCTAACTGAATAGAAAGGGTTTATTTATTTATTTAGGGAAAAGAGATCAAAAATGGGAAGGGAAGGAATACAGGAATTGAAATGGGGAGGTGGGGGTGGGGAGCCAAGAACAAGGAAAGGAAAGGAAGATGATGATGATGATGATGTTGATGATGAGAGAGAGAGAGAGAGAGAATCAAAGTAAGGGTAAACTAATGGTTGAGAGCTGTGTGTGTGTGTGTGTGTGTGTGTGTGTGTTGGGGTGGGGAGACAAGCAACTACAGTGCATTTTTCCGGATTTTTAAATGAACAAAAAACAAGAATGAATGTTATACTTATTACAGAAAGTGGGGTGGGGTGGGGAGATGCTAACATAGCTGTCCTAGCACGTACTTCCTTCTCAGCTTCATTCTGCCAAAGGAGAGTGAGAAGGGGTAATCTCCTTCCTGTGCTCCTTTGCCAGATGCCAGCTGTTCCCATGCCATGGCTTCCTCTGCCATGCCTGGCAGAGACTGGCACAGTTGCTCTTGGTGGCCACAGCAGAGGTAGGATAGGACTAGAGCTGAGAGAGAAATGCCATGGAGCTTCCCTCTCAGCTCCCATCCCATCCTGCTGCCTTTGCTGCCACCATCATTGCACACAATGGCAGCTCGCAAGGAAAGCAGGAGGCTGCTCAATTATCAGGTGTCTCGCACACCCCAATGGATCATCTTGTGCCCCCCCCCCGATGCGTGCAGTGCTCTTTGGAGACCACTGCTCTAGCTTCTTGTCCTCTCCTCTCCAGTAACACCACCTCTCTCACAATGAGCAAACAGAGCACAGCAAGGCTCATTCTGTCCTCCTCCTCCTCCTCTCCCCTTCCCCCCTCCCTCCTCATCTTCTGCCCCTCCCGGTGGCCAGATCTCTCTCAAATTGATACATTTGGCACCTATGCCTCATCTCCCCTTCCCCCTCCCTCCTTCTCCTCCCCCTCCACATGATCTTTCACAAGTTGATACATTTTTGAGACAGCCTGTCTGGGCTGCTCAGAAGGCATCAGAAGAGCTACGAATCTCCAAGATGGATGAGGCGCTTCATCAATGAGCTGTTTCTCTTCGGAGCACCGCATTGCTATTCTGATTTGCTTCTGCTTGCAACAAGGAACCTCCAGGTCAGCCTGCTTCACCTCGTTATTTGGGCTTCAGACCAAAGTGGTGCACACCCCTAACACACACACACACACACACACACACAATTTCAATAATAGGCAACTGAAAATATTTATGTATGTTCCGGCAAATTTATAAAGCTTCTTTAAATGTTTAGTGGATTCTCTTTGAATTCAGATTGAAGAAGCTATGTGAGTGGTTTCAGAACAAAGTCTTAATGGAAACAAAGTGAGCCTTGGGTTGGTATTCTTAACTAAAAGCATATATGCATGGTCCCAACTTTTAAAGCTGCATCAGTCTTCTCTATCCTATTCCCAAACTTGGCAGGTTTGGTTAAGACACTCAGCTGGTGTCACAAAGACTAATTCTGGGCTTAAATGAAATGGCATGCTAGTCTCTCTACACATTAGCCCTATTCAAGCATTCAGGGTAATGATGGCAAGCATGGTAGCTGTGCCTCCATTACCATCTCTATCACTTTCCATGAGCTGGACTGCTTTCATTGGACAGCCTACCCTACTCATGTAATCACCCCATGAGGTTTAGAATCCTCTAACTCTGGGGTCTCCGATGTGGTGCCCCTGGACACCGCAATCCTATATATGTCTACTCAAAAGTAAGTCCCATTGATTTCAACAGGGCTCACTCTGAGGTAAGTGGGTTTAGGATTTCAGCCTTAAATTCACAATATTTTACCAGCAAATGTTCAAAATGAACCTCTTTTATGGGCCTCTAAATGTTAGAACATGCATCTTTCTATTCCTCCCTTTTCCCCATTAGTAGGAAAATTCTGAGAGTACCTTGGATTGCAAGAAGATCAACCCAGTCCATACTCCAGGAAATAAAGCCAGACTGCTCACTTGAGGGAATGATATTAAAGGCAAAACTGAAGTACTTCGGCCACATAGTGAGAAGACAGGACACCCTGGAGAAGATGCTGATGCTAGGGAAAGTGGAAGGCAAAAGGAAGAGGGGCCGACCCAGGGCAAGATGGATGGATGATATTCTGGAGGTGACGGACTCAACCTTGGGAGAGCTGGGGGTGGTGATGGCTGACAGGAAGCTCTAGTGTGGGCTGGTCCATGAAGTCACGAAGAGTCGGAAGTGACTGAACGAATAAACAACAACAGGCAATATCCACTGCCTCCTGAAAGAAAAGAAAAGCAAGCAAGCTAGGATCTGCAACATAGAGGGTATTCTGGAGTCCCTGGCTCCTGTCCTGTGACACAAATGTGAAGCAGACACATTTTTGAGGCCTGGAGTGAGAGCACCTATCAAAGTAAGTCCCAGTTTGTGAAAGTGATGGCTTTGGCAAATCACAGAACAGACTAACATTTATCTCTTCAGTAACTGCATCCATAGTTTACCTATTAACTCTCTGCCTCACACTTTCAATATAGTTAGTTAGGCTGCAACCTGGGAGGGGGGGGTGCTAGGGGGGCATCCCAGAGGAGGGGCATATAACATCCTCCTTCTCCCATGGGGAAGGAGTTCCACCTTGGAAGGCTCCTCAATGGGTCACAGAAGCCTCAGCCACCATTGCCACTGGTTGTTGGTGCTCTGACAGCAGTAATAGCAAAAAAGAGGCATTCAGGTGGCATGTTAAGGGCAGATCCACCAGATCCAAAGTCCTCCCATTCCCCTGACATGCCCTTTGGGCAATGAAAAAATGTGCCAGCCATGGCCCTGGTGTGCATACTTTCCTTCCCATTGGAACCAATGAGAGGGGAAATGTAAAAGGATTTTTTAAAATGTCTGAAATCGAAGAAAAACAAAACAAAAAAAACATACAAATCCAATCTTCTGCCCTGCTGGCATGAGCCAAGCAAGCATAGTGTTAGCAGACTGCTTGGTTTTAGACTGCCCCCCCCCCCCAAATACTGGCATGGTGCCTTTTAAGAAAAGTTTGGTCTGAGCTTAGGTGAGAAGCTTTTGACATTGGCAAAGGAAGTTCCCTAGTCATTTCAGGTCATGTATGCAAGGGCAGGCCTGACATGATCATAGCAACTAGAATTGCATAAAATCTGAGGCTCGTGACAGACAGAATATTAAGGGGATCTTGTGCAGGTAACTAGTTGTAAAGTGATTTCCCCTGCTGATAGACAGGAAACACCCTCCGGGTGTCAAGTAGAAGGACTGTATGTCAAGAATAGGTTTCACAATTTTGAATATCTTGGGCACGAAGTTGCTTAATGGAGTGCCCATCTCTGACAAGCACTCTCTTTTGCATTAGGAGATGGTTCTGAGAGTAGAGTGATCAATTCCATTGTTTTAGCCAGGAACTGTCATTGTCAGTACTTGAGAATCTTTCTGCAACCTCTTTGTGCTTTTGTCATGTCAGGTGGCAGTCTTTGTGTCTTTGAAGCCTTTGTTGAAACAGTATAGAAACTCAAGGCTCCAAGCCCTCAGTGTGCCTCACCTCCCAGAGGTAAGGTTTATTGCTGCTGAAATCATTCAACTCCTGGCCTACCCAGGCTGGCTTCTCCATGCTGAATCACTACGAATCACTCCATGCTGAATTCAGCAGAACAAGTTGCCATGCTGAAATCACAGGCCTGGTTCGCACGTAACTACAGCCCATAATATGGGTTGAGTAATAGTTGACCATGGGTTGTTGTTGCATTGTGGGTTGTTGTTGAATCCTGGGTTGTCGTTATATCCAAATCCTGCACTATGTTTTAGCTATGGGCTGTTAACCACAAACAACCCAGGAAGAGAACCATGGTTTGCTGTTGGGTTGTGAACTCTGTGTGCCCTGGTGGAGTTGGGCTTCTCCTTCCTATGCCACTCTCATTCTGACAGAGTGTTAGTGGCACAGGTAGGGACTCAGATGGGAGTTGAAGGAGTAAAGTAGTGCAGGGGAATCTGCAGCTTATCTCTGATCAGAGATAACAAAGGGTTTCCTTTTTTGCATCTTTCCTTTTGATGGTGGGTGAGCTGCTCAAAGGGACATCCCTTTGTTATCTCCAATCAGTGATGGGACAGGGCTTGTGAAGGATGCTCAACCCTCCATGGACCAGAATGGGCCCCAGTGCAGGCCTCATTAGGCCTGAGAACCAGAGATCACTCTCCCCTGAGCTGCAGGATTGGGCCTTCCATCCCAGGGAAAGGTATCTTTACACTCCTGCCTGTCTTCAGAGGTCTTTCTGCAATCTTAACCTACAACCCCTCTTTCCTATGGTATGTTTGTGTGTGTTAACTGGATTTATCTTTGAACTAATTTGGTTGGTGTCCCAATCTTCCATGCATACTTTACTGGTTAACTGGTGGAGAGGTTTGCAGCTGGGACCACTTAGGGATGTACTAGGGATGGGGGAGAATTTCTCCCCAAAACTTCGGGGGGCCGAGTGCCAACGCATTCGGTCCTCCGAAGGTTGTTAGGGGAGAAATTCTCCCCCCCCCCGGGATGGGACTTACCTTTCACGAATGTCCCTCCCGGCGGCGGGTCCCGGCGGCGGTTCGGCAGGTCTTCGTCAGGGGCGGGGGCGGCAGCCGGTCTTTCAACCTATTCAACGCTATTTGTGTTGCCCTTATTTTTGCCGTAGTCTACGTAAATCTTTACGTAGACTACAGCAACCAAATAAGGAACGTGAATGGCGGCTCCCTATGGGGGCCACCATTTGCGTACGCGCTTTTTTTTTTTAAAGTCACCTGTGATAGGCTACGTGACGATTTACGTAGCCTATCATGGCTGACTTTGCAGATCTAGCCGTGATAGGCTACGTTAATCGTCACGTAGCCTATCACGGGGGCGTTTTGTTTTTTTAACTTTTTAGTTCGCGGCCGGGCGAGGCGAGGCACCTCCTCCCCAGCCTGAATTTCGGCCGGGCAAGGCAGGAAGCCTCCCCCCCCGGCTTGAACTTCGGGGGGAGAGTAGCGAAGCACCTCCCCCCCACCGCGAAAAGCTGCGAGACCAGGTAAGTGACTTTCGTGCACCCCTAGCTCATTCTATCTCACCTGGAAGGTGGCAAAGCAGTTCTCTCTCCCCGCCCCCCACCCCCAGCTCTCACCCAGGGGAAGCTCCACTTCTGATTACCACAGGCTTCCACTCTGGACAGAGAAGCAGTTCTAGGATATGAAGCTTCTATCCTCTGTCTCTCACCAAGGGTGGGCAACAATAACATATGGAAAACTGCTGTTGTGTTGTCAGAGGATCTCTGCTCTCACTCAGGGACACCTCATTCACATAAGACAGACAATCAATAGAGAACCAGGATGTAAGCAGAGCAAAAAGCAAGAGAAGACAGACTGAAGGGAATTCAATCCTATTAGTCTGTGCCACGGAATCCTCTGCAGAACGGCACCACAAGGTCCTGTAGAGCCAGAAGTCATGTGGCTTTTCTGTTGTCATGGAGTCACGGAATTTTCGTAAATAAAAATGCAGTATAGTAATATTACGATAATAAATACGTAAGGTTTTTTTTAAATGAATTGGGCTTACTGCCTTGTTTGTGGGTGTTCTTTTTAAATTGAAATCCTCCTTCTCCATTGGGGAGTTTACTTTCAGTCAAAACACTTCCTCTTCCTAGGGGCTTCCCAAAAGAAGGCTGTCTTAGGTGTAGGAGTGTATGGATTCCCCACCATCTATTTCGGTGGGGAATCCATGGGGGGGGAGGCGATCCATACCTCCCCCCTGGAATCCTCCAGAGTGGTTCCACTCCACTCGGATTCTGGGGGGGGGACTGGCTTGGGGGCACTTACCTTCCCTCCTGCCAGCCAGACCTGTTCACCTCCTCCCTGTCCCTGCCGATTGCATTTTAAAAAAAGTTTTTTTTAAAAAAAAAATGGCGATCAGGGGGGGATGTGCCCATAGACATATAAGCAAATAGACTCATAAATCTTACATTTAAGTCTATGTGTCCATAGGCTTATACGCAAGATTCACCGCTCTATTTTGTGTATAAGTCTATGGGCACATCCTGCTGATCTCATGTGTCCATAGACTTATAGACAAAAAAGAGCAGTGAATCTTGCGTATAAGCCTATGGACACATAGACTTATAGCAAAATTCATGACTCTATATGTGTATAAGTCTATAGGCAAATACCCCCCTCCCGCCGATTGCCTTTAAAAAAAAAAAAGACAGTTTTTTTAAAGGCCATTGGCAGGGTCAGGGAGGAGGTGAACTGCTCTGTCTGGCAGAAGCAGCCGAGTGCCTTTCTGCCTCCAGTCTTCCTGGAGCAGAGGTAAGTGGTCCCGATCTGCTGTGGATTCCTGAGGCTGGATTCCAAAGAATCCGGCCTCATTTGAATCCACAGCGGATTTCTCTGACATCCCTACTTAGGTGTGCCTGAGAGATAAACTATTTGTTTAAAGCAATGCTGTTTTAAAGAAAGAAAAAGGTCCTGGAGCCCTGCACAAAGTGGGGGTGTACAAAACCCCAGTTACCTGGCTCTGCTGGGGTCCACGGGTAGGGGGAGGCGATCCCTTCCTCCTGCCGGAATCCTCGATGGGGGGGCAGGTGACCCGGTCCTCCCCCCCGGAATCCTGCCCAGCTGACTCCGCTCCGCAGCCAGTCCGTGGAGCCGCCAGCCGGGCCGATCTGCAGCAGGGCCTCCACCCACTGCCGGGCTGCTGCGGATGCAAATGGCATCCTGTATAGGGGATGCCATTTGCATCCCTATGCTAGCCCGTGATAGGCTACATAAATATATATGTAGCCTATCACGGGCTAGCATAGGGACACAAATGGTGGCCGCTAAGATGGCCGCCACTTGCAGCCACAGCAGCCCGGCAGCGCCGGAGCCACCGCCGCTGCTGCCGCTTCATCCAACTCCACTGCTGCTGGAGCCACCGCCGCCACCACATCCGCCACCAGGTAGGTCCGTCCCAGGGGGATTCCACAGGGTGGGGGGGGAGGCCATTCTGCCATGGATTCCGGCGGAGTCCGTGGTGGAATTCTCTGATATCCCTACAATGTATTATTTTCCCTGCTAAGCTCCAGGACCAGCGTGGTTATTTTAAATGGTTTTGTCTTTCTTTAAAACAGTATTGCTTTAAACAAATAGTTTATCGCTCAGGCACACCTAAGACAGCCTTCTTTTTGGAAGCCCCTACAAGGAAGAGGAAGTGTTTTGGGTGAAATAAATTACTGCACATCAGGACAGGGGGAAAATATGTAAATATTTATGAAAAATAGTGATTCTTACCGAAGTTATGCAGACTCATGGAGACAGCTTGGCACAGGGATTACGTTTGTCAGGACAGATTTATTTACGTAATTTTCAGAGTGGAAAAAAGAGAGGAAAATTCTGGTGTCTTGTGAACAGCGGAACGGAGCACTGGACACAAACTGTGGAAGTTAAGCAGCATGGAAGGTACCCAATTCATACATCCCTAGTTAAGAGTCCCCAGTCCTGTGTCTTCCCAGCCTTGTAGCAGGGCAGTTTTTAAGTCTCCACGACGCCTGGAGGTCTCAAGGCTCAGAGATAGCACTCTGCTCCAGTTGGCTGGAGAAAACTTTGGCAGGTGTTCCCACTCACTCTGCAATCATACATGTACACAATGTATATGTACATCGCAGTTGTTTTGCTAAGCTATTTTCCCCACAGTAATAACTGTACATTCTTAATTCTTGTTTGTGCTTCTTTATAAATATTCTCCATTGTCTGAAGAAGCTTATATGCATGTAGATTGCTCTGTGTTCCCCTCTTTGCCAAAGACACACTATTACCAATGTTTAAAATACCCTTTTCATGAATCTTTTTAACCTTTAGACATGTGCAAGTCTGTACACTTATCTTGAAGGATCACATTTGGTAACAATTGGAAGTGGAAGTGTGTGCACTGCAGGTTTTTCCTCCCCAACATCCATTGGATCCATTGCTTTGCCCATTAGTTAATGCCACTCTTTAATTGATTAATTTCCATGGTCAGCTTACTACATATCAACAACAATCAATTAGCACATTAAAATATACTATTAAAATATCAGTGTGGGATAAAAATGCAAATAATTATAAAGCACTGTGAACATTAATAGCCGTGGAAACAATAAATCAACCAGAGCAGTGTGCAAATGGCCTCTTGAAATTCTCCACCTTACTTGTGGGTAGGAGTGCACGAAAGCACTTACCTGGTCTCGCAGCTTTTCGTGGTGGGGGGGAGGCGCTTCGCTGCTCTCCCCCCAAAGTTCAGGCCGGGGGGGGAGGCTTCCCACCTCACCCGGCTGAAATTCATGCCGGGGGGGAGGCTTCCCGCCTCGCCCAGCTGCAAAATAAAAAGTTTTTTTAAAAAAACGCCCCCGTGATAGGCTACGTGACGATTAACGTAGCCTATCACGGCTAGATCTGCAAAGTCAGCCGTGATAGGCTACGTAAATCACGTAAAAAAATCACGTAAATCACGTAAAAAAATAGTGTTGCCCTTATTTTTGCCGTAGTCTACGTAATCTTTATGTAGACAACAGCGACCAAATAAGGAATGTGAATGGCGGCTCCCTATGGGGGCCGCCATTAGCCGTATGCCCTTTTTTTTTTTTTTAAAGTCACCCATGATAGGCTACGTGACGATTTACGTAGCCTATCACGGCTGACTTTGCAAATCTAGCCGTGATAGGCTACGTTAATCGTCACGTAGCCTATCACGGGGGCGTTTTGTTTTTTTTTTTAGTTTTATTGGAATGGCGGCGGCGGCAGCCGGTCGAAAGATCGGCTGCCGCCCCCACCCCTGAAGAAGACCCGACGAACCGCCGCCGGGACCCGCCTCCGGGAGGGACATTCGGGAAAGGTAAGTCCCGTCCCGGGGGGAGTGCGGAGGCGGGGGGGTGCGGAGAATTTCTCCCCAAAACCTCTTCGGGGGGCCGAACACATTGGCGCTCAGTCCCCCGAAGTTTCGGGGAGAAATTCTCCGCCAACCCTACTTGTGGGCAGAGAAATTTGGGAGACAATTTCACCGAATTTCTCCAGGGGAGGAGAAATTCTCAACAGTTTCTCCCAGGTAGGGCTCCCCATTGGCGGGTCTTGTAGCTAGGGTTGGCGGAGAATTTCTCCCCGAAACTTCGGGGGGCCGAGCGCCAACGTGTTCGGCCCCCTGAACAAGTTTCGGGGAGAAATCCTCCGAACCCCCCCGCCCCCCACACCCCCCCAGGACGGGACTTACCTTCACCGACTGTCCCTCCCAGTGGCTGGTCCGGCCGGCAGTTCGGCGGGTGTTCGAGCGAGGCGGGAGTGGCAGCCGGTCTTTCGACCGGCTGCCACCGCCGCCATTGCAATGAAAGAAAAAAAAAATGCCCCCTGATAGGCTACGTGACGATTGACGTAGCCTATCATGGCTAGATTTGCAAAGTCAGCCGTGATAGGCTACGTCAATCGTCACGTAGCCTATCACGAGTGACTTTTAAAAAAAAAAAAAGTGTGTACGGATAATGGCGGCCCCCATAGGGAGCCGCCATTCCCCTTCCTTATTTGGTCGCTGTAGTCTACGTAAATGTTTACGTAGACTACAGCGACTAAATAAGGAACGCGAATGGCGGCTCCCTATGGGGGCCGCCATTAGCGTACGCGCTTTTTTTTTTTTTAAAGTCACCCGTGATAGGCTACGTGACGATTGACGTAGCCTATCACGGCTGACTTTGCAGATCTAGCCGTGATAAGCTATGTGAATCGTCACGTAGCCTATCAGGGGGCGTTTTTTTTAAAAAAAAAAAAATTTCGCGTTGGCCGCCGGGCGAGGAGGGATGCCTCCTCCCCGGCCTGAATTTTGGCCGGGCCGAGGCGGGAAGCCTCCCCCCCCGGCCTGAACTTCACGGGGGGACCAGCGAAGCGCCTCCCCCCCACCGCGAACGTCCTTCAAGGACAGGTAAGTGACTTTCGTCCACCCCTACTTGTAGCACAGCTAGGGATGTACAGAACCCCTACCTTTCATTCCGGGGGGAGGGGTCTGCAGGGAAGAGAGGTGATCTGTTCCTCCCCCCTGGAATGCTCCAGAGTAGCTCCGCATCTGCTGGATTCCATGGAGCCACACTCCAGCTCCATACCGCAGCTGATAAGGCAATGGTTGCCGCCATTACCGTTCCACTTGAAGAAAGACAGCCGCAAATGGCATAATGGATGCCACTTGCGGCCATAAAGGCTTGAGTTTTATATAAATAGAGCTGTAAATGGCTGCACTTAGGTAAAACTCAGGGCTTTACAGCTGCAAGTGGCGTCCATTACGCCATTTGCGGCTGTCTTTCTCCAAGCGAAACGGTAATGGCGGCTGCCATTGCCATATCGCTGAGGATCCGGAGCAGGAGTGCTGGTCTGTGGGGCATCCTCAGGAAGGGGAGGTGAGTGGTGTCATTCTGCCGCAGATTCTGGAGACCAGATTCCAAAGAATCCAGCCTCATTTGAGTCCGCAGCGGAATTCTCCGCCATCCCTAAGCACATCTGCTTTCTCCTTTGGTAAGGGTTTTGGGGGTTTTCATGCTGCAGCAGCATCAACCTTGGCAGGCTGGGCCCCAGTTTGCATCCACCACAATGCAGGTGGGGGCAGTGTTCTTTCCAGCTCAAGGGATGAGGTGGAGTTAGTGCTCTGCCAAAATCAGTCCTCCAATTTCCTGAAGTTTTCTCCTCCCATGAAAGAGGCTTCCATTGTTCTGCCTCACTCAGGATGTTTTAGAATTTATATTTTTGTGTTTTTGAGCATACCTAATCAATCACAGTTAACTTCCCAGGCTGCCTGCACATCCTGATCTGAAAAAGCCCTATGGGAGGAATTATCTCATGGTACCTTAAACTGGGCTTTAATTGAAGTGTAGGACGCTGAGGAGGCTACAGGCAGCCAGAGGAATGATGGTACAATGAAAAACAGGTCACTTATACTCCCGCCTCAGCCACCTCCTAAGTAAAGTAAGCCCAAGGAACCCAATGAGAATTTATCTGAATTCCTTCACCATTGAATTTCTTTTTGAAAGCAATTTATCTTCTATCAGATTGCATGAGAATGGTTGAAAAAAAAAGTGGGAGAAATTTTCAGCGCTGCAATAATCGGCATCAGTCTGGATGGGACCCTGCATGCATCAAAATATATGCATCCCAATGGACAGAACCAAACATGCCTGCATCCATATGTGCCTAGGGCCCTTTCAAACTGATCCCAATCCGCCCAGGGTAAGTGGTGCCTCAGAGCCTAGGGGGTGGGGATAGCCCTCTTGTGCATGACAGCCCCTTCCTGCATTCTTACTAAATGCTTGAAGAGGGCTCAGGTTGAGTTCCGTTCTGCCTTTTCATTTCATCCTCTCCCCTCAGTGATGCTGGTTCAGCTGTGGCATTAGACCTCTAAAGTATAAAGAGCACAAATAAGCTAGTGAGCCAGTTTTATGTTTCTTATTATAAGGAACAGTCACTCCCATCAGACCCCAGCTTCCACCTTGTTTTTCTGATCCTACTGGCACCTCAAAGACCCAAGGAGGACACCATCCTAACTATGCCATTTGTGTTCATATGTGAATTGTTCTCAGTAGCTGCTTCCCTTGGTAGGGAATTATTTTCCCTTGAAGATTCAGCACATGCTTCCCCAATTATTTTGGGCTGGATATTGTTTTGGAGGATTGATGTTCTACATTTGGAAGGTTTAGAATGTAAAATGTTATGTTTCCTAAGCCCTGGGGGTTGGGGTACAAACAAAATTACAAGTTAAAGAACTTTTTCAAGTTCCATGGTTTTCAACAGGAGCATTAAGCATGTATTTAACTCCATCCAATTAAAATCATAGGGACTGAAGGTGCCAAATTTTGACTAGACTGTGCCCAAAATGTTAATATAGCAACTTAGATTTCAGAAAACTTAAGTATAAGGGCAATGAAAGTAGCAAAAATTGAGCTCAAAATAAAGGAAACTTTGTTGTTGTTCAGTTGTTCAGTCGTGTCCAACTCTTCGTGACCCCATGGACCATAGCACTTACATCAGCATTTATCAAATCACAGGGATTGCAAGTATTATTTTTTGTTAATATCATATAACAAAAGGGCATTAAAAAGGTCAGGGAGATTATGATTTCTTTTCTAGGGCTTTGTGTTTTTTTAGTCTTATAACTAAGTTCAGTAAAATGATGTGTGCAGGTTTTGCAACTTTGAGTCTGCAGTCGTTTGAAGATGAATACATTTCCCCTCTGATTTTGACAGTACTATTTGACAGGATAAGAAATGAAATAGTCAAATAATCTTGCATCTGAAAATAAAGATGAAAACAGAGCAGATGTCATTTTAGTATGTGCAGAGCAAAAAGGGTGTTGCATTTTCCAGTATATACAGTTCTGAATAATTTCAGTGCATCAGGAATCAGGCTTTAAATTATTCTAAAGTGGCTGGTAAGTGGATCAACACAATTACATTCATTAAAGCTTTTTATGGGTAAATTATTGATATAATGTTGCAATGGAGAATGCATTATTAGAAAGTAATACATTATGAAAATAGATGTAACATTTTCTGTGTTTCTTGAAATGGGATTCTACATCCTGTCCAACGATTCGGGGGGGGGGTCATTGTTTCACAAACGGCAGAGGTGTTCTATCGTCAGAAGGTTGGTGGCAGTAAATGTTTTAAATGTAGTCTGGTGTAGCTTTTAATCTTGTATTGTGATACTAAGATCTCCATGTGAACTTCTGTCTGGGAGAGTTGCTGTGTGTGGGGGAGGCAAACTTTCCATTCTGTAAGAGGTTCCTGACATGCCTTTGCTTATTTAACCCTATTCAGGTGTTCTCTAAGTGTGTCAGAGAAGCCTATTCAGGAATTCTCTAATTGTGTTTAAGCATGTGAGGGGGGAGGGAGCACACTAGCCCCAGCCTCTCCATTCCCACTCTCAACACACTGTATGGGCAGATGGCAACTTTGTGAAGAAGAGAGCCTCCTGTATCCATGGGGGCTGATTATCCAGGGTTCTTAATTGCGTGGAGAGCCTCCATGGACACAGGAGGCTCTCTTCTCACAGTCATCCTCCACAAGTACTTATTTATTTATTTGCTGCCCATCTGGCCAGTTACCTGGCTACTCTAGGTGGCGTACAATATGAATAACAACATGAAATACAACGAATTTACATAATCAACTGAACAAAACAACATAACAGAACAACGCTGCTCTAAAAAACCCTAACCCACCCCAAATGCCCGCCTGAACAGCCATGTTTTTAAAGTCCAGTAGAAGCTCATCAAATTGCTTCCATCGTTGCTGCAAGGAGAGGAAGCCCTTCAGTGTTGCAAGGCAGGTGGGTTCCGGTGCTCCTGCTGCTGTTGCCTTGCTGGAGCTCTACCTCCACCTCAGGGACTTCTACTCTGCCTCCTTGCAGACCCAGGTCCAGCCAAGCACCACCCCACCCCCAGCAGCAACACCTGTGGGAGCTGGGGCATAAAACCCAAGCCCCGTTGGGGGTGGAACCGCTGCCGGCAGGTGTCACCACTGAAGGGGGCAACACCAAAGGGGGTCACCCCTTTGGGGGAGCCACTTTGGGGGAACACAAGGGCCAGGGCCTGTCCCCCTGCTTAAAAGGAGGGAAGGGGACTGTTTGTCTCAGTGTGGCCTGCTGGACTGCTGTATTGGCCCCAGGAGTGTAGCCAAGTCATTTGTAGTGTTAGAGGGGCCTAGAGATCCATAATGCTTGCTGAAGTTCATTATTAGTGCAATTCCCTTGCTAGTAAGCCTCTGAGCATGTGCAGATGAGTCAAAAGGCCGATAACAGCCCTCTCAGCGCATTCCTTACTAATGAGTAGAAAGCCTTATCAGGCCATGCCTGAGAAGTGAAGCTATGTGTTTATGCTGAGCTGCAGGTGGCTGTGCTGAGAATAGGGATGGGCAGATTCCCTACCTGCTGCTCCTCTTGGGAATACACCCTTGGGGGTAGGCAACCTGTCCCTCCCCCCAGAATCCTTGCCAGCCAGCTCTGCTCTGTGGCGATTCCACAGAGCCACTGGCCAGCTCTGGAGCGCCAGCAATACAGCTGCCATTGCCGTATCGCTGGCTAAGGCTGACTGACTGTGGACGCAAATGGCATCCACTACACCATTTGCGCCATAAAGCCTTTAGTTTAAGCTAAATGCAGCCATTTACAGCTGCATTTAGCTTAATCCAAGAGCTTTACGGCCTCAAATGGCGTAGTGGACACCATTTGCGTCCGGAGTCAGTCAGCCTCAGCCAGCGATACGACAATGGCAGCTGTATCGCTGGTGCTCTGAAGCCGGCAGCGAGGAGGATCTGGCTGGGGAGGATTCCTCAGGTAGGCGGAAGTAAGTACTCCATTCCACCACAGACTCCGGAGGCCAGATTCAAAAGTATCTGGCCTCACTGGGGTCTGTGGAGGACTTCTCCGCCATCCCTAGCTGAGAACCAAGTGCTGCTAGTCTATGCTGAGAATGGATGCTAGGGGGCGCTTGCTAGTGTTGTGCTGCCTCATGGCTAACATGTATGGTAGAAAACCCATTTGACCCAATGGCTCGTGGTTCAGAGAAGCTGTCTGATCCAACCATTGGGTACGCCTGTGTGCTGTAAGTTACTCAATGAAGTATCCTTGTAAGTAAACCATTGAATCTGACACTACCTTGGCACCTAGGGATGGCGGAGAATTTCGCCATGGATTCCAGGGAGGCTGAATGCCAGCGCATTTGCCCCCCCAGAATCCGTGGCAGAGTGAAGCCCCCCACCTCCCCACCGTGCGAAATGCGTGCAGAACGGAGCTTACCTGCTGCCGTTCGCTGGTGCTTTGAGAATGGCGGCCGCAGATGCGGCTGCCATTCGCCTCCCCACGAATGCCAGGATAGGCTACGTAAGCATTTACGTAGCCTATCACAGCTAACTCAGGGATGCCATTTGCATCCCTGCAGAGGCTGTGAATGTGATAGGCTACATAAATATATAAGTAGCCTATCACGGCAATAGGAAGGAACGCAAATGGCGGCCGTCATAGCCGCCCCCATTTGTGTCCGTGTCTTTTTCCGTGATAGGTTACATATATATTTACGTAGCCTAAGACGGCAAAAGACAGGGGTGCAAATGGAGTCACCGTGGAGTGGAGCCGGCTGGGGAGGATTCCAGGGGGAGGGACGGAGCGCCTCCCCCCCCCCACAGATTGCCTGGCGCAGAGCCAGATAAGTGTTTCGTACATCCCTATTGGCACCTCTAACCTAAGAGTTCAACGCCCACTGCAGGGGCGATACAACTGCCTGTACTAGACAGAGGGGGGAGACAGTCACACTCTAAAGGCAGAGTGTGTAACAACTGACCCTAAACTGTCCCCCAACTCAAATAACCTGGATGGCCCTGGCAACAGACCCCCTGGGTTGAAACTGCTGCTGCTGAATGCCAGGTCAGTAGGGATCTGTCAGAAAAATCCACTGCTGATTCAAATGAGGCCGGATTGTTTGGAAGGTTTATATAAGCCTCAGGCTTATATGCAAGATTCCCGGCTCTATTTTAAAAATAAAAAATGGCAATCAGCAGGATGTGCCCATAGACTTATATGCAAAATAGAGCCATGAATCTTGCATATAAGCCTATGGACACATGGACTTAGATGCAAGATTCGTGACTCTATTTGCATCTAAGTCTATGGGCACATCCTGCTGATCACCATTTTTTTTTTCTAAGACATAGCAATTGGCGGGGACAGGGAGGAAGCAAATGGCTCTGGCTGGCAGGAGGGAAGGTAAGCGGCCCCCAAGCCAGTTCCCACCCCCACCCCCGGAATCCTAGCAGAGTGGAGCTGCTCTGGAAGATTCCAGGGGGGGAGGAACAGATCAACTCCCCCCCCACAGATTCCCCACCGGAACAGACTGTGGGGAATCCATACACCCCTACAGGTCGGTGCATGGTAAAACAACTGCTATCCAGGACTTGATCCTGCATGAGCAGACCTTTGCAGGAAATTCTGTTGAAGCCCTGGCCGATTTCTGGAATGGAGAAATGACCAGGGCCATGGACACAATCACTCCTGAGTGTCCTCTGTCACGAAGTGGAGCCGCACCAGCTTCTAGGGAGCTGGCGGTGATGAAACGAGTGAGAAGACGACTAGAACGACATTGGCAAAAAAATCGGAGTGAATCCGATTGAACACAGGCTAGAGCCTATTTGAAGGCCTACTCTGTTGCAATACGGGCAGCAAAGGAAATATTTTTTTCTGCCACTATTGCATCTGCAAAGAGCCATCCAGCAGAGCTGTTCCGAGTGGTTAGGGGTCTTTTACACACCAGCCTGCAGGAGGATAATTTAAACCTCTCAACAGCCCACTGTGAACAATTTGCTCAGCACTTTGCAGACAAAATCGCTTGGATCCCCTCTGACTTGGACACTATAGTTGATACAGACCCAGTGGATGTAACATTGGCCCCTGCTTGTCCAGTGTTGTTGGATACTTTTCAATTCATACAGCCTGAGGTTGTGGACAGGATCCTGGGAGAAGTGAGAGCCTCCAAGCATGTTCTAGATCCTTGCCCTTCCTGGCTCATAAACTCAGCCAGAGGTGGACTGGCTGAGTGGGTAAGGGGAGTGGTTAATACCTCCCTTAGGCAAGGCAGAGTTCCAGCCTGCCTAAAGGAGGTGGTGGTGAGACCTTTGTTAAAAAAGCCCTCCCTGAACCCCACCATACTGGATAATTATCGGCCAGTCTCCAATATTCCATTTCTGGGCACGTGTGGAGTGCGTGGTGGCCTCCCAACTCCAGGGATTCCTGGATGAGACAGATTATCTAGATCAATTTCAATCTAGCTTCAGACCCAGTTATGGGACAGAAACAGCTTTGACCACCTTGGTGGATGACCTATGCTGGGAACTAGACAGGGGGAGCGTGTCCCTGTTGGTTCTGCTGGACCTCTCAGCGGCTTTCAATACCATCGACCATGGTATCCTTCTGGGCTGCCTCACTAGGATGGGACTTGGATAGGGATACAAAATACCTAGGGATACAAAATCCAGGTTCCGGGGGGTGTCCGCAGGGTGGGAGGCGATCAGCCCGTCCCCCCCGGAATCCTCCCTGTCCGGCTCTGCTCCATGGCGAGTCCGTGGAGCTGCTGGCAGGGGCCATCTGCAGCCAGACTTCCGTCCACTGCTGGGCTGCGGCCGCAAATGGCGTCAGGCATAGGGGATGCCATTTGCATCCCTTCTTTAGCCATAATAGGCTATATAAATATTTATGTAGCCTATCACGGCAAAGAGCAGGGACACAAATGGCGTCCACTACTCCATTTGCATCCCTGCTTTAGCCGTGATAGGCTACATAAACATTTACATAGCTTATCATGGCTAAAGCAGGGATGCAAATGGCATCCGCTATGCTGGACAACATTCGGGGCTGCAGACCAGAGCAGCGGATTGCAGTGGACGGACCGGACCGGCCGGCGGCAGGTAGGGTCCATCTGGGGGGATTTGGAGGGGGTAGTTCTAAAGAATCCAGCCTCATTGGAGTCCGTGGTGGATTTCTCCACCATCCCTAGACTTGGAGGCCCTGTTTTGCAGTGGCTCCATTCCTTCTTGGAGAGGTGGACCCAGAGGGAGGTGCTGGGGGACTACTGTTCGACTCCCTGGCCAATGGCTTGTGGAGTCCCTCAGGGTTCTGTTTTGTCCCCCATGCTATTTAACATATACATGAAACCACTGGGAGAGGTTGTCCGGAGTTTTGGGGTTCGGTGTCACCAGTATGCTGATGACACCCAACTCTACTTTTCCTTTCCATCTAATTCCAAGGAACCTGTTGGGGTGCAGAAGCAGTCTCTGTCAGCAATAATGGACCGGATAAGGGCAAGCAAATTGAAGCTTAATCCAGACAAGACAGAGGTGCTCCTGGTCAGTTGAAAGATAGGGAATAGGGATTCAGCTTGTGCTGGCTGGGGTGACACTCCCCCTGAAGACACAGGTTCGCAGCTTGGGTGTATTTCTGGATTAGAGATAGGGATGGGAGAGAATTCCGCCACGGATCACGGTGAAGCCGAATGCCAGTGCATTTGGCCCCCCGAAATCTGTGGTGGAATGGCCTGCCACCCCCCCACCACCCCGCGGAACACCCCCGGGATGAGACTTACCTGGGGCGGATCTTCCGGACAGTGGCGACTTCGGCGGTGGCTCTGGCAGCGGCTCCGGCGGAGGCTTTGGCGGCGGCGGATGGTCTTCCGACTGGCTGCCGACACCGCCATTTGCAGTTTTGTTTTGTTTTTTTACAGAGACGTGATAGGCTACGTAAGTTTTTATGTAGCCTAAAACGTCTGGGTAAAAAAACCCAAAAAAACGCTTACGCAAATGGCGGTGGCTATGGCCGCCGCCATTTGCATACGCCTTTTTTTTTTTTTTACCCAGACATTTTAAGCTATGTAAAAACTTACGTAGCCTAAAACAACTGGGTTAAAAAAAAAAGGCATATGCAAATGGCGTCTTAGTCTACATAAATATTTTATGTTGGGCCGTCTTAGTCTACGTAAATATTTACGTAGACTAAGACAGCAAAAATAAGGGGAATGCAAATAGCGTCAGCTACGCTATTTGCGTTCCCCTTAATTTTGCTGTCTTGGTCTACGTAAATATTTACGTAGACTAAGACGGCCCAAACTAAGGAATGCAAATGGCGGCGGCCGTAGCCGCCGCCATTTGCATATGCGGTTGTTGTTGTTTTTTCCCAGAGCCCTCCACAGCCAGAAATCCACCTGCAGATGGCTCTGGACTGGCTGGGCCTGGCCGGCTGCTCCGCGGAGCTGTCGCGGAGCACAGCTGGCCGTGGAGGATTCCGGGGGGGAGGAATGGATTGCCTTCCCCCCCATCGAGGATTCCAGGGGGAAGACGGAATGCCTCCCCCCACCACCATATACGTAATCCATGAAAGGTAAGTGACTTTCGTACAGGAGTGCATTTGCACAGTTAAAGCTAGTGCACCAACAGTGCCCATTCCTTGAGATGTCTGACTTGGCCACAGTAGCACATAGAATCATAGAATCATAGAACAGTACGGTTGGAAGGGGCCTACAAGGCCATCAAGTCCAACCCCCTGCTCAATGCAGGAATCCAAGTCAGAGCATCCCTGACAGATGGCTGTCCAGCCTCGTCTTGAACGCCTCCAGTGTGGGAGAGCCCACTATCTCCCAAGGTAATTGGTTCCATTGTCGTATTGCTCTAACAGTCAGGAAGCTTTTCCTGATGTTCAGCCAGAATCTGGCTTCCTGTCACTTGAGCCCATTATTCCGTGTCCTGCACTCTGGGATGATCAAGAAGAGATCCTGGCCAGCGGCTCTGCAGAATCCCCATGGAGCAGAGCCAGCCGGGCAGAACTCTGGGGGGAGGGACGGAGCGCCTCCCCCCCTTCAAGGATTCCGGGGGGAGGGATGGAGCACCAAAGAGCTGGTCCAAAGAGCTGCTGCCAGACTGCTGACTGGGGCTGGTTACAGGGAGCACACAACTCCCCTGTTAACACAGCTTCACTGGCTCCCAGTCTGTTTCTGGGCACACTTCAAAGTGCTGGTCATGTCCTATTAGGGATGCACGAAAGTCACTTACCTGGTCTCGCAGCTTGCTTCGCGGTGGGGGGGAGGCGCTTCGCTGCTCCCCCCAAATTTCAGGCGGGGGGGAGGCTTCCCACCTCGCCCGGCCGAAATTCAGGCCGGGGAGAAGTGCCCCGTCTCCCCGGCTGCGAACTTCAAAAGAAAAAAAACATGCCCCTGTGATAGGCTACGTAACGATTAACGTAGTCTATCATGGCTAGATCTGCAAAGTCAGCCGTGATAGGCTACGTTAATCGTCATGAACCTGCCGAACCGCCGCCGGGACCTGCTGCCAGGAGGGACATTCGTGAAAGGTAAGTCCCATCCCGGGGGGGGGGGCAGGGGGGCGGAGAATTTCTCCCCGAACAACCTTCAGAGGACCGAATGCGTTGGCACTCGGCCCCCCGAAGTTTCGGGGAGAAATTCTCCCCCATCCCTATGTCCTATAAAGCCCTATATGGCTCGGGTCCAGGTTATCTGAAAGACCGTATTCCCCCCTATGAGCCTATTCATGCCCTGAGATCTTCAGGGAAAGCCCTTCTTGCTGTCCCACCACCATCTCAGGCATGCCTGGTGGGAACGAGGGAGAGGGCCTTCTTGGTGGCTGCCCCAAGGCTCTGGAACTCCCTTCCAAGGGAGGTGAGAGTGGCATCCTCCTTGATTTGCTTTCATAGGCATGTAAAAAGTTTTTTGTTCCAGCAGGCCTTTGGGGATAACTGGTCTGGACCTGTTAAAATATGACAGATGCATACTATTTTTCTTGTTGTCTTTTAATGTTTTGATATTTTATACAATTTTAATATTGATGATTTAATTATATTTTAACTTTTGTACACTTGCGTTTATATTTATATTTATAGGTTTTAATGGTATATGTTTCAACATTGTAAAGCCGCCTTGAGTCCCAGTATTGGGAAAAAGGAGGGATATGATGATGATGATGATGATGATGATGATGATTTTCCTAATGTGCACAATTTTAAGAGCAGTTTCCCTAATTTAATGAATTTTTGGATGTGATTTTCACTAATATACATGTGTGTGTGTGTGTGTGTGTGTATTTTCTCCTAAGATATGCATGTATGTATTTTTTTTGATTGGATAACTCCATTGCAAACTTTGGAGAAGTGTGAATTTTGTAGGGATGTACAAAACCACTTACCTGTTTTGTAAGTGGCATCCATGGGGGGGGAGGCGCTCCTTCCCTCCCCCTGGAATCCTCCCCAGCCGGCTCCACTCTGCAGCGACTCCGCAGAGCCGCAAGCCAGGTGCATCCGCAGTTGGACATCCAGCTGCAGCAGGTCTGCGGACGCAAATGGTGGCCGGTGTAGTGGCCGCCATTTGCGTCCCTTCATTGAACCATGATAGGCTATGTAAATATTTACGTAGCCTTTCATGGCAAAGAACAGGGCTGCAAATGGCGTTTGCTGCACCATTTACATCCCCGCTTTTGCCGTGATAGGCTATGTAAATATTTACGTAACCGATCACGGCTCAGCGAAGGGACAAAAATGGTGGCCGGTGTAGTGGCCGCCATTTGAGGCTGCAGCCTGGCAGCGGCTGGAGCCGCCACCACCTCCAGAGCTGCCATCAGAGCTGCCACCACCAGAGCTGCTGCCAGAGCTGGAGCCGCAGCCAGGCAGGCTCCATTTCGCAGGGCTTTCGTGGGCTGGTGGGGCAGGTTGCTCCGTTCCGCCACAGATTCCAGGGGGCCAAATTCACTGGAATTCAGCTTCCCTGGGATCCGTGGCAGAATTCTCTGACATCCCTAGAATTTTGAAGGATAATAGTTTCGTCTTGTGTATTAATTCAGAAGTGTGAAATCAGGGTTCGAAATGAATAAATTTCTCCTCCACCCCCAGCAACAATGCCATGTCACTCATAGCACATGCAAAAAGTACACAAACAAAAGCAAAACAGTGATACTTCTAGGGATGTCAGAGAATTCCGCCATGGATTCCAGTCAGGCCAGATTCTTTAGAATCCAGCCCCCCGGAATCCCTGGCAGAATGTCCTCCCATGCCCCCCCATCCCGTGGAATCCCCCCGGGACGGAACTTACCTGGGGTCTATGCGGCAGCAGCTCTAGCAGTGGGAGCAGCTCTGGCTGGTCTCCCAGCCAACCATGGCCAGCCTGCTGCGGCTGCCATTTGCATTCTTGCAGCCGTGATAGGCTACGTAAGTATTTACATAGCCTATCACAGCAAAGAGCAGGGATACAAATGGCAGCCACTATGCCATTTGTGCCCCTTCTCTTTGCTGTGATAGGTTACATAAGTATTTACATAGCCTATCACGGTAAAGGCAGCCATGCAAATGGAGTAGCGGCTGCTACTCCATACCTGTCCAATAATGATACAATAAAGATACATATGCAATCTCTATGCATCTATGAGATTTCCAGGCCTTCTCTTTATATTTGCGACCGCTACTCCATTTGTGTGGCTGCCTTTACCATGGCATATGCCTTTACTATGGCATAGTGGTTGCCATTTGCGTCCCTGCTCTTTGCCATAATAGGGTACATAAATACGTACGTAGCCTATCACGGCTGCTTGCAGGGACACAAATGGTGGCCGCTACGACAGCTGCCATTTGCAACCGCAGCAGCCTGGCCACAGCCGGAACTCCGGCTGCGGCTGGCCCCGGCCGGTGGCTCCACAGAGCCTCCATGGACTGGAGCTGGCCAGGGATGATTCTGGGAGGAGGGATGGAGTGCCTCCCCCCCACCTTGGATGCCCTGGCACAGAGCCAGGTAAGGGATTTGTACATCCCTAGATACTTGAAAATATAAAGAGAAGGCCTGGAAATCTCATAGATACATAGAGATTGCATATGTATCTTTATTGTATCTTTATTGGACAGGTATTACCCTGGTTAGTGAACACACACAAACCTCAAGAGAAATAACCTTCCACAATCAAATCCAAAACCAGCAGAGAGGACTGAGAGATGGAGGCTATAACACCAATTCTAAACCTTCACCAAGAAGTGCATAACAAGCAAAGACAACTTAGCCTGCCTCATCATCCAAATACCACAAGACAAGGCAGAAGTGCCCAATCATGTATGGCAATTTTCTTGCAACTCTTGCCACACCCAAATCACTGTTGTCTGATGAAGAGGAACAAGAACCTGCAAA
This sequence comes from Heloderma suspectum, assembly GCF_057233095.1. Taxonomy (NCBI): domain Eukaryota; kingdom Metazoa; phylum Chordata; class Lepidosauria; order Squamata; family Helodermatidae; genus Heloderma; species Heloderma suspectum. The sequence continues at coordinate 52,563,476 of NC_139460.1, read as the reverse complement.
AGATGTAATTTTGCAGAAAGTCCTGAGACTTCTGTGGAATGGGAGATGGTGAACAATTGCTAATGAACTGGAACAGCACAAGGGCTTTTTAAGAACATAAGAAGAGCCATGGTGGATCAGACCAAGGGTCCAGCTAGTCATAGAATCATAGAATCATAGAATAGTAGGGTTGGAACTTGGAAGGTGCCTACAAGGCCATCGAGTCCAACCCCCTGCTCAATGCAGGAATCCAAGTCAGAGCATCCCTGACAAATAGCTGTCCAGCCTCATCTTGAATGCCTCCAGTTTGGGAGAGCCCGCCCCCTCCCCAGGTAATTGGTTCCATTGTTGTATTACTCTTACAGTCAGGAAGTTTTTCCTGATGTTCAGCTGGAATCTGGCTTCCTGTAACTTGAGCCCATTATTCCGTGTCCTGCACTCTGGCATGATCAAGAAGAGATCCTGGCCTTCTTCTCTGTGGCAACCTTTCAAGTACTTGAAGAGTGCTATCATATCTCCCCTCAGTCTTCTCTTCTCAAGGCTAAACATGCCCAGTTCTTTCAGTCTCTCTTCATAAATTCAGGCCGGGGAGGAGGCTTCCCGCCTCACCCAGCCGCGAACACGAAAGTTAAAAAAAAACAAAAAAACGCCCCCTGATAGGCTACGTGACGATTCACGTAGCCTATCATGGCTAGATCTGCAAAGTCAGCCGTGATAGGCTACGTCAATCGTCACGTAGCCTATCACGGGTGACTTTAAAAAAAAAAAAAAGCGCGTACGCTAATGGCAGCCCCCATAGGGAGCCGCCATTTGCGTTCCTTATTTAGTCGCTGTAGTCTACGTAAATGTTTACGTAGACTACGGCGAAAATAAGGGCAACGCAAATAGCGTTGCCCTTATTTTCGCCGTAGTCTACGTAAATCTTTACGTAGACTACAGCGCCCAAATAAGGAACGGGAATGGCGGCTCCCTATGGGGGCCGCCATTATCCGTACACATGTTTTTGTTTTTTTTTAAGTCACCCGTGATAAGCTACGTGACGATTGACGTAGCCTATCACGGTTGACTTTGCAAATCTAGCCGTGATAGGCTACGTGAATCATCACGTAGCCTATCAGGGGGCGTTTTTTTTTTTCTTTCATTGCAATGGCGGCGGCGGCAGTCGGTCGAAAGACCGGCTGCCGTTCCCGCCTCACTCGAACACCCGCCGAACCGCCGGCCGGACCAACCACCGGGAGGGACATTCGGTGAAGGTAAGTCCCGTCCCGGGGGGGGGTGGGGGGCAGGGGGGTGCGGAGAATTTCTCCCCGAAACTTGTTCGGGAGGCCAAACACGTTGGTACTCAGCCCCCCGAAGTTTCGGGGAGAAATTCTCCGCCAACCCTACTTCCAAAGTATTAGCTATCCTGCCCAATTTTGTGTCATCTGCAAATTTGATCAGCATTCCCTGCACCTCCTCCTCCAAGTCATATATAAAAATGTTGAAGAGCACTGGGGCCAGGAATGAGCCCTGTGGTACCCCACTCATTACCTCTCCCCAGTTTGAGAAGGTCCCATTGATAAGCACTCTTTGAGTCCGATTCTGTAGCCAACTGTGGATCCACCGGATCGTTGTTTCATATAGCCCACTTTGAGCTAGTTTGCTCATCAGGATACATGGGGCACTTTGTCAAAAGCTTTGCCAAAGTCGAAGTATATCATGTCTACAGCATTCCCACGGTCTACAAGGGAGGTTACTTGATCAAAAAATGAGATCAGATTTGTCTGGCAGGACTTGTTTTTGACAAATCCATGTTGGCTTTGAGTAATCACGACATTGTTGTCAAGGTGCTTCCAGATGGATTCCTTTATCATCTGCTCCAGAATTTTCCCAGGGATTGATGTCAGACTGACTGGTCTGTAGTTCCCAGGTTCCTCCTTTTTACCCTTTTTGAAGATAGGGACAACGTTAGCCCTCCTCCAGTCATCTGGCACTTCCCCCGTCCTCCATGATTTCTCAAAGAGAGTAGACAGTGGTTCTGAAAGTTCTTCTGCCAGTTCCTTTATTACTCTAGGATGCAGTTCATCTGGCCCTGGAGATATGAACTCATTCAAAGTCATTAGGTGTTCCTTGACCATATGCCTATCGATCTCAAGCTGCAATCCTGCCCCTTTAGCCTGTACTTCACCTTTGCCAGGAGGGTCATAGACCCTCTTTTGGGAGAAGACTGAGCCAAAGTAGGAATTGAGCACCTCTGCCTTTTCTTTGTCATCTGTTATTGTTTTGCCATCCTTATTTAATAGCTGAACCACCATTTCTTTCCTCTGCCTTATACTATGCAGTATGCACATAGCTGAAGAAAGCCTTTTTGTTGTTTTTAGCATCCTTTGAAAACCTCAGCTCATTCTCAGCTTTAGCCTTCCTGACGCCATCCCTGCAATTCTGTACTATCTGCCTGTACTCTTCCTTTGTTACTTGGCCTTCTTTCCACTTCCTATATGTGTCTTTTTTTGTTTTCAGGTCATCCCTAAGCTTTTTGTGAAGCCACATTGGCTTCTTCTGTTGTCTTCCACCTTTTCTTCTTGTTGGAATTGTTTGTGATTGTGCCTTAAGAATTTCCTTTTTTAAAAGCTCCCACCCATCTTGGACTCCTTTTCTCATTAGCGTCGCTTGCCATGGGACCTTACTGATCATTGTTCTGAGTTTATTCAAATCAGCTTTCCTAAAATCCAGGGTACGTGTTTGACTACACTCAGCTTTTGCTTCCCTTAGAACCAAGAACTCAAGTACAACATGGTCGCTTTCCCCCAGAGTTCCTGTAACTGCTACTTTATCCACTAAGTCATCTCTGTTGGTTAGGAGCAAGTCAAGGATAGCCGATCCTCGAGTTCCTTCCTCTACTTTCTGTAGGAGGAAGTTTTCCACCACACAAGTCAGGAATTTCCTGGAGGGGCCATGTTTTGCAGAATTTGTCTCCCATCAAATGTCATGGAAATTGAAGTCCCCCATTACTACTACATGATGCTTCCGTAAAACATTGGCTATTTGCTTTTCAAAAGTTTCATCCTTGTCTTCTCCTTGATTGGGTGGCCGGTAGTAGACTCCGACCACCAGGTTCCTTTTATTCTTTGCTCCATTTATTTCAACCCAGATGCTCTCGATGGGGCTACCAAGCTCCTCCTCCTGTATTTCTGTGCAGAGATATGTATTTTTCACATACAGTGCAACCCCACCTCCCTTTCTGTTCCTCCTGTTCTTTTTGAACAAGTCATATCCTTCAATTGCTGTATTCCAGTCATGAGAGTCATCCCACCAAGTCTCAGTTATAGCTATCAGGTCATAATTTCCCTCTTGTATTAAGAGTTCAAGGTCATTCTGTTTGTTTCCCATACTCTGGGCATTAGTATATAGACATCGAAGACCATGTGCTTCATAGTCTGGCTTTCTTCCTACATGTGTCTGAAGACTATTATTGGGTGCTATCAGAGCTGTTCTCTCTGTTGCAGTTCATGCGACTACGTCTATTGTTACCCCCAACATTACCTTTCCCCGTAGGATTCAGTTTAAATCCCTCCTGATGAAGTTCTTCATGCTGTGGCCAAACACATTCTTCCCATCCTTTGTGAGGTGCAACCCGTCCCTTGCCAACAGCCCATCTTCCAGGAAATATAGACCGTGGTCCCAGAATCCAAATCTCTCTCGTCGGCAACACCTTCATAGCCAGTCATTCACCCAGAGTATTTTTCGTTCCCTTTCTATCCCTCTTCTAACTACTGGAAGGATGGATGAGAAAACTATATGGGCCCCAAAGTTCTTGAGTTTCCTTCCCAAAGCTTCAAAGTCTGATGTGATTAGGGGTGGACGAAAGGCACTTACCTTCCATCGAAGCTTGTTCGCGGTGGGGGGGAGGCGCTTCGCGGCTCCCCCCGCGAAGTTCAGGCCAGGGGGGAGGCTTCCCGCCTCGCCCGGCCGCGAACTCCATTGTTTTTTTTTTTTTAAATGCCCCCGTGATAGGCTACGTGACAATTAACGTAGCCTATCATGGCTAGATCTGCAAAGTCAGCCGTGATAGGCTACGTTAATCATCACGTAGCCTATCACGGGTGACTTTAAAAAAAAAAAAGCGCGTACGCAAATGGCGGCCCCCATAGGGAGCCGCCATTCGCGTTCCTTATTTAGTCGCTGTAGTCTACGTAAATGTTTACGTAGACTACAGCGACCAAATAAGGAAAGGGAATGGCAGCTCCCTATGGGGGCCGCCATTATCCGTACGCGCTTTTTTTTTTTTAAGTCACCCGTGATAGGCTACGTAACGATTAACGTAGCCTATCATGGCTGACTTTGCAAATCTAGCCGTGATAGGCTACGTTAATCGTCACGTAGCCTATCACGGGGGCATTTTTTTTTTCTTTTATTGGAATGGCGGCGGCGGCAGCTGGTCGAAAGACCGGCTGCTGCTCCCGCCCCGCTCGAACACCCGCCGAACCGCCGGCCGGACCCGCCGCCGGGAGGGACATTCGGTGAAGGTAAGTCCCGTCCCGGGGGGGGGACGGGGGGCGGGGGGGTGCGGAGGATTTCTCCCCAAAACTTGTTCGGGGGGCCGAACACATTGGCGCTCAGCCCCCCAAAGTTTCGGGGAGAAATTCCCCGCCATCCCTAGACGTGATCTCTTCGTAGCTCTGCTTGGTGGTATCATTTGTTCCCACATGGATGAGAAGAAAGGGATACCTGTCAGTGGGCTTTTTGAGTGCAGGCAACCTTTCAGTCACGTCTCTAATCTGTCCTCCCAGGAGACAACATACCTGGCGAATCCACGGGTCTTCGCGACATACTTGGGTCACGATCCCACGCAGCAAGGAGTCTCCCACTACTACTGCTCTTCTCTTCTTCTTCTTGTAGGCCTGGGTTTCATCGCCTCTGTTTGACTGAACTTCAGCCTCTTGCTCACTCTCATGCAGGTTCCCCTGTGATTCTTCCTCTGCAGGCTGTCCTCCAGTCTCATCCGCAAGTACCTGGAATCGGTTCCACAGCTCCACTGCTTCCACTGGTGCAGAGTGGCGTCTAGTTCTTCTTCTCCTAACTGTCACCCTTTTCCAAGGAGTATCCTCTATTCCATTTTTCTTCACCTCAGCATTTCCCACTGCCTCATCTTGCTGTTGCTCTTCAAGCTTCTGGTCTTCCCTTTGCTGCTGTAGTTCCCCCATTCAGTCCAAGAATTCTTTGTGTTCTCTTTAGGGATGGGGGAGAATTTCTCCCCGAAACTTCGGGGGGGCCAAGTGCCAACGTATTCAGCCCCCCAAAGTAGTTTTGGGGAGAAATTCTTCGCACCCCCCCGCCCCCCGCCCCCCTGGGATGTGACTTACCTTTCCCGAATGTCCCTCCCGGCAGCGGGTCCCGGCGGCGGTTTGGCAGGTCTTCGTCAGGGGCGGGGGCGGCAGCCGGTCTTTCGACCGGTTGCCGCCGCCGCTGCCATTCCAAGAAAAGTAAAAAAAAAAAAATGCCCCCGTGATAGGCTACGTGACGATTAACGTAGCCTATCACGGCTAGATTTGCAAAGTCAGCCGTGATAGGCTACGTAAATCGTCACGTAGCCTATCACGGGTGACTTTAAAAAAAAAAAAAAGCATGTACGGCTAATGGCGGCCCCCATAGGGAGCTATTTGCGTTGCCCTTATTTTCACCGTAGTCTACGTAAATCTTTACGTAGACTACAGTGACCAAATAAGGAACGCGACTGGCGGCTCCCTATGGGGGCCACCATTTGCGTACGCGCTTTTTTTTTTAAGTCACCCATGATAGGCTACGTACGATTAACGTAGCCTATCACGGCTGACTTTGCAGATCTAGCCATGATAGGCTACATAAATCGTCACGTAGCCTATCACGGGGGCGTTTTTTTTTTTAACTTTTTATTTCGTGGCCGGGCGAGGCGAGGCGCCTCCTCCCCGGCCTGAATTTTGGCCGGGCGAGGCGGGAAGCCTCCCGCCCAGCCTGAATTTTGGCCGGGTGAGGAGGGAAGCCTCCCCCCCCGGCCTGAACTTCGGGGGGAGCAGCGAAGCACCTCCCCCCCACCACGAAGCAAGCTGCGAGACCAGGTAAGTGACTTCCGTGCACCCCTAGTTCTCTTATTCCCCGGAGGGTCGACAGTCACCGCTCCAGTCCACTTACTTTTTCCTCCAGCAGCGTGATCAACTTGCACTTGTTGCAGGTGTAGGCCATGCTGTTCTCAGGCAAGAACACAAACGTTGCACACACCTTGTAGGTCACCACCACTGGAGAGTCTTGTCCTTCCATAGCCTCTTTTCCCTTTTTGTGTCTAGCTTTGTGATTGTTCTAGACTAGCCTGTGCCTGCTCCTCTACTCAGTAGAGGTTAAAAGCAGAGTCCCACTGGGGTGAAAGTGTGTGTTACAAGACAAATAAATGGAAAAAAGTTAGTTAAAGAAATAAAAAATAAAAATAATAAAAAAAACGTTAGGGGCCTCCCCCTTGACCTTCCCTGCCGAACTCCCCTGGCCAACTCCTGTTTGCTCCCCCTGTCTGCTCGCTCTCGTCACTTGCTCTCTGGGAGCTTGCCTGCTTCTGTAGTCCCTGGACCAGCTGGAGCAGCTTGCTCTGCTCTGCTATGCTCAGCTGGGAGGCGGGAAACTAGGGATGGGGAAGAATTTCTCCCTGAAACTTCGGGGGGCCGAGTGCCAATGCATTCGGTCCTCCGATGGTTGTTCGGGGAGAAATTCTCCACCCCCCCACCCCCTGCCCCCCCCCCGGGATGGGACTTACCTTTCACGAATGTCCATCCCAGCGGTTGGTCACAGCGGCGGTTCGGCAGGTCTTCGTCAGGGGCGGGGGCGGCAGCCGGTCTTTCGACCGGCTGCCACTGCCGCCATTACAAGAAAAGTAAAAAAAAAAACCACGCCCCTGTGATAGGCTACGTAACGATTAATGTAGCCTATCACAGCTAGTTTTGCAAAGTCAGCCATGATAGGCTACGTTAATCGTCACGTAGCCTATCACGGGTGACTTAAAAAAAAAAAAAAAAGCGCGTACGGCTAATGGCGGCCCCCATAGGGAGCCGCCATTCGCGTTCCTTATTTGGTCCCTGTAGTCTACGTAAAGATTTACGTAGACTACGGCTAAAATAAGGACAACGCAAATAGCTCCCATAAGGACAATGCAAATACCTCCCACCATGTTCCCCAGCAACTGGTGTACATAGGCTCACTGCCTCTTATACTGGAGATAGCACATAGCCATCAGGACTAGTAGCCATTGATAGCCTTTTCTTCCAGAAATTTGTCCAACCCCTTTTAAAGCCATCCAAATAGGTAGCCATCACTACATCCTGTGGCAGCAAATTCCATAGTTTAACTATGTGCGGTGTGAAGAACTACTTCATTTTATCTGTCCTGAATCTCCTACCAATCAGCTTCATAGGATGACCTCGGGTTCTAGTATTTTGAGAGAGGGAGAAAAATGTCTCCCTGTCCACATTCTCCACACCCTCTTTTTCCAAGCCAAACAATCCCAGCTGTTGTAACCTTCTCTCATAGGGGAGATGCTCCAGCCCCTTGATCATTTTAGTTGCCCTTTTTTGCACTTTTTCTAGCTGTACAATACCTTTTTTTTTTAGGTGTGGTGACCAGAACTGTATACAGCATTCCAATTGTGGTCACACTACAGATTTGTGTAGGGCCAGATGGCCAGTATGATATTGGCAGTTTTGTTTTGTTTTGTTTTAAATGAAATTATTTTATTTTAAGTAGAGCTGTGCACAAATGGCCTCTCAAAATTCTCCAGCCTATTTGTGGGCAGAGAAAGTGAGGGGGGCAATTTCACCGAATTCCTCCTAGGGGAGGAGAAATTTTCCAACAATTTCTCACAGATAGGGTTCACTATTGGTAGGGGTTGCAGCACAGGTTCTTTTTTCCTAAGTGTTTTTGGTTGATTGCACTGCTTCTGTAGGTGGCAACAGCATCGACTGCGTTGAGGCTTCCACTTTTCTGAGGTAGAATTTTGAATTTATTTTGATGGTATTTTTGAGCTCGCCTAATCACTGCGAGGTGGCCGGGGGTGCTGTGTGTGTTTTCTCTCCCTATTACACATCTTTCCATGGCTCTGCAGCCTCCCAGGCCGCCTGCACTTTCTGAACTGAAAAAGCCCCATGGGAGGAATTGCCTCATGACGTCTTCGTCATGATGGCTTTAACTGAAGTGCGGGAAGCCGAGGAGGCCACAGGCTGCAGGCTGCAGGAGAGATGATTGTACCATGACAGACAGGACACTCATGCATGCTCCTCAGCCACCTTATCAGTAAGGTAAGCACAAGAACCTCAAACCCAGCCCATGAGAACTTCTCTGAAATTCCTTCTCCTTTGAATTTCTTTTCGAAAGCCATTTCTTTTCTATCGTAATGAATGAGTATGGTCGAAAAAAATGTGGGACAAATTTTCAGCAGAATCCTAATTTTAAGACGTTTGTACAAGTAACTCAGGAATCCAAACATGCAATGTGTGCTAGCCTATCTGCAGCATAGAAGATCAAGGATTCTGTCTCCACGGTGTGTCAAGTGCCAAGAAAATGTATGACTTGCCTATGGATCAGGGGCAAGCCTCACTTTGTGATCAGGCTGGCAAAAACAAAGATTAAGAGAGCAATCCTATGGTCCCTGGGCAAGCATCCCAGGGGCCACAAGATGGCTCAGATTCCCCCCTCCAAGGGGCTCTGACCTTATAAGGGGGAACCCTAACCCACCCTGACCCCTGACCCCTCGCAGCTGGCATGGAGAGAACTGACTGCCTCAACAAGGTTGGAAGATCAACCTTGGGGAGGGGGAAAAGAGAGCATTTCAATGGGCAGGATATGATTTATCCTGACCCTCCTCCAGCCTCCTTCCATCCCCCTCCAAAGCTCCCTCCTGAAGAGCCCATCTAACGAAAATAAAGGAAATTTGAGGACAGGGAGGCAAAGATCACCTCTGCCATTCCTCCTGCCCTGTCCGCTCAGCCTCTGAATTTGGGGGCTTCCAGACAGTCAGGGCACAATCCTATGCATGTTTAGACAGAAAAACATCCTAAAACTCCCAGCATGCCTATGTTGGAATTTGTAGGACTTTTGTAGGTCTAAAAATGCATAGGATAGCACCCTTAAGCAGCTTTTCATGCCCCAGAACCTCCCGCTGCATCTTTTTTCAACAAAGCCATAGTTTCCCTCCCTTTCAGCCACATTTTATTTATACCTATGTTACAGTAAAAGGAAACCTTAGTAAAGAGTTCACAGTATGATAATGACAAAGAAAGGTCACCGTAGTCGTAGACTGGTTTCAATGCATTATAAGCAATCAAATGTAAGATGAAGACATGATGATGCACTGGGACCTGGCTATTGTTTTTCACCCACACCCCCATAGGTGAAACAAAAATAGCCAAATCTGATAAACTGCAAAGCTCAGCTGGGCACATATTTAGTTTCAGATTCCTGCCTTGTCAAGTCTTTATAAACATTTTGTTAATCGAAATGCAGCCATGCTTCAGGAGATAGGAAGTGCAGGTTTTGCAGCATGTCCACAAGCTTAAGCCTGCTGCTGCGATCCAGTGGACACTTACTCGAGAGTAAGTCCCATGGAATTCAGTAAGACATGCTCAGGAATGTGCTGGCCCTGATTATTTTCCTACCTATGACAAATTGTAAAAGTGCACATTTGTATGCATTTTAATTCATAAAGCAAATATATAGTCACTACCATATGCAAAAAAATGAGGAATAATAAATAGAGCTCAGCATGCATAATCATTTGAAGGCATGCATATGATTTGGGGTAAAACTTCAAACCAGTCACTGCTCAGATAGCTGGTTGTGGGATTCAGCAGCCTCTTATTAATGACGTTAATAAGATGTTATGGCACATCTGGGATTGCTCCTGAAAAAATCAGCATCCAAGCATTTTTGCATCTTCTCTGCAAGAGTTTGTGAATCTCACCATGAAAGGTGACTCCATCATTTCTGGTGTCTCTAGAATATTCACAAAGACACATGATAGCATCACATGCTTCATTAATACAATTATATTTCACTCTCAAGATGTACGGGTTACATTCCAGGGATGGGTTCCCAATAATAGTAGCTGACCCCTGATGTGGCACTGCAGTTGAGTGGAATGGACACAAACACAACCAAGCAATTCTGGCTGCCAAACTAACCCAAGAGTGACACATTATCATGCCAAATGGAAGCACTGGTGTTGGAATTATCTCACCATCTTGTTTTATAGGGAAGGCTTTGCTGCAGAGTAGAGGTGTGCTTTGGATTTGGATGAAACTTGAACTCAATAGGGCCGATTCAGAGATGTCTCACCTGAAGTGGAGGGCTCCTCTGAAGTGGATCAAATCCAAGAATGAACACTTTTGAATACTATGTCTCTGTCTCAGAGGGACAGATGGTGTGCCTCCAAATAATGATACATTTCTTTTCAAGCTCTCCATAACAGAAAAGACCAGGGCTGGGAGAGGAGGGGATGTAGTTTTGTGACTGGTAGTTCTAACCTCTAATCACAACGCATGTTTTTATAAGGGCTCTCCAATCCCAGTGCTTTTGGGGAGAGATGTTGAAGTTATATATATGACTGATCCAGTGTTCAGTACTCTTGGCTAGTTCTCTCTCCCAGAAGCAGGGACATTAAAGAGGTTTGGTGGTGTCCTTGAGATCAGACAGGATGTAGCATTGAGTGCTTGCTTGGAAAATGCTGGATGTTCAAGTCCCTCTGCTTCTGCCACTGTATGCTCCATACATCATCCATGTCTGACCTATTGCATTCTGCAACTTTGGTTTTGGTACCAATTGAACAGAAAAAAAAAAAAAAGGGAGAAAGAGGATGTGAATCACTCCTTCCACACATGCGTTTCAATGTTCCCCTTCCACAGAAAACACTACGTTCTGAAATTTAGCACATTTCTTAACAAGGACACCTCCATGGTGTATGACTTTTGCATAACAATCACCCACAAAAAAATATAGCAGGATAAGCATGTCCTTTTTTGCAAAGCCCTGAACTGTAATGGCTGCTCTTGCACAAAGCTCCCTGTACCTATTCATATGAAATTTTCCAGACATGAGCCCAAAAGTGGCAACTATCCCTGAAAATTTCATCCAATTCTGTCAAGAAATAAAAATGCTATCCTCAGTTCCTTCAATAATAATAATAATAATAATAATAATGATGATGATGATGATGGCATGTAGCACAACCCCTCTGCACCAATTTGTATGAAATGGGCAGGCATAACCCCCTACAATGCAAATATTATCCAGTTCTGACAAGTAGAGAAAAGTTATAGCTGTCTGTTGCTTCCCAATGATAGTCAATGGGAAGCTTGAAAATTTGGATTTCCACATGAAGATTTCGATTTGTATCTATAGGCTCTGGCTCAGTCCAAGTCAAGCCAGGCTGTTTTCCAAAGTGCCAAATCAGGGTGCAAACCAACTCCTGTGGCTGGAGCAACATGACAGTAATAAGCTATCAATTTTTTGTATTGTTAAGTAATGACCGCTAATAAAATATTTTCTCCAGATTCAGCATTGTTTTCTTTTCATCCTGTTTAATTGCAATGGCTTGGGCACTGCTGAATCCAATTTGACTCAGCTGAGTTGATGAAAACTATCAGGACACGGTACAAATAGGTCATCAAAATAGCCATCTATTATTATTCCTTGATATTTGATGGATTCATGAAAGCAACTCCCATAATAGACAACATGAATATTCATCCAAATTATCTACATTCTCGACATGACATCCAGATGACTCTTTCAGTGTGTACACTTGTACCTCACTTGAGCTGTACCAAAGACGGCAATGTCAAAACACTGACAGGCTTTGAGATTATATTCACCTGTTTTCTTCTTTGGATTTTAATGATTACTAATGGTTTTGAATTGAACCAAGCCACCAGAAAGGGAGCTAATACAGCAGTGTGGGAACCTGAACAGGCACTTAACGCATTTGTTAGAGAAATCAATAGAACACTATTAACTTAAGATGCTGGGGTTTCCTTACAAAGACAATGTTTACACTGAAATGTCCTTCCTTTAGGAATTGATTTTATTTCAGTTACCAACAGAGAGGTGAAATGATGCTTCAGGGGCTCCAGCATACTTTAACCGACAACTACAACAGATATCAAGAGCCTGGTTGAGCCAGTGTTTTTGTCATGGGGCAGGGAGATCTGTCACATCAGCAAGCAAAGGACATCATTGTTAGCCAGCAGTAGGTGCAGATCCCCTTTATGGATCGCTGCCTTGTTGTGGCAAAGGGGCTTGCATAACTCAGTGAAGCCATAAGCTATGCCGTGCAGGGCCACCCAAAATGGACAGGTCATGGCAAAGAGTTCTGACAAAATGTGGTCCACTGGAGAAGGAAATGGCAACCCACTCCAGTATTCTTGCCAAGAAAACCCCATGGAACATATCACAAGGCTAAAAGATATGACGCCGGAAGATGAGACCCTCAGGTCGGAAGGTGTCCAATATACTACTGGGGAAGAGCAGAGGGTATTTCCAAGTAGCGCCAGAAAGAGTGAAGTGGCTGGGCCAAAGCCAAAAGGACACTCAGCTGTGGATGTGTCTGGTGGTGAAAAGAAAATCCGATGCTGTCAAGAACAATGTTGTTTAGGAACCTGGAATGTCAGATCAAAGAATCAAGGTAAGCTGGAGGTAGTCAAACATGAGATGGCAAGATTGAACATCGGCATCTTGCAAATCAGCGAACTAAAATGGACAGGCATGGGCGAATTTAATTCAGGTGACCATCATATCTACTATTGTGGGCAAGAATCCCTTAGAAGAAATGGAGTAGCACTCATAGTCAACAAAAGGGTGGGAAAAGCAGTACTGGGGTACAATCTTAAAAATGATAGAATGATCTCAGTATGAATCCAAGGCAAACCATTCAACATCACAGTCATTCAAGTCTATGCCCCAACCACTGATGCCGAAGAAGCTGAGGCTAGATTCTATGAAGCTAGATTCTATGAAGACCTACAACACCTTCTAGAACTAACACCAAAAAAGATGTCCTCTTCATCATAGGGGATTGGAATGCTAAAGTAGGAAGTCAAGAAATCACCGGGATAACAGGCAGGCATGGCCTTGGTGTACAAAATGAAGCAGGACAAAAGCTAATAAAGTTTTGCCAAGAGAACACACTGATCATAGCAAACACTCTTTTCCAACAGCACAAGAGGCAACTCTACACATGGACATCACCAGATGGTCAATATCGAAATCAGATTGATTATGTCCTTTGCAGCCAAAGATGGAGAAGCTCCATACAGTCAGTAAAAACAAGACCTGGAGCTGACTGTGGCTCAGATCATGAGCTGCTTCTTGCAAAATTTCGGCTGAAATTGAAGAACGTAGGGAAAACCACTAAACCATTCAGGTATGACCTAAATCATATCCCTTCTGAATATACAGTGGAGGTGAGGAATAGATTTCAGGGATTAGACCTGATAGACAGAGTGCCTGAGGAACTATGGACGGAGGTCTGTAACATTGTTCAGGAGGCAGCAACTCAATCCATCCCAAAGAACAAGAAATGCAAGAAAGCCAAGTGGCTGTCTGATGAGGCTTTACAAGTAGCTCACGAAAGAAGGGAAGTGAAAAGCAAGGGAGAAAGGGGAAGATATATCCAACTGAATGCAGAGTTCCAGAGAATAGCAAGGAGAGACAAGAAGGCCTTCTTAAATGAACAATGCAAAGAAATGGAGGAAAACAACAGAATGGGAAAGACTAGAGATCTCTTCAAGAAAATTGGAGATCTCAAGGGAACCTTTTGTGCAAAGATGGGCATGATAAAGGACAAAGAAGTCAGGGACCTAACAGAAGCAGATGAGATTAAGAAGAGGTGGAAAGAATACACAGAAGAACTATACAGGAAAGATCTTAATGTCCCTGATAGCCATGATAGTGCTCTCACTGAACTTGAGCTGGACATCCTCGAGAGTGAAGTCAAGTAGGCCTTAGGAAGCATTAGTAACAACAAAGCTAGCAGAGATGACAGTCTTCCAGCTGAGCTATTTAAAATCCTAAAAGATGATGCTGTTAAAGTGCTGCATTCAATATGCCAACAAATTTGGAACACTCAACAATGGCTGCAAGACTGGAAAAGGTCAGTTTACATTCCAATTCCAAAGAAGGGCAATGCCAAAGAGTGTTCAAACTACCGCACAATTGCGCTCATTTCACATGCCAGCAAGGTGATGCTCAAAATCCTACAAGCTAGGCTTCAGCAGTATGCGAACCGAGAACTACCGGAAGTACAAGCTGGGTTTCAAAGAGGCAGAGGAACTAGAGATCAAATCGCCAACATTCGCTGGATCATGGAGAAAGCAAGAGAATTCCAGAAAAATGTGTATTCCTGCTTCATTGACTACGCTAAAGCCTTTGATTGTGTGGATCACAACAAACTGTGGCAAATTCTTAAAGTGATGGGAGTACCAGACCACCTTACCTGTCTCCTGAGAAACCTGTACGAGGGTCAAGAAGCAACAGTAAGAACCAGACATGGAGCAACTGAGTGGTTCAAAATTGGGAAAGGAGTACGACAAGGCTGCATATTGTCACCCTGCTTATTTAACTTATATGCAGAGTACATCATGAGAAATGCCGGGTTGGATGAATCACAGGTCGGAATTAAGATTGCTGGGAGAATTATCAACAACCTCCGATATGCAGACGATACCACCCTAATGGCAGAAAGCGAAGAGGATCTCAAGAGCCTCTTGTTGAGGGTGAAAGAGGGGAGTGCAAAAGCTGGTTTGAAACTCAACATTAAGAAAACTAAGATCATGTCATCTGGCCCTATCACTTCTTGGCATATAGAAGGGGAAGAAATGGAAGCAGTGACAGATTTTACTTTCTTGGGCTCCAAGATCACCGCAGACGGTGACTGTAGCCATGAAATTAAAAGACGCTTGCTCCTGGGAGGAAAGCTATGGCCAACCTAGACAGCATAGTAAGAAGCAGAGACATCACCTTGCCGGCAAAAGTCCATCTAATCAAAGCTATGGTTTTCCCAGTAGTAATGTATGGCTGTGAGAGCTGGACTATAAGGAAGGCTGAGCACCGAAGAATTGATGCTTTCGAACTGTGGTGCTGGGGAAGACTCTTATGAGTTCCCTGGCCTGCAAGGAGGTCAAATCAGTCAATCCTAAAGGAAATCAACCCTGAGTGCTCATTGGAAGGACAGAGAACTCAAATAACTCAAAAAAACTCAAGCTGAAGCTCAAATATTTTGGCCACCTAATGCAAAGAGAAAACTCTCTGGAAAAGACCCTGATGCTGGGAAAGACTGAAGGCAAAAGGAGAAGGGGACGGCAGAGGATGAGATGGCTAGATAGCATCACGGATGCAATGAATATGAACTTGAGCACGCTCCGGGAGAGAGCGCAGGACAGGAAAGCCTGGTGTGCTATGGTCCATGGGGTCACGAAGAGTAGGACACGACTGAATGACTGAACAACAACAACAACAACAACAACAGGTGCAGATATCTACTGCCTCATTTTAACTCTTCTTTCCAAGTGCAAAAATATATCCCTCCCTTCCCTAAGGCAGCCTTCCCTAACCTGGTGCCCTCCAGATGTCCTCGAGTCCTCTCAGCCTTGGCCAAGAGTCAATAATTCTAGAAGTTGTGGTCCAAAATATCTGGAGGGCACCAGGTTGGGGAAGGCTAGGCCTTTTAGGTACACTGTCAATGAAAGGGAAAATTCCAGCCCTTTTTCTGGATGCACAGCAGTGTCCTCCTTCCTCTTCTGGATCCTCCTGACCTTTGGAGAAGTCTGGTAGGATGTGTCCTTTATGCTGGGGAAACCTAGAAGTAATGAAGATCCCTTTGGGTTGTAAGTTGGCAAGAGTTGGAAGGATGTATTCCCCCTTACACACTAACATTGCTCTACTTGCCTCTTGCTGTCTGTTCTCCATCTTTACATCCCATCCTCTGGAGCTATGAGATGATTGGGGCTCCACCTTCCCTGCCCGCTGTACTATATTTCATTGGATACAGTTGGAAATAATGAGGGCTTGCTATACACTATATTTTCTTTTAAGTTCTAATTCAAATTAGTTTTTAGTTTTGTGTTTCTTCCACCATCTAGCCACTCCTGAGACATACCTTTTAGTGCAGCACTTACCCAAATCTGACCTTAGAAATATTTTCAGTGAATCACTAACCCATCTCCCAATAATTAATTCTCTGCTGCCAAACCAGCTCCCACCACTTTATTATCAGACCTTGAAAGTGCCATTCCAATATTTGCAGTTGCCTTCCTTTCCCAGCCTAGCCACTTTGTCTCTTGCATTTCTTTGTCAAATTTATTTTCTGTTGTAGCCAAACTTGGTTCATCTGCTTCCCTTTCTTAACTGTCCATGGGATTCTTATGCAACAACTTCTTCCTAAACACTGTACTGTCTGCCCTGAACATATATTCTCTTTTATGTAAGGAGCTATTATTTTACCCTGGCATCTCTATTTATCCTGCAGACTTTTAGAACCCAGTAGGAATTTTAGCTCCTTCCATCCAAACTCTTTATAAGAGACATCATGCATCATCGGACAGTACCCAGAATCTATCACCATATCTATTTTAAACTTTAACTCTGTGGCCAGACTTTAATGTCCTAACAAGGATGAAATGGGAGACATCAGTAGATGAAAAATTAAAGTGAAAATGATAATGTTTTGTGAAGTACATAACTCCCCCCCCCCCGTGTGTGTGTGTACACTCATATACAGCTGAAATAAAGCTATTTGTTTGTTCTCTTGGAGTGTGTGAGTAATGTACAGTATATGAATTGCTTCCCTCAGGTAATGAGAAAGCAACAAATCACCTCTCCAGGGTGCCACCCAAAGACACACTTCAGCATGCTGATGACATGCAGCTCTATCTCCCTGTGACAACTGAATCAGGTAAGGCTGTGCAAGTCCTGTATCAGTGCCTAGGCTCAATAATGCGCTGGATGAGGGGCAATAAACTGAAGCTTTGTGGCAAGATAGAAGCCCTGCGTGGATGAGTGGTTCCCAAGTCCGGGAGATAGGCTTATTGCCTGTTCTGGGTGGGTTTTCACTCCCTTCGAATGATGATGTTTGTAGTCTGGCGGTGCTCCTAGATCCATCATCGTTGCTGGAGTCCCAAGTGGCCATGGTGGCTCAGAGTGACTTTTCCCAGCTTTCGCTGGTTCACCAGCTATGGCCTCTCAAGGACACGGATGGCTTGGCCACAGTGGTACAGGCATCCGATTGGCTCCAGGAGTCTGGTGGACTCCCTCCTGCCCATGCCCCTGAGCCACATCTGCTGAGTGCCTGTCCCTGCTCAAACCCCCCTCCCCGCTTGCTAAACTGCCCGCATTCACCCGAGACCCATCCGCGAGTGCGGCAAGAGCCATTTTGCGGGGGAAAATGGCAATCATGAAAATATGCACGCATCTAGTCTTATGCAAAACAGTGTCATGAATGGCCCATATACATAAAATTGCAGGCATAAATGGGCCACTCATGCCTGCAATCTTGCATATATGAGCCATTCATAGTACCATTTGCATACAACTAAATGTGTGCATATTTCACCATTGCCTTTTGTGTGGTTTTTTTTGCAAAATGGCACTTGCGGCACTTGCGGCTAGATGCCTGGTGAGTGCAGGTGGCTCAGCAAGTGGGGGGGGCAAGCATGGGTCTGGGGGCATGCAAGTAGGGGCAGGGGCTCAGTGGCACTGAAGATCCAGACAGGGGGCACACATCAATCCCTAGTGGTACAGGCAGTAATAACCTCAAAACTGGATTACTGCAATGTACTCTATGTGGGGCTGCCCTTAAGGCTGGTCTGGAAGCTGGGGTGAGTGCAGAATACAGCAGCTCAGCTGTTGTCAGGAGCTGCCCCCTTTCAGCATGCACCTCCTTTGCCATGGGAACTGCACTGGCTGCCTATTCACTACCAGGCCAGCTGTAAGGTTTTGGTACTAATGTATAAAGCCCAAAACAATTTTGGACCAGGATACCTGAGAGAGCACCTTCTCCCTTGTCAACCTGCCCAGTTCATGAGGTTATCAGAGGGCATGCTCCTGGTGCTTCCGCATGGACCTATGACTCCGATTGGAGTCCACCTGGAGGTGAACAGGTGTCTGCATGCCTAAGGGGACTTTCTCCTCCCTCCATGCAGGCCTGTGTCCCTCCCCAAAATCTGTTCTGGAGGGTTGGGGGACTCTCTAAAGCAGATTTTGAAGATGTGGTGAGGCTCCTGCTCCCTGTTCCACTGATGGAAGAAGCTCCATCTCCATCAAGACCTCATTGGAGTTCCACCCATTATAAATAAATGGGGATTGAAATCAAAATTCTGCTGTTTTGGATTTTCATCTGTTCAAGGGGATATTGCCTGATTAGTTAAAGGGAAGAATGAAGAAACAAAGTTGGCAAAAAATGGACTAAGTTCCATTGCTTTCAGCTGTCAGCTCCAGTCAAATGTTGACTGCTACTGCAAACACACTGGGTGTCTAATGCTGTAGGGATGTAAAAGAATCTTGTTTCAGTTTAGTAAGCATCAGAACTTACCCGATTCACAGACACACACACACACACACACACACACACCCCAAATGCAAGAACTTTTTCTAGGCAAAGCTTGTATATTCCTGAGCTTGTGATAGCATTCATTAGGAAAATGCACTCTTTCAAAATGTGCATTCGGGGAAAAAAATGGACATTTTGACATTTCGGTCAATGTGGTGGGAGTACACATTTGGGTGCATGCTTTAAAAATCTATGTATCTAAATGTGCACTTTCCCCATTCAAACAACAGTAACAAAAGCTCACATTCAGGAACACGACTGAGACAGACCGAGCTTTGAGGTGGAACTCATAGAACCCTGATGAGTCTGCCATCCCTATAATGTTGATACTGGATATGAAATGTTTGCAAAATACCAACATATCCAGAAAATATTGAGAAAGCAAATATTTTGAGTAGAATTTATGGAGGGAAGTTCATTTTAGTTTTAGGAAATTAATTCTCAGCAGTGTTGTAAATGCAAAAGAGTTTCTTGAGCCAAAATAACTTTGATGTGGAGATGCTCTCTCTGCATAGTTAAGATACTGTTTCACCACCAGTTTAGCCCCATCAAGTTTTGAAGTGAAATATGGCCTGCAAATATATCCAGGACTTAATGGTTTCCAAATATAGTTTTGAACTGGGAGGCTGGCTGAGTTGACAAGTGCATTTCACGAAAACCCATCACCTGTCATTAAATTCCAGACCCTGAAATTATAACTCGCTGCCAACAAAGCCTTACTTCAGAGCAACATTCAGGATCTGTGACAAGTTCTGTCTCTGTGTCCACTTTGAGCTTTCTATCCCATTCTTCCTGCTTCTGAACTTTTATCATGAACTAACTTGACTATGGGGGAGGGGGGAAATGCATCACCTCCCAATAGGACAGGATATATATGGAACTAATATCATCAAGTACAATGCTGCCTGGGGATCTATTAATGGGTTTGTCATTGAAATCCCACTCATAAAAATGCTAATTCATTTTATTTGCATAAATTTTTCTGCATCAGATAGAAAGACGCTTGCAAAATAAAAAAAGTTATTGCCTGCTCATAAATGCACACTGCTGTTAAAATGAAGGTTGAAATGTGGCAGATATCTGTATTCTGTGCAATAACCACAGTAAATACTGTGGGCATCAAGCTTAATCTTCAGGTAATTAATTATGGTTCAGTTGGCATCGCAGTTTTTGGATAAGAAATCAGAGATTCCAAATGTAACACCAGGAACTTGGGCGCACATAATCTGTTCCAATACTCTATTAAGAGCTTGCTAGACTACCAAAAGAATTGAGACATGAAAATGTGATTCTAAATGTGGCACCCTGTTGGCTATTTTCTTCTTTTCTGGCCACCACCACCACCACCACCCCGTGTGACAGAATGCAAAGATGAACTTTGGGAATCTATTTTAGTGGTCAAAAGTTTTGCAAATCTTGCCTGTCCAGCAAAGGCTCTGAAATGAAATACAAAAGGCATATTTTCTACGTGAGGTTTGTTTTTTCTCCTTCATTCCAGCATCCACAATTCTGTTTAGGAAGAATGCATTGAGCATCCAGCTGCTTGACATGAAAGGGGTTAATCCTTTCTTGGAGATCAAAGTGAACATTGAGAAGAAGGTCCCTGGGGTGGGGGCTGTGTTTACCCCAATCCTCTTCATATGTAATCAACTTTGGGCGCAGTGTACTAGCTAAGTGTGAGCTGGGAAATCTGTGCTTCAAATATCACCACCAGATGAACTCCCCCTAGGTTTTCTTATACAAGCAAGCCACTCCCTTTCAACCTGTCCTTTCCCCCCTCCCACATCCAATGCAGCTGTGGTGATCTGCCCTGCTGGGATGCCAATACTTATCTAAATGGCATGATTCTTGTTGAGATTTTTGAAATAAGGTATGTGAAAAGCTTTGACTATTCAAAAAGTGCCATGTAAATTTGTTATAATAACAACAACAATTTAATGTGTTAATCCAGCTACAAGAAACTATGGTCTTCCTTTTCTAGTATTCCAAACACAACCTCCTCCTCCACTCCCCCACCCCCAAAACAAACAAATCAGGCAGGTTCTCTCAGGAACATATTATCAAGGTTCTACGGGCTTCTCCACACCAAGCTTTTTTATCCCACAACCTACCAGGCCTTTTGCTTCCGGATTCTTTGTAGGATTAAGATGATCTCCTTTACACAGGCAGCACATGCTTTAATTCAGGGACTTCATTTATCTGCAAGCTCTATATTTTTCATTATACAGCCACTGAATGGTGCTGTTGTATAGCAGACCTGCGTAATTACATACTGCAGATATACTGGATTAACATTCTTTATTGGGTTATCTCCAATCTTTAAAAACCCAGTGTAAAAGTCAGAAAGCGCAGGAGATGCCCTGGAGGTTGATGATGTCATGTAAAGGACCCACAAACTCCCGTGAGTGACTGATCACATGCATGCAATGCAAACCTTGTGCAGAAATGCTCCACATCTGTGGGTTTGGATTATACTAAGCTAATAATAAGCACAACATGTATGCTTATACAGCCAAATAGCATCGGTGATATTGCTTCATAATTTGTATCAGGGATGTGGAACCTCCGGCCCCATGGAAGATCTGGATCAGGCCCATGGAGCTTCCTGAGGTTTTTCCTGGGGTGGAGCAGGGCTTAAAAGCCAAATCCCAGCCTATAGGGAAATGCCCACCCCCCTCAAAGGATCCCTGCTGTTATCTCAGGTCAGAATGTGTTCAGCACCTCGGATAGCTGCTTTAGAGTTGTGACTCGTTGTGACTGAAACCCAAAGTAGATCCACAGCCCCACTGACACTGAGGCCACCAGCCTCCGCTGGAAGAATAGCCACTCCTCTCCAGTGCCGGCCATGTGGCACATGAAGACAGGAACTCAGCCAGTGCTGGGAGGAGAGGCTGCTCTTCCCAGCCCCATCCAAGACCTTTCTGATGGTGGGCTTTTGCCCCCATGACAGCATGTACCACATGAAACCAGATACTCAGCTTCAATTGGAAGGAATGGCTCCTCCTCCTAGTCCTACTGGAACCTGCCAAGAAGCTTGGAATATCTTCTCAGAAGATGCATTGTCCAAGCAAAGTTCCAGTAGTCCTACATTCAGAATCTGATTCCCCTTAGAAGAAATGTCTGTAGAGTATTGAATGTTCTCTTCAGAACTCCTATACAGATGGCCAACTCCTATACAGAATCACTGTATGTGACAATACTAGGTCCAAAACGTTTGAGAGAGAGAGAGATTGATTACTGGGGACATATTTACCTTGACCAGTACGGTCTGCATGACCTTCAGATGGATAATCAAATCAGGGAGGTATCCGATGGGGAAAAAAGGTCATAGCAATGGGAGATTTCAATGCATATTCCAGTCATGACAAAGAGGTAAACATTTCTAGATATCCAAAATGATGGTGCCCTAGTCCAGAACAGGTTGATCATGGAATCAAGCAGAGAGGAGACAAGCAAAGGGCTGGATGCACCTGATCTTGTCTGATCTCAGACACTAAGCAGGGTCAGCCCTGGTTAGTACTTGGATGGGAGACCACCTGGGAATCAGGCTTCCCGCATTGAGCAGGGGGTTGGACTCGATGGTCATGTAGGCCCCTTCCAACCCTATGATTCTATGATTCTATGAAACCTGGATACCCATTGGCACTCCGGACATGTTGCAAGATGTAAGTGTTGATGAACTCAATGGAAATAGTGACCACAATGCTATCAGATTTAATTTATATGTAAGTGGGATATTGCCAAATAGGGACGTCAGAGAAATCCAGCTGGGGGGTAAAAGGTAAAAGGTGTCCCCAACCAGTCGTGTCTGACTCCAGGGTGCGGTGCTCATCCCCGTTTCTAAGCTGAAGAGCCAGCGCTGTCCGAAGACACTTCCATGGTCATGTGGCTGGCATGACTGAACACAGAGGTGCACGGAACGCTGTTACCTTTCCCGCCGAGGTGGCACCTATTTATCTACTTGAGATTTCTTGCTTTCGAACTGCTAGGTTGGCAGAAGCTGGGCCTGAAGACGGGAGCTCACTCTGTCATGCAGCACTCGGGTCTCGAACTGCTGACCTGCCGACCTTCCAGTCTGCAGTTCAGCGTCTTAGTTCACCAACTTTCAGCAGATCAGCCCCCGGGACTCTGGCTCGCTTATCCAGGAGCTGCCTGAATCAATCTGCCTCAAGTTGGGGCAGCTTGCAGATTTGGGGGGGGGGGTCCTCCAAGCTGCTGTTAACTGGGCTTAAAATAGCTAGGGATGTTAGAGAATTCCGCCACGGATCCCAGGGGGCCGAATTCCAGTGAATTCGCCCCCCCCCCAAATCCGTGGCAGAATGGAGCAAACTGCCCAACCACCCCACAAAAGCCCCGCGAAACGGAGCCTACATGGCTGCGGTTCCAGCTCTGGCTTCGGCTTTGGCTCCTGCTGCGGATGCAAATGGTAGCCCGTGATAGGCTATGTAAATATTTACTTAGCCTATGATGACTAAAGCGGGAACGCAAATGGCGTAAGGGAAGCCATTTGCGTTCCCGTTTTAGCCATCATGGGCTACGTAAATATTTACGTAGCCTATCACGGAGAAAACAGGAATGCAAATGGCGTAGGGGACGCCATTTGCATTGCTGCTTTAGTTGTGATAGGCTACGTAAATATTTACATAGCCTATCACAGGCTACCATGGGGACGCAAATGGCGTCCCCTACTCAGGACACCATTTGCGTCCGCAGCAGCCCGGTACCGGCTGGAGGCCCCACGGCGGGTTGGCCCAGCCAGCGGCTCTGCAGCCTGGCCACTGAGCAGAGCCGGCCAGGCAGAATTCCAGGGGGGGAGGAACAGATGGCCTCCCCCCCCATCGAGGATTTCGGAGGGAGGGACAGAGCGCCTCCCCCCACCGCAGATGTCCCTTGATGAAAACAGGTAAGTATTTCGTACATCCCTAAAAATAGCTAGGGTTGGCGGAGAATTTCTCCCCGAAACTTCAGGGGGCCGAGCGCCAAATTTCGGGGAGAAATCCTCCGAACCCCCACTGCACCCCGCACCCCCCCCGGGACGGGACTTACCTTCACCGAATGTCCCTCCCGGTGGCGGGTCCGGCCGGCGGTTCGGCGGGTGTTCGAGTGGGGCGGGAGCGGCAGCCGGTCTTTTGACCGCCATTGCAATCAAAGAAAAAAAAACGCCCCCTGATAGGCTACGTGATGATTCACGTAGCCTATCACGGCTAGATTTGCAAAGTCAGCCGTGATAGGCTACGTCAATCGTCACGTAGCCTATCATGGGTGACTTTAAAAAAACGCTATTTGCGTTGCCCTTATTTTCGCTGTAGTCTACGTAAACATTTACGTAGACTACAGCGACTAAATAAGGAACGTGAATGGCGGCTCCCTATGGGGGCCGCCATTAGCGTACGCGCTTTTTTTTTTTTTAAGTCACCCGTGATAGGCTACGTGATGATTGACATAGCCTATCACGGCTGACTTTGCAGATCTAGCCGTGATAGGCTACGTGAATCGTCACGTAGCCTATCAGGGGGCGTGTTTGTTTGTTTTTTAACTTTTGCGTTCGCGGCCGAGCGAGGCGGGAAGCCTCCTCCCCGGCCTGAATTTCGGCCGGGCCGAGGCGGGAAGCCTCCCCCCCCGGCCTGAACTTCGCGGGGGGAGCCGCGAAGCACCTCCCCCCCACCGCGAACGTCCTTCGAGGACAGGTAAGGGACTTTCGTCCACTCCTAAAAATAGCTAGCTCAGGTAGTGAAGTGCTGAGCCAATCAGTTTGGAAGTGAAACAGGACCACCCCAAAATAAAGATATTTATGGCTGCAACTTGTGCAAATTAAGCAAATTCTGACTGCAATTTGCATAAATCACACAAATTCAAGCCATAATTTCTGTAAATGGCACATTTACAAAGGAAAAAAACTAGAGAAAGTTCCCAGATTTTCAGGGAAAAGACCACGGCTTGGCTCCCAAATGCAAGCAAAGCCAGGAGCTTTGGGGAAATCCAGCAAGCCCTAAAGGGGCTGGATTTCCCCATGACAGCCATCCCTATTGCCCCAAACCGCCAAGACAGTCATGTTTGACTTCAAAAGAGGAAACCTTTCAAAAATGAGGGGATGGGGGGGGATCTAAAAAAGAAATATCAAGAGGGTCAAAGCTCTCCAGAATGGGTGGAGGCTATTCAAAACCACAATATAAAAGCTCAGCCGGAATGTCCACCACAGATCAGGAAAGGTACCACCAAGTCCAAGAGGATCCCAGTCTGATTAACAGGCAGAGTCAGTGAAGCTATTAGAGACCAGAAGACTTCCTTCAGAAAATGAAAATCTTGCCCAAATGAAGAGACGGCAAGGCTTGGCTACCTGGTTCCTCCAGCAATTTAACCCAAGAGGACTCTTTATACTCAGACTTTTATTACCATAGATCAGGTTACACAGATACACATACCAGAGACTTGTGAAATAGCTTGCAGCACTTAAGCTCCACACCAGCAACAATTGGCTTCTTCATAGCAGGGTCTCCTCATCTTGACTCCAGGAAGGCAACCTTAAGCTAAAATCCTTTCAGCATTGTAGTTCCCAGGAAAAGATCGACATATATAAACTCAATATCAAATGATCATAAACAAGAGTTTATAGAGTGATCAAGAGAATTCAGACCTGGTTGATATCAAAGCATAAAACCTGTTGACCTCCATGAGGTCTTGTCAGCTAGGGCTTACTTTAGATACCAGGGCAGGCCTACTCTTCTGACCACTGTTCCCAACCTGAACGTTAGTACATATACACAGAGTCCACCGCAGTTGATGTAGCTGCTCCTCCCTCTTGATTTGACATCTCACCCTGGGTGGCATACAAGATCCCCCCCTTCTCCTCAGAATCCTCTTGTTCTCCAGTTCCCACCACCTTAGGAACCAAATCATGCATCTGGGCCAGATCTGAAGCAACACTCCTCAATGCTATATAATCATTTGCAGAGTCAGGCTGTGCCAGCTTCTCAGGCCTTGAGGTTTCCATTACCATACTGTAGTCGAAATCATTCATCTCTGATTCAGAATCAGACTCAGATACTTCAGTGTGAAGGCCCTCTGTGATGCTGGGCCATACCCCACAGGAGAACAGTAAGGAACAGAAACTTTGGCAAAAGAAATGCAAGCAAACATTGAGAGCCAGTGTGGTGTAGTGGCAAGAGTGTTGGACTGGGAGCTGGGAGATCTGGGTTCTAGTCCCCACTCGGCCATGGAAGCTCACTGGGTGACTTTGGGCCAGTCACAGACTCTCAGCCCAACCCACCTCACAGGGCTATTGTTGTGAGGATAAAATGGAGAGGAGGAGGATAATGTAAGCCGCCTTGGGTTCCTTGCAAGAGGAAAAAAGGCGGGGTATAAATGCAATAAATAAATAAATAAATAAATAAATAAATAAAGCAAACAATAAGGGATGTAATTCGAGATGGACGGGCACTCCCCGCTGTCTGGGTTCTCTGGATGCCCACCCAGCCCCTGCCTCCACTTGCGCTCCCCCAGACCCACGCTCTTGCCCCACACTCACTCACCGAGCCACACACACTTCCGGGGGGGGGGCCTCCTCCTCCACCGCAATTGCCATGTTGTGAAAAACACGGCGATCGCAAAAATGTGCACATGAACTTATACACAAAATGGTGCCGTGAATTGCCCGTGGACGCAAGATTACAGGCGTAAATGGGTGATTTACGCCTGTAATCTTGCGCATACGGGTGATTCACGGCACCATTCTGCATGTAAGTCCATATGCACGTTTTTGCTATCGCCGTGTTTTTTCGCAACGTGGTGACTGCGGTGGAGGAGGACGGTGCCCGGGTAAGTGCAGGCAGCTTGGGGAGCATGGAGGGGGTCAAGCGGGAGCAGGGGCTTGGCTGAAACAGCTTGGGGGGTGGGGATGCAGGTGTCTGCCAGACTCCGAGACTGAAATGGGTGCCGGCACAATCCCTAGATGTAATTGCCCCCATGTCCTGCTTGTGGGCTTCCCACAGGCCTCTGACTGGCCGTTGTGTGAAACAGGATGATGATGGACTAGAAAGCCTTGTGTCTGATCCAGCAAGGCTCTTCTTGTGAACTTTTGTCCTTATCTCCTCTGTCTCCCTTTGGACTGAATACTGCTATATTGTTTAGTTCTTCTCATGCATTTCTTTAAAATCCCATTTTAAACCATTCCTTTTATTGGATGTAGAAGTCACAGATGTCTGACATTTTCACTGAAGTGAAATTCTTTCCAAACTGCTGACAATACTTTGTGGATCTGATCTCAGTTATGACGTCTAATATTTGTTTGAATCTTTGCCATTTCCCTATGGAAATGTCTGTGTGGTTGCAATTGTTGATGTTGTTGTTCAGTCGTTAAGCTGTGTCCGACTCTTCATGACCCTATGGTAGGGATGTACGAAAGTTCCTCCACGGATCTCGGGGAGGCCAAATGCCAGTGCATTCGGCCACCCGAAATCGGTGGCGGAACGGCCCCCCACCCCCCCGCTCCCCCAGGGACGGGACTTACCTGGGGCGGATCTTCCTGGCGGCGGCGGCTCCAGCGGCGGCTCCAGCGGCGGTGCAGCGGTGGCGGTGCGGCGGCGGTGGCAGCCAGTCCTCCCACCGGCTGCCGCCGCCGCCATTTCCAAGTTAAAAAAAAAAAAAGTGATAGGCTATGTAAAGATTTACGTCGCTATCACGGCTAAATTTTTAAAAACACCGTGATAAGCTACATAAATGTTTATGTAGCCTATCACGGCTGATTAAAAAAAAATGCGCGTATGCAAATGGCAGCGCCCATGGGCGCCGCCATTTGCGTACGCGCGTGTTTTGTTTTTTGTTTTTATCAGCCGCGATAGGCTATGTAAACATTTACGTAGCCTATCACGGCTGACTGCAGGGACGCAAACAGCGGTGGCTACGGCCGCCGCCGTTTGCATCCCTGGTAGCCAGCGGCCGGATGCCCTGCCGCCGGCAGAGCTGGCCGGCAGCTCCACAGAATCCCTGCGGAGCGGAGCCGGCCAGCCAGAATTCGGGGGGGGGGGGACGGAGCGCCTCCCCCCCAGCATCAGCATAATCCACGAACAGGTAAGTGACTTTTGTACATCCCTACCCCATGGACCATAGCACACCAGGCCTTCCTATCCTCCGCTCTCTCCCAGAGTGTGCCCAAGTTCATATTCATTGCATTGGTGATGCTATCTAGCCATCTCATCCTCTGCTGTCCCCTTCTCCTTTTGCCTTCAATCTTTCCCAACATCAGGGTCTTTTCCAGTGACTTTTCTCTTCGCATTAGGTTGCAGTCCACTAGTCTAAATATGAGAATGCATCATCTATCTCTTGATTCTATGAATTCGCACCCTTCTCCTTAAACCCACTGTAGAATCTCATAGGTATTGAGGTTTCATCTTTAAAAACAAAATTAAAATAGAAAATGATTTTGATATAATTACATTTTCCTTTAACAACAGAGGTAGGCAGGGGGACCAAATTGAAAAATTAAACCAACCCCACAAAGTATTGTGATACGTTAATTATTTATAACTTGCTTTTTGCTGGTTAAAAAAAAGATACAGACGGATACTTTTAAGCGGATAGACAAAAAATTCAGCTTTCATTCATAAAGATTCCAAACAATGTACATTTTAAGACATGCCACCACAGAGTAGCAGCTGAAGTCTAAAGAGAACCAAGTACTGTCATTTCAATGTATTGCAACTTCAAAAGATATAAACACCTTCTATATTGTGGAGAGTGACTTATGATTCAGCATACTTTACAACATATTTTAGCTGAATTAAACTGCTTGGAAGCATTAGCTGAATTTATAAAAGACACATGGGCTCACACCTAAGTCTAAAACTTGCAATTAGTGTTTGAAGCAAAGCTTCACTACTGAATACTAAAATGATACAAATAGTTTACAGAGGCTTTTAAAGAAAGCACTTAAAAAGAAGTGCTGTAATGCAAACAAACAGATTTTGCAGGAGTTCACTCAATACTCTGTGGGTACATATTGGGGCTTATGGGAACACAGCAGCCATCACCCATGTTAGCTTTACATAGACATTCAGAAAGTAAGTATTCCGGAACCAATTTGCTCTTTCTTTACAAAATAATAACGCTATTATTACCACTTAACACTCATGTTACATTTTTCATCCTCCAATTAGTGTATGAACAGCACCTAATTAATTCTCGCAGCAGCTATATGATGTATGAAAGCATTTTACCCTCTTTTCAAAGATTTTATGATGGAGACATTCAAACCCATCAAGGCCATTTGCTGGGGAGAATTAATAGCACACAAGAAAGTAGTGGAGGGATCAGCGTTAGTCCTTGGATTGTAATACAATACTTGCACAAGAAATCCTAATCCTGCCAGGGCTGACACAGGTCTCAGACTGTGCGGATGTCACTTGATCATGAGTTGAGGAGCTGAGATGTATTGCAATTTAGGGCACAATCCTATGCATGTTTAGACAGAAGAAAGTCCTACAACTCCCAGCATTCCCCAGCCAGCTATGCTGGCTGGGGAATGCTGGGAGTTGTTGGACTTTCTTCTGTCTAAACATGCATAGGATTGCACCCTTAGAGGAATTTTTTACAAAGCCTGCCGGCCCTTCTTGTGGGGACACTGCTGAGGAGAGGAGTGCCTCCAAAGTCATGCTGGCTGTGTACACTGCATGCAGCCTTCCCAAAATGGTTGTTCTTGGGCAGTGCCATTTTGCCTAAGACGGTGCCATGCACAAGCAAGCTATGAGCTGAGAAGCCACTAATACAAATTTCAACTCTGCCATGAACTCCTCTGGTAGCCTTAGATGAGCCACTGTATCTCAATCTCAACCCTTGAACTGCAGTATGTGGACTGTTTTAAGGCTGTTGTAAGGATTACTGAGACACTGTGCAAGAAGCATACTGAAATCTGTCCTGTTTGTGAGCTTTCAACGGGCATCTGGTTGGCCACTGTGGGAAATGAATGCTGGACTAGATAAGCCTTTAGTCTGATCTTATTTTCTTACATCCCATATAAATAATAAGTTGCTGCTGCTGCTGCTGCTGTTATTGTCTTCCTTCTAGGGATGTATGAAACCACTTACCTGTTTCATCAGTGGCATCCGCAGTGGGGGGGGAGGTGCTCCGTCCCTCCCCCCGAAATCCTCCATGGCCGGCTCCACTCCACGGTGACTCCACAGAGCCACCGGCCAGGTGCATCTGCAGCTGGCCATCCGGCTGCAGCAGGTCTGCGGCTGCAAATGGTGGCCAGCGTAGGGGCCGCCATTCGCGTCCCGTCGCTGAGCCGTGATAGGCTACGTAAATATTTATGTAGCCCATCAGGGCAATAGCGGGGACGCAAACGGTGGCCGCTACGCCATTTGCATCCCTGTCTTTTGCCGTGACAGGCTACGTAAATATATACGTAGCCTATCACGGCAAAAGAAAAGGCAGGGATGCAAATGGCATAGCGGCTGCCATTTGCGTCCCTGCCTTTTGCCGTGATAGGCTACATAAGTATTTATGTAGCCTATCATGGCCTCCGCAGGGACGCAAATGGCACTGTCTAAACATGGGCAAAATGGCACTGCCTGAGAACAACCATTTTGGGAAGGCTGCATGCAGTGCACACAACCAGCATGACTTTGGAGGCACTCCTTTCCTCAGCAGTGTCCCCACAAGATGGGCTGGCAGGCTTAGTAAAAAATTCCTCTAAGGGTGCAATCTTATGCATGTTTAGACAGAAAAAAGTCCTACAACTCCCAGCATTCCCCAGCCAGCATAGCTGGCTGGAGAATTCTGGGAGTTGTAGGACTTTCTTCTGTCTAAACATGCATAGGATTGTGCCCTAAATTGCAAGACATCTCACCTCCTCACCTCATGATCAAGTGACATCTGCACAGTCTGAGACCTGTGTCAGCCCTGGCAGGATTAGGATTTCTTGTGCAAGTATTGTATTACAATCCAAGGACTAATGCTGATCCCTCCACTACTTTCTTGTGTGCTATTAAATATTTATGTAGCGTAGCCTATCACAGCCATTCGAAGGAAGGTGAATGGCGGCCACAGACGTGGCCGCCATTCATGGAGCATCGGATGGCCGACACCAGGTAGGTGCCGTTCCAGGCCCATTTCGCGGGGTGGCAGAGGGGGTTGCTTCATTCCGCCATGGATTCCAAGGTGGAATTCTCCAACATCCCGACTTCCTTCTCATAGGAACGCAGGAAGCTGCCTTATCTCAAGTCAATGCATTGGTCCATCTAACCCGGTACTGTCAACACGGATTACCAACAGCTCTCCAGGTTTTCAACCAGGAGTTTTTCCAGCCCTACCTGGAGATGTGGGGTGGAGGGAGATTGAACCTTGTTGTTGTTCAGTCATTAAGTCGTGTCCGACTCTTCATGACCCCATGGACCATAGCACGCCAGGCCTTCCTGTCCTCCGCTCTCTCCCGGAGTGTGCTCAAGTCCATATTCATTGCATCGGTGATGCTATCTAGCCATCTCATCCTCTGCCATCCCCTTCTCCTTTTGCCTTCAATCTTTCCCAGCATCAGGATCTTTTCCAGGGAGTTTTCTCTTTGCATTAGGTGGCCAAAATATTTGAGCTTCAGCTTCAGGTATCTGTCCTTCCAATGAGCAGTCAGGGTTGATTTCCTTTAGGATTGACTGATTTGACCTCCTTGCAGTCCAGGGGACTTGTAAGAGTCTTCTCCAGCACCACAGTTGGAAAGCATTGATTCTTCAGCGCTCATCCTCCCTTTATAGTACAGCTCTCACAGCCATATGTTACTACTGGGAAAACAATAGCTTTGATTATATGAACCTCTGTCGGCAAGGTGATGTCTGTGCTTCTTACTATGCTGTCTAGGTTTGCCATAGCTTTCCTCCCAAGGATCAAGAGTCTTTTAATTTCATGGCTACAGTCACTGTCTGCAGTGATCTTGGAGCCCAAGAAAATAAAATGTGTCACTGCTTCCATTTCTTCCCCTTCTGTATGCCAGGAAGTGATGGGGCCAGATGCCATGATCTTAGTTTTTAATGTTGAGTTTTAAACCAGCTTTTGCACTCTCCACTTTCACCCTCAACAAGAGGCTCTTTAGATGGCTTTCTGCCATTAGGGTGGTATTGTCTGCGTATCAGAGGTTGTTGATAATTCTCCCGGCAATCTTAATTCTGACCTGTGATTCATCCAACCCGGCATTTCTCATGATGTACTCTGCATATAAGTTAAATAAGCAGGGTGACAATATGCAGCCTTGTTGTACTCCTTTCCCAATTTTGAACCAATCAGTTGTTCCATGTCTGGTTCTTGGATTGAACCTGGAACCCTCTAAATCCAAAGGAGGTGCTCTACCACTGAGTTACATCCCCTCTCCTTCTTCTTTGAGGTGCTTCTCCACAACTCTTAGAAGAGTGGGCCAATCAAATGTGCATATAGGCAAAAGGCTAGCATATTAAGCTCTGTCTTGTAGACTTGAACACCCACAATTTAAGGCTTTCATTCTAAGCCCATTTATGTAGAAGTATATTCTACTGATGCCAATGATGCTTACTTCCAAGGGGCAGTGCTTACTTCTGATTCACCTCTACAAGCAGATTATTTCATCTATGAAGAAGAGCCACTGTAATAACAACCGTTATCATGCAGCCCAAAGGTTCATGAGCTGTAGGGGCATGCACGGGGGGGGGGGGGGACAGGATTGGATTGGATGAAATATGCAGGCATAGTATCTCCTTCTGAGTGGATGAATGCACCTGCCAAATATTCAGACAAATAGATACAGGGTTGTTGGTGTTCTTTTTCCCTGTTTGGTTCAAGGACATTTTAAGTAGGGCTATACACCGCTTCAGCCCAAGGCCCAAACCCTGAGTCAAAGCAAGCTTCTTCAGGTCACTTTGAGCCCCTTCCGAGGTGAAGCGGAGGGGGCATAAAGTGACCCGGGGCAGGCCGGGGGCTCCCTGAAGCACTCAGTCTGCTACAGAGCTTTGGCACCCCTGGCCCAGCCATACCAGGTCCTTACCTGAGCTGCTGCCTCTGCCACCTCCACTGCTGCCATCCTCGCTGCTGCCACCTTCACCACCACTGCCATTCCCGCCGCCTTCTCCACCACCTTCCCCACTTCCATCAACTCCTGAGGCCCGGATGCACACACCGTCTCTTATTGCATGGAGTTGCCATTTTTAAAATGGCAGCAGTGGTGGAGGCAGCAGTGGCGGCGGAGGTGGTGATGATGACAGTGAGGATAGTGGCGGCAGTGGCAATGGCAATGATGATGGTAGCGGAGGAGGAGGCAGCGACGGAGGTGGCAGAAGGTAAAGGGTTTTGTGTGGAGGCATTGAGGGGGACTCACAGCGGGTTTCGACATCTGAATCCCGTTTTAGGTTTGGGGCCGAGTCAGGTTGGGGGGGGCAAATCTGCTGAAGCCGAATTGGGCCCGCCTCCAAAGCCATGAAGTGGCTTCCGAGTCATATCGGGGTGTCCCTGCATGGCCCTAATTTTAAGAGTCCGCTCTGCTCTGCTAAAATGGCTGACTGGGAACTTTGTCACTGGCAAAGTCTTGGAGAGAAGGCGGTAGATGAGGATGACACCTGCTGAACTCTCCCTACCCCAGAGCCATCTTCCACCAACCGTCCTGAGAGAATGATCCTGAATATTTTTTATTTTAAAAAAAAATGTTAATATTATTTGCTGTGATTTTATTACTTGTAAACTGCCTAGGTAGGATTTGAACCCTGAAAAGCAAGATATAAATAACTGAAATAAATAAATAAATAAATAAATAAATAAACAAACACATCAATTGTTTAAAGGTCACACCAATAACTTTTCAAATTTCTTGTCAGAATTAGATGAAATCTGAAAGCAGAATATCCGTTTCTTTGGAAATGAAGCTTGCCAAATTTCAAAGAAATTGATTCAGGTTTTTGTGCAAAGAGCCTCTGAAGTTGGGACTTGGTAAAGGCCTATAACCTTTTTAGCCTGGGGCAGAACTGGATGCATTTTGCATGCATAATAGACCCTTCTGAAGGGGTTCTGCCTGCTAAATTTCAGATAGATAGGGCTAGGGATGTCAGAGAATTCCGCCACGGATCTCAGTGAGCTGAATGCCAGGGCATTAGGCACCCCGAAATCCATGGCGGAACAGCCTGCCACCCCCCCACCCCCCGTGGATCCACCCTGGGATGAGACTTACCTGGGGCGGATGTTCTGGGTGGTGGCGGCTCCGACAGTGGCTTCAGTGGCAGCGGCTGGTCTTCCAACCAGCTGCCACTGCCGCCATTTGCAGTCTGGTCGCTTCTGTTTTTTGGAGTTTTTTACATAGATGTAGGGATGTACAAAAATCACTTACCTTTCGGGGATTATGCTGATGGTGTAGGGGGAGGCGTTCCGTCCCACCCCCCAGAATCCTCACATTTATGTAGACTACGGCGAAAATAAGGGGAACGCAAATAGTATAGATGCTACGCTATTTGCGTTCCCCTTATTTTCGCCGTAGCCTACGTAAATGCTTACGTGGACTAAGACATGCCGAAATAAGGAACGCAAATGGCAGTGCCCATGGGCGCCGCCATTTGCGTATGCGCGTTGTTGTTGTTGTTGTTTTTACTCAGCAGTGATAGGCTACGTAAACATTTATGTAGCCTATCACGGTGTTTTTTTTTTAATTTAGCCGTGATAGGCTATGTAAATCTTTACATAGCCTATCACATTTTTTTGTTTTGTTTTGTTTTTAAACCTGGAAATGGCGGCCGGAGCCGCAACCGCCAGGAAGATCCGCCCCAGGTAAGTCCCATCCCGGGGGGTTGGTGGGGGGTTGGCGGGCCGTTCCGCCACCGATTTCGGGGGGCCGAATGCACTGGCATTCGGCCTCCCCGAGATCCATGGCAGAACTTTTGTACATCCCTATGTAGATGTGATAGGCTACATAAAGACTTACATAGCCTATCACGTCTGTTTTTTTAAAACCATTTGCGTTCCTTATTTTTGGTAGGGATGTCAGAGAATTCCGCCACGGATCTCGGTGAGGCTGAATGCCAGTGCATTCAGCCCCCCGAAATCTGTGGTGGAATGGCCTGCCACCCCCCCGCCTCCCCGCGGTTCCCCCCCAGGAAGACACTTACCTAGCGCGGATCTTCCGGGTGGCGGTGGCTCCGGCAGCTGCTCCAGCCGCGGCCGGTCTTCCGACCGGCTGCTGCTAGGGATGTACAAAAGTCACTTCCCTGTTCGCGGATTATGCTGATGCTGGGGGGGAGGCGCTCCGTCCCCCCCCAAATCCTGGCCGGCTGGCTCCACTCCACAGGGATTCTGCGGAGACGCCGGCCGGCTCCGCCAGCAACCGGACATCCGGCCGCTGGCTAGCAGGGATGGAAATGTAAGGATGGACGAAAGTCCCTTACCTGGTCCCGCAGCTTGCTTCGCGGTGGGGGGGAGGCGCTTCGGTTCTCCCCCCGAAGTTCTTGGTGGGGGGGAGGTGCCCCATCCCTCACGACCAAAATTCAGGCCGGGGGGGAGCACCCCGTCTCCCCGGCCGCTAAATAAAAAAAGTAATTTTTTTTAAAAAAAAATTACATGGCCTATCATGGCTAGATTTTCAAAGTCAGCTACATAAATCTTTATGTAGCCTATCACGGGTGACTTCGGATGTGCGTATGCAATTGTTCCTTGTTTGCGCAGGGGTAGTCTACGTAAAGATTTACGTAGACTATGGTGAAAATAAGGGCCGTATAACAGCATTGTCCCCTTCATGGATCACTGCCTTGTTGTGGCGAAGGGGCTTGTGTAACTCAGTGAAGCCATAAGCTATGCCGTGCAGGGCCACCCAAGATGGACAGGTCATGGCAGAGAGTTCTGACAAAATGTGGTCCACTGGAGAAGGAAATGGCAACCCACTCCAGTATTCTTGCCAAGAAAACCCCATGGAACGTATCACAAGGCTAAAAGAGATGACGCCGGAAGATGAGCCCCTCAGGTCAGAAGGTGTCCAATATGCTACTGGGGAAGAGCAGAGGGTATTTCCAAGTAGCGCCAGAAAGAGTGAAGCGGCTGGGCCAAAGCCGAAAGGACACTCAGCTGTGGATGTGTCTGGTGGTGAAAAGAAAATCCGATGCTGTAAAGAACAATATTGTTTAGGAACCTGGAATGTCAGATCAAAGAATCAAGGTAAGCTGGAGGTAGTCAAACATGAGATGGCAAGATTGAACATCGGCATCTTGGGAATCAGCGAACTAAAATGGACAGGCATGGGCAAATTTAATTCAGGTGACCATCATATCTACTATTGTGGGCAAGAATCCCTTAGAAGAAATGGAGTAGCACTCATAGTCAACAAAAGGGTGGGAAAAGCAGTACTGGGGTACAATCTTAAAAATGATAGAATGATCTCAGTACGAATCCAAGGCAAACCATTCAACATCACAGTCATTCAAGTCTATGCCCCAACCACTGAGGCCGAAGAAGCTGAGGTTGATCGGTTCGATGAAGACCTACAACACCTTCTAGAACTAACACCAAAAAAAGATGTCCTCTTCATCATAGGGGATTGGAAT
Organism: Heloderma suspectum; assembly: GCF_057233095.1. Taxonomy (NCBI): domain Eukaryota; kingdom Metazoa; phylum Chordata; class Lepidosauria; order Squamata; family Helodermatidae; genus Heloderma; species Heloderma suspectum. The sequence continues at coordinate 52,527,386 of NC_139460.1, read as the reverse complement.
GCTAAAGTAGGAAGTCAAGAAATCACCAGGATAACAGGCAGGCATGGCCTTGGTGTACAAAATGAAGCAGGACAAAAGCTAATAGAGTTTTGCCAAGAGAACATGCTGATCATAGCAAACACTCTTTTCCAACAGCACAAGAGGCGACTCTACACATGGACGTCACCAGATGGTCAATATCGAAATCAGATTGATTATGTCCTTTGCAGCCAAAGATGGAGAAGCTCCATACAGTCAGTAAAAACAAGACCTGGAGCTGACTGTGGCTCAGATCATGAGCTGCTTCTTGCAAAATTTCGGCTGAAATTGAAGAACGTCGGGAAAACCACTAAACCGTTCAGGTATGACCTAAATCATATCCCTGATGAATATACAGTGGAGGTGAGGAATAGATTTCAGGGATTAGACCTGATAGACAGAGTGCCTGAGGAACTATGGACGGAGGTCCGTAACATTGTTCAGGAGGCAGCAACGAAATCCATCCCAAAGAAAAAGAAATGCAAGAAAGCCAAGTGGCTGTCTGATGAGGCTTTACAAGTAGCTCACGAAAGAAGGGAAGCGAAAAGCAAGGGAGAAAGGGGAAGATATACCCAACTGAATGCAGAGTTCCAGAGAATAGCAAGGAGAGACAAGAAGGCCTTCTTAAATGAACAATGCAAAGAAATGGAGGAAAACAACGGAATGGGAAAGACTAGAGATCTCTTCAAGAAAATTGGAGATATCAAGGGAACGTTTTGTGCAAAGACGGGCATGATAAAGGACAAAGAAGGCAGGGACCTAACAGAAGCAGATGAGATTAAGAAGAGGTGGCAAGAATACACAGAAGAACTATACAGGAAAGATCTGAATGTCCCTGATAGCCATGATAGGGCGGTCACTGAACTTGAGCCGGACATCCTAGAGAGTGAAGTCAAGTGGGCCTTAGGAAGCATTAGTAACAACAAAGCTAGCGGAGATGACAGTATTCCAGCCGAGCTATTTAAAATCCTAAAAGATGATGCTGTTAAAGTGCTGCTTTCAATATGCCAACAAATCTGGAACACTCAACAGTGGCCACAAGACTGGAAAAGGTCAGTTTACATTCCAATTCCAAAGAAGGGCAACGCCAAAGAGTGTTCAAACTACCGCACAATTGCGCTCATTTCACATGCCAGCAAGGTGATGCTCAAAATCCTACAAGCTAGGCTTCAGCAGTATGCGAACCGAGAACTACCGGAAGTACAAGCTGGGTTTCGAAGAGGCAGAGGAACTAGAGATCAAATCGCCAACATTCGCTGCATCATGGAGAAAGCAAGAGAATTCCAGAAAAATGTCTATTTCTGCTTCATTGACTACGCTAAAGCCTTTGATTGTGTGGATCACAACAAACTGTGGCAAATTCTGAAAGTGATGGGAGTACCAGACCACCTTACCTGTCTCCTGAGAAACCTGTACGAGGGTCAAGAAGCAACAGTAAGAACCAGACATGGAACAACGGATTGGTTCAAAATTGGGAAAGGAGTACGACAAGGCTGCATATTGTCACCCTGCTTATTTAACTTATATGCAGAGTACATCATGAGAAATGCCGGGTTGGATGAATCAGAGGTCGGAATTAAGATTGCTGGGAGAATTATCAACAACCTCCGATATGCAGACGATACCACCCTAATGGCAGAAAGCGAAGAGGATCTCAAGAGCCTCTTGTTGAGGGTGAAAGAGGAGAGTGCAAAAGCTGGTTTGAAACTCAACATTAAAAAAACGAAGATCATGGCATCTGGCCCCATCACTTCCTGGCATATAGAAGGGGAAGAAATGGAAGCAGTGACAGATTTTACTTTCTTGGGCTCCAAGATCACCGCAGACGGTGACTGTAGCCATGAAATTAAAAGACGCTTGCTCCTTGGGAGGAAAGTTATGGCCAACCTAGACAGCATAGTAAGAAGCAGAGACATCACCTTGCCGACAAAGGTCCATCTAATCAAAGCTATGGTTTTCCCAGTAGTAATGTATGGCTGTGAGAGCTGGACTATAAGGAAGGCTGAGCGCCGAAGAATCGATGCTTTCAAACTGTGGTGCTGGAGAAGACTCTTACGAGTCCCCTGGACTGCAAGGAGGTCAAATCAATCCATCCTAAAGGAAATCAACCCTGAGTGCTCATTGGAAGGACAGATAATGAAGCTGAAGCTCCAATATTCTGGCCACCTAATGCGAAGAGAAAACTCCCTGGAAAAGAGCCTGATGCTGGGAAAGACTGAAGGCAAAAGGAGAAGGGGACGGCAGAGGATGAGATGGCTAGATAGCATCACGGATGCAATGAATATGAACTTGAGCATGCTCCGGGAGAGAGCGCAGGACAGGAAGGCCTGGCGTGCTATGGTCCATGGGGTCACGAAGAGTCGGACACGACTGAACGACTGAACAACAACAACAGCATTGCCCTTATTTTCGCCGTAGTCTACGTAAATCTTTACATAGACTACCCCTGCCCAAACAAGGAACGCAAATGGCGGCACGCATAGGCGCAGCCATTTGCATACGCACTTTTTTTTTTTCAAAGTCACCCGTGATAGCCTACGTAAAGATTTACATAGCCTATCATGGCTGACTTTGAAAATCTAGCCGTGATAGGCTATGTAAATCATTATGTAGCCTATCACTTTTTTTTTTTTACTTTACTTTGTAATGGCGGTGGTGGCAGCCGGTTGGAAGACCAGCCGCCGCCCCCGCCAAAACGCCACCGAAACGCCGACGGGACCCACTGCCGAGAGGGACATTCGAAGGGGGTAATTCCCATCCCGGGGGGGGGCCGAGAATTTCACCACCAATTTCGGGGGGCTGAATGCGTTGGCATTCGACCTCCCGGAGATTCATGGAGAAATTCTCCGATATCCCTACGGAAATGGCGGCGGCCGTAGCCACCGCCATTTGCGTCCCTGCAGTCAGCCGTGATAGGCTACGTAAATGTTTACATAGCCTATCACAGCTGATTAAAAAAAAGATGCACGTATGCAAATGGCGGCGCCCATGGGCACCGCCATTTGCGTTCCTTATTTTGGCACATCTTAGTCTACGTAAACATTTACGTAGGCTACGGTGAAAATAAGGGGAATGCAAATAGCATAGCGTCTATGCTATTTGCGTTCCCCTTATTTTCGCCGTAGTCTACATAAATGTTTACGTAGACTAAGAGGTGCCAATATAAGGAACGCAAATGGTGGCACCCATGGGCGCCACCATTTGCGTAAGCGCGATTTTGTTTTGTTTTTTTAATCAGCCATTATAGGCTACATAAACATTTACGTAGCCTATCACTGTGTTTTTTTAAATTTAGCCGTGATAGGCTACGTAAATCTTTATGTAGCCTATCACGTGTTTTTTGTTTGTTTGTTTTTAACTTGGAAATGACAGCAGAGCTCCCGCCGCCAGGAAGATTCACCGAAGGTAAGTCCCATCCTGGGGGGGGCGGGGGGGCAGACCATTTCGTCACCGATTTCGGGGGGCCGAATGCCCTGGCATTCAGCCTCGCCGAGATTCGTGGCAAAATTCTCTGACATCCCTAGCTGCTGCCACCGCCATTTCCAGGCTTGTGGAAAGGGGGGGGGGAAAGATGTGATAGGCTACGTAAAGATTTACGTAGCCCATCATGGCTAGGTTAAAATAATAAAATACCCGATAGGCTATGTAGCGTATCATGGTTGGGTCTGGGTAAAAAAACAAAAAACAAAACCACGTACACAAATGGCACCGGCTACGGCCGCCACCATTTGCGTTCCTTCTTTTTATCGTCTTAATCTACGTAAATATTTACATACAGCCGGATGTCTGGCTGCTGGCAGAGCCAGCCGGCGGCTTCACGGAATACCTGTGGAGCAGAGCCGCCCATCAAGGATTCCTGGGGGGAGAGACGGAGCGCCTTCCGCCCATCGAGGATTCCAGGGGGAGGGACAGAGCGCCTCCCTCCCTTCACGAAAGATTCCACAAAACGGTAAGTGACTTTCGTACATCCCTAGATAGGGCACGGTGTTTGAGCTAGGTATGTTTAAATCTGATAGTTTGCAGGGAAGAGAGAACTGATCTTGCCACCTCTGCCCCTCCTCACAGAAACTGCCTTGGTTTCCAACATTAGTGATCCCTCCTTGATGGAATGGAAGACACTTCAATGAGATTTGAAAGTGTACATGAAAGTAACACTCAAGAGAGACGCAAGCAACCAACAGCAAGAGTAAATAATAATTAAGATGCAAGGGATTGGATTTTAGGAAAGAATTTTCAATACATATTGATCTGGATCAGAAGAAGAAGGTCACACAACTAACAACATATCCACAACTCTTGTAATGCTTCTAGGAAAGTCAACTTGCAAAAGAATGCTGAAAGCACTAGAATAACTTCTGCTGTGTTACAAAGTCCCTTCCAAAAGCACTGTGACTGGAGTGCCCTGATAAAGCCGTTCCCTGATTGGAAGCTACAGCTGTCAGTCACCAAACTACACCTCCTCCTCTCCCTCCCCCCCTCCCCCATCTAGTGCTTTCTTTTTTTGGAGACATTGGGAAACATTCAGTAATATATCAATTGGCTGGGAGCAGAGGGACTCTGTTAAAATACATTCCAAAGCTCCAAAGTGGGTCTGAAGCATTGGAAACAGCCTGCTTCACTTTGGGGCACTTCAGACAAGATCCATTTCATTTTGGAGGGGGTCCAAATACTTCAGTTCAGTATTTGTGCTTCATCCAAATACCGTGCACCCCTAATTAGCAGCTATGTCTATCTCTGTACCCCTTGCCTACCCTTCAAATGTCCCTTGCATGGCACAGCTACAATGTGTAGGGGCTTAGTTTTGAGTAGGGATGTACAAAAGTCACTTACCTTTTCATGGAATTTGTCGTGGTGGGGGGGAAGGCGCTCCATCCCTCCCCCCGGAATCCTTGACGGGGGGGAGGTGATCCGGTCCTCCCCCCTGGAATCCTGTCTGTATCTTTTTTTTAACCAGCAAAAAGCAAATTATAAATAATTAACGTATCACAGTACTTTGTGGGGTTGGTTTAATTTCTCAATTTGGTCCCCCCGCCTACCTCTGTTGTTAAAGGAAAATGTAATTATATCAAAATCATTTTCTATTTTAATTTTGTTTTTAAAGATGAAACCTCAATGCCTATGAGATTCTACAGTGGGTTTAAGGAGAAGGGTGCTAGATAGAATTAAGAGATAGAAAGATGATGCATTCCCATATTTAGACTAGTGGACTGAATGCGAAGAGAAAAGTCACTGGAAAAGACCCTGATGCTGGGAAAGATTGAAGGCAAAAGGAGAAGGGGACAGCAGAGGATGAGATGGCTAGATAGCATCACCAATGCAATGAATATGAACTTGAGCACACTCCGGGTAAGAGCGGAGGACAGGAGGGCCTGGTGTGCTATGGTCCATAGGGTTATGCAGAGTTGGACTCGGCTTAACGACTGAACAACAACAACAACAATTGCAACCACACAGACATTTCCATAGGGAAACGGCAAAGATTCAAACAAATATTAGACATCATAACTGAGATCAGATCCACAAGGTATTGTCAGCAGTTTGGAAAGAATTTCACTTCAGTGTAAATGTCAGACATCTGTGACTTCTACATCCAATAAAAGGAATGGTTTAAAATGAGGTTTTAAAGAAATGCATGAGAAGAACAAAACAATATAGCAGTATTCAGTCCAAAGGGAGACAAAGGACATAAGGACAAAAGTTCACAAGAAGAGCCTTGCTGGATCAGACCCAAGGCTTTCTAGTCCATCATCATCCTGTTTCACACAGCAGCCATTCAGAGGCCTGTGGGAAGCCCACAAGCAGGACATGGGGGCAATTATGTCTAGGGATTGCGCCGGCACCCATTTCAGTCTGGGAGTCTGGCAGACACCTGCATCCCCACCCCCCAAGCTGTTTTGGCCAAGCCCCTGCTCCCGCTTGACTCCCTCCATGCTCCCCAAGCTGCCTGCACTTACCCAGGCCCTGTCCTCCTCCACCGCGGTCACCATGTTGCGAAAAAACACGGTGATAGCAAAAACGTGCATATGGACTTACATGCAGAATGGTGCCGTGAATCACCCGTATGTGCAAGATTTCAGGCATAAATCACCCATTTACGCCTGTAATCTTGTGTCCATGGGCAATTCACGGCGCCATTTTGTGTATAAGTTCATGTGCACATTTTTGCGATCACCGTGTTTTTCACCACATGGCAATTGCGGTGGAGGAGGAGCCCCCCCCATAAGTGTGTGTGGCTCGGTGAGTGAGTGTGGGGCTAGAGCATGGGTCTGGGGGAGTGCGAGTGGGGGCAGGGGCTAGGTGGGCATCCAGAGAACCCAGACAGGGGGGGGAGTGCCCGTCCATCTCGACTTACATCCCTTATTGTTTGCTTGCATTTCTTTTGCCAAAGTTTCTGTTCCTTACTGTTCTCCTGTGGGGTATGGCCCAGCATCACAGAGGGCCTTCACACTGAAGTATCTGAGTCTGATTCTGAATCAGAGATGAATGATTTCGACTACAGTATGGTAATGGAAACCTCAAGGCCTGAGAAGCTGGCACAGCCTGACTCTGCAACTGATTATATAGCATTGAGGAGTGTTGCTTCTGATCTGGCCCAGATGCATAGGGGTGCACGAAAGTCACTTACCTGGTCTCGCAGCTTTTCGCAGTGGGGTGGAGGCGCTTCGCTGCTCCCCCCGGGAAGTTCAGGCCGGGGGGGAGGCTTCCCGCCTCGCCCGGCTGAAATTCAGGCCGGGGGGGAGGCACCTCACCTCGCCCGGCCGCGAAATAAAAAGTTTTTAAAAAAATGCCCCCGTGATAGACTACGTGACGATTAACGTAGCCTATCACGGCTAGATCTGCAAAGTCAGCCTTGATAGGCTACGTAAATCGTCACGTAGCCTATCACGGGTGACTTTAAAAAAAAAATAGCGTTGCCCTTATTTTCGCCGTAGTCTACGTAAATGTTTACGTAGACTACACCTGCCCAAATAAGGAACACAAATGGTGGCACCCATGGGTGCCGCCATTTGTGTACATGCTTTTTTTTCCCCAAAGTCAGCCGTGATAGGCTACGTAAACATTTACGTAGTCTATCACGGTGGTTTTTGAAAATCTAGCCATGATAGGCTACGTAAATCTTTACGTAGCCTATCACGTTTGTTTGTTTGTTTGTTTACACTTGGATATGGCGGCGGCGGCAGCCAGTCGGAAGACCAGCCGCCGCCACCGCCGAACCACCGCCAGGAGCCGCCGCCGCCAGGGACATTCGACCAAGGTAAGTCCCATCCCGGGGCGGGCGGGGGGGATGGCAGACCGTTTCTCCACCAATTTCGGGGGGCTGAATGCGTTGGCATTTGGCCTCCCGGAGATTCGTGAAGAAATTCTCCGACATCCCTAAGCCGAAGCCAGAGCCGGAGCCACAGCCAGGTAGGCTCTGTTTCGTGGGGCTTTTGTGGGGTGGTTGGGCGGGTTGCTCCGTTCCGCCACGGATTCCAGGGGAGGCGAATTCACTGGAATTCAGCCCCCTTGGGATCCTTGGCAGAATTCTCTAACATCCCTACATTATACTAGGGATGTGTGAACTCACCCCTGTCCGGGTTCTCCGGACTCCTGCCCAGCCCCTGCCCCAACTCACTGGACTGTGCTCGAGCCCCTCCCACTTTTGGTGAACAGCCCGCACTCAAACCAGTGGCCTCTTCGACCTCGGCAGTCACTATTTCTAAACAACATAAAATGGTAATAGCAAAAATGGGTATGTTTTTGTATGTGCAAAAATGCACATTTTTGTCAATGCGCATATTCTCATGTGTGAAATGCTCATTTTTGCAAAGGCACACATTAGTGTGTGTATGGTAATGTGCATTTTTATAAAATATGCATTTTCACGCATATGCAAATATGCGCATTCACAAAATGCACATTTTTGCAAGCGTGAATATGCACATTTGTAGAAATGCACATTTTCGTGTGTGTGCAAATTTATGCATTTTTGCAATCACCATTTTATTTCTCAGAAAATGGCAGCTGCAAAGCTCGACAAGCCTGCCAGGGTGGGTGTAGACCATTCGCCAAGCACGAGCAGGGGGTGAACAGAGGCAGGTGCTCTGCAAGCAGGCCTTGGGGGTGCAGGCAGGAGCAGGTCCACCAGATTCCCAGACTGAATCATGCACCCGTGCCACCTCTACATTATACCATTTTTAAAATCTTTACACTGGCTGCCAATTTGTTTCCAAGCAAAATATAAAGTGCTGGTTCTTACCTTTAAAGCCTTACATGGTCTAGGTCCAAAGTACCTTATGGAGCGCCTTCTCCCCTGCATCCCAGTCCGCCACCTAAGGTCCTCTGAGGGCTCTCTGCTGCCACTGCTTAATGTAAGACTGGCAGCTGAACTCTAGAGGACCTTTTCTTTTGCCACACCTCAGGTGTAGAATGACCTGCTGGTTGAAATGTGCCTGCTAACCTCACTGAAGATTTTTAAGCAGGCATTAAAGATTTTATTATTCTGGCAGGCCTTCCTATTTTAGAACTCTTGTTCCTTTGCTGACTCTTGTATATTGTTTTCAAGTTGAGTCGTTTTAAGCTATGTTGTTTTATTGTTGGGTTTTTTAAATTGTTTTTAGTTCAAAGTATGGATGTACGAAACACCAACCTGGTTCCGCGCTGGGGCATCTGTGGGGGGGGGGGAAGGTGCTCCGTCCCTTCCCCCGGAATCCTCTCTGGCCAGCTCTGCTCCGTGGCAGGTCCGTGGAGCCGCCGGCTGGGGCCAGCCACAGCTGGAGTTCTGGCTGCGGCTGGGCTGCTACGGCCGCAAATGGCGTAGGGATGTACAAAAGTTCCACCACGGATCTCGGGGAGGCCGAATGCCAGTGCATTTGGCCCCCCAAAATCGGTGGCGGAATGGCCCGCCACCCCCCTGCCACCCGTCCAGGACGGGACTTACCTGGGGCGGATCTTCCTGGCAGGGGTGAATCTTCCTGGCAGGGGTGGATCTTCCTGGCGGCGGTGGCTCCACCAGCAGCTCCAGCGGCAGGGTGGCGGCAGCGGCAGCCGGTCTTCCGACCAGCTGCCGCCGCCGCCATTTCCAAGTTTAAAAAACAAAAAAAGTGATAGGCTACGTAAAGATTTACGTAGCTTATCACGGCTAGATTTTTAAAAAAACACCATGATAGGCTACGTAAATGTTTACGTAGGCTATCACGGCTGATGGAAAAAAAAAACACGCATATGCAAATGGCGGTGCTCATGGGCACCACCATTTGTGTTCCTTATTTTGGCAAGTCTTAGTCTACGTAAACATTTACGTAGACTAAGACGGCGAAAATAAGGGGAACGCAAATAGCGTAGACGCTGCGCTATTTGCGTTCCCCTTATTTTCACCGTCTTAGTCTACATAAATGTTTACATAGACTAAGACGTGCCAAAATAAGGAATGCAAATGGCAGCGCCCATGGGCGCCGCCATTTGCGTATGCGCGTGTTTTTTTTTCTTTTAAATCAGCTGTGATAGGCTACGTAAACATTTACATAGCCTATCACGGCTGACTGCAGGGATGCAAATGACAGCGACTACGGCTGCCACCATTTGCGTCCCTGCTAGCCAGTGGCCAGATGTCTGGGCAAATAAGCGTTGCCCTTATTTTCGCCGTAGTCTACGTAAATATTTACGTAGAGTACAGCTACCAAATAAGGAACGGGAATGGCGGCTCCCTATGGGGGCTGCCATTATCCGTATGCGTTTTTTTTTTTTTTTAAGTCACCCGTGATAGGCTACGTGACAATTAACGTAGCCTATCACGGCTAACTTTGCAAATCTAGCCGTGATAGGCTACGTTAATCGTCACATAGCCTATCACGGGGGCATTTTTGTTTTTTTTTCTTTGATTGGAATGGCGGCGGCGGCAGCTGGTCGAAAGACCGGCTGCCGCTCCTGCCCCCGACGAACACCCGCCGAACCGCCGGCCGGACCCGCCGCAGGGAGGGACATTTGGCAAAGGTAAGTCCCATCCTGGGGGGGTGCGGGGTGCAGGGGGGTGCGGAGAATTTCTCCCCGAAACTTGTTCGGGGGGCCAAACACGTTGGCGCTCGGCCCCCCGAAGTTTCGGGGAGAAATTCTCCGCCATCCCTACTAAAATGGCGGTCATCATTGCAGCCACCATTTGCGTCCTTCCAGGCTGCCATAATAGGTTACATAAGTATTTACATAGCCTATCACACTAAAGGCAGCTACGCAAATGGCAGCCACTACGCCATTTGCATCCCTGCCAAGCCATGATAGGCTATGTAGATACTTACGTAGCCTATCACAGCCTCAGCAGGGATTCAAATGGTGGCTGCTACAGTGTCCGCCATTTGCAGCTGCAGTCCGGCAGCAGCTGGAAGATGACCCAGAGCTGCCGCCAGAGCTGCCGCCACTGCCAGGTAGGCTCCGTCCCAGGGAGATTCCACGGGGTGGTGGTGGGGATTGCCCCATTCCACCACAGACTCCGGGGGAATTCTCCAACATCCCTACAAAATATGAAGTCAAGAGATTGAATTTGCACATCAGAAGGAGAAAAAACTTTGGGGGCAGTTTGTAAAGTGAAGATGACCTTCTCCAATCCAACTGATTACTTACATGATTTTCTTGGCAAGTATAGGGATGTCAGAGAATTCCGCAATGGATCTCGGTGAGGTCAAATGCACTGGCAAATCTGTTTGGACCCCCAAAATCTGTTGCGGAATGAAGCCCCCCCCAACCCACAAAAGGCGGGCGAAACGGAGCACTTACCTGCTCCCGTCTGTGCTGCTTTGCAAATGGCGGCTGTCCTGGCCGCCATTCGCTTCCTCATCTTCCTAGCCATGATAGGCTACATAAATACTTACGTAGCCTATCATGGCTAATGCAGGGATGCCATTTGCGTCCCTGCAGAGGGCATGATAGGGTACGTAAGTATTTACATAGCCTATCACGGTGGGGGGGGGAAACCAGTGTATGCAAATGGTGGCAGTTACCGCCATTTGCGTACCCTGGGGTTTTTCCCCCTGCCGTGATAGGCTACGTAAATATTTATGTAGGCTATCACAGCTCACTACAGGGACGCAAATGGCGGCAGCAACAACAACCGCCATTTGCTTCCCTGCAGAGCTGCCTAGCGGCTGGATGTCCAGCTGCGGGCGCCAAAGCCGGCTGGCAGCTCCGCAGCTTGGCCGCGGAGCGAAGCTGGCTGGGCAGGATTCCGGGGGGAGGGACAGAGTGCTTCCCCCCCACCGCAGATTGCCTGGTGCGGGGCCAGGTAGGGGTTTCATACATCACTAGGCAAGTAATGAGCCTTGACTTGCTCTATCCTTGGTGGCCTATTGCAATCATTGATCCTTGCATTGAAGTCCACTTGTTTCAAGCCTCAGGCTAAACACCAGCTGTCTGTCTCTAGCAACAAAAGAAGCTTACACCAAACATCCTCTGATTTGTCTTGATGGTCTGTTTTGCTTGAATCTTGCTAGTGTTAATTCCATTTTCAATAGTAAACAACAACAACAATAACAACAATGAATCAAAATAGACACTCTGAAATTACAGTTCCTCTTTGTTCCTTTTTGCATAACATTACACAAAGAACATACAATTTCAGTTCAAACAAATGGGCTTTTGCTTGTAACAGACTGTATTTTAATAAATCTATCTACAACCCACACCCTCACTGTCTCTTGATTTCCAAATATGTCCTGTCCTTGAGCACTCCCCTAAATTGGAATTGTCACGTATAATTTGGGTTTATAATTTTATAAAAAATTAAAACACATGCACACACCAATGCGCTTGGGGATTCTCTGGAGCATGCAAACGGCCACTCAGTTGAGACCTGGTGGGTGGGTGGGTGGGTGGGTGGAATGCTGCAATCACTGGGGCATTAGATCGGGTGGCCCCGAAATGCCCTCTGCCCTTGAACAGGGCTCCAACTGCACCATGGTTCAATCCGCAGTTACAAGCTCTGAAACAGGAGGTGAGAAGGCTAGAGCGCCGCCGGTGGTGGAAGTCTCGCTCCAAAGACGATCAGGCACAGGCAAGAGCTGTATCTTCAGCCTATCATATGGCAGTGAAGGCAGCAAAAAAATGAATATTATGCTGCCTCTATCACATCCACAGAGTGCTGTCCAAGGAGGCTGTTCCAAGTAGGGGTGTACGAATTCCCTACCTGGGTCTGTTTCAGGGTGTCCATGGGGGGGGAGATCCATTCTGCCCCCCCGGAATCCTCCCTGGTCGGCTCCACTTGGATCCGCTCTGTGGAGCCACCAGCCAGGTCCGTCCGCTGCCAGACTTCCATCCACTGCCAGTCTGCGGACACAAATGGTGTCTGGCAAAGTGGATGCCATTTCCATCTCTGTCCCTTCGCACGATAGGCTACGTAAATCTTTCCGTAGCCTAGTATGGATGGCGGAGAATTTCTCCCTGAATCTCCGGGAGGCCGAATGCCAACGCATTCAGCCCCCCGAAATTGTTGGTGAAATTCTGCACCCCCGCCCCCCCGGGATGGGACTTACCTCCTGCGAATGTCCCTCCCAGCGGTGGGTCCCAGCAGCAGTTCGGCGGGGCGGGGCAGGGGCGGCGGCCGGTCTTCCGACCGGCTGCCGCCGCCACCATTACAAAAGAAAATGAAAAAAAAAAAAACACCCGTGATAGGCTACGTAACGATTAACGTAGCCTATCATGGCTAGATTTCCAAAGTCAGCCGTGATAGGCTACGTTAATCTTTACGTAGCCTATCACGGCTGACTTTGGAAATCTAGCTGTGATAGGCTGCGTAAATCGTTACGTAGCCTATCACAGGTGGTCTTTTTTTTTTCACTTTGTATTTCGCGGCCGGGGAGACGGGGCGCTTCCCCCCCTGGCTTGAATTTCGGCCGGGCAAGGCGAGGCGCCTCCCCCCCGGCCTGAATTTCAGCCGGGCGAGGCGGGGCGCCCCCCCCGGCCTGAAGTTCAGGGGGAGAACCGAAGCGCCTCCCCCCCACCGCAAAGCAAGCTGCGGGATGAGGTAAGTGACTTTCGTACATCCCTAAGCCTAGTACGGCAAAGAGCAGGGATGCAAATGGTATCTGCTATGCCAGATGCCATTTGCATCCACAGACTGGCAGCGGATGGCAGCCGAGTGAGCAGACGGACCCGGACCCAGCCGGCAGCAGGTAGGATCCAGCTGGTGAGAACTTTGCGGGGTGGTGGAGGTGAGTGGTCCATTCCGCCACGGACTCCAGGGGGCTGAATTCTTTAGAATCCAGTCTCATTGGAGTCCATGGCGGAATTCTCTGCCATCCCTAGTTCCAAGTGGTCTGGAACCTGGTCAGTCCAATTGCTCTGGAACCTCTGGAGTATTCTAAGGCCTCCTGTGAGGGCTGGGCAAGGCACTTTGTGGATAAAATTGATCAGATCAGGAGTATTATTCCATGCGCTGTGGATTCAGTTAGAGGTGACCTGTGGCAAACCAGTTTTGTGGGATACGGCTACTGTAAGGCTAGCCTATCATGTGAAAACCACTGACGCAAATGGAGTAGCAGAAGTAGGGATGGCAGAGAATTCCACCACAGATCTCGGTAAGGCCGAATGCCAGCGCATTCGGCCCCCCAAAACCCATGGTGGAACGAAGCCCCCCACCGCCCCACCCCGTGAATGGTGCGCGAAATGGAGCACTCACCTGCTGCCGTTCGCGCTGCTTTGCAAATGGCGGCCGCGTCTGCGGCCGCCATTTGCTTCACCATTTTAGCTGTGATGGCTAAGTAAATACTTATGTAGCCTATCACGGCTAACACAGGGATGCCATTTGCGTCCCTGCAGAGGCTGTGATAGGCTACGTAAATATTTACGTAGCCTATCATGGCAAAAAAAAAGGGACACAAATGGTGGCGGCTATGGCGGCCACCATTTGCATCCCTGCGCAACCCAGCAGCAGCCAGATGTTGCTGTGGGCTGCCCCGGCCGGTGTCTCCATGAAGTTGCCATGGAGCAGAGCCAGCCATCGAGAATTTCAGGGGGAGGGACGGAGCGCCTCCCCCCCACCACAGATATACGAAACGAACCAGGTAAGTCGTTTCGTACATCCCTAAGCAGATGCCATTTGCAGCAGTAAAGCCCTTAGTTCAAGCTAAATGCAACCATTTACAGCTGCATTTAGTGTAATCCAAGAGATTTGCGACTGCAAATGACGTAGTGGACGCCATTTGCTTCTGGAGTCAGACGGCCTCAGCCAGCGATACGGCAATGGCAGCCGTATTGCTGGTGCTCCAGAGCCAGCTGGCAGCTCCGCAGAATCATCCTGCTGATCATATGTGCCCATAGACTTATACACAAAATAGAGCCATGAATCTTGCGTATAAGCCTATGGACAAATAGACTTATACGCAAGATTCTAGGGATGGCGGAGAATTTCTCCCTGAAACTTCGGGGGACCGAGCGCCAACGTGTTCGGCCCCCTGAACAAGTTTCGGGGAGAAATCCTCCGCACCCCCCCCGCACCCCGCACCCCCCCCGGGACGGGACTTACCTTCACCGAATGTCCCTCCCGGTGGCTGGTCCAGCCGGCGGTTCGGCGGGTGTTCGAGCGAGGCGGGAGCGGCAGCCGGTCTTTCGAACGGCTGCCACCACCGCCATTGCAATGAAAGAAAAAAAAAACGCCCCCTGATAGGCTACGTGACGATTCACGTAGCCTATCACGGCTAGATTTGCAAAGTCAGCCATGATAGGCTACGTGAATCATCACGTAGCCTATCACGGGTGACTTAAAAAAAAAAAAAAAAAAGAGTGTACGGATAATGGCGGCCCCCATAGGGAGCCGCCATTCCCGTTCCTTATTTGGTCGCTGTAGTATACGTAGATGGTTACGTAGACTACGGCGAAAATAAGGGCAACGCTATTTGCATTGCCCTTATTTTCGCCGTAGTCTACGTAAACATTTACGTAGACTACAGCGACTAAATAAGGAACGCAAATGGCGGCTCCCTATGGGGGCCGCCATTAGCGTACGCGCTTTTCTTTTCTTTTTTAAGTCACCCGTGATAGGCTACGTGACGATTCACGTAGCCTATCACGGCTGAC
Source organism: Heloderma suspectum (assembly GCF_057233095.1). Lineage (NCBI taxonomy): Eukaryota > Metazoa > Chordata > Lepidosauria > Squamata > Helodermatidae > Heloderma > Heloderma suspectum. Next base: position 52,512,329 of record NC_139460.1, on the reverse strand, counting down.
TTTGCAGATCTAACCATGATAGGCTACGTGAATCGTCACGTAGCCTTTCAGGGGGCATTTGTTTGTGTTTTTTTAACTTTCGCGTTCACGGCCGGGCGAGGTGGGAAGCCTCCTCCCCGGCCTGAATTTCGGCTGGGCGAGGCGGGAAGCCTCCCCCCCGGCCTGAATTTCGGCCGGGCCGAGGTGGGAAGCCTCCCCCCCCCAGCCTGAACTTCACGGGGGGAGCAGCGAAGCACCTCCCCCCTACCGCGAACGTCCTTCGAGGACAGGTAAGTGACTTTCGTCCACCCCTAAAAGATTCATGACTCTATTTGCATTTAAGTCTATGGACACATCCTCCCGATTGCCTTTTTAAAAAAAATATGGCAATCAGCAGGTTCAGGGAGGAGGCAAACAGCTCTGGCTGGGAAGAAGCAGCTGAGTGCCATTCCACCTCCAGTCCTCCTGAAGCAGAGGTAAGTGGTCCCGATCCTCTGCGGATTCAAATGAGGCCAGATTCTTTGGAATCTGGCCTCATTTGAATCCGCAGTGGATCTCTCTGACATCCCTAGTCCTCCTTCTCACAAAGGTCCAGCCTCAGCACCACCCATTCTAGTTATGAACTCATGAAGATACCTTATACGGAGTCAGGCCACTGGTCCACCTAGCTCAATATTGTCAGCAGCTCTCCAGGATTTCATTTTTCCACAGCCATTGTTGGAGATGTCAGGGATGGAATGTGGGACTTTCTGCATGCAATGTATGGACAAGGTGCTTGAGAGAGTTGTGGCTGGGCCGTTGCAGATGCTTTTGGAGGATATGGCTTATCTTGACCCATTTCAGTCTAGGTTCAGGCCCGGTTTGGGAACAGAATCAGCTTTGGTTGCCCTGATGGATGACCTCTTGTGGGAGGGAAAGGCAGAGGGAGTGTGCCTCTATTGGTCCTGCTTGATGTTTCAGCAGCTTTTGGTACTGTTGACCACAGTGTTCTTTTGTATGGTCTCCGTGAGTTGGAAATCAGCAACAATGTGCTACATTGGTTCTGCTCCTACTTGCAGGAATGGTTCCATAAAGTATCACTGGGGGACTGTGCCTTGGCTCCCTGGCAATTATGCTGCAGAGTACATAAATCTACACACACACACACACACACTGCTATTTAACATATATATGAAGACACTGGGGGTGGTCATGAGTTTGGGGGCATGGTGTCAACACAGTATGTTGATGACAGCCAGCTCTATTTCTCTGTAACATCTGGATCAAGAGAGGCTGTGGATGTTCTGGTCTGGTGCCTGAGCATGTTCTGGTCTGGGGCCGAACCAAGTGATGGTTTGGATGAGGGCCAACAAACTGAGACTGAATCTTGACAAGATGGAGGCTCTATGGGTGGATGGTTCCCAGGTTTAGGAACTGAGGAGCGTCCCTGTTCTAGATGGAGTTGCAGTCCCTCAGAAAGCAGAGGTATGTAGTTTGGAGGTGTCCCATGACTCATCATTGTCATTAGAGGCCCAAGTGGCTTCTGTGATGAGCAGTGCTTATTACTAACTCAGGCTAGGGTATCAGCTACACACCCTTTCCTGGACAGGGATAGCCTGATGACCATAGTCCATGCATTGGTAACCTCATGTTTGTATTACTGCAATGCACTCTATGTGGGGCTACCCTGGTGCTTGGTCTGGAAGCTGCAGCTGGTACAGAATGTGACAGCCAGCATGCTGAGTGAAATGCCTGGCCATGTATATATTTCACCAATGTTAAAGCAATTGTACTGGCTACCTATTAGCTACCGAGCCAAGTACAAGGTCTTACTGTTAGCATAAGAAGCCCTGAACAGCTTGGGACCAGATTACCTGGCAGATCGTCTTCCCCAGTGCAGACCTATGTGAGCATTAAGTTTGTCAGAGGAGGTCTTGCTGTACCATGATTTGCAGATGGTCATCTTGCAAGTGGGCCTTCTTTTTGGTGGTGCCATATTTATGGAATGATCTTCCCCTTGGTATTCAGGAGTCACCAACGGTATCCAATTAAAGGCCCATTTCTCTACCCAGACCTTTCCTGAGTGAATGTGCTGCCCAATCTGTCTGTTTGCAATTATGGTGTTATTTTAATTGATTTTAATGTTTCATTAATGTTTTATATTAACATCTTAACCATTTTATGTATTTGAATCGTATTTCAATATTATCATTTATTTTGTGAACTGCTTAGAGATATTTTTATGTATGTTCAGCATTATATAAATCTATTAAATAATAATAAATAATAAAATATATGCTTTACCACTGAGCTATGACCTCAGCCCTCACATCTTTGTTGGTACGGGCCTGGCCCAGACCTCCAAATTACTATTTGGGATCAAAGTCATGACAACATGTGACTATGGGCGGGGGCACTCCAAAGAAAATATTTAACAAAATAAAGTCATCTCCTGGTAAATTCGCTAAGCATGGAAGAAAAGTCTTCTCTGACTAGATAGCCAGTACTTAAAAGCATTTTACAACTGTTCCTCTAACTCAGGGGTGAGCAAGACATAGCATGCAGCCCCCATGCCCCCCATGCAGCCCCAGCTGTCCCCCATTACCCCCCATTTTGTTTTTTTAACTTTTTTTTTAAGAGATGGTTTGCAACCGAAATTGGGAGGCAAACCATTACAGAGGTGAAGAATGGACAAATCGGTTTGTTTTCAAGGTAAATTTGTCACTGCTAAGCCTCTGTAGCAGTTTGCTGCTGAATTCCAGCAGCGAACCACAACCTTTTCAACTTCCCCCCTATGGGCAGAACTGTGGGAGTGCAGCCTATGCTGGGTCAGGGAGTGGGGAGTTGGCCCCTGGACTGCCTGAAGTTCCCCACCCCTGCTCTAACTGCATGGGTGCCCTTTTCCTACAGACTTCAGTGAAGCCGTAAATGGAATATCCTCTCACATTCCATGTATTTGAGGAAGTGTGGTGGTACCAGTGTGTTTATTGCATAGTTACAGCCCATAGATGAACAGCTCCCCCTGAGGTGAGGTCCACAATATTAGATTTTTTAAAAGCAGGAACCACATGGTAAGTGGTCATCAGTTTCCACCTTATTGGGGGGGGGGGAGATGAACATAAGGAATATGCTTCAGTGTGCTCCATTAAAGACAAGTCCATTGTGTCCCAAAAGAGATCTCTGACAATTGTGTTCTTGGCACACTGCAGTATACAGAGCTGGCTAGAGCCAGCAATGCACTGTGCTTAATTTGAAGCACGTTCTGAAGTCCCATTGAAGCTTGTGCTTAACTGTGTGGCTGAATAGCCAATGGATCTCCAGAGCTCTTCCATAGAACTGGAATATTAGCAGCTAAAGATTAAAATTAAGCAGAGGATGGACGCGCTATACTTTGGATTCTTCTCCTCCAAACAGTAGTTTTTTTTAATTCCCATTCTTACTTAAAGCAAGAAAAAAAGAAAGACATACAGCACTATTGGATGGATGGATGGATGGATGGATGGATGGATGGATGGATGGATTGCATTCATATGCCGCCTTTTTTTCCTCCTGAAGGAACCCAAGGCTGCATACATAATCCTCCTCCTCTCCATTTTATCCTCACAACAACAACACTGTGAGGTAGGTTGGGCAGAGAGTGTGTGACTGGCCCAAAGTCACCCAGTGAGCTTCCATGACTGAGTGGGGACTAGAACCCAGATCTCCCGGTTTCCAGTCCAACACTGTAGCCACTACACCACACTGGCTCTCTTAATATATATTTCTATATATTAAATTAAATATCTACATAGTGTTATTATAGGTTTAAGCAGTTGTTGTGGTTGTTGTTGTTGTTCAGTCGTGTCCGACTCTTCATGACCCCATGGACCATAGCATGCCAGGCCTTCCTGTCCTGCGCTCCCTCCCAGACCATGCTCAAGTCCATATTCATTGCATCGGTGATGCTATCTAGCCATCTCATCCTCTGCCATCCCCTTCTCCTTTTGCCTTCAGTCTTTCCCAGCATCAAGGTCTTTTCCAGAGAGTTTTCTCTTTGCATTAAGTGGCCAAAATATTTCAGCTTCAGCTTCACCTTCAGTATCTGTCCTTCCAATGAGCAGTCAGGGTTGATTTCCTTTAGGATGGACTGATTTGACCTCCTTGTAGTCCAGGGGACTCGTAACAGTCTTTTCCAGCACTGCAGTTCGAAAGCATCGATTCTTCGGCACTCAGCCTTCCTTATACTCCAGCTCTCACAGCCATACATTACTACTGGGAAAACCATAGCTTTGATTAGACGGACCTTTGTCAGCAAGGTGATGTCTCTGCTTCTTACTATGCTGTCTAGGTTTTCCATAGCTTTCCTCCCAAGGAGCTAATTTCATGGCTACAGTCACCGTCTGCGGTGATCTTGGAGCCCAAGAAAATAAAATCTGTCACTGCTGCCATTTCTTCCCCTTCTATATGCCAGGAAGTAATGGGGCCAGATGCCATGATCTTACTTTTTTTAATGTTGAGTTTCAAACCAACTTTTGCACTCTCCTCTTTCACCCTCAGCAAGAGGCTCTTTAGATCCTCTTCGCTTTCTGCCATTAGGGTGGTATCGTCTGCATATCGGAGGTTGTTGATCATTCTCCCGGCAATATTAAAGGTTTAACCAGACAATTCACTATATGATTCACTTCATATACTGTGTTTTTAAAAACAGCATAATTGTAATCTGGTGTTTTAATCTTTTTATCCTTTTACTCTTTTATCTCTTGTGTTCACCACTCTGAAATCTGTTCTAGTTATGGAGTGGTATACAAATATTGTAAATAAATAAGTACATACATACATATTATAACACCTGTTCATTTTTAGTGGATTGTTTGTGTTTATATTTTAAATGAAAAAGGTAAAGATAAGCAACAACAACCAAGCTTAACAAATGTTACACTATTTATTCCCAAATCTAAATCTTGTCACCTTCATTTTCTCATTTTTCTAGCAACAAAAATCTGGCTGCTACTTACTTCTATCTTCTGAAACTATCAAGGGGCTGAGGTTGGGTTTAACTTGTTTTCACTTAGAATAATAAGCCTTGATTTAAATATGAAGAAATACTTGGGCAACAGGAAAAAAGTACAGTTGATGAAAGTTGATAACTTGAAATAAGTTTTACAATGCCAGTCTGGCATTATTACTAAGCTATGCTGACATGTTATATTCATCTTACTTTTGTTCACAAGAATTCATTGAAGTGCAATACTGTCTCACATCTGAAAAACACGTAGTACAAGAGTATGGATTAGCATGTTTCCTACCTTGGGAGAAAAAAGAGCAAAGTGTAAGTAGACTCTGCTAGAAAATGTCATTCCTTTTCCAGTTCCCAATGGATCTGATTCACAAATTAGTCCCTTGCTTTTCTCCTCTGAAACCTGGGTTCTCATGGTGGAGGAAAGGGGGAGCCATTCAGCCTGGGCCATCTGTGTGACAAGGTCCTGGGAAGAAAGTCTCACCATATCTGGGCTCACTGGGGAGGTTGCCTCTGTTCTGGCTGTTCCCATTTCTGAATCTGACTGAATCTGAGCTGCCAGACATCTCCACAGACTACGCTGACATGTTATGTTCATCTTACTTTTGTTCACAACAATCCATTGAAGTGCAGTTTTGTCTCTCATCTGAAAAACACGAAGTACAAGAGTATGGATTAGCAAGATTCCTACCTTGGGAGAAAAAAAAGATCAAAATGTAGGTAGACACTGCAAGAAAATGTCATTCCTTTTCCAGTTCCCAATGGATCTGATGCATAAATTACTTTTTTGCTGTAAGCCAACTGCCACTTCTGTTCATCCTCTGTGTCCTCACTTACCACCAGTTGTGTTTGGTTGAAAAAAATGTCTTGCGGATTTTCTTTTTAATTTCACCACAATGTTGTATCTAGCCTCTCAAACATAGCTGAAGAAGCACTTTAAAAATCAGTGTTGGGAATGAACCCCAAAAGGCCACTTGTCCTGGAAAGGGCACTGAACTGTATCCTAGAGGCCTTTTCTATAAAACACGGGTTCTGAGCTTCTTTCTGCTCTGATTCTCTGAATTCCATTTCAGAGAAGCTGTCAGGGGCTGCATTCCAGTAGTGGGCGGGGCCGAAGACAAAGGGTCAGGGCTCAAGCCCAAAGGGTCACATTCCTTTGTCCTCTCCCTTAGCAAACAACACACTCCAGGAAACAAAGCTTCAGGCCAACACTACCTTATTAGTAAATGACTAGCTTCTTTACAAATGCAGATTCTAGGGAACTCTCGGACTGATAGAACCAGCTAATCCACAAATATACACAAATCAATAGAGGAGACAAAATGCAAGTTAGAGAAGTTGCCAGCAGTCTGGGCAAGAACGTCTCAGCCAGACTAGCTTTGCAGGGATTCCCCTCCCTTAGGGTGACTCCCTCCTACGTTGGCTTTCATGAGTGGCCAACCAGGTGGAACAGACTGAGCCCTGCCTCTTACTTTTCCTGCTTCACTCTGCAATGGACCCTAGCGTCCCTCAAGTCCCTCACTCTTCTCCTCCAAAACCTGGATTCCCATGGTGGAGGAAAGGGGGAGCCATTCAGGCTGGGCCATCTGTGTGTCAGGATCCTGGGAAGAAAGTCTTGCCATATCTGGGTTCACTGGGGAGGTTGCCTCCTTCTGTTCTGGCTGTTCCCATTCTGAATCTGAATCTGAACTGCCAGACATCTCCACAAGCTCATATTCATTCCTGACAAGGACCAAAATACCAGCATGTTTTAGCCTAAAGCTCTTACTGAAAGTAACTAAATCTTAGGAAAGGCCCTTTAACCTTTTAGAATGGGAGGGAGGGAACTGCACAAAAGCCAGGAAACCACCAAATGATTGGTGGTCAGGGGGAAATGGATGGGACCAGGGGAAGTGGGTGCGTTCATCTAAAGAACCTCAAACAGCCAGACTGGGACCCCAGGAGGGCTTGGTTTGGCCCCTGGAACTCTGGTTCTGCACCAGTCCTCCAAAAGAAGTGAGTAATATTAGATGTTGCATAAACATTTGTACCTAAAATTTGAAAAAGCAGTAAAATGGGTTTGTTTGCTTCATTCATTAATATTCCTTCCTTAACTTCAACTCATTGTGATTTTCCTCCTGGCAAAAGTGATTTGAAAGAATGGTGTATTACAATGAAATTCTGCACATGAAAACTGAGAAGCTAGTCTTGCTGTATTGAGTGGGGTTTTGTGTCAGGGAAGGGTGTAGAGGACTGATGCCTTAGGGACCAATCCTATGGTCCCTAGGAGAGCATCCCAGGAACCATAGGGTATTTCAGATTTTCCCCTCCAAGTTCATAGACACTGCTATAATCTCAAAAGGGAAAAACTGAGTGAGGATTGTTTTCCCCAGCAGGTTCCTCTCCTAAGGTTGAACTCCAACCTTGGGTGAGGATGCAAATGAGAGGGAAGGAGGTGAGGAGAGGAGACACCAAGGATCCACAATATCCTGAAGCCTCCCAGCTCCAGCCCCACAACTCCACTAGATGCACTCAAAAGTGTATCTAGTGAGAAAAAGAACAGAAAGGTGGATGGAGAGGCAATGATAGCTTCCATTACTCCTTCTGCTCTACCAGGTGTCTGCCGGCAAAGCACTGAATGTTTGGAGTGCTCCGTCACTGGAGTGCTCCTTCAAAATGCATTGCTCTGACTGATATTTTCTTGCAGCTTGCCTGAAGAGTCTCAAATCCTTTGAAGGGTATGTTGCAATCAAATTGTAGAGTCATTATCATAGTTTTAACAGTCTTCATTTCTAAACAAGAGTGCAATGTCAATCAAATTAAATCTCATGTCCTTGTTATGGTTTACAAAGTTTAGTTATTTGTCATGATTGCTGAGTATTTTTTAGCTCTACTAGGGTATAAAACATCCAAACACACACACACACACACACACACGTGTAAAGGGGAAAACAATATTTTAAAAAATGCTAACATTGGAGTTAAATGGCAATGAAAAGCAAAAAATACACTGTGCAGAAATTCAATTAGAGATAAAAGTATGCAAAATAAGCATAGTAACCATAAAGAACAGTGGTAATTGGTGATAACAGAATCATCTTAGCCTTGCTGAACAAATTAACAGTTGAAATGGAACATGAAGCCAGTGTCTCTATTCAGACCCAAATGAATAGAACTGAATAGGTCTGTGCACTGCTTCATTCCAAATCCCAAATAACGAAATGAAGTGGGGTGCTTCGGGGGGTGCCCCATCATGATCAGAAGGGTATAAGAATAGCAACAAGGTGCCCCAAAGCAAAGCAAGTCACCTATGAGGCACCTTGGTCTGCCTCGTATATTCAGAGCTCTTCTGATGCATTCTGATTAGCCCAGATAGCCTGTCTCCAAAATGTATCAACATGTGAAAGATCAGGGAGGGGAGGGGGAAGGCAGGAGGAGGAGGAGGAGGGAGCGAGCTTTGGCAAATAGCCAAATTTGGGCTGAACTTAACCCAGCAGTGTCCAATCAGTGACAGCAGGGAAGGAGCAGGGGGAATACTGTATATATTTTGGCAAAAGCCTGCATTTGTTCTAGGGATGTACGAAAGTGACTTACCTTTCGTGGATTATGTTGATGGGGGGGAGGCGTTCCATCCCTCCCCCTGGAATCCTGGCTTGGGGGGGAGGCGCTCCGTTCCTCCCCCCGGAATCCTCGAACAGCCGGCTGTGCTCCGCGGCAGCTCCGCGGAGCAGCCGGCCAGGCCTGCCCCGGCCAGGCCAGAGCCGTCCCTAGCCGGATTTCCAGCTGCAGAGGGCTCTGGGTAAAAAAAAAAAAAACAACAACCACGTACGCAAATGGTGGCGGCTACAGCCGCCGCCATTTGCGTTCCTTCTTTTTGGCAATCTTAATCTACATAAATTTTTATGTAGACTATGATGGAGAAAATCAAGGGGAACGCAAATAGCGTAGCAGGCACTATTTGTGTCCCTTTTTCATTCACTGTTTTAGCCTACGTAAATCTTTAGGTAGGCTAAATCGGCGAATCAAAAGGGGACACAAATAGCGCCCGCTACGCTATTTGCGTTCCCCTTGATTTTTGTCGTCATAGTCTATGTAAATATTTATGTAGATTAAGACGGTAAAAAGAAGCAACGCTAATGGCGGCGGCCATAGCTGCCGCCATTTGCGTACGCGTTGTTTTTTTAAAAAACCCACCCCCAACCATGATAGGCTACGTAAAGATTTACGTAGCCTATCACGTCTTCTTTTTTTTCCCCACAAGCCTGGAAATGGCGGCGGTGGCAGCCGGTCAGAAGACTGCCCGCCACTGCCGCCGCTGCCGCCAGAGCCGCCGCCACCCAGAAGATCCGCCCCAGGTAAGTCTCATCCCGGGGGGGATCCGCGGGGGGGTGGGGGGCAGTCCGTTCCGCCACAGATTTCGGGGGGGCGAATGCACTGGCATTCAGCCTCACCGAGATCCATGGCGGAATTCTCTGACATCCGTAATTTGTTCATTGTGCAAAAGCAAGAGCTAGGTGGTTGATTGAGTTACCAAGAGAGCTTCATTTGTTTGTTAAGTTTGGTTAGATCTGGGGGAGGTGGATACAGCTTCTTATTCTTTCCTACCTAGTCTTTCTCCATTCAACTGTTCTTTCTTTTCTAGATTATTGATAGAAAAACTTTTACGTTATTAGTTAGCTACTTCTTGGCTTGTTCTCTCCCCCCTCCCCTTATTCAACCATTTAGTTTTTTTCTTTCATTCTTTTTAAAATCTTTATTAAAAATCAAGAAATATTACTAGTAGCCTACCTGTGCCTTGGCTTATTGTTTGGCTCCCTCCCACCCCGCACCCCTGTTCTCAAGTCAACTCTTTCTTCATAGGTTTCTGGCTAGACCCTTACTTTTTTAAAATTGTTTTCTTTTCTTGCTCTTGGATCTCATCCCTGCTCCCTGCCACCCTTTTCAATTCCTGTATTTCTTTCTACCCTCCCCATTTTTGACCTCTATATATTTCCTTAAAAAAAATTAAATATAAAATAATAAACCCTTTTCTTTGCTTGCAGGTAATTCTATATTTGCTTTTCTTTTGCTGTTGTGCGATTGTGTCACTGTGTGTGCATGCTTGTGTTTTGGTCAAACAAAGCACTACACACATCTACATTACAATACAGTGGGCAAAGCAGTACACACATATTTATTAATTTCTATTATTCCAACAATACTCCATTGTGTGGCAAAACAAGCCAGCCTAATATGAGTCATATTCAGGGTCTTGCCAGGGGCAGAGGCGGGCAAGGTGCTGCTGGGACTAGCAGTAGGCAAGCTGGCTCTCCCCCCAGTCCAGATAGTGCATCCTGGTGCAGTTAAGATAGCAGAGTGCAGAGGCCAGTTGCAGTGCCCAGAGATCACTGTTTGAGGAGGCTGGTGCTGGAGGCAGCAGTAGCACTTTTGCCAAAGGAGCAGCAGCTTCTCCTTTTGTAGTGGAAGAGGGGAGTCCGCTGATGGATGTTAGGTCAGAAGCGCCTGATGTCCTCAGTGTGGTGGAGGTAGGGATGGCAGAGAATTCTGCCACGGATTTCAGTGAGGCCGAATGGCCTTCCACCCCCTGCCCCCCCCGGATTCCCCCCTGGGACGAAGCTTACCTGGGGTGAATGTTCCGGCGGCGGCGGCTCCAGCAGCGGAGGCTGGTCTTTCAACTGGCTGCCACGGCTGCCATTTGTGTCCTGGTCTTTGCCATGATAGGCTATGTAAGTATTTACGTAGCCTATCACGGCAAGCCAAGCCAAAAAAAAAACAGTGTATGCAAATGGCGGCGGCTACAGCGGCCGCCATTTGCGTTCCCTATTTTTCACCGGTTTAGCCTACATAAATATATTACGGCGAAAAAAAAGGGGAATGCAAATAGCATAGTGGGCGCTATTTGCATTCCTTTTTTTTCGCCATAATAGCCTACGTAAATATTTACGTAGGCTAAAACGGGGAAAAATAGGGAACGCAAATGGTGGCCGCTGTATCCTCTGCCATTTGCGTACGCTGTTATTTTGTTGTTGTTGTTTTTTGCTTGGCTTGCCATGATAGGCTACATAAATACTTACGTAGCGTATCACGGCAGCCTGGCTGGACGCAAATGATGGCCGCTACAGCAGCCGCCGTTTGCGTCTGCACCAGCCAGTCTGTGGCCGGAACTCCGGCTGCGGACAGCCCTGGTCTGCGGCTCTGCGGCCTGGCCGCAGAGCGGAGCTGGCGAGGCAGGATTCCAGGGGGGAGGACCGGCTCACCTCCCCACCCATCAAGGATTCTGGGGGGAGGGACGGAGCACCTCCCCCCCACCGCGAATCACATCCGCAAAAAGGTAAGTGACTTTCGTACATCCCTAGGTGGAGGGTAAAGAGGAGGATATCCTCCAGGGTGTTGGGGAGGGCAAGCAGCAGGCAGAGGCTCAATCTCCAGCACTGAACCCCTCTTCCAGTATTCTCCCTGCTCCTGTGGTGACCCCCGAGACTCAAGCCAGGCAATCTGTGTCTCCTCCACAGAAATGTTAGGGCAACATCATGTGGGACCACTTTGAGGTGGGAGTGGATCTCAGCACTGTTGTGTGGTGCAACTGCAAGGCATCTCTGAGCATGGGGAATCAGCCAGGGCACTAAACCACCAGCAGCCTGCTCCTGCACTTAAGGAGGCAGCACCAATTGGTCTTGCTTGGGGAAGAGGCCCCCTGGTCCCAGCAGTCAGGCAGCAGGGGCAAGCAGAAGGCTGGTGGTGCTGGAACTCCTGCAAGCTCTGCTGTCTCTCACCCTCAAGAGGCTTAGGCAGGCCATCATGAAAGAGATGGGGTGGGGGAAGTATGGGTCCACAAGGTGGAGATTTCTAATGCCCGACCAGATCACCAGCTGCATATATAAAAATAAACTTGATAATGATGTGCATTTGGCTACGCTCTTGGTTTATTTATTTATTTATTTATTTATTTATTGCATTTATACCCCGCCTTTTTCCCTCTTGGAAGGAACCCAAGGCGGCTTACATACTCCTCCTCCTCTCCATTTTATCCTCACAACAACAACCCTGCGAGGTGGGTTGGGCTGAGAGTGTGTGACTGGCCCAAAGTCACCCAGTGAGCTTCCATGGCTGAGTGGGGACTAGAACCCGGATCTCCCAGTTCCCAGTCCAACACTCTTGCCACTACACCACACTGGCTCTCTCACTGGTTCCTTCAGTTCACTTGTTATCATTTTTTTTAATTAAAACTGTCTGAAATTTGGCAGGTGTAGCATGCCAATAATAATAATAATGATGATGATGATGATGATGATGATGATGATGATATAAAATATTCATTTTGTGCGTGCTAAAAAAAAAAAAGCACATTACTACAAAAACTGCTCTGCCAGCCTGCCTGCCAGTGTTCCCAAGTAATGTGTATTCAACCAAACAGAGCCCGAGGTCACACACTGTGAAGCTGAATAGAAAAGTAGTACTAGGGGAGAGGAGTTATTTGCACTCCAAAGAAATCGACAGTAGAGATTAGAGACAGTGACCTCCTTCACTTCAACACCTCACTTCTCTGATTATGTTATCCCTTCTGAGTTTGGTTTGTGTTCCTGAGAACAGCACATTTCACCTCTGCCTAGCACAAACACTACTGGGCCAAACTGTCTGAAATTTGGCAGGCGGGATCCCCTCCAGGGGGGCAGAAAGGACCCCAAATTCTATGCACTTCTGTGGAAACCGTGAGAAGTTATAGCTCTTTGCTCTGAAAGTTTTTGTTGAAAAAATGAAATTTTAACTCCACCTAGCACAAACATTACTAGACCAAATTGTGTGAAATTTGGCAGGTGGGTTCACTGACATGGGGGCAGAGAACTCCCCAACTTTCATGTATCTATCATGAAAACTGAAAATGTTATGGTCATTTGTGTTTTCCAATGCAAGTCAAGGAGGAAAACGTCAAAAATGAGTGATTCGGATATCTGAATCTTGCTTTGGATTCGGATCTGAGTTGAAGCAGATGGGGTCCAGATCAGTCCAAAGCAAAGTGGGGCTACTTCAGAAGGTCCTAGTCAGCATTCAAAGTGAAGCAGGGGGTCCATGCACAGCCCTAGAACTCAACTAGTTGATAAATTATAATTTGGCATGTTCATGCTGGACTGGAGTTTTCCCTCCATGTTCCTTTGTTCAGGGATGGCCACCTTAAGATCAGAAACAGAGTGCCACAGAACCCTTTTTTGTTTTTGCTGTCACAGACTGACATGGCTACCCCTCTGACTATGACATATTTTGGTTCAGTTTGAGTAGGAAATGGAGAATACAAACAATTTGGGTTTTAAATGTTCTCAAACCACTTCTGCAATATCCAAAATGGTACTATTGCAACACTCAAGTTACCCCAATTGACCAACTAGGTTTGGGGGTATGTTAATCCAAACATCTGTGGGAAATGTGTAAAAGATTTCCATTTTCTTTTTCTCCAAAGGTATGAATTAAAATTAGGAATGTACGAAACACCTACCTGGAACCGCGCCGGGCAATCCGCGGTGGGGGGGAGGCGATCCGGTCCTCCCCACCAGAATCCTGCCCGGCCGGCTCTGCTCCACAGCCAAGCTGTGGAGTCGCCAGCCGGCTCAGGCTGCCCGCAGCTGGACATTCGGCTGCTGGGCAGCCCTGCAGGGACGCAAATGGCAGCTGTAGGGATGGCAGAGAATTCCGCCACGGATCTCGGTGAGGCCGAAAGCCAGTGCATTCGGCCCCCCGAACTCCGTGGCGGAACGGCCTGCCACCCCCCGCCCCCCGTGGATCCCCCCCGGGACACGACTCACCTGGGGTGCATCTTCCGAGCGGCGGCAGCTCCAGCAGCGCCAGCTTCAGCCAGTCTTCCAACCGGCCGCCACCGCCGCCATTTCCAGGCTTGTGTAAAAAAAAAGAAAAAGACGTGATAGGCTACGTAAAGATTTACATAGCCTATCATGGCTAGGTTTTTTTTAAAAAAAGACATTATAAGCTACGTAAATCTTTACGTAGCCTATCATGTTTGGGTGGGTTAAAAAAAAAAACGCGTACGCAAATGGCGGCGGCTACGGCCGCCACCATTTGCGTTCCTTCTTTTTACCATCTTAATCTACATAAATATTTACGTAGACTATGATGGCGAAAATAAAGGGGAATGCAAATAGCGTAGTGGGTGCTATTTGCGTCCCCTTTTGATTCACCATTTTAGCCTACGTAAAGATTTACATAGGCTAAAATGGTGAATGAAAAAGGGACGCAAATAGCGCCCGCTATGCTATTTGCGTTCCCCTTGATTTTCACCGTCATAGTCTGCGTAAATATTTACGTAGATTAAGACAGCCAAAAAGAAGGAACGCAAATGGCGGCGGCTCTAGCCGCCACCATTTGCATACGCGGTTGTTTTGTTTTGTTTTTTACCCAGAGCCCTCCGCAGCTGGAAATCCGGCTATGGACGGCTCTGGACTGGCCGGGCCTGGCCGGCTGCTTCACGGAGCTGCCGCAGAGCACAGCCGGCCGTTCGAGGATTCTGGGGGGAGGAACGGAGTGCCTCCCCCCCCACCATCAACATAATCCGTGAAATGTAAGTCACTTTCTTACATCCCTATGTATTGCACACTCCCACTACTCTGTACTCTGTGTATACCAAACTGTCTTCCTGATTGTCAGAGCAATATGACAATGGAACCAATTACCTAAGGAGGTGGTGGGCTCTCCCACACTGGAGGCATTCAAGGTGAAGCTGCACAGCCATCTGTCAGGGATGCTTTGACTTAGATTCCTGCATTGAGCAGGGCGTTGGACTCTATGATCTTATAGGCCCCTTTCAACCCTACTATACTATGATTCTATGATTGTCTCCTCTTCCCTACTATGAACTCCCAGTCATTCTTTCCATCCCTTCAGAGTTCAGATTCCATTAGGCTTTCCCAAATTGAAGTTCCTCCCAAAAAGGAACTCGGAATCAGTTTCTTCAATGAAACAGATATGAAACATAGAAACTCAGGCAATGAAAACCCTTTGATCTCTGAATTAAAATTTGCATGAGCCGGGGAGTCTCAGCTACCATCTTCCTGTCTGTGTACCTTTGGGTCCTAAATGAGAACAACATCAAGAGTAGCTAAAGCCTAATAAAATTGGCTGTGACCTGTATCAATGATTTAGAAAATAGGAAACAGGAAAATAGGAAGCCTCATTAGAAAATGAGGTGGGGGAGAACATACTCAGTAGTAGATAATTCAGTAATATACTCAGAACCAGCCTTCCTTTGTGCATGATGTAGGGATGTACGAAAATCACTTACCTTTCGGGGATTATGCTGATGGTGAGGGGGAGGTGTTCCGTCCCTCCCCCCAGAATCCTCACCGGGAGGGGAGGTGCTCCGTTCTCCCCCCCCCCGGAATCCTGGCCGGCCAGCTGTGCTCCGCAGTGATTCTGCAGAGCCGCCGGCCAGCTCCGCCAGCAGCCGGACATCCGACTGCTGGCTAGCAGGGACGCAAATGGCGGCGGCCATAGCCACCGCTATTTGTGTCCCTGCACTCAGCCGTGATAGGCTACGTAAATGTTTACATAGCCCATCATGGCTGACTTAAAAAAAAAAACGCGCGTACACAACGGCGGTGGCCATGGCCACCGCCATTTGTATTCCTTATTTTGGCATGTCTTAATCTATGTAAACATTTACGTAGAGTAAGAAGGAGAAAATAAGGGGAATGCAAATGGCATAGATGCTACGCTATTTGCGTTCCCCTTATTTTCGCCGTCTTAGTCTATGTAAATGTTTACGTAGACTAAGACGAGCCAAAATAAGGAACGCAAATGGCGGCGGCCATGGTTTGGGGTTTGGGGTTTTTTTTAAGTCAGCTGTGATAGGCTATGTAAACATTTGCATAGCCTATCACGGTATTTTTTTTAAATCTCGCCATGATAGGCTACGTAAATCTTTACATAGCCTATCAATTTTTTTTGTTTTTTGTTTTTTGTTTAACCTGGAAATGGCGGCAGCAGCAGCCGGTCGGAAGACCGGCCGCTGCAGCCACCGCCGCCGAAACGCTGCCGGAGCCACCACCGGAGCCGCCACTGCCAGGAAGAGCCACCCAAGGTAAGTCCCATCCTGGGGGGGGGGGCAGGCTGTTCTGCCACCAATTTCGGGGGGCCAAATGCACTGGCATTCTGCCTCCCCGAGATTCGTGGCGGAACGTTCGTACATCCCTAGCATGATGTACATCGAATTTTAAAAGTGCCTGAAGGTGCTGAGCACCTCAGTTCATATGCTATAGGGAAAGCCCATAGCTAGGGATGTACAAACCCCCCATTGTCTGGACTGGGAGAGGGGGTCCACTGTGGGGCAATTTGGGCTGCTTGAGGCCCCACAGAGTCCTCCAGAGCCCTGCTGCATCCATCAGAGTTGGCAAAGTGGCTCTCCAGCTTATTACAATACATGATACACTAATGGCGGCTGCCATTAGCCTATCACGGGAAAATTACAGCTGTCAATGGTGCATTTTTTTACACCATTTGCAGTCATAAAAAAACTTACTTTTACCTAAATTGCAGCTGTTTATGGCTGTATTTGGGTAAAAGTAAGTGCTTTACATCCACAAATGGCATAAAATATGCCATTTATGTTTGCTGGCCACCATTAGCGTATCACATTTTTTAGGAAGCTGGAGATCTGCCATGTGGGAACTCCTCTAGATCTGGAGGTAACTGCAGCTGGTCTACCATGGACTCCAGAGGTCGGATTCTTTGGAATCTGGCCTCATTTGGCAGATTTTTCCAGCATCCCTACTCATAGCTCAGTGACAAAGTACATGTGTTACATGCACAAGATCCCATATTCAGTCCCTGGCATCTCCTATTTAGGGATGGGTTAGAATTTCATTATGTTAAGATTTTTATGCAAATTTAGCAAAATTGCACCTCCAGAACCAATATGTGAGCCAGGACAGAGTTACATCCTGAAATCTGCACTTTTCTGAGCTTGGCAATGCAGCTTGTCAGGAAAAAGAAAAGGGCGGGGGCACAAAATGTGCATATTAGTAAATAGGGCACACAAAATGCATATATTTTAGAAAACTGTGCACAAAACTGCAGTACATTAATGAAAAGTACTTGGGAAGATGTGTATATATGGAAAAATGTGCACAAAAGTGCGTATGTTTGGGAAAACGTGCAACATGAAAATGTATGAATTTCCATGTGGACTTTAAAAAAATGCACACTGTTATGTGGAAAGGGGATGTAAAGAGATTAATCTTGAACATCCAACAACCTCTGCAAGAATGAGATTGTCAGATCCGTCTGTCTGTACACCTATTAAAACAACCTCAGGTAGCAGTGTTGAAAAGGCCTCTGCATAACTCCCTAAAGAGCCTCTGTCAGACAAAGTATATAATGCTGCCTGGCTAGATAGAGGAAATGGCCTGACTCTCTATGGCAGCATCATATATTCATATGAATTTCTGAAAATACAACCCTATTGGCCCAGTCCTAAACTCTCCAATGTAAATCCCACTGATTTCAATGTGATTTACTTCCAAATATGCACGCTTAGGATTGCAGCATTAATCATCTCCCCCTTCCGAGAAATCTATCAAAAATATTGGTACATGCATTGTCACCTACATTTCCTCTTACTGGGGTGAATAATGTTTGTTTCTTATGATAAATGTCAGCAACTTGTAACAACTTGCAGGCAGTGTCAACCTTAGTATTATATTTGCATTCCATTGATTTTTTAATATTTCCGTTAATCTAGCCTTATCCCTTAACTCTGTACTTAATGGAGGTGCTTCCCCACTCCCCCATGTATTAGTTATGAGTCCAAATGGTAAAGTACAATTCATGGTCACTCAAAAGCACAGCCACTCTCAGATATATGTAAAAGGAAACAGCAGCAGTAGGTGAGAAGTGGGGTGAGGGACAGCTCCATCTGCCCCCTCCCTGTCTGGTGTCATCTACACCCACAAAGCCCAGACACTGAAAAGAGTCTGGCCCACCCAATCCAGAAGTGATGTAGTAGCAGCACCTGGGATGGCACATCCTGGTCCAGGCTAAGTAACATCTACTAGAGTTGGCAACTGCTAGTATTAATTGACCCTGGTACACCAATGCAATTTTCCAAACCAAATTATGATGCTAGCTAACACCAGAACTCATAGTGTTAGACTGGTCCAATGAACATTGTCTTGATCCCTGACCTCTGGTTTGTCCAAGGAAGAGCTCATTGGATCATGCCTTGTTGTCTTACTTTTTTATAATCACATGATTATACTACTATACAAAGACCAGGTCATTTCTAGAACTGGCAGCTAGCAGCTTTGTATCATGATGCTGCCATCTCTTCTTTTCAGGAGCTAATTTCTAGTTTTTGTAATAATCCAACAATCATGCACAAGGGGAAAAAAGGCATTACTAATTCATTTCAGAAACACAAATTAGAGCCCCTTGTTACAAAATGCTTCCACAGCAACTGACATGGAATGTTCCTAATCAATCCTGACTTTGTATATGCTTTAAGAAAAACCTTTATTTATTTATTACATTTATTCCCCATCTTCCTTCCATCATGGAACTCAAGGTGGCTACAGGTGGTTCCCAGGTGGTCCCCCCTCCAAGCATTGACCAGACCCAGGCCTGCTTAGCTTCAGCAAGGTGGCTGCCTCCTGTGCCTTCCAATTATTCCCCGGGACCAAAACAATCTGGTTTCCTGTACTTACACAAAAAGGTTTGAATTGCAAGGTCCAATTCTGTCTGTTAAAAAAAAAAAATCTGAAGCAAACTTCCCAATGAACACTGATCAAACACATATATGCATTTGGCTTTTATTTGATAATTTAAGCGCTCTTGTATGATATATTGGATATACAGTCAGGGATAATGAACTCATCTGTCTACAGAACAGAGGGAATGTAAGCATTGGTATTTCCAGGAGAGCTGTACAAAAAACAAATAATTTCAGTCCCCCTTTCTTTCAGTGTATGAGTTGTTCTTGAACAGATTATGATTTCCAGCATTGTTTTTGTAATTTATTAAAACGATGCATCCATATTTCAACCTAGTGGAGCACTTTGAGTAACAGAGTCTAAATAGTATTGAATTATTAATCCTTGCATTTAACGTGATATGCTTATGCTTCACTTCACTCTCTGGAATGGAAAACACAAAGATTCTAACACCACGTATGAGAGCATGTGTCAGGATGGAACTCAGGCTCCCTGGTTTGGTTTCAGATTCTGTGTCAGATTCAGAAGCAGAGCTAGAAAAAGCTTAGTCCAGACAGAGAGCAGGAGAGGAAATTATTTAAAACTCTTGAGGAGTCAGGGATAAATCTTCTTAGGAGCATATCAAAAAGGAGGCCTAGGTTCAGAGACCAGCTTTCCCCCCTTCCCCCCCCCCAGGAACTCAACCTTTGTTGGAGGGGGAGGGAGAACTACAATTTACAGATCCCAGAGTCCACTGCAAGGTTAAGCAGGTGGAGTTGAGAGGAGGTGGGAAGAGGTCTGCCAGATTGGCTGCACATTAGAAGTTGGGTCAAGAGGACCCTCCCTGAAGGAGGAATCCAGTAAAAGCTTGTTGGGTATGTCGGGAAACTGTCTATTTAGTCGATAGGCAAATGCCTTACTTTGTTTAGCTAATTAGGCTTAGAGGACAGCTCCTAGCTTTCACAAATGACACAAATGTGAAGACATGTTTTAACGAGATAAAGACTGTGTTGATGACGCAGCAAGTCTCTCTGGTTGCTTTACTATTCAGTGGGAAGGCTTGAAATCCTGACAGCATGTTTAAATGTCTTCAGTGGGAGCAACACAGGGGGATTCTTCTCACTACTCACTAACCAAAGCCAACAGTGCCCAAGATAATGCAGGTGGATCATTCATCACTGACCCATCAACCTACCATTCTTCTTGCCTGGTGCTGAAATGCTATTGTCGCTGGAGTGCCTAATGATGATTACCCATGTTCCAAAGCACTTTCCTCAGCATGCTTTCCCCTCCCACTTTGCTATCAGTGATTAATACATTCTGGGAGAGTAGCCCATGCATACACATCAATATTTCATAGTTGCTTCCAGAGCTGCTGTGTGTGATGTCATCAGGAAGCCCTGTTGTCTTTACTCCTCACATTCTTCCATGGTCTAAATAGGTATGCTCATAGTTCCACTTAGCTTGTTCATGAAGAGTTCCTTCTTACCTCAAAAGTTTCTCACCTGTTACTTTATGGGTAAATTAAGTTTCAAGGTGCCATTCTTTTTACTGGGTAAGCCAGGAAGCAGACTAAGAACATACAACTTCAATTTAATGTAATAGTTTTTCAGCTTTAATATATGACCAATTAAACGTTTTTTGGACCTCTACTCAAAATCACTTATATTTTTCCTTATTCCAGGGGAGGGGGGAGAGAGGGAAAGCTAAGAAAATGAAATATAACCTATTTTACCATTCAGAATGCAATACAACCCTATATGTATTGCTCAAAACTAAACCCTTGAATTCAATAAGACTTACTCCCTAGTAAAACCTGCAGTTTTAGTGCAAATGAATTTTTTCTCTGTCTTAAAACCTATTAGAAATGACATTGATGCAGCTTTAAATTTATATGTCACATTTTGTCTATTTCCTTGAAAAAGCTCTCAAATTGCCCAGTCTGCTTGAACAAGGTGTGTCATTTGAAAATCCAAGGCATTTTGTAAAAGATCAAGTAATTTAATTGAACAAAAGCTGCTTGGGGACCTTGGAATTCAAATTCAAAGGTTTCCAAAGTCTCTCTTAGGATCCAGCTGTCTTGCTCTCTTTAACATCATAGCAGGTAAACCAAGGGCAACCAAAGGGATCAGGAAGCCTCTGCCAGCAAAAATCCCACTTTGATATCAGAACAGATCAGCCAATGGTGTCAACTGCAGTGTGGAGCACAGAAAGAGGACAGAGCACAATAAGTAGTTTTGCAAGTAGATGATCAAAGGGTGATGAGATTTTGTGCAACAACAACAAAATTACAGGTCAGCATAGTAACAGTACTGTCAGGATTGATTCTGCATGCAGGGAGATAGTTAGCAGCTCAGATTCAGAAGAGGAGCAGCCAGAACTGGGGGAGGCATTTTCACAAGCCAGTTCAGATATGGGTAGGCATGATTTTCAGGTTGTCAACTCCCAAATGGCCAGGAATGAAGCTTCCTCCTTGCCCCGCCCCTCTGTGAGAAGCAGCAAGCAGGAGGAGGAGGGGATTGGAGACTGTGACCTAAGAGATGCGAGACAGTGGCACAGAGCTAAGAGGTAAACATCAGGGGCGGAGCTAGGGATGGCAGAGAATTCCATCACGGACCCCAACGAGGCCAGATTCTAAAGAATCCAGCCCCCCGGAGTCCATGGCGGAATGGCACCACTCACCACCGCCTCCCTGCCCGGAGCCGGATCTTCCTCGCGGTGATCCTGCGGAGCCACCAGCTGGCTCCAGAGCACCAGCAATATGGCCACCATTGCTGTATCGCTGGCTGAGGGGGACTGTCTCCAGATGCAAATGGCATCCAGTACGTCATTTGTGGGTGTAAAGGTCTTAGATTAAGGTAAATGCCGCCTTAAATGGCTGCATTTAGCTTAAACTAAGACCTTTATGGCTGCAAATGGCATACTGGATGCCATTTGCGTCCCTGCTTTTTCACGCAATAGGCTACGCAAATATCTAAGAACTAAGAAATAATCTAAGAACTTTTATGGCTGCAAATGTTGTACTGGACTCCATTTGCATCTGGAGACAGTCCCCCTCAGCAATGGCAGCCGTATTGCTGGTGCTTCGGAGCCGGCCGGTGGCTCCATGGAATTGCTGCAGAATGGAGCCGGCTGACCAGGATTCCGGGGGGGAGAGACAGATTGCCTCCCCCCCCCATGGACATCCCCCGCTGGAATGGCAGGTAAGCCATCTGTCTATCCCTAGGTGGAGCTCAGACGGTTGACCCAGTTAGCGATGCGTGAGAGGCTACGCAGGGAAGCATCACGCGAGGGGTGGGACCTCCCTCCCTGAGTTGGCCTAGCCAGAAAGCCTCCCTTTCAAACTGTGGGCAACTTTCAGTGATCCCATTTGAATCCCCCAGAGGCATTCCTTTGCAGCCAGAGAGTCTTCGAGGATTCGCATCTTCAATGAACCTTTGAATAATGAATTAAAGGCATGAGACTGACACCTCTCTATTTGTGTGTGTGTGAGTGCATAAGGATAGAGGGGGCCAAGGGATTTGTGACAAGTAGTAATAAAAGTAAATTGTACCATGATACACCTAATTCTGTGAGCCAGTGCACATAGCCATAATGGCTCACTGGATCAGGTTTAAGGATACTGATGCTAATGTGAAGCTGCAAGCAGTCACACTTATGTCAGGACACACCATAGATAAGGAAAAAGCAATCAGAGCTACTGCAGCCAAGATGGCCTGGGCTTCTTCTTAAAGATTGGACCCCACTCCACCCAGGCTCCTCAGTTGGCTCCACCTGATCTGGCTCCCAGAGGAGGAACTGGAGACAAAAGCTTGCAAGTTCTGGACTGAGTGCATCTCCTTCCTTGGGAAGGACGTGTTCCTCCTCATCCTCCAACACCACCCCTTGATCTGGCCCTCAACGTTCTTGCTTCTTTAGCCATGGTAGTACTTCCACCACTCTTGGGATCCATTTCTCCAGCCACCATCTCTATCTTTGAGATAGAAAAGTGTATTTTGGAAAATAAAGCACTTAAAATCCTCATTTAAATATTTATTTAAATATTTATTTAAATGTGATTTTTAAAAAACAAACCAATTCAGATTAATGCAGATATAAGCAGAACATCCTTATGAGTAAGTGCATGCAAAAGTTGCAAAGACCAGCAATAGACTGCTCCATCTCAGTGGAGGCTGGCAGATCCGATGTCAGTGGGGCTGTAAACCTGCTCTGGGTTTCAGTCAGGGCCAGTCAGATCCCTAAAGGAGCTATCCAATGTGCTGAACCTATTCTGGGGATTCAGTTCAGCACTTTGGATAGCTCCTTTAGAGTTCTGAATGGTTCTGACCAAAACCCAGAGTGGATACAAAGCCCCACTGATATTGAAGCCACCAGCCCCCACTGATCAATCTATCTCTAATTGGAGAGGGTGCACTGCTTTTTAGATACTCCGCAAAGCCCCAGATTCCCTGCCCTAGAGCTTCCACTGAAGAAGTAGCTTGGCTTTCAGACCCATACAAATCAAGAGGAATTGGTGTGTTAGTGATCTAAAGCACACATTACTTCAAAGTTGTTGTGTGAGTTTTTTTACTCTGGAATGTGTGGTCCCTTGCGTGGGAGGTAGGAGGCTTTAATGAATCACTATTTGGCAATATAAATTGCAGGCATGGATTGGGACCTCAGAGGGGGTGGGAAAGGCTCCTCTACCTCCCACATTAAGACTCCCAAATCCAGATTGGGAACTCCTGTGCTTACTCTAGAAGTAACAACAGTAAGAAAAAGAGATGT
The DNA here is from genome assembly GCF_057233095.1 of Heloderma suspectum. Classification (NCBI taxonomy): domain Eukaryota; kingdom Metazoa; phylum Chordata; class Lepidosauria; order Squamata; family Helodermatidae; genus Heloderma; species Heloderma suspectum. The sequence continues at coordinate 52,488,941 of NC_139460.1, read as the reverse complement.
AGCTGCTTGCTACATCTTTAATGTGTGTTTTGTCCTCGAGTCTGTCTGTCTGTCTGTCTGTCTGTGTGTGTGTGCGTGCGTGCATGCGTGCGTGCGTGCGTGCATGAGAGAGAGAGAGAGAGAGAAAGAGAGAGAGAGTGTTTGTGCATGTATATGCATGTTGTCATTAAGTTTTTAATGTAGATCCTAAAGCTCTACTAAAACAATTTTATGTACATTTACTTGGGAGTAAGTCGTACTGAACTGAATGTTACTTCCAAGTAAGCATGCATAAGATAAGGTTGCCCAGGGAATGAAAAAAGCACTCAGACACAGGGAGACAAAAGAAATGCAAGAAGTCAGAGAAAATAAAAATGTATTAAAGACCCCAAAGACAGAATGGGAGAGGCATTGTACACAAAAGTGCAAGGGAGACTGAAGGAGAGAACAAATTGCTCCAAGGAATGAACTGTATACATTAATAAATAGTAAAGAGTTGGAAAGGGACAAGGGCAATGGAGGTGCTTTTGCCCTTAAGTGCTCTAATTTTGCTGATAAATCAGCTCAGCCAAGATGGATATGGCATTCTGAGCAGGACCATGTGCCATCAGGACTTCTAAATAAGAGTGAGCAATTTCAAAGAAATCCCTTCATGTTCAACACCGGAGATCGTGCAGACCATGCCCTGTTGTTAGCTTGCCCAAATCGAGTGCAGAAAAACAAATGTGACATTTTAACGGCAGAAATTATTATTTTTTTATTTTTTATTTTCACTGGAAAGTCTTAGCTAGCAACAGAGATTATTGGACTGTGCTGTTATTTATTTATTTATTTATTTATTTATTACATTTATATCCAGCCTGTTTTCCTCCAGAGGAACACAAGGTGGCGTACACAATCCCCCCTCCTCTCCATTTTATCCTCACAACAACGACCCAGTGAGGTAGGTTGGGCTGAAAGTCTGTGACTGGCCCAAAGTCACCCAGGGAGCTTCCATGGCCAAGTGGGGACTAGAACCCAGATCTCCCAGCTCCCAGTCCAGCACTCTCACCACTACACAACACTGGCTCTCATAAGCCGGTATCTCTCCCTACCCCCTTTTCTTTCCTTTTTTTAGGCAGCAGAGGTAATGTTGAAATAAATAATAAATACAGAGAGATAATCCATATGAATAAACTGTGATTACCCACCCAGAGAACATTAGTTATTGGGCAGGTTAGAAATGTAAAAAGTAAATACAATTATTCACCCACTGGTGAGAACTAAGATGTTGCAGACTAAAGACCCAATGCTCTATTTATTCATCTTTAAGGTACCACTGGATTCTTTATTATTATTTAAATGAATGAGAGCTGTTCAGGAACAGGTTAGTGCTATTGTGCAGCTCCCATTAATTTCAATTAGTGATGTCAGTGAAAATGAAAATTATCTGGTTCACCATACAAATTTGGTGAGCTTATAATGCTCAGATTAGGGATGTACGAATCTCCTACCTGCCATTTGGGGGGGGGGGTCCGCAGGAGGGGAGGTCTGCAGCAGGTAGAGGTGATCCGTTTCTCCCCCTGGAATCCTCACCAGCCGGCTTCATACAGGAAGAGATACGTCCGCCATTGCTGTGCCGTATCGCTGAGCACTCACTGCAGGAAGGGATCCGGACGCAAATGGCGTCTGCTACGCCATTTGCATCCCTGCTTTTTCACACAATAGGCTACACAAATATCTATGTAAATATAAATGCGTAGCCTATCGAGTGAAAAAACAGGGATGCAAATGACGTAGTGGATGCCATTTGCAGCTGTAAAGCAGTCAGATTGACTTAAATGCAGCCATTTACAGCTGCATTTAGCTTAATCTATGACCTTTACGGCTGCAAATGGCATAGTGGATGCCATTTCTATCTGAATCCCTTCCTACAATGAGTGCTCAGCAATGCAGCACGGCAATGGCGGCCGTATCTCTTGCTGTACGGAGCTGGCCGGCAAGAAGGATCCGGCTCTGTGTGGGTCCTGCGGGAGGCGGAGGTAGGTAGACCCGTTGCACCACGGACTCTGGAGGCTGGATCCCAAAGAATTCGTGGTGGATTTCTCAGACATCCCTAGCTCAGATGTATCACGAACTGAGGGCCATTTCCCATGGATGTTCTTCTCTACCTCAGTCTCAGAACCGTACAGGAGATGCTATGCGTGCAGTCAGCAGCTAGGGCCAGCAAATGGGGATGGCACCCTCCCACCAACCAGACCCCCCCACATTCTCTCTCCCATCCCCAGAAGCCAAAACCCACCCCTCGCAAGTCATGTGTGGTCCGTTTGCTCAGATTCTGATGTTGCGTCTTGCTGTTGGCTTTTGCTATGCATCCAGAATTTCTCTGTCTCTTCCTGCTGGCTGCTGTGAACATGTGCCTTGCCTCTAGGGATGTCGCAAGCGCAGTTTGAGGTTTGGGAATTCATCGAGAAACCCCCACCTGCAACCCCTGAACTGCATTCGCCTAGACGCTGTCCACGTTCACCCCCCACTCGTGCCCGCTCGCGCTCCCCAGCACTCACTGCAAACCCATTCGGTGAGCACTGTCATATTTGTGCCTTTGCTTTCTAGGAAAAACAGGAAGTTAAAAAAATGTGCATATTCAAATATGTGCAGGTTGGTGCTGGGAAAGTCAAATAAGTGCAATATTAGAGGGTTGTTGTTGTTTGGTCGTTAAGTCGTGTCCGACCCTTCGTGACCCCATGGACCATAGCACGCCAGGCCTTCCTGTCCTCCACTCTCTCCCGGAGTGTGCTCAAGTCAATATTCATTGCATCGGTGCTGCTATCTAGCCATCTCATCCTCTGCCATCCCCTTCTCCTTTTGCCTTCAATATTTCCCAGCATCAGGGTCTTTTCCAGGGAGTTTTCTCTTCGCATTAGGTGGCCAAAATACTTGAGCTTCAGCTTCAGTATCTGTCCTTCCAATGAGCGCTCAGGGTTGATTTCCTTTAGGATGGACTGATTTGACCTCCTTGCAGTCCAGGGGGCTTGTAAGAGTCTTCTCCAGCACCATAGTTCGAAGGCATCAATTCTTTGGCACTCAGCCTTCCTTATAGTCCAGCTCTCACAGCCATACATTACTACTGGGAAAACCATAGCTTTGATTAGACGGACCTTTGTCGGCAAGGTGATGTCTCTGCTTCTTACTATGCTGTCTAGGTTGGCCATAGCTTCCCTCCCAAGGAGCAAGCGTCTTTTAATTTCATGGCTACAGTCACTGTCTGCGGTGATCTTGGAGCCCAAGAAAATAAAATCTGTCACTGCTTCCATTTCTTCCCCTTCTATATGCCAGGAAGTGATGGGGCCAGATGCCATGATCTTAGTTTTTTTAATGTTGAGTTTCAACACTTTTGCACTCTCCACTTTCACCCTCAACAAGAGGCTCTTAGCGTTCCTGTATAAGCCTATGGACACATAGACCTAGATGCAAGATTCATGACTCTATTTGCGTATAAGTCTATGGGCACATCCTCCCGATCACTTTTTTTTTTTTTTAAGACATGGCAAAATTGGCAGGGACATGGAGGAGGTGAGCAGCTCTGGCTAGCAAGAACCAGCCGAGTGCCTTTCCGCCTCCAGTCCTAAAGCGGAGGTAAGCGGTCCCAATCCACTGCAGATTCCTGAGGCCAGATTCCAAAGAATCCAGCTTCATTTGAATCCGCAGCGGATTTCTCTGACATCCCTAGGTATGGCTACCCTTGAAAGACCAGGTCCACAGCCTGGGGGTCATTTTAGACTCCCAGCTGTTCACGGAGGCTCAGGTGTCAGCTGTGAGCCGGACAGCGCTGTACCAACTCCATCTGATATGGCGGCTGCGCCCCACCTTCCCAACCATCTGCTCCAATTGGTCGTACATGCCCTAGTCTCCTCTTGTCTAGACTACTGTAATGCACCCTATGTGAGGTTACCCCTGAAGATGGTTCAGAAGCTGCAGCTGGTGCAGAACGCGGCAGCTCACCTGATTAAAGGCAGCCCCCAGAGAGATCACTCCAGTGCTGAAGGAGTTTTATTTTATTTATTTATTGCATTTATATCCCGCCTTTTTTCCTCCAAGGAACTCAAGGCAGCATACATGATCCTCCTCCTTCCTCCATTTTATCCTCACAACAACAACCCTGTGAGGTGGGTTGGGCTGAGAGTCTGTGACTGGCCCAAAGTCACCCAGTGAGCTTCCATGGCCGAGTGAGGACTAGAACCCTGATCTCCCAACTCCCAGTCCAGCACTCTAGCCACTACACCACACTGGCTCTCTTTGCGCGCTTTGAGTTGCGCTGGTTACCAGTTGTTTTCCAGGCCAAATTCAAGGTGTTGGTTTTGACCTTTAAAATCCTATATGGCTCCGGCCCAGACTATCTCAAGGAGTGCCTCCAGCAACACCAGACAGGCAGCTCAACAAGATCAGCCTCGGATGGCCTTCTCTCTGTCCCATCAGCCAGGACAGCTAGACTGGTGGGGACAAGGGAGAGGGCCTTTTCTGTGGTGGCCCCCACTCTGTGGAACTCCCTCCCTAGGGAACTCCGCCATGCCCCCTCTTTAATGAGCTTCTGCCACACATTAAAAATGTGGTTGTTCAGGCAGGCATTTGGGGTGGGTTCGGGTATTTTTGGAAATATGATGTTTTAAAGTAGAATTTTATTGTTTAAAAATTGTATTGCTGTACATCGCCCAGAGTGGCCAGGTGACTGGTCAGATGGATGATTAAGAAATGCAATAAATAAATAAACAAACAAACAAACATTATGAAGATACTCATGTATATCAGTGTGGATGGGCCAACATTATGAGTCAGAAGAGAACTCTCAGAAAATGAATGAGCTCTTTTCCAAATGTTGGCCAAGAAAGCTAGTTAACAATGAGCAAATTCTAAACCCCCCTTCATGGATCACTGCCTTGTTGTGACAAAGGGGCTTGTGTAACTAAGTGAAGCCATAAGCTATGCCGTGCAGGGCCACCCAAGATGGACAGGTCATGGCAGAGAGTCCTGACAAAATGTGGTCCACTGGAGAAGGAAATGGCAACCCACTACAGTATTCTTGCCAAGAAAACCTAGGGATGGCGGAGAATTTCTCCACGAACCTTTGGAGGCCGAGTGCCAACGCATTCGGCCCCCTGAAAGTGTTGGGGAAATTCTCCGCCGGCCCCCCGCCCCCCCCGGGATGGGACTTACCTTCAGCGAATATCCCTCCCGGTGGCAGGTCCCGGTGGCGGTTCGGCAGCGGTTCGGTGAGGGCAAGGGCAGCGGCCGGTCTCCCGACCGGCTGCCACCGCTGCCATTAAAAAAAAAAAAATTACAGAAAAAAAAACAAAACACCCGTGATAGGCTACGTTACGATTTACGTAGCCTATCACGGCTAGATTTCCAAAGTCAGCCGTGATAGGCTACATAAATCGTCATGTAGCCTATCACGGGTGACTTTGGGAAAAAAAAAAGTGCGTATGCAAATGGCGGCGCCCGATGGGCACCGCCATTTGCATTCCTTATTTGGACAGGGGTAGTCTACGTAAAGATTTACGTAGGCTACGGCGAAAATAAGGGAACGCTATTTGCGTTGCCCTTATTTTCGCCATAGTCTATCTAAATCTCTACTTAGACTAGACGTGCCAAAATAAGGAACGCAAATAGCGGCGCCCATGGGGCGCCGCCATTTGTGTACACGCTTTTTTTTTCCAAAGTCACCCATGATAGGCTATGTGACGATTTACGTAGCCTATCATGGCTGACTTTGGAAATCTTGCCGTGATAGGCTACGCAAATTGTTACATAGCCTATCACGGGTGTGTGTTTTTTGTGTGTTTTTTTACTTTTTTTTTGTGGCTGGGGAGACGGGGCGCTCCTCCCTGGCCTGAATTTCGCCAGCGAGGGATGGGGCACCTCCCCCCCTCGCCTGAACTTCAGGGGGAGAACCGAAGCGCCTTCCCCCCACCACGAAGCAAGCTGCGGGACAAAGTAAGTCCCTTTCGTCCATCCCTAAGAAAACCCCATGGAACGTATCACAAGGCTAAAAGAGATGACACCGGAAGATGAGCCCCTCAGGTTGGAAGGTGTCCAATATACTACTGGGGAAGAGCAGAGCGAATTTCAAAGTAGCGCCAGAAAGAGTGAAGCGGCTGGGCCAAAGCCGAAAGGACACTCAGCTGCGGATGTGTCTGGCGGTGAAAAGAAAATCTGATGCTGTAAAGAACAATATTGTTTAGGACCCTGGAATGTCGAATCAATGAATCAAGGTAAGCTGGAGGTGGTCAAACATGAGATGGCAAGATTGAACATTGACATCTTGGGAATCAGCGAACTAAAATGGACAGGCATGGGTGAATTTAATTCAGGTGACCATCATATCTACTACTGTGGGCAAGAATCCCTTAGAAGAAACAGAGTAGCACTCATAGTCAACAAAAGGGTGGGAAAAGCAGTACTGGGGTACAATCTCAAAAATGACAGAATGATCTCAGTACGAATCCAAGGCAAACCATTCAACATCACAGTAATTCAAGTCTATGCCCTATGCCGAAGAAGCTGAGGTTGATCAGTTCGATGAAGACCTACAACACCTTCTAGAACTAACACCAAAAAAAGATGTCCTCTTCATCATAGGGGATTGGAATGCTAAAGGAGGAAGTCAAGAAATCACCGGGATAACAGGCAAGCATGGCCTTGGTGTACAAAATGAAGCAGGACAAAGGCTAATAAAGTTTTGCCAAGAGAACACACTGATCATAGCAAACACTCTTTTCCAACAGCACAAGAGGCGACTCTACACATGGACATCACCAGATGGTCAATATCGAAATCAGATTGATTATGTCCTTTGCAGCCAAAGATGGAGAAGCTCCATACAGTCAGTAAAAACAAGACCTGGAACTGACTGTGGCTCAGATCATGAGCTTCTTGTTGCAAAATTTCACCTTAAATTGAAGAACGTAGGGAAAACCACTAAACCATTCAGTTATGACCTAAATCATATCCCTTCTGAATATACAGTGGAGGTGAGGAATAGATTTCAGGGATTAGACCTGATAGACAGAGTGCCTGAGGAATGATGGACGGAGGTCCGTAACATTGTTCAGGAGGCGGCAACGAAATCCATCCCAAAGAAAAAGAAATGCAAGAAAGCCAAGTGGCTGTCTGATGAGGCTTTACAAGTAGCTCACGGAAGAAGGGAAGCGAAAAGCAAGGCAGAAAGGGGAAGATATACCCAACTGAATGCAGAGTTCCAGAGAATAGCAAGGAGAGACAAGAAGGCCTTCTTAAATGAACAATGCAAAGAAATCGAGGAAAACTATAGAATGGGGAAGACTAGAGATCTTTTCAAGAAAATTGGAGATCTCAAGGGAATGTTTTGTGCAAAGATGGGCATGATAAAGGACAAAGAAGGCAGGGACCTCACAGAAGCAGATGAGATTAAGAAGAGGTGGAAAGAATACACAGAAGAACTATACAGGGAAGATCTTAATGTCCCTGATAGCCATGATAGTGCACTCACTGAACTTGAGCCGGACACTCTAGAGAGTGAAGTCAAGTGGGCCTTAGGAAGCATTAGTAACAACAAAGCTAGCAGACATGACAGTCTTCCAGCTGAGCTATTTAAAATCCTAAAAGATGATGCTGTTAAAGTGCTGCACTCAATATGTCAACAAATTTGGAACACTCATCAGTGGCCACAAGACTGGAAAAGGTCAGTTTACATTCCAATTCCAAAGAAGGGCAACGCCAAAGAGTGTTCAAACTACCGTACAATTGCGTTCATTTCACATGCCAGCAAGGTGATGCTCAAAATCCTACAAGCTAGGCTTCAGCAGTATGAGAACCGAGAACTACCGGAAGTACAAGTGGGGTTTCGAAGAGGCAGAGGAACTAGAGCTCAAATCACCAACTTCTGCTGGATCATGGACAAAGCAAGATAATTCCAGAAAAATGTCTATTTCTGCTTCATTGACTACACTAAAGCCTTTGATTGTGTGGATCACAACAAACTGTGGCAAATTCTGAAAGAGATGGGGGGTACCAGACCACCTTACCTGTCTCCTGAGAAACCTGTACGAGGGTCAAGAAGCAACAGTAAGAACCAGACATGGAACAACCCATTGGTTCAAAATTGGGAAAGGAGTACGACAAAGCTGCATATTGTCGCCCTGCTTATTTAACTTATATGCAGAGTACATCATGAGAAACGCTGGGTTGGATGAATCACAGGTCGGGATTAAGATTGCTGGGAGAATTATCAATAACCTCAGATACGCAGATGATACCACCCTAATGGCAGAAAGTGAAGAGGATCTCAAGAGCCTTTTGTTGAGGGTGAAAGAGGAGAGTGCAAAAGCTGGTTTGAAACTCAACATTAAAAAAACTAAGATCATGGCATCTGGCCCCATCACTCCCTGGCATATAGAAGGGGAAGAAATGGAAGCAGTGACAGATTTTACTTTCTTGGGCTCCAAGATCACCGCAGACGGTGACTGTAGCCCTGAAATTAAAAGACGCTTGCTCCTGGGAGGAAAGCTATGGCCAACCTAGACAGCATAGTAAGAAGCAGAGACATCACCTTGCCGACAAAGGTCCGTCTAATCAAAGCTATGGTTTTCCCAGTAGTAATGTATGGCTGTGAGAGCTGGACTATAAGGAAGGCTGAGCGCCGAAGAATTGATGCTTTCAAACTGTGGTGCTGGAGAAGTCTCTTGAGAGTCCCCTGGACTGCAAGGAGATCCAATCAGTCCATCCTAAAGGAAATCAACCCTGAGTGCTCATTGGAAGGACAGATACTGAAGCTGAAGCTTAAATATTTTGGCCACCTAATGCAAAGAGAAAACTCTCTGGAAAAGACCCTGATGCTGGGAAAGACTGAAGGCAAAAGGAGAAGAGGACGGCAGAGGATGAGATGGCTAGATAGCATCACTGATGCAATGACTATGGACTTGAGCAAGCTCCGGGAGAGAGTGCAGGACAGGAAGGCCTAGCGTGCTATTGTCCATGGGGTCACGAAGAGTCGGACATGACTGAACGACTGAACAACAACAATTCTAAACCACTAATTTAAATGGGATTTGTGCATAAGAACCTTTTGGAAGATGCCACCCTCTGTCTACAACACCTGTGCAAAAAACAGATCAGTCTCTTTGAATTTTAACTGAAAGAACGTGGAGGGTTGATCCACAAATTAAATATACATCAGTCCTTTCTTGTAGAAAGGTAGATTTGGAAGAAGCAGTTTGTATGTTTCTTTAATACATGTAGGAGCATCAAAAAAGGGCAAATTTCTTGGCTTGTGTTTACCACCATAAACAAGATATTTGAATGAAATTCTCATAGGTTCCATGGCAAAACTATTTCTCTCATCCACTTCCCCTTGTTCAAAAGGCAAGATCTGGATTTTTCTGGTTTCTCATTTCTGGTCTGTGTAATTGCTCAAATTTAACCCTTAATATTATTTACTACAATGACAGAATTAAACAAAAGCCAGACATGAAATTGGCATAATCAGAATTTGCACCATCTTTTCATTTGTTATTACACTGTTATCACAGTCTTGGGATTCTGTCATATAAATCAGATTAATTCCCTGCTCCCTCGCAGATGGCGGAAGCTGCTGCTTGAGGACAACAGAAACTGATCAATGGGCACTTTTGTTGAGGCAAGAAATCTTCTGCCCCAAGGCAATATACTTGGATGTTGCAAGTCATTTCCATGTGCGAGGGGTGAGGGCTAAAACTGTTTACTTGCTCTGACTGAAAATTGTGTGTTATTAAAGCAATAAATAAAATTAAAGCAATAAGGTAATAATCTATTAATAAAATATATATCTCAGACCCATGGAAAAATAGAATTAGATACTCTGTCCCCTTTAGTCTGCTTGTCTTCAGTCTTGGGATGAGATTTAGACTACTGTCTAGGTTTTGTGTGTTTTTCACCTTTGCACACTTTTTTTTTCTTTGCTCAACATGGGAAGTGCTAACATTTGCTGTTGATGGGAAACTGTTTTATGCATTACTTCTGGGATGTCATTCCTGCTTTCCCGTGGCCGGATTGCTCATCACACAGGCAACATGAGATAATTATCTGTGACAGGCAGATCATATGCATGGGACATGCGCACAGTAGCCCCGGCAGCCCCAGAGGCATGATGTGAGGCACTTTTGTGGTAAGATCGTATGTCATCCTCCTAACCCATCATGATCACAGAATGCAGATGCATGATATCTCTGCCACAGTGAAGTTGCAACTATGCTAGAGTTTACATCTAAGCTGGCTCTCAGGGAGATTCACCCCTCCTTCCGTGTTGGAACAACATGGGAGCTGATCCTACACTGAAGTGATTCTACTACCAACTGGGTAGTGCTGAATGTGCGGGCCTTTTCCCTTTGACTGGCACCCTCTCTCTCAGCTTGGAAAAGACCTGCAAGAATGTTCTCCATCTACTTGAGCGCATTAGTCACACACTCCTGCAGCATAGGAGCACTCTTACAGCAGCAGCTCCCACATTGACATGAAATTGGGAACTGTTGCTGCCATTAACCAATGGTCTCCAGACTTCCTACCTTCTGGGAATGCTTTCCAGATTGATCTGTCTTTTTGAGGAATCCTGGTGTGTCTGCTGTAGAACCCCTGCTCACTGCAGAGGAGGCTTTCTAGGAATCGAGGCACCAGCTATGGGGATGGCACGGGTGCCCAATTCCATCCTGGAGTCCAGCATCCCTGCCAAAGCCATGCCTTCCAAGCCCCTGCCCCTGCTCCACACACACACACACACACACTCACACACACACACACTGAGCCACTCACACTCACCTGGGACCCATCGTCGAGCACCGCAATCACTGTTTTGCAAAAAAATTGCGATCACAATATGCACATATACAGTTGTACACAAAATAGCATGTGAAAGGACCATTTAGGCAACATTACAGGTGTAAATGGTCCATTGATGCCTATAATCTTGCATATATCCGATAGTCACAGTGCCATTTTGTGTACAACTGTATGTGTGCATATCGCAATTGCCATTTTTTCCCAAAATGGCAATTGCAGAGCTCAACGATGGGTCCCAGGTGAGTGCAGGAGGCTCAAAGAGTGGTGGAGAATTCGAGCGCAGGTCCAGGGCTGTGCAAGCAGGGGCAGGGGCTGGGCAGGTGACCAGGGAACCTGGACCTCTGGGGTGCCCATCCATCCCTAACCAGCTCAGCCTTTTGAGCCTCACTATTTGCCCCATGCAACCTGAAATGTGCCCTTGTCAGAAGCTGCTGGATCTTTGCATAGGTACCCAGTGTGGTAGATCACTGAACTACAGGTGGCAGATTCTTTGTGAAGTATTTTCACATCCTGAACTGATGTCACCTACCAAGGCTGGACATTGGACCCTATTGGACAGGAAGGAGTATATAAGAGCTTCCTGCTCCAGTTGATCCTTGCTTCAGCAAAAGGGTCTTCCTCAGTTCTGTCCTGTCCCTATATCCTTGGTTATTCTTCAGTCCTGACTTGTGGCTTGCTGTTTGCCCCTGTCTCTTCGTTTGCCCTAACTAGTTTTTTGGTCCTGGCTTCTGCCTCCCATGTCATTCCTGCCTCCTTGTTTGTTCTTCGGTCCTAACTCCCGACTTACTCCTCAGCCCTATCTATTGGTTTGTTCTTAAGCTCTAATCCACTTGTTGGACTTGACTAGTGGCTTGTCCCATGGCTCCTGCCTTCTGGCTAAGTTGAGAATGCTGCCCACAGCCCATACCAGACAGTCCTTAATGTACTTTACACTCCCCTGTGATTGCACTTAATAGAATAAGATTGGTAATGGTGGACAAGCTGACTTTCAGGGGATTACTGATCTTCTTATCAATGAACCCCTGGTGACCCTTTGAGGAAGCCCATGGTTTCAGAAGCACTGCTATAGACTATCAAAGAGGCCAATGCCCATAGGAATGCTCAAGTTAGGCAAAAGTCATGCTGGAAAGTGTCTTTAGATTAGCTTTCTAGTTCTACTCTCATAAAATGCACTAACCATGATATTATATGTACACTGGAAAAATTTCTACACAATATTAAATGGTATTGTTACACAGTGATCCTATTAGGCAAGCATATACTGAAAAAGCAGATGGCAATATCTCAACCCTTTTTACAATGCCTACATATTTAAACTGTTTTCAAATGTAAATACTGCCTACGCATTTTACTACACAATAAAATACTTTGATGCAGCAATGAAAATGCAAATGTGCTTCAACATGTTATTAACAAAACAGTTTGGAATGGATAGGTACTACATTTTAGTCCAGTGTCTTCTGGAAGAGAGCACAGTGCTATCAAATTTAATTTGTATGTAAGTGGAAAATTGCCACGGAAGTCCAACATAGACATATTTGACTTAAAAAAGAAGAAATTTCTCAAAAATGAGGGTTTGTGTGAAAAGGATCTTAAAGGGGAAAGTCAAGATGGTTAAATCTGTCCTAAAACTTGGGGGTTACTCAAAACCACAATAACAGAAGCTCAGCTAGAATGTATATCACAGGTCAGGAAAGATAAGGTAAATCCAAGAGGTCATCAGCATGATTAACATGTCATTTCAAGGAAGCTATTAGAGAAAAGAAGGCTTTCTTCAGAAAAATGGCTCAAACAAGGAAAACAAAAAGGAACACAGACCTGTCAAAAGAAATGCAAGCAGACAATGAGAAATGCAAAATATGATTTTGACTTTTGAGGAGCGTATTGCTAATAACATTAATACCAACAATTACAAGTATTTAAGGGTGAAATCCTATGGCTGCTAGACAGTGTCTGGACAGCCATAGAATTTTTCGGTTTCTGGGAACCAAGCTCAGAGCCACCATCTATCCAATGCAGGGCAGACAGAGCACGGAGGGGACCCTCTCCTCTGTGCTCCAGCCACCCTGCATTTGTGGCTAGACAGAAGATTTCGGCTCTGATCTTGGTTCTCAGAAATCTGACTCCCCACCCCCTTTCCCCACTGCCTCGTAGGAGGCACAGGTCATCCCTGGCTCCTCGCTCAGAAGACCAGTGTGCAGTGGCCAAAAAAGGGGCATTCCTGGGGGCAGGGAGTGGACTGCGGAAGCACCATTATGACACTTCCTATGTGCCATCCAGCCTCCTGCCCACTCAGAGGCACCCCAGTTAGACAGCCAAAATCGGCTGTCTAGCTACACATGCAGGGTGGCTGGAGCACAGAGGAGAGGATCCCCTCCTTGTTTCGCCCACCCTGCATTGGATAGTCGGTTGCCTCCGAGTTCAGAGGCAGCCAGCTATCCCCATAGAATTGCACCCTAAATACATCAAAAGCAGGAAACCAGCTAGGGAGGTGATTAGGCCATTGGATGTCGAAGAGGTTAAAGGTTTGGTTTACATCTGTCTTCATTGCAGGAGATGTAGGCATATACCCATATCTGAACCAATATTTTCAGGAAGGGAATCTTAGTAACTGAAGAAAATAGTGGTGACAAGAGATGAAGTTCTAGATCTTACTAACAAATTGAAAACAAACAAAACACCCGGTCCAGATGGTATCCATCCAAGAATTCTTAAAGGACTCAAATATGAAAATGCTGATCTCCTAACAAAATATGTAATGTATCCTTAAAATTGTCCTCTGTGTACTAGAGGATTGGAAAGTGGCCAATCCAGCACCATTTTTTAAGAAGGGTTCCGGGGTGGGTGGGTAGAAACCAGGAAATTAGAAACTTGTTAACTTGTTGTCTTTTCCAGGTAAATTGGTGGAAATCATTACTAAAGATTGTTGTTGTTGTTGTTGTTCAGTCGTTCAGTCGTGTCCGACTCTTCGTGACCCCATGGACCATAGCACGCCAGGCCTTCCTGTCCTGCGCTCTCTCCCAGAGCGTGCTCAAGTTCATATTTATTGCATCCGTGATGCTATCTAGCCATCTCATCCTCTGCCGTCCCCTTCTCCTTTTGCCTTCAGTCTTTCCCAGCATCAGGGTCTTTTCCAGGGAGTTTTCTCTTCGCATTAGGTGGCCAAAATATTGGAGCTTCAGCTTCATTATCTGTCCTTCCAATGAGCACTCAGGGTTGATTTCCTTTAGGATGGACTGATTTGACCTCCTTGCAGTCCAGGGGACTCGTAAGAGTCTTCTCCAGCACCACAGTTCGAAAGCATCAATTCTTCGGCGCTCAGCCTTCCTTACAGTCCAGCTCTCACAGCCATACATTACTACTGGGAAAACCATAGCTTTGATTAGACGGACCTTTGTCGGCAAGGTGATGTCTCTGCTTCTTACTATGCTGTCTAGGTTGGCCATAGCTTTCCTCCCAAGGAGCAAGCGTCTTTTAATTTCAGGGCTACAGTCACCGTCTGCGGTGACCTTGGAGCCCAAGAAAGTAAAATCTGTCACTGCTTCCATTTCTTCCCCTTCTATATGCCAGGAAGTGATGGGGCCAGATGCCATGATCTTCGTTTTTTTAATGTTGAGTTTCAAACCAGCTTTTGCACTCTCCTCTTTCACCCTCAACAAGAGGCTCTTGAGATCCTCTTCGCTTTCTGCCATTAGGGTGGTATCGTCTGCATATCGGAGGTTGTTGATAATTCTCCCAGCAATCTTAATTCCGACCTCTGATTCATCCAACCCGGCATTTCTCATGATGTACTCTGCATATAAGTTAAATAAGCAGGGTGACAATATGCAGCCTTGTCGTACTCCTTTCCCAATTTTGAACCACTCGGTTGTTCCATGTCTGGTTCTTACTGTTGCTTCTTGACCCTCGTACAGGTTTCTCAGGAGACAGGTAAGGTGGTCTGGTACTCCCATCACTTTAAGAATTTGCCACAGTTTGTTGTGATCCACACAATCAAAGGCTTTAGCGTAGTCAATGAAGCAGAAATAGACGTTTTTCTGGAATTATCTTGCTTTCTCCATGATCCAGCGAATGTTGGCGATTTGATCTCTAGTTCCTCTGCCTCTTCGAAACCCAGCTTGTACTTCCAGTAGTTCTCGGTTCGCATACTGCTGAAGCCTAGCTTGTAAGATTTTGAGCATCACCTTGCTGGCATGTGAAATGAGCGCAATGGTGCGGTAGTTTGAACACTCTTTGGCGTTGCCCTTCTTTGGAATTGGAATGTAAACTGACCTTTTCCAGTCTTGTGGCCACTGTTGAGTGTTCCAGATTTGTTGGCATATTGAATGCAGCACTTTAACGGCATCATCTTTTAGGATTTTAAATAGCTCGGCTGGAATACTGTCATCTCCACTAGCTTTGTTGTTAGTAATGCTTCCTAAGGCCCACTTGACTTCACTCTCGAGGATGTCTGGCTCAAGTTCAGTGACCGCACTATCATGGCTATCAGGGACATTCAGATCTTTCCTGTATAGTTCTTCTGTGTATTCTTGCCACCTCTTCTTAATCTCATCTGCTTCTGTGAGGTCCCTGCCTTCTTTGTCCTTTATCATGCCCGTCTTTGCACAAAACGTTCCCTTGAGATCTCCAATTTTCTTGAAGAGATCTCTAGTCTTTCCCATTCTGTTGTTTTCCTCCATTTCCTTGCATTGTTCATTTAAGAAGGCCTTCTTGTCTCTCCTTGCTATTCTCTGGAACTCTGCATTCAGTTGGGTATATCTTCCCCTTTCTCCCTTGCTTTTCGCTTCCCTTCTTTCGTGAGCTACTTGTAAAGCCTCATCAGACAGCCACTTTGCTTTCTTGCATTTCTTTTTCTTTGGGATGGATTTCGTTGCTGCCTCCTGAACAATGTTACGGACCTCTGTCCATAGTTCCTCAGGCACTCTGTCTATCAGGTCTAATCCCTGAAATCTATTCCTCACCTCCACTGTATATTCGTCAGGGATATGATTTAGGTCATATCTGAACGGTTTAGTGGTTTTCCCGACGTTCTTCAATTTAATCCGAAATTTTGCAAGAAGCAGCTCATGATCTGAGCCACAGTCAGCTCCAGGTCTTGTTTTTACTGACTGTATGGAGCTTCTCCATCTTTGGCTGCAAAGGACATAATCAATCTGATTTCGATATTGACCATCTGGTGACGTCCATGTGTAGAGTCGCCTCTTGTGCTGTTGGAAAAGAGTGTTTGCTATGATCAGCATGTTCTCTTGGCAAAACTCTATTAGCTTTTGTCCTGCTTCATTTTGTACACCAAGGCCATGCCTGCCTGTTATCCCCGTGATTTCTTGACTTCCTACTTTAGCATTCCAATCCCCTATGATGAAGAGGACATCTTTTTTTGGTGTTAGTTCTAGAAGGTGTTGTAGGTCTTCATAGAACCGATCAACCTCAGCTTCTTCGGCCTCAGTGGTTGGGGCATAGACTTGAATGACTGTGATGTTGAATGGTTTGCCTTGGATTCGTACTGAGATCATTCTATCATTTTTAAGATTGTACCCCAATACTGCTTTTCCCACCCTTTTGTTGACTATGAGTGCTACTCCATTTCTTCTAAGGGATTCTTGCCCACAATAGTAGATATGATGGTCACCTGAATTAAATTCGCCCATGCCTTTCCATTTTAGTTCGCTGATTCCCAAGATGTCGATGTTCAATCTTGCCATCTCATGTTTGACCACCTCCAGCTTACCTTGATTCATTGATCTGACATTCCAGGTTCCTAAACGATATTGTTCTTTACAGCATCGGATTTTCTTTTCACCACCAGACACATCCACAGCTGAGTGTCCTTTCGGGTTTGGCCCAGCCGCTTCACTCTTTCTGGCGCTACTTGGAAATATCCTCTGCTCTTCCCCAGTAGCATATTGGACACCCTCCGACCTGAGGGGCTCATCTTCCGGCGTCATCTCTTTTAGCCTTGTGATACATTCCATGGGGTTTTCTTGGCAAGAATACTGGAGTGGGTTGCCATTTCCTTCTCCAGTGGACCACATTTTGTCAGAACTCTCTGCCATGACCTGTCCGTCTTGGGTGGCCCTGCACGGCATAGCTTATGGCTTCACTGAGTTACGCAAGCCCCTTCGCCACAACAAGGCAGTGATCCATGAAGGGGATTACTAAAGATTATCAAAGATTACTAAAGATTATCAAGCTATTAACAGTGCCAGAACAGCAATCCCAATCAGGATTTGCCTCCCCCCATTACTCCAAAGCACCCTATCCCATCTATGTGTATGTATGTGTGTGCATATACTGTATGTGATTGTGGCTCTGGGACTGGTTATTTTTAAATTGTTCATAAATCATGTCAAGCTAGGAGTGAGCAGTGAGGTGGCCAAATTTGTGGATGACACCAAATTATTTAGGGAAGAACATAAAGGAAAGCAAATTATCTCTCCAATCTAGGGGAATAGTTATTACAGTGGCAAATGCACTTCAATGTAAGCTAGTGTAAAGTTATGCAAACTGGGAAAAAATCCTAATTTCACATAGGGATGGGTGAACTCACCTCAGCCCGCCTTGCGCACTGCTCGCCAGACACTGGCAAACTCCTGGGCAGTTTGTGGGTGCACAGTGAGCAGCGGATGGTATCCTGCTCCTTGGCTGAGCTGCCATTTTGCAGAAAATGGCAGCTAGGCCTTTTCCATAAAGGCCAATTTTACATAAATAGTGGCCTTAAAGAGGCCCATTTATGCAACATTATAGATGTAAATGGTCTATTTAGACCAGTCATACCTGTAATGTTGCATAAATGGGCCTCTTTATGGTGGCATTTACATAAAATTAGGGATGTTGGAGAAATCTGCCATGGACTCCAGTGAGGCCAGATTCTTTGGAATCTGCCCCCCCCCAGAGTCCGTGGCGGAACGGCCTCCCCCCCCACTGCCACCCCCCAAAATTCCCCCAGAACGGACCTACCTGGTGGCAGATGCGGCGGCGGCGGATGCGGCGGATGTGGCGGCGGCTTCAGCTCATCTTCCAGCCACTGCCAGGCTGCTGTGGCTGCAAATGGCAGCCGTCGTAGTGGCTACCATTTGCATGTCTGCATTAGGCCATGCTATGCCATTTGCGCCCCTGCTCTTTGCCGTGATAGGCTACGTAAATACTTACATAGCCTATCACAGCCTAATGAAAGGACGCAAATGGCAGCCACAGCAGCCCGGCAGCAGCCGGAAGTCTGGCTGCAGCCGGCCCTGGCCAGTGGCTCCACGGCCTTGCCACAGAGCAGAGCTGACTGGGGAGGATTCGGGGAGGAGGGACGGATCACCTCCCCCCCACCGCGGATGCCCCGGACCAGAACCGAGTGAGTAATCCGCCCATCCCTACATAAAATAGGGACTTTCTGGAAAAGGCCGAGCCACCATTTTGTGCAGAATGGAGGCTTGAAGGAGAAGCAGGGACCACCATGCTTGTCTGACTTGGCACATGCTAAGTTGTGCAAGCGCAGGGGTCTGTGGACTGGCATCCGGGGTCCAAGACTGTGAGTAATCGCCAAGTCTTGAGCCCCAACCAGATGCCCACAACATCCCTAGTTTCACATATTTGCTAACGGGGTCTCAGCTGGTAGTGAATGACCAGGAAAGGGATCTTGGATGTGTGGCGGATAGTTCAATTAAACATCAACCCAGAGTGCACCTACTGTCAAAAATACAAATTCCATGCTAGGGATCATTGGGAAAGAAATAAAAAATAAATCTGCCACTATCATAATGACTTTATAAAAAGATCTATGGCACAACTACACTTAGAAGCCTGTGCAGAGTTCTGGTCACCAAACCGCAAAAAGGATATTGTAGAGCTGGATAAAGTGAAGAACAGGGGCAACCACCATGATAAAGGGCCGGAGAAGCTTCCTTACAAGGAAAGATTATGATATGTGGGGCTTTTTAGCTTAGGAATAAAGGTAAGGGTATTTAAATGTTCACTGATGCAATGAATATGGACTTGAGCATGCTCTGGGAGAGAGCACAGGACAGGAAGGCCTGGCGTGCTATGGTCCATGGGGTCACGAAGAGTCGGAGACAACTGAACGACTGAACAACAACAAAATTTAAATGTTAGAGGTATTTAAATTACGCATGGTTTGGAGAAAGTAGATAGGGAGAGAAACCTCTCCCTTTCTCATAATACTAGAACTGGGGATGATCCAATGAAGCTGATTGGTGGGAGATTAGGAGAGATAAAATGAAATACTTCTTCACATACAGCACGCTTCAGCCATGGAATTTGCTACACAAGAATAGTAGCACTTTGTGCATAGCACAAAAACCACTGCAACTATTTTTCTGACATTTGGCAGGTATAATCCCCTCCTAAGGGGATACTATGCCTGCAAATGCCATCCACAGCTGACAAACAGAAACAATGTTATCACCAGTTTTTTTATTTCCTGTGGTACTCAATGGGAGGTTTGAAACCTTGGATTCTCGAATCTTGATTTGGGTTCAGTACCTGAGTTGAGAGAGACAGCTTCCAAATTCTAAGCAAAATTAGGCCATTTTCTGAAGCACCAAATCAGAGTCTAGATTGAGTGCTATGTAGCAAAGCAGGTTTCGGGAAGATGGGAAACCTCAGGGAACAAAAGATATATTTTTCTATTTTTCCCATCCTGAAACAAACTCCTCTTTTCTCTGGCTTCAAAGTTTGAGTACTGCTGTTTGTAGTACCTCAAACAATACTAAGGGTCCTGTTCCAAGACTAGTTGGTGCTCTGAATATAAGCACTCCTCTTAGATTCCCAGAAGGAAGAAAAACATCCAGCTTCCATCTCAGCATACTGAACCATGTTAAGTAACCATTTCCCCCATTGTGTCATGGCTGGGGTCACGTGCATGTCCAATCAATAATAGACTCTGTTCTCTATATTATTATTATTATTATTATTATTATTATTATTATAGACCCCATTCTCTGTGGTAAGTCAGAACTTTGTGGTTTTCTGAATGCATGATTATGTCCTTGAGCAGACATCCTCCTCCAGGTACCCCACCATATGAAGCATGATGGAGGGCTACCAGGAAAATGACCTCCTTGGTAGTGGGGGTCCAACTGTGGAATGTTCCCCTCAGAAAAGCTTGTCTGGAACTTACTTTGTTGACACTTTGATTCATTTTAGCACCAAGCAAAGACCTTTTCTCAGGTTTTTAAAATTCAGTCTGTTTTATCACTGCTGATGATTTTTCACTGCTCCTTTGTAGAATGGTCTGCTGTTACATTGTTTTATATGTTTTAAATGTTTTTTTCTTTTTTTATTTCTGCTCTGGGAATTGTATGAACAGTGGGACAGAAATACCTATAATTAATAAACAGTATGACAACCTCTGCATATTGAATTGCATTGCAGGCCTTTTTTTTTAATCATTTACAGAATGGTTGCTTAAGCAAAGTTGCTATGTGGCTGACTCCAACCCCATCAATAAATAACTAAATATTTTCATCACATGAATAGTCCATCTTACTTGGATATTCCCACACCAGTATTCCCCTTCCATTGTGGCCACTTTGGGAAGTACTATAAGATATGAGCTACCCAATATGACATGGCTGCCAGCCAAGAGGGTGTTGCTTTGTGGTGGTAAACATCCATCAAAGGAAACACATGAGATGTTAAAAAAAAAATGCCCTGGTACTTCCTCACACTTGCGTCCATTATGATGTTCATTGGATGTTACAGTGTCAGAACCAGGCCAATGTCATGGGAGGAAAATCTAACCAATTTGATTAATTTTGAGTCACCTAAGCCAGAGCAAAGCTAAGCAAACAAAACTAAAATATGCAGTAACAGAGCATATCTATGGTCCCTGGAACCATAGAATGGTGTGTATTACACACACACACACACACACCAGGCTGCAGACACAGCTACAACCTCAGGGGGGAATCCATGAGGAGATTTCCAATGCCCACCCCTCCCATTCACCATGGAAAGCTCTGTGGTAGCTCCTCTTCCAAGGTCACTGTTGTGAAGGTTGGGGTGGGAGGAAAAGGGACATGATGGCAGATGGCTGGACACAGAGAGTGGAGGGGAGGAGAGAGATGCAGATCTGCTAGATTGAAAAGCCTCTCTGTCACCCATCCTGCCTATAGCAACATAAGTCAGTGAGACAGGCTGAGAGACCCATCTAGAAGAAAATTATTTTTAAGGTGCAACGGGAGGCAGAAATGCCTCTTCTCTGTCATTCCACCTGCCTTGCCTGCCTGGCTCTTGCTGGCAGGGCTTTGGATGGGAGGAACCCTCCATCTAAATATTTATTTATGTATTTATTATTAGCATGTATGTACCACCTTATCTCTGGACTATAAGGAAGGCTGAGCGCTGAAGAATTGATGCTTTCGAACTGTGGTTCTGGAGAAGACTCTTACGAGTCCCCTGGACTGCAAGGAGGTCAAATCAGTCCATCCTAAAGGAAATCAACCCTGAGTGCTCATTGGAAGGACAGATACTGAAGCTGAAGTTCAAATATTTTGACCACCTAATGCAAAGAGAAAACTCTCTGGAAAAGACCCTGATGCTGGGAAAGACTGAAGGCAAAAGGAGAAGGGGACGGCAGAGGATGATGGCTAGATAGCATCACTGATGCAATGAATATGAACTTGAGCACACTCCGGGAGAGAGCCGAGGACAGGAAGGCCTGGCGTGCTATGGTCCATGGGGTCACGAAGAGTCGGACACAACTTAACGACTGAACAACAACAACAACAACCTTATCTGCTAAAAAGCCATCCAGCTGCTGTGCAATTTAAGACAAAACCTTGCAACAATAAAAACAAGAAAGTTAAAAACAGTAAAAAAGAAAAAAAAACCCACATATTTTAAAAGGCTAAATTTTACACCCTTTCTAAAGGCCAAGTGAATGGGAGACAGTCATACTTCGTGAGGGAGAACATTCCATAGTCTGCGGGCAACACAGGGGAAAGCCCTTTTTTGCATTCCCAACAAATGGTTCTCTCCTGCGGATTTAATACTCAGGCAGGTTCATAGCAAGGCAGGCAATCCCTTAAAAACCATCAACGCAGGAGGATGACTTTCCAAGAAATGACAGTCATGGTGAGTGAGAAATCCCATGCAGCAAAAGAAGAATAAGGAGTAGTAGTACAGGAAGAAGTCTTTGTAATAAATTTATATTTTGAAGTACAAGGTCTCTGTCACTACTTTGTTCTCAAGTCTTCTGGAAAAATTCTAGAACAAAGTCTAAGAAAAGTCCAGGTGGTTTGCTTTGCTGAAAATGGACTTTTCAGTCTACTTAATTTGAATAAGGCATACACTACACTTTATTGGGCTTATCTTCAATTTATTTCACAAAATGAAAGCGTTTAAAGAGCATTCAGCCATCCTTCAATTTTCAGCTGTTTTAAATTGTACAGGTACGGTCATCTGCATTTTCATTCACCCTACACCAAGTTAATAGTCTACTTTGCAGAGTTCATTTCCTGAACATTGAGGGAGCCAAAATAGTTTTTAGAAGCAGAGCAACGTTATGTCACCTGATATTCTTTTCTTTCTTAAAGAGAAAAAGGAGGTATCATTGGCATTAGAAGATTGCCATACAGACTGTATATCAACAAACACCTGCATATACTTAAACTGCTTATTAAACTACATAAGAGTGTTGGGATAGCCAACATTTCATGGAACACTAGTTCCTTAGACATCAACCATACCAATTTGGCAGTCTTATGTTGCAATCCTCAACACACATACTAGAGAGTAAATCCACTGAACAGAGTGGAGCTTCAGAGTAAACATGAATAGGACTGCACTGTACAGACAGTTGTATATTATATTTTTTTGTGATATCTCCTATCCGCCTTCAGCTGTGACTGACTATAAAGGTTGAATGGGTTTCTTTAAGAGACCATTCAGAATTAGAAAAATGTTTTATAGATCTCCAAATTGAATTTGAAGAAGAAAAGAAAATTAACCAGTTTTCCTCAATTTCATTTTTGAGGCTTAGTTACAGATCCATGTTTTCCTCCAGTGTGACTAATCTTCATTTTAATAAATACAAAAATACCCATGTGAAAGTTGAAATGTAATGCTGTTGTTGATTAAAAAGTTAAGAGCTAATCCTTAGGTAACTGGTTTGATGGCAAAAGATGCCTAGATTACAAATGTTACTAAAGTATCAATCTAAACAGAATCTGAATGCATTAATTTTGCAACATAAGGCTTACATTTTACCCACCGGGATGGTAAGATTTTACTTCTCCATCATCTGTGGGAATTCTGCAGGTGTTAAATTAGCCACAGAAAAGTTTCCCCATTGTTCCCAGAATGATGTAGAAGCATACTGAGAATTACAATAGAAACATACTGAGAATTAAAATTTAAGGGGAAGTTAATTAAAAAAATGAATGTAAGAGCCACAGACTTCAAACAAAAGACTTTTCCCTAGATCAAGCTAAGTTCTTGACTGCATGCATAATTTCACACAGATCAGAATTTAACTTGCTGTGCTTTGCTTCTTTAATAAAAGAGTTTACCCCCCAGCAATTGAGCTAGTCAAATGTGTCCCATAAAACCACAAAACGAAACACGTTTCTGGATCCAAAATGTTTTGAGACATAGTGTTTTCTCACACTGAGAAATAAAGAACTAGGGTTTAGCATGATCTGTGAAACATGTCAAATTCTCTGTTCAAAATTGAACAGTTTTCCAAATAGCAATTCAAACGTTAAAAAAAAAAAATCCATTTTTGTTTGGTTTCTAAAAGCAAGAGTGATTGTGCTTCAGCCATGTAAATATACATTTGAGGCCAGTCTCAAATGTACCATTCCTGGCTAAGGTGATCAAGAAGGTGTTGCAGCTCCAGATACATCTGAATGATAACGAGCATGTGGACCTTTTTCAATTAAGTTTTTGCCCAGCTGATGGGACTCAGACTACTTTGCTTGCCTTTCTGGATGACCTACACAGGGATCTGGATGGGAGGAATGTGACCCTCTTAGTTCACCTGGACTATCTGGTGGCTTTCAGTACCACCAACCATGCTATCCTCTGGTGACCAGCCTTGGGGCTGTGGTTTTGCAATGGTCTTGGTCCTTTCTGTCAGGTAGAGTCTAGAAGGTAATTTGGGGAGTATTGCTGTTCAACTCCATGGCCATTGGCCTATGGCAGGACTAGCCAGGGAGCTACCCATGGGCACCAATGCACCCCTGGACACCTTTATTGGCACCCGCCAAAGTTCCCTAGACCTCCCACATTCACACACACACACACACACATTTTCTTACCAACAGCTGGGATTGATATGAATATGCTGGGGTTCAACCTCCACTTGTGGGACTGTATTCTGCCTCCTTTCAGATCCTGGTCCAGCCAAGTGCCTCCCCACTCCCAGCTCCTACATCTGTGGGAGCTGGGACATAAAACCCAGGCTCCGGCGGGGGCAGGACCACCGCCGGTGGAAGTTGCCGCCAAAGGTGGCAACACCAAAGGGGGTCACCCCTTTGGGGAAGCCACTTCAGGGGAACCTGAGGGCAAGGGCCTGTCCTCTTGCTTGAAAGGAGGGAGGGGGACTGCTTGCCTCAGTATGGCCTGCAGGACTGCCTGCACTAGAGATGTGTTTGTTTGTTTTTAAAGATGGGGGGAGGTGTTGGGAGCCAGGGAGTGGCCATTACTACAGGGTTCTACAGGGAAGAGGTAGATATGGAGGGGGCAGACAGTCACATTCTAAAGACAGAGTGTATAACAATAGAGCGCTGACTGTCCCCAATTTGTCCCCCAACTCAAATAACCTGGGTGGCCCTGGCAACAGACCCCCTGGGTTGAAACTGCTACTGCTGAAAGCCAGGTCAGTGAGTGATAAAACAACTGCTATCCAGGACTTGATCCTGAATGAGCACACAGACCTGGCCTGTATTACAGAGACCAGGTTGGATGAAGGGGGAGGGGTCATCTCTCTCAGCATTGCCCTCCAGGGTTCTCTGTCCAGCAGCAGGCAAGAAGTGGGGAGTGGGGAGGTGGAGTGGCAGTAGTCTATCAGGATTAAATCCCCCTCACCAGGGCCCTATCCCACACTCTGCTGGGTTCGAGTGTGTGTATTTGAAGGTGGGTGCACGGGACAGAATAGGGATTCTGTTGATGTACCATCTACCGCAATGCGATGCTCAACAGTCTCCCTTCCTGAGCTAGCCAGGTTAGTCTTGGGGTTGGTACTGGAGACCCTTCGGCTTGTTGTGCTGGGGGATTTCAACATCCATGCTGAGGCTGCCCTTTCAGGATCGGCTCAGGACTTCATGTCTGCCATGGCAACCATGGATCTGTCCCAAAAGGTATCTGTCCCTACCCATGCTGCTGGGCACACTCTGGACCTTAGGGATGTACGAAAGTCACTTACCTTTTCGAAGGGTAACATTCATGGGGGGGGAGGTGCTCCATCCCTCCCCCCGAAATTCTGGCCAGGGGGGAGGCGCTCCATCCCTCCCCCCTGAAATTCTGGCCAGCTGGCTCCGCTCCGCAGGGATTCTGCGGAGCTGCCGGCCGGCTCCGCCAGTG
The DNA here is from genome assembly GCF_057233095.1 of Heloderma suspectum. Classification (NCBI taxonomy): domain Eukaryota; kingdom Metazoa; phylum Chordata; class Lepidosauria; order Squamata; family Helodermatidae; genus Heloderma; species Heloderma suspectum. Next base: position 52,463,603 of record NC_139460.1, on the reverse strand, counting down.
GCTGGACATCCAGCCGCTGGCTAGCAGGGATGCAAATGGCAGTGGCCATAGCCGCCGCCATTTGCGTCCCTGCAGTCAGCCATGATAGACTACGTAAATGTTTATGTAGCCTATCACGGCTGATTAAAAAACAACAACGCACGTACGCAAATGGCGGTGCCCATGGGCGCCGCCATTTGCGTTCCTTATTTTGGCACGTCTTAGTCTACGTAAACATTTATGTAGACTAAGACGGCGAAAATAAGGGGAACGCAAATAGCGTAGTGTCTACGCTATTTGCGTTCCCCTTATTTTCGCCGTCTTAGTCTACGTAAATGTTTACGTAGACTAAGACGTGCCAAAATAAGGAACGCAAATGGCGGCGTCCATGGGCACCGCCATTTGCGTACGCGCGTTGTTGTTTTTTAATCAGCCGTGATAGGCTACATAAACATTTACGTAGCCTATCATGGTGTTTTTAAAAAATCTAGCCATGATAGGCTACGTAAATCTTTACGTAGCCTATCACTTTTTTTTTTTTTTTTACTGGAAACGGTGGCAGCGGCAGCCGGTCAGAGGACCGGCCGCCACAGCCGCCACCGCCGAACCACCGCCGAACCACTGCCGGAGCCGCCGCCGCCAGGAAGATCCGCCCAAGGTAAGTCCCGTCCCGGGGGAGGCGGGGGGCAGACCGTTCCACCACCGATTTTGGGGGGCCGAATGCACTGCATTCGGCCTCCCCGAGATTCGTGGTGAAATTCTCTGACATCCCTACTGGACCTTTTTTTCTGTGCTGGATGGGGTGATAGTGATCTGAGACTGGAGGAACTCTCTAGAGTTCTGTTGTCATGGACAGATCACTACCTGGTGAGGTTTAGACTTGCTGGAACTTGGAAACTCTGCAGGGGTGGAGGGTCGATTAAGATGGTCTGCTCCAGGAGGCTGATGGACCCGAATGGTTTCCTGACAGATCTTGGGGATTTTGTTGCCTCGGCAGTAGAGATGTATGAAAGTGACTTACCTTTTCGCAGATTCTGTTCATGGTGGGTGGGGAGGCGTTCCGTCCCACCCCCCAGAATCCTTGACGAGGGGGGAGGTGATCCGTTCCTCCCCCCTGGAATCCTCGACGGCTGGCTGTGCTCTGCGGCAGCTCTGAAGAGCAGCCGGCCAGGCCCAGGCCAGGGCTGTCCGCAGCCAGATTTCCGGCCGCGGAGGGCTCTGGGTAAGAACAATAACAAAACGCATACGCAAATGGCGGCGGCTATGGCCGCCGCCATTTGCATTCCTTATTTTTTGCCGTCTTAGTCTACATCAATATTTACGTAGACTAAGACGGCGAAAAATAAGGAACACAAATGGTGGCGGCCCTAGCTGCCATTTGCGTATGCATTTGTTTTTTTTAAAATCCAGATGTGATAGGCTACATAAGTCTTTATGTAGCCTATCACGTCTATGGGGGGGGGAGACACAGACTGCAAATGGCAGCAGCCGTTCAGAAGACTAGCCGCCACCGCCGAAGCTGCCGCTGGAGCCGCCGCCGTCCAGAACATCTGCCCCAGGTAAGTGTCATCCCGGGGGAGATCCGTGGGGGGGCAGGCCCTTCCGCAATGGATTTCGGGGGGCCGAATGCACTGGCATTCTGTGATCCGTCACAGAATGTGACTGTGATCCATCACGGAATTCTCTGACATCCCTACTCGGCAGATGATTCTGTCAAAGCCCTGGCCGATCTCTGGAATGGAGAACTGACCAGGACTGTGGACACAATCACTCCTGAGTGTCCTCTCTCACAAAGTGGAGCCACACCAGCACCCTGGTTTTCTAGGGAGCTGATGTGGTGATGAAACGAATGAGAAGACAACTAGAGTGACATGGGCAGTAAACTCAGAGTGAATCTGATCAAACATGGGCTAGAGCGTATTTGAAGGCTACTCTGTGGCAATATGGGAAGCAAAAACTTTTTTCTCTCTACTGCTATTACGTCTGCAAAGAGCCTTCTGGCAGAGCGGGGGTCAGGGGTCTTTTACACACCAGCCCACAAGAGGATAATGTAAACCTCTCGACAGCCCACTGTGAACAATTTGCTCAGCACTTTGCAGACAAAATCACTCGGATCCACTCTGACTCGGGCACTATAGTTGATCAGACCCAGTGGATGTAACTTTGGCCCCTGCTTGTTCAGTGTTATTGGATACTTTTAAATTTGTACAGCCTGAGGATGTGGACAGGATCTAGGGATGTACGAAAGTCACTTACCTTTCGTGGATTATGTTGATGGTGGGGGGGAGACGTTCCGTCCCTCCCCCCGGAATCCTGGATGGGGGGGGAGGCGATCCGTTCCTCCCCCCCAGAATCCTCCGCAGCTAGCTGTGCTCCGGAGCAGCTCCACGGAGCAGCCAGCCAGGCTCAGCCAGGCCAGAGCTGTCCGCAGCCAGATTTCTGGCCACGGAGGGCTCTGGGAAAAAACAAAACAAAACCGCGTACACAAATGGCGGCAGCTACGGCCGCCACCATTTGCATTCCTTATTTTTGCCATCTTAATCTATGTAAATATTTACGTAGACTAAGGCGGCGAAAATAAGGGGAACGCAAATAGCGTAGCGGACGCTATTTGCGTTCCCCTTATTTTCGCCGTCTTAGTCTACGTAATTATTTACATAGACTAACACTGCCCAAAATAAGGAACGCAAATGGCGGCGGCTGTAGCCGCCGCCATTTGTGTGTGCCTTTTTTTTTTTTACCCAGATGTTTTAGGCTACGTAAAAACTTACATAGCCTATCACGTTTATGTAAAAAACAACAACAACAACAACTGCAAATGGCGGCAGCGGCAGCCGGTCGGAAGACCAGCCGCTGTCACCACCACCACCGAAGCCACCGCCTGAGCCGCCACCGCCCAGAAGATCCACCTCAGGTAAGTCTCGTCCCGGGGGGGATCCGCAGGGGGGTAGGGGGGTGGCAGGCCATTCCGCCACAGATTTCAAGGGGCTGAATGCACTGGCATTTGGCCTCACCGAGATCCATGGTGGAATTCTCTGCCATCCCTAACAGGATCTTGGGATGTGGACAGGATCTTAGGAGAGGTGAGAGCCACCACGTGTGTTCTAGATTCTTGCCCTTCCTGGTTCATAAACGAAGCCAGAGGTGGACTGATCAAAGCAAGGGGAGTGGTTAATACCTCCCTTAGGCAAAGCAGAGTTCCAGCCTTTGTTTTTTAAAAAAGCCCTCTCTGAACCCCACCATATTGGATAATTATCAGCCAGTCTCCAGTATTCCATTTCTGGGCAAGATATTGGAGTGTGTTGTGGCCTCCCAACTCCAGGGATTCCTGGATGAGACAGATGATCTAGATCCATTTCAGTCTGGTTTCAGACCCAGTTATGGGACAGAAACAGCTTTGGTCACCTTGGTGGATGAGCTACTCCAGGAACTAGACAGGGGGAGTGTGTCCCTGTTGGTTCTTATGGAACTCTCAGAGACTTCTGATACCATCGACCATGGTATCCTTCTGGGCCGCCTCGCTGGGATGGGACTTGGAGGCACTGTTTTACACCTTGAGTCCCAGTATTGGGGAAAAGGCAGGATATAAATATCAATATCATCATCATCATCATCATATGCTGATGCTGAAAACTGTGGATTCAAAGACGTTGTTTAGCATGGTGTGGCTCAGACCCCACTTCTGCCTTATACCACTCTTTTGGGGCAGGTTACATGTCCTTTGCCATGCCTCCAATGGCAGCCATTATGTGGTAGTGCCCAGGACAATTTCTCAAATTGCTAACTGTGCCCATGCCATAAAGTTTGCCAACTCCTGGCTGATTGTGTCCCATGGGGTTCTCTCTTGTCTCCCATGTTACTTAACTTTTACATGAAATACCAGCGTGGGCAGTCATTTGGAGCTCTGCACAGAATCCAGCAGGATGCTTACACCCTGCCAATTCCTTTCCACCCTGCTGATTCCCTTCTGCAAGCAGTGGGTCCTGCCAATTCCATTGTGCAAGTGGGACCCACTGCTTGTGCCAGGGAGATTTAGCACTTCCAAGCAGAAGCCCCAGAATAAGCAGAAACACTTGTTCCTGGAAGGAGCCAGGTCCCCAGAGATCCCTTATTAGGGATGGTGGAGAATTCCGCCACAGATTTCAGTGAGGCCGAATGCACTGGCATTTGGCCCCCCGAAATCTGTGGTGGAACGGCCTGTCCCCCCACCCCCCCACAGATTCCCCCACGGATTCCCCCCAGGACGAGGCTTACCTGGGGTGGATGTTCCAGACAGCAGCAGCTCCAGCAGCGGCTTCGGCAGCAGCAGTGGCGACTGGTCTTTCGACCGGCTGCCATGCCCGCCATTTGCATTCTGGTCTTTGCCATGATAGGCTACATAAGTATTTACGTAGCCTATCACGGCAAGCCAAGAAAAAAAAACAGCGTACGCAAATGGCGGCGGCTACAGCGGTTGCCATTTGCGTTCCCTATTTTTCGCCATTTTATCCTACGTAATTTACATAGGCAATTACGGCAAAAAAAAGGGAACCATAAATAGCGTAGTGGGTGCTATTTGCATTCTTTTTCTTTCGCTGTTTTATGCTACGTAAATATTTTGTTGTTGTTTATTTGGTCAGTCACTTCTGACTCTTCGTGACTTCATGGACCAGCCCACGCCAGAGCTTCCTATCGGCCGTCGCCACCCCCAACTCCCCCGGGATGGGACTTACCGTGGCCGAATGTCCCTCTCGGTGGTGGGTCCTGGCGGCGGTTCGGCGGCGGTTCGGCGGGGGTGGGGGCAGCGACCGGTCTCCCGACCTGCTGCCACCGCCGCCATTGCAAAAAAAAAAAGTGTGGTAAAAAAAAAAACACCCGAGATAGGCTACGTAACGATTTACATAGCCTATCACAGATAGATTTCCAAAGTCAGCCATGATAGGCTACGTAAATCGTCATGTAGCCTATCACAGCTGACTTTGAAAAAAAAAAAGCACGTACGCAAATGGCGGTGGCCCATGGGCATCACCATTTGCGTTCCTTATTTTGGCATGTCTAGTCTACGTAAACATTTATGTAGACTACGGCGAAAATAAGGGAACGCTATTTGCTTTGCCCTTATTTTCGCCGTAGTCTACGTAAATCTTTACGTAGACTAGACGTGCCAAAATAAGGAATGCAAATGGCAGTACACATGGGAGCCGCCATTTGCATACGCGCTTTTTTTTTTTCAAAGTCACCTGTGATAGGCTACGTGACGATTTACATAGCCTATCACGGCTGACTTTGGAAATCTAGCCGTGATAGGCTACGTAAATAGTTACGTAGCCTATCATGGGTGTGTGTGTTGTTGTTGTTGTTTTACTTTTTTTCGCAGCTGGGTAGACGGGGCACTTCTACCTGGCCTGAATTTCGCCGGCGAGGGATGGGGCGCCTCCCCCCCGGCCTGAATTTCGGCCGGGCGAGGCGGGGCGCCTCCTCCCCCTCGCCTGAACTTCGGGGGGAGAACCGAAGCGCCTCCCCCCCACCGCAAAGCAAGCTTCAAGAACAGGTAAGGGACTTTCGCCCATCCCTATCCTCAGCTCCTCCTCGCTTTCAGTCATCAAAGTGGTATCATCTGCATATCTGAGATTGTTAATGTTTCTCCCAGCAATTTTAACTCCAGCCTTGGCTTCATCAAGCCCAGCACATCGCATGATGTGTTCTGTGTACAAGTTGAATAGGTAGGGTGAGAGTATACAACCCTGCCATACTCCTTTCCCAATTTTAAACCAGTCGGTTGTTCCATGGTCTGTTCTTACTGTTGCTACTTGGTCCTTATACAGATTCCTCAGGAGGCAGACAAGATGACTTGGTATCCCCATACCACCAAGAACTTGCCACAATTTGTTATGATCCACACAGTCAAAGGCTTTAGAATAGTCAATAAAACAGAAAGAGATGTTTTTCTGAAACTCCCTGGCTTTCTCCATTATCCAGCGGATATTGGCAATTTGGTCTCTAGTTCCTCTGCCTTTTCTAAACCCAGCTGGTACATCTGGCAATTTTTGTTCCATGAATTGCTGGAGACTACCTTGCAAGATCTTGAGCATTACCTTACTGGCATGTGAAATAAGTGCCACTGTTCGATAGTTTGAACATTCTTTGGTGCTTCCCTTTATTGGTAAGGGGATATCAGTTGATTTTTTCCAGTCTGTTGGCCATTCTTGTGTTTTCCAAATTTGCTGGCATATGGCATGCATCACCTTGACAGCATCATCTTGCAAGATTTTAAACAATTCAGCTAGTCATCTCCTGCTGCCTTGTTATTAGCAATGCTTCTTAAGGCCCATTCAACCTCACTCTTCAGGATGTCTGGCTCTAGCTCACTGACCACACCGTCAAATCTATCCCCAATATTATTATCCTAAAAAAAGAAAGAAACGCAAATAGCGCCCACTACGCTATTTGCAGTTCCCTTTTTTTTTGCCGTAATTGCCTACGTAAATATTTATGTAGGCTAAAACGGCAAAAAAAAAGGGAACGCAAATAGCCATAGCCACCGCCATTTGTATTCGCTGTTTTTTGTTGGGTTTTTTGCCGTGATAGGCTATGTAAATATTTACAGAAAAATACGGGGATGCAAATGGCGGTGGCTATGGCAGCCGCCATTTGCGTCCCTGCAGGCTGCGCAGTGGCCGGATGTCCGGCTGTGGGCGGCCCCAGCCGGAGGCTCTGCTGAATCTCTGTGGAGTGGAGCCGGCCGGAGAGAATTTCAGGGGGAGGGATGGAGCGCCTTCCCCCCACCACATTTGTCACCCTTCAAAAAGGTAATTGACTTTCGTACATCCCTAAGGATGTCAGAGAATTTCTCCACAAATCTCAGGGAGATTTGTCCCCCAAAATTGGTGGACAAACGGTCTGCCCCCCCGCCCCCCCCCCCAGGACAGGACTTACCTTGCTCGAATGTCCCTGGCGGCAGCGGCTCCGCCGGCGGTTTGGCAGCGGTTCGTCCGCGGCGGCCGGTCTTCCGACCGGCTGCTGCCATCACCATTTCCAAGTAAAACAAACAAACAAACGTGATAGGCTATGTAAAAATTTACGTAGCCTATCACGGCTAGATTTTTAAAAAACACGGCGATAGGCTACGTAAACATTTACGTAGCCTATCAGCTGACTTTGAAAAAAAAAAAGTGTGTATGCTAATGGCGGCGCCCATGGGCGCCGCCATTTGCGTACGTGCTTTTTTTTTATGTTAGCCATGATAGGCTACGTAAACATTTACATAGCCTATCACGGCTGACTGCAGGGACACAAACGGTGGCGGCTATGGCCGCCGCCATTTGTTTCCTGGTAGGAGACGAGGTTTTGCGGCGGGAGGGACGGGGCGCCTCCCCCCCGGCCAGAATTTTGGCGGGGAGGGACGGAGCACCTCCCCCCCACCACGAAGAAAGCTTCGGGATCAGGTAAGTGACTTTCGTCCATCCCTAGTTTCACTCTCTTTACCTATCTAGTTATTGAGATCTACAGGAGAGGATTTCTTGAGGGTGTCATTATCTGCAGAGGCCTGTTCATTGGGCACTCATGAAAGGGTTTTCTCCTGAGTTCCTCCCAAACTGTAGAATGTGGTCCCTCAAGAATTACAGTTGGCCTCCAGTCCACTTATTTGGCTTTTAGAAAGAGTGAAAAGTCAAATCTTTTTTAATCTAGCCATTAAAAAGTTGTTTTAACATTCTGAAGTTTTACTGTTTTAATGTTCTCATTTTTATTGTTTTAAGGTTTTATTGTTTTAACTTGATGGCTTTTTAGCGAAGGTGGTATAAAATAAATAAATAAATAAATAAATAAATCGGTCAGGAAGCCTGTCTTAAGTTACCGTTCTCAGACAGGGCACTACAAACAGGTTTTTTGTCTTGTTTGTTTGTTCATTTGTTTTTTAAGGACCTGGGTTTTGGTAGAAGGGAATATGTGCTGATAATTTCTTGTTTGCTAATCCCCATTCCACCACAAAATCAGATCATTCCACAATAGCTTGTGCAATAATAGTCTTTTAGGTACACAAACTCTTTGTTGTCTGTGTGTGTATGTGAGACAGAAAAAGAGAGAGAGAGAGAGAGAGGGACAGGGAGGGGGAGAGGGACAGGGAAATGGAGAAAACACAAAAGAGGTGTGTGAGTAGGGATGTACGAATCGCTTACCTTGCTCTGGTGAGGGGCATCTGCGATGGGGGGGAGGCGCTCCGTCCCTCCCCTCGGAATCCTGCCTGGCCAACTCCGCTCCACGGCCAAGCCATGGAGCCGCCGACCGGCTCCAGCCACCCTCAGCCGAACATCCGGCCGCTGGGCAGCCCTGCAGGGACGCAAATGGCAGCTGTCGTAGCCACCGCCATTTGTATCCCTGTATTGAGCCGTGATAGGCTACATAAATATTTACGTAGCCTATCACAGCAGGGGGAAAAACCCCAGCGTACACAAATGGCGGCGGCTACCACCATTTGCGTATGCTGGGGTTTCGCCCCCCCCGCCGTGATAGGCTACGTAAATACTTATGTAGCCTATCACGGCCTCTGCAGGGATGCAAATGGCGTCCCTGCGTTCACCGTGATAGGCTACATAAGTATTTACGTAGCCTATCATGGCTTGAAGAGGAGGAAGCGAATGGCGGCCACAGGACGGCTGCCATTCGCAAAGCAGTGTGGATGGGAGCAGGTAAGTGATCCATTTCGCGCGCCTTTTGTGGGTGGGGGGGCGGGGGCTTCATTCCATGACAGATTTCGGTGGGCCGAATGCACTAGCATTTGGCCTCACCGAGATCCGTCGCAGAATTCTCTGACATCCCTATGTGTGAGTAGTATGAATGGACAGGTGAGTGAGCATAGGAATCAATGGAGAAGGCACACAGAGAACACTTCAAATAAAAACAAAACCTCATGTGCAAATTTTTGCAGCTTTCCACTTGCTTTTTCTGAAAGCAGATTCCTCAATCAAAATGTGAGAAGTGAAGTCTAAAAATTATATTTTAATGATAGGTGTGTAAGAAAAAGTTTCGGGGAGAAATCCTCCGCACCCCCCCGCCCCCCGCACCCCCCCTGGGATGGGACTTACCTTCACCGAATGTCCCTCCCGGTGGCGGGTCCGGCCGGCGGTTCGGCGGGTGTTCGAGCGGGGCGGGAGCGGCAGCCGGTCTTTCGACCGGCTGCCGCCGCCGCCATTGCAATCAAAGAAAAAAAAAACGCCCCCTGATAGGCTATGTGATGATTCACGTAGCCTATCACAGCTAGATTTGCAAAGTCAGCCGTGATAGGCTACGTCAATCATCACGTAGCCTATCACGGGTGACTTAAAAAAAAAAAACAAAGCGCGTACGGATAATGGCGGCCCCCATAGGGAGCCCCCATTCCCGTTCCTTATTTGGTCGCTGTAGTCTACGTAAATGTTTACGTAGACAACAGCGAAAATATTTTCGCCATAGTGTACGTAAACATTTACGTAGACTACAGCGACTAAATAAGGAACGCGAATGGCAGCTCCCTATGGGGGCCGCCATTAGCGTACGCTTTTTCTTTTTTTTTTAAGTCACCCGTGATAGGCTACGTGACGTAGCCTATCATGGCTGACTTTGCAGATCTAGCCGTGATAGGCTACGTGAATCATCACGTAGCCTATCAGGGGGCGTTTAAAAAAAAAAAAAAAAAACTTTCGCGTTCGCGGCCAGGCGAGGCGGGAAGCCTCCTCCCCGGCCTGAATTTCGGCCAGGGCGAGGCGGGAAGCCTCCCGCCCCGGCCTGAACTTCGCGGGGGGATCAGCGAAGCGCCTCCCCCCCACCGCGAACGTCCTTCGACGACAGGTAAGGGACTTTTGTCCACCCCTAGTTTTAAGGCAGGAAGCAGGTGGCAAATACGAAGCAGCAGAGTTCATGCTTTATCTGTTTCAAAATAATTTAATTAGAAATTATTGTTTATATGAATTCAAATGTATTGTTTTCATCTTCAGGCTTCTCTGAAGAGGCAGGCTAGAAAATAAGGAATATAATACAAAAATTAACAAAATGCAACTTTTGAAAATGACCACAGTAAAAAGAAAAAAGGAAGTCAAGATAAAAAGAAATATATTAAATTTAACTCCAATTATTGACAGATGGTAGTATGTTTAACATCTATTCATATTTTCCCACTTTGCTTTTCAGACCAAGATATAAGTGGCATCCATAGCTGCATCAAAGTTTTCATTCTATTTTTTAAAATATATTAGGGGTGCAATCCTATGCATGTTTAGATAGAAGAAAGTCCTACAACTACCAGCATTCCCCAGCTGGGGAATGCTGGTAGTTTTAGGACTTTCTTCTGTCTAAACATGCATAGGATTATGCCCCAAGTGTATATTTAGTCTATTTTCCATATCTGAGGAAAGGCTTTGACAAATACTGCTGTAAATTTCCCTGATCAGTATACAGAATAAAATCCTGTCATGTTTTATAGAAAAGCAACTATGAGAGAAAGATCCCATTTCTTAAGCTACCGGGCAACTATGCCTGATGTTCTTAGAGCAGCCCCCTGTCTGGGAAAGGGGCAGTGAATATACATCACCCCTTCTGCCACACCTTTTCAGGATTTAAAGTTATTGCTGGACCCTTGAGTACTAGGAGCAAATGACTGCATTATTGCTCTCTCTGCCTCATGTCTCCAGGTTCCCAGAGCATCTTTAGTATCACCTGTAGTCACTCCTTGGCCTAAGGAGCCGATTCCCAAAACCGGGCCATCTGATTCTGAGACAGTGTATTGGTGATGCCTAGGGTGGCCACTTGTGAATCACCAAAAAAGAGGACATGCATCACCATAAAAGAGGATCAAAGAGGGAACTGGTTTACATAAAGGTTGTCACAGATAGGAAAGCCAGGATCTCTTCTCGATCATCCCAGAGTGCAGGACACGGAATAATGGGCTCACGTTACAGGAAGCCAGATTCCGGCTGAATATCAGGAGAATCTTCCTGACTGTTAGAGCAATACGACAATGGAACCCATGACCTAGGGAGGTGGTGGGCTCTCCCACACTGGAGGCATTCAAGACGAGGCTGGACAGCCATCTGTCAGGGATGCTCCAACTTGGATTCTGCATTGAGCAAGGGGTTGGACTCAATGGTCTTATTGGCCCCTTTCAACCCTACTATTCAATGATTCTATGATTCCATGATAAATTTGCATATGCAAAGTTATATGTCTAGATGCACATTTAGAAATAATTATTTTAATTTAAAGAGTAACACAGTGCATCTCACCATAGTTGGGAAGACTGAGACCAGATGCCCTGTGTGACTTGCTCAGTCTGCTGTCCAGGTGCTCTTCATGGGCAGCTTCACGGCCCAGCTCTTCCTTCTGGTGGTTCTTTATATCTATATTGGACATTGACTGGGCAGCCCCTCAAAGAGAAGATGCCTTCAAAACAGAGGACAGTCTTCTGGCAGCATTGCAAATACAGGTCCTCCTTCTGTAAAAGAGGACACATGGCTACCCTATGCCATTGTCCAAGCTCAGCACAAGGTGCATGACCAAAAGGACATTGAAGTGGAGATATTGCCTAGTAAAAGCCAAATTACCAAGTTCATTAACCTGGGATGTGGCTTGGTTATCATGCCAAGAATAAACAGAGAGCTTGACTGGAGTTCAGGCTTTGCACCCAAGCCACCCCACACCCAGCAGGTGGTAGAGATGGGCATGAGGCTGATAGAGATAGCAGTGTAGTTACCTCAATAAAACCAGACAAAGATAAAGGAGACTCCTCATCAGCCTCTAGTCAAGTATGGGAGGGCAAGGCTTTACATTGCCTTCATAACTGAAATGACATAAAATCCAGATTCCTCAAGCTAGGCAGGATGTGAAATTAATAACATATGCAGGCATACAATTCTGAGGTGATTTCTCCCTCACAATAGCAAGGGGATCCCCTCAGGGTGTCAGTGGAAAAAGTGAATGGGCTATGGGCTAGAAGGAAGTTTCACAAGCACCACCATCACAAAACCATCTGCTGGATGGAGTACTCATTCATACTTAATAGTCCCCATTTCTAAATGGGTTTCCTGAATACGTATTCAGCCTTTTGTTTACAGATGGGAACAGTGATTTCCAACTCTTGAGACATTTTTCAGTAATTGTTATGGTTGGTCATGCAGGCAGGATGACAAATCGTTTGTTCAAAGTGCATGAAAACTCAGGTTTTTGTGCAACATCATGCTGGTTTCCTGATTCGTTCTTGCTGTGTTTAGATGAGCAGATTCTATCCACTCTCACCACAGGATTCTTTGGCATTTGAGTTATCTTGGATCCACTGCCCAAGTGTCCACTGAAATCTTCCAGTGCAGAAAACTCCAGCATCCTACTCATTCTCACACCACTCCAGGGAGGACAAGGCCACTACAGAAGGTATGGGATATTAAAGTTCTATCTCTCTCCCTGTCTTAGGTTAACGCAGGTTAGCACTAGCCTGGCTGTTTCAGTTCATGACTTGCCATAGGCATTGGTCTGTCTCTCAAGCCTCATTTTTAATAGGACATATTTTTCCTGTTGTCTCTCAGATCAGGAGTTTCCTCAGTTGATCAGATCATGCCCCAATTTATTGGTCTTCAGGAATGGGCTTCAGCCCAGAGAGAAGTATCTTGAAATTCCCCTCCCATCTTCACAAGGCTTTTTCAACACATCATCATCATCACTATCATCTAATAATTATTACATTGACTTCTATGTCATTGTTTCCTCTTGCTAGGAACCCAAGGTGGCTTACATGGTCCTTCTCCTCTCCATTTTATCTTCACAACAACCCTGTGGAGTAGGTTAGGCTGAGAGTCAGTGGCTGGCCCAAAGTCATACATAAGAACATAAGAAAAGCCATGCTAGATCATACCAAGGGTCCATCTTGTCCAGCATTCGTTCACACAGTGGCCAACCAGCTGTCGACTAGGAGACCACAAGCAGGACATGACTGCAACACCACCCTCCCACCCATGTTCCCCAGCAACTGGTGTACATAAGCATACCATCTCAGGTCCTGGGGGTAGCACATAGCTTCAAGCCTAGTAGCCATTGATAGACTTCTCCTCCAGGAATTTGTCTAATCCCCCCATTCTAAAGCCATCCAGGGTGGTGGCCATCACTACATCTTGTGGTAGCGAATTCCATAGTTTAACTATGCACTGTGTGAAGAAGTACTTCACACAGTGGGCCTCATGGCCAAGAGAGGACTAGATCCCGGATCTACCAAGTCCCAGTCCAATACTATAACTACTGCACTACACTGACTCCTGCTCACTTTCCTGTTGCATATACTACGTGTCAATTGGCTCTTTCTTTCAACTGATTTGGCTGGCACTTCAGTGTTGAATGTATCTTTCCCCGATTTGCTGGTGGAAAAGCTTGCAGCTGAGACCCCTTTTATGCCTCCTTCTTGCCTACTTGAGATTTGGATCTCACGGTCACCCCACTCTTCTAGAAGAGGTCATCAGCTATGATCTTGCACAATTAGGGGAGTGATGGTTGGACTCATTGGAGGAGCTCAAGTAAGCAGGAGCCAAGTGCCCAAAGAATTTCCAAAGTAACTGGGTGTGTGTGTAGCTTTGCACAGATCCCTTCTGCCCTCCCTTCTTGCTACAGTGGCTGTGCCTCAGGAGACAACCCAACTGCATCACTGTGAAACAGGACAAATCCTCCTCTCACCCGCTTCCTCTCTCCACTCCCTATGCTCCCCCTCAAACTCTTTCACTTTCATTTCCAAGAGTGTTCGGGAATCCTAATTATTATTATACACTCTTTGCAAACTCTCACCCAAAAAAACCCTTCCTTTGAAATAATAACCATTATATGTCAGTGGCCTAGTTTAACTTCCAGACACCACCTCTATGACAGCTAATTTCCACACAAAATAGCTCCCACTGAAGGCTTGAAGGTTTATTATTCCTGTATTTGAATTGCATTTGCTCTACCAAATTCATTTCCCCAAAATCAACTAGTGTGTCAGGGTTGGATCGGAGCCCATAGAGCCCCAAAGCAGTTCTGATTCTGAGGAAGAGATAGAAACTGTGGGAGAGGAACCCGCGCGCTGTTCAGAGGCACCGCCAGAGGGAGATCCCCTCCCTGCTCACATTCCTGAGGGTGGTAGTGACCCTGGCAGGAAGGCGGAGGGACAACTGGAGTTTCAGGATACTAGGCGCTGGAGCAGGGACAAGCAGGAGATGGAGGACACCGAGAGGAGGCACTCAGCCCGCTTGGTGCGATGTCAACAGCTGCGCCCTGATGCCCCACGGGAAAGGGGCAGACATTCACCTCCCAGCCCTTACGTTCAGAGTCTTCCTGCCTTTACCCTCCAAATGGAGATCAAGTGATTCACTAAGGCTAGAAACTCCTGGTAGGCAGCTCTCTTAAGTTTCCCTCATTTGGCTCATGCAAATAGCATCTGTAAGCATCACTAGGTTGAATGGAAATAAAGCCTTGGAAAAGAGCCCTATCATCTGCGTGTTGATACTTGAGGATTTCAGAGGGCAGCAAGGGCGCTCCTGACATAGTGCATTTTAAATTGGTGTTTAATCAATCAATAAGTGTGCCATTTGGCTTTCTCTAAATCGTGTGTGTGTGTGTGTGTGTGTGTGTGTGAATCATCTTGAGTTACCTTCTTTGTCACAGACATCCTATTGCCAATGTTTAAAGGTCCATTTTTTGTGTATCCATGTTTTGTGTATCCATGTTGAGAATGTGAGCAAGTTTGTACTTGTCTAGAAGGAGCACATTTGGCAACAAAAGAATTGGAAAGTTAATCTGCCCATAGCTAGGTAGTATGATGGGAAAGAATTCCAGTAGAATCAAGTTCCTGGCTATTTCCTCCTCTGCTCAAGATCTCAGCCACTTCTGTGCACACCATCTGTCTTGAAATATCATACTTAAACCCATGGTGCTTGATTGAATGAAGTACATCTGCAACTTGGCTTCTATCAAGAGGTCCTCTCTCCAGAACATTAATCTGAATAATATAAGAACTCTGCTCAAACAATGAGGTCCTCTCTCATGTCCCTGTTTATGTTGGCCCTATGATGAGGGCCTTTAAACTAGGGCTGTGCATGCCCCCCCTTCCCCCCACTTCATTTCAGATGCTTCTTTGGACCTTCTAAAGTGGCCCCACATTTAGTACTAGGCACTAAATCTTTACGTAGACTACAGCGAAAATAAGGGCAACGCAAATAGCGTTGCCCTTATTTTCGCCGTAGTGTACGTAATCTTTACATAGACTACAGCGACCAAATAAGGAACGGGAATGGCGGCTCCCTATGGGGGCCGCCATTAACCGTACGCGCTTTTTTTTTTTTTTTTAAGTCACCCGTGGTAGGCTACGTGACGATTTACGTAGACTATCACGGCTGACTTTGCAAATCTAGCCGTGATAGGCTACGTTAATCGTCACGTAGCCTATCACGGGAGCGTTTTTCTTTTTTCTTTCATTGGAATGGCGGCGGCGGCAGCCGGTCGAAAGACCGGCTGCCGCTCCCGCCCCTGACGAAGACCCGACGAACCGCCGGCCGGACCCGCCACCGGGAGGGACATTCGCCAAAGGTAAGTCCCGTCCCGGGGGGGGTGCGGGGGGTGCGGAGAATTTCTCCCCTAAACTTGTTCGGGGGGCCAAACACGTTGCCGCTCGGCCCCCCGAAGTTTCGGGGAGAAATTCTCCGCCATCCCTAGTAATCTCAGGGTCTCTTTGGCTGAATTGCCTGGGAAAACACTGGCTGGTAGGCAGGAAGCAAACAAAGACAGCAATCCTGCCAGGTGGGCACGTTGACTTCAACAAAGAGCAACAACAGTTGTCTGCTGGGCTGACAAGAGGCAGGAAGCAACACAGCAACTCTTCCAGGGGGGCACAGCAGCACCTCACCCACCTCTGCTCTGCCGAGACCCCAAAGATGCCTCGTATTGGGCTGGCTTGCTTTGCAAGACACAGTGTAGTATTATATTATTTAAATAATAGCTGTTAATGTGTGTAGTGCTCTGCCCACTGTTTTTGGAAATGTGGACTGTGTGTATTCCTTTGACACACACTGTTTGCTTGTCCACACACACACACACACACACACACAGAGGAGCAAAATAAAAGCAAACACTAAACTACAAGCAAAGGGAAGCGGGGGACTAACTATAATCCTAAGAGAAGAGAAAGGGACTTAAAAAAAATAGGGGAAAGAGATTAAAAATGGGAAGGGAAGGAATACAGGAATTGAGAAGGGGAGATGGAGGGGAGCCAAGAACAAGGAAAGGAAAGATATAGGATAGATAGATAGATAGATAGATAGATAGATAGATAGATGAGAGATAGATAGATAGATAGATAGATAGATAGATAGATAGATAGATGAGAGAGAGAGAGAGAGAGAGAGAGAGAGAGAATCAAAGTAAGAGCAAACTAATGGTTGAGAGAGAATTAAAAATGTGTGTGGTGGGGAGAGATAAGCAACTACAATGGAATTTTCTGGATTTCTAAATGAACAAACAAGAGGAATGAACTCATTACAAAAGGGTGGGGTGAAGTGGGGAGAGACTAACAGACCCTCATTACAGAAGGGTGGGATGGGGAGAAACTAACATAGCTGTCCTAGCACGTGCTTTCTTTCTCGGCTTCATTCTGCCAAAGGAGAGTGAGAAGGGTTAATCTCCTTCCCACTCTCCTTCGGCAGGATGCCAGCTGCTCCGATGCTGTGGCTTCCTCTGCCATGCCTGGCAGAGACTGGCGCGGTTGATCTTGGTGGCCACAGCAGAGACAGATAGGAATGGAGCTGAGAGAGAAATGCCGAGCTTCCCTCCCAGCTCCCATCCCATCCTGCTGTCTCTGCCGCCACCATCATTGCACACAATGGCAGCTTGTCAGGGCAGCAGGAGGCTGCTCAATTATCAGGTGGCTCACGCACCTCAATGGATCATCTTGTTCACTCCTGGGATGCATGCACCCCACTTTGGAGACCACTGCTCTTGCCAAGTAACGTTCAGACAGACCTCTTCTCTCCAGTTACACCATCTCACTCACAATGAGCAAATGGAGGCTGACTCACAGCAAAGCTCACTCCTTCCTCCTCCTCCTCTCCTCTCCCCTTCCCCCTCCCTCCTTGTCCTCTGCCCCTCCCGGTGGCTGGAACTCTCTCAAATTGATACATTTGGCACTTCCACCTCCTCCCCCCTTCCCCCTTTCCCCTCCCTCCTCCTCCTCCTTCCCCTCCACCTGATCTTTCACAAGTTCATACATTTTGGAGACAGCTTGTCTGGGCTGCTCGGAAGTACCCTCCCCCCACATCCAGCTTGCTTGGCCATGGGAGGGACATTGCAGGGTGGGGGGAGCCAAAACAGAGTGAACACCTATTGGTGTTCAGAGGTGGTGTCACCAGGGAGGGGAGGGGCTGACTGGAGCCCCTCCCTCCTTCCTCTTCATTGAGCAGCTCCTTCCCTCCCACCCTGCATGCAGTGTGGGCTTTACTGGTGAAGGGGGGCCGAATAGGAATTTTTGGCTCATAGTCTGATTGTCCTTGGCTATAGGTCTTTTCACTTCACACTGTAAGTGGGTTATGGTAGTTAATGTAGGTTGCTTTGGTCTGATTTAATCACTTAGGTTGATTTGGTCACATTTCTAAATAGGTGGTTATGTGCGGGCACTTTTGGTGGGGTATAGGGCTGGTGAGCATTCGGAGGCACTGTTTCACATGACTGGTAAGGCTTGAGGCTTCCAGCTCAGGGTTATGCGGCCTAAGTTGGGAGATACAAATTACCTTTGAGGCCAACTCTCCTCACCCACTCAGAGTTTTGCAGCCCAAGGGGGGAGAGGTGACAGGGGAAGGCCTCCCATCCCAAAATTTGGGCAGTTCTGAGGGGTGGCGATCAAGAATGCCACTCCTCAGGCATTGAATGTCTTGCCTGATACAAGGCCAGACTAGGCTGGTGTAGAGAAGTGCCCGCTTAGATTTCCCTTTGCAGACTGAACCAGTTTTCAATAAATATGGCCCAGCGTTTACACCAAATTCTTGTGTTTCGTCTCATTATTTCCTCCCCCTTTACACCCACAAGGCATAAGAAGATCTATGAATCTCCAAGGCAAATGAGGCATCTCGTCGATGAGCTGCTTGACTTCAGGGTGCCCTGTGGCTATTCTCATCTGCTTCTGATCATGACGAGGCACCTCTGAACCAGACCACTTCATCTCATTATTCTGGCTTTGGACCAAAGTGCTGCACAGTCCAAATTTAAACCATTTTAAAGTATCACACAACCTGTGTAGGAAATATCTCCCTACTACCCTGGCTACTACCCGTTGCTACTATCTGACAGGTGAAATTAAGATGAACAACCAGTTCTGAGTAATTTTCTGTTTGAAGACTCCCAGTTTATTTTCAGGGAGGCAGCTACATTGATTCCCAGTATCAGTTTCTATGCCCAGAAATATTCACATAGGGCAGGGTCAGCAACACAGTCCCTACCCGTGCACTGGTGCTCATCAGAGGCCTTGAATGTGCCTGCTGGACCCCACCTCCAGACTCCTTCCTCCACCAGACCCCTTCCTCACCTGTCTGCCCACCCACTCCTGTTTCCCCTCACCTCTGCAGCCAGGAAGTGAAGCAGGAAGTCTTCCAACTGGCCAACTTCCAGCTTTCTTGCTGCTGAGATGACTGAAAAACCACTGCAGCAGGCAAAGCAGACAGGAGAAGTGGCAGCAGACAAAGTGGTCAGGGGTGAAGTGGAGGTAGTGGGTAGGCAGGGGGGCCATGTGGTGGCAGTCGTGGGTGGGTGGCAGAAGCGGTGGGGGAGGAAGGCAATGGGAGGGGAGGAGGAGGAAGGCAAGGCAAGGCAGTCAAGAAAAGTGGAAATCCCAAAAGGGGGGGGGTAAGAAAAGCAGGAATCCCAGAAGGAGGTAAGAAAAAGTCACTGCAGTGCACCACTCCAAATGTAGAATGTGCCCATGGGCCATGGCTCAAAAAAGACATTGTCACATATGCCCTTGTCTCTAGAAAAAATAGTTTCATATGCCTATGGGCCCATAAAGGTTCCCTACACATGGTGAAGGGAGAGGGTCCTCTGCTTTTTCTGGAGCCAAAGGAGCACTATGTTCCTTTGCCATCTGGAAAAATTATGACCTGTATCTAGGGATGAACGAATCCCTTACCTTACTCTGTTCCGGGGCATCCGTGGTGGGGAGGAGGAGCTCCATCCCTCCCCCCGGAATACTCCCCAGCTGGCTCTGCTCCGCGGCAACTCTGCAGAGCTGCCAGCTGGGGCCTGCCACAGCCGAAATTCCAGCTGCTGCTGGGCTGCTGCGGCCGCAAATGGCGGCCACTATGCCGGCCACCATTTGCATCCCTGACAAGCCGTGATAGCCTATGTAAGTATTTACGTAGCCTGTCACAACAAAAGGCAGGGATGCAAATGGTGGCCGCAACACCATTTGCATGGCTGCCTTTTGCCATGATAGGCTACGTAAATACTTACATAGCCTATTATGGCAAAGAGCAGGGGCATAAGTATTTACGTAAGTATTTATGTAAGTATTTATGTAGCCTATCACAGCAAATGATAGCCACGCAAATGGCAGCCGCTACGATGGCCGCCATTTGCGGCTGCAGCAGCCCGGCAGTGGCCGGAAGACAAGCTGGAGCCGCTGCTGCCCCTGCAACTGCCGCTGCTGCTGCCGCATCTGCTGCTGCATCCGCCACCAGGTAGGCTCCATCCTGGGGGGATTCTGTGGGGTGGCAGGAGGGATTGCTCCATTCCGCCACGGACTCTGGATTCCGTGGCAGAATTCTCTGACATCCCTACCTGTATCCCTGTATCCAGCAAACAAAGCACATATACAGAGTGAACAGTGTTCATCAAGCTGATCCATCACTTCACAACCCACTCCAAGAAGAAGCTCCATCTCTTGAATGCAAAGTACGATACTGAGCTTCACACTGGCAATGCTGTATCTATTTAACATTCTCCTTCAGACTGATGACCATCAATGCTCTCTTCCCACAGTCCAGTAGCATATTGCTGGGGCATGCTAGGAATGGTAGGGTTTATTTCTGTCCGAACATGCATAGGATTGTGCCCTAACTGAATCATCCCTGAGTGTGGAAGGTGGTGAATTCAGCTAAATTACCCCAGACTGCAAACAAAGGAGATACCTGTAAAGTGGGGATAGGGGGTGCTTCAGAAGGATCTAAAACTCTGTTGATGGGGCTAGGAATTGATTTGAGGAGCAGGAACTTCCAGTAGCAGCCAAGAACAAAATGTATGCTGGTAGAATGTAGGCTTCATTTACTTCTATGCTGACAAAATGCAAGCTTCATTTACTAGCTTCGTTTTGTGTTTATATCTGTTTATACATCCAAAATTATCAAAATGGGATGGACTGTGCATTCAAATAAATTTCCAGAAAATACAATGGCTGTTGCCAATCCAGGCAGCCAAAAATTTCAGATATATATTATCAGTTCACATGTAGACATAATTGTTACAAATACTGAATAAAGGCAGGGTTATTCCACCAGGCCTGCTGAAAGAATTATTTTTCCCCTCTTCCCTCCCCATTCTGTTTTCCTTGTGCGTCATGTCTTTTTTTATTGTAAGCCTGCAGGAACTATCTTGTTGAATTGATTATACGTAAGCTGCTCTGGGAACTTTTTTGGCTGAGGGGAGGCATAAAAAAAACCTTCAAATAAATAAATAATATTTACCCACCACTTTGTAAAATATTCATTGTTGCTTTGCTTCTCGCTCACTACCACTTGCAGAAGGACTTATCTTTCTGCTAAGTGTTGTACTTATCATTAAGGAAATTAATCAACATGGCACACTCTTTGAATGTCAAGTGTGGAGGAAAAACCATAAAACACCAACAATCAGTTCATAAAAGAGTTGTTTTGAAAAAGGAAAAAAAGAAAAGAAAAGAACACTATGTAATTTTGAATAGATAAATTTAAGGAAGTGAGCAGAATGAAATAGCTGGAAATTGCTCATTCTGTACTAAAGGCTGTTCCAGATATTCCAGAGAAGCAGCAACAGAGGAAGTATGAATGATTCTACTTCACCCACCTGCTTCTTCGGAGTCTGTCTGATGTGAACGGCAAGGGAGGTGCCCTGCAGGAGCAGATGCTGTGTCAGAGTGTGTCCCTGCATGAGAGAATGCCCCTCTCCCTTCATAAGAGATCCAGAGGTGGTAGGAAAGAAAACATGAATTTGCATATTTTGTGCAAATTACTCAAATATCGATTTACGATGGGAACACACACACCCCGAAAAAGTTCCCAGATTTCGAAAAAAAGCCGCGGCTCAGCTTACAAATGCAAGCCAAACCAGGTGGGCAGTGGGAATCCATCGGGCCCCAAAACGGCTGCATTTGCAAATGACAGACATCTCTAAGGAATTGTAGGACCTTTTTCTGTTTAAACATGCATAAGATTGCACATTAAGGTATTTAGAATCCTCCACACATTCCCAGTTCCTCTGAAGTGCTACCCCTCTGAAAGGAGCCACTTGGCTTGAGGAATTATCTCTCTCCCTTCCATTTCCAATCACCATTCTTCTTTTCTTCTTTTTCCCTACCCCAACCCTGGTCTTTCTTTCTCTTCTTTATTCCATCCAGAGAAAGTATTGGGGAATTCTCAAGAAGGGAGGATGGTGGGTAAGATTTTATTTTCTTTCTTTCTTTCTTTCTTTCTTTCTTTCTTTCTTTCTTTCATAGAATCATAGGGTTGGAAGGGGCCTACAAGACCATCGAGTCCAACCCCCTGCTCAGTGAAGGAAGCCTGATTCCCAGGCAGTCTCCCATCCAAGTACTAACCAGGGCTGACCCTGCTTAGCTTACAAGATCAAATGAGATCAGGCACATCCAGCCCTCCCTTCCTCCCTTTCTTTCTTTCTTTCTTTCTCCTTCTCACCCAACTCTTTCACAAAAGTAGGTTTACATGGTTGCAGAGGAAGGAATCTGGAGCAATTGGGGGGGGGGGTCAGTTGCCATTATCCCACAGTGGAATGACAACCTTTAATTTAAAAAACACAGTTAAAATGGGGGATGAGGGAGATAAATACTGCTCACTTGTACAATCCTATATATGTCTACTCAGAAGTAAGTTCCATTGTATTCAATGGGGCTTACTCCCACAAATTGTAGGAGCAGGCTATCTAAGCTTATTTGCAGCCTAAGCTAATTTTGTGGGTAGCTTTGTACCTTTGTAGTTAACTTTTAGGTAGGAAAGGTTTGCAACCTGATCCTCTGCATGATTATTGAGAAATAAGTCCTGACTTACAAGTATGGTACTTCAGACTTAAGAAACTGCCTGCCCCATTCCACTCCACTGACTTGGTGATCCTTTCAAAGCTATCTTATGCATGTTTCTTTTTTGCATGGACACTAACTTCAGTGGTGAGGAAAAGGCACTTCGTACATACTCAGAGCTACATTCCTCAGAATGTAGCCCTGGTATTGAAAACAGAGTCCTTGGCTGAATCCTTGAAATCCTGGTACAAATTAAGTTTATAGGAGGACGAGACAAGGAGAGCTTGCCCGTAACATGGAGGAGCATGTGCCGGTGTTCATTTGCTTTTGGTTTTTTGCAAACAAACCAACAAACCACCCCAAAACAAAACAAAAACCCTAGTTTTTATGAACAGCTGCTGGAGGAAGGAAAAATGAGGACAGATTGTTATGTGGAGGGGAACAGAATGTCTGTGATCTGGTTGCACAAATACTACACAACAGGTATGGCCAGTGCTTAATTTCGAAAAAGGGAATACTGAGCCTTTAATTTGTGCACAATATATTCCATCACCATTAAGTGTGTGGAGATGGGGAGGCTGTAATTGCTCAGTGGCGAGAAAAAAGCATTCTGTGTATGCTCGGGGGCACCCTTTATTTCACTGCTATTTTGCTAACATTGGCGAAAAGTAAATCAATTCTAGTAATTCTAAATTTGCATGTGCACATGCAAATTTGTCTCTTTGATCTGTGCCTCACATCTTTTAAGCACCTAGCAATGCCCCTGTATACAGAGCTGGTTATTATAAAATGTGGGTCTTTTCTTGTAAATGAAACACATGCATAAAAGTGAGCCATTGTTACTTGCATGTCCTCTAAAATATGAGCTAATCATCCACAAACAATTCCTGATCAATTGTGTAAAGCCCCGTAGCTACAGCTCATAATCTTTATGGTAAAATAATAATAATAATAATAATAATAATAATAATAATAATAATAATAACTTCCAAACTTTAATCTAATATCATAAAAAGCATTAAGTATAGTGAAAAATATAATGCTTAGAGAGCATTCCCTCCATTAGTGGAAAGGGTTTTTATAGAAACATCCTCATTCCATCATTAATCTCTCTCATTATAGCAGCAAGTGCTTAGCATTTGCTTTGCTTGGTGTAGCATTCTTTGCCTTGTGTACCAAAGGAACCATCTCTAGCAAGATTTTCTAAAGCCATTTCTTTCTTGTCAAGCCATTATCAAACTTTGCAAGATGACAAAAAAACAACAACATATAAAATGTTTTGTTTCCCACTCTTCCTTTGAATCTGGAATGCTAAAAAATATTTATAGTTCTTCCATTCCTAAAAATACATTCTCCACCAGAGGGAAAATGTTCTTAGAAGTTACCTATTTACTTATTTATAAAATGCTTTTGTATTCACAATACACAAAGTGTTGTAAAATAAAATCAAAACCTGTTCTGAAAAGCAGTTAAGAATAACCTTAGCAAGATTCTTCCCACTTTCAGCTAATAAGAAGCTTCCTCTGTGATTACTGCAGATAAAACTATAGTATTTCCTTTTAAAGAGATAAGTGACAGAAGTGCCATTGCACTTCAGGTATCTCCGTATCAGCTTTCTTGGAAACGTCCAGTAAGATGTTGAAGAAGATACTAGTCACCAACCTTATAAATCTCAGCTGAAATGGTATCCACACCTGGTCCCTTTGGCTGGATTCTGATTTAATGGCTCATTCTGTTTCAGCCATGAGAGGTTGCTGCATTAGAAAATGACTAATATACTGAGATAATTGCAGTATAATTTTAGTATTGATGAATGAATTTAGTACATTTTCAAATGTTTGGTTCAGACAGACATTCAAGAAATCGATGTTCATATATCAGAAGAATACTTCTAGCAGCAACACTAGTAACAACAAGGCTACATACTTGAAAGTCCCATTGAAATGTGTGTGGTGGGGGGATACTCCTAGGTAAACATGTATAGGGTTAGGCTGAATTTAATTGAAAGTTACACCCACTGAAATCAATGGACTTACTTCTGAATGAGTGCATTACAGAATCAGACTGTATATTATTTATGGGGTTGGATCCAGGATCTGCCTACTGGTAATGGATGGGCTCCGGTCACCAAAGGTGCCAGATTAAGCAGGCACACAGGTAATTTTGTCGATCTTCTCCATGATGGTGAGCTGTCATGTATCTCTATTTCAATAATAGTTATTATTTCTAAATTTCTGCCTATACATTCATATTTACATATGCATATTTCATGCAAATTGTTGTCCTCCTTTGGCCTCTTTTTTGGCGATGCAGTTCCTCTTTTTTGGCAGTGTGTAAGTGGCCACGCTAGTGCTGCATAATATGTGAAGGGCTACTTAACTACAGCATATATTTTTTCATATATTATATCTTGGTCTGTATTTTTCTGTTGTGCATTAACCTTATTCCATCAGGTACTATAGATCTCCCTTAATTTAGGCTGTCAGTTGGTTCCTATCTTTTAAAACTGTATGCCTTGCCCATTTCTCCAGACTGAATATGTGACATTTGTCAATGAGGTAAAATTTATTTTATCCACAGGTAATCTGTGTACTATTTTATTTTTTATATAGCAACAGCAGTGTGCATGGTGCATTACAGGCTAGAAGCAGATGGGTTCAAAGAAAATTATTATTGTTGTTAGTACTTTTATATTATTCTGCATTCCATTTATGCTCAGAACTAGCCTCTCAGATTCGATTCATTTAGGTGACATCATCTCAACCATAACAGAGAAGATGCTTAGAGTTATCTCCAGCCTTCTGTTATTCCATTGGGTTTATCTGAGAAAAGCATAGCTGTCATATATACAATGCAGGAGCTGAGAAATATGTAGAAAATGACTGAGGTTTACTAGGAGAGAAAAGTAGAGTCAAGGATAAGTTAAAATTGAGATGCAGGCTCTTTGTTAGTGGATCTTTTGAGACTGATGTATAAGAGAAGTTTTTTGTTTGTTTTTTTACTTCTGAGAGAGAGAAGGCTAGGATCTTTGTTTGGATTGGAGGATAAAAAAGTGCCCCTAGATACCCCAAGATCTAATTCATGAACATAACATAACTTAACAAACAAACAAAAGAAAGATTGATTGAAGGTAATGTTGCCTGCTCTATAGGGATGGTGCAGGCACCTGACTCAGTCCAGGAGTCCAACAGACTCCCCGCTCCATGTGCCTCTTCTTCCCCCGTGCCCCGTGCTTGCCTACCCTGAGCTGTCCTTGAGCTGCCATCATTCCTGTGGTCGCCATTTTGTGGGGAAAAATGGCACCTCGGGAACCTCCTTAAATCTAATATTGCACACATAGTGGCCATAAAGGCCCCATCCATGCAATACTACAGGCGTAAATGGGCCATTTACACCTGTAATATTGTGTAAATGGGGCCTGTACAGCTGCTATGTGTGCAATATTAGGTTTAAGGAAGTTCCCGAGTCACCATTTTTTCCACAAAATGGTGACCATGGGAATGACAGGTGCTCAAGGACAGCTCAGGGTAGGTGAGGGCAGCTTGGTGAGCATGGGGGCACGTGGACGGGTCTAGGGATGCATGAGTGGAGGCAGCAGCTTGGCAGGTGCCCAGAGGACCCGGGGGGCAGCATCCATCCATCCCTACTGCTCTATTTACTGTTGTAGGGAGCAAGTTCGCAGTTAAGTAGAAAAAATGGTATTATATTGGGCAGTATCCTATACTACCCCTGGAATGGACTGCTAGAGTGACAGGAACTAGCAGTTCCTGCAACAACTGGAAATGAGTGACAGCTCCATTGATCTGCCCCATTCTGGAAATGACTGTTTCTGCTAGTTTCCATACATATTTCAGGAACCACTAGTTCCTGTTGTGCTAGCAGTCCATATTGCCAATGTAACAGAACTAGCAGAAGTACAGTGTCAGTATAAGATACTGCCCATGCCTTTAATTTTGTCTTTGCTCAAATGTTAAATAATTAGACATCTGTATTTCATAACTATTTTTGATCTTTTTAAATTCATGTTCTAAGGAAACTTCAACCTTAAAAAAAATCCTAAATTGGTTTGATACATGGCCTTTGCTAATCTAAAATAAGCTTGATTGGGGTTCATACTTCCTGGGACAAGAAGGACTGAAACTTTTGTTTTACTTCATTGACAGCCCAGTGAAACCACAGATACTGAATATCTGCCCATGGTAAATAGGAGGAAAATCATTGGGTATAACACCAGGATATCTGTCTAAAACAGTTTGGGAGGATAAACTACTTAATGGCTTGTCCCAGCATTTTCCTATTTGACATTTTGTGGTGGCTCTGGAAAGCATACATCTTTTCTCAGTAGTGAGGAAACAGGACAGAGAAAAGAGGAAATCATCAGAGGGATCTAGTAACTTCAGATATTAACATGTCTTGAATTACCTTCATCTGCTACAGCTAGGTGCACATAGCTTCTACACGAATCTATGGGAAGACCACACCTGAAATAGTGTGTATGGTTCAGGTTGCAACAACTTAAAAAGGCTATAGCAAAGTTAGAAAAAGGGCAAAAAAGGGCAACCAAAATGATTAGGGCCTGGAGCAACTCCCCTATGATGAAAGGTTGAAAGATTACAATGCTTGGGCCTATGTAGTTTAGAAAAAAGGCAAGTAGGGGGTGCACAAAATTATGCATGATGTAGGGATGTCAGAGAATTCCGCCACGGATCTTGGTGAGGCTGAATGCCAGTGTATTCGGCCCCCCGAACTCCGTGGCGGAACGGCCTGCCACCCCCCCCGCCCCCCATGGATCCCCCCCGGGACGAGACTTACCTGAGGTGGATGTTCCAGACGGCGGCGGCTCCAGCAGCAGCTTCAGCGGAGGTGGCAGCGGCAGCTAGTCTTCCGACCAGCTGCCGCCGCCGCTGCCATTTGAGTCTTTTTTTTTTCTTCCTACATTCATGATAGGCTACGTAAAGACTTACATAGCCTATCACGTCTCGGTTAAAAAAAAAATGCGTATGCAAATGGCAGCGGCTACGGCTGCCGCCATTTGCATTCCCTATTTTTGGTTGTCTTAGTCTAAGTAAATATTTACGTAGACTAAGACGGCAAAACTAAGGGGGAACGCAAATAGCATAGTGGATGCTATTTGCGTTCCCCTTTCTTGTCTTTGTCTACGTAAATATTTATGTAGACTAAGACAACCAAAAAAAGGGAATACGTGTTTGTTTGTTTTTTAACCCAGACATGATAGGCTACGCAAGTCTTTACATAGCCTATCATGGCTGAATACAGGGACACAAACGGCGGCGGCTATGGCCGCCGCCATTTGCTTCCCTGCTAGCCAGCGGCTGGATGTCCAGCTGCTGGCGGAGCCGGCCGGCAGCGCCGCGGAATCCCCATGGAGCAGAGTCGGCCGGCCTGGATTCTGGGGGGGGGGGGCGCGGAGTGCCTCCCCCCCGGTGAGGATTTGGGGGGGAGGGGGGAGCACCTCCCCCCCCAGTGGAACCCAGCAGAGCCAGGTAAGGGGGTTTCGTACATCCCTAGCATGATGTGGAGAAAGTGGATAGGCAAGTTTTCTTCCTCTCTTGCTCACAATATTAGAACCTGCAGTCATCCAATAAAGCTGCATAGTGGGAGATTCAGGGCAGACAAAAGGAATTACTTCTTCATATAGCACATATCTATACTATGGAATTCACTTTCATAAAATTTGGTGATGTCCAGCAACTTAGAAGGCTTTTAAAAGATCTTTGGTCTGATCCAGCAGGGCATTTCTTATGTTCCTGTGTTCTTGTTATGTCTTTGTCATTTATATATTTCAGGAGGGTTTATTTCTACTTTACATATTGGCCCAGTTTAAAACAGAAACAAACTGGGAGCATATAACAAAAAACAGCAGTGACTGAATAATAATTCTGTCCTTATCTGCCATAGGTGAGAAATTCATTTTTCCAGTTTACTTCTGGCCAGGGCTGACCAAAGACACTTTTTCTGCCTGAGGCAGAGCAGCAAATACTCCCACCTGCCCAAGTCAAGGTGCATAGCACCCAAGGCCAGCAAAGCTATTTTGACACTGGAGGCATAAAATACCACAGACAGAGATTTGTGCAACCCCACACTGGCAGGAAAAATACAATAATAAATTAAATGGCTAACAATTTGCTGCCCTTTCTTGACACCCAAAATCAGCTGCCAGAGGCAGCCAACGCACTCTGCCTAATGAGAGGACCAGCCCAGCTTCTGGAAGAATTCATCAAGCAAAATGAGCTCAATAAGACTATACATTGGAGTGAATCATCAAGAGGCTGCTATCCCTTGAGTAAGTCAAAACAAGATAGCTGGTGCAAAATGATTTATGAGATTACGATTGATCATTCAGAGTTCCCCTGAGCATTTTTGGTTGCCTTAAGGACATCTGCTCATTTTTTATTTTTTTTTAAGAGAATTATTTAGCATAGAGTGAAATTCAGAAAGGAAAACAGCACTGAGGAGATTCACAGAGTTGGCCTTAAGCTTTAGAAAAATGTCAATTTCATCATCATGAAGCTATATGAAGTAATTAGTACACAAAGCCATGGTTCCTAAAACACTTATAGTGCTGCTGACATTAATGGAAGAGTGGGAGTATACGTGTTTTCAGGATCAAGGCCAAAATACCAACGTATTATCCTAATGTACTTTAAGGCATCGCTGTAAATGATTTGTTTTCACTTTGATATAGTTTTTATAAGTACATTTGCAGCATAATGCTTCTAAAAGTACAATACTACTGGTAAGGGCCATTAAGCCAAGCACTTTTCCCTTCCCTTGGTTGCATTATCAATGATAGCAGAATGTTGACTGATGCTCCTGCTAATGGACTTTGACTGAAATGTATTTTCTATTTCATTTAAGAAGACTCAGATACTTATGTACTCCAGTTCTTCATGGACCAACCAAAAGATTCACTCTAATTTGTTGCTTAATTTATGATCAAATGAAAAAATAACTTTGTTTCCATTTTTTTAAAGGCAGTCAACCTTCAGTGTTAGCCTTTAAAAAAATAATCAATCATACAGGGTATGGGAATGATGTACATCATTATTCAAAACCTACTAAAGCACTCACCTTCTCTGCTTAACGCTTCTTCCCCCAGTAACCTATAAAGAACACCACTCAACAAAATTAGCAAGCATTTTCATCTTTTCAGAATGGATGGACCCAGAGGATAGACAGCAGTAGACTCACAATTTGGTTCATTTCTATTCTGGCCTGAACACTCTGAGGCTATGCAATTGCAAATGGCCATGTTATCACACATAGTACCACCTGACATTAGGTAAAACGTTCAGTGATCCATGAAGGGGATTCCTTACTGCTTACTTACAAATATGTATTTATTTACTTTAAAACATGCAATAATCCAAGCTCTCTGAGTGGTATGCAGTACATTAAAACATAAACTACAAGCAATAAAACAATCAATAAAAGAGCCCATAATAAAACCAAGATAAGCATTTAACATAAGAAGAACCATGGTGGATCAGACCAATGGTCCATCTAGTTCAGTATTCTGTTCCTACAGCAGCCAACCAGATGCCTATGGAAAGCCCACAAGCTTGATACGAGGGCAATAGTAATCCCGCAGTCGTGTTCTCAAGCAACTGGTGTACATAGGTATACATCCTCTGATACTAGAGAAAGCATATAGCCATCAGGACTAGTAGCCATTGACAGCCTTATCTTCCATGAATTTACTTAATGCCCTTTTGAAAGCCATCCAAATTAGCGCCCATCGCTACATCTTATAATAAAATCAGCAGAAAAGAGTAAAAACTCTACAGCACATAAAACCAAAGTAAAAATCAGAAACGATTAACATACAGTGAACTAAAAGCACTAGAAACAGTTCCTCAAATGCCCAGGAGAATAAAAAGGTCTTCACCTGGCACCAAAAATACCATAACATGGGTGGCAGGTGAGTCTCTCTGGAGAGGGCATTCTACAGATGGGCTGTCAACACTGAAAAGGCCCTTTCACTTCATTTGGCAGGGGCACCTGGAGGAGGGCTCAGATGATGACCTCATCGTCCAGGCAGGTAAACTTGGCAGCATTACACATATGACCAAAGTACTGTGTGGCAATGGACTTCTCTTTGGAGTAGTTCAGCCATCTGTATGGGTTCTCTGTTGTACCAATATACCCACTCAACCCTTAATCAATTCACTTCTGAAAACTTACGGCAAATATTTGTTTTAATTATCTGTAATTAAATAAATGAATAACAAATCTAACATCATTGATGCCTCTAGACAGGGTTCCTCCTGTGCAAGCACCAAGTCATTGCTGACTCCTAGAGGGACGCCACTTGCGCTGGCATTTTCATGGCAGACTGTAGCAGGATGGTTTGCCATTGCCTTCCCCAGTCGTGACTACCTTTCCCCCAGCAAGCTGGGTACTCATTTTACCGACCTCAGAAGGATGGAGGGCTGAGTTGACCTGAGCCGGCTACCTGAGACCCGGCTTCCACTGGGATCGAATTCAGGTCGTGGGGAGAGTTTCGGTTGCAATAATGCCACCTACCACTCTGCGCCATAATTTGCTTACATGTTTAGCTGTCATGGTCTTGGAAAAGGTTTGGAGAAGAGGGTGGTGGTGGTGTTCTCTTCATGCAAGGCAATGTCATTGCTCACCCATGTCAGTCACACCACACAATTCATGGGGGACATGGATAGGAGTGAAATATGATGGGGGTGCATAGTTCCTCACAAAATCAAATGTCGGTCAGAGATTGAAGAGTGAGGAGCTACCACAATGGGCCTGATTTTAGGGATGGCTGAACCACTCCATGCCCACCCTGTGCGCTGCTCGCTAGAGCGCCGTCACACCCATCCCTGTTTGGCTCCCTGGATGAGCTGGCAGACAGTCCACAGGCGCCTGATGAGCAGCACATGGCCCCCCAACCCCTCAGCAAGCCGCCATTTTGCATAAAAACTTGTTTTATGTAAAAGGCATTTTACGCAAATGGAGGCCAGAAAGCGGCCGTTTATACGAGATTACAGGCATGAATGGACTATTCATGCCTGTAATTTTGCATAAATGGCCAGTGTACAGGCATCATTTGCATAAAAGGCCTTTTATGTAATACAACGGGCCACCATTTTTACGCAAAATTTTGGCTCGCTGAGGCGTCAGGTGGCTGCGCACCACTTGCCAGGCACCCATGGGCCACCCAGTGGCTCGTCCAGGGAGCTGAAAAGGGGAAGGTAAGCGGCAGCAGTCTGTGGACTGGAGTCCAGGACGCCAAGTGGGGGGGGGGAGTCCACTGGACTCCACCCCACTCTCAGACTCCTGTGACATCCCAACCTGATTTTGTAACCTCAAAAATGTTGGTCCTAGAGTTGAAGAAAAACCTTTGCTCCATGGTACAGCACATGCTTTGCAGGCAGAAGGTCCCAGGTTCAAACCCTGGCATCTCCAGCTAAATGTATCAGGTAGCAAGTGATGAGAAAGGCTTGACACATGAACAGCCACTGCAGTGCCAATCAGAGTAGAAAATACTGAGCTGGATAGGGATGTCAGAGAATTCTGCAACGGATCTCAGTGAGGCCGAATGCCGGTGCATTCGGGCCCCAAAATCCATCGTGGAACGAAGCCCCCGCCCCCCCAACCCTCAAAAGGCACGCGGGACGGAGCACTTACTGCCATTTGCATACGCTGGGTTTTTTTCCCCCTGCCGTGATAGGCTATGTAAGTATTTACTTAGCCTATCACGGCAGGGGGAAAAAACCCAGCGTACACAAATGGTGGCGGCTACCGCCATTTGCATATGCTGAGGTTTTTTTCCCCTGCCGTGATAGGCTACATAAATATTTACGTAGCCTATCACGGCTAAATACAGGGACGCAAATGGTAGCAGCTATGACAGCCGCCATTTGCGTCCCTGCAGGGCTGCCCAGCTGCGCAGAGCAGAGGCGGTCCTTGGCCGCAGAGCAGAGCTGGCCAGGCAGGATTCCAAGGGGGAGGACTGGATCACCTCCCCCCCATCGAGGATTCCGGGGGGAGGGACGGAGCGCCTCCCCCCCCGTCGGAAACAGAACAGAATGGAAGGTAAGTGTTCCATCCATCCCTAGAGCTGGATGGACCCCTGGTCTGACATGACATAAGGCAGCTTCGTATATTCAAATATGGAGCTTGAAAGTCCCGCAGAAGAGCCATTTTAAAATGCTGTTATTTGCTATAATTCACTAGAAGATACTTGAAAAACGTAATAAGGACATAAAAATAGCCATGCTGGATCAAACCGTGGGTCCATCTAGTCCAGCATTCTGTTCATAGTGGGAAGCCTACAAGTAGGACGTGGTGCAATAGATTTGTTTGAAAGCAAATGCACCTTCTTGGATTTCCCGTTACATAAAACTTCATGAGAAATATCTTTGAACGTTGTGCTGGCTCTGAGATGTGCCATTACTTCATGTTTCCATTGTGAGGTATAATGGATTGGATATTAGCCATGTGACATCACACTGGTGTTGTACACAGCAGACAGTCTGCGTTGGACAAACAGCATATCATTTGTGTTACATTATTTGGGCTGTTGCATTTTTGGTCAATTGAGCTTGTCTTCTCTGATTATTATTATTAATTTTTGTCACCTTGAGTTATAATTGGCATTCCAATTGCAAGACCTTTGATATCTGTCCCCACACGAAATGACTGCTTTTAAGGGAAATTAAAACAACAGTGGAGACAGCAGCATGCTGGTAAATTATACCACTGGTTAGAATCTGCATATTGTCGGCCCTGAAAATGTGAAAGGTCAAATGTGGAGAGCAAATATCAGCAGTAATTGTATTCTGAAACTCTCTTCTCTCCTCATCATCAGAATTTGACCAGTGGCATCTCTTATGTCCCACCAAAGATATGTAAAACACATTCTAAGAAAAGTGCACAAATAGCGACTTATTTTCCATTTTTATGAGTGGCGAGCCGAATCAGTGATTCATAGGATCTGATGAAAATCTCTAACCAGCCTGCTGCCACAGGACCCTTAAAAAAAAAGTCCAGACCAAATTAGCTTGAGGCCCCAGATTTTTAACCTTTCTATAGCCACACCTGCACTGGTTATCAGTTTCTCAGAAAGCCACGGGACAGATCTATTTCCCATACATCTGGAACACAACTGACAAATTTAATTGATCTAATCTTGGTTCTGGGTCAAGTTCATTTGGACCTTAACCAAGATCAGGGCAGTGAGATTAGCCGATTGCATCTTCCTATAAGCCTATCAGGAAAGCCACAGTGTTGGTCGGTGGGTGCACAGCATAGTTGTTCAAATCACTTGTGTCTCTAGATTTTTTATACACTTTTAATGCCACACCTTCTCTCTTGCTGTACCACACTGTAACCTGAGCTGGAGAGATTGTCTGGGCACTGCCCACCTGGCCTCAAAAAGCCTGGGGAGACAAGGAGAGAGCAAGGAGACAGCAAGGAGACAGCAGTTGTTGGCTTCTGCAATGTCCCAAAGTTCTCTGAAGCTGATGTGTGGAAATATGTGCTCAGCCCTACAAGCTGATGGAACGTGAGTCCAACTTCACTGACTAAGTTACCTGTAGATCTCCATGCAAGATTTGACTGGCAGACTCCACACCAGAACTTCAGCAGAGGGACAGAAGATTCTTGATCGTTATCCCTTAGCTGGATTGGAAGACAGTCCACAAACCAGATGTCTCGCCTATGTTGACAGATGCTCCATCTGTGACCAAAGATGATCCATGCATGAAGATGTACCTAGCTGCTGCAGGTCCAACTGTCTTGCTGCAGGCATCTTCAGCTGCATCCAGACCAGCTCTCCTTTGTGCACCATGGCTGCAGGGTTCACTGGCACCTAGAAACTACTTTTTTTCATCCCCAGATTTTGTAATGACTTTCACCATTATATAAATGTTGTCAATTCTGGTTCGGTCCACAGTGCCATCAAACCTCAGGGAGAGAGCCAATGTATCTTCATTCAATTTCTTGGTGAGACTGTCTCTGTCACTTTCTACCATGCACTGCATAAATTCTTTGTGGGCATTTGGAGTCAAGTACTGAGAGTCCATCTCAGTCCTATGTACCAATTCTGCACTGTTATGGGGGAGGGGGCAGATGCTAATTTGCTCACAACAACTCTTGCAGAAAGGAGTACATACTCAGGGTCAGTTTCTTTGCACCTCCATAAAATGTGCAGGAGGAGGGCACCAACTTTTTCTACTAGTTTCTCATTGGCTTGGATATAGGGACCCCTTACCTCACATCCACAGGGGGGTCCGCCAGGGGGGGCTATCCGTTCCTCCCACTGGAATCCTCAACGGTGGGGGAAGCGATCCGTTCCTTCCCCCCAGAATCCGAGCTGGCCGGCCTCGCTCTGCGGAGCCACCAGCCGGTTCCGTCCCGGTTCCTACAGTGCTCTCCAGATGCAAATGGCATCAGCTACGCCATTTGCGTCCCCTTTTCTTTTTGCGTTAGGCTACGTGTCTCTATTTATGTAGATACTTATGTAGCCTATATCGCATGAAAAACCAGGGATGCAAATGGTGTCCACTATGCCGTTTGCATCCCTGTTTTTTCACGCGATAGGCTACATAAGTATCTACATCAATAGAGATGCGTAGCCTATCACAAGGAAAAACGGGGACGCAAACGGCATAGCGGATGCCATTTGCTTCTGATCACTTACTTCCGGGTTCCGCACAGATGGCAGAACGGAAACGGCCGGGAACGGATATTTGGTCCGGAGAGGCACAGGTAAGTGCGTTCGTTCCACCGCAGACTTCGGGGGGGGGGGCAAATTCACTGGAATTCAGCCTCATTGGAGTCTGCGGTGGATTCCGCGGACATCCCTACTTGGATATTATTTTTCCCATAGAGGAAACCTGTGAGGTTTCCACATTTGTCAAGGTAGAGAGTTGGAGCACTTTAATGCTTTCCGTGTGTTCCAGATGCTTCTGAATTGTCTCATTCCTGTAAATACTCCTGCGTTCTTTTGCAATAGGGCATTTGAGTACTCCTTGAAAACAAATTTACTATGTCAGGAAACTTGAAACATACTCTACACCTAACATAGTGTTGGCCATTTTGATGAGAATATTCAGAGTATTGTCTTTTGGAAAGTGCTTGATTAATTTGGAAGCTGGTTTCATCACACCCTTATGACCTGACACTCTACCAGATGTGGTTGGCTTAGATATAGTGCTTTCAGCATCTCCAACAGCATTGTGAGCTTCCCCAATTTCCTCTTGATTCTTGGCAGAGTCAGGGGCATTTGAGAGTATTGCTGGTGCAGCAGGAGGTATTGTATCAGCAAACACTGGAGGTTCATCAGCAGGCACAGATGAGAGATTAGCTGTGAATGATATAGTGTACTGGCAGGTGGTATGATAACTAGCAAGGCCTCTGTAGGCCTCTGCTGGTGGTGGTGCATTGCTGGGTGGGAAAATCCAGCATTGCAGAGAGCTTATTTTGCACCAGCAGTCTTGCATTGATTTTTTTTTCATTCTAGTACAACTGATTTACCAAAATGAATGTTTAGGTAAGAAGGATATACAAGGGATTAACAACTGACTGGTCATAAAAGCACGCCAAATAACTGTGTTTTTCCTTCTGTCTAATGAATCCCTACAGACACAGACCCTGTGCTTGTCCAAGCCAGCAAGAAACTCTTTCCAAAGGCAAAGCAGTTTAGTAAAGGCTGGCTCCACTTTAGCAACCTTTGCTCCAACTATTGTCTCCAGCAGCTACAGCTTTCCTCAGCAGCCATTGAACTGACTTCTTCTTTCTCAGCCCTTCAACAAAATGTAGCATCGGCAAGAGAGTTCTCTCTAGTCTCTTTCAGCAGACAGCTCAACACAGGACAGGGCAACACTACTTTTAGCTTTTTGTGTAGGCTCCTTCTCCCCTTCCTCCAATTCCTGCTCTTCTATCTTCCCTCAGTTACGACAGCAACTACAGTAATAATTGGAAACACATTTCTATTGTGTCATACTCCAGTTCCCAGGGTCCTTTGGGGTCTTTTTACTGTTTATCAGTATTAGTCCTTCACCCTTCTGAAGAACTGTAGAATTCCTGAAGAACACTCATATCACATGACTGGACTCCTAAAGGTTCAGTTCAGCACAAGCTCTTCAGGAGGCAGCATCATGTCTCAGAGAAATGCCCAGACTGAGACAAGTCCCCAGCTCAGCCCAGCAGGCTGGCCAGCCTGACACATTGAGCTTGGCCAACGAGCACAGACATCCAGACACAATTAAGGCCAGTTTGTTATATATTATATCGATGTGAGTATGTTTGTGTGTTTCCATAGAGAGTTGTCAATAGGACATGAGATTCTTGTTACGCTGCAGTAATATATGTCTGTGTTGTTCCTCTAATAGAGGGAATCCCCCTCTCTCCTAACCCAGAGTCATAGTAAAGTGTCTGGCTTCTAAAAGTTTCTCAACAAATTTCTGGTGGATTTATTCCCAAATGTTTTTACCATGTAATGTAAAAATTAGATCTCTTTGTGTTAAAGCCAGACCAGATCTTCCTGGTGCAACAATTGCTCCCAAGCCCTTACAACAGATTTGTAGGTTAAGGGTAGCTATGCAGTTTTTGAGCTGCTATTTTGTGAGGAGCCTCTATTCTGTGACAGCTTTAGAACCTAATATCCCTAGTATAGATACAGAAACTTCAACATATTTTGCAGGACAATGACCATCTTGTGAAAGGAATTCTAGTCAGCACAATTATAATCACAGGAGAGGGTTCTCATCTCCTCAATTATACTTTTTGTGTGGAGAGAGTCTGAGTCCTCAACTATACTTTAGAGAGGGAAGATAGCAACTATTATTTGCAAGGCATCTTCATTTTCCCTTCTCTTATTTCCCTATCCTTCCTTTCTAGGGATGTTGCAAGTATCCAGGAAGGGGGTGGAGTCCAGCAGACCCCCCCCTTGTGCCCCTCAGACCCGTTTGCCGAGCCTCCGTGCTCACCCAGACCTGCTTGCCAAGCAGCCCTGAGCATGGTAAGCAACCCCAGCAGCCATCCAGTCCCTTAGCAAGCTGCCATTTTGTGAAAAATGGTGGCCACAGGAGTCCCCATCACCACCCACCAACCCCTTGTTCTCCCCTCCTTGCAAGGAGAGAAGAATGTGTGCTTGGTAGGCGACTCCTGCCTTCACCACCTGTCAAGTCTTGACAGGCGGTGGGTACAGTAGTCGCCCACCAACCCCTCATTCCCTGCTCCTTGCAAGGAGGGGAGAACAAGGGGTTGGCAGTTAGTGAGGGTCCAAAACCTCTGTATTTTTAATGTTATGTAAATGGCCCTATTACAGCCAACAATTGCACAACATTAAAAATATGGAAGTTCCAGAGCCAACATTGCTGCTCACAATGTTGGCTCTCTATGAGGGCGGGTGGCCCTGTGGCTTCATCAGATGCTCACTGGGCCATCAAGAAGCTTGTGCGGCACCATGAACAGGAGTGGGAGGCACTGGCAGCTCTACAAGCACCCGACAAAGCCAGGCACAGGTGAGTCCATCCATCCCTATTCCTTTCTTCCTTTTTCACCCCTTCCTGTCCCTGTTTCTCTTTATTTCTCTAATCATTCTCATTTACTTTTCCCTCTTCCATATTTCATTTTATTTTTCCATTGGAACAATTTTGGGAGGTGCTCACACACTGGGAATGAGGGGGGGGGGGCTGCACTGGCTTCTTGGCCAGCTGAAGAAAATGCTTAGAATGAGCCCCATTAGGGGAATCAGAATACAGGCTGGGTCTCCATTGCAATCCATATAGAAACAAAAGCCGAATGAAAGAGTAACAAAAGAGAAATGAAAGAACGAGATAATAACAAATGGAAAATGAAATGATTGATTCTGCAAGAAATGAAATGAAATGAAATGAATTGTTTGCCACTGCACATCCGTACATTAAAAGCAGTGGGCTATGTGACTCAAAACATTATTATGCTGTTAGAATTTGCCTGCATGAATGAAGCATTATTAACATCTGCAGACACCCATTCTTATCATTTACTTGGTATAGACAGAAAGCTTCTATGTTCTTCCTGACAACAGGTGATAAAATGGGCCATGTGATTTTTTTCTGTAAGCTCAGCTTCTGCCAATCCCCATGCTTTTTATCTGGTGGACAGTTAAATATCCTTCCATTCTGCCTGAAGAACCATTCTGTGATATGGGGAGATAGTGGTGTGTAGCTTTTACATCATGCAGAACATCTTATTTTAGTCATTCCTCCTGTAGGTCTGCTGCGGCACTGTGATATTTGGATTTCCACATTAGGTTCCTAGAGGGTTGGTGAGCTAGTTTACAGCTCTAAAGTCCCAGGCTATGCACAGGGAATTTGGCTAGCAATTATAATTCAGGAAGCTTTTCTGTTAGTTATGCACCAATCAGAAATAATTTGTCTTCCTCTTCTGAATCCAAGGCTGGTTCTCCATTACTAGGAGTGAAGGTCTATAAATCTGTAAACATAAGAATATGTTTCTTATCTTGCTTGAATTGAACTTAATAAGTCCCAGGGTAGAGTCTCTTTTTAAATGATTTATTGTTCTTCCATGACAGCACTTTTTATGAAAAATTTACCTTATGCCCAGGAGTCTCCTGAAATAGAGGATCTGTTTTGAACAGCACATATACTCAGCAGGCATTCTGCTTTCCTATGGTTTTAAGCTGCAGGAACTGTATATGGAGATAAGCATTTTTTAAAAAAATCTTACGTCTTTACCATAGCAAGGAAAAACAGAGTAAAATTTGAGCCTTTTGTGAACACATAAAGGCTTTCAGTTGTGATTTTATCAAAGGAAATGCTCTGCACATATAAATGCACATAAGCATGATGATAATTCCCTCTCATAGACCAGAATGGGAAACCTTGGCATGCACAGGGTGTTGCATCACACTCCTTATTTTTAACTCTGATCTTCTCAGAGCTTCTCCACACGAGCGATATATTGCACTCTCATGATTGGCCACTCACAGAAGTTTGCGGGTCCTTTACACAATGTTATCAACCGCCAGGACAGATCCTGTGCCTTTCCCTGGTAATCTTGCCTTAAAAAGATCCAGAGATAATGAACTATTTAAAATTACTGCAGGAGATTGTGGGTTATCCCCAGTGTCTAAAGTCAGCATTGTGCTATTAAACAGCCAATAGATTATGATGTTTCATTGAAGATTATGGAGGATTGCCAAGAGGAAAGTTTTCGGTTACAAATCACATGGTCGCCATTGGTTGCCGTCTAAGGAACCTATGGTAAATGCAGAAAGACTCCACAAGAAGAAAGCCTGGTAAGAGTGCAGTTTTTTTCCTTAAATGTAGACACACTCTCAGACACACAGGCTGCATTTGGACATCATGGTTTATCATGATGGAGATGAGGCTGTATGAGCCTGAGGCTTATGCACTCCCCCCTTCTCCTCTCCTCCACTGGCACAGCTGCAAAGAGGAAATCTGAAGCACTCACATCGATTTTTGATTAACAGCAGCTAAGTGTTCTGTCTAAACCCTAAACTGTGGTTAATCCTAACTATGGTTTGTTGAAAGAAGTCAACTTCATAACCTATGGTTCGAAGTTGGCTTGTCTCAACAAACCATAGTAAAGATTAGCCACAGTTGACAGAACAAGCCATAGTTCATCAAAAAGAAAAAATGAAAGCTCCCAAGCTCCTCCTTTTGTCTGTACCAGAGGAGAAAAGAAGAATGCATGAGAACGATGCTTGCGCAGGCTCATTCCCACCATGCTAAACCATGACTTATCATTATGTCTGGACGCAGCCACCGTGGTTTGACAAATAGATGAGAAATGTCTGCAGAGGTGAAGATCTACTTAATACAGCAGGATTGCATATGAATGGGTGGCAGTCACATTTTGTTCCCCTCTAATGCTTGGACAAGCTTACTGCAATGAAATACTTTAGGGATGCCACAAAATGATTGAGAGAAAACACAAATCAAATTTTCAAGCTCACAGCTTTGATAGTATTCTATTATCTACAGTGGGGCATGTTAGAGCAATGAGGTTGAATCTGTACATTTAATTCAGCATCTTGCAAGTGTAGACTCCCAGGATTTCAATTTTCTGCTGCGTAGCATCAAAAGTCTGTCTGGGATAGCAGAAATGTGTTTCTAATTGCTTAGTCCATGCACAAGAGATGTCATATAAATGACTAATAGCAGACCCTCTAATTACCAGTCTAGGTTCAGGCAGTCTTCTGCATACAATATGTATGCGTGCATGTTTGGAAATTATATCTGAAAGACATGTAAACAGTGCTGCATTCAAGTTGGCTTAGAATCCTTGCAAGATGCAATCACAAAAATGTACAAGCAACTAACAGATCAGAGGCAGGCTTAATATTATTTTGATCTGGGGTGGGGAACTGGTGGCCTTCCAAAAAGTTATTGGCCTCCAACTCCTATCAGCCCCAGATAGCATGCCCAATGGACTGAAGCAGGGACTTTTTCTGGCCATACCTAGAAATCAACAGACAAGACATGAAGGGTTGGGTAAACTAGGGCCACAGTTTTATTGATTTGGGCAAGAGATATGTAACAGTGGAAGCTCTGTGGGTCTTACTAAGGTTAGCAAAGAAAAGCAAGCCTGAGCCTGACACGGTCCCAAGAGATGGCTGTCTCCACCCTCCAACCACACCATTAGGTGTTCAAGGGTGCCCTTCAGAGTCTCAACCTCTCAAGTCCTGTGACTCAAACTGTGTGACCCATTCAGACCCAAAGGGTTTTTCTTTCCCACTCCGTCCTACACTAGGCGTCATATCTTCAGAACCTTCCTTTTGCCTCCAAGGTGCCTCTGCATGCTCACTTATAACTCACTCCCTATGTGTGCTGACCCCTGCAATTTCCCCAAATGCAGGAAACTCGACTGCATGACAATGTTGTGACCAGTTCCAGTCTAGTGAAGAGAAGCAGCAACCTTCTAACAGCCAATTGCTCTTGGTGGTTCAGGACAAAGTAAGCAACAACAACAACAACAAATGCCCTTGGTCAGTGTGGATGTTTGGCACCAAAAACAACAACAATCCTCCTCAATCCAGCCACAACTAGCAAGGGCCACACTGAATCCTGTCCCAGGATGGGAAGGTGGGTGCTGTGATTAGCTTACATGGCCTTGCAGGCTCCACCACCTACTCCAACATCAGGACATTTCATTCACCCACATGCTCAGTGTGCAGCATGCTGCCTGCCTCCTTCTGGGAGCTGTCAGCAAATGCTGCCTCCCCCACAAATGGCTTCGCCCTGATGCAGGCGAGACTCTGTCTGGCATGTAAAGCTCTACCATGGAGCTGCAACGCCTCTCCACATTTGGTTAACAAACTAGATCAAGGAATGCTCAATACAATGACAGTTTCCCAAGAATTCTGTGTGTGTGCATGTGTGCAAACAGGCATAGCTGACCTTTCCCCAGATAGTACTCAGGATGAAAAGATTATTTTTAAACATGTTTATTTTTTGCAAGGGGGAAAAGGAACCTTAGCGTGATTGCATTTATCTTGTAGACCTGGAATTTTTTTTTTATTTTTTTATTGCTGTCTGACCATTTCCACATCATCAGCAGCAACTTAATAAGAAAATATTATTACTCTGTAGTCTGTGTAGT
Organism: Heloderma suspectum; assembly: GCF_057233095.1. NCBI lineage: Eukaryota > Metazoa > Chordata > Lepidosauria > Squamata > Helodermatidae > Heloderma > Heloderma suspectum. The sequence continues at coordinate 52,421,788 of NC_139460.1, read as the reverse complement.
TCCAAAGGTTTTTTTTCTCTGTACTAGGCTTTGATAATACTGTGAAGGGTGGGGAGTGGAGGGAATAGAATCAAATTACTTTATTAGTTTAATTGTGACTTCTTGCACCCTGAGAGACCAAGTGAGAGCTCTAATCAGTTTGCAGATAAAGTCTAGCTTCATTTTATATAGTCCTGACTGCTGGGAAAAGCTTATTTATATTCCAAAGGGTGCATCCATCAAGCTACATCTAAGCACTATCCTTTTTCCCTCCTACACTGAGAGCTGAACAAAGTGTTAGAATTCAGGAAAAAGAACAACATCTCCCTCTCCTCACCCCCCATTTAGCTTCAGCTTCCATAGTAAGAGCCCCTTGGACAAATCAGCCTGGCCCCTGCAATGAACAGGTCAAGGAAGAAAACTGCTGTTTTCCTCAATCGCTGTCCCAGCCAAATGCTAATGCAGGCATGCCAAGTGTCCCAGAACAAGCTGGGAAATAGGAATCATCAGAAATTGCAGGTAGTAGTAGTGGGGACCTGGCTGAATAGGCCTTAGATTATGAGTAGGGATGTCAGAGAAATCTGCAACAGATTCAAATGAGTTTGGATTTCTGACTTGCGGGTTTTGCAGTGGATCAGCTTTCTCTAAGATGTACAAATTCCACGGACTTTCAGACTAGTGTTTTGTTTTTGTGTTTTTTTACTTATGGGGGGATTTCTGCCAAACCAAAACAGCAAATATCCCCCAACCCTTAGAAATATAACAACAACACAACTAGGCTGGGTTTACTGGTGATAATAAATATAAATAATACAGAATCTAATAGTAATTTTTTAATCTATGCAGTTAAAAAGTATATGCATAAAAACAATAAGAAAGGATACACTGTTATTGTACTGTAAAGAAATATACATGAACCAATAAGGAGAACACAATGTTGTTGTGTTATAAAGGGTTACGGTTAGGGATTTCCACCAATCCGCAAGTGTGCATTGGCATACACACTTGTGCAAATGAGCATTAGCACAAATTCACATTTACAAATAGGAATGAAATTTTCGTACTTTCCTAAAAACAGTCAACGAGCAGATGATGGGGAAAAAAGATGCCTGGCAATCCATAAAACACAGACGGAAAGGATTTAACAAAATCCGTACATCCCTAGTTATGAGAGCCATGTGATCTGGCAGCTTGAGGAGACTTGTGGTTTTGCAATATTAGCACAAGGGGCTGTACTAATAGCACTTGAGAAGAACAAGTGAGTGTTGACTAAAAACAGCATTCCTTTGTCAGATAGGCTGACAAATCCCAGCTGACCTGATACAAGCTATTGGCTTAATGGATGCATCTTTCCCCTAGTTTTGAAACTGACCACCAGGTTTTTGGTATCCATTCTGGCTTCAGCATCCTGCCGGAGTCCACTGCTCTCTAATGCAGCAATGTCTGGGACCTGTCTGTGATGTTTGGTGGTCATTGCAGCTCATTCACCCCCCTTCTAGTTACCCCTGTGCTAGTACCGGTTTTTATCCTCCACATACTACAACTGGCACACTCCCAGTCTCTGCTCACAAATCCATCTAAGATTTCCTTTAGACCCTCCCACCCCGTGGCCCTGCATTTTTTAGGATAACAGGAAATCTTGTTCCCAAGCTCTCAGTAATGTTGGCTGTGGTGTGTAGTCTACTTAGTCCTATTTCTGTGCTTTTCAGTTACATTTCATGATCCTGATCAGCACATTTCTGAAATGTAAAGCTGCCAATTGGAATGTTCAGTGGGTTCCCATTGCACATTTATTCATTCAGTATTTTAGTGAATATATGATTTTGTGGCAGCATCGTTTTGTGGCTTACACAAATGGCTTCTTGGAAATCTCCGCCGTACTTCTGAACAGAGTACTTGTAAGGACCATTTCCCATTTCTCCAGAGAGAAGAGAAATTATCCAACAATTGGTCAGGGGCGGGGCACATCCTTAGCGGGGGCAATAGCACAACTCCTTTCTCCCCCCCCCTAAGTTTTTTGTGTGTGTTTGCTGCTGCTGCAAGTGGCAGCAGCAACTCAGCCTGGCTACTATTTTGCATCCTCCACAATGCCCTAGTGTCATTCCAGGGCATTATGGGGAGGAAATGGCAGCCATCACCAGAAATGGTGGAGAGTATTTGGAGAAAATCCTGCATAGTGGCCTTCTTGTTCTAGGGGAGGGGTGTTGGTGAGAAAAGGAAGGAAAATTCTCAGAAAAAAATGTCATCTGAGAATTTAAGCTTAGCTCTAGTCCAGTCCTGGTCACATGAAACTACTTTTTCTGCTCTGGTCTCATTGGCCCTCATCATATCTCTAAAGGAGGCAAGAACAGGAATTGGTTTCTGGCCACTGGCTAATACCTTGTGTTTGAAATTCCTTGGCAGTACCTAGGAATGTTGGAGAAATCCATCTGGGGGTGGAGTTCGACAAGTTTTCCTGGGTTCAACCCCCTGGACTTCATTCCAGTTCCTGCTGTGCCGTCTCACTTGGTCTGCAGCGAGCTGGGCCTGTTCATGGATTTTCTGATCATTTTGCGCATTTTTCAAAGTAATTTCTGCAAATTTCCGCAATTAGCAAATCTGTGTATTTTGCAAACTTTTTATGTATTATGTTCCCAGAGGTTCTGCAAATTTGTGCACATAGCACAAATTGCAAAACCTCTGGGAACAAAATACACAAAAAAGTTCCCATAGTATGGGGGAAAGTCTGCAGCTCAGCTCACAAATCCATATCCAGTTACACATGCCACACTACTCCGTCAAGCCAAAAAAGAACTGGATTGCCCAGTGACAGACATCCCTCGCTGTACCTTCCTGCAATCTGTATCCCTGAGCTAGTCTGTTTTCTTCCTTTGCTCATTCTCCCTGCCCTATCCTGCCACTTATGAAGCCATTGACTTGCAAGTAGGGATGTACAAAATTCACTTACCTTTTCGCGAAATTTTTCACGGTGGGGGGGAGGCGCTCCGTCCCTCCCACTGGAATCCTTGACAGGGGGGAGGCGATACGGTCCTCCCCCCTGGAATCCTGCCTGGCTGGCTCCGCTCCGCAGCAGCTCCACACAGAGCAGCTGGCCAGGGCCGTCCACAGCCGGATTTCCAGCCGCAGACGGGCTGCTGCGGACGCAAATGGTGGCCACCATAGCGGCTGCCATTTGCGTCCAGCCACGCTGCTGTGATAGGCTACGTAAGTATTTACGTAGCCTATCATGGCAACCCCCCCAAAAAAAAACAGCGTATGCAAATGGCGGCGGCTGCCGCCATTTGCGTTCCCTATTTTTCGCCATTTTAGCCTACGTAAATATTACATAGGGTATTACAGCAAAAAAAAAGGGGAATGCAAATAGCGTAGTGGGCGCTATTTGCGTTTCTTTTTTTTCACTGTAATAGCTTACATAAATATTTACGTAGGCTAAAATGGTGGGAAAAAAAGGAACGCAAATAGCGCCCACTATGCTATTTGCGTTCCCCTTTTTTTTGCCGTAACAGCCTATGTAAATATTTACATAGACTAAAACGGCGAAAAATAGGGAACACAAATGGCAGCTGCCGTAGCTGCCGCTATTTGCGTACACCGTTTTGTTTTGTTTTTTATTGGCTTGCCGTGATAGGATATGTAAATACTTACATAGCCTATCACAGCAAAGATCAAGATGCAAATGGCGGCCGCGGCAGCTGGTCAAAAGACCAGCCGCCACCGCTGGAGCCGCCCTAGCTGCCGCCGGAGCTGCCGCCGTCCGGAACATCTGCCCCAAGTAAGCCTCATCCCAGGGGAATCTGTGGGAAGGTGGGAGGGCAGACCATTCCGCCACAGATTTCAGGGGGCCAAATGCCAGTGCATTCAGCCTCACTGAAATCCGTGGCGGAATTGTCCACCATCCCTACTTGCAAGCTGTTTCTTTGAAATGCAACCCAGAAGTTTTTAAGACTATGTAATATTCTTGAGAGTTTGGGTTATCAAAACTCTGTGGTGCATATGTTACAAGAAAATGAGCATGGACAATACTTTCATCCTGTATTCTGTTTTAGAAAAGTCAAGGATATAGCAGTCTATCATTTTAGCATTTTGTGAAGTGAATGCCTGTGTCTGTATTTGATCAGCTGATAGTTACCAGCAGGATTATATGATCAGCATGTCCCTGCTGTATTATAGCACTGAGAAATAATACAATTGATGTCATTCCAGGAGCAGGACAGGTTTAAATAGGGGTGTACGAAACCCCACTTACCTGGCTCCACTGGGGTCCACAGGTGGGGGGAGGCGATCCGTTCCTCCCCCTGGAATCCTTGACAGGGGGGGAGGTGATCCATTCCTCCCCCCCGGAATCCTGCCTGGCCAGCTCTGCTCCGTGGCCAGTCCGCGGAGCTGCCAGCCGGGCTGATCCGCAGCAGGGCCTCCACCCGCTGCCGGGCTGCTGCGGACACAAATGGCATCCTGCGTAGGGGACGCCATTTGCGTCCCTACGCTAGCCTGTGATAGGCTATGTAAATATTTACGTGACCTATCACGGCTAAAGCAGGGATGCAAATGGCATAGGGGATGCCATTTGCATCCCTGGTTTAGCTGTGATAGACTACGTAAATATATACATAGCCTATCACGGGCAAGCATAGGGATGCAAATGGCGGCCACTATGACGGCTGCCATTTGCAGCTGCAGCAGCCTGGCAGCGGCCGGAGCCAGCGCGGCCACCACTTCATCCGCTGCCGGAGCCACCGCCGCTGCTGCATCCGCCACCAGGTCAGTCCGTCCCGAGGGGATTCCACAGGGTGGCGGGCGGAGGCTGTTCTGCCACAGACTCCGGGGGATGCTCACTAGAGTCCATGGCAGAATTCTCTGACATCCCTAAGTTTAAAGATCAGCACAGGTGATAAGAAATCAAGAAAATTAAAGCTGAAAACTAAACCCCTGTACAAAACCAAAGCAGGACTAGTGAACCTCTGTCGTGTGTGTGCAGATGCATGGGTTGGGGGAGGAAGCAGGATCAACAGTTCTTCTCCCATGTGCATTCAGTAGTCTGTGTGGGTAGCCTGTGTGAATAGACTATGCACATAGAAACATTGGCCCTGTTCAGACGTGGAAGAAAGAAGGGTGGTTAGTGTAACTATGGAGAGAGGAGGTTTAGGCTAACCACAATGTGCATGCCCATGATATGACCAGGAACCATGCAGTGTGCCATGGCTGACATACCCATCCCCGCTCCATGGTTACCACATCATCCTCCCACCACAGCCACTGGCGGTTATCCCAGCAGCCATTGTGCTGGGAAATGGTGTGCAATGGCCTCTCTGTTCATTACTAGGCAATGCTGACCATAGAGTCCAGCCATGCTGCCTAGAGCATCACTGGAACTGGCAGATACTCTAGCCTGCTATCTCTATGGCCGCCATGTTTTTGCACGAAGTGGCCATTTTTAACCACCCTGGGCCCCCTTAACCTCACTGAGGAGGGGTGGTTAGCCAGGGTAGTTTCCTAGCCATCATGGTCAGGATTTTGATCCCACACATGAAAAAGAAAAGAAAAGTGAACTGCACTGGCTTCGCGTGACATCTGACCGAGGCCTTTATGTGTAGGATGGCCATGCGGCCTCTTTTACAGAGGACAGTCATATATATGAAGGGCTGCTAGAGGACTCTCCTCTATTTTGAAGGCATCCTCTATTTGAAGGGCTGCCCAGTCCAAGTCCACTTTAGAGATAAAGAACCATCAAAAGGAAAAGCACCTGGGCATAGAGACTGGTGAATGCTGGGATTCTCCAAACATCATCTCACCACTTGTCCGTGATGAATTCCTATTTGTGTTTGTGATCACTGCTCAGTCTGTGTGAACAGCAACATCGCACAAATCAAGCAGGGAACAAACTTGAAATTTGTGCAAATTTTCCCGATTTTCCTAATTTGCGCAACTTTCCTCCATAGATGAAAGTGGGGCAGATTCAGTCTTCAGGGGGAAATTTCTGCAAATTAGGAAATTTGTGCAAAATCAAACTGGGAAGTTGTGCAAATCAAACGTGAGCACATGTCCAGCAATTTGCGAACATTTTCGGCAGGCATGTGCTTCTGATTGTGTTCGGGGCTTCAATCAGGATATGTTTGCATGTCTTGCAAGCAGAAATTCTCATACATCCTTATGTGGGCAGCAGCAGACTAAGCAAGGCACACAAGTCACCTGGTCACATTCTTCCACCCGATGGTGATATGCACTGTATTTCTATTTAAATTATAACCATTACTTCTAAACCTTCAAGTATACATATAAATTAGCATATGCAAATATTATGCAAATTGGTGTCCTCTTCTGTCCTCTTTTTTGATGATACATGTCCTCTTTTTTGGAGATTCACAAGTGGCCACCCTATGAATATGCGTATGCTTGTCTGCATGATCAGGGACCCTGCTTTTTACAGGTTTCACAATTGTTTGTATAGAGTCTACATGTGTATAGTTTGTACACACATGGATTTACACAAATTACTGAATGTGAATGCAGTGGGGCCTGCCACCCTAATCTTCACACACACACACACACACACACACACACACATGCCTGGTCACTGTAGATGCCTCAGTGAAATAATGAAAGCCCTACGTTCTGCGGAAGGACTCGAGTCTCTTGGCTTGTACACTAGTTCCAGGAAGCTGCAGCAAAGCAATAGCTCTGAATGCCAAGCCAACTCCTTTCTTGAAATAATGCAGATCTTCTCTTCTATCGGCAGTGTCTGGGGCATGCTGTACTTTTATTCTCTGCAGTAAGCACGGATAGCTAATGGGGTGGGGGTGAGGGATTGCATGCCTAACAATAACATCCATTCTGGGAGACGAACTGCTATCTGCTTAGTTTATTACAGAAATTGCCACTGTGCTGTTCTCCAGGGTTACAGAAATTGCCACTGTGCTGTTCTCCAGGGTTGAATGGGACGACTCCTGAAATTGGAGTATAGTGGCAAGTGATTGTGGAAAGTAGCATACTGAAATCAGTGGCTCTTTTATAGACGTTTTAAAGGATGCCTGCCTGTTTGCCAGGTGCACTATACTTAATAGCTTGTTTGTTCTGGCAGCTGCCTTCATCACTTAGGACCAGATTGAGAAGTTATTATACATCTTTGCAAATAGCAGCACAAGAATTCCCGTTCATATCTGCTGAAACTAAAATGGCAAGCATCCTGAAGGACTACAAGTAGAGTTGTACTAGAGTCTGTGCTAGAAGATACTTCAGGAATATTGTCAAACTGCCATATTCTAGGCATAAGAAGCTTCCATTAGAAAGGGTATGCAAACTGGTGCTCTGTCAGGCTGAGTTTAGCATTCTGAAAAAGAGCCATTTCATACTTCATATATATTTCCTACTTTAATGCAAGTTATAAGGTGGAACAACTTGCAAGATGACCTGCATGTAGGAGGTAGGATGTCCTACACAGAAGATTTTCCTATGTCAGAAAAGCATGATGTATGAAGCAACCCATAGAAAACAACAAACACCACTTCTACTCTCAGCAACCCCTTGCCTGAAGTTTGACACAGTGGCAATCATTTTTGGCAAGCACTGTTTTTTTTGTCATAGTTGAGGAATGAGGGGAGAGGATACCACCAACCCTGTAGGATTATTTTAGAAACAGTCATAGTTGGACCTTCTAAATTCCACCTGAAATCCTGTGAAGCCACAGAATTTTTAAAACTGTCAGAACCAGAGGTGTAGTCTGGAAGAAATGGTAAGTTTAGAGATAGATGAAATGATATCAGAACTTTTATTCTATTCCAAGTGTAGGGAAACATACTGCCTGGGAACCTGGTACTTCCAATGGAACAGCCATTAACTACCCTATGAATAGCACAGGACAAATACTGCCCATACACCCTAAGGTGAAATGAAAACCTGGGATATTACAAAGATGCAGATGCAATATCCCAGATTATTATAGGAACAAGAGGGCCTAGGAATGGGTGAGCAGAAGTGGAGAGGCATGTGGTGAGTAAGGCTGCAATCCTATAAACACCCAGTAAGTCTCATTGAGCTCAAAGACACTAACTTCTGAGTGGACATGCAAAGAATTGCACTTCAAGATGAGTCATGCAGCACCATCAGATTTTGTCTGCCCAAGCCCAACACCAACTGAGAGATCCAGTTATTATAACTTATATCACATAGAACGATTTTGCTTCCACTTTCCAATAAGCTAAACCAGAGACATGGACCCGCAAGTGCAAAAAGGATTGTGTAAATGCGAAAGCGATAGCTTAGTGTTAGCATCATGATCAGAGCGGCCCAGAGTTCATCTATAAAAATAAGACTTGACAAATACTGTTTATCCATCTATATCAATATCTACCAGTTTGTGTTTGTTATTTGACTTCTTTTTTTAAAGTGAGTAAACATTCAAATAATGTTGGATCACTCTGCAAAAAATATGTTAGTCTCACTCATGAAAGTAAGTAGGTTCATTTTGCTCTCCCCACTCTCCTATAATGCCTTCCTGTGTTTTCTATCATAATATGGCATACACAGGAGCAAGTAAAGGTCTTGAATTTGTCATAGTACATTCTTCTACCATATTCGCACATTGGCAAAGCAATAATGTCCAGGTACATATCCTGCTTAATGGAAACTAATTATGCCTAAATCATGTTATATTTGTAATGTCTTAGAAGTACTATTTAGAACAATTCTGTTAACTTCTTTGCTGCCACTGCCTGTTGTTTACAATTTCTCTTTCAGTAGACCATTTGAACACCACTCAGATCTCATCTCTGTAATTAAAGTGAAGCAACATTAATCACTAAGCTATTGTAGCTTGAAGAAGTTCTAATGTATTTGAAGGGGAAATGGAAATTTCTAATGCTTCTAAACAATTAAGTCCATTAGGTATGGTTCTTTTTTAAGGGGACAGTGGGATCTAATTAGATGGCTCGAATACTCTCTATCTCTCTCTTTTATTGGAATGGGTTTGCATTTTAGCCATGAGGATGACAGACCTCTACTTGATGAGATTTTTCAAATGGCCCAGTCATTTCTTCCTATCATGATCTTGCCACTTATTCTTTTAGTGAGACTTAGGTTGCTTCAAACTTAGACAATGATCAGTGTTAACATACTTCTCAATACTACTTCTTATAAAGAAAATAATTACTGCCTGGTGTCTGTGTAATGGAGAATGCCGTGAAACTTAAATCATCTGGAAAATTAGGTGACTTTTTTGTCACTCTTGCTATATGTGTGCAAGAGTTTCACCCATGCTATATGAAAATATATAAAGCCAGATTGGTAACTTAATGTGTCTATTCTAACGAACTAGTAGAAACCCTGAAATATTGCATTTTCAGTAGGGCTGTGCACCGCTTTGGCCTGAGGCCCGAACCCTGAATCGGAGTGGGTTGCTTCAGGTCACTTTGTGTCCCTTCCAAGGCGAAGTGGAGGGGGCACGAAGTGACCCGGAGTGGGACAGGGGCTCTCTGAAGCACTCGGTGCACTTCAGAGCTTTGCGCCCCCAGCCCAGCCCCCCACCTGGCCGAGCCCCCCTGGTGTCTCCAGGTCGTTACCTGAGCCGCTTTCTCTGCCACAGCAGAGTGCAGCAACTCCTACTGCAGAGAGTCAGCATTTTAAAAATGGCAACGTCCAGGAAGTTCCAGGAGGTGGTGGCAGCACGGTAAGAGGGTTTGCATGGGGGCATCAGAGGAGGACCCGAATCAGGGTCCCACTTCGGGTTTGGGACCAAGTTGGGTCGGGGGGCCTTGAATCTGCCTGAGCCAAATCGGGCCCACCTCGGAAGTCCCTGCACAGCCCTAATTTTCAGTTAGTTTTGATAGCATAGGGCAGGCTGTCACCAGGTTCCATATTTGTTTTAGAAGCCTTAGGGTGCAATCCTATGCAAGTTTAGACAGGGGAAAAAAGCCTACAACTCCCAGCATGCCCCAGCCAGTTGGTTGTGGCATACTGGGAGATGTAGGCTTTTTTCTGTCTAAACTTGCATAGGATTTGACTTTATACATGAAAGATTTAAGGTGAAATCCTATGCATGTTTAGACAGAAATAAAGTCCTACAACTCCCAGCATGCCCCAGCCAACATAGGAATTGTAGGCCTTTTTTCTGTCTAAACATGCATAGGATTGTGCCCTTTATCGGATTTAATTGACGAAGACAATCTCAATATTTAAATGCAGGGGAAAGAGCTCATTCTGAGATGTAATTCCTGAGACTGCAATCCTATGTATATTTAGATAGAGAAAAAGTCTGCCCACCATTCTGACCTTCCCACAGTTCCCTGGAGCACCCAGTATAACATTGCACTTGAGCTTTATGGGAAAATTAAAACGGCAGGTAGCTTCCAGCCACCCCAACAGTAAGCCCATGATATGGGGGGTGAGCAAGTAGATAGGAAGCAAGAGAACAGCATGTCCCAGCCAGCTGGCTGGGGAATGCTGGGAGTTGTAGGACTTTTTTCTGTCTAAGCATGCATAGGATTGCATCCTAAGTGTGTTAAGTATTAGCAAAGGTTTTCACTATGAGGGGTCTCTCATGGTTAGGCAAAGGGCAGAGCTGGTACAAGGTTAGAGGGAGCTCCCAGCAAGAGTCCTGACACTTGTTGTCTTGCTTCCTCACCTGCCAGTAATTATTCTGAGCATGTGGAGATAGTTAGCAGCTCAGACTCAGAATGCGAACCACCAGAACTGGAGGAGGCTCCCTCCCTAGTGAGCTCAGATATGGATAGACATTCTTCTCAGGACCTTGGCACACAGATGGCTCGACCTGAAGGGCCCCCCCCTTTCCTCCCCCATGAGAACTCAGGTCTTGAAGGATGAAGAGAGTGTGGGGTGTGACCTGAAGGATACTAGAGTCCAGCGCAGAGCAAAACGGGGAAAGTTAGAGGTGGAGCTCAGATGCTCCACCTGGTTGGCTATGCATGATAGCCTACATAGGAGGGCACAAATGTAAGGGAGGGGCATCCCCCCTAAGTTATTCTGGCTGGCAAGTTCTTGTTTCAAACTGTCAGCAACGTCTCTGATTCCCACTTGGCTCCTCTATTGATATTCGCAATTGTGCAGAGTAGCTGTTTTCCTTTGTAGCCTGAGAGTCTCCAAAGATCTACATTTGTAAAGAGCCTGGTCATTAACTAATAAAGTAGTGAGCCTGAAGCCTGGTATCTTAGAGTGTGTTGATTGCGAAGGGAGAGAACCAAGGGGCTTGACATCACCTAATCATCCATTTGCTCACTCCCCCAGTCATGGGCTTACTGTTGGGGTGACTGGAAGCTACCTGCCGTTTTAATGTTCCTATAAAACTCCAGTGCGATGCTATATTGGGTGCTCCACGGAACTGTGGGAAAGTCAAAATAGTGGGCAGTATCCCAAGTTCTACTGCCATAAGCCCAGGTGAGCAGGAAAGTCAAATGGGCAGCTCTCAGGCCCCGACAGCTGCCTGATGATGTCAGGTGCTGCTGCCAGCCATCACAAAAGAAATCCCACCACACGGGGCTGGATAGACATCACAAGTTCTTAAGAAAATTGATTTTATGGCTTCCCTGAGACATGGGAAATTCAGGGCTGCCTGTACAGCAGCTTTACCCAACCTGCCCCCCTCCAAATATTTGGATTACAGCTACCAGCATTGCTGACCATTAACCATGCTGGGTGGGGCTCATGGGACATGAAATCCACAGCACTGATTTGCAGGAGACAGTACTGATTCCTTGTAGTGTTTTTGTTTTGTTTCATTTGGTTTTATGCAGTGTACCAGTTCATCAAGCATTGTGGGAGTGCTCAACCAAGCACACAGGCAGGTGGTGCAAATCACAAGGCAGTATCAGTATATTATCCATGTGTGCAACAGGTTTCCCAGTCACATCCAAAACTGCTTCCTTGCAACTCTTCTTGTGAACACACACATTCACTGCCGTTGTCTTTCCAGCTGCCCTGTTCATGGCCTCTGAGAGATCATAAGTACCACCTCTGACTGTAGATGAATAAATCTGTCAATTAAGGTTTCTCTCAGTTTCTCATTGTTCCAATGTTAAGTTCAGTTCTTCTTGAAGCTGAGAATGTCTCCACTCCAATTCATCCCAAATGTTGAGCATTTGTTTTTAGAAAGTTCACATGAAAATGCATAGGCATTTTTGTGCATATTTCTCCTAAAACAAGCATTTTTACAGATTTTTCCTGATCAACACATTTTTGCAAGCAATTTTCCTAATATAATTCATTTTTAATTTATTTTCCTTAGTAAATGCATCTTTATACACAATTTTTTGATTGGAGTACTCTGCTGCAAAATTAGGAGAAGTGCACATTTCAAAGGAGAACTGAATTTTGCTTCACATCGTGTGAAATTCAGTAAGCTCACATTAAAATTTGAATTGCATGAATTTCTCCCCCATCCCTACCTCAGATTCACATCATCTTGTCATCCTCTGCAGCTACAGGTATATTTTTAAAGCAGCAGTCTATCTTTTTCGCTGGCAGCAGTAGCTGATCTCCCCTGACAGGGAGAGGTTTAAGCGACTACTTTTAGAAGATAGCCAAACTGCTGAGGAGGACCTGTTGCTGTGAGGTAGCTTCTTTTAATTTTCATAGAAGAGTGCAGGGCGAGGCAACTGTAAGCCACTCCCCAACACTGACTGCCCCAGCCAGGATGGGAAATGATCCCTATCCCTTCCTCAGAATCCTAAGTAGCTCATGGAGGATTACCATCGATGCATTGGTTTGTTAGACAGGCAATGCAAGAACTAGGGATAGGGGAGAAATTTAGGTCATGTTTGAACTTGAACTGACCTAATTATGCACTTTTGAGCCAATACGGAAAATGAAACTCACCCTTCAAAATCTGCACTTCTCTGAACTTTGCAATCAAAAATGTGTACACAATGTGTATATTAGGTGAAAGTACACAAAAATTCATGAAAATTCATGAAAAATGTTCATGAAAATAAAGTTTGAAAATATTAGGAACACTGCTTGAAAATTGTGTGTATTAGGCAAAATTGTGTACAAAATGAGAGAAATGCACATGGAAATACATACAAAATTTCCTGCTGACTTAAAAAAAATTGAAGTTCAGGACAAATGAAACGTAAGACTGGAGAAATGGAGAGAAACTGAAATTGACAGATTCATCCATCCCCAGTGAGAGCCAACCCATTGCTTTTCAGTCATGTAATGGAAATCATTGAATGTTTGCAGTTCTGCTCACTTCGTGTCCTCATAATGTATGTAAATATTTTCCTTTCAAGGTCATTCAGTCTACTATAAATCTGGCTACTTATGCGTATGTTTCAAAATAACACTATGCTACAATGACCCCCAGTCATCAACAAGAACGATAAGAGACCGCTTTATTTTTCCCACTGCTCATTTGTCTTTACTTTCATAAGGGGTTCTGAGGATTCCAGCTGGCTTTATAAATAAATAATAATAATGCATATCTGCATACACTGTGAGGCTATTCCTGACTCAACAAGAATTGCCGATAACCTGCTTCTGGCTGCAAGTGAGATCAGAAGAGGGAAAGAAAGCTGTTGTGACACAGCCTGTCCAGGGAGAAGCAACAAGAGTATATATATATATATATATATATATACACACACACACACACACACACACACACACACACATTCAGAAGAGTCTCCTTTGTGAGGGAAAAATGAATTTTCATCATTTTCATTTCATTTGGGAACATTTTTTTATAACTAGCTTGGGCATCTTTATAAGTTGCTCTCTTTGATGTTCATTCCAGTTACTGAGATTCTCGTGGCTGATGCCTAGGAACCTGACTTAGTTGTATTTAATTCTTCTTCCAACCTGTATGTCATCTGGGTCACTTTGAATCTGTTTTTGAAAGGGGCTCAAATGCTTACTGACAGTTTTATGGAACAAACAGAAAAGACCTTTCGTAAGATATCAGAGAGCTTACAGTTTGGCTATCCGTGCAATTTCTGTTTCTCTCCAGGTCAATTCAAACACTACTTCTTTGAAGATAAGTGTTCTTGGTGTGTCTGCATACTCAGTAAAAATGTGCAGCTTTGGATCAAAGCAATTACATGTGCTGTTATGAGCATGTGGAGCTAGAGATGTGAAGGTCTGGAAAAAAATGGGGAAAATTGGAAAAAATGAAGAGAGAGAGTTTTGGAAAAATTATGGAGAGAATTATACACAAATTTAGCTGTGCAGAAGTATGAAAGTTACACCATTAAAAAACAAAACAAGACCAACTTTTTATACAACTCTCATATCTCTAGAATGGCAGTCATGCAGAAAATGGGGCAGATGTGTTTTTTGTTGCTCCAGATGGTAGGATAAGAACTAATGGGTGGAAATTGCAAGGAAGTAAATTATGGCCAAACATTAGAGAGTCTTACCTTTACCATCCTAAAGGTAAGAACTGTTTCAGTTTGCCTCGGTAGGTTGTAGACTCTCCTTTTCTGTAGATGTCAAACAGAAGCCAGATGGCCATCTCTCAGGGATTCTGTAGTTGCATCCTGCACTGATCAGAGGGGTCAGACTAGAGTGCCCCTAAGGTTACTTCCAACTCTATGATTCTGTCTAAAATTATTTATAAGCTGAGTGCTTGACTAAAACCAAGGCTCTCACATCATTACATACACTGAGAAAAGTGATTCACATACAGCTTTTGCTGAAATGCATTTTCCTCCTGTCACCATCCTCAACACCAGCTAAATGTACCATTCTAGCCTCAGAGACTAGTAATCATTATTTCTGAATTATTCTAGAGTTAGAATTGCTCTATTTTTCCATTCGTACCCAATATAACATGAAACATGCAATGAAATGAATGTCAATCCTCTAGGGGTTATGTGTGTTGTTATAGACTCCTTCCATTATTTATGTTGCAAATTTGTGGCCTGATCCTGTAAGTTGATATACTGGGGAAGGGAGAATATATATGTGCATGCAGTGTATGACTCAGTGCACTGATGCACACTTACATGACATCACAACCTTGGACAATATAGCAATGACAAAGCAATGACATATACCACACCATAACAATCACATTTTCCCCAGAAGTTGTTGTGTGTTGGCTATGAAAGCCATTATGAAGTGCAGAATTGGGAGAAAACAAAGCCATTTTGGGGCTCAGGCTAGACACAGTTCACCTTTGGGCCATCTTAAAAGCTTCTTGGCCACAGTGCACTCAGCTAACACAGCCCAGCTGTATTACGCTGATATATTGTTTTCCAGACAGATCTAAGGTGATTGCAACTGACAGGAAGACAACACGACAGACTTGGCTGACAATGGAGTGCCTTGCATTGGATTATTTGTTCTTTCAGATTTATAACCTGTCCTATCTACAAGGTCTCGGAGCAGTTAAGATCCTTATGAACATGGAAGAGTGTGACATAAAGCACAAGCATCAGAATATTGTAATGCAAAAGTCATTATTATAAAGCAATAGATTTGAAATATAAAACAGAGCTATAAAAACAAAACTGAAAACATTCTGCTGAAACAAAGCTTCTCCCTGGATGTTGCCAAAAGAAGGAGAAGACTCTTCTACCTTAAGAACAAAGGATCAGACCAAAGGTCTATCTAGGGGACTCTCTGCCCCAGCTTCCTCCCTGTCAAGAATGCCTCTCTTTTTTTTCCCTGCGTCCCAGCAGTCTGTGAGCTTACATTTTGCCAGACTAAAGTGATACATAGGGATCGGATGCACCATCTGCATGTGTGTTATCGGGAGAGGCCTCTGGTCTCAAGGTCAGACCAAGATCCAGTTAATTGGACTGAGTCATCTCAGCTGCATTCCTGTGGGAATTCTCTCTCTCTTTCTCTCTCTCTCTCACACACACACACACACACCCGTGGGGTCTGGGAAAACTGTCTTAGCCAGCATGTGACTGGCTGACAGGCATCTCTTTGGAGTTGCCAGGGATGTGAGTATAAAATCAGGCAGATGACAGTGGTCCTTGGTCTTCATCTTCATTTCTGCCTTTGATTGGACTCCACATAGGTCTGTTTGGTCCTGTCCTGTTTGAAGGCCCATGCTTAGGTGCATATAGGCAAGTTTAGGAAAGCTTTTGTTGTTGTTTTACCTTGAAGCATTGCTTCCAGATGTACCCTGGTTCCTCTATGCCTTTGATTAGGGATGTATGAAACCCCTACCTTCCGCAAGCACACGTTTGACAGTGTGCAAATAATTTTGGTGGACACGTGTTCAGACCTTTGAACGGGGCATGCTCACAGGGTTTATTAGCAAAAATGAAATGTTCATACTTCCTAGTTCCATATGTGAGTGGCTTTTGCCCTCCAGCAGTGGTTTTCCCACCTGCATCCCTTCACATTTTTGAGGGAGAGGACTATTAGGTTTTTGCCGTCTTTGAGTACTTGCAAGTAGCGATTGGTGAATTTACCCTGGGTGAATTGGTTATTTCTTTGGAAACTAACAGGTTCACCCATGTTAGCTTGGAATGGGGATTAGTCTCGTCCTTTAATAGGAACTCTCTTTCCATGTATATGAGTTATTGTGCATGCACAATATGAAAGTGTATCTTGGGAGCTGTAGTTTGGAAAAGCATAGTGTGGCAGGACATCATGCATTACCATGTAATGTACCCCTTTCCTTATTGGTTGTTTTCATGTGGCCTGCCTGTGTGATGTGAAGTCTACTTGCTGTGATGGGTTGCTGGTATATGAAGGAGACAAAAAGATGGACCTGCAGAGTCCTGCTCCTCCTCCTCGTCATGGAGCCAGAGCTGTGGTGGCAGTGACAAGGAAAGCAGCAGTTGATGCACACGTGCAAAAACATCATTCTTTAGATTCAGACTGTGTATGTTCTGAAGGTCACAACTCATTTCAGACTTAACAGGGAATTTGTATTACATCAATCCAGCCTCACTCCAAAGGTGAGCATTATGAATGGACAGGTTTTGATCAATGAGCTGACTAATTACGAAATTCTGTGGCATCACTACTTGCAAGCTCTCAAAGAGGTGGCTCACAATAAGATAATAGTTTCAAAGCCAAACAAGGAGGCGTTCATGCATCACTGAAACTTTCCATGTCAGAGTCTGTTACTTCTGAACCATTCTGGCTGACTTCTCTGTATGTGCAACCAAAGGTTGCTTCAATGAGTCCTGCTTCATGTTGGAAACTGGCAAGACCTCAAGGCCTTTCTCAGTGATCTGATTGTGGGAGAGATCTTGGTCCATATAGGTATAAGAAAGGATTACTTATGATCCCACATACTAAGCACAACATGCTCATACTCAAGTATTTCTCTAATCTTTGGAATGCATTCAGGCTGTGACTTCCCTCAAAAGGCAGGAGATTCCAGAGTCATGAAGCAACTATTGCCTCTCTGTGCATCAACTTTGTGAATAATATTATTAAGGGCAGAATCCTATGGGTTTCTGAATTCGGAGGCAGCCGCCTATCCAATGCAGGGCAGGAGAAGCATGGAGGGGATTGTTCCCTTCGTGTTTCTCCTGCCCTGCATTTGTGGCTAGACAGCTGATTTTGGCAGTCTATCCACAGGAAGGTGGAGTGGGGGAGGAGGCTGCCAGACAACACATAGGATGTGTCATACCGGCATTTCTGCCTTCCTTGCCCTGGAACATACCCGGAACACCCTGTTTTGGCCGCTCCACGCTCCTCTTCTCCAGGAACCGACAGCACGGGCTCTGAGGTCGGTTCCCAGAAATCCACATATCTTATGGCCATCTAGCCACTGACTAGCGGCCATAGGATTGCTCCCTCTGAGGATAAACTCAATTTAACGCAGTGCTTGCGATAGTGTGAAAAGCCAAATTTTCCCCACTTCCTGCTAGACCATATCTCTAAACAAAGGAGACAAAAAAGAAAGAAAAAGAAACCATGCAATTATAAAGTGGGCATAATTGCAAATAAGCACCCAAAATATAATATGAAGATAATAATTACAGTTTTGTGGTTAGTAGAATGATGGTAGTTGTTTGTTGACTGCTGGATTATATCCCATTCCATTGCTTCATCAAAACCAAATTGAAAACAAAGCATTTCTCAGTTGAAATATTTTTCATGGAGGAAAGCTGACATTATTCTCCAACTTTGGATATCACTTTTCCAAACCACTTGATTTACAATGTGATCCTTCCAAAATCCTTACCAAAAGAATTCCCTCCTTTTTTTTTCTTTTTTACTCCTGAAAAAAGGCTTCAATATAGAAGACAAAACAATCTAGGAATTTCAAAGATTAATACTGGACGGGGGGGGGGGGGGCTGCTGTTCCTCTAAACAAAGGACATGTCCAGGCATGCCCAGATATCTGTAAGTACCAAACTTTGTATTATCCACAAGTGTGACTCAGCTCACCACCATGACTGAACAACAACAACAACAACAAATGCAGAATCTCCTGGAGCACACATGATCAGGTAATCTCAGGATATTTATTTTTCAGTTTGAATTTCCAGTCTCTCTCTGGGAGTAGTTTGCATAAACTTCCTTTGCTTTTGAGTGGCTGACAAAAGAGCTAAGTCTCAGGTGCCCCCTACCTGCAAGGTGCTTCAGTGAGTTATTACTGGGATATAGGTTCCTGATAAGTAAAGTCCTAACTAATTAAGGGCACAATCCTATGGGGATAGTCGGCCTCCTCTGAATTTGGAGGTGCCCAACTATCCAATGCAGGGCAGGTGGAACATAGAGGGGATCCCCTCCTCCGTGATCAGCCCACCCTACATTTGCACCTAGATAACCGATTTGGGCTGTCTAGCTGGGACGCATCAGAGTGGGGGGGGGAGGCTGAATGGCACATAGAAAGCATTGTAACAATGCTTCCGTGGTCTCCTCCCCTCCCTGTCCCTGGGAATGCCCCCCTTTCACCTGCTCCACACTGCTCTTATGAGTGCAGAGCCAGGGACGAACTGCAATACCTATGAGGTGCTGGGAGGGGTGCAAGGAGTGAGGGTTCTGGGAATCGAGCTTGGAGCCCTGGCTCTGATCTTGGTTCCCAGAAACAGAAAAATCCTATGGCTGTCTAAATACTGCCTAGCAACCATAGGATTGCACCCTAATTCTTTGTTTTGTTTTAAAAGCAACTGACCATTTCTGAACTTCTCTCTGTCTTAGGGATGTGCAAACTCACCCCCGTCCAGGTTCTCTGGACTCCTGCCCAGCCCCTGCCCCCACTCGCCAGTCCCCGGATTACGCTCGACCCCCTCCCACTCTCATTTTAAAACCACAATATAAACACAATATTAAAACCACAATATAACAATACAACCACAATAAAACCTAGCAGCAGTGCAGGGATTTAAAATACAAATTTAAAATAGCAAAGCTAAAAGTCTAGAAAGCTAAAATGCCTGGGAAAATAAAAAGGTCTTCACCTGGCACCGAAAGGAATACAATGTAGGTGCCAGGCGAACCTCACTAGGATGCTCATTCCACAGCCGGGGTGCCACAGCAGAAAAGACCCTCCTCCTAGTAGCCACCCACCTCACTTCCTTTGGTGGGGGCTCATGGAGAAGGGCTGCTGAGGATGATCTTAAGGTCCGGGCAGGCACATATGTTTGTAGAGGGGTAGTCTACACACCTTTTCAGCCATGAATTGCACGTAGAAAAATGTGCATAGATGGGGGGAGGGGCATGTAACAGAGCTTTTCAGTATACTTATTCTGCTTTCACATAAATCCTATGAGGCAGGGCATTGTGTGTGTGTGTGTGTATCACAAAGGTTTATGAAAAGTTGCCAAGGCCACCCAGTTATTATTAATAATTTCTATAGCACTCTTTAGCATACATAGAAAATAGTTTGTTGTCTCATGTTTTCTTGCAGCGAGGCAGATGTGGCTGAGAGGACACCACCTTGCTCAAATCTACCTTGTCATTTTCGCAGCATTTGAACTTTGGCCTTCACATTAAAACCTAACATGCTGCCCCTGCACCACACAGGGTCGTGTATAACTCTACTGAACACCAACACGTGCTATGGATGCCTTTGTCCAGAAGTCGTGGCCTGTCTTGTGTGACAACGATATATCAATGTGATCCCTTGATTGGTGGCAGCCACAACACTGCCCTAAACTTAGCTGTGCTCCTGCAGAGATGGACGAATGAGACTCACTTGTGTAATAGCCCCACACAGCCCCCAAAAGGAAAAATCACCCAGGGATCATTTTGCACTGAATCACCACAAGTGACTGTTACGCTGCTAGGTAAGATCAATTGCAGTGTTTGGGTGATGTGAGAATGGAGTTCTGCTAAGCCCAAGAATACATCACCGGGTTGCTGGGGCCACCTGAGCAGCTGGAGTCTACGTCTATGTCCATCCTGATGGAGTCATAGCAACATGTTTTGTTGAGCTGCCAACTCATTTAAAGTAACTTTCCCTACACTACATCGTATTTCTGTAATAGCTGTTGAGAGACTAAGAGTTATCGTGCAGCTGGTTGTAAATCTGAGTTGTCTGAGCTGTTGCAGATGTAGAATACTGCCTGGAAGGCAACGCTATGCCAAAGTCAAACAAAGGCAGGGACTGCTTAAACTTCCACACTGAGATGAATTGCTTAGAGGCTACCCATGCAGCCTCGCTGTTGTTGTTTCTCATAAACAGTTATTTAGCACTATTGGTATTTCACTGCCATCATTAACCCCTGTCTGGGCTGTTTATACCACCTTACCCCATAGCACTTAGTGACAGTATCCATAACAGCAGTAGTGCACAGGTTCGTATGCATGACCACATCCCAACAACGGAAACGAAAGCCTCCCTCTCCAAAAGCATTCCTTACATCCTGTAATGCATTTCTGTTATCATGTATCAATTATTATTCATTTCTCTACATAATTATTAGTTGCCCAGGTTAAAAGTTATGGGATAAGCCTTAGATGGCTTTGAAAGGAGATGAGACAAATTAATGGAGGATAAGGCTAACAATGGCTAGTCGTCATGATGGCTATATGTGGCTACATCCAGGATCAGAGGCATCATGGCTTTAAATACCAGTGCATGGGGAACAACAGTTCGAGAGGGCTATTATGCGCACGACCTGCTTATGAGCTTCCCATTGACATCTGGTTGGTCCTTGTGAGAAACAGGATTCTGGACTACATAGGCCTTTGGTCTCATCCAGGAGAGCTCTTCTCATGTTCTTATAGAATACTGAGGATAGTATGTGGGGGATCAGGCAGGGCAGGTAGGACCAAGGTGCCCCTCTTTCTCTTTGCTTACCTGACATCCAGCTATTCTGCATCATCCCATGGCCTAGCTTTGGCCTCAGAGCCATGATATGGAGAGAAATGCCAGTGATCCCAAGGATGGTCACTATGTCCAGACTGGAAAGGTGATGGGATAGAAGACTGGTGGACAAATCTGGTGGGAAAGACTACCGAGAGAGATGGCACCAGGTAGCTCAAAGGGTGCTAGAACGGAGCTTTTGGGGAGATGAATGGAAGAGTTTGATATGAAAGCAGCCAACTAGTAGACCATCACTGAGGGGAAGATTAAGAACATATTTGTCTTAGAGAGCCTTGAGAGAGAAGTTTTTCAACAGGCATCTCAATGACAGCAAATCATTCAGGAGGTGATAGAGGCTCAGCTGTGATCTTAAGCCTACCTTGTGCAACAGTTGAACTCTGGACAAGGTGGAACTTTGAAGAGGAAGGAGAGAAGACTCTGCCATGGCCAATAACTTATCCAGTTGTCTTAGAGATCATTCTGAGAAGGGTTACCTGAACATGTTTAAAGAGTAGCCCTCACCAGTTTGGTCCCCCTCCCACTGGGCTGCGATTTTAACATCCTACCTGACTGGCGTGACATAAGAAGCAGTGTATATCCTTTAAGTGATCATTGCCAATGATTATGCCATGGTTAATTCAGCCATACCAAACAGTAGGGATTGACAAATCTGTCCATTTTGGTTTCTCTAAGTTTCTCATTTTTTCTGTCTTTGGTTCATCTTGAACTTTGAGAATTTATCCAGCCTTAAGTTTGGTTCACCCCGAACTTTTATTATTTTTTTAATTAAAAGTTTTCATGGGAGTTCATAAGCATTTTTGTGCACACTTCTAATAAATGTATTTTCATATGCATTTTATCTAATATATACACTTTTTGCAAGACGTTTTCCTAATATAATGTATATCTAAACATTATTTTCTCTCATATGCACATTTTTGCACACATTTTTTTTTTGACTGGAGAACTCTGTTGCAAAATTAAATTTGTAATAGCGTGACTTTCAAAGAATCACAGTTTCAGCTTGCACAGTTACTCAAAAGTGTGAAGTATGGTATGTTTGCATTAAAATGTGAACTGCACTATGAACTGCTTCACAGTCATAATGCTGCACATAACTGGAGCGAGGACAATTTTTGCCTGGCCAATAGTTTGCTTGTAGACTGTATGTTGTGCAGATCTGCTGTAGCTAAATTTAGACATCATGCTGGTATGGTTAATGGTTGTTAAAACTCTCAATGGAGGTTACTAGTGGGACTTGTAGTGGCAGTAGTTAATGTCTTGCAGCTTGGGTTTGTTCCTTGCCCATTTCATTTTCTGAATTGTCCCTCCATGCAACACTGGAGGTTAAACTGCTAAGTCTTGTAAACAGCACTGAGATACTAAATAATAGGAATCTAGACAGCAGCATTGAATTGCTATATATTGTCATATACAAAGCTGTTACAGGAGCTCATAGGTTTGAATATATGCCCCCTGAAGTTCAAAGGAGAGCCCATCCTCTCTCTTACATGCAAAAAGTTGTGTTTGCTTCCAAAAAAAAGAAATCTGATTCCTGTAATGCAAAACAGAATGCTCTCATTCACCCAAAGAGGGCAAGAAAAATCAAAGTGTTGAAAATCAAATGCTCAATAAAAAGAATTTCAAACATCAGGGAGCATTGAATATGATTAAAAACAAAAAGCAACAGAAATCAATGGATAAGTATCTCTCCTCTACAACAGTTCCATTTCACACTCCAGATATTTACAATAGAGAAGTCTGATTAACTTCCACAGACTGCTAGAAAGTGGGATGAAAGCTTTGCTGGGTCAAAAATTTAGCAGATCACTATTGCTGTAAATGTAATGAGAGTTTCTATTCTTCTTTTTGTATTGACTGTAACTACTGATAACAGTATAATGAACTGAGAGAAACAAAACAGGTTCCAAACAAGGAAAGAAACAAAGGCTCATAATCACTGATGTTAAGTCAAAATAGGCAAAACCTGCTGCTATCATGTATCTCATCACAGAGAGAATGTGCTGTAGTGGTTAGAGCAGCCTCCCCCAAAATTGGTGCCTTCCAGATGTTATAGATAGGGATGGCGGAGAATTTCTCCCCGAATCTTTGGGAGGCCGAGCGCCGAGGCATTCGGCCCCCCAAAAGTGTTGGGGAAATTCTTCGCTGCCCCCCCCCCCCCCGGGATGGGACTTACCGTGGCTGAATGTCCCTCTCGGCGGTGGGTCCCGGCGGCGGTTCGGCGGGGGCGGGGGGCCGGCGGAGTCTATGTAAATCTTTTCACCGTAGTCTACGTAAATCTTTACGTAGACTAGACGTGCCAAAATAAGGAACGCAAATGGCGGTCCCCATGGGAGCCGCCATTTGCATATGCGCTTTTTTTTTTCCCCAAAGTCACCCATGATAGGCCGTGTGACGATTTACATAGCCTATCATGGCTGACTTTGGAAATCTAGCCGTGATAGGCTATGTAAATCGTTACATAGCCTATCACGGGTGTGTGGTTTTGTTTTTGTTTTTTACTTTTTTTCGCAGCCGGGTAGTCGGGGCGCTTCTACCCGGCCTGAATTTCGCCAGCGAGGGATGGGGCGCCTCCCCCCCGGCCTGAATTTTGGCCGGGCGAGGCAGGGTGCCTCCCCCCCTCGCCTGAACTTCGGGGGGAGAACCAAAGCGCCTCTCCCCCACTGCGAAGCAAGCTTCGAGGACAGGTAAGAGACTTTCGCCCATCCCTACCAAATACTTGTTAAAACATGTAGTCCCCACTTCTGCTTCATGTCTTTGTGTGTGGGTTGTTCTTCTTGTTGTTATTCAATGCTCACTAAAAATGGAATTCATGGACAGTTGATATTTCGTTAGGGATGTTGGAGGAATCTGTCTGTGGGACAGAGCTTGCTGAGCTTTCATCAGCTTGGCCCCCTGGACTTCCGCTCATTTCCCTGTGAGCTGGCCTGACTCAATCTACATCGAGTCAGGCCAGCTTATGGATTTTCCATTTTTAAAAAAAGAATGCATGAATCAAATAAAAATTGGAGGAGTTCCCAGATTTCAGGAAAAACTGCACAGTTTGGCCTGCAAATGTGAACCAGGTCGGGTGCTTAGCGCCCCAAAAGGGCTGGATTTCACAGTAACAGACATCCGTATGTTTAGATAATTAATAATCATCTTCTCCCTTAAAAATGAAAGCTCTCCAGAGCCATCTATTTCAGCTAACCTATGGGGGGTATGCTAATATTCCCTCTCTCTCTCTCTCTCACACACACACACACACACACACACTATCTATCTATCTATCTATCTATCTATCTATCTATATCGTGAACATGAAAAGAGGTGAGCAAGACTGCACCCAGTGTTGGCATCCCCACTGCCTTGCCCACAAAAGGCACAGAGCTGTTTCAAACTCATGCTGACTGTGTGGACATGGAGGGCGGGGCTAACAGATGTGATTTCCTTCTACGTGTTCAGTATACATATGGGGGGGAGGGGAACAGATTGGTATGCCCTTTATGACTGACTCGTTCAAACAATATAATAAAGTACAAATGTACAAACTCCATTAGAACAGCAGACTAGATAAGGTCATCATGTCAGTGGCTAAAAGAGAACAAGAATGTCAGCAGTAAAGGGTACAATCCTATGCATGTTTAGATGGAGAAAGTCCTACAACTTCCAGAATGCTGGCTGGGGCATGCTGGGAATTGCAGGATTTTATATGTCAAAACATGCATAGGATTGCACCCTAAATACTTTAAAATACTTAAGTGACTAAGGGTGTAATCCTATGCATGCTTAGACAGAAAAAGGCCTCCAGTGCCCAGCGTGCCCTGGCCAGGCAGTTCATTGCCCAGTGCCTAAAAGCCATTAAGATTAGCACCAGGTGAGTCTCCCTGGGGGGTCAGGAGGGACATCCCATATACAAGGCACCATAGATAGCAGTCAAGGCTCTTCCACAAGTCACCATCCATCTAGTCATTGCTGTCAGGGACTATAATGACCTTAAGAATTGGGTAAGTTCATGTGGAAGGAGAATGCCTTCAGATTCCTGGGTCCCCAGGGATACAGGGCTTTAAGGTTAAAAACAGGTCTTTGAATGGTTCTCAGAAACAAAATCAGCAGCCAGTGAAGTTGTTTTAAAACTGGCAGAATATGTTACATTTGAGCAGCCCTAGTCAACAATAGAGATGGTTGAGGAGTTCCACCTTAGCATCTGCCAATAGGAACTGATCAGGCCCATGCCTCTGGCACCGACGTGTGGATCAGAATGTAGCTATCAGCTGGATTTTGCACATCTCCAAATGTTGCAGCAGGTTCTTAGCTCAGAAAATTGCATAAGAATATACTTTAGAATGTGCATTTAAAAATACTATTTGATCATATGGGGGGGGGGGTTTGTTTGTTTGTTGCATTAAAAAAAAAAGATTATAATAGAAATAGGATGGAACATCCTGGAGAAGAAGATGCAAAAGTGACAGAGGCCTGCAAAGCAGACTTCAGCTACAGTGGAATAAGTCACTTCTTTGCCTGATGCTGCTTCAGCCAACCCAGTCCTGCCTTTGGGTTTTGGGGGAGCCTTTTGGACAAGATGGCCTCAATGCCCCCATCCCTGAGGTCTCCCTCCTCCTTGCCAATGTCACTGCTGCCCATTTGCTTGTCCTTACCCTATGGGTTCATTCTGCACAATCACCAAGGGAGGGAGGCAAATGGAGAAGGATGCGCCATCTCCTCACTCTTGCTTGCCCAGAGAAGGCAGGTGAACAGGCAATAACTGCAGGGAGGAAGAGGGGCAGAGCCAGGAAACTTCAGGGGCTGCCAGTGGCTGCCCAGCTAGGGAGTGGGCCTCATCAGGTGCCCAACAATGCCAAACCCTGATGCCAACTCTGAGTCAACCCATAGGATTGGGGTGTAAGTGTGGACACAAGCAACATGGCCAAACCTCCATTCCCAAAGAATTGTCTTACTGGTTTCAGTCATGTAACCACTTCTAGTCTGGTGTAAAACAGAGAGCATTGCAATATAGCTATAGTAGAGCTTTTTACTATGCTCAGATGGATAGATGTTGGCTTATGCCCTGAAGCAGAAAGGCTTAAATGCTTCTCAGCAAGTGTAACAGTGTTTGATATTCTTATTATTTGCTAAAATGTAAAGGAACTCCTCTCTGCACTTCTCAGTAGGCTGCACTCCATTCACTTCTGAAACTGACTTAGATCTCACTGAAAACTCTGTTCTACTCTACTCTCCCCATTTCAAATAGTGCTATTACATCCAGCACTCTTGCTCTCCATATGAGCAAACACACCACTTTTACTGCCACCTTCCTGCTTCTGTGTCGACTCCCTTCATCACTAGGCTGATCACTCTTCTTGTCCAGAAAAGACTGCTGAGGTCAACATGCTTGCCAAAAGAACACCTGTATAACTGTATTGATTACAGGTACAGCAGAACTGCTGGGGGGGGGGGAAGCACAAAACATATGCAGCGGGATCTCACAACAATAATTAAATACAGCTACAAGAGGTGTATGAATCAGAACTGGCACCAACAAACAGTGCAATCAATGATTTCAAAGGTGCTTTTTCTATAGTAAGATTACTGAAGAGGTGACAAGAGGCAGAAAGTTTATCCTGACGTTTACATTTTGCGGCTAACATGCAATGACACTTTAGGGCTCCTTCTTACATTAAGATGGTAAAGTAGGATCCCCTGTATCTCAGCTAGGGATGGGGAAGAAATTAGTTCAGTTCATGTTTTGATGCAAAACTACCTAATTTTGCATATGTGAACTGATATGTGAACCGAAACTCAGCTATCTTTCAAAATTGCGCTTCTCTCATTTCTTTGCAATAGAGTTCTATCAAACAAAATGTGAACAAAAATGTGTACATTAGGGGAGAGCACATAAAAAATGCATATATTCATGAAAATAACGTAAAATATATCATATTAGGAAAAATGCTTGTGTAAAATGTGTATATTAGCCAAAATTGCATACAAAAATGCATAGGAATTTTCATTTCTTTTTTTAAGAATATTCTGAACATTTGAGAAGAACTGAACTTAAGACTAGAAAAATGAGAAACTGAGACAAACTCAAAATGACAGATTTGTGGATCCCTAATCACAGCTCTTTTCTGTACTGCCAGGTTATGAGAGGTCCTCCAACATGTGCAAGAAACCTGTGCTGTGACATTTCAAAGAAACTCCCATTAGGGGTAGCAGATGCCCCCCCATCTGGATCCTCTGGGCACCCGCCAAGCCGCTGCCCCCACTAGTTGTCCCCGGACTCCCCGCGCTTGCTAAGCTGCCCTGAGCTGCCTTGAGCTGTCCTCTAGTGCCTGTCGTTCCCGCGTTTGCCATTTTGCAAAAGAAATGGTGCCTCGGGAATTTCCATAAATCTAATATTGTGCACATTGCAGCCATAAAGCCCCCATCTACACAGTATTACAGGTGTAAATGTCCCATTTACTGAGTCAGGTGCCCACACCATCCCTACCTCCCATCCACAAACTTGGCCAATGCTGATGGAAGGAGAAGACTCTGATTGGACTCTTCTCACATGGCCTGGGACTTTACACACAGTACTATGGCATCACAGGAATGCATCACACTGCAGCTGCTCCCGCACTGCCAACATAAGGGGGATCTGGCAGCACAATCTTATTCTAAGGGTTCAGTGGGGTTTACTCCCCAATAGGTGTTTGCAGCTGTATCCTAAGTGAAGTTGTAGCTGATATGATAGCTCAAACTTCAAGAAATAATGATTTGTTGTTGTTGTTCAGTCGTGTCCGACTCTTCGTGACCCCATGGACCATAGCACGCCAGGCCTTCCTGTCCTGCGCTCTCTCCCGGAGCGTGCTCAAGTTGAAATAATGATTACTTGAGAATAATTCTGAAAATATTTAACAGTTGTAAGATAGCAGTTTGGAGCAGGCCCTGCAGGCCAAGAAATCTCTGGTTCAAATTCCAGCTCAGCCTGGAACGATGGTTTTCTACACAACTTAGATATGTGGAATGAACGCACACAATGTCACAGATCGACATTTGTATGATGAGCTGATTGGAGTCAAACATCAAATCATATTACAGATGTTTAGAGTAGTTTTGTGTGATATAATGATGAGCTTTGAACAATTAAAGATGCACATTAAAAAATTCCAAATGCAAAATTTAACAGACCAAGTAATGAAAGCAACATGCTTCTAAGCACTCAACTGTTAATACTTCTCTAGTCTGCAGTTTGTTGACTGCCCACAGAATCCTGCAATAACAATGGCCGTTAAAATAGTGTCCATGTAATGTTGAAGAAAATGCATTACTTGGAGGAAGCCCCACTGATTCAAATAGCATTTACTTCTACATCAGCAGGTTAGAATCATGTTGCTAGATAGATAGTTGCTAGAAAGTATAAAATGTAACAGTTATTAACAAAGTAGAGATGCATAATTTTTCATACTACGAGCATATTACTTTGATTTACTAGTATCATAATAAATACATATTCTCATTAAGAGGTTTCCCAAATGCTTTTCTGTTTCCGCTCAGTACCTTTTCTATCAGCAGTGCTCTAAAACAACATCATATAAACCATAGCTAATTATTCGAATAATTCCCTAAAACAGTCCATTTATTCAAATGTCCTTTAAGGGGAGTTGTTGTTCAGTCGTTCAGTCATGTCCGACTCTTCGTGACCCCATGGACCATAGCACACCAGGCCTTCCTGTCCTGTGCTCTCTCCCGGAGTGTGCTCAAGTTCATATTCATTGCATCGGTGATGCTATCTAGCCATCTCATCCTCTGCCGTCCCCTTCTCCGTTTGCCTTCAGTCTTTCCCAGCATCAGGTTTTTTTCCAGAGAGTTTTCGCATTAGGTGGCCAAAATATTTGAGCTTCAGCTTCAGTATCTGTCCTTCCAATGAGCACTCAGGGTTGATTTCCTTTAGTATGGACTGATTTGACCTCCTTGTAGTCCAGGGGACTCGTAAGAGTCTTCTCCAGCACCACAGTTTGAAAGCATCAATTCTTCGGCGCTCAGCCTTCCTTATAGTCCAGCTCTCACAGCCATACATTACTACTGGGAAAACCATAGCTTTGATTAGACGGACCTTTGTCGGCAAGGTGATGTCTCTGCTTCTTACTATGCTGTCTAGGTTGGCCATAGCTTTCCTCCCAAGGAGCAAGCATCTTTTAATTTCATGGCTACAGTCACCGTCTGCGGTGATCTTGGAGCCCAAGAAAGTAAAATCTGTCACTGCTTCCATTTCTTCCCCTTCTATATGCCAGGAAG
This sequence comes from Heloderma suspectum, assembly GCF_057233095.1. Taxonomy (NCBI): domain Eukaryota; kingdom Metazoa; phylum Chordata; class Lepidosauria; order Squamata; family Helodermatidae; genus Heloderma; species Heloderma suspectum. The sequence goes on along the minus strand of NC_139460.1, from coordinate 52,392,351 downwards.
TAATAGGGCCAGATGCCATGATCTTAGTTTTTTTAATGTTGAGTTTCAAACCAGCTTTTGCACTCTCCTCTTTCACCCTCAACAAAAGGCTCTTGAGATCCTCTTCACTTTCTGCCATTAGGGTGGTATCGTCTGCATATCGGAGGTTGTTGATAATTCTCCCAGCAATCTTAATTCCGACCTCTGATTCATCCAACCCGGCATTTCTCATGATGTACTCTGCATATAAGTTAAATAAGCAGGGTGACAATATGCAGCCTTGTTGTACTCCTTTCCCAATTTTGAACCAATCGGTTGTTCCATGTCTGGTTCTTACTGTTGCTTCTTGACCCTCGTACAGGTTTCTCAGGAGACAGGTAAGGTGGTCTGGTACTCCCATCACTTTCAGAATTTGCCACAGTTTGTTGTGATCCACACAATCAAAAGCTTTAGCGTAGTCAATGAAGCAGAAATAGACGTTTTTCTGGAATTCTCTTGCTTTCTCCATGATGCAGCGAATGTTGGCGATTTGATCTCTAGTTCCTCTGCCTCTTCAAAACCCAGCTTGTACTTCCGGTAGTTCTCGGTTCGCATACTCCTGAAGCTTAGCTTGTGGGATTTTGAGCATCACCTTGCTGGCATGTGAAATGAGCGCAATTGTGCGGTAGTTTGAACACTCTTTGGCGTTGCCCTTCTTTGGAATTGGAATGTAAACTGACCTTTTCCAGTCTTGCGGCCATTGTTGAGTGTTCCAAATTTGTTGGCATATTGAATGCAGCACTTTAACAGCATCATCTTTTAGGATTTTAAATAGCTCAGCTGGAATACTGTCATCTCCACTAGCTTTGTTGTTAGTAATGCTTCCTAAGGCCCACTTGACTTCACTCTCTAGGATGTCCGGCTCAAGTTCAGTGACTGCACTATCATGGCTATCAGGGACATTAAGATCTTTCCTGTATAGTTCTCCTGTATAGTTCTTCTGTGTATTCTTTCCACCTCTTCTTAATCTCATCTGCTTCTGTTAGGTCCCTGCCTTCTTTGTCCTTTATCATGCCCGTCTTTGCACAAAACGTTCCCTTGAGATCTCCAATTTTCTTGAAGAGATCTTTAGTCTTTCCCATTCTGTTGTTTTCCTCGATTTCTTTGCATTGTTCATTTAAGAAGGCCTTCTTGTCTCTCCTTGCTATTCTCTGGAACTCTGCATTCAGTTGGATATATCTTCCCCTTTCTCCCTTGCTTTTCACTTCCCTTCTTTCGTGAGCTACTTGTAAAGCCTCATCAGACAGCCACTTGGCTTTCTTGCATTTCTTTTTCTTTGGGATGGATTGAGTTGCTGCCTCCTGAACAATGTTACGGACCTCCGTCCATAGTTCCTCAGGCACTCTGTCTATCAGGTCTAATCCCTGAAATCTATTCCTCACCTCCACTGTGTATTCATAAGGGATATGATTTAGGTCATACCTGAATGGTTTAGTGGTTTTCCCGACGTTCTTCAATTTAAGCCGAAATTTTGCAACAAGAAGCTCATGATCTGAGCCACAGTCAGCTCCAGGTCTTGTTTTGACTGACTGTATAGAGCTTCTCCATCTTTGGCTGCAAAGGACATAATCAATCTGATTTCGATATTGACCATCTGGTGATGTCCATGTGTAGAGTCATCTCTTGTGCTGTTGGAAAAGAGTGTTTGCTATGATCAGCGTGTTCTCTTGGCAAAACTCTATTAGCCTTTGTCCTGCTTCATTTTGTACACCAAGGCCATGCTTGCCTGTTATCCCGGTGATTGCTTGACTTCCTCCTTTAGCATTCCAATCCCCTATGATGAAGAGGACATCTTTTTTTGGTGTTCGTTCTAGAAGGTGTTGTAGGTCTTCATAGAACCGATCAACCTCAGCTTCTTCGGCCTCAGTGGTTGGGGCATAGACTTGAATTACTGTGATGTTGAATGGTTTGCCTTGGATTCGTACTGAGATCATTCTATCATTTTTAAGATTGTACCCCAGGACTGCTTTTCCCACCCTTTTGTTGACTATGAGTGCTACTCCATTTCTTCTAAGGGATTCTTGCCCACAATAGTAGATATGATGGTCACCTGAATTAAATTCGCCCATGCCTGTCCATTTTAGTTCGCTGATTCCCAAGATGTCGATGTTCAATCTTGCCATCTCATGTTTGACCACCTCCAACTTACCTTGATTCATTGATCTGACATTCCAGGTTCCTAAACAATATTGTTCTTTACAGCATCGGATTTGAGCATGTGTTAATTAACAATGGCTAGACAGCATGAGTATTGGAATGGAACATGACATCCTTATTCAGCAAATGTTTTCTTAACAATAAGATTGCAGATGCATACAGCCTCCTTTAATAGCAAACATTTTCAACTACAACAGGTCCTGGCCTTCTTTCTGCTTGACCCTTCCTTTCTTCAGCTGCAAGTCTCCACCACCTATTACTCAGATCCTTGTTTTTCAGGGCACTTCCTGCTTAGTCTACCTCCTTTAGACACCCAGCCTCTTGTCCAGTCTCTTTCTCCCTTCCGCATAGAATATACCTCTCCTCCTCTTAAACTCTGAGTTCCCTCACAGCACCATTTCAGATTAACCCCTAGTCTCAATTCCCTGTCTCCTCTACGTTTTACTTCACATCTAAGCACCCTTCCCTCGGATTCCTCTTTCTCAAGCCATTGCCCACACTTCACACTCCCTTCAACATCCTTGCCTGGGGGCTCCCTATTCTGAGGCGAATTGACATCATTCCCAATCTGCTGGACGGCACACTGCTTTGTTCCCCCTGAGCACCTAAACATTTCAAGTCATCAAATCTACTTATCCAATCTGTGTCAGAGGCTACACTGCCTCAAGGGCAAGAATAGATTGGATGTGAAGACTGAACACCAACCCGGAAAGGTTGGGTTGCCTGAGCCTATCAAAATCTATGGACTTATTGATGCCAAACTCGCTTGCTAGTGTGTCCTGTTGAATCAGAAAAGTTTGAAAGGTGCATTGAATTAATTTAAAACAAACAGGAATGGGGAAAGGGACGATTATGAACAAAAGGAAAGATAGGAATTCCCAACCAAAATCTTGACCACTGACTATTCCTGCTGCCATGCTCTCCCTCTTTCACTAATAGCCTACACATGTACAGTCCAACTGAGGTCAATGGGCAACCATGGAGTTCAATCCTTACCATACCTTCCACTGGAATAAATAGGAAATGCCATTGGACTCAATTCAAATTTCACTGAAGGGCTTTCATGTAACTGTGATTAGGAACTGCACCTTTTGCTCCAGTCACTTTTAGGTGCTAGGAAATGAAAAGAATGGTTGCAGGGATTTTGTACATCTAAAAACAAGACATGGCATTTCACAAAGTAATTCAGCATTGACATTTGCTCATTTGACAGCAATGAGAGTGCACATTTTTAAAAAAATGTACACAGTTTTCTCCATTGATTGATTGATTGATTGATTTCATTTCTATACCACCCAGCTGAAGCTCTCTGGGCGGTTCACAAAAATTAAAACCAAACAGCACACAATAAAACAATTCAAAATATATAGAACATTAAAACCACAATATAACAATACAACCACAATAAAACCTAGCAGCAGTGCAGGAGTTTAAAATACAGGTTTAAAACAGCAAAGCTAAAAGTTTAGAAAGCTAAAATGCCTGGGAAAATAAAAAGGTCTTCACCTGGCACCGAAAGGAATACAATGTAGGTGCCAGGCGAACCTAACTAGGGAGCTCATTCCATAGCTGGGGTGCCACAGCAGATAAAGCCCTCCTCCTGGTAGCCACCCACCTCACTTCCTTTGGCAGGGGCTCATGGAGAAGGGCCTGCTGAGGATGATCTTAAGGTCTGGGCAGGCACATATGGGAGGAGGCGATCCTTCAGATACCCTGGCAATTAAATTAAAATTAAAGTGAGCTTGTGTCCATTTTTCAAATGTATGCATTTTTAATGTGCATTTTTCAAATTTACGGATTTTTAAAACACTCTTTTTTGTTCTGAGAATCACGTTGCAAGCTCAGAAATGTATATTGCAGATGGCATTCAGGTCGGTGTTCAGTTCCAGGAGGTATGAACTGGGTAAAATTCCGGTCAAAAACAAACAAACAAGTTTCTCATACATTCCATATGAAGCCAATGTACAACCTCATTCCCCATCCAAAAGTGTCCATGAAGACATGCGCTTTGTAGAAGGAATAGAATTCCTTTTTGTCCCTGAAGGTTTTTGTACACTTTGAATAGGAAGCACAGAACACAGAAAACAGCCTCTTGGAATTTAAACAGTCCTGTGCAGATGCATTATACAGTTCCAGTGAACAGTCGCATGTACAGAATAGAAGATGATGATGATACTTAGGATTTGTGCAGTACTTGATATCCAGGATTCTTGTAAGGATTACTGAGATATTGCATTATCCCCATTGGGTCGGGAAGCTGAGGCAGGGAGAACAGTACCTTGCCTAAGATCACCTACTGACTTTCTGGGTGAGGTGAGATTTGAACCAGAAATTTCCTCACTCACACGCACTAGATTGCATCAGCTGTCTAGGTGGTGGTGTATACTGTCAGTTGCTAATCACCACAATGACCTTAGAACAACCTACAGTAGATAACCATCTTTCCTCCTGGGGGCATGTCTTCTTCTGCACTCCAAAATGATAGGCACAGTATGCACAGTGCATATCAGTGCTTCTGAGCATGGATCTCCCACCCTTGCTGCATTCAGTATCAGTCTTACAAATGCAGACTCACCTGAAATCTTGCCATTCCTTCTCCAAAATCATTCCTCTAACAATCTGTCCATCCCCAGAACCAAATCGTTCATCAAGGCGGCTTTTATTCTTTGCTGTAGAAACTGAATGCAAAGAGATTCTGATTCTCTGCCCCTCCTCACTCCCAATCTAGTATCCTCCATTCCACAATAACATACAAAGGTTGGGCTTATTAATAAGCTTATGCATCACATTAATATTATCTTGCTCGGCTCCTGCTTCTATTCCATCGCTCAGTCCCTTTAATGCAAGATAATCTGACACACTTATCACATTTAACTCTGTTATTATTTTCTTGTTTTATCTGCTTTCCCTGTTCCACTTTGTTCTTGATTTCCTTTTAGAAAGATAAAGGTGCCTATATCATATCTCAGATCATTTTAACAGGATGTTAAGTCATTAGCATAATAGTTTAGAATTGCAAATGTCTCAAATGTAGCTATTATAAGAACAGTTCCTTCATTGTGAAACCGTGAAAGAGAATGGAGGGGGGAAATCAGAAATTTTTGCCAGTACTTTGGGCTGCAGCCTACAAAACCTGAATTTTATTCTGCATATGCCAGCGGCCTGTTGAATTAATGTGGGGACACCTCATCAAAGGTCATATCACTATCCAGAAGATTGCATTTGAAAAACACATGAATAATGTTAATGCAGGAATTCATCTTCAATGATTTAGAAATGTGAACTTCTCAAGGGAAACCAGTAAGACCACTTTTATGTAAAGTATAACCTTCGTATGTTCATATTAGGTGACTTTGTAGCTTTTGGGAAAGATCATTCTCAGTGTCCAAGGCAATGTGAATTTCCCTGCATAGAGCTCAGTGTAACTTCCATCAGGCTCCCACAGAAGCATCAACTCCTGGATCATGTGGTCAGTGACATAACATCCAGTACAAGCTGTGGTTTAAGATCCTGATGAGTAAACTGGCATTAAGCCACAGCTTCTATTTCAGATGTGATGGGGAACTGTAGGTTAAGCTAACCAGGACTGGCATGCTGAGGAAGTGAGGAGGTGAGGGAGACATGCACAGCCCAACATGTGTTCCCAGCTTGCTTAACTATAGATTATCATTTAATAATTTAATTTAATTTAATTTATTAATAATTTAATAAAGGTGTGGGCTACATGCAGCCAGGGGCTACATCTGGCCTCCACAGACTCCTAACATTTGGGGGGACTTTTTCTTTCAGTGTGTGTGTGTGTGTGTGTGTGTGTGTATGCCATTTTGCATGGGAATATATATATATATATTCCCAAGCAAAATGGCATCTGCAGCTGCTATAGAGCACCAAAAGAGTCAAATTAGTTTGTTTGCAAGCTAATTGTGACCCTGTTGAGGCTCTGTAGCAGCTACAGACACAGTCCCCAAAGGGTAAAAAAAAAAAAAAAAAGCTTGCCAAGTTTGACACCTTTGGCACTCTGTCGCTGATCCAAATGCCATCTGGTTTGGTTTGGTTTTTAATTCCTCCATTTTGGCAACCACATTGTGGGGGCAGAGGGGAGTGCAGTCATGATGTATTCTCTCTCCCTGCCAAGGTCCCTTCCAACCTGTCATATGCAGGCAGTGGATTATATTTGCCTTGGAATTCGCGGTAGCAGGTCTCCTGTTACGGGTTGAAAAGAATTAAATGTTTCACACTAAAAGATTGGAATTTGAAAAAGCAGGAACTTTCCTTTTTTTGCTCCTACATTTTGTTTGAGGATGAACAAGCAGGTGCCCAATCACAACTATATTAACATCTTTGATTTCTCCTTTTATTTCTAAGGGCCGGTCTCACTTTCGGCCAAAGAGACATTAAAAACAAAAAAAAATCAATATGAGCTAGGAAGTGACCTATGAGACAGTGTGAAGGACTATAAAACTGTGCTTTACAGCTTTGTGTCTTCCATCTCCTTTGTGCCATCAGTCCCTCAGCCACACTTTACCCTGAAAACTCAGAGGAGGTTCGTTATTACAGAAGGAGAAAGTGCCAAGTGGGATCCTCGTTCCCTTTGAGAGCTTCTCTATAGGAATGTTGTGGGTGTCCGGCTGGGGCTCAAGGCCCAGGGAGACATTGCTGGCTCTGATGCTACAGACCCTGACATGCCAAGTCGGGCAAACACGGGGATCCCCAATCCCTTGCTGAACTTTGTGTAAAATGGAAGCTTGGCTTTTTTTGGAAAAGCCGATTTTACAGAAATGGCAGTCATAAAGTGACTATTTATGCAAGACTACAGGCTTAAATGGCCAATTATGCCTGTAATCTTTCATAAATTGACATTTTATGGCCACCATTTGCATAAAATTGGCCTCTACGAAAAAGGCCAAGCTGCCAGTATTACACAAAATGGAAGCTCGGTGAGGAATCTGGCAGCTGTGTACCACACGCTGGGTGCTTGTGGACCGCCTGACAATTCAGAGGCAGGTGGCCAGTGGGGGTCCAGCAAGCACATTTGACCCAGATCACACTGATTTTGCCCATCCCTACTTCTCTGTGATGAATATGAACTTGAGCACGCTCCGGGAGAGAGCGCAGGACAGGAAGGCCTGGCGTGCTATGGTCCATGGGGTCACGAAGAGTCGGACACGACTGAACAACAACAACAACTTCTCTGTGAGGACCCAAGGGATACTTTTACATGCACCCCTCTTCTGTCAAGCATCCACACCCAGCCCAGAAGGGGTTCCTGATATCCTCTGAGGGAAACAGATGTAGATCTTTCCCAGCAGCCTATCCTTCTGGGCTCTTTCCCTTCTCTGATTCTCTCTGAGTTGGCCAGGAGCAACTTTGAAGACTCTGGGACCGCTGCAGCCAAGCCTTCTCTTCCTCAGGCAACTCCTCCTGACCCTTCTGCTGTCACTTAGCTTCCAACACCCATAGTTGATGTCAGCAGTGAACAACAGAGCCTAGGAGGTGAATGGCTTTCACTATCTGAGCCCCTACACCTCACAGACTAGTTGTGGAGGGACTACTGGCAGGTCAGGGGCTGCAGCCAGGTATGGGCCATCAGTAGCTGTCCTACTGTGCTGGCTCTTGATACAGGCCTTGACTAGCCATATACTTCCTTGGATGACATTCTGAGGTCCAAATTAAACCCCTATCAAATTACATATAGCATAGCTATATAGCATATGCATGATTGGATTATTTACTTTTTTTACTTTAGTGTAAGTGCAAGCAACTAAATTCGGATTGGTCCGGGGGGAGAGATTTCACCTTGCTCCCTCCCATTTTCTTCCTGAAATTCTGTCCATTAAAGAAAAAAAGAAGGGGGGGGGAAGCATCTCCAGTGGTGAATGTTTAATTTGGCCCTGACTTGGTCCTTTCTCTTGCATGTACCAATTCCAAACAAACCTAGGAACACAGCAAGCTGACTTGTACCAAGTCAGACCCTTGGTTCATTTGGTTCACTATTATCTACCCCTACTAGCTGGGTCTCTCCAAATTTTTAGTCTTGTACTAAAAATCTAGCTGGAAATACCAGGGATTGAACCCAGGACCTTTTGTATGCAAAGCCTGTGTGCTCTACCACTGAGCTACTTCTAGGGATGGGCAAACAAGCAATGTTCAAGCTCGCCAAGATACTCCGAACATCAGTTTGCTGCTCATCTCTCCTGAATTTGCACTTGCATTTGCAATCACTGTTCGTTTTGCACAAACAGGACAATTGCACAAAATTAACAGCTATTGAACATGAAAGTTGCATCCAAAAAATCCAAATGTGCACAAATTTCCCCCACAGACTAAAGCATGGGTGATTTCAAATGTGCACATTCTCAGAAAGCTATGTATTTACAGAAATGTGTACATTTTGAGAAATTTACATATTTTGAGAAAGCTGGGCAAGTACACATTTTGTGAACATGAAATCAAGTTTGGTAAATTGAAAACATACTTGGAGAAAACGTGCTCCCATTCACATTCATGTTCAGGATTGCAAACAGGGCATTTTTGAGTGATTTGCGAACTGAAACAAAATTTGCATTCATCCCTAGCTACTTCCCATCTCAACCACTCTAAAGAACATAGACTCTCTGCTCAACTTGGAGTGTGTCTTGTAGCACAAGAAAATAGTGGCATACTAACTTCCCCTCAGTAGCTTGGAGGGTTTCTGTTGTTATACAGTAAATAGGTTTTAATGTCAGCACAGGTTTTGCTGAGATGCAGTCATTGTAGATCATGTTGCTCCTAAGTTCAGGAGCACGTTGATTTACAACACATCACAGTATGCCAAAGCATCCCATTTACAGAACTAAGCAGATCCAGGGCTAATGGTGATTTAGTTATTACTCTTTGGTGGTTTACCCATTAGTCCCTAAAAATGGCCCAACTATCCAATCTCCCAACACAGCTAGCCAGGTAATCAAATGTTCTGTTGTCCAAGGCTTTATTACAGTTTAAAAACGATCTCTGTAATTCACTTCTTTGTCAGTCCATAAATAGTCAGCAACATAAACAGTCATAAGCAGTAGCAAAGTGTTGCTGTGATGCCCAGTATTACTCATTCACAGCTGGAAGTAATATTTTCCCCCGGAAAACAGCAAATAATCCATGCTGGTTCTCTGGACAAAGAAGGGCCATTTCCCTTGCTTTTAAGAAGCTAATGTTTCATCTGGGTCCCAGAACAGAACAAAGTGAAATTGGAAAAGAGAGACTCTGTATTTTTGTTATTTTTTTTTGCTGGGTACCTCTTTCCATCATCATGATGGCTGGTGTAGCTCTTTCCTGCTAATGGCACTGGGGATGAGATATTCCTCACTCACTATTCTAGTTATACCACTCCTTTTTCCATTTTTGCACTCACACATGTGTGCGAGTGCACACACACAGAGACACAGACACATTTTGCAATTTTACCAGTTCAAAGACCTATGACCTTTGGAGTGGGAGGAATTCTTCTGTATAGAGTTTGTTCTTGCACCTTGGTTTACATAGGCCAAAATGCAGCATGGAGTTAAACATGATTAAGCATATAGACCTCAATGGATGTGCACTTAATGTTGTCCTGGACTGTGGCCAATGACAATGGACAACAATAAGAAAAGTTACTGGGGCTAATGTAGAACTCTACCAATTATAAATTGCAGTTCTTTACATTCCATATCGTCCTACATCAAAGTACCTTTTTTGCCTAGTGGATGCAATTGATAGTAATATATTTCATTTCCAGATCGTCTGTGATGAAAACTCCAGCTGTACACTTGCGTTATCCTTATGGCCATGAGAATAGCAAATCTTCTCTTATAGGTCCTATAATCTTTTTTTGCAGTGATATCTTCTTCTTTAAAAGGACCAGTAGGAGGAAAATTAAATGGAGCAAACATAATCTTTATCAAATTATTGTCTGAGTCTGTGTAGAAATTTGATCTATCTTTTAACCAGATTTAAGGAAGCCTGGCTCTTTAGTGCAGCCCTACCCTTATCAACTAGTGTGAAGGATCACAGCCCACAAACCGCTGTAGGTATTCCTTGACTCCCTAATCTAGCCCTTCCCCTCTCTCTTGCCTCATTCCTTCCCCCTTCTTTCTCCCAGAAAGCCTTAGAATCGTGATTTACCTAGCCACAACTTCTTGAGTTCCCCCAGAATCACAGTCCTTCCCACTAGACTTCCATACACAGCATCCTTCATTTTAATCACTGAGTGGGACTTTAAGCTAATTTCCCCACATTCTGAATCCTGAGCATGGAGGTCTACAGTATTCATTTTGTTTTTGCTTTATATGCTTAGGGTTGTTTGTTGTATGTGAACTGATTTATTCCATCCTGGAGTTTGTATATTTCTTTGGATAATTCCTTTTACCAACCAGCTAATTCCCAAAGTAATTATTGTGTGTATTTTTTATTCCTGTGTGTTCAATTAAATACACACAGCCCCTTTGGAATGTGTGAATCATTGAGACAAATCTACCAAGACAATTGCTACAATGATTGTTAAAAGATCCCTTAGATGCACATATCTCTGAATGTGCATACCCTTCCACCAGGTGTGGGCAACTTGTGGCCCTCCAGTAGGGATGTATGAGAATTTCGTTCCTGTTCACAAATCCTGTGAACATGTCCTGTTCGCAACCCCAAATGCAAACTTGAGCAGGAACACAATTCCCGGGGAGTTTTTGTAATTTCCCCAACTTGCACTCACTTCCAAAAGTGCACACTTGCACAATTGTGAACTTCTCAAAATTCACATATGTGCATTCTCAGAGATGCACATTTGCACAAATCCCCTCAAAATCTGCATTTTCACACTTTAGCCTGAGGAGGAATGTGCACATTTTTGGTTAAGAAAAAACTGTACTTTTAAAAAATGTGTTTTCCCCCCATTGGGGGAAAATGTGCACTTTTTTAAATGCACTTTTTTTGTCATCAGGGGAAAAAAAGACACTATCAAGAATGCAAATGAGGCAAAATAAGCTTCAAGGAACAATTCAGAGAACCTCAATGAACTCAAATATTGCATTTTCTCCCATCCATATCCTCTAGATGTTTTGGCCTACAACTCCCATTGGTCCAAGATGGCATATCCAATAGTGAGGGCTGGAGGGCCACAAGTTGCCCACCCCTACCTTACATGCATGTTCAGAGAGAACATTTATTAACAAGAGTTATGTTTCCTGGCCCCCACTGTAAATGGGTCTCCTCCAATCTCCTGTGAAAGTAATCTGTCAGTTTTGGTATGCCATAGAACCCAAGAATCATAATATATCATACTATTAAACACAGTTTGAATTTTGTCATGTTTCATGAATGTTTTAGTCAGTTGGTTAATATTACATATGATTATTTGATTATGGGAGGGGGATTTAATGAGATTTTAGACCTATTGGTGTACAGGAGTAATCCTGCTCACAAGATGCAAATTGTGGTGAGATCTATACTACACGTAGGAATGCTGGAGAAATCCACTATGGATCCAAATGAGGCCAAATTCCCAGGAATCCAACCTCCAGATTCCGCAGCAGACTGATACCCCCTTACCCAGCACTACTGCCATAGTTTGCAGATCAGTTCACCAGCTGTCTAAAAGGCATGATAGGCTAATGCCAGCCACCATTAGCCTGTCATGGGAAAATTATGGCCTTAAATTTTGTTGTTTACAGCCTTTGCAGCTGTAGAGCACATCCTTCTGTGAAAATTGCAGCATAAAAGGCTACATTTTACATAGAAGGAAGTGCTTTATGGCTGCAAATACCATAAACTACTCGATTTACAGCTGTAATTTCCCCGTGATAGGCAAATGGTGGCTGCCATTAGCCTATCGTTCCATTTAGGCAGCCAGCAAACCATCCCGCAAACTATGGCAGATGTACTAGGGCTCTGGGGAAATCTGTGGGGCACTAAATGGCCCATTTACACCTGTAACATTGCATAGATGGTTCCTTTATGCCTGCTATGTATGTAATATTAAATTTAGGGAAGTTCCTGAGTCACCTTTATTCACAAAATGGCAACCACAGGAATGACAGGTGCTCGCAAACGGCTCAGGGTAGGTGCAGGTTGGTCAGCCAGCACAGGGGGGGTACAAGCACATCTGGGGGCATGCGAGTGGGGGCAGCGGCTTGGCAGGTACCCAGAGAATCTGGACAGGGGGGGGGTCTGTCCATCCTAGTCCAGGTAAGATTCTGGCACAACTTCTCAAAGAGCAAAAGCTTAGAAAGTTTATTTCTGCTGTGAAAGATGAGAGTAGTACAATATACACCTCTCTTACATATATAAATTTACATTTTTTAAAGTTTTATTCTGACTTGGATAGCATAGTATGGGTAGCAAAGTATCAGAGTTATTCAGTTAATTGGTCAAAATCCAAACTGATGCCAATTGGAGATTCTAGTCTTGTACTGTATTAGTGGATTGGCAATTTTGATGAAGCCTAGATGTTATTACTTACCTTGTAATACTTATTCCCAGAGATATATCTCACATGATTAAGCTTAATTAGTTTGAATAAATTGATTAATGAGATTTCTCAGGATTTCAAAGTTGAGTTTGTAGAGTAAGGTAAATACACTTAAGATTAATACACTACCTTGGATTGTTTATGTTATACGTGAGATTCCCTTATTTATACCTGGCAAATATTTTCAGATTATCAATGCTTTGTTTTGTTTTGTTTTTTAAAAAAAGGGGGAGGGTTCCTCTCCATGCAATTATCTCTGAAAAGGATGCAACTTCCAGTTTAAAAAGATAGATTTGTTTTTTCTGGATCTTGCCTTATATAATCAGGCTTATTTGCTGACTTGTACTAAATTTTGGTCTCTCCCATCTTCATTGGGTCTTCTGCCTTGGTCAGTTCTGGATCTTCTTATTTATTTATTTATTTATTAAATTTATTAATCGCCCATCTGGCTGGTCACCCAGCCACTCTGGGCGATGTACAACACACCATAAACAATTTAAAACAATAAAATTCTACCATAATTTTTTTTTAAAATACCCTAACCCACCCCAAATGCCTGCCTGAACAACCACATTTTTAATGCACGACGGAAGCTCATTAAAGAGGGGGCATGACGGAGTTCCCTAGGGAGGGAGTTCCACAGAGTGGGGACCACCACAGGAAAGGCCCTCTCCCTCGTCCCCACCAGTCTAGCTGTCCTGGCTGATGGGACAGACAGAAGGCCATCCGAGGCTGATCTTGTTAAGTGGCCTGTCTGGTGTTGCTGGAGGCACTCCTTAAGATAGGCTGGGCCGGAACCATATAGGGTTTTAAAGGTCAAAACCAACACCTTGAATTTGGCCCGAAAAACAACTGGTAACCAGTGCAACTCCTTCAGCACTGGAGTGATGTGATCTCACCGGCGGCTGCCTTTAATCAGGCGAGCTGCCGCGTTCTGTACCAGCTGCAGCTTCCGAACCGTCTTCAAGGGTAACCCCATGTAGAGCGCATTACAGTAGTCTAAACGAGAGGAGACCAGGGCATGTACTACCGATGGGAGCAGATGGTCGGGAAGGAAGGGGCGCAGCCGCCGTATCAGATGGAGTTGATACAGCGCTGTCCAGCTCACAGCTGACACCTGAGCCTCCATGGACAGCTGGGAGTCCAAAATGACCTCCAGGCTGCGGACCTGGTCTTTCAAGGGTAGCCGTACCCCATTCAACACCAGTTCATCATCCCCCAGCCTCCTCTTGTCTCCCACCAAAAGTACCTCGGTCTTGTCAGGGTTCAGCTTCAGCTTATTCCTCCCCATCCAGCCACTCACCGTCTCCAGACATTTGGACAGGGATTCTACGGCCAACCTTGGTGAAGATTTGAATGAGAGGTAGAGCTGCGTGTCATCCGCATATTGATGACACTGCACCCCAAACCTCCTGATGATAGCCCCCAGTATCATGTGAAGATGATAGCTTCACATAGATGTTAAATAGCATCGGGGAGAGGATGGAACCCTGTGGCACCCCACAAGTAAGTGGCCACGGGTCCGAAACCTCCTCTCCCAGTGCTACCCTCTGGTACCTGCTGGAGAGGAAGGACCGGAACCACCACAATACAGTGTCTCCAATGCCCAACCCCTCCAGGCGGTCCAGGAGGATACCATGGTCAACAGTATCAAAAGCTGCTGAGAGGTCGAGGAGAACAAGGAAGGAGCATTCACCCCTATCCAGAGCCCTCCTCATATCATCCACCAAGGCGACCAAGGCCGTTTCTGTCCCATGCCCAGGCCTGAAGCCCAACTGAAATGGGTCTAGATAATCAGTTTCTTCCAAGTGTGCCTTCAACTGCACCGCCACCACCTGCTCAATCACCTTGCCCAAAAATGGCAGATTTGAGACTGGGCGAAAGTTGTTCAGAACTTCAGGATCCAAGGAGGGCTTCTTTAAAAGCGGTCTTATCACTGCCTCCTTGAGGGCTGATGGCATCACTCCCTCCTCAAGGGAGGCGTTCACCACCTCCTTGATCCCCTCACCCAGTCTCTCTCTGCAGCTCATAATGAGCCTTGTCTAGTTTCTCTCTAAGTGGATGGCATTAGGTTCTAGTCATACAAGAAATCATAGGGTTCCTACAGTTTCTACAGTTAGAGCTGTGTGGCATATAACGTCATGTCACTTACCCATTTTCTCATGAGAAATTGACTTTATGAAGCAATCCAGATCTAAAAATGGGTAAGAAAATGTTTTTGTGGTAGACATGGGTAGGTAAGGCAATTTTTACTTTGGATCAACTGGTGGCTGCCAATTATGAGTTTTTGTCATTTTCTATCTTGCTTGCCAAACATGACTTGGCAGCTGTGGCTGAATGGCAATACTTGCAATTGCAGCATTTCCTAGTATCACTGGGCTGCTTTTACAGGATCAGAGATTCCATCATTATTGGAAGCATTTATTGAGGTTGGTCAAGCAAAGCAATCCACAACCCATGTCTATAAATACTTGTTATTGGTGAATAAATATGATATACAGATTTTTAAGCAGAAATGAATTAGGGAACTGGATTTTCCCATTCTTCCTAATCAGTGGATCACCACTTTGACATCTATACATATTGCCTGTATGGATCTTAGGCTGCATCTTATTCAGCAAAAACTTTTGTTTCATGTCTATTAGACACTGCAATGTGTTTTTAATAAGGGATTGTCTAATTCAGCTAATTGCTGACAGAGCAATGCAGATAATGCTTCTTTTAAACATATGTTTTGGCAATTTCCAGTAGTTGCTTCTTTTGGGGAGGAGGTTATTATATGGATAACTTTTATACTGGAACAGTCTTTAATATTCACTGATATACATGTCTTTTAAATTATTGACCTGCTTCATGGAAACTAATGAATGGTCAACATAAATGGTTTCTGCATTCGCTCTTGACAGCTAAAAGACTGATACTACAACATTGGAAAGATAAACACTCACCTCCTATAATGCAATGGATTGTGGAACTTACAACACTTTCAACATTTGAATGGTTGGCATATAGATGCCACCATCAAATTACTTATTTGGGTAACTGGTCCATTTTTGTTGAAACCTGTGTATAGGTGCTAATAAGTTGTATTTTCATATTGATGCATTTCATATGCAATCATTACTATGGATATATACAAATGTTATGTATGTATATTTTTTTTAAAAAAAGAAAGACAGCTTGAATTTTGTAAACTGAGATGCATTTGTGGGTGCCATGGGAAATGCAACAGTCCACCAGTCCCCTAATCTAAAGCTTGTTCATATCCACAAAGGGGAAACTCACACATCCTTTTTTCTATCCCATGCCTAGCTTTTCTAGTTATTGCACTATCCTGGATATGTGTACCAGATTTCAGATTTCTGTCT
The DNA here is from genome assembly GCF_057233095.1 of Heloderma suspectum. Lineage (NCBI taxonomy): Eukaryota > Metazoa > Chordata > Lepidosauria > Squamata > Helodermatidae > Heloderma > Heloderma suspectum. The sequence continues at coordinate 52,376,334 of NC_139460.1, read as the reverse complement.
GTTGCACACATATTTTAACAACTTCAACCATGAGTGATAAAGCCCCAGGCAGGTTGTATGCTCCAGAGCATTTATCTTTCTGATATCACCCATTACTGGCCAATATGAGTTGTGCAAAAGCATCAAACTGAAATCACATGTCTCCATTGTTTGGAGAGTTGATTTAAGGATGAGTTGAAGGACAGTTCATGATCACACAAAGTGAAGAAAAATCAAAATAAAATTAAACATATAGATGAGATCTGGGTATAAACACAGAACTCAATAGGAAGGTGAAAAAAAGATTTGCTTCCAACTTACTAATAATTTTAACAATTATTTCTTTCCTTAATAATTCTCACCATGTTTCCTTTGAAATCAGGAAACAAATGGTGGGTCCTACTGTGAATAATTTAACACCTGTTAATTCCCACAGTTGCTACCCTATTGTGCAGCAAGAAAGGAAATCTCCATTTCTCCACTTACTACTCTAGTGGCAATTTCAAATGACCTTATAATACTACCTCATTTCACATTTCTATTAGCAACCCAATGGTGGGTTTAAAACATTAATTTCTGTCCCTTTGACAAAAGTAATGGCAGGACAATAAGTATTTCTTTTTTAAAATTTACTAAGGTTACAATCCGATAACCACTTACCTAGGAGGAAGCCCACTGAACTCAAGGGACTTACTTCTGAGTAGATGTATGTAACATTGCACTGTAAAATACTTCATATTTTAAATAGAATATATTTTATTGCATAAAAACTAGGGAGGCTTGGAAATTTGGTTGTTGTGAATTCCAATATGACCTGACCCAATCCACATGTCCTGAACTAATTCATGAACTCTAGTTATCCACTGACTTTCACATTTCCCAAATGATCTGACACAATTCTTGGCTGAAAAACATATCAGAATTCATTTAGAAATGTATATTTAAATATACATGCAGAAATGGGACAAAATGGATTAATGGGTGAACACATGCAAAAGTGGCATGGATCAGAAATATACCATCCCTGAAGCAAGCAAGCAAGCAAACAAACAAACAAACTTTCCAGCTATGGCAAGCTCTTCCTGGGAAGGTTTACCTGGCACCTACTTTGTTATCTTCCCAGCACCAGGTGAAAATTTTCTTTGGTTTCCCCAAGCCTTTCAGCAATTTTACTCTCTCTGAAATGGGCTGAATGCTGAGTCCATATGCTGCTTCTGTTTGTTATGTAGTTCTCATGTGGTTGTGTTTTTATGGAGTTCTATACTGAAGCTGCCCTGGGAGTAGGGATGGGCAGATCACCCTGCACCTGCCCTGCGCAGTGCTTGCCGAACCCCCAGTACTTACCTGATTCAGGTGAGCAGTGTAGAAGAGCTGCTGGGAGGTTCCGTGGTGCTTTGGCAGCAGTGCAGAGGCGTCCGCTTCCTCATCGGGCTCCATTTGCCATTGAGATAGCTGCTTGTTCATTTCCATAAGTATCCCATCTGCAGTCAGGGCCAGAAATATTGAAACAAGGATACCTGTTTTGGCAGTTGGCCTCTGTACACTACCATATCAAAGTTGAAAGGAAACACACCCAGATGGGAGTGAAGTCAGGACTTTCAGCTGTAATTCAAGGGGTTTGACAAAAAGTGGGGCACTAACCATTCAGAAAGTACAGCCAGTGGCATACACACACCCGCATCGTTGGTGGCTCATAAGTAATGGAACAAACCAACATCATTTCAAACTTAAGGATCACCTTTAATACCTGGATGAAAATCCTTTGCAGTCAATGACCGCCTGAAGTCTGGAACCCATGGACATGACCAAATGCTGAGTTGCCTCCCTCAAGATGCTTTGCCAGGCCTTTACTGCAGCTGCCTTCAGCTGCTGCTTGTTTGTGGGTCTTTCTGCCTTCAGTCTTGTCTTCAGTAAGTGAGAAGCATGCTCTATTGGGTTGAGATCAGGTGACTGACTTGGCCAGTGAAGAACATCCCACTTCTTTGCCTGGAGAAACTCTTGGGTAGCTTTTGCTATATGTTTTGGGTCATTATCCATTTGCAATATGAAGCAGCGTTATCAGTTTGGTAGCATTCAGCTGAATCTGAGCAGAAAGTATTGCCTTATACACTTCAGAATTCATCCTGCTGCTTTTATCAGCAGTCAGGTCATCAATAAGCACCAGTGACCCGGTTCCATTGGCAGCCATACGTGCCCATGCCATAACACTGCCTCCACCATGTTTGACAGATGATGTGGTATGCTTTGGATCATGAGCTATTCCTTTCCTTCTCCATACTTTTCTCTTCCCATCATTCTGGTACAAGTTAATCTTGGTTTCATCAGTCCAAAGAATCTTATTCCAGAACTGGGCAGGCTTTTTTGGGTGTTTGCTGGCAAAGGCTAATCTGGCCTGTCTGTTCTTGAGCATTACCAGTGGTTTGTACCTTGTTGTGAAGCCTCTGTATTTACATTCATAAAGCCAACTCTTGACTGTAGATGTTGACAATGGCATGCCTACCTCCACAAGAGCGTTCTTGACCTGGCTAGATGTTGTGAAAGGGTTCCTCTTCACCATGAGCAGCATTCTGCAGTCATCCACTTTAGTTGTCTTCCGTGGTCTTCCAGGCCTTTTGCTGTTGCTGAGCTTGCCAATTAATTCCTTCTTTTTCAGGATGTTCCAAACTGTTGTATTGGCCACTCCCACTGTTTTTGCTATCTCTCTGATGGGTTTATTTTGTTTCCTCAGCCTAATGATGGCCTCCTTCACTCACATGGACACCTCTTTGGACCTCATGTTGGGAGTTCTAGTGAACAGCTACTAAATGCAAATGTAGCACTCAGAACCACCTCCAGGCCTTTTATTTGCTGGCTTGGTCATGGGCTACCCAGGAAACAGGCCACACCTGGCCATGCAGCTGCTTAGAATCATAGAATCATAGAATAGTAGGGTTAGAAGGGGCCTACAAGGCCATCGAGTCCAACCCCCTGCTCAATGCAGGAATCCAAGTCAGAGCATCCCTGACAGATGGCTGTCCAGCCTCGTCTTGAACTCCTCCAGTGTGGGAGAGCCCACCACTGCCCTAGGTAATTGGTTCCATTGTCGTATTGATCTAAAAGTCAGGAAGTTTTTCCTGATGTTCAGCTTGTCAGCCATTGTTCCATTACTTATGAGCCACCAACGATGGAGGTGTGTGTATGCCACTGGCTGTCCTTCCTGAATGGTTTGTGCCCCACTTTTGTCAAACCCCTTGAATTACAGCTGAAAGTCCTGACTGTGCTCCCATCTGTGTGTGTTTCCTTCCAACTTCAATGTGGTGGTGTACAGAGGCCAACTGGCAAAACAGTTATCCTTGTTCCAATATTTCTGGCCCTGACTGTATGCAAATGAAGCCTTAAAAGGGCAATGTCTTCAAGATTACAGACATTGCCCCTTTAAAGCCCCTATTTGCATAGATGGGATCCTTACAGAAAAGAATGCGCAGCCATTGCAGTGGCAAGTAGTGCTCAATGAGGGAGCGGATGCCCATGCACTAGCCCAGCTCAGTGTGTGCTGAGCCAGGCAGGCGCTGTGGGCCATGGACTGGCATTTGTGGGGGCGGCGATTTCTCACTGGGCTTTGAGCTTCATCCAGGTGCCCTCACCATCCTACCTGGGATGAAGTGTTTTGGAGGGCAAAGTATAAATTTTTATGATAAATAAGTGCTTTTCTGTGATATTCCAGTGCTCACAAAATGGTTGTCTTCCTGCACACTATGCAACCTACACTTGTGCCACTGTGGTCCCTATTAGCCATATGGGCTAGCAGAGGTCAAGCATGGTGAGATTGATTCCACCAGTGTCAATCTGCCCCGTGACATAACTAGAGCCATATCCCTATGACCTAAGCACAAGGATATGCTCTGAAAGTATATACAAAGTCTTTAGTCTTTCAAAATAATGGACAAACTGTTAAACTCCTCTTTTGCCCACTTGAGGAAAAAAAGGGCTCAAAACTCAGAGCATGATCAGAGTCTACCTTTTTATAATCCTACCCTTACCCATTTTCTATCTCTCCTATTATCACAGCCTTTTCCCTTTGTACTGGCTCGCTGAGACCCAGGAAATCTGTCCTTTTTCTTCCTGAATTCAGTTGCCATAACGTTTGCAGTGTTTGCCTAGAAAATATTTTCTTTCTTTCTTTTTTTTCAATCAAGAATGATGCACATTTTTGATTGGGAGAAATTCATCTTTTTCAAAGTGTACACACACACACACACACACACACAAAGCACATAGGCTAAAGCAAGAAAATGTGGATTTTGGAGGGAAATGCACATTTGTGGAGGTGTGCAATTGCACAAGTATGCATTTTCAGAAGTGCGCATTTGCACAACTGTGTACTTTCAAATGTGAAGGCAAGTTCAGGAAATTGTTAAAATTTCTCAAGAATTGCACTCCTGCTCCCTTGCATTTAGAGTTGCAAACAGGATATGTTTGCATTATTGACAACAGGAACAAAATACTGTATGAGGTTTCCCTCACCAAACTGAGACAGCTTTCACTTCTCTCCTAGAAACCGTAATGTTTTTCAAACATTCTTGAACAACTCTTCCCCCCTAATTTGTTAGAATGTTTATAAACATTCCATGACATCATAGCAACTGAGCCAACTAAGCAATTCAGTTCAGAAGTGGAAAATCATAAACTAGCAACAACCAGTTTCTACCAGGAAGATCTGCAACATCAGAGAATTGGTTGTGTTTCCTTAACAACCCAGATTAACCCTCCAGTTTCCCCAGTCTGCCATGTAGAACACTGCATTGCTGCTATGTAGCTTTTGACTAACCTCAGAAAATGCAAGAGGCTCGCATATGTAAAATAATCCCTGTGCAGCAGACTCCCTGTGCAGATATGCCCTTATTTTAATTGTGTGATAAGCGATTCTTCTTTTTATCACTCAGAAGTTTCTATTATATTTAAACCCAGGTGAGCACTTATGTCTAGAAATAGTTTTTTCCCATGTTGTCTCCTTTCCTTTTGGCTCTTTATCAATAGCAGAAAAAGAAAGAATTGTTCTGGCTTATTGTCCATTTAAAGCTGTTAAACTATGAACTCTCTCTCTCTCTCTCTCTCTCTCTCTCTCTCTCTCATAGTTTTCATGTTAAATTCCATCAATTCTCCACCACCTGCTGAATTAAAAGCAGACAGGTCTGTCTTCCAGCAGGTGGAAGATGGATAAAAGAACTTAAAGGAAGAAATCTTTATCTGCTCCAGATTCATTTTTTGTACTGCTTTCTTTCCAGTATCAATTGTCCTTTGAGCTCAAGTCCATCAGAACTTTTAATACTTCTGAGCTAATAGACTCCTTTTATCATTCCCCAGATCTATAGTCTATACCATGAAGTTTCATTCTGTAGCTATTCTGCAGGTGGAACTCACATGAGAGTTTACAGGGGCTGGTATACAGCAGTGTCCAAGAGTCAAAGCTGTGATCTGGAGAGGCCCCAGTGCACATCCCACCTCCACCATTAAACCAGTAATTGACATAAGGCAACCTTCTATTGGTTCACCTTCAATCTTCTATTGGTTCAACCTTGGGGTTGGACTTGATGGCCTTGTAGGCCCCTTCCAACCCTACTATTCTATGATTCTATTTGTTCACCTTGTCCTCTGCAATTTTGAGAGTAATAAAACCAGCCTGCCTTTAAGATCCTGTGGAAGAAGCTCCAAAATCACATATACGAAGTGCTTTCAATATGTGAAATCAGAGTTGCCATGATCTGACTAGGAAAAAACCCTGGTCTTCCTCCTTGTTCTTGTGCCTTTAACAGCAGTGTGATCTGCCAAAGATTTGTAGAAGATGAAGATGACACTTTTCACACTTCGGAGATCAGCATTATCATCTTCCCCTGGCCCTGTGTAGATAACTAAAAGTTGAGGATCATCAATGCTCCATTCCAGACCCATTCCCCCCATTTCCATACATTGTGCAGGACTTATCAGAGTATATCTCCATACAAGTGTGTATAGGCTCTATATACATGATCCGTATTCTGCAAAGTTACAGCATATAGATCATATGGGGACAGCCTACACATATAGGCTATGGGCAAACTCCCCTGGGATCAATATAGACTAGAAGCAGCAATTATGAGTGATGTTGGAGAACTCTAAATTTGCTCATAATTGCCAGCCCCTGAGTCCCCAAAACATCTTACCTGGCAGCTGCTGCTCCCTCATTGGTGACTGTTGCTGCTGCTCCATGGGTGGTGACAGCAGCTGCTCCACTGCTGGTGGAGGTTTTCACAGTTGTGAGGTCTTCAAGCAGAGGCTAGTCTGTGGAGGATGGTCTTTTGTGGATGGTCTATCTTGGGATTTATGGCGCTGAGCAGGTGTTTGGGTAAGATGACCTACAGGGCCACCTCTTCAACTCTGTAATTCTATTTATATTTATTACATTTTTCTGTTCTTTCACCCAAAAAGCTGAGGGTGGCTTGCATTCCTCTCCCCCACCCACCCCCCATCTTAATTTAGCTCTCTGAGGTAAATTAGGTTGTGAGATAGTGACCAGTCCAGGGTCACTACCCACTGAGCTTCATGACAGAATGGGGGGTAGAATCTAGGTCTCCCCCATCTAAAGCTGAGATTGTATCTAGTACACCACCAGACTTCCCCAATCTGGTATGCTTCAGATGTGTAGGACTGCAACTCTCAGCATTCCCAGTCAACACATATGGAGGGCACCAGGTCGAGAAGGTAGCACTACTGGCTCGCCGTTGCTGTATTACTTTACTGTGCCTCTGATATATTCACAGCACCAACACTATGAGATTGCAGAGCTGCTCTCCAGACCTTGGTTCTGAGTATACAGCAAGGGTGGGGAAACTGGTCCTAATTCAGCCCAAGAAGTCTTTGGCAGTGGACATGCCCCCTGTGAAAACCCCGCTGTGTCTTTCTCTGATCTACCATTCCCCTTCTGTACTGTACACACTAACGCCAGTCTGTCTGTTACTCCAGCAGATACTGCATAAGCTCCCATATGTGCCTGCCCAGACCCTAAGATCATCCTCAGGGGTCCTTCTCTGGGAGCCCCTGCCAAAGAAGTGAGGCAGGTGGCTACCAGGAAGAGGGCCTTTTCTGCTGTGGCCCTCCGGCTGTGGAATGAGCTATCTAGGTTCGCCTGGCACCTACACCGTTCTCCTTCCAGTGCCAGGTCAAAACCTTTTTATTCTCCCAGTATTTTAGCATTTTAGCTTCTTAGTCTTTTAGCTATGGTGTTTTAAATCTGTATTTAAAATGCCTGCATTGATGCTAGGTTTTATTCTGGGTGTACTGCTATATTGTGGTCTTAAGCTTTTATATTTTATATTGTTTTTATGCTGCACTCTGTAGTTTTAATTTTTGTGAATCACCCAGAGAGCTTCAGCTATTGGGTGGTATAGAAATGAAATAAATAAATAAAGCAGTAGCCTATTGTGTTATTTATTAGAAGCCCAAACCAATATCTACAACTTCTCTGTAGGAAGCATTATTTATATAAAAGTTTCCATGCTAATTAAATTAAATACGATAATGGCACCACATTAGCTCTATGCAGGTGTTATCAAAGCATGTTGTTTAAACAAGCGAGGAGGGGGAGTGCACTAGCCCCACCCCCTCCATTGTCAATCTCATCACACTGTACACATGGAGGGCAACTTTGTGAAGAGGACAGCCTCCTCTGTCCAGGGGGACTCTCCATGCATTCTGGAATGCTGGATAATCAGTGTTCTGGAACGTGTGGAGAGCCCCATGGATAGAGGAGGTTCTCCTTTTCATGAAGTCACTCTCCACATGTACAGTGTGATGAGAGCAACAACAAAGGGTTGGGGTTAATGTGCTCCCCCTCCTCGTGTGTTTAAATAACACTTTGATAATCCCCCTCAATAAGGTTATTGACAGAGCAGAAGATATTATGATTCTGTATGCCAGCTGTGGTGGCACTTCGTCAGTGAAATTAAAGGAACTATTGTTTGCATAGTCTTATGGTCCATTTTGGAAAATTGTGAATAAGAATGTGACTCAATATTTTGGCTTCATTGGACAATAGACAAATTTGGAACAAATTACATGGGCTTAGACAAATCTATTCCCAGTGAATTATACTTCCCCAGTAAGTTTAATTGCTAAACTGCAAGTTTTATTTTTCTAAGCATTGAAATAACTAAAAGAAGATGTATTTTTAATCAAATACATCCATTATATTATGATTTAAAGTGTCATGAGAACTGGGATCTATTTCTGAGCATTTTTAACATCATGCTTTGCCAGAATGTTGGCTGGTCAGAAGGCAACTCCCTACCTACACACACACACACACACACACACACACACACCCTACACACACACAGAGAGAGAGAGAGAGAGAGAGAGAGAGAGAGAGGGCCGATCTACATTGCGCCTGCCATGCCATCACAATGAATTTGGTGTCCCGTTGGATTAAACGCTCTCACATTAAAATGTGATTATTCACACTCACCCATTTTCCCCGTTGCAGTACTTCATCAAATGCACAAGCTCGGTTCACAGTCAAGCACTGTGCTGTTTTCCTGTGCGTGCTTGTCTGATGTCGGATGCTAAGCTGGGTCAGCCCCGGTCAATAGTTGGATGGGCGACCGCCTGGGAATCAGGCTTCCTGCACTGACCAAGGGGTTGTTGTATCCCTTCAAATGAGACTAAGTTTTACCCCCTCCTATCCCCTGCACCAGATTTTTTAAAAAAAATTCAGGCGTTATCCTTGCAAAATCAGGGATTCTCCGCGATGTTTTTTTTTTTCTAATTGAGGCATGATCTTCGAAGCTTCGAAGTTGTGAAGCTTCACAGCTCCATGGAGTTCTGTAGCATGCATGACTTAATTTTTGTTTGTGAGCCCCGAACTCCAGGAAGTTTTTTTGTGTATTTTTTTCCAGATTCTGAAATTTACACAAAATTAATCAGAAATGTATGTAAATTCAGCTGTAATTTCTGCAAAATTCTGAGCAATTTCTACAAGTTTATTTCCGCAAAGTGCTTAGAAACATCCACAAATTGCAGAACCTGTGGGACAAAAGAATGCGCAGAATGTCCAGAAAATCCGTGAACTGGCCCGACTCAAGTTGGATGTCACAGTGGGAACCAGAACAAAGTCCAGGAAGACTAATCTAGGAAAACTCATTGAACTCCATCCCCTCAAAGGATTTCTTCAATATCCCTTGAGACACAAGAGACAACTTGCAACAGTTAAAGAGTAGGCAGAACCCAACTTGCTGTGATGACATTTTAATATATTTAATATTTCAGGGGAAGAAAAACTCCCCCTGAAATGGCCAGGTGATGGAACACATCACTGGACTCTTTATGAAGTTCTTTTTGAGACAGAACCCCCTCCCCCTGTAATTAAGCAGAACCCCCACTCCACACGTGCTGCAGCAAACCATCCCCTTCACAGAGGGTACCGTTTAGTCCTGTCACCAAATGTCATAATTACTTATCTTGGAATATGAATTTGTCACACTCATAATGTGCACCAGTAAAAAAATAAAAATGCACTAGCTCTTCTGTAGGTTCAGACTGTAAGCCAGAGACTATAAGGGTCAAACTACACATTGCTTTAAAGATGTAGTGAGTAGCTACATCTTTTCTTCTTTATTATTAACAGTAAGCACAAAGGACCTAACACAGATTGGGATGCTAATGTGACTATTGGGGGGCTTTAACCTTTGGCTCCCACTGTTGTGCCAGTCTGGATCAGGCCCCCTGCACCAGCAATTTACACTGCCAAAAACTGGTCTATTTGCTTATAAAAAAAATGTTTTAAGACATAGCTCCTGACTACATCTTTAAATGAATGTGTAGTTTGACCCTCACTTCCCCTCATTATGACACTTGGCTGCAGCTGCCATGGTAGCGATGACATTGGTGACAGCAGGGAGGCAGAGAGGTCTTTCTGTTTCTTCTTCTCCTTCCCTTGAGCCAAGAAAGTGTCCGGGGCAGCATTACAAAGTGTTGGGGCAGGGGAGCAGTGGGGGGGGGGATGATGGAAAGACCTCTCTTTTTCCCTTCCTGTCAATGTCGGTGCTTGCAGCAGGCCATTTACAGACTCATTGAGGGAGGAGATTTCAGGTGCTCAGAGAGGGGGAGCAATTAAAAACCCATCATGCTCCCAGTGATCAAGGGTCCAACAGGATTCAAAATTAGGAGCTATTAAAATAGGAACTGTTTTACTATTTTGTTTGTCTAGCTCAGCCTTACTGAACCTGGTGACCTCCAGATGTTTTGGACTTCAACTCCCATCAGCCTCAGGCAATATGGTCAGGGATTTTGGGAGCTGTAGTACAAAACATTATGCTTGGGAAGGCTGGCCTGGCCCAATGCCAGCTTGAACTGGGAGGATTTGGCTGCCCATCACTGGGGCAACTGTATCCAATGACCATATAGATCTCCCCATCTTTGAAATTAATAAAGATTAAAGAAGCCTTTTCTCAAGAAGGAAGTCCAAATGCACAGTTGAGCTCCAGTACCCAAGAAACCACTGCATTAGTGTGGAAACATCTTTATGGGCGGCCAAAAGCAGGATGAATTAAATCTGTGATTTAACTGCAGTGTGCAGAAAAACACACATAAGCTTGTATATATTTTAGGGGAGGAAGTCACATCCATTTAAAAATGTTTTGCATATTAGAACAGTCTTGGTTCAGCCAGGGTTAAAATCAACTAAACAGCCTTAGTCACTTGCAGCAGAACACATCCAGCATTCAAAACGAGGGAGCGATCTGTATGGACAAAATCATATTTCTTTAAATATTAATGTGTGTGCGTGTGCGCGTTTTTTTCTAACATGTCCAAAGGTGATATCTCAAAGTCTCAGCCCTCCCACTTGTTCTGAAATGGAACCTGGGTTTATGTGTTAATAAATATTCTGCAGACTAAATGCTGCACTCAGCTATTGTACACCTCTATGATCCCATTACCTATGCTAAGGTTGCCCAGGAATAACTGTGGAAAGAATTGGGTCCTGCTGCTTCTAACTCACATCCTGATAGATGTGTAGGCTCTGCAGAAGTGAGAGAAATAAAAAGCCTGATGGCTTATTTTTGTGGCTGATGTCAGCAGATAAACCTCTGCATACACAGAAGCACAAAATTGCAGTCACCTGAAAGCATCAACATTTTCCATAAGGTTGGTATCCACAGCCATTTTGTGATATGGCATTTTGAAATGGTATTGCTTCCCAAAAAAGCCATCAGATCTGTTTTATTAACCGGTCTTTATTCCATTTAAAATGACTAGAACTGCTGCCATTAACCAATTCAGTAATCACAGATTTACAAGATACATTTTTTGTCAGAGCTATTCCATGTGGATGGGTGGGTTTCATCAAGCCCCCCCCCCAGGAAATAAATAAGATGCAAAACAGAAAGTACCTTGAATGTAATGTTCTGTACGTATGGGATTCCAGCAGTGGAATCCACTTGGGGTCCATTTGATAGGTGACATGACACCTAATTCAGATTGTCAGCCAACCACAATGGCAAGTCTGCCTTTCAGGGCAAATGGCATTGCTTGTACACAGCTTGCTTCCATTTCTTGATTGAGGCAGCACAAGGATGATTTTACATGCCAACAATCTACATGTTTACCTGAAAGAAACCCATCTTTTTAAAATGTAGCAAATATCACCTAGGGATGTTTATTAAGGATAAGCTAAAAGCAGCTATAAATTCCAAAACCAGATTTTTAAAAAGTGGCGGAACACTTACTATGCAGTCTTAAGCATGGTTACTCAGAGGTTAGTCCCACTAAGGTCAATGAGACTTACTCTGTAGTAAATACACATAAGATGGTTGTTATTAACAACAACAATAACAATAGCAATAATATTTATTTATTTATTTATTTATTTATTTATTACTGCATTTCTGTACCACCAAATCGCTGAAGCTCTCTAGGCCGTTCACAGCCATTAAAACCACAAAAGGTATCTTAAATACAATATAAAATGTAAAAGGTTAAAACTACAATCTAGAGGTACAAACCACAATAAAACCTAGCAGCAATGCAGAGATTGAAAATACATTAACAGGTTTAAAACAACAGAGTAAAAAAAAAGATAACAACATCTTGTTGCCTCAGTCTTTTTGAGACACCTTTAAAAATAATGTGGCTTTAAAAAAAAAAGTCAGGCTTGTAAACCTGGTCAGGGAGATGGATGAGATTTGACACCACAGACCTCCTGCAGCAGGTGGCAAGGTTTTTGAAGAAGCAGTTTAAAAAGACAAATATTATTTTCCTCTTACCCATTTATATTTTTAAACAGCTATATATCCCTCATCCTTTTCAAAGCTTCTTTGGGAGTATCTCCAAGCTACCTGACAGATGTCAACAATTTTAAAATAAAGGTGGGTTGACAGTATCATTGCCTTACAGCTGGCTGGCACAGGGGAAGGGGGACTGATTTTTTCCCCCTAACAGAGATTTCAAAGTTCCTTACCACCAGTCTCCATAAAATGCCAATATGAGGGGAGTTGCTGAAGCATTTTGCTCAAATTTCAGATGAGTTTCCATGCATAATTATGTTCCCATATTATCTCCAAAAGTCAAACTGGTCCAACACTTGCAAAAAGAGACAGCCCCACTTTAAACACACACTCTACACACCCCATCGCAGGTCTCCTCCACACCAAAAACCTAAGTCAACTCAGGTCATCTGCAAATGTTGCCATTGTTGAGAGACAGCAATTGTAATAATTGGACAGAAGATTATCCAAATTATCTGATTATATGTTACTTCCTGGCATGCACACATTTTGCTGAACCACTGAAAGAGCTTAGCAGTGTATAAAGCTGTGAATTTGTATCCCATTTCACCCAGAAGTAATTATAATCCCATTTGAAAAGCAATGTGCTTTAATAGCCATGATCACGGGATGCCATTATTATTATTAATACTGGCCCTAGGTATTATGATATGTCTGCAGTGCAGATGCTAGCAAATAACTATTCAACAAAAGTTGACATTTAGTAGCCAATAAATAAAGGATATTATTTTGAGGGGGGGGTCTACATTGAGCGACATGTCTATCCCTAAACATTTGCTTCTGTTTATTCAATGATGATATTACGACATCACTTCAACAACTGTGCCTCAGGCTTTGTCACTATCAGGAATGCTTGAGAAATTTGGTCTTTGTGAACTCGCATGTGAATTAACTTGATCTGCACCTCCCAAGCTGATGTATGGATTGGAACTTACTCATCTCCAATATTCTGATCCTGGTGCAATTCTTGGCTGGAAAAAGCACATCAGCTTTCATTTTGAAATGAGTATTTTAAGGCAAAACATTTAGATTAGAAATGCGTATTCAGGATGGGCACAAGACGGCTTGCTGCCTGGGGCAGGAGGATGCACTAATGCTCTCCCTTACTCTCCCCACTCAGGTCACTGTCACCATCCTCCTCTTTCTCCCTCTCCTCAGCTGCCACTGCTCATCCTCACCCTCCTCTCTTCTACTCCCCCTGCCACCGCCATCCTCCTTCCTCTTCCTCCTCCTCTCTTTCCCTTCCTCTATCCTCCCTCCCAGCCACTGCCTGGGTCCCCCTCAAAGCCTTGCTGTGAGGGGTCCTTCCTCAGAGCAAAGCATTAATGGGGTGGTGGCTCTGCAGACCACCTGTGCTCTGCCAGTTTGGCTATATAAATGACGGCACTCATGCCTATACATCGGAAATAGAGGGAACAAAGTCCTTCAACCAGTATCAAGCATGCTCTTTTCCTGTGTAAGATAAGAGAGGATGGGTGGGGGATACATTTATTTTCTCTAAAGCATTTCAAAGCAATTGTTAACGTAACATTACAGCTGAAACAGTTTGATTAAAATTATACCAGAAGCCATTAAAAGGTACAAACTGATTGCATCACTGTTTGTGGCTGACAGTAATTATTAACAAGACACCTCTTTCCTTTTGATAAGTACACATTACAGCAAGTTTGGGAAACTGAAATGCTTCTGAGCAATTACTTCATGGGAGGAAAATGCCTAAATATACAGAAGTGGTGTGCAACATGTTTTGGATCCTGCAAATACATGTGCAATCTTTTATTCTCTGCACTTGATATCAGGCATTTGAGAAGAGATGACCTCATGCAAAATACCTTTGGACATTCCTTTTGAGGAAATAAACAAAACAAACATTTTAAAGGGTTGTCGTTGTTTTTTGCCTTGACAATTTCATGGGCCATATCTCCTACCCAAACATTGGGTTTGATATCTTTAAGAATTCCAATAAAATTCCCTTGCAATTATTTGATGAAGGCCTGATTGGGGGAAGATTTTGCATTGAAGGCAGTCTGTTACCTCCCATACCTATGATTCTGGGGACTTTATGGTATCATTCACTAATGTATAATATACCAAAACATTATTACAGTGGATAGATGTCTATCAAGGAGAAAAATACCTACAGTTTACTATAGACTGGGTTAAATGTTTGGTGCATGGAAGTGTCAATTGTAATGATGGATGAATCAGTTTTGTTTTGTTTTCGCCACATTCACATTTTTAAAAAACCTCAAGTTCTTTCCATTGGATTTATGGAGACATCTGCAAATTTTGGAAATTTTTAATCAAAAAATGAACCAAACTAAATTCTCACCCATCCCTAGCCCATTGTATAAACCTTCATGGGGATATATGAGCATATTGACTCACAGAATCATAGCAGCTCTTCTCCATATAATCCCAGCTATGTTGAGATTGTTACCCAACAATCCAGGACACTTTGGGGACTGCTGAGATTTAAACAAACCTTGAGGGGTGCCATAGTGTATTCTAACTGGGAGATTCTTGGTTCAAATCTCTCCACAGCTATGAATGCACTTGTTGGGCTCAGGCAAGTCACTCTCTCTCAGCTTTCATTCTGCAATGACCTCCAGATGCAATTGACTGAGCTGCTCAGATATAGAAGCAAGGGAAGGCAGAACGGCTTAGGAAAGAAGCAGGGAAAGGGATAGGACATTGGGAATGTGGGGAGCAGTTTAGAAGAATGAGAGGAAGAAGAGAAGAAAGAGGAAGGAAAGTAGAATGAAACTGGGAGAGAGAATGGGCAGAGAAGAGCAGCATATATCCTGTACTTGCTAAGGTGTGGAGTCAAAGGTTTATTTGAAACAATCAGCTAAATCTTTGGCTGCAGGCCTCTAGTATTATTTTAAATTGGAAAATATTTTTTTTTCAGGTAAATATTTTCCAAAGTAATTCAACCTCAGTAGGTTAAATGATTTCAGCCCACATAGCAGCCAATGTGTGTATATACTGTGAACTAGACAGATTGATATAAATATAGTCATTTAGATATATAAGGAAATTCTATTAGGACATTATTTTCAGAATAGCTATTGAGAGGTTCTAACCGTAGACAACAGCAAATTGGAAAAATCCATTGACCTGCTGTCTTATAACCTAGATATTTCAGATATACAGTGACCATGCAGGATTAAAGTATTACTGCAAGCTGACATTGACTGATATGACAACTGCTGTCCCCAAGCTCTTTTGCTACCTCACTTACATAAGACAAAATGACAAGCATACCTTGCAGCTAGATCCAATGAATCTAACTGACTCTATCATGGCAGCAGTGATGTGTCTACAAAAGAACATCAGTTAATGCTTCCTGAAGGACGTTTATTGTTTTATTTTGATCACGTTGAAATCAAGAGATATCATAGAATAGAAAGCACCTGAACTTCATATGTAGATGAACGAATTAATCCATATCCAGTCTGTATCAGTTTCACATGTATTCAATCCTGAGTCCTTTCCTTCCTATTTCTGCATCAGTCTTTGAATTAAAACAGAAGAAGGAAGAAGAAATTCACATGTATTTTGTACACAACTTTCCCTAATTTTTTAACACAGTTTTTGATCCAAGAACTACATCACAGCATTTGGAGAAGTGTGCAGCTTGAAGGATAACTGTGTCCAACCCACATATTAGTCTGGGAAATGTGAATTAGGTCAGTTTGCGTAAAACTAAGGAAAAAATGAAATTCTCCCCTATGCCTAGCTCCATTTCATTGGCAGTATCTGCATTCGGCTTCGGGTATTGGGCAGTATAGAGAGCTTCAGCTATTGGGCGGTATAGAAATGAAATAAATAAAATAAAATAAATAATAAAATTTGAAATCAAAATATTTCTTCAGCCACTACCTAACAATCTCCAGTGAAAAAGATTTCACAACTTCACTAGCAAATTTGTCTCACTACCAAACTTTTCTTTGAGTCTTTGTCTAATATTTAGCCAGGAACGATCTCCTTCAAAATGGCAAGTTAGCAAACTGATGTTAGACAGATTGTAGCTGAAGTTCTTCTAAAATCTAGACCAGTTGTTAACTCCACTCAGTAGCCCAACTGCTATGTTATTGTGTGTTTGCTATATGTATAGGGGTGTCAGAGAAATCCATCTGAGGGTGGACTTCAACAAGTTTTCCTAGGTTCGGCACCTTGGACTTCATTTCAGCTCCCACTGCAGCACCCAACTCAATCTGCAGCAAGTTGGGCCAGGTCAGGCATTTTGTGCATTTTGTTTTGCAAGTTCCACAATTTGCACAAATTGCTCAGACATTTGTGTGAATTGCTCAGACATTTGCACAAAGTGTGGAACCTGCAAAACAAAATGTGCAGAAAAGTTCCTGGAGTTTGGGGAAGAGCCCACAGCTCAGCTCGCAAACGCTAATCAAGCCATACATGCTGTGTAGGGATGTACGAAAGGGACTTACCTTGTCCCGCAGCTTGCTTCGCGGTGGGGGGGAGGCACTTCGCTTCTCCCCCCGAAGTTCAGGCAAGGGGGGGGAGGTGCCCCGCCTCGCCCGGCCAAAATTCAGGCCCGTCTCCCTGGCCGCGAAAGCAAAGTGAAAAAAAAAAGTGATGGGCTACGTAACGATTAACATAGCCTATCACGGCTAGATTTACAAAGTCAGCCATGATAGGCTACGTTAATCGTCATGTAGCCTATCACGGGTGACTTTGGGGGGAAAAAAAAAAGCGCATACGCAAATGGCAGCGGCCCATGGGCACCACCATTTGCATTCCTTATTTTGGCACATCTAGTCTACATAAAGATTTACGTAGACTACGGTGAAAATAAGGGAACGCTATTTGCGTTCCCCTTATTTTCACCGTAGTCTACATAAATCTTTACGTAGACTAGACATGCCAAAATAAGGAACGCAAATGGCGGCGCCCATGGGCTGCCGCCATTTGCGTATACGCTTTTTTTTCCCCAAAGTCCCCGTGATAGGCTACGTGACGATTTACGTAGCCTATCATGGCTGACTTTGGAAATCTAGCCATGATAGGCTACGTAAATCATCACGTAGCCTATCATGGGTGTGTGTGTGTTGTTGTTTTTTTACTTTTTTATTTTGTAATGGCAGCGGCGGCAGCCGGTCGGGAGACCGGCCGCTGCCCCTGCCGAAACGCCGCCGAAACCCCTCTGGGACCCGCCGCCGAGAGGGACATTCGGCCACAGTAAGTCCCATCCTGGGGCAGGCGGGGGGCCAGCGGAGAATTTCCCCAACACTTTCGGGGGGCCGAATGCATCGGCACTCGGCCTCCCGAAGATTCGTGGAGAAATTCTCCGCCATCCCTAAGCTGTGTGGAACTCCGCTGAGTAAAAGAAGAACTGGATTTCCCAGCAATGGACATCCCTGTATGAATGTAGCTGAGGAATGCACAAAGAATGATATCGCTTACCTTCCTGTTGGTTCAAAAATGAGTCCGTCTACATGGACCTGTATAAATTTGCTAACATTCAGACATGCAAATGCATTGTGGAGGATGCAAAATGGTGGCCAGGCTGATGTTGGCAGTGGCGGCAGTGGCGGCAACAACAACAGAAACAACAATACTCCTTAGGAGAAAGGAAAGAAACTGTGCTGCTTCCTCCACTGATGCTGAGCTCCCACTGCCAAGAAACTATTGGATAATTTTTCCTCCCCCTGGAGAAATTCAATGAAAATGCCCTGACCCCAGCATCAGCTTGTCTGGCAAAGGAGGGGTCGTTGTGGGTGGGTGGGGAGAGAAGAGGTGGCTGCTGCCTATTGGGTGCCCCCCAATGGCACCACCAGGCAGGGGAGGGGTCAGCAGAGCCCTCTTAAGCTCCATGACCCCTCCCAATCCAACTCTCTCTCACGCGCAGCTGTCCTGAGCAAGAGACAACCGGATCTCCACTTCTTCTCTCCTCGAGGAGGATCCTCTCCACTGCCGGCCTCATTGGACATGGCGGTCGGCTTCGGCTCGCCCATCCTCCTGGCCACCAGCACAAAACAAACCGCAGGGGAGCCTGCACTCGCTCCTGCAGTGGCGCCTCATTCCCTTGCGCCGCAGCTACAGCAGCGACCAGCTTTGGCTGGTCCCTGTTGTCGGCGGCAGTTGCAGCTGGCGCATTCTGCACCTTTCATTCGGCCGCGCCTTCTCGAGCCGTAGCGGCAGCTGGCCCTGGCCAGTCCCTGCTGACAGCGGATGGCGCTTTCTGCGCCGTTCGAGCAGCCGTGCCTTCTCTACTCCCCAGCGGCAGCCCGCTCCATCGGCAGCTGGCAGGTCCCTGGCAGCAGCGGCTGCAGTGGCCGGCACTCGCCGCGCTTTCTGCGCCTACAGCTTCTCTTCCCTGAGAGGGCAGCCGGCTTCAGCAGCGGCTGGCTCCAGCTGGACCCGGGTGGCGGTGGCCAGCACTCGCTGCACCTCACGCGGCCGTGCCTCCCCCCCCCCATGAGGGCGGCTGGCTTCAACGGTGACCAGCTCCGGCTGGTCCCTGGCGGTGGTGGCCAGCACCCACCATGCCTCCTCTGTGGCCGCACCTTCCCTACCTCGTTCCACAGCGGCGGCCAGCTCCAGCCAGTTCCTGGTGGTGGTGGCCGACTATTGCCGCGCCTTTCTTGCGGCAAGCGATGTGCTGCATGGCCTGTGCACCCCACGCCTTCCCTGGTGGCTGCTGTTTCCTCTCTGGCCACAGTGGGCTCACCTGGCAGCAATCTGGCATGCACGCTGCCGCGGCGTAGGAACCACGTGCCCGGCCCCGCAGGCTTTGGGTTTGAGCCCTTTTGACTCCCTCCCAATGACCTGGTCTCCTCTGGGCCAGCTCTTTTGGGCCTATGGTTCTCAGGTTGGGAAGGTGAGGGCAACTGCCGGGGGGAGGGCAACTGCTGGTAGGCCCCCCTCCCTCCAGGTACAGCTGGTCTGATAGCCAGCTGAGAGAGACCCTCCAGCATGGGCTGGTTTGGGCCTCTCCTTTGCCTATCTCCTTCCAGGCCTGCAGGGCTCTTAGGCTTTCACCTCCTCCTCTGTGGGGTCCCCATCCCTTCCATCAGGGAAGGGCCGTGGCTCAATGTGGTGGGACACCTGCTTTGCATGTGGGAGGTCCCAGGCTTTATTCCACGTAGGGCTGGGAAAATTCCTCCTCAAAACCTGGAGGGCTGCTGCTGCCAGTGTCAACAATACTGTGATACATAGAGCAATTGTCTGACTTGGTCTAAGCAGCTTCCTGTCTTCATCATCCTTCATGCCCCCAAAGAAAGGACAGGGGGGCAGTAAGGGGAAGGGGTAATCCCCACGGCACCCTGCAAAAGGCCACAACATAGGCATGACTCTGAGCCTGAGGATTATGCGGGCCCAGTCCTGGCTTCAATCCTTTCATGGCTGGAAGTGGCAGAACGCACCTCTGGGAGCTCCACAACCCCCCCCCCCCCAGCCAGGCTCAATAGAACCCTGCAGTCCAGCGTAAGTGAATGCTTCAGCAGACCCAAAGTTCTCTGTTGCTTTCTATTGCAGCACGCCTGGATGCCATTGCATCTTCCACCTCATCCTCTCTGGCTCACCTTAGTGGCACACTGCCACCGGAGGCGGTCCACCCCCCTGAGGCACCTCTGGCAGCAGCGAACCAAGCAACAGCATCCGCCTTCATGGCATGGGACTCAAGCGCCACTGCCCCTGATGCAGTGTATCTGGACGCCATTTCGGCCTCCAACTCATCTTTGCGGGCTCACCTTGGTGGCACACCACACTAGAGGCTGTCCACCCTCCTGGGGCATCTTTGTTGGCAGCACCGCAAGCGACGTCTTCCCCCTTGCTTGCAAGGAACCCAGGTTGCTGCCCCTGATATGGGTGGGATGACCACACCCCCTATATGACGCCCGTGCCACCAGCAGCTCCATCAGTCACATCTCCACGGTAGCCCGAGCCGCCTGACTCCCCTTCCACTAGAGTCTGGCAGGGTCCTGCCAGATTAGCTCAGGATCCCGTGCTCCCACCCGATCAGTCGCCCTCATAGGTGCCAATATTAGATCCTTATGTGAATCAGTGGAGAGGAGCAATACCCATCGGGGCTCCTTCTTCTCCTGTTGGCTTTCACCTAGGGAGCAGCATGACTGGCCCATGGCGAGGCTTTCCATGGAAGGGCCGCTATTACCCTTCTGTGTGCTGGGACCTGAGGGTCCAAGTTATCAATCCTTCTCAGCCAGGTCCTGGCATCAGATCTGACAGTGGCCCCCGGCCTGTTGCGGGTGCAGTGGTTCTGCACCGCTTGCTGTGCCAGGATTACAGCCCCAAGGGCGCATGTTCCCGGCACCCATACCGTTTCTGTCATGAGTGCTCCCCCCTTTGTAGCAGACACTACCCAGGCACCTCTTGTTCAAGGACCCGGGGTGGGCGGGGTTCCCCTAGGGAAAGCCAAGGCAGTAAGCCCGGTGGCAGGCTACAGCCCCCTCCATGCGGGCCCCAGCCTGCTTAGGATGGTGCCGCCCCTCCGGCTTTTATGCTACCCCAACAGGGAAAACGCATCTACTTGTTGGAACACAGCTTCACGTTAGGTTTCAAGACCCCTTTCCTGGGTCAGCATAGACCATACTCAACTTGCAATCAAAATCCATCCTTGCTACACATCGACGGGTTCCGGGGAAAACATCTACAAAGGCGTACTGGCAGGACAGGTTATAGCCCTCCCCCTTACACACCCTGACACCTAATCTAAGGATTTCCCCTCTCAGGATAGTGCCCGTGAAAGCTTTGGGGAGTTTAGGCTATCCCATAGCCTTTCTTCCCCAAAGGCAAGTCCATTCATGTTGAGACCCTGGGTGTCTGCCCTCAGTGCAAAACACCTCTTTCAATGAGATGGTTGTCACGGTCTGGGATCCCAGCCTCTGGTCCCTTATGGGCACGTCCTACATAGAGTCCAAAGACAGGGTCAAATTTCTGACTTAATGCAAGCCTTGTTTCCCTCCCCTTTTGACCTCGGTGTCCCTTTGCCTCACAAATGACAGAGGGCCCATTTACGACATTAACACCACAGGGGATCTCATTAGACGCCCTTAAGCAATGTTCTCGCCTCCCCCAGGACAAATTTCTGGTCCTCCGGGCACAGCTCCAGGCAGTTTTTTGCATCTCCCTAAGTTCTTCCTTGGGGGCCCTGCAAGACTTTGCGGGGCTTTTTTTTTTTTTAATTTCCCATGCGGGGTAGTGTCCCCTGGCCATGCCTTCCTGCACTGGCTCTGTTGGGTACTGCAGGGACTGCAGCTGCCACACAGTCGGACCAGGGCCTCCTCTACTGTTAGGGATGTACGAAAGTTCTGCCACAGATCTCGGGGAGGCCGAATGCCAGCGCATTCACCCCCCCTGAAATCAGTGGCGGAATGGCCCCCCGCCCCCCTGGGATGGGACTTACCTTAGGCAGATCTTCCTGGCGGCTCCGGCGGCGGCTCCAGTGGCAGTGCGGTGGCTGCGGCAGCCGGTCTTCCAACTGGCTGCCGCAGCCACCATTTCCAGTTAAAAAAACCCAAAAAAACGTAATAGGCTACGTAAAGATTTACGTAGCCTATCACGGCTAGATTAAAAAAAAAAATGCACATATGCAAATGGTGGTGCCCATGGGCGCCACCATTTGCGTTCCTTATATTTGCACGTCTTAGTCTACGTAAACATTTACGTAGACTAAGACGGTGAAAATAAGGGGAAAACAAATAGCGTAGACGCTACGCTATTTGCATTCCCCTTATTTTCGCCGTCTTAGTCTACATAAATGTTTACATAGACTAAGACGTGCCAAAATAAGGAACGCAAATGGCTGTCTTAGTCCATTTGCGTACGCGCGTGTTTTTTGTTTTTTGTTTTAAATCAGCCGTGATAGGCTACATAAACATTTATGTAGCCTACCACGGCTGACTGCAGAGACACAAACGGCGGCGGCTAGGGCCGCCGCCATTTGCGTCCCTGCTAGCCAGCGGCTGGATGTCTGGCCGCTGGCGGAGCCGGCCGGAGGCTCCGCAGAATCCCTGCAGAGTGGAGCCGGCTGGCCAGGATTCCGGGGGGGAGGGACGGAATGCCTCCCCCCCAGCATCAGCATAATCTGCGAACAGGTAAGTGACTTTCGTACATTCCTATCTACTGTGTGCATGGATCTGCGGGTATGGATTCAATTTTTGGGACTTTTATGGCATCTCCTGGAGGCGTGAGCTGCTTCTCAAAGCCAACCTGCAGGTGCTGCCAGCACCCTGGATTTCGGATCATTCGACGGGTTCAGCGGTCCCCTGGGCAGTGGCCCGAGTGTTGCGCCACTGCCAGTATTTGTTTGGACCTTACCTTTCAGGCATTCTTTCCTTTACCTAGCCATGCGCATTTGGGCCAACCTCATACCAAGTCGGTAGCCCTCTTTTGGTATGAAAATATGGGTACATTATTAATGCCCTATTAGGGGTGTACGAAAGTCACTTACCTGTTCGTGGATTATGTTGATGGGGGGGGTGTTCCTTCCCCCCCCCAGAATCCTTGCCGGGGAGGGAGGCGCTCCGTTCCTCCCCCCCCCCGGAATACTCCAAGGCTGGCTGTGCTCCACAGCAGCTCCGCGGAGCAGCTGGCCAGGCCCGGCCAGGCCAGAGCCGTCCGCAGCTGGATTTCCGGCCATGAAGGGCTCTGGGTAAAACAAAAACAAAAAACCATTTGCGTTCCTTATTTTTGCCCTCTTAATCTATGTACATATTTACGTAGACTATGACAGCGAAAATCAAGGGGAACGCAAATAGCGTAGCAGGTGCGATTTGCATCCCTTTTTGATTCCCCGTTTTAGCCTACCTAAATATTTATGTAGGCTAAAATGGGGAATCAAAAAGGGACGCAAATAGCGCCCGCTATGCTATTTGCATTCCCCTTGATTTTCGCTGTCATAGTCTACATAAATATTTACGTAGATTAAGAGGGCAAAAATAAGGAACGCAAATGGCGGCAGCCGTAGACGCTGGCATTTGCGTACGTGGGTGTTGTTGTTTTTTAACCCACCCAGCCATGATAGGGTATGTAAAGATTTACGTAGCCTATCACGTCGTTTGTTTTTTTTTAAACCTAGTCATGATAGGCTACGTAAATCTTTACGTAGCCTATCATGTCTTTCTTTTTCTTTCTTTCTTTTTTTCTTTTACAAGAGTGGAAATGGCGGCGGCGGCAGCCAGTCGGAAGACCGGCCAACACAGCCGCCGACGCTGAAGCCGCCGACGCAGCTGCTGCCACCGCCGAAACCACCGACACAGCCGCCACCACCCAGAAGATCCGCCTCAGGTGAATCTCATCCCAGGGGGGATCCGCGGGGGGGTGGCAGGCCGTTCCGCCACGGAGTTCAGGGGGCTGAATACACTGGCATTCGGCCTCACCGAGATCCGTGGCGGAATTCTCTGACATCTCTATGCCCTATCCTCCAGAAATCGGGGGGTCCTGTCATTGGTCAGAGCGTGCATGCTGCTGTGTCTGCATCATAACACCTGGTTCCAGGCCTGCCATGTGCCAGTTTGGCAAACTCAGTTGCTGATTTCTCTGTCATGGAATCAGATCCACAGGCTCTGGTCCTTAGCCCTGTGGCACGTCCATTACCTGAGCCCATCCTTGCAGTACTATGGGGGACTGGCATTCTGAAGCCGGGCTTGCCATCCTGAATTCCATAGCTCCCAGGACTGGAGCCGCCTACGACGGAGAAGGTTGGGAGTTCCGCACCTTATGGGAGAACTTCAGTCACAGGATTCATGGCCCTTACCTATAATTCACTTGCTGTAATTTTGAATCTCTTTAAAAGACAAGGGGATATCTGGCAGAGCCATAAGTGGCTAGCTAGCTGTTTTTGGTCTTCTTGGCCACAACAAGGGGAGTTACTGACTCCAAGTCAGATTTCAGGGCCAGGTGAGCAGTGTAGGGTTCCAGCACGGATGCCGCCTGCTCTAGCAGATTCTAGGCACCCTCTCTCTCCAGCTACCCTTCTTGGGTTCCAAGGTTATGTCCCTCCATTGGCCCCCCCAGTATGACGTTTCCCTGTTTCATGCACCAGCCTTAACAGCCTTCTTTGGGGTCCATTTGGATTTTAGGGTTGTTTCAGGCTCCCAAGTCTGACTTGTGTGGGAGAGCCTTGAGATACTACAATGTACAGGTCTGTCCCAGTGTAATCCACCTACGCAGCCATAGGCCATAACTGATCGGTGCGGCAAGGGCACGGCAGTGGCCCCACAGCCAAGTGCAAGTCGATGGGCGATGCCCTGGCAGGGTCCTCACGAGTTTTTACTGGAATGCTGTGAGTCTGGGAGAGACCCATGTTTCATCACTCCATCAGTCACCATTGTCGAAATCTCAATCTGGGCACTCAACACATTAGCCCCAGCATTCTAGGCCTAGGTAATTTCGATTCGGATCCTCTCTTTTCGCATTGAAATGGTCTCCACGGCAGCCGCTTCAGGTTTATTTCACAGGCGCGTTGTGATGATGGGAAGACTGTGCTGCAGGGTATCCCGGCCTTGCTTCACGATTTGGCTGCTTCTCCTGATACATTTTCCCTTCACTTGCCCTAATGTTCTTATTCCTCAGACCGTCGGATTCGACATACGCTGGTACAGGTACCCTTATGTGGGCACAGTATGGTGTTTTTGCTGCATGAAGGGCTTCTCTGTCGGCCTTCAGCTCTCAGCTTCAGTTACCCCGACATGTTACAGTACAGTGGTTGGCGGATGGGGTATGCAGTGGGAGTTCACCCTGTTTCATCAAGGTTTTTGTCAGTCTTCCTCCACAGGTACAGGTGCTGCATGCTGGAGGGAATGACTTGGGCTGTAAGCCAGGCAAGGACCTGACCGAATAGGCCTTGGTTAATGTGCAGGTGGTCCGGCATACCTGGCCGGAAGTAACCATATTGCGATCCTCACTGCTCCCATGGATCAATTGGAAGGCTCGGAATGATGCTGCCGTTGGCAGGGCACATTGGAAGTGGACAGAGAAATGGCTTGGCCTATGTGCACGAGGTGATGTATTCACCACCCATCAGGAAATTCTGTGGACAAGGAGGGAGTGTTACAGGCAGGACAGTGTCTACCTGTCTAATGTAGGGTATAATGTATTTCTGTTTGATCTGCAAAAGGGCCTGCAGGAAGTACTTCTATGCAGGTGGGGGGAGTTTCACAAGTAATAGGCTTGTGACACTTGTGGTGGCTAGGACAGGCAAAAGCAGAAAGAGATTAGGGATGGTGTGCATGCAGAGGCACCTTATGGTGACAGGTGACGCCTGAGGCCCCCCAAACGGGTTGTGCGGCTCGGCGGGGGGATAAGGGTTGCCTGGGAGACCAACCCTCCTCACTCACGCAGGTGTTGTGCGGCACTGGGTTGGGGGTGACACCGGAAGGTCTACCTCCCCCAGAAGGGGCAGTCCAGAGGGGTGGCGAGATCGACACCACCCCTCAGGCTGGGTGTGTTTTCGCCCAAGAAGTGCCAGCTAGTCACTGGCACAGTCAGCTACCCGTCCTAGGTACCCCTTTGCAGATATATTTTCTGCCCATAAATAGGGTGAAGAATTTTGAGAGGTGATTTGTGTACAACAAACCAAACCTTAAAAGAACCTTACAGCTCAATAATGTTATATGTGAATGGCAGAACTAATGGACTAACAAGTGTTTTAGAGACAATTAAATCCCAATAGTAAAACTGGGGTAACGAAACCCACATCTAATCCAGAAGAACAAATTGCTCTTGAGACATCATGCTAGTTGTTGTTGTTCAGTCGTTCAGTCATGTCCAACTCTTTGTGACCCCATGGACCATAGCACGCCAGGCCTTCCTGTCCTGTGCTCTCTCCCAGAGTGTGTTCAAGTCCATATTCATTGCATCGGTGATGCTATCTAGCCATCTCATCCTCTGCCGTCCCCTTCTCCTTTTGCCTTCAATCTTTCCCAGCATCAGGGTCTTTTCCAGAGAGTTTTCTCTTCGCATTAGGTGGCCAAAATATTTGAGCTTCAGCTTCAGGATCTGTCCTTCCAATGAGCACTCAGGGTTAATTTCCTTTAGGATGGACTGATTTGACCTCCTTGCAGTCCAGGGGACTCGTAAGAGTCTTCTCCAGCACCATAGTTTGAAAGCATCAATCCTTCCTTATAGTCCAGCTCTCACAGCCATACATTGCTACTGGGAAAACCATAGCTTTGACTATACGAACCTTTGTCGGCCAGGAGATGTCTCTGCTTCTTACTATGCTGTCTAGGTTTGCCATAGCTTTCCTCCCAAGGAGCAAGCGTCTTTGGTTTCATGGCTACAGTCACCGTCTGCAGTGATCTTGGAGCCCAAGAAAATAAAATCTGTCACTGCTTCCATTTCTTCCCCTTCTATATGCTAGGAAGTGATGGGGCCAGATGCCATGATTTTAGTTTTTTTAATGTTGAGTTTCAGACCAGCTTTTGCACACACCTCTTTCACCCTCAACAAGAGGCTCTTTAGATCCTCTTCACTTTCTGCCATTAGGGTGGTATCGTCTGTGTATCTGAGGTTGTTGATAATCCTCCCAGCAATCTTAATTCCGACCTGTGATTCATCTAGGGATGTCAGAGAATTCCGCCACGGATCTCGGTGAGGCCGAATGCCAGTGCATTCGGACCCCTGAACACCATGGCAGAACAGCCTGCCACCCCCCCACCACCCACGGATCCCCCCCAGGACGAGACTTACCTGGGGCGGATGTTCCGGATGGAGGTGGCTCCAGTGGCGGCAGTGGCGGCAGCAGCGGCTGGTCTTCCAAATGGCTGCCGCCGCCGCCGCCATTTGCAGTCTGTTTTTTTTTCCCCCCCACCATTCATGATAGGCTACGTAAAGACTTATGTAGCCAATCACATCTGGGTTTTAAAAAAAAACGCGTACGCAAATGGCGGCGGCTACAGCCGCTGCCATTTACATTCCTTATTTTTGTCCGTCTTAGTCTACGTAAATATTTACATAGACTAAGACGGTGAAAATAAAGGGGAACGCAAATAGTGTCCACTATGCTATTTGCATTCCCCCTTATTTTCGACTAACTAAGATGGCCAAAAATAAGGAACGCAAATGGCGGCGACCGTAGCCACCACCATTTGCGTACGCATTTGTTTGTTTTTCATCCAGATGTGATTGGCTACGTAAGTCTTTACATAGCCTATCACAGCTGAATACAGGGATGCAAATGGCGGCGGCTAGGGCAGCTGCCATTTGCGTCCCTGCTAGCCAGCGGCCGGATGCCCGGTTGCTGACGGAGCTGGCCGGTGGCTCCGCAGAATTCCCGCGGAGCGGAGCCAGCCGGCCAGGATTCCGGGGGGAGGGACGGAGCACCCCCCCCAGTGGAATCCAGAGGAGCCAGGTAAGCGAGGTTTTGTACACCCCTAGATTCATCCAACCCGATGTTTCTCATGATGTACTCTGCATATAAATTAAATAAGCAGGGCGACAATATACAGCCTTGTCGTACTCCTTTCCCAATTGTGAACCAATCAGTTGTTGCATGTCCGGTTCTTACTGTTGCTTCTTGACCCTCATACAGGTTTCTCAGGAGACAGATAAGGTGGTCTGGTACTCCCAACTCTTTAAGAATTTGCCACAGTTTGTTGTGATCCACACAATCAAAGGCTTTAGCGTAGTCAATGAAGCAGAAATAGACTTTTTCTGAAATTCTCTTGCTTTCTCCATGATCCAGTGAATACTGGCGATTTGATCTCTAGTTGCTCTGCCTCTTCGAAACCCAGCTTGTACTTCCGGTAGTTCTCGGTTCACATACTGCTGAAGCCTAGCTTGTATGATTTTGATCATAACCTTGCTGGCATGTGAAATGAGCGCAATTGTACAGTAGTTTGAACACTGTTTGGCATTGCCCTTCTTTGGAATTGGAATGTAAACTGACCTTTTCCATTCTTGTGGTCATTGTTGAGTGTTACAAATTTTTTGGCATATTGAGTGCAGCACTTTAACAGCATCATCTTTTAGGATTTTAAATAGCTCAGCTGGAAGACTGTCAACTCTGCTAGCTTTGTTGTTAGTAATGCTTCCTAAGGCCCACTTGACTTCACTCTCTAGGATGTCCGGCTCAAGTTCAGTGAGTGCACTATCATGGCTATCAGGGACATTCAGATCTTTCCTGTATAGTTCTTCTGTGTATTCTTGCCACCTGTTCTTAATTTCATCTGCTTCTGTTAGGTCCCTACCTTCTTTGTCCTTTATCATGCCCGTCTTTGCACAAAACGTTCCCTTGATATCTCCAATTTTCTTGAAGAGATCTCTAGTCTTTCCCATTCTATTGTTTTCTTCAACTGTGTAAAACAAAGACCCCAAGGTAATGGGACATCACAGATAAATAATTATCTTAACCTGAGTGTTTCAACATCATCACTTGTAGGGAAAAGAGCTAACTGCTGATAATTCTGATATTTACAGGACTTTCCCCTGCAGAATGCAAGATTATGAATATACGCCAGTCCTGCAGAAACACAGCACACTTCTTATCAATTGCTTCTTGTTAAATCATACATTCCAAGTGCTGAATGCCAATGCCATGAACTAAATAAGCCTCTGCAAAGGTGACACATCAGAGATGAAACTGTGAAAGGAGTTAATGTTATCTTTGGATTTAGAGGCAATCTCAGTCGGACCTATTGGAGACTTTCCCTTATAACTGTCATGAACGAATATATTTATGGAGAGAGGGTGTATAAAAATATTCTGCTTTTTCTTGCTTATCCTCAATTATTACCTGTCCACATGGAGTGATCAAGACTGAGAGTCTCTAATGGTGCTTGAGTAATTGCCTAGTTTTCTTTAAATTTTGTGTTGAGCATATTTCTAATGATTTCTATGAGCATTTCACATTAAATAAGAGCAGAGTTGGCAGCTAAGAGGAATGCCATTCCCAAAGGAAAAAGCACAGGGAACTGAAGAGTGTTTTAGTTCTTTTTGATTTATCCTTGAATGCCTATTGCTGAGGAGGGTGTTTAGGTGAGGGAATTAGGGCTGTGGATTCTGCCCAGGGGAACCAGAAGTTAGGTGAGAAGCACTTGTTGTCAAAAATGCTTCCAAAACTAAACAGTAGATCTTGAGGTAGTGGCAGGAGGTTCCCTAAAATTATCCTAGGAAGTGTTGTAAGTCTTTTAACTAGGGATGTACACTCAAGTAAAACTTGAGCTCACTGAAGTTCTCCAAATACCATCTTGAACCTCATTCCAACTTGTATCTGTATCAGATTACGATCTTTGGGTTGTTGTTTTTTCTTTTTGCATGAAAATTTGTGCGTATTTTCATGCACACTTTCCCAAATGTATGCATCAGTTGTGCGCATCTCTGAAATGCACAGAAACTTCTCCCATAGGTTAAAAGGTGCTGGTACTAGGGATGTCAGAGAATTCCATGACGGATCTCGATGAGGCCGATTGCCAGTGCATTTGGCCCCCCGAAACCCGTTGCGGAATGAAGCCCCTGCTCCGCCGCCCCACGAAAGACACGCAAAATGGAGCACTTACCTGCTCCCATCCGCGCTGCTTTGCGAATGGCAGCCGTCCTACAGCCGCCATTTGCTTGCTCCTCTTCAGCCATGATAGGCTATGTAAGTATTTACGTAGCCTATCACGGCAGGGGGGGAACTCGAGCGTACGCAAATGGCGGCGGCTACCGCCATTTGCGTACACTCGGGTTTTCCCCCTGCCATGATAGGCTACATAAATTTTTACGTAAATTTTTACGTAGCCTATCATGGCGAAAGAAAGGGACGCAAATGACAGCGGCTACGACAGCCACCATTTGTTTCCCTGCAGGGCTGCCCAGCAGCCGGATGTCCAGCTGTGGGCAGCCGGAGCTGGCCAGCAGCTCCACAGCTTGGCCGCGGAGCGGAGCCAGCTAGCCAGGATTCCGGGGGGAGGTGTGGAGTGCCTCCCCCCTGGCGAAGATTCCTGGGGGAGGGACGGAGCGCTTCCCCCCCCAGAGGAACCCGGCGGAGCCAGGTAAGTGGGGTTTTGTACACCCCTAGCTGGTGTACACATTTTTCAAATGCCCTTTTTCATGTACATATTTCAAATGTATGTGTGCTGTTAAACACATTTTGAGGGGAGTTGGCAAATGACATTGCAAGCTCGGTAACCTTTAATTGAAGATTTTGTTTGAGTCTGTGTCCAGTCTGAGAGGTACAAACTGGGTAAATCCTGATCAAAATCTAACTGAAATGACTTTCTGATACGTCCCTACTTTTAACGTATTTCACCATAATAAAGCTCTATTCTCACAGAGTTTGCTGCATGGCAGTGCAAAATAACACAGACTTGCAAGTAAATGAGATATGTTAAATACAGATGCTTGAGAAACTAGAGTCCTATTCAGGTGTTCAGAAACAGCTTAAAAGCAGTGTGTAAAGAGAAGGAGTATTCCAGCCGCACATCTCTCCCTTGTTGCATTTGTCACCCTCACCTTGTGGAGGGTGACAGTCTGAAGAGGAAACCCTCCTGAATCTGTGGAGGCTTTCCAACTCCACACAAGCCAGAACTGGGGATGGCAGAGAAATCCGCCACGAACCCCAATGAGGCCGGATTCAAAGGAATCCAGCCTCCGGAGTCGGCAGCGGAACAGCACCACTCACCTCCGCCTCCCTCCAGAATCCTTCGGAGCCGGCTCCTCTCTGTGGCTATTCCGCAGAGCTGCACGCCAGCTCCATGTCACTGGCAATACAGCCACCATTGCCGTGCCATATCGCTGAGGGATGAATAGTAGAGCTGCAAATGGCATAGTGGATGCCACTTGCAGTGGTAAAGCCCTTAGTTTTAACTTAATTGCAGCCATTTATGGCTGCATTTAGGTTGAACTAAGGGCATTACAGCTGCAAGTGGCATCCACTATGCCATTTGCAGCTCTACTATTCATCCCTCATCGATATGGCATGGCAATAGTGGCCCTATCACCAGCAACACAGAGCTGGCATGCGGCTCCGTGGAATCGCTGCGGAGAGGAGCTGGCTCCAGAGGATTCCGGGGGGAGGAATGGATCACCTCCCCCTGTGGGCAGATTCCCCACAGACTAGCAGGTAGGGAATCCACCCATCCCTAGCCAGAACACAGATTTTTCAGTACTCTGGCTCACATGGAGAGCCTCCACAGATCCAGGAGGCTCTCCTCTTTGTACTATCACCCTCCGCAGGTTGGGGATGACAAACATGACGAAGGACAGGGGTGTGGCTAGAATGCTCCTTCCCTTCGTCTGTTGACTTTAACACCTTTCTGAATGCCTGAACAGGGCTTAGATCTTTGCACATTCTGATATGAAATTACCTGATCCAGACCCATTGGGTTAATGTTCAAATCAAAACATAACTAGCCACCAGGTTTTGCACTTCTCTGAATGATGTGGTGCCTATTATTGGCAGTTTAAAAATGTATCAAAATATGCATTTAAATAGTATTCAGGAAAAAATACACATTTAGGTTGCAATCCTATACACACTTATCTGGGAATCAGTTCCATTAAACTCAGTTCTGTGTAGACATGCATAAGATTTCACTGTAATCTTACAGTGTAAGAGATTTCACTGTAAGAGATTTCACTCTTTGGACCAAATTTCCAGAAAGGTAGCTGTGTTAGTCTGTTGGTGCAGTACAAACAACAAAGACTCTTGTGACACCTTAAAGACTAACAAAAAATATGATGGCATAAGCTTTCATGGACTGGAGTTCATGGATTCCAGTCCACGAAAGCTTATGCCATAATAAATTTGTTCATCTTTAAAGAGCCTCAAGACTCTTTGTTATTTTGAGCATTTAAAAAAAAAAAATCACAGATCAAAGTGCAAACAGAACAGAAAGAAATTGTGGGTAAAAACATGCAAACATGAGATAGGCCAGAACTGGAAAGATTCATTCTTCCCTAGTTTTATCATCACACACCAGTAGTACAATATGTATTGAGCACTTCTCAATACAATAGATTAGTGAAGATACAGAGGAAATTGTAAGTAAGGGGAAGACAGTGCTGAATTTCTTAAGTCAAAAGTCTGAGTCTTACAACTGCCTGCAAAGTGTACTTTCTTCACCTTGAATCCCTTGCCTTTAATTCTGCACAAGAATGCTGACTGTGTGCGTTCAGTGCCAATGGTGCAACACTCCGCACATATTCAAGCTCACTTTCTTCTTCATTATTATGTCACATTAAAAAAATGAAATTGGATCCTGGAACAAAGTCCTATTTAATGCTGGCTCAAATTGAATTAAGGCCCATGGAGACAAGATATTACAACCTTGTTTTTGAGAAGTTCCTGGGTCCGGTGTTTTATTGCAAAAGGTGAAAGTAGGATCAGGCAAAGAACACAAGATTTCACTAGTGATACTTGTCCAAACAAGTCTGATCACAGGTATGTCTTGACCAGTCTCTTGACAAAATGGTTGGCATGACATCTGATTTGGTAACTTCACCATGGATATGCAGTTGCCATAGAATCATAGAGTTGGAAGTGACCCCAGAGATCACCTAGTCCAACTTCCTTCCCATGCAGGAAATCCACTACTACATAGAAATGGCCATCGTGGGGAAATCCAGCCTTTGGGGGCTTGTAGGATTTCCCGGAGCCCGGCTCAGCTTGCATTTGCGAGTCAAGCCATGCTTTTTTTAAAAATTCAGGAACTTAACTGAGGGTGGGGTTTTTTCCCCTAAAATCACCCTTTCCCCAAGATCCCCAGTGTAGTGCCCACAGGTGCCACTTGCAGAAATTCCAGTCATAATTTGCTTACTTTGTGCAAAGTTCAACTGTAAACTGTATAGATTTGCATATCATGGTTGCAATTTGGGCAAATTATGAAAATCTGCACAATTCACAGCCAAAATTTGCACAAATAATTAAATTTGCACACGTTGTGACCAAAATTTGCACAAATGTTTTTTTTTACACCAAAAAAAAAAAAAAAAAAAGCTTTACAGAAATTCCACCAGCTGGCCCAACTCATTGCACACTGATGTGGGACAGGTGGCAGAAGACGGGATGGAGTCTGTGGGGGCCAAGCCGATGAAATCTCCTCAAGCTCAGCCCCACAACCAAATTCCTCCAACATCCCTACTACTACAGCTTTGCTAATGGGTGGCCATGCAGCCACTTCATAAACATTTCAAATGAAGGAGTGTGCACTACATTCTGAGGCAGACTGTTCGATTTCCAAACAGCTCATACCACTTGGAATGCAAAGGAAAATCTATGGCAATGGTTATTGCTGATGAAATGATCACAACAAAATCCAAACTGTGAAGTCCAACGTTCTCCAAAATCCAGCATGGATATCCAAGCTTCTGCCATCTCTGCAGGCCAAATTAGTTCTGCAGGCTAGAGGTTCTCCACCCCTGCCCTAGATCTTTGGGACCCTAGGAACAGGAAAAGGAACCCCTTTAGCACTTGCCTGGCTTACATACCTAGTGTTTTGGGTCTCAGGAGGGTCATGACTCAGTAGGATCTCCCTCAGCACTGGGACAAGCATGGCTAGATGGGGGCAGAAGCAGTCAATGCATTGCTTTTGATTCAACACAGGGTCAGGTTTACAATCACTTAGGTAGTTGAACGAAATTACATGGCTGCTACCTTAGTCAGAGTATTCCTGCACAGTTCATAATATTCATTGCAATTCTCTTTTGTTAAAACTTAATAAAGCTGTATCCCTAGTTAACCATTATATGCCACAGTATTAACTCTAGAAGTTAGATATAGATATAGATATAGATATAGATATAGATATAGATATAGATATAGATATTGATGGCACCAGCTATACCACATATTCAATAAACCAAAAATGTTTCAGTTTAACATGTTGTGTTAAGAGCTTTCCATGTTCACTCAAGCTCCAAAATGCCAGGACATTACAGCTGTTAAGGGCCACACATTTCACAGGTACATAATTTGAGCAATATGCATATGACATGCTATCCTGTGTTGTGGTTAGTTCCAGCTTCACCACTACCTTGGAGCTGATGTCAGTGGCAGAGTGGACCAAAGTCCCAGATTTGTCTGTTTGCTGGAATAGACACATGGAGTCTATACAACTGAAGCTATCATGCAACTGAAGATAAGTAAGTCTCTAAACAATTAAATAAAATGGAGGGAAGGGAGTTCAAGAGGGACATCTTCCCTAAAGTTAGGTTCTTTCTTAAAATAAAAGTTGCCTCTAGCTGGGCAGTTCAGGACTTGGAAGTAATTGTAGGCCTTAGTTACTGACACTAGGTTGTCAAGCATCTACTGACTGGTAAATGGGGGAAGGGCAGAACCACCTCTTACAATCTTTGTCTCCTTCTTTCTCCTCACAATCCCCTCAGTGGCTCATCAGGGTCAAAATGGGGTGAGATGCTACCATTCACCAGAGGGCCACACTCCCGCTCCATTCTAGACCGCCTTCCATGCTGCAAATAAACATTTATGAACTGCCATATGCTAAAATGGGGTGAAAATTTGCACTTTTTTCAAAACCTACAAATACCTTATACTTCTTCTAGGGTGCAACACATACTACACCTTCTCCCATATCTAAGATGACAAGCTGTTTTCTAGGAGATGCTATACCAACAGAGAAATCCTAAATAAGTCTATGGGGGGGAGAAAAAAACAGACAATAGCTGTCAAACTTATGATGGGCTCTCATCAAATTTTAAACTCTGAGAAATAAATCATTTCTTGCCCTTTTAACTTCAAGATCAGCACAAGCCATCCTCAACCCCTTCTCTCCTTCACTACCAAGTTCCAGATCAGTCTGTTGAGCCATTTTCTCAATGTTATGTAAGCCATAGAATCTACTGCCCCCCCCATATTTCTGATTATAGTGGCAGAATGCCGCAAAGCTGACTCACCTGTAACATAGGACCATGACTATGACCTTATTATTTCAAACTGAGATCCTAGTCGCCCATCAGATTATCAGTTTTACCCCATGCTAGCATAATTTCATACATACTACTCCCCATATG
Organism: Heloderma suspectum; assembly: GCF_057233095.1. Classification (NCBI taxonomy): domain Eukaryota; kingdom Metazoa; phylum Chordata; class Lepidosauria; order Squamata; family Helodermatidae; genus Heloderma; species Heloderma suspectum. Next base: position 52,341,118 of record NC_139460.1, on the reverse strand, counting down.
CAGTACACAATGTTTTCTCAATATCCTGGAGACATTTAAAGCAATCCTTGTTTACATATGATCAGGACTACAGTGTCTCTTTTAAAGGACATGCTCTCAGCTCGAGCCATTGTTTGACATTAGCCAATAACATTTGGTACACCTTTATCTACAGTTTGATACAATTTTGACTTCCATTGTCAGAATGAAGTCTAAGATGGAACATTTGCACTTTGATGTAACATCAGTTATGCATCTTACATTATCAATTCAGTTTTAAAAAGAGAAACTTTACAGGAAATTGCTTTGCATTTTAAAATACAGAGGTGGTGTGAATCAACCAACATTCATGTAATTTGAGATGAATGGAGAACGAATACATTATTTCATCCTTTCTTAAATAAAGCCTTGTTGTCTTCAGTCTCTTCCCCCCACCCTTATTTATAGCAATATCGATGAGATACATCCAAAGAAAGATACATCCAAATATTATTTCACTGGGAGAGCAATCCTATGGCCCCTAGACAGAGTCTGGGGGCCCATACAATACTTCAGATTCCTGGATCCGAGGTCGAAGACAGCGCTTGGAACTCAGACCCAGGTGTCTGAGCTCCCTGCCCCCTCCCCTCACAACCAGTGTGGAGAAAACTCCATCAGCTGCCTCTTCAAGGTCTCAAAGGCAACCTGAAAGAGGACAGTAAGGGGCGTCCTTGAGAGCGGGGAGGGAGGGGAGGGGACTGGGAAAGCAGGAATATGAGCTATCCCCAGCCCTTCCCAGCTTCCTTCCCTCCCCCTCCCTGACACCTCAGATAGATGGGTGAAAACACCTATCTAGCTAAAATGCAGAGCAGGGAGAGTGCAGAGGCGAAAGGCTGTGGCCATCCGCATAGGATTGCACCCTAATTTACCAACACTGCATTCCTATAAGCTTGCCACTAAGTCTCACTGCAGTCAGTGGGGCTTGCTCCTAGGTAGGTAAAATGCTCCATTGAATGTGGGACTTACTTCTAAGTAGACATGAAGAGGACTGCATTTTTAGTTGCTACCAAGAAAACAGAATATGCAGTGGCCTTTCTCCTGCCCAGTTTCTAACCCAGTCACGTCATCCCAGGCACACCTCTAATTGGCCATCCAGGGCCCTAACAAGGGAATGCTCAGTGCCAAGACACTGCTACCATCAGTAAACACAATGATACTCATTAGCGACAACTAAGGTTTGGGACCTATGTCCAGAACTTGCACATGGACTACCCCTTTAAATTCTGCACAGTTGCACAACCCTATACCCACCCTATGGCAGGAAATAACTTAAAAAAAAAAAAAGATAGGATCCCCAATTAGAATACAACAAAAACACACAAGATGCAAGGAACCTTACAGAACTACAGTTAAGATATATTAAATCAAAACAAGCGTGTTCGTAATAATTTAAAGACACATACATAAACAAATAAGGCACCATCAGTAGCACAAGCCAGAAGCAATGGATGTTGCCCTCAACTATTTCCTGGATCCTCCCAGGAAGCACACCTCATCCAGGTGAAATCCAGCAGTTCTTTTATATTGTTATAAAAGGAACCTAACAAGGCATCGCCATACTTCAGTCCCCCAGTCATGCTACACAACTCTCTGTACACATAACAGAGTGTACTTTGACAGTTTGGATACTTGGGATACCATAATTTGTGCAGAACTACAATCATGACTCCAATGTCCTGGGTAATAGATGAACACCTGAATCACAGCAAACCACTGAAACTAGGGATGGATGGACGCCCCTGCATCCAAGCTTGGTGGGTGCTCCAGCCACTGCCACTGCTGATCGCCCAGGCAAATGGGGCCATGCAAGCCCCCAGAGGGCTTGGCGACCCTTCCGTTCATGTCCGGGCCTGGCTCGGATGACTTTCCTCTGCCCGTCCTCTTTTGCGGCTGCCATTTTAATGTGAGATGGGGGCTCCTGTTCTTCATAAGTCTATTGTTCTGCCAATAGTGGACATTTCCACAACAATAGACTTAAAAAAAACAAGGGCCCCCATCTTGCATTAAAATGGCAGCCACGAAGGAGGAGGGGTGAGGAAGGACGCGTGCGAGCGGATAGGCCCAGTAAGTCCTCCTGCCTGCCAGCGCTGCTGCCACCACAGTAGCCAGGATGGGGGGAGGAGGAGGAGAAGGGTGCACCACTTGCTTTCCCTCTTCCCCCATCCCGGCTACTGTGGTGGCATTGGCGGGAAGCCCCTCTCATCGTCCTCTTGCCCCACTGGTGCCGCTGCCACCATGGTAGCCAAGCTGGAAGGGGGAGAAGGAAGCAGCAGCTTGCAGTGAGGTTGGCAGCTCACAGCAAGGTGTGAGCTGATCCCAGGCGCTGCCAAGCTCTGGGGCACTCAGCAGCCAGGTGCATCAGCACCCCACATCTCAGTGAGCAGGGTCCAGGAAGTCAAGCGCAGGGGAGTCCGCCAGCCTCCCGGACCCAGTCGGGCACCCGCGACAACCCTAAGAGAAACCTTTCTGCCCCTCTGACATTAGAAGAGGTAACATCTGTGATCCACCCTTCCTCTCCTCCTTAATTCTCCTTTGTTCTCCCTCTCAGTGTCAAACTAATATTGCATTAATTGTGTAGTATGTTGCTGAGTTATAATCTCTCTTTTTATTCTAGAGTATGTGCACATGGTCTGATTCAGGTAAGGATCGCCATGCACCAGGAGAGGAGGATTAAAGCTCCCCCTATTTCTCCCAATTCCCGCCCCCACAACACACACACACACACGGGTTAAAATAAGAAAAAAGTCTCCATTGATGCCAGTGGATATCTGTTTTTTAACACCCCCTGAGGTTGGAGATTTGGGGTAAAAACAGTGGGGGAGTTTAATACTCCCCTCCTGATGTGTGGTGGTCCTAAGCTGAACTGGCTCTGTATGTCCAGAGTAAAAAATGATCCTCAGCTACATTCTACACAACTCACATAACATGTAGTTTGACTCTGAGCTCTCTCAGTTCCCCATCTCACCTAACTTCAGAGGGAATACCTATGTCTCCACGGGTCATGCATTTACATCTTCCATTTCTCCCTTCAAGTCCAATCAGACATTGCATGTGTCTATTTCGCTCTTCTCTTATTAGGAAGCCACCTCCCTTCCTTCTTCTATCTGAAATTACTCACATGCTATTCCACGTATTTCAGCCCATCTCTGTATCTCCAGACTCCTCTACATACAACCAATTAGCTGTCAGTCCTATCCAAATGTTGTTAACGTAATTATCTTATGTCTCTATAATAAATGAGTATATGTATGATTATTTTAATATTTGGCTCTTTTTTCAGTGCTAATTCCTCATTTCAAGGAATGTGCTTGATTTTCCCCACCCAGGCATTTGCCCACGAATCTATGCTGCAGTGCACCATAAGTCTAGGCCCCAAACCCTTGACACCTGTCACACAGGTACATGAGAACAATCAGAGACCTGTAGAGGAGGATGCATAGTAAAATAAAAAAAGGCTACCAACCTAACTCATATAGTTGACCACATGCAGAACTGATGTGCAATGGAGAAACTGTTTTCAGTAGTCGCAACTGGAGATGAAGAAGTGCGTGCAAATAATGTAAGGGAGCAATCCTATGGCTGCTAGTCAGTGGCAAGACAGCCATAGGATATGTGGATTTCCGGGAACTGACCTCAAAGCCCACACTCTGAGGTCAGTTCCCGGAGAACTGACCTTCTCCCCCTTCCACACTGCCTCACAGGCAGCTCAGAATGGCCCCATGCTCTGTGCTTGGAAGAGGAGCGCAGAGCGGCCAAAACAAAGCATTCCGGGGGGGGGGGGCATTCCAGGGCAGGGAAGATGGAAATGCTGGTACGACACATCTTGTGTGTCATCCGGTAGCCTACTCCCCCACACTGTCTTCCTATGGCTGTCTAGCTGCAAATGCAGGGCAGGAGAAGTGTGGAGGGAAAAATCCCCTCCATGCTTCTCCTGCCCTGCATTGGATAGGCGGCCACCTCTGAGTTCGGAGGAGGCCCCCTATCCCCATAGGACTGCACCCTAAGTTAAGGATCTGTGTAAAAGTATACAATACCCAGACAAGGCATCATCCTAATTACATCTAAATATTGATTTATTCTAATTTTCCCAAAATCAATATATCATGTCAGAGTTTGACAGACGCCTAAGAGAAACTACAACAGCACCAAGCTACTGAAGGGAAAATTCAAATGAAAACAAATGAAAGAATCTTAGGCATGAAAAGTAAAATTGTGCCTACCATGTTGTTGTTGTTGTTCAGTCATTCAGTCATGTACTCAGATATAATTATAATGTTTGGATCACAATAGAATTATGATTTGTAACCAAAAGTAGTAAAAAGAAGTGTTGCCAGAGGACAGAAACATATACAAATAGACAGCAGAGAAATCCACTGTACACTTACAACACAACAACTCTGAACTGAAGACTGGTTGGCCAATAAGCGATCACATCCCGGTTGAGCAAATACAATATGTTTCATGCCCAGCTGCTTTTATATTTAGTTTCTTGTGTAAAGTCTGTAATTTATCAAAGTCCTCCTAGCTTCTGAATGTAATAGATCCAGTTCATTTGTCCTAAGTAGCATCAAAGAAAGTTTTGTCAATAATGCGAGAATCATCAATTTCAGACTTCACCAGACATTGCAAACACAGTTCCCGTATGTTTTAAGTATTGTAGATGCCAGGCCCATAAATTTGCTTTGTCCATCAAATAGTGATTGATGAATATGCCTAATTTTAGCTCACAAATCACATCTTTCAAAGGAGGAAAAATGCAGTAAGAGGAGTTGTTTGAAACATGAGCAGAATCTATATCCGTAACAGTACATAAAACAACACAATTTGATTCTGCTATAAACCAATTGAAGTGTGATGACTCTCAAAAGACTTGAATGGTCAATTATCATATGTAAAGAGAATAACCTTTATTCTTTTTTTTCTTTTTTTGCAGCTTCAGTAACCTCAGTCATGCTGCACTGCAGAGAACATTTCCCGAACCTGGAAATATTGCTGGAAAAGATGGATTTTGAATCAGTTTCTAAAATCAAAAGCCTAAGAAGTGTTGACCACTTCATGGATCACTGCCTTGTTGTGGCGAAGGGGCTTGCGTAACTCAGTGAAGCCATAAGCTATGTCGTGCAGGGCCACCTAAGACGGACAGGTCATGGTGGAGAGTTCTGACAAAATGTGGTCCACTGGACCACTCCAACCCACTCCAGTATTCTTGCCAAGAAAACCCCATGGACCGTATCACAAGGCTAAAAGATATGGCGCCGGAAGATGAGCCCCTCAGGTCGGAAGGTGTCCAATATACTACTGGGGAAGAGCAGAGGGTATTTCCAAGTAGCGCCAGGAAGAGTGAAGCGGCTGGGCCAAAGCCGAAAGGACACTCAGCTGTGGATGTGTCTGGTGGTGAAAAGAAAATCCGATGCTGTAAAGAACAATGTTGTTTAGGAACCTGGAATGTCAGATCAATGAATCAAGGTAAGCTGGAGGTGGTCAAACATGAGATGGCAAGACTGAACATCGACATCTTGGGAATCAGTGAACTAAAATGGAAAGGCATGGGCGAATTTAATTCAGGTGACCATCATATCTACTATTGTGGGCAAGAATCCCTTAGAAGAAATGGAGTAGCACTCATAGTCAACAAAAGGGTGGGAAAAGCAGTACTGGGGTACAATCTTAAAAATGATAGAATGATCTCAGTACGAATCCAAGGCAAACCATTCAACATCACAGTAATTCAAGTCTAGGCCCCAACTACTGATGCCGAAGAAGCTGAGGTTGATCGGTTCTATGAAGACCTACAACACCTTCTAGAACTAACACAAAAAAAAGATGTCCTCTTCATCATAGGGGATTGGAATGCTAAAGGAGGAAGTCAAGAAATCACTGGGATAACAGGCAGGCATGGCCTTGGTGTACAAAATGAAGCCGGACAAAAGCTGATAGAGTTTTGTCAAGAGAACACACTGATCATAGCACCCTTTTCCAACATCACAAGAGACGACTCTACACATGGACATCACCAGATGGTCAATATCGAAATCAGATTGATTATGTCCTTTGCAGCCAAAGATGGAGAAGCTCTATACAGTCAGTCAAAACAAGACCTGGAGCTGACTGTGGCTCAGATCATGAGCTGCTTCTTGCAAAATTTCGGCTTAAATTGAAGAACATAGGGAAAACCACTAAACCATTCAGGTATGACCTAAATCATATCCCTTATGAATATACAGTGGAGGTGAGGAATAGATTTAAGAGATTAGACCTGATAGACAGAGTGCCTGAGGAACTATGGACGGAGGTCCGTAACATTGTTCAGGAGGCAGCAATGAAATCCATCCCAAAGAAAAAGAAATGCAAGAAAGTCAAGGGGCTGTCTGATGAGGCTTTACAAGTAGCTGTGGAAAGAAGGGAAGCGAAAAGCAAGGGAGAAAGGGGAAGATATATCCAACTGAATGCAGAGTTCCAGAGATAGGGATGGACGAAAGTCCCTTACCTGTTCTCAAAACTTGCTTTGCGGTGGGGGGGAGGCGCTTCGGTTCTCCCCCCGAAGTTCAGGCGAGGGGGTGGAGGCACCCCACCTTGCCCAGCTGAAATTCAGGCTGGGGGGGAGGCGCCCCATCCCTCACCAGCGAAATTCAGGCTGGGTAGAAGTGCCCCGTCTACCCGGCCGAGAAAAAAAAAGAAAAGACACACACACACACACACACACACACCCGTGATAGGCTACGTAACGATTTACGTAGCCTATCACGGCTAGATTTCCAAAGTCAGCCGTGATAGGCTATGTAAATCGTCACGTAGCCTATCATGGGTGACTTTGAAAAAAAAAAAGTGCGTACGCAAATGGCGGCGGCCCATGGGCGCTGCAATTTGCGTTCCTTATTTTGGCACGTCTAGTCTATGTAAAGATTTACATAGACTACGGCGAAAATAAGGGAACGCTATTTGTGTTGCCCTTATTTTCGCCATAGTCTACGTAAATCTTTACGTAGACTAGACATGCCAAAATAAGGAATGCAAATTGCGGCGCCCATGGGCTGCCACCATTTGCGTACGTGCTTTTTTTTTTTTCCCAGAGTCACCCATGATAGGCTACGTGACGATTTACGTAGCCTATCACGGCTGACTTTGGAAATCTAGCCGTGATAGGCTACGTAATCGTTACGTAGCCTATCACGGGTGTGTGTTGTTGTTTTTTACTTTACTTTTTTTTTTTGTAATGGTGGCGGCGGCAGCCGGTCGGGAGACTGGCCGCCGCCCCCGCCCCCGCCCCTGATGAAATGCCACCGAAACGCCGCCGGGACCTGCCACCGGGAGGGACATTCGCAGGAGGTAAGTCCCATCCCGGGGGGGGCGGGGGGCCGGCGGAGAATTTCCCCACCAGTTTTGGGGGGCCGAATGAATTGGCATTCGGCCTCCCGAAGATTCGGGGAGAAATTCTCCGCCATCCCTACCAGAGAATAGCAAGGAGAGACAAGAAGGCCTTCTTAAATGAACAATGCAAAGAAATCGAGGAAAACAACAGAATGGGAAAAACTAGAGATCTCTTCAAGAAAATCGGAGATCTCAAGGGAACGTTTTGTGCAAAGACGGGCATGATAAAGGACAAAGAAGGCAGGGACCTAACAGATGCAGATGAGATTAAGAAGAGGTGGAAAGAATACGCAGAAGAACTATACAGGAAAGATCTTAATGTCCCTCATAGCCATGATAGTGCGGTCACGGAACTTGAGCCGGACATCCTCGAGAGTGAAGTCAAGTGGGCCTTAGGAAGCATTACTAACAACAAAGCTAGCGGAGATGACAGTATTCCAGCTGAGCTATTTAAAATCCTAAAAGATGATGCTGTTAAAGTGCTGCATTCAATATGCCAACAAATTTGGAACACTCAACAATGGCCGCAAGACTGGAAAAGGTCAGTTTACATTCCAATTCCAAAGAAGGGCAACGCCAAAGAGTGTTCAAACTACCACACAATTGTGCTCATTTCACATGCCAGCAAGGTGATGCTTAAAATCCTACAAGCTAGGCTTCAGCAGTATGCGAACCGAGAACTACCGGAAGTACAAGCTGGGTTTCGAAGAGGCAGAGGAACTAGAGTTCAAATCTCTAGATCAAATCGCCAACATTCGCTGGATCATGGAGAAAGCAAGAGAATTCCAGAAAAACGTCTATTTCTGCTTCATTGACTACGCTAAAGCCTTTGATTGTGTGGATCACAACAAACTGTGGCAAATTCTGAAAGAGGTGGGAGTACCAGACCACCTTACCTGTCTCCTGAGAAACCTGTACGAGGGTCAAGAAGCAACAGTAAGAACCAGACATGGAACAACCGAGTGGTTCAAAACTGGGAAAGGAGTACGACAAGGCTGCATATTGTCACCCTGCTTATTTAACTTATATGCAGAGTACATCATGAGAAATGCCGGGATGGATGAATCAGAGGTCGGAATTAAGATTGCTGGGAGAATTATCAACAACCTCTGATATGCAGACGATACCACCCTAATGGCAGAAAGCAAAGAGGATCTCAAGAGCCTCTTGTTGAGGGTGAAAGAGGAGAGTACAAAAGCTGGTTTGAAACTCAACATTAAAAAAAACTAAGATCATAGCATCTGGCCCTATCACTTCCTGGCATATAGAAGGGGAAGAAATGGAAGCAGTGACAGATTTTACTTTCTTGGGCTCCAAGATCACCGCAGACGGTGACTGTAGCCATGAAATTAAAAGACGCTTGCTCCTTGGGAGGAAAGTTATAGCACACCTAGACAGCATAGTAAGAAGCAGAGACATCACTTTGCCGACAAAGGTCCGTCTAATCAAAGCTATGGTTTTCCCAGTAGTAATGTATGGCTGTGAGAGCTGGACTATAAGGAAGGCTGAGCGCCGAAGAATTGATGCTTTCAAACTGTGGTGCTGGAGAAGACTCTTACAAGTCCCCTGGACTGCAAGGAGGTCAAATCAGTCAGTCCTAAAGGAAATCAACCCTGAGTGCTCATTGGAAGGACAGATACTGAAGCTGAAGCTCAAATATTTTGGCCACCTAATGTGAAGAGAAAACTCTCTGGAAAAGACCCTGATGCTGGGAAAGACTGAAGGCAAAAGGAGAAGGGGATGGCAGAGGATGAGATGGCTAGATAGCATCACCGATGCAATGAATATGAACTTGTGCACGCTCCTGGAGAGAGCGCAGGACAGGAAGGCCTGGCGTGCTATGGTCCATGGGGCCACGAAGTCGGACACGACTGAACGACTGAACAAATGAAGTGTTGAACTAGAGTAGGTTTCCCCATCCTTTTTAGGTCAGTGGGCACATTTGGAGTTTTGAGGGAGTGTTCTGGGTGTACTCACAGAGCAGCTGCCATGGTGGGTGTTGCCTGCCACAAAATACCTATTTCCCAGAAGGCACGGAGACAAAAAGTAACTTCCCCAGAATCTACGTTTAAGGCAGAGGTTAGGGATGTATGAATCAGCAAAACTCGAGCTTGCCAAAGTTCTCCAAATACCATCCTGAAGCTCAGTCAGCCTTGACTCAGGTTGTGAGCTTTGGTTCTGGTGTGTGGGGGGGTGTTTTTCTCTTGAAAATCCATGTGTATTTTCATGCATATTTTCCCTAACGTACACATTAATTGTGGAAATCTTTGAAATGTACGCATTCTTCTCCCATTGATTAAAGCACATATGTGTGCATTTTTCAAATGTATGCATACTATCAAATACATTGGGAAGGGGGGTCTGTGAATTACATTGCAACCTTGGAAATGTACACACTTCAGCCACAGATTGCATCCCAGTCTATGTTGGGTCCTGAAGGTTTGAGCTGGGTAAATCTGATCCAAAACAAACTGAAATGAATTTCTCATACATCCCTAGCAGAGGTGGAATCTGAACTCGAAAACACAAAACCACTCTTTTGAACCTGTAGTTTTCTGCTCCACCAGCCATTGCTCATAGAAAGCTTTCAGATCAGGCACAGAGACAAATAACTTGGCCAAGAAACTAAGTACATTGCAGAGAACATAAGAACATAAGAAGAGCGATCTGGATCAGTCCAAGGATCCATCTAGTCCAACATGCTGTTCACACAGTGGCCAACCAGCTGTCGACCAAGAGCCCACAAGCAGGGTATGAGCACAACAACACCCTCCCACCCATGTTCCCCAGCAACTGGTGTACATAGGCTCACTGCCTCTGATGCTGGAGGTAGCACATAGTCAATAAGACTAGTAACCATTGATAGCTTTTTCCTCCAGGAATTTGTCCAACCCCCTTTTAAAGTCATCCAAATTGATGGCCATCACTACATCCCGTGGTAGCGAATTCCATAGTTTAACTATGTGCTGTATGAAGAAGTACTTCATTTTATCTGTCCTGAATCCCCCATCAATCGGCTTCATAGGATGATCCCGGGTTCTAGTATTTTGAGAGAGGGAGAAAAATGTCTCCCTATCCATGTTCTCCACACCATGCACAGTTTTGTAGACCTCTTTCATGTCTCCCCTTATCCTCTTTTTTTCCCCAAGCTAAACAATCCCAACTGTTGTAACCTTCTCTCATAGAGGAGATGCTCCTGCCCCTTGATCATTTTAGTTGCCCTTTCCTGCATTTTTTACAGATCTATAGTATCTTTTTTTTAGGTGTGGTGACCAGAACTGTACACAGTAATAGGGTCTGTGTCTCAAATGCCCTCACAAACCACAACAACATACACATTTCACAGAAGGTAAACTGATGATGTTCAGAGAAACCAAACATGCATGCCCCAGATGCTCCCTACCAGCCCACAGCTTACTCTTTCCTATTTTTCTGGGTGGCTGCCCTTGCTGGATTGCAGCCACACACTTCTTTTTTCCTTCAAAAATGCCTCTAGGGCCACATGGAGCCCAGAGGCATTCTTGATAGTAAAGATGGCACTGGAAGCAATATGCAGTTTCCCCATTCATTTTTTAAAAAATCTTGAAAAAAATAAAAAAATCAAAATCAAAAGGTGCAGAGAGACTGGCAGGTGCCAAAAGAGGTGTCTGTGAGCATATTGCCACTCACAGGCACTGCATTGGAGACCCCAGAACTAGAGAAATTAAGTTCAGATTAGTTGCTGTTTAACTTTCCAGGTAATGAAGAAGATCAGATGTTTGAGCTTAGCACCAGATGTGGAGACACAATTTTATCATGGAATTTCAGGCCAAATTAAGTATTTAGCTTTAATTCTTTAAAGTTGGATCCAAATTAATGCTTGGTGGAATTAGTGCCTTCTCAAAATGAATATATTGTAGGGGTTGCTGGTAATAATTCCTCAGTCTTCAAAAATCTGAATTGGTCTTTTCATGGACTTCTTTGATCCCTTCAGACCAGTCTTGCCAAATTAGAACTCCAAATGATTAAATGAGTTTACCAATACCTGAATGTGTGTAGACATATCATAACACCTTTGACTTTGAATTGTCCCAAAGTGTGTGTGAGAGAGAGAGTTTGTGTGTGTTTAGACAGACAGACAGACATAAACAGCTAATGCTGACATGTGTGTGCATGAGTGTGTGTGTGTATGTATACATAGATTCCCTATATCAGGTCTGGGCAACTTCAGGCAATCTGGGGGCCAATTTCCAACCCCTGGACACCCCTGGGCACTGCACTCCTGCTGCTGCACCTCCCACAGTGGCAAAAAATGGTGGTTTGTCACCAAAATTTGGTGACAAACCACTGCAGAGCCTCAAAAGGCCCACATTAACCTTGAAAACAAGCTCAATCTGGCACTTCTGAGTCTCTGTAGTGGTTTGCTGCCGAATTTCCATGACAAATGGGCAATGTTTTTGCTGCAGCACTGCCAAATATCAGCAGTGTAGGGGCTGCAGCAGGGGTGGCAGGCGCCACACTCATGGCCGTGGAGGCCACATGCAGCCACTGGGCCATGTGTTGCCCACCCCTGCCCTAAATGGTTGACCATTGATGTGGCTCACCTGCCTGCACTGCCATTGAGATTCTGAATGCAAGAGCTCATGGGCGAGGACTGAGTCTGTACTGTGGAGATGGTGAGCTGTAATCTCATTTGCAAGAGTGGCAAATTTTAGAAATGGGCCATGAGCTTATTCATTCAAGATAGCTCATTCACCCTGTCATCATGCAAGAAATTATTTCCTTCAGATTTCATAATACTGATGCTGCCTAGACGGTCTTCCTTGTGAGCCAGCTAGTGTTTTCCACATTTTGTTTCTTGAACCCGCTAAGCTTTTATTTAATGTGATGCAGATAAGCCGGACGTTTTTACAAGAGAATGCAAAATCATTACTTTGTCAATTTACTATAAAACCCAAAGGAAATATTTCTAATGTAGCATTTATTGGAGCAAGAATGAAAAAAGCACATTATGCTTCTAGAAATCAATTTTCAGCTCTTTACTCCGATGGATTCATCAAAGACATGTCGAGGGACTTCGGTAGGTAGATATAGGACTTCTGCTTTTATACTATTAAAAGTCAATTTTCTGTGTGTCTACAATTGATTTCATATAGCCTTTAGGATTTTTGATGCTCAGTTTTAACTCTCCAGAGGAAGCCTGCCCGCTTGCGTAATCTGAGTAGAGCTGATGCAGTTTTGCAATCCCAGTCTTTGCTTTTAATATGCTATTTGTATTTTTAATGTTTCAAAATTAAAAGCATTTAAAAAAAAAAAAACATTTACCTGAGTTTTGCCAAACTATGAAGACAAAGAATTTGGCTGAAGAGAAGCTTGGTCCTCAGTGCAATGCCCATGGAGTTTGGAGTTAGCAGTTTGGAGATCACACTGCTAAAGAGAAGTTCAGAGGTTAAGGGCGCAAGACTATGGACATTTAGGCAGAAAAAAAAGTCCTACAGCTCCCAGAATTCCCCAGCCAGCTATGCTTTTTTTCTGTCTAAACCTGCACTGGATTGCACTCTAAGTGTAGTTAATATTCTGGCCAGTTTTCATAGAAGAATTGTGTAGTTCATATTTTCTTTCTTTGCAGTTCTATTTGCTAGAAGCTGCTAAATGCCTTTTCTGAAAGAGAGTGGTGTGTGTGTGTGTGTGTGTGTGTATAAAATCTCCTTGTTTTCTTAGATTTCAGTATTGGCTGATATATTTCAAAGCCTGTTGAAGTTAATGAGGTTGGCTTTCAAGCAGAGGAATTTAGGATCAGATTGCCAGTAACATTGGTGTAAATAAGTTGTGCTATTTGCTTTGCCTGCATCTGTGGCATAGTGGTAAATTTTGAAGTGCCATCACTCATTGTGATTGTCCCCTTAGCCATGCCCCCAGGAGAGTCCAGAAATTCATTCATCTGTGTTGATCCATATCAACAAACTAGTTCTGACAGTTTTCATCTCCTGGAGGAGGAGATCTTCCATAAAGTTGATTGGTTTTAATTGCTCATTCAAGAACAAGCCACACCAAAATCCTTTGACTTACAACAGGGATAGCTGACAACTACATATTGTTGTTGGGAAAGTACATTTTCCCCCAGCTGCTCTGGAGCTCTGAAGACACTGTTTCTTTTGGGGGAAGACGTTCACTGAGCGATTTTGGGCCAACTACAATTTCTCAGTCTAACTCACTCTTCCCAAGCCTGGTGGTCTCCAGATATTCTGCACTCCAACTCCCATCATTCCCTGCCAGCATGACTTTTGGCCATGTGAATAGGAAGTCTTGCTTACATTTATTTTTATTTTATGACATTTATATACCACCTTCATTCATTTCATTCATTCATTATATTTCTATACTGGCCCATAGCTGAAGCTCTCTGGGCAGTTCACAAAAATTAAAAACCACTAAAATACATTATATAATAAAATATAAAAATCATTAACATAATGACATAAGACACACAACAACAACAACAACAACAACACATATCTAGAACGATGTGAAACAATCAGCCTTTGGAGGAATTCCTTTCCTCCAAAGGAATTGAAGGCATCATACATGGTTCTCCCCTGTCCACCACCATTTTATCTACACAACAACCCTGGTTAACTAGGCTGCATCAGCCTTCTCCAATCTGGTGTACTGATGTGTTGGCCATGCTGGCTGGAGCTGATGGAATGAATTCATCAGCTGGAGCTGATGAATTGCATTCCAACACATCTGGAGGTCATCATGTTGGGAAAGGCCAGTCTAACCTACTTTACAAAGTTGTCAAGATTACATTAGGTGGGACGGCTGGAGATAACCATGTATGCTGGCTTGTATTCCTTGGAGGAAAGGTGGTATATAAATGTCACTAAATAAAAATAAATGTAAGATTCCACATCCGCAGCCCATGCAAATTACAGAATTGTCAAGGATGGCAGCACTTTTAGAGAAGATGGCAAATGTAGCCACAGAACATGATCAAATGTCCTAGATATATAAATAGCACAAATACTTAAGAGTTGAAAACTTTTCAGCTCCTCTGAGGACAGAAGTCCCTTTAGAGTCCTTTGTCAATTTAAGTTGGGTGCTGGAATAAACTGACTGGCAGAGTTTGAGTACGTTATACACAATGTCTGGGAAGGGCCTGGCAGATGTTTGATACCAAAAAGAGACTATTTAGAATCATGTTATTAACGGGTCTCTAAGGCAGCACAAGTATCCCTGTGAAAGTTAGTCTGTGTGATACCAGCTGACAGTACATCGCACATGTGGACACAGGATTAACAGAAGAAAAATCCATGGGCTGGAAGTATAGCCCATGAATCATCTGGCTCTGTAACAGTTAGAACAGTGGAGTCAAGAAGATATAATCTGTCTGATGCAGTACTAATCATGATGACTATGGCCTGGTTCACATAACACTAAGGGGATCTCTACACCTCACGTTTATTTTGCATTTATGGTTGCTCACTCACTGAATTGTGCGGGTCCATTACATGACGTCATTGTTGTCCAGTCATTATTCCATTATTTCCTCCCACCTATCCCGTGTTTTCCTCAAATGGAAAAAATGGGGCATTTTTCCAGATAGGCGCAAATGGAGAGCCATGTCCTCCCTGTGTATTTCTCCCCTAGCGTGAATGAAGTGCTGAGTGTGGTTGTTGGGGGCGTGGTCATGATGTCGAAGGTGGTGACAAAGGTCTGGTGGGCGTTCAGCTTCCCGCTCCTGTGCCATTTTGGCTCCTTGCCATTTTCAGCTTGCCTGTTCAAAACAGAGCGGCAGAGCAGCAGAATGGCAGAGTGCCAGCGAAAGAGGGTGGCAGAGCAGAGGAGCAGCAGAGTGACAGAGCAGCAGAGACTGGTCAAAGGCATGGAAGAGGGAGGTGGGGCCTGGGGAGATCGGTGTGGGGGGTGTCAGCGTGTTAGTCCCCATCCACCAGTGATGTGCAATGGAAGGGAAAGGGGCAGGAACCCAGGAGCAAGTATTGCTGAACCTGGAGCATGTGTAATGCCTCTTCACAGAAATATAATGCTATGGGAATGGCCATCTACAGAGAAGGAAGCGCATGTAAAGGGAATCAGTTTTGATCCTGCATTTAAAATGGAAGCGGAAAGCTCTGTTTTAAATGCAGGATTTTAGGCTGGTGTAGAAATCCCCTAAGCCATGGTGTAGTTTTTGAAATCTGGCTTGTTGTTGTGTCCAAACCCAAACCCACAAACAAATAATTGTTTTTTGACCAGCTACAAACCACAAATGTAGGTCATGGTTTGTTGTTGGCTTACCAAGTCTGGCTTGCTTAAACCATGGCTTCTTGTGATGCCTGAACCCAGAACTGTGGCTTATCCCTGGCTTGTTTGCACTGCTGTCAGTCCAGTGCCACCCAGCAAGAGCAGTCTAAAAACAAAACTGTTCTGAAGGTTGGCAAAATGGGTGGGAGAGAAACAAACCAGAAATAGGGAAAATAAGCCATTGTTTGTTTATTGCAAGTTGGTTGCTTTAATTCATAGCTAAAGCTACCAGCTATGATTAACATAAACCATAGCTTAGTGTTACATGCCAAGTGCGAACCCAGCCACTGCATGGATCCTCCATGTGCCGAGGCAATGTGCCAATGAATACCAGCTAGTGGGGTACAAGAGTGGGAGGGGTTATTGTCTTCAAGCCGTGTTTGTGGGCTTCTCATTGAGGCATCTGTTTGGCCTCTGTGGGAAGCAGAATATTGGATTAGATAGTTGGATCCACTTTGGTTTGATCCTGCAGGGCTCTTCTTATACCCTTAATAGCACAGTGATGAGCATCCTATTCTATAGTAGAAGAAGCTTATTGGCCATGGCACATGAGTGCCTTGAGCTTTTGCTATTTGCAGTGCCATTGTAATGTCAGAAGGGGGATTTCTCCTCCCTTTGAGTCCACCCCCCACCCACATTACAGTGGGAGACCAAAAGCTGCATTTCAGGCCCTCATGTATCACTGATGGGTGCATCTTGTAATGACCAAAGCTAAACTTTGCAGTAGTTAATTTCTAAAATTAGAAGTGCTGAAGTTCTAGCATGATTGCAAGGGATGGCCTTTGTCTTGGAATATCTTCCGATAATCCCAGTTGTGAGGGTTGACTGTGCCCATCTTCTGTAGCGACTAGCGAGAGACAGATTCTTCATATGCATTCTATTATTCATCTCTATGTGTCTCTGCTAACAAACAGAACTGGAATTAGATTATGTGGCTAACATCATATTAGCCTTGAATTGAGTTAATCCTTGCAGAAAGGCAACATTTATTTCCTGCACAAATTTAAGAATTCTGGGTGGAATTTCTGAATTATATAATTTGCCATTTACAACTACTCCCTCTTATATCTGTTTTGCAGCACTCCGTCATAAAAAAATAGTTTGGCAGTATCAAGCTACTGGTGTTAGTTCTCTCTGTTGTATACCAGGTAGAAAGCTGGTGTCCCAGACTTGGGCCAATATGTGCTGTGGGTAACAATAAAAAGAGTAGGATTGAGCAATAATAATTCATTTACACAGCCTGCCCAGCTAATTTGGTAATATATTTTCCATATACAAAAAGACCCTTGTCTCTAAAGAGGTCACAACACGTGGAATAATTTGGGGAGTGAGTGGGATGCTAAGTGAAAGTCAGAATGGCCTAAATATTAATAAAACAAAATACAGGCCAGTTAGTTTGATTTAGCATTGTTTCCATAGAAAAGGTCTGTGATGGTCTAGGGGTCCCCTACAAGGACCTGCCCCTTAGAGGTCACTGGATAAATGATTCAGCTCATCCACTGTGTCCAGAATTCCCCTAATACTCTGTACAACAACCTCCTGCCACCACCTACTGATTTACAGGGAGCCGTAGGACTCTCCCTTTTATAGACCTGGCTGTACACTTCAATGCCAGCAAGAATAATGAGTTGTTCTAACCTTAGAATCCACCTAGACCAGAACACAGGAACTTAAAACAGTAAGCTTTTTTTTTTTTTTTTTAGATCTAAGCAAAGAATCCCCTTTCACTTTCTTATCCACATTCTCAGTTTTGAGGTTCAGTGGAGAATTTCACATGTAGGTTTGAGAAATCTACCAGAAATCTCAAAGTTCCCCCAAGCTTGTTGCCGCTATCTTTGTTTTCTCAAAATGCACTTTGGTACATGTGCGCTGTGAAGAGAAAACATGGCTGCCTTCTCAAAATAAAAGGCACCCAGAGATACATGTTAATGTAAAAAAAGGAAGAAGTGCTAGCCAAAACTTCTAGTTGTCTTCTGCTCAGGGCCAAATGATATGTTCCGTTAATTGTGTAGGATGTAACTGAGAATTTTTATTTTTTTTTACTTTATAGTAAATGCACATGGCCATAATTCAGATCTGGACCATCATGGAAGATTAAACCTCCTCCACTATGTGTGTGTGTGTGTGTGTGTGTTTTGCTGAAATCCCCACCCCACCTGCAGGGTGGGGCATAAAAAAATGGGGGGGGGAGACCTTTTCACTGGCATCAGTGGAAGCTTTTCTCTTTTAAATTTCATGAGGAAAATGGTGTGTGGGAAAGCTTAATCTTCCCTTCCCAGTATACAGTGGTCACAGTCCAAATCAGGACCATGCACCCTTACTCTAGAGTAATAAAGAAATAAATCCTCAGCTACATGCTACACAATTTAACCTAATGTGTAGTTTTTGACCCTCAGGGTGAAGTGTGGCTTAATTACTTGTGATCCAAACATAGACTGACAGGTTTTGAAGAGATTGCTCTGCATTCATTTTTATTTCCTCTTTCCTAGCTATTACAGAATTCTTACAACTTTGTGGGCAGTTTGAAAGTGGGGGTGCTTAGATATTTTTTTAGCAGTCCATGGCTCAGTTGAAGTGGCTTGTCTACGCTTTTAAACAGTTTTTTTCCTCCTTTCTTCAAACAGGGACCACTGTGCACAAACAAGAAAGAGAGGAGCTGAATGAAAGTCTGTTAATTGCTGCAGCAACAAAGGGCTTGTGGTTTCCTTGTGTGTCCATAGAGATATACTTCTGAAATTTAACTTGTGGCAATTCTTCCATTCACCACACACCACACATGGGTGACTGTAGTAGCACCCTCCTGCTCATGTTACCCAACACCTATGCTAGCTGGGGGATGCTGGGGAATGTAGCCTGGCACATCTCAAGGGCATCAGGTTGGGAAAGGCTGCTCTTCATGCAGAGGGTAGGTTTAAGTCTTGCTATGAGGAGGCTCACCTCCCAGCATTTGGCTAACCTATCCAGTATGGGTACCAGTCAGCTATTTTAATTCACCTGGTGGACATGTCTCTTCACAAAATGGAGAAGACTCTAAAATTAAATTGAGGCTATGTTTGCTTATAAGCTGAACAAATAGCAATTTTATGCACAATGACCAAAATATGCTGTTGTTCTTCATGGCATCTGTCGGGTCCCTTGGTCCTCTCCCTTCGCAATCACACACTCCAAGATACCAGGCTATAGGCTCACTACTTTAGTAGTTAATGACCAGGTTCCTTATAAATGAAAATCCTCAGAGACTCTCAGGCTACAAAGGTAAATTCGCAGTGGTGGGGAGGCGCTCTATCCCTCCCCCCGGAATCCTCCCTGGGCCAGCTCTGCTCCACAGTGGCTCCGCGGAGCCGCCAGCCAGGGCCATCCACAGCTGGAGTTCCGGCCACGGCCGGCTGCTGCGGACACAAATGGTGGCCGCTGTAGCGGCCGCCATTTGCATCCTGCCAGGCTGCTATGATAGGCTACGTAAATACTTAGGCTGCCATGATAGGCTACGTAAATCATGGCAAAGAGCAGGGGCACAAACGGTGGCCGCTACGCCATTTGCGCCCCTGCTCTTTGCCATGATAGGCTACATAAATAATATCAGGCTGCCATGATAGGCTACATAAATCATGGCAAAGAGCAGGGGCGCAAACGGTGGCTGCTATGCCATTTGCGCCCCTGCTCTTTGCCATGATAGGCTATGTAAATACTTACGTAGCCTATCACAGCAGCCTGGCAGGATGCAAATGGCGGCCGCTATGGTGGCTGCCATTTGCATCCGCAGCAGCCGGCCAAGAGACCAGCTGCCGCCACCGGGGCCACCACTGAAGCCACCACCACCGGAACATCTGCCCCAGGTAAGCTTTGTCCTGGGGGGATTCCGCGGGGTGGCGGGGGGTGGGAGGTCATTCCACCATGGGCTTCGGGGGGCCGAATGCCAGTGCATTTGGCCCCACTGAAATCTGTGGCGGAATTCTCCGCCATGCCTAACTCCACAAAATTATGAATATCAATAGAGGAGCCAAGTTGGAGTTAGAGACGCTGCTGGCAGTTTGAAACAAGAACTTGCCAGCCAGAATATCTTGGGGGGGGAGATGCCACTCCCTTACAGTTGTGCCCTCCTATGTAGGCTATCACGCATAGCCAACTGGGTAGAACAGCTGAGCTCCACCTCTAACTTTTCCCACTTCGCTCTGCACCAGATTCTAGCATCCTTCAAGTCACACCCCACACTCTCTTCCTCCCCTGAGACCTGAGTTCTCATGGAGGAGGAAAGGAAGGGCCTTCAGGTTGAGCCATCTGTGTGCCAAGGTCCTGAGAACAATGCGTATCCATATCTGAGCTCACTAGGGAGGGAGCTTCCCCCGGTTCTGGCTGTTCCCATTCTGAGTCTGAGCTGCTAACTATCTCCACATGCTCAGAATCATTCCTGACAGCATCCTGGTCTTCCCTCCCCAGCAACACAATTGATGTGTTTTACTTGCCTCATTAAGCCTGCTTGAAATGTAAAATTTGCAAAAGGCTGATATACAGGTATGACTAATATGATCATCCTCAGTCAATAAAGGTGAGCCCAACAAAGTCACGGGGGGGGGGGGGCGGACAGCAGAGTTTCTTACTGTGCAAAAGAGACAAAAATGCAAAGAGGTAGGCATTGAAAAAGTAGACTTTGGTTGCCTGCATACTGCAATAATTCTAAATGAAGTCTCTAGTACAACTTGTGGTTAAGAATGGGATAAAAATTCATTCAGTTCACATTTTAAATGCAAACTTACCTAATTTTTCACTTGTAAATGACTATGTGAAATGAAACTCAGTTATCCTTCTGAATTCGCACTTTTCCAAAGTTTGCAGTGGAGAGCCTCCTAGTCATGCTGTGTTTAGTGGAGATATATCTTATGCTTGCTCAAAGGAGACCCTTCTCTGTGGTGGCCCCCATATTGTGGGTTGACCTCCCCTTAGAGATCTGCTGGGCACCTATCATGCAGGTGTTCCACCAGTTAGTAAAGTTGTATCTAGTCATGCAGGCATTCCTGGACACTGATTTTTTATATCGGCCTATTGAATTTTGGATATTTATGTTTTACTGTGGTTTTCTTGCATAGATTTTGTTTTATAAATTGCCTAGTTATCTTTTATGCTGAAATGTAGTCTATAAATAATTATAATAAATAAATACATGAAGAAATACTTGGTTTTTTTACTGGAACTCTGAGGCCCACCAAAGAGAGCCAGGTGTCACCATCAGCCCTCCTGAGAAGCCATCTTCATAAGGCTTTGCCTCTTCCCCATCAGGCTATAGAAGAGGGAGAGACAGAAAGTAGGACCACTCCCTCAGCTCAGCTGGCAGACTAGCAATTTTTGAGCTGTTTCCATCCCAGCTGATTGCAGTACAATGACCAACAATATGCAGCTTCATTGTGGCATGATACCTGCATTGCATCTGGTCATTATAAGAACCTTATAACATTAAGAACTACTGTCTGAATTTCCTTGTTTTCCTTGTCCCTTCCCATCCCTTTTTCCTTTCATGCCATTACTTCTTCATTTGTAAGCCTGAGGTCAGGGACCATCTTGTTTTTATTGATATGCAAGTCACTTTGGGAACCTTTCCAGCTGAAGTGTGAGGTATAAATAAACAATAATGAGACAAGGCTATCAATGGCTGTTAGTCATAATGGTTATACTGTATATTACATCCAATACTGGAGGCAGTATGCCTGTGAATGCCAGTTACTAGGGACACACAAGCAGAAGGGTGCTATTGCACTCATATCCTACTTGTGGGCTTCCCAAAGGCAGCTGGTTAGCCAGAGTGGTAACAGAATGCTGGGATAACCCTGTGGTCTAATTCAGCATGGCCATTTATGCCTGTAACGTTGCATAGATGACCCCTTTATGGCCACAAACTATGCAACATTAGTTTTCAGGAAATACCCAAGGTGCCATTTTGCATAACAATGTTGGCTCAGGGAAGGAGCAGGCGGCCCATTCGTGGACCGTGCAGCACTCAGCGGACGGGTCTGGTAAGTGCTGCACAGTATACAAATGGGAGTTTGGGGAGCCAAGCAGGGGGCGGGGGAGTCCATCAGACTCCACCCCGGTATCAGGCACTTGTGACATCTCTATTGGAAAGGCTCCCCCACTGGGAGACTCATCAGCTGCCTCAGGATGCTCCCTCAGACACCAGCCTTGAGTGAAATCTAGTATGATGTTGCCACTAAAGACTGAGGGGATGTTAAGCACTTCTGAAGCCTCTGTCCTATTAATATTCTAGGCCAACATTTTTACAAAAGGAGAATATGTTGTAAAATTTAAGAAGAGGAACCAATGGCAAAATAATCTGACACGAGTTGATTATAATGCTGTGTTTTATTCATTGGTAGCTGCTTTGAGAACCCGATGGGAGAGCAACACAGGATACAATTTTGGGGGTGGGGAAAATAATCCCTACTCTCTGTGGATGCATTATGTTATAAAATATATTTGGTATAAAGCCTTTATGGATTTTAGAAAACTGCAGAATACTGTATGAAGGCTTCTCTTCTATTACACTTGGGTAACTGGCTGGAAGGAGCACAGTACAGGAAAGTCAATTTTCTCTCAGGTTGTTTAGAAAATGTATGAGCAATGAGACGCTTGATTTGGCCCACTTTCTGGTGAGCACACTTGTCAAAAACCACCATCCGAGCTGGCGCTAATGTCAGTTGCAGCGGAGAGGCTGGAAATTAAAGAAGCCTAAAGAGTGGAGGTTCTGCTGATACCTGTTGCATGTTTTACAAGCCTTTCTGCAACAATAGCTCCATCTTTTGCACACATCCTGCTTCTGCTCACATCCAAAGACCACACTCAATTATTCTGCTAATCAGACCCTATAAAGAAAGGTTGCCTTTTTCTTTCTCTTGCTGAACACTATGCTAGAGCTAGCTTGCTGTTATTTCTATAGGCCAGGGGAGAAATTGTGAATGCACTTTGATCTCAGCCATTTTGGTCTTAAAGAGGTGTGCTTGTTCTAAGACCCTGATTTAACTTCTACTATGTCCCATCAGTGTCCAGCTGGACTGAACAGAATAGCTTTCCATGTATTTCATGCAGGCCAAGGCATCTGGCTTCATAGGCGACAACCTTACACACGCACACATTGAAATCTGTGTTTTAATTGTATTTAAGTTTTAATTGGTTTACATTGCATTTTAATGTTGTATTTATTTTGTGAACTTCCCAGGGAACTTGTGCTTGGGGGCAGCTACATAAATATGCTAATTCAATCAATCCAATGTATGCTTACTCACAAGTAAATCCCACTGTGTTCAACGCCCAGGTAAATGTGGGACCTATGTGCAACCTATGTGCACTGTCTATACTGAATTGTGCCCATAGTTCTCAAGTCTGCATTGGGCACCTCTTGGTCAACTGATGGCTCTGGACAGTAAGAGTTCTTCCTGCCTGGATTTGATCTCTGTCTCCATACCATCTCTTCCTCAAACATCTGGTTAATGTGGGCTCTCAAGCAACATGCTGTCCCTTCCTGCCTCTCATGTCACAGTTAATGATGTGAGTGGGGACCATGCCTTTGGCAGCATAACTTATTCTGCTGAAAGTCACCATCCATTTAGAACTGTAAGTTATATTATCGTAAGTTGTAATACAGGTGGTTCCCCAATGTAGTAAACACCCTCCAGTCCAATTTCAGGAATATCTCCAAAAAAAGACAGCCTCTCAGCTCAGGTATCCACATAAGCAACTTTGGAGAGCATGAGCTCAAATGGTACTTAGTACCAGAAACAAAAGACAAATGCATTTTTTAAGTATCTCAGTCCCCAGTGCAATCAGAAATATTGTTTTGGCAATGTATGCAGCTCCAGGCTGCTTGGCATTTCTAGATATGTCCATGAGGAAAGTGATATTTATTTATTTAATGTGTCTGCAAATTGGTCACTGAAAAATGCAGTTTGGCAAGGCTGAGCAGAGTTCTGCTTTCAGAATACATGAGAAACATCGTAATCAAAGAAAGGATGAATGTTCTAAAATTCTAGAAGAGGCAAAATTATTAAGAAGAACATCAATTTGAAGAGCCAGCTACACCATTGTGATGAACTACATTTCCTCTTCCATTCTCAAAATAAATACTGAACTTCTAGTTTTGCTTGAAGCTGTCAGCCAAGTACAGGAATGAAAAGAAGTCAAGGAATGCGCATATGTTTTCTGTGAACATGCCAACCATGATTGAGATGGCCAATATAGCCTGTTCTCTCTCAAATAATGAAGTAGGTATGAAGATTTTTAATGTGTCAACAAACCAGCATAAAGCCTTCTGTCCTCAAGAACTGAATATAGCATTTTAACAAGCCCCCAAATAAGCAAATCAACCAAACATGGATCTCTCAAGAACTACAGTGAAAGAAAATCTGTGTGTCAACAGATGCCATGCATGACATTTATACATTAGGTACTTCCTGGCTGCACCAGAAATGTGATTTAGAACAGGAATGCTCATCCCCTAATTCTTAGGGACCACTTTGTTCTCCAGACAGTGGCTAAGGACATTACATACAAAATCCAAGGAGATAGGTAATATTAAAGTGTACAGTCTAGGGATGTCGGAGAAATCCACAATGGAATCAAATCAGTTCAGATTTCTGTGAATCTGAACCATGGATTCTGTAGCAGACTGGCTTTTCCTGAGTCACACAGAGTCTGTGAACTTGCGGAACAGGGTTGTTGTTGTTTTTCAGAATTGTACGCAAATTTAATCGTAGAAAAATACATGAAATTTAAAACACACACACACACATAGGCTAGAGCATGCAAATGCACATTTGGGTGGAGGGATTGCATTTGGGTATATTTGCACATTTTTGCAAGTGCAAATTTGTGCAAGTGCAAATTTGCACGAATTTGGGAAACTGGGAAAAAAATCCAATTCTGTCAATGAGTGGATGATGAAATGAAAGGCACCTGACAATCTGGGAAATGCAGACAGAACAGATTTTACAAGACCTGTGCATCCCTAGTGCAATGCCCCCTCCTCTCTCTCTGCTTTGGGGTGTGGGGAATTCTTACATGTGAAAGTACCAGCAAACACTTTTACTAAAACTCAGTTGTAGAACTCAGTTGGATTGCCAGTGGCTAGAGGAAATTACTGAGAAGCCAGATCCAGTCCACAGGCCTCCAGCTGACCATCCAACATGGATGTGTCAGTGATCTTCAAGGAGAAACGCTAGAGATCTTATGGTATGTTTAAGTGTCCTTTACCCACTTTGATAGTTATAACAGGATGCTCTATTGTAATCAAGGCAGATAAATCTACATTACAGTTTACGTGTCTCTCAAAACATGAAAGAAAAATCACGATCACACACTGTTATCATTTCTCCCACTAAGAGCTTTTCTACACAAGGCATTTTGTGCTTGTCATTCCCTACTCACAGTTGGTTATGGGTTCTTAGACAACATCATGACCAGTTTCAGTTTCACTTCTGTTTTTAAGGAGTACTTCCTGCAAGTTTTTTTTTTAGAGCAGGGAAAATGTGCTATTGTTTGTGAAAGCAAAATAAAACACCCCAATTCCCCCAGGGTGCGATGTTTTGTTGCACTGGCTTTGTTTCATTGAATGTCCCCCTGCCCTCCAGGTTCTCCTTCCTCTGCTCTTTCTTCCTTCATCTCCATCTATCCTTCATATGCATTAGAATCAGACAAGATAGTATATGCTGATGGCAGACCTGTGTGTTTAAATATGGATCTGTTGCAATCCGGTGAGAAAGGCCAGGGGTGTGTGCTTTTCTTAACTGCAGAAGAGGCATGGGGTGAAAAGTGCAGAACCCACAACCCCTGCACCAGCAGATTAGGAACACAGAAAGTTGCTTTATACCACATCAGACTATTTTGCCCATCCAGTATTGTCTAGTGTAACTGGCTCTTCAGGGCCTTGGGCAAAGAGGGTTTTTCCTATATGGCACAATCCTATACATGTTTAGATAGAAAAAAGTCCTACAACTCCCAGCATTCCCCAGTTAGCTATGCTTTTTTTCTGTCTAAACATGTATAGGATTGTGCTCTCACCCTCATAACTGAGATTCTTTAAACTAGAGATACTAGGTGTTGAACCCGGGACCTTCTCCCTGCAAAGAGTTAAAATCCCTACCCTGTGGGAAGATGACCTTCCCATAACCTCCCCTCTCCCTTGATACTTTTCTTGCTCTGATGCCAAAAGTGTGCTTTGCTAGCAGAAAAGCTTGGCTCAGAGAATAGCTGTGGGGAGGTAGGCTGTAGGGGGAGGGTTCTGCTTTCCTCACCAGCGTTGGCTATTAAATTCAGATCCCTGCCTTCTTTCTACATGAATGGGACAGATCCAGGTTTAAATACATGTATCTCCTGCTGTCACATCTAGTTTAGCCCTTTATTGCAGCTGTGAAGTCAAATAACTCTTTTCAACGTTATACTGCAAGCAGAGATTTGCTGCCACTTTTACTGTGTCTGCATAACCACTTCTAATGAGTTACAAAGCTTTAGTTGTGTTGCCAACAAGACCTATGAGTCTTAGAAGAAAAGCACATCCAAAGTAGACCAGAGATAGATTAATAAAGACAGAAAGGACCAGAAAATATACATGGGGTTCATACTAACCTGATGCAAGGAAGACAGTATGTTAACATTTGCCAGCAATACATTTGATGTCGAGTCTTTGTTTCCATCGTTCTGATGATTCAGCTTTAAGAGGTTCAGCTTCATATTAGAGTTACCACAATACCTCTTTAGTTTTGAATGCTTATTTATACATACATGTAGGGGCTGTTTAAAATCTGCTCCATCTGTGTTTTGTGGATTGTCAGGCACCTTTTGTTCCGTCATCTGCTCACAGACAGATGCAAAAAATTTTTGTCATGCAGAAAAATATGCAATTATTACATAAGAGGTTTCGTAACAATTTACATAAGTTTCCTTAGTACATAACATTTAGCGTATTGTCCCCCATTCCATTCAACTTTTCCTCAGCAGAAACTTGTGCGTTGAATAAATATGCATACATTTCAATTAATTAAAAAAAAAACTGAAAATCTTCAGACTCCATGTGGCCTGAGGGGGTCTCTCAGCAGCAGATTGGATTCTTGGAAATCTCAAATGTCTCCATCATCCCTACATACATGTATGCCTCAAGACTGCTCATCACTTAGTAACAGTTTTCAGATGCCATGTGGGGAAAATGAACACACATGCAGGGGAAGCAGGACTGCGGTGAGCTCCAGCCCAAACCTAAATGCATTCACTTTAAGGTGTGAAAAGATCCTATGCACAGAGGCATATGTGCACAACTGTATGCGTGTTGGGACTTCTCTATGCAAGTGGAAACCCTGCTTTTACAGAGTTTTTCATCACACAGACAAATCCCTTTATGTGTAGATTCGTATTACCATTTCACATCTTAAAATGAACATGCATAAACCAAGGCAGAACCTGTCATAGTGATCTCGCCTTCCTGCCTGTACTGATTCTAGGGATGGATGAAACCTCCCCTACCCACCCCACATGTTGCTCACTGAACCCCTGCTACTTACCCAACCTAGTGAGCAGCGTGGGGCAAGCCGCTGGTCTGTCCGGGGAGGTTCTCAGCAGCTCTCTGTTTGTCAACAAGTCACCCTTTTTGCGCAAAAGGGGGCTCTGAATTTAGTATATCTACTGTTTGCACAGTAGCTCTACACAAAAGTGACTGTAAGGGGTCATTTCTATGGCTGAAATGAACCTTTCCAGCCACTGTTGTGTAGATCTAGTGCGCAAATAGTAGAACAATGAATATACAGAGCCCCATCTTGTGCAAAAATGGACACTTGCATGGACACTGGGTGGCTGCAAACGAGTCCCAGCCACGGACATGAGGTGGGGGGCAGGGGGGGAATCACTGAGCTGGGTTCAGGGGTGCAGGGGATTTGGCAAGTTCCTGGACCCAGTTGGGCACTTGCACCATCCCTAACTAGGGTTGGCGGAGAATTTCTCCCCGAAACTTCGGGGGGCCGAGCGCCAACGTGTTCGGCCCCCCGAACAAGTTTCGGGGAGAAATCCTCCGAACCCCCCCCCGCACCCCACACCCCCCCCGGGACGGGACTTACCTTCGTCAAATGTCCCTCCTGGCGGCGGGTCCAGCCGGCGGTTCGGCAGGTGTTCGAGCGGGGTGGGAGCGGCAGCCGGTCTTTCAACCGGCTGCCGCTGCCGCCATTGCAATAAAAGAGAAAAAAAACACCCCCTGATAGGCTACGTGACGATTCACGTAGCCTATCGCGGCTAGATTTGCAAAGTCAGCCGTGATAGGCTACGTCAATCGTCATGTAGCCTATCACGGGTGACTTTAAAAAAAAAAAAAAAGTGTGTACGGATAATGGTGGCCCCCATAGGGAGCCGCCATTCCCGTTCCTTATTTGGTCGCTGTAGTCTACGTAAATGTTTATGTAGACTACGGCAAAAATAAGGGCAATGCTATTTGCGTTGCCCTTATTTTCGCCGTAGTCTACGTAAACATTTACACAGACTACAGCGACTAAATAAGGAACATGAATGGCGGCTCCCTATGGGGGCCGCCATTAGCGTACGCGCTTTTTTTTTTTTTTTAAGTCACCCGTGATAGGCTACGTGACGATTGACGTAGCCTATCACGGCTGACTTTGCAGATCTAGCCGTGATAGGCTACGTGAATCATCACGTAGCCTATCAGGGGGCGTTTTGTTTTTTTTTTAACTTTCGCGTTCGCGGCCGGGTGAGGCAGGAAGCCTCCTCCCCGGCCTGAATTTTGGCTGGCGTGAGGCGGGAAGCCTCCCCCCTGGCCGGAACTTTGTGGGGGGACCAGCGAAGTGCCTCCCCCCCACCGCGAACGTCCTTCGAGGACAGGTAAGGGACTTTCGTCCACCCCTATCCCTAACTCATTCTCCCTATATGGGATATGACAGGTGACATGAAAGCTCTGTCTGGGGTGTTAGATTGGTGCTGTTAGTTTTCCACATCATCCCTTCATGTTGTGAGCAAGAGATAAACTTGTAAGTGTGAAACTTAAGGAACTGTGACAAATAGATGTGCCAAATGTCTCTCATCTGCCTCAAAAGCAGTGTTTGATCTAGGGATGGCAGAGAATTCTTCCACGGACTCCAGTGAGGCTGGATTCTAAAGAATCTGGCCCCCTGGAGTCCATGGCAGAATGGCCTCCCCCCCCTCCACCCCGCAGAATCCCCCCAAGACGGACTTACCTGGTGGCAGATGTGGCGGCAGCTCTGGCGGCAGCTCCAGTGGCGGATGAAGCAGTGGCTCCAGCCGCTGCTGGGCTGCTGCGACTGCAAATGGCGGCCATCACAGCGGCCGCCATTTGCGTCCCTATGCTAGCCTGTGATAGGCTAGGTATATATTTACGTAGCCTATCACGGCTAAAGCAGGGACACAAATGGCGTCCCCTACGCCATTTGCATTCCCACTTTAGCCATGATAGGCTACATAAATATATACCTAGCCTATCATGGGCTAGCCTAGGGACGCAAATGGCGGCCGCTGCGATGGCCACCATTTGCATCCATAGCAGCCCGGCAGCAGCTGCAGGCCCCGCTGCGGGTTGTCCCGGCTGGCGGCTCTGTGGACTGGCCGCGGAGCCGAGCCAGCCAGGCAGGATTCTGGGGGGGAGGATTCCATTGAGGATTCTGGGGGATGGAATGGACCGCCTCCCCCCACCTCCATACCCCCACTTCATTCGCCGCCGGAGCCACCGCCGGACCCGCTGCCGCCGCCGAATCTACCACCAGGTATGTCCGTCCTGGGGGGATTCCGCAGGGTGGTGGGGGGAGGGAGGCCATTCCGCCACGGACTCTGGGTTGCCGGATTCTTTAGAATCCGGCCTCACTGGAGTCCGTGGCAGAATTCTCCGCCATCCCTATCTATTTCTCCTTTTAATCTTCTTCAGTTGAGGTTGTGGATGTGCTGTATCAGTGCCTGACTGAGAGAATGGACTGGATCAGGGCTAATAAACTGAAGCTCAGTCCAGACAAGACTGAGATGCAGTTGGTGGGTTGTTCTGCTGATTGGATGGAGGATGTTCAACCTGTTCTGGATAAGGTTGTACTCACCTCAGAGGAGCAGGTCCGTAGCTTGGGTCCTCCTGGAACTATCCTTGCCACTTGAGGCTCAGGTGGCTTCAGTGGCATAGAGTGCCTTCTACCAACTTTGGTTGGTGGCCCAGCTATGCCCCTATCAGGACAGAGATAACCTTCAGTTCATAGCTTCAGTTGGCTATGCTCTGGTAACCTCCAAGTTAGATTACTGCAATGTGCTCTGCATGGGGCTGCCTTTGAAGATGGTTCAGAAGCTGCATGTCATAACTAAAGAGATAGGTCTTAACCTGGCAATGAAAATAATGTTTGTGCCAGGCGGACATCATTGGGGAGCTCATTCCACAGATGGGGGGGCACCACTGAGAAGGCCCGCTCCTTTGTTGCTGCCTTCTGAGCTTTCCTTTGAAGAGGCACTTGGAGGAGGACCTTAGATGCTGAACGTAGTGTACAGGTAGGTTCATTTCAAGAGAGGTGTGCCATCAGGTATTTACTTATTTATTTATTTATATCCCACCTTTCTTCTATTATGGAACTCAAGGTGACTACATGTTGTTCCAAGGTGGTCCCAGGTATTGCAGTCCCAAGCAGTGTAGGGATTTATAGGTTAAAACCAGCACCTTGAATTGAGCTCAGAAGCATACAGGCAGCCAGTGTAAGTGGGCCAGAGTTGGTCTTATATGCTCGGACCTTCTGGTCATATTTGTTTTAACTTCTGTAAAATGCCCAGAAAGCTTTGGCTATGGGGTGGTATAGAAATGTAATAAATAAACAAACAAACAAATAAATAAATAATCAGTAGATAATACTGAGCTAGATTGACCCATGGTTTGATCAGTTATTGAGAAAGGAAATTAAAAAAAAAATTGAGGACAGCCTTGACAGGAAGGATAAAGGAGAGGATGACCAGAAGGAATGAGAAGTCATTCTGCTGAAAAGGCTGCATGCTGGATTGCTTGAGTTTCTGGCTGGAAAGGAGGTGGGAGGACAGCAGAGAGAACTGAGAAACTGACTGGAGAGAGATTTATACTTTTCATTTCTTATGGTCTGAAATACAGGGAGGGGCATGATAACCTTTAGTATCGGGGCAAATCACCCCCAGAAAAAAAAGGTACAAAGAAGAAGAGACATTTCCCAGCTGTGGCAAGACTTTACAAGGCAGAGGTCACTGGAAGTGGGAATTCAGAAAGTGGGGAGTCAAAGCTGGGAGCCCATGGTCAGACAGGCTACAGTGAACACAGCAAGACCCCTTTCTGGAGTTTGGGGATTCAGAAGCAGGAATGAGCACCCAGTCAGGAGTTCTAAGAGCTAGGCAGGCAGAGAGACTGCCTTTGGCATCACTTTGGTGGAGAGACTCACTCAGTTTAGGGATCCACAGCCAGTTAGAGATTCAGATGACAAAGACTCACAGAAGGGTAAGGTGGTCCTGGAATAGCCATGTCCAAGTGCACAGAAGGAAGGCAATGTTTTTTTCCTGCTTAACAATGGAGGAGGATCTTGGCTTTAGATGGGGTTTAGACTGTGTTTTGTAAAGCACACCCAGAATTTCAGGCCACTCCATAGCCCACTGATATGTAATACACTGTTGCTTTCATTAGATTAGAAGCTGGGGGAAGGTTAGCCATTTCACATGCCATCCAGTTAGCCCCTAAGGCTATATCCATACTAGCCCACTTTATTTCTTCTCCGGTTCTTCCTTCTTCTCAGTCAGTTCTGATGCTTCCCTTTCCACATTTGCAGCCCATAGATGCAAAGCTCAGAGGAATCATTTGAGTAGGGATGGGCGGACTCACCAGAATCCATGCTTGGCAGGTGCTCAAGCAGCTGCCACTGCTGCTCACCCATGTGAGCCAGGCTGTGTGAGCCCTTCCATGTGAGCTGCTATCTTTTATTCAAGATGGGGCTCTATATTTTTGTATATTTATTGTTGAACACAACGATGGCCCCAAAGGACCATTTCCACAACATTAGAGGCCTCTTGAATAAAAGAAGCTCTATATTTTCATATGTTTAGTGTTGCGCACAATGGTGGTCAGAAAGGATCAATACTTTCTCCTCCTCCCACCCAAGCTACTACGAAGGCAGTGCCTTGCCAGGAGGAGAACGATGAGGGATGCTTCCCTCTCCTTGTCCTCCTGTCAAGCTGCCTTCACAGTAGCTGGGATGGGAGGAGGAGAAAGGATCACACACTCCAGCCATGCACAAGTAGTTGTTATACGTAGAAATGTTGACTCACTTTTTTGTGTAAATTAAATTTACACTTTTTTGTGTAAATTAAATTTTGTGTAAATTAAAGTCCCAGCCATTGTGCACAAGATTTAATTTATGGAAAATAGCAAGTCGCCGTTTTTACATATAATGGTGACTTGCACAGAGGACAGATGGCTGCGGGTGCTTTCAGGTGGGACCAATAAGTCCCAACAGCTCATGCAGTTCAGCAGGTGGGGGTGGGGGATCGGCAAGCCATGTCCGGGGGGTTGAGCGGGGGGAGGAGTCTGCTGGACTCCATCTCCTACATAGATGCTCATGACATCCCTGCATTTGAGAACAAGTGCCCTGGCCCGCTGTGTCAAGCAGAAGACATGAACATTTGTGCATGAGCAGATGCAATGCTGGCAGGAGTGGGCAGATTAGTCTATTTTCAGTCTGTGTTTCATAATTCCGTCCCGTCCCATTTCCAAATCAGTTTTTTGTGTGTGGGAGTAATTTTTTATTGCATGAAAATTCACATTGTTTTTAACTTTTCTTTTACAGAATAACATTCTTATGCATTTTATCCTAAAATATGTATTTTGTATGCATTCTGACCTAAAGTACACATTTTTGTATACGTTTCAGTGCATTTCATTTGCTGAGAACTGTATAGCTCAATCTGGGGAAGTACAGAACCCAAAAGACAGCTACGTTCTGATCCATATATTAGTCCAAAAAGTGCAGGTTGGTTTACTTACAAATCAGACTGAACAAAGCCCTCAAATGTCCCGAACTGCCAGGGTGCTTGACAATGCAGCATGGAGCACTTCCTCACAAGGAGATCCTTATGCTCTGAAGTCTAGACAGATTCCATCCTCAGACTGATATCCAAGCAGAGGGTTTTTTCCTGAATGACCCCAATTCTGTGAGACATGATCCAAACTGCAATTTTTGCACTTCTTTGCATTTTGTGTTCTCCAATTTAAAAATAAATTGCAGTTCTCCAATTTAAAAATAAAGTGCATACATTAGGGGAAATGCATATATAACAGGAAATCACTTACAAAAATGTATATGTTAGGGGAAATTACTTGCCCAAAAAACAGTATAATGGGCAAAATTATACTTTTTTAAAAAAACTGTGAACTGCCCAGAGAAATTCAGCTATTGGGTGGTATAGAAATAGGTAAGTAGGTAGGTAGGTAGATAGATAGATAGATAGATAGATAGATAGATAGATAGATAGATAGATAGAAAAATAAAATAAAATCTAGGGATGGATGGATCTGTCAGTTTCACTTGCTCCAGCATTCAAATCTGTTAAATCTTGAGTTCTTTCTCTCATAAATATTTTAAAAATGTGAATTTCCATAAATTTCTTATTAAAAATGAACTGAAAGGACATTTGCTCTCATCCCTAGTGTCATTGCAAACAAAAATGCACATGAATTCTGATGCATGCAAAAATGCACATGAGATTGATACAAATTTCCTGAGGACATCAAAAAAAATCACAAATTGATGTGAACACAGAACAGAATGAACTAATGATTGGAAAACAGCATGAATATTACAAAGTGAAACACAGAGATTCATCCATCCTGTGAAGACTTTTATTTTTAGGGGAACATCTGAGATGCCCCTGCTTTTTAATTCTATCATTAATGTTGTTTCCTCACTGGTTTTAAGTTAAATATTAATGTCTGGTCATTTATTGCCATGTTTTTAATGGATTGGTACATTGTTAAATGCTTGGAATTACAAAAAAGATTACGCACGCACACACACACACACACACACACACACACATCGTACAGGACAGGAGGAAGGAAGAAAAGATAGTATTTTGCCCATTTACCATGTGACAGATGTCACAATCTCAATTCTTGGGTCTTTGTTGTCTGTATAGACAAGGTGGTTTCTGTTGAAAGAATTGATTGTCATTGTGCTCTAAAGTAGCTTATTCCAAGTATTTGCTTTAGCTGTTTACAACCTTGATTTAACTCCCATAGCAACCTAAAGACCAAAAGGAAGAGTTTGAAGGGAGGAGAGACTAAATTACTTGCTGTATTGCATTTGCCACATAATCCTATTTATGCAGCAAGGATTTTCTTGCCACATTTTGTAGACTTCCTCTCCTTTTATTAATATTTTGATAAAATAGCTTTATTAGCATGCCATATCCAGAGAATTAGAAACAACATCTCTGATGGGCGCTGTATGCTGTGCAGTTAATATGTGAATGAATTTCTGGTGCTAATTTTTTTACTGCTCCATTCTCCTCTATATACTTGGGTTTAACCCTTTTCCATTCCTTGATGAGTCTTCTTTTCATATTGATTAAAGCTCTCTTCTACATTAGGGCTACATTACCTAACCTAGCTGTGCAACATTTCCCCCTCAGTATGTCAAGACATGAGAAGGCAGACCCAGATACAGGAACAGTTGTTTTTCCTATGGGGCGGGGGGGGGGAGAGAGATTCTCTTCATATTTTGTCAGAGGACAATAAGAAAGAAATTTGAACCTTGAGTGGCTAGATCAACTGCTTCAGGGAACAGCTGCAAAACAAAAAGGGAAAGTGGAGAAAAATAAATATTGGATTATTTCTAAGCTGCCTTCCTGCTCTTATTCCAAAATCTCACTGCCTCAATAATTTATCAATACAAAGATTTCGTTAAAAATTTGGGGTGGGGGTGGAATGACAGCTCCACTATAAACAAAAAGTATGCAATGCTCCATTTAGTACACATGTCACCCAGTGTCAGGATTTAGTTATGGATTTTCATTATGGATGCAAGTCTTGCTACTTAGCATTAAACAGCTTCCATTAATCTGTATTTCTGGTAGTGGAATTGACACACACTAATGTAGCTATTAGAACTATTTATACTAAGTGTTCCAGGAGCTGGATGTTCATAAACATGTTCCCAAGTGCTCAAATGTCACCTCCGACCCAAAATATTAAATGCCACACTTTGACATTTTGTTGTTTTTAGAAACCAAATCCCTGGAAAAACCATGTGAAAATCTATAAAGCCATTCACTTTTAATCACAGCTAATGCGAATCATTTTGTCAGTTAACACCAAGCACATAAATTGCAAGGAACAAGGATCTATGACACAGAGATATTATTTGCTCAAATTATATCAGTTCTCAATATTTCATTACAATTCTGAGAACAGATTCTTAAAAACTAATTGCCAAGCTGTGTCTCCTTGTGACCTTCCAAAACCAAGATGTATAGCACAGCACTCCTCGCTTCCCATCAAGGGGTGTGGTTAAGCCATGTTTGCACACTTCATGCTAATTGCGTCTTTAGGGCATGATCCAAACATGGCCCAAATCAGGCTCGCTGTTGCCAGGCAGTGGAGTTGGTGCCATCACATAGCCCAGGTGGCCTTGCACCTTCCACCAAGATTGCTACAACTGATCAGATCCATCACATCAATTCCCAGTCGAACACTGCAGGCCTAAAACACCTGGCACCTGGAGAAATGAATGAGATGCTCTGGGCATGTGATGTCTGACAGCTCTTATGACTGCTTGGATCAGTGGCAGGCACTATCAGTGGAAGCTATGTAGTCACTGGGCCATGTAGTATCCCATAGGACTTGGGATGGGTGAACAAGCAATGTTTGCATTCGCCCAGATTCTCCAAACATCAGCTTGATGTTCTTCTCATCTCGTTTACTGTGGTCATTCGCCATCTCTGATTTGCACAAATAGGGAAATTGCACAAATCAAGTGTAATCAAACAGGACAGTTGCACCAAAAATTACATATTTTCCAAATTCATGAAACTTCCCCCCAATAGACTTAAGTGTTAAATTGCACAATTTTAAAATTGCATGATTGCAAACTGCATGTTTGATAAAAAGTTGCGCATTTCTCTAACATTTTCAGAGAATACATTCTCCTGCTCGTGTCCATGTTTGGGGTTGCGAATGGGGCTGGTTTGACTGTTTTGCAAACACAAACGAAATTGTCATACATCCCTACACAGCACATAGGAAGCTGCTTTAGACTGAGTTAGACCCTTGGTCCATCTAGCCCAGTATTGTCAACACTGACTGGCAGCAGCTTCCCAGGATCTCAGGCAGGATTCTTTCATCATATGTTTTTGTGTTGCTGTTTTTAATTCCTGCAAGTGCATATGCATAGTAAGGAGCATCATTTCCCAGCATGGATTGTGAGTGACCAATACTCTGACTCAGTTTGCTGATTCTGCACAAAATACTGTTGTCACAATCCAGCACCATAGTAAGTATGCTCAGGCCCACTGAAGACAATACAATTAAGTCCACTTTGCACTTAATTGGGCTGTATGTCTGGAACCCACCTAGCGAGCTCTGTTTCTCTTAATGGTTTTAACAGGCATACAGGCATTTTATAAAGTGGACCCGAATGGGTGACAGCTTCCCACCTATTAAGATAACTGCTCAGAATATGAGTTTCTGGCCAAAAGTGACTTGTCCCCCCATGTGGCTGCTGCTTGTCTTTGGCGCTCACTCTCTAATAATAAGAGGAGACTCTGCTGCAAAAAGTTTTCGATGCCATCAATTTAGCCGAGTGGCACTTACAGGCTGGGTCAAGTGCACTGTAGCTGGCTGTAATTGGAGATATTAATGCAGTTTTAAATGGATTTCAAAATGACTCGAAGCATACCAGCAGGCTAGAAACTCATTTTGTTAGTGTATAAATATACCAAGCAATCTTAAAGAAATTATTTAAATACTGGGCTGAAAAGGCACAGATAATGTTTTCAGCTCATTCTTTTAAAGCCTCGGTGTATCATAGGCAACTGTCTGAAACAACCTTCTCTTTCCAGAACAGGCTAGTTTTTACCTGAGGGGGAAGAAGATTTGCAGTAAACATGTAGCTACCACCATGCTGCCTCTATTTTTCCTCTCTTTCTGATGATATCAAGTATAGCTCAGTGCATGATGAAATGTCATCAGGCTGTGACCTTCCCTACCCTTCTACCAGCTACCAATGGGGGAGGGGGGGTGCACAGTGTGATGACATCAGCCCTATGCAGGGTTTCATCTGCACACATGAGGGCTAAATAGGGATGCCCATCATTCAAAAACTCAGCCATTTGGGGGCCCAGAGGATTCCTGCTGCCCACCTGGCTCAATTTGCATTTGCGAGCCATGCCACGGGCTTTTCCCAACTTCTGGGAACTTTTCTGAAGGTTTTTTTTTCATAAATAAAAATTGGCACAAATTACAGCTGCAATTTGCATAATTTGCACAGGTTTTGGCTGTAATTTCCTTAATTTGTGCGATTTGCAGCTGCAATTTGTGCAAATCGAGCATATCATGGCTGAAATTTATGCGAATTGTAGCTGCAGTTTGTGCAAATTTCTATTTATGGGGGTGGGGGACAGAAACTCTGTGAGCTGGCCTGACTCAATGCAGATCAAGTTGAACCAGCTCACAGTGAAGCGAGCTGAAGTCCGAGTGGCCGACTTGATGAAAGCTCAGTGAGCTTCTCCCCCCTGGATAGATACCTCCAACATCCCTAGGGCTAAAAGGATGATGAGGCTGTACAAGCAAGAACTGCCCCACAATGTTTATGGGTGCATGAATGCCTCTGAAGACCAATTTCACCCTAAGATAGGGATGGCGGAGAATTCCACCACGGATTTCAGTGAGGCCGAATGCATTCTGGCATTCGGTCCCCTGAAACCCGTGGTGGAATGGCCTCCCACCCCCCGCCACCCCACGGAATCCCCCCGGGATGAAGCTTACCTGGGGTGAGGGCGGCAGCAGCAGAGGCGGTGGCGGATGTGGCGGCGGCTGGTCTCTCGGCCAGCTGCTGCGGCTGCAAATGGCGGCCGTCATAGTGGCCGCCATTTGCATCCTTCCAGGCTGCCGTGATAGGCTACGTAAGTATTTACGTAGCCTATCATGGTAAAGGTAGCCACGCAAATGGCGTAGCAGCCGCCGTTTGCGCCCCTGCTCTTTGCCGTGATAGGCTACGTAAATACTTACATAGCCTATCATGGCAGCCTGAAAGGATGCAAATGGTGGCTGCTACGACTGCCACCATTTGCAGCCGCAACAGCCCAGCTGCAGCCAGAACTCCGGGTGTGGCTGGCCCTGGCCGGCAGCTCCGCGGTCCTGCCGCAGAGCGGAGCTGGCCAGGGAGGATTCTGGGGGGAGGGACGGAGCGCCTCCCCCCACCACGGATGCCCCAGCGCAGAACCAGGTAGGTGTTTCTTACATCCCTACCCTAAGATCATCATGGGGGTTGTAAGTGCATTTGACTGAATGCACCTAAAAGTATCCCTGCAGTCAGGATCCCTGCCATATCAGGGTTCCCCTAGGAATAAGTGAAAAAGTGATTTATTCATTCAGGTAGTTAGTTAGTTAGTTAGTTAGTTAGTTAGTTAGTTAGTTAGTACTGTGCCAAAAATTTCTCCCAAATTTTTTTCCCAGCCATTCTCATTCAATTTGATAGAAGAGAAATGGCTTTCGAAAAGAAATTCAATGGTGAAGAAATTTCGGAGAAATTCTCATGGGTTGAGGTTGGGTTTCTTGGGCTTATCTTACTTAGGCGTGGCCAAGGACGGAGCACAAGTGTCCTGTTTTGCATTGTACAATCATCTCTCTGGCAGCCTGTAGCCTCCTCAGCTTCCTACACTTCAATTAAAGCCCATTTTAAGGCACCATGAGGTAATTCCTCCCACGGGGCTTTTCCAGCTCAGGAGGACATGCAGGCAGGCTGGGAGGCGAGCTGTGATTAGTTACGCTGAAAAACACCACAAAAATGCATTATACAGCATCCTGAATGAGGCAGAACAAGGAAAACCTCTTTCATGGGGGGAGAAAACTTTCAAGAAATTGGAGGACAAATTTTGGCAGAGCACTGACTCCACCCCATCCCCAGAGCTAGACACAACACTGCCCCACCTGCATTGTGGAGGACGCAAACTGCAGCCCACCCTGCCAAGACAGTTGATGCTGCTGCAGCATCAAAACTCCTATAACTCTTACCAAAGAGAAAGCAGCTGTGCTACAAGCCCCACCAATGGGGAACCCCCTACCTGAGAGAAACTGTTGGAATTTCTCCTCCCCGTTTTACCCAATTTTACAATTACAATTGGGTAAAATTGTCTCCCAAATTTCTCTGCCCACAAGTAAGGTGGAGAATTTCAAGAGGCCGTTTGCGCACAGCTCTATTTTTTTTTTAATTGCCCAGATCATCCAAATATCAATCTGAAGGTTGTCTCGCCTTCTTTCCCATGTTCGTTTGCATGCTTTTTTCTTTTTTGCTGAATGGGAAAAGTGTGTATTTCAAACAGGGAAGATATGCATTTTTAAAAAAGCTCTCAGAAAATGCACACTTTTCCCCCATAGAGTAAATTGTAAAAATATATATTTTTCTCAAGCACAAATGCAAATTTGGGAATTTGCAAGCATTTTTGGAGAACACGCTCTCCTGCTTGTTTGGGGCATAGCTTGCATGCCTGCCCTCACCCCCACCATATTTTTAACCCTCGCTTGTGCCCACATAGTGCTATCACACTTTTTTTATTATACCGGGGGGGGTCTCCACCAACGATTCACTCCGAGCCGGCTGCGTGTTGAGGTCATTAGGGATACATGACTCTGTGGCCATCCAGCAGCCACCCCAGAGCTTATCAGGGAAAAACCGGATATCCTGAGACTGCTTAAAATCCGATTATTTTCCTCAACTTCAGTTCTCCTTGGTATAGTTGCTCTGTGTCCCAACCCCCGTATTGTCCTCTGGTATGCTAGCCCTGCCCAGGGGTATGTCTTTCACCGTGACCCTGTCAAGGGGTGTTTCCTGTGTGTTTCCCAATCCTGCACAAAACAATTAGTGTCTACTCAGAAGTAACACCCATTGTGCTCAGTGAGGCTTGTCCCCTGAATGCCCACATCAGAATTTACAGAGATCCCCTTCAATTGAAATGGAACAGTTTAAAGCACATTCCCTTAATGCTCTAAAGCATGATCTCAAAGCCCCAATTCTCCATTGTTTGGTTTATTCCCTTAGGAATAAACACCAGAAGGTTTATTCCCTTAGGAGACCCAGGGTCTGCAGGGGAAGCCACCACCACCCAGGGAAAAGGGTGTGCCTGCTGCTGTGCCTGCTGCTGCTGTCCGCTATGCCATTTGCGTCCCTGCTCTTTGCCATGATAGGCTACCTAAATATTTACTTAGCCTATCATGGCAAAGCAGGGATGCAAATGTAGGGGTGTACAAAACTCTGCTTACCTGGCTCCGCCAGGTTCCACTGGGGGGGAGGCGCTCTGTCCCTCCCCCCGGAATCCTGGCCGGCCAGCTATTTGCGTTCCCCCTTATTTTCGCCGCCTTAGTCTACGTAAATATTTACGTAGACTAAGATGGCCAAAAATAAGGAATGCAAATGGCGGCGGCCCTAGCCACCGTCATTTGCGTACGCGTGTTTGTTTGTTTTTAACCCAGACGTGATAGGCTACATAAGTCTTTACATAGCCTATCACGAATGGGGGGGGGGAAACAACAACAGAGTGCAAATGGCGGCGGCAGTGGCAGCCGGTCAGAAGACCAGCCGCTGCCTCCACCGAAGCCACCACTGGAGCCGCTGCCGTCCGGAACATCTGCCCCAGGTAAGTCTCATCCTGGGAGTGATCCGCGGGGGGGAGCGGGAGGCAGGCTGTTCCGCCACGGAGTTCGGGGGGCTGAATGCACTGGCATTCGGCCTCACCGAGATCCGTGGTGGAATTCTCTGACATCCCTATGCAAATGGTGTCCCCTACCCGGGATGCCATTTGCGGCCACAGCCTGGGAGCAGATGGAAGTCCAGCTGCTGGCAGCCCTGGCCGTGGAGCAGAGCCAGCCAGGGAGGATTCCAGGGGGGAGGAATGGATCACCTCCCCCTAGGGATGTATGAAAGTCACTTACCTGATCCTGGAAGTTGATTCGCGGTGGAGGGGAGGCGCTCCAAAATTCTGGCTGGGGGGGAGGCGCCCCGTCCCTCCGGCCGCAATTCCTGTGCTGCCAGGATGCAAATGGCGGCAGCCATAGCCACCACCGTTCGCGTCCCTGCAGTAAGCCGTGATAGGCTACGTAAATGTTTACGTAGCCTATCACGGCTGAGTGAGAAAAAAAAACGCGCGTACGCAAATGGCGGCGCCCATAGGCGCCGCCATTTGCATTCCTTATTTTGGTACATGTAGTCTACATCAACATTTACGTAGACTACAGCGAAAATAAGGGGAACGCTATTTGCGTTCCCCTTATTTTCGCCATAGTCTATGTAAATATTTACGTAGACTACACATGCCAAAATAAGGAATGCAAATGGCGGTGCCCATGGGTGCCGCCATTTGCATACGTGCGGTTTTTTGGTTTTTTTTCACTCAGCCGTGATAGGCTATGTAAACATTTACATAGCCTATCACGGTGTTTTTTTTAAATCTAGCCGTGATAGGCTACGTAAATCTTTACGTAGCCTATCACTTTTTTTTTTTACTTGGAAATGGCAGCGGCGGCAGCTGGTCGGAAGACTGGCCGCCGCAGCCGCCGCCGCCAAACCGCCGCCGAACTGCCGCCGAACCACCGCCGAACCACCGCCGAACCGCCGCCGAACCGCCGCCGAACCGCCGCCGCCAGGGACCTTCGAACAAGGTAAGTCCCGTCCCGGGGGGGCGGGGGGGCAGACCGTTTCTCCACCAATTTCAGAATTTCTCCACGAATCATGGGGAGGCCGAATGCCAGCGCATTCGGCCTCCCCATGATTCGTGGAGAAATTCTCTGACATCCCTACCTCCCCCACATCGAGGATTCTGGGAG
Source organism: Heloderma suspectum (assembly GCF_057233095.1). Classification (NCBI taxonomy): domain Eukaryota; kingdom Metazoa; phylum Chordata; class Lepidosauria; order Squamata; family Helodermatidae; genus Heloderma; species Heloderma suspectum. Next base: position 52,299,393 of record NC_139460.1, on the reverse strand, counting down.
GAGGAACAGATCGCCTCCCCCCCCCGGCAGACGCAGGTAAGTGGGGTTTCGTACACCCCTAAGAGGGTGTGCCTGCTGCTGCTGTGCCTGTAATGGCTGCTGCCACCACCATCACCAGTCTTTCCCCATGGACTTCTGCCCGGCAGACCACCAGTCCCTGAAGGACCAGGTCCCCAGGTACCGAGCCAGCTTGCTGACTGGTTCAACCTGCCCCTTCCTGGAAGGGCTATATAAGATGGCTGGCTGAGGTGGCCTGGGAGAGCCAGCATCTGCAGGGGAAGCACCACCACCACCACCACCCGGGGAAGAGGGTGCACCTGCTGCTTCTGTACCACCACCACCATCGACTCCTGCCTGGCAATACTTTTAAAGGGGATTTTTTAAAAATTGTTGGTGGGGGGTGAGTTTTTGGGGGATACTTTTGTGTTTTTAAGGGTTGGGTTGCCTGCCTGATAGGCAGAAGCGAGGGGGCATGTGTCCACCTAATGGAGGCAATGGGGGGAATGTTGGGGGCCAGAACACACTGAGGCTGGATGGCAGGTGCTGGTGGAGCACTAGGGGCAGGCCATCCCAGGTAAGGGGAACAAGGGAGAGATGTGTAATATCTGTCCTCTGTTCCAGGCCTGTCCAGAGCCAAACGATGGCTGGGGGAGGCGTGACTCCATCTTCTGGCCTTCGTTTGCTGCTCTGCAATGCCAGGTCTGTTACTCAGAAAACATCCCTCATCCATGACATGATCCGGGATGGGGGTGCACATCTGGCATGTATTAACGGAGACCTAGCCTGCTGAGGCCACTGCTCCAACTCTGGCAGCCATGTGCCCAGCCAGGTTTTTGTATGCACAGCAGCTGAGGACTGGGGATAGGGGAGGGGGAGTAGCTGTTATCTACCAAGAGTCCTTGGTCTTCACCAGACCCCCTCTCCGGGAGACCAAGGTTGCTGAGTGCATGTACTGGAGGTTGGGCCTGAAGGGCAGTCTGGGGATTCTGCTCGTGTACTGCCCACCACGCTGCATGACTGACTCCCTGGCTGAGATGCTTGAGGTGGTCTCTGGTGTGCGTGTGCAGTCCGCTAACTTATTGGTGCTGGGGGACTTCAATGAACATACAGAGGCCATCCTCACAGGGGCACCTCAGGACTTCATGGAGACCATGGCTTCCTGGGAGCTGCACCCTATTCTAACTGGGCCCACCCATGTAGCCGGTCATGAGCTAGACCTTGTGTTTGTTTCTGGAGAAGTGGGGAGTGAACTGGAAGTCAGGGGTATATCCACCACCCCCTTATCATGGTCAGATCACTATCTGGTGATGTTGGACTTCTCAGTTCCACAACCCCTCCGCAGGGGTGGAGGACCCATTAAAATGGTCCGCCCCAGGCATCTTATGGATCCAAATGGATTCCTGAACACGCTTGGGGATTCTCTGGAGCAGGCCAATGACCACTCAGTTGAGACCCTGGTGGGTGGCTGGAATGCCGCAATCACTGGGGCATTAGATCGGGTGGATCCAAACTGCCATCTCCCCATGAACAGGGCTCAGACTGCACCATGGTTCAATTTGCAGTTACAAGCTCTGAAACAGGAGGTGAGACGGCTAGAGCGCCGGTGGCGGAAGTCTCGCTCCAAAGACGATCAGACACAGGCTAGAGCTATATCTTCAGCCTATCACGTGGCGGTGAAGGCAGCAAAAAAGGAATATTATGCTGCTTCTATCGCGTCCACAGAGTGCTGTCCCAGGAGGATGTTCCAAGTGGTCCGGAGCCTGGTCAGTCCAGTTGCTCCGGAACTGCTGGAGCATTCTAAGGCCTCCTGTGCGGCCTTGGCAAGGCACTTTGCAGATAAAATTGATTGGATTAGGAGTGTTATTCCGTGCACTGTGGATACAGTTAGTGTGCAAGAGGCGGTCTGTGGCAAACCACTTTTGTGGGATCAGTTCCAGCTTCTTAATTCTGATGAAGTGGACAAGGTGCTTTCATCTGTAAGGCTGACCACCTGCTTACTTGATCCTTGCCCATCTTGGCTCACTATGAGCTGCAGAGAGAGATTGAGTGAGGGGATCAGGGCTGTGGTGAACACCTCCCTTGAGGAGGGAGTGATGCCATCAGCCCTCAAGGAGGTAGTGATAAGACCACTCTTAAAGAAGCCCTCCTTGGATCCCCAAGTTCTGAACAACTTTCGCCCAGTCTCGAATCTGCCATTTGGGGGCAAGGTGATTGAGCGGGTGGTGGCGATGCAGTTGAAGGCATACTTGGAAGAAGCCGACTATTTAGATCCATTTCAGCCAGGCTTCAGGCCTGGGCATGGGACAGAAATGGCCTTGGTCGCCTTGGTGGATGATATGAGGAGGGCTCTGGATAGGGGCGAATGCTCCTTCCTTGTTCTCCTCGACCTTAAGCGGCTTTTGATACCATTGACCACAGTCTCCTGGACTGCTCCAGTGGTTCCAGTCCTTCCTCTCCGGCAGGTACCAGAGGGTAGCACTGGGAGAGGAGGTTTCGGACCTGTGGCCGCTCACTTGTGGGGTGCCACAGGGTTCCATCCTCTCCCTGATGCTGTTTAACATCTATGTGAAGCCGCTGGGGGCTATCATCAGGAGGTTTGGGGTGTGGTGTCATCAATATGAGGATGACACGCAGCTCTACCTCTCATTTAAATCTTCACCAAGGTTGGCCGTAGAATCCCTGTCCAAATGTCTGGAGATGGTGAGTGGCTGGATGGGGAGGAATAAGCTGAAGCTGAAACCTGACAAGATTGAGGTATTTTTGGTGGGAGACAAGAGGAGGTTGGGGGATGTTGACCTGGTGTTGAATAGGGTATGGCTACCCTTGAAAGACCAGGTCCGCAGCCTGGGGGCTATTTTAGACTCCCAGCTGTCCATGGAGGCTCAGGTGTCAGCTGTGAGCCAGACAGCGCTGTATCAACTCCATCTGATACGGCGGCTGCGCCCCTACCTTCCTGACCATCTGCTTCCATCAGTAGTACATGCTCTGGTCTCCTCTCATCTAGACTACTGTAATGCACTCTATGTGGGGTTACCCTTGAAGACAGTTCAGAAGCTGCAACTGGTACAGAACACAGCGGCTCACCTGATTAAAGGCAGCCACCAGTGAGATCACATCACTCCAGTGCTGAAGGAGTTTCACTGGTTACCAGTTGTTTTCCAGGCCAAATTCAAGGTGTTGGTTTGGACCTTTAAAACCCTATATGGTTCTGGCCCAGCCTACCTCAAGGAGCACCTCCAGCAACACCAGACAGGCCGCTCAACAAGATCAGCCTCGGATGGCCTTCTCTCTGTCCCATCAGCCAGGACAGCTAAGCTGGTGAGGACAAGGGAGAGGGCCTTCTCTGTGGTGGCCCCCACTCTGTGGAACTCCTTCCCTAGGGAACTCTGCCATGCCCCCTCTTTAATAAGCTTCCGCCATGCACTGAAAACATGGTTGTCCAGGCAGGCATTTGGGGTGGGTTAGGGTACTTTTAGAAATGTGATGTGTTTAATGTAGTATTTTATTGTTTTAAATTGTTCTTGTTGTACATGGCCCAGAATGGCTGGGTGACCAGCCAGATGGGCAATTAATAAATTTAATTAATTAATAAATATAAATAAATAAATAAAGTGACTACTTCATTATAGAGATCCTGTGCAGTATCAATTAGAAAGGGGGCTGGTTTTTCCATTCCTGTGTCCCCCTGCCTTTCCCAGCACAAGCATATTTGTGTCTACTTGGAAGTAATTCCCATTTGTTTAATGAGGGCTCGGCTGGTCCTGAAATGTAGGTGTATCTGGACCTTCAGGGGAAAGAAGAAAGGGCAGTAGAGGGGCAAGCCTCTCTTACTGGTTGAGCAGCCCCTGCCAGTTAGATGACGTTCACTCCAACCCTCAGCCCACCAGGAAGTATGTTCTGTGAAGCAATTTTCACTGGTGCAGAGAGCTCCCTCTTAGAGCCCTGCATGGACCAAATCAATGCAAAGCTGATTCCTTTTCTAAAAATCTGATACTTCTCCATTTGCTCTCCTTCCATTGTCATGGAGACATGGTCCAGATGTTGCCAGGTATGACTCCAGTAGAATGGCTGCTTCCTGCCTCTTCTGTTCAGATATCACACCCTAAGAACCACTATGGAATGTTCGTGCTGTGCAATCACGCCTTCGGGTGCCATGTCCATGCAGAAAGTTTGAATTATACCAGGGAAAAAAGAGAAAGAAGTCTTAGGCTGCAAACCTAAACACACTCACCTGGGAGTAAGTCCCCAAACTAAATGAGACTTACTTCTGAGTAGATATGCATAGTAGGGTTACACAATCAGTCATTAGAGCTCAGAGCCTCTGAACTATTGTAATTAGAAGGCAAACCTATGCTCTCAATGGAACCCTCCAAGGTCAGAGCATATTGTTCCTTCCTATGCCCTGTTGGCTCTTGCCAACATGGCAGAGGTGAAGACATAGGCAGGGCTTACAGTATTTTCCTTCCATCCATGGATGGAAGAAAAAGCATTTACTCCCTTTGCCAGCTATGAGAGGAAAACATTTAGACATTCTCTAAATAGGACCAGCATTTCCTGCCACCAGCCCAACCTGAATATTTGTAAAGAAACAGAATTTGCAAAATGTCTATAGTTGTATTTGGTAGTCTCTCTTCACAAGAACATTGGCCCTAAAAACCCTGTGACCTCTTGTGGAAGTGGGAATTCTTATTTGAACATTTTTGTTTTTAATTGACACTGAAGGGATGTTCACAAAACACTACCAGGATGGTACACATCATTTTTGTCCATGCCTAGCTGACCCCTCATATTTTGTCACAGAGGAATCAAAGTCAGCATCAACAGTAGTTGTTGTTACTTGGAGGTGGGTAACATTCTTACAAATTAGTTCACTCTCTCAATCAATATTTTTGCTATTGTTATTTCACATGGGTTAAAAATACCTAAAATATGTATGGATCAGAAATATTCAAATGTGTCACAGCTGCAATAAGTATAGGAACTTCTCACATCTTCTGACAGCAGACTGTCAGAATTCACATCTATCAATTCTGAGGATGACAGGTTATTTTTTTATGTATATTGAAGAAACAGATTTTCCTTACTCGGCTCCACCTGTGGCTTATTATCTTTCACAAAATTATTCATGAGCAAAGGACTCTGTTTAGAGTAGAAAATGGTAGCAAATTCAGGATCTTTGAACTCCCAACATTAATTAGCAACAGATTTCTAGATCTCATGGGAGCATAAATATTTTCAGAACTAGCTAGCATGGGGATGATATTTAAGGACCTCTGCATTGTGCCCAAGCAGCTTTTTCTCTATTTTCCCCTCATTTCTTTTATTTTGTCTTTGACAGGAAGCTCTGGAGTGGGCTGGTCCACAAAGTCACGAAGAGTCAAAAGCGACTGAACGAATAAACAACAACAATCACCCTCTCTCTAGTTCAATCCAAGATGGTGTTTTATCAATGGTTTATTGTAATGTGTAACTACAGCTGATTCATAGAAGCAACTGGAAGAATGAGGCCATTCATGGTTAATTGTTCTTCAAGAAATCAGTGAGAGAGAAATTAATTTGTTTTGCATTTAATGCAAATTTATCTAATTTCACACTTTTAAACCAATATACAAACTGAAACTCAGTTTTTGAAATCCGCACTTCTCTGAATTTTGCAACAGATTTCTCCCACCAAAACATACATAGAAAAATGCATATATTAGGGGACAGTACACACAAAAATGTTTATAGTAGTGCAAATAAAATTGAAAACTTGAATTGTATTAGGAAAATTGCTTGCAAAGAAATGTAAATATTAGGCAAATATACAAAAATGCATGTGTTAGGAAAAACGCACACAAAAATGTATACCAATTTCCATGCAAACATGTTTAGGATGAACAGAATTTAAGATTGGAAAAATGAGAAACTGAGAGAGAATGAACTTGACAGATCCATCCCTGCTTCAAGAGGCAGTTTTTCACACTCTTTGTTCCTTCTTTTCCATCACTCCAATCTTAGCAAATAAAATCTGATGAAATGCAATTTTTAAAACCCTGAAGCTACTGTAACCTAGATACAAACACACATACAAACAGTTGAGTGTGCAATAGGGATGCCTGAGAATTTAAGTTCGTTTCGGTTTTCATAAGAATTTACCAAAATTTGTGAACTGTTTCATATTTGGGACAAAAAGGACTTGAGATTTTTTAAAAAAAATGAGTCTGGGAGAAACCAAAACTGACAGATTCATCTATCTAGGCCCAGGGTTTTAAGTGCTCAGCTCTTAAAAGACTGAGTTTGAATCCCTGTCATTCAGCCATGTTAAAGCTTAATTAGGGTTGCCTGACACCTCCTTTTCCTGAAGGCTCCTCATCTTTAATAGCTATATGACAGGTAAGTACAGCATAGTACTCTCCATGCTGGGAATAGCTGTACCTGTTGAATTTGGCTGTTACTGATGGGAGAGACATTCATTTCAGTTTGTTTTTTTTATTTGAGTTTGCGAACATTTGCAAAATTCTTCATATTCAGATTAGAAAGAACTTGAGATTTAAAATGTTCATATGTGGGACTAAGTGAAATCCCTAACTTTTAACTTTGTACACTGTACATTCTGGAACTCAATAGATCATCACTTACCCAAATCCCTCTTATTCATTTCCTTTGGATCCATACACTGGATAATAATACTTCTCCCCTGGATTTCATTCAATAGTTCTGGCCCTGTTTATCTAAAATGAATACTATGCTTTCAGCCCAAACCTATTCAGATAAACATGGTCCCTGTTGCAGCTTTTCTCTGTTCAACATAAATTAGCAGATGTTCCTCCAATTAAAACTTGGCATCTGACTTATTTTAGATTATCAATCAGGCAGTTATTTCACCTTGTTTGCACTAAACAAAAGCATCCTCTCCACTGGGGATGTTATGAGAAGACCAAACTTTCCTAATAAAAAGACTGAAGCACAGGATGCTTTACTGAACAGTGACATTTCCAACAAACGTGGCAGTCAATAAAGCAAGAAGGTGTTCACAGCCCGTTGAACAAGTGGTGCCCAGATTGCTGCAACCATCTCATATCTCCATCTTTCCCACCTCCTAGACCATGGCTTGACTTTAATGACTCTTTTTCTGCTCATTTCTCTCCCTCCCTATCAATTTTCATTTCCCTCCATTGCTTCTTTATCACTTTCTTTATCACTTCTGTTGTCAGGCGTACAACTACTTTTAGATCAAATGTTTGCCATAAATCCAGGGAATAGTAATCGAACCCATAAAGTATATAAATAAAATTGGCTGGCTTTAAGAGGCATTAGTAGATAATGTTGTTTCATATCCAGAGATGCTATTAAATACTGTCACATCTCTCTTGGGGGTGGGGGGGGATTTCCTGTGTTCAGTATGAGATTGTGTACTCTGCACCCCTTCTCCAGCTAGAGATGTACGAAAGACACTTACCTTTTACGAAACTTGATTCGCGGTGGGGGGGGAGGCGCTCCGTCCCTCCCCCCGAAATTCTGGCCGGGGTGGAGGCACCCCGTCCCTCCTGCCACGAATCCTGGCTGGCCGGGTCTGCAAATGGCGGCAGCCATAGCCGCCGCCGTTTGCATCCCTGCAGTCAGCCGTGATAGGCTACGTAAATGTTTACGTAGCCTATCAGGGCTGAGTTTAAAAAAAAAAACACGTGCATACGCAAGTGGTCGTGCCCATGGGCGCTGCCATTTGTGTTCCTTATTTTGGCACATCTAGTCTATGTAAACATTTACGTAGACTACAGCAAATATAAGGGGAACGCAAATAGCGTAGACGCTACACTATTTGCGTTCCCCTTATTTTCGCAGTAGTCTACGTAAATGTTTATGTAAACTAGACATGCCAAAATAAGGAACGCAAATGGCAGCGCCCATGGGCGCCACCATTTGCATACGCGTGGTTTTTTGTGTTTTTTTAACTCAGCCATGATAGGCTACGTAAAGATTTACATAGCCTATCACAGTATTTTTAAAAAATCTAGCCGTGATAGGCTACGTAAATCTTTACGTAGGCTATCACATTTAAAAAACAAAACAAAACTTGGAAATGACGGCGGCGGCAGCCGGTCGGAAGACTGGCCGCCACAGCTGCCACCGCCGAACCGCCGCCAGAGCCACCGCCACCAGGGAGATTCGCCCAAGATAAGTCCCGGGGGGGGGGCAGTGGCAGACCGTTTTGCTGCCGATTTCGGGGGGCCGAATGCGCTGGCATTCAGCCTCCCCGAGATTCGTGGCGAAATTCTCCAACATCCCTATCTCCAGCCCATCCCAACATGTTGCTCAAGTTTAAGTAATGATGCTACTGCTTCCCACACACTACACAGGAGAACAAGAAGTGTGCAGAACACCAAACTTTGTAACAATACTGTTTTCCACCTTTTGAAGAGATCAAGGGTTTGTTTAGAAATTGTCACTTTAAGGCATTTTAAACTTTCCAGTCTTAACTCTTCTGAGAAATTCTGGATACTAATAACTAATTCACCCACTCAGAGTCAGTGTGGGGAGCTGAGGGTGTAGCTTGGGTGGAGCTGTGTACAAGTCATCACTGAGTCATGCAAAGCAGATGCAATTTGAACTCCTTGTAACATAGCAAAAGAGGCAAGCAAGATTTCCTTCAGTCTTTCCTCACCACTGTGTGAGTGTTTAGGGTTCCCAACTAGTCACAATGTTACAAACTGAGACCAAATTCCATTCCCATGGTCAGTTGCCAAAATCAGAGGATGCCAAACCAGGAAGAGAACTCCAGTTAAGCTTTTCATTTCCTGATTTATTTATGGTGCACATTTGTGTGTCTTTACTGCATAACACTTGCTTGGTTCCTGTCAGTTAGAGAATGTCTGTCATCTGTGCTCCTTCCTTATCTCAAGAGAAAAAGCAGGAGGTTTAGGGCACAATCCTATGGGGATAGGCGGCTGCCTCCAAACTCGGAGGCAACCGCCTATCCAATGCAGGAAAGGAGGAGTGCGAAGGTGATCATCCCCTCTGCACTTCAGCCACCCTGCATTTGTGGCTAGACAGCCGATTTCTGCTGTCTTGCCGCGGGGAGGCAGAGCGGGGGAAGCAGCTGCCGGTACGACACATAGGACATGTCATACTGGCATTTCCACCTTCCCTGCCCTGGAACGCCCCCTCAGAACACCCTGTTTTCGTCATTCCCTGCTTCTCTTCCGAGTGCGGCGCTCGGGGCCATTCTGAGCTGCCTGCGAGGCAACACAGGAGGGGGGGAAGGTTGGTTCTCAGGGAACTGACCTTGATGTGTGGGCTCCAAGGTTGGTTCCCAGAAACTGACGTATCCTATGGCCATCTAGCTGCTGACTAGTGGCCATAGGATTGCTCCCTTGAGGAACTGAACTTGGGATTAGCATAATGTTTCACAAGTCATGTTTTATGAGAGCTTTGGGTATTGGGTGGCATAGAAATGAGATAAATAAAAGAAATTGAGGTATAACTGGCTTCAGCTATTTACAATTTCATAGCCCTAGTTCTAAGCTACATGCAGCCAACTTGAAGGTTTCTGTTATTCAGAGATAACCAGACTAGGTCCACATTAAGGGACAGATGACTAAACTGCATGTAGCAAAGTGTCCCTAATGTGTATTCTCAGAGGAGAAAGATAATCAGAGAAGCATATTCCCCTTAGGTTGATTATAAATGAATGAATGAATGAATGCAAAACAAAAGAAAAGAAAAGAAAAGAAAAGAACAATCCCATTTAGTGGGAAAAGGGCTTTTTCCCAGACACTTGGAGCCCCAAGATTCAGATGCCAGAATTTATGGAAACAAAAGTTGGCTCTGATCAATCTCCGATTAGCAAATCAGCAACACATACCTTTTGATATGTCTTACTTTCAAGTTATTATTAGATAGATAGAATTTTCAAGTGTTTGAAATGCTTTTTATACATTATCTCAGTAATCTTTACAACAACCCTGTAAGGTAGGTCAGTACTGTTCTCTCCATGTTACTTGTGATGTGGAGTGAGGGGCTGAAGCTGAGGGATAGTGGCTTACATATAGCTGGTGTGTTCATGGCAGAGACATCATTTGAACTGAGGACCTTTAGAGTCATTGCTAAGGCAACAATCCTATACAGGAGCCTTCCCCAGTCTAGTGCCCTCAAGATGTGTTGGACTACAGCATCACTCATCATCAACAACTAGAGGATCAGCTATCATCCTTGACTTGATCCGAACCAACAGAGATGACTTAGTGGATAAAGTAGCTGTTACAGGAACTCTGGGGGAAGCGACCATGTTATATTTGAGTTCTTGGTTCTAAAGGAAGCAAAAGCCGAGTGTAGCTAAACGCGTACCCTGGATTTTAGGAAAGCTGATTTTAATAAACTCAGAACAATGATAAGTAAGGCCCCATGGCAAGCAACTCTAATGAGAAAAGGAAACCAAGATGGGTGGGAGTTTTTTTTAAAGGAAATTCTCAAGGCACAATTACAAACAATTCCAACAAGAAAAAAAGGTGGAAGACAATGGAAGGAGCCAATGTGGCTTGGCTTCACAAAAAGCTTAGAGAGGATCTGAAAACAAAAAAGCACACATAATGCTAAATTTTGATGCTAAAAACAACAAAAAGACTTTCTTCAGATACATGCATAGTAAAAGACAGAGGAAAGAAAGTGTGGTTCAACAATTAAATAAGGATGGCAAAATGATAACAGATGACAAAGAAAAGGCAGAAGTGCTCAGTTCCTACTTTGGCTCAGTCTTCTCCCAAAAGGGAATCTATTACCCCCCCTAGCAAAGGTGAAGTACAGGCTGAAGGGGCAGGATTCCAGCTTGAGATTGACAAGGAACACCTCATTACTTTGAATGAGTTCACATCTCCAGGGCCAGATGAACTGCATTCTAGAGTAATAAAGGAACTGGCAGAAGAGCTCTCAGAACCACTGTCTATTCTCTTTGAGAAATCATGGAGGACGGATGAAGTGCCAGATGACTGGAGGAGGGCTAATGTTGTCCTTACCTTCAAAAAGGGTAAAAAGGAGGAACTTGGGAACTACAGACCAGTCAGTCTGATATCAATCCCTGGGAAAATTCTGGAGCAGGTTATAAAGCAATCCATCTGTAAGCACCTTGAAAACAATGCAGTGATCACTCAAAGACAACATGGATTTGTCAAGAACAAAACCTGCAGACTAATCTAATCTCAGGTTTTGATCAGGTAACCTCTCTTATGGAGTGTGAGAATGCTGTGGACATAATATACCTGGACTTCAGCAAAGTTTTCAACAAAGTGCCGCATGATATCCTGATGAGCAAACTAGCTCAAAGTGGGCTGGATGAAGCAACTCTCAGGTGGATCCACAGTTGGCTACAGAATTGGACTCAAAAAGTCCTTATCAATGGGATCTCCTCAAACTGGGGAGATGTAATGAGTAGGTATGTTGGAGAATTCCACCATGTACTCAAATGAGGCCAGATTCTTTGGAATCCTGCCTGCAGAATCTGTGGTGGAACGGATCACTTGCCTCCCCTCCAGGAGGACTACAGGTGGAATGGCACACCAGCTACAGAGTACTGGAGAAAAAACACAGACGAAAATGGCATATTGGATGCCACTTGCAGCCATAAAACCCTTAGTTTAACCTAATTGCAGCCATTTACAGCTGCATTTAGGTTAAACTCAGCGCTTTACAGCCGCACGTGGCATTCACTACGCCATTTGGGCTGTGTGTCTCCCAGCAATATGGTAATGGCACCCGCCATTAAAGTATCACCAGCGATATGGAGCCAGTGTGAGGTTCTGCAGAATCCTCCCGGAGCAGAGCCACTCTGGAGGATTCCATGGGGGAGGAATGGATCACATCCCCCTGGGTGGAATCCCCACCAGATTGGAAGGTGGGGAATCCATACATCCCTAGTAACGAGCAGGGTACCACAGGGCTCAGTCCTGGGCCCAGTGCTCTTCAACATTTTTATTAATGACTTGGAGGAGGAGGTGCAGGGAATGCTGATCAAATTTGCAGAGGACACAAAATTGGGCGGGATAACCTTGGAGGACAGAAACAAAATTCAAAGTGATCTTGATAGGGTGGAGTTCTGGGCCGAAAACAACAGAATAACATTTAATAGGGATAAATGCCAAGTTCTGCACCTAGGAAAAAGACCAAATGCACAGTTACAAGATGGGGGACACTTGGCTCAACAACACCACAAGCTAGAAGGACCTTGGAATTGTTGTTGATCACAAGCTGAATATGAGCCAACAGTGTGATGTGGATGCAAAAAAGGCAAATGCTATTTTGGGCTACATTAATAGAAGCATAGCTTCCACATCCTGGGAAGTACTAGTTCCCCTATACTCAGCACTGGTTAGGCCTCATTTGGAGTACTGCATCCAGTTTAGCCTTGAGAAGGAAAGACTGAGGGGAGATTAGGGATGGTGGAGAAATCCGCCATGGACTCCAATGAGTATTTACGTAGCATATCACTCCCCCCGGAGTCCGTGGCAGAAGGGATTACCCCCCGCCACCCCTTGAAATCCCCCCGGGACGGACCCTACCTGCTGCTGGCTGGTCCGGGTCCTTCTGCTGCTGCTGTCCATCCACTGACTCGGACTGAGGCCACAAATGGGCGTCCAACGTAGGGATGGTGGAGAATTTTGCCACGGATTTCAGTGAGGCCAAATGCCAGTTCATTCAGCCCCACAAAATCCATGGCGGAACACCCCCCCGCCCCCCCATGGAATCCCCCCGGGACAGCACTTACCTGGGCCAGATGCGGCAGATGCAGCGGTGGATTCAGCAGTGGCGGTGGCTCTGGCGGCGGCAGTGGCGGCGGCAGCAGCTGGTCTCCTGGCCGGCCGCGGCCAGGCTGCTGCTGCCACCATTGCCATCCTTGCAGCCATGATAGGCTACATAAGAATTTACGTAGCCTATCACGGCTAACCCCCCCCAAAAAAACTTTTCACCGATTTAAGATAAATGTAAGATAAATCGGCCAAAAATAGGGAACACAAATGGCGGCCGCCATAGCCGCCACCATTTGCGTATGCTTGGTTTTTGCGGGGGGGTTAGCCATGATAGGCTACGTAAATTCTTACGTAGCCTATCACGGCTGCCTGGCTGGACGCAAATGGCGGCCACTATGGCAGCCACCATTTGGATCCGCAGCAGCCTGTCCGTGGCTGGAAATCCGGCTGTGGATGGCCCAGAGCTGGCCATCGAGGATTCCAAGGGGGGGAGGACCAGATTGCCTCCCCCCCTGTCGAGGATTCTGGGGGGAGGGACAGAGCGCCTCCCCCCCCACCATGAAAGATTCCATGAAAAGCTAAGTGACTTTCATACATCCCTAGTCCAGCGTAGGGGACGCCATTTGCATCTCTACTGTTTTCGGTGATAGGCTACGTAAATATTTATGTAGCCTATCACAGCAAAGAGCAGGGATGCAAATGGCATCCCCTACACCGGACGCCATTTGCGGTCGCAGCCCGGCAGCGGATGGAAGTCCGGCTGCGGGCAAGCCCGGCCGGTGGCTCCGCAGACTCACTGTGGAGCAGAGCCCTCCGAGCAGGATTCCAGGGGGAGAGACGGATCACCTCCCCCCCCAGGGATGCCCAGACCAGAACGGGGTGACTATTCTGTACACCCCTAGGGGAGATATGATAGCACTCTTCAAGTACTTGGAAGGTTGTCACTGAGAGGAAGGCCAGGATCTCTTCTCCATCATCCCAGAATGCTGGACACAGAATAATGGGCTCAAGTTACAGGAAGCCAGATTCTGGCTGAAGATCAGGAAAAACTTCCTGACTGTTAGATAGGGGTGTACAGAACCCCACTTGCCTGGCTCCACTGGGTTCTGCGGCGGGAAGGCGATCTGGTCCTCCCCCTGGAATCCTGCCCAGCCGGCTCCGCTCTACAGCCAGTCCATGGAGCCGCCAGCCAGGCCGATCTGCAGCAGGGCCCCCATCCGCAGCCTGGCTCCTGTGGACACAAATGGCGTCCTGCATAGGGGACACCATTTGCGTCCCTATGCTAGGCCGTGATAGGCTATGTAGATATTTATGTAGCTTATCACAGCTAAAGCGGGAATGCAAATGGCGGCCGCTATGCCATTTGTGTCCCTGTTTTTTCCCATGTTAAGCTACATAGATACTTACGTAGCCTATCACGGCAAAAGACAGGGACGCAAATGGCAGCTGCCACGATGGCCACCGTTTATGGCCGCAGCAGCCCAGAAGATGACCCGGAGCAGCCGACAGAGCCGCCGCCAGAGCCATCGCCGCATCCGCTGCCAGGTAGGTCCATTCCGGGGGGGGGATTGCCAGGGGCAGGGGGGCGAGGCCATTCCTCCATGGATTCCAGGATTCCACGTATTCCAATTCTAAATAATCCAGCCTCACTGGAGTCCATGGCGGAATTCTCCAACATCCCTACTGTTAGAGCAATACGACAATGGAACCCATGACCTAGGGAGGTGGTGGGCTCTCCCACACTGGAGGCATTCAAGGTGAGGCTGGACAGCCACCTGTCGGGGATGCTCTGACTTGGATTCCTGCATTAAGCAGGGGGTTGGACTCAATGGTCTTATAGGCCCCTTCCAACCCTACCATTCTAAGATTCTATGATTCTATGAACAAGCTATGGATGATGGGATTTGTAGTTCAATGTGTCCCAAGGGCACAAGTTGGAGAAAGGCTGCTCTATATACGTACCTGGAAATAAGTCCCTTTGAACTCAAGGGGGCTCACTCCTGAGCAGTCATTTATAGGGTTACACTGTAGAACTTTTATTATTCCCCCAGAATGAGTTCTTCTTCCTGGGAAATGTTTTAGGGATGTACGAAATTGGCCTTACCTGGCTCCGCCGGGTTCCGCTGGGGGGGGAGGCGCTCCGTCCCTCCCCCCAGAATCCTGGCTGGCCGGCTGTGCTCCGCAGGGATTCTGCGGAGCCGCCAGCCAGCTCCACCAGCAGCCAGACATCCAGCCGCTCGCTAGCAGGGACGCAAATGGCTGCAGCCGTAGCTGCTGCCGTTTGCATCCCTGTAGTCAGCCGTGATAGTCTATGTAAATCTTTACATAGCCTATCACGTCTGAAAAAAAAAAAAAACACGCGCGTACGCAAATGGCAGCGGCTACGGCCACCGCCATTTGCGTTCCTTATTTTGGCCCGTCTTAGTCTACGTAAATATTTACATAGACTATCACAGCTGACTACAGGGACGCAAACGGCGGCAGCTACGGCTGCTGCCATTTGCGTCCCTGCTAGCCAGCGGCCTGATGTCTGGCTGCTGGCAGAGCTGGCCGGCGGCTCCGCAGAATCCCTAGCCAGCGGCTATTTGCCTTCCCCTTATTTTTGTCATCTTAGTCTACGTAAATATTTACATAGACTAAGACGGGCCAAAAGAAAGAACGCAAATGGCGGCGGCCATAGCCACCGCCATTTGCGTACACGTGTGTTGTTGTTGTTTTTAAGTCAGACGTGATAGGCTACGTAAAGATTTACGTAGCCTATCACGTTTTGTTTTGTTTTTTACCTAGCCATGATAGGCTACGTAAATCTTTACGTAGCCTATCACATTTTTTTTTTTTTTACATGGAAAATGGCGGTAGCGGCAGCTGGTCAGAAGACCGGCCACCGCAGCCACCACCACCGAACCGCCGCCACAGCTGCCACCGGAGCTGCCACCACCCGGAAGATCCACCCCAGGTAAGTCTCATCCTGGGGGGATCTGCAGGGGGGCAGGGGGGCAGACCGTTCCGCCACAGATTTCAGGGGGCTGAATGCGCTGGCATTCGGCCTCCTCGAGATCCGTGGCGAAATTCTCTGACATCCCTAAAATGTTTATTTCCTAAAAAATTCAGTTTGCTGTGGATTGACACAGCTTTTGCCACTCCCTCTGCATGTCAACAACATTCATACATAGTCCCATTTCCCCTTTAAATGAGGTACTTTTTTGGTGGGTACCTTAACTGATGGCTTTCACGTCTGATTGATGAGTGATTTGCATATCTTTCTTCCTTAGTTCTTCATCTCTCCTTAAAACCTTTCATTTTACCCTGGCACCTTTGTGACAAAGGGCTTGCAAAGACAAGATGAGCAAAGATGCAACTTCAAGAAGTGGCTGGAAATATATTCCAGCATTTGCAGCTCCAAATTAAGCAAATAAAAAGCATTTAAATTACTGGATGGTTGACTTTGCTATTTGCAGTTTTTATTTTATCTGTGAGAGGGAGGAAGGAGAAAGATTAAAACATGAAGGCAAAATTCAGTTTTTTCCAGGTGTGTCTTTTTGCTTTTGTTTGTTATCCTTTGGGCACACTTGCCGAAGATTCTCAGGAAAACAAGTGGCCTTGAGAACATCCACACTTTATCTCACAAGAGCAGAGAAATGCAAAGCGGAGTTTCAAATGCACGTTAGCAAACATGCCCACTTCTGTAATTTCTCCACGCTACCCTTGCGAAGTTCCCCAAGGCCGTCTCATAGGTGCTTCCATGACCTGATCAACGTTCAGCTGGAATTTTAGAAGTTGGAGGGCTCCAGTCACTTGTATAGACTGATCCTTTGCATACTATCTCAAAGTAAGCCCCACGGAGCTCAATGCTGGAATGGACAGATCTATCAATCTTGATCTCACTGAATTTGTTGGGGGGGGGGTAGGCCAAGATAATTCCATCCCTTTTCCACATGAGCTTACAATTTAAAAAAATCCTCACAGAAATGTGTACACATTTTTCACAATGTACACATTGATGTACACATTTTTGTGCATTTTTAAACATACACATTTTTTTATGCATCCACCAATTGACAAAAGCATATCTGTGTACGTTTTGGAATTGTATGCATTTTTCAAATGAGAACACATTTTTGGGGGTGAGACACATTATAACCTCAAAAATGTGCAGATTTCCAATCAAACTGAAATCAGGCCCATATTTGGGTCCAGGAGATGCAAACCAGGTAAATCCATTTAAAAACCAAAGATCAACAGAGCAAATTTCTCATATCCCAAGTTCAATGGGACTTATTCCAAAATAAATGTGTGTGGGACTTATGAGTCATAGGATTGTACTGTAACATATTCTTAAATCTGTCCCATGGCAATCAGTGAGATACAAAATCGCATAACTATGGCTGGATCATGCCCAAGTTTGTGTTTCTTCTCTGGCTCACAAATGAGTTACACTCATTTTTGCCTTGAAGGTTTTGCAATCCACCCCAAGACATTTAAGCACTCCTTCATTTATCTTCCCATTGCTGCTGCTTAGCCATTACCAAGTTGTTTATGCTTAAAACAGCGTTCTTTTTCCTTATCAGCCTGCACCTGCTGTCTCATTCACAAACATATGTAATCCTTTATTTGATGATGAATTGTGATGTCACAAACTATAGATGGTGGCATCACACAAAGAATCAATTTGGTGAAGACAAGAGAAAGGGGAGGTGCTCTTTTCACAGAAATGTCTTTATAGTGGCCAAGGCGTGCTTAAGGGATCTAACAAAACAGAGCATGGATATTCCATGTTCATGAACATTGTTATTTAAAAGGCTTCCAGCCGGGGCTGGCATCAAGGATAGGCATGGTTGGGCACCTACCAATGGCCCCACCCCTGCAGGGGCCCACTGACAAGAGCCCCCTGGAGTTGCTCCTCCTCTTCACCATTGCAATCTGCTCATTCACTACCTCTCATTCTGGCTCTATCATGCCCCTGATGGAGGAATCCTCTTCTGAGGAGGAGCTAGAGTTCCCAGAGATGGTCAAAACCATGGAGCCAGCCATGCCAGGAGCCCTGGAGGAGCATGGGCCCTCAGGGGAGATGAAAATGGTACTATTCTCATTGGAGGAGGGCAGTTCTGCCTCTCAGGTGGAGACTGGATGACCAGCTAGCCCCAGAGGGCATCATCTCCTCAAGAGGCAGACCAGTAGGGTTCCTTTAAGAACCGTTTTAATCCAAAGAAGGACTGCCCAAAAGAAAGGGACTCCTTGGGATCAAGGCCTGTAAGAAACTGCAGCTGAGCCCTGGGTGAGGCTCAGAAAGCTCTGGCAATATAAGCGTGCGGTATCAGTCTCAATGGGGCTTGCTTCTGATTAGACATGCATAGAATTGCACTGTAAATCTTGATTCCATCCATCCCCACCAAATACCATGAGACATGGTTTAAACCTTGGTATGCTTTTGAATAAAGCATCTCTGGAGTTTTGTGAGACCATTTTGCCAAAACATCAAGGATAGTTCAGTATTATTCAGGATGTTGCTAGGTGTATCTGACTTCCCTAGGTTTTGTTATACAACACAATATGAAGTCTGAACATCCTTTCAAGTCCAACTCAGGAGGGTTGGGGGTAAACTTGATTTTGAAGAATGCTGCTCAGGCCTTCCTTCCTCTAATTTAATGTAAGCTGTTTTATAACCTTCTCTGCACTGACTGAACTATATATCAATCAGTCACCGCATCTTTTGAAGCACATTCCAGAAAATGCAAGCTGCAGCAGATCAAATCAGATCACTGGTGAGACAAGTAAAAAATAATGACCAGGGATTTTTACCTCTTTGAACTGGAACAATTCAGAAGAAATATTGGGCCTGACAGTTACTGCAAAGGCAAAGGACTAAGCAATAGCACTGTCAATGCCTTTAAAGGGGTCCTCCTATCTTTTTCCGATGCCCACCTGTAACCCATTAGATTTATTGCCAACAGCATGAACATTTCAGGGGAGCACAGCAAAGGGATCCAACTCTGAATTCAGCTGGTTCTCCTGAAGGAAAGATGTTTTAAAGGGAATCGACACCCAACTCTTATAAGGCTCCTCAGTGGGAGATCTCAAGACCTTTGAGTTTTGCTCAGTTTTCAATTGCCAGGGGGCAGCTTTTGCAATATACCAAGGGCCTTCTTAGCAACGCATATGACTCATGGCCTAGCCTAGGAAACGATGGGATAACATGAGCAGAGCTCTTGGCAAAGAAGCTCAGACATTTATGGCTTATGCATTGCTTCAGTTGACAAATGGTCTGGTTTAGCAAGATAAACCTATTGCAGTAAGAAATAACGGGCTGTTCTTTACAAGGCCGGGAAACAGACCCTTGAAAAGGGAAAATGGTGCATGGCTCTGCTAATTTTCAGAAGGGAGAAGGTCGGAGCAAAGCGCCAGGTGCCCATGCGAGGATCATGCTGCCAGGTAGACCAGTAACAGGCATCCTTATCCAGAGCATAGTGAAAATGATGTCAGTGCAGTTTTCAGCAGTGGTATAGTGGAAGTGTAGGCACTCATCAAGGCAGTCTCCATGGCTTTGGCCTGGAGGAGAGTCCAAGCATTCAGGCAGCTGCATTGATCCAGATCAACAAACCAGTTCTAGCACTTTTCGTCACCACCAGGAGCAGGTCTTTGGTAAAGCCAATGGGTCTTAATTGCCCTTTCAACTCAAGACCAAGCTACTCTGAAATATTTTGCATTATAATAGGAAACAACATATTGTTGCTGGGAAAATTACCACACACACACACACACACATGTGTGGTGATTTGCAGCTAAGTTCAGAAGGAACAAGTCATTCTGGGGGAGTTGGGCAGGGGGCAGAAGATCCCAGCTAATCAAACAGTGATGATGCTGCATCCTTGCATGGCCTGGGTCCACTATACCACTGGATTTCAGTAGAGCTGCACCGCTTCAGTAGGGCTGAACCACTTCTAGCCTAAGGTCTGCATTCAGTTTTGGAGAGGCTCTCGGGGGCAATGTTCCAGTGGTGGGTGGAGCTGAGGACAAAAGGGGAGGGGTCAAAATATCCAAAATAACAGCACAGTTTAGCTTCAAGCTCCTACTGCCAGCAATGAAGCCTTCAGAGAGGCATTTTAGCCTTTTAGAAGCGGGGGGACAGCAAAAGCTGGGAAACCACCAAATGATTGGTGGTCAAGGGAAATGGGAGGAGCCAGGGGAAGGGGTGTAGCCATTTGGGCCATCCCAGAGGGCTTGACTGGGACCCCAGGAGCTGCACAGTGTCTTTTGATTCATAGAGTTTAGGGATGCCAGACAAATCCACAACGGAACCAAATAAGTTCAGATTCTCACAAATCCAACTTGTGGATTCCACAGCAGACTGGCTTTTCCCCTGTCTGGTGGATTCCACAGACTTGCAGGCCATTTTTCTAACTTTCCCAAAGGTTGTGGTAGAAAAATTTGCAAAATAAATAACCCGGCCAAAAATGTGCATTTCCTCCGCAGGCTAAAGCACGAAAATGCACATTTGGGGGAATTTGCACATTTTCACATGTGTGCATTTCTGCAAATTTGGAAACAAAAAAAATATGAGAAGAAGGAGAAGAAGGAAAATCCCTTCCAAAATGGGCAAGCTGAAATCTGAATTTGAAGACTTTTTTGTGAACTTCTGAGTAGAGATTAGGGTTGTACGGATTCCCCACCATCTGTTCTGGTGGAGAATACGTGGGGGGGAGGCGATCTGTTCCTCCCCCCCGGAATCCTCGCGGAGTGGCCCCACTCTGCAAGGATTCCACAGAGCTGAGGGCCACTTACCTGAATCAACTGGAGCCCTTTGCCTCTGCACCGATCACCATTTAAAAAGACAAAATGGCGATCGGCAGGATGTGCCCATAGACATATATGCAAAATAGATCCGTGAATCTTGTGTATAAGTCTATGTGTCCATAGGCTTATACGCAAGATTCATAGCTGTATTTTGCATATAAGTCTATGGGCACATCCTGCCGATCGCCATTTTTTAAAATGGAGATCGGCGTGGAGGTGAAGGGTTCCCGGTGCAAACAAGCAGCTATGCCGTCCCACGTGGAATCCTCCAGGAGAGGATTCCAGCCTCATTTGAATCTGTGGAGGATTTCTCTAACAACCTTAGTAGAGATGCACCCCACCCCAATTTCACCACATCCCAGCAATCTGCTTCAAATTCACTCTTCAAATTCAGATTTCAGCTTGACCTTTTTGGAAGGGATTCTCCTTATCATCATCATCATCATTTCTTTTTGTTTCTCAGAATTCCTTTGGGAGATGTTGGCTGCAATTCTGAACCCACTTACAGGGGAGGAAGCCCCATTAAACCCAATGGGGCTTACTTCTGAGTAGAGTTGCAAAGGATTGCAATGCTCCCCATTTCTAGCTCCACCCCGCCCCTATTTCACTGCATCCCAGCAATCTTCTGCTCCCCACCCCATTTTTCCCCATGTGTGCACTTTTGCCTACTGCTTCCATCCCCCTCTCTTTCTCCCTTTCTCCTTCCCCCTGCAATGAGAAGGCAAGATCATTGCTGCAATCAAGCAATCAAGCTTGAAGTGATTTTACACAACAGAGAAACTACAGAACATCAAAGAAGCACAACTTTGCAATTGTGGTTTAAGAGAGCAATGGTAAAGTTAAAGCGTGCTTTAGGGTGAATTACGACAGTTAGCCTTTCACTGTGCGGGAGTGAGATATATTTCTTACTTCTGAGTAAACATGCACAGAAGGGGAGGGAATGTTAACAGTTGAAACCAGGCTCCACTCCCTGCCCCCACAGGCTGTTGTTGGTGAAACTGAAGTGCTTGCTTCGGGTTCACGATGGAGCAGCAATGCACTATTTCAATGTTGCACTTTTAAGGGGATTTTTTTTAAAGGTGCAGGCAGCCAAGCAGAGCACACCTATACTTTCAGGGGGATGGCCACCAGAGGTTAGTGGTGGCCATGGCAAAGTAAATACCATGAAGTAATTCAGAACTCCTGAATGGCCAGCTGCAAAATGGTGGAAACATCAGGGAAACACAGGGAGGGGAAACATTGGGGGAACACCCCTTGACCAGGTAAAAGAGACACCCCTGGGCCGGGCTATCATGCTGATGTAAATGCAGAGGGTTGGTACACACCTCAACAGAAGCACAGACAAGCCAAATTAAGGAAAATGGTCAGACTAAAAGTAGCCTCAGAAAAACCGTTTTTTTCCATGAAAATTTCTGGGATGGCTCCAAGATGGCCATGACACCATGTGCCCCAAACAACCTCCAAACACAGCCAACTTGCAGTAAATCGCTCATGGAGACACACACTCACACACACATGGGGTAGAGCTGGGATTTCAGCACAAGGAGGAGAGTGACCAATATATAGGTGCCCCCCAACTCACCAAACTTAAAAGAATCCAGTGTTTACATGCCCCAAGCCCAGCACCTCTCTAAGGATACTGGCATGTATAGAGATCAAGCACTCCTTTTTTCATATTGCTGGGATTTTAGCCCCATTCTCCCACATTCAAGTATCATAATCTAGTCCTGGGACTTCATTGGGTCTTGCAAGGATCCTGTGTCCAGCTCAGTTCTTATCACCTATAAATGTGGAAGGGATGCTGTGGGAATTGAGATTTGAATTCATCCTCTTTGACTTCATTGGGTCTTGTAAGAGCCTTGTATCCAGCTCAGTTCTTGTCATTCAGCAATATGGAAAGGATACTATGGGAATTTAGATCTGGATTTGCCGATTTGGTCATCTTCATAGATGACACAATAGACCATGATATTATAGAATATACTACCAATACGGATGGGTGAGAATTTTGCTGGGTTTGAGGTTTTGGTAAGAATTTACCAAAATTCATACATTTCTTCCTAAGTGGGGCAATTTAGGCATTCCTCCTAAACTGAGTTTTTAAAAATGCAGGAGAATATAAAGCTCACTGGGTGACGTTGGGCCAGTCCCTATCTCTTGGCCTTACCTACGTCACTGGACTCTTGTGAGAATGAAGCGGAGAAAACAACAATGTATGCCACCTTGCACTCATTGGAGGAGGCCCTTGGAGAAAAGGTGGGATATGTACTAAATAGTACTAAACAGATAATAGTACTAAATTGGATGCTTACTTGGCTGCTCATCTACATGGGGAGTACCCTATTTGCACTACCTTTCATTCAGTAGGATGTACATTTGTATATGCACTGCATCCACATCTGTATTTGGCTGCAGATGCACATTTGAGTGGGCTTTGCCCTTAACATTCTGGATTTGGATCCCTACATATTCAGTCATGGTTATGGGGCTGAATACCCCTTTTTTTCTGACTGGTGCCTCGTCTGTAATGTATATATATATATAGCAGGCAGATATAACCTGATCCTCTCTGTGCTGGGAATAGCTGTATACCTGTTGAATTTGGTTGGTGCAGATGGCTGAAAATTTCATTTCGTTTTTGATCAGGATTTACCAGTTTTGTAAATTTCTTGATAGATGGGACAGAAAGAACTTGAGATTTCAGTGTCTAGGGAATGAATGTGGGAGAAAAGTGAAACTGACAAATTCATCCCTTCCTAACTATCAGATCATGAGACAGATACGCTTTTGGTGGCATGGTGATGGCACATCATAGCCTTTTCAAAGGTGGAGGGTCCTCAACTGGAAATAATTAGTGGCTCTTGTAATATGTTCCTGTGTGGACTTGATGCATGCTGAAAGGGAGAGACTGGGGGAGAACAGCAGGAGATGCCCACACCATCCTGAATGGCTTGGAAGTTTCTTGTGTAAAGGCATAGTGGAAGGGTGCAGAATCCTCAGCATCTTTCGCCTCGTTGACTCTGTCACCTATATTATTTTCGAGTGGGGTAAACAACATGGCAAAGTAAATTTCCCGCTGATTCCCCTCTTTCACCTCTGCCTTTTCCTTCCCTCCTATATTCTCCATTCAAGCCGCTGAGCGCTCTGTGACATTTAGCGGAGGAGGGTCGAGCTCCATCTCTTTACCATTAAGCCCTGCCATCCTTCAAGGCGCACGCTGCTCTCTCCACATGCCCTGTGTGCAGCCCATGTCACAGGAGGAGCGACAGAACATGCTCTCATGCCCTCCTCCACCAAAGCTCTGGAAAGAAAAGAAATCCTACAGACATTTAACTAATGGGAAAAGTACAAAAGTAAAGGAAGAAAGGGGAGAAATTAAGAAGAAAGGGACCAAGGCAAAGCTCTGTGAAGCAGCAGAAGAGAGATACAGATAGATACCTGATATTATACTGCCACCTCGTGGCAATAAAATGCATAGTGGAGATCAAACCAGCCACAATGAGCAGATGTTAATTAAACAAACATCCATGTACCTGGAGGAAATGTAGTCATCACGTACAGGTAGAATGGAAGAGACATGTCCCCTGTCATAGTACTCTTGCCATTAACTTGCAGGTTCTTTCCTTTTTATATATCAGAGCTTAAGAAATATATTCTGTTTTGCTTCTTAGACCCTAGTTACACATAAATATTTTCAGTTTTGCTTTCCTGGAGTTTTGGGGGTTGGGGTTTTTTGTTTATTTCAGGGCACAGTCCTATGGCCACTGCACAGGCAGCTGCTAGACAAATGTAGGGTGGCCAGAATACAAAGGAGAAGATCCCCTCCACATTCCACCCACCCTGCATTGGATAGGCGGTCACCTCTGAGTTCAGAGGCAGCCATCTATCCTGATAGGATTGCTCCCTCCAAGTTTGAAAATAAAATTATGTCTTTTAAAAGTAAGGAGCAAACAGTTTAATTTAAAAGAGAGAAACTGCATGGGTAATGTATCAACAATGGCACCAGCAATCAATGCTGTATGTTGAATATCTTGCATGCCAGTGACAGTACAATCAATTGATGGATAAGTTAAAATCCTTTGCAACCTGCTTCAAAGACAGCATTGCCCCAATCTGTATGCAGAATGATCTGCATACAGAAGCAAATGTCTTTGCTCAAATCAGCTTCTGATTCAGGAACTATGGGCAACGGAAGCCAATGGGGCATAATAGTTAGCCTAGTGTTTAGACTGGAGATTGGCAGGTTCAAATCCCCACGTGACCTTGCTGTCCCTACCTCTTGACCTTACGTACCTCTCTGAGTTGTCATGAGAATGAAATGGAGGGAAGAACCATGTATGCCATCTTGAACTCATTGGAGGAAAGGTGGGATATGGGTGCAAATAATAAAACTAAATTGGACACATACTCAGATACACATCGTAATGGTGAGTAGTCTATTTGAACTGCATTTCTGTCAGTGTCAGCACATTTGTGTTTGGAATCAGGAGTACATTTGAATGTGCATCTAAACATATATCCTATTGAAATTAATATACAGTGGAGTCAGGTGATCTACACTTGGGAGCACATCTCAAATACATTTTGGTGTTACATCCATTGCTTTGCTTTTATGCACAGATCTCCTTCTGCATAGGTAGCAACATCACTGCGTCCATCAACAGAAAATCTAAATCTATGGATCACAATGCAAAGAAACCAGTACAACTGAAACACTTGGAAGAAAGCAGAGAAGGACTGTGTTGTTCTGACAATGCAGACGTAATATAAACTGAACTTTTGTTTTGTTTGAGTTCTTGTACTCATCATTTCTTGCCCAACTCGTATGACATCATTTCTCCAATCTGCCCAGCAGTGGAAAATAGAAGGTACTTGAAGAAAAACTAGGCTTTTCCCAGGGTTTAAAACAAAAACAAAAACAGGAAGTGTATATTCTAACATATCAGCAAATCTTCATGTATTTGACATGTGCAGCTATTGCCATGTTCCTTGGAGAATTTGAGATTTAGTTAGTTAGTTAGTTAGTTAGTTAGTTAGTTAGTTAGTTAGTTTAGCTAGCTATCTAGCTAGCTAGCTAGCTAGCTAGCTAGTTAGCTAGTTAGTTAGTTAGTTAGTTAGTTAGTTAGTTTAAAAAGGCTCAAAGAGACATCTTTAATTGGATCATCCCTTCTTGGGCAACGAATATGCAAGCTTTCAAGGTACATCTGTTCACCTTACCAAGTCAGGGCTGGCCTTCTACTAGGCAATGCCATGCAGCCGCTGTAAATGGCACTTGCTTGAAGGAAGGGAACAGTGGCACGGTGTTCCATGTGGCCTCCTCTGCATCCCCTGTTCTAGCCTGCTGCCCTCAGGTGCAGTGGAAGATGCTGACCCAATGCAAGTGTCCATGCAGCTGCCAGTCTGGGAAGGGAACCATCTTGTCCTTCACCTCAGGCAGCAAAGTGTCTTGGGCTGTCCCTGTAACTCATGGAAAAATCAGCTAATTCTCACTGATATATGCAGCAACTGTTACTTTCTAATGCATATATTTAGTTCTGTAAGATCACAAAACAATTGACACCTCAAATATGCATCGACCAGAACTAGAAAGGTGGGGGCAGCGGAGAGCAGTGCTGCAAGCTGAATTTACGGCAAAAGGATTGATGGCATAACTCATAATCCACATTCAGCACATTGCCTCAATGAGGTTATCAATTTTCATTCCAGGCATATCTTTTAAAGCCTGCGGTTCAGGTTATCTTTTAAGGCAAGCATCAAGATGTCAGAAACGAAATGGGACTGCTGGCAGAAATGCTCTTCTGCAGAAGACGAGGAGGGTAATGCTACTCAATACATGCACAGGGATGTAAAGAGCAGGTTGCAGAATGAAAGCCAAACAGAACCGTTCCCACCCTGCCTTTCTGGAATCCCTTCCAGACTTTGCATAGGGCAATCTAGCAAGTCCCTGCAGGCCCCTTGGTGCCCAAGCACAGCTAAGCTCCAGCTCCTGCTCAGAGCAGCCTGTCCGTGTGGGAATCCAAGGATGAGCAGGCTTCTGGGCCATCTTAGGCAAATCACAGAATGACCTTGCTTGCGGTGAAGTGCCAGAGAGGGTGGAGGCACAGCTGTAGTGGTGGCAGGGAGAGAGGCAGGAGGGTTCTGTCTGCTTCCTCTGGGGAGCAATTCTGCAACTCAGTGGAGGCTGGTGGTAGCTCCAATGTCAGTCAGGCAGTGAATCTGCTCCAGATTTCGGTCAGAGCCAGTCAGAACTCTAAAGGAGCTAGCCAAGGTTAGAGTTCTGACTGAAACCTGGAGTGGATTCACCACCCCACGGACATAGGAGCCACCAGGCTCAACTGTTGCAACTTGTTCTCCACATGTGGAGAGGAGACAGATCACACCACACCCAATCTATACTATCAGCAGATCTTGTTTTTAGTGTGCATTGTTGAATTTTTTGAGTGGATATGTTGGTATCTCCTGTTCTGGAAGGTCCTATTTTTTCGTTGATGTATAAGAATTGCTGGTGACTGCCAAACCCGTTCATAGAATCTTAGAATAGTAGGGTTGGAAGAGGCCTATAAGACCATTGAGTCCAACCCCCTGCTCAATGCAGGAATCCAAGTCAGAGCATCCCCGACAGATGGCTGTCCAGCCTCATCTTGAATGCCTCCAGTGTGGGAGAGCCTACCACCTCCCTAGGTCATGAGTTCCATTGTTGTATTGCTCTAACAGTCAGGAAGTTTTTCCTGATGTTCAGCCGGAATCTGGCTTCCTGTAACTTGAGCCCATTATTCCGTGTCCTGCATTCTTGGATAATAAAGAAGAGATCCTGGCCTTCCTTTCTGTGACAACCTTTCAAGAACTTGAAGAGTGCTATCAGATCTCCCCTCAGTCTTCTCTTCTCAAGGCTAAATATGCCCAGATCTTTCAGTCTCTCTTCATAGGGCTTTGTTTCCAGTCCCCTGATCATCTTTGTTGCCCTCCTCTGAACCCTCTCCAGCTTGTCTGCATCCTTCTTAAAGTGTGGTGCCCAGAACTGGACACAGTACTCAAGATGAGGCCTAACCAGTGCTGAGTAGAGGGGAACTAGTACTTCCCGGGATCTGGAAGCTATGCTTCTATTAATGCAACCCAAAAGACATTTGCCTTTTTTGCAGCTGTATCACATTTTGGCTCATATTCAGCTTGTGATCGACAACAATTCCAAGATCCTTCTCACTTGTACTGTTGTTGAGCCACGTATCCCCCATCTTGTAACTGTGCATTTGGTTTCTTTTTCCTAGCTGCAGAACTTGGCATTTATTCCTATTGAATGTCATTCTGTTGTTTTCTGCCCAGCGCTCCAGTCTGTCAAGATCACTTTGAATTTTGTTTCTGTCTTCCAAAGTATCAGCTATCCCAACCAATTTTGTGTCATCTGCAAATTTGATCAGCATTCCGTGCACCTCCTCCTCCAAGTAATTACTAAAAATGTTGAAGAGCACTGGACCCAGGACTGAGCCTTGCGGTACCCCGCTCATTACCTCTCTCCAGTTTGAGAAGATCCCATTGAGAAGCACTCTTTGAGTCCGATTCTGAAGCCAACTGTGGATCCACCTGATCGTTGTTTCATCTAGCCCACTTTGAGCTCATTTGCTCATCAGGATATCATGGGGCACTTTGCTGAAAAGCTTTTCTGAAGTCAAAGTATATTATGTTCACAGCATTCCCACAGTCCACAAGGACTCAACCGGGAACCACGCAGCACTGCATGATTCCCGTAACCACCCCCCTCCATCATTGCTGTAACCATCCTCCTGCCACTGCTGCGTGGTAATCCCACCAGCCCTCACGCTGCAAAATGCATGTGCTGGCTGCTTCATCCAGTACTATGCAACAGTGAGCATAGAGAAACTCCGTACCAGCGCATCGCCAAAAGTTCAGATGCTTTAGTCCACTGTCTCTATGGTCATGGCCTAGAAACCATTAGCAACCCATTCTAACCACCAAACGTAAGAGCCCACCAAACGTAACAGTAAGCCACCCTGTGGCCCCTTAACCCTGCTGCAGAGGGTGATTACCTGGGGTGGTTACGGAATCGCAGTCAGCAGGTTTTTCTCCCCCACATGACACACTAAGCCATCATGGTTTGCACAAATTCCCTGACCATTATGGCTTAGCATGACATCTGAACAGGCCCCCTGTGCGTTCAACCATGGTTTTGGTCCTGAGTTGCCACCTCTTTTTTTCTGACAAGCTCTTCATTTTTAACAGCTACATGGCATGCAGGTACAGTCTAATTCTTTCCATGCTAGGAAGAGTTGTACCTATTGAATTTGGCGAGTACAAACGGGGGGGGGGGAATTCATTTGGTTCTTGATAAAAAGTTACTAAAATTAATAAACATAAACAGGACTGAAAGCATTTAAGATTTTTTAAAAAGTCAAATGTGGGAGAAAGTGAAACTGACAGATTCATCCATTGTAGGGTTTGGTACCCAAAAGTGAAGTGGAACTGGAGGTTATTTGAACTTCTGGCTTTATCTGCCTTGAGACAGGAACATTTTCCTCTTTAGAAAAGAATCACAGATAACCCACCCAAGGGTGTGATTAAATGTAGTTGAAGCAAGCCATCACAGACATATCTGGGAATACAGCACTCCCTTCATTACATGTAAGTTAAGTTAAGCTTTAATGACAGTATTTTTTCCTCCAAGTATGAAGAGTTTGTGAAAAGCTTTGTAGAATCCTTTTGATGCTATGCATTTAAAATAATTGTTTCATCCTCGAGATCTCTCTCTCTCTCTCTCTCTCTCTCTCTCTCTCTCTCTCTGCCTTATATACATACTGAAAAAACAGAAATATTCATCTTTTGTACTAGTTTCAGTACCTTAACCAGCAACTGAGTGTTTTAAAATGCAAAATGGGCAGGCTTTAGGAAGAGGATGGCATTCCTGTGATGCCAAACATTTTTTTTTATGATGTGTCAAGCTGTTTGTGTTTTTGTATTGTACTTTGAGTTGCTTTACTAGGGATGTACGAAACTCTTACCTGGCTCTGCACCAGGCAATCCATGGTGGGGGGGAGGCATTCCGTCCCTCCCCTCAGAATCCTCCCCAGCCGGCTCCGCTCCGCAGCGACTCTGCGGAGCCATCACCTGGGGCCGCCCGCAGCCAGACATCCGGCTGCTGGGCCACACAGGGATGCAAATGGCTGCCGCTGTAGCTGCCGCCATTTGCGTCCGTGTCTTTAGCCGTGATAGGCTACATAAATATATACGTAGCCTATCACGGCTAAAGACACGGATGCAAATGGCGGCGGCTATGGCAGCTGCCATTTGCGTTCCTTCCTATTGCCGTGATAGGCTACGTATATATTTACGTAGCCTATCACGGCTAAAGACATGGACGCAAATGGCGGCGGCTACATCAGCTGCCATTTGCTTCCCTGTGTGGCCTCTTTGTGACTTCATGGACCAGCCCACGCCAGAGCTTCCTATGAATATATATTCATAAATATATACGTAGCCTATCATGGCTAAAGACACAGACGCAAATGGCAGTGGCTACACCATTTGCATCCCTGCCCTGAGCCGTGATAGGCTATGTAGATACTTACGTAGCCTATCACAGTTTGCCAGGGATGCAAATGGCGGCCAGCATAGCGGAGCTGCCACTGCGGCTGGAGCCACTGCTGCTGCTGCCGGAGCCACCGGAGCCGCTGCTGCTGCCGCCGGAGCCACAGCCAGGTAGGCTCTGTTTCATGGGGCTTTTGCGGGGTGGTGGGGCGGGTTGCTCCGTTCCGCCATGGATTTTTTTAAAAAAAATTAGGTTGCCACCTCAAGCTGATGGAGAGGCTTGATAGAAATAGTTTAAATGTTGAGTATCATGACATTTTAGTCTTTAAGAAAACCCTGAAACCACAAATTCATAAAATCATTACAACTGACAAGCCTGCCAGAGGCATAATTCACTCTATCGTCAATGCAACAGTTACAGGATCTTTCTATGATTGGGGTGGAAATTGTACATCTAATTGCCAGCTATTGCCTGCCAAATGACTTGTAATAACTCTCCCTTTGGAATGATGGAAACGGATGTGGCTTTTAAAAGTGTTCTTGGGTAATAAAAACTTCACATAATCTATTGCCCATTATTTTGCACTCTTTTTATGCATGACTGAGAAATCTATTTAATGGACCTTGGATAAGTAGGAGTCCTCGTAAGTGAAATGGGAGCAGCCTCATCCAAGGCACCCTTCTTGAAGTCCACGTTCTGTTTCAACAGAGAGTTTGGGTGCAGCTCTGAGCCATTCATGTTGCTGCAGTACAAGCTACGAGACTGGGGTGGTTCCTTCTAACAGGCCATTGGTTGCTGTAGGCCTGGGATGCCCATTTGCTTATGTGAAAGGACAGTCTAAGACTTGTCTAGCAGACGCATCTCCCCAAAGGGCCTCGCCTTCTAATGGGAGGAAACGCACATGCAAGCAAGGTATCACATGTGCGTTTGCAGCTGTACCCAGAAATAAAGTGGTGGGTTAAACAAGAGCTGCAACATTATTCATTGAATGGAGAGAAGATCTACAGGAGTGGAAATAGCACCTCGCATGTTTGTCTTGTCTGTTGGGGTGAATGCCACCTCAGCATGAAATCAGGGGCAGCACTTTGACTGACCCCACCCTCAGGTTACACCTTTAGAAGTTGAGATGTGCCCTCCTGAGTCCCATCCCCTCAAGTCCCACAACTCTAAGTGTGTGACTGTGTTGCCCCAGCTGTAGGCTTCGAACTCTTGATTTAGAGGTGCCAAGATAGTGATAAATCAGACTCAAAGGTTTACTTACAAGAAGTGCTTTGCTGGGTAACTTACAGCACACAGGTGTACCCAATGGTTCGATCAGACAGCTTCTCTGAAAAAAAAACACACGACGTGAGAGCCAGTGTGGTGTAGTGGCAAGAGTGTTGGACTAGGAGCTGGGAGATCTGGGTTCTAGTCCCCACTCGGCCATGGAAGCTCACTGGGTGACTTTGGGCCAGTCACAGACTCTCAGCCCAACCCACCTCGCAGGGTTGTTGTTGTGAGGATAAAATGGAGAGGAGGGGGATAATGTAAGCCACCTTGGGTTCCTTGCAAGAGGAAAAAAGGTGGGGTATAAATGCAATAAATAAATAAATAAATTCTCTGAACCCAGAGCCATGGGATACAATGGGTTTCATACAATACATGTTAGCAATAAGACAGCACAACACTAGCAAGCTCCCCGTAGCATCCATTCCCAGCATAGACTAACAACAGTACTTGGGTCTCAGCATAGCCACCTGCAGCTCAGCATAAATACATAGATTCACTTCTCAGGCACAGCCTGATAAGGCTTTCTACTCATTAGTAAGGAATGTGCTGAGAAAGCTGTTATTGGCCTTTTGACTCATCTGCACATGCTCAGAGGCTTACTAACAAGGGAATTGCACCAATAATGAACTTCAGCAAGCATTATGGATCTCTAGGCCCCTCTAACACTACAAATTTAGGGATGTACGAAAGTCACTTACCTGTTCGCGGATTATGTTTATGGTGGGGGGGAGGCGTTCCATCCCTCCCCCTGGAATCCTCGCCAGGGGGGAGGTGCTCCGTTCCTTCCCCCGGAATCCTCCGCGGCCGGCTGTGCTCCACGGCAGCTCCGGGGAGTAGCCGGCCAGGCCCAGTCAGGCCAGAGCTGTCCACAGCCGGATTTGCCATCTTAATCTATGTAAATATTTATGTAGACTATGACAGCAAAAATAAAGGGGAATGCAAATAGCGTAGCGGGCGCTATTTGCGTCCCTTTATGATTTCCCATTTTAGCCTACGTAAAGATTTACGTAGGCTAAAACGGGGAATCAAAAAGGGACGCAAATAGCGCCCGCTATGCTATTTGCGTTCCCCTTTATTTTTGCCGTCATAGTCTACGTAAATATTTACATAGACTAAGACGGGCAAAAATAAGGAATGCAAATGGCGGTGGCCGTAGCCGCCGCCGATTGCGTACGCGGTGTTTGTTTGTTTTTTAACCCAGCCAGCCATGATAGGCTATGTAAAGATTTATGTAGCCTATCACGTCGTGTGTGTTTTTAAAACCTAGCCATGATAGGCTACGTAAATCTTTATGTAGCCTATCACATCTTTTTTTTTCTTCTTTTTTTTTACAAGAGTGGAAATGGTGGCAGCAGCAGCCGGTCGGAAGACCAGCCAGCGCAGCCACCGCCACCGAAGCTGCCGCTGGAGCTGCTGCCGCCCGGAAGATCCGCCCCAGGTGTGTCTCGTCCTTGGGGGGATCTGCGGGGGGGCGGGGGGCAGGCCGTTCTGCCACGGAGTTCAGGGGGCCGAATGCACTGGCATTCGGCCTCACCGAGATCCGTGGCGGAATTCTCTGCCATCCCTTCAAATGATTTGGCTACGCTCCTGGGGCCAATACAGTGACCCATTCAGACCTCAAAGGGGTCCCTTTCCCTACCCCGGGTCCAACGACCCTAGTCACAGAAATCCTCTTTCACCTTAAGGCACCTCTGGGTGCTCACCGATAACTGGCTATATGCACACATATAGCTATATACTATATGCACAGTTCCTGGACTGGAGTTTTTAACAGTGATATTTACTCCTCTCCCCAGTGGGAGCAAGCCACAGGAGGAGGAATTGCATTTGTGGCTGGCCCCCAAATGAAGCAGTCACGCAAGGCCAGAATGGATGGATACACAGAGGCCCACTTCTCAGCCTTTGCACTTGCTATTTCATTGGCACCTCTCACCCTGGGGTAGTTGCAATATGGGTGATGTTATTTACACTGGGTCAAATAGGATCCCTCCCCGAAGTGGCCTGGGTTTCTTTTTCCTAGTCCATACTGAAATACCAGGGGCAGTGGGCTTTCAGATGGGTATGGTACTGTTCAATCGGTACGGATTAATCATAACAGCAGCAGGCAATGTGAGTAAAGGACTTTGGGACTGAGTTATCAGCAAGCATCCAGAGGTACAATTCCTCCTGCTGTAGCTTGCTTCCAGTGTGGAGGGGAGTAAATATCAGACTTTCCACTGTTAAAAACTCCAACCCAGGAGTTGGGCTGTATGTGCATAGATCCAAGTCAGATTCTCCTAAATAGTCTTAGCTGTGGTGATGGCCATCAGCTTAGATGGTTTTAAAAGGGGATTCACATTAGACAAATTCATGGCAGATACATCTATCAGTGGCTACAGAAAAGCTATTGCTTTCATGTCCAGCTTGTGGGCTTTCCGTAGGCACCAGGTTTGCCACTGTGGGGAAAGGATGCTGGACTAGATGCACCATTCAGCTCCTGGATAAATAAATAAAAAACCCTATTAATGTGTTCTCTTCTCACACACAGTTCCATTCATGTGAGGGGAAAGAGAGGGATCACACTTTCTGGCCATGCCCCCTCTATCGCATCCCCATCACTGGCCACATCACCCTCCACATACTGGAGGGGAGACTGCTTGCAGCAGCATGCCTGCTGTGCTCTTGTAGCCTCTCCGCACTATTTAAAACCCTGATCATGCAGGGTTCTAAACCACTGGGATGGGAGTGGGAACCTTTATGAGTACAGGCTTCCTGCTACAACCATTCGCCTCTCCAGCAGGGTGATGCGGACAGAGGGGGCAGACTGGAATCATGTGAGGGACAAATTCATAAATAAAGCTTAAGGCTACTGTAAATATTAGAGTTCAATACTTCATTTGGAAGTAAACATGAAATTAGGGCTCAATCCTATGCATGTTTAGATGGGGGGGGGAGTCCTACAATTCCCAGAATTCCCCAGCCAGCCATATTGACTAGGGAATTCTGGGAGTTGAATGACTTTTTCCTGTCTAAACACGCATAAATTGCACCCTTAATGGTCTCCAGAATTGAAGGAGAAGGTATTCAGGGCCTATGCCAACTGAATTGAAAAGTCACCATTCATTTTGCCATGGAGATCTAGAAATGTGACTTCCTTCTTTCTAACGTGCCATTCCAATCTCACATTTTTTTCTCAGTATACCAATTTCAACATGTGAACATTTTTTTCTTGCTTAATGGCTGTTGGTTTCTGCCTGCAGGTGTAGCAAATATATGTAATGAATTTAGGGACCAAAGAATCCAATCCATGTCAGTTTTACACATGTTCAGTCATGAGTCCATCATCCTGTTTCTGCATTCATGTGCAATTTCCCCTGAAATGTGCATATCTGTATGCAATTTTCCATAAAATATGCATTTTTGGATGCAGTTTTGGCAATCAGAACTGCATTGCAAAATTAAGGGAGGTGCGCAATCCAAATGATAATTATGTTCCAATCTGCATAGTAAGCTGGGAAATATGAATTAGGCTGGATTACTTTAAAAATACAGACCAAACTAGATTCTCTTTCATACCTAGCAATGATGAGCTGAGCTGACGTGTCCACTAACAGAGCATTCCTATACTTGTCTACTCAGAAGTTAACTTCATTGAGTTCAATGGAACTCCCAGGTAGGTGTGTATAGGGTCACAGTCCAAGGGTGCATCACACCATCTAAGACCCAGAGACAGTGTCCTTGTTCTCTCCCTTGGCTACCTTTAATGTTGATTGTCTCTCTTCACAATGATCTCTCTTACCTCCTTACATCATTTTTCTGGAACAACCTGTAAACAAATTTGTAGGAATCCCAAGATTCTGAATTGATTTCCTGGTGTGATTCTCATTCTTCTGGCTTCATTTGACAGATGAGCTAGAAGAAACTACATACTGAGCAAAGAGAACACACTGGTGATGAATCGTAAGACAGCTGCATCATTGGAGAACAAAGGGAAGCCAAGCAGCACAGAAGTGCGATGGAAGGGAGGAGGAAGGCAAAAAGACAGCTCAATTTCCCCCATCTGGGAATTCAGAAAGGTGTTATTGATTTCTGGCTTACTTTTCACACCCCATTGCCCATAGACCAGTTACCCAGAGAAGTATTTAAGGGGCAAAGGAGTGTGTCCCACTGGTCAATGGGGCTTATTGGGGCATAGCTAATTATGGAGGGTTGTGCCCTTGGAAAGAATAATGGGAATCTGAACGTGTGCCTCAGAGCTCACACCACCATTTACATATCAGTCACAGGTCTAGCCTGATTAAGAAAGGGTATAAAGAATTAATTATATTTGAACTAGATACAATCTAGGTGCATTATCTCTGAAACAAATCTATTATTCACATTCACTACATTTCACAATGCTTAAGCCTCATAAGAATTTCCTAGAGACAAAATACTGAAGAAAACTATAACTTACATGATATTCCTGCACTGGACATTTGAGAAAGCAGTGCTGGGAGGCAGATCATAAAGTGTGTGTGTGTGTGCGTGCGCGTATGAGAGAGAGAGAGAGAGAGAGATGCAGAGAATATAGATAATGCCAGATGAAGAAAGGAAGGTAAAGGTGGAATCTCAAGGAAAAAAAGGCACAGAAAACAAGAAAGGTGCAACACAACTCCATTTTAACAGGAGAAGCAATTAGGTAGAAATCAGAACTTGAGCTCCGAGGAAAATGTTAGATGAGTACTTAATGCTGGGTGTAATCCAGGTTCCTCTGCATATGTGGAGAGCAGACTGCAAAGGGACTCTTCATAGGACTGCATTATAACTAGGATTTTGTTCGGTCCACATGTGGATGCAAACTGACCTGATTCATAATGCCGGCATTCATGTACAGCTTGGAATGTAGTTATCCACCCGATCCTGTGCTTCTTCAAATGTCATGATGCAGTTTTCAGCTTTTTAAACCATGTACTGAGATGTATATAATAATGCATTTTTATTTTTATTTTTTAATCTGTTAATAAACTTTTTATTTGCAATGCAATGGTAACAACAACAAACAAACCATACCGGGGGGTGGGGGGAATCATTATCATGAAACATATCAATATAAAGTCATCATTACCTGTGGAGGGGAGGAAGAAAAAGAAAAAAGGAGGGGGGAAGGATTAACATTTCCATCTCAAATAGGTATGTATGTATGTATGTATGTATGTGGAGATCGTTACCTTGTCATGGTGCTGGAGCTTGAGCACCTCAATGATGTCATGAGCTAAACCGTGAAGGGACACCCAAGACGGGAAGGTCATGGCAGAGAGGTCAGACTAAATACGATCCCTGGGGAAGGAAACGGCAACCCACCCCAGTATTCTTGCCATGAAAACTAAATGGATCAGTACAACCAGAGATATGTCGGTATACCATCGGAAGATGGGACACCCAGGTCGGAAGATGGTCAAAATGCTACTGGGGAGGAACAGAGGATAAGTTCAACTAGCCCCAGATGTGGTGACGCAGCTAGCTCAAAGCCGAAAGGACGGCTAGCAGCCGATGGTGCTGGTGGTGAACGACGAATCCGATGTTCTAAAGATCAACACACCATAGGAACCTGGAATGTAAGATCTATGAGCCAGGGCAAATTGGATGTGGTTATTGGGGAGATGTCAAGATTAAATATAGACATTTTGGGTGTCAGTGAACTGAAATGGACTGGAATGGGCCACTTCACATCAAATGACCACCAGATCTACTACTGTGGACAAGAGGACCACAGAAGAAATGGAGTAGCCTTCATAATTAATAATAAAGTGGCTAAAGCAGTGCTTGGATACAATCCAAAAATGACAGAATGATCTCAATTCGAATTCAGAGTAAGCCATTTAACATCACAGTGATCCAAATATATGCCCCAACCACAGATGCTGAAGAAGCAGAAGTAGATCAGTTCTATGAGGATCTGCAGCACCTACTGGATAGTACGCCAAACAAAGATGTTATTTTCATTACAGGAGACTGGAATGCTAAGGTGGGTAGCCAAACGACACCTGGAATTACAGGCAAGCATGGTCTGGGAGAACAAAATGAAGCAGGACATAGGCTGATAGAATTTTGCCAAGACAACTCACTGTGCATAACAAACACTTTCTTCCAACAACCTAAGAGATGACTTTATACATGGACTTCACCAGACGGTCGACAACGAAATCAGATTGACTACATCCTTTGTAGCCAAAGGTGGCGGACATCTATGCAGTTGGTAAAAACAAGACCTGGAGCTGATTGTAGTTCAGATCACGAACTTCTTATTGCACAATTTAGAATCAGACTAAAGAGAATAGGGAAGACCCACAGATCAGTTAGATATGAGCTCACAGATATTCCTAATGAATATGCAGTGGAGGTGAAGAATAGATTTAAGGGACTAGATTTAGTAGATAGGGTCCCGGAAGAACTATGGACAAAAGTTTGCAACATTGTTCAGGAGGCGGCAACAAAAAACATCCCAAAGAAAAAGAAAAGCAAGAAGGCAAGACTGCTGTCTGCTGAGACACTGGAAGCAGCCCAAGAAAGAAGGAGAGCAAAAGGCAACAGTGATAGGGGGAGATATGCCCAATTAAATGCAAAATTCCAGAGGTTAGCCAGAAGAGATCAGGAATTATTTTTAAACAAGCAATGTGCAGAAGCAGAAGAAGATAATAGAATAGGAAGGACAAGAGACCTCTTCCAGAAAATTAGAAACATCGGAGGTAAATTCCAGGCAAAAATGGGTATGATCAAAAACAAAGATGGCAAGGACCTAACAGAAGCAGAAGAGATCAAGAAAAGGTGGCAAGAATATACAGAAGATCTGTATAGGAAGGATAATAATATCGGGGATAGATTTGATGGTGTGGTTAGTGAGCTAGAGCCAGACATCCTGAAGAGTGAGGTTGAATGGGCCTTAAGAAGCATTGCTAATAACAAGGCAGCAGGAGATGACGGTATCCCAACTGAACTGTTTAAAATCTTGCAAGATGATGCTGTCAAGGTGATGCATGCCATATGCCAGCAAATTTGGAAAACACAAGAATGGCCAACAGATTGGAAAAAATCAATTTATATCCCCATACCAAAAAAGGGAAGCACCAAAGAATGTTCAAACTATCAAACGGTGGCACTTATTTCACATGCCAGTAAGGTAATGCTCAAGATCTTGCAAGGTAGACTCCAGCAATTCATGGAATGAGAATTGCCAGATGTACAAGATGGGTTTCGAAAAGGCAGAGGAACTAGAGACCAAATTGCCAATATCCGCTGGATAATGGAGAAAGCCAGTGAGTTTCAGAAAAACATCTATTTCTGTTTTATTGACCATTCTAAAGCCTTTGACTGTGTGGATCATCACAAATTGTGGCAAGTTCTTGGTGGTATGGGGATACCAAGTCATCTTGTCTGCCTCCTGAGGAATCTGTATAACGACCAAGTAGCAATGGTAAGAACAGACCACGGAACAACGGAGTGGTTTAAGATTGGGAAAGGAGTACGGCAGGGTTGTATACTCTCACCCTACCTATTCAACCTGTATGCAGAACACATCATGCGACGTGCTGGGCTTGATGAAGCCAAGGCTGGAGTTAAAATCGCTGGAAGAAACGTTAACAATCTCAGATAAGCGGATGATACCACTTTGCTGGCTGAAAGCGAGGAGGAGCTGAGGAACCTCATGATGAAGGTGAAAGAAGAAAGTGCAAAAGCCGGGTTGCAGTTAAACCTCAAAAAAACCAAGATTATGGCAACCAGCTTGATTGATAACTGGCAAATAGAGGGAGAAAATGTGGAGGCAGTGACAGACTTTGTCTTTCTAGGCGCAAAGATTACTGCAGATGCTGACTGCAGCCAGGAAATCAGAAGACGTTTACTTCTTGGGAGGACAGCAATGACAAATCTTGATAAAATAGTGAAGAGCAGAGACATCACACTGACAACAAAGGTTCGCATAGTTCAAGCAATGGTATTCCCCATAGTAACCTGTGGCTGTGAGAGCTGGACCATAAGGAAAGCTGAGCGAAGGCAAATAGATGCTTTTGAACTGTGGTGCTGGAGGAAAATTCTGAGAGTGCCTTGGACTGCAAGAAGATCAATCCAGTCCATACTCCAGGAAATAAAGCCAGACTGCTCACTTGGGGGAATGATATTAAAGGCTAAACTGAAGTACTTTGGCCACATAATGAGAAGACAGGATACCCTGGAGAAGATGCTGATGCTAGGGAAAGTGGAAGGCAAAAGGAAGAGGGGCCGACCAAGGTCAAGATGGATGGATGATATTCTGGAGGTGACGGACTCGACCTTGGGGGAGCTGGGGGTGGCGACAGCCGACAGGAAACTCTGGCGTGGGCTGGTCCATGAAGTCACGAAGAGTCGGAAGCGACTGACAGAATAAACAACAACAACAAAATGTATGTATGTATGTAATCCATATATCTAAATAAGCATCCATATGGTTGTAGGAGATAAGCTCAAGTGTAGCAAGAGGAAAAAGATCTTCAGTCCATTGAGTGATATGTGGTGGGTGGGTGTTTTTTCTTCCAAGCTTGGAGTATAAGGGCGCAATCCTATGTGGATTGCCAGCAGCTTCCGAACTCAGACACTGCCAAGTATTAGGGATGTACGAAAGTCCCTTATCTTACCTGAACCCAAAGCTTGATTCGCGGTGGGGGGGAGGCGCTTCGTCCCTCCCCCTGAAATTCTGGCTGGGGGGGAGGCACCCCGTCCCTCCCCCGCAAAATTCTGGCTTGGGGGGAGGCGCCCCGTCCCTCCAGTCACGAATCCTCCTGTTCTGCCGGGACACAAATGGCGGCGGCCGTAGCCACTGCCGTTTGCGTCCCTGCAGTCAGCCGTGATAGGCTACGTAAATGTTTACGTAGCCTATCACGGCTGAGTGGGGGGGGAAATGCGTGTACGCAAATGGCGGCGCCCATGGGCACAGCCATTTGCGTACGCGCGGTTGTTGTTGTTTTTTTCCACTCAGCCGTGATAGGCTACGTAAACATTTACGTAGCCTATCACAGTGTTTTTTAAAAATCTAGCCGTGATAGGCTACATAAATCTTTACGTAGCCTATCACGTTTGTGTTTGTTTTTTTACTTGGAAATGGCGGTGGTGGCAGCCGGTCGGAAGACCGGCCACCACAGCCGCCACCGCCGAACCGCCGCTGAATGGCCGCCAGAG
Organism: Heloderma suspectum; assembly: GCF_057233095.1. Taxonomy (NCBI): domain Eukaryota; kingdom Metazoa; phylum Chordata; class Lepidosauria; order Squamata; family Helodermatidae; genus Heloderma; species Heloderma suspectum. The sequence goes on along the minus strand of NC_139460.1, from coordinate 52,258,908 downwards.
CCGCCGCCGCCACCAGGGACATTCACACAAGGTAAGTCCCGTCCCGGGGGGGGCGGGGGGGCAGACCGTTTCTCCACCAATTTCGGGGGGATCATCCCCGAGATTCGTGGAGAAATTCTCTGACATCCCTACCAAGTATCCAATGCAGGGTGGGAGGACAGTGGAGATGATCTTTGTCTATGTGCTCCAGCCACCCTGCATTTCTGCTAGATGGGTGATTTTGCCCATCTAGCAGCAGTTCCTCGGGGGGGAGAAAGAGGCTAGGGTGGTCATGGGAAATGGTGTATCACAGCCACCTCAGTCTCCTCCCCTCCTCTGGGAACACCCCCTTTTCCCCATCTCTGCACTCGGTTTTCCAAATGAAGGGACGTAGCTGGTGCAGTTCTGTCTATGCCACCTACGAGGAAGAGGGTGTGGGGAGTGCAGTTTCCTGGCTCCAGTGGGATCCCTATCTCTGACCTTGGACCAAGGAAACTGAGCTATCCTATACTTCCACACACACACCAGATGCTGTCTGGATAACATAGGATTGCTTCCTCCATCTCTTTGCAACTGTAAAGGCTCTCAATATCCACTTTTCCTGACAATCTGTTAATCCCAGCATCATAGGGATGTAGTTTAAAATGCTCATACATCCTCTAATATCACAGACTTTTCAAGAACAAAATGTATACAATTTATACAATGAGTCAACCAAAAAGGAACCACTACAGGACATGCCCACATTATATGTCTCAATGAGGCATTGTCATTAGTTCACCAGCATCTGGCAGAGCTAGCCAGCTTCTTCTTAGGAAGCTTCTATGGAGTCCAATATACACAAAATATCATTTTTTGTTGAATCAATCTCAATTTTAAATCTATAGAAATAGTACATATGGAAGCCAAGGCAATTTTCAATTGGTTGAATCATATAGAGCATGCCAATTCCTTATTCCATTCATCTCTGACCTTCTGAACATCTACTCTACTACATCCTAGAGGACTTTTATAGACAACTATTGTGGACTTAGCTTTCTGTAAGGAACCAATTCATTCCTTCAACAGTGCAGGAGGTGTTGAAGCACTCATCACTGAAGGGCTGTATATAGACTCCAACAAATGCTGAAGCTGAATATGCTGCCAACTAGTTGTTGTTGTTGTTCCGTCATTAAGTCATGTCAACTCTTCGTGACCCCATGGACCATAGCACGCCAGGCCTTCCTGTCCTCCGCTCTCTCCCAGAGTGCGCAAGTTTATATTCATTGCATCGGTGATGCTATCTAGCCATCTCATCTTCTGCCGTCCCCTTCTCCTTTTGCCTTCAATCTTTCCCAGCATCAGGGTCTTTTCCTCTTCGCATTAGGTGGCCAAAATATTTGAGCTTCAACTTCAGTATCTGTCCTTCCAGTGAGCAGTCAGGGTTGATTTCCTTTACGAAATTATATCTAATCCACAATACTGAAAATGGTACGGATTCATTGTCCAAACCTATTAGCTGATCTGAAGTATAAATTCCATTGTCAGCCCATTCTCCACATAAAAGGTTGTCCCTCTGTTTTCAAAACTGGGTTCTCCCATAAGGTTAGTTTAGCATGAGAATATGGATCAAACTGCAGCTGGTGAGCCATTGTGTTCCCAGTCTCTCTCACTGCTAAGATAGTTGGTGAAGCCATTCCTTTCTTCTTAATATACCTAGAACATAATGCCATTCAGCCAGAAAAGGTACCAAATAATCTGACTCCAAAACAACACATGGAGGAGTATTAAGGACAATGATGTTTTCAGATCATCAATATGGATTAACAAATAAGCTTTATGATACAAACTAAGATTTGGAACATTAAATCCTCCCTCTTTCATTCACAACTGCATCTTCTTCAATGAAAAAGAGGGAGAAGAACCGCCCTCCCCAAAACAAACTTCCAAAAATACTACATAATGTTTTTGAATATATGTTTGAGGATTATATAATGGAGTACTATGTAATACATAATGCATTTTTCTGAGAAAATTGTATAAACTGCATATACCAATGTGCATTTTAGGATAAAATGCGTATGAATTTTTGTTCAGGTTTTTTTAAGATCCCACAGAACAATGTGGGAAAAGGACAGAACTGACTTATGAATGAACATATGAGAACTGACATGGACACAAAATGGTTGGATCTATCCTTCCCCTTCAGATGCTTTGGACAATACATCCCACCATCCCTGCCCATTGGCCATGCAGGCTGAGGCTGATGGGAATTGGAGACCAAAACATCTGGAGGGCACCAGGATGGGAAAGGCTGGTCTAATCTGTCCCTAATGAAAACCTGTCTTCCCTCTACCATGCTGCCCCATGGTGAGCAGAGCATTGCTCTGCCAGGAGCACTATGACATACCTGCCCATTCACAGCAAGCTGTTTAAGTACCAGCCATTGGTTACATTTGGGCAGGTTTGGTAATAGGATACCATTTCAGATATAATCATAAGACCTCCTCTTTCCATATAGCTAAATCAGGAAATGGAAGATGCTTTGGAAGTACACCAGTGAGGTTCAATGGTGGGGGGCATAAATGGCCCTCAGACCTCCCACAGTACCCACCCCTGGTCTAGGACCCTGACTCTAGGTCCTATGAGTTTGACAGCAAAACAAGGCCACCCAAAAATAAGGTACTGATTTCAGCAGGAATATATTTCAGAGACACAGCAGTATATGAGGCTGAAATCGTATGCTCATTTAAATTAATAGGACTTATTTTTGAATGCACATGCATAGGATTGCACTTAGGGATATTTGAAAATTTAGTTTCAGTTCTCAAATCACTCCGAAGTGCCCTGTTCACAATCCTGAATGTGAATGCAAACAGGGGCTCTTTTTCTTCAAATATGTTCACAAATTGCCGGACTCGCCTTCACGTTCGCAGAATGTGGGCTTGAAAAGTGCACAACTTTCTCAAAATGCACAACTTTCTCAAAATGTGCACATTCTGAAGCAACCATGCTTTAGTCTATGGGGAACATTTGCACAATTTTGGAAATTGTGCAGATTTGGGAATTGTTTCTGCAAGTTTCACATTCTATAACTGTCCATTTTGTGCAATTTTCCTGTTTGTGCAAAACAAACATCTATCACAAACATGAGTGCAAATCAAGGAGACATGAGCAAGATGCTGATGTTTGGAGAGTCTTGGCTCAAACATTGCTTGTTCATTCTTCCCTAATGGCAGTGTTATTTTATAAATTAAATCAAAAGAGTATTTAAAAAAGAACACTATCAGACAAAAAAGGCATAAGAAAGACTTGTACTCAACGTTCCTTCGGGCCCTGCAAAATTTTGAGAGGTGTTATTTGGAACACACATACACACAAAAGGAAAATGAAAAGGGATAAATTTGGCTTCCTTGAGCCCCTAACACTTCACAGTAATTTGGAGGTGTTGGGGGTTGCACACCATGATGTCCAAAAATCCCTCTTCCCACATATACAGGAGGAGGTATTGGGGGCAGGAGACATCCTTTCCACTCTCCAGATGCCTCTCTTCTCACTGCCTACCCTCTAAATGAAGCTTTCAGGTTTTGTGCTAGCACTTTTTAGCACAGAGAAAGTCTGGAAATAGGCTTTCCTGTCTTCTCCCCTCACCTCACCTCCTGAAACCTCCCACGCCACCACCACCATAGCAAGTCACAAACAGACTACAGGAATTCTGTTCCAGCCTGGCTGATGTCTGGAGCAGGATAACCCCTGTTAGGGACTGGGGGAAGTTTTTGTTACTGGCCCTGTCACTTGTATATTCTCTCCATAACCAGCATGAAGGGTACTACTCTCACAAGGAGAGGGTTGGTGTCATGTGCTACACACTTGCAGTGAATGGCCAGCCTGAGGAGGGCCAGAAGGGCCAGCCCTACCATTAGGCAGCAGATGTTGGAGGGCAGGGAGCAGTGGTAAGGTGTTGGAGGACAGAGCTGTGTGTGGTTTGCAGCCTGCCCAGTGCCCCCAAAGCTAGCCTGCTCCCCTCAGATACTGTGAAGGATGCTATCCTGTCACAAGCATTGACATAAGATTCAACTGCCAGTCCAGTCGGCTTCTGGAGGTGGAATTGTGGGGTGTGGTATCTTGTCCACCTGAGGAAGCAAAATGTCAACCTGGCCCTCAGAGGGCAGGCAGATCCATGTTGTGACCCTGTATACATGCAGACTACCAGAATGACATGCGATCTGTCCACAAGGAGGAGGCAAGCCTGCTACTCTGGTAATGTGAGACTCTGCTCAGTGCCTTGGATCCAGGCTAAGTCATGCTTAGAGTGAACCCTTTGAAATCAATGGGACTTGCATTCATCATGACTAACCTGTCACATTGATTTCAATGGTTTACTTTAAGCATTACTAAGAGTTGCATCCCGAACCTGTCTCCACAAGAGTGAGGGCTCCTCTCACAGTCCTTCTCTCCAATTTTTCGGAATCCCTCTCCTGCCACACACAGTCCACAGCTCACCCCATTCAGCAGGGACTCCTGATTCCTGGTGTAGCATTTTCAGGATGCTGGAGGTGTTGTCATGGGGAAGAAGGTGCAGGGAGGTCCACTTCCATCAGTCCAGTTGATCCAGCATAAATCTGGATCCAACCCCAAGTCTGAATCCAACCCCTTGTCCCTGGCTGTTGGCCTCCTTTCTTAGCAGTTACGAACAAGGAACAAGTCTATTGTGGGGCTAGGTAGTGAGAAGGCTCATTACAAAGGAAGGCAGGGGGTCACTTGTATTCTGCTTTTGGAGTGACTGCTTGCCTTACTCTTCAAAGAGTCCATGTCTTGCTGAGGAACGCTATTTTGAAAGAGTACCAGGTTGAGAATCACCATGCAAGATTTGAAAAGTATTCTTCCTTATGCACCTGCCTTAAATAATCCTGTGGTTGCTTATTTGCTCATCATGAATAACTGATGTTTCAGGATTATTATTATTATTATTATTATTATTATTAAAGAAAACTAATAGCCATGCAGAAATATAATTAATTTCTCCTGAGGGGTACATTATTTCCTACATATCCTACCTGATATTTCAACTTGCTTTAAAAATATGTTATTCTACTTTTCCTCTCAGTTTTGGCACTGCGTTGCCAAAGATTCTGAATCATCAGGATTAATCAGAACCCTGGAGGACAGCCAGGTGTAACAAATAATAAGCAAGGAGCTTTTGGTTTTCTTCCAGACCTGTTGGGATGTGTAACTCAAGTTTATTGGTGTGAAAAAAAGCTAATCAAGAAAAAAAACAGGGAAAAAACAATCATTCTGTGTACCTTTATGCAGGCTACAGTGATCACCACTGGACCAAACTGTGCACTTGTGTGCCTGATTAGCTGCCTGAAGAGTATTAAAGAGATGTTATTTCTTTTCTCACTCAGCATCATGCAGTCATTGGTAGGGATGCCCGTATTTTGTGAAATCCATCCTGCGCATGTTTCATGGATTACGGGGTGTCATTTGTTCCAGCATCCGTTCAAAGATGGAGTCAAATTTTTATTTTTATTTTATGCGGAAAAATGCACAAATAATTCCATAAGAGGGTTCTCAGCAATGTATGTAATTTACATTAGTGTGAAACATGTACAGTATTGTCTCCCATTCCATTTAACTTTTACCTGCATATATTTTCCAGAAGGGGTTATTGTTGTTGTTGTTGTTCAGTCGTTCAGTCGTGTCTGACTCTTCATGACCACATGGACCATAGCACGCCAGGCCTTCCTGTCTTCCGCTGACTCCCGGAGGGTGCTCAAGTCCATATTCATTACATTGGTGATGCTATCTAGCCATCTCATCCTCTGCCATCCCCTTCTCCTTTTGCCTTCAATCTTTCCCAGCATCAAGGTCTTTTCCAGTGACTTTTCTCTTCGCATTAGGTGGACAAAATATTTGAGCTTCAGCTTCAGTATCTGTCCTTCCGATGAGCAGTCAGGGTTGATTTCCTTTAGGATTGACTGATTTGACCTTCTTGCAGTCCAGGGGACTCGTAAGAGCCTTCTCCAGCACCACAGTTCGAAAGCATTGATTCTTCGGCACTCAGCCTTCCTTATAGTCCAGCTCTCACAGCCATACGTTGCTACTTTTTCAATACGTTGAAAACCATAGCTTTGATTATATGAACCTTTGTCGGCAAAGTGATGTCTCTGCTTCTTACTATGCTGTCTAGGTTTGCCATAGCTTTCCTCCCAAGGAGCAAGCGTCTTTTAATTTCATGGCTACAGTCACCATCTGCGGTGATCTTGGAGCCCAAGAAAATAAAATCTGTCACGGCTTCCATTTCTTCCCCTTCCATATGCCAGGAAGTGATGGGGCCAGATGCTATGATCTTCCTTTTTTTAATGTTGAGTTTTAAACCAGCTTTTGCACTCTCCTCTTTCACCCTCAACAAGTGACTCTTTAGATCCTCTTCACTTTCTGCCATTAGTGTGGTATCATCTGCGTATCTGAGGTTGTTGATAATTCTCCCAGCAATCTTAATTCCGACCTGTGATTCATCCAACCCGGCTTTTCTCATGATGTACTCTGCATATAAGTTAAATAAGCAGGGTGACAATATACAGCCTTGTCATACCTTTCCCAATTTTGAACCAATCCGTTGTTCCATGTCCGGTTCTTACTGTTGCTTCTTGACCCTTGTACAGGTTTCCCAGTAGACAGGTAAGGTGGTCTGGTACTCCCAACTCTTTAAGAATTTGCCACAGTTTGTTGTGATCCTCACAATCAAAGGCTTTAGCATAGTCAATGAAGCAGAAATAGATGTTTCTCTGGAATTCTCTTGCTTTCTCCATGATCCAGCAAATGTTGGTGATTTGATCTCTAGTTCCTCTGCCTCTTCGAAACCCAGTTTGTACTTCTGGTAGTTCTCGGTTCGCATACTGCTGAAGCCTATCTTGTAGGATTTTGAGCATCACCTTGCTGGCATGTGAAATGAGCACAATTGTACAGTAGTTTGAACACTCTTTGGCATTGCCCTTCTTTGGAACTGGAATGTAAACTGACCTTTTCCAGGCTTGTGGCCACTGTTGAGTGTTCCAAATTTGTTGGCATATTGAGTGCAGCACTTTAACAGCATCATCTTTTAGGATTTTAAATAGCTCAGCTGGAATACTGTCATCTCTGCTAGCTTTGTTGTTAGTAATGCTTCCTAAGGCCCACTTGACTTCACTCTCGAGGATCTCCGGCTCAAGTTCCGTAACCGCACTATCATGGCTATGAGAGACATTAAGATCTTTCCTGTATAGTTCTTCTGTGTATTCTTTCCACCTCTTCTGAATCTCATCTGCTTCTGTGAGGTCCCTGCCTTCTTTGTCCTTTATCATGCCCGTCTTTGCGCAAAACGTTCCCTTCAGATCTCCGATTTTCTTGAAAAGATCTTTAGTCTTTCCCATTCTATTGTTTTCCTCGATTTCTTTGCATTGTTCATTGATGAAGGCCTTCTTGTCTCTCCTTGCTATTCTCTGGAACTCTGCATTCAGTTGGATATATCTTCCCCTTTCTCCCTTGCTTTTCGCTTCCCTTCTTTCCTCAGCTACTTGTAAAGCCTCATCAGTAGGGATGTACGAAAGTCACTTACCTTTTCCCAGATTCTGTTCTTTGTGGGGGGGAGGCGTTCCATCCATCCCCCCAGAATCCTCGACAGGGGGGAGGCAATCCGGTCCTCCACCCCGGAATCCTCGACGGCCGGCTGTGCTCCATGGCGGCTCCGCGGAGCAGCAGGCCAGGCCCAGGCCAGGGCCGTCCGCAGCCAGATTTCCGGCCATGGAGGGCTCTGGGTAAAAAAAAAAACACTCCGCCCTTTATGTTCCTTATTTTTTCCCGTCTTAGTCTATGTAAATATTTACATAGACTAAGACAAAGAAAAGAAAGGGGAACGCAAATAGCGTACAGGGCGCTATTTGCGTTCCCCTTTCTTGTCTTCGTCTTAGTCTATGTAAATATTTACATAGACTAAGACGGCCAAAAATAAGGAACGCAAATGGCGGCGGCCGTAACCAACGCCATTTGCGTACATGTTTGTGTGTTTTTTTTTACCCAGACATGATAGGCTACGTAGGTCTTTCCGTAGCTTATCATGTCTATGGGGGGGGGGACACACAGACTGCAAATGGAGGCAGCAGCAGCCAGTCAGAAGACCAGCCACTGCCACCGCCGCCGACGAAGCCGCCGCTGGAGCCGCCACCGTCTGAAACGTCTGCCCCAGGTAAATCTCATCCCGGGGGGGATCCGCAGGGGGCGGGGGGTGGCAGGCCGTTCCGCCACAGAGTTCGGGGGGCCGAATGCACTGGCATTCGGCCTCACCGAGATCCGTCGCGGAATTCTCTGACATTCCTCATCAGACAGCCACTTTGCTTTCTTGCAATTCTTTTTCTTTGGGATGGATTTCGTTGTTGCCCCCTGAACAATGTTATGGACCTCCGTCCATAGTTCCTCAGGCACTCTGTCTATCAGGTCTAATCCCTGAAATCTATTCCTCACCTCCACTGTGTATTCATAAGGGATATGATTTAGGTCATACCTGAATGGTTTAGTGGTTTTCCCTACGTTCTTCAATTTTACCTGAAATTTTGCAAGGAGCAGCTCATGATCTGAGCCACAGTCAGCTCCAGGGCTTGTTTTTACTGACTGTATAGAGCTTCTCCATCTTTGGCTGCAAAGGACATAACCAATCTGATTTCGATATTGACCATCTGGTGATGTCCATGTGTAGAGTCGACTCTTGTGCTGTTGGGAAAGAGTGTTTGCTATGATCAGCGTGTTATTAGCCTTTGTCCTGCTTCATTTTGTATACCAAGGCCATGCTTGCCTGTTATTCCGGTGATTTCTTGACTTTCTGCTTTGGCATTCCAATCCCCTATGATGAAGAGGACATTTTTTTTGGTGTTAGTTCTAGATAGGGGTGGACGAAAGTCACTTACCTGTCCTCGAAGCTTGTTCGCGGTGGGGGGGAGGCGCTTCGCTGCTCCCCCCGCGAAGTTCAGGCCGGGGGGGAGGCTTCCCACCTCGCCCGGCCAAAATTCAGGCCGGGGAGGAGGCGCCTCGCCTCGCCTGGCTGCGAACTCCAAAGTTAAAAAAAAAACAAAACGCCCCCGTGATAGGCTACGTGACGATTAACGTAGCCTATCACGGCTAGATCTGCAAAGTCAGCCGTGATAGGCTACATTAATCATCACGTAGCCTATCACGGGTGACTTTAAAAAAAAAGTGCGTACGCAAATGGCGGCACCCATAGGGAGCCGCCATTCGCGTTCCTTATTTGGTCACTGTAGTCTACGTAAAGATTTATGTAGACTACGGTGAAAATAAGGGCAACGCAAATAGCGTTGCCCTTATTTTCGCCGTAGTCTACGTAAATCTTTACGTAGACTACAGCGACCAAATAAGGAATGCGAATGGCGGCTCCCTATGGGGGCCGCCATTATCCATACGTGCTTTTTTTTTTTTTTAAGTCACCCGTGATAGGCTACATGATGATTTACGTAGCCTATCACGGCTGACTTTGCAGATCTAGCCGTGATAGGCTACGTTAATTGTCACGTAGCCTATCACGGGGGCGTTTTTTTTTCTTTTATTGGAATGGCGGGGGCGGCAGCCGGTTGAAAGACTGGCTGCCGCTCCCGCCCCGGACGAACACCCACCGAACCGCTGGCCGGACCCGCCTCCGGAAGGGACATTCGGCAAAGGTAAGTCCCGTCCCGGGGAGGGTGCGGGGGGCAGGGGGTGCGGAGAATTTCTCCCTGAAACTTGTTCGGGGGGCCGAACACGTTGGCGCTCGGCCCCCCGAAGTTTCGGGGAGAAATTCTCCGCCATCCCTAGTTCTAGAAGGTGTTAGGTCTTCATAGACCAGATCAACCTCAGCTTCTTCGGCCTCAGTGGTTGGGGCATAGACTTGAATTACTGTGATGTTGAATGGTTTGCCTTGGATTCGTACTGAGATCATTCTGTCGTTTTTGAGATTGTACCCCAGTACTGCTTTTCCCATACTTTTGTTGACTATGAGTGCTACTCCATTTCTTCTAAGGGATTCTTGCCCACAGTAGTAGATATGATGGTCACCTGAATTAAATTCGCCCATGCCTGTCCATTTTAGTTTGCTGATTCCCAAGATGTCGATGTTCAATCTTGCCATCTCATGTTTGACCACCTCCAGCTTACCTTGATTCATTGATCTGACATTCCAGGTTCCTAAACGATATTGTTCTTTACAGCATCGGATTTTCTTTTCACCACCAGACACATCCACAGCTGAGTGTCCTTTCGGCTTTGGCCCAGCCGCTTCACTCTTTCTGGCACTACTTGGAAATTCCCTCTGCCCTTCCCCAGTAGTATATTGGACACCTTTCGACCTGAGGGGCTCATCTTCCGGCGTCATATCTTTTAGCCTTGTGATAAGTTCCATGGGGTTTTCTTGGCAAGAATACTGGAGTGGGTTGCCATTTCCTTCTCCGGTGGACCACATTTTGTCAGAACTCTCCGCCATGACCTGTCCGTCTTGGGTGTACCTGCACGGCATAGCTTATGGCTTCACTGAGTTATGCAAGCCCCTTCTCCACAACAAGGCAGTGATCCATGAAGGGGATAGACTATGGACAGGGGTTTTATTCATACATAAATGCACTGTTGTTGTTATTATTTTAAAAAAGCACCTTGACATTCTGGTCAATCTTGTTATACATTTTATTGCTTTGTGTGACCCTAAATTCATTGCTAGAAAAGTGATGGCTTACTGGCCTTTATTGCTGAGGTAATTAACAAAAATGTAGAAATGTTCAAGCCTGTATAACCTGTCCCAAACCTAGCTGGATATAATGTTGAGGAAGAAAACATTCTGGTTGTATAACCTTCCCTGTTAAACAGGGTTGTAGTCCTGAGCATATTTACTGGAAGTAATTTGCATTGGATCTTAAGGTAAGTTAATTTAGGGCACAATCCTATGCATGTTTAGGCAGAAGAAAGTCCCACAGCTCTGGGAGTTGTAGGACTTTTTTTTTGCCTAAACAAACATGCATAGGTTTGTTCCCTTAGGAAAATTCACAGGAGGAAGTTTCTCCCACCCCCCTTCCTCCCTCCTGCAGCCATTTGCATCTCCCTAAGCCTCTCCAGAGGGTTGAGGGCCCCTTGAACAGGGTGGGATGGGGCATGGGTGGCAGCTTGGGCAGGGGACAATCTCTTAGAATTATATGGATCGCAACCTGATTTTGGATAACTACCTTTGGGACATTCTGGAATAATGAATGAGTATCGTTATGTCACTTTTCTATAGTTCCTTTTTTATATTTTACTCAGTGATATTTGGATTCTTTCATGCTGAAAACACATCCAAAATAATTGAATGCTCCCATTTTCAGAAAATGAAATATTTTGTCCTGCATTTTATGACCTCAGTTTATTCTACCAATCCTGGGGAAGATTATACATTGTGAAAAATGGTTTGGTAAAGGCCTTCAGCAACATAAACAATGGCATTCTCATCACAGGTACATAATAAAAAAAGTATTGCGTTTGTCAGATTACATTCATGAAACAAAAAGGCAGCACTCAGTCATCTGTTTTGTACCAAGAAGTCAGCACATAAAATTTTCTGGAGGGATGTGCATTTTAGCTCAGGTTAAATTAATGGTCTGCATTTTTATGCCAACTTACCTAATTTTGCACTTTTGAAACAATACATGAACCAAAACTCAGTTATCCTTTGAAATTCTCACTCCCTCAGGTTTTGAAATGCAGTTTCCCAATTTCAAAATGTGTGCAAAATATGTATATTAGGGGCAGTGCACACAAAAATGTGTATATTAATAAAAAATAATGTTAAAATGCAATATATTAAGACAATTGCTATGTTAGGCAAAGTTGCAAAGAATACATTTATTGGGGGAAATATACACGTGAATGTGTACATGCAAATTTTAAGTTTTTTCCCCAGTGTTTGTGATCAATTAAGCTTAAGACTGGAGAAACTGAGAAACTGAAAGAAAGCAAAATTGACAGATTCACCCATCCCTACTACATATAAACAGTTTTCTTAACCTTCCGATTGCACTTGAACAATTCCAACTTGTAGTCTTTTGTGTACAGTTGAAACACTTTCCAGGAACTTAATCTTCTTGTTTTGATGGCTACAAACTCTTCCTCTCTTGTTTTCTCTCCTTCTGTGTTGTTGTCTCACTCCTCCTCCATCATATGAAAAACTCTATGCCAAAACGAACACTTGTTTGGGGGTTTGGGTGCATTTCTCCTAGTACATCCATGTTCGTAGGCAATTTTGCCTAATATACACATTTTTGCAAGCAATTTTTCTAATATAATGCATTTTGAACATTAATTTTAGCAATATATTTATATGTGTGTGCTTCCCCTAATATACACATGTTTGTATGCACTTACATATGCATTTTTGCATGCATCTTTTGATTGGAGAACTCCACTGCAAATTTTGAAATATAACTGAGTTTCAATTTGCCTTCTTGTTAGAAAGTGTAAAATTAGATAAGTTTGGATTAAAAATGTGAACCAAACAAATTTCTCCCCCCCCCCTCCTTATCCACTTTGTTGGAATTGTTAAATTTCTTTTTGCCTGCTGATAATCCCTCCACAGAAACTTCCGTTTCCTGATTCAGCTATAGGGAAGAAGGAAATCTTGCAATAACATCTGAAATTGCATCATATTACCAAGCCTGCTTAAATGTAACCAATGGCTGGTGCTAAAACAGCTTAAACAGCCTTCATAAATAGTTTAGAAATGAGGAAGTCATGACAAATAATTTGCCAAGGGTCCCTCTAGTGCTGGGGGCTAGACAGATGTTTTCCAGAACTTTTGTTGTTTGGCAATACTTTCAGAGCTGGATTTAGCAGCAGCCAGCAGGTGACCCTGGCCATGATGCTAGGCTTGGGGAACATTGGGCTAGGAGTGCATCGGGGTGAGGGTGGAGCTCCTAGGGACTATTGTTCAAGTATCCACACAACCGCTAAAACCAATAGTACAAACAAAACTTCTTAAGAGAAATAAGAGCAACATTTAATCTTAAGAGCAACATCTAAGAGCTCGAAGATGAAAACTCACTGGAAAAGACCCTGATGCTGGGAAAGATCGAAGGCAAAAGGAGAAGGGGTCCATCTGAGGATGAGATGGCTAGATAGCATCACCGATGCAATGAATATGAAGTTGAGCACACTCCGGGAGAGAGCGGAGGACTGGAAGGCCTGGCGTGCATGCTATGGTCCATGGAATCACGAAGAGTCAGACACGACTTAACAACTTAACGACTGAACAACAACAATCTTAAGAGCAACATCTAATCTTAAGAGCAACACCTAATCTTAAGAGCAACACCTAATCTTAAGAGCAACATCTAAAAGTAATAGCTGTTGGGGGCTATTGGTCAAGTATTGCAAGTTACTGTTAAAACCACTTGTACGGTTGACAACATTGACTGGTGTGGCCAGCATTGGGTTAATAGAATCATAGAATTCTAGCATTGGAAGGGGTCTATACGACCATCAAGTCCAACTCCCTTCTCAATGCAGGAATCCAAGTCAAAGCAACCCTGACAGATGGCTGTCCAGCCTCATCTTGAATGCCTCCAGTGTGGTAGAGCCCACCACCTCCCTGAATAATTGGTTCCATGGTTGTATTGCTCTAACAGTCAGGAGGTTTTTCGTGATGTTCAGCTGGAATCTGGCTTCCTGTAACTTGAGCCCATTATTCTGTGTCCTGCACTCCGGGATGATCAAGAAGAGATTCTGGCCTTCCTCTCTGTGACAACCTTTTTGTTTGTGTTGTTTTTAATTTGCCAAAATTTGTATAAATTTACAAAGTATTATATCATGGACAAATTGTGCCTCAAAATTGTGAAATGTGCTATGAAGGCAGGAAAAATAAGTGTGCAGAACAACTTTGGGATACTTTATTGAGTGGGAGCACCAAAGATGCTCCTCTCCTGGGGCATCATTTGGTCTAGGGCAGAGGTGAGGAACCTCAGGCTTGGGGCCAAACCTGGCCCTCCTAGGGTTTCAGTCCAGCCCTTTGGGGTTTCCCAGACAGCCATGCCCCCCTCCCTTTCCCCCCAACCACCAGTCATCTGGTGGTTTCCCTACTTTTGTGCAGCTCCTTCTCTGTTCTAAAAGGTTGAAATGTCTCTCCTATGGCTCAGCTACTGGCAGTAGGAGTTTTTAACTAAAATATGCTGGTATTTTGGCCTCACTCATTTTCTCTCCACCCCTTCCATTTTGCCTTCGACACCACCTACCATTGGAATGTGCTCCCTGAAGCTTCTCCAAAATGCAGTTCGGCCTGTAGGCTGAAAGAGGTTCAACACCTATGGTCTAAGGTCAGTCCTGCATACTTTGGAGATATATTAGTCTTCTCTTGTGACTGACGTTCTGTGGGAAACCCTAGCAGAGACTCAGCAGTTACTTGTCCCCAGCCTCCAGAATGTTCTGCTCTTCAGAGAATTCTTAATTCAAGTATATCAAGAGCAATGGAAATGTGGAGACTATTGCCTCAGCTTCCATTGGGCCTTCTGCAAGTACAGCTCAGCTACAAGTTGCTGTTAGAAATTTTGGGGGTATTCTTGACTTAAAACAAAACAAACAAACAAACAAAACAAACAGCCTGTACAGATCATCTCTTTAAGCCCAGTTCAGTCTTGGGTAGGGATGTCAGAGAAATCCGCTGTGGATTCAAATGAGGCTGGATTCTTTGGAATCTGGCCTCAGGAATCCGCAGCAGATCGGGACCACTTACCTCCACTCCAGGAGGACTGGAGGTGGAACAGCACTCAGCTGCTTCTTCCAGCCAGAGCCGTTCACCTCCTCCCTGTCCCTGCCGATTGCCTTTTTTAAAAAGTCTTTAAAAAAAGGGCAATCGGGAGGATGTGCCCATAGACTTATACGCAAAATAGAGCTGTGAATCTTGTGTATAAGCCTATGGACACATAGACTTATACACAAGATTTGCATATAAGTCTATAGGCACATCCTCCCGATCGCCTTTTTTTTTTTAAAGACTTTTTTTAAAGGCAATCGGCAGGGACAGGAAGGAGGCGAGCAGCTCTGGCTGGCAGGAGGGAAGGTAAGCGCCCCCAAGCCAGTTACCCCCCCCCCTGGAGTCCAAGCGGAGCAGAGCCACTCTGGAGGATTCTGAGGTGGAGGAAAGGATTGCCTCTCCCCCCACGGATTCCCCATCGGAAGAGACGGTGGGGAATCCGTACACCCCTAGTCTTGGGTAGTCACATGTTGACTAATTGTCTTGATTCATTCCATTATAAATGCCTTTGTTAATTTCATTATCTTCTTGGAAGTCAAGGAGGGAGGAGGAGCATTGCCATGTCTCTGTTCCACGGACTGCATCTGTCACTGCAGTTCCTGGGGCTGCCCTTTGCAAAAATTAGACTTAGCATGGCAAGATGCCTTTAATGCGGATGCCTCAGTGAATGAATAGCTTTGGGGCTGCATGGATGAGCTAAAGGACTGAGCCCTTGACTAGCAGCAGGGAGAAGAATTCTATTTGTTTTATATGAAAGGCCACCTCAATAACAGTAGCACAGCTATTGGGGAAAAAAATAAGGAAATGCATTTCTTCCCACAGTGTTTAAGTAAACTGGTGAAATTTCTGATTGAGTATTAGGGACCTAGGATTATTTCCAGACTTAGTCATGCTTAGATTAGACCCAGTGAAATTAATGGGATTTAAGTTAGTTATTAATGACTTAAGTCACATTATTTCAATGGGTCTACTCTAAGTATGACTAGGGCTGGATCTGACCCATAGTATTTTCTGTGAAGATCACACATATTTTCAGTCATCACCCATCATTTCCTAATGTCTTCACAACTGGCATGACATTTTTCTTTATTTAATTCCATTTAATCCACTGGTTGCCATTGGGAGGCTATGATATGGACATAGAACTCCATGCATGCAGGGGCTTCCCTGTTCTCTCCAACGAGCAGGCATCAAAGGGAGGGGGCATGGACCTATGAAATTTCTCTGCTAAGAAGAGAATAGGAAGCCCCTGCTAATTCACACAAATTTATTCAAGGAATATACACACATTTGTGTTGAGACATAGCCCCTCCTCCCCTTCATGGATCACTGCCTTGTTGTGGCAAAGGGGCTTGCATAACTCAGTGAAGCCATAAGGTATGCCATGCAGGGCCACCCAAGACGGACAGGTCATGGTGGACAGTTCTGACAAAATGTGGTCCACTGGAGAAGGAAATGGCAACCCACTCCAGTTTGCTTGCCAAGAAAACCCCATGGAACGTATCACAAGGCTAAAAGATATGATGCCGGAAGATGAGCCCCTCAGGTTGGAAGGTGTCCAATATGCTACTGAGGAAGAGCAGAGGGAATTTCCAAGTAGTGCCAGAAAGAGTGAAGTGGCTGGTCCAAAGCCGAAAGGATGTGTCTGGTGGTGAAAAGAAAGTCCGATGCTGTAAAGAACAGTATTGTTTAGGAACCTGGAATGTCAGATCAATGAATCAAGGTAAGCTGGAGGTGGTCAAACATGAGATGGCAAAATTGAACATCGACATCTTGGGAATCAGCGAACTAAAATGGACAAGCATGGGCGGATTTAATTCAGGTGACCATTATATCTACTACTGTGGGCAAGAATCCCTTAGAAGAAATGGAGTAGCACTCATAGTCAACAAAAGGGTGGGAAAAGCAGTACTGGGGTACAATCTCAAAAACGACAGAACGATCTCAGTACGAATCAAATGCAAACCATTCAACATCACAGTAATTCAAGTCTATGCCCCAACCACTGAGGCTGAACAAGCTGAGGTTGATTGGTTCTATGAAGACCTACAACACCTTCTAGAACTAACACCAAAAAAAGATGTCCTCTTCATCATAGGGGATTGGAATGCTAAAGTAGGAAGTCAAGAAATCACTGGGATAACAGGCAAGCATGGTCTTGGTGTACAAAATGAAGCAGGACAAAAGCTAATAGAGTTTTGCCAAGAGAACACGCTGATCATAGCAAACACTCTTTTCCAACAGCACAAGAGGCGACTCTACACATGGACATCACCAGATGGTCAATATCGAAATCAGATTGATTATGTCCTTTGCAGCCAAAGATGGAGAAGCTCTATACAGTCAGTCAAAACAAGACCTGGAGCTGACTGTGGCTCAGATCATGAGCTGCTTCTTGCAAATTTTCGGCTGAAATTGAAGAACATAGGGAAAACCACTAAACCATTCAGGTATGACCTAAATCATATCCCTTATGAATATACAGTGGAGGTGACTAATAGATTTAAGGGATTAGACCTGATAGACAGAGTGCCTGAGGAACTATGGACAGAGGTCCGTAACATTGTTGAGGAGGCAGCAACCAAATCCATCCCAAAGAAAAAGAAATGCAAGAAAGCAAAGTGGCTGTCTGATGAGGCTTTACAATTAGCTGAGGAAAGAAGGGAAGCAAAAAGCAAGGGAGAAAGGGGAAGAGATACCCAACTGAATGCAGAGTTCCAGAGAATAGCAAGGAGAGACAAGAAGGCCTTCTTAAATGAACAATGCAAAGAAATCGAGGAAAACTAGGGATGTCAGAGAATTTTGCCATGGATCTCGTGAGGCCGAATGCCAGTGCATTCGGCCCCCCAAACTCCGTGGCAGAACGGCCTGCCACCCCCCCCGCCCCCCGTGGATCCCCCCTGGGACGAGACTTACCTGGGGCAGATTTTCCGGATGGTGGCGGCTCCAGCGGCGGCTTTGGTGCAGGCGGCGGCGGCTGGTCTTCCGAACGGCTGCTGCCACCGCCGCCACCACCATTTGCAGTCTATTTTTTTTCCCCCATTTGTGAAAGGCTACATAAAGACTTACATAGCCTATCACGTCTGGCTTTTAAAAAAAAAAGAAAAAAAGCGTACGCAAATAGCGGCGGCTACGGCCGTCGCCATTTGCATTCCTTATTTTTGGCCATCTTAGTCTACATAAATATTTACGTAGACTAAGACGGCGAAAATAAGGGGAACGCAAATAGCGTAGCAGACGCTATTTGTGTTCCCCCTTATTTTCGCTGTCTTAGTCTACATAAATATTTATGTAGACTAAGACGGCCAAAAATAAGGAACACAAATGGTGGCGGCCATAGCCGCCGCCATTTTCATACACGTTTGTTTGTTTTTTAAGCCAGACATGATAGGCTACATAAGTCTTTATGTAGCCTATCACGGCTGACCAGAGGGACGCAAACAACGGTGGCTACGGCCGCCGCCATTTGCATCCCTGCTAGCCAGTGGCCAGATGTCCGGCTGCTGGCGGAGCCGGCTGACGGCTCCGCGGAATCCCCACGGAGCAGAGCCAGCTGGCCAGGATTCTGGGGGGAGGGACGGAGTGCCTCCCCCCCCCCAGCGGAACCCGGTGGAGCCAGGTAAGGGGAGTTTCGTACATCCCTAAGGAAAACAATAGAATGGGAAAGAGTAGAGATCTTTTCAAGAAAATCGGAGATCTCAAGGGAATGTTTTGTGCAAAGACGGGCATGATAAAGGACAAAGAAGGCAGGGACCTAACAGAAGCAGATGAGATTAAGAAGAGGTGGAAAGAATACACAGAAGAACTATACAGGAAAGATCTGAATGTCCCTGATAGCCATGATAGTGCGGTCACGGAACTTGAGCCGGACATCCTCGAGAGTGAAGTCAAGTGGGCCTTAGGAAGCATTACTCACAACAAAGCTAGCGGAGATGACAGTATTACAGCTGAGCTATTTAAAATCCTAAAAGATGATGCTGTTAAAGTGCTGCACTCAATATTTTGAGCAAGGTTATGCTCAAAATCCTACAAGCTAGGCTTCAGCAGTATGTGAACCGAGAACTACCGGAAGTACAAGCTGGGTTTCGAAGAGGCAGAGGAACTAGAGATCAAATCGCCAACGTTCGCTGGATCATGGAGAAAGCAAGAGAATTCCAGAAAAACATCTATTTCTGCTTCATTGACTATGCTAAAGCCTTTGATTGTATGGATCACAACAAACTGTGGAAAATTCTGAAAGAGATGGGGGTACCAGACCACCTTACCTGTCTCCTGAGAAACCTGTATGAGGGTCAAGAAGCAACAGTAAGAACCACACATGGAACAACCGATTGGTTCAAAATTGGGAAAGGAGTACGACAAGGCTGCATATTGTCGCCCTGCTTATTTAACTTATATGCAGAGTACATCATGAGAAACTCTGGGTTGGATGAATCACAGGTCAGGATTAAGATTGCTGGGAGAATTATCAACAACTTCAGCTACACAGAGGATACCACCATAATGGCAGAAAGCGAAGAGGATCTAAAGAGCCTCTTGTTGAGGGTAAAAGAGGAGAGTGCAAAAGCTGGTTTGAAACTCGACATTGAAAAAACTAGGGATGGCAGAGAATTCCGCTACGGATTCCAGTGAGGCCGGATTCTTTAGAATCTTTAGAATCTGGCTCCCCGGAATCCATGGCAGAACAGACTCCTGCCCCCCTTCCCCCCCACCGCGGAACCCCCCAGCACGGCACTTATCTGGGGTGGATGTGGCGGATGCGGAGGATGAGGCGGTGGCTCCGGCGGCAGCTGGTCTCCTGGCCGGCTGCAGCTGGGCTGCTGCCGCCACCATTGCCATCCTTGCAGACGTGATAGGCTATGTAAGAATTTACATAGCCTATCACGGCTAACCCCCCCCCAAAAAAAAAAAACACCAGCATATGCAAATGGCGGCTACGTAGATTTACGTAAATATTTACGTAGGCTAAAACGGGGAATCAAAAAGGGACGCAAATAGAGCCCGCTACGCTATTTGCGTTCCCCTTGATTTTCGCCGTCATAGTCTACGTAAATATTTACTTAGATTAAGAGGGCAAAAATAAGGAACACAAATGGCGGCGGCCGTAGCCACCGCCATTTGCATATGCGGTTGTTGCATATTTACGTAGCCTATCAAGTCGTGTTTTTTTTTTAAACCGAGTCATGATAGGCTATGTAAATCTTTACATAGCCTGTCACATCTTTCTTTCTTTTTCTTTCTTTCTTTCTTTTTTTTTTTACAAGAGTGGAAATGGCGGCGGCAGCAGCCAGTCAGAAGACTGGCCACCGCACCCGCCGCCGCACCCACCGCCGCCTGGAAGATCCTCCCCAGGTGAGTCTCGTCCCAGGGGGGATCCGCGGGGGGGGGTGGCAGGCCGTTCCGCCACAGAGTTCGGGGGGCTGAATGCACTGGCATTCAGCCTCACCATGATCCATGGCAGAATTCTCTGCCATCCCTAGATAAATCAGCGAAAAACAGGGAACGCAAATGGCGGCCGCCGTAGCCGCCACCATTTGCGTACGCTGGGTTTTTGGGGGGGGTGGAGGGTTAGCCATGATAGGCTATGTAAATTCTTACGTAGCCTATCATGGCTGCCTGGCTGGACGCAAATGGCGGCGGCTACGGAGGCTGCCATTTGCATCCGCAGCAGCCCGTCCGCGGCCAGAAATCCGGCTGTGGACGGCCCAGATCCGGCCGTCAAGGATTCTGGGGGGGAGGGACAGAGTGCCTCCCCCCCACACCGCAAAAGATTCCATGAAAAGGTAAGTGAGTTTCATACATCCCTAAAAAAAATACGAAGATCATGGCATCTGGCCCTATCACTTCCTGGCATATAGAAGGGGAAGAAATGGAAGCCGTGACAGATTTTATTTTCTTGGGCTCCAAGATCACCGCAGACGGTGACTGTAGCCATGAAATTAAAAGACGCTTGCTCCTTGGGAGGAAAGCTATGGCAAACCTAGACAGCATAGTAAGAAGCAGAAACATCACCTTGCTGACAAAGGTCCGTCTAATCAAAGCTATGGTTTTCCCAGTAGTAATGTATGGCTGTGAGAGCTGGACTATGAGGAAGGCTGAGCGCCGAAGAATTGATGCTTTCAAACTGTGGTGCTGGAGAAGGCTCCTCTCCAGTCCTCTCCCCTGGACTGCAAAGAGGTCAAATCAGTCAATCCTAATGGAAATCAACCCTGACTGCTCATTGGAAGGGCAGATACTGAAGCTGGAGCTCAAATATTTTGGCCACCTAATGCGAAGAGAAAACTTCCTGGAAAAGACCCTGATGATGCTGGGAAAGATTGAAGGCAAAAGGAGCAGGGGATGGCAGAGGGTGAGATGGCTAGATAGCATCACTGATGCAATGAATATGGACTTGAGCACACTCCGGGAGAGAGCGCAGGACAGGAAGGCCTGGCGTGCTATGGTCCATGGTGTCACGAAGAGTCGGACACGACTTAACGACTGAACAACAACAACAACAACTATAGTCTATACCTCTCTTCACAGATAAAATACTTGCTAAGTCTGGGATGAAACAGATCGTTTCTAGGATCTGATTCACACAGATTTGCTAATTGTGTTGACAGCAAGTTCAAACACACACATTTTTGCTGGCAATCAGTCAGATGTTTTGATTTTGAGAACAAAAGTTGGAAATAATTTTTACTGATGTTGAAAGTCCTGATGTGAAGGTGTTAACAAATTTGTGAAATCTGCTTTACTGGTATAATTACAGCTCCTGCAAGAAATGACTGAGTAGCAGATTTGTTATAATTTAAGAAATGAGAAAATAGTTAAAGCCTTCATACTAATTTCAGTCTATCATTTTCAGGTCCCTGGAAACTACTGCCAGATGTCAGCTTTCTCCTTGCACCAATTCCGCACACACACTGAGTCCTAAAAGAGTCTTGCTTGCCGTTGCATTGGATATTGATTCTTCTCATGGCACACAAAAACAGAAACCTTAACTATCACAAAGGCATTGTGGGATTTTAGATTCAGCTGCCAATTGGGGAGAAGGGGTCTGCCCCAAAATCACTCTAAGCTCTCTGGAAATTACAAAGTACCATGTAAAATGGCTTCAAACCCACGATTTGTTAGCAAACCTGCTTCTTCTTTTTAGCATGGAAGCTGTCAGGCTGCTGCAGAGCATTTTATATACTAGGAGTGTTTAAAGTACAGAGTCACATTGTAAGCTGGCCATACAGCAATATGAAACATATTGCACATGCCACATAAGGCTGCTTTTGCAGGATTTAATTTGGCTCTCTCCATCAAAGACAGCTTAGAAGCTATGTTCCATACAAAGGGCTTATAGTAATGCCATGGACTCCAAGAACAGGGCTGGGGTCAACACTCAGCATCCTTGGGCAACTGCTGGGGCCCCAACACTTTCATAGCAACTACCATGGATGTCTGTCCTGGTCCCTTTACAAAAAAAAGAACCTCCTTACAAACAGCTGGTGACTCCCATCGTCCATTTTGTTGTGGTGGTAGTCATTACTCTCCCTCCACCCCCCGCCCATGTGCACACACACACACACACACACACTATCCTGGAAGTCAACTCAACATCTGGGGCATTGTCATAGGAAAATGGCTGCCTGGAACCACAAGCACACCAGCAAGATGAGCTCCCATAGATCCCTCCCCTAAAAATCAGCCCTGCTCAGGAGCACGTTTGGGTGAATGTTCCACAAAATGGTTGTCTGCATTCAGCAGAATTAAGCAGGAACTCCATTTAAGCAAAGTGCCCCCATGGTCACGGTTTTAAATCCATCCAAGAGGATGACATAGAGAGCAATACTCAGCCAATGCTATGCCTTTTTTTTTTAATCCCACTGATTTCAATGGAAGAGTAAAGCATGGTCTTAAATCTTTTCCAGTGAAATCAGGGGGACTTAAAAGTGCTTATATTTTTTGAGATCATAGTTCTTACCTGTTCTTCAGGATCTGCCATATCAATAGCATCCAGGAAGTGATGCCATAAAATTTGTGTGAAATATGGGGCCAACTAGAATGCTTGGCGGTATGATGGCAAGAGGTAGAGCTACCACATTCTCATTAGTTCAAGAAATGATACTTGTTTTAAAAAATGCACCTTTTATTTCAGGTCATTTGTTTCCTGTAGAATGCAGTGACCAGAAGCCAGCATAAAAGCTAAGCATGCTGAAATATTTTGGGCTCACAGCTGCAAAGGGTCTCTTATTTTTTAAATTTAACCTGGCAACTATAAGATCATCATCTGAGGCCCTCCTCCAGGTGCCCCTGCTAAATGAGGCAAGGCAGATGGCTACAAGAGAGCAGGGACTTTTCAGTGGTGGCACCATGTTTGTGGAATGTTCTCCCCAGAGAGGCTGACCTGGTGCTTACATTAAAGTCTTTCCAGTGCCAGATAACTTTTTATTCTCCCAGGCATTTTAAGAACTATTTTAGTGTTTTTAATACTTTATTATGCTGGTGGTTTTGATTTGGTTTTATTCTGTGCTGTTTTTATTTTTTGTTTTAATGTCTGTACATGTATTTTTAATATGTTCACCACCCAGAGAAGTTTGTTTAGTGGACACCTTAAAAGTACAGTACATAAATAAACCCTATGGTGTGTCAGAAACAGTGACATTTTCAGGTATAATGGTACTGGGGGGACACAATATGGGTTTTCCAAAAAAGGATTAATCTCCAACTTGGGTAAACAAGATGGTTCTCTACATTCAATGTATGACCTAATTAAAGAAAACCCACAAGAAGTGTAGCTTTCCTTTTATCTTAAAAACTACAGCCCTTTTTATTCTAAGGTAAGTATGTGTGACACAGAGTGGTAGGCGGCAGTATTGGAACCGAAACTCTCCCCACGACCTGAGTTCGATCCCAGTGGAAGCTGGGTCCCAGGTAACTGGCTCAGGTCAACTCAGCCCTCCATCCTTCCGAGGTCGGTAAAATGAGTACCCAGCTTGCTGGGGGAAAGGTAGTCATGACTGGGGAAGGCAATGGCAAACCACTCCGCTATAGTCTGCCATGAAAACGCCAGCACAAGCGGCGTCCCTCTAGGAGTCAGCAATGACTCGGTGTTTGCACAGGAGGAACCAAGTATTATTTTGCCTATTGAGCAATAAAAGTGAATGAGAATTTCTGAACATTTTATAATGCCAAATTGATATAGCACTATCAACTGGATTTCAAGCTATGAGGACTTTAGAAAGGCTAGCAGTTTAATTTTAGGGGGCTATTAGAACATATACTACAGAGAAAATACATTAATGTACTGCCAACTTTACAATAATTTCTATTATCACAAAGAAATCTACCCTCTGAGTATTAAAAATGCAGATGAAGATAGACTGTGCTAGCCACTATTATCATTACCATTAAGTATTTTAAAGCTTCAACCCATTACAGTTTGATGATGGCTAAATAGAAAAAGATCTTTTTGTGATTAAAACTCCAAACATTAAAAAGGAAGATTCAAATCTGGCATTATTTGCAGAGAAATGGTAGATTCATTGCTATAAAATGGGGTGTTAAATAATTTAAGCTATTATATTCCTTTAACAAATTAGCAATGCATGTCTGCATAGATGTACAAGTATTCAACAGAGGATTAGCTCAAGAAGGTCAAATTATACAGAGGAGTTTGTGTATGACAAGGTGATTCACTTAGCATCTGCACTGACGTTTAATGGCTAATGTAATGGTTGAATATATGCTGGACAATACTTTTCTATATGAAACTGAAAATGCTGATAATTCAGCTGTTGAAATCATTAACAGCCAAAGTCAGAAATCAATAGTGATACGGCCTACCTTTCTGTTGAGGAGAGACAATTGTGTGTCATAAGATTAATACCAACACTGTATGTAGGTCAGCTGTAATAAACTTAAAATTTCAACTGCATACTCTGACATGTTCAAAAAGCTATAACAGTATACAAAAGGGGAGGGAAGAATTGTTTATACCAAAGAGTCTGAAGGCTGGTTGTTGTTTGAATTTAAGGCATATTATTGAAGGAATTACCTATTAATCTTTAAGATGGAAACTGTCAACACGTTACACCGCAGTGGCTGTGAGTTACAATGACATGATAAGTAGTGACTTTCAACTGCAACAAGAAGGGCAAAAGAGACGGAATGAGGAGTTTTGTTACAGACTCAGCAGCAGAAATTGTTATCCGATTTATTTGCAAGTACTTTTGTGTACCTCTGACTTTGTATTAGTCGTTTCGTGCCCATAATGGAGACAGTGTGAACCTCACCCTTGCCCTCTTCCACTCTCTTTCGAGGCGGACCACATGGTTCTGCTTCTACATAGGAGCAAAGGAGCCAAGTTAAGAGTTTATACAAAGTGGATTCATCTATCTCAAGGTTGCCTACGCTGACTGGCTACAGGTCTCCAGGGTTTTAGACAGCAGTTTTTTCCAGCACTACCTGGAGATGCCAGGGATTGAACCTATGATGCTTAAATGCAAAGTCTGTGTTCTACCAGTGAGCTACAGTCCTTCTCCAAATTAAAATACAGCCCCTCTTCCCCCTCAGGCAGAGACAGCTCCAACAGGGATTTGAAATGGCAACAACATGAGGGACGAAGAGATCACTCATCAGCTGCCCCCATCCGAAATGTAGCTCACTTTAACTCAGGCATTCCATCAATGAAATAATCTCTTGAATGGCAGACTGTTCATGTGGTGATGTTGTTGGCATTGTGCCATTAAGAGAGCTGGGATACCCAGCTGAAGGAAGGCAGCCTATACAAGGAAACTGGAAGTAGCCATAGAGTCTGCTTAGTTTTAGGCATCACTGCTAGTTCTGCTACCCTTGTTACGTATACTGTTAAATAAAGGGTTTTGTATTTTACTCTGCCTCTCATATTGGAAACAACAGTTAATCAAGCTGAATTTGCCTGGTTAAATCTGGACAAAATAATGAAGTTGGGATTTTTCAGTTGGAGGAATAAATAAAGCCCTTTATCAAGTGCACTAGGCAGAACATTCATGTGATCACGCAGTGGGATTTTATGTTGAGTTAACCAATTCACAGTTACTATGAGAAAGTCAAGCAGATCCTGTTAGCAACCAACCCAGTGATACCTCATAGCTGGCATCTTGTGAGAATTAGGGAGAAGGGGCTTGTCCCCATTAAAGAGTGTCTGATGGAGCATGGAAATCCTGGTCCAACACTGCACAGCTGAGTGAATGAAAACCTCAGTCCAGAGCAGCATTAACTTGGGAGTAGAATAGGGGCTGGGGTATTTAGGGCATGCCCTCCCAGGCAGCCCATTACAAAGCCCCTGGCATTACAGGGCAGGCCAGTGGATGATGGAAGAGTAACAAACTCAAAGCAGAGAGACGCAAGCCTAAAGGCTTAGCTGGGACAGAGACTGAGTCTAGCCTATTGTCCAGAACCTACTACATGTATGGTTGTCCCCTTTACCACCTCCAAGGCTCCATCCAGGCTTCTCACCATTGGAACAGCAATGGCAAAGAGATCCCACAAATAGAATTGTTTCACCAATGTACAGTGAAACAACACTAATCTGTGTTTGGGGTGCAATCCTATGCATGTTTAGACAGAAAGAAGTCCTATGACTCCCAGCTTCCCTCTAGCTAGCCATGCTGGCTGGGGCATGTGGGGAATTGTAGGACTTTTTTTCTGGCTAAAGTGCTAGAGATGTAATAACAGAGGTTACCCAGGGTGCAGAGCTAATCCATAACCCTGGAGAGATACAGAGAACACTAGCAAGGCAGAGCCAAATACGTTTTTGCTGCTTTAATTAGAGCTTCCTTTTTGTACAGAAAAACATTCCATTCTTGTGTCGGTGTGTGCCCGCCTTTTGCAGCCAACTAAAGATTGTTTGGCTGAGCCTTCCCTTCATGGGTGTTAGTAACTGAACTCAGCCACTCTTCCTAACACCCATCAGAAGGGCCAACAACCCCTGCCTGAATCACTGCAAACACTGCTTGAAAGAGTTTGAGGTTTTCTGATTGGGATTCTGTTTACCCCTGCACTGCACCCATGAGGGAAGTGCTAGCTGCATTTCTTTTATAAATTCTAGGGATGTACGAAAGTCACTTACCTTTTCGATGGGGTGATTCGTGGGGGGGGGAGGTGCTCCGCACCTCCCCCCGAAATCCTAATCCGGCCAGCTTCACTCCGCAGAGATTCCGCGGAGCTGCCAGCCAGGGCCGCCCGCAGCCGGACATCCAGCCGCTGGGCAGCCTTCCAGAAAAAAAAAAACACGTGCGCAAATGGCGGCGGCTACAGTGGCCGCCATTTCCATTCCCTTTTTTTTGCTGTTTTAGCCTACGTAAATATTTACATAAGCTATTACGGCGAAAAAAAGGGGAATGCAAATAGCATAGTGGGCGCCATTTGCATTCCTTTTTTTTTGCCATTTTAGCCTACATAAATATTTACGTAAGCTATTAGGGCAAAAAAAAAAAAAAGGGAATGCAAATAGCGCCAACTACGCTATTTGCATTCCCCTTTTTTTCACCATAATAGCTTACGTAAATATTTACGTAGGCTAAAACAGCGAAAAAAAGGGAACACAAATGGTGGCCACCGTAACCGCCACCATTTGCTTTTGCAGTTTGTTGGGTTTTTTGCTTGCCGTGATAGGCTACGTAGATATTTACATAGCCTATCATGGCAAAGACAGCTACACAAATGGCATGGTGGCCGCCATTTGAGTCCACAGCAGCCGGCCGAGAGACCAGCTGCCGCTGCCGCCGCCACCACCGGAGCCACCGCCACCAGAACATCCGCCCCGGGTAAGCTTTGTCCCGGGGGGGATTCTGCGGGGGGGTGGGGGGTGGGAGGCCGTTCCGCCACAGGTTTCGGGGGCCCAAATGCCAGTGCATTTGGCCTAACTGAAATCCATAGTGGAATTCTCCGCCATCCCTAATAATTTCTTTTACTTCTCTTCTATTATACCTACCATTAAACTTCAGCAGAGACATTGCTCTGCAGATCTTGGAGTGGTAGTGGTTTCTCCACCAGCATAAGTAGGACCCCATGCAGCCTAAGTCTGATAAAAATGCCACAAAAGGTGTCAGCATCCTCTCTTTTTTTGTGGGAGGAACGTAGGGATGGCAGAGAATTCCACCACGGAATTCCACCCCCCAAAATCTATGGCGGAACAGCTCTCCCCCCCCGCAGATTCCCCCTGGGACGAGGCTTACCTGGGGCAGATGTTCCGGATGGCGGCAGCTCCAGCAGCAGCGGCTGGTCTTTCGACCTGCTGCCGTGGCCGCCATTGCCATCTGCCCTTTGCCGTGATAGGCTATGTAAGTATTTATGTAGCCTATCATGGCAAGCCAAGAAAAAAAAAACCCACATACGCAAATGGCGGCGGCTACGGCGGCCGCTATTTGCGTTCCCTTTTTTTTTTTTTTTTGCAGTTGTAGCCTATGTAAATATTTATGTAAGCTATTACGGCGAAAAAAAGGACAACGCAAATAGCGTAGTGGGCACTATTTGCGTTCCTTTTTTATTCGCCGTAATAGCTTACGTAAATATTTACGTAGGCTAAAACAGCGAAAAAAAGGGAACGCAAATGTCGGCCACCATAGCCGCCACCATTTGCGTACACGGTTGTTGTTTTTTTCTTCTGGAAGGAAGGCTGCCCAGCGGCCGGATTTCCGGCTGCAGGTGGCCCTGGCTGGCGGCTGCGGAATCTCTGTGAAGCGGAGCCGGCCAGAGAAGGATTTTGCCTCCCCCCCCACCGCGAATCGCCTCGTCGAAAAGGTAAGTGACTTTCATATGTCCCTTGAGGAACGTCACCCTTTCCTGGAACACCGACATACCCGTAACAATGTGGCAAGCTTATCAAGTCTGAACCTATTTTGTCCAGTGATGGATTTTGCATACGTGCATGTGATGAAAAGGCTTCATAGCTGCTAGCCAACCTGTGATTAGGGATGCCTGAAAAATTCAGTCTTTGCAAATTCCTGCATGAACTGAACTGATCTGCACCTCCCAGACTATTGTGCAGATCAGGATGTCACTATCCATCAGATCTCACATTTTTCTGAATATTGTGACAGAGCTCTTGGCTCAAAAAAGGCCCTAACCTCGGCGCCAGCTCATCTGGCAAAAGGGGGGGCTATTGCAGGCGGGTGGGGTGAGAAGAGGTGGCTGCTGCCTATGAGTGCCCCCCCATGGCACCACCAGGCAGGGGAGGGGTCGGCAGAGCCCTCTTAAGCTCTGCCCCCCCCTCCCAAACCAACTCTCTTGCTCTCACTGCTCCCTCCCACTCTCTCTTAAGCAGTGTGGGTTTTTACCGGTTGCCCTTTTGGGGGCCATGTAGGAATTTTTGGCTCACAGTTCGATTGGCCTTTTACTGTGTGTCTTTTTGCCTACTTCACACTGTTATTGGGGCTAGGGTGCTTCCGGTAGGAGAATATGGTCCAATCTCTCATAGGTCACGTTTCAGTTGGCGGCTAGGACAGGCAAAAGCAGAAAGAGATTAGGGATGGTGTGCATGCAGAGGCACCTTATGGTGACAGGTGATGCCTGAGGCCCCCCGAACAGGTTGTGCGGCTCGGCGGGGGAATAAGGGTTGCCTGGGAGACCAACCCTACTCACTCACCCAGGTGTTGTGTGGCACTGGGTTGGGGGTGACACCGGAAGGTCTACCTCCCCCAGAAGGGGCAGTCCAGAGGGGTGGCAAGATCGACACCACCCCTCAGGCTGGGTGTGTTTTCACCCAAGAAGTGCCAGCTAGTCGCTGGCACAATCAGCTGCCTGTCCTAGGTTCCCCTTTGCAGATATTTTCAATAAATGTGGCCCAATTTTCCACCCAAGCCTTGTTGTTTGACTCTTCTTTTCTTTGACCCATCTTCTCTTGCAATGTATCAACATGCTTTTAAAAATGCATACTTTGAGATACAATATGTTTATAAATGCATATTTTAAGAGAAAAGACATTCAAAATTGCAATTAGATTGGTATTTAAATGTTAATATATGATTTTTTTTGAAAAAAATTGCAGATTGATATGGAATCAGAACAGAATGCACTTAAGAATGAACATATGCAAAAGTGACACAGAACAGAAATAGACTGATCCATCCATACATACCTGTGGTTGAAGTTTCAAACAATCAGAATTGAGGCTGTCATGATGTGATCATCATACAAGGAAAATGCTGTGATCTTCACATGACGAATATACTATCATCATCATCACATCTGAGACATGTTTGTGCAAATTCATCCTAACAATATAAGCTATAGGTAATTATGTGAGAGGAACCGATGAATGTGCTGCTTGATTAAGGAAGAGTGTGAGGATGAACATAGCCACGTTGATGGCATCATCTAGGAGACAACACAGCAAGGGGCTGTGCTTCATGGTGAGGCCAGTAAAGAGATGTTTTGGCATCTGTGCTCATTTCCCCCCAGTGCAGCAAAATCCATTTGATTGGCAAAGACAAAATAAAGCTTCCTGGCCGTGAATACTTGCCACAAACAGTTTTAATTCTCTTTGAGCCCAGCATGGTGTCAGAGTCTTTTAAGCCTTAATGTTTGGAATTCTGTTGTGAACTAAAAGTACTTATTTTGCCTCTAGGCATAAGGGAGAAGTTCTTTATGTTATCTGAGCTCAGCTTCGCAGAACAAGAACCTGGCCACAGCCCAGCTATGGCACTCCAGTGAATCAAAGATATAGTTGCTCTCCAGCCTCCACTGCTCACTTGCCCAAGGCAGGCAATTTCTTATGCAATGCATGCAACACAGAAAGAAGAAGCAGCTCTGATGTTTAGAAAAGCAAAGGATTTCCATTTAAGCCCCGAGATGGGGCAATCATTCCAAGTGGGAAGGGGGCTATTAAATATGAGCACCCCTGCTTGAATTATTGGAGCTGCCCCATTTTGAGGTGTGCACAGACCCTGAGGGAATGGAGGAGGAAATTGTTTGATTCACATT
This sequence comes from Heloderma suspectum, assembly GCF_057233095.1. NCBI lineage: Eukaryota > Metazoa > Chordata > Lepidosauria > Squamata > Helodermatidae > Heloderma > Heloderma suspectum. The sequence goes on along the minus strand of NC_139460.1, from coordinate 52,228,223 downwards.
TTAATGTGTACTTACCTAATTTTGCACTTTGAAACCAACATGCACACTTAAGCTCAGTTATCTTTTGAAATACTCACTTCTATGAATGCTGCAATGGAGTTTTCTAATAAAAAGAGGTGCACAAAATGTATATGCTAGGGACAAGTGCACACAAAAATGTGTATATTGGGGAAAATAATGTTCAAATATACATTAACTGTATTCATAACGCTTGCCGCTCTTAAGCTGTGCAAAGCTAGCTGTCATTTGCAGCCAGAGATCAAACTAGGTTGTACCTCTTCTTCTCCTTTAACAATTAGCTTTGGCTACAAGAGCAGTCATTTTGCCTGATTATTTCTGAGGACACTCAGCCCCCCAGCCAATTTTAGGGGGACTCCCTCCCCCTTTCTGGTGTCCCTGGATCAGACCCAGGCATGCTTAGCTTCAGCAAAGTTGTGGCATTGTGTGCATAAGATGCCCTGGGACTCATCCCAGAAATGTGGGGTTGTGCTTACATTTGTTAAGAAATACTTCCCAATCACAGTCCATCCAGGGGGAAAGAATATCTGAAGAAGAGTGTTACTAGCCTCCTTAGCTTTCTTTGTGTAGAACAACCTTCTCTAACCTGGTGCCCTTCAGATGTTTTGGACCTCAACTCCCACCAGCCCTGCCAGCCCGGCAAATTGTGAGGAATACTGGGAGTTCTGGTCCAAAACATCTGGAAGACACCACTTTGGGGAAGGCAGGTATAGCAGTTAGTGAGTATATTAAGGATTATATGGCAAGCGTGAAGCATTTTTTGGCTTGCTTTTTTCCCATGGTGACATATTTATTTATTATTAATTTATTTATAGATTACATTTATATCCCTCCATTTTTCCTCTCGTGAAGAATCTAAGGCTGCTTACAAAGACCTCCTCCTCCCCATTTTATATGAGATGATGGTTACTTTCCTCAGTTTGTAACTGTATGATGTATCTCACCTTCAGTGAATAAAATAAAATATTGAAGGTGACAACATTCAGTTTGGGGAGTGCTTAAGTTTGTCATCCCACAGAGCAGAAATAGGGACAGACAGCCATCTCCCTGTTTAGGTTGCTTGCCATTTTAAACAAGTTTTATTTTCTGAGTAATTAAATAAAAGCAAGAACTGTGATTTCTTCCAATGATCCATCTAGAACTAGAACAGGGTGAGTAACCTGTGGCCTGCCACGCCCTAATATCCAGGTGCCTCTTTGCCTAATTCAAAAGCCCTCTGCAAGCGATCAGTTCAGACTTTTGGCAAGCGTGATCTGTCCCTTCCCCAGCAGCCAACTCAGAGAGGAGGGAAAGGAAGGAAGGAAGGAAGGAAGGAAGGAAGGAAGGAAGGGGCAGGAATAGAGAGAAAAGGTTGCCCCACCCACCTTTTGCTTTGCAAGCATGCAGCCCCTAACAGATTGCCCACAAGGGAATGCGGCACTTGACAGAACAAAGCTTGCCCACCACTAATCAACAATCATACACTGTGGCATTTTATTTTATATTGAATGCTCAAACAGCAAAGTGCTTTTTTATTTATTTAATATATTTATATCCTACCTTCCTTCTACGATGGAACTCAAAGTTGCATATACGGGGAGTCTCTCAGTCAGGCACTGACCAGATCCAGACCAAAGTGGCTTTACCATATGCTCTCAGAGCAGGATGTGAGACCAGATCAAAGCTTCCTTGTTAAATGCTAGAGAGCTAAATTAGTCCCTCATGAAGGCCTTTTAGTTTGTAAAACTGGAAGCATCTTCTGATGAGCTTGAAACTGGACATGTTGCACTTATACTGCCAGTAGGATTCTGCTTTTGCAACAAATCACCTCTATATCTTGTTACAAAGTGCATCTTCCAGGGGTTTAGGGACTACAAATATGAAGGAAAATATGAAGACAATTGTTGAAGAAACTGTTGGCTGAATTTCAGAGATTTCCTCCAGGCTCAAAGTGTCATTCTACTCTCTAAATCAGCCTTCCCCAACCTAGTGCCCTCCAGATGTGTTCAACTACAAGTCCTATCATCCTCAGCCAGCATGGTCATTGTAATCTAGCACATCTGGAGAGCACCAGCTTGGGGAAGGCTACTCTAAATGACTGAAAAGACAGAACATGGTAGGAGGTGGCCCTGAGTGTTGCTAAGCCCCTTTTCTATGTCTTTCATTTGCCTAGGGATGGGGGATGTGTGGCCTCCAGATGTTGTTAGACTTGCTTTATCCCACAACACTGGCTATGCTGGCTAGGGTTTATGGGAGCTGCAGTCCACCAACATCTACGGGCCATATGTTCCCCATCTCTGTCCTAGGCCATGTTCAGAAGCACCTTCTCCTGTCCGCCCTGTGTGCTGGGGCAATCCATGCGATGGGACACCAACTATGCTATTACTTGAACGAGCTGGTTCCAATTACAGAGGCTCAAATGTGATTACAGTAGCTAAAGGTCAGATCTCTTCTCATAAAACATATGAGCCAAGGAAAAAATCAAGTTGAATTAGTATTTCATATGAGCACTGACAGAGGGGCTTTATTGCCTGGAGTAAACTATACAAAAAGAAAATCAATTCTCCTGACATATCAAAGCCAGATCCAATAAATGTTGAAAAGATATCTCTTCCTATGGCTCTACAGTGTGAAAGGCGAGGACTGTTGAAGAATCTTTGTAAAAGTAAAACCATCTTCTGCTTCAAATGCCATTGGTGTGACTTCCCCATCACAAAAGAAAACAATTGTAATGAGACAGAATTTTAATCTCCTACATGTTGGGTTTTCTGTTATTCTGATGCTTAAAAACAAGAAGAACGTGGAAAATAAGTTGGCATATAACAATGGCTCTATTCTTCCAAAGAGGAGAGCTTGCTGAAGAGATTGGGAAACTTGAAGTGGGCTTGTTTTGAAGTAATTTCTCCATGCTGCAGATGGAAAGGATAATAATGAAGACATACTGTCCCACTTTACCAAATAAGAATTTGGCAGTTATGCTAGCAGAAGCCCTTTTTTGCCTCAGAATACTGATATTTTTCAGGCGTCTTCTTGGCAAGCATATTTTGAAAATGACTTGCATTCCTCTGGGTGCTTCAGCAGGTATGATCTTTACACTGGTAAACTCAGTTTGGCCTCTGTGTGTTGAGGATTGCATTTTCCATTTCTCTTAAATGGTGAAATATGGTGAGGGAACAGCCATTATATTCTGAGATACGAGAAGTAACTAAAAGAACTCTGTGTAGATGACAAATGTGGCAGTTCCTAATAACACTAGAACCCCTACTCACATAATTAGCATGTTGTTGTTCAGTAGTAGTTCTTAATTCAGGTGAAAATCTGCTGGTCGTTTAGGAATATAGCAAATCAAACCATTGATCATCTAGGTGGTATTGTCTACACCAGCATTCTCCAACCTTGTGCCCTCCAGATGTGGCGAGCTGTACCTCCCATAATTCCCACTCAGCATAACACTGCTGGCTGGAAATTATGGGAGCTGCAGTCTAACAAATCTGGACTGGAAGGCACCAGGTTAGATAAGGCTGGTCTGCCCTGATTGGCACCAATTCTCTAGGGTTTCCAACGGTGGTCTTTCTGCAACCCAGCCTGGGGATTGAACCTGGGGCCTTTAGCTAGTGCTGAACATTTCTTCCACATTTTTTTGACCATTCACATTTGATCTGGTAGAAACAAAATTGCTTTTGAAAAGATATTTAATGGTGAAGAAAATTTCAGAGGAATTCTCATTATTATTTATTGATTTTATTTGTACCCCAGTGTTCTACCAAAACATGGCACTCGTAGAATCATAGAATCATAGAATAGTAGGGTTGGAAGGGGCCTACAAGGCCATCAAGTCCAACCCCCTGCTCAATGCTCATGGAGGCTCACATAGTTAAAATGTATTAAAATAATACATTAAAGTACAATAAAAACATAACTATGAACAATCACAACTGGGGAATAAAAAATAAAGAATTAAAAACAGCATCCAACCCAACAGATCCGCTTACAGGCCAAAGCCTTTCTTGAAGAAAGTGATCTTTGCTTGCTGTAGAGGACAGCACAGAAGAAGGATAGCAGAGAGGAAGCAAAATTAGTCTCCCTTGAAATGGAATTCCACAGTCTGGGAGCAGCCACCAAAAAGGCCCTCTCTAGGGTCACTGCCAAACATGCCTCTGAAGGTGGCAGTCTTGAAAGAAGGGCCTCTCCAGAAAATCTTAAGAACTGGGAAGGCTCATATGGCAGAAGGTGATCTTTCAGGTACTTTGATCCTAAACTGTAGATGACTTTATAGGTCATAACCAGCACTTTGAATTCTGCCAGGAAACAGACTGGTAACCAGACCAGTAATTCTCATGGCTTTGGTTTGGGTTTCTTCTTTGGGTTACTTAAGAAGTGACCCTGGAGTATGTGCAAGTGTCCTGTTTTTCATTGTAAAATCATATCTCTGGCAGCCTCTATCTCTCCACCCCTGCAGCTTCCACCCAGGGGAAGACTTCATGAGATAATTCCTCTCATAGGGCTTTTTCAGATCAGGAAGCACAGGCAGCCTGGGAGGCTGCAGAGCAATGGACAAACACACACACACACACAGCACCCTCAGCCACCTCACAGTGATTAGGTAAGCTCAAAACGTCACAGCATATTATAAAATACCCTGAGAATGAGGCAGAACAATGGAATCCCCTTTCATAGGGGAAGAAGATTCTCAGGGTTTCATTGGCACCACACAAAAACAAAAATGCTTACCAGAAAGAAAGAAAGAAAGAAAGAAAGAAAGAAAGAAAGAAAGAAAGAAAGAAAGAAAGAAAGAAAATAAGCTGTGCTACAACTCCTGCAAATGGTGAGCCCTAGCTGTGAGAAATTGCTGACAATTCTCCCTCCCCCAAAGAAATTCAGTGAAATTGCCCCCCCCTCCAATTTCTCTGCCCATAAATAGGGTGGAGAATTTCAAGGGGCCATTCGCATACAGCTCTACTGTTAACATGAGAGCAAGTGTGGTGTAGTGGTGAGAGTGTTGGACTGGGAGCCGGCCAGGAGATCCGGTCTAGTCCCCACTCGACCATGGAAACTCACTGGGTGACTTTGGGCCAGTCACAGACTCTCAGCCCAACCTACCTCACAGGGTTGTTGTTGTGGGGATAAAATGGAGAGGAGGAGGATAATGTAAGCCGCCTTGGATTCCTTGCAAGAGGAAAAAAGTAGGATATAAATGCAACAAATAAATTATAATTTCAATATAGGCTCTCAGTGTACCTAGCAATATCAACGAGGAAACTATAGGCTTCTCTGTTTTGTTGTGAACAAACAGATGATTTTTCAAGGAAGAACATTATTTTTAAAACTAAACCATCACATACTTATCCTTTCTGACTGAAAGATCATTGACTTGAAATGTAACCAGTATTGAAGCATGAGTAAAAACTGTTGTACCACAAAATACAAATCTCTGAGTCTCACTGATAATATTTGTGGTTTTAAAACCACATTTACTTTTCAAGTTTATATTATTTTTAACTTAATCTTCCCAGCTTTGTGGAAATACCTGTGCAAACATCAAACAAAACTGACTACATAAAGGAAAAGATTAAAAGGTTCTGTCACAGAGTGCTATCACACATGTAGAGAAAATTCATTTTTTCATTCTCCTTCCTGATGGTATTTACCACAAGAGTAAGAAAATGAAATATTCTCCATGTGTGGGATGATTTTTAATTGATCATTTGCCTTTATTCAGTCTTGGATTGTATTTAGAGCATCAAAGAAATCTGATGGCATGACTGATCTTATTGTTAGAGTATTAAAATGTCTATCAAAGCTGAGGACTTGCCTATCATTTTCAGATTTTGTAGATGCTTTTAAAAACATTATGTATGACTGAACCCTTTGCAAAAAAAAATCTTCATGATAGTTTTTGCAAAGCTGTGTAAACTGAGAGTGCAATTCCATCATGTTCTTCCCCAGCACAAGCCACACTGAAATAAAAGGTGAACGTCCAGTGGTGAACTCAGCAAATTGTGTCCAGTGGCTACCATTTCCAGCACAAAATTCCTGATCAGACCATTGTACTGGGCCAATCAGACGATACTTCTACCTTGATCTGGTCCAAGCCATGGAGAAGAGTGAATGCAAACACCTCCTCCCTGCCCACCCAACACGTCATCCTTTCCTTTGCCATCCCTGCCTGTATACTCAGGAAAAGATCATCTGAATGCCACCTAAAAAAAGCACACAATGCAAACGACATGGGCAAAAATAATATCATTGATTCCATAACTAAATCAGGAAATCAGCCACACGTTTGTTATCAGTGGAGCCTGATGTCTCCAATTTTGGTGGGGCTCTGCATCCATTCTGGGTTTTAGTCAGAACCAGCCAGTACTCTAAAGGAGCTCTCCAAGATGTTGAACCCTATCCCCAAAATAGGTTCATCACCTTGGATAGCTCCGTTAGTGTTCTGGCTGGCTCTGACTAATACCCAGAATGGATCTATAGCCCCACCCAAATTGGAGCCACCAGCCTCTACTGATTTTTACCTGTGCACATTGAATTGTACAGGCATAGATGGCATTCATACAGTCTATCCCCATATCTACAGGCAGGAATGGCAAAGTTCTGGACAGCATATTGGGTGGGCAGGGAGCAGCTGCATGTACTCTCCACATGGTGGGCTTTATCAGAGCAGGGTTGGGGGAGAGAACTATCCAATAGAGGCCACTCACATTTAGAAAATGTTATGAGGCACTGTGAAGGAGACTCATAGTTATAAGTCATTAATGAATATGTGCATACTCAGCGCACTACTAATGTAGCATTGTGGCATCCATAGCTTGCGGAAGTGCCTTGTCCTAATGGGCAATGTAAAGCCATGGACGATATCCAGACCAAGATGCCTTTCTTTGAGAAAAGCTTTCAGCTCACCCATTTCTTCCCAGAACAACTAGCCTGGAGATGAGTCACCACAGAATCATAGAAGAGTAGGGTTGGAAGGGGCCCATAAGACCATCGAGTCCAACTCCCTGCTCAATGCAGGAATCTAAGTCGAAGCATCCCTGACATATGGCTGTCCTGCTTCATCTTGAATGCCTCCAGCATGGGAAAGCCCACTACCTCCCTAGGTAATTGGTTCCATTGCTCTAACAGTAGGGATGTTTTTCCCGATGTTCAGCCGGAATCTGTCTTCCTGTAACTTGAGCCCATTATTCTGTGTCCTGCACTCTGGATGATCGAGAAGAGATCCTGGCCTTCCTCTCTGTGACATATAGCACCAGTGTGCATAGTAATAGTGTGAGGTTACACTGGCTGGATTGGTTATGTCGCATGGCCTCTATGCTGCCTATGCCATAGATGGAGTGATTGGAGAAGGACACTTAGTGTGCTGTGCATCTCGAGAGGTGACAATCCACATCTTGATTTGGCACATTGTCGTGCAGTCAGAAACACTGACTGACGTCAACAGAGTTTCTAATTCCTCAGCTCATAATATGAACCTTAGTAACTCATGCCTTCAATAGGAAGGTGAGCATGGTGAGAGGACACAACCTACCTCTCCATGCCAGTCATAGCAGCCACCAGAGACAAGGAGGACAAGGGATGGTGCAAGAGTTAGGGTTCAAGCATTAGTCATGCCACTGTGCAGCACTACCCTTTTAGGTAAGGGGGGTTGGGGGCTGAGGGGGAAGGAGCTTGGGAGTGAATGGGATTTGGCAATTAGGAATTAATTTCAAATCCTTGGATGGGGGAAGGAACATTCCTGAGATTCTCTGCTTTCATAGGAACACAGGCAGCTGCCTTATACTGATTCAGACCATTGGTCCATCTAGCCCAGTACTGTCGACACTGACTGGCAGTGGGTCTCTGGCATTTCAGGCATGAATTTTTCCAGCCCTATGTGGAGATGCCAGGAATCGAACCTGGGGCCTTCTGCATGCAAAGCAGGGGCTCTACCTCTGAGCTACGTCTCCTCCCTCCTTCACTTGCAAGTTCCAGTCTGAATCAAAATTGAGCCTTGGGGAGTATGCAGAGTAAAGGGGATCCTTTCTCCCCTCAAAAGGTGATTCTGTCCTCCCCCTAAGCAACAGTTTAGACTGCACAGCCTCCAATGTTTCCCTGCTATGGGGGAGACCACTAAAGGACTTGATATCACCTGTGACTGTGAGGATCAGGTGAGCTCATGTGTACAGCCAAAACTCCAGATAGGCACTGAAGTTCAAAACCTATTTTTCCTGGTGAAGCATATAGCTAGGACTACTGAACACATTTCTGACAATGAAACTACTTTATTCCATCAGGGCCTTTTATATGTACTTAGTCTATATGGTCTGTATGGGGGAGGGGTCATTTCCTTTTCTGAGAGCTATTAGAGGAGTTAACAAAGAATTCTTACACAAATTGGAAAGAGCTGACATCAACCAATGCAAATGAAAGCATATCTACTACCATACAATTCATGCCCCAAAATTAAACTCTAGCTTTTCAGGCAGCACTTTTTAAAAGGGTAGGCGGAGAAATTCTTGCATATTTCCCCTGTTTAATCCATTATTACAACTTTGCTCTTTGCCCTGTTGAACAAAAGAGCTCATCAGACAATAATTGTCATGAATTAAAGCCAGTCACATTACACATTTTATGAAACATTGCGATAGCATTATTGTAGATGTGGCATACATAGCAATGTAATAATAGCATCGGCTCTGGTGCTGTAGAAGAAATGATTGTGCAATCACTAAATCAATCAAATACAATGAGTAGCGCTTTATGCTTTCATATTAGTCTGCTCTTTGCTAGATTAGGTTAGGCAAATATGTCCTTACCATTATTGTCTCTCAGATGTTCTCGCATGCATTTGTGGCTTTGTTTTTCAGTTCATTTTTACCTAATATATATAAATGGATTGCTTTGTGTTGTTCTTATCAGGGTTATAATATAGCATTTTAGCATGCAAGGTGCTTTATCACCATAAATATTCATTCCCACTCAATCCTGCGGTGTTAATCACTCTATATCCCTGTTAAATACAGGAAACTGAATTTAGGCAGCTAGTATGTCCATAAGGCATGACCTGAAGGAACTGGATTTTGAAACGGGCAGCAATCCAGAGAATATCAGGATGACTTCAGTCCCATTGAAATCAATGTATTTTCAGTCCATGGTTAAACATATCGAATTGATTTCAAGAGGCATGTGGACATGAAGAATTTCTGGGGTACTAAAGGCACACAGGAATGCCCCTTTTGTTAAGGTAAATTATGGGAAAAAAACGGTTCTGCCATTATAAACCTCAAAATTCTATTGCTTATGCAAATAACACCTATTGAGCTAATATGGAATTTGACTTCCATGTTTTATTTATTTATTTATTTATTTATTAAATTTATTAATCGCCCATCTGACTGGTCACCCAGCCACTCTGGGCGATGTACAACCCACCATAAAACAATTTAAAACAATAAAATTTTACCATAATTTTTTTTTTTTAAATACTCTAACCCACCCCAAATGCCTGCCTGAACAACCACGTTTTTAATGCACGACGGAAGCTCATTAAAGAGGGGGCATGATGGAGTTCCCTAGGGAGGGAGTTCCACAGAGTGGGGGCCACCACAGAGAAGGCCCTCTCCCTCGTCCCCACCAGTCTAGCTGTCCTGGTTGATGGGACAGAGAGAAGGCCATCCGAGGCTGATCTTGTTAAGCGGCCTGTCTGGTGTTGCTGGAGGAGCTCCTTAAGATAGGCTGGGCCGGAACCATATAGGGTTTTAAAGGTCAAAACCAACACCTTGAATTTGGCCCGGAAAACAACTGGTAACCAGTGCAACTCCTTCAGCACTGGAGTGATGTGATCTCGCTGGCGGCTGCCTTTAATCAGGCGAGCCGCCGCGTTCTGTACCAGCTGCAGTTTCCGAACCATCTTCAAGGGTAACCCCACGTAGAGCGCATTACAGTAGTCTAAACGAGAGGAGACCAGGGCATGTACTACTGATGGGAGCAGATGGTCGGGAAGGAAGGGGCGCAGCCGCCGTATCAGATGGAGTTGATACAGCACTGTCCGGCTCACAGCTGACACCTGAGCCTCCATGGACAGCTGGGAGTCCAAAATGACCCCCAGGCTGCGGACCTGGTCTTTCAAGGGTAGCTGTACCCCATTCAACACCAGGTCAACATCCCCCAGCCTCCTCTTGTTTCCCACCAAAAGTACCTCGGTCTTGTCAGGGTTGAGCTTCAGCTTATTCCTCCCCATCCAGCCACTCACTGTCTCCAGACATTTGGACAGGAATTCTACGGCCAACCTTGGTGAAGATTTGAATGAGAGGTAGAGCTGCATGTCATCCGCATATTGATGACACTGCACCCCAAACCTCCTGATGATAGCCCCCAGTGGCTTCACATAGATGTTAAATAGCATCGGGGAGAGGATGGAACCCTGTGGCACCCCACAAGTAAGTGGCCACAGGTCCGAAACCTCCTCTCCCAGTGCTACCCTCTGGTACCTGCCGGAGAGGAAGGACCGGAACCACCGCAATACAGTGTTTCCAATGCCCAACCCCTCCAGGCGGTCCAGGAGGATACCGTGGTCAATGGTATCAAAAGCTGCTGAGAGGTCGAGGAGAACAAGGAAGGAGCATTCACCCCTATCCAGAGCCCTCCTCATATCATCCACCAAGGCGACCAAGGCCGTTTCTGTCCCATGCCCAGGCTTGAAGCCCGACTGAAATGGGTCTAGATAATCAGTTTCTTCCAAGTGTGCCTTCAACTGCATCGCCACCACCCGCTCAATCACCTTGCCCAAAAATGGCAGATTTGAGACTGGGCGAAAGTTGTTCAGAACTTGAGGATCCAAGGAGGGCTTCTTTAAGAGCGGTCTTATCACTGCCTCCTTGAGGGCTGATGGCATCACTCCCTCCTCAAGGGAGGCGTTCACCACCGCCTTGATCCCCTCACCCAGTCTCTCTCTGCAGCTCATAATGAGCCAAGATGGGCAAGGATCAAGTAAGCAGGTGGTTGGCCTTACAGATGAAAGCACCTTGTCCACTTCATCAGGAGGAAGAAGCTGGAACCGATCCCACAAAACCGGTTTGCCACAGGCCGCCTCTTGCTCACTAACTGTATCCACAGTGTGCAGAGTAACACACCTAATCTGATCAATTTTATCTGCAAAGTGCCTTGCCAAAGCCTCACAGGAGGCCTTAGAATGCTCCAGTGGTTCCGGAGCCACAGGACCGACCAGGCTCCGGACCACTTGGAACAGCCTCCTGGGGCAGCACTCTGCAGACGCGATGGAGGCAGCATAATATTCCTTTTTTGCTGCCTTCACCGCCACGTGATAGGCTGAAGATACAGCTCTAGCCCGTGTCTGATCGTCTTTGGAGCGAGACTTCCGCCACCGGCGCTCTAGCCGTCTCACCTCCTGTTTCAGAGCTCGTAACCGCAGATTGAACCATGGTGCAGTCCGAGCCCTGTTCAGGGGGAGAGGGCGTTTCGGAGCCACCCGATCTAATGCCCCAGTGCTTGCGGCATTCCAGCCACCCACCAGGGTCTCGACCGAGTGGCCGTTGGCATGCCCCAGAGAATCCCCAAGCGCGTTCAGGAATCCATTTGGATCCATAAGACGCCTGGGGCGGACCATTTTAATGGGTCCTCCACCCCTGCGGAGGGGTTGTGGAACCGAGAAGTCCAACATCACCAGATAGTGATCTGACCATGACAAGGGGGTGGTGGATATACCCCCGACTTCCAGATCACTCCCCGCTTCTCCAGAAACAAACACAAGGTCTAGTGCATGACCGGCTACATGGGTGGGCCCAGTTAGAATATGGTGCAGCTCCCAGGAGGCCATGGTCTCCATGAAGTCCCGAGGTGCTCCTGTGAGGATGGCCTCCGAATGTACGTTGAAGTCCCCCAACACCAGTAAGTTAGGGGACTGTACACGCACATCAGAGACCACCTCAAGCACCTCGGCCAGGGAGTCAGTCGTGCAGCGGGGTGGACGGTACACGAGCAGAATCCCCAGACTGCCCTTCGGGCCCAACCTCCAGTACATGCACTCAACAACCTTGGTCTCCCAGAGAGGGGGTCTGGTGAACTCTCGGTTGATGAGATCTATGAGTATGCCAAAATTCAGTTTTTTCTGATGAAGATGGTCACAGGTACTCAACTTAAAAAATGTCAAAAACTGATACATGTACCCTTTTTATTCCAATTTTTAAATAGGTGTATCGTATATTTCTTTCAGATTTTGGTAAAAACTACCAGTGTACTTTATTCAAGTTTGTTGAGGAAGGAAATCCTTCATTGCTTTGATGAAGTTCTGAGCAGCTGTTCAAAACTTACTAAGGTTGTCCTGTCCTGTTAAAGCCAATGGCAGCAACTGCAGACAAAGTTATACAATGCATGCTCAGTTTCCTTCTAACGCTAGAATGCTGCCAGTACACCGAAGTCTGCAAAGAGATTCTGTGTTAAGTCTTAAAGAGTATACTATTCCTATAACCATGATGATAGTCAGGGTTGGCTCCAGCTTTAGGAGGTCCCTTAGCAAATTGTGCTCCAGACTCCAGTAGATCCTCTCCTAATTGTCACTGTTTTCACAAGGAACAGTTCAAGGCCATCCCTGTCATTAGGCAGAGTGAGGCAGGTGCCTCAGGCAGCCCATGCTGAGGGACAGGGAGCAGATGGAGTTCTGTGTGTTACACAGCCTGCCCTGGGTCCCTAAGCTATCTGTCTTTATTCAGGTGTGGTGAAGGATGCAATCTCATTGCCAGAATTAAAGTCAGATTCAACTCCCAGTCCAGTTGGGGGAAGGGGCATCATTTTGTCCTTGGCCTCAGGCAACAAAATGTCTTGGGGCAGCCCTGCAGCATCTCTTTCTTCCCTCCCCACATCCACCATACAGACGCAAAAGGCACATGATCAGTTAACTCTCCCACCCCTGGTTAGCAGCTGCCCCTGGCTGTTCTCACTGCTGCAGCTGGCAGGCAAATGATCAAGAGCAGGAACAGCCAGTCCCTCCCTTTGCTGCTTTGCTCCACCACTCGCAACAGGCAAGCAAGTGATCTGCAGCAGCAGCAGCAGCAGCTTGCTCCTCCTTGCCTGGGTGGGGCCGGAGGTGCTTCCAGATGCCCGGGCTTTTCGTGTTCTTATTGTGGTGGGCAGATGCATAATCAGTAGCAGTGGAAAAAGCCACCATTGCCAGCCTGGGAAGGAAGAATGGTATAGGGTGGCCATATTGTATGTCCTGTTTTATAGAGGACACTGCTGTGTTTGAAGGGCTGCCAGAAGACTATTTTCTGTTCAGAAGTGTCTTCTATCTGAAGGGCTGTCCTGTCCAATTACGGCTTAAAGTTAAATAAACATAACAACTGTGGCCTATCACTAGTTAACCCCTGGACAACAGACTGAACAGGCAGACACACAGGTCGCCTGGTCACAGCCTTTCACACTGCAGTGAGTTGTATTGTATTTCTGTTTATTATAAGGGTGCAATTCTATGCAGATTTAGAGAGAACAGCTGGCTGGGCAATGCTGGGAGTTGTAGGTTTTCCTGTCTAAAACTGCATAGGATTGCACCCTAAATTATTATAATTATTTTGAAATTTGCATCTATACATATAAATGAGGACATGCAAATTTTATGCAAATTTGTGCCCTGTTTTGTCCTCTTTTTTGTTGATACATTTCCTCTTTGGGGGTGATTCATAAGCGGGCACCCTAGAGGATAAGTATCTCCTGCTCCTCTTTGCTGCCAGTCACTCACTTGCCCATCCACCTGTTGGAGAAGGAACAGGAGAAACAGATATTGTTGCCACCATATGCTGCAGTATAACATCAAGGTGTGTGTGTGTGTGAGTGAGAAAGTGCAAGTGTGCGCACATGAGCGCATGCTCCAATAGTAGAGACCCAATGCTCCCTAGAGCCCACTCCTCCCAGACAGGGCATGGAAAGAGGCAGGCAGTGATGGTTCCTTCTCCTCTTCAGGAGTTTATGGTGGACCCTGCTGAAGTACAAGGCCCTTAGCAGCTGCCCGATGATGCTGATCCTTTATGCCAGCCCTGATGGCAGTTTATTACAAAGTACCAAGGAACTGACCTGCACACTCTCAGCTAACAGTCTTTTGCTGCACACATGGCCTTTGATACATAACTCATTCTTCCATAAAGTCAATCTAATGGGAAATACATTCACGCAGGCACACGCAAATTCATCAGGTGGAGAAGTATGTTAAAAAGAAGTTGAGAAAAGAGAATGGGGAGCATCTCCAGAGTTTGCAGTGCAACAAACCAGTTGTTTTGAAGTGCAACAGCTGTTGTGAGAATTTGTTATCCCAATTACCATAAGGCTCAAAAGCTGCTGTCTCGCACCAGTGATAGAGGTTTGGCCATGGAGAAAAATTACATTTAGCACCAACTGTTTTTCAAACTCTTAAATGTTTTCAAGGGAAGTGATTGTCAGTATACTAAAGGCACAGAACTTTGACACTTGTGATCGTAGTCAGTAGTACTGCAAACTGGCTTCCAGATGCTATTATCATGCCACAGTTAGAAGTATTACCAAAGTGACTTTCTGAACCCTTCAGTGTGATTTATCTAATTCACTGAACTACTCACTGAAGGCAAAATTATGAAGTACTCATACAGTGCTATACATACCTATCAATTACAGAATACTCCCAGGCTCAAAAGCCAATTTCACTCTATCCCGTATCATCTGTGAATAAATTTCAGAATTGAATTTGTGACCAGTCAGATATCCTTCCTTGTTAGAGCTTTGGATTAGTTGCTACATGGCCATATCAGACATGGATGGCCAACTCCTGTATTCTCCAGCCACTTGTTTGATGGCCAGAAGAAAAATATTTTGCTGCACAGTGGCATTTAAATTCTACAGTAAAGTTGGTGCCACCCACACATAGGGATCGATGAATAGGTTAGTTTTGTTTCTCTCAGGTTCTCATTTTTTCAGTCTTAAACTTGGTTTGTCCTGGACTTCGAAAAAAAATCCAATCTTACATTCAGATCATCCTGAATTTTGAGGTGGGGGAGAAATTGCATGAAAATGCATATGCATTTTTGTGCACATTTCTCTTAATATGTGAATTTTTGTACGAATTGTAGATAATATATAGACGTTTTGCAAGCAGTTTTACTAATCTACTGCATTTTAATGTTATTTTCATAAATATATCCATTTCGATGTACACATTCCCCTAAAGTACACATTTTTGAATCCAGTTGTTATTGGAGAACTCTACTGCAAAATTGCAGAAAAGTGTGAATTTCAAAGGATAACTGAGTTTGGGGTTGGATTGGTTTGAATGTGTGAAATTAGATAATTAGCAATTAGATTCGAAATTTCTCCTCCTTCCTCTTCAGAAGTAAGAGTTTCACAGATATGGTGAATACACACTGGGATGGTATAATGTCATCAATTCTGCGGGGACTGAGGAAACAAAGGGCTTCCCAAACCCTCTCAAGAGGCAGAACAGCAATGGGCCTTCACCTTTCTGGAAAGCTTAGTGATAGATTTCATTTACCAAATAATCTGAGAAATGCAGTATGTGCAAAATTGTATATTGATACACTTTAAATGGGGAGGGGGGAGAGAATTGAAACAGTCATTAAATATGCCTGACTTCCAAGAACTAAACTTAGCACCAAGGCAGCCATGCAGTAAATCAGTAGATAAGCTTAGCATCTCTATTATTGTTTTAAACCCAATTAAATGCCTGGTGAGATCAAAATTTGACACATTTCAGTGAATCATATAATGTGAAAGAAAGTATTGGTAATGTACAATGTATAACAGACAATGTGGGTTTTTTTTAACCATTTTCATAAAAGAAAGGACACAAGTGATAGAAAAAGGAAAGCTGAAAAAACCAATAAATCTAATCAACAACGACCTTGTATGGGCTTTATCCAGTTAGAATGGAACAATGAGCAAAGCAGCCTTTTGGTCCAGCTACACCAGTAGACACTAATGCTGGTGTAGCAGCATAATGTAATTTAAATACTATGCATTCTCAGCAGCAAAGTAGAAATGGCAATCCTAGTAGAAACAAGAGATAGCATAGCAACACCAAGAAATGCATTCTGGCCACTTTGCCACCACCCACCAATCATAACAGTGCTCACCGGACATGCCCCCACATTACCGATACATGGATGAACCAATCAATACAAGGTGCTGGCTGAATGAGCCCATGACATCACCCTAACTCAGACACATGCAAAATGCAACTGGGCGTAGCCATGTCAGTGCAGGCTACCATGGCAAAGCAAGCAGGGAGCTCACAACTGACACCCATAGCCACATCATAGCTCCCCACAAACAGTTCAGTTCCTCTAGCAGCACAAACCCAGAGCAGCCCTGTTCATATGTTGTGTGAGGCCATGATGGTTAGGGAATTTCTGCTAACCATGGTAGCTTAGCATGGCATGTGTGGAGAGAAAAAACTGCTAACCGCAGTTCCAGAACCACCCTGGGTAACCACCCCCCTGTAGTACAGTTAAGGGTGGCTTACCGTTACATGTGGTGGGCTCTTCAGTGGTTAGAACAAGCTCCAGGTGGTTTCTAGGCCACGACCATAGGGCTGGTGGCCTAGAGCATCTCCTACTTCTGGCTCAGGCTTTCTCTATGGTCATGGTCGCATAGAGAAGGATGGAGAGGGCGGCACAAGGGCCACTGGGATAATCGGTGGTGGTGGCAAGAGGATGGTTGTGGTAACTATGGGGAGGGGGGTATCGGAACCATGTGGCACCACATGGTTCCCAGTCTTGTGACAGGCACATGTGTCATGGTTTTGCTAACAAAAAAACCTCTGTAGTTACCCTAACCACCTTTCCCCCATGAACAGGGCCAGTGCCTGCTACCAGCCACTTCTTTTTTTAGTTTCTGTCAGGCAAGACACACCTGACTTGTGGGCCACACCTAGAAGGAAAGATTGACATTCCAATAGGGATGGAGAAGGACAGGGCAAGAGCGCTGCTGCGGGGGGGGACTGCGCCAAGGCCCCTTTGCTGTGCCAAGGCCCCTCTTCCCCTCGCTGGCCTTTGACAGCTGGTGTGTGGAAGAGGGATGGCGACAGGCACCCCAGCACTCTCGCCCTGAGAAAGACAGGGCGAGAGCACCGTGGGGTGGCTGCGCCGAGGCCCCTCTTCCCCGCACTAGCCTTTGACAGCTGGCACATGGAAGAGGGAAGGGACGATGACAGCCAGCAATAGGGTAATGGCAGCCGCCATTACTGTATCGCCGCCTGGTATAGGTGGTAAAGCCCTGAGTTTAACCCAATTGCAGCCATTTACAGCTCTATTTAGGTAAAAAAAAAAAAACAGTGCTTTACAGCCGCAAGTGGCGTCCACTATGCCATTTGCAGCTGTATTTCTCCAAGCAATATGGTAATGGCAGCCGCTGCCGCCATTACTGTATCGCCTGCGCTACGGAGCCGGAGTGCGGCTCCACAAAATCTTCCAGATGCAGAGCCGCTCCAGAGGATTCCAGGGGGGGACGAACAGATCGCCTCACCCCCCAACGGACACCACCACAGAATGGTAAGGAATCCGTCCATCCCTACATTCCAACCACCAATCACATTCATCTCTATAGCAAAGAGGGGAAAGTACTGCATGAAGCTCCCATCTCATGGGCTTCCCATGAGAAGAGTTGAAGACTTGCCTTGGAAACAACGCTCCCACACAAAAGCACTGTGGTATTGCTGCCCATGTCAGTGAAACAAGATTTTAGCGAGAGAAAAGGAGGAACCACAGTATAGAGTTTACAGTACGTAGGACAGGAGCTGCTAGGTAGCTCAGAAGTGAAGAGTGCTGCACTGGGGAACATGAGATGGCAGCTCAGGACGAGAAAAGACATTGCATTGATACCTAGCAGATATGTCTTCTCTCCTTTTTTTTTTTTTACTCTATAGTATGTGCAGGGGGCCGGCCTGATCTGGATTGAGTGTTGGGAGAAAATAACATTTAAGATCTGGATCAAGGGCCCGGCACTTACTCTAGAATAAAAGTGAAAAAAAATGTAGCTGCTATATCCCAGTTTAAAGTAATATCTGTGCTGGCTCTCAAGCCCCACTATGGGGGAATGCTGAATTGATCACAGCAAGGCAAAATATTTTTAAAATCTAAGGAGAGATTCCAGAGGTGTTTATGTTTATAGGTCAGAATAACTCTTTAAGGATCCAAATGCTTATGACTACATTGGGTGAGTCAAATGGATATGAATTTATTCCTATACCTGACTTCCTTCATCCTGATATGCATAACCTAGACAGCTAGTAGATCAGCTATTTTACTCTGGTCTGAATATAAACCATTCAAATGCTCAGATTCAGCCATCTGTACTCTGCTAGACATGAGTAGCCTTGTCTCTCCTTTTACACATGATATAGGGCAGGCGTAAACAATCCAGTTCTCTCCAGATGTTTTGGACTACAATTTCCATCAGCCTCAGCCAACATGGCTAATGGTTGTGGATTTTGAGAGTTGAAGTCCGAAGTATCTGAAGGGCACCAGGTTTCTTAACCCTGTTATAGGGCCTTGCAAAACCTTCGCCCCACCTCTACTGGTAATTTCACAGTTTTTATCAAATTGTGTGGGTTCCCTCTAGTGATGGGTGAACTTACCCAGGGTGAATTCGTTATTTCCTCAGATAATAATGAGTTCACCCATATAACCTTGGATAAGAATAGTCCCTTAAAATGAACTCTCATTCCACGCAAATGAGTTTTTGCGCATGTGCAGTATCAAAGTGCATCCTGGGAGCTGTAGTTTAGAAACACTAGTGCATCATGATATCATGCAGCACAACTTCTTGACTGGTTGTTTTCACATTGCCTCTCAGAAAAATACTCCACCTACCAGCGTGGAGTACACATTTACTTACCCAACAATATAAAAGAAAGTACTGTATATGGTCAACAAGAACAACAACCCAAATCCAATCCAGTGAGAGTAAGAGAAAGATGTGTGCTGAATCTGACTACCTAAGCCATGTGTTAGAATGAAATGGAGGAAAGGGGTTTCTATACTCCTACCTGGCTGTTTCTTTGAATGTGATTGGTTGCAGGGTACAGTGATATCACAGTTTACCATAAGCAAGAAAAGGGTTAATCCAACCAATTCAGTGCATGCATGGAAATAGCATTGTTTAGATACAGACTGCCCATACTCGAAAGCTCACAATCAATTCCAGACTTAATAGCAAATTTGTGAAATGCTGGTCCAAGCTCATTAAAAAGGTCAGCATTACAACCAGCAAGCTGACTAATTGCAAAATTTGGTGGCATCACTAATTCCTTCAAAATTAGTCAGATACTGAGAAGAATCATCTCCCCATCTCATTTTGGTGGCAACTCTAAACATGAAGGGTTGACATTCAGATGGAGAGGATGTAGCTAGGCATAGGGATGGGTATTTCAGTTCAGTTCAGTTTTTATACGGATTTACTAAATTCCTTCATATTTGGGAGAGAAATAACTTGAAGTCTTAACAATTCAAATGCAGAGAAAGTTAAACTAGGGATGTCACAGAAGCAAGAGTGGGGGAGAGTCCAGCGGACCCCCAAACGCACTCGGCCTCCTGGACTCTGTTCACCAAGCTGCCACACACTTACCTGGCCATTCACTGAGCCCCACACAGTCCACAGCCACAGTCTGCAAACGGTAGCCGTAAAGGGGCTATTTACGCAACATTACAAGCATACATGGTCCATTTACCCCTGTAATGTTGCATAAATTTCCCCTTTACAGATGCCATTTATGCAACATTACTTTTATGGAAAACCCCGAGCCACCCTTTTATTCACAAAATGGCAGCTCGGTGAGGGGACAGGTGGCCACTGGGCACTTGTCAGGTGCTTGCTGGGCTGTGCAGCAGTCCACACCCCGCATGAGCAGGGGCAAGCACCTGACTGGGACAGCTGGAGGTGAAGCTGTCCATCCCTAAGTGAAACTGACAGATTCACCCATCCCTAGCTCTGGGGCATCTCTGCAAAATGGTCCAACATGGCCTGGATTTTTAGTGACACCAGTAGAAAACACCTCACTTCCCAGCTTGATCAACTACATTGCAAATGATGACAGGTTATAGCAAGATGCCAAGAATTTCTATCTCAAAAATTGGAGTGGCATATATTTCCCTCTGGGTTTGAGGTGTGAAACCCATCACTACTGTAGCTACCAGCATATAATGGGATAGATATTGGCATGTGCACTCTCTAAGGGTGTTTGCCTGTGAACTCGAAATGAACAACAAGCTATTTATAAAATGGGTCACTGCCAGGGACCAAATTCTGGTGATAATTGCTCTCTCCAATCTGACACAGTGTGATTGAGTGCATCCAGTGTCCCTTTAGCTAGGAAGTTGATTAAGCAATTTTAATTAACCAATTAGCCATACTCATTCTGATGAAATTGTGAAATGCCAAGGTTGCTGAGCTAAACTACAGATGAGAACTCTTGAAAAGTTATGCTTTATTAATCAAAAGCTATGCAGCCAAATAAGAGATTATAGAAAGAAAGGAAGGAAGGAAGGAAGGAGGGAGGGAGGGAGGGAGGGAGGGGCTTGGGTGATCATGGTTACAAAGTCTGAATGACACTTATGACAATTATTTACATTAATGGAACAGAATTGTGTGCATGTGTGTTTAAACAATCAAAACAATAAAAGTTAACAGTATCACACAATGTTAACTTTGTTATTATACATAACTGTAGAGGAGTAAGAAAATGTATGGTCACCTCATCCTCATGAGACACAGGGATACTATTGTGATCCTACACAGATCTATCCCCCACCACCACTGCTGCAGCTTGACCAATCGTCTTTCAGTCCAATGGATATTGTGTCATTACCAGGTGAAAAAAACACTCTTGTGTTGGTAATTGTTGGACAGAAGAACAGGGGCAGATTTTCTTGTTGTGGTGGTTAGGTGAAAAAAACCTTTGTATTTGAAAAATGGTCCTTCTTTGCAACAACTATCAAATGTACAAATGTTCTCTGTCTCGTTACTTGATATTGATATTGTTTTCCAATGGCTGGCTAACTGACCCCATATTTTCATTTCTTGTCTGGATAAAACAAAGAGAGCTGATACCTGATTGTTTGGAGAAGAAATCCTGGGTGGATGGATAATTACTTATTGTCATTAGTTAGGAGAAATAAGTACAGAGCATAACAAGAGATAAAAGAAGAGGGACAAACCAGGGAGCCCAGCCCAATGAGACAAGGAGCTGAAACTAGAGCAAACAGAAGGAAGAAATCAAGCTGCTAGCAGTAGATACAAGTGCGTATTGGCAGCTGCCTAATCCTAGATTGCAAACCCAGATCTAAGATAAAGTCTCCGATAACACAGTGAATTCCACACTGATGTTAACCACATAGCAAAGTTATAGTCCATCAGATGATGTCACATCAGCTGCTTTTGTCTTTTCATCTCCATTCTAGTATCCTAGTCTTTGTGCATATTTTAGTCTTTGATGATTAATGAAATCATTCTCTTTTCTTCCATAAAAGCCTCTCTCTCTCCCTCTCTCTCTCTCTCTCTCTCTCAAAGGGGTGGTGCTCTCACTTACTGCTAGCATCTCAAAAGCTTTCTCCACCACCCACAATAGAAGCAAAATCAATCACATACATGTCACTTCAACTATGTCCCACTGTACTTGGTAGGAATTACTGCCAAGTAAGTCTGTATAGGATCACAGCCTTACTCACTCCACTTTAAAGGAAGGATGGCTTGGACATCAAACCCCAAATTGGCTGGATCTAGCCCAACAGTGCCAAGGACAAGGCCTAGGGAAGGGATCACAAATGACACTGGAAGCGGCAGGACTGTCAGAGTTCCCTGCACTCAGACAGTTCCAAGAGGAAAAGGGCCATAACTCACTGATAAAACATATGCTTTGCATGTAGATGGTCCCCAGTTCAATCCTGGACTCTCCAGCTAAAAGATCACATGCGATATGGCTGGGAAAGATCTGGGACTTAAGAACTTGGAGAGCTGCTGCAGACAGAATAAGTACTGAACTAGATGGACCAATGTTGTGACTCGGTGTACCTTCATTGGCTCGTAAGTCCATGTGAGGGCTTAGGGCCAAGAAAGGCCTCATTTGCTAAAGAGATACACCATAGTAAGTCACTGGTAACAATGTGTACCCCAAACATTCAGCTAGGTATCAGGACTGTGGGGCATTAGCAATCTATAATAATAAAAGAGGATGTACATCTGTCTGTCAGTGCCATAGTCCAAGACAATGGAACCTAGATGTTGCACAAAATGCTAGTTTCGCCCCCTGGAGGCTAGTCCAATTTGCCCCAAAGAGGAGAGTCAACTTCAGGCTGGGTCCAACTCGATTTTATTGTTTGCAAACAGTTCGACAAAGGAGCTCACGCTCAAAAGCAGAGTCGACCCCCGGCAACCCCCGCGCTGCAGTTTTATCACTTAGCTTGCATTCCTCAGCCAGCGTGTTACTTTTGATTGGTTGCCAGAGGTTTGCTTAGCAACCTTATCTTAGGGTTACTGTCTGCTCATTCCAGGCATGCGCAGCTCTTACAATGCTACGTGGTGCTTAAGGCACATACAATGGCTTTTAGGTTACATTTTTACTACAATTCCCCCCTCAAGATGCTTTCTTCTTATAACACTTAGTCTACTTCAGCCATTGCTAATCTCTGGTAATGTACAAACATTTCCCTGCTGACTACAGATTCTACTGTACGTTTGACTAGGGCTATAATGCAGGGAAGTATGCAGGGTAATAAGCACAAAATTAGCATAACTAAGCAGAATATCATAAATCCAGTCTTTAACCAGCGAAAGTTCGGCAACCATGAAGTCAGCCAGTCAGTACTCTACCCGTTCCAGGTTTGTACTGGGACGTGAGTTATTTTTCTAATTTTGGTTGCAATATCCCTAAGGATATCGCCATTGTCATCAATCTGCAAGCAGCAGTCTGTTCAATTAAACTTCTGACAAAGGCCCCCCTCTGCTGCTAACACGTAATCAAGTCCCATCCGATTTTGGGTGACAGCATTGCGGAGTTGGGTTAGCTGTGTGGCTGCTAAATCTATGGCCTTTGCAGTCTCGTTTGCAAAGATTTTCACTATTGCCTGAAGCCAGATTATGCGGTTAGTAAGGTACGTGGGTTCTCTTCCCACCACGTTGGGTTCCCAAGTGGCAGGCCCATAATACCTTATTATCCTTTCTGCCGGCCACTCATCATTTCCCCATCTTTGTGTAGCAGACAAGTCTTCCATGCTTAGGGATCTTTTATCTATTCCATATAGTCGGTGCAGTACTGAGGCCCTTTGAGGCAACAGCGTGAATGGGGGTCTTAATATCCCAGGATAACACACGCCAGTCCAGTTGGCGGGCAACTGGGTGTATGCGTGAGTCTCACAGATCCAATAATGGCCAGTTAAAGCAGGCCAAGACTTGTCTGCTAGGCCATATTTTTGGGGATCCAAATACTGATTGTAAAATCCCAAATATAGGGTTGAATCTCCACGTGGGCTGAGAGTTCCATTCATATAGCATGCTCTAGCATTTTGATCTTTTGTCTGGTTTCGAATGCAATAGAACAAGGATTGTGAGCTACTATGAGGGATTGACCACAACACACACTTGTGGCCACCTATCACCCTTGAAACCTCGGGCCGAAGGGTGATGTAATCTGCATATCCTGCACAAAAAGTTCTCTTTGAGGTGTGGTTGTTATGCCATGCACCTCCCTTTACTATATAATTCTTGCAGCTGCTATTTCCTACAAAGTGTGTATGTGTGTCAGACCTGTTTTGCATGAAGCACCATTCTCCTAACTGAGGCCGTACTTCCCATGATGGAGTTTGACTTAAGATAAAATCATCTTCCTAAGTAACATTTGTTTGTTTATGTATTCTATAATCGGTATGTACTAATTCAGTCAGGTTCAGAGGATGAGGGATCTATGTGCTTACCTTTCCCTCATTATCGGCCTGTATGCAGACCCAGCAGTTCGAGAGGTTCAAGTATCTGGCTACAGCTTCAGCTAGAAACAGCATGCTGTTTTCTCCTACAGCTAGATTTAGCCTTAGGATTATTACTAACAGACACAGCTGCTGCATACTTAATCTTTGGTCCTTGTTTTACATAATCTTAATTTCAGTTCTGAAATAGGATAACTATGCCAGTTGTCTTTATCCCGCTGCTTGCAGGCTTCTTCTTCCGAGAGGAGGTCAGCTTCCGGAGTGACCACGCCCTGGGAGCTGGTGTCCTCACCTTGGTTATACCTTTTTATTTTGGAACAGTGAGTCCACCTGTCATTTCCGCTGAGCTTGACAGCTGTATGGGTTACCAACAACACCTGGTATGGTCCCTCCCACCTCTCAGTTAGGGGGCCCTTTTTCCACTTTTGGAGCAGCACCTGGTCCCCCGGCTGGAAGTTGTGGATTGGAACATCCAGCGGTAGGCTCTGGAATGGTGCAGCAAACCTGTGAAGGGATGACAAAACAGACTGCAAGGTAATAACATGTTCTCCAATTTCAGTTTTTCCCAAATCGACAGTGACTTGCTCCCTCCACCCTGCTGGCAGAACCCTAGGAGGCATTCCAAACATTAATTTAAAAGGTGACAATTTTATCCCTCTACGTGGAGTGCTACGAATGCGAGTTAAAGCCAGTGGGAGCGCCTGGGGCCACTTTAAGTGGGTCTCTATGCAAATTTTTGTTATCATTGTCTTTAATGTCCTACTCATGCGCTCCACCTGACCTGAACTCTGAGGCCTCCATGGGGTATGGAGTCTCCATTTAATGCCTAAAGCTTTAGACACTTTTTGCACTATCTTTCCTACAAAGTGGCTCCCTTGATCCGACTCAATAGACTCAGGCAACAGGAACTGAGGTATCAGCTCCTGGAGCAGGAAGCGTGCCACTGTTGATGCTGTAGCTGTCCTTGTGGGGTAGGCCTCTACCCATCCTGTTAGCTGGTCCACCAGTACTAATAAATATTGGTGTCGGCCTGACCTTGGAAGCTCTGCGAAGTCAATCTGCCAGGCCTGTCCAGGGTAGTGCACCCACTGTCGTCCTCCCATTGGCGGCGGCGCTCGGGCCCCTTTTGGATTTACCTTCTGGCAGGTGGGGCATCTTGCTGCGACTCGTTGGGCTTCTACATACAATCCCGGTGCCACAACCTGTCGAACAAGTAAGTCTCCCATTGCGGTGCCTCCCATGTGGGTCTTCGCATGAAGTTGTTTTACCACTTCTTCTGCCAGCCATCGGGGTAGCAAGACTTTTCCTCCTGGGACTATCCACCGCCCTTGGGGATTTTTTGTGGCCTTGTTTTCCTCGGCAGCTTTGTCATCAGCCTGGGTGTATTTTGCTTTATAATCTTCCAAGCGGAGGGGTATCTCATGGGCTAAGCCTTGAAACACTACTTCTCCTCCCATCTGCGCTGCTTCTTTGGCTGCCATGTCGGCCTTCGCATTTCCCCTTCTCTGGTGCTCATCTGTGGCTCTGCCATGCGCTTTTATATGCACCACAGCTACCTCCTTTGGCAGTTGGAGAGCCTCCAGTAGTGTCACAATCTGTGGTCCATTTGCAATCTTCTGTCCAGAGGCTGTGATGAACCCACGTTCTTTCCACAGTAGTCCATGGGCATGTACGGTGGCAAAGGCATAGCGTGAGTCTGTAAATATGTTCACTCTTTTATCCTTCCCCAATTCTAGTGCACGTGTCAAGGCAGTGAATTCTGCTGCTTGCGCTGACTAACTTGCGGGGAGTTTCTCTTTCCACATAGTTTCAGTCAGCGTTACCACGGCGCATCCTGTATGTCGTGTGCCATCGATTACATTGCTTGAGCCATCTACAAAGAACTCTTCTTCTAGATTTTCAAGCGGGTCATCTGTCAAGTCAGATCGAATCAATACTGTTTGAGTTAACACTTCCAGACAATCATGACATGGGGGTCCTGGTTCTGGCAGAAGGGTGGCTGGATTCAGGGCCGTGGTATGCTTATAGGTGAGGCCTGGATTAGATAACAAAAAGATCTCATATCTAGATTGTCTGGAAGGGTTTAAGAACTTTTCTCCCTCTGCTCCAAGGATTTGGGGCACACCATGTGGGGTGTGTATCTCCATGTTAGCTCCCATGACAATCTTTTGTGCCTCCTCTACAAGGGTAGCAGTGGCCGCAACGGCTCTCAGACATGCTGGCCACCCTTTTGCTACAGGGTCCAGGACCTTGGAGTAATAGCCCACAGGCCTCTACGTCGGGCCCACTGGTTGAGTCAAGACTCCCGAGGCAACTCCCTTGTTCTCATGCACGTACAATCTATAGGGCTTGCGCCCATTTGGAATCATGAGTGCTGGAGGTTGTGAGAGGGCAGTCTTCAATAGTTCAAATGCATGCTGATTTTCCTTAGTCCATTTCCAACTTGCGAGGCCCTCTTTGGTAAGAGACTCATACAGGGGCCTAGCCTTTCCCCCATAATCAGGAATCCACATTCTGCAAAACCCTGTCAGACCTAGAAAGGCTCGTAACTCCTTTGGGTTTTTAGGAGCAGGCATATTTTGTATAGCTTGAATTCGATCTTTGCTCAGGGCTCTTGTTCCCATTTCAATTTCATAACCTAAGAAAGTGACCTTTGGTTGGCATATTTGAGCCTTCTCTCGTGATACTTTGTACCCCTTTTCTCCCAAGGTGTTCAGCAAAGACTCTGTTGCTCTCTTCCCCATTTGCATGCTAGGGCTCGCTATCAACAGGTCATCAACATATTACAACAGCGCCACCTCCTGGTGCTTGTCTCTCCACTGCTCCAAATCCTTCTGCAATGCTAATCCAAAAATGTGGGGGGCTGAAACGAGCCCTTGGGGCAACACAATCCATAACAATTGAGTTTTATGATAAGTATCTGGGTCTTCCCATTCGAATGCAAATATTTTCTGGCTGTCTTTGTGCAGTGGGATAGAGAAGAAAGCATCTTTTAAATCTAGGACGGAAAACACCCTTGCATTTGCTGGAACTTGGGTCAAAATGGTGTGGGGGTTCGGAACCAGGGGATGATCCACTAAAACTTTTTTGTTTATGGCTCTCAGGTCTTGCACCACCCTTTAGGAGGCGCTGTTTGGTTTGAGCAACCCCAATATTGGGGTGTTAAAGGGGGATGAGCCCTCTACTAGCCAGCCATACTTCTTAAACTTTTCAATAAGCGGTTTTAAGCCTGCACGAGTAGCTCTCTTCAAAGGATACTGTTTCACACACACAGGCAGCTCTCCCTCCTTTAGGGGAATTTTGATTGGTGTTACATACTTTGCCCGAGCTGGGGTTCCATCTGCCCATACACACGGGTCAACATTTTCTAAGAGCTCAATCCTCTTGGCCTTTGACACAGTTTCAGTTGCCTGGAGGGCCATCTGGTAATTTGAGCTCTGCTTCACTGGTAGCTGTACTACAATCTGATCCCCACGAAAGAAGATCTCAGCTTGCAGCTTCGTCAGCAAGTCCCGCCCCAGAAGGGCAACCGGACATGTGGGCGAGACCACAAAGGCATGTTCTAGTCTATTGTCTCCGATCTTTGTGAGGAGGGGCTCACATACAGGCAATCTAGCCTTTCTTCCTTCAATTCCTTCTATTGTCACGTGTCGTCCGCTTTCTTTGGCGAGGGGGGGTTTTGCAGGGATCATGGAAAAGGTGGCTCCAGTATCTACCAGAGCCTCATAGTCTCTGCCACCAACCCTTATCTTTACCATGGGATCTTCCCGAGTACTTACTCGTAGGGTGGTGGCTTTAGATCCCGGTCTCCTTCAGCTACATTCCTCAGAGGAGTCTGCTCTCAATTGGCGCCCCTCCCCCTGGCTCTTCTCTCTCTGCCTTCTCAGCGGGCAGTCCTTCTTCTAGTGTCCCTTCTCTTGGCAATATGCACATTCATCAAACCTCGGGCGGCCCTTTCCCTTCTTCTGCCCCCCCTCTTGCCTCTGTTGAGGTTCTATGTGTCCTGAGCTGCCACTCAAGGCGGCTGCTAGCATCGCCAGTTGCTTTTCGCCGCGTTTTGTCTCCCTTCTTTCTGTTACTTGCTCTCGGTTGCCATACACTTTATATGCAATCTCTACCAACTCGGAGAGTGGCTTGCCCACGGCTCCTTCGGCTTTCTGCAGCTTCTTTCTTATATCTGGTGCTGCTTGCCCTATGAACATTGTATTTACCATGCGCTGGTTTTTTGAGGCTTCAGGATCTAGGTCACTAAACTTCCTAAATGCATCAAACAACCGTCCTAGGAACACAGAGGGATTTTCATCCTTCTCTTGGCGGACTTCATACAACTTTGAAAAGTTAGTCACACGTGGCACAGCTCTCCCCAGTGCCTCCGCTATTATTCTCAAATAGTCCTGACTCCGCTCTCAGTCCCTGGGGTCGTTGGGACGCCACTCAGGGTCTACTTGGGGGCATAATTCATGGGGGTCCCTAGTAGTTCCTGCTACTCGCTCCTCAGCAATCCTATTAGCGGTGCCTTGCACTAGGCGCCTTTCCTCGGATGTTAGTAGGGTTTGCAACATCATCTGCACATCTGCCCATGTGGGACGATGCGTCTGCCCCACAGATCGAAATAAACTTTGCATCTTATCAGGGTCTTCTCTAAAGGAAGGATTCTGATTTTTCTAATTGAACAGATCAGCGGTGCTGAAGGGCACATATACAAATGCAGTCTGCCCCTCCCCTGTCATTACCTCTCACATCGGGCACTGGTATTTAGGGTGCGGGTTTCGGGTAGCCCTAGGCTCAGCCAGAGGAGAAAAATGTATTGCTAACTGGGATGGGTCCCGCAGGGGTCTTGGTGAGCTGGGTTGGGCCACTTGTCTTGGGACTTGGTCAGAAGAGGAGTCGGCAGGGCACGAGGGAGTCACGTTATACTCTCCATCATAGGGTGGTGGTTGAGAGAGACTTTGCGATGTGGACCCGGCTGGCCGGGGTTGAGAGGCTGTGGCCACCGTTAGGGTACTTTCTACTGGAGGTTGAGGTGAAATTGCATGATCACGATCCTGCCCCCTCAAACCTTGCGCCAAGTCTATCTCGTCTTCTCCCTCTAAGATTGGCTTTCCCTTCCCTCCCTTCATTCTCTGAGGGTCTGCAGCCAGCATTTGTTTGCACATCTCTCCTTTACATTGTTTCACCCAGGAAGGGTTGCTCAAAGCGCAACTCAACCATGAGTCTATATAGGGATACTGATCCCAGTGCCCATCATTTACAACAATAACATGCACTTTTCTAATTGTGGCCTCATTAAAGGAGCCGATATCTGGCCAGTTGACTCCAAATGACGGCCACTCCAATTGACAGAGTGTAATCAGCTTGCCTTTTGACATCTTAGTGCCATAATTTTCTTTGACTTTGCTAAAGTTCTTTAGCATGCATCCCAAGGGAGTGGCAGAGCTTTCTAAATGGGAGCTACCCGCCCCCATTATGCCTACCTCTGTTTGAAACCATACACGGAGCCTGACAAACCTCCGACACTTACACGGAGTCTAACAAACCTCAGACGTTTACACAAAGTCTGACAAACCTCAGACGCTCCGAAGGCAACTCAAACAGAAAGACAGAAGGGAAATCAAGTACTTACTCTGCCCAACACCCTAGTGCCGCCTCTTCAGACCCGTTCAGCCTGGTTGACTCAATCAATGGAGTCCACGCCTTTAACCTCCTGGGTGTCCCGACCCCCGTTCTCTGGTGCCATGGCAGACCTCAAAGGCGGTCCGGCGCGCCCCACAGGCACCTTTGCCGGTTCTGTCGTTTGACCCTAGGGTGGTCCAAGGGACTCCTGACTGACTCGCCAGTTTGTTGCACAAAATGCTAGTTTCGCCCCCTGGAGGCTAGTCCAATTTGCCCCAAAGAGGAGAGTCAACTTCAGGCTGGGTCCAACTCGATTTTATTGTTTGCAAACAGTTCGACAAAGGAGCTCACGCTCAAAAGCAGAGTCGACCCCCGGCAACCCCCGCGCTGCAGTTTTATCACTTAGCTTGCATTCCTCAGCCAGCGTGTTACTTTTGATTGGTTGCCAGAGGTTTGCTTAGCAACCTTATCTTAGGGTTACTGTCTGCTCATTCCAGGCATGCGCAGCTCTTACAATGCTACGTGGTGCTTAAGGCACATACAATGGCTTTTAGGTTACATTTTTACTACAATTCCCCCCTCAAGATGCTTTCTTCTTATAACACTTAGTCTACTTCAGCCATTGCTAATCTCTGGTAATGTACAAACATTTCCCTGCTGACTACAGATTCTACTGTACGTTTGACTAGGGCTATAATGCAGGGAAGTATGCAGGGTAATAAGCACAAAATTAGCATAACTAAGCAGAATATCATAAATCCAGTCTTTAACCAGCGAAAGTTCGGCAACCATGAAGTCAGCCAGTCAGTACTCTACCCGTTCCAGGTTTGTACTGGGACGTGAGTTATTTTTCTAATTTTGGTTGCAATATCCCTAAGGATATCGCCATTGTCATCAATCTGCAAGCAGCAGTCTGTTCAATTAAACTTCTGACAAAGGCCCCCCTCTGCTGCTAACACGTAATCAAGTCCCATCCGATTTTGGGTGACAGCATTGCGGAGTTGGGTTAGCTGTGTGGCTGCTAAATCTATGTCCTTTGCAGTCTCGTTTGCAAAGATTTTCACTATTGCCTGAAGCCAGATTATGCGGTTAGTAAGGTACGTGGGTTCTCTTCCCACCACGTTGGGTTCCCAAGTGGCAGGCCCATAATACCTTATTATCCTTTCTGCCGGCCACTCATCATTTCCCCATCTTTGTGTAGCAGACAAGTCTTCCATGCTTAGGGATCTTTTATCTATTCCATATAGTCGGTGCAGTACTGAGGCCCTTTGAGGCAACAGCGTGAATGGGGGTCTTAATATCCCAGGATAACACACGCCAGTCCAGTTGGCGGGCAACTGGGTGTATGCGTGAGTCTCACAGATCCAATAATGGCCAGTTAAAGCAGGCCAAGACTTGTCTGCTAGGCCATATTTTTGGGGATCCAAATACTGATTGTAAAATCCCAAATATAGGGTTGAATCTCCACGTGGGCTGAGAGTTCCATTCATATAGCATGCTCTAGCATTTTGATCTTTTGTCTGGTTTCGAATGCAATAGAACAAGGATTGTGAGCTACTATGAGGGATTGACCACAACACACACTTGTGGCCACCTATCACCCTTGAAACCTCGGGCCGAAGGGTGATGTAATCTGCATATCCTGCACAAAAAGTTCTCTTTGAGGTGTGGTTGTTATGCCATGCACCTCCCTTTACTATATAATTCTTGCAGCTGCTATTTCCTACAAAGTGTGTATGTGTGTCAGACCTGTTTTGCATGAAGCACCATTCTCCTAACTGAGGCCGTACTTCCCATGATGGAGTTTGACTTAAGATAAAATCATCTTCCTAAGTAACATTTGTTTGTTTATGTATTCTATAATCGGTATGTACTAATTCAGTCAGGTTCAGAGGATGAGGGATCTATGTGCTTACCTTTCCCTCATTATCGGCCTGTATGCAGACCCAGCAGTTCGAGAGGTTCAAGTATCTGGCTACAGCTTCAGCTAGAAACAGCATGCTGTTTTCTCCTACAGCTAGATTTAGCCTTAGGATTATTACTAACAGACACAGCTGCTGCATACTTAATCTTTGGTCCTTGTTTTACATAATCTTAATTTCAGTTCTGAAATAGGATAACTATGCCAGTTGTCTTTATCCCGCTGCTTGCAGGCTTCTTCTTCCGAGAGGAGGTCAGCTTCCGGAGTGACCACGCCCTGGGAGCTGGTGTCCTCACCTTGGTTATACCTTTTTATTTTGGAACAGTGAGTCCACCTGTCATTTCCGCTGAGCTTGACAGCTGTATGGGTTACCAACAACACCTGGTATGGTCCCTCCCACCTCTCAGTTAGGGGGCCCTTTTTCCACTTTTGGAGCAGCACCTGGTCCCCCGGCTGGAAGTTGTGGATTGGAACATCCAGCGGTAGGCTCTGGAATGGTGCAGCAAACCTGTGAAGGGATGACAAAACAGACTGCAAGGTAATAACATGTTCTCCAATTTCAGTTTTTCCCAAATCGACAGTGACTTGCTCCCTCCACCCTGCTGGCAGAACCCTAGGAGGCATTCCAAACATTAATTTAAAAGGTGACAATTTTATCCCTCTACGTGGAGTGCTACGAATGCGAGTTAAAGCCAGTGGGAGCGCCTGGGGCCACTTTAAGTGGGTCTCTATGCAAATTTTTGTTATCATTGTCTTTAATGTCCTACTCATGCGCTCCACCTGACCTGAACTCTGAGGCCTCCATGGGGTATGGAGTCTCCATTTAATGCCTAAAGCTTTAGACACTTTTTGCACTATCTTTCCTACAAAGTGGCTCCCTTGATCCGACTCAATAGACTCAGGCAACAGGAACTGAGGTATCAGCTCCTGGAGCAGGAAGCGTGCCACTGTTGATGCTGTAGCTGTCCTTGTAGGGTAGGCCTCTACCCATCCTGTTAGCTGGTCCACCAGTACTAATAAATATTGGTGTCGGCCTGACCTTGGAAGCTCTGCGAAGTCAATCTGCCAGGCCTGTCCAGGGTAGTGCACCCACTGTCGTCCTCCCATTGGCGGCGGCGCTCGGGCCCCTTTTGGATTTACCTTCTGGCAGGTGGGGCATCTTGCTGCGACTCGTTGGGCTTCTACATACAATCCCGGTGCCACAACCTGTCGAACAAGTAAGTCTCCCATTGCGGTGCCTCCCATGTGGGTCTTCGCATGAAGTTGTTTTACCACTTCTTCTGCCAGCCATCGGGGTAGCAAGACTTTTCCTCCTGGGACTATCCACCGCCCTTGGGGATTTTTTGTGGCCTTGTTTTCCTCGGCAGCTTTGTCATCAGCCTGGGTGTATTTTGCTTTATAATCTTCCAAGCGGAGGGGTATCTCATGGGCTAAGCCTTGAAACACTACTTCTCCTCCCATCTGCGCTGCTTCTTTGGCTGCCATGTCGGCCTTCGCATTTCCCCTTCTCTGGTGCTCATCTGTGGCTCTGCCATGCGCTTTTATATGCACCACAGCTACCTCCTTTGGCAGTTGGAGAGCCTCCAGTAGTGTCACAATCTGTGGTCCATTTGCAATCTTCTGTCCAGAGGCTGTGATGAACCCACGTTCTTTCCACAGTAGTCCATGGGCATGTACGGTGGCAAAGGCATAGCGTGAGTCTGTAAATATGTTCACTCTTTTATCCTTCCCCAATTCTAGTGCACGTGTCAAGGCAGTGAATTCTGCTGCTTGCGCTGACTAACTTGCGGGGAGTTTCTCTTTCCACATAGTTTCAGTCAGCGTTACCACGGCGCATCCTGTATGTCGTGTGCCATCGATTACATTGCTTGAGCCATCTACAAAGAACTCTTCTTCTAGATTTTCAAGCGGGTCATCTGTCAAGTCAGATCGAATCAATACTGTTTGAGTTAACACTTCCAGACAATCATGACATGGGGGTCCTGGTTCTGGCAGAAGGGTGGCTGGATTCAGGGCCGTGGTATGCTTATAGGTGAGGCCTGGATTAGATAACAAAAAGATCTCATATCTAGATTGTCTGGAAGGGTTTAAGAACTTTTCTCCCTCTGCTCCAAGGATTTGGGGCACACCATGTGGGGTGTGTATCTCCATGTTAGCTCCCATGACAATCTTTTGTGCCTCCTCTACAAGGGTAGCAGTGGCCGCAACGGCTCTCAGACATGCTGGCCACCCTTTTGCTACAGGGTCCAGGACCTTGGAGTAATAGCCCACAGGCCTCTACGTCGGGCCCACTGGTTGAGTCAAGACTCCCGAGGCAACTCCCTTGTTCTCATGCACGTACAATCTATAGGGCTTGCGCCCATTTGGAATCATGAGTGCTGGAGGTTGTGAGAGGGCAGTCTTCAATAGTTCAAATGCATGCTGATTTTCCTTAGTCCATTTCCAACTTGCGAGGCCCTCTTTGGTAAGAGACTCATACAGGGGCCTAGCCTTTCCCCCATAATCAGGAATCCACATTCTGCAAAACCCTGTCAGACCTAGAAAGGCTCGTAACTCCTTTGGGTTTTTAGGAGCAGGCATATTTTGTATAGCTTGAATTCGATCTTTGCTCAGGGCTCTTGTTCCCATTTCAATTTCATAACCTAAGAAAGTGACCTTTGGTTGGCATATTTGAGCCTTCTCTCGTGATACTTTGTACCCCTTTTCTCCCAAGGTGTTCAGCAAAGACTCTGTTGCTCTCTTCCCCATTTGCATGCTAGGGCTCGCTATCAACAGGTCATCAACATATTACAACAGCGCCACCTCCTGGTGCTTGTCTCTCCACTGCTCCAAATCCTTCTGCAATGCTAATCCAAAAATGTGGGGGGCTGAAACGAGCCCTTGGGGCAACACAATCCATAACAATTGAGTTTTATGATAAGTATCTGGGTCTTCCCATTCGAATGCAAATATTTTCTGGCTGTCTTTGTGCAGTGGGATAGAGAAGAAAGCATCTTTTAAATCTAGGACGGAAAACACCCTTGCATTTGCTGGAACTTGGGTCAAAATGGTGTGGGGGTTCGGAACCAGGGGATGATCCACTAAAACTTTTTTGTTTATGGCTCTCAGGTCTTGCACCACCCTTTAGGAGGCGCTGTTTGGTTTGAGCAACCCCAATATTGGGGTGTTAAAGGGGGATGAGCCCTCTACTAGCCAGCCATACTTCTTAAACTTTTCAATAAGCGGTTTTAAGCCTGCACGAGTAGCTCTCTTCAAAGGATACTGTTTCACACACACAGGCAGCTCTCCCTCCTTTAGGGGAATTTTGATTGGTGTTACATACTTTGCCCGAGCTGGGGTTCCATCTGCCCATACACACGGGTCAACATTTTCTAAGAGCTCAATCCTCTTGGCCTTTGACACAGTTTCAGTTGCCTGGAGGGCCATCTGGTAATTTGAGCTCTGCTTCACTGGTAGCTGTACTACAATCTGATCCCCACGAAAGAAGATCTCAGCTTGCAGCTTCGTCAGCAAGTCCCGCCCCAGAAGGGCAACCGGACATGTGGGCGAG
This sequence comes from Heloderma suspectum, assembly GCF_057233095.1. Taxonomy (NCBI): domain Eukaryota; kingdom Metazoa; phylum Chordata; class Lepidosauria; order Squamata; family Helodermatidae; genus Heloderma; species Heloderma suspectum. The sequence goes on along the minus strand of NC_139460.1, from coordinate 52,193,197 downwards.
ACCACAAAGGCATGTTCTAGTCTATTGTCTCCGATCTTTGTGAGGAGGGGCTCACATACAGGCAATCTAGCCTTTCTTCCTTCAATTCCTTCTATTGTCACGTGTCGTCCGCTTTCTTTGGCGAGGGGGGGTTTTGCAGGGATCATGGAAAAGGTGGCTCCAGTATCTACCAGAGCCTCATAGTCTCTGCCACCAACCCTTATCTTTACCATGGGATCTTCCCGAGTACTTACTCGTAGGGTGGTGGCTTTAGATCCCGGTCTCCTTCAGCTACATTCCTCAGAGGAGTCTGCTCTCAATTGGCGCCCCTCCCCCTGGCTCTTCTCTCTCTGCCTTCTCAGCGGGCAGTCCTTCTTCTAGTGTCCCTTCTCTTGGCAATATGCACATTCATCAAACCTCGGGCGGCCCTTTCCCTTCTTCTGCCCCCCCTCTTGCCTCTGCTGAGGTTCTATGTGTCCTGAGCTGCCACTCAAGGCGGCTGCTAGCATCGCCAGTTGCTTTTCGCCACGTTTTGTCTCCCTTCTTTCTGTTACTTGCTCTCGGTTGCCATACACTTTATATGCAATCTCTACCAACTCGGAGAGTGGCTTGCCCACGGCTCCTTCGGCTTTCTGCAGCTTCTTTCTTATATCTGGTGCTGCTTGCCCTATGAACATTGTATTTACCATGCGCTGGTTTTTTGAGGCTTCAGGATCTAGGTCACTAAACTTCCTAAATGCATCAAACAACCGTCCTAGGAACACAGAGGGATTTTCATCCTTCTCTTGGCGGACTTCATACAACTTTGAAAAGTTAGTCACACGTGGCACAGCTCTCCCCAGTGCCTCCGCTATTATTCTCAAATAGTCCTGACTCCGCTCTCAGTCCCTGGGGTCGTTGGGACGCCACTCAGGGTCTACTTGGGGGCATAATTCATGGGGGTCCCTAGTAGTTCCTGCTACTCGCTCCTCAGCAATCCTATTAGCGGTGCCTTGCACTAGGCGCCTTTCCTCGGATGTTAGTAGGGTTTGCAACATCATCTGCACATCTGCCCATGTGGGACGATGCGTCTGCCCCACAGATCGAAATAAACTTTGCATCTTATCAGGGTCTTCTCTAAAGGAAGGATTCTGATTTTTCTAATTGAACAGATCAGCGGTGCTGAAGGGCACATATACAAATGCAGTCTGCCCCTCCCCTGTCATTACCTCTCACATCGGGCACTGGTATTTAGGGTGCGGGTTTCGGGTAGCCCTAGGCTCAGCCAGAGGAGAAAAATGTATTGCTAACTGGGATGGGTCCCGCAGGGGTCTTGGTGAGCTGGGTTGGGCCACTTGTCTTGGGACTTGGTCAGAAGAGGAGTCGGCAGGGCACGAGGGAGTCACGTTATACTCTCCATCATAGGGTGGTGGTTGAGAGAGACTTTGCGATGTGGACCCGGCTGGCCGGGGTTGAGAGGCTGTGGCCACCGTTAGGGTACTTTCTACTGGAGGTTGAGGTGAAATTGCATGATCACGATCCTGCCCCCTCAAACCTTGCGCCAAGTCTATCTCGTCTTCTCCCTCTAAGATTGGCTTTCCCTTCCCTCCCTTCATTCTCTGAGGGTCTGCAGCCAGCATTTGTTTGCACATCTCTCCTTTACATTGTTTCACCCAGGAAGGGTTGCTCAAAGCGCAACTCAACCATGAGTCTATATAGGGATACTGATCCCAGTGCCCATCATTTACAACAATAACATGCACTTTTCTAATTGTGGCCTCATTAAAGGAGCCGATATCTGGCCAGTTGACTCCAAATGACGGCCACTCCAATTGACAGAGTGTAATCAGCTTGCCTTTTGACATCTTAGTGCCATAATTTTCTTTGACTTTGCTAAAGTTCTTTAGCATGCATCCCAAGGGAGTGGCAGAGCTTTCTAAATGGGAGCTACCCGCCCCCATTATGCCTACCTCTGTTTGAAACCATACACGGAGCCTGACAAACCTCCGACACTTACACGGAGTCTAACAAACCTCAGACGTTTACACAAAGTCTGACAAACCTCAGACGCTCCGAAGGCAACTCAAACAGAAAGACAGAAGGGAAATCAAGTACTTACTCTGCCCAACACCCTAGTGCCGCCTCTTCAGACCCGTTCAGCCTGGTTGACTCAATCAATGGAGTCCACGCCTTTAACCTCCTGGGTGTCCCGACCCCCGTTCTCTGGTGCCATGGCAGACCTCAAAGGCGGTCCGGCGCGCCCCACAGGCACCTTTGCCGGTTCTGTCGTTTGACCCTAGGGTGGTCCAAGGGACTCCTGACTGACTCGCCAGTTTGTTGCACAAAATGCTAGTTTCGCCCCCTGGAGGCTAGTCCAATTTGCCCCAAAGAGGAGAGTCAACTTCAGGCTGGGTCCAACTCGATTTTATTGTTTGCAAACAGTTCGACAAAGGAGCTCACGCTCAAAAGCAGAGTCGACCCCCGGCAACCCCCGCGCTGCAGTTTTATCACTTAGCTTGCATTCCTCAGCCAGCGTGTTACTTTTGATTGGTTGCCAGAGGTTTGCTTAGCAACCTTATCTTAGGGTTACTGTCTGCTCATTCCAGGCATGCGCAGCTCTTACAATGCTACGTGGTGCTTAAGGCACATACAATGGCTTTTAGGTTACATTTTTACTACAATTCCCCCCTCAAGATGCTTTCTTCTTATAACACTTAGTCTACTTCAGCCATTGCTAATCTCTGGTAATGTACAAACATTTCCCTGCTGACTACAGATTCTACTGTACGTTTGACTAGGGCTATAATGCAGGGAAGTATGCAGGGTAATAAGCACAAAATTAGCATAACTAAGCAGAATATCATAAATCCAGTCTTTAACCAGCGAAAGTTCGGCAACCATGAAGTCAGCCAGTCAGTACTCTACCCGTTCCAGGTTTGTACTGGGACGTGAGTTATTTTTCTAATTTTGGTTGCAATATCCCTAAGGATATCGCCATTGTCATCAATCTGCAAGCAGCAGTCTGTTCAATTAAACTTCTGACAAAGGCCCCCCTCTGCTGCTAACACGTAATCAAGTCCCATCCGATTTTGGGTGACAGCATTGCGGAGTTGGGTTAGCTGTGTGGCTGCTAAATCTATGGCCTTTGCAGTCTCGTTTGCAAAGATTTTCACTATTGCCTGAAGCCAGATTATGCGGTTAGTAAGGTACGTGGGTTCTCTTCCCACCACGTTGGGTTCCCAAGTGGCAGGCCCATAATACCTTATTATCCTTTCTGCCGGCCACTCATCATTTCCCCATCTTTGTGTAGCAGACAAGTCTTCCATGCTTAGGGATCTTTTATCTATTCCATATAGTCGGTGCAGTACTGAGGCCCTTTGAGGCAACAGCGTGAATGGGGGTCTTAATATCCCAGGATAACACACGCCAGTCCAGTTGGCGGGCAACTGGGTGTATGCGTGAGTCTCACAGATCCAATAATGGCCAGTTAAAGCAGGCCAAGACTTGTCTGCTAGGCCATATTTTTGGGGATCCAAATACTGATTGTAAAATCCCAAATATAGGGTTGAATCTCCACGTGGGCTGAGAGTTCCATTCATATAGCATGCTCTAGCATTTTGATCTTTTGTCTGGTTTCGAATGCAATAGAACAAGGATTGTGAGCTACTATGAGGGATTGACCACAACACACACTTGTGGCCACCTATCACCCTTGAAACCTCGGGCCGAAGGGTGATGTAATCTGCATATCCTGCACAAAAAGTTCTCTTTGAGGTGTGGTTGTTATGCCATGCACCTCCCTTTACTATATAATTCTTGCAGCTGCTATTTCCTACAAAGTGTGTATGTGTGTCAGACCTGTTTTGCATGAAGCACCATTCTCCTAACTGAGGCCGTACTTCCCATGATGGAGTTTGACTTAAGATAAAATCATCTTCCTAAGTAACATTTGTTTGTTTATGTATTCTATAATCGGTATGTACTAATTCAGTCAGGTTCAGAGGATGAGGGATCTATGTGCTTACCTTTCCCTCATTATCGGCCTGTATGCAGACCCAGCAGTTCGAGAGGTTCAAGTATCTGGCTACAGCTTCAGCTAGAAACAGCATGCTGTTTTCTCCTACAGCTAGATTTAGCCTTAGGATTATTACTAACAGACACAGCTGCTGCATACTTAATCTTTGGTCCTTGTTTTACATAATCTTAATTTCAGTTCTGAAATAGGATAACTATGCCAGTTGTCTTTATCCCGCTGCTTGCAGGCTTCTTCTTCCGAGAGGAGGTCAGCTTCCGGAGTGACCACGCCCTGGGAGCTGGTGTCCTCACCTTGGTTATACCTTTTTATTTTGGAACAGTGAGTCCACCTGTCATTTCCGCTGAGCTTGACAGCTGTATGGGTTACCAACAACACCTGGTATGGTCCCTCCCACCTCTCAGTTAGGGGGCCCTTTTTCCACTTTTGGAGCAGCACCTGGTCCCCCGGCTGGAAGTTGTGGATTGGAACATCCAGCGGTAGGCTCTGGAATGGTGCAGCAAACCTGTGAAGGGATGACAAAACAGACTGCAAGGTAATAACATGTTCTCCAATTTCAGTTTTTCCCAAATCGACAGTGACTTGCTCCCTCCACCCTGCTGGCAGAACCCTAGGAGGCATTCCAAACATTAATTTAAAAGGTGACAATTTTATCCCTCTACGTGGAGTGCTACGAATGCGAGTTAAAGCCAGTGGGAGCGCCTGGGGCCACTTTAAGTGGGTCTCTATGCAAATTTTTGTTATCATTGTCTTTAATGTCCTACTCATGCGCTCCACCTGACCTGAACTCTGAGGCCTCCATGGGGTATGGAGTCTCCATTTAATGCCTAAAGCTTTAGACACTTTTTGCACTATCTTTCCTACAAAGTGGCTCCCTTGATCCGACTCAATAGACTCAGGCAACAGGAACTGAGGTATCAGCTCCTGGAGCAGGAAGCGTGCCACTGTTGATGCTGTAGCTGTCCTTGTAGGGTAGGCCTCTACCCATCCTGTTAGCTGGTCCACCAGTACTAATAAATATTGGTGTCGGCCTGACCTTGGAAGCTCTGCGAAGTCAATCTGCCAGGCCTGTCCAGGGTAGTGCACCCACTGTCGTCCTCCCATTGGCGGCGGCGCTCGGGCCCCTTTTGGATTTACCTTCTGGCAGGTGGGGCATCTTGCTGCGACTCGTTGGGCTTCTACATACAATCCCGGTGCCACAACCTGTCGAACAAGTAAGTCTCCCATTGCGGTGCCTCCCATGTGGGTCTTCGCATGAAGTTGTTTTACCACTTCTTCTGCCAGCCATCGGGGTAGCAAGACTTTTCCTCCTGGGACTATCCACCGCCCTTGGGGATTTTTTGTGGCCTTGTTTTCCTCGGCAGCTTTGTCATCAGCCTGGGTGTATTTTGCTTTATAATCTTCCAAGCGGAGGGGTATCTCATGGGCTAAGCCTTGAAACACTACTTCTCCTCCCATCTGCGCTGCTTCTTTGGCTGCCATGTCGGCCTTCGCATTTCCCCTTCTCTGGTGCTCATCTGTGGCTCTGCCATGCGCTTTTATATGCACCACAGCTACCTCCTTTGGCAGTTGGAGAGCCTCCAGTAGTGTCACAATCTGTGGTCCATTTGCAATCTTCTGTCCAGAGGCTGTGATGAACCCACGTTCTTTCCACAGTAGTCCATGGGCATGTACGGTGGCAAAGGCATAGCGTGAGTCTGTAAATATGTTCACTCTTTTATCCTTCCCCAATTCTAGTGCACGTGTCAAGGCAGTGAATTCTGCTGCTTGCGCTGACTAACTTGCGGGGAGTTTCTCTTTCCACATAGTTTCAGTCAGCGTTACCACGGCGCATCCTGTATGTCGTGTGCCATCGATTACATTGCTTGAGCCATCTACAAAGAACTCTTCTTCTAGATTTTCAAGCGGGTCATCTGTCAAGTCAGATCGAATCAATACTGTTTGAGTTAACACTTCCAGACAATCATGACATGGGGGTCCTGGTTCTGGCAGAAGGGTGGCTGGATTCAGGGCCGTGGTATGCTTATAGGTGAGGCCTGGATTAGATAACAAAAAGATCTCATATCTAGATTGTCTGGAAGGGTTTAAGAACTTTTCTCCCTCTGCTCCAAGGATTTGGGGCACACCATGTGGGGTGTGTATCTCCATGTTAGCTCCCATGACAATCTTTTGTGCCTCCTCTACAAGGGTAGCAGTGGCCGCAACGGCTCTCAGACATGCTGGCCACCCTTTTGCTACAGGGTCCAGGACCTTGGAGTAATAGCCCACAGGCCTCTACGTCGGGCCCACTGGTTGAGTCAAGACTCCCGAGGCAACTCCCTTGTTCTCATGCACGTACAATCTATAGGGCTTGCGCCCATTTGGAATCATGAGTGCTGGAGGTTGTGAGAGGGCAGTCTTCAATAGTTCAAATGCATGCTGATTTTCCTTAGTCCATTTCCAACTTGCGAGGCCCTCTTTGGTAAGAGACTCATACAGGGGCCTAGCCTTTCCCCCATAATCAGGAATCCACATTCTGCAAAACCCTGTCAGACCTAGAAAGGCTCGTAACTCCTTTGGGTTTTTAGGAGCAGGCATATTTTGTATAGCTTGAATTCGATCTTTGCTCAGGGCTCTTGTTCCCATTTCAATTTCATAACCTAAGAAAGTGACCTTTGGTTGGCATATTTGAGCCTTCTCTCGTGATACTTTGTACCCCTTTTCTCCCAAGGTGTTCAGCAAAGACTCTGTTGCTCTCTTCCCCATTTGCATGCTAGGGCTCGCTATCAACAGGTCATCAACATATTACAACAGCGCCACCTCCTGGTGCTTGTCTCTCCACTGCTCCAAATCCTTCTGCAATGCTAATCCAAAAATGTGGGGGGCTGAAACGAGCCCTTGGGGCAACACAATCCATAACAATTGAGTTTTATGATAAGTATCTGGGTCTTCCCATTCGAATGCAAATATTTTCTGGCTGTCTTTGTGCAGTGGGATAGAGAAGAAAGCATCTTTTAAATCTAGGACGGAAAACACCCTTGCATTTGCTGGAACTTGGGTCAAAATGGTGTGGGGGTTCGGAACCAGGGGATGATCCACTAAAACTTTTTTGTTTATGGCTCTCAGGTCTTGCACCACCCTTTAGGAGGCGCTGTTTGGTTTGAGCAACCCCAATATTGGGGTGTTAAAGGGGGATGAGCCCTCTACTAGCCAGCCATACTTCTTAAACTTTTCAATAAGCGGTTTTAAGCCTGCACGAGTAGCTCTCTTCAAAGGATACTGTTTCACACACACAGGCAGCTCTCCCTCCTTTAGGGGAATTTTGATTGGTGTTACATACTTTGCCCGAGCTGGGGTTCCATCTGCCCATACACACGGGTCAACATTTTCTAAGAGCTCAATCCTCTTGGCCTTTGACACAGTTTCAGTTGCCTGGAGGGCCATCTGGTAATTTGAGCTCTGCTTCACTGGTAGCTGTACTACAATCTGATCCCCACGAAAGAAGATCTCAGCTTGCAGCTTCGTCAGCAAGTCCCGCCCCAGAAGGGCAACCGGACATGTGGGCGAGACCACAAAGGCATGTTCTAGTCTATTGTCTCCGATCTTTGTGAGGAGGGGCTCACATACAGGCAATCTAGCCTTTCTTCCTTCAATTCCTTCTATTGTCACGTGTCGTCCGCTTTCTTTGGCGAGGGGGGGTTTTGCAGGGATCATGGAAAAGGTGGCTCCAGTATCTACCAGAGCCTCATAGTCTCTGCCACCAACCCTTATCTTTACCATGGGATCTTCCCGAGTACTTACTCGTAGGGTGGTGGCTTTAGATCCCGGTCTCCTTCAGCTACATTCCTCAGAGGAGTCTGCTCTCAATTGGCGCCCCTCCCCCTGGCTCTTCTCTCTCTGCCTTCTCAGCGGGCAGTCCTTCTTCTAGTGTCCCTTCTCTTGGCAATATGCACATTCATCAAACCTCGGGCGGCCCTTTCCCTTCTTCTGCCCCCCCTCTTGCCTCTGCTGAGGTTCTATGTGTCCTGAGCTGCCACTCAAGGCGGCTGCTAGCATCGCCAGTTGCTTTTCGCCGCGTTTTGTCTCCCTTCTTTCTGTTACTTGCTCTCGGTTGCCATACACTTTATATGCAATCTCTACCAACTCGGAGAGTGGCTTGCCCACGGCTCCTTCGGCTTTCTGCAGCTTCTTTCTTATATCTGGTGCTGCTTGCCCTATGAACATTGTATTTACCATGCGCTGGTTTTTTGAGGCTTCAGGATCTAGGTCACTAAACTTCCTAAATGCATCAAACAACCGTCCTAGGAACACAGAGGGATTTTCATCCTTCTCTTGGCGGACTTCATACAACTTTGAAAAGTTAGTCACACGTGGCACAGCTCTCCCCAGTGCCTCCGCTATTATTCTCAAATAGTCCTGACTCCGCTCTCAGTCCCTGGGGTCGTTGGGACGCCACTCAGGGTCTACTTGGGGGCATAATTCATGGGGGTCCCTAGTAGTTCCTGCTACTCGCTCCTCAGCAATCCTATTAGCGGTGCCTTGCACTAGGCGCCTTTCCTCGGATGTTAGTAGGGTTTGCAACATCATCTGCACATCTGCCCATGTGGGACGATGCGTCTGCCCCACAGATCGAAATAAACTTTGCATCTTATCAGGGTCTTCTCTAAAGGAAGGATTCTGATTTTTCTAATTGAACAGATCAGCGGTGCTGAAGGGCACATATACAAATGCAGTCTGCCCCTCCCCTGTCATTACCTCTCACATCGGGCACTGGTATTTAGGGTGCGGGTTTCGGGTAGCCCTAGGCTCAGCCAGAGGAGAAAAATGTATTGCTAACTGGGATGGGTCCCGCAGGGGTCTTGGTGAGCTGGGTTGGGCCACTTGTCTTGGGACTTGGTCAGAAGAGGAGTCGGCAGGGCACGAGGGAGTCACGTTATACTCTCCATCATAGGGTGGTGGTTGAGAGAGACTTTGCGATGTGGACCCGGCTGGCCGGGGTTGAGAGGCTGTGGCCACCGTTAGGGTACTTTCTACTGGAGGTTGAGGTGAAATTGCATGATCACGATCCTGCCCCCTCAAACCTTGCGCCAAGTCTATCTCGTCTTCTCCCTCTAAGATTGGCTTTCCCTTCCCTCCCTTCATTCTCTGAGGGTCTGCAGCCAGCATTTGTTTGCACATCTCTCCTTTACATTGTTTCACCCAGGAAGGGTTGCTCAAAGCGCAACTCAACCATGAGTCTATATAGGGATACTGATCCCAGTGCCCATCATTTACAACAATAACATGCACTTTTCTAATTGTGGCCTCATTAAAGGAGCCGATATCTGGCCAGTTGACTCCAAATGACGGCCACTCCAATTGACAGAGTGTAATCAGCTTGCCTTTTGACATCTTAGTGCCATAATTTTCTTTGACTTTGCTAAAGTTCTTTAGCATGCATCCCAAGGGAGTGGCAGAGCTTTCTAAATGGGAGCTACCCGCCCCCATTATGCCTACCTCTGTTTGAAACCATACACGGAGCCTGACAAACCTCCGACACTTACACGGAGTCTAACAAACCTCAGACGTTTACACAAAGTCTGACAAACCTCAGACGCTCCGAAGGCAACTCAAACAGAAAGACAGAAGGGAAATCAAGTACTTACTCTGCCCAACACCCTAGTGCCGCCTCTTCAGACCCGTTCAGCCTGGTTGACTCAATCAATGGAGTCCACGCCTTTAACCTCCTGGGTGTCCCGACCCCCGTTCTCTGGTGCCGTGGCAGACCTCAAAGGCGGTCCGGCGCGCCCCACAGGCACCTTTGCCGGTTCTGTCGTTTGACCCTAGGGTGGTCCAAGGGACTCCTGACTGGCTCGCCAGTTTGTTGCACAAAATGCTAGTTTCGCCCCCTGGAGGCTAGTCCAATTTGCCCCAAAGAGGAGAGTCAACTTCAGGCTGGGTCCAACTCGATTTTATTGTTTGCAAACAGTTCGACAAAGGAGCTCACGCTCAAAAGCAGAGTCGACCCCCGGCAACCCCCGCGCTGCAGTTTTATCACTTAGCTTGCATTCCTCAGCCAGCGTGTTACTTTTGATTGGTTGCCAGAGGTTTGCTTAGCAACCTTATCTTAGGGTTACTGTCTGCTCATTCCAGGCATGCGCAGCTCTTACAATGCTACGTGGTGCTTAAGGCACATACAATGGCTTTTAGGTTACATTTTTACTACATAGACACCTGACATTTGGTGTGCATACTAAGCAGTCCCTGGGGGGTGTTTACCTCAGGCTTATTTCCTTTCTAAAGTACATTAGTTCATTTTAATTAATTTAAATGTGTCCATGTGTTTGAAGTCAACAGTACAATCTTCAGTCACTAGGAACCCTAACTAATGCATACCTTTGTAGCCAATACAGTTTGAAGCCAAGGGGGAGTAGTCTGAGGGATAGCATTATACAATCACCCCCTCCCCACTGCGGTGGAGCAGCCCACTCTCCTGGAAATGGAGTGGATGGATCCCTCCATCGGGGGTCTGTAGGGATGCACCATGACATGGCTGCACACAGATGAGGCAGGCACAAGGTGTATAGCTGCATAGCTTTGCTGGAAGGCTTTGCTGTATCAAACTGAGAACTAATCCAACCCACGTAAAGCTGAAGTCACTAGTGCAGAATAAAATAAGACACAGCCTTGAAGGAAAGTCAGGGTGCCATAATCTCCAGAACGCCCACATCCAGAAAGGGTGCATGCCTTTACATTCAGTATGCTTTTAGATACTCCCACATCCAGAAAAGATACACACCTTTATACACAGCACAGTTTTAGATACTCCAGTATCCAGAAAGGATGCATGCTTTTACAATCAGTATGTTTCTAGATACTCCCACTGTAGGGATTTTGCCCTGGCACACTGGGCCTTGCCGCCGCTGAACCAAAGTCTAATTCAGTTTTTAATAAGCATAATGTAGAGTTAAATGCAGCCATGGGAAAGTGGCTGACACGAGAGTGCATCACTGTTCAACTTCTCAGCTAATTACAGGTGAAAGAAAGAATACAATCTGAAAGAGTGAGTGTGCCTTATCAGACAGCTGCATTTCAGCCTTGAGCTGATTTCTGAGAAATTTTCCATGAGAACCAAGCTAAAGGGGAGGAGGAATGTTTAAGGGGATATTTCAGCTCTCAACACGTCCCCAAGAGGGCAGAATCGAAATGCCCTGGTTTGATATGTTGATTGCTTATGAGTCAGATTCATTTGTCTGAACTAAGTAATTAATAATGGGCTTAGTAACCACTCCCCTAAGCTGATACACCAGTGGAAAAGCTTTTGTGGGTGCCAACATCTTTTATTTCCTAGAACTCTTTCAATGATCTTCTTTGCTGAACACTTTTGGCCTGGTCTGTTCATGCTTCCAGAGAATCTGCTAACCAGAAAACTCCAAATTGGCTACTAAGGCTACACAAGGACTCTGGGACTTGGTCTGGAGCCCTGCCAAGGAACAATCAGTTTTGTTAAATTACTGCCTGGACTTTCCATCAATTGGACTAACAAAACGCTCTCTTCCCTGGACTTGTCATCCACTCTGGACCTTTGTCTGTTGAACCTTGTATTGTTAAAACACGCCGTGGAATATAAAGTTGGTCTTCTTATAGACCATGATTAGTGTTGCCATGAACTAAGTAACTTTGCATTTGACTACCCAGAAACCTCTCTGGTCTGGACTAATAGTGATTTTTAAGACTCTTGTTTTGCCTTGATACCCATGCATTAGAACTTTCCAGCACAGACTCTCTTGTTGGACCTGATCTCTGCCAGTGCACATGTATTTCTAGCCTTGTCTGATTCTAGGCCTGTCTCCTGAACCAAGATCTGCCAGGAGCCCTTTTTCAGTATAATCTCTGAGGATAAAACTTATCTACTGCTCAGGACTCCTCTTGTCTAGTTAATTCCTGAATTCCTGCACTCAGTTAGACTTGGACCCCAAGCAATCAATATGAGATCCTGAAATATGGAACATCTCCAATTACCTGGGATTCTGCCCTGTTGTGACATATCCTTGTATCCTTGAACCCAAGTCAGCTTGGAGCTTCTGTTCATGGAAATCCTGCATTTGGGACTGTTTCTGTCACCAAGGGCTCTTTGACCTAGTTAATTCTTGAAAGCCTGCACTTAATTTGACTTGGGCCCCTACCATGTAGCAATCCTGTCAAAGGATCTACTCCAAGAACAGGGACTCTGCCTGGCTATAATTATTCTTGAACACCACCACCTCCAGTCAGTTTGGGGCTCCTGATCATGGAGATCCTGCTTTTGGGAATGTTTCCATGTTTGCCTGGCGCTCTAGCCATTATACCTTTTGAACTGTGAACCATAGCCAGTTATTGAACCTTGTATCATGAACCTGGAATTCTAAGTCCTTTGAACCCCTGTGTTCTAAAAGTTAGGTCTCTGACTATGATTGTGTACCTGCTTCTGGACTGTTTCTTAACCTAAGCCATGGGCTATTAGTTCTCAAGTTAACTGATTAATAACCTCTAAGATTAAGTGCCATGACTTCTGAAGTGTGATCTGTGTCACCTGGCCTGCCTTTGATTAAAGCTAAGTCACTGAATCTATGTCTCTGTCATCCTGTCCTATGATGAGGAATTTAGGCAAACCCAACACAGAAAAGATATATACCTTTACATTCAGCATGTTTTTAGATAGTCTGGAGTTCTATTACTTTGAAACAGAAGAGAAATCATTGTCGCCTATATTTTTATTATTTTTGGCCTTTACTAATAAGTGTACTGAGAACACAGGTGTGTTTTCCTTAACAGTTGAGGAGATGAAAAACTGTTATCATTGCACTTCTATCAGTAGCAGCTGTTTGCTTATTTCAGTTTCAGGGGAATATGGGGGTGGTTGTTGCACAAAAACATCCTTAGTTTTTGATAGCTTTTCTTATCAGAGGTCTGTGTTCCAGGCTTGTTTTCTGTCCCTGTGAGCCAAGAAAGACTACTTTAAAAAGCATGGAATTTCATGTCATTTTCTTTATGTTGTTAGCATGGTCCCCTTATTCTGTAAAGCTGTTATTAATTATTTTAAAATAATTTCAGGGGAGGGGGTATTATTTGCAGTTAACCCATGATTCCTGTTCACTGTGCAGGACTGGACTGGACATTCAGAGCTACTCTGAGCACTGCTTCTTATGTTACCTTAGATGTGTGGTGGCATCGGCAGGTGACTGATGCCCACACAAGTTTGGTAGCAAAGAAAATGGAGAGACCATCCAGGGGGAGGACTTCCGTTACTTTGCTCACCAGAGCAGCATCAGGCTAATGGTCTTAGTGTGGCAAGTAACCACTGCATCCATCCTTCTCACATGGTCTTCCTATTTCCTCCATTACTGGAAAGAGGTGGAAAGCCACCATCCTTATAAGAATTCACTGGTCCTTCATCAGGAGCTGGAAGCCATTTGCCAATTGTGTCTAAGCTGCTCTTATGTGACCTTGTGAAGGTATAGAAGTGCCAGCCATGTCTTGGTGTCAGGCTGATTGTCTCCAGCCCTCTGGAAGAAAGTGCAGCTGCCAGAGCTTTGAGCTGATTAGTAACAGCTCCTGACACTTCACGGAGTGTGGCCAGCACTGCCAGAAAGAGCAGCAGGAGAAAAGAAGAGCCCGGAGGCTTAGAGCACTCATTTATGAAGGGAATGCCATGGCAAAAAAGAGTGGCAGGCTAGTTCCTTTTTCTTTTCATCACATGATAGTATTTGTATTGGTTTCTCACCATTTGCATTCACCTGTACAGAGAAGGAAATAGTGGGTAAATCTGCCTATTTACAGTCCGTGTCACATTTGCATGTATTACCCATCATTCTGTTATGTTTCCACATTCATCAGCAATTTATTTTTTAAACCCTCTCAAAATAGGATAAAGTATATGCACTGACAAGTTATTTAGCTATAACACATACCTCAGGAATAGGCAACTGGAGGACTCCAGGTGGCTTGGATCACAAATCCCATAACCCCTGACCATTGGCCATGCTGGCTGAGCTGATGGGTATTGCAGTCCAAAACTTCTGGAAGGCAACAGGTTTCCTACACCTGACATACCTGATATGTATAACATTTTATATGTGGGATCAAGGGGGAGAGGAGTTGTTGTTTTTTACCAGTACAAAATTTATTATTAGGATGAAGAAATGACAAATCAGAATGCCTTAAATAGTCACTGTAGTCCTTCTATTAGGGGGCAATCCTACAGCCGAAAATCACGATGTACAAAAATCACTTACCTTTCGGGGATTATGCTGATGGTGCGGGGGGAGGTGTTCCGTCCCTCCCCCCAGAATCCTCGCAGGGGGAAGGCGCTCCGTTCCTCCCCCCCCCGGAATCCTGGCCGGCCAGCTGTGCTCCGCAGCAATTCTGCGGAGCCGCCGGCCGGCCGCTGGCTAGCAGGGATGCAAATGGCAGTGGCCGTAGCCGCCGCCGTTTGCGTCCCTGCAGTCAGCTGTGATAGGCCACATAAATGTTTACGTAGCCTATCACGGCTGATTAAAAAAAAAACATGCGTATGCAAATGGCGGTGCCCATGGGCGCCGCCATTTGCGTACGTGCGTTTGTTTTTGTTTTTTTTTAAAGTCAGCCGTGAATCGTGATAGGCTACGTAAAGATTTATGTAGCCTATCACGGTGTTTTTTTAAAATCTAGCCGTGAAAGGCTATGTAAATCTTTACAGAAGACCGGCCGCCACAGCCGCTGCTTTTTTTAAAATCTAGCCGTGATAGGCTATGTAAATCTTTACAGAAGACCGGCCGCCACAGCTGCCGCCGCCGAACCGCTGCCGGAGCCACCTCCGGAGCCGCCGCCGCCAGGAAGATCCGCCCCAGGTAAGTCTCGTCCCAGGGGGGGCGGGGGGGCAGACCGTTCCGCCACCTATTTCGGGGGGGCGAATGCGCTGGCATTCGGCCTCCCCGAGATCCGTGGCGGAATTCTCTGACATCCCTAGGTGGAAATGCCGGTACAACACATCCTGTGTGTTGTGTGGCAGCCGCTTCTTCCACTATGCCTTCCTGCAGCTAGACAGCTGAAATCGGCTGCCTAGCTGCAAATGCAGTGTGGCTGAAGTGTGAAGGGGATGATCCCCTCCATGCTTCTCCTGTCCTGCATTGGATAGATGGTCACCTCCAAGTTCAGAGGCGGCCATCTATCCCGATAGGATTACGCCCTCTGGGCCATATAGAACCTCTATGTTCCAAGGCAGTATGCCAATCAATAGCATTTGCTGGGAAGCAACAGACAGAGGGGTCCATTGTATTCATACCGTACGTGTGGGCTTCCTGAAGGCATCTGGTTGGCTACTGTAGCAAACAGGATACTGAACTGTGATATGCTCTAGCAAGGCTCTTCTTATATATTTATGTTCTAATGTTTTAAAATAGCCTTCAAGCTACTATTAAAAAAATAATAATCTAGGCTTGTTAATTCATCATTTTATTTGTGCTTTTCACTTAATGAGCCTTTGCAAGTTTAGAAGTAACTCATTGTTAATGAACTTCTGAAGCCACTGTAACTTTTGGAAATGTTGACTTTGCAGTGAAAGTATTGCAAAACACACCTTTATCCACAACTGATATATATTGATTTTATAGAGGGGTTTGGTGTTTTATTTGAAATGAAGGGATTTTTGAGCAGGAGCATACAAAATTGTTTTGGTCAGATGTTAAAATAAGTGGATGGAGAAGAACAAATTGAAGATGAAATGGAAAGCTGCATTGCATCAGAAAAGAAAAGAAATAACAAAAATATACCATATGTCAGTTTGTCACTTCATTTTGAGCTAAACTAGTTAGAGTATAAATCAGGGCAATGTGAAGTATAGGTTAGATTGCCAGATTTCAAGAGCAAATGCAGCTTTCCTATGTACATGTATGGATTCATAAAAGCCAGAACTGTTGTACACTGTAAAATCCAAATGCCACTGACCTTGCAGAAGATCTTTGACCCAAATTTGGTGATTCAAAGAGAAGGTTTCAGTTTGTCCTACCAAAGGTTTTCTCCTGACATCCTGCTTTTATTTGTGAAGCAGAAGGCAGGGGGGAAGAGGAAGAGCATTCATGTATGCAGTTCCCCAACTATATATCTGAATGCATATATGTGAACATTGAAAGCTGCTTTATGCTGTCAGACAATTGGCCCTTGCAACATAGTGTTGACTGTGCTCTTAGGCAATGGCTGTCCCAGCCATTCTGTCATGCTTTCAGTTGGACATGCCAGTGACTGACTTTGAGACCTTGTGTATGCATGCATGCTACCATTGAGCAATAGGCCTCCTCATGTATATTTAAGTCAGAAGGACAATCGCTCAAGGCAGGCATCCTCGTGTTGTAATCCAATATTGTATTAAAATCACCATGCTTTTCTTGGAGAGATGCTGCTCTTTTTAATGTACATGTGGTACAGAGTTATTCTTTTTCTTCATTAATATCAGGTTCACCAATTGAACATGTATGCTATATTATATGGATTTATAGTTCCAAGCTATTTTAAATCATTTCCAATACAGATTAGTTGTTGTAATGCCAGATAATAACTGGCAATTGTTCAATCATCATCTGGCAATTGTCCAAATGTTCATTAAGCTACTAGCTTCACAACACAAGCTTATCATCAACTTACACTGGCTGGATGAGCATAGTATTACTCCTAAATACCATGCACCAACGTAACTCCCACATTACAGAAGTATATGGAAGTTATAACACTGTTACAATGGCATAACTTTAAGTCAGTGGAAGTCTATACCATCATAGCTAAAAATGGCATAAGGGAAAGGGAATGGGTGATTTCGGGGACATAGTGTGGATTGGGAGAGTGGCCTTATATCTTAGATCAGATTATATTCTTCTGCTTGGCATCCCACCTCTACCACGAGCATAAAGCTGACAGCAAAAAGAGCTGTTGTGAGTAAATATACAGCCAGATGATAGAAAAATAGCTGTGAACACAATTGAAAATGGGTAAGAGTTTACTCTGTGGTGTTGATGGTGGCAAATAAATCTTATGTCTCTGCTGCCATTGCATCTATGCAATGCCAGCAAGCCAAGTTGGTTCAGGTGATGAAAGTTCTGCTCCACATAAACCCAGTGGATCAGATGGTAGAACCCTTGGAGACCTGCTGTGACCAATTTGCAGTGCATTTGATTTTGCCAACCTCACAGGCTGCCAATAAGCTTCTGGACTCAATTCAAAGAGCTGGTCTTAACCTTTAAAGCTGTAAAAATCTTGGGACCTGGCTATCTGAAGGGCTGTCTTCACCTGTATAATCTTGTCCATACAATAAACTCTATGTCAGAGGTCCTTCTCCAGTGCCCACAATCAAGATCCG
The DNA here is from genome assembly GCF_057233095.1 of Heloderma suspectum. Lineage (NCBI taxonomy): Eukaryota > Metazoa > Chordata > Lepidosauria > Squamata > Helodermatidae > Heloderma > Heloderma suspectum. The sequence continues at coordinate 52,175,882 of NC_139460.1, read as the reverse complement.
TTGTTAGGTTGGTGTGCACAAGAAATAGGGCCCTTTCTAAAAAGGCCCCAATGTTATGGAACTCCTTTTCTATTGACATGCACCTAGTCCCTTCTGTGCAGACATTTCAGCAAATAATAAAGACCTTTCTATTCAAAACTGCCTTCAAGTGAATTTGTAATAAGCTTGTGTAATAAGCTTCGCAAAGTATTCTGCATGCTTGCTGCTGTGGTGGTTGTGTCTTGTATCTGACTGTGATCTTGTTTTATGTTGCTATGAGTAGCTAAAAAATGCTTCAATTTTAATAGGGATGTACGAAAGTCACTTACCTTGAACGAAATTTGATTCGCAGTGGAGGGGAGGCGCTCCGTCCCTCCCCCCAAAAAAATTCTGGCCAGAGGGGAGGTGCTCCATCCCTCCACCCCCGAATCCTGGCCGGCCGGGCCGCAAATGGCGGCGGCCGTAGCCGCCGCCGTTTGCGTCCCTGAAGTCAGCCGTGATAGGCTACATAAATCTTTACGTAGCCTATCATGGCTGAGAAAAAAAAAATCACGCATACACGAATGGCGGTGCCCATGGGCGCCGCCATTTGCATTCCTTATTTTGGGACGTCTAGTCTACGTAAACATTTACGTAGTCTACGGCGAAAATAAGGGGAACGCAAATAGCGTAGACGCTGCGCTATTTGCGTTCCCCTTATTTTCGCTGTAGTCTACATAAATGTTTACGTAGACTACACGTGCCAAAATGAGTAACGCAAACGGCGGCGCCCATGGGAACCACCATTTGCATACGCACGGGTTTGTTTTTGATTTTTTTACTCAGCCGTGATAGGCTACGTAAACATTTACGTAGCCTACATTGGTATTTTTTTAAAATCTAGCCATGATAGGCTACGTTAATCTTTACGTAGCCTATCACTTTTTTTGTTTTGGGGGTTTTTTTTTACTGGAAATGGTGGCAGTGGCAGCCGGTCGGAAGACCGGCCGCCACAGCCACCACCACCGAACCACTCCCGAACCGCCGCTGAACTACCACTGAACCGCCGCCGGAGCCGCCGCCGCCAGGAGGATTCGCCCAAGGTAAGACCCGTCCTGGGGGGGGCGGGGGGCAGACTGTTTCGCCACCAATTTCAGGAGGCTGAATGCACTGGCATTCGGCCTCCCCGAGATTCATGGCGAAATTCTCTGACATCCCTAAAATAAACTGCATTCTATTTTTATTTCCATACACAGAGGCCTTGCCCTCTCCCCCTGGCTATGCGGGTTGGAATCCAGATGAGTCATCTCTTCTGACCATCATCTAGCATCCTTGGCTCCCATGGAGATCTATCCCTGGAACATTAAGGTCTGTCAACACTGTTTTGCCACATCTAACATGCTGGCCAGGTATTGCCCCAGAGGCAACCCACACTGATAGCCCTACTCAAAAGCATCTGACAGGAAGCCCATAACAATACATACTCTGAGATGATTTTAAAAAGAAAGCAATTTGTGAGTCAGTGATGTAAGAGAAAAGGGTGGAATTTTGAGAATTCACAAATGTGAATGTGGAAAGGATTAAGAGATTCACACATCCCTAATGGTAGAATTTTCACTAGGGGTGAGCGAAAAATGCTAAACTGAGAGCTTTCAGTTCAAAATGGTATGGTAGGGAAATTCAGGGGGAGGGAGAAACTGGGAGCAATTTGGTATGTGTGTGTGAAAGTATTTGAAGGTTTCAGGCCGAATTATTGGCAGTGGGGCCAGTAATGGCCCACCAGCAACCACCATTATCCCCCCCATGATGTCCCCATAGAATAATGCGACATCATGAACAACACCATCAAAAATAGTTAAAGAAATAAATATTGCTATTGCTACCCAGTAAACCCGCTGCACCTCAGGCTGATATACCAGCTATGCCCTTATCTGGACAGAAATAGCATAGCTACAGTTATCCATGCTCTGATAACCTCTCGTCTGGATTACCGCAATGCATTATACATGGGGCTGCCTTTGAAAATGGTCCGGAAAGTTCAGCTGGTCCAAAACAGGGCAGCGAGATTGTTAACAGGGACTGGCCAACATGATCATATTAGGCCAGTACTTCTCCATCTGCACTGGCTGCAAGTCCATATCCAGGCTGGATTCAACATGCTGGTATTAACATTCAGAGCCCTAAACGTCTCGGGGCCAAGTTACCTGAAGGATGGTCTCCTTCCATATTTACCTGCCCAGACCCTAAGATCATCTTCAGGGGTCCTTCTCTGGGAACCCCTTGCCAAAGGGAGTGAGACTGGTGCCTACCAGGAAGAAGGCCTTTTCTGCTGTGGCACCTCGGCTGTGGAATGAACTCCCTAGAGAGGTTCATCTAGAACCTACATTGTACTCTTTTCGGCACCAAGTGAAGACCTTTTTATTTTCCCAGAGTCTTTTAGCCTTGCTGTTTTAAAGCTGTATTTTAATTTATTTATTTATTTATTTATTAAATTTATTAATCGCCCATCTGAATGGTCACCCAGCCACTCTGGGCGATGTACAACCCACCATAAAACAATTTAAAACAATAAAATTTTACCATAAACATTTTTTTTAAAATACCCTAACCCACCCCAAATGCCTACCTGAACAACCACGTTTTTAATGCACGACGGAAGCTCATTAAAGAGGGGGCATGACGGAGTTCCCTAGGGAGGGAATTCCACAGAGTGGGGGCCACCACAGAAAAGGCCCTCTCCCTCGTCCCCACCAGTCTAGCCGTCCTGGCTGATGGGACAGAGAGAAGGCCATCCGAGGCTGATCTTGTTAAGCGCCCTGTCTGGTGTTGCTGGAGGCGCTCCTTAAGATAGGCTGGGCCAGAACCATATAGGGTTTTAAAGGTCAAAACCAACACCTTGAATTTGGCCCGGAAAACAACTGGTAACCAGTGCAACTCCTTCAGCACTGGAGTGATGTGATCTTGCCGGCGGCTGCCTTTAATCAGGCGAGCTGCCGCGTTCTGTACCAGCTGCAGCTTCCGAACCGTCTTCAAAGGTAACCCCACGTAGAGCGCATTACAGTAGTCTAAACGAGAGGAGACCAGGGCATGTACTACGGATGGGAGAAGATGGTCGGGAAGGAAGGGGCGCAGCCGCCGTATCAGATGGAGTTGATACAGCGCTGTCCGGCTCACAGCTGACACCTGAGCCTCCATGGACAGCTGGGAGTCCAAAATGACCTCCAGGCTGCGGACCTGGTCTTTCAAGGGTAGCCGTACCCCATTCAACACCAGTTCAAGATCCCCCAGCCTCCTCTTGTTTCCCACCAAAAGTACCTCGGTCTTGTCAGGGTTCAGCTTCAGCTTATTCCTCCCCATCCAGCCACTCACCATCTCCAGACATTTGGACAGGGATTCTACGGCCAACCTTGGTGAAGATTTGAATGAGAGGTAGAGCTGCGTGTCATCCGCATATTGATGACACTGCACCCCAAACCTCCTGATGATAGCCCCCAGTATCATGTGAAGATGATAGCTTCACATAGATGTTAAATAGCATCGGGGAGAGGATGGAACCCTGTGGCACCCCACAAGTAAGTGGCCACGGGTCCGAAACCTCCTCTCCCAGTGCTACCCTCTGGTACCTGCCGGAGAGGAAGGACCGGAACCACCGCAATACAGTGTCTCCAATGCCCAACCCCTCCAGGCGGTCCAGGAGGATACCGTGGTCAACGGTATCAAAAGCTGCTGAGAGGTCGAGGAGAACAAGGAAGGAGCATTCACCCCTATCCAGAGCCCTCCTCATATCATCCACCAAGGCGACCAAGGCCGTTTCTGTCCCATGCCCAGGCCTGAAGCCCGACTGAAATGGATCTAGATAATCAGTTTCTTCCAAGTGTGCCTTCAACTGCACCACCACCACCCGCTCAATCACCTTGCCCAAAAATGGCAGATTTGAGACTGGGCGAAAGTTGTTCAGAACTTCAGGATCCAAGGAGGGCTTCTTTAAGAGCGGTCTTATCACTGCCTCCTTGAGGGCTGATGGCATCACTCCCTCCTCAAGGGAGGTTTTCACCACAGCCCTGATCCCCTCACCCAGTCTCTCTCTGCAGCTCATAATGAGCCAAGATGGGCAAGGATCAAGTAAGCAGGTGGTTGGCCTTACAGATGAAAGCACCTTGTCCACTTCATCAGGAGGAGGAAGCTGGAACCGATCCCACAAAACCGGTTTGCCACAGGCCGCCTCTTGCTCACTAACTGTATCCACAGTGTGCAGAGTAACACACCTAATCTGATCAATTTTATCTGCAAAGTGCCTTGCCAAAGCCTCACAGGAGGCCTTAGAATGCTCCAGTGGTTCCGGAGCCACAGGACCGACCAGGCTCCGGACCACTTGGAACAGCCTCCTGGGGCAGCACTCTGCAGACGCGATGGAGGCAGCATAATATTCCTTTTTTGCTGCCTTCACCGCCACGTGATAGGCTGAAGATACAGCTCTAGCCCGTGTCTGATCGTCTTTGGAGCGAGACTTCCGCCACCGGTACTCTAGCCGTCTCACCTCCTGTTTCAGAGCTCGTAACCGCGGATTGAACCATGGTGCAGTCTGAGCCCTGTTCAGGGGGAGAGGGAGTTTCGGAGCCACCTGATCTAATGCCCCAGTGCTTGCGGCATTCCAGCCACCCACCAGGGTCTCGACCGAGTGGCCGTTGGCATGCCCCAGAGAATTCCCAAGCACATTCAGGAATCCATTTGGATCCATAAGACGCCTGGGGCGGACCATTTTAATGGGTCCTCCACCCCTGCGGAGGGGTTGTGGAACCGAGAAGTCCAACGTCACCAGATAGTGATCTGACCATGACAAGGGGGTGGTGGATATACCCCCGACTTCCAGATCACTCCCCGCTTCTCCAGAAACAAACACAAGGTCTAGTGCATGACCGGCTACATGGGTGGGCCCAGTTAGAATATGGTGCAGCTCCCAGGAGGCCATGGTCTCCATGAAGTCCCAAGGTGCTCCTGTGAGGATGGCCTCCGAATGTACATTGAAGTCCCCCAACACCAGTAAGTTAGGGGACTGTACACGCACATCAGAGACCACCTCAAGCACCTCAGCCAGGGAGTCAGTCGTGCAGCGGGGTGGACGGTACACGAGCAGAATCCCCAGACTGCCCTTCGGGCCCAACCTCCAGCACATGCACTCAGCAACCTTGGTCTCCTGGAGAGGGGGTCTGGTGAAGACCAAGGACTCTCGGTAGATAACAGCCACTCCCCCTCCCCGATCCCCAGCCCTCGGCTGCTGTGCATACGAAAATCCAGCTGGACACATGGCTGCAAGGGTTGGAGCAGCAGCCTCGGCCAGCCAGGTCTCCATAATACATGCCAGGTCTGCAACCTCATCCAGGATCATGTCATGGATGAGGGAGGTTTTCTGAGTAACAGACCTGGCATTGCAGAGCAGCAAACAAAGGCCAGAAGATGGGGTCACGCCTCCCCCAGCCATCCTTTGGCTCTGGACAGGCCCGGAGCAGGGGACAGATACTACACATCTCTCCCTTGTTCTCCTTACCTGGCATGGCCTGCCCCTAGCGCTCCACCAGCGTCTGCCACCCAGCCTCCATATGTTCTGGCCCCCAACACTCCCCCCACTGCCTCCATCAGGTGGACACATGCACCCTCGCTCCCGCCTATCAGGCAGGCTACCCACCCCTAAAAACACAACAAAATCCCCCCCAACAAAATAAAACAAACAAACAAAATAATTAAAACCCCCTTAAAAATGCCAGGCAGGAGTCCACAGGGAAGGCCTCATGGCGGCGGCGGCGGCGGCAGCAGCAGCAGCAGGCCCGGCAGCAACAAGCGCGCCTCTTCCCCGGTGGTGGTGGTGGTGGCGGCTTCTCCTGCAGGCCCTGGCTCTCCCAGGCCACCTCAGCCAGCCAGCTTATGTAGCCTCTCCAGGGAGGGGCAGGTGGAGCAGCACAGCTGGCTCGGTACCTGGGGACCTGGTCCTGCAGGGACTAGCGGTCCGCCAGACAGAAGTTCACAGGGAAGGCCTGGTGGTGGTGGTGGTGGCAGCGGCGGCAGCAGCAGGCCCAGCGGCGGCAGCAGCAGGCCCAGCAGCAGCAAGCACGCCTCTTCCCCAGTGGTGGTGGTGGTGGCTTCTCCTGCAGGCCCTGGCTTTTAAATCTCTGCATTGCTGCTAGGTTCTGGCTGTACTTCTATATTGTAGTTTTAAGCTTTGATATTTCATAGAATCATAGAATAGTAGGGTTGGAAGGGGCCTATAAGACCATCAAGTCCAACCCCCTGCTCAATGCACGAATCCAAGTCAGAGTATACCTGACAGATGGCTGTCCAGCCTCATCTTGAATGACTCCAGTGTGGGAGAGCCCACTACCTCCCAAGGTAATTGGTTCCATTGTCATATTGCTCTAACAGTCAGGAAGTTTATCCTGATTTTCAGCTGGCTTCCTGTCATTTGAGCCCATTATTCCGTGCCCTGCATTCTGGGGTGATTGAGAAGAGATCCTGGCCTTCCTCTCTGTGACAACCTTTCAAGTACTTGAAGAGCGCTATCACATCTGCCCTCAGTCTTCTCTTCCCAAAGCAAACATGCCCTGTTATTTCAGTCTCTCCTCATAGGGCTTTGTTTCTAATCCCCTGATCATTTTTCGTGTCCTCCTCTGAACCCTCACCAGCTTGTCTGCATCCTTCTTAAAGGACACAGTACTCCAGATGAGGCCTAACCAGTGCTGAGTAGAGGGGAACTAGTGCTTCCCAGGATTTGGAAGCTATGCTTCTATTAATGCAGCCCAAAAGAGCATTTGCCTTTTGGCTCATATTCAGCTTGTGATCAACAACAATTCCAAGATCCTTCTCACTTGTAGTGTTGTTGAGCGAAGTATCCCCCATCTTGTAACTGTGCATTTGGTTTCTTTTCCCGAGGTGCAGAACTTGGCATTTATCCCTATTAAATGTCATTCTGTTGTTTTCTGCCCAGCGCTCCAATCTATCAAGATCACTTTGAATTTTGTTTCTGTCTTCCAAAGTATTAGCTATCCCGCCCAATTTTGTGTCATCTGCAGATTTGATCAGCATTCCCTGCACCTCCTCCTCCAAGTCATTCATAAAAATGTTGAAGACCCCTGGGCCCAGGACTGAGCCCTGTGGTAACCCACTCGTTACCTCTCCCCAGTTTGAGAAGATCCCATTAATAAGGACTTTTTGAGTCCAGTTCTGTAGCCAACTGTGGATCCACCTGATCGTTGATTCATCTAGCCCACTTTGGGCTCATTTGCTCATCAGGATATCATGGAGCACTTTGTCGAAAGCTTTGCTGAAGTCGAGGTATATTATGTCCACAGCATTCCCACAGTCCACAAGGGAAGTTACCTGATCAAAACATGAGATGAGATTCATCTGGCAGGTTTTGTTCTTGACAAATCCATGTTGGGTTTGAGTAATCACTGCATTGTTTTCAAGGTGCTTACAGATGGATGGCTTTATCATCTGCGCCAGAATTTTCCCAGGGATTGATGTCAGACTGACTGGTCTGTAGTTCCCAGGTTCCTCCTTTTTACCCTTTTTGAAGATAGGGACAGCATTAGCCCTCCTCCAGTCATCTGGCATTTCACCCGTCCTCCATGATTTCTCAAAGAGAATAGACAGTGGTTCTGAGAGCTCTTCTGCCTGTTCCTTTATTACTCTAGGGTGCAGTTCATCTGACCCTGGAGATTTCAACTCATTCAAAGTAATTAGGTGTTCCTTGACCATATGCCTATCGATCTCAAGCTGCAATCCTGCCCTTCAACCTGTACTTCACCTTTGCCAGGGGGGTTATAGACCCTCTTTTGGGAGAAGACTGAGCCAAAGTAGGAATTGAGTGCTTCTGCCTTTTCTTTGTCGTCTATTATCATTTTGCCATCCTTATTTAATTGTTGAATCACCATTTCTTTCCTCTGTCTTTTATTATGCACGTATCTGAAGGAAGTTGTTTGGTTGCTTTTAGCATCCCCCACTAACCTCAGCTCGTTCTCGGCTTTAGCCTTCCTGACGCCATGCCTGCAATTCTGTGCTACCTGCCCGTCCTCTTCCTTTGTTGCTTGGCCTTCCTTCTACTTCCTATATGTGTGCTTTTTTTGTTTTCAGGTCATCTCTAAGCTTTTTGTGAAGCCACATTGGCTTCTTCTCCTTGACTTCCACCTTTTCTTCTTGTTGGAATTGTTTGTGATTGTTAGGAGTGCTCCAAAGTCACTTACCTCGTCTCGCAGCTTGCTTCGCGATGGGGGGGAGGCGCTTCGCTCCCCCCCCGAAATTCAGGCCGGGGAGGGAGGCGCCTCACCTCGCCCGGCCGAAATTCAGGCCGAGGAGGAGGCACCTCACCTCGCCCGGCCGCGAAATAAAAAGTAAAAAAAAAAGCCCCCGTGATAGGCTACATGACGATTTACGTAGCCTATCACGGCTAGATCTGCAAAGTCAGCCGTGATAGGCTACGTTAATCGTCACGTAGCCTATCACGGGTGACTTAAAAAAAAAAAAGCGCATACGCAAATGGCGGCCCCCATAGGGAGCCGCCATTCGCGTTCCTTATTTGGTCGCTGTAGTCTACGTAAATCTTTCCATAGACTACGGTGAAAATAAGGGCAACGCAAATAGCGTTGCCCTTATTTTCGCCGTAATCTACGTAATCTTTACGTAGACTACAGCAACCAAATAAGGAACGCGAATGGCGGCTCCCTATCGGGGCCGCCATTAGCCATACGCGCTTTTTTGTTGTTTATAAAGTCACCCGTGATAGGCTATGTGACGATTTACGTAGCCTATCACGGCTGACTTTGCAAATCTAGCCGTGATAGACTACGTTAATCGTCACGTAGCCTATCATGGGGGCGTTGTTTTTTTTTACTTTTCTTGTAATGGCGGCGGCGGCAGCCGGTCGAAAGACCAGCTGCCGCCCCTGCCCCTGTCGAAGCCCTGCCGAACCGCCGCTGCGACCCACCACCGGGAGCGACATTCGGGAAAGGTAAGTCCCATCCCGGGGGGGGCGGGGGGCGGGGGGGCGGAGAATTTCTCCCCGAAACTACTTCGGGGGGCCGAATATGTTGGCACTCGGCCCCCCGAAGTTTCGGCGAGAAATTCTCTGACACCCCTAGTGATTGTGCCTTGAGAATTTCCTTTTTTAAAAACTCCCACCCAACTTAGACTCCTTTTCTCATTAGTGTCACTTCATGGGACCTGACTTATCATTGTTCTGAATTTTTTAAAATCAGCTTTCCTAAAATCCAGGGTATGCGTTTGGCTACACTCGACTTTTGCCTGTTTTAGAACCAAGAACTCAAGTATAACATGGTCTCTTTCCCCCAGAGTTCCTGTAACTGCTACTTTATCCACTAAGTCATCTCTGTTGGTTAGGATCAAGTCAAGGAGAGCCGATCCTCTAGTTTCTTCCTCTATTTTCTGTAGGAGGAAGTTTTCCACCACACAAGTCAGGAATTTCCTGGAGGGGCCATGTTTTGCAGAATTTGTCTCCCAACAAATGTCATGGAAATTGAAGTCCCCCATTACTACTACATCATGCTTCCTTGAAACATTGGCTATTTTGAAAACTTTTCAAAAGTTTTATCATCATCTTCTCCTTGATTGGGTGGTCGGTGGTAGACTCCGACCATGATGTTCCTTTTATTCTTTGCTCCATTTATTTTAACCCAGATGCTCTTGATGTGGTTACCAAGCTCATCCTCCTGTATTTCTGTGCAGAAATATGTATTTTTAACATATAGTGCAACCCCACATCCCTTTCTGTTCCTCCTGTTCTTTTTGAACAAGTTATATCGTTCAATTGCTGCATTCCAGTCATGAGAGTCATCCCACCAAGCTTCAGTTACACCTATCAAGTCATAATTTCCCTCCTGTATTAAGGGTTCAAGTTCGTTCTGTTTGTTTCCCATCCTCCGGGCATTAGCATATAGACATCGAAGACCATGTGCTTCATAGTCTGGCTTTCTTCCTACATGTTGTGAATTATTGGGCACTATTAGAGCTGTTCTCTTCATTGCAGTGCATGAGCCTTCATCCATTGTCACCCCCAACTTTACATCTCCCTTCCCTGTAGGATTCAGTTTACAGCCTTCCTCTTAAAGTTCTTCATGCTGTGGCCAAACACATTCTTCCCAGCATTTGTGAGGTACAACCCGTCCCTTGCCAACAGTCCATCTTCCAGGAAGAATAGCCCGTGGTCCCAGAACCCAAATCTCTCTCATCGGCACCACCTTCATAGCCAGTCATTCACCCAGAGTATTTTTCTTTCCCTTTCTATTACTCTTCTAACTACTGGAAGGATGATGAGAAAACTGTCTGGGTGCCAAAGTTCTTGAGTTTCCTTCCCAAAGCTTCAAAGTCCTTCAAAGTTTGGGAATACTTCAAAGTTTGGGAAGTATGAACATACCAATGTTCATACTTCCCGAAGCTTCAAAGTGATTTCTTCGTAGCTCTGCTTGGTAGTATCATTTCTTCCCACATGGATGAGAAGAAAGGGATACATGTCAGTGAGCTTTATGAGTGCAGGCAAGGCAACACTTCAGTCATGTCTCTAATCTGTCCTCCCAGGAGACAGCATACCTGGTGAGTCCATGGGTCTTTGCGACATACTTGGGTTTCGATCTCACGCAGCAAGGAGTCTCCCACTACTACTACTCTTCTCTTCTTGTTCTTGTAGGCCTTGATTTCATTGCCTCTGCTTGACTGACCTTCAGCCTCTTGCTTGCTCTCATGCAGATTCCCCTGTAATTCTTCCTCTGCAGACTGTCCTCCAGTCTCATCCTCATTTACCTGAAAACAGTTCCATAGTTCCAATGCTTCCCCTGATGTAGAATGGCTTCTAGTTCTTCTGCTCCTAACTGTCACACTTTTCCAAGGAGTATCCTCTACTGCATTTTTCCTCACCTCAGCATTTCTCTCTTCTGCCTCAGCTTGCTGTTGCTGTTCAAGCTTGTGGTCTTGCTGCTTTGCTGCTGTAGTTCCACCGTTCTGTCCAAGAACTCTTCGTGTTCTCTTATTCCCTGGAGGGTCGACAGTCACTGCTCCAGTCCTCTTACTTTTTCTTCCAGCAATGTTATCAACTTTCACTTGTTGCACATGTAGGCCACGTTGTTCTCAGGCAAGAAAACAAATTGTACATACCTTGCAGGTCACCACCACTAGAGAGTCTTGTCCTTCCATAGCCTCTTTTCCCTTTTTGTGTCTAGCTTTCTGATTGTTCTAGAGTAGCCTGTGCCTGGTCCTCTACTCACTGGAGGTTAAAAACAGAGTCCCACTGGTATGGAAGTGTGTGTTACAGGAAAAATAAAGTAAAAAAAAAACCTTTGTTTTTTTGGTTTTTAAATGTTAGGCCTTGACCTCCCCTGCCGAACTCCTCTGGCTAACTCCTGTTTGCTCTCCCTGTTCGCGCGCTCTGATCGTTCGCTCTCTGGGAGCTTGCTTGCTTCTATAGTCCCTAGACCAGCTGGAGCAACTTCCTCTGCTCTGCTCTGCTCTGCTGGGAGGCAGGAAACAGAATGAAACTTCCTGCCCACACAGCTGCTAGGAGTACTCAGGCTATACCCCCTCAATTCATTTGGGGCTCTCAGGAGCACCTGGTGAGCTCACAGCCACTCAGAAGGAAAACAATATTGTTTTATGTTGTACTTTGTGGTTTTAATATTTGTGAACCATCCAAAGAGCTTCAGCTGTTGGGTGGTATAGAAATTAAATAAAGAAATAAATAGCAAATAATTTTACTTTTCCCAAAAAAATTACTGAAATCCCTCCCTCCAATTCACCACCTACAGATGGGACAGTAAAGTGTGGGAGGGGGGGCATTTTCACTCAGCTCTGTTTGCACTGACCATAATATTTATTTTGTACTTTATTTATTTTCAGAATTTCTACCCCAGCTATTTATACAAATATATATTCAATCATACCCCTTCATGGATCACTGCCTTGTTGTGGCGAAGGGGCTTGCGTAACTCAGTGAAGCCATAAGCTATGCTGTGCAGGGCCACCCAAGACGGACAGGTCATGGCAGAGAGTTCTGACAAAATGTGGTCCACTGGAGAAGGAAATGGCAACCCACTCCAGTATTCTTGCCAAGAAAACCCCATGGAACGTATCACAAGGCTAAAAGATATGACGCCGGAAGATGAGCCCCTCAGGTCGGAAGGTGTCCAATATGCTACTGGGGAAGAGCAGAGGGTATTTCCAAGTAGCGCCAGAAAGAGTCAAGCGGCTGGGCCAAAGCCGAAAGGACACTCAGCTGTGGATGTGTCTGGTGGTGAAAAGAAAATCCGATGCTGTCAAGAACAATATTGTTTAGGAACCTGGAATGCAAGATCAATGAATCAAGGTAAGCTGGAGGTGGTCAAACATGAGATGGCAAGATTGAACATTGACATCTTGGGAATCAGTGAACTCAAATGGACAGGCATGGGCGAATTTAATTCAGGTGACCATCATATCTACTATTGTGGGCAAGAATCCCTTAGAAGAAATGGAGTAGCACTCATAGTCAACAAAAGGGTGGGAAAAGCAGTACTGGGGTACAATCTTAAAAATGATAGAATGATCTCAGTACGAATCCAAGGCAAACCATTCAACATCACAGTAATTCAAGTCTATGCCCCAACCACTGAGGCCGAAGAAGCTGAGGTTGATCGGTTCTATGAAGACCAACAACACCTTCTAGAACTAACACCAAAAAAAGATGTCCTCTTCATCATAGGGGATTGGAATGCTAAAGTAGGAAGTCAAGAAATCACCGGGATAACAGGCAGGCATGGCCTAGGTGTACAAAATGAAGCAGGACAAAAGCTAATAGAGTTTTGCCAAGAGAACATGCTGATCATAGCAAACACTCTTTTCCAACAGCACAAGAGGCGACTCTACACATGGACGTCACCAGATGGTCAATATCGAAATCAGATTGATTATGTCCTTTGCAGCCAAAGATGGAGAAGCTCTATACAGTCAGTAAAAACAAGACCTGGAGCTGACTGTGGCTCAGATCATGAGCTGCTTCTTGCAAAATTTCGGCTTAAATTGAAGAACGTCGGGAAAACCACTAAACCGTTCAGGTATGACCTAAATCATATCCCTGATGAATATACAGTGGAGGTGAGGAATAGATTTAAGGGATTAGACCTGATAGACGGAGTGCCTGAGGAACTATGGACGGAGGTCCGTAACATTGTTCAGGAGGCAGCAACGAAATCCATCCCAAAGAAAAAGAAATGCAAGAAAGCAAAGTGGCTGTCTGATGAGGCTTTACAAGTAGCTCACGAAAGAAGGGAAGCGAAAAGCAAGGGAGAAAGGGGAAGATATACCCAACTGAATGCAGAGTTCCAGAGAATAGCAAGGAGAGACAAGAAGGCCTTCTTAAATGAACAATGCAAAGAAATCAAGGAAAACAACAGAATGGGAAAGACTAGAGATTTCTTCAAGAAAATTGGAGATCTCAAGGGAACGTTTTGTGCAAAGACGGGCATGATAAAGGACAAAGAAGGCAGGGACCTAACAGAAGCAGATGAGATTAAGAAGAGGTGGCAAGAATACACAGAAGAACTATACAGGAAAGATCTGAATGTCCCTGATAGCCATGATAGTGCGCTCACTGAACTTGAACCGGACATCCTCGAGAGTGAAGTCAAGTGGGCCTTAGGAAGCATTAGTAACAACAAAGCTAGCGGAGATGACAGTATTCCAGCCGAGCTATTTAAAATCCTAAAAGATGATGCTGTTAAAGTGCTGCATTCAATATGTCAACAAATTTGGAACACTCAACAGTGGCCACAAGACTGGAAAAGGTCAGTTTACATTCCAATTCCAAAGAAGGGCAATGCCAAAGAGTGTTCAAACTACCGCACAATTGTGCTCATTTCACATGCCAGCAAGGTGATGCTCAAAATCCTACAAGATAGGCTTCAGCAGTATGCGAACCGAGAACTACCGGAAGTACAAGCTGGGTTCTGAAGAGGCAGAGGAACTAGAGATCAAATCGCCAACATTCGCTGCATCATGGAGAAAGCAAGAGAATTCCAGAAAAACGTCTATTTCTGCTTCATTGACTACGCTAAAGCCTTTGATTGTGTGGATCACAACAAACTGTGGCAAATTCTGAAAGTGATGGGAGTACCAGACCACCTTACCTGTCTCCTGAGAAACCTGTACGAGGGTCAAGAAGCAACAGTAAGAACCAGACATGGAACAACCAATTGGTTCAAAATTGGGAAAGGAGTACGACAAGGCTGCATATTGTCACCCTGCTTATTTAACTTATATGCAGAGTACATCATGAGAAATGCCGGGTTGGATGAATCAGAGGTCGGAATTAAGATTGCTGGGAGAATTATCAACAACCTCCGATATGCAGACGATACCACCCTAATGGCAGAAAGCGAAGAGGATCTCAAGAGCCTCTTGTTGAGGGTGAAAGAGGAGAGTGCAAAAGCTGGTTTGAAACTCAACATTAAAAAAACTAAGATCATGGCATCTGGCCCCATCTCTTCCTGGCATATAGAAGGGGAAGAAATGGAAGCAGTGACAGATTTTACTTTCTTGGGCTCCAAGATCACCGCAGATGGTGACTGTAGCCATGAAATTAAAAGACGCTTGCTCCTTGGGAGGAAAGCTATGGCCAACAGACAGCATAGTAAGAAGCAGAGACATCACCTTGCTGACAAAGGTCCGTCTAATCAAAGCTATGGTTTTCCCAGTAGTAATGTATGGCTGTGAGAGCTGGACTATAAGAAAGGCTGAGCGCCGAAGAATCGATGCTTTCAAACTGTGGTGCTGGAGAAGACTCTTACGAGTCCCCTGTACTGGAAGGAGGTCAAATCAGTCCATCCTAAAGGAAATCAACCCTGACTGCTCATTGGAAGGACAGATAATGAAGCTGAAGCTCCAATATTTTGGCCACCTAATGCGAAGAGAAAACTCACTGGAAAAGACCCTGATGCTGGGAAAGACTGAAGGCAAAAGGAGAAGGGGACGGCAGAGGATGAGATGGCTAGATAGCATCACGGGTGCAATGAATATGAACTTGAGCACGCTCCGGGAGAGAGCGCAGGACAGGAAGGCCTGGCGTGCTATGGTCCATGAGGTCACGAAGAGTCGGACACGACTGAATGACTGAACAACAACAACAAATATTCAATCATAGTTTCAACTCCTTATGTCCTTGATGTCTAATAAGTGCTGGAACTGAGCAGAGCAACGTTCGATTTTTAAAACACATCCTCTGTAATCCAAGGGTAACCTTTGAGACATTTAATGTGATGCTCAATCAATCAAGTGTAGAGTGTGATCTTTCCAGTGAGGAAAGTCATGATTCAACCTCAGGGGAAAGAAGCCACTTGAAAATCTTGACACACAATGTTGTGAATAGTCTGTTAAAAGCTTAAATTAAAGGGCTTCTCCGTATTTCCTTACATCCCTGTCAGCAGGACTCTCTCAACCCTTGGCTTCAGAAATCCATGGTTTCGAACTTGCATATCTCATCCAGAGATAAACTGACTTCATTGATCATAGTATTGGTGAGATGCATATTTCCCATTTTGCACATTACAACAGAAGTGGAGAAAGAAGAATGAGAAGATCGCCATTCTTCTTTCTCTGCTTTTGAGCCAGCTTTAAATTACTTTTCTGGGAAAGACTGGATTAGTTTACTGAGTTGCTAGCAAACACTGAACACACTGGGTGAACTCATCCATTAGCTGAGTCCAGCAGGGAGCAAGCTTCAGTAATTCACCAAAGGAAGGAAGGAAGGAAGGAAGGAAGGAAGGAAGGAAGGAAGGAAGGAAGGAAGGAAAAACCAAGGTTGCTTTTGCTACTGATGGGAGCTGATGGGTGATGGTGGTTGTTAAACATTCATACTAAGGCACGCAGGGCACTCTGCTGAAGAAGAAGGTAAGGATAGCTGGACAAAGCAGGAAAAGAGACCAACAAAGCAATGCTACGTTGGTCTACACAGAATTTAGTCCTATTAAGTTCAATGGGACTTACTCCCAGGTAAGTATGCCTAGGATTGCAGTGTAAGAGAGCTCTGCTTCTTCCTATGCTCTGTCAGCTCTTGCTGGCAGGGAGAAAGTCAGGAAGCAGGTAGGGCTTAATGTATCTATTGACAGAAGAAAAATGAGTCTCTCCATTGCCATCAATGGGAGAAATACATTGATGGGAGAACTACAATATGTGCTCAAGAGCATGTCTAAATGTTTTTTCTGGGCCAGGGGTGTGGCTGGGGGTGTGGTCAAGCTTAGAATCCCTTGAATCCATGGCCACTCCATCCCTACTCATTGGCACAGCCCCAGAACATCCAGATTGCCCCCTCTAGAATTCCTTTTAGAAGAAGCCACTGCAGGAACTTCCACGATGGTGGTAATAGGGCTCCAACATTTTAAAAAAGAACTCTCTGAGGTCATAACTCTGTCTACAGCCTGGGATGGGTTTTTCTGAACAATCCTATGGCCCCAAGGATACTGCCTAAGGACCATAGGTTGTCTTTCTTAGGCTGCAATCCTATACACACTTTCCTGCAAGCCATTGGGGGTTGAACTCGATGGCCTTGTAGGCCCCTTCCAACCCTACTATTCTATTATTCTATGCCTGTGACGTATCACCCTTCACCCACCTGTGATTATTATAACATCACTACTGTTCATGAATGACAGCACCAAGTTTGACAACATCAAGTACTGATTCTAGTTCCAGAATTTCAGTACCTCTATATTCTGTCAACCTCTTCTTTGACGTAATACCTTAGAGCGAGTGTGTGTGGAAGGAATACATCAACTGTAACTTAAGCAACCTTTATTGGGATGCAGCCACCACCCTTCTCATGAGGAGAACCTTCAATTTCTGTGTATGTGTGTGGGTGTAGATTCATAGACCGTAGCGTACTTCTTTCCTAGATTCATCTAACCCTTTTACTGGTAACAAATGAAGCTGAGAATGGTGTGGTTTGAAAGAACAAATTAAAAATAAAGCTTTATTTACATGGTATAAGATGTTTCAATACAGTTTGAGATCTTTGGGGTAAAATGCTTGTTTCAAGTTTTTATTCATTCTTTACTTACTCTACCCTTTCTAATAATAAGGTATCAAAACAATAAATATACCCCCTCCACTTCCTAGAGGAATCTAACCACCTGCAAAGCTAGAGCCCAGTGCCCTAATCCTACCCCTCAGAAAGCCAATCCCTATATCTACCTCTAAAGAAAACCCAAATGCCCCTTATTCACACTCTCTCCCAACTGAAAAAGCAACAGCCAATCAGGAGACACTATTTAAACCTGAGCATTGTAACTCCCAGCTCCCCGCTACTTACCATAGCCTTAAGGAGAAAGGATACTTTAGAATACATCAATCAAGCACATTAACATTAAAATACACAATTAAACAACAAAACAAAATACTATTTCATCACAAACACAATAGGGTTTACATATGAGTAATCATGTAGAAGATTGTGCTGCACAAGATTAGAGCAGTCCAGTTGATCCAGACAACTGAGAGTATACCCATTGCTTTTCCGGGCCAATACCATGCCCTTATGCAAGGACTGAAGCAGGTGGAACATTGAAAAGTCTTGAGGGACTCAAAATTATGACTTGTTGTGGGAAGTGCGCACTGTCATATCATGGCCAGGAAGTCTGGATTGCTTGCAGGCAGACACCAGGAAGTTTGCAGCCTAAAATGAGGAATAAGCGGCAACATATGGCTCCATCCCAGAGTGCATCGTCAACGCCAAGTCCGCTCTAGCTATGGATGGACTACTGTATTGTCATTGTTATCTATATTTGTCTGAAATATCTCCAGGAGTATCTATGTAAAACTAAGTATTCCCAACTCTAGTTGGTGGCAGTGCATGCTTGTGTCTGCATATCTGGAATCACTGAGTAGCTCTTAAGTGACAGCAAGCCCTGCTGTAAATCCCCTAACCTTCCGTGCAGAAGGCTGCTGTCTTTGTTTACTAAGAGATAACCATCCTAATTAGACTCCTGCAACTAAGCCCATCCCCCAATGAACTCAGATAAGAGTTTCATTTCCTCTGGCATTGTTTTCAAGGAGTCCATTGCAAATTGGAATCTTCTTTCCGATGAAACAGAGTTAATGTAAGCCTCAGCCTGCAATCTCAGTACATGTGTTACTCCTATGAAAGTCAGGCAATTTAGCAGGATTGAGCTCAGTTAATTATTACAAGCCAAAAGCCAGAGATAATCCAACATTAATAGACAGCTTATTTATTAATAGGCCTTTTGCTGGCACTAATCTCCACAGGAAATGAAACTAATAACATTAAGTTTTTTTTAAAAAAACAGATTTTTCCAAGAGCAGTCCCCGGATGAGTTGCTTTTCAATTCTGACATATGCATAGAGGTGATTCATGAAAGAAAAAGCTATAGCAGTGCCATAGAATGAGTGCAGGTTTCTTACACATGATACACTGCTAAATAGCTCTCACTATCTTACCTCAATTATTGGCTAAACTGGTGTGATGTCATGGAATGCTCAAGAACATGCTAATTGCCAGTATAGAGTAGCCACCCTGCATAATTCAAGTTTAATAGAAGACTCAAAACAGAATCTTTGGGAACCAAATTCTTAAAATGATACTGCTCATACTGACTTATTGACACAACCAGTTTTTAATTAGTAGCTCACAAGCTCTAAAAATAAATAACCTATGCCCTGGTTGTACCTGATTTAACATAATTATACCAGTAGCTCTTTAATAACATGGACATCAGTGCAAACATTCAGTCTATGGCAGATGCTTCTACTCTTAGCTTGATGCTTCAGACAAGTAAATTGTTTCACAGTATGAATTACCTCCATTGCACGAATGAAAGCATGCATTCTCCATTACAACCATTCCCTTAATGGAAAATAATGGTAAAAGAAACTATCTTTACAATAAAACTATGATTTCAGTTTTGCCAAAATGGGACAAAACACTGTTTACAGCAAAAACAAAGCAATTAATCATGAATCTTCATGAAGGCATATTGATTTTGTCATACCATTTTCATAAAGGCTGCCAAGGGATAGCATAAACGTTAAAATATCATGCACATTTGTGATTAGCTGCATCATGCTAATTTGCCTATCTAGGCAAAAATGAGGATATTACAAATATTCAATGCGTCCAAGGGCTATTCTACATGAGGCTGTTAATGAGCTGTATATACTTTTGAATATATGAAATTGAGATCCGAGCACTACACGAAAAGTGTGTCCTTTCCTGCTTTTCTGCTACATATCCTCTAGGTGGCACTGCGGTATAGCAGAATAACACAAATACACAAGTAAAAAAAAGCATTTTCTTTCCCTTTCATAAATAATACCGCATTTTCCGTGCTCTTAAAAAAAAAACTCACCAAAAGTGCTCTTTAGACACAGAAACAAAACTGGAGGGTCATGACCTTGTCTGAAGAACCCGTAAACAACTGTGAGTAGGAAATGATGAGCACACAATAAATGCCTCATGTAGAAAAGCTCTAAGGGTCATTTCATCAAGGAGCACCCACTATTTTGTGTGGAAAGTGTGAAACAGGATGTACAGCTGACAACAGTTTCCATATTCATGGCAGCACTTATTCTAACAAACCATAATCATAGGAATCTGTATGGCTGTATCCATGCAAAGCTTAGTCATGGCCATGTGCACAGCTCTAAAGGGTCTATGGCAGCTGTGTAAAGGAGAAACTGGATGTGTAAACTAGCCCTGTGTCCTTATAGCAACCAATGGTTGGAAGAGTCTTAGAAAATATCCGATACAAAATGCATCCTGAAACAGGACAAGGATGTATGAACCCTACATAAGGAATTCCATTTCCAGATTTTGTCTAGTTCTGTTTGTGCTGCCATTGGGGATGAATGGATCATTCTACTCCCAGTCCATGTCACTTTCAAATATGTTCATTCATAAATCCATTCTATCCCATTTTCACATTAAAAATAAATAAATCTGCATGAAAATTCATATTTAAATATGTATTTTTGAATGTATTTTCTCACAAAATATGTATTTCTATGGACACAATCCTATGCATGTTTAGGAGAAAAAAAATCCTACAACTCCCAGCATTTCTCAGCCAGCCATGGTTGTGACTTAAATGTTAAATTTCTCTCAAAGTATACATGCCTATATGCATGTTATCCTAAAATACACATTTTATATGCCTTCTGGAAGATTTGGTACATTTTTTTTTTAGCCAAGATCTGGATTGCAAAACTTGTTGGTTTGCTTTGACTTGTCATGTTGATTTGCTTTGAAATGCAGACCAAACAAAATCCTCAAAAATCCTAACTAGCCATATTTGCAATAATGTCTCTTCTTTGCTTCAGTTGCAGATGTTGCCACAGGTGCATATTTTACTAATAGTCACATTCCAACACAAGCTTTGTAGTGTTACAGTTGACCTAAACTGTTATCGCTTGCTTGTGTTTCACTGACAGTCATACTGTATCATGAGTTTCATAGTCTAGAATAAAGATGCCACACAGTTTCCCTGAGATTCCATCATGTGAGTTCAAAGAACTAGAGGTGGACCCAGGATCTGCCTTCCATGAGAGGAAGGGATGTTCCACCAGAAGAAGAACTGTGCTCACAGAAGGTCCCTCTGCCCCATTTTGGGGGGTTCCCCCCCACACACACACCATTCTCTAGGATCTCCTGACTCTCTGGGTAGCATTTCCAGGAGGCTGGAGAAGCTACTATGAGAAGGAGGGGGCGGGGAAGGAAGCTTCTGTCAGTGCAGGTGATCCAGCATAAATCTGGATCCAACCCCTAGTAGATGGTGCCCTTAACACTGACACTAATGATCATTCTGATATCTCAGTCTTCAGATACCTCATTCCAATATATTTTGTATCTTCCTCTCATTGAAAATGGGTGGCGGAAGTTGTTCAAGCAGAGAATTATGGTGTAAATGTTCATACCAAATTTCTTTTTTGTTGTTCAGTCGTTCAGTCATGTCCGACTCTTCATGACCCCATGGACCATAGCACGCCAGGCCTTCCTGTCCTGCGCTCTCTCCCGGAGCATGCTCAGATTTCTTAGTGATCTCTCAATCCTCAAGGATGATATCGCATGACAGTGTGTTTTGCATCTTTCCTGGACTTCTTGGAAACAAGTGTAGAACTTCAGCTATCGTGAAACACTGAATGGTGTCCTGAACATGCTCTCCAGCTGACATTCTGCTATATGATATATCACGTGTTTGTTTTCAACATTTATACCCACCTTTCTCATAAATATTCAAAGCAGCTTACCACCAGGATATGTCTAGCTGCATTATGATGTATTGTATTTTGCATTTTACTCCCATTTTGTAAGTGGGTGTGAGGATCAACCTTTAATTAGAATCAAAACATAGAATACTGTCCTGAACATGCATACCAAATTTAATTCTGGTATCTCAGTGTTCAAGGGAAATAAACGCAAAACTTTCTGAGTTGAAATAAATGCCTTACTTCACTCACCAAATAAGGGTGCAATCCTAAGCATGTTTACACAGAAAAAAGTCCTACAACTCCAAGCATTCCCCAGCCAGCATGTCTGGGTCTGGAATACTGGGAGTTGAACAACTTTTTTTTCTGTCTAAATATGCACAGGATTTTGCCCTAAAGCATCATAAACCATCTTGCCCTACATACATTAATTCCCCCTCTTCTGTCAGCAACCTTCTTAAGTATGTAAAAATGTCAACATTCCCCTCCTTAATCTTTCTAAACAGACCCTGCTTCTTTAGCCTCTCTTCAGTTGCGTTTTTGAGATGCTTTATTATTGTGGTAGCTCTGAATAATCTCAACAAGATCCTTCTTCAACTGTGTTGCCCAGCACTGAATTCCAGTACTAATAGGCCTGAACAATGTGTGACCCACCATAAGAAGAGCCTTGCTGGATCGGCGCAAAGACCTGTGTGGTCCAACATTCTGTTTCCCTTAATGAGTCAATAGTGACTGACCAGTTGCCTCTTGAGAAGCCTACAAGCAGGAGGGCAATAGTCTTTTTCTGTGTTGTTCCCCATCAACTGGTATTCAGCGGTATACTGCCTCTGATCCTTGAGGTAATATATAGCCACTGTGACTAGTAGCCATTGAAAGCCTTATCCTCTAATTTTTCCATTCCTCCTTTGAAGCTGGTAGCCATCACTACATCTTGTGGTAGTGAATACCATAGCTTAACTATGTTAAACTATGAAGCAGTGTGAAGTTTCATAGCAGTGTGAAGAGGTACTTCCTTTGAAGAGGAAGTACTTCTTCCTTTCAGAGGAAGCATCTTCCTTTGAGAGGAAGCACACGGAAGCTTCAGAACAGCGTGAAGAAGTACTTCCTTTGATCTCTCTTGTATCTCCTGCCAATTATAGCTTCATAGGATAAACCCAGGTTCTAGTGTTATGAAAGAGGTGAGGATGACCCTATCCCCTTCTTCATACTATGCAAAGTTTTTTATAAACCTCTATCATGTCTTCCCTGACTCATTTTTTCCTAAACTAATTAGCTCCCAATGTGATAAGCTTTCTTCATCAGCAAGTTGCTCCTGCCCCCTGACCATTTTGGTTGCCCTTTTCTGCACCTTCTTCAGTTTTCCAGTATCTACAGACTCCACCAAGCCAATTGCTGCTCCTAAAATCCTACCATTTGTAACCTGTTTTGTAGGTAGTGGGTTTTTCCTACAGTTTAAAACATGTAGCTGCCAGAGCCAAAAGACAGTTTCTGCAAGGGAATGCCACTGACAGTTGTGATCACTAAAAGGTAACCTCCCTGATACCACATTCTTTAGAGCGGAAGACAGATGGTAGGTTTTCAGTCTGAGTTAGCAGGATTGGCAGAAACCCTAACTTTGTCACGGCCCTCTCTCAAAGACAGGTTTCAGATTTCTATGGCTATTACTTTACCATGAAAACAACTCAGAGTGGAGAGGACAGAGCAGTAAATTTGACAAAGCCCATGGGCAGGGAGGCCAATCTAATAGCTGTTGTGAAGTAAACTTTCCTGTGACCTTAGGATATCAAGCAGTACGCAAGTAGTTTAAATAAAACCAATTAATATGGCTGGTCACTGTCTGATGCTGGAGGTGCAAGTGTTCTTCAGAAGAAGCTCCATGCTGTTTCCTGATCCTGTGCTGCTCAGCCTGGTGGAAATTATGATAGCTCATTGCTCTTCTATGGACCAAAGTATGTGTGACATTAAAAGCATCCTTGCATCACATGTGTAGGTGATAAATGCAAATTGCAGCAGCAGAGGGGGTTGATCATTACTTGGATCAAAGCAAGTGTGGAGGGGGTATTTAATTCTTTCCTCCCAGCTGTGGTCCTGAGGAAATTTCCTCCTCTGGAGCTACTATTTGCATTGGGAGGAAATCCCCCATTGGTGCCAATGGGAGGTTTCTCCCCAATGCAAATAGTACTGTCAGAGGAGGGATCCCCCCCCCCCGCAAGTAATACAACAGAAAGGAAAGGGTTAAATTCCCCATCCACATCTATTCTGATCCCATTAATTATCAGGGACACACATGCATTGCTGAGGCAATTCGCGTTTTAAAAAACCCACAAGTTGAAGACACAATTCATGTCAAAAACAGTTTTTGACCTTCCCATTCAAATGCTCCACACAGCAGAAGAATATAGACCAAACAGGACGCTGGTCTACTAGGCATCCCTCATGTTATGAAGTGTACTATTTGCTTCCCACATGAGACTAATACAGTGTCCTATATCAAGAGTGAATCACCGTTTTATCCCATATCCCAGAAGACATTTTAGGGGGAAATCCAGCAACCTTAAAACAAAACAAAACATCACACTCCTTGTTTACTACAAGAGAAAAACATGTAAGATTAAATGATACCAAGCGTGGAATATCTAGGGACCTTTTACATGTAATGCAAGAGGGAGCGAGCAACATTCATTCATTATGAATGGATCTCTATGTGATAACAGCTACCAACATTTGCCTAGCTTTTTCCTCCTATTGGTGTTTTTCTATTAAATGGGGAGCAAAGAAAAAGAAAATGTCTCCAACTGTCATGAGCTCACTGGATGTCAGATATACACACTCCCCATGGGTATTACTAAATACAACTGATAGCTGAATTAGGATGGCCTCTGATATGTCCAGTAGTACAATTAGGTAATTTTAGACTCTGGATTTAATGGTCTTATTGGATGGTGGGGGACCCCTTTAGATCATAGAATCATAGAATCATAGAATAGTAGGGTTGGAAGGGGCCTACAAGGCCATCGAGTCCAACCCCCTGCTCAATGCAGGAATCCAAGTCAGAGCATCCCTGACAAATGGCTGTCCAGCCTCGTCTTGAAGGCCTCCAGTGTGGGAGAGCCCACCACCTCCCCAGGTAATTGGTTCCATTGCCGTATTGCTCTGACACTCAGGAAGTTTTTCCTGATGTTCAGTCGGAATCTGGCTTCCTGTAACTTGAGCCCATTATTCCGTGTCCTGCACTCTGGGATAATCAAGAAGAGATCCTGGCCTTCTTCTCTGTGACAACCTTTCAAGTACTTGAAGAGCGCTATCATATCTCCCCTCAGTCTTCTCTTCTCAAGGCTAAACATGCCCAGTTCTTTCAGTCTCTCTTCATAGGGCTTTGTTTCCAGTCCCCTGATCATCTTTGTTGCCCTCCTTTGAACCCTCTCCAGCTTGTCTGCATCCTTCTTAAAGTGTGGTGCCCAGAACTGGACACAGTACTCCAGATGAGGCCTAACCAGTGCTGAGTAGAGGGGAACTAGTACTTCCCGGGATTTGGAAGCGATGCTTCTATGAATGCAGCCCAAAATAGCATTTGCCTTTTTTGCAGCCACATCACATTGTTGGCTCATATTCAGCTTGTGATCGACGACAATTCCAAGATCCTTCTCGCTCGTAGTGTGGTTGAGCCACGTATCCCCCATCTTGTAACTGTGCATTTGGTTTCTTTTTCCTAGGTGCAGAACTTGGCATTTGTCCCTATTAAATGCCATTCTGTTGTTTTCTGCCCAGCACTCCAGTCTATCCAGATCACTTTGAATTTTGTTTCTGTCTTCCAAAGTATTAGCTATCCCTCCCAATTTTGTGTCATCTGCAAACTTGATCAGCATTCCCTGCACCTCCTCCTCCAAGTCATTAATAAAAATATTGAAGAGCACTGGGCCCAGGACTGAGCCCTGCGGTACCCCACTCGTTACCTCTCCCCAGCTTGAGAAGGTCCCATTGATAAGCACTCTTTGAGTCCGATTCTGTAGCCAACTGTGGATCCACATGATCGTTGTTTCATCTAGCCCACTTCGAGCTAGTTTGCTCATCAGGATATCATGGGGCACTTTGTCGAAAGCTTTGCTGAAGTCGAGGTATATGATGTCTACAGCATTCCCACGGTCTACAAGGGAGGTGACTTGATCAAAAAATGAGATCAGATTTGTCTGGCAGGACTTGTTTTTGACAAATCCATGTTGGCTTCGAGTAATCACTGCATTGTTGTCAAGGTGCTTCCAGATGGATTGCTTTATGATCTGCTCCAGAATTTTCCCAGGGATTGATGTCAGACTGACTGGTCTGTAGTTCCCAGGTTCCTCCTTTTTACCCTTTTTGAAGATAGGGACAACGTTAGCCCTCCTCCAGTCATCTGGCACTTCCCCGGTCCTCCATGATTTCTCAAAGAGAATAGACAGCGGTTCTGAGAGCTCTTCTGCCAGTTCCTTTATGACTCTAGGATGCAGTTCATCTGGCCCTGGAGATTTGAACTCATTCAAAGTAATGAGGTGTTCCTTGACCATATGCCTGTCGATCTCAAGCTGCAATCCTGCCCCTTCAGCCTGTACTTCGCCTTTGCCAGGGGGGTCATAGACCCTCTTTTGGGAGAAGACTGAGCCAAAGTAGGAATTGAGCACCTCTGCCTTTTCTTTGTCATCTGTTATCATTTTGCCATCCTTATTTAATAGCTGAACAACCATTTCTTTCCTCTGCCTTTTACTATGCACGTAGCTGAAGAAAGCCTTTTTGTTGTTTTTAGCATCCCTCGCTAACCTCACCTCGTTCTCCGCTTTAGCCTTCCTGACGCCATCCCTGCAATTCTGTGCTACCTGCCTGTACTCTTCCTTTGTTACTTGGCCTTCTTTCCACTTCCTATATGTGTCCTTTTTTGTTTTCAGGTCATCCCTAAGCTTTTTGTGAAGCCACATTGGCTTCTTCTGTTGTCTTCCACCTTTTCTTCTTGTTGGAATTGTTTGTGATTGTGCCTTGAGAATTTCCTTTTTTAAAAGTTCCCACCCATCTTGGACTCCTTTTCTCGCTAGCATTGCTTGCCATGGGACCTTACTGATCATTGTTCTGAGTTTATTAAAATCAGCTTTCCTAAAATCCAGGGTACGCGTTTGAGTACACTCGGCTTTTGCTTCCCTTAGAACCAAGAACTCAAGTACAACATGGTCGCTTTCCCCCAGAGTTCCTGTAACTGCTACTTTATCCACTAAGTCATCTCTGTTGGTTAGGATCAAGTCAAGGATAGCCGATCCTCTAGTTCCTTCCTCTACTTTCTGTAGGAGGAAGTTATCCGCCACACAAGTCAGGAATTTCCTGGAGGGGCCATGTTTTGCAGAATTTGTCTCCCAACAAATATCGGGGAAATTGAAGTCCCCCATTACTACTACATCATGCTTCCTTAAAACATTGGCTATTTGCTTTTCAAAAGTTTCATCCTTGGCTTCTCCTTGATTGGGTGGCCGGTAGTAGACTCCGACCACCAGGTTCCTTTTATTCTTTGCTCCATTTATTTCAACCCAGATGCTCTCGATGGGGCTACCAAGCTCCTCCTCCTGTATTTCTGTGCAGAGATATGTATTTTTCACATACAGTGCAACCCCGCCTCCCTTTCTGTTCCTCCTGTTCTTTTTGAACAAGTTATATCCTTCAACTGCTGTATTCCAGTCATGAGAGTCATCCCACCAAGTCTCAGTTATACCTATCAAGTCATAATTTCCCTCCTGTATTAAGAGTTCAAGTTCGTTCTGTTTGTTTCCCATACTCTGGGCATTAGTATATAGACATCGAAGACCATGTGCTTCATAGTCTGGCTTTCTTCCTACATGTGTCTGAAGACTATTATTGGGCGCTATCAGCGCTGTTCTCTCCATTGCAGTGCATGCGCCTACGTCCATTGTTACCCCCAACATTACATCTCCCTTCCCCGTAGGATTCAGTTTAAAGCCCTCCTGATGAAGTTCTTCATGCTGTGGCCAAACACATTCTTCCCAGCCTTTGTGAGGTGCAACCCATCCCTAGCCAACAGCCCATCTTCCAGGAAGATGGTAATGTGTATTACCTCACTTACTTCAAAATATAGTAAACCAGTCCTGCTACATTTGAGGGAGGGGGGTGGCATGCTGTTCTGCTGAATGGAACCCTAGATTTCTGCCCCCAAGTTCTGCCCTAACAGCATCGCTGGATATGGGGTTATTTGATGAACCCCTTTCCCATCCAGTTGACGAATTTCTAGCAGACCAGCTATGCTCAATGAAGTGCACAGCAATGAACTTTACTGAGTGTATGGCACAGGATGTGATTACCATATTTAATATATGTTGCACAATGAATTTATGATGCTTTTTGGCAGGAATTACTCACATAACTAATATACTAGAAAATGCAGATGGATATCATTACTTCACATACTGGGCTGATATATAAGATAGGCTGTGTGCAATATAGCAGGAAATGTGAAACCTATATAACTTTATGATAACATGAGTTTTCTAAGGAATTACTGGCATATGTAATGTAGCAGGAAATTTGAAGCTATAGAACTGGAGGATGTATTGTACTCAAGCCCGCTATTGACTTGTAAAATTTGTGTACTGAACAGAAGCTTGTTTAATAGAATATGATGGCTCCCACTGCGATTCAGATCTGTGGAAAATCCCCAATGAGGGCCAAAACCAAGCTGTGCTCCAAAGATCAAAGTGAGGAGATATGCATGCATTGAGGGGGGATTGGGATCATGTCTGCTGGTCCCACCCACAACCTCCACATTGATATGCAGGGATGGACAAGCAAGCGATGTTAGAAAATGCAAGGATTCCCTGAACATTGTCTTGCCACTTGTCTCGTGCCCAATTCCCATTTGTGTTTGCATTTGCTGCTCACTTTGCGCAAATGGGCAATTTGAGCAAATCGAGCACAGTCAAATGGGAGATTTGTGCAAATCTTCTGAAATTTGCACTGATTTCCTCCACAGACTAGAGTGGTGCCGATTTAGTCTACTAAGGAAATATGTGCACATTAGGAAATTTGTGCAAATCGAACAAGGAATCACGAACAAGACGAATGAGAGCACATCTGGGATGTATGAATCCCTTACCTGGCTCTGCACAGGGGCATCCGTGGTGGGAGGGAGGTGCTCTGTCCCTCCCCCCGGAATCCTCCCTGGCTGGCTCCACTCCATGGCGGCTCCACGGAGCCGCTGGCTAGGGCCATCCACAGCCGGAGTTCCAGCCGCAGCCAGGCTACTGAGGCCGCAAATGGCAGCCATCGTAGCAGCCGCCATTTGCGTCCTTGCAAGCAGCCATGATAGGCTACGTAAGTATTTACATAGCCTATCACGGCAAAGAGCAGGGACGCAAATGGTGGCCACTACGCCATTTGATCCCCTGCTCTTTGCCATGATAGGCTACATAAGTATTTATGTAGCCTATCACGGTAAAGGCAGCCACGCAAATTGCATAGTGGCCACCATTTGCGTGGCTGCCTTTACCATGATAGGCTACGTAAATACTTACGTAGCCTATCACGGCTGCAAGGCCGCAAATGGCGGCCACAGCAGCCCGGCCGCGGCCGGCCAGGAGTAGGGAAGGGGGAGAATTTCTCTCCGAAACTTCGGGGGGCCGAGTGCCAACGCATTCGGTCCTCCGAAGGTTGTTCGGGGAGAAATTCTCCACGCCCCCCCGCCCCCCGCCGCCCCTCCGGGATGGGACTTACCTTTCACGAATGTCCCTCCCAGCGGCGGGTCCCGGCGGCGGTTCGGCAGGTCTTCGTCAGGGGCGGGGGCGGCAGCCGGTCTTCCAACCGGCTGCCGCCGCCGCCATTACAAGAAAAGTAAAAAAAAAAAAACGCCCCTGTGATAGGCTACGTAACGATTAACGTAGCCTATCATGGCTAGATTTGCAAAGTCAGCCGTGATAGGCTATGTTAATCGTCACATAGCCTATCATGGGTGACTTTGAAAAAAAAAAAAAAGCGCGTACAGCTAATGGCGGCCCCCATAGGGAGCCGCCATTCGCGTTCCTTATTTGGTCCCTGTAGTCTACGTAAAGATTTACGTAGACTACGGCGAAAATCAGGGCAACGCTATTTGCGTTTATTTGGATTATTTTGTCTTGTCGTAAAACAGCAGGTTTCCTCTTATCAAATTGCAGTGTCTCTTTTCACATTCATAGGACTGATGGAGTTTGTGTCTTACGTTTTTACAGCTATATCTGATTCTAATCATTTTTCTTTGCTTTGATTGTTTTCTGGCATGGATGGGATGGACGTTTTTTGAGATAGGAGGTAAGGGGATTGAAATGACAGCTTGCCAGGGGAACATCAGGGCATTCCTCCATTGGGCTCCCCCTTCCCACCACAGGGCCGAATGACATCAACTGCCATGTGAGGAAGAAGAATGAGTGAGGGAGATAGGAGCAGGCCAAGGGAACATCAGGGCCTGCTCCAGTTGGACTGCCCCTGCCAGGAGATAAGAGGTGAAGCAAGACCATTCCACAAGCCCTGCTGAAAATGTAACTTTTTCCTTTTCCCTCCCCATCCACTTTTCCTTATGTGCTTTGTCTGTTTAGATTGTAAGCCTGCAGGCAGGGAGTGTCTTATTTTACTGATCAACTGTTGGCCACTCCAGGAGCCTTTTTCGGGGCTGAGTAGCATAAAAAATATTTTAAATAAATAAATATTAGAATTCAAAAACACTAAGCTTGCCTGCATTTGCATACACACTTAGGGCCAAGCTACATGTTACTTTCTTTCTGTCTTACACTAAAGCAGGGGTAGGCAACCTGGTGCCCTCCAGATGTTTTAGACTACAATTCCCATAAGCCCCAGCCAGCATGGCCAAGAGTCAGTGTTGTGTACCCCTGATAATAGGGCCTTGCAAAACCTCCCCAACTCTACTGGAAATTTCACAGACTTTATCAAAATTCTGATGGGTCCTCACAAAATATTTGGAGGGCATCAAATTGCCTTCCTCTGCTCTAAATGAAGTGCAAAGGACACAGGCTGGATCAGGTTCCTAGCATGGGGTTAGAGAACTTCAATCTCTCACCCCCCTGTGTTCCCAATCCAGATTAGGGGGCACACAGTACTGGTAAATTTGGCCTGCAAGCACTCATCATGACAGTCCCCAAGGAGAAGTCAAAAATACAGCCAGCTGTGTTGATCCATATTAACAAACCACTTCTAGCAATTTTCATCTCTATCGGGAGCAGGTCTTCTAAAAAGCTATTGGGTCTTCATTTCCCATTCATCACCAGATAGAGATGTTGCAGGCATCCAGTTGAGGCTCAAAGCTTGGCAATTTCTTGCTGGCTCAGCCCCCCAGACACCAGTCTGTTGGTCCCCATGCTTGCCTGACTCAGCGCACACCATTTACACCTGTAATTTTGTGTAAATGGGCCTCTTTACAGCTGCCATTTCTGCAAAACCAGCCTTTCTGTAAAAGGCCAAGCCACCATTATTACACAAAATGGCAGCTCAGAGAGGGAGCAGGAGGCCACACACCACTATAGCTGGGCACCTGTGGACTGCCCGGCAGCTCACTGCAGATGGCGAGCAGGGCCAGACAGCCGGTGGGGGTCCGGTGAGCAGCACATGAGGCAGGATGAAGTGAGTTTGCCGATCCTTACTACTGTTGTTCAGTCATTCAGTCGTGTCCGACTCTTCGTGACCCCATGGACCATAGCACGCCAGGCCTTCCTGTCCTGCGCTCTCTCCCGGAGCGTGCTCAAGTTCATATTCATTGCATCGGTGATGCTATCTAGCCATCTCATCCTCTGCCGTCCCCTTCTCCTTTTGCCTTCAGTCTTTCCCAGCATTGCAACCAGAATGTCTCTCAACTATATATTGCTGCTGAGAAAATATCTCTCTCTCCTCCACCAGCTACTGTGAAGATTGCAGGTAAGGTAAGCCATCTTCAGTTGCAGGTAAGCTCAGAGGAAGCAGAGAATTCTGAGGGGATGGCATATTGCCTGCTAATCAAAACATGCTGGTGCTACAACCCTGTGAGCCCTGGTTCCGCTACACCACTGCCCAAAAGTGATCCATTTGTTTAAATGCCATGCTATGGAGTGTCCTATGCTATATATTGCAGAGGCTGAGCGGCTGACAAGTTTGGTTCATCTCTCTCAGCTTCAGCCACTTCTCACACTTTTGGTATACTCCCATAATGTGTTTTAAGCATATATCTGAACACATAAAGTATCAATGCAGGCAACATTTGCATCCTATAGGAAGCCATGATAGGCGCAGTTCCCTGTTTAGTGTACACATGATGGCTAGTTTTGCCTTTCTGTAATGTCTGAAATGCCCCTTTAGCTATAAGATAAATTGTGTCTCTCTGACTTTTCATGTGTGCTCACAGCTGTCCAGCTTGAATTAACACAGTCCCTTCCAGCAAGAGAGCTTGCTGATCCCAGTGGCAACAGAAACCGGTGTCTTAGCTGAGTGAGTCACAGTGTGGCATAAAACGAAGGCCATGTCATGCTTGTCGGATGCAAAATGGAACTAGGTGAACCATGTGAGTGGATTGGCATAGGGAAAAGCCTGTATGAATGGCTCCCTAGCACAGCTTGCTTTGGACCTCGGCTTGGGCAGGCTCTGTGGGTCTGAAAGCAGCTTGCAAATCTCAGTCTGATTTTGTTCCAGCCTAGTCATTATGTGAAAACTTCAGTCTAGCTTTTCCTTGCATCTCCCATAAGTGTTGACGATGAATCTCACAAAGAGTCTGATGAACTTTTTACAAGTTAGCAATATTGGCTTCAATAGGGCTGTTCATACAACATGCTAACCCACACTCCATGGTTGAGTGAGGGTTGTTGTTGAACCATGGATTAGAGTGTTGTCTGAACCCAGAACACTTTTTGCAGGGTGGCTTGATAATTATGCAGTGTGGCTTGTTAACCACCCAACAACAAACTATGGGTTCTCAAGATGGCTTGTTTAAGAAAAATAAGCCACACTGCAAGGTTATCAAGCCACCCTGTAGAAAATGTCCTGGGACTTCAGACAACACTCTGACCCATGGTTCAACAAACAACCTACACTCAACCACTGAGCATGGATTAGCGTGTTGTGCGAACCCAGTTAATGTCTAGATAAAGCTGGGGAGGGGCAGTTTCCCCCTCATACTTCACAAGCCTAAACGAAATCCATATTAGTTTGATACCTTTATTAGGCCAACCAAAGATCAAAAACACGTGCAAGCTTTCAAGATCTCCAAAAAAAAAAAAAAAAGCAGGAAAGGAGAGAGATGGGGGAGGGAAAAAACTGTGAGGAGGGGCTTGCTCCCATATTCCCATCCACCTCCAACCCAGGTATTACACTAATGTGGATTTTGGATTTTTCTCTCTCCTATGGCCAATATGGCTACTTTTGCTTCCTGTAAGCCTAATCAAGTTAGGGATGGGAGAGAATTACATTTGGTCTGTATTTTAAGTGAACTGACCTAATGTACGCATCCTATACTAATAGGCAGATTAGAACAGAGTTATCCTTTGGACAGAGCATTTCTCCAAATTTTGTGATGCAGTTCTCAGCTCAAAAATGGCATAAAAATGTGTATTCGGTGGAAAGTTGCCTACAAAATGCATATGTTGGGGGAAATTATGAGAAATTATGAAAATATATGAGAATTTTCATGCTTTTTTCACATTGTAGATTGATGCAGAAGCTGGCAAGAAAGGACTAATGATTAAATGAAATTGACACAAATTAGAAATGGGCTGATTTATCCAGCCCTAAATCAGTTAAACTTCTAAATGTGCAGAGCATTTTTTTTCTTTTTTGTCTTGCTGCTCTCATATCTGCTAAAAAAATATTCGGAGCACTTCAGTGCTATTTTTTTTCCTCTTCAATAGCTGAACTGATAATGAATTTCACAGATTTTGACTCATCACTGCCTTGATCTCATATCAGTTCCCATCTCTTTGATTTTTAACAGGTAGATTATCTCCTTTCATGTAGCGTACCTTATGTTGAAGGTGGCGGGGGTATTTGGAAAGAAAGGGAGAAATTATCAGCAGGCAGGAGGAAATGTTAATTCATAATGCTGTCCAGAGAGCATTAACCTTTGTGCTGCCCACTTGGAGAGCTAACAATGCTCTGGTCCGCACATAATGCTAAGCTATGGCATGGTTTGTTGAAATCTGGCTTGCCATTGTATCCAAACCTTGGTTTGTTAACTAGCTATAACTAACAACTGGTTTGCACATAACAACAACCCAGAGTATGGGCTGAGTATAGGTTGAGTATGGGTTGTTGTTGAAACATGGGTCGCTGTTATGTGTGAACCCTGCCCTGTAGTTTAACTATGGGCTGTTAACCACAAATAACCCGGGAAGAGAACCATGGTTTGTTGTTGGGTTGTGAACTCTGGGTTGTTTGTGATTAATCACCCAGAGTTAAACCATAGTGCAGGGTTCACACATAACAACAATCTGGGTTGTTGAAGTTATGTGCAAACCAGGTCTACAAATAGAACCCATGGTTTGTTGTTGGTTTATAAAGTCTGGCTTGTTTAAACACAGCTTGTTGTGATGCCTGTACCCAGAATTATGGTTTATTTGGCTTGTTTACTGAAACAGAGATGCCAGCAAGAGCAACCTGAAAACTAAACCACTCTGAAGGCTGGCAAAATGGGCAGGAGAAAAATAAGCCAGAAATAGGGGAAAACAATCTGTGGTTTGTTTGCTTGTTTCTCAGTTTGTGGCTACAGCAATAAACCATGGCTAACATAAACCATTGCTTAGCATGATGTGTGAACACAACCAATGTTTTAAATTTCCCATACATGGAAGCCACTGTCTCTTGGTCATGTGATAAATAAAGTGTCTCCACATTCTCAGCTGCAGGGAATTTTAAAACAGCTTTCCACAGAGGGCAGCATAAGCATTTTCATGCCTCCCATGTGCTATTCATTGTTACCAAAATCCCAGACTTCAAACAAACATGCATTATTTTTATGCTTCCCCTCACAGAATTAAATCCACTACATCAAGGACATCAATGGGTTTGGAGCCCTGCTCTGTCACATGCTTAGCATACTTAATTAACCTCAGATCTTTAGGATACCTCCCATGTTTCAGGTTTTATTGGGAGTACTACTCTCTAAAACAGGGGTGGGGGGCCTGCAGCCCTTGGCCTAATTTCAAACATCCCCTGAAAACAATAAGTTCAGACTAGGGTTATTGGAGAAGTCTCGAATGGATTCAAATGAGTTTAGATTTCTATGAATCTTAGGGAAGTACGGATTCCCCACCTTCTAATCCAGTGGGGAATCCACCTGGGGGAGAAGGCAATCCGTTCCTTCACCCCCTCAGAATCCTCCAGAGCAGCTCCACTCTGGGTGGATTCTGCGGAGCAATATGGTAATGACGGCTGCCATTACTGTATCCCTGGGAGACACACAGCCACAAATGGCATAGTGGATGCCACTTGCAGACGTAAAGCCCTTAGTTTAACCTAATTGCAGCTGTTTACAGCCGCAAGTGGCGTCCACTACACCATTTGCAGCTGTGTGTCTCCCAGAAATATAGTAATGGCAACTGCCATTACCATAGCGCCAGAGCTCCAGAGCCGGTGTGCCGTTCCGCCTGCAATCCTCCTGGAGCGGAGGTAATCCATTCCGCTGCGGATTCCGGAGACCAGATTTTTTGAGTCCACAGCAGAATTCTCCAACATCCCTAATGAATCTGAACTGGAGATTCTACAGTGGAGCTGCTTTCTTCACTCATGTGGATTCTGCTAATGCACACTTGTGCAAGTGGAATGAAATTCTTAGCTGTGAAAAAAATCTGATTCCATCAATGAGCAGACAACACGACGAAAGGTGCCTAATAATCGGCAAAACACAAATGGAACAGATTTAACAAAATCTGTACATCGCTAGTTCAGCTCTGGCAAGACTGATCTTCTCCTTCCTTGGCAGCCTGCTGGGCAAGGAAGAAGAGGGAGAGGGGGGCAGCAAGAAAGAGAGAGAAAAGAGGGTGGCAGAGAGAGAGAGAATGAGAGGGGGAGAGGGAGAAAGCATGTCAGAAAGAAAGAAAGAGAAAAGAAGGTGGCAAAGAGAGAGGGGGGCATGTCAGAAAAAAAGAGAGAGAAAGGAGGTGGGAGAGAGAGGGAGAAAGAGAGAAGGTAGAGAGAGGAAGAGAAAAGAGGTGGTTCTGCCCACCTCTGCCTCTGACTCCATCCACTGCATTCCCCCAGCCTGTTACCCCAAAAGAAAGTGGACCTCAACAGAAAAAAAAGTTCTCTACTCCTTACCTATTCTAAAGGAAGACATATGTGTTGTTTGGCTCCATTTCCACTATATGCTAAGAACTACTCAACGTATTTAACATCTCTGATTAAATATATTCTCCCTCCTAATAAATATGAAATCTAGTACATTGTTTCCTTAAACACACACCTCCTGTTTTCTGTGTATAATATCCCTAACACTTCAAATCACTCTGGATTTATGAACAATAATTAATTGTGAACGACAATGCATGAATCCTGGGATTGACTGAGCACCATCTCTCATAGTCTATCCATCAATGTGACAGGCAGTCATTTATGGAATTCCTGCTGCCATTATGCCTGAAAGCACCTTATCTAACACTTTGCAGGTTCAGGAAATATTACCTTTTATACGGCACTATGATGGCCCACACCCCATCCCATTCAGGTGGATGCTTCCTGCTGTGAAGTAAGAATATCTTCTAAACTAAAGAGGTAATAATAATATCAGGCCTACACACATTTAAGCATACTTACATCCTACTGAAATCAGTGGGATTAAAGTGCACGTAACAACTGGAAGAAATGCAGCCTGTGGACAACTTCATATATTATAGAGGTGCAGGTGCAGGGGGAAGTGACGGGTGAATCTGGATTCCATTTCCCTTCCTTCAGCTGTAATATCTGAAGCCATTGGGAGCAGTCACTCATTAGGAGATTTGGGGCAAGGCTCTGTTTCCCTGTAGCACATGACTCGGGAAAGGCCATTCACATTCTGAACTGATGCCTGGATACAGTTATGGGCTAGATGTGGGCTAATAAACTGAAGATTAATCCTGACAAGACAGAGACCCTATGGTAGGTAGTTTCCAGGACTGGGAATTGGGTTGTTTACCTGCTCTGGATGGTATTACTCTCCCTTTGAAGGAACAGGTCCATAGTTTGATAATGCTCCTAGATCCGTCTTTGTCAAGTTGAAGTTAGTGATCTCAGTGATCAACTCAGTTGATCTCAATGGCTAAGAGCACCTATTCCCAGCTTCAGCTGGTGCACCAACTATGCCTATTCCTGGGTAGAGATAGTCTAGCCACTGTGAGACACACACTGATAACCTCATTATTAGACTACTATAATGCACTCTATGTGGGGCTGCCCTTGAGCCTGGTTCAGAAACTGCAGCTAGTACAAGATGCAGCTAGGATGCTCAGTAGAACACATAGACATATATATATTACACCTGTGCTATAAGAACTGCCTATTATCTAGTGAGCCATGTTCAGGGTTTTGTCATTGACATACAAAGCCTTAAACAACTCAAGACCAGGGTACCAGGATTAGTGGGCTCCCCCACACTGGAGGCATTCAAGACGAGGCTGGACAGCCATCTGTCAGGGATGCTCTGACTTGGATTCCTGCATTGAGCAGGGGGTTGGACTCAATGGCCTTGTAGGCCCCTTCTAACCCTACTATTCTATGATTCTATGACCTAGGTGACTGTCTTCCCTCTGTATACCCAGTCGACCCCAGAGATCTTCTGAGCAGGCCTTATTTGTTGTTCCACAGCCCATGGAATGTTGCCAGGTCATGGCACATAAGCAGACCTTCTCAGTGGTGACACCCACTCTTTGGGTTACTGTCCAATGTAAAGTTTGAGAGGCAGAAATGGTGGCTAGTTTTAAACACCTCTGAAAAACACACTTGTTCACACAGGCTTTACCTGACCCAAGAGGACTCTGCTACTACCCTATTTTATCAATATGGTACAGTAATGTTTTGTACATTTTAATGTTTATTTTTATTTATTTATTATTAAATGTATTTATTATTACATGTATTAATCACCCATCTGGCTCATCACCCAGCCACTCTGGGTGATATACAACAAAAGAACTATTTAAAATAATAAAATACTACATTAAAAACATCATATTTCTAAAAATACCCTAACCCACCCAAAATGCCTGCCTGAACAACCATGTTTTTAATGCATGGTGGAAGCTCATTGTTCCCATGTTCCCAAGGAACTGGTGTACAGAGGCATACTGCCTCTGACACTGGAGGTAGCATAGAGCCATTGATAGGTTTCTCCTCCGGGAATTTTTCTAACCCCCTTTTAAAGCCATCCAAATTGGTGGCCATCATTACATCTTGTGGTAACAAATTCCATAGTTTAACGATGTGCTGTGTGAAGAAGTACTTCTTTTTATCTGTCCTGAATCTCCCACCAATCATCTTCATGGGATGACCCTGCTGGGTTCTAGTATTATGAGAGAGAGAGAAAAATGTCTCCCTATCCATATTCTCCACACCATGCATTATTTTGTACATCTCTATCATGTCTCCCCTTACTCGCCTTTTTTCCAAGCTAAACAATCCCAGCTGTTGTACTTGTAACCTTCCCTCATAGGGGAGTTGCTCCAGCCCTTTGATCATTTTAGTTCCCCTTTTCTGCTCTTTTTCCAGCTCTACAATATCGTTTTTTAGGTGTGGTGACCAGAACTGTGCCCACTATTCTTTGTGCGGTTGCAGTATTCTAAGGATGTCTTTAAGATTGGTTGGGCTGTCCTTAAAAACTGTCCCACTAAATCCCATTCTCCCATTGATTAATGTGCATTTGTGCACATTTTTTAAAACTACAGATGTTTTCATGCACATTTTTCAAATGCACTCATGCTGTCAAATGCATTTTGGGGGCCCACAAATCACATTGCAAGCTTGGAAATGTACATCACAGATTGCATTTGGGACCATATTTAGTCCACAAGGTGCGAATGGGGTAAATCCTGATCAAAAACAGGTTGAAACAAATTTCTCATGCATCCTTACCTAAAAGCTAGCACAAGCTTTTCAGAAAGGCTTATGGGATGCTAGATGTTGGAGGTTCCATCAAGTAGGCCAGATCTTATTGTCTATTAGTTCAAAGCTTTCTGAAGAAAGATTTTTCCAGCTGGCTTGCAAAAGGTAGTATCCTATCTACTAATTGGAGAAATTACTGATTGAGAAACTAGGATATTTTCTAGAAAACCACTGAACCTAGAGGGTCCTGCTATCATGTCAGTCAGAACACTTTGGAAAGATACTTCTCATGTTTGAATCCTGATGTAATTTGAAGATGATGTATATTTTTCACCAAAGAACATGTTAATCTATTTAGGGTGCAATCCTACTGGGATAGGTGGCCACCTCCAAACTCGGAGGCAACCACCTATCCCATGCAGCGCAGGAGCAGTGCAGTCCCCTCCACACTTCAGCCACCCTGCATTTGCAGCTAGACAACCAATTTTGGCTGTCTAGCTGCAGGAAGTCAGAGCAGGGGTGGGTGGATGCCAGACGATGCATAAGAAGCAACAGAACAGCACTACTGATGCTGTTCTGGGCCAGGGTCCTCCCTGCCCTGGCCCACCCCCAGGAATGCCCCATTTTCACTGCTCCGTGCTCCTCTTCCGAGCACGGAGCATGGGGCCATTCCATGCTGCCTACAAGGCAGTGCAGGAGGGAGTGGAGGTCGGTTCTCAGGGAACCGACCTTGGAGCGTGGCCTCCGAGGTCAGTTCCTGGGAACCAACCTATCTTATGGCCGTCTAGCCTCTGACCAACAGCCATAGGATTGCATCCTAAGAATATTATCATTATTCTTTGAGCTGCTTATCCTTGTTCTTTGAGTTGACTGGTGGTTTCCTGTGAGCTCATGTATGTAATTTTAATATTCCCAAAAGCTTTCTAGTATACTCCAAAGCAGTATATAAACTGATGAAAAACTATGGAAAATTATTGTCTGCAATAAATCATTTTGATTGAAACTAACCGAGCGTTACGGAGTCTCTCTCTCTCTCTCCCTCTCTCTCTCTTTCTCTTCATTTCTTTATATTTTGTTTTAAAAAACTATGAAAAATGCAAAGAATGGTTACAACAAAGAAATAGGAAATTATTTACAATAAGGAAAAACTCTTATGCAAACTGAGCCTGTAACTTCAACAGGGTGTTTTCTCTGTATACTTGTGTTCTTTCCTAAAAAGGGGCAGCAATGAGTCAGGCAGTCTGAGAACCCTCCCTAGACCATAAGAAGTCAGAACCCTCCCTATACCATAAGAAGTCCAAACCCTCCCTATACCGTAAGAAGTCCGAACCCTTCCTAGACTGTAAGAAGTCCGAACCCTTCCTAGACCATAAGAAGTCCGAACCCTCCCTATACAATAAGAAGTCCGAACCCTTCCTAGACTGTAAGAAGTCCGAACCCTTCCTAGAATCTAAGAAGTCCGAACCCTCCCTATACCATAAGAGGTCCAAACCCTCCCTATACCGTAAGGAGCCCGAACCCTTCCTAGACTGTAAGAAGTCCGAACCCTTCCTAGACCATAAGAAGTCCGAACCCTCCCTATACCATAAGAAGTTCGAACCCTCCTTAGACCATAAGAAGTCCGAACCCTCCCTAGACCATAAGAATGTGCTCTTCTGACAGTACCAAAAGAAGAGAGATTCTCAGAAAGCTTGAAAACCAGGAATACTTGAAGAATTATTTTAAACCCTAATGTTCCAGAATTAGATTTTTGTTTTGTTCTTCATTTCAATCATCTTGTTTTGTTTTTCCTTTCAATATTTTATCTGGCATCCACTAGTGGCAGTGACTTGATATGGTGCACAGAACCTCCAGGCACCAGAGGAGAGAGATGAGTGAATTGGTAATACAATACACAAGACAAATTGGAAACCAAATCTCATATACAAAATATTATTAATACTAATTTCTACTTATTACAAAGCAGCTTCTTTGTATGTATAACATTGCCTTTTGCACCCCATACATGGCTTTAATTAAGTTCTAACTTATTCATGACTATAATTCAGATCTAAGTGCTAGTCAAGTGAAATCAGTGTAATTAGTCCCAGAGGGGATTTATATGAGGAGAACAAGGTTTCTGTTTCATCTTTATGTTTAGGCAAACAGGAATGGCACTGGATGATCATTTTGAGACTTTTGTAATTTAAAAACCTCTATGAAGCTGGTGGGAGAATTCCAAACGAAAACATTGCTACGAAGGGCTCACATGGAAGTTCAATCAGTTTAATTCAGTTTACGTGGCATGCAGTTTAGAGCAAAACAATGAGGGTTATTATCCAACATAAAGCTCATAAACTGTTCATAACCACTTCTCTGACTTAGAAGGAAATAAGATTGTACATGTTTACCTAACCTTTGCAAGGAATTAAAACCTTTAATCTTTTTAACTTCTGAAAGGGATTGAAAAGGATGGTAGAAAAAAGTCATACTTTTATTTTCCCTTACGCGTTGTGGGGATAGCCATTGTTGCCTAAGATCTCTTTGTAATATCAAATCAAATGACAAAACAGGATTTCTGAGACAGATGTTTTGAAAAGGTCTCATCTCCCCAGAATGGAGAGCATGCTTTCTGAAGCTCAACTTCATGGACTTAATACAGGGCTCTATTGTCAACTTCTTAATACAGGGCTCTATTGTCAACTAAGCACAGGAGCTCATTTCAAGGCGTCAACTCATCCTTTCCAAAAGGCCAACCTCAAAATTATACATGATGGATATCAAAATGTGTAAGGTATGTAATAGATTATCTGTGTTGGAGGAGTGGCATGTACCATTCTATTGGACAGAGTACACATCATAAATCCACTATAGCGAACTCCATCCCTCCATGCTAGCTAGCATCAGTTCAGATTAGGGATGTCACAGAAATCCACAATGTAATCAAATGAGTTCAGATTTTTATGAATCCAGCACATAGATTCTGCAGTGGACCAGTTTTTCCCCAGTCGGGCAGATTCCATAGATATGGACCATTTTCCTGACTTCCTAGAATTTTGCACAAATTTAGTAATCGAAAAATATGCAGATTTAAAAAAAAAAAACAGCTGAAACTGCACATTTCCCTCATAGGCTAAATTGTGAAAATGCACATTTGGGCGGGGGATTTGCACATTTTGAGGGGATTTGCACATTTTCACAAGTGCAAATTTTCACAAATGAGAATTTGCACAAATGCGGAGACCTTGAAAAATCTGTTTCTGACAATAAGCGGATGACAGAACAAAAGGTGCCTGACAATCCACAATATGCAAATGGAATGGATTTTACAGAATCCATACATCCCTAGTTCAGATAGGTAGAAGCACAGCAATATGCCCTGTACCACTGATCCATCCTACTCAGTATAGTTTGCACTGACTGCCAGATGCTCTTGAGGGCTTCAGGGAAGAGACTTTTATAGTTCTACCTAGGCAAACTTTGTTTCAATTAATTTATGACCAGAATTTACATTTGCACTTCTCAAACCAGGACGTGAACTCAAGCACAATCTGCAGTCAACGTTCATAGATCCCTGAGCTGGCATTTATTTATTTATTTATATACCACCCAATAGCCGAAGCTTTCTGGCAATGCCATTCATGGTGGGGAAAGATGTGTTCAACCAATGTGCACATTGGAAAAATATATACTTTTTAAAAGTGCTCATGGGCATGCTTTAATCAATGGGAGAAGATTGTATACTTTGGGATCTGCACCCAGGTAGGTACCCAGTTACTCACCCAAGCACTTTGTGCTTTTCACAAGGAAAAAAAAGCTCACAATTTGATCCAAATGTAAATCTGACCAAGCCTCAAGGTGGAACTTAGAGAACCTCAACATGCTCAAGTTTTGTTGATTCCTACATCCCTAGCTCTACCTGGAGATGCAAGAGGCTGCACCTGGGACATTGGCATGCAAATCATGTGCTCTACCACTGATCTGCATGCCTTGAAATACATGCAATTGCACCTTTAAGTCTAAGATTGTACTTACATTTCATGGAAAGAGCAATAAAATAACTTAAGCTGACAATGGCTATAGTGGCAGGGAGAAAGAAGATATGGTAAAAGTCTTGCATAAACTTTCATCCATGATTTCTCAAACATATAATAATAAGTGCATAATATGCCTGTAAATTCAGGCTGCATGCCCTTAAGGAAGGTGATCATGGGGAAATGCAGCCCTTTGGGGGCTTACTGGATTTCCCTGAACCACTGGCTCGGCTTGCATTTCCCAGAGTCTTGGATCCACTGACTTCAGTATACTATTTTCTTGTGGAAAATATTGACAGGACCTCTTCCAAAGTACCTCTGATGATCTGCAGCTGAGTTCATTATAAAAGAAAAAGCTGGTTACCCAGTGAACCTAGACTGAATAAAACTTATTCATGCAAAATTGTTCTTGTTGCCTTCCAGTTTTTCTTTGATGTTTAACTGGCTGTTATGGGCTCCTGGAGGAATCTTCTAGAGCCCCCTGAGCCAGTTTTCCCTGGAAAACAGGCCATTTCAGGGGACCTCAGATCTGACCAAGAAGATCCTGGGCCCTTGGGGGAGGTGGCGTTGGGTCTGCCCCCACAAGAGTTACAGGCCTCTGCTCCTGATTCAGAGGTAGATGTCAAGCTATCACCTAGTCCCCAGGAACACCAGCATTTAAAGATACAGGCAAAAGATGGTGGTCAGGCAAAGAAGTGCCAACTTTCCTCATGAGCAAAGGGCAAGATATCAGCAAGACTCTCCTAGAATCATAGAATAGTAGGGTTGGAAGGGGCCAATAAGACCATCGAGTCCAACCCCCTGCTCAGTGCAG
The DNA here is from genome assembly GCF_057233095.1 of Heloderma suspectum. Classification (NCBI taxonomy): domain Eukaryota; kingdom Metazoa; phylum Chordata; class Lepidosauria; order Squamata; family Helodermatidae; genus Heloderma; species Heloderma suspectum. Next base: position 52,132,820 of record NC_139460.1, on the reverse strand, counting down.
GAATCCAAATCAGAGCATCCCTGATAGATGGCTGTCCAGCCTTGTCTTGAATGCCGCCAGGGTGGGAGAGCCCACTACCTTCCTAGGTAATTGGTCCCATTGTCATATTGCTCTAACAGTCAGGAAGTTTTTCCTGATGTTCAGCTGGAATCTGGCTTCCTGTAACTTGAGCCCATTATTTCGTGTCCTGCACTCTGGGATGATCGAGAAGAGATCCTGGCCTTCTTCTCTGTGACAACCTTTCAAGTACTTGAAGAGCGCTATCAGTTCTCCCCTCAGCCTTCTCTTCTCAAGGCTAAACATGCCCAGTTCTTTCAGTCTCTCTTCACAGGGCTTTGTTTCTAGTCCCCTGATCATCTTCATTGCCCTCCTCTGAACCCTCTCCAACTTGTCTGCATCCTTCTTAAAGTGTGGTGCCCAGCACTGGACACAGTTCTCCAGATGAGGCCTAACCAGTGCTGAGTAGAGGGGAACTAGTACTTCCCAGGATTTGGAAGCTATGCTTCTATTAATGCAGCCCAAAATAGCATTTGCCTTTTTTGCAGCCACATCACATTGTTGGCTAATATTCAGCTTGTGATCTACAACAATTCCAAGATCCTTCTCACTTGTAGTGTTGTTGAGCCAAGTATCCCCCATGTAACTGTGCATTTGGTTTCTTTTTCCTAGGTGCAGCAGAACTTGGCATTTATCCTTATTAAATTTTAGGGATGTCAGAGAATTCCGCCATGGACTCCAGTGAGGCTGGATTCTTTAGAATCCAGCCCCCCGGAATCCGTGGCAGAACGGTCTCCCCACCACCACAACCCTGCAGAATCCCCCCGGGACAGAGCTTACCTGGCAGCAGATGCAGCAGCTCCGGCAGCTCTGGTGGCTCTGGCGGCGACAGATGCAGCGGCTGCAGCTGGTCTCCCGGCCACTACGACGGCCGCCATTTGCATGGCTGGCTTTGTTTGTGATAGCCGCTACGCCATTTGTGCCCCTGCTCTTTGCCGTAATAGAGTATGTAAGTATTTACGTAGCCTATCATGGCAAAAGGCAGCCACGCAAATGGCATAGAGGCCGCCATTTGCGTCCCTGCCTTTTGCTGTGATAAGCTATATAAATATTTATGTAGCCTATCATGGCTTACTGCAAGGACACAAATGGCGGCCACTACGATGGCCACCATTTGCGGCTGCTGCAGCCCGGCTGTGGCCGGAACTCCGGCTGTGGCCTCCCCCACACCGTGGATTGCCCGGCATGGAGCCAGGTAAGGCTTTCGTACAACCCTATTAAATTTTAGGGGTGTACGGATTCCCCACTGTCCATTCCGGTGGGGAATCTGCGGGGGGCGGGAGGCGATCCTTTCCTCTCCCCCGGAATCCACACGGAGTGGTTCCGCCTTCCCCAGATTCCCCCCCTTTTTTTCAGCTCCGGAAATTACATAAATACCTTTGTAATTCCTGCTGAAAAATCCTTTCCACGCGCCCTCGGTCTCCGTAAGAGTAAAGCCCTTCGCGGGGATTCGCTGCGTAACTTCCGGTCACCTGACCTCACCTGACCTCACCAGACCTGACCTCACCTGACCTCACCTGACCTCCACAGACAACAAACAGAAAAGATGGAGGATTTCCGTGGACAACTGAGCCCCAGCAAAAGAAAGCCTCCAGAAAATGCCTCATAAAAAGGGTAAAGCCGCTTGCAGTCTTTCTTCCTCCACTTCTGATTTACATTTTTATTTCCGTAATTATTTTAGAAAAATCTGCCCTTTGGCAGAGAAAAAAAATTGGGTCCCCATGAGCTCCGGTCTGGATCGACCTGGCCACCCTGTTCCGAGGAGGATTCCATGAACCAGATTTGTCAGAATTCGAGCCCGTTTAAAATCCGGGTGGAATTCTCTGACATCCCTATTGAATTTCATTCTGTTCTTTTCTGCCCAGTGCTCCAGTCTATCAAGATCACTTTGATTTGTTTCTGTCTTCCAAGGTATTAGCTATCCCGCCCAATTTTGTGTCATCTGCAAATTTGATAGGCATTCCCTGCACCTCCTCCTCCAAGTCATTAATAAAAATGTTGAAGACCACTGGGCCCAGGACTGAGCCCTGCGGTACCCTGCTCAGTACCTCTCCCCAGTTTGAGAAGATCCTATTGGTAAACACTCTTTGAGTCCGATTCTGTAGCCAACTGTGGATCCACCTGATCGTTGTTTCATCTAGCCCACTTGGAGCTCGTTTGCTCATCAGGATGTCATGTGGCACTTTGTTGAAAGCTTTGCTGAAGTCAAGGTGTATTGTGTCCACAGCATTCCCACGGTCCACAAGGGAGGTTACTTGATCAAAAAAATGAGATCAGATTCACCTGGCAGGATTTGTTCTTGACAAATCCATGTTGGCTTTGAGTAATCACTGCATTGTTTTCAAGGTGCTTACAGATGGATGGCTTTATCATCTGCTCCAGAATTTTCCCAGGGATTGATGTCAGACTGACTGGTCTGTAGTTCCCAGGTTCCTCCTTTTTACCCATTTTGACGATAGGGACAACATTAGCCCTCCTCCAGTCATCCGGCATTTCACCTGCCCACCACGTTTTCTCAAAGATAATAGACAGCGGTTCTGATAGCTCTTCTGCCTGTTCCTTTATTACTCTAGGGTGCAGTTCATCTGGCCCTGGAGATCTGAACCCATTCAAAGTAATTAGGTGTTCTTCCTTGACCATATGCCTATCGATCTCAAGCTGCAATCCTGCCCCTTCAGCCTGTACTTCACCTTTGCCAGGGGGCTCATATACCCTCTTTTGGGAGAAGACTGAGCCAAAGTAGGAACTGAGGACTTCTGCCTTTTCTTTGTCATCTGGTATCATTTTGCCATCCTTATTTTATAATGGAACTGCCATTTCTTTCCTCTGTCTTTTACTATGCATGTATCTGAAGAAAGCCATTTTGTTGCTTTTAGCATCCCTTGCTAACCTCAGCTCGTTCTCAGCTTCAGCCTTCCTGACACCATCCCTGAAATTCTGTGCTACCTGCCCATACTCTTCCTTTGTTGTTTGGCCTTCCTTCCACTTGCTATATGTGTGTGGGGCGGTTGTTTTCAGGTCATTTCTAAGCTTTTTGTGAAGCCACATTGGCTTCTTTTGTTGTCTTCCACCTTTTCTTCCTGTTGGAATTGTTTGTAATTGTGCCTTGAAAATTTCATTTTTTAAAAACTTCCACCCATCTTGGACTCCTTTTCTCATCAGAGTCGCTTGCCATGGGACCTTACTTATCATTGCTCTGAGTTTATTAAAATCGGCTTTCCTAAAATCCAGGATATGCGTTTGGCTACACTCAGCATTTGCTTCTTTTAGAACCAAGAACTCAAGTATAACATAGTCTCTTTCCCGCAGAGTTCCTACTTTATCCACTAAGTCATCTCTGTTGGTTAGGATCAAGTCAAGGACAGCTGATCCTCTAGTTCCTTCCTCTACTTTCTGTAGGAGGAAGTTATCCCCAACACAAGTCAGGAATTTCTTGGAGGGGCCATGTTTTGCAAAATTTGCGTCCCAACAAATATCAGGGAAATTGAAGTCCCCCATTACTACTACAAGTCCCACATTACTACTACTGCTCCTCATGAGTAGCATCTCTTCCAAAGTACCTCTGATGATCTGCAACTGAGCCCTGGAGTCAGGTAACTCAGGCTTAAAAGCCTGAGCCTCAGGCAAATAGTTGCTGGAACAATGTTTGTCTTCCAGTCCTTGTTGTTTTGTATTCCCTGACTGCCTAGCTCTCTTCACTGAACTCTCCTGTGCATGGACCATCTTTAGACTTTGCCTGGCTACCTTGCTCTGTGCTTGGATCCTTCCTGCTCAGGCCTAGACTGCCTTCTGACCTTGCCTTGAAACCTAACCTTTGCTGGTGGCTTTCTCCCCTGCCTCGGGCCCACCTGAAACAGGACACTGGCAACATTTCATACATAAATAAGCAACTTAAAAGATCAAGACAAAAAATGATCTTGATTTGCTGTACTTAATATAAAAGTTGCAAGGTGGCAGTATATCCTTAAAAATGAACATTTCTTTATGTTTCTGTATTCATTTATTTCACTTTGCATCACTCCTATTGTTTATTTCCTTGTGCATGCTAAAATGTAATAGTCTATATCCTAGAACTGATTTTAACCATCGCATTTTAGTACTTGATTATCATTCAGACATTGGTATTATTATTTGTGTGAACAAAAGTGAATGTTTTTCTAGGCACTATTAGATACTCAAATATCTTTGTTGTGGATTCGTGGTGCTCCCTTGGTTATTTAAAGTCCTGATCCAGCAACCTGCTGTCCCCAGCTCACACACACACATGCACATGCATACACACTATATGAATGGATGCTAATTTTTTACCAGTGCAATATCATGGTCTGTAGCACCACATCGGTAACTCGGGCCCAGATGGAGTTACAGTAACATTACAGGAGTATCACTGGATTGCTGAACACTTGTAGATATGCCAGTGTCTTTCCCCTGGGGACGTATACTCTATGCAAAGACACTTGTGAAAATCAAACAACACCTCACCCTGATACAATTATTCCCCAGCCATTCTAAACACATGTGCTTGGAAGTAACATTGATTTTGAATGTTCATGCAAGTGCACTTACAAGTGTACTTGGAACTTATTTATTTATTTATTTATTTATTTATTTATTTATTACATTTCTATACCGCCCAGTAGCCAAAGCTCTCTGGGTGGTTTACAAAGATTAAAACATTTTAAAATACAATATACAGATTTTAAAAGCCAATTCCATAAAAAACACACAAACAGAACAATATATATCTATAACAACTTCAACAAGCAATCTCAAAGCAGACAACCATAACCATACGCCATTCCAGGTTCAATTAAAACTTATCATATGCTGCCAAATGCCTGGGAGAAGAGAAAGGTCTTAATCTGACGCCGAAAAGATAACAATGTTGGTGCCAGGCGGGCCTCGTCAGGGAGATCATTCCATAATTTGGGGTCCACCACCGAGAAGGCCCTCTCCTTCTTCCAAGTTTCTCTCAGAGTAGGCAGGCGGAGGAGGGCCTTAGATGTTGAGCATAGTGTATGGGTAGGTTAATGTAGGGAGAGGCGCTCCATCAGGTATTGTGGTCCCAAGCCGCGGTGTAAGGCTTTATAGGTTAAAACCAGCACCTTGAATTGGGCTCAGAAACACACAGGCAGCCAGTGCAGGCAGGCCAGAATCAGATTTATATGTCTGGACCTTCTGGTACCCGTTATCAATCTGGCCGCTGCATTTTGCACTAGCTGCAGCTTCTGAACCATCTTCAAGGGCAACCCCACGTAGAGTGCATTGCAGTCTATAGCTTTTGCTCTGTTACTCTTACTTATGTAATGATGTCAGAATAAATTATAGTGGAAAAATACTGTAATAAGCACGTGGACTTGAATATTCAGGGAATTGGCTCTTACTTTCTCATTGCCATTTCATACTAGGCATTAATTGTTCTACCAAACAGTCACCTAACTTGTTGTTTACCCCTTTTATCACTTCAAGTTAGGTTTTTTTGTCTTTCTTGAGCAGTTCATAGAACACACGGTTTCTAACTGGGCCAGCCAGCCCTACCATTGGGCAGAGTGCTTCCTCAGGTGGCATACGCAGAGGAGAGACCTCCTGAGCTAGCCTTCTGCCCTCAGTTATGGTGGTGGATGCTGTCGTGTCTCCATTGCTGAAGTAAGTTTCAAGTGCAAATCTTGTCAGTAGGGTCCATTTCAGTCCAAGAGTCCAGCGGACCACCCGTGCCCCCCAAGCCATGCCTGCCTAGCTCCTGCCTCTGCTTGACCCCTCTCCACACTCACCAAACCACCCGTACTCACCAGAGACACGTTGTTGAGTGCCACAGTCGCTATTTTGCAAAACAAATGGCCGTCATGATATGTGCATATCTAGATGTACGCAAATGGCACTGTGAATAGCTCATATATACAAGATTACAGGTGTGAATGGCCCATTTTGCAAAATTCTGGTACTCGACCACCTGTCTCTGGTGAGTGCGGGTGGCTTGGCAAGCACAGGAGGGTCAAGCATGGGTCTGGGGGTGCATGAGTGGGGGCAGGGGCTGGGCGGGCACCTGGAGAGCCCAGACGGGGTGGTGCCCGTCCATCCCTACTTGTCAGCTTATGAACAGGGACTAAGGGGTGCCATGTTGTCCTTTGCCTCAGACAGCAAAATCTCATGGGCTAGCCCTGGTTTCCAAGCAGGTGAGGAAGGAGGAAAGAGGCACCCCACTTTCTCAGGTCTCATCAATCAATCAGATCCATTTCAGTGTGCACATAGTTCTACCTTATTTACTCAGTTCTAGCTCAAAGTTGATCCTAGTAACCTGAAGTCTACTCCAGAAGCCAACCTTTTCAAGGAAAATCTATAAGCACTGTTAGTGCCAGTTGCAATAAGCCCAATACCATGCTTACTAGAGAAAGTTATGATCTGGTTTGTTTGTTTTTTATGTGGCACAAATGGAGTCAGAGGCAAGTAAGAGATGCCAAGGTGTGACAGGTGGTGTATTTTTCCTCCTCCAATACTTGAATGTAGGTTTAAAGAGAGAGTGGATACTGGCATACAGTCAGATCCAACATTTCCCAGGTAAGCAAGGGTTATGTATGTCCCAAGAAACAAGATGAAGACTTAAGCCAGGGGTGAGCAACGTTGGGAGGGAGGGGCCTGGGGCTATTTTTGTCCCTCCCTGTGGGCTGCACTCTGCAGGGTGCCACAGGGTGTCCAATATATTTTTTCTTAACTCAAAAAATGCCCAAGTTAGCACTACAAAGCACAAAGCAGGTAACATTTAGCTTCTTTTGCAACTACATTTGACCCATATAGAATCATAGTATCATAGAATAGTAGGGTTGGAAGGGGCCTACAAGGCCATCGAGTCCAACCCCCTGCTCAATGCAGGAATCCAAATCAGAGCATCCCCGACAGATGGCTGTCCAGCCTCATCTTGAATGCCTCCAGTGTGGGAGAGCCCACCACCTCCCTAGGTCATAAGTTCCATTGTTGTATTGCTCTAACAGTCAGGAAGTTTTTCCTGATGTTCAGCTGGAATTGGGCTTCCTGTAACTTGAGCCCATTATTCCATGTCCTGCACTCTGAGATGATTGAGAAGAGATCCTGGCCTTCCATGGAGGCTACAGAGTGTTATATGGGTAAAATGTATCTTCAAAACAAGTCGCATGGGCAGCAGTGACTGCACAGGGGTGGGGGGTGGGAATCACCTGAAGGTGAGATGTTGCCTACCAGTGGCCCAAGCAGAACTATGGCACAGAGGAGCACTCTATGTCCCATTCTTTGTCTGTTTTAGTAGTAACATTTATATCACTTTTCATCACAGTTGATCCCCAGGGCATTTTGTGACAATAAAAAAGAACATGAATAAAGTTAAAAGTACAACACACTAAAACAAACCAACAATGAACACGGCAGACCAAAAGGGCAGCCCTGACCATTAACTTCTTAGAATCGTCAGTGCCCATATAGCCCACTGGGCATCCAGGTGGCTCTTGCAGATCTGTCTGGCATTTTTGTAACAAGTGATGATATACAGGCTGACATCCTGGCTGGCATCCCAGAGCCAGAACCTGCTGTTGGTTATAGTCCTGAAAGAGAAGGGGAGGAAAAGATTGAAGAAAGATTGATCTTTTAGATTTATATACATTTACATTGTTGCATCATCTCAGCCTACATTTGGTTCTATATGCATCAATAGCTGTCTTAAAAAAAATTTTAAAAAATTCCAAGAAAAAATATTTTAAAAGCTTGTTATCCTTTGTTAATTGACAATTTCTCATTCCCTTATTCAATATTGCAGCATTGTAGACACGTTTAAAACCATGAATAAACAATGGATGAATAGTTGAAAAGCAGGGGTATTATGTTTATTGCCTAACCTTTCACAACTGATTATTTTAATGGGGATAATTAATAAACACTAAGCTACTGGATAAGAACACATTTTATATTTGTGTAAACATTTGCCACCAGATTCCTGTAAAGTACAAAAAGAAACACAATTCTGAATTCAAAGTGGGGAAGCCTGTAAAATGATGGAAACTGCAGTCTCTGTCAGACCAATAGTTGGGTCTAGCTCAGCATTCTTGGGGACAAGCAGATGTCTCTGGGGAGCTCAGAAGCAGGGCAGGATCATTATATCAAACCCCAGTGCTTTGTCCCAAGCAGGACAAAGGATCTTGTATTCAGCAGTAAACTATTTTTAAAGTTGGAAGCTACACTCCTCATTGTTGGCTAGCTCCTCACATTCCACTGATTGATGAAATCCTTTTGGAAAACTATTTATCCTCATAGCCATCATAACAACCAGAGCCAACAAATTAAGTACCTGCATTTCCTGCACTTGTAAATTAAATGTAAAGCTACATTGAAAAGGACATATATTTGGTTTCAAGCTGGCTCCTGGCCACTTCCTATTCTGCAGAAGATGCCTGTTAGACATTAGAGAAGTGGCACAGGAGATGCTTTTTCTAGGTTCATCCCATGGTGAAAGAACTACTGTAATGCTTAAATGCTCACCAGCATGTAGGCGAGCCAAATTGTGCACATTGTAGGTGAGGTATGTAGGTGGGCAAATTTGCAGGGCAAACATTGTTCCCTCCTGACAGTCACCCCAAATACTGGCTGGTTAACAATTGCATAGGGATGAGGGCCCACACAAATTGGCCCTATGCATGTGGAGGTCACCAAAACTGGCATGGAACGAACCCATGGAAAAAGGACCCCCACAGGGCTGCATTAACATATAAAGAGCAACATTTAGAAGGAGTGCATTCCAGAAGAAGATGTATTTTAGCATCAATCATGAAAAATGCCTTGAAATCATATAGTTAGAAGGGGCCACTGAGGTCATCAAGACAGTCTCTGAAATTAGGCAATCTCTGGTGTTCCCCAGCATACAGACTCTACATGGATCACAGCAAAAAGTTGTTGCGGAAAATGTGTCTCTGAAGGTTTGAGGCATAAAGGTTTGAGGCATACTCTGAAGGTATAAAGGTCAGGCCTAGAGGCCTGGAGTTTTCTGTTGGGAGGGGGTATCCCTGAAAGGATTAGTTTCATTTCCCCAGTTAAGTTTCATTTCTTCAGGTTTGAAACAGTAGTTTTGGTTTTGAGGGAGGAGGATATATAAAGATAGTAAGAGAGCCAGTAAGAGCAGTGTCAGAGAGACCAGGGCATGAAGACAGAGCAGGAAGAAGCAGCCTAGAGGAGGCTTAAGTAGGATAAAGGAGCTTTCATTTCTCAACTTTTCTTTTCTCTTAAGGTCTTTTGTATCACTCAGCTCTCTTGTGTAAATACCTTTACTTGTAATTTGCTTGCTTTATTTACCAGTAAACTGTTGTGGTTAAACTTTGTGTCTAGAGTGTCAATCACCCACGTCTACAGCCTAAACCCCATGTTACTGGAAAAAAGGAAGGTTAAAGAAGGAAGGTGGGACTCTTAAGGAGGCAAGAGATCCTTAATGAGTTGTTCAGTGGGGCCAGGTCATAGGGGAAACCTTGATAGTACCTATAAAAAATAGCAAGTTTAAGGCTACAATCCTATACACACTTACTAGAGGTTAAGGCCAATTGAACTCAGTGGGTCTTACTTTATAATAGACATGCATAGGATTGCACTGCATCCATCTCAAATGTCAAGATAGCTAGCCAGTGGTTTATTTCTTTATCTGAAAGAAATTCAGCTTCTATATTAACTTTTATAAATATTTTAGTTGATGATAAAATAGCATCATATTACAGCATTACAAAAATATTTTTCCACTTATACAAGAGGCTTAGCTTAGCTTAGTTTAGCTTAGCTTAGCTTAGAAAAAAGCAACTGAGGGGGGACATGTTAGAGGTGTACAAAATTATGCATGTTGCAGAGAAATTCGATAGGGAGACATTTTTCTCCCTCTCTCATAATACTAGAACCCGGGGTCATCCCATGAAACTGATTGGTGGGAGATGCAGGACAGATAAAAGGAAGTACTTCTTCACACAACGCATAGTTGAACCATGGAATTCACTACCACAAGATGTAGCAATGGGCACAAGTTTGGCTTTAAAGGAAGATTTGAGGAGGCTAAGGCTATCAATGGCTACTGGTCCTGATGGCTATACTACCTCCAGTATTACAGGCAGTATGCCTATGTGCACCAGTTGCTGGGGAACATGGGCAGGAGGTTGCTGCTCCACTCATATTCTGCTTGTGGGTATCCCGTGGGCAGCTTGTTGGCCACTGTCTGAACAGAATACTGGACTAGATGGACCATTGGCCTGATCCAGCAGTCTGTCCATCGTCTCTGACTGAAAGCACAACATTAATCTGGACATCTATACTCTCAGTTCTAGATTTAGTATAGGCTGTGACCTCCATAACTGCAATGTCCTACAGCTTACATAACTAATTTTAATTGTTGGGAATATATGTTGTTCTTGTTGTTCAGTCGTTCAGTCGTGTCCGACTCTTCATGACCCCATGGACCATAGCATGCCAGGCCTTCCTGTCCTGTGTGCTCTCCTGGAGCGTGCTCAAGTCCATATTCATTGCATCCGTGATGCTATCTAGCCATCTCATCCTCTGCTGCCCCCTTCTCCTGTTGCTTTCAGTCTTTCCCAGCATCAGGGTCTTTTCCAGAGAGTTTTCTCTTCACATTAGGTGGCCAAAATATTGGAGCTTCAGCTTCAGTATCTGTCCTTCCAATGAGCACTCAGGGTTGATTTCCTTTAGGATGGACTGATATGACCTCCTTGCAGTCCAGGGAACTCGTAAGAGTCATCTCCAGCACCGCAGTTCAAAAGCATCGATTCTTCAGCACTCAGCCTTCCTTGTAATCCAGCTCTCACAGCCATACATTACTACTGGGAAAACCATAGCTTTGATTAGATGGACCTTTGTCGTCAAGGTGATGTCTCTGCTTCTTACTTTGCTGTCTGGGTTTGCCATAGCTTTCTTCCCAAGGAGCAAGCATATTTTAATTTCATGGCTACAGTCACCGTCTGCGGTGATCTTGGAGCCCAAGAAAATAAAATCTGTCACTGCTTCCATTTCTTCCCCTTCTATATGCCAGGAAGTGATGGGGACAGATGCCATGATCTTTGTTTTTTTAATGTTGAGTTTCAAACCAGCTTTTGCACTCTCCTCTTTCACCCTCAACAAGAGGCTCTTGAGATCCTCTTCGCTTTCTGCCATTAGGGTGGTATCATCTGCGTATCTGAGGTTGTTGATAATTCTCCCAGCAATCTTAATCCCGACCTGTGATTCATCCAACCCGGCGTTTCTTATGATGTACTCTGCATATAAGTTAAATAAGCAGGACGACAATATGAAGCCTTGTCGTACTCCTTTCCCAATTTTGAACCAATGGGTTGTTCCATGTCTGGTTCTTACTGTTGCTTCTTGACCCTCATACAGGTTTCTCAGGAGACAGGTAAGGTGGTCTGGTACTCCCATCTCTTTAAGAATTTGCCACAGTTTGTTGTGATCCACACAATCAAAGGCTTTAGTGTAGTCAATGAAGCAGAAACAGACTTTTTCTGGAATTCTCTTGCTTTCTCCATGATCCAGCGAATGTTGGCGATTTGATCTCTAGTTCCTCTGCCTCTTCAGAACCCAGCTTGTACTTCCAGTAGTTCGCATACTGCTGAAGCCTAGCTTGTAGGATTTTGAGCATAACCTTGCTGGCATGTGAAATGAGCATGATTGTACAGTAGTTTGAACACTCTTTGGCGTTGCCCTTCTTTGGAATTGGAATGTAAACTGACCTTTTCCAGTCTTGTGGCCACTGTTGAGTGTTCCAAATTTGTTGGCATATTGAGTGCAGCACTTTAACAGCATCATCCTTTAGGACTTTAAATAGCTCAGCTGGAATACTGTCATCTCCACTAGCTTGGTTGTTAGTAATGCTTCCTAAGGCCCACTTGACTTCACTCTCGAGGATGTCCGTTTCAAGTTCAGTGACCGCACTATCATGGCTATCAGGGACATTCAGATCTTTCCTGTATAGTTCTTCTGTGTATTCTTGCCACCTCTTCTTAATCTCATCTGCTTCTGTTAGGTCCCTGCCTTCTTTGTCCTTTATCATGCCCGTCTTTGCACAAAACATTCCCTTGAGATCTCCGATTTTCTTGAAGAGATCTCTAGTCTTTCCCATTCTGTTGTTTTCCTCAATTTCTTTGCATTGTTCATTTAAGAAGGCCTTCTTGTCTCTCCTTGCTATTCTCTGGAACTCTGCATTCAGTTGGATATATCTTCCCCTTTCTCCCTTGCTTTTCGCTTCCCTTCTTTCCTCAGCTACTTGTAAAGCCTCATCAGACAGCCACTTGGCTTTCTTGCATTTCTTTTTCTTTGGGATGGATTGAGTTGCTGTCTCCAGAACAATGTTACAGACCTCCATCCATAGTTCCTCAGGCATTCTGTCTATCATGTCTAATCCCTTAAATCTATTCCTCACCTCCACTATATATTCATAAGGGATATGATTTAGGTCATACCTGAATGGTTTAGTGGTTTTCCCTACGTTCTTCAATTTCAGCCAAAATTTTGCAAGAAGCAGCTCATGATCTGAGCCACAGTCAGCTCCAGGTCTTGTTTTTACTGACTGTATAGAGCTTCTCCATCTTTGGCTGCAAAGTACATAATCAATCTGATTTCGATATTGACCATCTGGTGACGTCCATGTGTAGAGTCGCCTCTTGTGCTGTTGGAAAAGAGTGTTTGCTATGATCAGCGTGTTCTCTTGGCAAAACTCTATTAGCATTCGTCCTGCTTCATTTTGTACACCAAGGCCATGCTTGCCTGTTATTCTGGTGATTTCTTGACTTCCTACTTTAGCATTCCAATCCCCTATGATGAAGAGGGCAGCTTTTTTTGGTGTTAGTTCTAGAAGGTGTTGTAGGTCTTCATAGAACTGATCAACCTCAGCTTCTTCGGCCTCAGGGCATAGACTTGAATTACTGTGATGTTGAATGGTTTGCCTTGGATTCGTACTGAAATCATTCTATCATTTTTAAGATTGTACCCCAGTACTGCTTTTCCCACCCTTTTGTTGACTATGAGTGTGACTCCATTTCTTCTAAGGGATTCTTGCCCACAATAGTAGATATGATGGTCACCTGAATTAAATTCGCCCATGCTTGTCCATTTTAGTTCGCTGATTCCCAAGATGTCGATGTTCAATCTTGCCATCTCATGTTTGACCACCTCCAGCTTACCTTGATTCATTGATCTTGCATTCCAGGTTCTTAAACAATATTGTTCTTTACAGCGTCGGATTTTCTTTTCACCACCAGACACATCCACAGCTGAGTGTCCTTTCGGCTTTGACCCAGCCGCTTCACTCTTTCTGGTGCTACTTGGAAATTCGCTCTGCTCTTCCCCAGTAGTATATTGGACACCTTCCGACCTGAGTTGCTCATCTTCTGGCGTCATATCTTTTAGCCTTGTGATACGTTCCATGGGGTTTTCTTGGCAAGAATACTGGAGTGGGTTGCCATTTCCTTCTCCAGTGGACCACATTTTGTCAGAACTCTCTGCCATGACCTGTCTGTCCTGGGTGGCCTTGCACGGCATAGCTTATGGCTTCACTGAGTTACGCAAGCCCCTTTGCCACAACAAGGCAGTGATCCATGAAGGGGGGAATATATGTACATCTTTCCAAATTTTAGCTTGACAGATCTTAACTACAACCTACATAAGTTGGATCAAATTATGATGTTCATGACACACATTTTGGGTATACATCCCAAAAGCAATACCATAGGAGGTGCACCTAGTAGTGAATATCCTATTATAGTGCTTGTTGTATTTAAGAAATAAATATTGCTTATAATAAATAAATAAGTCAGATATAATATCTTACCAGTATTATCTCAAAATGGGACAACCCCACCACATATGTAAATAGGTTTCTTTATTTCTACAACCCTTCCAGCATATACCTGTACCTGTCCTTGCATTCTCTGTGGTGTTAAATGTCATCTTTATATTACTTTGTAGAAAGTACAAGGATGAACAATTCCAGATGCATATATAGTTGTGTAAATAATTTATTTAACCATTATGGTCAAAACAACTTGACATATAAAATACATTTTTTATATATATACATACAATTTTTAAAACATAAATTAATTCAGTGTACCTTAAAAATACGATCAATAATACAATAAGTAATCATTAATAAAAATTAAACAACATCTTTACAATTCATTAGATTAGATTCAGCAAAACTCCTCCTCAGTTTTTGGGAAGCCACTGCAAACCTTGCGACTCCATCTGTCACAAACGTATCAGAATCAGACAACAAATATACAACCTTAACTTGATTATCACCAGACATATCCTTCACCAAATTCAAAATGAAAATTTTCCTTTGTTCAGAATAAACAGAACAATATAATACATAATGATTAAGGTCTTCTACTACCTGAGCACCACATATACAAAGACGCTGCTCTATTGGTATGTTATGATAGTGTCTCTCTAGAGGGCATTGAGAGGGCATTGTCTGGAATCGCAATGCCAGGAATGCCTTTCTAAATGAACTAACAGACAATTCATGGAGATAATTTTCAAAACAGTGAGAGAATTTTAAAAAACACAATTGTGGAGAAAACCTTGATTTCTGGATTGCCTCTAAATCCTTCAACATTTTTTATAGATCCTTGAATCTGATCTAAAGCCCTAGTCTTCAGAATCTGAGGTATCAAGTGCTAACATTTGCTCTTCACAGTTAGATACCCAACAATTTTGCCCATCAGAATGCTAAATTCTAAAATGCTAATTCTAAAAAACATTTCTTTGAAATCCTAGAACCCTTTATTTTATATAATTTAAAATAATACATAAACATAGCTAAAAAAAACCCATAAAATTGTACCAGCATTACTCCAGTTTCTACCCTGATGCTAAATGCTGGCATGGCAGATGGAAGCCAAATAGTGCTTTAAAAAAATTATTTTGAACAGTTTCCAACTAGGGATGTACGAAAGTTTTGCCACGGATCTCGGGCACCGAAAATCGGTGGCGGAATGGCCTGCCACCCCACCCACCACCCCGGGACGAGACTTACCTTGGGAGGATCTTCCTGGTGGCAGCAGCTCCGGTGGCGGCTCTGGCAGCGTTGTGGCTGCAGCGGCAGCCAGTCTTCTGACCGGCTGCCGCAGCCGCCATTTCCAGTTAAAAAAAAAGTGATAGGCTACGTAAGATTTACGTAGCCTATCACGGCTAGGTTTAAAAAAAAAAAACGTGATAGGCTACGTAAATGTTTATGTAGCCTATCACGGCTGACTTTTAAAAAAAATGCACGTATGCAAATGGCGGCGGCCATGGCCACCGCCATTTGCATTCCTTATTTTGGCACGTCTTAGTCTACGTAAACATTTACGTAGACTAAGACGGCGAAAATAAGGGGGACGCAAATAGCGTAGACGCTATGCTATTTGCGTTCCCCTTATTTTCACTGTCTTAGTCTACATAAATGTTTACGTAGACTAAGACGTGCCAAAATAAAGAACGCAAATGGCGGTGGCCATGGCCGCCGCCCTTTGCGTACACGCGTTTGTTTGTTTTTTAAAGTCAGCCGTGATAGGCTACGTAAACATTTACGTAGCCCATCACGGCTGACTGCAGGGACACAAACGGCGGTGGCTACGGCCGCCGCCATTTGCATCCCTGCTAGCCAGCGGCCGGATGTCCGGCTGCTGCCGGTGCCAGCCAGCGGCTCCGCAGAATCGCTGCGGAGCACAGCCGGCCGGCCAGGATTCCGGGGGGGGGAGGAACAGAGCACCTCCCCCCCATCCAGGATTCCGGGGGGAGGGACGGAGCACCTCCCCCTGTAGCAGCCATATCGGGGTCAGACTAAGTAGCCTCATGCAGTCTCATGCTTCATGTTCTTGCTGAGCTCTTTCTCCCTTGAATATATTGTTGTAAGCTGACGAGACACAGGAATTCCTTATCTTGTCAAAGGTCATACAATTGTATATCTTGTTCTCTGCTGTTCTCTTCTGTTCTCTCCTTATCATGGCTACCCTATAACCCAGTTCTTGTATTATAAACAATGGTGCTAGGAGGAAAAATGTTGAGGATTGCAACCCCATGCGGGAGGGGGAGGAGGAGCCGTTTCATATGTGTCACAAAGTCTATAAAACCAATGTACTAATGTAAATCGGGGCTTCTGGCTCTTTGGAAACGATTCCAGCCTTAAGCCCGCGCGTTAAATAAAGAATCTCTTTTTCCTTCACTCCGTGGTCTCTCTGACTCTGGGTTCTGCAACATAAATGGTGCCGTGACTCGGATGTGGCAGGCTGTGAGCCAGACAGGTGGCAGTTGCCTGCTCTTGATCGCCGCACCGGGAAGACGAGCTCGGCGCATGCCTCCCTTTCTTGGCGCCACCGACCTTTTTTGTCGAGTGAATGGGAGAAAGCCTGCACCGGGATCGCCCAAACGGTAGTGAGCAGCAAGAGAACCTTGGGAAGCGGAGGAAGGAACTTGAGCCCTGCCTATATCGCAGCTGCAATTGAGTTGAAACCCACATTGGAAGCCTTCAGGAGAAAGGCAAGTATATGGGAAAAAGAGGGCCCCGCCTTTAGGGAGAAAGGCCACTGGGCAGAAAAAAAGAGGGCCCCGCCTTATGAAGAAGGTCAGTGTTGGTGGTATACGTATACAAAAGAACCTACTCCTTGCGGGTAGAAGGGGGGCCTGATCACACCCCCGAGTGGGCGCCAGTACCTAGCACGCCAGTACTCAGTAGGAAGCTGAGGAAGCTGGGGAAGCCGTTTTCCGCTCTGGTAAAAAGTGGGAAAAGTGGGTGGCAGGGACATATGGATGTAGTGGAGAGATTGATGATTGTGTGAGTGGCTACTGCGGTTTCTGAAGCATACCGTTGACCGTCCGGGTGCCCAGGCCAGTAGCAAAGTGCGTGGTGTGAAAAATCCTCTTGTGTCGGCCAGTGAGACCCCTTACTCACTGACCAATTCCCATTCCCTAATTGTGTCTGTCTTCAATTTAGGAGGGAGGCTATGGGTGGTGGGGGAAGCAAACCTTGCACCCCCTTGAGATGTATGTCAAACAAAGAAGGAAAAAGGTTTTTTTAAAAAGATTCAGAATAAAGAGAGAAAACAGCAAAAAGCTCAAGGTCGAGCTGAGAGGAAAAAAAACAAGATCTGAGGCTGTTAATTAGAAAAATGTTGCAGGACAGTCTGGCTTTTAACAAAGCGTGGGAGCGTGAGAGTGTAAGGCCAAAGAAGTAGCTGTTAGCCTAGCGCGCCGAGAGAGGGGGGGCAGGAAAATTGCCCACAACGTTCTGAGTTGTGCAACATCATCACCTCGCCTAATTGAGATAAAATCCCTAAGAAATGGAAACTGAAAATGAAGACTCAGAAGATGAAGGCAAAATAGAAAATAAAGGTGAAGAATCAGCCCCCAGAGCACAGGCTAGACCCCTCTTCGAGTGAAAAGTGTGCCATAAGACTGTCCCAAAGCAGAATGAAGCGGAGAGACCATGTTGAAGATCTCTGTCAAGGTAACCGTGTTTAGCTTTGAACTGTGTTAAAATTGCATAGAGCCTGTAGCTACTGACCATCAGCTATATGATTTCTGAAGAGCGTAACCATTAAGCTTTTGCCGTGGGATTCCCTGCAATGAAGAAATCTCACTGATTCGAGTGT
The DNA here is from genome assembly GCF_057233095.1 of Heloderma suspectum. Taxonomy (NCBI): domain Eukaryota; kingdom Metazoa; phylum Chordata; class Lepidosauria; order Squamata; family Helodermatidae; genus Heloderma; species Heloderma suspectum. The sequence goes on along the minus strand of NC_139460.1, from coordinate 52,115,133 downwards.
CCAGTGTTACACTGCCTAAGTGTGTGTGCTAAAGAGACCGAGAAACCAGACAGCATGTTCCTGGCCAAGCCAAAATCACGCTACTGCCATGCTCCTGAAAGCTGCAATAAACTGTGTAAGCTGAAAGACCCAACCTGATTGAGAAGAAAAGAGGATATTGGAGCAACTGTCTTAAAAAACAATGAGATCTGTGTAGCTGGCTGGCTGACGCTGTCAGTGATGTTACAACTTTAAATTAAGACTGTTTTCCTGTTTGAGACCCCAGCGAAGAAAGCTAACCCGAGTTATTTGTTGCCCGTGCCAAAGCAAGAATTTGGTGGCCCTGTACCTCATCGTGTCCTGTTTTGAGCTTGGGATTTACAAATACAAACATACTGAGAAGCTTGCCTTTGAAGTCCTGCAAATCACCCCACCGCCTTCCCGAAGATTAATGGCTGCCTGAAAAATGCAAGTATAAAGCGATGCCCATCACCCCCCAGCGTCCTGAGTTTCGGCACTCAGTGTTTCAGTGCTTTCGTGTACCAGGTTAGAAAAGAAAAAAAAAAAGAGTAAGTTTTTAAAATGTCTGTGAGAGAACCTGACAGAAGTAAAATAAAATTTACAGAGGAGTTGCCCAAGTTAAAGCATCATGGCTAGAGAGCTGAGCTGTGCCGCTCTGTTTAAACAGAAGCCTTGCTAAAAAGTTAAAGGCCCTTGTCTGTCAGAAGGGGTGTAGGGCCACACTTTCCCTTTTTAAACTCATGCAAAAGTAGAGAGCCTTTGCTGGAAACATCGCATCTTCATTGCCCAGAGCCTTCTCTGTTTGCCTCCATCATCATCTGGGCTTTTTAGAGACACTCTGCACATGAACTAAAATTTTAAATTGTCAAAGACTTGCCATGAACAGTGCTATGAAGCTTTTGATAAACTTGAACTCTCATCGCTGTGGACCGTGTGTCTGTGTTTGTAGTCAGCTCAGTGTACAGCAGGCTGAGTTTGATCTATAACTTTTAGATTTCCTTCTGCCAGAACTCATGCAGCATAGAGTTGCCGATGCAAAAATGGTGACCTAGAACTCTGCGTGTGTGGGTATGCCCGTCCCTTGATTTTAATGAGCCCTGAGCTTTCAGCCAGAAGACCAGTATGATTGCTGGATCTGCTCCATCATGCCTTACCATGCAAGAAGTGTTTTCCATTCATTGTGTTAAATTGCAGAAAAAGTTTGTTGTGTATATTTTATGATTTCTTAAATATCATAAAATATATGTGATATTTGCAGATTAGTGTTAGTTGCAACTCCAAATGATACTAAGTGTGGTTCCCAATGGATGACGAGGAGAAAAGACAAAAGCAAGTAGAAAAGAAGGAATAGAGAAAGTAGAAGACAGATAGAGAAGAGAGAAAAAGAAAAGGCAAAAGGCAAAGAAAAAACATTTGTAAAAAAGAAGCGTGGCCATAGTTGCCCCCAGGGTAAATTAAAAGCAGCTGATTGTGCCTGGAGCTTATTACCTGGGGTAAAGTAGCCACAATAATGTAATAGTTCTTTAAAATGAAGAAAATGTAACTAGAAGGAGAAGAAGAGCCTATCCCAAATGTGTGTCAGTGGGACTAGTGTAAGGCAGAAAAGTTTAAGTAAGTTTAACTTGAAAAAGACAAATAAAGAGACAAGGCTGGTGCATGGAGCAGAAAGTTTTATATAAAAAGTTTGAAACATGATCTGCAATACAGGCAGATCAGCAAAGAAAAAGAAAGCAAAAGAAAGAGAAAAAATTTGTCTTCCCATACTAATAAATAAAAAGTGTTATCAAGCACTTTGGGAAGCGAAGTTGTTTACAGGAAGCTGTGCCTGAGAACCAAACACTTCTAGCCTATGCTGAAAATGCTTGCTAGTGTTGTGCTGCCTCATGGGTAACATGTATGGTATAAAACCCATTTAGCCCAATAGCTCGTGGTTCAGAGAAGCTGTCTGATCCAACCATTAAGTACGCCTGTGTGCTGTAAGTTACCCAATAAAGCCTCCTTGTAAGTACCCCCCCCCCCGCTGGAATCCCAAAACACAAGTGGGGCTAGAGCGCCTCACCCAGTATCAAACCCTGCTGTTAGAAGCCATGAAAGCAGGTATGAAGAAGTCAGTTAATATGACCAAAGTGTCTAAAGTGCTGCAAGGTGCCACCGAGGCCCCAGAGCGTACTTGGAGCATCTTTCAAATGCCTATCGCCAGTACACCCCCCTCGACCCAGAGGCCCAAGAAGACGTAAACGAAAAAAGAAAAGAAGAAGACCCGGCAGAGGCAGAAGATTCTTAAAAAAAAGAACCAGTGTGCCCAGTGTGGACAAGATGGACATTAGTGGCATGAATGCCCAAATAAAATAAATCAAATACACAAAGGAGAAAACCAAAGGGGCCAGAATGGGCAAAGAGGGAGACAGCTTGAGAAGGGCCGTGACATTGACTGTGAGGGGCCGTGACATTGACTTCATAATTGACACTGGAGCAGCATCAAAAGCAAGCAAACGTTAGCCTTAAACAAGAAGTCCAAACACTGAGCAAAGTTCTTCAAGCCCAGCGCCGCTTTGTCTTAAAAAAATAAGCCATTCCCATCACAGAAGTTCATCCTTTCCAACCAAGAGTTAAAGTATGAGTTAAAGAGGGAAAAATAACCCTTTGACTCCCAGATGGAAAGAACTCAGAACTGTCATACTTTCCACCCCCGCAGCTATGAAAGCAGCTAGAGTTAAACCCTAGATACATTGGACACGAGTCAAGAGAGCGAGAGGGGGAGAGTAGACTGTAAACAGAAATCCTGAAAATCCTTTAAAAATCATTCTGAAAAAGCAGTAAGAAGACTCAGGCTAGACCTTACTGTGGACACACCGGGAAACTGTCCCCCTGCGTACGGTCAGACCTGCAACTGGAGAATTGAAGAAGGGGACTAGACCCTACTGCAGCTTGCCAGGTGAATAGCTGCCCAGCGTACGGTCAGATCCCAAAGAAGATCAAACATGCGTGTTGTAGTGTTAGTAGTGTTGCATTGTGTCTCCTTAATAAGGTGCAAAAAGGGGGGCCAGCCCCTGAAAGAGAAAGTTTGTCCCAGGGATTTGCTGATAATTACTGGCTTCACCTGGCTAACATCACGAGAGTAAAACATTTTTGTTTGCCAAGAGGTATACCTGCAAACAGGCTTATTAGCTCTTGCCTAATACCTGTCTGTAGACATCCTGGGAACATTCAAAAAGATACCATGTTAAGAGTTTATGGTGTAAGTTTAACTTATTCCCAAAATGCTAATTGGGGCGTAGTTGCAAAGATCCTACCCCCTACAGAGTTCACTCTACGCACCCCCATCATTGCTGAAACAAATGCTACGTGTGCACGAATGCTTAATTGTCAAAAATTTTTCCAGAAAATACAAAGCTATCCCTGGCCCCCTTCCACTGTAATAAAATTCAAAACATATCTTTTAATGATGCCCACATACTTTTGCCTCATGGATGGTTTTAGACATGTAATTCCCGCACTTGGTCATTCATTCCTGCCAACTTGTCTGATAACCACCCATGTTGCCTCAGCCGCCAATTGAACTGGTGCCAATTCTTCCCCTGTAGCCTGAAAAAATCCGTCAACGGCAGCCTCGAGCACTCCAACTAACTAAAAATTGTAATAGTCATGTGCAGTTATATTCTGACTCAGAAAAATTGGCCTTAGCAATGTCACTGGTTAAGGTTCCAGGTTTAGCCTTGGCTGATGGTCTGGAAATCAACCGGTTAGCTTGCAGCTTAGCCAAAAGCATAAATGCCACCTCACGAGCATTGTCATTGTTAAATAAAGAGTTGCGTGATCTAAGAGGTGCAGTTCTAGAAAATAGAGCTGGTATAGATTACCTCTTCCTTCTTCATCATTTAAGTTGTGAGACACACCAAAAGCTCTGTTGTTTTAACTTAACTGATAATGGCAATGCTGTAGATGAACAGATCAACAAGCTGCACAATATAGTAGCTAACAAAACAATAAGACAAAACAATTAGCTCAATTAGTTAACCCCTTGGCTTCCAGATCTTAGCTAGCTTAAAAGCATTGTTCATCCTAATTCTACCAGTATTGTTCATAAAAGTTCTGTTATGTCTCTGCGTTCCTTGTCTTATGAGCTGTTTAACCAATCTGTTTTATGTCTCAGCTAGTAAAACTGCTGCCCTCTATGCTCTAATAGCCCAACAAGAGGCTAAGTAATATGTATGTCACAAAAAGCTTTGTATAGTTATCAGAAATGCTATAATTGTAATGAAATTATGCATTTAAGGGGGGAATGTAGCAGCCATATCGGGGTCAGACTAAGTAGCCTCATGCAGTCTCATGCTTCATGTTCTTGCTGAGCTCTTTCTCCCTTGAATATATTGTTGTAAGCTGACGAGACACAGGAATTCCTTATCTTGTCAAAGGTCATACAATTGTATATCTTGTTCTCTGCTGTTCTCTTCTGTTCTCTCCTTATCATGGCTACCCTATAACCCAGTTCTTGTATTATAAACAATGGTGCTAGGAGGAAAAATGTTGAGGATTGCAACCCCATGCGGGAGGGGGAGGAGGAGCCGTTTCATATGTGTCACAAAGTCTATAAAACCAATGTACTAATGTAAATCGGGGCTTCTGGCTCTTTGGAAACGATTCCAGCCTTAAGCCCGCGCGTTAAATAAAGAATCTCTTTTTCCTTCACTCCGTGGTCTCTCTGACTCTGGGTTCTGCAACACCCCCCCACCATCAGGATAATCCACGAAAGGTAAGTGATTTTCGTACATCCCTATTTCCAACTGATTTATTTTTTCCAAACCCCAAATTGCAGCCCCATAAGTCATTTGTGGGAGCATACTCTTAAGGCAGGAGTGATCATATTACCGCCTTTGGTTCTAATTAGGGATGTACGAAAGTCACTTACCTTTTCGAAGGGTGACATTTGCGGCGGGGGGGGAAGCGCTCCGTCCCTCCCCCCGAAATTCTCTCCAGCGGCTCTGCTCCACCGAGATTCCGCAGAGCCACTGGCCGGGGCCACCCACAGCCGGACATCCGGCCACTGGGCAGCCTGCACAGGGACACAAATGGCAGCTGCCATAGCCACCATTTGCGTCCCTGTATTTTGCCGTGATAGGCTACATAAATATTTACATCACCTATCACGGCAAAAAAAAACAAACACACACAGCGAACGCAAATGGTGGTGGCTACTGTGGCCACCATTTGCGTTCCGTTTTTTGTTGTTGTTTTTTGCCATGATAGGCTACGTAAATATTTACGTAGCCTATTATGGCAAAAAAAAAAAAAGGAATGCAAATGGTGGCCACTACGTCATTTGCACCCCTCCCTTTTGTCGCAATAGACTACATAAATATTTACGTTGCCTATCACGGCTAATGCTGGGACGTGATAGGCTACATAAGTATTTACGTTGCCTATCACGGCAAAACTAAAGGAACGCAAATGGCGGCCGCCGTAGCCACTGCCATTTGCATTCCCTTAGTTTTGCAGTGATAGGCTAAATAAATACTTATATAGTCTATCACGTCCCTGCATTAGCCGTGATAGGTTACGTAAATATTTACGTAGCTTGTCATGGCTATATGGAAGAAGCAAATGGCGGCCGCAGACGCGGCCGCCATTCACAATGCAGCATGGACAGCAGCAGGTAGGTGCTCCGTTCCAGGACCATTTCACGGGGGGGGCCGGGGGGCTTCGTTCCACCACGGAACGTTCTTTACGGAGACTACAGCGAAAATAAGGGCAACGCAAATAGCGTTGCCCTTATTTTCGCCGTAGTCTACGTAATCTTTACGTAGACTACAGCAACCAATAAGGAACGCAAATGGCGGCTCCCTATGGGGGCCGCCATTAGCCGTACGTGCTTTTTTTTTTTTTAAGTCACCCGTGATAGGCTACGTGACAATTTACGTAGCCTATCACGGCTGACTTTGCAAATCTAGCCGTGATAGGCTACGTTAATCGTCACGTAGTCTATCACGGGGGCGGGGGTTTTTTTACTTTTCTTGGAATGGCGGCGGCGGCAGCCAGTCGAAAGACCAGCTGCCGCCCCTGCCCCTGTTGAAGCCCTGCCAAACCGCCGCTGCGACCCGCCACCAGGAGCGACATTCAGGAAAGATAAGTCCCATCCCGGGGGGGGCAGGAGGCGGGGGGGCGGAGAATTTCTCCCTGAAACTACTTCAGGGGGCCGAATATGTTGGCACTCGGCCCCCCGAAGTTTCGGGGAGAAATTCTCCCCCATCCCTAAGATTATCAAGAAATAATTCTGAAGGTAGGATATCTTCACCAGGGGCTTTATTGCATTTCAATGCTTTAATCAATGTTTTAATCTCTGATGGTGTTACTGGTGGCCACCGATCCATTTCATTCAGTTCAGGGAATTTAACACATAAACTTACTTCTGCATTAGGAAACTTTAAATTAAAAACTTGTGTAAAAAAATCTTCCCATTTTTCAGCCCGAATATGATCATCAACTCCAACTCTCAATTGCTTAGATTTTTGAGACACCAATGACCAGAATTTTGCAGAGTCATTCCCAACTGCAGCCTGCTCTACTAGGGATGTCAGATAATTTCTCCACGAATCTCGGGGAGGCTGAATGCCAGCGCATTTGGCCCCCCGAAATTGGTGGAGAAACGGTCTGCCCCCCTACCCCCCCCCCCGGGAAGGGACTTACCTTGCTTGAATGTCCCTGGCGGCGGCGGCTCCGGCAGCGGTTCGGCGGTGGCAGCCGGTCTTCTGACCAGCTGCTGCCACCACCATTTCCAAATAAAACAAACCAACAAACAAACGTGATAGGCTACGTAAAGATTTACGTAGCCTATCATGGCTAGATTTTTAAAAAACACCGTGATAGGCTATGTAAAAGTTTACGTAGCCTATCACGGCTGACTTTGGGGGGAAAAAAAAAGCTCGTACGCAAATGGCGGCGCCCATGGGTGCCGCCATTTGCATTCCTTATTTTGGCACGTGTAGTCTATGTAAACATTTATGTAGACTACAGCGAAAATAAGGGCAACGCAAATAGCGTTGCCCTTATTTTCGCCGTAGTCTACGTAAATGTTTACGTAGACTACACGTGCCAAAATAAGGAACGCAAATGGCAGCACCCATGGGCTCCGCCATTTGCATACGTGTTTGTTTTTTTTTTAAGTCAGCCGTGATAGGCTACGTAAACATTTATGTAGCCTATCACGGCTGACTGCAGGGACGCAAACAGCGGCGGCTATGGCCGCTGCCATTTGCATCCTGGCAGGAGACGAGGTTTCGCGTCCGGAGGGACGGGGCACCTCCCCCCCGGCCAGAATTTCGGCGGGGAGGGACGGGGCGCCTCCCCCCCATCGCGAAGCAAGCTTCGGGATCAGGTAAGGGACTTTTGTCCATCCCTAGCTCTAATGCCTGCCAAAGATGTCTGCAGCGAAGCATTTTTTTCTTCTTTAGGAGTTGCTTGCACCTTCTTCGGTGATGTACCAATTCAGACAGTGTAAAACTACTATCATTCTGTTTTATTTTCTTGCTTCCTTTTTCTACACTCTACATCAAATCATTCTGCAACAGACTTAGATTTGCTCTCAGTACCACATGATTTACTTAGTAAAGGTTTTAACTTTTGGCTAAGATAATTGTAAGTATCCCACACATCAGCCTCTTCCTTCAAAAACTCTTTCCTCCAAATTATCATATCAGAGCTAAATAGCACATTCTGGACCTTACTTTGAAGATTCGAGTCCCATTTAAGCTAGCGCTGGCCACATTGAACATAAGCTGGAGTTTGGTTTTCTTCTAAAATAACTGAAGTGCTAAGATTATCCATTTCTATCAATAAGGGTTGATGGTCACTTTCTGGTTTTCTGCCCACATAGAAGTTCCTGCAAAAAGGGATTGCTGTGGGTAGGGATGGCGGAGAATTCCGCCAACAACTCCAGTGAGGCCGGATTCTTAGTATCTGGCCCCCCGGAGTCCGTGGCGGAACGGACTGCCCCCACAACCACCACATGAACCCCAGTCAGGACAGACCCTACCTGGTGCCATCCATCCACTGCTGTCCATCCCATCCACCCTGTCCGCTGCCACCTGTCTGCCTATCTGCGGACAGGACGCAAATGGCGTCCAGCATAGCAGATGCCATTTGTGTCCCTGCCTTTGGCCATGATAGACTACGTAAATCTTTACGTAGCGTATCATGGCAAAGACCAGGGACATGAATAGCATCCGCTATGCCATTTGTGTCCCTGCCTTTGGCCGTGATAGGCTATGTAAAGATTTATACTTAGGCCGTGATAGGCTACGTAAACTATTACTGCAAAGAACAGGGACGCAAATGGCATAGCAGATGCCATTTGCGTCCCTGCTCTTTGCCATGATAGGCTATGTAAATCTTTATGTAGCCTATCATGGCCAAAGGCAGGGACGCAAATGGCGTCCACTACACTGGATGCTACACTGGACGCCATTTGTGTCCCAGCAGCCAGAAGTCCGCCAGTGGCTGGAGCTGGCCAGCAGCTCCATGAACTCACCGCAGAGCAGAGCTTGCCAGCGAGGATTCCAGGGGGGAGGGACGGATCACCTCCCACCCGCCCGCGGACCCCCAGTGGACTGAAGGTAAGGCTGTTTCATACATCCCTAGATGTGGGCGATAACAGAATATAGTCAATTACACTTCCACCTCTACAAGAAGAAAATGTAAACTAGCCCTCAGGATCACCTAGCCTTGACCCATTACAAATGGTTAGATGGTATTTATAAATAATGTTAAACAAACTAATACCTGATTCACAAATCATCTTATCTTTAGATTGTCTGGAAACTACATCCTCCAGGTCCTCATTCAATAAACCAATTCTATCTGTCATGGCTGTGTTGCTACTTCCTAATCTGGCATTAAAATCACCCACCACAATGAGAGGTATCTGTGGGTATTCTTCCATAATTTTCCCAAACTGTGTATCTAACAGTACCCAGATTTTACTCCCAGAGTTCCTACAACTTGCGGGTGGAATGTAAACATTAACATATACTAAACTGAAGATCCCAGGGCTACATAGGTAAACTACTTGAAAATAAGGAGAAACTGTTGTAAGTTCTTCTACTACCACATTTAAGCTGGTTGAAACACATAATGCCAATCCTCCCTTACTCCTGCCTTTATTTTTATCTCTAATAGCAGGTTGAGAATAGGAAGCAAACCCCTGTAAGGAGTTTTCTTTGGTCCATGTTTCTTGAAGGGAAATTATATGGAATGGTTTGATATAATCTACAAAACTATTATCAACGAGTTTATTAAACCAGCCTGCTATATTCCAGGATATAAATTTAATAATCTTATTCCTGGCATCTTTGACACTCAATTCATTTCAGTGACCATATTGTAACCAATGCCTACTTCCAAAGTGTTGTCTGCCCCCCCCCCCCAATTACCATCATGTCCCCTATTCCAAAAATGCTGCTGTGCCTCTGGGCAGTAGAAACCATGTTAAGCTTTGCATCACTATTCCAAACTGGGCCATCATTCCTTCTAGCATATATAGTTCACTGAAATGCAACATCCAGGTGAGCAAAAGGCTCGTATTTTCTCCTTAGGGTAAATATCAGCCCTACTGAATCTTGATAAAAACTGACACAATCCACCTGAAATACCTCCTGGGACACCTTTATTGAAGTGGATGGGACTTCCACAGGAGTCCTATTGAAATGTGGTGGAACTTTCTTTCAACAATTGTAACCCATGCAGGAGAGGGGGAGTGTTTCACTTTCTACCTGCTAGAGCGCCTGTTAGGAAGTCCATGTTGTGCTTCTGAACCATTGAGCATGACTTGGGGGGGGAGGCAATTTGTGCAGTGCATACATTGCAGTGTTCTTGTCATGGACCAGAACCCTGGACCTTTGTCCTCAGAGGAGGCTCCAGAGTTAACAGTTCAGTTAGAGGATTCAGTCACAGAAAGGTATCACAAGGCCTCCATCTCCCTAGGACCTTATTCTCCAGAAAGATCCCAGGAGTGGGCTCCCCTGTGTCCAGTGGACTCAGGCTATGGGGACATTCATATGCCACAGCTATTCCCACATCATTGTAACCTAAGGTTGTTAAAATAGTCCAGCCCCCTTTAAGAGACAAAGCCTCAGTCAGTGCAGAGGTGGAGCCATCCAGCCTAAATGCACTGACTGAGGCTTTGTCTCTTAAAGGGGGCTGGACTATTTTAACAACCTTAGGAGCCTCTTGTTGGCGCAACATACAGGCAACTCTATCTGGCCTTCGGCCTCACTTGAACCTAGGGCTGTCGTGGGCACCTGACTGGGTCCAGGAATTCGTCAGGCTCCCCCTGCTTGTGACCCCCAGACTGCACTTGTTCGCCCCCTGCTCGTGCCTGCTTGTGCTCTCTAGGACTCATCACAATCCCATTCGGTGAGGGATTATACCTCTAATATTGTGTTTAATATTTAGCTTTCCCAGCTCCAAACTGCACATATTTAAATATGTGCATTTTTCTAACTTCCTGTTTTACGTAGAAATCAAAGGCGCAAAAATGATGGGTGCTCACTGAACGGGGTTGCGGTGAGCCCGGGGAACTCGCCGAGCTTGTGGGTGGCCCAAGCACAGGTCCAGGGGGGTGCAAGCAGGGGCACTGCTTCGGCAAGTGCCGGGAGAAACCAAGCTAGGGTGAGTTCTTACATCCCTACTTGAACCTTTCTGTAGTGCTGATCTCTTCCTATCATGCTTCAGTGTAAAACCTGACCTGACCCCTGCTAAAGATCTGACCCATTGCAGAACCCTGCAACCTAGGCTACAGCACAGAGTACTGACAAAACCCATGGACTGAAATGGTACAGCTAAAAAGCACACCAACACAGATGCCTAAGTGGTGGAATCCTTGAGTCAGTTTCCAGACACTATTATGAACTGGATATGGGTTAATAAACTGGAACTGAAGCCAGACAAGATGGCTGCAGACATAATTTATTTCCTGGTCATCTTAGTTCCTAACACAAAGCACTATACATAATGCATAGATTTTCCCAATTTGGTCAACCTATTGTTTATTGTTCAATAGCAATGAAAGTGGCAGTGCATATGGCACTGAATTCAACCTAGCAAAACAGCAGGAGACTAAAAGATCAAATGTAGATATACTAAGTCTTTAATGAACTCAGTCATGTTACTTGTTTTGGGCACACACATGTTGTTCTAGGACAGAGTCACTTTGGGGGCAAAAGCACCTTATTTTGTTTTAATGGAGGACTCAGTAAAAATGAGATGTGGTAAATGCATTTGGTTATCTTTGATCACTTTTCTGGTTTAATTTATGCAGCCTCTTAGTGAATTAAAAAAAACAATTAACCTGATTCTGGAGGGATTTCATTTGTAAAAGCTTTAGGACTAAATTGATTTTTGCTTTCTTTAAATAGTTGAGCACAAATGAGAAGGTGCTTTTTAAGAAGGCAGTTTTATTTTATTTTGAGGATAAAATAAATCATTGCTAATGCTTGACTTATTTCTATGGAATCTTTTCTTAATGAGATCAGTCTTTAATTCAATAAAAAAAATACTGTTGAAATGCCTCATTTATTCCTTCCCATTTGGATAACAGGCAAAGGCACATTTGGTAGTTTTTCAGTTACACAGCAGTAAATAACTCAGGAAAATAGCCTTGGCATTAAATCTAACAAAACTTTTATCAGAGCTGCTTAGCATGATTTGGCTTAAGAGGACAATTACAAGTGTGGTGATGGGGAAACCCCAAAGGGAGTTAAACCTGTAAATGTTGCCTATAAATAAGAATTATATAAAAAGGGCTATTTGTTTGCTATGAAAGCAGTTTACAAAACCGCCGCCACCGCCGCCACCACCAGGTAGGTCTGTCCCGGAGGGATTCCGCTGGGTGGCAGGGGGGAGGCCGTTCCGCCACGGACTCCGGGGGGGGGATTCTAAAGAATCCGGCCTCACTGGAGTCCATGGTGGAATTCTCTGACATCCCTAAATTTGAGGCACAGAGATATATAGAGATATATTTTCCATGTTTAGTGCTTTATTGTGTGTGTATTGTATGGTACTGTATAGTATGAAGGGCAGTCTGAGCATTTTTTTTGCAGTGTTAGCATTTTTTCTGTCACATGCATGTGGACTGGACAGCTGTTGTGCATATCAATTGCATCCACACACCTGCAGCAGTTACAGATAGGTGTCACCCTTCAAATGAATCAATATACATATATTCTCCTGCCTTTGGGGACAACATGAAGTACCACCCAGTCATTCTACTTTACCTGGTTATTCACTCTGTTGACCTGACCCATAAATTCTGACTACCAACTATATTCCCTTTTTGTTTTCTTTGTTGCTGTCATCCTTTCTCTTTCTTTTCAGTCTGCTCTTCTTATCCTTCATGAGAACATGAACTGAACAACTATAAAGCAGCATTGTCTCAATAGAAAAATGCTTCTACTTTAAATTTTCTGAATTGATTTCATAGCAAACAAATAGCCCTTTTTATATAAATCTTACTTATAGGCAACATTTACAGGCTTAACTCCCTTTGGGGTTTCCCCATCACCACACTTGTAATTGTCCTTTTAAGCCAAGTCATGCTAAGCAGCTCTGATAAAAGTTTCGTAAACATAGCCTATCACGGCTAAAGCAGGGACGCAAATGGTGTAGGGGACTCCATTTGTGTCCCTGCTGTAGCCGTGATAGGCTACGTAAATATTTACATAGCCTATCACAGGCTAGCGTAGGGATGCAAATGGCGTCCCCTATGCAGGACGCCATTTGCATCCGCAGCAGCCCGGCAGTGGGTGGAGGCTCTGCTGTGGATCGGCCCGGCCGGCAGCTCCATGGACTGGCCATGGAGCAGAGCCGGCCAGGCAGGATTCTGGGGGGGAGGAACAGATCGCCTCCCCCCCCGTCAAGGATTCCAGGGGGAGGAATGGATCACCTCCTCCCACTTGTGGATCCCAGCGGAGCCAGGTAAGTGGGGTTTCGTATACCCCTACTCAAATTCAGAGCCCGTGTGGGGTAGTGGTGAGAGTGTTGGACTGGGAGCTGGGAGATCCGGGTTCTAGGCCCCACTCGGCCATGGAAGCTCACTGGGTGACTTTGGGCCAGTCACAGACTCTCAGCCCAACCTACCTCACAGGGATGTTGTTGTGAGGATAACATGGAGAGGAGGAGGATAATGTAAGCTGCCTTGGGTTCCTTGCAAGAGGGAAAAAAGGCGGTGTATAAATGCAATAAAGAAAGGAATTTGATAACCTTGGTCAGTTACAGTTCCTGTCCCCCAAGTGGAGTCCATAAGGAAGGAAATTCTGATTGTCTATGGGTACCAAACACCTGACCGGCTTTTGTGTTTTATCTATATAGCAGTGGAGGCTGGTGGCTCCAATGTCAGTGGGGCAGTGAATCCACTCGAGGTTTCAGTCAGAACCAACCAGAGGGGAAACAACCTTAGATTTAATCTTAAATGGTGTCGCCCAGGACCTAGTATGAGATATAAATGTTGCTGGACCACTTGGAAACAGTGATCACATATTTAATATATATTTAAAGTGGAAAATTGCCCAGGAAGTCCAACACAGTCACATTTGACTTCAAAAGAGGAAACTTCTCTAAAATAAGGGAACCGGTGAAAAGGAAGTTAAAAGGGGGAGTCAAGAGGATTAAATCCCTTCAGAATGCTTGGAGATTACTCAAAACCACAATAATAGAAGCCCAGCTAAAATGTATACCACAAGTTAGGAAAGGTAGCACCAAGTCCAAGAAGTCACCGACATGGTTAACAAGCAGTGTTGAGGGAGCTATTAGAGAAAAGAGAGCTTTCTTCAGAAAATGGAAGTCTTGCCCAAGTGAGGAAAACAAAAGGGAGTACAGGCTTGCACAAAGGCGATGAAAGCAGACAATAAGAGATGCAAAAAAGCATTTTGAAGATCATATCGCTAACAACAACAAGGCCAACAATAAAAAATTCTTTAAATATATCATAAGCCCAAAACCAGCTAGGGAGGCAGTTGGACCACTGGATGACAATGGAGGTAAAGGAGTAGTGAAGGAGGACAAGGAGATTGCAGAAAAGCTGAATGAATTCTTTTCATCTGTTTTCACGGTGCAGAAGATATAGGACAGATACCTGTGCCTTTGATGTTTTCAGGGAGTCTGAGAAACTGAAGCAAATAGTGGAGACAAAAGAAGAAGTTCTCAACCCTTATTGATAAATTGAAAGCAAATAAATCACAGGGCCCAGATGGTATCCATCTTAGAGTTCTCAAAGAACTCAAATATGAAAATGCTGATCTTCTAACCAAAATATGCAACATGTTCCTAAGATCAGCCTCTGTACAAGAGGACTGGAAGATGGCCAATGTAACAACAATTTCAAAAAAGGGACCCAGGGGGGATCGAGGAAATTACAGGCCAGTTAGCTTAATGTCTGTTCTGGGTTGAAGCATAATTAAAGATAAATTTAGTAAGCACATAGAAGGACAAGCCCTGATGAAAAAGAATCAACACAGCTTCAGCAAAGGTAAGTCCTGTCTCACTTACATTTTAGAGTTCTTTGAGAGTGTCAGTGAGCATGTAGACAGGGGTGATCCAGTAGACATTGTTTACTTGGACTTCCAAAAGGCTTTTGACAAAGTCCCTCACCAAAGACTCCTGAGCAAACTCAGCAGTCATGGAGTAAGAGGACAGGTCCTCTTATGGATCAGTAACTGGTTAAAGAACAGAAAGCAGAGAGTAGGAATAAATGGTAAATTCTCCCAATGGAGGGAAGTATATAGTGGGGTCCCGTCCCACAAGGATCTGTATTAATAGACGAATGCTTTCCAACCTGTCCATAAATCATCTGGAATTAGGAGTGAGCAGTGAAGTGGCCAAGTTTGTGGATGACACCAAATTATTTAGGGTGGTTAAAACAAAAAGGGATTGTGAAGAGCTCCAAAAGGATCTCTCGAAACTGGGAGAAAGGGCATCTAAATGGCAAATGCAGTTCAGCGTAAACAAATGTAAAGTGATGCATATTAGGGCAAAAAAATCCCAACTTCAAGTATAGCTAGCCTGATGGGATCTGAGCTAGTGGTGAGGGATGTCAGAGAAATTCTCTCGAAAGTGAAGTGGGCTCGAAAACAGTCACTTTCGGTTCGCCGAACCCTTTCCCGAGACGAGGCGCCCAGGTCTACCCGAACGTGAGCTCACGCAACACTTTTTTTTTTTTAATCTGCCGAAAGTTTTACGAAGGTATTTACGAAGGCAACTTCGCAAATTAGGACGAAAGATGGCGAAAGGGATTTCACGAAACTATTTAATAAACATGCAGTTTCCTTTCCTGCTACGACGCGGCTTTCTTTTGCTGGGAGGGACGGGGTCACGAAGTGCACGTAGCCTGCCTGCCCTGAGGCTGAGCTGCATAGCCTCATCTTTTGTTTTCTACTTTTATTGTATGTGTGAGGTCAGGTTCAGGTCAGGTGAGGTCACCTGAGCGAGATCCCTCCAGGCCACCCCCCCCACCCCACCAGGAAGATAATTGAGGGGAGGGAACTCATCGACCATTTATCCCCTGGATTCCCGCCTTTAGTTCACATAGGACGGCGTTCATGCAGCAGCCTCACTTGCTCCAAGCTAGACTCCAGAGTCCAGAGACAGACTAGAACAGGCGCCGCTGCTGCTCTGTCCCAGCTGCTGCAACTTTCTTTCTCTGCATCCCCGCGTTCTACGGCACTGCAGTCCAACCTTTTTTCTTTTTTCTTTATTACAGTGAAGGTATGTTTGCTTTACCTGAATGTGCCCTTACGCTTAGTGATTTTGGGGTTAGATGGAGGAGCAGGGGGAACTGGGGGGGAAGGCATCCTGCAAGGACTCCATCCCCCATCCTCCTGGGCTTCCCAGGATTCACCCATGTGCCTGCCTGCCTATGTATTTCTTTCTGGGGCGGGGGGAGGGGGGAACTGGAAGGCCTCCATCCATCTCCCATCCTCCTGGGCTTCCCAGGATTCACCCATGTGCCTGCCTGCCTATGTATTTCTTTCTGGGGAGGGGGGAGCTGGAAGGATTCCATCCCCCATCCTCCTGGGCTTTCAAGGATTCACCCATGTGCCTGCCTGCCTATGTATTTCTTTCTGGAGCGGGGGGAGGGGGGAGCTGGAAGGCCTCCATCCATCCCCCATCCTCCTGGGCATGGATGGGCCACATCCTCCATCCTGGGCTTTTCAGCCTAGTCTGCTGTACAATATGCCCCTGTTTAGTTAGCACTGAATGGCTGGATTGGAGGGTAACTACTTCTACACTGTACTATATCTGCGATTAGGCTGTTCACATGATTTCAGCTTTGCCACATGCATTTATGTCTCCTTCTGCCCAGAGACATGAACATGGAGAAAAGAGGAACCCGTGGTCAATCCGGCACTCAAAAGAGGCGTGGACGCCCGGCAAGAACGTACACCGCTGAGGTTGCATTTCAGCGGTATTTTAATAATGAGATGGAAGTGGAGGAAGCCCAAGGTGTGACCAGCAGCGACAGCGGCCCCAGCCCCAGCCCACCCCACACCCGTAAGCAGCGCACACCACCAATTTCCGCTACAGAAAGTGACACAGGCACAACCGGCCACAACTCCAGAGGAAGAGGAAGAAAGTTCTTGGATGGTGAGCGGAAGGGCAGTGTCTCCAAACCCAAAGTGGACGAAAATGTTCCCAAGGAGACTCTGCAGCGGCGGGATGAAAGTCAAGATATCTACCTCATTCCAAAGGATGAATCTGGTAAGACTCTGTCACCACAGGTGCTTGTGAATATCTGGATACAAACAAATGTCTTTGAATATTTGAATAGTCCCTACATTAGCCTTCTGCAACCTGCAGCCTTCCAGATGTTTTGGGCTACAACTCCCAGCATTATTGACCATTGGTCATGCCGGCTTGGCCTGATGGGAGTTGAAGTCCAAAACCTTTGGAGGGGAGCATTTGGGGAAGGGATCTTCTTCTTCAACACAACAAAACATACACGACTGTTTTACATTCATTCATATTCATTGCTGTGAACATATTTCATATTATTTAAATGTTACATGGTGCTCCAGTACGAAAGAAAACCCCAAGTCTTTAAAAGAACTGCAATACTTTCTCAAACGATACACCTTTTCGGTGGGAAAACACTTCAGTGTTTTGTGCTCGCTTGTTTCCAAAGCCATTCATCATAGTTTGCTGTCTTGTTTGGGCTTGATCTCTTTTAACTGGAGCTGCAATGTGAATTGATTAAGCAATTACATTTCCGAGGATGGTTTTTAAAATGTTGCAGAAATCTGAGTCAGAGACTTATTTAGTCCCTTTAGTCTGACCCCCGATATGGCTACTACAAAAAGAGGGCCTGACTAATCAGTCACTGCTCCTGGGGGACCACAAATGCACCCTTGAAAAAGGCAGTGGGATTCGCCAAGTATGTGCTCAGGTCAGGACCAGCCCTATCGTTAGGGAGCCTTGCAGCTCCTCAGCCAGCTTGTTGTCCTCTGGTGTGGTGGAAGAGGCTTTCCCATTGTCACTGTTCAAGTAAGATTCAGCTATCACCCTATGTAGGATGGAGGGGTGCCATTTTACCCTTTGCCTCAGGAAGCAAAACGCGTTGGGCCAGCCCTGTGGGGGATGAGTCCCACACAATGGTATAATAGAGCTGATGAAAGGAGTGGACCTTGCAAGGTAGGCAGATATCTCCTCCCCCATGCTTTTCATGTTTTCACCAGTGAGGACACGTTTAGATAACTCTTGTTGAGTTTCCCAGTCTGTACAGTACCTTTTTTTTGCACCTAATGTGTTTTCTCAGTGCTCGGTAGTGCAGGGGTAGCTTACAACTGCACCTTGTGTCATGTGGATTGATTGCGAGTCCTCCAAGCTATGTTTCATAGATTGCTACAACAACACAGTTTTATTTGCTTGGCTATTACTCATGTGTAAAAGTCGCATTTCTCATGAAACTCTGCTTCTATGTATTTTGAATCTTTACAGAGACGCCCACAACCGTCCTCCCTGCATCCGACAGCGGAAGTGGGACAGGTGAACCAGGTCCACAGCTGCCTGCTGATGATCACCTTGTGGGCGGCGGCTCAGGTGATTTTGAAAAAAAATGCCAGAGGACTTAGCGTCATCAGTGCTCCGGACAGCGAAGATGATGAGGAGCTCTTCTATATCAATGATGTCCCTGCTGAGACTGGGTCTGACTCTGTTCTCCACTTCCACCCTTCTGCGTTCTGCGGGACCAATCCCAAACCTCAGGAACAAACGTCCCCTGCCAAGCACTGGTCAGCACCATCAACAACACCATCAACAACACCATCCACAGATGAGTGGAAACATGCAGCTCCAGATGCCACCTCATCTGGAACCGAAGGCCCCCTTCCCCAAAGAAGAAATGGTGGTGGCAGGGTGAGCTCCTATGTGTGGCGCTTCTTCAAATATGCAGAGAACGACCGCTATGTCATGATGTGCAATATTTGTCGAAGCCGTGTGCAGCTAGGAAAAGAAGGGGGCTGTCCACGAGTGGGCACGTCTGCCATGAGGCAACACATGGAGGTGCATCATCCGCTTCTTGTGCCCAAAGATAGCGACGGGAAGCCACAACCATCCAAAAAGAACAGTACCACCTTTGCCTCATCTTCCAAAGACCTCACGCAAAGTGGTCTGGGTGGGAAGGGCACAGAAGGCAGCTTTGCTAAGAGGCAGGTCTCACTGGAGAAATGCCTTGCGCTGACACAGAAATTACCCTCTGACAGCGCCCAGGCACGACTGTGGAATCACCTCCTGACAGTGGCCATTGCAGCACATGTGCTTCCCTTCTCCCTGGTGGAAGATGAAGACTTTTTGACCTTACTTAAGAGCATCTGCCCTCGGTGGGATGTCCCCTCTCGTCACTACATTAGTGGCGTAGCCATTCCAGCCCTGGCTTCTGCAATCAGATGGGTGCTCCAACAGGATTTGAAATGTGCAGTTGGAGGAAGTGTACATTTAACGAGTGACACATGGACAAGTAACCAAACAAAGTCTTATCTGTGTGTCACCGCGCACTGGGTATCCATCAGTGCGAGCAGCCGACTGAGTCGTAGAACAGCGACATTGTACCTCACAATGCTCTCTGGGACACACACAGCGGAAAACGTCAGCAGCAGCATCAGTGGTGTTGTTCAGTCCTGGTTGGCCCCCTTAAATCTTACAGTGGGCTGTGTAGCAACAGACAATGCCTCAAACTACCTAAAAGCAGCCTGCATTGCATGGCTAAACCACGTTCCGTGCGTTGCACACTGCTTGAACCTTGTGGTGCGTTCTGGATTGAGCAACGCCTCCCCCAAAATTGGCAAGCTACTTAAGGTGGCCCGATCCATTTGCACCCACTTCCGGCAGTCCTGCTCAGCAATGGAGGCAATCGGCGCCATCCAACGTAGCCGTGGCCTTCCAGAACACAAATTCATTTTGGATGTGTCCACACGCTGGAACAGCACATTGCATATGCTTCAGAGACTCTGTGAGCAGAGACCAGCTATAAATGACTACATCACTGAGAAGCAACACCACTCCAAATTTTTTGTCACACCACATCAGTGGCTCTGGATGCAAGACCTGGAGGACATTTTAAAAATTTTCGATGAATGCACAGCGGTACTGAGTGCAGACTATGCCACACTGGGCCAAGTGCTACCTGTGCTAAGGATCATAGAGGGGGTGCTGAGAAAACGCCATTCTGAGATTTGTGAGCGCACCAGTGCTGGAGGCAGGGAATTATTCCCCAATCCTGTAGTTAGGCTTGCAGAATTCCTTCTTCAGGAGCTGGGCACCAACAAACACATAACTTCAATCAGGGGGGACATGAAATACGTTGCTGCTGCGTTCCTTGAACCACGGTTCAGGGATAGCTCAACAAGTGCGGAGCCTCCAAACGACAACCCTGACTTCCAAAGTTTAAAAAAAAATTTGACTGAGGAAGTCATGGAGTGCTTCCAGAGAGATGTGCTGGATGAGAAGGAGCTGGGTGAGGCTAGTAGGACTGCTACCTCCCCTGAAGACAATATCTGCAGCAGTAGCACCATCACCAGCAGGAGGGGCAATGATGACGCCACAGCAGCTGCACCACCAACAGAGTCAGACACAGGGGCATCTTGTCTCAAGTTCAGCTTTTACTCCTCAATGGCAGTGGAGCTTGGTGTAAGTGGGCGCAGGCGGGGGGAATGTGCCAAAGCAGCCAGGAAAGCATCAGCCTATGATGTGGCTGTCTGGGAACTTGAAGGTTATTCAAGAGAGAGTTTCTCGGGAACACAGATCAGCCCAGAGAGTGATCCTCTCCTATACTGGGATACAAAACGTGGCATTTGGCCACATCTGACCAAAGTCGCCATTTGGCATCTATCTTGCCCTCCCTCGAGTGTGGCCTCTGAAAGGCTTTTCTCCACCACAGGCAACATTGTCACCGCCCACCGAAGCAGACTCACGCCACAACATGTCTCCACCCTCGCCTTCACACGCTCCAACAGGGGATGGATTCCCAAGGAGCACCTCCCCCCAGCTGTCAGCAGCAGAGTAGAGCAGTCATCGAGTGACAAGGAGGAACCCTGGGATGATGACACTGCTGCTAATGTGAGCCAGAGTTCTGAGGGACAATGAGGCAGAATGATACAACTTGTGAGTGGTCACACTGAGGTGTCCCTCAGAACTTTGTCCAAACCTGCAGTCCCTGTCTGGCCTGGGCAGAGCCCAAAGCACTGGCGATATGTGGCGGAGCTTAATAATACCTCACATGCAGAATCCAGTTGCGCTACCCGACTGTGTGTGGCGGACTATGCAACAGCGTACATCCCTACTACACACACACACACACACAGAGTTCTCTATGCGGATGTACTCCGCTATCGACTGTATATGTGTATCTTTACCCCTCTGAATGTTAGTTTGATTCTGATTCCCCAAATGTATGTATAGTTCTATTTCTCTTGATGTTGATGTATGCTTTTAATTCATTTAAAATTCTTTCATAAATCACGGAATTGCTTTCAAAGACCTTGTTGTGGTCTCTCCCTGGACTCCCTCAGCTTTTGGGTTTTCCTAAGGACCGAGAGCTCTATGTGAAAAGATCCCTCTGGTATGCGTCCAGTTTACATGTATGTGATATGCACCTACACGTAAAACAAAGCATACTTCATAGAATCGTACAGCCACAGAATCATGGGGTTGGAAGGGGCCTACAAAGCCATCGAGTCCAACCCCCTGCTCAATGCAGGTGTCCAAGTCAGAGCATCCCTGGCAGATGGCTGTCCAGCTTCGTCTTGAATGCACTCATTCATAACATCAGGGATGCGGACTGTCCATCTCCCTATGAGGGAAGCTGTTCTTGTTTGGCTGGGATTCTGGGGAGCCATTCTTGTTGCGGTTAACAGTAAGCAAACACAGAGATCATTGTGTACAATGATCTAGATTTAAGAAATTATATCTGTGGACTTGAACCAAGGTATTGTAACCTATTTTTTAGAAAGAACTTTATATACAAACAGAACAGATCAAGACAAAACACAGAAACAATTCAACAATTCAAAAACAATGTTGGGCTGGCTGGCTGTGGCTGCAGGCCTCAGCTCGTAGGAAGAGGATGGCTTTCCCGCTCCAGGGCCTCCACCCTCCTTCGAAGGTCGTCACCTGTGTGTAGAAAGAAAGAGAAGAATAAAGCACAATGGTAATATGCATCTTGCAGGCAGAGTTGTTAGCTCAGGTCAGGTGCCATTCTGTAGTACTACTTACAGGTCCTCCTGAGCATCCGGACGTCTCTTATCAGACGCGTCAGGATCACAAGAGGAGGGGCTTCATCTGTGGAAGAAGGGTGGCCTTCCTCCACAGATGCTGCTCCTCTTGCTGCTGGCTCTTCCTCTTCCTCCTCCTCCTCCTCTTCCTCCTCCTCCTCCTCCTCTGTCCTCTCCCTCTCCATGGCCCTCAGTGCCTCCTCCACCAGCAAGGCACGATGCGCAGCTGTGGGATGTCACAGTAACAGAATGAATGCCTTTATATATGTGGTGAGTGAACAAAACCACAGTCACTGATCTGTCTGTCACCATCCCCACTACCATAAGGACCACTGATTCTGTCCTCCCACCACAAGGTCTAATGATGAGGGGATAATTAGGGAGGCAGATTATACAGTACTGACAGTTTTGGTGTGATGGGGACTGTTGGACTTCTGTAAACATGCACAGGATTGCACTTCTAGTCACCCCACTTCTACATTTGCAATGCCATGGTATCTGTTCATTCTAGTGATGCATTGCATAAATGCCACCTTTTTTCCTAGCGCAAGGAACCCAAGGCGGCTCACATTAGTCTCTTCCTCTCCATTTAATGCTCACAACAACAACACTGAGGTAGGCTGGGGCTTTCTGACTGGGCCAAAGTCACCCAGCGAGCTTCCATGGCTGAGTGGACTATACCCAGATCTCCAAGGTCTCAGATGAACACTTGCTCATGAGTTGACTGGAGTGCCAATGTCTTGGTAGAAAGTGGGGTGGGTGGGGTGCAAAAATTCAGCAATCACTACATGAAGAAGGAAGACGACACCAAGAGGCTGGCCCTGTTACTGCTGGGCTGGTGCCAGTCCCCCTGTGTGCACTGCAGAGACCGGCAGCAGCAGCATTTCCCTGGAAATGGACAGTGTGTCAGTGTGTAATATGAGTTGTAGTAGCCAGGCCCGCATAATCCTATGCATGTGGTTGTACAGGGAAAAACAACGCAGTTCCCAGCATCCCTTCTTCAACCAGCCAAAGTGGCTGGAAGATGATGGGACCTTTTTCTGTCCAAGTTCAGCAAGCATAGGATTGCAGGCTAAAAATGTCAGGATTTGTTTGTTTCTCCATGAGAGAGACCACAAAGAGATAGCTTCATTTTCGGTACACATCCTTGTCTTCATATTTAGTTGAGCTTGATGATGGGATAACTATAACTTACCAGGCATATACCTCTGCAAAAATGGGGGCTGGCCTGCTTGGACCCACACTCTGCGGATGCGCCAGTAGTAGGCGGGGGGGTTGGACAGCGGTGCCCTCCGCTCGGCAGCAGCAATCCCCTCTCTGACGAAGGACTGCTTGAGCGCCTTCCATTTGGACCTCAATTGTCCAACTGTGCGATAGTGGCCTGCTCGCTCCATCCTCCTCTTTATCTGGGCCCAATAAAGTTCATTGCGGCAGGAGGAGCTGCCAAACAGCACTGCCACCGCCTCATTGCGCTTAATGTTGCTGAGGAGGGCCTTGGTCTCCTCGTGGTCCCACCTCCTGCCACGCACTGGTGCAGCCATTTTTCAATTTGCACACAAACAAACACACACACCAAGACAGCCACGTGCACAACCACCACTTAACTACACACACACAGACCAAACCATACAAAAACACCACAATGCACAACTACACACACACACACAGACCAGACAAAACCACAACAATGAACAAACAATAGAGGAAATCCAATAATAAGCAAGCACCACCACTAACACACCACCACTACCACGACAGAACTCCACCCACAAATCCCCACGCAGACGCAAGCGCAAATGCAGACGACATTCAGGAAGTTATCAGGAAGTTGACGACAGATTTTGCGGAAGCAGAGCTGCAGCTTTGCAGAGCTGCAGAGTTTTTTTTTTATTGTGACTGTGTGAGGCGGTTAGGTTAACAACAAGACCAGTAAACGTGAGGATCATTAAGCACAAATACACAGAAATTAATAAAATCCCTGTCCCTGTCCCTGTCCGAGAAAAGAAGACAGCGGGGGAGCGCACAGAAGGTGGGAAAGTGGGAAACATATTTCGGGCAGCAACGAAAAATACGTAAATAATTACGAGAATAGTGGAAAAGTTCTGGCCAAGGCAATCCACCTTCTGAAAGTACAGCGGAAGCAATGGGGGGATTCCCCCCTACGGAGGAAATCACAACGTAATATTTACAATTACAATATTTTACAATAAGTTGTCCTAATTTTCGCTGTGGTTTACGTAAAGATTTACGGAGACTACGGGGGTCAAATAAGGGCAACGCAAATAGCGTTGTCCTTATTTTCGCCATGGTCTACGTAAAGATTTACGGAGACTACGGGGGTCAAATAAGGGCAACGCCAATAAAGTTGTCCTTATTTTCGCCGTGGTCTACGTAAAGATTTACGGAGACTACGGGGGTCAAATAAGGGCAACGCAAATAAAGTTGTCCTTATTTTCACCGTGGTCTATGTAAAGATTTACGGAGACTACAGGGGTCAAATAAGGAACGCAAATGGCGGCGCCCCATGGGCGCCGCCATTTGCGTACACGCTTTTTTTTTCCCAAAGTCACCCATGATAGGCTACGTACGTAACGTAATTTACGTAGCCTATCACGGCCACATGGTCTTCCCCCCCCCCTTCGTAGTTCGCGGCCCGGCGAGGCGGGAAGCCTCCCCCCCAGCCTGAATTTCGGCCGGGCGAATTCGGCCGGGTGAGGCGGGAAGCCTCCCCCCCTTCGCCTGAACTTCGGGGGGAGAAGCGAAGCGCCTCCCCCCCACCACGAAAAAAGCTGCCAGACCGGGTAAGTGACTTTCATACATCCCTAGTGGTGACCGACCAGGAAAGAGATCTTGGGGTTGTGGTGGACAGCTCAATGAAGATGTCAACCCAGTGTGTGGCCACTGTAAAAGAAGGCAAACCCTATGTTAGGCATAATTAGAAAAGGAATTGAGAATAAAACTGCCAATGTCATTATGCCCCTATACAAATCTATGCTGTGGCCACACTTGGAATACTGTGTCCAGTTCTGGTCACCACACCTAAAAAAAGATATTGTAGAGCTGGAAAAAGGCAGAAAGGGGCAACTAAAATGATCAAGGGACTGGAGCATCTCCCCTATGAGAGAAGGTTACAACAGCTGCTATTGTTTAGCATGGAAAAAAAGAGGATAAGGGGAGACATGATAGAGGTCTACAAAATTATGCATTGTGTGGAGAATGTGGATAGGGAAACATGTTTCTCCCTCTCTCATAATACTAGAACCCAATGGGGTCGTCATCCCATGAAGCTGATTAGTGGGAGATTCAGGAGCGATAAAAGGAAATTCTTCTTCACACAGCACACAGTTAAACTATGGAATTGACTACCACAAGATGTAAGTGATGGCCACCAATTTGGATGGCTTTAAAAGGGGGTTGGACAAATTCCTGGAGGAAAAGGCTATCAATGGCTACTAATCCTGATGGCTATGTGCTACCTCCAGTACCAGAGGCAGTGAGTCTGTGTGCACAAGTTGCTGGGGAATATGGGCAGGAGGGTGCTGTTGTGCTCATGCCCTGCTTGTGGGTTCCTGGTTGACAGCTGATTGGCCACTGAGTGAACAGAATGCTGGACTAGATGGACCCTTGGTCTGATCCAGCATGGCTATTCTTATGTTC
Source organism: Heloderma suspectum (assembly GCF_057233095.1). NCBI lineage: Eukaryota > Metazoa > Chordata > Lepidosauria > Squamata > Helodermatidae > Heloderma > Heloderma suspectum. The sequence goes on along the minus strand of NC_139460.1, from coordinate 52,089,727 downwards.
TAAAGAAGCTATCCAAGGTGCAAAGCACCTCGGAGAGCTCCTTTAGAGTTCTGACTGAAACCCAGAGCGGATTCACCACCCACTGACATCAGCGCCACCAGCCTCCATTGCTGTATAGATATATATTTGGAAGGAACCCTCTGGGTATACATCTCCAGGTACTGCCACCATTAGAGGACCATTTGGTGGGGATGTGAGAGAGGGCCTTCTCAGTGGCTGCTCCCAGGCTCTGAAACTCCCTGCTGAGGGAAGCTCAGTTGGCTCCCTCTTTGTTGTCCTTCTACTACCAGCAGGGCTAAGATTTTTTTTTATTCTGGCAGGCCTTTGGTATATAAGCTGGCCTGTTGCTGAAAGGTTTTAATTGGCTGGTACTATTGATTTATTGTATTATTAATTGTGTTTTTAATCTATTTATTTTTATGTTATGTTTTAATTAAGATTTCATTTTTAAACTGGATTTTAATGTTAGCTGCCTTGAGCACCATATTTTGAAAGAAAGGTGGGATATGAAAGAAAGAAAGAAAGAAAGAAAGAAAGAAAGAAAGAAATCTGTACTCACATAGGCCCCTTCAAACTGATGCCAAGCAGGTGTCAACTGTTTGGTACTACGGTGGGCGCACAGATTGGCATCCAGCTTTTCTTGGCAATTCATGGGATGGGGACAAAGTACTCTCAAAGGTAGGGAGCAGGAGAAATGTTTGTGAAATGCAGATGGTGGTGGCTTGGCTTACCTTAGTTTTATAGATGAGATGGCAAAGATGCTTAATTTTGTTCTTTTTTCACACAGAGAGAGACACTCACACGCACCAATGGTTGCTCTGAAAAACTGTGAGGTCTAGAATGCCCATGAGAAGAACATTATGCAATGTTCTGGTCATGGGCATTCTGGACTCAGAAACACAGCCAGGAGGCTGCTGAAGAACCTTGTGGATGTTCGGAGCAGACACAATGCCGTGTGTGTGTGTGTGTGTGTGTGTGTGTAAAAAAAAAAAAAAACACCTTGGCCACACCTTATTTATAAATGTAACGTGGGCCAAGCCAACCCTCTCCTCCAAATTCCTCAGCAATCCCCCCCCCCAAAAAACAGCCAAAACTCCCACTACCATTTTCGTGGGGGGTGAATGGCCCCCTGAAATTGGGGGAGAGATTTTGTGACACACCTTTAAATTAAAATCTGTTCATAACATGTCAATGTATGCTGGTGACAGTACAAGTAGATAGAGAGAAGCTGATCGATGTTCATATGAAGTGATAATGCCTGAGGGCTATATATTTAGATGCAATAGGAGACAGATTCCAGAATGTTCCTGAAAAGAGGAAAACGGGTAAATGTAGGTTCAAGAATGAATGACTAGGAAGGTGTCAAGAGAGAAATATTGATTATGCTATAAATCTTCCAGCAGTAAACAACAAAAAATCAGCCAATGCAGAGACTGAAAGCACATGGGTGAAACAGCCTGCAAAGAGCTCCACACAGAAATCTTAAAGGTGCACTCTTATATGGGTTTAGTCAGAAGTCACCCCATTGAGTTCAATGCAATTTACTCCCATGTAAATGTGTTTAAGACTGCAGCCTAATTGGACAGTGTTAATTTGTGTATGTAGCTGTATGCTTCATGTTACAATTGAGTGGTATTTTTCTTAATTACATGAAATAGTTGTAAATCATCTATTTGAAAGGAGATATGTAGAGAAGGGAAACTGTCCTGTCACCATACTGAAACAGCCTCCAGCCAGTCCTAGCCAGCAAATGAGAGGCTTGCAGCACAATCCTATGCATGTTTAGACAGAAAAAGATCCTACAACTCCCAACAGTCCCCTTGCTGGGGAATGCTGGATGTTGTAGGACTTTTTTCTGTCTAAACATTCAAAGGATTGTAACCCTTAGACTGGTTAATTTGTACTTGGAATAAAACCAGTTTAATTTAAAGACTGTCACTATTCAAAATTATTTATTTATTTTATTAAATTTCTTAATCACCCATCTGGCTGATCATCCGGCCACTCTGGGCGATGTACAATAATACAAAAAGTTTAAAAACAATAAAATTTCACATTAAAACATCATTTTCTAAAATTTCCCTAACCCACCCCAAATGCCTGCCTGAACAACCACATTTTCAATATGTGGCAGAAGCTCCTTAAAGAGGGGGCATGGCAGAGCTCCCTAGGGAGGGAGTTCCACAGAGTGGGGGCCACCACAGAGAAGGCCCTCTCCCTCGTCCTCACCAGCCTAGCTGTCCTGGCTGATGGGACAGAGAGAAGGCCATCCAAGGCTGATCTTGTTGAGTGGCCTGTCTGGTATTGCTGGAGGCACTCCTTGAGATGGCTGGGCCATAAATATATAGGGCTTTAAAGATCAAAAACAACACCTTGTATTTGGCCCGGAAAACAACTGATAGCCAGCACAACTCCTTCAGCACTGGAGTGATGTGATCATGCCAGCAGCTGCCTTTAATCAGGCGAGCCGCTGCATTCTGCACCAGCTGCAGCTTCCGAACTGTCTTCAAGGATAACCCCACGTAGGGTGCATGACAGTAGTCTAGATGAGAGGAGACCAGGGCATGTACTACCAATGGGAGCAGATGGTCGGGAAGGTAGGGGCACAGCCGCCGTATCAGATGGAGTTGGTACAGCGCTGTCCAGCTCACAACTGACACCTGAGCCTCCATGGACAGCTGGCAGTCTAAAATGACCCCCAGGCTGAGGACCAGGTCTTTCAAGGGTAACTGTACCCCATTCAACACCAGGTCAACATCCCCCAATCTCCTCTTCTCTCCCACCAAAAGTACCTCAGTTTTGTCAGAGTTCAGCTTCAGCTTATTCCTCCCCATCCAAAAAGATGGTGAGAGGATAGGGATGCTATGCCTTCTGAAAGCAGCTCCAGGTTTGTGGAGAAAAAGGCCAACCTTCTTCCTATACTGCCAATCAAACTTGACAGGCCTTTAGCTACTATTTTATGTGCCTTGCTGCACTGGGGCTTTTGGCTTATGCTTTAAATAAATGAGTGATGATACTGCGTTATATCCATTTTAGACCCTCTCATGGATGGAATGACTTCTGTCAGTGAAATGGGGAGGGGTGATTTCTCCTCCCCCCTCCACCCCCCCCCCCATAATCTGCTCTGGATGGATGGGAGATTTCGCAGAGCAAATTTGGGTGGGCTGCAGGGGGAGGAGAGGAAGAAAAAGTTATATTGCATGAGCGGAATTCCACAAGGCATGGGCCTTTCACCCATTGTATGAAGATTAGCTTATTAATATTAATAACGTCTAGCCAAAGAAAAGCTACCATTTCAGTTCCTGTATATTTCAAATACTGAAGGCTATAATCCAAAGAAATTTATTTGGAAGCAAGTCCTATTTAAATCAGTTGGACTTACTCCTGAGTAAGTGTTGTTCTGATCGGGTTGTTGTAACTAAGCAACTTTTTCCTTTGCACATTTAAGTAAAACACAGCTGCCAACAGGGAGAGAAAGATTAAAGTCCTCTTGTCAAAAAAAGAGTGGGGAGGAAAAAAAAGAACCCACCCTTTTTCAGATATAGCTGAGCTGTTCTGAAGCAGAAACCATTGTGGTATACCTTATCAGGCAATTATGGGAAATAGGTCAGAGAAGCGGAGACTATTCAAATGTCACTCTCGAGTTCCAAGAATCAATCACCAGTGGAGCTCAGAAAATAAAAGGAAACTCTCCAGACTAGGGGGTGGGGGAGATGAAGAGGAGCTATTTCCAGAAAACATCAATAGCTTTTCATGAAAGCAGTATTGACTCTCAATTATCTGGTGATAGTTTATTGTTATAAAGAACAACGGGACTGTCACCTAGAAGATATCTTTCTCCAAATAGCACTTTTGATTTACCTACATGCTACCTGATATTATCACTTGGACAGTTGACTTAACCTAAATATCAAAATGCACGCAGACACTTTTTAAATAATTGGCAATAACGTTAGGAAGAAATATTTGTGCTACAAAGCATTTTACAGTTCTTTCCATAGAAACACCTATGCAGTGGCTAGATTAATGTTGGGAACATCATATGTTCCCAACATCATCACATGAACAACATTGTTTTTAAAAGGAACAGCTTCAGCTGCCAATATGCTTCTGGTCTGAGTCCAAGGTGTTAATGAAGACATTTAAAACCCTAAATGACTTGGAGCCACTGTGTTCGTAGTGCGCCTCTCCCCGTATATATCTGTCCAGGGGAGGCGGGGTCTCTTCTGCTTTCCCCCACTGGGTGCAGTACATTATGTGGAGCCTCAAGCGAGGGCGTTCTTGGCTGTGGCACCCTGGCTTTGGAGTGCCTCCGCCTCGGACACCTGTATGGCACTGACTCTGGCTTCATTTCAGTGCCAACTCCAGACCTGGCTCTTCACCCAAGCTTTGGGACTCCATAATCGTAGCTTGTTTGACTTTCTGTTGCTCGCATTATGTGGGATGGTGGGGATTTGCTGTGGTTTTATGACTGTATGTTAAATTGTTTTTCTTAATTGCATCCCACAATCAATATTAGAAATATTTTAACAAATAAATATGGTGACAAAAATGCAATTCCATGTTTGCTGGCTGGCAGCAAAGAGGACAAAACAAAAGCATCTATCCAGGCTTGAATCCCCTTGTTGTGAAGGTTCCCTATTGACTTTTAATCAAAAGATCATCATCAGGACTGGCCAAGCTATATCCCTGGGGCTATGTACAACAGCACAGAAAATCCTAGCCTGTTATGAGTGTAGAAATGCTCTATGAATCAGGGCACAGAGAGGAGCAGTTTTGGGGAACATAAGCAGAAAAATGAAAACTAGAGGAACAGTAACTTCTTGAGTTAAGTTGTAGTATGAGTTGCACCGGCTGTGGTGGCTTAGTGGTTAAGACGCTGAACTGCAGACCGGAAGGTCGGCAGGAGAGCAGTTTGAGACCCAAGTGCTGCGTGACAGAGTGAGCCCCTGTCTTCAGTCCCAGCTCCTGCCAACCTAGCAGTTCGAAAGCAAGAAATTGCAAGTAAATAAATAGGTACTGCTTCGGCGGGAAAGGTAACAGCGTTCCACGCACCTCGGTGTTCAGTCATGCCGACCACATGACCACGGAAGCATCTTCGGACAGCACTGGCTCTCTTCGGCTTAGAAATAGAGATGAGCACCACCCTCCAGAGTCAGACATGACTGGCTGGGGACACCTTTACCTTACCTTATGAGTTGCACCACAGCAAATAAAAATGTATTGATTCCACACTTTAGTCTCTTGTAGCATCAGTTTATAAAGTTTTTGCAGCAAATGTTTTATTGCTATCTTCCTGGGCACATCGCCTTTATGGAGGGATTTACATTAGTTTCCCTTCTTTAATCCCATCTGTGTGAGGAGAAACTGGTGCAGGGCTGGCACAAGCGCTCTTGCTGCCTGAATCAAGAGACAGCTTGCGCCACTGCCCCTCCACCTCACTGCCTCACTGCCACATGCCCCCATTCCCCAACCCCTTACCTTTGCTGCTGTGCTGTGTGGCCAGAAGAAACAGCCTCCCCGCTCTCACAAGACCCAGCCTGGCTCCCACAGGATCTTGCAAGATGCAGCTGAGCTCTCGTGGGAGCTGCACAGCCACTTCTTCCAACTATGCGGCTCTCACTGAGAGCAACAGACAGACAGCAGCTGTTCTGGACAGCCCCACTGGCCTGCTTTTTTACTGCAGTAAATGCTGGAAAAAAATTTACTGCAGTAAATGCTGGAAAAGCAGCTGGTGGGGCTCTCTGGGGCACCTACTGGTGGAGGCGGCAGTGGTGACAGCAGCGGTGGCGGGTCTTCCTCTCTGGGGCAGGCAGGGAGTGGAGCAATTTGCTGTCCCTCCAGCTCCCCAGCCCAATGCAGGCACATGAGCCCACATAATGGTAGGGTCAGCCTGTTGCTGTTTCCCTTCACCATGGGCTTGCTTGTTTTACTCCCTGGGTTTCTTCTCCACCCTGTCCCGTGCCTGAAAACTCTATTTCCCCTGAGTCCAATATGCTTATGACTGCAGGACTTGCCCTCAAAAGAAAAGGCATCAACAGTACTGTGTGATTCTGCTGCTCCATTCCACCAGTCCAGCTCTAGCCTTTTGCACCTGGCCTTTGTTGCCAGCCCTGAATTGCTCTCAGGTGAAATCCGTCCCTGATATCCTAAACAACCCTGGGAGCACTTCCCACTAAAGTCAACCAGGAGCTTCATAATTCATCACAGAGAGTGAAAGTAAAGCTTCTCTGCTTCTTCTTTTTTATGAAAAGTGGGAGGGGGGATATTAGCTTGATTTAGGGTGAAGGAAGGATGTATGGGGAAGTACAAGCTGGGTTTCGAAGAGGCAGAGGAACTAGAGATCAAATCGCCAACTTTCGCTGGATCATGGAGAAAGCAAGAGAATTCCAGAAAAATGTCTATTTCTGCTTCATTGACTACGCTAAAGCCTTTAATTGTGTGGATCACAACAAACTGTGGAAAATTCTGAAAGAGATGGGAGTACCAGACCACCTTACCTGTCCCCTGAGAAACCTGTATGAGGGTCAAGAAGCAACAGTAAGAACTGGACATGGAACAACCGACTGATTCAAAACTGGGAAAGGAGTACGACAAGGCTGCATATTGTCGCCCTGCTTATTTAACTTATATGCAGAGTACATCATGAGAAACGCCGGGTTGGATGAATTCCAGGTTGGAATTAAGATTGGCGGGAGAATTGTCAACAACCTCAGATACGCAGATGATACCACCCTAATGGCAGAAAGCGAAGAGGATCTAAAGAGCCTCTTGTTGAGGGTGAAAGAGGAGAGTGCAAAAGCTGGTTTGAAACTCAACATTAAAAAAACGAAGATCATGGCATCTGGCCCCATCACTTCCTGGCATATGGAAGGGGAAGAAATGGAAGCAGTGACAGATTTTACTTTCTTGGGCTCCAAGATCACCGCAGACAGTGACTGTAGCCATGAAATTAAAAGACGCTTGCTCCTTGGGAGGAAAGCTATGGCAAACAGCATAGTAAGAAGCAGAGACATCACCTTGCCAACAAAGGTCCGTCTAATCAAAGCTATGGTTTTCCCAGTAGTAACATATGGCTGTGAGAGCTGGACTATAAGGAAGGCTGAGCGCCGAAGAATTGATGCTTTCAAACTGTGGTGCTGGAGAAGACTCTTACAAGTTCCCTGGACTGCAAGGAGGTCAAATCAATCAATCCTAAAGGAAATCAACCCTGAGTGCTCATTGGAAGGACAGATACTGAAGCTGAAGCTCAAATATTTTGGCCACCTAATGCGAAGAGAAAACTCTGGAAAAGACCCTGATGCTGGGAAAGACTAAAGGCAAAGGAGAAGGGGATGGCAGAGGATGAGATGGCTACATAGCATCACTGATGTAATGAATATGGTCTTGAGCACCCTCCGGGAGAGAGCGCGGGATAGGAAGGCCTGGCATGCTATGGTCCATGGGGTCACGAAGAGTTGGACATGACTGAACGACTGAACAACAAGGATGTATGGATTTTGTATGGATGCCAGTTAGGGATGTATGGTTTTTGTTAAGTACATTCTGTCTGTGTTTTACAGATGGTCTGGCATCTTTTGCTCCATTACCCACTCATTGATGGATTCAGATTTTTTTTTCCCTTGTAGAAAAGTACACAAAAAGCCCGCTGCAATTTACAGAACTTTTGCCGGCATGTAATGTTTTGCATATTTTTGTTAGCTCAGCATACAGTCAATGAGCAGACCACACACACAAAAAGCTTGCTACACAGGCTGAAGAGAGATCAGAGATGCATAAAACATGGGGGGGGGGGGTAAAAGTGTATGCATTAGCAAAGTTTCCAGTAACTTATGTACAACTAAATTTGCATACAATTCCAGAAAAGTTTTTTAAAAAATCCACGAGTCTATGGAATCCACACGATTAGGAAAAGGCCGGTCTACTGCGGAATCCATGGGTCAGATTCATAGAAATCCAAACTCATTTGAATCCATTGCAAATTCTCCACCATCTCTATTGCCAGTAAGCTCATAAACACAGTTCAGCTTGGCCTTATGCAAGCCTTCAACCTGCATACATGAGGGCTAAAAGGATCAAGGGAGTGCATGCATTTCTTGTGCCCGACATCCCTGTGCACACTGGCCCTGCCCTCCATATTCCCAGCCTTGCTGTTAATTCCCTTAAATGCAAGTAGAAGCCTTTGCAGGGCTGGCTCTATCATTAGGCAGTGTGAAACAGTCATCTCAGGTGGATGCTGGGAGGTGGCAGCAAGGCGTTGGGCGGGGAGATGTGTGCCATACAGCCTGTTCTGTTTCCCCTAAGTTAGGGCCAAACTCAAGGTGCCTTTAATCATGCTATGTGTGATTGTCTCCCTTACTCTTCTGCAAAAGCATGCAGCTCTGCTTTGGATCAGGACTGTGGCATTTTAGAAGAGGAGGATTTAATCTCTCCCACTCCCATTTCGATTCCAAAATTCCATCACCATGCCTCGAGATGGGGGGGGGGGAGTGTTAAAAAAAGAAAAAAAACATCTCCATTGGATCTGAATCAGGGCCATGTGCACTAGCAGGAGAGTTGAGGAGACAATTGCACATAGCTCAGCTATGTGTGATCAGAGGAATGTTTACTTTGGCCTTTAGCCTGCCGCCTTCAGGTGCAATGGATGATGCCAACAGAGAGGTTTCACCACCACCTTGGAATGTCCTAGGTTGGCAGTACGTTATGAACCATTTGCTTATAAACTCCCTGTCCTTGGCATGAAAATGCATTCATTGTGCCAGACGTGCGAAGCATGATCTGTATGTGATGCTCTTGCTTACATCTAAGGGCTGCTTAGGAATTCTATGAGCTAGTTCTGTGGATTCACTAACAGTGGCTTATGATTGTGTGGCTAGCCTCTGGTATTTATTTTTTTATTACATTTGCATCCCACATTTCCTCTAAGGAGTCCCAGGTGGCGTACATGATCCTCCTCCTCTCCTTTTTATCCTCACAACAACCCTGTGAGGTAGGTTAGGTTGGGAATCAGTGTCTGGCCCAAAATCACCCAGTGAGCTTCATGGTTAAGTGGGGACTAGAACCCGGATCTCCTGAGTTCCAGTCCAACACTCTAACCACTACACCACACTGGTATGGATAGTAAACACCCATAATACAAGGAATAGTCTAGGAAAATGATTGCCACTGTGGCCAAGAGCAAAAGCCTCCTGTAACTCAATTTCACAGCTGAGAAACTCCTTATGTGGTTGGGGGGGGGGGGTTCCTCCTTACAGCAATATTTGCTTTTATGATATACTACAGAGATATAGATGGCTTTGCGTGGGGTTTAACTCACTGTTGTTTCATTCACAAAAATCTCAGCCTAAAGGGTCAGAGCTATCCCATAATTCTAATACAATTTGCTGTCAAGCATTTTGCTGACCTCACAGAGCAATAAAGTTTTTTTGAGGTTCAAGGTATTTGAAACAGAGAATGAATGATACGTGTACAAAATAGAAAATGGCTGGGAAAGGAAGATAAATAGAGGGATAATGTATCTTCCAACTATGTCTGTTTAAAAATGGTAGCATCAGTCTTGCATTCATGTTATTATTTTGCCTAACAGTGGAGATGACTGGGAAAATAGACTTCTCTTTGGTTGGTACAGTACTGCACACCTTATTTGGGAAATGGAACTTACAATACTGTAGCAGTGCTACCTTGTTACAGAACTCTGAGCCACCTGCCTTAGCCCATTATTACATGTTTTTAAAAGAGATAAGGCACACACATTGAAACTAGCTTGTACATGTTTGGTTTAATTAATATTTGCTGCTATTGCTTGATGGCATTTATCCCCCCCCCCCCATGGTTCAGCATATATTTTGTTCCTAGCAGTAAGCCACTGATTTATTTCATTTTTAATGGACTAGGAATTTTAAATGAATAAACTAACTGGCATGATCCAATCTTCTGGAGGCACTGCTATGCCTGCAGAGGAGCTCACCATGGGACACAATGAGCACCATAGGGCTTTCTTCTCCTTGTGTGCATGCTGTGCAGTATTCCAGGCATTATGTGGGGGGAAGCCAGTGTAAGCACATACCCCATAATGATCCGGCTCTCTGCAGGACTGCAGTTCTCCAGGTAGCTCCATTCCATGCAGGAATAACTTGAGGAATTAGGCACTGGAGAGGAGAGTACAGACTAGATCATGACGGGAGATGTCCACACAAAATGGGCAGCATGCTGTGAATTGATCCATGCCTGGCTGTTCACGCAAATCCAAGGAGAATGAACATCAGGGAGTACTCATTGTTTTCCTCTGTCAAGTGCTGGAGTGTATAGCATAGGGAAATAACCAAGGTAAACAACAGGTTTTAGAATCAAGAAGTCGCAATGATTCCCTCCCAAAAGAATGCAGCTGGAATTAGGGATGGACAAAAGTCCCTTACCTTATCCCGCAGCTTGCTTCACAGTGGGGGGGAGGCACTCCGTTCCTCCCCCCGAAATTCTTGGTGGGGGGGAGGCACCCCATCCCTGCGGCCAAAATTCTGGCCGGGGGGGAGGCGCCCCGTCCCTCCGGCTGCGAATCTCGTCTCCTGCCAGGACGCAAATGGTGGCGGCCGTAGCCGCCGCCGCCATTTGCGTCCCTGCAGTCAGCCGTGATAGGCTACGTAAATCCTTACGTAGCCTATCACGGCTGACTTTGGGGGGGGGGAAGCGCGTACTCAAATGGCGGCGCCCATGGGCGCTGCCATTTGCGTTCCTTATTTGGGCACGTGTAGTCTACATAAACATTTTCGTAGACTACGGCGGAAATAAGGGGAACGCAAATAGCGTTGCCCTTATTTTCGCCATAGTCTACATAAATGTTTACGTAGACTACACGTGCCTAAATAAGGAACGCAAATGGCGGAGCCCATGGGCGCCGCCATTTGCGTATGCGCTTTGCTTTGCTTTTTCCAAAGTCAGCCGTGATAGGCTACGTAAGGATTTATGTAGCCTATCACAGTGTTTTTTGAAAATCTAGCCGTGATAGGCTACGTAAATCTTTACGTAGCCTATCACGTTTGTTGTTGTTGTTTTTTTCACCTTGGAAATGGCGGCAGTGGCAGCCGGTCGGAAGACCGGCCACCGCCGCCTAACAGCCGCCAAACCACCGCCGGGAGCCGCCAGCGCCAGGGACATTCGACAAAGGTAAGTCCCATTCCGGGGGGGCAGGGGGGCGGACCGTTTCTCCACCAATTTTGGGGGGGCGAATGCGTTGGCATTCGGCCTCCCAGAGATTCGTGGAGGAATTTTCCGACATCCCTAGCTGGAATACTCTTTCAAAATGTCAAGCGCCTAAGCTCCTGCCTTTGAACAACTAACCGAATAAATGCAGGAATGTTCAGGCTTAACTATAGGTACATAAGTGCCTGACACTTCCTTGTATTTTTAATGCTGATCTTTAATGCCATTATATATCTTTTCCTGACAGCTGGATGTGAAGTGTGACAACTGCCAAAGAAGTATTTTTTTAAAACACCACGAATATGAGCCACAGCCTGCCATAAACAACACTATAAGCAATGCTAATTTGGAACAGCTTGTGAGCATACATCCGCACTGCTAACACCGTGACATTATGTATGCGAACCTTAATGACTCCAGTTATATGATGCCTCAGTAAATTTGCTAGCGTTAAACTTACAATAGTGGCAACAAAGCATTCCCTCGTGCAGCCTTATATTGATTTGAAAACTTGCTGGTTCAGGAACAAAATAGCACTACTGTTAATAAACCGATTGTGGCTTTGCATCCATCAGAAAGTTTTGCTAATTTAAGATGTTGTATTTCGTTCTCTGCTGCCAAATAAAATGCAGGAGTCTTGTTATCGCTGGGCCTAATCTATCAAGATCATGTATCCAGAATATAACAGCCAGGAGACAGATATAATCAACTTCACTGCCTGAAGTGTGTGCTTGAGACATAAAACAGAAAGCTTGGCCCATTTTAAAGTATTAGGTAAAACGCCATCTTCTTCCATAACTGTATTTAAACACATTCATTCATCGCCTGGTGTACCATATTGGTTAAAGAGAGGGCGTAATCAGATGAAGACTGTTCCCCTGCCCCCTTTCCCAAGACTTCACATCTCTAGTTCTGAATACTCTTTCATGTGTGTGTGTTTTTAACTTCTGAGCAATTTTTTTTATTAAGTAGCACAATATATGAGAAAATGTTATTTCCTAGCTCTTTGGCTATTTTGCTGGGTTTTGATGCAGAGGCACTTTCAGATTTGTGACCATTAACCTTCAGTCTCAAATGGTACCTTCAATGTTACCACTTCAGGATTCTTCTACCCTCAAAGTCCTTGTGTGACCTGAACCTCTTGGAACGGGTATCTGAGGTGCATAATCAGGGCAAAGTTCTTGAAATCAGAAGCTAAGGAAAAAGAAGCTGCGAGGGGCCCAGCTCTGAATCACGACCATGCCCTGCAGGGAGGGGATTAACCCTTTCCTCCCGTACTGTTTTCTCACCCCAAATCTCTTGCCTGGCTGCTATTTGCCCCTAACAGTGCTATTTTCAGTAAACAGCATTTTCAGGGAGAATCGCAGGAAGGATAGAATTTTTAAAAATTGTCCCTGTGCGCCATGGTCCTGACTTGGTTCTGGCTTCTTTTGTCAAAAAAACCCTACTTGGCTTCTTTTGTCAAAAAAAGAGGAAGTGGCCAGGGCTCAGAATGCTTTTTTTTAAATGGATGCTCAGCAGAATGTGTGGTTTCACTCTGAACTGATGTGAGCCCACTGTAGTCATTCTCCACCAACACGCAATTACAATCATGTGAGGGGACAGCCTGCCACCCCGTGTGTGTCCCCATTGCCAGACCCACAGGCCTCTATGCTGAAACCTATCCCCCCTGCCCGAACACAGAGGGGCACAGGCAGTAGTGCCACTAGGGCTGAACTAAGGGGCACAGGTTAGTTCCCCGAGGGGCCCCAAATGACAGTGCAGCCAACAGCCATACCTCATTACCCAAGTGATGGCCTTTTCAGTGGTCGCTCCTAGGCTGTGCAACTCCTTCCCAAGGGAGGCTAGGTTTGTTCCCTCTTTGATATCCTTCTGCCGGCAGGCAAAGACCGCTTTATTTAAGAAGGCCTTTAAGCTGTATGTTTGTCTGGTGGGTTGAGTGCTGTTTTTAATAATATTTTTTCTGTAATTGTTATATTTTTTTCCATTTTAATGTATTGTTTTAATCAATTGTTATTGGTTTTGTAAGCCACCTTGAGTGCCATTTTTTTGGTAGAAAGGCAGAGTACAAATAAAATAAAGAAATAAATAAAGTGGGTTTTGAAAAGTTTTTACATAAGAGGCCAGGTGCACTGTGGAGTAAAGCTCCAATCCAGCAGCAGCAATAGCAACATCTTACTAACTTGTTAAAAATGTTTTACAGAAGTGCACTGTAGAACAAAGCTCTGTTCATGCAGCCGGAGGGAGGGGAGGAAGTTGACTGAGCTTTGCTCCACAACTGCCAGACCTCTTCTGTAACAAGGTTTTTTTCAAGGAAAGAGTCACTGTCACCATCCAGTAAACAGGGTGGAGAGAGCAAGCAGAGGGAATGAGTAGGGAGGGGTAGCAACCAGGTGGCAGGAAAGGAACAGGCCAGTCCCCTTTTCTTCTTTTTCAAAAACATTGTACAGAAGCCACCAGGCTGCCCAGCATGCCAGGCAACCACTGTAAAAAGCATTTGTTTTAAACTAGGGAAAGGATCAAACCCATTTGTTCCCTTCCTGTGGCATGGTAAGGGCTGAGGGGAAAGAATGAGTGACCAGGACAGTGGTAAAAGAAAATCAGGGTGGCCAGGAGGAGAAAGCAGGGTGGCAGAGCACACAGGATGGTGGGGGGGTTGAGGGCATCTTTCCCAAGACCCCCTTAATCCTGGCAATGCCACTGGGAATACAAACTAATTTTCGGTGCAATCCAGAAGTGTGTCTGGTGCAGAGAATATGCTCATTATTTCCATTTCATTTAATGGAAGAATAGAGCAGGGAGCAGAAGAGAGGTGCCCTTCATCATATCCAGTGCAGCTCTCCAGTGTAGCTGGAGCCCTGGGCTATAACATACACATCATAAGGATGAATTCAACTTTTATAAAACCTCAAGATAAACACACTGTGGTATTCTAGCTCCCACTCAGACATTTTGCAGTTCTCACATTTATGAGCCACTTTACACCACATGGTCATTTCCACCACATCAGATCAACAAATGTGGAGATGTTTAATTTGATTGCACATATGCCATCGTGAAACTGTTGCAGGCATTTTTTTTTTCTCATGGGGAGAGACACAGAGGGCCTCTAATGCAAACAGCAATGTGAAGAATGCGGCACAGTTGTTTTCTGAGTGGAAGGCAGTAAAAAGCGTGCAATTTACATACCAGCCTAAAGAGTGATTATTAGCTGCCTGGGATACACCTGTAAGCAGAATTAATGAAGTCAATCAAAGCAAGGAGAACAACAAGCTTGGTGTGAAGCATGCATCCCGCTACTGTGTACTGACTGAGTCCTTGCTGAGGAATGCTCGCATACAGCATTTGGAATAGGAGGGATTCCTCCTGTTTCAACAAATCAGGACAATTAAAACCAGGAACAAAAGTAGGAAACTTTAATAAAGGGTTTGCACAGGAGAATGTTCTGTATGTTCTAAGTGCAGCCATGTAGGCTGCAATCCTATACCCACTTACCTTGGAGAAAGCTCCATTGAATTCAGTGGCTCTTACTTCTGTGTAGACATATATAGGATTGCACTGTTGATGGCTTAAAGCAGGAGTAGGCAACAATTTGGGGCCATGGACACATTTGGCAATTTGAGAAATTGTCCTGGGCACCACCACAAAGTGCCTGCCAAGGGAGGCATGGTGAAAGGACACGTAAGTAACCTGTCCAAAAGACTGAGTATGAGGCAGAGGTGGGGTCTGAGCCTGAGCATACTAAACAACTCCTTTGAACCTACTGATTTTTCAGCACCAACAGAAACCTATTTCACAGAAATCTCAGCTGCCAGTAAGAAAATACGTTTTGTTTTGTTTTAAGAGGGAGAGGTAGGGCACCTTGATGGGTGCCAATAAAGGTGTCCAGGGGCACATTGGTGCCCACAGGAACCACATTGCCTACCATTGGATTAAAACTTCCAGCATGGCTGCTGAGGTGTGAGGCCAGAGGTGGAATCGTCCATTGCAGGGAAATCTGGCCCTTTGGGGGCCCCACAGATCCCTGCAATGGACCTGGCTTGGCTTGCATTTGTGAGATGAGCGGCGCAATAGTTCTCAAAACCTGGGAACTTTGCTCGGGGGGGGCTGAACAAAATTGTGGGCTGATTTGTGCAATTTGTGCAAAATAGACCACTTACAGCTGCAGTTTTGCACAAATTGTGATTTGTGCAAAAAAATCCATGAAAAATCCATGAATTTTCCCCACTCATCATGCACCAAGTTGGGCCAACTCACAGATGATCAAGATGGAGTCTGGGGGGCCAAGGTGGCGAAAACTCACCAGGCTCCACCCACCCAAATGGATTCCTATGACATCCCTAGCCAGAGGCAGTACCTGACTAACTGGCAGCTCAAGGGGAGGGTGCACCTTCTCAGGAAGGAGTGTGGTGGCAGCTGAGGCAGGAGGTAGCTCTGTCATCACCAAGATCCTGGTTGGACAGCTGTGCTCTCCATCACCACTGACACAGCACCCAATGCCGGTTGCAGGTAAGAACAGAAGAAGAGCCATGCTGCATCAGACCAAGGGTCCATCTAGTCTGTTCACACAGTAGCCATTCAGTAGCCACACCCCTGCACAGTGCCACACCCTTGCCTCAGTAGCCTCCTTGAAATCTCCTAGAGTACAGAGATGTGGTGGCCCCTTCCCATAAGGTGCTACTCAGAGTGGTGGTTGAGCACTTCCTCAAGCCGCGTGCCTCATTAGTCAAAATCGGCAACTTAAAGGGGGAAACAGAAACTACAAGAAAAACAGAACACCCCAACATTGGCCTTAAAATGTTACTCACCTCAAAGCTACATCTCTAGCTTTGTTAGAAATGTTAGAGAAATGGCAAGGGGGGGGACTACATGCATCTTACATGAGCAACGTTAATTTCATTTAAAAGCCCCTTGCAGTACTTGGCATTTATTTAAAACATCAATACAATTATTTAGGAATATTGATAAACTATGGGGCGTTTTAATTGCTCGCTCCCCATGCGTGTACCTAACATGTGAAGGGTGCAACGGGACCATGCCTACTGGCCCTGCCACTCTTGTCAGCACACACACAGCCCTGCCCCCAGCCTCCATGCATTCAGCAAAGCACCAGAACGGGTGGCCTACATCGATACAGCTGTATCACGAAGGCGGGAGCTGTCCTGGAGAGCCCATGCATGTACAGCTGAGTGCATATCTGATCTTTTACTGAACCTGTGGAGGTCACAGGGTAGATGCATCTACATCAGTGATCGGGCCAGTGGGCATGTTCCCATGTTGCTTCCCCTTCTGCACATATTGGTTCTGTGCATGGGGTGGAATATCTGAACAGCCCAAAGGTTTGTCTAGATTACTGTGGTTATTTTATAAACTATAGACCAGAATTTCATCTGTGGCTCAGTTCAGAGGGCCTAGAAAATCTTGCAGACTGAGGGCCAAATTCCATTTTGGAGAAGCTCTTGGGGGGTTCATTCCAGTGGCCAAAGGCAAAAGGGTGGGGCAAAATACCAAAAATGCCAGCATATTTTAGCTTAAAGCTTTTGCAGTCAGTAACTAAAGCTTAGGAGAGGCATTTTAGAGACCTAGTTCTAGATTTTTATGTCTGTTTTATTGATTCCTGTGCTGTTTGTTGCTTTGTACTGTATAGGTTGTTTTGTACTGTTGTTTTGTACCAAACTGTATAGGTTATAGGAAACCATATTTACAGGTGTGTTAAATATTAGGGCTGTGCAGGGACCCCCCCCCCCGATCTGACTCTGAAGCCACAAAGCGGCTTCCGAGGCGGGCCCGATCTGGCTCAGGCAGATTCGGGGAGCCCCCCGCCCTGCCTCAGCCCTGAACTGGGTTCCCCCCTATGCCCCATTGCCACCCCCCAGCTCCTTACCTGGGCCACTGCCTCCTCTACCACCGCCTTCTCCGTTGCACCGCCTTCTCCTTTGTGCCGCCTTTGCAGCTGCCAACTGCTGCTGTCTTCACCACCACCGCCACCCCCTGAGGCCTGGACACGCGGTGACTCTTCTTCCAGGGAGTCACCATTTTTAAAATGGCAACTCCCTGCAAGAAGAGTCGCCACGTGTCCAGGCCTCAGGAGATGGCAGCAGGCGGCAGCGGGTGGCAGCGGCAAGGAGAAGGAGGCTCGGGTAAGGACCTGGAGGCTCTGGGGGGGGGGGGCTGGGCCAGGGGCCGAAGTGCACCAAGCCCCCAATCCACTCCGGGCTGCTCCAGGCCCCCTCTGCTTCACCTCAGGGGGGCACAAAGTGGCCCGAAGTAGCCCGCTTCGACTCGGGGTTCGGGCCTTTGGCCAAAGCGGTGCACAGCCCTATTAAATATACAAACGATTCTTATATACAATTAAAAACAAGGTTTTAATAAAATATTGCAAACAAGGTTAAAGAGATCTATAAACAGTTCTCAAGTATTCCCTACATACATATTATGATCATTGGTATCTCTACCGGGCTATACAAATTGGAGCTAAACCCAGAGGGTTTTGCCCATTAGGTAAACTGTGTAAAGACAAGAGATTTTTTTAAAAAATGAGCCACTGACTGTCATCAGTAAGACATAATGTAATTCATGCCATCTCTGATGATCAGCTCAAGTTGTAGTGAGCCTTTGAGAAACCTTTCATGCCCTGGTGATTCTCCCATTACCAATGTACTTCACTTATCTGACAAGAAGGGTAGGTGCCTTCTAGACTATTGTTTTTACATAAGCCCTCTTCAAGCATTTGCCAGAACATGTAAGGGTTAAACCTGTGTAGGGGAAAAAGGCCATGCATGCTGCCCCTAATATCTGCACGATTGTCAGCTCCTGCTCCTAAGTCCCCAGCTTCCCACACTGACTGGCAACAAGGTCTGAAGGAGTATTCTACTCACATTTTCTTGAATGTGATTGGGGACCCTGATAAAGCAGACTCCCCGACTGCATGGAGAGTCCTCACTTGAACTGAATGTGAGTAGAATGTCCCTGCAGATCTTGCCACTCGACACGCAAGGTTCGGGACTGCAGGAGGGAGCTGGCATGTGCAAGGATGTTATAAGGAGCCTGGGAAAGAAGGACCAGCCAGCAGCTGCACCGGGTGATCCTGAGCCTGAGCCTGAGCCTGCTTCTGCCCCCGCCCACAGGTACTTAAGGCGGGGCTGCCAGAGGCTGCTCGGGAAGGAGCCTGGGAAAGGAGGACCAGCCAGCAGCTGCACCAGGTGATCCTGAGCCTGAGCCTGCTTCTGCCCCCACCCACAGGTACTTAAGGCGGGGCTGCCAGAGGCAGCGCCTCGGCGTCGCGCCAAGTCAACGCTAAGTGCGCACTTAGCGTCACACTTGGAGTCACGTAGGACCTGAAGACCTACCCACCTGCTTCTCCAGAGACACCAGCAGCCACAATACCAGCAGCAAATAGCGGCAGCAGAGGGCAGCAGCTTTAAAGACAAGGGGAAAGGGGCAAACGTGGACTCTATCTGCTCCTTCTTAGCTGCTGTTCTATTTTATCTCTTTTATCTTTTATATTTTTTAAACTGTTGTGCATTTTATATCCTAACATTTTAATATGTGCCTGGGAGGACTATTGTGCAACTCAGGGGGTGGGGGAGGTGCCACCATAACTGTGGTCACGGGCAGGGGGAGGTATGGCGCTGGGGGATTAACAGGCCAGATGAGGAGAAGAGGGGCTAGACACCTTACAGCTGTCCCCTCTTCTGGTTCTTCCCCCAACCTGACGGTTCCTGGCAGCCTTACCAGTCTGCCCTCGGGTCTGGTGGTGCTGCTGCTGAATGCCAGGTCGGCCCAAAATAAAATCTCCCTCATCCATGATTTGATTGTGGATGAGGGGGCTGACCTGGCATGTATTACTGAGACCTGGGTGGGGGAACTGGGAGGGGTCACTCTCTCCCAGCTGTGCCTTCCTGGGTACTCGGTGCAGCACCAACACCGACTTGAGGGTTGGGGAGGGGGGGTTGCCGTGGTCTATAGGAATTCAATCTCCCTCTCCAGGCTTCCTGCTCATTCGAGCGCAGATCTTGAGTGTTTGTACCTTGTGTTGGGTACCCGGGACAGATTGGGGATTCTGTTGGTGTACTGCCCACCCTGCTTCCCATCAGACTCCCTGCCTGAGCTGACGGAGGTGGTCTCGGACTTGGTGTTGAGGACCCCTAGGATGATGGTCCTGGGGGATCTCAACTTCCATGCCGAGGCCACTGTATCTGGGGCGGCTCGGGACTTCATGGCCGCCATGACAACCATGGGGCTGTCCCAACATATCATCGGCCCAACGCATACAAAAGGACACACGCTTGATCTGGTTTTCTCGACTGGGCAGGAAGATGGTGATCTGAAAATGGAGGAATTAACATCTGTCCCTTTGTCATGGACAGATCACTTCCTGCTGAGGTTTAGACTCCTGGCGGCCTTTCCCCTCTGCAAGGGTGGGGGACCTATTAAAATGGCCCACCCCTGGAGATTAATGGATTCCGATGGATTCCAGAGGGATCTGGGGGATTTTCCTGCTGGTATGGCTGGTGCTCCTGTCGAAGCCCAGGTCGCTCTGTGGAATGCAGAGATGACTCGGGTGGTTGACACGATCGCGCCCAAGCGCCCTCTCCCTCTGAGCAGAGCCCGGCCAGCTCCTTGGTATACACCTGAGCTGAGGGCAATGAAGCAAGAGGGGAGATGGCTAGAACGCAG
This sequence comes from Heloderma suspectum, assembly GCF_057233095.1. Lineage (NCBI taxonomy): Eukaryota > Metazoa > Chordata > Lepidosauria > Squamata > Helodermatidae > Heloderma > Heloderma suspectum. The sequence goes on along the minus strand of NC_139460.1, from coordinate 52,069,852 downwards.
GTGGAGGAAAACTCGTGCTGAGTCTGACCGAACACAGGTAAGAGCCCACTATCGAGCCTACTCTGTGGCAGTGAGGGTGGCAAAGAGACAGTTCTTTTCCACCAGCATTGCATCTTCTCAGTGTCGTCCAGCGGAGCTTTTCCGAGTGGTTCGTGGCCTGTTACATTCTGGGCCAGGGAGAGAGACAGTGGAACCCTCGGTAGCACGCTGTGACGGATTTGCACAGCACTTTGAGGATAAAGTCGCTCAGATTCGTCATGAATTGGACACCACCATTAATGCAGTTCCATTGGTAGAGGCGTTCAGAGCACCGTCTGGTCCAGTTTTATTGGATGAGTTTCAGTTACTGAGGCCTGAGGATGCGGACAAGGTGCTTGGCCAAGTCCGATCGACCACTTGTGTGCTTGACCCTTGCCCTTCATGGCTTATTAAATCAAACAAGGAGGGGTTGTCCGGCTGGGTCCAGGAGGTTGTAAATTCCTCCTTGAGAGAGGGAGTGGTGCCTGCTGCTTTAAAAGAGGCAGTAATTAGACCACTCCTGAAAAAGCCTAACCTGGACCCAGAGGATGTTAACAATTATAGGCCAGTGGCTAACATCCCCTTCCTGGGCAAGGTGCTTGAGCGGGTGGTTGTAGGACAGCTCCAGGCACTCTTGAATGAAACGGATTATCTAGATCCATTTCAATCGGGCTTCAGGCCTGGTTTTGGAACGGAAACTGCCTTGGTCGCCCTGTGGGATGACCTCTGCCGGGAGAGGGACAGGGGGAGTGCGACCCTGTTGATTCTCCTGGACCTTTCAGCGGCTTTCGATACCATCGACCATGGTATCCTTCTGGATAGGTTGTCTGGGTTGGGAGTTGGAGGCACTGCACTACAGTGGTTCCGCTCCTACTTGGATGGCCGATTCCAGAAGGTGGTGCTGGGGGATTATTGCTCTGTGCCATGGCAATTGTGCCATGGGGTTCCACAGGGCTTTATCCCCCATGCTGTTTAACATCTACATGAAACCGCTGGGGGAGGTTATCCGGAGGTGTGGGCTGAGGTGCCATCAATATGCAGATGACACCCAGCTCTACCTCTCTTTTACATCAAAACCAGGTGAGGCAGTGACTGTTCTGAATCAATGCCTGGGCACGGTAATGGACTGGATGAGGGCTAATAAACTGAAACTCAATCCAGACAAGACGGAGGTACTGTTAGTGGGTGGTTCGTCTGCCCGGCTAGGTGATATTCAACCTGTTCTGGAGGGGGTTGCACTCCCACTAAAGGATCAGGTTCGTAGTTTGGGGGTGCTCTTGGATCCAGAACTGTCACTTGAGGCACAGGTGAACTCAGTGGCACGGAGCACTTTTTATCAGCTTAGGCTGGTATACCAACTACGCCCTTATCTGGACAGATATAGCCTTGCTACAGTTATCCATGCTCTGATAACTTCTCATCTGGATTACTGCAATGCGTTATACGTGGGGCTGCCTTTGAAAACGGTCCGGAAACTTCAGCTGGTCCAAAATAGGGCAGCAAGATTGTTAACAGGGACTGGCCTGCGAGCTCATATTACGCCAGTACTTTTCCAGCTGCACTGGCTGCCAGTCCATTTCCGGGCCCGATTCAAAGTGCTGGTGTTAACATTCAAAGCCCTTAACGGCTTGGGGCCAGGTTACCTGAAGGATCGCCTCCTCCCATATGTGCCTGCCCGGACCTTAAGATCATCATCAGCGGCCCTTCTCCATGAGCCCCTGCCAAAGGAAGTGAGGCGGGTGGCTACTAGGAGGAGGGCTTTTTCTGCTGTGGCACCCCAGCTCTGGAATGAGCTCCCTAGTGAGGTTCGCCTGGCGCCTACATTGTATTCCTTTCAGCGCCAGGTGAAGACCTTTTTATTTTCCCAGGCATTTTAGCATTTTAGCTTTCTAAATTTTTATTTTTGCTGTTTTAAATCTGTATTTTAAACTCCTGCACTGCTGCTAGGTTTTATTGTGGTTGTATTGTTATATTGTGGTTTTAATGTTCTGTATATTTTAAATTGTTTTATTGTGTGTTGCTTGGATTTAATTTTTGTGAACCGCCCAGAGAGCTTCGGCTATTGGGTGGTATAGAAATGAAATAAATAAAATAAATAAAAATAAAATAATAAATAAGGGATTTTTTTTTATAGTTGTGGTGTGATAACCTGGGAATTTTTATCAGGTGTTTTGCCTTGTTATGTTTTAGGTATGGGAGGAAATGTTTATACTCCCTTATTCAGCAGATATACATACATACTGCTTGGTGAGAAGCCAACAATCCTACTAGTTTAAAAAGTGTTGGTAAATATAACTTTTATTATTTTTGAGCTATTTTTCTAATGGAGGGAGCAATCCTATGGCCATGAGTCAGTGGCTAGACGGCCATAGGATATCTGGTTTTCCAGGAACCAATCTCAGAGCCCGTGCTGCGAGGTTGATTCCTGGAGAATCGACCTTCTTCACAGGCAGTTTGGAAAAGCCCTGTCCTCCGTGCTCACAAGAGGAGTGTGGAGCAGCTAAAACGGGGTGTTCCGGGGGGCATTTCAGGGTGGGGAAGGCAGAAATGCCAGTACGACACATCCTATGTGTCGTCCGGCAGCCTCCTCCCCTGCTCCGCCCTCTTGCGGCTAGACAGCTGCAATCGGCTGTCTAGCTGCTAATGCAGGGCAGAAGAAGAGCGGAGGGAACGATCCCTTCTCCTGCCCTGTATTGGATAGGCTGTCATCTCCGAGTTCGGAGGCGACCGCCTATCTGCATAAGATTGCATCCTGAGTTAGTGGTAATACTTTAGATATATTTAAACTTGTTTATTTTTGTTTTACGGGCTTTATGTAGAATCTCTGCAATTCTGAGATATGAGTTGTAATTGGTGATTATGTGGGCTGTAATTTGTGTTTATTTTTCCCACTGGTGAAGACCGTATAGGTGTTCACCCCTTGCCTCAGAGCAGCCTATGTCCTGTAAAAGCACATGAAGATCTGCTGATGAAACAAGAGCTGTAACAAAATCTATCTATGGCTGTTCAACAAAGGACTCACACAAGCATTTCTCTGAGATAAATATATACATATTAAAATTATTTTATTAAGCAATCATGTTTTACATGTCATCAGACCTAAACCCTGAAGTACAAAAATATGTTTCTGAGGTATTAAGAATGGAGAAAACCATGCACAATGTTCCTGTGAAAGATCCAATGCTACAGCAGGCTGGATATATGATGACCAGGCCTTTACAGACCACTTGTAGGACCAGAGTGATGTGATATGACAGGATTGTTTGTTTTTAATGTGTATTTAGTCATGATATTCAAATAACCCTGATAATTAACCATTTGTGTAAGTATACACACACACACACACACACACACACAAAATACAGACAAAATTAACACAGGAAACTCAACAATGCCCAAAAGATATCTGTTTGGAGCAGTATGTACAACTTGAAGCAACTCAATTTGTTCAATGTAATGCTGGACATAGGTACAAAATGCTAACATCTGGCAGATAGAATTAGCATCCAAACTATATCCCACTATAAGTTCTGCATTATGCAGCCTTGTTTATTGTGAGTACAGTACACCCTTACATATCTTTATGAGATATCTCTAAACTGCCATCCCTAATACCTATAGAAACAAAGTCACTTGAATGAAGTTTCATTTATCTGAAGCGTATCAGATGAGCTAAAGACATGTCAGGCAATGCATGCTGATAAGATGCTCAGCCTGTTCTTCTCAAATTGGCATCTTTCCCAAACCAGTGGTTAGCTTACAGTGTTAAGGGACAAAGTTGCTGACTAGAAGTGGAAACAGAAAGGATTATTTTCAATGGTAGACATGAGGCACAATTAGGGACGTACAGATTTTGTCAAATCCGTCCTATCTGTTTTGTGGATTGTCAGATGTCTTTCATTCCATTATCCACTCATTGACAGAGTCTGGGGTTTTTTTTTGGGGGGGGGGGTAGGGATGTATGACAATTTTGTTCCTGTTTACAAATGTGCACATGTATATTAGCACTAATATGCATTAGCGCAAGTTCACATTAGCACTAATGCACACTTGTGCAAATCTGCATTTGCACAGATTCTCCCAAGTAAAAAACCAGTCCACACGATGCTATGTAACCAATCAGATTTGGCTAGTTGCTGGTGTCACTCAGTGCAAACAAAGTCAGTTCAGAGTGAGGGCAATGCTTCCCAAATTAATCACATGGGGGATCCCAGCCAATCAGAGATCATGTAAAGAACATGAAACCACAACATGATTGGTTGGATCCAGATAACCATCTGCAGAAGGTGGAGGGCATAAACTTATTTTCCTACCTGATCCTCCCCCCACCCCATCCCCAGAGCTTTCCAAAAATATTTCCTTGGGAGTCCGAGGACCCTGGTGAGCAGAGAAGGCTGTGGCGTGGGTGCTAAACAGGAAAAGGGAGAACACAGAAAATTGGGTAGAGGGCCTCAGGCATTTTCTGTGAGTGGAGCAGAAGATGCCTCTACCCAATTGTCTATGGTCTTCCCCATCATCCCCCTGCACCACATCACATTTCATTTAGCGGGATCCCCCAAAGAGAATTTGGGAGAGGAGAGGAAGGAAAAGACCAACTCAGCTTCCATCTGCCCCCTTCTGTAGGTGTCTATCTGGATCCAAACATATATAGCCAACAGGATCTGGCTATGAGATGGAATAATTAAGGGTAAATAAACTCAATTCAAAGAGAGAGCATTAGAGGGCAATGTAAATGAATAGGTGAATACTTCCAAAGCAATTGCAAAAAAAAAAAAAGGGGGGGGGATAACAAAAGAGTGTGTGCTCTTCAACACTGCCAAGAATATTTCCCAAAACAGTGAATACTTTCAGTTCAGCCCTAAATTGCAATATAAAACGTTTTGGCTTAGGGAAAATATGATTAAGCACAAGTCACTCATGTGTCTATTGTTGCCCTTTCTTTGTACAATGGGAAACCACCCTAAAACAGAGCATGAATCTCCACACTGCAGCATTTGGTCTCATTTCCAAGGTAATTAAAATCCTAACCGCTTATTATTATTTTAAACTGTGTAGCCCAATAGGAAATGAAAACTATGTACTACAAGTGCCACATTTTGTGCAGAAAGGTTAGGCATAAAACGTACAATGTTGTAAAAAATTGAAATACACATAAAGGTTGTCCTTTTTAAAAGGGTGCTATAAATGTTTTATAGCACTTAGGTTTGGACAATATTTGGAAGAAATTTTTGCTTTAAGCACTTTTTTTTTTACTTCACTACTTTGAAACCATTTCAGTTGTCAGTAATCCCACTGGCAAAATGTCAAATTGCTTGATCATTCATGTACAAACATTCATAATTGAAAAAGAACAAACGTTATCTTTACTGCTTAGTATCATCTATACAATAGCATTTATAAGGCTACAGGTATGAATAGCTGGAATGTGAACGTGGCAGAATGCTGCCTCGGTGACACGTAAAGGCAACACATTTCATGGCAATCCCACAGAGAAAGTCCATATCATTTGTTCCTTCTAGTTGAAAACTGGGTTTCGTACACCGCTCAAAACTGGACTACTGCTGGGCCATTTTTTCTGGAGGAGGAGGAGGGAGGAAATGAAAAAAATGATGCTCATAATTCCTAGAATTACTATTCCTGAAATCAATGCACTGGTGACTGAATTCAGTTGAAAAGTGGATCCATTTGGATTACCTACAAAAGAAAGAAATGTAGAGGAAGGTGTTACAACATTGCTTTACAAGCCCTGGTAACAATCCAACCGAAGATATTTAAGGTTCCAATTATTCACACTTAAGGGAGCAACTCTGTGTACCCTGAGAGGGTGGCTGAGGAGCCATGGGATACTTTGGACCTCCCTCTCTGCAAATGGAGGAGGCAGGTCCATGGGCAGAGAGGGAGGTCCATGGGTAGAGGCCCTTCCAGTGTGTTGGTGGAAAGCTCCATCACTGAGACACACAGCGAAGATGTTCTGCAAGTAGCGGGGGCCGGAACGGGATGTATCAGGGAAGTTTGGGGTGAGGCCATGAACCTGCAGAATTCTAAACTCAGCTCTAACTGACAGTTCCCTGGGACTGCAGTCTCTGGCCTCATCCATCAGCCAGAGAACCAAGGGCCACTTGGAAATGGCGCTCCCTCCCTCCTAGAAAAGACATTGTGGCAAGGGTTGTGACCAACCTGGCCCAATACATTGGCCAGAGATGTATTTGCTTTTTTCCCCTTCTCCCTCCCAGTCCTTTTCCCTTTTGTATCATGTCTTTTAGATTGTAAGCCTGAGGGTAGGGAACTGGCTAATATTAATCTTTCTAAGCTGCTCTGGGAGCCTTTTCAAGGTAAACCTGATGTAAATAAATAATAACAAACCCTCACATTCCTGAGACACCACTCCATGAGCTTGCACAGTTCATTCCCTCCAATTGGTTTTAATGGGAGGGAAAAGTTTAAAAAAGGCAAAGAAAGCCACAAAAAAATGCCTCCCCATCTCCCATCCAACCCACTGTGAGCCAGCAGGGCTCTGGAGGTGGTCACGACTCTGTGGCACATCTCCCCTCTCCCACCAGTACCTAGGATTTCTCTGTCCATCCCACGGATACCAATGTTAGAGATAATTATATGCTTTATTTCCCTTCACAAATATAATTAGTGGGACTTAGAATGCATAACTCCAGCTAGCTTTTGCCCCCAATTAATTTCTAAATGTCTTTGCACTTAATAGTACAGCAGAGTCACACTCCCACCTTACTCTTTGTCTCACAATCTCCTATGGAAGGCAGGCAGCAGTACATATGAACTTAACCTATGTTGGGTTACAGTAGTATAAACAGGACTGTAACGGGCTTTTTAAATGTCAGATCCATTTTGAAGGGTGGAATCTGCTAAGCTTTTAAAAGCTGACCATAAGCATTTAATTGGATGTTCAATATTTACCAGAAAAAACTGCAATATATCAGACTAAATCCAAGGCGTTCCACTAGTCATTAGAGATTAGACTAAAATTCAGATTTTAAAAAGGAAAAAAAAGAGTGTTTTGCAGTTATTGGTACAACTTACCAAGCTGTGAATTGTTGGTTGGGGTCTCATCTGTATAAAATATATAAGTAGATACATTGTAATTTGAAGGTAGTATTTCCCGCAGCCTCTTTCTGCTCATACAAAATCTAGGATGACTGTTTGACTACTTTGTCTCTACCTGCAGAGAGACTCAAGTTTAAGATGTGTGGCATAAACCAGTTGTGCTTGTAAGCTGCCCTGAGTGCTACTTTTGGTAGAAAGACAGGGTACAAATATTAATTAATTAAGGGAGCAATCTTAGTTGGATCGACGGTCGCTTCTGACCCTGGCGGCAACTGCCTATCCAGTGCAAGGCAGGAGGAGCGGTGAGGAGCGGATCTCCTCCTCACTCCCCCCACCCTGCTTTTGCGGCTAGACACTTGATTTCGGCTGTCTAGAACCTCGGAGAGCAAGAAGTGGTAGCTGGAAAACACATTGGATGTGTCGTACCAGCATTTCCTACCTCCCTGCCCCAGCCTGCCCTGGGAATGCCCTGTTTTCTCCGCTCCGCACTGCTTTAACGAGCGGGAGTGCAGGGCCAATCCATGCTGGCTACGAGGTGGTGCAGGAGGGGGTAGGGGTTGGTTCTCCAGGAACTGACCTTGGAGTGCAGGCTCTGAGGTCGGTTCCTGGGAACTGACCTATCCTATGGCCATCTAGCCGCTAATTAGAATAACAGAAGAAGACCTAAGTCTGCAATCTTCTGCACACTTGTGCATGTAGGCTCCCTATGCAATTCTGAATGCTGCACAATCAGGATTCTAAATCACAGCTCCTTCTAAGGTCTCTAGATCCTTCTGGAAAGGATTCTGCATGTACACATAAGGCTCCCCACTTCAGAAACTCGCCTTTTAACACAGAGAGTTGAAGGATTGGGTCTGTGGGGAATGGAAGGACAGTGCAGGGCTAACAAGTGTGCTCCCGTTCTCCTCCTCAAGCAATGGTAATAATGTATGGCTGAATGCCCGAATACTGGTCTAGAGCCATTGGAAACTATCCCTAAAACAGGGAAATGTTTCATTGTGTTTTGTAAATCATGCAGTCGTACAATCATTCCTACCAGTCCTAGTAATGATGGGTCCAGCAGTGATTACAGCACTTCCAGAAGTGCTCTGAGGGCTCCCAGTGGTTCTCTTTGCCACATCTCTTCTTTTTCTGTAACTGCAGATCTGGAGGGTCAATCAAAATAATAATGATTTCAGAGTGAACAGAATATATTTCCCTTCTGTATTGCATTTTAATACAAGTTCTTTGGAGGATTTATTGACTGTGATTCTTGTATACATCCATTTCTCTTTCATTAAAACTGCTGAAATACTAAGTGCAATGTTCTTCATGCCTGTTTGTTTCCTTTCAAATTCAGAATTGATTGCATTTAAAATATGGTCAGTATCCAATGCTGAACTACCAGTAATGTCAATGATGTTGCACTAGCGTAAACTATCTCTAGCACACTGCCGGTAGTGTTTGTTTCCCTGGAAAACTCATAGCACCAGCAAGTGCTATTGGCATTGTGCTACAGATAGTTTATGCTAGCACAATGTCATTGCCATTAGTGGTAGTGTGGCGTTGGATTGGATGCTACCCATAATGGCCAGAATATATTAATCTGAACCCATGAGAGCCCTTCCACAAAGGGAGGAGCTATGAACCAGCAGAGGTTTCCCTGAACCGAAGTATTCGGGAGTATTTTTGCCAATTCCCCCTTCCCTCTGAAACCCCCATGCCACCTCCCATGCTGTTCTGGAGGGTTCCCCAGCTCTGGAGCAGATTTTTAGGGGTGGTACAGGAGGATGCAGGGAGGAAGGAAGAATTGATGGAAATCAGCTCCCCCTACCCTCCTGTTGCAGGACCCAAGTATTCTTGGTTCTGTGAGTGGGATGCTGCTCACTGATCGCTGAATAGACCCCATTATATTGACTCTGAAGAATTTGATTCATCCATAGACTTTGTTCTAGATACAGCTTTGCTCATCATAAGCTTGGTGGGAAGGTAAACTCCATGGTTTCTCTACATATTTCCAGCTTTATAACTGCAATTATCACATAATTGGGTGATTATACCCTTGTTCAGGCATGAGGGCTGAATGTGTGAGGGGTAAAACTCTGTAGGGGGAGGAGCTGTGCATGTGTCAGGAATGCCCCTGCTACCTTCTGAAATCCTCAAGAAGCCAGAATTCAAACGCAGACAAAAGGGCTCCTTACCAAGGCTTTATTTCCATTCAACCTAATGAAGCTTACAGATGCTAATTGCCTGAGACTAAGTGGAAATACAAAGGAGCAGCCTACCAGGGGATACTAAGACCTAGGATGGCAGTTGGTCTCCATTTGGAGAAAAGCATGGCAAGTCTCTGAACTTAAGGAGTAGGAGGGGAGCTTCTCCCCCTTTCCCTTGGGGCACAGCTGTTGTCATCACGCCGATCAGGCTGGGTACCTCCTCTTGGCACCCGCCACCTCTAGCTTGTCTCTGCACCTGTGCCTCGCATCTAGAAGCTCAGGTTGTCCCTCCCTCTCCATACCAGGGTCACTGTCACTCCCAGGAATGTGAGTGGGGGGGGCTCTCCCTCCAGCTGCGCCTCTGAAAAATAAGCGGGTTCCTCTCCCACAGGTTATATCTCTTCCTCAGAATCAGAGCTGCTTTGGGACTCTATGGGGTCAGATCCAACCCTGACAGCATGCTGCCCCCACCCACAACATCCCTGCACATGCTAGCCCCCTCCTCCAGTCCCCAACCTTGCGTATTGAGTGGCAAGGTCTGCAGGGGCATTCTACTCACATTCATTTCAATCGAAGTAGGGCTCTCCATGCAGTCGGGGAGTCTGCTTTATCAAGGTCCCCAATCAAATTCAAGAAAATGTGAGTAGAACACTCTTTCAGACCTTGTCTGTCAGTGTGGGAAGGTTGGGGACTTAGGATCAGGAACTGACACATGAGGGGATATTATGGGCAAGGGAAGCATACATGGCCCTGCTCCCCCTACACAGGTTTAGCCCTCACACTTTCTGGCAAATGTCTGAACAGGGCTTATGGAAAAATGATAGTCTAGAAGGCACCTACCCTTCTTGTCAGATAAGTGAAGTACATTGGTAATGGGAGAATCACCAGGGCACAGAACGTTTCTCAAAGGCTCACTACAACTTGAGCTGATCATCAGAGGTGGCATGAATTACATTATGTCTTAGCGATGACAGTGATGACAGCTCATTTAAAAAAAAAAAAATATCTTGTCTGTAAACAGTATACCTAATGGGCAAAACCCTCCGGGTTTAGCTCCGATTACAACATTACCAAAACACTCCAAAACCTACAGGAGCAAGAAAGGGGCAGTCATCAGCTCTGCACAGCTTTGTCACACAATGAAGAAAAACCGTGGACGTTTTCTGGTTCTTGTGCTTCACGAAGCGGAACACCTCAAAAGAAAACCGGCCCATCTGGCTCCTACCATTTTCAATTATAGTTGTCTGAGGGTCCTTGTCACAGCTGAAGGGAAAATATTGAAACAAGTGTCACCTTTTCTGGTTCCAGGACAACAGAGCCTCAAAGAAAAATAGTACGGCATCAGTCATAAACACTATTAAATGCAGAAACACTATCAGAAAACTTTGGGACTGCTCTCCATGGCATGGTCTGAGGGCACATGATACAGCCACCTGGCTGAAGCTAAACAGGTCTGAGTCTGGTCAGTGCCTGGATGGGAGACCACTTAAGAACCCCATGTATATCACCTTGAGTTCAATGATGAAAGAAAAAATATAACTATAAATAACCAACTATAAATTGTCCAGCTTTTGAATACCCTGTTTTATTGCATTTGTAGCCATTTTACCATTTTGATGTACAGTTTGCACACATGATTCACCTTAGCTCAAATGGGGGATCATACTCATACTCCATATTCATTCATTCATTTGTTCTTGCTAACCTTGGTTATCTATAAATACTTCCCTGTCACTGTCTAGATCTTGCTTGAGCAACAGGTTAATACTTCAGTCATAGCTCTTGAATCTTGCTCCTGTTGCTTATTCCTCCCGTTACCTTATTTTCCTGCCACACAGGTCTACTCCAGTACTTTTGGATTAAGTCCTCTTGTTTCTGTCATAAATTAGTGCAGCTGCCTTGTTTCAGATATAGTAGTTGATGCCAAGCACCAGGACTAGATTTAAGGGCAAGCAGGCGGGTCACTACCTGGGACAGTGGGCTTGTGGCGGTTGCCTGTTATGGGCTATCTATTCAACTATCCACTCAACACCTGAAACAAAACTAGCATAAAGAGTTTATCTTCATTTGTTGAGCTTGCACCACTCATCTGCATGGCCAGCGTGTTAATATTTTTGTGTGTGCATGTGTTTAATTTATGGGGAAACATACAACATCAGCATCCATTCAACAAACAGTGTGTGAGAGTAATTTTGAATGTTTGCGATCAGATCCATGCATGCAAATGTACTGTCTTAGATAACAGAGATAAATCATGCGTGCAAATTGTACATCAATGTTGTGCAATGGGAGGATAGATGCAATAAAGAATCAGGTATTCAAAATTAAACAAATGGAGCGGGGTGCCAAAGATGCTTGTCGTATAGGATGCTATGTGGTCTAGGGCTGGCCATGCCAATCACCATTTTCTTGAGACCATAAATCCACGTTGAGACTAAAGAAGCATTTTTATAAGTTTCATTATGCTAAATATATTTACTCAGAAGTATATTCCAATAAACTCAATGAGACTTATTTCCTGATGAATATGTCTAGCATTGCAGTCTATTCATTTTTATTATAGGCTTTTGCAAGAATTAAAGCTTTCAAAAATTCCAAGAATAATAACCTATCAAGAGAACACTTTCCAGTAAAAACAAGTTTCAGGGTCAACTTAGTTGTTATTTAATATCTGTGGTTTCCACTGAAAGTTCTTCTGTATGCTGGTGATCCATATGTTGTGAAGTAATCACCTTTAGCATATCTGTCAGCCCAACCATGTGTAGTATTTTCACACCACCATATATTTCATACCATGAATCACTGGCATGGTGAAGAGCGTTTTGAAACCATCGCATCATAAACACATTTCTTGGGATATAGTCCCAGTGATGACAACGTAATTCAGGATGATTACAGATTACCAGTTCATAGCACACTTGGACCTGATAGATACATTAATCTATCACTTGGCAGTGATGACCAAGATACCCTAGGTTGAGAGAGTTCCCCTGGAGTAGTTTGAGCATCTATGTGGGCTCTCAGTTCATAAGAATGTAAGAAGAGCCATGCTGGATCAAAGCAAAGGCTAGTCCAGCATTCTGTTCTCACAGTGGCCAAGCAGTTGCCCACAAGCAAGACATGAATGCATTCTCTTCTCTCTCACGTTCCCCAGGAAATGGTATTGAGAGGCATACTTCCTCCAATAGTAGAGATAATATGCAGACATCATGACTAGCAGCCATTGATAGCCCTTTCATCCATGAATTTATCTAATCCCCTTTGACTGCCATCACTTAGGTCTATTTCCTTAGCATACATTTGTTTGAAAGGGGCATGCAGAATAGGATAAACCCATGAAGAACAGGATTAGCTGATAGTTGCTAATGAAAGCCATTATTTACATGCATATTTCTGCACTGATACACGAGGACTCAAAACTTCTGTAAGGGATACTTATAACTCAAGCCAGTAAGTATTTTTACGACTGTAAAGAATGATTACATGTAACCCATTCTTTATTTAAACAATCAGAAATTTTGAGCTCATTTTGTGAGCAATCCATGTATTTTGTCAATTCCATAACAACAGTATGACAGACAAAATACTATATTTAGACATTGTCTACCTAAAAAAAAGATCATATCGCAGATCGTCATTTGGATTTCCAGATGGAGTAGTATAGCAGTAGTCCATCAAAACATTCCATCTGTGCAATGAAAGATAATGAGATGTTAAAACATTACTTGAAATTACATTATATTTAGGTTATGCACTGAAAGTGCCAGCTGATAACTTTAATATGTACTGTTATCTTCGGATTCAATAAATGAGCAAAATCCCTGTTCTTTCACTGAAACAATTCAGTTTTTTTCTTTTCTGTATTATTGATACTACTAAACAACAGGCACAATATAACTAATGTAGACCTATAGTCTCATCCAGTAAATGGTATGGATGTTATAGCCACTGAAGTGCACCGAAGTTATAACCAAGTGCAATATTTGTCACTGATTTACTATCATCATTTCATTGGCTATTTCAGACTTCATGAGAGTTCATTCAACCAGAATTCACATTTCCTTCTTTTATAAATTGAGGTCTCTATATCTTGTGCTCACTGAATAGCAATATAAAACCAAGGGGAGTACCCCCAAACTTGTTTTACTGAGAGTACCTACCACTGGGATTGTGCTATTCAATGAAAGCCATCAGTAAGTTATGCACACTGGCCTAGCAGTTACCTTACCTATTATTTTATAAACTGCTTCTTCCACAATATCCAGTGTTGGATGGTATGATGAATCACAGGCAAGTCCAAATCCATTATTTGAATATCACTGTCTGAGTGGTCAAGGCTACAATGTTCTGATAATGACCCAAACTAGGGTGTGATCCTTCTCTCTCCTGTTCAGTTGAGCTAATTTCCTTCAGTTCTACCTTTCCACTGGTCACCAACTCATGGCCTACATTATTTTCTCTCACACCCTCTTCCCTACATATCTTCTCTTAGGCTTATGTTTCTCAGAAAGCAGAGGAGCCTGTTGTGTTGCATGGGGTGGGGAAGTGGTGGTGCCTTGAAGTACCACTATCACATCTTGTGGTGAGAGAAAGACTTCCTGAAATAAGGTAGTGGCAGAAATTGTTGAGCTCTCCTCCACAGCCTCTGAGCAACTGCTTAGTTGGTGAACATGGGCGCTGAGAACATGGTGACTGCTCTTCCTGGCAGAGTAGAAAGAAGATAGCAGATACTGCATAAATACAAATTAACCTTTCTGTTTTCTTCTCCCGCAACGGCAACTCTCATGACCTCATCTGAAAGGAAGGTAGACAGGACAGTTGCAACCCACTGGCATGTCTTTCACAGCCATAGAAGCACCTGGCTGAGTTCTGCTGGTTCCTGAACAAGTGCCATCCCTGCCTACCTGCACCTCAAGAATCCTAGTTCTGGAAATGAAAATTGTCAAGCAATGCTGCTCTGCTTGCCATTCCTAGCCTTGCTGCTATGGGGAAGGAATTCTGATTCACTGAGAGAGAAAATATTAGATTCCTTCACCCATGGACTGTTTTAGTGAAGTTTCACCACAACAAGCACAACTCAGTAGAGATTTTATACTACTCTAGATACTCTCAATGATTTAGATGTATGCCATGTTCTGACTCTAAGGCTCAACAACACTATTTCCTTATTGCACAAAAATCCTTACAGTATGTCACTAGAATTCCCATTTCACGAATACCCCATCAAGCTTACCCAGGCTGCCATCTGACATTAGTATACATACAGATGCCTACAAAATATTCATTATTATTCCCTATAGCTCCAGCCAGTCTAGGTTTAGCCAATTCTGGATGAGCTACAATATAACATACTCAGAATCCACATCTGTAAATTATGTGTGAAAGTGCCCTTAGAAAGGAATGGGGGAGAAATTAATTTGGTTCACATGTTAATACAAACTGACCTAATTCGCCCTTTCCAATCCAATACACGAACCAGTTTTCACACTTCTCCTAATTTTGCAATGCAGTTCTTTGGTCAAAAAAATGTGAGCAGAAATGTGTACATTAGGGGAAATTGTGTACGAAAAGGCATATATAAGAGAAAACTGCTTGCAAAAAGTATCTATATTACAGAACATATTGCTTACAAAAATATGTATGAATTTTCATGCAGACTCTTAAAAAAAATCACAAGGTAATGAGGAAACCAGATGGACCAAAGTTGTGCTTGAAAAAATGCAAATATTATAGGAAGTGAAATAAAAAGATTTGTCCATCCCTTCCCTGAAAAAAGAAAACTTGTCCAAGACCACTCAAACAACTAGGACTTGAATGCAGGTCTTTCTTCAGGTCAAGACCTAACACTTGAATCTAAGAAGGACAATGGTGTTTTTGCCCCCCAATTCTTCATACAGTTGCACAGAAGTATTTGCATGCAAAAGGTCCCATGTTCAATCCCGGGCATCTGTTCATACCTCATTATACTGCAAAGAGCTTGTATAGAAGTGTGCCTAGCACCACATATACATTAAGCAAAATGAATCATATCATTTACAGTACCTTCCATCAAGGTTTGTTGCTCTCACACCTGCAAAAACTTTTGTTTTCAAAGGTAAACCTGTGCTAGGGATAATCAGCTGCTGGCTGTACGTAGAGTCCTAAAAAAAAAAAAAAAAATCTTATAATACACTGGCAATATGTTCCCATGTAATAGTCAAGCACTTGCAATCAGTTGGTGAAGCTGCCAAATTCAAGTGGTGGGCGACTTGTAGCCCTCCAGATGTTTTGGCCTACAACTCCCACCAGCCCTAGCCTGAATAGCCAATAGTGGGGGTTGATGGGAGTAGTAGGTCAAAGCATCTTGAGGGCCACAAGTTCCCACCCCTGTTCTATGAGGAGTAGAACATCCCTAATTTAAATTAAGGCATAGAAAGGTAATAAACAAGGTAGTTTCCAATCCTCTTGAAAAGCTTTGCTTCAAGGCAGATAGTTTGAATTCCTGTTGCATTGCTGAATGTCAGTAGCAAATCCTGACCAGGTCATGATTTCTGGCCTACAAAGTGGTAAGAGAGTGGTGGAAAGTGCTTAACCCATTATTACTCTGCACTGATTTTGCCCTTCAGTGCTCCCCCAAACTCTTTCCAGCACTCCCCCACACACACACACACACACACTTGACAAGGCAAACACACATCTGGGAACAAAAGTGCTGAGAAAGGGGTACTGGGGAAAAAAGGTAGCCGGGGAAGTAGCCTGGCCCTCTACATTTCCCATACGAATTCCCTAGCAGCAGAGAAATGGTAATCCAGATTTCCAGATCCATGTTTCCCAATGAATGCTTAGTTTGGCCCTGATGCTGGGCACAACCACCAGGAATTTCTCACTTGCTGGGCTCATTTAAAAAATGAGTGGGATTTGTGCACAAGAATGGCTTTGCCTTTCACTAATTCACATTATGTATTGGGAACCACATAAACCTGGATCAGCACTCTGACATAATTCAACCTGACCAAATGCACTTACAGTGAACTGTGTTTAATAATGCTGTAGATTACAGGGGGGGGGAAGATGTCAGTATATATCGAGATCATATATAGTGGAAAGATATGTGGCAACTGCAAGCAGTGCCAGACAATTTACAAAGGAATAAAATCAAATACTAACCATGATATGTGTATAGAAAAACAAAATCATTAAACATGTCATATAGAATCTATAAACCAAGCTGTGGAATACATTAACATTAAAATAATCTCAGAATTCAATATTTTAATCTGCCAAAGAGGACTGCTTTATATCACAAAGATGTTCCTTACAATTTTTCAGATCATAGTAGTAGCTTTAATTCTATTATCCCACCTTTTTGCAGATATCACAAGATCTGAGGGTTGGACTCAATGGTCTTATAGGCCCCTTCCAACCCTACTATTCTATGTTTCTATGAAATCCAAAATAATTTCCATAGAACCCACTGCCATTGAAACTAATTGGGATTCAAAAGGATCTCTAATGGAATTAGGTACATGTATTACACTTAGGTTTCAATCCTTGGCACACTTACATATGAGTAAGTCCCACTGAATTCAATGGGACATACTCCCAAGTAAACAACATGCATAGGATCAGGCTGGTAGATCCATTGGAGTAATCAGCTATTGGGTTTGTTTGACAACCAACTTTATGTCTTAAAGTAATCAAGCCCTGTGTTTAATGATCCATATTGATGAATATGGCATAGCTGCACTTCAGAGCTTTAATTGTTAGGTGCTTCAGGGCACAATCCTATGCATGTTTAGATGGAAAAAAGTCCTACAATTCCCAGCATTCCCCAGCAAGGCGACTGTTGGGAGTTGTAGGATCTTTTTCTGTCTAAACATGCACAGGACTGTGTCCTCATTGAAGCACATATTTATTGGATGCTAGAGATGAGCATTATATTTGACAATCAGGACAGGAGAAGTCAGATCAGGACCAGGTCATGGAAGAAGTGGGGCTGTAACACTTTGCCCCTGCCATGATCCCAGTCAGAACTGCAGCCTCCATGTCTGCTACTGTAATAGGAGGAAAGCTCCCATTGGCACAAATGTCAGGAAAGGAAAGCGGATTGGCTTTTCCTAGGGACAAAGGGTTAAATCTAGATTTAGTCATATGGAGAGTAGGCCAATTGAAATCAGTAGGACTTAAATTAGACATAACTGATGTAACTGACATAACCTCATAATGAGCCTGACCTATATTAATCTCATAATGAGACCCAATACATATCTCTTTCTTCTAATCGATGATATGAACCCTAGTTGCAATGCCTGCAGTTTCTCTAGTTGCACTGCCTGCCTCCAGGGTCATAATGTTATCCTATTATTTTCTCTTCGTAGTAGGTTTTTCTACCTCTGTCTTATTTCCTGTGTGCCTGGTTCAAATGCTGATCAAATTCCAGCATATAAAGGTTTCCAAATGTTAATAAAAGTGCATATATAATAATTACATTTGCATTATTAATTTAGAACATTAATTATTTGTTAGCAGAAAGTTATGAATAATGAAGTGAGTTAAACAATAGATTATGGGAGCAACCCTATGCAGATAGGTGGCCGCCTCCGAACCCGGATGCAAACACCTATCCAATACACAGTGGGACAAGTGTGAAGGGGATCATCTCCTCGTGCTCCAGCCACCCTGCATTTGCGGCTAGATGGGCGATTTTGGCTGTCTAGCCGCGGGATGTCGGAGCATGAGGTGCGGAGACCAGACGACACATAGGAAGTGTCATATCAGCACTTCCAAACTCCCTGCCCCACCTCCAGGAACACCCCCTTTCCTCCTGCTCCACACTGCTCTTACAAGCACAAATCACGGGGACAAGCTGTGCCGCCTATGAGGCAGCGGGGGAGGGGATTGGGAGGGGGTTCTCCAGGAACCAAACTTGGAGCACAGGCTCCAAGGTCGGTTCCCAGAAACTGACCAATCCTATGGCCATCTAGCCACTGTCTAGCAGCCATAGGATTGCAACCGTTGTGTTTTTTCCAGACTGTGCCCTTCTCTAGAGGTATTTAATCACACTGGCAATGGTGAAAAATTATACCTCAATTCATTATTCAAATACAGCAGAGTTTGACTAGAGTATATTAAATTTTAAATGTATGGAAATGAATATGTTTCATATTCATGCTTGATTAACAGCTTCAGTCAGAGAGCAAGGTCTTGACCCTAACAAAACCCTTACTCATAAGCATCTCTTGTTCACCAAGTATTCCCAATAAAGCCAATGGCAGATTTATACGTATGTATGAATTCAGGAAGAACAATTCATCCAATGCCATAACCTTCTGCTTGAGCAGAATAGGGATCCTACTTTGCAAATATAATCCATCAGTTTAATATCAAATATTTATGTTTGAAATAAGAACTAATTTTAATGCATCTACAAAATTAATTTTGGTCCATCATGCTTCATGTTGCAGTAATTAAGACTGTAATCACAAGATTAAGAACTATCAAATTGGAAGTAGCCCATAATGAACTTTGGATGCACACATTTTATATATAAAGTTTGGGCAATATTCAGGTGATTAGATAGATAGATAGATAGATAGATAGATAGATAGATAGATAGATAGATAGATAGACAGATAGAGTTTCCAAATGAAGTGAAAGAAATTCAGAATGATATGAATTGACTCATCCTGTCTGAACAAGCATGCCAAGCTGTGACCGGATTCTTGGGATTCCCATGCCTAAAGTGCGAAAAGATCCACGCCTAAATGCTTCCAACACTCAGGGTGAAGACAGACATAATATTTTAAGAGTGTTGGTTGTTGTTTAACAGTGAGTGCTCTCACTGCCCTCCTAATAAATGCACATGTTTAGTGTTCTTGGCGTGGTCTGGGGAGGAAATGATTCTGCAGATTTTCAGTGTGGCTCAATTTGAACTGAAGGTGGATGTGCTGGTCACCTACTGGTTAGTGCTCACATGACATCACCAACAATCATACATATTCTCTGGAGCAATTTTACATTAAAAAGGCATGTCATTTTATTTGGAGCAGTGGAGGATGAATGTATAGAACAATAAATACATATGTACTACTTCGAAAGGTGACAGACCACGTAATGCACAAGAGGTGGGGAAAGAGCAAGACTGAAGGCTGATACACCTCATTGGCATGGGAAGAAAATCCCCAGTCCAGCATTCAGCTTGATGGAATGTATTTCTGTAGCACAAGCTGCAAGCTGGCATCATAGAATGGATGAAGAGCTTGCTATGGCTGTTGTCCTAAGAATGCTATAGCTGTCTTCATCCTAAGATTT
This sequence comes from Heloderma suspectum, assembly GCF_057233095.1. Classification (NCBI taxonomy): domain Eukaryota; kingdom Metazoa; phylum Chordata; class Lepidosauria; order Squamata; family Helodermatidae; genus Heloderma; species Heloderma suspectum. The sequence goes on along the minus strand of NC_139460.1, from coordinate 52,050,278 downwards.
TCTTTACAAGATCAGTGTATAGGAATCACTTGCAGAGGCATCCCAAGTGTGAAAACTGTAGAACAGAATGTGGATTGGGCAAAACTGGAATGTTTATTGGCCTCATAGGGCATCAGGGCCAGCGCTACCATTAGGCAGAATGAGGCAGCCACCACAGGCAGATAATTTTAGGTATCATGGAAAAGGCATCAGCAAATTGTTACTTATTTAATGTATGATTGTTATATTTTTACTGCCAGGGAAGGGGAGGTGAGGGGAGGGGATTTTCTGTCTCAGGTGCCAAATAATTGGCTGGCCTTGGGTACTATGCACCTTGATTTGGGAGGGAGGGGAGGTTGCAAGCTATTTACTGCTTTGCCTTAGGCAGCACAATATTTTGGTCTTGCCCCGTAGAGCATATTCTCATGAGTTCTAACAAGATTAGTTTGAGTTTCTAGAGCTAAATGCCCTACACTAAATATAAAAGATTTATTTTTCCTAAAGTTTTAAGGAACTTCCCACTTTCTCTCCATGGTTACATAAAAGTATTTAGTTTTTAAAGAGTGGAAGTAATATAATATTCTATCTAACATATTTTAATGTGTTCTGCAGAACTCTGTGCTGTCAGATAGCAAAACTTACAAACAGGAAATTTGTTTAAATGTGATTGGAAATATTCTGCTATGATATTTATTCCTCTCTCATTATTACACTCGAAATCTAAAGCACTGACTTTTAAATCAACTGCATGTATTATAATTCGGGTCCAGGACATGAATAATAATCCAAAAAAGGGACTTGTAATTTACTAAAATGGTTCTTGAGAGATGGAAAGCTGATTTTTAAATCAGGCATTTGAATGGATTAATAAAAATTTTAATCAACACAAAAAGAACATTTGGAAGATTAGTGCTGCTGTTATAAATAAAAGTCAGTAAAAGTCTTTTATATCTCCTTTCTAATATTCCTGTTTACACAATAGAAGCTTACGCAATTACCTATATTCAAATCTGATTATCATGCCAATAAGAAGAAAATATGAGCTGACACAAGGAGATGTTCAAAATATTAGTCCTTGCAATGTCAAAGTAATGACAAAGAAATTATTAGTCTACAGAAATTGCTTATATTTTCTACATCAATAGTTTCCAGTTATATTGACACCATGAAATGGTCAAGGTGATGGAATAAGTCGCTCCTCATGGGATGGGAAATACCAATAGAAATGTTTGGACTGGCTTGGTTTCACTCATAATATAAAGCACAGTAATCAATGGCATAATTTGAACTATTTTTGGCTGCTTCTAGAGAGGTGGCTTTCTAGTGCTGCCCAATCATTGCTCTTCTCTTGTAAATTACAACCAGATTTGCAATGACTTTCCACACTTATCATGAGTATTGTGTTTTATCTTTGTGTATATCCCACTATGTTCTGACTGCACCAATGGGCGTGACATAATTTCTGTGTATAGGGCGATTGAAGCTCAGCACACATTCATTATAACCTTTGTAATGAGTACCATTGTGTCACCCCCATTTTTAATTTTTCAGTGTATATTTCATTTATTGCTGTAACAATTTCCAAACTAGGTTTTTTTAATAAAATACAAGTTTGGCTATAATGCTGTAAGGTTAATTTTTTAAAAGACCAGCACGCTTTTCTGGTCATCACCAAAATGCAGGTGGAAAGGTTTATTTTATTTTATTTTAGTTAGCATTATTGTGTTAGCTTTATCATATGCTAAAGTTAATATTATAGCATTATGGTATAACATTTTACCTCCCATTTTTAAAATGAAAAAGAGATACAGCACTAAAACAGCAAAATGTGATATTAATCTTAATGTTAATTTTATATTATTGTGTTATAGTGGTATAACATGATAACACAATGATGCTAATATGAAAATGAATTTAAACACCTTTCTGGTCACCAACATTTTGGCAGTGACCAGAAAGATTATTTAAAAAAAATTAAAATTTATTTATTGAATATTTATATTAAAACATTATGATGTTATAGCACTATACTCTTTTATTTAAAAAATAAAATGTTTTGTTTTCTTACTGGAAAACATTTTAATGATAATTAAAATATTGATTGGGGCAAAGCTGAGGTTATATAATGGAACCCACCACAAAGATTATTATGAATACACGCCCATTTGTGATGTGTTCGCTTTTCCAATACATCACTGCCCACATCAAAACCCTGCCAATTAAAATGATGGAAGAATAATACTAAAGACATCTACACCGATGGAAATTGTGCTCCTCTTCCATTTTTATGAAAAAAGTCAAATTTTCTGCAGTCTAAGAAAAGATGGAAGAAACACAGGAAAAATACAGGAGGATAATGATTGGATTTTGATGTCTTGTGGACGCATCATAAAAAGTGAATGAAGCATGGTGATTCCATATTTAACCCCTGGTGATGAAATAGCCTTTGTTAGAGCTCATGTGAGTACTCCTTAGTGGCAATTGCCCAATAAAATATTCTCTCTCCTCTTCTTGTTTCCCTGCTGTCTTAGACTGCAAGCTTCTTTAGAGCAAAGACTTGTATATATCGCTGTGTAAATCTCTAAGGCTGCAATCCTATGGACACTTTCCTGGGAGCAAGCCCCACTGAATACAATGGAACTTCTGAATAACATGCATAGGATTGCAATATAAGGCACCATGAACACTGATAGTGTAGCATGGTGTGGTGTATGTGTGCACGCGTGCATAGACACACACACCCCCCTTCCATGTGCTCTTGAAAGTCACTCCTGTACATTGTTCTTTTAAATAAAATATTAGGGTGAAGACAGCCATATAGCTGAATCCAGATGAACAGCACAATCCTGTGCATGTCTACTCAGAAGTAATTTCTATTCAGATCAATGCACCTTATTCCCAGGTAGATGTGTGGAGAAATGCAGCCTTAGCTGAACTTAATCCCCATTGAAATTGGGACGGCCAAGTAACTTATAGTCTGTATCTGAATCATCATTCCCTCTGCTTTCAATAGGCAGGCATGAGTGCTGTTGCTTATGTAGCCAAAATGGCACCACCCACACACAAGAGGGAGGTGACAGGTCAGCGGGCTTGTAGGGATCCCACATTCTGCAGAAATACAGAATACAAAAAATATATATTTAGAAAAAAATCCCTGACGGGGAATCCGCAAAACAGCCCTAAACAGAACTAAGTATGCTCATTGGGCGTGGAATGCTGACTGACTTTGGGGGATGAGAGGGGAGGGGAAATGGGATGGCTGCAATTCTAAACAAGGAGCATTTCACACTGCACCATGTTGTTGCAGCTCCCATTTGTAGCATTCTAAAGGCAGTGACAGTGGGTCCTTTGGCAAAGAAAATGTTGCTGTATTTGAGAAACTTCTACTGCTTTGTACTTACATTGTAAAGGAGCAAGTTCAAAGTGCTAATAAATGTGCCATTGTTCTCTCTTACAGATATAGCGGCTGATGACCTAAAATAGATTTAGAAAGCAAAAATTATTGATGGGATCATTTCTGTTGTTCTTACAATTTCATATTTCACTGCTGTTTGTTGTTAAATCAGTTTTTGAGCCTCACAATAAAAAAGTCTTTTTTTTCTTTCTTTTGGTTAAAAACTGCTATAAACAGAAATTTATAGTAGAAGCTCTGACAAAGCCTTGAAGAAATGGCCATTGCTAAAACAATGGATCAGGCAAATAATTAGCAAAGAAGAAAACTGAGAACAACAAAAAGAAAGACTAACTTTCCATGGTGAACAGTAGCTGTTTGTAGAAATAATATTTGCTTGTGCAACATATCCTAATACATTGTTATGCAAAAATAATTCCATTTAAAGTAAAATATGTCTATATGCAACTCTTACTCTGCCATTAACAGGAATTTTGGAAGCAAGTTTCATCATAAAAGCAAACACCAAATCCTTGGAATCACTTTGCCTCATTCTCTCTTCTTTCTTTCTGTCTGTCTGTCTGTCTGTCTGTCTGTCTACCTTTGCTTTGCATTATTCTCCATGTCAATACCCTTTCCTTTGTCATCCTCACTTTCATCCATCTCAGATTTGATGTCGCTTTTATGTACAGAGGAGGAAACAGCAAGCATACATGCATTTGGTTTACGTGGGAATCTAAAGTGTCCACACAGCACATCCAATCCCCTTTCCTCCAAATCCCAGAGCAGCTTCATCATAAGAATAAATAATCATAAAGAATAAATAAAACACAAGGACCTTTTCATGCATCAAGCAACAATAATTTCTTTAAACATAAATGTGATACTCATACTTACGAAGCAAGTTGTGTATTGTTGACTAGGTATTCCAAAGGATAGCTACAACTAAATTTATACAGAAGTCCTGGTAAATAGCTGATGATCGTTGGTGGATCTGGAGTGTCTATATATCCTGAAACATTACCTATCTGGACTGTAGATATATTGCCATATGCATTGATTCCTGGAACGGACGTAACCTATTTGGATAAAGTAAGAAAACAGAAATTACAGACAGGCAAAGCCTATAATGAAAGATAATCTTTAAATTAATGTAGATAGGGATATTAAAGTTTCAAAGCCATCCTTGTATCCAGAGATAAATTCTACGCTGCACCACAGACTCCAACATATGAAGAGCCATGCTGGATGAGACCAAGGGTCCATCTAGTCCAGCATTCTGTTCACACAGTGCCCAACCAGCTGTGTCAACCAGGAACCCACAAGCAGGGCATGAGCATGACAGCACCCTCCCACCCATGTTCCCCAGCAACTGGTGTACATAGGCTCACTGTCTCTGGTACTGGAGGTAGCACATAGCCATCAGGACTCTAATTTTCCCAGCAATTCCACACCATTTCCCTGCTGCCTCCATGTGTTGAAGCTTTTCTTTGCAACCATGAGGGATACAAATGGAAGCAATAGATACCTACAGTTTCGGGCAAAGGCATCACATTCTATTCCTCATTGCATAATCCTGGTCTAATCAATCAACTGCTCAGCCTAAAGCTGAGCTGAATATCCCCAACACACTTTTCAAAAGTTGCAGGGGGGATATATGGTGACTTTGGGGGAAAACATGAATTCTAAGAATGTTCTGGGGTTGTGGTGTTACCTTTAACTACAAGGTAGCTGAGGGTTCTTCCTTCCTTCCTTCTGTCTGTCCATCCTTCCATTACCATAATGAGGGAAACCATTCCCTTGCCCCAAGAACGCCCTTGGGAACAACACTACATCATGACACAATATTGTTCCCAGGGAAACTATGTCCCAGAAATGTGGTAGGGCTGCTTAGAGAGCATCCAAGCCACCACTTAAAGAAGTGGCAAGACTTTTTTTTTTAAAGGAAGGAAGAAAGGAACAAAGATCCCTGGTCACCTAAATTTAAAGACCATCACCATCTGAAGATTTGCAGAATTTGCCCTTCCCCAATGATCAATCCAATTTTCATAGGACATTCCCCCCCCCCGCAAAAAAAAAAAAAAAAAAAAAAAACCTTACAAAATCACTGGACTGAATACTTCAGCACAGCACTATATTAAACCAAATGCCCTCCCTTCCCTGTAAGATGTCTTCATGAGCAGCACTGCAATTGATAACAAGCATGGAAGAGAGGGAAGCTTCATCTATTAGCCTGTACTATCAACTTTCACTCACCCCCTCCCATTTTAACAGGCACTATCCACCAGGCAGGCACATGTCCTCCTATAACTGAAAGAAGATGGGCTCTGTGTATTTTGGGTTAATCTGGAGTTTGCATTGGGGAGAGGATGAATGATTATCATTCTCCTGTTTGATGGCCACACTATGTTTCATGTTAGCCATATCCTTAAATACAATGCTTAGGACTAGGCATGCCTCTTTCTTAACAAGAAGCAGCTGTGGAAAGCTAATTCAGATTGGGAGCTTAGAACAGAGGAGGGGGCTTAACCCTTTTTCCCTCCAGTGTTTTCCCACTCAAAGTCCTTCTCAAACTGTATTTGCCTCCAAAACAGTTAACTTCATGAAGAGTAAGAACATCAGACAAAGAGTTCAGACATCTAGGTCTTGCCAGGATTAGGGGAAACTAGGTAAGAGACAGAGATGTCTACATGCACTCACAGTGGGGTGAACTACAAGACCATTGGGAACTGGCAGAGGGAAATAGGGCAGGGGAGGAATACCACCATCTTGGAGTAAGGAGCTTTGTTGCATCGTTTGCCTTTCAGAGACCGTGAACTGTATGCACCTCCTTAATTAAAATTGTTGGGAAAGTTTCTAGCACACACCCAAAGCCCTGGAAACCATATGTTGAAATGAATGACTAACGTTGGGATTTTATAGACCCCATTATCATATGTAAACAGAAGAATTACTGGCACAGGAAAGTTTACCTGGGGAAATTCAGAGTTTAATTTCAGAGTCTGAAATTGCAACGTGTAACTGTCTTTATGGAATTTTAAAGCAAATAAACAATGAATGTAAATTTTGATAGCTGTTTCCTTTGAAATAACAGGGTTGTATCCAATGGTGGCTTTGCCTTACAGGAGAGTGCTTCTGCTCATGGAAATCAAGGCACCCCATTTTCAAACAACAGAGGTTGTTGCATTGAACTGCACACAACAGTAAATAATCCAAGAACATTAACATTAACAGTTTGATTAATATATCAAGAATAAGCATTTGTTTGCTTAAGAATTTTTATGTCACCCTTTAGTAGGGATGTACAGACTTTGTGAAATACGTTCCATCTGCATTTCATGGATTGTTGGGTGCTTTTCATTTCATCATCCATTCATTGATGGAATCAGATTCTTCCCAATTTCCTGAATTTGTGCAAATTCGCATTTGTGCAAATTTGCACTTGCAAAAATGTGTAAAAAAAACCTGGTCTGCAAGTCTGCAGAATCCACGCAACTCAGGAAAAGCTGGTCCACTGTGGAATCCATGGGTTGGATTCATAGAAATTCAAATCCATTTGATTCTGTTGTGGATTTCTTTGACATCCCTACCCTTCAGTTGTATTCTGGATTTGTTGCTGACAGTGGAAACATAGGTGGCAGGAGTAGCCATGAATGCCTTACCAACTTCAGTTTTATTTATTGTATTTATTTTAAATATTTATGTGCTGCCCTTCAGGGCAGAAGCCCTCCCAAGGTGGCTTACAGCAATAAATTATATAAAAACAGTTAAAATATTAGAAGTGATAAAAACATAAAAACAATAAAAACAACAATAAAAGCCAGTAATAAAACGAGCAACAATGTTAACAGCAGTAACAGCAACAATAGCAGACATATCAAGAGAAGGCCAAGGTAAAATAATATCTTTTCAAGGCCTTCTTAAAAGTCTGCAATGACAGAGAATGGCAGACCTCCGATAGAAGCTTGTTCCAAAGGTGTGGTGCCACTGCAGAGAAGGTATTTCAGCTGCAGCTCTAACTAGAGAAAGCAAAGCAGACCTAGCTTTAGTTATTATTTCCTGCCTAAACCCATATGTGTGAATTTACCACAAGTGTAAAGCCAATACTGAGAAGCAAAACACACCCACAAAAAAGGGGAGGGGAAGAGGTATTGCCTAAGTGACTTAGGAGAGTGGGCATTGCCCAGAACCCCCTTTCTTATTGGCAATGATGGGGAGGGTGGGATGTATTCATATATTTATACATACAAAAGAGTGGTCCCTAACACAGCATCTCAGAAGAAGTGTGGCATAAGAAACATATGACCCCAGAGTGGCCACAAGAAACATATGACCCCAGAGTGGCCACAATCCTCTACAGAGAGTAATGATCAAGAACTGGGTGAGCTGTTAATCAAAATTAAAGCCTTGGAACAACGGAAAGCTGAGAAAATGGCAGCTCCAAGAAAAGGCTGGAGTAGAAGAAAAGGGATCACATTGGATAATGGAGTTAAAAATGTTAGAACTTTGATTGATCTTACACTTTAGATCAAGGCACTCAAGGAACAGGAAGATGGGGTTGTCCCTGGGATGTCCAAATCCAGCCAACCTCCAAGGAACCCTGGCACAGAAACCATTCTTGGAGTGTCCACATGTGAGGGTGAATGAACTGCTGGACTGGGGTCCAATGAGGCTCAGGTTCTCATATTAGCAACAGCTTGGGGGTTCTATGGCACCACTAGGGACCCTGAGATCCAGCTGATTCAACATTCTCTAATCAATAGTTCCTGGGGAATGGGGGCTCGGGGTATAGGTCCAATATGTGCTAAGGCTCTCTCTCTCTCTCTCTCTCTCTCTCTCTCTCTCTGTTAAACCCAGGGCTCACATATAGTTGGTCAACATTGGGTACAAAAGGAGGACCAGCTGGCCCCACAGCATACACACATTTCCAAGCACATAAAAATGGGAGACTTCCCATATGGGGAAAGGTCTTTGCCACTGGGTGATTACCTTATCCCAACCACAAAATAGAAAATAGGGCAAGAATACATTGTTTTCACCCTTCTGTTCCATCATGAGTCCAAAAATAAAGATAATAGGAGTTAGGGAACATGAAAAGATAAGATAAGGGGACAATTGGGAAAACTGGCTGTCAGGCTGTACAATGTATATGGGGGTGATTCTTCAGCTACATGCATGGCAGGGGACAGCAATGCTTAATACCTTTCTATCATTCACAAGGCATTCACAGGATATATGGTGTCAACGTGACTCAGACACGACGAGATATTCAGAATGACGGTATCCCTTAATCCAGCATTGTTATGGGGCACCACTCAGCAGGAATCATGTTTGCTGTGTATGACACCAGCACACAAGATGGCTGGTGATGCTTGAGAGAGTGGACACATGTTATTACACTCCCCTGCAGGTTTAGCCTCTGGCCCTCCTGAAGGTTGTGGGGGGGTAATTCAACTCCACCTACTCTGGGTTTTAAATCTCTGAACCAGTGTTCCCAATGGTCCTGTCAATTTAGGCACAAATACTTTAGAGGAGGGGGGCGGTCTTTTCACAGCATGCTCCAGGGGGAGATTCCACAAAGGTGCCCGGAAAGATCAAGGAATTAGCACACACACAAAAATTAGAGACGGGGTGTTTGCCTTATGGCTGGAAAAATCAAATAGCCCAGTTATAATAGAAATTCTGGGGAAAATATTGATGGATTATCCCAAAAGAGATGCCACAATATATTTCAAAAAAGGATGTTGTTGAGGGATTTAGGGTACAATTTGAAAGTCCAAGAAAGCATAAGATCTCAGGCATTTTAAAATCAGTTGAGGATCTTCAGGACATAGTCTGTTAAAACTGGCCAAAGAGATAAGGAAGGATATGGTCTCTGGCCCCATTTGACATCCCCCACCCTTGCCTAATTGGTAGATATTCTGAAAAGGCACAGGACCAGTTAAGCAACTTGAAGACCCCTGCTACTCTTTCTCTTTATGGTTCTTTGACTTTAAACCACACTTGCACTGGACAGCCCACCAAACAGAGGACACCTTCAAATAGAGGACTGTCCTCAGCCAGATCCTCAAGCTAGAAGACTTTTCTCTGTAAAATAGGACACCTAGCCACCTTAGGGTGGCTTCCTCAGACTGCTCTATCAAGGCCACAAGGCTAGAAGAAATAGGGACAGGACCTCCAATTGAGGCCTGCATGCTCACCCATACAAAACTGCAAGGCCCGGGGGGAGGGGGGAGGTTGAGGTAGGCAGTCCTTCCTCAGCACATTAGTGTGAGGGCCATTAGGGTACACGGGTAGGAGAAAGACTATCCATAGGCCCTGAGCCAGGAGAGCTTGTCCAAAAAGGCTGGAGAAATTGCACAAAATTTCCTCTACCTCAATCCAATAGAATACTTACACTAGAGGGAGAGAGTTCTGGTTACATTAGGTTTTAACCACTGAAGATCTGTAGATAATTAATAAAGTTGCTACTCAATCGACACCCAAAATTCCAGAGTCTCAGTATTTCAGGTGGATACCAAAAAGGAATTTCATATATTCACGGTGCCCAATTCATTGCTGCGCTACATCCAGCATTGGAAAAGGGAACGCTGTAAGCTTGGAAATCTTCAAGGCAACAAGTACAGAATACAGCATATAATCTAGTTGTCTGCTGCAGTAGTTGGTGTCATTTTTTTTTAATGCCAAGAAGCTGACTTTAGAAAAGGATAAGCTACTGGCACCCATAGTTGTACATATCACAGGGTGCAACTAGGTGTTGCTAGAGACATGTGACAGCCACCAAAAAGTCCCACACTACTTCTTCTTTCTCCTCTTCCCATGGTAACATGTACTAAACCAAATGCATGATGTGATACCATCATATTCCAAGTATCCCTCACCATGCTCCATTTCAGTGGATGCCAATTGTGGGGGGAAAGGAAACTCAGAGCACAATGATATGCTGGGTGATACACAATATTGAGAGAGAGAGAGAGAGAGAGAGAGAGAGAGAGAGAAGAGACATGGGGCTGCTTTTTCAACAGCAGCCATTCGTCTCACATAAAGTCTTCTTCCTCCTTTAGAAATGATGACGAGCGCCTCATTATTACAAAAGGTTAGTGTAGTATGAAAAAGCAAGCCTGCCTTTTCCTGCTGCCTCTTTCTTTTACCTTTAGAACTGCAGGCTTCTGAGTTGAGTCAAACTGCATTCAGCCCTGCAAAAGTCAGACTCTTCACAACTGGCTTAGATGAAAAACATCTGCAGCTGTGAGCAGCAGGAGAAGGCAAAGAGGTGGGGTAGAGGAGTGTTGCTTCCAGCTCGATAAATGGCCAAATGGGCCCTTTGCCAGGAGGATAGTAGGTGGGAGAAGGAATGAAACTACAGAGGGCACTACCAAGAGAAGCAGCAGCAACCCATATGCAGAGCTGAAGGAGCAATGAAGGCAGAACAATGAAGCAGAGTTGCCTGTTCAGGGATTCCTCCCTGGTGTAGTCCATTCCCTCTCGAGGTCCAGGTAGGGCTGGACCTCAGGGCTGAAGTCCAGGGCCCTGCAACCCTGGGGGTTCCAAAAAGGGATGTTGAGGATGCCTGACTGGGTCCAGGATTCCATCACACACACACACCCCGGAGTGTGCCTGCCCTCGTTTGCCCCCGCTCACATTCTCCGAGACTCACCCCAACCCATCCGGCAAGTGCCAGCCATTTTGCTCCCTTTTTTTTTTTTTACAAAAAAAGGGAACTTTAAAAAATCTGCATACTTAAATATGTGCAGTTTGGAGCTGGGAAAGCTTAATATGTACAATATTAGATTCATTATGCCTCTAATATTGTTCACATTAGGCTTTCCCATCCCCAAACTGCACATATTTAAATACGCTCATTTTTAAGCTCCCTTTTTCTCATAAAAAAGGGGGGAAACGGTGGGCGCTCGCTGGATGGGCCCAGGGTGAATGCGGGCGACTCATGGGGCTCATGAGGGCTTGAGCGTCAGGGCGAGCGGGGGCGACGCTTCAGCAGCCACCTGGAGAACCTGGGCTGGGGTGGGTTCACACATCCCTACTCCCAAATGACCACCCAGAGAGCAGCAAGTAATGAGGGCAGTGGCAAGGAGGACAGCATCTGGGCTGGCAAACTCAATTTTATTTCTGTAGACATGATGGTGCTGTGATTTAAGTGAGTTTAAAATGTGAAACTGCACATGCTCAGAGTATTTTTAATCAGGGTTGGCAAATGGTTTTGTTTTCTTGCCTCTAACATAGAAGCAGTTACAAAGCATGGAATGGCAAGTGGGGAGCAGGGGAGAGGAAATGTTAAACATGTGCTTCACAACTGTTGTAATACACATGGCTGTCTAAAACAGGGGGGATAAGACCATTAAGTCCAGGGTCTAGAATTCTCTAGCTGCACCACTATCCTGAACACCTCCTTCAAGTCCCGATTACAGACAGAGAGAGTGGGGGATTTCAGTCTAGCCTATTTGGAAAGATGGTGAAGAAAGCATGTCTTCTTTTGTGTGTTACTGTTTCTTTTTTCTTTCCTTTAAGGGGGTAGCATATGCCTCAGTGGGAATTTCCAAGTAGCACCAGAAAGAGTGAAGCGGCTGGGCCAAAGCCGAAAGGACACTCAGCTGTGGATGTGTCTGGTGGTGAAAAGAAAATCTGATTCTGTAAAGAACAATATTGTTTAGGAACCTGGCTGGAATGTAAGATCAATGAATCAAGATAAACTGGAGGTGGTCAAACATGAGATGGCAAGATTGAACATCGACATCTTGGGAATCAGCGAACTAAAATGGACAAGCATGGGCAAATTTAATTCAGGTGACCATCATATCTACTACTGTGGGCAAGAATCCCTTAGAAGAAATGGAGTAGCACTTATAGTCAACAAAAGCGTGGGAAAAGCAGTACTGGGGTACAATCTCAAAAACGATAGAATGATCTCAGTACGAATCCAAGGCAAACCATTCAACATCACAGTAATTCAAGTCTACGCCCCAACCACTGAGGCTGAAGAAGCTGAGGTTGATTGGTTCTATGAAGACCTACAACACCTTCTAGAACTAACACCAAAAAAAGATGTCCTTTTCATCATAGGGGATTGGAATGCTAAAGTAGGAAGTCAAGAAATCACCGGGATAACAGGCAAGCATGGCCTTGGTGTACAAAATGAAGCAGGACAAAGGCTAATAGAGTTTTGCCAAGAGAACACGCTGATCATAGCAAACACGCTTTTCCAACAGCACAAGAGGTGACTCTACACATGGACATCACCAGATGGTCAATATCGAAATCAGATTGATTATGTCCTTTGCAGCCAAAGATGGAGAAGCTCTATACAGTTAGTAAAAACAAGACCTGGAGCTGACTGTGGCTCAGATCATGAGCTGCTTCTTGCAAAATTTCGGCTGAAATTGAAGAACATAGGGAAAACCACTAAAACATTCAGGTATGACCTAAATCATATCCCTTATGAATATACAGTGGAGGTGAGGAATAGATTTCAGGGATTAGACCTGATAGACAGAGTGCCTGAGGAACGATGGACGGAGATCCATATCATTGTTCAGGAGGCAGCAACTCAATCCATCCCAAAGAAAAAGAAATGCAAGAAAGCAAAGTGGCTGTCTGATGAGGCTTTACAAGTAGGTGAGGAAAGAAGGGAAGCAAAAAGCAAGGGAGAAAGGGGAAGATATATCCAACTGAATGCAGATTTTCAGAGAACAGCAAGGAGAGACAAGAAGGCCTTCTTAAATGAACAATGCAAAGAAATCGAGGAAAAGAATGGGAAAGACTAGAGATCTTTTCAAGAAAATCGGAGATCTCAAGGGAACGTTTTGTAAAAAGACGGGCATGATAAAGGACAAAGAAGGCAGGGACCTAACAGAAGCAGAGGAGATTAAGAAGAGGTGGAAAGAATACACAGAAGAACTATACAGGAAAGATCTTAATGTCCCTGATATAGGAGTGCACGAAAGCCACTTACCTGGTCTCGCAGCTTTTCGCGGTGGGGGCTATTTCACGCAATAGCGTTGCCCTTATTTTCGCCGTAGTCTACGTAATCTTTACGTAGACTACAGTGACCAAATAAGGAACGCGAATGGCGGCTCCCTATGGGGGCCGCCATTAGCTGTACGCGCTTTTTTTTTTTTTTTAAGTCACCCGTGATAGGCTACGTGACGATTTACGTAGCCTATCACGGCTGACTTTGCAAATCTAGCTGTGATAGGCTACGTTAATCGTCACGTAGCCTATCACGGGGGTGTTGTTGTCGTTTTTTACTTTTATTGGAATGGCAGCGGCAGCCGGTCGAAAGATCGGCTGCCGCCCCGCCCCTGACGAAGACCCGACGAACCGCCACCGGGACCCGCCGCCGGGAAGGACATTCGGGAAAGGTAAGTCCCGTCCCGGGGGGGGTGCGGGGGGTGGGGAGTGCAGAGAATTTCTCCCCGAAACTTCTTCGGGGGGCCGAACACGTTGGCGCTCGGCCCCTCGAAGTTTCGGGGAGAAATTCTCCGCCAACCCTATCCTGATAGCCATGATAGTATGGTCACTGAACTTGAGCCGAACATCCTAGAGAGTGAAGTCAAGCAGGGATGTCAGAGTATTCCGCCACGGAACTCGGTGAGGCCAAATGCCAGTGCATTCACACCCCCCCCGAAAACTGTCGCGGAACAGCCTGCCACCCCCCCACCCCCCTGCGGCTCCCCCCTGGGACAAGACTTACCTAGGGCGGATGTTCCGGGCGACGGTGGCTCCAGCAGCGGCGGCGGCAGCTGGCCTTCCAACCGGCTGCCGCCGCCACCATTTGCAGTCTTGTCATTTTGTTTTTTTGGTTTTTTTACAGAGACGTCATAGGCTACGTAAAGACTTACATAGTCTATCACATCCTGGTTAAAAAAAAAAAAGCGCGTACGCAAATGGCGGCGGCCTACGACCATTTGCGTACACGTTTTGTTTTTGTTTTTTTTTACCCAGAGCCCACTGCGGCCGGAAATCCGGCTGCAGATGGCTCTGGCCTGGCTGGGCCTGGCCGGCTGCTCCGCAGAGCCACCATGGAGCACAGCCGGCCATCAAGGATTCTGGGGGGGAGGACCAGATCGCCTCCCCCCCATCGAGGATTCCGGGGGGAGGGATGGAACACCTCCCCCACACACCATGAACAGAATCTGCGAAAAGGTAAGTGACTTTCGTACATCCCTAATGTCAAGTGGGCCTTAGGAAGCATTACTAACAACAAAGCTAGCGGAGATGACAATATTCCAGCTTGCTAAAGTGTGGACTGGGAGTCAGGAGACCTGGGTTCTAGTCACTACTCAGCCATGGAAGCTCACTGGGTGACTTTGGGTCAATCACAGACTCTCAGCCCAACCTACCTCACAGGGTTGTTGTTGTGAGGACAAAATGGAGAGGAGGAAGATTATGTACGCCGCCTTGGGCTCCTTAAATGAGGAAAAAAGGCAGGAAATAAATAAATAAATAAATGACAGTATTCCAGCTGAGCCATTTAAAATCCTAAAAGATGATGCTGTTAAAGTGCTGCACTCAATATGCCAACAAATTTGGAACACTCAGCAGTGGCCACAAGACTGGAAAAGGTCAGTTTACATTCCAATTCCAAAGAAGGGCAATGCCAAAGAGTGTTCAAACTACCGTACAATTGCACTCATTTCACATGCCAGCAAAGTTATGCTCAAAATCCTACAAGCTAGGCTTCAGCAATATGTGAACTGAGTACTACTGGAAGTACAAGCTGGGTTTTGAAGAGGTAGAGGAACTAGAGATCAAATCGCCAACATTCGCTGCATCATGGAGAAAACGAGAGAATTCCAGAAAAACATCGATTTCTTCTTCATTGACTACGCTAAAGCCTTTGATTGTGTAGATCACAACAAACTGTAGCAAATTCTGAAAGAGATGGGAGTACCAGACCACCTTACCTGTCTCCTGAGAAACGTGTATATTGTCGTCCTGCTTATTTAACTTATATGCAGAGTACATCATGAGAAACGCCAGGTTGGATGAATCACAGGTCAGAATTAAGATTGCCAGGAGAATTAGCAACAACCTCAGATATGCAGACAATACCACACTAATGGCAGAAAGTGAAGAGGATCTAAAGAGCCTTTTGTTGAGAGTGAAAGTGGAGAGTAAGGGTGTACGAAACCCCGCTTACCTGGCTCTGCCGAGTTCCGCAGGTGGGGGGAGGCAATCTGTTCCTCCCCCCCCGGAATCCTGCCTGGCCAGCTCCACTCCATGGCCAGGCCATGGAACCACCGGCCAGGCCAACCCGCAGCGGGGCCTCCAGCCACTGCCAGGCTGATGCGGACGCAAATGGCGTCCTGTGATAGGCTACGTAAATATTTACATAGCCTATCACAGCTAAAACGGGAATGCAAATGGCGTAGGGGACGCCATTTGTATCCCTGCTTTAGCCGTGATAGGCTACGTAAATATATACGTAGCCTATCATGGGGCCGGCATAGGGACGCAAATGGCGGCCACTACGATTGCCACCATTTGCGGCCGCAGCAGCCCAGCAGCAGCCGGAGCCGCCTCTGGAGCCAAAGCTGCAGCTGGAGCCACAGCCAGGTAGGCTCCATTTCGCGAGGCTTTCTTGAGGTGGAGGGGTGGGGGATCCATTCTGCCACGGATTTTGAGGGCCGAATGTGCTGGCATTTGGCCTCACCGAGATCCATGGCAGAATTCTCCGCCATGCCTAGTGGAGAGTGCAAAAGCTGGTCTGAAACTCAACATTAAAAAAACGAAGATCATGGCATCTGGCCCCATCACTTCCTGGCATATAGAAGGGGAAGAAATGGAAGCAGTGACAGATTTTATTTTCTTGGGCTCCAAGATCACCGCAGATGGTGACTGTAGCCATGAAATTAAAAGATGCTTGCTCCTTGGGAGGAAAGCTATGGCAAACCTAGACAGCATAGTAAGAAGCAGAGACATCACCTTGCCGACAAAGGTCCTTATAATCAAAGCTATGGTTTTCCCAGTAGCAACGTATGGCTTTGAGAGCTGGACTATAAGGAAGGCTGAGCGCCAAAGAATTGATGCTTTCGAACTGTGGTGCTGGAGAAGACTCTTACGAGTCCCCTGGACTGCAAGGAGGTCAAATCAGTCCAGCCTAAAGGAAATCAACCCTGAGTGCTCATTGGAAGGACAGATACTGAAGCTGAAGCTCAAATATTTTGGCCACCTAACACAAAGAGAAAACTCTCTGGGAAAGACCCTGATGCTGGGAAAGATTGAAGGCAAAAGGAGAAGGGGACGGCAGAGGATGAGATGGCTACTAGACAGCATCACCAATGCAATGAATATGAACTTGAGCACACTCCAGGAGAGAGCGGGGGACAGGAAGGCCTGGTGTGCTATGGTCCATGGGGTCACGAAGAGTTGGACACAACTTAACGACTGAACAACAACAATATGCCTCAGTGCTGTTAAAGTGTCTTATCACTTACTTATAAATACACTGAAAGCAAAGTACTTTGCTATGTTCATTCTCTCTCTCTCTCTCTCTCTCTCTGGGCCTATTCACACAAGCAGAGGGAGAGGGTGGTTAGGGTAACTATGGAGGAGATGTTAGCATAGCCACGACATGTGCGCCCATCACAAGACCAGGAACCATGTGGTGCTGCATGGTTCTGCTACACACACACACACCCCATAGTTACCTGGCCATCTTTCCAGTGTGGTTACGGAGCATTCTGTCGTCGTCTACAGTGCGAATGGGCACCTGCCGGCTGCTTCAGCATCCAAAATGGCCACACAACTATAGAAAAGTCTGCACCAGCCAGAGCATCGCCCACAATGGCAGATGGTCTAGATGGCAGACTATGGTTGCAGCCTGGAAGTTCTCTGGAGCCCGTTTTAACCACCAAAGAGTCTGCCAGATGACACGGTAAGCCAGCCTGGGGCCCTTAACCCTTTTGCGGTGGGGTGATTAGCAGGGGTGGCTTACTACCCACAGAGAACATTTTCTCCCCCCCCCCCATGACATGCTAAGCCATCGAAATTAACCCAAAAAAGCCCAACCATCATAGCTTAGCATTACACATGAACAGGCCTCTCTCTCTCTCTCTCTGTGGGACAGGCAGAGTTCCTAGCACAAAACTTGTAGCAGTTATAGTAAACATACTGGCATATTTACAACCTGATCCTAAACATGTTTACTCAGAAGTAACTCTCATTGGCTCAGGAACTTACGTTCCTAGCAAGTATGCTTAGCATTGCAGTAATTTATCAACATTCAAAATGACGTTCTTTCTTAAACTAAAAGCATTCATATTTTTAAATCATACACCTCCATTGTGCAGTATGTGGCATTTCACACAATATCAGTTGTTTTACAGCTATGTGAAGCCTCGAAAGAATTTTATCTTACCATCAAAGAGTTTCCACAGGTTTCCAAAGTGCTGAGATTGATGATGAATATGACCACTGCAGGAAATGTGTTGTTGTTTATAAATCCTCTGCAGTGGGAGTCCCCGTGTTTCCCATTTAATGCCAAATCAGTTTCAGAATAACCAGAAAAAAGGACAGTGCAAAAATTAATCTTCATAGTAATTGCCTGTACTCCACAGTAGACACTGATATCTCTTTCTGCTGCAACACAAAGAGGGAGAACAGATTGAAAAGATTGCAGTTATTTGTTTGTTTATGTTTGAACTGCAAGAATAAACTTAATACAAAAACAATTTACAAACACAAACAAATCAATACAATACCACATAGAAACCAAATTAAGAATGACAATAGTTCACACTTAAACAAATGGATCTCCTTTGACAGAGTTTCATAAGTTGGGGCCACAACTGAAAAGGCTGTGCTCTGCACCCTAAATGACCTCACCATTTTAAGGGAAAGAACCTAAAGCAGAGTAAACCTTAACTGAGGAGCACCATGTGGAGAATATGTCCCTTCATAGATGTTACAATAGCAATGAGATAAAAATGATACACCTTACCCAACCTGCCTTGTGGCTTTGTCCATGCTTTACCAGTTTCGTACACCCTTCAGTTGGTGGGCAAGAACACACATACTTTCCGACTCATGCCCCATTCTAAAGATCCATGCATTTAAGGCAGCATTATATGAATAAAGGTTATAGAACTGTAATAAAATACCTGACTTCACTAAATTGTGCATTTAAAGGTTTCAAACAACCTCAAATGATGCAGGATATAAACTGAGACAATGTTGCAAGAGATCATAATGCAGTTTTTACACAAAAATCTGCCTTTAAAAACAATATTTGATGGTGGACCACATTTTGCTCAGCATATAATGCACAATTTAGATGAATAAGCATTCAGAGCACCTAATCCATTTGGTTCTGAAAGTGTGCATACTACATAGCAGCTACTAATAGGAATTTAAAGTTTCAGTCAGCATGATCAAATAGGCTAAAGGCGATGGAAAGCTCTCTGGTAACATCACCTTGGAGGAACAACAACAATGGTAAGCACAGTATCAGGGACTTTTACTGAAGAACGTAATAAAAAAACAAATCAGCAAATGCCATAAAACCGTGGTATCCATGGTACCCCCATATTCATACCTTCATTGTGACCATATTTACTTGGGAGTACATCCCAGTGATTATACCTGAATTTACTTCTACAAAGTGCACTTAGCTGCTGCAGGAAAATACAACTGAAAGTATCAGGAGGATACTCAGGGTTCCTTAATTTAGGAAGAAGATGCGCCTGGGAGGATATGACATTTCTAAAATCATCGGGTAGGATCCAACTGTGCCCCAGCACCAGCACTGCTGTTGGGCTAGTGTAAACCAATTCCTCCATGACATATCTAGCATTTGCTAGGGCAACGGCAAAATGCCATTTTCCCCCATTGCTGTCAGGAGGTCGCCCCTGCTGCTTTCTGAGATCCTCAGGTAGCCAGAATCAACACGCAGACAATAGGGCTCTTTTCCAAGGCTTTATTTCCATTCAACCTAATGACGCTTACAGATGCTAATTGCTTGATCCTATGAGTGAGACTTAAGAGAGCTGCCTACTCAGGGGTTCTAGCCTTAGGAATCAGTTGATCTCCATTTGGAGGGGAAGGCGGGAAACCTCTGAACTTATGGGCTAGGAGGAGGGAGTCCACCCCTTTCCCGTGGAGCATCGGGGCGCCACTGTTGCGCCTCCTCTCAGCGCCTGCTATCTCCTGCTTGATGCTGCACCAGCGCCTAGTGACCAGAAACTGCTGTTGCACCTCCCTCTCCCTGCCAGGGTCACTATCACTCTCAGGAATGTGTACCGGGAGGGGCTCTCCCCCTGGCTGCGCCTCTGAACAGCGCACGAGTTCCTCTCCCGTGGTTTCTATCTTTTCCTCAGAATCAGAACTGCTTTGGGGTTCTCTGGGCTCCGATCCAACCCTGACAATTGCCCTGGCAAGGGCCAGTTACATTGCGCAAGCATTGGTTTACACTAGCACAGCGCCATGAGCGCTCCTGCTGTGTCAACAGTTGGATCCCACCCATTAGTGTTATGGAGAGACTGAATACTTAAAAACTTTAAAGCATGGCACCACTTCATGTATATAATTACATATCTCAATAATACAACATGGAGACCAATGATGGTTCCCTTCTAAAAACAGGCCTAAGAACATGGTGCTGCTTCTCAGACTCTCAGCCGGGGCCAGCTTCACCCATAGCTGAGGAGAGGACTGCTGGGTAGCTCCTTTGTCCAGTCCACTCAATGATTTGCCCATTCTCTAGTTCAGTTTCATGGAACGTCTCCTTTGTAAAAGTTAACAACGTTGTGGCCCGAGTTCAATCCAGGTATGTGTGTCTTACCGCTTATTCCAGATATGGACACAAATCAAGGGGGCTCACACAGGGGAGGCACTCTGTTTGTATTTCCACTTTCGTTGGGGCAAAGGGTTATGCCCATACTGGCACCAAGAGTTCCAGATATTCTATTGATTGGGCACAACATTCAGCGTTCAGCCATTTCTCATATAGATTTTGCTTCACATGCGGACCAAGTCTCTTGACTTTGACCCATTTAACAGGTGAGATAACACTGAATTGCAGGTTGCTTTGGTAACCTTAGAGTTTCCAAGCAATTTGTCATGTGGTACAGATGGCTTCCAGTAAGAAGATAAAACATTAATGCCCTATCAAGCATGCAGAGTTATCTTGACAGTTCTCTGTGATACCACCATTGTTCACAGGTGTACAATTAATGAATAACAAGGGTTTGAACCAATGTTTTTCAAATATGTATTTTCACTACAGTATGATAAAAAAAGAAGTTTCACGGGCTTTCCTCCCCCCCCCCCCTCCCCCAAGACTTTAAAAGCAAGGCTGGAGCTGCAGCTTGAGAGAACTGCTTCCAGGGAAGGCACTGTTCCACCCAAGGCGTTTTTTTCCTCATCTGCACTGCCCATCCCCCTGCCTGGGAAACCTTATAAAGAGGCCTGGATTACTCCAGCTCTACTCTGGCATTTCTGCTGATGGGTTTTTGCTTTTGGATATGTAGGAGGTGTGTTCGGGCTGCAGGGTTTTTAGCTGTTTTAAACAGCTGTTGTGATATTTCTGCTTTAAACTTGTATTTAGTGTATTGTTTGAATATTGTATTTGTATATTTTTGTGAGCCGCTTTGGGGGCCTTTTGGCTGAAAGGCGGCATAGAAATAAAGTATAACATAACACCACACACACCGAGGAGGAGGAGGAGGAGGCGGCGGCAGTGAAGGAAACAGTGGATGGAAAGATGTTGTATAGAAAACTTGGAGATATTTATGGCTCCAGTCATAAACAGAATGCATCATAATCAAGTGCAAGCCATAGCAACTTTCAGCCCCTGTAAGATGGGGTAAATATTGTTGAACATAGTGGAGCTTTCGTTAATTCTTCACACTTCGTAATTATTCTTTGTGCTCCACTGCATGGATCATTAATTTAAATAATGGAGAATTTATTATATCTTCTTAATGATTTAGTGCTCTTAAAGTGCTGGAAAAGTGTTAGTTATTGCCACTAAGACTGCCAGGATGAATTGTTATGCTATATTTTCGACAACATGAGGTAACTAGAATGTCTAATGCAAATGTACTACTATTTCTACATGTTACAAGGAATGGCAATTGTCTCTACATCAGCTTAATGATGGTTTTTAGGGAGGGGATACTATATCAGTCCAAGAATCCATTCTTACAATAGGATAAGAACAGGAACAACAACTCAGAGGCACAGCACATACGTATTTTCATGCAGAAGCTCCTAGGCACATTCTGTGGCACCTCCAGTTCAAAGGGTAAGGTAGCAATAGGACTGGGAAAGAGGACCTGGAGAGCCACTGCCGGTCAGAGAGTAGACACTTCTAGCTAAACTGGCAAATGGTCTAATACAGCCTAGGCAGCTTCCAGTGTTCTTATGTAATCACTGTATTTAATTGCAAGCACACATGTCCCAGTACAATGAATTGCAATATTAGCTCTGTAAACACATTTGATCTATGTACACATGGTGATGAGGATCAGGATTGTGCCCATTTGCCCTGCCCCCAACGTCCATGCATTCAGGGTGCCATCGGGCCAGAAGCCCATGTGTCCGCATCTCAAAGTGCATAGGTCCTGTATACATAATGTGTATTCTTCATTTTTGCAGAGCACTAATTACATTACTAGTATCATATCACACTGGAGTGTATGATCTGTATCCTGCAGACAGGATCTCAAATGCATGGGAGTCAGGGGCAGGACCAGCAGGCCCAATCCCAATCCCCCCTCTACACATACATTCTCTATACAGTTTGATGATGAGCACAGGGCTATTCAGTTTAAGTTATAATTTTCACAAGATACGTAGCATGAGTGTCATAATAACATAAGAGCTATGGTGGACCAGAGACCTATCTAGTCCAGCAACCTGTTCCCACAGCAGCCACCCAGATGGCTATGGGAAACCCCTAAGCAGGACATATAGCACCCCCCACTCCTGTTCCCCAGCAGCTGGTTAAATGTTTGCTCTGAGTTTTAACATTTTGTTGTCATTTTATTTGTTGTTACTTTTGCTTATTTGTTTTATTAGCTGTTTTAAAGCAGTTGATTTCAATTTGTAAGACACCTTGAAAATCTTTTTTTTTAACAAGGTGGGTTTCAAACAACCTTACATGAAGAAAATAATCTTGTATGGCTAAAAAACAGAAAATATTTTTTGCAAGATATGGTGGGTTGCCATCCTACTTTGTGAGAAATCTTTCTCGAGACCATTTTATTTATCACATGAATATTAAGTGGAATATTTCATAGTGATTTTTACCACAAAAAGGCAGCCTTCCCAACCTGGTGCCCTCCAGAGGTGCTGAACTTCAACTCCCAGCTTCCCTAGCCAGCATGGAAGAAGGCTTGGAAAAGCATCTCCTGGAATATTATGATCTAAGGCAGCTTTCCTCAATCTGCACCAGGGGAGGTTGGGGAAAAGAGGGAATGTTTCCAAATGTAGTGGACTCCAACTCCTGGCTGGGGATACTGGGAATTGTAGTCCAACACAGCTGGAGGGCTTCAGCTTGTTGAAAGGCTGATATAAGGGGAAGAACTATTTAGGCTGGGAGAATATCAAGATGAATCCCAGTTGAGGGAATATGGTTCAAGAGACTGGAAGCTTGGAAGACAGATTGTTGAGGGACAAAAAGCTGATGGGAGGACCCGCCTCACAGGCCCATAGTACTGCAGTCACAGGATGGGATACATCCTGTGGGAAGGGTTGCAGAGAGGTGAAGGCTGAATTTCACAGATTCAATCAAAGTAGCCAACCGAAACTTCAACTCCTGCTCTACAGTTGTGTACATAAATAACCCAGAGGTTGCCTAATGCCGTTTTCCTCTTCTCTGATCTTCATAATTCAAAGGTTACAGCCATATGGAAGGGATAGTCCATAAGTGTTTGGAAATCCCCAAGCACACTGAGTGCCACTATTGCTAATTTGATGATAAAAATTTAATCACCAGTATTATTATCCCTTTTTATTGAATCAATAAAGTTGCAGGAGCACGTTTGAGCTATATTTTTGTGATTCATTAAATCACCAGCAGAAATGTTAAGTGAAGTCTAGAATCAGCATTCTTTTTACCGTCTTGGGTGCATAATCCAGAATGTAACCCATGGTGGCAAACAAGTTGCTGGGGTTGACAATTAGCATAACCACCAATTCCCTCCAAAATAAAGATGTGGAATTACCCCTAGGTAATAAATGCTATTTTTGGAAGACGGTTTCAGAACAGAAGCAACCTTGAAGGCCAATAAAAATAAGCATGAAAAAAGTGCACCAAAAAAAGTATATCTCCAGGCACTCAGGCAGTGGTATCCAATGTAAATTATGCTGCACTAGCATAAACTATTCTAGCACAATCCCAATAGTGTTAACTGGTGTGCCGATCTCCCTGGGAAATCAGCATGCCAGATAACACTATTGGCATTGTGCTCAAGTAGTTTACACTAGCACAATGTAATTACATTGGCTTTTGCGCCCCGTTGGAAATTACCCACTGTGTTGAATTTTTAAGTGGATAATGTGCCCTTAAAATTATCACAACAATAATGTCCAGTGACCAGTTCTATATTTAATCACAGAGCTGGTGTCAGGGTATCTAATATCTGTGGTATATGTTTAAAACAAAACAGTCATAAATCAATGCCAGAACCAAAACTGCTACTATTAGTGGATGTAATTATATACACAATGCAAAATTGTGTGTAACCTTCACAAATATTCACATTTTATTTATTGAAGTAAATGTAAGTAGCTCTGACTAGAGCATGCACATATATGGCATGGGGAAAAAAGCTTTCACCTGACATAGCCTACTTCTCCATGGAGATCCTTTTTATACACTCAGCAAAATCTTTAACTTCTAGCATGCACACGCAACATAGAATCATAGAATAGTAGAATAGTAGGGTTGGAAGGGGCCTACAAGGCCATCGAGTCCAACCCCCTGCTCAATGCAGGAATCCAAGTCAGAGCATCCCTGACAAATGGCTGTCCAGCCTCGTCTTGAAGGCCTCCAGTGTGGGAGAGCCCACCACCTCCCCAGGTAATTGGTTCCATTGTTGTATTGCTCTTACAGTCAGGAAGTTTTTCCTGATGTTCAGCCGGAATCTGGCTTCCTGTAACTTGAGCCCATTATTCCGTGTCCTGCACTCTGGGATGATCAAGAAGAGATCCTGGCCTTCTTCTCTGTGACAACCTTTCAAGTACTTGAAGAGTGCTATCAGATCTCCCCTCAGTCTTCTCTTCTCAAGGCTAAACATGCCCAGTTCTTTCAGTCTCTCTTCATAGGGCTTTGTTTCCAGTCCCCTGATCATCTTTGTTGCCCTCCTCTGAACCCTCTCCAGTTTGTCTGCATCCTTCTTAAAGTGTGGTGCCCAGAACTGGACACAGTACTCCAGATGAGGCCTAACCAGTGCTGAGTAGAGGGGAACAATCTCAACAGAGGGGAACATTCTCAATAAACATCTTAAAAAGCATGTGAAAATGTTGTATTTCTAATTGTGCTTTATAACTGATTCACAGACATACCCTCTCTCTTTCTGCTACCACTTCTAGAAATAGCAAATGAGTAATATTTATTACAAAAGAAAATAAGGTTCTACATGGTTAGGGGATTAAATGTTAACTTCTGAGGTGCAAGCCATAAATGTGAGAAAAGTTGCACATGTTTCCAGGGGCAGCTAGGAATGTACCGTACCTGTGAATTTACTGGGTGGGTGGGTGTAAAGGCAGAAGAAAAGAAAGAGAAAACATCTGTCACTCTATAAGAGTCAATAGATATTATATATAGGTAAGGATACAGCCAAAATTAAGCACATTTAAGTCCCATTGATTTAATTAAGCAAGACAAGCAATGGAACTTACAGGTGTTTTACTCTGACTAGATAGTGTCCATAATTTCAAATACTTGTGGATAGTATCCAATTGGACACTAGCAGTACATAAATTATGTTGCGCTAGCATAAGGGACCTCTAGCACAACACCAATAGCATTAGCTACCATGAAATGTTTTCTAGAGAATCCCATTATGCCAAATTATGCTACTGGCATTGCTCTAGAGGTCCCTTGTGCCCACACAATGTAATTTATATCAGCACTAGTGTCTGATTGGATACTGCCCTTTATTTAATGTGGATCAAGTATACATATTCTTTTCCAACACTGTAAATACACTCACTATCTTTAATATATTAGTAACAAGTAATGCCTGTCATTATGATGGGTCAAACAGGGCTGGTATAAAGGGGATTAGACAAGTTCATTGTGCATCAGGCTATTGATGGCTACTACATCATGATGGCTATATAGTACCTCCAGGATCAGAGATAGAATGACTACCAATTGCTGGGGGTTTGTTACCCTCACATTCTGCTGGTGGGCTTCCCAAAGCATCTGGTTGGCCACTGGGAGAAACAAAACACTGGACTAGAGAGTCCTTTGGTGAGATCCAGCAGGGCCCTCCCTGTACTTCAAAGGCATGTGTGTGTGTGCAGAGTACAAATAAATACTGCAATCCCCAGCAGAGTTCCTGTCAGTGGAGGGGGCTTGGCATCCAGTATCATAGGAGTGAATCCTATCATTACCTTAAATCAGAGGGATGGACTCAAATGATGTAAATGGGAGTGAAGTCCCAATTGGGACCTTTGTCCCTTCCAGTTTCTTGGAAGGAAGCACATTTTTCTCCTCAACCAAAGGAGTTCTCTTATTTTATTGAAAACTTTCCTATCCCTCCATTCTACATAATTGTTCAAGGCAACATACCAAATAAACAAACTCCAATAAAATCCAATAAAACATATTCTCAATAGCATCAGGGAAACTAGCAGCAGAAAAATTAATGAAATCTGCAGCATTCAGGAAAAGGCTAGGGAGAACAGAATAGGCTTTGCTTGGCTGCAAAAGGACAAAAGTGACAATGTCAATAAGAACTCTCAGGAGAGGGCATTCAAAAGATGGAGCACCACCACTGAAAAGAAAAAGCCCTATCGCCAGTTGCCACTCACCTAAATCTCTGAAGGTGGGTGGGAGCAGGGCAGCCCTACTACTGGACAAAGTGAGGCAATCACTTATGCAGCACTTCCTCCTGGGGGCAGGAAAGTGGTCTACCCTGACCCCCCAAAGCTAGCCAACCATCCTCAGGTTTAAAGTGTTGAAGTAAGATTCAATTGAAAATCTGGTTGGCTTTTGTATGTAGAAGGGGGGAGGGGACAGAGTGCCATCTTTCCTTCGCCTCAGGCAGAACATTTTCTTGGGCCAAACACAGGGTCCCCAGAACAGGGCCACCAATGATGAAAGGAAATCCTTCTTCTCACCGCACATAGTTAAACTATGGAATTTATTACCACAAGATGTAGTGATGGCCATCAATTTTGATAGCTTTAAAAGGAAAATGGACAAATTCCAGGAGGAAAAGGCTACCAATGGCTACTAGTCCTATGGCTTCATGCGGCCTCCAGTATCAGAACAGTATGCCTATGTACACCATTTGCTGGGGAACATGGGCAGGAGGGTGCTGTTGCACTCATGTCCTGCTTGCGGGTTTCCCTGGGCAGCTGGTTGGCCACTGTGTGAACAGAATGCTGGACTAGATGGACCTTGGTCTGATCCAGCAGGGCTCTTTTTATGTTCTTATGATGGCCTGAATGACTAGACAGGTTCTTCTGGGAGAATATGA
This sequence comes from Heloderma suspectum, assembly GCF_057233095.1. Classification (NCBI taxonomy): domain Eukaryota; kingdom Metazoa; phylum Chordata; class Lepidosauria; order Squamata; family Helodermatidae; genus Heloderma; species Heloderma suspectum. The sequence continues at coordinate 52,023,233 of NC_139460.1, read as the reverse complement.
TACTTCAAATACCCTATTTCCAAGCCATTTAAAGATAACCCAGCACTTTGAATTGTGCTTAGAGAAACATGTTGGGAATCAGTACAGATTTTTTTTTAATATACATCAAGTATGGTAACAACCTCACTGCTGTATATTGGACCAGCTGAAGTTTCTGTACACTTTTTAAAGGCAGCCTCATGTGCAATGCATCACAATAGTGTTGATACAGGAACACATGGCAAGATCAGCCTCATCCAGGCAAGGATGCAACTGGTGCAGCAACCACAGCTGCCAACTGCAGGCCATTTACTTTTACTCATAGAGCTCAGTGGGAGCCACCGATGATCAAACATGCTCCTCTCTACAGAGATCCACCCCACCGCATATATAATCTGTCACCAGTTTATATTTCTTGCTTGATAAAAGCCCTGCTCAGGTGTTCTTAATGTGGGTAGACTCTACACGCAAGGAACAAGAGCGGGGTTGAGCATGATAACACTGCCTCCTCTGTCCCCATGCTTATCACTGTCCACGTGTTGAGGATGGCTGTCTGCAGCATCTCTAACCATGGAAATTCTATGCACAATTTAGAATCCAGATTTCCCAGGGTTCTAAACTGCTCAGAGAGCCTCCTTGGAGAAAGGCTTCCCATGGCATGTGTGTTGGGTAACAAGGAGGATAATGAGACGGGTAATTGAGGGGGTGGAGCTAGCATGCTCATCCCCAGTCTGCCCACACTACCAGGAAGTACAGGAAATATTCTTCAGGAAGCAATTCCACATAGCACTACATTCTACTGCAATGCTATTCTCTATATTCAGTCAAGAAATGAAAGTTGGTTTCACTTCACCATCATTTCACCATAGTCCAAATCAGCAAAATAGACTAGAAGGAACAATATCATTTAATGTCAAGTTCTTTGGCCAAAACAAAATGTATCCCACAAGGCAGCCAAACTGAGAACTTCTCTCACATATCCCACCCTTTATTTTTTTTATTTATTTATTGCATTTGTACCCAGCCTTTTTTCCTCTTGCAAGGAACCCAAGGTGGCTTACATTATCCTCCTCCTCTCCATTTTATCCTCACAACAACAACCCTGTGAGGTGGGTTGGGCTGAGAGTCTGTGGCTGGCCCAAAGTCACCCAGTGAGCTTCCATGGCCGAGTGGGGACTAGAACCCGGATCTCCCAGCTCTCAGTCCAACACTCTAGCCACTACACTACGCTGGCTCTCTATGAAATTAATCTCTTTATGAAATTAAGCTCTCCTGGTGCCTACGTTGTACTCTTTCTGGCACCAGGTGAAGACCTTCTGATTTTCCCAGCCATTTTAGTCTTTCAGTTTCTGTTGTTTTAAATCTGTATTTTCAGTCTTTGCATTGCTACTAGGTTTTATGTTGTTTTTGTTTTTCTTTCCTTGTATACTGTAGTTTTGAACTTTTATATTGTATCATGTTGTATTTTATTGTTTAAATTGTTGTGAACAGCCCAGAGAGCTTCTGCTTTGGGGTGGTAGAAATGTAATAAATAAATAAACTTGTGGGCAATCAAGCAGAATGCAGCCCACCAGCCATGTATCATACTACCATTCTTTGTTTTTGCAATCCCAGGCTGGCTGAGGAGTTTTGAACGGTTGGCTTGGTGGCTCACAAATTGTAAAGGCTGCCTTTAGAGAGGAAGCATATAGGGATCAAATACCATGCTCGTGGCTCTGTCAATCACTCCTAGCTTTATAATATTTTGACGGGCATCAATACGACATCTTAAGTAATAGCCATTGATGGCCTTAACTTTCACAAATTTGTTACAGAGCTGCTAAAGGCCAAAGTAGAAATGACAACATTTATGCAATTAGCAATTGCATTAATGGTTTCATAAAGAATAAATAAGCAGGCATGAGTGGTCTGACCCATATTGGAACCCTGGTGAGAGGTAGGGGCGGCTTTTTGACTTGCTGCAGTCCCAATCCATAGTGCGGGGTGGGGGGTGCCTGCCATTGACTAAAAAAAAATCCCTTTCATGCATTTGGTAATCGTGTGTGTACTTTAGCCCTAAGGAAAGATCTTCCTAGACCACTAGAAAGAAAGAAAAAATCATTTGAAAATATCACCAGCAATAATCGTGTCCATTTTTACAAAGTAAAAAATCTGAGCAAACTTTCTACAAATAATGAAACAATGCACTCAATTCACCTTTAACATGAGAAAGTGAAACTCTGCTGTTATTCATTGGAGCTGCACCTGCGTCTAGCAGGGCTGGTAGTCTTGTGCTACTTCAGAGGAAGTTCTCTCACCATTAGTCAGTTAATGAGGAGTTCTCTCCCAATGATTCATTTTACTTTAAAGCTTTGAAGTCTTTCCAAATGAGCATCCTTTGAAAACAAGATAACAAAGGGCTTATAATTAATATGTTGCAATTAGCACTTACCAGGAAACCTACTGTGTAGGTTGGCATCACAGTTGTATCCATTGAATTGTGCAGTCGCTGACAGCAACTTTATAGTCAGCAGGAGCAGCAACCATACTTGCTCCATCGCAAAACCTAGTAAAACATTAGGCAGTTATTCCGTGTCCCTCTTCACCGCATGTGACATGGTCACTGCAACTGTTTTGTGGTCAGATCAGATGTAAAATACAAGAATCCACAGCAAGGCTAGTAATCATGGCTTGATTTTAAAGCAGTCTATAAGTAAAATAATGTTATTATTTATTGATTATTAATGTTAAACCTGACTTTTTTTTCCTCTTGCAAGGAACCCAAGGCAGCTTACACCGTCATCTTCCTCTCCATTTTACCCTCCCAACAACCCTGTGAGGATGAGAGTCAATGACTGGCCCAAAACCCAGTTAGCTTCATGCTGTGCTTTGTACTCTGGTACTGCTTTAAACTTTCCAGATTCCCTACTGGATTCTTATGCTCAACCTACATGTCACGGATGTCCATATTGCTTTCCCACGGCTTAATTCCATGTTGGACTGTGGGCCCAAAATTCAGACAGCCTTCTACCCTGTGCCATACAAAAGGAATAATGCATTATTGCCTTTAATGACATGTTCTAATAGTACATTATAAGGAACAGGGCTTCCCAGTATTTGACTATTATGACAACGATTAATATTCTATAGTTAATATAGTTTTGTCCACATTAAAGTTGATCTGATTTAGGGACGATCGTGCTTTTGTTCAGTCTATTTCTTTTGAGGTAGCACACTAAAATGTCAGGATTCTCTAGCTGCAAACTATCATCCTTCTTTCTATATATTTCTGTCTGCTGTATATAAATGGATAAACTGTCACATTGGATAAATTGTCATGTCAGCAAGTCACCAAGCTCTTCAATTATGTGTTGCTTGCTCTTCAATTATGTTATGTTTGTGTATTCAGTTATCAAATAATATTGTAAGAACTATGTGTTGAGGTAGCTTTAATGGTCAAAATAATCTTTCATACAACTTTTTGCAATCTGATCAGAGGTGCTGAACCACTAATCAAACAACAAGCACTACATTTTGGATGACAAAATTTGTACCAGCACGTGTTGTTCTTTCTTCACTGAAGAACCTCCAGTTTCTTCAATAGTGTCGAAAATATATTAGAATGTGACAATAAAGTTGTGCAACTAGCTCAATTGTGCAACTAGCTATCTATCCTGCTTTTGAAAACATATCATATCCAAACAACCCAGTCAGAAATACCAATGTGGTATTTGGTATTTGACATGTATTTCTATTTTTAAATATAATGGGTTGGATCCATACTTAATCATGCTTAGAGCAGATCCACTGAAATAAATGAGACTTAAGTTAATCATGATTAACTTCTCCCATTGATTTTAGTGAGTCTATTCTAAGCATTTCTAAGCTTGGATCTAACCCAGAATGATTACATTACTGATACAATATAAATTTTAAAGAACTTGTAATATGTTAATAGAAATTAGTATTGTTAATAATTCTGTCTAGTATACTGATAAACTCAGTTTGCATTCTGCAAGCATAAACATATAGAGTTGCCAGTCCTAAGGCTAATCAAAGTCCCATAGTCCAGTATCTTCTTCAGTGATCTGAAAGTTACTCAGGGTATGTTGAGATGGGTTTTTTTAATGGCTGCTACATTTAACCCTCCCTCCCCATCCTTTTTAAAGATGTATTTGTTTTGTTTTAATGTGTGCTCTTCTTCAGGTGTCATCAGATGGTTATATATAAAGAGAGAGAGAGAGAGAGAGAGATCTGCTGTATAAATAGATAAACTGTCGCATTGGAAACTGTCGCAATTGTCATGTTCCTAATCAGCAAGTCAGCAAGCTCTTCAATTATGTGTTGCTTGCTCTACAATTATGTGTTGCTTGTGTGTTTAGTTATCAAATAATATTGGAAGAAATATGTGGTGAGGTAGCTTTAATGGCCAAATCTATCTATCTATCTATCTTTCTATCTATCTATCTATCTATCTATCTAGAGAGAGAGAGAGACAGAGACAGAGAGACAGACAGAGAGAGAGAGAGAGAGAGAGAGAGGTCACTTAAACTATTCTTATGACATTTCTGCTGTAGCTTGTATGAAGATACTTTTAAGTTTTAGTACAGTTCATGTTCTCAATGTCAAAAGTGAGAGGTACAAATCGATATTTTTCTAATATTTCAGGTGGGGAATATAAATCCTTTCTTACTGGAAAATGCTAATTTCCTCAACTGTTCTTGGGAAGAGACAGCCACGCTACAAATTCCATTAACCACAATTAAACTTCATTAGACTCTTTCAAGTATTAACAATTACAAAATACACATAAGACAACCAGAAACATTATGAGCAGTCGGCAGCATTTTTTCCTTTGAAACATTTTTAGAAGCATTATTAACTGATTAATAATTATTACATTTACCGCATTTAAGGATTCTACAGGAAACTTAGCAAGGCTGCAATCCTATACATCCTTACCTGGAAGTAAGCCCCTGTGAACTCAATTGAACTTCCTTCTGAGTGGGCATGTGTAGGAATGCATTGTAAATTAGGGAAAAGAATAGGGCTGTATCACTGCTATTCTACCTCTATTAGCTCATATATATATATATATATATATATATAATTAAATTCATTAATCGCCCATCTGGCTGGTCACCCAGCCACTCTGGGTGATGCACAGCATACAACAAAACAGTTTAAAACAATAAAATTCTACAATAAAAACTTTTTCTAAAATACCCTAACCCACCCCAAATGACTGCCTGAACAACCACGTTTTTAATGCGTGGCGGAAGCTCATTGAAGAGTGGTCTCAGTGGTCCACAAAAAAGTGGTCACAGGATTTTGTGTGATTTGTAAATTAAAGCAAGCAAATAGCTCATGGTCAACAGCCTACAGAAGGTCCCAGAGCAAAGTTGTGAATAGTCTCTCCCCCAGTAGTGGGAGAGATACTGTCTTTCTCCCAGAGCAGTCAATAGAAGACAGCTTCATATTATGTAATATTACCACTCTCCAGTCACTTGGGTTGATATAGATAACAGTAAATATCATTTTCTTTTAATTATTCCATATATGCTTTTGAAGTGAACAAAAGAATAAATACAAATCCTTCATAAATGGCTGAAGATAGTAGCAATTAGATCATACTGCAGACTTCCACTTTTAGCTTGAACATAAAGGCGGCATCACTTTATTGCTTCAGACCCAGTCCTGATCTCTTTTCTTCAGAAAAAAGAAATTACCTGAAAGGAATATACAATTTGGTTGCAGTATAATACAGCCTAATCTAATCCCCAAAAGTTATCTGCACCTTTCGGTGAAGAAGGCTTCTGATATTTCATTAAGTAAGCATACAAAATGTCATTAGTTGCCTAAGCCTTTAAATTCACTGTGTTCCCAGGTTTTTATTGAAAAGATGGCAGGGGAAGCCAAATTTTATGGTGAAATAGAAAAATGATTCCTTTATGGAATTCATTTATTTTGAATCTCCCTCAAGAATCATGTTGGACTTTGAAGCCTTACTGGAAGCAGTTTTTGAAATATGCCTTGTCTAGCCCAGAAGAAAAAGGGGAAAATGTGTCGTTCACATAATATATTATTTTATCAAGAGCAAAAATAAGGTAAGGCCTCTATGTCCACTTTAGTTATCCTCAGACAGGATGAAAATCTTCTTGGAATATATTTAACCACTAAAGTTCCTATGCCATCCTGAACTACATCAGTGGAACAAAGGGATTTAATTTCAAACTCATTTCTCACTAAAGAAGGCAGAGTCATTCTGAAAGTAACATAATAAATACAACTATGTCCAGTCACTTATATAATTTGAGACTATTTTTCCAATTCATCAACTAATGTCCTCCAGTTGCAATGGAATCCTGATAAGAAATCTCAGTCATCAAAAGTTCCTCATTTGACTCTCTCAGTGCATTGATTGTGGGAACTTGTTATACTGACATCATAAGCCATATTAGATTGTCAGTTCGCCTTGATGGAACCATTTGCAAAGTGTTGTATTAGATCTGCATCACCATCCCAAGATGATTCTTGTCCTAATGCCCTTCAATGCACAGCGAGATCAACAGCTATAATCCAGGATGAAAAATTAATTCTTTCTCTCACCCTGGAACTTTGACAGAAGTTTATTTCACCTTGTCCATAATCAACTCCCAACAGCTCTACTAGAGTTACCCATGAACCCACTTTTCCTGACAAAGGATATAAAGGAAACTTTGGAATATGTGCACATTCTTTGGTATTTACCAAAAATATCCTGGAACATTTTAACTGGCTTCCATGAAGGGCACTTACCCAAATCCACTGTACCTGTTGAGTCAGCTGTACTCCATGTATCCGGTACTGCTGGATGTAATCAAGTGTTTTACATCACCACCTAGCAGAACTTTTTCAGAAAATACTCCAATTCCTCAAATGGGGAAAGAGACATGCATTATGGATTTTTTTTTTTTTTTTAAGTATGCCTGGATTTTAGATGGGAAATTCTGCCAGGTCTCAAAATACTTAACAAGCCTGTTCATCACCAGACTGAAATCTGAGTAGGTTCTTTATGACTGCTTTTTTTCAGTTTGGTGTCCCCTTTTTTTAAAAAAAAATGGTGTGTGCTTTTGATCTCCAGCTTTCCAGGGTAGAAATATTTCAAGAGGTCCGTGTGGGGTGAGCAATCAATCTGAAGATATTATTCTGTCATCAGCTCATTGAGGGAAAATCTTGTCTGCTGAAAAAAAGAGGAAAAAGACAAGTATGGAGATCGCATCAGTCGCTCGCCTGCAAGGTTATCAGTGTCCTCTTGTGCTTTGTGAGAAATTGCTAACCCTTTCTCAGTTGTGACCACACTCAAAAACAGAGAGCAAGAAAAACATTTGATATTGAGATAAAATGTGATATGGGATGTCATCCTGAATGCAGTTGTCATCAAAATGATATTCACCAATGAGGTATCTCTATACATACAAAGCCAGCTGAGAACAATGGAAAAGAGCAAGCAGCTAGAAACTGAACCTTAATTTGGAATTTCTACTGCTGCACCTTTACACTCTCATCCCTTTTTAAAGTCTCTGTACTGACTTATTCTCTCCATTTTGATTTTAGACTAGGCCATGGATAGGGGGAGACAGGTGCAAAGAAAAAAATCTGAGAGGATGGCAAGCAAAATACCACTTATCTGTCGGGGGGAAGCCACACAACTGTGTCATAAATTTGGGGTTAAGGTCAAACATAACTTCTTAACTAATGGAACAAAAGTGGTGATTATAGAATCTCCTTGTTTAGGCATTTCCAGTTATTTTGTTTGCACTCAGAAAGTTTTCCACCTTCACTGAAGTCAATGGGAAATAAGCAGCTAACTCAGCCATCCTGTGGGGCTGGGGGGGGAGAATTTGTGGTGTAGGAACCACCTCTGTAGATCCAAAGCCTCTCTTGGTCCACCTTGGCATCACCCCCAGCCCCATCAGAACTGACAGCGCAGGAGATTTCCACCACTGCAATGAAGAGTCCTCTGTGGGCAGACTCCCTTCTCTGTTTGCAGACTCCATCTCCACCCATGGAGCTTGAGATCTGCAATACCGTATGGTGCCTGAGACACCCTCCCAGGGCCAAAGGACTGCACCTTTAAGTGTGTGCATGTTTGCAGTCTTCAGATGCAGTCTAACAAGGCACATGTGTGTATTTCCTGTGCATAGTTTTCTTGAGAATTTGTCCCCACAGCCACCCGCAAGCCACTCTCCAAACTTCTGAATAACAAGATACGGAATCAGAACATATCCATGTGAACCCCAAAGAAAAACAGCATGGACCCACTAGTGGCTACTTCCTTTCCAACAGCTCCAGTGTCCAATCCCCAAACCACTCTTTAAATGTGGGGTTGAGAAAAGTTTTGGGGTTCAGTGGATGCAGCTTCTGAAAAGGAAAATGATAGAGTGCAGGACACGGAATCATGGGCTCAAGTGACAGGAAGCCAGATTCCGGCTGAACATCAGGAGAAACATCCTGACTGTTAGAGCAATACGACAATGGAACCAATTCCCTAGGGAGGTGGCAGGCTCTCCCATGCTGGAGGCATTCAAGACGAGGCTGGACAGCCATCTGTCAGGGATGCTCTGACATGGATTCCTGCACTGAGCAGGGGGTTGGACTCGATGGCCTTGTAGGCCCCTTCCAACCCTACTATTCTATGATTCTATGATTCTATGATAGCAGCAAAACATCCTTGCAGTGCTAGCACAAAACCATGTTTCGTTAGGTTGTGCTGGTGTATGCACCACCCCACATGTTTATGTGCTGGTGCAGCAACTCTTACTTGCTGGAATGAATCTGCCCACAGATTCAAAAGAGAGAAAACAGGACAATTTAAAAAACCATTGAAATCAGGGGGAAAATCCAAACATTTTCATGTCTTTCATTCACTGGATCACTTTGACACAGTAAGAGCACCATAATATGGTAAATTACGGTGAACAATAATGAACTGAATTTACCTTATAAAATCCCCATTAACTTCTGGAGAGGCTTATATGAGTAAAAGACTAAGTAAAACCTAACTACTATCTCATGCGATCAGTAATTACACTGATTTCACTGAGCAGAGATATTGCCTAGTAATATAAAGTGGAAGAAACCAGAATGCAGAAGAATTATTCTCATTTTTAAGATCAGTTGGGCCAAGATCACTCTCTGCATGAAAGGAATCAGCAATAGAATTTTGCTTAAGCATCATAAACAAGTGTAGTTTGGGCACCTTTTACCCTTGAGTAGATTTACAATATGTGAATCTTCTGATTTTATGATGTCATTAGTACTCAAAAAAATCCTTGCCTTTTGGTCTTTAGTGGAGGTTATTAAAAACATAAAATCATTTTACAACACTACTTGCTGTCTCTCTCCATTAACACTGATGTGAAATGTGCCGCCTCATGGAGATCTCCAATGACATTTGGAGAGCTTTCCTCTCTGGCAGGAGCGCAGCATAACCCATCCAATATTATTTCAGTCTTCTATAAAACCACCAGCACAAAATACATGAGATATGCATCTATATCGTACTTGCTGGTGCACTGATAGCAGCAGAGATGCAGAGCAGTATGGGTACTGGGACTTGCCTCCACAAGGGAGAGTGGTCGCTCTTCCCCATGCGTGGACAAGTCTCAATGCCCCACAACCTCACTCCTATCTCCGATCTGATATCAGAGATAGCAACAGGGATGGGGGAGCATTGGTGCCTCCTGATGTCATCGGGCCTGTGGTGGGCCTGGTGGGACGCAACCTGGCCTACCACTAATAAACAGTTCTGCACCTCTGATCTAGGGGCTGTAGCTCAGTGTGACAGAGCACATGCCTGCACAAGGACTGAGATCTGTTGGAGGGGCCCTCCTCTGTGTCCCACCAGTGTGAGACATACACTATGGTGGGATGTGAGAGACAGCCTTCTCTGCTGTGGCAGCCCAGTTGTGGAATGCCCTCCCCTTGGAGGCCCAATTGGTGCAGATGTTGGTTTCATTTTGGCTCCAAGTTAAAACATGGCTTTTCACCAAAGCCTTTGCGGGCTAATGGAATTCCCTAAAGCTGCATACTGTTTTAACTGTTTTACTGTTTTAGATTTTGTTTAATTGGTAGTAGCTTGTTCAAGGATTTAAATATGGTTTTAGCTGTTTAAATTATTTATTGTTTTATACTGTTTAAATTTATTTTATCTGTATGCCGCCCTGAGATCTTAATGATATAGAGCAGGATACAAATGTTTTACATACATACATACATACATACATACATACATGTCTTGTATGCAGAACATCACAGAGTCAATACCTAACATGTCCAGGTAGGGCTGGGAAAGTCTCCTGCCTGAAAGCGTGGACAGCCACAGACAGTCAGTGTTGGCAATAGTGGGATAGATGGACCAAGGGTCTGACTCGATATAAGGCAGCTTCCGAAGTTCCTATCCTTCTTGAACCTTCCCTCCATCTCAATTTTTGTCCAACCTGAGTAAAGCAGTATTGTACCTGCCAACATGTAGGGATGTACGAAAGTCACTTACCTTTCCGCAGATAATGTTCATGGTGGGGGGGACACATTCCGTCCCTCCCCCCGGAATCCTCAACAGGGGGGGAGGTGATCCGGTCCTCCCCCCCGGAATCCTGCCTGGCCGGCTGTGCTCCGTGGCGGCTCCGCAGAGCAGCTGGCCAGGCCCAGGCCAGGGCCATCTGCAGCCGGATTTCCGGCCGCAGAGGGCTCTGGGTAAAAAAAAAAAAAAATTCGTACGCAAATGGCGGCGGCTATGGCTGCCGCCATTTGCATTCCTTATTTTTCACCGTCTTAGTCTACATAAATATTTACGTAGACTATAATGGAGAAAATAAAGGGGGGGAACGCAAATAGCGTAGTGGGCACTATTTGCGTCCCTTTTTGATTCGCCGTTTTAGCTTAGGTAAATATTTACGTAGGCTAAAACGGCGAATCAAAAAGGGACGCAAATAGCACCCACTACGCTATTTGCGTTCCCCTTTATTTTCACCATAATAGTCTATGTAAATATTTATGTAGACTAAGACGGTGAAAAATAAGGAATGCAAATGGGGGTGGCCATAGCAGCCGCCATTTGCGTTTACGTGCTTTGTTTTGTTTTTTTACCCAGACATGATAGGCTACGTAAGTCTTTATGTAGCCTATCATGTCTCTGTAAAAAAAAAAAAAAAAGACAAGACTGCAAATGGCGGCGGCAGCCAGTCGGAAGACCAGCCGCCGCAGCTGCCGCAGCCGCCGCCGCCGAAGCCACCACCAGAGCCGCTGCCGCCCAGAACATCCGCCCCAGGTAAGTCTCATCCCGGGGGGGCCAGGGTCAGCCCGTTCCGCCACAGATTTCAGGGGGATCCAAGATCCGTGGCGGAATTCTCTGACATCCCTACCAACATGCTTCCTTTTCCTGTTGAGGTGGAGGGGTTGTTTCTTTGGGGCAACTCAATGAAAAACTGGGGCAACTGTGGTCCAGTACATCTATTTTCTATCTGTCTGCATGTAGTGCCTATAATGAGAGAGGGCCAAACCAAATCTTTTATTTGTCTTCAATTTTAAATTTTTCTAAACAAGGCTCATCTTTTGGTTCTTTTAATGGGGAAATAATTACTGTTTTTAATTATTTTAGTTTATTTTTATGGAGCTAACCAGCTAGTTAGTACATTAGGCTTTAGCTAGCACCATCACAAGGGCTCAGAGCTGAAAAGAATGCTAAAACTACCAACCCACAAAACCAGGCATTGCTCATGACTTTCTCTGTCACTACCAGGGAAATTGAAATCATTATTCTCCATGTACAGTTGGCCTGATATCTCCATTGGTGACTAATCCTTTTAGACAAAATGAACAGATAATCAACACACACACACACACTTCACACAAAGTACCAAATAAGGATGTAATGCAAAGGTGGAACATGAAAATCACCATGGTTAAGTACTGAAATGGGGGGGGGGGAGGGAGAGAGAGAGAGAGAGAGAGAACTAGATGCAAAAGGAAACAAATTTTCAAAGGTCACAAATTTGAATTTGTGTCTTTTCCCGAAACACATGAATACCCAAATTCAGCTTGGGAATGCGTAATGGTCAATCTGTTGCATTGCTTGGAGCTTGTGAGATGTATATTTTTTAAAACAGAATTATCTTTATTCATGAGCATAGTCAGAGGGATTAGGTTTTCAAAGCAGCGGAAAGAGTCCCAAGTCCCTTTGCTCACTAAAATTCTTGTGAAACAATCTCAACTCTTTTGTCCCCAAACAGTGTAAGCTTGTTAGCTGCTTGCCTTTCCATTCTTCCTCTGTGGTCTTTATTTGTAGAGGAAGGACTTAGCTGTGTAAAATATTCGGCAGGGATGTGAGGAGGTGGGGGTAGGTCTTTTTAGGACAATTGCAAACAAGTTGTCCTAGGCAGAACAGATTGAAGTGTACAAGATGTCATGTATCACAAAAATAGGAAGCAAAAGACACAGACTTGACAAGTTTCTCAAAGATGCCTCATTACAAGTTGATTTACTCCTTACAGGCACACATTTTTCCTTCAGTTCACACACCCTGCCTGCTCTTTGAATGCTTATTACTGCACTTCATTTGATATCAGAAATTCTGATACCTGAAAGTGACTTTCCAAAAAACTTTATACATTATCAGTTTTTTAAAAAAACAAAATCTTATTTCAGTCTTTTCCCTTGACAATTTGGAATACCATTTATTGGTATTCACCACGTCATCTGGAATAAAATGCCTGGACTTTTTTCAAAGCAGACCATCAGTAAAAATATCTTTATGTTTTTCATATTCAGAACACATTGCTCAGGTAGACAGAAAATAAAGTAAAGCAATATTACTAATCTGTCTAAAAGAAAAACTTCACTCAACTGTTTACTGATGCTAAAGAGCCACTACCATTTTAACTGATGGAAGACTTCAGAAAACCAAAAATGTGATGTGTTGATAAAAGCCATCTCTGAAAATATAGCTTTGCCATGTTGCTTAAAAAAAACACAAGAAAGAGCTGGTTTGATAAGCTAGAGCACAGGCACCACTATCCAAAAGTGCTGTAGTCCCAACACACTTCAGTAAATAACAGCCTGATCCTAGAACATAGGGCATGCATGAGCCTGGCCAAATTAAAATACTTTTTAAAGTCGTATTGGCTTCAGTGGAAGAGTTAAAATATGCTCAGTCCTCTTCCATTAGAATTAATGGAACTTAAAGAGCCTTTCTACATGAAGCTTTTGTTGTATGCTCATGATTCCTCACTCACAGTAGTTCGTGGATCCTTTATATGACATCATATCCTCCAGGGCCTCTCCTACTCTTTGCAACCAATATCACAGTTTGTTTATTTGTTTCCTAATGAGGAAAGTCTGCTATTATTTAGAAAACATGTTATAAAGCCCCATGTAATTGCATAATTCTGCTATACCACAGTGCCATGTAGTGGTTGTATAATGAAACATACAGAAAGGTAGAGAAAGAAAAACCTCAGAAAAAAGTAGATATAAATAAAGGAGTTGATTTTAACCCTGCAAGCAGAAGCCTTGGTAAAGGTGAGGGATAAAGCCTCATGTAGAAAAGCCCAAAGTTGTCTGTGTTCATGAACACAGCCTTCTCCACCTTTCTAGGTACTTTTGTTTAGGAAGACCTTGTAACAGTCTCCAGTTGGGATGTCGAGGCATTGATGGTGATCTGGTAATGAAGTCAGAGTAGGATTGAGCATTTGACAGTCCAAATATTGTCCAAAAAAATGGTCAAGTATTTCTAAAGAATTTATGTTATCAGAATAATGAAGATAATAATTAACAGTGTGATATTTCTGCTAATTACCTAAAACAAATTAGACAACAGTTATTGTGAAACAAGAACATTAACTTTTTAAAACACTGGGTAGTATCATATTGGGCCTGTGTGCTCACAGAACCCACCACTCATGAAACAGGGCTCTGGCACTTCTAAAAAATAACCTGAAATGAGCTAAAATGTTCATTTCTGGAATCTGTCCTGATCCAGAAATGAGCTTTCTCATTCATTTCTGCTGTTATTTTTAGACATGCCAAAGCCCCATTGTGTAAGCAATGGGTCTCACAAATATAATGGAACCAGTGAATTATAGATTCATAAGGCTGAAAATGCCCTGACAAATCATCTCACTCTCTACTCTCTAAAGCAAAAGCAGATATACAATTACTTTTAACCATGTATTTATTGTTTCATTGTTTTATTGTATGCTATTCTGTGAATAGTTTTTGTCATGCTTTTTGTACACCATCCTGGCATTTGCAAAGATGAAGGGCAGTCTATAAATCAATCAATCAATCAATGGCCATGTCCAGCAATGTCATTCTGCTAATGTAAATTATGTTGCACTATTGTAAGGGACCTCTAGCTCAATGCCAATAGAGTTAGTTTGCATGGTGGGATTCTCTGGTGAATCCTGTTACACACGCCAATGCTGTTGGCATTGTGCTCGAGGTCCCTTATACTAGTGCAACATCATTTGTGTTAGTGGAATGACGTAGCTGGATGCTGCCCAATATAAATAAACAAATTCATCTACAAGAGTATGCCACAAACAGAGAACAGTAGCATAAATGTATTTCCCAATAGTTACCTTTTATTGTTGTTTTTATGATTTTATCACTTTTAATATTTTAACTGTTTTTATGTATTTTATAGCTGTAAATTGCCTTGGGAGGGCTTCTGCCCTAAAAGGCGGCCAAGAAATATTTTAAATAAATAAAAATAAATAAGGATACCTTCCGTCTGCACTTTCTTTCTCAGAAAAAAAAAAGAATGTCTCGCAGAGACATTTTTGTAGTTATAATCAGCCCAATGTAACCATTTCTTGTGGGGGCTTCAATGTGTCCATGGAGTTTCCTTGTGGATAAGAAACATAAGAAGGGACTAAATCCAAAATCACAGAGGAATGAGTATACAGACTAGGACCATCCACTGAAATGAATGGGGAAGCCCAGATGTATATGAATGCACCCAGAAGAGAGAAACCAGGATGGCCAGGGCTCTGGAAGCCAAGTCCTGCGAGGAAGAGCTGAAAGATAGGTTTAGCCTGGAGAACAGCATATTAAGGGGTGACATTAAAATGATCTTCAAATATCTGAAGGGCTGTCATGAAGAAGATGGAACCATTTTGGTCCCTGTTTCTCCAGAGGGCTGGACTACAATGAGTGGGTGGACACTGCAAGTCATTAGTGCAGGATCTATAATACAGGATGCATATCCACATCCCTGACAGATAGCTGTCACTCCAGACACTGGTTATATACCTTCCTATGAGTTCCATGTGCATATCAGAATGCATACAGCACTGTGAACCGAGGTGAATGCCTGTATTTTTGCCAGCAAATTCAAATGTTATGAGTCTCCCACATTTCAGAGAAACAAATGTCCTTGTCAAATAGGCTAGCACATTCTTTGTTATATTTTATATGGGTTTAGTGGACTGAGAAAGGATAACTTATACTTTTCAGTCAGTGCAAATCTTATATCTGGTTGGATTTTCCCCCCTCCCCTGATGGTTTCTCATTTATTAAGGGAAGCCTGATTCACTTTTTATTCACTCCCAAGAAAAACAAAATTCTACAACTGTCAAAACACAGGTGATCAGTTTTATTCTTATAAAAATGTACAGTACTGAAACCTTTGAACTTTTGTGGTGGTTTTTGTGTTCCAAATTTTGTTACAGACGGTGAGGAGACTCTCTGACTTGACAGAGTTCTTGACATTCTCAGCAGAAATAGAAACCATATAACAGGGGGGGGGGAAATGGAAACATATTTCTGAAGAAGAATCTAAGAATGACTTAGGGCACAATCCTATGCATGCTGGGGAATGCTGGGAGTTGTGGGACTTTTCTCTGTCTAAACATACATAGGACTGAGCCCTAAATCTCAGATATGCATCGCATGTAGAAATAACGACTATACGTGTGGGTGACAGGCTCATGGCAGCAAGCTCTGCCTCCAGATTTCAGAGCCTGAAAGGACTCTATGTACATACAATAGGCTCATTTTAGATGTTGAAATGGATGGTCATAGATTGGGGTGGATGGTCCAAATGGACGGTCGGTCATAGACTGTTGCTATTATTCTATCCCCTTTATACCACTCCTGTGTCTTCACTGGCCATGTCTCCCCCAAAGGCAGTATCTGATTGGTTCAAGTCACTGCAACTCAAAACATAAATCTTAAAAAAAAAAAAAAGATTTATTTTAAAATGGTATGCCACAGGGCCTGCAGGCTTGGCCAGCTGGCAGCCACACCCTTCGTTTTGGTAGTGGGGCCAGCCAAGCAGGCGAGGAGGAGGTGGATAAGGAGGAAAGGGAAGGCACTGCTGTCACCGCCATAAATAAATAAATAAATAAATAAGGAGGGGGAGAAATGGTAGAGCAAGCGGGGGCAGCAGTTGGGGCATGCAAGCAGGGGGCCCATCAACAGCTCTATGCTGAGGTCCCACTGCTGACCTCCAGTATCAGGGGCAGTATGCCTCTGTATGCCAGGTGCTGGTGAACAGGAGTGGGATGCTGCCGTTGCACTCGTGTCCTGGTTGCGGGCGTCCCATGGACATGTGGTTGGCCACTGTGGGAACAGAATGCTGGACTAAATAAGTCTTTGGTCTGATCCAGCCTGGCTCTTCTTATGTACACTACAGGCTCCTTCACACGGAGCTTTTATCCTGCGATTGAAATTGCTCCTTCACGGAGGTTTCCGGGATCTTTACATAATGCCGTGACCCTGCCATTACCCTCCAGGGCATCTCCTGCACTATAAAATTACCCCGTTGTGTTCTGCTTCAGTTTCCTCTGTGAAAAGAGTTAAAGCAGCAAAAAGAGGAGCGAGATCGATGAAAGATAATGGAAGACTCAGATAAGGGGAGAAGGGGGAGGGGGAAGGGGAAGGGGGTAGGGGAAAGGAAGTATATGAAAAAGGGAGTCATCATGACCCTGCATTTAAAACGGAAGCAGAAAGCTCTGTTTTAAATGCAGGATTTTAGGCTGGTGTAGAGATGCCCTACATCACTTAAGATTAGTATTTTATTCATATTCAATAACATACTATGGATTCCCAACTCCTCCATCCCAAAGACTTAAAAATAAGGAGAAAAAGATCCTTTAACAACTCTTCCATTGCTCTGATTTGTGATCTGAGCAGAAATCAGTAAGCAGGGTTGGCTAAATCCCAGACGCCTGATCCTCCAAATTCTTTTTTAAAAAATGGTGCTAGCATTGAGGAATCTTTTTGCTTGTTTGCACGGCTGTGTGTCTAAATGTTTCAAACACTCTTAAAAGCTGCATACTTTTATCCTCTTGTGAGACCTGATGGTTTTTTCAGGCATTGGGATAAAGAGAGCATTTTGCTGAAAAGTCACACTGAACTAATCTCTGTTGTCTAACAGCTTTGCCCTTCATCCCCTTTCAGTTAAACTCAAACATCATTGCCCCTTCTTTTGGCCAGGGGAAACAAGCAGCCCATTAAAAACTTAGAGGAGTGGAAAGATTCTCCCATTCAGATCATTCCCAACACACTTGCAGGTGATGAACAGCTTCTCTTGTATTTCTGAGAAAAAGCCAACACAGAGAGGTTATTATTCTCTAAGTGGTTTCCTGGTTTCATATTTTCTGAGGTATAGTGTTAAGTTGCTGAAAGACTACTGCATTCACATGATTTGGAACCTGTTCAGTGTTAGAATGTAGGGTGAGTGAAGCAACAATTATTGGACTGAAAATTATGAGCAGTTTAGATTATATCTCAAAGAAGGATGCATACATTTTTCTATTATATTGGGGCCAAAAAGCTGGGGCTTTTATTATAAGCTTTACTCTCATCCCTGAACAGTTACACACATGAATGACTCCAGAAGCTACTGCCAAGGGCACCAGTAAAAGTGCCTGAATGAGGCAGAACTGCAGCAAATGGAACTTTACAGTTCAGTTTTCATTGCTGCTAATGAGTGCTCCTCAAATTAGCCTTCCACCCTTTACTTAACCACCAACTCAAGCAGTTCCAAATTGAAATTTCCCAGTATGAACCTTTTTGTTGTTGTTCAGTCGTTGAGTCGTGTCCGACTCTTCGTGACCCCATGGACCACAGCATGCCAGGCCCTCCTGTCCTCTGCTCTCTCCCGGAGTGTGCTCAAGTTCATATTCATTGCATTGGTGATGCTATCTAGCCATCTCATCCTCTGCCGTCCCCTTCTCCTTTTGCCTTCAGTCTTTCCCAGCATCAGGGTCTTTTCCAGTGAGTTTTCTCTTTACATTAGGTGGCCAAAAATATTTGAGCTTCAGCTTCAGTAAGTATGAACCTACCCATGCACTACAATCATCGTCTGAAGCCCTCCTCCATGTGCCTTCTCTGACAGAGGTTTGGAAGGTGGCAACCAGGTAAAGGGCTTTATCGGTGATTGCCCCGCAGTTGGGGAAGGTTCTCCCCACTGAGGTCTGCCTGGTGCAGTGTCATCCTTTTGGTGCCAGATTAAGTCTTTCTTCTCCTTTCAGGCATTTGACAACATACTGTATGATAAGGTTCTTAACCGGTCCCAGGATGCTTATTGTTGAGTGTTTCAAATTGTTTTGCATATAAATAGTTTTTATAATATGTTCTACATTGTATTTTAAGGTTTTAATCTTCTGTAAAGTGCCCAGAGAATTGTAGCTACTTGGAGGTATAGAAATGTTAATAATAATAATAATAATAATAATAATAATAATAATAATATCATCATCATCATCATCTGAGTAAACATGGAGGGAATACTAGGTTTCTTCTTTTTTTGAATATATGTTTATTTATTTTATCTTTATAAATGAAATATACAATACCAAACATACCAACAACCTGATCAATACTAGAATTTCCCAACAATACAATATTCTGATGAGGACACAGTAATAACAAAAAGGGAAGGAAAAAGAGAGAGAGAGAGAGAGAGAGAGAGAGAGAGAGAGAGAGAGAGAGAGAGAGAAGGCAAAGGGAGGAGGAAAGGAGGTGAAGAAAAAGGAAGAAGATTCTTTCCCCTTCCCCCCTCCCTCCCCCTTAAAGAATTAAATTTAAACTCCAATACCCCCGAGCCTCCAATGCCATTCTATTTTACAAACTATATCTATAACCTTAACAACCTTAGTTTAATAAACAACCTTACATTTCTATATCATATCATCAATCTTATATCCAAGAAACAGCTCTACAGTTCATTCCCAATAGCCTAGATTATTAATATTAATAATAATAATTTTAAAGGAATATCGTGTTATATAATAATAACACTTAAAATAAACCTTCAACAGTCAGTAATATATTTTATATTTTATACTAGATATATAAGTACATATTGTACCCTCAAACAATTAATTTAAATATAGTGTACCATATCTATTTTGAAATAAAAAATATAAAGAAAAGCAAGAAAAAACAAAAGGTGAAAGAGAATAAACGAATATATATATCATTTATCTTCTGACCTAGCCTGGATCATGTAGACTAAACACAAACAGTTAACAAAGCTTGTTTAAAGATTCCAGTTCATGGGGTTGTAACAGGAATCTCACGCATTTTTACGTTCAGCCATGCCTCCACCATTTCATGATTTATAAACTTCTTCATCTGACCTTCAGACATGATACAAAGTGTAGCAGGATATTTTAAGTAACATTGTAAGTTCATTTGTTTTGCCATATTTTTTGCTTTGATAAATTGCCTTCTTTTATTCGCCACCTCTTCGATGTAATCCAGAAATAACATAACTTTATCTTGTTTCCAGGAAAGGCTTCCACCTAGGGATGGCAGAGAATTCCTCCACGGATTCCAGTCCATGGCGGAATGGCCTCCTGCCCCCCGCCCCCCCGCGGAATCCCCCAGGATGGCACTTACCTGGGGCGGATGCGGCGGATGCGGCGGCGGCAGTCCCACCGGCGGCGGCACCGGCTCTGGCAGCTGGTCTCCTGGCCAGCAACGGCTGGGCTGCTGCAGCCACCATTGGTGTCCTCCTTGCAGCTGTGATAGGCTACATAAGTATTTACGTACCCTATCACGGCTGGGCAAAAAAAAAAAAAAAACAGCGTACGCAAATGGCGGCGGCTACGGCAGCCGCCATTTGTGTTCCCTATTTTTCACCATTCTAGCCTACGTAAATATTTACGAAGGCTATTACAGCGAGAGAGAGAAAAGGAACGCAAATAGCACCCACTATGCTATTTGCGTTCCCCTTTTTTTTTGCCGTAATAGCCTACGTAAATAGTTACGTAGGCTAGAATGGCGAAAAATAGGGAATGCAAATGGCGGCTGCCGTAGCCACCGCCATTTGCGTACGCTGTTTTTTGTTGTTGTTGTTTTTGCCCAGCTGTGATAGGCTACGTAAATAGCCTATCACGCCATTTGCGTCCGCAGCAATCCGTCTGCGGCCGGAACTCCGGCTGTGGACGGGCCTGGCCAGCTGCAGAGCAGAGCCGGCCAGGCAGAATTCTGGGGAGGAGGACCAGATCGTCTCCCCCCCTGTCAAGGATTCCAGGGGAGGGAAGGAGCGCCTCCCCCCCCCACTGAGAACACAATCCACAAAAAGGTAAGTGTCTTTTGTACGTCCCTACTTCCACCCTCTCTTGCCAAACGCAGGATATAATTATTTGTGGAGACTTTTGCAAATTGAACTATGATGGTATAGTCAGTCCCTTTCGCATTTGGCACACGAAATGCCTGCTCAATATCAAGTAAATAATCAGATGGGATAGGGAGTATCTCATGCAAAAGTTTATCCACAAAAATAGGCAATTTTACATCATTGGCCAATTTTTTAATCCCAATAATACATACATTGGATCTGCTCATGAAGGCCTCCAGTTGAGAAATTCTGTCAGAGGTATTTTTAAAACAAATGTGTGACGAAGTTTCATTCCCTACTACTTGGTCTTCTAGCTCATTAATTCTCATCTCCATTTTTTGCCATGACGCATTAATTAAATCGACGGCTCCTTGCAAGGCGGTGATGGAATTTTGGATTAAATCCAACCTTTTGGCTTGCTCCGTAAATTGCAAAGATGAAGTCTTTATCAGAGTAACTAATTCCCCTATAACTTCTGTTTTCAAAACTTTTGACACCAGAGGTACGGGAGGAGTTGGCGGTGAAGCCATCCCCTTTCTTCTCCTCAGTGCATTCATGTTTCTCTCAAACAGATCTTACAGGTCCTCAGATGTTCTCAGATGTTGTTAATATTTCTTAAATCATCCCACAGGACTTGTTGATATTTCTTGAAGCATATATTACTATGGAACACAACAGCCCTGTTTTGTCCTATGAAATAGGAGTCTCATCACAGCTTTTTGCGTTGGTAAAGTTCTGGGGAGATAATCTTGGAATCCAGCCCCCCCCCCCATCTTGAGGGGGGTACTTTTCTCCAAGATGGTGTCCAGATGCCGCCTTGCCCCCCCCCTTTAATTCCATGGGGGAGATGAAAAGGTTTTTCAACCTTTTTAAAAGCTGTTTGAGAAAGCTCCCACGGGAGAACGTGGGAAGCTGCCAGAGCGACATCGGTTCCAACCGGAAGTCAAGGGAAAACTAAGCTTGAATGACCTCCAAATAGAGTGTTTTTGCTTGTTTTGTTGTTATGAAGATAATGTCCTTGATTCCAATTTCATGGTAATCCAGCCTTCTGGATAAGTATAGCAAATTTAGCAGCCCAGGCATCTGCATACATAGATATTGTAGATTGGTTTGAAGAGAGAATTCGCCATTGTCTGATCATGTGGCTTTGAGAGTGGGGGACAGATCTTTCCCAAAAGAATTCAGACAAAACTAGGGATAGGTAAATCTAGCAGTTTCGGCTTCTCCCACATCACATTTTTAAATTTTAAGTTATTTCTCTCCGTAATAAATACTTTGTAATTTTTGGTAAATTCTTATTACAATGAACTGAAACAAAATTCTCACTCACCTGCATCAGCCAAACTCCACAGGTACAGCTATTCCCAACATGGGGAAGACCATGATGTACCTGCCTGCCATGTAGCTGTTAAAGATGAGGAGCCTGACAGAAAAAAAGACATGACAATCCTCATTAAGCACTAACATGGGATTCAGGGATTCAGGTTTTTAAGAGCTCGGCACTCAAAGCCTTGTGCCTGGATGGACATGTGTCCATTTCAGTTTGTCCCACATTCAACAATTTTAATCCCAAGTAGGGATGTACGAAAGTCACTTACCTTTCCGCGGATTATGTTGATGGGGGGGAGGCATTCCGTCCCTCCCCCCGGAATCCTCGACGGGGGGGAGGCGATCCGTTCCTCCCCCCCGGAATCCTCCACGGCCGGCTGTGCTCCACGGCAGCTCCGCAGAGCAGCCAGCCAGGCCCAGGCCAGAGCCGTCCGCAGCCGGATTTCCAGCCACGGAGGGCTCTGGGTGAAAAAAAAAACGCGTACACAAATAGCGGTGGCTACGGCCGCCGCCATTTACATTCCTTATTTTTGGCTGTCTTAGTCTACGTAAATATTTACGTAGTCTATGACGGCGAAAATAAAGGGGAACGCAAATAGCGTAGCGGGCGCTATTTGCGTCCCTTTTTGATTCGCTTTTTTAGCCTACGTAAATATTTACGTAGGCTAAAATGGTGAATCAAAAAGGGACGCAAATAGCGCCTGCTACACTATTTGCGTTCCCCTTTATTTTCGCCGTCATAGTCTACATAAATACTTAACGTAGACTAAGACGGCCAAAAATAAGGAACGCAAATGGCGACGGCCATAGCCGCCGCCATTTGCGTATGCGGTTTGTTTGTTTGTTTGTTTGTTTGTTTTACCCAGCCATGATAGGCTATGTAAATCTTTATGTAGCCTATCATGTCTTGTAAAAAAAAAAAAAAAGACAAGACTGCAAATGGCGGCGGCGGCAGCCAGTCGGAAGACCAGCCGCCGCAGCCGCCGCTGCCAAAGCCGCCACCAGAGCCGCCGCCACCCAGAACATCCGCCCCAGGTAAGTCTTGTCCCGGGGGGATCCGCGGGGGGGCAGGGGGCAGGCCGTTCCGCCACGGAGTTCGGGGGGGCCGAATGCACTGGTATTCGGCCTCACTGAGATCCATGGTGGAATTCTCTGACATCCCTAATCCCAAGTTCTTTTTGGCCTTAATATGGATAACTTTGGTAAATTCTTATCAATACTGAACTGAAACAAAATTCCCACCCTTCCCTAGATGAAACATGACACATCTCTGATCCAAAGAAAGCTTCTTCATCAACCACATGATGGAAACTCTAGTCTCAAATACATGCAGTGCAATCCTATGCATGTTTATTAAGAATTAAGTCCCACTGAGTTCCATGAGGCTTACTGTCAAGCAAGTATGCATAGAATTGCAACCTTATGCATAGCTCTTCTGGGAATTTTCTCTTAGACTGCAGTATTATAACTATATATTAAGAAGGGGAGGACTGTATCTGAATATTTACTGCCCTTCGGTATTTCTATTCACAGGACAGCTAACAAATAACAATAAGCTGAATAATCTGTTAATTGAAAATTGCATTATTTGCATATAGGTAGAAATCAAATTATCACTCCAAGGAAAGGATGTACTTTATTTTATTTTATTTTTAATGGTGCATATGGGTGTTGCAGCTGGAACTGTCTTAGAAACTGCATTCTTCCTGTTCAGAAGAGAAGGGAGAATGCCTCTTTTAAGATGGTGCTTGACACCTGCAGTTTTTATAAGGACTTTTATTTTAAATAAAAGTTTCCTGACTGATCAATGCAATTTTAAATTAATCTTACCAATTACTCTATCAAACATACATCGCTGCCCTAATAAAAAATACATTTAAAAGAGCAGGGTCTTTTGCCTAAGCAATGAAGAACACTCGGAAAGAAATCTAAGGGCGCAATCCTATGGCTGCTAGACAGCCGCTAGATGGCCAAAGGATATCCTGTTTTCCGGGAACTGCCCTCGGGGCCCGACCTCCCCCCACTGCCACTCTGCCTCCGAGGCAGCGCATAACAGCCCCATCCTCCACACTCACAAGAGGAGCGTGGAGCAGGCAAAAGGGGGCGTAGGTGGGGGCAATCCGGGGTGGGGAGGATGGAAATGCCTGTACAACACATCCAACATGTTGTACAACAGCCTCCTGCCCCACTCAGCCCTCCTGTGGCTAGACAGCTGCAATCAGCTGTCTAGCCAAAAATGCAGGGCAGGAGGGGTGCGGAGGAAACAATCCCCTCCATGCTTCTCCTGTCCTGCTTTGGATAGGTGGTTACCTCTGATTTCAGAGGTGGCCGTCTATCTGGATAGGATTGCACCCTAAGCTATTGTTGGTACTGCTCCCAAGAGTGTTGGCAGAGGTGGCCAAGCAGTATGTGAAATGGCCCCAGATTAAATTTTAAAAAATTAAACATTATTAATTGTAGCCCCTTATGTTGAGAGTGCTGTGCCAGGGAACTACTTGCTCAGAAGAATTGTTACTTTCCCCAGGGAGAAAAGCAAATGCCTAACTATACAGTGAGTATAGTGCTACACAATTTGTTCCCAAAACAAGTGAATGTGACCAGTGGGAGTTGCGGCCTGCAACTGGTGCTAGACAACCCACTGTTTTTGCAGTCTCAGACTATTAGAAAAAATGGCAGGCCACCAGACATGGTTGATGGAATGGTTTCAGTTTGTGAGGTCACAAGTTGTGCAAGCTTGCAGTGGAGTCTAATCAAGTGTAAAGCAATATATTCAGAGTCCATTCTTATCTTGTCATCTTCTTGCTTGATGATATTAAGCACCAGAAACTATTGTTGGGGGATGGAAGGAGAGCTGAAAGGAATACTCTATGAGCTTTATTTTCTTTTGTAAGGCATGTATTTGACATCATCTCATTATTTTGCAAGAAGGCATAAGGATCTGGATCAATATGTCATCAAGATAAAGGAATAATATCAATTGTCCTGAAAGTCAGACATTTCATTTACCATCAAACTGAAAATTGGAAAGGAGTTTTAATTTGCCTTCTGCTCTGTCTTATCATCATAAACTTAATTAGTAGGCTGCAAAGCAAGTTCTCCAAAGACATAATGAGTTCACAAATCATGATTTTTCCAAACGCATATCAATTCTTTCAAACATCCCCAACATGACAGGTTACATGATTCAGTCATCTCTTTGAAAAGAAGCCATCTCTAATCCTAATATGTCAACTGCAAATTCTATCACACACACACACACACACACACACACACACCAAGGCATTAACAATTTGGAAGAAGGGAAGGGAAGAGGGCGCTAGAGCCTTGGCTGTGTCCTACCATTCATTCAAAGAGTGGCCCATGCTATGGCGTAACATATACTGCAAGAGTGCCATCAAACAACAAGCTATTCTTCATCAGATGTAAGTCATTGTTTGGGTGATCAGCCTCTTTGTGCATTCCAGTTCTTAGTTCCTGAAATTATTTAAAATATAAAGGCATCCCAAGTGAGTCAAGAATCAAATCACCCAGCCCAGCATCAAGTCTCTAACAGGATTTCTGAGCTCAAACAGAAATGTGGGCAACTTTCAAACACCACAGAGTACTAACAGAGTGCTTCCATTCCCAGCCTTAAACAGGATTTGATGGCTAAGGACCACTAGTGGCACAACTGCCTGGGACCCAACTTATTTGCAATCGCTTCTGAAATTAATTAATTAATTAATTCTGTTTAAGGAACAGAGCTAATAGAATTAATAGATGCTTCAGAATCTATAGGTTCTTCCAAACACTAACACAGTGTGATATTTTTCGCTAGCCCTTGACTAGCTCTAGACCAATTCAGTGCTCATTATGCACTTTTCCCACATGAAGAACTGCCTTCTTGCCCTGCTCAGGGAAATTCAGCTGCTTCCTCCATTTCCCAGAAATGATTCATGTTACGGCTACTGCTGCTGGTGGTCTCAGGAGAAGTTTTCATTTTCTTTTCTTTTCTTTCAGAAATTGTAGATAGGTGTGTACACTAGTGTTGGTGAACACACCACATATTTCCATGTCACGGTTCTTTAAAAAAAATGGAAGGGCCTTATTTGCTTCACTAGAGCTCTTCCAGCTGCAGTTTCTAAGGAATCGTCACCCCGTTTACCATAATAAAAACTACAGTTGTTGCTCATCCATCCATCACTTCACCTGCATGAAAGCTACCTTTGACATTACTGCTGCTGAGGCACGGAAGAAGGCACATGCTTCTTTTCCCCAGCCACGTTCTGTGATCACCAACATGGGAGCAAGGCAGGTTTTGGCACATATTTTGTTTTATTTCATTTTTAAAGGAAATTAAGAATATTACCAGTTTGGACAGCTTTAGGGGACAGGGGTCAGGG
Source organism: Heloderma suspectum (assembly GCF_057233095.1). Lineage (NCBI taxonomy): Eukaryota > Metazoa > Chordata > Lepidosauria > Squamata > Helodermatidae > Heloderma > Heloderma suspectum. Next base: position 51,996,947 of record NC_139460.1, on the reverse strand, counting down.
TTGATAAAAATCAATGGTTTTTAAAAAAATCTTTTAAAAATTTAAATTGGATTTTGAAAAGTTCTTAAAACAATTAGTAAAAAAAAAAAAGCCTAAGTCAAAGATATCATCATGAACACTCATTGTAAAACTTGTAATTCTACCTAGGAATATGTTAACAGCAGCTTATGGAGATTGGAGATAACCTGATCAGTCCTATTCCGCACTGCAGGTGATGTACAGAAGTGCATGCTTGCTCACTCACTCTCTCGCTCTCTTTCTCTCAGTCTTCTCTCTCTTAGTCTTCTCTCTCTCTGTCACCCTTGCCTCTCTCTAAGTGCAAAGATAGAGAAGGTCAATGAATAGAGAATTTGGGGAGATGGAGTAGATCTGTCCAAGGAGGAGGAGTCTGGATATAAATGCAAGGGATAGGGGACGGGAATAGAGAGTGAAACCAAAAGTGTACAGAACATATTCATGCAGCCCTGACTCCCGAGGAAACTTCTGCTGTGTGTATCCTCCACTGTGCACTAAAATTATATTATACAACAATGTATTTCTACTAAAAATGATGATTAAATAGAATCTTCCTCACTAGTAATATAAATTGTGATTTCGATAATTAAAATTGAGTCCTTCAGATCAATTTGATTTAAATCAAATCAACCCTGACTGGGGCATGGATATGTAACTTATTTTAAATTATTCTTTGTAGAACAGGTAATAATGGCTGAGGGTCAGGCAGCAAGCAAATATCTGAAATTTCATCCGTTTGCACCTGAAAAGATTGCACTACAATTAGAATGGAAACTCACCAAATGGCTCCAAATAAGCAGTTTTTAAAAGCAGGGTGATATCTCAGGGGGAAAACCAAGGGTGTCGTTAGACAAGGGCTTACCTGGGCACGGGTCCCGGATCTTTTAAGCTATCCTAATTGCCATTTTGTTACATTTTCCCATTGAATTGCATTTGAAAACAGAAACGGCCATAACTTTTTTCTTTTATAAGATAAATACATGACATTTGGAGACCCAGTAGCCCCCATGGAGCTGATTGAATCTGCCCATTTTTAGGCAGTTAGATCCAGTGGCTTTTGTGCTAGTCACAGGTAAAATTTCATATTTTCAAGAAAATCTGTCAAAGCAAAGAGCTATATTTTTTGTGTGCTTTCACATAAGTGCATAGAGTTTGGGGAGCTGGCAGCCCCTGTATAGATGACTGAATCTGCCAAATTTCAGACAGTTAGGCCTGGTGGCTTTTGTTCTAGCCACAGGTAAAATTTGATTTTTTCAAGAAAATGTGTCAAAGCAAAGAGCTATACTTTTTTTGTTCTTCCACATAAGTGCATGGAATCTGGGGATCTGGCAGCCCCCATGGAGCTGATTGAACCTGCCCATTTTCATGCAGTTGGGTGCAGTGGCTTTTATGCTAGTCACAGGTAAAATTTGCTATTTTCAAGAAAATCTGTCAAAGCAAAGAGCTATATTTTTTTTGTGCTTCCACATACATGCATGGAATTTGGGGACCTGTCAGCCCTTATGGAGCTGACTGAGCCTGCCAAATTTCAGACAGTTAGGTCCAGTGGCTTTTGTGCTAGCCATGCGTAAATTTTTCTTTTCTCAAAGACTAAAAAAAAAAGTAAAAACTGCCAAGCTACACAGGAGATTAGAAATCCTAATCAGAAGGTATTTAAGGTGACTATTAGGAGGTCACTATCCCTAATCTCTGGTGTAGGTTTTTTTGAGGTGCTAAAACCTCTCTCCCCCTACTTTTCTGCTCTTACATGCCCACTGTTGGGAGCTTGCTTGCAATGAAATTTTGAAGAGGGAGAAGTAAGAGCTTCATGTGAAATACTGGTATTTCACACAACACCTGATTTTACTGCCCCAAAGTGGAAACTTTGGATTCTACAGAAGTTTAGTATCTTCAGTACAGCAAAGGATCTAATCAGCCTCCACAAACGTCTTTCTCCCCCTCCACTTTAATTTCTCCTAAATAGCTGTAGGACTCAAATTATTTCAAAAGGAGGGTTAGGACTAGGAGCTGGGAGATCTGGGTTCTAGTCCCCACTTGGCCATGGAAGCTCACTGGGTGACTTTGGGCCAGTCACAGACTCTCAGCCCAACCCACCTCACAGGGTTGTTGTTGTGAGGATAAAATGGAGAGGAGGAGGATAATGTAAGCCGCCTTGGGTTCCTTGCGAGGGAAAAAATGCAATAAATAAAATAAATAATAAATAATAGGACTATGTGGCATCATGATCGAGGAACTGCTAAGGCTTTTAAACAGGTTCTACAGTTTAAAAAAAGCCCTCAGCCACCTCACCTTATAAAGTTCATTTAAGTACGTGCAATCCTTACAACCCCTCCACAGCCTCCTAAATTCCTCTGAAGTACTACCTCTCTGAAAGGAGCCTCTTGGGAATTCTCTCTACCTCCACCCCCACCCTGCATTTCCAATCACCATTCTTCTTCTTCTTCCCTCCCCTATCCTGTTCTTTCTTTCTTTCTTTCTCTTCTTTATTCCACCCAGAGCATATCTTGGGAATTCTTAAAGAGAATTCTCTTCAGTGGACAAGAGAAGTTCTGAACCGTATTTGACTTTATACAACCAGACAAGAGGGTTGGTTTTTCTCCTTCTCACTAAAGTCTTTGAGAAAAGTGGGTTCACATGGTTGCAGACAAAGAAATCTGGGGCTGTTTTGTTTGTCAGTTGCCATTATCCAGCAATAGGAAGGGCTCTAGCTCAGTGGCAGAGCACATGCTTAGCATGCAAAAGGTCCCGGGTTCCATCGCCAGCATCTCCAGGTAGGGCTAGGAAAGAATCCTGCCTGAAACCCTGGAGAGCCGCTGCTGCCAGTCAGTGTCAACAATACTGCACTAGATGGGTCTGACTCAGTATAAGGCAGCTTCCTATGTTCCTCTGAACAGAAAGCTTTAATAAAAATAGGAGTTTTTGGTTTGTTTTTTAAGTGGAGGAGAGATAAATACTGCTCATTTATTGTTGTTGTTGTTGTTCAGTCGTTCAGTCGTGTCCGACTCTTCGTGACCCCATGGACCATAGCACGCCAGGCCTTCCTGTCCTGCGCTCTCTCCCGGAGTGTGCTCAGGTTCATATTCATATATGAACCCCTTCATGGATCACTGCCTTGTTGTGGCGAAGGGGCTTGCGTAACTCAGTGAAGCCATAAGCTATGCCGTGCAGGGCCACCCAAGACGGACAGGTCATGGCAGAGAGTTCTGACAAAATGTGGTCCACTGGAGAAGGAAATGGCAACCCACTCCAGTATTCTTGCCAAGAAAACCCCATGGAACGTATCACAAGGCTCATTTATACAATCCTATTTATGCCTACTCAGAAGCCCCATTAAGTTTAATGAGGCTTACCCTCAGGGAAGTGTTCACAGGATTCCAGCACGAGTTACTTTTGCAGGGACGTTTGCACTTTGATGTTCTGGATGTTTGTTTACTCAGAAATAAGTCCTGAGTTGTGAGCATGGTACTGCAGGCTTAACACAGTGCCTACCCAATTCCATCTAATGAATTGACTACCCTTTCAGCTCAGTCCTATGCATGTTTTGTCATTTGTGGGTTTGGTTGTGTTTTGTTTTGTTTTTTGCATGAACTCTAGCTTCAGTGGTGAGGGAAAGGCACTTAGTACGTGTTCAGAGTTTCTCCATAACTTAGCCCTAGTTTTGAAAACAGATTCATTGGCTGAATCCTGGTGAAGTCTTGGCACGAATGAAGTTATGGGGAGGAAGATACAATGAGAGCTTGTGCATAACAAGGAGGAGGTAGAGAGGATTGGCACAAAACAAGATATCTGTTTTTATGAAGAGTTGCTGGAGGATGGTAGGATGAGGAGGGATGGTTGCATGGAGGGGAATAGAATTGGTAGGGGAAGAATGTAAGTGCTTAGTGGTGAAAGAAAAGCATTCAGCATATGCTCAGAAGCACTCTCTATTTAAGAACATAAGAAGAGCCATGCTGCATCAGACCAAGGTCCATCTAGTCCAGCATTCTGTTCACACAGTGGCCAATCAGATGCCCATGGGAAACCCACAAGCAGGACATGAGTGCAATAGCACCTTCCCACTCATATTCCCCTGCTACTAACATTGGTGAAATGTAAATAAATTTTAGTAATTCTAAATTTGTATGAATGTATATCCTTCAGAAACTTTACAGGTTTCTTACCTGGGAAACACCTCTAATGACCTATGCATCTTCATACAAATTTACCCAAAAAACCACTGGGGAAGGGGTGAAGGGAAAGCAAATCACTCCCTCCCCGAAACTGGAAAACTCCCCTTCCACATGAACTGCTGCACTTATCCTTCTGAAACTTTACTGGTTTCTTACTTAGGGACAACTCTAGGCTGTCTGTAATTTTCAGGACAATGGTCCACAAGGAAAATAAGGAGATTAGTATGTCCTCTTTTGGAGACCTCAAAATGTCAAGGCCACCCTTGCACAAAAATCCTTGTGGCTATCATTCTGAAATTTGGAGACATGATCTCCTCTGATGGGGCAATGAATCCTGAAATGTGTATCCAATTCTTCCAAGTAATAAAAATTTTATTGGCAATTCCCTTTAAAAGAAAATCAAAATATAAACTCTGCAGCTATTTTTCTGACATTGGGCAGGTGTAATTCCCTTCTCTCCAGCAAAGAAGATTGTTACCTTGTCGTGGTGCTGGAGCTTGAGCACCTCAATGATGCCATGAGCTAAACCATGAAGGGACACCCAAGACGGGAAGGTCATGGCAGAGAGGTCAGACTAAATACGATCCCTGGGGAAGGTAATGGCAACCCACCCCAGTATTCTTGCCATGAAAACTAAATGGATCAGTAAAATCAGAGATATGTTGGTATACCATTGGGAGATGGGACTCCCGGGTTGGAAGATGGTCAAAATGCTACTGGGGAGGAACAGAGGATAAGTTCAACTAGCCCCAGATGTGATGACGCAGCTAGCTCAAAGCTGAAAGGACGGCTAGTGGCCAACGGTGCTGGTGGTGAATGACGAATCTGATGTTCTAAAGATCAACACACCATAGGAACCTGGAATGTAAGATCTGTGAGCCAGGGCAAATTGGATGTGGTTACTGGGGAGATGTCAAGATTAAATATAGACATTTTGGGTGTCAATGAACTGAAATGGACTGGAATGGGCCACTTCACCATCAGACAACCACCAGATCTACTACTGTGGACAAGAGGACCACAGAAGAAATGGAGTAGCCTTCATAATTAATAATAAAGTGGCTAAAGCAGTACTTGGATACAATCCAAAAAATGATAGAATGATCTCAATTCGAATTCAGGGTAATCCATTTAACATCACAGTGATCCAAATATACGCCCCAACCACAGATGCTGAAGAAGCAGAAGTAGATCCGTTCTATGAGGATCTGCAGCACCTACTGGATAATACGCCAAAAAGAGATGTTATTTTCATTACAGGAGACTGGAATGCTAAGGTAGGTAGTCAAACGACACCTGGAATTACAGACAAGCATGGTCTGGGAGAATAAAATGAAGCGGGACATAGGCTGATAGAATTTTACCAAGACAACTCACTGTGCATAACAAACACTCTCTTCCAACAACCTAAAAGACGACTTTATACATGGACTTCACCAGATGGTCGACACCGAAATCAGATTGACTACATCCTTTGTAGACAAAGGTGGAGGACATCTATACAGTCAGTGAAAACAAGACCTGGAGCTGACTGTAGTTCAGATCACGAACTTCTTATTGCACGAATTAGAATCAGACTAAAGAGAATAGGGAAGACCCACAGATTAGTTAGATACGAGCTCACTAATATTCCTAATACTAAGTAGTGGAGAGGTTAAGAATAGATTTAAGGGACTAGATTTAGTAGATAGGGTCCCAGAAGAACTATGGACAGAAGTTCGCAACATTGTTCAGGAGGCGGCAACAAAAAATGTCCCAAACAAAAAGAAAACCAAGAAAGCAAGATGGCTATCTGCTAAGACACTGGAAGTAGTCCAAGAAAGAAGGAAAGCAAAAGGCAACAGTGATAGGGGGAGATATGCCCAATTAAATGCAAAAGTCCAGGAGTTAACCAGAAGAGATAAGGAATTATTTTTAAATAAGCAATGCGCAGAAGTGGAAGAAGATAATAGAATAGGAAAAACAAGAGACCTCTTCCAGAAAATTAGGAACATCGAAGGTAAATTCCAGGCAAAAATGGGTATGATCAAAAACAAAGATGGCAAGGACCTAACAGAAGCAGAAGAGAGCAAGAAAAGGTGGCAAGAATATATGGAAGATCTGTATAGGAAGGATAATAATATCGGGGATAGATTTGATGGTGTGGTCAGTGAGTTAGAGCCAGACATCCTGAAGAGTGAGGTTGAATGGGCTTTAAGAAGCATTGCTAATAACAAGACAGCAGGAGACGACGGTATCCCAGCTGAACTGTTTAAAATCTAGCAAGATGATGCTGTCAAGGTGATGCATGCCATATGCCAGCAAATTTGGAAAACACAAGAATGGCCAACAGATTGGAAAAAATCAACTTATATCCCTATACCCAAAAAGGGAAACACTAAAGAATGTTCAAACTATCGAACAGTGGCACTTATCACATGCCAGTAAAGTAATGCTCAAGATCTTGCAAGGTAGACTCCAGCAATTCATGGAACGAGAACTGCCACATGTACAAGCTGGGTTTAGAACAGGCAGAGGAACTAGAGACCAAATGGCCAATATCCTCTGGATAATGGAGAAAGCCAGGGAGTTTCAGAAAAACATCTATTTCTGTTTTATTGACTATTCTAAAGCCTTTGACTGTGTGGATCATAACAAATTGTGGCAAGTTTTTGGTGGTATGGGGATACCAAGTCATCTTGTCTGCCTCCTGAGGAATCTGTATAACGACCAAGTAGCAATGGTAAGAACAGACCTTTGGCCACATAATGAGAAGACAGGATACCCTGGAGAAGATGCTGATGCTAGGGAAAGTGGAAGGCAAAAGGAAGAGGGGCTGACCAAGGGCAAGATGGATGGATGATATTCTGGAGGTGACGGACTCGACCTTGGGGGAGCTGGGGGTGGCGACGGCTGACAGGAAGCTCTGGCGTGGGCTGGTCCATGAAGTCACGAAGAGGCCGCACAGGGAAGCAAATGGCAGCTGATGTAGCCGCCGCCATTTGCGTCCGTGTCTTTAGCCGTGATAGGCTACGTATATATTTACGTAGTCTATCACGGATAAAGACACGGACGCAAATGGCGGTGGCTACATCATCCGCCATTTGCTTCCCTATGCAGCCCAGCAGCCAGATGTCCGGCAGCGGGCAGCCCCAGCCGGCAGCTCCACGGAGTTGCCACGGAGCGGAGCCGGCTGGGGAGGATTCCGGGGGGAGGGAAGGAGCGCCTCCCCCCCACCGCAGATTGCCCAGCATGGAGCCAGGTAAGAGTTTCATACATCCCTACCATTAACATCCAAAGCTGCTCTAAGCCTTGTATAGATGATCAAGAAACTTCTATTACAGATTAATACCTTGAATTCGTATTTGCACTTTGTGAAACCAAACCTCCCCCCGCCCACATTCTAGAAATGTCTCTGAACATGTAACAGCCTTCCCCAACCTGGTGCCCTCCAGATGTTTTAGACTTCAACTCCCATCAGCCTCAGCCAGAATGGCCAGTGGTCAGGAATGCTGGGGGCTGTAGTCCAAAACATCTGGAGGATACCAGGTTGGGGAAGGCTGAGCAGTACCAATCAGTTCTCTCTCTCCCTTTCTCTCTCTCCCTCTCCCTCTCTCTCTCACTCTCTCTCAATGTTTCCTTAAAATTATTTTTGACAATGCATGGATTAACTGAAAACATTGCTGTTGTTCTTTTATCTGAATGTGGTGTGGTGTGGTGGCCAGTACTGAGCCTAGGTCAGCAGCTGCTTCTTTATTTACTTATTATTTAAACGTTCACACTGTTGAGAGAGAAAAATGTGGGGGGGGGGAGCTTGACTTTATGCCTCAAATCCAGAGAGACTGGAGGGAAGCTGCAATTAACAGCAAGTATGTTGGAGAGGGAGGCATTGCTGTTAATTTGGCATGGGTAGAGGGCAGGATCCCCTTGCTATTTTTTAGGGATGGTTTTGGGGGATGAATTTTGTGAACAAGCAAAGAGGTAACGTGCAAAGGGTTGGACTTTGGATTCTCTTGCTGCCCATGCTTACTACTGAGTAATCAGTTCCTCTTTACCTCTGAGAAGATATGTCTAAATTGGATTATTATTATTTTTACTGTGTTGCTCTTCACTGTTACCTCTGAGTAGACATGCAAAAGGATGGTTTGGTGAATGCTCCATGGACATGGATGGATTTTGGATGCTCTTAGAAGCTCAGTTTTCCCCTTCTGTGGTATGGGTTGCTGGCTGCTGTGGGTTAAAAAGGTTACTTTTTGTGATGCTGTGCAGATTTGCTCCCTGCCAACCACTTCATCCATGCATAATGTTAACTTTAATGTACCATGGTTTGCTGCTGGGTTCAAGGCATTGTTTTCTGTGGTACTATCCACCTATGATGACCCAGCCCTCTTCCTTACTAGCCCCAGTGGGCATGAGCCACCTCTGATAGGCTGCAAAATCTGCATTACTACACTCCAAGGTGACTCCTCACCTTCGCACCTTCGCCACATGGCTCGGCCTTATTTTATATAGGTACATGAAAGAATCATCCGATACGTGCATGATCAGGTCCTCTCAGGTCATTGATTAAAAATCCCCTCTCTGGGAGTTGCCCTTTTTCGGTCTTTATGGGAAGTTGCTCCTTCACTGGACAACAGAAATCCCATACAATACAAACTAGCCTTTCTTTAGAACTTTTGGGGGGAGCCATTTAATTATCATTTTACATACATATTCTTAAATCTCCCCATATTTTACATCAGTCAAGAAAGCTTGAGATGCAACAATAACGATTTGGTTGATGACAGATCTTGGTTATGACCTTGACATTACTAGAATTACTGCCTCAAGGGAAAGGATTACAGCTCCAATGCAGGTCAATATGTAAAACTCCACAGATCAGAGGGAAACAATAGTACAATTAAGTCTTAAATATTAATATCATGGATTATGAATGAAGTGCATGAGAGCAGGATAGAGAAAAGTGCCTCCTACTCTTATTGTTTTATGTAATGAAGATTATGGAGAGAGATAATAGCAGCTTGCTAAGGGAATGATAAAAGCAAAATGCTATTATGCAAAATGAACGCATTATAAGCCAGCATGATTAGAGTATCTTCATTTGAACATCCTTACAATCAAATGTTCAGAAAAACATTCTTTGGGAATCCATTTGAGTATGGAATTCTCTCTCCTCAACCTCCCCCCCCCCAGCTCTTAAGCTTACTATATTATTTATTTCTTCAACAACTTTAATCAAGAAAGCTCCTTAAAAGTCACATTTCATTTGAGACAGGCTAGGGGGCCTGATGCTGCAGAAGCAAGTCACAGCAATTTCCATACCAAAGTGATCCATGGTCTTGTAATTACTTAGACTGCAATTCTTAAGCACCCTGGGCTAGATTTATTCCCACTGCTGTTGATACGAGTTTGGTGAAACTGTAAACAGTTGGAAGATGACACTGACCTTCCTATGTATGTGCACCATCTAGACGCTTGGTGTTCCGCAGAGACTGAAGCACTGGCAATTTAGCTGAGCTGCACGTGGAGGATGGAGAACCATTTCTTCCCACCTAAGCTGAGCTACCCAGGCCTTGCCTACCATGCTTAGTCTAGACTAACCCTGCTTCTGCAACAGGCCATGCCATGGGGGCAGAGGAGACAGATGGGACAGCAAATATTCTTGGCTTCAGTTAGTTTCAAGTATATGTAAAAGTGTATTTAACGCAGAGTTGACAAGTCCATGTGAGACATAAGCACAGCAAATGTCAGGACTGGTCCAGGCTTCACAGTGGGCCTTAACTCTGAGGAGTCTGGGTCTGATTCCAAATCATAGAAGGATGGTTTAGACTCCAGTATTGTAGTGGAAGCCTCAAGGCCTGGGAACATGGTGTAGCCTGACTCTGCAACTGAGTACATGACAATGGGAAGTGTAACTTCAGATCTGGCTCATGTCACACCCCTAATGACCAAGACAGTGGGAACCAGAGAATGAGAAGATTCTGAGGATCTGAAGGGGGGATCTGGTATGTCACCTAGGGTGACGACAAATCAAGAGGGAGGAGCAGCAACATCCTGCAGCATTCTCTGCGTATATGGCCTAAAAATTCAGGTCGGGAACAGTGGTCAGAAGAGGAGCATTAACTAGGCCTACCCCAGTATTTAAAGTAGGCTGGAGCTGATGAGACCTCACAGAGATCAATGTCTTTAATGCTTAGATATCTACCAGGTCTGAATTCTCTTGGTTACTCTATGAACTCTTGTTTATGATAATTTGGTATCGAATTTATGTATGACAATCTTTTGCTGGGAAGTACGAGGCTGAAAGGATTTTAGCTTAAGATTGCCTTTCTGAGTCAAGTTGAGGGTCCCCTGCTGTGAAGAAGCCAATTGTTTTTGTTCGGGAGTTTAGGTGCTGCAGGCTATTTCACAAGTCTTTGGAATGGGTATCTGTGTAAACTGGTCTATGGAAATAAAAGCCTGAATGCAAAAAGGGCTCTCACGTTGAATTGTCTGAGAGGCCAGTAGCCTAGCTGGGACAGAAGCACCATATGAAACCAGTGGTGCAGCTAAGGCTGGATCTCAGGGCTCAAGTCTCAGGCCCCACATTTAAGACAGCAGCAGGTGATGGGGTCAATGGCAAACAGGCCCAGCAGCAGGATCTGGACCAGCATCGGCAGGCGGGGACCCAATAGGCTGACATCACTTGCCACAACATGCTTTCCTTCTCCTTTAAAAATACTTTATAGTCAATTAGTAGTTGGCCAGGCATGCCCATAGTTACAGATGCTCATTTTATAACTTTTACTTTTAAAATATAGGGATGAGATAGCTAGATAGGATCACTGATGCAATGAATATGGACTTGAGCACGCTCTGGGAGAGAGCGCAGGACAGGAAGTCCTGGCGTGCTATGGTCCATGGGGTCACGAAGAGTCGGACACAACTGAACGACTGAACAATAACAACAAATCCTTATCCATAACAAAATGGTGTTTATTCCCAGGTAAATATGTTTAGCATTAGGGCAGCAGAAGCAAACTTATTTTATTCCTGGAGTCACAATGATGCTATGATTTAAGTGAGTTTAAAATGTGAAACTGCACATGCTCAGAGTATTTCTTTTTTATCAGGGTTGGCAAACAGTTTCTATTTGGTCAATCTGTTTGCTCTAACGTATCAGGAATGTTGAAGTAGTGGTAAAGCATGGAATGGTGTGGGCCAGGGAGAAGAGTGATGTTGTTTGTATGCTTCCCAACTAAAGTAATACACCTGCCCCCCCCCCGGGGGGGTGGCAGGGTGGCGGGCTGTAAGAACGTTACGGCCAGAGTCTAAAACTGCCTTGCAGTCCCACTGCAGGAATTCACCACTTATCACCTTGAATCCCATTCCCAACAAGTCTGAGTGCAGGGCAATTAAGGAAGCAGTTCCCCTCAACCTCATCCCCAAAAGACACCATGTTACATCGGGGTTTTGAAGCATTCTGCTGTTTACAGTCTGCCACCCTCCCTGTCTTTTCCTTTTCCTTGATGTTGCCCAGTCTGCCACCTAGACCAGTGGTCTCCGAAGTGAGATGATCCATTGGGGTGCGTGAGCCACCTGATAATTGAGCATCCTCTCACTGCCCCAACGAGCTGCCATTGTGTGCAATGACGGCAGAGGCAGCAGGATGGGACGGGAGCTGAGAGAGAAGCTCCATGGCATTTCTCTCTCAGTTCCAGTTCTATCCTGCCTCTGCCATGGACACCATAAGCAACTGCGCCAATATCTGCCAGGCATGGCAGAGGAAGGCACAGTTGCTTGCTCAGCCATGGCACCAGAGCAGCTGCCATCCTGCCAAAGGAGAATGGGAAGGAGTTTAACCCTCCCCACTCTCCTTTGGCAGAATGAAGCCGAGAAGGAGGCAGGCACTTTCCTCTCAGCTTCCACCCTGCAGAAGGAGAGCGGGAAGCCACCAGTCAGCCAAGGAGCAGGGGCCATCGTATTTGTCAGACTCTGCAGGCCACGCAGTCAGCAACCGGGACTCCTGGCACAGGCAGAAGCCTGGCCAAGTGCACCTTTCCCCTCCTTGCAAGGCAACCTTTCCCCTCTTTGCAAGTTGGCAGTGGCACCCTCACTTAATTGTTTGTTTTCACCGTATTGCAACAACGTGTGCCCAGTTAAGTGGATTTATGGATTATATTATCTCGTTTTAACTAAAAAAGATTCCTGCAAAGAAACCACGGATTGAATATAATACTAATATATGTGAGCAAAATGTGAGCACAAGCAAGCAACAAGAAAATGGCAGAGCTGACACTTCTCCTACTCCTAGTACGAGCTCTTTGTCAGCCACATTATAAGGTAAAAACAATGACAATCTAATCAGATCTGACAAGAAATCGGCCCCAAAAAATGAAATTATCAAGAAGACTATTTGAAATATGGATTTACATCCACTGTCATGAACAATGAACCTCACCCTGAGTATATATTGTGCCCTGATATAATTAGCTAATGATCGTATGAAGCCATCATGATTAGCAAGGCATTTAAAAACTAAGCATCCAGAACATGAAGACAAACATCTAGAATTCTTTCAGTGATGTTTAAAGTCATGCTATAATCAATCTAGTACTTTTCAGAATATCACTAAACTTAATGATAAATGTTTAGAAGCCTCTTTTGAGGTTTCTTACTTAATAGCGAAAGACAAAAGGCCACATACCATTGGGGAAACACTTGTTCTTCCTGCCATGGTAAAAATGGCTGAAATAATACACGGAAAACAATATGGCAACAAACTAAAATGCATTCCTTTGTCAGCAAATACTGTTGGAAGACACACAGAAAACATTGATGAACATTTGAAGAAATAAGTATTAGAACAAATTACTCAGTGTGGGAGGTTTGCTATACAGTTGGATGAAAGTGCAGATGTTTCTAACATGTCTCAGCTTATGGTGTTTGGTAGATTGTTTCAATAATGAAATACATAAAGAACTACTTTTCTGTGAACCATGGAGGGAGCAATCCTATGGTTGCTAGTCAGTGGCTAGACAGCCATACGATATCTGGTTTTCCAGGGAACCAACCTCCCCCTGGCGCAAAGATTACTGCAGACACTGACTGCAGCCAGGAAATCAGAAGACGTTTACTTCTTGGGAAGAGAGCAATGACAAATCTTGATAAAATAGTGAAGAGCAGAGACATCACACTGACAACAAAGGTCCGCATAGTTAAAGCAATGGTATTCCCCATAGTAACCTATGGCTGTGAGAGCTGGACCATAAGGAAGGCTGAGCGAAGGCATATAGATGCTTTTGAACTGTGGTGCTGGAGGAAAAGTCTGAGAGTGCCTTGGACTACAAGAAGATCAAACCAGTCCATACTCCAAGAAATAAAGCCAGACTGCTCACTTGAGGGAATGATATTAAAGGCAAAACTGAAGTACTTTGGCCACATAATGAGAAGACAGGATACCCTGGAGAAGATGCTGATGCTAGGGAAAGTGGGAGGCAAAAGGAAGAGGGGCCGACCAAGGGCAAGATGGATGGATGATATTCTGGAGGTGACTCGACCTTGGGGGAGCTGGGGGTGGCGACGGCCGATAGGAAGCTCTGGCATGGGCTGGTCCATGAAGTCACGAAGAATCGGAAGCGACTGAATGAATAAACAACAACAAACCTCCCCCCGCCTTCTGCGCTGCCTCGCAGGCAGCGTGGAACAGCCCCGTGCTCCACACTCGCAAGAGGAGTGCAGAGTGGCTAAAACCGGGCTTTCCAGGGTGTGTTCCAGAGCGGGAAGGGCGGAAATGCTGGTACAACACTGGTACAACAATGTTGTACCAGACAACACAGACAACATGTGTTGTCTGGCAGCCTCCTCCCCCACTCCACCCTCCTTGAGGATAGACAGCCGAAATCAGCTGCCTAGCCGCAAATGCATGGCAGGAGAAGTGTGGAAGGAATGACCCCCTCTGTGCTTCTCCTGCCCTGCATTGGATAGTCAGTCGCCTCCAAGTTCTGAGGCGGCCACCTATCTGCAAAGGATTGCCCCCTAGAGGAAAGATGTACTGGAGAAGATATATTCTTAACAGTAATGACTTTTTTAATAAAAACAATGTTTTTTCAAAAAACTGTGTAAGTGTAACCACTGTTGGAGTGGCTGCTTTGACTGGAATAAAAATAGGATTCTGGGGTAAGTTTTCAGAGATAGCACCACATGTGAAATCCACTGCATCATTCATAGGCAAGCTATTGCAGCAAAGACGTTGGAGCCAGGAGTGCACAAAGTGCTACAGGATGTCATCAGTGTGATTAAGTTGATAAAAGCAAGACCTATAAATAGTAGAATCTTTACAATACTTTGTAATGAGATGGAGAGTGACCATGAAAATCTTTAGTAGCACTGCACACAGATGTTTGCTGGGTATCTTGTGGCAAAGTGCTTAAAAGAGTTGTTGAACTTAAAAGATGAGTCACGCATTTTTCTTTTACAAAAATACAAGTGTTCCAAATTTGCTGACCTTTTCTGTGATGACAAGTGTCAGTAGTATGCTACCTAGCAGTTATTTTTGGAAAAAAAAATAACACACTTAATCTGTCCCTTCAAGGTAAAGGTGATGTTTTAACAATGAGTGAGAAAGTAACTGCTTGTCAAAAGAAACTCTTGCTATGGAGAGAGCATTTTCAAAACGGATGTTTGGAAAAGTTTCCATCAGTATGTGATTTTGTTGCTAAAAACAATGTAAGTGTGTCACCTATAAAAACTCTCATATCTGCACACTTAAAAAACTTGGAAATGGAATTTTCTAACCTGTTTAAAAATCTTCCAAATGAAGAGTTTCAGTGGGTTAATTTTTGTGTATGTTTTATAATTTACATAATATATTAGTACAGTAGTACTTGTATATAATTTATAAATAAATAAATATACAGATATTGGGGGTGCATGCTCAAAAATGTTTTACTGTAAGGGGTATGCGATCAGAAATGTTTGGAGAACACTGACCTAGAATAGTGAGGGCCAAACAAGAAATTAGATACAGAAGTGATTATCATTACTAAGTAATTATTACTCCAAAGGCCTTTTTAAAACTACAACACCAAAACCAGCTTTGGGGAGAGGCAATTGGGAACAGAGCAACAGCGTGAGGGAGGTGGAGGGATGCCAAAACATTTCTCTACCGGCCATTATTGTTTTAGATTTTAACTGGTTTTAGCTTGTTTAATAGTTTAATATGTTTTTAGGCGTTTGAATTATTTATTGTTTTATACTGTTTACATTGATTTTATCTGTATGCTGCCCTGAGATCTTAATGATATAGGGCAGGAGAGAAATGTTTTAAATAAATAAATAATAAACAAATACATTTTTCTAATCCAAACAAGCCCTCCCAGCTGCTTTTCCCATGCAGAGTACCTAACATGTTTTTATTTTCCTATTGCAAATATACATTTGGACTGCCATCACAGAAAAAGCAGTGCAAGAGACCCAGTGTAGAACAGAAAAATACCTGGCAAGGAAAGGGTTAAAGACCTCTTCTCATTTCTTCTCCTAACACGCTACACAGACACAGACACACCTGATGCTGCTTCTGAGGTAATATTAAGCGTGTCTGAGTACAACATCTAGTTTAACCCTAAGGATCCATGTGTGTTTCTTCAACAAATGCAGTATAGTGAGAAGTGAAGGTAATGCTTAATCCTATAGGTGAGGTCACATAGTTAAGTGTGTTAACATAGTTAACTTTTCAGAGTTTGCTATTTGCTTAGAGTCGATTTCAGCCTTATACTTTAATTGCTTTTCTAAATAAGTATCTGAAAGAATGAGAAATATGGGCCTAAATCCACTATACCTTTAGCAAAATAAACGGCTCTGTTAGTAGGACTCCAGTGCCTTTTCCCTTTGCACAAGCGGTTGTGCAAGCACTAGCGGGACATTTTGTAAGCCTTAGATCTGCAACTGGTTGTGGAAGCAGAAGTTGCTGTAGCAGATTCTCCCCTTGCACATAGTTCAGAACTTTATTTCCACTAGTGCGACATCATTTGTGCTAGCAGTATTACACCATTGGATAGAAGCCAGTACTTCCTTCTTGGGCAATCAGCTGTAATAAAAATTTGTCCAGTGAAATATTAAAATAAGTAAAGCAAAGGTGACCCAATTCTATATGGGTAGATATTATAGCACATGTATGATAGCAAACTACTAAATTATACCCCCCCAAAAGAAAATTATAACCCAGTGCAAAAAGTCAATGCTCATTTTGTCCCAAAGGGAAGGACAGATTTAAAAACATAATTCTGATAGAATTCAGAAAGGCAATTATTTCACACAGGGACTGAATGATGTAGCTAGGAAGTAAAGAACTGAGATGTTTTCACGCTTTAAAAAGCATCATTTTCAAATGCATCTTAGCAACAATGGAGAAAAGCCTTAATATCCAAGATTAATTTGGAAGGACCGCTGAACAAACTAGAGGATTTCAGTTGTCAGATGTTTCAGTTAAAAACATAGCAGGTAACGTGAAATGATTTCCAAATATGTAGCATGATGCAATGGTAAAATTCTACAGAAGAGCACTGGTACAGCCAGAGCATAGACGTTACCAATACAGAAGCATGTATCTTCAATGGGCCAGATAACCAGCCTTTGGAAAAGAGTCACAAGCACATAGAATAACTGACTGAACTAAAAAGGAGTGAGGACTGTAAGAGTCATCTCAGAGATTCTGAGGACTGGAAAACCATATCTTCAATAAAGTGGAACACATCAAATTAAAGAGGTTGATGATAAAGCTTTGGCACTTTGAACACTGCAAATGGCAATGGCAACAGCAATAGACTGCACTGGCGGGGGGAGGGGGAATCACATTTTCCAATTGCCAGTGGGGGAAAATGCAGTTTGGGTGCATAAAATGGAACAAAAGTGTTTCAAGACAAGATGTTGAGAACCTGCAGTCAATGAATAACAACCGTTTTGCACACGCACTCTTACGTAAGTTTGTTTATTTCATATTTTACAGTCTTGAGACTTTGTGTTTTTGAATAGACAGATATTCTTCTTTGTTGTTGTTGTTCAGTCATTCAGTCGTGTCTGACTCTTCGTGACCCCATGGACCATAGCACGCCAGGCCTTCCTGTCCTACGCTTTCTCCCGGAGCATGCTCAAGTCCATATTCATTGCATCAGTGATACTATCTAGCCATCTCATCCTCTGCCGTCCCCTTCTCCTTTTGCCTTCAGTCTTTCCCAGCATCAGGGTCTTTTCCAGAGAGTTTTCTCTTCACATTAGGTGACCAAAATATTTGAGCTTCAGCTTCAGTAGTATCTGTCCTTCCAATGAGCACTCAGAGTTGATTTCCTTTAGGATGGACTGATTTGACCTCCTTGCAGTCCAGGGGACTCGTAAGAGTCTTCTTCAGCACCACAGTTCGAAAGCATCCATTCTTCAGCGCTCAGCCTTCCTTATAGTCCAGCTCTCACAGCCATACATTACTACTGAGAAAACCATAGCTTTGATTATACAGACCTTTGTCGTCAAGGTGATGTCTCTGCTTCTTACTATGCTGTCTAGGTGTGCCATAGCTTTCCTCCCAAGGAGCAAGCGTCTTTTAATTTCATGGCTACAGTCACCGTCTGCGGTGATCTTGGAGCCCAAGAAAATAAAATCTGTCACTGCTTCCATTTCTTCCCCTTCTATATGCCAGGAAGTGATGGGGCCAGATGCCATGATCTTCGTTTTTTTAATGTTGAGTTTCAAACCAGCTTTTGCACTCTCCTCTTTCACCCTCAACAAGAGGCTTTTTAGATCCTCTTCGCTTTCTGCCATTAGGGTGGCATCATCTGCATATCTGAGGTTGTTGATAATTCTCCCAGCAATCTTAATTCTGACCTGTGATTCATCCAACCCAGCGTTTCTCATGATGTACTCTGCATATAAGTTAAATAAGCAGGGCGACGATATGCAGCCTTGTCATACTCCTTTCCCAATTTTGAACCAATCGGTTGTTCCATGTCTGGTTCTGACTGTTGCTTCTTGACCCTCGTACAGGTTTTTCAGGAGACAGGTAAGGTGGTCTGGTACTCCCATCTCTTTAAGAATGTGCCACAGTTCGTTGTGATCCACACAATCAAAGGCTTTAGCGTAGTCAATGAAGCAGAAATAGACGTTTTTCTGGAATTCTCTTGCTTTCTCCATGATCCAGCAAATGTTGGCGATTTGATCTCTAGTTCCTCTGCCTCTTCGAAACCCAGCTTGTACTTCTGGTAGTTCTCAGTTCACATACTGCTGAAGCCTAGCTTGTAAGATTTTGAGCATAACCTTGCTGGCATGTGAAATGAGCACAATTGTACGGTAGTTTGAACACTCTTTGGCATTGCCCTTCTTTGGAACTGGAATGTAAACTGACCTTTTCCAGTCTTGTGGCCACTGTTGAGTGTTCCAAATTTGTTGGCATATTGAGTACAGCACTTTAACAGCATCATCTTTTAGGATTTTAAATAGCTCCACTGGAATACTGTCATCTCCGCTAGCTTTGTTGTTAGTAATGCTTCCTAAGGCCCACTTGACTTCACTCTCGAGGATGTCCGGCTCAAGTTCAGTGACCGCCACACCATGGCTATCAGGGACATTACAATCTTTCCTGTATAGTTCTTCTGTGTATTCTTTCCACCTCTTCTTAATCTCCTCTGCTTCTGTTAGGTCCCTGCCTTCTTGGTCCTTTACCATGCCCGTCTTTGCACAAAACGTTCCCTTGATATCTCCGATTTTCTTGAAAAGATCTCTAGTCTTTCCCATTCTGTTGTTTTCCTCAATTTCTTTGCATTGTTCATTTAAGAAGGCCTTCTTGTCTCTCCTTGCTATTCTCTGGAACTCTGCATTCAGTTGGATATATCTTCCCCTTTCTCCCTTGCTTTTCGCTTCCCTTCTTTCCTCAGCTCCTTGTAAAGCCTCATCAGACAGCCACTTGGCTTTCTTGCATTTCTTTTTCTTTGGGATGGATTTCGTTGCTGCCTCCTGAACAATGTTACGGACCTCCGTCCATAGTTCCTCAGGCACTCTGTCTATCAGGTCTAATCTCTTAAATCTATTCCTCACCTCCACTGTATATTCATAAGGGATATGATTTAGATCATACCTGAATGGTTTAGTGGTTTTCCCTATGTTCTTCAATTTAAGCCAAAAATTTGCAACAAGAAGCTCATGATCTGAACCACAGTCAGCTCCAGGTCTTGTTTTTACTGACTGTATAGAGCTTCTCCATCTTTGGCTGCAAAGAACATAATCAATCTGATTTCGATATTGATCATCTGGTGATGTCCATGTGTAGAGTCGCCTCTTGTGCTGTTGAAAAAGAGTGTTTGCTATGATCAGCGTGTTCTCTTGGCAAAACTCTATTAGCCTTTGTCCTGCTTCATTTTGTACACCAAGGCCATGCTTGCTTGTTATCCCAGTGATTTCTTGACTTCCTACTTTAGCATTCCAATCCCCTATGATGAAAAGGACATCTTTTTTTGGTGTTAGTTCTAGAAGGTGTTGTTGGTCTTCATAGAACCGATCAACCTCAGCTTCTTTGGCCTCAGTGGTTGGGGCACAGACTTGAATTACTGTGATGTTGAATGGCTTGCCTTGGATTCGTACTGAGATCATTCTATCATTTTTGAGATTATACCCCAGTACTGCTTTTCCCACCCTTTTGTTGACTATGAGTGCTACTCCATTTCTTCTAAGGGATCCTTGCCCACAGTAGTAGATATGATGGTCACCTGAATTAAATTCGCCCATGCTTGTCCATTTTAGTTCGCTGATTCCCAAGATGTCGATGTTCAATCTTGCCATCTCATGTTTGACCACCTCCAGCTTACCTTGATTCATTGATCTGACATTCCAGGTTCCTAAACAATATTGTTCTTGACAGCATCGGATTTTCTTTTCACCACCAGACACATCCACAGCTGAGTGTCCTTTCGGCTTTGGCCCAGCCGCTTCACTCTTTCTGGCGCTACTTGGAAATACCCTCTGCTCTTCCCCAGTAGCATATTGGACACCTTCCGTCCTGAGGGGCTCATCTTCCAGCATCATCTCGTTTAGCCTTGTGATACGTTCCATGGGGTTTTCTTGGCAAGAATACTGGAGTGGGTTGCCATTTCCTTCTCCAGTGGACCACATTTTGTCAGAACTCTCTGCCATGACCTGTCCGTCTTGGTGGCCCTGCACAGCATAGCTCATGGCTTCACTGAGTTACGCAAGTCTCTTCGCCACAACAAGGCAGTGATCCATATTCTTCTTATGGACCTATAAAAGGCTTCTGATTGAACTCTATTCACACAGGACCCTGTGAACAAGGATTTCAATATCTGCTACTGGCACCTGTGGAGAGCCCCTCTCCATCCATAGTGCTGTCAGTATTCACCAGGCTTCTATCTCTGAGCAGCAGACATGAAGAAGGAAGCTGCTCATTCACAGGGGCCTGGGTAAATTAGAGATGAAAATTTTAAACACAATTCATTAATTTCTGAAGACTTAGGCCAGATCTATATCTCGCATCATATCAATACAATCTCATCGTGATGACACTATATCCCTCTTGCGCATTTATACCTCGTAGTGCACACAATGACATCTGTTGCAGTATTTTGGATAATACAGAATAAGAAACAGGAAATAACACTAGAAAAGTGGTATACAGAATGTGTAGTGTGCCCAAACGCTTATAAGTGCACTTCAATACCAATAAAAAGCACTTAGGGATGGACGGATCTACCTCTGTACGGTCCACCCTGGTGATCAACAAGCCGCTGTCACTGCCCACCCGCACTGCGGGAGCTACAGGTAGGGATGTTAGAGAATTCCACAATGGATCCCAGGGAGGCTGAATTCCAGTGAATTTGCCCCTCCCCCGGAATCCGTGGCGGAATGGAGCAACCCACCCCACTACCCCACGAAAGCCCCGCGAAACGGAGCCTACCTGGCTGCGGCTCCGGCAGCTCCAGCGGTGGTGGCAGCGGCGGCAGCAGTGGCTCCAGCGACGGCGGCAGCTCCAGCGGCTTCAGCCACTGCCGGGCTGCGGCCACAAATGGCAGCAGCTATGGCAGCCGCCATTTGTGTCCCTGGCAAGCCATGATAGGCTACGTAAGTATCTACGTAGCCTATCACGGCTCAGGGCAGGGACGCAAATGGCATAGCCGCCGCCATTTGCATCCATGTCTTTAGCCGTGATAGGCTACGTATATATTTACATAGCCTATCACGGCAAAAGACAGGGGTGCAAATGGCATAGCGGCCGCCATTTGCGCCCCTGTCTTTTGCCGCGATAGGCTACATAAATATATAAGAAGATATACTAGAAATATATATATATATAAATATATAGCAATAGGAAGGAATGCAAATGGCGGCCGCCGTAGCCGCTGCCATTTGCGTCCGTGTCTTTAGCCGTGATAGGCTACGTATATATTTACATAGCCTATCACAGCTAAAGACACGGACGCAAATGGTGGCGGCTACGGCAGCCGCCATTTGCGTCCCTGTGCAGCCCAGCGGCCGGATGTCCGGCAGTGGGCGGCCTCGGCCAGTGGCTCCGCGGAGTCACTGCAGAGCAGAGCTGGCCAGGGACGATTCCGGGGGGAGGGACAGAGCGCCTCCCCCCACCGTGGATTGCCTGGCACAGAGCCAGGTAAGGGATTCATACATCCCTAGCTACAGGATGGCTCAGTGACCACCCAAGAAGCACTGTGAAGCCATCCATCACATTACCGAGCTGCAATTGTGAGCAGAAATCGTGGCTCGGTTACTTCTGCATATCTACTGTTGCATCTCCCCTTAAAGGGAAGAGGGCTCAACATAACAGGTGTAAAGGGCCCTTGCCCCTGTAATGTTGACTCATTGCCCCTTTAAGGCAGACGTAGATGCACACAACATTAGATATGCAGAAGTAACCAAGCTGCGACTTCTGAGCACAATGGCAGCTCAATAAGGTGACAGATGGCCTCGCAGCTCTTCCCGCCAGTCGCCGAGCAGGCAAGTGAGTCCTCCACAGTCTGGCGAGCGGGGTCCAGGTGGACAGGTGGGGGGCAGTTTGCTGGATTCCACCCCCTCCTCAGACTCTCGCACCATCCCTAAAAGGACTAGGGTAGATCTAGCCAAACATAGCTTTCTCCCTTGTTATAAATTTGATCTTCCATGTCTGTGTCCCAGCCTTAGGAATACAGTAAGATCAATGGTCCATGACCAATAAAAACAGACACAATTCATAATTCAGCAAGATCTTGCCATCACTGCTCTGTACTTTACGTTCAGGTATGAATATCGTAAAGTGATAAGTTACATAAACTATTCATGCTACCGGAGTCCTTTATCATCTAAAAGAGTGATAACCGCACCAGATAATATTTTCAGGGAGTTAAAAATATGACATAGCATTTCAGAACAGAACATTTGATTTAGAAGTATGTAGCATTTGGGGCCCAACAGCAGAAATAGCTATACTGTTATCTACCCACAACAGTGAAAATAACACTATAAAAATAATAACAACTGAAAAAATGATGCCAGAAGCTGGGAAACAAGAATTGATAATGCAATTCTATCAGCACTGTAGTTTTGGCCAAATATAAGAGTTTGAAAATACTGGTGCTCAAGGGAGTAACAAGAGCACTATCTGGAGGTAGGGAAGCTGGAGAATTCTGCCACAGACTCAAATGAGGCCGGTTTCCAAAGAATCCAGAGTCAGCCACTGTTAGTGTATCTCACATCTTATAGGGAGCCAGAGAGACACTCCGCCAACTCCAGTGGATGTGGCTGAGCTCTGGAGGATTCCACAGGGCCCTGAGCAGCCTGAATTGCCCCTTCACACCCCACACCCCCAGACCAGACAGTGGGGGGTTCGTACATCCCTAGTGGGAGGTTCATACATCCATATCTGGAGGTTTGATCCCTGCTTGTGTGTTCCCATGCTGCCTTCCTATACATCCCTGCATCTCGCTTCATTCTTCAGTGATCCCCATAGCACTACTGTACAGCCTCTACGTTGTGTATTGTGTTCCCACATTATATATAGTGTTCCAGTAGCAGTTCTTCAAATACAATATTTGCTACAATAAATAAATAAAGCCTTTTTCACACATCCACTGAATGCAGGTAGGGAGCTGGATTGTGCCTGCTATCCCTGCTCCTCCTGGCTGGGAGGTTCGTATGTCTCTCTTTGTCTTTGAAACAATGTTCAAGGGGGGTCATGGGGCCGCCCTGTTCCCTGCTGCTGACATGTACATCATCCCTGCCCTCTACACATTCTGAACATATCCAATTGTGTAAAGAGAGGCCTCTGCCTACAGTTGGATGTGTAGGGACTCTTCCGGACATTATGATGGACAATGGTCATATGCAGTGTTATCCTCACCCCACCCCTCCTACCCTTATTCAGATAATATCTGAACAGGATCACACATAGGAATTGGGAAGAATTGTTAAGTGAGCCAACTTAATTCATACTTCCAAGACAAACATGTGGTTCAGAACACAGTCATCCTTTGGTCTGCACACTTCTCCGAATTTTGCAGTGCAATTCTTGGCTCAGAAATGACATACAAAAATGTGTATATTAGGGGGGAAATACAAAATTGCATATGAAAATAAATGCAGATTTGCATGTGTGTGCATGTGTTTTAGATCACAGAGTGATTTGGAATGGATATGACTGAAAAACTAACATGGTCTGGAAATAGACTGATTTGCCCATCCCTAGCTGCACATATAGTTGTATATAAGGTAGGGATGTACGAAAGTCACATACCTTTTCGCAGCTTGGCTTCGCGGTGGGGGGGAGGCACTTCGCTTTTCCCCCCGAAGTTCAGGCGAAGGGGGGGAGGCTTCCCGCCTCGCTTGGCCGAAATTCAGGCCGGGGGGGAGGCTTCCCGCCTCGCCCGGCCGAAATTCAGGCCGGGGAGAAGCACCCTGTCTCCCCGGCTGCGAAACAAAAAGTTTTTTAAAAAAAGACCCCGTGATAGGCTACGTGATGATTTACGTAGCCTATCACGGCTAGATTTCCAAAGTCAGCCGTGATAGGCTACGTAAATCGTCACGTAGCCTATCACGGGTGACTTTGAAAAAAAAAAAATAAAAGCGCGTACGCAAATGGCGGCGGCCCATGGGTGCCGCCATTTGCGTTCCTTATTTTGGCACGTCTAGTCTATGTAAAGATTTACGTAGACTACAGCGAAAATAAGGGCAACGCAAATAGCGTTGTCACGGGTGTGGGTTTTTTTTACTTTTTTTTTTTGCAATGGCGGCGGCGACAGCCGGTCGGGAGACTGGCCGCTGCCCCCGCCCATGACAAAACACCGCCGAACCGCCGCCGAACCGCCGCCGGGACCCGCTGCCCAGAGGGACATTCGCTGAAGGTAAGTCCCGTCCCGGGGGGGGCGGGGGGCCGGCGGAGAATTTCCCAACCAACTTCGGGGGGCCGAATGCATCGGCGCTCGGCCTCCCAAAGATTCAGGGAGAAATTCTCCGCCATCCCTAATATAAGGAGACATTGTTCAAACCTTTGGATGAATGTGTGGAGGTTGGAGGCAGTGACAGAAGGCATGATTCTGCTTCATACATGCATGGACACACACACACGCACACACACACACACAGAGTCTATGCGCAATTGTCATCTCAACAGGTCTTTAATTAGAGCATGTATTCACATTACCATTGCTATTGGCAGTCCCATGCTGAGTTTTTCAACCACCCAGCATTTGTAGCTGGGCCATTTATAGTGAGCATTTATGTGCTGCACCTATATGGGCAAGTGCATGGGATAAGAGCCTTTAAGTCAGGGGTGCAGAACCTCTTTCAACCTGAGGGTCAAGTTCCATTTCATAGAAGTTCTCGGTGGATGAGGCCAAAAACAGATGGGTGTGGCCAAAGTCAAAAGGGGTGTAGCCAAAGTCAAAAGGGGTGGGTAGGGATGTACGGACTGTGTAAAATCCGCTCCATCTGTGTTTCACGGATTGTCTGGCGCCTTTCGTTCCATCATCCGCCCACAAACGGATGTGAATTTTTTTTCATCATGCAGAAAAATACATAAATATTTACATAAATATCTATGTAAGTATTTATGTAAGAATTTACATAATTTACCTCAGTACGTAACATTTAGTGTATTGTCCCCCATTCCATTCAATGTTTCTTCTTATGTAAGAAGAAACTTACATATTTTTCTACGGATTTATATGCATAAATTTCAGGAAAGTAAAAAACAAATCCGAAAGTCCACAGACTCTGCACGGCCTGAGGGGGACGCTCCACAGTAGATTCCACAGGTCAGATTCTTAGAAATCCAAGCTCATTTTAATCCGTCTTGAATTTCCCCAGCATCCCTAGGAGTGGGGCCCCAAAATACAGCATATTATAGCTTAACACTCTTACTGCCAGTAAGTAAGCCTTAAGAGAGGCATTTCAACCTTTTAAAATGGGTTAAACAAAACCAGCACAAAAAAAATGCTAAATGACCAAATGATTGGTGGTTGGGGAAAAGGGATGGGGCCAGATGAAGGGGACACAAGCCAGACCTGCCATCCTAACACTAGATATACAGGAGCACATCACATGAACCTCCCTGCCCTTTGTCAGAACTTCCAGGTCAGGCTTGGTTCTCTGGTCTGAACAACGAAGGGGCTCAGCTCTGTGCTGCTCCCTGCCAACGATTACCTCATCCAGTCCTGCTGCAGCCGTTGCGACTCCACATATTCCTCCTCACTCAGCAGGAGCCCAGTCTAATGTTTGGCACACTGTTCTGGCAGAAGGTTTTTTTTTAATGCTATGTAATTCGTGTAAATGATCAATAATTACAATAACAACCTTTTTTTTTTCCTTCACACAGACCTGCTGCAGCAAATCTCAGCAGGAGGCATTCTTATCTGCTGAAAACAGCAGAATATAATGGGCTTTGGTAATAAGGAAACGTTTCAGCAGATTATACATGGGCCCTTTGCTTTACAGCAGTGCAGTTCTTGGTAGTATGAAGAGCAGGTTTGCAGCTGAGGACTGCTTGTGAATAGCTCTGTCCCCCAAGCTGCTATAAATTATGCCTCTGGTTCATTCAGAATCCAGATTCCTTGGGTTGAAGACGCAATGGTATATGGCCTTGCCCATTGCTCAGCATATGCCACTGGAAGGGGGGTGTGGGTGAAAAGTTGAAACCTCTGCAAATGTGTCCCATAGTCTTCCAGCCTTGGCAAATTCTTTGACCCCCACTGAGCTGTCTGCTGCAATCTAATCTCCACTGAAGTCAAATAAAAATTGCATTGCCGAAGGGAATCGTCATGAGCCATGAGATAAAGTAATTTCTGGCATAGCTGATTTAGCATCACCCTGAGATGGTTTGATTTTATCAGGTAAAAGAAATCAGCTCTTGGAAACCCTCCTCAGCAATGCAACATTTCTATACAATTACGCTCAGATTTGGAAAGGAGACCACAATGTAAATTGTAAAGCTGAGCGGGATGAAGGGAATAAAAAGAGATATTCCCCTTTACAAGCAGTAGGTTTAGAATAAACAACTATTTTGGGAGAAGCAAATGATTATATTTAATCATTGTTGTTACAGTTGTGTTGGCAGAGGAATGAAAGCCGCGGTGCAAAATGTACCCTTCCACTGGCAGAAGTAGCAAGGGGAAGAAGCAACATGTTTTCTCATTTCCTAAAATCTGGTGACTATAATCATAGCATTTTAACATAACATTCTGATTAGTAGACCACATTGATGCCCACTCAAATTCAAGGACAGAGACGCAGGTCTTCAGTGTTTGGATTTGCAGTTGGCTCAACTCTTCCCTCACCCCACAGGATTATCTTATTGCCCACAGCCTTACACAACTGACAGATCCTACTGCCTTCATGCAGTGGAGGCTGGTGGCTCCAATGTCAATGGGGTGGTGAATCTGCTCTGAGTTTAGTCAGAACCAATAAGAACTCTAAAGGACCTATCCAAGGTTCTGACTGAAAGCCAGAGCAGATTCACCACTCCACTTACATCAGAGCCACCAGCCTCCACTGCCTTCATGCCTCCTTCTGGTTTAACTCTCCCTCTCAGTCTTCACACATATTTGAGGATAGAGGACTGGGGGTGTAGAATCATACAATTGGAAGGGATCTTGGAGATCATCTAGCACAACCCCCTGCTCAATGCAGGATCTGCAGTGCAGGATGCAACAGCAGCATCTCTAACAGATGGTTATCCAGCCTCTGCTTAAATATCTCCAGTGATGGAGAGCCCACCACTCTGTTCCACTGTCAAACACCTCTTACCATTAGGAAGTTTCTCCTAATGTATAGCCTAGATCTACTTCTCTGCAATTTCCACCTGTCGGTTTTCTACAGCCCCATGGAGCAACAGAAAAAAGCCATCTTCTGCATGACAGTCCTTCAGATATTTGAAGACCACTATTATGTCACCCCTTAATCTTCTCTTCTCCAGGCTAAACCTACCCAGTTGTTTCAACCATCCCTCCTAGGACTTGTTTACAGACTTCTCACCATCCTGGTCATCCTCCTCTGGACACACTCCAGTTTGTCAATGTCCTTGGCATCCAGAATTGGACATAGCACTGCAGATGCAGTCTGACAAGCACAGAATAGAGTGGATGAGATTTTTAAAGCCTTTTTGCATTAGCTGTCTTAGCAGCTGCATCACACTACTAGCTCATGTTCAGCTTATAATCCTCCAAGACCCCTAAATCTTTTTCACATGTCCAGCCATCAAACCAGGCCTCCTCCAACATATACTTGTGTGTTACTGTCAAATGCTTTTCTGAAATCAAGATATACGATATCCACAGCAGTCTCATGATCTACCAGACTAGTAACTCTATCAAAAAAAAGGAGATAAGGTTGGAGATAAGGAAGGAATATGTCTTATTCTTAATAAACCCAAGCTGGCTCCTAGCTATTGATGCATTCTTTTCTAGCTGCTCAAGGACTGACCACTAAATAATCTCTTCAAGATTTTTGCCCAGTATGGATGTTAGGCTGAATTGTCGGTAGTTCCTCAGATGCTCCTTTTCCCCCATTTTGAATATAGGGCCATTTGCCCATGTCTGGCACCTCCCCCATTCTCCAAGAAGTCTCAGAAATTACTGTCGGCAGTTCTGAAATAACATCTGCAAGCTCCTTCAGGATGTTGGGGTGTAATTCATCTGGTGCTGGAGACTCGAACTCATTTAAAAGAGCTCAGTGTTCTCTAACCGTTTCCTTTCCTACCCTGAGCTGCAAGTCCCTCCTTATATCATTTGTACTGCAATTCCCAGGTTGAACACAGTTTCCCTTACAGGAAAAGACTGAGACAAAGTAGGACTTCCTTTCTCCTGATAATACTTTACCTTCTTCCTCAAGCAACTGACCTACCCCTTCCTTGATCTTCTTCAACAGTGAGAATCCAAGCAGACTTTGGTTCTGTGGAGGGGGCACACATTTCTTTATGAATAAATTATAATTTATCAGTGTCCATGATACTTTACAGAGTAGCAAATGCCAAGAATTATAGTATTTTAATTATATTGATTTTATATCTTTTTAATCTATGGTTATGTGCCCTGAATATTCAGCATGGACCAAACTATACATTTAACTCAGTTTAATTAAACTGTCGACAGAGATTCCCATAACCTTTGACCCTTTGATTTAAATCCAGTCCCTTAAGACTACCATATGGCTTGTCTTTTAGACCAGGGGTAGGCAATGTGGTGTCTGTAGGCACCAATGTGCCCTGGCACCAATCTGCCTTGCTGCCCACAAAGATGCCCTACCTCTCCCACTTTTTTAAATTATTATTGTTATTAACCTATGTTCTTATCAGCAGCTGGGATCACTTCAATACAAAGTGGCAGCCTCCACGTGCAGCCATCTTCATTTCCAGTGAAAGCCTCAGGGCTAAATGAGACCTAAATGATACAGGGCTCATAGACATCTTAGGAAAGGAAGATGAGGGAGAGACAGAGGAAAAAAGTGTGTGTGTGTGTGTGTGTGTGTGTGTGTGTAGGGAGAGCTCATCTATGGGTGCTTATCAGGAGTAAGATAGAAAAATAGATGAGGTAATGAGTTGACTGGCAGAGGAGGGGGGAAGCTATGGTTCCCATGGGACTAGCTACCCCTCTCATGGCAGCCACTTTGAGGTGGTGCCCATCATTTTTCAAATTGTCAAATGTGCCCATGGGCCCAAAAAGGTTGCCTACCCCTGTTCTAAACATTTTGTTAATCTAATAATCTTCATAGCACTTCCTTATTTGTCAGCATCCCTATTAAAATGTGGCACTGTGAAAATGAAACATAGTAGAATTCAAATAGGGTGAGATTCACATTATCCCTGGAGAGAAGATAAACAGGGCACACACAAACCTAGGGGAAGAAAGGAAGAGCCAAAAGAAGGCTACATGAAGACTCATGCACACAGTGGGAGAAGCATGTACAATTTGGAGGGGACATCAACCCGAAAGGAATATGCAAACCCATTCCCTATCGAAAGTACATGAACGGCTGTTTCTCACCTATCATTCATACCAAGAGTCCATCCTGACTCATTAAGACCAATGCAATTATCACAAGGATTCAAGGGAGTTCTCCACATAGCCCTGTAGTACATAATCTGTTACTATTGCATGAAAGATTTATGAGCAAAACTCCCTGCTGGAGAATATTGAGAATAAAGCAGAATCTGGCAGACTCCCAAAAAGTAAATTGCTTTCTCCTCTCAGCAGACATATATGTAAAACAGATTATTGTTAGATGGCAATTAATGTTTTATTTCTCCAATTATTAAAAAACAAATTATGAAATAATTAATTACAGCAGGGTTTTGATTTCAAAAAAATGGATAGCTTACTATTCAGACATATATTCATTTGTCATTATTTTAAAGTTGAACTTTAATTCTAGCAGTGTCATTAATCTGGTTAGTAAGTTTTAATAGTAATTTATTTTCCATGTTAATGTCAAAAGAGCATTCTATAATTCTGCATTAGTATGTGTTCCTGGTGCTAATAAATCATCCCATGTTCATTAGATGCTATTTCCACATATTTTCTGTTCATTTCAGTGAGGTGGGCAGGAGCACCATAGGGTGAACTGCATCCAAGGATGCCATAAAATAGATAGTAGTAGTCATGGGACCAGCTATGCCCTGATCCACATGTGGAAGGGAGACTGGGGCCCCATCTACATGGGGCTTTAACTCCAGTTCTACTCCACCCCCAAATCGATAGTGTCAGAACCAAATTACTGAACCGAAATTCAGGCCGGGGAGGAGGCGCCTCGCCTCGCCCGGCCACGAAATTAAAAGTTAAAAAAAAAAACGCCCCTGTGATAGGCTACGTGACGATTAACGTAGCCTATCACGGCTAGATTTGCAAAGTCAGCCATGACAGGCTACGTAAATCGTCACGTAGCCTATCACGGGTGACTTTAAAAAAAAAAAGCGCGTACGGCTAATGGCAGCCCCCATAGGGAGCCGCCATTCACGTTCCTTATTTGGTCGCTGTAGTCTACGTAAATCTTTACGTAGACTACGGCGAAAATAAGGGCAACGCAAATAGCGTTGCCCTTATTTTCGCCGTAGTCTACGTAATCTTTACGTAGACTACAGCGACCAAATAAGGAACGTGAATGGCGGCTCCCTATGGGGGCTGCCATTAGCCGTACGCGCTTTTTTTTTTTAAGTCACCCGTGATAGGCTACGGGACGATTTACGTAGCCTGTCATGGCTGACTTTGCAAATCTAGCCATGATAGGCTACGTTAATCGTCACGTAGCCTATCACGGGGGCGTTTTTTTAATTATTTACTTTTATTGGAATGGCAGCGGCGGCAGCCGGTCGAAAGATCGGCTGCCGCCCCCGCCCCTGACGAAGACCCGACGAACCGCCGCCGGGACCCACCGCCGGGAGGGACATTCAGGAAAGGTAAGTCCCATCCCGGGGGGGTGCGGGGGCCGTGCGGAGAATTTCTCCCCGAAACTTTTTCAGGGGGCCGAATACATTGGCGCTCGGCCCCCCGAAGTTTCGGGGAGAAATTCTCCGCCAACCCTAATTCTCAGCTAACACAGGAAGAGGGAGGGGAAGTTGTGAGATAGCAGCAGCAGTGTAGCGGCATCATTTAAAGCTTCTGCGAAAACAAGTGATTAAAGAAGAATGAGCCTCCTAAAAAGAAACCAATGTGTGAAGGTGGCCTGACTCTCTCTTTTTATACCCTCCACCCAAAACCCAGAAGTACTGCTTCGAATCTGAAGAAATGAAACTTACAAGGGGAACTGCACTTTCTCCTTCAGCTCTATGTATTCTTTATTGTGCACTACATAAAAATGGGCTACTCAGCTATTGTGAATGAAACAGTGCTACTCCCATTCGTAATAGCTACTGCTATTATGAATGGGAAAAGGAGGCTACTTATTGTGAAAGCAGTCCTACTGCAAATGGGGGAAAAAGAGGGAATGGGTGGGAAGGGCAGCCCCACTCCTTGACCACATCACTTGTAGGTCATAGCCAGGTCACAGAGGTACGCCCAGGATTTATTGTGGGGGGACAGAGCACACTGCTGTGGAACCACTCTGGAGACACACTTAAGAAAAACAACGGAATAAAAGGACTTTCTGAAAATGCACATTTTTGGAACAAATGAAGGATGCCAGCAGATTGGTGACTGCATCATCTGTCACAAACAACCCCAATGCATTCTACCACCACATTAAATCAGCCATGAAGATTGGCCCTTGGTCTTTTTCCTTCTCGTCTTTCAGACCCTCAACCTTCCTCTGTCTAATCCTTCCTTCTTCTAAAACAAACTCCTTCAGGACAGCTCACTTTTGCCCTAAACTCCTCTCTGTCTTTGCACACATGAGACTTCTTGCAGAACTGAAACCGTTTTTTCTTCAGAGCAGACTTTTCAGTACCAAAGAGCTGAGCAAGGCTTCTGACCTGTAGCTGAACCTCCTGTCCCCTCCCTTGCTCTGTAAACTTACTGGCAACTGCCTTGCTCTGTAAACTTACTGGAACTTTTGACCATTTGGAGAGATAAGAGGATGCAAATATGAAAAGCTGTTGCAAGTTCAGAAAGCTCTGTACTTTTACTAATTCACTTGGATTTTCATATGACAGAGATGCTGCAATATAAAGCTACTTATTTCCCCTCTATTTAATTATCAGTGATTGTATCTGATAACGATTTTCTGTTTTTCTTAATGGCTTATAATTAGAAAATAGCTGTAAATATGTGATTAAATGTACGCACACAAACAATGCAATTAAAATAATTATGTAAATTATGTAAATGCAGCACAGTCAAACAAACAAAAAATCAAGAGATTAATGAAATACATCAATATTTATTCTATGCATGGACAGTGAGAGTGCACACACACTCTGCTTTATGAAAACTCACTGGAGAGATTTCAGGAGAAAATGAGGACTAATAAGGTACATCGAAAGAGATGTCACTTTCCTAGTAGAAAGCAATACAGATATATTAGTTAGGAAAAAGATACACAGAGGAGGGAGACAGTTAAGAAGCTGTGGAGCAATTAAGTAAATAATAAGGCCAATTCACACTATCTAAATGCGAAGAAAATGTGGAATGAGAAAAGGTGAGTAATGTCTGAGTATGTATTGAAGCAGTCATAGTATTGCTTCGCTGACCAGGTTCAGACAAAAGACTGAAAATGTGTGTTGTGCCCACATACTTCTTCCTCCTCTTCCCTCTTCTGTCATCTTGAAGCCATAATGTGAAACCTCTGCAGTTTATTTAACCACAGTGTCCTGTTACATCTTAACTAGGAAACTGTGATTCAGTCCCTGAATGCAAACTACGATATCAAGCCATCATTTGATTCTAGCTTGTAATCAGAGATTAGATCACAGTTTCCCTACTTGAATGTGCCTTCCCTGGTGTGCCTTCCCTGTATCTTTGTGGGAGCCCACAAACTCACCCAACCTAGATAAAACCTTCTTTATGATTTAAAGTGGCTTCCAGGTGTAATGGCATAGAAATGGTGACCTAAGGAACAGACAGAGCCTTATTAACTTATGCTGGTCAACAATACAATTTCATTTCAATACTGATGTAACCCTGTGTAGTACATAGCCTGCTGTGATGGGACTTACCTTGGGCGGATCTTCCTGGTGGTGGTGGTGGTGGTGGCGGCGGCGGCAGCGGCGGCGGCTCCGGCGGTGCAACAGCGGTGGCTGCCACCGCCGCCATTTCCAGTTAAAAAAAAAAAACATGATAGGCTACGTAAAGATTTACATAGCCTATCACGGCTAGATTTTTAAAACAACACCGTGATAGGCTACGTAAATGTTTATGTAGCCTATCACGGCTGATTTAAAAGAAAAAAAACGCGCATACACAAATGGCGGCGCCCATGGGCGCCACCATTTGCGTTCCTTATTTTGGCATGTCTTAGTCTACGTAAACATTTACGTAGACTAAGACGGAGAAAATAAGGGGAACGCAAATAGCGTAGATGCTATGCTATTTGCATTCCCCTTATTTTCGCCGTCTTAGTCTACATAAGTCAGAGCGATGGGGGTCGCCAGAGACCAGTGGGGAAAGCAAGGAGCAATGAAAAACAGGATGCATCTTCATGGAGGGGGAAAGAGCCAGTCAAAAAGCAACAGGGTTAATCTGGGCCATAATCTGGAAAGGGCCCATGCGACAGGCTGCAAGCTTCTTAGTGGGGGTGGGTGGGAGGGGAGGTATCAGGTGGACAACCACACCCAGTCCCCAACCTGCAGGGGCAGGGCGGGCTGGTGACATCGGTCCTCAGTTTCTTTATACGCTCCTTTCGCTTGCTCAATGTTGTCCCATAAGATGTGATGCACAGAGTGCAATTCTTCTAAAAATTCATGGGCAGCAGGCACTGAGGAGGGAAAGGCCTTGGGATGGTACCCAAAACTGGCAAAGAAAGGAGCTTGGTGTGTGGAGGCATGGCACGCATTGTTATAAGCAAATTCTCCCAGAGGCAGCAGGGAAACCCAGTTGTCTTGTTGGTAGTTTACATAGCAGCATAAGTATTGCTCCAGCATGGCATTGGTGCATTCGGTCTGCCCATCTGTCTGGGGGTGGTGAACGGAGGAAAGCCTGAGTTTCATGTTGAGCAGAGCAAGCAACTCCTGCCAGAAATGAATTGGGGGCCCTGATCTGAAACAAGCCCCTCAGGCCAGCCAAGGAGCTGGAAAACATGCGTCAAAAAGAGTTCTGCCATGTCCCTGTCCGTGGGCAGCCCTGAGCATGGGATAAAATGGGCCATTTTCGAAAAAGAAGTCCACCACCACCAGAATGGTGGACTTACTTTGTGAACGGGGCAAGTCGGTGAAGAATTGAGGGAGAGCAGCTTCCAGGGGCCAGAGGGTATAGGCAGGGGATGGAGTAAGCCAGTGGGTTTGCCCATGGGGTCCTTCGCTTGTTGATATGTTTCACAGGAGGCGACATATGTTTTGACATCCCGACACACTCAGGGCCACCAAAAGTCCCATGTAACTCCATATAAGGTCTTAGAGAAGCCAAAATGCCCAGCAGTGGAGGAGTCGTGGCACTGATGGAGGACTTTTTCTCAGAGGCGTTTGGAAGGCACATAGACCCTGCACAAGTAGTAAAGCAGCCCACCTTGCAATGAGAAGGGGGTAGACTTGGGGGTGCCAGCTGCTTGTCCCAATTCCACCACCTTATTGCACACAAAGGGATCCTGAGCCTGTTCGATGCGAAGGAGCTCTATCCATAACACAAAAATGTAGAGGGAGCTAATGCCAGGTTGAATGGCATGACTAAGTATTCATACGATCCGTAACAGCACGAGAAACTGGTCTTCCACTTATCCCCCTCCCAGATGCGAATCAGATTATAGGCACCATGCAGGTCCAATTTAGTGAAAATCTTGGCTTGCCCCAAGAGCTCCAGCATCTCAGGGATTAGGGGGAGGGAGTATTTGTCAGGGATAGTAATGGCATTGAGGTTCCTGTAGTCACGGACGGGATGGAGCTCCCCCGATTTCTGCTTCATGAACATAGTTGGAGCACTGTCAGGGGAAGTGGAGGGGCAAATAAAACCACACTGCAAGGTAGTGTCCAAAAACTCCTGCAGAGCTCAGAGTTCTGGCTCTGACATAGAGTACAGTCGCCCAGCCGGGATGGTAGATCCTGGGATCAGGTCAATGGCGCAATCATAGGGACAGTGATGGGGGCAGTTGGTCACCTTCCTTCTTGACAAAAACATCCCAGAAAGCCGCATATTTTTCTGGTAGGTGCACCGGAGCAGAAAAGCTGCTTGGGGAAGATGAGGAGGGAGGGGAAAGGGTTAAAGCCTGAGCTGGAGCCAAGCTAGCTCCCAGGAAACAATGCTGTTGACAGCAGGGGGAGGAAAAGTGCACTTGACGAAGCTGCCAAGAAATCTGAGGATTGTGTTTAGAGAGCCAGGATATGCCCAGCATAGGGGGCACCTTGGCCAGGTGAAATTGAATTTGCTCGATGTGCCCCTGGGAATGTAGGGTGGCTGGATTTGTAATCCAAGTAACCGCTCCAAAAGAGAGAGGACTCCTGTCGATAGTCTCTACTTTCAATGGGGCAGGCAGGAGCAGAGCAGAAACGTTGTGTTGCTGAGCAAACATTTCATCCATAAAGCTGGTAGTAGCCCCAGAGTCCACCAGCACTATGATATGTCTCCCCACCGACCCCCGGAAGAATGGAGGTGCACAGGGAGCAGCAGATGGGACTGGGGAGAGATGTGTGGGAGGCATACCCCGGTTGCAGATGGTCCCTCCTCACTGGAGACCCCCAACAGACTTGGGGTGTGGCCTAGTCAGGCTTGGGGGGCAGGAGGTGGTGAGGGAGATGGGGCTGGCAGTCGGGACAAACAGAATCTGGCAAAGTGACCTTTCTTTCCACACTGGAAGCACCGACGTTCAGCACACCACCGTTGCAGATCTTCCAGCGATAGCATGGATCGGGTTGTTCCTAGTTGCATAGGGGTCTCCTCTGCCCCTGCAGCAGGGCTGTGTGGGGGGGGAGGCAGCAGCCACGGGGGAATGAGAGGAGGGAAATCCCCGCTAGCAGAGCTCTTCTTGGATTGCCAGCACCCTTCCAGCCAACTGTCGATCTGCAGGCATGACTGGATGAGTTCAGCCAGCATCAGTGGGCAAGGCACCCACTCCAGCTCATCTAAGATCTCGTCATTCAAGCCATGCAAAACTTGGGTCACCAGAGCTGCATCATTCCACTGGAAATCCTGCATCAGCAAGCAAAAACTGGTCTCATAACCTGAAACAGAGTCCTTGCCTTGCTTGAGGTGGTGAATATCCCAGGTTGCCGTCTCCACATGAAGGTGATCACCAAAAAAAAACCCATCGCATTCATGAAACCCTGGTAGTCTGCCAGCAGTGGGTCATTAGCAAGGAGAAGCACTGAAGCCCATTTAGCCGCCATGCCTGAAAGCAGGTTAATGATAAACCCCACACAAATCTGGTCTGTCTGGAAATCCTCTGGCTGGAGGCGCATATATAGTTAGGGATGGCAGAGAATTCCGCCACGGATCTTGGGGAGGCCGAATGCCAGTGCATTCAGCCCCCCGAAATCTGTGGTGGAATGGCCTGCCATCCCCCCCCCCGCACCCTCGCAGATCCCCCCGGGACAAGACTTATCTGGGGTGGATCTTCTGGGCGGCAGCGGTGGCGGCTGGTCTTCCAACCAGCTGCCGCCGCCGCTGCCATTTGCAGGTTTTTGTGTTTTTTTTACACCAATGTGATAGGCTACATAAGTTTTTACGTAACCTAAAACGTCTGGGTAAAAAAAAAAAAAGGCGTACATAAATGGCGGCGGCTATGGCCGCCGCCATTTGCATTCCTTATTTTGGGCCATCTTAGTCTACGTAAATAATTATGTAGACTAAGACGGCGAAAATAAAGGGAACGCAAATAGCGTCCACTACGCTATTTGCGTTCCTCTTATTTTCGCCATCTTAGTCTACATAAATATTTACGTAGATTAAGATGTCAAACATAAGGAATGCAAATGGCGGCAGCCATAGCTGCTGCCATTTGTGTATGTGGTTTTGTTTTGTTTTTTCCCAGAGCCCTCCACGGCCGGAAATCCGGCTGCAGACGGCTCTGGCCTGGCTGGGCCTGGCTGGCTGCTCCGCAGAGCTGCCGTGGAGCACAGCCAGCCAAGGAGGATTCCAGCGGGGGAGAACGGAGCGCCTCCCCCCATCCAAGATTCCGGGGGGAGGGACAGAACACCTCCCCCCCCCACACCATCAGCATAATCCGCGAACAGGTAAGTGATTTTCATACATCCCTATAATACAGTTCTGATTGGGCATGGAAAATTTGAAACAGTCCTTTCTCTCCAGCAAATTTATCCAGCAGTGCTACTGGGCATTTCCAATGGGGAGGGAGCGGGGGTGGAGTGGACATAGCAGGTTGAGCAGCCGCCTGCCAAGCTTGAACAGCACCTGTCAAGTGATTAACCTGATCGCGAAGAGCCTGGTTTTCCTGCGTCAATGTGTTCAAAGCCTGTTCCATAGCGCTGCCCAAGAGTGTGGTCAACGAAAGAGACCAATGAAGAGAGGAGAGGGGAAAAAAGAGGACAGCAGGCAAGCTGTCACAATTCCCTTAGCCCCCACTCCACTTCAATGCCCAAACGTACACAGACGAGAGGCTTCAGTCTACAGCTTTTAATCCATTACTTCAGGGTCATACAGATGCAAATTCTCAGAGAAACTCTCCATCTACAAGGAATGCCTTCATGGGATCCCAATGGAATTTACAGGAGTTGTCCGCCACTTGAAGAGAGAGGCGGTCTCGTTAGCCTAACTTAAGGGGGGGGAGGAGGTCTCTCTCTTCTTGTGAGGCCTCTAAGTGCAGCTTCCCACACAAGGCCAATCGGATAGACCATCTAAGTTCCATCCCTGCCTTCTCTCTCTTTGCTCTGTGCCTGCACCTGGCATCTTATTAGGTCAACCTCCTGTTCACTGCCTCTCACAGGAGGCACCTCACAGGGTGAGGAGAGAGCCTCAAGCTCAGCCATTTGTACATTTGTAACCTGAGAAGCAGGTCTACTCATACCTGGACTAGCCTGGGAAAACACCTACCCCATGTCTGATGCTTCTCCTTCAGAATCTGAACTGCTATCCCACTCCCTCCACTCAGAAACACCCCTGACAGGTACTTTGATGTTTAAATTATCTCATGCTATGTAGCTGCGACACAGCAACTCTGCTAAGTGGGTGGGCGGGCAGGCTGGGGTGGAAAGAAGCAGCTCAGAGAAGTGAAATTGAACAGAAAGAAAGACAAAGCACTGCCACCCACCTCCTACCACAATAAGAATCCCCACCCACCAGAAGCAAATTGTGCATACTGGAACTCCTGCTCCCAGTTTAATTTGAATTTAGGGATGGCAATGATTTATTTTATTTATTATTTTATTTATTACATTTATTAATCGCCCATCTGACTGGTCACCCAGCCACTCTGGGCGATGTACAACCCACCATAAACAATTTAAAACAATAAAATTTTACCATAAAAATTTTTTTAAAAAAATACCCTAACCCACCCCAAATGCCTGCCTGAACAACCATGTTTTTAATGCACGACGGAAGCTCATTAAAGAGGGGGCATGACGGAGTTCCCTAGGGAGGGAGTTCCACAGAGTGGGGGCCACCACAGAGAAGGCCCTCTCCCTCGTCCCCACCAGTCTAGCTGTCCTGGCTGATGGGACAGAGAGAAGGCCATCCGAGGCTGATCTTGTTAAGCGGCCTGTCTGGTATTGTTGGAGGCGCTCCTTAAGATAGGCTGGGCCGGAACCATATAGGGTTTTAAAGGTCAAAACCAACACCTTGAATTTGGCCCGGAAAACAACTGGTTTTGGTAACCAGTGCAACTCCTTCAGCACTGGAGTGATGTGATCTCGCCGGCGGCTGCCTTTAATCAGGCGAGCCGCCGCGTTCTGTACCAGCTGCAGTTTCCGAACCGTCTTCAAGGGTAACCCCACGTAGAGCGCATTACAGTAGTCTAAACGAGAGGAGACCAGGGCATGTACTACCGATGGGAGCAGATGGTCAGGAAGGTAGGGGCGCAGCCGCCGTATCAGATGGAGTTGATACAGCGCTGTCTGGCTCACAGCTGACACCTGAGCCTCCATGGACAGCTGGGAGTCCAAAATGACCCCCAGGCTGCGGACCTGGTCTTTCAAGGGTAGCTGTACCCCATTCAACACCAGGTCAACATCCCCCAGCCTCCTCTTGTCTCCCACCAAAAGTACCTCGGTCTTGTCAGGGTTGAGCTTCAGCTTATTCCTCCCCATCCAGCCACTCACCGTCTCCAGACATTTGGACAGGGATTCTACGGCCAACCTTGGTGAAGATTTGAATGAGAGGTAGAGCTGAGTGTCATCCGCATATTGATGACACTGCACCCCAAACCTCCTGATGATAGCCCCCAGTGGCTTCACATAGATGTTAAATAGCATCGGGGAGAGGATGGAACCCTGTGGCACCCCACAAGTAAGTGGCCACGGGTCCGAAACCTCCTCTCCCAGTGCTACCCTCTGGTACCTGCCAGAGAGGAAGGACTGGAACCACCGCAATACAGTGTTTCCAATGCCCAACCCCTCCAGGCGGTCCAGGAGGATACCGTGGTCAACGGTATCAAAAGCTGCTGAGAGGTCGAGGAGAACAAGGAAGGAGCATTCACCCCTATCCAGAGCCCTCCTCATATCATCCACCAAGGCGACCAAGGCCGTTTCTGTCCCATGCCCAGGCCTGAAGCCCGACTGAAATGGGTCTAGATAATCAGTTTCTTCCAAGTGTGCCTTCAACTGCACCGCCACCACCCGCTCAATCACCTTGCCCAAAAATGGCAGATTTGAGACTGGGCGAAAGTTGTTCAGAACTTGAGGATCCAAGGAGGGCTTCTTTAAGAGCGGTCTTATCACTGCCTCCTTGAGGGCTGATGGCATCACTCCCTCCTCAAGGGAGGCGTTCACCACCGCCTTGATCCCCTCACCCAGTCTCTCTCTGCAGCTCATAATGAGCCAAGATGGGCAAGGATCAAGTAAGCAGGTGGTTGGCCTTACAGATGAAAGCACCTTGTCCACTTCATCAGGAGGAAGAAGCTGGAACCGATCCCACAAAACCGGTTTGCCACAGGCCACCTCTTGCTCACTAACTGTATCCACAGTGTGCAGAGTAACACACCTAATCTGATCAATTTTATCTGCAAAGTGCCTTGCCAAAGCCTCACAGGAGGCCTTAGAATGCTCCAGTGGTTCCGGAGCCACAGGACCGACCAGGCTCCGGACCACTTGGAACAGCCTCCTGGGGCAGCACTCTGCAGACGCGATGGAGGCAGCATAATATTCCTTTTTTGCTGCCTTCACCGCCACGTGATAGGCTGAAGATATAGCTCTAGCCCGTGTCTGATCGTCTTTGGAGCGAGACTTCCGCCACCGGCGCTCTAGCCGTCTCACCTCCTGTTTCAGAGCTCGTAACCGCGGATTGAACCATGGTGCAGTCTGAGCCCTGTTCAGGGGGAGAGGGCGTTTCGGAGCCACCCGATCTAATGCCCCAGTGATTGCGGCATTCCAGCCACCCACCAGGGTCTCGACCGAGTGGCCGTTGGCATGCCCCAGAGAATCCCCAAGCGCGTTCAGGAATCCATTTGGATCCATAAGACGCCTGGGGCGGACCATTTTAATGGGTCCTCCACCCCTGCGGAGGGGTTGTGGAACCGAGAAGTCCAACATCACCAGATAGTGATCTGACCATGACAAGGGGGTGGTGGATATACCCCCGACTTCCAGATCACTCCCCGCTTCTCCAGAAACAAACACAAGGTCTAGTGCATGACCGGCTACATGGGTGGGCCCAGTTAGAATATGGTGCAGCTCCCAGGAGGCCATGGTCTCCATGAAGTCCCGAGGTGCTCCTGTGAGGATGGCCTCCGAATGTACGTTGAAGTCCCCCAACACCAGTAAGTTAGGGGACTGTACACGCACATCAGAGACCACCTCAAGCACCTCGGCCAGGGAGTCAGTCGTGCAGCGGGGTGGACGGTACACGAGCAGAATCCCCAGACTGCCCTTCGGGCCCAACCTCCAGTACATGCACTCAACAACCTTGGTCTCCCGGAGAGGGGGTCTGGTGAAGACCAAGGACTCTCGGTAGATTTGGTTATTGATTAATGGGGGTAATTAATTGAAGACGAATGGTTTTGGAAAAGGACCTGGATGATTTGGGTGGGAAATTGATTTGGGTAATGGATAAATTAGATGAAGAACCAATTTAGGTGGTCTGGATGGGGTACAAATTAAATGAATAATTTATTTGCAGTGATTTGGATGAGGAATTACTTGGATTTCTTATGTGAAATTTAAATTCTGGTAATTATTTCTAATTTTCATACACAAATATGCATTAGCGATTCCGTTCAAATTAGCTTTGTGTTTTGTTCTGCTTTTTAGTGGTGCATGTCCTGCTTCAATGCAGGCAAGGGGCAGATAGTCCTAGGAGCAGCAGTGAGAGAGCAACTAGTTCAGTCCAAAGTCATACACAGAAGTTCCGAGGAGGGTTTGCAGGCACAGGTAGAGATGAGGTCAAGGCAGTCCAGAGGTCAGTTCACCAGCGTCTGTTTTAGCAAGTGTCAAGGCCAGTCAGGGGGGTGTCCAAAAGTGTTATCCAGATGGGTAGCTGAAGTCTAGGAGCCTATCAGATTGGGTATCTTCAAAGCAAAGCCAAGGTTAAGGTGCTGTTGTTTGCACCAAAAATCTGGCGTCGGCAAGGCTGAATTTATAACTGGTCATTAATCAGCACAGCTGGCTAATTAAGTCAGCTTGTTGCTTTTAAGAGAGGCCCCACACCATGACTTCCTTTTGTTCTTTTGCTGCTCACGTCTGATTCTATGCCGTTCAGAGGGATGGATCTCTGCAGGGTCTGCTTCCAGTATTTGGGAACGTTCAGCAACTGCTCGAGAGGGGCCCGGTTGCTCCTGTAATGTTTCCAGAGGAGGACTGTCAGCCAAGGCCTCCTGTTCCTTGCTGAGCTCTGGCTGGGACCCATTGTGCAGGATCTCCCCCTCCTCTTCTTCCTCAGATGAATCCTCCACTAGGTAGGGCATGACAGTGCATATCTTTTTTTGGCTACCCTAGTATTGAATTCCGTAATGGACTCCGTCCACTCCTATTCTGTTATCCAGACACTTGGAGCCTTTCTACACAAGGCTTTTATTGTGAGCTCATGATTGCTCACTCACGGTAGTTCATGGTCCTTTACATGACATCGTCACCTTCCAGGGCATCTCCCATGCTTTGTGACCATTATCACAGGTTTTTTTCCTAATGAGTAAAGTGTGGTATTTTTTCTGAATGGCCTCTATAACGCCACAGAAATCCGCTATAACACAGTGCCATCTAATGGTTGCATAATGGAACATATAGAAAGGCAGAGAACAAAAAAACCAAACAAACGGGTGGGGGGACATGTAAAGGAGACAAGCTTAATCCCACAAAGAATCTGGAATCAGAAGCCTAGGTAAAGGTGTGGGTTAAAAGCTTCATGTAGAAAAGCCCTTACATTAAATTGTAAACCTACCTGAATTGTTCCTCTTGTTTCCTCTGTACTTTCCCCCTCCTTGTTAAATACATCTTACTTCTCTTTCTCTCTCTCTCTCTCTCTCTCTCTTTCTCTCTCTCTCTCTCTCACACACACACACACACATTATTAAGTTGCCAATTGGTTGTTTTTCCTACCTCTTTTCAGGAAATGTAAGCTGCTGAGCTGGAAACTCCACACATTGTTTTGGGACCCTGGCTTTTCCCCCCTTATCCATCCTGCTATAATTTGAACCCAGGCCCCATCGTTCTTTTCACAACATGGGGGTGCTGGTAGGGAATGTGGGATTATATTAACTTGCACATTTCACTTAAAAAAAAAAAAAGTCATTGCCTGTGTGGATGCTTGAGGATGGCTGTATGAGATCAGAGTTTGGTCTTTCCCATTAAAGGGCAGCAAGTAAAGCTAAAATCTTCCCTTCCATTGTATTTAGTGCAATGTAATGCTGCACACTCCGGTAGAG
This sequence comes from Heloderma suspectum, assembly GCF_057233095.1. Classification (NCBI taxonomy): domain Eukaryota; kingdom Metazoa; phylum Chordata; class Lepidosauria; order Squamata; family Helodermatidae; genus Heloderma; species Heloderma suspectum. Next base: position 51,953,730 of record NC_139460.1, on the reverse strand, counting down.
AGCGGAGGACAGGAAGGCCTGGCGTGCTATGGTCCATGGGGTCACAAAGAGTCAGACACGACTTAACAACTGAACAACAACAACAAAATGCTGCTGGGAAGAACTTTCTGCCTGAAAGTTTACAAGTCCCCAGGATTTCACCCAATCAGCAGTTGCTACAATGCTTCCCCAGTCCCCTTACGTCCAGATCTGCTCAGCAAGAAAGGGGAATCCTTCAGGCAAATGGAGTATGCCTACTGAGGAACCTGGAAAGAATGGCAGCAACCAGAGGCCTCACAACCTCCTTTAGCATCTCAAAGGCTCTGTAGATACTTCTCATTGCTGTTTTCGTATGGGTGCTTCCAGATGAGACTTTTATCACACCATCACCCTGCCTCATTTTTACCTTGGGTTCAAGATGACGTCGCCCTCCACTGGGACCCCCCCGCCCCATGTTTTCCCACCACTTCTTCTATCTTTTCTCTTAAGGCACAAAATCCATTAAGGAGAAAAAGACAGACTAGCTCCACCATACCGTCAGATTAGTAGTGCTAGGAGTCTTCTGTCTGGAAAGACCCATAGTCTTTTAACATAATGTATTTTAACATAATGTATTTTAAACAATATATGGAGCAATATATGGAGTAAGGATATGCATATTCCACATGAGCCGCATTTTACGTTCCACTCTTATTTAGTAATTACAGCTATAGCTATAAATGAGACAAGAAACAATTGCCCATACCACAAGAAAAATTATGTTTCTAAATTGTCATCCAAAATGCATGCAAGGAAACAAAAGCCCAAAATGGGCTGAACTACCTTTCAACCACTCAATGTGCTTGCAATGCATTCACAGTGGGAGGTTCCACCAACCTCCTCTAACACACATTTTTATTGTTATTATTATGGCACCTTTCCTCTAGTCAGGACACAGAAGGCACCACTACTGAGATAAATGAGATTGCTTAGACTCTCAAACAGAGAAATGACAGTTTTGTTGCAAGTCTGGCAGCCAACCAGCAATGACACAGCTTTTTCTAGGATCTTAAAATCTGGGATGCATAACTATACAAATGAGCTATGTTGGTAATATAATAGAGGGTTTTTTCCCCCATCTTCCCCTGCTTCCTTAGGTAACAAAACCAGCAATTTAAGCAATAAAAAGTGCTGAGGTAGAAAAACAACTCACTCTGCCACTGGGAATCTTTGCAGGTTACGACTGGCAAGATAAATTCTACCATAATACAATACACCAAGCAACAAATGACCCTTCTCTCTCTCCTTCCTCCCAGCCATAACAAACATAAAACAGCTTAATGCTTTTTAGAGCTTTTCCTTGATGCTATATGCAATATGTTTCTTAAACAATACTGACAAAGCAATGCAAAAGCCCAGCAATCTTTATACATTCAGATATGTGTTATATAAAGCAAATGGTCTATAGGCAAAATCTTAGTATTACCTGCAGATAGGAACAGATGAAGGTTTCGTTTTAGTTTGGGTTTATAAGAATTTGTCAAAATTCCCAAAGATCCCCATATTCAGGACAAAAATAACCTGAGATTTTTTTAAAAAATGAATCTGGGAGAAAACAAAACTGACAGATTCATCTATTCAGTTCCAGGGCTTTGAGCGCTTTGTTATTTTAAATGTCTGGGTTTGAATCCCTGTGTATTCAACCATGTTAGTGTTCCATTGGGGCTGCCTTCTCTTTTTTCTGACAGGATCTTCATCTTTAACAGCTCTATGGCAGACAGGTACAAGATGGTCCTCTCCACATACCTACTGAATTTGGCTGGTGCAGATGTGTGAGAATTTTGTTTCAGTTCTTTTTTGATAAGGGTTTACCAAAATTCACAAAGGAAAGGTTCCTCCTATGCAAGCACCGAGTCATTGCTGACTCCTAGAGGGACGCCGCTTTCGCTGGCGTTTTCATGGCAGACTATAGCGGGGTGGTTTGCCATTGCCTTCCCCAGTCGTGACTACCTTTCCCCCAGCAAGCTGGGTACTGTTTACTGACCTCGGAAGGATGGAAGGCTGAATCGACCCGAGCCGGCTACCTGGGACCCAGCTTCCGCTGGGATCGAACTCAGGTCGTGGGGAGAGTTTCGGTTGCAATACTGCCACCTACCACTCTGCGCCACACGAGGCTCACAAATTCACAAAGCCCCCCTACATATTTAGGAGAGAAAAACTTGAGGTTTAAAACTTGAGATTTTAGATTGTTAGATTGTTAACAAGGACTGGCCAATGAGATTACATTACGCCAGTACTTTTCCAGGTGCACTGGCTGCCAGTCCATTTCCGGGCCCGATTCAAAGCACTGGTATTAACATTCAAAGCCCTTAATGGCTTGGGGCCAGGTTATCTGAAGGGTTGCCTCCTCCTATATGTGCCTGCCCAGACCCTAAGATCATCCTCAGCTGTCCTTCTCTGTGAGCCCCTGCCAAAGGAAGTGAGGTGGGTGGCTACCTGGAGGAGGGCCTTTTCTGCTGCAGCACCCCAGCTGTGGAATGAACTCCCTAGAGAGGTTCACCTGGCACCTATGTTGCACTCCTTCTGGTGCCAGGTGAAGACCTTTTTATTCTCCCAGTATTTTAGCATTTTAGCTTCCTAGTCTTTTAGCTTCAGTGTTTTAAATCTGTGTTTTAAATCTCTGCATTGCTACTAGGTTTTATTCTGGTTGTACTGTTATATTGTGGTTTAAGCTTTCAGATTTTATATTGTTCTATGCTGCGCTTTGTGGCTTTAATTTTTGTGAACCACCCAGAGAGCTTCAGCGATTGGGCAGTATAGAAATTAATTAATTAATTAAATGTGGAGACAGTGAAACTGACAGTTTCAGCTGTCCCTACCTGCACAGTATGCCCTGAAGTCCAGCTGCTCATCCTAGTCTAACCATACTGTTTGCCATGCCCATAGATGAACATGCAAAAACCATATGCAGAACTTGTGCCCATTGAATTTAAGCATTCTTGTACAATCTCTCAAAGTGCACCTTTCATAACAGCCAGCTAACAGCCTATGGGTTCCTCTCACACTAGTCAGACTATCCAATTTTTGCTGATCTCCCCTTCCAGTTGAGACCCCCGTCTCCTCTGAAAAGCTGTTGCTGAGGGTTGGGGGTCCCTCTGGAGGAAAAATGGGATATAGCATGGAGAGCTGCAGTAGGTGGAGGGGGGAGAGATCAGCAAAAGTCAGGTATCCTAACTTCCATGAGAAGAAGCACTTTCCACCAAGGCAAAGCCACCATTTAATGCATCTGTTCTTGTCTGATCTCGGAAGCTAAGCAGGGCCAGCCCTGGTTAGTACTTGGATGGGAGACCACCTGGGAATCAGGCTTCCTGCATTGAGCAGGGGGTTGGACTCAATGGTCTTGTAGGCCCCTACCAACCTTATGATTCTATGATTCATTCATTCAATCATTTCATTTCTATACTGCCCAATAGCCAAAGCTCTCTGGGTGGCTGACAAAAATATCACCACTGTTATGGCACTGGTGGCTAAAATTCACCTTGTGTAGCAACTGCCATGCCAAAGATGGTCAGCAAAATTGTGACTGATCCAATTGTCGCTACCTGTTTGATTGCTGCTGTTTATTCGGTCAGTCGCTTCTGACTCTTTGTGACTTCATGGACCAGCCCACGCCAGAGCTTCCTATCGGCCGTCGCCACCCCCAGTTCCCCCAAGGTCGAGTCCGTCACCTCCAGAATATCTTCCATCCACCTTGCCCTTGGTCGGCCCCTCTTCCTTTTGCCTTCCACTTTCCCTAGCATCAGCATCTCCTCCAGGGTATCCTGTCTTCTCATTATGTGGCCAAAGTACTTCAGTTTTGCCTTTAAGATCATTCCCTCAAGTGAGCAGTCTGGCTTTATTTCCTGGAGTATGGACTGGTTTGTAGGGGTGGACGAAAGTCCCTTACCTTTCGCCGAAGCTTGTTCGCGGTGGGGAGGAGGCACTTGGCTGCTCCCCCCGCAAAGTTCAGGCCGAGGGGGGAGGCTTCCCGCCTCGCCCCGGCTGAAATTCAGGCCGGGGGGGAGGCTTCCCGCCTCGCCCCGGCCGAAATTCAGGCCAGGGAGGAGGCTTCCCGCCTTGCCCAGCCGCGAACTCGAAAGTTAAAAAAAAAAAAAAAACGCCCCCGTGATAGGCTACGTGACGATTAACGTAGCCTATCACGGTTAGATCTGCAAAGTCAGCCGTGATAGGCTATGTTAATCGTCACGTAGCCTATCACTGGTGACTTTTTTTAAAAAAAAAAAAGCGTATGCTAATGGCGGCCCCTATAGGGAGCCGCCAATCGCGTTCCTTATTTGGTCGCCGTAGTCTACGTAAAGATTTACGTAGACTACGGCGACCAAATAAGGAACGCGAATGGCAGCTCCCTATGGGGGCCGCCATTATCCGTACGCGCTTTTTTTTTTTTTTTTAAGTCACCCGTGATAGGCTACGTGACGATTGACATAGCCTATCACGGCTGACTTTGCAAATCTAGCCGTGATAGGCTACATTAATCATCACGTAGCCTATCACAGGGGCGTTTTTTTTTGTTGTTGGAATGGCGGCGGCGGCAGCTGGTCAAAAGCCGGCTGCCGCTCCCGCCCCACACGAACAGCTGCCGAACCGCCGGCCGGACCCGCCGCCAGGAGGGACATTCGGCGAAGGTAAGTCCCGTCCCGGGGGGGCGGGGGGGTGCAGAGGATTTCTCCCCGAAACTTGTTCGGGGGGCCGAACACGTTGGCGCTCGGCCCCCCGAAGTTTCGGGGAGAAATTCTCCGCCATCCCTACTTTGATCTTCTTGCAGTCCAAGGCACTCTCAGAATTTTCCTCCAGCACCACAGTTCAAAAGCATCTATCTTCCTTCACTTAGCCTTCCTTATGGTCCAGCTCTCACAGCCATAGGTTACTATGGGGAATACCATTGCTTTAACTATGCGGACCTTTGTTGTCAGTGTGATGTCTCTGCTGTTCTCTGTTTTATCAAGATTTGTCATTGCTGTCCTCCCAAGAAGTAAACATCTTCTGATTTCCTGGCTGCAGTCAGCATCTGCAGTAATCTTTGCGCCTAGAAAGACAAAGTCTGTCACTGCCTCCATGTTTTCTCCCTCTATTTGCCAGTTCTCAATCAAGCTGGTTGCCATAATCTTGGGGTTTTTTTGAGGTTTAACTGCAACCCAGCTTTTGCACTTTCTTCTTTCACCTTCATCATAAGGTTCCTCAGCTCCTCCTCGCTTTCAGCCATCAAAGTGGTATCATCTGCATATCGGAGATTGTTAATGTTTCTTCCAGTGATTTTAACACCAGCCTTGGCTTCATCAAGCCCAGCACGTCGCATGATATGTTCTGCGTACAGGTTGAATAGGTAGGGTGACAGTATACAACCCTGTCATACTCCTTTCCAATCTTAAACCAGTCCATTGTTCCGTGGTCTGTTCTTACCGTTGCTACTTGGTCATTATACAGATTCCTCAGGAGGCAGACAAGATGACTTGGTATCCCCATACCACCAAAAACTTGCCACAATTTGTTATGATCCACACAGTCAAAGGCTTTAGAGTAGTCAATAAAACAGAAATAGATGTTTTTCTGAAACTCCTTGGCTTTCTCCATTATCCAGAGGATATTGGCCATTTGGTCTCTAGTTCCTCTGCCTTTTCTAAACCCAGCTTGTACATCTGACAATTCTCATTCTATGAATTGCTGGAGTCTACCTTGCAAGATCTTGAGCATTACCTTACTGGCATGTGAAATAAGTGCCACTGTTCGATAGTTTGAACAATCTTTGGTGCTTCCCTTTTTTGGTATGGGGATACAAGTTGATTTTTTCCAATCTGTTGGCCATTCTTGTGTTTTCCAAATTTGCTGGCATATGGCATGCATCACCTTGACAGCATCATCTTGCAAAATTTTAAACAGTTCAGCTGGGATACCGTCATCTCCTGCTGTCTTGTTATTAGCAATGCTTCTTAAGGCCCTCACTCTTCAGGATGTCTGGCTCTAGCTCACTGACCACACCATCAAATCTATCCCCGATATATTTGGTTCCATCACAACCCCAAGATCTCTTTCTTGGTCAGTCACCACTAACTCAGATCCCATCAGGTTATACTTGAAGTTGGGATTTTTTGCCCCAACGTGCATCACTTTATACTTGCTTACACTCAATCACATTTGCAATTTGGATGCCCATTCTCCCAGTTTGGAGAGATCCTTTTGGAGCTCCTCACAATCCCTTTTCGTTTTAACCACCCTAAATAATTTGGTGTCATCCACAAACTTGGCCACTTCACTGCTCACTCCTAATTCCAGATAATTTATGAACAGGCTGGAAAGCATTGGTCCTAATTAGGGATGTACGAAAGGGACTTACTTTGTCCCGCAGCTTGCTTCGTGGTGGGGGGGAGGCGCTTCGCTTCTCCCCCCAAAGTTCAGGCGAGGGGGGGAGGCGCCCCGCCTCGCCCGGCTGAAATTCAGGCCGGGGAGAAGCGCCCCGTCTCCCCAGCCGCGAAAGAAAAAGTGAGGGGGAAAAAAAACCATGATAGGCTACGTAACGATTAACGTAGCCTATCACGGCTAGATTTCCAAAGTCAGCCGTGATAGGCTACGTTAAGCGTCACGTAGCCTATCACGGGTGACTTTGGAAAAGAAAAAAAAAGCACGTACGCAAATGGCGGCGCCCATGGGGCGCCGCCATTTGCATTCCTTATTTGGTCCCTGTAGTCTACGTAAAGATTTACGTACACTATGGCGAAAATAAGGGAACGCTATTTGCGTTGCCCTTATTTTCACCGTAGTCTACGTAAATCTTTACGAAGACTAGACGTGCCAAAATAAGGAACGCAAATGGCGGCGCCCATGGGCCGCCGCCATTTGCGTGCGCGCTTTTTTTTTTCCAAAGTCACCCGTGATAGGCTACGTGACGATTTACATAGCCTATCACGGCTGACTTTGGAAATCTAGCCGTGATAGGCTACGTAAATCGTCACATAGCCTATCACAGGTGTGTGTTTGTTTGTTTGTTTTTACTTTTTTATTTTGTAATGGCGGCTGCAGCAGCCGGTCGGGAGACCGGCCGCTGCCCCCGACGAAACGCCGCCGAACCACCACTGGGATCCACCGCTGAGAGGGACATTCAACCATGGTAAGTCCCATCCCGGGGGGGGCGGGGGGCCGGCAGAGAATTTCCCCAACACTTTCGGGGGGCCGAATGCCTCGGCGCTCAGCCTCCCGAAGATTCGTGGAGAAATTCTCTGCCATCCCTAGTCCTAATACAGATCCCTGTGGAACCCCACTATTTACTTCCCTCCATTAGGAGAATTTACCGTTTATTCCTTCTCTCTGCTTTCTATTCTTTAACCAGTTACTGTTTCATAAGATGACCTGTCCTCTTATTCCATGACTGCTAAATTTGCTCAGGAGTCTTCGGTGTGGGACTTTATCAAAAGCCTTTTGGAAGTCCAAATAAACAAAGTCTATTGGATCACTCCTGTCTACCTGTTTATTGACTCTTTTAAAGAACTCTAAAAGGTTTGTGAGACATGACTTACCTTTGCAGAAGCTGTGTTAATTCTTTTTCAGCAGGGCTTGTCCTTCTATATGCTTACTAATTTTATCTTTAATTATGCTTTCAACCTCCTTCAAGAAAAGGGGTCAGCTATTCTATATATGTTTACTGAGAGCAACAGAAGGATCCAGTTTGGAGGGTGCTATAGTATATTATTTGCTGTGACACCTGCCTAAGATAGTGTCTGAGTTCGCACGTTGCAGGGGTAAAAGAAACCATAATGACTTCTCCCCCCACCCCCGCATGTGCAGCGCACATGCCAGTTGTTTACATAATTACCCATGCTGCAGTGTGGTTTGGCATGTCATGCAGGGGTGGCCTCGTACCCACCCTACAACCCCTACTGCAGCTATCCTGGGTTGTTGGGTGGGTACGAAGCCACCCCGCTGTGCACCCGGTTCCGATGACATGCCAACCCACACTACAGCCTGGGTAATTATGTAAATAACCAGCACACCCACAGCACACACAGGGGCAGGGGGAGAAGCCACAATGGCTTCTTTTACCCCCACAATTGTGTGAACCTGGCCAGTACACTCTGCCTGCTTTCAGCACAGAAAACCCTTTCTTTCTATGACAGTAAGAGGCTTTCCTGCAAGCTCTATATTATTGATGAGAAAATCAGGCTTACAATAATTTCCTTCAAACTATTAAAACTGATGACCTAAACTAAAGCTCGCACTTAGATGCATTAGGTATTGATAGAAACATAAACTAACAATACTGTTTAGAGTGTATTTTCTTTACAGTGCTGTTTACTGATCATTCAACTTGATATACTAGAATTAAGACAGATGAGTATTTGAGTCTTGGGAAAGATAATGAAGGATATTCCATGAACAAAGTCAGTATACCTGAGGGTATTCAGAGTGTACTGTACCCCAATGCTTATTTTCTTAATGCAAGCTGTGAAAGAACATAACTGTCCTTCATTTGTGTATTTCATTTGTATTAAGGAAATTGTGAAGTTAAATCTTCATATGTCGATGTGCATATGGGTGTGCTAGTCAGTTTCAGCCAAAAAGTTAATAGTTTAGAGGTAAAAAAATTAGAATATACAAGTCAAGAAGTTTTTCTCAGGAAACAGGTGATTATGAAGTTCAGCAGAAGATCAGAGGAAGAGAAAAAAGTTTTAACTCAGGAAACAGGAAGTTGGTTTGCAGAAATTAACAAGAAACTCCTCTCCTGATTGGCTGGAATTGGAGAGAGAGAGAGAGAATAATAATGATTTTAGAAAATAAAAGCCTAAGGTAAAAAGGCAGAGGGGCAGAGAAACAGAAAGAAGATGGGGAGAGCGGGAGGGAGGGAGAGAGGGAGGGAGGGAGGGAGGGAGGGAAGGGAGGAAGGAAGGACGGACGGACGGACGGACAGACAGACAGACAGATGCCCAGAGTCCTAGAGGAAAGAGTCAGAGCTGCTAGTCCTGGAGAACTGTTTGAGAGAGCTGGACAAATGACAGTAAAATATGGCTTGGAACAGACCTGGACTGTGTTTCCACCAGCGATTTCCTCAACCTGCCCATGTCGTGGGGTCTCTGCAGTTCCATGACATCGTGGCCATTCAGCACCAGCACCACATTTTATTGCTGAAAAACCACTTCTTCTGAGACTGCTTATAGTCCGACTTTTCCCAGTTATGGTGGCTCCATTACTGACCTGTTTCCACAATCGCACTGGGTCCGGTATCATAGTCCTGCCCATGTGGTGTGTAGCCCAACCTTTGTGGGTGTGTCGCTCTGACCTCAGTGACCCAACCCTTTTCCTCCCTGTTTTCCAGAAGTTTCATTGCCATTTTAGAGCAGGACGCCAAGGGACCAACTTTTAAAACATCATTAAAAATAAGCACTAGAACACAGCCCATGACCCCACTCAGGGTTTTTTTCTCCCACTGTGCTGAATAAGGCTTGCCCTCTCAATGACCACAGAAATGTCAGAGAAGCCCCTCAATTGACATGGCACATATCAAAGCCCTCAATTCCTTAAATGCAATTAAGCGCCATCTTGAGGCTTCGGTCCATTGCCTTAGAATGTAACTCCTTCACAGCTACCAAATAGAGATCCTGTGCGTTAAAATGGGGGCTAGTTTCACTGGCTTTCCCACAACTAACCCATTAGTGTCTCTTCAGAAGTAACTCTCATTGCTGTGGATGAGGCTGAGATTCCCCCTCAATTGAAATGGCACACATTAAAGCCCAATTGCTTAAATGCGTTTAAGCAACCTAGCGAGGCTCCAATGAATTGCCTTAGGATGAAAGTATTTAGCAGCTTCATTATAGCTATCCTGTGGGTTACAATGGGGGCTGGATTCTGTCTTTGTCTTTACTACTCTCTTTCCCACAACAAACCCATTATTGTTTCCTCAAAAGTAACTCCCATTGTGCTGAACGAGGCTTGCCTTTGAATGCCTACATCAGAACTTACAGAGATTCCCCCTCAATTGAAATGGCACACTTGTAAGCCCAATTCCTTCAATGCAATTAAGTGCAATCTCAAGGCTTCTTGGTCCATTGCTTTAGGACTTAACTCCTTCACAGCTTCCAAATAGAGATCCTGTGCATTAAAATGGGGGCTGGTTTCACTCTCTTTCCCACAATAAACCCTGTCTTGTCAGAAGTGACTCCCCTTGTGGTCAATGAGGTCCACTGGTTAAAATGGGAACTAGTTTCCCTCTTTGTGTTCTCCCCCGCCCTTCCCAGCACAAGCATTTGTGTGTCTACTCAGAAGTAACTCCCATTGTGCTCATTGAGGCTTGCTCCTGAAATGCAGGTGCACCTGGACTTTCAGAGGAAAGGAGAAAGCGGGGGAGAAGGGGAAAGCCTTTTTAAAAATCCCATACTCCTCCATTAGCTTCTCCTTCTGTTGTCCTGGAAACATGGCCAAAGAGGCAGGAACACTGAAGTTGTGTGAAGGAGAGAGGGAGATTATCCTGGAGGGAGCAGTCAGGCAGAGATGAAAAGATGCACACATAAGCACCCGGTTTAGGGACAAGAAAGAAAGTTTAAAGGGGTGTGGGATGCTCCAGACACAGCGCTTTGATTGTTTGCCACTTCATTAATGCACAATTGCACTTTAAATCCCCGTTTCAGGGGCAACAAGGAAGATTTAAAGGGGGGGAAGCTCCAGACACAGAGCTTTGATTTTTTGCTCCTTCTCTAAAGCAAAACAAAAGGGCTGGAAAGGCAAGGAGGAGACTGGCCAGAGTGGGAAACTTCAGCAGAGCAGAGGGGGCAAGAGAGGGGGGAATCGGAAAGAAGAGGAGATGGGAAAACAGACAGGGTAAGCAGACCCAACCCACTCCAAAAAGGCTCCACCCAGCCATCAAGATAATAATGCTATTAGGGCTCTGTGGAAACAGCACAGCCCGCCAGGGTACAACGATGATAGACCAGGTCCTTTGGGGACATGGAAACACATGAGAGAGAAAATGCACTTTGGGATACAGCGCAACAAAGTTGGAAAAGAAGTGAAGGCAATAGTGTGGAAACACACTGCTGGATAAAATAGGTACACAGTTAAGTTATTACCCTATTGCTCATATAGCTTTTTGTGGTCTGTGTGTATGTGTATCCATTTAGATTTTAAATGTTTTCCTACTAACATTTTCTTCAGTAAAATTTTAAACTGTTATTTGAAACTTGAAATTTAATTCTTTTTTAATCTATTTGTTTTTATCATTGTTTTAACTAAGTTTATTTTAATCTTGGTTTTAGTACTGTTAGAAAGGCAGGGCAAAAATCTGGTGAGAAAGTGGGGGATATATCAAATAAATAAATAAAAACTTTGTGGATTTGGAGAGGTTACCCACCCCATGTCTAATAGGCACCCCACACACAACTTAAAATAGATACCTAAGACCCAGACAGTTTGAAAGTGGAGGGAACCAGAAAAATAAAGAATTCCACCTGGTGGCAGCAGAAAATGCCACTAAAAGAGAAGAGTAACAAGGCGTGTAAGCATACTCTTTCATCTGTTTTCCCTTCCGCTCATGGAACAGGGTGCTGCCTGTCTGTGACATAGGCATATTCCCACCTTCTTGCATGTGTAACCAATGACAGAGAAAGAAATACTTAAGCTAGGTCAGCACTACCTCTGGAACTTGATTTCTCACCCTTCTTCAAATAAATCCTGGAGCAAATTGGAGAACATCCAACATGCCCAGTGGAATAAAGAGATGACCTGTCAGGATGTTGAAAAAAATACATCATTCTATTCCGAGGAGTGGCCCTACATGTTTCAACTGTGACTAATATATATGGGCCTTATTTGGGGCCTAGATTAAAGACGGAAGAAAAGGACAACGCAGAAATATACATTTTAGAATAAACATTGATTTTAAAACCCTAGAATTAACAATGATCAGCACATTGCAGTAATGCCGGTGATTACTTACTCTGTATTTCTAAAAGCACCTGCAGGGATCTCTGAAAAAGAGTTCTCCAAGTTGAATTCGTTCTTTAATCTAGCACCTGAAGAAGGCCTATATATACTGGTCAGGGCCGCTACTGCTCAGAACAGAACTACATATTTTTGCAACATCCTGAGACTTCCTGTCTGTATTCCATCAAACAAATCCTGCCCAAGCAGGACCATGAGAAATTTCTCTTTTTTTAACAGGGCCAAAATTGCTTGGGGAAGACCTCTGCCAACATTGTGCATAGATAGACAGATAGACAGACAGATAGACAGATGTGTGTGCGTGTGTGCATAAAGCTCCATTATATGAGCCAAACAAGTGAAAATATTCAGAGCTATAAGATGTAAGTTTGCACAGCTGGCCCTAGGAAGAGATTTACAAAGGGAATCCCTGGGAAGAGATTTATAATTAGGCAGCAGATCTCAAACCACTTGCATTGATGAGGCCTCATCAAACTGTGACACTGTTCTGGGAATTCAGGATACATACAGTTCAGGATACATTAGGTTATATCTCACTGAAATTCCAATGTAATGCCATATTTCATGATATTTGGGAACATAGGAAGCTGCCTTATATTGACTCAGACAACAGGTCCACGTAGCCCAGTATTGTTGATGCTGGGTGGAGAGTAGGGGTGTACGAAACCCCCTTACGTTTGGTCCACGGAAGTCCGCGGGGGGAGAGGCTATCCATTCCTCCCCCCAGAATCCTCGCTGGCCCCAGCCGGCTCTGCTCCACGGTGAGTCCACAGAGGTGCCGGCTGGCTCCGGCTGCTGGGATGCAAATGGCGTCCACGTAGCAGCCGCCATTTGCATCCCTGTTCTTTGCCATGATAGGCTAAGATTTACATAGCCTATTACAGCAAAGAACAGGGATGCAAATGGTGTAGCGGCCGCCATTTGCGCCCCTGCTCTTTGCCATGATAGGCTACGTAAGTATTTACGTAGCCTATCATGGCTTAATGCAGTCACACAAATGGCGGCCGCCACAACTGCCGCCATTTGCGGCCGCAGGAGCCCGGCAACAGCCAGAAGACAAGCCGGAGCCGCTGCCGCCACCGCATTTGCCACCACATGCGCCACATTCACCACCGCAGCCGCCACCGCATCTGCATCCGCCGCCAGGTAGGTCCATCCCAGGGGGGATTTCGGGGGGTGGCAGGGGGGAGGCCGTTCTGCCACGGACTTCAGGGGGCCAGATTCCAAAGAATCCGGCCTCACTGGAGTCCATGGCGGATTTCTCCAACATCCCTAGTGGAGAGGCTATACAGAGTCTCAGGAAGGAGATCTTTCAGTCCTCCGTCGAGATGGCAGGGATTGAACATGGGACCTCTGTATGCAAGGCAGATGCTTGACCACTGAGCTACAGCCTTTCATTGACGCAATGATTAACATAAATCATCCTGAACAGCCATTCACTAGGGATACAGCACAAAGGACATGTCCATAAGGAGTTCCCTGATACTGGGTATTTTCACACACAGATTTAGAGCTAAGCTAGATCTAGTTGACTATTTGCACTAAGAATCAATTGCATATGCTGGAGTAGCATTCCCAGTACAGTATGGCTCATGCAACTGAATACGTACTTTTAGGGAACAATCCAATAGGGATTGGCGGCCACCTCCGAACTCAGAGGTGACTGCCTATCCAATGCATGGTGGGAAGAGCACGGAGGAGATGATCCCCTCCGCGTTCAGCCACCCTGCATTTGTGGCTAGATGGCCAGTTTTGGCTGTCTAGGCATGGGACATTGGAGTGCAGGGTGAGGAGGCCAGACAACATATAGGAAGTGTCGTATCGGCACTCCCTGTCCTGCCCTGCGCCCGGGAATGCCCCCTCTTGCCCTGCTCCGCACTGCTCTTACGAGCAGGGGGCCGATCCACACTGCCTACAAGGTAGTAGGGGAGGGGGTGGGGAGGGGTTTTCCAGGAACTGACCTTGGAGCACAGGCTCCAAGATCAGTTTCCGGAAACCGACCAACCCTATGTCTGTCTAGCCACTGTCTAGCAGCCATAGGATTGCGCCCTTAGTTAATAAATGGTACATTCAATTTATCCTTGATCCCAATAAGAAAATCAATATGAAGACCCATTGTGGTGAGTGGTTTTACTGCAAATAAACACCCTTTTGTTCACTCAGCTGGTAGCTAATAGACAAAATCTGACATTACATTCAAAACCAGCTATTAAGTATGGAAGCTTACAAAAATATCAAGCTAGCCTTAATCCCAAAGCAGGGTTATTCTGGCCAGTTCCCACTTTGCCTTATCTTCTTATCTGATTTTCACATATTGTTTTCTCCATTGGATTAAGTTTTCATTCTCGCTGTCTCTCTCACACACACACACCAAGAGCAAATCTATTATAATCATGTAAGGTATCTAACAAAAACCCAATACTGATCTTTATGACTGAATAGGATTCCAAATGGACCTTCACTTGTAACATGATAACAAAATCAGTTCTTCAGTCAAAGAGTTCTTTTTGCATCATTCTTCTGCTCCTTTTGAACATGGATATAAAGATCAGAGCCATCTCCCTGAATGAGATTTGGAATTCTGATGAAAACAATAAAAAGATATTAAACACTTTCTGTCCCTCCCAAATTTGTATTCAACCTGTCCTTTTGTAAGCACTGTAATCACACTCCCATCTGTATTCAACGGATTTACACAAACAAGGCCTCCTCTGTCAAAAAATCATAGCCAGCAAATGCAGTCACAGACTGCTTAGTCGTGTCAATTATTGTCCCTGAAAGAATATGCAACTTGGTATTTTGACGTGTGTCAGTTTTATTTATGGATCAGACTGTCTTACTGGAGTTTTATATCATCCCACTCCCAGTCACTGAAACATAAGGTACAGTACTTTGTTCAATCGAGCGAAAGATAAAATAAGGCAAAAAGAACAAAACTAGTGTCAATGTGAAAGCTACAATAATAAAGAAATTCCGAAATGAAAATGAAAGGCAGACTTCTGCTTTTGTGAAAATGGAATATCAAGCGTACCTTGTGTCATGAAACTATTTTTTATTTATGGATGGAGTCCACAATTGAACTTTTGCCTTCCATCTATATTTCTTTGATGTCTTCTGTCATGTGTTGCTCAATATCTTTTTGTGCCTGAATCAGAAATTGTTTGAGTCTCTTATAGAATCTAGGTCTTTTATTCAAGCTGTAGACAATGCTGCTTATTAAAACTCCCTCTTCAGTGGCCAGAACAAGATGGCAGAACTTCTACTAGGATTGTCAAGCTCAGCTTATAATTGGCCTGTTCCATAGGAAGTTGTAATGTATACAACACTACGTATCCAGTCATGTGCCTAGCAATCAAGTTATTTCCATGTGTATGAAAACATGATTTTCTTGGTGCTTCCATTTGTCTACAAAATACAGGGTATACATCAGGCTCAAACTGTAACCAACCAAGCTGAATGCAAATGATCAGCCATGTTTTGTGGCCTGACAGAATTTCGACAATTCACTGTTTTTGCAGTCCTCAGTTGGCAGCAAAAATTCCCAAGCCCTTGGTGGGCTGCCTAACATGGTAGATGGGCTGTGTTCAGCTTGGTGGTCACAAGTTGTGCTAGCCTGATATACATACACCAGAATTTAGTCGCCATAAAGTTTATACCTTTATGAAATTCACCCTCCCGTATCCAAACGTGCCAACTCCTCTGCACTCTCCATGGCCTAGAACATATATACCCAGAATATACGTCCCCTGTGCTATTTCTTCCTGGTCTGACAAGGTCATCCTACACCCAGATGCTATTTTCTCTTTCCTATGCATCCCCCCTCTCTGTGGCATTTCCAGGCAATTCTACACATGTCTATTCAGACATTAAGTCCCATTGGGCTTAATAGGATGTACTCCCAGATAAATGGGTATAGAATTGCAGCTTCATATCTATCCCCACTTCCTTGTTCTCGTTTTCAGTAACCCCAGTGAAATCGCATACACTAGAAGCCAATTTTTGTGGAGGATTATGTAGATTAGTTAGTCTACTACATTGCATTATGATTTACAGCCATCTTGGTTCTAATGTTTTTAGCTCCATTGCTATAAGCCTGGAAACTGAACATTCATTTAGTGCTAAGAGCAAAAAACAAATTTCTAGCAAGGAACTCCCAATGATAAATGGACACTTTACACTGAAATATTGACCTCTTAGAAACACTTTGGCTAGCTTTCAGTGGACGACATACATTCTGCTATCATTATGTTCTAAAAGGAAAAGAATCATAAACATTGCAATAATGCTTTGACAGAGAGAGGTAAGTGTATATGAGTGTATTGGATGCTGCTGAATTTGATAAAAATATGAATTTTCATGACAACATAAGAGATTCATTTTCAAAATATGGACTAAATCTCAGAGCAGAAAACACAGGGTTATTCTGTTCACCACCCCCTTAGACAAGGTTCCCCACCCCTTAGCAAGAGTCTTTGTAGCCTTGTCCTGTAACATGAGCTTTTCTACATGAGGCTGCTAATCCACTGTATCTACATTCGGTTTTGTAGCAAAACTGAGATCTGAGCATTACATGAAGAGCATTTCCTTTCCTACTTTTCTGCTACATAACCTCTAGGTAATACTATAGTATAGCGGAATAGCACAAATACACAAGTGAAAAAAGCGGTTTCTTTCACTTTCACAATTAAATGCTGCATTGTCTCTGCTTTAAAAAAATTGCTGAAAGTTGCTCATTAGACACAGAAACAAAACTGGAGGGCCACAACATCATCTAAAAAAACCGTAAACAACTGTGAGTAGGAAAGGATGAACGCACAATAAATGCCTAATTGAAAAAAGCCCCTTGTGGCTCAACTCACTTACCTCAATCCCATTTGGTGATGCAGGAAGCTTTCTGAGTGCATCATCACTTTGTTTACGACACACTGTGGTCTCAGAAATACAGTCTGGGGTTATCCAATTACCCTGAATGGTGGGAGGTTCAGTGTCAGACAACAAGAGGTACTTCTTCAAACAGTGCATACTTAACCTATGAAATTCACTTCTACAAGTTGTGGTAGTGATGGACACCAATTTAGATGTCTTTACATGGAGATTAGACAAATTCATGGAGGATAAGGTTATCAGTGGCCACTAGTCAGGATACCTATGTACAGGGGTGTACAGATTCCCCACCGTCTGTTCCGGTGGGGAATCCGTGGGGGGAGATGATCCGTTCTTCCCCCCGGAATCCTCCAGAGCGGTTCTGCTCCACTCAGATTCGGGGGGGGGGACTGGCTTGGGGGGTGCTTACCTTCCCTCCTGCCAGTCAGAGCCATTTGCCTCCTCCCTGTCCCTGCCGATTGCCATGTCTTTAAAAAAAAAAAAAAAACGCAAATAGCGTTGCCCTTATTTTCGCCGTAGTCTACGTAAATGTTTACGTAGACTACACGTGCCCAAATAAGGAACGCAAATGGCAGCACCCATGGGCGCCGCCATTTGCATACGCGCTTTTTTCCCCCCAAAGTCAGCCATGATAGGCTATGTAGTAGGGGTGGATGAAAGTCACTTACCTTTTCTCGCAGCTTGTTCGCGGTGGGGGGGAGCACTTCGCTGCTCCCCCTGCGAAGTTCAGGCCGGGAGGGGAGGCTTCCCGCCTCGCCCGGCCGAAATTCAGGCCGGGGGGGAGGCTTCCCGCCTCGCCCGGCCGAAATTCAGGCCGGGGAGGAGGCTTCCCGCCTCGCCCGGCCGCGAACACGAAAGTTTAAAAAAAAAACAAAAAAACATCCCCTGATAGGCTACGTGATGATTCACGTAGCCTATCATGGCTAGATCTGGAAAGTCAGCCGTGATAGGCTACGTGAATCGTCACGTAGCCTATCACGGGTGACTTTAAAAAAAAAAAGCGCGTACGCGAATGGCGGCCCCCATAGGGAGCCGCCATTCCCGTTCCTTATTTGGTCGCTGTAGTCTACGTAAACATTTACGTAGACTACAGCGACCAAATAAGGAACGGGAATGGCGGCTCCCTATGGGGGCCGCCATTATCCGTACACACTTTTTTTTTTTTTTTTTAAGTCACCCGTGATAGGCTACGTGACGATTCACGTAGCCTATCACGGCTGACTTTGCAAATCTAGCCGTGATAGGCTACGTGAATCGTCACGTAGCCTATCAGGGGACTTTTTTTTTTTTTTCCTTTCATTGCAATGGCGGGGGCGGCAGCCGGTCGAAAGACCGGCTGCCGCTCCCGCCCCACTCGAACACTGGACGAAACGCCAGCCAGACCCGCCGCCGGGAGGGACATTCAGGGAAGGTAAGTCCCGTCCCGGGGGGGTGCGGGGGGCGGGCGGGTGCAGAGGATTTCTCCCCGAAACTTGTTCGGGGGGCCGAGCACGTTGGCGCTCGGCCCCCCGAAGTTTCGGGGAGAAATTCTCCACCATCCCTACTATGTAGACATTTACGTAGCCTACCACGGCTGACTGGAGGGACGCAAACAGCGGCGGCTACAGCCGCCACCATTTGCATCCCAGCAGGAGATGAGATTCGCAGCTGGAGGGATGGGGTGCCTCCCCCCCAGCCAGAATTTCAGCCAGAGGGACAGGGCGCCTCCCCCCCTGGCCAGAATTTCGGTGGGGAGGGATGGGGCGCCTCCCACCCTGCCCAGAATTTTGAGGGGAGGGACAGAGTGCCTCCCCCCCACTGCGAAGCAAGCTGCGGGATCAGGTAAGGGACTTTTGTCCATCCCTAACAGCAGGAGAAAGCTATTGCCCTCATGTCCTGCTTGCGGTCCTCCCACAGGCATCTGCTTGGCTACTGTGGGAAACAGGATGCTGAGCTAGATAAGCCTTTGGTCTGATCCAGAAGGGCTCTTCTTGTGTTCTTATGACTGGATTAGTTGATCAGTAGGAGCTTCTGGTGGTTCTGCCATGTGGGAAGAGGCTATTGCTTTTGGACTCTATGGACTAGCTCACACGAATGTTTTGTAAGACCAAGTGAGGATTCATATTATAATTACGGCCATTATAAACTAGGGCTGTGCATGGACCCCTGCTTCACTTCAGATGCTGCTTTGGATGTGGCAGATCAGCCCCACTTTGACTGAGACCAATTCAGAACCCCTCCGTTTCGACTCAGTTCTGGATTCAAAATGAGATTTGGATATCGGTTTGGGCATTTTCCCATTGACTTGCATGGGAAAACACAAATGGCCATAATGTTTTCAGTTTTCATGATAAATACGTGAATATTGGGGACCTTGCTGTGGACATAGAGGGGATCCCACCTGCCAAATTTCAGACACTTTGGCCTGGTACTTTTTGTACTAGGTGCAGCTGAAATTTGATTTTTTTTTCCCACAAAAACTCTCAAAGCAAAGAGCTCTACCTCTCAGCCCTGCACCGCTGCCACCTCCTGCCTACTCAGCTGTCTATGGCCGTGTTTCCACAACAATGGAAAGAGAAGCTAATGAAGGAGTACCAGATTTTTTGAAAGGAATCAGGTTTGCTGCGATGTGGTCCATGCAGGCTTCCACGAGCAGGTTCTCTGGAGCAGTACAAATTGCTTCACAGAACATGCTTCCTGGTGGGGGTGGGGGTTGGAGTCAACGTCATCTGACTGGCAGGGCTGCTCAACCAATAAGAGAGGTTCCCTGCCTCCCTTTTTCCTTTCCCCTGAAAGTCCAGATGTACCTGCATTTCAGGAGTAAGCCTCATTGAGCACAATGGGAGTTACTTCTGAGTAGACACATTATGCTCATGCTGGAAAAGATAGCAATAAACACAAAGATGGAAACCAGCCCCCATTTTAACCCTCAGGATCCCTATAACAAAGGGTCAAAGGTTCTTCCTAAGGCAATAAACCAAAAAAAAGGAGAATCGGAACCTCGAGATCATGCTGTGCCTTGTCAATTGAGGGGGTAAATCACTGGTGGAAACACCTGCAAGGACTGCTAGCCATCTCCTGCTCATGAGGAGGAGACAGCTAGGGAGCTGTGGGGGTGTGCATCACACTGCTGGTCAGCTGTCCTCGACAGCTGACCAGGGACGAGGAGGAGGGGAGGTGCGGTGCACGCCCCCCACTGCAAGCCGTCTCCTGCTCGGGAGGAGGAGAGAGCTAGCTAGTGGCAGGGTCATGCACTGCACCTCCTCCTGCCTGGGTGATTCACAGCACTTATACCCAGGAAGTGCTGTGAGTCACCCATATACTCAAGTTTCATGGTGCTTTTTGCATATAAGGCTATGTGCACATAGACTTCCAATCGCCATGTTTTTAAAAAATATGGCAATTGTGGCGGACGCAGAGGGACTGGCGAGTGGAGCAGTGACTGGGGGAGGTGTCCAGAGAACCTGGATGGGGGTGGGTTCTCACATCCTTAAGTAACACCACCAGAAAGATCTCTGTCTCTGAAACACAGCCATTTTTCTCTAGTTATTCAATCTTTCCCCCTCTTCCACCACTGTCTCTAATTGGAGATTGCTGGATTATATTCAGCCCTGATTTGGCAACTAGCATTTCCATTCACCAAAGCTCGCTCCCTCCCTCCCTCTTCCTCCTCCTCCTCCTCCTCCCTTCCCCCCTCTCTCCTCCTCAACTCCTTGCTGAATTTTCACAAGTTGATACTTTTGGCGCCAGGCTTTCTGGGTTTCTCAGAGCGAATCACCAATTGGACAAGGCGCTTCGTATACAAGCTGCTTCGCTTCAGGATGCCTCATTGCTATTCTGCTCTGCCTCATATCACATGGAGGCCCCTCCGAAGCAGCCCGTTTCCACTCATTATTCAGGCTTCAGATTGAAGCAGTGCACAAACTAATTTCAACAGTTACAAGTATGACATCATCCAACGTAAATTCAAATGTAACTCTTTTCTGTGGAGACCGTTCTCATTTACTTGAGAGCCATCGAGTGCTGTGTCATCAAATGATGAATGTGTGAGTGAGAGAATGAGTTCTATGACTTCTATAGAGAATCCATTGTTTCACTCTCAGCTAGTCCTTTACATCTTAAGAACATAAGAAAAGCCATGCTGGATCAGACAAAGGGTCCATTTAGTCCAGCACTCTGTTCATACAGCAGCCAACCAGATGCCCACAGGAAACCCACAAGCAGGATGTGAATGCAACAGCACCATCCTGCCCATGTTCCCCTGCAATTGGTGTACATGGGCATACTGCCTCTGAACCTAGAGGTAGCATATCTTGTGCAGATATCATGTCAATTGATTGGGGAACCAATATCAAATTGATCTTCCTCTGTTCCCATAAATGATCTACAACTTGGTGAGTTACAAATAGGGTCACAAACACTCAGGCAATATGAACAATAGATTCATATTCAGGCAATAGATTCACCCAGACGGCACCACTGCTTGCAGGCTGATGTTCCACAGGTTTAAAGCAAACGGTGCCTCATCGCCAATGCATGCATGTAATATAAAATCTCTGAAAACAATATGTATGTAGTAATATTGACCTCTTTTTCATTCTGTATTAGATTTAAAGTATCTTGGAGGAACTTGCTGACCGTGGCTTTGATTTAGCCAATATTTACCTCTCCAGTCAATGAAGCATGATGCTGAGTTCAACGGCAGTCGATATATGCTTATTACTTTTAGAATAAGAATTACTGGGCAAGAATGTGAATTACAGAAATAAGCCTCCTGATTCTGCTATAGTTACAGATCTGTCAGTATTATCATTACAAGGAGGGTGGCTTCTAACGTATTTTTCCAAATCTTCAATGAAGCATTGACTCAGGGATGGGTATGATTACGTTGTGTTCAAAAATTAAGGTATGCAGAAGAAAATCCATGCCACTTTACTGATTCTACTATTCAGGTAGTATTTTAAAAACCTGCAAGGTGCCCAGCAGATGGTGGGAATGTATGTGGAAATTGCACAGTGACAATGGGTTATAGCCAAAACGTTGGGCAAATACCTCTGTTCCCCATATGTGAATTTGGGATTTTTTAGTTCTCTGTTGGACCAGGATCCAGGAATAAAGGCTTGTTTGTTTTTTAAAGGTCCATCCAATATGCTAAACAATTTATAAAGCCTGAATTAATTGGCTGAGCAAAACGAGGTCTTCCATTTAGCTTATTAGGGTACTAATAATAAAATGGGAGGACAACATAGAAGACACTGCAGTTTGGTAATGACAACATCTCCATAAAAAAGTGAGTGAAAACATGATGGCAATTCCAGACAAATGGGCTAGTGTGGAAGCAACCCCCAAACAATTGCTTTTTGTCAGATGTTATAAGGTAGAGAAATGAATGCATTTAGGTAGAGAGGCTGGCATCACAATGGCAGGCTCTACCCCCGAACCTAATCATTGTCTGAAATGAGCCCACAGGTGTACATTTGTATATGCATGCAAGTAGGGCCGGCCCTATCATTAGGCAGAGCAAGGCAGCTGCTCAGGCAGCAGATGCAGGATGGCAAGAAGCAACAGTGAGATATTGGTAATCCGAACTTCAGTATTGGATTACTGTAATGTGCTCTGTGTGGGGCTGCCCTTTGAGTTGGAAGGTGCAGCTAGTACAGAATGCAGTGAGTAGGTTACTGACTGGGGTACACGTAGTATGGCTGTGCTAAAGGATCTACACTGGGTGCCAGTCTGCTGCCAAGCTAGGTTTAAAGTGTTGCATAGGTATACAGAGCCCTATACAACTCAGGACCTCAAGAAATGTCTCCCCCTCTACCAAACTCCCAGGCCACTACTTCAGGGGAGTCTTTGTTGCCCGTGCTGTGGCCTATGTTTTTTCATCTGATAGTGCTATGGAAACAAGCCTTCTCTGTGGTGGTACCTGCCCAGTGACATGATCCACCCTCTGAGGTATATCAGGCCTCAATGATGGTATGTTTTAGGCATTTGTTGAAAACTTATCCATTTACTTTGCCCATGAGCTATCTTTGAACCAAACTCTAATATGATACCATTGTGTATTTTTGTATTCATTCTGCAAACCGCTTTGGGATTTATTCAAATGGGAAGTGATGTTATGTGTGTGTGTGTGTGTGTGTGTGATACATACGTAACTAAATAATATTGGTGTGTGCCACCAATACATAATAATATGTGTCTGTCATGTGGCCAGCATTATACCCTCTAAGGTGCAGTTGTGTATGGTGTCCTATTGCTAATGCTGGAGTAAGATTCAACTGCCAGTCCAGTCAGCTTCTGTGCATGGAATTGGGGGATGCCATCTTGACCTTTACCTCAGGCAGTAAATGCCTTGGGCTGGCCCTGGTGTAGACACCTCTCCACATGACCATGAGCACTGCCTTTCCAGGGTTTCATCCAGGGACAAGAAAGAGCTGGACACGCAGCATACTAGATTCTAACGAACAGAATTCAAAAGTACTTTCCCAATAAAGTGAGGGTAGCTTTGCAGCAGATTGTCACAGATTTTCTGAACGGCTTGTTATGGTTAAACATAAAAAACTGAATAGATTTTCCTACTCAGTTAACCATATTCTTGAGGGAAAACATAAGGCAGGAGAATTATTAAAGAGCATGTCAGTAATGCACACATCTTTATTATGTCAGCTCTTTGCCAAAAAAAGAAAAATAAGATTGATAGTAGCAGACACTTATTTTTTTTCCCCCTTTGCAAAAATACACCATCTGCTTCAGATGTAGTATCTGCCTGTGTCTGATGAATTCACACATATTTTAAAGCCCCGAAGTAACCATTTGAATGGAAATTGGACGCTGCTTGTCACTTGGAAAGCTTTTTTTTTTTACTGGAGAGGTTTCACATTTGTTCAATTAAGTGTGTGTATAAGCAATACACTTTATGAAATTTATCCCCAAAATAGAGAGAACCAAAATAATATTGGTGGCAGATGGCACAGCTGCTGCTTTTGCAAAGCTATCCATCGAAAAATGTGTAAAGGGTGAGAAGACTGGAAACACTCTGCTACTAAGAATATCAGCAAGTTTCAAACACCCATTTCATAATCCAGCTGTGCTCAGGTAGAATTTATAGATCTGAGCCAAGCAAGAAATACGAATGCTGAAATATTTATAAACATGCACTTTACAGCAAGTGTGTGAATCCGTTGACACATTACTTGACTCTCATTAATCCAAATTTAATTTACAGCCCAATCCTAAATATGTTTACTTGGAAGTAAATCCTAGTTAGTTGAATAGGTCTTACTTCCTGCCAGGTAAGATGCCTAAGAATGCATTGGAGCCATTGAATAATATGCATTTGGCAGTAAGTCCCACTAAATTCAATGGAGCTTTCTCGCACAAGATTGCAGCCTTATTATGTTGGCCATCATCAGGGTCAATGGGTTGGATCCAGACTGAATCACATTTAAAGTAGACCCACTGAAATCAACGGAACTTAAGTTAGCCACGACTAATTTCAATTCCATAGATTTCATTAGGTCTACATCGGGATCCAGCCATATGTGTGCAATAATTTGAATGAGCCTGAAGAAATGGGAAATAATTATATTTAAATGCATAAGTAAATTATGCCTTCAGAAAATCTTGGCAAAAACAGTGAGTGAGGAACATTCCTCACACACACTGAATATTTAATTTATGGGATTCACAGCCACAAGCTCTGGTGATGGTCATGAGTCTAAAAGGGGATTTGTATGTATGTATGTATGTATGTATTTAAACCATTTGTATCCTACCATTTCAAAAAGTTCAAGGCAGCTAATAAAAATACTATAGATGGATATGGAGATAGATATAGGTTGGATCTAGATTTAGTCATACTTAGAGTAGACTCATTAAAATCAATGGGTCATAATTTAGTCATGGCCATTATGCTTTGGGGTCCACAGGTGGGTTTTCTTTCCCCCTTCTGCTCTTTAACATCTACTTGAAATTGCTGAGACAAATCATCCATAAGTTTGGTCTGAGATGTCACCAGTATGCAAATGACACCCGGATGTCTCTCTCTTTTTGATCAGCTGCAGATGAAGCTCTGAATATGCTGAATCAGTGCCTGGGTGCAGTAATGGACTCGATGGGGGTTAATAAACTGAGCCTCAGTCCAGAGTCCAGACAACATGGAGGTACTTTTGGTGGACTCCCAGATGAGTTGTTTTCAATACATTCTGGAAGGGGTTACACTCCCCCTAAAGGATCAGATCCACTCTCTGGGCTGCTTATTGTTGCAGCATTGTCATTAAAGTGTCAGGTGGACTCTGAATCAAAGCACCTTTTCTCAGCTTTAGCTGATACACCAGCTGTGACCATTCCTGAATGAGGACATGTTGGCCAGAGATACCCATGCTCTGATAATCTTCCATTTTGGACTATTGTAATGTATTATAAGTGGAACTGACTGGGAGTTTCAATCATATTATTCCAACTGTACTGGCTCCATCTGTTTCTAGGCCTATTTCAAAGTGTTGGTCTTAACCTTTATAGTTTGAAATGGCTTGACACCAGATTACCTGAAAATTGGCTTTCTCCTGTACATACTTACCCAACCCTTAAGATCCTCTTCAGAGGCTGGGCTCTGAATGCCCTCGCCAAGTGAAGTGAGGTGAGTAGCTAACAGTTAGGGGGCATTCTCCATAGGGGCACCCATTCTGTGGAATAGCACACACATACACACCGCGGTAGAGGCTCGCCTGACACTTTGTTTGAGGTCATTTTGGTGACAGGTGGAAACCTTTTTATTCACCCAGTAATTTGTGATTTTCAAGTCTGGACTCTTGACATTTTATGTATAATGTATTGTGTTTCCAAGCTGGTTTTCTCTATCTGTGGAATAACCAGTTTTTAATGTTCAAACATTAAAACAAAATTTATTTGTTTTGTTCTAGTATTTTAATATTGTATCTTCTTTTATTTCTTGCGAGCTGCCCAGAGAGCATATGTGATTGGACAGACTGTATAAACACAGTAAATACATTTCTATATTACTATATTTACCGCCCTGAGACCTTAATGATATAGGGTGGGATACAAAAGTTATAAATAAATAAATAAATAAATAAATAAATAAATAAATAAATAAATAAATAAATGTGAATAGTGTAATGAAGCTTAGAACTAGGCCCTGCATTGGGCACCACATGTCTACAAAGCCATAGTCATGTCCAGGAACTGTGAACAAGAATTACTTTTGGTCTGTTGCAAATGCATAGCAAGTAATATATTGCTTAGGTTTGGAGCAATTTCTTCCTTATATGAAGAAGAAACTTCACTTTGTTCAAGAATTCCTGTCAAGTGACTGATGTAAACTGGCTGATCTGAGGTGACTTGCAAAAACGGCAGGGTGGTTTTAACAGCCTCTCATAAGCTTTGGTCAATTAGTGACAGCAATTAATTAGCTGAACTGCAAATGAAGGTCACACCTTTTTATTTGTTTAGATGATTTTAGTCTTGGTGTGTTATTATAATAGGGAATGGAGAAATATTAAAGATTGTCTTTCCTTCTAATTATGAGAGGTTGCTTTTGTTTGTTTAATTGTAAGTTACAATACGTCATGCTTCATTCAGTATCTCAGAAAGTGACCTGAGTGATTTAGGGATATGCACATTTATTTTAATTATATTTATAATGCAATCCTATACATGTCTGCTCAGAAGATTTTCTCCCAGATAAGTGTGGGAGAAACTGCAATCCTTGCAGTGCAATCCTATACATGTCTATTCAAAAGTAAGTACCATTGATTTAAATGGGGCTTACTCCCAGGAAACTGGGCAGGGCATTGCAGCCTTAGGGAGCAATCCTATGGCCGCTAGTCATTGGCTAGACAGCCATAGGATATGTGGTTTTCCAGGAAACAACCTTCCCCCCCCTTCTGCACTGCCTCACAGGCAGCGCGGAACAGCCTGGAGCTCCATGCTCAGAAGAGGAGCGTGGAACAGGCAAAACAGGGCATTCCAGAGCAGGGAAGATGGAAATGCCGGTACAACACATCCTATGTGTCATCCGGCAGCCTACTCCCCTGCTCCGCCTTCCCATGGCTAGACAGCCGAAATCGGCTGTCTAACCACAAATGCAGGGCGGCTGAAGCGCAGAGGGAACAATCCCTTCCATGCTTCTCCTGCCCTGTATTGGATAGGTGGTTGCCCCTGAGTTTGGAGGCAGCCACCTATCCCCATAGGATTGCGCCCTTAATCAATTAATTTATTGGTTAATGGTCAGATGATTATTAATCTATAAAATTATGTAATTAGTTGAAAGCTATACTTTCTTGTGGGTGAATCAACATTTACAATAAAGACCAAAAGTGTTCTAGCCATATTTTATATATTAAAAAAGGAGCAGCCCTGTGCACACACACGGCTGCTTAAATAAACCTGACTTCAGTGGAATTTATTTGGCTGTGTTTCCACCAGCAATTTACTCCGAGCCGGCTGCGTGTTGAGGTCATTAGGGATACATGACTCTGTGGCCATCCAGCAGCCACCCCTGAGCTTATCAGGGAAAAACCGGATTTCCTGAGACTGCTTAAAGTCCAATTCTTTTCCTCAAGTCGGGTTTTCCCCGGTATAGTTGCTGTGTGCCCCAACCCCCACATTGACGTCGGGTATGCTAGCCCTGCCCAGGGGTGTGCCTTTCACCATGACCCCAGTCAAGGGGTGTTTCCTATCTCCTGTCCCTGTGATTCCCAGCACAAACCAATTAGTGTCTACTCAGCAGTAACATTGTGCTCAATGAGGCTTCTCTCCCAAATGCCACAGCAAGAGGATAGACAGATTGGGGCTCGTTAGGCGGCATCTCTCTCAGTTGCACACATCCAAAGTAATTAATCCTTCCCCCATTACAGCAATCCAGTGCAGCAATGGTTTAGAAAGTTTGGGGCTCATTAGGAGGCTTCTCTTGCATGCATCGGAAGTAATTACTTCTAATCTGCACCTTCATTAGGGAGAAAGGGGGAAGAGCCTGGAGAGGGGGAAGCCTGTCTTATTGGTTGAGCAGCCCCTACCACTCAGATGATGTTCACTCCAACCCCCACCCCACCCCGAAATATGTTAGGAGAAGCGACTTAAAATGGGGCAATGCACACCCCCATGGAGCCCTGCCCAGACCAAAAGCAGCTCCTAGAAAAATGCAAGTGAGCCACTCTTTTCTTCTCCTTCTGCAGTCGTGGAAACAGGGCCCATGAGTTAGAGCAGAAGCAGAACTACATATTAAAAAGCAAATACAGTTATTCTCAATCCTCCATTTGTCTCATAACACAAATGGAGGCGTGGAGCAGCATTTGCAGGCAAGAATCAGGCTGCAACCCTATACACACTTACTTGGGAGTAAGCTCCATTGAAAACAAGGAGACATACCTCTGAGTAAACATGCATAAGATTGCACTGACAGTTGTTTAATGCTTCCCTATTGACCGATTCTACCCTACAAATGTTCTGTAGGACATTTTAGCGCATTTTCTCCAGCTGGGTTCCAACATTGTAAGTTGGTTGGGAGAAAAATACTTGGGGGGCATTTGTAGCAGAAAATCAGTGAGCAAGGGAAGGGTAAACCTTCCCACCCGCTGATGCCCCCTTTGGCCCCACACTCAAGTTATCTCAGCAAATGCAGGTTTAGGTACTGACAATTACCATAATGTGTAATATGTGTGTAATATACAATTACCATAATGTGGCATATTAATATGGCATATTAATGTGTAATATGTGTGTAATATACAATTACCATAATGTGGCATATTAATATGGCATATTAATGTGTAATATGCAACATGTGTAAGTGCAATATACCACGTGTGTAATATGCCACATGTGTAATGTGTATATTACACATTATATAATGTGTAATATACAATGTGGCATATTAATGGGTAATATGCATGTAATATACCATTATGGTAATGTGTAATTCTACCCTACCTGTATCTCAGATTGCAACCAAAATTTGCAACTGGATTCTGATGGTCCAAGAATTTCAGAAGTAGTTATCATGGGACATCAGAAGAAATTCACCATTATTTTTCATTGTATGCTATAGCATTAAACATGTACTAGATTTGCATTTCCAGAGTATGTTATTCAGAAAAATCTCTTTTCAGCCCCATGTTGTTTTTATCCTAGTGCTTCCTTCCATCTTTCCACCCACAGCCCCTCCCTTTTCTGCTGCTGCTGCTGCCACCGTATTATAAGATATGCCTCAAGGGACAAGTTTCTAATAACATTCGCCTCTTGCTCCTAAAGCATTTATATCAATTGCACCAGCAATTTTCAAATAATAAAAAAGTAAATTCATAGGACTGAACTTTATTTGAAGGGAACTTTGACTGTGGTAGAATTATTGCAAACTCTTATCACCTCCAGGAAATGTCTTTAGTTTCTAGCTATCATCTCCTCATAACTCAAAACATACGTTGTCATAAACACTACAATGTTTAAGAACTCCAGACAAGCCATGAAAAGTAAGTGTCTCGCCTTACTGTTTTTATGTCAAGGCATAATTCCATCTACACCTAAACTGCTGATAACTACAGAGTGCATCTAGCAAATCACATAGATCAACTCACTCTGCTTAGTTATGCTGCAGCTAATACAGAGTGAACTTATTGATGATAAGAGCCATTCGAAAAATGGAACCAATTACCCACAGGGGGTGGGCTTCCACCACCCCACACACACTGGAGGTCTTTGAGCAGAGGCTGGTCAGCCATCCATTGGGAGTGCTCTAGCTCTGGATTTCCTGACAGACCAGTAGGTTGGACCAGATGGCCTTCAAGGACCCCTCCAACTCTATGATACTGTGGAGAAATTTGGCTGTGACTTAGTCACGAGTCATGGAATCTGGCTTTTCCATACAGAGTCCACTCCCACCCCAAAACCTAACTTCTTAGAATTAGCTTTATTTTGTAAGAAGGCAATTTTCTAGTTGTCATGTTTGGGGTGGGGGAGAATTACATTACATGACACCCTTCCTCTGGCTTGCGTGGACAGCCTCCACAGATACAGGAGGTTCACATCTTCAGACTGCCGCCCTCCACAAGTAGAAAGCAACAAATGCAATGATAGAGAGGGAAAGGGCTGGAGCACACCCTCTCCTCACACCTTGGGTTGATTCAGGGTCAGAACACCTGAACAGACCTACTGAGAACAATAATTTGGCCCTGGGGAATGAAAAGAAAGATCAGCAAGCTTCCTTGCTCCTTGAATGATTGACCTCTGGCTGGCTATCCAAGGCTATAGCAGTGCAATAGAAGATAATCTGCTACCAATATTCAAAACAGTATGTATCATTAAGGTCATCCAGGGGGTATCTAGGGGTCAACGAATCTGTCAGTTTTGGTTTCTTTCTTTTTCTCATTTTTCCGGTCTTTAGTTCATCTCAGACTCTGAGAATTCCTCCAGTCTTAAATTCAATTTGTCCCAAACTCTGAGCATTTTTTAAAGTTTGCATGAAAATTCATAAGCTTTTATGTGCACATTTCTTCTAATACATGCACTTTTGCCTAATATACACATTTTTGCAAGCATTTTTCCTACTATAAAGTAGGACCATTATTTGCTCCAATATATGCATTTTTGTATGTGTGTTTTTATTGGAAAATTCGGAAAACTGCAAATTTCAAAGGATAACTGAGTTCCAGTCCACACAGTAATTTGAAAGTGTGAAATTAGGTACATTCACATTAAAACTGAATGGATTCCCCCTGCCCCCTCCCTAATCTGAACCTGTGTAGGAAGGTGGGAACACTTCAGGATTGGGCCAGATTTCCCACCAAAGCTCTGGATTGGTCAGTTCAAAAGTACCCTCATGGGTTTATTAGTTGGATGATGGCAAGTTTCCATAGTTGCTGGGAGCAACTCCCTTTCATTTAATCCATGGAGGAAACATGTACATGCTTTAGCTCATGTGCCTTTGTGATTATCCACAGCCTTAGCAATGTTCCTGGTAGCTTTCTATGCTGCTGCTTCCAGAACCAAAACTGATTCTTGAGCCAAGGTATATGCTAAGTTAAATACAGAATACTTGTGCCGGAGCCAGTGCATCTGACACTCCTCTGTAAAACTACCAATTTTTACAGACAGTGCTACTGATCCTGAGCAATTTTTGGAAAAACCTATGTGAAGTAGTTTAAATTAGTGCTGTGCCAAAAAAATTGATTCTTCCATTTTTGGCATTGGGGGGGGACAGAAACTCTGGTGAAAGATGCTGGGAGAGGTGAGAATTTTGGAGAATTTTCTCCTTGGGGAGGGGACAGGGTTTCTACATACCTTTTTAATTGCAGACACTTGTTGAGGGGTGTTCCTTCTATTCCTTTAAAAAAAAAAAAAACACCCCCTGCATTTGCAGGAGCCCAGCACTCTTCTCCAGCTGAAAGTTCTTCCGGAATCCCTACTGGAACAGGTGAGGTCACACAGTCTCCTGAGAGTTCAGAAAGAACTGCCAGGCTGGAGAACAGTCCTGCAAATACAGGATGTGTTTAAAAAAAATAAAAATAGAAGACTCCTCAAGAATCGCCTACACTTAAAAAGGTATGTGGAAATCCTGTCCCCCTCCCCAAGGAAAAAAAATCCTGAAATTCTCCCTCTCCCTGCAAAAGAGGCAGAAAAAAGGCTCTTTTGTAGGGTGTGAAAAAGTTCCCCAAAACAGAGGGCAGGATTCAGCAAAGCACTAGTATAAATAGATGACTCGTGGTCTGAGAGAGGATCCCCATTGCACTCAGTGGAACCCTTTAACTCTCCCTCCCACACTGACCCTCACACAGGTAGATGTGATGCAAAATCAATGGCCTGTGCATGCCTCCTGTAGACCAACCCATTTAATTTCATGTATTATATTTCCATACCATCCCATAGCTGAAGCTCTCTGGGCAGTTCACAGAAAGACTCAAGCATCTTACTCCTTTCCAGGGTCATGCACACAGGCCACTGGTGTTTTCACAGTTCATGCCTTGAGCATGAGTAGTCTGCCTTGGAGCTCCTGGTTCTTGAAGTCCAGCCATTCTTGTCTCTGCCAGTCCATACACATGACAGGAGCTAGGATGGGGCCACTGCAGGTTGTGAAGTCCACATAGTCCCATTTACTATGGGGTTGTCTTGGAGGAAAAAGCAAGGGGGCACTTCCAGCATTCTCAAATGTATGCTACAGGACTGAGTGTGGAGGGGTGGGGCTTTTTCCGGAGGAGGAGGACAAGGACAAGGAGTGGGGAATTTTTAGGTAGAATCCATATCCTATATAAGTGCCCATTGATTTGAATGACTCAGGATTGCATTCTTTGTCTTAAAAGCCTTAGATGAGTATCTAAGTTTCTAGGCTGCAATCCTATGCATGTTTAGACAGAAAAAAAGTCCTACAACTCCCAGCATTCTGGGAATTGTATGACTTTTTTCTTTCTAAACTTGCATAGGATTGTACCCTAAAAGCAGTATGTTCCAACCCACATTCAAAAATATTTTGTCTAATGCTCTGAGACCTGTAATTCAAACCTAATATCCAAATGGAATGTAAATCCCTTTCCCCTTCCTCTACTCTATTTGCCAAAGTAAATGCAGAATTCCTGTTCAATATTGATGTACTGTAATAATTTACCCCTGTAATACTTCCCCTTTTTGTCACTTTTATTTATACGCTTATCTGATTTAAGAAAAGCTTTTTTTGTGTAATTAAGGCTAAGCTGTTTTGGTTTTGTTTGGTTTTTTTTTGAGAGAGAAATTAAATTTAAAAAGGCTGCTGAAGCCCTCTCTGGGTAACTTTTCTCTAAACGTAGGAATGTGGACAAAATTATGTAAGCAGGGCATACGGTGGAGTACACTTAGAACGTACTGGAACTTAAAAGTGCACAATTATATGTAGCATTAGGTGCAATTAAGGATCTTTTGAAAGGTACTATCTTGTGTGGATTCGTGTTAACTTGTGTGTTCCTTGATTTATGACAATGAAGTGAATTGCATTATTTTGTAACTTCTCACCTTTTCTAAACTGGAAATATGTAAAGAAGTATAAGCAAACTGAGTTGTTTGAAATGAAGTGCCCTTTTTTTTAGCATGTGTATAATAATAATAACAACAACCATATGCCATACTCTGCATCTAAGGCCCTCCTCCAGGAGCCTCCCCCGAGGGAGGCTCAGAGGGTGGCAACAAGGAAAAGAGCCTTTTTGGTGGTGGCTCCCCATTTATGGAATAATCTCCCTGATGAGTCCCGCCTGGTGCCAACATTGTCATCTTTTAGGCGCCAGGTGAACTGCCTTCTTCTTTCAGGCATTTGGCAGCATATAAGGAGTCTCTTTGATTGTCTCTGGCTGATTGTTTTAAATTTTGTGTGTGTGTGTATGTTGTGTTGTGTGTGCTATTTGTTCTATGTCATCACATGAATGGTTTTATACCTTATATGTTTTTTAATGGTTTTAGTTTTTGTGAACTGCACAGAGAGCTTTGGCTGTGGGGCGGTATAGAAATATAAGAAATGAAATGAAACAATAACAGCAACATCCTATGTCCTGCATCTGAGTCTGTCAGATGTGGAGTGGGTAGCATTGGCAGGAGGCTATACCCATCTTACAGTTTGAGATGCAGGTGGGAAGTTGTTTGATTACCTTTCCCTCATCAGAGCCTTCCCCCACTTCTGCAGAGAAGTTCTCTCATGAGAAGAAGGATACCGCCACCCCTGCCTGCCTCTCAAACTGTCAGACCAACATGCTAAACTAGCTAGAACTATATTTTGCACAAGGGCAAAGGTGTGTGACTCCAAATGGTTTGCTTGTGACCCTAATTTCTCACCACCTTTTTGGCTAATCATGATTTTAATTATCTACAAATTTGTACTTACTCAAAGGCTAACATTCAATTTATCTATGGAAATTCAAGGCACCCCATGTAAAAAACAGATTTGTCAAACCTTAATGAGATCATTATTATTCATGCTAAACGTAGTTGGAAATGCATTAATAGCACCACATTTTCTCTCCGTTTTCAGAATGCCAGGGGACAGAGGTGAAAAAAAAATCTGACTGTGGGTAATAGCTTTGTCATTTATGTCTGGTTTTGTCATCCAAACAAAAAACTCCCCACAATCTGCAATAGAGGTGGCGGGAGAGAATCCAGACGCGCTAGAACAAGTCACTAATTATAAAAACCCTTTCACCTTGGGGCCAAACTACGTGGGATGCTAAATGTATGTACGCATTTATCGTGCACTATTTTACTTCCTTAAATAGCAGACATAGGGCAGCAGGACTGTGGCATGTGGGGAGAAGAGGTTTAACCCTTTCCCGTTGCACAGAGGTCCCTCCAAAAATCAGCCAAGGCCACAGTATTATACTGGTTCTTATGTTTATTTTTTCTTTCTTTTTGTGTTTGTTGGTTAAATGTATCTTGATATTTATTCCTTCTTAGATTTGCTTGAAATGTCTAATGGATGACTGAGAATTAAGGGAGGAGTTTACCGTCTTACAATAATTTGAATTTAATGACAAGCACTGGCATTTTCATATAAAACCTGTTTTTGACTTATTATTCAAATGTTTTTAATATGCTATTGTAAATATTTACCCTGTAATAAAATCTATATTTCATAGAATAGAATAGTAGGGTTGGAAGGGGTCTGCAAGGCCATCGAGTTCCCCTATACTATTTGTCCCTTAGTATATGCATTTCAGCTAATTATTTTTAAAGTCTCTTTAAAAATATATATATATTGCACTTTAGTATAAAGCCAATTTTAGGCTTCCGACATCTGACTTGTATTTAAAGAATCTTCACTTGAAGAATCCATCCTTAGGCTTGTATCATAAATGCAAGAATTTTGTTCACTAGATCATGTCCCCCATATACAGTAAATATACACCCCACACACACACCGCTATCGACTGCTCTGGTCACCTGCCAATGAATCATTGTTCAGCTGTGCCTCTTAAAAAAAAACAATTTTCATGTGGAATGTGAATTGAGATCATTACAGCCTTATATCATTAAATATTTAATAACTGTTTATCAGAAATCCTATATAGTAACAGTGAGCCCATCTGAGTGGACTAATGGACAGATTATTTGATGAAGAGCTGGATTCAAACCTCCACTGACATACACTCCATTGGTAGCACATAGCCCCAGAACCTAATTTGTAAAATGGGAATAACATTGACCCATGTCATAGGGTTGTTGTGATCATGATGACCAGCACAAAGACTGTAAAATATTTTGCATGTTAGAAGTCTTATCACTCCTGCTAATAGCCAACAGAGACGGAGCCAAAACAGGGCCATTGAGAAGCAGCAGGGAGGTATTGGTGTGTTAAAGGGGGAGGGGAGGGGGGTGCCCTGCTTGGAGGGAATGACTGGATGGCGCCCTGAGGAGAAGGCACTTTTGTTAGGCGGGAGTAGACACTGTAAGACTTAGTTGACGGTCACACTGGTAGTAATACCACTAGCTATAAACTCAGTATGTAGCCTTAAGCAAGCCACCATTTCTCAGCTTCAGCTCCACCCTGTAACATGGGAGTAACAATGCCAATGTGCCTTACAGACTTGTTGCAAGAATTACTGAGAATGTATCTGAAGCACATTGAGTATGCTAGAATCTTGTCCCTTGCTGGGACGGAGGAGGAGGAGGAGGAGATAGAAGAAGAGGAAGAGGAGGGAGAGGGAAGACGTGGGGGAGGGGAGGGGGAAGGGAGAGAAGTAGAGGAGGAGGAAGAGGAGGGAGGCGGAGGAGGAAGAAATGGAGGAGGGGGAGGGAAGAGGTAGAAGGGGAGGAGGGGGGAAGGGGAGGAAGAAGAAGTGGAGGAGGAGGAGGAAGTGAGGAGGAAGGAAGAGGAAAAATGATAGATTCAGACATTGCTAATAAACCATGTTCCATAACTACTTACAGAATGGGCCACGGCATTTCCAAATTCCCTACAAAATGGAAAGATCACATACGCTGCTACAGAATTCAAAATCCTAGATGCCATGTACTTTAAAAATCTTTTCCCTTTTAAAACCATTTTCACAGTTCCTATGTGATCTATAAAATCATGTATGGAAACATAGTTGCTTGGCACCAATTTCCTTTCAAATGGGGTGGGGGCATTATTTATCTCCTGAACACCTCTAGAAACATTTGCCAATTCTTTAAATGAGCCACACAAATGAGTTTTGACAGCATTTGCAAATAAAAGTTGCAAGGCTAGCCTGCCTGCCTGCCTGCGTACCTGCATCTGTGTGGAGGCAGTGCCGCCTAGTGGAAATGAACACAAAATACAGGACAGCTCATCTGCAGGTGCCAACAAGCATCACAGTAAATTTCCACTTTTCCTACTGAACCGCTTACAAGGTTTTGGTTGGTAAAAATTATGCATAGGATCAAAATATGAATGTGCATAATTTCTTTGGGTACAATGCAGCCAAATAAAGCCCGTTCAGCTACCACTGACTTCAATGGGAGATAGTTAAGTATGTGCTTATGTTTTCCTTGGAATGAGACTCAAATGCACTTAGCCTTGGCTGGATCATGACGTTTGTTCCAACTGGGAGAGGACGGGAAGAAATCTATAATAAAGATATACATATTCCATACTACTCTGCTTGACATGTGCATAACACACAGTGTACCAAGCACTACACAGAACTGTGATGTGTCAGTTCCAGCCATACCCATAGGATGCAAGAAAGTGGAAAGAGGTCCTGCCCCTACCCCTACCAGAACAACACAAAGACACTTTCATGGTACAGTTGTCAGAAAAGGTGCAGCTGCTGTCCTAGACTGTGGCCACAGATGGACCAAGTACTAAGTTGTGTAGCCAACATAGCTACACAGCAATGCCCTAGTTAGCATAGGCATTGGTGATGGATTCTGGGGCTTGCTGTCCAACATCACCTGGAGGACCACATATTCCCCATCCCTGCTATAGGTCAATTCTGTATCCAGTGTAATGTGGCAATGAGCTACTCTGGGCTTCAACCCCCATCACAGGAACACAGGAACCTAGGAAGATGTCTTATACTGACTGAGTCAGACCATGGGTCTATCTAGCCTAGTATTGTCAACACTGACTGGCAGCAGCTCTCCAGGGTTTCAGGAAGGGGTTTTTCCAGCAATGCCGGGGAGCGAACCTGGGAAATTCTGCATGCAAAGCAGGTGCTTTGTCACAGAGCCACAACCCCCCAACATTCCCAACCAGAATGGCCAATGGTCAAGAATACTGGCAGCTGCACTGCAAAACATCTGGAGTGTTCCAGGTTGGGGAAGGGTGTGTTAGAGTGTCAGATTCAGACTGGTGAGACCAAGTTCAAGTTCCAACTAAGCCATAAAGGTCACCAGGTAACCTTGGGCCAGTCACATCTCTCAGCCTAGTCTACCTCACAGGATTGTTGTGAGGATAAAATGGGTGGAAGGAGAACCAGCCTTGCTTCCTTGAGACCCTTGGATGCTATCAGTGGAGGTTCAGCCCTGGAAAATCAGGGTTCTAAATCACAGGGAGAACCTCCGCAGATAGAGAACATTCTCCCCTGCACACCTCCATGGGTAGAGGGTGACAAAAATGGCCATGGAGAAGGGGATAGCCAGCATGCTTGTCCCCATTACCCCTCCTCATGTGTAGAGCTTACAGGCATGAGGAACACAGGAAGAGGGTTAAAATGTTACTTGTCTGCTGGACATTGATGTAACCCCAGTACTTCCAGCAGCAATCCTAAAATGCGTGACTTTTCTTAAATGCCACTTTTCTGTTTGTTGTAGATGTATTTAGACTCAAGGGGCTTCTTCACATGGAGCTTTTACCCTACTATTGAGATTGGTTACTCACGGAACTTTGCAGGTCCTTTAGATAACATCATCAACCCCCAGGGCATCTCCTGCACTAAATGACCTTTATTCCGTTTTTTAAAAGATCAGAGATAATGAGCTATCAAATTACCACGCTTGAGTTCTTCTTTAGTTCCCTCTGTGAAAAAGGAAAAGCCGCAATAAGAGGACCCAGACCAATGAAACCTATGGAAGACTCCGATAAGGGGGGAAAGGGGATAAGCACATGTAAAGGGAGTCCGTCATCATCCTGCATTTAAAACAGAAGCAGAAAGCCCCACTTTAAATGTGGGATTTCAGGCTGATGTAGAGATGCTCAAGGTGAGTGAAATGGAATTGCCAGTTGCTTAACAAAACAAAACAAAAGTACATATGCCACCAAAAGATGAGATCTTTATTGCATAATTAAATTTGGAGTCTCAAGAGTCAGAATGTGAATTGAGCACGATATCAAGTATATTGACAGGATGTCCATAGCTATGTCCTTGATTAAGGATGCAATGTTATACGCCCTTCCCTGGCCCTTCAAAGGGACTTACGTCTGAGTAGACATGCACAAGACTGCATTGTAAGAGATTTTAATTAGCACCAAGAATCGGAAAGTAAGCCCCAGTAATAAAACAGTGCCTCATGCAGAGCAAAAATACTAACTGGTAACAATTTAGTTTTATATTACACAGCTTAATTACATGAAAGGGAGCCCAAATGCCTAGATGGAATTTACTGGCAAACAATTAGAACCCCAGTTTAGAGGAATGGCTTACTGCACAGAGATGTCCTGGTCTGTTTTATTGTTCAGTGTGCCTAATAAAGCAGTAGGCTGCCGTCCTACTTAATTCTTATGGCAATTGCTGAAGAAGCAAGCAGAATCATTGGTTTTCCAAAAGAGAGAGAGAGAGAGAGAGATTGAGCTGGAACCTCTTCTAAATATCCTGCCAGCTTATTGTGTTCAATTGCCCATACTCAAGAGGTTATGGACTACCACCTGCATGTGTATCATGAAGATTTTTTTAAAATCCTGCTGAAGGCGATTTCTCTTTTGCACAGTAGATTTATTTTGATTTACCATCTATTACTGTGAATATATTTGCAAAAAAGCAGTTCATATGCAGCAAATACTGTAGTCACTGTTATGTACAATTATACATCTCTCTCTACAGCTTCTTAGGATACTTACATTTGCTTGCTATATTTGAATACATGGGAGAAACGCTCCCAGGAGTGCAATAATGTGTTACTCAAGTAAAGCAAAAACAACAGGCCTAAAAAATCACTCGTTAATTAAGAGTGCAAGTCCTACATTCAAATTACAGGAGCTGGGGTGGGACAGCTATAGGATATGAGGGAATAGCTGTTAGATTGGCAAAGCTGGAGTTACACTTCTACCACTGAAAACGAGGTTCTGAATTTGCCCCAGTGCTACTTAAGGCTATTTAGAGCACAATCCTGTGCATGTTTAGGCAGAAAAAAGTCCTGCAGTTTCCATTCTGGTTGGGGCATGCTGTGGGTAATAGGACATTTTTCTGTCTAAACATGCATAGGATTGTGCCCTTAAAAGTTTAATGTATTTGAAAATATATTTTTAAAACTTTAGCAGGAAAACAGTGAATGCCCTTCAACTTGTTAAACAAATGAAAACAAGTTACACTGGAAGTATTAAGATATGAATGATTTAGGGAACGATACTATGGGGGTAGGCGGCCGCCTCCAAACTCAGAGGTGACTGCCTATCCAATGCAGGGCAGGAGAAGCATGGAGGGGATCGTCTCCCCCACACTGCAGCCACCCTGCATTCACGGCTAGATGGCCAATTTCAGCTGTCTAGCTGTGGGAAGTCAGAGCGCAGGGTGGGGAGGCCAGACGACACATGGGAAGTGTCGTACCAGCACTTCCAAACTCCCCACCCCGCCCCCAGGAATGCCCCTTTTCCCCTTTCCGGGCCCAGAGCATGGGGACAATCCACGCTGCCTACGAGGCAGTGGGGGAGGGGGTGCTGAGGTGGTTCTCTGGAAACCAATCCATCCTGTGGCCATCTAGCCACTGTTAGCAGCCATAGGAGTGTGCCCTTACAGAAATAAGTAAATCCAAACAAACATTATGTGAAGAAGCAAGATGTGAAATCTGTAATGATTACAGAGAGAATACAATTGTGACCATGAACCCCAAAGCGGTGTGGGTGTTATATGCAAAAACTGTCTTATGTAAACTACAGCTTAACTTTTGCTGAGGCCTCTTAGAAAAGCAGTACTTGGAAAACGGTATTAGGGTGCAATCCTATGCATGTTTTGACAGAAAAAGTCCTGCACCGCCCAATATCCCTCCAACCAGCCAAGCAGATATACTGCCACAACACTACTGTTACTGTGTGTACTCAGTTATCTGTGCACACATGTACTGCCTGAGCCATCATGGGTCTTTAGCCCGCAGTGCGCAGCAGCAGGGACCAGGACAGCCATCTGGGTGACAAGAAATAGACCTGAAACTGGGTTCTCTAAGATGGGGGATTAGTAATGAGACCAGAGATTCAGGACACAGAAAAGGAAGTACTTCTTCACACAGTGCATAAACTATGGAATTCGCTACCACAGGATGTAGTGATGGCCACCAACTTGGATGGCTTTAAAAGGGGGCTAGACAAATTCCTGGAGGAAAAGGCTATCAATGGCTACTAGTCTTGATAGCTATGTGCTACCTCCAGTACCAAGAGGCAGTGAGCCTATGTACACCAGTTGCTGGGGAACATGGACAGGAGGGTGCCGTTGCACTCATGTCCTGCTTGGGGTTCCTGGTTGACAGCTGGTTGGCCACTGTGTGAACAGAATGCTGGACTAGCTGGACCCATGGTCTGCTCTAGCCGGGCTCTTCTTGTGTTCTTCTGTTCAGAGCCAGAAATCAGAATAATCAAGTAAGGGTTGGCTGGGACATGCCTGGAGTTGTAGAACATTTTTCAGTCTAAACATGCATCGGATTGCACCCTAAACTACTTAGTAAGAGAAATGTGTACATGAGCAACATTCAGATGGGGCTGGCAGTTATGGGGTTAATTCAATGGGGGAGACGAAGAGAGTGATAACTGAGATAGATGGAGTAGCATGCAAGTCTTTTAGAAGCGTGGAGAAGAGGTTGCTTCCTAATATGAGGACAGGAGAGCACAAGGAGTTAGACAGACCTGTGGGGGTCTAGTTGAAATGGCAAAAGGGACCTAATGCAAATGACTTGACCCACAGAGACATAAGTAAACCTTTTTAGCATTAATGGGGGAAAGGACAGGAAAATTATTGGGGGAAAAGAAGAGAAAAGGGGTTGAAATAGAAACATTACCTACTCCAAGGCAAAAAGAGTAGAAAGGGACTTTTTGTTTGAGGGATGCAGAAATTAATTATTTTGGATTGGAACACCAGGGCTGTGGGCATTTGTCTTTATGAATTATGGATCATGAATTATCCTAGCCCTCATACACTCTGTTGAATGATGGGGGCCCAAAGGCTGGTGGCGCTTTGTTAGTTCTCCTTAGGCCTTGACTTTCTGAGTTCAAAATAATAAAAATGGAGCTGGATGGGGGAAAGGAAGATTATGAGAGACAGAAGGGAGGATGGTCGGAGAAAACCGACTATGCGAGATTAACTCTCTGGAGGGGTAGCACAAACACAACGTTTACTGGGAAGAATTCCTGTTTAAAACCTCAGTTCAGGGGGAAGGTTTTCGCCAGGGCCTAAAGAAGGATGAAGGGTAGTTAGGGTACTGGTAGAGCCATGAGTGCTGAGTGCAAAAAGTGCAGAGTGCAAGACAGAGATCTGCAGGCAGATTCTGGGTGTATGTCTCTAACCTTAACAGGTGCTGATGAGTGTTAATGTGTTTAGTGGTGCCTAGCTGTGCCTTGGCCCTAGGATGGCCAATCTGTGTGCCTTGGATGGCTGGATTAGGTTAGGGATTGGGCAGGAGGAAGGCATCTGCATAGCTGCATTTTCCAGAGGTTTCACACTTTTAGCATAATGACTGAGTTTCACTCCAAGAGAGGGCAGCAACTATGTGCTGGACATTCTTGTCCTGGTTTTCCAAGCCTCTGCTTAGTATGCCACTTCCCAAGCAAAATGGAGATTTCAGAGTGTCTCCATGTTCATTTCAGATGAATATCCTGTCACGTGAATGGGAGAGAGAACAGGAAAAATAGTATGCCCCCCCTTTTTTTGCCATTCCCTTCTTATAGCCTTTTCTGCTGCCAGCAGATGGAAGTATTTTTCCCCACTTGGGCAGCCTCCACCGAACCAGCCGTAAAACTCTCTGGGTCTCAACGATCTACTTTAGGTGTTGTGTGGGGATTGATGTGGGGTGGGTAACCCAAAAAGAAAAGGGACCACAATGTTTCAAACAACAAAGTTTGAAATTTTACTGAAGAAAAAATGTTAATAGGAAAAGGTTTTAAAAACTAAATGGATACACACACACACACACACACACACACACACACCAAAAACCATATAAGTAATAGGGTAATAAAACAGCCAGCAATAAATGCATCCAGATAACCTAACTAGACTGAGTCCCTATTTTATCCAGGTCCCTTATCTAAGCAATATGTTCTATTCATAGGTCCAGCACTCTTTCGACCAGTTCCAACAGCTCTGACTCACTTTCCTCTGAGGCACTAAGATTCTTCCCTTCTCTCTCTCTTCTTCTCTCTGTTTCTCTGCCCCTTTTTCCTTTTAAGAACATAAGAACAGTCATGCCAGACCAGAGCAAAGGTCATCTAGTCCAGCATTCTGTTTACACAGTGGCCAACCAGCTGCCTATGGGAAACCCACAAGTAGGACATGAGTGCAATAGCACCCTCCCTCCCATGCTCCCCACAAACTGGTGTACATAGCCATACTGACTCTGATACTGGAGGTAGCATAGAGCCATCAAGACTAATCACCATTGATAGCATTATCTTCCATAACTCTGTCTAATCCCCTTTTAAAGCCATCCAAATTGGTGGCCATCACAATATCTTGTGGTAGCAAATTCCATCATTTCACTATGTGCTGTGTGAATAAGTACTTCCTTTTATCTATCCTGAATTGCTCACCAATCACCTTCATGGGATGACCCCAGGTTCTAATATTATGAGACAAGAAGAATAATGTCTCCCTATCCACTTTCTCCCCTAGATTTCAGGGATTAGACCTGATAGACAGAGTGCCTGAGGAACTATGGACGGAGGTCCGTAACATTGTTCAGGAGGCAGCAATGAAATCCATCCCAAAGAAAAAGAAATGCAAGAAAGCCAAGTGGCTGTCTGATGAGGCTTTACAAGTAGCTCACGAAAGAAGGGAAGCGAAAAGCAAGGGAGAAAGGGGAAGATATACCCAACTGAATGCAGAGTTCCAGAGAATAGCAAGGAGAGACAAGAAGGCCTTCTTAAATGAACAATGCAAAGAAATCGAGGAAAACAACAGAATGGGAAAGACTAGAGATCTCTTCAAGAAAATTGGAGATCTCAAGGGAACGTTTTGTGCAAAGACGGGCATGATAAATGACAAAGAAGGCAGGGACCTAACAGAAGCAGATGAGATTAAGAAGAGGTGGAAAGAATACACAGAAGAACTATACAGGAAAGATCTGAATGTCCCTGATAGCCATGATAGTGTGGTCACTGAACTTGAGCCGGACATCCTAGAGAGTGAAGTCAAGTGGGCCGTAGGAAGCATTAGTAACAACAAAGCTAGCGGAGATGACAGTATTCCAGCCGAGCTATTTAAAATCCTAAAAGATGATGCTGTTAAAGTGCTGCATTCAATATGCCAACAAATCTGGAACACTCAACAGTGGCCACAAGACTGGAAAAGGTCAGTTTACATTCCAATTCCAAAGAAGGGCAACGCCAAAGAGTGTTCAAACTACCGCACAATTGCGCTCATTTCACATGCCAGCAAGGTGATGCTCAAAATCCTACAAGCTAGGCTTCAGCAGTATGCGAACCGAGAACTACCGGAAGTACAAGCTGGGTTTCGAAGAGGCAGAGGAACTAGAGATCAAATCGCCAACATTCGCTGCATC
Organism: Heloderma suspectum; assembly: GCF_057233095.1. Classification (NCBI taxonomy): domain Eukaryota; kingdom Metazoa; phylum Chordata; class Lepidosauria; order Squamata; family Helodermatidae; genus Heloderma; species Heloderma suspectum. The sequence continues at coordinate 51,910,086 of NC_139460.1, read as the reverse complement.
ATGGAGAAAGCAAGAGAATTCCAGAAAAACGTCTATTTCTGCTTCATTGACTACGCTAAAGCCTTTGATTGTGTGGATCACAACAAACTGTGGCAAATTCTTAAAGTGATGGGAGTACCAGACCACCTTACCTGTCTCCTGAGAAACCTGTACGAGGGTCAAGAAGCAACAGTCAGAACCAGACATGGAACAACCGATTGGTTCAAAATTGGGAAAGGAGTACGACAAGGCTGCATATTGTCACCCTGCTTATTTAACTTATATGCAGAGTACATCATGAGAAATGCCGGGTTGGATGAATCAGAGGTCGGAATTAAGATTGCTGGGAGAATTATCAACAACCTCCGATATGCAGACGATACCACCCTAATGGCAGAAAGCAAAGAGGATCTCAAGAGCCTCTTGTTGAGGGTGAAAGAGGAGAGTGCAAAAGCTGGTTTGAAACTCAACATTAAAAAAACGAAGATCATGGCATCTGGCCCTATCACTTCCTGGCATATAGAAGGGGAAGAAATGGAAGCAGTGACAGATTTTACTTTCTTGGGCTCCAAGATCACCACAGACGGTGACTGTAGCCATGAAATTAAAAGACGCTTGCTCCTTGGGAGGAAAGCTATGGCCAACCTAGACAGCATAGTAAGAAGCAGAGACATCACCTTGCTGACAAAGGTCCGTCTAATCAAAGCTATGGTTTTCCCAGTAGTAATGTATGGCTGTGAGAGCTGGACTATAAGGAAGGCTGAGCGCCGAAGAATTGATGCTTTCGAACTGTGGTGCTGGAGAAGACTCTTACGAGTCCCCTGGACTGCAAGGAGGTCAAATCAGTCCATCCTAAAGGAAATCAACCCTGAGTGCTCATTGGAAGGACAGATACTGAAGCTGAAGCTCCAATATTTTGGCCACCTAATGCGAAGAGAAAACTCCCTGGAAAAGACCCTGATGCTGGGAAAGACTGAAGGCAAAAGGAGAAGGGGATGGCAGAGGATGAGATGGCTAGATAGCATCACGGATGCAATGAATATGAACTTGAGCACGCTCCGGGAGAGAGCGCAGGACAGGAAGGCCTGGCGTGCTATGGTCCATGGGGTCACGAAGAGTCGGACACGACTGAACGACTGAACAACAACAACAATCCACTTTCTCCACACAGTGCATAAACCTGTATACCTCTATCATGTCTCCCCTGCTTTTCTCTAAGCTAAACAGTCCCAGCTGTTGTAACCTATCCTCATATGGTAGTTGCTCCAGCCCCTTGATCATTTCAGTTGCTCTTTTCTGCCTTTTTCCAATCCTACAATATCTTTTTTTTAGGTGCAGTGTTCAGAACGTGACACAGTATTTCAAGTGTGGTTGACACCATAGATTTGTATAAGGTCAGTATGATATTGACAGTTTTGTTTTCCATTCCTTTCCTAATCAGGCATAACATAAATTTGACTTTTTCACAGCAACCACACACGGGGTCAACATTTTCATTGAGCTGTCCACCACAACCACAAGATCTCTTTCTTAGTCACCACTAGCTCGGATCCCATCAGCATATATGTGAAGTTGGGATTTTTTTGTCCCTATGTGCATCACTTTATACTTGCTCACATTGAACTGCATTTGCCATTTTGATGCCCATTCTCCCAGTTGGGGAGATCTTTTTGGAGCTCCTCACAATCCCTTTTTGTTTTAACCACCCTAAATAATTTGGTATTGTCAAACTTAGCCACTTCACTACTCACTCCTAATTCCAGATAGTTTCTGAACAAGTTGAAAGCATTTATCCCAAAACAGATCTCTATGGGACCCCACTGTTTACATCCCTCCATTGGCAGAATTTACTATTTATTTCTATTCTCTGTTTCTGTTCTTTAACCAGTTACTGATCCATAAGAAGACATCACTTCTTATTCCATGACTGCTAAGTTTGCTAAGGAGTCTTTGGTCTTGCTTTCACACTAAGCAAATCAGGAGTTCACTTCTGCAAACTAAATTTCTCTTTCCTTCCTTTGAACTTCTGTTGAATCTCGTGCAAACTCTTTTTTCCCTTTTTCTGAACCTCCTGCAAACCTTTGGCTTCCTGAGCAAACCTTCTTACTCTTATAATCTAACTAAACTTTTGACCTCTAAACTATTAATCTTTTGGCTGAAACTGGTCAGCACACACACACATATACACACTAGGTTTAACCACATAATATCCAAAAGCTAAACTGAATATAGAAATGGAGAATAACTGTGTTCCTTCACAGAGAATAAGTGTTCAGGGGCATACTCAAAATGGCAGCAAGGCTGAGCAACTTGATAACAGTACCCTGACATATATATCAGCACCAATTGTGCACCCATGGCAGAACTCTGGCACAGCTCCACTGGTACAATCCAACCAAAGCAAAGCCCCAGTATACATACACAATACATTTACTGTCTCCACTGAATATATAGAAACATACGTCAATATAAAAGTGAATTACACATGCAAACACTGTAACACTATACATCAATTGATAGGTGAAAACATACAATAAGAACTCATGTCTCAGGCTCCAGTAACAATTCTATTTCGACTGTGCCAAGTCTTTATCAGGTCACTGTATGAAGAAGTTCAAAGTCGGGAGAGGGGGACTTTTTGTTCTTTTAATTTGACTTTGATTGAAGTTACCAAGTCAAATAAAAAGAACAAAAGCTTTTTTCCCCCCAAGAACTTTGAACGTCTTCATACAGTGACTTGATAAAGACTTAGTATAGTCAAAACAGTATTGTTATTGGAGTTTCTGTTGTGTATTTGCATGTGTAATTTCACTTTTCTATTGACATATGATTCTATATATTCAATGGAGATAGTAAACGTATCGTGTGTATATATTGGGCCTTTGTTTTGGATGGATTATTTCTGAGAGTTGTAAACACTATATTTTGGAATTACAACTCCACTGGTGCCAAGTGAAGCTGAGATGTGGTGGGATATGGACGGGACAGGGGAGGAGTAGACTTACAGCACATCATGTACCCTTTCACACCCCATTCTTGCCCATGAGAACAGCACAACTTTCTGCCAATCACAGAGCAGTCATTAAGTAAAACATTACCCACGGAAACCAACGGAGAGGGGAGGGAACCACTAAAAAAAACGTACTTCCCAACACCCTCCTCCTTCCCTGCCTATGTCACCAAAACAGAGTACAGGATTTGGAGTAAACATGCAGTCAAAGGACTTCTTATTAGTGTGGGGGGAGGCGGGATTCGAACCCCTGCTAGGGACTCCCAAGCCCTCTTCCAAGGCATCCACTTCAGAATGCATAAAGGGACTGCAGGAATATGCTAACTCTGTCCCCCTTTATGATGCCCAGCACAATGGCAACATTCCTGAGCCAATGCAAGATTGGCTCAAGGGCTACCTTCATCACCTGTAGGGTTTCCAGCACGGGGGTGGGAATACTGATTGGCCCAGGTTCCTATCCCCCTGTTGGAAACCCTACATGCAAAGAAGGGAGTCCCCTTCAGACTCAAGCTCATTAGCTCAGGAGAACTGGTGGTCGTGGTGCACAGAATAGCAGCATTCCGCATTCTCGAAGCCCCTCTACACGTTCAGAAGAGAACACTTGAAGAGGGCTGCCATGGTTGAATCATTACTGTCTGTGCCACCATACAGTGGAGTATGCTGTGGCAATGTGATGTACGTTGTCTGTGGGCTGGGTATCGTTATTTAAGATTACACCCTCGGTTCCCTTTGGGAAAGAGCTAGGAGTTCTCTTAATTCTCCCTTCAGAAATAATAAGATTCAAGCTTGCTTAACTTTGGCTGGATCATGCCTCCACTGGTGTAAAAGGAAGAGAGGTTGTTTCAGCAGAGACTACCTGTAGAGAGAAAAATGTGATGTGTGGAAGCTTGTTGCCTTATGGGGTTTTACAGAAAATGCAGGGCTAGGTGACTAGCTTATTTCCTCTCCATTTCTTGACATTCCTTTACGATAGATTTTGAGCCCACCACAGAGACCAGTTTAATTTCTTCTCATTCTCCACCAGTCAAATTGAACTAAATCATGGGGTCACCTATGTTTGGAAGAAACACAGTGAATGAGTTAAAGGAGTATGGTCCAGCCAAAGCGCAGCACAGTTCGCTACTATTAATATAAAATTAAATATTTCCCATTGAAATTGAAGGGACTGAATGGTGTTTAACTTTGATTGGTTCCATTTGCAAATTCAACACAAAATGGCTGAAAATATATAAATTTTAAGCATGCTAGAAATACTAAATGACAGTGAAGTATTGGGGAAAAAAATCACATCTTAAATCAAAAGAGATTCATGAATCCAGGCTTAAATAAGTATTGGGATTATCTGGACTCAGTGTTGGGCTAGATGACGGCCAATAAACTGAAGCTGAATCCTGGCAAGACAGAGGCCCGGTGGGTGAGTGGTTCCTGAATCTGGGAGTTAGGCTTATTACCTGTTCCAGATGGGGTTGCCCTCCCTTTGAAAGAACAGATCTGTAGTCCAGGGGTACTCCTGGATAGGGATGTATGAAAGGGACTTACCTTGTCCCGCAGCTTTTTTCGCGGTGGGGGGGAGGCGCTTCGCTTCTCCCCCCGAAGTTCATGCAAGCGGGGGGTGTCTTCCCGCCTCGCCCAGCTGAAATTCAGGCCGGGGGGGAAGCTTCCCGCCTCGTCCCCGGCCGAAATTCAGGCCAGGGAGAAGCGCCCCGTCTCCCCGGCCGCGAACTTCAACAGAAAAGTAAAAAAAAAATGCCCCGTGATAGGCTACGTAACGATTTACGTAGCCTATCACGGCTAGATCTGCAAAGTCAGCTGTGACAGGCTACGTTAATCGTCACGTAGCCTATCACGGGTGACTTTCTTTAAAAAAAAATTTTTTTTAAGCACGTACGCAAATGGCGGCCCCCATAGGGAGCCACCATGCACGTTCCTTATTTGGTCGCTGTAGTCTACGTAAAGATTTACGTAGACTACGGCGAAAATAAGGGCAACGCAAATAGCGTTGCCCTTATTTTCGCCGTAATCTACATAATCTTTACGTAGACTACAGCGACCAAATAAGGAATGCGAATGGCGGCTCCCTATGGGGGCCGCCATTAGCCGTACACGCTTTTTTTTTTTTAAGTCACCCGTGATAGGCTACGTGACGATTTACGTAGCCTATCACGGCTGACTTTGCAAATCTAGCCGTGATAGGCTACGTTAATCGTCACGTAGCCTATCACGGGGGCGTTTTTTTTTTTTTTTACTTTTCTTGGAATGGCGGCGGCGGCGGCAGCCGGTCGAAAGACCGGCTGCCACCCCCGCCCCTGTCGAAGCCCTGCTGAACCACCGCTGCGACCCGCCACTGGGAGCGACATTCGGGAAAGGTAAGTCCCATCCCGGGGGGGGGAGAATTTCTCCCCGAAACTACTTTGGGGGGCCGAATACGTTGGCACTCGGCCCCCCGAAGTTTCGGCGAGAAATTCTCTGACACCCCTACTCCTGGATCCATCTCTGTCGCTGGAGGCCCAAGAGGCCACAGCTGCTCAGAGTGCCTTCTACATGCTTCAGCTGGTATGCCAACTATGGCTTCTCCTTGGGATATCTTGGCCACAGTGGTACTGACATTAGTAACCTCAAAACTAGATTACTGCAACACACTCCGCATGGGGCTACCCTTAAGGTTGTTCTAAAAGCTGCAGCTAATGCAGAATGTAGCAGCTTGGCTGCTGTTGGGAGCTGGCCCTTTGCGAGCGGAGATGGGTTAAAGAAGACGCACACAACAAGCTTGGGTTGAAAATTGGGCCACATTTATTGAAATAGCTGCAAAGGGGTAACTAGGACGGGCATCTAACTGTGTCAGCGGCTAGCTGGCACTTCTTGGGCGAAAACACACTCAGCCTGAGGGGTGGCGGTGATCTCGCCATCCCTCGGGATTGCCCCTTCTGGGGCAGGTAGACCTTCCGGTGTCACCCCCAACCCGGTGCTGCACAACACCTGGGTGAGTGAGTAGGGTTGGTCTCCCAGGCAACCCTTATCCCCCCGCCGAGCCGCACAACCCGTTCGGGGGGCCTCAGGCGTCACCTGTCACCATAAGGTGCCTCTGCATGCACACCATCCCTACTTTCCTGTTTTTGCCCGTCCTAGCCGCCACAGGAGTCACAAGCCTAGAGCTTGTGAAACTCCCCCCACCTGCGCAGAAGAACTTCCCACAGGCCCCTTTGCAGATCAGACAGAAATATGTTATATACTACATGAGACAGGCGGACATTGTCCATCCTGCAACGCTCCCTCCATGTCCACAGAATTCCCTGGCGGGTGGTGCATCCATCACCTCATTCGCATAGGCCATAAGCCATTTCTCTGTGCACTTTCGGATGTGCCCTGCCACTGGCAACGTCATTCCATTCCTTCCCATTGATCCATGGGAGCAGTGAGGGCTGCAATAGGCTACTTCCGGCCAGGTATGCCAGACCACCTGCATCTCAACCAAGGCCTGTTCGATCAGGTCCTCACCTGGCTTACAGCCGAAGTCCTTCCTCTCAATGTGCAGCACCTGGACCTGCGGAGGAAGACTGACGAACTTTGGTGGAACAGAGTGAGGAGGGGACTCCCACCGCATGCCTCGTCTGGGAAGCCACTGGATCTTAATGTGACAGTGTGACAGAAGCTGAAGTCTGAAATCAATGTACAAGCCCTTCGTGAAGCTCCAGACGTCATAACATGCCCATGTAAGGGCTCCTGCTCCAGCGTACGACAAGTCTGCTGGTCTAGGGCATAAACACATTGGGACAAGCAAAGCGAGAGTTGTGAAAGGAAGAAGCAGACGACTCACTAACACAGGCCGGAGCGCTGTGAAGCCCCTTTTGAAATTGCCATAATGTGCCTGAGAGAGAAACCTCCAGCAACTATCATGGAGACTGCTTCAATGTAGCGACTGTGGGTTCTAAACTGCAGAATTACCTAGGCCTAGCGGGGTAGAGCTAATGTAGAAACTGCGCAAATTGCCCTTATGTCAACAGTAAGCCATTGGATTGATACAACGGAGGCCCTTCCTCAGACCCACGACATTCCATAGAACCCTAAGGTCCCGACGGGACACTACCCCTTGATTTGCGTTTGGCCATGGGCCACTGCCGTGCCCTTGCCATACCGATCAATTTTGATCACCAAATGCATAAGTGGGTTACATTGGGCCAGACATGCACCTTGAACTGTATCAAGGCCCTCCAGGACAAGTCGTACTTGGGAGCCCAGACCCACCCTGAATTCCTAATGGGGGGGGTTGATTAAGGCTGCTGCGTGGACAGGGAAATGTTTTCCTGGAAAGCACAAATGGAGTGCCATTATCCCCGGAACCCAAAAGGGGTATCTGGGGAGAGAGGGTGACTAAATTTACTAAAAGCAGGCAACATCTATGCCCAATCCTATATTGCCTGACGAACCCAAAATCTGACTTGAAGTCAGAGAATCCCACCATTGTGGGCCGGAAGGCTAAGTGGCCAGCATGCGACTTATAGTCCCATATAGTCTGTTGTTCCTAAGGAGGCGCAAAATTGCAGCCGATGATCCATAGGTAAGGTCATGAATCCTAGCACTGAAGCTTTGCCTAATGCGCGGCACACCCTACCTGCTCTGTCGCAGGTGGCTCCTGTACGGAGAGCCCTGGAATGTAGGATGGCATGCCTGGCTTCAGTCTCCCAGCCTCTGCAAGGATGTGATCTGGGAATGGAGCAGCTGCGGGGCTAAAGCCCGGAAGTCCCTTACTTAATTTCATGACAAAGCGTCAACCATTGTGTTTGTCTAACCCGGCACATGGTAGACCCAGAACCAAATGTTGTAACACTGACACTGGAGTGCGGGCACATTGACACATGACATGACCCTCCGATTTCAGGAGGACGAAGGATGAATCACGTGGTCATGCTGACATACCGAAGGGGGGGGAGTTACTGACTTGCCTATAAGGTCATTGAAGATGTGCTCGGAGACTGCGGCCACCATTTTACAGGCCACTACCCTCAGCACGATCGGACCTGCCCTAAGAGCCCGAAACTACCTTGGGCGGCGGCAGAACCAAGTGCATCCACAGACAGGCTTGAGGAGCGGCTCACGCCTCCGCAAGGAGGTGCCATTAAAGCCCTACCAAGTAGAAGCCAGATGTATGCCTATGGATACTTGCGCGCAGCAGAAATAACCCTGGTTCGATGGTGCGGAAGCCGCAGACCCTACATTGCCCAGACTGGGCCGGCGCAGGAAGGCACTGTCAGGGGCAGCTACCCTAACTGTGAAAAGAAGATGCCCTACAGTATCTCGCATGCCCCCCCCGCAAGGAAAAAACCCTAGAAAGATGTATAACTGCTTGAAGCTGTGCTCAAAGGACCGGAAAGTTGTCCTGAGGGAGGCTAGTATAACGCCTAAGGGTATCAGATTGTCTTTACTGAATGTTGATGTGGGCAACTGGCCCTGAGCCTTTGTGAGCTAAGGGACACCGAGGTAACAGGAAAGGGAAGCAATGCTCGCGTTAGGTCAGAACATTGACCACTGTCTTCGGACTCCATGTAGAATATGCCCACCAGGGACCCGTGGACGGGATCCCAAACCAAGACAACTGCCCCGTCGACTAGGTGTGTCGCACTGAACACAGATGAACAGGAATCTTTTGATTAACAGGCTGGCCCACAGGGAGGAGAGGTTACGAATCAGGATAAACTCCCTAGATGATTTCCTGGGCACCATTTCCAGAAGGGAGATCCGTAGAGTAGATAACGGGGTGTGGAAAAAAGGGGGGGCTATAATCCCTCTGCCAGTACTGCCTTGTTAACCTGTCAGGAACCTATCGACGCCTTGGCGAGGAGCAATGTTGCTTATGAGGTAAGGAAGGCGTGTGTTGACCTAGAAAAGGGGGTGAGGTCCTAGAACCTAGCCTAAAACCGTGTTCCAAGTTAAAACGTGTTCCCCCCATTGGGGTAGCGACTTAAAGTCAGAGTAGCGGCACCAACCTAACCGGGCATGGGCCCATGAGAGCTTCCTACTGCCTCGGCCTTTCCAAGGGGGGGGGGGCCTACCAGCCCCAGGCATTGGACAAGGGGAGGACAAGTACTGACTGCTACTTGGGAGCACTCATGATGGAAAAGGCACGGGTTCTGGGAGTATGCACCTTTGGGGCTGTATTCCCAGCACAAACAGCGGTGCTGAAGCAGCGGATCCGCCATAGGCGAAAGGCCATTGCGGGAGATAGCCTGGTGAATGTGGCTATTGCCAGATCTGCCGCAGAACAGGCCGGGAAGGAGTCAAAAGAGGCGCGAAAGGTCCTGGTCCAACAGGTTCTTGCGTAGAGAAGGGTCAATGGCGGCCCTCCTGTGAAAGGCCACAATGTAAGCCAGGCACACACCTTCTCAGGTGAAAGCCATTAGGAGGAGGAGTAGCCCTGGTGACATCCCAACTTGCCAGGTTAGCATAGGGATCTGATATGCCACCTACGTGGATGCCCAAGCGGGCAGGGGCAGGGCAAGGGATCGTAAATTAATCCAGCAGAACCCTGTAATATGCTGAGCTGAGCAGCTGGGGTACCGTGGGGTGTGGCTGACGGAGTTGCCGGTGACATTGGGAGGGCCAGCTGCTCCAGGGAGGTAAGCTAAGGCGGCAACCCCACGGCCTTGCAGGTCACCCATCTGGACAAGTGGGGCAAGGTGCAGTCATCTCACCCATATCCAAGGCAGCCGCATCCGGGTCCCTGGGAGCAAGGAAGAAGATACCGCCTGCAGTGCTCCTGATGGAGATGCCCCAGGAGGGCAGACCGCCCCAACTGTGGTGTGTCGCCTGGGCGAAACCACAAGGAAGGAGATGGAGGCTTCAACAGCATCCAGATGAGCTGCACCCATTGTGACCGTGCTCTGATCCTTGACTGGAAACTTAGATGTTGATGCTTGGGCACTCGGGAGAAAGGAGGCTGCAGAAGGAAGGAGCTCAACCATGGGCGGTGAGCCATCCAGAAGAGCTACTGAAGAAGAAGTGGAGACTTCCAGAGCATCCGGACGAGCTGAAAGAAAAAAAATTGTAGCAAGCGTTGGGTCTGCTGTCGTGTTCGCTTGGGCTGGACAGCCGAGGGCTTCTATGGCCTGACCAGGGGAGGGGGAGAGATCCTCGAGGAACTCTCATCGGTTTCTAAACGAGCAAGAGTTGATGCCAGTACCGGGTCTGCCTCCTCATTAGCCTCATAATCGGGCCTTGGCAGTGGTTTCTTGGGGAGGGGAGGCAGGGGCCCTACCCTACCCTTTCTTTCTACTTTGGCCTTTCTTGGGGGGGGGCAAATGTATAAGGTGGGTTAAGCTTGGCACGATGTTGGAAAATTCTGACCAAGGCTGACCCCACTTAACTTCCCAGATCAGACAATGGCAGGCACCTCTAGCCCTCTGCTGGTTGGCAGAAAGAAGCAATGGCCCGGATGCCAGACCAAGTCCAACACTCCACCCAGCACCCTTAGAAGTAAATGCAGCAGGAGGCTACACACTGGGCTTCGAGGGCAACAGACAACACCCCACAGGCTTCGAGAACTGCAGACCCGAGATCAACCTAAGGCAGAGAGTCCTGGGATGTAAGTGGGGAGCGCCTCTAGATATGAGGGCCATACTCCGCGGCCGATAAAGACTAAAGATGTGAGTGGCGCAGAGAGAGGGGGCGATTGTCATCCATTGCAAAAAACTGGTGCCCATAAGGCGTGGGAAGGGCCCATGGCCACGGGAGCCGGGCCTGAACACGGGCACTGCCCTGCTCCCCTTTCTTTCTCTTTCTTTCTGTATTGCTGTCTTTCTGTCTTTTTTTTCCCCCTTTCTTTTTCCCCCCCTCGTCTTCCCCCATTGTTTTAATTTGTTGTTGTTGTTGTTATTATTATTATTATTACTGTTATTATTATTATTATTTGGTTTTGCTTTGTATGGTGTGTGTGTGTGTGTGTGTGTGTTTGCTTGTCTTGGGGGGGGGTGAACGCGTCGCTACCGTGAGCGCTCTGCACTCCCCGGGCGGCACAAGAGCCGGCAATCGGGGGGGGCGGGCAGGCTCTCCAGATGCAAGCGCCGGCAGTCCCGTGTGTAGGTAAACGCCGGCAGCCACCAGCACCACACCTGCATGCGTGCCGCCACTAGAAAGGTCGGCGCTCCCAGCGGCGCAGCAATCCACGGCCCGGGGGGGGCCACGTAGTGGCACGCTCGCCCTGAGTGAGTCACTTTTGGGGCCCACGGCAGTGCGGGCACGCCGCGACCGCCGGAGGTGCAACGGAGGAGGGGGTGCACCGACGATGACATCACCAGCACCCCCCACACAGGGGAGAAGACACAGGCGCCGCCCCCTGATGCCTGCCGCCGGCGCCGACAGAGGTGCAACCGCCGGCGAGGCAAGACATGCGGGAGGGAGCGGCACCCAAGCCCGCGCGCCCCGCCTCGAGCGGTGTCGCCCCAGGGGCACGGCAGAATTCGCACGCCGCGACCCCGGGGAGGAGGCAGGCATGCCACCGCCATTGATGCCAATGCCCCCGCAGGGGAGCGGGACACAGGCGCCGCACCCGGGAGCGACAACAACCCCGGGGGCACAGCCTGAAGAGGAGAGACGAGGGAGGGAGGGCGCGCCATAGCCACAGCCGCAAGACCCAGCGCCCCCCATATGGGAGAAGGACAATGGGTGTCGCTTTCGGGTGCATGCCACAGGCACAGCTGCCGGGCAACCCACCGACCCCGTAAGAGCAGGCCAAGGAGGGGGCGGCGCCCGGGCACGAGCGCCCCAGCCACGCGCGCCAGCAAACCCAGGGCCGGGTAGGCACGCCGAGCCAAAGGCGGGAAGAAGGGGGGCGGGCCACCACCAAAGCGCAGGGGCCCGCGGGGACTGCAACTGCCTGCGGTGACAGGTGGTGCACCCCAGCGCCCACCGCCACCAATGCCAGCACTTCCCGCCAACAGGGCAGGCGGCGGGCCCGAGGCAACTGCGCCAGAGCGCGAGCGCCCCGCCGCGACCACCAGCAACACTGGAGTTGAGGCAAGCATCGACTTGGAGCGGTTTAGGCGCACCGATTGCACACGGAGTCCAATGACGACGAAGCCGATCTCCAGCAGGCAGGTGTCCTTCATTAGTTTTCAGGCGGAGCTGTAACTCTCTCTAGCTCCAGAGAGCTAGAGCCAGAGAGCTGAGATTGGGAGGGGGAGCTGAGTTTTAAGGCAGCTCAGCCTGCCCCTCCTTGCATGGTGGTGCCACTGGGGTGCACCAATCAGAGCCCCTACGTCTTGTCACCCCACCCGCCCGCAATGGCCCCCCCCTTTCAGCCAGACAAGCTGGCGCCGGGGTGAGGGCATTTTCAGCACATAACACGGAGGGAACTGCACAGGCTGCCCATTTGCTACTGGACCAGGTTGAAGATTTTGTTATTGGTGTATAAAGCCCTAAACAACTTGAGACCAGGATATTTGAGAGAGTTCCTTCTCCTTCAACAGCCTGCCCAAACACTAGGTCATCGGATGAGGGCTCCTAGTGGTTCCTCGTAGACTTGAGGTCCATTTACAGTCCACTCAAAGTAGAACTTTTAGTGTACTGGCTCCCTCTTTGTGGGATTCCCTACCAGTTGACGTTAGGCAGGCATCAATGTTTTCAGGTCTGCTAAAGACATTTTTATTTAAGCAAGCTTTTCCTGAATGACCAGCCATGGTTCTGTTGGTATAACTCGATTTTAAATATTTTTATTCTTTTGCATTTTGATTTTTTTTTCTTTACTGTTCTCCACTCAGGAATCTTTTTTAGATGTAGAGTGGTTTATAAATTTTGTAAATAAAATAATTATAAATAAATGTATAACAAACAGAAAGCATCACTGTAGGATACTTTCTGTACAATGTGAAATGATTAAACCCATTATTATTCAACTAATGTAATTACAAATGCTGCTGTTTGGGAGAGATGTTAAGTACAGAATATTAGAAACTTATAATTTGCAATCCTCTGTTTTTCAGCCTCGTTCAACGAGAGATGAGCAAACCAGGGATATTTGAGCTCATCAAAATTCTCCTAATTTCACTTTGAAGCTTGGTTTGGCTTGTTCCCATTTTCGTTTGTGATCTATTTTTCTATTTGTTCAAACAAAAAAGTATGCACTGCTGTGCGAATTTTTTTAAAGTTCACACTTTTCCCCAATTGACTAAAGCATGAAAATTAGTATTTATTTAAAAAAAAAAAAACCTGCATATTTCAAAGTGCACATTTTTCAACATGACTGCAAGTTCAGTAATGTGCAAACATTTTTCAAAAAAATATGCTCCCCTTTGTGTTTGGGGTTGCAAACGGGGCAAGTTTGGATGATTTGCAAACTGAAACGAAATTCATCCCTAGGTTCAACATTCAAGCATTGTTTAACGTTGTTCTGCTGCCATCTAGTGGGCAATGTCCCAATTGCACCAGTTGCAAACATTGAGGGTAGTAGATGACCTCAATAGTAAATGATATCTCTAATAAAATACCTGTTTTTGCTGTTATACTTTGATAGAGGTAGAGCCTACTCCAAGCCTTTGTAAAATGAAAATTCTTAAAGCTAATAGGAAGAGCTGTTGGTATATTAAAGCATTCATACTACAATCATACCCCATTGCTGCAAAATTCAGGACTCCCGCCCTTTTTGCTGGCATGACCCCTGGTCTTAGAAGTTCAAGAGGTAAAACTTCCTTATCACTTTATGATATAGTCATAAACACTGCATTCATGCAACTGTTAGGATAACAGTGGGTCTGCCAAGGAGAATTAGCCATGTGTTCTAGTAGAGTAGCCGGCTTAGACTGCTGCAGCATGATATGTTAGGATTTTTGGCACTAGCCATGTCTGAAACAGCTGCCCCTCAAGTTTCCTTTTTATCTCAGTCAGTGGTATAATAATGAAGATTGCAGCGTCTCTTAAGAGTATGTCACTCCTGCCTCCATCGATGCCTGGCATTCTGCTGGCTCTAACTAAATGTCAGTAGTGGCGAGCAAAGAGTGAATTGTGAAACTAAATTGAAAGAAGGCATGAGCAGAAATAATCGTAGGGGCATCCCTCCAGTGCTCTCACACAAAGGAGGGGGGTCCAACACCAGGGTCCGATTGTGGTTGGGACCACAGCCTGTGTGGGAAGGAGAGATTTAATCCTTACCTCACCAGCCATGACGCCCCCTTGTGCGATAGTTCCTGACAGTTTGCTTGTTCTTTTACCTTAATTGGTGCCAATGGAATATTTAAACTATTGGTCACTGCTGCATGGGGGAGTGATGGGGGGGGTGGACAGGATTAAAGTTCCCCTCCCCGTGCGTTCTGGTTCCAACCTGGATCAGGCCCCCTGCACTTCTATTTGAGTCAAAGGAAAACAGAAAGACAGATTCACTGTGGATAAATAATATCTATACAACTGCTTATTTATGTTTTTTGATGTTTAAATGCTTCGTGTCACCTCTGTGAGGCTACAGTGTAACAGAGTACCATGTATGGAGCCTGAAACAGTTGTGTTTGCTTTCTTACAGTGGCTTATGAAGGAAGGCTTTGGGCTATTTAAAAACATCCAGAGGGAAGAGTTACCTTTGTTTCTATTGGTCAGGTGGGTCAACAAAGTGATTGGCAGTTAGAAGTTTCATAAGGAACATAATTGGCCAGGATATTTTTTTAAAGTTCAGGGAGAAGTCAATTAGGGAGCTGACCGTTGGAATTTGGAGGAGTCAGTTGATATGGGTGGTGTGAGAGGAGTACCAGGACAATGCTGAAGAGAAGGTGGATGGCTGATGCCTGAATATCAGTATTCCCTTATGTACAAAATATTCCTTTAATAAGCAGCCTGTTGAATAGTTCATACTGTCTCTAGTGTTGGTGCCCATCTCACGCCTAAGCCTCTTACACCAAGTTACTAGGAGGTCTACTAGGAAGTATTCCAAGAGAAATGGTGGCAACAGAAAAGTGTAAATTTGTGGAATTCTGAGTAATCTTGGCAGGGAGTTCCTTGGGACTCGAAATATAAACATTTCTTTAAAATAAAAACTCTAAACCCATTTTTGTTTGGTTTCTTTATGAGAAGAAAAGTGGGATGTGGGAGCGGTTCTTCCCCATAGGTAGTAGAAACAGTGTGATATGCTAGTGAAGGGTGGTTCTTCTACATTTAGCAGGTATTAGCAGTGAGCTCCTCTCCTGAAGGGTTGTCCCACCACATGCACACTGTGTATGCACACTGTTTGACACTAAGATGTTGCCTGCCATGCATACATAATCTAAAAGCAAAGGCTTGGATTGTAAGATGTTAACTTGAGGGAGTCCACAGAAGGAGCAAATTCTGTCCCCTCTTCCCTGCCCCAGCAGCCCCTCGCATCCTATTGTTCAGGAGGGCCCTCAGCCCTCCAGAGAGGCTTTTCAAGGGTTGCAGGTGACTGCAGGAGGCAGGAAGGGATGTCCCTTTCATGAACTTCCTGAACGTATCTTAGGATCCAAGCCAAAGAACACACTATTCTTCAGAACATTTTTTATTCACAGGCTACTTCCATAAAAAGTTCAAGTCTGCTGTGTGCTAGAGCAAAAGAATTGAAGAACAGCCCAGCATTCGTTCGTTCGTTCGTTCGTTCGTTATAAATTTGTATACCACTCCACATCTCAACAGATTCCAGAGCAGTGAACAAGAGATAAAATGAACATAAAATAAGAAGACTGAAACATGATATTAAGATTATTCTTTTAAAAGAACAGAATGCCAATAAAACCGAAGCCGGTTAACCAAAGAAGGCTTCCTGGAAAAGAGCTGTTTCCAGGAGGTGCCAAAAAAACCCAGTTTTGGTGCCTGCCTGACTTCCAGAGGCAGGGAGTTCCATGGGCCTATCTAGTCCAGCATACTAGATAATTTATTTTTTTTTTTTTTTGATAATTTAATTTTTGTGAACCGCCCAGAAAGCTTTGGCTATTGGGCGGTATAGAAATGAAATGAAATAAATAAATAAATAAATAAAATACTGTTTCCTACATTGGCCAACCAGATGCCATGGGAAGCCTGCAAGCAGGACATGAGGGCAATAGCCTTCTCCTGCTGTTGTTCCCCAGGAACTTGTATTCAGAGGCAGGTTGCTTCTGACTGCAGCTATATAGCCATTGTGACTAGTAGCCATTTATAGCCATATCCTCCATTAATTTGTCTTCTGCCCTTTTAGTGAATTTGCCGACTCCTCCATTAGTTTGTCTAATGCTAGATGAGAAGTAAGCCACTGAAAACAGTACCGGCCCTACCATTAGGCAGAGTGAAGCAGTTACCTCAGGTTGCAGATGCTGTGAGGCAGCACTGAGGTATTGGAGGAGAGAGTTGTGGGGCCCCCTAAGCTAACCTGCTACCTTCAGGAATGGAGGAGGATACAGCCCCATTGCCAATGCTAAAGAAAGATTCAACTGCCAGTCCAGTTGGCTTTTGTCTTGATATTTTGCCATGATATTTTCATAGGACCAAACATCTCTTTTTCTTATTATTAGTTTTCATCAGCAAAGAAAGCCTTAACTATCTAGTATTGGATGTACAGTCATTCTAGAATGGTGAGTGATTAACTAGATCTATAGTAGCAAATGGGAAATCTATAGCAATTGGGAAACCTATGGTGTTGAATGGGGGTACGGCTACCCTTGAAAGACCAGGTCTGCAGCTTGGGGGTCATCTTAGACTCCCAGCTGTCCATGGAGGCTCAGGTGTCAGCTGTGAGCTGGACAGCACTGTATCAACTCCATCTGATACGGCGGCTGCGCCCCTTCCTTCCCGACCATCTGCTCCCATCGGTAGTACATGCCCTGGTCTCCTCTCGTTTAGACTACTGTAATGCGATCTACGTGGGGTTACCCTTGAAGACGATTCGGAAGCTGCAGCTGGTATAGAACGCGGCAGCTCACCTGATTAAAGGCAGCCACCAGCAAGATCACATCACTCCAGTGCTGAAGGAGTTGCACCGGTTACCGGATGGCCTTCTCTCTGTCCCATCAGCCAGGACAGCTAGACTGGTGGGGATGAGGGAGAGGGCCTTTTCTGTGGTGGCCCCCACTCTGTGGAACTCCCTCCCTAAGGAACTCCATCATGCCCCCTCTTTAATGAGTTTCTACCGTGCATTAAAAACGTGGTTGTTCAGGCAGGCATTTGGGGTGGGTTAGGGTATTTTAGAAAATGTTTTTATTGTAGAATTTTATTGTTTTAAACTGTTTTATTATACGTTGTACATCGCCCAGAGTGGCTGGGTGACCAGCCAGATGGGCGATTAATAAATTTAATAAATAAATAAATAAATATAGCCAACTAAGAGGAAATTTACTAGATTACGAGGGAATTACTCAACCATAAAGAAGCCCTGCCACTTTCAAATTATATCATTCGCAGCTGCAGCACTTCCCACATGCCCCAGATAAGGGATGTTGGAGAAATCCACAACGGATTCAAACAAGTTTTCATTCCAATCAATCTGACCTGCAGTTTCTGCATCAGGCTGGCTTTTTCTAACTTATGAAGATTCCGCAGACTTGTGGATAGGGATGTCAGAGAAATCCGCTGCAGATTCAAATGAGGCTGGATTCTTTGGATTCTTTGGAATCCAGCCTCAGGAATCCGCAGTGGATCGGGACCACTTACCTCCTCTCCAGGAGGACTGGAGGCGGAACGGCACTCGGCTGCTTCTTGCCAGCCGGAGCCGTTCGCCTCCTCCCTGTCCCTGCCGATTGCCATGTCTTTTCTTTA
This sequence comes from Heloderma suspectum, assembly GCF_057233095.1. Classification (NCBI taxonomy): domain Eukaryota; kingdom Metazoa; phylum Chordata; class Lepidosauria; order Squamata; family Helodermatidae; genus Heloderma; species Heloderma suspectum. The sequence goes on along the minus strand of NC_139460.1, from coordinate 51,892,385 downwards.
AAAAAAAAAAAAGGCAATCGGGAGGATGTGCCCATAGACTTAGATGCAAAATAGAGCCGTGAATCTTGCATATAAGTCTATGTGTCCATAGGCTTATATGCAAGATTCATGACTCTATTTGTGTCTAAGTCTATGGGCACATCCTCCCGATCACCTTTTTGTTTTTGTTTTTTTTTTAAGACATGGCAATCGGCAGGGACAGGGAGGAGGCGAACGGCTCTGGCTGGCAGGAGGGAAGGTAAGTGGCCCCCAAGCCAGTTCGCCCACCCCAGAATCCGAGCGGAGCCGCTCTGGAGGATTCTGTGGGGGAGGAACGGATTGCCTCCCCCCCCATGGATTCCCCACCGGAACAGACGGTGGGGAATCCATACACCCCTACTTGTGGACCGGTTCTTAACAGGTGGGGTGGGGGGATATGAGCTAACCAGTGCTTTTTTTCTTGAGAAAAAAGTACCGGAACTGTTGGACCATACTTCTTTAGGAGTAGATGGCAATTAAATTGTAATGAAGAACATTAAAATAGTGGCTTCACACACGCTGTACAAGCCACATGGTTTACAGAAGAAATGAGGGAGCTGAAGAGGCAAGGACAGCGAGTAGAGTGCCCATGGTGGAAAACTCAACTTGAAACCGACAAGACACATCGTAGGGATCATCTGAAGACCTATGAGGTGGCGGTACGTGTGGCGAAGACAGCTTTCTACTCTGCATGTATCGCTGAGCTGTTCAGCAGGGTTAGGGAGCTGAGTCAGGCCTCCCCTCCACTGAATCTGATCTTAGGGCCTTCTGTAGCTCACTGTGACACCTTTAATGAGTTTTTTTGGATAAAATTTCCCAGATATGAGCCAACTTGGACACCATCGTGGAGACAGAAATCAACAGTAGGATGTCCAGCAACTCTGCTTTCATTATTAAATTGGATCATTTTCAGCTTGTGACTCCTGATGATGTGGACAAGCTGCTTCATTTGGTCAAAAAGACAACTTGCCCTCTTGATCCCTGGCCATCCTGGCTTATAGTCCAGGGTGGGGAGATGGTAAAGCCATTTTTGCTGAATATTATTAATGCCTCCCTAAGGGAAAGTAATTTCCCTTACAAAGAAACAATTCTTAGACTGCTTCTGAAGAAGCCTTCCCTTGACCCTCTAGACTTCAATAATTATAGGCCTGTAAGTAATTTACCATTTGGGGACAAGGTAATCGAGAAGGCAGTGTCCATTCAACTCCAAGCAGTCTTGGATGAAACTGATTATCTGGACCCATTTCAAACCAGCTTCATAGCAGGATACAGAGTTGAGACTGCCATGGTCACCTTGGTGGATGATCTTCACCTGGGAATCGATAGGGGGAGTGCATCCCTTTTGATTCATTTGGATCTCTCATGCGGCATTCAATACCATCGACCATGGTATCCTTCTGGATCACCTGAGGGAGTTGGGGGTTGGGGGCACTGCTCTGCAGTGGTTCTGCTCCTTTCTCTCAGGACAGCTACAGATGTTGTCACTTGGGGATAGTTGATCCTCAAAAAAGGAACTATTATGTGGAGTCCCTCAGGGCTCCATTCTATCCCCGATGCTGTTCAATATCTACATGAAACCGCTGGGAGAGATCATCAGGAGGTTTGGGGCCGAGTGTTATCAGTATGCTGATGACACCCAAATCTATTTCTCCTTAACATCTTTCCAAGGAAGGTATGGCTCCTCTGAATGACTGCCTGAAGTCGGTAATGGGCTGGATGAGGGAGAACAAGCTGAAGTTGAATCCAGGCAAGACAGAGGTGCTCATCATGAAAAGTCTTAATTCAGGTATTGAGGTATGTCAACTGGTTCTGGATGGGGTTGCACTCCCCCTGAAGGAGCAAGTTTGTAGCTTGGGGGTGTATCCTGACCCAACCCTATGCCTGGCACCCCAGGTGAAAGCAACGGTGAGAAGTGCCTGTCATCAATTTCAGGTGATACGCGAGCTACGCCCAATCCTGGAACATGTGGACCTGGTAATGGTGGTGCACACACTGGTAACCTGTAGGCTTGATTTCTGTGATGCGCTGTACTTGGGGCTGCCTTTATATTTAGTTCAGAAACTTCAACTGATACAAAATATGGCAGCCAGGTTGGTGTCTGGGACATCCTGTGGAGACCATATTACATAGGTTTTAAAATCTTTACACTGGCTTCCAATTTGTTTCTGAGCAAAATATAAAGTGCTGATTCTTACCATTAAAGCCTTACATGGTCTAGGTCCAAGGTATCTCAGGGAGCACCTTCTCCCCTACATCCCAGTCCTCCACCTAAGGTCCTCTGAGGGACCTAATGTGAGATTGGCAGCCACGCGCAAGACAACCTTTTCCTTTGCCGCCCCTCAGTTGTGGAATGACCTGGCAGTTGAAATGCACCTGCTGACCTCGTTGAAGGTTTTTAAGCAGGCATTAAAGACTCTATTATTCCGGCAGGCCTTCCCTTTTTAGAACTCTTTTTCCTTTTGCTGACTTGTGTATACTGTTTTAAGCAGTGTTGTTTTAAACTGTGCTTTATTGTTGGATTTTTTTAAAAAAATGGTTTTTAGTTCAAAGTTGCTTTTAGCTATATGTTGTTTGTATATATTGTCCACATGTTTTTATGTAAATGGTTTTTAAACTTTGTATATTGGATTTTAATGTTTTAACTTTTGTAAACCACCCAGAGAGCTTTGGCTAAAATTATATCTAGAGTGCCGGAACTCGGTTCCGGTGAGTTCCACCAGAAGAAAAGCAGTGGTGCAGCACTAATGTGGATTAGTGCATTTGCATGAGTCCGCATTAGCACTTGTGCAAATTACCAAAGTAGGAAAAATCCAATTATGTCAAGGAGCAGATGACGGAATGAAAGATGCGTAACAATCTGTGAAAGACATACGGGATGGATTTAACAAACTCCGTACCTCCCTACCCCAGATCCATGTCATGCTGAACCAAGTCAAACCTACTAGCCCACCAATACCATGCTGATAGAATCATGGTAGTTAAAGACTCACCACTTCTTGTCCTCTACAACTCCTGACTCAGCAAGATTGCCAAGTGTAAATTCCACAAATAGCATCTGTAACCACCAACAATACACACAGTTGATACAGAGCACTTGTTATAGCTTCTGGCATTTGCTACTCACTGTGATTTTAACAAAGTGGGAAACCTTCTACAGAAGACATTAAGAGGTGCCAGATCTTGTCTCTCCAAGAAAGTAAGAAAGCATTTGACCATTAATGGACTATTACTGGACCAGTCAGCACAGGCCAAGTTAGGGATGGGCGATTCAGCAAATTTTGAACTTATTGAGGTTCTCCAATTTCTACCTTGAAGCGCATTCTGACATGTCCATACTGAATTGCGAATGTTGTGGGTTTTTCACAAAAAATAGTTGTTTGTATTTTTGTACACATTTTTTCCAGATGTATGCATTGGTTGTGCATATTTTTGAAGTGTACATTTTTTTCTCCCATTGACTAAAGCATGCTTGTGTGTATTTTTCAAAGGTATGCATTTTTTCATGCACACTTTTCAAATGTGCACATTTATCAAATGCACGTTTGGTGCATTAATCACACTGTAAATTCAGAAATGTATGGAGTTCAGACTACAGATTGCCTTCAAGTCCACATTCAGTTCCAAGATTAGCAAACTGGATAAATTCTGGTCAAAACATTGACTGAAATAAATGTCTTACCCATCCCTAGGCTGATTTAACAAATCTGCACTGTCAGAACCTTCAGAAATTGCCATACCTCTCTTAAAAGGAGTTGCAACTACAACGCATAAATCTGTTCAGATAAGAACTGGTGCCATTTTGTCTTCAGGCTGTTAGCAGATTCGTATTTCGCTACAGATATTTCTGTTTTTCACATGAAGTGTTCTTTTTAACCAGACCCTTTTTTTTTTTCCCTCAGCCACAGAGTTATGATCATCTAACCCATTCTATTTCACAACAGGTTTGACAGTGATGACAAGACACATATTTCCTTGGTCTCTTTGTTGAATGGTTGTTTCAGAGTCTGAGTTCTGCCTGGGGTCAGGTATATCTTTGTTGCTTGGTCAGAACAAGAACTGTGGATTGGCACTTTGACCGCCTTACGTTTGTACTTATCTGTACCCAGACTCCTGACTGCAGATCTTGACATCACACCTGACGCTGGCAGGCAATCATCCCAAAGAGGAGAACTCAGTCCATATATTAAACTTTGTGCCTCTCTCCTTATTTATAAAAGGCACCTACAAAAGCTTTTTTTTGTTTGTTTTCGAGGTATTTTCAGGATCTACTGTTGGTTTCCCTTTCATGCTTCTAATGCCTGGCATTCCATCTTTCCTTTTGAACATGTATTTTAATATTTTGATTTTTTTCATTGTTTTTGAAAGGGCAACACTATTTTATCATTTGTCAAGCATCTTGACTGCCAACTAGCAGGGTTATGCTAAATAATGCATATTAACAAGTAATAATAAGCACTACTCTGGCTTCCTTTCTCTCAGCCAGCCACCAGGGGGCACGCATGCTCCACCTTGCCTCCTTAGGTGGAGGGAAACACAAAAGCCCCCACGAGACTATTTCCTAAGGCTCTTGCAAACGTTACTTCTAGTAAGAATATGACTGTTCGGCTCTAGTCTTGATTGAGAAAATGCTTTAAATCTGAAAATGTTGTTGTTTGGTGTTAATTTTTTGAAACACCAGCAAAACAAGAAAATGTTATCTAGCTAAACTGCATTTTATATTTATGAGAGATTCAACGTACAGCCCAGGTATACCCAGCCCTAGGTAACACGTAGATGAGAGCAGAACACTGTTGATCTTTACCTTTACTTGTAATTTGTTTGTTTTAAATCTGCTAGTAAACTTTTGTGGTTAAACCCTATGTCTAGAGTGTCAGTCACTCCAGGTCTACAGCCTAAACCCCAGTTACTAGGGAAGGGGAAAGACTCTTAAGGAGGCAAGAGATCCTTAAGGGGTTGCTCAGGGGGTCCAGGTTGTAAGGGGAACCTTGGCAGTACCACAAAAAGGGGAAGCAGGGGCCTTGAAGTTGCCCATCAGCACAGGTTACATGGTCACAATCTTTCCCACTGTGGTGGGGTGTATTGTTTTGTATGTCTATTAAATCACAGTAATTAATTATCCTCTTCTGGGTGGATTGAAGACCCACACAGAGCTGAGCAAAGCTTGGATTGGGCTAACCTGGAGCAGGAGTTGTCTAGCAATGGGCAACCAGTTGTAGGTTGGGTTCCACAGGATCTGGGAGAGCCCCCGCAAAAGGGAGACACTGCATTTACAACAATGGCCAGAATCCTATTTACCTTCTAACAGGGAAGCTGACCTGCTAAGTGTTTAAGCCCCACTCTTTGATCAAAACCTAGCAAGAATTTAAAGAGGCAGAGCCTTGGCCCTACTAATTCTGGGTGGCCTTCGAGTGTGCCATCTATCTTCTTAGCCTGGAGCTTACAAGAGAAGGAGGAGTCCTGGGTGACAGGTGAGGTGGCAATGATGTAAATTCTGTTCTTTACTTGAAGAGTCCCAGGCCCTAGCTTCAGGAAGTCAAAAGCTCTCTTCTTCTCGGTGGGCAATAGACTGCATTCCCCAGCCTCCAAGAAGATCAGAGAGCCCAAAGAAGATCAGAGTCCCTGATATAGAGTCACCCAGCTGTACCTGCTCTCAGCTGTACAAATTCCACCCCTCCCTTCCACTCTAGAGCCATTCTGTCAAGTGTCCCAAGACTGGGGTACAACAGATAATTTTATTCCCATCCACTTCACATGGGGAAAACATTTCTTATGAATATTCTCCCACACATTTCTCTGCTGCCTGTGGGGAAAGCTTGAGCATGAATGAACTCCCTAATATAATAAACACTAGAAGTCATCGTGTGGGATTCAGCTATAAGAAAAAATTGCCATGTGGTGGGGGTAAAATGTTTTCATGACTTTACTGCATCAAAAGTGAACATGGGAATGTATTTTGTCTTCGCTGTTTGCACTATGTGTAATTGTACATATGCATAAATAGTCATTATTCATTTGGAGATAGAGATTCATCTAATACAGTTGTGGTTTATCTTAGTACCTTTTAAATCAACTCCAGCTCCCATCAGACCCAGCTAGCATGGCCAATGGTCAGGAAATCTGTGAGTTGTAGTCTAAAACATCTAGAGGGCACCAGATTGGGAAAAGCTACAGTAATGCATGATGTGGAAATACCCAGAGAAAAATACATTTTCTTATTTTGATTCAAAAGGTACTAAGAAGGCTATATTACTGTGTTATGCAGTACATGTCTGGATTCTTAAATCAGTCATACTGTTTCTGACATTAACCTACCTCACAAGATAGTTGTGAGGATGAAATGGGATGGGGAAGCAGAACTATTGTGAAGGTTTGAGGCCTACAAAGGCAAGGAAAAGAAAAAAGTCAGGCCTAGAGGCTTGGAGCCTTTTTGTTGGGAGGGGTATCACTGAGAGGAGTAATTTCATTTCTCTGGTTAAGTTTCAGTTTCATTTCCCCAGTTAAGTTTCTGAAACAGTACTTTCAGTTTTGAGGGAGAAGGATATAAAAACAGAGAGTCAGAAAGATCAGAGCAGTATGAGCAGAGACAGGAAGAGCAGAACCTGAAGAGGGAGAAGGAAGAAGCAGCCTGGAGAAATCTAAGTAAAGGAACTTGCATTTTGCAACTTTTATTGTCTCATAATACCTTTTGTATCACTCAGCTCTATTGTGTAAATACCTTTAGTTGTGATTTGCTTGCTTTAAATTACCAGTAAACTGTTTGCTTGCTTTAAATTACCAGTAAACTGTTTGCTTGCTTTAAATTACCAGTAAACCCTGTGTCTAGAGTGACAATCACCCCATGTCTACAGCCTAAGTACTATGTTATTGGAAAGGGGAAGGTGAAAAAAAGAAGGTGGGACTCTTAAGGGGGCAAGAGATCCTTAAGGAGTTGTGCAGGGGGGTCCAAATCCTAAGGGGAACCCTGACAACATACACACTGAGCTCATTGTGGGAAGGGTGGGATAAAAATGTGACTAATAAATTAATTGTTCCAGCCCCTTGAGAAGGTAAGAGGCTTTATTGCAGAGAGGAGAAAAAGAAACTCTTAAAAAATGCTTGAGCCTAGATGTCACATGCAATATCTGGATGTCATTGACTGTTTCCTCATCAAAATGGAAGTATTAGACTGAAAGATGATGGGGTGGGGAGTGAGGAGTGAAAGAATAGCAACTGCATTTAAGTTCTGCTGGCTGTGGAACTGTTTAGTTACTGAATCTGCTTTATGATGGAAAGTGAGATCACTTCCTAGATCAGGAACTACATATTCAGACTCAGTCTGAATGCTGATGCAACACACAGTTTAATGCAAATGATCCAATCCAACCCACATTGCACAAGATGTGGACAAAAGTGTGTGTTTCCTTTCTATATCAATTGCAATGCAGGAATGTGCATCCCCAGCCACAGTCTACACTACCTGGCAACAGCTCCCTAGGGCTTCACACGGGAGTCTTCCAGGCTAACTGAAGCTGCAAAGGATCTCCAGGGGATTTCACATCACCTGCTGTCTGGTCCTCTTAGCTGGGGAAGTTAGGGTCTGCACCTGGGGCCTTCTCTATACAAAGCAAGTGCTCTACCACTGACCTAAGGTCCCTCCCTGAGTTCCATTGAACTCCTTTTTTAAAAAAAAAGGATCCTGAAAAATAGGTATGAAAATATATGGCTATCAATATCTGAACCTTAAGATAAGTTGAACTATGTGAAAAGGAATGTTCCTTTTCCAGTAATGAAAATATTTATGCTCTGCTCACATAGATGTCATTGAGCAGATTACAAGCAAGGATCAGTCTTTCCCAGTATTGTGAACATTGACCAGAGAGTCCAAAGATTTTTTTCTCTCAACGGTTACAAAATTTCTGCAGATTTTACATCTCTACTTCTAGCATTAACCATGTCAGTTGTAACAGAATGGTGACACAGAATTTAGCACTGTGAATGCTTATTGTTGTTGTTGTTCAGTCGTTTAGTCGTGTCCGACTCTTCGTGACCCCATGGACCATAGCACGCCAGGCCTTCCTGTCCTGCGCTCTCTCCCGGAGTGTGCTCAAGTTCATATTCATTGCATTGGTGATGCTATCCAGCCATCTCATCCTCTGCCATCCCCTTCTCCTTTTGCCTTCAGTCTTTCCCAGCATCAGGGTCTTTTCCAGAGAGTTTTCTCTTCGCATTAGGTGGCCAAAATATTGGAGCTTCAGCTTCAGTATCTGTCCTTCCAATGAGCACTCAGGGTTGATTTCCTTTAGGATGGACTGATTTGACCTCCTTGCAATCCAAGGGACTCGTAAGAGTCTTCTCCAGCACCACAGTTCGAAAGCATCAATTCTTCAGCGCTCAGCCTTCCTTATAGTCCAGCTCTCACAGCCATACATTACTACTGGGAAAACCATAGCTTTGATTAGACGGACCTTTGTCGGCAAGGTGATGTCTCTGCTTCTTACTATGCTGTCTAGGTTGGCCATAGCTTTCCTCCCAAGGAGCAAGCGTCTTTTAATTTCATGGCTACAGTCACCGTCTGCGGTGATCTTGGAGCCCAAGAAAGTAAAATCTGTCACTGCTTCCATTTCTTCCCCTTCTATATGCCAGGAAGTGATAGGGCCAGATGCCATGATCTTCGTTTTTTTAATGTTGAGTTTCAAACCAGCTTTTGCACTCTCCTCTTTCACCCTCAACAAGAGGCTCTTGAGATCCTCTTCGCTTTCTGCCATTAGGGTGGTATCGTCTGCATATCGGAGGTTGTTGATAATTCTCCCAGCAATCTTAATTCCGACCTCTGATTCATCCAACCCGGCATTTCTCATGATGTACTCTGCATATAAGTTAAATAATCAGGGTGACAATATGCAGCCTTGTCGTACTCCTTTCCCAATTTTGAACCACTCGGTTGCTCCATGTCTGGTTCTGACTGTTGCTTCTTGACCCTCGTACAGGTTTCTCAGGAGACAGGTAAGGTGGTCTGGTACTCCCATCACTTTAAGAATTTGCCACAGTTTGTTGTGATCCACACAATCAAAGGCTTTAGCGTAGTCAATGAAGCAGAAATAGACGTTTTTCTGGAATTCTCTTGCTTTCTCCATGATGCAGCGAATGTTGGCGATTTGATCTCTAGTTCCTCTGCCTCCTCGAAACCCAGCTTGTACTTCCGGTAGTTCTCGGTTCGCATACTGCTGAAGCCTAGCTTGTAGGATTTTGAGCATCACCTTGCTGGCATGTGAAATGAGCGCAATTGTGCGGTAGTTTGAACACTCTTTGGCGTTGCCCTTCTTTGGAATTGGAATGTAAACTGAGCTTTTCCAGTCTTGCAGCCACTGTTGAGTGTTCCAGATTTGTTGGCATATTGAATGCAGCACTTTAACAGCATCATCTTTTAGGATTTTAAATAGCTCAGCTGGAATACTGTCATCTCTGCTAGCTTTGTTGTTACTAATGCTTCCTAAGGTCCACTTGACTTCACTCTCGAGGATGTTCGGCTCAAGTTCAGTGACCGCACTATCATGGCTATCAGGGACATTCAGATCTTTCCTGTGTCGTTCTTCTGTGTATTCTTGCCACCTCTTCTGAATCTCATCTGCTTCTGTTAGGTCCCTGCCTTCTTTGTCCTTTATCATGCCCATCTTTGCACAAAACGTTCCCTTGAGATCTCCAATTTTCTTGAAGAGATCTCTAGTCTTTCCCATTCTGTTGTTTTCCTCGATTTCTTTGCATTGTTCATTTAAGAAGGCCTTCTTGTCTCTCCTTGCTATTCCCTGGAACTCTGCATTCAGTTGGATATATCTTCCCCTTTCTCCCTTGCTTTTCGCTTCCCTTCTTTCCTCAGCTACTTGTAAAGCCTCATCAGACAGCCACTTGGCTTTCTTGCATTTCTTTTTCTTTGGGATGGATTTCGTTGCTGCCTCCTGAACAATGTTATGGACCTCCGTCCATAGTCCTCAGGCACTCTGTCTATCAGGTCTAATCCCTGAAATCTATTCCTCACCTCCACTGTATATTCATAAGGGATATGATTGAGGTCATACCTGAATGGTTTAGTGGCTTTCCCTACGTTCTTCAATTTAGGCTGAAATTTTGCAACAAGAAGCTCATGATCTGAGCCACAGTCAGCTCCAGGTCTTGTTTTTACTGAATGTATGGAGCTTCTCCATCTTTGGCTGCAAAGGACATAATCAATCTGATTTCGATATTGACCATCTGGTGATGTCCATGTGTAGAGTCACCTCTTGTGCTGTTGGAAAAGAGTGTTTGCTATGATCAGCGTGTTCTCTTGGCAAAACTCTATTAGCTTTTGTCCTGCTTCATTTTGTACACCAAGGCCATGCCCGCCTGTTATCCCGGTGATTTCTTAACTTCCTACTTTAGCATTCCAATCCCCTATGATGAAGAGGACATCTTTTTTGGGTGTTAGTTCTAGAAGGTGTTGTAGGTCTTCATAGAACCGATCAACCTCAGCTTCTTCGGCATCAGTGGTTGGGACATAGACTTGAATTACTGTGATGTTGAATGGTTTGCCTTGGATTCGTACTGAGATCATTCTATCATTTTTAAGATTGTACCCCAGTACGGCTTTTCCCACCCTTTTGTTGACTATGAGTGCTACTCCATTTATTCTAAGGGATTCTTGCCCACAATAGTAGATATGATGGTCACCTGAATTAAATTCGCCCATGCCTGTCCATTTTAGTTCACTGATTCCCAAGATGTCGATGTTCAATCTTGCCATCTCATGTTTGACCACCTCCAGCTTACCTTGATTCATTGATCTGACATTCCAGGTTCCTAAACAATATTGTTCTTTACAACATCGGATTTTCTTTTCACCACCAGACACATCCACAGCTGAGTGTCCTTTCGGCTTTGGCCCAGCCGCTTCACTCTTTCTGGCGCTACTTGGAAATACCCTCTGCTCTTCCCCAGTAGTATATTGGATACCTTCCGACCTGAGGGGCTCATCTTCCGGTGTCATATCTTTTAGCCTTGTGATACGTTCCGTGGGGTTTTCTTGGCAAGAATACTGGAGTGGGTTGCCATTTCCTTCTCCAGTGGACCACATTTTGTCAGAACTCTCTGCCATGACCTGTCCGTCTTGGGTGGCCCTGCACGGCATAGCTTATGGCTTCACTGAGTTACGCAAGCCCCTTCGCCACAACAAGGCATTGATCCATGAAGGGGGTGAATGCTTATACCACGCAATAAAGCTTGATTTTCAGATCTGGTCCTTCAGTGCTCTGATGCTGACACCTAACCATGCCAGCAAATTTTTTAAAGTGAATGCTTATACCATGCAATAAAGCTTGATTTTCAGATCTGGTCCTTCAGTGCTCTGATGCTGACACCTAACCATGCCAGCAAATTTTTGTCTATCGCCCATTGCCACTTCCAAATCAAAGTAGCTCAGTATGGCTCCTTGTGGTTTTGGCTTTTCCACTTTCCTCACTACAGACAGAGTCACTTACCATGACACTGACTATTTGGAGCCCTTCTCTACAAAAATATGTGACACTTTCCTGTTTCCTGCTTCTACAGCAAGATTTTGTTTCTGATGTTTCCCAATATGCCAGTTAGTCTTTAGTACGTTCAGTTAGATTCTCATACCTTCCAAGTATTATTACTTTGAATTGGTAAATCACATGCAGTGAAGCACTTTCATGGGTTTAACATGGGTTAGGCCAGTAGCTGCTTCTCAGTACACATATCTTGGCATTCAGAGCATGTGATCTGATTAGTTCTTACTGTAAATATGCTGGCAGCAATCATGGGTAGCTCTTACCGGAATACCAGCCTCCAAAGCAATTATAAAATTCCTGCCACTTGTTGCACTTGTTGGACTTGCTGTGTGATTTGCTCTGTCTCTAGCTAAGCTTTAAAAGCAAGGTATGATGAAGGAGACTCTTTGGCTTCATTTTAATTATGGATCTCTATTCATGTGGAGTATGAAAAGGCATAAACAGTACCAAGTATCATCAGCAAACCGTAATAATGCTGTCATTAGCAAATCAGGCATACAGAACAATCGTTCCAGATGGTTTCACAAAATCGTGTTTTCATTTGTTGGTTTGAGTTATTATAGGAAAGCTTGTTTGTCTGATACTTCCGTGTGTGTTGGCTGTCTCTGGGATTGACATTCAATATGTACAGAGAGAGAAGGCATCGATGGAAAAGAGGGCTGAGTTCATCATACCACTAATGGATAATGGTTACTAGATCAAAAATCATCTGTGGAATTAGATTTAGCATAACATTCAGTACACCTACCAGCTGATGGTCATCTAGACACATTGTTGTGCATGCCTATTATCCTGATGTACCTGCTCTGTGGTTGCAGGATGCTGAGGTCTAGACTGGGTGGATGGACTTCAGTGTGAGTCCCCTTATGGACAGGGGATTGGGCTAGATAGATTCTCCGATTCTATGATTCAACTAAATAGCCTGTTCTGTTCACCTTGACTGAGTCATCCCGCAAACTACCCTCAATAGGTTTCCTATTGCAAGAGGGGAATATTTGAATTTAATTTTGTTTTGGCAAGGTGGTGTCACAAGGGCCTGAGGCTGGTAGCATTCATTTCACTCCTTTCCTCAGCTGTTTTTCATGTGACTGACTCCACTAAAAAATGAGCTTGTATATCATCAGTGTGAACAGTGCAGTGCATATGGAGCATAGACTTAACTTGGTAAAAGCAGTAGTGGTGGGTGCCTTTAAAAAGGGAGGGTGCTACATGTCTCCTCCTGCTCCTTGTTAAGCCACTTCTACTATATTTCCCCTTGGCTCCACCCACACAACACTCCTCTACCTAATCAGCTAAAGCTCTGCCTCTGAATGGTCGTTGTATTAGCCATGAGAGCCACACCCACATAGCCATGTTCAGAGGCAGTGTGCTTCTAAACAGCAGATTCTGGGGGCATGCAGCAAGAGAATGCTAATGTCCTGATTGTAAGCTTCCCAGAGGCATATGGCTGGCCACTGTTTATTTTTATTATTTATTATTTAATTTATTAATCACCCATCTGGCTGGTCACCCAGCCACTCTGGGCGATGTACAACATACAATAAAACAATAAAATTCTACAATAAAAACATTTTCTAAAATACCCTAACCCACCCCAAATGCCTGCCTGAACAGCCACGTTTTTAATGCACGACAGAAGCTCATTAAAGAGGGGGCATGACGGAGTTCCCTAGGGAGGGAGTTCCACAGAGTGGGGGCCACTACAGAAAAGGCCCTCACTACAGAAAAGGCACTGTTAGGAACAAAATGCTGGACTAGATGGAGACAAGTGAGTTTCCCAGGACCACAAAGTACATGACAGGGTTGAGGTCTGAACCCCAAACCCCCCAAATCAATTCCCTTCAATTAATTTACCTTCAAATAAATTCCCCACTTGGACCCCCCCAAAATCAATTACCCTTCAATTTATCCTCCAAACCTTCAAATCCTACCCAAATTCCCCCCAATTGATCCCATTCAGTTAATTTAGCCCCAAACACTTGTTTCCCCCTCAATCAGGTATCCTACACCAGCCTAAAATCGTGCATTTAAAACGGGGCTTTCTGCTTCCGTTTTAAATGCAGATCATGACGGACTCCCTTTACACCTCCTTCCTTTGCCCTACCTTTGCCCGTCCTTTCCCCCCTTATCTGAGTCTTCCATATGTTTCATTATACAGCCTCTAGATGGCGCTTATTGCAGCTTTTCTTTCTTCATGAGGGAACCCAAGCAGAACTCAAACACTGTAATTTGATAGCTCATTATCTCTGATCTTTTTACAAATGGAATAAAGGTCATTTAGTGCAGGAGATGCCCTGGAGGTTGATGATGTCATCTAAAGGACCCACAAACTTCCATGAGTAACCAATCTCAATAGCAGGATAAAAGCTCCATGTGAAGAATCCCTTAGTCCCAGTATAGAAGAACTATAGTTTCCTATGAAGTTAGAATGAGGAAATGGGTGTTGGATGTAGATATGCCCTCTGCATCTTTTTCTTTCCATTCTTCTTCATTCACCAAGGCCTTGGTTATTACTTAACATGCTTCAGTCAGTGCTTCCATACTCCTTCTTCAATCTTTTTCATGCATTCCTATTTTCTGTGCCTCTAGCTGCCTAGAGAGGGGGGAGGGAAAAACAAGGGGTCTCCTCCCTCAGCTCCTGTACCTACCATTGGCCCCTGACCTGCCACATTGCTCACCAGAGCCCCCACATGCATGCATCCTTGCAGAGCCCCCAGCATCACATCTGACCCAGGCCCCATAAACCCTCTGAGAGGCTCTGTGCACATCAATTTCCCTTTTCACATTATCGATTTCTAATCTATTGAGTCTCCAGGAAATTAAACAACAAGGTTACTAATGAAACCTGTCAAGTCAGAGGATAAGCAGTACAGGAGGAGAAACAGTCTGGAGGTTGAGATACGGACAAAGCTGGTTGCACTTAGGACTCATTGAACTCTATGGGACAAGTTAGTCATGACCTAAATGAAATCCCATGGATTTCAGTGGGAACTAACTGTGCCTGACTTGGTTTCAATCAAACCCAGTCTCCTTTGTCACCATGAGTCATCTCTGTCTCTCCTTGTATCTAGCTTCTTATACAAAGCAAGAAGATAACAGCACTCTTCAGGCATTTATTTAGGATTAAATTAATGTACATGGAGGCTGTTGCTGCAGTGCTGGTGCCCTCAATCTATGTTCATTGTTGTGGCAATTCCACATATAAAAAAGGTAAAGGTGTCCCCAACCAGTCGTGTCCGACTCTAGGGTGTGGTGTTCATCTCCATTTCTAAGCCGAAGAGCCAGCGCTGTCCGGAGACGCTTCCGTGGTCATGTGGCCGGCATGACTGAACACCGAGGTGCACGGAACGCTGTTACCTTTCCTGCCGAAGCGGTACCTATTTATCTACTTGCAATTTCTTGCTTTCGAACTGCTAGGTTGGCAGGAGCTGGGACTGAAGACGGGAGCTCACTCCGTCACGCAGCACCCGGGTCTCAAACTGCTGTCCTGCCGACCTTCCGGTCTGCAATTCAGTGTCTTAACCACTAAGCCACTGTGGCCCCTATTCCACATGTACAATATGTAAATAGTAAAGGTTTGTATATATGTATGGTGGCTGGTATATATCTGGATTGACTGACAGGTGAGTGTGAGGCGGGGGTTTGGCAGGGTGTGGGCAAGAATGACAGTTTGGCAAGTGGAAGAAAGGGGGGGTGGCTGAGTGAGAATGGAATGCCATGTGATTGGATGAGAGCTTGTGCAGAAAGAAGTGGGGTGATTGCTTCTGTGAGAAAGATAAGTCTGAGAGTGAGATAGATTGAGAACAGCTAGATAAGTCTGGGATTAGACTGAGAGATGACAGTGAGAGCATCTAGTGAGATAGTCTGTGGGTTAGAGAGAGTGTGTCAATGGAACAAAATTTCTGCAGATTTTACACCTCTACTTGTAGCATTAACCATGTCAGTCGTA
This sequence comes from Heloderma suspectum, assembly GCF_057233095.1. Lineage (NCBI taxonomy): Eukaryota > Metazoa > Chordata > Lepidosauria > Squamata > Helodermatidae > Heloderma > Heloderma suspectum. The sequence continues at coordinate 51,876,881 of NC_139460.1, read as the reverse complement.
ACAGAATGGTAACACAGAATTTAGCACTGTGAGAGGGGCTGTGAAGGGCTTTGAACATAGAACTAAAAGCAAGAGTTATATTGTGCCATTTATAGTGCTGCCTTATTTTAATCATCATTCCTGATATCCTTTCTTCATCCCAACCCAGTTCCTATTTCCAATCCTGTTGTGGTATACATCTGGAATGATTGAAACCAACTAAACCTTTGCTTTCAGTTTTAAAAGGCCGTTTCTTTTTTAGTTCTTCGGAAAGATTTCGTAGAATAACACCCCACCCCCCCAATGCTGGCTGCTTGGTCTGTGCTACCAAAAAGAAAGAAAGCAGCTCAAAAAGGGTTATTGGTGGCAGCAATTGAGAGAGTGGTGAAGCATCACAATACACCAAGAGAGCATAAAGGTGGCAGTGTGAGGGGAGACACTGACCAAAGCACCTGACCTAGTGACTAGGAAAGGCAGTCTCAATGGCAAGGAGTTCTGTAGTCATCCAGGGGTGTGTGGAAAAGAAGGATTTGGGGGAGAACCTCGCCATTGCAGGAGCATAGGTACTAGTTAGAAGAAGAGAGGGAGAGAGACCCCCCCTCAGGTAAAGTGAACCCCACAAGTGGTGACTAGAAGCGGGATTGTGCAGTAGTAAAAGAGGGGGGAAAAGGCCTCAGGACCCTACAGCTGTACCCTGGAAAATGCTAAAAATGCAGCTCTATAAATTAAGAAATACTGTGCAGGGAAAAAACAAGCCATAAAGTGATCATTATATCCATGTCCAGCCCGGTGATATTCTATTCAAGCATTAAATTTAATTATCCTTACCTAATTCATGTGGTTATTCCTGCACTCTAGCACAAGTGTTTTCTGTATAGTGAATACTAGAACACCAGCACACTACCAGGGTGATCAATGCATACGTGAGAAGCAGAGGGACTGTGTGTACTTTACACAGCACATACTTGTTACTACTGCTGAACAGATGCTTATTGGAGATACTGTATCTCATAGTGTATTAGCTGATTGGCAATGTTGATGGTGCCTAGATGTTGTTACCTATTTGGGAATACTTATTCCCAGAGACATATCAAGTTTAATCTGAATAAACTGATTAATGAGATATCTCACATCTTTAAAGATGAGTTTGTGGAGCAAGGTAAATACGCTCAAGATGAATACTATACCTTGGATTTTTATGTTATACACGGGATACCTCTATCTATACCTGGCAAATAATTTCAAAACATTAATGCTTGTTTTATAAATTTTGGGGTCGGGGGGCTTCCTCTCTGCAAAAATTATCTTTGAAAAGGATGCAACTTTCAATTAAAGAAGGTGAGTTTGTTTTTCTGGATCTTGGTTTATATCATTGGACTTATTTGTTGATTTGTACTAAATTTTGATCTTTTCTGTTTAGATCAAGATTTCCACCTTTGTCAGTTTTGTCATCTTCTTGTCTGCACCCTCTCTCTAAATGGATGGTATTAGGTTCTAAGCATACTAGAATGGATAGGGTTCCTCCCACAGTTACAACTGTTAAAAATGTATTGTATGCTGTATAACAGCGGTCCCCAACCTTTTTGGCGCCAGGGACCAGTCTCATGGAAGACAATTTTTCCACAGATCGGGGGTGGGGGGGTTCTGCTTGCGGACTTCCGGCCACTGGGACACCATTTGCATCCCTATCCTTTGCAGTAATCGGCTACGTAAAGATTTATGTAGCCTATTACTTGAAGAACAGGGACACAAATGGCGTCCGCTACACGGACGCCATTTGCATCCCAGCAGCAGTAAGTCCGCCAGCGGGTGGAGCCGGCCGGGGCCGACGAGGATTCCGGGGGGGGAGGGACGGATCGCTTCCCCCCCCGTGGACCCCCTTTGAATCTTTGCAGATCATGCGAAGATTCACACAGATCTTCGCAGCTTCACAATTTCGAATCTTCGAAGATCATGCCTGAATTAGAAAAAAAAACATTGCGGAGAAGCCCCGATTCTGCGAGGATAATGCCTTAATTTTAAAACAAAAACATCCAGAGTGGGGGATAGGAGGGGGTAAAACTTAATCTCATTTGAAGAGATAGAATAACCCCCTGCTCAGTGCAGGAAGCCTGTTTCCCAGGTGGTTGCCCATCCAACTACTAACCGGGGCCGACTCCGCTTAGCTTCCGAGATCAGACAAGTGCACACACATCCAGCCCTTTGCTTGTTGCTGAGGAAACGGGGGCTGCTGAGGAAGCTATGTGATCAGTAGCCAGAAGAAGACATGGGGCCATCGAGAGCTGTGATTGGACAGGAAGGAAATACAAACACTGCCATATATGACAGGCAGGGGAGGGGACTACGACCGGATACAGTAGCAAAGGTGGAAAATCAGAGCACGTTAAGGGGAAATACCAGGATATTAGGGTATTGAAAGTGGGAGCACGGAGGTGGGAAATTCCAGATCCAATTTGAGGGGGGTACTACGTAGTGTGAAAGGCAGGTGGTGAAACCTCATTGGAATCGAAAAAAGGTGGTAAGTGTAGATCCAGTCTATAGGGATGTCAGAAAATTTCACCACGAATCTCAGGGAGGCCAAATGCCAGCGCATTCGGCCCCCCGAAATCGGTGGTGAAACGGTCTGCCACCCCCCACCCCCCCCGGGACGGGACTTACCTTGGGCGAATCTCCCTGGCGGCGGTGGCTCCGGCGGCGGTGCAGTGGCGGCGGACGGTCTTCCGACCGGCCACCGCCGCCGCCATTTCCAAGTTTAAAAAAAAAAATTGATAGGCTACGTAAACATTTACATAGCCTATCATGGGTAGATTTTTTAAAAATACCGTGATAGGCTACGTAAATGTTTACGTAGCCTATCACGGCTGAGTTAAAACAAAAAACAAAAAACCGCGCATACGCAAATGGCGGAGCCCATGGGCACCGCCATTTGCATTCCTTATTTTGGCACATCTACGTAGACGCTATACTATTTGCGTTCCCCTTATTTTCGCCGTAGTCTACGTAAATGTTTACGTAGACTAGATGTGCCAAACTAAGGAACGCAAATGGTGGCGCCCATGGGTGCCGCCATTTGCGTACACACGGTTTGTTTGTTTTTTTAACTCAGCCATGATAGGCTGCGTAAACATTTACATAGCCTATCAGGGCTGACTGCAGGGACACCAACGGCGGCGGCTACGGCTGCCGCCATTTGCAGTCCTGGCAGGACAAGATTCGCGGCAGGAGGGATGGGGCGCCTCCCCCCTGGCCAGAATTTGGGGGGGGAGGGACGGGGCGCCTCCCCCCCCGGCCAGAATTTCGGTGGGAGGGACGGAGCGCCTCCCCCCCACTGCAAATCAACTTTCGTAAAAGGTAAGTGACTTTCGTACATCCCTACCTATGTAGCCATATTTGTTTCTTTGTTTCTTTTCTTTTGTTGAAATTTTACAATTAAAATAAATAAAAAAACACACTACTTGTGCAATCCAAGCAGCCTGTGCTGCTTGTTTGAAGGGCATTCCGCTGAAATATCTCAAATGCAGATACTATGTGGCCATAACCCAGGACACCATGCCGGAGAGAGAAATACTTTTTATGACTGAGAAAAGGTGAGTGAATCAATTTGTGTGGACACAGAGTCCTTCTGGGAACATCCAGTCATACATACCATCTCACCCACACGAAATGATTGAACGGAACCTGTATTTCTCTTGCAAATCTCTCAGCTTCAACACACACTCACCATCTGAAACAGGCAATAATAATACAGCCCAGCCTTGTTCTGAGAAGACTGAAAACATTTTTGTGAAGGTCTTTGAGTTATTAGAGCAAGTGCTATATCGCTTGTTCCTCTCGATTATGGTTCATCACTGTGAATGGGTTGTTGTTGTTGTTGTACAGCCAGAGACAGTTAACAAAAGAAAATGTATGTTACTTCATGTCTGTTCTCCTGATGACCTGTTTTCCCATCTCAGGTGTCACCTTCCAGCTACAGGGAGGCATGAAGAAATACTGTTATGGTTTAAATCACAAGAGGGGCAAGCAGAGAATTGGCTGGAGTTAGCAAAAACAGGCATAGCCCTCGGGGGGTGTAAACAGTAGCCCTTTCCAGGTGTTTGCCAAAGAGGGCTTTACTATAACCATGAAGGGAACTTGGAACATGTGCTTTGGCCCTGCCCCTTCCATTTCTGACCTCCCAGTGCTGTTGTTGTTGTTGCTGTCATCATCATTTATTACATTTCTGTACTGCCCCATAGCCGAAGCTCTCTGTCTGGTTTACAAAGATTAAAAAGCCATTAAAAAGCATTATACAAAGTGTAAAAACATTTACATACAAACAGATAAACAGACAGCACAGAGGGACAAAAGAGACCTAAAAACAATTTTAAACAACCATAAGACTAATCCAGGACCTGATTAAAAATTCATCGTATCCTTCCAAATGCCAGAGTAAAGAGAAGGTCTTAACCTGGTGCCGAAAAGATAAGAATGTTGGTGCCAGGCAGGCCTCATTGGGGAGATCATTACATAATTGTGGGGCCACCACTGAGAAGGCCCTTGTTGCCACCTTCTAAGCCTCCCTTGGAGGAGGGCCTTAGATGCTGAACATGGTGCATGGGTAGGTTCATGTGTTGACAGGGAAGGTCTGTAAAGAGAAGTGTAACTGCATTCCCAGTTACAGAGCCCCACGCAATGAGGAACCCTGTTAAGGCAGGGTTCTCGGTTGCATGGAGCAATGTCAGTGCTTTCAGCCGAACTCGCTTACACTGCCCTTGCAGACTTTCCCCATCTACACAGGGAGGTCGGGAGCGGAGAGGTGGGGCAGAGCGCATATCCCCAGCTCCCTCCATGGTTACAGTAAGACCCTCTGCAACGAAGACCTGAAAAAGTTGAATGTCTTTCTGAAAATCCGATGCAACATCAGAGGTTTTGCTAACTGTTTTAAGGCATGTGCTTGTTTCTAGCAAGCTCTGCTTGTAGAGGGAAGTGTCTTAGCTCAGTGGTAGAACATGTATTTTGCATGTAAACAATCCAGGGTTCAGTCCTCAGCATCTCCAGGGAGGGCTTGGAAAGACTCCTATCTGAAACCTTGGACAGCCACTACTAGTCAGAGTAGAGTGACAATATTAAGCAAGATAGACCAATGGTCTGAGTTGGTATAAGGCAGCTTCCTGTAGTTATAAATAAAACAACTATTACAAAGACTGCTGAAGTCTCAGGGCTCTTTCCAAAGGAAGCAAAATCCGTCAAGGCTGCCTCTGGATGTCTCGAGACATAGGGACCACTTTGCAATATAAATAGTAATTAGGGACATAGGAAGCTGCTTTATATTAAGCCAGACCATTGGTCCATCTAGCTCAGTATTGTTCACACCTGGGTCTCCAACATGGTGCCCGTGGACATCTCCTTTGGCACCACCAGATTCCCTGCCCCTCCTGATTTTTATTTTATTTCTTAAGATGTTTTAATTTTTTTAAAAAAAATTGTGACTGAAAGGCTGGCATGCTTCCTCCAGCTACAGCTTTATTCGGGTTCAAAATAACGTTTCTGCATTCCAGACCCCACGTTGTACTTAGGTTCTTGGGCAGGTTACTTTTCCTTTAGTCTCACCAGTTTGCCTTCTGGGAAATGACTGTTTTGTGACTAGCCATTCCCACCATGGCAGCCATTTTATGAATGGGCCACAGCAGCCATTTTGTGAGAGCACCCACAACACTCTCAAAATTCCAAATGTGCCCACCGACCCAAAAAGGTTGAGGAACCCTGATCTACACTGAATAGCAGGGCTCTCCAAGGTTTCAGACCCTAGTCTTTCCCACCCATAACTGATGATGCCAGAGATTAAATCTGTGAGGTTTTCCTGCCTTCCACTTATGTAGTGGTTAAGAGATGCATTCAGAGACATCATTGAGCTAATGACTAAACATGCTTCTCCTAAACCAGTTTCTTTTGATGTGAGCAAGGAGCAGCTGTGCTCTTCCCCAAACAGCCTTGACAATGTATTTGTCCCATAGTACTTAATGGGAACCACTGAGAATAAGACAGCTCTTAGCTGCATAGGCCGGACTCTTTCATGTCCATTGCCCACCTGGAATCCCTGGGTTATGATAACACAGTGTGACAACAGCAGCATGGCAGAACTGAGGAACTGACTTTTATAGATATGGGGTTGGGTCCAGGTTTTTTCTGGATCAACTGCACTCATGTAAGTGGGTTTACCTGCCACCTCCTTCCCATGTCAGCCCCTCCAGCTTCCTGAAAATGCTACACAGAGAGTCAGGAGACCCTGATGAATGGGGTAAGCTGTAGTGTGGGGGTGGGGGATCCCCCCAAGATTGGGCAGAGGGACCTTCCATAAGTGGAGCCCTTCCTCTCACAGAAGGTCCCATCCTCTCACAGAAGGCAGATCCTGGATCCAAGTCATATTATGGAACCATAGGTCCAATTAGTGGGATTACAGAAGAAAGCAAACATTGGAAGACAACATATGGCCAGCACCACAGTAGATTCTGTACGTGTCATATTAGGAATACTGCAGGGAATAAACCTATCTCTGTTTTGGTGTCTGTCTGATTCTGGGTTGTGCGTGATTAACTAAAGTTAACATTTCGTTTGGGCTAAGCACGTTCCAACAAATTTCCAGTTGACATGTTTGGAAATAGTAAGGATAATATATGTGTGTGTACTATAGTATAAATCAGACAGAGCTCTGCTCCCTGTAGTTAATTAATAACTCTGCTTTAAGGCAGGTTACAAAATGTCTGAACTTTGCTCTTATCCCAAATCCTAAACACACTATGTTTATTTCTTTGTTTTGATATATTCTGGAATGTGCCAGGCCTAAAAATCCATACTCTTTCTTTAAAAAAATAAAAAATAAATGACCCTCATCACAAGTAGATTTCTGTGGCTCTTTAGAACTGCATTGCAGAGAGAATGGAAACTGAATCAGAAAATTGTAAATTGCAATAGGCTAGACAGATTTGACTTTTGCTTACAAATGTTTTGTCCTGCTTTTTGTTAGATTGTTCCAATGTTCTTCCTAAGGTGGCAAGAAAAGTATCCAACTACATCCAGACAGACTTGCATGATGAATATTTTGAAACTTCAGAATCTTCTGTCGCGGCATTCTGACAGGAATTCCATATGCGTTATTTATAGCAGTGGGTTGCAACACTTCAAACAAGCTGCAGCTGAACAGTACTGAACTACAGCTGAGCAAATCCAGCTGGGCTGTAAGCAAGAAACCAGAGTAAGCAGGAAGCTCATGGTAGTGCCATGGCACCAGTTCAACCTGTCCTTCAAGCCTAATCTACCCACCCTGTAAATACGTGCTTTGAATACCTCAAAGACCCTGTGTGAATAAATATGTGTTTTAGAAGAGGCTCATGAGTACAGAAACTAAGAACAAAAAGTACTGAAGGCAGTTCCCTGCAAGCCTTGTGGCACCAGAGCACTGGTCACCTGACACATCAACAGATTCAAGGTATTAATTCCCATGCCAGTTAATACCAGTCTGGAAAGACTAGCAAAATGGGCAGTAGTAAGATACCGTCATGCCAAAACAGCATCATTATCTCTGAATTCCCAAAATAGGAAGTACATCCTTCCTGTTGTGCTTCTTCCTTCAGTGCTACCATTTCTGCTGGGATGTGGAAGGACATTTAGAAATGTCCCTAAGATACTATAAGGGGGGAAAAAAATCACAGATTAAAATTTTTACTCTCGCTAGTGTCCATGACACTGGCTTCCCCATTCAGAGTAGACAGGCAGGCTTTTCCTTAGGATGAAATAAACACTGTTGAGCTATGAAATGGATGAAGAAGACCCCCAAAATACTAGACCAACATTATGATTTGCAATGACATATAACAGCAATAGTTTGTGTGAGATTATTTGAGAACCTGCCCACATTTCTCCTTTATTTAGCTACAGCTATTTCCTTCAAGCTACAAACTTGACTGGGCAAATAGCCATATGCTAAGCTAATATATGTTGAGATGTTTCAAACCGGCCCCAACAACCACGCTTACTTACATATTCCCAAGGCTGTGTGAAGGCCAGACTAGACCTGACGTTAAATACATCTTTGCATTTAACATGTAGGTTTTGTAAAAGATGCATAGAGCACCAGCTGGGAGAGGGCCTGATAATGATAAGGATCACAGCAGGTTTGGAAGGGGAAATATAACCCTTTCCTCCCCTGCCAATTGGTGATTTCCCCCCAAAGAACAATATTAGCTTTAGAGGAAGGATTTTCCTCAGAACTATAACAGGGGAAAGAAAGGGCTAAATTCCTCCTCCATACCAGCTGCAATCCTCATAGCTATCATACATACACCCTAATGAGGCTATAGGCTCTTTTTTAAGCTGCATTTAACATCATCTCTAGTTTGGCCCATATTTAGTTCAGTTTTAATTTTAAAGGGCTACCTTACAGCAAGCTAGAGAAATGCAAGGAATCCAAATAATTTATTTGCTAATAAATGGAGCATCTGGTTTGGCCAGATCAGAGATGTCCCAAGATATGTTGGTGTCTGAGACAAAGAATCCCAATGGTGCCCCCACCCTCTGTGCTGGGAATCAAAATACTGGATAGACTTTTGGAGCACTTCTACACCAGTGATTTATTGCATGCTCATGATTGGCCACTCATGGAAGTTTGTGGGTCCTTTACATGATGTTGTCAACCTCCAGGATCCGAGATAAAGAGATAGGGATGTGCGAACCCACCCCTGTCCAGGTTCTCCTGGGTGCCCGCCCAGCCCCTGCCCCCACTCGCCAATCCCCAAACTGCACTTGAGACCCTCCCGCACTAGGCAAGCAGCCTGCATTCACTGCGTATATGCACATTTACAAAAATGCACATTTTTGTGCATACACAAATATATGCATTTTTGCAATCACCGTTTTATTTTATTTTTTAAGGGTGACCATGGAGCTTGACAAGGCTGCTGGGGTGAGTGCGGGCCACTTGCCAAGCATGGGCAGGGAGCAAGCGGGGGCAGGGGATTGGCAAGCAGGCCTCAGGGGTGCAGGCAGAGGGGGGTTCTGCCGGAATCCCAGATGGAATCGGGTGCCCACACCTTCCCTATAAAGTGATAAGGGATGTTAATATGATATATTGTCAGTGGTATCTAGTGGCTGTATAATGACATGTAGAATTACTGAGAGAAGAAGTCTTTGATTCAAAGCACATGTCCACCCGTGAAAAGGAGCCAATCTGTCCCACAAAGAATCCAGAAACAGAAATTGCAAGACAAAAAGCCTGGTGTGGTGAAGCCCCTGGTCTCATCCAACAGGGCTTTTCTTGTGTTCACATATGTTTAGTGGTAAAGATCAGGGGTGTAGTGGTGGGGGGTCTCACAGGGATGAAGACCTGGGACTTTTTTAAAAGCCAGGTCTCAGCCAGGTCCCTCCCACTCCCAGCCTATCACTGTGGGCCAGGCTTCTCCAGCCATCTCCTCCCCTTCCCTGCTGCCGAGTAAGGGTGAAGCTTCCATAGAGTATCATATTTTGAAAACCTAAAATGTTTGTGTGTGAATGAGTGAAAAAAATTTTAACACCCCTGCATTTTTTCTCAGATGTCCAATTGAAATGCCACTGCCTTACTCTCAGCTGCACTGTTTTTGGATCCCAGTTGAAGGCTGTATATCTTACAAGTTGTACAATCTTAGAAGAGGGTGTGGCTGTGAGGGGGCATGGCTGTGACTGTCACGAAGGGACCCTGCACTTCTGAATTTGCCACTACACTACTGGTAAAGATACAGTGCTAAACTAAATAAGTGACAATTTCCTACTATTGAATAGTATCCCAAAATCTGAAACCTAAGACCAACTTCCCTGGGCCCGACTATGTTCTGCTTCGGCCATGAGTACCCATGTTAATTTTCCCAGACATTGTATCATTCTGTTTTCTTTTAATTTTTAAAATATCATTCTGTTTTCTTTTAATTCTATTTCTACTTCCTACCACTGCAAAGAGAATGTTGGGTAGAAGAAATCTGGCTGTATTTCCCAGTGACCAAATATTTGTTTTATAGAAACATTTTTTACCTCTAGGACGACTGCAGTTGATTTGTTTGTTCAGCCGGAATGTAACAAGGAAAGTCTCCCATCACTTGCTACTATTAAGTGGTAAGAACTGAAGCTGTGCTAATAACTAAAAGTCCCAGGTGAAAACATTATTTGGTCAATCTAGTTCCCACTCCAGCATTCGCTGCTGATAAAATCAGCATGAAATATTGAATGAGAGAAGGCCATCCCTATAAGGTTTTTCAGATATCACCCTTTGGGCCTTGGTTGTTTGAATATAAACATCCAATAACTTTCCCTAAAAATGGAATATTGGAGATGATGAGGTAACTGCTTGAGCAACCAACATCCAGATTATCATTTTTAAACAGTTTCATTTAGGGTGCAATCCTATGCATGTCTAGACAGAAAAGAAGTCCTACAACTCTCAACATTCCCCAGCCAGCTAGGCTGGGGAATGCTGGGAATTGAAGGAGTTTTTTCTGTCTAAACATGCATAGGATTGCACCCTTAATCTCTTTCTTTTAGCCCGCTCATGTAAATCCCTCTGATTTACTAGAGGGAGCTTCCAGACAGAGGAGTCCTAGCGCTAAAAACTAGAAGGCGTTGTGTACCTATTCTGTACCTATTCTGTCTCTTCTTCTTCTTAACTGATTTTCCACAGTAAAACAAAAAGGAGAAGTGAGTTTGCCCATGCCTGTTTGTTGCTTACATCAGTAACTGGCAGGATGGGTTAAACCAGCTTTCCCCAACCTGGTGCCCTTGCGATGTGTTGGACTCATCAAAGGCCATACAAGGCATGGTGAGTGGTTACTGGTAAAGGGCCTTCTCAGTAGTAGCACCCTGTTTGTGGAACTCTCCTCCGGGGAGGCTCACCTAGCAACTATTTCAATGTCATTTTAACACCAGACAGATATATTTTTTAATTTTATCAGGTCTCTTAATTCAGTTTGATCTGATTTATGTTGGCTGGGTTTCTTACATTTTTTGCTGCTCTGGTTGATTTTGCTGGAAAAGCAGAGTATACATCCAAAATAAATAAATAAATAAATGAGGGAGCAATCCTATGGCCGCTAGTCAGTGGCTAGATGGCCATAGGATATCTGGTTTTCCAGGAACTGACCTTGGAAACCGCACTCGGAGATCAGTTCCCAGAGAACCAACCTCCTTCCACTTCCACGCTGCCTCGCAGGCAGTGTGGAAAAGCCCTGTGCTCCACGCTCACAAGAGGAGTGCGGAGCGGCCAAATGGGACATGCCAGGGGGCGTTCTGGGGCAGGGAAGGCGGAAATGCCTGTACGACACATCCAATATGTCATACAGCAGCCTCCTGTCCTGCTTGGCCCTCCCACAGCTAGACAGCTGCAATTGGCTGTCTAGCAGAAAATGCAGGGCAAGAGGAGCGCAGAGGGAATGATCCCATCCGTGCTTCTCCTGCCCTGCATTGAATAGGCAGTCGCCTCCGAGCTCGGTGCAGCCACTTATCTGCATAGGATTTCGCCCTTAATGTGGTTGCTATAGTATTAAAGTAAGCATGTCAAAGTAGAACTGGGGCCAGTCCTCACACTTTAGGGCATACTGGTCCTATCTCTGTTAAGGACCAGTATGCCCATTAACTATCATCCCAGTGAGGTTGCCTTAAACATGTGATGAATACTTCATGTGGCAACACTAATGTTCAGGACATGGTTTGTATGAGTAGGCAATGTGGTGTCCATCAACACCAATGCACCCCTGGATACCTTTATTGGCACCTGCCAAGGTGTCTTGCCCTTTCCACTCCCTTTTAAAGTGAACATTTTTTACCAGCAGCTGGGATTGTTGTGAAATAGATTTCTATTGGTGCTGAACACTGTGGGTTCAAAGGAGCTGTTTAGTGTGTTGAGGCTCAGACCCCACCTCTGCCTTGTACTCAATCATTTTTGCCATGCTTCTCATGATAGCCATTTTGTGGTGGTGCCCAGGACAGTTTCCCAAATTGTCAGATGTGCCCACAGCCCACGACGTTTGCCTACACAAACACACACACACACCCATCATATCACATCACATGGAAAGGCTACCAGTCATTCCTGGCAGTGCCTGATAGAGCTGTGGACACCCAAGCAGTAGCAGCAGTCCATGTAATGAGGCCTGCTACCCTTTCAGGCTGCCTACAGATGGCAACTGAAATATGTAGTTTGCTTCATTTTGACTATATCACCTTAATTTCCATGCTTGATGACCAAATGGAGAGAACAGTCATTAGCAAGTTGTGTTGCTGCTACCCTGGCATGGTGTTTTCCCAGATTCTTAGTTTATTCACTACTGGAAAAAGAAACCGTATATTTTATCCTGAAGGCATTCCTGCCAACTTAAGTCAGTAAACAGTGGTAAACCTTGGAACCAAGTGAATCCTAACAAGAAGCAATGGATAAAGATTCTTCTGTCTGAAGTAAAGACTGACGCAATGAAAAATGCTATGCATTGTGCAATTGGGGGATTTTTGTGGCTGTTGGTCATACCCTTGCATTTCAATTCCTTAAATGCTTTCTGCTTTGCAAATTCTGCAATGTACATCATTCCCTCTGTTTCCGGTGTTTAGGCTGTGTATGCCGTTGCTTCTGTAGCCAAAATGGCACCATACACAAGAGGCTTGGGGGAACTCCAAGGGGTACAGAGGTATTAAACAAATCTTTAGGGGGGGAAAACCCCTAATATAAAGGGGAGACCCCAAAACAGCTCAATGAGGAGTAAGCCAATGGAGGAAAAACAATATATGACCCCTGACCTATATAGATATTTATGGGCAGTAAGAACATACGAATAGCCATGCTAGATCATACCAAAGGTGTATCTAGTCCAGCATTCCATTCCCACAGTGGCCCACCAGATGCCTATGAGAAGCCCATAGCAGGATATAAATGCACTAGCACCCACCTTCTCATTTTCCCTACCAACAAATATTACGAGGCATACTGCCTCTGATGATGGAGATCATATATAGCCACCATTACTAGTAGCCATTTTAGCCTTATCCTTCATGAATTTGTCTAATCTTCTTTTAAAGGTATCAAAGTTGTGGTCATCACTACATCTTGTGGTAGTGAATTCCATCGTTTAACTACGCACTGTGTGAGGAAGTGCTTCATTTTATCTGTCCTGAATCTCCCAGAAAACAGCTTCATGTGATGATGCCGGGTTCTACAATTATGAGACAGGGAGAAAAATTCTCCCTATCTATTCTCTCCGGACCAAGCATAATTTTATGTACTTCGGTCATGGTGGCTGTGTGTGCACACCAGCTGATTAGATAGTTCATGCTATCAAACAGGGTCAGCCCTCTTATTAAACAGAGTGAGGTGGTCACCTCAGGCAGCTGATTTTGGGTGACATAAAAAGGCAGCAAATACTTAGTGATGTAATGTATTATAATTATGTTTTTACCTCAAGGGTGCGGTTGCACAAATCCCTCCCTACGGATTTTCTGCATCAGGTGCCAAAATCACTTGATTGGCCTTGGGTATGATGCACCTTGACTTGCAGGAGCAGGGGCGGGGGGCATTTTCTGTTCTGCCTCAAGCAGGAAAATGTCTTGGTCCAGCCCTCCTTTTCTGAGTTTACAGAATAGCCAACTAGGATAATGGTGCAGTGGTGAGACAATGCATTGATGGAGTCAGCTTGTGGTTAAATTGTGATTTTAAAGTTCTAACTTCATTATATGAAGATCTCTTGCCATTTTCAAGGAACATAGTGGTGATTCAGCTATAAAGGTTGTCTCACTGCTAGGAGGAAAGGTGACACCTGTGGACATAGCTTAAACTTTAAACCTTAAGGGCTCTCCCTTCTGTGCAATATCCAAATACTGCTAGAATCTTCTCTGCCACCTGGCCGCCTGGATGGTTTGTTTGTTTTTCTATTCACTAGAAAGGTCTCTTCCATCACTCCCATTAAAAAAAGATTTTTCAGGTCTTCTCTACGTCTCTCTTCTCCAGTGTTTCCCACTTACAAAAGAAGGAAACATCAGGGATGTTGTAGGGCTGCAGAAATGGAGACAGCATGTCTCTACCCTGACTGTTGAGCAGATCTGAGTTCTGAAACCTAGAAAGGCAAAGCGTGGATCATTCCTGCATCACCATAACCATGGGGAGTTTATGTACCCCAATAGTACCTCAGTGGTAGTCAGTGGATTTACACAACCATAGAACATACTACCAATGTCCTATCAGCACTATTTGGTTATGTTCATAGGACCTAAGATAGAATGACATCCAGAAATCCATATACAATGGAAAATCCTAAAAACAAAAAAAGGAGTCTGAAGAGCAGCCACAAATAAATGAATCATCCCATGGTATTCCAGTGATGTACCACTCCCACTAGTTGATCATGAGTTTTGGAAACAGTCCTTGTCTCTCCTTGAAGGCCTTAGCCTTTTTCAGTGAAACCCAGGCAAATCTGATTACACTTCTACCAAGTAGGCAAAGTGAACTGTTGGCTTTAATCTGCTTCCTACTAGCCATATCAAAAACAATCACAGAAAAGCAGTCCAAGTGTTCATGAACTAGTGCTCCTCTTGGCAACCTCAGCAGAGAGGCTTTGGGCCTGTCTGGATGCCCAGGGTTTTGGCTGGGGTTCACATATACTGCTGACTCTGTGCATCCATTCCCCACATGACATGTAAGTGGTAACTGGGCCAGTCCTCAGTCTGATTCTCCCTTAATCCACAGGGGGAAAGTAGTCCCATGGGTCTGGGTCTGACCTCAACAGACCAGCTTTCCTCCATTTAGGGCTCAATCCTATGGGAATAGGCAGCCACCTCCAAACTCGGAGGTGACTGCCTATCCAATGCAGGGCAGGAGAAGCACGGAGGGTAACATCCCCTCCGCGCTTCAGCCACCCTGCATTTGCAACTAGACAGTCAATTTCGGCTGCCTCGCCATGGGAAGGCAAAGCAGGGGAAGAGGCTGCCAGACGACACATAGGATGTGTCGTACCGGCATTTCCACCTTCCCCACCCCAGAGCGCCCTCCAGAATGCCCCATTTTTGCCGCTCCATGATCCTCTTCCGAGCACGGAGCGCAGGGCTGTTCCAAACTGCCTGTGAGGCAGCACAGGAGGGGGGGAAGATCAGTTCTCTGGGAACTGACTTCAGAGCGTGGGCTCCGAGGTCGGTTCCCAGAAACCGACATATCCTATGGTCGTCTAGCCGCTGACTAGCAGCCATAGGATTGCTCCCTAACTGTCAGAACTAAGACATGTAGGGGGCTGTTTGTCCATAACCAAGAACCTGCAGTCATCCATTGGGTCAGTAACTTCAGCCTCTCAGATAAATAAGTTGGCAGGTTTCATCAGTCCAGAACTGACATATGAAACTACAGGAGCAATATTAGCTATTAAATTTAATGTCAGACTTGAGAACACCTGGATAGTTTATGAGCATTTATTGTTTTTATAAGGAGCACATTAATAAAAAGAGTCACAGAGGGCTCGGTTTATAGTTCATTGTTTGTAACATGTAGTTACAGTATCAAAAATGCATTGATGAAGTCAAAATGTTCTCGCTTCCCTGCCTCAAGGGCCCAAAGGAGAACCAGTTCTCATACACCCACGTTATTACACCATCAGTGACTCAGCTGTCTTCACCTGTATCAAAGAGATCAGTTTAATTCATTTATACTAAAAGTAAAAGTGTATTTGGATTCCTGAATAGCAGCAATGGCCGACATTGCTCTTTTACCTTTGGAATTTCTGAGCATATTTTTGAATTACACTAGGATCCAGATATCATATTACCCTTTATGAATTGAACCTATGCGTGCAAATCCAAGATTACTTAACATGGATCAGAACTGTAGATTTGGAAGGTGCCTTGGAGGACATCTAAGAACATAAGAACATAAGAAAAGCCATGCTGGATCAGACAAAGGGTCTATCTAGTCCAGCATTCTGTTCACACAGTGGCCAACCAGCTGTTGACCAGGAAACCATAAGCAGGGCATGAGCACAACAGCACCCTCCCACCCATGTTCCCCAGCAACTGGTGTACATAGGCTCACTGCCTCTGGTACTGGAGGTAGCACATAGCCATCAGGACCAGTAGCCATTGATAGCCTTTTCCTCCAGGAATTTGTCCAACCCCCTTTTAAAGTCATCCAGATTGGTAGCTGTCAGTACATCCTGTGGTAGTGAATTCCATAGTTTTAACTGTGTGCTGTGTGAAGAAGGACTTCCTTTTATTTTTTTATTATTTTTTTCATTTGTATACCGTCCAATAGCCAAAGCTCTCTTTTATCTGTCCTGAATCTCCCACCAATCAGCTTCGTAGGGTGACTTCGGGTTCCAGTATTTTAAGGAGGGAGAAAAATGTCTCCCTATCCACATTCTCCACACCATGCATAATTTTGTACACCTCTATCATGTCTCCCCTTACCCTCCTCTTTTCCAAGCTAACAATCCCAGCTGTTGTAACCTTCTCTCATAGGGGAGATGCTCCAGTCCATTGATCATTTTTGTTGCCCTTTCCTGCACTTTTTTCCAGCTCTACAATATCTTTTTTTAGGTGCGGTGGCCAGAACTGTACACAGTATTCCAAATGTGGCCGCACCATAGATTTGTATAGGGGCAGTATGATCTTGGCAGTTTTAAGGTGCAGAACCTCCAGCCCAAAGAACAAATCTGGCCCACCTGGGGTCTCAGTCTGGCTTTCTCGGATTGCCCAAATGGCCACACCCCCTTTCCCCCAACTACCAATTGTTTGGTGGTTTCCTGGTTTTTGAGCAGTTTTTTTCCCCCATTCTAAAAGGCTGAAATGCCTCTCCAAAGGTTGAGTTGCTTACTGTAAGAACTAAAAGTATGCTGGTATTTTTGTTTTTGGGCCCCACCCCATTTGTCTTTGGCCCCACTGGAATGTGGCCCCCCAAGAGCTTCTCTGAAATGGAATTCTGCCCTCAGGCTGAAAGAGGTTTGACACCCTGATCTACTCAACCCCCCACCCTTCTAAATGCAGGATTCTTGCAACTACAATTGTCCCTTTGTACATTTTAACTGAACTGGAGTGGATTACAAAAAGGAGATGTGCTAACTCCTCCCTCCCTTTTACATGCATGTTTATATGTGCAATGTGAATTCTAATCTCTGTGTGTGATTCAGTACTGGGAGTAAGAGCTAATTCTAGAGTAACAAATCTAGGATAAGATGGTGTATAATGAATCTATGAATTCTTCATGTACAGTAAATGTCCAAAATTTGGTAAGCATCAACATTCATATTGAATGCTGATAATCCCAGATGAATTTTGTGAATGCTCAAACATAGACATATAATACGGACACACACAGGTGAATGTTGACCATCACATTTAGGTAAATTCCAGCATTTGGTACAGTATCTCTGAGTTCTGTGGCATTCACACTATTTTCAGGGATTGTCAACTCTCACCTGTGGATATCGAGTCACCAAATTTCAGATATTCACTATAATAAGTCATTTTTTAAGTGGAAATTCTATGGTCCCCTGGAAGGGCATCCCAGAGAGCACCCCAGAGATCTACCCCAGGATAGATTGGATATCCTCCTCCAAGGCAAAAGAGGGGTCCACCCTTCCAAGGGGAGACCCAACCTTGGATCCACCCTACCAGCCCTTGGGGAAACTTCTCTAGCCCTTACCTGTCCAGTGTCAGAACTCTAATGTATGAGAGGGTAGGAAAGGAGGCATGCTGGAGATGTGTCGGGGGGAGGTCTGGGAGAGACTGTGTATCCAAATGTCCACAGCTCTCCTGACTAGCCAGTAACCTATACAACCCCTGGCATAGATTAATTCCCTCCCATTGATTTTAATGGGAGGGAATTGGTTAATTTGGGGGTATGTTTTAAAACAGACCCAAAGGAGAAAAAGGAGAGTGGAAATTGCACTTCTGTCCTGCTCGGCTATGGATATCTCAGAGAGTCCAGTGCTGGATCTCTCCATGATATATTTATTTATTTAAAATATTTCTTGGCCACCTTCCAGGGCAGAAGCCCTCCCAAGCAGCATACAACAATAAAATAAAACCGATGCAATATAAAAAATGATAAAAAGCACAAACAGTAAGAACGCAATAAAAACAGCAATAAAAACCAACAACAAAAACAGCAGCAACAGCATATAGGTTAGGATTGCTCTGTTAATCTGCTCTGGACTCCCCTCTTGGAATTCAGGCCATGGTATTGTGTCTTTAAAATGCCGAACATCTTGTCCAGCTTGCCTATAAAAGTTTTCTCCAGTACCTACAAGGCATCTAGACCTTTAATGTGATGTATCTAAGACCACATCCCTACACAGTAAGCTCCACTGAACACTGCACAAATAAACATGCATAAGATTGCACTGTAGAACTACAATCCTTTGTACATTTACTTGGGATTTCCTCACTGAGCTCAGTGGCACTTACTTCTGTGTAAACCTGCATAGGATCAGGCTGCATGTTTCCTGTAGGAAAATACCTTGCATCTCATCATTATTTGGTTGAGGCATTTCTCTACTTAATAGTGATCATCAGACATAATATCATTCCAAAAAAATGTGGGAGGCATGGAGAAAGCGTAGAACCACCAGTCAGTTCAGCAACACTTACTTCCTGGCAAGAACACTGCATTATAGCTAAGAACTGTAAGAAAAGTATTTTCTGAGAAATTTGATTCAGAATTTTCTTTTTCAGGCTCCCCAAAACTGCTGGAGAATATCGGGGGGGGGGAGAGAGAGGCTGGAGAATATTCAGTGAAATATGCCCCCCTCAGTAGTGTGGTGGCAAATTCAAATGCAGAGTCCTTTCGTGACAGTCACAGCCACACTCCCTCACAGCCACGCCCCCTTCTAAGATTGTACAACCTTGTAAGATATACAGACTTCAACTGGGATCCAAAAACAGTGCATCTGAGAGTAAGGCAGTGGTAGTTCAACTGGATGTCTGAGAAAAAATGCAGGGGTGTTAAAATCTTTTTCACTCACTCACTCACTCAAAGACAAACATTTGGGGTTTTCAAAATATGATTCTATATGGAAGCTTCACCCTGTCCACTCAGCCCTCATGGACAGATCCCTTCTCATTTAAACAGCCCCCTTGCACACTCCCTTAGCACCCCAACGTTACCCATTAGCCTTCCCTAAGCTCCTTCATTATATCTCTCCCATCCTCCAACAGAAACGTCCACACATCCAGCTGAATTGAAACACACACACACACACACACACACACCTTCTTTCTCCTCTCCCCCCAACTGATTTTTTTTTCTGTTCCCCTTCCCTCCACCAGGGTCTGTTTGCCCAGGTACATGCCAACCTTGTACCAACCTTGTACCAAAAATTGTAGCTGACCGAGCAGGTTGCATTTGGCAATTCCGCTTACTGTAGAAATTAACATTCAAGAATTAACAGTGCAAATCCAATGTGTGTTTATTTCAAATTAAGTTTACAGAGATCTTGGGAAGGCAGCTAAGGCTGCAGTCCTATGCACACTTACCTGGGAGAAAGCCCAATTCTCTAGCTGGCTCTGGCTGCTGGTACTGGGGTAGTTTGGAGAACTGCCAAGAATAAGTTTAAGCATCAGGAGCTTGAAGGGTGATGCAGTAATGAGCCTCCCACCACCACCACCATAAACAAGCCTCAGTTAAGGGGGCAATCCTATTCAGATAGGCGGCCGCCTCCAAATGCAGAAGCGACCGCCTATCCAATGCAGGGCAGGAGAAGCACGGAGGGGATTGTTCCGTCCACGCTTCTCCTGCCCTGCATTTTTGGCTAGACAACTGCAATTGGCTGTCTAGCCGTGGGAGGGCTGAGAGGGGGAGGAAGATGCCATACTACACATTGGATGTGTCATACAGGCATTTCCGCCCTCCCCACCCCGGAATACCCCCCAGAATACCCCCTCTAGCCACTCTGCTCTCCTCTTGCTAGCATGGAACATGGGGCAGACAGCGCAGAAGTGGGGGAAGGTCAGTTCTCTGGGAACCAACCTCGGAGCGTGGGCTCCAAGGTCGGTTCCCAGAAAACCAGATATCCCATGGCTGTCAAGCCGCTGACTAGCAGCCACAGGATTGCTCCCTCCAGGTATGTAAATCAGCTTTATGTGTGTTTTTAAATAAAAGGTACAAAACAATGGGAGCATATTTTCAAGAGGAGGACAAGGGTCTAGGCCATTCACATCTCCACACCCTTATTTCCTAAAGACACATTATATCTAAATGGTGTGAAGAAAAAGGAGAACATAATAATGGTGGTGGTGATGATGATGATTATAGCTTGTATAATCAAAAATTAAGTTTCAAATAGCTATGTAATGTTAGATTGCAAATTAGATTTAGATTTAGCTTCTAGGGGTAGAGATCAGACTTTTTTGCTTATGATTCTCTGTAAAGTACCACATATACTGTAGACACCAAAGTCTGTGCATCTTCCAGAAGCAGCTGAAGACATGTTTTATTCAAGCTGTCCTGTGGTGACCAGCAACAGGGAAGATGAAGTAGATTGATTAGCATATTGTTACCAACCCTGAGCCTTTGGGATGAAGTAGACTATGCATCCAATCAATTAAGGAGGGAGCAATCCTATGGCCGCTAGACAGCGGCTAGACAGCCATAGGATATCTGGTTTTCTGGGAACCACCCTCCCCCCACTTCTACACTACCTCAGAGGCAGCGCAGAAGAGTCTCATGCTCCGTGCTCGCAAGAGGAGTGCGGATCGGCTGAAAAGGGGTGTGTCTGGGGGCGTTCCAGGGCAGGGAGGGTGGAAATGTCTGTACGACACATCCAATGTTGTATAGCAGCCGCCGCCGCCGCTCTGCCCTCCTGCAGCTAGACAGCCACAATCAGCTGTCTAGCCAAAAATGCAGGGCAGGAGGAGCGCAGAGGGAACGAACCCCTCCATGCTTCTCTTGCCCTGCATTGGATATGCGGCTGCCTATCTGAATAGGATTGTGCCCTTAAATAAATAATACATCAGATATGGACAACAATGATTATGGATTTTTTTTCTACGTCAGATAAAATAGTAACCCTAACATATGGATAGAATAAAGCCTCATGGCCATGGGGCTTACTCTCAAGTATGGGAACTTACTCTCAAGTGTGCGCCAAGCAAATATATGGAGGAAGTGCATGTGTGTGTGTGTGTGTGTGTGTGTGTAGGGAGAACAAGAGAAAAGCTGCTTTGTTTAACAAATGTGTTTAAATACCATCAGGGTTGCTTTGAATGTGCACTTTAGGCCCTCATCCTCAGCAGGAACAGGCAAGAAGAAGCGCAGCAGGCTGCTGCCTTCCCCAACCTGGCGACCTCCAGATTTGCTGGACGACAACTCTCATCAGCTTCAAGCAGCATATTGGCTATGCTGGCTGGGAGGTGGGGGGGATGATAGGATTTGCTGTCCAACACATCTGGAGGGCACAAGGTCGGGTGAGACATGCGATGGAGAAGTTCTGCAGCCCCTTCCCAGAGCTGTGCAGAGGCAGGCGAAGCCGTCACTGCCTTCGGAGCTCCCAATATCCACATAGATGTCTTCTCAGAAGTAAAGATATAGATTTCAATAGGGCTTATTCCCAGGTATTTCTTATCCTTTTCATTTAATTTCAAAAAAATTATTTTCATTTATTTTTCACTCAGATAGACTTCCTCTTTCTTCTCTCTGCCCTCCTCACCACACCCCACAACCCGCGGCCTTTTTTGGCTGTCACCACCGCCGCCACCACCCAACAGACAGACTGAGCTAGCCTATCTGAGTCTGATGTTGGCCAGCATGTTCTAGGGTGCAAGGGGGGCTGCTGGGTTGTCGTGGCTCTACACCTGGCTGGGCTTGCTGGGAGCACAGGATTGATGGTCAGGATCAGCATCTCCAGCAAGCAACTTAGCCTGGCCCATGTGCTTCCATCCTTCCCCGAAACTGGATGGCAATGGCGCAGTCTCAGAAGCAGGCATGGCGGACAGCTTCTCCATTTCAGAGTGAGAGAAGGTGGGCTGCAAGAGAGGGTAAATTAACCCTTGCCAGGTGAGGCTGCCTTGCCCAGGCGGGCTCTCTGGACAGGGGAGGGTCTTTCTGCCCCATGCCTAGTGCTCTTCCAGCTACCTGCCCTGCACCACAAGTAAACAATGGCTGCAGTGCCCCCCCCCCCGCGCGCTCCTGCTGCTGCCATGGCCAGCAGCAGCAGCCCTGAATGGGTGGCCAGTGCTGCAGGATGATGAGGGCAGTGCTGGCACGGAGTGGAGACGGGCAGAGAAGTTGAGAGCTGAGGAAGAGAATAGGGGATGCCAAGGGGAGGCTGCAGAGCTCCCTCAGGCTCCCTCTCTCCCCGCCTCTGTCTGGCCAGCTCTGCGTGGTAGATGAGAGGCAGCTGCCAGCCGCCTGCAATCCCTTCCTCTGCTCCCTCCTCCTCCCCTAGCAGACTGCAACCCGACTCAGGGCTGGCTTCAATAAAAGTGCAGGAGTGACGCCCTGGTGTGACCTGCCATCACTACACCCCTGCCCCCCTCCCATCTTCTCCACCCATGACAGAGTGGGGAATTGGGGGTGAAACTGCAAATCCAACCCAATATATTTTAATAATGTTGAAGGAAGCAATAAGTTTGGCCTTTGCTTCTTCCAGTCCTCTTCTCTTACCCCATTCCTTCCTTCCTCCCCCCACAATGAACTAACAATATAGTTTCATTAAGTAGTAACGGAGCTGAAGTCTCCCAGAAATGTATTGTCTGAGAACTTTTGTTGACCATTTTCTTTTTCTGCCCTTCAAACTGTTGGAGAATTCTGCCTCCTCAACCATGGGAGAATATTCAGGGATAACCCCCCCCCCCATTTCACTACTCACAAATAGGATGGATAATTTTGAGAGGCCAATGGCCATTTTCACTCAACACTACAAGCCCTTGCCTTGAGGCGGCATGTAACTGGGTTAAAAGGAAAGCAAATCCTGTTGGCATTATAGGAGTAACTATTACAGAGTGCCTCACATGGCACAAAAAGAGACTCATTGTTGGCTGGCTCTGTGTCAAAAACAACCTGTTTTCTTGTTATTGTCATCTTAGAAAGATGACTCACAAGGTTTTGCTTCTATGGAAACCTGGTTTTTCCCTCTGATTTTACAACTTATGTTATAGTCATTTATTTATTTATTTATTTATTTATTTATAATATTTCTTGGCCACCTTTCAGGGCAGAAGCCCTCCCAAGGTGGCTTACAACAATAAAATACATAAAAGCAGTTAAAATATTAAAAATGCTAAAAACATAAAAACAATAAAATACAACAATAAGAACAACAATTAAAACCAACAATAAAACCAACAATGATGTTAACAGCAGCAACAGTAGCAGTCATATCAATAGAAGGCCAAGGTAAAATAATATGTTTTCAAAGCCTTCTTAAAAGTCTGCAATGATGGAGTATGAAGGACCTCCGATGGCAGCTTGTTCCAAAGGTGTGGGGCCACTGCAGAGAAGGCCCTCTCACGTGTGTTCACCTACCTGACTGCTCTCACGGGTGGGCAAATGAGAAGGGCCTCTCTTTCTGATCTTAAAGTGTGGGCAGGCTGATATGGGTGTAGGCGGTCCTTCAAGTAACTTGGTCCCAATAGTCTAATGTAGGGGCGGAGAACCACAATCTGCTGGGTGGCAGATTTCGCTCCAGCTCACACTCAGGGGCCAGATGATGCCAGGGGGTAAACCCTCCCTCCAGAAACTCCTCCCCTCTCTCTCAAAGCCCCTAACCCCTTATGTCATAGGGGAGTTTCTCCATGCAGAGAAAGTCATGGCGCAAACACTCCTGCCTTTCTCTACATGGAGAAACTCCTTTTTTCCATGCAGAGAAGGGCATACAGTTATCGCTCTGCACCCTTCTCTGCACAAAGAAAAGGGCAGTCCCTCTCAGCGACAGAGAAACTCCTCTATGACATAAGCTTCAGGAGGGAGAGAAAGGGCTTCAAGAGGGAGGGTCTGACCCTCACATCATCCAGCCCCCATGTCTCTTTCTGCATGGAGAAACTGCCTTCAACTCCTTTTCTTCATGCCACAGCAGCAGTAGTGGTCGCTCTGTGCTTCATTCTGCATGGAGAAACTCCTTGTAGGGTAGAGTAGAAAGAGGCATGGAGTGATCTCTGCACAGAGAAAAGGGCAGTCCCTCTCAGTGATAGTGAAATGCAGCCTTTCTCTAACACTGGGAGAGGAAGCTCCCATTGTTATCTGGCCAAACCATCTGGAGGACCACAAGCTGTGTACCCCTGTCCCAAACCATAGTTAAGGTTCACCACAGTTTGTTCAAACATAACGAGTAACCACAGATGATTAAAAATGGAAGCAGACGCTTCCAATCTCTTCCTTGCAGCTGAGCCAGAAAAGGGAGGGAGAGCTCCTGAGCCAAGGCTCATTTGCATAAAGTTTCCCGGAAGCAAGAAGATGCTTCACAATGGAGTGAGTGGGAGGTGAGCTGCAGACTGCTGGTGGCAAACTGTGTGTGTGTGTGTGTGTGTGTGCGCGCGCGCGCACACACACACACGCACGCAGGAACTAGCAGGGATTGTTTGGCCGAATATTCAACGCTGCAGCAGAGATCTCAGTGGCAACCTTCGTGGTGATGGTTTTTGCGGTGGCTGAGGGTTTGGAGGGCTGCACAGCAGGGCTTGGGGGCTGCCTGTGGCCCATAGGTTGTGCACTCCTGGTACAAACCATAGCTTAGAATTACATCTGAAATTGACCAGAACTATGCATATCTGGCTAGTTGGGTAGATACATGGATCTTAATAATAGTGTCCTATGTGGTGAAATTATTGTACTGATTATTTGAGGCATATACCTCCCTTCCTTTTTCAAAATATTCCCTAAGAAGCCAACATTCTGTTTAGAATAGATGGGCTGTGAAGGAGTCAATGTTTTATTAAGATAGGGGATATTCCATTCCATTCCTCTTCCCTCCCCTGCCCCCTGGGTTTCCATTCTTTCCTGTCATCTGTCAGCCAGCATATCATGACCACTGAGCATACGCAGTCCTCATTGAGCTGTTTGGGGCAGGGGGGTGTCTCTCCTTAATTTTTTCCCTAAAAATATTTATATATCTGCAAATATTGGGGTTCCACTGAACCTGCCTGATAGCTCCTTCTTCTGTGTGGGAGGAAGTTATCATATGGATAAACTTTGTGTTCGAAAGCTCTTTAGTATTTACTGATGTACATGTTCTTTTAAACTATTTACCTGCTTCTTGGAATACAGCACACCATCAGTGTAAATGGATTGTACACTTTCCGGGTTCCTACAAGACTGATACTACAACACTGGAAGGATAAAAGCTCACCACCTATAATGCAATGGACCTAATAACACTAACAACATTTGAAGGAGCGATATATAGGCATCACTTGCGAATGGACTTATATTTGGATACTCAGTCTGCTTTTACTGAAGTTTATGTGTAATCTATTCTTTTTCCCTTTTTTTCTAGAATGTTGTAATATTTGAAACTGAGGACTTTAGAGCATGTCGATGTATTTCCAGTTGTTTGGTTTGGTTTGGTTTCTGTTTGTTTTTGTTGAAAGTTACAATGAAAAATGATTAAAAATGTATGGGTAGTGCCAGTTTCAGTTTGGCTACATGCGGATCCACACTCAGAGAATGAGTTTGCTATTAGTTTGTAGCAACCTGGTGCTCTCCAGACATCTTGGACTACAACTTCCCATGCTGGCTGGGGATGGTGGGAGTTGCAGTACAAACAGAACAAATCAATGGACCATAAGAACAATTATATTATGCAGAAACAAAAGGTGCATAGAATTATAATCACTAGGCAATAATCAAATTATGAAGACCTTGACTTCAAATAAGTATATAGCGTACACACCACCATATACTCAAGCACATGCATAATATGTGATATGCACAACAATGCTTTGAAGGACACAGAATATCTACTTGGCAATGCTAACAATGGGGTGTTTTTACAAACTATACAAAATGTGTCTCTATTTGATAATACTGACCACTAATAGGTTCTCACAAACTGTACATCATGTATTTAACAATACTGAACATGGTATGACACAAACTGTACGAAATATGACAAAAACTCTGGAATGTAATTTAATTCCCACTCTTCCAAATGACAGACTCATTCTCTCATTTTCTTTATCAGTTGTAGGTGGCAGCCAACCCCAGAGCTTCAAAAATACAAAAGTGCTTCAGTAAAACTACTTGCCAAAGACTGTGCTGTTCCTAATTTTCCAAAAGAACTCCAGGTCAGCCTTTACAAACAGCCTGGAAAAACAGAAGTCCGTGAGCATGAAGGAGGTAATCCGTGGCTGTGGCATGATGTGGTGCTTTCGTAAGCAATGGTGCTTACATATCACCATGATAAATACCACACACCAATAAGAATATTACCTTCTGCAACTGAAGATTACTGATAACTGTCTATGAAAACAGAAAATAACTATTCAGCAAGTAGATACATGGCCAACAAACAAAGCATGCTAGCGATGGTATTCCTATAATACTAATAGTGACAGCCTTTGGCCATGCATCAGAGGCCATTGATGCTATCTCTAAAACTGGTCTGTGTTGACAACATACCACTTGCAAATGACTGTGTGACCACAAATGTCTTTCATTATAACAGGGAAAGGTCATCATATTCTAATATCTACACATGGTTTGACCTCATGCTTGCCTAAAACAGAATAGAAATGACTAACCCATTCATCTATTTCTATAGGGTAGCAATTATCACATTTACCTCACATGGAAAAGGTCCTGGATCAAAACCATGCAGAAATAGCCTTTTGAGATAACAGTGTCGTGTAGTGATTAAGAAACTTAGCTCTAAGCCAGGAAGTCTCCAGTTTCAATCTCATCTCAACTGTGTGCTCAGTGGGTGACCTTACACTAGCAATTATCTATCAAACCCTAACTATAAAAAGGGTATAACAATAGTTGTCTACCTTACAGGCTCGTGAGGATAAACAGCAGCCACCAGGACCAGCCCTTCCATAAGGCAAAGTCAGGGGGTAGGCAGGAAAAGACAGAAAGGTGTTGGAGGACAGAGCTGTGTGTGCCATGTAGCCTGGCCTGTACTCTCTAAATGTCAGGACTGCCCCTGTTGTCTTCTGAACCCTCCAATAGGCAGAATCAATAGTCAGACAAAAGGGCTACTTTCGAAGGCTTTATTTCCATTCAACCTAATGAGGCTTACAGATGCTAATTGCCTGAGACTCAGAGGAAATACAAAGGAACAGCTAAGAGTTAGGACATCAGTTGGTCTCCGTTTGGAGAAAAGCGTAGCAACTCTCTGAACTTAAGGAGTAGGAGGGGAAATTCTCCCCCTTTCCCGTGGGGCCTCGGGGCTCAGCTGTTGATGTCGAGCCAATCAAGCTGAGCACCTCAGCTCGGCTCCCGCAACCTCTCGCTTGTGCCTGCGCCTGCGCCTCGTGTCTAAAATCTCAAGTTGTCCCTCCCTTTCCATGCCAGGGACACTGTTGCTCCCAGGAATGTGAGCAGGAGGGCCTCCCCCTCCAACTGCGCCTCTGAAGCCTGAGAGAGTTCCTCTCCCATGGATTGTATCTCCTCCTCAGAGCTGCTTTGGGACTCTATGGGCTCAGATCCAACCCTGACACTAAGCTAGCCTGATGCCCTCACACGCACCAGAGATGCTGTCCTGTCACCATTGCTGTGAGGGTTGTTGTGAGAATAAAATGGCTAAAAGAACCATAAGTGCTGCCCTTAGCTCTTTAAGGAAAGGTGGGATATAAATATAATTAATAATCATTGCTTAGTGTCATCATAGGCTCCTATAGGCCTCTAAGCAGGTCCATCATGGCTGAACCTACCATGTACAGTGTACGTAGTGGTTAGAGTTTCAGACTGGGCCTTGGCAGATCCAGCTTCTAGTCTGCACTCAGCCATCAAGCTCACTGACTCTCAGCCTAACCTACCTCACAGGGTTCTGGTGAGGATAAAACGGAGAGGAGAACTATGTAAACCACCCTGGGTTCCTTACAAGAGGAAAAAAAGATGTGATATAAAGGTATTAATAAATAAAAGAAAGAAATAGATACAAGCCAAGACCTTCCCCATCTCATATACCACTCATGAAAGCTGAACTGGCTTCTGCCTGATGACAGCACTGGGAATTGCAATGTCACACAGGCCACTGCTGAAGTGGCAAAAGCACCCTCTTACACCAGGTTTCTATGGAATTATAGACACTGCAATCATAGTCAGTGGAGGCTGGTGGCTGCTATTTCAGTGGGGCAGTCACTCTGCTTTGGGTTTCAGTCAGAACCAGTCAGAATTCTGAAGGAGCTATCCAAGGTGCTGAACTCATTTTAGCGCTAGGGTTCAGCACTCTAGATAGCTCCTTTAGAGTTCTGACTGAAATCCAGAGCAGATTCACTACCCCAATGAAATAGGAGCCACCGGCCGCCGCTGATCATACTAGTCTAGAAGGGTTACATGAATTTGGCCGGGGGGGGGGGGGAGACAGTATTCCATCCCTTTCTTGGCACCTGTTGTGAGACAAATCTGTCAATAAAATTATTTATTTTAAAAACGATAGACAGGATGTTTCCAGACAGATAGCTAGTGCCAGTCAAAACACATTGTGCAGTAATTCTGTCTATTTCTCCTTTATGGGGGGGGTGGAATGAAAAAAGACAGACGTGGAAGTGGTGGCAAAACAGAGGAGTGTATCGAGTTGAAGACAACATCATCTGGACACATACATGTAAAATTTTATGAAAGTGGCACCCATGGCCTTGGTTGAGTGATAAAGTTATTTCCAGCTTAATTAATCTTGACCTCCTTCAACAATCTCTCTGGTAATATGTCTTGTTTGACAGAGAGAGAAAAAGAGAGAGAGAGAGAGAGAGAGAGAGAGAGAATGAATTATTGCATCATGGATATAGTCCAAGGGGTGTTCATGAACCCTCCAATTAACTGGGGATTAACTGACAGACCATTTACATGCAAATTGGTTTGGCTGGCAGAAGTAGGGGTGGGGGGAAAATTTGTTCAGTTCACATTTTTATTTATTTCATTTCTAAACCACCCAACAGCTGAAGCTGTTTGGGCAGTTCCCCAAAATTAATGTGAACTTACTGAATTTCGCATTTCAAACCAATGCATGGACCAAAACTCAGCTATCTTTCGAAATTGACATTTCTCCCAAGTTTTGCGATGGAGTTTTCCTGTCAAAATATTCTTACAAAACTGGGTATATTAAGGACATGTGCACACAAAAATGTGTATATTAGTGAAAATAATGTTCATTATGCATTATATCTGGGGTCCCCAACCTTTTTAGACCTGTGGGCATATTTGGGAATTTGAGAAACTGATGCGGGCACCACCCAATGGTTCACACAGAGGATGTTGCTAGTCACATAATGGCTGCTGTACAGGCCTGGCTTGTCAAAAGTGAGCTAAAGAGATGTTGGGGAGAATAGTGAGGCTAGAGAGGGAGAGGGAAATAGCAAGGCAAAGTGGTAGAGAGGAGAGAAAGAGCCAGTCTAGAGGCTGGGAAAGGAGAGAAATAGCAAGGCAAAGAGGTGAGGAGAGAAATATTGAGGCTACAGACTGGGACAGAGGGGCAAACAGGAAGACAAAGGGGTAAAGAAAGAGCAAGGCTTGAGGCTAAGTGGGAGAAAAACAGTGATCTAAAGAGGTGGAAGGGATAGAAATAGCAAGGCCAGAAAGGGAGAGAAAGAAGGCTGCCCTATCATTTTCAAAGGTTTTTATTTTAAGAAGTCTTTTTCAAAAGGGACAGGGAGTAGAGAGCATTGTGGGCACCTTTGGATACCACATTGGAGACCCCTGCATTATATTATGAAAATTGCTTGCAAAGCTGTGCATATTAGGCAACAGTGCATACAAAAATGCATGTATTAAGAGAAATTAGGGATGGACGGACTCACCCATGCACTGCCTCCGGCATTGCTCGCCAGACCCCTGCTGGTCACCTGCCCCTGCTCACCACACACAGCTGGGTGGTCCATAGACATGCAGCAAGCAGCGCATGGCTGCCTGATCTCTCAGCGAGCTGCCATTTTGTGTAAAAATGGCTGCTCATTCTTTTATGTAAAAGGCCTTTCATGGAAATGGCAGCCATTAAGTGGCTATTTACTCAACATTACAGGCATAAATGGTCCATTTAAGCCTGTTGTTGTTGTTCAGTTGTTAAGTCGTGTCCAACTCTTCATGACCCCATGGACCATAGCACGCCAGGTCTTCCTGTCCTCCACTCTCTCCCGGAGTGTGCTCAAGTTCATATTCATTGCATCGGTGATGCTATCTAGCCATCTCATCCTCTGTCGTCCCCTTCTCCTTTTGCCTTCAATCTTTCCCAGTGTCAGGGTCTTTTCCAGGGAGTTTTCTCTTCACATTACGTGGCCAAAATATTTGAGCTTCAGCTTCAGTATCTGTCCTTCCAATGAGCACTCAGGGTTGATTTCCTTTAGGATGGACTGATTGGACCTCCTTGCAGTCCAGGGGACTCGTAAGAGTCTTCTCCAGCACCACAGTTCGAAAGCATCAATTCTTCGGCACTCAGCATTCCTTATAGTCCAGCTCTCACAGCCATACATTGCTACTGGGAAAACCATAGCTTTGATTATACGAATCTTTGTCGGCAAGGTGATGTCTCTGCTTCTTACTATGCTGTCTAGGTTTGCCATAGCTTTCCTCCCAAGGAGCAAGCGTCTTTTAATTTCATGGCTACAGTCACTGTCTGCGGTGATCTTGGAGCCCAAGAAAATAAAATCTGTCACTGCTTCCATTTCTTCCCCTTCTATATGCCAGGAAGTGATGGGGCCAGATGCCATGATCTTAGTTTTTTAATATTTAAGCCTGTAATCTTGCGTAAATGACTCCTTTACAGCAGCCATTTCTGTAAAATACCCTTTATGTAAAAGAACGAGCTGCCAGTGGTGGCTTGGCAGACCAGTGGGGAGCGCCACACTTTCCCAGTTCAGCATGGGCTGAGTCAGGCAAGCACGGCAGTCCACAGACTGGTGTCTGGGAGGCCGAGCGGGTGGAAAGTCCACTGGACTCCAACCCCCTCAGACTCCCACAACATCCCTAAGAGAAATGTGCACAAAAATGTTCATGAACACTTTTAAAAACATTCTCAATGTTTAGAATGTACTAAACTTAAGACTGGAAAAATAAGAAACTGAGAGAACCTGAAACTGACAGATTTGTTCATCCCTAGTCAGAAGGTTCACATAAACATCAGAGAAAGGTAAATATAAAGTTCTGAATATTTATGTAGTTATATTTCTGAAATAAAAAGTATTAAGTACAAAGTATTTCTGAAACACTTTATTGCAGTGGCAGCAGGGAAGGCAATATGAACTTGCAATCCTTCTATATGGCCTTTGTGAAGTGTAACTTTGCATAATGGCTGGTTAGCCAAGCATAATGTTTGTGAGAAAATATGCCCTAAAGGATCAATCTTGCACATCAACCTTCATAAATGAGACATATGCATGAATTCTTGTGTTAAATCAATTGGCACAGAGAGTTACTTGCTCACAGAGAATGAGAATCTCAAAATAAGATCATTCTTTAACAAAAAATCAAAATTCAATACATAATCTTCCACAAAATGTTCTTTTCTTATGGAAGTCCCAGAGAAAATCTACATACTCTTTTGCTGGTTAAGGGTGCAATCCGCTGCCCATTTAGACAGAAAAAAGTCCTGCAACTCCCAGCATTCGCCAGCCAGTATGGCTGGCTGGGGAATGCTGTGAGTTGTAGGACTTTTTTCTGTTTAAACATGCATAGCATTGCACCCTTAGTTTTCTAATGTCTCTGAAGGGATGATGTTAACCCACTGCAAGCTTCCAATACAACTACTTCTTTGGAGTCTCCTACTTAAATGCAAAATCTCTCACATTTCATCCAAGCACAGTGCTGCTCCTGATGGTGCAGCAATGAAAGACCTTCGGCATCCCCCTGGAGGCCTTACCCAGCTGGGGTGTGCAGGATGCAAGTGATCAGATCACTTGCATGTGAACACATTGGAGCATGACTATTGAGATGATGGGTGGAACCCATTGGTGTGTGTATATCCGCAGGGATCCCTACAGCCCTACCAGGGTTTCCATGCTATCTACTGGAATGGGATTAGTGTTTTCACGGGGGTGAGGAGAAATATTTCCAGATAGCTCCCTTAACCGTGAAAATCTTCACCTTTTTTGGTCTTGTTTGTTTCCCCTTTGGTGGCTACTTCAGCACTATTTTATCTTATGATGGCATCATTTTCTTCAAATACTCAAATGGCTGATCCCAGCTTCACAACTTCGAAGCTTCGAAGATCATGCCTCAATTAGGAAAAAAAACATCGCAGAGAAGCCCCGATTCTGCGAGGATAACACCTGCATTTACAAAAAAAAATCCAGAGTGGGGGATAGGAGGGCGTAAAACTTAATTTCATTTGAAGGGATACAACAACCCTCTGCTCAGTGCAGGAAGCCTGATTCCCAGGCGGTCGCCCATCCAACTCCTGACCGGGGCCGACCCCGCTTAGCATCCGAGATCAGACAAGTGCGTGCACATCCAGCCCTTTGCTTGCTGCTGAGGAAACGGGGGCTGCTGAGGAAGCTATGCGATTGGTAGCCGGAAGAAGACAAGAAGGCATGCTTCACAACTTCGAAGCTTCAAAGATCATGCCTCAATTAGAAAAAAAAACATTGCAGAGAAGCCCCAATTCTGCGAGGATAACACCTGAATTTTTTAAAAAAACATCTGGAGCGGGGGATAGGAGGGGGTAAAACTTAGTTTCATTTGAGGGGATACAACAACCCCCTGCTCAATGCAGGAAGTCTGATTCCCAGGCGGTCGCCCATCCAACTCCTGACCGGGGCCGACCCCGCTTAGCATCCAAGATCAGACAAGCGTGCGCAGGAAAACAGCCGGAAAACAGCACAGCGCTCGAGAGTGAACCGAGCTTGCACATTCGATGAAGCACTGCAACAGGGAAAATGGGTGAGTGTGAACAATCACTTTTTAATGTGAGAACGCTTAACCCTACAGGACACTGAATTCATTGCAATGGCGGGCGCAAAGTAGATCGGCCCTACATTTGGTTCAATGTCCATTTCATAATCAAGCTCTAAAAGAATAGTTTGCATTTGTTTTAGAGAAGGAGCCAGAGTGCTTCTGTTATACAAAGGACTGCTCTGTCAGTGCAGGAAGGAATGTGCCTTCCTAAACAAATACGTTAAAATGCCTGTGGAACAAGAAAGACCATCTACAGTTATCTGGTTCTGCTCAATCACTCAGGTATTTGGTGAGCCTTATCTATTCTCCCCATGACTTTGCAGATAAATGCTGAGCTCAAATATGCATGTGAGCAGACATGGGGCAGGTGGGGGAGCGTGCCCTCATGCCAAACAAATAAAGGCAAGTAACACAGAGACTGAGGTGTAGGGACAGGGGAAATAAGCAGGGATATGGTGTGCATGTTTTTTAATTTATTCACAAGATTTATATACTGCTATATATGTAATAGGATTCCTAGGTGGTGGACAATAAAAGAAAGAAAAAAGAATCAAAATACAGAATTAAAATACAGAATTAAGTTTCAGCAGCTGCAAGATTCAAAGGCCTGTTTTTTGACTTATTCAAAATGGGGGGAAATCAGGGGGGATGGGACCAGTGTTTTTTAAGAGCATTCGTTGTAGTCACTTTTTATACCACATAATAACACAAATACAAGTGCTTCTGAAGAATATGCTCATGTGGTCTGAAACACAAGAGTGGGTGGGGGGACTGCCTATCTTAGCTATACTGTGTGCTTGAAGATTGCCCAGCTTATGAATGGAAAGCAAGGAAATAGCAGTGGCTGACATAGTCATGGGGCTACAGATGAACCAAGGACTGTTGACACAAATGGCTAAAGTGCTAGGCAAGGAACATGGAGATTGGACCTTAGGAGTGGGAGAGAGGAGAAAAGAGCAGGGGGGGTCATGTAACAGTTCATTATAATTGTATGACAGCAAGCACTGGAGAGACCCAGGTTCAAATTCTATGCAGCTCATTAGGTGACCTCAGGCCAGTCACTATCTCTCAGCCTAACTTACCTCACGGGGTTGTTGTGAAGTTAAATTTGAGCTTCTTGGCAGAAAGGCAAATATATATATTTAATTAATTAATTAATTAAACTAGAATGGATCCAAGGACTATTGCTGGACCATGCTGTGATGCTATTTGTGCCAAAATGTTCCATTAATATATATATTTTTGTTTGGTTGTTACATTTCTATACTGCCCAATAGCTGAAGCTCTCTGGTCAGTTCACAACCTTAAAGTACAACATGATAAAATACAATGTAAAAGTCTAAAACTACAGTACAAAATAAAAATAAAAAACAAAATAATTTTATATGTCAGGGTTCCGCCATTTTTCTGGCAAAGGCTCTACGGCATGGGGCAAATGATATATGCTATTGTCATCATCATATACATTCCTACTTATCCTTAGTCTCCAGCCAACTATATGCCCCATATCCCCATCCTACTGTTTCTTCCACCTCTTTCATTGGCCATCTTTCACCCTTTCCCTCTGTTCCCCAGATTTCTCACCCAAAGCCTTTTCATGTGTTATGGTGCCACTCTGTGCATTCAGTGAAGGAATGGGTGGTGGCTGGCCCTCCAGTTGTTTTAAAATGTTGCTTATCTGCTTCTTTTCTTGTTGAGACAGCATTTCTAAAAGGCTCTAAAAAAAGTCCCTGCTTAAAATAAATTAAGATATACATCAAAACTTTGTTGTATATAGTATTTTCAACCAATATTTATTTCCATTACCTTGAACAACAACGTGGGTGTGTGTATGAAAAACAGAGTGGAAAAACAGTGTGGGGAGATTATAAGGGCTCGATTCAGCCAAGGTTAAGTCTTTTGTAACCTGATGCTATGCATTTTGGCCTGAGCTGTGTTTCCACCAGTGATTTACTCCAACCTGGCTACGCAGTGAGGTCTCTGTGTTTCCCTGACATCATGGCCATTCAGCACCAGTCCCTCATTTTAACATGGAAAAACTGCTTCTTCTGAGTCTCGTTATAGTCCGACTTTTCCAGCTTACTTTGGCTCCATTACTGACCTGTTTCCACAACCACACTGGGTTCGGTATCATAGCCCATGAGGCATGTAACTCAGCCTTTGTGGGTGTGTTGCTCTGACCTCAGTGACCCAACCCTTTCCCTCTCTGTTTTCTGGAAGTTTTGTTGCCATTTTGGAGCAGGATGCCGAGGGACCAACTTTTAAATCATCACTGAAAATAAGCACTAAAACACAGCCCATAACCCCAGTCAAGGGGTAGTTTTTCCCATTGTACTGAATGAGGCTTGCCCTCTCAATGACCACAGAAGTAACAGAGAAGCCCCTCAGTTGACATGGCACATATCAAAGCCCAATTCCTTAAATGCAATTAAGCACAATCTCGAGGCTCTGGTTCATTGCCTTAGGATGCGACTTCTTCACAGCTTCTATATAGAGATCCTGTGTGTTAAAATGGGGGCTGGTTTCAGTCCCTTTCCCACAACAAACCTATTAGTGTCTCCTCAGAAGTAACTCCGATTGTGGTAGATGAGGCTTGCCTTTGAATGCCCACATCAGAACTTATAGGGATTCCCCTTCAATTGAAATGGCATACTTTAAAGCCCAATTCTTTAAGTGCGATTAAGTGAATAAGCAGGATCTCAAGGCTCCAAATAATTGCCTTAGGAAGAAAGTACTTCACAGCTTCATTATAGATATCCCGCAGGTTACAATGGGGGCTGGTTTCTGTCTTTGTGTTTACTGCTCTCTTTCCCACAACAAACCCATTACTGTCTCATCAGAAGTAACTCCCATTGTGGTCAATGAGGTCCTCTGAGTTAAAATGGGGCAACGCTATTTGCGTTGCCCTTATTTTCGCCGTAGTCTACGTAAATCTTTACGTAGACTACAGCGACCAAATAAGGAACGCGAATGGCGGCTCCCTATGGGGGCCGCCATTTGCGTACGCGCTTTTTTTTTTTTTAAGTCACCCGTGATAGGCTACGTGACGATTAACGTAGCCTATCACGACTGACTTTGCAGATCTAGCCGTGATAGGCTACGTTAATCGTCACGTAGCCTATCACGGGGGCGTTTATTTTTTTAAAAAAAAACTTTTGAGTTCGCGGCCGGGCGAGGCGCCTCCTCCCCGGCCTGAATTTCGGCCGGGCGAGGCGGGAAGCCTCCCCCCCGGCCTGAATTTCGGCCGGGCGAGGTGGGAAGCCTCCCCCCCCCGGCTTGAACTTCGCGGGGGGAGCAGCGAAGCGCCTCCCCCCCACCGCGAAAAACTTCAAGGGCAGGCAAGTGAGTTTCGTCCACCCCTACCTCCAAGTCATTCATAAAAATGTTGAAGAGCGCTGGGCCCAGGACTGAGCCCTGCAGTACCCCACTCATTACCTCTCCCCAGTTTGAGAAGATCCCATTGAGAAGCACTCTTTGAGTCTGATTCTGTAGCCAACTGTGGATCCACCTGATCATTGTTTCCTCTAGCCCACTTTAAGCTAGTTTGCTCATCAGGATATCATGGGGCACTTTGTCGAAAGCTTTGCTGAAGTCGAGGTATATTATGTCCACAGCATTCCCACAGTCCACAAAGGAGGTTACCTGATCAAAAAATGAGATCAGATTCGTCTGGCAGGATTTGTTCTTGACAAACCCATGCTGGCTTTGAGTAATCACTGGATTGTTTTCAAGGTGCATACAGATGGATTGCTTTATAATCTGCTCCAGAATTTTCACAGGGATTGATGTCAGACTGACTGGTCTGTAGTCCCCAGGTTCCTCCTTTTTACCCTTTTTGAAGATAGGGACAACATTAGCCCTCCTCCAGTCATCTGGCACTTCACCCATCCTCCATGATTTCTCAAAGATAATAGACAGTGGCTCTGAGAGTTCTTCTGCCAGTTCTTTTATTACTCTAGGGTGCAGTTCATCTGGCCCTGGAGATTTGAGGTCCTTTACAAGGCTCATAGGATCATTCAGTAATACTATACCTGAATACTGTATTCCTGTTTCCTTACATTTGGAACCTGACAAAGTTTCTACAGATTTTTAAAAAAATAATAATTCATGTTAATAGGTAATAAATCCAAAATTCCTAAATTAATTTTATAGCCTGCCTGAATGTATTTATCTTACCCAGTAATTTAATAACTGATTGCTTTGGATCTTGTAACAGAATTGCAATGTCATCGGCATATAATATAATTTTAATGTCATATTAACTTGCTTTAATACCTTGAATGTCTCCATCAGACCTGATCCATTGTGCCATAGTCTTTATGCATAAATCAAAAAGAAATGGTGAAAGGGGGTGTCCTTATCTCACACCTCCCTGCATATTAACTGCAGAAGATGGGCATCCATTTATTAATATTTTGGCTGTAGGGGCATTATAAGGGCTCCCTACCAATTACAAAAGTGGGAACGAAGTCCAAGTTTTTTTCAAAGCTTCTATCGTGAATGTTGATTCAATTAAATCAAAAGCTTTCTCTGCATTCACAGAATAAAAGTTGCAAGGGTCCTTTCGGTGTTTTTCCTTGGGTTTCTTTCGCAAAATCAAGCATATTATTATTTTTTGAATATTCCAAGATAGTTGTTTAAAATTGGGTCCCATTATTGCTGATTGGAGTTAAAGGGGTCCCTGATCTGAAAACGGTGAGGATTACTGCATTATATTGACACAATTAGGTAACTGCCAGGCATTTCTTTGAACCAGCATATTTATACATCTTCTCCATTCAGCCCAAATATGCATCTATTCAGAGTAATCAGGAATCTTTGTGAGATGAGTAGGAATGGGTGAAAGCCAGAGTGCAGACACTGCATGTAGGGATGTGCGAATCAGCAAAACTTGAGCTCGCCGAAGTTCTCCGAATTCCATCCTGAAGCTCATTCTGACTCATGTCCACATCAGATTGCAAGCATTATTTTTTCTTTTCACATGAAAATCCATGTGTATTTTTGTACATATTTTTCCAAATGCATTGTGAATATCTTTGAAATGTATGAATTCTTTTCCTGTTGATTAAAGCATATTTGTGTTGTTGTTGTTGTTGTTGTTGTTCAGTCGTTCAGTCGTGTCCGACTCTTCGTGACCCCATGGACCATAGCACGCCAGGCCTTCCTGTCCTGCGCTCTCTCCCGGAGCGTGCTCATGTTCATATTCATTGCATCCGTGATGCTATCTAGCCATCTCATCCTCTGCCGTCCCCTTCTCCTTTTGCCTTCAGTCTTTCCCAGCATCAGGGTCTTTTCCAGGGAGTTTTCTCTTCGCATTAGGTGGCCAAAATATTGGAGCTTCAGCTTCAGTATCTGTCCTTCCAATGAGCACTCAGGGTTGATTTCCTTTAGGATGGACTGATTGGACCTCCTTGCAGTCCAGGGGACTCGTAAGAGTCTTCTCCAGCACCACAGTTCGAAAGCATCAATTCTTCGGCGCTCAGCCTTCCTTATAGTCCAGCTCTCACAGCCATACATTACTACTGGGAAAACCATAGCTTTGATTAGATGGACCTTTGTCGGCAAGGTGATGACTCTGCTTCTTACTATGCTGTCTAGGTTGGCCATAGCTTTCCTCCCAAGGAGCAAGCGTCTTTTAATTTCATGGCTACAGTCACCGTCTGCGGTGATCTTGGAGCCCAAGAAAGTAAAATCTGTCACTGCTTCCATTTCTTCCCCTTCTATATGCAGGGAAGTGATGGGGCCAGATGCCATGATCTTAGTTTTTTTAATGTTGAGTTTCAACCCAGCTTTTGCACTCTCCTCTTTCACCCTCAACAAGAGGCTCTTGAGATCCTCTTCGCTTTCTGCCATTAGGGTGGTATCGTCTGCATATCGGAGGTTGTTGATAATTCTCCCAGCAATCTTAATTCCGACCTCTGATTCATCCAACCCGGCATTTCTCATGATGTACTCTGCATATAAGTTAAATAAGCAGGGTGACAATATGCAGCCTTGTCGTACTCCTTTCCCAATTTTGAACCAATCGGTTGTTCCATGTCTGGTTCTTACTGTTGCTTCTTGACCCTCGTACAGGTTTCTCAGGAGACAGGTAAGGTGGTCTGGTACTCCCATCACTTTAAGAATTTGCCACAGTTTGTTGTGATCCACACAATCAAAGGCTTTAGCGTAGTCAATGAAGCAGAAACAGACTTTTTCTGGAATTCTCTTGCTTTCTCCATGATGCAGCGAATGTTGGCGATTTGATCTCTAGTTCCTCTGCCTCTTCGAAACCCAGCTTGTACTTCCGGTAGTTCTCGGTTCACATACTGCAGAAGCCTAGCTTGTAGGATTTTGAGCATCACCTTGCTGGCATGTGAAATGAGCGCAATTGTGCGGTAGTTTGAACACTCTTTGGCATTGCCCTTCTTTGGAATTGGAATGTAAACTGACCTTTTCCAGTCTTGCAGCCACTGTTGAGTGTTCCAGATTTGTTGGCATATTGAATGCAGCACTTTAACAGCATCATCTTTTAGGATTTTAAATAGCTCGGCTGGAATACTGTCATCTCCGCTAGCTTTGTTGTTACTAATGCTTCCTAAGGCCCACTTGACTTCACTCTCGAGGATGTCCGGCTCAAGTTCAGTGACCGCACTATCATGGCTATCAGGGACATTCAGATCTTTCCTGTATAGTTCTTCTGTGTATTCTTGCCACCTCTTCTTAATCTCATCTGCTTCTGTTAGGTCCCTGCCTTCTTTGTCCTTTATCATGCCCGTCTTTGCACAAAACGTTCCTTTGATATCTCCGATTTTCTTGAAGAGATCTCTAGTCTTTCCCATTCTGTTGTTTTCCTCGATTTCTCTGCATTGTTCATTTAAGAAGGCCTTCTTGTCTCTCCTTGCTATTCTCTGGAACTCTTCATTCAGTTGGCTATATCTTCCCCTTTCTCCCTTGCTTTTCGCTTCCCTTCTTTCCTCAGCTACTTGTAAAGCCTCATCAGACAGCCACTTGGCTTTCTTGCATTTCTTTTTCTTTGGGATGGATTTCGTTGCTGCCTCCTGAACAATGTTACGGACCTCCGTCCATAGTTCCTCAGGCACTCTGTCTATCAGGTCTAATCCCTGAAATCTATTCCTCACCTCCACTGTATATTCATCAGGGATATGATTTAGGTCATACCTGAACGGTTTAGTGGTTTTCCCGACGTTCTTCAATTTAAGCCGAAATTTTGCAAGAAGCAGCTCATGATCTGAGCCACAGTCAGCTCCAGGTCTTGTTTTTACTGACTGTATGGAGCTTCTCCATCTTTGGCTGCAAAGGAGATAATCAATCTGATTTCGATATTGACCATCTGGTGACGTCCATGTGTAGAGTCGCCTCTTGTGCTGTTGGAAAAGAGTGTTTGCTATGATCAGCATGTTCTCTTGGCAAAACTCTATTAGCTTTTGTCCTGCTTCATTTTGTACACCAAGGCCATGCCTGCCTGTTATCCCGGTGATTTCTCGACTTCCTACTTTAGCATTCCAATCCCCTATGATGAAGAGGACATCTTTTTTTGGTGTTAGTTCTAGAAGGTGTTGTAGGTCTTCATAGAACCGATCAACCTCAGCTTCTTCGGCCTCAGTGGTTGGGGCATAGACTTGAATTACTGTGATGTTGAATGGTTTGCCTTGGATTCGTACTGAGATCATTCTATCGTTTTTAAGATTGTACCCCAGTACGGCTTTTCCCACCCTTTTGTTGACTATGAGTGCTACTCCATTTCTTCTAAGGGATTCTTGCCCACAATAGTAGATATGATGGTCACCTGAATTAAATTCGCCCACGCCTGTCCATTTTAGTTCGCTGATTCCCAAGATGTCGATGTTCAATCTTGCCATCTCATGTTTGACCACCTCCAACTTACCTTGATTCATTGATCTGACATTCCAGGTTCCTAAACAATATTGTTCTTTACAGCATCGGATTTTCTTTTCACCACCAGACACATCCACAGCTGAGTGTCCTTTCGGCTTTGGCCCAGCCGCTTCACTCTTTCTGGCGCTACTTGGAAATACCCTCTGCTCTTCCCCAGTAGCATATTGGACACCTTCTGACCTGAGGGGCTCATCTTCCGGCGTCATATCTTTTAGCCTTGTGATACGTTCCATGGGGTTTTCTTGGCAAGAATACTGGAGTGGGTTGCCATTTCCTTCTCCAGTGGACCACATTTTGTCAGAACTCTCCACCATGACCTGTCCATCTTGGGTGGCCCTGCACGGCATAGCTTATGGCTTCACTGAGTTACGCAAGCCCCTTCGCCACAACAAGGCAGTGATCCATGAAGGGGATATTTGTGTGTACATTTTTCAATTATACGCCTAACGTCGAACACATTTTGGGATGTCCGTGAATCACATTGCAAGCTCAAAAATGTAGGGACTTTCACTGCAGTTCATGTCTGAGTCCATGTTCAGCCTAGAAGGTGTGAACTGTGTAAATCCTCATGAAAAAGAAGCTGAAATGAATGCCTCATACATCTCTAACTGCATGGCAGCTGCCCATGTCAGGACTTCATGCCTTGCAGTACAAGGACCTGAAAAAAGATCTCATTTCCAAAAGTACTGAAACTCTGGCTACTTCTGGTCTAACAACTGAACAAGATTTAGGGCACAACGTACTGATCTCATGGAAACTCTGGCTTGGCTGCTGAGTGCTATTACCTTTTAGAAACCATCAGATCCAACAATCTCTCTGCAGCTTCCTGATGTTGCGCTACATCAATTCTTCAGTTAGTGGTTTCAAGCCACATTAATCACCACAGCTACTGAAAAGTCACTCAGTCAGCAGTCATTATCACAAATGTCATACATCAACACAAGGAAACAGGTTTAAAGGGACCATAATCCCCCATGCTTTTTCAACCACATCTAAATCTGCATCTACATATCTCTTAAGAAGAGTTGCACATAGGTTTGTTTCATAGCAAGCCCACATGCTGGGCTTTGTCAAACATGCATCTTTCCGCTAAGATAGGGGCTATTTTTTTTTTTGCATGAAGCTGAAGAAATGGGTCTTTAAAAGTGTTTTATGTTGAAAGTAAGAAAAGGCCATTTTATACCACCTAACCCTGGTTTGCCACTGAGTGTACACTAAGCAGCTAGTTCTAGATCTCTGATTAATGTATCTATATGATGCTCATTTTCACAGTCACACTTTACATTGTGTGTGTGCACTTCAAAATGTTAGATGTGTGCTTAAAGATGCAATGTGTACATGGTCCTTAGCCCTCCATTTGAGAAGAGAGTCTTAGGGCCAAACTCAGATACATGTAACATTTCCCCATCATGTTTTTTAATAATGAAAAGCAGCCCTGGGTGCCTATATCTTTTATCTAGAGATGTGCATCAGCTTCCAGATTTGACTTGGACCTCCGATTCAGTGCTTATTGAAATGGTCCAGTTCTGCTCCTACCAATCTGAGGGCCATCCCCTTCAACTTGGGTAAGGAACCTGAGTTGAGATTTGGAAATATGAGACTTAATGCCTCCTATTGACTATCATGGGAAATTTAAAAAATGGCTATAACTTTTTTTCTATTTGTTAGAAGTGGGTGATATTTGCAGGCATAGTAGTCCCTTAAGCGGGGATAACACCTGCCCAAAATCAGAAAAATAGTTGCAGGGTTTTGCGCTACATGTCCTC
This sequence comes from Heloderma suspectum, assembly GCF_057233095.1. Classification (NCBI taxonomy): domain Eukaryota; kingdom Metazoa; phylum Chordata; class Lepidosauria; order Squamata; family Helodermatidae; genus Heloderma; species Heloderma suspectum. The sequence goes on along the minus strand of NC_139460.1, from coordinate 51,834,242 downwards.
ATATTTATTTCTTTATTTAAAGAGAGAGAAAAAACTGCTGGTAGCTTTTTATTATCTTATTCATTCATTCATTCATTCATTTCATTTCTATACCATCCATTAGCTGAAGCTCTCTGGGTAGTTTATAAGACAAAGCTTAAAACCATAAAAAACAATAACATAGTAAAATATAATATAAAACCATAAATTTAAAAGAGAATAGAACCCAAGTATCTTGGTTATATATTGACAGAACAGAACGAAATTTGCAGGGATAGTTGTTCCTTCCAGTCTGCCAAGTTCCAGATGAATAGGCACAGGAGATTTCATGTAAGAGCAGGCTTTATATTTTGAGGGTATTCCAAACTATCCCCCTATGTTCCTTGTGGACCATTGTTCTGAAAATTACAGACAGCTTAGAGGTGTTCCTAAGAAGGAAACCTGTAGTGTTTCAGATGTATAGATACAGCTGTTCATGTGGAAGGTGAGTCCTCAAACTGAAGGGGGAGTATTTCCTCCCTCCCCCCAGTTTGTTTGGGTAACTTGAATGAAAATGGCGCATATAATAGAAGTGTCCCCAGGCAAGAACTTTGCAATCTTTCATAAGGATAGGTGCAGGAGGTAGGGAGTTATGATTATTGAAAACCAGTTGAAGACATTTATCACAGTGAGGCCTAATAGTGGTGGAAAAAATTCATGGTCCCATCATTGTCCACCTCGAAAGCACGGTGATTGGAACCAATGGTAAAACATGCCCTAGGATTAGAAGGTGACCTGTCAGTCATTCTCCCTGCCCACTTCCCCTGCTCATCAGCATTTTAGAGAAATGAAACCAAAACATCCTATTTGGAAAGGAGACAGAGAACATCTCTACCCCAGCCTAAAATCCCAAATTTAAAAGGGGACTTTCTGCTTCCATTTTAAATGCAGGATCACAATGGACTTCCTTTACGCATGCTTTCTTTCTCTCCAGCTTTCCCCCCTCCTTTTCCCCCTTATCTGGGTCTTCCATATGTTTCATTATACAGCCACTAGCTGGCGTTGTGGTCTAGCTCCTCTTATTGCAGGTTCTCCTTCTTCACAAGGGAACTCAAGTGGAACTCAAATGCTGTAATTTGATAGCTCATTGTCTCTGACCTTTTCAACAATGGAATAAAGCTCATTTATTGCGGGAGATGCCCTGGAGGTTAACAACTTCATATAAAGGACCCGCAAACTTCCATTAGTAACCAATCTCAATAGCAAGATAAAAGCTCCATGTGAAGAAGCCCAGAACATCTGCATCTCTGAGCATGAATCCATAACAAAGCCTCATTCTGGCCTGGCTTCAATTCTGGTGGCTTTGGAGGGAAGCCTGTTTTGCCTCAGGAAGCACCAGAAACAGTCTGAAAGTGCCCAGTTCTGCTCAGGCTTTATCCGATGCACATCTATAAGGGAAAAAGTATCTGGTGAGGGCTAAGTTTGAGCAGAAAAACAGCCAGGGCTATTTATTTATTATTTATTTCATTTGTACCTCACCTTTCCACCAAAAAATAGTGCTTTAAGCGGCTAGCAGCAATACACTGTTAAGCATATATACCGACACACACATTCTCCAGGTCATGCAGCCTCCTGATACTGTGTGTGTGTGTGTGTGTGTGTGTTGATTGTAGTGTATGGGTCTGTCCATTATCATTGGCCCAACACATGTAATAAGGCATACTTTAGGCTTTTCACCCAGCCATGTAGATGGTGATCTGAAGGTGAGAGATTTTAAATCAGTCTGCATGCCAGATCACCTCCTGTTGAGGTTTAGACTTATGGCAGCTTTTCCCCTCTGCAAGTGTAGGGGACCTATTAAGATGGTCCACCCCTGGAGGCTAATGGATCCAGATGGTTTTCAGAGGGCTCTGGGGGATTTCCAGCAGATATAGCTAGCTCTCCTGTTGAAGTCCTGGTTGATCTGAGGATTGCATAAGTGACCTGAGCAGGTGACATGATTACTCCTGAGTGCCTTCTCCTGATTAGTAAAGCTCATGTGGCTCAGTGATATACACCAGTGCTGAGAGTCTCCCAACAGATGCAATTGAACATGGGTGTGTGCCAGTGTTCAAGCTTATTCAGGGGCAGTGAAGGTGGTGAAGAAACATTAAATCTCTACCTCCATTGTAACCTCTGTGTGTCATCCAGGGCATAGTCTGAAGGCACATGAGGCAGCCACCTTGCTGAAGCTAAGCAGGTTTGGGTCTGATCAGTGCTTGGAGGGGAGACTACCTGGGAACCACATGTAGCCACCTTGAGTTGCATGATGGGAGAAAGATGGGATAGAAATGTAATAAATAAATAAATATCCAGTGGAGCTTTTCAGGGTTGTCTGACACTTATTATATGCTGGCCTTAAGGAGGTTATGGAACCATCTAATGCCCTCTGTGACAGTAGCTTAACCCTTAAGAAGGAGATTGTTTCCTCTTCCCTGCCAGAAAGAACACTCAGCTCCAACTGACAGTTGCCCTGGGACTGCAGAGGTAAAGAGAAGGAATTCTGTGGCTCTGCCCATCCACCAAATAGCCACCAGTTGCTATTCACGCAAGAACAGCATCAAGGTGAGCTGAGCTCAGCCTGGCCCAAAGGTCATTTAAATGCTCACCACCTTGAACAACTTAGCTCCCACCTCTTCCTTTTCCCCTCCACTTCCCTTCCATTGTGTGTCTTGTCTTTTTAGTTTGAAAGCTTAATGACAGGGCTTCTCTCTCTCTCTTTTATTGATGTGCTGCTTTGGGAGACAATAATTGTCTGAAAAGCAGGATAATACCGTAAATGAATAAATCTTCTCTGTGTTCCCACATTCCACTGAAAAGTGAAAAACAAAGGAAATGAAAATCAATCAAGAGCTTATATTTCTTGTAAAACGAGAAGCGCAGTCCAAAGACACGCAGCATTATTGCGTAACTGGGGTTTTGCCTCATCACACAGTTCCACTGCTATGCTTTTCCTTAGTATCAATGCCATTTAAGGGGATATAGATTTCTTTGTTATAAAGAAGTGACTGTTCTTTGAAGCATATTGGCTCATGCGAGATATACAGTCAAATGATAGATAGATAGATAGATAGATAGATAGATAGATAGACAGACAGACAAGATAGAAAGTTTGATTTCGAAATGTGGGCTTCAGTGCCCAAGGCTGCTGAGCAAATGCTCAAACACTCATCATTCAAATATGCAGTGACGCTGCCAGGGCAGGAAATTAGGGCAGAAACTCAGGGCCTCATTTAACAGAATGAACAGCGGGGGCCCAAATGCAGCAGGGTTGGCTAACCAACATTCGGAAGTTAGTGAAATATAATACAGTGGCATCTTAAAGAGAGGGCATAAGACCATAAGTCCAGGGGCTAAAATAAGCTGACCGCACCATTGCATATATGCATGTTCATCACACATCAACTGATGGTATGTGCACGTAAAACAGCCATCATAGAACATCACATTGACAACTTCCATAGTAACCTCACATCATCTGACAGGACAAACAATTCTTTAACATTCAAAGCCTTAAACGGCTTGGGGCTAGGTTACCTGAAGGAGCATCTCCATACCTACCTGGACCCTAATATCAGCTTCAGCAGTTCATCTCCAGGAACCCCTGCCAAAGGAAGTGAGGCAGGTTGCTACCAAGAAGAGGGCTTTTTCTGCGGTGGCACCCCAGTTTTGGAAACCCATTGTGCTCTTTCCAGCACCAGGTAAAGACCTTTTTATTTTTCCCAGGCATTTTTGTCTTTCAGTTTCTGTTGTTTGAAATCTGTTTCTGTATTTTAAATCTCTGCATTGCTGCTAGGTTTTCATTATCCCAATTCTGGCCCTCCAAAAGCCATTTCATTTTTTTTTAACTGTGCACATTAATTTCTTAGATACAATTAAACAATTCAAAATACAATAGACCAAATTTGTTTATGCTGTTGCATAGTAATGGAGAGTGCAAAAGAAGCTCCCACACAGACGCCACTGACAAAACATTGCAAAATAATTTCATTAGAAACAGCAGGATTGATACAATATGTGTCTGTACTGTGTTTTGGGAATTGAGGTGAGAAAGCAGGGGTTATTTAGTACTTCTCTCTGGCATCCATACTTATGGGGCAGAGGGGACTTGCCTTTATGTTAAGACCATCAAGGGAAAGCAAAATGTCAGTAGGATTTGGCTGTGGCAGCATTAGCTAACACTGTTAATGAAAATGTTGGCAGTAAAGTTCAGTCTAAATTAAAGGAACTTAAACTTGGCAGTGCTAGTTCAGTGGAAATTACCAGGCCCTTAACAACATTTGTCTCAGACTTTTCAAATCTTCCCTTTATGGAGATAAGGTTTCATGCAATTGGTAACTGTTCCATTTCTCATATTCTGGTCAAACACATCATTACAGTGGGTGTTTTAACTTCATCAGGATTGTGCTGATAAAGGTTTGCACTTCCTAGCTGCATCTCAGTTCTAAATTACCTATCAACTTACGTTGATCTTGAGGAAATTCAAATACCAGTATTATCTACTTGTATGATATAATGACGAAAAGAGGTGGGGGAGGGAAAGAGTTTACTGAAAATTCAAGCATTGGTTCTCCACTGTTAAACCCAAATAACTCAAATCCAGAGTCCATCTCAAGACCTCCATTAAGCATTTCTTGGCTTACTTTAAAATGAAGCCAGTGCATACCAACAGAAGAGAAGCTGATCTTTAGAGTCAGATTCAATGGTTGTGGTTTAGTTGACAAATAAATAGCATGGAGCACATTGCAATTTCCTTCCAGTTCCATGGCGCAGAGTGGTAGGCGGCAGTATTGCAACTGAAGCTCTCCCCACGACCTGAGTTCGATCCCAGCAGAAGCTGGGTCCCAGGTAGCCAGCTCAGGTCGACTCAGCCCTCCATCCTTCCGAGGTCGGTAAAATGAGTACCCAGCTTGCTGGGGGAAAGGTAGTCAAGACTGGGGAAGGCAATGGCAAACCACCCCGCTATAGTCTGCCGTGAAAACGCCAGTGAAAGCTGCATTCCTCTAGGAGTCAGTAATGACCCAGTGCTTGCACAGGAGGAACCTTTCCTTTCCTTTTCCATTCCCATCAACGCAATAAGATCAGGGCCAGGGCGAGGAAGCCAGGGCAGGGAACTCTTCCCTCCCTACTCCATACTCACGGTAAGTAACTGCAAATAATTCCCCCAACTTCTCATAGTAAACAACTAAGCTTTCAAGGGAAAACACACCCAAATAAAAAAAAAGTTACGAAGGTAGAAAGCCAGCATGGGGGGTGGGGGCTATCCTGTGTACTGCAATGAGTGCCACATGTACAACTATCTACATGCTGAACGGAAGTTGTGGGTGTGTGCTCAGTGTAATGAGCTCCTGGCTCTCAGGGAACAAGTGCGTTCCCTTGAGGCCAAGGTTGCTGACCTGGAGAAGCTAAGAGAGGCAGAGATGTTGGTGGATGAGACTTTCCAGGTCCTATTAGCTGTGTCCCACTCCCAGGGTGACAACATCTCTGCTGTCATGAAGTATGCGGGTCTCGGGCAAGGAGGGTGTCATTCTGAGGAAAAGGGAAACAATCCTTTAGAAAGGACCCATTCCTCGGAAGGTGAATGAATATCCTCTCGCGCTGAGGATGCGGCTCCAGGGGGAGGGGGGATTGTGGTAGTGGGAGATTCGATTATTAGACACATAGACAGCTGGGTTTGTGATGGGCATGTAGACGGTGAAGTGCCTGCCTGTTGCGAAGGTTGCGGATATCACACGCCATCTAGATAGCCTTGTAGATAGTGCTGGAGTGGAGTCAGTGGTCGTGGACCATGTTGGTACCAATGATGTGGGGAAATGTAGTCGTGAGGTCCTGGAAGCCAGATTTAGGTTGCTGAAATCCAGGGCCACCAAGGTGGCTTTCTCTGAAATGCTATCTGTTCCACTCACAGGGCCAGCTAGACAGCTGAACCTGAGGAGTCTCAATGCATGGATGAGATGGTGGTGCAGGGAGGAGGGTTTCAGATTTGTTAGGCACCGGGGAATGTTTTGGGACATGCTGGGCCTGTACAAGAGGGACGGGCTCCACTTGAACCAAAATGGAACCAGACTGCTAGCGCTAAGCATAAAAAGGGTGGCAGAGCAGCTTTTAAACTAAACCCTGAGGGAAAGCCAACAGGAGCTGGGAAGCATCCAGTTCAGGTTAAATCATCCCAAAGGGATGAAGATGAAAATGTTTTTGATTGCCTAAGTGTAGACGGGGAGGAAATAGGCCAGGTGTACATGGCAGAACATAAAAGCCAAAGGGGCCAACATCCCATAGCAAAAGATGCACACGCCAGAGACATCTGGGGAGGGATACTATGTACAGGTGTTTTTATGCAAATGCTAGAAGATTCTGAGCCAAAATGGGAGAATTGGAGTGCTTGATTTTAAAGGAAAATCTGGATATAGTGGGCATTACAGAAACCCAGTGGAGCAGAGAGAACCAGTGGGATATGGTCATCTCTGGATATAAACTCTATAGGAAGGACAGGGAAGGGCCTACCGGGTGACGTGTTGCCCTGTACATCAAAGAAGGCATAGTGTTGAGTGGACTAGAACACCTAAAAGGGGTAGGCTCTTCCACAGAAGCAGTGAGGGTGACAAACCAAGCTCCAAAACTAATTTAGTGCTAGGAACATGCTATCATCCCCCAGTCCAGAATGCTCAGAGTGATCTTGAGATGGAAAATGAAATCACAGAGGCCTCCAAACAAGGAAGTGTTGTAATAATGGGCCACTTCAATTATCCCTACATTGATTGGATAAATGCATGTTCCAGCCATGACAAAGAGGTTAAATTTCTCGATCCCCTAAATGATTGTGCCCTAGAACAGTTGGTCATGGGACCAAGTAGAGGTGAGGCAACCTTGGATTTAATCCTAAAGTGGTATCACCCAGGACCTAGTATGAGATGTAAATGTTGTTGAACCACTTGGAAACAGTTATCATAGTGCTATCAGATTTAATATACATTTAAATGGAAAATTGCCCAGGAAGTCCAACACAGTCACATTTGACTTCAAAAGAGGAAACTTCTCTAAAATGAGGGAACAGGTGAAAAGGAAATTAAAAGAGGGAGTCAAGAGGATTAAATCCCTTCAGAATGTTTGGACATTACTCAAAACCATCATCATCATCATAGAAGCTCAGCTAAAATGTATACCACAGGTTAGGAAAGGTAGCACCAAGTCCAAGAGGTCGCTGGCATGTTAACTAGAAGTGTCAAGGGAGCTATTAGAGAAAAGAGACCTTCCTTCAGAAAATGGAAGTCTTGCCCAGGTGAGGAAAACAAAAGGGAGCACAAGCTTGCACAAAGGCAATGCAAGAAGACAATAAGAGATGCAAAAAAGCATTTTGAAGAGCATATCACTTAGAACATCGAGGCCAACAATAAAGAATTCTTTAAATATATCATGAGCAAAAAACTGTCTAGGGAGGCAGTTGGACCATTGGATGACAATGGAGTTAAAGGACTACTGAAGGAGGACAACAAGATTGCAGAGAAGCTGAATTAATTCTTTTCATCTGTCTTCACTGCAGAAGATATAGGACTGATACCTGTGCCTGAACTGATGTTTTTAGGAAGGGAGTCTGAGGAACTGAGGCAAACAGTGGCAACAAAAGATGGAGTTCTCAACCGTATTGATAAATTGAAAGCAAATAAATCATGGGCCCAGATGGTATCCATCCTAGAGGTCTAAAATAACTCAAGTATGAAGTTGCTGATCTTCTAACCAAAATATGCAACATGTCCCTAAGATCAGCCTCTATACCGGAGGAGTGGAAGATGGCTAATGTAACATCAATTTTCAAAAAGGGATCCAGGGAGGTTCTGGGAAATTACAGGCCAGTTAGCTTAACATCTGTTCCAGATAAATTGGTTGAAGGTGTTATTAAAGATAAAATTAGTAAGCATATAAAAGGACAAGCCCTGCCGGAAAAGGAGCTTCTGCAAAGGTAAGTCCTGTCTCACTAAACTTTTAGAGTTCTTTGAGAGTGTCAGTAAACATGTAGACAGGGGTGATTCAGTCGACATTGTTTACTTGGACTTCCAAAAGCCTTTTGACAAAGTCCCCCACACTCCTGAGCAAACTTAGAGTCATGGAATAAGAGGACAGGTCCTTTTATGGATCGGTAACTAGTTCAAGAACAGAAAACAGAGAGTAGGGATAAATGGTAAATTCTACCAATGGAGGGACGTAAATAGTGGGGTCCCACTGAGTTCTGTATTAGGACCAATGCTTTTCAGCCTATTCATAAATGATCTGGAATCAGGAATGAGCAGTGAAGTGGCCAAGTTTGTGGATGACACCAAATTATTTAGGGTGGTTAAAACAAAAAGGGATTGTGAAGAGCTCTAATGAGATCTCTCCAAACTGGGAGAATGGGCATCTAAATGGCAAATGCAGTTCAATGTAAGCAAGTGTAAAGTGATGCACGTGGGGCAAAAAATCCCAGCTTCAAGTATAGCCTGATGGGATCTGAGCTAGTACTGTCCAACCAGGAAAGAGATCTTGGGGTTATGGTGGACAGCTCAATGAAGATGTCAACCCAGTGTGTGGCAGCTGTAAAAAAAAAAAAACAGAAAGAAAAAAAGGCAAACTCTATGTTGGGCATAATTAGAAAAAGAATTGAGAATAAAACTGCCAATATCATACTTCTTGTTGTTATTATTCAGTCGTTCAGTCGTGTCCGACTCTTCGTGACCCCATGGACCATAGCACGCCAGGCCTTCCTGTCCTGCACTCTCTCCCGGAGTGTGCTCAAGTCCATATTCATTGCATCAGTGATGCTATCTAGCCATCTCATCCTCTGCCGTCCCCTTCTCCTTTTGCCTTCAATCTTTCCCAGCATCAGGATCTTTTCCAGGGAGTTTTCTCTTCACATTAGGTGGCCAAAATATTGGAGCTTCAGCTTCAGTATCTGTCCTTCCAATGAGCACTCAGGGTTGATTTCCTTTAGGATGGACTGGTTTGACCTCCTTGCAGTCCAGGGGACTCGTAAGAGTCTTCTCCAGCACCACAGTTCGAAAGCATCAATTCTTCGGCGCTCACCCTTCCTTATAGTCCAGCTCTCACAGCCATACGTTGCTACTGGGAAAACCATAGCTTTGATTAGACGGACTTTTGTTGGCAAGGTGATGTCTCTGCTTCTTACTATGCTGTCTAGGTTTGCCATAGCTTTCCTTCCAAGGAGCAAGCGTCTTTTAATTTCATGGCTACAGTCACCGTCTGCGGTGATTTTGGAGCCCAAGAAAATAAAATCTGTCACTGCTTCCATTTCTTCCCCTTCCATATGCCAGGAAGTGATGGGGCCAGATGCCATGATCTTTGTTTTTTTAATGTTGAGTTTCAAACCAGCTTTTGCACTCTCCTCTTTCACCCTCAACAAGAGACTCTTTAGATCCTCTTCGCTTTCTGCCATTAGGGTGGTATCATCTGCGTATCTGAGGTTGTTGATAATTCCCCCAGCAATCTTAATTCCGACTTGTGATTCATCCAACCCGGCGTTTCTCATGATGTACTCTGCATATAAGTTAAATAAGCAGGGCGACAATATGCAGCCTTGTCGTACTCCTTTCCCAATTTTGAACCAATCAGTTGTTCCATGTCTGGTTCTTACTTTTGCTTCTTGACCCTTGTACAGGTTTCTCAGGAGACAGGTAAGGTGGTCTGGTACCCCCATCTCTTTCAGAATTTGCCACAGTTTGTTGTGATCCACACAATTAAAGGCTTTAGCTTAGTCAATGAAGCAGAAGTAGACATTTTTCTGGAATTCTCTTGCTTTCTCCATGGTCCAGCGAAAGTTAGCGATTTGATCTCTGGTTCCTCTGCCTCTTCGAAACCCAGCTTGTACTTCCGGTAGTTCTCGGTTCACATACTGCTGAAGCCTAGCTTGTAGGATTTTGAGCATCACCTTGCTGGCATGTGAAATAAGCGCAACTGTACGGTAGTTTGAACACACTTTGGCATTGCCCTTCTTTGGAATTGGAATGTAATTCCAGACCTTTTCCAGTCTTGTGGCCACTGTTGAGTGTTCCAAATTTGTTAGCATATTGAGTGCAGCACTTTAACAGCATCATCTTTTAGGATTTTAAATAGCTCAGCTGGAATACTGTCATCTCTGCTAGCTTTGTTGTTAGTAATGCTTCCTAAGGCCCACTTGACTTCACTTTTTAGGATGCCCGGCTCAAGTTCAGTGAGCGCACTATCATGGCTATCAGGGACATTCAGATCTTTCCTGTATAGTTCTTCTGTGTATTCTTTCCACCTCTTCTTAATCTCATCTGCTTCTGTTAGGTCCCTGCCTTCTTTCTCCTTTATCATAGAATCATAGAATAGTATAGTAGGGTTGGAAGGGGCCTACAAGGCCATCGAGTCCAACCCCCTGCTCAATGCAGGAATCCAAGTCAGAGCATCCCTGACAAATGGCTGTCCAGCCTCGTCTTAAAGGCCTCCAGTGTGGGAGGCCTTTGATTTTGTGCAAATCATGCCCGTCTTTGCACAAAACGTTCCCTTGAGATCTCCCATTTTCTTGAAGAGATCTGTAGTCTTTCCCATTCTGTTGTTTTCCTTGATTTCTTTGCATTGCTCATTTAAGAAGGCCTTCTTGTCTCTCCTTGCTATTCTCTGGAACTCTGCATTCAGTTGGATATATCTTCCCCTTTCCCCCTTGCTTTTCGCTTCCCTTCTTTCGTGAGCTACTTGTAAAGCCTCATCAGACAGCCACTTGGCTTTCTTGCATTTCTTTTTCTTTGGGACGGATTTCGTTGCTGCCTCCTGAACAATGTTACGGACCTCTGTCCATAGTTCCTCAGGCACTCTGTCTATCAGGTCTAATCCCTTAAAAGTATTCCTCACCTCCACTGTATATTCATCAGGGATATGATTTAGGTCATACCTGAATGGTTTAGTGGTTCTCCCTACATTCTTCAATTTAAGCCGAAATTTTGCAAGAAGCAGCTCATGATCTGAGCCACAGTCAGCTCCAGGTCTTGTTTTTACTGACTGTATAGAGCTTCTCCATCTTTGGCTGCAAAGGACATAATCAATCTGATTTCGATATTGACCATCTGGTGATGTCCGTGTGTAGAGTCGCCTCTTGTGCTGTTGGAAAAGAGTGCTATGAACAGCGTGTTCTCTTGGCAAAACTCTATTAGCTTTTGTCCTGCTTCATTTTGTACACCAAGGCCATGCTTGCCTGTTATCCCGGTGATTTCTCGACTTCCTACTTTAGCATTCCAATCCCCTGTGATGAAGAGGACATCTTTTTTTGGTGTTAGTTCTAGAAGGTGTTGTAGGTCTTCATAGAACCAATCAACCTCAGCTTCTTCAGCCTCAGTGGTTGGGGCATAGACTTGAATTACTGTGATGTTGAATGGTTTGCCTTGGATTCGTACTGAGATCATTCTATCGTTTTTAAGATTGTACCCCAGTACTGCTTTTCCCACCCTTTTGTTGACTATGAGTGCGACTCCATTTCTTCTAAGGGATTCTTGCCCACACAGTAGTAGATATGATGGTCACCTGAATTAAATTCGCCCATGCTTGTCCATTTTAGTTCGCTATTTCCCAAGATGTCGATGTTCAATCTTGCCATCTCATGTTTGACCACCTCCAGCTTACCTTGATTCATTGATCTGACATTCCAGGTTCCTAAACAATATTGTTCTTTACAGCATCGGATTTTCTTTTCACCACCAGACACATCCACAGCTGAGTGTCCTTTCGGCTTTGGCCCAGCCACTTCACTCTTTCTGGCGCTACTTCGAAATACCATCTGCTCTTCCCCAGTAGTATATTGGACACCTTCCGACCTGAGGGGCTCATCTTCCAGCATCATCTCTTTTAGCCTTGTGATACATTCCATGGGGTTTTCTTGGCAAGAATACTGGAGTGGGTTGCCATTTCCTTCTCCAGTGGACCACATTTTGTCAGAACTCTCCACCATGACCTGTCCATCTTGGGTGGCCCTGCACAGCATAGCTTATGGCTTCACTGAGTTACGCAAGCCCCTTTGCCACAACAAGGCAGTGATCCATGAAGGGGCAATATCATACGGCCTTTATACAAATCTATGGTGCGGCCACACTTGGAATACTGGTCACCGCACCTAAAAAAAGATACTGTACAGCTGGAAAAAGTGCAGAAAAGGGCAACTAAAGTGATCAAGGGGCTGGAGCATCTCCCCTATGAGAGAAGGTTACAACAGCTGGGATTGTTTAGCTTGGAAAAAGGGAGGGTAAGGGGAGTAGGGATGTCAGAGAATTCCGCCATGGATCTCGGTGAGGCTGAATGCCAGTGCATTCGGCCCCCCGAACTCCATGATGGAACAGCCTGCCCCCCCGCCCCCCCGCAGATCCCCCTGGGACGAGACTAACCTGGGGTGGATGTTCCAGGCGGCAGCGGCGGTGGTTTCGGGTTTGTTTGTGTGTGTTTTTTTACCCAGAGCCCTCCGCGGCCGGAAATCCAGTTGCGGACGGCTCTGGCCTGGGCCTGGCCGACTGTTCCGCGGAGCTGCCTCAGAGCACAGCCGGCCGTGGAGGATTCCGGGGGGGAGGAACGGATCACCTCCCCCCCCATCGAGGATTCCGGGGGGAGGGACGGAACGCCTCCCCCCACCACCATCAACATAATCCGCAGAAAGGTAAGTGACTTTCGTACATCCCTAGCGCTGGACTAGATGGACCCTTGGTCTGATCCAGCATGGCTCTTCTTATGTTCTTATGTAAGACCTCTCCATGGAGTGGGGGTGGGGTCGGGAATGAATGCTCTACTACTTGGGATGCAACTGTGGGCAATCTCCCCTTTCCTTTTGTTGCCATTGTTGCTCCTGCTGTTAATTAAAGGGGAAGGATTGTGCAAATCATCCCAGGGGATTGTGCACATGGTTGTATCACACATTATGCTGTAGGTGTGGTGGGATGGTGCGAACAATCCTGTGAATTGGGCATAAGACCCTAACAGCTAGCCGTCCTTATTTTAATTCACTGAAATGTAAAAACAGTCATGACTTTACCAAAGACATGAAAGATTATATTCTGTATTGTTCAAATAAGACTGTATTGTAATGTTTTAGAGTCCTCCAAAAATGTTCAAAATACAAACAAACAAGAATGTTATTTCCATTGGGTTGCATTGCTGTGGGTCTACATTTGGTATGGCTCTACATTTGTGCAATAGAGTGGCCACTTACACATTGCCAAAAAATAGGAATTGCATCCTATTTGCACTTTCTGCCACTGGGCTAAATCTAATACCACCTGAGCAGACTTCTGCTCACATCATGGGGCTTCCACTTCCATGACCCCCCCCCCCCCGCACACGCACACACACCTCTGCACATGCCCCCAAAATCTGATCTGGGGATAGCCAGTCCTTCAGAGCCAAAAAAAGAGGACAAATCCAAAATCCACACACACACACCCCAAAGACAAATAACAGCATATTAGTAGAATATTTGCGGGTGCAAAGAAATATCTATAGGTGCAAATTTAGAAATAATAACTATAATTTCAATAGAAATACAATACATTTTACCATACTTGAGAAGACTGACCTGACTGCCTTCTCAGCAGGACCGGTGTGAAAGGTAGGCATGGTTGGGCACTTCCTGAGAGCCCACATGCAGAAGAGGCTCACTGACAAGAACCCCCTGGAGTAGGGATGTCAGAGAATTCCGCCACGGATCTTGGGGAGGCCGAATGCCAGCGCAATCGGTGGCGGAACAGTCTGCCCCCCCGCCCCCCCGGGAGGGGACTTACCTTGGGCGGATCTCCCTGTCGGCGGCAGCAGCAGTGCGGCAGCAGCGGCTGCGGCAACCGGTATTCCGATCGGCCGCCGCCGCCGCCATTTCCAGGTAAAAAAACAAAAAACAAAAAAAGTGATAGGCTACATAAAGATTTACATAGCCTATCATGGCTAGATTTTTAAAAAACACCGTGATAGGCTACGTAAACGTTTACGTAGCCTATCATGGCTGATTTTTTTAAAAAAAACAACGCACGTACGCAAATGGCGGCGCCCATGGGCGCCGTCATTTGTGTTCCTTATTTTGGCATGTCTTAGTAAACATTTACGTAGACTAAGACAGCGAAAATAAGGGGAACGCAAATAGTGTAGACGCTACGCTTTTTGCGTTCCCCTTATTTTCGCCGTCTTAGTCTACGCAAATGTTTACGTAGACTAAGACATGCCAAAATAAGGAACGCAAATGGCGGCGCCCATGGGTGCCGCCATTTGCGTACGCGCGTTTGTTTGTTTTTTAAATCATCCATGATAGGCTACGTAAACATTTACGTAGCCTATCACGGCTGACTGCAGGGACGCAAACGGAGCCGGCCAGCAGCTCCGCAGAATCCCTGCGGAGCAGAGCCGGCCGGCCAGGTTTCCAGGGGGGGAGGAACGGAGTGCCTCCCCCCCCAGCAAGGATTCCGGGGGGAGGGATGGAACACTTCCCCCCCAACCATTAGCATAATCCCCGAAAGGTAAGTGATTTTCGTACATCCCTACCCTGGAGTTGCTCCTCCTCTTCACCATTGCAACCTGCTTGGTCATCTGCCTCTTGCTTTGGCCCAGACAGTGCTGGTGGTGAGAAGGAGGAGTGGCAAATCGCACTGCCTACTTGCTCACTGGCTCTCTGACTGTCAAGAAAACAAATGGTAGCAAGGATGAGAAAGAGGATGAGGAGGAGCAATGGCAGCCGATGACAACAGTGATGAGAAGGTAGACTCACTGAGAAAGAGGGCCCATGGAAGGGTTCTTGCCCAAGAGCCCTCAAAAAGCTGGAGCTGACACTGCTGCTCAGTCTGCCATCCAGGTGCTAAGGCCACTGACCTCCCTCCTTGGATGGAGCAGCCCATCAAATAGAGGACACCTTCAAACAGAGGACTGGCCTTTGCCAGCTCTCCAAAATAGAGGACTGTCCTTTGTAAAGTAGGACACCTGGCCACCCTGACTGGATGGTTAAGATTAGGATAATAGGAGCGTGAAACTATAACTGTAACTAGAGTGGGCAGTACTGGCACCTGCCTTAGGAGCAACCTGGACAGGGATTCAAAAGAGAAAATGTTGTGCAATATATCAGCATAATAAAATATAATTAAATGATGTAATGTTCTCTTTTCTGTTAGCTGTACTTAGACATGTTTTCAAGGTGGTACATGAAAAGCCAGGAATCATCTTGCTCAAAGGCTGAGCCAAGGCAGTAGGCCGAAAAGAGGGCAGGTTCTGATTGGCTCCGTGCCTGCTGTAAAGCACTTTCTGCCACTGAGCTACATCCAACACCGCCTGTGCGGACTTCTGCTGTCAGGATGGGACACTTCCCCTTCCTCTCCTCCCCCTTGCCCCCTCCACACGTCCCCCAAATCTGTTCTGTCCAACCCTTCAGAGCAGATTTGGGGGATGCAGAGGGAAGGGGAATCTGTTCCGCCATTGGTGTCCATTCCACTGGCCATTGAATTGAATGTTGCTGCCAGAAAGGAGAAAAACAAAGTAATTTGACTCTGATTGGGCTCACTGATTTAGCACAGCAGATTCAGAACTGATGCACTTTAAAACAGCAGCCACAGTCTATCTGAATGGCAAGAATATGGTATTTCCAGATTTCCACAACAGTACTACCATTACTTGCTTTCAGTGCAGTTTCAAGCTCTATGGAAAAGCAGCATTTAAATGTTGAAATAGACAAATAAACAAATAAAATAAAAGTTCCGCAAGCATTCTCAACTCATCCCAGTTTGTACTAATAACTCCTAGCGAGGTCAAGGAATGACAAGTTAAACTACTGTGAGATTTCTGAAATTCTTTAAGCAATTCTGTAATGACATTATTGTCTCCCCAGGATTTTCTGCACGGATGTGTAAAAAAAAAAGTCTGGCTCTCTTTCTGGCCATTCAACATTGTGATAAAAGAGGCTTTCCCAGCATCATACCCCCAGGTCACAGTTCATAGATCATTTTTTAAAAGCCGCGATAGAACACAATGTTTGTCTTGCAGCCCTCATTCACAACTTTTCGACACATGTCAGGAAATGAGACCATACAACAGGAAATGAGATCAATCTGAGGGAAAGGAGGGACAAGGAACTTGTGGTCAGGGTAAATGAACAGGCGCCACAGAACTCTCTGCCACACTTCCGGTGTGACCTTGTTAATGACAGCCACACTCATTCCCGATAAAACCCAGCAAAGAGTCTTGTGGCACCTTCAAAACTTACAAATGTATTGTGGTTTCTGCCACAGTAAAGCTTATAGTCCTTAAGGTGCCACAATACTATTTGCTGGGTTTTTGCTGGAATGGACACAGCTAACCCCCCCCCCCCATCTCTAGAGATTGTCATCAAGAATAGTTATAATGGTGAGAACCATTAGCACAAGTAGAGCACTGAATTCAAGTAATAAGTGCAATTTGCTGTTTGGAGTGTATGGTGAATGATGGAATCTACCTTGAATCTTTCAAAGACTCAGCAAGAAGGGGAGGCATCTATAGCTATACCTATATCTACCTATGCCTAAGGGTATCCAATGGTGACATTCCCCAAACTCAAATAGCAGTAGTGGAGCTCTGCTGAATCTTTCTGTTGTGCAAGTGGTTGCCCATTACTCTTGCACAAAGCGCTGCACAACCAGTCACATAACAGGTTGCACGATGCATTGCATAACGGGTGGAAGCAGTTGCATAACCCAAGCTGAATGCACAACAGGTTGCACAAACATAATCCAACTTCAGTTGGATTCTTCTCTTGTGCATAGTTCAGAACCTAGTTTCCATTGGTGCAACATCATTTGCGCTAATGGAATGACATAGTGGGATACTGCAGGATATCTGCTATTAAAAGGAATGCCATGTAAAAAGTACAATGAAGAGTCCTATGGCGTAAAGACAAACAGATTTATTATGGAATACGTTTTCATGGGCTACCTCTAGGCAGGACTTTGAAGCAAATGCAGCAGGACTAGTTCACCACATTCTGGCATAAGTGATATAATAATAGTAAAACCATTGCGCTGGATCCAATGTCACATGAGCAGATGTCTGTTCATGCAATGGGACTTCCACTCATTCAACAGGACTTCCCCATCTTCTCCTCTCCCCTTCAGCCCTTCATATGACTACAAATCTCCTCCAAAGGATCCCCCAACTCTCTGGAGCAGATTTGGGGTGCACAGGGGGCTGCAGGGGGGAGGGGAAATCCATTTCACCAGTGATTTCCCATCTGCTGGTGGAATGACACCATTAGCGCCAACCCATTAAGTCCTAAAATTATCTAACTGCACCACTCTGGGAACTAATTTCATCAGCTGCATCTGAACTTCGCCCATGAAAGCTTATGCCACAATATGTTAGTCTTTAATGGTGTCACAACAGAGGACTCTGTTGTTTTTCATCAGAAATCAACAAGACTTACTCAGCTACCCCTCCATAAACTGTGATGTTTAATTATTTGACTATGTGTAGCTTTGGATGATTCCAGATGAGTCTTTTGTGGTGTAATCGTCCTGCCTCATACACTGAATTTTATGGAGGGTCCAGGCAATGACATCCTCCACTTGTAATTCTCCTGTATTTTTCCACTGCTACTTCCATATTTCTTTTCACAAAAATCCATTAAGGAGGAAAAAATAGAATACATTCACAATGTCTTTTGATTGGTAGCATTAGGAGCCCTCCTTTGAGTCTTCCTGACAAAAGAAGATGGAAATGTTTACTAACAGACATAGAATATAAATCCATTGTCTGATGAGTTCATATACTATTCCATTGTTTTTCATATGTTCCACCTTCAGGGAACCTTTGCCACTGTGACGTCTGCTATGGAATTCCTGCACGTCAGCAATGCAGAACACTGAAAACCACCAGATTCTTGCAAATGAGTGGCATAAGCAAACAATTCTGTCCACTGACGGTAAATCAGTGTTTCTTATGTGACAGGCCACAACTTATTCATCTGTTGCTGGCCTGTATAGGGAACCTGCTAGTCCATGGTTTATTAGGCACCTTGGCCCAAGTCTCTCAGGTTCCATTTTGAACCCCAGACTACATCTTGGAGTGCATAAGGAGGTAACTCTTAAAGCAGGGGTGTTGAACCTCAGGCCCATTAACCAACTCCAGCCCACCTGGGGTTCAAATCCAGCCTTCCAGTATTCCCCAGATGACCCTGCTGCCTTCCCCTGGCCCCACCCCTTTTTCTCCAACTACCAATTTTTCAGTGGTTTCCCGGCTTTTGCATGTTTTCCCCAATTCTAAAAGGTTGAAATGTCTCTCCTAAAGCTTAGTTACTGGCAACAAGAGATTTAACCTAAAATATGCGGGGATTTTGGCACCACCCTTTTGCCTTCAACCTCATTGACCAATGCAATGCAGCCCCCAAGAATTTCTCTGAAACTGAACTGGGCCCTCATGCTGTACCAGTACCAATGGTTCAGTACCAATGTCATAAAGGCTGCAGAATCTTCCCTAGCTGAATTTAAATACCCAGAAGCACCATCTCTTCTGCATGTGACCCCACCCATGAATAGAGATTTCCCAGTTCACTGAGTGAGCAGGCAAACTCCCTAAGCTCCCTAAAGCATGCTTATCTATCTCTTTGAATTCAAACTTCTCAAACTGTTCTGTTAACACCAGAATCAGGAAGCACCTGGATCAATCAGCACCATGATCTCTGTGATCACATCTATAGCAGCAAGTCCCACCTTGCCTTTTATTATTTCCATTGATCAGCCACATGAACAGGCCCTAGGCTCATTAAAGGTGTACACATGTCGGTTCTGTATGCATGATTGGGATCCTTCAAAAAGCAGGTAGTCAAGCCTACATAAGTAGTTGTCTATCAGCCTTCCCCAACCTGGTGCCTTCAAGATGTGCTGGACCAGCCAGACATCTGGAAGGCTGGGGAAGGCTATTGTATGTGATTAGAGTCTGTTCACATGACCAATTAAACATATATAGGGTGGTGGCTGGACTTGCTAGTCCAATCGCACCCCCCTCCTTGGCTTACCAGTATTCAGTCCCTCTACATTTGCCATCTGAAAAGACCTCTAGAAATTTGTTCATTAAGGATGAAAGATTTATATTTCATTCATATTAGAACAACAATTATGCGGTTTGGGTTTTTTTTTCAGTGCCGGATGTTAAGAAATTACTGCCTCCTTATGCAATGTTGAGTGTGGTGAAATTACCGAAAGAATTGGGAGTGATGGGGAAGCGCAAGGAAGGTTTTTTTCCTCTCATTGATGCAATGTTTATTCTCGATACATCACTGTGGTGTGAGAGTCAGCTCTTTTATTCATCTTATATTAACACAACTCCAGTATTTTATGAAAATGAAAGGGGTGTCCAATGGCAGGTAGCGAGATGGGTAAAAAGGAGTAGGAAGAGGCCACCGTTGTTGAGTGAGGCAGAAGGCAGCCCCCCACATGGTTATCTTAATGGTAGAGGAAGGAGGTATCTGGAGGGAGCTGGGTGCATGCTGCTGACTGGCTTGGAATGTCGGGAAGTCTCTCCACAGTAGCAGCCTCTTCCATACCCCTTCTTACCCACTGCACTACCTCACCAGAAAAAGGGGAAGGCACCAGCACAGGAATGAAGAGAAGAATAAGCCACAAGAGGCACACACAAAACAATTTACTGGAGCCCAAGACACATTAACTCAAATGACTCTGTTCTGCTAGGGAGGCAGAGGTTCGTAAGGATTCAGACCAGGCAACCAACACACACTGGAAAGTTCCCCTGTTAACTTGGGCCATGTTTCCACGACAATGGAAGGAGAAGCAAATAGAGGAGTACCGGATTTTTTTTAACGAATCAGCTTTGCTGCACTTTGGTCCATGCAGGGCTCCATGAGCAGGTTCTCCACACCAGTAAAAATTGCTTCACAGAACATATTTCCTGGTGGGGGCTGCTGACCCCATCATCTGACTGGCTGGGGCTGCTCAACCAATAGAGAGGCTTCCCACCCACCCTACCCTTTCACCTTTCCCCTGAAAGTCCAGATGCACCTGCATTTCAGGAGCAAGCCTCACTGAGCACAATGGGAGTTATTCTAAGTAACTCATATGCTTGTGCTGGGAAAGGGGGGCAGGGAGAACACAAAGATGGGAAACTAGCCCCCATTTTAACCCACAGGATCTCTATAATGAAGGGTCAAAGTAGTTACTTCCGAAGGCAATAAAACAAACAAAGGAGAATCAGAGCCTTGCATTTAGGGAATTGGGCTTTAAACTGTGCCATGTCAATTGAGGGGAATCTCTGTAAACTCTGATGTGGGCATTCAGAGGGCAAGTCTCATTCAGCACAAGGGGAGCTACTTCTGAAGAGACACTAATGGGTTTGTTGTGGGAAAGAGAACAGTAAATTAAACACAAAGACAGAATCCAGCCCCCATTTGAACCCACAGGATCTCTGCTAAACTAAACAAAGGAGATTCACAGCTTGCTTTATCGCACTTAGGGAATTGGGCTTTAAACTGTGCCAATTCAATTGAGGGGGATCTCTGTAAGTTCTGATGTAGGCAACATAATAGGAAAGAAAACATACACAAACTCATATCCATTCTGTTGCTGAGGAACCCCAGAATCAACACAGATGTAGCTCCTAAGCCAGCAGGCCATGACAGACATCACAATCCCAACCCACAGAGGGGTTTATGGTAGAGGAAATCCTTTGAGTTTATATTCCTTCCATCATTGACTGCAATATAAATTGCTTATTCATCACACCAGTGTTTTGGCCTTACTAGTAACACACACCTGACACTAAGTAGCTCATTGTTTCTAGTTCAAAGCACCTCCCAGGTACAGCAAACACTTAGGCATAGAGAAGGCTTATCGTATGCATCAAATCCTAACCTCCTCACCACACAAGGGTCTTCTGGTGGGTCCCACTACACTCTCCTGAAGCAGTTTCATCAAAAGTAATTTCGTATGCTGTCTTCTAGCAGGGATGGGATGAAGAACCTGTTTATCTCCAGATGTTGGACTTCAATGCCCATCAGCCCCACCCAGCATGGCTAATGCTCAGGGTTAGGGGGGTGGAGTGCAACAACATCCAGGGAGCCACTGCTGTGCTAGAGTAAATGTGACTTTAGCATGCTTTTATACCTGAAAAAGTAACTTTTACCTTAGCCCATATCATAATTCAACTCAGAATGCACTGGGCTTTAATAAATGATTTTTGAGACTTTCTCTTAGATATTATACTATAAGGTCCCAGTATAAAGTTCTACAAGTCTCTGATGCACAAGAGTGTTAGATGAGCCAAGGCTACACAATGAGCTTCAATGTTTAGAAACTCTCCACGCATTCAGTCCAATTGTGTGCATGGAGCATTTCCCCAAAACTGCTGTTTCCGAGGCAACACCCACTCACCTAAAGGTGCTAATTTTTTACTTGAAGTATATTGAACTAAAATAAACATTTTGTTGTTTATTCAGTCAGTCACTTCCGACTGTTCGTGACTTCATGGACCAGCCCACGCCAGAGCTTCCTGTCAGCTGTCGCCACCCCCAGCTCCCCCAAGGTCGAGTCCGTCACCTCCAGAATATCATCCATCCATCTTGCCCTTGGTCGGCCCCTCTTCCTTTTGCCTCCCACTTTCCCTAGCATCAGCATCTTCTCCAGGGTATCCTGTCTTCTCATGATGTGGCCAAAGTACTTCAGTTTAGCCTTTAATATCATTCCCTCAAGTGAGTAGTCTGGCTTTATTTCCTGGAATATGGACTGGTTTGATCTTCTTGCAGTCCAAGGCACTCTCAGAATTTTCCTCCAACACCGCAGTTCAACAGCATCTATCTTCCTTCGCTCAGCCTTCCCTATGGTCCAGCTCTCACAGCCACAGGTTACTACACAGAATACCATTGCTTTAACTATGTGGACCTTTGTTGTCAGTGTGATGTCTCTGTTCTTAACTATTTTATCAAGATTTGTCATTGCTCTCCTCCCAAGAAGTAAATGTCTTCTGATTTCCTGGCAGCAGTCAGTGTCTGAAGTAATCTTTGTGCCTAGAAAGACAAAGTCTGTCACTACCTCCACGTTTTCTCCCTCTATTTGCCAGTTCTCAATCAAGCTCGTTGCCATAATCTTGGTTTTTTTTAGGTTTAACTGCAACCCAGCTTTTGCACTTTCTTTCACCTTCATCATAAGGTTCCAGCTCATTTTTATTTAATGAGGGAGAGCTACACATGCACTTAATTTCCTTACATTAAAAAATAGTGGGACTTTAAAATGTGTAGCAAGGATAGGGTGCATTATAGAGTATGGAAGAGTTCACTCCATGTCTTTCATCATTTCAAACCATATATGACTGTTCACAGGAGCACTTACAACTCTAGATATCACACTGTGGTTCTACATGGTGTGATTCTGCACACCAAGTGAGCAATCCTATAGTCCCTACAGAGCGCTCCAGAGGATTTAGGCTTGTTCAGGAAAACCTCTCCAAAGTCTTAGACCTCCAACCTTGGATGCCTTCCCCCCAACTTCAAAGTCCCCATTCTGGTTGAGGCTTCCACAGTGGCTCCCTCCAACCCCACTTACACCCAAGGTTAGAACTCCAACCCCACTTACACCCCCAAATCCGGAACTCTTATTTCAAAGGGGAGGTCATGTTGGGGGTTTGGCTGTGGGTGGAGAGGGAGTGGCCATGGATCCAAAGGATCCAGTTTTCTCATGCCCTCAGCACAGACGGGAAGTAGGACCAGCTGAAAGAGGGATCTAACTGAGGGCATCTCTACACCAGCCTAAAATTCCGCATTTAAAACGGAGCTTTCTGCTTCCGTTTTAAATGCAGGATCACAACTCCCCTTTTCACCTGCTTCCTTGTTTGCATTGTAGCTGTTGGTCTTCAGGTTCAAGTCCCTGCCTCCTGTTCTGTGCAGTTAAAATGTTAGGGAGAGGGCCATAGCTTAATGCTAGAGCTCATGCTTAATATACAAAAGGTCCCAGGTTCAGACCTCCAGTTCAAAGGATCTCAAATAGCCAGACTGGGGAAATCCTCTGGGCATCTCTACACCAGCCTAAAATCCTGCATTTAAAATGGGGCTTTCTGCTTCCGTTTTAAATGCAGGATCACAATGACTCCCTTTTTCACCCGCTTCCTTCTCCACCCCCTTCCCCCTCCTTCTCCCCATATCTGAGTTGTCCATTATCTTTCATTGATCTCGCTCCTCTTCTTGCTGCTTTTACTCATTTCACAGAGGAAACTGAAGTGGAACACAATGGGGTCATTTGATAGCTCATTATCTGCGATTTATTTAAAACTGGAACAAAGGGTATTTAGTGCAGGAGACACCCTGGAGGTTCACGGCATCATGTAAAGAGCCTGCAAATTTCTGTGAAGGAGCAATCTCAATTGCAGGATAAAAGCTCCATGTGAAGAAAACCTGAATTTCCCTTTTGGGGGGAAAAAGAGGCCAAAAAAATGTCTCTACTGTTCCTTTTGCCCTGCCCACAAGAGCCTGGCAGGGCTTTGGACAGAATGGAGCCTCTGAGATTGGAACAGTCTGTTGTTTGGCCTCTTTACCCATAGTATTACTCCCTAAGTGACTATTGTTGTAACTAATTAAATATGCCTATGTCATATACATGTATGACCATGGCATTTTCATTTGCTTAAAAAGTGAAGGCGGGGCCTGTTTTGTATTGCCATAGGTATCATGAGATACACAACATAGAAACAACAATGGTTTGGATCCAGGATAAATTAGGTGAAGTCCCACTTAAATCAATGGGACTTAAGTCATGACTAACTTCCCCCACTGATTTCAGTGGGACCTACATTCAAGTAACTTAGTCTGGATCAGACCCATTGCTCTTAACAATACTGATTTTTTGCAATTGAAGATAGAGCATATCTAGTAACAGCTTGTTGAGCACGCACACACACACACAAAATGGCACCTCTGATACATATGTCTGGCATATCATGCCTAGTAATACCACCATTAGTTATATTTGTTTATTTTTCTCTTCTGTCTATTCATATTTGATGCCTGGTTTCAATTTTGTGCCTCATGATTTATCAATTTATCATTCAAAACATAAAAATGCCCTGAGCAGTTTTGACATCTAGAGTGAAAGGTAGACTCCAGGTATTTTCTGTACAGTTTTCACTTAAGCTCAGAGCTTTCTTCTTGGTTCCTGTTTCAACACTGGGTGATACAGCCTGCTTTTGTTTCAAATGCTATGACAGGGAAGGGCGTTTCCTTCAACATGTCTTCCCCATCTTCCCATCATCATCCAGGACAACTGACAATGACTAGATTGTCATTTAAAACCCGAAAACCACATTGCTTAGGGTTGACTTGGACAGATCTCTCGTACTAATGACTGGAGTGAGGGAAGAATAGTCAACCAAACAGAGAAATCAAGAAGGATTAGGATTAGGGATCTACAGACTGTGTAAAATCCACTCTGTGTTTTGCGGATTGTCCAGAGCTTTTAGTTCCATCATCCATTCACAGATTATTTTTTTGTCATGAGGAAAAATACATGAATAATTATGTAAGAGGTTTCATAACAATGTACATAATTTACCTTGGTACGTAACATTTAGCATATTGTCCCCCATTCCAGTCAACTTTTCCTCAGCAGAAACTTGCGTATTTTCCTAAAATAAATATGTGTAAATTTCAAGAAAGTAAAAAAGACATCTGAAAATCCACGGACTCCGCACGGCCTGAGGGAGTCACTCCACAGTGGATTCAGCAGGTCAGATTCTTAGAAATCCAAGCTCATTTTAGTCAGTCTCGAATTTCTCCAGCATCCCTAACTAGAATGCAATAGAGACCTTTCAGATATGGCAATCAGGAGATTGTTGTTAGTTTTGCAGCAAAATGCTATGTGTATTTACTCAGAAGTAAGTTCCACTAAGTTCAATGCATAGGATAGCAACTTTAGGGCATAATCCTATGAATGTTTAGTCAGAAAAAGATCCTACAATTCCCAGCTGGGGCATGCTGGGAATTATAAGACTTTTTCGTTCTAAACATGCATAGGATTGTGCCCTTGGTGAGGGCAGTTCTAAAGGAGTTCAGAGGGCATAAAAGAATTTGTGTGGGTCAGGAGAAGACTTGAAAGAGAGAAGGTGAGGAGAGTGAGAGTAAACAGTATTTATTTATTTATTTATTTATTTCTATGCCCCCCAATAGCCAAAGCTCTCTAAACAGTAGGGTCCAGGAGGCTGTAAGTGAAGAACAGAAGGCAGATGGCAGATTGGGATGGGTCTAGAAAGGAGGTTTTATATATAGTGTGAAAATGGTGGTATGTTTAAAGGTGATGGGGAATGAACTGGTA
Organism: Heloderma suspectum; assembly: GCF_057233095.1. NCBI lineage: Eukaryota > Metazoa > Chordata > Lepidosauria > Squamata > Helodermatidae > Heloderma > Heloderma suspectum. The sequence continues at coordinate 51,808,956 of NC_139460.1, read as the reverse complement.
GAGATGGATAACTTGATGATGAGGTGGAGAGAAGGGATAATGGTAGGCAAGATGGCAACCAAAAGTTGGGGGGAAATTCGATGAAGAGGCCACATGCTAGGGGGCTAGACAAAGGCAACATATGGCTCTTTCACCATTTCAGACACATTCAGGTCAATTGGAGTACATTTGCCAAATTCCATGTTCTTTGGTTTAATTAGGTTATTAGTACTCTGATGGCAATGTATTAGGCTTTCTGTGAATATACATAGGCAGGAGACACACATGAATGGTCTCCCAAGAAGGTTTTTTTTCTTTTTTAGTGAGCAACAGCTTTTCAGGGGCTATGATCATGACTAGCTATTTAACTTCTCCTTTCCACCAAATCATCCCACCTTTCACCCAGCTGCTTTTATAGAAACTTTATGTAGCATGAAATTTAAGCGGATTCAAAGAGCTGCCAATGGAGCCAAGTTGCTTTAGCAATTTAACGTACAATCCTATGCACGTTTAGACAGGAAAAAAAAGTCCTACAACTCCCATCATTCCCTAGCCAGCAGGGCTGGCTGGGGAATGCTGTGAACTGTAGGACTTTTTTCTATCTAAACATGCATAGGATTGCACCCTAACTGCCTGAGTATTCTATTTGCCTGTTGCACAACCACAGTGTTGGGACTCCTTTGTGGATCCCTAATGAAGGTAGCATGTTCAAATTAAAACAAAACTAAAAAATGACTTACCCATTTTAAGTGTCTTTCATTAAAATACATTTTAATTATATTAAAGTTATGTAGCGTCACTTAAATAGATGAGTTTAATTGGTGACACAGAAATTAACCATTCTGCTCTCACAACTGGCTGGTTGCTAAAATCTGCAACTGAAGCTTTGATTTATTAGAACAATTAAATAATTAACACTTGCAATGCTAAAGAATACTGTGTGTGTGCAAACCTCTGTAATCCATAATATTCAGCTGTAGCCATATCCGTGTGTGTGTGTGTGTGTGTGTGTGTGTATTAATTACATTTTATCCTTTGCTATCTGTACAAAGAAGTAAGTTATAGCTGCATTTAGCTCTTGACAGTGGCAAGCCTAACTCTAGGGAGCAGCTAGAAATAATTCAGTGGAGGTAAGCATAACCAATGAACGTTAGGTATGACAAGTGGGATCTGCAACAAAATATTACAGTGTGAAGTGCTCCTGTTCAGTATTCCAATCAGCCAGCCATATCATCCTCCAGAATATTCCATTCCATTTCCCCTCCCACCTAGTTTTCTGTTTTTTCCCCAGCTGTGAGTCAGCATTTTGTGGCCAGTGAGCATGCTCAGTCCCGATAGAGCTGTTTTGAGGGGCTACCCCATGACTTAGGGTTTTTTTCTAAAGATTTTTTTGTACTTCTGCAAGCCCTGGGGTTCCCCCAAGCCTGCTAATGCCTCTCTCTTGTATGTGATTGGTGCCATTTTGGCTACATAAGGATCCCTACTCACCCCTGAATTTCAGAAATAGAGGGAATGATAGTTCAATAGAACTTCTGCTTTTCAGAAGCAGCACCTACATTTACCCAATGCTGAGAATAAATGTCACCATCATGTGAGCTTTCTGGAGGCATCTTGCTGGCCACTATTGGGATGGAATGCTGGAAAAGACGGACTTCAATCTTCTGATCCAGCAAAGCAATTCATATGCTTTTATCTTCTTAAGCAGGAACCCAATAGAAATAAGTGCAGATTACTTCAAGCTTAAGGAGAAGAAATATGACATCTACTCCATGGTTAACACAAGAAAAACATATTATCCCTGCTCAAGCAACTGAAGTGTGTGTGGCACATGAAGCCATACATGCTGTTCCTTCCCCAACATCCCCATCCATACCCACTCCATTCCCAACATCCCTGCATTGAAGCCTCTGCTTTATCAGTAGAGTTCCTGATAGTGTAGAGCAGGGGTGGACAAGACACAGGCTACAGGCCATATGTGGGGGTCCCTGGCCATTTTTGCATCCCCTGCCCCTCCACCACCACCACTGGCACCAAATTTGCTACCACAGCAGCAAAAAGAGCCACAGTTTTCCTTTAAAACAAGGTATGCACCTTCTCGGAAAGCACAATTGCATTCCCAGAATCCTCCTCACTTGACAGAAAATTGCTTTTGCCACCACCACCTCCAAGGAACAGCAATTTCTGTAGTGGTGGGGAGGATTGTGGCCCCTCGTGATTTCCGCGGGGGGGGTGTCTACTCATGTTCAAGTGAATGCACATTGAAGACCCCTTCAGACTTTCCCACTCAACAGAGAGGCAGCTTATGGGATGGTGAGGTCGCTGTGTGTTTGAACAGGGCTATTGTATCCACAATAAATGGAATGCAGTCCAAATCAATTAATGTGCCATTTATTTATATGGGATAAACCTTCAATATACAATAACATATTTCTGAAATTCTGCTGAGGTATTTAGCCATAGGAGACAGATTGAATGTTCCTCTATTTTTCAGTTACAACTTCTCCTATGAAATTCCTCTGTTGATAGTTTACAGTAAAATAGCCACATTTGAACATGCCTCTCTGTTTCATATGATGAGGTTATCTCCAGCATGGTAGAACGTGTCCCTTGTCTAATATAACTCTAAAAGTTGTCAGCAGTTTGGGCAGTAACGTTAGACATAAGTGATGCACAAAAGTGCTGACCTATTTATTCTGTTCTTTACAAGCTTCCTCTTGCCTCCTTTCACTTCCTTATTTGTAGATATTCTTCTACAGCCTTTGTATTTTTTTTAGAAATTGCCAACTTTAAAAAAGAAGAAGCCACCCACCTACAAACAGAAAGTGGCTTCCAGCAGAAACCAAAGGGATTTCTTAGCAGAAAGCAAAGGTTCTGCCACAGGATGTCTTAGCATGCAAGACATAACGTACAAGCAAAAAAATATCAGTAGAAGAAAGTTGGTGTTAAAGTAAGACATGCTTATGCAAGCCTCTGGCATTTACTCCATGACTCACAGACTCCTTAAAAATCCTCAAGTCCATAAAAACTCCATAGAATGTTATGATGAAGGTAATAGAAGACACTATAGTCCTGTTTTAAGCATGGATATGAATAGATGGAGAAGGGAACAGAATTGTGCCGGGAAGGCCCTGTCCCCAGCCTCCACATGTTCATCTGAAGCTGTGAACAAAGTACATACCAGGAGAAACGTTCATACCAGGTATGGTGATGCATGAATGGAGGTTTGAGGACGGGGACAATAGGTATGAGTCTACTTCTCCCTCCCCATGCATTCAGATCCATGGATATGATCTTATCAAGATCCCCATCCTATACCAACGTGGAATAGAGATGTGCGAGAATTTCATTTTGACTCGAGTTTGCCCCATTCACACCCCCAAATGCAAACACGAACTCAATAATATTTTTTCAGGAAAAGCTCACATGTTCCCGAACTTGCATTCGTTTTTGAAAAATGTGCACTTTTTAAAATGTGCCTTTTTAAAAATGCAGATTTTTTAAAAAGAAAAACACATTTTCACGCTTTAGTCTATGGGGGGAGTACACATTTGCATGTGCACTTTCAAAAAATGCATACCAAAAGGCAAACCTTTCCTGTGCGAATGAAAAGAAGAACAGGTCAAATGAGAGTGAGGAGATCTGAGCTTCGAAGTGAGATTTGGAAAATCCCAGCATTCTTGAATATTGTTGATTCTTCCATCCCTAATGTGGCATTATCATACCTAAATATGCCGCAGCATAATCTTATATTCCCATTATTTAAAACAGCCAGTGACACGGGCTCTACAAACACCTTCTGCAAATTGCTCCAGGGCCTGCCTAACCCTTTCTAGGAAGGCTGAGCAAACCCACTGTTTTTCTGAGATGTACCCTCGGATCCCCATTTTCATCAGTCTGGGACTTTTAGCATGGCTTCTTAGCATGCAAGACAGAAATGTGAAGGCCTGGGGGGGAAAAACTGAAAAATTCAGGGGGAAAAGTTTGTTCCCACTTTTTCCCCAAGGACCATTTTTTCCCCAGAAAACTGAAAAAACTGAATAGCTTTCGATTGGTTGGACTCGATGGCCTTGTAGGCCCCTTCCAACCCTACTATACTATTCTATGATTGTGAAATATTTTTTTTCTTTAAGAATTTAAGGGAGCAATCCTATGGCTGCTAGTCAGCAGCTAGACGGCCGTGGGATATGTTGGTTTCCAGGAACCAACATCAGAGCCTGCACTCTGAGGTCAGTTCCCAGAGAACCAACTTTCCCCCCATCCTCGCAGGCAGCTCAGAATGGCCCCGTGCCCTGCGCTTGGAAGAGGAGTGCAGAGCAGCAAAAACAGGGCATTCTGGGGGGCGCTCCGGGGCAGGGAAGGCAGAAATGCCAATACGACACATCCTATGTGTCGTCCGGCAGCCGCTTCCTCCGTTCCGCCTCCCCGCAGCTAGACAGCTGAAATTGGCTGTCTAGTCACAAATGCAGGGCGGCTGAAGCGCAGAGGAGATAATTCCCTCTGCACTTCTCCTGCCCTGCATTGGATAGGCAGTCACCTCCAAGTTCTGAGGCGGCTGCCTATCCCCATAGGATTGTGCCCTAAGACAGGGTGTTTATATATTGTTGCCCTGCCTTTACTTCCCCACCAAAAAAAAAATATTTCTAAAAACTAAGTAATAAGAACACTTGTATAGAAAGACTAGAGACGTAAAATGTCTGGAAATAATAAAACCATGGGGAAAATGGTTTTTTTAATCCTCTCTGTAAGGTTCTCAGCATAGTTATTTCTTCCAGTCCTTATTAAAATTATTGATCAAATCTATCTTTTACTGATAGACAATCTGGGATTCTCCGAGTCATGCTCAGTTTTCCAACATGTGAATAGAGTCACCATATCATAATATGGAAGAAAATGTGCATTCTTGACAGTTTGGGTTTTGTTCTATAGAGTCCTGTGTTTCTGGGTTTGTTCTGGTTAGATGCTGTAGCAGTCAGTTAATGTAGTTCTAATGGAAAAGCCACACATGGGGAAAAAAACCACGCTGTAGGTTATCCCTCCAGTGTCACCAGATGCAACAGAACAGCATGTGGGTTATCACACCTATGGTTCTTTTTTTAAAAAAAATTAACTTTGAGGCTTGGGTCTATAGAACTCACTGCCAGTTTTTAATAACATTCTCAATTAGACCTCACCACTACAAAATGCTGCCTCAGCTATAAAACCTTTTAACTGCTGCCATGAGAATAAACCCTCTCTGCTGAAGAAGACTGTTACGAATCCCCTGGACTGCAAGGAGGTCAAATCAGTCCATCCTAAAGAAAATCAACCCTGAGTGCTCATTGGAAGGACAGATACTGAAGCTGAAGCTCAAATATTTTGGCCACTTAATGAGAAGAGAAAACTCTCTGGAAAAGACCCTGATGCTGGGAAAGATTGAAGGCAAAAGGAGAAGGGGACGGCAGAGGATGAGATGGCTAGATAGCATCACCGATGCAATGAATATGAACCTGAGCACACTCCGGGAGAGAGCGGAGGACAGGGGGGCCTGGTGTGCTGTGGTCCATGGGGTCACGAAGAGTCGGACACGACTGAACGACTGAACAACAACCTAAAAGAAAGTTAGGCTGATTCCTGGTGTAGGCATGTGATTGACACTACCACTACCTTTCAAAATGAACAAAAACTACGTCATTCTTCAAATAATACGTTGAGATTGCTTAAAGGTTCTTAAATTAAATATAGTTGCTTACCAATCCTAAAATGAGACTTTCCCCGCTAAATAAAATCTTGATAGCTTTTCATTCAGATCAGATTTCCCTAAGCTTCACCCCACAAACAGGAACAGGTTTAGGAATTTCCCTAAATTATCTTACAAATAGGAACAAATGCTGCACACAAGGCTTCCTCTGCCTCCATTTCTTCCAGCTTCTTCTAGCTTCTAGGATGATTCAGATGTTTCAGGGATGACCTGTTGATGGTCCCTCTAGTTAGACATTAAATAGGAACCTAAAATATGTTATGTATATCTTGGTTTGCTCATATAATTATCATGTTTGGTATATTAAATTTAAAAGTATAGTTTCTTCAGGCAATCATCACACATTTACTGAGTTTACTTTTTAAATTGTATGAGCAAACCAAGTTATACATAATACAATTTTAGGTACATAAAGGCTGTTTTATGTTCCTAAAGCAGACCTTTGCAACCTGGTGCCCTCCAGATGTTTTGGACTACAGTGCTCAGCATTCCTGGCCATTGGCCATTCTGCCTGAGGTTGATGGGAAATGAAGGCCAAAATATCTGCAGGGCACCAGGTTGGGAAAGGCTGTCCTAAAACAACAAAATGACTTTAGATCTGTAAAGAGCACTAAAAAAAGGAATTGCTAATTTTTCAACTTTTCCCCAAATTTCCATTTTTTCCAGAAAAAAATATGGGGGAAACAGATTTTTTCCATGGCTTCAAAATTTCCAGAAATTTTACATCTCTACCAAAACATAACTATCAAGCAGAAATTTACCAGAAAAAGAGAGCACAAAAGAACCCCTGGGGGAGGCAGTCACCCTTAGGGTGCAATGCTATGGCCACTAGACAGCAGCTAGATGGCTATAGGATTTTTTGGTTTGGGGGAACCAAGCTTGGAACCCATGCTCCAAGCTCAGTTCCCAGAACACCGCCTCCCCACCCTGCCCCCTGCCACCTCAAAGGCAACACAATTCGTCCCCAGCTCCACCGTTGGAAGAGCAGCGCAGAGCAGGGGGAAAGGGGGAATTCCTGGGGGAGGGGAGGGGAGGGGAGGGGACGATGGAAGCACCATTACAATGCTTCCTATCTGCCGTCTGGTCTCCCACCCTGCTTAAAGGCACCCTGCAGGGCAGGGCGGAGCACAGAGAACAAGATCCCCTCCACGCTGCACCCACCCTGCATCAGATAGTCAGTCGCCTCTGGGTTCGGAGGTGGCTGACTATTCCCATAAGATTGCGCCCTTAATGTAATTAATCCTGGGTTGGATCCAGACTTGGTCATACTTAGAGTAGACCTATTAAAATGAATGGGACTTAAATTAGTCATGTCTTAAGTGAAATCCCATTGATTTCAAGCAAGACTTAAGTCTGGATCCCAACCAGTTAATGGAGGTTCCATCATTCTTTGTTAATATGAGAATGGCTTCCCATTTGACATTTATTTTGTACTTGGGTACAAATTCATTCAACACGTGGACCCCCTTCTATCTCTCAAACTCAAGTACTAGAGTTTCTTATACTCTCTCTCCCTCCCTCCCTCCCTCTCAATCTCTCTCTCCTGGAGGAGGGCCTGAGTCAGTAGCTCACTATTCAGAATGTTGCTTGTTCTGTTCTAACACTGCTTTTAAGTAACTCCAGCAAATTTTGTAAGATTTTACCAGATCTAGGTACCCCATATATAGATACATGGAAATAACTCCACATAGTTTCAAAAAGTATGTATGTATGTATGTATTTATTTCCGTATTTCATTGCCACATTTCAGAGTTAACCTTCCCAAGGTGGTTTACAATATATTAAAAGGTGACATTTCATTATAATGTATTACAATCCATAAAAGCACGTCTAAAAACAGCCTCAGCCATGATCTACAATTTAACCTCAGTCTTTTTCCTCATGGTAATGGGCTTGCAGCCCAGGGTGCCTCCTCCCAGACCTCCAGGTCTAGGTTAAGTTCCTCTGTTCCCCACCCACAACCCACATACATGTGTAAGTTATGAACTGTGCATGCACATTGTTTTAAACTAACACTTTTCTTGGAAAAGTGCAAAGAAACGGGCTGGGACCTATTCCCTTTCTGAATGTTGTTTCTATATATTTAGGTGAGAGAAGTGGTGTCTTCAATTCGGAAAACCATTCCCAACCAACATTCTCACATCACACATGACCAAATGTCCACTTTATTCAGTACACAACTAGGCCAATGTCCTCAAAGTCCTCTATGCCAACCTTCTCCAACCTAGTGCTCTCCAGAAATATTCAACTACAACTCCCATCATCCCCAGAAAACATGACACATCTGGAGGGCACCAGGTTGGGAAAGCCTGTTCTATGCATGGCATAGATATTGGCAGTTGGGAAATGGTGTAGACTCACTGTGCACTCAGGAAAGATGACAGAAATTCATCCAACCTAATCAGGCAACCTGCACAAGATAAGAATGCTGATGCTCTCAACTTGTTGGACCCCTCTCAACCTCAGAAAGTGCCCAAACTTACCAACTCCTGTTACCATCCATGAAAATGAGAAGCACTGATCACGGCTAATGCAAATGTTCAGAAAAAAATATACTGCATGGTTCTTGTGCAACTGTATCACTTCAGAATGCAGGTTGGGGGCCCACTTGTGGATTCCTCCATAAAACCTCCCAGCATGTGACTAGCGTACATAGAGGGAAGGGATTTATTGACATGACAGGTCAATGCCTGCATGGGAGACCATTTGGGAACCCCATGTACGCTGCGTTGAATTCCATGAAGAAAAAAAGGTGGGATATAAATGTACAGATGTAAGTAACCTGGTGCCATCCAGATATTTTGGACTATAGCTCCCAGAATCCCTGGCTGGGACTTATGGAACCTGTAGTCCAAAAGACCTGGAGGGCACTAGGTTGCCTACCACTGTACCAAATAAATAAAATAATGATAGCTTGCCATATGCACAGGCTTTTTAGTGTGTAGAGGGAGTACACATTACACATGCAGTACATATTACTCCATGTGTAATGGAGTACCATAAGTGGTCCAGGCAATTCCAGTGGTAATAGCTAAAATCTGGACATATCCAGAATTACAATGAATCTATACTCCGCAGGCTTTTGTAAATGTGGTTGTACCGTACCTGAGACCCAGAAAATATCTTGGGCAGACTCCAACACTACCATTCTGTTTATGCCATTGACATAGCTCTAGCGTAAGTGATCTTTCCAGAGGAACACCAATAGCTCATGCTGGCATGACAGCTTTTCCAGGGGAACCCATCACATCAACATACGCTATTGACTTTGCAGTGGGGGTGGCTTATGCCAGCACTACATCAGTGGTGTAAGTGGAGCGGCCGCATCAGATACTGCCCATTGTTTCCTTTCAGCTCATAACCCATGCTGTTAATAGAACAGACAGCTATTACTGGATCCCCCCAAATGATTCTCTCTGCCACATCTATGTAGGCAAATTTGTGTAATGACTCAGACCAAGCTTCAAAAGATTCCTCCCCACATCAGCCACTACTGAAAGACCAGGAACTTCCAGCACCCACCAACTACACTATCCTAACTAGGATGAAACCAATGGTCTTCCCCATGTCTAATAATATCACACTTACACTAGCACAAGTGTTTGAGAGAAGCATATTCATCAGCCATGCAGAACTCCACACTTCCACCCATTCTAAAACAAATCAAAAACATTACCAAAAGAGGAAATACTCTACAAACTCTTGTGCTAAGGTCTCTTTTTGTTTGTTTGTTCCGTACACAAGAAACCTTTCTATGGCCAAGACTCATTTTAAGATGATCTCAGATATTTTTACAAATCTGGTTGCTCTTTCCCCAATCACATAAGCAGGTGAACATCTGATCTAAACTTCTCTGAAGTAATTTTCATCTTTCTCTAGTGCTGTTCGGGGTGGGGGGGAGTTTTCCACACAGCTATTTTCCCCCTTACAATAAATGTATGATGACTCATTTGTTGTACAAAATCTAGGCATACTTTCTCCAGGTAGGGCTTCTGTGGAGATGCTGCATTTTCCTAGCATTCAAACCACAATATTTTCCAATTGGTGGGGGGGGAATACTTCTTTTCCTCCAGCACATACAGCCATTGGTGTTGTGTGGAATGTGGTTAAGATGCAAGTGTCATGGTGCCTAAAGATAAGCAACAGAATTCCTTCCCCCTGCTGAGGTGTGAGCTGTTTTTATATTGAACAACCTTAGAGGTAGAGCGTTCCCCTGTTCCACCACTCCAGTGCAGAAGCATTCCTCTCACCCTTAAAAAAAGCGAGCATCTACCTTTCCCAACTTTTTGCTTTTATTTTTAATTTATGTCATTGGTTCACTGAAGGTTGTACGTCCTTTCCCTCACTCACTACCACAACACATCTGCTCTGAGGTTCAAAGCAGTGGTGAACAGTAATGTGCCTGTCCTTTCACCACCGCCTTGATCCCCTCACCCAGCCTCTCTCTGCAGCTCATAATGAGCCAAGATGGGCAAGGATCAAGTAAGCAAGTGGTCGGCCTTACAGATGAAAGCACCTTGTCCACTTCATCAGAAGGAAGAAGCTGGAACCGATCCCACAAAGCCTGAAGCCCGACTGAAATGGATCTAGATAATCAGCTTCTTCCAAGTGTGCCTTCAACTGCATCGCCACCACCCGCTCAATCACCTTGCCTAAAAAAGGCAGATTCGAGACTGGACGAAAGTTGTTCAGAACTTGGGGATCCAAGGAGGGCTTTTTTAAAAGCGGTCTTATCACTGCCTCATTGAGGGCTGATGGTATCACTCCCTCCTCAAGGGAGGCGTTCACCACCGCCTTGATCCCCTCACCCAGCCTCTCTCTGCAGCTCATAATGAGCCAAGATGGGCAAGGATCAAGTAAGCAAGTGGTCGGCCTTACAGATGAAAGCACCTTGTCCACTTCATCAGAAGGAAGAAGCTGGAACCGATCCCACAAAACCGGTGTGCCACAGACCGCCTCCTGCTCACTAACTGTATCCACAGTGCACAGAATAACACTTCTAATCCAATAAATTTTATCTGCAAAGTGCCTTGCCAAGGCCCCACAGGAGGCCTTAGAATGCTCCAGCGGTTCCGGAGGCACTGGACCGACCAGGCTCCAGACCACTTGGAACAGCCTCCTGGGACAGCACTCTGCAGACGCGATAGAGGCAGCATAATATTCCTTTTTTGCTGCCTTCACTGCCACGTGACAGGCTGAAGATACAGCTCTAGCCCGTGTCTGATCGCCTTTGGAGCGAGACTTCTGCCACTGGCGCTCTAGCCGTCTCACCTCCTGTTTCAGAGCTCGTAACTGCGGATTGAACCATGGAGCAGTCCGAGCCCTGTTCAGAGGGAGAGGGCGTTTCAGAGCCACCTGATCTAATGCCCCAGTGATTGTGGCATTCCAGCCACCCACCAGGGTCTCGACCGAGTGGCTGTTGGCATGCTCCAGAGAATCTCCAAGCGCATTCAGGAATCCATTCAGATCCATAATGGGTCCTCCACCCCTGCGGAGGGGTTGTGGAACCGAGAAATCCAACATCACCAGATAGTGATCTGACCATGACAAGGGCGGGGGGATATACCCCCAACTTCCAGATCAATCCCTGCTTCTCCAGAAACAAACACAAGATCTAGTGCATGACCGGCTACATGGGTGGGCCCAGTTAGAATTAGGGATGTACGAAAGTCACTTACCTGTTCCCGAAAGCTGATTCGCGGTGGGGGGGAGGTGCCCCGTCCCTCCCCCCGAAATTCTGGCTGGGGGGAGGCGCCCCATCCCTCCCCCCCGAAATTCTGGCTGGGGGGGAGGCGCCCCATCCCTCCCTCCCAAACTCCAGTACATGCACTCAGCAATAGGGATGGCGGAGAATTCCACCACAGATTCCAGCAAGGCCGGATTCTGTAGGATCCAGCCCCCCGGAATCCATGGCGGAATGGCCTCCTGCCCCCTCGCCCTCCCCTGCGGAATCCCCCGGGACGGCACTTACCTGGGGCGGATGCGGTGGATTCAGCGGTGGTGGCGGCGGTGGAGGATTCAGCGGCGGGTGCGGCAGCGGCGGGGGGTGTGGCGGCAGGGGGTGCGGCGGCAGGTGCGGCGGGGGCAGCGGGTGAGGGGGCGGCAGCAGCGGGGGCGGCGGCAGCGGGTGGTCTCCTGGCTGGCCGCGGCCAGGCTGCTGCCACCACCACTGCCGTCCTTGTAGCCATGATAGGCTACATAAGAATTTACGTAGACTATCATGGCTAACCCCTCCCCCCAAAAAAACCGAGCGTACGCAAATGGCGGCGGCTACAGTGGCCACCATTTGCGTTCCCTATTTTTCGCCGATTTATCTTACGTAAATATTTACATAAGATAAATCGGTGAAAAATAGGGAACGCAAATGGCGTCTGCCATAGCCGCCGCCATTTGCGTACGCTCAGTTTCGGGGGAGGGTTAGCCGTGATAGGCTATGTAAAGTCTTATGTAGCCTATCATGGCTGCCTGGCTGTGCACAAATGGCAGCCGCTACAGCGGCCGCCATTTGAGTCCGCAGCAACCCATCCGCGGCTGGAAATCCAGCTGCGGACAGCCCGGAGCCGGCCGTCGAGGATTCCAGGGGGGAAGACCAGATCGCCTCCCCCCCCCCCACATCGAGGATTCCGGTGAGAGGGACGGAGCGCCTCCCCCCCCCCGCTGTGAAAGATTCCGCGAAAAGGTAAGTGACTTTCGTACATCCCTACTCAGCAACCTTGGTCTCCCGGAGAGGGGGTCTGGTGAAGACCAAGGACTCTCGGTAGATAACAGCCACTCCCCCTCCCCAATCCCCAGCCCTCGGCTGCTGTGCATATGAAAATCCAGCTGGACACATGGTCGTAAGAGTTGGAACAGCAGCCTCAGCCAGCCAGGTCTCCGTAATACATGCCAGGTCTGCACCCTCATCCAAGATCATGTCATGGATGAAGGAGGTTTTCTGGGTAACAGACCTGGCATTGCAGAGCATCAAACGAAGGCCAGAAGATGGAGTCATGCCTTCCCCAGCCATCCTCTGGCTAGGCCCGGAGCTGGGGACAGATACTAAACATCTCTCCCTGGTTCCCCTTACGTGGCATGGCCTGCCCCTAGCGCTCCGCCAGCACCTGCCACCCAGCCTCAGTATGTTCTGGCCCCCAACACTCCCCCCACTGCCTCCATCAGGTGGACACATGCCGCTTTGCTTCTGCCTATCAGGCAGGCTACCCACCCCTAAAAACACAACAGACACCCCCCAAAATTTAAAAACAATTTAAAATCCTCTTTAAAAATACTGCCAGGCAGGAGTCCACAGTGGTGATGGTGGTGGTGGCCGCGGCGGCAGCAGGCACAGCAGCAGCAGGCACTCCTCTTCCCCGGTGGTGATGGTGGTGGCTTCTCCTGCAGGCCCTGGCTCTCCCAGGCCACCTCAGCCAGCCAGCTTATGTAGCCCCTCCAGGAAGGGGCAGGTGGAACTGTCAGCACAGCTGGCTCAGTACCTGAGGGCCTGGGCCTGCAGGGACTGGCAGTCCACCATGCAGAAGTCCACAGGGAGGACGAGGACTGGTGTTGGTGATGGCGGCAGGTGCAGCAGCAGCAGGCACACCTCTTCCCCAGTGGTGGTGGTGGCTTCTCCTGCAGGCCCTGGCTCTTTGTTTAAGCACATGCAGCCCCAATTCAGATTGGTAGTGCTTCAGGAGGGGAGTTACACCTTCCCACCCCATTTTTCCCTAAAATTCCACTGCCTGCCCCCTCCATCCCACAGCAAGGGGAAAGAAAAAAGAAAAAAAATCTCATTTGGAGTCAATGGAGGGTTTTTTTTTTTTCTTGTTTTAAAACCCCTGAGGTGGGGGTGGGGGTTCAGGGGACAAATGGGTGGGGGGAATGCATGACATTCCAAACTATACCTCCCAAGACGTGACTGGATATTGTACATGCTCAAAAACTCAAATATATGAAACAAGATTCTGTATTAAAGGATCTGGGCTCACATGGACAAATTTGTTACTTTCGGAGTAAATAAAGAATTCACTCGGGGTAAGTTTGTTCATCACTAGTTATAAGTATACAACTGTCCCTACTTACATCTTGGAAATATGGGAGAACATAGTGTATATATACAGATTACATTTATTTCATCATGAACAAGGCCACACCATCCCATGCCTACATAGAAGCCCACCACCTACATTTATCTCCCTGCCAAATCTTTCAGATCAAGCAAGGCCTGTGTATTGTAAGCAATACACAGGAAAAGGGAATCATTTTTCTAATATGCTGGCTCAGTTCTAGAGTTACAGTGGTAGAACAACAAATTTTCAAAATGAATCAAAATGAAAATACAAATTGGTCATTAGACTATTCTCCTAATCCTGGATTAGCCCTGGAGAAAATAACTGGCTTGGCTATTGCAACATAACTGAGAAGGGAGGAAAAAGCTGACAGAAGTTGATCTTATATTGATGCTTTTAAGGTGAAAGGTTCCCACTACTTGCTTTTGTAAAGGGCAAACCACCATATCTCAGTGTGCTCTCTTTATCTCTTGATCAAGCACTGCAGAATGTCCTTCTGTCTGCTGTGTTTTCAACATAACTTTGTTAGAGTCATAGCCAACTCTAGAGTCAATATTTTGACATATCTTTATGTGTAATGTCAATGTTACGTTCTTCTCAAGGAAATGTAAAGGTTGACCTAGTTCAACCACCAACATTGTACAGTACCCCCAAATTATCAGTCTCTTTATTGTCTTCAGAGATGGAATAAAGCCACCTCTCACAGGAACAAAATAGGGAAATGGCCGATTTCTTTCTCTGCTTGAAGCTCTCACTTTGTTTTACTGCATATTGCATCTACATTAGATCCAACATATTTTATTTGTTCTTCCAGAGTGATTGGTACAAATGAAACCATACAAATTGGGCCATGTAAAATAGCATATAACCAAACATTAAAAAAAAAAAAAACTAATGTGTGTAATTGTGAGTTTATTAGGGTTGCCATTTATGCATTCCAAAAAAAGAGGAATGGTATCACCAAAAGAAGAGGACAAAAAGAACAGCAATTTTGCATAACATTTGCATATGCAAATTTATATGTATAGGCACAAATTTAGAAATGACTATAATTTAAATAGAAATACAAGACACCTCATTGTAGGCGAGAAGACAGGCCGGATGACCTGTGTGCCTGCTTAGGTTGCTGTCCAGGTGCTAACTGTTATGGACAACTTCAGTGTTCTCTTTTGTTTCTCTTTTTTAGTGATGCATTTCCTCTTTTTTCATCAGTGGCCATGCTTGTGTGTTAAGCACCTCACTGCTGCTCTGCTCAAAACTACCTCCTGTCAAAGCTGGGGGTGGGAGGTTTCCTTCAGAAGAATAGCATTAGTGCTCTGTTACCTGTGTTTGTCCATCATGGGTATGTCGGTCATGGGGAATCTTCAATCCATTAGCTTAGTCCGGCCTGTAAAGCTCTCCAACCCAGCCCACAAGGCTGTTTCTCGTGGGAATGCCCCCTTTCTGAAACCACGCCCCCTTCCCTTTGATTAGAACTGGTGCCTTCACGACCCAGTCCTCACAGCAGCAGCTCAGACAGTTCCTGCTCACTGGCTGCTCACCTTCCCCAGTCAGTAGAGTCCCACGTAATGACAATAAGGGGTTCTTTGTGATCCAGGAATACGGATAATTTTCAACCGACACTTCCATGCTGTGGAACTCCCTCTGAAAGGAGGCCTGGTTCGCACTGTCTCTGTTGTCCTTCTGACAGCAGACAAAGGCTGCTTACTTCAAGAAGGCCTTGGGCCTGTAAGTGGGTCTGGTGGGTTGGGTGCTGTTTTTAATATTTGTTCTCTAACTGTTGTGTTTTTATTGCATTTTAATGTATTGTTTTAATCAATTTTAACTGGTTCTATAAGCTGCATTTAGTGCCATTTGGGGGATAGAAAAGCTAGGTAAAAATAAATAAATAACATGCTGTGTCCATGCAAATCCAAATCAGGCCTACTCACCCACTAGATTCCTCGGCCACTACCCAGCAGGGATGGCCAGTAAGTGCACAGGCTCTCTCCCGCTGGATCCTTGACTGCTATTTAACACCCAAGAATTGCATCATGCAATTGCCACACAAGCCCCTTTGGTGCTTAAAAGATTACACTGCTCTGTGGGTTTGGCTACAGGAATGACAAACAACTTAGAAATCAAATGCAAAAACATGTGGTTTTTAAATTATTAATCAAGTTTATGGAGGACAGCTCTGCTAATAGCTATTAGTCATATTCAGAATCTCTGTATTCAGAGATAATCTACTCTTGATTACCAGTTGTTAGGGGGAAACAACAGTGACTAAGGCAGCCATATGTCCTACTTAACAGAGGACAGTCCTCTTTCTCTGTATTTGAAAGCCAGTCCAGTCCAAGGCTGCTTTAAAGATAAAGAATCATAAGGAGGGAGAGCACTAGGGGCCTTGAAGTTGCCCATCAACAGTTTGCACCTGGACAGCAGAAGGAGCAAGTACACAGGTCACCTGGTCAGTCTTAGCAGCTACGGCCACACCTTCTCTGTGGTGGCCCCCACTCTGTGGAACTCCCTCCTTAGGTAACTCTGCCATGCCCCCTCTTTAATGAGCTTCCGCCATACACTGAAAACTTGGTTATTCAGGCAGGCATTTGGGGTAGGTTAGGGTATTTTTAAATAATGTTTTAATGTATAATTTTACTGTTTTAAATTGTACCGTTGTACATCGCCCAGAGTGGCCGGGTGATGGGCCAGATGGTCGATTAAGAAAATAAATAAATAAATAAATAAATAAGTGTGTTGTATTTCTATTTAAATTATAGCTTTAAATTATTTCTATAATTTAAATAGAAATACAATGGAATGTATGTATTAGCATATGCAAAATTTGTGCAAATTTGTTTCCTGTTTTGGCCTCTTTTGGAGTAATTCATTTCCTCCATTTTGGTGATGTGTTAAGTGAACATCCTATCTGTGAGTGACCTCCATCTTGCCCTTGCTTCCATGGTGTGCCTGGCTTGTTATATTGGAACTGAACTAGATGGACCTTTGGTTTGGATTAGATGGAACTTTGGTTTGATTCAGCAAGGCGTTTCTTATGTTCATATATTGTTAACAAAACAGACACTATCAAAGTTGTCACATCAGGCCATTAATGTTATCTGACATATGTTTAAGACGTCTCAAATCAGCTGTAAGTAAACAATCCACCAAGAACTTGCAGCGTCATTCTCTGCAATTGAAGCATGTCTTGGAAGCTATAAATAACACTAATTGCTTCCAAGGAATTTCAAAGTAAAGAGGAAACAACTTCCTTGATTAGCAAAAGAAAAGGGGAAAAAAAACCAGGTACCTGCATTACAAACATATGACGCACGTGCACGCACATGCAGTGGCTTGGCATAGTTTGGGGGCTGATTTTGACCAGGGAAAACAGCAGAGGAGAATGGGCTAAAAAATAAGTATCTCTACTTTTCTTGCATGGAGCAAACAACAGCACCTATGTTTCCATACCCCACCCACAACTCTACCATTCAGGCACAAATTGGCATCCCCTTTTGGCCACATTTCAGTTCTTAAACATCAGAAGATCAATGACAAACCTCCTTTGTAACATGTAGTTGGCCCTTAGACAAAGGGTTTGGAGTACTGGTAAGCAACCGGGTCATGTTCTGACACTGGTACAATCATAGTCTGGTGCTGTGGTTTGGACCTTTAAGGGACAGACTGGATGATACAGTCCCAATCACTCCCCTGTGCATGGCTGGGAGAGCACACTTTCAAGCTAGCTTACAATAAAAATATAAATCAAAAGAAAAATAAAAACAAACCTAACATGAAAACATGTTAGCTGTGAAACAGCGTCATAAAACAACATCATAAAAAACATGTTAACTATAGCTTTAAATGCTTTATTTATTTTATTTATTTATTTATTTATTACATTTATACCCCTCCTTTCCACCAAAAATGGCACTTAAGGCAACTTAACAACAACAAAATCGAGATTAAAACAAGAACTTAATTAAAATATAACAGCAAATCAATTAAAAACACATCTAAAAACACAACAGTAAAAGAAATAAACAGCATCCAGAGAGCTTCGGCTAGTGGGGATATAGAAATGTAATAAATAAAATAAAATAAAATAATAATAATAATAATAATAATAATAATAATAAAAAACAGGTTTTAAAAAAAACAACCCTCCTGCAGCAGACCAGTTTACATGCGAGAGGCCTGCCTGAATGAAATCATCTTTGACAGCTGGCAGATACAACAGAGAGGGGACCAACCTAGCTTCCCTCAGCAGGGAGTTCCGCAGCCTAGAAGCGGCCACCAAGAAGGCGCTCTCTCATGTCCTCACCAAACATACCTCTGGTGGCAGTGGTACTAAGAGAAGGGCCTCCCCTGAAGGTCTTAAAACCAGGGCAGGCTTGTATGGGAGAGGGCAGTATTTCAGGCTGTCTGGTCCCAAGCTGTATGCAGCTTTATAGGCCGTAACCAGCACTTTGAATTGTGCCCCAAAACAGACCAGTAGCCAGTGCCATTGTTGTAACAGTGGAGTCACACATTCCATAAGAGCCAAGCTGTATCAGACCAACATTTGTTCATATGCTAGCCAACCAGCTGCCTGTGGGAAAACCAATAGCACCATCCTGCTTGTGTACCCTAGCAACTGATAGAAGCACATTGACTCTGCCTCCTTGTAACTGGCCCTAGTCAACAGTTTGGCTGCAGCATTACAGTAGTCCAAATGAGATGTAACAAAAGTATAAGTCACTGTGGCTGGATCAGACATCTCCAGGAACAGGCAGAATTGGCACACTAGTCTCAGCTGTGCAAAAGCATTCCTGGCCACCACCAAAACCTGGGCATCCAGGTTCAGGACTGAGTCCAGGAGTCTTCAAACCTGAGTCTTCAAGGGGATTGTAACCCCATCCTGATCTGCCTTTCAACTAACCAGGAGCATCTCTGGTTTGGATTAAGCATCAATTTGTTTTCCCTCATCTATTCCATTACTGACATCAGAATCCGTTCATGATTTAGAACATAAGAAGAGCCATGCTGGATCAGACCAAGGGCACATCTAGTCCAGCATTCTGTTCACACAGTGGCCAACCAGCTGCCTGTGGGAAACCCACAAGTAGGATATGAGTACCATAGCATCCTGCCAATTGTGAGCACCCTCTGGATCATGAACTAGAACAGCTTCTTTGGATTTAAATGGAAAGGATAGGTAGAGTTGGATGTTATCTGCATGGTGACACCAAACCCCAATGCTCCAGAAAACCTCTTCAAGCAGTTTCATGTATATGTTAAATAGCATGGAGGATGAGAAGGAACCCTGAGGGACACCATAGGCCAACGGCCAGGGCATTGAACAGGAGTTGAACAGCATCACCTTCTGAAATTGCCCCTCCAAGAAGAACTGGAGCCACCATAGAATAGTGCATCCAAGTCTCATCCCAGAATGGTCCCTCAGAAAGATACCATGGTTGATGGTATCAAAAGCCACCAAGAGGGACATACTCCCCCTGTCCAGTGCCCGGAGTGAGGCAACCAAGGCAGTCTGTCTCCTTTAACAAGGTCTGAAGCCAGACTCAAATGGATCTAGATAACCCATCTCATCCAGAAACCAATGAAGCTGAGGTAATACTACACAATTCAGCAAGTTACCTAAGAATGCAGTATTGGAGACTAGCTGGAAATTATCCAATATGGTGGGGTTCATAGAGAGTTTTTTAAACAAAGGTCTCACTACTGCCTCTTTTAGTTGGAATCCTCTTTTAGATGGAATCATACCATATTGTAAAAAGCCAACTCTGCCTGTACTCCCTGCAGCTGCTTTTATAAGCCAGGAAGGGCAAGGGTCCAGCACACACATGCTAGGTCTCACTTCTCCAAGGATACTGTCCACATCCTGCTTTAAGCTGCAATCCTATACATACTTGTCTTGCAGTAAGAAAAACTGAACTCAGTGGGACTTATTTTTTAGTAGACTTGCATTAGATTGCACTGTTAAATGTTCTAATGTTATAAATGTTTTTATTGCTGTTTTAAAACCTTGCTGGAGAGGCCTATGAGAGCCCAACCATATATCGCATAATGGGATATGGTTAAAAACAGTTTTATTCAAGAAGGTATGTATAATTTCATCTCCTCATACTGTTTCTGTTAATACTGCCTTTGGGGAGTGGGGGAGGGAGTTGCTAGATTTTATTGTGTTGTTGTTTTTGTTGTTTAGTGCCATGTGTTTATTTTTAAATTTGTTAGCTGCTTTGAGCTTCCAGTCGCAAAGAAAAGCAAAGTGCAAGTTCTGTCAATACATAGATAGGGCAACTTGCCCAGATTAATTGAAATCTCTATAGCGTTGTCTTTTTCAGGGGTTAAGTTCTATCCATTGTGTACTGCCAGCACAAATGCCAGATTCTGGATCATGTTTGGTCTTGTTTAGTTAGCAATGGCAGAGAGTTCTTTTCGCAAGTTGGCTGGAGTCACCTTGGCTCTCAATGTCGAGAGCAGCTTGCTGCACGCAAAGGTTAGCGTGTGCTCTAGGCGTGCCTAAACAGCATTGTCTCACAACTGTAACTTTTTGTGATAACACGCTATGCCACTTATTTTGCTAGCCCCGTGGACAAATACTTGATTGCATAGGTTCCCATGGGATAGCTGATGTGTGTGCAAGATAAGCGTTTTCTGACATTCAAAGGTATGTTCATTCCACCCTATCCCAATCACACATGTTTGTATATCTCAAATTTCAATCTTTGTCATTTTGTGCTGTCTGTTTTATGGGCTCAACACCAGAGCTTGCATTTTCATTTCATCTGGTAGTCATACTGTTTAGCAAAGTGACATTTTTCAACAATGTACATGACATTTTCTTTCCACAGCATGAGTGAGCCAGCCCAGATCCAAAAGATTTATACCCTCTTTTCCAATATATTTTTGTTGACTTAATATTACAGTCCAAATCTAGCTAGAATCTGTATCTAAACTGAAATGTTTTCAATAGAACTGATACATACTCACTATTATGTCACTGAATGAAATTAGGACACACTTTTATACTCGTAACTAGGGGTGGATGAGAAAAATTTGTTTTGTCTGAATTTTTATGCCAATTTACCAAATTCACACTTACCAAACCAATGAGTGAACTGGAACACAGCCGCTCACTGAAATTTCCACTTTCTTGAATTTAGCACTACAGTTTTCCACTCCAAAAAAATATGCACATCAGGGAAAAGTGTGCACAAACATGTGCACAATGGTGAAAATAATGCACAGAATCATATTATGATAGGTAAAACACATTGCAAAAGGTGTACATTAGCTAAAAGTGCAAACAAAAATGTATACATTTGGAAAATGTGCACACAAAAATATGTACATTAGCAGAGGTGTGCATGAAAATGCATCTGAATTAACCCACGATTGCCACCTTTACATGTGAATTGGGTCACTGAGTTAGATGGGCCAATGATCTGACTCAGTATAAGGTTCCTAAAAGCTGCCTTATAGGAGGTCAGACTGTTTGTCCATCTAGCCCAGTATTGTCTACTCTGGCAGCAGGTCTTTCATATCAACTCCTATGTGGTCCTTTTACCTAGAGATGCCAGAGATTAACTCTGGGAGTTTCTGTGTGGACAGCATGGTCCCACCCACTCAGCTATAGTCCCACTCAAAGTAAAATAACACTTCCTTTGAGAAAAAGGTCATAGGATGCCTCTATCAATGTTACATATTAGCAGCAGGAGGAAATATATGTAACCCCCAACCAGCAAGATACCACTGCAAGTACATAGATGTTGGCTTTACAGTTTTCCACATCAAAACAAACAAATCAAGAAAACCAGGGAACATAGTAAAATGTTAATAAAGAATTAAGAGATTACAAATCTAAGTGGAAAAAACATATACTTGGTAAAGGAATGTTTATATACATTTAAATTTTAGTGAATGAATTCTCACTAGGCCTGAGTCCAAAAATTGTCTCTTTTTGCACAGATAAATGACCCACAGTATGGTGGGGGGTGTGTGTGTGTGTGTGTATATATACATACACACACACACACACACACACACACTCATTCTAGAAAACCTCCATCTACAGTGTGCCATTGAGATATATAAATTATCTCAATGTGTTATCTTCCCTCAATGACATCATAAAATTATTAAGGAACTGGAATTACTCCCTGCAAAAGAACAAGTAAGAAACTGCACTCAAATATTTGTGCCATCATTTAACAATAATTAACTGTCTCATATAGTTTGTCTGATAGGGCTAAAAATATACGTCAAGTGAGAGGATCTGTCGTATATCAGATGTCAGAACTCAGGCTTTTGAAAAAATTCTGAAACAGTTTGCAAGATACCAATAGTGCAACTGATGAAGAAATAACAGCTGATAAAGTAAACAGTGGAGCTGCTTAGAGATTAGGAGAGTATGAAAAAGATGTTGACATTTGGGTGAAAAACATACTGCTGATGCAATTCCCTGCACAAGAAAATTAACCACATTTCCCTTGTTGACAACAGGAGCAGGGATGGTTCCAGGGTTTGGGGTCCCTCCTTAGGATGCTGTCCTGGGAGCCCCTCCTATGTGGGCATATGGGTGGGTGGGCCTCATCTTTATTTTCCTGAAATGCAATATGCTGTGTGTCGACACAGCCTTTCGTTTGCTTGCTTGCAAGCAAAACCCACTCACCAGAACCAAATTGCATTTCAGGAAAATAAAAATGCCCAGAGCAGAGTGCTCAGACAACAGTGGACCCCCATGCAGACCACACTGGCCGGAGAAGATGGGAGTTGTAGTCTAACATATTTGAAAAGCAACTGGATGAGGAACACTGCTATAGTCCCTTCTGAGGAGATTTTGAGACAGGCATGGACAGCTCAGTCTATTTCCATTCTGTGTCAGTTTTCTATATGTTTATTCAAAAGTCCATTCCATTCTGCTTCTGCATCAATCTCTGAATTTTGGGGGATGGGGGGAAATTTGCATTTAAAGCTAATCTATCCCCCCCCCCTAAAATATGTGATTTTGTATAGATTTTCTCTTTTAATGTTCTTACCCCTTTAAATGGAAACCTTTAATAGGCTGGAGTGGAGTAAGGAGTTTTGCTCTTACCCATGAGTTTTTGTGCCTAGAGCTATCTGGGAGGTGTCTCCATGGTCAATTTTCTGCAAGCTGGCTCCATTTCAAGGTCATTCAGGGCACATGACGTCATGGCCATCCCGCAGCCACCCTGGAGCTTTTCACAGAAAAACCAGATTTCCTGAGACTACTTTAAGTCCAGTTCTTTTCCTTAAGTCAGGTTCTCCATGCTTCTGTTGTTGTGCGCCCCAACCTCCGCATTTACATTGGGTATGCTAGCCCTGCCCAAGGGTGTGCCTTTCACTGTGATCCCGGTCAAGGGGTGTTCTCCATCCCTGTGTTTCCCAGTACAAACCTAAGTGCATCTACTCAGAAGTAACTCCCATTGTGGTCAATGAGGCTTGTTCCCTAAGTATCGATGCTGCATTTCTTTACTGTTGGCTTTGTTGCTGTAAGGAAGTAATTAAGGTGAGGTGTCAATTTTTCGCATAATGGGAGCGTCAGGGGAAGGAAAAGGCTGTCTTTTCTTGGGAAACGCTACAGCAATGCTGAATTTCTTTGATGTTTGCTTTGTTGCTGAAAGGAAGTAATTAATGTGGGGGGGATGATTTTTGCCGAGACCATAGCACAGGACGAAACCTCCCTGGATTTTATCAATTAACAAAGGATGTGCAGCTGCGTTTCTTTACTGTTTGCTTTGTTGTTGTAAGGAAGCAATAAATGCGAGGCTTCGATCTTCGCATAATGGGAGCGTCAGGGGAAGGAGAAGGCTGCCTTTGCTTCTCCAGGAAGTGCTATAATGATGCTGTGTTTCATTAATGTTTGCTTTGTTTCAGTAAGGAAGTAATAAATGCATTCACCAGGACTCAGCCTCCAAAGCAATGGCTCCCTCACGCCTGCTCGAAAGCCAAGGCATCTCTGGGGTATGTGCAATGTTAGCTTGAGAGAGAGAGACAGAGAGAGACAGAGAAACAGAGAGAGCCCCTCTAAGGATGAGCAGAGTACATTTCCCACACTTCTAGACTTAGAAAAAGGGGCTTGCAGGGCAGGGCAGGGCAGGGCAGGGCAGGGCAGGGCAGGTTACTTTGGAGATCCTGGAGCCTGGCACCTGTCCCTGTAGAAAGACAGCACTTGAGCTACTTCCAGAGAAGGTGTTTTGGTGATGACCTGCAAACACACTTACAAAGACCTCCCATAGTACACGGTGAATCTGTAGTGAGGATTTGCCTGGTTGGTGTACTTAGAAGAGGTGCCCTTTCAAGAATGGTTGAGCAGAAGCTGCTTCTGCAGTGGGACTCCATCTCTGCCCGTCCCTTCCTCAGACTGCCTCTGAAGGCACACCTGCCCTCTGAGCATGACGGTCTCTGCCTTTTCATTCTCTCTGGTTTTCAGGGTGGAATTTGCCTGCTCCAAAAGGTCACACACACGCACACGTGTTTCTCTCTCTCTCTGCTGCCTTTTAGGAGGGATAGCCTCCTTCCAACTCCGGGGGCTTTCAAGGAGCCAAGTCTGGTCTAGCTCAGAGAGTTACATCTCTGCTCCCTGGCTGAGGTCAGTGCAGGGGCAGGATGGGGAGCTCTACATCCTCCTCCTCCTCACCTGCACTGCCCGTACCTGGGTGAGGCAGTTTTGCTTTTTTTAGGCACGGGTTCCCCCTGGCAGAGTGGTAGGCGGCAGTATTGCAAAACTCTCCTCACAACCTGAGTTCAATCCCAGCGGAAGCTGGGTCCCAGGTAGCCGGCTCGGGTCGACTCAGCCCTCCATCCTTCCGAGGTTGGTAAAATGAGTACCCAGCTTTCTGAGGGAAAGGTAGTCACAACTGGGGAAGGCAATGGCAAACCACCCCGCTATAGTCTGCCATGAAAACGCCAGCGAAAGTGGCGTCCCTCTAGGAGTCAGCAATGACTCGGTGCTTGCACAGGAGGAACCTTTCCTTTCCTTTTTCCCCCTCGGTGTGAATGAAGCATTCATCCCTACTTTCGCTTCAGGATCAAAAAGCCTTTAAGAGATGCCAGCCTTAGTTTCTCCCAGCCCAACTGGGGCAACTGTCGATGTCTCTAGCATCACGGCTACAGTCAGAAACTCCAAATGTTTGTGCTGATTTATACTTAAGCTGCCTCTTTGTTACTCTCAAAATTCCAGAGGTCTTTCAAGTCCCTCCTCTTGCTTTCACTATCCAGATGTTGCTAACTACCCTCAGCACACTTACCTCGAAGCAAGTCCCATTGAAAGCTAAGGGGCTTACTTCTGAGCAAACATGGTTAAGCACCAGGATCTTAACGTGCAAAAATGCATTTTAATATAACATCATTTTAAAAGTTTTACAGCCTGCATTTTCATTCGGAAGTAAGTCCTACTAAGTTCAATGGAAAGCTTCAATCCTTTGCATAATGGGAGCTTCAGGGGAAGGAGAAAGGGGTTAGAGCCTGGACGGGGTGGAGGGAGCCTCTCATTGTTTGAGCAGCCCCTGCCAGTTCTGATGATGATCACTCCAATCCCCCCACCCGGAAGTATGTTCTGTGAAGTGACTTATACTGGTACGGTGCACTGGTTCGTGGAGCCCTGTGGGGACCAAAGCTGATTCCTAAAAAATATCCAGGTAATCCTCCATTCACTTCTTCTTCCAGGGTCATGGAGATCCCCCCCCCTTGCCGGTTACTGAGAGGAAGCTAGAAAGTTGTCCTTCTTCCCTTCAAGAATACTGCAGGACTAGATTCCACATGTCTGGATTTAGAATAAATAACACGGTGGTGGTGCTGGCAACTGCTGATTATTAAAAAAAGGAAATGCCTTTCCATCTGTTCTAGATTGGAGTGCACCCTCCATTTGCCACATCCATCTTTCTGGCTTTGGCCCTTGACCTCTGCATTTTGAGCAAAGGTCTGAACTTGTGGAGTCTCCCCCATGCAATCAGGAGTCCCCACTGCGCAGGGCTCTCTATCTACAGCATGGGGCTCTCTATCGCGTGCAAGGATCCTCCATGACCATGAATACAGCCAGCTCTCCCTTCAGACCTTCACTCAACATGTGGAGACTGGAACGAGCGGAGCCAGGAGGAGAGGTGCATTGTCAGAGGTGGAGCCAGTGGTGTGGCACCATCCCCTTTAACCACACATGAGGGGGGCTATGGTTGACTGTATGGCTGGTACACACATTCTGGCAACCCCATGAAGACTGCTTTAAATTGTTCCATGTAACAGCTCTCTCCATACAGCAAGCTATGCAGCAGTTCGTTACATGGACTCAGCTAATTTCTCTACATGGCCTTAAATAGCAAGAAAAACAACTGAAGTGGCATGGGGAAAAATCAGCCTGTCCACATGGTGAGCCACCACACATGAAAAGCTTAATGTGTTGAGAGAGCAGCCATATGAAGCATTTCAAAGAAGCCTCAATGTGGTGCCCTAGAGGTGTATAAGAAACCCTTGTATAATGCCTCAAGGCTGTTGATATAGTAAATACTTATGGAAGTGAAACTTTCAAGTGAGAAATTTGGCCCAAATGTATGTGTGTGGGAGGAGGGAAATATTAGGGGTTCTGGCAGGGACATCCCCACCTACACAAATGAGGAATCCACTGGCTCAAATCAATATTTCAAATTCAGCTTACACAAAGCAAATCCACTGGCTCAAATGTAGAAAGGAACTATGATGACACACCAAGAGACATGATGTACTACTGAATATTTATTTAAAACTAAAGGTGCTGCACATTGCTGGGTGTCAAAGGTCGGCATAGTCAGCGCATGCCAAGGCCCAGGGCCTAGCAGAGGGCCTCCGGCTGACCCAAGATGCTGGACTGAAGTCCCATTTTCCAGTGAAAGAAATGCCTGTTGGCACCAAAAGGAACAGAATGCAGCAGCGTGTGACTCTTCCATCGGACAATGGGAGCTCCCCTCCAAGAAATTATTGCAGGGGCTCTGGGGTAAGCTCCCATCTCCTGATGAAAGGGTCACCTGAATGCTGCAGAACAACTCTCTGGTGGTGCTCCAGTCCCTCCACCAGAGCCCTGATGGGGAAAGGAGAGTGGGAGGGAGCTATTATGCAGTGGGCCCACAGACACCCAATGCCTGAGGACCCACAAAAACGCGCAACTAGTCCTGGTGCTTCAGACAGCACAAAAGTGATGTGTTCCCTACTCAGACAGCTTCCAGTCTACAACACATGGGCAAAATAGGGGTGAGAAAGAGGTCAGGGACTGATGCGTGAGAAGTGTGGTTTGGGTAGAAGAAAGTCAGATTGCTGTGTAGGCTACCATGACCCAGGAAGGAGGGCTCAAAAAAGGCCTTGCTAAACAAGCATGTTCTGGGTGTATTACATTGACTTAGATATGTAAAGGGCCTCATACTCCCAAAGGAATCTGCCTGAATGTAGATGCCATTTTTGGAGGTCCTTCTCTAGGTCCCCCCACATTTGGAGGTGACACAGGAGTAGGGCCTTCTGGTGGTGACCTTTTATCTGTGGAACCCTCTCCCTAGAGAGGCTCACGTGGCATCAGTGGGGTAGTGGTGTCGGAGCTTGCAGCTTGCTTTTGATTAGGAGGCATCTGCCACTCCCCTCAGACTTTCCTGTTCCCTCTGAGCTTAGATGCAAGCCTCACAGTAGCTGGGGGGGAATGGATTTTCCCAGCAAAATATACTGTTACCAGCTATCCTTGTCGTAATTCAAAGTATTTGGGGGGTGACCTAGTCTTGAATCGGCAGTTAAGATCCATTAGCTTTATGGAAGATCTTCTCCCGCTGGAGATGAAAAGTGACAGAACTAGTTGGTTGATATGGATTAACATCCCTGCCTGCATTTTTGGGACACTCCTTGGGAGGCGGGGGGGGGAGGCTATGGAGATTGAGCACCTACATTTCAAAATGTGCCACTACACATCTGCCTTGCACCAAATCCTTTGTCTTTTATAAAGACTTTTGGGGGTTTGCTCATGCCTTTTAATCTGTTTTAGATCTGTGTAACGCTGCTGTTCTTTTTACCCTGCCATTCTTTACATTTGTCAAGCTGTTATATATTGGAAGCCAATCTAGAAGTTTCATTTTAAACAGAAAGGCAGGACATTACATCTTTTTAATTAACCACCTAACTAGTTGGAAGAGTAGATGTTGATCTACTGGTTGATCTCTGAGCAATTTGCAGTAGATTGCGCAACAGTTAAAAAAAACTGCAAGTAAAAGTGCAAATTAAAACACAAAAAATCTCTGCCATGTTTGAAGCTTGTAGTAATCACTTCTCCTCAGCCTCAGTGTTCTTTGCTTGTAAAATCAGTTATTTGCCTTTGATCAGCCTTTTGAGCAGCTCTGCTGTCCAGTTTTAGAGTTTGGTTTTAGAATCCCTGGTCTGTAGCAACTAGATGTTGATTTGTACTTGTCTGTTCAGGCTCATGTGTGCAGGCGTAGGTGTGAGCATACGCGCATGCACACAGTACTTAATTGACTCCACCCGAGTCACTATTTTGCATCTGGCTCCTCTCCCCTCAGCCACTAATTTGCATTTGTCCCTCATTAGTAGACATCTGGGTTCTAGTAACAAAAGAAGGAAAAGTAGATCCCACAAACCTGTGGTGATCATTAGTAGACCTCTGGGTTCTAGTAACAAAAAAAGAAAAGCAGATCCCGCAAACCTGTGGTGCCCACTATTAATCGCCCATCTGGCTGGTCACCCAGCCACTCTGGGCGATGTACAACATACAATAAAAACAGTTTAAAACAATAAAATTCTACAATAAAAACATTTTCTAAAATACCCTAACCCACCCCAAATACCTGCCTGAACAACAACATTTTTAATGCATGACTGAAGCTCATTAAAGAGGGGGCATGGCGGAGTTCCCTAGGGAGGGAGTTCCACAGAGTGGGGGCCACCACAGAAAAGGCCCTCTCCCTCGTCCCCACCAGTCTAGCTGTCCTAGCTGATGGGACAGAGAGAAGGCCATCCGAGGCTGATCTTGTTAAGCGGCCTGTCTGGTGCTGCTGGAGGTGCTCCTTAAGATAGGCTGGGCCGGAACCATATAGGGTTTTAAAGGTCAAAACCAACACCTTGAATTTGGCCCGGAAAACAACTGGTAACCAGTGCGACTCCTTCAGCACTGGAGTGATGTGATCTCGCCAGTGGCTGCCTTTAATCAGGTGAGCTGCCGCGTTCTGTACCAGCTGCAGTTTCCGAACCGTCTTCAAGGGTAACCCCACCTAGAGCGCATTACAGTAGTCTAAACGAGAGGAGACCAGGGCATGTACTACGGATGGGAGCAGATGGTCGGGAAGGAAGGGGCGCAGCCGCCGTATCAGATGGAGTTGATACAGCGCTGTCCGGCTCACAGCCGACACCTGAGCCTCCATGGACAGCTGGGAGTCCAAAATGACCCCCAGGCTGCAGACCTGGTCTTTCAAGGGTAGCCATACCCCATTCAACACCAGGTCAACATCCCCCAGCCTCCTCTTGTCTCCCACCAAAAGTACCTCGGTCTTGTCAGGGTTCAGCTTCAGCCTATTCCTCCCCATCCAGCCACTCACCGTCTCCAGACATTTGGACAGGGATTCTACGGCCAACCTTGGTGAAGATTTAAACGAGAGGTAGAGCTGTGTGTCATCCGCATATTGATGACACTGCACCCCAAACCTCCTGATGATAGCCCCCAGCGGCTTCACATAGATGTTAAATAGCATCGGGGAGAGGATGGAACCCTGTGGCACCCCAAAAGTAAGTGGCCACAGGTCCGAAACCTCCTCTCCCAGTGCTACCCTCTGGTACCTGCCGGAGAGGAAGGACCAGAACCACCGCAATATGGTGTCCCCAATGCCCAACCCCTCCAGGCGGTCCAGGAGGATACCGTGGTCAACGGTATCGAAAGCCGCTGAGAGGTCGAGGAGAACAAGGAAGGAGCATTCACCCCTATCCAGAGCCTTCCTCATATCATCTGCCAAGGCGACCAAGGCTGTTTCTGTCCCATGCCCAGGCCTGAAGCCCGACTGAAATGGGTCTAGATAATCATGTGTGATTATCACTCCTTCTTGCAGGAGACACTTTAGACCAGTGTCTGGTTAAAAAATATCTGAAAGAAAATGACATGGAAAAATGCCACATTTACAGTGGTGAGAAGTAAACCACGGGGTCCTCAAAGGCTCTCTCTTAGGATTGGTGCTATTCAGTGTTCACAAATTAGCAAGTGTGCAACAACCAAGGGCAGGATCAAGAAGCAAGGCAGAAGACAAACCAGAAGTCATGCTTGAGGAGCAAGCCAGAAGTCAGGACATAACAGCAACCAAACATATCTGAGCTCAGGGAGACCTTGCTCAAGCAAGGGTTAACTGGGACAAAAAGCCCATATTTTTTTTTGAAAAAGCCCACAATATAGCCTTCGTGTCCAGTAGGATCCAATGCCAGCCTAGATGGGGTCAGGTGGGGGGGTCAGTCCAAGGTCTAAGGATACTAAGCTGCCTAGGCAGATGCTACAGCACACAATGAACAGTAAGTTCATTGGCTTACCACATAGAGCAGCTGCACACAGATGCTAAGGTTCTCAGTTTGAGCCCTGCCAGTTCCTGCCAGTGGGGATAGCATCTGTTTTCTTTTTTTCGTCCAGACTGCGAATCTGGACAGGGGATCAATCTCTTTTAAGGTACCATTTTCTGTTACCTACTCTTGAGAGAGGATGAGATATAAATGTGTATAACTGATATAATTCTGCTCTTCTTTTTCAAGGCTCCTTCCCTTTAAAAGAATCTATTTCTTTTTTTCGTGCTACAAATGCCAGCAATGCAATTACATAAAAAAGGAAATGTTAAGTCCATGGCTGTGTTTCCACCAGTGATTTACTCAACCTGCCTGCGCCATGGGGTCTCTGTGGTTCCATGACGTCGTGGCCATTCAGCTCCAGTGTCGCATTGTATCACTGAAAAACCGCTTCTTCTGAGACTGCTTATAGTCCAACTTTTCCCAGTTATGGCAGCTCTATTACTGACCTGCTTCCATAATTGCACTGGGTTCGCTGTCTTAGCCCTGCCCTTGGGGTGTGTAGCCAGGCCTTTGTGGGTGTGTCGCTCTGACCTCAGTGACTCAACCTTTTCCCTCCCTGTTTTCCAGAAGTTTCATTGCTGTTTTGGAGCAGGATGCCAAGGGAGATGTCAGGGTGGACACTGAGCTCATAGAATCCCAGAGTAGTTCTGATTCTGAGGAAGAGCAGTCGCTCCTGGGAGAGGAGCGCGCTCCTCTTTCCCAGGACCAACAGCTGACGGAGATTCCTCCCACCAGCATTCCTAGTTTAGTTAGCAGTCCAGGGAGTGACCAAGCACAGATAGCAGACTTGGTGGATGCGCGATGCAGACGCAGAGAGCGGCGCCAGATGGAGGGCGCGGAAAGGAGGCGAAGTGCCAGGTTGGCGCGCAAACAACGGCTGCGCCCAGAGGCTCCAAGGGAAAAGGGGAGGGACTCTCCCTAGTCCTTAAGTTCAGGAGTCTGCCAGTAATTCCCTTTCAAACGGGGACCAACTGTTCCAACTTAGGGCATAGGTACTGTGCTGCTCAGATCTAGTTGCAAACGGTATAGTTGTTAAGTTGTAAAAGAAGAATAAAGCTTTGAAAGGAATCCCTTTGTCTGTGTCTGGACTTAGCTACTGGATTAGACTGAGAGAGCCCTCCAAGGAGCCCTTGACAGGAGCAACTTTTAAAACTTCATTGAAAATAAGCACTAGAACACAGCCCATGACCCCAGTCAAGGGGTGTTTTCTCCCATTGTGCTGAATGGGGCTTGCCCTCTCAATGACCACAGAAATGACAGAGAAGCCCCTCAAGTGGCATGGCTCATATCAAAGCCCGCAGTTCTTGAAATGCGTTTAAGTGCGATCTCGAGGCTTCGGTCCATTGCCTTAGGACGTCCTTCACAGCTTCCAAATAGAGATCCTGTGCATTAAAATGGGGGCTGGTTTCGCTCTCTTTCCCACAACTAACCCATTAGTGTCTCCTCAGAAGTAACTCCCATTGCTGTGGATGAGGCTGAGATTTCCCCTCAATTGAAATGGCACAGGTTAAAGCCCAATTGCTTAAATGTGTTTAAGTGACCAAGGCTCTAATGAATTGGCTTCATTATAACTATCCTGCAGGTTACAATGGGGGCTGGATTCTGTCTTTGTCTTTACTACTCTCTTTCCCACAACAAACCCATTAGTGTTTCCTCAGAAGTAACTCCCATTGTGCTGAATGAGGCTTGCCTTTGAATGCCTACATCAGAACTTACAGAGATTCCCTCTCAATTGAAATGGCACACTTTTAAGCCCAATTCCTTCAATGCATTTAAGCAAGATCTCAAGGCTTCAGTCCATTGCCTTAGGATGTAACTCCTTCACAGCTTCCAAATAGAGATCCTGTACATTAAAATGGGGGTGGTGGTTTTGCTCTCTTTCCCACAACAAACCCATTACTGTCTTGTCAGAAGTAACTCCCATTATGTTCAATGAGGTCCTCTGGGTTAAAATGGGAGCTAGTTTCCCTCTTTGTACTCTCTCCCCACCCTTTCCCAGCACAAGCATATGTGTGTCTACGCAGAAGTAACTCCCATTGTGCTTAATGAGGCTTCCTCCTGAAATGCAGGTGCACCTGAACTTTCAGGGGAAAGGAAAAAGGTAGGGAGAAGGGGAAAGCCTTTTTAAAAATCCCATACTCCTCCATTAGCTTCTCCTTCTGTTGTCCTGGAAACATGGCCAAAGAGGCAGGAACACTGAAGTTGTGTGAAGGAGAGGGAGAGATGATCCTGGACAGAACAGTCAGGCAGAGATGAAAAGATGCACACATAAGCACCCATTTTAGGGGCAAGAAAGAACGTTTAAAGGGGTGTGGGATGCTCCAGATATGGCGCTTTGATTTTTCTCCATTTCATTAATGCACAATTGTGCTTTAAATCCCTGTTTCAGGGGCAACAAGGAAGGTTTAAAGGGGGGGATGCTGCTCCAGACACAGTGCTTTGATTTTTCACTCCTTCTCTAAAGCAAAACAAAAGGGCTGGGAAGGCAAGGAGGAGACTGGCCAGAGCAGGAAACTTCAGAGGGGGCGAGGGAGGGGGGAATCGGAAAGAGGAGGAGGAGGAGGGAAAACAGACCAGGTAAGCAGATCCAACCCACTCCAAAAAGGCTCCACGCAGCCATCAAGAGAATAACGCAACTAGGGCTCCGTGGAAACAGTGCAGCCCGTCAGGGTACAACAATGCTAGACCAGGTCCTTTCGGGACATGGAAACATGCGAGAGAGAAAATGCACTTGGAGAAACAGCACAACAAAGTTGGAAAAGAAGGGAAGGCGATAGTGTGGAAACACACACCCTATCTCATTGACTTAAATAGAACTGCTTACACTCACTCACATCTATGAGAATCCAGGGGAAACACTAAGGTTTCACAGGTGTCACTGAGGGCAATATTTACTTTCCCTAATTTGCTATGACTCATGAACTGGAAAGAACCTACTTTAACTTATTAAGCTTCAATGAATCAGGAAAACTTGTGGTTAAAACACAAGGAGATATGTTCAAACAACTCCAAGACATCACTGTTGAGTTTTTCTACAGAGTTGAAAACCCTACTTTTAGGGTTGTCTTATTAATATAAGATTCATCCGCTAAAGCCTATTTAGGGTCTACTCAATGGTGGTGATGGCAACAACAAAAACTAGTTCTCCACCACCATCACATCTGCTCAGTGTCATCCAGCAGAACTATTCCAAGTGGTGATGGAAGTTTTATACCTTGGCACATGGGAGGAGGTAACAGAACAGAGACCTTCGAGTCTCACTGTGACCACTTTCCTTATCTGACTCATGAAACACATTGACCAATGCAGGTGAAGCTCTACCTTTGCTCTGTCCTGAGGTTTTGAACTTCCTTATAGAGTATTCGCAATAGCATGACTTACAGTTAGGGATGTCAGAGAATTCCACGATGGATCTCGGTGAGGTCGAATGCCAGTGCATTCGGCCCCCCGAAATCCATCGCGGAACGAAGCCCCCGCCCCCCTAACCCACGAAAGGCACGCGGGATGAAGTCCCCACCGCCCCCACCCCACGAAAGGCACGCGAAATGGAGCACTTACCTGCTCCCGTCTGCGCTTCTTTGCGAATGGCGGCCGTCCTGCAGCTGCCATTCGCTTCCTCCTCTTCATAGCCATGATAGGCTACGTAAATACTTACGTAGCCTATCACGGCTAATGCAGGGACGCCATTTGTGTCCCTGTGAGGCCGTGATAGGCTACGTAAGTATTTACATTGCCTATCATAGCGGGGGGGGGACCCAGCGTACGCAAATGGCGGCGGCTACCACCATTTGCGTACGCTGGGGTTTTTCCCCCTGCCCTGATAGGCTACGTAAATACTTACGTAGCCTATCACGGCTCAATACAGGGACGCAAATGGCAGCGGCTATGACAGCCGCCATTTGCGTCCCTGCAGGGCTGCCCAGCGGCCAGATGTCTGGCTGCTGGCAGCCGGAGCTGGCCGGCAGCTCCACAGCTTGGCCGCAGAGTGGAGCCGGCCGGGCAGGATTCTGGGGGGAGGGGCAGAGCGCCTGTCCCCCACTGTGGATTGCCCTGCGCGGAGCCAGGTAGGTGTTTCGTACATCTCTACTTACAGTGTTGCACAAGTGCAATGCCTTCATACCCAATCCTTTCTGTGATTCTCCTTCACAAGAGGGAATAAAGACACAAGAAGGAATTTTTAGGGTGCAATCCTATGCACGTTTAGACAAAAAGAATCCTACAACTCCCAGCATCACATGTCTAAACATGCATCGGATTGAGCCCTTTACAAACTGTCCATGGTTCCCTTAATTTTGTTTTTTTAAGGCAAGCAATTGTTGTTGTTGTTGTTCAGTCGTTCAGTCGTGTCCGACTCTTCGTGACCCCATGGACCATAGCACGCCAGGCCTTCCTGTCCTGCGCTCTCTCCCGGAGTGTGCTCAAGTTCATATTCATTGCATCCGTGATGCTATCTAGCCATCTCATCCTCTGCCGTCCCCTTCTCCTTTTGCCTTCAGTCTTTCCCAGCATCAGGGTCTTTTCCAGGGAGTTTTCTCTTCGCATTAGGTGGCCAAAATATTGGAGCTTCAGCTTCAGTATCTGTCCTTCCAATGAGCACTCACAAACTTATTTTCTGATTCACCTGTATAGCAACATGTTATGAGGCCACAAGAGTTAATAATACATCTTTTGCTTCTGTTCTCCATTGCATTTCCTTTAAGAGAGCAACAAGTGAAAATACCTCAAGGCCTTGATAAACTGAGAGGTTGGGTTTGCAGTACATATAATTTTCATGTGAGTCATCTGAAGTGATCGATGCAGAAAATCTAGGCAAGGCAAATTGTTCATGCAAATTACATGATGGTTGGGTTACAGAGTTCATTTATGCCAAAGCAGGTAGATAAAAGTCATAGTGAGAGAGAAAAGCAGGGTAAAATATCATATGCACACTCCAATTCTCAGAGTCATGAAAAGTTCCAGGGAAGTAGCACTTACCCAGGTTTTGTATCATTTAGAAAACTTATTGGCATTTTGTAATATTTGGTTGATTTACAAAGATGCAGGTTGAGCATAGGTGGAGGCATCGCTTAAACACTCTAAGGAAAGGTTCCTCCTGTGCAAGCACCGGGTCATTACTGACCCCTAGAGGGACGCCACTTGCACTGGCGTTTACGTGGCAGACTATAGCAGGGTGGTTTGCCATTGCCTTCCCCAGTCGTGACT
Source organism: Heloderma suspectum (assembly GCF_057233095.1). NCBI lineage: Eukaryota > Metazoa > Chordata > Lepidosauria > Squamata > Helodermatidae > Heloderma > Heloderma suspectum. The sequence continues at coordinate 51,773,436 of NC_139460.1, read as the reverse complement.
ACCTTTCCCCCCAGCAAGCTGGGTACTCATTTTACTGACCTCGGAAGGATGGAGGGCTGAGTCGACCTGACCTGGTAACCAGCTTCCGCTGGGATCGAACTCGGGTCGTGGGGAGAGTTTTGGTTGCAGTACTGCTGCCTACCACTCTGCACCACATGACAAATAACCAAAATCCACTACTCTCACATCTGAACTCCATGGAGACAGCCAATCTCCCAAAATGCCTCATAGCCTAAAAAGCAGCTCTTTCATTGTATCCGAGGGCTCTTGCAGATGGAGGGCTGATAGAACCACCAGTCATCACTCTTTTGCTGTAAACTGCAAGCAGAATTGCCACGGACTGGCCACACTGTCAGGGGAAATTGCCACTACCTCCTGTCCACACCAGTGGACGGTGAATGACAGGATGTAGCCAAAGCTCTCCCCTCCTTTCGCTGTTCCCTCCTGCCATATTCTTTGTGAGGACTGTTTTTATTGTTGTTTCTTCCCCAGAAGTGTGCAGTTCTGGAAGTTCAAAGGTCCACAGCTGCACTTTTACTCCTGTGTGAGCATGTGGCCCCGATTCTAGAACTATGGCATTCTAGGAAGGGAGGGTTAAATTCTTTCCCCCACATGTTTTTCCCTTGCAGTTCCACACACCCCTCGTGAGGGGGGTGGGATAGAAAAAGAAAAAAAATCCTCAATGGGGGCTTCCCCCTGCCCCCTGGGCAGGTGGAATTTTAGAGGGGAAAGGGGATGAGGGGAAAAGTTTAACCCTCCCCTCCTGGAACACCATGGACCTGATCTGAATCAGGGCCATGTGATTACACATGACAAGTGCAGCAGTGAACCTTTGAAATTCCAGAATTGTACACTTCTGGGTAAGAAACAAACAAAAAGACACCTCTGCACAAATATTACTTCTCTGCACTAATGGTTGCCTCATGCACCCCCTTTGTTTGTTTATTTTGAAACAGGAGCCCAGTGTATGTATGTGTGTTGGCGGAGAGGGATAAAGCAAGGAACTCTTCACTGCAGAAGCAGCAGCAGCAGAGAAGGTACTTCCTGGGTGAGGGAGAAACACAGCTGTTTGACCAGTTTGAAGCACTGTTGCCCCCAGCAACATCCCATTACAGTCACCCACATAACACCACAAGCTCCTGAAATCAGGCAGCCCCACCACTGATTTTTTGCAGATCATGGTATGCCAGAAAAAAATTAATAGATTTTCCCTGGAGCGCAAAAATACATGACAACTGCAGGGGAAACACAGACATGGGATGACTACAGGACACTGGTGGCATTGTGAAGACAGCCCAAAAAATCCCACAAGCAAAGCAAGCCAATAGTACATTAAAAGCACCATCTGCAAGAGCCCTCAGGCTGCCTCAAATTGCAGCCTGTACTTTTTATCCATTTCTTGACATAATCCTTGGCCATGGGATGGGAAAGACAAGCCACCTTCCAGAACAGTCTCTGACAACTTCCTACTAATTCAGGAAGACAGTCTAACAAGTAGTTCCCATGGCAACATATGACCATGCTATTTACCTAACCAAGGAAGGTGCCAAGCTGGACGGACCTGGCCAACCAGTTTGACAGCTTTAGCAGACTTCCTCTCACCAGACCCAAGTCTTACAATCACAGAATCATTGAACTGAAAGGGACCTTGAAGTCATCTAATCTAACCCCTGTTCATAGCACTAAATAAATAAATAAATAAATAAAGCAGTTCAATGATATGCTATACTCCACTTGGAGATTATAAAGCCTACATAAATCCTGAAAACCAATTTCATGTAAGCTTCTCTGGAATTTTAAAACTAAAGGACTTCTTGTATTTATTTCATAGAAAATGTGACTCTGTAACCACTGAACTTGAGTACTTTGATTATGTAAAATGTTGAATTTACTGGGCAGAAAAGAAAACTAAAAAAAGTGAGGTTGTAATCCAAAACACACTTGCCTGGGAATGAGTCCAACTGGATATAACGGGACTTACTTCTGAGTAAACATGCATAGGATTACACTGTACAATAACTTCATGCATTTTTGGAAGGTCGCTTTTTCAAACGTAATGTAAAAGCCCCCTAAATAAAAATAATTACACAAGCACCCATTATGGCATGGATCACAATACAATTCATGGATTCCTGGCAGGCCCAAACAAACTTAGAGTTGGGTCCAGATTTAGGCACATACAACTCGACTGACCTGGCAGAAGTGGACTTTCCCACCCCTTCTTCCCACGGCAGTCCCTCCAGCCCCTTGATGCTACTCAGAGGATCAGAGGACCCTACTGAATGACTGGAGGGAGGCACCTTCCATGAGTAGGGCCCTTTTGCCCATGGAAGGCACATCCCAGATCCAACCCTAAGTGTTCTCTACTCATTGCCACCACTCATTTGAACAGACTCCGACCATCCTGCATTATTTCCAGATCAGCCAGATCCAATGCTGTTGAACATGTGGGAAAATTAGATTCCTCTTGAATTCCTGTTTCGGTATTAAACTTGCATAGCCCTAGGTAAACCACTGTCTCACAATCTTGCCTACATATTGTAAAACACTATGTATGTTGGAAAGGATTAAACATTTATATGAAATAATACTGTTTTTCAATCTTGTTTCTCACTCTAACTCTTTGCTTCACTGTAGTAATGAAAAATGCTACTACCAACACTGAGGCCAAACTCCACTGAAGCTGCAGCTATTAGTCCAGTTTGCTAGTCAACCAAAACAAGGAATAGTGAATGTGTAGAGAAGGGGTCAAGGGAGCATAGGAAGCTGCATTATACCAGATCACACTATTTGTCCATCTAGCCCAGTATTGTCTATTCAGACTCTCCTGGCTCTCAGGCAAAGGTCTTTCCCATCACTTGCTATTTGATCTCTTTAAAAAAAACAAACACTAGAGATCCCAGGGATCAAACTTGGACTTTTTGCATGCATAGCTTATGCTCTGCCACAAAGCTATAGTCCCACCCTGCATGATCAGTTGGGTGCAGGGATCTACCAACCTCAACATGTTGATCTGGTTCATCTGCACATACAACTTGTATGCTTGTAGGCTCTATGCAGAAGAGCCAGATCACCATGTGGAGGAGTTCAGAGGTGGGGCCTGCGTTTTTAAATAGATCGCAGATAATGAGCTATCAAATTATCCCGCTGTGTTCCTCTTGAGCTCCCTCTGTGAAAAGAGGAAAAGCGTAAGAAGAGGAGTATGATCAATGAACGATAATGGAAGACTCAGATATGGGGAGAAGGAGGGGAGAAAGGGGTGGGGGGAAAGGAAGCAGGTGAAAAAGGGAGTTGTTGTGATCCTGCATTTAAAACGGAAGCAGAAAGCCCTGTTTTAAATGCAGGATTTTAGGGTGGTGTAGAGATGCTCAAAGTGGGGAAGAGGCTGTCTTGAGCACTCCATTTTGTGTAGAGTAGATCACCCTCAATTTATATGGGAATGGGGCAAACACATGTTTAACATACATGAGGTTGCCCCACACATCTAGCTTCGTCCTAGGCCTACTAAAAGAAGCAGAAAATGTTACTGATCAAAAATGTATAGTCCGGCCTGCATTCCGTAAAGTCATTTCCTAGGCCATAATTATTGGTGTATCAGATTACTTCACGCTGAAGCCTTAAACTGGTTAAAATTATTCCTAACTCAAATCTGTGTTGTCCAAACTACAGTCCATAACATTTTATGACTTGTGAAAAATAATTCCTGTAACTGATGTACAAAGTTCAACTAAAAAAGGGTGTCAGAAAGGCTGACCAGAAAAATATAAAAACAGTTCTTGTTGATGTTTTTAAAAGTTAAACACAGCCACTGTTGCCTCAGACTTGGATTAGTACCACAGCAACAGGGACAGCAGGCAGCGGGAAGGGGGGGGTGGATTAACCCTTTCTCCCCATGCAGTTTTCCTGAACTGAATCACCTCTCCCAAACTGTTAATTGCCTTGTGGGGAAAACCATAGAGCTGGATATTGTCCTGTGCACCAACTATGGAAGCCTGGTGCATTCAGTTCACTGCATGACTGCCTCAGTGCAGCAGTTCATAGGAGTAGGTGTGCCCTGCTGTAGCCAGTCTCCTCTGTTAGGTGGAGCAGCCACATTTCTAGGTGGGGCGTCCTCTTTTTTTTCCGTTTTTTCCTGAAGCGTAGTGATGGCTGATTTTCTTTCTCCCTCTCACTGGTGGAAGAGGATGTGAGGACTGGGGGAAGGGAAAGGCAATGACCTCCTCCTCCATGCAGAGAGAGCATTACAGAACACAGTGGGCTCTATAAAAGTCACATTAAGAGAAAGTTTATTATGAACATCATTAATTCATTATAAAATAAATGACTGGCATATTTTTGTTTTGTAAAATATAAAGATGTTACGGATACAATGAACTCGGGGATACCAAAAGGTGTAAAACAAACACAAGCGTTTATGCTGTGACTAGGGAATGAAAAAATGGTAGTGCTTGTTTGCTCAAAAATTCAGTTTTAGGCTGCAATCCTATACCCGCTTACCAGGGAGTAAGTCCCATTGAATTCACCCGGACATCCTGCTAAGTAGACAGGATTGCACTCTTGTCTTAACTCTTGTATCACAACACAAAACCAATACAAAAAAAAAGAGGTCAGGAAACAATAAGAGCACATTCCATTGCAAACAAAGGAAGCATTTAGTAAGAGTGATGCTGAGAATAATATGCATAACTTTCTTGTTGAAGTCAATGAGACTAACATTGTTAACTTTGTAAGGGAGCAATCCTATGGCTGCTAGACACTGTCTAGCGGGCCATAGGATATGCTCATTTCCAGGAACCTACCTCGGAGCCTGCTCTCTGAGGTTGGTTCCCAGAAAACTGACTGCCCCCCTTGTCCGCGCTGCCTTGGAGGTAGCGTGGAGACGACCTGTCCTCCATGCTCGTAAGAGGAGCACAGAGCGACAAAAGGGGTGGGGCTGGGGGGCGATCCGGGGTGGGGAGAGCGGAGCTGTGCGTACAACACATCCTATGTATCATACATGGAGTTTCCTCTCCAACACATCCTATGTGTCATATGTGGAGCTTCCTCTCCTGGTCACCTCCCCCTGCCACCGCTAGACAGCCAAAAACGGCTGTCTAGTGAAAAATAGCAAGGCAGGAGAGGCATGGAGGGAATGATCCCCCCGTGCCTCTCCTGCCTTGCTTTGAATAGGCAGTTGCCTCCGAGGTCGGAGGCGGCCGCCTATCTAGTTAGGATTGCGCCCTAAAAGTCCTGGTCCCAGGTCACAGTCTGAAGGCACATGAGACAACCACCTTGCTGAAGCTAAGCAAGGCTTTCTTCACATGGAGCTTTTATCCTGTGATTGAGATTGCTCCTTCACGGAAGTTTGCAGGCTCTTTACATGACGCCATGACCCCCCAGGGCATCTCCTGTACTAAATGCCCTTTGTTCTGTTTTTAAATAGATTGCAGATAATGACCTATCAAATTACCCCATTGGATTCGGTTCAGTTTCCTCCGTGAAAAGAGTAAAAGTGGCAAGAAAAGGAGCAAGATCAATGAAAGATAATAGAGGACTCAGATACTGGGAGGAGCTAGGGAAGGGGAGGGGGGAAAGGAAGCATGTGAAAAAGGGAGTCGTCGTGATCCTGCATTTAAAACGGAAGCAGAAAGCCCCATTTTAAATGCAGGATTTTAGGCTGCTGTAGAGATGCCCCAAGTCTGGGTCTGGTGAGGGTCAGTGCTTGGAGGGGAGACCACCTGGGAATCACATGTAGCCACCTTGAGTTCCACAATGGAAGAAAGGTGGGGTATAAATGTAATGAATAAATAATGAATAAATAAAATATTTACTGTATAATAGCTTCCTTTCTGAGGCTGCAATCCTATACATACTTAACCTGGGAGACATGCATAGCATTGTACTGTAAAGTGTATCAAATGCTTGAGAAACATGCAAGAAAGTTTTCTGGATGTGGGGGGAGGGGTTTCAGAAAGAAAAAAATGCATAGAAACTAACAATCATACTTCAGCGCAGTTGCTGCTTTCAATTTTTAAATTAATGTAAAAGTCCATCAAAATTAAGGTTAGCTGCCCTTTCTTTTTCACACACGCAAGAAAAACTCAATTTGCTAAATGCTTCTGAGTCACCGAAAGTGTCTGTGGCTGATTAATCCAAGTTAGACTAGAAAATGTTGACTCATTGATAGCTGTGTAGCAGGCAAAAATCTTTGCAGCAGCCAGAGGTTTGCTGATAAATTTCTTGAAACACATTTGGGTAGCTCTGTTTTCTATGAAATATTGCCACAGAAAAACCTTCTTTTGTCAGGCCTGGGATTCCTAGGGAACTAAGTGGATTAAGACAGCAATCCTATGTCCCCTAGCATCTGGTGGAGATAGGATTTTTCAGTTTTCCACCTCTGAGCTCATAGACAGCACTACAAGCTCGTAGCTGGGAAACTGTGCTCTCCCCCCCCCCCCGCCCAGGCAGGGTGGAGAGAACCTCACCGCCACCGCCTCCGTGCTCATAGCACAGAGGGGTGAAAGCGGGGCATTCCTAGGGCGGGGATGGGAGGAGACCATGGAAGCTGTTTTCCCATGAGGTCTCCAGCCCCCTTCCTGCCCCCTCCGCAAAAACGTATGTCTAAGGAAAAGTGCAGTGTGCCTGCAGCATGGAGGGAATCCTCTCCTCCTGCTTCCTCCCTGCGTTGAATAGGTGGTTACCTCCAACTTCAAGGGAGGTCGGAAGCGGCCGTCTACAGGACTGTGTAGACTCAAGGCCTCCTTGAGTCCCAGTATTGGGAAAAAGGCAGGATATAAATAATAATAATAATAATAATAATAATAATGCCCCTTTTTTTGTTTGTTTGTTTATTCGTTCAGTCGCTTCCGACTGTTCGTGACTTCATGGACCAGCCCATGCCAGAGCTTCCTGTCAGCTGTCGCCACCCCCAGCTCCCCCAAGGTCGAGTCCGTCACCTCCAGAATATCATCCATCCATCTTGCCCTTGGCTGGCCCCTCTTCCTTTTGCCTCCCACTTTCCCTAGCATCAGCATCTTCTCCAGGTTATCCTGTCTTCTCATGATGTGGCCAAAGTACTTCAGTTTTGCCTTTAATATCATACCCTCAAGTGACCAGTCTGGCTTTATTTCCTGGAGTATGGACTGGTTTGATCTTCTTGCAGTCCAAGGCACTCTCAGAATTTTCCTCCAGCACCACAGTTCAAAAGCATCTATCTTCCTTTGCTCAGCCTTCCTTATTTTCCAGCTCTCGCAGCCATAGGTTACTACAGGGAATACCATTGCTTTAACTATGCAGACTTTTGTTGTCAGTGTGATGTCTCTGCTCTTAACTATTTTATCAAGATTTGTCATTGCTCTCCTCCCAAGAAGTAAACGTCTTCTGATTTGCTGGCTGCAGTCAGAGTCTGTAGTAATCTTTGCACCTAGTAATACAAAGTCTGTCACTGCCTCCACGTTTTCTCCCTCTATTTGCCAGTTATCAGTCAAGCTGATTACCATAATCTTGGGTTTTTTGAGGTTTAACTGCAACCCAACTTTTGCACTTTCTTCTTTCAACTTGGTCATGAGGTTCCTCAGCTCTTCCTCACTTTCAGCCATCAAAGTGGTATCATCTGCATATCTGAGATTGTTAATGTTTCTTTCAGTGATTTTAACTCCAGCCTTGGATTCATCAAGCCCGGCACGTCGCATGATGTGTTCTGCGTACAGGTTGCAGATTCCCCTGCAGTGATTATTTCATTATTTGCAGAAAGTTTCCTGTTCCTTTTAAAAAGTACAATATCAGTGACTTCAAAATATGTTTTTTTCCACTTGTTCACTTTGGGTCTTACTTTTCCCCTATGTTTTCAGTTAAAACATAACCTTTAATAGTTACACTTTTCTTCTTAAGTCTCTTGGGTCAAGTTTTTCTTCATTGTTGAGCTCCTGAAATTTTTAAGCTTCTTGAACTTTATGGAAAGTATGATTGTTCTGAAGTTGTTGGATTGCTTGCAAAACTAAATTGATAATGGCTAGGGATTCCTCCAGGCCTGTATCAGGCTTGCAGGACTTTATCTACAGGTTTTAGAATCTCAGGAACTTTCCTCATGAACACTAAAAAACAATAGAATTAAAGTGTTTTCATGACAGCAAATAGCACTTCATTTTGGGCAATACCATCTCCATTAAAGTTTCCAGTTTTCACCTTTTTAAAAACATCAGTGACACTTTTGTAATTAGCACAAACAATTCTGACAACTTTCAAATGACCTGACCAACCATGTTCCAAAAGGTGAGACAGACTTTGACCTTTATGCTTCCATGCTTTAAAAATACATGAAAGTGTAGCACATTGGTGAAAAATATTGCTTGACCATTTTTATATTGTCCACAGTCTTTACAATAACTAGATGGAGAGAGAGATGACTGCAAGGGACATAAGGGGTTTTTCTCTGAAACTTCTGTTGAATTGGGTCTTGCAGTCCTCCTTTCTGCCTCTCATAGCATTGGCTTAACAACTTGGATGGATCCAGATTGTTTTCTTCAAACTCTTTCAATGTCAGCTCTTTAAAGGATGCAACATTAAAAGTGGTGGTGGTGGTGGTTACACAACAATTCATAAACCTTTCCATTTTTCATATATCAAATCCCTAATGCAACATGTTCACAATTGGTTTTGTCTCTAGTACAATCTTTTAGGAGTCTGTGCTTCCAGATGGAGGGCTCCTAGCACTACCAGTCAGACGGTGCAGCTGTTCCATCTTTTCCTCCTTAAGGGGCTTTTTTCTGGTAAGGAAAAGGGGGAAAGAAACAGTGGGAAAACATGGGACAGTTATGAGTGGAAGACAACATTGTCTGACCCTTCCATAAAATTCTGTGAATGAAGCAGAGCGATGGCATGATAAAAACTTCTTCTGGAAACACCCTGCATTTCTGGAGATTGCTAACTTGCATTTTCTGGAATGTGCTTACTAATTTCTGCCATTTAAATCTTTTCTGACTGTATTCAAATTCATTTCTAAATAAGCTGTGATTTCCTTTTTCTTCAGTGTAATATATTTCCTGCATAACTAGATAACTGAAGACTAAGAATTGAATAACATCAACAATGGATTTTAAATAAAATCTGTTGCCTTCAAGAACGGTAGTATCCACTAAAGTAGACACAGCAGGGAAAGTCACCTTTCTTTCTTCTGCCATATAGACATTGCTGAGCTACAGACCTCAGATGTAGCATGTTTGTGAAACCCTCTTGATTTATCAAATGCTTTCTTCCAGTCCTTGAAAACTTAAAGGAATCTTGTTTTGTTCTATATGGTTGGAAATGTCAACAAGCATAGATGGCTACATCGGCTGATGGAGAGTATACTGACGATTCATATTTGTGGGCCCATTCTTGCCAGAAAATACAGCCCTCACTGTTCTTCAAGAATGAGAGAAGTTTAGGGTGCAATCCAATTCATGTTTAGACAGAAATAAGTCCTACAACTCCCAGCATTCCCCAGCCAGAGTGGGGAGTTGAAGAACTTTTTCCCATCTTTTTCTCATGCATAAGATTGTGCCCTTAACCTATGGAATTATCTCAGCCTTTTTTTTTTCTTTCTTTTTTGAGAGGGAGCGAGAGATACACTGAGAGAGAGAGATCCCCAGGAATACCAAACTCAAGAGCATTTATTTATTTACTTATTTATTTACAATATTTGTATACTGCTCCACATCCAAAGATTTTGACGCTGAGCTCTTGGGCTTGGCTTTGATGCTGGTCCCGGTATCTCAGTTCCAAATTCCACCCAAATAACTAACCTATCCATACTACAGCTCTAAATGCTCATGGAAGAACAGAGAGGAAATAAAGTTCTAAGGGCAGGGGTAGATAATATGGTGCCCATGGGTGCCAATATGCCCCCCGACACCTTTCTTGGTGTCCACCAAGGTGCCATACCTTTCCCACTTATTTTTTAATTTAACACATTTTCTTACCAGCAGCTTGTTGTTGTTGTTCAGTCGTTCAGTTGTGTCCGACTCTTCGTGACCCCCTGGACCATAGCACGCCAGGCCTTCCTGTCCTGCGCTCTCTCCCGGAGTGTGCTCAAGTTCATATTCATTGCATCCGTGATGCTATCTAGCCATCTCATCCTCTGCCGTCCCCTTTTCCTTTTGCCTTCAGTCTTTCCCAGCATCAGGGTCTTTTCCAGGGAGTTATCTCTTCGCATTAGGTGGCCAAAATATTTGAGCTTCAGCTTCAGTATCTGTCCTTCCAATGAGCACTCAGGGTTGATTTCCTTTAGGATAGACTGATTTAACCTCCTTGCAGTCCAAGGAACTCGTAAGAGTCTTCTCCAGCACCACAGTTCGAAAGCATCAATTCTTCGGCGCTCAGCCTTCCTTATAGTCCAGCTCTCACAACCATACATTACTACTGGGAAAACCATAGCTTTGATTAGACGGATCTTTGTCGGCAAGGTGATGTCTCTGCTTCTTACTATGCTGTCTAGGTTTGCCATAGCTTTCCTCCCAAGGAGCAAGCGTCTTTTAATTTCATGGCTACAGTCACCGTCTGTGGTGATCTTGGAGCCCAAGAAAGTAAAATCTGTCACTGCTTCCATTTCTTCCCCTTCTATATGCCAGGAAGTGATGGGGCCAGATGCCATGATCTTCGTTTTTTTAATGTTGAGTTTCAACCCAGCTTTTGCACTCTCCTCTTTCACCCTCAACAAGAGGCTCTTTAGATCCTCTTCACTTTCTGCCATTAGGGTGGTATTGTCTGCGTATCTGAGGTTGTTGATAATTCTCCCGGCAATCTTAATTCCGACCTGTGATTCATCCAACCCGGCATTTCTCATGATGTACTCTGCATATAAGTTAAATAAGCAGGGTGACAATATGCAGCCTTGTCGTACTCCTTTCCCAATTTTGAACCACTCGGTTGTTCCATGTCTGGTTCTTACTGTTGCTTCTTGACCCTCGTACAGGTTTCACAGGAGACAGGTAAGGTGGTCTGGTACTCCCATCTCTTTAAGAATTTGCCACAGTTTGTTGTGATCCACACCATCAAAGACTTTAGCGTAGTCAATGAAGCAGAAACAGACTTTTTCTGGAATTCTCTTGCTTTCTCCATGATCCAGCGAACGTTGGCGATTTGATCTCTAGTTTCTCTGCCTCTTTGAAACCCAGCTTGTACTTCCGGTAGTTCTCGGTTCGCATACTGCTGAAGCCTAGCTTGTAGGATTTTGAGCATCACCTTGCTGGCATGTGAAATGAGCGCAATTGTGCGGTAGTTTGAACACTCTTTGGCGTTGCCCTTCTTTGGAATTGGAATGTAAACTGACCTTTTCCAGTCTTGCGGCCATTGTTGAGTCTTCCAAATTTGTTGGCATATTGAATGCAGCACTTTAACAGCATCATCTTTTAGGATTTTAAATAGCTCAGCTGGAATACTGTCATCTCCGCTAGCTTTGTTGTTACTAATGCTTCCTAAGGCCCACTTGACTTCACTCTCGAGGATGTCCGGCTCAAGTTCAGTGGCCGCACTATCATGGCTATCAGGGACATTCAGATCTTTCCTGTATAGTTCTTCTGTGTATTCTTTCCACCTCTTCTTAATCTCATCTGCTTCTGTTAGGTCCCTGCCTTCTTTCTCCTTTATCATGCCCATCTATGCACAAAACGTTCCCTTGAGATCTCCAGTTTTCTTGAAGAGATCTCTAGTCTTTCCCATTCTGTTGTTTTCCTTGATTTCTTTGCATTGTTCATTTAAGAAGGCCTTCTTGTCTCTCCTTGCTATTCTCTGGAACTCTGCATTCAGTTGGGTATATCTTCCCCTTTCTCCCTTGCTTTTCGCTTCCCTTCTTTCTTCAGCTACTTGTAAAGCCTCATCAGACAGCCGCTTGGCTTTCTTGCATTTCTTTTTCTTTGGGATGGATTTTGTTGCTGCCTCCTGAACAATGTTACGGACCTCCGTCCATAGTTCCTCAGGCACTCTGTCTATCAGGTCTAATCCCTGAAATCTATTCCTCACCTCCACTGTATATTCATCAGGGATATGATTTAGGTCATACCTGAATGGTTTAGTGGTTTTCCGTATGTTCTTCAATTTAAGCTGAAATTTTGCAACAAGCAGCTCATGATCTGAGCCACAGTCAGCTCCAGGTCTTGTTTTTACTGACTGTATAGAGCTTCTCCATCTTTGACTGCAAAGGACATAGTCAATCTGATTTCGATATTGCCCATCTGGTGATGTCCATGTGTAGAGTCGCCTCTTGTGCTGTTGGAAAAGAGTGTTTGCTATGATCAGCGTGTTCTCCTGGCAAAACTCTATTAGCTTTTGCCCTGCTTCATTTTGTGCACCAAGGCCGTGCCTGCCTGTTATCCCGGTGATTTCTTGACTTCCTACGTTAGCATTCCAAATTCCAATCCCCTATGATGAAGAGGACATTTTTGATGTTAGTTCTAGAAGGTGTTGTAGGTCTTCATAGAACCGATCAACCTCAGCTTCTTAGGCATCAGTGGTTGGGGCAAAGACTTGAATTACTGTGATGTTGAATGGTTTGCCTTGGATTCGTACTGAGATCATTCTATCGTTTTTAAGATTGTACCCCAGTACTGCTTTTCCCACCCTTTTGTTGACTATGAGTGCTTCTCCATTTCTTCTAAGGGATTCTTGCCCACAGTAGTAGATATGATGGTCACCTGAATTAAATTCGCCCATGCCTGTCCATTTTAGTTTGCTGATTCCCAAGATGTCGATGTTCAATCTTGCCATCTCATGTTTGACCACCTCTAGCTTACCTTGATTCATTAATCTTACATTCCAGGTTCCTAAACAATATTGTTCTTGACAGCATCGGATTTTCTTTTCACCACCAGACACATCCACAGCTGAGTGTCCTTTCGGCTTTGGCCCAGCCGCTTCACTCTTTCTGGCGCTACTTGGAAATACCCTCTGCTCTTCCCCAGTAGTATATTGGACACCTTCCGGCCTGAGGGGCTCATCTTCCAGCGTCATATCTTTTAGCCTTGTGATACGTTCTATGGGGTTTTCTTGGCAAGGATACTGGAGTGGGTTGCCATTTCCTTCTCCAGTGGACCACATTTTGTCAGAACTCTCTGCCATGACCTGTCCGTCTTGGGTGGCCCTGCACGGCATAGCTTATGGCTTCACTGAGTTACGCAAGCCCCTTCGCCACAACAAGGCAGTGATCCATGAAGCGGTACCAGCAGCTAGGATTGCTGTAAAATAGATTTCTATTGGTGCTGAAAACTGTGGGTTCAAAGGAGTTGTTTAGTGTGTTGGGACCCAGACCCACCTCTGCCTTGGACTCAGTCTTTCGGGCAGGTTACGTGTCCTTTGCCACACCAACTTTGGCAGCCATTTTGTGGTAGTGCCCGGGACACAAATGGCCAAATGTGCTGGTGGCCTCAAAAGGTTGGGCCTTAGGATATTTCTTAACTCTTTCTTCAGGTTCTCTCCTTCTAATCTTGTTCCCGGCTTCTCTTTAGATTTTACTTCCCCTCAGACAATGCAGGATTTTTTTATTATTAGCTGCTATGTAAAAGACTAGCTCAGCAACTGAAAGCTAACTGTGGTTGCTGGGTAGATTCTGCTGCCAGAAACCCTGCAAAGCTTCATGCTGCTATGTACACATTCAGGAGAAAAACAGCCTGAGTACAGCCTAGGTGGCCAACCAGCTAACTAGTGTGCACAGCAGTGTTTCTATAACTCTAAAGATCTGTTTTCATCCTTTGCCATCATTAAGTACTCCAAGGAAAAAATATTTTAGCCACTATGATTGTGACAATAGTGAGTGCTTTAAAACAGGGGTGGGCATAAAGTAGATCCCCAGATGTTTTGGATGTCAGCTCCCAGCATTCCTCTCTATTGGCCATGCTGTCAGGGCTTCTGGGAGCTGAAATCCCAAACACCTGGATACCTATTGCCCTCCCCTGCTTTAAAAGAGTAATGGGTAAATTAGGGTAGATATTTTTTCCAGATCACTTTAAGTTATTTCTTTATTACACCCTGTTAAGCACCCAAGCCTGTTCCACTCACTATCATAATGGCGTCAGAAAAAACAAACGATTTCTTCTTAACATGGGCAAACATGTTTATTTGTTGCTGGCTGGCAAACAATCTCGCCAGACTCAGCCCTTGGGAAAATGTAAGTCTAGATTTCGTAAAATTGCAGTCAGGCAATAAACAAACATTTCACAAAGACAATCCTTTGGAAACTGGCAAAAACCGGGGCTCCTCAACAGGGACCTTAATGTAATAAAACAGAAGCCTGCCAAACAACAGGGAAGAGAATTCCACAGACTGGGTGCCGTCACAGAGCAGTACTAATCCTAGTACCATCTACATCACTTTCAGTGGTGGAGACACCTAGAGCAGGGCCTCAGCGGAAAAGTATAACATACTTACATGTAGACACAGGCCATGGGTTCTGAGTGGTTTGTTATCCACCCACCCTCGCTGGGTTCAGATGTCACAACAAATCATGCTGGCAAGGGTATGTAAATCTGGCCGGCACACAACCAGAATGCACAGGGTGGTTAACAAGACACCAGGGCTTATTAACCACCCTGCGATCATGCAAACTGGGTCAAGATCTGGCTGAGAATCAGGGCAGTCTGGCAGTCAATGACTACAAGTAGGGAGTCATAGTGTCAAATCCATTTCAGCTAATTCTGAACTCCGCAAGTATCTTTCGGCTTCAGTTCTTTCTATATGAAATGAGAATACTAAGGACTGCCCTTATAGAGATGTTGGAAGTATGAGTGACATAAGCATCGTAACACGCATTGGGTATTAAAACTGTTGCTTTAATTATTTGTAATAATAACCTTGTGTGAGGGACAGCCAAATTATAGGAATGCACAAATCATACCTTGGAGGGGAAAACAAGCCAAGCCTTGCTGCGGAGTGATTAGATTGCTTTCCACATGGCACTGCTGGCACAGCACGCTCCACCCCAAAACCAACCCACAGCTGTGGGGAAATAGATCCAAAGCAGAGACAGACTTCCTTTCCCTCTCTTCCCATCCCACAGCCATTTGCTACTCGCACGCACAGCATGCCAAGGCAGAGAAAGGCACTGGGCTGAATCCAAACTCAAGTTATTTACATGGTTCACCCTTCTCTGTTCTCTGGCCAGCACTCCACCTTAGTGACTAATTTTGCCAGTCTCTGCTGCTTCACAACCTGTTTTTTCCCACCTCCGCATGCTATACAAGAGTAATTGGTGATTCATAGGAGTCCTGGCATACATGAAGAGCCTCTGGGTTTTGATCTGATGGGCCAGCAAACGTGATAGAAATATAACTTCCAGTAGTGGCAAATTCAGAAGTTCAGGATCCCTTCGTGACAGTCACAGCCACGCCCCCTCACAGCCTTCTAAGATTGTACAACCTTGCAAACTATACAGCCTTCAACTGGGATCCAAAACAGTGCAGTTGAGAGTAAGGCAGGGGTATTTCAATTGGACGTCTGAGAAAAAATGCAGGGGTGTTAATCTTTTTACTCACACACAAACATTTTAGGTTTTCAAAATATGATACTCCATGGAAGCTTCACCCTCTCCACTCAGCCCTCATGGACAGATCCCATCTCATTTAAACAGCCCCTTTGCACACTCCCTTAGCGCCCCAACATTACCTGTTAGCCTTTCCTGAGCTCCTTCATTATATCTCTCCCATCCCACAACAGAAACGTCCACACACCCAGCTGGATTGAAACACACACACACCTTCTTTTTCCTCTCCCCCCAACTGATGTTTTTCTGTTTCCCTTCCCTCCAACAGTGTTTGTTTGCCCAGGTACATGCCAACCTTGTACCAAAAAGTGTAGCCGAATGAGCAGGTTGCATTGGGCAATTCTGCTTACTGTATAAAGTAATGTTCAAGAATTAACAGCGCAATCCAATGGGTGTTTATTTCGAATTAAATTTACAGAGATCTTGGGAAGGCAGCTAAGGCTGCAGTCCTATGCACCCTTACCTGGGAGAAAGCCCAATTGGCCACTGAACATAATGGGACTGACTTCTGAGTAAACATGTATAGGATTGTGTGATAAATCCTAAAAACTCGCACAAACCAGCCACCTGCCCTGTTCCATAAGTAAATAATGGTGGCAGCACCCCCACCCTTCTGCTGCCGTGGCCAGCAGCAGCAGCAGCCCTGAACAGGTGGCTGGTTTTGCAGGAGACGAAGGCAGCTCCAGGCGCGCAGGCATGGAGCGGGGACGGGCAGAAAAGCCAAGAGTTGAGGAGGAGAAGGGGGGGTGAGAGGAGGCTGCAGAGTTCCCTCAGGCTCCCTCTCTCATCCGCTTCCTTTGTCTGGCTGGCTTTGCAAGTAGACAAAAGGCAGCCAAGAGGCAGCCACCTGCACTCCCTCTGCTCCCTCCTCCTTCCCTAGCAGTCTGTGTCCCGGCTGGGGGCTGGCTTCAAAAACAGTGCCGGAGCAAAGTCCCGGCACAACCCAACACCACTACACCACTGATAACTTCTATCAGACATTTCTGCAGTACATATTAAGGGACACTTGGTGGAACAAAGTGCTCCAGGGACTTTTGGTTAAGGACTAGTCTTCTGTTCACTATAGCACTAAATCATCATCGCTATAGTGGATTAGAGTACTCAAGGCACTTCCCATGCGCCATTATCTCAGTACCTACACCAGCCTAAAAATTATTATTAATCTCCCCATATTGCAGCTGGAGGCTCAGGCATATAAGTCAAATGTATTTTGGAGGAACGCAAACTGCTCTAGGGAATTAACTTGTATTTACTCAGAGAATAAGCCTAGCAGAGTTCAAATCATTGCCTGGCCTTGAGAAAACATTTTAAGAGGAAATTGTTTTGAACACAGTTAAGTCTTTGAGCTCTTAGCCAAAGATGATTTCAGTTAAGCATCAGTCTATCTATTTAAAAAACTGAAATGAGGCCACCGCTTAAACTCAAGCAGATTGTCTGACATTTGTCAGTCAGGGCAACATTTGTAGCTGT
Organism: Heloderma suspectum; assembly: GCF_057233095.1. Taxonomy (NCBI): domain Eukaryota; kingdom Metazoa; phylum Chordata; class Lepidosauria; order Squamata; family Helodermatidae; genus Heloderma; species Heloderma suspectum. Next base: position 51,756,479 of record NC_139460.1, on the reverse strand, counting down.
TATCTACTCCTTCAAATAAATACGTTTCCCCAGTGATGTCAGAAGTCATCTGTTTTCTTTTGTCCATTTAAAAGGACATTTACAGTGGGTGCTTTTTAAACAACATACTGAATAAACCAATAACATGAGTGCTATTACTGTATCTTCTTGGCAAACAAAGTCTCCAAACGGTCTTCAGAGAAGGCTTATTAAGATAGCAAGGCCTTGAAGAGATTGTAAAAGTCAATAGGCTTGGATGGTAGTTACACGAAGGGAAAACAAGTTATACATGTAAGGGCATAATTCATTCCAAGTCTCTCAACCTTGTCAACATCAGAGAGATCCAGGAAGGTGGATTTTAAGTTATACTGACTGTGTTTCTTGTATTTGTATAGAAAAAGGTCTTCATCAAAGGGGCCATCCTATCAAATGGAAACCACTTTCTTCAGATAGCAGACTTTATGGAAAAGATAGAAAAGTGCTATTCTGAGGAAGCTTATAATGTATACAACAAACAACAATGGGCAGTCCCAATCATAAAGACTGTTTCTAGGCAGGTGAACAAGCATTTAAATAAGATGTGAAACAGAGAGTGGAAGAGAGGAGGATCAAACCGAAGGGAGGTTCTGCAAGAGCAGGAGCAAGGAAAGATATAAAAACAGAACATGCAGAGCTGTTGAAGAGATAATTTCTCCTAAGTATCAAGAGACTGAAGACTAATGGGGCATAATGGCAGGGCCCCTGGCTACAAGCCACATTATTCACAAGAGTTCTGAATTGAGCCATACCAGTCCCACCCTATCTGTATGACAGAAAGCAGTGAAGTCTCAGTGGGTGAAATGTCTATGCAAGGGTCTCCCCTCACTTCATCATACACAGCCTCTCATAAACCTCTCATTTAGTATTAACATGCTGAATAAGCAGTGTCATGCCTCTGTGTGCAGACTTACCACAGGGCATCAGGGAGGAATTTGCTCCCAAGCCAGATGAGACAAAAATGGCTAAGGATGAACTTTGAACACATCTTCCCAGATGAACCATCAATGCTGTTTCTTTCTCATTCTTTTTATTTGCAGAATATGGTATCATTTGCATGCTAAAATCATCTGAGTAAATCTTATTGCATTTAAGATTTATCTTATAGGTACCGATGAAGCACTGGCAGGCATCAGCCGGTCTTGCTTCCTCTTGTGCTTAGCTTGACTCAAGCAATCAGTTGTTCTGAGTAGAGGTCATGGCCTATATTAGTCTGTTAAAGCTGCAGTCCTTAGCATACCTGGGTATTTGAAAGTTCACATTTTGAAATATAATTTGAAATATTTCAGTATTTGAGTGAAAGTCCCGTACAGCGGGAAATCAGTGTGACTTCGGAGTAGGCATATTTAGGACTAAGCTGTACATTTGTTGCTCATGGTAGAGCTTTTTTGCAAAGCCTTGAGTGAAATTGATTTCCACCACTATAATTCCCTGAATGAACATGCAAGCAGATCACAGAGATGAAGATGCCAACAGAGAAATCTAAAGAGGGAGTGGGGGGGGGGGAAACTAAGTGGGGTGGCACATACTAGTGAAACTACCAGTTAATTGAAGAGCTGTAAGAGGCTGTAATTAAGGATTACTAGAAGAGGAGACATAATTTGTAGGTAGTGAAGAAGGCAGTAACGTGCAAAGAGTTTGGGGGCAAAAAAGAAATGTGACATCAACAAGCACATTTAAGTGCAATTCTATGCACACTTACCTGGAAGTAAGGCCCACTGAAATTAATAGGACTTCAGAGTAGACATGCATAAGATTGTACTGCACATCAACCAGGATCCTGGATTCTTTGCATACTGACAGTGATATTCATTAATTATTTTCATGTGATTCTTTAGACCTGGGAATTACTTTATTTCCATATTAGAGTAATATACCACAAATAAAGTAGCCTTGAAAAATACAGGTTCCTTCAACTCTTAACCTTATCAAATAATTTGGCTGTCACAAATTAAAATTGGTCAAAACTTTTAGTTTAAGCTTTAATTGATTAATCTACCAGTTAAACCAATTAAAGCTTGCAGTCCTAACATGAATCCTTTCCATGTGATGTTTAAGATTTGGAAATTACTTGAAGGACTGTTCCTCTGTTGTAAAAATATACCACAAATGTGGATTGCTGATTTCAAACCACAGGAATAATAACATGAATGTATTAGAGTGATCAATCTTTTTTAAAGGATTTTGATTAACCATTTCCCTTTTAACCAATTAAACTAATAATGAATCGATTAGTTGCATATAACAATTTGTACATTAAAATGCCCAATAAAGGTTCCTATTTAAGATATTGAAGGTCTTATAAAATAACCTACAATTTACTCAACAAAAGTAACTACTCATTGCTAGAAGGAAAGGGCATCCTTAATACTTTCTTTTAAACTTCCTATTACAGTATCACACCAGAACTGAAATAGTTGAAAATAATAAACAGTTGTGCTAACAACATCCAGTTTCACTAAAGATGCCAAAGGAACAACCCCCCCCCAAAAAAAAACCCTGTCCAGTCAATGTTATTTTGTCTCTGGCTCAGTACCCTGAATGTTTTGAGTAAGAGCTAGAACATGGGGCTGGTTGTCAGGCTTTTTCAAGTAAAGCCAAAATTCCTTGAGTTGATGTCAGCATTATGCTTTTTGCTCAACACGCATGCTTACACACGCTCAAAGGTACCAAGATACAAAAATATCAACTTATCGAGCTCAGTGCATCATTTCATACGCTGCTGCATAAGAGATCACAGTGTGCGTGTGTGCGCTTCCTTGATCATTGTCCCACATAGGCTCTGTTGAGCAAGGTGGATAGTGGCAGAGCAATGTGGAAATTTGGCAGCAGTGGCAGGAGCTGTAGGGACTGGGATCCCTCCAAGTTGATGGCCATGCCTCATGCCCCTGAGCCCACCTCCTTTCCCGCAACCGCCAATCATATGGTGGTTTCCTGGCTTTTGTGCAGTTTTCCCCCCATTCTAAACTGTTGAAATGCCTCTCCTAGGTCTTAGTTACTGGCAGGAAGAACTTCAAGCTACAACATGCTGGCATTGTGTGTGTGTGTTTTGACCTCAGCTGCCTTTGGCCCAACACCTTTGCCTGCAGCCCCACCCACCACTGGAATGCAGCCCCCGAGAACTTCTCCAAAATTCAATTCAGCCCTCAGACTGAGAGAAATTCCTCATCCCTGCTCTACTTCTACTACAACAGCCTTCCCCAACCTGGTGCCCCCCAAAAGTGTTGGACTACAGTGCCCAGCATTCTCAGCTAGCATGGCCAATGGGACCAGGTTGGGGAAGGGAGTGCTAGAAGAACACAAGCATTGGCTCAGCCCACCAGGGCTGCCAGCACCCAGCTGCAGGAACACACAGAAAGCCATTAGGTCTGCTCCTCCTGGAGTCCAACTACAGTCATGATTTGACCTTGGTTCTGACCTGCCTCCTGGCTCTAGCCAAGAACTAGAACTTGTTAATGTTTTTTTAAAAAATCCTAACAATTAAACATGTCCCTCATTTAATAACATTGGCTGGCCCTGATTAATCCTTGATTTGTGGTAGTTCATAGATATGTTAGGGTTTTATGTCAAATGTGTTTATACCTGTATCATGCTTGGGCAGTTGATGGTGGTTTTGCTTCAGTATGCACAGTATGAGTCTCTCAGTTACATGGTCCACTCATCTTACGAGAGCAGCTCCACCGTGTCAGAGTTTTGCTTGTGGAAAATTTCTGAAAGCTTCCCCATCACCACTGCAGAACCATCAGAGCAGAGGGGATAGAAATTTGACACACGGTGAAGGAGGAGCTGCTAATTTCCCCCATATATTCTTATCTTCCTTCTCAGTGGCTAATTTTCCCTAGCAGTAGGGAGGGGTCGGAGCTGGGGAAATTAACCACTAAGAAGAAAGATAAACGAGGAGGAAAAGAGGCAGCCATTGACCATCCAATGATTCCTTTCCCCTATCACTTTCAGCTTTATCTGCCTGAATATTTATACTAGGGTGGGGAACTTACAGCTGATGGGCTGGATCTAGCCAATGGTTTAATTTCATCAAGGTCTTGTGTCCAAGAGAAAGGCTGGGGGGAAGCATAGCCTGTTCCCAGATGTGTGCTGAGTGGCCTCGGGCCGTGGCATCCAAATGCCCCTGGGTTGGGGTGGGAGAAGCATGTGCTGTGGATTGCTCACAGTGTAAGACAACACCTGGCTCTTACAAACAATCTGTCTCAAGACCTGGTTCTTGCAGGGTCAGAAGGAAGGCATTTGTAAAAGATTGCTGAGTCGGTGGTGAGTGCCAACTTGTGAACTGGGTTAGCCTTTGCTCCCCATTGGTAGGAGATGATTAGCTAGAATCTGGTGGGTTGCTCACATTCTGCAAACTTGATTGACAAAGAGGATGACAGGTTAGACTGAAATGAGGCGGGTTTGGCATCAACGCCAGAAAGAGAAGTGTAATGGGGCTGGGATTAGCTGCAGAAATTGTTATGTCATGGCAGACCACTTGCTTTTCAAGCATATTATAAAAACTCTATGGAACTCCTCCCGAGAGACATATGGGTGGTTTCATCTATCACTGTTTTTGAGAGGCTTTAAAAACGTATTTGTTTTCCTTTGCTTCTAATTGAAAGGTTTTTATTATCTAGGCTGCTTTTGTTGCTGGTGCCTTTTAAATTGGCTTTAAAATTAATTTATGGTTTTATGAACTTTTTATATTGATATAGAATTGTATGTCTTATATTGAAAGCCTGCTTGGGAAGACTGCAGTCTTGAAAGGTGGCTAAGAAATACATTAAATAAATGTCCAATATCACACTCATAGAATAGTAGGGTTGAAAGGGGCCTACAAGGCCATCGAGTCCAACCCCCACTGCAAAAGGAAACGTCACCTTGTTTTCTTGTATGCTCTTTTAAGTCAGAAAAACTAGGGTGACAGGAGAATACAGTGGGCTGAATAAAAATTAAAAGGAAAGTGGTGAAAAAGGATTGTGGGTTGGGGATGTTCATTTGCTGGAGTACGTCCAGTGTTAAAGTTTAATGGGATTTAATCGCCTTCATTCCAAGTATTTTTGCTTAACTAGGATCAGAGCTGGAGTCCATCCACAGAAATAAAGATTAAATGGAGCCATTGATAGCAGTGTAAATATTTAAATTGTTTCTTTAAAGAATATGAACAGTCTTGTGCTTTGTTGCCACAAACAATAGGGTAAGAGACCATTTTTTTTTATGATAGGAAAGTAGATTTATGTTAGACATTAGGGAAACTTTTTAATCCTAAGGCAGTTGGACAATGGAATAAATAGCCCAGGGAAGTTGTAGAATCTCCTTCATGGGAAGGTTTCCAGAAGAAATTTTATATACATTGGATGGCCCTACTTAAAGTAAACCCATTGAAATGAGTGTGTCTTAAATGAGACTAATATTGGATGCAACCCATTATAGTTTGGGTATAGTGAATCTTGATTCAGGGCAAGGGATTGGATCAGATGATGCTTAAGACAACTTCTAGTTTATGATTCATGGTAAGGGTGGCTCTGAGTGCCCCTTAGGAAATCATAGAAATCATAGAATCATAGGGTTGGAAGGGGCCTACAAGACTATCGAGTCCAACCCCCTGCTCAATTCAGGAAGCCTGATTCCCAGGCGGTCTCCCATCCAAGAACTAACAAGAGCTGACCCTGAGAAGCAGGGACAAAAGATTCTCCCATTTGGGGTCTAAAATATTTGGTATTGGACTCACACACCAGTGTGAATACAAAATACGTTGGTATTTGGACCTGTAGTCCTATTGTCAATTAAGTGACCCCACCCTCACCCCCCCAAGAAAGGAACTAAACCAGCTTCTGTATTTGGTGAGTAAGTACAAAGCAAATGTTTATTTACAGCCTGTGGTGGTTTCCCCTTTTATTAAGTAAAAGTGGGGTGATTTCATGCACAAGAAGGCACAGACATTCCCCACCACTACCTCTTTATTTTTTAATTATGTCAGCAGTACTGAAATAAGATTTTCCCGCATTTTTGATGGATGCCAGAAATGACCAGAGTTTTCTGAAGATCCTGAAATGCACAGCTGAATGGGGCTGTCACAAGGCATGTGTGGTGTTTCTGGCTCACTCCGCAAGAGAAAAAGGACCAAAGGAGTGCCATAGTGCATGGTGGTATAGGAGGAGGCACTTTGGGGTCATACCTGCCCTTCCGGCCATGGCAGAAACCTTTGCCTTGTCTGAAGCATCAGGTGAAGCCTCTGTGTTTAACTGGAGGTGGGGCAGAGAGAGATCACAACCACTTCCTGGTAGGCAGTAGTCTGTAACATAAAGAGGTGGGGCTGATAAAAAGATATTGGGGGGATTCTAGTTCCTTCACTGGTCTCCCTTACCAACATTTTCTAGATAACATTCTAGTGATTGAGCTGGTACAGCCTGAGAAAAGGATGGGGAGGAGAGAACCACAGACAGGTTGAGAGACAGGAGGGGGTGGCATGAGAGAGAGAGAGAGAGAGAGAGAGAGAGAGAGCGATGGCCAGAGAGGCAGAGTAGGCTGGTGAGAAACAGATAGCCAGAGAGAAAGGCAATGAGAGAGACAGTGAGATGGGTGGCACACAAGAGAGACACAAGAGAGAAGGTGAGATAATGGATGAATCCCCTCAAGAGCATTATCAGGGGAGAATGGGAGAGAGGAAAGGGACAGAAAACAGAGAGATAGACTTTCTACCACTGTCTACTCATTGGGCTAGGTAGGGGAGGGGTTATGTGTGTTGCCCTACTGCCTTCATATTCTGCTTCTTGGGTTCCAAGAGGTATTTGGTTGGCTTCTCTGGGAAACAGGATGCTGGATTGGATGGTTCATTTGCCTGATCCAACAGAGTTCTTCTTATGGTCTTATATTATCAGCCAAAATGTTGTCTGCAGGGCTTTAGCATAGCCAAACTGTGCTGTGGAAAAGTTTGTTAACTTATTCTATTCTTTATTTAAAATGTGCATATCTCACCTTTCTAAATCAAAACCTGAATCAGGACAGTTTACAACCAACAAGAAACTATGAACAACAAAAGCAAACAGATAAAATTATGAAAAACAAACAAATGACAAGAATGGAACAAGAGTGGAGATCAAAACAAATCCAGCCTACAGGCCAAAATCCTGTCTAAACAAAAAAATATTCAGCAAGTAGCAATATATCATCAAAGAGGAAGTCGAGTGGATTTTCAGGGGTGGGGAAGTTCCACAGAATAAGTGCCACAACCAAGAAAGCCCTGTCACGTGTCTCCAGCAGCTGCACCTCAGATGGCGGTGGGATAGGGATGTCAGAGAAATCCACAATGGAATCAAATGAGTTCAGCTTCCTGTGAATCCAACCCATGGATTCTGCAGCGGACTGGCTTTTCCCGAGTTGCATGGATTATGCAGACGTGGGGACTGGTTTTTTTTACCTTCTGGAATTTTATGCAAATTTAGTCATAGAAAAATATGTAAAATTACAAAAACAATGGCCAAGAAAGTGCATTTCCCCCATAGGGTAAAGAATGAAGATGTGCATTTTGAGGAGATTTGCACATTTTGAGGGAAATTTGCACATTTTAGGGAAATTTGCACATTTATGCAAGTGTGACGTTGTGCGAGTGTGAACTTGCGCAAATGCAGGAATTTGCAGGGGAAATCCTGATTCCATCAATGAGCAGACGCCAGAACGAAAGGCATCTGACAATCCATGAAACACATAGAATGGATTTTACAAAAGCCTAATCTGGGACATGTAAAAGGACCTAAAATTCGGGCAGCATTGCATGGGTGGAGACAGTCCTGTAGGTTTCTTGGTCATAAGATATTTACAGTGCAATCCTATTCATGTCTACTCTGAAATAAGTCCTGTTGAATTCAGTGGGCTTCCTCCCAGGTAAGGAGGTATAGTATTCCAGCCTTAGGGCATTCAAAGTAATGCTCAGCACTCTGAATTGCATCAGAAAACAAATGGGCAGTGAACACAACAGAGGGGTTGCACCATCACACACTCCAAAGAGCTCTAGCCCCAGTAAGCAGTCTAGCTGCAGCATTCAGCACTAGCCGCAGTTTCTGGACAGTTTTCAGAGGCGGACCCACATTCAGTGCTAGCCACATTAAAGATGCTGGCAGTGGGATTGAGGGTTAGGGTGTACCTCATACAGCCAAAAAAAAAAAAGAGAAAGGGTTACTTAAGGTGTATTGGACCCCTGCTCATTTCCTGGGTGTAGCCACCACCGATAATTGGTGGAGGTGTGGATCCTTAGGACCACATCTAACTCACCTGAGCACATCTAACTCACCCTTAGGGGTGTATGAATTACTTACCCCATTCCGGTCTGGGGCATCCACGGAGGGGGGGAGGCAATCCGTCCCTCCCCCCGGAATCCTCCCCGACCAGCTCCGCTCCGCCGCAAGTCCGCGGAGCTGCCGGCTGGACCTGCCCACAGCCGGACTTCCGTTCACTGCCGGGCTGTGGCTGCCATTTGCGTCCCTGCATTAGCCATGATAGGCTACGTATATATTTACATAGCCTATCACGGCAAAGAGCAGGGACGCAAATGGCGGCTCTTTTCGTGATAGGCTACATAAATATATACGTAGCCTATCACGGCTAATGCAGGGATGCAAATGGCATAGCAGCCGCCATTTGTGTCCCTGCATTAGCCATGATAGGCTACGTATATATTTACGTAGCCTATCTTGGTAAAAGGCAGGGACGCAAATGGTGTAGTGGCCACCATTTGCGTCCCTGCTCTTTGCTGTGTTAGGCTACGCAGGGATGCAAATGGTGGCCACAGACCAGGGCAGCCATTCGCAGACGCAGACCAGGGGCAGCAGACTGACTGGATGGCCGACACCAGGTAGGGTCCGTCCCAGGACAATTTCACGAGGTGGTGGAGGGGATTGCTCCGTTTGGCCACGGACTCCGGGGGCTGGAGTCCATGGCGGAATGCTCTAACATCCCTACTCCCAATGGTGGCCCCCTTTTGGGCTATAGTTTGTACTAAAATTAACATGATACTCAACACCTCTTAAATGTCAGGGGATCCGCGGCATATTTGGTTTCAGCTCCAGCTGACGGGAACTGCGGTCATAGCCAGCAGACATGGCTAATGAGATTTTTAGTTGCCAAAGGTGTGGTCCTCAGGCACTGGAAGTCTACACCCACAGCAAGCCATGAGAGGCAGGTCAAATAAATGCTAACACAAGCAGCTTCAGAGTGGTTGGCATATATGAGGCGAGGCAATTTTGGAAAAGGTGACAGTGTTCATGGTAGATTCTTGGTGCTGTACACAGACTTGAAGCCACTTGGACCACGCCAGAGGGAAATGTCAATTGTGTGAATTTTAGCTATAACTCGGGAGTGTTTTGTAGGATGTATGTTTTCAATACATATACATTTTCTTTATTATTTGTTTAATTATTTAATTCTATTTTTGTATATACACTTTAAATTTTTTTAAAAATATATCAGTGGGGATCTAGATACAGCCACCACTGGGTAATAGCTACCACCTGTACCCAGAGGGAGAGGGGAAATAGGGATTGTTTGTTTATGTATACAATCCACACACACAAAATTCAATAAAATTTAAATGGCAGACAAAATCCAATCTCCATGTAAGGAAGGCAGAGGAGTACATGGCCAAGTCTGACTCCCTGCAAAATGGATGCAAACACACACTAACCGAAGCTGGATGAAAGGATAATTGGCCACTGTTGCCACCTGAGGATCTGATCTGGTAGAAAACTGTGGCCCTGCTCCTTCAGCGGGAGTGCGGTTCTGTTCAGGACAGGCTGAACCCCTACGGCTGAGTCAGCAGGCACTTCAGTTTTGTCTGTTCGATGTATTCATCCATATCCAGTCCATTAAAAATGTCAGACACGGATGCTGAGTTGAGCTGTCAGAGTTTTCTGTGTAGCCCCAGACCTCCACTCATCGTCCCCATACACCTGTGTGCTCTCTCCCCTTCCAGTTCGCCTTCCATCCTCAGTGATTTTGGTGTCTTGCCTGTAGGGATGGCGGAGAATTCTGCCACGGACTCCGGAGGGGCTGGATTCTTAGGTGGCAGCACGGACCACCCCACCCCGCCACCCTGTGAAGTCCAACCTGGCCGGCTCCTACCTGGCACCGCCAGGTCCGGCCAGGTCCATCCGCAGCCGGTCTTCGGATGCAAATGCTATCCTGCCTAGCAGATGCCATTTGCGTCCCTTCCCCATACCGTGATAGGCTACGTAAATCTTTACGTAGCCTATCACGGTAAAGACCAGGGACTCAAATGGTGTGCGCTACGCCATTTGCGTCCCTTTCCCTTACCGTGATAGGCTATGTAAGATTTACATAGCCTATCACGGTAAGGGGAAGGGACACAAATGGCGTCCGCTAGGCCGGTCACCATTTGCGCCCGAAGACTGGCCACGGCCGGAGGTCTGGCTGCGGCCGGCCCCAGTGGGCAGGTCTGCGGACTTGCCGTGGAGCGGAGCTGGCCGGGGAGGATTCTGGGGGGGGAGGACCGGATTGCCTCCCCCCCCATAGACCCCCCAGCAGACTCCAGGTAAGGGGGTTTCGTACACCCCTACTTGCCTGCAGTCCCCTCTAGCCTGAAGGCACTGCTGCTGAATGCCAGGTCGGCTACTCAGAAAGGTAACATCATTTCTGAGTTTATAGCTGAAGAACATGCCAACCTGGCTTGTGTTACTGAAACCTGGTTGGATGAACAGGGAGGAGTCAGTCTCTCCCAAATGTGTCCGCCAAGCTTTCTTGTGCAGCACAAAGCTCGACTAGAGGGGTGGGGAGGGGGGGTAGCCTCGGTCTATAGGGATTCTATCCCCTTGGTCAGTTGCCCTATCCAACAGTCAGCTGGTTTTGAGTGTCTGTCCCTGATGTTGGGCACCTGAGACAGGATAGGGATTCTGTTGGTGTACCGCCCACCCTGCTGCCCAACTAGGGGTACACGAAAGTCACTTACCTGGTCTCGCAGCTTTTCGCGGTGGGGGGGAGGCGCTTCACTGCTCCCTCCGCGAAGTTCAGGCCGGGGGGGGGGGGGGGCTTCCCGCCTCGCCCGGCTGAAATTCAGGCCGGGGAGGAGGCGCCTCGCCTCGCCCAGCCGCGAAATTAAAAGTTTTTTTTAAAAAACGCCCCCGTGATAGGCTACGTGACGATTAACGTAGCCTATCACGGCTGACTTTGCAAATCTAGCCGTGATAGGCTACGTTAATCGTCACGTAGCCTATCACGGGGGCGTTTTTTTTTTTTCTTTTATTGGAATGGCGGCGGCGGCAGCCGGTCGAAAGACCGGCTGCCACTCCCGCCCCGGACGAAGACCTGACGAACCGCCGGCCGGACCTGCCACCGGGAGGGACATTCGCCAAAGGTAAGTCCCGTCCCGGGGGGGTGTGGAGAATTTCTCCCTGAAACTTGTTGGGGGGTCGAACACGTTGGCGCTCGGTCCCCCAAAGTTTCGGGGAGAAATTCTCCGCCATCCCTATGCCCAACAGTCTCCCTGCCTGAGCTGACTGAGGTGATCTCGAGCGTGATGTTGAGGACCTGAAAGCTTATGGTCTTGGGGGACTTTAATATTCATGCTGAGGCTACTTTGTCAGGAGCGGCTCAGGATTTCATGGCCGCCATGTCAACCATGGGCCTGTCTCAAATAACAGCGTGCCCAACACATGTGGCAGGACACACTTTGGACCTGGTTTTCTGTGCTAGATTGGGAGAAAATGATCTGCAGGTGCGGGAGCCAGTGGTGACTCCTTTGGCATGGACAGATCATTATCTGATCAGTTTTGACCTTCAGGCCACCTGTAACCTCCACAGGGGTGGGGGACCAATTTTGATGGTCCGCCCCTGGAGACTGATGAATCCAGATGAAGTTTTGAGGTCTCTTGGGGATTTTCCTGCAGGCTTAGGCGGCGGTCCTGCCAAGGTCCTGGTCACTGCTTGGAATGAGATGACCCGGGCTATTGATATCATCGCTCCCAAACGTCCTCGACCTAGTCATAGAACTGTGTCAGCTCCTTAGTATTCTGAGTAGGGATGGCGGAGAATTGCGCCATGGATCACAATGAGGCCGAATGCACTGGCATTTGGCCCCCTGAAACCCATGGCTGAATGGCCTCCCACCCCCCGCCACCCCGCAGAATCCCCCCGGGATGAAGCTTACCTGGGGCGGATGCGGCAGCAGCTCCAGTGGTGGCTGCGGCGGCAGCGGATGCGGCAGTGGCTCCGGCAGTGGCAGCTGGTCTCTTAGCCAGCTGCTGCGGCCGCAAATGGCAGCCATCATAGAGGCTGCCATTTGCGTCCTTCCATGCTGCCGTGATAGGCTATGTAAGTATTTACGTAGCCTATCATGGCAAAGAGCAGGGGTGCAAACAGCAGCCGCTATGCCGTTTGCGCCCCTGCTCTTTGCTGTGATAGACTACGTAAGTATTTACGTAGCCTATCACAGTAAAAGTAGCCACGCAAATGGCGTAGTGGCCGCCATTTGCGTAGCTGCCTTTACCGTGATAGGCTACATAAATACTTATGTAGCCTATCACGGCAGCCTGGAAGGAGGCAAATGGCGGCTGCTACGACAGCCACCATTTGCAGCCACAGCAGCCCAGCCGCGGCCGGAACTCCAGCTGCGGCTGGCCCCGGCTGGCGGTTCTGCAGACCTGCCGCAGAGCGGAGCTGGCTGGGGAGGATTTCAGGGGGAGGGACGGAGCGCCTCCCCCCCACTGTGGATGCCCCAGCGCGGAACCAGGTAGGTGTTTCGTACATCACTAATTCTGAGGAGCTGAGGGTGATGAAACGACTGTGTTGACAATTAGAGCGCAAATGGCAGAAGACCTGGAACAAATATGATCGAACACAGGTAAGAATCCATTTGCAATCTTATTCTGATGGCGGTGAAGAAATCATACTTCTCCACCACCATTGCATCTGCTCGGTGTCATCCAGTGGAGCTCTTTCATGTGTTTAAAGGCCTCTTGGGCGTAGGCCTTGGAACACGAGAACTTGAACCCTCAAAGGACTGCTGTGAACAATTTACCAGACACTTTGCAGATAAAATCACTCGTATTCGTGCTGACTTGGATGACATTGTTTTGACAGAGTCTGATATGGATGGGACTGGTGCACCATCTAGTCATGTTATGGATACCTTTTGGCTTGTGCAACCTGAGAATGTGGACAAATTGCTTGGAGGACTGAGGCCTACTACTTGCGCTTTAGATCCTTGCCCATCCTGGCTTGTGAAATCTGCCGGAGGTGGGCTGGATATCTGGACCTCAGAGGGACAGCAAGGTCCCCACCGCTTTGAAAGAAGCTGTGGTGAGACCCTTGCTGAAGAAAACAAATTTAGATCCCATCGTCCCAGATAATTACCGCCCTGTGTCAAATTTGCCATTTTGGGGCAAGGTGCTGGAGTGTGTGGTGGCCTCACAACTCCAAGCAGTTTTGGATGAAACTGATTATTTAGATCCATTCCAATCAGGTTTCAGGCCTGGTTCTGGGGTGGAAACAGCCTTGGTCACCCTGGTTGATGACTTTTGCCGGGGAATGGATGAGGGGAGTGCTACCCTGTTGGTTCTTCTGGACCTGTCAGTGGCTTTCAATACCATCGACCATGGTATCCTTCTGCATCATTTATCTTGAGAGGCACAGTTTTAAAGTGGTTCCAGTCCTTTCCAGAGGAGCGGTCTCAGAAGGTGGTGCTGGGGGATTTCTGTTCCACCCCATGGCCATTAGCCTGTGGGGTGCCACAAGGTTCTATCTTGTCCCCCATGCTTTTTAACATCTACATGAAACCGCTGGGGGAAGTCATCAGGAGGTTTGGGCTGAATACCATCAGTATGCGGATGATACTCAGCTCTACCTCTCGTTTCCATCTGCACATCCCAGGGAGGCTGTGGAACTCTTGAACCAGTGTCTGGAGGCTGTTTTGGGATGGATGAGGGTGAACAAGCTGAAACTTAATCCAGACAAGATGGAGGTACTGTGGGTTGGGAAACCAACTACTTCGGATGGAGGTTTACAACTGGCCTTAGATGGGGTTGCACTCCCCCTGAAAGACCAAGTGCGCAGTCTGGGAGTCCTCCTGGACTCTGAGCTAACTGGGGAAGCTCAGGTGGCCGCGGTGTCCAGGAATGCTTTTTACCAGCTTGGGCTGGTATGCCAACTGCGCCCCTTCTGGAGAGGACAGGCCTTGCCTCAGTTATCCGCGCACTAGTCACGTCCAGGCTGGACTACTGCAATGCACTATACATGGGGCTGCCTTTGAAGACAGTTCAGAAACTTCAGCTTGTGCAGAATGCGGCCGCCTGAGTATTGGTGGGGGCGAGGTGATTCGATCATATAACGCCTATACTGCGCCAGCTGCACTGGTTACCACTGCGTTTCCGAGCCCAATTCAAAGTGCTGGTTCTGGCCTTTAAAGCCTTAAACGGTTTGGGACCAAGTTACTTGTAGGACCGCCTACATCCATATCAGCCTGCCTGCACTTTAAGTTCAGAAAGAGAGGCCCTTCTCATTTGCCCACCCGAGAGCAGTCAGGTGGGTGAACACGCGTTAGAGGGCCTTCTCTGCAGTGGCCCCACACCTTTGGAACAAGCTGCCATCAGAGGTCCACCATGCTCCATCATTGAAGACTTTTAAGAAGGCTTTGAAAACATATTATTTTACCTTGGCCTTCTATTGATATGACTGCTACTGTTGCTGCTTCCTGCACATCGTTGTTGGTTTTATTGTTGGTTTTAATTGTTGTTTTAATTGCTGGCTTTTATTGTTTTTATGTTTTTAACACATAATATTTTAACTATTTTTATGTATTTTATTGTTGTAAGCCGCCTTGGGAAGGCTTCTGCCCTGAACGGCAGCCAAGAAATATTTTTAAATAAATAAATACGCAGACGCGCGCGCACACACACCCACACAGAGTTTGGGATTAAAATTTTGCCTTCATACCCTTGGCGACAGGTTTCATTGGGTTACCTTCACTGTACTTTTGAGAATAGTATTTACTGCCAGTCCTGCCCACATATTAAAACTGGACTCAGGTTTCCATCTGAATTCAAGGTATACCCTGCTCTTTCAGTCTAATCTATTGCTCACAAAGCTACTATTATAATAAACTCATAGAAAGATCTGTCTCTAATGTTTTGCATTTATCATATTTGTATGTCTTCCTTCTCTTCCTGCACAACTTCAAATGCATGGATAGGAGGAGAGGTACCATCAGAAAGCTGAGATGGAGGGAAAGATCAGATTGCTTTTGGGGACATGAAACCTTTTCCTTAGGAATACATCTGCCAAAATGCCTTTCCCCTAATTAAAAACATTTCTTAACTTGGGAGTCAAGTTAAAATCTTTTTTCTTTAAAACTTTTTTTTTTAACTGGGAAACTGGCAAGTTGCAAAGCAAAGTGCTGTTCCCCAGCACCATCTTTATTTGGGTTCAAAAGAGTGTTTTGGAGCTCAGCCCCGTCCCCACCACTGCCTTGTACTTAGGTTCTTAGACAAGTTACTTTTATTTTAGTCTCACCAGTTTGCCTTCTAGGAGATAAGTGTTTCATGACCAGCCATGCCCACCATGGCAGCCATTTAATGAATGGGCAAGCCCTCCCCATCATGGCAGCCATTTTGTGAGAGCACCCACAACACTCAAAATTCTAAATGGGCCTAATGATCCCAAAAAAAGTATAGCAAGGCAGAGACCATCTTAAATATTTCACATCTGAAACTCTTAGGGGGCAGGAGACCTGAATGTTGATTCTAGACACTGATTTTCATCTTTCAGTCCAAAGAGACAAGGGAACTAGGCATTTCTCAAGTGATAAAGCAAATATATGTTTGTCTGTCCAGTCATCTGGACTATCATCTGGACTCCCATATGGCAATGCTAGGACAGGTGGCTCAAGTAGGCTGTTCATCAAGAAGCTATCAAAATCTTTTGTCCATAAAACATTTTTGGATATACCAACTTACCCTCAAGATAGTCAACGCTTGGCAGTCCAAAAGTAAAAAAACCATGTTAAGATAATCATGAATTCTGTACAAACAGAAACATGGTTTGAATCATGCAAATTGAACAAATTTGCATATATTTACTAATTTTGCATAACTTGCCCTGCTAATTATTGGAAGTGGCAAAAATGTACGTATGTACTGGAACTCTGCCCTCTGGCTATTGGATATCATGCTTAGTAACCTGTGACTCTAAGGTTTTGCAAAGCACCATCTATATATTTTCAATGCTCGAGGACAAGAAATGTGGCTTTTAAAGGGGAAATGAAAAAAAGAAAGCCATGATTCTCAGGATGTGAAGCTCTGTACCAATTCCAAACTATGTGTTCACAGAATAAGACAAACTGTGTTATTAAACGGAGTAAGAGAAGACAGTTATTATGTCATAAAGTCTAGAACCTTAGGTGTGAACCCTTACAGAAGGACATCAAAACAGCAATTAGTCAATTATACACCAATGTTATTGATTAAAATAACTTTATTCCAAATATTGCATTTGAAATTTCAAGAATAAGCACTGCTTTAATATTTGCAGCTACAGTTTCTCCAGTTACTTGTCTACAAGACATACTTGGTCAAACAATATGATCAGATGGAATTATGAAAAATAATATGTGATGCAGGATAGTCGTTCAGAAAAAAGTAAATGTGCAGTGGACTAAACCTAAAAACAAGCTGTGTAATTCTGAAAACGATTACTACATAAAATTATTTAATATATTTTATTTACAATCTTTGAAGTACAACTAAAAATTTGGCACACACAAAAATAATTACTACCATTCTTAAAATATTAATATTTGTCTCCCTACTATACCTATAAGGTAAAACAATACAATAGAACTAAATTTTACAAAGCCCTGAGATGTACTTGTTTTGATTCAAGAATAGAGAATCAATTCAGAAGAATATAAGAACAGAGACCCTGCTGGATCAGACTAAGGGTCCATATAGTTCCACATCCTGCCATCAGCCAGATGCCATTATGAAACCTGCAAGTCTCCCCCCAGCCCCAGCATTCAAAGGCATATTGCTTCTGGAATTGGACACTCCATACGTTACTCATGACTAATAGCCACTGACAAACCAGTCCTCCATTAATTCCTCTAATACCCCTTTAAAGCCATCTAAGCCAGTAGTCATCAGCACATACTGTGGCACTGAATTTCTTAAGTTTATTATGCATTGTATGAAGACATTTCTGAATGTACTACCAGCTGATTTCACCCCCACCCCCAAATCTATTTTGGGAGAAGGAGAACATTTCTCTATCCACTTTCTCCACACCAAACATAATTTTATAAATCTCTTATCATTTCCCCCCCACCCCATAGTCATCTTTTTCCCCTCAACTACAAAGCCCCAAATGCGTTAGTGGAGGCTTCCCCAACCAGGTGCCCTCCAGATTTTATTTATTTATATTTTAGTTATTCATTACATTTCTGCACCACTGGACTCTTAAGACTCTCATCACCCCAGGCAGCATGGGCAATGGACAGGAATGCTGGGAGTTGTAGGTAACTACACTAAGGCTGCTTTAGCACAGGGTGGATGCTCCAACTGCCACCTAATCCAGCAAGAAGTGCAATCTGGGGTTGAGACTGCACTGCCCCCCTATCTTTACATCTGTCTGCTAAACTAGGAACTTGGAAACATGTGAAGGGAGATTATTAAACTAGCTGGAAACTCTATCTTATGGTGTAAACCTCCAATGCTATTCCAAAAAAAATATAAAAGCAATAATTTGAGTTACTTTAAAAGGAATAAACACAAGTTCAAAATTATTTTTATATGGTTTTATGAAATGGCACTGTGGCTTATGAAAACTGCAGATGGAAAATGTTCCCTTCCTAAACTAGTTTGCTAAGTGTGCCTCACAAAAATCAGCCCCTTCAACACGAACATCTAAACACCATTAAATACTTGTAAAAACTTAATTGAATTCTACACAGAATTCACAAATTTAAAAGTTTAAAATTACTAGGTCCTTTATCAAGCTTCAACAAATCAACAAATTCAATTCAAAAATTACAAAGTAACCAATAGAACTATATAAAACAAAATTTTAAAAAACTATGATATAAACGTTTACTAGTAAAATGTTAGCATTCTTTAAAAGCTTATGTTTCATATCATAAACAGCTCTAAAGTGTTTTAAGTTTTCTCTTACAATTGTTCATGCTTGTTGTTATGCTACTGTTTTAAGTCAGTAGCAGTGCAATCCTATAGATTTGAATGGGGCTTACCCCCAGGTAGGTTTGTACAGTACTGAAGTCTAAGTCAGCTCTTTTGTTTTAACTGCTGAATTGAGCAGCTCAGACTGATGCAGAATACCTGGGTATGAAACATGCCCATCTGTTCAGAAGAATTGTCATTAACCCACTATATAATAGTGAACAAAATATTTTTGTTTCATAGAAACAACTAGCATTTGCCTCCACTGGACAAATGGTCTATTTACAGTTACGTTCAGGCTGCCTAACTGACAGCGAGTGTAGGTCATTGGTACTCATGGAGCTTAATAGACTGATGATCTCTGCGGAACTGTCTTCCCTTTCAAGATCCGTCTTATCTGAAAAACAAAAGCGAAGCAGCAAGGTATCAATGCCCAGTCATTCTGACATTATAAAAATACACTGCAATTTCTAAGTACAACTACTAAGACCTAAATCCCACTGAAATCAGTGGGACTTAATTCAATCTAACCAATAGAACCACATTAGAGAGGACCACAATTGATACCCCTAAAGCAAGTGTCCCTTTATAAAAGGGCCCAGATTTCAAACTAATATCGATTTACAGATAATGAAACCTACTCTTCTACAAAAAGGTATCTGAACTGAACATTTCCCTGCTGTATTGTAGTTTCATTAACTGTAGTCCAAGAAGAAAGAAGAAAATAGCCAACAATATTAGAATTGCTAGTTGGTTTTCCATAAAGGTTATTAATAGATCTATTTCTCACTTTCCTAATAATATAAGAAATGGAAGCCTGATTGTATTCTCTCTAGAGAAAGAAGGACAAAGGGGCGGAGATGAAATTGCTTCCTGCTCCACTTCAAAAACAAGATCTTGAGTCTTTTAGGTCTCTTACCTCAACTCCTACAGGGCCATCAGGAACCAGGTGAACTGGCTGCTCATTTTCCAAGTTCCTGACACTTGGATCAGCTCCTTTTCGCATCAGCAAGCGCACTGCGTCCAGCTGAGTCACCCGATGTTGTAAGCTGGCAGCTACATGAAGTGCTGTATTGCCATTGTAAGCCTGGTCAAGGCAAGACAGAAACACCATTATGATTATTTTCAGAAAGGGGACAGGGTGATTTCTTCCTGGAAGCAGGCGCACCCTGAGCTAGACAGAGTATTTCATGCTACTGCCTCTTGGCTTAACGTTCACATACCTTGGCATTGATAAAAGAAAGGCAAGTTGGCAATTCTAAAAACAGACGAAGGAGTTCCACATTTGCTTCTTCAGCTGCTAAGTGAAGGGCTGAACGGCCACTTTTACGATCCTGTCCACACACAAAAAAGGCCAGTTAATTTTGCACACTGAACATTTAAGCACTGCACAGTGCAAGAATACACAAACTCAGTAATTTTACATGAAAACACTAAATGCTCTACATAATTTATTTTATTTATGCACACAACTAGTAAGTGCAATTGTTTTCATTTTACAGGCATGAGGAGTCTGAGAGATAGCAACTTCTAGGGCTACTCAATAATTCAAGGCTGGGGTGGGATTTGAAGGGTTCAACCTAGATCTCCTCCTATCCAAGTCAAACAGTGTTATCTGTTTGGACAGAATGGCTCTGAAATAATTAAAGCAAAAGGAATTCAAGCTATGACTCTCAAGAAAACCACACAGTCAGCCTACTCCTGCATTTATTAATATTTGCACAATCCAGCAAGAGTCATCCATGACTATGTCTCAGTGAAACAGTAGGACACAGCACAATTGAAATGCTTAGAATTGCCACCTCAATTGCACTTTAGTTCTATTGATTTCATTGGGATTTAGTCTTAACTAACTTCTGCTAGATTGGGCCCAAACACACTGAAATCTAAGAAGGCCACATCAGAAAAAAAGATTTAAAATACTTTTAAAAGATGTAATATACTCCTTAAGTTG
Organism: Heloderma suspectum; assembly: GCF_057233095.1. NCBI lineage: Eukaryota > Metazoa > Chordata > Lepidosauria > Squamata > Helodermatidae > Heloderma > Heloderma suspectum. The sequence continues at coordinate 51,736,352 of NC_139460.1, read as the reverse complement.
AGGCAAATGAGTCTGTTCACTTGATAACAACGTTGCAGTAGTTGTTAGCCCAAGATGTAACCGAGTTGAAAAGATACATGCTGAAGATTCAGGAGCAAGAAAAAATCTGTTGTGCCTCAACATACTTAGTCTAGATTATGCATATTGTCTTCAGTGAGACTATCCTGACATACAAAGATATTACTGCTACCTTGAAGACTATTCCAAAGCCAATGAGACAGTCCTCATAGGAGTTAGTGTGCTTTAGTAAAAAAACAAAACAAAATGGACATTACCAGGAAATTAAAAGAATCTGCAACTGTATCTTAGGAAACGTAAGCTTCCTCTGCAGCTATTTCAGGGGTTGGATTCGGATTTACACAGGATCAACTGTCCTGACAGAAGTGGACTTCCCTGCTCACTCCTTCCCACAGCAGCCCCTCCAGCCCCATGAAAATGGTACAAAGTGTCAGGAGACACTGCTGAATGGAGTGAGCTGTTTTGTGGGGGTAAGGGGGTGGGTGGAGGGACCTTCCAAAATTGGAGATCTTTCTCTTGCAGTAAGTAGATCCTGGATCCAACCCCAGATATTTAGCTCAAGTCAATATTTTCTAATACATGTATTTACATATAAAGATTTCTTGAACATCTACATACCCAGGAACCATTAAAATGTACAAAGTGGAACACAGATATCATTTGCAGACAGATCCATGTATGCTGGAACTTAGAAAACAGCCATCTCTATCGAGGAGATGAGTATGTTACCATTTCACATATTATGTTTACATCTCCAGGTCTGTAGATGTGCAAGTAATTCATACATTTACAAATAGTTGCAAAACAGTACAATGTAAATCCTTGTGTTACTTACTCTGGCTTCAACAGAGGCCCCCATCTGGATAAGAAATTTGATTGTGTCTGCCAATCTCTTGCTTTTCAACCTTAGTTCCTGGACCTCAGGAGTGTGAGGTGAGTGCTGGCTCTGTAGGTCATGTACCACAGCATTATGGACCACTACTGCACAGTGCAATGCTGTCAAACCTAAAATGAAACACACCCGTGAGCAAAACAAAACCTGTTTTGGTTGCCCGTCTTCTCCAGCAACTGACTCGGAAACATTAGTCATCTCGATACCAATATCTAGATTTCAGCTGCTTTTTGTTTGCAATCCAAACCCTTAAAGGTGTTTTAACCTGTTCTTCTGTTCTCTACGTGTACAGTAAAGAAAGAACTATTTTTTAAGTTGCTTGGCAATTCAGTGATGTAAAATTAAACATATGTCATGTTCACCACCTAAGCTTGTATTTTTTGATAAGCCTTTCAATGTATAGAATCACTAACAAGAATATAGTCCCAGTCAATATCCAGATACAGCTACTACAAAGGGAGAGAAGAGTAAAGTTCTCAGTAGTCTTAATAGTTGTTTATTATGATTTCTCTTTTTGCTATTTGCTCTCTTGACTGTGGCACACCAGTTTTTATGACCTAAATTACATAGGACAGTAATTCTGCAAGTACCATGTTCAGCTGCCTTGGATTTCCAGTGCAGTAGACCAAGTCCTGATTTATATATTCGTGAACTACAGGGCATCTAGTATAGGATATAACGTGAACCAGTATTTTACAATCTCAATGGATTTAGGAAAAAGTCCTTGTCACCTTGCCCTGTTTCAAATGTAGCTACATTTTTTCTGTTTAAAAGTGGATGTCATTAACAATAGTACAACATTTTTGTTAAACAGCATGTCAAATGCAAAAGTCTAAGAACTAGCATGTTTTAATTAGGCTTTTTTGCCTGGCCTAACACAGGGTTAAGGGCTACTGGTTGCTCACCATCATAATTAGTTGCCTCCAAATCTACATATTGATTGCTTATAATGACTCCTTTCTGGATTGCCTGCAGAAGAGAAATGAGAAAACATTAATGCCATCCAACTCTACACAACAGTAAATGAAACCTGAATGCTTCTAATCAAATGAACTCTTCTCCATGAAGGGTTATGCCATTATAAAGTTGTTACTCTTTAAGGTGCCACAAAAGCCATTTTGTTGTTTTTGAAAAATCCACAGTATCAAGACCCAAGATTATTCACTCAGTAATACCACTTCTATGTTAAAATCATGCCAGTGCCTTCAAAACATCTGCTTGTGGTTCATAGCCCTGTAGTGTATTAGAACTAAGATTCACGGGGGGGGGGGGGGGGATCCTGACTTTTTAATAATGTTTTGAAAGAGAGCAATTTTCTTTAGCAAGACCCAAGTCTTTCTTAGCATTCCACAGAAACACTTACCTCCAGTTAAACTGCCCTATTGCTCTTACTTGCTCAATTTCCCTACCTTTGGGTTGGGGATAAAACTGTGCTACAGGAGGATACACATTGCATTATCACTCACCCCGTTACTTATGGTAAGTAATAACCTTTAGGTATCCAGATACACCCCTCCTGCAGGGGGCGGGATGAGGAGGAATTGGCTGTCCTGTGTTTTCACATGGGGGGTGTGTGTGTGTGTGAGAGAGAGGGAGAGACAGACAGACAGACAGGGGCTACAGCTCCTAACACGTAATGGGCTACTAGCCCCTGAGCACTTAGCACTGAGCAGGCTGCTACATTACTATTAGTACTACAGTCTCAAGTACTTTGGGAAACATTACAGCGAAGTATAATATTTGGAATCTTTAATTTACAAGAACCAGTTTCAGCATACACCACTACATGTCCGTGTGTCAGGAGAAAGGTAGAAGAAATGGCTTAGGAATTTGCCCAGAACCCACCTGGAGGACCTGCGCATGGCCTTTTTCAGCGCACACGTGCAATGGCGTCCTACCCCAGCAATCTGTAGTATTTACTTGTGCCCCAAGGCTAACCAGGTCCTGTACAATAAGATGCTGATTTGCAGCCACAGCCACCTGCAGGGCGCTCTGTAATAATGAAAAGCAGATGTATTGGTTATCTAACTCTTACGAGGAAATAACAATAAAAAGCTATCTAACTATACTAAGGATTTCCAATCGGGTACAACCGTTTCAGAGTTCATCTCTTTAAGGGCTTCACCTTAGCCTTAGACTTCTGCAGTAGCTCACAGTTACATATTAGCCTGCATGCTAACTTTCAAAGTTAATATTAACAGGCATTCCAGGACGCTTTGTGTAAGTCCTGGAAATGTGCAGTATTCAAGGGCATACAGAGGGAGATTCTTATGCTGAGAGCATCACCTGGCCATTGTGTTCTTTAATATCCAGCATGTGCAGAGCTGCCATCTTTCTTGCCAACACATAGGAAACTGCCCGTCGTCCCTGGGCAACTGCAATGTGGAGAAACCTTTGGGGAATAAACAACGTTTGTTTTTCTCTTTAATATTCAAAAAGCACACACATTTAAGGCAGTGTGAAAATGCTGAAAAAACACCAACCCAAAACCAACCTGGGGAACATGCAGACTACAAGGGCTACCATATGTAGTTACATCATCCAATGCACTCTTCTATTTTATCATATTTACATGTGCAGTCACAGAAGTCTGCATGACATAGACTTTTAATGCACTAGTGTGTTCTTCATTCAACAAAATGAATGACATTCTCAAGATGCACACACTACTAATGAGAAAGGATTTTAATTGCTGATACATCATCTGCATTCTAGCAGCAATTAACATGTGGATAATACTCACGTGTCACCATCAGAGTCTTTGGCAAGGATTTGATCTTGAGAGATGTTGGCCAGTTTGTTTTCCTCCTGCTCCACTTGCCACTGGAAAAACGATTTGCCCAGCTGTGATGTATTTGCAGCAATACCCTGATGTCGCACAGAGATATTTGAAGTAGCCTGCGGTAAGCCATGCTCCTCAAGGCTACTGCCCATATTATTAGGTAGCTGGCTTAAATTCTGCGGGTGGCTACTGACATCAGTTTGCTGATGACCACCCGGCAGTGGCTGAGCGAGGGGAGCTGAGATGTTGTCTGCCCTTTCTGAATCACTTAAGAGAGAAGCAAAGCTTTGATACTGCAGATCTTGGCTTTCAAAAACATTCTGTTGATAGTCAGAGGACTGGCTGCTTGCAGAGTGTGGCCTGTATTCCACAAGTGAATTCTGACTATAATGCTGTGACAAATCTTGGGTTTGTGTGGGAGAAAACTGGTAATTCTGACGCAATTCCAGCATTTGTGAGGGGCTGCTCCCATGAAATGCTTGGTACTTTTGAGGAGGTGAGAAAGCCTGTGCACCAGCAATCTCTTGATATTGTTCCCTTGGAGAGTTAGAATTAGCCACGGTGTGAAGCCAGCTAACTTGCACTGTGTTCAGAGAAACTGGACTTGATTCATTCTTAATATTGATAATATTCTGCAGCATATCACAACTGCCATCTTGTTTGGGCTCATTCATATGGGCATCTTCCATGTTATCCATTGACGTTGGTGTCTGAGGAGGTGTCTGCAAGAGAGAATATGCACATTTTGAAACTGAACTGATCACATCCTGTCAGGCAGGTGAGAAAATATATTTCATTGTGCGCAATGAATATAAAAATACTATTAAAATATCTACCAAGAGGTGAGGTTGGAAAGTAGCTGTTCTTTTGTAATAGGGCCCATCAGAAAGAGATTCATGAGATTTTCTTTTCCGACTATGAGTTAATATGTTCTTCAACTCTACTGAAAGAAAAAGAAAATGCTAAATTTCCACAGCACAGTAGTTTTCATGAATTCTAAATACAAACATAGAGTACTTCGGAGGGGTGGGGAATTAAAGCTGTACCTGTGTATGGGTCATAATTCAGTAATCCTCCCTGTGCCTGTTAAAATAAAAAAGTTGAAGTTATTTATAATAGAGTGAAAGAACTATCTCTATTCCTTAAATCAATGTTGAGGACAGAGGAACCAGTCACTTTTTCTAATGTTAATGTAAATTAAGCATAGTGTTTTAGAACTAAATAGAAATATAAAGAAAACTTAGTACATTCTACAAGCTTTTAGAAACTTTTCTAGAGAAACTAATCAATTCAACTTCATTACAGCTTTTTGAACACATTTATTCTGCTTCATCCAAACAAAACCAAGCAAACTTACTGGGATTTCCATCCTGTCATTTTTCACTACTCTACCTCTTTCAGCAGAATTGCCTTTACATCTTATTCATGCAACTACTTATTCGCCAATAAATAGAAGGGAATTATAGGAATGAAATAAAGATGCTCGTAAAACCCGCTAATTCTAAAAACTACAGCACCACCAGGTACATGCTTAAGACAGTACACAGAATTGGAGTGACAGCGGAGCACCCTATGTTTAGGAAAACACTGCTACTTTCTCCCAAGCATTATCTTATATACGAATCAGTTGGTTCCCCATGAACACAGTTCACAGAGAAAAATAAAATCTACCAAAAGTTTAACTTAATTAACTGTGTTTATTGAAACATTCAAAGTGTAGATGTTTCTAATTCCTTCATGATTTGTTTACAGGCTGGAGTTTACTGGTATATCATTGTACTTTGGCCTGCACCTGCATTTATTTTAGAAACTATTTTGTCTTCATATTTCATTTTGCTCCATTTTGCAATTAATTATGTTTTTAATCATACTTGGCATTTTTATATTAAAAATAAAACTTTATAGTACATTGTTATAGAAGATAGCCTCATTCTTTTAAAAAAAAAAAAAGGTTTATGGACACAAATAAACTCCCAACTCTGAATTATAGTGAAAACCATTGTTATTCATGGAATCTGTGTGTCAACAGTTTTCCAATGAAATGTGTTTCATGAGAATTGGTCAATGGGAAGGCAGTCAAAAGGGATGACCAACTAACTCCCAACTTTGAATTATAAGATCGTGCACTTGTTCTAAGTGACAATACATATGTAGCAAAACAGCACCATACACACACAAGAGGGATATATCAGGTGGCTTGTGGGTGAACCCCAAGTCTTGCAAAGGAAGAACCCTAAGGTCAGAGTACCCCAAATAAGTCCAGTGAGGACTGAGCATGCTAAGTGGCAACAGAACACTGCATGTCTGTTGGCAGGGGGATGGAAAACTGAGGAGTGGGGGGAGTGAAATGGAGAATCCTGAAAAAGAGCATGGCTGTTTGTCCAGAACTCTGAACAAGTTTTATAAAACTGTAAAGAGACATTGTCCCTTCACTTTTTGGTAAAATACAGAATGGATGATATTTTCAAACATAAGTTTTAGATCAGACTAAAGCTCTATCTAGTAGAACATTCAGCCACCAACACTAACTACACAGATCAAATGCAGGGCTTGTTGGTGTTATATCCCATTCCATTTTTAGCTATCACTCACAACTCATATCCACTGACAAATCTGGAGTCAACAAACTTGTCTATTCCATTTTTCAAAGCCATGCAAGCTAGTTGCCATTGCCAAATCTTGCTATAATGAATTCTGTACATTAACTACGCACTGTATAAAGTTGCATGCGACTGGTATTTCCAAAGAAGAGACATTCAGCCATTTTTAAATCAGAATAAAACATGTTTAAAGAAAAAACAATTAATCACCTGCACCTTTAATTCATCTGCACTATGATCTGAGGACATCTGTTTGCTGTTTCTAAGGTGCAGCAACAGTTCTTTCACAGAATTTTTCACACGAACACCTTGGAAAGGTCCTCTTTGTTGCTTTCCTCCCCCCATATGTTGCTCAACTGTTGAGACAAGCAAAAAACAAAATCAAATATTGACACAATCCATTAAACAGGAGATTAAGTTCTGAAGAAAGACAATTATTTTAGCTAAGAGCTTATTTATTAAATTCATATACTGCCTTCCACTAAAAATAGCACTCAGTGTGACTAACAATATAATAAAGATAAAATAATAAAGTTATAATTAGAACATTAAAATTCATAAATAGCTAATGAGCTATAGGTAATTATTTGGCTGATAAACTAATTACATAAAACCTCACTACCAAGTATTCCAGAAGAACAAATATATTTATCAACCTCACTCTCACAAACCTCCATCCACCTCTCTCTCTCATTTTCCAGTAAGATGAATAGGGAAATGCCAATCCTATATAAGAAATATTAGCATTAACATGTCTTCATGTGAATGGATTTTCAGAATTACTTGTGCCTGTCACTTCCATAATGGAACTGCTTGTCCAAAATCAGAAAATGTTCAACCAAAATGATGAACTACAAAAATTACATTTATTCAATTATGTCATCATCTGTTTAAACACAACCCATTTTGAAGGTTAAAAACCAGAAGTGAAAAGAGGAAACAATTCATGACAGTCCAACAGAGAAGTGACTTCATTTTAAAAAGTACAAAAACCCTCAAGTTGTATACAGAGAATCACTGCAGTTCAAACACACACACACATACACACACAAACACACACACACACACACACACACACACACACCAGTTCCCTTGAAGTTGGAATTTCTGCCTAATTTTTTCCCCCCAGTTTTAGGTGAATGATTTCCTCTTTACAGGTTTTAGTGGGATCCCAAAAACAATGCCTACTTAAAGAAACCATTGTCTTGAATTAAATGGTCTTGAAGGATACTATTTAAGATAGCAAATACTGCTGCAAAGAGACACATTTTTTAAAGATCTTCCTTAAAAAAATGTAGGTAAGTGATTAAACCAAAAAAAAAAAACCCAACCCAACCTAAATCAATATTACAGGCAAATGTTTTATAGAAAATACAAGCCAATGAGAAATCAAAAATATAGGACAATAACAGCTGGTTTAGGATTATATACCCAATTGGGCAGGGAAATAAAATTAACACACATGCTTAATCTCATGAAGATACACTACAGATATTGTTATGCTACCTTTTAATATAATTTCTGATTGAAACACAAAATCATGACTCAGTGGAATCAACAAATATCTCCCTTTCTTCAAATCCAAACAACATTCTGGCTAGTAAAAACATATGGAAGAAAACTCAGCATGAAAGCATTGTAGAAACTTATTTCATTCTCCTCAGTACAAAACATCCATGAACTTTCTAAAAGCAACTGAGCTTTCTCAACTGAAGAAGAAGAAGAGGCATGGAGCAGTTAAAGAGAAATGTTGCTACAGACTTAAATGTGAAAATTGCATCAACATGCTAATTACAAAAGAGATAACATTCAAATGACTCATTACATAAAAGGTATCCCACTGATTGTTCTTTTCCAGTTGTACTAACAATTTATAGTTCATCTTTCCATATTAAAAGGGCAGTATTATTTTTCAAATTGATTTGCATAGGACATTATTTGCTTGCACCGTTCTCCTTAAACAGGAAATTTAATCTTCAGATATTTCCACCACACAAACATACAAATGCCAGAGCAAACAAGAATCGTGCAAGTTCCACTTCCTGTAAATGCACAAATCAATATAATTTACACAAGACTAATTCCATGCAGGGGATGGTTGGGGTGTCCCTGAAGTTACCTTAGACTTATATTAATTGTTCCTGCTGTGGTATCTTTCTGCTCATATGCTGTCAAACTCCAGCTAATGCTCAAGTATATTTGAATTTTAAATTAACTTATTTAACTGCCATAATTGCAATTTTTCAGTTTCCCTGCTGTGCACCTGGAGAAGGAAACACACTCACTTCCACGATATTCAAAATCCTTTCACAGATAACACAGAGGAAATATGCGTTGCAACTTGAGATCGGACACTCAAGACACCTTTGGAATTGCATCTATCACACAGAAAGTCCACAGTGTTTATTATGCATAGTGCTCTGCACCATGCAGCCAAGTATGCTTTCAAAGTAATTTTTGGCTAGACACATTTCCAGTAATGGCCCTTTCTCATGTTATTCCATCAGTTTCCCCGCATGTTTAGACACACCGAAATACATGTGCAAGCGCGTCACATACGGCAGCGTATATACAGGCTTCACTGTCTTTTTCAGACACCAAAGCACTTTCTATGTAGGCAAAGCATCCAACAAAGTGGCCCTCTCACAGCACCGAAAAACAGCCCTATACGAACATGGCAACCCGGAACAAGCACTTTGGGACTGCATACCTGGCAGCAGGACCAGCCCTATCCTAAGGCAGACAGGGGCAGCAATCTCAGGCAGCAGGTACTGGGGGGGGGATGTTGGTGCTGGGGGACAGAGCTGCATGCGCCATGCTCAGCGTGCCCTGCTGGTCTCAGGTGCGATGGATGCTGCTGCCCCGCCACCTCTGTTGAAGAGCCAACAGAGTCCAGAGTCGGGTCGGCTTCTTGCGAGACTTGACGGGAAGGGAGACACCATTTCGCCCTTTGCCTCAGGCAGCAAAATGTCTCGGGCTGACCCTGGCAGGCTGCGCCACGCAAAGTGTGCGCTTCTGGTTCGTTATTAAGTGCCTATTCAAAGCTACCCTTGTCAACAAGGCGGAGAGGAAGGCTGCGCTGTGACAGCCCAGGGAGGTTTAGCGATAAACCCTAATTTCTCTGCTTTCTTGGAGCCCATCCGGGCGATCAAAACTATCCAGGAGTGCGCCAGCAGTGACTTACTTCTCTTGTATCGCCCCTTGCCAAAATGGTAAAGGGGGCTATATTTGTTAACGAAGAGAGAGACAGACACATACAAGCACGCAGGCATACATATATACACGCACAGGAGCTAAAAAGTGGCGCCGGAGCGTCAGACCAAATGGTCTGCGGTTCATCCTCTAGACCCCCACCCCCACCCCGGCTCTCCTGGAAAAGCAGCAGTAGCAACTGCATCTTGGACCACCAGAAAAATCCCTCCGCCCAAGGCTTGTTCTGGGGCTGCGCCGAATTGGCCGCGCGATTAGGGCTGCGTACCTTCCCCGGCTGAGCGCGCGCTGCCCCGGGAACAGCGCCTCTTGGTGAAGTCGTCGCCGCTGCTGCTGTTGCCCCTGCCGTTGCTCGAGGGCTCCGAATCGGATCCCGGGGATCCCGGAGCGGAGTTTGTGGGCGAGCAGCTCCCCTCGCTGGAGTGGGGGGACGCTCCATAGAAAAAAGCCAAGTTAAACGGGCTGCTCATGGAGCCGCAGTCGCTATCCAGCTGCGCGTCTCGGCTACTGTCCACAATCATGGCTGGAGTCGCGCAGGGGCTGCGAGGCGCAGGAAGGGCGGCGGCGGCGGCTGAGCCAAGCGAGCAGCTTCAGCTCAGCAGACGGGAACGGAAGGGGCTGGGGGCGGAGGCGCGCACCGCGGCTATTATAGCGCCTTGGCAATCCACGCCTTGCCAACGCGGGTGGAGGAGGAGGAAGGCAGGGCAGAGCCTTGACCGCCAGCGGGACGAGAGGCGGGGCGCGGCGCGGCGCGTCCGCAAGCGGCGCTTCCAGTAAATGCGTCGCGAGAGGTTTGTCGACAGCCCTCTCGTGTCCGGGCGCAGGGAGAAGCGGCCGCTCAAGGAAACCGCCCTCTCCGTGGCGTCCGCAGGCGACCGAGCAGCCTCCGGGTGTCTGGCGGCGGTAGCAACAGCGCCACTAAGGGCATCTCTACCCCAGCCTAAAATCCTGCATTTAAAACGGGGCTTTCTGCTTCCGTTTTAATACAGGATCACAACGACTCCCTTTTCCCCCTTCCCCCCCCCTTATCTGAATCTTCCATTGATCTCGCGCCTTTTCTTGCCGCCTTTTCTGGAGGAAACTGAAGTGGACCATAATGTAATAAATAAATGGCTCATTATCTGCCATCTAGTTAAAAAGGGAACAAAGGGCATTTAGTGCAGGAAATGCCCTGCAGGGTCACAGAGTCATGTAAAGAGACAGCAAACTTCCACTTCTGTGAAGGAGCAATCTCAATCACAGTGCGAAGAAAGCCTAAAAGAGCTTTGCGCCGCGCTTCCTGTGTCGCCCTCGCTTGTGAAGGAGAAGAAATTTTATGTATTACATTTCTATACTGCCCAATAGCCGAAAAAATGACACAGGGTACCGGTAGCTAGCGTTGCCACTTTTTAAAAAGCAATAAGAATGTAATAAGAATTGGAAACTTGGACTAGACTGTTTATCCATCTAACCCAGTATTGCTTCTACTGCTCTGACTGGCAGCAGCTCCTCAGGGGCTCCACCGCCAGAACTTCGGAAGCGGAGGTTGGGTCTGGCACCTTCTGCATAGAGGCATAATCCCTCCCACTTGTCTACAGCGCGGAGCACGCACACGCCCCCCCCCCCGTCCTCACGTTGTTGTCTATATGAATCAATTACATTTATTACATTTATACAGGCAATGAAATTCCACTGGAGCTTTTCCTCTCAGTCCTACGGTAGCTTGATTGCCATGACTTTACCACGTAACAGAGGGGCATGGGTGGCCCAAGACACTTTTTGCCTGAACAGCAAGTGGCACCTGCCCACCCCGCTGCCCTCAAGATGTATAGAATACAAGGCTGGCCAAATCATTCTGGCACCTGAGGCAGAAAACCCCATAAGCACCTCTCCCTGTTAATAAAAATACTACTACTACAACAATACTGGCTGGGGAATGCTGGGAATTGTAGGCCTTTTCCTGTCTAAACAGGCATAGGATTGCACCCTAACGAACAATTTGCTGCCCTTTCATGACACCCCAAACCAGCTGCCTGAGGTGGCTGCCTCACTCTGCCCAATGGTAGAGCTGGCTCTGGAGAGGGATAATAAAATGGTCGCTACAATGAGCTCAAATGCCTACACCACCACCCCTCTCTGGTGAAGTGGCTTCAGGGTTCTTTGGCTGTCTCTGTGGGCCTCAGGGACTGTGTTTTTAAAAGCTACATAACAAAACAGCCCGGCCTAGGCTCCTGTTTTCAGCGCAAGGGCTCAACCAAAGAATTTGCAATTTATTTTTAAGAGCACATGTTCAGAGTACGCAGCATAAAGTTACATTCAAGTAGTATTTCCAGAGAAGAGATATGCCATCTACACTCATGTGAGTGACTAGAAGGAAGGATTTCCAGGTCATATGGTATGATATACAAGAAGCCTTGAACCCTAACTTCTCTCATTTTAGAAATTAAGCAATGTCAACAGGTGAAACTTGCATGTGTAGTGATGGAGAAAGCAGCATCTCTTTACTGATTTTCAGTCAAGGAGCTGTGAAAAGACACAGGGCCTATGTGGTGGTGGTAAGAATTGTATTGGTAAGTGGCAGTCCAACTGGATGCCTGCCAGTTGCAAAATTTCTCTTCCTTTTTCTACACTCCGGGTTTTTTAAAACTGCTTAGGATGAAGAGTCTGAGAACTGATTCAATCTTCCAGGAAAGATATGTGCCATGGTCCTCCAAGTCACCAATCCACATCAGAATGCACACTGGGTATTACTTGTTAGAAAAAAGCCCTCACTTAAAAAAAAAATCCCTCTGGATGTGAACATCTAAATTAACATCAGGGGAAGACAATAAAAAGTCTTGTGACACCTTAAAAACTAAAAAAAAAAAGTCTGTTATTCCATAATAAATGTGTTAGTTCTCAAGATGCCAAAACACTCTTTGCTGTTTTTGCTGCAACAGACTAACATAGCTACCACTCTGGAAATCGGAAACAGCAAGACTAGAATCCTTTCTCCTGACATAATTCCTTTCCCACCGCAGGGACTATTTGAATTTTTTTACACAGGGAGCATTTTCCAAGAAGCAATTCCCTTGTGTACATTCTGATGTATTACAGACATGGAGAGGCCTGTACTAGCAATTTTAACTTGGTCAGAGAAGCATCCAAGAAAGATAACTACTTGTGTACCCCTCTATCATAGTCTCCTCCAACCAAGAAGTGATTCAAAGAGGGTAAAAGCAGGTGTGGGGAACCTCTTTCAGCCTGAGGGGCAAGTTCCATTTTGGAGACTCTCAGGAGCCACAATCCAGTGGTGGGTGGGGACAAAGGCAAAGGGGCAGGACAAAAGCAAACCAGGGTGGTTGTAAAAATACAATAATACCGGCCTATTTTAGCTTATAGACCTGATAGACAGAGTGCCTGAGGAACTATGGATGGAGGTCCGTAACATTGTTCAGGAGGCAGCAACTAAATCCATCCCAAAGAAAAAGAAATGCAAGAAAGCCAAGTGGCTGTCTGATGAGGTTTTACAAGTAGCTGAGAAAAGAAGGGAAGCGAAAAGCAAGGGAGAAAGGGGAAGATATTTCCAACTGAATGCAGAGTTCCAGAGAATAGCAAGGAGAGACAAGAAGGCCTTTTTAAATGAACAATGCAAAGAAATCGAAGAAAACAACAGAATGGGAAAGACTAGAGATCTCTTCAAGAAAATCGGAGATCTCAAGGGAATGTTTTGTGGAAAGATGGGCATGATAAAGGACAAAGAAGGCAGGGAGCTAACAGGAGCAGATGAGATTAAGAAGAGGTGGAAAGAATACACAGAAGAACTATACAGGAAAGATCTGAATGTCCCTGATAGCCATGATAGTGCGGTCACTGAACTTGAGCTGGACATGCTAGAGAGTGAAGTCAAGTGGGCCTTAGGAAGCATTACTAACAACAAAGCTAGCGGAGATGACAGTATTCCAGTTGAGCTATTTAAAAACCTAAAAGATGATGCTACTAAAGTGCTGCACTCAATATGCCAACAAATTTGGAACACTCAACAGTGGCCACAAGACTGGAAAAGGTCAGTTTACATTCCAATTCCAAAGAAGGGCAATGCCAAAGAGTGTTCAAACTACCACACAATTGCGCTATAATCAAAGCTATGGTTTTCCCAGTAGTAATGTATGGCTGTGAGAGCTGGACTATAAGGAAGGCTGAGCGCCGAAGAATTGATGCTTTTGAACTGTGGTGCTGGAGAAGACTCTTACGAGTCCCCTGGACTGCAAGGAGGTCAAATCAGTCCAGCCTAAAGGAAATCAACCCTGAGTGCTCATTGGAAGGACAGATACTGAAGCTGAAGCTGAAATATTTTGGCCACCTAATGCGAAGAGAAAACTCCCTGGAAAAGACCCTGATGCTGGGAAAGATTGAAGGCAAAAGGAGAAGGGGACGGCAGAGGATGAGATGGCTAGATAGCATCACCGATGCAATGAATATGAACTTGAGCACACTCCGGGAGAGAGCGCAGGACAGGAAGGCCTGGCGTGCTATGGTCCATGGGGTCACGAAGAGTCGGACATGACTGAACGACTGAACAACAAATTTTAGCTTAAAGCTCTTGCTGCCAGTAACTTAGGAGAGGCATTTCAGCCTTTTAGAATGGGGAAAAAACTGCACGAAAGCCAAGAAGCAACCAAATGATCAGTGGTTGTGGGGGAAGGGAAGTGGGCATGAACATCTGGGTGATGCTGGACAGATGAATTGGGACCCCAGGAGGGGCAAATTTGGCTTGAGGTTCCCCACCTCTGAGGTAAAGATGGTCCCTTGTCCAGTAAGGCACAAGATGATCACTTAATTAAATATCCCACAGTCACATTTAATAACCATCTGAAATTTACAGCTGTTCATGTGGACAGAAAAGATCTGCACAGCTAATATCAGGTGTCAATATGAAGCCTGAACTGTTGGGGAAAATACCTTGGCCTAGTGTTGCTATGAGTATCCACAGTAATTTTGTGTGGTTTGGACATTTGGGGCCAGAGTACAAAACAGAAGTAGTACTCTCAAAAGCCACTAAAGATTAGAAGATTACAAAGATTAGAAGTGTGCTCCTTCACCCTGCAGTCCTGAATGTTCTCTGCTAAAGACCAATAGGTTGCTCAATCTCATCTTTACAATTCAAGGGCACTGAACCAAAATTGTTCCTTTTGTTAATATTCTCCACAGTCAAAACCCATCCTAGCTGACAGCCTTTTATTGAGCGGGCGATGGGGGGATACAAAGCTTTCAACAGGAAGGCCTGGCGCGCTATGGTCCATGGGGTCACGAAGAGTCGGACACAACGACTGAACAACAGCAACAACAACAGACACTCCAGCAATTAAGAGACCAACTCCCCTAAAGTACAAGTATACACATTTTTGTAATAGGGGCTGCTCTGAGCAGACAGTAGTAGCAGTAAGAATTACACACAGAGCTATATCCAGTGTTAGTCCTATTTAGAGTAGACCTATCAAAAGGAATGGGACTTAAGTTAGACCAACAGTGGATACAACCCATAGTATCTGTTCACATAGTATAATATATAAAATAAATATTTTCCCTGTTAAAAAAGGTAAAGGTGTCCCCAACCAGTTGTGTCCGACTCTAGGGTGTGGTGCTCATCTCCATTTCTAAGCCGAAGAGCCAGTGCTGTCTGAAGACGCTTTCATGGTCATGTGGCCGGCATGACTGAACACCGAGGTGCACGGAACGCTGTTATCTTTCCCGCTGAAGCGGTACCTATTTATCTACTTGCAATTTCTTGCTTTCGAACTGCTAGGTTGGCAGAAGCTGGGACTGAAGACGGGAGCTCACTCCGTCACGCAGCACTCGGGTCTCGAACTGCTGTCCTGCCGACCTTCCGGTCTGCAGTTCAGCGTCTTAACCACTAAGCCACCTCGGCTCCTAAGCCACCTTTTATTAATCCCATGGGACTGTAAACTTCATTTTTAAAGGGGTTTTAAGTGTGCAAAAACTGTAAATAGTTACACCCTAAACTAAAATCTTTCATTTGGAGCACTACTTTCAAAGACCTTGAGATTGACAATATGACAGGATTAAACAGGGCTTTTAGTGCACAGTGTTATTCCAAATCTATGGATATCCATGGAATTTATTTCAAATTTTGAAATGACAGCTTTGCAGAAGGAATCACCACAGTGGTCCCTTGGCAAAGAACACCATCTTAATTGAATAACATTGATGATTTGGTCATGCAAACATACAGGGAATAATCGAGCCATAGGCAGGCACTTTTAACTTCACTGATTTCCATGGGAGAGTTAAGAGGATTTAAAAGTTTTTAACTTAGAGCCTGATATATTTATTACTGTTGGTGTACTTGAGCTTAGAAATAGAATCACAACAGAAGAAGTGCAGATCGGAACAACTGGAGGCCAGAGATAAACAACCAACGCGCATAGCTGTGGACACAAGCCAGTGACTCTACCAGTATTATAACTCCCATGTTACACTTTTGTTCATGTGTATGACTACCAGTGTCCTCTCTTTCGAAATTTTAACCCTAAGATACTTTGAGAGTGGCTGAACAAAATCTCTGTTTCCAGCTGAAAGAGATAAGAAACTATGTTATATTTCCCCCTCTATGGATAAAACATCCTCTTCAGTCATTGGTCCTTGTCATTATCAAAGCTTTCAAATCTGTTTTACCTTTCTATTCAGGTTCTTAACATCTGAGATGAGTGGGAGGGATTACAGAACTGGGCAATTCAGAGTAGCTGACTCAACCCTAGATTGAAAAGTGGAGGCACATCTCCAAGTGATTTCGAGTGATCTTATAAAAATAATGGCCAAGGAGTATCTACACCAACATAAAATCCTGCATTTAAAATGGGGATTTCTGCTTCCGTTTTAAATGCAGGATCATCACTGACACCCTTTACATGTGCTTCCTCCTCCCCCCCTTCTCCCCATATCTGAGTCTTCCATTATCTTTCACTGATCTCACTCCTCTTCTTGCCGCTTTAAGTCTTTAAGTCTTTTCACAGAGGAAACTGGAGTGGAACACAATGGGGTAAGGTGTTAGCTCATTATCTGCGGATCTATTTAAAAATGGAACAAAGGGCATTTAGTGCAGGAAGGTCATGGCGTCATGTAAAGAGCCCGCAAACTTCCATGAAGGAGCAATCTCAATCACAGGATAAAAGCTCCATGTGATGAAGCCCTAGATCTCTGATAAGATACAGAGAACCCAACTACCATCTAATTTTCAAAAAATCTTCAGAATTTTTGTGTCTTTCCCAAAATGCCACAACTAGCACCAAACCAGTTGGTTATACATTGGATTTTTATATAGTGGTTTTATTTAATTATAGTTACTTTGGTGTTAAGTGTACATGTGTGTGTTTTATTACTTATGTCTCCTTTTAGATATCAGCTCAAAGAGGGATTTCGTTTGGAAATTCCTGGAGCCAGCTTGTGCATACAGTAATAGGGTATTGTCCTGGAAGCCGCTGCTTGTCTCCAACACCACTAGGATATTGCTGCTTGGTGTGATTTTCCCATTTGTACTATAGCTTGTAGATAGGCCTGCTGAGTCATGCAGAGGAATGGGAACGTAGTGCTTATGAGCATGAGCTGGAAGTCCCCAATTAAATCTCACCATGTACTCATTCACTGGCCTTTAGGCAAGGCTTAGTTTCTCTGCCTCAATACTTCATTTCCTTCCCCCCATCTGTACTATGAGATAATGATACTGGACAGTGTTGCAGGGTTGTTGTAAAGATTACTGAGATAATGTATATGAAATACTTGGAACAATCTAACAAAAGTGCTATATAAATATTAGATAGTATTACTTCAAGGGACTGCACAAAATCCCTGCATAGGGTGCCCTGCAATTATCTGAATACTATTGCATGGGTTGCTTGTGGGGTGGAAGTCTCTTTGATCAGGGTTTTTGATTAGGTTATCATTGGACCGGCTCTATGCACTACTTTTCCAAAGAGGAATTCATTAAAACCACACATTGAGCCAATGTGGTGTAGCAGATAGAGTAATAAGGCTTTAATCAGAGATACCTGGGCTCAAATCCCTGCTCAGCTATGAAGTTCCCTTGATGACCATGGGCAAGTCATTATCTCACAGCCCAACCTACCTAGAAGCATTGTTGTGAGGACAAAGGGGACATGATTATGTCAGACTGAACTTCTTGAAGGACAGAACATGACATTAATAACTAAATAAACAATTTTTAAATCACATAGCCGTATGCAGATTTTAGCACACAGGACCACATATTAACTGTGGCTGACTGAGGGCATCTCGACACCAGCCTAAAATCCTGCATTTAAAACAGGGCTTTCTGCTTCCATTTTAAATGCAGGATCACAATGACTCCCTTTTTCACCAGCTTCCTTTTTTCCCACCCCATTCCCCCTCCTTCTCCCCATATCTGAGTCTTCCATAACTTCCATTGATCTCACTCCTCTTCTTGCTGCTTTTACTCTTTTCACAGAGAAAACTGAACTGGAACACGGCAGGGTGATTTGATAGCTCATTATCTGCAATCTATTTAAAAATGGAAAAAAGGGCATTTAGGGCGCAATCCTATCCATGTTTAGACAGAAAAAAGTCCTAAACTTTAGTTGTAGGACTTCTTTGATCTTACAACTCCCAGCTCCTTCTTCTTAGTGCAGGAGATGCCTTGAATGATCACAGTATCATGTAAAGAGCCCGCAAACTTATGTGAAGGAGCAATCTCAATCACAGGATAAAAGCTCAGTGTGAAGGAGCCTAAAAACGTATAAAAGCTTCTGATCAATCTTGTTTGTAAGACCTACTTTTAACTCAAAATGTAATAAATATGACCACATCAGACCTAACAAACAAGGGCTGTCATGTTGCACAGTTATGTGCATGAAAGTCTCATGAAAGTATAGTAGCTATGCGGTTCCATGCCAGGAGTAAAAAGCATTTGTATCAAGTGATGGTCTAAGACAAACTACATACGTTAGGTGGTGTAGCTGAGGGAATTAGGTTTTTCTTTACTTTCATGTAAGCATGCATGGGCCCAATTCACATTAGGACCACTGTGCACTAGGAGGGAGGATTAAATCCCCACCACCTTTTTTCCTTAAATCCCCCCAGTGGGGCAAGAGGGTTAAAAAAAGGAAAAAGTCTCTATTGCCATCAATGGAAGCTTTATTTTTTTAGCTTCCACTCACATGGGGCTGGAGGTAGGGGATTTCAAGGAAAAACACTGTTGGGGGACGTTTAATCCTCCCTTCTCTGTGTGCAGTAGTCCCAATCCAAATCAGGGCTCGTACGCTTACTCTACAATAAAGAAAAAGCTAACCTTCAGCTATATGCTACATGATTAGCATAACATGTAATTTGGGTCTAATGGTTTTATCTAATCATGGCTTTGCACAAGAGGATAGTGTTTATGTTTGTGTAAGATGGGCCATCCAATTTCCACTAATACTTCTACCTACTGCAGCTCTCTGTGCAATATCCCATACTGTTCCAGAGGGTTTTCCCAACCTTAGGAACTGCAATGGATAGTGGGGGATTGGTGACAACCCGGTGCCCAGCCTTGCGCAAATGGAAGTGCTTTCCACTATCACAAAGCCACCACTGGATACAATATCTCAAAAATGGTAAAGAAAGAGATACACAAAAAAGTGAAACTCAAATGAATATAGTTCCAACTATGCCTGCCAAGTTCACTGCAATGTGTTTTCAGAAAGTTTTGCTTTAAATTCGTATGAAAGCTAAAAAGAAAAAAGAAGAGTTGAACTTGAAAAAGAGTTCAACTCTTCTTCTCAGGCAGGATCCCAAGAAAAATCCTGTCTGGGAAGTTACTATTTCCATGTCAAAGGAAACTCCCATTTGCAAGTATACAGCCTACAGAAGGCTGTAGAACTCCTGAACCAGTGCTTGGAGGAGGAAAGGAACTCATATAACAAACATCATATCCACATTGGCCCTAACTTTACAAGTAACTGTGCATAGGATGGTTGGCTAGGGAATGCTGGGAGTTGTAAGCCTTTTCTCTGTCTAAACATGCATAGGATTGCGCCCTTAGTTTCAAAGAGGCACCAAAAAAAGAAGAACTTTGCTCAGCCTGCTCCTTTGAACAGCATGTACTACTTTTCCTCTCCTCAGCACAGACTATAATGAACGAACAGAATATGAGCTAAATAAATTACCTGATATGCATCTTTTATTGACACTATACAGGAAGTGGGTCACAAGAACATTCTCAAAGTAGACACTTTACAATTTGCAAACATTGCATTATCTAAACAAATATTTGCTGTACCAAAGCAATTTACCATTGATGTCAGTGTTCTTTTTTTCAAGCTAGTATAACACTCTCAAGTCCAGATTAATTTACACAAAAGCAGCTGTCATACCCTTAACACTGGAGAATGGCCTCAATGCGGAATCATAATAAAGGTGACATTGATAGATTTGGGGTCCGGGAAGGTTGTTTCTTTTAAAGACAACAACATTTGGCTGTTAAAGGGGACAGCTATTATTTTCTTTCTAGGAATTAGTCAGCATCCATTGGACAGTAAGACTGCCAGTACCAAATGCCAAAAGGGTCAGTTAGAGTGAATCAAAGGGAAGGCACTGTATGTAACACAAAAACAAGGAATTAAATCACCGAAAATAAAACCTGGCACCTTGGGAGATTTCATTTCTCTCTTGTTTTCAAGAACAGTCTGGTGGCATCCTTATTGTGCCTTTAAAAGACTAACTTTTGTTGTGTCACAAGCTTTCGTGGACTTGAGCAACGAAACCTTATGCCACATACATCTGTTAGTCTTTAAGGTGTCCCAATGTGTCTTTGTTTTTTGGTGTAACAAACTAACACTGCTATGCTACCTCTATGGAATCTCAAAATACGATGGTGTAAATGGAGGTTCCTTTTCTGTTTGCCTTGATTTTTCAAGGCATGATACATCACACTGCAACTGTGTGGGTGACATTTCTAAGGGACAATGCACGCTCTGGCTTAAGGATGATCTCCAGGGAAAGGACATAGTAACAGGTGCAGTCAAGGTGCTCTAGAGGCCCCTCAGAACATCTCCTTCAAGCAGCCTCCACCATAGGATCCAGTAACTGATGAGGCCTAACCCAAATCTACTTCTCTGTGTACTAATTGTGGGGGGAAACGTACATCAACTTTTAAAACAAGTAAATCTAGTTTGACAGAAGCCACCGGTTGGCCCAACAAACCACATAACACATGTGCAGACCTATGTCTTCCTCAGTGCACCTGTCCAGGCACCCAAAACTCTTGTAACAATCCAAACAGATTCATGCCAAGATCAGGTTTCTTTGTGAAAAGGAGGAAATTGGCAGAATCAAATCGGCGACTGATAAGTAACCCAATCAGCATCCACGTGATTCTTATCATGCCTGGGAAGCGAATGGAAAGGCTTTCAGCTTTGTGATCTCATTCCATGAATAAACACCATGCCACCATAAAGCTGGCTGTAATTTTGCAAGGAGTCATAAAGGGCCTAATGAACATGTAAGGGGCTGTTTGCATATGGAAGTAGTGCTTAATTTGAACCATGGCTTGGTGTTGGGACTTTTTCAATGCCAGCTTCTGAGCTGGAAGATGTGAAGTATTACCAAATGAGAAGGCCTCTGGGTACATTCACGATGCATTGTCCTAACCATTATGTAACCACAAAGAGCCTCTTCATGTCTAGGCCTGAGGACATAGGATCAAGTTTGCCCCTCAGCATCTACACTGCATGGAAGAGGACATCCCTGGAGCATCAAGAGACTGTTCAAAGTGGGCAAAGTACTGCCCCATTGTGTGGTTCTAGATGGATTATCTGTCATCTACACCCTTTCTCAGTCAACCACAAGTACAGTTCTGCTTTACATTGTTACTGTGTTGTTAACAGCTGTCCAACATCACTGCATCAGCATGCTGTGAAAACTTTAGGTATGGAATTTCTATCTGCCATGTAACTATTAAAGGCACAGGATTCCTGCCAAGAAAAACCTTCTGACCTCAAGAGATAAGAGCAGTGACTATGGCTCTCCTCACACCTTGGGTTTTTAGCAGGCTTGTTCTTTAATCACTGGTTTTCGCAGGAGCTTTAAATTATGCCGCTGTTCTCCTGCTGCTCTCTCACAACTTCCCCTCCCTCTTCCTGTGTTATCTGAGAATGGGGAAAACCTGGCATTTTCTGTGCTTGCGATTGAAATCACTATTTCGCCCTATGTATTTCCCCTTTAGCACTTTGTCCTGCTTTGCGTGGGTGTGTGCTAGGGAATGTTGCTGGGCAGTGTTGAATAACATTGTCATAACAACAAATCGGCGGGGGGCAGGTCACTGACCAGGCTTCCAGTGACCATTTCTGCCTCTCTCCCATTCCACTACAGGAGCTTGAACTGTAAAGTGGTTAACCATCCCAAATGCTTCTCCAAGATCCCCCTGAACACAGCTAATGCTTGTTTCTGAATAAACCCATTGGCTGTAAGGCTTTCCTTTCCAGGGAGTAAGTGCCATTGAAATCTGTGTGGCTTGCTTCTGAGTAGGCATGCATAGGAGTGCATTGTAAGCCTACTTAGCGTAGCAGTCTTAAGGTCTCCCATTCCCTTCAGTGCATTTACTTTGAACCTCCCCCTCCCATTGACTTCATTGACTGCTTCTTCTCCCTTTTGCTCACCAGATTGGTAGGCTTTTTTTTCTCCCAGGGTGGATAAGGGAGTCTCCCTTCTCAGCCACACAGAAGAAAGGCTTGACAGTTAGGATTTCAATGGGTACTAAAAGTGCCTTTTTTCCTCCCCTGAATAAATTCATCATGCAGAGCTTGGAATTGTCTTTTTTAATGGTTTCTTTTTTGGGTGTGGAATTGTTTTAGATAAGGCAGTAATGCTGAGGTGGTTTTCCATAGTACTCGCTCTCACCTAGCCAGCCACGATCTCTTCTCCTAGCCCATCTTGCAGGGTTGTTGGGAAGCCAGAATAAGGTGGAAGTAGAACAGCAGCAGGGGGGGAAGCAAGCCAGGTCTAATGAAGGTGTCCCCCGTGAAGTGGTCACCTGGGAGGAGGGGGTGCCATGGATGGCTTGGTGCATTGACTGTATACAAGTCAATTTGTGGATTTCTTACTTCTGTAGTTGGGAACACAGAAATTGGTATACCCTTCAAACTCAGTGGTGCAAGCAATATACTGCATTTAATTCCATCACACACTGACATATTTAGCAGAGAAGGACTAGCAGCACCAGCAACTTTGGGGTAAGCCACCGAGAAGACTCTCTCCCTCTCACCACAAAGTCGGATAAAGGAGGGGACGAGCTCCCATAGCCCAATATCCAGGTCACTAGAAGGACTTCCGACTTCCCTCCTGCTGTGGAGGTGTAGAGGGATGGGCGGAGCCATCAATCATGTTACAGGAACCAATGATCAGGGGAGGGGAGGGGGCATGGAGCCAGCATCCCCCTTCTGTCCTGATTGTTCTGTGCAGCTCTGCCCAGCCATGAAAAGGTACAGAGCAGAGGGATGTGCTATGAGAGATGCCTGTATACAGGGCCAGTGTAAATCCCCGAAAGAACTGATACAATCAGGTGTGAAGGGAGCCGATGTGCAACAGGAGAGAAGCCTCTTTTTCATTTCTTTACATCATGGGAGAAAAGGAGTATGCCCTCATGTTATAGTACTGATAGAACAGGTCCAAAAAAGGCCATATGGATGTGATAGTTCTTTAAAAATGTGTTAGTGCTTTTTTAGAATTTGGAATGCTGTTAGTTTTTAGTTTTTACTTCATTTTATTATTTTGTCATTTTAAACGTTTTAAGGGTGCCATCCTATGGTCCCTCAACATGGGCTGAGGGGACATAAGATACTGGGTATTCCCCCCTCCAAGGTCGGAGGCAGTGTTCCAACCTCAGCAAGGGGAGTTGGAGATCCGCCCCCTCACAGCTAGTGCAAAAAGAGCTGCGCCAGCTGCTTCTGAGTTCAGAAAAGCAACCTCAGAGAGGGGGGAAAGGGGGCATTCCAGTGGGGAGGAAGAGGAGGAGACTAGAGAGGCCAGGATACGAGTTATCCTGAGCTTCTTCTAGCCTCCTTCCCTCCCCCCCCCAAAGCGCCATCGCTAAACAAGCTAAAAAGCCCATCTAGCAAAATCTACAGGGTGGGAGGATGGGGAGGCAAATATGCTGCTCCTCCCACCCTGCATTGGATAATCAAAAGCCTCTGACCTCAGGGGCTTCCAGTCACTGACAGCGCAATCGATAGAATTGCATACTCAAGCTTTTACATGATGTTTTACTGTTTTATATTGTGTGGTTTTAAGCTTGATTTTGTGAACCTCTCAGAGAGCTTTGGCCATGGGGTAATGTAGAAATGTAATTAATACATAAATAATGAGGTACCATGTGTGTATGAGGAAAAATATGTAAGGGAGCATTGGAGTTGCCACCGTTTTTACTGTTCCTATGTTCTGTTCCTATGCCTTTAATAGCAGCACAGCTAGTTCACACATAATAACCCACTGATTAAAAAATCGAGGCTGAATATGGTGCACCCACCTCTTCCACTTAACACCACAACCTGCAATTGGTTCTTTCATGGGATGTGCAGTGTGATGTGCGCACCTGAACTGCTGGGTTGTTTAGGGGCTAAACAGTCCAGCAGTTAACCTGTGGTTTGTTGTTGGGTTAACCACTGGGTTGTATAGCCCCTAAACAACCCAGTGGTACAGGTTCTCATGTCATACTACACAACCTACAAAAGAGCTGAGGAGGCAGGTATGCTACAGGTAGTGTGTCTGCATGTTCCTGACAACCCAGCAGTTTTTAAACCAATGGGTTGTCAGGAATGCAAGGACACTCCCCCATTCATGCACAACAACCCATCAGTTTTTAAACCAATGGGTTGCCACTGTGTGCAAACCAGGTCATTGTGTTGTAAGACTTGGAGTTCATACAGGAGAGAATTAATGAAGCCAGAAGTACTGCTGGAGACTCCCTGAACCATCCTGGCAAAATTGTCAGGCATGCTCAACCTGTGTGTGTGTGTAAACATGTGTGTGCACGTGTGTGTACATACATACATATATATATAAGAAAGACAGAAAGACTAACAATAGAGTACTCAGAACATATATTTAAGCTAAAACAGCACAGCTACTGATGAGAGCAGAAGCCGAAACATTTAGCTTAAATATATTTTTTGAATACTCTGTTGCTAGTCTTTCTATCTTTTTAATATATTTTACATTAAGACTGAGTGTATCCACAGTAGATCCAGAGCCTCCTTGTTATTTTGCTGTTGTGCCACTTTACACCAGCCTCTACATACAGGTGGGTGTGTGCGCGTGCGCGCGCGTGCAGGTATACACACACAAATGCAAATATTACAAACTGTCATTAAGCATCCAGTGACCTCCTCCACCCCTTCATGGATCACTGCCTTGTTGTGGCGAAGGGGCTTGCGTAACTCAGTGAAGCCATAAGCTATGCTGTGCAGGGCCACCCAAGACGGACAGGTCATGGCAGAGAGTTCTGACAAAATGTGGTCCACTGGAGAAGGAAATGGCAACCCACTCCAGTATCCTTGCCAAGAAAACCCCATAGAACGTATCACAAGGCTAAAAGATATGACGCTGGAAGATGAGCCCCTCAGGCCGGAAGGTGTCCAATATACTACTGGGGAAGAGCAGAGGGTATTTCCAAGTAGTGCCAGAAAGAGTGAAGCGGCTGGGCCAAAGCCGAAAGGACACTCAGCTGTGGATGTGTCTGGTGGTGAAAAGAAAATCCGATGCTGTAAAGAACAATATTGTTTAGGAACCTGGAATGTCAGATCAATGAATCAAGGTAAGCTGGAGGTGGTCAAACATGAGATGGCAAGACTGAACATTGCCATCTTGGGAATCAGCGAACTAAGATGGACAGGCATGGGCGAATTTAATTCAGGTGACCATCATATCTACTACTGTGGGCAAGAATCCCTTAGAAGAAATGGGATTATGCACTCATAGTCAACAAAAGGGTGGGAAAAGCAGTACTGGGGTACAATCTTAAAAACGATAGAATGATCTCAGTACGAATCCAAGGCAAACCATTCAACATCACAGTAATTCAAGTCTATGCCCCAACCACTGAGGCCGAAGAAGCTGAGGTTGATCGGTTCTATGAAGACCTACAACACCTTCTAGAACTAACACCAAAAAAAGATGTCTTCTTCATCATAGGGGATTGGAATGCTAAAGTAGGAAGTCAAGAAATCACCGGGATAACAAGCAAAGATGGCCTTGGTGTACAAAATGAAGCAGGACAAAGGCTAATAGACTTTTGCCAAGAGAACACACTGATCATAGCAAACACTCTTTTCCAACAGCACAAGAGGCGACTCTACACATGGACATCACCAGATGGTCAATATCAAAATCAGATTGATTACGTCCTTTGCAGCCAAAGATGGAGAAGCTCTATACAGTCAGTAAAAACAAGACCTGGAGCTGACTGTGGCTCAGATCATGAGCTGCTTGTTGCAAAATTTCGGCTGAAATTGAAGAACGTCGGGAAAACCACTAAACCATTCAGGTATGACCTCAATCATATCCCTTATGAATATACAGTGGAGGTGAGGAATAGATTTCAGGGATTAGACCTGATAGAGTGCCTGAGGAACTATGGACGGAGGTCCGTAACATTGTTCAGGAGGCAGCAACAAAATCCATCCCAAAGAAAAAGAAATGCAAGAAAGCCAAGTGGCTGTCTGATGAGGCTTTAGAAGTAGCTCACGAAAGAAGGGAAGCGCAAAGCAAGGGAGAAAGGGGAAGATATATCCAACTGAATGCAGAGTTCCAGAGAATAGCAAGGAGAGACAAGAAGGCCTTCTTAAATGAACAATGCAAAGAAATCGAGGAAAACAACAGAATGGGAAAGACTAGAGATCTCTTCAAGAAAATTGGAGATCTCAAGGGAACGTTTTGTGCAAAGACGGGCATGATAAAGGACAAAGAAGGCAGGGACCTAACAGGAGCAGATGAGATTAAGAAGAGGTGGAAAGATTACACAGAAGAACTATACAGGAAAGATCTGAATGTCCCTGATAGCCATGATAGTGCGGTCACTGAAGTTGAGCCGGACATCCTCGAGAGTGAAGTCAAGTGGGCCTTAGGAAGCATTAGTAACAACAAAGCTAGCAGTGATGACAGTATTCCAGCTGAGCTATTTAAAATCCTAAAAGATGATGCTGTTAAAGTGCTGCACTCAATATGCCAACAAATTTGGAACACTCAACAGTGGCCGCAAGACTGGAAAAGGTCAGTTTACATTCCAATTCCAAAGAAGGGCAACACCAAAGAGTGTTCAAACTACCGCACAATTGCGCTCATTTCACATGCCAGCAAGGTGATGCTCAAAATCCTACAAGCTAGGCTTCAGCAGTATGTGAACTGAGAACTACCGGAAGTACAAGCTGGGTTTCGAAGAGGCAGAGGAACTAGAGATCAAATCGCCAACATTCGCTGCATCATGGAGAAAGCAAGAGAATTCCAGAAAAACGTCTATTTCTGCTTCATTGACTACACTAAAGCCTTTGATTGCGTGGATCACAACAAACTGTGGCAAATTCTGAAAGAGATGGGGGCTATTTGCGTTGCCCTTATTTTCGCCGTAGTTTACGTAAATCTTTACGTAGACTAGATGTGCCAAAATGAGGAACGTAAATTGTGGCGCCCATGGGCCGCCGCCATTTGCGTACGCGCTTTTTTTTTTTTTTCAAAGTCACCCGTGATAGGCTACGTGACAATTTTCGTAGCCTATCACAGCTGACTTTGGAAATCTAGCCGTGATAGGCTACGTAAATCGTCACGTAGCCTATCACGGGGTCTTTTTTTTTTTTTACTTTTTGTTTCGCGGCCGGGGAGACGGGGCGCTTCTCCCCGGCCTGAATTTCGGCCGGGTGAGGCGGGAAGCCTCCCCCCCTTCGCCTGAACTTCGGGGGGAAAAGTGAAGCACCTCCCCCCCACCGTGAAGCCAAGCTGCAAAAAGGTAAGTGACTTTCGTACATCCCTAATCTGGCCCCATCACTTCCTGGCATATAGAAGGGGAAGAAATGGAAGCAGTGACTAGGGGTGCACGAAAGCCACTTACCTGGTCTCGCAGGTTGCTTCGCGGTGGGGGGGAGGCGCTTCGCTGCTCTCCCCGAAGTTCAGGCCGGGGGGGGAGGCTTCCCGCCTCGCCCGGCTGAAATTCAGGCTGGGGAGGAGGCGCCTCGCCTCGCCCGGCCGTGAAATAAAACGTTAAAAACAAAAACACCCCCGTGATAGGCTACGTGACGATTAACGTAGCCTATCACGGCTAGATCTGCAAAGTCAGCTGTAATAGGCTACGTTAATCATCACGTAGCCTATCACGGGTGACTTTGGAAAAAAAAAAAGCGCATACGAAAATGGCGGCCCCCATAGGGAGCCGCCATTCGCGTTCCTTATTTGGTCGCTGTAGTCTATGTAAATGTTTACGTAGACTATGGCGAAAATAAGGGCAACGCAAATAGCATTGCCCTTATTTTCGCCGTAGTCTATGTAATCTTTACGTAGACTACAGCGACCAAATAAGGAACGCGAATGGCGGCTCCCTATGGGGGCCGCCATTAGCCGTATGCGCTTTTTTTTTTTTTTTAAAGTCACCCGTGATAGGCTACGTGACGATTAACGTAGCCTATCACGGCTGACTTTGCAAATCTAGCCGTGATAGGCTACGTTAATCGTCACGTAGCCTATCACGGGGGCGTTTTTGGTTTTTTTTACTTTTATTGGAATGGCAGCGGCGGCAGCCGGTCGAAAGACCAGCTGCCGCCTCTGCCCCTGTCGAAGACCTGCCGAACCGCCGCCGGGACCCGCCGCTGGGAGGGACATTCGGGAAAGGTAAGTCCCATCCCGGGGGGCTGCGGGGGGCGGAGAATTTTTCCCCGAAACTACTTCGGGGGGCCGAATACGTTGGCACTCGGCCCCCCGAAGTTTCGGGGAGAAATTCTCCCCCATCCCTAGCAGTGACAGATTTTGCTTTCTTGGGCTCCAAGATCATCGCAGACGGTGACTGTAGCCATGAAATTAAAATACTCTTGCTCCTTGGGAGGAAGGCTATGGCAAACCTAGACAGCATAGTAAGAAGCAGAGACATCACCTTGCCGACAAAGGTCCGTCTAATCAAAGCTATGGTTTTCCCAGTAGTAATGTATGGCTGTGAGAGCTGGACTATAAGGAAGGCTGAGCGCCGAAGAATTGATGCTTTCAAACTGTGGTGCTGGAGAAGACTCTTACGAGTCCCCTGGACTGCAAGGAGGTCAAATCAGTCAATCCTAAAGGAAATCAACCCCGAGTGCTCATTGGAAGGACAGATACTGAAGCTGAAGCTCAAATATTTTGGCCACCTAATGCGAAGAGAAAACTCTCTGGAAAAGACCCTGATGCTGGGAAAGACTGAAGGCAAAAGGAGAAGGGGACGGCAGAGGATGTGATGGCTAGATAGCATCACCAATGCAATGAATATGAACTTGAGCATGCTCCGGGAGAGAGCACAGGACAGGAAGGCCTGGCGTGTTATGGTTCATGGGGTCACGAAGAGTCGGACATGAATGAACGACTGAACAACAACGACCTCCTCCAAAGGAAACCCTGGAACCTCTCACCACTCAGATAAATGGGGTGAGCATAACAATACATACTAAGGTTCATGTCCCATTGAACTCAGTGGGATTTATTGCTCCGTAAACAGGCTTAGGACTGCATTGTAAAACATTGACATGGTTCTCATATCATGGCTGCAAATCATGTGTTGTTTAACCCATGATTCGCAGGGACACACGCTGCCTGCGAGCCTCTTTCGGTTTCTGTAAACAACCTCTGATGGACCTAATTGGAGGTTGTGAGCATGGCATGCAAACCTGGACCAATGGCATGTTTAGGGGCTAAACGATACAGTGATTAACTGCCATGACATGCGAACAGACTCATTTAAGTGGCAAGGCTTCTCTCACCTCTTATCTCCATGCCAGAAAAAGCTTCACTCGTTCAATTTCTACGTGTAAGGCTACTGTTAAATGCACAGGAGCAAGGACAGGGGGGAAAGGTAGCAACCATAATATGCATGGTCTGATGCAGACCAAGAAAAGGTTCACCAACTTTGACCTAGTATCTCAATGTTACTTTATGGGGTTTAGGTTAAAAAGACACATGTTCTTCTACCCACAGTGGTTTTTTAACTTCCTGCCTTCCCATAACACTTGCCACATCAAGTTGTCCGCCGCAGAACCCCAGTGTGTTGCAAAGGATTCTGGGTCATATTCTATATAAGGTCTAGATCTTAATGTACTGTTTTATTTATTTATAAAAATTTTATCCCACCTTTGCACTACAGCTAGTTCTCAATGTAGCTAACAATAAAATACAAAATTATAATGAAATAAAAGCAAATGAAATTTTAAAAAACACGTCCATAAAAACAGTAATAAAATAAACAGCACTCACCCACCAGACTACCAGCCAATTTCTGGTGGAACACCTAGTGCCTTTTCCCTTTCTTTGTTGCTTGGCAAACTCTGAATCCCCAAATCAACAATGGCAGTTTGCAAGGTTGGTAGATAAACTGACACATATTCACTAGACCCAAGAGAAGACTTTGATTTTTAATGTCTCACCCTGATAGAACAGATTACAAAAACATGCCCTGGCAAACAGCAAACTCTCCTCAGAATCCATGCCAGGTTTTCCTTTAAGATTGTCAGGGATTTTTTTTACTCTGTACCATACACTGTGACATATTTACAACACTATTCATACCACTCCTGCAATTAAAGTGAAATCTGGCTTTTACATTCAGTGATAAAATTGCAAGGAATCTTCTCTCTGTGGCAAAAAAAAAACTCTTCTCACTTTCACTTTTCCTCCTGATGAGTAATACTGTTATGGGTTTGGGGTTGATCTAGATGATCTCTAATGGAGCAAGCTCTGAAGCTTGATTCTGGAAGACTGGAAACAAAGAGATTTTCATCACAAGGCATTTATTGTGCACTCCTCATTCCCTACTCATGGCTTCTTTACATGACAACATGACCCTCCAGGTCTGATTCAGTGTCCAAAGAGCACTTTTGGTGAGGGGTTGTTTGTTTGTTTTGAGCAGGGGAAGTGCAGTATTTAACTGTTAAAGCAAAACAACAACAACAACCCCATCTTTTTCACTTGTGTGTTTACGCTATTCCACTATACCACAGTGCCACGTAGAGGTTAAGTAGCAGAAAAGCAGGAAAAGAAATGCTCCTCATGTAGCCTTTGAATCTCAGTTCTGTGATGAAACTGAAAGCAGGTACAGAGGATTAACAGCCTCATGTAGAAAAGCTCAAAGCCACTTAGTAAGTTGGCTCCACAACTGCAACCACTGAAACCAAAGGCAATACATCTGGAGTAGATGACAGTGGAACGTGCTTCCAGATGGAGTGCTCATAGCACTATCAATCAGAAGGCATTGTGCAGCAATTCAGTCTTTTTTCTGTGGTAAAATAAAACATGGAAGAAGTGGTGGGAAAACACAGGAGGTTTAAGGATGGAAGGTGATGACATCTGGACTCCTCATAAAATTCTGTGACTGGGGCAGGGGGCATTTCTACATGAGGCTTTTATCTCACACCTTTACCAGGGCTTCTGCTTCTGGATTCTTTGCACGATTAAGATCGGCTCCTTTACACGTACTTTTTTCTGGGGGTGGGGGTGGGGAGTGTCTTTCTCTGCTGTTCTATATGTTTCATTATACAGCCAATAGATGGTGCTGTGGTATAGTGGAATTGTGCAAATACACAGAGAGTTTCATAGCGCCATTCAGGATAACCACTTTCCTCATTCTAAAAAAAACCAGTGGTAATAGTTGCAAAGCACAGGAGAGGATGAAGACATTGTGTAAAGGTCATGAGCACCCAATAAAAGCCTCATGTAGAAAGGCTCGGGGTGATGGCACCATAAGCCTCTTCTGGAAGCACCCTGGCTTTGCTATGCAATGATACAAGAAACCTCAAAGGAACAGGAGAATGCCCCAAAAACTAATGTCTGAGTTTGTTTAAAAATTGGACTTTGTCTTAGGAAAAGAACAGGGAAAAGAAAGTTTTTAAAATTGTATGAGTGAAGGGACTCATGTCTTGATTTTCCTGTTCATTTCTGTGTTACAGGAGAAGGCGTTATTTTGTTCTCTCTCTTTCTTTCAGGTGGTCTGTGGGCAGACTATTCAGAAAGTGGGATAATGTTATGGGATTGGGTGGGGTCTTTTTTTAATCAAAATATGAATAGACCACCTTTCAACCACATGGTCATCAAAGCAGTGTACAGCATAGATATTACAATAACTTAGAACACAATAAAGATTAAAAACAGAGGACTAGTAACTTCCAGAAGAATAAAACAGCTGCCAACCTTTAAAAAACAAGAAACACTGAGAGGAACAGGAATGTCCTTATGCCTGCCAGAAGCTAAACAACGACGGGGATAAACTAACTTCCCTAGGTAGGGAGTTCCATAATCAGGATGCTGCTACAGAAAAGGACCTGTCCGATGTCCTCACAAACCTCACCTCTTTCAGTAGTGAGACATGTAAGTAGGCATCAGATGAAGATCGTAAGCTATGGGGAGGTTCATATGGGAGGAGGTAGTCTTTCAGATATCCTGGCCCCAAGCCATTTTAAGGCTTTATAGTTAAAAACCAGCATCTCAAATTGGCTCCAGAAACAAACTGGAAGCCAGTGCAACTGAGTAGGACTGGTGTAGTATGGTCTATAACAGGACTCCCTAATGCGGCGCCCACGGGGACCTCCAAAGGCACACACACAGCTCTCCATTCCCTGCCCCTTAAAAAAATTATTTTTAATTTTTAAAAACTTGAAAAACATTAGGGCACCAGGTTCTCCTTCCTGTTCCTGAACCTGCCACTGATCAGCAGGAAGAGAAGGAAAGAGTTGCTTCTTGGCCCTGCCCAATCTTCTCTCACCCCCACACACCTTTCCCTTTTGCTCTCTCTCTCATCCAGCCCCACTCCCAGCCTCTAGCCTCACTATTCCCCCCCCCCCGTCCCTTTCCTCTCTCTTTCTCTCCCCTCTACAATGCTGTTCCCCCTCCACTGGTATTACAAACCACCAAGAAGCCTCTGGTAACCTCATTACAAGGGAAATCAAACATGGGGTAGCTGCTGCAACTCTGGAAATTATCTGGAAGAATTGGGAGTGTGTAAGAATATTAGCTCATGCAGAGCTCACTTTAAAGTTTAAACCAGTGGCTTTCAGACTCTGGGGCTCCTTGGATGCGAATATTAGCACTGGAGAACAAGCTCCTCTGAAAGACATGTATGCCATAAGGCAGGGATGGGAATGTGTCCCTCCAGATGTTGCTGGACTACAACTCCCCATCATCACCCTCCCTTACCTATGCTGGCTAGGACTAATTAGAGTTGTGGCCCAGCAACATCTGGAGGGATACAAGTTTCTCAACCCTGCCCTAGGATTGCCAAGTCAGCTCAGGCACTGATGAGGCAGGCCTAGTGAATGCTACCACCTCATTCTGCTAACTCTTATAAAGTGCAAAAGCTGACTGTACACACCGATGGCATAGTCTTATTTATGTTTTTACAATTCTGCTGCCACCAAGCAATCCCATCCACAGACAGGACTGGCTCTACACAAAATGGCACCCCAGAATAGGGACATTTTCAGAAGCCTCCTGTCTTTATTCAACCTTTTTTTTACTTCATTTGTAACCCAGTTCATAACTCTGATGCACCATCTGTGCACATGCTTTATTGCTTTCATGTAAGACAATACATTTCAGGCAAAGGTCTGATCACAAGTCACTCACATGCATGCCATTTGCTGAACAGGTAATGATGTTGTAAATCTTCACATGCTGGCCACGCATGTCAGTGTCATCAGATTTCCAAGTGAAGATGAACTGTTTGTATTGAGTTGTATCCAGTAAGTCTAACTTAAGTCCCATCCATTTCAATGGGTCTACTGTATGTAGGACTAACACTGGATACAACCCAGTATTTGTTTCACCTGCTGAGTGGATAATCCATCGCAGATGTCCTCTGTGCCCAGCATCCTATGCTCTTCAGCCTCCCTCTGCCACCCCTACTCCCACATATCACAATACAATACAGAGTACAAACTCTGACACAATCAGAAAGCAGGAAGTATAACCTACATGTAGAGCAGATAACTCAGTTTTCAAGGGGTCATGGTAGACATAATACACTCAGAGGCTCATACAACCACACATAACTCTCACACACCCTTTTCTCTCTGTCTCATACAACCACAGATAACACCTCCCCCCTCTGAATAACTAGATGACCGGGTGATATTACAGAGGAACACTGTTTTCTCATGCTGAGCTTCTTAGCTTTCCAGGGCATTTAGCTGGCCACTATTACAAACAGAGTGCTGACCAAATGGAGAAAAGTGATTTGTCATAATCATAGTACAAGGCAGGGATTCAGAGAAATCAGGAGTACAAGGCAGAGAATGCATTTGAGAAGACGTTTTGTGCGGGGGGGGGGGCATTATGCTACCTTTCTTCAGTATTTTTCCAATTTAACTTGTTGACTCTAAAACATGTGCCAAAGATGCATGAGTTATAGGGAATTAATTTCTTAAAACTGAACTCTTAGCATCATCCAACAGAAAATAACTCAAGGGTGCAATCCTATGCATTGCTGGCTTGGGCATGCTGGGAATTGTAGGACTTTTTTCTGTCTAAACATGCACATATAATCAGCTTTCCCCAACCTGAAAGTATGCTGAGGATGATGAAAGTAGACTTCAGCTCTCATCATCCACAGCCAACCCGGCCAAAGATCAGGAATCTTGGGAGTTGTGTTCAAAATATCTAGAGGGCACCAGTTTCAGAAAATGTGGTATACAGAATACTGTTACGCTGCGGTTAACTTGTTTGTTTGTTTTTAACTCCCCCAAATCTAATGAGAATGTTCCGTTTACATTTTAGGATCAGATTAATGATACTAAGCTCAATAGGAAATACAACAGTGGCTCAGGTACTTTCTGCTAAAGTGAAATAAATGTCAGTGAAATAAAAAAAGCCCAGTTAATTATTTTCTTCTGGATAACTACAGTCAAGCACAAAACAACTGCCTAAACTGGAAAACCTGAACACCTGTTAATAGTTCTCAAACTTCATGTAGATTTTATTGTAGGGGGATCTCTCTCTTTCATAGAGAAGAAAGGATTTTTCACATTCTGAGTATAGCTGGATTGGTAAAAAGTACTAAGTGAGGGATGGGGATTTTACAGTGCTAATAAAGGAACAGGACCATCCTCTTACTCATGTGCATAAGATACAGATATAGAAAAAAAAAACTAAATGCAGAACATAGTCTCAAAAGACAGAGAGAATGGCGTGAGAACATAATACACTGGTGGCAGCTGAGACCTGCCAGTAGGATGTCCACTTACGAATTAGCCTCCACACACACACACACAAAAGGAATTGCACCACCAAAAAAGAGTATGAAAGAGATCAATTCGCATAACATTTGCATATACAAATGTATATGTATAGGTACACATTTAGAAATAATAACTATAATTTAAATAGAAATACAAGGCATCTCACCATAGTGGAGAAGACTGACCAGGTGACCTGTGTGCCTGCTTTGTTTGGTAAGTGTTGATGGGATCCTGCTCTCTCTCCTTATAGTTCTTTATCTTTAAACTAGACTTGGACTGGACAGCCCATCAAATAGAGGGCACTTTCAAATAGAGGACTGTCCTCTGTCAGCCTTCCAAAATAGAATACTGCCCTCTGTAAAGTAGGACACCTGGCCACCCCACCTGCCACTCACTACTGCCAAATTTCTGCCCACCCCACAACCCAGTCCTAGGGTGCTGAGGCCTAAGCGTGCCGTGTTGCAGCAGCTGCACTGAAATGGAGAACCCCACTTTTGCCATTGCCACCAAGAGCATCATGCTGATTCCACCTATAGGGAGACAAAACAAAATCTTGAGCTCCACATCTTGCCTTTTCGAGAAGGCAGTGAGGTTGATGACGGAGGTGGCGCAGAGGTAAAGCACCACCAGGGTATTCTGATGTTGCCTCCCTGGAACCCAGGAGAAAAATACAGATTACTCCCATGACCTCAAGCAACCTACTCAATAGAGGTGGAAATGGGCAAATTTGCCAGCCACTCCATTCAGCAACTCTACCAGCACTGTGGACCTGAGCCTGCACAGTAGGGAGTGATGACCCAACCCCATACCCCATTCTGAGGTGCATGCGGAGTGATGGTGTAACCAGTTTCAGCGGAACAGAACCCCTAGAATTCTTTGCAACAGACAGGCATTCCATGATGGCAGACAAGTTCATACAGAAAGGATCCCCTAAATATAGAAATAGGAAAGCTATGGCAAACCTAGACAGCATAGTAAGAAGCAGAGACATCACCTTGCCAACAAAGGTCCATCTAATCAAAGCTATGGTTTTCCCAGTAGTAATGTATGGCTGTGAGAGCTGGACTATAAGGAAGGCTGAGCGGCGAAGAATTGATGCTTTCGAACTGTGGTGCTGGAGAAGACTCTTACGAGTCCCCTGGACTGCAAGGAGGTCAAATCAGTCCATCCTAAAGGAAATCAACCCTGAGTGCTCATTGGAAGGACAGATACTGAAGCTGAAGCTCAAATATTTTGGCCACCTAATGCGAAGAGAAAACTCCCTGGAAAAGACCCTGATGCTGGGCAAGACTGAAGGCAAAAGGAGAAGGGGACGGCAGAGGGTGAGATGGCTAGATAGCATCACGGATGCAATGAATATGAACTTGAGCACGCTCCGGGAGAGAGCGCAGGACAGGAAGGCCTGGCGTGCTATGGTCCATGGGGTCACGAAGAGTCGGACATGACTGAACAACTGAACAACAACAACAACAACAAATATAGAAAGCTTGTAAGCTACTATATGGATGTTTGTGTATCATTGACAATGCTTTTCAAAATGGTCACTGTAGCTATTTTACATACATTTAAACTTTAATGTAATCACCTTAGCCTGTATTTTTTGCATTTCATTTCCCTCTTAACCTCATTGCTTACATTTCCTCCACCACACCACACCAACCATGTGAAGCTGCCAATTTAAAATAACACTTTATTGTATCTGATAAAGTCCATGAAAGCTTGTGCCATAATAAATTTGACAGTCTTTAAGATGCCACTGTACTCTTTCTTTCTTCTTTTTGCTCTAAACCAGAATAGTTCAGCAATAACCAGAATTTAATCCCTTGCTTTGTACACGATATACTTCTTTCTTCCAGCCATCCCTTATTCTTTCCCCCATTACTACTTAGCAGCCTCGATTCGATTTCTTTTTGTCGGACTTAAATTCTTTTCAGATCAATAAGGCTGGTCAGCCGTGACTAACTTGTCTAATTGTTTCCACTGGGAGTTAAGCACAACTAATTTCAGTTGTATCAGGGCCAGCATATGCACCTGTACACACAGCCACACAGAACATGTACTTGGTCTCAGCCATTTCCATAAGAGTTGGCTTTTAAATCACCAGATGAGCAACAGCCCTTTCATAAACCTTTCATAAATCTCCGCTGAGATTTCCCACACCACAAATAACTGGAGAATTATTACAACACGAAACCATTTCCAAAACTAAAATGGGGTTTGCCGCTTTGGGGGATTGGCAAAACACCTGGGTCTTTAGTGCAGCACAACAAGCAGAAATTCAACTGGTGAAACTTGTCTCCTGGCAGGAAAAGCTGTCAGACAGACAATTCTGTCCGTCGTGCACCTGTAAACGCCCGCACGCACCACCACCACCCCGCGCCCCAGCAACCATGTTGTTGTTTTTTAACGGATTGTGTATGAAGAATAAATCCCAGCCACTGTTAGGTACTCTAAAAGAATGAGAAGGGAAATATATATATCTATATCTATACCTTCATATCTCGGGAGTGAAGCTCAAGCTAGATTTGAGGAAATGAGCCAATAGTTTCCTCAGCTGGTTAATGGTCCTCAGCAACTATGTGGGTCCGTATATATGACAAAGCGAAACTTAAAAAAAAAAAAAAAAAATCCTCCGAGGTTTTAAATTATATAAGCCGAAGCGGCGGGAAATCTTCCCCTTACCCCCCCCCCCCGAGAGCCGGCACAACTGCCCTTCTAGCCCAAAGCGAAAGTTTCACACGTCAGCTCTACGACGTCTTCGGGGGTGCTTTTTAACGTTGTTGTTGTTGTTGTTGCAGTGATTCAGAGGTGAGCTGTCCTTTCAGTTTTGCAATGGTTAAAAGCGGCAGGGGTGGAGGGGGAATGTTGTGACATGCGAGAGGGAGGAAGTCGGGGCGGAGGGGCGAGAGTTGCAACTTGGACTTTTTCGGCACTGTGGAAATTCCCGTGCCGGGTCAGCCTCTCGCCGGGGCGTTCCCCACCCCGTCGAGCGGCTGGAAAACCCGGACTGGGCGCACGCCGACGGAGAGGATTCTGAGCCTCCTAATCTAGCCTTCAGCGCTCGTTTCTTCTTCTTTCTTCTTGCTGCAAATCAGTGAAGGCTGGTGGCTCCGATTTCGGTGGGGCTGTGCATGCATTCTGGCTCAGCCAGAACCATCCAGAACCCTAAGGAGCTGTCCAAGGTGCTGAACCCATTTCGGCGGTAGGGTTCAGCACCTCGGATAGCTCCTTTAACGTTCTGGCTGGTTCTGATTGAAACCTAGAATGGATTTACAGCCCCACCGAAATCGGAGCCGCCAGCCTCCACTGCTGCAATAGACGTTTTCATCACAAGCTCCTAAAATGTTTTTGCTAAGGGATCTGCGCAAAGGGTAAAATCCAACATACGTCCTACTTAAAGCAGACTCACTGAAATGAATGGGACTTCAGCTAGTCATGACTAACTTAAATCCCATTCATTCCAGTGGGTCTGCTCTAAGTAGGACTCACGTTGGATTTTACCTAAAGGAGCTCATTCTTTATGAAAAGCGAAAACTGTTCACTTTCCATGTTTGGATGCGACTGCTTTCCTGGGAAGCTAAACTATTCTGGACAAGTGTGGGTGAACAGGATCGGGCGGGTCGTCTCGTTCACAGAGTCAGCTTTGCAAAAGTTGGGCGGTTGCACTCGTTTGGCTCTAAGCGAGTCTGTCAGCATTCTACCCTGCAAAAGTGTAACTAGGCTGCTCATGGCTAGAACAGCAAGCGGGCTGTGCCTGCCTTCAGGCATTCAGGGTAAGAACATATCTGCAGAATAAGGAGTATGAAAATCTATCCTTGGCAGTGACAGGAGGAGAAAAATCCACCTTTAGGTCGAAATCCTATGCATGTTTAGTCAGAAAAGAAGTCCTGCAACTCCCAGCAGACCCCAGTCAGCATGGTGAGAGTTGAGACTTTTTTTTTTCTGTCTAAGCATACATAGGATTGCACCCTCAGCCCAACACAAAATAGAGTTGGGATAATTTTATCCAGGGAAATTGCTTTGCATTTTATCTAGATTTTTAAAAATTATTGACACCATTTTTATTCTGCCCATTATTACCAAATTATCATCCCGAAAAAAATTAAAACCACAAATGTTTTCTTTAATGTAGAATGGACATAAAATTAAAAACAGCATCAAAATAAAAACAAAAACCAGCAAGAGTGGTGTATATAAATATCACACACAGAGACAAAAAGAGAGAGAGAGAGAGAGGCCAGTTCTGTGGGGTGTGACTGTGCAGATATGAAGAATTCCTGCAATATGGGTCACCTCTCTGTCCCCATCCACACCTTTACAATGATGGCCATTTTCTTGGTCACATGTATACAATTCATCCCTTGGTCCCACCAGGCTCTCTCCTTTTGGGACAGATAACACTGGCAAGCTTACCAAGAAGCCTA
The DNA here is from genome assembly GCF_057233095.1 of Heloderma suspectum. NCBI lineage: Eukaryota > Metazoa > Chordata > Lepidosauria > Squamata > Helodermatidae > Heloderma > Heloderma suspectum. The sequence goes on along the minus strand of NC_139460.1, from coordinate 51,696,996 downwards.
CAGAGCTTGTGGTTTGGTACTGGTGGTGGAGGAGGATTTGATACTGCCTCTCCTCCCAATAGTTTCCTGAGAGATGATGAATGGGAAAGGCCGGCATATCATCACATTGCTGTCACTGCAGGAGGACGGACAAGTATGGATGGGCCCAGGTTTTGAACCACAAGACCGAGGTGCAGCCCTTCTCCATTGCTTGAGATGTGTGTGTTTGGGTGGAGGGGTGATAGACATCCCTAACTCCATGCTGCTGTACTCAGTAGTTGCATCCAGGCTATTGTAAAGGCATGCATGGCACCAGTAAAAGATAAAAAGCAAGAACACGAGCCCTTTCTTAAAAGGTTCACCTTTTTAAGACACCTGCATGGCTTTGGGGATCTGACTCATTTTGAGTAAGTGATATCTCAGATTCATCTCACACTTAATTTGCCAGATTCCAAAGCAGTTGCCAAGCAGGATGGTGTGCTCCAGGGTGGCCCTGTCTGTCTACATTTCCACCAGCAGCTTTGTGCCTCTGGTAGGTGCAGAAATATTCATGAGTGCAGGATCTGGGCTGGTAGATTTGACTAAATATAAAGGTCTGATAAGCTTCCTAGGCAGTTGAAGAAATAAATGCTATTAATTATATTTATGACTTGCCCTATCCATACATTACTTCAAGATGGGCTTAAGTGGTGGTGAAGGATGGGAAAAGCCTGGCATCTCAGCATCACTAAATCAAGGGCAGTGACTGATTTCTGCAACCAATTTACATTGAAGTAGCCCTGCTGGAGTCAAGGCATGAAGATTTCCAACAACATCATTTTAAAAGCAGACAATATCCATGGCATCTGTGCACATCTGCATCCACAGATGCATACATTGGGACTTACCATACCAACTTGAAAAAAGCAGACAAGGTATTAAAGCCCACTCACATTTACAGCCTCACACACCTCTTCTGAGCCTGCTTTTGCGGAATGAGTGTCAACACAATCTGCTAGAGGCAGGTGCATGAATTCATTGTGGAACCTCTTCCCGGGGACTTCCCTCCACCTCGTGCCTCAGTGCCACCTACAGCAGATACTGCAGGCATGAAGCAAATGTGTGTGAACCTCTGCCCTCTCTTGTCTGAGTAAGTGGAAAGATGCACAAGATTGCTACCCCTTCTCAAAGATTCTCATTTCGAAACGTTCCCTGAAGCCAGGAAATGCTGAGTGGGTGAAGCCTTCCTGTTCTCTCAAGAGATGTTATATAATTATATCACCTTGATGAGCAGAACACGATTGGCCTTAATTGCTTTAAGCTGCTTGTTCCAAGCAGAAAAATTGCATTATTTTACAGCCAGATCCTCTGCAGGGTTGAGCATGCCTATGTGCACTGAAATCAGTGGGCTTAGGGGTGCTTAGTCTGCATACAATTGAAGTGTTTGGTGCTGATGAAGGGGTTGGGGGAGATCTTGGCTACAATTCTGTGCTCACTTCCTTGGGAGTAAGCTTCAAATGCAGCAGGACTTACATCCAAGGAAATCTGCATAAGATCAGACTGTAAGTCCCTCCCAGAGTATACTTCCCAAATAAGGATCCAAGTGTATGGAGGGAAAAAAGTTCAGGATGATTGTACTAACAGAACTAGAAATGGGGGGAGTGGGGAGTGAGAGCAAAACCTGGTTATCACTTGATACCTACCACTGCTACATTTTCAATGCATCGGATTTCAAAAGTGAACACAAGAAAGTTGAGATGCATTTTCTCTTTGTCTCCTCCAATCATGTTAGGGAGAGTTCATACATTCATTAGAAAAGATAACCGTGGGAGCGGTGACCATTTGGCTTACACCGTCCAACTTGGTTCTCTCTACCGGGTATTTGTACTGGGGACACAATGATCCAGAATGTCTAATGATGGCAAGTTTTTACATGGCTCTGGACATGTGTTCTATAGTTTAGGCTAGGGACTCTTGTTTGCATTGTAGCTGTTGGTCTTCAGGTTCAACTCCCTGCCTCCTGTTCTGTGCAGTTAAAATGTTAGGGAGAGGGCCATAGCTTAATGCTGGAACACATGCTTAATATACAAAAGGTCCCAGGTTCAGACTTCCAGTTCAAAGGATCACAAATAGCCAGACTAGGGAAATCCTTTGGGCATCTCTACACCAGCCTAAAATCCTGCATTTAAAATGGGGCTTTCTGCTTCCATTTTAAATGCAGGATCACAATGACTCCCTTTTTCACCCACTTCTTTCTCCCCCACCCCCTTCCCCCTCCTGCCCCTATATGAGTTTTCCATTATCTTTCATCAATTTTGCTCCTCTTCTTGCTGCTGTTACTCATTTCACAGAGGGAACTGAAGCAGAACACAACGGGGTAATTTGATCGCTCATTATCTGCAATCTATTTAAAAACGGAACAAAGGGCATTTAGTGCCTTGAATGATCACAGCGTCATGTAAAGAGCCTCCAAACTTCCATGAAGGAGCAATCTCAATTGCAGGATAAAAACTCAGTGTGAAGAAGTCCTCTGTCTGAAACCTTGAAGAGCTACCACCAACTGGGATAAATGGACTAATATGGGATAAATGGACTAATTTATTTGGGATAAATGGACTAATGATGTGACTGAGGGTGCAATCCTATGCATGTTTAGACAGAGAAAAGGCAAGTCTGGCTGGGGAATGCTGGGAGTTGTAGGCCTTTTCTCCGTCTAAACGTGCATAGGATTGTGCCCTCAGTAGATCAAAGCTTCATGTGTTATGTTTACTCAGCGGTAAGGTTCACAAATTCCAATGCAACTTCTCCTCGAGGCAATGTACACAGGACTGCAGCCTTTTAAAAAGTTACTACTGCGCTGTGTTAAGCGTAGGATAAACATACAGCACAAGATAGTAAGGGTGAGCTTGGAACAATGCTTCTAAAAGACACCCCCAAACCTCAAGGCAAGATCTTGGAATGACTGAGAAAGAACACATATGAAAAGAACATACTCAAGAACACACTTCTAGGTGGAGGGACATTGTGCAGCCATTCTGTTCTTTTCTCCTCGACAAATTTTCTGCAGTAAAAAAAAAGAAAGACAGAGGAAATGGTGGGGGAACACAAGAGGTTATAAGTGGAAGGCTACATTGTCTAGACCCCCTGTAAAATTCCATGAATGAGGCTGGGCAATAGCATACTAAAAGCCTCATCTGGAAGCACCCAAGATCATAAAAGGAGAACAGTGGCAAAGTTAGGAATTAATACCATATGTCCAGCATCCAGCTTAGGATATCATCACCTGAGTACTTACAGCAGTACAACAATCTTCAGATTCTCAAGTGGGGAAGAGAAAGTTAAATAGGACAGAGCCTATAATCCATAGGACAAAAGCATCTTTATATACAGCTACAAAACTTGGCAAGAATTGTGGGAGCAAAGCTAATCTCCCTTCTTTCTTCCCCGCCTCCCTCCTCTCTTTCTCTCTCTGTGTGTATTTTAAAGCATTACCAAGTTTTGCCTCCTGATGCTTGTAAGAAACTTCATACTCCGTATCTGTCCAGTGTTGCTTCAAAACATCTAGCATTTGACTCCTTGTAGTCTTCTGATGCCAAAAGAAACATAATGAAAATAGCACATGGTTGTAGGTGTAGAAAATGGCCGCCAGGAAAAGGTTGCAGAATTTGGGAAAAAGAAAATTAGTGGCAAGCTTGTTTGGCTAAAGCCAATTCTGGCAGAAAGAAAGGATATGAGAGAAAGGAAAGGATGATTCATGCAGATGAAGAAAGTTAAAATGGAGATAGATGGGAGTGGATGAGTGGGTGAGCAGGAGAAGTTCTGCCTAGTTCAGACATGCAAAACTTTCTCTTTGGCATAACTGCTCTGACCCAATTCACATTGGCCTGTTAGAAGGTGATAAATTGAAGCCAATATCCGTCTTCATTTTTTTGAGGACATGATTTTGGACCCATTATTGCATATTAAGGAGATATAAAGGTGTGATAGTGGCTCCATGCTAATGGCAGTAAAAGTTTTATAGGATTACTATCCGATTGCTGTGAAGGAGCCTGGGGTTGTGACATAAGGGCTTTATTTATTTATAAATATTTCTATATCACATCTAGTTCAGATCCTGTTTTCTCACTAAAAAGATGCTAATTCAGATGCTAGATTAATGGAGTGAGTTAGATCTTTATCTTCCCTATCAGATTCAGTATAGCTCATATAGTTTTTGATCAATAGACAAAGCCAGTAACTCACCATTCAGATTTATAAGGCTAGGTTGAGTGGGCAGCTGCTTCAAACACTTCCCTCATCTGTTACCTCCCTTTTTTTGGCATTCATGTTTCCAGTTAAGGTTGCCAACTTGCAACATGGAGAGTCCTCTTTTCCTTTAAATCCGCTGATGAATTAGGAGATGTGACAGTTTTTCTGGCCTATTCCCCTCCTTTTAATCTGTTCCCTCTCATTTGTTGGAATGAGCTGTTGCACTGCAATCATCCCCAACGGTGCCTTCCAGATGTGTTAGATTACAACATGGCTGGGAACCACTGGGAGTTGTAGTCCAGCACATCTGGAGGGAGCCAGGAGGTGGGACAGTGGCAGCTAAAAGAACCAGGAAAGAAACAGGCAGGAGAGGTTAACAGCAGATTAAAAAGAACAGGAAACCTCTCGGTGGCAACCTGGAAACCATAGCTGTGTGTGTTGTTGTGCGAAGGCATCCAGTATGGATGGGAAAAAATTCAGTTGCTGAACTTCTGCCTATCATGAAAAGGTGATACAGCAACATAAATATAGATACTGAGAATATAATACTTTAATTTCAGATTCTCCTCTATACCTAGAAAGGCTAAAATTACAGGTGCCCATACATTTTTCTTTGTTTGGGTAAAAACAGCTGTAGAGGGGGTCTGCAGGAAATTGGCATGGGGGAAAGGGTTAAGAAGCATGTCCTACCCACCCCACAACAAACACACACACACACCTCCCTTCAAATGTATTATTTAAGAAATGTATATTCCTCTTTATGACTCCTCAAAAAGGACATGCTCAAAGCAGCATATAAAATTTCCACCTCAGTAGCTTCATTTTGTAAAATAAAATTTGTCTGTAAAAAGTATCACAGAGCTACACATAATGGGTTGAATCTTGGTGTAAGTTGGTTGAACTTAGGTCACACTGAAAAATTCAAGGGAAGATATAATCATGACTTCAGAGGGAACTAAGTTCATCTAATTAAGGCTGCAATCCTATACACACTTGCCTGCAAGTACATCCCATTGAATTCAGTGGGGCTGACTTCTGTGTAGAAATGGGACTTATTGCGTCCACAGTAAGGCTGTCCATACGTTGCACTGGATCCAACCCAATGTATAGGCCCTCCTGGAAGAATTCTCATATAATCTACTTCCACAGGGGTAGTAATGTTAGTCTTTGGCAGAAAAAGCATCCAAGAGTCTTGTAGCACCTTAAAGACTAGCATATGCATTGTGGGATAAGCTTTCCTAGACTAGAGTCCACTTCATGAAATATGTTATTCTCAGTTGGCAATGTTAAATTCAGTTGGAAGGTGTATGAGTGTGTGTGTGTGTGTGTGAGAGAGAGAGAGAAAGAGAGAGAGAGAGAGAGAGAGAGAGAGGTGGATGAAAGGAGGTTGTAAATCTGAACTCCAGGAGCAAAATTTATTTTGAATTGACAATAGCAGCAAAAATCCATTGTATGTTTCAGACCTTGGGTGGTTGCTTTCATCACCAACCCACAATTTGCTGGCTGTTAAATTAATACAGATTACGTCACCTCAGCGGGTTTTTTTAGTATTACAAAACATGGTGTCAAATCACAGAAAGAAAACATTATCAAGGAAGATGAAAGACTATTGTAGAAAACGTTTATACCATCTAGTGGCTAATGTAAGACACTACAAGTAATCACCCATATTTTGTGGATCAAAACATACATTACTTTAAACGTGTATTTACCAGCTATGTCTTCCCTCCACCCCCATTTTTATTCTAGAGTAGGCACAGGGCCCCAATCTAGATCAGGATTCTAGTGTGGTGAATAAGGGGGCTTTTAAGATCAAGATTGGTGTGTATGTGTGCATGCGCCTACTCTAGAGTAAAATGAGGGGAGGAGTGGCATAGGTGCTAGACACACATGTAAAGTAATGTCTGTTTTGGACCAGAGTATATATTTTTAAGAAAGCTGCAGTTTTTGTTTCTTTTCTGGAGGTATGGGCAGCGCCTCTCTTTTTCCTCTTAGTGCAGGCCTTAGAGGTGAGGCAATCTGGTGCGTGGCTCTTCAGAAGTTGGTCTTCTCTCACATATGCAATAATAAAGACTGCTGTTGTGAGAATTCCTGGTTCTGAAGTGTGTTACCCAGACAGCAGAGCCTAGGGGTGGACAGCGAGTCAAACAGGGTCCCCAACCTTTGTGGGTCATTGAAATTTTGAGAGAATGTTGTGAGTGCTTTCACAAAATAGTTCGGGGGGGGGGGGGATTATCCATTTATAAAATGGCTGTTATGGTGAGCATAGCTGGTCATAAAACACTCATTTCCCAGAACGCGAACTAGTGAGACTGAAAGAAAAGTAACATGTTCAACCTAAGTACAGGCAGAGGTGGGGGTTTGAGCTCCAAAACACAAACCACTCTTCTGAACTTTACAGCATGCTGGTCTCTCACTTTATTTATTTTTAAAATACCACTCTTTTGAATCTGAAGAAAGATCTCTTTGGAAGGTAGCACCTCACTTTGAGGCATGCCAGTCTGCCGGTTAAAATAAAAAGACAGGAGGGGCAGGGAGCCATGTGAGCTCCAAGAAAGGTGCCTGTGGGCACACAGGCACCACTATGGAGACCCCAGTGTAGAGTATGTCTGTACTATCAAATTTTCTGAAAGCCTTTCCTACCATAAACTTTCAATATATTTTTGCTTTCATGTACATTTTCTTTTGCACTCTAAGCCCATTGTTATGTCTCAGTCTGCATGGTGCTTAGAGCTACAACAACAGAAAGAGTAAATAATAATATCACAAACTAGGTAGAAGAGGGGCATATCTGGGAGCCTTTCATTGTGCACTCGTGATTGCTCACTCATGATAGTTAGCGAGTCTTTTACACGACATTGTCATCCTCCAGGGCCTCTCCCGTACTTTGCAACCATTATCACAGTTTTTTTCCCTAACAAGTAAAGTCTGGTATTATTTAGAAATGGCAGAATGAAAGTCTCCTGTAAATTGCACAATTCCATTATACCACAGTGCCATCTAGTGGCTGTATAATGAAACATACAGAATGCCAGAGAAAGAAGCCCCTCAGCAGAAAGCACATGTAATGGAGCTGAGCTTATTCCCACAAAGAATCTGGAAGCAGAAGCCTCGGTAAAGGTGTGGGATAAAAGCCTCATGTAGTAATGCCCTTCACAGCAACATAATCTTTTGTACCAAGATTACAAAATCTTGGTACAATAAGGCATAGGCAAACAAAACATAAAATGGCAAATTCTAGGGCAAGCACCACTTTAAAAAATTGTGATTGTTCAAGTGCTTGTGTATTACATTCGATCAGATTAGAGTGTTCACAAAGTTGCAGAGCCAATCCCTTGTTTACAAAATGGGAGAGCCATGATTTGATTGCTATGCTCTTTGCAATGTGTTTGTCACACACCTTTTCTGAAAGTGTTACTGGAAACACTTTCAGCAACTGAGCAAAGTTTCAAAATACATTAATTGCTTGAGGCTGTGGTGTTCCATATCCTGGTGATCAACGGACACGTGATGTTTACAAGAAGATGCGTTCCTTACAAATACTGAGGAGCTAGCAACACTGGCTACCAACAACACTGCATATTTATGATAAGGTGAACTTGAAGGGTGCATTACAGGTAGTTCCTTTACATCCATATTGTAGCTGGCAAATTGATGAGTTTCTGTGGCAGAACACTTTAAGGTGATTTCAGCAAAGGAAGTGAGAGCCAGTGGATGAAGCCAGACACTGGGCTTGTCATGCACCAGAAACATATGGTACTGAATCTCTGGGAGGCCAGGAACCAGCTGAGCTTGCCATGAACCAAGAGTGTACGGTGCCATGACCCTGGGAGGGCCAGGAACCTGATTTCAGCAAAGATGTGAAGATCTGAGAGCCAATGGGACCAGTAGTGATCACTGGAACACTGAAGACTTGAAGTCCATAGTTCTTATAGTGTATTAACAAAAGAAAACATGTCCCTTGGTGAAATGAATGCTGAAAGAATATTACTTTTGACACTTCACAGAACCTTTGTCTCATCTAATCAAAATCACAGTATCACCACAACCAAATCTAATCAAATCATGCCTTCTTCCAGACTGTTGTACTTAAGTGTGGGGAACTTCTGCCCAACCACAGTTATCACTAATTATGCAACATTGAGGGGGTAGGTGACTCTTTGCCTGGGGCATATTCATGCCTACCTCCTGATTACTGTGCCTAATCTAATTGTGAAGCCTTCAATCTTATTGTGGTTGATTAAGTCATATTGCTAAATCTTATCTTGGGCATATGACCAGAAATTCCTGACCTCATGGCATGGTTGCTTGCTTGGGCCTCTTCACCCATTCCAGATTAGAGATACACACTCCACAGGCTTGTCTCTGTACAGGGTGCCAGGCTTAACTTTTTAAAGTAACAGCACCATGTCACCCACAATACTGGGGTAGAGTGTCTCTCAGTCTTTTATGCAGCCTACCTACATTAAGCATGGAGTTTCTTGGTTTTACCAATAGGCAAGAACCAAAACTGGCATTTCAGTCCAAAATACATTTGCCAGCAGCCAATAATTTCTTGCATCTATAAAATCCTTTAAGATGTCATTGTAATCCACTGATAATGTCTTAGGAAATTCCTAGATGCCTGACCATAAAATGATGCTTTGCAGGTAGAAGTAATGTCTTGGTCCAAATTCCAACCTCAAAACCTACAGGAATGCATATATAATGCATATACATATTGTGACTGATAGCCACAATGTGAAGATTCAGTGTTGGACAATTGATGCCAATTGCAAGTATTAGAAATGCAGATATGATAGTGAATTTTCTGAGAATAGCAGAAACACCAACAGTGACTAAACCCAATACAGCTAATTCCCCCCCCCCCATTACTTTATCCAACGTTATCAAACGCTGACCCTAAGCTCACCTCCTTCCAAAGAAAGAAGTGGCAGAGGATTTGGTGATTTTAAGAATTTGTCCTACAGTAATGCCACCAAACATACACACGTGAGAAAAGATTGTGGATCGAGAAATAGTTTAATCACAGGTGTTGCTGCAAACTTATTTAAATCAATGGAAACAATAACAAGTTCAGCAGTAAATAAAACCCAAAATTCACTTCCTTTATGGATCAGGAATAAGGTGGTCTGAGCCTAATTTATATACAGCAAACTTTAAAAACATTAAGTACTGGATAGCTCAATGGGTTAGAGTCCATTCTGTGCACACTCAGTGGACTTTGTAAGTGGCGCTTAGACTATCAATACACGTACTCCTGTACTGAGAGTCTTTCAGCATACTCTGTATCTGTTGTTATGCTTGAAACAGTCCCATCTCCCAATCAGACCACCTTTCTCTCCTTCTCCAAGAAACACTTCTTTAGCAGGCTACTCTGAACCATCCAATTCCTTACTCTAGTCTACTTCACTTCTGCCATCCAGATTTCCCTTGGCCTATTGCCACTACTGCTACATCCATGTCTTCTCCACTGATTGCAGATTGTAAGCCCTTTAGACAAGGACCTTGCCATTCTGTACCACTATGAGGTACATTACTGAAGCTGACTGAAATGTTAAATAGGTTAAAAGCAGCAACTTCCTCATTGTCTTACTGTCCTCAAAATTGTCTTACAGGATCTTTTTTTTTAAGCCAGAGATAAAAAGACATGTCACTCTGCTTCTTTAATTATTTGATGTGATCTAAGGATTCCTTTTTCAGCTACCTGCAGCTTTAGAACAAAAGACACATTAAGCTGCAGAGCAGAGGAAGAAAAGCATATACCATCACCACTGCCAAGAAATCAGCTGCCTTTGACCCTCTCTCAACCGTCACCTAGTGGCAGCTATTCTATTTGGCTACCAGAACTGTTTCAATCACCAGTAGTCACGCTAAGAACTGGAACTTTAAGAACTGGTACCTGAACTTGCTTTTCTCCTTCTTCCTTCCCTTTTGTCCTTGTGTGTCATGCTTTTTAGATGTTAAACCTGAGGGCAGGGATCATCTTACAACTGATCCGGGAACCTTTTTGGCTAAAGAGTAGGGTAAAAATGCTTCAAATAACGAAATAAAAGCTCTCAAGTGATCCATCCCATCATTCAGATATTAGTTACTGAGAACTGCCTTGAAAACAGTGTCTGTGTTCATGCAGTAGAGAGAGAAACTTAATTAATCTTAAATAATGATATACCAGTATTAGTGACAGTATATTTCTCCCTAGGAAAGTATCAAGTAATTGAGAAGGTAGCCTATAAGGCAATTTAAAAGTGTGTACGTAAAAAAAATATTCCCAGTATTAGTAAACGCAATATCCTGCATGCAAACACATTGGACACCAAAACCGGGGAAGGAGCAGGCCTGGAGAGGATCCCTGGAAATAGGAGGAATCCTGAAGGAAAGCCCTGGGGAGGGGAGGGGAGGGGAGGACTCATAGCCTCCAAATGGTGAGGACCAAGGACTGTGCATGTGCATTGCCTTCTGCTGGCAGCAGGGAGCAGAACATTAGGACTTACTGTGGTATGTCCCTTTTCAACAGTGGATGGGTATCTTCGGATGGGTTGCTCTCCTACCACTTGCTCTGACAGACAGACTATGCTAATTAGGCTTTTTAGTGCCCTCCCTATCGTCCCTGACTCTAAAGGTGGTTCTGAAGGACTGAAAGGACTGGCTGGACTATTTGCAGCCTTTCTTTTCCTCTCTTCCTTCCAGGCAGAAGAGCCTTCTTCTTTGTCTCTACCAAGATCTTGTCCAGGGTATACCCAAACACCTCTCTCTCTCTAGAAGGGAATCATGGCACATTTAGATTTCAATTTGGCAGCTATATTCCAGCTTTTAAGCTACATACGATGTTTCGCAGAGACCGCGGCTGCTTCAGTCCTGGCACAAAATTTCAGTGTATCTAAATTTGCGTCAGCCATAAAAGCCATAGCTTTTAACGCCTTACTGAGGGCATGCCAAAGGTGAGTGTTAACCTGTGGCACTTCCATAGCAATGTCCTTGGCACAAGGTCCTGAAGCTCTGATAAAGATGAAATCTATGGAGATGGCCCTTATCGACACAGCACTCCCTTCTGTGACTTCCTGAGTTCACTCTTCCTGACATCAGGATTTTTAGGGTGTCATTGCCATCCTTTGGATGACAGCCCCTAAAATCTCCCCCAGGGAATAGGAACATTGGATACTTACCACAATGCGTTCATTTTCTAATGTGGATGGAGGATACATGTGGGTTATTCTTCCCACTTGCTCTGATAGGCAGGTAGGGATGGCGGAGAATTTCTCCCCGAATCTTCGGGGGGCCAAGCGCCAACGCATTCGGCCCCCCGAAATCGGCAGTGAAATTCTCCGCCCCCTCGCCCCCCCCCCCAGGACGGGACTTACCGTTGGCGAATGTCCCTCCCGGCGGCGGGTCCCGGTGGCGGTTTGTTGCGGGCGGGGATGGCGGCCGGTCTCCTGACCGGCTGCCGCCGCCGCCATTGCAAAAAAAAAAAACTAAAGTAAAAAAAAAACACACACACCCGTGCATAGGCTACGTAATGATTTACGTAGCCTATCACGGCTAGATTTCCAAAGTCAGCCGTGATAGGCTACGTAAATCGTCACGTAGCCTATCACGGGGTCTTCTTTTTTTTTTACTTTTTGTTTCGCGGCTGGGGAGACGGGGCGCTTCTCCCCGGCTTGAATTTCGGCCGGGCGAGGCGGGAAGCCTCCCCCCGGCCTGAATTTCGGCCGGGCGATGCGGGAAGCTTCCCCCCCTTCGCCTGAACTTTGGGGGGGAAAGCGAAGCGCCTCCCCCCCACCGCGAAGCCAAGCTGCGAAAAGGTAAGTGACTTTTGTACATCCCTATAGGCAGGTCTATTCAAATTAAGCTAGAATGCCCCCTCTAGTGGGAAAGCAACCTCCCATTGTCAGTTGCATAAGCACCTGAGACACTCCAAAAAGATCCTCAAAGTCAACTTAAAAGAATTTAAGGTGACTGAAAGTCTTACCTAACATGAACTCTAAACTGAATTATTAGAAATCCATTAAAACCAGCAAGTCCTTTCCCACTCTGGCAGCTCTCGAAAGGTTATTCTTTGATATTTTATTGTATTTTATTTTGTATTATATTTATTAAACTGGATGCTGCTCCTAGAATCATTCCCTATGTTCTGCTCAGAGGTAAGCAGGAATGAAACTGACAAACTCTCCCACTACAGGGGGCACCATAGCTTAATTTGAACAGTCCTGCCTATTAGAGTAAGTGGGAGGCGCAATCCCCACATAAGGATATCCTGCTTCTCCTCAGAAAAATGTCAATTTAGTCATCATGTTGTTGGGCAAGTTGTAGGATTTTGGTAAAGGAACTAATTAGCCTAGATGTGCCAGGCCTGGACCATTCCTTCTGAATTACATCCATAAAATCTTCTGGAAAAAGGACTAATGCAGCAGCCAACCTGAACCAAGGAATATCCTGATACTCTGTGATTGGAGCTGGTTTCACTCCTTATCAACTTCTTGCTGTGGGCCAAAGACTAAAGCCTTATATAAAGAACCAGGAAATCCACTGTGTGAAAAATTATTGTGGAGCATGCACTCTGATGCCTCCTCTTCAGTCAGCTCACCCTCTTCTCTATCTGAGGGGAGAGGAGAGACTGAACCCTCTGCTTCCTTAGACCTGGCAGATGACAAGCACACAATAAATGCCTCGTGTAAAGTTCTAAATCCCTTTAGAAAAGGAGAAAGGAAAAGTAAGGAAAGTAGGTAAGCTGTGGAGGAAAAGACTGAGAAAGATCGACAGAACACCACCAACGTCCTATCCCAGAGCTAGGCAGGAAGGAAACCGGAAGTAGACTGCTCCTCCTCATGGGAGGCCACTCAAAAGCCTAATTAGCATAGTCTTGCCTAGCAGAGGGGGGCACAATCTATCCAAGAGAACATGTGTGCAAGACCTGCTGGAACTGGAAGTTGGGCTACACGGAAGCAAATAGTTCACGTTCTCCAAGTCACATCTATCCGAGTCACATCTGTAGTGAAGCTCAGTGCACTACAAAGGCAAGCCAAACTGCAAGCTGAGGAGAAAGGCTGTATCTCTTCTCATGACCCTCACTAGGCAGTGATGGAACACTCACCGTAGCAACTGGAATCTTGGACACCTGCACACTCCACGAAGAGGTGTGTGTGTTTATAAGTCCCCAAACACCTTAAATATGAATAAGCATATTATAGTGCAGGCTGCACAGATTAGATGCAGGTTACGGTCACCTCAAATCAGCCATAACCCATGGTAAACAACTAGTGCAGAACATGAGCGACACTGAATTACAGAAACAGAGACCACATTTGATTATGTATCCCTCTTAAGAAGCTATAGCGCGTTTCCAGTGGACACACAAAAGACAAGAAAGCATCTAACTGATTTTTGACAATGACATCTTCCGGGTGTAATTTGTGTGGCAAATGGTGTGCCAGTGACATCTCCCAAGCATCCACAAAGTACACCCCAATTCCTGAGAACATCTTCCTCATGATTGTGTCAAGCTGATAGGAATACCAGTCACTGTTGAAAAGGCTAACCTCTGGCCCAAGCTCCTGAACGTTGGCAGTTTTGATGACGATCCGAGTTTTGGGGCTCCGATCCAACAGCTGAACAACTGACCTGCGAATGTTCCTCAGTCTCCTGATGTACACTTCTACAGGGAAAGTACTAAAGTGAGACCAGATAGTTATGGCTATCACAGTGTTCCGCCCACCAACAATGCGATTCAGTTCATTGGCAATGTAGTGTAGCTCACTGCTAAACACGGTGAAAAAGCGAATGGGGGGCCCATGACAGCGGAATTTTAGTAGGATGTTATGTTTCGGGTCCACAGCCATGAGGGGACCAACCTTTTTAAGACTGCCAAGATTTAATTCCACAAGATCTGAAAAAGAAAAGAATTACTGTGTCACTGGCTGGAATCTGTCACCATCTGTAACTGTCAGTAAAACAAAAGCAAAAACACACGCCCATATCCTTTGTATTAAATCCTCTGACTTGTGCATCAACTTGAACCATTTGTAACACACTCAAAAAATCATGTCTGAGACATACAACCCAACTAGAAGAACCTTATTTGCAGAAGGGAAGATAGTCTGTGCTAATAGAACCATACCGCTGCTGCTGGGGAACATGGGCAGGAGGATACTGTTGCACTCATGTCCTGCTTGTGGGTTCCTGGTCAACAGCTGGTTGGCCACTGTGTGAACAGAATGCTGCACTAGATGGATCCTTGGTCTGATCTAGCAGGGCTCTTCTTATGTTCTTATGAACAGATTATCTCCCATTAAAATTGTTCACCTTGGTGAGCAGTATTAAGTCTTGGCTTTACTTGGATTGGTCCCTCTCTTTTGCTCCTCATATTTAATCTACCCCCAAACCATGACATTTTCTTGCTACACAGTGTGGCAGAAGTGTCAAGTGTTGCTCTCAATTCCCTTGGCTAAAGCTCTGATTCATATACTGGCCATCTCACATCACTACTACAACCCTCTTCTCCCTGCCTTTCATCTGCCACAGCTGAGTCCTCTCACCTCTGTCCAGAACTCTGTAGCCAAGACAATGTACCTCTCTTGCTGCTTAGAGCACCTAACTCCCCTTCTTCAAAAAACAACACTGGCTTTCCATGTCTTCCCATATCCTGAACAAGCTCCTTGTTTTTACCTTTAAAGCAGTCCCTGGCCTTGCAAACCCCGTATCACCTTCTCCAATGAATTCCTTTTATGTCGGGAATTCTTTCCAAACATAGAAGAGCCAGACTTCACAGAAACGCATAGAGAAGCACTTTCAGCTTTTCTCCGCTTCTTCCTGAAATTGGCTTTGGTCCGGCAGTGGCATATGAAGCAAGAAAAGCTGAGTAGGAGCTACCCAAAACCCGGCTTTTCTTGCTTTGTGTATTGCTCAGGGCCAAAGCCAATTTCATCATGAAAAACGTTACCAACCCCATAGGTGCCACTCAGCAAATGAGAGTTGTTTCCTGCCCCTGTCAACATACCCCTACTCAGGGAAGTTTACTGGAAGCGCTGAATCAAGTCCCCCTAGTTTACCCCACAGTTCTCTCCTCTCATCTCCAGCATTGCAGTGAGTCCCCATCCTGTATCCTTGAGAAAAAGCAAACCTCAGTTCATCCTTCCCAGTCCCACTCCTAACCATAATAGTTACCCAGGAGTAAGTCCTACTGCCTCCTGTGACATTTATTTCCAGATAAACTTCCACTGGGAAAGACAGGATCCAGCCAAACTTTATAAATCCCCTGCTTGAGACTGCAGGGGAGCTAGATTTACTTCTTACTGGGGAGCAAAAACTTATTTCTGAGCAAACACGCACAGAAAAGGGGTTGGCTTCACAGAGACTCTTGGAGATTTACTTCTTACTGAGGGGGGAGTAAGCATGCCCAGGGCACTTTTGGACACAGGCTTCCTTTCCCACTTTTTTCTCCCCTTCACCAGACCACATTAGATGGTCTTTTCTATTCATAAATACTAGCCTCTGATTAAGTTATTCACAATCATATCCCTGGTTCCTTCATTCACGAACCCGCAATGGCAGCATTTTGCCCCTTTAACAGACCGCATTAACCTTCATTCAGAAAAACTAGCACCTGGTTCCTTCATTCACACCCGTGGTGTTTTGCCCCTTTGACAGAGTACGTTAACCTTCTTCAGCCAGAAATACTAGCCTCCTCCTCCTGTCCACACTTTTATAAATGGGAGATAAAGGCTAGATACTCCGATGGGTGAAAACAAAAAAGCAATTCTGAAACTCCAATACAGTGCTGTAGTGCTTTTATGAATGAGAAATGTAGGCCCACTGAGAACAACAGGCTTGCTTCCCTCCAAAGCCCCCTTTCCGTGCTCAGCGATATTCAAGAGGACACAACCAGTTACTTCCCCAAGGTGGTGCCTGCAGGCACTGTTTTGGCAAATTCAATCCCCAACCTGGCACCCTCAGAAAAAATTAATCTGGGGAAAGGACTTTCTGAAAATGCAGCTTTTCAAGAGGGAAGCTGCTGGTTGGCTATGCATTGGTGACGACGTTATGTGTTGCAAAAGACCTCAATCTGCTGTCCCTCTGCACTAAATTGCTCCTGTAGATTGGCCCCTAGCACACCAGACAGGATTACAGTGCTTTATTCTTTCAAATCCCTCCTCAAAAACCCACCTCTTCCATAAAGCCTTTGGTTCAGTCCTTTAGCCCTCACCTCCAACAAAGCCTAAGTGTGTGCTCACATTCATTCTATTATCATTGCTTCTCCTGCTTTCCTCCTTCTGTAATATATGCCACACCACTATCAAAATTTATAGTGTGAGAAGTAATGGCAGTGTATTTGCTGGAAATAACAATTTATCGGGAGAAAGGGTTGAAATAGTAATCCTGGAGCACATGAAAAAGCACTTCTTAAGGGTGCAATCCTATGAGATTCGCCCTTGATATTCATAAGCCTCCGAACTTGGAGGCTTACGAGCATCCAGTGCAGAGTGGGAGGTGCAGCAGAGACAATCGTCGCCTCCACCCCACCTACCACTTTGCATTTTAGCTAGACAGGCTTTCTCGCTCGTCTAGCTGGGGTGCTGCAGAGGGGAGGAAGGGAGGCTGGAGAGTCCTGGGGATACTGCGTAAGTCAGCCTCTCCCCTCCCTGCCCACAGAAATGCCCTATTTACCCCTCTCCGAGGTTGCTTTTGTGACCTCAGAGAGGCAGTCTGCATGGTTCTCACCACACTGGCTGTGATGGGGAGGGGGACTTGGATTGCCAGGCCTGAGGTCGAAGTGCTGTCTCTGACTTCAGATCTGGGAATCCAAAATATCCCATGGCCCCCCAGATGCTATCTAGGGGCCATAGGAATGCTCCCCCCACAACCCTTATGGTGAAACAGAATTGGAAGGAAATGCATATCAATTTTACCAATTTCTCTAGCTCTACCAAATTCCAGAAACAGGGACATCAACCAAAAGAACATCAGTTACAAAGTGATGACCAAACCCACACAACCTCTATATCCAGAGATATGTACTTGCATTAAAAAAAACCAAAAACCAAAGGGAAAGCAAAATAGTAACCTGGAACAAATGCTGTCAGATATTCAAACCACTGCCTGATGGTAGAATCTCCAAACAAGTGGATAAGTTTCCCCTGTAAACATTCAGTAATATCTGATGACTTGTTAAAATGCCGAATCCACTGTGTTCTTGGTTGCCATTCATCTTGATAATAGTAACCAGAAGGAAATACATCAGGGCTCTGAGATCTTTCCATATTGTCCATCTCTGAAAGAAGCAATTTCACTTATCCATTAGAAATGAAAAGCTATGTATTACAATTATAGCAGTAAACCTATATTATTATTATTAATAATAATAATAATAATTAAAATTATTCGATGCCTTTCCCAAAATGACTCAAGTTATCTAACAACAGATTAACACATATAATTTTTTTAAACAATTTAAAATAGCTAAAGTGCCAAGACTCAACAGAACAAGTCAATTTAAGAAGCCCCATCACCTGCCATGAAATGCCTGGGAGTAGATAAGTAAGTAAATAAATAAATCATAGATAAATAAATTAAATAAGTGCATATAACATTAACCCTCCCCAAACCCAACTGTAATATAACATTTACAAATTTAGATGTAATGAGCATACTGTAGTCCAGTTCCATGTTTTGGAAAGCAATTAATGAAGTCTCCTTAAATGTGTAGGAAAAAACTGCAGATGAATCATCCAACAAAATTTTAGAAACCAAAAGTTTTTTCAGATGACATTTTCTGTGTGTGTGAGTGATAAATGTGCAATATCACAGAGATCCTAGACATCTTTAGCCAAGGAAGCATTTCTCCTGTGGGTTAATCTGCCCAGAGTACATTGGTTACTCTGCAGATTAAAAATACAATAAATAAAATTTAAAAATTAATCACATTTAATTTAAAAATTAATCACATTTTCCCAGCTCTCAATACACAATGGCCACAATCTGACAGAGACTTACGCATACACAGTTGAATTGCAATCAGTGTCTGGTTGCTAGGATAATCTGATATCCCTCTCCCTTTGCATGCCTACAGCAATCATGGTTGTGAGAGTGTCACGGCAAGTACCATTGAGATCACTGGTGATGAGCAACATAGCTTCTCCTGCCCAATGGAAATGCCATTTTGTGACCTTTACAAAGTTTTAACGTGCATGGGAAACTCATTAAACCTTTCAAGGCAACAGTGCCAGGTGTCAATTAATTGGCTTCTTAAATCTGGTAGGGATGCTGGAGAAATTCGAGATGGATTAAATGAGCTCAGATTTCTAAGAATCCGACCTGCGGAATCCACTGTGGAGCGAGCCCCTCAGGCCATGCAGAGTCCGTGGACTTTTGGATTTTTTTTTACTTCCCTGAAATTTATGCATATAAAACTGTAGAAAAATACGTAAATTTCTGCTGAGAAAACGTTGAATGGAATGGGGGACGATTAGGGGTGTACAGATTCCCCACCATCCGTTCCGGTGGGGAATCTGCCCAGCGGGGGGGAGGCAATCTGTTCCTCCCCCCCTCAGAATCCTCTGCAGCGGTTCCACTCCGCAAGGATTTTGCAGAGCCACCCGGCTTGAGGGCTGCTTACCTCCTGGACCCGTCCCGTTAGCCTCTGCGCTGATCGCCTTTTTTTTTAAATGGTGATCGGCAGGATGTGCCCATAGACTTAGATGCAAAACGGAGCCGTGAATCTTGCTTATAAGTCTATGTGTCCATAGACTTATATGCAAGATTCACGACTCTATTTTGCGCATAAGTCTATGGGCACATCCTGCAGATTGCCTTTTTTTTTTTTTTTTTAAGGCGATCGGTGTGGAGGGGAACGGCTCCGGTTCAGCAAGCAGCCGAGTGCCATTCTGTGTGGAATCCTCCTGGAGCGGAGGTAAGTGGGGCTGATCCGCTGGGGATTCCAGAGAATCTGGCCTCATTTGAATCCACGGCGGATTTCTCTAACATCCCTAGGGACGATATACTAAATGTTACATACTGAGATAAATTATGTAAATACTTATGTAAATAGTTACGTAAATATTTACGTAATTAGTTCCCCATTTTTCCACATGATGACAAAAAAAATATTCGAATCCGTCTGTGGGCAGATGACAGAACGAAAGGTGCCTGACAATCCGCGAAACACAGACAGAGCGGATTTTACACAGTCTGTACATCCCTAAAATCTGGGAGCTAAGTTTGCAAATTATGAGAGACAAAAGCTAATGAATGTGCCTTTGAGTTACAACACAAGGCCCATGATCTACAAGCCAATTCATATGATCAGCTGTGTTGTTATTTATCTAATGTAATCTAATTTGATCATATTGCTTCTGACAAACATTGAGAACTGGTATAACATAGTTGCTGAGAATGCACTCTTGGATGTCCTTAATTCACATTGCACCGCAGCAAACTCCTCAGTCCCTCATCTGCAACATGAAGATCATAATACTGACCTATAATACAGGGATGTTCAAAGGATGACTGAGATAGGAAACATGAAGCACTTTTCATCCTGAAGTGCTATATAACTGCCAAGTTATGCTTTAAATGAATAAGTTATTATTAATTATTATTAAGTAATAAAACTCCATCCTTACAGCTGATCAGCAATACCCCATCACACTAATCAAGCTGTTCCTTGATGGGTGCACTCATCATGTGAATTCGCCATTTTCACAGTCAAAATGTAACATGTGAACAAGGCCATAGTGGTTAGTGACAAGTCTTCCAAGCATTTACTTTACCTGCATGCCCGAAGGGCCTTACGATCACAGTATCAGGGCCACTGGAGGATATTGGCACTTTAATATTCACATCACTAAATTAAAAAACAAATCAAAATTAAAACAAAATGTTATGAAAAAGTCACATCTATCTAAGGTGAAATACCCAGGGCCAAACTATACATTAGCTATACCATTGGTATATTGTTGACATAGTTAAATCCTCTTTTGATTGTAGGCATGTATCTCAACATGAATCGGAATAGAGATTCTCTAACTATGGTTAGCTTTGCCATGCAGCGTCCCTGGTCTTCCAGGATATCTCCCACTTCCAAGTAGGGGTGTAGATTGCAAAGAAGAGTGAAAATATGCTTCCGGCTTTCCAGCCTCCCCCTCCCAATATGTATTTTTCACATTTCTGATCATGAAGCTTTGGAGAATACTGGAGGGCCAAACGACATGTTATGTTAACTGCACTATTGAATTTAACTATTTTTAAAAACAAAACTATGCGGAGTCATCAGGCCCATGGCAGGCAGGGAGGGGGACTTTAACCCTTCTCCATGCTGTGATCCCAACAAGAATTGCCTGCCCACCCAGCTCACTGCTATTTGCATTGGAAAGGAAACTGATTGGTTCCCGGGGAGCTTCCCTCCTGATGCAAAAGGGAGCCCCCAGGATGTGTGGGAAGGGAGAGTGATTTTCATCTAGATTGAAGCAAGAGGTGGAAAGGGTTAAACTCCCCCTTCTTGCCTGCTGTGGTTGTGATCAGATTTGCAAACAAACAAAAAACAGCCATGTTAAATGCCTGCGCTAAACATAACTGTAGAATGCTCGTACTCTGATTCACGTTGAAATGCAAACTTAGAGCCCAAAGAGCCCAAACTGGGTGAATGATATTCCAATTGAATATGTAACCCCACTTGTCCTACCAGCAACCCTGTGGGGCGGTGGAAACCACGGGGCCTAGGTTCACACAGTACTGGGATGGGTGAGGGAGAAAAATGCCGACCCCAAACTAACTTGTGGTTCCTCCAGCTCGCCAGACCCCTCTTCCCTGCAAAGGGGGGGGGGACCAGTGAGCAACTTATAAAACAAGGACTATCATTTATGTAACAAGAAAGGGGAAGGGGTGGGGAAGAGGAAGCAAAACAAATATTCAAATGAATAAATAATTTAAAGTAAGCCCCTAAGACAATAAAATGGACGGTAGGGAGTCCAATGGTTATGCAGTCCACAAAGGTAGGTGATGTCTTAAAACCTGTCTCAAGCTGTGTAGTCCAGGACTCCAAGGTAGCTGTACTAGGCCTCAGTTACTGGTAGTTGGTACTGGGGCTGCTTTCTGACCTGGCTGAAAGGCAGAATGCTGCTGCTTTCTCTTTCCTGGTCTTTCCTCAGTCTCCTCAGGACCTCTCTTTTCTGTCTCTGCCTCTCCCCAGTTTCCTTTAAATCTCTGGCTCCTTCTCTCTCCTCCCCATCTCCTCAGAATATCCCTACAGTGGCTCATCAGGGTGAAAAAAAGGGGCTGAGATGCTGGCATTCCCCCAGAGGGCTACACTACATAGGTTTACATTTATGTATGTATGTATGTATGTATGACATTTCTATACCGCCCAATAGCCAAAGCTCTCTGGGTGGTTTACAAAGATTGAAAACATTTAAAAATACAATATACAGATTTTAAAGCCAATTCCATAAAAAAAAAACACAAACAGGCAATATACACAAGAACATATATCTAAAACAACTTCAAATAAGCAATCTCAAAGCAGACAACCATATCCATAAGCCATTCCAGGATCAATTTAAACATATCCTATGCTGCCAAATGCCTGGCATTTGGCATCTCC
This sequence comes from Heloderma suspectum, assembly GCF_057233095.1. Classification (NCBI taxonomy): domain Eukaryota; kingdom Metazoa; phylum Chordata; class Lepidosauria; order Squamata; family Helodermatidae; genus Heloderma; species Heloderma suspectum. The sequence continues at coordinate 51,675,200 of NC_139460.1, read as the reverse complement.
CAAATGCCTGGGAGAAGAGAAAGGTCTTAACCTGGTGCCAAAAAGATAACAATGTTAGTGCCAGGCGGGCCTCGTCGGGGTGATCATCCCTCTGAGTAGGTAGCTAGAGGAGGGCCTTAGATGTTGAGCGCAGTGTATGGGTAGGTTTGTGTCAGGACAGGCGCTCTGTCAGGTATCGTGGTTCCAAGCTGTGTAAGATTTTATAGGTTAAAACCAGCACCTGGAATTGGGCTCGGAAACATACAGGCTGTCAGTGCAAGTGGGCCAGAGTCTGTCTTATACGTTTGGACCTTCTTGTCCCTGTTATCAATCTGGCCGCCACATTTTGCACAAGCTGCAGCTTCTGAACCGTCTTCAAAGGCAGCCCCACATAGAGTGCATTGCAGTAATCTAACTCGGAGATTACCAAAGCACAGACAACTAAAGCCAGGTAATCCCTGTCCAGATAGGGGAGTAGCTGGGCCACCAACTGAAGTTGGTAGAGGGCACTCTGTGCCAGTGAGGCTACCTGATCCTCAAGTGACAAAGTGTCAGGGCCCAGCTTCAGTACTGCAGTGGTCCTTGTAGGTTATACCCAAGATTTTATTAGAAGTAGCCTAGAAAGGCTTAGGCCTATTCAGTTTCTGGAATGTCAGAGTCTGTGTGAGCTTATCTCTGTCAGTGTTCTTGGAGCAGAACCAGGGGGAGTCACCCAACTCCCTGTCCACCTGCTGGTCTGGCCTTGGCAGGCAGGGAGGCTGGAAGCTGTCTGTGAGAACCTGGCAGAGGTGGGGTGAGGTTTGCAGAGGGGTCGCCCAGGTTGAAGTGTCACTGCTGGAGGGCTGAGCAGTGCCACCCTGTTTAGACAGGGGCCTTGTTGAAAGGCTGAAGGCCCTTGTCTGTCAAGGGACCTGGAGGGGGTGTCCTACAGTCACACCTTCCCTTTTAAGCTGATGCAAAGGCGAAGAGCCTTTGCTAGGAACATCTCGTCTTCATTGCCCGAAGCCTACTCTGTTTGGATCCGTCATCGTCTGGGCTTTTGGAGGCACTCTGCACATGGACTGGAACTCTGGATTGTTAAGGACTTGCCATGAAAAGTACTGTGAGGCTTTTCATAGACTTGAACTCTCGTTGCTGTGGATTGTGTGTCTGTGTTTGTAGTCAGCTCAGTGTACGTCAGGCTGGGTTTGATCTACAACGTTTGGACTTCCCTCTGCCAGAACTCATGCAGTGTGGAGTTGCCAATGCGAAAGTGGTGGCCTGGAAATCCTTGCGTGTGTAGGTAAGCTCTTCCCTTGATCTTGATGGGCCTTGGCCATGTAGCTTAGAGTTATCAACAAAAGATTCAAAGTTGGACTCTCTATGGGTGTGGCCTTTCAAGAAGTTATTCCGATTGCCATTCCAGGAATCATTCCCTTTCCATGTCCGGGGTTGGAACCCCGTAAAAGGATTGTCTGGGTTAGGTACTCAGGAATCCAGAGTCCCTTCCCTTGTGTTCAGAACCATGGAGACAGCAACGGAGAAACCACGTTGAAGATCTTGGTCACGGTAGTAGTGTTTAGCTTTGGACTGTTCTGCAATTACATAGAGCCTATAGCTACTGGCCATCAGCTATATGATTTCTGAAGAGTGTAACCATTAAGCTTTTGCCATGGGATTCCCTGCAATAAAGAAATCTGGGTGTCCAGTGTCTGAGCGTGTGCACTGGGGGGATCAGGAAACCTGACACAAAGATGGCTCAAGGAGAACCCCCAAGCTACGAACCTGCTCCTTCAGCGGGAGTGCAACTCCATCCAGAACAGGTTGAGCACATAAAGTTATTTCTTCTCTGCTAAATGTACTTATTACTGGTGGTGTGCCTCCTGTAATAACTACCACAGAAGCCACAAGGTAAAGGGTCCCTGAAAAATGTGAACCAGAGTTTGGCACTTAACTGCCCTCTCTTAGACGTTTCAGGCAAATTAGAACCATCATAACAGAGCTGTACATATGAATACATTCACTTTTGGGGGTTGCTTTGTACCTGTTTCCATGGTCAATTTCAGCCCACAAAAAAACATTCATGCAGTACCTTTTGCCAGTACAAGCGACTTACAGGGAATGAAACAATATGAAAATAAACAGACTAAAACAGAAGAAACAGTAAACGCACCACATAAGAGAACATGTACCTTTGGAAAAGGCGACTCTCCTCCGAGCTCAAAAGCCCCTTTTGATATCCTCCTTTGTAATGGCTGATTCTGGTGGCACAGGAGAGTTTTCTTGGTTTGTAGCAAAACCATGGCTCGCCAGTGTAGAGATCTGTAAAGTTACAGACTGGCATGTCTCCAGGCAAACACACATTGCACACAGTGGTTTCTGAAATCCTCCCTGATTTGAATAGGCTTTTAAAGTAAGCCCTGTCTGGTCTTTCTTCCTGCAAACGTTGAAGGACTTGGATCCCTTCGCTAGGGTGGACCAAAGACACAGATACCATGACCTCCCCTGGCCAGAGTAAAGTGAAAAAAACTCTGTAAGATCCATTCTGGTAATCCACAACTCTTCCAGTGGCTCCAGCTTTCAGATGAGCAGAGTGGATTCTTGTTTGAAGGTAGTCTCCACCATACTGTTTTGGTTTCCCTTCATAATCCTTCATGTGGACCAGCACCTCCAGCTGATCACCAACCTTGAAATGTGTGTGAGTATTCAGTATCACAAAGTTGCTATGGGAAGGGTCTGTGCTCTTCACAAATGGTATTTTGTCCTCAGGGGGTTTAGGCCACTGTGTAGCAGCAAATAAGGACACTTCTTCCTCTTGTTCCCTCTTGGACAAAACTTGGTGCTCATAACCACAGTACAGCTTTCTGGGTATTTTAGTCACCTGTGATGAAGGCTGCTGGTCATCATCTTCTATCAACCACTTCAAACCTGTGGCATTCAGGTTCTACAAAAGAAGGAAGCTCTTTGAAACATGCCTATTAACGGTAGAACCATATATATGTTAGCAGTGTTTTATATCTAACAAATGTGTATATCAATTTCTGGCTGCACAAGGAGTTCCCAAGGTGGTTTACCACCAATAAAATATATATTTAAAAAAAAATACCCTAAAAACAAAAATAGTAGAATCATATATACCAGGGGTCCCCAACCCCCGGGCCGTGGACTGGTACCGGTCTGTGGCCTGTCAGCAACCGGGCTGCAGGGGTGTGCGAAACCCCCTCACCTGGGGTCCGCGGGGGTCCACGGGGGCAGGGAGGCAATCCATCCCTCCCCCTCCCCGGAATCCTCACCAGCCCTGGCCGGCTCCGCTCCGTGGTGAGTCCACGGAGCTGCTGGCCAGCTCCAGCCGCCATGTGTGTCCCAGGGGCCGAAAGTCCGCCAGTGGAAAACACATACTTTTCCCATGGAATTTTTTCCATGGAAAAATTAGACCAGTCCCTGGCACCAAAAAGATTGGGGACTGCTGATATATACAGATTGCAAGATGAAATTTCACCATTAGATTACACATCAATAAATGTGAGAGTCCCCATAAAACTGCAAAAGCTAGGAGTAAGTGTGTGTGTGTGTGTGTACACATAAATGCGCGCGCACACACACACGCACACAGAGTATATAATAACTACTAACTTTTAAATGATTATTTTCCTTATTAATACATATGTTTATCACATTGTATCAGAAAGTCTAATTAGTGGGCAAGATGTATATACTTATGAATGTAGTTGGGCCATTAAGGATTCCTAGCAAATATTTTATATGAAAGACAAGAATGTGTGCATTGGCATTTATGTAAAAACAGAACAATTAGCAAGAGGTTCACAATGTAAGGAATGTCTCTATATAATGCCAATGTTTGCATGTGGAAAGGGGACAAAAAGAAGCCATATATAAACTTATAATGAAGTAAGTAATCCACCTCTCTAGAAAAATGCAGTGGACTATAATACAGCTGATCTCAAGTAAATGGGATTGGTTGACATTCAGACTGAAGCAAATGCTGGCAGGACATGGAATTCCAGATGTGCTCTGTGGCTCTCTGCGCTAGAAACCATGGCAGAGATTAATTTCAACCTAGTCTTGTCAGAGCCTCACCCCTGATTTTTAATGCCAAAACTCCACTCTAGAACATGGAATAAAGAGAACTTGCAAGCCTAGGAAGGGTGCATTGGCTAACCACCAGGTAGCCACAGCTGTCCTTGCACATCTGGAATTAGTGTCAGTTTAGATGTTGCACTTGGCTTCCCTATGGCAAGGTTCCCACACAAGTAGGGTCCATCAAGTCATGAGATTCCCCATCTGTGATCCACATCAAATGGTATTAACTGCAGTGGCAGAGAAACTCATGACGTAATAGCCCCAATCCATGCAGCAATATATATAGTTGGAAGGGTATTATTTATTATTCAGGCCATGCGTTCTGGTGCTTTGTTAACCACCCCAAACACCCATCCTTGCTGAGTTTGGACATCACAACAAGCTGTGCCAATGAGGGTAATTATGAAAATTTGGTCAGCATGCAACTGGCACGTACAGGGTGGTTAACATGCCATTGTGGCTTATTAACCACTCTGCGATCATGCAAGATATAGGAACAGCTTTCCATTGGACAGCCACATGGAAAATCAAAATGGCTTGCATTATAAGATAAGCATGAGAAATTAATCATAACATACAAAGATCCTACAGGCTTATATGTGTATGTGTGTACATATATATGTATATAATTTGTGACAAACGAAAAACAGTTTTAAGTTCCACTTAAATATTCTGAATATTTTCCCAAGACATGTTATTTTATTGGCATGCATTTTCATGACATATATAAGAAGCACAGAACAATGCATGCATAGTCACCCCAAACCACTTAAAAAAATCTAACATGGAAAAACACTGGTGAATAGAAAGGATGATGTTCAACCTGATTGCCCTGTCCTTGGGGAAGTTGAATGACTCACCTCTAATTGATAGAAATTGTGAACTAAGGCCAGAATAGCCAGCACTGCCAGAACCAAGCACAAAATATGTATTTTGGAGAAATTGGGCCACATGATCCTTTCATCTCTTTCTCACCCATGTAAGATGCTGCCACGTTGCCCATATTCCACAGGCACCGATGTCATTGTTACTCAGTATCACACAAGTAATCTCATCAGGAGGCTTCTGCTGCATTGCCTTTTCCTGTGAATACATTTTTTTACACTTCTGATTAGATCTTAAAATATAGGTAAAAATAAAAATGGCTTTAGCATTTGAGATTGAGGAATGTTAGAAGCACGTACCACCAAAAATGGAGCTGAGAAGAAAAACAGATTATAAAATGACAAACATTATTTCTCAGCTGTGATAGAATTGCTTTTTGACATGTAATGCAGACAACCTTGCAATTTTATTTTACAACTGGCTTAGCTAAAGTAATCTGATAATAAGCCTTACAATGGTGATTGTTATCTGGATCCAATTCTAAGTGAAATACATTTACTGACCTGAGTGGAATTTGTCAAGAGAAAAGTGTTCATGAAAACACTACCAGATCAGGGCCCTTCCCATCCCACTATATAGTGCCTTTGTCCATGATATAAAAGATTATTTCTTCTCTAGGAAGCAGGTCTTTCTGACAGTGGTTTCCAGTACATGGACAGAATTGCAAGGAAGAAAGAAAAATGGGTGTTCACCTCTTCTACCTTCTCATGTTCCTATTATCAGGCCATTGCCTATTCTGTTCCCTTTTTTCAAACAGAGTTCCCTATGACTTCACTGCTCTAAGCATCCTTTTCATCTTTTTTCCCTGCACTCTCCAACTGCCCAGCATACCTGTCTCTGCTTCCCTCTTCCTGCCAACATCTTCTCTTGTTCTTAGGCCCTGTGTGAAGATATGTTATCACCCAGACAGGCCTTTTACTTCCTTTCAGAAGATGAACTGTTTGTCAATATTCTAACTGCTGACAGTTTTTCCAGAGCAGATAGAATGTTTGTGAGCATTCTATAACATCATGGTAACTTTGCTAATGAATGGCAGGGCTTGCAGACATGAGCAACTCTTAGCCTATTTTAACAGCTTCTTGCAGTTTGTTTGTTCATTTATTACATTTCTATACCTCCCAATAGCAGAAGCAGTTCACAAAAATTAAAACCACAAATACATCATAAAAACAATATAAAATATAAAAGCCTTAAAACTACAGTATAAAAGTGCAACCAGCATAAAACCTAGCAGCAATGCAGAGATTTAAAATACAGTAACAAATTTAAAACAGCAGACCTAAAAGACTAGAATGCTAAAATTCCTGGGAAAATAAAAAGGTCTTTTGCTGGCACTGGAAAGAGTACGACGTAGGTACCAGGTGGACATTTCTGTTAAAACACTTTCTTGCCTTAAGAGAAATTAGTGATTCAAACTCACAATGTCCTATGTTCAGTTTAGGGAGCAATCCTATGGCTGCTAGACAGCGTCTAGACGGCCATAGGATTTTTCGATTTCTGGGAACCGAGCTCAGCCAGGGCTCCAAGCTTGGTTCTCAGAAACCTCACTCCCTGCCCCTTCACACACTGCCTCATAGGCAGCGCAGTTTGTCCCTGTCTCTGTGCTTCTAAGCGCAGTGAGGAGAGGGTAAAAAGGGGGCATTCTGAGGGGTGGGGAGGAGACCACGGAAGTGCCCCCATTCCGAGGTCCCCAGCCAGATAGCCAAAACCAGCTGTCTACCTGCAAATGTAGGGCAGCTGGAGCATGGAGGAGAGAATCTCCTCCGTGCTGTGCTTGCCCTGCATTGGATAGTTGGCCACCTCCGAGTTCGGAGGTGGCCGACTATCCCTATGGGACTGCAACCTTAGGAAACTTCTAAAGCTACAATAGATTCTCCTTTTCCTCTTCCCCTTTTTTCTGAACACTAGGGTCAGCAGTGCATAGTTTTTCATAGAATCAGCTCAATGGAAAACAGAATTTCACAACCCTCATTCCTGTTTATTTTCCAATAATTTATTCCAGCAAAACTTGAGATGTGACAAAGAAAACATTAGGAAACAAGCTGTATTTTATTAAAAGGAACATGTCTTTACTGGAAAATTTTATTCACATAATATCGCTATACCAGAAAATGATTCTCACTGGCTTGTAAACTTCTAATATTACAGTAAGTACTGGTTCACACATAAGGCTAACTCATGGTTTAATTAATACAAATGTCTTATTGGATTCTAGCTTGTCATGACATGTAAACAGAGCCATGCTAACAAACCACAGTTCATTAACCACAAACAACCCAGAAAAAGAAGCACTGGTTTGCTGTTGTATTATGAACTCTGGGTTGTTTAAACCATGGGTTGTCATTATGTGTGAACCCAGAACTGTGGATTGTTCATGGGTTCCTCTGCCAGGCTACAGAGATGGCAGGCAAGAGTGATAAAAACAAACAAACTCCTACCCGCTCTACATGCCAGTACTACAGTGCTGCAAAGACATTTGGGTTACAGGGAGGGACTGGACTGAGAAAACTTGGTTTGTTTGATTGTGTGCCAAACAAACCCTGAACAGGGCAACAAACCATGACTTAAATAAACCATGGGTTAGCATTATGTAGAGCCTCGTTTGGCACAGAGTGGTAGGTGCAACCAAAACTCTCCCACGACCTGAGTTCGATCCCAGCGGAAGCCAGGTCTCGGGTAGCCGGCTTAGGTCGACTCAGCCTTCCATCCTTCCGAGGTCGGTAAAATGAGTACCCAGCTTGCTGGGGGAAAGGTAGTCACAACTGGGGAAGGCAATGGCAAACCACCCCGCTATAGTCTGCCATGAAAACGCCAGCGTAAGCAGCGTCCCTCTAGGGGTCAGTGATGACCCAGTGCTTGCACAGGAGGAACCTTTCCTTTTCCTAGCATTATGTGCAAATCAGGTCAGTAGCTGGGTTAGGCCATAGGCATGAGACAGACAAACTGGGAGATTAAAGTTGAATCAAATGTAATAATATTTATTTTATTTACAACATAAAATACATTACTTAGTAGGTTAGATATTAAAATTAGGTGTTTTTAGTGCTTGCTTAAAAATATTACTGTATCTTTAAGGAAGTCAGAGTCTCTCTCTCTCTCTCTCTCTCTGAACTAGTTCACTATCCAATTGCCCTTATCCTAACTCCTCTCCAGTTAGCATTCACAGTTCATTTCAGAGGTCTTTGCCAAGTCTTCCTTCTGATCAGAGACTCCCAGTTTAGAGATACAGCCAAGAGGTCTTTCAGTTGCTGCTTCCTGAAGATTAATTTTCCTGAGCTCAACTGCAGCTAGCAGATATATATTTTAACTCTTTGTTTCCAGACCCTCTCAGTTTCTGTCTTCTATGGTTTCAGCTGTTTAGCTCTTCTTCCTCTGAACAATCATTGCTTGCTGCCATCCTCTGGCAAACTGGCCTATATGTAGGAGCCAATGAGTGGAGACAGACTATTCCCTCCTGGATCTATCAATGCTTGACCTTTGCCCCTTTTTGATTCCCCTGTCCAGTATAAAATCAGTGGACTTCAACAGTCAAAAATGACATAACTGTAAACCTCCTAAGGCCAGAGGTACTTTCTTCTCTATACAGAAAGTTCCCACCTCTGCAGTTCCTTGACAGACTGCCATCTAGACCACATATACAAATGTATCCTTTAACATGGGCTAGAAACAACATGTCAACTTCTTTATCTCAGAACCTTAACTATTTGTGTTCTGCATGACCTTATCTCACAGAAAACACTTGTATTTACTAACTCACTATAAAAACCTTTACCTCATGGTTTTACTGATTCTGCACACAGCCTGAATGGCAGTCCTCTTAAATCAAGGCAATATCTTGCAGTGCAAAAACACTGCCTGTGAATTATTATACAGATTATATAAAAGGATTAAAGAGATTGTATAACGTTCTGAAAAATGATTCCATATTATGGAAACACATACAAGAAAGTAGATTAAAAAGGGAAAACACATCTTGACATATAACATTCTATGTCTTTATTAGGGTGAATAAACATGGAGCAGAGACCCAGGGGATGGGGCGATATTCCAGACTCTCTGTTACAAAGATGTATACAAATTGCTTTGTGGGAAAGAAAACAACAGCGTCCAAAACAAACTCATTACCATGGTTGCTTTGTTTCAACTGGGCCTGGCTTTTATCCTCCTCTCTCCTTCAAAACATACAGTACCCTGCTTAAGATTTATGTCAAGACCCAATTCAAGCCTAGTTACTGGAATCTCACCCTGGTGGCTCTCTGCACTCAAATGCCATGACCTATTTTCTGAGGACCCATCAACATAAGGCTGATCGGGTTTTCGCTGTAGCAGACCCCTCCATATAATGCTTATACTGCACCAGCTGCACTGGTTACCGGTGTGTTTCCGAGCCTGATTTAAAGTATTGGTTTTTACCTTTAAAGCCTTAAACGGTTAGGCCCTTCTCATTTGCCCACTTATGACGCAATCAGGTTGGTGACCACATGTGAGAGGGCTTCTCTACAGTTGCCCCACACCTTTGGAACAAGTTGCTATCAGAGGTCTGCCATGCTCCGTCACTGTAGGCTTTTAACAAAGCCTTGAAAACATATTGTTTTATCTTGGCCTTCTCTTGATATGATTGCTGTTGTTGCTGCTATTGCTATTGTTGCTGGTTTTATTGTTGTTTTTACTGTTATTTCATTGTGTTTATGTTTCTATGCTTTTAATATGTTAACTGTTTTTATGTATTTTATTCTGTAAGTCGCACTGGGAGGGCTTCTGCCCTGAAAGGTGGCCAAAAAGCATTTTAAATAAATAAATAAATAAATAAATAAATAAATAAATGGGGGGGATTCAGAAACCTTCCATCCAGAGAAAATGCTGTACATCATGGTTCTGATCCAGTTGTATATGAATACTGAGATTCATATACAGTTACTAGCCTAGTAACTGTCCAAAGCCAAACTACCTTCAATGCAGAGCTAGAAAAGAGAAAAATAATTGTTTCTGTTGGTTTTTTCCCTAAATGAACTACACTTTAGGATGCCTTTATTTCTGTTTGTTTAATGCTCTAAACTGGGATAGTTCTGCATGCTCAAAAAATAACCCCACATACTTGAAACCCAAGTTATATTACTGATTCAAAGAAAGAGGCTGAGGTTAGAAAGATCCCACAGGGAAAAAAAGGGGGGGTCACAAACCTGCACTTAGAACATATCCTATCCTAAGCACTCTCTCTAAAGGGGATACCTACTTTGAAGTAAAGATAATTCATTAGGACCTGGTAGCAGGTCCTGGTAGCAGCAAGAAAACTCCCAGAGCCACAGATTCTGGTCAGGACTTGCAAGACCCCATGTAAAAAGGGGTCATAAAACCACCTCAGGTGAACAGGTTTGTGAAAGCAAGCAGAAATTAAGATCTGACTCTATGTCATAGCCAGGCCCACATGCTTTAGTGTTCCTACCCAGGTATGGAAAAACCTACCAAAGTTTGTCTCACTTGTAGCACTTGGAGCTTTTCTACATGAAACATTTATTGTATGCTCATCATTCCTTACAGTTATTTACAGGTTCTTCAGACAATGCTGTGACCCTCCAGTTTCGCTTCTGTTTTTGAAGAGCACGTTCCTGGTTTATTTAAGAGTAGGGAAAATGGAGTGTTCTTTCTGAAAGCAAAACAAAATGTATTTTCCTACTTGTGTAATTGTGTTATTCCACTATAGCACAGTGCCACCTAAACGTTATGTAATGGAAAACCAGAAAAGGAAAAACTCTTTGCATAGAGCTTGGCTCTCAATTCTATGAGAAAACCAAAACTAGATACAGTGGATTAACAGCCACATGTAGAAAAGCTCTTATACTATAGGGTGGCCACTGATGACCTAGTGCGGGTGGGGGGCAATGTATTGCCCATGGGCACCAGTGTTCCCTCAGACACCTTCCTTGGCACCCTATCCCTCCCACTTGTCAAAAAAAATTAACACATGTTCTTACTGGCAGCACAGATCTCTTCCAAGTGAAGCTGGCATCCAGCCACAGCCATCTTTATTTCCCATTAATCCCCTGGGCTACAAGTGGGGTTCAGACATTCTTAGGAAATGAAGACGGTGAGCAGCTGCAGTCCAGTGCTTTCCTCTGCAGAGGCACAGCCACCAATGCCCCACCCCCAGGAAAAAAACAAAAATCAACTCCTTTTTTTCTGGTAAGTGTGTCTGTGGGGGGGGGGAGGTAAACAGAATGGTGGGTGGGGTTAGGAAGGGCCAGATGGGAGAGGGTGTCAGGGAAGCCAGCAAGTCAGGGGACAGAGAGCAGCAGGAAGCCAATGGTGGCTGGTGGAGCAACCGGAAGGGTTGGTGAAGGTTGTGTGCTTGTATATCTGAATGAATGGGGGCGGAATGTGCGTAAGAGAGAAGAGGAGAGAAAGAGCTTAGAGAGGATTTTGGAGGGATCCTGAAAAAGAGTGGGTGTGGTTTTTCTGTGCTTGCAGTGAGGAGAAGGGAAGGATGCGTGTGCATGCATGTATGATAAGATAAAAGAGATGCTTGCATATGCATGTGTATTATATATGAATGGCTGGAGAATGATGGCTGGAGAGTGGGGTGTGTGTGTGTGTGTGTGAGAGAGAGAGAGAGAGAGAGAGAGAGAGGGAGGGAGAGAGGGAGAGACAGAGACAGCATGCATGTATGATAAGATAAAAGAGATGCTTGCATATGCATGTGTATTATATATGAATGGCTGGAGAATGATGGCTGGAGAGTGGGGTGTGTGTGTGTGTGTGTGTGTGTGTGAGAGAGAGAGACAGAGACAGAGACAGAGAGCCCTCACACATGAGTGGTGATCCAGACTGAGAGAGAAAAGGAGTTTACCTTCTGTGAAATAGGTTTCTGTTGATGCTGAAAACTGTGGCTTCAAAGGAGCTATCTAGTGTGTTGTTCATACCCCTCTTCTGTCTTGTATTCAGTCATTCTGACAGGTTATCTATCCTTTGCGACTAGCCATGCCTCCCATGGCAGCCATTTTGTAGAGCCTCGTGTGGTGCAGAGTGGTAGGCGGCAGTATTGCCACCGAAACTCTCCCCATGACCTGAGTTCAATCCCAGAGGAAGCCAGGTCTCCGGTAGCCAGCTCAGGTCGACTCAGCCCTCCATCCTTCCGAGGTCAGTAAAATGAGTACCCAGCTTGCTGGGGAAAAGGTAGTCATGACTGGGGAAGGCAATGGCAAATCACCCTGCTATAGTCTGCCATGAAAATGCCAGTGTAAGCAGGCGTCCCTCTAGGGGTCAGTAATGACCCAGTGCTTGCACAGGAGGAACCTTTCCTTTTCCAGGACATTTAATCAGATTGCCAGATGTACTCACAGGCCCAAAATGGTTGCCTACCACTAACTTAAAAGTTGTCTTCTAATGGTATGTTTTGTTCCCTCTCTTCTCATTTCCCCCCTTTTAGCTTTGTCTAAATTAGAGTTTTAAATGTGGTTTGTTGCATTTTTCCTTGTATGGCAATACACGGCACCACTTTTCAAGTTATACCTTATAGAGGTAGCACACTTAAGAAGTGTTATAGCCTGGAGCCAGGCCCATCAGACATTTGTTGCTCATAAGATAGGATTCTGACACTACCAATACAGTATTAGACAACAATTTAAAGCTAAGATATAGTGCCTCTCTGACTAACACAAAAGTATAATGCAGCTTTCCTGAAGCAGGCTTTTAATAAATTTGCTTATCTGCAAAGAAAAGAAGAGTAATTTCCAAGACCTCTAAACTTGTATTTAAGGTTGCATATTATTAAATATTAATCAAGAGCTGTTAATTCCTGTGTCAAATCTAAAGGTTGTACTGAAGAAAAAGCCTTCCTGCCTCTAATAGCTTTCTTGACTCTGCTTGTTAACCATGCTGGCATACTCTTGGACTTGGTGGTACCTTTCCTGATCTGTAGCATACCTTATAGTGGAGCTTCCACTACTGTGATTTTGAATACCTCCTAAACTTTCTGGAGAGATGAGAGATTTTACCCTCCTAATATCAAGAGAGTAAACTTCTCAAAAATGAGAGAACTGGTAAAAAGGCAATTGAAAGGGAGAGTCAAATGTGGCTGTATTGGACTTTCTTGGCAATTGCCTACTTACATATATGTTGAATTTGATCACACTGTGGTCACTGTTTCTGATCAGTTCAACAAAACCTACATCTTGAACCACATCCTGGGTTCCACTTAGGATTAAGTTGAGGGACACCTCCTCTCTGAGGCAACTGTTCTAGGGCACAGCCATTTAGGATATGCAAAAATTTTACCTCTTTGTCATGATGAGAACACACTTTTACCCAATCTATGTGAGGCTAACTGAAATCACCCATTACTACACTTTCTCCTTTGGATGTCTCCGTGATTTCATTTTCTAGCTCAACATCACCCTGACCATTTTGGTCAGGTGGATACGAATATGTCTCTAGTATGTCAGTAAGCATACAGTGTTGCACATTGGGGCAAAAAGCCAAACTTTACATATACACTGATGGGTCTGATCTGGCAGTGAGAGACTGACCAGGAAAGGCATCTTCGGGTTGCCAATGAAATGCTGATCCAGTGTGTGGCAACTGCGAAACAGGTGAATTTGAAGATAGGGATCATTAGGAAAGGGATAGAAAATAAGAATGCCAATATTGTAATGTCTTTATCTATGGTGCGACTACACTTGCAATATTGTGTACAGTTCTGGTTGTTGCATCTCAAAAAAGATAGAAACGGTGCAGAAAAAAGCAACAAAATGATCAGTGGTGCTGGGGCAAGTCCCCAACAAGGAAAGGTCACAATGTTTGGGACTTTTTAGGTTAGAAAAATGTGAATAAGTGAGGACATGATAGAGGTTTAGCGAATTATGCATGTTGTCAAGAAAGGTAAGTTTTTCTCTCTCTCTGTCTCTCATAATACTAGAACCTGGGGGTCATGCAATGAAGCTGAATGGTGGAAGATTCAGGGCAGACAAAAGGAAGTACTTTCCACGCTGCATAGTTAAACTATGGAATTTGCTACCAGAATGGTGTAGTGATGGCCACCAACGCAGCTGGCTTTAAAGCGGGATTAGACCAGTTCATGAACAATGACTATTAATGGATACTAGTCATAATGACTATATACTTGCTCTTGGATCAGAGGCAGTATGCCCCTGAATACCAGCTGAGTATTCAGTGGGAGAGGTTATTGCCCTCATGTCCTGCTTGTGGGCTTCCCATCGGCATCTGATTGGCCACTGGGAGAAACAAGATGGTGCATTAGACAGGGCTTTGATCTGATCCAGCAGACCACATCTTACGGTCTTATGACTTTGGGTCTTCCTCAAACAGGGATTAGCTGCAGCAAAAACTGAAATACTTTGACCATATAATGAGAAGACAGGATACCCTGGAGAAGATGCTGATGCTAGGGAAAGTGGAAGGCAAAAGGAAGAGAGGCCGGCCAAGGGCAAGATGGATGGATGATATTCTGGAGGTGACGGACTCGACCTTGGGGGAGCTGGGGGTGGCGGCGGCTGACAGAAAGCTCTGGCGTGGGCTGGTCCATGAAGTCACGAAGAGTCGGAAGCGACTGACCGAATAAACAACAACAACAAACTGTTCCCACCCCTTCAAAATCTTCTATTAGCATCCATTTGTATTCTCCTGGGGGACATTTGAAAAGCATGGCCTGCACCCAGAATCTACATCCCATCTGTATTTTTCTCTCTGCAGGAGTGGTTTAAACCACTACCCCAGTCAAATTCAGAGCCCTCCAGGGCTAAATTAAAGTAAAAACAAATGTGTGAGCAGATCGAATAACAGATTACTCACAGGAAGTGTAGTTTGTCCATAAACCATTTGGGGATACGTAAAGGAAGAGATAAAATTTCAGCAGTTGTACAAAACATGCCTTGCGTGTCAGGAGGATCCACAACAGACAACCTACACAGCCCTAGCATTATACCAAAAGATACATCTTAACCCTCTGCCTTGGGTATTGGTTCAATCCCAGCTCAGCATGAAACCCACTGGACTATCTTGGAGACGTCACTGCATCGGTCCCGCCGCCCCCCCTCCCTCCGAGTGCCTAACATTTTACAGGAATTTGAATATTTCAGTAAGACGGAGAGTGCGGGAGGGGGGACACTATTTTGCAAGGATGAAGCGCGGTATAAAAGAAGAAAAAAGAAGAGCAGGATAAACAATAGAAGCAAAGCTGACATGATAAGCAAGCGCAATTTCGATGAACAGCATTACAGCCCTACAGACCAAGAGGACGACTCAGTCCTTCCCTTTGCGACTGAAGCATCCCCGTCCCGAATATTCTGTCCGGACGCTTTTAGGTCAGAGCAGGGCACGACCGCAGACCGGCCACGTCTCCTTTTATCGGCTGAGTCCCAAGATGGGAAAACAGGGAAAGTCGCCTCCGCCCAGCAGAACCCCCCTCTCGCACTCACCAGGCCCCTCGCAGCTGCCAGGGGCGGCGGCGGCGGCGCCTCCTCCTCCGACCCAGGCGGACTGCACACGCTCGCGTCGCCCACCTGCTCTTGCTCTTTCCTTGCCGATAATCATTGGCTGCCTTCGGCTTGGAGGCGGGTTTGAGGGGCTCGGAGGACGAGACCGCCCTGAGAAAGGGAACTTCGCTGCAGGTGCGGCTGTGCCGCTCGCATCTCTCCCCCGTCGCCTAGGCGCAGATTGCAAGGCGCGCCCCCCCCCCGGCACACTCATCAGCCCACCCCCGATTGCTAATGCCAGTGGCTGCCTATGTAACATCTGCCTGCAGCTTATCGGTCCCTCGGCATGGCGTGTGCATAGATTTGCATCTGATGGTCGCTGCTGCCTCTAGCTCTGCTGCACTCCGCCCACGCTTGTGGTGGCGCGTACACGCCTTGCCGTAGTTTGCGCCGCAGTTTGGCCTGGCCTCGCTATGCCCTGTGTTCTTCCTTTGTGGTGGTTCTTGTGCCAGTCCTGCGTTCCTCGTTTGATCTGTGGGGGAATCTGGGAAGTATCATAGAATAGCAGGGTTGGAAGGGGCCTACGAGACCATCGAGTCCGAGGAGCCTAGTTAGTTCGTCTGTCCCGATGGTCTGCGAGGAAGCAAAGGAAATGACAGAAAACGCTCCTGCTTATAACCATGCGGCAGCTATTGGGCTCTTTAGGAAACGAGAAACCATCGCCTGGTTTGTTTTAAAAATGCACTAATACAAAGTAAGTGGTGTTGGTTCATTACAAAAAAGTACCTTGTTTTTCTTATTAGACCAAAATTCACGGTCAGGGCACATTTCTTTGTCCCTAAATGTAGCCTGAAAGATGCTTAGCACGTAGTAGAGCCAACCAGTGGAGGTTGGTGGCTCCGATTTGGGTGGGGCTGTGAATACACCCTGGCTTTTAGTCAGAACCAGCCAGAACTCTAAAGCAGCTATCCAAGGTGCTGAGCCCTATCACCCAAATAGGTTCAGTACCTTGGATAGCTCCTTTAGGCTTCTGGCTGGTTCTGGCCAAAAGCCAGGGTGTATTCACACCCCCACCAAAATCAGAGCCACCAGCCTCCACTAGAGCTAACCCATTTAAGGCCATGCCTCTTCTGTCACTTCCTCTTAAGGCTGACCATAGACTTCATGACTTCAACATCAGGCTGAATCTACACATAGCAGCTTTACCATTATCATACTGCAGTGATAACTATCGGTGCACATTAAGAGCTTCAGCACCACCACTAACCCATGCTTTGTGTAACATCTGATGGATTGATCTCAAAGCTTGCTCACAATTTTGTGCACCTTTGGTTGGTTCTAATAAAGGTATTGCCTGACTGTTGATTTTGCACATTAAAACTAAAACCAGTATTTTCCAGTCAGATAAAAAAACAAAACAAAATAAGTTATGTGTATGTATGTGAGGAGGGCTTATTTAAGAAAACTCCTGTTATACTAAGACCCACCAAAATATTCCTTTGTCTTTCTTCAAAATGGGCATCATAAAAATCTGAGAAAGCATGACAAGCAAGGTACACACCCAGAAGGTATGAAGTAAAAGAAGATCTGAACATGTGCAAATTTCATTTCTTTCAACATTAGGTACTAAAGAGAAAGCTTCCACTTTGGAAGGCATGGGTTCTGGAATAACACAAATTCATTATCACCTTCTTCAGACACAAGTCACCAAGGAACAAAGCTGGGAGTTTAAAGTCTTCCCCCTCCCTGCAAAAAACCGTCCCTGAAAGTATAGCAGAAAGTTTTTCCCCATCAGCCAGTGCCACAATAGCGAGTTCTTTTAATATAGGAAGTCTCAGAATTCTGTGGTGGTGGGAGAAGGATTGTGCACATTCATTAATCATACAAAGCATCTGATTTGCAAAAGTCAGTTATCACAAATGTGTATGAATTTGGACGTGGGACACTATCTATAGTATACCTGAACAAAAAAGTTAAATGAGGGCTCCTGCTTTTTCCTTAAAAAAAGCAGCAGCAGCTCTTATTTTTATCCTACCTTTCCTCCAAGAAGCTCAGGGTGGCATGCATGATTTCTCCCCACCGCCTACACACCCTTTTAATGTCACACCCCTATGAATTATGTTACAGTAAGGGACTGGCCCAAGGTCAACAAGCAGGGTTGTAAATCTGGCTGTCCTCGGTCAAAGTTCAACATGCTAACCAATACCTCATACTGGATCCCTCCCCACAACAAATACATGCTATGATAGAGGCCTTAGCATCAACTCAATCACACCAGTGTTCTTTAAGGAGGGAGCACCTGGTCACTCTCTTGTTCATCATTACTTAATGAGAGCTGCTATTGCTCTCTAAATTCTGAGCAGTCAGGGAGAGGTAAGAGGTGGTGTCTGGACCAACACATTTCCCCCAGATTTCTCATTGGCTGTCTTAGCAAGATGGCCAGGCAGTGAAAATCAGCCAGGTGGAAATCCCTCAAGGAAGACAGAATAGTTTGTCAGCAATAACACTTAAGGTTTCATAAAGTGCAGCTCAGTGTACCATGTGTCCAGGGGCAGGCAGGGAGGAGAGACAGGGCATCTTAAGACAGGAAAAGCTAGTCCTGTGCCCCCTTTGTGTGCTTTGGATGGGTGTGAAAGATGAAACACAGGGATTCCACAATCACTCCATCCATCCCTAAGACACTCACATGAGCCTTTTTAGTTCTTGAATGGGCTACAGAAACCTCAGGCAGTTATAGAAAATGTAAACATGCTGTTTATCTAAAAAACAAATCAGGAATATTCTGCAAACTGACAAGCATCTCACATAATTAAAAAAAATCTTTATTCAGTTACATCAAGACAAGTTATTCCCAACTGCAAATTTTCAAAAATTGTAGCATGCAGGGTATTTTTTTCATTTTCTTTTTTAAAAACGCAACATTATAAAAGTTATATTACACTTAGATTAAGTCTACTGCAAATGACATTTTCATTTTCTCCTGATTGAGCAAATTATAATTATCCAGCTTATTGCCTTTGTGTATTATGTTGACAGCATTTCATAGACAGAAATGTATTTAAAAAATCAAATTCCTCTTAAGAGCACTTTCCCTCAGTCCTTTTTTTTTTTTTTTGAAGACACAGTTGTTTTATTATTTATTACAGTAAGAGCAGCATTAGACCACATGGCTCTGAAGGTCATACACAGGACTCACTCCATTTATCAATACTGACTGATCTATCATTACCAATATACCATATTCTCACTTTCAGATTTTCTGAAGTTAAGGGCAAACATGAAGATACACCAAATGTACTGTCCTAAATATAACAAAACTCTTGTGGCACTTTACAGACTCACACATTTATTATGGCAAGAAGCAAATGCCAGGAAAACTCCTGATTAGAACATTGGAACATACACATAGTTATAAGGCTGCTTGCAGGACAATGAAAACCACAGAATCACATTTTTTAATGCAGTATTAAAATAGAAACCAATGTTTTGAAGAGTGGGGCCGGTGCCTTCATGATGAAAAGAGTGTGTGTGTGTGTGGGGGGATGTTTGGGGGGAAAACCACCTGCATCAGCACACTACCATGAGTTGCACCACTGTCATGGGGGTCATTGGTCCCTTTGCCAGTTGCATGGAGGCAGGAAGAAAGCCAGCAGTATATCACAATGCTGTTTTCCAAATTTACTCTGGGTTGGGGCCTTTGGACACATAGGTGGCAGCTAAACAGCAGCAAGTGCAGAGCTGGGAAAAATATACTCTTTCCACCTTACTATTCCTTTATCGGTTTAATGTAGGCTTTGAAAAACTGGAAAGGTCATATATGCATCGAACACATCACTCTCTTTTTCTCACACACACACGTGCGCATGCACTCCTATAACACCATGCTTTAAGAGTCCAGTGACAGCTCAAAAGGAACCAATTAACAATTGCTTTGTTTTGTTAATTTGAACATTCTAACAGTTTACTCTTCCTTCCTCGCGGCAAAAGCAGTAATATTTTTCTTTCTGGTTTAGTCTATATAATGCCACAACTTTTCTGCGCATATACAAACAAATTACATATAACTTTGCAGAAGCTAACCAAAGCCTCATACCTAGCTATTATGTTATATTCACATGAAGTATATCAAACAGAATACTGCTGAGTATGACAAAGTTGAGAAAAATTACACACTGGTATATATTTGCACATAGTCACATTTTAGTTGTTACATGCAGACATAGCACACAAGCAAAACAAAACCTTGTATTAAAAACATGGATTCAACCAGAAGATCCTTTGTGCATATGATGATCAAGCTCCACTGCCATAGATCATGGGTAGGCAACCTCCAGTCCGCAGAGGCTACCCATTTGGCCTGCAGAGGCTTGGACTCCCTCTGTGGGCTCTGCCCACTCCCCTCCCCTCCCCTCCCCAAGCCAGTGGGGGGGGGGCTGTGGGGGGGGGGCTTTAGGAGGAGACAGGGAAAAGAATCCCCTTGGTATCTCTGTTCAAGACTGGGAGAGCAGCAGTTCCTCACTCACCCGGCACTTGAAGGAGCTCCTTCACTCGTCCTTCGTCTCCCCCGAGTAGAGAAAGTGAAGGACAAGTGAAGCCAGGCAGCCCAGCTCAGCAGCTTCGCCTGCCCCACGTCCTCTCCCCAATGGCATGGCCCCACCCCTTTTAGATCATCCAGCCTGCGGAAGGCTGGGTGGGGTGTCATCCATCCCCCGCACCCAATTTCAGTTGCCCACCTCTGGAATAAATAAACACTATGATAATTCTGAAGTTTTTCTGAAAATGTGGTTTTCCTGTGGAATCAACTCTCTTATAGCACTTATAAGACATGTTGTCTTCCTGAGGATGCATTCAAACAGTATGTTGCAGCCAAATCTAGCCAATCATTCATCCATGCTACATCAAAGCAGAGAAACAGTAATTCCCATACCATCTCAAACTCATTATTCCTTTTAGCTTAACAATTTTGTAGACACAGCAAAGAGGTTTTTTTTTTATCATACTGTATTTATTTTAATACTCTATGAGTGTTTATACTGCATGGCCCTAAAATAGCTCCCTACAACTCCCCAAGTCTCCAAAAGGCTAAATCTTTCAAATCCTACTGATTTGTGTGGGATGGAAGACAGGTATTATCAAGTCCACTTAAAGTGCAATCCTATGCAAGTTTAGATAGAAAAAAGGCCTATTTTCTAACTAAACATGCATAGGATTATGCCCTAAAAGGCAGATGAGCCCTTGTTCATCATCAACATATACATATATTATCCTGTACAAAGACAGTTGTACAGAGTTCCACAAACAATCAACATTAAGCTTAAGTTCCACTGATTTCAAAGTTTAAGCACATACTTTAACTCTCCCATTCAAATTAGTGGCACCTAAAATACATAACTTTGTCTGAATTTTACCTAATATTTTAGGTCTCTCTCTCCAACACAGAGTAGGCATTTAACCAATTAAAGCCCTGCATAACAAACTGAAATAATGCATTGTTCTTGTGTGTCTTTTCTGTACAGGGCTGAATTTCATATTTGGGACTGAAAATGGACTATAATGAAGACATACCAAGAAAGCAATACTAATAATTCCAAGACATTTTAAAATGGGAGAAGAAAGGTGAATAAGTATTTGCTGAAATATTAAAATGTAGTAGGTAATTTTGGAGAAACGCAGCTGAGATAAGTATTCAAGACCCCTTAAGCAAATCCTCAATTAAACCCACTTTTATTCATGTTTGTTTTTCATAATGTAAGATCACAGCATAAACTCTTGCATCCCAAAATACAAGAGTGGTAAACCCAAAGGTTGGGATTCAAGTGATAAGCCTTTTTGCAAAATGCCTATATACAGATATATATAGCAAAATAATTTCTCCATGGCAATTTCTACAACTGACTCATTGATCTACAGTCTATAACTTTGATTTTATACTTAAAAATCAAGTCGTCACCAATTATCACATCTAAATGTTCCAGAACTTTATGAATATAAAATACACATTTATTAGTGACAGCAACTACACATAATTAATATTGAAAACATATGTGAAAACCAGTAGGCTGTGTGAGAGGAACATGGTGGTTAGTCTCTTGACAACTGGAAGCAGGAGGACCTACAACCCTCCATGATTGCAAGGAACTCACGACTCACTGTAATGTAGCCAGGTTATTTGTCTAGAGGCCAATTCCCCTTTAGCAGTGAGCAAATGCAAACGCTGGCCTTTCTTATGTCCCTGCTCTTTCAGAGGAGACAGTCTGAGCACACAATGACAGCAGCTAAGACAATTTCTTGCTGTATATTCAAGCCCATCTGTCTTAAACTTCAGCTGTTACAGCACCGCAATAGGCTGGTGCCAGAATAGCTGGAGTAGCATCCTATGCAAAATTAATGGCAATATAACTCTCAGTCACTTGGCTTTAGAAGAAATCTCACCGACCGTTATTTAAGGAATTTGCCAGAGCAAACTTGTACTTGTGAAAGGGGAATAAGTTTGTTTTGTGGCCCTTGGAATACAGTGCTAGAGGCTGACAACAACTACTTCCTAGCCCTTGAATTCTCTTAGCAGGTTCTACTGCATTATGTTTGTAGAAGCTTTCGTTTACTTCTGGAAAATCGAGATAATAGTCAAAACTGCATCACAACGACAGTCCTTTATGAGAAAGGACTGGGCTGTATGGAACTCAGCAGCCATGTTTGTAAAAACATGTTGTGTGTATTGGTAAGCGGACTGTTTTGTCTTTTCTTAAAACAAGGTGATTTGAACATCTAGCAAGACTGGCAAATAAAATATCCAAGCTATGGCTTAGTACCTGAGTTTAAGCATACATTTTTGAACTATTGGTCAAAACACATTGGGCTAGATCCAGATTTAGGCATGTGCAACTGGGCTGGTGGAAGTTTGTCACAGCCCACCCCATTTGGCACGGTAGCCTGGTCCTCTGTGCAGCATGTTCAAATGCCACCATGGGGCGGAGCGGACAAGGAAATGCACTTCCACAAGCCCAGTTGCACGTACCTAAATCTGGATATAAACCAATATTGTTCTGTGTATGTCCTCGCTGCCTATATCCCTCAAATTACAAATATTATTGACTATTTTAATGTCTCCCTATAGTTTATTAAAATGAGGATTACAGTAAGAATGTATGCTTTGTCTTCTCAGGAAAAAGAACTGCTTTATTCAACTAAGGTAATAGGAAAAGTAGTTAGAATCTTCAAAACGATATTTTATAGAAACCTGTTACTGTTCAAATCACATAAAAATTAAGTGCATCATGTTCATCATAGTGAACCTTACTTGTTACCGTTTAACACAGTGTCAGTCAAAGGTTAGAAGATTAGCAGATTATCAAAACTGTTTACAACCTAATCTGTTCTAACAGCAAAAGAGCACAAGCCTCCAAAAATGTATAGAAAACATGTGTAAATAACAAAAAGTGTAAATGTGGCTTTTCTAACTTTTTCAACAAGTGTGTGCCTGCTACACAGGCACACTAACAGGAAGTGTCTGGAATGAAGAATCACAGTCTGTCTGTTTTCCTTCTGCTGTTTCTCCATTCAAATTGCACATTTCTCCAATTTCATCTTGTGCTGATGGAAGCACCACTTGAGAGCTTGACACGGCACTGCATAAGATATCCTGGTCTTCTGATGATACAGCCATATGGGGCCTACTACTTTCTGTGTCCCTGTTGCAATTTGTCTTGTCATCAGCCTTATCTAGCTGCTCAACTGATTTTAAATACTGCTGGAGAAGACTACCGTCCTGATCACTGTTGAAGCTTTCTTTACTATATTCCTCATGGTCCAGTTGGACCTCCTCAGCTTCTAAGGGGCACCCTGAAGGAGACTCTTCACATTGTCTGACCGTTTCCAAAGAATTTTCTAGAGAGCTCTCATTTGCTTCTGCCAAATTTCCTTCAGAGCCTTGTGATTCATTAAGGCAATTTTGATCAGTCACACAGGAATGGAAGCCCGAGTCAGGAAATTCTGGTAAATATTTCCGATGACAAGCCTCAGCAGCTGAAATTAACCAGGTTGAACTATCAACAGGAGAATGTATTTGATTTGGTCCAGATGACTCCATATGTAAGTTGGTGGGACCCAAAACACTTGATGTAGGAATTACATGTTGACAGATAGTAGTTAGAGGTGGGTTTACTGAAAGCTGCCAGTCCTGGATAGCTCTAACCTGTAGAGACCACAAAATGGAAATGTTATAATTTCACTGAAAAAGACATAACATATTGTCAAACATGCAGTTTCATACATGAGATCAGTATCCGTATGGGAAATGTTTGCTGTTGTGAAGTGCCCCTTGATCAGGCCTACTATACAACACAGCACATGTAACTCCATATTCCACAGTGTGTCTTGACTTATTGATACAAAGTCAGAAAATGATTTGAGGATAAGGTTTTTACCTGGTCCCAAAGGAATTTCACAGCCTCCTCTTGTACAAGTCTTTGAAGCTTCTCTTCATCTTTTTCCTTTCGTAATCTACAAATGGTAACCATATACAAGTAAGCTTTAAAACTGTTCAGATCCATCCACCAAAACATACTTGCCGCAATACTTCGATTTATTTCGGCCGCAATTGATGGACTCTGCCCTGGATTTGCAAGAGTGGATTAAAGTGAATATTATCCTTGAAATTATATCACTTTCACCAGGAATTAATGAAATTTATCAATGTTTATACCAATTTTTCTAATAATAATAATAATAAGCAAAACCCATATTGTTTCTAGAGAAAGTGAAAATGAGGGCTTTTTGTTTTGTACATTAAACAGCAAAGTAATTTACTCTGAAGAATAATTATATTTTCTGTTTTCTGACAACTCCTGAAGCTGTTTTGCTTTTCCAGTTTTCTTCCACCTTACTTCAAACACAGAATTAGAGAGAAAACAGGAAGAGATAAATCTGTATCAACGGACGAGGATGCAACAGCTATATTCTGCCATTGTCTTAGCAACACTGAGTTGGATTCAGGATCTGAATGGATTCAGGGCTCAGCTTGGAAGGGCTCAGTTTGGAAGGGCTCAGCTTCACCCGATCCCACTCTCCCTGTACCACAGCTCATCCCATTCAGCAGGGTCCCCAGACCCTCTGTGTAGCATTTTCAGGTGGCTGGAGGGGCTGCTGTGGGGAGGAGGGGATGGTATGTCTGTTTCTGCTAGTGCAGTTACACCCCCTAAATCTGGATCCAACCCACTGTTAGCTGTTAGATAAGCTAGGGTTTATATCGAACCACAAACTGTAGCAATGTCATTTCTATGGCATTATGTTCACCTTGAAAATGGCTGCCAACTTACTTTGTTACTTCTTCAGTTAAATGCATAATATGATTCTGCATTCTGCTGAGTCGAATTTCATAGCGTACTTCCTTTGCTCTGGGATGGTAGTTCCTTGTGTAAAAACCTCTCCAACAGGCTTGAAGCTTGGTGGCTGCTCTGTTTGTTTCTTCAAGCACATCTTCCTTTTGGACTGAAGTAACAGTTACATCAGTAGACAGTTCTTCTAGAGATTTGACGTGGGAAACTGTTCTGATTAATTTCTCTTCAGGTGTTTGTGGTTGCTTGAGGTCTTCAGAGGATGTCTGACAATTGCTAATGCCAGCAGATTGAGTGACAGTGGGTCCTGATAAACTAGAAGTGGACAATATTCCTTCCTCTTGATTTTCTTTTTGAGTTTCTACACCCTCTGCTGATTTGATGGTATACCCTCCAAGAACCATAGATGTGTTTAACTGCATTTCTTCATCTTGCTCATTAACCTCAAGATCAGCACCTTCCATGTCTTCTAAATTAATACAAATTCCATGATGCCGCAGTTCTGCAGCAGTAGGAGACACTGGAGAGAGCCCCGAAGCAACAGGCATAAAAGTAGACTCTGAGGATAGAAGACTACTGTTCAACTTGTCTTCATCAGTTTGTATGTCATCCAGATAAAGATCCTTAGAAATACTTATTTCAGCTTGCACTGAGGCTGGACAAACATTTCTAACTGCATAGGAATGGTCATCATTGGGTTTTGTCATAACCCAGGTATTCTTCTTGATAACAGGTTCTGGAAAAGGAGAATGAGATACAACTAGACAATTAATACTTTATGTTGGGGTGGGCAACTTTGGCAGGTTGAAGGGCCAATTTCCACCCCTCGGACATGCCTGGAGGCTGCATCCCTGCCGCTGCATCACTGAAATTCGGCAGTGCAGCAGCATGGCTGAAGCTGAAAAGGGCCAAACGTAGCTTGCTCTTAAGCTAAATTTGACTGTTTTCATCATCTGTTGTGTTGCGCCACTGAAATTTGGTGGCAGGGCGACAGCAGCGGGCAGCAGGGACCACACTAAAAGTTGGGAGGCCACATGTATTGCCCACCCCTTCTTTAGGTTATTTGCATTGTGCTGAACACTTACTAAGTGGTAAGAACCAACATGATACATGTACCTCCCATGTACATATGAGGGACCCCATAGAGCATTATTGAGCTTCCCCTTTCCTGTGAACCATCAGCTTAATACACGCCAAAGTGCCTAGCCATTACCATCAGTGATGGCCAGTCCACTGATTGGATGAATTGTAGTACAGCTAGTATCACGTGCATCGGGCTGAAGGCTGGCAGAGACATGGAAGAGGGGAAAGGGCTCAATACCACCTAATTAGGGGAGAGGCATCCTCTGCATATGGGTGCTGGATTTGAGGAAATAGCTGATCTTGCTTAATTGGACTTGCTGGGAAGACTATTGAAAAAATACTAACTCGCCTCTTTTAAAACAATATAAGATGTCTTATTATGAAATGCAAATGTTAAATATTAATGAATAATTAAGAATTTGAAAATCTAAGTAAGTATGAAGTATTGTATTAACTTGTATTAAAAGGAAGATACAGGTTTACAAGCATGTCCATAATGAATTGGGGGTAACTGGCATAAAAATAATGGTCAAGATTACCTGGATGGTATCCAAAGAGAAAATGCTGATTTAAAGCCCTATCACTTGGTCCAAAAAGTTTATTTGAGTAATGAATAGGTGTGAGATTGTATTATTCCAGGTCAAAAGTGTACTCAAGCAAAAACATTATCAATCAATGAGCAAAAAATATTGTGTAAGATATATACATAAACAACTTGATATACAGCTGTCTAGAAAAATGTATAGACTTGTTTAATTGACAAATTTTGAGTAAGCAGTTATTTTCTCAAAGGTGTAATTCAAAATTGATCTTATCTAGCCTGAAAGGTGTACATGTAAGCCTTTTATGTATGTTCAAAATTTTTAGTAATGTTTAATAACAATGAGATTATTAAGTCTGTGAGCCCTAATTTATGGGACAGTAGATAATATTAGTTATGAGGTAATTTCTACACAAAAAAGGTATAAATATGTGCTCATTTTAGAATGCAAGAACTTCTTCTTAGAAGCTCACCAAGCCTGTGTACCTGGTCAGCTGAATAGCCTATTCAGTACTGAATAGGGAACTTGGTACTTAGAATGAGAGCTCTCCTTTTTAAAGTATTAAGACTACAAGTCTAAGAACAAGAAATAGTTAAGAAGTTCTATTTCTTTTTAAGCTATTAAGATATAAGGATCTTTAGCAAAGCTCTTTTTAATAACATAAATGTTTTATGTCAGTATATACAAGTTATATTCTAATGTGATGTTATAAGCATATTTCTAACAAAAATGATAAATGGATCAAAAAAATTTATTGTACTAATTTTTGTTAGATATTGTAACCTATGAAATAATCCTAGGTGTACACTTTGTTTAGAAGTATTTAATCTACTATAGGTGGTAAACAGGCAGTTAAATGCTCCCAAAGTACTGAATTATAGACAGATAAATCAAACAACAGGGATGTTTGAGCAACACCAGGGATACTGCTCAACGAGATCGGCCTCGGAAGGCCTTCTGTCTGTCCCATCAGCCAAGATAGCTAGGCTGGTGAGGATGTTTTCTGTGGTGGTCCCCACTTTGTGGAATTCCCTCCCTAGTGACTTATCGTATCTCCCCTCAGTCTTCTCTTGTCAAGGCTAAACATGCCCAGTTCTTTCAGTCTCTCTTCATAGGGCTTTGCTTCCAGTCCCCTGATCATCTTTGTTGCCCTCCTCTGAACCCTCTCCAGCTTGTCTGCATCCTTCTTAAAGTGTGCCCAGAACTGGACACAGTACTTCAGATGAGGCCTAACTTATATTCAGCTTGTGAGGTACAACAATTCCAAGATCCTTCTTGCTTGTAGTGTTGTTGAGCCACATATCCCCCATCTTGTAACTGTGCATTTGGTTTCTGAATATGAGCCAACAATGTCATGTGGTTGCAAAAAAGGCAAATGCTATTTTGGGCTGCATTAATAGAAGCATAGCTTCCAAATACCAGGAAGTACTAGTTCCCCTCTACTCAGTACTGGTTAGGCCTCATCTTGAGTACTGTGTCCTGTTCTGGGCACCACATTTTAAGAAGGATGCAGACAAGATGGAGAGGGTTCAGAGGAGGGCAACAAAGATGATCAGGGGACTAGAAACAAAGCCCTATGAAGAGAGACTGAAAGAACTGGGCATGTTTAGCCTTGACAAGAGAAGACTGAGAGGAGATATGATAGCGCTCCTCAAGTACTTTAAAGGTTGTCACAGAGAGGAAGGCCAGGATCTCTTCTTCATCATCCCAGAATGCAGGACACGGAACAATGGGCTCAAGTTACAGGAAGCTAGATTCCAGCTGAACATGAGGAGAAATGTCCTGTTAGAGCAATACGACAATGGAAGCAATTACGTAGGGAGGTGGTGGGCTCTCCCACACTGGAGGCATTCAAGATGAGGCTGGACAGCCATCCGTCAGGGATGCTCTGACTTGGATTCCTGTATTGAGCAGGGGGTTGGGCTCGATGGTCTTGTAGGCCCCTTCCAACCCTACTATTCTATAATTCTATGAAATGGCTGGGGTCACCAGGGAATAGGTTTGTTTATTTATTTATTAAATTTCTTAATCTCCCATCTGGCTGGTCACCTGGCCACTCTGGGCGATGTACAACAGTACAATTTACAACAGTAAAATTACACATTGAAACATCAAAAACATTGAAAATACCCTAACCCACCCCAAATGCCTGCCTGAACAACCAAGTTTTCAATGTGTGGTGGAAGCTCATTAAAGAGGGGGCATGGCGGAGTTCCCTAGGAGGGAGTTCCACAGAGTGGGGGCCACCACAGAGAAGGCCCTCTCCCTTGTCCTCACCAGCCTAGCTGTCCTGGCTGATGGGACAGAGAGAAGGCCATCCAAGGCTTATCTTGTTGAGCAGCCTGTCTGAAGTTGCTGGAGGCGCTCCTTGAGATAGGCTGGGCCAGAACCGTATAGGGTTTTAAAAGTCAAAACCAACACCTTGAATTTGGCCTGGAAAACAACTGGTAGCTAGCGCAACTCCTTCAGCACTGGAGTGATGTGAGCATGCCGGCGGCTGCCTTTAATCAGGCGAGCTGCCGCGTTCTGCACCAGCTGCAGCTTCCGAACCATCTTCAAGGGTGACCCCACATAGAGCGCATTACAGTAGTCTACACGAGAGGATATCAGGGCATGTACTACCGATGGGAGCAGATGGTCGGGAAGGAAGGGGCGCAGCCGCCGTATCAGATGGAGTTGGTACAGCGCTGTCCGGCCCACAGCTGACACCTGAGCCTCCATGGACAGCTGGGACTCTAAAATGACCCTCAGGCTGCAGACTTGGTCTTTCAAGGGTAGCCATACCACATTCAACACCAGGTCAACATCCCCCAACCTCCTCTTGTCTCCCACCGAAAGTACCTCGGTCTTGTCAGGGTTCAGCTTCAGCTTATTCCTCCCCATCCAGCCACTCACCATATCCAGACATTTGGACAGGGATTCTATGGCCAACCCTGGTGAGCATTTAAATGAGAGGTAGAGCTGCGTGTCATCTGCATATTGATGACACCACACTCCAAACCTCCTGATGATAGCCCCCAGTGGCTTCACATAGCTGTTAAATAGCATTGGGGAGAGGATGGAACCCTGTGGCACCCCACAAGTGAGCGGCCACGGGTCCGAAACCTCCTCTCCCAGTGCTACCCTCTGCCAGAGAGGAAGGACCGGAACCACCATAAGACGATGTCTCCAATGCCCAACCTCTCCAGGTGGTCCAGGATACCGTGGTCAACGGTATCAAAAGCTGCTGAGAGGTCAAGGAGAACAAGGAAGGAGCATTCACCCCTATCCAAAGCCCTCCTCATATCATCTACCAAGGCGGCCAAGGCCGTTTCTGTCCCATGCCCAGGCCTGAAGCCCGATTGAAATGGATCTAGATTTAGCCACCACCTCAGTAGTATCTTCAAGTGCTCCCCTTTATACTTTACCCCATATAAATGAACAGCAGCCATACACGCTTGCAGAGAAAAGTAAACCCCTACAATTATGATGTGGGTCTCCTCCACAATCAAAACTAGCTGGTCTGGCCCTCACTGATAGGGCTATCATTAACACGCAAAGTACTTCATGTATATTAACTATCTCAGTAATCCACATAAGAACCCTAGAAGAAAGGACAGTGTTGTTATCTCACATTATAGCTGGGAGCTGAAAATAAAAGATAGTGGCTTGTGGCCTAGTGTGCTCATGGTTGAACTGAGATTTAAACCATAGACTTCCAGCTCACACTCTCCGCCTCGATGCTATACCAGCTCTAGTATAACAATCACACAGCTAGAGCAATTAAAAGTTCTGTACCAAGAAATACTACCAAAAGAGCACCTGCCATGGGCATCTTGGAACCAAACAACTGTATTTAACAGTAGTAAACAAGTAATAGAACCTAAAGTTCTTGCACATCATTTTCAATAGATCTAATTGTGAGAAGAATCACAATGAAACAGCGAGAAATCAAATGCCGGTCCTCCATTCACAGTGCAAACCAGTGATTACCCAACACAAGATACCAGAACTATAAAAAGGCAATTCAAGCAAACCAGGGAGCAGCACAGCTGCTCAATACATTTTGCAGTTTCTGCACAGGTTGGGAAGAAGAGAAGAGAAATCCATCCCTAGGGAAATGCTGTGATTCCCTAAAGGAGAAGGCCTACAACTGTTCCACTTTCCCAAATGAAACAGTGTTTGCCTATGGTATAGTGAGAGCCTAGTCATGTTTTCCTATTTCACATTATATTATTTAAAACATCTGTATTCCACCCCATATCATCAGGAACTCAGGGCAGCGTACAGATAAAATCAATTTAAACAGTGTAAAACAATAAATTATTTAAACAGCTAAAAAAAATTAAACCATTAAACAAGCTAATACCAATTAAAATCTAAAACAATAGAACTGTTAAAATGTTGTGCTACTTTAGGGAATGTATATATAGGAAGAGGCACTCCCTCAAATATTGAGGTTCCAAGCTGCTTAGGGCTTTAAATGTCATCACCAGAACCTTGAATTCTGACTGGAAGCATATTGGCAGCCAGTGCAATTCCTTTAAAACTGGTGTTACATGATCTTTATGAGGTGTTCCTGTCAGCAGTCTAGCTGCTGCATTTTGCACTAGCTGCAACTTCCGAATCATCTTCAAGGGCAGCCCCACGTAAAGTGCACTGCAGTAGTCTAATCGGGAACCAGCGCATGTACTACTGTGGCTAGGTTACCCCTGTCCAGGAAAGGCCATAGCTGCCGGATCAGCCAAAGCTGGCCCCAAGTCCTCTGAGCCACAGAGTCCACCTGGGGCTCCAGTGACAGGAATGGATCTAGAAGTATTCCCAAGCTAAGCACCTGCTTCTTCAGGGGGAGTGCAGCCCCATTCAGGACAGGTTGCTTACCCAATTCCTGGACTCAGAACCACCAATCTACAGAGCTTCCGTCTTGTAAGGATTTTGCTTCAGTTTATTGGCCCATTATAGCCTCCAGGCACTGATCCAGCAGCTACACCACCTCAGCTGACTCCAACGAGAAGGAGAAATAGCTGAGTATCATCAGCATACTGGTGACGCCCCCACCCCCAAACTCCTAATGACCTCACCCAACAGCTTCATATAGATGTTGAATAGCATGGGGGATAGAACAGAACTCTGTGGCACCCCACAGCTTAACAGCCATGGGGTAGAACAGGAATCCCCCAATACCACTCTCTGGAATCGGCCCCACAGGTAGGAGCAGAACCACTGTAACACAGTGCTCCCAACTCCCATCCTGCAGAGCCAATCCAGTAAGATACCGTGATCAATGGTATCAAAAGCAGCTGAGAGATCCAGGAAGATCAACAGGGTAGCACTCCCACTGTCTTTCACCCAGAGTAGGTCGTCAGTCCGAGCAACCAAGGCCGTTTCAGTGCCATACCCTGGCCTGAAACCAGACTGATTACCAGTAGCCCAGAGTTCCAGTCTTCATAACCCACAGTTTCGACTCCCTCTTTCCCTTTGCTAGTTTCTTTCTACCTCACCACAATGTACAACCACAGCCTATCTCTCCCCCCTGAACTCCTGTTCTTTCTCATTTTGACCCGAAGTCAATGGAAATACTGACTACCATTTTAGTGAACAATGGGTCCCATTGCCAGGACCAATATGAAAGCATGGTAGGCATGACTCTTACCACTTCCAGTCATTATTTGTGGCCCATGGACAGGGCTGTTTGGCTCACTAGCAGCAGGCAGCCCTTTATGCAGAGTTGAGGATACAGGCTGTTCATCAGCTTGGCTTTGGTACATCAGTTGCCTCTGATGCAACCTAAAGACAAAAATTACAGCCTAGTTTTGTTTTGTTTACATAAAACACTGGAGCAAGATGGCTCTAAGAACCATGAGATTTTTTAGTAGTTGCAAAATCAGCAAGTGTACAGAAGAGACTTTATACAAGCCAGCTTCCTTGAACAGAAAAAGGCAATTCAAAGCAATTAGGGTTGGTGGCACCTGAAGCTGCCAAAATTAAACAGATTATTCTTTCACAGCTTTTACCACAGAAAACCATTCCCTCTTTTATTAAAATTACTGGTGGCAACAGATCATGTTCTCACCTTTGTTTGTGTAGTATTTTTTCCAGTTTGGCATCCTCTGCCGTTTGGAGGCCAAGCATAGTAGTAAGAGGGCAAACACTGGCCAGATACTGTACTAACTGAATGTGCTGGCCTGGTCGAAATGATCTCCCCTTTCCTTGACTGTAAAGCCATTCTGCTTTCAAGCTACAGGGAAGAAGTAAGAAGTCATCATCTTGGCCACTGATGGAGGGCGAGAGCAGACAGAGGTATAGTACTGGACCAGATGGAATCTTGGTCTGATCCAGCATGGCTCTTCTTATATTCTTACTCAACTGTCTATGCCTCTATCTCTACAGACAAGATGATCCAAACCCACACAGTACCTCCCATTCCCAATCGCTGGAATTGCTAACCATCCCCTGCATCACTAACCCACCTCCTTCGCATATCTTGACAGTTCCCATGAATGTTTTGTTGCAGAACCCAGAGTCAGAGAGACCACGGAGTGAAGGAAAAAGAGATTCTTTATTTAACGCGCGGGCTTAAGGCTGGAATCGTTTCCAAAGAGCCAGAAGCCCCGATTTACATTAGCACATTGGTTTTATAGACATTGTGACATATATGAAATGGCTCCTCCTCTCCCTCCCGCATGGGGTTGCAATCCTCAACATTTCTTCTCTTAGCACTATTGTTTATAATACAAGAACTGGGTTATAGGGTAGCCATGATAAGGAGAGAACAGAAGAGAACAGCAGAGAACAAGATATACAATTGTATGACCTTTGACAAGATAAGGAATTCCTGTGTCTCGTCAGCTTACAACAATATATTCAAGGGAGAAAGAGCTCAGCAAGAACATGAAGCATGAGACTGCATGAGGCTACTTAGTCTGACCCCCGATATGGCTGCTACATTCCCCCCTTAAATGCATAATTTCATTACAATTATAGCATTACTGATAACTATACAAAGCTTTTTGTGACATACATATTACTTAGCCTCTTGTTGGGCTATTAGAGCGTAGAGGGCAGCAGTTTTATTAGCTGAGACATAAAACAGATTGGTTAAACAGCGCATAAGACAAGGAACGCAGAGACATAACAGTATCTCTATGAACAACACTGGTAGAATTAGGATGAACAATGCTTTCAAGCCAGCTAAGATCTGGAAGCCAAGGGGTTAACTAATTTAGCTAATTGTTTTGTCTTATTGTTTTGTTAGCTACTATATTGTGCAGCTTGTTGATCTGTTCATCTACAGCATTGCCATTATCAGTTAAGTTAAAACAACAGAGCTTTTGGTGTGTCTCACAACTTAAATGATGAAGAAGGAAGAGGTAATTTATACCAGCTCTGTTTTCTAGAACTGCACTTTTTAGATCACGCAGCTTTTTATTTAACAATGACAATGCTCATGAGGTGGCATTTATGCATTTGGCTAAGCTGCAAGCTAACCGGTTGATTTCCAGACCATCAGCCACGGCTAAACTTGGAACCCCAACTAGTGACATTGCTAAGGCCAATTTTTCTGAGTCAGAATATAACTGCACATGACTATTACAATTTTTAGTTAGTTGGAGTGCTCGAGGCTGCCATTGACGGATTTTTTCAGGCTACAGGGGAAGAATTGGCACCAGTTTAATTGGCGGCTGAGGCAACATGGGTGGTTATCAGACAAGTTGGCAGGAATGAATGACCAAGTGCGGGAACTACATGTCTAAAACCATCCATGAGGCAAAAGTATGTGGGCATCATTAAAAGATATGTTTTGAATTTTATTACAGTGGAAGGGGGCCAGGGATAGCTTTGTATTTTCTGGAAAAATTTTTGACAATTAAGCATTTGTGCACACGTAGCATTTGTTTCAGCAATGATGGGGGTGCGTAGAGTGAACTCTGTAGGGGGTAGGATCTTTGCAACCACGCCCCAATTAGCATTTTGGGAATAAGTTAAACTTACACTATAAACTTTTAACATGGTATCTTTTTGAATGTTCCCAGGATGTTTACAGACAGGTATTAGGCAAGAGCTAATAAGCCTGTTTGCAGGTATACCTTTTGGCAAACAAAAATGTTTTATTTTCATGATGTTAGCCAGGTGAAGCCAGTAATTATCAGCAAATCACTGGGACAAACTTTTCCTTCCAGGGGCAGACCCCCCTTTTTGCACCTTATTAAGGAGACACAATGCAACACTACTAACACTACAACACGCATGTTTGATCTTCTTTGGGATCTGACCGTACGCTGGGCAGCTATTCACCTGGCAAGCTGCAGTAGGGTCTAGTCCCCTTCTTCAATTCTTCAGTTGCAGGTCTGACCGTACGCAGGGGGACAGTTTCCCGGTGTGTCCACAGTAAGGTCTAGCCTGAGTCTTCTTACTGCTTTTTCAGAATGATTTTTAAAGGATTTTCAGGATTTCTGTTTATAGTCTACTCTCCCCCTCTCGCTCTCTTGACTCGTGTCCAGTGTATCTAGGGTTTAACTCCAGCTACTTTCATAGCTGTGGGGGTGGAAAGTATGACAGTTTTCAGTCTTCTCTATCTGGGAGTCAAAGGGTTATTTTTCTCTCTTTAACTCATACTTTAACTCTTGGTTGGAAAGGATGAACTTCTGTGATGGGAATGGCTTATTTTCTAAGACAAAGCAACGCTGGGCTTGAAGAACTTTGCTCAGTGTTTGAACTTCTTGTTTAAGGCTAACGTTTGATTGCTTTTGATGCTGCTCCAGTGTCAATTATGAAGTCAATGTCACGGCCCCTCACAGTCAATGTCACGGCCCTTCTCAAGCTGTCTCCCTCTTCGCCCATTCTGGCCTCTTTGGTTTTTTTCCTTTGTGTATTTGATTTATTTTATTTGGGCATTCATGCCACTAATGTCCATCTTGTCCACACTGGGCACACTGGTTCTTTTTTTAAGAATCTTCTGCCTCTGCCGGGTCTTCTTCTTTTTTTTTTTTCGTTTACGTCTTCTTGGGCCTCTGGGTCAAGGGGGGTGTACTGGCGATAGGCATTTGAAAGATGCTCCAAGTACGCTCTGGGGCCTCGGTGGCACCTTGCAGCACTTTAGACACTTTGGTCATATTAATTGACTTCTTTATACCTGCCTTTCATGGCTTTTAACAGCAGGGTTTGATACTGGGTGAGGCGCTCTAGCCCAACTTGTGTTTTGGGATTCCAGCAGGGGGGGGTTACTTACAAGGAGACTTTATTGGGTAACTTACAGCACACAGGCGTACTTAATGGTTGGATCAGACAGCTTCTCTGAACCACGAGCTATTGCGCTAAATGGGTTTTATACCATACATGTTACCCATAAGACTAGCAAGCATTTTCAGCATAGGCTAGAAGTGTTTGGTTCTCAGGCACAGCTTCCTGTAAACAACTTCGCTTCCCAAAGTGCTTGATAACACTTTTTATTTATTAGTATGGGAAGACAAATTTTTTCTCTTTCTTTTGCTTTCTTTTTTTTTTGCTGATCTGCCTGTATTGCAGATCATGTTTCAAACTTTTTATATAAAACTTTCTGATCTATGCACCAGCCTTGTTTCTTTATTTGTCTTTTTCAAGTTAAACTCACTTACTTAAACTTTTCTGCCTTACACTAGTCCCACTGACACACATTTGGGATAGGCTCTTCTTCTCTTTCTAGTTAGATTTTCTTTATCTTAAAGAACTATTACATTATTGTGGCTACTTTACCCCAGGTAATAAGCTCCAGGCACAATCAGCTGCTTTTAATTTACCCTGGGGGCAACTATGGCCACGCTTCTTTTTTACAAATGTTTTTTCTTTGCCTTTTGCCTTTTCTTTCTTCTTTTTTCTATCTGTCTTCTACTTTCTCTATTCTTTTTTTTCTACTTGCTTTTGTCTTTTCTCTTCGTCATCTATTGGGAACCACACTTAGTATCATTTGGAGTTGCAACTAACACTAATCTGCAAATATCACATATACTTTATGATATTTAAGAAATCATAAAATATACACAACAAACTTTTTCTGCAATTTAACACAATGAATGGAAAACACTTCTTGCATGGTAAGGCATGATGGAGCAGATCCAGCAATTATACTGGTCTTCTGGCTGAAAGCTCAGGGCTCATCAAAATCAAGGGACGGGCATACCCACACACGCAGAGTTCTAGGTCACCATTTTTGCATCGGCAACTCTATGCTGCATGAGTTTTGGCAGAAGGAAATCTAAAAGTCACAGATCAAACTTAGCCTGCTGTACACTGAGCTGACTACAAACACAGACACACGGTCCACAGCGATGAGAGTTCAAGTTTATTAAAAGCTTCATAGCACTGTCTATGGCAAGTCTTTGACAATTTAAAATTTTAGTTCATGTGCAGAGCGTCTCTAAAAAGCCCAGACATTGATGGAAGCAAACAGAGACGGCTCTGGGCAATGAAGATGCGATGTTTCCAGCAAAGGCTCTCTACTTTTGCATCAGTTTAAAAAGGGAAAGTGTGGCCCTACACCCCTTCTGACAGACAAGGGCCTTTAACTTTTTAGCAAGGCCTCTGTCTAAACAGAGCAGCACAGCTCAGCTCTCTAGCCATGATGCTTTAACTTGGGCAACTCCTCTGTAAATTTTATTTTACTTCTGTCAGGTTCTCTCACAGACATTTTAAAAACTTACTCTTTTTTTTTTTTCTTTTCTAACCTGGTACACGAAAGCACTGAAACACTGAGTGCCGAAACTCAGGACGCTGGGGGGTGATGGGCATCGCCTTATACTTGCATTTTTCAGGCAGCCATTAATCTTCGGGGAGGCGGTGGGGTGATTTGCAGGACTTCAAAGGCAAGCTTCTCAGTTTGTTTGTATTTGTAAATCCCAAGCTCAAAACAGGACACGATGAGGTACAGGGCCACCAAATTCTTGCTTTGGCACGGGCAACAAATAACTCGGGTTAGCTTTCTTCGCTGGGGTCTCAAATAGGAAAACAGTCTTAATTTAAAGTTGTAACATCACTGACAGCGTCAGCCAGCCAGCTACACAGATCTCATTGTTTTTTAAGACAGTTGCTCCAATATCTTCTTTTCTTCTCAATCAGGTTGGGTCTCCCAGCTTACACAGTTTATTGCAGCTTTCAGGAGCATGGCAGTAGCGTGATTTTGGCTTGGCCAGGAACATGCTGTCTGGTTTCTCGGTCTCTTTAGCACACACACTTAGGCAGTGTAACACTGGACACTCAAATCAGTGAGATTTCTTCATTGCAGGGAATCCCACGGCAAAAGCTTAATGGTTACGCTCTTCAGAAATCATATAGCTGATGGTCAGTAGCTACAGGCTCTATGCAATTTTAACACAGTTTAAAGCTAAACACGGTTACCTTGACAGAGATCTTCAACGTGGTCTTTCCGCTTCATTCTGCTTTGGGACAGTCTTATGGCACACTTTTCACTCGAAGAGGGGTCTAGCCTGTGCTCTGGGGGCTGATTCTTCACCTTTATTTTCTATTTTGCCTTCATCTTCTGGGTCTTCATTTTCAGTTTCTATTTCTTAGGGATTTCATCTCAATTAGGCGAGGTGATGATGTTGCACAACTCAGAACGTTGTGGGCAATTTTCCTGCCCCCCCTCTCTCGGCGCGCTAGGCTAACAGCTACGTCTTCGGCCTTACACTCTCACGCTCCCACGCTTTGTTAAAAGCCAGACTGTCCTGCAACATTTTTTTAACAAACAGCCTCAGATCTTGTTTTTTTTCCTCTCAGCTCGACCTTGAGCTTTTTGCTGTTTTCTCTCTCTATTCTGAATCTTTTTTAAAAAAAAACCTTTTTCCTTCTTTGTTTGACATACATCTCAAGGGGGTGCAAGGTTTGCTTCCCCCACCACCCATAGCCTCCCTCTTAAATTGAAGACAGACACAATTAGGGAATGGGAATTGGTCAGTGAGTAAGGGGTCTCGCTGGCCGACACAAGAGGATTTTTCACACCACGCACTTTGCTACTGGCCTGGGCACCCGGACGGTCAACGGTATGCGTCAGAAACCGCAGTAGCCACTCACACAATCATCAATCTCTCCACTACATCCATATGTCCCTGCCACCCACTTTTCCCACTTTTTACCAGAGCGGAAAACGGCTTCCCCAGCTTCCTCAGCTTCCTACTGAGTACTGGCGTGCTAGGTACTGGCGCCCACTCGGGGGTGTGATCAGGCCCCCCTTCTACCCGCAAGGAGTAGGTTCTTTTGTATACGTATACCACCAACACTGACCTTTTTCATAAGGCGGGGCCCTCTTTTTTTCTGCCCAGTGGCCTTTCTCCCTAAAGGCGGGGCCCTCTTTTTCCCATATACTTGCCTTTCTCCTGAAGGCTTCCAATGTGGGTTTTAACTCAATTGCAGCTGCGATATAGGCAGGGCTCAAGTTCCTTCCTCCGCTTCCCAAGGTTCTCTTGCTGCTCGCTGCCGTTTGGGCGATCCCGGTGCAGGCTTTCTCCCATTCACTCGACAAAAAGGTCGGTGGCGCCAAGAAAGGGAGGCATGCGCCGAGCTCGTCTTCCCGGTGCGGCGATCAAGAGCAGGCAACTGCCACCTGTCTGGCTCAGAGCCTGCCACATCCGAGTCACGGCACCATTTATGTTGCAGAACCCAGAGTCAGAGAGACCACGGAGTGAAGGAAAAAGAGATTCTTTATTTAACGCGCGGGCTTAAGGCTGGAATCGTTTCCAAAGAGCCAGAAGCCCCGATTTACATTAGCACATTGGTTTTATAGACATTGTGACATATATGAAATGGCTCCTCCTCTCCCTCCCGCATGGGGTTGCAATCCTCAACATTTCTTCTCTTAGCACTATTGTTTATAATACAAGAACTGGGTTATAGGGTAGCCATGATAAGGAGAGAACAGAAGAGAACAGCAGAGAACAAGATATACAATTGTATGACCTTTGACAAGATAAGGAATTCCTGTGTCTCGTCAGCTTACAACAAT
The DNA here is from genome assembly GCF_057233095.1 of Heloderma suspectum. Taxonomy (NCBI): domain Eukaryota; kingdom Metazoa; phylum Chordata; class Lepidosauria; order Squamata; family Helodermatidae; genus Heloderma; species Heloderma suspectum. The sequence goes on along the minus strand of NC_139460.1, from coordinate 51,635,920 downwards.
ATATTCAAGGGAGAAAGAGCTCAGCAAGAACATGAAGCATGAGACTGCATGAGGCTACTTAGTCTGACCCCCGATATGGCTGCTACAGTTTGACAGCTGTTATTTGCGAAAGACATATTGCTGTTGCAGTAGTGTGGCATATGTCCTGGTTCAGAGGCTCTCTCAAATTGTATTGTCAGTACATCGTGAACATTGATCAGCTGTCTACTGTTTATACAATCAGATTCATCTTACAACCAGATACCATCTAGAGCCAGTTCAGTACTTCACTCAGATATAGGTAATACAGCATTCTAGTTCTTAAGAACACTCTCTCAGACAAGATTTTGTCTTTTACTCTAAAATATTAGCGTAACAGTACTAAATACAAGAGCTTATGCATGCATAAATTCAAACACATGAAAACATCTGATATCATTCTTAAACAAGGCTTCTAAGCAGAGTCAAGTACATTTGCGAATTCTCAACAATAATCAATATCATGCTTGCTAGATTGATTCTATGGGCAACACGTTGGGGAAAGCTGATCCTAAAGGATCGCTTCCACTGTTGCGTGTTCTGAGTCTCCTTTACATACCTTTTGGATGCTATAAAATATGTCTAAACTATTTTTTACTACGGCTTATGTTTCCTATCCAAGAATTCCAAAGATAACCTTTCTACTCTAAATCTTCATATGTCTAAATAAGAGTGTCGAATTTTGAAGTTTCTTATCTAGATTAATGTGCATACCAACATACTTATCTAAACATCTTAACTTTCCCTGACATGCTACAGGTATGTTTTTTGACACGATTTCATTCACTTGATATCATCCTGTCTTGTGGGCTTGTTTTCCTTACATATTTACTGTTTCCAGTGAGGCTTCTCAGTCACTTATCTGGTGGGCCATCTGACTTAATGACTTTACAAGACTCTACTAATTGAAAGTCGTAAACCTAAATCTAACATTGACACCTCCTTTTCTGGATTCCTTTCTAAGCCATAAAAGGATCTATGTCGAATTGCCTGGTACATCTGGCAATCCTCAGAGCTAAGACATTTGTATTACTCTTGGATCAGAAACCCATGCTGGGTGATATTAGGCATTGGGATTCCATTTCTAATCCCAGAATTCTCTTGGAGGCATTTAATTATAGAATTTCCTAATCGAGTAACAGGGGTAAGATCATGCAAATGTGGATGACTTGCTTGATCTGCCACAGTAGTACTAGTAATCATCATCGTCATCACAGCAGCAAAGCAAAAGGAACTGATTAATTTTAACAAAAATATGAACAGGCAAAATAGCATGCTATGTCAGTTTAGCCAAATTCATTAACCATGTTATTAATTTTTTTACCTCTCTTTCTGAGAAATCACATAGCCATCAAGGACTTTAAGACTTAGACACCAACTGACAATATATGGCCGATAATCAAACCCTGGGATGGAAGGTGTGGCCATCACACAGGGATTGTTCATAATTGACAACTGCTCCAGCTCAGAAAGGGAAGCCAAGAAAGAAATCTGAAAAACAAACAATAGCCTTTTTGATCAACTAGAATGTTTCAACATTCAGCAATTTAATTTTGTGGGCTGAACAACAGCATGACACACTGAAGTCCCATTTTATTTATACACAGTAAGTTGATGGGGGAAAGAAAAAAGAATCGTTTTGACTTCTTTTTCCATTCACAGGCCACCTTTTAAAATTATATCTGCATCTCAAAACTTACCAGACATATAAGGGAGATATTAGCTTCACCATAACAGAAAATAAATTCCTACTATTTGTATTGGTTACTATTATTCTACCTGGGCCAGAGGTGAGATGGGTAATTCCTACAGTACTTACACTGATGGCTCTCATTTTCCTGGTCTTTAACTCTTTAAAGACCGGAGAAAGAGAACCACAAGCAGCTGCTCTGTGTCCTCTAGGGTTGTAAGTTATATCTCAGCTGTTCAGAGCAAGTGCTACTTCTATTCACCATCATTTATTTATTTAAACCATTTTTATCCCATTCGTCAGCCAAAAGAGGATCCCAAGCAAAGTACAAAAAACATTAATTAGACCGTTCCTGCCCTCCCCACAAGAAAGGGATTGTGAGGGAGAAGGAAAAGGGTGTGATGGTGGTAGTTGATTCAGTTGCCAAGATGGATAGGAATATACCTATTCTGGATCTGATTGCACTCTGTTTACACTGTAATTATTCTGTTTCTGTGCTGGCCAGTTCTTTACTGTCCTGTCCCCCTTTTCTTCCTTCTCTTCTGTTTTTCCTCAACCTTTGCTTTCTGTTCATGAGTTCAAACCTAATCTGCTTCTTCTCCCATCCCCTCAGAGTAACATTGTTCCTCGGAAGCCCTTCTGGTGGTAGTTGTGGGACCTACATCCCTGATCTAGTCCGATTTGCTATCCAAAGAATAGTATGTACCTAAAATATTATTGACAGATGCCTATCAAGGCTTTTTAATCTATAGAATTGGAACTATGCATGGTCATAATCATCTTGATGCTACAAAGCATAAATGATTGCAAACAGTTCTTAATCAAAAATATTCACAAGAATCTCATAGCCATATCTGACCCACAAGACGAACCCAACATTTCAAAGAGTTTAGAATACCAGTGTGACACACTAGCAACCCTGATTTACAGTTCAAACTGACAGCATCATTTGTCATGGGTGAAGGGCATTCAAATATTTGGATAGTTAGAGGATCTAAAAGGGAGTGTTCTTTAAATACAGTTTCATAAGAACATCCATTGGATTGAAATAATAAGGAGATTCAGATATTTAACATTCCACTTAGCTCCTGCAGAGGAAAAGAGGAGAACGCCTGGCCTATTACACTAGCTTGGCTAGTAGAGATCAACTGCCATTTGGTGGAGGGAAAGGTGAGACAGCACAGCCCACTCCATTAACTCGGCCAAGAGACCAGCTGCTCTTCTATTCCCTCACCTATGATCTCTTGGTTGCCTTTCCACCTGGCCCTGCAGAGGGAGAGATGGAGCAGCGAAGCTCTTTCTGTCAGTTCAGTTGAGAGACAGCTACCATTTGGCTCCACTCCTACCTGAATTGTTTCCATTCAAGCTGGTCATTATAACAATAATGTAACTTTAGGAACTGGTGCCTGAGTTGGCATATTTTTTCCCCTCTCTATCCCTTCTTCTGTTCAAGTGGTATCTATTAGATTGCAAGCCTTTGAACAGGGACTGTCCTGTTTTTTTTTTAATTTTTGTACAGCAAGTAGTAAATTTTAGATGCTTTACAAATGATAATAATTAATAATAGAGATTCAGGTGATAAAACTGTACCACAAAGGAACATTACTACAATAATCTGCCCCACAGACTGCCCTTTGCCCTTCTGGAGTAACTGTTTAATAGATGATGATGATAATTTTAGGACATACATCTGCTCTGGGCCACCAGCTACTTTGTATATTTATCCATATTGTTTATGGATATAAGTATCCAATGAATACAATGAATGAATTTTAGCTGAATGAATGAATACAATGAATAAAAATGCAATGAATGAATTTTAGCTGAAGATAAAATAGAATTGCAAGTAAAGCAAGTGTCACCTTTCTCAAAAAGGTATTTATTTGCAAGTAATTATAAACCACTTAAACCTAAAGAGTTTAAAGTGGTATACACAAATAAAATACTGAAAATAAAGACCAATACATAGCATATATCACTCTACGTAAGATGGTAGGCTACACTACACAGGGAAGGCTTGCATAAGCAGATGTGTCTTCAACACCTACCTAAAAATAAAAATTGTTGGAGCACGTCTACTCTCAAGGGGAAGTTTATTCCATACAGTGGGAGCCACTACAGGAAACGCCCTGTTCCAAACGACTGTGGAGCAGACCTTCAAAGTATGTGACACCATCAGGAGAGCCTCTTAGGAGGTCCAACTTAGGTTGCAATCCTATACACACTTACTTAGGAACAAGTCCCATTGAACTCCATGGGACCTACCTCCCAGTAGATGCGCACAGAACTGCATTATTAAAGAATTATTCAATTTTGTTGAGAAACGTTATTCTTACCTCATTCAAGTCTCTGATTTCATTTTCAGCCAATGAAAGAATGGCCAGACCTTGAGGTAAACAAGCAGGTGTTGTACGCAATGAAGTTATGATGTTTCCATGCAGCAACAGAGTCTTGAGGGACAGCAGAAGGGGGGGGGAAATGCAATATGTAGACACTTATTTTAATGAAATAAGCTAATTGCTTTGAAAAATTGAAAATATAATTATCATAATCATTAAACATTAAATAAGCCTTTAAAAAATAACAGCTATAGAACACAGAAAATGTAAAATGTCTGACATTGATACTTCCTACACTGAAACATTTCTATATGTTTTAAGTGAAATGCAATGGGTTAGATCGAAAGGATTTCTGTCACACTTTAGCGCCATTGAAGTCAATGAGCCAAGTTGACTTCATGATTAACAAATCCTATTCTATCGTTATTATGCATTATTATCAATGGCTACTTGTCATGACGGCTCTATGCAACCTCCAATATCAGAGGCAGTACGCCTATATATAGCAGTTGCTGGGGAACACGAGTGGGATGGTGCTATTGCATTCATGCTCTACTTTTGGGTTTCCATAGGCAGCTGGTTTGTCACTGCGCAAACAGAATGTTGGACCAGATGGACACTTGGTCCGATCCAGCTCTTCTTATATACTTATGATCCAACTAATGTTTCAAAAGTATTCGTAGCTAGGAAATCCAGCATTACAACTGAAAGAGCTTAAGGGTGCAATCCTATCGAGATAGGCAGCCATCTCCGAACTTGGAGGCAACCCGCCTATCCAAAGCAGGGCAAGAGAAGCATGGAGGGGATCATTCCCTCCGTGCTCCTCCTGCCCTGCATTTTTGGCTAGACAGCCAATTGCGGTTGTCTAGCCGCAGGAGCACGGAACGGGGAAGGTGGCTGCTGTACGACACATAGGATGTATCGCACAGGCAGTTCCGCCCTCCCCACCCCGGAATGCCCCCAGCCACGCCCCTTTTTGGCCACTCCATGCTCCTCTTGTGAGCACGGAGGATGGGGCTGTTCCGCACTGCCTCTGAGGCAGCGCAGAAGTGTGGGGAGGTCGGTTCTTGGGAAACAACATATCCTATGGCCGTCCAGCCACTCTCTAGCAGCCATAGAATTGCTCCCTTAAGAGTACAATCATAGTAATGTCTCCTCAGAAGAAAGTCCCACTGAGTTCAATTGGACTTACTCCAAGGTAAATGTGTATAGGATTGTAGTTTTAATGAAGAATAGCTATCTCATCAAAGAAAATAATCCAATCCACAACAATCAAACATTCACCTTTAGAGATAAAAGCTTGGCAATATCTCCTATTTGGGATATATTGTTGTCTGACAAATCAAGATGTTGAAGAGATGTACAGCCATTGATCTGGTCTATAGTCTACAGGAAGAGAAGACATTTTTCAGTACGAAACTTAATGCAAGTATTATGTGTGCGTTTCGGAAGGAACCATCTATAGAGCAAGATTGTATCACCTATATATCTTGCTTGCCAAATTTAACACCATCTTAAACTAGCACAGAAGTACAGTAATGGGTTGTATCCAATCATGGCATTCCACAAGTATCACGTTTCTACCGCTAGTGAAAACCCCATTTTCATCCTTGCGCAAGTGTCAAATCGACTACCCTTGATCCTTCTTGTGCAAGGCATTCCAACTTCATTAGGCTAGGCCTTGCTTGTGCCGCTTGTTCTTCTAGCAGCTTGGCGACCACAAACAGAACAATGTCAAGTCTTGTAATTTTTCTGCTAGCATAAGATAACCCACTAGATGGTATAAATTCCACACTGCAAAACAAAAATCTGCCACCCGAAAAATGGAATTTAGTTACTGGAACAAATTATATGATAGACTGTAGACTTTATTCTGGTTGTGTTACTTTAAGACAGGGGATGGACAGAAGGTAGATCGGATCTACTAGAAGATCTTTGGGTGTTCTGCAGTAGATGCACAAATTTTTCTGATTCCCAGCTGTTTAAAAGCAGCAACAAAGAATCTCTCCTTTCTAAATTAGGCTGCCAAAATCAAGAAGGTGGTGGGGAGAAACAAGGAGTGGTTTTTTGTGTGGAAGGACTGCAAGCTCAGTTCTGATACTGGAAATAAATTTTTAGTCTGAGCCATGTGCTCAACGGCAACCTGTTCCTTAATTCTACTGTATGTTTCCCCTGAGCCACTACTTTGCAGCTGACTCCAACTGGTGGGCCTTGAGGTTCTAATAAAAAACAAAAATAGATCCTGGAAGCCGAATTCTGCCCACCTCTTCTTTGAGGTAGGATGCAATCCTATGTAGGTTTAGACAGAAAAAAGTCCTACAACTCCCAGCATTCCCCAGCCATCCCCAGCACAGCTGGCTGGGGAATCCTGGAAGTTGTAGGGCTTTTTTCTGTCTAAACCTACATAGGATTGTGTCCTTAAATAATGTAGAATTTTTAAAGCAGGAATAGTGTAATAGAGATGGAAGAAGAAATGGGACAAATATGGAGTCACCAGATATATAGGGAAGGAAACAAAAAGCGATACATAGATAGTATCAGAATGTTATAGAGTACCTCCAGAAATCAAGACAACCTCTCATTTTGAAACAATTGATAGGATTTCCATTTGCAACAATAAAGACTGAGACTTTTGTCTAGTTGGAGAAAAAATTATGGGCTAATTCAAGCCTAACATTTGGTATCAACATCTGTATTTAAAATATTTAAACCTTACTTTTCATTATAAAACATCAAGGTGACTTAACAAAAAAATACAATACAATAAAATTAAAAACCACAATAAACAGAACAGCAGACCAAGAGATTAAAAACAGTTAAGACAGTAGTGATAAAATATTGTAAGCACACCACAGACCAGGCGATAAAGTCAGGCCTTTCAAGGGTTCCATGCTACAGCAGAAGACCAACAAAGAGGGAGTGAAGGGGATCTCCATGGGAAGGGAGTTTTAGAATCTAGGCATGGCAACAGAAGAGGCCCTTCCCCTGATTCCCATTCAGTGTGAGTACAGAACTGAGAGGATGTGTGGGCAGACTTACAAGGGCGGAAGCAATCATCCAGATATTCTGGTCCTGAACTGCATAGTGCTTTAAAGGTCAAAAACAACATTTCATATTGGGCCTGAAACAAACAGAGAGCCAATGCAATTGTTTCAGCAGTGGAGTAACATACTCCTGATTCTTGGCTCCAGTCAGCATTCTAGTGCCACATTTTGAACAAGCTGAAGTTTCTGGATGCTTTTCAAGGGCAGCCCCACTTATAGTGTATTGCAGTAAGCCAGTTGTGATCTAAGCAAGGCATGTGTCACCATAGCCAAAATCTGTCTTCTCTCTTGTCTGGATTAAGCTTCAATTTATTAGTCCTCATCCAACCTATTACTGACTCCATAGATCAGTTCAGAATTATAGAATGATGCCTGTAGGTATTTTTGCTGTGGTATATACTTGAATACAATTCATCTGCAGGAGTAAAAACTTGCTTACAGATGATGCACAGTCCCAAGATTGAAGTCCTACACAGATTCAATTCACAAATTGCATAGACAACCCATTCTGGTATAACGTTTTCATAAAGTATGCACCTGGGGTAATAATTTTAAATAATTATTATTTAAAATAATTTTCAGGAATTATTCTATAGATAACAATTGTTAAAGCAGAGATTCAGAAGAGTGACTGTACACTGCACTACAAAAACGGATTCTGTGAAGCATGATGTAGGCAGGGCTATACACATTACTAATTCTCCAATCATAAATTGTACAAAGAACTATAAATAGTTCACAATTTTTACCACTACTTGAGACTAGAAATTCTATAACTATTCATCCAACACTGCATTTCCAAACATTTACTTCTATTCCCTAGACATTAAGAACGCAATCCTATGGGGCTTACGACCATCCAATACAGAGCAGGAAGAGTGGTGGAGGCAATCTTGCCTCCATGGTATTCCTACTCTGCACTGTCTCCGACCTTGGATCCAGGAACCCAAACTATCCTATGGCCCTCCAGACTCAGTTTAGGGGCCATAAGGGAGCTTCCTAAATTGCATGAACCCTATTCATTATCTTAAGTAGGAGCAGGTTAGATCTAGCACAAGAATTTACTAATTACCTTGTTACTATCACATTCTAGGATAAACAAATTGTTAGGAAAGTTTACCTTTAAGTTATTTGCTGCCAGGTTCAGCCATTCCAAGTGCACCAGATCCTTCAATCCCTCTACATAACCAATACTGTTGTGAGGCAAGTTTAATACTCGAAGCTGAGTCAGCTTTGCTACACCCATCATCCGCACCAACCGATTGTTGGCTACCGACAACTACAATGTAACAAAACAATAACAAATGGCCTTATTTATCAACAGCGCACAACCCAGCAATGATTACATAAGGTCTTGATTTCACTTGACAGTCAAATGAAGGCTGTTTCTATATTTTCCAGAAACTCAGGACACAATTAAGGACAGTGATTCAAACACAAGGTGCAGGAACCTGGCTCTAGACTCAATGGGTGCATTACCAAAGGGTAAAGCTTTCTCTCTGTTACAAAAGGCAAATGGATATTTTTAGGCAAATATGGCAACATGGTAGTTCAGTAGGAAAGCAGGGAACACTGGCCCTGTGGACAGAGTGGAGCAGAGAATCATGCTAGGAAAGACTCATGAGGAACAATAGTAGAAGCCAAATGGACCCCAAGTTATTTTTAGCTCTGAGACCCACCAGCACAGGGGATGCCCAAGCAAAAGAATGAGAAATTGCTGCCTGAACTCAAGGGCAGTTATAAGGTTTTTAAAAAAGGGTACAAAGGACTTGATGGGTCAGAGGCTGGACCCAGGATTGGTCAAAACAAAGAGAACAATAGTTTGACTCTGGGTAATGAAAAGAAAGCTCAGGAAGGTTCCTTGCCCCTTGACTGATTGACATCTAGCTGGCTATACAGGGCCATAGCAGTAAGAAGATAATTAGCTACTAGTATTCAAAATAAAATATATTGTTAAGATCATCCACATAGTATCGGAACTTGTTGACTTGTCTAGGAGGTGGGAATGCTTGAGGATTGGACCAAATTTACTGCTGAGGTTCTGGATTGGTCAATTCAAAGGTACCCTTGTGGGATCATCAGATGGGAGGTAACATGGCAACCAGGCATGCATTTTCATGCTGCCGTAGTTACAGGGAGCAACTCCCTTTGATCAACGGAGAAAGCATGTAGACAGAATTAATGTTTTTCAAGAACGAGCTCCAGATGAGGTCCACCTGGTGCCAACATTGTTATCTTTTCAGCACCAGGTTAAGACCTATCTTTTTTCCAGGCACTTAGCAGCACATGGTGAGTTTTAATTGGTCCTGGATGTGTCTTTAGTTATGACTGACTGCACAAAGTTGTTTTTAGTTATAAGTTGTTTGTATATAATGTCTGTGTGATTTTATGTAAATGGCTTTTAAACTTTTTATATTGCATTTAATGTTTTAACTTCTGTAAACTGCCCAGACAGCTTCGGCTATGAGGTGGTATAGAAATATAATACATTAATAATAATATTAATAATAATAATAATATCTTTTCCTGCAACTGTAAAACAAGGATAATCTAATAAGCATAGCATGTTTGAATCATAGACATATTCAACTAACCTGCATCAGGTTCTTGCAGGTCTCCAGGTGTTCCAATTTAATTAATTGGTTTTTATCCAAAATCAAAGTATGTGTATCAGCATCACAGGATAGTGTTGGCCCCAATTTTTGTAAACCCTGGCCTGACCAATTAATTAAAGAACCTATGAGAACAAAAATTAAAAAGGAATAAACATACCAAATTCAGGAGGAAAGTTGCACAGACTTGGTAAATTTAAATACTTTGTGTTTGGGATAAGATTTAAGTGAACATCCATAACAAACAGCATATTTAGCACTAATGTCAAAATATTCCAGTCTAGAAAGTTGTTGTGAATTCCCACCCAATTTATTCCTTTGTGTTTAAAGGAAAGTTTGATGAAGATAATTTTTTTTCCATTATCTGATTATCCAAAAGGCTAAGATTAAAGCTAAAGAAAACTGCTACAATAAGTGTTCTCACACTAGCCACTGAAAAACAGAACCAATAAACATCTCTCCCCTCCCTGCAGCCACATACTCTCTCCCAAACTCCACCACTTGGGGTGCAATCCTATGCATGTTTAGACAGAAAAAGTCCTACAACTCCCAGCATTCTCCAGCTAGCATGGCTGGCTGGGGAATACTGGGAGTTGTAGGACATTTTTCCTGTCTAAACATGCATAGGATTGCGCCCTTAAAGGGTTTGGTTGCGGATGACCTGCTTCATATTCATCTGGCTGCTTTTCTGAAAGGTACATCTGCTTTGGCAGAATCTGGAAGGGGATAAATCAAACTAAAGGTTTGCTTTAAATTGTTTCACTTTGCTTCTAACTCCCCGCCCCGGAAGAGGAGTGACATGTTCAATATCCATCAGGAATCCGCATGATAATAAAATAGATCCTATAACTATTATAGTTTCTGCTGTTGGTATCTTTTTGTTGTACAATGCAGCCCTAGAAATGGAGTAGCCTTCATAATTAATAATAAAGTGGCTAAAGCAGTGCTTGGATACAATCCAAAAAATGATAGAATGATCTCAATTCAAATTCAGGGTAAGCCATTTAACAGCACAGTGATCCAAATGTACGCCCCAACCACAGATGCTGAAAAAGCAGAAATAGATCAGTTCTATGAGGATCTGCAGCACCTACTGGATAGTACGCCAAAAAAAGATGTTATTTTCATTACAGGACACTGGAATGCTAAGGTGGGTAGTCAAATGACACCTGGAATTACAGGCAAGCATGGTCTGGGAGAAGCGGGGCATAGGCTGATAGAATTTTGCCAAGACAACTCACTGTGCATAACAAACACTCCCTTTCAACAACCTAAGAGATGACTTTGTACATGGACTTCACCAGATGGTCAACACCGAAATCAGATTGACTACATCCTTTGTAGCCAAAGGTGGTGGACATCTATGCAGTTGGTAAAAACAAGACCTAGAGCTGACTGCAGTTCAGATCACGAACTTCTTATTGCACAATTTAGAATCAGACTAAAGAGAAAATAGGGAAGAAGACCCACAGATCAGTTAGATATGAGCTATCACTAATAGATATCACTAATATTCCTAATGAATATGCAGTGGAGGTGAAGAATAGATTTAAGGGACTAGATTTAGTAGATAGGGTCCTGGAAGAACTATGGACAGAAGTTCGCAACATTGTTCAGGAGGCGGCAACAAAAAACGTCCCAAACAAAAAGAAAATCAAGAAGGCAAGATGGCTGTCTGCTGAGACACTGGAAGCAGCCCAAGAAAGAAGGAAAACAAAAGGCAACAGTGATAGGGGGAGATATGCCCAATTAAATGCAAAATTCCAGAGGTTAGTCAGAAGAGATAAGGAATTATTTTTAAACAAGCAATGCACGGAAGCAGAAGAACATAATAGAACATGAAGGACAAGAGACCTTTTCCAGAAAATTAGAAACATTGGAGGTAAATTCCAGGCAAAAATAGGTATGATCAACAACAAAGAAGGCAAGGACCTAACAGAAGCAGAAGAGATCAAGAATAGGTGGCATGAATATATGGAATATCTGTATAGGAAGGATAATAATATCGGGGATAGATTTGACGGTGTGGTCAGTGAGTTAGAGCCAGACATCCTGAAGAGTGAGGTTGAATGGGCCTTAAGAAGCATTGCTAATAACAAGGCAGCAGGAGACGACGGTATCCCAGCTGAAATATTTAAAACCTTGCAAGATGATGCTGTCAAGGTGATGCATGCCATATGCCAGCAAATTTGGAAAACACAAGAATGGCCACCAGATTGGAAAAAATCAACTTATATCCCCATACCAAAAAAGGGAAACACTAAAGAATGTTCAAACTATCGAACAGTGGCACTTATGTCACATGCCAGTAAGGTAATGCTCAAGATCTTGCAAGGTAGACTCCAGCAATTCATGGAACAAGAATTGCCAGATGTACAAGCTGGGTTTAGAAAAGGCAGAGGAACTAGAGACCAAATTGCCAATATCTGCTGGATCATGGAGAAAGCCAGGGAGTTTCAGAAAAACATCTATTTCTGTTTTATTGACTACTCTAAAGCCTTTGACTGTGTGGATCGTAACAAACTGTGGCAAGTTCTTGTTGGTATGGGGATACCAAGTCATCTTGTCTGCTTCCTGAAGAATCTGTATAACGACCAAGTAGCAACAGTAAGAACAGACCACTGAACAACGGACTGGTTTAAGATTGGGAAAGGAGTATGGCAGGGTTGTATACTCTCACCCTACCTATTGAACCTGTATGCAGAACACACCATGCGACGTCCTGGGCTTGATGAATCCAGGGCTGGAGTTAAAATCGCGTAGGGAAAACCACTAAACCATTCAGGCATGACCTAAATCATATCTCTTATGAATATACAGTGGAGGTGATGAATAGATTTAAGGGATTAGACCTGATAGACAGAGTGGCTGAGGAACTATGGACAGAAGTCCGTAACATTGTTCAGGAGGCAGCAACTCAATCCATCCCAAAGAAAAAGAAATGCAAGAAAGCAAAGTGGCTGTCTGATGAGGCTTTACAAGTAGCTCACGAAAGAAGGGAAGCGAAAAGCAAGGGAGAAAGGGGAAGATATATCCAACTGAATGCAGAGTTCCAGAGAATAGCAAGGAGAGACAAGAAGGCCTTCATCAATGAACAATGAAAAGAAATGGAGGAAAACAATAAAATGGGAAAGACTAGAGATCTTTTCAAGAATATCGGAGATCTCAAGGGAATGTTTTGTGCAAAGATGGGCATGATAAAGGACAAACAAGGCAGGGACCTAACTGTGGCAAATTCTTAAAGAGATGGGAGTACCGGACCACTTTACCTGTCTCCTGAGAAACCTGTACGAGGGTAAAGAAGCAACAGTAAGAACCGGACATGGAACAACTGATTGCTTCAAAATTGGGAAAGGAGTACGACAAGGCTGCATATTGTCGCCCTGCTTATTTAACTTATATGCAGAGTACATCATGAGAAATGCCGGGTTGGATGAATCATAGGTCGGAATTAAGATTGCCGGGAGAATTATCAACAACCTCAGATACGCAGGTGATACTACCCTAATGGCAGAAAGCGAAGAGGATCTAAAGAGCCTCTTGTTGAGGGTGAAAGTGGAGAGAGCAAAAGCTGGTTTGAAACTCAACATTAAAAAAACTAAGATCATGGCATCTGGCCCTATCACTTCCTGGCATATAGAAGGGGAAAAATGGAAGCAGTGACAGATTTTACTTTCTTGGGCTCCAAGATCACCGCAGACGGTGACTGTAGCCATGAAATTAAAAGACGCTTGCTCCTTGGGAGGAAAGCTATGGCAAACCTAGTCAGCATCGTAAGAAGCAGAGACATCACCTTGCCGACAAAGGTCCGTCTAATCAAAGCTATGGTTTTCCCAGTAGTAATGTATGGCTGTGACAGCTGGACTATAAGGAAGGCTGAGCGCCAAAGAATCGATGCTTTCGAACTGTGGTGCTGGAGAAGACTCTTACGAGTCCCCTGGACTGCAAGGAGGTCAAATCTAAAGGAAATCAACCCTGACTGCTCATCGGAAGGACAGATATACTGAAACTGAAGCTCAAATATTTTGGCCACCTAATGTGAAGAAAAAACTCCCTGGAAAAGACCCTGATGCTGGGAAAGACTGAAGGCAAAAGGAGAAGGGGATGGCAGAGGATGAGATGGCTAGATAGCATCACCGATGCAATGAATATGAACTTGAGTACGCTCCAGGAGAGAGCGGAGGACAGGAAGGCCTGGCGTGCTATGGTCCATGGGGTCACGAAGAGTCGGACACGACTGAACAACAATGTAATTCAAGATTCTGAGGGTTAGCAAAGTCCTTGCCACAGAACCTCTCTCCCACTCTTAACCAAACATTGATAACTAGTACGAGAAATCATTTCAAAATACTAGCTCGACACTTGGAACGAATGATAGCAGTGCCCCCAAACCACGGTCGTATGTACTTAAATGGCCGACGGCACCTGCCATTAGACATCCATTTTATGTGCATGTATAGAGGGAGGTCGCAGAGGAAGAAAGGTTTGGAGACAAAGTGGACTCGCTTTCTTTTCACTAGATGTTAGCACCACTGAAAGGACAACAGAACCTTCGGCTCCTTTCCAAACTGCCCAGGACAGTTGAAATGCATTATGCCCACTCCCCGAAAGGAAAGGAAAGGAAAGGAAAGGAAAGGAAAGGGGCATCCGCAGGGCCCTCTGGGATTTATAGTCCAACCCTGACATTAATTGAGGACATCAGCCGGATGCATTGCAATACAGACTACAACGCCCATAAAACCCCGCGCGGCACCCCCATAACAGTCAAAGATAAATATCCTAATATCCGTTATCCAACCACCCCAATTTGTCTACAACTCCCCGCCATCCCTTCGTGGGACGACACCTACTGAGACCCCCTCCCCGGGTCTTCCGTACCGCCCATGGGTGGCTTGGCCGTCTCAGTCTTCCTCGCGGACGCCCCCGAAGCCGCCGCTGCGGTGGCCGCCATACTTCCCGCTTGCTCGCAACGCTAGGCAACGGTGCGGGCGCTGAACGCTGATTGGATGGTCGGTGCCACTTGAAGAAAAAAACGTTTTAGAGAGATTGTACATGAAAGCCCGAGGATGTTAGGGCGCCCTGGCGTCACGAGCAGTGATTTTTACGCATTTTAGGAACAAACGAGGTGCCCGAGGAAAAGCGGCGCTTCCCATCATGCATCGGCACAGCGGGTGTTCCCATCGTGCCCCGCGCGCGTATAGAATCCGGTTTCCCATGAACCTCTCTTTCTTTTCGCCGCTGGAGTTGCCTGTGTGGGAGCTCCTGCGGCCGCCATTATGAAGTAAGAACCGGGGTCGGGCTCTAATCCGATGCCATCCTCCGGGTTGCTGGGCTGGGCTGGGCTGTCCTCGTCTGGCTAAACCTTTCTTGTTTCCCGCGCTCCCTTTCTCGCAATGCAGGGTCGAGTTGTGCAGCTTCAGCGGGTACAAGATCTACCCGGGCCACGGACGGCGCTATGCGCGTACAGACGGCAAGGTAAAGCGCAACGAAGGGCGGGCCGAGGCACAAATGTGGAGAATAGAGCTGGGCTTAGCGAGTCACCGGCGCCCCGAGTTCTTTATAGTGCCTTGCGTCTTATGACTGTTTCGCGTTGACCCGAAAACTTGTTTAACTGACAAGCTCGTACGGGAAGACGGCAGTGGATGGGTTTTAAAGGCGTGGGTCTGGTAACTTTACGTATAGAGTGAAATCGGATTCAACTGAAATGCTCCTTTTCATTCTGTTGTGTGGACTATCTGGGAACGGCAGAGTGCTAGGATTATTACCCAAACCAGTGAGTTCGAATTGCAAGAAACTGCATTTCTCCTAAACGCTAGAAAGAATTTACTGATGGTATGAGCTGTTTAACAGTGAAACAGATGGTCTCAGAAGATGGTATCTTTCTTGAGGGGATTTTAAGTAGAGATTGGATGGCCATCTATGTGGGACGCTGTAGCAGCAGATTTCCTGAATCTGCAGGAGGTTGGACTAGAAGACCTTTTGATTCTATGATTCTGTTGGGGCCACTAGTCCAGATAAAGGTGTGACTTTACTACTGCATATGGTATTATTTGTATAGTTGAAGTGTTGATGAGGGAGTGTCTTAAGCAATAGGTTTAGGAGGAAACACTTGAATAGCAGAAATAATATATAGTGGCATCATATACTGCATTTGTTTATTTCTCAGCAGGGCTGAGACAATAGCTTCTCATAAAACTTATTTAGTTAAGTCATTGCTAAAATGAAATTTGACCTACAGACTGCCCCATTAACAGCTATCTCACTATGTTACTGGAACCTGGGGTCATCCCATTAAGCTGATTAGTGGGAGATTCAGGACATAAAAGGAGGAACACTTCCATGAGATGTAGTGATGGACATCACTTTGGATGGCTTTAAAAGGGGATTGGACAAATTCCTGGAGGATAAGGGTATCGATGGCTACTAGTCCTGATGGCTACATACTACCTCCAGTATCAGAGGCAGTATGCCTATGTACGCTAGTTGCTGGGGAACTTTAGTGGGAGGGTGCAGTTTCATTCAAGTCCTGCTTGTGGGTTTTCTGTGGGCAGCTGGTTGAAGAGAATGCTGGACTAGATGGACTCCTGGTCTAATCCAGTATGGCCCTTATCTTCAGGTCTCTAGAAGGCTTTGATAAACCTTGTTTGTCATGAAGCCATAGGTAAATAGTATTGTGTGGGTTGTAAATTAAATACTTTTTAAATGGGTTTAATGTTCCAGGTTTTTCAGTTTTTGAATGCAAAATGTGAGTCTGCATTCCTCTCCAAGAGAAACCCCCGTCAAATCAACTGGACTGTTCTATACAGGCGGAAGCACAAGAAAGGACAGTCGGTAAGTGCATTTCAGCTTGTGTGTTGAGTTTCTGAAATTGAAAAGTGATCATATATACCAGGCCTGGGCAACTTTTTCGCTCCCAAGGGCTGCATATGGCAGTGGGCAGCAAGTACACACACTCTGGCTGGTGCAGCACAGAGAGGTGCTTTAACCTTGCCCCTCCCTCAGCAATGCTCAACAATATTAATAATACCAGCGAGGAAACAGCGATCTTGATGACCACTAGGGAGGGAGGTGAAGAAGCTTTAACCTCCCCACAGCAATCCTGCTCAAGATCATTGGGCCCTCAAGCAGCTGGGAAACCACAATAGTGATGAGGATCATGGGAGGGGTGATGTGAAATCTATTCCCCCCCCCCCCCCCCCCGGTTCTCATCAGGTTTGCAAATAACAGCAGGGAAACAATCTGTTGCCTGGTCTCCCAGCTGCTGGCTGAGCTGCTGGGTTGTGATGGAAAGTGGGTGGGGCATAGAGGGAGTAGCTGAGGGCTGCATGAGGCCCATGGGCTGTGCACTACTGATATATACTTGTGCTGCAATCCTAAACAAATTTACCAAGAAGGAAGTGCCATTGAACTGAGTAGGATGTGCTTCTGCGAAAACACACTTAAGATTATACTGCTACATATGATCATGCAAGAATTAGGTGAAAACTTACTGTTTTGGTTTACTGCTTAAATTTTTCCTGTGCTCTAGAGAATCAGTGTTCTGAGTGTGGTAGTTTGAAGTAGCATGATCTGTTAAGCCAGGCTACAGTGTTTGTGGCTGTGTCCCTGGCCTTTCACAATCCCTTTCTTAGTTTTTTTTTAAAAAGCTGTTCCGTGAGTATTGATGCAATTATTGTTTCAGCATTGACTTTAATGGAAATAGGAAGGCATTAAGGGTGTTCACTGCACTCTTTTAAAAAGTGAGAGAATGAGGCTGGCATAGTGATTGAAGTGGCTCCTGCTACCTGCTAAATGTGTTGGATTGAAACTTCAATCATTTCTAGCTGGCATGGCCAATTCAATTCTGGCTAGGAATGATGGGAGTTGCAGTCCAACACATTTGGAGAACACCAGGTTGGGAAAGAGCATAGTTTGTGTCCGCAGTAGAGAGTTCTTTAAGAAACACAATTTACCACATGTAGCCAATTGTTTGTGGTTAGCTAAAGGAAAAGGCAATGGAAAAAGTGCTTTACAGCACAATTCCATACTTGTCTACACAGAAGCAAGTCCCACTGAGTGGTGAGTGGATATAGGATTGTAACCTAAAAGCTGGAGAAAAAGAATCTTCAACATCTAAAATTAAGTTGACCTTGTTACTTGTGGTCTTTTATGCATTCACCCGATTTACAACTGGGATCAGCACATGCATCGCCAGCCTTTGACAAACTCCTTATTTTGTATGAAGTAATATTCAGATGATACAGCAGTGGCTATTTAACTCTGGCAGAGAAAGCTCTAAATCTAGAAAATGGCTTTTGAGATGGCGTATATTTATTCATATGAGATTCATTTCTCATACACATAATGTGGGCGATAGATATAGGAGGTGAGGATGGTGTTTGTGCAAGTTTCACAGTGAACTCTGAAATAGTGGAGATTTAAGATAGGTAATTGATCTAGTTCAACCTAAAGTGATCAGAAATAATATATTAGCAACTTTAAAAATAAAGTTTTAGAGATGGCTTTCAAAATAGGCTTAATAGGGATAGGAAACAGATGAGTGTTCCACATAGGTTAGCCTTTTTTCAATAGGTCAAAGAGAAGATGTCAGCGAAATAATGGAAAGAATTCTTAATCAGTAATTACACGAAAGAGTAGTGTATGGACTTCAGAAGTTTAAGACAAAGATCCACTCAACACATCATTTCCTGTTGCTGCAATGTGGATACATTTTTTCAGCATTCTTTTTTTCATTCAGGAAGAAGTGCAAAAGAAACGTACGCGCCGTGCTGTAAAGGGCCATAGGGCGATCACAGGTGCCTCTTTGGCTGAAATAATGGCCAAAAGAAATCAGAAGCCTGAAGTGCGTAAGGCCCAAAGGGAACAGGCCATTAGGTGAGTAATTACCGCATTTTCCTTTTTTTTGTTTTGTCTTTACAGGAATTGCATGATTTCCTAGTCGTATTGTGATCATTGGCTGAATGTAAACAAGGGACAGTTGACTGAGTGTACATTTTTAATACTGAGTTTAATATGAGATCTACAGATTTTGGCTGGCCTTGGTAAAACTTGTGATAGCCAGGATCCTGCCCATCCCCCAACTGTGGTGTCTTCTCTCCAGTTTCACCCTGAATTATCCTGATTCCCTCCCCCAAGTTCAAGAGAGAGGGCCAGAGCTCATCCATATCACACTAGTTTCAAGAAGCCTGGGAGTGCTTCCAATGTACATTTGCCATACAAACTAGCCCAAAGAGTTGGAGATAATGTGTACTGAAATACTTGAAGCACAGCTGCAAAAGTTCAACATCACTGCGGGATGGTCTCTAGGCCCATGATCAGGAGAATTGACTGGGAGTCATGATGTTCACCATGGCAAGCACATTTGTGAACTTCTTGTTAAAAAATACATTTGTAACTGAAAAATTGTGCTTCAAAACCACACACAAGGTGTCAAATGTAACAGTAATATGATATTGTAATGCTTATTTTAATTCTTAATTGTGGCTTGGATAAAAAGCTACAAATAAATGCCAACTGCTAACTTTGACCTGGTCTTCACATGCAAGAGAACACGTATAGAATGGACTGCACATCTTCAGAGTGCTAGATAAAGAGTTCCAGATTTCAATGCTCCTCCACATTTAAAAAAGCAACAACCACCTCCCTGTAAAGAGATAACTAAGCACAACTGAGACAGAGTTCCTATCCCAGCACTTTGCCAGCCGTGTGTTTTCCATTTGCAGGGGAACATTCAAAATGTGATTACCTACCTTCAGTCTGAAATAGTCCAGTCCATTCTACACCTAGTTCTTCTCTAAGTGTAGAATAAGCCTAGTTTTTCATCCATTCTGGAATGTTAAAGGAAGAAACATAGATCCATTCTTGTCACTTACAGGGCTGCCAAGGAAGCAAAGAAGGCTAAGCAGGCAACTAAGAAAACTGTACCCTCAACAACAAAGGTAATGTCCACCAAAAATTGACTAAAATATGAGAAATTGGGTGTGCTTTTTATTTTTCCCATATTTTTTTTAATCAGTTGTAGCCCTTACATTCAGCATTTTCTGTATGCTTTGTAATAGTCCCCTGCATAAATACCCATTCAGATTAGCTTGGAAAATCGCATGCACAGTCTCACATATTTATTATTATTTTGTATCCCACCCTTTCCCCAGGGGCTATCAAACTTTATTCTTTGGCCAATTGTGCAAGGTATGTTAGGCTTCAAGAGTGACTGGCCCAAGGTCATCCACAGAGCTTCATGACAGGAATAGGGATTCTAAGCCCAGAATTCTAGCCATTACATGCTGGTTTTCATTGCACTCAGTGGGACTCTGTTCTAAGTAAACATTGATAGGAGTAGGCTATATGTGACTTCCTTAATTTGGCACTTCAAATATGTTAGACACACCAAGACAAGTGCAAAAGTTGTTAAAGTGAAAGAACTTTACTTTATTCTCAAAGGCTTGCGAGTTCAAGGGGTGTAGCAAACATTCTTCTGTGTGCTCAAGTGGCTGGGAAGGAGATGAAAGTGTGGGGTGCTCTTCCTCATAGCCCTGTTGAGACACTGAGAAAGCAGGAAGGAGCTTGCCTTTTCCCATTCAACTTTATATTCTCCCTAGGGAAGTTCATCTCATGCTTTCAGAACCATTATCCAAGTTTACAATGACAGCTTGATAATAAGTAGCATATTTTCATTGGTATCTTGTTTTCTATTTACAGGCACCTACAAAGGCTGCACCAAAGCAAAAAATTGTGAAGCCTGTGAAAGTTTCTGCTCCTCGTGTTGGTGGGAAACGCTAACTTGTGGTGTTTTGATTACATCAAATAAACATTTAGTTTAAAACTTGTCTATTCCTTAATGTCTCCCTCTAGAGATTTAGTGATGTTTTCTTACTCGAAAGATTCAAAGGAATTTACAGTTAAGCGGTGCCTAGAATGATATAATTTTTATAACTAAAAACGGCTTTTGCAAAGCAGCTTTGGCAAAACGTTCCGCACAAGTTTTGTTGCAAGACCCTTAAAAAATTCAGTTGTTAACTCCATTATGAAGCTGCAAAAAGATGGTAAGGATGATGTATTTTAATGGATTCATCCTGAAACTAAATCAATTTTAATCCACCGTATCTGTCTAACCTGCTTGAATGCTTCATCTGAATCCAGTCTACTAGGCTACTGTCTCGTTTATTACACTGAAGACCAAACATCCACTTATGAAATTGGTGAGACCTGAAAAAAAGATGGAAGTTGTATCAGTACTCCTGCTACTTTTGCTGTCAACCAACCACAGCTATTACCCTGTTTCAAATGAAATGTTTTGGAGTGGTTCAGATGGTATCTTCTCTGTTTATAGGACTTGGGATCACACATTCCCCCCCTTCTTCCTGGGTGGAGATAGCAGGTTCTGGGCAAATCCAGTAAAGATCAACACTGTATTGTACGAGATATTTTTCCACAGGGCAGTGCATGTGATCCTGAAGCTTTCCCTCAAGCCCTGTAACTAGATAGAAAATATTATCTAAAATAAGCATTTGTTTACAGGGTGGGTGTAGATAGGGATGTAGGAAAGGCACTTATCTTTCACGGATTATGTTTATGGTTGAGGGGGGAGGTGTTCCGTCCCTCCCCCCAGAATCCTTGCGGGGGGGAGGAGGCGCTCCGTTCCTCCCCCCCCCCCCCCCCGGAATTCTGGCCGGCTGGCTGTGCTCCGCAGGGATTCTGCAGAGCCGCAGGCTGGCTCTGCCAGCAGCTGGACATCCGGCTGCTGGCTAGCAGGGACGCAAATGGCGGCGGCTGTAGCCACCGCCGTTTGCGTCCCTGCAGTCAGCCGTGATAGGCTATGTAAATGTTTCTGTAGCCTATCACGGCTGACTTAAAAAAAAAAAACCACGTGTGTACGCAAATGGCGGTGGCCACAGCTGCCACTATTTGTGTTCCTTATTTTGGCACGTCTTAGTCTACATAAACATTTACTAAGACAGTGAAAATAAGGGGAACGCAAATAGCGTAGACATTACGCTATTTGCGTTCCCCTTATTTTCGCCCTCTTAGTCTATGTAAATGTTTACGTAGACTAAGACGTCCCAAAATAAGGAACGCAAATGGCGGCGGCTATGGCCGCTGCCATTTGCGTACATGCCTGGTTTTTTTTTAAGTCAGTCGTGATAGGCTATGTAAATCTTTAGCCTATCACAGTTTTTTTAAAAAACCTAGCCATGATAGGCTACATAAATCTTTATGTAGCCTATCATTTTTTTTTTTTTAACTGGAAATGGCAGCAGTGACAGCCAGTTGGAAGACCGGCCGCTGCAGCCAGGAAGATCTGCCCAAGGTAAGTCTCGTGGTGGGGGGTGGGGGTGGCGGCAGGCCGTTCCGCCACCGATTTCGGGGGGCCGAATGCGCTGGCATTCGGCCTCCCCGAGATCTGTGGCGGAATTTCTGTACATCCCTAGGTGTAGACTCACTTTTAAGGCTCTTCCTATACTCAGTTGTGGATAAAAACACCTTACAATACACTGCTGCCACTCTAAATATGCTCTTGATGAATTCAGAAGTGGACTTCTGAACCTTCACCACTTATATTGATAAAACTTCAATACATCAAATGGATTTTATGATGTCTTGAGTCCTTTTATGACCAGAGATATGATAGTTGAGAACTTATTGGATGTTCTTTAGTTATTCTTTGTTATTCTTTAGTGTCAACCCAGCAACTAATTATACAAACCTGAAATATATTTGAAAGTTATAAAAATTATTATGGAACAGAGGTTGGATATGCAGTCCAAAAGTTCAAGTATGTAACTTTATTGTACTTGTGTTGGATATTTTAGCATTATTTTAAAAGAAATGTTTCACAATTTCTAAAACACATTCCTTCATACATGCCTTAACTGCTTCTTACAAGCCTTCAGCTCCTGTGGAAGTCTGCATACTAGATATTGGTAGATTTATACTGCTACAGCTGACTTGTAGACTATAAAATGAAGCAAATTGCCTGCTTCAATATTAAGGTGTTCAAACCTCAGCCAAGCTATAAATTCACTGGATGGCTTTAAGGAAGATTGACCAGGGTTTTTTAATCTGTAGTTGCCACACTTTTTTAACAACTGGATCTTCTGTGTATTCACTGAGATGTTCTACTGAATTTAAAGGAACCTCCAAGCAGGTTAATAGGACTAAAATAAGGGAGATGGCATTTTCATCTGTGGTGCCCCATTTATGGAATGCTCCCCAGAGATGCCTGCCTGGTGCCAACAGTTCTATCCTTCAGATACCAGGCAAGTTTTTATTTACCCATGCAGTGGTTATCTGCCACTCTGGTGGAGATGTTAATTGCTGTAAACCTTCCTGGAATCTATTTTGATAAAAGATGGTATACACATTTTCCATGTAGCCTGATCCCATGATGAATTGAATTAAAAACTCAATCCTATACATGTATTTAAAAAATTCTGCTCTGTCCTTCAGCTAATCAGGTTCCCAGAGTGTCTTATATAGTATTGATAAAACAAGACAGTTCTTGTGTGCAGGTTTACAGCATAAAAGACATGACACAAAGAAACAAGGATAAGGAGGGAAGAGGGAAAGATGCCAAGTTGCGTAGTACTTCTATTTCAGCTGGTCATTTGAACCAAGTCCCATTGAAATTATAGTCTTTGGTAAAAACTGTTAGGATTGCACCATAGGTATATTTTAACTGCATAGGAGTACAACTTTAATAGTATTCTTCATCTTGTAGATTAATCTGAGAAGGGAACTCCTGGATTAGGCTACGATGCCAGACTGAATAAAGTTGATCTAACTTTCCATATACTACCCTGGCCTTAAGTGACCTCAGGATTGTCTCAGCGTGTAACCTAAAAAAACCCCTAGACACTGCAATCTAAAAACTGGCTAGGTAGATACTCATATTTCAAGAAGGCTGCTTTACATTAATTGTATTTATTTTGGGAAACTTTTTTTAAGCCAGCATAAGAATGGGATCTTTTGCCCTGATCAAAGATGGTGGCGATAACCCCCGGCGCTCTCATTGCCTACGAAAACCCGCCCACTAAAAGGAGCTCAACCCCGCAGCCCTTGCCCGATTGCAACATGGCAGCGCTCTCCAAAACCACTTCCCCTCTCATCTGCGCTGAGGGCTAGGCTACATCTTCCCAGACCTCACTTCCGCTTGTGCAGCAGCCATTTTGTCTTTCCGTTGAAACTGCTGCCCGAGCTTCTTCCTCCCACCCGTCGCCGCGGACTGCGAAACTCCAGTTCCACCCCCTGGGGCCCGGCTCCTTCTAGACCCGACCACTTGGGTTTTCTTTTCTGCTTGACCTTCCCCAGCCCCTTTCGGTCCCCCTTTGCTCTTCCCATTCCCTCGCTCAGGTTCGTCTTCTTCCTGACACCTGTGACAGGAGACCGCCCGCCCCGCGACGCCTTCCTCCCCAGCCCCCCTTCTCCTTAAGAGCGCTCTCACGCGCCTCCTTCGCCCCCGAGGGTGCCCAAGGGCGCACCCCCCTCCGACCCTCGCAGGACGCGCGCTCGCCCCCCCCCCCAACGGCTGAGCTGCCCCCTTTCCCCTCCTCCGCTGAGGGAGCGGGGGGAGAAGAACGGGAGGGGGTCCCTCGGCCGCCCGGCCCTCCTGCCTCCGCCCGGCCATGTCGAGCGAGGAGAGCTACTTGGCCATCCTGCGCTACCTGACCAACGAGCGCGAGCCCTACGCGCCGGGCACCGAAGGCAACGCCAAGCGCAAGATCCGCAAGGCGGCCGCCTGCTACGTGGTGCGCGGCGGCACCCTCTACTACCAGCGCCGGCAGCGGGACCAGCAGCGTTTCGCCGAGCTCGAGGTGGTGCTGCAGGCCGAGCGCCGCGCCCGCCTCATTCGGGCCGCCCACCTGGAGCCCGACGGCTCCCACCGGACCCGCCTGCAGACATGGCAACGCCTCTCCAGGCGCTACTGGTGGCGAGGTGAGGAGAAGAGGGAGAGCGTGGCGCGTGCGTGCGGCCGGGTCGGGAAGGCGGCATGACCGGGCTCGGCCGTGGCAGGCGGGCGAGCGTCCCCCCTCCCTCCGTCCGAGGGCGAAGGTGCCTCGCAGCGGCGCAGTGACACGCGACTCGCCCGCCACACCCCCGCCGGCTCCGGCCTTTGAGGAGCGCCGCCCCTGGTCGAGGCGGACGGCGCTAGCCTCGGGGCTCCTGGCAGCCCTCGGGAGGCGTGGGCGTTGCCTGCGGTCTGAGATGCACTGCCGCGAAAAAGAGCTCCTTTCCAGCTCCCCGAATCCCACCGAATGCAGTGGGACTCGCTCCTTAGCGGCATACATGGGGTCGAAGCCAGGCTAGCTCGCCCGCGTGCACAGTTGGCCGTGCCCTCGAAATCAGTGGGTATTATGTCTGCGTAACTCTTGCGCAGGAGCCCAGACTAAATGGTACTCCTAAGCGTGCCCCAAACTCTGAACAGGAGGGGTATTGTGTCTAGGCTAAGCTGCCATACCTTCTAATTTAAAAAAAAAAAAAATCATTTCCTATGTTTTCAGCTGGCTTTGGGAACAGCTTAGAACTCTAGAATAATTTAAAATATAACTACTGAGCATATATACTGGAAGGAAGCCTCATGGAGTTTATTGGGGCTTTCTTTCAAGTAAGTATGCATAGCTGAGGTCCCCCAACATTGTGGCTGTGGAGGCCTCCCATGACACCTTCCAGGCACCCTGCTCCTTGTGATTGTTGGGGTTTTTTTTTTTATCTTTTAAGGTGTTTTTTCATAAAAAAACAAACAAACCAGGGGGCTGGCATGCTGCAAAGCAACTGGGTCTCGTGTGACATCTTTATTTCTAGGCCCAAGAGGCATTCTTGAAAAAATAAAAACGATGGGTGACTGGGGCCTAGTACTTTGTTTTGAAGTGCGGCCAGCTGCCCAGAAAAAAGGGAAAGGTAGGCAGAAGGTTGATGGGGAGCCTCCTGGAGGACTATGTGTGTGTCAGAATTGGGGGGGGGGCATGGCAGGGAGTGAGGGGGTGTTTTGTTTGTGGTCTCTTTGTGAGGGCAAATAAGCGATCATGCATTTGGGGCTCAATCTCCCGTCTCTCCCTTGTGCTCAATTTCTTGGCCAATTTACTTGTTTCTGAGTGTCACCAGTTTGCCTTCTATGAAATGGTTGTTGGAGCAGAAAACTGGATTCAGAAGAGTGATTTTGTGTTTTGGAGCTCAGACCACACCTCTGCTTTGTACTTAGGTTATAAGCTATGTTACTTTTCTTTTAGCGTCAACAGTTTTCCTTTGGGAAATGCGTGTTTTGTGACTGGCTATGACTACCATGGTAGTCATTTTGTGAATGGGCAAGCCCCTCATGGCAGTCATTTTGTGAGAGCACCCACAGCACTCTCTCGAAATTCCCAGTGTGCCCACTGGCCACAAAAGGTTGGTGTATAGGATTGTAGCTGAAGAGAGAATCATGCTTTTAAATATAATATTTAGTATTATATATGGCATTTGTGGTATTCAAGGGACTTCCTGCCAGTGTAAGCTAGGTAGGTCAATATTATTCCTAGACCAGTCCTAGCTGTGCGTATTCAGAGGTTCTGTTGATTTCAATAGATCTCTAAGTAAGTTACTGTTTCCAGATGAGGGAGGTGATCCTAATTATTTGGAAATTCCATTCAAATCAACACTTATTTCTGAGTAAACAGAAGTTTTGTCAGTTAAGTGCTTTTAAAAATTCTTCTTTGGCATAACTATTCAAACCAAATAAAAATAGATGATAATATGCGAAGTAGTTCCGCTGAATCTGTCTCTTGAAAACAGATACAGGAGCATGCAGTCTGGATTTGATTATATAACAATTGACAAGGAGAGGAGAATTTTGGAGAGCTTCCAGACTCCCAACAGTGATTTGCAAAAAAGTCACTAAGGGTGCAGTCCTATGCATGGTTAGACAGAAAAAGGTCCTACAACTCCCAGCATTCCCCATGGCTGGCTGGAGAATGTTGGGAGTTGTAGGACTTTTTTTTCTGTCTAAACATGCATAGGATTGTGCACAAGAATATTATTGTAACACAAAAAATGTAAAATGTTTCTTTATATCCAGCATAGTATCTTTTTTTGAGCTTGTGTTTAAAAGTCTATAATTGGGGTGGGGGAGAGAGAGAAAAAAAACAACTTCAAGCCAATGAATTGAATACAGCATTAATAAATCCTGGAGACCTCTCTTCTTCTACATGGTGCAACTCACTGCTGTGGCCAGCTGATTATTTGTTAGGGATTCTATACACAAACATCAAATACAAAGGATCAGGCCATGGTTTGCATGATTTTAGGACGTGGGACAGAAAAGCTGTAGCGGTGTCATAGACAAGGCTTGCTTGCCAACCAGGAGCATTTCTCAGAGGCGGCATGGAGTGAGACTTGGAAATGGGTCTAAACAAATATATGTCTTCTTGGGAACTCCCTGTGCTGTTGGGTTCAGTAGTAAGCTAAAAGTGTGAGATTGGGAAGCAGCATTTTTTTTAAAAAATGGGAGGGGGTTGTGTAGCATTTTCCTATATGAGCCAATAACAAAGTGTGTTACTGCCATGATTTGGCACGTGGACTATTTAGTTTGTGGGATTAGATGTCTTGAATCAACACATGGAGCCCAGACGTGCACAAAGCACAACGCAAGGTCTGGGAGCGGGCAGGGGTGTTTGCTGTGTTGGTTTATTCTGTTTCCATACAATTCCAGTGGAAAGCAGCTATTATTATTTATACAAAAGACGAATTCTGTCAATTTCCTGAATAACTGCGGAATAGTACCTGAAAGAGTAAAGTACCTGAAAGAGTAAAGGCAAAGTCATCCTTCTTTAATAAAACAACATGCTCAATGTGTTTTGTTTTTTTTGTCTTTAGGTATTCTAAAGCAAGTTAAAGATTATATTAAAGAATGTAGTAAATGCCAGGAAAAATTAGATCGTTCCAGATCATTGTCAGATCCTTCTGAAATGCTGGAAGAACTAGGATTAGACACAATATCTCATGAAGATAGTAATGAAACAGATGATGAAATAAGTAACTCAGCATCACTCCCGGCAACTTCACCAAAACCTGTGAAAAAGAAGCCAATAGCCAAACACGAGCTTGTATTTGTAAGTAACTTTTCATATAATCTGGCACTGAAGGTTTGTTTTACATTTTTATTACCTGTTGCTATAAATGAGAGAATGAAAGTCGGACTTCAGTCCTTATTAGTTGTAGCACTCTGCTTGTTGCTTTTTTATTCCAGGTTGATAGTAAAGGCCTTGTGAAACAGTCTTCCCCAAAGCATTGTCAATCAGTTTTGAACCAACTGAATCAGCAGCGGCTTTCCAATCAATTTTGTGACGTTACTTTGCTTATTGAAGGAGAAGTGTACAAAGCACACAAATCTGTTTTGGCGGCCAACAGTGACTACTTTAGAGAACTCTTTATCGAAAAGGGAGCTGTTTCCAGTCATGAAGCTGTAGTAGATCTTTCAGGTACCCAAACCATAAATATGTATAAATAATATATATTTATTAAACTTGTAGACTATCCAAGATAAAAGATAAGACAATTTACTGCTGTCTTTTTGAAAGCCTATAAAATGGTTTACCCCCCCTCCCCCCCCCCAAAAAAAAAAAAAAAAAACAATTTGAGAGGACTGGGTGCTTGGTTTCATTATTTGTTGTGCAGCCTGCATGTATTGACAGGCAGCTAATTTAGTTTTCTCTAACTGGTTTGCTTTGTTTTATTTTAATATATTTATATCCCACCTTCCAGAGCAAGAATCCTTCCCAAGGCAGCTTACAACAATTTAAAAATAGTACTTTACATACAGTTAAAATCAATCAAAATAACCAGATAAAAATTGCAGCAGCAAACCACACATATGACAGATCAATAACACCCCAAGCCCATTTCGATGTCCTGATAACTCAGGGTTCTGGAGAACTCTGGCTTATCAGGATCAAGTAGCGTGCTGATGCACACTGCCCAGTTGCTCCTGCTTAGCTCCTCCTACCAGTAGGATCAGGTAAACAAACCATAGACCCTTCATCCGTGGCACATGGAGCCACTCTCTACTAGTATAAGCTCTCCAGAAAAGAGGAGAGGGCGTTTCCTTTCCACTAGAGACCAAAGCAGGCAAATTCTACTTGTAAGGGCTTCTAGTGCTCTCTTACCATTCAGTTTCCCATTTCTGCCACACAGTGTCTGATTGTTAGAATGCTTTAGCTGCACCTCTACACCCTTCTCTCCTCTACCCAAAATGCTTAATTCTGGCAGTATTTTTTCTTGAAAGCTCTGAAAGTATGTTCTTAGAATCCACACACACCCCTCCCCGAGGACTTGTGCATATAGTTTGAAGCTACTGTTACAGTTAGCTGATAACCTTTTTTGTTAGTCATTTGCCTTTAAATAAATTGTGGGTCATCTCTTAAAATCTTCCTCCTTATTTGATGCAGGGTTTCGCAAGGCCAGTTTCCTCCCTTTGCTGGAATTTGCCTATACCTCAGAGTTAACTTTTGATTTCTGTAACATGGCAGCTGTTGCTGAATTGGCTCAACATCTCCTCATGACAGAAGTCCTGGAAATCTGTGAAAATGTGCACAAACAAATGGAAGATAAACAAATCACTGTCTACCAGAAAGGAGATGTTCAGGTAGTAGAGGTAGCTCAGAATCTTCTAGAGCAGAATGAAAATGAAGTAAACCCTGTGAACAGGACTTTACCTACAGAAGATACAGTAGCAACTGTGAATGGAACAAGCACTGAAGTAGAAGAGATGACTACATCAGAGGCTGCTTTGCAGACTGCTTCAGAGCCTCTTGTGGACAATCCTCCAGAGCCACCAGTGCATTCTACTAGTGTTGAAACCACTGAAAATGAAGAAAAAGCTCAAACGGTGGAATGTACAACAAATCAGACTATATCTGAGGTGCAGACTGAGCCTCCAGCAGCGGAGCAAGTCGTTACCAGCACTCAGGCAGAAAGTGATGTAGATGAAAATGTAAGCGGTGAACAAAATATGAGCAGTGAAGCAAATGCAGATGCTGCTGCTGAAGACTCCCAGGAAGGACTTAAACGAAAACGTGGCAGGCCATGTAAAGCACAGAGCATACCTCAGTCACAATTGGATACCAGTGTTTCCAGTCAAGATGACACTTATAAAAGCAAGCTTCGCCAGCGTTCTGTTAGTGAGGGTGGCTATATCCGATTGCACAAGGGTATTGAGAAGAAACTACAGAATAGAAAGCCAGCTCCCAAATCAGCTATCCAGCAGGTATGAAAAGTCTGCTCAAAATCTTAGTCCAAAGGTTAAAATAAAATTGATTCGTGTTCACAGAACAGCTTAAAAAGTCTTGTAGTTGTAAGCATTTATCAAAATTGGATGTGTAGGAGAGCAGACCTTCCTACAGGGCTTAAAACAGTTCCTCAGGAAGGTGCAAGCACTCCGCTTTCTCTTCCTACTGTGAATATGGCCTGACATTTATATGGCAGGATATGGACCTGATTCTTTCATCCAGATACAGTAACAATGTTGACTGTATGCCATGAGCCTTTGGGACCACCATCCTCCCCTTTTCAGTTGATCTGTACAGCTTACACAATACCTGAGACAAGAACAAGCTTATATTTGTTTTGTCTTAGCTACATTTGAAGCTTAACTCATTTGTTTCTTCGGTTGAGGAGGCTTATTGCAACAACGTTTGACAACCTATGAATGAAAGTGTAAAATACACATTAGAATAAGCACAGCCAATATATAAAATCACTTGTGGAATGGTGTAGTAGCATGTACTGGGTGAGCAGAAAACATTAATGGCAGCTTCACTTTTAGGTGAATATTAATGCATAACTATACATTTGTGCTCGTGTCAAATGTTGTATTAAATTATGTCTGTATTAATTTGAGTAGGTGGGTTTTTTGAGAAAGATCAAATATATCTACTGCATTTCCCTTGAATCGAACTTCTGAGATAGGTTTTAAAAATAATTTGGTTGTGTATAATGCACCTTCTTTGTGTTTCTCCTCAAGTAATTGATTTTACTGTTTTTTTCCTACGTAAAGTTAATTTTAATTAACAGTGTTCTTATTAGGTTGCCATGAAGCTGGTGCAAAGAGGCAAGAAGATGAAGCAGCCCAAGAGAGAGACTACAGAACACAGTGAGACAGAAGCTCAGCACAAATGCAATGAATGTGGAATGATTTTTCAGAGACGTTATGCTCTTATAATGCACACACTGAAGCATGAAAGGATGAAAAATTATAAATGCCCAGTAAGCTACTCTTAAAATGTACTCTGAGCAGGCACTTCTGTAATACTGCTACTCTATGCATTTATTCTTTAAAACTTGGGTTTATCTAGTTGCGTTAGTCCAGCCATGAAGCATTATCTGGATAGGTGCATTGCCTTCCTTTTGATTCTTCTACTTTCAGTGCTGCAATTGGTATCTAATGTTTTGATCATTTCCCAGAGTGGTTTCTAAAAGAAGGTAACAGTGCCAACTTAATCTACTCTTCCATATGTTTCAATCCTTCAGTCAGATAACCTTATAGATTCATAGTCCCCAGATCTTGGATAATTGCATAACAAATGCGGTAGCCATTCAGGTGTGTGAACTGTAAATATGCCTGAATTAGGACAGTCTTTTAGAATTCCAGATTTCACAGATATCTCTGAAAGCCAGACCTACACATTGGTATTCATACATTACATGTACATGGAAGATACGCAGACATGGAAATAACTGCATCTACAAAATTGTAACAAATGCTGGCCTCTAATTCTTTGTACTAAGATTGTAACAGATTATCTATGAGAAATCAAAACACATTTTTGTTTCCTTAGCTTTGCAAAAAAGAGTTCCAGTACGGTGCCTCGCTGAGAGCTCACCTTGTTCGTCATACCCGAAAAAATGAAGTAACTGTTGCAACTGCTAGTATAGAAGAAAGTGGTGCAACTGTGAAGGGCAGAACTAAACGGGAGTTTATCTGTGATATATGTGGAAGAAGTTTACCTAAACTCTATTCTCTGAGAATCCATATGTTGAAACATACAGGTGTAAAGCCACATGCATGTAAGGTAAAAAAGAGTAAAACTTGATGTCCTCACCTTTTTAATGTAACTCTTGCAATATTTAAGCCATGTAGATTAAAGCTTAGCCTAAATCAATACTAGAAAAATTACTATCTGAAAGTAATAGAAATTTTAACAATTCATATATTGGATTGTATCCAATGGTCTCCTTCTGCCAGTGGAATGGACAGTGCTTGTAGAGCGAATTTCCCCTTCCACCTATAGCCCCTCCTTTGAGGGGTTGGGGGAACCTCGGGAACAGATTTGGGGATACGTAGGAACCTGTAGGGGGAGGAGGGAAATGGGAACTCCCATCACGTGAGTGAACTTAGGTTGGATTTAGCCCATCAGCTCCTAAAGTAAAGGGGGGGAAATGGATGGAAATATTTTTAATGTAGCCCAGACCTTGAAAAGCTTTAACATTAAACTATGGAACCCATATTGTAGCTAGAATCTGTGCTCCGCATTACTTTAAAAAGATGGATGCTATTCATATTGGTGGCCACCTTTTTTCACTGACTTAAATTGAAATCCAGGACCTTTGGGATTTCTAGCATTGGCTCCAATGATAACTAAACTGTTCTTTCAGTACATAAAGTGGGTAATGTATTCAGCACATAAATGAGTTTGGATTTTGCTGGCTTCTATACACATTATAAACATTTCTCATTACGTTTGTAGGTATAACAAAGGGGTTGGAGTTTAGTTGACTGACATATGCTGTGTTTTTGCCATTTTGCAATTTCAGATTTGAAATTAGAATTGGCAGTTATAGGAGGTTTCCTAAGAGTTGATCATTATCAGTTTGATCTCAGTTCACACTATGCTTAACCATTGTTTGCACTCACCTAAAGACCTCTCAAATGCTTTTGAGCTTGTGTTCTCTTACTGAGATAAGTTTTTTTTCTTCATTGGAATGTTAAAGTAGCTCTGCTGGTACAAAGCTTGCCCCTTTCAAAACAATCTAATTTGCTTGCTATAAAACTACTAGTATCAGAAAAAGAAAATGTTATGTCCTTCCTGACCATGCAATGCAGGTATATTCAGCAAACTTTCCTTTGTCCTAGTATGATGCTGTCTGTTTGGAAGGACACTGACATTCTCTGACCATTTTGTCTTATATAGATTTGTGGAAAGTCATTTACCTACAAACATGGTTTAAAGATGCATCTTGCACTCCATGAGGCACAGAAGCAGTTTAAATGTGAATTGTGTGATAAGTCCTTTGTCACCAAAAGAAGCCTTCAGGAGCATGTAAGCATTCACACAGGTAAATGAAAGAGACCAATTTTAATTTAATTTAATGCAAGAATTATACAGTCAGTTTTCAGGAATGTATAAAGTGAGTATACTAAACTATAAACTGCAGCCAAATATTTGGCTAGCAATTTCAAATCAGTATTTGAAATTCAGCACTCCACCTACCTTTGGGCAAGGACCTTGGCAACTAGTGCTGTCCTGTGGCAAGTATTTGGCTGGCTACTCTGGCCAGCATATGAAATTCAGTAGTATCTGTTTCATATTTACTGCTTTTTGGTACTACATATGATTATTGTTTCAGAACTATGCTGCTAGCAGTTCTGAATCAGCAGAAGAGCAGGATAGAAATAATAAATTATTTCCTCTTAATCTATTTCCACCAACAGCACTCATCACCCATGTGCCCTTAGGACAGGCATGAGGCTTTTCTTCATCTCCTTTCTAATCCCTGTTCCCACAGTCTCTTCTGTTTCTAGTATTTTTTGATAAGAGACCTTCTTCTGCCAAGGTCATTTCTTGTTTTCCATATGACTTCACTGATCTTTGACACTCCCTGGCTCCGCTGATCACAGCAGTGAGAATGTTTAGAAATGTTATCTGACGTTACAGCAGCTTACTCAGTGTCTTGAATGAAGGGGTGTGTGTGTGCGTGCGTGAGAGAGAGAGATTGATTGATTGATTGATTTATAGTTGGGCAGAAGCTGCACATATTTTCTATGGTGGAGGTAAAAGGTCTAAGTTCTATTGTAATTGGTTTGTAAATTCAGGTGCTTCACACTTATATAAAAATATCACATACACCTAGCACTGAGTGAAAACCTAGAGCTTCAATGTGCCTTTTTATAGGCTCACTGCAATGCTGTTTAACTTCCCTCTGCCATTTTTTCTCTCTCAGTTCTCTACTCAGATTCCACCCAGCCATCTCCTCCATTTTTTTTTCAGATTATCCTTTCTGAATCCGCTGCTCAGTAATTCCTCATCTCGTGTCTTCTCCCTCCTATCCCCACAGACCCATTTCTTCTTATGTCTCCATTCCTCTTAATCCCCCTTGGCCTGTTCAGTTATTGTTTTTCCTCTGCTCTAGCTGTCCTCTTTTTAAAACTTTAAATTTTTGGGAACAGATCAATGACAAAATAATTCTCCTTTATTTGTAATGAGACTAGAGTCACAATATGACCTAGCTGCCGCTGTGCCATATGCTTCAATATAGCTATCTTCCTCTGATCTCTCCTTCAGCCCATTAGCTCTGTCCGCCCCATATTTCTCAGCTATCTCCCTGCCTCTGATCCCTCTGTGTTTTTTCAGATGTTCAGTATTGATCACCCATTATAGGTTCCACTTTCCGGAGCATATAAAATCCATTGTTTTATTGTTTTATGTATGAGTAACTTTACTCTAGCATGATGTTGAATGTAATTATTCCTATGGCTTAAGAAGTAATGTTTATTGAAGACATTGCCACTCTTTCCTTATCAGGAGAATCAAAATACTTTTGTTCACACTGTGGAAAGTCTTTCCATAGAGCTTCAGGACTTAGTAAGCACATAAAGAAACACCAACCAAAACCTGAAATTCGTGGCTATCAATGTACCCAGTAAGTATTTTATGGCTTTAGAAGTGTTAAAGATGTTTTTGCTAATCTCGTCATGTATCAAAATGAATTCCCATGTTATTTTCAGTGAAGAAGGCCCAAAGTGGATAAGGAAATAACTTTTATGGAAGCTGGTTCTGTTGTTGAAAGAGTGCAAACTTTCCAATAGCTCTAAGGAAAGCAGTGAACAGCACTCTTCATATTTGTTACTTAGTGCCTAATTTTTATTTAGCATTGTTACAAGTGGAACCTGCAACAAAATAATACAATGTGGAGTGCTCCTGTTCAGGGTTTCCAGCCAGTCATGCTCCCTTCGAGGGTGCTTCATTCCATTCCCCTCCTCCTCAGTTCCCGTACCCCTCAAACAGGCACTTGTTATTCTTTGGCCAGGGCCAGCCCAAGACATTTCGCTGCCTGAGGCGAACCACAAAACAGTGCCCTCCCCATGTAATCTGACCCTGGGAAGGCACCTAAGAGTGCAATCCTATGCATGTTTAGACAGAAAAAGGTCCTACAACTCCCAGCATTCCCCAGCCAGCTGGGAGTTATGGGACTTTTTCCTGTCTAAACATGCGAAGGATTGCACCCTAAGGCTGCAATCCTATGCACACTTATCTTCTAGGTAAGCCCAATTGAACATAATTGGACTGACTGCTTAGTAAACATGCCTAAGATTGTGTTGCATATCCTAACAACCAACACAAACCAACTCTTACAATGGATACTAACAATTCCATATTTGAGCAAGACATTGTTTTGCTCTTCATTTCCCTCCATATTTTGCATGATGATCAAGAAGTGAAAGAAACATCGCTATTAAATCCCCCTTCATTCAGGCTGCTGTAAGGGACAAAAAAGCAACAACCCTAAACATGCTTCCTGAGGGAGCTGGTGTATTGCAGTATCTCCTGTCCAGTGGTGGGATAGTGTCCTAGCTGGCTTTGGCTACTGGAGTATAGTCTGGAGTACTGCCAAGAACAAGTTTAAACACCAGAGGTTTTAAAGGTGATTCTGTAATGACAGAGGGAGCTGCAAACTTCAGTTAAGAGTATTAAAAACTTAACAAGTTTTTATGAATTTTTCAAAGCAATGGCGTGGGTGGGTGGGATATTTCCAGAAGGAGGACAAGGGGCTGACCATTTCCACACCCTCACTTCCTAAAGGCACATCAAAAGGGGTGAAGAAAAAGGAGTGCATAAAAAATGCACACTCTGGATATACTTAGGCAGTGATCTAGGCATTGAGTATTGCTTACAGTTCCAATATCAACAAGATATAAAAGAACCCTAAACACAGCAGTTTTTTGCTACCATCACTTGAGTTAACTTTTGCAATTTTCTTTCTACCCTTCCTCCATACAGGTTTTAGCTCCTCACCATTACTAGGCTTCCTTTGATTCCTGTTAGTAATGCTTCTTTGATTAAATATTGGAAATAAACATTGGAAAGGGGTGTGTGCTCTGACTTGGATTCCTGCATTGAGCAGGGGGTTGGACTCGATGGCCTTGTAGGCCCCTTCCAACCCTACTATTCTATGATTCTGTGTGTGTGTGGGGAGAGAATCAGAAACGCCCCCAGCTGAAACGGGTACAGACTATACAGATTATGAAGTGAAGCAGTTTATATTTTCTACATTTCAAATGGCTATGTAACTTTTTAACATGCAGGCCATTTGATGGAGATAATACTTTATTTCTTTTAGACTGCAGTCCTATACCCATTTACCTTTAGGGCTTATTTCTAAGTAGACATGCATAGGATTGCACGGTTAATGTTTATGCATCCTGTTCAGCCACTTCACACATAGGGTTATTTGAGGGTTGTTTCCCCCACAAACAAGCCATGCCACCTAGGTTCGGACAACATGACAAGCCATGCCCAGGTGGGTAATTAGGGAAATGGTGCTTGGCACGCACTGGCACACGCTGGGGATTAAAACAAGCCACCATGGATTATTGAAGCATCCTGTTCACAGTCACATTTATTTAAGCCACGGTGGCTTGTTTGATCATATAAACTGGGTCATTTTGTGGATCAGATGCATACAATGAAAGTGGCGTGGGGGAAATAATCATGGGAAAACTCCAACAGGAATGGAGACAGACTACACAGAATATGAAGTGCTGCAGAAATTTATACATTCAAACAGCTAGGTAACTTTTCAAATATGCATACCATTGATATCAGTAATATTTTAAAAATGTGTATGCATCTTAACACTTTTCTTTAAAAACACATATTTAAAGTGAGGTACGCTAGAGTTTATATTTTAAGATTAAATCTTAAACACCCATGTAATTTTGGCATTCATTTGATAAGGTTGTTTATATATGTATGTATGTAATTAAGAATGTATATACCTCAGGGCCTGTGTAGTGCAGTAACTCTTTTGCCTCTTCCCTCATGGTGCTGCTAGTCCGTACCCAACCCAAGGCATGTTAGTCCTCATGGCGCTGCTGCCCAAGCCTCTACGC
This sequence comes from Heloderma suspectum, assembly GCF_057233095.1. Classification (NCBI taxonomy): domain Eukaryota; kingdom Metazoa; phylum Chordata; class Lepidosauria; order Squamata; family Helodermatidae; genus Heloderma; species Heloderma suspectum. Next base: position 51,598,862 of record NC_139460.1, on the reverse strand, counting down.
AAGTTTATGCTGCACCTTCCCTTCTCCTTGCTTGCCAGGAGACTTGTTTTGCCTGCTTGTGTACTGTGTAGAGCCTCAGAACATTGTACTCCGTTTGGCCAGCAGGCCTCGTGTTGAAGAGGGGGCCGGCTCTGTCCTGTCTTTCTTGCTGGGATCATCTGTGCCTACATTGAGCTGTTTTTCTTCCTTTCCCTTCTTCCTCATCTTGACTCCAGTGCTCTGCAAGAGAGAGGAGAGACTGAAGTTTAGTTTAGTCTCTCTCTCTCTTCTCTGGCAGCACGCTGGAGTTTGCACAGAAAAACAAAGGCAACCTGAGTGGCAAGGCACCCATGTAGCAGCTTTTGCAGGAGGTGGCTTGGTGGGTCCTGGGGCCAGGTATGGGGGTATACAGGACAGAGAAGCAGGCCAGGAAGCATACACACACATAGCAGCGCAGCTGCAAAGAGGAACAGCAGTGGCCAGACCAGACTAGGCTGCAGTGCAAGCCTGAAAAACCCACATTGCTGCTGTAGTAGAAGGAAAGGTGGCGGCCCAATAGGAGGGTGGCGGATTGGAGGCCCTGGCCTAATCCAGTGCTCTTCCCAGCCTGCCATCTGAGCAGAGGCTTAACTCTGCTTCAGAAGAGCCAGCCCTGTCTTTGGCCACTGAGCATGTTCAGTCTTCCCTGGTTTCTTTGAGGTAGGGGTTTGTTTGTTTTGCCCCTTAAGTTTTTTTCTGAAGATTTTTGTTGTACCTCCGCATATTTCAGGAAGTATGCTGGCTGGTAACTCCTCTTGTTTCTCAGTGGCTCAGTTTTGGCTACAATCCTGTTAGCACTCACTAGCAGAGTTTGCTAGTAGAGGGAATGATTTACAAGTGGGACACGTAGCAAAATGTTGCCGTCTATTCTTGCCTCCTAGCAAGAGTGCTTCTGTTCAGGGTGCTAGCCAGCTGTGCCCTCCAGGATACTATAAGCTGTAAGGAGCTCAAGTAGAACATTCTACCACCACTCACCCCCATTTCCCATTTTTCTTTCCCAACTGACACTCTGCATTCTCTGGCTACTGAGCCTGCACAGTCTTTACTGGTCTGTTGTTGTGGGAGAAAGCCTATCAACCTCTGACACTGAAAAGACCCACTCCTGATGACCCAAGTGGGCGGGCAGGCTCATACAGGAAGAGGATGAGTGTCATCACATTTCTTATCACTTGTAGAATGGAACTTGCAATAGCATAGCAGTTTATATTAGGGTGGTGAATGGCTGTTTGTATGAGTGAGGAAAACAGTTGAATTATTGCCTGTAAGAGGCATGGGAACAGTTCTGAGTTATCCAATAGAAAGATTTACGCTTTAAGATCAGCCTCTTTCCTCTCATGGTCTGTCAGGGTAGAGGATTATCCAGACACCAAACTTTTGTAGAATATCAAGTTGTGTCATATTATTGTGAAATAGTAATCTAATCGATTCAACAGAGATTATTTTTCAGACATGAAACACTCATCGTGCATGTAGACGTATGGTTACACCTTAATACATTTCCACAGTAGGTTACTTTCACAAATGTATATACAACACACTGTATAATCACATGCCATTTCATTTCAGATGTGAGAAAAGTTTCTATGAACCTCGGGATCTCCGGCAGCATATGAACAAGCATCTTGGTGTGAAACCATTCCAGTGCCAATTTTGTGGGAAGTGCTACAGTTGGAAGAAAGATTGGTATTCTCATGTGAAGTCCCATTCTGTTACTGATCCTTACAGGTAAATAAAGTTAACTAGTCTAAGCTGCGAATACTCAGATGATAAAAGCCTGTAACCAAGTCTGTGTTTTTGGTAATTCTGCTCATGCATAACAGGATACCTTTTGGGTGTATGCTAAAATGGTCTGCTGAGTCACAGCCAAGGGGAGTGACTTATTTTTTTAAAAAAATTATTCCGATTGTTGCCTCAACTTCATTATGTAAAAGTGATTGCGTATAATCAGCTGGTCCTGTGTTTAAGCAATGCCTTCATTCTCAATTCCTCTGCATGAATGGGAGGAGCAAAACTCTTTAGAATTCAACAACCTTTCTTTTGTGTTCAGATTTGTTCAGTTTGTCTTATAGTCACAGTAACCATCCTGATGGTTGACAGCTTTGTGTTTTCATAACGTCATCACAAGACTTTTTCAGTCTTGGTATTTAACCTTTGATAGCAACTTAAAGGGCTCTACTTTGAGCCAGCTCAACTTTCCTTAGCTCGGGAATGAGTAACAACTCCCATCATCCCTGGCCATTGGCCATGCTGAATGGAGTTGATGGGGGTTGAACTGCCAACAACATCTGGAGGGCCACAGGTTCCCCACCTTTGCCTTAGCTGAATACTTAATTCAAGTAGACATTATGGGCAGTATCCAGTGGTGTCATTCTGCAAAGTCAACTAGCACTAGCGGAGCTCCACCAAATCTTTCAGTTGTGCAAGTGGTTGTCTATTACTTTTGTGCAAGTATGTTGCACAGCTGGTTGCACAAATGTAACTTTTGTTGGATAGTCCTTTTGCACATAGGTCGGAACCTAGTTTTCACTAGTGCAATGTCACTTGTGCTAGAAGAATGACACTGCTGGATACTGCCCTATATTACTTGGACTTCCAAAACGTTTCTGACAAAAGCTCTTTAGTACTCTTGGCAGCCATGGAATACAAGGACAAGTCCTCCTATGGGTCAGTAACTGGTTAATTTTTTTATTTATTTATTACATTTCTATACCGCCTAATAGCCAAAGCACTTGGTATTTTATTAATACCCCAATTTTCAAACTAACTTTCCAAAGCAGCTTATATCTTAAAATGTATTGTGACCATAAAACGCGGTGTTAAACATCAAATAAAGGACCAAAATTACACAGCCACAGTGAAGACCAGGAGAAAACAGTAAGAGAACCAGGAAGCAGAGGGTAGAAATAAATAGATATTTCTCAGAACGGAGGGAAGTAAGTACTGTGGTCCACAAAGGATCCAGTGCTGTTTAATTTATTCGTAAATGATCAGAAGTTGGAGCAAGTAGTGAGGTGGGCCAAGTTGCAGATGCCATCATATTATTCAGAGTGGTGAAAACCCGAGTGAATTTGAAGAGCTCCAAAAGGACCTCTTCAAACTCAGTGAATGGGATACAAAATGGCATACTAGATTCAGTGAAAGTAAGCTTGAAGTGATGCATGTTGGGGCACAAAATATCCTCATTTTACATATACACTGATGGGATTGGCAGGGACAGTAACTAACCAAGAAAGAGATCTTGGGAACATGGTGGGTAGCTCAATGAAAATGTCAATTCGGTGTGCCATAGCAGCGGAGAAGAAAAAATCCACTCCTGCAAGGTTGAAAATGGAACAGGTGCTATAATGCTTTTATAAAGATCTATGGTGTGGCTGCATCTAGAATACTGAGTGATACATAGGGTACCCTGTCTAAAAATGATATTGTAGAACTGGAAAAGGTGCAGAAAGGGATAACCAAAATGATTAAGGAGCATCTTATGAGGAAAGGCTAAGGGTTTGGGTGCTTTTTAGCTTAGAAAAAATATGAAAGGTTTATAAAATTATACAGAGTTGGGGGAGATAACTGTTTTCTCTCTTACAGTACTAGAACTCAGGCTAATCCAGTGAAACTGATTGGCAGTTAAATTCAGGATAGACAAAAACCACTTCATAAATGCAAAATTTGCTGCTACTAGATGTGGTGATGGCTATGGGCTATGATGGCTTGAAAACGGGATTGGACAAATTCGTTAAATTGTTTATCAGTGGGTATTGGCCATGATGGCTAAATGGAACCACCAGATTCAGAGGCTGCATTCTTCTGAGTACCAGTTGCCAGTGGTGAGGGTGGGTTTGCCTTCATGCCCTGTCCTGCTGTGAGCTTCAGCGACTGTTTGGTCACAATTGGAAGCAGGATACTGAACTGCACACTCTTCAGCTGATCCAGCAGGGCTCTTACATTTTTACATTGTATTATGGTAATATGACTTTCAAATGCTTCTCACCATGTAAAGCAGCGGTCCCCAACCTTTTTGGCACCAGGGACCAGTTTCGTGGAAGACAGTTTTTCCATGGACTGGGGGGTGGGGGGGATGGTTTTGCTGGCGGACTTCCAGCCGCTGGGATGCAAATGAGTAAGATTTACGTAGCCTATTACTTGTGTCCCAGCGGCCGGAGCCGGCCAGGGCCAGCGAGGATTCCGGGTGGGGGGGACACGGATCGCCTCCCCCCCCCCCCGCAGACCCCCATGGACCCAAGGTAAGGGGGTTTCACACACCCCTATGGCCCGGTTCATAACAGGCCACGGACTGGTACCGGTCCGTGACCTGGGGACCCCTGATGTAAAGTACTGATAATGCTTTTATATATGGGCATTTGAAAAAACAAGAGCAAGACAAACTTATTTGCGAACTTAGCCCTGTGTTCATCAGAAATGGACACTTTGGAATCACCTAAAATATTTATTAGCTATAAACTTCCCATCCTTTATAACCTAATAATCATGATACTTGGCATTTATCGATTACATTTCTGGTGTTCAGAGTCTTCACATACAGTCTTAGCAATCCATACAACATCCCCGTAAGGTAGACTTGTATTATTTTATTCTCATATTACAGATGGGAGAATGAGGCTGAGAAAATAGTGGCTTGCAGAAGGCCACCTAGGGAATTGGTGGTTAAGGTAAAATTTGAACATGGAACTAGAACTACTCTGCTTATCCACTTGGTTCCAACAGCTATTTAAAATTTATCTTTTAATACTTTAAAAGACACCTTCCTATATTTGTAGTGCCCTGGAGCTAGTCCAACAACTCTCTTCACAAAGACATGATTCTTTTTAGATCCAAACTTCTCCAACAAATTAGTCCATATAATAGAAGAATACAGCCTGTGATTATCCAGTTTACAGGGTGATCGCCTTCAGGGATCAAGCAAAAGATGCATTATGTGAGTAGGATGAGGAATAAGGTTAGTATAGCATACTTGGAAGTTATGCCACAGGGGGATTTTGCACTCACCAGGTAATCTGAACTGGATGAAAACTATTTCCCAGCCCAAATATATGAAGCGCTTCATCTCTCAAATATGAAAACAAAATACCTATGAGCCTTCCTGAAACCGTTGTTAGATCTTTAGCACCAGATCACCCCAGCCTCACTTGTCTTCATTTTCAAAGATGGTGACAACCTTACTTTTTTATCACTGTAGGCCAGCCTTCTCCAACCTGGTGCCCTCCATGCCCATTGGCCATGCTAGCCAGTAATTATGGGAAGTTGCAGCCTACACACCTGGGGGGCGCCATGTTGGAGAAGGCTGCTGTAGGCTATTAAAATACCAGATTAAGACTTGAACTGTGAAAGCTACTCATAAGAGTTAAACATAGTTAGATCTTTTCTGTACAGCTCAGTTTTTTTCACTTTTTTAGGTGCAATGTATGTGGCAAAGAATTCTATGAGAAGGCTTTGTACAGAAGGCATGTCAAAAAAGCCACTCATGGGAAGAAAGGGAGAGCAAAGCAAAATTTGGAACGTATTTGTAAACACTGTGGGAGAAAATTCACTCAGCTTCGGGAGTACAGAAGACACATGAACAACCACGAGGGTAAATGTAACAAGTTTGATTTTAAAAATAGCGCTATGTTTAAAGAAGTGAGCAAAAACAAAGATTTAGTATAGAAATTACAAGAGATTAAATTTGATGGGAAAATCATTCCAGTCAGCGCTACTTTACCGTGCAGCAAAAATGAGTTAGATATAGATTGTACATCTGTACAAACACCAACAACCAAAGAATTAAAATTGGACAGATGAGATTATCGTACAGAATCTATACACCCATGATTTACTGTCTTATCGATGTACAGATGTGTTGCATCTTTGTATTGGGCAGCAGTGTCTTTCAAGTATAATTTATATCTGCAAATCTTTACAGAAGGTGTGTTTTTATATGTATCGTGATGCTAATATTATGTCGTTAATACATGTTGTGTCAAAATACCAAATCCAAAAAAACTCACAGTTCTTCACAGCGATACATCAAAATGTGAATCAGCAAAATAAGGACCTTTGAAAAGTCCTACATTGTAATCTGAAGGTCTGAACTTATCAGTGTGGGAATGCTGCCTAGTTATGCTTTCTTTAATGATGATTTTGCTCACCATTTCCAAGTCTGGTAACTTCTTTCTTGGTATTTTATTAAATAGGTGTTAAGCCCTTTGAGTGTCTGACTTGTGGAGTGGCCTGGGCTGATGCACGTTCTCTAAAGCGCCATGTGAGGTCACATACTGGAGAGCGGCCTTATGTTTGTCCGGTATGCAATGAAGCTTACATAGATGCCCGTACCTTAAGGAAGCATATGACGAAGTTCCACCGGGATTATGTACCTTGTAAAATTATGCTGGAAAAAGACACACTTCAGTTTCATAATCAGGGGACACAAGTCGAACATGCCATCAGTATTTTAACGTCTGATGTGCCAGAACAAGAAACAGAGGTTTGTAGTGAAGAGATTGAAACAGTAGTAGTGACTGAAGAAACACTTGAAGCTGTTGCAGCTACTGAAGAGTGTACAACTGTTTCCACGCTTTCTGACCAAAGTATCATGCAGGTTGTCAATTATGTATTGGCACAACAACAGGGACAGAAAATAGCTGAGGTCACAGAAGCTATTCAGACTGTAGAAGTAGAGGTAGAGCATGTTTCTGATCAGGACTGAATACAAATGTTTATTAATTCACAAGATTATGCCTTGGGTAAAGCAGAATGCAACTATCAAAGTACTAACTCACTAGACTTTTACAGTAAAACAGTAATTCCAGCACCCTGTTCTGAGTTTCTTGAACGTGTAATACCAACTTCTGTAATTAAAAAGTAATGTTGAAGAGACCCACAGGATAAGCCATGGACTTGTACTAAGACTACTGCATCAGTTGTAATCACCTAGTAAAAAAAATAAAATCTAAAAATAAAGTCATTTGTGTGATAGTAGGTAGGTATGATGTAGTTTTTGTTTTCCTTTTCCAACTGTTTACTTTTATAAAGTCATTTTCTTCTATAGGGTAGTTTGGTATACCAAAGAGTTGTGTCAGTCATTGTAAAATTCATTTATATTTTTGAAGTTTATAGCAAAGCAGGATAAAAGGTGTGATCTGTAAGTTAAAACTATGAACCTGTTATTGATACAGGTGAATATTGTTATCATGACGAATATTGTGTTCATGGGAATTACTGTAAGGTGGTCAGGCTCTGACACGTTAATCTCTGCACAACTTTAAAAGTAGATGTGTAGAGCTACAATTTTCTCGTGTATTAAGGCTTCCATAAGAACTATTTCCATAATATTTACATTGTAATCAAGTACAATTCTTTGGTAGTTCAAACTGCATTAAGTTATAGGCAGTCTTGCAGATAAACTGGTTCATATTGAGTGTAAATTCCTGCCTTACGTAAATTTTGCATAACCTTTAATACTTCCAGTCTGCATGTCTTGAGACTAGTAAACATATTTGTATACTTTATAAACTGGTGAAACTATGTTTTATTTAAGAAAACTATAAACCAAGAATGAAGCAAGACATAAGTGTTGTATATAGGAAAACAAAGAGTAGTTATTTTTGAAACTTATAAGGTTTTGGCTTCCATATGGTTTTAGTGTCCTATTTTTTTGTAAAATATGCTGTCTTGAGATTTAATGAAATAAACCCTAGGTGTTTGTTTTTTAACTAAGGTTCATATCTGAGAGAAATATCAATCTGGCCCATTAGAGTAAAATACACAAGTGCACTCTAGTATTCTAATTGGCTTGTTTGTTAAGTTGCATCTAAGGAGCCCATCCTGCCAATGAAACAACTTCTATCAGCAGAATGGGGCGGCAGGGGCAGCTGCCCCTCCCAGTGTAGCTCCCATGCACCACTGAAGTGTTCTGGAGTAATAGGGGACCCTTTGGAGGTTTGGGGGGCTGGAAGGGAGAGGAAGAGAAAGTCCTGCAATGCCAGTGGGAGTCCACTCATGCAACATTAGTTTTCAGCCACTAGAAAATTATTTATGGATATAGTGTCATACATTGAAACATTCCCCATAAAGCTCTAGTCCTGTGTATTTTAGTCATGTTAAGCTTCTGTTAAATTTTTCTTTTAAAAGACCAAATTCTGTATTACTTCAGAGTCTGTGAAACAGCCTGACAGAACCAATGCTTTGAAACCCTAATTGGGAAACTGATTATTTTCTGTAAATCGTGGGTAGGTGGTATGTTCATTGCCAAGCCACATGGTAGAGTTTGTCAAAACAGATAACGTACAATTGCGTAGTGTCTGTAACCTTTGTATAATACCTTAAGTCACAGAACATTCAAAAAAACTAAATCTGTCATAGAACTCCGTATTATATTGGGTGAAATCCAGTGCAGTTTTTCTGCTGACAGAATTGCTTCTGTCAGTAGAACCAGGAGGGGGCAATTCCCCCTCCCCGGCTCAAAATCTGCTCTGCCTGCATGCCCGGAGGGATCCTGTGATGCAGATTTTCAAAGGGGGCAGTAGCGGGGAGAGGAGGGGGAGAAAATCCCATTGTGTGAGTGGATGTAGTGGAACCAGTGACTTAGCTACTGTGATTTGTTCCAGACTTTTGGTCTGTCCTACTGGTGTAAGCTCCTCAGCACCTAATGCTGAGCATTGGAAAATGTGCAGTAGCCCAGGGAGTTGGTCCAAGTATAACCATGTGGATCTGACATACCCAAAGGCTGTGAAGGTGGCAATATCTGAGCATCTCAAGTGGCTGAAGGGATGGTACTTAAGACCAGGAGATGGTGCATTTTACTCTAAACAATTAAAATGGTTGCTTCTAAATATTTTAGAATATTTGCTGTACCGAGTTTATGCTTTCACCTTTATGATGAGTAATGAAATTCCAGTTGAAATACTGATACTTGGCAACAGGTGTTAACTTTCATGGGTGCAAACTTTTCTGTCTCACTTGACTTTGTTTTTATTAAACAAAGGATAACCAGCTAAACACTGTTGTCATATTGCTATTTATGGTGAGCAGAAATGTGTAATTTGTCTACTGTTCAAACATGTTCTAGTAAAATAATCTTTGGTGTTTTCTTTTTGAAACATTGCTTTCTCTGTTGAAGGAACAAATCCCTTTTGTAATGGCGCTTTAAGCTCTGGATGTATATATGTTACAAACAAAGACCATAAAGGAGCATAATGCAAGTAATGGGAAAGGTAATGTGCTGTTGGCATTGGTCATGCTGCCTGGCCCCTCCTATAATGGCCACATATTAGCATAATCATGTGCAACAGAAAAGCCTATGAGCAAGCAGGTGCTCACATCTAGGCTTCTGCATGTCAGGACGCTGACATCCCTGGTCCACGTTACTCATGTAAAGCCTCCTTCATCCAAGCAACAGGTGAAAGGAACCCTTGTTTAATGTAAAACTCGAAAATGTGTTTGTTATAGGACTATCCGTGTAGACGATGCTTTAGAAAAGCCTTTATCCTATGTGGTCTACAATGTAGAAATAGACATAAGGGCAACAGACAGGCTTGCATTCAATATAATTGCTCTCTGAACAGAATGAGCTTCTGTTCACAGCAAGACAGCTGTGCTCACAGGAGTCCTTCCAATCACAAAGTGATTACAATTGGATGCAATGCACAGGAAGGCAAGGAAATGAAGGAAAGGGTAAAAGGAGCAAAATATGCCATTATTGCAGTAGCATATATTTAGGTTTAGTTACAAGTCAGCTGTTGAAGACTTGGAGGTTGCGCCAAAGGCTTCAAGGAAGGTGGCCTCACTGAGGTTTTGTAAGGCAGTTCCAGACATAAGGGGCAGCAAGGGAGAAAGGGCAGTTTCAGGAGAACATGGGGTCTTCAGGGTGGAGGAGCAAAGAAAGGACATGCGTGTGCTGGGATGTAAGAACAGAGAACAAGGATGGTGCAAAGTATGAGAAGCTTACACAGTATCCAGGAGTGGACAGGAATCTAGTGTAGGGATTTAAGAAGGGGTGTTAGTGGTCCCAAGGACAAGAAATGAATAACTGTGGCAGCAGAATGCTAGATCAAGATGAGACCAAGGTGAAACAATGTAAGACTATAAAGATGGCAGAAATTAAGGTGAGAGATAACGGACACAGACTGTTACAAAGACATCTGGCGTTTTTGCCAAACTGATAGATTTTTGTATTGTAAAGGAAGTGACATGATTTGGTAACAGACTGAATAATGGAGTGGGGACAGCTGAAAAAACCCAAGGTGTGTTGTCAGTAGAAAGTACATTTTATTAGCAGCAGCTGGGATGGCTTCAAAGAAAAGTTAGAGCCTCCCACTGCTGCTATCTTCATTTCTCATGAATGCCACTGGGCCATGTGTGGGGCTCGAAGACATAATTGGGAAATGAAGCTAGTGGGTGGCTGAAGGCTGACACTTTCCCTTGCAGCACAGCCAGCCACCAAGCGGGGAGGGGGGGAGAGATAAAAAAATGTCATTACTGTCTGGTAAGCTGGGGGGGGGGTCTAGGAAAGGCAGCAATGAGCCAGCAGGATGGTCAGGAAATTAGCAGAGGTCCTGGGTAGCCAGCTGGAAGCAACCTAGGGAGGATTCTGTATTTGTATATCCAAATGGATGTGGGGCATGTGTGTGTAAGAGGTAGATCCAGAGATGACAGAAAGCAAGCGTGGCTTTTGTGTGCTTGCAGTGAGAAGGGGGTCACATCTGTGTGCATGTATGTATGCATGTAGGGTACATCAGCTGCCTAGAGCAAGAGAGAAATAGCCATGCTGAATCAGAACAATGGTCCAAAGAATCTAGCATTCTTTTCACACAGTATTTTTCCCCAATAAGCTGCCTGTGAGAGGCCCACAAGTAGGACATGAGTGCAATAGCACCCTCTCATTCATGTTCTCCAGCAACTGGTATACAGAAAGAAAAAGAGGGCGTGTGTTGTCTGCCAAGAATGTGGGGAAGAATGTAGAGTGATAATGGAAGCAGATTGGTAAGGGAACCAAAGGGGAGGTGATAGATGGTGATAAGATTAGGAGAGACAGGATGGGGGATATCATGCCTCAAAACAGTCCTCCCCCAGGGGCAAATCCAGCTGCTTTGTGGACCTCTGCCAGTTGCTGGAGTAAGGTGAGGAGGGAGCTTCTAGTAGAGCTATTATATTCCAATCATTCTTCCTGGAGGTAAAAACCTCACTCCAAGCCAGACACGTTGCCAATAATAGAGAAAACAAGGGCTTTAGTCACAGGTTTAGCATCTCTGGAAAAAATCACAATACCTAGATATCCATCCTGTTGGCACAACTCCTTACTCTGTAATATGTAACTACAAAACATTCGCTCTAACTAAGAATAGCTATAGCTAACTTCCCTCCCCCAACTTCCTCTTGCTTGCTTTGGATCATCTTTTCAAAATGGCTTATGGCTGTGTGTTTTTAATCTTGTTTTGGTAATTAAAATGTTTATTCCCTTCTAAGAGGCCCTCAAGCCAGTTTACATTAGCAAAAAAATACAAATAATCGAAGGCAAAACATTAACAGATTCCCAAATGCATTTTTAATCTTCCAGATTGCAATAATGTGGGTCTGTTAGATCTCCTGGGGAAGGAATTTCATAACTGTAAAAATGCCTTGATATGTCTTACTAGTTCAGAGCCTGTTATATTTGTGCAATTGATTTGGATTTCAGCCCTTTGATTTATTTTATTTAAACCTTTTATTAGGAGAAACTGCAATGTCACAAAGTAGTGAGCAAGCTTCTGTGTTCCCCAGAACTTAATTTTTATTAACATCCAGCCAGGGGGGAAAAAGGGTGGGGGGAGATATTGGTTTGTAAGGTAGTTCATCATTCCACCCCCACTCCAGCATTGTATTTTGCTAACTATAGAGTCTGAAGAAGCATTCTAGGAAACTCAAACTTGCTCCCTATTTTGATTAAATAGCTGCCATTATTGTAATAAACACATTGCTAAGATCTAGCAAGTTGCTCCAAGACAACTACATTAAATTCTGGCTTAACTGAAAATCAGCATGTTTGAATTCTGAAAGCTGCATCAAATCACTACTGACATAGATAAAAAACAGATACTGGCGCTTCTGAATTTTAAATATTGGAGTGGGAGATGGAAGCCTGCAGAATGTATTTGGTTTTCTCATGTGCAAGTAATAATGACTGGGAGAAGTGTGCTTTGTACTTCAATTTTAATCAAAGTAAACTTAAATTATGATACTGTAATGGATCTCCTTATGAAATGGGGTGGTGGTGGTAGGAAACAGGGCACCTGCTTTTTTTAAGTAGGGGAGCTATGTCCAGCTCTTTATGGGCATTTACACAAGTCAAACTTTCTGTATGTACAGCATTTCTAGTCACTACTACAGTACACATATGGAGTGCTAGGTTTATGTGAGGTCTTTTCAGCACAATTCTTAGAAATACAGGAGCCCTGTTAATGAAGTCCACAACTCTCTGTGAGGCGCAAGTCTTTTGTTGCCCATTGGAAAATAAAATGTTAATATTCCTGTAAACATGGCAAAAAACCAACTATTTAAATAGCGGTCATCATAAGCAGTGAGTGTTTTTGTTTTTACTATTTAATAGCTCAGGGAAACAGGCTAGTCACATTTGCACTTGTGCCTCAAACCTTGACATCTCACTAGGGTGTTTGCACTTTGAGGGCATACTGACTATAGTATAATCATGTTAAGATTTATAGATAGCCCAGCAATATGCTTACTGTGAAATTCATGTTGTATACAGAGGAAGAACTTTATATATTCACATCAATTTCCAGGCTCTGTTTATATCTAACTTCTACAGCTATACTTCTATATAAACATGTTAAAGATAGTTGTAGTTCACATATGTACTCAACAGCCAGAGCTGAACTTTTTGGCAATACTGAAGTTGCAGTGTCAGTGCCAACTTCTGGAATTGTACAGCAAGTTCAAAACAACTTTCTACAGCAGCTGCCTTTTTCAAATATTTTACCAGTATTACATTATTTCTCACATTTCCCCTCCCAAGTACACTTTCTAGAAACAAGATGGCATTTCAGTATTAAGACAGATGCAGAAAACAGTAATGCAGCTTGATTACTGAAACTTCTAATTTTGCCAAAGCAAGCTCTGCTTCAACCTGCCTATGTGTAACAAATCAAAGCCAAGGTTGCTGAACTGGCAGCATGAACCCCATTTTAGATTTGGAGACAAAACAACCAGGCACAACGGAACAGGAATAAGTGGGCTCACACCATAAGATTCCTGAAAGAGGATGGTTGAGAGCCTATCCTTGTGCTATTTGATTACATGGAATAATACTTACCAGCCCTCAGCTGTTTTTGCTACTTTGCTAATTTCAATGGTTTGTTTAACTGTTGACAAGTTATATATAGAAAACAATTTTCATATTGAAAGGCAGGGTTCTCTCTTAGAACAGCTTTAACCCAACCTGGTGCCTTCCGGATGTGCTAGACTGCAACTCCCATCCATACCTTAGCTGTACTGGATAGAGTAACACTGAAAATATTTTTGACTTACGTAGTAACAGCTCTCCTCCAAGCAGATCAATTCCTCTTACAGCAGTGACTTTCAGATCATTTTCAGCAGTAGTGGTGGTGATGAATGTGTGGGCCTCCAGATGTTGCTGGACTGTAATTCCCATTAGCTCTAGGCAGCATAGACAATTGTGAGAGATCATGGGAGTTGCAATCCAACAACATCTGGAGGGCCACACATTCCCCATTCCTGGTTTTTGGGAAGCCCTATCCACAGACTCATTATGGACTCCTACATACTGAGGAGCTTCTAAAGATCAGTTCATGGAGGACAGTGGCAGACCTGTTGGGTCTCACCACCAGAAATGGAATTGCTAGTTGAAATGCATCCAAAGCTTTCCAGTGGCTGCACGCAGCAGAGGCAGGATCAGTAATGGAAGACAAGCAAATGTTCAAGATTGTTTTCTGTCACTACTAATTTCGTTTAGGAAACCTAGGGCTCTCCAGAACTCTTATTTAAAAAACAGTTCTACACTAAGAGGAAGTTCTGATAGCAAGGACCCAGACAGTGATGGTAATTTCTGCCTTTGTAGAAGTAATACTGTCATTATATGGTGATGAGTTTCCCAGTGTACTGAAAGAACAAGCAGGCTTAAGCGAAACATATGTTGTCACTGATGCTTTCTGTAATCAAGGCAAGTTCTTAGAGCGCTTCTTATATCTTATCTACCTCAAAATATTTTCAAGACACAACTGAATGCAGAGTTCATACTATGCAAACCTTGCAGTAATCCACAGCAACATTAAGAAACTCCTATCCTGCTTTCATCACCAAATAGTAAGACTATGGGTTGGATCCAGACTTACTTAGAGCAGACTCTTCAAAATCAATGGCAGTTAAGTTAGTCATGATTAACATGGGTCCCACTGATTTCAGCAGGTCTACCCAAAGTATGACTATGTCTGCATACAACCCATTATTGACTTCCTTGATAATTTTAACTGATAAGCTTTAGCCTTACAGGGAAAACGAGATGTTTGTGTGCACAAGGAAACACTGGCATAGGCAAAACTTTTTTTAAAAACAGTTTGTGTTCTCATAGTTGACTTGATAAACAAGTATACAAACAACTTCCTTTGCTTACAATACGTGAACTTCACATGGAATCTAGTTTCACTTGACAAGTTTTTATCCTTAAACAATAGCCTCAGCAACTAGAGTCTGTATCTAAAGATTATACATCAGCACAGGCAAAGCTCAATAAAAAGTTACACTTTTTCCTTCCCATGTGTGCATCTCCAGCTTAAAATGAATCCTTGAAAACACTCAAGACTCTTCCTTTCTCCTTTGAAAAATTCTTACGAATACAACTGTGAAACTTCAAAAGACTAGCAGTTTTAGGCCTGAGTCACAGGATGCATGTACCTTTTCATGGTTTTGAGAATAAGGATATTGAAAACAAACACATGTGTAAGACAATAAGCACCCAGAGTTGAAAAATCCCAGGCAACTAATTATCCAGATCATCTAAGAAGGCACTAGCTAATAGGTTGAAGGGGGTTTGTTTTTAAGCCTGTAAATGGTTCCCTGTGACATACTTTTGTTTACATAAAGGTCAGTTAAGAGTTTTGTGCCATTGGCTTCAATGATAAGGAGCCAACAAGGTGAGTCAACAGTTTTTTAAAGTCTTGAACTTTCACAAGTAGCTCAACTGCAGCTTTAGAGAAAGAAATAACTTTTACATTTCTTATGTTTATAACAGAGCCTTTAAAGAAAATATAAGTTACAGGTTTTTAACTGCAGACAAAAAATTCACATACAGATACCAAAATACAAATATGTTTGGAACTTAAACACAAAAGTCTACATGGTCAAAGCTCTAATCTGGAATATGTTCATGATTTGCAACTCAACTCTACCATGCAGCTGAAAGCTGCAGTTTTACCAGACACTATCAGCTAATTTAGACCCACAGACAGTTTCAGAAGTGTTTATCTGTTTCCACTAGACCTGTCAGTAGTGGCTGCTGATACTACCTAATCCCCAAAGTACCCAAATTGCATAAATCCTGCTGAAAAGACCTCAAGTGTGTTTATACGCTTCTAGGTACATTAGGGCTAACAGAATTCTGCTTCTGCTATAAAACACTACTACTAAAAGAAGAAATTATCTATCAACATTGTTCCAGCAATAGGAAGTGTAAAACATCCAGAGATAAAAGTGAAAAGTTATGTGTACATTCTACCAATCACTATTTAATAGCTGTATTAATGTGGGTTAAATAGTTAAGTTTAAATCTGATAGTGTCCCTTAATTAAAAATTAGGAGAAAGCTCTTCTAGCATATAAAGTAAAGTGTTAAGCCATCAAAATATGGAAGCACGTTTCTAATTTCTGCACCTCAGTAAGCATCTACTAGTTTATTTGTGTGTGGCTTCTATTCCTCTTAAGGGATTATGGAAAATATTGAAACCCAACTAAAACATGATAAAAGTATGGTCATCCTTTTGGTAATGCCTTTTTGTGTTGATAGTAACTGCATGAATCAAGTTGACAAAGATCCATTAACAAGCACTGGTCAGGACTCATGATTACAAAAACGCCAAAAATACGAATTTACCTTTGTTATGAATCTTTGTTAGACTTTTTCTAATATTTATACACACGCAAGACTCATTTCTAACAGAGATTACACAAAGTTTGAAAACAGGATTATAGAGCTAAGCTACCACAGCCAGAAGCCTAGTTTGTGAAGGTTTAAACATACTAAATGACTTTTGCATTAGTCTCATTTACAGGTTTTCTGCTGACTAGAACGCCAAATAGTCTAGCAAGACTTTATGTATAGCACTGTTCGGTTTCTATAAAAGTAGCCTTAAGGAGACAAGCAATTCACTTATTACAGAGGAGGAGCTGGAAGTTTGAGTGCAGTAGCATTTAACTTAAGCCGATTAAAGAGACAGTAACCTTTTCTCTGTCTTCATATAAGAATAGTTGTAAAAAGAAAATTCTTTAAAAAGGTACCACTTCCAATGTCTTTATTTTCCATAACCTTGTGAAATTAATTGCACGAAGCTACAAAATTAGCAAATGCTTTGAAATCTGTATACAAAACATAAATTACCTCTACTTTTAAACTCATTTTTGTGCACCACTAGAAATGTTTAAAAGTGGCACCCAAAATAGCCTTATACCACTCTTTAAAAGAGAAACCGTTCCTTTAATATCATACCCTTCCATTTCCCAGCTCCCAGATCTCAATACACAACTAGTCTTCTTGTTCACGGACATTTCCAAGGTGAGATTTTATGTTCCGTTCCCACAGCTTCTGGTTGTCAGAAAACCCATGCTTTCCTTTGTTGAAAGAATTTGGTCCTGCTGAAGTTGGAGTATCCCTGTGATAAATGAACAAAAGCAAATGGTTAACTTTGCCAGTTTCATATTCAAGTTTAGAGTCTTTAACACACACAACATACAGTCTATAACATCAGGTATCTTCAGTAGTATAGAAAAACAAAAACACACCACCACATTGGTCACGGCCAATGTTACCAGACAGATTCAAATATGCCTCTCTAGAATTACTCTCATAATGGGAAACATGTATTAAAGTAGGTCTCCTATGATACTACAAAGCAGCAATTGGTGGCAAAATTCATTAAGTTATGGAGCAATACTATGGCCATTAGACACTGTCTAGAGGGCCATAGGATTGTTTGGTTTCTCGGAACCGAGGTAGGAGCCAAGGCTCCAGTCTCGTTTCACAGAAACCATGCTGCCCTCTCCCTCCCCGCTGTAGCCAGTAGCCACGGCTCTCTCCATGAGAGGAGAGGGGGTAAAGTGGGCGGTCCTGGGGGTGGGGAGGGGACAAGACTGCAGAAGCTGCTTTACGCAGCTTCCTAGCAGGTATCCAGCTCCAGCTCCCCACCCCACCCCACCCTTCAGCCACGCCTGGATGGCAAAATTGCCCGTCTAGGCAAAAATGCAGGACAGTCGGAGCATGGCAGAGAGGATCCCCTCTGTGCTCCAACTGTCCTGCACAGGATGGTCAGTAGCCTCTGATTTAGGAGCTTGGCAACTATCCAGACAGGACTGTGGCCTTAATTATTCTAACGTAATAAAACATTGAAATTGAATACTATGTGGTGATAGGGCATATAGAAAACAGTTAAGGGTCTCACTAAAAAAATGCATCAGGAAAGAAAGGAATATTAAGAATCTCGCTGTATTTATCATACTGTTGAAGGGAAAAGGCTTCTGTTAGAAACCTTGGGAGACCGCTGCCAATCGGTGAAGACCAGCCTTCCCCAAACTGGTGCCCTCTATATGACCAGTGGGTATGCTGGCTAGGGATGATGGGAGCTGTAGTCCTACACATCTGGAGGGCACCAAATCAGGGAACACTGGTGTAGACAAGACAATACTGAGCTAGATGGACCGATGATGTGACTCAAAAGAAGGCAGCTCCCTATGATAAATTGGTAACAGACTATTCAGCATGCTAAACTCTTTTTCTAGACGAGGTTTCAAAAAGCCTCAGGTACTGGATCATTATGAACCAGCGGAATCACATCAGTTACTAAAAAACAACAGTGAAGTCGATATGAGATGAGAACGACACGGGGGGAAGGGAGGAGAGAAAAGATTTGGGTTAAATCCAATGTTAGTCCTACCTAGTGTAGACCCCTTGAAGTGAATGGGACTTAAGTTAGTCATGACTCACTTACAACCCATTCATTTCAACAGGCCTACTCTAACATTGGATTTAACTCTTTGGCTGTAGCTAAGAAAACTTTCTGCAACTATTTTTCTCATTGTTGTAGAAAGCAAAACTACAAAAGCTATTATGTTTTCTACTTTCCATATACTTCCAAACTACCACCATGTTGAACATTTTCTGCCACCTTCATTTTTCTTTTTTACATGATGAGCTACTCTACCTTCCAATGTTCTTCATGCGCATTTTAGCTTCTGGAGGCATCTCTTCAGGTTCACTCTATTTAAAAAAAGAAGTCAAGAAAATAGTCACAAATTCTAATCTGTTATAGTCAAACTGTCAATGGCCTATGAAATCGAAGCATGATGCCTCAAGAATGTAATATATTACAAGCCTTATTCAAACTAAAGTTCACAAGTAAATCTTCATACTTGCATTTTGAAGGAAGCAGGCAAATTCAGCTCTATAGCTAGAGGCATCAGTTACTGGGGGGGGGGGGAGATGTGATGTGTGTATGGGTAGTTTTTCCTGACATTCCCCTGCCCCACATGCCTTTTTTATTCTCAGGCTCCTTGAACACAAAGCTCTGTCAATGTTATTGCCAGTATCACAGTCTCCCTCATTAAAAAAAACCCTAAACAGAACCAGTCCCCCCATACACACCCCAAACACACCTAGGCTTTACATTTCTTCCATCCCCACAATCCTATTTAGATGCAGATATTCAGGCTCAGATATTCAGAACAGATGGGTACTGCTTCACACACAAAGGGAGGCAGGGATGATCAGTTTTCAGTAGAAGATTGAAAAAACAATCTCCATTAGAAAGTTTGAAAAAGATCAATGAGTAGGGATGGCGGAAAATTCCGCCACGGACTCCACTGAGGCCGGATTCTAAAGAATCCACCCCCCCCCCCAAGAGTCCGTGGCGGAACAGAAGACTTACCTCCGCCTCCGCACGGAACCCTCTTCAAGCTGCCTGATCCTTCGGCTCCAGACTGCCAGCGATACGGCCACCATGCCGTATTGCTGGCTGAAGGGGACTGACTGCGAACGCAAATGGCTGCATTTACTGTAAACTAAGGCCTTTACGGCCACAAATGGCGTCCTGGACAGCATTTGCATCCGCAGTCAGTCAAGTCCCCTTCAGCCAGCGATACGGCATGGCGGCCGTATGGCTGGAGCTTTGGAGCCGGCTGGTGGCTCCGTGGAATCACCACCGAGCCGGCCGGCGAGGATTCCAGGGAGAGGAACAGATCGCCTCCCCTCTCTCGCGGACCCCCCCAGGATTGGCAGGTAGGGGATTCATACATCCCTATCAATGAGGTTAGAAAGATACTTGAAATTCCTACAATGTGCCAGCCCCATGCACATTATAGGGTAAATGCCAAATTTCTTAAGACAGATGGACAACCAAATGCTTAGAGCCCTGAAAAGGGCATTTACACGTTTTGTACTTTAGGAAAATCCTACGCCAGTTTGGCTGTGGCGTACTAGCAGCACATTTAAAACTCCCTCTTTCCTGTACCTAGTTAAGCCAAAGAACACAATACTTCTCCGTTCTATGAGATATTACTTACATCTTCATCTTCGTTGAAGATTGCGGCTACAGAAAGCGTTTTTGGAGCTAGGGTTGGAGCAGGCTCTTTAGGTTTCTGAAATAGAACAGAGACTGCATTTTATTGAGGGAAGGAATTTAAATGCAAGGTTGTGATTTAAAGTACATTGCTCCCATATGACAGAATTTACCTTAGAAGCCTTACAATACTGCCTCTGTAATTAAAGGCCAAATATCAAAGAACCTTAAAGCTAGCTCCATGAGCCTAGAGTGGCTTTAGACATTCTTGAACAATATAGTCTCCACATATCTACTTTGGCTGCATGGAAACTGCTTTTGAAACAGGGGGGTTCAATATGGTCCAAAGGCCACCCATTGGAAAAAAAAAAAAGACATCAGATAATACAGCTGGACTAGCCCCACACAGCTTAGGAACCAGATAACTGCTGGAACATCCCCTGGAACAAGCTGCCTGAGTACTAAGATCTACACGTCAGGCTTTTCTCCCGCCACCAAGGCAGGCAAGCGGCAACTAGGAAGACAGCCTTTTCAGTGGTAATGCATCTCCTCTAGAATGTCCTCCTCAGCAAGGCCTGCGCTGTGCCAACTTTGCTATCATTTTGGTGCCTGGCAAATACCAGGCTTTTAAGAACTGGGAGCCTGGAAGATTTTAATTATTTTAAACTGCTGTGAGTTTTTATTGACTGGAGCTTTTTCCTGTATTATAGTGTGTGCGTGTGTGTGTGTGTGTGTGATTATTATTTTAAGAATAGAAAAAGAGCCATGCTCAATCTGCCCAGGGACTTATCTAATCCAGCATTTCACACCAGTTCATAACCAGATGCCTATGGGAAGCCCACAAGCAGGACAAGTGCAACAGCACTCTTCTGCTAGTGTGCCCCAGCGACTGGCCCACAAAGGCATACTGCCTTTGATTACTGGAAATAACGTATAGCCATCATGACCAGCTGCCATTAATAGCCTTAACCTTCATGAATTTGTTTAATCCCCCTTTTACTACATCTTGTGGTAGTGAATTCCATAGTTTAACTATGCACTGTGTGAAGAAATACTTCCTTTTATCTATACTGAATCTCTCCGGAAACAGCTTCATGGGATGATCCCAGGTTCTGGGATTATGAGAGAGAAAAACCTCTATTTCCTCCACACCATGCATAATGTTATACACCTCTATCATGTCTCCCCTTACTTGCCTATTTTCTAAGTTAAAACTGCCCTATGCATTATAACCTTTCCTCACAGAGTTTGCTCCAGTCCCCTGGTCATTTTAGTTGCCCCTTTCTGCACTTTTTCCAAATCTATAACATCCTTTTTTTGACCAGAACTGTACATAGTATTCCAAGTGTGGTTGCACCACAGATTTGTATAAGAGTATTATAATACTGGCAGTTTTATTTTCAATTCATTTTCTAATTGTGCCCAACATGGAATTTGCCTTTTTCACAGCAGCCATACACTGGGTCAACATTTTCACTGAGCTATCTAGCACAACCCCAAGATCTCTTTTTTAGTCAGCCACCACCACCACCAGGTTAAATCCCAACAGCATATATGTGAAGTTAGGATTTTTTTACCCCAAAGTGCATCACTTTATATTTGCTTACACTGAACTCCATGTGCCATTTTAATGCCCATTCTCCCAGTTTGAAGATATCCTTTTGGAGCTCTTCGCTGTCCCTTTTTGTTTAAACCACCGTAAATAATCTGGTGCTACCAGCAAACTTGGCCACCTTACTACTCACTCACATCCAGATTATTTATGAACCAATTAAGAAGCACCGGTTCCAATACAGATCCTTGGGGGACCCCACTGTTTACATCCCTCCATTGCAATACCTGATCAGTTCTTCCTACACTTTGCTTTCTTTGTTTAACCAGTTACCAATTCTTAACAGTACTAAGTTTGCTTAGGAGACTTTCGTGAGAGACTTTGTCAAAAACCTTTTGGAAGTCCAAGTAAACAATGTTTACCAGATCACCCCTACCCATGTTTAGAGTTCACAAAGAACTCTAAAATGTTACGGGTTTTTTAATGGGGGGTATTGTTTTTCAAGCCTCTCTGGGAAAGATGATTGGCTATTAAAAGGTGAAATATACACTTTATAATTATTATTTTTATTACTTAAGCCCCTTAAGACTAAGCTGTTCTTTGGATCCCAAACTATGAATTCCTGTACCTTTAATCAAGGCACAAGTATTAAGAATACAGTAATTGTTACTGTATGCATCTGTTACCATCATAACATGGAACTATGGTATTATTTTGCTACATGTTGGCTATTCAGTACCTATCACACTTCCATAATACTTGTCAGAATAGAAGTCATCAATTTATCAGTGTTCCAAGCAAATACCATATCCACAAATATCTTCCAGCAATTATCAGAACTTTGTGATAGTAAATTATTCCAAATATTTATGGACTAATTAATTTGAAAGGATTTTTAAGTTTTATTTATATTAACTAGCATCCCCCCTTTTAAAATAAGATGCGAACACTACAATTTTATAATTTACAATAAAACTTTCCAACAGCTTACATTTGCTCCAAGTTTGATGGATATTGTAGGTGGTTTCTTTGAAATCTGTGTGCCAATGCCAAACCCAAACTTGGACATTTTGGCAGGAGCAGGCTTTGTTGAGAAGTCTTCAGCTTCTTCATCAGCTGCCTGCTTCTCCATGCTGAGACTCGAGCTTTCCCCTCCATTACTGGAAGAAACAGTCTTAGTTTTCACAGGTTTTTCTGCCTCTTCTTCAGGTCCTGGTGAAGTCGAAACAACTTACCAAGATGAGCTATTTTTACTGAGTGGACTGATGGGAGCAGCAACCTCATAAAGCACTGTTATGCAGAGGAGACTTTTGCACTTACAGTGTCAGCGCCTCCACAACTGTTTATACAGAGTACACTGTAAGGACATAGACATATAGTAAAGGGAGCTCCAATCATTTGACTAATGCAGACAAAATCTTCAGTTAAACACAAAAATATTGAAATGAAAGTCTTGGAGGTGCATGACACCATTATAGCAACTGCAAGGGCTGTTCAGATCAAAAGAGAGTACATATTTTATACACATGCTCTTTTGGAATAATTTAAAGGTACAGTTTTAAACAGTTCCCATCTACATTCATCACTGTGCCTTATCTTAAACTATAGATTCCTCTGACACTTAAAGACCAGCAGCTTAGGGAGCAATCCTATGGCCGCTACACGGCCATAGGATATGTTGTTTTCCGGGAACCGACCTCCCACCCCCATCCTCCACACTTGCAAGAGGAGTGCAGAGCAGCCAAAAAGGGGCATGGCTGGGGGCATCCCAGGGCGGGGAGGGCGAAAATGCTGGTATGACACATCCTATGTGTTGTAACAGCAGCCTCCTTCCCCGCTCCGTGCTTCTGCGGCTACATAGCTGCAGTGGGCTGTCTAGCCAAAAATGCAGGGCAGGTGGATTGTGGAAGAAACGATCCCCTCCGTGCTTCTCCTGCTCTGCTTTGGATAGGCGGGCACCTCCGAGTTCAGAGGCGGCCGCCTATCTTGATAGGATTGCACCCTTAAACTGTTAATTTTAACATTGTTTTCTAAACCACAAATGTTTATGCCACTATAAAGTTCTTCATTTAATGTGTCACAGAACCCTTGGTCTGTTTCAACAAAAAGCAAATAGCTACAGATAAAGCTACCTAATTTGTCTTCCACTGACTTTTTTAAATCCAGAAACCATCTAAAATTATCTCCAGGTTGTTAATATAAACATAGTCTAGTTTCTCTCTATTTATGTGTTACACCTAAGGATAGAGACTGAGTAACAGCTGGATTTTAGATTTCTAAACTGGGGTGCAGGGGGCAGGGTCAACCATTGTGTTTGTTTCTTGGTTGTAAATACAACCTAAAACCATCTCTGTAACTGCTAGGGATGAATTTGAATGTCTGCAGTCTCCATCCACTTTCCATATTAAGACTGTAACCAACTGCAGATTCCATGGCTTGGACATCAGCCATTTTCCCCTCCTCAGGCTTTTTTGTGGCTTTATTTACCATCTTTGTCTGATTAAAGAGTTTTTGAGAACTCGAAACCTGGCATGGTATTTTGTGACCTTACAGTTTGCCTAATAAAGGTATTACGGTGTTATGGGTTTTTGAAATTTTCTTTAGAAGTTTTGCTTTTGAACAACACACTTTGCTTTGTGTGTGACTTCTGGAATGGTTATTTAAGACGTTCAGCTTAAAAACAGCTTGACCTTTCAAAGATATAGTACTTGCATTTATATAGCACTTTTCATGCGTTCAGAGATGGGAACATGGATTAAATATCTGGCCACCATTACAAAAGAAATAACAATACATGGTTTAGGTTTGATGTGGGGGTGGGGTAGGGAATGGAAAAACATCATGGTCCTTGACAGTTTCGTAATCATTGTGGAACTGAATACTGAGCCATCAGTAGAGAACTGTTTAGAATAAAGAGAATTAGTGCAAGCAAAAGTGAAGTCATAATGTGTGTTTATGGCAAGAGTTCTTTCTCTATCAGCCACTTCAAGAAATCACTTGAGAAAAATTAAGGTATTCATTAAGGTCTCAGGCCATAAATTAAATTTGTAAAGAACTGAATTAATGGTTATTAAGTCTCAACCAGCAGGAAAAGAAGCTTCTCAAACACCTATGACTTAAAAAGCTCATTCATTTTATTTAGTTAGTAAGCTGACTTTTATGGCTAGATAGCATCACCGATGCAATGAATATGAACCTGAGCACACTCCGGGAGAGCGGAGGACAGGAAGGCCTGGCGTGCTATGGTCCATGTGGTCACAAAGAGTCAGACACGACTTAACAACTGAACAACAAAGCTGACTTTAATTTATTTGTCTGTCTCTCCAACTATTTAAGGTACTTTACCAACCTCATACTTGCCCAATACACTCATGCACTGCACTCTCACTAGCAATCCTCTGGATAAGTGTTTGCCATTGTTGCTGAATCATAATACTTGCCTAACTACCTGTCCACAAGGGCCTTTCTTTAGAAACCACACATTCTTCACTCAAGGTTACATTAAGCACACGTACCAGCAAGTCCCATTGAATTCAGTAGGATTTACTTTTGAGTAAAAATGGCTGGGATCACAATTTGGATTTAATGCTGTAATCCTATACTCACTTATCCGGGAGTAAGTTCCACTGAATTCAATTACTTCTGATTAGACTTGCATAGGATTGCACTGTCAGAGTACCTGAAATGGACAGCAGTTAACCTCTTTCAAGAAAATAATTCAATTTATTGGAAAGCCTTAATAATCAACCTTTTAAGAAAAGCTTGAAATCTGAATTTCATACAGAAGTTCACACTTAATGATGCTTTCTTAAAACATTGTCTGCATCAATGGATGAAAACTCAGCACCACACATTGTAATAATGTTTTTATTTTCAGGATACACTGTTCCACCCAGAAAAAGGAAACCTCAAGGCAGTTAAGAATTGCAATATTCTTCCTGATTTAGCCCTACATTCCAAAGAATAGCCTAAACAGGTAGACCTAACACCTCCAGAAGGTTACTTGTAACTTGCCAAACTCATGGCCAATGGGAATTTCAAAATGGAGGGGGGGGGAATGCATCTCTTTATGTGTTGTGACTGAACCTAATGCACAGTAAGAGAGCACAAGCAGTGGATATCAGATTGTAACAGGATATAAGGAAAGAGATGGTCTCTAATTATGTTGGCCCTAAGCCATTTAGGGTCTTGCTCTCAGGAGACCACATGGGGTCTGACTTGCAGCATATTCCCAAGCACACATCTGGCCCTTTAGAAACAAAAATCCATTGACATGCTTAGTTCAGTACTAATTGAACTTTCCCTAATTGTCAAGCCAGCCCTCTCTTTCCAGAAGCCTCCTGCTTTGTTCTGCAAGAACCAAGACCCAGGAAATAAAAGATAACTCAAGAGTCAGCAGATTGTCTGTGCTCTGGGAGAGTAGTACTATCTTTGGAAGGAGTTCTTATCTTTCAGTTTTCTTTTTCCCTTGCTTTGTGGTTAAGCTACAGAGAAAGGTGTAATGTGAACTCTGATTAGTCATTTGCATTTGTGACAATACCTGCAGCAGCTTTAGGACAAGCTAGCCTGGAAATGACTTTTGTGTGGCATTTGAAGATTATGCAGCATTGCTTATAGTTACTGGGCAAGTTAAAAAGGCGCTTTTTATTATTATAGATTATAAAGCAATCCATCTGTAAGCACCTTGAAAACAATGCAGTGATTACTTGAAGCCCCTCCAGGAAATTCCTGACTTGTGTGGCGGATAACTTCCTCCTACAGAAAGTAGAGGAAGGAACTAGAGGATCGGCTATCCTTGACTTGATCCTAACCAACAGAGATGACTTAGTGGATAAAGTAGCAGTTACAGGAACTCTGGGGGAAAGCGACCATGTTGTACTTGAGTTCTTGGTTCTAAGGGAAGCAAAAGCCGAGTGTACTCAAACGCGTACCCTGGATTTTAGGAAAGCTGATTTTAATAAACTCAGAACAATGATCAGTAAGGTCCCATGGCAAGCAATGCTAGCGAGAAAAGGAGTCCAAGATGGGTGGGAACTTTTAAAAAAGGAAATTCTCAAGGCACAATCACAAACAATTCCAACAAGAAGAAAAGGTGGAAGACAACAGAAGAAGCCAATGTGGCTTCACAAAAAGCTTAGGGATGACCTGAAAACAAAAAAGGACACATATAGGAAGTGGAAAGAAGGCCAAGTAACAAAGGAAGAGTACAGGCAGGTAGCACAGAATTGCAGGGATGGCGTCAGGAAGGCTAAAGCGGAGAACGAGGTGAGGTTAGCGAGGGATGCTAAAAACAACAAAAAGGCTTTCTTCAGCTACGTGCATAGTAAAAGGCAGAGGAAAGAAATGGTTGTTCAGCTATTAAATAAGGATGGCAAAATGATAACAGAGGACAAAGAAAAGGCAGAGGTGCTCAATTCCTACTTTGGCTCAGTCTTCTCCCAAAAGAGGGTCTATGACCCCCCTGGCAAAGGCGAAGTACAGGCTGAAGGGGCAGGATTGCAGCTTGAGATCGACAGGCATATGGTCAAGGAACACCTCATTACTTTGAATGAGTTCAAATCTCCAGGGCCAGATGAACTGCATCCTAGAGTCATAAAGGAACTGGCAGAAGAGCTCTCAGAACCGCTGTCTATTCTCTTTGAGAAATCATGGAGGACCGGGGAAGTGCCAGATGACTGGAGGAGGGCTAACGTTGTCCCTATCTTCAAAAAGGGTAAAAAGGAGGAACCTGGGAACTACAGACCAGTCAGTCTGACATCAATCCCTGGGAAAATTCTGGAGCAGATCATAAAGCAATCCATCTGGAAGCACCTTGACAACAATGCAGTGATTACTCGAAGCCAACATGGATTTGTCAAAAACAAGTCCTGCCAGACAAATCTGATCTCATTTTTTGATCAAGTCACCTCCCTTGTAGACCGTGGGAATGCTGTAGACATCATATACCTCGACTTCAGCAAAGCTTTCGACAAAGTGCCCCATGATATCCTGATGAGCAAACTAGCTCGAAGTGGGCTAGATGAAACAACGATCCAGTGGATCCACAGTTGGCTACAGAATCGGACTCAAAGAGTGCTTATCAATGGGACCTTCTCAAGCTGGGGAGAGGTAACGAGTGGGGTACCGCAGGGCTCAGTCCTGGGCCCAGTGCTCTTCAATATTTTTATTAATGACTTGGAGGAGGAGGTGCAGGGAATGCTGATCAAATTTGCAGATGACACAAAATTGGGAGGGATAGCTAATACTTTGGAAGACAGAAACAAAATTCAAAGTGATCTGGATAGACTGGAGTGCTGGGCAGAAAACAACAGAATGGCATTTAATAGGGACAAATGCCAAGTTCTGCACCTAGGAAAAAGAAACCAAATGCACAGTTACAAGATGGGGGATACGTGGCTCAACCACACTACGAGCGAGAAGGATCTTGGAATTGTCGTCGATCACAAGCTGAATATGAGCCAACAATGTGATGTGGCTGCAAAAAAGGCAAATGCTATTTTGGGCTGCATTCATAGAAGCATCGCTTCCAAATCCCGGGAAGTACTAGTTCCCCTCTACTCAGCACTGGTTAGGCCTCATCTGGAGTACTGTGTCCAGTTCTGGGCACCACACTTTAAGAAGGATGCAGACAAGCTGGAGAGGGTTCAAAGGAGGGCAACAAAGATGATCAGGGGACTGGAAACAAAGCCCTATGAAGAGAGACTGAAAGAACTGGGCATGTTTAGCCTTGAGAAGAGAAGACTGAGGGGAGATATGATAGCGCTCTTCAAGTACTTGAAGGGTTGTCACAGAGAAGAAGGCCAGGATCTCTTCTTGATCATCCCAGAGTGCAGGACACGGAATAATGGGCTCAAGTTACAGGAAGCCAGATTCCGACTGAACATCAGGAAAAACTTCCTGAGTGTCAGAGCAATACGGCAATGGAACCAATTACCTGGGGAGGTGGTGGGCTCTCCCACACTGGAGGCCTTCAAGACGAGGCTGGACAGCCATTTGTCAGGGATGCTCTGACTTGGATTCCTGCATTGAGCAGGGGGTTGGACTCGATGGCCTTGTAGGCCCCTTCCAACCCTACTATTCTATGATTCTATGATTCTATGAAGCCAACATGGATTTGTCAAGAACAAATCCTGCCAGACAAATCTGGTCTCATTTTTTGATCAGGTAGCCAGCCGCCTTTGTAGACTGTGGGAATGCTGTGGACATAATATATCTCTACTTCAGCAAAGCTTTCAACCAAGTGCCCCATGATATCCTGATGACCAAACTAGCTCAAAGTGGGCTAGATGAAACAACAATCCGGTGGATCCACAGTTGGCTACAGAATCGGACTCAAAGAGTGCTTATCAATGGGATCTTCTCAAACTGGGGAGAGGTAATGAGCGGGGTACCACAGGGCTCAGTCCTGGGCCCAGTGCTCTTCAACATTTTTATTAATGACTTGGAGGAGGAGGTGCAGAGAATACTGATCAAATCTGCAGATGACACAAAATTGGATGGGATAGCTAATACCTTGGAAGACAGAAACAACATTCAAAGTGATCTTGATAGACTGGAGTGCTGGGCAGAAAACAACAGAATGAGGTTTAATAGGGATAAATGCCAAGTTCTGCACCTAGGAAAAAGAAACCAAATGCACAGTTACAAGATGGGTGATATGTGGCTCAACCACACTACAAGCAAGAAGGATCTTGGAATTGTTGTCGATCACAAGCTGAATATGAGCCAACATTGTGATGTGGCTGCAAAAAAGGCAAATGCTCTTTTGGGCTGCAGTAATAGAAGCATAGCTTCCAAATCCAGGGAAGTACTAGTTCCCCTCTACTCAGCACTGGTTAGGCCTCATCTGGAGCACTGTGTCCAGTTCTGGGCACCACACTTTAAGAAGGATGCAGACAAGCTGGAGAGGGTCCAGAGGAGGGCAACAAAGATGATCAGGGGACTGGAAACAAAGCCCTATGAGGAGAGACTGAAAGAACTAGGCATGTTTAGCCTTGAGAAGAGAAGACTGAGGGGAGATATGATAGCGCTCTTCAAGTACTTGAAAGGTTGTCACAGAGAGGAAGGCCAGGATCTTTTCTTGATCATCCCAGAATGCAGGACATGGGATAATGGGCTCAAGTTACAGGAAGCCAGATTCCGGCTGAACATGAGGAGAAACTTCCTGACTGTTAGAGCAATACGACAATGGAACCAATTCCCTAGGGAGGTAGTGGGCTCTCCCACACTGGAGGCATTCAAGATGAGGCTGGACAGCCATCTGTCAAGGATGCTCTGGCTTGGATTCCTGCATTAAGCAGGACGTTGGACTCGATGGCCTTGTACGCCCCTTCCAAGCCTACTATTCTGTGATTCTATGACTTTGCTACTGCTCAGAGACTATCATGTCCTCTTATGCTGAGCCTGAGCAATAAAAATAAATTCTGACCAAATTTCTAGCAAATCCTGGCTCAAAGTAAAGGATGTAGAAGGAAGAGAGAAGACTGTTATTGTTTACTTGCAACACCAGAGTTTTGCTGCGAAAAGGTGTTCGTTTGGCAAATAGAGGATTGGATCCTGATTTAGTCATACTCAAAGTAGACCCACTGACTTTAAAATCTTAAATTCCACTGATTTCAATGAGTTCAGCAGGTATCACTAAATCTGGATCCAAATCAGAACTTTTATTTTACCTTTGCTCAGTAACAACACGTGAAGGGAAACCAGTAAGGAAAGGCTCCTCTGCTAGTGTGACAATTAAGTTCCTTTGAAGTTATATCGAGATACAAATTATTCAAATCCCCTAATTTTTTTCCTTTTGTTTTTTCCTGTAATCCCTGAACAGCTGTTTTTAAAACACACACACACACACACACACACACACACAGACACGTGTTTTCTAAGGTCTGAGTTATCAGTGTCCATCTTTGTTGTGGTGACAAAGCAGTTGCCTCCCTCATCGATTACACTTTAAAACAGATACGCGACACTGTATAGAAGCCATGCAACTGAACTTTTTCAGCCTTTTTCTTTCCCCTTCCTTTATAGGGGGCCAAGCTCATCTCCTTTAGGAAACCTGGAATCATCTGGGTCCTTTCAAACCGCACAGTTCTAAAGTGCATAAAAGTTTATGCTACAGTGTGCAGCTATGCATCCTGAAATAAATACATCAGGATTTGACTTTAAACAATACTAAAATTCCTACAGATGCGTGCCCTGGGTAAGCCAGAGCGACCATCTACTAAAACAAGTTGAAATATACAATACTATATTGCACAGAGAAGTAAAGTCTCACTACAAAGTCAAAAAGTAGTTCTCACCATAGTATTACAAGTTCTGTGCTGGTCCCCCCACCCTAATATTGCCCATCTTTTAAATATATTTCTATTAACTAACAAAACACATCAAGAATTTGAGCCAGTCGCATTCTTCTTTAAAAAGCACAAACCTAATGAGCTTGTCCACCTCTGTACTTCTCCAGAGCTTCTACAGTAATTCAAGACTAATATTAAATTAATTGAGATTAACATCGTTGGAAATGAAACTGTACTAACGCTGGGCCAAATTGATGCTCCCGAAAAAAGAAAGCCACTATTACATCACACTAGTACAGGTCAACGTGTTTAGTGTGCAATCCTATCTATGCTTACTCAGAAGTATGCCCCACTGAATTCAATGAGACTTACTCCCAGGTAAGTGTGTAGGTATAGGGCCTTAGGCCTTGTTGCGGCCTTAGGCAGGATAACTTTAGAACCTTTCGTCCCATCAGGAGAGGGAGAAAGGTTGAGCGCTGTCTGCAACCGTACCATGTTAGAGAGAGGGCGGGAGAAATGCACTACGACGACGCCCCCGCAAGATGCATTCTGGAAAGACAGCATCAGCCAGCTAACCAAAGGGCTGTGACGAGCCTGCAGAAAGCCGCGGGTCTTCCGCCCACGGACCGAACCGTCAGAACCCGTCCGGGCGGCCAGGCCGCGGGTTCGTTTGTGAGAGAGCGCCCAGCCAGCTAGAGGCACATGAACAAGCTGAGAAAGGAGCCAGCCGTCCAAAGGGCTCTTGAGAGTGGAAAAGGATGCCTGAAGCCTTCGAAGTCCTGCCCGCCTCCGACATCCCCCCAACCCTGACCCTTCCGAGCCAAACCGGCCCCACATTCCCAACCGGAACCTCGTATGCAAGAAAAGGGGGTCGGGGGGGGGCATAACGGCGCAGCGTGTTTACCTCCGTCAAGACGCGGTCGCTTCAGTTTCACATCGCCTGCTTTGCCGTCCGCCATTTTGCCCCTCCTCCTCCTCCCCGCTACTGTATCCCGAGTATGCGCCGTGGCGCCGCTTAAGTCCTCCCACCCTAACTCCGTCCGGGAGAGGAGCGGCTAGAGAGGCTCCTCTCAGAAGTGCACGCGACGCTTTGCGGGCCTCGAGGCGTTTCGCTTCTCGGGCTACTTCCGGTTTGGAAGACGCTTCCGCTGAGTCTTTACAACGGTGGGCGGAGACGTCTGTTTTGCGCGACTATCCACTGAGTAGACATGACGTCAAAATCAGCAGCCCTCAACCCACTAATAGCTGCCAGTTTAGAAATGATTTTAAAGGTGGATTTGACTAATATCATATTCGGAGGAATACCACTTTCTGTAGAGGGCTGTAGAGTTTCTTCTGCTTGACTTTCTGATGGTATCTGGGTTTGGTAAGCAGGATGCTGGAATATGTAGACCTTGAGTCTAATCAAGCACGGCTCTTCCTACGTTAATTTAAAGCAGCAAAATCCCGAGAGATTTTGCTGCTATCACACACCCCGACCTACTTAAAAAGTCACTATAAGGGAGCAATCCTATCAGGATAGATGGCTGCCTCCAAACTCGGAGGCAACTGCCTATCCAATGCAGGGCAAGCGGAGTGCAGAGAGGATCTACTCCTCTGTGCTCGGGTTGCCCTGCATTGGCAGCTAGACAACAGATTTCAGGTGCCTAGCCCCAGGACTTTGGAGCGGGGACAGAGAGGTAGGCCGGACGACGCATAGGAAGTGCTGTACCAGCACTTCTGCACTCCCCGCCCATGGGAACGCTCCCTTTTGCCCTGCTCCACTTCTCTTCCGAGTGCGGAGCTCAGGTACAATCTGCACCACCTACGAGGCAGCGGTGGAGGGGCAGGGAGGCGGTTCACAGAAACCAAACAATCCTATGGGTGTATCGTTGTCGTCTAGTGGCCATAGGGCTGCGCCTTAATAAAATAATTTTATGGATCTCATTCTGGACAAGTAGGGGTGTTTAAAACTGGGAATTTCCCTTCAGAAAAACCAACGTGGTCATTCTCTACCTCCCACTTTCTAAGACTCTAGTGAGGGTGAATACAGATGACTATTTAACATGGTAAGTATCCATCCAATCACCTGGCAAGTAGGTAGGAAATAAGGCTATCAATGGCTACTAGTATTATAGCTATGTATTACCTCCAATATCAGAAGTTGTATGCCGTTCAATACCAGTTGATGGGGAACATGAGCTGGAAGGAGGTGGTTACATCCACGTACTGCTCTCAGCTTCCCATGGGCATCTGGTTAGCCACTGTGCAAACAGAATGCTGGAGTCTTTGGTCTGATCCAGCATGGCTCTTATGTTCTTGCCATTGTCATGATTTTTTTTAAATTGGAAAAGCAATACATACAGCCTGCTGAGATAACTATTTTATCACACACTTGCACCCCATGTCTGGCAGACCATGCAAGGACAGGAGAAAAAATACCAGAGCTAGAGAAGCTTTAACATCACCACCCCACATCTTTCAGTCTCATCTCTGCATCAAAAGCTCCACCCCCTAAGAGACAACAGTGTGATGCCAAGCAGCACACTTCCTAAAAGGGGGAGGGGGTTGATTTTGTCTGAGGTCCCTGCCAGCACAGCAATATTAAAGGAACCTGTCCCTTTGGACGTGTCATTTTGAGAGTGGAGTTATTTGTTGCTTGCTTGTATTTGAACTATTTATGTCTGTTGTAAACCTCCTTGGAGATCATTTGATAGGTAGGCTATAAATCTTTGGACTAAAAGAAGTTCAGGCAACAAAATCACCAGGTGGTTACAGGCACACCATTCTATGTTTGTTGTTCAATCGTTCAGTCGTGTCCGACTCTTTGGATTCTATGTTACCCCTTGGTAAATGGCCCTATAAATACAAAGTTCTAAATAATGACTCAAAATTCATACAATTATATCATTCAGCTTTTTCATTGTAAAGAAAAAGGCAACACAGCTGCAGTCAAACAAATCAGAATTTATTTTTCATAATACCTCCCATAATATTTATGTAATTCCTGAATAAAACTGACATATGTGCAAGTTAGCAAAAGTTTGGGGTCCATGTTGTCTGACAAATGTTTAAAGCAACCACCATTTCTTGTGTAGCACTGGGAAAATGGCCCTAGCACTGCAGCATCAGCATGCTGCTGAACTATCAGATGCTTCCCACCTATAAGCCAGTACAATGGAGGCTGTAGAAAACTACATTTTATATTGCTGGGTTGGGGCATTAAAATCTATTCTTTTCAAGCCTAAGAGCTCCAACTCTTTCTGGCCTTATCTTATAGTATCATGGGGAAAGTGTATTTATTTGGCAGCCAAAGCCAGAAAGCTTTGAATCCCTTACTAGAAATAGGGTGCTGCATTAGCACAAGTCACAACTTGGACTGTCACATTTTGATATCATTGGGTTCTTCAATGCCTAGATGTTCTTCCATCACTAAACATAGACACCAGGCCCAATCCAGCTGAATTTGTCCCACTTATTTCCGTAGGAAAGTTAGGCATGTGTTTAAATTACTTATCAGTGTGACTTTAGAGACCTAGGGAATGCTTAAGCAATGAAAAACTTGTTAAAGCTAAATTTTGATGTATATGAAAATTTGCATCAGTCATAACTGGGTGACTAAGATGCTATTAAGATGCATCTTCCCACCATTTTTTCTGCATTTTCAACCGGGAGGCATTCCCTACAAATGGCTTGCATGACTTTTCTTGGCTAACTGTTCTCTCATACTTCTTTGTTTTCTTCCATGTGTCAATCTGATGCTTTGTGGTTTCCACAAAGCCTGCATGTTTCCTTTGTGGAACAAATTGAAGGGCTTCCTTCCAGTTCCCAGTATCTTTCAGAGTTAATAAGATATGCATCATTTGATTCAGAGTCAGGTTTTTGGCACCTTCCTCCCACTGCAAGTATGAATCCAAAGGAAGTCGTGCTGTTACCAAGTTAAGCCGTTTTGCATGAGCAAGGGAGAGTCCTGTCTGTATAGACTTATCAACTAACGATCCAATAATATAGATTTTATCATGCTCAAATGCTTTCATCACATTGGGAGAATCAGCAGTTAAGTAGACAAGCTGATTTCTTGGAAAGATTTCAGCATGACTATTTCCTGTCACTGTCACAAACAACTTGTCCCATGCGTCTCCATAACATTTGATTAATTCTTTGTGATATGGGCCATCTGCTTTGAAATTACAATAATGCAAGTGAAATGGGTCTATAGCTCTACGATTGGCCCCTTCAGATTCCATGAGCTGTTTCACTGCATTCTTTATTTCTCTACCTGACATATAATTTTCATAGTCCATGTCAAAGACCAGAGGCTGACCAAAGATCATAGACTGAGCAGCTCTCCAGTTGTGCACAGCATCCTCTGACCTGGACCAAAACTTCATGAGAAATGTATTTTTTAGCTCACCATCATAATTGTCCATAGCTTTTTGCCTCTGTTCTTTCTTTGCTTCTTTTTGTTTTTCCTGCTTTTCTTTCTTAGCTTTCTTCATAGCTTCTTTTATAGCCAAGAATTTTAAGTACTTCCTTTTAGAAGTCTTAGTGGGATATTCCATCAAGATCTTTAACTCTTCTTCACTAATATTTTCTGGAACGGTTTTACCTGAAAGCCTCCACATCTCAACAAGTTCCCTAGTAGCTGCTACATGAGGGTCTTCTGCATTTTCCAGTGTTCTTTCACTGACTTCTTCACTCTCCAATGTTCTTTCTTCTTGCAATGCAGATCGCATGACTTGCTTCCAACCATCCAAATCTAGTTTTTCAGTGGCATTTGGCGAGGTATTTTTATTCCACCAAGTAGACAAAAACAATGTCCTACAAGTAATGGCCTTGCTGGACATTGTTAAAAATAAGTCCCTTTTTGTCCCAACTTGCGCAGCTAATTGGAAGACAGATCGTCTGATAACATTCAGTAGGCGCATATTAAAAATGTTCATATTTGGAAATATGGTGTCCAACAGTTATCTGCAATCAAAACAAAACAAAAAACAAAACAAAAGATAATTCAGTATTAGCAAATATAACCAAAACAGAAACTGCTCCTAATCTTAACTACCATAAAGGCCAGGAATAAAATTTATTTATTTATTTATTGCATTTATACCCTACCTTTTTTCCTCTTGCAAGGAACCCAAGGCGGCTGACATTATCCTCCTCCTCTCCATTTTATCCTCACAACAACAACCCTGTGAGGTGGGTTGGGCTGAGAGTCTGTGACTGGCCCAAAGTCACCCAGTGAGCTTCCATGGCTGAGTGGGGACTAGAACCCGGATCTCCCAGCTCCTAGTCCAACACTCTTGCCACTACACCACACAAACAAAAACAAGCGTGTATACTGCTTAAGCTATAACCTTGTAATATAGAAAGGTAGAATGGGAGAAACTGTCTAAGACAGAACGAGACCTTCAGTCGCTCAGGATTTATTTATTTAGACATTTTTACCCCATTCTTCACCCCCAAAAGGCTCCCAGAGTGGCTTACAAAGGTTAATATTGAGGATAGTATTACACAGTATTAAAGATATCTTAGAGTTGGAGAATTGAATGTCATAGGCAGTGATACATCAAGAAATAAAGGCTGAAAGTAACAGAAAAAAAGTTTGGGTGGGGTAAAGCTGAGAGATGCTTTAAAGAGAAGGCTGAGTATGTGGAAGATGCAGAAGATAATGGGAAGTCCACTGTAAGGAAGAAGCATAAGAGTGCCTTAGCTCAGCACCCCTTAGCTCCTTCTGTTGATATTTTAACACAGAGGAACCAATGTAATATCAATAATAGGAGGGACCTATTAGGAGTCCCTCCTCCACTCTCTATCCTAGGCCCCTTAGCTTACATTTGCAACTGAGTCATTGTCCAATTCCAAAGCAATGTGCAAATGTGAAGCTAACTGGGGAAGACAGGTTTTGTATTTTAAATAATGTAAGAATAAGTAAGATCAATCAGCCCCCAAATCAGAAATGTCTATGAAATATGTATACATTGTATAGAATTATTACCTTTTTTGATTAAGTATTCCTTCACTTGCTAACATTTGGGTATAATTACAACCATTTGAAGATCACAGGTTCTGGGGGGAGAAAACACCAGACATTTCTAGAAAAATTGTTTCTATGTAGTTTCAGTTAAAGTGCTCTTAGAAACATAAAGTTTGGTGATTTTGCCCAACCTAAGGATATTTACAAGAGATGGTCTCTAAACCAGGACTGGTGAGCCTATTTCAGTCTAAAGGCCAAATTTGATTTCAGAGAAGCTTCCGGGGGCCACATTCCAGTGGTAGTGGGGCTGGGGTCAAGGCCAAAATGCCAGCATATTTTAGCTTAAAGCTCTTACTGCCAGTAACTAAGCCTTAGGAGAGGCATTTCAAACTTTTAGAATGGGTGAAAACATGCACAAGCTGGGAAACCACCAAATGATTGCCAGTCAAGGGAATGGGTGTATGGCCGTCTGGGGAACACCAGAGGCCAGCCTGGCACCCCAGATGAGCCAGATTTGGCCCTCAGGCTTGAGGTTCTGCACCCCTATTCTAAACTGTGCATAAGAACATAAGAAGAACCTTGCTGGATCAGAACAAGGGTCCATCTAGTCCAGCATTCTGTTCACACAGTGGCCAACCAGCTGTTGACCTGGAAACCATAAGCAGGGCATGAGTGCAACAGCACCTTCCCACCCATGTTCCCCAGCAACTGGTGTACATAGGCTCGCTGCCTCTGGTACTGGAGGTAGCACATAACCATCAAGACTCGTAGCCACTGATAGCCTTTTTCTCCAGGAATGTGTCTAACCCCGTTTTAAAGCCATCCAAATTGGTGGTCATCTCTACATCCTATGGTGCCAAATTCCATAGTTTAATTATGCGCTGTGTAAAGAAATACTTCCTTTGATCTGTTCTGAATCTTCTACCAATCAGCTTCATGGGACGATCCCAGGTTCTAGTATTGTGAGAGGGAGAAAAATGTCTCCCTATCCACATTCTCCCCACCATGAATAATTTTGTACATCTCTACAGTTTCTCCCCTTACCCTCCTTTCTTTCAGTCTAAACAGCTGTTGTAACCTTCCCTCATAGGGGAGATGCTCCAGCCCCTTGATCATTTTAGTTGCCCTTTTCTGCACTCTTTCCAGCTGTACAACATCTTTTTTTAGGTGTGGTTACCAGAACTGTACACAGTATTCTAAGTGTGGTCACACCATAGATTTGTAAAAGTGCAGTGTGATACTGCCAGTTTTATTCCCAATTCCTTTTCAAGTTATGCCTAACATGGAATTTGCCTTCCTCCACTCTTTTTTTTTTTTTTTTTTTTTACAGCTGCCACACACTGAGCTGTCATTTCCATCAAGCTGTCCAACACAACCCCAAGATCTCTTTCTTGGTTGGTCGCCGCTAGCTCAGATCACATCAGGTTACACTTGAAGTTGGGATTTTTTACCCCAATGTGCATCATTTCACACTTGCTTACACTGAATTACATTTGCCATTTGGATGCCCATTCTCCCAGCTTGGAAAGATCCTTTTGGAGCTCTTCACAACCCCTTTTTGTTTTAAATAATTTGGTGACATCAGCAAACTTGGACACTTTACTACTCATTCTTAATTCCAGATCATTTATGAACAAGTTGAAAACTTTGGTCCCAATACAGATCCCTGTGGGACCCCACTATTTACTTCCCTCCACTGGGAGAATTTACCATTTATTCCCACTCTCTGCTTTCTGTTCTTTAACCAGTTACTGATCCATAAGAGGACCTGTCCTCTTATTCCATGACTGCTAAGTTTGCTTAGGAGTCTTTGGTGAGGGACTTTGTGAAAAGCCTTTTGGTAGTCCAAGTAGACAATGTCTACTGGATCACTCCTGTCAACATGTCTATTGACACTCTCAAAGAACTCCAAAAGGTTACTGAGACAGGACTTACCTTTGTGAAAGCCGTGCTGATTCTTTTTCAGCAGGGCTTCTTCTATATGCTTACTAATTTTATCTTTAATAATGCTTTCAACCAATTTATCCAGAATAGACATTAAGCTAACCACCCTATAATTTCCTGGATCCATCCTGGATACATGTTTAAAAATTGGTGTTATATTGGCCATCTTCCAGTCCTCTGGTACAGACCCTGATCTTAGGGACATGTTGCATATTTTGGTTGAAGATCAGCATTTTCATATTTGAGTTCTTTCAGAACTCTAGAATGGATACCACATGGGCCCAGTGTTTTGTCTGTATTCATCAATAAGGTTAAGAAATTATTCTTTTGTCACCACTATTTGCCTCAGTTCCTCAGACTCTCTTCCTGAAAAAATCAGGATCTGTCTTATATCTTCTGCAGTGAAAACCGATGAGAAGAATTCACTCAGCTTCTCTGCAATCTTCTTGACCTCCTTTTGTTCCACTGTCATCCAATGGTCCAACTGCCAACTGCTAGTTGGTTTCCTGCTTCTGATATATTTAAAGAATTCTTTATTGTTGGGTTTGATATTGTTAGCGATATGCAGAAAGTGCCCATCATATTTAACTCTTACAAAGAATGGGAGGCTTAAGTTAATTCTTTTAAGGAAAAGCTTTCAGGTCAGCCTTCTCACACACACACCCTGCCAATATTTTCCTTTATGAGGATGCTTTCCTTTTCTCATCCACTCTATTGGGGAAGAGGAAGGGCCACAGCTCAGTGGTACAGAACATATTTTGCAAACAGAGGGTCCCAGGTTCAATCTTCAGCATCTCCAGACAGGGTTGGGAAAACCTCTGTCTGAAACCATGGACAGCTGCTACCAGTCAGTATACACAATACTAAGCTAGATGGGCCAATAGGGGCTCACAGAATTAGCAGTCCAACAGATTCCTGTTCCCCATCAGATGTCTAGCAGAACCCTTAGTGCCACAGCATTTCCTGCACAGAGCAAAGTCAATTCTTTGCCTCCTGTCATCTCCAGTTCCAGCACAGTTTGACCAAACTACAGACTTAGCTTACTTCCCTTGTTCTCATCCCAGACTCATTTAGCACTTTCGTTAGTGCAGCCTTCCCCAACCTGATGCCTTCCAGGTGAGTTGGACTACAACTCCTATCACCTCCAGCCAGCAAGACCAATTGCTATACCAGCTGGGGTAATGTAGTCTACCACACTTGGAGGCCATCAGGTTGGGGATGGCTGCCTTAGTGTGTATGTGGGATGGGGGTGATAAGACACCTTCCGTTCACTGGTCTAGAGATGACAGTTTGACCAACCAGTTTGACCTTTTCTCGTAGTGTCTTTTCACAACCACAGACTCACAGGATTGGGGGGGATCCTTAGCAGATAATTCAGACTAACCCCCTAACTTACAACAATACAACTGGTAGTTCTAAAAAAGCTTACACCATAATACATTTGTTATTCTTGAGGATGCCACAAAACTCATTGCGCTTTTTAGTGAAGAATTTTGCTGCCTCATAAAACAGATAACCCCTTTCCGGGAGACCTAGGTTCGTAATTTAACTTTTAAAAACACGAATCCCCTTCTTACAATTGCTCTCGTTCCGCGCGCTCCTCGGCCTCCACACTTGCCCGGTCCGTCCCTAATCCTCTTTCCGCCGGAAATGGGTAAACTCTCTCTCACAGATACGACTCTGCTCATTGGTTCCGCGACCTGTGGCAGTTTTACAACAAACCGTAAATGAGTGGAACGAGCTTAGCGATAGTTGCCACTGATTGGCGAAGTCGCTAGCCAATCACGAAGCGCTACGGCCCAACGAAGCTAGCCGACAGATTCGTCTCGCGAAAGTAGTGCGCGCGCATGCGTTCTGCCGTGAGCTCGCGGGGGCTCCAGGAGGGAGAACGGCCGCTGTCTTTGTTGTCAGTCGCGATGAGCTTCCTGCTGCCCAAACTGTCCAGCAAAAAGGAGGTGGATGAGGCGATCAAGAGCGTGGCAGAGAAAGTCCTGGTCCTTTGCTTTGGCAGAGATGAGGATCTTGTCTGCATGCAGCTGGATGATATTGTGAGCAAAGGTTTTGATTCTTGCAATCGCATCTTTTCACTTTATTAGGATTTGGTTACCGGTGCCAACAAGATTGGGCACTTACCCGCTATTCTATCACAACAGCTGCCTTAGCTCAAAGAAAAAGTATGTTTATAAAACGTTATCTATGTACGTGGTGCTTCACGAAGTACAGGTTTGATAGGTGCCTAACCCAAGAGACTTACAACCTAAACATTTGTTGTTCAGTCGTGTCCGACTCTTCGTGACCCCATGGACCATAGCACGCCAGGCCTTCCTGTCCTGCGCTCTCTCCTGGAGCATGCTCAAGTCCATATTCATTGCATCGGTGATGCTGTCTAGCCATCTCATCCTCTGCCCTCCCCTTCTTTTGCCTTCAATCTTTCCCAGCATCAGGGTCTTTTCCAGGGAGTTTTCTCTTCGCCTTAGGTGGCCAAAATATTTGAACTTCAGCTTCAGTATTAGGGAAATAACAGAGGGAGGGATGGGTAAGTGGAACGGGGAAATATGCAATTACTTCGGTTACATACTTTAGTCTCCGTCCACACTTTTACATTTAATAGATGTGATACAAAAGGAAAAAGCACAAACCAAGCAAATTATGGCACTAAATCTTCATAGTTAAATAACATTTCATGGCCAGGTGGAATAGCTATTGAGACAGTTCTTGGAAATATTTTTTAAAAAGTAAAACAAGGAAATGAAAAATTCTTTGTCTCAGAAGATCCTAGGCCACACATAATATGCATGCTTATGCCTCTCTTAAAGAAATAGCCCTACTCCATAATTAAGGCTCCTATGTGTCCTTACCTGGGGGTTGTCTCATTGAACTCAATGGGGCTTACTTCTGATATATTAGTGTATGTGCCTAAACAGAAAGTAATGGCTTAAATGCATTAGCATTGTTAATCTTGAATTCCAGAAGAGGAGCAGTGTCGGTCAGAAGGCTACACACCTGTACACGCTTATTTAGGAGTAAATCCCACTTAACTCAGCAGGACTTATTCCCAAGTATAATGCACAGGATTATGCTGCAAGTCAGTTAAAATAAATGGGAATAATTTCTAAATAAACATGCATAAGCTTGGGATAGAAGTATGCTGTGTGGGGGCGAAAAAGGCACATGCCACTACATCAAAATAGCATCCTAGGAGACGCAAGTCAGGTTGGGCCACATAAAAGTGTTGCATATGTCTTTAATATTTTGTATTTATTTGAAACATTTCTATCCTGCCTTTCTGTCTCAGAAACACTCAAGGCAGATAGCAGTACAATTTTTAAAATGTAATACAAACATTAAAGTATTAACAAAAGCAACAGATAACCTACACCCCGCCCCCACCCTGGAGGATAAAAACTCATAGGCCAGCTAGACAGAAGGCTGAAACAGGAAGGTTTTCACTTGGCATTAGAAAGCTCTCTCATTAAAGAGAGGGGAACAGATGGATCTCCCAGGGCAAGGAATTCCATAGTGCTACAGTGGATAAGGCTGTCCCCCACATTCCCATCAGCCATGCATCTGATGGTAGCAGGTTATGGCATGTGCAGCCTGCCCTGATGACCCGATTGTATGGTAGGAGGTGGTCCTTTAGTTATCTTGGTCCTAACCAAGGCCACAATCACTCCCAACCTTGCAACTGTTTTTGGCAACACAAAGTTGTGCTGGCATTAGCCCCCTGTAGGGATTAACCTGTGAAGCCATAAGCTATGCCGTGCAGGGCCACCCAAGACGGACAGGTCATGGCAGAGAGTTCTGACAAAATGTGGTCCACTGGAGAAGGAAATGGCAACCCACTCCAGTATTCTTGCCAAGAAAACCCCATGGAACGTATCACAAGGCTAAAAGATATGACGCCGGAAGATGAGCCCCTCAGGTCGGAAGGTGTCCAATATGCTACTGGGGAAGAGCAGAGGGTATTTCCAAGTAGCGCCAGAAAGAGTGAAGCGGCTGGGCCAAAGCCGAAAGGACACTCAGCTGTGGATGTGTCTGGTGGTGAAAAGAAAATCCGATGCTGTAAAGAACAATATTGTTTAGGAACCTGGAATGTCAGATCAATGAATCAAGGTAAGATGGAGGTGGTCAAACATGAGATGACAAGATTGAACATCGACATCTTGGGAATCAGCGAACTAAAATGGACAGGCATGGGCGAATTTAATTCAGGTGACCATCATATCTACTATTGTGAGCAAGAATCCCTTAGAAGAAATGGAGTAGCACTCATAGTCAACAAAAGGGTGGGAAAAGCAGTACTGGGGTACAATCTTAAAAATGATAGAATGATCTCAGTACGAAACCAAGGCAAACCATTCAACATCACAGTAATTCAAGTCTATGCCCCAACCACTGAGGCCGAAGAAGCTGAGGTTGATCGGTTCTATGAAGACCTACAACACCTTCTAGAACTAACACCAAAAAAAGATGTCCTCTTCATCATAGGGGATTGGAATGCTAAAGTAGGAAGTCAAGAAATCACCGGGATAACAGGCAGGCATGGCCTTGGTGTACAAAATGAAGCAGGACAAAAGCTAATAGAGTTTTGCCAAGAGAACATGCTGATCATAGGAAACACTCTTTTCCAACAGCACAAGAGGTGACTCTACACATGGACATCACCAGATGGTCAATATCGAAATCAGATTGATTATGTCCTTTGCAGTCAAAGATGGAGAAGCTCCATACAGTCAGTAAAAACAAGACCTGGAGCTGACTGTGGCTCAGATCATGAGCTGCTTCTTGCAAAATTTCGGCTTAAATTGAAGAACGTCGGGAAAACCACTAAACAGTTCAGGTATGACCTAAATCATATCCCTGATGAATATACAGTGGAGGTGAGGAATAGATTTCAGGGATTAGACCTGATAGACAGAGTGCCTGAAGAACTATGGACGGAGGTCCGTAACATTGTTCAGGAGGCAGCAACGAAATCCATCCCAAAGAAAAAGAAATGCAAGAAAGCAAAGTGGCTGTCTGATGAGGCTTTACAAGTAGCTCACGAAAGAAGGGAAGCGAAAAGCAAGGGAGAAAGGGGAAGATATACCCAACTGAATGCAGAGTTCCAGAGAATAGCAAGGAGAGACAAGAAGGCCTTCTTAAATGAACAATGCAAAGAAATTGAGGAAAACAACAGAATGGGAAAGACTAGAGATCTCTTCAAGAAAAT
Organism: Heloderma suspectum; assembly: GCF_057233095.1. NCBI lineage: Eukaryota > Metazoa > Chordata > Lepidosauria > Squamata > Helodermatidae > Heloderma > Heloderma suspectum. The sequence continues at coordinate 51,555,125 of NC_139460.1, read as the reverse complement.
TGGAGATCTCAAGGGAACGTTTTGTGCAAAGACGGGCATGATAAAGGACAAAGAAGGCAGGGACCTAACAGAAGCAGATGAGATTAAGAAGAGGTGGCAAGAATACACAGAAGAACTATACAGGAAAGATCTGAATGTCCCTGATAGCCATGATAGTGCGGTCACTGAACTTGAGCCGGACATCCTCGAGAGTGAAGTCAAGTGGGCCTTAGGAAGCATTAGTAACAACAAAGCTAGCGGAGATGACAGTATTCCAGCCGAGCTATTTAAAATCCTAAAAGATGATGCTGTTAAAGTGCTGCATTCAATATGCCAACAAATCTGGAACACTCAACAGTGGCCACAAGACTGGAAAAGGTCAGTTTACATTCCAATTCCAAAGAAGGGCAACGCCAAACAGCGTTCAAACTACCGCACAATTGCGCTCATTTCACATGCCAGCAAGGTGATGCTCAAAATCCTACAAGCTAGGCTTCAGCAGTATGCGAACCGAGAACTACCGGAAGTACAAGCTGGGTTTAGAAGAGGCAGAGGAACTAGAGATCAAATCGCCAACATTCGCTGCATCATGGAGAAAGCAAGAGAATTCCAGAAAAACGTCTATTTCTGCTTCATTGACTACGCTAAAGCCTTTGATTGTGTGGATCACAACAAACTGTGGCAAATTCTTAAAGTGATGGGAGTACCAGACCACCTTACCTGTCTCCTGAGAAACCTGTACGAGGGTCAAGAAGCAACAGTAAGAACCAGACATGGAACAACCGATTGGTTCAAAATTGGGAAAGGAGTACGACAAGGCTGCATATTGTCACCCTGCTTATTTAACTTATATGCAGAGTACATCATGAGAAATGCCGGGTTGGATGAATCAGAGGTCGGAATTAAGATTGCTGGGAGAATTATCAACAACCTCCGATATGCAGACGATACCACCCTAATGGCAGAAAGCGAAGAGGATCTAAAGAGCCTCTTGTTGAGGGTGAAAGAGGAGAGTGCAAAAGCTGGTTTGAAACTCAACATTAAAAAAACTTAAGATCATGGCATCTGGCCCCATCACTTCCTGGCATATAGAAGGGGAAGAAATGGAAGCAGTGACAGATTTTACTTTCTTGGGCTCCAAGATCACCGCAGACAGTGACTGTAGCCATGAAATTAAAAGACGCTTGCTCCTTGGGAGGAAAGCTATGGCCAACCTAGACAGCATAGTAACTAGCGGAGACATCACCTTGCCGACAAAGGTCCGTCTAATCAAAGCTATGGTTTTCCCAGTAGTAATGTATGGCTGTGACAGCTGGACTATAAGGAAGGCTGAGCGCCGAAGAATTGATGCTTTCGAACTGTGGTGCTGGAGAAGACTCTTACGAGTCCCCTGGACTGCAAGGAGGTCAAATCAGTCCATCCTAAAGGAAATCAACCCTGAGTGCTCATTGGAAGGACAGATAATGAAGCTGAAGCTCCAATATTTTGGCCACCTAATGCGAAGAGAAAACTCCCTGGAAAAGACCCTGATGCTGGGAAAGACTGAAGGCAAAAGGAGAAGGGGACGGCAGAGGATGAGATGGCTAGATAGCATCACGGATGCAATGAATATGAACTTGAGCACGCTCCGGGAGAGAGCGCAGGACAGGAAGGCCTGGCGTACTATGGTCCATGGGGTCACGAAGAGTCGGACACGACTGAACGACTGAACAACAACAAAGGGATTAACCATTCCTTCATGTCATCCCCACCCCCCAAACATTGAATGAATAGTGGCTTCAGTTATTACCCTATTCTCAACAGTATTTTAACTTGCCCCAATTGTTCAACAATGTGTTTCTCACCCTCTTACATCAGATACCACCTAACAACCTCTGCTTCTCCACAGCTTGCGAAAACATCTCATGATTTAAGTAAAATGGCTGCAGTTTACTTGGTGGATGTAAACAAGGTGCCAGTGTACACCCGGTATTTTGACATCAGTTATATTCCGTCAACAGTCTTCTTTTTCAATGGTCAGCACATGAAAGTGGATTATGGGTAAGTCAGTTTGCACATAACCCATGTATGGGTTACCCTGCTTGGCAGGAGCTTTGTTAATCTGTGGTGCTGTCTTATATTTATGATGCTGACAAGTTGCCTCACTGCACAGCAAGTCAAAGAAATATGTTCAAGTGCATGTATATACTGAGTTTTCCCATCCCTCTGCATTTGCAAAGCATTACAGTAGGAAGGATTTGTACCATGCTCTGACTTAAGCATAAATCACTCCATCATCATGATTTTCAGCATGGGAGTGACATAGTTACAGAATTCAATAGTATACATAATTCATGTAAGATTTCTTCAGATCTCGGAATGCAAAGAAACTAAGCTTACAGTCCTAAGAATGCTCTCTCAGAATAAGTCCCGTTGCAAACCATGGAACTTATTGCCAAATAGGTTTGGGAGTAGTGCATTAGCTGTTCTTAAGATGGTCTTGGTTTACCATTAAAATACTTCAAATATGTAGCAAGTGTTGCAGTTTACTTCACACTTGTGAAACTTACCTTGGCCATGCAACAGTATTTCTTTACTCTAGAGGCATGATTAAAATAATACTAATATCACTTTTCTTCATACTAGAATATCAATATCACCGTCATTCCAGAAATAATTCAAGCTCTAAACTGACTGAATAAAAAGAATTTCAGAAGAACAGCAATATTAGTCTGTTCCCACAAAAATGATAGTGTCATCGAGTATATAGATAGATGATCATTCTAGAAGTTGGCATGATTGGAAAATTTTAGTATAATGAGATATGTGTCTGAGGTCTTTTCATTTAGAAAAATGACTCAGGGAGGACATGATAGAGACATAGGTTGCAATCCTATGGAGATAGGCGGCCGCCTCCAAACTCAGAGGTGGCTGCCTATCCAATGCAGGGCAGGAGAAGCACAGAGGAGATTGTTCCCTCTGTACTTCTCCTGCCCTGCATTTGCGGTTAGACAGCTGATTTTGGCTGTCTAGCTGAGGGAAGGCAGAGTAGGGTGTGTCATACCAGCACTTCTGCCTTCCCCACCCCGGAACACCCTGTTTTGGCCGCTCTGCACTCTTCTTCCAAGAGCGGAGCATGGGGCTGTTCCGTGCTGCCTGCAAGGCAGCACGGAAGGGGAAGGTCGGTTCTCCAGGAACCAACCTCGGAGCGCGGGCTCCAAGGTCGGTTCCCAGAAACCCACATATCCTATGGTCACCTAGCCGCTGACCAGCAGCCATAGGATTACTCCCTTATACAATTATGCATGGTGTGGAGAAAGTAAATGAAGAAACAGTCTTCTCCCTCTCATAACGCTAGAATTTGGGGGCACTCAATGAAAGTGATTGGCAGTAGATTCAGGACAGGCCAAAGAAAGAACTTCACACTACACATAATTATGGAACTCTCTGCCACAAGCTGCAATGATGGCCACTGGCTTAGATGACTTCAAAGGGGGATTAGACCAAATTCTTGGAGAATAAGTCTATCAACATGGCTACTGGCCATGATAGCTAAATAGACCCTCCAAGTTCAGAGGCAGTATGGTGTTGAAGCTATTGGCTTCATTGTCTTGCTTGTGGGCATCCTGGAAGCATCAGTCTGGGAAACAGAATGCTGGATTAAATAGACCCTTGACTTGATCCAACAAGGTTGTGTGTGTTCTGGCACTTTAAAAGGCTAACAGATTTGTGATATCAGTTTTTTTAGGGTTCAGACTTTGAATTATCACTATTTCAAAATTTTAATGTCTACATTTTTATTCCAACTTTTGTTTACTTTGTACCATTTTTCTTTCCTAATTAGATCTCCAGATCATACCAAGTTTGTGGGAAGTTTCAAAACAAAGCAAGACTTTATAGATTTGATTGAAGTGATTTATCGTGGAGCAATGCGTGGAAAACTCATTGTACGTAGTCCAATTGACCCCCAAAATATTCCCAAGTATGACCTTCTCTACCAAGACATTTAAATGCCTTATCTGGAGTAGAGTAAAAACTGGAATGTGAACATCCCAAGACTGATTTATTCCAACTCTTTTTTCCAAATGTTTATCACATTTAAAACTAGAAGAAATTGAGTTTGACTTCATCCTCAGGATCATATCGGTCGCCGTCAGAAGAGACAGACATTCTTTCATTATTTCCTTCTTTAAATCAAGCTATGTACATAAAAAAGTTGGTGAGTCATTTTTCTTACTTGCTTAGGTTACAGCTTATTTACACCCAAGTTGTTAGTCAAGGAAACTGCTGTAGAGTGAGCAAGCCCTGGTTCTAAATAAATGCCTTTGGGCTGTATATCAATACAGCTATAGAAATCATATCCTATTGAAGCAATCTGAGGAAGAGGTCACATTATTATATCTTTAGAAAAGCTAAAATTAAACTGGTTCTATCTTCAGATCAATGGAATTGTCATTGTTTTAAATCCCAATCATCCCCCCAAGAGCACTGCAAAGCCATTATAATGAATGATACCTGAGATCCATGGAGGCCTTCATGAATTATGGTCTTCTGCCCCCACTGACTTGCACAAAAGTTCCCCTGGTCTTGAAAAAGGACAACTATTGTTGAGCAATTTCTTAATGCATTCTCACTCATAAAAACAAAACTATGACGTTCATATCTGGCATTACTTCCCAGCAGCTAAATGAACACAATTTTGAACACTAATCTTCAGGAATACAAGACATTCTTGGTTTTACAAGTTAAATTGGGAAGTTGTCTTCTCAATGATAGCAGTAGCAACTTATTATTTATGCTACAGAACTCTTTTTAATAGATTGACCACAAAAATAGTTTGAGAATTGTTTGATACTTGGTGTCAAATTCAACTGTATTGGGTCAAACTACAATGCTGGAATGAGGATACTGAATGCATTTCAAACCACATTTTAACCTATTTTTGCTATATACCAAGCTGGCCATTCATAATTCATTTACATATTCAAGATTGTTTTTTTACTGATGGTTCAGATTTAACATTTTTTTCAAAGAAAAGGATATTGCCATAAACAAAAAATTTTATTTTTGTAAAACATTGTAAGGAATAGAGTTTCTAAATTTCAACATTCGCCCAAAGTTTGTTTTCAGAAATTGAAATAAGACATAAACAGTTGTAATTCAAAACTACTTTTCAAAACATCAAAAGTAAAAATAAATGCTCCATATCTGGATAAAATATGTCTCAAGGGTGAGCGTAGGCATCTAAAGCAGTATACAACTTTTACTGATAGAAGAGAGATATCAATTACACATATACTTTTAACTTTTCATTTTTTTGCTCCTTGTCACAATAGGTGAACGAATGAAACATTCTTTCATACCAGTTTTCAGTGCATTCTTAAGATACCTGAAAACGGATTGTAGACTAGAGGAAGGGGCCAGGCTGTATTTTTCTGTTCCTGTAGAGACAGTAGGGCAATCAACTTTCACAAGACAGCCTATTGACTTATCTAAAGGTTTACGATTTGATACCCACTCTCGGCAGTGCTTCCATATCCATGCCTGCACCTGTGAATTGCCTTGTGTCTGGTGCATTGTGTGGTGTGTGGAGTCAATAAGTGCAACAGCATACACTTTATTCATCACTTCCAAAGTTCTCTGCATGAGCAAGTTGACAAAAACCAATCCTCCATGGCCATGGGCAATGAAAGCCACATTTCTAGCTATGGTCTTTGAAATGAAGTGGTCCCAAACATAGGTTGTATGCTCTTCAGGACTACTGCTATTTTCCTTTGGGACTGCCCAGGGTAGAGGACAATTGGAGTCTTCTTTCTCAGATATGCTTAAATATTCTGGTTCTAGCTTCAGATCAATGGAATTGTCATTTGGATTTAAAACAATCACCCCCCAAGAGTACTGCAGAGCCATTATAATGAATGGTACTTGAGATCCATGTTGGAGGCCTTCATGAATTATGGTCTTCTGCCCCCACTGACCTGCACGAAAGGTCCCCTGGTCTTGAAGAAGGACAACTATAGTTGAGCAATTTGTTAATGCATTCTCGCTCATGAAAAAGAAACTATGAAGTTCATTGTCTGGAGCACCTGCTGGGATGTAAATCTTTTCCAGTTTGCAAGCCTTTTCCAGGAGCTCATAAACATACCGAGTAATTAAGTGTCCAAGAACTTCATAACGTTTGTGATTACCATCATATGACTTTTGGTAATTAAAAGTAAAAGGTTCATTGGTATCTATGTGCCTAAGCTCACCATTTTTGTTAAAGTCATATTTGAGTTTTTCTGGACACTCTGAACCATTTATTAGTTTTCTGAAGCTCAGATCTTCATTCATTCGTAACCACTGAAAATACAATAGATAGGCAGATCATGTCAAATCTTCTTAAGCATATATTTGAGTTCTTATTACAACACTATTTCTTCTACGTCCCGCCCTGAGAAGCGTAGGCATGGTCCAACCAAAGTTAGTGATTTATTTCCCATTGATTTCAATGGGAAGGAATTAAGCAAGCACTTAACTCTTCCATTGAAATCAATCCTACTTAAAAGTGCCTAGCTTTCCTGGCTCATGTCCTATATTTGTTACATTTCTGCCCCACGCTTCCTCAAAGTAGCTCATAGTGGCATGTAGATTATAGGTGCTTTTCAAATGGCCAGGCTCAAACCTACTAAGCTTCAGATACTACACTACACCAGACACTTTCAGACTATTCCCTGGATTGTGTAATTATAGCCACCAGTGTTCCTTAGTAGTAGTAAGCAGAACAATTAGATCAGTTAAATAGGGGTTATATCTGTAGGGTAGCTGTGCTTGACTATGTATCCAGCAAAAGATATGTTAAGACAATTTTTTTAGCAGTTATGTCTTAGCAGTAGAGATACAGTTTGTATTCTTGTACACAAGATGACCACAGGAAGTTATGTTAGTTTGGTCAGTGTGAAATAAAGGCTAGGTGCTATAATAGGATAGTTACTGGCATGACTAAAAATAAGGCCATGTCTGAATATACCTGACTGGTGCCATGATAATTTGCATTGCTCATCAATAAACTGTATCCAGTTGTTTGTTGTTATCTCCTGTAGTGAGACAGCAGATTGTTGCTCTTTCTCAGGATGCTTGCTGTAGTTTATTTGGTGTCATCCACATAAGCCTCTCTCCCCTTTTTTATATCAATGCGTTCATCAGAAGGAGCAGGCCAGGAAGGTAACAATGAACTGTCTACAGGCAGCAACGTCATTGTCCCAGTTGTAGGATTTCTGTTCATATGCATCACTTTATTAACATTTTCAGTGCATTTAACCCATCTACATACATTCCTGGATATTTTAGTTCAGGTAACACAGGCCTGAAACATGCTAAATTTAACACCAACACACCGTGGAGAACTAGTGTAGATAAAATATAAGTTGTCGAGTTTCTCCCTACTTATTTTTCCACCTAAGGAACATATGTTTGCTTAAGGATGAAAACAATTTTTGAGTAACAGCTGGGTTATTTCCCAAAACAGGGGATCAACCATTGTTTCATTTGTTTCTTCTTCCCAGCAACCTTTGGGAGGGTCCCAGGTGCAACCTGAAACCATCTCTGTACCTACTAGAGCCTTTGAATGTCTGCAGCCTCCTCCCACTGTCCATCGTAAGACTGTAACCAAATGCAGACTCCAGGGCCTGAACATTAGCTGCTTTCCCCCACCACCATCCCTTCTTTTCTTTTTTTTTTTGCTTTGTTTATCATCTTGCCTGATGAAGAGTTTTGGAGAAATTGATGCTTGCACAGTATTTTCTGACCTCTGAGTTGGCCAAATAAAGTGATACGGATTGCAGGAAAGGGGACGGGTAATTGGAATGATTTCTTCATAATATACTTATAATTACTTTATAACCCACAAAAAAGCCATTGCTATTTAGGGTGCAGTCCTATGGGGATGGTCGTGAGCCTCTGAACTTGGAAGCTTATGGCCATGCAATGCAGACCAGGAGGTGTGGCAAAGGCAGTCTTCACTTCCGCGCTCCTGCTGGACTACATTTCAGCTAGACAGGCTTTTTGGCCCATCTAGCTGAGGAGTCAGGGCAGGGGAGGGAAGGAGGCTGGAGGATTCCTTGTAAGCCAGCCTCCCCAGTCCCATCTCTGCCCATGGGAATACCCTCTTTACCTTCTTCTGAGGTCACTGACGAGGTTCTCGCTGCACTGGGTGTGTGCGGGAGGGGAGCTCAGATTCCTCGGTATAAGATTGGAGCACTGACTCTGATTTCTCAGATCCAGAAATCCCAACTATCCTATAGCCCCCCAGATGCTGTCTAGGGGCCACAGGATTGCTCTCTTAACCTGAGAAGTGTCATCCTACTCCAAGAAAGGAGAGTGTAATTAGCATAAGCTTTAATGCAGAACATACTTACATTCATGTTGCTTGAGAGTAATGGCTTCTTAGATATTTCAGTATATTCTGCTTTGGAAATCTGTCTGAACAGATTGAACCATTATGGTGACTTGTAGATCAACATCTCTATCCTTTCCTAATAAAGGTATATATATGGTGCCAACTCTAAAGATCAGAAGCCATTTACACATAGCCTATAATCTAAGAGTGCTTACAGACAAGGCTTTTATCATGCAATCACCCTGCCTTACTCATGGAATTTTACAGGAGTCCAGTCAGCATTTATTATATTTCATTAGTAACCCTCCCATGTTCTCCCACCACTTTTTTTTTCTTCCCATAGAAAATCTGAAAAGGAGAAAAATGGAAAGGCTGCACAGTGTCTTTTGACTGATAGTGCTAAGAGCCATCCACATGGAACCACCCCAAGACTCCTAGCTACAAATATTCAGATCTTTACTACATGTTCATAGCGAGGGGGTGGGTAGGGGGGAGATAGATAAAATTTGAGGACCACTTTAGTATGTTGTTATAGTAAGGCTTTGCATTTCATGACATTTTTTTTAACCCTATAACCACCATACTGGAAAACTCTTAAATAACTCCCAAGTTAACTGATGTATTTGTCCTACCTGGCTGAAACACATATACAAATGCACCTTTATAATCTACACAGCTGGAAGCATGTGCTCCTATTCATATATGTTTTTAATGTGTTACGAATGTAGCACATTTTATGGATACTCCTTAAGAACATGATGTATCAAACAACCCTTGATAGGTGCTATATACCCACTATGTGCATCTAAACACACCTAGAAGCAATTTCTATTTTCAACAGAAGTTACTTTCAAGAAGGCATGTGTAAGAATTATTTATTTATTTTTATTTATTTATTTCATTTATATCCTGCCTTTTTTCCTCCAAGGAACTCAAGGCAGCATACATAATCCTCCTCCTCCTTCCATTTTATCCTCACAACAATAACCCTGTGAGGTAGGTTGGGCTGAGAGTCTGTGACTGGCCCAAAGTCACCCAATGGGCTTCCATGGCTGAGTGGGGACTAGAACCCGGATCTCCCGACTCCCAGTCCAGTACTCTAGCCACTACACCACACTGGCTAAGAATGCACCTTATTTATATTTGTTAAAGTTATACATTAATTAGAGTATTTGTATATAGGCAGGATATAAATTGAATAAAAAACAAAACATAGGAGGGTGAACAGAGGCAGTGAAGCAAAAGCTAGTGGCATGTCACAAAGGACTTGCAAGGGTAGCAGAATCACTGCCGGAAAAAGTGTCTAGATTTAAGGATAACTACCTTAGCCTGTCTTCTTACCACATCAACTGAAAAGCGAGCCTATGGATTTAATAAACATTTATAGGATCAAGCTGTTAGTTGGAAGTAAGTTCTACTGCAGTAAGTGCATGTAAAATTTAAGTTCTTGTGGAGGGGAGCAGTAGGTCTTAATTTCAAGTCTGGAATTTGTATAATCTGGAAGTCCTCACCACCCAATCCCAGATATATGTGGTGGTAGGGGGAGGCAGTGTAGGTACTCAGGGCTGAAGACTCTCCCCACCCCCAATAGGAACTAAGAGTTGATGGGCAGAGAATGTCTAGAATTTGAGAACCAATTTGGAGCCAATTCATTCCTTCTCTCCCACCCCCCTCCCACAGCAAGGAATGGGACTTGAGATGTGCGACTCAAAAAAACAAAGCCAGGAGATAGTTGGTGTTTCCAGACAAGACTTTTATCATGCAATTACCCTGTGTCATTCACAGAATTTTACTGGGAAGGAGGAGGAGTGAGCAGACTGTGTCTTCCTCTTGTAACCCTCCTGTGTTTTCCTACTTCTGTAATTATTCTTTCCACAAAAAAGTCTGTTAAGAGGAAAAGCTGAAATAGCTGCATGATTTTGCTGGTAAGCTAGGAGCCTGAAAACATCCAGTGAGACAGAATGAGCTGGGCACTGTAGGCATCTAGGAGTGCTGGGGTTCCTCTCTGAGGAAATGATGCGGGGCACTTGATTTGCTCTTCGTTGGAGTGTTATGCCAATTGCCCCCAACTATGCTGTACTTATCTATTTCTAAATAAGCCCCAATATTACAAAAACGCAGTACGTCTCCAGTGCTGTGTGCTTCCAAAGGAAACCAAACCAGGGTAAGACACAACCTCTCTAGAACTACTTACTGCTAGATAAGTGGGAAGCCATAACAAGGGCGAGCAACCATTTTCTTTGCTCCTCTAGCCTTTACACCTTTCTCAACCTAGGAGGGCCCTTTAAGGTTGCAGCCCTGTACTCACTCACTTGGGAGTTACTGAAGAGCCAGTGTGGTGTAGTGGCAAGAGTGTTGGACTGGGAGCTGGGAGATCCGGGTTCTAGTCCCCACTCAGCCATGGAAGCTCACTGGGTGACTTTGGGCCAGTCACACACTCTCAGCCCAACCTACCTCACAGGGTTGTTGTTGTGAGGCTAAAATGGAGAGGAGGAGGATCATGTAAGCTGCCTTGGGTGCCTTGCAAGAGGAAAAAAGGCAGGATATAAATGCAATAATAAAGAAAGAAAGAAAGAAAGAAAGAAAGAAAGAAAGAAAGACGGGATCTATTTCCAAGTCAACATGCATAAGATTATATTATATGCCTACCAAGCATCTCATCTACCCTATTTTACAAACGGCACACTGCCACACCCAGTAACATCTTTCTGTCTCATTCTCCACGGGTTTTTTCTTTCTTTTTTCTTGCTGAATATCCAGCTTGAAGAAGCCGTTCCGCTGAACCCGAAACCTCGCCCAGCATTCTGTGCCTTTTTTAGTTGGCTTGGCATTTCTCTCTTTCGTGGACGAACGCAGCTAACTACCTGCAATGTTAAGTTCTTGCCCGTTAGCCTTCAAGACAGGCCGGGGCAACTCTTAAGGCCTACTGGTATGCCCCAGAAAGGAGGGGGCGTGCGGAGGGCTCTTAAGGACCGGCGAGGGGAGGGACACCCAAGAGGCCCGTGTCGCTGCTATGGAAACGGAAGTCTGGGCCCGCGAGGGGGCCTCCTGGGGCCTCCAACGGCGCTGCTTTGCCAGGCCCGGAGAAGCAACGCAACAGCGCCCGACGCCTCGCGACCGGTTTCCCTCGGAGATAAGACGAGGCGAGGGGCGGCGCCTACGCCGGAAGCCGCGGAGCGCTGCCGCGCAGGGCGACGAGCTACCGGCTCCGCTCCGGATAAACAAAGGCGGGCGCAGCGCAGCCGGAGGAGTGCCGTGGCCTTCTCTGGCCAGGTGAGAGGGGAAAGGGAGGTGTCGCGGGAAGGGGGCCCGGTCGCAGTCAGACCTGCCTTGGCGCCTTGTTTTCTCTTTCCCGCGGAGCCGCTCCCTTCTCGGAGGGATGGTGTTCCTGGCTGGGGCTGGGAGTGTTATGAGGCTGCGGGGGTTTAAACGCAACTACGGTGCTTGCCCCCTTAAGTGGCGACTGGATACGATTGGTGGGCTAATTTGTGCCGTCGTTTGTCAGGTAGCGACGAGGGAGATTGACAGTGGGATCCAGTCAGTGGAGGCTGGTGGCTCCGATTTCGGTGGGGCTAGATATCCTTTCTGGGTTTCAGTCAGAAGCAGCCAGAACTTTAAAGGGTCCTGAACCTAGTTTGGGGATAGGATTCAGCACCTTGGGTAGCTCCCTTAGAGTTCTGGCTGGCTCTGACTGAAAGCTAGAATGGATCCACAGCCCCACCGAAACCGTAGCCACCAGCCTCCACTGGGTCCAGATCCTCAGTAGTAAATCACATTTTGTCCAATGGGGCTTACTCTCTTTACTTAACCTGCTTTGGATTCAAGCTGCTACATGTTTTACTCTGAAGGAAATCCTGCAGCGTTATAGAGGGGCTTGCTTCCAATAAATAGGGAGGCAACAGGGCTGTAGCTGGAAGAAGACATTCCCGGCTTCGTTTGATTTATATGGCCCCATGAATGCCTTGATGCCTCTGACTCAAAATCTTACTCACTCAATGGTTTTGTTCTTTTAATTGGGGTTAAATAATCTCACTGACTGGCATTCGTATCTTCCAAACGAAGGGAGCCCATGTTGCAGCAAAGATGACAAAAAAGGCTTTTGGCACCTTAAAAACTAATTTTTATTATGCCATCAGCTTTTGTGGGCAAGGACCCATTTCAGTAGATGCATGTGTTATTCCCAGTTTGTACATTAACATGAGGGCAGAGAAATGGCCCAAGGACCATGAAATGCAAGTAGCACAGCCTCGATGTTTCTCTGCAAAGTTCAAGTGCATACAAGATCATCACAGTGACCAGTCTCAGGCTCTTGTAATTCCTTATTTCTTAAGCACATAAAAAATCCCAAAGGCAGCTGTGTTGATCCATAAGGGGAAAAATCCCAAATTCACAGTTTGCAGTACTTCTATTAGGACTAATCCAATTCCACAGAATTGTGCAAGCTTTCAAGTTCTCCAGAACTCTTCATCCTGCTTTTTGTTCTAGAGAACTTGACACAATTTTGTGGAATTTTGGTCCCAGAGCAGTTTACAAATAATCTGTAAAAGAAGACAATTACTGCCTGCAGGCTTACAATCTAAAAAGACTTGACACACAAGGAAAAAGGAATAGGGAGGGAAGAGGGGGAAAATTAAGTCTGGTGGAATGGCTTTGCTTTCCCTCCTTTCATCTCCCACAATACAGCCTGCCGGAATGTCTACTGGCAGTGACAGTTGAGGGAGGAGAAGCCTTTGTGAAGGTGATCTTCCGCAGGGCTGGTGGAATACTCCTTCCCTATCTTCTCTCTCATGTGACTTTAGTTAAAGAAAGAGAAACTGAAAGCCCAGAATGTTCAAGCTGATATTTAGGCTAGACAGAGCCATTTTCATGAGATGAAAAACTAAAAAGGAATGCTCATGCCTGATTGGTAAGTAACTTTATCTTTATGAGACTGTAAGTGTAGGTTTAGCATGTTTACAAGTGTATTATTTATTTAAAGTAGTTTATCATGGTTCTCAGCAAAAAAAAGTATCCAAGAGCATCTTACAATCAATCATTAAAAAAAGATAGCCGCTGTCCACAGGCTTACAAACTAAAAAGACATGACACACAAGGAAAAGGTGATTGAGATGGAAGAGGAAAATATTAAGTAGACTGTCAGCAGATTATATATGGGGCTAAGATATGGGGTTCTCTGAGAGATGTTCATTAGAGTCTTTACAGAATGAATTCTTAAGAGCATTGCTAAGTCTCCCACCAGGCACACCTGCCAGTTAGTTATATACGGGCAGAAGTCGGAGTAATGCCAATGATATACTCAATTTGAGGTACTGTGTACTTCTACTTCCTCAAAATGGAATGCACAGCTAGCGAACTAATAACTCATTGCGTAGCAGAGCAGAGAAGCTCCACTCTTAAAAATAATTGGTTAATAAGATGTGAAGCAAGTCTGAAGAAATTTGGGCTGGACTCTAAAGTGGTAGCACCTAGTGATATACAGAACAGCTGCGAATCTATTAAAAAACAGATGCAGGCATATTAGGTTGGATGTTGAAGTAATTAGGGTATCCAGATTTTCCACTTGTTACCCCTCCCTAAAAACTTACCATGGGGAAGAGGAATACCTGTCTGAGATCACGTTTCCCTTTCTTCACAAGACCTTTGTAGCCTTGCGCTTCCAGACAATGAAAACTAATTTTAGGGAAGGAAGATACAAGAACATCCCCAGGGAACAATGTTTCTGTATTTGTGGTAGTCATGTGGTTGAGGATACAGTACACTACGGTCTACATTGCAAGTTATATAAAATTCCAAGAGATAAATATTTAATGAGATGTTCAGCACCTGTAGCTAACCTTAATGATATGGATAAAACTAAATATTTTTTGTCAAATACATCCATGTTTGTCATGCTTAACACAGCTAGATTTGCGGTAAAAGCAGCCCAACTTAGAATAGCCCAAAAGGATAAACATTTTTCTTAAGAAAAGTGGCCTCTGCAATCACATTCTTGTAAGGCACTGAGTATTGAATTTTAATGTGGTGATATAATTTTTATTGTTAATACCCTGTATTGTATTGATAGCTGTCTGTTGTTGGCCTCTTTGGCTATAATCTGTACTTGGTTGCCTAATAAATAAATGATGATGAGTAAACTGTCAGCAAGACTGGTAGAATGGCCATGCTTCCCCTCTCATCTCTGGTGGGGGGAAGGCCCTGCAGGCTTGTCTACCTGGCGGCTGGGGCACTTTCTTTTGCCAGCAGGGCAGTCAGGGCTAGGAGGAGGAGAAAGACAAGGAAGAGGAGCCACCACCACTGCAGCAGGTGCTGCTGCGGTACAGGGTCAGGCCTGGGCCCTTTTGAGCCTCTGGGCCCTTGGAGGCTGCCTGCCCATGCTTGGCCTGGCCCTGATAGTTCCTCTGCCTGCTCCTGCCTTCCTTGCTCCTTCTTTCCTACATGGCAGTTGATGTCAGTTAGCCCTTTGGGGTTTGGGGGGAATCCAACTGGCGCAGACCTTGGTGTAGGGTTGTGATTAGATGTAATTGTAACTATTTTTTTTTTAAATGAGAGAAATGTAGAATGTTACTGATGATTTTAATAGGGAGAGAATGAGAGAGGTTGGTGTAAAGCCGCACAACAGCAAAACAAGGAGGCTCTGGATCCACTGTGGATATAGTCAGTCTTAATGTTAAATATATAAGAAAGCTAGGAAGCCTAACAACAGAGTATTCAAAATATATTTAAGCTAAACGTTTTGGCTTCTGCCCTCATCAGTAGCTGTGCTGTTAAATGGATATCAGGAGTGGCAGTTTGGAATGCCTGGAGATGAAAGTTCCTTAGGAAAAAAACAGAGGAATGATTGGTGTAATGCTTATGAATTATCCTCCAGATTAAGGCCATTGGGGCTTCTTAGTCTATAGATCCAGAAACTTTCCCTTTTGTCAAGCATGTCATCTTTTTTTTGTTCTATTTAAAATATGCATTATTATTATTGTTGTTGTTGTTAATCTTGATTTTTATCCGCCGTAGTGATGATTGGTCCTGGATGCTTGGTTAAAGCTGTATATCATTAGCATATTGATGACACCCAAGTCTCAATCTCTGGGTGATCTCTCCCAGCTCCTATTTATAGATGTTAAACAGCATCTGTAGATGTTAAACAGATGTCAAACAGCATCTTGCCAAACAACAGAATAACTGCTTCTGATCAGTTAATCTCCTTACAGTAGCAGAGGGACCTAGTAAGTGTCTCTTCCTTGTGCTTTGGCAACCTTATTATCAGCAGTTACCTTGGAAGTATATACCAGTTTGGGGGGAAAGCAATCATCAGAGAAGCCTTTTTATTCACAAGGGGTGTGTGTACCTTTAACATCTGGGAAATATGAACTGTCTCCTATCAGTACTGTGAACCCTAATTAGCTACTTTTGGAAATGCTTATAGCATGATGCAAAATACTGTTATTTTCTATCTGTCTTATACAGCAGCAAACATGGAAGGATGTGGGGAAAAAATACCTTCAGGTCAACTGAATGTAAGTTTGTCCTTAATCTACATCCATTATTTTGGCAATTTGGCTCATAATATTCTGCAGCTCTCCTAAAACATAGTCACTTTGGATGGAACAACATACACATGTAAATATAAATTACACAACAGTTTTAGAAACAAATGTATGACTAATTGCAAAGACTGAATTATAGTATGAGGAAGGCCATTATGTTTGACATGTTTGGCAGATTAAAATTTTATATCTAATGAAGATTGATTTGATTTATAATTGTTGTACTGGTATTATTTAAAGTCTTTAAATGTAAATGTCATAATTTTCATAGGTTCTACACCCTAACTTTTTCTCCTTTTATACTTTAATGTTTGGAATTAAGTATTGTTTCCCTTTTTCTTTTGTGAAACACATGTGAATTTGATGTCTTGTTTCAGTATCGAATACCAAAGAAGGTATCAAACACACAGTCAGAAGATGTCCATGTTCAGTCCCCATTGTCAAGACTTGCAGATGCCCACCAGTGGGAACGTCCATTCCAAGGGGTAAATAGAAGCTATTTCTTCTTGACATTTGCGAAGAACTATGTTTGGGTATTCAAATTTTGAAAAGTAAATATTCTATAGTTGTTTAAAAGGTACAGTTATTCAGCTTTATGAATGCAAGTAATTCAGGACACTTTAAAAAGATGAAGAAGGAAGAAACTGAGCACTTAATCTGCAGTTTTCATCTGTTCATTTTGGTTGCAGTTCCCTGTGGAAGTGAAACTGAGTTTGGAACTTGACTGGATGTTTGCTAATCAGAATGAAAGTGATCTTTGGGTAGAGGGACTCAAAAGAATTCAATTGGTGGACAGATTGCTACCTAATAGGGTTTAGACTTGCTGGGACACGTAGCCTCTGCAGGGGTGAGGGACCGATTAAATTGGTCTACCCTTCAAGACTGATGGATCATGAAAGATTCATGAATGCTCCCAGGCACTAGAGCCGGCAATCCTGTCGAAACCCTGGTTGATCTGTGGAATGGGGAGATGATCCGTGCAGTTGACGTCGTTGCTTCTGCTGGGACCCAGAGCATGGACTCCTTGGTTTTCCAAGGAGCTCAGAGCAACAGAGTGTCTTGGCTGATGATAAGACCAGTGGTGGAGAAAAGCACGAGCCAAATTCAACTAAACACAGGTCAGAGGCCATTTGGGAGCCTACTCCATGGAAGTGAGGGCAGCAAATAAATCTTCCTGCCCCCATCGCATCAGCACAGTATCGTCCAGCAATCTGCCAGCTTTATATTTTTATATATAACTTTCCATTTCCTTAAATGGAGTTTTAGTAGATACAGTTGGATCAGACTGAATTACTTGATATCAGAGGGGGATAAGATAGGTAGCAGCAACCTCCTAAGAAACTGAACATATGTACGTCATTAATGTTCTTAAGCAAAAAGTTCCAAGTCCATTTGTACTGCAGAAACAAGAAAATTTGCTTTTTCTTTAGTAGAGATGGCAGAGGAATTTGTTTGGTTCACATTTGATATTTGCACTTTTTCAAATTTTGTAAAGCAGTTCTTCAATCAACATATGTGTACAAAAATGCATATAAGGAGGAAATGCACACAAAAATGTGTATTACTGAAAATAACCAACAAAAATTCATACTACGGAAAATAGCTTGCAAAGAATGCATCTATTAGGCCAAATCTCATAGAAAGACCCCTCTATTAGGATAAATGCGCATGAAAATGCGTACAACTTTTTGTGTGGACTTTAAAAAAAACTAATTTGCAAACTGATGCAGAAACAGGAAGAGCCAAACTTAAGACTGAGAAAGTGAGGGACAGAGAAACTTACAGATTTGTCCATCGCTATTCTTCAGTTAAGAAAGAAACATTTTCTTTCATCATGAGGTGGGGGATTATATTTGGTTATACTGGAATGTGTTATCATTTCAGTAAACTAAATGATATGGGGTTTTTTCTTCTGTCTGTATATAGCTTGCCCTTTTTTTACAATTTTGAGGAATGCATTCTTCACTTTTGCATTTTGTATTGTTAATTTTTTTTATTCAAACTTCCCACCCACCCATTTCAGTGGACGTCAGTACCAAGAAATAAAACGTTTTACCAAAATTGGAAGAGAAAAAGACGCTTGGAGAAATGTTGCATCGATGATGAAGGGTCAGAATTTGGGTAAGCGGAGGATGCTTCAGAAATCAAGGCTATAATGCAATATTTTATTTATTTATTTATTGTTTATTTTATTTAAAACATTTCTATCCTGCCCTATATCATTAAGATCTCAGGGCGGTGTACAGAAAAAATCAATTTAAACCGTATAAAACAATAAATAATTTAAACACCTAAAAACATATTAAACAATTAAATAAGCTAATACCAGTTAAAATCTAAAACAATAAAACAGTTAAAACAATGTGCTAGGGAATGCATTTAGCCCTCAAAGACTTTGGTAAAAAGCCATATTTTTACTTGGTGCCGATCAGTGTCTGCACCAATCTGGCCTCCAAGGAGAGGGCATTCCACAACCGGGGTGCCACAGCAGAGAAGGCCCTCTCCCACATCCCACCATAATGTATGTCTCGTACTGGTGGGATGCAGAGGAAGGCCCCTCCAACAGATCTCAGTTCTCAGGCAGGCATATATAGGGAGAGGCGCTCCCTCAAATATCGAGGTCCCAAGCTGCTTAGGATTTTAAATGTATTTTAGGAACTGCAGGCCTATTAATCAATCAAAACACTTTTGTATTTTATTTATTTTATTTTATTTATTTCATTTCTATACCGCCCAATAGCCGAAGCTCTCTGGGCGGTTCACAAAAACTAAAACCAAACAACACACAATAAAACAATTTAAAATATATAGAACATTAAAACCACAATATAACAATACAACCACAATAAAACCTAGCAGCAGTACAGGAGTTTAAAATACAGATTTAAAACAGCAAAGATAAAAATTTAGAAAGCTAAAATGCCTGGGAAAATAAAAAGGTCTTCACCTGGCGCCGAAAGGAGTACAATGTAGGCGCCAGGCGAACCTCACTAGGGAGCTCATTCCAGAGCCGGGGTGCCACAACAGAAAAAGCCCTCCTCCTAGTAGCCACCCGCCTCACTTCCTTTGGCAGGGGCTCACGGAGAAGGGCCTCTGATGATGACCTTAAGGTCCGGGCAGGCACATATGGGAGGAGGCGATCCTTCAGGTAACCTGGCCCCAAGCCGTTAAGGGCTTTGAATGTTAACACCAGCACTTTGAATCGGGCCCGGAAATGGACTGGCAGCCAGTGCAGCTGGAAAAGTACTGGCGTAATATGAGCTCGCAGGCCAGTATTGTTCAGAAAGGTGCTCATCATTAATTAGGCAGTAGATTGTAACTTAAATATTCATTCATTCATTCGCTGTTTATATTCGCTGCAATAACAAAGTTCTCTGGGCTGCTTACAATAACAATAAAACAATAAAAACAACTATAAACTTGTATTTTTATTACAAGTTCTAATAACTTCTGCAGATGGCAAATGCCATCTTAGATGGATTCCCGTTTTCTCTTACACAGGAGAGAATGTCCTTTCTAAGGTGCCTGCTGTGACATGTGTGCATCATCTGAAAAGAAAGTATGCATTTTTCCTCAGAATTAATTGCTTTTACTCATATGCAGTTTATGTACATTTACTGTGCAATCCTGTATTTCCATTGGGAGTTCGATGGGACTTACTGCCAGGTAAGTGTATGTAGGAGTGCAGCCTGAATCAATTAATCAACGTGCAGTGCAATCCTGTACATGTCTACTTAGTAGTAAGCCCCACTGAGTTCAAAAGGACTTACTTGCTGGTAAGTCTGTATAAGAGTGGAGCCTAAAATTCATATTATTAATCAAGTGACTGCCCCCTATGAAGCCACGGTGTTATGCAAAGACCAATTTTTAGAGTTTTTAGATTTCTGACCTTACCAATCCCATGGTAGGTTACAACAATATTAAAAACAAGCAACAAAACCAGCCAAATACAATACAGTGTATTAAAATTAAATTTTGTCTATAAGAGTTTAATCTCCTAGCCCGTTTGGACTTGGATGTCAGTCCAAAGAAGTAAGTCTTGCAATGCTTCTAGAAAATTATTGGGTCAGACTTTGATGTACCTCCACAAGAAGAGAGTTCCACAATGGTGGGTCATTGAATAATCCACTGAGAATGCTCCTCTGTTTGCTCTTGAGGCAAGAGATGATCTCTAACATAATGTATGTACTTTAGATTAGCCTCATGGGATACTGTTGAACTGTACTATAGTAATCTAATGTTGCTATAAATTCATAGTCAAATGACTTCTACCATTGTGTTTCTAATAATTCATGCAGTTTTGTATGTTACAAATTTTGAAATACTCATTGCACATTCAAAACCTCCATCTTAAGCATATTTACAGGTGAGCTTCCACATATACATAATGCCAGGTTGTTTGGTATTGATTAAACAGGCCCTTAATCATTCATATGTCAGTAAAACGCTTATTCATTATACAACCCAAGCAGAGTTTGATACTTGACAGTAAACTATATTGGGTAGAAGCAGATGGCTGATCCTGTCATATGGTGAAGATTTATTCCTGATGTTTTCCTTATTAGCAATGTATTGTTATGAAAATATTTATTTTCTGTGCTGTAAAATCAGTTTGGTGTTAGTCCACCTCAGAGGAACAATTGTTGTTAGTTAATTCTAGGTAACCTCCTTGCATTCCATCGGTTCTAGTTAGTTTGTAGTGCTGGGTGGTGAGGCAGTTTGCTAGGGGAAACTACCACTGGCGAATGCATAGCAATAGAAGGAGGAGGGGAATTATGCTCTTATATTTCAGTGCTGTATAGCAGCAGAGGTAGGGAGTGCTACAGTCAGCGCCATGCAAGTATGTGGTTATTGAGTTAGATAGTCGTGCCAGCATAGGTGCAATCTGTTGACATCCAGAGGGGCAACTATCCACTCAGCAACTCTGCACTTGTACTGTGCTGGCTGCAGCACCCCTATCTCCACCACTGCCTCCTGGCTCCAAAAGGTAAGGGTGGGACTTCCCCTCCCCCATCTATCACTACACAGTGGCTGCTGGCACTTTTACCAAGCGCACCGCCCACATGTCACTACTGTGTTACTGGAAGCTATTTCTTTGGTGGACCATAATGCCTCTGTTGTCCATCTGTCTGTCTCCCTCCCTCTCCCTCCCTGTGGAATATCCTAAAATCCTGTGTACACCAGTTGCTGGGGAACACAGGTGGGAGGGTGTTGTCGTACTCATGTCCTGCTTGTGGGTTTCCCATGTGTGAACAGAATGCTGGACTAGATGGACCCTTGGTCTGACCCAGCATGGCTCTTCTTATGTTCTTAACATTCACGTTAACTCTCTAATGATGGAATCTTATGCATGTTTAGACATGGCTGGCTGGAGAATGCTGGGAGTTGTAGGACATTTTTCTATCCAAACATGCATAGGATTGCACTCTAAAAAGAGACAGCTGGGGTGGTTCACTTCAAGTGTAATGCCAGCATAACACCATATTCTGTGGTGTTGCACTGGTCTAGCAATGGTATGCCCCACGTTATGCATTTATGGGATGGTACCATGGGCCTTATGATCAGTTGTGGTTCATTTAGATTTTGTTCTTGGTATATCTTGGGGATTTGGTGTACATTATGGTATGGCTCAGTTTGCACAACATGATAAACATGGTTTAGCACTATATGCACAAACTGGAATGAGCCCAAGCAAGATTCAGGCTTGTTCACTCTCCTCCTGCATGGACGAAAAAGATTTTGGCAACATTTAGTTTCGGTTTCCCCTAAACTTGGTTAATCACTGCATATAAACCAGAGATTGCAGTTTATAACAAGCTCTATTATAACAAGCGAGCTTCAGAACCTATGAAAAACCTAAGAGCTATGCTGGATCAGACCAAGGGTCCAGCTAGTCTAGCATTCTTTCACACAGTGGTGAGCCAGCTGCCTAAGGGAAACCCACAAGCAGGATATGGGTGTAACACCATCCTCCTGCCCATGTTCCCCAGCAACTGGTGTACAAAGGCATACTGCCTCTGATACTGGAGGTAGCATATAGCCATCAGGACCAGTAGCCATTGATAGCCTTATCCTCCATGGAAGTTGGCTGGTTTAGAAACTCACCAGATTTTTTAATAAACCACACACTCTGCTTCATGCACAATGATAAACTGAGTTGAGGAGAAATGGAAACTAAACATGGGAGGAGAGGTGAGGGGGAGAGTGCATGACCTGAAGTCTCACTCATTCTACTTATTTACTTAAAATATTTCTTGAGCGCCTTTCAGGGCAGAAACCCTCCCAAGGCGGCTTACAGCAGTAAATTCTAGCTCATGCAGGTAGTGCTTAAATTGTGGTTCAGCATTGCATGTGAGTGCAGCCAATATATTTGTTTATTTTATCCATGCAGCAACTCTACAGGGCAGAGAAGATTAGCATTAATGCTATTCTTACTTAAATAATTTCTTTAGGTTGATATATAAAAGATTAGAACTGGCTAGTGAAATGCCATCATGAAAACAGACAAGTGATGATAGAAAGAGGAAGTGTATTTAACAGGCACCCATGGGGATGTGTTGTGTGTCTCCTTGGATTTTGTTTCTTGGTTAAAGCTAGTGTGATGGAATCTTAGACTTCAATGGGTATGATAAAAGAGAGAGGATGTTTGGAACTGGTAATTCTTTATGTAGATTATAGGTATAACTATATGCACCAACAAATGTGTCTTTATAAGTATAGGAATTTCATTAGGTTCTATCTGTCCTATTTGCATTATTTTCATTTTACTTTCATGTTAGGTTTAAAGCAGTATAACCTAATTACATCATTCCAGTTTGCTTCTGTTGCCAACAGTTGTAGAGAAACACATCAGTGAAGTGAACCTGTATCTGCTTCACTGTATCCATTTAAATTCACTTTCTTTGTGAAGTAATTTTTAGAAGATGAGAATGACAACAGTGACATTCTGTAAGAGACGGAACTGGGGGGTTTTCATGTGTGTAGCACTGATTTTAAAAAATCTTGAGAAGCAAGTGAATTTCTAGGACGCAAAGCTTACTTTGTATGCTTGCTTTGCATTCCTATTTAGATAGGAAGCCTATCTAAATAGACACCTAGTTTTATCACGTGTAGCCTGTGACAGTGTTCTGTCTGCAGATTTGAAGCTGGTGGAGCCATCTCTTATATCTAAATTTTCTGGGACTTTGTTTAGATAATGTGATTGTGATAAAGGCATGATTACCACTAGGAAAACCTCATTGTGTTTCTATGTAGTCTTCATATCTCTTCATGGGTTTGAAGGCTTGTAGCTGGCTAGGATGATTATCTCTGAGTTACTGCTTTAAAGTTGCTAAAGAAACACCAGTTCAACATTGCTGTAGACTCCCACTGACTATTTGAGGGTCTCAGAAAGGACCTGAAAGTAAGACTGCCACAGTCTTTTGGCATCCCAGAATGGGCTGAGCTGAACCTAGAAGAAGAAACTATGGCTGTGGTTATAGAGGCACTTCTGGCTAAGATTTTGGATTTGCTGGTTCCATTTGAGAAAAGCTAGTTCCCTTCTAGGTCTAAGTCCTGATTTCTCTGGCTTCCTCAGGATCATTCTACGACTTTCTGTATCAGCTCTTGCACGTTCCTACATTGCTATTCATAATCTTTCAGTGAAGACATCCAATGGACTTTGGTCAGTTGTGAAGACTGTAACACAATGGTTACATACCATGCTGCAGGCATCTCTAAAGCAAGCCTTGGTAAACTTTTCAGGCATGATTCACTAGCACCATTATGGACTGAAGTGGCCAAGCTCTCAGTGTATATAGTAAAAAAAAAAGCTGTTTCAAGCAAGAATATGTAGAAATATTAGGTATAGAAAGAACCTGAACTTCCATCTGTACACTAAGGTACAGTACATGTTCTTGGCTGAGGTCATCTAAAATGAAAATATTGGAATTATTACAGGAAACTTCATTGAATTCATGTATCTTATTTAGACATCATTATTTATCATCGTTATTATTATATGTATGGCAGGCAACCCAAAGTTATCTTGACGAATGTCCTGAAGACGGAAATAGGAAGAAAGTACATAAAGACACAGCTTATAACTGATGCTAATTTATCTCATGGTGTCAAGTTGCAGTCAGATCAACAAACCTCATCGTCTAGTGACACTGTAGAGATATGGCAAATATTAAGTCCTCTTCACCAAAGCCTTTTTATATCTAAAAGGTATGTTCTGTTAAGTCTGACTGTCTCAGACATAATACAACTTTGCCTAGATTATTGTTAAAAGTCACTGCATGTGATAGTTTTCCATGAGTAAGTATTTCATGTTACACTGTTGTCATTAGCCATTTTCACTTTCAGTATAACATTATGAGGCATCCTTGTAACTTCCATTTTGGATTGTTTCGTTTGGGAAGGAATTTCTCCTCTCACATCTCTTGTGAGACTTAAGATTAATTGTTTTCTAACTGTAGGACTAATTCTAGTTAAGCTATTTGGATTCTTACATACTGAGTTCTTCTCATAATTATATTAAACAAAAGCATGTATTAACATCTGCAAGAGAAATCGATTTCCAGTCTTCCCTCTTCTTCCCAGTTACAGTTTTTCCTCTTAATTTCTCCCCCCCCCCCCGCACCCGCAGCCCTTGAATCTTCCTCTTTTCTCCTCTTTCTGGAGAAGACATAATTATGTTACCAATAGCAACTTGCCTGTTCCTTTGTGAAAGCCTTGGCTTTCACGTAGGACATTCTGTATGCATCTCAACAGAACACTGTTTTGCATTGAAAATATCCTTTGATATCTCAAACCTACAGTGGAGCATAAAAAATAATTGACAGATGAGACATAAGGAGAAGAATGCAGAGCAGGGCGGTCAGCAGGCTGACATTGTTGGGCGTCTACTTGAGCCTATGTTCCATGCCTACCACCAAAGCCTCCTGACCCTGCTGCGCCGCCTCCTTACCGCTGCGTGTTCACCCTACCTCTCCAAGTGAGTGAGCAGTGACAGGAACAAGAAGAGGAACCAGCAGCTTGGACCCAGGGGATCAGGACAAGCAAATGGCTGGGAGCAACAGCAGTGAAGAAGAGGGAGGCTAATCAGGGAGGGAGGCCTCTGAGGGTATCTCACCCAAGGGTTCCCCAAAACATGCAGAGAATAGCTGGAAAACTCAGATCACAGAAGATGGTGAACATAGATCATTATCTGAAACAGTGATATTTAAACTGTGTGCCATGTACCACCAGGCGCCTGTAAGGCAGTTCTGTGTGAAAGTGAATGAGATCATAACATTTCCACAATTATTTTAGTTAAGAGGCTTTTCCAGAAGGAATAATGATTAGAACTCTACTTCATCCAGTGCTCCTATACTGAACCTACCAGTGAAGTTAATGAAAAAGCATTCATCCCTGAATAACAGTTTCATTATTGACATTTGTCTCAGTGACAATGGAGCATGTAGAAACCTGGTGTGATAAAAATATTTTAAATAATAAAACTAGTAGTGCCTACCCAATAATTGGCAAAGCTTCCGTTTTCCCTTTACCCTGCCCACTGCAGCTGCATTGGAATGCACAGCCCTGAAAGAAAAGACCAGTTGTAAACCATGAACTATGATACAACAAAGTTTAAGTATAACTAGTCTAAAAGATCACTGTATCAAGGCAGTGGCTGACATATTCACTCAGCACCTTCATAGTTTACATAGTTTTCATAGTTTAGTCATACTTACAAAGTTGGATGAGAAAAGGTTTTGTGACAGTCTTGTACTTTTGAACAGATAACCAAGCATCTTGGTGTAGGGGTATGTTTGCAGCGTCTTTTCTCCAGTAGATATGATTTGCACATCCAGAAATACCAACGAGTGACTTCTTAAAGGGGTGGCAAAAGACTACCGTTACGAAGGCTTTTGTTACTTATTTTTGATTACACAGTCGGCCAGCTGATAGATACTTAAATATTGAGATCGGCTTTTGTTGAACACTTTTTCCTCTATTCAAAGTGCATTTTCTTAGTTTACTACAATTTTTATGCACGCTGCAATTTTGCATGACATTTAATTAATTTAAAAGTCAACAACAAAGATTCCAAAGGCAAAATAAGACCATCAGTATCACTTCTACTTGATCTTAACCTGAATCTCTCCTTTGGAACACTTCACTTATTTGCCACCATCTATTTTCATTCATTATTGTAATCTTCTTGATAGTTACATTTAATAAAATTCAAGATTACTGAAATGGTTACAATACAGTAATTCAACCAAGCATTCCTTTGATGGGTTTCAGAATATTAATTATTATATGTATGGCAGGCAACCCAAAGTTACCTTGACGAATGTTCTGAGGACGAAAACAGGAAGAAAATACATGCAAAGACATCTTTTAACTGATGCTAATCTATCTGATGCTAACAAGTTGCAATCAGATGAACAGCCCTCCTCATCTATTGCCAGCCTAGAATCATGTCAAAAAATAAACTCTCAACAATGCCGTATTTTATCTAAAAGGTATGTCATTCAACACAGTGTTTTGATGATTTATGGTCCTTAATTTATCACTAAAACTATGATCTGGTTGGAACCAATATATAAAGAAATTTACATGTGAAGTAATAATAAGGCAATCCAACCAAAGTTAAGCACTGTTAGGTCCCAGTGATTTCAACTGGAGAGAGATGAACACATGCTTAACTCACTAATTGAAATCAGTGGAATTTAAAGTAACTTTGGGTGCATTTAAGGTAACTTTGGCTTTGTTTATGTGTGATTATGAGCATGTATGCATACTCTGTTAGCAACTTTTTCAGCATATTGTTTTCATTCATAGCCATGCATTGGTATGAGTGCTATGGAGAAATACACATAGAGAATGTTTTGAGGAAGTTAAGATCCAACCGTGTCATTCCACCATGTGGCAATTCAAATTTCAGTATTAACAGACCAAATTTGCCATGCCCCTGTGCCCCCAAAATCTGCTTTGAAGGGTTGGGAACCTTCTGGAACAGATTTGTGGGGCAGAACAGCGGGGAGAAGGGGAAGGAAAACTGTTGTGTGAGTAGACTTCTTCTTGGGTAACATTGGATTTAGCCCTGAGAATCCACTTAGATTTGAAGGTTTCAACATAATGTCTTCTACCTGTATTTCTCCGAAAGGAGTTCCATGTAGAAAAACATTTTGTAAGAATTTTCCTAAAACAGAGGTACATACTAACATTAAATTGTAAGCCTTCATAATATCCCTACACATAAGTTGAAATATAGAGCCTGAAGCTTAAAGATTCTATTTAAAGTATGAATAACAGCTGTAGTGTATTAGGAATTCAGCTACTCAAATCACATGTTTAATATAAATAAGTAGTTGTATGATAGGGCAGTTACTCCTAAAAACCTAGAATTCCAGTTGTCACTTCGGGCTGCGTAACTTCGGTGGTAGCTTATGGCAAGAGGTGACTCACCCTTCATCTTGTAAACCTTCAGTGAGGTCTCCTAATGCCACTGGTTTAAAATGACTGAGCTTTGTTTCAATAGTAGTATTTATTTATTGGAACTTACATTGCAATCTTATAATGTCTGGATTTTTCTTGTTTTTAATATATTTTATATTTTATGATTATGTAAGCAGCCTTAGAAGGACTATGCCTTAAAAGACAGCCTATATTTATTTATTTTTATTATTAAATTTATTAATCGCCCATCTGGCTGGTCACCCAGCCACTCTGGGCGATGTACAACATACAATAAAATAGTTTAAAACAATAAAATTCTACAATAAAAACATTTTCTAAAATACCCTAACCCACCCCAAATGCCTGCCTGAATATTATAATATATAATATTATATATTATATAAACATGGCTTAATTTAAATGGAAAATGGGAAGGGTCCATACTTATTTTACAGTGTCTTTATGGGATATTTTAATGCTATTCTGATGTCCTAAAAAGGGCTGGCAAAATTTAACTGGTAGATTAACCAACTAAAGTTCAGTTGGTTAATCAGTAGGAGTCAATTTTAATTAGGGGATTTAAGGGCACTTTATTTTCTGATTTTTTTTCCTGGTGAGTTATTGTAGTTTTTCATTCCCTTTTTTAATTCCTGTCTTTTTAATTCCCTGTTAAAGGTGATCTTTACTTATAACAATTAGAGGTAGCTCTTGTTCATTACATGGTTATAGCCATCATACTTTCTCTCAGTATCTTAAAAACCATCTATATTGGGGCATTGGTGATAAGCAAACTACTTACATAAATGTAATTTATTTATTTTAGATAGTTAATAAAATAAAATTCTGTAATTGGTTTATAGCCTTAGTCCTGTGTAATTTTGAGTGTTTTGTACATTTGTAAACTAGCATAGACCAGGGGTGGGCAGAAGATAGATCTCCAGATGTTCTGGACTTCAACTCAGCAGGGCCAAACTCCAAAATATCTGGAGATCTATTTTCAACCCACCCTTGGCCTAGACCTTCAGGGAAAGGTGAGCTAACAATTTAATTAAAATGTATTAGTAACAAGATACACCATCATTTCAGAAGGGCACATTGGATCAGGTTCAATATTAAATTATTTTCATTCAAAGGAATTCATCCACAAGTGTGTTCCATGAGGAAGTGATGTTGGAAGGACTTGTTTATAGGTCTTACACCCAATAGAAGTCATACATTATTTCCCCTGAAGCAGGAGGTTTGTAGCTTGGGTGTCCTCCTGGATCCACATCTGTTCTTACCACCACCACCTGACCTTTCAGAATAAGCACCTTTTATTTCAGAATAAGCACCTTTTGTCAACTTAGGCTTGAGCACCAGTTTTGCTTTTTTCTGGAGATTCCAGACCTGGCTTCAGTCATTCATGCATAGGATTGCAGCTTTATTCACCACTTCCAGGTTGGTTATTGTAATGCAGTTTAAGTTGGACCTTTTGAAGACAGTTCAGTGGGTACAATTTGCAACTGCCAAGGTGCTATCTGGCCCTGGTAGGTTGGAGCAGATTACTGAAATCTTCTTCTATCTAGACTGGTTACCTATTTGTTTCCAGGCTCAATTCAAGATGCTGATTTTGTTCTTTAAAGCAGTAAACAGTCTGGGATCAGAGTATCTTAAGAATTCTCTTTTGCCTGACCCCCAAATACAATCCTGTCTGAGCACTCTGGTTCACTTTGGATGCCTTCTCCAAATCTTCCCATTGTCAGTTGTAAAGCAGGTAGGCAGAACAGATAGTCTTCTTAGTCATGGCACTTCGAATTTAGAACAGCCTTTCTAGGAAGGTTCACCTGGCTTTGTCACTGCTTTCCTTTGGGCTGGTAGTAAAGACTCTCTTATTTCAGCAGGGGCTTGTTAGGCATTGGTCTTAAATTAATTTGTATGCTACTGCTTCTGATTCTGGCTTGTTTTGATTATTTTAGTGCAGATTTATCTGTTATATTATTGAGCATTGATTTTTGTAAGCTGTCTTGATTATAGAAAGGCGGGGAATAATTACCAGATAGAATAAGGGAGCAATTCTATGGCCACTAGACACTGTCTAGAGGGCCATAAGATATGCTCATTTCTGGGAACCAACCTCGGAGCCTGTGCTCTGAGGTCGGTTCCCAGAAAACTGAACTTCCCCGGAGAAGTCCTATCCTCCGCGCTCAGAAGAGGAGCGCGGAGCGACTGAAAAGGGGTGTTCCAGGGGGCGTTCCAGGGTGGGGAGAGTGGAGCTGCACATACGGCACATCCAATGTGTCATACGGCAGCTTCCTCTCCTGCTCAGCCCCCCTGCCACTAGACAGCCGAAAACTATTTTTTCTAGTGAAAAATAGCAAGGCAGGAGAGGTGCGAACAATCACCCCCGTGCCTGTCCTGACTTGCTTTGGATAGGTGGTGACCTCCACGTTCGGAGGTGGCCACCTGTCTTGATAGGATTGTGCCCTAAGTTCTTTTAATATTATCTTTGTCCAGCCTGTCCTATGCAAAAATCAGTTAGGGCCAGTTGTTAATTAAAAATGGAGAAAGGAGTCTATAGGCAGTATCCCGCTCGGCAGTAGCACTAATGTAAATTACATTGCACTAATATAAGCTAACCCCTAATGCAGTGCCAATAGCATTTGCTGGCATGACAGGTTTTCTGGGGTCGAGAACAATAATAGACAACAAAAAAAAAAGGAAACCATGAGGGAAGAAGGAAAGTTCAGTAATGAAATTCTTAAACATTACTCTAAGACTTAAACAGCTGTGCCTGAGTGCCTGCCAACAGTGTTGCCAGTGCTATGACATAACATTGATATCACTGCAGTTGGATAAGCCATTGATCCCCATTCTGATTTAAGAAGCTGTGGTCATATATATTTTTGAAAATGCATATTCAGGATTGATAATAGTTTGGAATGAATTTTTCAGTTAATAATTCCTAGAAATGAGGCACCTATATTCTTTCATTAATATTTAAAGTTAAATAAATCAACCATCTGGAGTATTGAAAGCCAACACTTTTCACAGACTAAGATTTATAGAGAGTATGTATGAGAAACTTCTAATTTTAATTTTGTAATTATTTTAGAAATATCTGTTTAACATGCTTGCAAAATGAGTTAAGCAGGACAGAAGAGGAAGAAAAAGAAATAAGGAAAGAGGGAAAAAATTCAATGATGTTTTAAAATTAGTAACAAACTTGCGTTTCACAAGCTTGTTGCTTGAGCTGTATCAACATAGTTTTTCATATCTTTGTTGGATCTTTTCAATGGAATAAAAGAAACAAGCAAATCACCCCCAAGAAATGAATTTTTACTCTTTATTTCAAAGTATCAGTGTTTCTCAATAAATTCATTTCTTCAGACTAGAGATGTAAAATTTCTGGAAATTTTGAAGCCATGGAAAAAAAATGTTTTTTTTCTTGGCTCCCCCGCTCCCTGAAAATAATGGAAATTTGGGGGGAAATGGAAAAATAAACAATATCTTTTTTTTTTGCACTCTTTACAGTCATATTGTTGCTTTAGGACTGCCTTTCCCAACCTGGTGTTCTCCAGATATTTTGGACTTCAGCACATATCAGCCTCAGGGAGGATAGCCACTAGTGAGGAATGCTGGGTATTGTTGTCCAAAACATCTGTAGGGCATCAGGTTGAGGAAGGTGGCTTTAGGAATGTAAAGCAGCCTTTATGTTCCTAAACTTATATTATGTATAACTTGGTTTGCTCATAAAATTATTGTTATATTTGAAAACTTTAAAAAGTGAACTCAGTTAGTAAATTTGTAATTATTGTCTGAATAAACTAAACTTTAAAAATTTAATGTACCAAACACAATTAATTTTAAGAGCAAACCAAGTTATACATTTTAGGTTTCTAGTTTATATCTAACCAGAGGGAAACATCTGAATCAGCCTAGAAGCCAGAAGAAGCAGGAAGAACTGGAGGCAGAGGAAGTCCAGAAACACAGGACTCTGTAGAACTAAATCCAAACTGTCAAGAATGTACATTTCCTTCCATATTATGATATGGTGACTCTTTTCACATGTTAGGAAACTGATCATGGCTTGGAGCATCCCAAAACGTTTACCAGTAAAAGATACATTGGATCAATAATTTTAATAAGAAATGGAAGAAATAACTATGCTGAGGATCTTACAGAGAGGTTTAAAAAACATTTTTCTCCATGGCTTCATTATTTCCAGACATTTTACATCTGGTCTTTCTATAAAAATCTTTATAATTCCATAGTTTTTAGAAATCATTTGGGAGCAGGAGTAAAGGCTTGATAACAGTATACAAACAGCTTGTCTTCAATTTTAAAAGAAAATATTTCATAATCCAAAGCTGTTCAATTTTTCCAACTTTTTCAAAACAAAAACAAAATCGACCCTTGGAAAAAATGGGGGGGGGGGACCCTGTTTTTTCCCTGAATTTTTCCTATTTTTTCCCAGGCCTTCACATCTCTACTTGAGATCCAGAACAAAGCTCCACCAGAGCTCAGAAGCACGCATGGAGTATCATCTTTTGCTTCAATTTTTAAAGCAATGAAGACACTGAAAATTGCACAGACCTATTGCATGTGACCTCCTGCATGTGTAAATTGCTGTAAGCCGCCTTGGGAGGGCTTTTGCCCTGAAAGGCGGCCAAGAAATATTTAAAATAAAATAAATAAATAAAAATAAAAAGCTGCTGGAACAGAGCACCTGCCTTTACTTCCTCCTTCAGTACCTGTGTATCTACACGTCAGAGCTGAATTGTAATTCATATTTATGTAAAAAGTAGTTTACAGAA
Source organism: Heloderma suspectum (assembly GCF_057233095.1). Taxonomy (NCBI): domain Eukaryota; kingdom Metazoa; phylum Chordata; class Lepidosauria; order Squamata; family Helodermatidae; genus Heloderma; species Heloderma suspectum. Next base: position 51,523,026 of record NC_139460.1, on the reverse strand, counting down.
GTTAAATTTAGTTGCACTGTTGTTGATGAGAATATTGACAGGTCATTCTGAGTAAAATGCTTTCATAAAAATATGGCTTTGGACATGTTACTGAAGCTTAGCTAATTCATAGCTATGACTGTGATTCTGATTCTCAGTGGTCTCCGTATCACCTGTCAAACTGCAATCAGGTAGGGATTGCTTGGATGCAGTGAGTGACAGCATGAACCAGCACTTCTGGGGCGGCGGGGGTGGTGTACATATGGCACCATAATTTGCACAGCTTTGACACCTCAAAAAAGGGCCACAAAAGCACATTGTGCCAGCAACATGTACAGGCCCAGTTGAAAGTGCTGGTCCATATAATTGATACCTCTTCACATTGCTTGCCAACCTGCTAGTTCTCCTGCAGTGTTATCATGTGATGTCAATGGGGGATTTCCTCCCAATGAAAATAGCAGCTTCATAGGAGGAGTTTTCCTCAGGACCGCAGCAGGGGAGGAAGGGGTTAAATTTCCCCTCCCTGCCTCCTGTGATCATGATAATGATCAGCACACACACTGTAGATGCTATTTTCATGTTTAAAAATTGCACATTAAATGCAAAGGCACATTTGTCGTCGCGTCTACTTTGGCCCTAATTCTTAGGTCTGCGTATCACTGAATTAATAAACCTGTGTCTGGCCTGTACCACTTCAGACTGCAGATTCATATATAGGATAGAATGCTCATCCATTCACAACAAAATCTTCCCTGCACATGGCAAACCAGGAAGAAATATAGGCTATAATCCTTCACCTGATACCTAGTTTTCTTTAGAGAGAATATTTTTTTTAATGGAGTAGCATTCAATCATGTGAGCCCTCTAGGTCTGAAGAGATACAACCCAGACACAGGTCTACCATCTCAATGGAAACTAGGCCTTAATATCAGTGGAAATATAATAAAAAATAAAGGGTGCAAAAATATATTTTACATCCAGTTTTGAGTTCTTCTAAATTGCTACAGCAGTGAAAAGACCATACTGTGTAAATGAGAATATCTGCCTTTTTAATTTCTGACAAATGTGCTAAACTAATAGGAATTTAATATATTTGAGGTCTTTGATTTTTTAAATATTTACATGAGTTACTTGGCTTAATTGCAGCACAGTCCTATGCATGTTTATTCAAAAGTAAGTTCCATTGTGGCCAGTGGGGATTACCTCCTAGTAAGTGTGTTTAGGATTTCAGCCTGTGTATGTGAAAATACTTTGTAATTATCTTTAAGGGAAAATAGAAAACGTATCCTTTCCCCAAACTTCTCTTTCCTCCCTCCCTCCCTTTTAGAACAGAGGAGCAGAGAGAGAGAGGGAGAGAATCTAAATGGTAACCGTATGATCCAAATTGTTGTCATAAGTCCTACTTGACAAAAGTTTAGAGTATTGACAAGAAATAGATTGTCAATCTATTTGACAGAAATATAGGGGAGATTAATGATTTGCTATGTTTTTTCCAGGTATCAAATATATCAAAGAAGGCCAAATGACCAGAAACCATCTAGACATGCAGAAAGTAATAATGCGTTGCTGGCTCTAAGAAGATGTGACGTGGTGCTAGAAGGTTTGCATTTAAGAAATTGAATGCATTTTAATATTTGAATAACATTTGAACTAACTGAATTGGCTGAGATAGGGCTCTCCTTTGTCGAAACTTAGATACAGTCTTTCATCTCAGTAGCATTACAATACAGTTTATGCAAATTCTTTTATTCCCACAAAATCAAAATCCAAGCTCTTCTCATTAATCATTTAATCTTTGAAGTCAGTACCTCAGATTACAGGACATGTAGTGTATGTTCAGTCCTAATGCAAGTTTCTTAAGCATGCTTACTTGAAAGTTAAATCCATTAAACTCAGTAGAGCTTATTAACGTGTAACAAGTATCAGAAACTCAAGATCTCCCTAATCCTTAGCACAGTTAACTGCCATGTTATAAATCCAGTTAGAGACCTGAGTAGCAAGTAACGACAACCCAAAGTACAGGTTCAGTATGAGTTGTCATTGAATCGTGGGGTTATTTTTATGTGCGAAGCCTGCACCATGGTTTAACTATGGGTTGTTAACCATGAACAACCCAGGAAGAGAACCCATGGTTTGTTGTTGGGTTGTGAACTCTGGGTTGTTCATGGTTAACAATCCATAATTAAACCATAGCAAAGGGTTCTCACGTAGTGAGAACACAATTAAAAAATAACACACAATTCAACAATAACCCATACTCAACCCATACTCTGGGTTGTCGTTACATGCAAACCAGGTCATAGAGTGAAACAGGATCATTATTTTCCCACAACTCTTTTAATATATGTTTATCTTTGGAGTGGTAATTATAATCGGTTGTCATGACTATGAGTACAGAACTGAAGATACTGATTCAGATTATCTAATAAGGTAGAAAAGTTGCATCTTTTACATCCTTTAAAGCCTTAGTAGAACTAGGTTGGTTTTAAATATTTCTTAAGATGCCATGATTAAGAAGAAGATAGAACATCTGGATAGAGAGGGAGGTATAGTGATAGTTTCCAGAGTCAGAATTCAACTTGGAATGAATGACGATATTAGTTTTAGGCTGCAATCTTATGCCTGCTCACCTGGTAATAAGCATAATTGAACACAGTAGGACTTATGTCTGAGTAACATACATAGATTTCACTCCTTTTTAAATGTAGATTTTTATGCTGAGGTCCTGCATCTAAAGCAGTAAAGCAAGTATGCTTGAATAAAAGTATGCCTATACTTACCTATTACAATATTAATTTCTTTATTTTAAATAAAGACTGCAGCATAAATAATAAAGAAGGACATCGGCCAGAGAAAGAAAGAAAAGATTCCAAGAATACCTCTCCTGGTTTGAGGGAAACAAGCTTTCAAAACAGCGAGAGCAGAAAAAGAAGGAGGGATGTTTTTCCAAATCAGTTGAATGCGTATTCTCCACAAAAATCACCACTGGCAAGTGTATGTAATTTTTGCATGTCTGGGTAGCAGTTAGATATAATGCATACGTACATCAGTATCGACTAAGACAGGTCAGGGAATCTTTTTCCTATTGAGACCCACATTTACCTTGGTCAGAACTTGTCAGGGTCTGCATTTCAGAGTCAAATGTGGACAGGACAGGGCCAATCGAAGTGACAAGAGCTGCGCGCACGCGCACACACACTTATCCATACACATACATCAGCCTGCCGGCCTGGGTGAATCTGCCTGCCCCCTGGAAGTCAGAGGAGAAAAAGGGAGAAAAAGACTGGACACGGGCTAGTCTAATGTTTGTTGTTGTACAGCCCCAGCACAAGCTCTCTTGCCGCCTGAGGCAGGAAAGACATGTGCCACCACTGCATCGCACCCCTTCTTCCCTGCTTTATGCCCTCTTCCCTTTATTGTGTAGTGTGCTTTCCCTCTTCACACACTCCCACGCCCCCTTCCCTCATTGTGCACCCCCTTTTCACACACCCCTTTCCTTTACCATTGCCGCATCAGCTCTCTGGAGAGTCAACTTACCTGCCTGCTATCTGGCTCTTACTGAGACAGTTCTGTGCGCAAGCCATAAGGCAGATGGTTGAGAGAAGCTGCCTGTCCTCTGTTTCACTCTGACAATCCCCTCAGAGCAAAGCAGAGGGCGGGTAGCTGCCCCAGAGAATCTCACTGGCCACATTTTCCCATTTTCCAGAGCGGGAGAGTGGGACTGGTGGGGCTCTCCAGAGCTAGCATTCCTGAGTGGGTGGCTGCTCCAGAGAGCCCACCAGCTCCGTTCTCCCTCTGCAGCAAATGCCATGATGGGAAAGTGGTTGGCGGGGCTTTCTGGAGCACCCACTGGAGGGAGGGGTGGAGAGAGTGGCACAATTCACCACTCTACCGCCTGAGGCCAGGGTTTTACCCTGTCTGATTGGAAGTTCGGCCCTTTCGTTGCACATGCACATGCTTGTCTCCTGATTAGTATCTCTTTCGCTCTTGTTATCCCAAGAGAGACCGAGGAGGGATGCAGGCTTCTTCAGAATCTGGACTGCAGAGGTCTTCCTAGGCCACGGGTGGGAAGAAGGAAAACTTCAGATGTATTGGACTTCAAGTCCCAGCATTCCTGACCATGCTGCCATGCTGGTAGGGGAGTTGAAGTCCAAAAAATCTGGAGATTTACCTTCTGTCCACCCCTGCCCTAGACCCCCAGCATCTCCCCAGGCCAAACCCTCACCTGATGATGCTCCAGCTGCCATGTGTCATGGTCAGACTTCTGAGTTCCCATTTTTGACTGATGGCTTGCCTGCCTCCACTTTCTTTTGCTCATTCTCCTCTGCAAAAGTGGGACTCGATGGGCCTTTTGTCTGATACAAGACGACTCTTATAATGTTCTTAGGTTTTTAGGCCTCTAAGCCTATCAGATCTGGTGTAGCTTGGGTTCCTCTCATAGTCCCACCAGAAGCTTAACTCCACAGGAATGGCAGGGGTAGTAGGGAGGAGACACTGATTTATATCATGAGGGTCACAGCAATCTTGCAGGCCTCTAGGCACTGATGTGCCTCAGTGTCCCATTTGGAGGTATACCAGGGCTCAGAAGCCTCCATGTATCTTGTTTCCCTCCACATTGATTGGGTCCTTTGCACTATCACTTCTAGTTCATGTGTCTTGCTGGAGGAAGTGGGTCTCATTTAGTAATTAGTTATTATCAGGGCAGTACCCAAGAGTGTCATGCTGCTATCACAAATGAAGTTGCGCTAATGGAAACTAGGTTCTGAACTAAGCGTAAGGGGAGAATCCAACGAAGTTCCGCTTGTGTAAATGCATGTGCAACCCCTTTCAGGAGCGTAGGTCAGGTGCTCCACTAGCGCACGTCCTGCTAGTACAGTGCGCAAGCACTTGCGCAACTGAAAGATTTGACGGCGTTTTGAGTTTGCAGAATGACACTGTTGGAGACTGCTCTCAGTGTGTGAGGAAACTAACTGGACAACAGAGTCAGCATGATTCTTAGAAACAAGGTTTCATTTTATGTTTCTGTAGAAAGAACAGAGGACAGAACCAATTCAGTCACCTGGCTGGAAAGGCTCAAATGAGAATCACCAGAGTCATCTGCACAACCCTCAGCAGGAAAATATTCACCAACCTTTGGAATCAGATTGTAGCGAAGCATTTGTGACCACTAATCAGGACACTGCTGTAAGCTGTTCAGATGAAAACTGCTCAAATTCTTCTCCCAAGAGAAAGCAGCATTCTATCACCAATAAGGCCGAGCAGATTTCACCACTAGTCAGCTCCGCTAGGAAGCAGAAAATGCATATAATTCTGCACCTGAAAGAACCATTGAATAGATCTGAAAGGAATAAAGAGACAGCTGATCCAACTGAGCCAAGTACGTAATTGTAACTCCCTTGTTTTAAAAATTTACATAAATACCTTATAAAAGTTCATTTTTACCAGCTAGATTATAGAGCTCAAGCTTTACATCATTTCACTTTACTTTTACTTGCTTCAGTTGTCCTTTCTAGTGATGAAGAAGAAGGAAGTACTGAAACAGAAGATCCAGAGAGATATTTCCAGACTGGGAAAGGCCACAAACCTAAGAAGAAAGAAAGAGAACAAGAATCTGCGCTACCTTTATCAAAAGAGCTATTGCATGGTGTAACTGAAAGCAAAACAGAACAAGTAATGAATCTTTGCTCTGTACGCTATCTGTAAGAGCTTACCCCTCTCTGTACCACGCAGGATTGATGACTCAATATATTTATTGCTAGAAGCTGTACATCACTATAGTGTATTCCTCTGATCAGTGTATTCCTCTGACATATTGGTAGTATAGACACACCAGTTCTAATCATATTTTCAGTGAAACCTATTTCCAAAAGCTCTGCTTAGAAAGAATTACAGCCTTACAGTGAATTTGTATGGATTTTTTTTTTTTTTAAAAAACACCTTTCTAACAACACACTTAGAAACATATGCAATGCTTCCTTGGTTAGTGATTATACAAATGGCACCACCATGTATTCAGTGCCTCAGTATGGTACATTATCTATTGATTCGCTTGCAGATACTTGTAAAAGCTCTGATTATCATAATGCATATAAACTTGGAATATGGAAAACCTGTGTATAGAACTATAAAAATTATCCTCAGAGCTGCTTGAATTTGGTGGAGTTAACCCTTGTATTTGGGCAGTGTTAACCCTTGTGTTTTTTCCCCATAGCTTTCAGCTGAATCGCTTACAATTCATTCCTCTGCAGACTGTAGTACCTTCAGTGAACAGATGGATCTTGCCTTGGATATAAAATCTGAAATGTTATATATTGGGAAATATAAAGGAACAGCAACAGGTTGTGTCAGAGTAAGTTTATTGTTACTGATTGAGACCAAGATCCAAGAAACTAAAATGTGTTCCCAAAGGGAGTATTGAACTTGTCTCTGTTGAATAGCAGCCTCCCCTCATTCTACATGGGAAACTGTCTTTTAAAGTGAGGGGGAAGGGGGGTGTTCAAAAGAAGTCTGTGAACAGGGCATTCTGGGTCTGTTCAAATAAGAAAAGTCAAAGATTCCACTGGGCTGGCAGTTGAAGCCTCTTATGTGAGCCTAAGCAGCTCTTTGGATCCTGGCCTTTGTTTCTAGGGCTAGGATCTTGTCCACAATTGCTCATACATATGTCCTGCTGAAATTCCTGAGACGTAGGCAGCATAATAGGTGCAAGATGGTTGCCTAGGATTATATAAAACTTGCTTCGTTGTATGTTATACAATCTTATTTTGAAAGTTCCTTCAGTTTCAAAAGGGGTTGTGCCATGTGGGGTGGGGTCTGTTACTGCTGGATCCCAGACTTTTACTTGCAGTTAAGTTTATTGGATATTCACAGTTCGAGTCAAACATATTTTGAAGATTACCATCTTGTCCCCAATGTTCTTTAACATCTACATGAAGCCACTGAGAGCGGTCATTAGGGGATTTGGAGCAATGTGCCATCTATCTCCATGTGACATCTGAATCAATGGGCTGGATGAGAGCCAGTAAACTGAAACTGAATCTTGGCAAGACGGAAGCCCTCTGTGTGAGTGGCTCCCGAGTCTGGAGGATAGGCTCTTTGCCTGTTCTGGATGGGGTTGCACTCCTTCTGAAAGATCAGGTCCATAGTTTGGGGGTACTCCTAGATCCACCATTGTCACCAGAAGCCCAAGTGGCCATGGTGGCTCAGAGCACCTTTTACCAGATTTGGCTGGTTCGCAAACTATTGCCTCTCCTGGACAGGGATAGCTTGGCCACAGAGGTACAGGTGCTAGTAACCTCAAGACTGGATTGCTGCAATGCGCTCTATGTGGGGCTGCCCCTAAGGCTGCTCCGGAAGCTGGAGGTAGTGCAGAATGCAGCAACTCGGCTGTTGTCGGGAGCTGCCCCTTCCCAGCATGTAACTCCTTTGCTGAGGGAACTGCAGTGACTGCCTATCTGCTACCGGGCCAGGTTTACTATATTAGTTCTAGTGTACAAAGCCCTAAACAACTTGACCAGGATACCTGAGGGAGCGCCTTCTTTCTTACCAGCCTGCCCGGTCACTGAGGTCATCAGAGGGCTTGCTCCTGGTGGTTCCACATGGACATGTGGCCCGATTGGAGTGGACCAGGAGAATAGCCTTCAGCATGGCAGCCCCCTTTCTTTGGAATTCCCTGTCCCTGGAGGTCAGGCAGGCACCAACACTGCATTGTTTCCGGCACCTGAAAACACCACTGTTCCAGGAGGCATTCGTTAATTGACCAGTTAAGGATTTTATTGGCATTGTGTTTTTTAAACAAGTATAATTTTAATGTGGTATTTTGATCTTTTTATTCTTTAACTGTTTTATTCCTTATGTTCACTGCTCTGAAATCTGTTCTAGATATGGAGTGGTATAGATTAGATAGATAGATAGATAGATAGATAGATAGATAGATAGATAGATAGATAGATAGATAGATAGATTTTGAAGTGGGTGTGCTTATGATTGCCAGTCAAATATGAATTTGGGGTTCTAAACTTGGAACATCAAGTTTTAAATGTTTTCTCAAAATACTGCTATTTATTTTCTGGCAGTTCAGTTTCTGATATATTAATGGAATATATTTCTAAGCAGTTCTGTTAGAAAGACTAATTTTCTGTTTCTCCTTTTTTATTTTAAGTTTACAACCAGAGACATTAAGATCCCATTTGAAGGTAAGATACCATGTTGCTTCATCATATTTCCTGAGCAAGGTTTTTGGCAGACCCGTACAAAAGGTTCTTGCAAATGCATTTTTGCAGCAAAATTCATATCTGCTCTTTCCCTTTTTTGTTTTTCTGTAAGCTATTTATATAAAATGAAGAAGTGCTATGAGAAGGTAATGGTGGCTGTAAATCCTAATACTGCATAACATGTCCAGAAATGTCTGTAGTACTTATATTTATGGATGGGTGGGGAGAAACAATTCTGAATACTATTATTGCAAAGAGAGTGGTAGTGCAAAATGCCTTTAATGCAGAAAATCCCAGATGAAGTCCCTGTTATCTACAGTTTAAAAAGGATCAGGGAGTAAGTGAGTAAAAGGCCTCTGTCTAAGACGCTGACAAGCAACTGCTAATGCTAAATGGACAAGTAGTATGACCTGATAAGACAGATTGCTTTATAAAGTAGTGGTTGCAGGCTCACTTCAATTTTGCATCATAGGTTAATTGGTTTTGAAAGAAGTGTTGAATACTTGAAATTATGTGATTATAAGTATTACAGTTTTGAATAAATGGCCATTTACAATCTTCAGAAGTGGTTTCATGTGTTTTTGAAATTTACTTACAGAGCAGTCCTAAGTAGGGTAGGGGGAGTAAAGTGGCAAATGATCTGCCATTTCCAAAGTCCTGCTGGCTCACACTGGCCAAGTGATAGGAGCAGTTTCCCCCTGGTGATTTCACTGGCAGTTCTTTATTTTTTAAAAGTTCCCCTCCATTGGTTTCAGTGGTGGGCGGCAGGCTTTCTTATGCCAGCTTCAGACTGATGTAGGTAATGGGCCCAAGCCTCAGGCCTCTCAGTGGAATGGATCTTGCAGAGGTAAGGCTTCCTCTGACCTGCCCCTGGAACATCCTATTTTGGGGCTCTGTCTGCAGTGGATCTACAGCCACAGACCTTTCCACAGTCATACCAGAAGCCGCTGGAGTGGACATTGTCCCCCACTGGCAGAGCTTGCACACTTAGTGATTATTTCATTGAAAAGTATTAATATGAAGTGATTGCAGGATCAATTCAATCTTGCATGTCATCCATGTATTTACAATTTTGTTCCCTCCAGTGGCTCTTAATAAGAAAATGGAACTATCAGTGGATTCCATGCACTTAAGAAGGTATGGACTGTGGACAAATGACTCCTCAACTTTGGGGAGTTACGGTATCGTTTTTCTTTGGCTGTCATCAGATTATGCGGAACAAATTGAAAATCAAATAGGACCACCTATATTAAATAAGCAAGGTATGTGTTTTTGTAGTTAACTGGAACTTATTTAGGCATGCTAAGAATTGCATAATTACAATAAATATGTTGCTTGTGTTAGATTTATTACCTACTTCGAATATGACCAACTTTAGATTTTAGTTTGGGAACAATAAAATATAAATCAAATAAATACCTTCTTAGATATTTAGGATGCTTCTAGGCAAGGCTTTTGTTATGCAATTGCCCTGCCTCATTCACAGAATTTTATGGCGTTTGTACAAGTTGTCTTTCACTTGTCATCTTCCCATGTTTTCTCACCATTGCTTCTGTCTTTTTTTCTTTCCACAAAAAAATTTGTTAAAGAGGAAAAGATGGAATAGATGGATAGTGTCTTTTGATTGGTAATGTTAGGAGCTGTCTGTCTGGAAGTACTCAGTCTTGAAATTGTGGCTGACTTTTAAGCCAGTGTGGGAGACATAAACAAACTAATCCTATTGCTAAAGGAACTGTGAACCAGAATTTCAAGAAGGTATAGAAGAGTCACAAAACCAAACTTCATATGTGTTACACAGTTATCCTAACTGGATTGAGAACTACTGGCTAGATTTCAAAAGTGCCACTTTTCGCACATGAACCTGCCCATGTCCTGAAGTCATGATTGGAGACCCTTTTCCATGTGCCCTCTGAAGATAGGCAGGTGGCAACCACTGAGAGCATCTTTGCAGCTTTAGTGTTTATTTTTGTACATTGCCTTGATGGCTTTTTAGCAGATAAGGTGGTATATAAATATTACTAATAAATAATAGTGCCCCATTTGTGGAACACACTCCCAGGGAGAATCTTGTGGTGCTCACATTGAGATTCCTGTTTCCTATCAGCACGTTTCTCAAAACAAAACCAAGTATGTTGTGGCTTCTCCAGCTACTCTGCCACCTGGCAATGTTCTTCTAGGCCTCTTATCACACACAACGTTTGCCTCATCCTTCTGAGTGCCAAGGTCTCACACCAGCAATCAGCTTGTCTGTTACAAGTTACAAGCAGCTTGCACAGAGCTGGGCTTCTCCATTGCTGTCATCCATTTTAGTGCACCATGGGGCTGCTCTGGTGTTCACTGTATTCAGTAGTTTCTTGGGCCTTAAAGGGGTGGATTAACAGATAGAGTAATTGCAGTTATATACTACTTCCCGAAAATCTCTGCTAATACTTTGTTTTTTACTTCTTACATTGCTTTTTGTTCTTTCTACAGCTAAGAGTATTACATTCATTTTTATTAAGCTGTGTCAGCCACTCACAGAAGGGGAGCAGAACATGCTGAACAAGATAATTCTGGAAGTGAGCAAGAAGAATACCTCTCCAGACCTCACTGACTCCTTACCTTGGGAGCAAGCCATTAAAGAAATCTCATGTGAAGAAAGCGCCTTCATGGACAATTGCTATGAGTCATTTCAGCAGCAGTTACAGAAGGACAGTGCATCAGTTCTGACTGAGCCACCACCCCAGGTAAAAATCATATAGAGTAAGAACACTTACCTGTGTTTGGAAGGACAACAGCAGTTCCCCAGAGGGAAAAGTATCTGCATTTGTAGCTCAGAATCTTTAATGTCAATTGTAACAATTTCCAGAATGTTAGCCTGTTGCAACAAAAACAACAGATTCTTAGGAAAGCTTGAAGACTAACAAGCTTATTATGACATAACATACACTTTCCTCTGTTGTTTTTAACATCGACTAGCATGTTGCCCATGATGTGAGTTTTCACTGGCCTTGGGGTATTATAGGGCTACTTTGTGGGTCTGGAGGTGATTTGAAGAGAGAGTGTGTCTCTGTGTGCTTTAATCCTTTTTTTTGGCTGGGCAATATAAGGTCACGATAATACCTTACATTCACACTTAGAACATTCACTCAAATAGTGACCCATGTTAGAGCAACGAAGCCAAAGAAAAGCAGGAGGTGTGTTGCGAGCAGTTCTGATCTTCCTCAGGTATTTTATGAAGGGACTCAAAAGATATTACTGAGAGAGCATATGGTGATAAAAATATTTTTACAGTTATGGAATGTGTTTAGTTCTTTAGGGTGCAATCCTATCAGGATGGCCATAAGCCTCCAAACTTGGAGGCTTACAGCCATCCAATGCAGAATGAGAGGAGCAGCAGAGGCAATCTGGCTTCTCCAGTCCCTTCTCCTCCCACAAGCATGCCACCTTTGCCTCCTCTCTAAGGTCACTTTTGCGAGCTCAGAGAGGCAGCCGGTGTGGTTCTCTGTGCCAGCTGCAAGGGGGAGGGGTGGGAAGTTGGGATTCTTGGGTCCAGAGTCACAGGGGTTGCGGTCACCAACCTTGGATCCAGGAATCTGAAATATCCTATGGCTCCCCAGACTCTGTCTAGGGGGCCATAGGATTGCTCCCTTAATGATGTATTCCAGTCAATTAGATATCCAGACACTGTTTCAGTTTGAATGTGATACTTGGTACTAGGAGCACCCAATCATGCTTTCACCTCTAACATGGACTCTTTGTCCCCAGGCATGTCTCTAAAGGCCAGGTTTTCAGCAGTACCAAGTAACCTTGGCAGTACCAAGTACCCTTAGTGAGGCTGCCTTTGAAGATGGTTCAGAAGCTGCAGCTTGTGCAAAGTGTAGCAGCCAGATTGCTAGCAGGGACCAGAAGGCCTGAGCATATAACACCAGTTCTGGCCCTCCTGCACTTGGCTCCCTGTTCCAAGCCCAATTCAAAGTGATAGTTTTGACCTAGAAAGCCTTACATGTCTCAGAACCACACTACCTGATGGAGTGCCTCTCCTGCTTTGAATATACCCACCCATACACTACGATCATCATCTGAGCCCCTTCTCCAAGTGCCTCCTCTGAGGCAGGTTCGGAGGATGGCAACAAGGGAGAGGGCCTTCTCAGTGGTGGTCCCTCACTTATGGAATGCTCTCCCCAGTAAGGTCAACCTGGCACCAACGTTGTTGACACTAAGTTAACACTTTCCTCTACTCCCAGGCATTTGACAGCATATGAAAGGGTTTTTAATGGGTCCTGGGATGTCTTGTTGACTGTTAAAATTGTGTGTGTATATGTGTGCGCAAATGGTTTTTATATTATCCTACTGTATTGTATTTTTAAGGTTCTGTTCTTTGTAAACAGCCCAGAGAACTCTGGCTATTAGATGGTATAGAAATGGAATGAATGAATACAAGTTGTTTGGGGCCCAAACTTCAAACACTGCTGGCAATTCAACCCTGTTCACCTCTTCAAATTTCTGTAAAATTGGTGTTGATAACCCATCTACATTGTATGGCTGGTCAAGGCATCAACATTTTATATAACATTTCAAGAGGAAGTGCCATGCAAAGTCAAGAAAGTATATCCTTATGGTTGTTTATGTAATAATTTTGTTTGACTGAATAAGTTCTTATATAACAAATAGTCATTTATAAAGCAGCCATTCGTTTTAAACCTTTCCCATGAACATGTATTTAACTGAACAGATTCTGTCTAATGTTTCTAAAACTATATCCAACAAATTCATGCTGTTGTAATTATTCTTTGTGGAAAATACTCTAATAAGTGTAGGAAAACGGAGATGCCAAATGGGAATGTCCTTTTAGAAACTGTCCAGGTATACAGTAAGAAGCAGTCGTCCTATGGAGCTTTATGTTCTGAATTGACAAGGCTAGCAGACAGTGAAATTGGGAGGAAAATTGGTACAGGAAAACTTAAATGATCTGTCCATGGTTGAAAGTAGGGATGGCCAACTTGTGCCCCTCCAGATGTTTTGGACTACAACTTCCATCAACCCTAGTCAGCATAGCCAATGGTGATGGGATATATAGGCTAAAACATTTGGAAGGCTACAAGTTGCCTCTGGACTAAAGGCAGGCGATTGGCAGAGCTGATTCTGTCATATACCTTGCAGTCCAGAAGATAGATTTAGTGAGGGACAAGAACCTCTGAAGAATAGTCAGATGTTATTTCTTGCAGCCTACTTGCGTCTTTCTTCCATTCACTTAATGGTGCCTTTAAGACAGAATTGGAAAGATGAACTTATCTTTCTTTCTGACAGGAATCAAAATCACACCTCACCAAGCCCAGTTATACTTTACTGCAGAGACAAAATAGTGGTCGATACTCCTTTTCTATATCATCAACACAAAAGAAGGAATGGAAAGAGTTAAGAGAAACCAGAAGATCTATTCGGAAGTAAGTTTAGTAGTTTATGTGATCTTGAAATGTCCAGAAACAAATTATACAGGAAGACACCTACTAGCTTAATTACTTGCTGTAAATTATCTTGATACCCTTGAATGAAGAATTATACATAAATACAAAGTTGCTGATGAAAATGTTACTTCATTGTTAGGTCTAGCAAATGTTGGTCCATAAAAATGGCTTAAGTTTTGCTTCCCTGCCAAAGATACTTGCTTTTGTATGCTACTTATACCTTTGATTACTATGTCCACATGCACAGTAGTTTAGACCGTGGGTTATATCCAACATTACGGTAGTGGAAAAATTAGTGTTGGCATTGTTCTGCTTAATTTTGTTTAAATGGCGTCCAGAGTGTCCATTTGAACCCCCTTTTGTCCCTATGTAAACAAGCTAATTTTATCCCTTTTGGTGCTCCATGGCCACTCCAGATACCTTCCTTTCCCCAGTGCCATGTGGCCCACAGAACGGGGGGTCCATGGAGTAAAAATGGACCCCGGACCTCCTAAAGATGCCCACCCTGACCAAGTCTGAAGTTGTAATGAGTTGTGCAATACCTTGCGCAAGCAGAATCAAAGTACTGAATTTGGCTCTTGGGCAAGGATAAAAATGGTGTTTTTGCAAGCAATAGATGCTTTACATTAGCAGAATGGCACTATTGGATACAACACCTTCTTCTTTGACTACTTCTATTTAATTTTTTATTCTGAACACTGTACTAGGCAGAACATTGGATCCAAAGAACCATGAGCAGAGCGCTGCTCGCACTACCTACTCCACCTTTCCACTGCAGCTCCTTGCATCCCCCAAAAGCTGCCCCTGAGGATAGGTGACAGTCCAGAATCTTGTGCAACATGGCATTGGGCTGTGGCATGAATGGTAATCTGAGACACCCCTTCTGCCTTACATGAATGGAAATGCCTTCCACTTGGGCAAGGGGCTTTTTGGATTGAAGCCTAGTTAGTGATATACAGACCCTGGGACTTTACAGTTTATATTTGATGAACATTGCCAGAGTGGTCAGGAATGGAAGAGTGGTTGAAATTAGCAGTGCATGATAGGAAGATGGAAAGAATGCTAAGTATGGCAAAGGGAGGGTTTTTCTGAAGTGATGGTACTGACGAACAAAAAACTGAGCCCCTTTTCCTTATAGCGGATTCTTAGTAATAGGTTATTTGTACCATCAGCTTCAGCAACAGAGTTCTGTGCCTAGAGACTGCCACAGTCTCCTGCAGGGTGCCAGAATCGATTGGTGTGTTGGTGGCTGGCCAGCCTTTGTCTAGAGCAGGGATGGGCAACTTATGGCCTTCCTGATGTTTTGACCTACAACTCCCATTAGCCCTAACTAGCATAGCCAATGGTGAGAGCTTATGGAAGGTGTAAACCAAAACATCTAGAGGGCCACAAGTTGCCCATCCCAGGTCTAGGGTTAGAAGCTTCCAGCCCAAACCTCTTAGGGTTCAGGAAATAAATTTACAGAGACAAGCAGAGATTCCAGACAGGGACTCTGCAAGCAGCAGTGCAGCATTCCTAAGTATGAAGACTCACTGAGTGACATTCTCATGGGGAAATGAGAAATGCAGTTATAGTACCATAAATGCAATTTATAATATTTTGCTTTTTAGCTTGATTGTTTATCCTCCACCACCTGCCAAAGGGGGACTAGGCGTCACAAGAGAAGATTTGGAATGTTTAGAGTATGGAGAATTCCTCAATGATGTGATCATTGACTTTTACCTTAAGTAAGTGAAATATATGATAAGTTCCACTGTGGTTGATCACAGCCAATTGTCTGTAAGGAGACTAATTTGGAATGCCTGAAAGAAAGTGTGAACAATAATTTTTCTTCCGTTTGTAATTGTTTGATATCAACAAGCCAGGCAGAATAAAATGTGAAAGACATTTATGACATTGCTTTTCAACTATTCAGTGTTGTTAAAGACATCCGATTAGAGGCCTGGAAATAGCCAGTGACCTGATTGCCTCTAGCAAGAAAGAATTGCTTCCAGACAACCAGAAAGTCAAGCTTTATTAAAGTAGGCTCTTTTATTTTATTTTGTCTAATAGGTTTGGGGATTTATTTGCAAGGACAGGCTACTTATGAAATTTTTTATAATTATTCATTTTATATTTCAATTGTTCAGTTATGAAAAGTCATATTTCAAAGGACCTGTACAGAGAAGATTTATATGGCTTTTAGATATTGTAACTCTCATAGAAACAAGGAGAGGACCTCTGCTCAGAGAGGACATTTAACCCAAATTAGCTCCTCGGGTTACTAATTGTTTTATAGCAACTCACTTATTTCCGGTGTTACCTCCACAACTGTAATGGGCCTCACCATTGTGTGCTCCATTCCCCCTGGATAGTTAAGGTTCCCCATGAATAGTTAAGGGAAAGCTCCTTCCCACCAATCCTTCCCCTCCCCAACGTGAATTCTGCTGCCCTTGCCCTCCTGGATTTAACCTTGACCTTACCCATGGTTAACACTAACTGGATTTGCTATTAGCTAGGATTTGTAACCAAGGATAGAAGTAGCAAAACAATTGCAAAATCAAGTCTTCTGCAAAATTACTTTCCCTTGGTAAAATGTCTCCTTTCATGATGAGGAGATGAGAGTAGCCTGTTCGGTTTTTTAGCTAGAGATTTCTTGCAGTTTCAGCGAAGTGGCAGAAACCTTCCCACACATATAGGTGGTTTCCTGCATAGAACTAAGGCTGCAATCTTAAAGTTACTGTTGGGGGGTAAATCCTATTGAATTTAGTAGGATTTATTTTCAAATAAGAATTCTTAGGTTTACACTGTAAAGGGCTGTTGTGGTGGATGTAGTGGCTGTCACTAACTGCCTGTCCGAACCAGTAGGGCTCATTTCTTTTCCTCCTTGGTGGACCCATCTCAAGTCAAGGCAGTCTCTTGCACTGAATGAGAGGACAATATAGGCTGTGGCTGAATACAGTCTTAACATTATTCATTTCATTTCTATACCGCCCAATAGCCAAAGCTCTGGGGGACTGTCTTCTCTCTTCACAAGGAAAAATGGGAAACAGCATTTGGCCCGTTCCCCCACACAAAATACTGCGCGGCAGCTCAGTTCAAAGAACAGAAGCCCCTGTTATCACTACTTCTGTGATGAAAGGAGGAAAATAAAAGTAAAAAAGAAAATTCCATATAAGAAATAAAACATTTGCTCATCCTTTCCCTCTTTGGTAGGTATCTGTTATTGGAAAAAGCCCCCAAAGACCTTGCTGACCAGTCGCACATATTTAGCAGTTTCTTCTATAAGTGCCTGACCAGGACAGAGAAGAACTCTGAAGAAAATCCAAACCTTTCGTAAGCTGTATTTAAATTCGTTACTATTATTATATATTTAAAGTGATTGAAAGGTGAAACCACCACAAGATAATTATTCCTGATCTGATGCTCTGGACTATGATTGAAAGAATGAAGGAAAACAGTGTCACCCTTCCTCAGCAAAAACTAGGCCAAGCTCCCACTTCAGTTCTGTGGCATTCACCTGAAGCTACAGCTAGTTGTGTGCATCATGAGTAGGACCTGGAAAAGTATTTTACAGTGCAGTCCTATATACTCAGTTGTAAGTTACACTGTGTTAATGCCTAGATAAAGATGCATAGGATTACAGCTGTAGTTAATTCAAACAAATCTTGGGTGTGTTTTGAACAGAAAATATTTTTAAATATATCCCTGTGCAAAGCCGCTCACATTTATAATAAAAGCCTTACATTCCTTGCATGTCAATGATTTTTGTTTATTTGCTTGCTATTTCTTTTCCCCAACTATGTGCCCTCAAGATGTTTTGGGCTACAATACATATCAGCCTCAGCCAGCATGGCCTGTGGTCAGAGATGATGTGAGGAGTAGGCTAAAACATCTGGAGGGCAACAGGTTGGTGAAGAGATAGTTTCTTACAGGTGGGCAGGTTACATTCAGTGGTTTCCAATTTTTACAGCCATTTGAACAAGCAGAACCTCTCCATGCACCTAATGGGGGCTTGCAGGTGACAGTTTCTCCTATCACCATCTCAGGCCAGGCTTCCTTGGCAACAGAATGGATAAAGGGACTGTGGCTGCAGCTGGCCATTCTGTGTTGCTGCCTCCTTTCTCATCTGCCTCGCAGTTACACCCTTATGGAGACAGGAGCTTGAGTGATCCCAATGGTGGGCACTGCTGTCCCAGGCAGTGACCACCTGGGGTAAACCAGCTAATCCTTAGAGGTAGATTTGTCTATCTTGCCAAGTAAGGAATGGTATGAAGCACCCCTTTTGCTGGGTTTGTAGAACGTTTCTGACTAGTTTCTTAATCATTCTTTTGTATTCACACAGAATAGCACAAAGAAGACACAGAAGAGTAAAAAGGTGGACTCGACATATAAACATTTTTAGTAAAGACTATATCTTTGTGCCTGTGAATGAAGAGTAAGTTTGCTGCATTAATTGGCACTTAAAGCTTTTCCTGCCCTGTAATTTCTATCTCAGAAATTTTATCTCATGTTTGTTGCCTTTGCACTTGACACCTAGAGCTTGGGTGTTTGTAAAAATGGACATAAAACTGGAAAACGTCTAAACTCAGGGAATAAAATTAGATACCTGTATATGTCTTTTATAAGCTACTTGTAATTTAAATATCATGTCGAAGAGGCAGAAGTTAACAGGGAAATGGCCCCATGAT
Organism: Heloderma suspectum; assembly: GCF_057233095.1. NCBI lineage: Eukaryota > Metazoa > Chordata > Lepidosauria > Squamata > Helodermatidae > Heloderma > Heloderma suspectum. Next base: position 51,504,720 of record NC_139460.1, on the reverse strand, counting down.
TTTCTCTTTTAAATGGGCATCTTTATTATCATATCTTAATGGAAATCACAGTGCAGAAAGGCATTCATAATCAAAACTTTTTTTTACTCCTCTTACTGTACAATCTTATACATGCCTACTCAGAAGTAAGCCCCATTGAGTTCAATAGACTTACTTAGAGATCAGTGAAAATAGGCCAGCAGCCTTAGAGTAGCTAGCAGATACTGACTTTCTCTTCCTTGCCTTGCCAGGTCTCATTGGTACATTGCAGTCATCTGCTTCCCCTGGCTAGAAGAAGTTGTATATGAGGATGGCCGGGATCAGTATTCTGCGCAGTCATGTTTCCAGCAATATCCACATCAGCCAGAAATTAAAAGTGAGACTGCTACAACAGAAACTGTTTTGGTCTTTAATGATACCTGGAGTGATAAAGAGGAGCTAGATATAAATAGCACGCTACAGTCCAAAGGTAATGATTTAAGAGCATACACTGAATAATGTATCTTCCAGAGAGGATTTAAAAAAAATCCCCATGGCTTCAAAATTTCCAGAAATTTTACATCTCTAGTCCTACAAAGTCTTCCTATTATGTCATTGGGGGATTAAAGGCCAGGTAGTAGCAATATACGAACACCTTGTCTTACACATTTTATTGTAAAGGAAAGTATTTCATAATACAAAATCATTGCATATTTCGGAGGGGGGGGTCCTGGGGGGAGGGGCAACCTGGGGGAAACTATTTTTTTCCAAATTTTTCCAAGGTTTTTTCCAGTCTTTCCCTCCTTCACCACCTCCTGTTCATCGCCCTCTTCACCATCGCCCTCAGCCACTGCCATTGAGCCACTGCTCCTATACGACTCGGCACTACCGCAGCTTTGTGCTCCAGATGAGCTGCAACCAACGGCAGCACCTGTTGAATAGAGCTGCCCACATCCACTGCTGGTGGAAATGTTAGTGGTGTTGGCATTGGGAACATGCCAACACCACTAAGGGGTGACGATGAAAGGAGGTGGCGGTGAGGGATCACAGCTTATTCTGCCACTGCGTTGGTTCCATCTCCTGCGTCAACATTCCTCTACATCCTCCAGCTCATGGCACCACATGAGCCAAGGCAGCTGGCTGAGCTCATGCCCAGGATCCGTGATGGAAGTAACCCAGTCACATTATGCCCAAGAGCTGACAGAGCCCCACTAAGCCATTTTATGTGCAGCTAAAGGAGGGGAATAAAGCACCTGAATCGCTTTCTTCCTTTGGTTGGTTATAGTGTCAGTCTTGGGGCTAAGCAGTCAGCAGCTCAGCCCCCTGGGTACTGCTTCTCAAAAAGAAAACACACCAATTTCTAAAGCTGCCAGTAGAACCCATCACTCATTGGACCTCTTCAGATGACGTACTTTGTTAGAAGTCTTTTAAACAGAATTGAATCCAACTTAATAAGCAAACCATACACATACTATGTGTGAAGACTGAGTTGTTGTGGCACAGGCTGCATGTTTCCAGACATCCCTGCAGGCGGCAGTTCAATTCCTCTTATACCACTGCTCACAAGTACCATTTTTGATTGCAACACACAAAGGGAGGGAAGGAGAGGCCACATATATAGCACCCAAATAGCTCCCTTGGCAGATGGCCAGTTGAGATGACATGCAGCCCTCCTCAAGGGAGGAACAGAGTCTTTTGCCAAGCAGGGACAGGGAAGGATCTGTATAGAGAACAAAAGAAGCCACAATTTACAGTAGCGTGTCTGTTGGCTCACCAGACTGGGCTCAAAGTTGGGCCTTTGGAGAAGTGAGTTCAAGCACCATCATGGAGCATGGGAGGAATATAGCCCCACTCACCTTTTGCATGGCTGGTGGGCATCAGTCACACCAGAGGTAAAAGAGAAAGAGATTCCATGATTCAAACTCACACTGCATATAACTCACATTCTTGCCAAACATTTTTATAATCCCTTCACCCCAAAGTATAGTTGTTTTCTTTAACGATATTCTGTCTTCTTTGTCATGTTAGATAATGTTCAGCCAGCAACTCTATCTCCAGGATTGGATTCTAAAACTTATAAAGTAAGTGCCTTTGGCCTATTATACCTCAGCTTAATAAGCCGGGATATGAACTAGACTTTCGCCTGCACACACAGCCTGTTCACCCCTCCCTTCTCAGCACAAGCAATGAAACCAAAAAAATTCTAATTAATCACAGTTCTCTGTTTTGTCCAAACCTGGATACTATGGTTAGCAGCTTCAGAAGGAGCCAGAATATTAAACCAACTTCAAACCAACTTCAAGCTATCTTAGCTTGTTCCGAAGTGGTAACCATAGTTTCCCAATTTGGCTGAAACTGGAAAAATTCCTGGTTTGTTCACTCCCTCTGAAAAGGGAGGCAATATGCTCATTCATAACCCAGCTAATTAAGCAGATATATGAACATCTGAAATAGGCCTTTGTGTCCTAATGTATAACAGTGGACAAATGGAAAGGTAAAACACTTAGAATTGACAATGTACACAGCTGCCAAGAAGGAGAGAGAGATAGGCTTTTCAACAATATTACTGCCACTGTTGGCTAATAGAAATCAGTTTTAATTGCTTGGACCAATAGTGCTTTCCATGCCACAGGATTTTTAAGTGTTTAAACTGTATAGCCTTCAACAAAAGAGCATACAACAAGTGTTAAGCAGGTCTCTGATGTCCTTCACCACATTTGCACCATCTAAGATGGAATAGAATTCTGTAACAACCATCAAGTATTAGCTGCTGCTATTTTTATTTCTGGTGTAACGATGCTATTCTGTTTCTTGGGATGATCATTTGTATTTTAAATATGTTTTAGTTAGAGAACTACTTTAGCTGTTGAATCATTATATTTATTCATTCATTCATTTCATTTCTATACCGCCCAATAGCCAAAGCTCTCTTATGTGATGTTATGAGGTTCATTGAGCTTTGTAGAGGCAGGAGGTAAATTAAACTTACCAGGAAATGCTTGGATTTATTTAACTGCTAATAATATTATGCAAGTATTGTATTATGAGGGGACTTGCTTATCTTTTTGTTTCACTTTTCGTGAATATGTTTTTCAGACCTGCTCAAGCACTTCTAAAATCAAGAGAGTTTGTAAAAGGTAGGCATTTGTATTTGTAATAACACTGCAGTATTTGGCTATATTTACTTTTTAACAGCAATGCCATATACTGTATTTCTACACATACAACAAATAGCTATAAGCTTGTTTCCCTAGTCACATGTAACTGTTTTATTTTTTCCCCTGAAACATGTAAAACGAACATTGATTTTCTGAGTAATGGAAAATGAAAATTTTTTTTTCTTCTTACATAGGCCATGTATCCTCATCTTAGATTCCCTGAAGGCAAGTTCTGTACAGAATACAGTTCAGGTCTTGAGAGAGTAAGTAACACTGCATTTCATTTGATTCTTTATTTTAATAGATTCAAAGGATGCTCCATGCATCAACATGTACAACTTAAATGTTCAAATTTAAATGTAAACTTTAAATGTAAATGTTAATGTAAACTTATTTCAGTTTTGTTGTACACACCTGTGAAATAAGGCTATGAGAAACAGAAATGAGCACACAGTATATTTATCCAAGTTAAAATTAAAATAAAATGTACTGGACGTCATCATGCCATAATCTTGGTTGTTAGTGAACCATTTGATACACATTTTTGCTGTGTAAGCCCGACATCCCATTGGGCCCAGAACATTCGCTCCTCCTTTATGAAGTCTGGTTTTCTCTGACAGAGGTCTTCCTGTATGCACCTCCACTGATGTCTCCCATGTGCACATCAACTCAGAAGCAAATGGCAGTGAATAGGTGAAGCACTTGAGAGGAAAACATTAATCGTAATTTGCCTATGTCTACCTTCACGTTGTAGCAAGTTAGTGAACAAAGCCAACATTGTTCAGCCTTCTGCCTTTTCTCAAGTCAAAATATGATCCCTCTTTAAAAACTAATTGCTGAAGAGAGAGGCAATAGATCCTGGCAGAGGGTTGTAATACTCCCTAATCTTCTAGCAGGAAGATGAGCTACTTGGAAGCCATCAGTTTAAGTCTGAATACGAAAGGACGTGTGGGGAGTTTTCACTCATGTAGAAGGGCCTGCAAAGTCCCTGCTTTCGATAGTTCTCCTGTACCACCCAAGACTTAAGGCAGCATAAGGACCTGTTGTTGGGGAGAAAAGGAGAGAAGCGCAGCAGCACACACACGATTATGTTCTCGTGCTTAAGCAGCAACTTGGATCCTGGCCACAGAAGGTCCAGTACTGGAGGCAGTATGCCTCTGTATACCACTTACTGGAGATCACAAGGGAGGGTGCTATTGCACTCATGTCCTACTTGTAGGCTTCCCACAGGCTGTGTGAACAGAATGCTGGACAAGATGGGCCCTTGGGGCAGTATCCAATGGTACTCCTACACAAAGCAGACCCACTGAAGTGAATGGGCCTAGTATATGTAGGACTATCATTGGGTACTGCCCTTGGCTAGATCCAGAATGGCTCTTCATATCTTTTTGCCTTCTGCCTTATGGAAGAACATGTCTTGTAGAATACAAAAGGAACAGTTTATAGTAGAAGACAAAAGGACTAATTTATACTGTGTATCTGGATGACAATGAATAAAGTTGACCAGTAAATCTGTAAGATCATCTGCCAAGGCCTTTCTCCAGGTACGTCCTTTATCAGAAGTACCTTATGTAACAACAAAGGAAGTGGGTTTGTCAGCAGCGGTACCTCAGCTATGAAGTGCCCTCCCTAAAGAGGCTTGCCAGGTGCCGACATTGCAAGCTTTCCAGTGCTGGGCAAAATGTTCTTCTTCAGCCAGACTTTTTAATTTGTTGTGTTCTTAATTGTTAATGATTTTATCTGCTGTTTTCTTGTTTTGTGCTAAAATAAATGGTATACCACACTGAAATCCTGACAGCATGAAGGGTGATATGTAAATGCTTTAAATATCATACAATACTGTATTATTAACCAAGTGTGGATATTGCTTAAAGGTGATTATTTTTCAAATATCCACAGAGAGTAGGTTGGATTCATTCTGAGTTACTTGTGCGTAGGTTCCATTAAAATCAGTGGGACTTAAGTAAGCCATGAATAACTTGTCATGTTGATTTCAATGGGACATACATGTAACTAACTTAGTCTGGATCCACCTCAGTATCTTTTTCTGTTTTAATTTCAGATATCTAGAAGCAGAATGGGAAGCAAAACGTAAAACATGTCGTGAGTTCAGCAAATCAACAATGGTGGATTTCTGCCCAAGAGTCCCCAAACAGGATAACAATAGTGATTGTGGAGTGTATTTACTGCAATATGTGGAAACTTTCTTCCAGGTGCAAAGGATTTCAATGCTCTTTTAAGTTATTTGTACAGTTTTCTGAAGAAAACATTCTACCTACCATAGGCAACTTAATGACTGGAAAGGCCAGATTTGATAGGTTCCATTGACTGCTGATTAAGAAGTAGAGATGAGAGCTTTTATTAGGCATTTGATTTTTATTTCTGTCTCTTGCTTTATTTTGTGTTCAGTAAATGATGTAGGATGACCTACTCAGTGGTAGCCATTATGGTTGTTGTTGTTGTTGTTCAGTCGTTAAGTCGTGTCCGACTCTTCGTGACCCCATGGACCATAGCACGCCAGGCCTTCCTGTCCTCCGCTCTCTCCCGGAGCGTGCTCAAGTTCATATTCATTGCATCGGTGATGCTATCTAGCCATCTCATCCTCTGCCGTCCCCTTCTCCTTTTGCCTTCAATCTTTCCCAGCATCAGGGTCTTTTCCAGGGAGTTTTCTCTTCGCATTAGGTGGCCAAAATATTTGAGCTTCAGCTTCAGTATTTGTCCTTCCAATGAGCACTCAGGGTTGATTTCCTTTAGGATTGACTGATCTGACCTCCTTGCAGTCCAGAGCCATTGTGGTGCTTGCAGGCAAATTTAATACTTGATTAGATTTGCAAACAATATATGTTTAGGGCTTTGATTTCTTGTCTGTGTGCAGGGGACTCATCTAGGTTATTTTGAATCCCCTTTCAGGCCTGCAGTTCCATAATTCTTTGGAAAAGCTTTGAACATGGAAACATCTGTAATTAATAGGGTAGTTGGGTGGGTGGGGTGAGCCTGTTCTACCCCACAATCTATCACTTGAGTCACCACTTGCTGATCCAGGTGGCTACAGCAAATGCTGTTCTATCCATCATTGACCAACAGTTCTTAGAAAATAGCACTAATGCATGAACTCATTCCACTCACGCATTCTCAGATCCAACTCATTGGTAGTATATATTTCTTTTAGTTATTATTTGTTTAATGTTAGTAAAAGTGGGATTACTGCCAAGAGAGCAATATTTGTCTTCTTTTTTAATTAATGTAACAGCATCCTTTTTTTTAATCATCAGAATCCTATTGTTAACTTTGAACTTCCAATGCACTTGGAGCGGTGGTTCCCTCGCCAAGTGGTGAGAAGCAAGAGAGAAGAAATTAGAGACTTGATCTTGCAACTCCACTTGCAGCAGCAGAGTGGCAGCGAAAGCTAGCCAGACTTTTCTTCTGATCTTCCAAAAGAAGACTTTTGTCCAGAAGTATTGGAAATCCGATCAGCAGCGTTTGTCGTTTCAGTCTTGCAAAGAGGGAAAAGCTCAATTTAATGTTGTGTTTTTATGTTTATCCTAGGATTTTATATTTGATTTGTATTGCAGGACATTGTGGGAAAATGGAAGTATATAAATTTCAACTTTGTAATTTAAAGTAAATATTTGTGATATTGTCTAATTTGATTTTTATTTCAGAAAACAGAAGCATCATAACAGGAATGTGCTGCAAAGATGGGAAAATATTTCAACTTGAAGGGATTCATTCCCATCTTTCCGAGCATGCCTGGAAATGGGGGAGCTGATCCTGCGTGAGAGGGAGACATTAAGGGTACAATCCTATGCATGTTTAGACAGAAAAAATTCCTACAACTCCCAGCATGCCCCAACCAGCATGGCTGGCTGGGGCATGCTGGAAGTTGTAGGACTTTTTTTCTGTCTAAACATGCATAGGATTGTGCCCTAAGGTGCCCTCTTAGGGATGCTTCCTATGTGATGTTTCAAAGTTAAACTGAATGCTTCTGCAGATACCATTCCCATATTGTGAAAAAGATGTATAATTCTAGCTACTTTTGGATAAGACACAAATGCTACTGATCTGCTGCTGGATTCTTGGCATATATTGGTCTTTCTCAGAATTTAATGTAACATAAAACATTTTTATGCATATTTCTAAAATTCAAGAACAGTATGTCGAACCTTGCCTGAAATTTAGAAATGTAAGTGGGGGTGAGGGTGTCATTTTTTCCATGTCTAATTGGATCACATATTCCAGATTCAGGGCCCTAATCTCTTTCTGCTGTGCAGCACTTGTTTATGGTATGAATACTATGTATTTTAATATATATTGATATAAGGCCAGATGGTCTTTACTGTACGGGATACTGTTGTAGCTTACATCTGGTAAGGTATCACCCTGGTGAGAACTGCTTGATTGTTTTAATCATGGTATTTATTTTGGGGAGGGGGAGAAATGTGATTATTAGGCACTTTGACTGCAATTCTATGCTCAACCTGGGGGTAAGCCCCATTGAACACATTGAAGTCCCATTGCAGTTAATAAGTAACCAAATTTTATGGAAAGAAAAATGGTCATTTTAAAACGAACGACTACTTTACTCAAGACTTAACATGTTCAGACATAATGTGCATTGAAATGCTGAATACTTGTAATTCTCCCAAGTATTTATACTTGTGGCTAAAACTATTCATGGAAGAGGTTCAACCGAGGTAAATCTCTGTGGTGTGAAGTATTAGTCACATATTTAAATGTGGATTGATCCTGTATTTGATAAGCTAGAAGCACTGACTGAAAAATACAGATATTTTTTCAGAAAGATTTGACTACGTTCATGTGCATGTTTCTATTGTGATTGCTAACAGAAGGGATAAGGGAGCTGTTGGAGAAGGAATTTTCATTTTGTTTAGTACCCAGTAGGTAAATTATTATTTCATTACTGTGTTCAAAAAGGGTTTTTTCTCTTTAAAATATCAAAATTCATATATTATAAAATAATACAACATTAATGACTCAGAAAACAAAAGCCAAGGAAACAAGGTGAACATTTATTTAAGCACAGAAACACTTATTTCTTCCATTGGTTTCTGCAGCCAATTTATTAGTTACAATAGATCAGTGATGTTTCCTCGGTACACAGCAGAAAATTTCCTGTTGAAATCTTAACTACTGTCAAGCACAAATGATTGTGAAGGCTCAATTTGCACGACCTTTTTCTTACATGAAAAAATAACTACGTAGGGGGGAAAACAACTATGTTCACGCTGCCAGTTTTGAACATGATAAGAGTATGTATCTTGCTCTGAATACACGTATTTGGACTCTGCAGTTTCAAAACAATTGTCATCACTGCAAAATAGACATTTGATGTTCTCAAATATACATTTTCCCTCTACATGTAAATTATCTCTGTGTACAAATGGCCTGTCTGAAGTGGCACTAATCCAAAACAGAAAGTGTGCAAGTGTCACAGGAGGAAGAAGAAAACGTTTAGAACTTAGTTTGCTAAATACTTCCACTACAAGCTGCAGCCAGTGGTGCCTAGCAGGGGCACTTAATATACAATTATTGACCTGTGGCTGTTTTCCTTAAATTTCCTATTCACATTTCTGTTTAAAATACTCCACCTCCTTTGTCATTAATATATGAAAGAGTATAAGGGTAACCTTCAAGGAGCTTATGTGTTACCTCTCAAACTATGTGTGCTTGGTATTCTCCCAGATGCACGCTCTGTCTTTTAAGAACCCCATGTGTAGCATAGAATTGCTTAGCGGGTTTATCCCTCTTACTTATTGTCTCACCTCACAGCAATGTCAGTGCTAGAGGAAAGGAGGCGGAGAACCACAACAGCCCTAGTATCAAGTATGAGGTGATGAACATGGTGGCCAACTCCCTGCATGGAGATCTTAAGCATACAGCATCTCGATTAGAAACACATTCATATTTATTATAGAAAATAATGAAGTATGGTCACATCATTTATTTTCAATGGCATATTTGCGGGGGGGGGGGCCACGGGAGAGATTGATTTCTAAATTGTTATAAATTATGGTGTTACTAATTAAGTAATTAGTAATTAGTTACTAATTTTTATTTAGTAACACTCACCAACCTGTTTTTGCTGTTGAATTTTTTTTTTTGAAGTAAAAGAAGCAGCAACTTCGTCAGGATCATAATTCTTTGTTTGTTTGTTGCAATTTTATCCCTCCCAGCCACTGTTACAAGCAGCTCAGGGTGGTATATATGGTTCCCCCTCTCCTTTTTATCCTCACGACAACAACAACACAAAGTAGCGATTTGGCCAATGTCACATAACAGAGCAGGTTCTTGAACCTGAATCTCCCCAGTCTTTCCAACACTGTAGAAACTGTACCACACTGGCTCTTGCCATATGTTTTATATGATGACATGTAAGTGATTTTTCCCTGTGCAGTAACAATGGGTGGAATCCAGATAAACGTGCATGTAACAAGCTGACTTCCCTGCCCCCTCCTCCCTCCCACAGGCCCGCCCCCTCTGAGGGGGAAGAGGAGAATCCCTGAAATTAGGCAGAGGAACATAAGTGGCCTTATATCAAGTCAGACCATTTATCCATCTAGCCCAGTACTATAGACAGTGACTGGCAGTGGCCCTCCAGGGTTTCAGGCAGGATTCTTTCCTAGCCCTACCTGAAGATGCCTGGGATTGAACCAGGGGCTTTCTGCATACAAACCATGTTCTCTACCACTGAGCTACCCTCCCCTTCCCCTCAGTCCCCCAGGCCACAGCCCACAATATTCAGCAGGGTCTTCCAACCCTTGGAGGAGCCTCTATGGGAGTCTGTCTAGGAGGGACACAGAAAAGTCAAACACCACCAGCCCAGTTGCACACACGTTTATTTGGATCCAGCCCAATGAAAATGTGGGTTGTAGATGCAATGTATTTAATATCAAAATAGCCTGGGCAATATCCATTGTGGGTATTGTGTGTGCATGGAGGATTCCCATAGACTCAAAAGAGCTCCATATTCCTCCACTCACCCACCCCCTGACAGCACTAAGGGCTGTTAGCAGGTATGGGAGGGGTTTCAGGCCCTCTACCGAAACTCTGCATAAGGTACTTGTGCTCTGGGACATGAATAGAATGAAGATAATTCTGTGACTTCACAACTCAAATTTACTTAAGTGAAAAAGCAATATATGAAAGCACCGAACTAGCATTATGCATTCATAGGAAACTGCCTTATACCTATTCAGATTCAGACCATACCTCTAGGTAGCTCAGTATTGACTACACCAGGAGTAGGCAATCTTTTCAGCCCATGGGCACATTTGGAAATCTGAGAGACTGTCCTGGGCATAGCCATAAAATGGCTGCCATGGATGCGCATGACTAGTCACAAAGGAAAAGTAACCTGGCCAAAGGCATTCATGAGAAATTAAGATGGCAGCAGGTGGAGGCTCCCACTTTGCTTTGAAGCAACCCCAGCTGCCAGTAAGAAAATATAAGGATGCTTTTAAAATACAAATTAGGAGGAGTAGGGTGTCTTCATGAGTGTCAGTTAAGGTGTCCAGGGGTACATTACTGTCCATAAGCACCACAGTGCCTACCCCTAGTCTACACTGACAGGCAGTGGCTCTTCGGAGCTCCAGGTGGGAGCCTTTCTCAGTCATGCCTGGAGAGCCTAGGGGATTGTACTGAATCTGGGCCCTTCTGCATGCAAAACACGTGGTGTATTACTGAACTATGGCCCTTCCCCCAATTACCCAGCTTTCTAAAGGTTGTGAGCAGATGATTAGTGCACAGCCTCTGGCTTAAGAGCCCTTGTGGACAGTACATGAAATGGGTGTATTCTGAGTAGGATATAGCCTGTTCTTTGCTACTCAGTTATGCAGTGATGTTGGTTTCATGATAACAAACTGCAGCCTCTGTCTTCATGGCTAAACCATGCTAGAAAGTTACGCCAATACTTTTCTCATAACATCATGCAGGGTACAAGCAGTATAAGCAAGACCACAGCGGATAGCTGGCCCACTAATACTCTGAGCTTTTTCTCCAACTTGTGTTATATCTCACCTGTGCAGCAATGTTTGTGAGGGAGGGGGGAAGTTTTCTGATTGAAAATTCGAGCGGGACTCGATAAGGCCCACAAGCATCACAATGACCTGGTTTGCACAACACAGACAGCTCATCGTGGGTAACCCAGGATGAGCTGTGGTGTGTGCCGGGCACAATCTTTGATCAGGCCAGTTGTGGGTTGCGCTGTGTTGTCCAAACCCAGACAACATCCATGATTTGCCGTAGGAATTAAGAGAGGATTTTTAACCCTCAAGTAACCCACAGTGATCAAGTTTGGATGACACAGCACAACCCCCAATCGGGGAGTGCACAATCACAATGGTGGCCGCATACACTAGGCACACACCACAGCTCATCATGGGTTAAATAACCCATGCTGACCAAGCCGTGTCATGCAAACCAGCTCACTATCTAACTCTGGCACAGTGTAGTTTGCTATGCTCTGTATTCATTATTATAGTTCACATACCTGAAGGAGGGCCTCCTCCCATATCAACCTGCCCGTGCATTAAGATCATCAGAGGAGGCTCTTCTCCTTGTGCCATCTATAAGGGAAGTATATCATCTACAAAAGACAAGACCTTCTCTGTGGTGGTGCCTAGACTTTGGAATATTCTCCCATGGGATGTATGCCTGATGCCCACATTGTACCCTTTTCAGTGCCAAGTTAAAACCCTTTTATTGGACCAGGCATTTTACATTTGTATTTTTTTAGCTGGTTGAAATAGTCTTCATGCCCCTCAATGTTACCATATCTATGATTAGGGTTTTTTTTATACCGCTTCCATTGTAGTGAAAATATCAGGTTTTTGTGTATGAAAACATGAAATCATCTTTTGCATGAAGGCGCGATTTATACATTTTAAAAATACATAAGTAAGCCAATCAACTGTTCATGTATTTACTCATTTTTTCTCATTTCCAGTATGCACATAATGTTTATTGTGAATGTATAAAAGCGGGGGGGGGGGAGTTGGAAAGGGAGCTGTCAGTGCCATTATACAAAACGCAAAGGATGAACATCACTGTTTCTACAACCTGATGCAGCACAGCAGTAAATGGGATCCTCCTGCTTCAGCATACCTGAGATAGTCATAATGCTGAATCAAATCAAGAGTGTTCTTTTACTATTTCATGTGGCAATAACAAGAGCACTCTGGGAAGGGGATCTCCTAGTGATGACCATGATGCTAAAAGAAAGTATTGCTTTGACAGCAAGCTTCTTTTTTTTTTTTTAAGGAAGTCAATGAAAATTGTGCTTAATTAAGTGTGAAAGGTACTGTCCTTGTGTGGACTGCCAATTAACAACATGAGAAGCTCCAGTAAAGCTGGCTTAGCTCACCAGATTAAAACTACAAAATTGCCTCCGCGGTCCATTGGCTAACATCAAGGAGCCACTTCCCCAGTACCTCTTACGATTTCCAAAATTAGAATGGAATAATTTATTTTAACAGAAAATAATCTAGCAACATTTTGGCTGGCTTTTGTTGCAGAAGTTATACTAATCCTTTTTATCAAAGGCAATTACGTATGACACCAAAGCTTCTCCAAAAAGGGAACCTTATTGGATGTTTAACACGTTCCGGGCAGCTGACACTGCTAAAAAGGGACTTGATTATTTTCGTTTTGCCTTAAAAAAAAACAAAAACCGGAAGAAATATGTGTGACTTTTCCTGGAAAATCTATTTAGGAATCTGGATATTTGTGTTGATTGAAGGAGATTTTCAAGCATTTGCAGGTAAGAATGTGCTTCTTTATTTTTTTGCAGTTCTTTTGAATATTGGATTGGATTCAGTCATAATAATACTGAAATCAATGGGAGTTAAATTAGACCAACTCTTTGTTGTTCAGTCGTTAAGTCATGTCCGACTCTTCGTGACCTCATGGACCACAGCACGCCAGGCCCTCCTGTCCTGCGCTCTCTCCCGAAGTGTGCTCAGGTTCATATTCATTGCATTGGTGATGCTATCTAGCCATCTCATCCTCCGCCGTCCCCTTCTCCTTTTGCCTTCAATCTTTCCCAGCATAAGGGTCTTTTCCAGTGAGTAGACCAACTCTAGTCCCATTCATTTCAGTGGGTCTGTTCTAAGTAAGGACTAAGTCTGGACCCCAACCCATTATGTTCAACGAAAATTGATGTAATTACATTGATAGGAAATATGCTTACAGGTATACAGAGTCAGATTCTGCTTCTGTATTGTTTGTTTGTTTGTTTGTTTGTTTCATTTATACCCTGCCTTTCCTCCAAGAGTCCTCACAACAATCTTGTGAGGTAGGTTAGACTGAGAGTCAGTGACTGGCCCAAAGTCATCCAGTGAGCTTCATGGCAGAGTGGGGTCTAGAACCCGGGTCTCCTCAGTCCTAATCCAACACACTAACTACAACACTACACTGGCTCTCTGTGTACTGGAATTCAGCAAGACGCCCCATACTTGTAGTTGCCAGGAGAAATTAGTAATGGGCCATTATGTGTCCATCTCTAGCAGAGGAATAAACTATCATAGAAGGATTGTTTTCATTTACATTTATGTACCTGAGGTCATAAAGACAGGATCTGTCTGTTCTGCATTTGTTTTAAACACACAGTAGCAGCTTTTGTTAGAATGGGGCTCTAATTACAATGTTTTCTCCTCTCTTAGATCTGGCTACAGATTTTTACACTGAAGTGGCTGCAGCTCTTCAGTTAACATTTGAAAGAACATTTTTATCTGATACTACATATTGCCTATATTTGCTATCATTCCCTTACTCCCTGTTCAACTGTTTTGCTGTTTTTCCCCTATCTAATTTTCTGAGTTAAAACCATTACTCCTGCCGTCATAGAAACAAGTAATTTGAAGTGTGTGATATGAATGAAAAACAAATTGGAGTAAACCTATTTAGTTCCAAAGTTCAAAATATAACACAAGAAGTGGCCCATAAACACATCAGCTGTCCAGCTAACTGATGTGTTCTTTTATGAAATCCATGGCAGATTTTGAGTGTTTGTGCTTTTCGTCAAGGTGTTCCAAACAGACTGAAAATATTTAAGATAAAGTAAGCTACTGCAGGTACTGTAACATGGTGGGAATATTTTGCAATACCTGTAGTGTCTCAGGAAATGTGACATGTGACATTAGCTCATGCCCCTGTGTGAGAAAGCATTGGGCAGAACAGAGAGGCAGCAATCATATCACCTAAACAACAAGGTAAAAGGTTGCATTTGTGTTTTCTTGGCCTGTGTGGAGGCCGAGATCTTTGTTTTCCTTGGCATTCGGTCAGTTCAGCCATTTTAACATTCAGACTTAGGGGGGGGGGGGGAATTTACTAAGCAAACGTTCTAGTTTCCATTGAAATGTTGATTATTCTCTAGTGTGGACAGATGTTAAGAGAAAACAATCATGAACCAGTTCGATTTATTTAACTTTGCTTACACTGAAGATTTATTTTTTATTGGCAGTAAGAGTATGGTGGTATGGTAAGAACAACAAAATCATGGTGCATAGTGGATGAGGAATGATAATAACTAGGGTGTACCAGCAAAAATGAAGTGCAGAAGCCAGAACCTTCTTTATTGGCATCTATGATATTTAAATGTATAAAGAAATAAGCAAAATAATTTTAGTTTGGAATAAAGACTGTATTCTTTAGTGAAACTCAGTGGTATTGTGGCACTGTATGAGCAGCTATTGAGAGAAATCTTTGTGATATAATTTTGCAGAAGAACCCTATTTACCTGCAGAGGATGCAGAAGCAAAGGATGCTACACCAGCTATACTACACGATGGCTGGCAATCAACTAGAAACCTCCCCCAATTTCTGGATTCTAAGCACCTTCTTGATTTCAGGGAATCAGAGAAATTCAGCAGGCGCATCTTGTTTCGAAGGAAGAGATCAGTTTTCTTTCCTACTGGAGTTAAAATATGTCCAGACGAATCTACTAAACAGGTTATCACCAACCATCTGAAATACTTCAAACTCAGAGGTAAGTGAGCATTTACAAGACTAACATTCTTGAAAAGCAGTGCACTGCAGCAATGCAAACACTAGATGTCTGGTGAATAACTGAAACCTTCCTTAAAAAGAACCTGTTTGACTCACATTTAGTTGCATTGCCATTTCTTTGTCTGAAGATGTTTTCTACGATATAGCCCTGGGCATTCCTAAGGGTCGTAATGAGGGATGCAGTCTGGACAGAGAAAATGGCAGCTCCTCTAAGCAGCTGCACAGGTGGCAGCTATGATTATAGCTGACAGACCAAGTGAGGAAAAATTAATCTCCCCGACCAAAAATCAACATGACAAGGTCTTCTCCTAGATCATTAGAAGTGGGATAAGGGTGTCTGTCTCTCACTTAAAAGTGAGGCAGCGTGTCTGTCTCTCACTTAAAAGTGAGGCAGCAACTGTGTGGGTAATTTCAGAGGGAGGTGAAACCTCTGGACATGGGAGGATGAGTGTGGCCTAACAGCACAGACAGGCCTCTAAGGAATGTGAGGCCTGGGGAAATATGACAGCTCAGCCAAAGAAGAGATAGCCTCATAACTTATTTGACCAAGTGGACTTTATGAAGGGAGCTGAGGGTGCAGTAGACCTACGTTCTACTGATATCTAGACCTTAGGCCTTACCCTTTTAAGATATGACTGTGTTCCTAGGAATAAAAGGGGGAAATGCCACATTTTCCTTCCTCAGTATTTGTTCATCTCTGTTATGTACTATGTCTTATCAAACTTTACTAAAGGAATGGTCTCCTTCCACTCTCAGCTTCCAACAGATTATCTAAATTGCAGGATTTATGTGGGAGTCCCTCCCCGTCCCTTCCTCATAAAATGTTCTTCACAACAGTAGTTGTCTTGTTAGATTTTCATGCCTTGCTGTCACCTTCTTGAGACTTCTGCTCTATTAGATAGATGTGCTGGGCTTGTTATCTCATAGATTTGTGAGCTTAATAAAAGAGGTCCATAAATGTTTTAGTTATGAAACACCAGTGGGTGTCTTAAAATGTCAGGAAAAATAAGTTCAGCTGAACCTGCAGGCTCTGAGATGATACGTGTTGAAGTGAGAGGGCAAGAAGATAGCAAGATCACAGATACAGGCATAAAATGTAAGAGCATTCGGAATGCTCAGGGTAGGGACAGAGCCTATATGAGCATGTGGGTAGAGGTTTAAAATCAACACCTTTGCTACTGCTAAAGATTTAACCGGTTTGGTAGTGGTTTGTGATCATATTCGTGCTCAAGTGGATCAGGCAGGATCCATAGGCTTTTGCAAGAATAAGTGATCAGTGGCTGCAGTTCCAACAGTTACGTGATTTGCTTCACACATGCAGGAGGGCTGCCAAGGCATCACTTCCTAAAATCACCCCCAGCCCACTGAAGATCCACTCACCACTGCTTTTACACAGCCCCTCTGTTCCCCCCACCCCGCCCTAGAGGCCATCAGAACCAACTGCCCTGTGAAGGAAGAGCAGTCTGGCATTACTCCCCATCTGCTCTGAGGTTAATCATATCATCTGGGCCCCCTGAGCCTTACTTGCAGTGACAGGAGTGACAAGAACCCAGCAGTTTCCAGCTAGGCCCCAGAAGGCCAAGGCCCCACCCGTTAGGCCAACAACTTCTGGCTAGGTTACGGCCATTTCAAGGAAGGTCAGGTCACTAGGTTGTTCCTTGGAGGCCCACCAAAGCCTGTTTTTGAACTATGAGCAGCCTGTTTCCATCACAACTGATCATTATAATAACTGTATAACATTAAGAACTGGTGCCTGAGTTTTCTTGTTTTCTTCCCCATCCCCTTTCCCCTTCTCCATC
Organism: Heloderma suspectum; assembly: GCF_057233095.1. Taxonomy (NCBI): domain Eukaryota; kingdom Metazoa; phylum Chordata; class Lepidosauria; order Squamata; family Helodermatidae; genus Heloderma; species Heloderma suspectum. The sequence goes on along the minus strand of NC_139460.1, from coordinate 51,487,781 downwards.
ATGTATTGTTAGATTGTAAGCGTGAGGGTAGAGACTATTGTTTTTATGAATCTGTGAGCCACTGTCAGAGCCTTTAAATGCTTTAAATTAGGGATGGGAGACTTTTGAGCTTGCCTAAATTCCCTAAAAATCAATTTGAAGCTTGTTTTGGCTCATTCCCTTTTTTGTTTTAGTTTTCAAGCTGCTTTTCAGCTCATTTGAAAGAGAAAAGTGCACATTTTGAACAGGAAAAGTGCATATTTCTATGCATATTTTCAAAAGTGCACACTTTTCTCCCATTAACTAAAGTGTGAAAATTCGTGTTTTGTTTTTTTTTAATGTGGATTTTAAAGCGTGCATTTCAAAAAATCATATAATGCAATCACAAATTTGGGGATTTGCAAAATTTCTCTTTTTTAAAGTGCTTTTGCCTGCATTCACATTTGGTATTGGAAATAGGACATGTTTGCAGGATTTGTGGACAGAAATGAAATTCTTGTACGTTCCCCTGCAATCAATCAATCAATCAATCAATCAATCACTCTCTTCCCTGATATTCTTATAACTGGCACCAATTGGCAGATCTCCTGTCAGTCTCCCCACAGAAGCAAAGGACTGGATAGCACACACCAGGTTATTGTTTAGGGTGGACAGGAAGGAGCAGTCTATTTCCCTTTGAACTTCAGATCATATGCAATAATTCTTCAGGAGACCTTATTGAGGGGAGCATACTATGTGGAGGGTTATTATTATCTTGTCCTCCCCCATAGGGATCTATTTGTCTTTTGCCTTCCCCTTCCTGAAACCTGAAATCACAGTCTTAGCTACATGTTACTAAATTCTTATTTATAATGGTAAAATAAACAGAATCAGATGGGGGAATGTATTACTCTAGGAAAGTGTGTTGAACAATGTTCCCCACTCAACATTTGTTTTTATAGAATGAGAATTGTACTCTGCAGCATCAGCAGTATGCACCTTTCAGCTACTATAACTTCTCTTTCCCTATCACTGGTATTATCTAAGCCTAAGGATGTTGACACGGCTTTTGTTGTGTAGTGGGATGCATCAATATGGGTGGGGAGGGCTGGAAGGCGACTAATTTGTTCTCCTTTCACTCAGTTGGCCTCAGAATGGAGAGGAAGTAGAGGGTTTTCTTCTCATCATTTCCTCTTCCTGAAAATCTCTTTCCAGAGATCATGTAGCTTTCCCATTAATGCCTCTTCCCCCATCACTCTTACTTTGCGTGCTTTCCCCTACCCCTTTCTCCAGAAATTTTGTCCATTTCCCCAGTCATTCAGCTGCTTCCCCACCATTGTGTCCTCCCACACTCCCCCAGAATATAGAGCAGTGGTGGGCAGAAAGTAGGTCTCCAGATGTTTTGGACATCAATTCCCAGCATTACTAAGCATTGGCCATGCTGGCAAGGGTTTCTGGGAATTGAAGTCCCAAACATCTGGAGATCTACCTTCTGCCTACCCCTGATGTAGAGGTCTTATCTGGGGGTACTGGCCACTTTCTGAAGTCAAAGATGTCTTTAAAAATGCTTCTAGAAGATAGTTAGGCTGGGTTTATTTTTATTTGCCTTGACAAATCCTCAGAGGAAGCAAGTTCCAAGATGGAGGAAGACACCAATTCACACCTTTCTATGGACTCTCGCTGTTCATGCTTGATGTCATCAGGAGGGAACTATTGACTGTGTTGAGAAATAACTGAATAATGTAGAGATGGGAGGTATTTTAAAGTAGAGTACTTGCAAAAGGCAGAATACTGTTTCTCATAGAATTGGATATTACAGAGCTATGCAACAGGCCGCTTAACATATTATGAGGTGGCAAATATGTGGCGAACAGCTGTAGCCAAAACAATTCCTCCACCACCATCCTATCTCTTCCTTCTGTTAGTCTTCCCTAGTACCAGAATTTAGATTATAACCTCCTTGGGGCAAAGAACTGACTTTTTTCTGATGTAAAAGAACCTGTACATTTTGCTCTATATGCAAGGATGGTGCTGTATAAAAGATTAAGAATAAAGTCTGTCTCCCTACCGTATACAACTGCGTGACATTTTTATATTCACTTAAAAGACATTTTACATATACAAATAAAAAGCATAATATGTGAAACAGTCAAAATGTTAGGCCCTACCCTCAGTTTGGACATGAAGATTGAAGCATACAAAAAACATCTTGGTGTAACATTCATAAAATAATTGGAGGGGGTCCTGTAGACCATTCTGGTCCAACTTCCTGCTTGATGCAGGAAATCCAGAGCTACAGCATCCACAACAGCTGGCTGTCCAGCCTGTGAAGACCTCTAGCAAGGTACTGCCCTGTAATCAAACACACATGGGGAACTGGTTCCACTGTCAACCTGCAGGAGACCTGTAGGATTCAAATATACTGCTAGAACTCCACAATGCTAATCTTGATGTAACATTCCGCCTACCAGTCAGGAGCAGAAAGATGCATAAGGAAATAAGTATTGCTAGGACACTCAATTTTATTTATTTAAAAATGCTCCTTTAAGTGTAATCCCTTTACATTGGCAACTGTAGAGCAAGAGCTATAAAATCTTTGTGAGACAGGCATCCTTCATTAATTTTCTCAATGCTATCTTGTGTCACCAACTATTGCCCATTTGGCTGTGGAGTTTTAAAAGAGGATAGTTTGCCTGAGTCAATATACTACTAGCTGCTATACATGGTTCACCCCTTAAGAAGTGCAAATAGGATTACACCTGGATTAAATCTGAGTACTGCTCATTTACACAAATGACCAAGCAAGCTAACCCACCCCCTAGCAAGCACCCAGCACTTGTCATGTGCTGTCCCTCCAGTGAGCCTAGCAAATCCCTTTCTATAGAATGAGATGTAACAGGCTAAATCACGCTTACTGTTTGGAAAGATAAATAGCTCTTGAGCAATAAAATTCATGCTAAATGGCCACTTCCTGAAAAGAATAATGCCTCTTGTAAGGAGCACCAATACGCATACAATCTTATGAGAGTTTCAATCAGATAATTTTACACAGAGTGTAATAAAAACATTAAATAGAAATTGCATTTCTGTTAGAAAACTCTGTTCTCCCACCATGTCTCCATAGACGTGAAGCTTAAAGGGATAGGTCACAAAATGGTGCAGGCATAGAGAGGGAGCCATATTATTCATTACCAGTGCTTGTCATGGCACTATGCAATAGATTGGGGGTGGGCAACATGCCACCCCCTGCTGTGTTGCTGAAAAAAATGGCATCCATAGCACTATCGAGAGTTACGCTGGTCAAATTTGCTTGGTTGCAGTGCTCCGGAGCCCTAAAATGATCGAAGTTAGCTTGCAAATTTAGCTTGTAGTGCTCCAGGCGCCTTTGTACAAACCACCTTCCCGGCCGCCTCCGGAAGGAGTGCAACCCACAGGGGTAGGTGTCTGGGGAGCAAAAATGGCCTCTTCACCTCCTGCAGTTGCCCACCTCTGTGAAAGATGCTTGTGACACTTGCAGAATCACATCCCAAATAGTACTCCAAATTTAGTATTCCAAGATGTAAATGCCTCACTCTGAGGAAAGAGTCACATTTTCCTAGCGGCAAGATATTGTGAGTATTGGGAAGATGCAATGCCTGAAACAGAAGCTCGTTGATCCTACAGTACAAATGTGCAACAACTGTGTATTTATTGTTCAATAAACTGATTGTATGAAAAGTTCCTTAGGGAACACAGTGTGCTTGCAGCAGTGGATGCCCAGTAGAATTTAGGCTTTTTACTGCTGCTCAACAGAGCCAATTTACACTCACTTGGCTTGCAGCAAGTTCACTTTGTTTTAGGTAACTTTCCCCAGCATGTTGTGGTCCAACTGCAGTAGACTCTGCAGTCATTGGTTATTAGACCAATGTGTAGGTGTAAGTTTCCCAACAAATGGTGGCTACAAAATATATTTCGGTTTATTAACATTAGATAACTTTAGGATTATTAACTGACTAGGGAAGAAAAAAATGGCCTAGCTCAAGTATTGTAGTGTGGCCACTTATGCATTGCCAAAATGAAGAGGAAAAAAGAGGACAGTGATTTTCATAAAATCTGCATGGATTAATTTATGTGCATATATGAAACTTTAGACATTATTAGTATAATTAAAATAGAAACATAATACATGTCACCATGACCAGGTGACCTGTGTGGCTGCTCAGTGTCCAGGTGCTATCTCTTGTCCAGACACTGTCTGTTGATGGGCAACTTCCAGGCCCCTGCTGCTCTCCCCTTTTATAGTTATTTATGTTTAAACTGGATTTGGACTGGGCAGCCCTTCAATGGAGGATGCTTTTAAACAGAAGACTGTCTGCTTGACGGACCTTCAAATAGAGGACTATCATCTGTAAAGTAGGGCACATGGCCACCCTAGGGTATTATGTTTTGTTGAGGAGGTGGTGCTTTGGGTCCACTTACAGGATGCAAAACCAGCAGGATGCAAACCCCCCACCCAATTATTAACATTTATGTATACTGCAGGGCGGGGGGCAAAAAAGCCATTAAGGTAGTGCAGAACAATTTAAAACCATAAAACACAAAGCCATTAAAAACATAAAAACAATTACATATTTCAAAAGGCTAAATTAAAGAGATGTGACTTCAAATCGTTTCTGAAAGCCAGGAAGCCAAGGCCAAGTATAATTCTTGAGGGGATGCATTGCACAGTTTGGGAACAACACAGGAGAAAGCCCTTCCTTGCATGCCCGAAAAGCGGGCCTCTGCAAGCAAGAGTGTCTTCAAAAGGGCCCCTCCTGCAGATCTTAATAACCAGACAGCTTCATAACAGTTCAGCTGAGTAGAAGAGTGTGTGCTAGCTAGACTCCACCCCTGGACTCACTAAAATAAAATCCACTATATTCCATCCAGAGATCAACCCAAATGCAGTGGATTCCACCCTCTGGCCCAGAGGCCCTGCCCAGGCACAAGAATGCTTTCTTTCAAGAGTTGCCCATGCTATTGTATTCCTATCACTTGCTGACTTCAAAAATTAATATAATTTAAGGAAAACCTGTTCTGTTTGAATCTACCTCAGTGTCCACAGTCTACAGTGCCTTCAAGTCTAGGCTCAACATGTGCCTGTTGCTGAACTGGTATGTTTTAGTTTATTTGTTTGTTTAATAGATTTATAGACCACTTACTATATTTACAAACATATTTCTAAGTGATTAACAAAGAAAACACATGAAAATAGTTGAAATACATCCAAATAAAAAATTTATAAAAACTTTAAAACTAAGTACAAGACCATAGTTAACAAACAAACCGGGCAGCACAATCAATCACAGAGGTCCTCAGTAAAGAGATGGGACTTTAATTGGTACCTAAAGCATGCCAGAGTTGGTGCCTCCCAAATATCAAGGGCATTCCATAAGGTAGGTGCCATCACAGAGAAGGCCTGCTTTTCATTGTACAATACAACCCTCTTTAGGTTGGGATTCAGTGGCATGCAAATTCATAGACTGTGTAATCTTATATGTATCTAGTCAGAAGTCCCATTGAAATCAGTGAGGCTTTCTGCCAAGAAATATATAAGTATATACAAGTATAAGACTGCTGTGAGTGAGCTGCAAATGAGCAGGCAGGTGACTAATTGCACTTCTGATTTATAAGATGCCCTCTTTCAACCAAATGCTGCAGTCATAGAATCATAGAATAGTAGGGCTGGAAGGGGCCTACAAGGCCATCGAGTCCAACCCCCTACTCAATGCAGGAATCCAAGTCAGAGCATCCCTGACAGATGGCTGTCCAGCCTCATCTTGAATGCCTCCAGTGTGGGAGAGCCCACCACCTCCCTAGGTAATTGGTTCCATTGTCGTATTGCTCTAACAGTCAGGAAGTTTCTCCTCATGTTCAGCCGGAATCTGGCTTCCTCTAACTTGAGCCCATTATTCTGTGTCCTGCACTCTGGGATGATCAAGAAGAGATCCTGGCCTTCTTCTCTGTGACAACCTTTCAAGTACTTGAAGAGCGCTATCATATCTCCCCTCAGTCTTCTCTTCTCAAGGCTAACATGCCCAGTTCTTTCAGTCTCTCTTCATAGGGCTTTGTTTCCAGTCCCCTGATCGTCTTCGTTGCCCTCCTCTGAACCCTCTCCAGCTTATCTGCATCCTTCTTAAAGTGTGGTGCCCAGAACTGGACACAGTACTCCAGATGAGGCCTAACCAGTGCTGAGTAGAGGGGAACTAGTACTTCCCAGGATTTGGAAACTATGCTTCTATTAATGCAGCCCAAAATAGCATTTGCCTTTTTTGCAGCCACATCACACTGTTGGCTCATATTCAGCTTGTGATCGACAACAATTCCAAGATCTTTCTCGCTTGTAGTGATGTTGAGCCACGTATCCCCCATCTTGTAACTGTGCATTTGGTTTCTTTTTCCTAGGTGCAGAACTTGGCATTTATCCCTATTAAATGTCATTCTGTTGTTTCCTGCCCAGTGCTCCAGTCTATCCAGATCACTTTGAATTTTGTTTCTGTCTTCCAAAGTATTAGCTATCCTGCCCAATTTGGTGTCATCTGCAAATTTGTTCAGCATTCCCTGCACCTCCTCCTTCAAGTCATTAATAAAAATGTTGAAGAGCACTGGGCCCAGGACTGAGCCAGTTTTTCCACATTGTGAGATAAAGAAGGATCTCTTTCTTTTTTCATCATACTAATATTACCAAGAATGCACAATAAGCATTTCCATTGATAACATATTTCATTTTTCCATGCAGGGATGGCATCAAGGATAGGCATGATTGGTCACCTGCCAAAAGCCCTCACCCCAGCAGGGGCCCACTGACAAGAGCCCCCTGGAGTTGCTCCTCCTCTTCACCATTGCAACTTGCATGTTCATCTGCCCCTCACGCTGGCCCAGACAACCGTGGTGGTGAGAAGGAAGAGCAGTAGAGCAGTAGATGCCCCTGTCTCCTCGCTCACTGGCTCTCTTTACCTGTCTAGCAAGCAGGTGGTAGCAAAGATGAGAAAGGAGATGAGCAGCAATAGGTGACAATGGTGGCGAGAAGGTAGGCTCACTGAGGGAGGGAGCCCATTGAGGGGTTCTTGTCCAAAGGCCCTCAAAAAACTGCACCCGGCACTATTTCCATGTGCTGAAAAATGTACCCTTAGTTTCAGTGGATTTGCCTGACATAGCAGAAAGTACACTGACTTCCCAAAGCTTTATCTGTTATGTCCGCAAGACAGGCCTTACCTTTCTAAGTACATGTTTGGTTAATGCTCTAAGAACTTACAGATGGTTCTGTGCTTTTGAGACTGGAATCGGTGGGGTGGCTGTCACACTAACTGGAAGGACAGATACTAAATCCTTAAGCTAGCAGGAGCTGATTGAGGCAGAAGAAGGAACAGCTTGCATTCAGATACAATAGCCTTGTCTAATTCATTAAAAAAAATAAAACATTCATGAAAAGAAGATGAGCAGAGAGGTGTCATAATCAAGAGGACTAGGAACCTGAAGCCATTACAGAAACAATATGGGTCCTTTGCAAGAAAATTGCTTTGTATTAAAGAAAATTGCCTTTAATTAACATTTTCAATTACTCCAAAGTTCTCCAAGCCATTGTCTGTTTTTGTATTTTGCATTTGTGTTTTGCATTTGTCTATTACTTCTTCTTTGGTAGAAGTAAAAAAAAATAATTCCAAAATCCACAGTTGAGCAATACCTTTCTTAGTACCAACCAAAATTCCACAAAATTGTGCCAGGTTTCGAGTTCCCCAGAACTCTTCATCAGACACCACTTCTGCAGAAGTGTATTACAACTAGACGCTGCTGTACAGTTGTATCTGTTTGCATCTCCCTGTCTCCAAATGCAATCCATGTGTTTAGAATTAGAGCAACATAAACAGTGTACTACTGAAGGGAATCCAGTCTTTCCTATGACAACAGAGAAGTCATTTCCGTGAAGTTTCTTGTATCCAGCAGCAGGGCAACACTTACTAATGTACTTGTAGTATTCAGCGTTCATGGTGCTTTTGTAGAGTTCAAAGTAACAGGTTAAGTCTTTAATAGATTTACAAGATTACAAAATAAGGGAATGATTTACGACTACTTTCCATATCATTCCCCTCCTCTTGCACTCATTGCCTTGAGTGTACATATTGCCACACAGGAGATGTACTGAAGCATCCCCTAGGATCATCCGAAACAAATTAAGTTCACATTAATTAGTATCTTTATGAAATTATATATACACACACACACATTAAATACAAAACAAAACAACAAACAGCAGAGAAATAAATATTATATATAAAGACGGATATAACATCTAAAACAATGAGTCACTACAGTTCGGGGGTGTGTGTGGACAGTATTACTTGAAGATGGCACTACTTCAGCTGCTATCTTAAGGAGCGCCTCCAGCAACACCAGACAGGCCGCTTAACAAGATCAGCCTCGGATGGCCTTCTCTCTGTCCCATCAGCCAGGACAGCTAGACTGGTGGGGACGAGGGAGAGGGCCTTCTCTGTGGTGGCCCCCACTCTGTGGAACTCCCTCCCTAGGGAACTCCGTCATGCCCCCTCTTTAATGAGCTTCCGTCGTGCATTAAAAACGTGGTTGTTCAGGCAGGCATTTGGGGTGGGTTAGGGTATTTTTTTAAAAAAAATTTTATGGTAAAATTTTATTGTTTTAAATTGTTTATGGTGGGTTGTACATCGCCCAGAGTGGCTGGGTGACCAGTCAGATGGGCGATTAATAAATGTAATAAATAAATAAGGTGACCAGATTCAAAGTAGGTCCTGTGCTTTTAAGAGCTGTCCAAAAGAGGGTATCTTTGGAGGTGCAGCATTTCTCCTTCCCCACCACCACAGCATTATGATCTGACAAGCTATACTTGCCAAAATCCCCTCCATTTCTCCACCTATTAAAGTACAGCAGCAGGGCTGGCATCAAGGGTAAGCATGGTTGGGCACCTGCCAAGGCCCCACATCCCAGCAGGTGTCCATTGACTTGCTCTTGCTCTTCACTACTGCAACCTGCTGTTCACCTGCCTCTCGCTCTGGCCCAGACAATAGTGTTGGTGAGGAGGAGGAGCAGTACATGCCACTGCCTACTTGCTCACTGCTCTCTGCCTGTCAAGCAAGCAAGTGATGAGAAAGAGGATAAGGAGTGATAGCAGCTGGTGACAATGATGGTGAGACAGTAGACGCACTGAGGGAGAGAGCCCATTGAGGGTGTTTTGCCCAAAGACCCTCAAAAAACTAGAGCCCTCACTATACACAAAAGTCTTATTCCCAGTGCCCGCCTCAAGACATTTTGCTCCCTGAAGTGGAGCCCTGCCACCGTACTGCTAGGACAAAGCGCTTTAAAAAGTCTTGCTGCACCATTCAGACACCAATTCCTGCCTTCGTCTGTCCCCTCTCATGGCACTGCCTGAAGCAGGTTGCTTCACCCTACTGCATGACTGGGGCAGCCCTGCTTGTTCCCCTGTGCATCTGGTGATCTTGGCGGCTATTCTTTTTCCTCACAGCCCTCTAGTCAGTCACTAACATTGCAAGGGTGAGAAAAGGCCAAGCTTCTGACTACTTCGTGCAGGGTTGGCTTGGCTCCTCCTCTGTTTTGGCACAAGCTTGGTAACAGCCAAGAGAGTTCTGGGGGCTCTGTCTCCACTTTCAGAACAAACCCTCGGGGAAGGCAACAGCTTCCTCCTGCTTAATCAAAGGTGTTGCTCTTCATAAAGGCAAGTGTAGGTTGCAATAGCTCCCACAGGAGCGCTGTGGGTGCTACTGTCCTCCCAAACTGACAACTGAAAGTAGTGGCAGGAGCAGCTCATCACAGTACCAATAGGGACTCTAGTCTACCCACCAGCATACTAGTAATACAAGATGGGTGGATTCAGGTGACAAGCTGAGGTGGTGGCCAAAATAATGAAGCCTCCATGGGGTGGTTATTTATTTGGTACAACCGGTTTGATTTAAAAATAAGGCCAGGCCATGAGGTGGGAGAAGGGGATGCTAAATTTGTTGCTCAGCTGCCTCTGCCACCTCACCAGCTCAGTGGCAACATAACTGTGTGTGTGGTGAGGTTTGTACGTTGCCATAGGAAAGCTGGGAGGCAGGGCCAAGACAGGGGACCTCATCATGCTGCTCTCTTTGCTGAGAGCAGGGCCCCCGGACTTCCATCCCAAAGTCTGGCCCAAATGGCGCCACTATTCACCAATAGACCTGAAACAAATTTAGAGAAAAGGTTTCAATCCAATAGTCCTCTCCTCATTGACATTTGCCTGCAAACATTTGAATTTTCACTCTCCTCATTTACTCCTATTTATGGATGCTGTTGGATTTAGGGATACTAGAAAGAAAGCACTGTAAGTTTGGAAGCTGGAATTGTAAAAGGATTGAAGTCTGGAAGCTGAGATTTGATGTTGCCATGAAATTCATCCACAAGAGTTATTTTTGAAAAGTATCCCACAAGCTTATATTTGAAAAGCAAGTTTTAAAAATGATTAAAATTAACACAGTCAAATTTTGAAATTTGCTAAGTTGCATGAAATGTTTCAGATCTACTCATCAGCTTCTGTAATTCTTTTGAAATGCAAGGCGCACCTCATGTTTGTTTGTGATGTCGCACTCCTGGTAGTTTCACTACCTCACCTGTTTGTTGGAATCTCTACCTTTTGACAAAGACACAGCTGTCAAATCCACAGAACCTATTCAAACATCATTATAAGAAGGCAGACACACCACTGCTACACCCATTTCAAGTGCTGTATTTCTATGCTTGGAAGAGTGCTGTTGCACTTATGTGTTCCTTTTGGGTCTCCCACAACAGCTGGTTGGCCACTGTGTGATCAGACTGCTGGACTAGATGGACCCTTGGTCTGATCCAGCAGGGTTCTTCTTATGTTCATGTATTCTTACTTCTGTTAGAAGTATAAGGGCAGCCCTACCATTATGCAGAGGTGGCTGCCTCTGGTGGCTAATTGTGGGTGTCATAAAAGGGCAACAATGTGTTAGATCCTATAAATTTGTTATTGTTGTATTATTACTGCCAAGGAGAGGGAGAAGTGCTTGTGGGATTTTTTTTTCCTCAGTTGCCAAAATAGCTTGATCACCCTTGAGTATTATGCACCTTGACTTCAGGGGCGTGAGGTGGGTATTTTCCCAAGAAAATATCTTGGGAGAACCCTAGAAATCTGTCCCATCTTAAAACTGTCAAACCTACATTAGGCCGAAGTCATCCATCTGATAGCCAGTATAAATGGAAGTTACATTTTATAACAGGTTAGTGGGGTTTAAAAAGAAAAGCATGGCTTTTAGCTGCATTTGGCACATGATGAAGCAATCCATAAAAAACAGAAACAAAAAAAAGACAAGACTGACTTGGAGCAGACTGTAAGGTATAATATAGTGTTCTATGTTTTAAACATAATTGTATAAGTTAATTTTAAATGCTTATTACCTTTAGGAAAAAGGGGGGAGGAAAATCCCACAATTTGTGCAACTGGACAGAAAATTATAGGCGGTATTATTTTTTTCAGAGTTGCTTTTGTGAAGTTGATTATCACAAAGGCTTGGGCTATCTTTGAAAGTAAGCACAGAGAGCATCCAACTAAAGGCAATGAAGAGTTGTCCCCGTCCCCACTCCTTCTAAGCTGATGGAAGAAAATAATTTCCTTATGACTAGTTCAAGGTCAGTCCTTTCCAGGAGCTGCCTCTGTATTTTAGACTTTCACTGAAGGAAACCATGCCCCTCTTTCATCCCTTCTGCATGTAACCTCAGAATATGATTGTGACCAGCATGCTTGGATGTTGGTACTTGATTTGTGCAGGCTGAGTTAAGGCCACTTTATCCCTGCCCCTTTGCCCCGATTCTCCCCTTTTTGCAAAGCAATGAGGGGGAAAAAAATCCTCTTCCTTTATTTCTCCTGGGTCACAGAGGGGTTCCTGTATGAACATGATGGGACTGAATGCTCTGATTGGCGACAGAGACCAAAAGAGACACTTTGCGGTAGCAAACTGCAGAGAGCTAAGAAAGGAGGCTTGACTCCTGCTGAAAGTAAGAGCTTTTCAGTGAAAAGTGGAGGAGTTTTAGTCCCTTCTCATTTACACTTCTGCAGAGTATCTGTTCATCCTTTGTACAATTCTCTATCCATTTGGGAAGTGCAAGAGGAATGTTTTCAAAGGCTGTGCCTAGAGGATCTCCACCACAGCCTTTACCAACCTGGTGCCCTCTAGATGTGTTAGACTACAATTCCTACAATCCTTAGCCAGCACAGCCAATCACCATGCTGGCTGAGGATTGTGGGAATTGTAGTCCAATACATCTGGAGGGCACCAGGTTAGGAAAGCCTACTGTAGCATATTTTTTTTTTATCCTATCCTTCCTCCAAAGAACGTAGGGCAGTATGCATGGTTCTGCCCCATTTGATCCTCACAGCAACCCTATAATGTAAGTTAAGCAGAAATGCAGTGACTGATCCAAGAGGTCGTTAAGTGATCTGCATGAACTTGAGCACACTCCAGGATAGAGCAGAGGACAGGAAGGCCTGGCGTGCTATGGTCCATGGGGTCACGAAGAGTCGGACACGACTGAACGACTGAACAACAACAACATATCTGAATAAGGCAGGGGGTGAGCTTAAGTCTCCTTGATCCAAGTCCCACACACTGGGTATAGGCTTGGCTTGGCTTGGATAGTAACTTCTATTTTGTGTTAAACCTGGGGCCTAATCCAGCCACGCTAAACAGATTCAACTCATGTCCACTTGTGTGAAAGAGTTATATAGTTTATTGATGGAAAATGGATGCAGATAATAAAAACAAAGAAAAGCTTACACGTGCCCCTCAGCTCATAGGTGGAGTTGGTCTGGTTCCCTTGAAGCAACAGGTGTTGCCCCCAAGGCTGTTTTCCTGAACAGGTGGCATGCCTTTCACCTTTCAGGTGAGAACTGGTATCAGGCCACTCTGCCCAGAATTTTATAGAACTTGTCTCACTGAGTTAAAGACTGTCACAACACAGAGACACCTCCATCCCTTCACAAAGGAGGATAAAAGGAGGGCCTTAATTTCTTGGCATGAAAGAAAGTTTCTCACAGCAAAGAAAGGAACATTCTTATCAGAAGTAAGGTACTAACTGTGCAAGACAGCTAGTGTGCATTATCTAACCTTTGTTAGTAACAAAAAGTGCTGACCTTCACTGTACAGCTATGCGAATCAACTCTAACTTCATAATCATTGCCCACTGCTCTAGCAAATAAGTATACATATGCTATTGGACTCTGCATATGACTCTGTGTAAGTTCATACCCGACTCCTCACCATTCTTCTGAAACCAAATCCAATACACATTCCTTGAACAAAACTGGCCTTTCTTGTCTCCCCCTTCCCGCTGCAGCCCAAAAGTCTGCTCCTGAGGGTTGAGCAGCCCTCTGTTGTTCCCCACCCCTCACCAACATAATCACCAAAATCTGGAGAAATCACCAAAAACTGGGGACTCACTCTTGCCCAAGTGGAAATGCCTCCCACTCATGCAATACCATCACTGGATCCAAACCATAATCTCCATGTTCAGAGGCAGTATACTACAGCTACATCATCCTCATAATGACAACAACAACAACAACAACATGGTGTAATATCAGATGCTGGAGTCAAACAACAGAGTAGGGCTGTTACCTTCATGATCTCCTTCTGTGACTCTCCAGACCTAGGCTTTTTCTAGCCCCGTTGAAAACAAATGGTAGACTAAGCCCAGCCAGCATGGCCAAAGGTCAGACAATATGTGAGTTGTAGTCCAAAACATCTGGAGGGCACAAGGAGGATGATTGGTTTGCTCTTATGTTGTTGAAGTGATGGTAGTGGTGATAGTTATAGTAGTAAGTAAGATTATTCATCCTCCTCCTCCTCATCTATCTTCTTTTTAAGTGTGCCAGGAGGCAGTATGGGAAGTCTTCAAAACTTTCTGGGATAGGCTTCCAGGACATGAAGAATACCAAAACTGGCTAAATCTATGTGAAGAAGGAACTATGAGTATATTTGAGATGGGCGCTAACTTCAGTCAGTCTGAGGAGCACCAAAATCTCATAATGAAGGTAAGGCAAACAGGATTTAAAAATCTCTCAACGTTAACTGTTTGAATGGTAACAAAGATAAGAACCTTGTTTTGCATGCTGGGCACTGGGATTTTTATGCCTTGAAAGGATACAGAACACATACATGCAGTGCAATCCTATACATGACTATGCAGAAGTAAATCACATTGAATTTAGTGGAACTCAGATGGGTATAGGATTACAGCCTTAATTTCCAATGACACTTCCTTACTTTTCTGAGGTGTTATGGGGATATGTTTTCAGCATATTGCCTCATAAATGCTCAAATCAAGAATCCCCAAATTGTTCTGTTTGTATGCCTCAGAGATCAATCCAAACACATAGGATTTAACTTTATGGCTTTTTGGTCACTTCCAAAGCTGATTCCATGATTCTGTTCTTTCCCTCTAACTTTTCTCTTTCCTTCTTTAGTTTAATGAGCCATTTGTTTGGCACCCTCTGTTCTTTTGTTGCAAAAATGATTAAAGTCACTCCTGTATTGTTTGGCTTTGGGGAATTATTGTTACTTGTCTGATATTTTTGCTGTTCTGATGGGTTAGAAATGTTTTCATCTTAATTTTGATTTTGTTGTTTGTGATGTTCATTTCATGTGATTAAAATTGTTGTTGTACGCCCCTTGTGGGTGTCAGCTAAAATGTGATATAAAAGTAACAGTAAATGAAGAGTGTACATTGATTGTAAATACGATTCTGCTCTGGTCACAAGAATGCAATTCATGAATGTTGAGAAGGTGGTGGTAAATAAATAATTCAAGCTTCTTTGAATCATCTGGAGCTAATTTTCCTGACAAATACCAAACCTTTAGACAGTAAACCTGCTCTTGGATTCTGGCACAATATGCTTGGAGTAAGCTACGAGGAACAGACAAATTGATTTGGAGATTGTTGGTTCTGGCATTTGGACAGAGGATTGGATTTAATGGTCTGTTTGGTCACTTCCAAATCAGATTCCATGCTTTTGTTATTTCCCTTGAGTTTTTCTCCATTCTACATTAATGCTAAAATGCAATATTTTTCTAAGTGCCTTGTGTGGCAAGGAAGCAGAGAGAAAGTAGAACTAGCCTCCCAGTCAGCAAATAAGGGCCAAAACAGACATTACTTCAAATCTGTGTCTAGTAGCTACATCTTTCTCTTTTTACTCTAGAGTAGGTGCAGGGGGGGTAATCCAGATCTTAAAAGCCTCCCTACTACCCCACATTAGGTTCCTGATCCTAGAGTGATAGGATCCTGAACTCTAGAGTAAAATGGAGAAAAGGCGTCACTGCTAGACACAATTTTAAAATAATGTCTGCTTTGACCGTTAGCTAGTCTGCTCAGGAAAATACTCTTATGACATCTAGTCTATTGTCTAGTCTCAAAACACAGATTTGTTAAGTGATAGGGTGAAGTGTGTGCATGGGGAGGCGGGCAGTTTACCAGATTCTGCATGTGTCTAAAAGCCTATTCAGGGAAACAGTAATATTAGGCAACGTTATGAAATTCTCCGAAAGGTCTGTCCAAAGCTGTTCTTCTCCTGGCTGCATTATCTTCAGCAAGCACAAAGCTGCGGTTATGCACCTGACCACTGGCTTAGTTTGCATAGCATGAATGTGGAATGCGGCATGCATAAGCCTAAGTATAAAAAGGGATGAGAAGGGCAGGAGAGACTGGTGTTTTTTTAATCAGAGCATTTTGGTGAGATTACAATGTTATTTGTGCTAGCACAGAACACAGGAATGAAACTTGGAAGGGATGGAATGAAGAGCTACATAATGAAATATCTCATTAGCAAAGTAACGTATGAGCACAGGGGCAATGAATTAGATAGAAATATCTATGATTATAATAATGCACTGCTATACCTGCTGCAGTCATTTTTACATTTTTTAAAAGCTTAGGGTGCAATCCTATGCATGTTTAGACAGAAAAATGGCCTATAACTCCTGGGGCATGGCTGGATTGCACCTTTAATATTTTAATGATGTGACTGGTATATATCATATTTCCTTTTATATTTGTAACACCTAGAAATATTATATCAGGTGTCTTCTGATACAAGCTAACACTGATATGCAAAGGATTAAACTAATACAGTATCAGAAATGGGATTTCCTAATCCTTAGAGGATTTATTGTCAAGGAACATATTTCCCTTTCTGCCTTCTCCTTTTGTGTGGCACTGTAGTAAGGCTCATCTCCAATGAATATAACCCATTTAGTGTCTTGAATTTAATAGATTATTATTGTCATAACTGTTGCTGTTTAGATAAATGTAGTAGGGTGAAATAACACATTAGCCATGTTCAGACAATCAAATCCTGGCTTAATAAGCCAGGAAATGCATGAGCTCTGTGCACCCACATGCAGTCCCTTCATCGCCACTTTGCTCCTCTCTTTGTACAAGCAGCAAAACAAGCAGGAAACCACAGTTAACCATAGCTTCCTGTTACATGCGAACTGGGAATTATCATTAATGGCTCCCTTCTCCATTCCATCTGGCCATGTGGTCTCTTAAGCTTCAATGTGCCTCCTTTGAGAACGTTCATTCCTAGAACTTTGGTTCTATGACTTGTCTTCTTTCATTCAGGTATCTCAGTGAATCACACTCCCCACATTTATTCATACTCGGAATCTCCCCAGGAATAAGCTCAGGAAAATTGTGTGTGTTTGGGACAGAAGCTGGCTCTGCATTGTGCCTATTGGCTGATGGCTTATGATGTCACAATTCCATCTTCCCCCACCCTCGGAATAGTCTTAAAGCTCTTTAAAAACTGAGTGTGCTTTTAAAAAAGAAAAAAAAACGCCACTGCACAAACAAATTGGATAAACGTAGAGCAAAGCCCTCAAACATTCCAGATGTTTCCCTATAACTTGCAGGTTAGCATTTTTACATTAGAGTGGCAAGTGGATTCCTTTGGAAGACCTTTGTAAAGAATGTAGGACAGAAGGGTATATACCAAGAGTCAGATATGAACAAGCATCACTTTACCAGTTTCCCCTTATTATAATTAACAACATATGCAGATCTTTTGCCGTGTGATGGTGTTTATTTATTTGATTTCGACCCACCTTTCTGTCAAGAAAATGGCACTCATGGTGGCATTCATAGCAGGCTAAATTGCTTTCAAGTTTGTTCACAGTTTGTTCACAGCTTGGTGTTCATAGCTATATTGTCTTGGGACACATCACATATGGTGAATTAATCTAACTCAACCTGCATTTCCAGTTTTAAGAAAGTCATTTACTATTACACATACATAATTTGTTGAGATGAAATGTCTTTATGTTTTACTAGTAAATCCTGTTACAACCTGCAGTCTAAACATATAAACGTTTGTTCTTACTGCACACATAATAACTGTATAGTATTACACACAACTTGTTTACTACAAGCACATAATGTTACTTGATTTTTAACTTTAAAAAGGACAGGAAGACTTTGCTATATACCTTTAATTTTAGGGGCTTGACATTTATAAGGAGGGAGTAGTGTGACCTCTCCTGAAGAAGCCCACTCTAGACCCAATGGTATAAGACAACTACCGCCCACTTGCAAATACCCCCTTTTTATGAAAGGTTCTGGAGAGGGTAGTGGCAGAACAATTGCAAGTACTCTTGGAGGATACTGATTATCTAGACCATTTCAATCTGAGTTTCATCCTGATTATGGGACTTAATCAGCCTTGATCACCCTTATGGATGATCTTTATCCAGAGAGGGACAAGGGGAGTGCAACCCTGTTAATTCTGCTTGATCTCTCATGGGCTTTTGATACCATTGACCATGGTATCCTCCTGGATCAACTCCGTGGGATGGGTATTGGAGGCATTGTGCTACAGTGTTTCTGGTCCTACCTGTGGGGCCGATTTCAGAGAGTAACACTTAGTGACCATTCCTCAGCCCCTTCGCAGTTGAGCTATGGGGTTCCGCAGGGACCATCTTGTCCCCAGTGTTACTTAACATCTATATGAAGCTGCTGGGAGTGGTCATTAGGGGATTTGGAGCGAAGTGCCATCAGCATGCTGATGACACACAGCTCTATCTCCCTGTGACATCTGAATCAGGAGAGGCTGTGCAAGTCCTGGACCAGTGCCTGAACTCAGTAATGGGCTGGATGAGGGCCAATAAATGGAAACTGAATCCTGGCAATACAGAAGCCCTCTGTGTGAGTGACTCCTGAGTCTGGGAGATGGGCTCTCTGCATGTTCTGGATGGGGTTGCACTCCCTCTGAAAGGTCAGGTCCGTAGATTGGGGGTACTCCTAGATCCACCATTGTCGCCAGAAGCCCAAGTGGCCGTGGCAGCTCAGAGCACCTTTTACCAGCTTTGGCTGGTTCGCCAACTATGGCCTCTCCTGGACAGGGATAGTTTGGCCACAGTGGTACAGGTAGTAGTAACCTCAAGTCTGGATTACTGCGATGCGCTCTCTGTGGGGCTGCCCTTAAGGCTACTCTGGAAGCTGGAGCTAGTGCACAACACAGCAGCTCGGCTGTTGTCGGGAGCTTCCCCTTTCCAGCTGTCAAGGTTCTCCTGTTGCCTACTGAATACTCCAATAGCCAAATCAACACTCAGACAAAAGGGCTGCTTTCCAAGGCTTTAATTCCATTTACCCTAATGAGGCATACAGATGGTAATTGCTAGAGACTCAAAGAACTACAAAGGAACAGCCATCTAGGGTTCAAAGGGAAAGTACATCAGTTGAGCTCCATTTGGGAAAAGGGCGACAACTCTCTGAACTTAAAGGGGTGGGAGGGGAAGATCTCCCCCTCTCCTGCGATGCTTCTGGGCGCAGATGTTTATGTCGAGCCAATCGGGCTGAGCGCCAAAACTCGGCCCCTGCGATCTCTCGCTTGTGCCTGTGCCTCATGTCTAAAAGTTCAGGTCGTCCTTCCCTTTCTGCACCTTGTTCGCTCTCACTCCCAGGAATGTGAAAAGGGGGGGCTCCCCCTCCAGCTGTGCCTGTGAAGCCTGAGGAAGTTCCTCCCCCACAAGTTGCCTCTCTTCCTCAGAATCAGAGCTGCTTTGGGACTCTATGGTAGGCTGACCATACGTAACGTTTTAAACGGGACAGGACCGTTTCTTTTCATATTTCCCGACCGTCCTGTTGTTTTAATATAAATGTCAATTTTGTCCCATTTTTAATTTTTTGTAAAAAACTGAATGCGTTTCTCATAAGGCTCTATGCTAATCAATGCGTGCAGTAAAACTACTAGTGTGACGAAAGAGGAAGTTCCATTTACGTTATCCAGTCAGGGCCAGGCTTCTTGAGCTAGCGACCATCAGATGCCGCCCCCTTGCTTGTCTGCAGTGGCGGGGAATTTGAGAGGCGGTCACTAAGCCCCATTCAGCATGTGGGAGCCAGGAGAGTGAGTCTTACTGTTATGTCTACCATCATTCTGCCCATCTAGATTCTTTCTGCCCTACATTCAGTTTGATCCGTCCTGTTTTTGTCCTCCCCATATCCCATTTTTGTCTCATGGAAATATGGTCAGCCTACTCTATGGGCTCAGATACAACCCTGACACCAGCATGTAACTCCTTTACTGAGGGAACTGCACTGGGTACCTATTCACTCCCGGGCCAGGTTTAAGGTTTTAGTACTTGTGTACAAAGCCCTAAACAACTTGGGACCAGGATATCTGAGACAGCACTTTCTCCCTTACCAACCTGCCCAGTCACTGAGGCTGTTGGAGGGCTTGCTCCTGGTGGTTCCACATGGACCTATGGCCCAATTGGAGTACACCAGGAAAATAGCCTTCAATGTGGTGGCCCCCTTTCTTTGGAATTCCCTGCCCCTGGAGGTCAGGCAGACACCAATGCTGCATTGTTTTCGGCACCTCCTGAAAACACCACTGTTCCAGGAGGCATTCGTTAATTGGCCAGTTAAGGTTTTTATTGGCATTGTGAGTTTTTAAGAACAAGTATAATTTTAATGTGGTGTTTTAATCCTTTTATTCTTTTATTGTTTTGTTTTTTGTGTGCACTGCTTCAAAATCTGTTCTACATATGGAGTGGCATATAAATATTGTAAATAAATAAATAAAGGGAACATCAAGACTATATTCCTGTTCCCAAATCAGAGCTGCTGTGAAGTATACATACAGATCCTTTCAGTGGAGTGGGCAGCCCCCCCCCCCACACACTCCTGTGCATGTGGCCATTGAAGAGAATAGGGGAATCTGTTGCAGGGAAGGAAGCTCTGTGCACATGTTGGTGTAAGGGAGGGAATGCCTAGGCTATGTTAATACCCTGGGAAAATGCCCTTGGATATTAAACTCTGGTGTCAATTTTGGCCTGAAACCTGTCAAACTGCTGAAAGCAATTGACTCTGCTAGGAATGAGTCAAAATAATTTTGTTGCTTCACAGAGAAGAGTCGCTTATTATTTCACCATGTGGACTACAAAAGGTGATTTCAAAAGGGAGAGGCTGGATGAGGCAGGTGTGTCAGCAGAAAGTACGAAGTACCGATACCAAGGCAAGGCTTCTTGTGAATCTCACATTGCTACTGTAAATTTTAGCCAAGCAAAGAAGGCCCCAGTTTAAGTCACCTGTTCAGTGTTTTCCATTTATTTGAGATGCCTCCCTTGAATATTAGTGTCTGAACAAAATTTTGTTTGGCCACTTAAGACATGAACTAGACATTAACATCACAAGACATTCACTAAACATGTGTCTAGTTTTTAAAAATGGGTTTGATTCAACCACCAGTTTTAAAGGGAGGAAAGGTACTATAACACATGTTCATGGCATTCAGTCTGTGTCGGCAACATATGAAAACTGTTCTACTTGCAGAAAAAACCTTGAAAGACAGAGATAATAGGATTCACCCATCTTCTCCTGATTCAAGGCATCTTGTGCCATGAAATTTGCTAATGTATTTGTTCATAAAGCAAACCCAGGGAGGAGTATCAGTATTTCTGACTCTACACAGGATGTTTCTGAAAGCCACCTGCTCAGAGTCCTAAGCCCAGACAGCAGGAGTGAGTGCCTAATCCTACAATATCCAGGTGGCAGCACACTTACATCGGCCGTCAAGCCCAAACACTTCTGGTAAGTGTTATTTTAAGCCTGCTGGTCTTGACCGGGTCAGCTGCCTAAGCAATTTAGAAAGAAAAGTGTTTCGGGGAAATAGTTGTTTCACTATTTGGGTTTGCTATATCCATCCAGTTCTGAGGAATTGTAAGGCTATAGGGTAGGTAAATGGATAATTAATAGGCTGCTACAAAGTACTCATTCAAAGAGTGTATGAAATACTGGTACTCTGATATTTTATCAAAGTGGATTCGGTCTTCACTTCAGAAAATTATATGAAACACATACATTCATTACAGTATTTTTCATATTGTCTGGCCATCCAAACTTACTGTAGGAATAAGATGTTGTAAAGTCAGATATGCACTTCCCAAATGCCTCTCATGTTCAAGGGTATTTCTGATTTTTACCCTTTTTATTAGCAGTTTATTTAAACTAAAGGTGCAATCATAGATCAGACACCTGTAATTCCTATTCTTCTGAAACTCCTGTAATGCAATGCTATCTATGGCTGTTAAAGAACTGGGGCCCATCTACACCCGGCTTTAATTCCGCGGCAGACGCAAGTCGAGGTCTCTCATAATAGATGACGCAGTCACAACTTTGCAGCCATCCATGGTTTTTGCCAGGAAAATGCAGAGTTCCAAGGAATCGTTTTGTTGCAGTGTTTTTTATTTGCTACGGGTTTCCCTGTGCTTGTGAGCCATCTGTCCCTGCCCCAAACTGACTTCGCATTTTGCAGTGCGAGTGTTGTAGGTGAGCCTGCGTCACTCTGTGACACCCCTTTACTGCCCCCATCCCTCTGCAGCTGCGCAGTTACAGAGGCATGGAGGGGCGTTTTCATATTTAATCACACTTCCGCACATATTTGCAGCTACATATCTTTGCAACTATTGCTTTTGGATTCAGTACCCAAGGGCTGGGGAGGGGGGCCTTGGGGAGGAACAACATCACTCCAGCCACCATTTCGGAGTGATGGCTAGGTAGATAGCACTCATGCTTGTGAGTGTGAACCATTGTGAGAGTCTCAGGCTGGGGAACTGACAGACTGATGGTGCGGAAATGAAGGAACACAAAACACCAATTTTTACCTTAAAAGAGTTGGAAAGACACAGCAGAGCCCCTCAAATATAAAACAGCCAATGAAGTGTCACACCCCCACACTCATGGGACTGCACAGCTGCACATTTCAGTATAATGGCAAAAAAAAAAGGGGGCACAGCGAGTCTATTAGGGAAGTGCACAGCACATCGCGAGTGTATCACAGGGCATGCTGATTTGAACACGCATTGCTGCACAATTGCGACGGGGTGGGGGGTCAAAGCGGTGCCATGTAGATGGGGCCCTGGTGAATGCTAAACTAATAGTGGATAGCTTTTTGCAACACTATTTTTCTCCATCCAGATCCTTTCTGGTTGATTTTTGTTTAGTACTCAATTGTTCCATGGGATATCTGTCAGCAAGGTAACATTTCAATTGAAGGGAAACTGCATTTTTCAAGCCTTAAACACATGACACCTGGGGCCTGTTTCCACGAGTGATTTACTCTGAACTGGCTGTGTGTGGAGCTCATGAGGGATACATGATGTTGTGGCCATCCAGCAGCCACCCTGGAGCTTATCGTGGAAAAATCAGATTTCCTGAGACTGCTTATAGTCCAATTCTTTTCCTTAATTCGGCTTGTGTGCACTTCTGTTGTGGTGTACACCAACCTGCTGCATTTACTCCGGTGTGTTAGCCCTGCCTAGAGTTGTGCCTTTCACTGTGACCCCAGTCAAGGGGTGTTTCCCCAGTGTTTTCCCCACCTGCCTTTCCCTAATGTTTCTGCCATTTCCCCGCTGGCCACCAGAGTTCTTTTTTTTTTAAAGTAAAGGATTAAACCAAAACAGCACTTTAGCACTATGTCGTGAACCAGAAGTAAGCACTTCCCATTCACCAGCCACCAACTGTATCAATGTTGGACATTTAAAGCAATTACTCTATCAGGGGCTAGGCTTACACTACTAAAAGAGCTGTAGGGTCAAGTTCCCGGCCAGATTGCAGTTCTAGAGGTAGTTACTGCAGAATCCTCAGCTGTGCATTTAGGAGGCATCACTGTCACTCGACAGTAGGGATGTACGAAAGTCACTTACCTTTTCGAAGGGTGACATTCGCAGTGGGGGGAAGGCGCTCCATCCCTCCCCCTGACATTCTCTCTGGCCGACTCTGCTCTGCGGAGATTGTGCGGAGCCGCCGACGGGGGCCACCTGCAGCCGGACATCCAGCCACTGGGCAGCCTGCAGGGATGCAAATGGCAGCTGCCATAGCCGCCATTTGTGTCCCTGTATTTTGCCATGATAGGCTACGTAAATATTTCCATAGCCTATCACGGCAAAAAAACACACAACAGCGAACGCAAATGACGGCGGCCGCCATTTGCGTTCCTTTTTTTTTTTTTTTGCCATTTTAGCCTACATAAATATTTATGTAGGCTATTACGGCAAAAAAAAAAGGAACGCAAATGGCGGCCGCCATAGCCGCCGTCATTTGCGTTTCCTTAGTTAAGCCATGATAGGCTACGTAAATACTTACGTAGCCTATCATGGCTTCCTCAGGGACGCAAATGGCGTCCCTGTGTTAGCCGTGATAGGCTACGTAAGTATTTATGTAGCCTATCACGGCTATATGGAAGAAGCGAATGGCAGCTGCAGACGCGGCCGCCATTCGCAAGTCAGAGCGGACGGCAGCAGGTAGGTGCTCCGTTCTGGGCCGATTTCGCAGGGTGAGGGGGCGGGGGGGGGCTTCGTTCCACCATGGATTTCGGGGGCCTGAATGCACTGGCATTCAGCCTCACCGAGATCCGTGGCGGAATTCTCTGACATCCCTACTCGACAGTGAAAAAAGCCCCAGTTCTCTAGCAGCACCTCTAACCCCCCTAATGTCAGGAGTGTTTCTGAGTGCAGGGAGTGGGATAGTAGTTCAGATTCTGAAGAAGAACTGCCAGACATGGGGGAAGTATTTTCCCAGGCTAGTCCAGACATGGCTAGGCAGGCTGCTCAGGTTTCAAAGGTCCAGCTGGAGGAGGAGGGTCCCTCTTCACCCCCACCCCCCCATGAGAGAGAGCGAACAGGGAGAGGTGGGGTTTGGGGAGTCTGAATTAATAGACGCCAGGCGCAGAGCCAAGAGAGAGAAGGCCGGGGCGGAACTTAGACGGTCTACCCGATTGGCCCTGCGTGAACAGCTGTGCTTAGAAGCCTCACAAGAGAGACAGAGACCTCCCCCCCCCACCCCTTAAGTTAGGCTAGTGAGACTGCCTTTCTTTCAAATGGTGGGCAACTTTCGTAGCTATCTTTTGAACCCGTGAAGGCATTTCCTTGCAGACTGAGAGTCACTGAGAATTTGCATCTGTATGACCCTTTGAAGTAATGGATTAAAAGCTGTCAATTGAAGCCTCTTGCCCGTGTTTGATTCGGCGTTTGTAGTTCAGTGGGGGCAAATGGAATCCTGACACTCTCGCTATCTCATTATAACACTGTTACTTATTTCTTCCATCAATACGCATACCCCTATGTCAGTGTCTCACTATCACTCAATTGCAAAATAGCACTAACATTCATTTGTGCTATCGTGCGATAGCGGATTAGTCCTGGTAACTCCTGTTGTAGTCAATGAGTCTTATTCCCGAAAGTGCACTATCATGCGTTTTCATTATCGCATGATAGCACATTTATTCAGGGGTGCCTGCTAATGCGGAAGCCCAGTATTTAGAGGAAAAGGGGAAAAAAGGGCAGAATTGGGCATAGGTCCGGGAAGTCTGTTCAGAAGAAACGCCCATTGTGGCCAATGAGACTTGTTCCTGAATTTACTGAGATTGCCATTAAGCCAAAAACACTAAGTACACCCAGGTTACATCATGTATTCATCTGGTGAAAGGCATAGTAACTCCCCTAATGGCTGTGAAGCGCTACTTCCAAAGCTGCGGGTCTCTCCTGTTTGGTTCAAGGCTTTTCAGGACATGCCAGCTTCAATCCTTTGCATCATCACCTAACCAGGGGGGCAGGAGAAAGGGGAGTAGAGCCTCTCTTATTGGTTAAGCAGCCCCTGCCAGTCTGATGACATTCACTTCCAATCCTCCCATCCCACCTGGAAGTATGTTTCTGTCAGCATCTGATAATGGTGCAGTGCAGTCCTTCGTGGAGGCTTGTGCAGAGCCATGCCAATTCCATGAAAAATCTGGTATTCCTTCATTTGCTTCACCCTTCTGTTGTTGTAGCTGGATAATGCACGCCCTCTGTCATCTGTCATGATTCTCTGATATTAACTACCATCTCTGCTCCTCCACTGTCAAAAATTTCAAAATTCCATTTTATAGTCAAGCAACATTTTTACAGACTGCTGGAGACTGTATAAACTGGCAGTGTCGGCACTTATCTGAGTCTCATGGACTCATCTGTTAGCTGGCATCGGTCAGTCACAGGCTCCTTAAGGTAGCATTGAATACAAACTGAATATGAACTGATAAAACTGCCTTCTTAAATAAAAAGCGGACACCTACAAAATATTATTGCTAGTTTCCTTCCTATTACTTAGCACAGGATTAAGGTATTTTTATTGGAGTGGAGCCCACCTTTTATTTGGCAAAAAACGCTGCATCTCTTCTCCTTAAATGTTGCAGCATTAGTGACATCCTTTATTATTTCTCCCATGTTATAAATAAATGGCTTGGATCCAATGAACCATGCCTATATGCACATGTTGACTAGTATTCCTATTAAACTGGCTGTGTGTCTGCTGTGTCATCAAAATTCACTGGAACATGGTCACTGATGTCATTGCTGTTTGGTTTCTTATTGGCAATGTGTATATTTTAATTTAGATTGCTTGCCTGCTCCCTTCTGAACACTTGGGGCAGGTAATGAAAACAAACAAAAAAGAACCCTCACCCAGCAAAATGGATTAAAATGTCATTAAATTAAAATGTTAGATTGCTCCACCCTTTGCTCACTTAAGCCTGAGCCCCGGAGTATATAATGATACATATGTCAGAAGATACAGCACCTGTGATGGCTGCCCTGATACTCTCAAATAGCTGGTGTCCATTTTCTTAAAAGTGGAGTTATTACCTTTAAAAAACAGAGCAGAATCGACTGCCTGGCACCTGAATCTAAAATCCTATTCATTTCAATAGAATTGTCTAGAATTTCCTTCTAGTCAAACATAAAAATTAACATGAAATAGAAAAACATCTTTTAAACGCTCAGGATTATATACTAATGCATTTGTGAAGAAACATTAAACTCAGTAAAAAATAGTTACCTAGATGTGCCCTCCAGATTTGGAATCTGAACATTTCTCTAAAATTCTCTAATTTATGGCACAAATGATGTTTATCTGAGTTGTGAATGTAAACTATGGTTGTTCCACAGGGAAGTTCAGCTTTGGATGGTGGTGCATAAGTGTACCCATTATCCAGCACTGCTTGCTGTCCAACCACTGTTGTTGCTGCCTGTCTCCACCATGGGCCACATGTACCCCCCCCTCCCACTGCTACCCCCTGCCACCCTCTGCTGGCCCCCCAAATTGGGGGAGTTTTGACAAAAGACGTCCATAGTGGCTACAGAGCATCCAAAGGGACAAAATTAGCTTGTTTCCAATCTAAATTTGATCCTTTCAGCACTCTGTAGCTACTGCAGAACACCCAAAGTGTTAAATTTAGCTTGGACACAAGCTAACCTTGACCCTTTGGGTATTCCACAACTGCTACGGATACCATTTACAGAAAATAATTTGTGCCCCACAGAGGAGATGTGGCCCATGTATGCTGTCAGAGCAGGGGGAGTCAGAAATGGCCCTCAGACCTCCCACAGTTGCCCGCCTTATAGGTAAAAGGCATTAAATTTTATTTTTGTATTTATTTATGCATACACAGTTTATATACTGCTCTGCATCAATAAAACAAGCAGTGAACAATAAAAGGCTACTAATGATAATATAGGATCAAAACCTTTAAAATCAGATTGTACCATTAAAACTGTGGGTGGCTAGTCAGGGAAAGCTTGTTTAAATAATTTAATTATTTTGTTTACAGAAAAGTTTTAATCGTTTTGCATTCGTAATGTAATAATTAGATCCAATAATTGTTTTTAAATGCTTGCCAATTATTACAAGTAGGTATTGCCATTTTTAAAGTCGCCGTTTAGAAAATGCCTGTTTTCCAAAATCAGATATTTTCTTATTCTAGGCATATTTCACATTCCATATCCTGCACTCGAAACATATTAATTCTTCCACAGAAGACTGTCCTAGATGTTACATAATGGTGAAGCCCTTTCCTTAGAACTGTTTGAAAAAGGGGAATTGTAGCAAGAGATTAAGTTTATTTCAATGGTTTTAAGGAAACAAACAGATTGTAGAATTCATCCTCCATTGCCGAATAAATTATTTAACTTCCTCAATGTGTAAAGAAAAGATAATCAAGATATTCATATTATGAATGAACCAAATGTTTCTTTTTTAGACTCCGTATCAAATTTATTTTAACCTGCAAAAGATGATACAGGCCAGCGTTTCAAATGTTGATGACCAATTCTGCTATTTAGTTTAAGAATCCCCAGTCTGGTGCTTGAGGTGTTCTGTAGTCAACAAGCCAGATTCTTTAAGAGTTTTGCTGGTGATTTTTGAAAAGCTTGGACAGAGATTGATGTCATTAATTAGGCCACATGTACTTTCACAAGTGATCTAAAGAACACAAATCTGTCTCTAACCAGCAGGTAATGTGGTAAACCACCATTTAATATCAAATCCAAATAATAGTCCCCAGAAATGTGGCCATGTAATTTTTGTAATATTGATATTATATTGACTGATGTTTTCCTGTTACCCTGAACAAAATATGGATGTATATCTGTGCAACAGACTTTCTTTCTGTAGGCTCTCCTGCACTAGAAAATAATGGGACTGGTATAATCAGGGGTGCAAAAATATAACTTTTAAATTTATGAAATGCAGGTCCTTACCTAGAATTTGGTTTTCTATCTTTCTAGAAACTGTCCTATGCTAAAGAAGCAGTGGGCGGGTGAGTATCTACATTGCTCTATATTTTACAATACATTTTAAGAGGTAGGAAGCGGTGTTTCAATCATCTCTTCTTTTATTCTGATTTCTTGTCAGTTCCTGCAGCGATTCGTTCTGTGGGTAAGTCATTTTTCTTTTTAAGCTTCACAGCCCATTCCCTTTCCACCTATAGCCGGTGTTCAGTATAATGTAAGCATCTTAAGAATATGTTTCATAAAAATCAAAAAGTGACATTGTATGCTCAATGTATTTTTGCCTTCTTGAATGTAGTATGTTTCCACATGAAAATATGTGTGTTAATTAGAATAGCAAGAAAGAAACATGTTATGGAGTATATACAGTGTGGATGGAAAGAGGCTTGTTTGTTTAGGCCTTTGGCTCATAGCCTAATCATTTCTTAAGAAATTAGAACCCTAAAGCGTTATTCTGATAAGCAGTGTTCCAGAAGCTATGACAAGGAACCCTTTGATGTTGCAATCAAAGAACTGTGCAACTCGTTCTGTGCACTCAAGGGAGTTTTGGCAAAGTGCTTCTTGAATAGCACCCACCCTTCCCACATGTCAAATGACTTTCAAAACTGAGGGGATTTTGTGATATGGCATGGAGGTCTACTATTCAAAGAAAAACATATAAAAATCTTACTGAGCCAGGGCAAGTCCATGGACTGGCCTAATGTAACTCTTTGGATCCCTGCCTATCTATTGTGTATAAGGCAGGGGTGGGCAACTTGTGGCCCTCCAAATGCTGTTGGACTGCAACTCCCATCATTCCCCACTATTGGCTATGCTGGCTAGGGTTAATGGGAGTTAACAGTCAAACATCTGGAGAGCCATGTGTTGCCCACCATTGGTATAAGGGATCCAGCTGCATGGCTGCCATTGGTCATCACTACAAATAAATTCTGCCAGTAGGTTAGGGTATGTATATGTAAGTAATGGATTCACTGGAAAGATAAGTCTTTAAAAACAAAATACAACTGATCTTATAAAATGATTGCATAACCACAATAGCAGTTAAAAACATGAAGTTAAACTAAAAGCAATGTTCCAAAACAAAAGGACTCATTCTTTTCCACACTTGGATGAAATGTTTTGCCCCCTCTCTTCTTTACAAATTTTCTGGTTTCAGAGAAAGGAAAGTACGTCTACTCAAGTTTCCCCTCCCACACACTTCTTCCCATATAACACTAAAGAAGTTATTTGTAAAGCAAAATGTTGTGGTCACCGGGCAGGGCACTGGGTTCATTTTAGGCATCTTCCTATATTATTGGTCTTGATTCTCTTTCCTATCATACATTCTTAATGATATAACACTAATATTTGACAGCGGGTGTGCCATTTGCATGTGAGCATAAGCAGTTTCAGACTCAGTAATGTGACTTTGAAGGATAATTTGAAGGATAACAAAAAATGCATCCCACAAGATAAAAGTCAAAGTGGTTCCAGACAGAGGGCTCCTAGCACTAACAGTCAAAATACTGTGTCCACCAATTCCATCTTTTCCTCCTTAAGAGGCTTTTTCTGGTAAGAAAAAAAATCAGAAGTAGTGGGAAAACATCGGAGAGTTACAAATGGAACATGACACTGTCTGGATCTCCTGTAAAATTCTATTTTTGAGGCAGGGCAATTTCACAATAAAAGCCTCATTTCGAAGCATCCATAATTTAAATTAAATGTATCTTGGTGAAATCTGCTTGGCCAACTTTCTGTTAAGTTATAGAGAAATAAAATGAGAACTGAACTGATTATCAGCATCTACAGCATCTATTGTGCTAATATGCCTTGCAGTGCAAACTTAAGCATGTTTCTCAGAAGAAAGCCTTTCAAGGAGATTTTCCCCAAGTGAATCCACATGGGATTGCAGAATCAGGTTGGAATCCAGTGCTATGTGAGCAGAAGTCAACTCGCACAATGGGACTTTCTCCTTTTGTCCTCCCCCCTATACCCCCAACACTCTGGAGCAGATTTTGAAAGCGCACAGAGGGTTGAAGGGGGTGGGTAATTGCCCCCCTCCCAGTTCCACTTATGGAAGCAGTTCCATCAGTGGAAAAACCTAATTTCATAACAATTTCAAAAAAAATCAGAATGTGTTTGCCATGTCAGATTACTGCTGCTTTATGGCTGAACATGACCCTTTGCCTTTGACTGTCTGTAGTTGAATGTTAAATTGTTAAATTGCTGCTACAAGAAGATCCAGCTATAGTTTACTGCTCTTTCAAAACAGAAGATAGTTTGTGAAGCATAACTACTAATGGGCAGAAATACTGGAGGCAGCACACCTTAATCACAATGCATTGTAATGTGGGATGGCCACTCCTCTTTCTTCCTGATGGTAAAGCATAGGAGAAAATAAGTCGCATAACCCCACTCCAGTGGCAGTGGAAACATTACATGTGTGGTGGCCTACAGCTAAAGTAAATGTGGGAGTAAATTATTGCTGTTTGAAAAGGTATGTGAGGATGTCTGGAACGCTATTTCAAATTTAATTGGGGAGGGGCAATGAGATTTCAATAGGGCGGGAGCAAGATTTGCAGCAAGGTTGAAAGGCTTTCTGTTCAAGATTAAGGGAATAATCCTGTGCATGTTCAGAGAGAGAAAAAAGTCCTGCAACTCCCAGCATTCCCAGCCCACCCAGGATTGTGCCCTAAATCACACAATTGTAGTGCATTTTAAGAACATTTGTGCTAATTACTGTGTTATACATCATACATCACCAGAGATATAAGTGCTTTGGAGGAATAATCTCATGTGGTCAGAGAAGGAGAATCCCCCACCCCTGATTCCTTAACTCCCCCACCCCACTGTGTATATTCTTTTCTCTATATTTTGATAGAACTCCTCCTCTGTGGCAGCGTGGGTCATGTTTGCCATTAGTTTGTGGCCAGCTCTCCGTCTTAGACATTCAGGTAACACATCATGTGTAATGATAAGGCTGCATGCGTCCTATGCTGAGTTAGGTGCATGTAAGTGCAGTGCTTAGGCAATCTTAATTTCATCGGACTGGGCTGCACCAGAGTTTAAAAGAGCATGGGACTTTGAAATCCCTGTGCACTGTATCTGTGTCTTTTTCTGTCTTGTAATGACTGCTTCCTTGGTTGTATTATGTTTTGACAGAGGGTACTAATGATATTTCAAACTGGATATGATTCAGTGCTCACCGACAGTGAGAGCTAAAGCAGAGTGCTGCCATTACGTATTTTCACACTTAAAGCAAAAAATCAAAATAGTGTCTGCATTTTTCCTCTGGACTGGAGTTCTTTTCTTTTGTCCCCCCACCCCTACCCCTTTTAAATGATGCAGATAAAGACTGGAACCAGGAAAATTATGTTGCCCTCTATAATCTGTTGTCGGAAGCAACTGTTTCACTTTGATTCAGAGTAAGACAAGACATACACGAACATTTTTCTCTCTGTCTCTTGTAGCACAGCATCAGGGAGATGAGTACCTGCTCTATCTCAGGTTTTTGTTCAGTGGTGACTACTGCAATAGTGCTTACCTGCTTTCCTTAATAATTATACTCTTCTGCGCTCCCCACCATTTCTCATTCTTCTTTACTGCACTGATCTCCATCTGGGTGACTTCCAGCAATGTACGTGTTTACTTTGGCCCTGTCCATATTCCCAGACCCCACCACCCTCAAACTCCATTCTCTTCATCCTTCTTACTGAATCCTTCCCCTGTTCTCCCCCTTCTGTTGTCTCTAGAATGCCAATTGGTACATGACCCTTCTCTTCTGCCCAGTGCATCTTTTTGCACTGCCTGAAACCCAGTTCAGTCCTTCTATTACTGCTTCTGTTGTTGTTGTTCAGTCGTTCAGTCGTGTCCTACTCTTCGTGACCCCATGGACCATAGCACGCCAGGCCTTCCTGTCCTGCGCTCTCTCCCGGAGCATGCTCAAGTTCATATTCATTGCATCAGTGATGCTATCTAGCCATCTCATCCTCTGCCGTCCCCTTCTCCTTTTGCCTTCAGTCTTTCCCAGCATCAGGGTCTTTTCCAGGGAGTTTTCTCTTCGCATTAGGTGGCCAAAATATTTCAGCTTCAGCTTCAGTATCTGTCCTTCCAGTGAGCAGTCAGGGTTGATTTCCTTTAGGATGGACTGATTTGACCTCCTTGCAGTCCAGGGGACTCGTAAGAGTCTTCTCCAGCACCACAGTTCGAAAGCATCAATTCTTCAGCGCTCAGCCTTCCTTATAGTCCAGCTCTCACAGCCATACATTACTACTGGGAAAACCATAGCTTTGATTAGACGGACCTTTGTCGGCAAGGTGATGTCTCTGCTTCTTACTATGCTGTCTAGGTTTGCCATAGCTTTCCTCCCAAGGAGCAAGCGTCTTTTAATTTCATGGCTACAGTCACTGTCTGCGGTGATCTTGGAGCCCAAGAAAGTAAAATCTGTCACTGCTTCCATTTCTTCCCCTTCTATATGCCAGGAAGTGATAGGGCCAGATGCCATGATCTTAGTTCTTTTAATGTTGAGTTTCAAACCAGCTTTTGCACTCTCCTCTTTCACCTTCAACAAGAGGCTCTTGAGATCCTCTTCGCTTTCTGCCATTAGGGTGGTATCGTCTGCATATCGGAGGTTGTTGATAATTCTCCCAGCAATCTTAATTCCGACCTCTGATTCATCCAACTCGGCTTTTCTCATGATGTACTCTGCATATAAGTTAAATAAGCAGGGTGACAATATGCAGCCTTGTCGTACTCCTTTCCCAATTTTGAACCAATCGGTTGTTCCATGTCTGGTTCTTACTGTTGCTTCTTGACCCTCGTACAGGTTTCTCAGGAGACAGGTAAGGTGGTCTGGTACTCCCATCACTTTAAGAATTTGCCACAGTTTGTTGTGATCCACACAATCAAAGGCTTTAGCATAGTCAATGAAGCAGAAATAGACGTTTTTCTGGAATTCTCTTGCTTTCTCCATGATGCAGCGAATGTTGGCGATTTGATGTCTAGTTCCTCTGCCTCTTCTAAACCCAGCTTGTACTTCTGGTAGTTCTCGGTTCGCATACTGCTGAAGCCTAGCTTGTAGGATTTTGAGCATCACCTTGCTGGCATGTGAAATGAGCGCAATTGTGCGGTAGTTTGAACACACTTTGGCGTTGCCCTTCTTTGGAATTGGAATGTAAACTGACCTTTTCCAGTCTTGTGGCCACAGTTGAGTGTTCCAGATTTGTTGGCATATTGAATGCAGCACTTTAACAGCATCATCCTTTAGGATTTTAAATAGCTCAGCTGGAATACTGTCATCTCCGCTAGCTTTGTTGTTACTAATGCTTCCTAAGGCCCACTTGACTTCACTCTCTAGGATGTCCGGCTCAAGTTCAGTGACCGCACTATCATGGCTATCAGGGACATTCAGATCTTTCCTGTATAGTTCTTCTGTGTATTCTTTCCACCTCTTCTTAATCTCATCTGCTTCTGTTAGGTCCCTGCCTTCTTTGTCCTTTATCATGCCCGTCTTTGCACAAAACGTTCCCTTGAGATCTCCGATTTTCTTGAAGAGATCTCTAGTCTTTCCCATTCTGTTGTTTTCCTCGATTTCTTTGCATTGTTCATTTAAGAAGGCCTTCTTGTCTCTCCTTGCTATTCTCTGGAACTCTGCATTCAGTTGGGTATATCTTCCCCTTTCTCCCTTGCTTTTCGCTTCCCTTCTTTCGTGAGCTACTTGTAAAGCCTCATCAGACAGCCACTTTGCTTTCTTGCATTTCTTTTTCTTTGGGATGGATTTCGTTGCTGCCTCCTGAACAATGTTACGGACCTTCGTCCATAGTTCCTCAGGCACTCTGTCTATCAGGTCTAATCCCTGAAATCTATTCCTCACCTCCACTGTATATTCATCAGGGATATGATTTAGGTCATACCTGAACGGTTTAGTGGTTTTCCCGACGTTCTTCAATTTAAGCCGAAATTTTGCAAGAAGCAGCTCATGATCTGAGCCACAGTCAGCTCCAGGTCTTGTTTTTACTGACTGTATGGAGCTTCTCCATCTTTGGCTGCAAAGGACATAATCAATCTGATTTCGATATTGACCATCTGGTGACGTCCATGTGTAGAGTCGCCTCTTGTGCTGTTGGAAAAGAGTGTTTGCTATGATCAGCATGTTCTCTTGGCAAAACTCTATTAGCTTTTGTCCTGCTTCATTTTGTACACCAAGGCCATGCTTGCCTGTTATCCCGGTGATTTCTTGACTTCCTACTTTAGCATTCCAATCCCCTATGATGAAGAGGACATCTTTTTTTTGGTGTTAGTTCTAGAAGGTGTTGTAGGTCTTCATAGAACCGATCAACCTCAGCTTCTTCGGCATCAGTGGTTGGGGCAAAGACTTGAATTACTGTGATGTTGAATGGTTTGCCTTGGATTCGTACTGAGATCATTCTATCCTTTTTAAGATTGTACCCCAGTACTGCTTTTCCCACCCTTTTGTTGACTATGAGTGCTACTCCATTTCTTCTAAGGGATTCTTGCCCACAATAGTAGATATGATGGTCACCTGAATTAAATTCACCCATGCTTGTCCATTTTAGTTCGCTGATTCCCAAGATGTCGATGTTCAATCTTGCCATCTCATGTTTGACCACCTCCAGCTTACCTTGATTCATTGATCTGACATTCCAGGTTCCTAAACAATATTGTTCTTTACAGCATCAGATTCTCTTTTCACCACCAGACACATCCACAGCTGAGTGTCCTTTCGGGTTTGGCCCAGCCGCTTCACTCTTTCTGGCGCTACTTGGAAATACCCTCTGCTCTTCCCCAGTAGCATATTGGACACCTTCCGACCTGAGGGGCTCATCTTCCGGTGTCATATCTTTTAGCCTTGTGATACGTTCCATGGGGTTTTCTTGGCAAGAATACTGGAGTGGGTTGCCATTTCCTTCTCCAGTGGACCACATTTTGTCAGAACTCTGCCATGACCTGTCTGTCTTGGGTGGCCCTGCACGGCATAGCTTATGGCTTCACTGAGTTACGCAAGCCCCTTCGCCACAACAAGGCAGTGATCCACTTCTGTAGCTGTCCCCTAAGATGGTGACATTTCTTTCTCCCATACTCCCCATATTGAGGAATACAGAATGTACAGGATGGTAATCCAGGTTTCTGGGGAATCCTGGCTTACTGTGAATAAGACGTGTGCTGCAGGTGGATTGGTTTCTTTAGCATGTCTTCCAAACCCAAGATACTGGCTTTCTACTCCCAAACAAGCCAGGATTTGTAAATGAAGAATCAGGCTGATTTACAATCCTGGCTTCTGGAGGGATGAAACAAAACAGGATCCCAGATTCAGGTGACATGCTCAACAAACCCTTTTTGGTTTGTTGAGCAGCTCACACTAATGGGAGGAGCCAAGTGGAGTGAACAGCCTACGTGCACCAGCACACAGCTCATTCACGGTAAGCCAATATTCCCCTGGATCCTGTTTTAGCATTCTGACTGTATGCAACCAATATTGTTTTCACAAGTTTTCATCCTTCTGCATCATTCCAGTCCTTTCTGCCTTGAAATTCCCTTACTTTTTCCTCTTTCAAAATACACTGTAGCTATCTCTTTTATACTCCAGTAATATGGTGGCCTCACTCTATACACACATACACACACAGTTCTCTCTATTATCTCTGTTCTTTTGGACTTCCATGCTTCCCCCCCCCCTTTTTTTTTAATCCTACCTTGGGCCACATGACGATAAGCATTCTGATCCCTTGGCCTCTCCTGTTCTGTCCCTGGTCACCTCCTGTGGCCCCATATTCACTTCCCCTATACAACTCACCACTTTATAAATGGTGCTGTAGTAGTAGAGAAAAAACTGCAGCATAAGTAAGTTGCGCTTCTTCAGAGACTAGGAAGAACCAGAAGTAAAACCCTATCCATGAACAGTATGAGCTTCCATTAGCTTTGTTCCTTTTGTTTTTCCTTGAGCCTGGAAAAAAGCCTGAAGTAGAGTTTGACTGACTGGTCATTCCTAGTTATACGTTTGGCTTGTTTTACCTCCCTCCATAACTCCTATATTTTTCCATCTTTTTGAACCCAGGAGAAACACCGCATAAAGCTGCAATGTGTGGCCATAAACATTCGTTTAGCTTTCCTAGCCTCAGTATCATAGATAGATGTTTTTCTAACCCTTAGTCAAAACAAAGTTGTGCCACAGTGCCAGACACCCACAGTCTTACTAACAGCTTTTCCAAACTCTGGGGGTAGAAATGACTGAGAGTGGCAAGACAATGGCTATTTACTATGTCTGAAAGAGTTGGATCCATTTTTGTCTTATGGTGGATGTGCTCTACAATGGGCATCACATGATGCCTGTCTGGAATCTTGTTTGTCCAGAATGCATTGGCCCACCTCCTAGCTGGGGCATGGGACAGAGAGACCAGGCTCGGACCTGGATGACATGCCACAGTTCGTCATGGGTTATTTAACCCACAACAAGTCATGACAACCATGGGTGCCAGGTTGAATGTGCAACCCCGCACAGGGGTTATCATGTTCTGCAAACCCAGCAAGCATGGGTTATGCGAGGCTTAAATAACCCTCGCATAAACCTAAAACAGACCATGGATTTAACTCTTGCATAACTCACGCTTGCCAAGTTCACACAACATGACAACTCCCAAGTGAGGGTTGCATATTCAAAATGGTGTGTCACACCAATGCTCTAGCACATGCATTGGCTCCCTCTTGTCTTCTGGGCCCAAATCAGGCTGTAGTTTTTCACCTATGAAGCCCTTAATAGTTTGATCTTTAAATACTGCAGAAAGCATTTTATGTTTTTCAAACCATCCCAACTGTTGAGTTCAGCTTAGGTCATCTTCTTGAATATACCATCTGTGTGCAAAGTTCATATAAAAGGGCCATGTAGATAGGTATTCTCAGTGGCTGCCCCACAACTATGGTACACCTTTCCCCTAGAAGTCCATCAAAATCTGCAAATGTTCTTTTTTCTGGAAGACCTGTAAAAGGTACCTCTCTGGGATGTCATTCAGTGGCCAAGATTCAGCAGGTGTGGGCTAACTTTAATTGAATTGGGTATTACAAACATTGTGTATGCACAAACACTGTGAATGTTTGTTTTGTTTTTAACAGTTGTTGCCCACCACACACCCTTGGGAAGGTGCAAGGTAGGAATTTAGGTTAAATAAATAAGATGCGTCTGCACTGTTGCAGAATGACCCGTCCTCTTGCAGATTGTACGTGTTCAGGATGTGTCAGTGCAGTGTCCAAATAACTCCTGCTACACAGTATGTACTGACACTGATTCATAGAGCAATCCTTTCTGCGTTCCAGATCCACAGCCACCTGATGTACAGACAGCTCACAGATTTGTGCTAGTGAAGAAATACCCTTATGGCCAAACTAGATGCAACTACAGTTGCATGTAACATCTGTATTCAAATTGAAGTTTTGAATATATTGACAAAGCCCACATTTTGAGATGCAAAATTCGACATCAGTTTATTTTAGATTTTTGCAAAATCACACCAGTTTGGCATTTATCGTTTTCAGTATAAATTTCCACAACATTTGTTTCAGCTCTGCATTGTATTACATAACCTGACAATTTTTCTTAGTGTGTTTTTAAGTCTTGACCTCAAAGAGCTGACTAAAAGCAACAGCAACTCATACAATTACTTGTTTAAAACTGATAACTTTTCATGTGCCACAATTTTAAGTATTTTTAAAAAGTGTTTCTATAGTGTAGTACTTTCTGAAGCACTGGAACATGTGAGCCCAAGCACAGAGAGCCTGGACTCTGTTTGTAAGGCTGCAGTTTCAATATGTGTTTATTGTCAGAGAATGAGAAGAAGGCCAGGAGTTCTTTCCAAGCCCAGACATTCCAAGGAGCAGTGAACTGGCACTGTAACTGTGGAGTTGGGACTGTATTTAGATATCAAGAAACTATGCTGCTTTTTATTAAACATGACAGGAAAAGCTGTTCTTTTTCAAAGAGCAGCTAGAGAATAATAAAAATATGTCTAAAGTAGACTCATCTTTAATGTAGCTGCTTATTCCCACTTCCACTGCTGTCTTCCCATTCAATTAACCTGGGACTGCAGCTCATTTACACTGCCTGGCAGTTATGTTGTGCCACCGACATGCACACCGTGTGAAAAGGAGACTGTGATGTAATGTAACCCTCCCTCAGGTCCACCTTCTGCCACTTTGTGACAGTTGTCCTCACTGTCCCACAAGCTTCAGCCCCTAAATTCACCAGGTCAAAGAGACATCCAGTCTGTCTAATTGGTTCCCTTTATCCAACCAGGAGAAGTGCCCAGGAAATATGAACACTATTGGTAGCATAGAATGATGAACTAGATGTGGGATTTTATAATTTAAAAACAAATAAATTAAAGTTTATTTAATACAAGATATGTTATATTTTATAATTAGTCACTCAATGCTCAGTCTAACCCTGCCTGCTGTGCCCCTTCTAACTCCAATTCCCGCAACCCCACTATCTAGATGTAGCTTCATCAAACCCTAAGGCCCTGTCTCCCCTATCTCCAACCCCTGTCTAACCAACTGTCTGCTCCTGCCTTTTATAATCTCAGCACACACACACACACACACACCCCTCCCACCTTTCACTCACTCACTACCAAACAATTAACCCTAACTTACCTGGGTTCTATTTAACACAGCCAACACATATAAACACTAATATGGAATCCACATGGCAAGCATTGTGATTTTGTCACAGAGACATACCTCTCCAAATATGCAGCAGCCACAAGTGTTTGCACATGCACACTTTCACATTTAACACCAGTGGATGACTACCATACTGTCCCAACATTTCACTGAAAAAATTTGGACATGCGTGTGTACTTGTAACACCTCTGTTCTCCCACCAAGCATCATTGCATGCATTCTTTTACTCTGCTGTATGAATTTACCCTGTAGTATCCTGTCTAGCAGTAACTTCTGAAGCAGGGTGTGTTAATAAACAGACCATAACAGTTTCCTTTAAAAAAAAAATCTTAAGTACATGTAGTCTCACAGAAGATGCACTTGTAATAGAATAGATGCAAACTGAACACATTCTGTAAGAATTAACTATCTGTACAGGTAATGTGGGAGGCAACAGAATGGAAAAGAAATGGTTGACTAGCATTTTGTATCCATGTGCATTCATTTAGAACTGGGCTAAAAGTTCTCCAGTGATAACTTTTGGTTAAAATTTGGAGGTTAAAAATCCCCTAAATTGCATCTCCTCCTGGCTCACTGCTGCTGTTGTTTTGCTGCTGCTTGTTTTCATGATGGTTCTGTTGGTGGCCACCATTTTTAAGTCCATAGGTTCCCTTGCCACAATGCTACATAATAATGTCATGTCATGTCAAGGGGACTTTTGAGTGTCCATCAGAAGGAGCATTTCCACGAGGTTTTGCCCACCTTTCACCACCAAATGATCTTCCCAACATTGCTACCCGCAAAACAGGGTGGTGAATTTGGGAGGGGGATTTTAGAGTCTTAATTTTCATGCATGTGCATGAGAGTCAAAATGTATTCACTTACCATTCAGAGATGTAACTTCTAGAGCTCAAGGGGAGGGGTTCATTCCTGAAGGGCATGTAAATTAATTTGCTTAATCAATGGAAAAAACACTTTGTTGACAGCCCTTGTTTTTCCGAGCATTAAAACAAGTTAAAGTGTGACACAA
Source organism: Heloderma suspectum (assembly GCF_057233095.1). NCBI lineage: Eukaryota > Metazoa > Chordata > Lepidosauria > Squamata > Helodermatidae > Heloderma > Heloderma suspectum. The sequence goes on along the minus strand of NC_139460.1, from coordinate 51,448,013 downwards.
TGTTGTAAAATTGAGCTGTGACTAAATCTCCCCCACACCTCATATAATCTCACCTAGACTCAAGAAAACAGTGTGTGCATAGGAGATTTCAGCTAATTATTATGTACTGGATTGTTTCAGAGCAGGCAGCAAAAGCAGGTGTTTTGTTCTTATTGCATAACTTACTTCCAGGAATAGCTCCGTGGGTTTTACTGACAGTTATATAATACAAGGAAGAAAGTTTGTTGCAGTACAATTCCTATATCATTAATATAGAGAGACTTGGCTATTAAGGAGCTGTATGAAATTAAGGCTTTAAAAATATTAATTTTATTGTTAGGCATTTATCCTGCTGTGTCTCAGCATGTAAAATTCAAATATAAAATGGTGCCCAGGGCTATTATATATTAAAACAAAACTTAAAGGAGGAATTTGTAATATATTCAGTATGGCATACCACATCATAAACTTTGCTCTCATGCATTGAAATATAATTTCTGCTACAATGAAAACTAGAAATGTACCTGTAAAAATAACAACCTGGGATTCAAATAAGCCCCTATAAACTCTTGTGGGGAATGGGAAGCACAGATTATCTAATCTTGATTTGAAGTTTCCTTTTAATTAAGAGATCAAGAGCTTCTCTACATTAAGCAAATAACCCGCATCCTTACTGGGGCTTTCTGCTTTCAGTTTCTTTGCGGGATTACAATGGGCTACTTTACAGGCCTGACCCGTGGTTTGAATCGAGGAAAGTCCTTGCTCGACAAGTTCTATACGTTTCTGTGTGTTTTGATTTACAGCCACTAAATGGTGTTGTCATTATAGCACTACGCTGGCATTTCGCACAGCCAAGAGATCGGAATAATGTCCCTTTTTGCGTTATCTCTGATCTTTTTGAAAGCGGAATAAATGGGAAAAGTGCGGGAGACATTCTGGAGGTTGACAGCATCATGCAAAGGACCCACTAATTTCCATGAGTGAACAATCATCAGTGTGCAATAAATCGCTCATGTAGAGAAGCTCCAAGAGTGTTGACCTCTTTGTGGGATTACAATGGGCTACTTTACAGGTCCGACCTGTGGTTTGAATCGAGGAAAGCCCTAGCTTGGCAAGTTCTATACGTTTCCGTGTGTTTCAATTTACAGCCACTAAATGGTGCTGTCATTATAGCGCTACACTAGCATTTCACACAGCCAAGAGATAGGAATAATGTCCCTTTTTGCATTATCACTGATCTTTTTGAAAGTGGAATAAATGGGAAAAGTGCAGGAGACATTCTGGAGGTTGACGACATCGTGCAAAGGACCCATTAAATTTCCATGAGTGACCAATCATCAGTGTGCAATAAATTGCTCGTGTAGAGAAGCTCCAAGAGTGTTGACCTTCATAAACTGGTGTCTTGCCTCTAAATGGACCTAGGGAGACCTCTTGTGCATCACCAAAAAAGAGGACAGAGATTTGCACAAAATCTGCATATGCTAACTGACATGTATATATGCAATTTAAAAAATAAGCCCTATCATTTAAATAGAAATATAATACACTTCACTACAGTGGTTTAGACTGAACAGGTGACTTGTGTGCCTGCTCAGTCTGCTGTCCAAGTGATAACTGTTGATAGGCAACTCCTTTCTTATGTTTGCTTCTGTTTAAACTGGACTGGTATTGGACTGCCCTTTGAATACAGGATGCCTTCAAAAAGAGAACTGTCCTCAGTAAAGTAGGGCACACGGCTGCCATAAAGGTCTGGACTTAGGATACTGGAAGAAGCAACTTATATTTACCATCACCCTTTTGATTTAAGGTTTTCAGAGGAGCTGTGCTAAAGTCTGTGATGAGGAGCAGGGATTTCTCTGTAGGGCTTTCACACTCCATATGGAATTCCCTACCTAGGAAGGTCCAGCCTCCTCTTCCCTCCCCTTCCTCTGTTGTTTCCCCAGTACTGATTTTCTATAGTAAGCTCCTCAGGGCAGGGATCTGTCCTCTTGTTATATGTAAAGGGCCATGCACACTTATTATAATTCGGCCAACTTATTGGAGACCTTCTGGGCACTGATCAAGATGTCTTCATTCTAGAATGTGTTTGCACACTAGGTGTCTGCAGGTGCATTTTTCTCTGGTAGTCTTTGCTTGTTGTTTTAATGCTTGTATGCTTTAAGATTTTATGATACTGTATTGTATTTTATATTTTAATTGCAGCCACTACTAGAGCCTACTCGTGAAGCAAGCAATAATATTAGTATTTCTGTACACCTTCCCCACAGACCCTTCACCCCCATTTTCTTTCCCCACTTGTTCCCATACCCCTCACCCATTGTCTCCTTGTAGCTTTCCTCCCTGTTACCTGGAGAGTCCTCAGAAGGAAGAGAGAGAGAGAAGGCCTGCTCAGTTGATGGGCAGCCAGATTGGCATTAATGTCTTAAATATTTTTTAAAATATCCCCATATTGCCCGAAATTGCCCTGCTCCAAAACATCATTCTTGAAGAACTGTTCCTCCCAGAAACTTCAGGACTTGTAGTTTCAGTTTGGGGCATGGAGAGTAAACACCACCATCAGATGGTGCCTTGGTGGCGGTGCAAATCTCAACCTGACAATAGCCTTCTCCTGCCCTGCCAAAGTTTTTAACATAGTACCGTCCATTTTAGTTATTCAAAATTTCCCCATAGTATATGTTTGATCATGAAGTAGGGAATTCTTCCCCATGGAAAAACTGTACAGCTTCCCTGAGCTGGTTCAGAGAGACTCATTTATTTTTTAAATAAAGAGATACTCCAGGAACAACCATTTCTACTATATAATTTTATTAGGGAATATAATGCAAATAATACAATAAAAATAAAGATGCTGAAGTTCTAAAAACTGTGTGGATCAGGCCCTAAAGTTTTTTTTTCAAAATTGAAGTAAAAATACAGAAAGAACTATTAGACTTTAATACCTTATTCCATTTTCTTATTTAAATATTTATAAGGTGCTTTTCTGTACCATGTCCACTCATTTTTCAATGATTTATCATGCAATTTTATGCATGTTTACTCAGAAGTAAGTCCCGCTGTGTTCAATGAAACTTAACACTTACTGTCACTAGGGATGGCAGAGAATTCCGCCACGGATTTCAGTGAAGCCGAATGCACTGGCATTCGGCCCCCCAAAATCCGTGGCGGAACGGCCTGCCCCCCCCCCGCAGATCCCCCCGGGACAAGACTTACCTGGGGCAGATGTTCTGGATGGCGGCGACTCCAGCGGTGGCTTTGGCGGCAGCAGCAGCGGCTGGTCTTTCGACCGACTGCCACAGCCGCCATTTGCATTCTGGCCTTTGCCGTGATAGGCTACGTAAGTCTTTACGTAGCCTATCACGGCAAGCCAAGGAGAAAAAACAAAAACGGCGTACACAAATGGCGGCGGCTACAGCGCCTGCCATTTGTGTTCCCTATTTTTCGCCGATTTATCTTACGTAAATATTTATGTAAGATAAAACGGCGAAAAAAAGGGGAACGCAAATAGCATAGTGGATGCTATTTGCGTTCCTTTATTTTTCACCGTTTTAGCCTACATAAATATTTACATAGGCTAGAATGGCGAAAAATAAAGGAACGCAAATAGCGCCCACTACGCTATTTGCATTCACCTTTTTTTCGCCGTTTTATCTTACGTAAATATTTACGTAAGATAAATTGGCGAAAAATAGGGAATGCAAATGCTGGCCTCTGTAGCCGCCGCCATTTGCGTACGCTGGGTTTTTGTTTTTGTTTTTTTGCCCAGCCGTGATAGGCTACTTAAAGACTTACATAGCCTATCACGGCTGCCTGGCTGGACGCAAATGGCAGCCGCTATGGCGGCCACTATGGCGGCCGCCTTTTGCATCTGCACCAGCCAGTCCGCAGCCGGAAATCCAGCTGCGGACGGCCCTGGCCGGCTGCTCCTTGGAGCCACCGTGGAGCAGATCCGGCCATTGAGGATTCCGGGGGGGAGGACCGGATCGCCTCCCCCCCCCGTCGAGGATTCCAGGGGGAGGGACGGAGCGCCTCCTCCCCCCCATGAACAGAATCCGCGAAAAGGTAAGTGACTTTCGTACATCCCTAACTGTCACATTCCTTCGTCCTCCCCCTTCGCAATCAACATGCTCCAAGATACCAGGCTTCAGGCTCGCTACTTTATTAGTTAACAATCAGGTTCTTTAGAAATGCAAATTCTAGGAAACTCTCAGGCTACAAAGGAAACAGCTACTCCACTGTCCACACAATTACAAATACCAATAGAGGAGCCGAAGTGGAAGTTAGAGAAGTTGCCAGCAGTTTGAACAAGAACTTCCCAGCCAGACTAGCTTAGGGGGAAGCCCCTCCCTTACAGTTGCTCCCTCCTACATAGGCTATCACGCATAGCCAACCTGGAGGAGCGTCTGAGCTCCGCCTCTAACTTTTCCTGCTTCGCTCTGCAATGGACCCTAGCATCCCTAAAGTTATGCCCTTCACTCTCCTTCTCTCCCGAGACCTGGTTTCTCATGGAGGAGGAGAGGAGCCCCCCTTCAGGTTGAGCCATCTGTGTGCCAAGGTCTTGGGAAGAAGGCCTTGCCATATCTGAGCTCACTAGGGAGGGAGCCTCCCCCGGTTCTGGCTGTTCCCATTCTGAATCTGAGCTGCTAGCTATCTCCATATGCTCAAGATTAATTCCTGACACCTAGTAAGTGTGTTGTGGGGGGGAAAGCCTAGTAAGTGTGTTTAGGATTGCAGCCATAACATTACAATTATAAATTTTTATAATTATGAAATTATAATAAAGACTTCTGCAATCCTACACACAGTTACTTGTGAGTAAACCCTATTGAACTCAGTGAGACTTGCTTCTGAGTGAATATGCATAGAATTGTGCTATAATAATAGATTATGTCTAGCTAACACTAATTCTTTCCTAATTTGCCAAGTTGGAAGAGAAGAAAACTACATCCATAGTGTTGGATGCAGAGTATCGCTATTCATTGCTTGTAAGGTGGCCAGTTTTATAGGGCAAAACCACAAGATGATCACATAAATTTTGAATTACCCGAGAGTTGTTGTTGTTGTTCAGTCGTTGAGTCGTGTCCGACTCTTCGTGACCCCATGGACCATAGCACGCCAGGCCTTCCTGTCCTCTGCTCTCTCCCGGAGTGTGCTCAAGGTCATATTCATTGCATCGGTGATGCTATCTAGCCATCTCATCCTTTGCCGTCCCCTTCTCCTTTTGCCTTCAATTTTTCCCAGCATCAGGGTCTTTTCCAGGGAGTTTTCTCTTCGCATTAGGTGGCCAAAATATTTCAGCTTCAGTTTCAGTATCTGTCCTTCCAATGAGCAGTCAGGGTTGATTTCCTTTAGGATTGACTGATTTGACCTCCTTGCAGTCCATGGGACTCGTAAGAGTCTTCTCCAGCACCACAGTTCGAAAGCATCAATTCTTCAGCATTCAGCCTTCCTTATAGTCCAGCTCTCACAGCCATACATTACTACTAGGAAAACCATAGCTTTGATTAGACGGACCTTTGTTGGCAAGGTGATGTCTCTGCTTCTTACTATGCTGTCTAGGTTTGCCATAGCTTTCATCCCAAGGAGCAAGTGTCTTTTAATTTCATGGCTACAGTCACCATCTGCGGTGATCTTGGAGCCCAAGAAAATAAAATCTGTCACTGCTTCCATTTCTTCCCCTTCTATATGCCAGGAAGTGATGGGGACAGATGCCATGAACTTAGTTTTTTTAATGTTGAGTTTCAAACCAGCTTTTGCACTCTCCTCTTTCACCCTCAACAAGAGGCTCTTTAGATCCTCTTCGCTTTCTGCCATTAGGGTGGTATCATCTGCGTATCTGAGGTTGTTGATAATTCTCCCAGCAATCTTAATTCTGACCTGTGATTCATCCAACCTGGCGTTTCTCATGATGTACTCTGCATATAAGTTAAATAAGCAGGAAGACAATATGCAGCCTTGTCGTACTCCTTTCCCAATTTTGAACCAATCGGTTGTTCCATATCTGGTTCTTACTGTACTATTTGCTAAATCGCAAATGATGAATATTTAATTGGCTTACTTTTTGTAGACTCCTGTTTTCTCAATTCTTCAGTCCCAGCTTCTGCCAACCTAGCAGTTTGAAAGCAAGAAATTGCAAGTAGATAAATAGGTACCGCCTCGGCGGGAAAGGTAACAGCGTTCCGTGCACCTCGGTGTTCAGTCATGCCGGCCACATGACCACGGAAGTGTCTTCGGACAGCGCTGGCTCTTCGGCTTAGAAACGGGGATGAGCACCACACCCTAGAGTCGGACACGACTGGTTGGGGACACCTTTACCTTTTTTTTTTAATTTATTTTCTCAATAATCTTGGCATACCAGGGATTTCAGTCCACTCTTTTTGATATACGTGTATATGTAATGCATATAGGTTGCATTATGTTGCAACATATATTTTGGGGCCCAATGAAATTACTCTCAAGCATGACACTGTAAAAAAGGCCCAAACCCAGTGGTGGTAGTCAGTAAAATTTCTTCCTGGCCCCATCAATGAGCAGCCAGCCTATATCTATAGTACCGTAGTGATTCGAGAGGAAGTCAGTGACGGCAAAGCCTAGTGAGGGACCTCCTTATATACTCCAGAGTCAGACCAGGGAGGGAAATCTATCTCCCAGGTTCACCTGCAGAGGCCCTGCCCCTGGGAACCAACTGGCATTGCTGATTGGCCACCCATTCTGAGCCACTCACTGCACTACAGGTAGAAGCTAGGGTTGCTTTTCTCCACCTGCATCAGCAAACAGTGTTTGCATTTTCAGAGCTTGTTTAGTTTAGCCAGCCCAAACAAAAACACAGTTTAGTCTGACTCTCTTTATTGGCACTCCAATCTTTTGAAGAGAGTAGATAATGACTACTTGATAACCTCTGGATGGGACTGCCATGGTCTTCAATACACCTAATATGGCAGATTCAGAGTGTTTTCTCACCTTTTAATAATTATTTAATTTTGTTGTTGTTATATTTGTATCTCTCCTTTCTACCAAAGGCAGCTTTAGTGCTCAAGGCAACTAATATCAATAAAACAGAATACACCATAGATTGTTGATAAGAATGTGGAAAATAGCACTTACAGAAAGATTGACACAGCAAAGCAAACTGAATAGAGCGATGGTAATACCTCTGATTATACCTCTCTTCCACCATATCCGAAACATTTTTACAAACACGAACCACAGAAGGAATTAAGTGATTTTTTTTTTTTTTACCTTATAGACTGGAAATCTCTGTAAAAATTTATATGCAAATTCACCTCAGGTTTTCAGTATAAGTGTGGCTTCTCTATTGAACTAAGCCTGCAGTCTTGGATTTTGTCCATTACCGTGGCTGTCAGAGCCCCAAAACTTAACTGTTACATAGGCCTAGGTGACCAAAGTCCTCTGTTTTTACTGTTATTTAGTTCTCTATTGCTTGTTCTCCATTAAAAAAATCTGCTTATATACAGATACATGCATATATTAATATTCTGCTTAATACCCAGCCATGCTGGTCCAGAGCTTCATTTATGCAGGTAGGCAATAGATATTATAGTATTGTTATATATCCTTTTATCTACAAGTTACAACAGGGATCTCCTGGACCAAATATTTCTCACTGAGGTCATTGGGTTGCACAGGTGTGACTGAGGATAAAATCTTTCTCCATTCCCCTGCTTTGTGCTCTATCGTAGATAAATGCTTTCTGAACCAAGGGTTAAGTGACATAAAAAAGAAGCTTGTGCTTGTCAGTATTTTAATTTAAAGGGTAGTAATTTCATTTTGAATATCATAATCAAAAATGTCTGGAGGTCTCTATGTTATGGTTTGGGATTTCACGGGAATCCCCATTTTGCAAGAGAGTCAAGTGTTTGTGGCCTGTTATGTCCCCTAAGAACCAATGAGGCATTTATGTGATATATTTGAACTCTCAAGGGATAAACTACGGCTATTAACAGTGCAATCCTATACATGTCTACTCAGGAGTAAGTCCCACTGAGTTCAATGGTAAATGAGTATAGGATTACAGCATAAATAGCCCATATTTTGTCCTGAGGTTACATCATTGACTATATTTAGGGATAAATTTGGTCTTGTCGCTTCCTGTGTGATTTGTTTTCAGGATGTTGACTTCAAATATAACATTACATTGCTTAATACTAAAAGTTTTTAAACATGTCTGGTTGTGTTTTTGTCTGAATGTTTAAAACCCTAAAGCCTTCATTTCCTGCATCTGACATTCCTTTGTAATGTCTGAAGTGGAACTCACTCATTTCCCTCCACAGTAAAATGTGAAAGGGGTCCCTACATAGGCCTAGACAGGTGTTTAGCCAGCACATGTAAGGGTTGAAAATATGATGTGTGAGGGCATGCACACAAGCCCAGCCTATAACGACAAGGTTCACCTGATTGTCACGGCTCATCATGGCTTATTTCAGCCACCCATGGGCACCATCCTGGATATTCAAGCCACGGCTTGTTATACCATCTGAACCCGGGGACTGTGGGTTATGCAAGGGTTAAACAACCCTTGCAGAGCCCATGGCCTGTTTTAAGATTATGTCAGGGTTGTTTAATCCTCACATAACCCATGGTCCGCAGGTTCGGATGACACGACAAGCTGTGGCCGTGGCTTGAATATTCAAAATGGTTGCCTGCACGCACTGCAACCCACCGTGTCTTAAAATTATTTGATTGTGCAAACCATCCCAACATCTCCACATGTCCAGCTCCTCACACAGGGTTCCTGATCGCAGGGAGACTTAAGGGTGTTCAGCCAAATATGGTTACAACCCCACCCCCACCCTGCAGACCTTAGCACTAAAGCACACACACAAAGCTCTTTAGAAGCACCTGTACACCCTGGGACATTGAGGGTGAGGCTTTCATGTGTGCTTCCCCCGCCGCCATTTAGCCCTCATATGTGTAGTCTGAACATCCATATAGGGCTTATAAGGAGCACGCACGCACATTATGTGTCCTTCTCTAACCGTGTTCCCACAGTCTCCCATTCCAACATATCCTAAATTTGTGAATCTCACCACAAAGCTGTTCTTCAGAGTTCATGATGGATTAAGTATGCATATCATAGAATAGTAGAGTTGGAAGGGGCCTACAAAGCCATCAACTGGTTTCATTTTTTATTATAAAAATTATTATAAAATTATTATAATAAAATTATTATTATTAAGAATTTATTATGACTGGTTTCATTTTTTATTATAAAAATTCTTCTCCTATGGCATTGGTAGAATATTCACTGAGTTTTGAGTAGACAAAGAAAAAACATTAAGGGGCTGCCATTAGGAAATTGTTTATTTATTTGATTTGATTTGTGCCTGTAGCGTTCCTGCCTACTACCATTGAGAATACCTCTTCAGTAAGGCCTTTCTTTCCCACAGGAGACAGCACCTTCCCCACACACAGTAACATTGCCACCAGGACCTTTAGGCTCAGGTCCAATCCTTTTTTACTTTGTAAGGTGTGAAGTCACACTGGCTTTATTCTAACCTGTATTATTCCCTTTATTACTTTACCCTTTTATAGCCAAGAGCAGAAGGCATAGGATCTAATAAAACAAAGAAATGATTATTATTTACAGCATTAAGATGGTAAACAGTAAATAAGAGAACAATTCTATGGCTGTTAGGCAGTGTCTAGATGGCCATAGGATTTTTCAGTTTCTGGGAACTGAGCTTGGAGCCAGGGCTCCGAGCTTGGTTCCCAGAAACCATACTCCCCACCCCTTCAGCTGCCACTGTAGGCAGCCCGGTTCTTCCCCGTCTCCACGCTCATAAACACAGCACAGAGCGGGCAAAATGAGGCGTTCCCGGGGGTGGGAAGGGGACCGTAGAAGCATCATTATGATGCTTCCTAGTGCTGTTCAGCCTCCCCCCACCCCCCACTCCAACATCCCCAGCTAGCCAGCCAAAATTGGCTTTCTAGCTGCAAATGCAGGGCAGCTGGAGCGCAGAGGAGAGGATCACCTCCATGCTCCACCCACCCTGCATTGGATAGTTGGCTGCCTCTGAGTGCAGAGGTGGCTGACTATCCCAACAGGATCCTGCCCTAAGTAACTTTTGAAGCTTCTATGTATGTATATCCACCCATACATACAAATCCTAGACACTCTTTCTTTCTCTTCACGCTCTCCTCACAATTTATCTCTTCACAATCAATCTCTTCACATACCCTATCCAAATCCTATCTCATCTAATCCATATCTGATCAAACCCCTATCTGTTCTACACAAGTACAGCTACCTTCTTATATTCACCCCTGCCACCCCCCTCACTCACTCAGCCAATTATCTCATATATGAAATACACCATACCTTCTGTCACTCATCTCACTCTCACCATAGGTATACTCACAATAAACACATAGAGTTATAACATTAATACACATATATAATCACAGGTTCATAATATATACACGTGTAATGTCACAGTACCCCACCTTTCTACCAAGAAAAATGGCACTCAAGGATTATTTTTTCCTTGTACCATAAGAAACACATGGAGTAAATGGGCTTAGATTATGGCTTCTTAGATTTAGATAATATAAAAACGTGTCCTTTTTGTATTAGCAACTGAAAAACAGAAATGATGCCTAGAGAGGGAGGTACTATAACTCAGTGATAGAGCCTGTTTTTGGCATGTACACGGTCCCATGTTCAATTCTTGATATTTCCAGTTAAAGGGGTATGAGGTAGCAAGAAATGGGAAAGTCCTCTGACTAAGACCTTGAAGTGCTGCTGCCAGTCAGAACAGACAATACTGGGTTTGGATGCACAAATAATCTGACCTGGTATAAGGCAGTTTCCTATGATCCCAGAGCTGTGAAACCTCTTTGCTGTAAGAAGATGCTGCGTTGGATTCCTAATGCAGACAGCCCTTTCAAGTCCAAAGTTCCATCCAGACTATATGTGAAGGAATGGTAAAATACATAGAAATCTCTTCCCTTGAGTTGGTTCACATGCTGTTAAATCGAACAATCCCTTATGCTTGGTGGGATGTGGACCTGTGCATATGCCCACAACCATGTATATGAAGTAACAGTAGGCATACGTCATTAAAAAATAATGGGCAGAATCTAATGGGACCAATTCTGTTGTGCAAGTGGCCCCCACCCCTTGAGTAACTGCAGTTTAGTGGTTCTGGGGCAATCCAAAACAAGCAGAAACACTTGTTTCTGCAAGGAGGCAGGTTGACAGAGCTCGCATAAGGGAGCTCCGGTGGCTTGCCTCCTTCCAGAAACAAGTGTTTTTGCTTGTTTGGGGGCTTCTCCTAGGAAGCGCTAAATCTCCCTTGTGTAAGTGGTGGGTCCCACTTGCACAACAGAAGCAGACAGATCCACGGCTTGCGGAAGGTAATTGGTGGGGTGGAAAAGAATCAGCGGGGGCATAAGTCAGTTCCGGTTACTCTCCCACTTCAGAAACATGATAGAAAGATTGTGGGAATTGTCTATATCACAATATCATGACAGAATGTACCAGGTTATATGCGGTGATGATGTTGGCCTGCACCCCACCTTGCATGGACAATTCGTGGATTCACAAATTCCTAGTTGTGAACCAGCTCCTTGACATGAAGATCTTAATTGCATTCCTATTTCTAGTAAATTCTCTCTCAGGAGCAATGCCAGGAACTATAATTTTATATATATTGTATATTTGTAAAATATTAAACTGTACATAAAATGTACATACATGGTATTTTTTGAGCTTTGTCAGTAATGGCAGAATTTTCTGACGTTTCCCACTGGCCTCCCAAAATGTTAAGCATCACTAGTTAATGTTATATTCACTTTTTTGCTTCAAGGTCCACTCTCAGAACTGTGATAGTGGTATCCACGTCTTCATCATATCACACATCATGCAATTGCAGTTCTATTTGTCAAGAAATGGAAAATTAATAAATTTAAATTGCATTTTTTGAAAAACAGAACTGATACTTTCCCCCACATACTATCTCCATTAGGTCCATCCTCAGAAATGCAGTGCTTGTTGACATCATAACATTATATCGTACTCACAAGAATGTTCTATCTGGCCTTGAAGAATCCCATTTTGCTCCAGTTATATACTCACAACAAATACCACAAAACTTAGAATTACACATTATATAATTGAACAGTAGCTATATTGGTACTATCTCATTGTGCTCATGGACTCCCTCTTCTATCTTAATGGCTGACATCATCTGAGGCTGTGATCCTTAATAATGCTTAGGGTCTGTTTTGAATAATGTTTCAAATCTATACTGTGGATTCTACATGGTGGTTTTTGGAATGACTACAGTGATTTTGTGTATATGGAAATCTTCCCTTAAAATGTTTCAAAAACAATAATGTGAACGATCATTGGGCAACTTCCATGGATACTATAATCCAACAAACGATTTTGTATATATATGAGCCCAGAGGATGCATTCTAAAAGCTATCCTGTAGATATAAAACCGTATATTGCACTGAAAAAATATTTGGCATCAGTTTCCACTGATAACAATGAGACATACGTCTAAACACTGTTTGCTAAGTGTGTGTGGTCAAATTCTATATTGCCTATCCCGCATCTTTGGGGCTGTGAAATATCCTTACCAAATTAAGTTAACAAAATCTCCTAAAAGAGATTGAGGTCTCTCATATATTCCCACACAAACATACACATGCCCTCGCTGTTTTCCAGTGGTTTTCTATTTGTTTCATTAAATTTCTGCTTACAAAAACAGTGCTGAAAAATCTTTAATATGAAAGTGTCATCAAAGCAAGTCCAGCACCAGCATTCTGCATGGATCAGTACTTGCTATGGCTCATGCCCCAACAAGAGGCCCACTGCTAAACTGAGTCTATTACTGCTCTGTGTCCTTTTCACCAACACCACTTATTCATTCACTGTCCCTCTCCCTGTGGGCTAAATCCCCACCAGTTGCTCTCCTGCCCACTGCCTCACCATGGGAGAGTGATAGGTGCAATACAGCAGTAGTGAGGTGGAGGAGCCACTACCTCCTATACACTCACCCTAAATGCCATACAAGAGGAAGGCAACTGCGCCCTGCCCTCCAGCCTGGCCTGGTGCTGCGCTGGGTATCCAGGTGGACAAAGCTAGGTCAGCTCTATACTACCCAGCTCATCTGCCCAAGTTTCAGTAATGCATGCCAGGTCAGCTCCCTCATCCATGATCAAATCACGGATGACTGAGGTCTTATCCTCTACCAACCTGGTGTTTACCAACAGCCAGGCCACCAGGAACTCGAGAGTTGGGGAGGGATCTATGAGGGGGATGGCATGTAGCCATCTAGCTCTTCCATCACTCTGATAAGAACATAAGAAGGGCCATGCTGGATCAGACCAAGGGTCAACGTAGACCAGCATTCCGTTCACACAGCAGCCAACCCGCTGCCGACCAGGAACCCACAAGCAGGACATGAGCGCAACAGCATCTTCCCACCCATGTTCCCCAGCAACTGATGTACATAGGCTCACTGCCTCTGGTACTGGAAGTAGCACATAGCCATCAGGACTAGTAGCCATTGATAGCCTTCTCCTCCAGGAAAGATCCTCTCCCCATCACAGTGGACCATCTGCTATGCATGATCACCATTATAGGGATGGCACCTTCCTCTATTTCCATTTTGTTCCCACCCAGACACATCCTGACACACAAACACTAACCAGCAGGTACAAGTGTGGAGCTATAGCTTTGTGGAGCTATAACACAAGTAGGGTTGCTTCAGCAAGATGGCCAGGATAATGGCCAATGATGGTAAATTAGGGCTATTATGATGATGACAACTTTATTCAGCTATTCTTTTCAGTTTGCTAAAAGGTCCCCAGGGCTTACATTGCATAAGGGCAAGATTATTCTGAAAAGAAAAACTTTAATCCCATTTTTACAAATCTTTTTTTGTTGCCTTTGGTTTTCAGTTTTGGGATGCCAACATTTTCTCCAGCTAGTGATGCTACCACATTGAGAGGTTTGTTCTACTTCATATGTTTACTTCTTAGTAAATTGATGGGAAGACTGATGTTTTCAATTAACAATGAGCTGGATGATTCATGGGATTGCCCAGTTCCTGTCTACCCCTTTGCATGGCATCCTCTGGGCTTTGGTGGGGGGGTACATTGTTCATGGAAGTTGGTACAAAGGAGCTCTAGCCATATCAAAAATAAGGGTGATTTTTTCTGTGCAGAGGGCTTTGCAGTGGGGTAAGTCCATATTTGTGTTTCTGCAGCTTACATATGTCCACTGGATTACAGTTTGAATCATTGGTGTTCCTGACACATTGCCAGAAAGCAAATAATAGAAGTAAGGCAAAATGCCTGATGTAGTTTCACTGAATTGCAATGGCCACTATTTAAAAAATTATGGATATTTCCAAACCATTTGGGTTTGACTTGATATCTCTTTCAGGCCATTATATTCAGGTCCCCCCCCTCCCGCACTATTTATTAGGTGCTGTGAAAGAGAGGAGATAACAATATCCTACAATCTAGCAAGTATTTAATTAGCTAAAGTATGGTGACACTTGTTTTCCTCCTTAGATGCAGCTGCCAATGTTCTACCTCCTGATGTGGTTTCAATTGAGAGTCCTTCAAACAGAACCACTGACAAAAGTGAAGACCCTGAAGTATGTGTAACAAGCTCTTCAGGACTGGCACTCACGAAAATCCTGTTCTTTCTTTAGAAGGATCTATTTTCATTTGTGGTTCAGCAGTATTTCATAGATTTGAAAAGTCTGGAAGGGAGATGAAAGTGATCCAATCCAGCCCTCTACCCTGGCACATTCCTTATCAAAGAGTCGTAATACAATATGACCACAACAGTATGAAAGAAAGGAAAATGTGGTCCTTTTCTTCCCCTAACCCACACCCACTTCCCCTTGATTCAGCTCCTCTCTCTTCAGCCACTCAGCACTCCTACTTCCCAATAAGTCCCTCCATACCTTCAGCATCACCGTTCCCCAATATCTTCCTCACCCCACTTCTACTTCTAGTAAACAGGTTTTGCAGGCGTTTGTATTTTTTCGCAAACGTGCAAAAACTGTATGACCACAGATAATGGTGGGGCAAAACAATGCCTCTTCCATGCCTTCTTCAAGTCTTTGGCTGCTTCCAAATTAGGCTTTTATGATGCCGTTGCCCTGCCTCTTCTACAGAAGTTTCAAGGGGGTCCAGACACCAACGATTTCTGCTTTTAATCCTCCCGTATTTTCCCACCACTTCTTATGTCTTTTGCCTTACTGCAGAAAATCTGTTAAGGTAAAAAAAAAGATGGAATTGCTGCACAATGGCTTCTCCTTGCAAGTGCTAGGAGCTCACCATCTGGAAGTACCCCTTAATAAATATATATTGTTTGCTTCTAGCAATGGAACATGGATCAATGGAACTAAGGTCTGATCTCCAACCATATTCCAATACCTGAGGGATATACATTTGGAAAGCAACTTACATCAGAAATAAGTTAGATGTTAGTTACAGTGAATGCATGAAGCAGTCCTAACATGAGTACCACACCATCAGCCCCACCCCTGAGGTCACATGGCTTCCTCTGCCCCCAAAATCTACAAATTAGGCATGGATATCTGCAGGAGGAAAGTTTACACATATAGTCTCCACTGAGAAATGGAACCCTGACCATGCAGAGTTTGAACTCCTGGGGAGGCCTACATGCATACAGATCTACACACATAGGCTTTCCCACAGCAGACATTCACACCTAATGCGCAGATGTTGGGGTTGGGGATGAGAAAAACTGAGCAACCTGGGGGAGAGGCCAGCAGTGCAGAACCAATGTCCGATAATTGTGTGAGGACCCTTTCATGTATATAATGCATGAAGGGGACAGGGTATTCATTCTAATTAATCTGCTGCAGAAACTACCTGTGAGGCAAAAGAGTCTGACCTCAATTCACTAAATAAAATTGTTTCTTTTTCCTCAGACCAACAATGAGATAAAGAGAGACGACGAGAAACTGGTAAAACCAGCTCATGAACAGATGGTTGAGTTCAGCATTCTTCTTCCAGAGGAGAATTACACCAACAAGCTGAGTGACCCCTTTACAGAAGAGTACCAGCAACTTTCTCTACAGTTTGTTTCTGAAGTAATCACCTTACCTGTTCATTTTTGTTGTCTCTTCAGTGTTGATGAAAGAGTGTGGGTGTTTTTAGGCAATGTTTATGGGGCAAATAGCTAGATTCTTCAAATGTTTCAGCTTCTGTCCTATACAGGGAGAGGAATATATGGCTCCCACTGAGACCAGCCCCTTTATGTTTCCTTGGGAACATTTACATAATGAAAACAGATGATATGGCATCATCAGGTTCAGAATTCCAACGCACAAGCAGCAACCAATGACGTGGAAAAACTCTAAGCATGATGACATCACATCACATGTCTCCTTGGAAGATACAGGGAGAAGATGTGGTTTGGTGGCAGCTACATTTTCCTCATCAATTGTAGTTTGTGCCTAAGAGTGCTTCCAGATGGAGTTTTCAAGTGTCAGGAGCATCTATTTAGTATACCTGATTCCTATGATCCAGAAAAGGCACTGTGTTGATCCCCATGCTGTTGTCTGCTTGTGTAAATGTCAGTCTATCAACTAGTAATCAGCAACATCCCAGCAGCGCAAGAACTGTGGCAGCAGGGGAATCATCTGAGGAGCAGGTGTGAGTCATTTCTTCTGGCCAGCATCAACTTCCTGCTCCTTCACCACTGCTACAGCAGCCTATCTGGTCTTGGGAAGGGCTCATCATTTCTGGCTCCCTGAAACAGTTGAGGACCCAGTTCCCTGGGGATTGTTTGACATCCAGCCATTGGCTTTCTCTCCAGGAGGCCTGGATTTAAGGGAAGCCAATGTGGGTGGTGGTGCCCTTGGTGACGTGGCCAATACGATGCTCCCCCTTTGGGGGAGCCACTTCAGGGTGCAGCGAGGGCGAGGACCATATCCCTCGGTTTTTCTCTCTTCTCTTTTTTCCCTTCTTTCTCTTCCCCTTGTGGGGAGTGACGAGGGGATTTGGGGGGGTTGTCTGGAGGTTGGGGGTGTGTGGCCTTTGGATGTGTTTTGTTTGTCTTTCCAGTTAGGCTCTTTATTATTTTTATAGGTTAAGTATTGAAGGTGAGAGAGAAGTGATTTTATACCCCAGGGTGAGAGCCTGCTGGTATTGAATTGTGCCCCCCCCCAGGTGAGAGATCAGAGTGGAGCGTTAGGTGTGCATTCCAGGTGAGAGATGGGATGTTGTGCTTGACTGTGTTTTATTCTGCTGAATGCTGCTGAGTTTGATGTCTTTTCTGAGACAAAGTCAGCATTATGTGTATAGGTGAGGCAATAATAGTGGTGGGGGGCATGGGGAGATATGGTGTTGGCAGAGCAAAAACCCATAGGAGAAGGGAGGGCAGGTATCTTACACCTATCCAAGACAATGCAAGCAGACAATAAGAGATGCAAAAAAGCATTTTGAAGAGCATATTGCTAACAACTTCAATGCCAACAATAAAGAATTCTTTAAATACATCAGAAGCAGAAAACCAGCTAGGGAGGCAGTTGGACCACTGGATGACAATGGAGTTAAAGGAGTACTGAAGGAGGACAAGGAGACTGCAGAGAAGCTGAATAAATTCTTTTCATCCATCTTCACTGCAGAAGATATAGGACAGATACCTGTGCCTGAACTGATGCTTCAGGAAGGGAGTCTGAGGAACTAACGCAAATAGTGGTGACAAAAGAAGTTCTCTACCTTATTGATAAATTGAAAGCTTATCACCGGGCCCAGATGGTATCCATCCTAGAGTTCTTAAAGAACTCAAATATGAAATTGCTGATTATCAGGAGCGCCCTAGCGGCCTCTTTCAGTACACTCCAATAGCCAACTCAAGACACAGATGAAAGGATTCTTTTCAAGGCTTTAATCTTTTTACAACTTAATGACTCTTTTAGATGCTAATCACCAGCGACTAAGCAATGAAGAGCAGAGTAGCCTATGCTCCGAGTAGGCAGTTGATCCCTGTTTGAAGGAGAATCACTTGAAGACCCTGAACTTATGGGCTAGGGAGAGATCCTCCCTCTTTCCCTTGGGTCCACGGGAGGCGGCCGTTGCTTGCACGCCAAACGGGCGCTACGCCTCCTTTCCGCGCCCTTCATCGCTCGTCGCTCCCTGCGTCTGCGTCGAGCGTCTAGCAAGCCCCTCTCCCACACTTTCTCACTGCTAGGATCACTGTCTATCTCAGGAATGCCAGCAGGAGGAATCTCTGCCAGCTGCTGTGCCTGTGAGGGATGAGCTGACTCCTCTCCCACGGATTGCTGATCCTCCTCAGAATCAGAACTCCTCTGGGGTTCTATCGGCTCAGTTTCCACCCTGACACTGATCTTCTAACCAAAGTATGTAACATGTCCCTAAGATTGGCCTCTATACCAGAGGACTGGAAGATGGCCAATGTAACACCAATTTTCAGAAAGGGATCCAGGGGGGATCTGGGAAATTATAGGCCGGTTAGCGTAACGTCTGTTCCGGGTAAATTGGTTGAAGGTATTATTAAGGATAAAATTAGTAAGCATATAGAAGGACAGGCCGTACTGAAAAAGAATCAATGCAGCTTCCGCAAAGTATAATAACCTTTTAGAGTTCTTTGAGAGTGTCAATAAACATTTAGACAGAGGTGATCAGGTAGACATTATTTACTTGGACTTCCAAAAGGCTTTTGACAAAGTTCCTCACCAAAGACTCCTGAGCAAACGTAGCAGTCATGGAATAAGAGGACAGGCCCTCTTACGGATCAGTAACTGGTTAAAGAACAGAAAGCAGAGAGTGGGAATAAATGGTAAATTCTCCCACATTCTTCCCTCCCAATGGAGGGAAGTAAATAGTGGGGTCCCACAGGGATCTGTATTAGGACCAATGCTTTTCTACCTATTCAAAAATGATCTGGAATTAGGAGTGAGCAGTGAAGTGGCCAACTCTGCGGATGACACCAAATTATTTAGGGTGGTTAAAACAAAAAGGGATTGTGAAGAACTCCAAAAGGATCTCTCCAAACTGGGAGAATGGGCATCTAAATGGCAAAAGCAGTTCAATGTAAGCAAGCGTAAAGTGATGCATGTTGGGGGAAAAAATCCCAACTTCAAGTATAGCCTGACGGGATCTGAGCTAGAGGTGACAGACCTAGGAAGAGATCTTGGGGTTGTGGTGGTCAGCTCAATGAAGATGTCAACCCAGTGTGCAGCCGCTGTAAAAAAGGCAAACTCCATGTTAGGCATAATTAGAAAAGGGGTTGAGAATAAAACTGCCAACATCATAGTGCTCCTATACAAATCTATGGTGCGACCACACTTGGGATACTGTGTACAGTTCTGGTCACCATACCTAAAAAAAGATATTGTAGAGCTGGAAAAGGTGCAGAAAATGAGCAAGGGGCTGGAGCATCTCCTCTATGAGAGAAGGTTACAACAGCTGGGATTGTTTAGCTTGGAAATAAGGAGGGTAAAAGGAGACATGATAGAGGTCTACAAAATTATGCATGGTGTGGAGAATGTGGACAGGGAGACATTTTACTCCCTCTCTCAAAATACTAGAACCCAGGGTCATCCCATGAAGCTGATTGGTGGTAGATTCAGGACAGATAAAGGGAAGGACTTCTTCACACAGCGCATTCACTACCACCGGAAGTAGTGATGTCCACCAGTTTGGATGGCTTTAAAAGGGGGTTAGACAAATTCCTGGAGGAAAAGGCTATCAATGGCTACTAGTCTTGATGGTTATGTGCTACCTCCAGTACCAGAGGCAGTGAGCCTATGTACACCAGTTGCTGGGGAACATGGGTGGGAGGGTGCTGTTGCACTCATGCCCTGCTTGTGGGTTCTTGGTCGACAGCTGGTTGGCCACTGTGTGAATGGAATGCTGGACTAGATGGACCCTTGCTCTGATCCAGCATGGCTCTTCTTATGTTCTTATCCAGCCTTCTGGTTGCCCTGTCAGCCCCAGTACCTTGGGGAGTGGGCCAAGCCACCTGCGAAATCTTTGCCTGCTCCTTTGCAATGCCAGGTCAGTCCGGAATAAGATTGCAACCATCCATGATTTAATCTTGGATGAAAAGGCTGACCTGCTATGCATTACAGAGACTTGGCTGGGGGAAATAAGCAGGCCTGTATGGGTGCAGCTTCTCCCAGTTGGATACTCTGGTAGAGCAGGTAAGGAGAAGCAGACGGAGAGGTGGCATAGCATTGGTCCACAAAGATAACATCCCCCTGACCAGACTCACTGTGACGGAACTGGCTCACATCGAGTGTGTATACTTCAGCCTCAGGACTAGGGATAGTGGGGATTCTGTTAGTGTACTGGCCACTCTGCTCTTAACAGAGTCCCTAACTGAGCTCACAGAGCTGGTCTTGGAGCTGATCGTGGAGTCGCTGAGGCTTTTTTTCCTGGGCGACTTCAACATCCCCTTCAGGTACAGCTTGCCAGGTGCAGCTCAGGAGTTCATGGCAACCCATGACAACCATGGGTTTGTCCCAGGTGGTCAAAGGGCCAACACATGTTCGATTTGATCTTTTGTTCCAATCAGGAGAATGATCCGTGGGTGGAGGTTTTATCTGTCTCCACACTGTCATGGATGGATCACTGTCTGGTCAGGGCTGGTATCACAGCTACTACCCACCTCTGCAGGGGTGGAGGACCAATTACAATGGTCTGCCCCTGAAGGCTGATCGATCCTGTGCGATTCCAAAATGCCTTGGGAGGTTTCCTGGCTGGTGCCACCACCAACCCTGTCAAGTCCCTGGTCTCCATGTGGAACGAATATCTGACCAGGGTTATTGACACGGTTGCTCCTAGACATCCTCTCCTACTGGTCAGGATTCCCCTTAGCCCCCACTTCACTTCAATGCGCAAACATACACAGATGAGAGGCTTCAGTCTACAGCTTTTAATCCATTACTTCACAGGGTCATACAGACGCAAATTCTCAGAGAACTCTCTGTCTACAAAAGGAATGACTTCAGGGGATCCAAATGGAATTTATGAGAGTTGCCCGCCGTTTCAAGACAGAGGTGATCTCACTAGCCTAACTTAAGGGAGGGAGGTCCTTCTCTTGTCGTGAAGTCTCTAAGTGCAGCTTTTCATGCAAGGCCAATTGGGTAGACCATCTAAGTTCCACCCCTGCCTTCTCTCTCTTTGCTCTGCACCTGCACCTGGCATCTATTAGGTCAACCTCCTGTTTGCTGCCTCTCACGGGGGGCGGGGGGTGAGGAGGTATTTTCAGGCTCAGCCATCTGTGTGTTTGTAACCTGAGAAGCAGGCCTACTCATATCTGGACTAGCCTGGGAAAACACCTCCCCCATGTCTGATGGTTCTCCTTCTGAATCTGAATGGCTATCCCACTCCCTGTGCTCAGAAACACCCCCGACATCACCTGTTTCCTAACAAGCTCCATGGTTTACAGTATAACTGAGGGAGCTGAAGCGGCAAGGACGATGACTAGAGCACCGATGGTGGAAAACTCAACTTGAATCCAACAAGACACATCATAGGGATCATTTGAAGAACTATGAGGTGGTGATATGTGCAGTAAAGAGAGCTTTCTACTCTACACGTATTGCGCCTGCAAACTTGCACCCAGCTGAGGTGTTCAGGGTGGTTAGGGAGCTGAGTCAGCCCCCCCCCCCCGCAACTGAATCCAATCTTATAAACTTCGGTAGCTTGCTGTGATGCCTTTAATGAGTTCTTTGTGGATAAAATTTCTTGGATACAAGCCAACTTGGACACTGTCATGGGGACAGAAATCAGCAGTGGGGTGTCCATCAACTCTGCTTGCACAATTTAACTGGATCATTTTCAGCTTGTGACTCCTGATGATATGGACAAGCAGCTTGGTTTGGTGAAAAAGACAACTTGCCCTCTCGATCCCTTCCCTGCCCATCCTGGCTTGTAGTACAGGGAGGAGAGATGGTAAAGCAATTCTGAAGAAGAACTGCTTCTGAAGAAGTCTTCCCTTGGCCCCCTAGACTTCAATGATTATATGCCAGTAAGTAATTTACCATTTGGGGCAAGGTAACCAAGAAGGCAGTGTCCATTCAACTCCAAGCAGTCTTGGATGAAACTGATTACCTGGACCCATTTCAAACTGGCTTCAGAGTGGGATACAGAGTTGAGACTGCCATGGTCGCCTTGGTGGATGATCTTCGCCTGGGAATCGATAGGGAGAGTGCATCCCTGTTGATTCTTTTGGAGCCAATCAACCATCGTATCCTTCTGGATCACCTGAGGGAGTTGGGGGTTGGGGGCACTGCTCTGCAGTGGTTCTGCTCCTTTCTCTCAGGACAGCTCCAGATGGTGTTGCTCAGGGATAGTTGTTTCTCAAAAAAGGAACTATTATGTGGAGTCCCTCAGGGCTCCATTCTATCCCCGATGCTGTTCAATATCTACATGAAACCACTGGGAGAGATCATCAGGAGATTTGAGACTGAGTGTTATCAGTATGCTGGTGACACCCAAATCTACATCTGTATCCAAGGAAGGTATGACTCCTCTGAATTATTGCCTGAAGTCAATAATGGGCTGGATGAGGGAGAACAAGCTGAAATTGAATCCAGATAAGATAGAGGTGCTCATTGTGAAAGGTCCTAATTCAGGTATTGAGGTATGTCAATCAGTTCTGGATGGGGTTGCACTCTCCCTGAAGGAGCAAGTTCGTAGCTTGGGGGTGCTTCTTGACCCAACCTTGCTCCTGGCACCCCAGGTGGAGGCAACAGTGAGAAGTGCCTGTTATCAACTTCAGCTGATATGCCAGCTGTGCCCATTCCTGGAACATGTGGACCTGGTAATGGTGGTGCACATGCTGGTAACCTCTAGGCTTGATTTCTTTAATGCTCTGTACTTGGGGCTGCCTGTATATTTAGTTTGGAAACTTCATCAGGTACAGAATATGGCAGCCAGGTTGGCCTCTGGGACATCCCGTGGAGACCATATTGCACCGGTTTTAAAATCTTTACACTGGCTGCCAATTTGTTTCTGAGCAAAATATAACGTGCTGGTTCTTACCTTTACAGCTTTACATGGTCTAGGTCCAAGGTACCTTAGGGAGCGCCTTCTCCCCTGCATCCCAGTCTGCCACCTAAGGTCCTCTGAGGGCTATCTGCTGAGGCTGCGTAATGTGAGACTGGCAGCCACACACAAGGGGACCTTTTCCTTTGCCACCCCTCAGGTGTGGAATGACCTGCCAGCTAAAATGCACCTGCTGACCTCTTTGAAGGTCTTTAAGACCTTTGAAGGTCTTTGAAGGTCATTAAAGACTATTATTCCTGCAGGCCTTCCCTTTTTAGAACTCTTTTTCCTTTTGCTGACTTTTGTGTACTGTTTATAAGCTGTGCTGGTTTAAGCTGTGTTGTTTTATTGTTGGATTTTTAAAAAATTGTTTTTAGTTCAAAATTGTTTTTAGTTATATGTTGTTTGTATATATTGTCCGTATGCTTTTATGTAAATGGTTTTTAAACTTTGTATATTGTGTTTTTATGTTTTAACTTTTGTAAACTGCCCAGAGAGCTTTGGCTGTGGGGGAGTATAGAAATGTAACAACAACAACAAGCAAAATTGGCACATTCCAAAAATTGAGTGTTCTGCAAAAGTCCAGCCTCCATTGGTTCCTCTTTGTTACTGTAGTACCTTTCCCCGCTATTGTTGGTGTATTGCTGCAACACAAATTCAGTTATGCAGTCTGTCAGCAAATGTTAATCGCCTGGGACTGTTGGTGATACAAACACAGAGGTGGTGTTAATTTTTTCATTAGTTAATGCAGCATATGAATTTTGATGATAGGAGAAACTGCCATCTCGACATGTCTGAAGGCAATTCACTCTAATCAAAATTCCAAGAAGAGTATGCTATTTTGCCAAACACCAGCAGAGAAATGCAGGATAACAAAAGCACATCTACAATCTTATTGCTGTTTTAGAATTAAAAAGTAAAACAGTATCTGCATGGTTTACCCATATTTTTTTAAACATGTTTTAGGCTTGAGGTGATAGTGGTCACACATCTATACACCAGTTCTATGCCCTATTACTGAAAGAGCCCACCTTACCCCTTCACACACACACACACACACACACACACACACACACACACACTTCTTTTATCCCTTCTCACAGCTTTCCTGTGAAGGATGTTATGTGAGCTGAGGCCTTTATTTCTCTCTTCATCTGGCATCCTTGTTGAGAGAGGATGGTACTGAAAGAAAATCAGCCTTCTGGGGTCTGGAAATCTTCCTAGCTTCCCTTGCCGTCTCACAGGATATAAGCTCACAGATGCAAGTGTGTTCATACTGACCTCATATTATTGCTGTAACTATACACCTTCCTCATCTCCTCACAATTTTTGCCTTTTCTCATAACCTTACATCTGTTTATATTATAAGCTGCTTTAGTATGGACCAGCCTGGGCCTGGGTAATAAAATCAGTTGTAATGTGCTCAGTATCACATACATTGCCGCATTACAAATGCAGCATTAGCTTTGGCCAGCAACTTGGCAATGAAAATATGTGCTTTCTAGCCACCATGGCCTAAGGGTGCTCTCTAGCCAGCCTTGCTCAACTTATAGGACAGCTGCTGTTGTGAGGTCTATGAAATAAGGGTTAAAATATTTTTTTCCAGCTCACCTGGATCTTGCCTTGGCAAGTCCTGTTGAATTTAGTATACTGGTCTAGTCTTCTGACAGTGTCTCATCTGGGGAATAGATACCCTCTCCTATCATACAGACAAAGAGAACCACTGCGACTGTTATACATGGCCAAATTAGGCCAGACGTCTTAGTTTTCCTAGATATGCGGCCAAGTAACAGTGCCATACCATAAATGAAATAAATGTCTGATCGGACAAAGGCCACTTGGCATCCAGATGATCCTTTCATCCTGTGCCTAGTTCTCTCTGTGCTTGGACAAATACACCCTTCCTACTTAGCAGCATTTGGATAGTTTTGATTCTGGGCAGAGATTTTTTACTGAGAAGGAATGAATATGGAGGTGAAGAGTCAAATTGCTTTCCTGCATATGAAACAGACTTATCCTGAGATGTGGGATACATTCCTACAATTCCTTCATGTTTAGTTACTATAAATATTTAGTAACTATAATGCCACCTAGGCAAGTTTGCTTATAGAATTCATGAACTTGCTTAACTTGCATTGTAAATGACTCCTATTCCATTTTAAAGTGTAATGAAAATAAATTTTCCCTCCTTTCTAAGCAATATTATTTGTAGATTTAAAAAATATTTATTTATTTATTTCATTGCATTCTACACCACCCAATAGCTGAAGCTGTCTAATATGTTAAAATCACAGTACTTTTAACATATTTAAGGTCTTTGCACACTATAAAACAAGCTTTTTATCCTTTGTGCTAGACCCACAGTAGGCCTAACCAAACACTAGTAACCTGATATCCCTTTATACTCACTCACTCACTCACTCACTCACTCCCTCCCTCCCTCCCTCCCTCCCTCCCTCCCTCCCTCCCTCACACACACACACACACACACACTTATTTATTTATTTGATTGACTGATTGATTGATTGACTGATTGATTGATTGATTTATACCCTGCCTTTCCACCAAGAAAATGGCACTCTAGGCCATGTAATGGATAAAGGGAGAGCATTGTTGCAGAGGTTATAGCTACTGGCAGCTTTAAAAGAAAGAAAGAAATGGGACAGATGTGTGCTCTAGCCCCAATGAGGAAAAGATTGCAAAAGGTTAATGAAAGATGGGGCATTGCAGTAGGTGGAAAAGTTAGCCTTGCTGGTGTTATTTGTCACTTTTGAAAATGAAGAATCCCTGTGCTGGGGTATTGGATAGGTAGGGATGGCTCAACCTCCAAACTGGTTAATTTTTTTTTTTAAGCTCACAAAATAGTGTTTATATGGGGAAAGTGTTGTGTTGCTAATAATTAATGATGTCACTGCCTCTATTTTTTATTATTATAGTTATATCTTGCTCTTCCTTTAAGGAGTTCACTTTAGCTTCACAATAACCCTGTAAAATAGATTAGGCTGAGTGATAGAGGCTTGGCGACACAGAGAATTTCAAGGCTGAACAAGGACTTTTAACCTCAGTTTTCCTGTTCTGAACCCAATGCTCTACCCACTGTATCACACTGTCAAATCGGTCTCTTGTGCTGTTTGCATAACCACGCTTCATATCGCACTTGTAATATGAATAGATGCACTAGAGGTGCTTTCCCCAAGCAGGCGCCCTTCAGATGGGTTGGACTACAACTTCCATCATCCCCAGCTATTCTGGCCACTGCCTATGCTGGCTGGGGATGATGGGGGTTGTATGGAGGGTACCAAATTCAGGGAGGCTGCGCTACAGGGTAGACAAATCCTATTTCCCTGGCAGTTTGATTGAGGGATGCAGCCCATAAGAGCATCTTCAAAATGGAATTTGGCCCTTGGGCTGAAAGAAGTTCCCCATCCCTGACCTAGAGGGAATGAATCCAGAACCTGCACAACAGATGAGTAACAACTGAATATTTATTAGATGAAACAAAAAAGAAGCATCTCGAAATGGAAAAGGTCTATCATCTTTGTCTCTGTCTTTCACATAGATTCAAAATTCATATGAAGGATTGCCTGGATACCAGAATATCCATGTAACTGAATTCAGGTATGAAGTTTTATAAGCATATGAAACTAGATCTTCTCTTGTATTAATATTGTTAATTGCTGGTACAAACACCACCCCGCTGAACCAAGACTCACCAATCTGGTTTGAAGAAATGTTTTGAGGACCACACAGTTTGTTACAGATGTTATAAAGCTGCAACATCCCACAAAATGAAGTATTTTTCATATCTGTCTCTTGTATTTGATGGAAAGTGACCTCTGCCTACATAGATCTTATGAAGATGTTATTAATAATTACTAGAAAATGGTCTGAAAAAGCTGCCTTAACGACGCCTGGGCATGTTTTGGGTTGGTTTCCTTCATTGTTCTGAAGGCCACTTCACATAATATGTTTTCCAACACTGAAAAGTGGTTCACAGTATTTCAAAACACAACATTTTGGGATGAGGAGGATTTTGCCTTTTTTCAGACTGGTATAATTTTCAGTACAGTAACTGGTTTATAACCCATACTTTCAGATAATTACATAGGCCACAAACAATTAAGCACAGAGTTAAATGTGCTTAAGCCCACTGAAATAATTGTATTGTGGTCATATTATAAAACATAGGTGACTTAAACCCATGTCTCAAAATAGTGCTTTCGTAGAAATCATATGAACGCATTGCTTTATTTCTCCCTTCCCCTTTTTGCACTACATTAATCTTAGTGGACAACATAATTTATCTACAGCAGGATGACTCATTCTCACCACTAATTATTATTTATCACATTCGTATCCTGCTATTTCTTGAAGGAGCTCAGGGTGTCTAAACTAGGATTTCCCTCACAACGACCTTGTTAGCCCAAGCTCACACCATGAAGCTTCATGGCTGAACTGGGATTTGAAGCCAGGTCTCTCACCAGTAAGGTCATCATTGTGGCTTCTTAGATGTTGACTTTAAAAAACTGCACTGAATTGTATGAAAATTCAAGTTTGGTTCAGTATAGAGGTAGAATAATAATAATTTGAACAATTGTTTACAAATACCTTGATTTGTCTTCTTGCTGCTTTGGGTGAGTGGGGGGGCTAAGTTGTAATGCTTATATGGCAAACACCTTTTCTCATTCTCATTCTCCCCATTCCAATGTTTAGGTCTCCTCAGAATGACAGGTAAAGGAATACTTATTTTTGTCCTACTGATAATTAATGTGCTGCCTTGTAAGCAGTTGTATCTCTTTGCAGTGAAAGGCTCCAAGACCAGGGAGCCAACTTGCACCAACATGGTATTGTTTGAAAGCTGCTGGCATAAATGCTCTCCATTATTCTTTAGTTTAGTCAAAAGTTACGCATAGACCTTGGAAGGTAGGCTCAGATATTTTCCTAGTGCTCCAAAGCACCAGCTGTGTGGCCAAGGGCTTTCAAAGCATTCTTTGACATCACAGGCTGTGACATCCCACTATGACGTTAGAAAGCCTTTTGCAGTGAACTGAAATAGCTGATTGATAGTTATTGGCACCAATGGGAGCTTTTTTCTTAAGGCTAACTGCAGCGCAGGAAGGGGTGATTTTCACTGGTAACACAGCTGTGGGGAGGGTCAAAGCTTCCCTTTCCATATGCTGCAGTCCAGTTTTTGTGTTTGTTTTTAACTTCCCTGATGAAGTTGCTAACTACACAATAAGAGTAACATCTACATTGATCCTCAAACTGAAAATTTAGTTCCCAAGAATTTAGCCATTATCAAAAGTAGAGAGAAGTATCCTAAAGAAATATGACTGGTAAAAATGGCCTGTGACTGGGAATGGAGTCTTCAAAAGAACAGCAGTTGTACCATACATGCTTCTCTCTAATTGCTCCTTTCTTAATTGTTTAGTGGTGTGGAGGTTCTGTACACTGTTGTCTTTGATGGGGAAGCCATCAGCAATGCTACTTGGGACCTGATTAACCTTCAGTCCAACAAAGTGGAAAATGCCCTTCTAGAGACTGAAGATAACCCAACTGTTGTTTACACGTTCAGTGACTTTAGACACTATATTGCTGAAATCCTTCATAAGAACACTTTACTTCAGAATGTGTCATTGAACCTGGATCCTGACTCTCTCCAGCTCATTAATGGTGTGTATTAAATAAGAAATCCTATTTCATTTCAAGTTAACTAGTATTCACTCTAATAATGTGCTATGAGACTAGCTCCTATCCTCAGGAATTTAATAGATTGTGATGTATTACAGATGTCTTAAGTCAGGTTTCCCAAACCTGGTACCCTCCAGATGTTTTGGACTTCAAATCCCATCAGCTCCAGTCAGCATGGCCAATGGTCAGAAATGTTGGGGATTGTAGTCCAAAACAACTGGAGGGCACCAGGTTGGGAAAGGCTGTCATAAGTCAAAAGCCCCATTTTGTCTTTTTAGATCAGACCTCTAAAAGCCTCATGTTTTTGAATTTATGTCCAAATCGCCTTTGGCCTCAGCCCCATTATATGCAGTCCATGAATTATAAGGGTCCCTGGAAATGGCCTTCCAACCTCCAGTACAAAGTGACCAGAGAAAATGGATGCAGGATGCAACCAAAGAGGTTGATCCAAGAATCTTTTACAACAGCACAGAGGACCTGGGGTGCCCTGCTTAGCATCTGCTCTGTAGCCACTTCCCTTAGGGCCAAACTACACATGATGATAAATGTGTTTTTCCATTAACATACAGGTGTGTGTGTGTTTTTAAAGTAAATATCCCCATAACTATCAGCCCTCCCGGTTGATATTATATACATTGAAAAAGAACCTGCATGTTAAATGCAAAGACGCATGTAACTTTATGTCTTATTTGGCCTTGGGCACCACTTACTAACATAAGCTCTGAATGAGCTAATATATTCTAGCATCCTTTGAAATATCACAGAAGATTCTAGGAAACAAACCAGTTGCATACTGCAGCTGCTTCCATACTGCTTCCATACCACCTACAAAATAGGTGGATGCACCTATTTTGTTTGTTCAGGACAAGATCCTTGTCTTGTCATCTTGGGATTGTCTTCTTGGGATTGAGCAGGTGATTGGGTGGGAGAGTGTGCGTGTATATGTGTGTGTGTGTGTAATGTAATTTAATATGCCCTATGGAGAAGGTATTATGCATACATGTCCTACAGAGTATTCACAGCCTTTGTCTGGTAAATTCTGTGTCAGCAGAGCCCAGATTTTATACAAAAAATAAAATTGGGCAACGAAATTCTGTGGCTGTTTGGTGTGATCATGGATATAGGGCCCATGATCACACCAAACCCGTGGTTTGGCCCATGTCCAAGCACCAGCTGAGTCCCTGGCTTCGCATACCCTTCACCGTCTCAGTTCAGATGACAAGTGATGCATGAAGCCAAATCCTTGCTGTTATCTCTGATCAGTGACTGGAGATAGCAGTGCACAAAACCAGTGACTCAGCCAGTGGCTGGAAGAGCGACTGAGTCAGTTCGCCTGCTGTTTATCATCCCAATCTCTGCTCCCTGGAGGCTAGTGGGGAGAGGATTCCCTGTTGTTATTTCTGATCGGTGATCGGAGATAACAGCGCAGATTCTTCTTCCCATTAGCCTCTAGGGGGCAGGGCTTGGAGGAGGGGGCCTGCACCGGCGATAGGTTCCCCATCCCTGATATAGGAAGCATAAAGTGTACATAGTGAACCCCTCATGGTCCTTGTGGAGAAATTTGAGTTGTGTACCCTTGCTCTAGATCTGCCACTCTCCAAATTCTTACTGGCATTATTGTAATTTAATGAGCTAAGAAATGAAATTAATCCATTTGGGATAACAACAATTTAAAACTCTATATAAACTTCATGACTGTCTTACTTATTACTTGCTGTCACAGTAAAGAAAGTAGTCTCTTCTGTAACTGAAGACCTGCCTCGAATTACTGCTAAACCTACTGATGATGTAAGTTCACTTATCAAATTACCTAAATTGTTGAAATATAATAAGATAAAATTCAAAGATCTTTGAAATGCTCTTTTAAAAAATCAGAATGTTCTCAGATCCTTGTTTAACAATAAGTACTTGATACAGGTCTTAGTCACCTATGGTAGCTTTTATATTAAATAGTTTGTATATTTCTGTGAGACAAGAGTCAATATTAAATTATTAAATATGCCGTCTTGCTGGAAGAAGGTTGTGGAAAATATTTTGTTTTTGCAGAATGATCTTAGTCCTATTAATAGGTTACGTGTGTTTTTTTTTCAAATGGCATGTGCAAAAAAGTAAAAATTGCCAAAGTAATATTGCATTTCTTAATGTACTGTCCCATTTTGAGAATCTTTGAATAATATTAGAGCCCCAGGAGCATGTCTATGCATTTAAATAAATGATGAAGTGTAATTCTTGGCAGCCATATATAAATGCTCCAAGCATGGAGCATTTGGAAAATTAATTGTTCCAAGTCTTTGTGTTTATACTTA
Source organism: Heloderma suspectum (assembly GCF_057233095.1). Lineage (NCBI taxonomy): Eukaryota > Metazoa > Chordata > Lepidosauria > Squamata > Helodermatidae > Heloderma > Heloderma suspectum. Next base: position 51,416,999 of record NC_139460.1, on the reverse strand, counting down.
ATTCTGCACATTTTCTCTGTGTTGCACAGTATTATATTTTTGTAGTTTTTCTCACATTTTTGAGATTCCTTTAAATGTTAATTATTGATGTTACTGCCAGTGAAGATGGGAGAAGGGTGAAAATAAGGCATTAAGGCATGATAGTAAGAGCCGAAGTATGTTACACACAAATGTGTTAAATGAAAAGCAGGTATGGGAGGGAGACGTTTAAGTATAGAAGGGGGGGGCATGTGCCTAACCTTTTCTCACTCACCATTTCCCTCTCTAAATTTCCCATCTACTGTTTTTCCTTCCTGCGGGCTTCCAGATGTATGATGGCGAGGGTAAACATGCATCTATGTGTGTTTGCTGTACACAGGGGAAAAAACTCTTTGAGGGATGACTTGAACTGGAGAAGCATTGGTTAAGCAACTTCTCGCTGCTTCTTTATTCATAGGATGCTTTATTCATAGGATGCACCATCACCCTGCCTCATTCATGGGATTTTATTGGGGTGGTGGTTTCCAGATGTCATAGTCTTCCACTCATAATCCTCCTGTATTTCCCCACTACTTCTTCCATCCTTAATCTGTTAAAGGAAAAAGGACGGAATTACTGCACAATGCCTTCTGATTGGTAGCGCTAGGAGCCCTCCCTCTGGAACCATCCATAATGTTGCCTCCTCATATTCCTTCACAAAAAGAATAAGACAAAAAGAATAAGACTGTGCAATCAGGAAATGGAGAAGGGAAGCAGAAGACAGGTAGAGCTGGCAATGTAGCCTGTGGGGAAGCTATGGAGGGACAGAGCAAGCTACCCCTTTCTTCCACCCAAATGTCTTGATCCACTACCCTATGGGAACTCACTGCCCTTATCAGAACATTGGCAGGCAAGCCTTCTGCCTCAGTTCTCATCAGCAATTTAGAAATTGGAGCAAAGTGGAGACTTCAGTAGCCATGTCAGTGGTGAGATGAGCACTCACTTCCCCATCTGTTTCTTTGGATACTTAGGGTAGTATCCAAGAAGAAGAGCCATGCTGGATCAGACCAAGGGTCCATCTAGTCCAGCATTCCATTCACACAGTGGCCAACCAGCTGTCGACCAAGAACCCACAAGCAGGACATGTTCCCCAGCAACTTATGTACATAGGCTCACCACCTCTGGTACTGGAGGTAGCACATAGCCATCTGGACTAGTAACCATTGATAGCCTTTTCCTCCAGGAATTTGTCTAACCTCCTTTTAAAGCCATCCAAATTGGTGGCCCTCACTACATCCTACAATGTTAGTCCTTCATAGAGTAGACCCATTGAAATGAATGGGTCTTAATTTAGTCATGGCTAACTTAATTTTATTCATTTTAGTAATTCTACTGTATGTAGGACTAACATTGGAAGCTACCCTTAGACTGTACAAGTGGTGGGATATGGGAGTGAGCCTTGAATGCCATGATTTCTAAAATAATAGCGGGCAATGTCATAATCATGGCTTGTAACCATTATGGACCTGTATTTTAGGATCGTGTTGTGGTATCTGAATGGCCCTCGGCAGATGAATCAACCGTAAGCAACATCATGCCACTTGATTTCACCAGTCCAGGTTTCATCTTTGATATGGAGCAATACAATGGCAATGAAATCTGGTTAAGACCAGATGGTTTTCTGAACCCTGAAAGCAACTTCAGTTCAACACCAGAAGCCACTTTCCATTCAAAAACTGGTATCACCATTCCCCCAGATGATCTGCTTTTCGTGGATGAAAAACAGAAGTTGCACTTTGTCACACCATCAGCATTAGAGACTGACTCTCCTGTGGACTTGGAAAGCAGTTTTAATTTTTCATTAGAAGATGGTAAGTTATTTTGTCTTGCTTCTGAACAGCCAAGTTATGTCTCTGAGAAAGATTTTTCTAGGCATGCTTCTAGAGTGGATAAAAAAATGTTACATTGCTTGGAAGGCATATCATGTAGCAGGGCTTTTTTTGAGTAGTGGTCCAAACATTGAGGAGTCCCCCACCGAGTACTATCTGACTACACCCAAGGTAACTGATGTTTTAGCGACAGTGTATGAAGTTACATTTTAAAAGTGGCTTAAGGTTCTTAGTGTTCTTGATCGTGATGTTGCAACAAGTGCTGATACTAGAGATATTTTATAATGGAAATCGGGTTTTTTATATTGCTTTTTGGGACAAAACTGCTTTGATTGCCCTTTGATCAAACAGGGACTGTGACTCTGTTGATTCTTGGGGACTTCTTAATGGCATTCGATACCATGGTATCCTTCTGGGTTGCCTCAGGAGAATAGGGATTGGGGGCACTGTGTTGTGTTGGATCTGTTAATTCCTGGGAGATCAGACCAAGAAGGTAGTGCTGAGATTCTACTGGTTTTCCCCTTGGCTGTTTCCCCCCATGAGGTCCACAGGGTTCCATCTGATCTTCCACGCTGTTTCACATCTACGTGAAACCACTGGCTGAAGTCATCCAGAGATTTGGGTTGCAGTGTCATCAAGATGCAGATGATACCCAACTCATTCACATCCGATAATAGGCAGACAGTAGAAATCCTGAATCACTGTTTGTCAGCTGTGAAGGAATGGGTGGGACAGAGAACAAGCTGAAATTCAATCCAGACAAAATGGAATTACTGTTGGTGGATGGAGCATCTTACTTGGGTTTGAGCGTGCAGCCTAGATGGGGTTGCACTCCCCCCCCCATTATTGGGTCTTTAGCTTGTGGGTGCTCCTTGATGCAGCACTCCTGTTAGATGCACAGGTGGCATCTGTGGTGAGGAGCATCTTTTTCCAGCCTTGGCTGTTTCGCCAACTATGAATGTTCCTGATGAAGTCAGAACTTGCCGTGAGCATTCATGCCCTAATTACTAAGGCTGTGCACAGACCACCCGATCCGCTTCAGATGCCGTTTTGGACCTTCCTAATCAGCCCCGCTTCAACTCGGACTGATTCAGATCCCCTTCGCTTCAACCTGGTTCCATATCCGAAGTGAGATTCGGATATCCAGACCACATGCTTTGGGCATTTTCCCATTGGCTTGCATGGGAAAACACAAATGCCCATAACTTTTTCAGTTTTCATGATAAAGGCAATTTGGCCCGGTACTCTTTGTGCTAGGTGCAGCTGAACTTTGAATTTTTCCACAAAAACTCTCAACGGAAAAAGCTATACTTCTTAGTGCAACACCGCCGCCACCCCTGCCTGCTCAGCTGTCTATGGCCATGTTTCCATAACAATGGAACGAAAAGCTAATGGAGGAGTACTGGATTTTAATTTAAAAGGAATCAGCTCTGCTGCAGTGTGGTCCATGCAGGGCTCCACGAGCAGGTTCTCCGCACCAGTAAAAATCGCTTCACAGAACATACTTCCTGGTGGGGGTGGAGGTTGGAGTGAACATCATCTGACTGGCAGGGGCTGCTCACCCAGTAAGAGAGGCTTCCCCCCCTTTTCCTTTCCCCTGAAAGTCCAGATGCACCTGCATTTCAGGAGCAAGCCTCATTGACCACAATGGGAGTTACTTCTGAGTAGACAGACATATGCTTCTGCTGGGAAAGAGAGCAGTAAATACAAAGGGGACTAGGTAAAATGAGGATCCTAAAAATAAAAAAGAGATCCTCCTGATTCCATGTGATTTTTAAAGAGGAGACCCACAAAACCACCACCCAATCACAAAGCACATCTGCTTCCATGGATTGAAGCAGAAAAATCATGAAAAAAATCCGCCACTCATGGGTGCAGCCACAATGGAAAAAGTTGGATTCGAGGCAGGGATTCTTAGGGATCCTCATGATTTTTACAAGAAAGGTACCCCCAAACACCATCATGTCACTGAGCACATCTATGCCCACAGATCATGCTATAAAGCCATGGATAAGACACTCAATTCAATATGGATCCTCTGAATTTTTACATTGGGTCCCCCCTGCTGAACCCCCGCAATCAAAGCACAGAACTCATCTTTATCCAAGTATGCACACTAAAAATCCCAGATCTGCTGCTTCCCAGCAGATCCTAGAACTTCTGCTTTACCTCAAATGGTGTCAAAAATCGTATGAAATCAAGAGGATCCCTGCCTCGGATCCCTGTTTTTGCAATTGTACCATGGCTGAGCCCATGAGTGGCAATTCCATAATTTTTCTGCTTCAGTCCATGGAGGCAGATGTGTTCTGTGATTGGATGGTGGTTTGGGGAGTCTCCCCTTTAAAAGCCATATGAAATCATGAGGATCTGTTTTTGATTTCATGGATCCTTGTTTTACTTTCTTCCAACACAAAGATAGAAACCAGCCCCCATTTTAACCTTCAGGATCTCTATAATGAAGGGGTGCTGTGCCTTGTCAATTGAGGGGGTAAATTACTGGTGGAAAGGAGGAGACATGAGGAGGAGACAGCTAGGAAGCGGCGTGGATGTGCACCTCACCTCCTCCTCCTCCTGCCTGGGTGATTCACAGCACTTTTTGCAAATAAGTCGATGTGCACATAAACTCCCAATCGCCATAAGAACATGGCGATCGCGGCAGAGACAGAGGAACCAGTGAGCAGAGCAGGGGCTGGGGGCGGGGGCTTTCTCACTTCTCATATCCCTAAGTAACACCACCAGAATGATCATTGTCTCTGAAATGCAGTCATTTTCCTCCAGTTATTCAATCTTCCCCCCCCTCCTCCACCACTGTCTCTAATTGGAGATTGCTGGGTTATGTTCAACCCTGATTTGAACAACTAGAGTTTCCATTCACCAAAGCTCCCTCCCTCCCTGCTGCTGCTGCTGCTGCTGCTGCTCCTCCTCCTCCTCCTCAACCCTTTGCTGAACTTTCTGAAGTTGACACTTTTGGCACCAGGCTGTCTGGGTTGCTCAGAACGAATCACCGAGTCGGACAAGGTGCTTCGTATACAAGCTGCTTCGCTCCAGGGTGCTTCATTGCTATTCTGCTCCACCTCGTACCACATGGAGGCATCTCCAAAACAGCCCGCTTCGACTCGTTATTCAGGCTTCAGACTGAAGCAGTGCACAGCCCTACTAATTACCTCTAGACTGGCCTATTGTAATGCAATGTATTTGGAGCTGCCCTTGAAAAACAGTTGGGAACTGCAGCTGAAGCAGAATGCTGTGGCCAGGGTGATGACCAGAGTCAGGTGTTCAGAACATACTATGCCTATTTTGTTTGACCTTCGCTAGTTGCCAGTATGTTTCTAGGCTAAGTTCAAGGTGCTGGTTTTAAATTTTAAAGCCTTAAACAGCTTGGGACCAGGGTACCTAAAGGAACACCTTCTTCGATGTGTTTCTCCTAGCATGCTTTGTTCAACATTTGAGGTGTTACACCAGATCCCTCGATCCTACGAAGCATGGTGGACAGCAACTAGGAGAAGAACTTTTTCTGAAGTGGCACCCACATTTTGGAATGCCCTACCAAATGAGAGTCGTCAGATACCAACACTTTATTGTTTAAGGAGGTTGCTTAAAATATGACTATTTTAAAAGGCTCTTGGTTGAGTGTTCGCTTGGTTTATATTGTGAATGCTAATCCCTTTATGACTACTGCTTTTAGGAATTGTTTTTGTACTGCTCCTCTTGGCCTGTTATGTTAACATCTCTTTATTATGACTGTTGTTTTAGGAATTGCTATATATGTTTTTATATACTGTGTGAAGTATTATTTTATAAGCCACTTTGAATTTATTTTTTAAAGGTGGGATACAAGCTATAAATAATAATGCAATACAGTAATAATAATAACCTGTGATTTTAACCATAATTTATGCCCTGCTCTTTCTTCATCAGCACAAAGCAGCAAAAAAAAAGGACAATGAAATCAAAATGCAATACAATAAATAGTTATTATTTATTGTGTTGCATTTTAATCTTGCTTTTATTGTCAGGTTGTTGGGGTTTTTTTGCTGCTTTGTGGTGATGAAGAAAGAGCAGGGTATAAATTAGGGTTAAAACTATAGATAAAATCAGGGAATTAAAGGGATTTCTGAATAATGCTGTTGCATGTAACTGGAAGTATGGAGGAGTCTTTTCTCTCAGGATGCTCTTGCATTGACAGAGCTTTTTGCACTGCTGAGTTCCTGTTTTTGGCATTGGTTCATGGAAGGAGGCATTACCTGCCTTTCTAGGGACCACTCCCTGTGATTGTAGTTGTGTATGTGCCCTAAAGAGCTTAGGGTATTTACTGGAGAAAGCATATAATAATTATCCTGGTGGGGCAGAAGGCAAGGTTGAGGAAATAAAATCCAACATGCTATACTAAGAACTACTTAACTTCGTGTTTGTTTATTTTTAGTGATTGAGGATTCTAAGGAGTCAGAAGGTTTGCTTTTGCCTTCAAGTCCTCCTTTTCACATTGTGCCAAAATACATCCCACCTACAAGTAATTCTGTGGTTCCTCTCTCTCTTATACCACCAATGGTCTCTGTATCAGCCATACAGCCTAATACGAAGGAAGTGTTATCTACAGGTTTTGTAGAAGAGGAAACTCTGCAACCTTATATATATACAGAAGAAGACAATATAGATGACTCTAGTTCTGGTTCAGGACAGGAGCCACAAACAAATATATGGCCTTGGTATAGACCTACATCAGAGATAGAGGGATCGGGTATCTTTGACTATAAAGAAACAAATTTCATATTGGCTTCATCAAAGGACTATACATCTAAGGAGCTACTAGATGAAGTCATCTCCCAGTCACCTGTCGGAATAGAAGAACCTATAACAGAAAGTATTCTTGCTGCATCTACTGAGATGTATAGTACATCTCACTACATAATAGAATTGGAGGATTCCAGTGGGGATTATCAAATCATTCCCAAAATAACTGAAATAGAAGACCAAATAATAACAGAGCAGTCACCCACAAACTATCCAAGTATCACCATTACAATAAGACAACCAGATAGTTCTCCAACAACTGGACTAGAGAAACCAGGAATATTTTTAACAACAAATCCTTCTGTGGAAAGGCCAGTGACTGATATTTTTATGGTGGACCAGCAGATCCCTGATTCAACAGCTCAAGAGGCCTCTGGATCAATTGCTCTGAAACCTGTTGCTACTCCTCCTGCTGAAAGTGCCACCCATCGACCTGCAGATGAAGTCACAAGCTCAGCAGCATCAACTAGTTTTGAAGTTTTGACCAGAGTTCCTTATTTAATAGAAGTGACAACTTCTTCCAATGACTTCATTGGAGAGTTCAGTACAACCCACATCACTAATACACTTCCTAGTAGCTTTGACAGTGCAGTAAGCTCTCCTGCAATGGTAACTATTACAGAGTACTCTATCCCCATCCCTGCTGACATGCCTATCACACAGCCAACAGTATTTCAATCTACGGTTATCTCTGCTGAATTGGAGGAAGATTTGATTCCAAAAGAACTGGAAGTTACAGAACAGGACCATGCAGGCACAACATATTATCCCCCTGAAATGAACCAGGATGGAAGAAGTATGACTGAGAGTCATATGAAGCTGTCTACAAATGCCCATTCTACAGAGATGGCCAGTGTAGCTGGGGCTACTCATGAAAATCTCAGTAATGTTACTGTCTCTGCACGGGCTTTAGTGGTGTTCTTTAGCCTTCGAGTTACTAACATGATGTTTTCAGAGGACTTGTTTAATAAAAATTCCCCTGAATATAAAGCCCTGGAACAGCGATTCTTAGAACTGGTAAGACATATTTTATAATCCAGATTTTTCCCACTGCTATTATAAGCAAGAATACTTTTGATCTGGGAGCAAGCAACACAGAAGTTCAGTATGATTCTAAACATAAAAGGATCTTGATTTGTAGGACAGATGATAAGTCTGTGACACTTGAGGTTTGCATTCTGCAGTGGCTAATTTGTACCTACATCTGCTATGATTGTTCACATTCAGATATCTTGATTCAGTTATTTATCAAGGAAAAGGAAACATTTCAAGCAATAGTGGAATGCAGACTTTTTATAACCAGATGAAGTACTCTGTTTTTGCACTACACGTGTGCAACAAAACAAAACATTAAATGGAATTGTTATGAACACATACTGCTGTCCTTAATGATACACTGGGGAAACTGGACAGATAATATCCATTTTTTGTATGGATTCAGATTGATGGGGGTTCTCACTGAATGTGCAGTGATGTTTGCAGTCAACATGTATTGCCAAGCAAGTAGAAGTAGTTTATGATTGATTGACTTTGCATGGTAATTATAAAAGCTAATGCATACATAGGAAAATTGGGCAGCTGAATTTAGCCTTTATGTTTAAAGGAGCAAAACAGATATGCAGTGTAATCCTATGCATGTTTATTCAGAAGTAAGCCCTTCCATATTAAATCAAGCTTACTTCCAGGTAAATGTGCACAGGATCACAGCCTTAGACAAGAAAAAAAGCCTAATCACTGCATTTTTATATTATTTTTTCCTCTATTTTAGCTGGTTCCTTATCTACAGTCCAATCTAACAGGCTTTCAGAATCTGGAAATTCTGAACTTCAGAAATGGTAGTATTGTGGTGAATAGCCGAATGAAGTTTGCAAGATCTGTGCCTCGCAATGTCACTAACTCTATTTATATGATTCTGGAAGACTTTTGCAACACGGCGTACCAGACCATGAACCTGGCTATCGACAAGTACTCCCTTGACGTGGAATCAGGTATTACAAAGAAAGTGTATTGTTGCTGGGTCAATGAGCAGAAAGACTCAGGCCTTTCTCACAGCAGCAATAACCCCTTGCCTGTGCTGTACCATTTCAGACTGCAAATGGGTGTTCAGTTTATTGAATGCTCTTCCAAACCAAACATTCCCCCTGTATAGAAAACTAGATATTAGGGAGATGGCTTCTAGTTTAGCCTTCTCCTGACATGCTAGTTTTCTATGCACAGGCACCCTTTTTGTACGGGGGGAGGCATTAAATGCTGTAAGGCCCCATCTGCAGCCTGACGTGACATAGCCTTTGCTACCTCAGTGAGAATTAAGTTCAGGTAGTATCTATGATGGTGATGATGATATCACCATTTATATAGTGCTTCTTGGATGTTCAAAGTGCCACAGTTATTTAATCTTGGTAGTCCTTACACAACAACTCTTTAGTGCAGCAAATGGCCATGCTGGCTGGAAATGAGGGAGTTGCAAGCCAACATGTCTGGAGGACATCAGGCTGGGGAAAGCTGCTTTAGTGAATTCATGGATGAGGTGAGATTTGGACTGTGGGTTTCCTGATTCACAGTTCACACTTGCAAAAACAACAGTCCACCATCTCTCAGATTTCACAGCCTCTTAGATAGGAACAACATCGTGGTAAATTGGTAGCGTTTTCATAATTTTAAACAGGTCTGCTTATAAAAACGAAGGCTTGATAGAAAGCTCTAATTCAGCACAACTCAGAGTTAGTATGCATTGTCCTGACTAGCACATGGCATGAACCGTTTTAGTTAATTTTACAATAAGAAACAAACCTTGAGCTTTTCTACACATGGCTGTTAATCTGTTGTATCTACTTTTGGTTTTGTTGCAGAATTGAGATCTGAGCTTTACACAAAGAGCTTATCTTTTCCTGCTTTTCTGCTTCATAACCTCTAGGTGGCACTGTGCTGTAGTGGAATACCACAATTGCAGAAGTAGAAAAATATGTTTTCTTTCACTTTCACAAATAATACTCCATTTTCCCTGCTCTAAAAAAACCCTGGACAGTGCTCTTAAAAAAACAGAAGTGAAACTGGAGGGTCACAACATCATCTAAAGAACCAGTAAACAACTGTGAGTAAGGAATGATGAGTGCACAATAAATGCCTTGTGTAGAAAAGCTCCTTATGTATCGGTTCTAATATAAATATTAAAAATAATATTTTATTTTTCTTAACATCTATTTTTACTTTTATGTTAATTTAAAAAATCTTTATAAATAAAAAAATATTTTCAGCATCTAATATAGAGTTAAGCTGCACAAGGCACTACTCAGTTTGCATTCTCTTTTTGTCGGTGTTCCCAGGAGATCAAGCTGATCCTTGCAAGTTCCAGGCATGCAATGAGTTCTCTGAATGCCTGGTGAACCAGTGGAGTGGAGAAGCTGAGTGTGTTTGTTATCCCGGTTATCTAAGCATTGAAGGATTGCCTTGTAATAGCATTTGTGATCTGCAGCCTGACTTTTGTCAAAATGATGGCAAATGTGACATAATCCTGGGGCAAGGGGCAATATGTAGGTTAGTGAAAATTTGTCCAACTGGCTTTTAAATGCGGAAAATTATAGGCATTGGTCTATCTGTGCTATGCCCCAGTTTTAATATTTATCCTTGTTTAAAGTGAAGCAAAATTAAAAACAACAACAACGATAAATCCCTGAAGTGTGATTCCAACTATAAGGAGTTGTGCAGCCATACAGGTTTTCTCCCTAGATTCAGAAAGCCATTCACACACTGAGCTTTTCTATACAAAGAGCTTTTCCTTTCCTGCTTTTCCATGACATAACCTCTAGGTGGCACTGCAATATAGCAGAATAGTGCAAATGCACAAGTGGAAATAGCATTTTTCACTTTCTTTAATACCACATTTCCCTGCTCTAAAAAAGCTTGCCAAAACTGCTGTTTAAAAACAGAAGCGAAACTGGAGGATAAGAATGTCATCTAAAGAACCTGTAAACAAGCATGAGTAGGGAATGATGAGTGCACAATAAATGCCTCATGTAGAAAAGCTTATTGTGCCTTAAAACTGTCTGGTAGCAACTTTCATTCCTCAAATAAGTCAGTTATAGCCATTTGCAGAATACCTTAGCACTTTGCTCAGTTGCTGTTCTGCACTGGTGAAGATTAGCATTTAATGTGAGCTCTCATTTCAGGTTGACAGTAGAATAACTTTTCTTTGTCTTGTCTTATCACTTCTCTGTTGGCATGGATGAATGACAGATGCCGTGTAGGAGAGAACTGGTGGTACAGAGGAGAGCACTGTGAAGAGTATGTGTCAGAGCCGCTTGTTGTGGGTATCGCAATTGCTTCAGTAGCTGGCTTCCTTCTCGTAGCATCCGCCGTGATTTTCTTCCTAGCCAAGACCCTTCGAGATCAGTACACTAAGAGTGAAATTGAGGACTCCTTTGGGTAAGTATCAGTAGGAGGTCATTTAATCTTATGTGCTTGATGGGTAATGAAAGGAGCCAGGGGATAGGCAAGTAAGTGCACAGGACTGCAGGGGCGCCTTGTGAGTGGAGCACAACCATATTTTACATACACTCACTAAACTGAAGTGGCTTTTCGCTAGGCCAAAATGGCTTTTTTGAACTGCCTCTCAGCTTGCTTCTAGCTAAGGCTAAATGATAAGGAAAGCCTGAGGGTAACAAGTGGGATGATAAGTGGGAACTGGAAGTAGAAGAGGGCAATATCAACCTTACTGGGAGAAAGAAGCATAACAGCCTGAGAAAAAATGGGCACACGCATCACGTGACTGGTGGGACTTGCTAGCCAAAGTCAAAATCCAACCCAATGCCTCAGAGATGGAGGAGAGGCCCTATCTGTGTTGGGCAGCTTTATGGATTCACAGTAGGATATCCCCTCTACAATTATTGGAAGAGCCTGTGTAGGTTCCAGCATTTAATGAGCTTGCCTACTGCTCCATTTTGCAGCACTCTCTATGATTTATCATGGAGTCCTAGTTTGTAAGGTTTGTCTTACCGATATAGAATCCAAAATGGAGCCCTTGGCAGCATGGAGCATTGGTTATTTCCCAGCTATGGCCTGAAATGTCAGGTAATATTGTCCATTCACCTTCAAAGTGAGGAATACAGTGTTTGACATCTTTCATTTTAATGTCTTTACAGGCAAGGAGACAGCCTTTCATCCATTGAAAATGCAGTGAAATACAACCCAATGTATGAGAGTGATGCTACTGGACACAGCCACTACTGTCGGAGATATCCACAGCTGACTTCATACAGCTCAACAAGCAATGAGACATCCACTGAGTACAGCAGTGAAGAGATCAGGCACATTTATGAACAAAGTGAGCTAACTAAAGAGGTGAGTAACTTTATTTAATATGGTCTTCACTTTGTCCTATTCCAAGGATTTCAGTGCTTCCAGACAGACAGCTTCTGGCACTACCAGTCAAAAGGTATTGTACAGCTGTTCCATCTTTCCCTCCTTGTTGGATTTTCTGTGGCAAGAAAAGAGACAGAAGAACAAGTACAAAAACACAAGATGATTACAAATGGAACACATAGTTGTCTGGACCCCCTGAAAAATTGCATGAATGTGGCAGGGAGATTGTACAATAAAAACCTTGTCTGGAACCTCCCTAAATAAAAGTACTTCAGTACAGAATTTCAGTGCTAAATGTGGAATATAATTTTGATAAAAGCATAGTTGATAGTGCAGAAAATATGTTATACAATGTGCTGTTCCATGTTGTAATAAATACAGAACATCTTTAGTTTGAACTGATGTATTTTATTTAGGATTATTGTGTAACTATTGTGTTTTTCCCTGTGTTGTAGGAGATTCAAGACAGAATACGGATTATAGAACTTTATGCCAAAGATCGGCAGTTTGCCGAGTTTGTAAGGCAGCATCAAATGTGAGTTAGATGTTTTCTTAAATGCTACCGTAAATTTTCCTCATTTGAATCTATTCATTGTGTTCCACGCAATGGTGATTTATTCAAAAGAAAATAGTGTATCAGGGGATTATTTATTTCTTTAAACAGTGGATTGAATAACACTCTATTGACTTTTGTGTGGATCCCCAATGATCAGCTGAATTACTATGTTACAGAGTGTAAAGAAGAGAGTAAATACAAGACCTTCATGGTTCTATAGCACATTGGAAATATACACTGTACAAAGCTGGTAATTATTAGCATCCACATAATTGATTTCCCTAATTATTAAAATGGAATTCCTTTAATATTACACAGTTATTTTTATTTCATAGTGGTTTTTAATACCTAGCTTAGTAGGGTTTTTTGTTTGTTCTTTTTGTATTTTATTTTAATTATTGTTATAATTAATTTTGTATACCACGCTGTGATTTGATAATAATGGGGGGGAGAGAGAGAGAGAGAGAGAGATTACAATTAATAAAGAGAATTTATTTATTTATTTATTTATTTAGCATATGGCACTTATTGCCAGGGAGTCTACAATGTTTTTACACAGTAGATGTTCTGGCGCCAGTAATTGCTAGTCTTTGTTGCACCGATGCACCAGAAGAGGGCGAGCTAGCTTTGCATCAGCTGGCCAGCAGCGTTCTTAGGGAAGTTGGCTCATCTGGGCTTTTTCTCCACCCCTCCTCCGCTGATCGTGTCCGGGCAGATCCAGCACCAGTTCCTGCTCCCCACATAGAGTGGTGCCAGCGTTTCCCTCCACCGAAATGGGGGTACCTATTTATCTACTCGCAGATGGTATGCTTTCGAACTGCTAGGTGGGCAGGAGCTAGGGATGAAATGATGGGAGCTCACTTCCGTCACGCAGAGCTGGGCTCGAACTGTTGGAGTATCGACCATTTCTGGCTGGCAAACTCCACTGTCATTAAGCTGCTGCGCCACCGCGTCCCCTATAAAGAGAAATGTATTTACTACATGCAACATGTACATCTGGTCTTCTGGGGGAGGGGTGGAAGCCGACAGCAACTGCTAGAGTAGTAGAGGCTAAATTGACGTAGTTCAGTAGGAGGTAATATTGATGTATTACTTTCAGTTGTGGTAGGTAAAGCATGTAGGAAATACATAAAGAGAATTGTATTTACTACATGCTTTACCTACCACAACTGAAAGTAACACATCAATATTACCTCCTACTGAACTACATCAATTTGGCCTCTACTACTCTAGCAGTTGCTGTCGGCTTCTGCCCCTCCCCCAGAAGACCAGACGTACATGTTGCCCAGCTCTTTTGCAATAGTATTTTGTTTAAAAATAATTATAACCAACCTGAATACCTTTGGAAAATCATGTTTTGGGATGGCATTCAACATGGCACAATTTTGATTTCTATATAATATAGGTTTTGAATTGGGTATTTTGCTTTCATTGTATTACTATATTAAACTCTTTGATTATTTTATATTTGACCCCATGGGATTGCTGTAGCTCTCCATATGTGTTTTGATTTTCTGTGCTGGTGTTGTATTTCATTATGGTATTTTATGATGTTTGTGTTATGTTTTTAGTTTTTGTTTGTCTTAACTTATGCATTGACTAGAGGACTAGGTAGATAGGCAACTAATAAACAAACAAATAAATAAACTCTTGGGCAGAATCCAACGGGGCACTTATGCCCCTGCTGATTTGCGCAACGCCCCAACCACTTGCACAATGATGATTTAGTAATTCCATGGCAACCCAAAACAAGCGGAAACGTTCGTTTCTGGAAGGAGGCAGGTTGGCAGAGCTTGCATAAGGGAGCTCTGCCGACCTGCCTCCTTCCAGAAATGAGCATTTTCACTCATTTTGGGGCTTCCTCTAGGAAGTGCTAAATCTCCCTTGCATAAGTGGTGGGTCCCACAAGCACATTGCAGTTGGCGGGATTCACTCCTTGTAGAAGGGAATCAGCGGGGCAAATTGTAACTTGCCCTGAGTTCTTAGAAAAGGACAGACAAAAACTGAGTTAAATAAAACGAATACAAATTATTTTATTTATTATATTTTTATCAGGCAACAAGTGACAGGAAAGGATCAGGCAACAAGTGACAGGAAAGATGCCTGCCTGAGATCCTAGAGACCCACTGCCAGTCACAGTAAATACTGGAATTGATGGATAAATCATCTGACCTGCTATTCAGCAGCTTCCTCTATTTCTTCTGACCAAACTGCATTACAAACTGTATATTAACATGATTTCTAAGTGAAGTTAATCAAAAACAGTAAGATTTTATGCTACCCAATAAATTACAGCACCAAGTCATTTTGTATCAAGAAGAATAACTTACACTTCTGACTGCACACCACCTATAGAGAATGTGTGAACATCATAGAACACAGGAAGTTGTCTTATATTGAGTCAGCCAATTGGCCCCTTTAGCCCAGTATTGTCTACACTGATTGGCTGCCGGTCTATAGGGTTTCAGACGGGGATCTTTCCCAGCCCTACCTGGAGATGCTAGGAACTGAAGCTAAGACCTTCTGCATACAAAGCAAATACTGAGTAACATGTGAAAACTTGTATTAGGAACATAGGTAGCTGCCTTGTACTGAGTCAGACCCATTGATCCATCTAGCTCAATATTGTCAGCATTGACTGGCAGTGGCTGTCCAGGGTTTCAGCTAAGATTTCTTCCTAGCCCTACCTGGAGATGCCGGAGATTGAATCTGGGACCTTCTGCATACAAAGCAGGTGCACTGCTACTGAGCTATGGCCCCTCCAATATCATTAATAATTTGATGTGAATATAAAACGTCCTGCAAATTCAGCAATTTGTTAGAAGCCCATGGCGCCAGTACTTTTCTACGCATGCTTAGAGAGAGGCTATTGCAATTGATTATGGACTGGAATTTTAGTGCAGTTACAAGTTCAAACTATTCTTAATTTATCTTAACATATTAAGAAGGCAGTTAAATGCTCATGAGGTAGCAGAAGTGAGTCCTAAAAGGTCTAGGAAGCTCATAGCCAAGCCGTTTTGGCCAAAAGATGGGATATAAATAAATAAATTATAAAAATAAATAAGCGGAATCAAATGGATCTCAGAAAAATGTTGAGACTTCTCAGCTTCTTTGTTTAAGACTAGCTAATATTCAGGAGTTTTTCCTTTAAAACAGGAGTTTGAAAGCTGGCAGAATCACAAATCCTACAAGTTAGTCCTTCTTGAATTCTAGAAAATCAACACGATAATGAACAAAGAACCTGTAGTCATTAGTAACACGTTATGTTTGCTCTTATGGGTGCTAGAAGGTTGGAAACTTGTCATATTAAAGTGTTGCAGTCTCAGTGTAAGTTTGAGCCAGGTGCCTGAAAGCCAACTATTTGGCGTCTTTGCTGGAAATTCACTAGAACAGCTTCCTGATGATTCTATTATATTAGTCTATAAAATTTGTCTGCAAGCTCCAGTCTATTTTCTGGGTCGCTCAAAACTAGTTCTCATATTTTAGTAAGGATGTTAAAACGCGATGTACTTCAAAAATATTAGTAATTGCCTGTTGTTGTTGTCATCCAGTAGAAACCAAAATGAGGAGATATAAAAATGAGCATATGGGAAATCTTCATGATATCTATGTATGTAATTATAATATTTGCTGCGCTAATCTTTAGCAAAAGCCAGTTACATGAAGTTCATAGTGATTGCTTCATTTTAAATACATCACTGTGTAAAACTCACACAGCTTCACTTATACAAATTTCTTTGAGTAAAGGCTAAGACATGAACGTCATATACACAAGCAACATTTTGTTATTTAAAAACTTCAGTTTTCAACCATTTATGTCCTTAATTTGGAATGGATGGATGTATTTCCAAACTTCCTCTGCAGTGGTTCACAGAGCTTCCTTTGTACTAATGATTTGTCCCAGAACTTGTTTTTAAGGCCAGGGGTACATAGCATTAGACTGACTTCCAGAGGAGTAGCCAATCTCTTTTGAGCAAAAACAGCTAGCACTTTAAAGACTAAGCTATAATATTGCATGCATATGGTGAAGCTAGTCCATGAAAGATTATGCTGTGATAAATTGTTACACTCCTTGTTTGTTTTTGTAACACTAGAAATAATGCTAAATATGAGATTGCTCCTGAGCATGTGCAGAGTGCCCATTCTTCAACAGCTGAATAACTATGCCTAGTGCTGATGTGTTAGATAATTAGACAGAAGACCTTCCAGGTCAGAAGGTGTAGCTTCCAAGCAGGCTAAGGCACAATTTATTTACATATTTCATTTCTAAATTACCCAATAACCAGAGCACCAGTGTTTTCTTAGAAACTGTGACTGATATATCTTTAAAAATTAAATTATATTTTCCAGTTGTGGGAAATAAAATGAGTTATTTCTATACCTTTTGAAGGGAATGTAGGTTGCGCAAAGATAATTATTTCTTTGCAGCTGCAGGAGCTGCACTCCCATTATGTCTACCACGGTGCTAGCCCTAAACCACCATTCATAAGTTGATGTGAATGTAATGGAAAAGGGGAGAGTCTCTCTGATGAAGTTATGAGGTTTCTTTGTATTCCCGATTTCTCATTGTAGCCATTCTCCATGGTTTCATTTAATTCATAGGAAATTATGGGAAAGGCTAGCTCAGCTTTTGGACTAGTCACTTTCACTCCTAAGGGAACCTGCACTTAAAAAAAAACTTTTTATGAGCTTACATGAGTGGATATATGAATACATACCCATCTTTTTACATGCTAAAAATAAAACAATGTTTTAAAACAATTCCAGAATTTATCCAGGCACATGTGGGGGTGGAATGGGCTACTTGGCAGAGACACTCACTATCCAATAGGGACTCAAAAACCAGTCACATCAAAATGTTCGCATGACTATTGGAGCAATGATGCTGTTACTTTTGGAGGCTTGTTCCAACTATTCCAGGATACTTCTGGAAGTGCTATAAAAACCTGCAAAGTCAGTTTGACTAATGACCATGGCAAGTGTCACAGGCAGAAAACATGAATTTGGGTTTCACATTTGGGTTTCAAATAGGTAACAACAGCTCTACAATCTGCATTCCTGGTCTTTGTGTCATTGTATGCAGCCTTTGACAAACTTAAATAATCACTGTTGTCTTTATTTCCTTTCAGGAACTTGCTTTAAAAACTGGATCCAGTAGAAAGATCACGGGAGATTAAGATGGATGGTGGTGTTACAGGTCTGACACACTGATGTGGCTGTGAGGTCTCAGTGAAGTGGATGGATCTTCTTAACTGCTCTTGCATGGATTCCCTTATCCTCTAAATGAATGGATAAATGTAGGGAAGGCTGTTTTTCATTGGGTTTTCAGAATGCATCCAAACATCATGGAGGATGACCAGGAGCTGCAAAGATTATGAAAGTCACTTTCACTCACTTGTAACAAGGAGCTGATTTTAGTAAAATGCAACATTGACTGCTCTGTAACTTTTTTTTTTTCTTGTCTTGTGAATGTTTTCCCCTTTATTTTTGGTGTGTGTGTGTGTGTGTGTGTGTGTGTATAATAACAACTGTATCTGGTGTTCCCTGCTTTGGAGGGACTACATTTTGCGGTTTAAAAAGTGTTAGTAGGGAGGTAAATGCTGGGTTGCATGTGGCAAGTTTATAGATGTGTTACTGTTTCTGCACAAGCAATTTTAACAAAGAAAATATTTGGTCTATTAATAAAAGTTAATAAAAGTTTAAATAGTAGTTAGTTATCTAGATGTTTTGCATAAAAGGCAGATGTAGCTTTTCTTGCCCAACATAAACTTATAAGAAAAAGCTATTACTAAGAACATACTGAGGTTGCTGCCCTATACCCATTTATCTGGGACTAAGCCCTATTGAATAAATTACAACTGAGTGCATATGCATAGGACTGCAGTGTAAATTAGGAATTTCTTATTGCCATTTCACCTTTTAGTTGCTTCTGCTATTGGCATTCATCCTATATATAACCTTGAGTAGTTGGACCATCCATCTAGGAAGTTATCCCTCTCCAAAAGAAATATGAGAGTGACTGCGTACTAGTTTTGTACATATATCAATGAGATGGGTGACTGGAGGCAAGAAGGACATATTATCCTACCGTTATTTAAAAAACCTTTTTTCTTTTACTAACAAGAGTTTCACTGTGTCAGAAGTTTTATTAAAATATGGAGATTAAAAAAACAATTAAGTATTAAGTTAGTGTATTTATTGCATATCTTGCTTTTTTTCTCATTAACAGTCTTTTTCATAATGATTTTGTATACGCCATAATCAAGGATAGGACAGGGGTTCCAATATTCCAACTTATTCACCCACTAGACTAAACAGATGTTACTGAAGTTTTTAATTCTTTGGAATTGCTATGGTGATTCTCCCCAACCCCACCTCCACCCGTCCTTCTTGGGTGTATTTGCCTCATTTTGGTTGAGGTTATTCTGAACAGAACAGAATAATTTATGACTGGTCCCTACAATGCAAATATTAATATTTCTGGATAGCAAGTATTGCAAAACTTTTATTATGTACTTCCATCAGAGAACTGCAGAACTCTATTATGTACCTCCAATTGAGAACTCAGCAGATACCAGTAGGTGATAAATATTTATCCTGTGAATTAACATGCATGGTTGACTTGGCTCTCAGGCTTTTAGTTTCCTTAATCATTGATACTTATGTAAAGTAGCTGGTACCACAATATGACACCATTTGGCCTGGAAGTGGGTGATGACCCTGAGTGGAGGGATTATGCTAAAAATAATTCTGGTCCAAATCTAGCACATCTAGTTATTCTCCTGTTTTTAATTGTACTTGGTTTTCTAATAGTCATATTCCTTGTAGAGAATCAAGGCACATTCAAAGCTATTATGCAAACCAATGTGGGTGGTTCCCCCACCCCAATAGCTTCTGTTTTAACTATGATCAGCATCTCTACATGTACAATACCATCCCACAGCCTTAAAATTCCTCAATGCTATTTGCAACTTTGGGTTTCCCAAACCCATTGCAATCCAGTTGAGCAGGAGAGGCTCAAAAAGGGGAAAGATGAATTCTCTAGCATACATTTCCTTCAGCCGGAGATATATACTAGAGTAGTGTTCCCCAACCTGACGCCTTCTCAATGTGCTGGACTACAACCCAGATCATCCCCATCCATCATGACCTGTGGCCATACTAGCTGGGGATGGTGGGAGTTGTATTACATCTGGAGGGGAAACCTGGGATCTGGCTCTGAAATGAATTACTGTGTAAAATGGTGCTTGAGGAATAACTACTTAGCTCTTCACCCTTCTTGTCTGCCTTAATATTCTATCAATAATTTGCTATTTAGGGCTTGTCTGCACTGCAGCTTTGCTGCACATGAATCTTCAGTTGGGGTGAATTTAAAGTGCCTTTTCCCTGTGGCATCTGCAAGAAGCACAGCTGGAATTTAGGCACTGAATAATCTTACCTACAAATCATCCCAGTTTCAAGAGGACCCAGATTATATCACTTCAATATATCGCTCAACAAAACATTGCCATAAAGGTTGTCATAGATGGGTTGAGCTGAGTGCATACTTTTGTATAATTAGAGCTTTTCAAATTGCTTGTCCATTATGCAGTCATGTTATTCCTATACGGTAGGAGTGTGTTTTAGCACAATTCTTGTGATTGATTGATTGATTTTTGTTGCTTTTTAGTATATGAAGCTGTGACACACAAGGATTGATTTTTGTTGCTTTTTAATATATCAAGCTGTGACACACAAGCATTCTAGCCCTCATACCTCACATATCTGGGGTAACTGAGCACAGCTCAGTTACCCCAGCCTAATCTAATTAATGAAGGCAGAGGGGCAAATAAAATTATCATTCATGGGTGCACAGGAAAATATAACATGCTAAGAAAAATGTGTGTAAAGAATGCAGACTAATACTGCATAATATGTACACTAAGATAATTTGCAGTGCAGATACAGCTTCAGTTATACAAATAAAGTCTTAGTTATAAGTAGAGATTGGTAAGTGTTGACCTTTGATAGAAGACTTAAAATCTGGTTGCAGACTTTGATTGAAATTAATGTATTAAATAGTCTGGGAGACAATTCTCTACAGAGTAGGCCAAATCTGTGTTTTGTGACCTATCAGTTCAGCAGTAGTTTCTGATGTCCTGAATGCTAGGCTTGAAGAGGTTCTGGTCATATTGTAAAATGAATATTTCATTGTGTATACAGGAAACATTTTTCTTATTGTATATACCATATCTGTTTATTTTTCACTGCAATAAAATGTTTTTTGTTTCAAGAATCCATGAGATTGTTATTCATCATTTATATAGCAATGATGCCCATAAACATTATAATTGTTGAAAAGCTCTATCGGCAGGTTGGGTTGCTTGTGGCTTCCATCTAATTTGGACAGATTTTGCTATTCTAACCAGGTATAACTTGCAATGGAATTCTGGGTCAGAGGGTGAGTTAGTGAGGTACACTAGAGTCCTGCCAGGTTTCAGAAGCCCTCAGGGTTGCTAGGGCCTGTCTAGAGAAGGGGCGGGCAGAAGGTAGATCTACAAATATTTTGGACCAACTCCCAGAAGCCCATGCCAGCATGGGCAATGGTAAAGAATGCTGAGAATTGTAATTAAAGACATCTGGAGACCTACTTTTTGCCCATCCTTGGTTTAGAGGCATTTGTGTATTAGAAAGCATTGGTGTTATCAATATGCAGCAAGGCCTAGAAGCTTCAATGCACACAGGGCTGGACCAAGACAATTTGCTGCCAGAAGCAGAGCACCAAAATGTGCCTACCTCTATGCAAGGGCTGTACCATTTGGACATCAATTCCTGCCTTCATCTGTCCTCCTACATTCTGCTGCCTGAAGCAGCCTGCTTCACTTTGCTGCATCATAGGGCCCTGATGGCACAGACTGGAATTGCTTACTGCTCCTGTAAGGAGCATGGATGCAGCATTCACGTGTGAGAACAGTCTGGATCTCTACAACTGCTGCAGCTTGCATGATATGGATCAGACTTTGCAGAGGAAAACTACCTACAACCCTTCTGGATTAATCCCAATGGAGGGAATGGCAATGGTGAAAGTGCAGTCTGTGCGGTCCAAGCTCTAGCAGCTACAATTTCCTACAATTGTCTTATATCCATGTTTCTTACAAGCTTCACCACACAAGGCTAAAAATTCCACATCCCTACTGGGGCTTCTGCTTCCAGATTCTTTGCAGGATTAAGATTGGCTCCTTTACACGGGTAGACACATGCTTTGAATTGGGGAATTCCTTTCTCGGCAAGTTCTATGTTTCATTTTAGAGCCACTAGATGGTGCTGTGGTTATAGCAGAACTGTGCAATTAGACACAGCCAATATATCAAATTGACATTCCTTATCAGGTTATCTCCAACCTTTTAAAAAGCTGGCTAAAGGTCAGAAAGCACAGCAGATGCCCTGGAGGTTGACGGTGTCATGTAAAGGACCTGCAAACTTCTGTGAGTGACCAATCACGAACATGCAATAAAAGCCTCATGTAGAAATGCTCGAATTCTCATTCTTTACACAAGAGCATTTAGGAATGCAAGGTTGCAGCTTCAAGCCACCCCCTTGTCATGGTGAGATCACTATCAGGTGACGTTGGACTTCTTGGTTCCACAACCCCTCCACAAGGGTGGAGGACCCATTAAAATAGTCCGCGCCAGGCGTCTTATGGATCCGAATGGATTCCTGAATGCGCTTGGGGATTCTCTGGTGCACGCCAACGGCCACTCGGTCAAGACCCTGGTGGGTGGGTGGAATGCCGCAATCACTGGGGCATTAGATTGGGTGGCCCTGAAACACCCTCTCCCTCTGAACAGGGCTCGGACTGCACCATGGTTCAATCCGCAGTTACGAGCTCTGAAACAGGAGGTGAAACGGCTAGAGCGCCGGTGGTGGAAGTCTCTCTCCAAAGGCAATCAGACATGGGCTAGAGCTGTATCTTCAGCCTATCACGTGGTGGTGAAGGCGGCAAAAAAGGAATATTATGCTGCCTCTATTGTGTCCACAGAGTGCTGTCCCAGGAGGCTGTTCCAAGTGGTCCGGAGCCTGGTCGGTCCAGTGGCTCTGGAACCGCTGGAGCATTCTAAGGCCTCCTGTGAGGACTTGGCAAGGCACTTTGCGGATAAAATTGATTGGATTAGGAGTGTTATTCCATGCGCTGTGGATACAGTTAGTGAACAAGAGGCGGTCTGTGGCAAACCGGTTTTGTGGGATCGGTTCCAGCTTCTTCCTTCTGATGAAGTGGACAAGGTGCTTTCATCTATAAGGCCAACCACCTGCTTACTTGATCCTTGCCCATCTTGGCTCATTATGGGCTGCAGAGAGAGATTGGGTGAGGGGATCAGGACGGTGGTGAACGCCTCCCTTGAGGAGGGAGTGATGCCATCAACCCTCAAGGAGGCAGTGATAAGACCATTCTTAAAGAAGCCCTCCTTGGATCCCCAAGTTCTAAACAACTTTTGCCCAGTCTCGAATCTGCCATTTTGGGGCAAGATGATTGAGTGGGTGGTGGCGATGCAGTTGAGAGCACACTTGGAAGAAGCCGATTATCTAGATCCATTTCAGTCGGGCTTCAGGCCTGGACATGGGACAGAAATGGCCTTGGTCGCCTTGGTGGATGATATGAGGAGGGCTCTGGATAGGGGCGAATGCTCCTTCCTTGTTCTCCTCGACCTCTCAGCAGCTTTTGATACCATTGACCACAGTATCCTCCTGGACCGCCTGGAGGGGTTGGGCATTTGAGACACGTATTGTGGTGGTTCCAGTCCTTCCTCTCCGACAGGTACCAGAGGGTAGCACTGGGAGAGGAGGTTTTGGACCCGTGGCCACTCACTTGTGGGGTGCCACAAGGTTCCATCCTCTCCCCGACGCTATTTAACATCTATGTGAAGCCACTGGGAGCTATCATCAGGAGGTTTGGGGTGCGGTGTCATCAATATGCAGATGACACACAGCTCTACCTCTCATTCAAATCTTCACCAAAGTTGGCCATAGAATCCCTGTCCAAATGTCTGGAGATGGTGAGTGGCTGGATGGGGAGGAATACGCTGAAGCTGAACCCTGACAAGACCAAGGTACTTTTGGTGGGAGACAAGAGGAGGCTGGGGGATGTTGACCTGGTGTTGAATGGAGTACGGCTACCCTTGAAAGACCAGATCCACAGCCTGGGGGTCATTTTAGCCATGGAGGCTCAGGTGTCAGCTGTGAGCTGGACAGCACTGTACCAACTCCATCTGATATGGCGGCTGCACCCCTACCTTCCTGACCATCTGCTCCCATCGGTAGTACATGCCCTGGTCTCCTCTCGTCTAGACTACTGTAATGCGCTCTACGTGGGGTTACCCTTGAAGACGGTTCGGAAGCTGCAGCTGGTACAGAACGCGGCGGCTCACCTGATTACAGGCAGCCGCCGGTGAGATCACATCACTCCAGTGCTGAAGGAGTTGCACTAGTTACCAGTTGTTTTCCGGGCCAAATTCAAAGTGTTGGTTTTGACCTTTAAAACCCTATATGGTTCCTGCCCAGCCTATCTTAAGAAGCGCCTCCAGCAACACCAGACAGGCCGCTTAACAAGATCAGCCTTGGATGGCCTTCTCTCTGCCCCATCAGCCAGGACAGCTAGGCTGGTGAGGACGAGGGAGAGGGCCTTCTCTGTGGTGGCCCCCACTCTGTGGAACTCCCTCCCTAGGGAGCTCCGCCATGCCCCCTCTTTAATGAGCTTCCGCCGCGCATTAAAAATGTGGTTGTTCAGGCAGGCATTTGGGGTGGGTTAGGGTATTTTTTATGATGTTTTTAATGTAGAATTTTATTGTTTTAACTGTTTTGTTGTACATCGCCCAGAGTGGCTGGGTGACCAGCCAGATGTGCAATTAATAAATTTAATAAATAAAATAAATAAAAATAAAGGGTGGAAAAGGGTCTTTTCCAGTGCCCTTCCTTTCTAGCATGATTCTGTGCGGGGTAGCAAGAGTAGAGCAGGGGCACAGTCTGTACTGGGACCAAAGTGTGGTGGGAACAGGGAGCTAGCCCTTTCCCTGTGGTATTTTACCCCTGAGAATTGCTTCTGAAGCTGCTATTTGCTAACTGGGGGCAGGAAGAAATTTTCAGTAGGAAATCAGTGCAGGAAGAAAGTGTTATCCAGCTCCCTGTTATCTTACTCGATCCCTGATGATGCAGCTAGGGCTGGAACTTGAGGCCGAAGTCCAGAGCCCCACAACCCTCCCAGAGAGCAGCAGGTGATGGGGCAGCAGCAAACAGGCCCGATGTCAACACCTATGCCAGCATGGATGTGGCAAGTCGCACTGAGACTGATGCTGCTAGTTGAAGCATCCTTTCTTCTTATTTTTTAAGTATGTTTTATAGGCAGGGGGTAGCCAGCTGGGCATAGACTTGGTTACAACCAAATCATAGAATAGTACGGTTGGAAGGGGCCTACAAGGCCATCAAGTCCAACCCCCTGCTCAGTGCAGGGATCAAATGATGCTTATTTTCATGTAAATGTGGCAGCACCACCAAACCCTATGTTATTCCTGTAGTCATAATAGTGCTATGGTTTAAATGAGTTTAAAATGTAAAACTTCACATGCTCAGAGTATTTCCTTTTTAAAAACCAGGGCTGGCAAATGCTGGCTTTTGCTCTAACAAATCAGGAATGTAGAAACAGTTTGTAAAATAGGGAGTGGCGGGGGTGGAGAAGAGAAATATTAATTGTATGTATCTCATCCCCCCTCCCCCCCCGCATGAGACAATTAAGAGCATTTCTACACCAGGCTAAAATCCCACAATTTTACCAGGGCTTTCTGCTTCCATTTTCTTTGCAGGTTTAGACAGCGAGCATGTGATGCGAAATTGAAAACTTCCTTTCTCTCAACGCTCTATATGTTCAATGAAACAGCGCCATCTAGTGGCATTTCACACTTCCGATATGGCGCGATTAAGGTTAATTATAGCTTATCTCTGATCTCTTTGAAAGCAGGATAACTGGGGGAAAGCCCAGGACATGTCCCGGAGGTTGACAACATCGAGTAAAAGATCTGCAAACTCCTGTGAGTGGCCAATCGTTAGCATGCAATAAATCGCTCATGTAGAGAAGCCCTAAGTCCAGGGGCTAAAATTACCTAGCTGCACCACTGTGAATCCCTTCCCCTGTGGCTGCAGTTAAAACATGAAGAAGAATCCCAGCTTGGGATTCAAAGATGTGTGTAGCGTGATGTATAGTTTGAAAGAGGACTGTTGTAAATCAGCTCTACAGTTCATAGCGGCAGCAGCTAGCTCTAGTGAACGTAAAATTGTGGGGATAGCAGAGCGTGCTAAGCAATGATGAAAGCTCAGTTCATGTTAAAGACTCCTGAACTGTCTTGCAGAAGCAGTTACAAAAGAACTCTCTCAGCTTTGATGAAAGAGGATTAGACCAAAGAATATTGTAAAAGATTAGTTGCCTCTTTCCGAGAAGGAGGGCACCACAAAGCATTTACTGAGGCAGATCACGCATTGCAGAGAACTAAAGGAAATTGTTTCCTTGTTTGACCTGCGGACAGTGGTTTTCCGGGACACATCGCATGCATCTATAATCATTTGTTGAGGAAGTGAGCACCTCCACTGTTCCATGCT
This sequence comes from Heloderma suspectum, assembly GCF_057233095.1. Classification (NCBI taxonomy): domain Eukaryota; kingdom Metazoa; phylum Chordata; class Lepidosauria; order Squamata; family Helodermatidae; genus Heloderma; species Heloderma suspectum. Next base: position 51,390,827 of record NC_139460.1, on the reverse strand, counting down.
ATTCCTTCCAGAAAGAGAGATAAAGCTAATGGGTTTATATGACTAAACAGGAGTGTTTATATATAACTTCAAAGTCAAGACATCGACCTTATTACACCTGGGTTTAAAAATATTCCACGGGGTTTTATAAGCTGGAAAAATAGAGTGCAGCAAAGATTGCCCTGGGGTTGCAGAGCTGAGGAGCAGCACATTCTGGGCTCCCCCAGTAGCAGAGGACCAAGAGCCACTGGGAGGCTGCTCCCGCCTGCTCCTAGGAAGAACACTGTGGAAAGGAGGAGACCAGCTTGGCCCCATACACTGGCCAGAAATGGAGCAGCTGCAGGGAGCTTGTTTTGCCCTTCCCTGTCGGAAAGAACACTTCTAAGAACTTTGTAATTAATAACTAGTGCCTGCGTTTGCTTTTTTCCTCAGTTACTTTTGGTTGTGTCTTTTGACTCAATTCACATGATCACCGCAGCCCACTGTGGCTTGCAGTGTATGCCATCGGCCATTTTGAATATTCAATCCATGGCGGAGGGGAGGAGGTGCCATGCTTTGCTGCGTTGTCCAAACCAGGGCAGCAAAGGGGGAGGCAACCCTCAAAACAGACCATGGATTATTTGAGGGTTGTTTCCCAAGCTATGCTGAACCAGGCCACTGTAAGCCTGAGTGTCGGGGTTAACCCATGGTTTGTTTTAGGGTTATTTGATGGTTGTCTAGCCCTCAAACAACCTCTACCACCTGGGTTGGTACGGCATGACAAGCCACAGTAAGCCAGGAACCTGTGGGCACCATGCAAAAATGGCACCTGCGGGCACATGGCACAACATAACAACTTAGTGAGTAAATTAAGCCATGGTGGGCTATCGTGTTGGGCAAATCAAGTCACTGTCTTATTATCAATTTTTGTAAGCTGCTCTGGGATACTTTTCAGCTGAAGAGCTGGGTAAAAATCAATCAAACAAACAAACAAACAAATAAATGGGGCTATACCCTGACCAGTAGCATACTTACTTCCACCAGCACTATATTCTACTTCTCAAATTTTAGATGTACACAGCCCAAGATAAAATGTGGAATTAGCAAGCTTCAAGCTTTTTACTTGTAAGAGAGGAAAACAGAAATATGCAGGCTATCAAATGACATGCACCTCTCCCACTGCTATTTAGTATAGCTAACTCTGGACACAATAGACTGGACGTTCTTCCACAGAAGCCTCATTCTGTGGCCAAGGGATCTGGGCCAGAACACTGTAGTGACACAGCTCCCATTCATTTTAGTGGGACTTCTGCAGGAAATTTCCCAGTAGATTGTGCTGTCTGTTTTGTCAGTGTGCACCCTATGTGAATGAGAGACATTTCTGACAATTTGCTTCTGACTCATCAACAAAACTATGTTTCTAAGAAGCAGTTATATGATCCTGATTCACTGCAATGGTGCTGCCTAGAAAAATTAGTTCTGCATCATTTTGTGGTTTGAGGCCACTAGCAAAATGAGTTAATTGCTTTTCCAGTGATCTGTAAATTGGTCAGTATTCTTGCCATGTGCACTTTATAACCAACTTGTTGAACATAAACAAATGTTAGAAAATGAATAATTTACCTGCCAACCTTAACATTTTTGCAACTGCTTATACAACTCATGGAAGCATACTGTATTATGTAAAATGATTTGTGATGAAAAGGATATGTATTTTACACAGAGTTAACAGAGAAAAATACATGTGCCACAAATATTACTACTTCTCCCTTTCAAGTCCTTTTTTTTCTTTTACCATGCAGTAAATCTGTATGCATTGTAACATTTGTTTAACTTGTAACATTAATTCTTATAAAATTGATTTAAGTTATGTAATAATTCATGTCTAAGTACTGACAGAAATATTTGCACATCTGTTTTAATATTTGTCATGCAGCTGATGAAGTAGACTGCAGTCTATGAAACTTTAGGCCATAATAAAGTTATTAGTCTTTAAAGTGCCACAAGCCTCTTTGTTGGTTACAGATTTACTGCACAGATAAAAAATAAATTAAGGGCGTGATCCTATGGGGATAGGCGGCTGCCTCTGAACTCGGAGGCGGCTGCCTTGCCAATGCAGGGCAGGAGAAGCACAGAGGGGATCGTTCCCTCCGTGCTTCAGCCGCCCTGCATTAGCGGCCAGACAGCCAATGTCTGTCTAGCGGCTGCTGGACGACACATAGGATGTGTCTTATTGGCATTTCCGCCCCCCCCCCAAATGCCCATTTTTGCCGCTCCGCACTCCTCTTCCAAGTGTGGTGCATGGGGCCATTCCGAGCTGCATATGAGGCAGTGCGGGGGGGGGGGGAGGTCGGTTCTCCGAGAACCGACCTCAGTGTGTGGGCTCCGACGTCAGTTCCCAGAAGCCGCCGTATCCTATGGCCATGTAGCTGCTAACTAGCGGCCATAGGATTGCTCCCTAAGTGGACCAGAATTTTTTTTTTTGAGAGGAAAGAGTGGAAGGGCTGTACTTTTACAATGTTGTAAAGCAGGGCTGTAGAACCTCAGCCTGGGGCCAGATCTGGCTATCATGCAGTCCCAATGTGGTCATTCGAGATTCCTCAAATGCCCGCAGCCCCTTTCCCCTCACCATCAATTGTTTGGCAGTTTCCCAGCTTTTGTGCAGTTTTTTCCCCCATTCTGAAAGCACATTCTGAGAGCACATTCTGAAAGGCTAAGATGCCTGATAAGAAGCTGTGTCTTGGCCATATATTCGAGCTTTGGCTATTGGGGGGTATAGAAATGTAATAAATAAATAAATAAATAAAATACTGAGTTCGAAAAGGCAACAAAGGATCCAAGCAGAGACATCAGAGAGCCAGCTGGCAATGCAAGATTGGAGTTAGAGGAATAGTTCGGGGTAGAGAGGGAGGGAGGGAGTTGGACATGATCAATGGTGTTCAGTTCCTCCTCTAATCTGAACAGTTAAAATTGTAGGAATTAGCCACAATGTTGACAGGACTATAAATACAAGCTCAATGATACAAAGTAATGAATGCCCTAGTAAATATCTTTCTCATTATAGAAGTCTGCAGCATTTATTATTTGTTTTGGAGTGGTTGGATTATTATTATTATTTTTGCCAGAAAGGTTTTGGTTGCTGAGCACATTATAGTACATGAACAGATGGTAAGGATCTTTTCTTCATAATGTTAAGCTCTAAACCATATGCTTATTAATTCACTGTGCCTCCTGTTCAGCTCAGCAGGCTTGAAAATATTTTTCCATAGCTCAAATTTTTCTTCTTATTACTTGAATTCTTCTGTTGACTGGTTGCTTGGAACATTTAAGGTGCTTATTTAATTTTAAAATGCTGCCACACTATTAGCAAAAATACAGATTTTCAAGGTTGATGTAGTCAGCGTATGACAAAGTATGTTTCTATAGCATAGAATACAGCAAATAAAGGCATGTGAATCTAATGTCAGCTTCCATTTTAATTCCGCATTCATTCATTCATTCATTCATTGTATTAAACACCTCATATGATAGATTTCTCTAGGTGTTTTACAATAATGATAAAAATGCAAATAAAATCACCATAACATAGAACTAATAGATGTGCCAACACAGCATAACATACAATATCACACTGCAGGGACTAGGATAAAAACTAGGATAAAAAACAACACTGCAGGGACTAAGATAATAAAACACAAAAATGCTAAAAGAGTTTAAAAGAGTGTAAGGGTGCAATCCTATGGGGATAGGTGGCCGCCTCCGAACTTGGAGGTGACTGCCTATCCAATGCAGGACAGGAGACGCACGGAGGGGATCATTCCCTCTGCACTTCTCCTGCCCTGCATTTGTGGCTAGACAGCCGATTGCGGCTGTCTAGCTGCCGGAAGGCGGAGCAGGGGAGAAGGCTGCCGGACGACACAGGATGTGTCATACCAGCATTTCTGCCTTCCCCGCCCCGGAAAACCTGGAACGCCCTGTTTCGGCTGCTCTGCGCTCCTCTTCCAAGAGTGGAGTGTGAGGCCATTCTGTGCTGCCTCCAAGGCAGCGTGGAAGGGGGGAAGGTTGGTTCTCCAGGAACTGACCTCAGAGCATGGGATCCGAGGTTCGTTCCCAGAAACCCACATATCCTATGGCTGTCTAGCTGCTGACTAGTGGCCATAGGACTGCTCCCTAAAAGACTGAATTTTGTTTAAAGCCTGGGAGTACAGGAGAGTTTTAGCCTGGCACCAGAAAGATAGCAGTGTGGCCACAAGGCAAGCTTTCTTTGGGAGAGCGTTCCAGAGCGGCAGGTCTACCACCAAAGAGCCGTCTCGTTGCCACCCTCTGAGCCTCAGAATGATATACACACAAACAGCTCCGTTGTAATATTTTCTTCTTGCCAATTCCCAAATCTGCTTTTGCTATGTTCAGGAAGAACTTGCATGCTGTCATTCTTTAAGACCATATCATTTGCTCCAAAGCATAGTGCACATTATACTGATAGTCTTTGTAACATCACCTATTGAGTACTAGGTAGAATACTGCCTTTAACTTGGCAAACTGTGGGAAATGCAGCCAATCATATCAGTGAGGCAAAACTAGTAGAAAATCAAGATCCTTATCGGGACCTTTATAATAATGGCTACTGAGTAATGCAGTTTTATTTATTAAATATAGAAATGGTTAGGGGGAGTGATTAATCGCTAATGGTCATTATGGCCCCTTATTATCTGACTTAGTAATTTCATTTTTCAGACTATGACAATAATAATAATAATAATAATAATAACAACAATAACAATAACAATAATAATAATAATACGTGTTATATTTCCACAAAACAACTCTTTAAAATTATTTTAAAGAAGACTTGTTGTTGCTCTTTTCTGCCCGGAAGAGCCCATTTTATTCCCCACCCACCCACCATTTCTTTCTTATATGTACACTTTTGAAATGAATGTAGGACTGACTGAGGTTTGTTCACTCACAATTCTGCTTCCATCACAAAAAATACAAAGACCATTCTGCTTATTATAGACAGAATCCCCAAAACATGAACAGTCCATTAAAAATTATGAATGGGTAGCAAGCTGTTAGGGGTACTTTTTTGGTATGTATGCATGTAATTTCAGCTAGTTTTAACAAATTACCTGTAAGACTGACCTTTTAAATTCCTGAACTGAAGTCAAGTGGCAAAGCCCATAGGCAGATATGCTGGTGAGAGATGATAGAAGAAGGATGAACTCATGATGAAAATTAGGTGTGCTAAGGGTCCTGATGCTTTTGCTGATTAACATCAGCATATGGTACCTTTCTCCTCCCAATTACTGGCTCAAATGCAGCTAGATCAGCATTTACCCATCTGTTAATTTATTATTCCAGAGACGTTAAATAAGGGGGAGGGGGGTCCTCAATCCAGTTTAGAATGGACAGGTGGTCATAATGACAGCTTAGCTCTGCAATCACGAAAGTGAAGAACTGACTCAACTTTTTTGGGCAGCCAAAGCTGACCACCTCAGCCAGGCATACTTCCCATTAATCACCTTTTTCTTTGTCCTGGGAAGAATTTTCCAAAATGTTTTTTTCAGCTAAATAGACATTTTCCATTAAAGGAAAATATTGCCTCACAGACCTATAGAGCTCTGTTCATCATCTCTGAATTTAGTACTTGGGCTTCCTTAGTGATCTTTTTCTTTCTTTTTTTCAAAATGGTTTGGAGAATGATCAAAACGCTCGGATTATCAGAAGTTTGTAAAAAGAAGAATACTAAACATAGAAGGTTACATTGATGTGGCTCTGTATGAGAAGCATGCAGTAAATCCAGTTATTTAAGACTCAGATTGATTTGAAAGCGGGGGGGGGGATCATTTTGTGAAAATTGCCTTTCAGCAATTGTTAAAGGTGGCTTGTGAAGTGGCTGCATTCAGGAGGAGGGTAGAAAGCATTATTCACTCTGATTTGGCTTTGTAATTATAATATCATCATGATGCTTCCTGCCCTCACACCATCTGACTGTGTGATGTTATAGTGTACCCAAATTTGACTGGCTGTGTGATAATGTAATGTCATCACATTACCCTAAGAGGTAAGTGGGCTGCAGGAAGCCCAGGGGGCTGCCCTTTATCCTTCTGAGTGGCTGTGAGCTCACCAGGTGCTTCTGAGAGCTCCAACTGAATTGGGGGTGTGTGGCCTGAGTACTCCCAGCAGCTGAGTGGGCGGGAAGCTTCAGTCTGTTTCCCGCCTCCCAGCTGAGCAGAGCAGAGCAGAGCAAGCTGCTCCAGCTGGTCCAGGGACTACAGAAGCAAGCAAGCTGCCAGCTCCAAACATGGTAGCTCCAAACATGGTAGAGATGTACAAAATTATGCATGGTGTGGAGAATGTGGATAGGGAGACATTTTTCACCCTCTCTCAAAATACTAGAACCCAGGATCATCCTATGAAGTTGATTGGTGGTAGATTCAGGACAGATAAAGGGAAGGACTTCTTCACACAGCGCATAGTTAAACTATGGAATTCGCTTCCACAAAAAGTAGTGATGTCCACCAGTTTGGATGGCTTTAAAAAGGGGTTAGACAAATTCCTGGAGGAAAAGGCTATCAGTGGCTACTAGTCTTAATGGCTATGTGCTATGTCCAGTACCAGTGGCAATGAGCCTATGTACACCAGTTGCTGGGGAACATGGGTGGGAGGGTGCTGTTGTGTTCATGCCCTGCTTGTGCGTTCCTGGTCGACAGCTGGTTGGCCACTGTGTGAACAGAATGCTGGACAGTCTGTTTCCTGCCTTCCAGCTGAGCAGAGCAGAGCAAGCTGCTCCAGCTGGTCCAGGGACTACAGAAGCAAGCAAGCTCCCAGAGAGCGAGCGACCAGAGCGAGTGAACAGGGGGAGCAAACAGGAGTTGGCCAGGGGAGTTTGGCAGGGGAGGTCAAGGGGGAAGCCCCTAACATTTTTTTTCTTTTTTAACAAACTTTTTTTCCCCCATTTATTTGTCTTGTTAACACACACTTCCACACCAGTGGGACTCTGCTTTTAACCTCTACTGAGTAGAGGAGCAGGCACAGGCTAGCCTAGAACAATCACAAAGCTAGACACAAAAAGGGAAAAGAGGCTATGAAAGGACAAGACTCTCCAGTGGTGGTGACCTGCAAGGTGTGTGCAATGTTTGTTTTCTTGCCTGAGAACAACATGGCCTACACCTGCAACAAGTGCAAGTTGATCACACTGCTGGAAGAAAAAGTAAGTGGACTGGAGAGGCGACTGTCGACCCTCTGGGGAATAAGAGAACACGAAGAGTTCTTGGACAGAATGGGGGAACTACAGCAGCAAAGTGAAGACTAGAAGCTTGAAGAGAAACAGCAAGCTGAGGCAGAAGTGGGAAATGCTAAGGTGAGGAAAAATGGAGTAGAGGATACTCCTTCGAAAAGGGTGACAGTTAGGAGAAGAAGAACTAGATGCCACTCTGCACCAGTGGAAGCAGTGGAGCTGTGGAACCAATTCCAGGTACTTGAGGATGAGACTGGAGGACAGCCTGCAGAGGAAGAATCACAGGGGAACCTGCATGAGAGTGAGCAAGAGGCTGAAGGTCAGTCAAGCAGAGGTGATGAAACCCAGGCCTACAACAACAAGAAGAGAAGAGTGGCAGTAGTGGGAGACTCCTTGCTGCGTGGGATCGAGACCCAAGTATGTCGTGAAGACCCGTGGACTCACCAGGTATGTTGTCTCCTGGGAGGACGGATTAGAAACGTGACTGAAAGGTTGCCTGCACTCATAAAGCCCACTGACAGGTATTCCTTTCTTCTCATCCATGTGGGAACAAATGATACTGCCAAGCGGAGCTACGAAGAAATCACGTCAGACTTTGAAGCTTTGGGAAGGAAACTCAAGAACTTTGGGGCCCAGATAGTTTTCTCATCCATCCTTCCAGTAGTTAGAAGAGGGATAGAAAGGGAACGAAAAATACTCCGGGTGAATGACTGGCTACGAAGGTGGTGCCAGCGTGAGAGATTTGGATTCTGGGACCACGGGCTATACTTCCTGGAAGTTGGGCTGTTGGCAAGGGATGGGTTGCACCTCACAAAGAATGGGAAGAATGTGTTTGGCCACAGCATGAAGAACTTTATCAGGAGGGCTTTAAAGTGAATCCTACGGGGAAGGGAGATGTAAAGTTGGGGGTAACAATGGACAAAGGCTCATGCACCGCAATGGAGAGAACAGCTCTAATAGCACCCAATAATAGTCTTCAGTCACATGTAGGAAGAAAGCCAGACTATGAAGCACATGGTCTTTGATGTCTATATACTAATGCCCAGAGTATGGGAAACAAACAGAACAAACTTGAACTCTTAATACAAGAGGGAAATTATGACTTGGTAGGTATAACTGAGACTTGGTGGGATGACTCTCAGGACTGGAATACAGCAATTGAAGGCTATAACTTGTTCAAAAAGAACAGGAGGAACAGAAAGGGAGGTGGGGTTGCACTGTATGTGAAAAATACTTATCTCTTCACAGAAATACAGGAGGAGGAGCTTGGTGGCCCCATTGAGAGCACCTGGATCAAAATAAATGGAGCAAAGAATAAAAGGAACCTGGTGGTCGGAGTCTACTACCGGCCACCCAATCAAGGAGAAGATGAGGATGAAACTGTTGAAAAGCAAATAGCCAATGTTTTAAGAAAGCGTGATGTAGTAGTAATGGGGGACTTCAATTTCCCGATATTTGTTGGGAGACAAATTCTGCAAAACATGGCCCCTCCAGGAAATTCCTGACTTGTGTGGCGGATAACTTCCTCCTACAGAAAGTAGAGGAAGGAACTAGAGGATCGGCTATCCTTGACTTGATCCTAACCAATAGAGATGACTTAGTGGATAAAGTAGCAGTTACAGGAACCCTGGGGGAAAGCAACCATGTTGCACTTGAGTTCTTGGTTCTAAGGGAAGCAAAAGCCAAGTGTAGTCAAACGCATACCCTGGATTTTAGGAAATCTGATTTTAATAAACTCAGAACAATGATCAGTAAGGTCCCATGGCAAGCGACTCTAATAAGAAAAGGAGTCCAAGATGGGTGGGAGCATTTAAAAAAGGAAATTCTCAAGGCACAATCACAAACAATTCCAACAAGAAGAAAAGGTGGAAGACAACAGAAGAAGCCAATGTGGCTTCACAAAAAGCTTAGAGATGACCTGAAGACAAAAAAGGACACACATAGGAAGTGGAAAGAAGGCCAAGCAACAAAGGAAGAGTACAGGCAGATAGCACAGAATTGCAGGGATGGCGTCAGGAAGGCTAAAGCTGAGAACAAGCTGAGATTAGCGAGGGATGCTAAAAACAACAAAAAGGCTTTCTTCAGCTACGTGCGTAGTAAAGGCAGAGGAAAGAAATGGTTGTTCAGCTATTAAATAAGGATGGCAAAATGATAACAGATGACAAAGAAAAGTCAGAGGTGCTCAATTCTTACTTTGGCTCAGTCTTCTCCCAAAAGAGGGTCTATGACCCCCCTGGCAAAGGCGAAGTACAGGCTGAAGGGGCAGGATTGCAGCTTGAGATCGATAGGCATATGGTCAAGGAACACCTAATTACTTTGAATGAGTTCAAATCTCCAGGGCCAGATGAACTGCACCCTAGAGTAATAAAGGAACTGGCAGAAGAACTCTCAGAACCGCTGTCTATTCTCTTTGAGAAATCATGGAGGACGGGGGAAGGGCCAGATGACTGGAGGAGGGCTAATGTTGTCCCTATCTTCAAAAAGGGTAAAAAGGAGGAACCTGGGAACTACAGACCAGTAGGGATGTCAGAGAATTCTGCCATGGATCTCGGGGAGGCCAAATGCCAGCGCATTGGGCCCCCCAAAATCGGTGGTGGAACGGTCTGCCCCCCGCCCCCCCCGGGACGAGACTTACCTGGGGCGGATCTTCCTGGCGGCGGCAGCTCCGGTGGCGGCTCTGGCGGCGGTGCGGCGGCAGCCGGTCTTCTGACCGGCTGCTGCCGCTGCCATTTCCAATTAAAAAACAACAACAACAACGTGATAGGCTACATAAAGATTTACGTAGCCTATTACGGCGAAGTTTTTTTAAAAAACCGTGATAGGCTACGTAAATCTTTACGTAGCTTATCACGGTTGACTTAAAAACAAACAAACAAACAATGCGCGTACGCAAATGGCGGCAGCCACGGCCGCCGCCATTTGCGTTCCTTATTTTGGCACGTCTTAGTCTACGTCAAGATTTACGTAGACTAAGACGGCGAAAATAAGGGGAACGCAAATAGTGTCCGCTACGCTATTTGCGTTCCCCTTATTTTCGCTGTCTTAGTCTACATAAATATTTACGTAGACTAAGACAGGTCAAAATAAGGAATGCAAATGGCGGCGGCCGTAGCCTATCATGGCCGCCATTTGCGTACGCGCGTTTTTGGGGCTGCATTAATAGAAGCATAGCTTCCAAATTCCAGGAAGTACTAGTACCCCTCTACTCAGCACCGGTTAGGCCTCATCTGGAGTCCTGTGTCCAGTTCTGGGCACCACACTTGAAGAAGGATGCAGACAAACTGGAGAGGGTTCAGAGGAGGGCAACAAAGATGATCAGGGGACTGGAAACAAAGCCCTATGAAGAGAAACTGAAAGAACTGGGCATGTTTAGCCTTGAGAAGAGAAGACTGAGGGGAGATATGATAGCGCACTTCAAGTACTTGAAAGGTTGTCGCAGAGAGGAAGGCCAGGATCTCTTCTCGATCATGCCAGAGTGCAGGACATGAAATAACGGGCTCAAGTTACAGGAAGCCAGATTCTGGCTGAACATCAGGAAAAACTTCCTGACTGTTAGAGCAATATGACAATGGAAGCAATTACCTAGGGAGGTGGTGGGCTCTCCCACACTGGAGGCATTCAAGACGAGGCTAGACAGCCTTTTGTCAGGGATGCCCTGACTTGGATTCCTGCACTGAGCAGGGGGTTGGACTCGATGGCCTTGTAGGCCCCTTCCAGCCCTACTATTCTATGATTCTATGATCATGTTGCGTACATGCTCCCTGATTGGCTGGGATCACCTCAGGAGGACATCGTGTGTGTTTTTTTAAAAAAATGGCATGAGAGCTGCAGATCAAAGTTAGTAGCAGCTGTAAACAGCCTGTGAAGAGTGTCTGGAACAGGTAAGGGGACATTCATAAAGCACCCTTCTCTGAAAACTTTCTGTTTTGTTACCCAAATTTTTGAGGGCAAACATTTGGTGTAGCCATAGTTAAGACATTTGGATAATAGGAATTGAGATAATGAGATGTTTCCTGTAAAAACAATCTGAAGTAACAGAAGATATAGTGCTCTGTTTTTGTCACCTGCAAAATTCTAGAGTGTTTCACTGTTGAATCATTGTTTTCTCAGTTAGTATAACCACTGTGCAGTGTAGCCCCCAGAATTTGTTTAAACTCTTTTCTTGAGAATGAGGTTTGATAATGGAAATATACTTCATAATCCACAGCAACAAAGATGTTAAAGCCCCAAATCTCTCATCCCACTTTTACTAATAGCTGAGGTTTCCACACTCCTGTTATTACTTAGCACAGCTGAGAAAGCACCATCCAGAACACCTGATGATCTTAACTGTTAAGCCAATTCATGTCAATTAGAAATATCCCAGAATGGTTAAGTATACTGCTGCTGGGCAGCCTACTCTGACTGATCAGCTTTAGATGGTACAGGACAACAAAAAAGGCTTATCCTCCTGCATCTGTATTTATTTTATTTGTTATGTGTATATCCTGCCTTTTCTGCCAACGAGCCCAACATGACCCTCCTCCTCTTCATTTTATCCTCACATCAGCCCTGTGAGGTAGGTTAGGCTGAGAGTCAGTGACTGGCCCAAAGTCACCCAGTGAGCTTCATGGCCATGTGGGGACCAACCCCCATCTCCCCCATCCTAGTCCAATCATTTCACCACTCTGGCTGTCATATTGTGGTTGTACTCCTAGCAAGTGGTGCAAAACCATGGTCATTAGATTTGCCTGGCATTTATTTGTAGCTACTGTCTTGACTGCCCTGGCATGAAAACCCCCAAAATGTAATATACAATAAAAGCCCCCCACACACACACACACAAGCATGCAAGGAGGCTGCAGTGAAACCTACTTCCTCCCTCTCTTCCATGGGTTATTTGAGGGTTGTTTCTCCCTCCAATGAGCCATGGCGCCGAGGTGATTATGTGAACCAGAGGCAGCATTGAAGCCATGGTGATTGTGCGAACCAGGCCACCATGTTAAGATTAGGACCTGTTTTATGTGGCAGTAGCTTCAGTGCTTCTGGCCACCACTGCAAGTTTCCTGGTCCAAAAGACCACCATTTGCACATGAACGAAGTAAAAACTATTGTGTGTGTGGAAGGGAGAGATCTGAAAACAACACAATAACTTCATTTTGCTCCATTAATATTTTACCTTTTGCATATTGTGGGACAGCATAATCGTCTTATATACTTCTGCAAGTGTCATAAAAATGCACATAAATAACGATCAATCCTAGGGCTTAGAAAGTGTTCACATACACACAAAAGGCCTTTCAGTTTAAAGTCATCCACCTGCAGCGCTATTTCCTCAGCCACAGCAGAACACTTGCTTTTCACCTTCGCTGTTCACCTTTCCTCCTAGGCATTTTACCTCAACTATACCTGCTTAAGAGTGATGTCAAAGCCAGGTGTCCTGGACAGTGAGGTCATGAACAATCTTTGACTTAAAACTGACCCACCACATATTAATCAGTGCCATAAAAGAGTGTGCAAAATAGAATAAAGGGGGAAGGGACACTACTCCCTTTAGTTTAAAGGAATTTAAAGTTCCATAGGATGATATTAAGAAAAGGTACCAAGTTGCCATAGTAGCCTTGGAATAAATCAAATGTATCTATTAATCTGACAGCATTTTCTCTGCCCTCCTCCTCTCCTGCCCTGAGGCTGGGAAAAAGTATATTTCAAGGTTCCCTATCAGTCAGATGAGATCTTCTTTCCCATTTGATTGCCAACGCTGGGTTATATATTGTCTGCTACAATGCCAGCACCTATCTGACTAATCAAGCATGAGACTCAATAAGCATTCGCCAGAAATTGATTGATCTGAACATTAATTGGATGGTGCCTTCACAGCCGTACTAACAGGAATATGCATCATCCTCAACAACAAATATGTTTAAACCCTGAATTTCTCATCCTACTTTTACTAATATCCAAGCATTCCACTTTTTTACCAAAAGGTGTGAATTATTTTCTTTACACTAGGTTTTGTTTTTGTTTTTTAAGATATGGGACACTTCTGTTTGGCTGTAGTTTGCCATAAACCACATTCTTCAGTATCCAAGATGATTTTGCAGATTGGAAGGGGAATGTCAGGACAAACAATGGCAGATATTTGTAGTATCAAGGGACAATTCCCCCCTCTTTTTTTAAAGGAACACAGCTGGTAAAAGGCACTCCGGGCCGCAGCAGCCACTTGGGCCTCCAGCGACAATGATGGATCTAGGAGTACCCCCAGACTACGGACCTGATCTTTCAGAGGGAGTGCAACCCCATCCAGAACAGGCAATGAGCCTTATCTCTCGGACCCAGGAACCACTCACCCACAGGGCTTCTGTCTTGCCAGGATTCAGCTTCAGTTTATTGGCCCTCATCCAGCCCATTACTGAGTCTAGGCACTGATTCAGTACTTGCACAGCCTCTCCTGAGTCCTGACTCAGATGTCACAGGGAGATAGAGCTGTGTGTCATCAGCATACTGATGGCATCTAGCTCCAAATCCCCTAATGACCACTCCTAGTGGCTTCATATAGATGTTAAACAACATTGGGGACAAGATGGTACCCTGCGGCACCCCATAGCTCAATTGCCAAGGGGCCAACGAATAGTCACCCAATGTTACTCTCTGAAATCAGCCCCATAGGTAGGACCGGAACCACTATAACACAGTGCCTCCAATACCCATCCCACAGAGTCGACCCAGGAGGATACCATGGTCGATGGTATCAAAAGCCAATGAGAGATCGAGCAGAATTAACAGGGTTGCACTCCCCCTGTCCCTCTCTTGATAAAGGTCATCCATCAGGGCAACCAAGGCTGATTCAGCCCCATAACCAGGATGAAACCCAGATTGAAATGCATCTAGATAATCAATATCCTCCATGACCCGCTCAAGTACCTTCCCTAGAAAAGGGGTATTTGCGACTGGGCAGTAGTTGTCTAATACCATTGGGTCCAGAGTGGGCTTCTTCAGGAGTGGCTGCACTACTGCCTCCTTAAGGACAGCAGGGACCACCCCTTCCCGCAGGGAAGCATTATCACTCCCTGGACCCACCCAGTCATACCCCCTTGGCTAGCTTTTATTAGCCAGGAGGGACAGGGATCAAGAGGGCACGTGGTCGGTCGCATTATTGCAAGCATCTTGTCCACATCATCAGGCCGTAACAACTGGAACTGATCCCACAAAATCAGGCAGATGGTGGTATCAGAAACGTTGACTGGTACTGCACTAACATCAGCATCAAGTTCACTGCGGAGACAAGCAATTTTGTCCTCAAAGCGCGATGCAAAAAGGTCATAGCGGGTCCTCAACAGGGCCATTTACAGGGGAAGATGTTAACAACCGCCGGACCACCTGGAAGAGCTCTGCTAGACGGCTACTTGAAAATGCAATGGAGGCAGCAAAATAAACCTTCTTTGCTGCCTGCACTGCCATGCAGCAGGCATGATTATGCACTCCGGAGCATGCTCGGTTGTCTTCACTTCGAGTCTTGTGCCATTTGCGCTCTAGCTGACATCCAGCCTGTTTCATTGACCGCAGCTCCCCAGTATACCAGGGAGCAGAATGGGCTCCACAGTGCCAGAGAGGGCACTCTGGTGCGATCAAGTCGATGGCCCTCTGCATCTCACTGTTCCACAGTGAGGCTAGGGCCTTGGCTGGATCACCAGCTCTCTCCACTAGAAAATCCCCAAGAGCATTCAGAAATCCATTGGATTCCATCAGTCTCCTGGGGCGGACCATCCGAATAGGTCACCCACCCCCGCGGGAGGAGAGTAATGCCTTCAGTTCAAATCTCACCAGGAAATGGTCGGACCATGACAATGGGGTTACTTGGAGCCCCCCAATCCTCAGACTATCCATCTCACAAGTTGGAGCAAAAATCAAATCAAGGGTGTGCCCTGCTTCATGTGTTGGGCCGATGACATACTGAGACAGCCCCATGGTTGTCACAGAGGCCATGAAGTCCTGAGCTGGAACTCCGGAGACAGCCTCAGCATGGAAGCTGAAGTCACCCAGGGATTCCCCTTCCCCACACACCACAGCTTACCCTATTCAGCAGGGTCTCCTGATTCTCTGCGTAGCATTTTCAGGGGGCTGGAGGGGCTGCCATGAGAATGAGGAGGCAGGGAATTCCAGTTCCATCAGCACAGTTGATCCAGTATAAATCTGGATCCAACCCACTGTATAGTTCACACGCACGCGCACGCACGCACACACACCCCCCCACACACAGATCACACTGATTAATATTTGTGATCTATAATAACCTCTTAAAATATTGTCATATATTTCCTTCCATGTTATTCTTTAAGCATACTTTTATTTATTTATTTTTCTTTTTTTTATTAAGTTGTTGTTTTGCTAGTACAATATTCCTAAAACTTTTTTTCTACCATACAATAAGAGTAATACAATACATATTATATACAACACTCAATTTTCCTTTTCTGAATCACTTAAATAAGACACATACACCACTCACTTATATATACATTATATGTTTCTTATGCAAAATCCAAATTTTCCAATAAACAATTTTCTCTTTTTTATATATCTATACATTTTATAAATAATACAGGGCACAATCCTATGCAGATAGGTGACTGCCTCCGAACTCGGAGGCAACCACCTATCCAATGAAGGGCAGGAGAAGCATGGACGGCATCGTTCCCTCTGAGCTTCTCCTGCCCTGCATTTTTGGCTAGACAGCCGATTGCGGCTGTCTAGCTGCGGGTGGGCAGAGCAAGGGAGGAGGCTGCTGTACGGCACATTGGATGTGTCGTACAGGCATTTCCGCCCTCCCCGCCCTGGAATGCCCCCCAGGAATGCCCCATTTTGGCCGTTCCGTGCTCCTCTCACAAGCGCAGAGAATGGGGCTGTTCTGTGCTGCCTGCGAGGGGGAAGGTCAGTTCTCCAGGAACTGACCTCGGTGTGCGGGCTCCGAGGTCGGTTCCTGGAAAACCAGATATCCTATGGCCATCTAGCTGCTGACCAGCGGCCATAGGATTGCTCCCTAAATCAAGTTATTGAAAAACAGAATTGAATATTTGGATATATTGCTTTCTGTCTACAGAAATTAATAAAGCATATCAATTTTTTAAAATAAATGTATCCCATCTTTGTATTTTTTCAGCAATTCTAATATAATATGTTACTTTTGCCATCATAGCAAAGTTCCACATTTTCTCCAACCACTCATCCCTAGAAGGTGTTATTTGTCCTCTCCACTTTTTTGCATACAATATTCTTGCTGCAGCAAACATATAGACTGTTAATTCCTTATGTTGTTGACTAACAAATCCATCCATAAAATTAAGAAGATGAAACAAGCGATGGAAGGAAATGGTGTGCAGTAAGCATACTGAATTTCCTAGTCTGTTGTTATTAGTCATTTACAGTACCTTGGGCATATGCCTTCTGCTAACTAAAAACCTGCTGCTTTTCCATATGCTGCTTCTGCTTGGAAGTCAGCAAAGGTCCAATGATCCTATTTACAGAGCTTTTGCAATTAAACTAGATTACAACTTGCATGTTGATGGGACTAAAAGAATTGTATTGCCTAGTCTTAGTTAAGACAGTTGTACAAAACTGAGAGCTATTCATGAAAAGGAAAATTAAGGGTGCAATCCTATGCATGTTTAGAAAGAAAAACTCCCAGAATGCCCCAGCCAGTTGTCAGACTTCTTCTGTCTAAACATGCGCCTTAAACTGGTTTGTTGTTGTTGTTGTTGTTCAGTCATTAAGTCGTGTCCAACTCTTCGTGACCCCGTGGACCATAGCATGCCAGGCCTTCCTGTCCTCCACTCTCTCACGGAGCGTGCTCAAGTTCATATTCATTGCACTGGTGATGCTATCTAGCCATCTCATCCTCTGCTGTCCCCTTCTCCTTTTTCCTTCAACCTTTTTCCTTCCTTCAATCTTTCCCAGCATCAGGGTCTTTTCCAGTGAGTTTTGTCTTCGCATTAGGTGGCCAAAATATTTGAGCTTCAGCTTCAGTATCTGTCCTTCCAATGAGCACTCAGGGTTGATTTCCTTTAGGATTGACTGATTTGACCTCCTTGCAGTCCAGGGGACTCATGAGAGTCTTCTTCAGCACCACAGTTCGAAGGCATCAATTCTTCGATGCTCAGCCTTCCTTATAGTCCAGCTCTCACAGCCATACGTTGCTACTGGGAAAACCATAGCTTTGATTATATGAATCTTTGTGGGCAAGGTGATGTCTCTGCTTCTTACTATGCTGTCTAGGTTTGCTTTCCTCCCAAGCAGCAAGCGTCTTTTAATTTCATGGCTACAGTCACCGTCTGTGGTGATCTTGGAGCCCAAGAAAATAAAATCTGTCACTGCTTCCATTTCTTCCCCTTCTATATGCCAGGAAGTGATGGGGCCAGATGCCATGATCTTCGTTTTTTTAATGCTGAGTTTCAAACCAGTTTTTGCACTCTCCACTTTCACCCTCAACAAGAGGCTCTTGAGATCCTCTTCGCTTTCTGCCATTAGGGTGGTATCGTCTGCATATTGGAGGTTGTTGATAATTCTCCCGGCAATCTTAATTCCGACCTGTAATTCATCCAACCCGGCGTTTCTCATGGTGTACTCTGCATATAAATTAAATAAGCAGGGTGACAATATACAGCCTTGTCATACTCCTTTCCCAGTTTTGAACCAGTCGGTTGTTCCATGTCCGGTTCTTACTGTTGCTTCTTGGCCCTCGTACAGGTTTCTCAGGAGACAGGTAAGGTGGTCTGGTACTCCCATCTCTTTAAGAATTTGCCACAGTTTGTTATGATCCACACAATCAAAGGCTTTAGCATAGTCAATGAAGCAGAAATAGACATTTTTCTGGAATTCTCTTGCTTTCTCCATGATGCAGCGAATGTTGGCGATTTGATCTCTAGTTCCTCTGCCTCTTCGAAACCCAGCTTGTACTTCCGGTAGTTCTCGGTTCACTGAAGCCTAGCTTGTAGGATTTTGAGCATCACCTTGCTGGCATGTGAAATGAGCGCAATTGTACGGTAGTTTGAACACTCTTTGGCATTGCCCTTCTTTGGAATTGGAATGTAAACTGACCTTTTCCAGTCTTGTGGCCACTGTTGAGTGTTCCAAATGTGTTGGCATATTGAGCGCAGCACTTTAACAGCATCATCTTTTAGGATTTTAAATAGCTCAGCTGGAAGACTGTCATCTCTGCTAGCTTTGTTGTTAGTAATGCTTCCTAAGGCCCACTTGACTTCACTTTTGAGGATGTCCGGCTCAAGTTCAGTGACCACGCTATCATGGCTATCAGGGACATGAAGATCTTTCCTGTATAGTTCTTCTGTGTATTCTTTCCACCTCTTCTTAATCTCATCTGCTTCTGTTAGGTCCCTGCCTTCTTTGTCCTTTATCATGCCCGTCTTTGCACAGAACATTCCCTTGAGATCTCCGATTTTCTTGAAAAGATCTCTAGTCTTTCCCATTCTGTTGTTTTGCTCGATTTCTTTGCATTGTTCATTTAAGAAGGCCTTCTTGTCTCTACTTGCTATTCTCTGGAAATCTGCATTCAGTTGGATATATCTTCCCCTTTCTCCCTTGCTTTTCGCTTCCCTTCTTTCGTGAGCTACTTGTAAAGCCTCATCAGACAGCCACTTGGCTTTCTTGCATTTCTTTTTCTTTGGGATGGATTGAGTTGCCGCCTCCTGAACAATGTTACGGATCTCCGTCCATAGTTCCTCAGGCACTCTATCAGGTCTAATCCCTGAAATCTATTCCTCACCTCCACTGTATATTCATTAGGGATATGATTTAAGTCATACCTGAATGGTTTACTGGTTTTCCCTACGTTCTTCAATTTAAGCCGAAATTTTGCAAGAAGCAGCTCTTGATCTGAGCCACAGTCAGCTCCAGGTCTTGTTTTTACTGACTGTATAGAGCTTCTCCATCTTTGGCTGCAAAGGACATAATCAATCTGATTTTGATTTTGACCATCTGGTGATGTCCATGTGTAGAGTTGCCTCTTGTGCTGTTGGAAAAGAGCGTTTGCTATGATCAGCGTGTTCTCTTGGCAAAACTCTATTAGCCTTTGTCCTGCTTCATTTTGTACACCAAGGCCATGCTTGCCTGTTATCCCGGTGATTTCTTGACTTCCTACTTTAGCATTCCAATCCCCTATGACGAAGATGACATTTTTTTTGGTGTTAGTTCTAGAAGGTGTTGTAGGTCTTCATAGAACCGATCACCCTCAGGTTCTTCGGCATCAGTGGTTGGGGCAAAGACTTGAATTACTGTGATGTTGAATGGTTTGCCTTGTATTCGTACTGAAATCATTCTATCATTTTTGAGATTGTACCCCAGTACTGCTTTTCCCACCCTTTTGTTGACTATGAGTGCTACTCCATTTCTTCTAAGGGATTCTTGCCCACAGTAGTAGATATGATGGTCACCTGAATTAAATTCGCCCATGCCTGTCCATTTTAGTTCGCTGATTCCCAAGATGTCGATGTTCAATCTTGCCATCTCATGTTTGACCACCTCCAGCTTACCTTGATTCACTGATCTGACATTCCAGGTTCCTAAACAATATTGTTCTTTACAGCATCAGATTTTCTTTTCACCACCAGACACATCCACAGCTGAGTGTCCTTTAGGCTTTGGCCCAGCTGCTTCACTCTTTCTGGCTACTTGGAAATTCCCTCTGCTCTTCCTGAGTAGTATATTGGACACCTTCCGACCTGAGGGGCTCATCTTCTGGCATCATATCTTTTAGCCTTGTGATACGTTCCATGGGGTTTTCTTGGCAAGAATATTGGAATGGGTTGCCATTTCCTTCTCCAGTGGACCACATTTTGTCAGAACTCTCCACCATGACCTGTCTGTCTTGGATGGCACTGCACGGCATAGCTTATGGCTTCACTGAGTTATGCAAGCCTCTTCGCCACAACAAGGCAGTGATCCATGAAGGGGCTTAAACTGGTTACTACACAGATATCCTGAGAGGCTCTGATAGTGTGGCTGATGGCTATGATGTCATGTGAGAGCCTTCCACCACAGGCAGCAAACATTTGCTTCTGATTCAGTTTGCCTAGAACCTGTGATGTCTTATCAACTCTCTTTCTGTTGTGAGAAAGTACCCAGAAAACTTTAGCTGATACATCAGGGCCAAGAAAGAGCTGCATGCTTGGTATTCAGTATGGACCAGTAAATCTCCACCTTCTTCTCCCACTAACCCTTCTCAACTGCAGCCTTGGTACTCTTTATATTAATCTGAAATCTGAGAAAGAAATTAAGACTTTATATTATATGTTGCCCAAAAAGGAGAAGGAGCTGACTTATTTTCCTATGCCCCGGTATATTTTAACATAGGTAGAAATAAGAACCAAGGAGTAGAACAGCCAAGGAGTAGATAGAATTTGCTTCTTGTTCAACCTCAAACTCAGTTGGTTGGATCCAGACTAAGTTAGTTGCACTCTGTTCCCATTGAAATCAATGGTAGTTAAGTCATGATTATCTGGACCCATGAGTTTCAATGGTACTAATGTGCAAGTAACAGTCTGGATCCAACCCAGTATCTTTGATGGAACTAGCTGTTGTGAAGGAGGAATATAGTAAGTTGTGAATAATTGCAAAAATGCATCCAAAAGGTGACACACTATGGGCTTTTCTACACAAAGCATTTTTGTGCACTCATCATTCCCTACTCATGGTTGTTTATAGGTTCTTTAGGTAACATCATGATCCTCCAATTTCATTTCTGTGTCTAATGAGCACTTTCAGCGAGGTTTTTTTTGAGCAGGGAAAATGTGGCATTTAATTGTGAAAGTGAAAGAAACAACTTTTTCTCTTGTGTATTTGCACTATTCCATTATACCACAGTGCCACCTAGAGGTTAAGTTGCAGAAAAGCAGGAAAGGAAACACTGTGTGTAATGTTCGGATCTCAGTTCTGTGATGAAACTGAAAGTAGATATAGCGGATTAACAGCTGATTAATAGCCTCATGTAGAGAAACTCTACATTGGGACACTGGGAGCCAATCCTAAATATTTGATGCTGATGCAATGATTCACAAGTTTTTAGGCTATAAGTGGATTAGTATTACTCTGCAATTGTCTTCTGTGATATTGTTTGTGCTTTCTTTAATTGCTAGTGGAAAATCATATTAGGATTGTTAGTAGCTGTAACTACCAATCTAACACAGAGTTAGGTATGCTTACACTCATTGATGTAATAGGCTAAGCACACCTAATTCTGGGTTGGATCCAGCCACAGAAGTAAAAGCATTCAAAACTATACTTAGTGGCCACAAACACATTCAGTTGGATCCAAATGAAGTTAATCTTAAAACCCATTGAAAGCCATTGGACAAATTAGTCATAACTTAAGTTCCATTGATTTCAATGGGAACTAAATGCAACTAACTTAGTCTGGATCCAACCCAATGTGTTTGTGGCTGCTAAGTATATTTTTGAATGCTGTTTCTTCTGTGGCTTTAGAAATATTCAGAGAGATGAAATTTTGTAATGTTCACATGTTAAATGTCTATGTAAAATGAAAACCTATCTGAAAATCAGGGGTGGGGTGGTGGTGTTTGAATTATTTCAACACAATAATAACATTTAAAATTTTGCTCTCTTCATCCTTTCTTTTATGAAATATAACAGTCTCTCACTAGGGGGCAGAAGAAGTTCACAATATTATATTAAGTAACACTCAAATTAAGAGATCTGCTAAAATTATTATTAAATATATTCCACTTTGAAACCCAATTAAATAGGGGTAGATCTGCTGCTTAGGGAAGATGATGAAGTGTTAACAGGTTACAGAGAGAAGGCAAATCTACTCAAACCCTATTTCGCCTCAGTCTTCTCCCACAAGGGGAATTGTATTCAATCTGGAACAAGTAGAAGAAATGGTATAAGGAGTGACACTGCCTTGGATAACTAGTTTAACTACCTAGCTACTTTAAATGAGTCAGAATTTGTGGAAATTATTCAAAGCCTTTGGTTGTAATTCTTAAAAATTCTTGGAGAACGAGTGAAGTGTTGAAAGACTGGAGATGGGAAAAGGGGAAAAAGGCAGATTTGGGAAACTGCAGTCCAGTCAATCTGATGTTGATACTGGACAACATTCTAAAACAGATTATCAAGCATTATTCGCTAGTAAGCATTTAGCGAATAAGGCTTTAATTACTAGGAGTCACATGGGTTTATTAAGAATAAGTCTTGCCAAATCAACCTTCTCTCTCTCTCTCTCTCTCTCCCCCTCTGATACTGTTACTAGTCTGGTAGATCATAGGTACACCACAGACATAGTATATCTTGATTTCAGCAAAACATTTTACAAGGTTTTTCATGATATTCTTGTTGACAAGATGGTAAGATACAGGTTGAACGATTCTACTGATGGGTGGCTCTACAGTTGGTTGACCAACCATATTCAGTGAGTGCTCATTAATGGCTCTCAGTCAACCTGGAGGAAGGTCTTGAGTGGTGTGCCACAGGGCTCTGTCCTAGGCCCTGTGTGCTGTTCAACATTTTTATATATGAGTTGGAAGAGGGGATGTTTATCAGATTTGCAGATGACACAAAGCTGAGAGGGACAGCTAAAGTCACAGAAGACTGTGATCTTAGGCTGCATTAAGATAAGCATAGCGTCATCATGGGAGCTAATAGTTGTGTGCTCTATTCTGCATTGATCAGGCTGTATTTGGAGTACTGTGTCCAGTTCTGGGCATCACATTTTAAGAAAGACAGTGACAAACTGGAGAGCATCCATAGAAATGCAACCAGGATCATGAGGGAACTGGAAAGTAAATCCTACGAAGAACAGTTCAAAGAGCTGTGTAGGTTTAGCCTGGAGAACAGAGGATTAAGGGGAGACATGAAAGCTATCATTAAGGGTGCATTCCTAATGCATCTTTAGACAGAAAAAGTCCTGGCTGGTGAATGCCAGGAGTTGTCGGACTTTTTTCTGCCTGTGCCTGAACATGTATAAGATTGGGCTTTAAACATCTGAAAGTCTCTCATGCAGAACAGGGAGCAGACTTCTTCTCTGTTGCTCCAGAGGGCAGAACAGAATCAATGAGTGGAAATGGCAGGGAAGCAGATTTCAGCAAAACATTAGGAAAAACTTCCTAATGTTAAGAGCTATTCAACAGTGGAACAGACTGTCTCAGGAGGTGATGGCTTCTCCTTTGCTGGGCAGATGGTCAGCCATCTGTCATGGATGCTGCAGTTGCATCCTGCATTGCAGATCCTGCATTGAGCAGGGGGTTGGACGAGGTGACCTCCAAGGTCCCTTCCAACACTATGATCCTATGATAAATAAATATTAAAGAGAACATTCTCCCTCAGCAACTGTATTTGTAGTGATAAGAACTGTTGCATATGATAACTATGAGAAGAGTACTTGGTTGTTTATAAAAAAGATTAGAAAAATAATTAAAGAGCCACTTCTTCTCAAGTGCAATACTTCAGAATTTATTCCATAAATCTCAGTGGCTAAGAGGAGATGAGACTAATAGTCCAATCCTACACATGTCTACTCAAAAGTAAGTACTATTGTTCTCAGTGGGGTTTACTCCCAGGTAATTGTGCCTAGGATTGCAGCCTTAGAACTTCCCTGCCATAGCTCTTCATTTATATAGCTATGTTTTTAGCTATTTAAATTGTTTTAAGTTTGGTATGTTTCATTTTTTTAGATTGTGTTTTATTATAATGTTGTATTATGTAATGGTTTTATAATGTTGTAGTTTGCATTTTTTGTGAACCACCCAGAGAGCCTTGGCTATTGGGTGATATAGAAATGAAATAAATAAATATATATGCGTACATACATACACCAGATATGAATGCTCATAAGCCCAGATCAATCAGAGACATTCACAATAGGTTCAGAAGCAATCGCAAATTGTGCATGCAGGTCCTGTACATGGGGGTCCATCCCTACCATGGGTCAGAATGGACACTGGTGATCTAGAATCAGCCAATGGTGAGCATAGTCCCCTAGAATCCCTCCTGGCTCTGAACCCCTAGCTAAACTAAGTGAGGAACGAAGACATACTCAACCACCACAAGCTAATACTTCCAGTAGGCAACACAGGTACGTATGGAAATAGGAGCACGGTATGCACCAGATATGGAGATGTTTCAAGCTCCACAACCCCCCTAAATGGAAGGACAATTAGAGATCTTGATGCAAGTGTGAACAGAGACATCACCAGCAACACACAGCCCCTTTTCTGTATTTTACTCAAGCACAGTGAATAAACTACGCACTGTCCCCCTAAGTACAAGCTAGCTTAAGACTCCCCCATTCCTCTCTTCCTTTGGCCAAGGAGAAATCATGTTGCACGTCTGAATAAAGAGCCTTGCCAGGGACCTGTTAAGTTACTAATCTCTTTGTGGAGTTAGTATTCCATAGTTGGCTTTCAACAGACAACACAAGCTCACCACAAGGAACCTGTCAGAATATAATGCTCGAATGTGGGCAACTTGGGGGAATGAGAAGGATGAAAGGGTCTTGTGTTGTCAAACCCCTTTAATTAAGGCTCGTTTTATTTTTGCGCAATGTAGTAACATGTACATATTAACAAAGGGCATATCGGGACATTTTCTACTTGGTCTCAACTTGTGCTATATAAGGGTTCAGTTTTTCTTTGACTCAAGCTATTATTGTAATGTTAACAAAGTTAAGTTGTCAGGCGCAAAAAACAAATAAGGAGAGAAACTGCTCTGAATTCCTTACTCTTATGTAATGGTTCTTTCCAGGCTTCCATGCAGATATGGCTGGTGAATGAAAAGAATCACACATACTTTGATCATGGCAAATCCTCTGGCTGTTCCAACATAATCCGGCAAGGAAGTGTATGATTTCATGCTTTGCCATTCTCAAGCTCATAAGAAGGCAGTATGGAATGTTTCAATTTGCTAAATATTAGTGGAGAACACATAGAGAATGCACATTCCTCAAACAGCCTGCATTTTCTAAATTATCTTAGATCATGTGCATGTGCTATGGAAGGAAACATGGGGGGCGGGGGCTGAGATTGGAGTACCAGTAGCCACTGGGAGCAGTAGTGAAAGATATAGAGAGAATACCAATGGAAAGGCAGGAGGAAGGGAAGATGTGGTGGGCAAGAGGAGGGCAGTTTGATGAATGGAGATCTAGAGCTTAATTTAAGGTCCTTCAAGAAGGGTGCAACCCTATGCATGTTTAGACAGAAAAAATAGGGTTGTGCACCGCTTCAACTTTCGAACCGAAGCGGGGTGATTTGGACCAAATTGGTCTGGATCTGGTCAGATGGATCTGAATTGGACTGATCCGGACTGATTCTGAAGCCCAGACAGCCTGTCTGGGAAATGTAACTATTTGTTTAAGATTAGGGAGGGGAAGGAGTTGGGAGGGGGGAACTGAGCCTTGACAGGTGACATCTCTAGCTGCCAATAGGGCTGAACTTTTAACCCAGTGGTCTCCAATCACAGTGGTGGAGGAGGGGTTGTCTTAACAGGAGATTCTGCTTTCGTTTTCCAGTATGTGTGAGAGAGTTGGTAGACGTGTAGGAGGAGAGTTCTTTATTGCTGAGTGTTCGTTGGATTGTGCTAGTGCAGCTTTACTTATATTTGTTCTTCTCAGTACCCAGCCCTTCATTTCTTAGTCTTCCCTTTCCCTTAAGTCTTTCTTCTAGATTCTTTTAAAAAAGATTTAAAAACTTTATTTATTTATTCCATTTCTATACCGCCCAATAGCTGAAGCTCTCTGCTTTCTCTCCTTGTTGTTAGGCTTCAGTTTGTTTCCTTGCTTTGCTTACTACTGCTTGTTCTTTGGCTCTTCCCCTTCTCAGTTACTAATCCTTCACCTTCTGTTTTTCAACCCTTCATCTATATTCTTATAAGAAACAAACAAACAAAATACAAAAAAGCCCTTTTCTGTTAGGCTTAAGATAGGTAGTGTTAGTGTTACTCCCCTACCCCCCCCCCCGCCCTTAGCTTGTGTAGGTAGTTCTTTCTTTCTATATCCGCTTTTCTTTTGGTCCTGTGTGTGTGTGTGTGTGTGTGCACGCACGTGCTGGGTGAGTGCAGCATGCACATTACTGTGCACAAGCAAAGTGTGTGTCCAAAGCTGTACACTAATACACAGTCCAATATATACGGTGGGGCAAAGCACTACACAGTACATACTATGAGGCATCTTAGGGACATCACCATCTGTGGGCATGGGCAAGGTGCTGGCGAGACCAGCAGCACGAGTAGCCAGGCTGGCTCATCCCCAGTCCAGGTAGTGCGTCCTGTTTTTGGGCAGGGGCAGCAGCAGCTGGAGCCCAGTCAGAGCAGTGCCTGGAGGTCACTGTTGGAGGAGGCAGGTCCTGGCAGCAGCAGCAGCAGTCACCCGGCAGGAGGAGCATCTCCTCCTCCTCCTGTAGTGGGAGAGGGGAGCCTTCTGATGGACATCATGTCAGAGGTGCCAGATGTCCCCAGTATGGCGGAGGGCCAGGAGGAGGCGATCGTCACAGGAGTGTGTGAGAGCAGCAGGCAGAGGCTCACTCTCCACCACCTGACATCTCCTCCATTGCTCCCCCTCTTCCTTCTGTGATGACCTCCAAAGCTGAAGGCAGGCAGTCTCAGTCTCCACAGAAGCGACAAAGCAGCATTGTGCTGTTGCTGCTCTCCTCCTCCTCCACCAGCTTCTGCCGCCATGCTGTGCTGCATGGTTCGCCCACTGCCTGCCTTGAACATGCCCCACTGAGTAGTGGCTGGCTGGTACTGCTGGTGGCTATGACTTAGCTCCCTGTAAGATGGTCTTTTTTTTTTTTTTTAAGAAACACTGGGAAACTTTTACCTGTGGCAAAAGCCACTGGACCTACCTGTGAAACTTTGCAGGGTCGTCAACTCCCTCCGAAGGGGCTACCACCATGTCACCAAAGTTCATGTCCTTATATTAAAAAAACAAACAAAGACCTACTCACTCTTGCTGATTTTCCAAGACACTTTGCCTGCCACTTGTTTTCCCTTGTGTACATCAAATTACCATAAGAAGAATATGATCAGGCTAGGCTATATGTATTTTTTAAAAAAATGTTTGCTTCATCTTACCCTTCCTATTACAAATAAGGAAAAGGGCTGCCAAATTGATCAGGGGGCTGAAACAACTCCTCTATAAGGAAAAGCTTCAATGTTTGGATGTTTGGGCTATTTAATTTAGAAAAAAGGCAAATGGGGGTATAAAATTATATGGAGTAGAGAAAGTGGAGCAGTGCAATAAATAAGCTCCCCTGAGTTCAGTGTGACTTACTCCCAAGTAATGTGTGTTGCAGCAAAAGAGAGTATTAACTTTTTTTCTTCCCTTAATGAGAAGAGAAGCTGAATAGTGGCAGATTCAGGATAGGCAAAAGGAAAGTACTAGGGGAGAGAGGTTATTTTGCACTTCAAAAAACCCTACACCAGAGATTATGGATCGTAACCTCCTAATTGTCACCTTAAACACCTTCTGATTGGGATCTCTAATCCCCTGTGTGGCTTGACAGGTGTTTTTTTTTAACCTTCTGTTTTCATTTTTCAGAAAAGGAAAAACTATGCATGGCTAACACAAAAGCCACTGGACCCAACTGTCTGAAATTTGGCTGGTTCAGTCACTTCCATAGGGGCTGTCATGTCCCCAAATCCCACATACTTACGTAGAAGCACAAAAAAATTATAGCTCTTTGGTTTGACAGCTTTTCTTGAAAAAAGCAAATTCTACCTGTGGCTCCCACAAAAACTACTGGACCTATCTGTCTGAAACATGGTTCACTCTCCCCCATAGGGCCTGCCAGGTCTCCAAATTTCATGTATTTATCATAATAACTAAATGGCCATTTCTGTTTTCCAAAGCCAGTCAATGGGAAAATGAAAAATCTGAATAACACGGATTTCTGAATCGGGTCGGATGGGTCTGAATCAGTCCAAGGCACATCATGGCCTAATATGAAGCCCTGAATCGGCCTCTGAATTGGGATTGGGTGTGTGTGTGTGTGTGTCTGTGCACAGCCCTAGAAAAACGTTGTACAACTCAGGGCTGTTGTAAGACTTTTTTCTGTCTAAACGTGCATAGGATTGCACTGTCTGAGAAGCAAACACAGTCCCTATTTCACTTACAGTGGGGGAAAACGTATTTCATCTTGGTCCAGTAAAGACATGCATGAGAAAAGGTAATAGAGGGTCCTTTGCCTTTTGTGGCAACTAGGGATGGCGGAGAATTTCTCCCCGAATCTTCAGGAGGCCGAGCGCCGAGGCATTCGGCCCCCCGAAAGTGTTGGTGAAATTCTCCGCCGGCCCCCCGCCCCCCCCCCCGGGATGGGACTTACCTTCAGCGAATGTCCCTCTTGGCGGCAGGTCCTGGCGGCGTTTCGGCGGCGTTTCGTGGGGGGTGGGGGCGGCGGCCGGTCTCCTGACTGGCTGCCGCCGCCACCATTACAAAATAAAAAAGTAAGTAAGTAAAAAAAAAAAAAACCCGTGATAGGCTACGTGACGATTTACGTAGCCTATCACGGCTAGATTTCCAAAGTCAGCCGTGATGGGCTATGTAAATCGTCACGTAGCCTATCACGGCTGACTTTGGGGGGGAAAAAAAAGTGCATACGCAAATGGCGGCGGCCCATGGGCGCCGCCATTTGCGTTCCTTATTTTGGCACGTCTAGTCTACGTAAAGATTTACGTAGACTACAGCGAAAATAAGGGCAGGCTGCGAAAGAAAAAGTAAAACAAAACAAAAAAAACCCCGTGATAGGCTACGTAACGATTAACGTAGCCTATCACGGCTAGATTTCCAAAGTCAGCCATGATAGGCTACGTTAATCGTCACGTAGCCTATCACGGGTGACTTTGGGGGAAAAAAAAAGTGCGTACGCAAATGGCGGTGGCCCATGGGCGCCGCCATTTGCGTTCCTTATTTTGGCACGTCTAGTCTACGTAAAGATTTACGTAGACTACAGCAAAAATAAGGGCACGCTATTTGCGTTGCCCTTATTTTCGCCGTAGTCTACGTAAATCTTTACGTAGACTAGACGTGCCAAAATAAGGAACGCAAATGGTGACGCCCATGGGCCGCCGCCATTTGCGTACACTTTTTTTTCCCCCCAAAGTCACCCGTGATAGGCTACGTGACGATTAACATAGCCTATCATGGCTGACTTTGGAAATCTAGCCGTGATAGGCTACGTTAATCGTTACGTAGCCTATCACGGGGTTTTTTTTGTTTTTGTTTTTTTTACTTTTTCTTTCGCGGCCGGGGAGATGGGGCACTTCTCCCCGGCCTGAATTTTGGCCGGGCGAGGCGGGGCGCCTCCCCCCCCCGGCCTGAATTTCGGGGGGAGAAGCGAAGTGCCTCCCCCCACCGCAAATCACCCCTGCGAAAAGGTAAGTGACTTTCGTACATACTGGCAACACATTTTGAAAACTAGCAGCCTGAAGCTAAACTCCAGCCTGGTCCATAACTGTTTATATATAAAGCAGCTGCTAGGAACGTTGTAAAAAGCCAAACATTACTGGATGTTTTCTGAGAAAACAAAGCAGAAACTACTGACTGGAGGACATGTCTGCTTGCACGCCTAGATCATTTGCCTTAAGATCCTCAATGTAGTTAAAAGTTATATCTTCCATCACTGACAAATACCATTCAGTACTTATTTCCAACAGACCATCCAAAGTTTAAGACTTTTGTCACTTGGCTAAAGGTTTCGCACACTTGCCTTTTCAATTACTTGACAAAAGCTGCCATTCTGATTGTGGTGCGGATAGTGCACAAGGGAAAACATCTGCCAGGATGGCTGTTCCAAGAAGAGATGAGTCCAATCCTGTCAAGATGCATAAAAGTAAAGACCCTCGTATGAAAGGCCATTAGCATCTATTTTTATTATGAAAGTTAAGATTACTAATGTGAGGGGTTTGTTGCTGTTTGTACTTAGAAAAGGTGGCATCAGTTAGACAATTGCAGATAGCACTAGTTAGATGTTTAAAAAATTGCATTTTGGTCCAGTCAAGAACTCACCGTTCTGATGCAGACCACTCCTGGCTTTGGATAAGCCATTATTTTGCATTTTTCATCTCGCATTCTAATAATGAGCATAATATTTTCCATTTCTGTTTTAATAGCAAATGTGTTAGGGTAGGGACCATAACAAAGGGCAACCTTTGTTGTCTTCACCCGCTGATTCCTCTGAGTCACAAGCTAGCCATGCTTGGGTAGAGGGAATGGACTATATCCAGAAGCAAGCCAAACGCCCACCGGAAGCAAGAAGTTTTATTTCATTCACCCAGGTCAAACAGAGGAATTCTGAGTTGCACCGCATCAGGGCTGGCCTGAGGGGTTGGCATTGTTGTGCATTTGCCCCAGCCAGAAGCCCACTGCTAAACACCAGCGTCTCCTGACCTACTCCTCCTTCTCCTTGCTGTTGCTGCCTGCTCACCTGCACCCTCCAAGCAAATGAGGACTGACTGGAGCTGAGAAAAGAGGGGACTCCACTTGCCTTGCCCTTTCCCTCTGGGTAGTGGTGCAAACTGCAGCCCAGAGGAACAGGGCTTGTGAATGAGCATGAACAAAAGTGATGTAGAGTTGGGGCTATTCTGAAGGCATCATGCCTGAGCACACTCACCCGCCCCCCCAACCTGGAATCCACATTGCACTGAATCCTGTCAGAAAATCCTTAGGGCTGGAGACAGATGATCTGGGGGGGGGGTTCCCCAAAATGTTAAAGTTGGCATGACTATCATTAAAAACAAACAAACAAATAACACCTGTCATCTGTCTCCAGCCTAGTTATGTTTTCAGGACAGATTTATTTATTTATTTATTTAATTTCTTAATCGCCCATCTGGCCAGTCACCCGGACACTCTGGGCGATGTACATCAATACAAACAGTTTTAAAACAATAAAATCTTACATTAAAACATCATATTTCTAAAAATCCCTAATCCACCCCAAAAGCCTGCCTGAACAACCACATTTTTAATGTGTGGTGGAAGCTCATTAAAAAGGGGGCTTGGCGGAGTTCCCTAGGGAGGGAGTTCCACAGAGTGGGGGCCACCACAGAGAAGGCCCTCTCCCCAGTCATCACCAGCCTAGCTGTCCTGGCTGGTGGAACAGAGCGAAGGCCATCTGAGGCTGATCTTGTTGAGCGGCCTGTCTTCTTTAAAAGGGTTCTAGAGAAGTTTGTGGAGAAGACTATCAATAGCAACTGGTAACAATGGCTATCTACTACCTCTAGAATCAGAGGCAGCATGGCTCTGTATATCAGTTGCTAGGGAGCATGAGCAGCAAGGTGCTATTACACACCTGTCTTGCTTGTGGGCTTCCCGTAGGCATCTGATTGGCCACTGTGGGAACAGGATGTTGGAGTACATACACCTCTGGTCTGATTCAGCATGACTCTTCTTCCATTCTTAGATGAGCCAGCTGTTAAACAGAAGACTGACTCTGCGCTAAGCTACACACTGTGTCAAATACACGTCAGGTGTTTTATACCTACATGTATCATCCTGTTTGGTCAATGTTCAAATATGACCATCAATGAAAACATTTAAGGGTGCTTTCCACCACCTTAAACAAACTACAGCAGGTGTTATTTACATATTGCTCCATAGATGTACTGTGCTATGGCCCTCTTTCCGATAGTTGTATCCAGTCAGGAGAAAACAATACATGTGGACCAGCAGGAATGACACATGGAGAAGTTTCATTAAAGCTTTTATCAGTTTGTTGCCCTTAGAGACACATATTTCCCCACAAAATCAAAGTGCTGCAGCACCTTAGAGACTACCTGGTTTACTGTGGCATGAGGTTTCATAAACAACAGGTATCATCATCTGCTGCTGCAACAGATGGAGATGATGGTCAATGGACCGGATGGAGGTAATTTGTGTTAGAACAGAGGAGCCCTTAGGGACCACATTCAAGTGATGGGCGGGGTGAAGGCAAAAGAGCCAAGGGCCAAAATATCAGCATATTGTAGCTAGGGATGGCAGAGAATTCCACCACGGATCACAGTGAGGCCGAATGCCAGTGCATTCGGCCCCCCGAACTCCGTGGCAGAATGGTCTGCCACCCCCCCGCCTTCGCGCGGATCCCCCCCGGGACGAGACTCACCTAGGGCGGATCGTCCGGGCGGCGGCGGCTCTGGCGGCGGCTTCAGCGGCGGCTGGTCTTCTGACCGGCCACCGCCGCTGCCATTTCCACTCTGGTAAAAAAAAAGAAAAAGAAAAAGAAAGACGTGATAGGCTACGTAAAGATTTACGTAGACTATCATGACTAGGTTTTTTTAAAAAAAACACGTCCTGATAGGCTATGTAAATCTTTACGTAGCCTATCATGGCTGGCTGGGTTAAAAAAAACACACACCGCGTATGCAAATGGCGGCGGCTACGGCAAATGGCGGCAAATGGCGGCAAATAGCCCACTACGCTATTTGCGTTCCCCTTGATTTTCGCCATCATAGTCTACGTAAATATTTACGTAGATTACAAGGGCAAAAATAAGGAACGCAAATGGCGGCGGCCATAGCCGCCGCCATTTGCGTACATGGTTTTTTTTTTTTACCCAGAGCCCTCCGCAGCTGGAAATCCAGCTGCGGACGGCTCTGACCTGGCCGGGCCTGGCCGGCTGCTCCGCGGAGCTGCCGCGGAGCACAGCTGGCCTCGGAGAATTCCGGGGGGGAGGAATGGAGCGCCTCCCCCCCCAGCGAGGATTCCGGGGGGAGGGACAGAACGCCCCCCCCATCAACATAATCTGCGAACAGGTAAGTGACTTTCGTACATCCCTAATTGTAGCTTAAAGCTCCTCCTACTAGCAACAAATCCTTAGGAGAAGCATTTCAATCTTTTAAAATGGAGAAAAAACTGTACAAAAGCCAGGACACCACCAACTGTCTGGTGGATGAGGGGAAAGGGATGAGGTCATCCGGGCAACCCCAGAGGGCTGGACTGGGACCACAGGCAGGGCAGCTTTGGACCCTGGGCCTGCAGTTCTACACCCCTGTGTGAGAGGGATTTTAACATGGATCTATAGGTAATCACAAGATGGGTTTCATCGTTCCTAATGTTTGTATCA
Organism: Heloderma suspectum; assembly: GCF_057233095.1. NCBI lineage: Eukaryota > Metazoa > Chordata > Lepidosauria > Squamata > Helodermatidae > Heloderma > Heloderma suspectum. Next base: position 51,357,572 of record NC_139460.1, on the reverse strand, counting down.
TAGAGCTTGCCTGGGCTGAATCTACATGTAACAGTTTTACCATTACCATACTGCAGTGATAACTATGGGTTATCATTGGTGCCATGTGTACCAATAGTTATCATTGCAGTACGATAGCAGTAAAACTGCTATGTGCAGATTCAGCCCGAGATGATAGATTGTTATGTCCGAGGCATGAAGTGAATATTGTGAACAGACTTTGTGGCTCTGTAATAAGGTTAACAAGTTGCTTATGTGGATGTTCTCGGGAAAACCTTTCTAGCATGAAAAAACTATCCTATTTATCTGTAGTATTGAATTCTAGTTTACACAGTCATAGGAAGTGATGAAAACATTTCAGTTTTCTTTGGTAGGTTTCAGATGACCCTCACATTACATTCTTGTTCAGTATTTCGTATTCATAAATAGTTTAATGTTCACCAAATTCTCTTCACAGAAAAATCTGACTTGAATTAATCTCATGATTATCTTCTTTGTGAGTAAGATACTGCCTTAAAGGAAATTACAAAAGAATTTGCTTTTTTCTTAAAATGGCTGTAAGCTTGATTACTGGAAAACATTTTATTGAAACCATATTGATGAGCTCCAGATTGAATAAAAGGGGCAACATCCTGCATGGTAGAAATAATTCAACCATTTAAAATTATCTAGTTACTTACCGTATTAACAGTCTCATCAAGCTTCAGATGCAAGATATTACTCATCCATTCAAAAGGGGAGGGGTGCTTCCTCCAAACTCCCACTTGCCATACGCTGGAAATAGTTGTATCTACAGATTAATTTGTTTTGTACTTAACTAATAGCTGTAAGTAAGGGATGCTTTGAATAGAGGGCATCTCTCTGCGCAAAACTTTATTCTGCATGCCCCCTTGAAACACTGTTCATAACTTCCCACTCTTCCCTTTCTCCCATTATGTCTCCTCCCTCAAATCTGTTCTTCCTGCTTGCATCTAGAGAATAGAAAACCACAAGCCATAGTACATAGTAGCATGCAGCATTCCATGGATGAGTGTGTGCAGCCCTGGGCAGCTGACAATCAAAGCATGGAGGAATTAATTCATGAAGGTGGATGCAGGATTGCTGACTCCATCCCTGTGCAGAGGTTGTATTGTACCTGCATAGACTCTGTGCGGAAAAGTCCATTATCCCATGGAGATCAGGGCATGGGGTCTGCTGCCATGATCCTTCTCTTCCCTCCACAGGGTGATTAACTTTTGATCGTCATCTGCACAGGGGTAGAGATTGGAGATCCTGATATTATTTAAGAAATGGTGCCAATGTAGCTTTCCATCCAATGCAAATAGCAGGAGCAGAGGGCCTTGATCTGGGTCAGAACTGCTGCAGGAACAAAGGGTTAAAGCCCCCCTTCCCTATTAGGGTCCCAATCTGGATTAGAGTCCCTCATTCCTGTTATATATGAATGGTGAAGAGTGGTGGGGAAAGTGGGTGGGGAATGCTTGAGTGTAGCAGCCATATCAGGGGTCAGACTAAGTAGCCTCATGCAGTCTCATGCTTCATGTTCTTGCTGAGCTCTTTCTCCCTTGAATATATTGTTGTAAGCTGACGAGACACAGGAATTCCTTATCTTGTCAAAGGTCATACAATTGTATATCTTGTTCTCTGCTGTTCTCTTCTGTTCTCTCCTTATCATGGCTACCCTATAACCCAGTTCTTGTATTATAAACAATAGTGCTAAGAGAAAAAATGTTGAGGATTGCAACCCCATGCGGGAGGGAGAGGAGGAGCCATTTCATATGTGTCACAATGTCTATAAAACCAATGTGCTAATGTAAATCAGGGCTTCTGGCTCTTTGGAAACGATTCCAGCCTTAAGCCCGCGCGTTAAATAAAGAATCTCTTTTTCCTTCACTCCGTGGTCTCTCTGACTCTGGGTTCTGCAACATAAATGGTGCCGTGACTCGGATGTGGCAGGCTCTGAGCCAGACAGGTGGCAGTTGCCTGCTCTTGATCGCCGCACCAGGAGGACGAGCTCGGTGCATGCCTCCCTTTCTTGGCGCCACCGACCTTTTTGTCGAGTGAATGGGAGAAAGCCTGCACCGGGATCGCCCAAACGGCAGCGAGCAGCAAGAGAACCTTGGGAAGCGGAGGAAGGAACTTGAGCCCTGCCTGTATCGCAGCTGCAATTGAGTTGAAACCCACATTGGAAGCCTTCAGGAGAAAGGCAAGTATATGGGAAAAAGAGGGCCCCGCCTTTAGGGAGAAAGGCCACTGGGCAGAAAAAAAGAGGGCCCCGCCTTATGAAGAAGGTCAGTGTTGGTGGTATACGTATACAAAAGAACCTACTCCTTGCGGGTAGAAGGGGGGCCTGATCACACCCCCGAGTGGGCGCCAGTACCTAGCACGCCAGTACTCAGTAGGAAGCTGAGGAAGCTGGGGAAGCCGTTTTCCGCTCTAATAAAAAGTGGGAAAAGTGGGTGGCAGGGACATATGGATGTAGTGGAGAGATTGATGATTGTGTGAGTGGCTACTGCGGTTTCTGACGCATACCGTTGACCGTCCGGGTGCCCAGGCCAGTAGCAAAGTGCGTGATGTGAAAAATCCTCTTGTGTCGGCCAGTGAGACCCCTTACTCACTGACCAATTCCCATTCCCTAATTGTGTCTGTCTTCAATTTAGGAGGGAGGCTATGGGTGGTGGGGGAAGCAAACCTTGCACCCCCTTGAGATGTATGTCAAACAAAGAAGGAAAAAGGTTTTTTTAAAAAAGATTCAGAATAGAAAGAGAAAACAGCAAAAAGCTCAAGGTCGAGCTGAGAGGAAAAAAAACAAGATCTGAGGCTGTTAATTAAAAAAATGTTGCAGGACAGTCTGGCTTTTAACAAAGCGTGGGAGCGTGAGAGTGTAAGGCCGAAGACGTAGCTGTTAGCCTAGCGCGCCGAGAGAGGGGGGGCAGGAAAATTGCCCACAACGTTCTGAGTTGTGCAACATCATCACCTCGCCTAATTGAGATGAAATCCCTAAGAAATGGAAACAAAATGAAGACCCAGAAGATGAAGGCAAAATAGAAAATAAAGGTGAAGAATCAGCCCCCAGAGCACAGGCTAGACCCCTCTTCGAATGAAAAGTGTGCCATAAGACTGTCCCAAAGCAGAATGAAGCAGAAAGACCATGTTGAAGATCTCTGTCAAGGTAACCGTGTTTAGCTTTGAACTGTGTTAAAATTGCATAGAGCCTGTAGCTACTGACCATCAGCTATATGATTTCTGAAGAGCGTAACCATTAAGCTTTTGCCGTGGGATTCCCTGCAATGAAGAAATCTCACTGATTTGAGTGTCCAGTGTTACACTGCCTAAGTGTGTGTGCTAAAGAGACCGATAAACCAGACAGCATGTTCCTGGCCAAGCCAAAATCACGCTACTGCCATGCTCCTGGAAGCTGCAATAAACTGTGTAAGCTGGGAGACCCAACCTGATTGAGAAGAAAAGAAGATATTGGAGCAACTGTCTTAAAAAACAATGAGATCTGTGTAGCTGGCTGGCTGACGCTGTCAGTGATGTTACAACTTTAAATTAAGACTGTTTTCCTGTTTGAGACCCCAGCGAAGAAAGCTAACCCGAGTTATTTGTTGCCCGTGCCAAAGCAAGAATTTGGTGGCCCTGTACCTCATCGTGTCCTGTTTTGAGCTTGGGATTTACAAATACAAACAAACTGAGAAGCTTGCCTTTGAAGTCCTGCAAATCACCCCACCGTCTCCCCGAAGATTAATGGCTGCCTGAAAAATGCAAGTATAAAGCGATGCCCATCACCCCCCAGCGTCCTGAGTTTCGGCACTCAGTGTTTCAGTGCTTTCGTGTACCAGGTTAGAAGAGAAAAAAAAAGAGTAAGTTTTTAAAATGTCTGTGAGAACCTGACAGAAGTAAAATAAAATTTACAGAGGAGTTGCCCAAGTTAAAGCATCATGGCTAGAGAGCTGAGCTGTGCCGCTCTGTTTAGACAGAGGCCTTGCTAAAAAGTTAAAGGCCCTTGTCTGTCAGAAGGGGTGTAGGGCCACACTTTCCCTTTTTAAACTCATGCAAAAGTAGAGAGCCTTTGCTGGAAACATCGCATCTTCATTGCCCAGAGCCTTCACTGTTTGCCTCCATCATCATCTAGGCTTTTTAGAGACACTCTGCACATGAACTAAAATTTTAAATTGTCACAAACTTGCCATGGACAGTGCTATGAAGCTTTTGATAAACTTGAACTCTCATCGCTGTGGACCGTGTGTCTATGTTTGTAGTCAGCTCAGTGTACAGCAGGCTGAGTTTGATCTGTGACTTTTAGATTTCCTTCTGCCAGAACTCATGCAGCATAGAGTTGCCGATGCAAAAATGGTGACCTAGAACTCTGCGTGTGTGGGTATGCCCGTCCCTTGATTTTAATGAGCCCTGAGCTTTCAGCCAGAAGACCAGTATGATTGCTGGATCTGCTCCATCATGCCTTACCATGAAAGAAGTGTTTTCCATTCATTGTGTTAAATTGCAGAAAAAGTTTGTTGTGTATATTTTATGATTTCTTAAATATCATAAAATATATGTGATATTTGCAGATTAGTGTTAGTTGCAACTCCAAATGATACTAAGTGTGGTTCCCAATGGATAACGAAGAGAAAAGACAAAAGCAAGTAGAAAAGAAAGAATAGAGAAAGTAGAAGACAGATAGAGAAGAGAGAAAAAGAAAAGGCAAAAGGCAAAGAAAAAACATTTGTAAAAAAAGAAGCGTGGCCATAGTTGCCCCCAGGATAAATTAAAAGCAGCTGATTGTGCCTGGAGCTTATTACCTGGGGTAAAGTAGCCACAATAATGTAATAGTTCTTTAAGATAAAGAAAATCTAACTAGAAGGAGAAGAAGAGCCTATCCCAAATGTGTGTCAGTGGGACTAGTGTAAGGCAGAAAAGTTTAAGTAAGTTTAACTTGAAAAAGACAAATAAAGAGACAAGGCTGGTGCATGGAGCAGAAAGTTTTATATAAAAAGTTTGAAACATGATCTGCAATACAGGCAGATCAGCAAAGAAAAAGAAAGCAAAAAAAAAGAGAAAAAATTTGTCTTCCCATACTAATAAATAAAAAGTGTTATCAAGCACTTTGGGAAGCGAAGTTGTTTACAGGAAGCTGTGCCTGAGAACCAAACACTTCTAGCCTATGCTGAAAATGCTTGCTAGTGTTATGGGTAACATGTATAGTATAAAAACCCATTTAGTGCAATAGCTCGTGGTTCAGAGAAGCTGTCTGATCCAAAAATTAAGTACGCCTGTGTGCTGTAAGTTACCCAATAAAGTCTCCTTGTAAGTAACCCCCCCCTGCTGGAATCCCAAAACACAAGTGGGGCTAGAGTGCCTCACCCAGTATCAAACCCTGCTGTTAAAAGCCATGAAAGCAGGTATGAAGAAGTCAGTTAATATGACCAAAGTGTCTAAAGTGCTGCAAGGTGCCACCAAGGCCCCAGAGCGTACTTGGAGCGTCTTTCAAATGCCTATCGCCAGTACACCCCCCTTGACCCAGAGGCCCAAGAAGACGTAAACGAAAAAAAAAAAAAGAAGAAGACCCGGCAGAGGCAGAAGATTCTTAAAAAAAGAACCAGTGTGCCCAGTGTGGACAAGATGGACATTAGTGGCATGAATGCCCAAATAAAATAAATCAAATACACAAAGGAAAAAAAACCAAAGAGGCCAGAATGGGCGAAGAGGGAGACAGCTTGAGAAGGGCCGTGACATTGACTGTGAGGGGCCGTGACATTGACTTCATAATTGACACTGGAGCAGCATCAAAAGCAAGCAAACGTTAGCCTTAAACAAGAAGTCCAAACACTGAGCAAAGTTCTTCAAGCCCAGCGCCGCTTTGTCTTAAAAAAATAAGCCATTCCCATCACAGAAGCTCATCCTTTCCAACCAAGAGTTAAAGTATGAGTTAAAGAGGAAAAAATAACCCTTTGACTCCCAGATGGAAAGAACTCAGAACTGTCATACTTTCCACCCCCGCAGCTATGAAAGCAGCTAGAGTTAAACCCTGGATACATTGGACACGAGTCAAGAGAGCGAGAGGGGGAGAGTAGACTGTAAACAGAAATCCTGAAAATCCTTTAAAAATCATTCTGAAAAAGCAGTAAGAAGACTCAGGCTAGACCTTACTGTGGACACACCAGGAAACTGTCCCCCTGCGTACGGTCAGACCTGCAACTGGAGAATTAAAGAAGGGGACTAGACCCTACTGCAGCTTGCCAGGTGAATAGCTGCCCAGCGTACGGTCAGATCCCAAAGAAGATCAAACATGCGTGTTGTAGTGTTAGTAGTGTTGCATTGTGTTTCCTTAATAAGGTGCAAAAAGGGGGGTCTGCCCCTAGAAAAAGAAGTTTGTCCCAGTGATTTGCTGATAATTACTGGCTTCACCTGGCTAACATCATAAAAATAAAACATTTTTGTTTGCCAAGAGGTATACCTGCAAACAGGCTTATTAGCTCTTGCCTAATAACTGTCTGTAGACATCCTGGGAAAATTCAAAAAGATACCATGTTAAGAGTTTATGGTGTAAGTTTAACTTATTCCCAAAATGCTAATTGGGGCGTGGTTGCAAAGATCCTACCCCCTACAGAGTTCACTCTACGCACCCCCATCATTGCTGAAACAAATGCTACGTGTGCACGAATGCTTAATTGTCAAAAATTTTCCAGAAAATATAAAGCTATCCCTGGCCCCCTTCCACTGAAATAAAATTCAAAACATATCTTTTAATGATGCCCACATACTTTTGCCTCATGGATGGTTTTAGACATGTAATTCCCGCACTTGGTCATTGATTCCTGCCAACTTGTCTGATAACCACCCATGTTGCCTCAGCCGCCAATTGAACTGGTGCCAATTCTTCCCCTGTAGCCTGAAAAAATCCGTCAACGGCAGCCTCGAGCACTCCAACTAACTAAAAATTGTAATAGTCATGTGCAGTTATATTCTGACTCAGAAAAATTGGCCTTAGCAATGTCACTGGTTAAGGTTCCAGGTTTAGCCTTGGCTAATGGTCTAAAGAACAACTGGTTAGCTTGCAGCTTAGCCAAAAGCATAAATGCCACCTCACAAGCATTGTCATTGTTAAATAAAGAGTTGCGTGATCTAAGAGGTGCAGTTCTAGAAAATAGAGCTGGTATAGATTACCTCTTCCTTCTTCATCATTTAAGTTGTGAGACACACCAAAAGCTCTGTTGTTTTAACTTAACTGATAATGGCAATGCTGTAGATGAACAGATCAACAAGCTGCACAATATAGTAGCTAACGAAACAATAAGACAAAACAATTAGCTCAATTAGTTAACCCCTTGGCTTCCAGATCTTAGCTGGCTTAAAAGCATTGTTCATCCTAATTCTACCAGTATTGTTCATAAAAGTTCTGTTATGTCTCTGCGTTCCTTGTCTTATGCGCTGTTTAACCAATCTGTTTTATGTCTCAGCTAGTAAAACTGCTGCCCTCTATGCTCTAATAGCCCAACAAGAGGCTAAGTAATATGTATGTCACAAAAAGCTTTGTATAGTTATCAGAAATGCTATAATTGTAATGAAATTATGCATTTAAGGGGGGAATGTAGCAGCCATATCAGGGGTCAGACTAAGTAGCCTCATGCAGTCTCATGCTTCATGTTCTTGCTGAGCTCTTTCTCCCTTGAATATATTGTTGTAAGCTGACGAGACACAGGAATTCCTTATCTTGTCAAAGGTCATACAATTGTATATCTTGTTCTCTGCTGTTCTCTTCTGTTCTCTCCTTATCATGGCTACCCTATAACCCAGTTCTTGTATTATAAACAATAGTGCTAAGAGAAAAAATGTTGAGGATTGCAACCCCATGCGGGAGGGAGAGGAGGAGCCATTTCATATGTGTCACAATGTCTATAAAACCAATGTGCTAATGTAAATCAGGGCTTCTGGCTCTTTGGAAACGATTCCAGCCTTAAGCCCGCGCGTTAAATAAAGAATCTCTTTTTCCTTCACTCCGTGGTCTCTCTGACTCTGGGTTCTGCAACATGAGAACAAAGAGAAGTGAAGAGGCACTGAAAGTAGAGAAAACGAGGATGGCAGAATAGAGCAAGCCACAATTAAATCCCGTGGTAAGTATGTGAAAAAAGGCAGAGTCAACAGAAAATGGGGGGGGGGGCTATATCTATTCGTACACTTACGCAGACGAACTCCCAGCATTCCCAAGCTAGTAGGACTTTTTTCTGTCCAAACACGCATAAGATTGCTCTCCAAATAGCAATGTACTAAATTATTGTGCTGGGGAAGCAAACAGAGGAGTATGGCACCCTGTTTCAGCTAACAGCTTCTAGAGCAGATATTATCTCGGTTTCAGCCCTGCCATTATCACCTCTAAGACAACAGATGGTGTTAAGCAGGTTGAGGTTACCATGCAACCAAAGGCATGCTTGCAAAACTTCTCCAAAGGAAGCTATCCCTTCCTGGGGAAATTCCCTTTTTTCCCTCCCAGACTGACAACAATAGTGAGACCAGAGCTTGAACAAACTGGCAGCTGCAACAGGACTATGCCTGGGAGCACAGGATCTGGTTTCTGTTCTCTCAGTGAGCAAAGCAAAATGGTCAAGAACAGGTACAAGCAATTAGTCCTTGGTTCCAGGATCTAGAGTGCCTTTAAACCAAACAGTTGGAACTGCGTAATTTCAATGTTTCACCATATTAGGAACATGTATAGTTATAAAATCAGTTGCTAGGTTTGTGAGAAACAGCACTTCACTGGAGAGGACAATGCTTTGGCCAAGATCCCACTTCTGGCAATCTTCTAGAGAACATGTTGCATATGTACCTGTTCTTTCTAGCTAGAGTGAAACTGAAACCTGAAATTTACAATGCCAAAGATAAGAAAATTGTTCTTGTTTTTTGGGAAGTCCTGGACTGTGTCTGCAGTAAGGCACTTTACTTGGTGGTCCACCTTGCCAAAACTTTGCCATTTTTCTCTGTGTTACCAACTAACAGTCAGGGCAGGGGTGCTAAAATATTGGTTATATTGGCAACATTATGTTTTTGTCATATGAGCTATTTGCTCATGATGTAGAACTATTGACTCACACGCTGATTATGAGCAGTGGTGGGTTGATATGAATTCATCTCGGACACGAGTTCCCCTTTAATTCAAGATCTCATTCTGAGGATATGAGTTTTTGTGCATGTGCTTTATCAAATTGCATAATGGGAACTGTAGTCTGGAATCACATAATGTGTCATAACGTCATGCGTCACCACCTTATGTACCGCTTCCTGTTGGTTGTTTCCACGTTGCCTTTCTACGTAATGTTTACTTGCCATCACTGATTGGTACATGGGGGAGAGAATGATGGATCGGTATATGGAGGTATACACAACCATTTTTTCAAGCATGACTGGTTTGTGGAAACAGTTCAAATGTCAACCTTGCCCTAAAGGGTTAAAGTGACATCATCACGTTTCCTCTGAAAGAAAAGTGTTAAACCAACCAATTCAACACATGTGCAGAAATGCTACAGTTTAGATGATTGCTCAGGCTCCGAATCTCACAGTCTGTTCCAAAATAAATAACTCATTCCTAAAGCAAGCTCACCACAAAGGTGAGTATTCGGAACCTATGAGTTTCAACCAACGAGCCAACTAATTATGAAATTGTGCAGCAGCATCACTAATTATTAGTATTGCACTAGACAGACATATCCTCATGCTGACATTACCTTATGACAGGGGTAAGCAACCTTGTGTCCTCCAGATGTTTTGTACTATAACTCCCAGAATAATTGATCATTACCCATGCTGGCTGAGGCTTATGGGAGTTGTAGTCCAAAACACCTGGAGGGCACCAAATTGGCCACCCTTGCCATGATAGGCTACGTAAAATTGGCCACCTTGCTATTTGCGTTGCCCTTATTTTCGCCGTAGTCTACGTAAACATTTACGTAGACTACAGCGACTAAAAAAGGAACGCGAATGGCGGCTCCCTATGGGGGCCGCCATTAGCGTACACACTTTTTTTTTTTTAAGTCACCCGTGATAGGCTACGTGACGATTGACATAGCCTATCACGGCTGACTTTGCAGATCTAGCCGTGATAGGCTACGTGAATCGTCACGTAGCCTATCAGGGGGCCTGTTTTTTTTTTTTTAAACTTTCGCGTTTGCGGCTGGGCGAGGCGGGAAGCCTCCTCCCCGGCCTGAATTTTGGCCGGGGTGAGGCGGGAAGCCTCCCCCCCGGCCTGAACTTCGTGGGGGGACCAGCGAAGCGCCTCCCCCCCCCACGAACGTCCTTCGACGACAGGTAAGGGACTTTCGTCCACCCCTAGCCCCCTGGCCCCTGGTAAGGCTGCCAAGAAATGGCATTTTCAATTCCATGTCATGTGTTCATTGTCTAAAGGAGCCCATCCTAATTACATCATGGAAACTAAAGCAGAAAGCCCGGCAAGGCTCCAGGATTTTTCCATAATGTAGAGAAGCCCCTAGATGTTTCATGAAACAGAGAGGTGCAGAGAGCCAGAGTGCCAGAGCATGCATGGCTTGAGTACCATTGAATATAAGCTTGAACAACCAGGCAATGACTCAGTTTCATAAACAATTCAGAGGGACTAGAGGTGACAATGCTACCTATGGAAGATGCACTGCCTGGACTTGGAAGCTCATGCCATTTGCGTCCCTGCTCTTTGCTGTGATAGGCTACGTAAATATTTACGTTCTTTAGAATCCAGCCTCACTGGAATCCGTGGCGGAATTCTCTGACATCCCTACCACTGCCTTACTCTCAGCTGCACTGTTTTTGGATCCCAGCTGAAGGCTGTATATCTTACAAGGTTGTATAATCTTAGACGGGAGAGTGGATCCTCACAGAATCGGGGCTTCTCCGCGATGTTTTTTTTTCCAAATTGAAGCATGATCTTTGAAGCTTTGAAGTTGTGAAGCTTCACAACTTCGAAGCTTTGAAGATCATGCCTCAATTAGAAAAAAAAACATTGCGGAGAAGCCCTGATTCTGCGAGGATAACGCCTTAATTTAAAAAAACAAACATCCAGAGCAGGGGATAGGAGGGGGTAAAACTTAATCTCATTTGAAGGGATACAACAACCCCCTGCTCAGTTCAGGAAGCCTGATTCCCAGGTGGTCTCCCATCCAAGCACTTACCAGGACTGACCCCGCTTAGCTTCCAAGATCAGACAAGCGCACGCACATCCAGCCTTTTGCTTGTTGCTGAGGAAACGGGGGCTGCTGAGGAAGCTATGCGATGGGTAGCCAGAAGAAGACATGGGGCCATCGAGAGCTGTGATTGGACAGGAGGGAAATACAAACACCGCCGCATATGGCCAGGCGGGGGACAAGACTACAACTGGATATGGCAGCGAAGGCGGAAAATCAGAGCACGTTAAGGGGAAATACCGGGATATTAGGGTATTGAAAGCGGGAGCATGGAAGTGGGAAATTCCGGTTCCAATTCGAGGCAGCTACTGCATATAGGGATGTCAGAGAATTCCGCCACGAATCTTGGGGCCCCCTGAAATCGGTGGTGGGATGGTCTGCCCCCCCGCCCCCCCCCGGGACGGGACTTACCTTGGGCGGATCTTCCTGGCGGCGGCGGCGGCTCCGGCTGTTCGGCAGCGGTTTGGCAGCGGCGGCTGCGGCGGCTGGTCTTCCGACTGGCTGCCGCCGCCGCCATTTCCAGTTAAAAAAACAAAAAAACGTGATAGGCTACGTAAAGATTTACGTAGCCTATTACGGCTAGATTTTTAAAAAACACCGTGATAGGCTACATAAATGTTTACGTAGCCTATCACGGCTGATTTAAAAGAAAAAAACAACAACGCTCATACGCAAATGGCGGCGCCCACGGGCGCCGCCATTTGCATTCCTTATTTTGGCACGTCTTAGTCTACGTAAACATTTATGTAGACTAAGACGGCGAAAATAAGGGGAACTCAAATAGCGTAGATGCTACACTATTTGTGTTCCCCTTATTTTTGCCGTCTTAGTCTACGTAAATGTTTACGTAGACTAAGACGTGCCAAAATAAGGAATGCAAATGGCGGCGCCCATGGGCGCCGCCATTTGCATACGCTTTTTTTTTTCCTTTTAAATCAGCCATGATAGGCTACATAAACATTTACGTAGCCTATCACGGCTGACTGCAGGGACGCAAACAGTGGCGGCTATGGCCACCGCCATTTGCGTCCCTGCTAGGCAGTGGCCGGAGGTCCGGCCGCTGGTGGAGCCGGCCAGCGGCTCCGCAGAATCCCTGCAGAGCAGAGCCGGCTGGCCAGGATTCGGAGGGGAGGGACGGAGCGAGTTTCCTATTGCTGTTTTCTTGTTTAAAAGAGGCACTAAAGTTCTTACTGGTGTGCCCTCTATGCCTTCCATGACAACCAACTCCCAGATTTTACACTTCCTTGTAATTCTTGGTACAAATGTATCAAAATACACATTAATATACTCTCTCTCTCGAGATATATATATATATATATATGCATATTTTTTGAGGAATTTCAAACATTCACAGATTAATGAGGGAATGGAATGGAATTATGGGTAAAAACATGTGAAAAATGTGAAATGACACAGAGCAGAATTAGACAGATTCACCCATTCTTTCTTGTAAGGAATGTGTATGGTATTCTTCCCAATTTTTTAAGAGTTTTGGTATCTGTCCTGGGAGGTTTTGATCATTGTAGGCCTCTACAAAAGTAAATGTTGTACTTTTTGACCTGTATATGTACTATTTATCTGGAATTTTAATATAAAGTTGAAAATAGGGGGTATAAGGAAGCAATGAGTTTCTATTGAAAGTTTTTCAAATGTTGAAACCCTAGAATACTTACAGCCCAATTATAAGCATGTTTACCTGGAAGTAATTCCCACTAATTTCAGTAGAATCTCAGTAGACATAATGATAGAGGAGAATGGGTAGGGAGAAAGCATCATGACTGAACACATAAAAGAATTTATAAAGTAATGGGACGATTCAGTAAATCTCCTCTTGCCCTTTCTCACCAGTATTGCCAATACTGTAACGTTTTGCAATGACACTGTCCAACATTAAGCACCATAAGAAGTACAAGTAAGTAGAAAAAGACAAAGTGTGCTGCCTTTCTGTAATACCATCCCAGCTGTGATGCTCATTTATAGACTTGGCTGATAGCTGGTGACATTTACTGTAAGACAGCTTTCCAAATACCACTGTGAATAGCCAACTTTTCCCTCTTACTTTTGCAACCAGCTCAGTCCTTTATGACCCAGCTTTTATATATGCAGATGATCGTTAAACCATCTTCTCAATATTGGTATGTTAGATGTCAGCTCAAAATGCAATGTAATTAAATGAACGTATATATATATATATATATATATATATATATATATACACACACACACACACACATACACATACATACACACACACCCCTCTCTGGCCTGGCATAGGGAACTTTTAAATGCAATGCACTGCACAGTTCATCACACTTGCTGTGGGCGCTCAACCATCCCAGTTGCAATCCAGTACATACACAAAGAACTCCATTCCCTTCAGCTCAATATTTCCAAGTGAGTATGTGCAGGAATGCAGCCTAAAAGTATTTGTCAAAGAGATGTTTTCATTCTTTGCAGACCCTTATTATGGCAGATGTTTATGAGATCTATTTGCAGAGTCTTTCTAACTTGGGTTTAGCTGACATTAGCTGTAAAAGAATACTATGAGATGTGTGCTAGTCGCTTCTCAAAATAAGTTCAGGGATTTAGTCAAGTGACATCCAATAGCCCTTTTGTAATGGTTGCCTGACAACCACCTCTACTAATTTGCAAAATGAAGTATGGAGAAATGGACTCTATGAATGGATTTCAAAAATTTAAGCAAGCCACAGTGTTGGGAGGGGAACGTCTCAGAATATTTATGGCGTTGTGATAACTCAGTGACTCCTGTGAGGATGAGCTAAAAATTCTGTTGTGATTCTGATTCCCTTTCATGATACAAAAGTAGCTTTGTGTTGTCAGAGAACTCTGGCTAAAGAAGAGATGACACCTATATGAAAGAGAAAAACAGTTTGTTTAATAAGAGGAATAAGTGAACTCCTTCTCAAATATTGCCATGAAACCATATACAAATGATTTGGTTTCTCATACAGTGTAATATAACATATCCAACTTATTAAGTTTTAATATTTTTCTTTGTCTTAAAACTTAAGTATAATGAAAAAAAGCCAGTTGTATCAGGGACCAAAGGGGTTTCCCAGTTATCTGATGTTTGGGCATCTAGTAAGTTTGCCTGGCTCTTGGTGCAATTCTGAGGGATAGAGTAGCTGTGTTTAACATTTTCCCAAACTGGGAAAATGGCAACTCTCCTCTTATCTATGTGGTAAGAGAATAGTCACAATCTATTGAAATGTGAGGGAATTTTACAGGAGAACCAAGCAAAAAGAATAACAGTGACGGACTGTCAAGTAGTTACACTGCTTCACGGTCTTACTCTTATATCCAGCTTACACCTAGGCCCCATCAACATGGCACCACTTTCACCCCCCATCCCATTCCAACTGCATAGCATTTCAGCTTTGAATTAGCTTCTGCTGCGATATACTCGCAATTTACTGTGCACTTCCCTAACAGACTCCGCCATGCCCTTTTTTTGCCATTATACTTTAATGCGCATCTATGCAGTCCCGTGAGCATGGGGGTGAGACACTGAAGTGCGTGTTTTGTATTTAATGGGTTCTGTTGTGTCTGTTCGTCCCTCGTTAAGTAAAAAGTGGGTGTTCTGTGCTCCTTCATTTCCACACCATCTGTTTGTCAGTTCCACAGCCTGAGACTCTCGTGATAGTTCGCACTCACAAGCGCGAGCGGTACATGCCTACCCATCACTCCGAAATGGTGGCCAGAGTGAAGGTGGTCCTCCCTCAAGTCTCCCCCGCCCCCCGGCACTTGGGCAATGAGTCCAAAAGCAACTGTTGTGAAGATAGGATGCTGCAAAAATGTGTGAAAGTGCAATTAAATAAATGAAAACACCTCTCTGTGCCTCTGTAACTGTGGAGCTGCGAAGGGATGGGGGGAGTAAACAAGCACTACGCATGCCTACAGCATGCCCACCGCAAAATGCGAAGTCGGTTCGGAGAAGGGACAGACGGCTCTCAACCGCTGGGAAACCCGCAGAAAACCAAAAACATCGCAGCAAAATGCCTCCTTGGAAATCCAAATTTTCCAGGAGAAAACCACAGATGGCTGTGAAGTGGTGACTGTGTCATGTGTCCCGAGGGACCTCAACTCGCAGCCACCCTAGAGTAAAAGGCTTGTGTAGATGGGGCCCCAGATTTCAAGTACAGTGGCTTGAAAAGTTGCAGTTGCATTCAGATGCCAAAATCCTATCTGTGTTAAATTCAGTATGTGCATGGCCAGCTAAGCTCATGGCTGTAGGAATCAAATAGGGGTGTACACTGGCCGCAAGGTTCAATTCGGAACCCAATTTAGTGATTCAGAAAATAGCCCGATTTTCCTCACACTGATTCAGAAGCCACTCAATTTGACTTGGGGGCAAATTTGAATCTCAGTTTGGAAATTCAAAGCTTCATGCTTCCCAATGACTATTACTTGAAATCAATGAACAACTATAACTTTTTTTCTGTTCTACAGAATTGGACGGCATTCAGAGGCACAGCAGCCCCTTGTGAGGAGATGAAACCTGGCAGATTTCAGACAAATAGGTGGAGGGGGTTGTGTGTTAGATACCTTTTAAATGCTCCTTTTGTTTAAAAAATTGAATTGCCAACATCATTTTTATTGCTTGGCAGAATTGGATGGAAACTGCAGGAATAGTCAATTCTTATGAAGGGATCAAGCCTGCCAAGTTCAGATAAATAGGTTCAGGGGCATTTGTGCAAGAGCAGAGCAACCTTTATAGTTTGGGGGTCTCCATAAAAAGAATGCACTTATCCCCCTTTCTTTGTGGCAAGTGATATGAAAATGACATACAGAATAGAGGTGGTCCTAGCTAAGAAACCTGCACAATTTCCAATTTTTTTTTTCTGGAGGGCAGCACTTTTTCTGGAAGGGAAATCTTCAGTTGAAGGGGGGGTGATTTGTTTCCCTCTCCCCCATTTTTTGGCAATTTGTATGGCAATGTCAAACATCATAAAGGTGTCTGTAGGCAAGAAATCTGCAAAATTTCAAAAGGATAGGTGCAGGAGGTAGAGCGTTATGAGGAATGAAAAACAGTTTAAGGTTTTTTTATTTACTGCTAAGTTGGCATCAAGGTCATAGAAAGTGCAATAGCACAGAGGTGGGTGATGGATGTGGTACAGAAAATAGCAGAAGAATTTAGACTCCCAGCATTTTATCAAGTAAGCACCCAGTGCTACACCCTTCCAGATCCCACAGACTCCACAAAAACTCTTTTAATATTCCTGCTCCTGGGTGAAAGAACTTGCAAAGAGCATTGAACATTGTGATATATTACATCAACATCCCTGTGCAAAAGCAGTGGGACTGGAGAGCCCTGATAAAAACCATCCACTGTGATCAGAAGCTAGAGCTGTCACCCACAAAATTACACCCCCTCCTCTCCTTTCTCCATCTCCTCAGCCTGGCATATTCCCTATATGGAAAGCTTGAGGAGCAGACACTGCCTGGGTCTCTGGGTCCCTTCGAATCGCTAACGAAGTGTCGGAAGGGTTCAGATTTGGATTCAGCCAGCCTTGGTCAAATCTGAACCATACTTCTAGAATTAAAGTAAGTACAGCCAGGGGGACAGCAGGATTTGGTTCACTATACTTTCCATTATAAATTCACCAAACCATTTAACTGTTACTGAATTTCTAATCAAGACATCTAGGGACAGTCATTTTAATACTTCCCAAAACAGGTGGAGCCAAAAGAATGCCAGCATTGTGTAAAATTTGAGGTTTGGAAATGATATTTCAGTCTTTACTTTTCTCCATATGCTACCATTTTACTCTTTTAAAAAGTATGCATTGGAGTCTAATGTGAATTCAGAAGCTGAAAAGTTAACACTAGACACATCTTCAGTTGGTGGGATTTTTTCAGGATTTTTTTTTCAGGATCAGCGTTCTCCTAAACAGTGTTTTTTTGTTGTTTTCATCATCATCACTGTTGAAGATGATTTTGATATATATAAATCACAAGTAGGACAGGCAACAAAATCCTGCAGTATTGAGTGCTCCTGCTTAGGGTTCCAGCTAGCCATGCCCTCTTCCAAGATATTTCATTCCATCCCCCCAGATTATCTGCTTCCACCACCCAACCGATACTCAGCATTCTGTGCCCACTGTGAATGCTTATTGGGCTTTTTGGGGGTCACTCTTAGGCATTTCTCCCCCCCCCTTTTTTTTGTTACTTCTGCAAACTTTGGGATTCTCCCAAGCATGCTGATATCTTCCTCCTTTGTGTGGATGGTGCCATCCTGGCTATATAAGGATCAGCAGCACTCAATGAGTTTGCAACTAGTACACAAGATAAATGAGATTCAACTTGCAGAAAACAAAGGCGAAAAATGAAAGTAAGGTGCAACCAAGTATATAACATATGAAAACTTCACAGAGATGCTCAAGGTTTGGAACAGAGCTGCTTACAACTTTTTCCCCTTTGAGCATTTGTATCAATAGAAAAGCAGAGTATACATTTCTAAATAAAGAAAATCTAGGCATGTTCTGAAAACTAGTAAATTTAATCTCCAGCTGAGCACAAAAGTTAAGCTACCACTGAGAAGGTCCTCCTCTTCTCCCACACTCACATGTTTTATCCTACTTCACTGTACAAGTCAGAAAGTAATGATCTGATCATTAAAAGTGGTGTCATTTTGAAATACAGATGGGTGGGCACCCCCCTGTCTGGGTTCTCCGGGCACCCACCCAGCCCCTGCCCCTGCTCATGCACACCCAGACCCACACTCAAGTTCCCCGTTGCTTGCCAAGCTGCTCACACTCACCCAGGTGGCCTCGTCGAGCTCTGCCTTTGCCATTTAAAAAAAAAAAAAAAAAATGTGCACATTTGAGTTTATGCAAGATGAGGTCATGAATCACCCATATATGCAAGATTACAGGTGTTTGTTTTCCTGTAATTTATGAAGTGGACCCTGAGCAGGGCCTTCGCTGGTATATAACTTACCTCTCTCCAAAATTTGGCGGCATTTTCACCATGGAAATTTCAACTTTGGGGGGGAAACATTCTCAAAGCAAAGAATGAGAAATTGTGGATTTTCCAAAAATGTAAGCTCTATCTCCACAACCTAATCTGGAAAACTGATACATTTAAATCTATTTAAACCCAAAATTTAAATTGGTGTGTGTGTGTTCAATATTATATAGTAATCTTTAAGAACGTGTTGGAATTATTTACTTACTTACTTACAATATTTGTATACCACTCCACATCCAAAGACCTCGAAGCAGTGAACAGCAGGCATGATAAAAGAATAAAAACACCATGCCAAAATAATATTCTTTAAATGAAACAGAGCTCTGACAAACTGAGTTTGATAAACTGTGGCTGGTCACTCAAGGAAGGCCTCCCGAAATAACAATGACTTCAGGAGGCCCTAGAAGCAACACAATATTAAAAGCACCTGTCTGACCTTCAAAGGCAGAGAATTCCATCAGAAGGGGGCAACCACATTGAAGGCACTTTTCCTGGTGGACTCCAGTCAGGTCATGAGTCTATGTGGAACCACTAGGAACATGCCCTCTGATTACCTCAGTGACTGGGCAGGTTGGTAAGGGAGAAGGCTCTCTCTCAATTATTCTGGTCCCAAGTTGTTCACGGCTTTGTACGCTAGTACTAGAACCTTAAACCTGGCCTGGAGCAAATAGGCAGCCAGTGCAGTTCCCTCAGCAAAGGAGTTACATGCTGGAAATAGGAAGCTCCCAACAACAGCCAAGCTGCTGCGTTCTGCACTAGCTCCAGCTTCCGGAGCAGCCTTAAGGGCAGCCCCACATAGAGCTCATTGCAGTAATCCAGTCTTGAGGTTACTAACGCCTGTACCACCATGACAAAGCTATCCCTGTCCAGGAGAGGCCATAGCTGGTGAACCAGCTGGTAAAAGGCATTCCAAGCTGCTGCGGCCACTTGGGCCTCCAGCGATAGTGATGGATCTAGACTATGAACCTGATCTTTCAGAGGGCGTGCAACCCCATCCAGAACAGGCAATGAGCCTATCTCCTGGAGTTGGGAACCCGCAGGGCTTCCATCTTGACAGGATTCAGTTTCAGTTTATTGACCCTCATCCAGCCCATTACTGAGTCTAGGCACTGATTCAGGACTTGCACAGCTTCTCCTGATTCAGATGTCACAGGGAGATAGATGACGATGATGATGACTGAAGAACCCTCTTTCAAAAATCCTAAACATTAAATGGAGAAAATAAAAAAATACTGGTATATAATATAAATATATGTCCTACATTTGGGGTTATTTAGGCTCTGAAGTAAGACATCTTGCAATTGAAAAAAAATCCATTTGGTTTAGCTTGACAGGAAAAAATGATCTTGCATGTAATGAGCAATAATTATTAAAGGTACGGAGGGAGAACAGAGAGTCCAAATGAAGCAGCTGAAACAACATTGACTGGGAAAGGTTTGAAAGACAGCACTGTTATAAATGGTTTACCTATGAGATGACCCTAAAAAATATCTGTTGCCAAAATAAGTTTCTCTAACCACCATAATTCCAGCAAGCTATTCCAGAATCTATTTGCTTTGCTTACTATTTTTTTTTTTTTTTTAAGACCGCTGTCCTATGAGGTGGTACAAGGGCTGGTTTGCTCTTTCTAATGATTGGAAAAAAGGAATTTCCAAGTATTTCCTTGTACCAATGGGAAAGAAGTAAACAATTCACTTTAAGAGGGCCCTTGACAACTCTGGATCAATCCTATACACTAAAAGTAAACACATTCTCCAGGTGTGGATTTCAGCCAGAACTGGTCAGAACTCTAAAGAAGCTGTGAAGGTTTGGGGCCTACAGTGGCAAAGGGAAAAAGTTCAGGCTTAGAGGCATGGGGTTTTTTTGTTGGGAGAGGTAGAGAAGGAGGAGTTTCACTTCCCCAGTTAAATCTCAGTTTCATTTCCCCAGTTAAGTTTCATTTCTTCAAACTTTCTTTGAAACAGTACTTTCAGTTTTGAGGGAGGAGGGTATAAAAAGAGAGAGTCAGCAAGACTAAAGCAGTAAGATCAGAGTCGGGGTGACCACAGCCTGAAGAGGGAGCAGGAAGAAGCAGCCTGGAAAAGTCTAAGTACAGCTAGGGTAAAGAAACTTGCGTTTTGCAACTTTTATTTTCTTTTAATGCCTTTTGCACTCAGCTCTATTGTATAGATACCTTTAGTTGTGATTTGCTTGCTTTAATTTACCAGTAAACTGTTGTGGTTAAACCTTGTGTCTACAGTGTGAAGGAAGTTGCAAAACACAAGTTCCTTTACCCTAGCTGTACTTAGACTTTTCCAGGCTGCTTCATCCTGCTCCCTCTTCAGGCCACACCTACAGCCTAAACCCCATGTTACTGGAAAGGGGAAGGTAAAAGAAAGAAGCTGGGACTCTTAAGGAGTTAAGAGATCCTTAAGGAGTTGCTCAGGGGGTCCAGGTCATAAGGGGAACCGAGTTCTGACTGGTTCTGACTGAAACCTGGGGTGGATTCACTGCCCCAATGACATCAGAAACACCAACCTCCACTGGTTCCAACCTTGAGTATACAGGATAGATGAAATCTCTGAAATGGGAGGGAAGTCAACTAGAATGCAGGTGACTGATATCTGGCACCAACCACATATATAATATACTATGGCAGCAAATGATCCCTTTCTCTGTCATTACCAAAACTGCTCAGTGTTATTCAGAGTTCTTCTGAATGATAAATTAGTTTTTCCCCTTTTTCTGCTGTGCTCCTGGAAGGAGAACCATCTATGTGACAAATTAGTGAGACACCTTGTGGGTAAAATGATTCAATTTAGGCTGACTTCAGTGTTGTACTTGGGACAGAATTTAAGACAGAGTTGTCCTGTGCAAGCCCTTGCTGCAATTGATTTCAACCAATTTCTGTGTAGAATGTTGATAAGAAGCTTGAAGAAGTGTCTGGAAGCTTACACTCTCCGGACCGGAACTCCATCCCTTGAGAATGGTTTAAACCTTTAAAAAGAGACTGGTTGGGTTCTTGTAGGGAATCATTAATGGACTGATATGTAATCTTGTGATCTTTATTTTGAAAGCCTAAAAGTGGCGGAGTTCTTTGCTGAATGTGTGTAAGTGTAGTATGCTTTTACTGAAAGCATTAGAATCTCTGTAGGAAGAGACATAACTTCCAAAACATATTCAGCAGGAATGTGAATGTATTTACAACATTCCACTAGTCTTGTCCAACTGAAGACTGGAATCAATCTGTTCAGGGAAGGCTACATGAGGGCTGCAATGGGGCCGCCCACTGGAAGCCGTGCTCTGATGTTCCATGCCCTTTCCCCTTCCCAAATATTAGTCCTCTGATGGAATGTAGCCTAACATAGGTGAAGTCAATGAGCACCTGCTGGAGCAGCATTCAGAAAGCAGAACCTCATTTGAGTCTAGTGCTGGGCTTTGGGAAGACTTTAGACTCCTTGCTTCTCTGGACCAGTGGGAGAAATTGATAAGAGTTCTCAAAATGTGGTAATTAGGACTGGGGCCCCATCTAGGGATGGGCGGAATGCTCACCTGTCGTTCCACAGGGGGGGGGGAGCGCAGGGGGGGAGGCGATCTGTTCCCCCCCCCGAATCCTCTTCGGCCGGCTCCACTCCACGACGATTCCATGGAGCCACCGGCCGGCTCTGAAGCACCAGTGATACGGCTGCCATGCCGTATCACTGGTTGAAGGGAGGGAAGTGACTGTAGACGCAAATGGCGTCCCGGACGCCATTTGCGTCTGCAGTCAGTCCCCTTCAGCCAGCAATATGGCATGGCGGCCGTATCACTGGCCATCCGGAGCCAGAGGATCCGTCCGAAGAGGATTCCGCATGGAGGCAGGGGTAAGTCTTCCGTTCCACCACGGACTCCAGGGGGTCAGATTCTTTAGAATCCGGCCTCATTGGAGTCCATGGCGGAATTCTCCCCCATCCCTAGCCCCATCTACATGAGCCTTTTACTCTGGGGCAGCTGTGAGCTGAGGTCCCTCAGGACAGACGACATAGTTGCCACTTCACAGCCATCTGTGGTTTTCTCCTGGAAAATCCGGATTTCCAAGGAGGCATTTTGCTGTGATGTTTTTTGTTTGCTGCGGGTTTCCCTGTCCCTTCCCCAAACCGACTTTGCATTTTGCAGTGGGCATGTTGTAGGCGTGCATAGTGCTTGTGTTGCTCTGTGACGCCCCTTTACTCCCTCCATCCTTTCGCAACTCTTTTAACCGCTGAACATTTATTTTTATGTTAAAATAAATACAGAACAGCACTGGCTGCCATATTAGCTACTGAGCCACGTATAAGGTTATGTTATTGTCATACAAAGCCTTAAACAACTTGGGACCAGGATACCTAGTGGACCACCTTCCCTTATGCATACCCAGGTGACCTTTAAGATCATCACAGGAGGCCTTGCTGGTCATTCTGAAACTAACAGAATGTTGCCATGCAATACTCCAGTGGCAGGCCTTCTCAGTAGCAGCACCCACCCTTTGGAAAACCCTCTCTCTTGCAGTTCGGTAGGCAAAAAATGTGGCATCTTTGAAACGCCTTCTGAAAACTGCCCCATTTAACTGCTCCTTCTGTTGGTTTTATTGAAATTGGAATTGGTTTTAATATTGCTTTTAATATTGTATTTTAAATGTGATTTTAATATTTATATGTGACCCGCTTAGGGATTTTATTATATTTAGTGGTATATAAATATTACAAATAAAAAATAATAAAGAATTTTTCCATGTTGCTTCATATTTACTCAAAGTATACTGAACTGTGAGGCAGCCCCATGCCTCTTGTAGTGATCTGCTAAGGCAGGGATGGGCAATTTGTTGGCCTAAAACTCTCATCAGCCCTATCCAGCATAGACAATGGTAAGGGATGATGGCAATTGTAAGCCAAAACATCTGGAGGGCCACCCCTACACAAAGAGCTGCAGCTTGAAGGTTCCCTGTCATATGGGCTTCTCCCAGCGACACTAGAGCAGCCTTCTCCAAGCTGGTGCCCTCCAGATGTTTGGACTTCAACTCCCATCAGTTCCAGCTAGCAATGCCAATGGTCAGGAATGCTGGAATTTGTAGTACAAAACATCTAGAGGCTACCAGCTTGGGGAAGGCTGCTGTAGAGCAAATCCACCCTCCCAGGCAACTCAGGATTTCCCCTGACTTGGTAGAAGTAAGCGTGTTTGGCCTTTGCCTGGGCAACAATCGGCTGTCATTGAATGTGCCTGTTAGACCTGACTCTTGTGTATGTGAAGGTTTGTTCTGTTGCCCACTGAATTGCCTTCAAGCCCTGTTCATGGGAACTCCTGCCTCTCATCTTTTGGGGTCTTTCGAATGCAATATGCAAAGCATTCCCATCTTTGCTTGTTTCATGCTTGAACCACCTATTACATTACAGGAAAGAACCCAAAAGAATATAAATCAAATGTAGATATTTGCTGTAGATGTTTTTGTTGCTCTCTTCCCATCTTTCATTCCAAGATCAACTTGGATTAGACAAGGACAGTTTAAAGCAGCATGAAAGTCACAAATCCTTCCTAAGGCATTACAAAAAATGCTTGGTGGTTTGGGTATACATGAAGGCAAATAAACACTAATTATTCCAATATCCAGAAGAGAAATAAACTTTTCTGTGGCATTTATGGCTCAACCCTGCTTATGCTTTCCCAACATTATTATGCCAAACTTTTCCCGTCAGAGAGAGGTGATGTGAGGAAGAGTGAGATAGTTCATCTGCTTGTTTATACGTTGGCATGCGCATGCATTTCAGATCCTGGCTTGTTTCACTCTTTTTTCATGCCAGCCATTAGCATATTCACTTTACTAGAAAATAAAGTCCGTAGGGACACAACACTGCCATGGGAATAGCATTTAAACACAAGCTCTAGCGTTACAGAAACTGGCATCTGCATAAGGAGATGAGAGGTGCATAAAAATGTACATGGATGCTGGACAAAATTCATCTAATAGAGAAAATTACAATTTTTAAAAACTTTAACCATGGTAATTTAATGAGACGTCTGTCAGCACTTTTTATGTTAATTTTCAGAAATAGAGGATTAGAAGAATTCTATTGTTTTCCTCCTTGCAATGTTAATCTCTTCAATATGGTAGCTTTCATGTTCACTCCTTTGTGGAAGAAGAAAACACCAGTGTTTTTATTAAGAGTAATAGGTTTGTCACAAAAGCCAGGGCATTTTCAAAACTTCTCTCATCTGTGTCCTTGTTACTGCAACACTGAATGTCCTTTATGCAGGGAACAAACAGATCAGAGACCTTTACATTACTTTGTCAACAGAGAAAATGTGCTGTTTTCAATGAGATTTGGATCACTGGGGCTAAATGTCTTGTAAGAATCTCCGTTGTTCTTGAAACGAACAACTTGATGCGTAGATGAATCATAAAGTTAAGATTTGTTTGTACACCCAGCTGAAGGTCATGAAGTAGCCATCCTTTAAATTATCCAGCGACGGGGAACAAGAGGCAAACAAGAACCTCACCAGCCTTTTACTTATTGAAATGTTACTTATTTTAAAAGATACTCCGGAAGAAGCATACAACAGGAGAAGAAACACAGAAAACAAAATCATAACTCTACATAAAACGAGCAGCTGTGATTAAAGTATACTGCAAGTGTTCTAATAATATTTATTCAGCACAGCCCCAACAAGCTTAACTGCCATGTTCTAGACTGAACCAGTTGGCCTCTACAGGAAACCAGATGGGACAAACTAGATCATGCAAAGCAGAAGTTCCCTAGAGGCAGCTTGATCACCTTACAATAACAGCAACCCCCCCCCCCCCAACCCTGTAGTTAATGCAGCAATTTAAAACAGGGCAAAGTCTGTCTGGAGGAAGGCTTTCTGAAAGAGTTAGTTTTTCACCTATAGATGAAAAATTAATAGTGATGGAGCCTGCCACACTTTGCTGTGGAGCAGAGGTGGACAGAAGGCAGGCTGGGATCTGCTAGTAGATCTTCAGGTGATTTGCAGTAGATCACCCAAGGTTTCTGACTCCCAATAGTTCAACAAAAAGCCTTTTCCTCCCTCCTAAATTAGGCAGCTGAAATCAAGAACGCTTGGGGGGAAAATAGTAAATTTGTGTGTGAAAGGATGTGTGTGCAAGCTCCAGTTCTGGTACTGAAAAGATTGCTGCAGAGCTGGAGTGAACTGAGTAGAGACTATTTTCCTTCTTCGGCCAGCAGAAAAATTAAGCTTCAGAGAGAAGTTTTATTTATATATTTTTGCTGTAGACTCAAGCTCAAACAGAGAACTTTGGGAGGGCCGTGCTCTGTTTTATTGTTTTTGGTGATAATTGTATGGTTATGCATGCAAAATTATTACATGTGCATTATTATTGCTTTAATTAAGAAATTAAAATTATATATGTTAATTGTCTCTGTACAAGGCCTTTGCTGTGAGTCCTTTAGAGACCCTGAAGAAAAGTGTAACAGTAACTAATTCAATAATCTCGTCTTTTTCTCCAAGTTAGTGATAATTAGTCAGGGGCACAGACTCGGAGGCTTACGAGTATCCTATGCGGAGAGAAAGGCGCCTTGCTCCCCCTGCTCGCTTTGCATTTGATTTCACCCACCTAGCAGAGGCTTCAGAGAGGGAAGGAGGCTGGGGCGGTGACAGGAAAAGGTGTAAGGCAGTCGCCCCATCCTCCTCCCCTCCCCACCCCCAAGAATGCCCCCTTTCTAGGGATGGTGGAAAATTCCGCCATGGATTTCAGTGAGGCCGAATGCACTGGCATTCGGCCCCCCGAAACCCGTGGCGGAACGGCCTCCCACCCCTCGCCACCCCGTGGAATCCCCCTGGGACGAAGCTTACCTGGGGCGGATGCTCCGCTGGCGGCTCCAGCAGCGGCTCTGGCGGCGGCTGGTCTCTCAGCTGGCTGCTGCGGCTGCAAATGGCAGCCGTCATAGCGGCCGCCATTTGCATTCTGCCAGGCTGCCATGATAGGCTACATAAGTATTTACGTAGCCTATCACAGTAAAGGCAGCCACGCAAATGGCGGCCACTACGCCATTTGTGTGGCTGCCTTTACCGTGATAGGCTACGTAAATACTTACGTAGCCTATCACGGAAAGAGCAGTGTCGGAAATGGCGTAGTGGCCGCCGTTTGCGCCGCTGCTCTTTGCCACGATAGGCTATGTAAATACTTACGTAGCCTATCACGGCAGCCTGGCAGGACACAAATGGCGACCGCTACGACGGCCGCCATTTGCAGCCGCAGCAGCCCGGCCGCAGCTGGAACTCCGGCTGCGGCCACCGCGGAGCAGAGCCGGCCAGGGGGGATTCCGGGGGGAGGGACGGAGCGCCTCCCCCCCACCGCAGATCCCCCACTGCGGAGCCAGGTAAGGGATTCGTACATCCCTACCCCTTTCCCCCATCTCTGCACTCTGTTTACCGAGCATGGAGAGGCAGCTGGGGCAGTTCTCTCCATGCCAGCTACAAGGGGGAAGGGGAGGGAGGCGGATTTCTTGGCTCTGAGCTCAGAGTTCTGTCTTTGTGCTTGAAGCCAGGAAACCAAAAAATCCTATGTCCCCTAGATGCTGTCTAGAGGACATAGGATTGCTCCTTAAAACATGCAGTATAGTATAGTATAGTATAGTATAGTATATATTTAGTGTGTGTATATATATATATAGTGTGTGTGTGTGTGTGTGTGTGTATATATATATATATATATATATATAGTGTGTGTGTGTGTGTGTGTGTGTATATACATATACATATACATATAGTAGGGTTCCTAATCTGAATTTATTGCAGCTACAGACTGATTCAAGCAGAGCACATCTACTGGCATAGAACAAAAAAACAGTAAAGACAATTCTTCCACATGATTTGAAAATGGTTAAATGTTTCAATACAGGACATTAAAATGGTGTTTAAAGTTGCTCTAAAACTCAGTAAGCCACAAGTCTCTCAGTTCCCTAACACTGCTGCTTATGCAACATCATTAGTATAATTTTACTTTGATTAGTTTATCAGGTTTTTTTAAATACTAGGTTTTTAATACTTGCTCCAAAATACATAAGCCACAAGTCTCCCAGTACTTCCACATAGTCTTTTATGCAAATCATTATGCAACAGCATTAACATAATTTTACTTGCATTATTCTCTCCAATTGTGGTTGCTTTAATACCAGATTTGCAAAACTGTCACACACTATTCCCCTCCTGCAAAGCAGATTTTGAGGGGGCTGAACTTCTATCTGCCTTGACCCAAAGACAGATGGACAATATTATTTACCATATTATGTACTCTGCAAGAGACGATAATGCTCAGCAAGAATGCAGAATATGGTGCTCTGGGGTGTGCTTCCATTATGTGCGCTCCTGTCTGACAGGACAAAAAGAAACAGCAGGAGAACTGGAACCTCTCTGTCCCTTGAAAACAGAGGTGCGGAACCATTGGCATGTGACCCAGTCCGGCCCATGGAGGCTTGTACTACCTCTGAATGCCTTTGAATCTGCCTTTGAGTGATGCCTTTGAATCTGCCTCCTAGAGAGGCAGAGAGCTCAGCTTCTGAGGCAGAGGAAGACGCTGGGCCACCACCTAGTCCCCAAGAACGTTGGTGTTCTAAGGTCCATGATAGGATGGTGGCCAGGAGAGGGAGTGCTCGCTTACTAAAGAGGACTGCTCATGAGCTGGGCTCATCTGACAAGCCTCTAACATCATGCAGCTGAGCACTGGGTGGGGCTCTAGCTGTATCAGTTCTCACTGGTAACTTGAAAGCCATTGGAAAAAATGCCTCTGCCAGTTTTGGTGTCTGTTACCTTGCCCTGTAATTAATGCTCCATGCTACTGACCTATGGACTGTATTTTGACCCTGCTTCTGGACTGTGTAATATATCTGACTGCCTGTGATTTGATCTCTGCCTGATGTCTTGACTACTCCTGCCTTAGCCTGATGCCCATTGGACTGAAACCTGTGTGC
Organism: Heloderma suspectum; assembly: GCF_057233095.1. NCBI lineage: Eukaryota > Metazoa > Chordata > Lepidosauria > Squamata > Helodermatidae > Heloderma > Heloderma suspectum. The sequence continues at coordinate 51,329,503 of NC_139460.1, read as the reverse complement.
TTGATCATTTGCTTGCTAAATTGACTGTTCATTGTATGAGCCAACAATGTGATGTGGCTGCAAAAAAGGCAAATGCTCTTTTGGGCTACATTAATAGAAGCATAGCTTCAAAATCCAGGGAAGTACTAGTTCCCCTCTACTCAGCACTGGTTAGGCCTCATCTGGAGTACTGTGTCCAGTTCTGGGCACCACACTTTAAGAAGGATGCAGACAAACTGGAGAGGGTTCAGATGAGGGAAACAAAGATGATCAGAGGACTGGAAACAAAGCCCTATGAAGAGAGACTGAAAGAACTGGGCATGTTTAGCCTTGAGAAGAGAAGACTGAGGGGAGATATGATAGCAGTCTTCAAGTACTTGAAAGGTTGTCACAGAGAAGAAGGCCAGGATCTCTTCTTGATCATCCCAGATTGCAGGACACGGAATAATGGGCTCAAGTTACAGGAAGCCAGATTCCGGCTGAACATGAGGAGAAACGTCCTGACTGTTAGAGCAATACGACAATGGAACCAATCACCTAGGGAGGTGGTGGGCTCTCCCACACTGGAGGCGTTCAAGACGAGGCTGGACAGCCATCTGTCAGGGATGCTCTGACTTGGATTCCTGCATTGAGCAGGGGGTTGGACTCGATGGCCTTGTAGGCCCCTTCCAATCCTACTATTCTATGATTCTATGATTCTATTGTATACCTCTCTGTATTTGCTTTGCAAAGAGCTAGGCCTCAGTCTATTATTTCTATTATTATTATTATTATTATTATTATTTACATTTCTATACTGCCCAATAGCCAGAGCTCTCTGGGCGGTTTACAAAGATTAAAAACATTAAAAATACAATATACAGAGATTAAAATCCATTTACATAAAAAACACATGAACAGACAATATACACAAAAGAAACATATCTAAAACAACTTCAAACAAACAATCTCAAAAACAAACAACCATAACTATAAGACATTTCAGAATCGATTAAACACTTACCATATACTGTTGAATGCCTGGGAGAAGAGAAAGGTCTTAACTTGGTGCCAAAAAGATAACAATGTTAGTGCCAGGCGGGCCTCATTGGGGAGATCATTCCATAATTTGGGGGCCACCACCTAAAAGGCCCTCTCCCTTGTTGCCATTTTCCAAGCTTCCCTTGGTGTAGATAGCCGGAGGAGGGCCTTAGATGTTGAGCGTAGTATACGGGTAGGTTCGTGTCAGGAGAGGCGCTCCGTCAAGTCTAGAGCAGGACACTTGGCAGGACTGAGGCTGAGCCAGTCAAGCTCAGACTCTGCTTTGCCCACTTTGCCTCTTTCCCCTAATGGGTAAGGAGGTGGACCAGGTGAAGCCAGCACTAAGCCACCTCAGCTTTGCTGCATGTGGGGCTTCCCTACTGGGAAAACCTGTGTGCAGAGAAGCCTGGTCCCTGGCTGAAGTGCCTGGTGGTGGAAGATCCACCTGGCACTTCGGCTACAGAGCAAATGATGTTAGAATTTTGGTTCTGCACCCCTGCTTTAAAGAGAAAGAGACGGGAGCCCAGGAGGATTCAGTTCACTGACGTTTCAAGTAGGGTTAAATCTAGGAGATGTTTGAGGTGAGAATAAGAATTAGCAACTCTAAATGAACTCTGGTATCATACCAATCATGATAATCTTAAAAGTTTACTTTAAAAATTCTACGGAGGAGAGAGGGACTTCATCCACTGGCTGTTTGTTTGTTTATTTATTTATTTAAAATATTTCTTGGCCACCTTTCAGGGCAGAAGCCCTCCCAAGGTGGCTTACAACAATAAAATACATAAAAAGTTAAAATATTAAAAATGTTAAAAACATAAAAACAATAAAAGCCAACAATAAAAACAATTAAAACCAACAATGAAACTAACAATGAAACTAACAATGATGTTAACAGCAGCAACAGTAGCTCATATAAATAAAAGGCCAAGGTAAAATAATATGTTTTCAAGGCCTTCTTAAAAGTCTGCAATGATAGGGCATGGTGGACCTCCAATGGCAGCTTGTTCCAAAGGTGTGGGGCCACTGCAGAGAAGGCCCTCTAACGTGTGTTCACCCACCTGACTGCTCTCACCGGTGGGCAAATGAGAAGGGCCTCTCTCTCTGATCTTAAAGTGCAGGCAGGCTGATATGGGTGTAGGCGGTCCTTCAAGTCACTTGGTCCCAAACCGTTTAAGGCTTTAAAGGTCAGAACCAGCACTTTTAATTGGGCTTGGAAACGCAGCGGTAACCAGTGCAGCTGGCACAGTATAGGCGTTATATGATCGAATCACCTCGCCCCCACCAATACTCTGGCAGCCGCATTCTGCACAAGCTGGAGTTTCTGAACTGTCTTCAAAGGCAGCCCCATGTATAGTGCATTGCAGTAGTCCAGCCTGGACGTGACTAGTGCGCGGATAACTGAGGCAAGGCCTGTCCTCTCCAGAAGGGGCGCAGTTGGCATACCAGCCCAAGCTGGTAAAAAGCATTCCTGGACACCGCAGCCACCTGAGCTTCCCCAGTTAGCTCAGAGTCCAGGAGGACTCCCAGACTGCGCACTTGGTCTTTCAGGGGGAGTGCAACCCCATCTAAGGCCAGTTGTAAACCTCCATCCGAAGTAGTTGGTTTCCCAACCCACAGTACCTCCATCTTGTCTGGATTAAGTTTCAGCTTGTTCACCCTCATCCATCCCAAAACAGCCTCCAGACACTGGTTCAAGAGTTCCACAGCCTCCCTGGGATGTGCAGATAGAAACGAGAGGTAGAGCTGAGTATCATCCGCATACTGATGACATTTCAGCCCAAATCTCCTGACGACTTCCCCCAGCGGTTTCATGTAGATGTTAAAAAGCATGGGGGACAAGATAGAACCTTGTGGCACCCCACAGGCTAATGGCCATGTTCCCCCAGCACGACCTTCTGAGACTGCTCCTCCAGAAAGGACTGGAACCATTTTAAAACTGCCTCCCAAGCTCAATCCAGATAATTGATCCAGAAGGCCACCATGGTCAATGGTTTCGAAAGCCACTGACAGGTCCAGAAGAACCAACAGGATAGTACTCTCCCCATCCATTCCCCAGCGTAAGACATCAACCAAGGGGACCAAGGCTGTTTCCATCCCATAACCAGGCCTGAAACCTGACTGGAATGGATCTAAATAGTCAGTTTCATCCAAAACTGCTTGGACTTGTGAGGCCACCACACTCTCCTGCGTGGTAATTATCTGGAACCATGGGATCTACATTTGGTTTCTTCAGCAAGGGGCTCACCACAGCTTCTTTCAAAGCTGTGGGGACCTTGCTGTCCCTCTGAGGTCCAGATATCCAGCCCAGCTCTGGCAGATTTCACAAGCCAGGATGGGCAAGGATCTAAAGGGCAAGTAGTAGGCCTCAGTCCTCCAAGCAGTTTGTCCAAATCCTCAGGTTGCATAAGCCAAAAGGTATCCATAACATGACTAGATGGTGCACCAGTCCCATCCATATCAGACTCTGTCAAAACAATGTCATCCAAGTCAGCACGAATATGAGCAATTTTATCAGCAAAGTGTCTGGCAAATTGTTCACAGCGGGCCTTTGAGGATTCGAGTTCTTGTGTTCCAAGGCCTACACCCAAGAGGCCTTTAAACACATGAAAGAGCTCCGCTGGACGACACTGAGCAGATGCAATGGTGGCGGAGAAGTAGGATTTCTTCGCAGCCACCACCGCCACAGAATAAGATCACAAATGGATTCTTACCTGTGTTCAATCATATTCATTCTGAATCTTCTGCCATTTGCACTCTAATCGTCGACACCATCATTTCATCACCCTCAGCTCCTCAGAATACTAAGGATCTGACACAGTTCTATAACTAGGTCAAGGACATTTGGAAACGATCATATCAATAGCCTGAGTCATCTCCTCATTCCAAGCAGTGACTGCAGGAAAATCCCCAAGAGACCTCAAAAATCCATCCGGATTCATCTCGGGGGCAGACCATCAAATTGGGCCCCCACCCCTGCGGAGGTTACAGGTGGCCTGAAGGTCAAAACTGATCAGATAATGATCTGTCCATGCCAAAGGAGTCACCACTGGCTCCCCCACATGCAGGTCATTTTCTCCCAATCCAGCACAGAAAACCAGGTCCAAAGTGTGTCCTGCCACATGTGTTGGGCAAGCTGTTATTTGAGACAGGCCTATGGTTGACATGGCGGCCATGAAATCCTGAGCCGCTCCTCACAAAGTAGCCTCAGCATGAATATTAAAGTCCCCCAAGACCATAAGCTTTGGGGTCCTCAACATCACTCTTGAGACCACCTCAGTCAGCTCAGGCAGGGAGACTGTTGGGCAGCAGGGTGGGCGGTATACCAACAGAATCCCTCTCCTGTCTCGGGTACCCACCACCAGGGACAGATGCTCAAAACTAGCTGACTGTTGGATAGGGCATCTGACCAAGGCGGTAGAATCCCTATAGACCAAGGCTACCCCCCCTCCCCGCCCCTCTAGTCGAGCTTGGTGCTGCACAAGAAATCCTGGAGGACACATTTGGGAGAGACTGACTCCTCCCTGTTCATCCAACCAGGTTTTGGTAACACAAACCAGGTCGCCATGTTCTTCAGCTATAAGCTCAGAAATGATGTTACCTTTTTGAGTAGCTGACCTGGCATTCAGCAGCAGCACCTCTAGGCTAGAGGGGACTGTAGGCAAGACACCAGAATCACTGAAGTTGGAAGGTGGACTGGAAGGGCATAGAGCACGCAGGTGTTTCAATCACCTTCCCCTCTTCCAACGTCATCGCCTCCCACCACCATAACACCCTCTGCCCAGCACTACATCTATAGTGGCCCCAAAGTCCTCCACTGGTAAACACATTTCAGGCCCACCAAAACCACATTCCCAGTTATGGTTAACTGATGGCACTCTCCCGTATTACAGATTGACACAATGGGGGAGGTTAGGTGGTATTACCTCCCCTCAGGAGTAGATGTTCCTGCTGCCATTTTTACTGTTGCACCTGCATCTTCCAAGGTGGAGGGAGAATTCTGCTGTGCACTCCTGCGTGTGTCTCCAAGTGCATCGCTAAGTGTTCTCAAACCCTAAGGGAGTCTAGGTCCAAGCAATTTTATTTTAAAGTATTTGTATACTGCCCTTCATACTAATATAGTTCACTGGTCCAAGAACCAGGGTAAAACCACAAGTACTGAGGGGATTAGTGATGAATAGCCTATTAATTGATTCTTAAATAGGTTCCCTTAACTGCCCCAATGTCAGTATCAGTTCCTCTATGAAGTGAGGGTTTAATTACTGGTTTCCTTGTGTTATTGTTTTTCTGTTCCTTTTTAAAAACAGCACTGTTCTTTTTTACTGTATATGAGTAGGGATGTCTGTTGCTGGGAAATTCAATACTTTTTTGGCTTGATGGAGTTGTGCAGCGTGTACGACTCATTTTGCATCTGTGAGCCATGCTGCAGGCTGTTCCTGGAACTCTGGGAATTTTTTTGCACATTATTTGAAAGTTCTGCAATTTGCACAAATTTCTGAGCAATTTGAGCAAATTATGGCTGAATTTGCACAAAGTACAGCTGAATTTGTGCAAATCACGCAAATTCAGCTGTAATTTGTGCAAATTGCTCCAAAATTTGTGCAAATTGCAGAACCTTAAAAATGCACAACATTCCTGAAAGATCTGTGAACTGGTCCTCTTGCTGCAGATTGAGTTGGGTGCCGTAGTGGCAACTGAAACGAAGTCCAGGGGGCCGAGTGTCACATTTCCCTTGCCCCCCCTTTCTTATGCACTCACACACACAAATAGAGAGGCTTCAGTCTCACGGCTTTAATTCATTATCAACAGGTTCATTACAGTTGCAAATCTTTGTAGACTCTCAGGCTACAAAGGAATGCCTCCAGGGGATTCAAATGGGAACACCGAAGTTGCCTGCAGTTTCAAGTGAGGTTTGCTGATCCCGCCCTTCCAGTGATGCTTCCCTATGTTGCCTGTCACACATCGCTAACCGAGTCGACCATCTGAGCTGCGCCCCTGACGTTTCCCTCTTAGCTCTGCACCCACAGTCTAGCATCAGTTAGGTCACAACCCCCACTCTCCTCCTCCTCCTTGTTCTCCTCCCGGCTTCTCACAGAGGGGGGCAAGGGGGCGGCTTCAGGCCCGGCCATCTGGGAGTTAGTAACCTGAGAAGCATGCCTACCCATGTCTGAACTGGCTTGGGAAAATGCATCCCCTGATTCTAGCTGTTCCTCTTTTGAATCTGAGCTGCTATCGCCTTGTGCTCAGAATCAATCCTAACACCAAGCCTAGGAAAACTCATCAACCTCCACAACCAAAATGAAGTCCAGGCCAGGGGCCAAGCCTAGGAAAACATGTCAACCTCTACAACCGAAATGAAGTCCAGGAGGCTGAGCCTAGGAAAACTTGTCAACCTCCACCCCCTATATATGGATTTATCTGACATCCCTATATATGAGTGCTCATATGTTTTCCCTTCCACCTTGAACTGAGGCTCCGATCCAGATCAGGGGCTCCTGCTGCTGGTTTTATGAGGGGGGAAAACTCTGGGATAACCAATCACAGATATCCCACATCTGGCCCTCACACACAGCAAGAATCTCTCTAGCTGCTCCTGAGCATCCCCAAAGGCTTGTGGAAAGTGAAAGCCTAACCCAGTCCCTTTTCCAAAGCCTAACCCAGTCCCTTTTCCAAAGCCTAACCCAGTCCCTTTTCCATATAGCAGAGGACTCAGAGGAGGGGAGAAATCTGTAGTGACCACAAACAATGGCTGGCTACCAAGGCCAACCAGCCAAAATTTGTGGAGCCCTGCTGATTTCAAGCATATAGAACTCAAGGCTTTTAGGATTACATTGTGTTGTGTGCTTCAATAAAGGCATCATATAAACGTCTGGATTTATGAACATGAAATAAATCTCTCCTTCATTTTGTGCATCCTGCTTTTTACATAGTTGCGTTTTTGCCATATACAGCACTTTCCTATCCAAGCATGGAACAATCAACAATACATTTGAAGTGTGTGGGAGGACATGAAGAAACCTGCTCCACAATTTAAAAAATGGCTCTTCTTAAAATATTCCATTGCTTACAAACAACGGTTTTGCCAGGCTGTTTCAACTCTTGACAAAGGCATGCCAGACTTAAATGTTAATCATCTGCTGTTTGTAGCATGCTATTTCTTCAACTCAATATGGTGACTAAAACTGTAAGCCTCTGGTAGGATAGTAAATGGGTGTAATGCAATGCTAGGGTGCAGACCTGAAGCTCAGTAAGTTGAGCAAGTGTGTTGCGTGTAGAAGGTCCCAGGTTCACTTCCTGGTAGTCACCTAAAACTGTCTCCACCTTAGAACCAGGAGAGCTGCTGCAGGTTAAAGTAGAATATACTAGGCTACATGGACAAATAGAGTAATTAGGCAAATGCCGGTCATGCGAGTGACACGCCTGGGGATGGGAGAAACAACCCATACTGCGTTGTTTCCCCCGCTAGTTGTCCGAACCAGGACTATGGGTGCAATCCTATGCATGTTTAGACAGAAAAAAGCCCATGTGGTAGATGGGCAGTTGATTGTCGTGGATTATGGGTATTGCACTCAGGAGCTGAGAATCAACAGGATCTGAGCCTAGAATCATAGAGTTGGAAGGGGTCTTGTAGGCCTTTTAATCCAAACCCCCACTTGATGCAAGAAATAGGCAAAATAGGAGTTGAGCAGTTCCACTTTCTCTTTGTCACCCGTTAACATTTCATCATCTTTACTGAGCAGCAGGCCTACCGGTTCCTTCCTCTTTTATTCAATATACCTGGGAAAGCCCCTTTTGCTGCGCTTAGTATACTTTGCCAAGTGCAGCTCATTCTCAGCTTTAGGTTTCCTGTTCCTACAAGTCTGAGCTTCTCATCTGTACTCATTCTCAATGACTTTCCTTCCCTTTCTTATGCATGTCCTCCCACCTTCCCCAGCTTGTTGCTAGGCTTTTGGGGCATCTACATTAGTACTTTTTTAGACATTGCCTGTTTTTCTTTCTCATTGGAATTATTTGTGGATTAATTTTCCTCCATGAAAACAGTAGAAGCGGCAAGAAGAGGAGCAAGATCAACGAAAGATAATAGAAGATTCAGATACAGGGGGAAGGGGAAGGAAAAAAGGAAACACGTGTAAAGGGAGTCAGTTGTGATCCTGCATTTCAAACAGAAGCAGAAAGCCCCATTTTAAATGCAGGATTTTAGGCTGATATAGAAATGCCTGAAGGTAGCAGGCTGACTTAGGAGGTGGTGTGCAGGCCGCATGGCGCACTGCTCTCTCCTCCAACACCTTGCTGTTGCCTCCCAGTATTTGCTGCCTGAGGCAACTGCCTCACTTTGCCTAATGTTAGGGCCAGCACTTCACCCAAGTCCCTATCTTTAGTGCTTACCTTTGTACTTTTTGTTTCCATTCCCCCACAGGATTTAGGTTAAAGCCTTCTTGATCAGCTTTGCCATGTTTCTGACAAATATGTTTCCCCCAGTCCTTTGTTTGCAATCCATCTCCTGCCTAGTTCTTCATTACGGAAGCTTAGACTGTGATCCCAGAAGCCAAACCCATCTCATCAACCCCATCTGAGTAGCTAGTCATTCACCTGAATTATTCTTCTCTCTCTTTGTACTCTTCTACCTTTTTCAGGAAGCACTGATGAGACCACCACCCAAGCCCCAAGGTCTTTCACTTTCCTCCCTGTAATTTGTCCCTGGTAGGGTCAATCGTTCCCTCATGGATGCGCAAGAAGGCATAATGCTCAGTAGGCTTGATCAGTCTTGGCAACCTGTCTATCACATTCTGGATTCACATACCAGGAAGACAATAGACTTTACGAGTTAACAAGTCCAGTCGGCACACAGCAGCCTCTGTGCCTCTCAGTAGGAAGGCTGTGTTGGAGTCAGGTTTGTCTGTGCTGGAGTCTGACAGCAGCGATGAAAATGAGAAGGTGGAGGAAAAGTCCCGGGAAGTGGAAAAACAAGAATTGTAAAAATATGGGTGAAGAAAATCTCATTATAGATGTTTTAATTCCAAATGCACCCACAGAAGAAAAGTGCAGGAGGAAATGTGAATATGCCAGCCCACACTTGAAGCAAGTGGTTTGGAGGGGGATGAGCTTCTGGACAGAACCACAGGTGAGGAGAAACTTTTTATAGATAATTTTTACCCCGCATGAACACTATAAAGGCCTTGTCTGATGGGACCAGGCCCTACAACTGACTTTATCCACAGGAGGACCTATAATGGGCAGGCCTGCCCAGTGGGGTGGGGGATGGGGCAGTTTGCCCTGGGTCCCAGCGCACTGGGAGGGGCGGGCAACAAGCTTTAAATAAAATAAAATAAAATAAAATGCCAGCCATTCACATGAGCCGAGGCAAGGACAGCATTTTTAAAAAATTTCAAAAAATCTGAAGATTGTAATTAATTAATAAATAAATAAATAATTTTTTAAAAAAGAATTTCTGCTTTAGTGTGTGACTATGTTCCTTGAAGACAGACACTCTGCAACTACTATTTCACTGATTTTCCTAGAACTCAAAGAAGTCTGGGTTTTTATTTTTTCCTAAAATCCCCCTAATTCCACCCATCTATGTATACATTTCAGGCTTTAATTTTCACAGTATACAGCAATCTGTTGCGTGTTCAGTTTCAGTTAATATTAATCTGTTTTTAAAAAGTGTTTGTGGATTGAGCCTATTGAGGATAAAACAATAAACAAGTACCATGTTGTACCAATAAAAAAAATAAAAACATAAAGAAAATTTCCGTTTACCTACTCATTATTAGTGGCGGATTAGTATAGTAGTATGGGGGGAATATCCTATGATTTTATTTTAGGACATTTTGACGTTAAATATTATTTAAAAGGCATAAAATATTATTTAAAAGGCCTTATTTAATGTCATTTCTTTTCATTTTTAATGTTACCAGCGTGTCTGAATCTGATCAAGTACTGATTCTGAAAAAAAATATCTTGGGGAGACTGAGACTCTTGGGACCAGCTCCAGACCAGTAGGGGCCTCTTCTTTACCTTGAGATGCATTGGCCATTCCCAGCAATTTTTAAAATAATTTTTATTTAACCCAGTACTTAAGGGCCCCACCTTTTATTTCTGCTTTTTAACTTTAAAGAATAAAATGTTAAAGTAAAAAAAAGACATCAAGGGATACAAAAACCTGGTTTATTATGATCACCTGGGCAGTGATCTCAGCCCAGCTCCCTGACATGCCGATGTTGTGCTGGTTTGCTCCTGTAATGACACAGCATTCTAAAGTAGGGTCAGAGTACTTCCTAAAACTCTGTCACCAAGTGACTCAAGCATTTTAAATTTTACCAAATGAAAAATATGAAATTTTTAACAATTATTTTCACCAAAATTTCTTTTAAAAAATTGTCGATTTGTGTCACGTTCCTTTGTCCTCTCCTTTCACAATCAACACACTCCAAGATACCAGGCTTCATGTTCACTAGTCTGTTAGTTAATGACCAGATTCCTTACAAATGCAAATTCTAGGAAACTCTCAGGCTACAAAGAAAACAAGTACTCCACACAATTATGAATACCAATAGAGGAGCCAAAGTGGAAGTTAGAGAAGTTGTTGGCAGTTTGAACAAGAACTTCCTGGCCAGACTAGCTTAGGGGGGATGCCCCTCCCGTCCAGTTGCTTCCTCCTATGTAGGCTATCATGCATAGCCAACCTGGAGGGGCGTCTGAGCTCCGCCTCTAACTTTTCCTGCTTCGCTCTGCAGTGGACCCTAGCATCCCTCAAGTCATGCCCCTCTCTCTCTCCTTCTCTCCCGAGACCTGGTTTCTCATGGAGGAGGAGAGGAGCCCCCCTTCAGGTCGAGCCATCTTTGTGCCAAGGTCTTGAGAAGAAGGCCTTGCCATATCTGAGCTCACTAGGGAGGGAGCCTCCCCCGGTCCTGGCTGTTCCCATTCTGAGTCTGAGCTGCTAACTATCTCCACACACTCAGATTCATTCCTGACAGTAAAAGATATACAACTTATCTTTAAACATGAAAATACTTGGCCCAATAATGGAGGGGACGCTGCTGTCCAACCCCACTTTAACATTAGGTCTGAAATATTTTGAATTACCTATTGAAGAAAGTAATAATAATTAGTTATTAAACATAATAATAATTAGTTATTGGGTAAAATATTTTGATATTTACTTTTTAATTATGTAGGTATTTATATGTATAGTATAGTTGTTCGAGAAGGTGAGACTTTTGGGGTTTGGTTTTAGTTTTCCTCACCAGATGACTGAGCAAGTTAGTTTCTTCTACATATTTTATTGGATTTATGGTTGTTCATTTATATATCTATTTTCAAAATTGTTATGTATTGGGGGGGCATACTGTGGCTTAGTTATTGTTTTGAAGCTTGGCAGCTTCTGTAGACTTGGGAGTAGCAACAGTGGGTGGAGCTTCTGCTAATTCCTTCACTGTGTGTGCTGAATAAAGAACAGTTGCGTTTGAGGCCTGCTGATTCTTACAGTCATTCCCTCTACCTATACAACATTTTGTGGCGACGAGGATGGGGTACTGAGAGCTATACCAGCAGCAAGGACTATGAACCCATTTACATAGCTGACTGGTAAGCAGTCAGCTAGACCCACTTAAGAACTTGAGCAACTCCTGTGTTTGTTTGTTTTTAAAAGAGAATGACAATCAAAATGGCTGTTTTTGGACATATCCAAGAGTTTGAAGTGACTCAACCAGCTTCCTGGGATTCTTATGCAGAACGGATTTCATTCTGTCTTGAAGCAAATAAGATAGCTAATGCTGAACAAAAGCAAGCTGTGCTCTTAACTGTTTGTGGGCCACAGACATTTGCCATAAGATCCCTTACTGCTCCTGCCTCACCCCAAACTAAGACATTTGATGAATCTTTAAGATTATTGAAGATACATTTCTCACCAAATCCTTCAGTTATTGTTCAGGGATTTAAATTTCACAAACGAATGCAGCAACCTGGAGAGGGCATTGCCACTTATATTGCAGAACTGCGTCATCTTTCTCAACACTGCAACTCTGGGGATTTTCTAGAGGATATGTTGAGGGACTGCCTCATCTGTGGGGTTTATGATGAAGCACTACAATGATGCCTCCTGTCTGAGCCAAACTTGACATTTGCAGTGGCTCGAGAAAAGGCACTAGCCAATGATACTGCATCAGTATATGTCACAGAATTCAAGAGAGATGCAGATGATGTAAATGCCATCCGGGGCAAGTAAGTGGAGAATTCTAGGCAGTAAGGTCAACAGAACACAAGAAATGTACCCTCCATAAGGATTAGCATTCAAGGAATTAATGGCCTTACTACAGGTCGACTTACAGCAATTGTTAATAAATTTCCAAGGGTATTTTCTGAAGAATTGGAAGTATACAAAGGGAAGCTGGTGTCACTCCATCTGGACTGATCTATTGCCCAGTTTTCATGAAAGCCAAGAATGTGCCTTTTGCATTGCAGGGGAAAAATTGAAGAAGAGCTTGAGCATCTCATCAAGCAAGGTGTGCTAGAACCAGTTACACAGACACAGTAGGCTATGCCCATTGTGCCAGTATTAAAGCCTTAGGGGAAGGTGAGACTGTGTGGGGATTACAAGTGCACTTAAGCAGCATCCGTATCCCAGTGCCTGCTGTCAATGAACTCCTCACTGTTCTTGGTGGAGGGAAGGTCTTTGTCAAACTTGATCTGGCCCAAGCATAACAACAGTTGGCTGTTGATGATTTTACAGCAGATGCCCAAACAATTATCACTCATTGATGGGCATTCCGAGTAAAGCATCTGCAATTTGGAATTTCTGTGGCCTCTGTACTGTTCCAGCAATTCATGGAAACCCTACTTTCTGAAATTCCAGGTGTTGTACTATATTTTGATGATGTCCTGCTCATGGGATCAACAGAGGAAGGACTTGCTGAACAACTTCAAGAAGCCCTGCATCATTTTGACACATCCAGCATCCATGTAAAAAAAGAGAATTGTGAAATTGGAACCTCCAGTGTAACATTTTTGGGCTATTGTATTGACGCTTCTGGCATTCACCCCACTGACAAAAAGATACGTGCAATTCATGATGCACCTGCTCCAAGAACAAAGCAGGAACTTCAAGCCTTCTTGGGACTTCTCAATTTCTACCATGTGTTTCTTCCACAAAAGGCTACCATTGCTGAGCCACTGCATTGCTTGCTAGGAAAAGGAGTTCCATGGAAATGGACCAGCCAGCATGAGAATGCTTTCCAGAATGTCAAACACTTGTTAAGTTCAAATTCTGTGCTTGTACATTATGATGGACACCCCCCGCCCCCAAATCCTTACTACTGTTGCTTCATCTTACAGGGTTGGTGGTGTGCTAAGCCACACATTTCCAGGTGGTACAAAGGCACCTACTGCTTATTATTCAAGGACTATGTCATCCACTGAAAGGAACTTTGCACAAATTGGCAGAGAAACCTTGGCTGTTATTGCAGCAGTCAAAAAGTTCCACAACTATCTCTGTGGCCATACTTTTGAAATATGCACGGACCACAAGCCTCTTCTAGGAATCTTTTCTCCTGGTAAGCCTACTCCCTGCATACTATCATGCTGCATGCAGGGTTGGAGCATTCTGCTCAATGCTTATGATTCTACACTTGTCTACAAACCAGGAAAGGCAATAGCTAATGCTGATGGATTGAGTCGGGTACCACTTCAAATTTCAGATTTTGTTGTACTTCCTCCACTAGAAGTATTGATGCTAGAAGCCCTTCCAGACCCACCTCTTCAGGCTGATCAATAGGCTGACTGCTTGAGATCCTGTACTGGCTCATGTTTTAAACTGGGTATGGAGGGGATGGCCAGATGAAGAACTTCCAGAGGAATTTAAGCCATTAAAATGCTGTCAGCATGAGATGTCTGCCCATAAGTGATGTCTGTTATGGGGAAACCGTGTTGTAATTCCAGATAAGGGTCATCAAACCATCTTGACCACACTGCATGCTGCTCATCCAGGGATTGTTTGCATGAAAGCATTGGCCAGGAGCTATGTCTGGTGGCCCAATATTGACTCAGATATTCAAAAAACTGTAAATGAGTGCAGAACTTGTCAGGCCACTAGGCACAATCCACCAAGGGCACCTATCTTTCCAAGGGAAGTGACCAAGAAGCCTTGATCAAGAATCCATATTGATTTTGCAAGACCATTTCAAAAAAACTTCTTGGTTGTGGTAGATTCTTACTTGAAGTGGCTTGAAGTAGTCTTAGTACCATCACAAACAGCCCCTGCAACAATCACCGCATTGTGCCACTTATTTGCAACCAATGCATACGATAGTCTCAGAAAATGGGACTGCTTTTACATCTGATGAATTTAAATCATTTGCAGACAAGAATCGTATTCAGTCTGTCACCATTGCACCTCATCATCCCAGAGAAAACAGCCAAGCTGAATGGATGCTCCAGGCAACAAAATATGCCCTGAAGCACATTGCAGGAGAAGACTGGCCGACATGCCTTGTCAGGTTTCTCATTGCTCAAAATGTTGTTCCTTGTGCAACAACAGAAGTCAGTCCTACAGAGTTACTTATGGGGCAGCATCTAAAAACTAGCCTTCACTGTAGGGATGTCAGAGAATTCCGCCACGGATCTTGGTGAGGCCGAATGCCTGTGCATTCGGCCCCCCGAACTCCGTGGCGGAACGGCCTGCCACCACCCCGCCCCCCCCCTCAGATCCCTCCCGGGACGAGACTTACCTGGGGCAGATGTTCTGGGCGGCGGTGGCTTCAGCGGCGGCTGTGGCAGCTGGTCTTCCGACTGGCTGCCGCCGCCACCATTTGCAGTCTTGTCTTTTTTTTCTTTTCTTTTTTTACAGAGACGTGATAGGCTACGTAAGTTTTTACGTAGCCTATCACATCTCTGTAAAAAAAAAAAAAAAGGGCATGCAAATGGCGGTGGCCGTAGCCACCGCCATTTGCGTACGCGGGTGTTTTTTTTTACATCTGGGTTTTTTGTTGTTGTTGTTTTTTACGTCTGGGTAAAAAAAAAAAGGAATTTGCGTTCCTTATTTTTCTTCGTCTTAGTCTACGTAAATATTTACGTAGACTAAGACGAGGAAAAATAAGGAACGCAAATGGCAGCAGCCGTAGCCGCCGCCATTTGCATACCTTTTTTTTCCTTACCCAGAGCCCTCCGCGGCCGGAAATCCGGCTGCAGACGGCCCTGGCCTGGCCTGGCCGGCTGCTCTGTGGAGCCGCCGCGGAGCACAGCCGGCTTTCGAGGATTCCGGGGGGGAGGACTGGAGCGCCTCCCCCCCGGCGAAGAATATGGGGGGAGGTACGGAGCGCCTCCCCCCCTCCAGCGGAACCTGGCGGAGCCATGTAAGCGGGGTTTCGTACACCCCTACTTGACCATCTCCACCCAGATTTAGCTGAAGACTTACAAAGCAAACAGGAGCATGCTCTGGATGCCGCCTTCTCAGATCTCTGTTCATTTTCCCAACAAGATCAGGTGTTTGCTAGGAACTATGGTGCTGGACCGAGATGGGTTCCTTCCTCTATGATGGAGGTCACTGGACCTGTGTCATACAAGGTCCAGTGTGCAGATGGGTCAGTGTAGCATCGCCATGTTGACCAGCTGAGAAGGCGTTCTGGCCAGAGTGGGTTGTCATCAGCAGAGGTAGCTGCTGAAGATGTATCTGAATCTGATGTGATTCTCTCACTGCCAGTTGAAGCACCAGAGCCACTAAGTGATGGGAGCAATACTCCTTCCTTACCTATGGCAGTTACTGAAGGAAGGTCATCTGAGCAATCTACACCTACTAGTCGAGTGCAGAGACTGTGCGGTGAAAAGTTACCTCCTCGTCGGTTGGAAGACTATGAGAGCTAAGCGGGGAGGAAAGGTATGCATTTGGAGGTGGGGGTGTACTGTGGCTTAGTTATTGTTTTGAACTTTGGCAGCTCCTGTAGAGTTGGGAGTAGCAACAATGGGTGGAGCTTCTGCTGAGTTTTTCACTTCTGTGTGTGATAAATAAAAGGACAGTTGTGTTTGAGGCCTGGTGATTCTTCCAGTCATTCCCTCTACTTATATAACAAAAATGATGGTAATTTTTGTGTGTGTGACAGCCCCCCCCCTCCCAGAAATTCCATTGTCCCGGGCCCCCAGATTTCTCTGAGTGGCCCTGATAATGACAGTGATCCAAAGCCCCCAAGTTAGGGAGCGAAAACAGACTGAGCACTCTATCCGCCTTAGTTTGAGATAATAAATTATTGGGATGACGTAAAGAATGGAGAATTCCTGGCAGCAGCATGAATCAGCTGTGCTAGTCCAGCAGGATATACCTCCAGATAAAGACTTGTCAGGCCCTTGGATGTACAATTTGGGCCAGGGCCTGAGTTAGAGAGGGCCAGGAACAAGTTCATGAGGGACACTTTTCAGAACTGGCAGGCAGACTGAGTGGCAAAGTCCAGATGATCCTCCTGCAAAACTAAGGCAACGTTATCAAGACTTGGCTGCATTGTCTGTGGAACCTTAACTGCTGGATTCAGGCTCCGCTCCACACAGGTGTTGCTAATATTATATAACTGATTTATTAGCAGGGTCCAATGCAGTTCTTTGGGAAGGTTTTTTAACCAGGGCCTGCACAGAGGTTTTCCTAGAGGAAGGGGAAGGAGTTTGCTGGGTTGTGCTTAAGGGGAAAGTGTACAGTCTGAACACAACTTAGTGCAAATACCTCACAATCTTAATTTTGGAAACTTGGCATTGGCCGGGAACTAGTTCAAGGCAGTAAAAGAAAGAAAGAGGGAAGTTTATGGGCCTGGTGTACTGAGATACCTGCAAGGGAAGGCAGGAGTGTTTTGATAAGTTCACTGCAGTGGAGAATTGAGGGTTATTTGGGGTGTTCAAGAATAAATACTGTAGACATTTAAGGACACAGTCATATTGATTGTGCCCTCAGTGATTGGAAGGTCCCGAACTCAGAGGTGTCCAATCATCTAATGCAGGGTGGGAGAAGCGGTGGAGGCAACTTCACCTCCCTGTCCTCCTGTCCTGCAGATTTTGCTAGACAGCCATTTTAGCCCATCTTGCAAGGGTGCTTCATAGAGGAAGTCAAGGCTGGAAGAGGCTCAGGATAACCCATATCCTGACCTCTCCAGTCTCCTCCCCACCCACCAGAACGCCCCCTTCTTCCCGTCATTGAGGTCAGGTTTTTGACCTCAGAGAGGCAGTCAGCACGGTTCTCTCCATATCAGCTGCAAGGGGGCAGGGGAGGGGATTGGATCTCCGACTCCCCCTTCCGAGATCGAAGCGCTGTCTCCACCCTTGGAAGGATTTTACAAGCAATCCTATGGTCCCTGGGATGCTCTCCCAGGGACCATAGGATTGCTCTCTAAGTTGCTATGTTTTTTATGTTCTTGAGGCTGTGGCAGAAAGTACCAGTTTATAGAGGCTAGACAATTTATAGACAATTGACAATAATTTAATGGTGGAAGAGGGGGGGAAAGGAATGCAAATGTTACAGAATGCAGATGTTAATGAAGATGTCTGTAGCCGTGCCTAGACTCTGCAGCTCTGCCAAGAGAGGCCAGGCATGCATGCCCCCTTTCTGATGGTCTTCCACTGCTGTGCAAGGCCCCCCCTGCCCTTTGCAAGCTGTTGGCTTGCCAAATTGCTAATTTTAACCTCCCTGTTTGTAGTCTCTCTTTTCTTTAGCTGTGATTGATTTGTATTCTCATAGTTTATTAATGTTTCAATCTGTGGGTCCCCTCCCCCCAAATCTTGCAAGCCACTTTGAGCACTTTTTAGTGAAAAGTCATGATAAAAATATTTTAAATCAATAATATCTTGGTGAATGCCTCGAGTTTTTCTTTCTGCAGCGTAGTTTTCTAGCACAAGTGGATTTCTCTTTGTCCTTGTCCTACCCACGTTCCATTCATTTTAGAAAATTGACTAAGTATTGGGATTATGGGCTGTCCAGGAGAAGGACATTTTAACTTACGTTTGAAAGCAGCAAGACTGCAAGAAGGAATACTGTGATGCTTGAAGAGAAACCTTGTCATCGAACAACCAGCATGTACCCAAAACTGGGACAATGGCATTGTGTAAAGGGTAAACACTGGAAACTATTTTTGTTTAGTTAGTGGTGAATATTGTCTGTAATAGGCTGAACAAGATTAGTCTGAAAGGGGATTGTTTTGTCTGAAGAAAAGCATTTATTGGTGACAAGAATGCTGACTGCCCTTTCTGGGAAAAGGCAAAATCCTTTGCCAGTATATATACATTCCTATTCATGCATGTTCTCAATTTTGGTTAACTTGTCAATTTTTCTTCCTTAGAACAATGAGACATACCCTAACTATACTTTGGTAAAAATGTCTTCTTTGGGGAGAGGGCTGGTGTTACACATTTCTAAATGCGATTAGTATTTCAGTAGGATTGCAGAGTCGAGGGACTACATTTCCCCTGCTGTGTCCAATGTCTCTCACCTGGAAAGGAGAGTTGCCCTTGAGAGAGAGAGAGAGAGAGAGAGAGAGAGGGAGGAGGGGAGAGAGGCTGGAAAGAGAGACAGAGACTGAGAAAGGATTACAGCCTAGGAGGAGGTCAGTGAGGGCTGGTGAAGCGCCAGTGGGGACTATTGAGAAGTGGAATAGAAGATCCTTGTTAGCAGTCTAGAAACAAAGGTAGCTCTGGGATTGCTGCTATGCAAACTGACTGTGTGGGGAACGCTCTAGAAAAAGAAGACCTAACACAGATTGCTGAAGGCGTGGAGGCCTCCTGCTGAACTGGCAAAAATTCTTGTTTTTTGAACCCAGTTCTTTTGTGCGCATAATTTGTATCCTACACATTCGACATAAATTTATGTTCCTAGGGTAGCTAACAAAGTAGTAAGGAAGAGGAAAAATAAAGTAAACCATAAAATAAACCATACAGACTGATGCAACCCCCCCTAAAACACCAACAATACATTCAAATAGATAGTAAGATCAAAACTGCTCTAAGTTTGAAATGTTAAGATTGGCAGTTGTTAAAAGCCTAGGAAATCTAAATTGGTACCTAAATGATAGTAAGGAGAACACCAGGCTAGCCTCCTTAGGGAAGGTATTCCAAAGGTGAGGAAGTGCCACTGAAAGTGCTCTCTCTCCGGTTGCCACCCACCGCGCTTCAGATAGCAGGAATACCATGAGAAAGGCTTCAGATGACAATCTCAGTGGATGGGCAGATTGATACGGGAGAAGATGGTCCACAAGGTATTTCAGTCCTAAGCCATGTAGGGCTTTATAGTTAAGCCCAGCACTTTGAACTGAGCTTAGAAACCTACTGGGAGCTAGTGAACGTATTTCAATATCTTGTCAACAGCCTAGCCACAGTGTTCTGGACTAACTAGTTTCTGAACTATGGCAGCCCCATGTAAAGCACACTGCAGTAATCCAACCTAGAATTTACCAGGTTATGGATAAGTGACCATACTATATGTCACAGTCAGCATATCATCCTCAAATGATAAGAAGGTATTTTGTGTCACTGAGGCTACTTCAGCCTCAGGTGATAAAGATGAATCTACTGACACTCCAGACAGTACATGTGATTCTTTAGGGAGAGTGCAGTCTCCTCCAGAATTTATTGAACACCACTTCCCTGGGCAAATGAACTGCCCACCAACAGCACCTCCATCCTGTCAGGATTCAGGATTCAGTTTGACATCCAGTCCACTTCTTCTCCTCAAACACTGAATCAGCACTTCCTCTGCCTTAGCTGACTCAGCTGGAAAAGACAGATAAAGCTGGGTGTCATCACCATATTGATTATACCCAACTCCATATCCTCTGACATCACTCAGTCACTTCATGTAAATGTTGAATAACATGGGAGACAGAATGGATCCCTGTGGGACCCAGAATGTCATGGGACTAAAGTAAGATCCCCCAGTATCATCTTCCAGAATTGGTCCTCCAGGTAGGAGCAAAATACCGCCAAAATGGCGCTTCCAGCCCTTAAGCTATCCAGAAGCTGCTGAAAGCACCAGTAGAATCAACTGGCATTGTATTCCCTCTGTGTGTCTCCCAGTATACCTCTCTCTTCTGGTCCATTATGGCAGTTTTCAGATCCAGATCCCAGCTGGAATCTAGACTGAAATGGATCCAGATGGATATGATAATCATTTTCATCCAATAGTGCTTGGAGTTGGTTAGCAACCACTCACTCCAACATCTTGCCCAAGAAAGCGTATTTTGCAACAAGCCAGTAGAGATTATAATCCTCAGGGTCCAAGGAGGCGTTCTTCCGGATTGGTCTTACAACCACTTCCTTCAAAGTGGCTGGGACCATCCCCTCTGCCCAAGAGGCATTTCTAACTTCCCAGACCCTGCTGATCAAGTCCCTTCCTGATAGACGTAACAGGCCATGAAGGTAGTGGTTGACCTCACAAGTCATAGGCCGGACCCATCCAAGTACCTTCTCCATATCCTTGGATCACAAGAATTGAAACTCATCCCACAAAATCAGACTACTAGATGGTACAGTGGACACTTCTTAGTCATTTAAAAACTGGCATGAAGGCGAATGTGAATGATTTTGTCCTCAAAGTGCTGTACAAAACATGTATAGGTTTATGCTGTAATAGAGGACGCATGGTTGTTCTTCCTAATTTTAGGACCTTTTCTCTCAAGGTGCTCTGTTTGTATAATTGTGTATAATATAATAATACAAAGGTACCATACATCTGCAGTGCTGTCTCACATACAAAGGAAACTAAACCTTGTAGCACTACCCATGGAATCTCACTGCTAGGGGAAGTAGGGCTCTCCTAATAAGTTTGTTTAATTCATAGCCAAGACTTCAGATAGTATTGGGCTCCTGTGCACTTTCCTTTTATTTCAATTGCACTTATGCAAGAGAACTTCCTAGTAGTTTGTACTCAGTGTATTTTGAAGAGTGCAGTGGATAGCTGTATGACTGTAGCATGCATCTTCTTCAAGACAAAAAGCCCTGCTGAAAAAGAATCAACACAGCTTCCGCAAAGGTAAGTCCTGTCTCACTAACCTTTTAGAGTTCTTTGAGAGTGTCAGTAAACATGTAGACAGGGGTGATCCAGTAGACATTGTTTACTTGGACTTCCAAAAAGCTTTTGACAAAGTCCCTCACCAAAGACTCCTGAGCAAATGTAGCAGTCATGAAATAAGAGGACAGGCCCTCTTATGGATCAGTAACTGGTTAAAGAACAGAAAGCAGAGAGTAGGAATAAATAGTAAATTTTCCCAATGGAGGAAAGTAAATAGTGGGGTCCCACAGGGATCTGTATTAGGACCAATGCTTTCCAACCTGTTCATAATTGATCTGGAATTAGGAGTGAGCAATGAAGTGGCCAACTTTGTGGATGACACCAAATTATTTAGGGTGGTTAAAACAAAAAGGGATTGTGAAGAGCTCCAAAAGGATCACTCCAAACTAGGAGAATGGGCATCTAAATGGCAGATGCAGTTCAATGTAAGCAAGTGCAAAGTGATGCACGTTGGGACAAAAAATCCCAACTTCAAGTATAGCCTGATGGGATCTGAGGAAAGAGATCTTGGGGTTGTAGTGGACAGCTCAATGAAGTTGTCAACCCAGTGTGCAGCCGCTGTAAAAAAGGCAAACTCTGTGTTAAGCATAATTAGAAAAGAGATTGAGAATAAAACTGCCACATCATACTGCCCCTATTCAAACCTATGATGTGACCACATTTGGAATACTGTGTACAGTTCTGGTTACCACACCTAAAAAAAGATATTGTAGAGCTGGAAAAGGTACAGAAAAGGGCAACTAAAATGATCAAGGGGCTGGAGCATCTCCCCTATGAGAGAAGGTTACAACAGCTAGGATTGTTTAGCTTGGAAAAAAGGAGGGTAAGGGGAAACATGGTAGAGATGTACAAAATTGTGGAGAATGTGGATAGGGAGACATTTTTCCCCCTCTCTCAAAATACTAGAACCCAGGATCATCCTATGAAGTTGATTGGTGGTAGATTCAGGACAGATAAAGGGAAGGACTTCTTCACACAGCGCATAGTTAAACTATGGAATTCACTTCCACAAAAAGTAGTGATGTCCACCAGTTTGGATGGCTTTAAAAAGGGGTTAGACAAATTCCTGGAGGAAAAGGCTATCAATGGCTACTAGTCTTGATGGCTATGTGCTACCTCCAGTACCAGTGGCATTGAGCCTATGTATACCAGTTGCTGGGGAACATGGGTGGGAGGGTGCTGTTGCATTCATGCCCTGCTTGTGCGTTCCTGGTCGACAGCTGGTTAGCCACTGTGTGAACAGAATGCTGGACTAGATGGACCCTTGGTCAGATCCAGCATGGATCTTCATATGTTCTTATGTTCTCATGACATTTCCTTTCCTGACATTTCTTCAGAATTCACACCAGGAAATGTAATCTGGAAGAGGCCCTTTGAGAAACTTGGGCCATAGCTCAGTGGTAGAGGGCATGCTTTGCATGCAAAAGGTCCCAGGTTCAGTCCCTAGCATTTCCAGTTAGAGCTGGTAAAGAGTCTTGTCTGAAAGCCTGGAGAGCTGCTGCCAGTCAGCATAGACCATACTGAACTAGATGCACCAGTGGTCTAATTCAGTACAAGGCAGTGTCCTATTTTCCTATGCACTGTAGCCATTTCCACTATTAGGTCCTATGCAAACTTACCCGTTTCAAGTCCATTGAATATAGTGAAACATCCAAGAAAACATGCATCCCTTAAAGCACATTTTTGAGATGATACAAAGAATTCTGAGTAAAATGCCGGGCCTCCATACCCTTCTGAAGAAAATAAAATTGAATTGATTTTAATATTGTATGCTTCACAATTACATTTTAAAAACATGCTTTCTGCCTTGCAGAGGTATCCAGCCTTTGAATTCAAATCACATTCTCTTGTATGGATCTCCAAGGACTGATTCACACAAGAATTTGTGCACCTTTGTTTCTCCCGTTAGATCATTCCCTAATGTGCTCCTTCAAGTGATCAAGAAATGCATGTGTGAATAGGAATCAACTTATTTGCTTTTACTGTATTGTGAAAAGCAGGGAGTGAATCCAAGTCTTGAGCCCTGCTCTAGAAATGCTCCACCAAAACTGCCGAGAAGATTGCAGCATCTGGAATAGATTCCACAATGCATTCCAAACATGTGCAGAGAGACTTCAGTGCTGCTTTCTTGTTATGTCACAGAGTCCGACTGTAATGTGTACTGATAAGAATTCACTGTATTTCATAGAAGTGCTGTTCCAAATTATCTGTGTATGCTAACTGTAAGTGGTTAGTAATAGATGTGATTAGTTCTCTCTGTGTGTTGTGAGATAACTGTGAGTAATAGATTGTATTCTTGGAAATAAGGTAAAACATTCCTGGAAATGGAGCAAGGTTGCCACAAGTGCGTTAGTTAAGTACTGGAACCAGAAAGCTGCTTAGCTTAGCAGAGATACCTTCATCTAGGTGTTAATAGTGTCAATGGCAAACCAGGCTACATTGAGAGAAATAGAAATAGTGGCATGACTAGATCCAAAGATGAGGTCATCAACATCATGGGGATTATAAAAGCAAAGGTTTGATCTGATTGCTGAGATCCTGGGAGAACGAGAAGCATACCAAGCATGATGACTGTTTTGTTGGTTGAGAGGAATAGAACTTAATTTTACCAAGAAATATGGTAGCCATGATTTCTATTATGCATCTAATCTTCTTAATTGCATAGTATGTAGTAATGTGTTTTGCTTGTTTCATCATTTCAAAGATTTGTTATTCTCTAAGACTGTTTGAGCAATAAATATACATTTTGTGGTAACACTTTGTGTTACTTGGCTTGAGAGAAGTTTCAGGACCACAACCCATATAAATCAATTTTTGATGCCCAAAACACTCAGCTGGGATTCGTACATCTGTTGCTGAGTGGGTTCTGTCTGTTCACAAAGCTGTTGTATTCTCTCTTGATCAGGTGAATCTCATATATACCCATTCAGTTTGGGAAACAAGCTAGTTGGATGGAGCGGGAAGAAGTTACCTGTTTCAGTTATAGTGGATCTCATCATAGATGAGGTGATCTCTCACCTTATCTACTATGAGGCCTTGGGCACACTGGCAGGCAGTAAAGTCTCAGCACACTAGAAGGCTCAGAACAGATGAGGCAATGCCTAGAGCAGCCTAGGTATGTCATCTGTTTACCATGCTAGGCCTTGCTTTGTTTACTATAAGATGCGGTGAACAACCTGTGGGTCTCCAGATATTGTTGGTCTTCAACTCCCATCACCCCTAACCATCCATTGGCCATGCTGGCTGGGGCAAATGGGGGTTGGAGTCCAACAACATCTGGAGGGCCACAGGTTCCCCAAGCCTGCACTAAGTAGGGATGGGTGAGAATGTTGTTCAGTTCACATTTCAGTGAGAACTTACCAGATTCGCATTACTGAACCTACATGAACCAGAACACATTTTGGTGCTGAAATCCATACATTTTTGACATTTGCAATGCAGTTCACAAAAAAATACATACAAAACATGCATACATTTGCAAAAATTAACACAAATGCTTTGTTCATGTTCCTTTGTAGATGAGAGAGCACTGTAGACATATGGCAGCTTTGTATCAACCCATTATATACTATTATACAAGCTGAGTATCTTGAGAAACTACCTTGATTTTGCTTCTATAGAAGAATCTGTACACTGTCCCGCAAGCTGATCCTAACTGACAGACAGTAGGCAGCTGGTTGATCTGCATGGCTTTACTTGAACAGCTGCTCCTGCATTAGCTGTATGGCTTCTGCTTTGCTTCCCAGTGGAATTGTGCCATTTCATAACGTGGCACCATTACTGCGCCCAGCCCTTCTGGGTCTAATGATATAGTACCGCAAGACAGCCAGCAGTTGCCTCTTTAGCATTATAGAAAACCTCTGAAACATTCCCATTGGTAGTTTACAAATACTGTGCAGCTTAGGTAGTGTGAGGAGGCAGATGTCTGTCTTCCAGCTTCCTCAATTATCTTTCCATGTTTTAGCATTTTCCTAAATTCTATTTTTAAGTTATTTGCATTTCATTTGTTCAGGAATGGGGCCAGCTATGTAGCTCTGTTTGTAGGTCAGGCCTATTATTTACAGGCAAGGGGGCCATTAATATCCCTTAGGCTAACTCCGACATTAGTAGGACTTATGGGGGAGACATAGAGGCCGCATGCAGTTCCCAAGGTACTTCAGCATGTGATTCATTAGAATCCTGAGAATTTCAGCGCACATTTGTTCTAAAGATGGACCATCCACAAAGCATGTCACGGTTTTAAAGTCCTTTTTCCTCCCCACCATCAATTTCAAACCTTGCCACAGTTTAACCAGTACAACTAATCCCCTCCTTTGTCAGAACTGTGGTAACCCCTAACCCTCTTGATTCATGACATATTTTATGGATGGGCTCACAATATGTTTGCCGCGATCGAGATGGCTAATAAATACCATGGGCCAGAAACAATGAAGCTAATACAAAGAGCCACTGCCTTGTATTCAGCACCCTTGATTTCTACAAACCATCTACCAAGATTTTAAGGAC
Organism: Heloderma suspectum; assembly: GCF_057233095.1. Lineage (NCBI taxonomy): Eukaryota > Metazoa > Chordata > Lepidosauria > Squamata > Helodermatidae > Heloderma > Heloderma suspectum. The sequence continues at coordinate 51,303,972 of NC_139460.1, read as the reverse complement.
TGATTTGCATTTTTTACATTTGACTGGAACAGTAACCCTATGTAGGTGTTTGCCTGCAACTCAGGTAAAACTAAAGTGGGGGAGGGATGTGTGCAAGTACACATGCCCCACCCTCAAACACCTCTGGCTGCATCAAAGATCTTCGTGCATTGAGCATGAATGTAAAGCTTGTAAGTGCGTTTGCCTGAACGTGCTTACAGAGCTGCCGTGATTTGGAACTCTGCCTCGATTGAAAACCCTGTTCCTGATCGAGGACGTTCCGTAAGCACGTTCAGCTGAACACAGTCATGAGCGTCTATTCAGATGTTTGTGTTCAACATGCAAAGATCTTGGACATAGCCGGGGGCGTGGGGATGTTTGCGGGTAGGGCATGTGTGCTGACACACGTCCTGTCCCTGTTTTAGCTATACCCAGCTATACCCAGTATCAGAGATAGAACATGCATGTTTGGCATGGTCAGCTCTACTTTGGTACAGCCCAGGTTGTGCTAAATAGAACGTGAAGTGAGGCTAGAACACTTTCCCCCAACATATTTGCATGTGCAGAGAAATTGTTTTATAGAGGGGGGCAGTCAAACATGCTATCTCCCCATGTGATGCAACTGTTCTAGTCATGAATTTTTCTCTTGTGGTATTTTGTGTTTCATCTTGTTGCATGTTTTAATTGTGTGATAGAGTATAACTTACTGTAATTCAAAGTGGATCCAGAGGTTACTGTGTTCCTCCAATGCAGGACTAGCCTAACCCACCAGGCGGAGTAGACAGACAGCTGCCCTGGGGACTCGGAATCCAAGAAGTGACAGGCTACTCTGGAAAACTCTCAGGCATGGATCATAGTTACTCCCTAACCTGGCTAAAGACAAAAGTTTGTATCATCAAAGCTATGGTTTTCCCAGTAGTAATGTATGGCTGTGAGAGCTGGCCTATAAGGAAGGCTGAGCACCGAAGAATTGATGCTTTCGAACTGTGGTTCTAGAGAAGACTCTTACGAGTCCCCTGGACTGCAAGGAGGTCAAATCAGTCCATCCTAAAGGAAATCAACCCTGACTGCTCATTGGAAGGACAGATACTGAAGCTGAAGCTCAAATATTTTGGCCACCAATGCGAAGAGAAAACTCCCTGGAAAAGACCCTGATGCTGGGAAAGACTGAAGGCAAAAGGAGAAGGGGACGGCAGAGGATGAGTTGGCTAGATAGCATCACCGATGCAATGAATATGGACTTGAGCACACTCCGGGACAGAGCGCAGGACAGGAAGGCCTGGTGTGCTATGGTCCATGGGGTCACGAAGAGTCGGACACGACTGAACGACTGAACAACAACCTGGCTAAAATAATAGGAAAACCTCCAGAAGTGCTGTAAAAGCCTGCTTTTGATTTGTTTTAACTCAGCAGCTCTTTTTAAAGGATATGTTCCTTTTGCAACTCTTTCCAGAGAGATCAGGACTTTTCACCTCACTTTCTGTCTCACCTATACATATTTTCTGTTTATGTTATCTGTGGATTGGGTATGCAGCTCTCTTGTTTCTGGACCCTGTGCTCTGGTCTTGGAACAGTGGGATTTGGGGCAAGGAGTTGTTATATCTCACCCTTCCTGATTTTCCCAACTGCAGTCTCCTCCCAATTTCCATTCATTTATGGAGCAAAGGAAAAGAGACGTAACAGGAAATCTAATGTGAGGAAAACACAACCCCCTGAAAACAAACAAACAAAAAGAAAATGGAGGGTGAGAGCAGCAGAATTAATTTTGTTCAGACTGCAATATAACTTGTGCAGGCTCTGATTTAATGCCATCAGGAAATTCAAGGGCAAAATCTGTAGAACGAGTTTGAACTATGGAAAGTCAAAGTTATCGGAGACTTGCAGGTACAGAAAATGTATGTGTTCGTTTTTGCTGAGTTTCAAGGAGACTTTCATCTGCTTGTTATATATAACCAATCATTTCAAGTTTTTGTAAGTCACTATATTGAGATCTACGCTGAAGGAAGTCTGTCCTTGCTATAAGGCTCTTATTTTTCCATTCCAAAGGGCTCTTGACACATTCATTGGATGGGGGAGTCAAGTCCTTGCTGTGCTTGCTGTCCTTGCCCCTGACCTCCACATCTTCATCTGAAGGTGTGCGTACAGCCTAGTGCATGTACAGTTGCAGGCACATATTGATCTCTTCACGTCTTCAGGTAAAGGATCATCTCCTCCAATATACACCTGCCCAGATACTAAGATCAGCCTCAGCGGACCGTCTTTGGGAGCCCCCACCAAAGGAACTGAGGAGTGTAACTAGCTACTAAGAAGAGGGCCTTTTCTGCTGTGGCACTCCAGCTGTGGAATGAGCTTCCTCAAGCGGTTTGTCTGACACCTACATTGTGCCCGTTTTGGCCCCAGGTTAATACTTTTTTATTTTCCCAAGCATTTTAGTTTTTTAGTTTGTTTTATATCTGGTATTGTATTTACAATTTTTGCACTGCTGCTAACTTCTGCTTGGTTATTATTTTTATATTTATATTGTAGTTTTGAACTTGTAAACTTCTATACTGTATTTTATTGTTTGTATTTTATTGTCTTCTATTTATGGTTTTAATTGTTGTGAACCACCCAGAGAGCTTCGGCTATTGGGCTGTATAAAAATGTAATAAATAAATGGAGATTGGGGCTAGAACCTACTGCAATGACCCTGCTCCCCCCCCCTTCATACATTTATTGATAATATTTTCATGTGAAGACAGCTTAAATCTAGTCCAGTTGCTACACATAAAACAAGAAATGTGCATTAGCTGTGCCCTTCTGTCTCACGACTGACGTCTGATGGGTTTCAACACTAAAGATGTTGTCATTCTGCCTGAAAAGGAATAACTAGCACAGCAGGTCTTTCTAGAACATTTAGATCTGGATCCATTAATCTCCTTCCCATTTATTTCCTTTCCTTTCACCCCCACTTTCTGCTATCTCACTATTCCAGTGTTTTGAGGCTTCTTGGTCTGTCATAATTAGACCTCATATTTTGGACACTGCCGTTAATTACAATTAAAGAGGAGGGGTTGTAAAAAATCAGGGCTCTATATGGCCATTATCAGTGTAGATGAGTCTTCCGCAGCCCGGAGCCCTCCAGATGCTTTGGACTTCAACTCCCATCAGCCCTAGCCAGCATGGCTAATGATCAGGAATGCTGGGAGTTATACTCCAAAACATCTGGAGTACACCAGGTTGGGGAAGGCTGGTGCAGATCATGTCAACAATACGAAATGCTGTAAATGTGACATACGCACACAGCATCCGAGGTGCACATGCATTGCTCCAGTTCAACATATAGTGTTGTTACCTCTGAGAGCATCAACCAGCTGTTTGGAGGTAGGGGTGTGAAAGATTCCAGAAAGGCCCTTCCCCCTCAACCCAACAGGTGGGAATCCTCACACACAGAAGGTTCCTGCACTATCTGTGCTTCAGGCCAGAATCTTGTTTTAAAATCTCTTAAGTTACAGTGAATCTACCCAGTCCCCTGAGACTAATACCCATCTTTAATTACCATTACTGCTACAAGTTAATGTTTTATTTTGAGGCTGAATTAGTCCCAGATTAACTTCCAGCTGCTGAACTCTGTTATGCTTGTGTCTGCAAAAGTGAAGGAGCTGTTGCTATCATATAATTAATCTATGTTAAAATCTATCCATAATGGGCCAAGTTCCCTTTCAGCCTCATTTTTGATAAATTCAGTAGATTGAATTATTTAGGGCTGTCATCGGGAGACTTGTTTCTAAACTTTAAGGCTGCAGTTTTATGCACTCCGACTTGGGGGTACATTCCAATGAACTCAATGGGACCTATTTCCCAAAAAACATGCTGGGATTTCACTGTGGATCACTTATTAAAACTTCATTTACTCTACACATTTTCCTTAATTTCGAAACAAAAAAACCCGGTTTGGATACTAGAACTGAGCAGTGTTCAAACAGCAGCTTTACTGATGCTATATAAAAAGATCAATCCATTTCCTGACTTCTACTTTAAGAACATAAGAAGAGCCATGCTGGATTAGACCAGGGTCCATCTAGTCCAGCATTCTGTTCACACAGTGGCCAACCAGATGCCTGTAGGAAACCCACAAGTAGGACATGAGTACAATACGTGTTCCCCAGCAACTGGTGAACACAAGCATTCCACCTCTGATACTGGATGTAGCATATAGCCATCAGGACTAATAGCTATTGATAGCCATATCCTCCATGAGGATATTTTATCTACTTTATATTCCTTTCTTCTTGTACTCCCAATAATTACATTGCTTCACCTTGCCATGGCATTACCCACAAAACTCATATTGACGCAATCATCTGAAATGATCTCAGACATCTCCAAATCGCTATTTTTCAAGCTGTAGGTATATTCACCTACATTCCAAGGTTAAAAGTATTGTACTATTTTGTTGGACTTTGGTAAGTCAGGAACTTACATCCTCTTCAGTCCAAACTGCCTATTATCAGACTTTATTATAAGATGTTATGAATTATCACTTCGCTGACAAGGAATAGTACCTGCACCCAAAGAGGATGGTGAAATGACAAGAGCCCATGGCTGAGGCTGATAATAATTTCTATAGCATTTTAAAATTGCTTCACAGTTGCTGAAAACAAATGAAATAAATCAAGTAAAGGAAATAGTAAATTGGTTGCCGGTGATACAAATTATTTTAGGCTGCAATCATATGCCCACTTAATTAAGAGTAAGTCCCACTGAATCTAGTAGGAGCTACTTCTAAGTAAACATGCATAGGCTTGGGCTGCTAGAAGCAAATGTGGAGTGATATTTCTTGATACAGGGGAAATTGTCAAAAAATTGTAATTGTTTGCCTCGTTAAAGGCCAGCTTAGTATTTCCTTCCACAGTAACTCTCAGAAGTTATTTTGAGGTGGGAATGAGGTGGAAATCAGAAATCATACATTGTGGGTAGAAGTGTTTGGTCTGAATACCTAGATCGGTTTGGCAAGATTATTGTTGCGAAATATACCCATTATATAGCATTTAACATGTAAGCTTAAGAGAGATTTTCAAACTGGGAGGAAAGTTCCAGGAAAACCATATTATGCGAGCATAGTGCTTGTTTCAGTGTCTGCCAAGAAGATTTCAGAGTTCTAAGTTGGAAATGTAGAAAATTTGAGAGAGGCATGATTTAATTTTATTTAATAGCTGTAACTGAAATGACATGAGCAAGTTCTAGAAGTGTAGAGTGACATCATTTTTCCTGTTGTGTAAAAGGATACATTAGACAATTCATTTGGTATAGTAGCCTAGTATTCAATAAGAAAATGAGAATGGGGCTCGATTATATACCTTATTGCTATTCACATTCTTCTTGGTGCTTGGTGCTATTCACGTCCCCATCCTCCCCTCCTTCTTTCAAAATGTGTGCCATGCCCCATAGCTTTGGAAGTGCATGAGAATGTATATATTTGGCATTTCATGAATGTTCAGGTTGGGCAGATCCTTGGGGTGAAAGGAGGGGGGGAAATAAAGAGATGAGACACAAGTAGTTGGTAAAAATGTGGGGCCGTATTTATTGAAATTGACCAGATCTGCGAAAGGCAACCTAAGCGGGCAACGTAAGCGGGCAACTTCTTTGAGCCAGAGTGGCCTGGCATTGTATCGAGCAAGACATTCGATGCCCATAGAGTGGCATCTTTGATCGCCACCCCTCAGGACTGCCCAATTTGGGGACAGAAGGCCTTCCCCTGTCACACACACCCCTCCAGGCCGCAAAACTCCAAGTGGGTGAGGAGAGTTAGCTTCAAAGCTAAATCCTATCTTCCAACTGGGACCACAAAAGCCTGAGCTGGAAGCCTCAGGCCTCACCAGCCACCAGAAATGTTGCCTCCAAATGCTTTCCAACCTATAGCCAACCAAAGGGGCCTGCTGCACATAACCACCACAGGAGGACAACAAATCTCTGATTAATCATTCTCCCCCAACCTGCACTGAATTAATTCCAGCACACCCCTTCGCAGATCGGCCAAAAACAAATCATTGCCCATGTCAAATAGATGGACCCCATCCTGCCTATATAGCTCCCTCCATGCATGGGAAATGTCTTATAATCCCATCACCCTGTCTGGATGAGGGATTGCCTGTGTCCCTATTCACCTTCTTGTGGGCCCTGTGAGGGGCCCGTGGATCGATCCCATCCCTCCAGACCAACCAAGGCAATGAACAAGACCAGACTATGGCACTTCCCAGCCAACAATGCTAGATAGCTTGAATGTCAGCCAGGGACTGCATAATAAGGGCCTTGCCCTTTAACAAAACCAAATAATCCCCCCCTGCTGCCCCAGGTATAACACCACAAACTGCAGGGGAACCATAACCAAATCTTGCTTGAATAATGTGGGCAGGAGGCATTTCCAGCGCATGCCACGACTGCCCAACCACTGAGTGTTGGCATACTGGCTGAGCCTGAGCTGGGATCCACAGTTTGACCTGTAAGCCCTCCATCCAGCCCAGACGACATACTGTGCCCACAAATAAGCACACACACTGGCTCCTGGCCAGTCTAGTGATCTAAACAAAAACCAACATTTGAGAAAACAACACAGAACAAGAAGCTAGTGCCCTGTAACAGACTCACATGGGCCCTATATGCCTTGGAGTGCCACCTACTGACTGTCTGCACCTTATCCACTGGGAAACCAATAGGTGCAGCAGTAGAAGCAGCCCTGATGTGAAATGAACGTGAACAAAAACGGAATGCACCTACACCGAGGCCCTTCAAGGCCAGCTTCGTGACAGTCCAGAATTGATATTTGGTCAGGGGGAAAGAATCACTGTGACAGAATAAAGGGCCAGGCAAATCCCCTCCATTATTGAGAAATGCCCCCAAAGCCTTTCCTGGGCACAACTCCTCCACCAGGTTAGGGAAAAGAGACACCAGCTCCCCTCTACCACATTGATCAGTCTTGGACCTCCACAGTCAGATGTGGATAACCAAGTCCAAGAATTGAATATCCCTCAACTGTAATGCTTGCCCCAACTGATCGCCCTTGGCCACCACAACCAACACAGAGATCCTGAATGCTCCAAAAAATGCCATCAAGGCAGCGACATGGAAAAGGGCAGCCTCTTACTGAGAGTTACACAAAGAGGGCCACTGGTCCCTCAACCCCACCAATATGTCTGGCATCAGAGGATGCCTAGAGTCAGGTATTGCTGGAGACACCCTTGCCCAACCCTGAAGAGCTCGCTGAACCCTAAAGTCAGCAGTATTGTCAGTCACGCCCTTCAGTTTAGACCAGAATGGAAGTGCCGAGAGCTTACCTCCAATGGTCTGAGCCAAAAGGCCTCTCTTCCGAGCATGAGCACGGAATTGCAATAGGTGTTCTACCACAATGGGCCATATCTGTTGCAGCTGCAAGGAAGCTCTGAAAACAAAGAACTCCCTACCTGTCTTGAAGTAAGAAGCCCTTGTGCTAGGTGCTATGGACTGCAACATGGCCCACTCAGCCTCATCCCGCCATTCTCCCAAAGCTTGACTGGCATGGACTCTGGTGGTTCATGAGCCCAGGGAGCAAGGTTGTGAATCCTCTGTACCAGGTTACACAACAAAGAATCTGCAATGATGTTGTCCAAGCCAAGGATATGCCGTGCCCAGAACAAAACATTAATCAGAGGCAGTGCAAAGTGAATGCCCTAACTAAAACCATTACGCTATGGCTGCGGGATGACAGGGAATTGATGACCTGGACTGTGGCCTGATTGTCGCACCAGAAGTGCACTACAGAGTTGAACAACTGTTCGGCCCACAGATGTGCTGCCATGTATATGGGAAAAATGGCAAAAAAAGTGAGATCCCTACCAACACCTGCTGCTAACCAATCCTCAGGCCACTGCCCAGAGCACCAACAATCCCAGAAAATGACTCTGAAACCAAAAGCCCCAGATGTATCAGAGTGTATCTGCAGCTCAGCTTCCAATAACAGCTTCCGTCTCCAGAAGGAAATGCCATTAAACTCATCAAGAAAATGCAGCCAAACCTGCAAGTCCTTCATAGCGGAAGAAGACGCTCTGACATGATGGTGTGGGAGACGCAAGTCCTGCATAGCATCACACAGATGCCTAAGGAATGCCCTGCCAGGCGCTGTCGCCCTGCTAGTGAAATTAAGATGCCCAACCACTTCCTGTAGGGTGTGAAATGTTACTTTTTTAGATCTCAGTGCACCTGAGGTTTGTTCCCCCAAGGCCAAAAGCTTTCGCTAGGGAGCCTGCAAGATAGAGTGACAGAGTCCAACTCAGTTCCAAGAAACATAATAACTGATAAAGGGCCTTCTGTCTTCAGGACCAGTGAATAAAAAATAATCAAGATGATGCACAGTACTCTGCAACCCTGACCTGTCTCTCAGAGCCCACTCCAGAAAAGAGCTGAACTTCTCACACATGGCACAGGAAATAGAGAACCCCACAGGGAGAGCTCTGTCCACATAAAATTGGCCCTGAAAGCAAAACCCTAAGAGATCAAAATCATTGGGACAGATAGGTAAGAGGCGAAACGCACATTTGCCCATGAGAACCCCATGACCAGAAGCCCTCACCATTGAAACCGCAGAATCAAAAGATGCGTAATGTACTGAGCAAAGGTGTTCTGGGATGGCATCATTCACTGATCCCCCCTTTGGAAAAGACAGGTTGTGAATCAACCTGTATTCTCCAGGTGCTTTTTTAGGTACCATACCCAAGGGAGACACTCTCAGATTGGGAATATGAGGGGCAGAAAATGGACCAATGACCCTGCCAGCAGCCACCTCTTTATCCACTTTTTCCCCTGACTAAGTGTTCCAAATACACAATAGATTTCTGGTTCTGGGAAAACTGAGCATGATGCTGGCCCTGAAAAGGGTTCCAGAATCCCTCAGAACACTCCTTCTCTAAATAAAAGGCATCCTTCCGCAACAGGTACTGCCTCATAAGGTGCCTAAGAGGCTCCAGTCTAACTGGGCTGGGACACTTTTGGAGGGGGCCACTGCCCCCCGCCAGGTTTCCTGTTACCCTGGCCCTCCCGATTAGCACTCTACCAACCTCTAGTCTTGGAGAAACTAATACAACTGTGTTGTCCCCTACAAATGGAATTATCGTGGTGGAATTTGCAAGGGAATTTAGAACAGGCACCCCGGGTACTAAATTTCCAACAGAGCAAGCAGTGTTGAACCACTTGCTCTGCACCAGCCTTGAGGACTGAAGTGGGCTGCTGTTTAGATATTATGTGGCCACTATCTGACCTGTCCCAAACCCCGGCCTAGGTGGGGTCATAAACTGGAGCCACAGCTCATGATCCTTGGTATCCCAATGCAAGGCGGGACCCAAGGCTGCCCGCATACAAAATAATTCATTGTAGGCCAGCCAAGCCCTGCCCACATATTCTGTATAGGCCCTGTAGATGATATTGAAATATTTAGTCAGAACCCATCCCCTCCCTGGGTATTTTTGCTGTATAACACCCATAAAGATAAGAAAACTGGGCAACCCATTAGCCCAGGTGCGAGAGACCTTATGCCTAACTCTCTCTTGGTCCTTATCACTAGACTTCTCTTTCTCTTTTGATTCCAATTCCTGGGATAACAAGGAGAATACATCCACAAATTCCCCTTTCAATATGCTTTCCCTGGTTGCAGGTAATAAGTGATACCCAAGGGGGGTAAGTAATACCCAATGGGGGTGATACCCAAGTGGGGTAGATTCCTGGTTGGAATTGCATCTTTACTAGCCTTGGTATAAGGATCATTATCAGCCATGGCTGACTCCACCAGAGCCACAAAGTCGCCCCCTACAGGACTACGCCAAACAGCAGTGCAAACTACTGCTGCGGATGCGAAGCAGGCTCAGAAACAGCTCTGGAGGGAGAAGAAACCACAGAGAGTGGCAGGAATTGAATGGCCCCACCCCCAGGTGTGGTATCAGGCTCCCTAGTAACAGTAGGGATGCTGGAGAAATTTGAGACGGATTAAAAAGAGCTCAGATTTCTAAGAATCCGACCTGCAGAATCTGCTGTGGAGTGACCCCCTCAGGCCCTGCAGCGTCCGTGGACTTTCAGATGATTTTTTTACTTTCCTGAAATTTGCGCATATAAATCCATAGAAAAATATGTACGTTTCTGCTTATGAAATGTAGAATGGAATAGGGGACAATACACTAAATGTTACATACTGGGGTAAATTATGTAAATACTTATGTAAATATTTACGTAATTATTTCCGTATTTTTCCGCATGATGGAAAAAAATATTCGCATCTGTCTGTGGGCAGATGATGGAACAAAAGGCACCTAACAATCCGCAAAGCACAGACGGAGCGGATTTTACACAGTCCATACATCTCTAATTTACAAAGGTGTTGTTGTTCAGTCGTTCAGTCGTGTCCGACTCTTCGTGACCCCATGGACCATAGTACGCCAGGCCTTCCTGTCCTGCGCTCTCTCCCGGAGCGTGCTCAAGTTCATATTCATTGCATCCGTGATGCTATCTAGCCATCTCATCCTCTGCCGTCCCCTTCTCCTTTTGCCTTCAGTCTTTCCCAGCATCAGGGTCTTTTCCAGAGAGTTTTCTCTTCGCATTAGGTGGCCAAAATATTTCAGCTTCAGCTTCAGTATCTGTCCTTCCAATGAGCACTCAGGGTTGATTTCCTTTAGGATGGACTGATTTGACCTCCTTGCAGTCCAGGGGACTCGTAAGAGTCTTCTCCAGCACCACAGTTCGAAAGCATCAATTCTTCGGCGCTCAGCCTTCCTTATAGTCCAGCTCTCACAGCCATACATTACTACTGGGAAAACCATAGCTTTGATTAGACGGACCTTTGTCGGCAAGGTGATGTCTCTGCTTCTTACTATGCTGTCTAGGTTGGCCATAGCTTTCCTCCCAAGGAGCAAGCGTCTTTTAATTTCATGGCTACAGTCACCGTCTGCGGTGATCTTGGAGCCCAAGAAAGTAAAATCTGTCACCGCTTCCATTTCTTCCCCTTCTATATGCCAGGAAGTGATGGGGCCAGATGCCATGATCTTAGTTTTTTTAATGTTGAGTTTCAAACCAGCTTTTGCACTCTCCTCTTTCACCCTCAACAAGAGGCTCTTGAGATCCTCTTCGCTTTCTGCCATTAGGGTGGTATCGTCTGCATATCGGAGGTTGTTGATAATTCTCCCAGCAATCTTAATTCCGACCTCTGATTCATCCAACCCGGCATTTCTCATGATGTACTCTGCATATAAGTTAAATAAGCAGGGTGACAATATGCAGCCTTGTCGTACTCCTTTCCCAATTTTGAACCAATCGGTTGTTCCATGTCTGGTTCTTACTGTTGCTTCTTGACCCTCGTACAGGTTTCTCAGGAGACAGGTAAGGTGGTCTGGTACTCCCATCACTTTAAGAATTTGCCACAGTTTGTTGTGATCCACACAATCAAAGGCTTTAGCGTAGTCAATGAAGCAGAAATAGACATTTTTCTGGAATTCTCTTGCTTTCTCCATGATGCAGCGAATGTTGGCGATTTGATCTCTAGTTCCTCGGCCTCTTCGAAACCCAGCTTGTACTTCTGGTAGTTCTCGGTTCGCATACTGCTGAAGCCTAGCTTGTAGGATTTTGAGCATCACCTTGCTGGCATGTCAAATGAGCGCAATTGTGCGGTAGTTTGAACACTCTTTGGCGTTGCCCTTCTTTGGAATTGGAATGTAAACTGACCTTTTCCAGTCTTGTGGCCACTGTTGAGTGTTCCAGATTTGTTGGCATATTGAATGCAGCACTTTAACAGCATCATCTTTTAGGATTTTAAATAGCTCGGCTGGAATACTGTCATCTCCGCTAGCTTTGTTGTTACTAATGCTTCCTAAGGCCCACTTGACTTCACTCTCGAGGATGTCCGGCTCAAGTTCAGTGACCGCACTATCATGGCTATCAGGGACATTCAGATCTTTCCTGTATAGTTCTTCTGTGTATTCTTTCCACCTCTTCTGAATCTCATCTGCTTCTGTTAGGTCCCTGCCTTCTTTGTCCTTTATCATGCCCGTCTTTGCACAAAACGTTCCCTTGAGATCTCCAATTTTCTTGAAGAGATCTCTAGTCTTTCCCATTCTGTTGTTTTCCTCGATTTCTTTGCATTGTTCATTTAAGAAGGCCTTCTTGTCTCTCCTTGCTATTCTCTGGAACTCTGCATTCAGTTGGGTATATCTTCCCCTTTCTCCCTTGCTTTTCGCTTCCCTTCTTTCGTGAGCTACTTGTAAAGCCTCATCAGACAGCCACTTGGCTTTCTTGCATTTCTTTTTCTTTGGGATGGATTTCGTTGCTGCCTCCTGAACAATGTTACGGACCTCCGTCCATAGTTCCTCAGGCACTCTGTCTATCAGGTCTAATCCCTGAAATCTATTCCTCACCTCCACTGTATATTCATCAGGGATATGATTTAGGTCATACCTGAACGGTTTAGTGGTTTTCCCGACGTTCTTCAATTTAAGCCGAAATTTTGCAAGAAGCAGCTCATGATCTGAGCCACAGTCAGCTCCAGGTCTTGTTTTGACTGACTGTATGGAGCTTCTCCATCTTTGGCTGCAAAGGACATAATCAATCTGATTTCGATATTGACCATCTGGTGACGTCCATATGTAGAGTCGCCTCTTGTGCTGTTGGAAAAGAGTGTTTGCTATGATCAGCATGTTCTCTTGGCAAAACTCTATTAGCTTTTGTCCTGCTTCATTTTGTACACCAAGGCCATGCCTGCCTGTTATCCCGGTGATTTCTTGACTTCCTACTTTAGCATTCCAATCCCCTATGATGAAGAGGACATCTTTTTTTGGTGTTCGTTCTAGAAGGTGTTGTAGGTCTTCATAGAACCGATCAACCTCAGCTTCTTTGGCCTCAGTGGTTGGGGCATAGACTTGAATTACTGTGATGTTGAATGGTTTGCCTTGGATTCGTACTGAGATCATTCTATCATTTTTAAGATTGTACCCCAGTACTGCTTTTCCCACCCTTTTGTTGACTATGAGTGCTACTCCATTTCTTCTCAGGGATTCTTGCCCACAATAGTAGATATGATGGTCACCTGAATTAAATTCGCCCATGCCTGTCCATTTTAGTTCGCTGATTCCCAAGATGTCGATGTTCAATCTTGCCATCTCATGTTTGACCACCTCCAGCTTACCTTGATTCATTGATCTGACATTCCAGGTTCCTAAACAATATTGTTCTTTACAGCATTGGATTTTCTTTTCACCACCAGACACATCCACAGCTGAGTGTCCTTTCGACTTTGGCCCAGCCGCTTCACTCTTTCTGGCGCTACTTGGAAATACCCTCTGCTCTTCCCCAGTAGCATATTGGACACCTTCCGACCTGAGGGGCTCATCTTCCGGCGTCATATCTTTTAGCCTTGTGATACGTTCCATGGGGTTTTCTTGGCAAGAATACTGGAGTGGGTTGCCATTTCCTTCTCCGGTGGACCACATTTTGTCAGAACTCTCTGCCATGACCTGTCCGTCTTGGGTGGCCCTGCACGGCATAGCTTATGGCTTCACTGAGTTACGCAAGCCCCTTCGCCACAACAAGGCAGTGATCCATGAAGGGGAATTTACAAAGGTAGAAGGGGGATTAACTCATATGGGAACTTGCGCGGAATGCATAGTAACACCCAGAGGACCCACTAGAGAATGCCAATGGCGTTCTGCTCATCTCTGCCTCCCCCCCCCCCCAGCAAAGCTGGACGTGGGGGGAAGGTACTTGTATTGCATTTGGGTCTTCTATTGCTAGTAACAGGAATGCTCTTCAAACTTGGCTTGACTCTCTACTTTCACTCTTAATATAATAAGAACATCAGTGACCCAAGCAAGTTATAAATGGATACCTTGTTGGGTATGATTTTAAACAGGAGGGTGTAAATCATCTATCATCAACATCAATCCACACTGGATCTGGTTAGCGTCTGTCTTGACTGTATGCGTAAACTAGTCTGTTGGCACAATCTTTTGGAAGCTCTCTGGAGTCTGAAAAACTGGCAGTGCAATATGCATTTGTTGGTTAGTAGTTTAAATTATTGGCGCCTGTCTCTGTTGATGTTTATCATCAGCAGTGGGTATGAAAAGCTGTAGCATTAATGGATAATGGCACATTTTTGCCTCACCTGCTACTTAAAACTTTTCCCCGTGACTTTGAAGTAATATTTTCCCGAACTGCCACTGAGAGCAAACATTTAGAATACAGCTTTGCAGAATGAAGAGGTAATGTTAAAGGCCAACCATGCAAGCTAATTTGAGTAAGAATTTGTATGGCAGCTGCTCACTTGGCTGACATACAAAGGGATTGAAACATGGACCTTCTGACTTTCTGTAGTGGCTTAAGTGAAAAAGAGTCACACACCAACACACACACACCCCGTGTGAAGACCACTACTAGCTCACTCAGGTCAAGTCATATGACACTTATGCCATTCTGGACATCCACTACATTCCAAAATACATTTATAAACAGCTATTGTAAGCTTAGCTTTGTGTAAAGAACCAATGAATTCCTGCAACAGTGTAGGAAGTGGTGAAGCACTCATCGTTGATGGCCCATATATAAACTCCAACAAATGTAGCTGAATATACTGCCAACTAGCACTAGATGCCCCTTCATGGATCACTGCCTTGTTGTGGCGAAGGGGCTTGCGTAACTCAGTGAAGCCATAAGCTATGCCGTGCAGGGCCACCCAAGACGGACAGGTCATGACAGAGAGTTCTGACAAAATGTGGTCCACCGGAGAAGGAAATGGCAACCCACTCCAGTATTCTTGCCAAGAAAACCCCATGGAACATATCAAAAGGCTAAAAGATATGACGCCAGAAGACGAGCCCCTCAGGTCGGAAGGTGTCCAATATACTATTGGGGAAGAGCAGAGGGTATTTCCAAGTAGCGCCAGAAAGAGTGAAGCGGCTGGGCCAAAGCCGAAAGGACACTCAACTGTGGATGTGTCTGGTGGTGAAAAGAAAATCCAATGCTGTAAAGAACAATATTGTTTAGGAACCTGGAATGTAAGGTCAATGAATCAAGGTAAGCTGGAGGTGGTCAAACCTGAGATGGCAAGATTGAACATCGGCATCTTGGGAATCAGCGAACTAAAATGGACAAGCATGGGCGAATTTAATTCAGGTGACCATCATATCAACTACTGTGGGCAAGAATCCCTTAGAAGAAATGGAGTAGCACTCATAGTCAACAAAAGGGTGGGAAAAGCAGTACTGGGGTACAATCTCAAAAATGATAGAATGATCTCAGTATGAATCCAAGGCAAACCATTCAACGTCACAGTAATTCAAGTCTATGTCCCAACCACTGATGCCGAAGAAGCTGAGGTTGATCAGTTCTATGAAGACCTACAACACCTTCTAGAACTAACACCAAAAAAAGTTGTCCTTTTCATCATATGGGATTGGAATGCTAAAGTAGGAAGTCAAGAAATCACCAGGATAACAGGCAGGCATGGCCTTGGTGTACAAAATGAAGCAGGACAAAAGCGAATAGAGTTTTGCCAAGAGAACATGCTGATCATAGCAAACCCTCTTTTCCAACAGCACAAGAGGCGACTCTACACATGGACATCACCAGATGGTCAATATCGAAATCAGATTGATTATGTCCTTTGCAGCCAAAGATGGAGAAGCTCTATACAGTCAGTAAAAACAAGACCTGGAGCTGACTGTGGCTCAGATCATGGCACTTATGCTCACAAGAAGCCCACTTATGCTGCTTATTTTCAGTCTGTGCTTAAAATGAACTTGATAAGCTGATCGTGTGGATCAATCTGTGCACATCATAAGCACATTTTGGCTTTGTATGGTACTGCTTTTTGTTGTTGCAAATATAACAATAACCAAAAAAAGAGAGAAAGAAATAAAGGAGAAAAAAGGATTTGACACTTCTATTTCAAATATATACATTAATATAAGTAGTCCATATATCTAAATAAGCATCCACACAAAATTGATGGCAGTAGAAGATATGTTCAAATGTAGTAAGAGCAGAAAGATCTTCAGACACTGAATGATATGTGGTGGGTGTTTATCCTTCCAAGCTTGAAGTATAAGTCTCTTTGCAACTGTAAAGGCTCTCAGTGTCCACTTTTGCACAAGAATATAATTTAAAAGCACATGAACATGCACAATTATCACAGATTTTTCAAGAACAAAATTTATACAAGCAATGACTTCAAACCAAAAAGAAGCCACTACAGGACATGCCCACTCACATGACTTAATGAAGCATTGTCCACATTGCCAGCTTCTTCTTAACATGGCTCTGTATTGTCTAATATAGACAGATAAGCAATTTTTGTTGAATTGGTCTCAATTTTAAATAAAAAGAAATGGTATATATGGCAGCTAAGGCAACTTTCCATTGATTGGGCTGTATAGAGCATTCTGACTCCTATTCCATTCCTCTCTGACATTCTGGAATCTCTAGTGGCACCACCAGGGAGGGGAGGGGCTTACCAGCCGTTCTGCCTGTTTGAAGCGTGGCTGCAGAGCGGGGAACACGCACTCCTGCAGCCAGCAAAGAGGAGGCCATTTGGACATGAGCTGGACGGCTTTGCCCCCCCTCCCCCTGCCTTCTTGGGAGTCGGATGGCTCCCTCCTCGTGGCTTCTGAGGGCATCGTCACAACTTCTGAGGCTGTGTGGAGCCCAACACAAGCAGTGGTTTTGGTGGGCGTGTTTAGCGGCGGTGTTTCCCGCTTGCCAGATGGCATGGCCTTTCTTGCGCACATACACAGCCTGTATCGGCACGGAGCGGGTGGCTTTCCCGCTTCTACTGGGCCTGTAGGCCTGAGTTTTGTCCAGTGAGCCACTAGGGCCACCCCCACCTCCAATTTTGTTTGTCTTTCAGCT
The DNA here is from genome assembly GCF_057233095.1 of Heloderma suspectum. NCBI lineage: Eukaryota > Metazoa > Chordata > Lepidosauria > Squamata > Helodermatidae > Heloderma > Heloderma suspectum. The sequence continues at coordinate 51,287,106 of NC_139460.1, read as the reverse complement.
TTGCTGCTGATAGGCAGGGCCTCCCCTCCCAGCCTGTTTAGCACAGTGGGGAGGAGAGCCTAGCTTTAGGGACAGCAGCTGGAGGGTTGGATCATCTCTTGGGCGGGAATTTTCTGGGCCTCCTGTGGGACATTCTTGGGGCTGCCGCTGGGTGTATCAGCATTCCCGTGCCTGGTCTTAGGGTGCCAGGTGGGTGGGTGGCAGGTTTGGATCTCCTTTCATAGTGTACAATCTGAGGGGGGGCTTGTTGGTTCTGATTCTTTCTCAGCAAGGATGGCACCTAAGAAGGGGATTGGGGGGAAGAAAGGTAAGGGGAAAGCCCCTCGCCCTCCTGCTAAGTGGCATTTTCACAGGGCTGATTCATCCTCGTCTGAGGATGATAGCCCCAACATGGCTTTGATTCTGTCTAGGCTAGAGGAAGTTGAAAAGGATAGGGGGATTGCTGCACCAGTCATTCCTATTCAAGAAGGTGTTCAGAATTCAGGGTCAACATTGACTAGGAAGCAGGCTCAGAAGAATCTCTTGCCTTCCATTGCAGCGGGGCTAGATGCCCTTCAGGCGTCTCCTAGTTCTGCTGCAGTGCAGGCATTGGTGCCAACAGATGTTTCGCTGTCCAGGGATCCTGTCCAAGAGCAGGCAACTTTTCCAGCTGCTGTTCCGGTCCCCAGTGAGTCAGCCTCCACATCTGCTGGCCCAGTGGTACCTGCCCTGGTTCGGATTCCAGATTCTTCTGCAGCAGCCTTTCAGGGTCAAGGTGAGGGTGTTTTGCTGGGGCCATCCATCCCTTGGCAAGGATGGGGCCATTTACACCTTGGGGGTGGTTTCCCTAATAGAGTTTTACCAAGAGAACACGCTGATCATAGCAAACACACTTTTCCAACAGCACAAGAGGAGACTCTACACATGGACATCACCAGATGGTCAATATCAAAATCAGATTGATTATGTCCTTTGCAGCCAAAGATGGAGAAGCTCTATACAGTCAGTAAAAACAAGACCTCGAGCTGACTGTGGCTCAGATCATGAGCTGCTTCTTGCAAAATTTCGGCTGAAATTGAAGAACGTAGGGAGAACCACTAAACCATTCAGGTATGACCTAAATCATATCCCTTATGAATATACAGTGGAGGTGATGAATAGTTTTAAGGGATTAGACCTGATAGACAGAGTGCCTGAGGAACTATGGACGGAGGTCCGTAACATTGTTCAGGAGGCAGCAACGAAATCCATCCCAAAGAAAAAGAAATGCAAGAAAGCCAAGTGGCTGTCTGATGAGGCTTTACAAGTAGCTGAGGAAAGAAGGGAAGCGAAAAGCAAGGGAGAAAGGGGAAGATATATCCAACTGAATGCAGAGTTCCAGAGAATAGCAAGGAGAGACAAGAAGGCCTTCTTAAATGAACAATGCAAAGAAATGGAGGAAAACAACAGAATGGGAAAGACTAGAGATCTCCACGAGTACATTTTAGTAGGAGGACCATAGCTCAATGGTCGCAAACCTGTTTTGCACACAGAAGGGCCCAGGTTCAATCCCCGGTATCTCCAGTTTAAGATGTCAAGTAGCATGGCTTGAAAATACCCTCTGCATCTGACCTTGGAGAGCTGCTGCCAAGGAAACAGTACTGGGCTAGGTAGACCAACAGTCTGACTCAGTATAACACAGCTTTATGTGTTCATATGAAACCATTTGGATTGGAAACCATTATGGTCTAGTCATCTGAGCACAATGGTTGTGTGAATTGACCATCATGTCCTTTAAGAACTGAGCATATTTTTAGACCAAAATAAGAGAGTTAGAGCATCCTCATACAGCCATCTCTCATTGGCCTGGTTCTCATGATCAAAACAAATCACCAGGGCTTGTTGTGAGCCGTGATGCGTGCTGGGCCCAATTTGCATTTTGCAATTTGGATTGCAATTTGCAATCCAGCCGCAGCTTGTTGTGTCATCCAAACTGGAGCAGAATGGTTTCCTGGAAGATTGTCAAATAACCCATGGGCTCTTATAGGGTTATTTGAGGGTTGTTTAACCCTCCAACAAGCCATGCTGCCCAGGTCTGGACAACACAATAAGCCTCAGGTGGGCGGTGATTATGCAAATTGCGCTGGCACATGACACAGCTTGTTTAAGCCACTGTGGGTTGTTTCGATCATGTGAACTGGCACATTATGTTGCCATTGAGTGGCAGAGAGCTAGCAAAGGTATAGACTCCTGAAGAAATGAATGATTACTGGTGAGCAAACTTCTTGAGGTTTATTTGTTGTCACTGGGTTGGGTGGGGCCTCTCCCACAATTAGATCTGCCATTCTATGGGGATGTGCTGTCACCTCTTGTCCTGATCAGTATTGCAACCTGCCAGAGACCAGGATAAGCACTAGTAATGTCTACTCATCCCACTATTTTGTATGAAAGGAGATTAAGCCTTGGAAATGAAAACACATACTGGAAAGACTGTTATAAACAGGAGGGAGAACAGCCACTTACCAGAAGCACTGAGGGGAAGAAAAAAATGCAGGACACTGATTTAGGAAGGTTGGCAAGAAACATTTCATAACTGTAGAAACAGGAAGATGACAGAACTAGTTCATGAAAAATCATGCTCTTTCCCTTGCTGGAGGATTTTAAGAGGGGACTAAATGAGCATGTATTGTGGATGGTTTATGTCTAGAGAATCTTGCTACTACAGGCTGATCCAGAAATGTTGTGAAAGTGCCTAAAAGAGGGTGGGGTGGGGTGGGGTAGGGCATCACTGTAGGTAGCCTAATATGTCTAAAGTAATTTAACTGTATTAAATATTTAACAAAATGAACTTCTATAACAGTTAACAATAAGGGCCTAATGCTTGTCAGTTATCCTAAGTCAGTTGCAGTCATTGGTCAGAAATACTGGAAGACAGGAGCAACTTTACTTCTTAGTGTGCAGCTGAGGAGAATACAGCTTGCATAGCTGCATTCCCTTCTTATCTCCACACGTAAAAAAGGCTAGAGAGAGTAACACCATAATTAGTAAATCCCACTGTGTAAAATGGTGTTTACTCCCAGGAAACTGGATATAGGATTTAGGGATGGATGAATCTGTCAATGTTGGTTGTTCTCCATTTCTCACTTTTCCACTCTTAAGTTCTATTTGTTTCAAAATTTGATAATTTTTCTAGTCTTAATTTCGTTTTTCCCAAAATCTGAGACTTTTTAAAAAGTTGGCATGAAAATTTATACATATTTTTGTTCTCATTTCTCCAAATACATGCATTTTATATGCATTTTGCCTTATATACACATTTTTGCAAGCAATTTTCATTATTTGACATATTTTAATGTTATTTTCACCAATATATGCATTTTTGTGTGCACTTCCCCCCTAATATATGCATTTTTGTACGTATTTTTGATTGAAGAACTCCACTGCTAAATTTGGAGGTCTGGATTTCAAAGGACAACTGAGTTTTGGTTCACATATTGGCTCAAAGGTGTGAAATTAGGTAAATTTGCATTAAAATGCAAACAGAGCGAGTTTCTCCCCATCCCAAATAGGACTGCAGCCTTAACTTTTTAAATTAAAGTTGAACATTCATGGAGGGGCCTGGAATAACCCTCAGAGGAGTTGGCGCCATTTCACAGCAGGCCTGCCTGATAAGTCTGCATTCCCGAACACAGAGTTGTAAGTGTATTCAGCCAAACATTCTTACAAACCCATTGGTACAAAATGCAGGCAGATCTCTAAGAGAAACCGTGCATGCAGGGACATTGGGAGTGGGGCTTGCATGCATACCTGCATCTCCCCCCCCCCACACACACACACATGCAGACAACATGATAAACCACTATGGCTTACTCAGAAAAATGAACCGCCATAACTAATTTTGACATGCGAACCCATTCATAGATTTTATGTGTTTCAGGCTAATGCCTGAATAGGGCTACAATCAATGAACGTATCAATTTCAGCTATCCCAAACCATCCATTTATAGAGGATATTGTAGCAACTGTAATTAAAACAATTTTAATACCAGGTATGCCCTTTTAATTGACCCTCACATGTAAATATAATTCCTTTTTTTTTTAACTGTTTGCTTTCCACAAGCAAACAGTAAAACTGAGGATTTCAATTCCACTATGATTAATGAAAGCAATGTGAGTTTTTATTTGCACAAAACAACTTTGCATGATATAAATATTTGTCTTGAAGAACGTCTGTGTCCTTTTTCAGCTGAGGCACAGAAACAGTACCATGTGTATCAGACACATAAGTAGCATAACACTGCATTCGTGTTTTCCCAACCCTCTTCTAGAGTATAAAAAACAGCAAAGTGGTTTGTAAAACAAACTTGAAAACTGTGTATGGTCATGGATGTTGCAAACATCTTGTTGGATGTTCCACAACAGGGAAATTGGGAAAGAGGATATTTCATTTCATACTTTTTTGCTCAGATATCATCTTTGCTAACTACTGGTAATAGCTCAGCAGTTTATGAATGGAAATAATAGCCTTTCTATGTTAGAGGGTTCAGAGCCATTATTGGCTCAGAGGTTTGGTCTGAACAATTCAAAAAATTGGAGAGTCTTCCAGAACTTTATTTGCCTACATAATCAGTATTATCAGAAGAACAGGACATATTGTGAGATTTCCAGTGTTTGCAGTTCTGGCCAAATTAGAAATCTAATGGGAACAACCTTATAAATTGTGTTTTAGTGCTTGTAGCTGAGATCATAATTGAATAGAAGGCAACACTGTATAAATTAGCCATGGAAAGGGAAATCAAACAGTTTTATATAGGTATCCTTTCAACATGCATAGTAGTACTAGGGAATTTTGTGTACTAGATTCATTTAAGCTTAAAATTTTGATTTAAATACTGAATGCAGCTGCTTGAGCATTATTATTATATCTTGCTTCTCACCCCATTGTTTGGGTTCCCAAAGTGTCTCACCTTTCTAAAAACCAAGATCAAACCAAGACACAAATGGCGTCCCTGTGTTAGCCGTGATAGGCTACGTAAGTATTTACTTAGCCTATCATGGCTATAGTGAAGAAGCAGATGGTGGCCGCGGCTGCGGCTACCATTCGCAAAGCAGCGCAAACGGCAGCAGGTAGGTGTCCTGTTTCATGCACCTTTCAGGGGGCAGGGGGGTGGGGGGGCTTCGTTCTGCCATGGATTTCAGGGGGCTGAATGCACTGGCATTCGGCCTCACTGAGATCCATGGCGGGATTCTCTGACATCCCTAACTGGAACCTTTGGCTTCTGCAGAAGTTTAGTAGCTTCAGTACAGCAAAGGATCCAGTCAGCCTCCACAAACTTCTTTTTCCCCCTCCAGTTTAATTTCTCCTAAATAGCTGTAGGACTTGAATTATTCCAAAAGGAAGGTTAGGACTATGTGGCATCATGATCGAGGAATTGCTGAGGCTTTAAAATAGGTTGTAGAGGGTTAAAAAAAAAAAGCTAGAATAAGCCTTCAGCCACCTCACCTCATAAAGTTAATTTAAGTACTGCAATCCTTATAAACCCTCCACAGCCTCCTAAATTCCTCTGAAGTACTACCTCTCTGAAAGGAGCCACTTGGCTTAAGGAATTCTCTCCACCCCCCACCCCCACATTTCCAATCACCATTCTTCTTTTCTTCTTCCCTACGCTATTCTGTTCTTTCTTTCTCTTCTTTATTCCACTCAGAGCTGACTCAGTATAAGGCAGCTTCCTATTTTCCTATGAACAGAATGCTTTAATAAAAATAGGAGTTTTTGGTTTGTTTTTTAAGTGGAGGGGAGATAAATACTGCTCATTTATACAATCCTATTTATGCCTACTCAGAGAAACCCCATTATGTTCAATGAGGCTTACCCTCAGGAAAGTATGTATAGGATTCCAGCAAAAGTTACTTTTGCAGGGAGGTTTGCACCTTGATGTTCTGCATGTTTACTCAGAAATAAGCCCTGACTTGTGAGCATGGTACTGCTGCAGGCTTAATATAGTGCCTATGCAATTCCAGCTAATGAATTGACTATCCTTTCATCTCAGTCCTCTGCATGTTTTGTCATTGGGGGGGGGGGGGTTGCATGAACTCTAGCTTCAGTGGTGAGGGAAAGGCACTTAGTACATGTTCAGAGTTTCTTCATAACTTAGCCCTAGTTTTGAAAGCAGACTCATTGGCTGAATCATGGTGAAGTCTCGGCACAAATGAAGTTACAGGGAAGAAGATGCAATAAGAGCTTGTGCATAACAAGGAGGAGGTAAAGGAGAGTTGCACAAAACAAGACATCTGTTTTTATGAAGAGTTGCTGGAGGATGGTAGGATGAGGTGGGATGGTTGCATGGAGGGGAATAGAATTGGTATGGGAAGAATGAAAGAAAAGCATTCTGCATATGCTCAGAGGCACTCTGTATTTAACAACATAAGAAGATCCGTGCTGCATCACACCAAGGTCCATCTAGTCCAGCATTCTGTTCACACAGTGGCCAACCAGATGCCCACGGGAAACCCACAAGCAGGACATGGGTGCAATAGCACCTTCCCACCCATGTTCCCTTGCTGCTAACATTGGTGAAATGTAAAAAAAATCTAGTAATTCTAAATTTGCATGCATGTATATCCTTCAGAAACTCTGTAGTTTTCTTGCCTGGAGGACACCTGTGCATTTTCATACCAATCTATCCAAAAACTATTGGGGAGGGCGTGAAGGGAAGGGAAAGCAAATCACGCCCTCCCCCAAATTGGAAAACTCCCCTTCCACATGAAGTGCTCCACCTATCCTTCTGAAACTTTGCTGATTTCTTACTTAAGGACACCTCTAGGCTATCTGTAATTTTCAGCACAATGGTCCACAAGGAACATAGCAAAGTATGTCCTCTTTTGGAGACCTCAAAATGTCAAGGCCACCCTTGCACAAAAGCCCTTGGGGCCATCATTCTGAAATTTGGCAGGAATCATCTCCTCTGATGGGGCAATGAATCCTAAAAAAAATATCCAATTCTTCTAAGGAATAAAAATGTTATTGGCAGTTCCCTTTAAAAGAAAATAAAAATACAAACCCTGCACCTATTTTTCTGACAGTGAGCAGGTGTAATCCCCTTCTAGGGGACTACTATGCCTGAAATTACTATCCAGTTCTGACAAAGAGAAAAAAGTTACAGTTTTTTTCTAATTTCCCATGGTAGTCAACAGGAAGCATAAAGACTCATTTTTCTAAACCTTGACTCAGGTTTGGTGCTGAGCTGAAGTGGACTGACTACAATTTGGCCCGAGCAGAAGTGGGATGTTTTTCAAAATGCTGAACTGGGGTCTGAGTTGAAGTGGGGCGGTGATGGTGGGGGGTCAGTGCACACTTCGTATGTATGTATGTATGTATGTATGTAATCTATGCACACATAAGCACACTACATGCACACCACACACACACACACACACACGGGGTCTGCTTAGATTCGGAGATATATATAGATATATACGCACTTGCAAATTTGTGTTATGAGCCTGTGCCCCAGATCTTTTAAGAACGTAGCGACGCCCCTGATTCCAGGTACTGTAAGTTTTTAAAATGTTTAGCCCATAGACTTGATATTTCAGAAGAACGAATGCTTGGATAGAGGGTACTTAAACCAATACAATATTGCAAACAATGACTATATTGTTACATGCACCCCAATTCTCTAAGCAGTGATACTTTTCTGGGTTTGGTCTCCTTTGGAATGAGGTCAGAGGTGGCTTATGCCATTTTGTAATATTTTCATTTATTCACAAATATACAGGTTGAGCATATGTGGGGGGTATAGCTTAACACTGCAGTAGACAAGCCTAGTTCCATCTCTGCCCCTTTTCTCTCTGACTCTCTTCTCATTCTGTCTCAGTTGGACCCCATCTTCAAAAACTACAAGCTCCCCTTTTTCACACAGGCACTTGGATTACAACATTCCTTAGCAGGAGGTGCAAGAGCCATCCCATTGAGATATTTGCTGAGTATTAAGAGCCAGGAGCCTAATATTTAGTTCCTATGGCAGCCTATATCCTCTGATTTACCAAAGGATGTGCTTAGGCCAAACCTGCATGGCAGGTTTCAGGCTCATTAACCCTCTACCTTATAATCAAGACCCACCAAATTGGAAGGGACCCCAGGAGTTCAATTAGTTGAACCCCCCAACCTTCTGACAATACTATATGCTAAAGGATGTAAAGGATATACCAAAATATAAAAATATCACACTATTTCCACATTTTGCAATAAACTGTTCCCAGGCTAGTTTTAGTAGAGAAACTGCCTTAGTTGCCATGGATGATGACCTATATCAGGCAACAGACAGGAGGAGTGTGTCACTGTTGGATGCCTTAGACCACCTGGTGTCTACCAGTAGGGATGTACAAATCCCTTACCTTGTTCCGGTCCAGGGCAACTGCGGTGGGGGGGAGGCAATCCGTCCCTCCCTCCAGAATCCTCCCCAGCTGGCTCCGCTCCACAGCAAGGCCGCAGAGCTGCCGGCCAGGGCCAGCTGCAGCCGGACTTCCGGCCTCTGCCGGCTTGTTGCGGCCGCAAATGGAAGCCGTTGTAGCGGCCGCCATTTGTGTCCTTGCGTTAAGCCGTGATGGGGGGGATTCCAGGGGGGGGAGGCCATTCCGCCACGGACTCCGGGGGGCCAGATTCTAAAGAATCCGGCCTCACTGGAGTCCGTGGCGGAATTCTCCAACATCCCTAGAGACCAGCAACCATGATATCCTCTGAAGCCTGGCTGGGATGGTACTTGGGAACACTTGTTCTCTCATTTCTTTAAGACCTTGGGGAAGCAGTAAAAGTCCTGAATTGGTGTCTGAGATCAATGAAGGCCTGGACATGGGCTAACAAACTGAAATGTAATTCAGACAGGATGGAAATACTATTCACTGGTGATCATGCTAATCCAGCTTTATGTTTCAATCTGTCCTGGAGGGGTTGCATTCTTCCTAAAGAAACAGGTACACAGCTTGGTGAGGCACTTGGTTCCAGTTCTGGCCAAGAGTGCATTTAACCAGGTTAGGCTGATGCTCTAGCCGTACCTGACCTGGTGAGACCTAACCTGGCCACAGTTGTAGACAGGGATGTACGAAAGTCACTTACCTTTCGCGGATTATGTTGATGGTGGGGGGGAGGCATTCCGTCCCTCCCCCCGGAATCCTGGACGGGGGGAGGCGCTCCATTCCTCCCCCCCCGGAATCCTCCGTGGCCGGCTGTGCTCCGTGGGAGCTCCACGGAGCAGTCGGCCAGGCCCAGCCAGGCCAGAGCCGTCCGCAGCCGGATTTCCAGCCGCGGAGGGCTCTGGGTAAAACAAAAAACAAAAACTGCGTACACAAATGGCAGCGGCTATGGCTGCCGCCATTTGTGTTCCTTATTTTTGCCCTCTTAATCTACGTAAATATTTACGTAGACTATGACGGCGAAAATAAAGGGGAACGCAAGTAGCGTAGCGGGCGCTATTTGTGTCCCTTTTTGATTCTCCATTTTAGCTTATGCTGTCTATGTAGGGCTGCCTCTGAAAAGCTTTTGGAATGTCAAATGGTCATGCAGTGATGGGTGTTCTAATTAGAACGTGCCACAGAGGGCATATGACACAAGTGGTGTAGTGGAGGCGGGGCTCACGGTGATGCAGCACTAGCACTTTTTGATTAGCAGAGATGCTGATGTCATCTGCCATCCCCACCCCCAGAATTCCCTGTTCCCTCTGAACTTAGCTGCAATCCTCACAGTGGGGGAGGGGGGAATGAATGATCCCAGCAACAATATATTGTTCCCTGTTGTAATGCAAAGCATTTGGGGGTGGCTTGATCTTGAATGTGCAATTAATTGCTTTACAAAAGAGCTGCTCTTGGGGGAGATGGAAACTGCTAAAATTGGTTTATTGGAATGGATCAGCACAGCTGCCTGAATTTTTGGCCTCTCTTTGGACATGTGGCTATGGAGACTGTCATGATGAGCGCCGGCACTTAAAAATTTACCACTACATCACTGTATAACACCATTGCTGTACCAATGTAATTGGCTCTCTTACTTGTTTCTGTGTTGAATTCAAAGTGCTGGTATCAATCTTTTCCAGCCCTAAATGGCCTGGGACCAGAATATCTTCTCCTCCCATACAAACTTTCCCATGCTGTTAGGTCTTCAGCTGATTCCCTGCTCTACTTCCCATTGCCTTAAGATGTTAGGTGGGTGGGTATGCGGGATAGGGCCTTTTCAGCTATTGCAACCAGACTTTGGAATTCTTCCCCCTCGGATGTTCACCTGGGCCCTTTTCTCCTGGCCTTCTGATGTGTAAAATGATTTTATTTCAAAGGGCTTTTGAGATAAGATAGAGGGTTCGTTTGGCTGCTATGCCCCTATTTTGTTTGCTGTTTTTGTTTTTATTCTTCTCTGCTGCTTTAGTTATTATTTTATTATTGCTTGCATTGTTTGGGGGTTGTTGGTTTTTTGTGTGTGCATATTTTTATATGCCTTTTTAATTAGATATTTATTTCAAACAGAAAAGGAGGATATAGATTTTATAAACAAATAATCTGGAATTTTGAGTTTATAAAGGATTTTGACTCACTGTGGAAAGTATGAAGTACCATGGAAGAAGAGCCATGGAATATGGCCAACTGTTTTGCTAAGTAAGGGGGGCCCATGCCTTTGACCACTGAAAAACCCACCAAAGATTTTCTCTGCCTTCTATGTCTTTAGCAAAAACTGGCACTACCTATTCAGGTTTTTGAAACATTTAAAATGGTGATTTCCAAGATCTTCACACATTTCTAAATTACATATTGGATGCTACCTTCAGACCTATTGTGGTGCAATGTAACTATGAGAGAAGTAAAAAAAATCTCCCCACCTGCCACATTGTTATGAATCTATTAGGTGAACCAAAAATCACATACAAATAAAAAAGGATCTGTGGGAACTGCCTGGATATTACTTTACACACTAACCAGCACTGTCCCATCCAAAACATTTAGTCTGTTTCTTTGATGATAGAGGGAGAATTTGGATGAAAGGGAGAGTAAAATGGTGCCTGACTAGCTTTTGTAGTAATTTATCAAAACTTTCTTGATGGGATTAGTTGTATTTGACAAAATGGGCTTAGGCAAGTTACCAGAGATAAAGATTTGGCCAGTGAGAACCAACGTAAGTAATTATTGCCATATGGAAAGGTGCTTTTTCTACTGATACTAAACTTGAAAGTATCTATTGTTTATGTAGTATCCAGTGCACTGACAAGGAAAATGAACAGCCAAAAAGAGACAAACATGAGCAAATATCAACCAAAAAACAAAACAGTATTTCTTACAATATTCATAATAAAGTTTGGCTTATCTTTGAGAATTCTTTCAGTAAGAAAGGTGCTAAGAAGTTGGCCTTCCTTGAAGAGGTTTTGCTGCTCCGGCTGTGAAAACAAAACTAAGACTTAAATCTTTCAACACTAGCTAAATATTCTTTCATGTGCAATCCATACTAACAGCTGTTGGTGACTTGGTGTAGAGGGGTGGAAAGATCTAGACACCCAAAATATATTGACCATAGCCGAGAACTTCATGCCTGGCTGCCTACAGGGATTTCTGACTGTTGTTTTCAAAGAGCAGTCAATCGTCTGTATGATGCTGAAAACTGATTACAAATTTTCAAAAGAACCGGGTGCATAAATAGGTTGTTGGGCATACCTAAAACAGCTCTCTGAATTGTGGCCAAAAAAGCTACAGTACTTAACCTGAACATGGTACTTGCCAAAAAAATTATTTATTTCGCTTCTATAACCCCCAATAACCAAAGTTCTCAGGGTGGTTTACAAAACAAAGGTTTGAAATACAAAAATAAAGAATAAAAGATCGAATACAGATTAATACAGAGCCAGTGTGGTGTAGTGGCTAGAGTGCTGGACTGGAACTTGGGAGATCTGGGTTCTAGTCCCCAGTCAGCCATGAAGCTCACTATGTGACTTTGGGCCAGTCACTGACTCTCAGCCTAACCTACCTCACAGGGTTGTTGTGAGGATAAAATGGAGAGGAGGAGGACCATGTAATCTGCCTTGCGTTCCTTGCAGGAGGAAAAAGGTGGGATATAAATGTACTAATAAATAAAAGTAAAATAAACAGCCACATAATAAAACCAGCAACAGAGGACAACACTAGTGCAAGGACCTAAAAAGCACTAACACATTTTTAAAATGTATGGAGCAATCCTAGGGTTCCAGGGAGGGGACACTCCTACAACCTTGGGAGGGAAAATCCATCATGGGCCATATTCCTTCCCCCGCCCCCTTGCAGTCGCTGCAGAAAGCAGCACAGTAGCTGCGCATCCAAGGTCACTACAACAACCTCAGAACACCTCAGAGATGTCAAAGAGGGGGCAGGATGGTGGGAGGGAAGAGGTATCCACACAATACTACAGCCTCTCTGTCACTGCCCCCATCCACTGCTGGAGAATCAGCTAGATGGGCTCAGAGACCTATCTAGCTGAATTTGTTGCTTTTCTTATAGGAGGAACAGGAGGCAAAATCACTTTTGTTGTTCCTCTTGCCCTTCCCAGTTCTTGCTAGCAGGGCATAGGATAGACAGAGGGCTCCAATCTCTTAAACGCTAAAAATGCTGGAAGAATATAACTGTGTTCACCTGTTGCTGAAATGTAGGTGAGCCTCTCTGGAGAGGGCATTCCCCAACAGGGGCAGCATCACTGAAAAGGCCCTCTCTTTCATAGCCAGCTGCCTCACCTCATTTGGTGGGGGCACCTGGAGGCAGACCTCAGAAGACAACCTTAGGGTCTGTATAGTTATATACAGGAGCAGTAACTTACCCTTCGGGAAAGCTGGCCTCATGCCACTTTTCAAGATTAATTCCAGCACTTTGAATTTGGGCCAGAAATGAATTGGAAGCCAGTACAGATATCAAAGCATTGGCATAATACATTCATAATTATGCTGAGGCAGAAGGCAGAGATATCCATATAATTTACCCATTTTAACTAAACTTGAATTTACATTTTGCGTCAGTATGACATTTAAATGTCTGCAAAATTACAACAAAAATTACCTGAATTTCTCTCTTCAACTTGGTGGTTAACAGTAGAAAGATTGCTATTTGAGTTTAGAACATTTTATTTTGACAGATGAAATACAAGTTACCAAAAACACACACAATACATATTAACATATCCTCAAAGAGAGACACCGTTTGCTGTGTATGACTGGTTCCACTTCACTAGAGCTCAAGTAAGGTCATTTTATTTAAACTTGTTGCCTAGCCCATCCACCAGTCGATCACGAGTAGTCAGTGGCCCTGTTCACACAACACGCTAACCCATACTCAGTAGTTGAGTGTGGGTTGTTGTTGAACCATGGGTTGTTTGTTGAACTGTGGGTTAGCGTGTTGTCTGAACCCAGGACAATTTCCCACTGCATGCTTGTTGTTGTTTTTAATATATTTTTATTTATTTTATCTTTATAAATTAAATAAACAATACTAAAAATACCAACAACCTGATCAATACTACAATTTCCCAGCAATACAATATTCTAATGAAGACACCACAATAACAAAAAGAAAAGGAACAGGGGGGGAAAAAGGAAAAGAAAGGAGGAAAGGAAGTAGAGAAAAAGAAAAGAAAATTCTTTCCCCTTCTCTACCCCTCTCCCTCCCTTTTAAAGGATTAAGTTTAAACTCCAATACCCCCCGGCCTTCGATGCCATTCTATTTTAAAAACTATATAACCTTAACAATCAATAAACAAGCTTACATTTCAATATCATATCATCAATCTTCTATCAAAGAAACAGGTTTACAGTTCATTCCCAGTAGCCTATATTAATAATAATAATAATAATAATGAAATATAGTGTTATATAATAATAAAACTTAAAATAAACCTTCAACAATCAGTACTATATTTTATACTAGATATATAAGTACATATGCACAATACACCCTCAAGCAATACATTTAAATACAGCATATCATATCTATTTTGAAATAAAAATGAAAAGAAAAGCAAGAACAAAAAGAAAAGCAGGAAAAGAAGAAAAATGAAAAAGAATAAACAAATATATGTATAATCATTTATCTTCTGACCTAACCTGGATCATGTAGACTAAACACAAACAGTTAACAAAGGTTGTTTAAAGATTCCAGTTCATGGGGTTGTAACAGAAATCTCACGCATTTTTACGTTCAGCCATGCCTCCACCATTTCATGATTTAGAAACGTCTTCATGTGACCTTCAGACACAATGCACAATGTAGCAGGATATTTTAAGTAATATTGTAAGTTCATTTGTTTTGCCATATTTTTCGCTTTAGTAAATTGCCTTCTTTTATTCGCCACCTCTTTGATGTAGTCTGGAAATAACATAACTTTATCTTGTTTCCAGGAAAGGCTTCCACCCTCTGTTGCCAAACACAGGATATAATTCTTTCTGGAAACTTTTGCAAACTGGTGTATGATCATGTAATCAGTCCCTTTAGCATTTGGCACACGAAATGCATGCTCAATATCAATTAAATAATCAGATGGGATACGGAGTATCTCATGCAAAAGTTTATCCACAAAAATAGGCAATTTTACATCATTAGACAGATTTTTAATCCCAATAATACGTACATTGGATCTTCTTGTGAAGGCCTCCAGTTGAGAAATTCTGTCAGAGGTATTTTTAAAACAAATTTGTGTCGTAGTTTCATTCCCTGCCACTCGGTCTTCTAGCTCGTTAATTTTCGTCTCCATTTTTTGCCATGACGCATTAATTAGATCCCCAGCTCCTTGCAAGATGGTGATGGAATTTTGGATTAAATCGAACCTTTTGGCTTGCTCTGTAAAGTGCAAAGATAAAGTCTTTATCGGAGTAAATAATTCCCCTATATCTTCGGTTTTCGAAACTTTTGACACAGGAGGTACGGGTAGGGATGTACGAATCCCTTACCTTGTTCCATTCTGGGGATCTGCGGTGTGGGGGGAGGCAATCTGTCCCTCCCCCTGGAAACCTCCCCAGCTGGCTCCGCTCCACAGCAAGGCTGCAGAGCCGCCGGCTGGGGCCGGCCGCAGCTGGACTTCCAGCCACTGCCAGCCTGCTGTGGCTGCAAATGGCAGCCATCGTAGTGGCCACCATTTGCGTCCTTACATTAGGCCGTGATAAGCTACGTAAGTATTTACGTAGCCTATCACGGCAAAAGGCAGGGACGCAAATAGCGGCTGCTACGCTATTTGTGTCCCTGCCTTTTGCCGTGATAGGCTATGTAAATACTTACGTAGCTTATCATGGCCTAATGCAGGCACGCAAATGGCGGCCACTATGATGGCCACCATTTGTGACCGCAGCAGCCCAGCAGCAGCTGGAAGACGAGTCAGAGCCGCCGCCACATCCGCTGCCAGGTAGGTCCATCTGGGGTGGGATTTCGGGGGGGGGGGAGGCCATTCTACCACGGACTCCGGGGGGCCAGATTCCAAAGAATCCGGCCTCACTGGAGTCCGTGGTGGATTTCTCCAACATCCCTAGGTACGGGGGGAGCTGGCGGTGATGCCAGGCCCTTTCTTCTCCTTGGTGTAGTCATGTTTCTCTCAAACAGATCTTGCAGGTCCTCAGATGTTCTCAAATATTGTTAATATTTCATAAATCATCCCTCAGGAGTTGTTGATATTTCTTAAAGCATATATAATTATGGAACATGTCAGCCCTGTTTTCTCCTATGAAATAGGGGTTCCAGAACATCTTTTTGCGTTGGTAAAGCTCTGGGGAGATAATCCTGGAATCCAGCCCCCCCCCCCACTATCTCATGGGGGGTACTTTTCTCCAAAATGTTATTCAGAATGCTGCCTTGCCCCCCCCCTTTTAATTCAAGGGGGGAGATGAAAAGGTTTTTCAACCTTTTAAAAAGCTGTTTGAGAAAGCTCCCACGGAGAGCCCGTGGGAAGCTGCCAGAGTGACATTGGTTCCAACCGGAACTCCCCCCACTGCATGCTTGTTAACCATGCAGTGTGGCTTGTTAACCACCCTGAACAACCCAACAACAAACCATGGATTCTCAAGGGGGTGTCTCCATGGTCGATTTGCTGTGAGCTGGCTCCGTTTCGAGGTTGTTCGGGGCACATGATGTCATGGCCAACCTGCAGCCACCCTGGAGCTTTTCACAGAAAAAACAGATTTCCTGAGACTACTTTAAGTCCAATTCTTTTCCTTAAGGTGGAGTTCCTGCAGTATAGTTGTTATGTGCCCCAACCCCCATATTTACCTCGGGTATGCTAGCCCTGCCCAGGGGTGTGCCTTTCACCTCAACCCCAGTCAAGGGGTGTTTCTTGCCCCTGTGTTTCCCGTCCTGTGTTTTCCAGCACAAACCAATTAACATCTACTCATAAGTAACTCCCATTGTGGTCAATGGGGCTTGTCCCCTGAATGCGCACTTCAGAATTTACAGAGATCCCCCTCAATCGAAATAGCACATTTAAAAACACTAATTCCCTAAAGGCTGTAAAGCACTATCTCAGAGCTGTGATTCTCCATTGTTTGGTTTATTGCTGTTTGGAAATAACTAATTTGCACCTTCAACCCTGCGCTGCATCAGGTTAGAAAGAGGGCTGGTTTCGCATCCCTGTCTTTCCCATCCCTGACTTTCCCAGCACAAACATACGTGTGTCTACTCAGAAGTAACTCCCACTGTGGCCAATGATGCATGTTTCCAAAATGTGCACTTCAGGAGTTACCGAGATTCCCATGCATCGAAATAACACATTTAGGGTCCTTAATGTCGAAGCTGCGTGTCTCTGATGTTTGCTTCCTTGCTTTTTGGAAGTAGGGATGTTGGAGAAATCCTCCACGGACCCCTATGAGGCCGGATTCTATTGAATCTGGCCCCCTGAAGTCCGTGGAGGATCGGATCTGCTACCTGCACCTCCAGGAGGAATCCTCGCCGGCTGGATTCTCCCTGCCAGCTGGCTCCGGAGCGCCAGCGATACAGCCACCATTGCTGTATTGCTGGCTGATGGATTGACTGAGGACACACATGGCATCCAGGATGCCATTTGTGGCCGTAAAGGCCTTAGTTTAAGGTAAATGCAGCCATTTACGGCTGCATTTACCTTAAACTAAGGCCTTTACAGGGGCCGCGGTGGCTTAGTGGTTAAGACGCTGAACTGCAGACTGGAAGGTTGGCAGGTCAGCAGTTCGAGACCCGAGTGCTGCGTGACGGAGTGAGCTCCCGTCTTCAGTCCCAGCTTCTGCCAACCTAGCAGTTCGAAAGCAAGAAATTGCAAGTAGATAAACAGGTACCGCCTCGGCGGGAAAGGTAACAGCGTTCCGTGCACCTCGGTGTTCAGTCATGCCGGCCACATGACCACGGAAGCATCTTCGGACAGCGCTGGCTCTTCGGCTTAGAAACGGGGATGAGCACCGCACCCTAGAGTCGGACACGACTGGTTGGGGACACCTTTACCTTTTTACCTTTTTTAAGGCCTTTACAGCTGCAAATGGCATCCATCCTCAGGCAGTAGTCCCCTTCAGCCAGCAATACAGCATGGCAGCCGTATTGCTGGCACTTCGGAGCTGGCTGGCAGCTCCGCAGAATTGCCGCAGAGCAGAGCCGGCCGAAGAGGATTCCGGGGGGGAGGAATGGATCACCTCCCCCCCTGCGGAACCCCCCCCCAGAACAGCAGGTAAGCATTCTGCCCATTCCTATTTGGAAGTAATTGATTCACAGCTTTGATCCTTTGCAGCATCAGGACTTTCAGGAGTATCAGCAGAAAGGAGAAAGGGGATTAGTAGGGGGGCTGGTTGGAGCCACAGTGCTTCAAATATTCAGAGGGTTAACTCTCCTCAAGACTGTGAAGTCCTATGTGGAAGCTGCTTTCTAAGCTGTAAGCAGTAATTAATGCGAAGCTTTGAAGCTTCGATCGTTCGTAGCTTTGTCAGCTGTAAGGAAGGATGGGGAAAGCCTCTCACATTGGTTGATCAACCCCTGCCAGTCTGATGACATTCACTCCAATCCCCTCACCCCACCCAGAACTATGTTCCTGCGAAGGAACTTGGAATGTTGCGGTGCACTTGTTCGTGGAGCCCTGCTCCTTGAAAAATCTGGGGAAGTCACCGTTGGCTTCTCCTTCTGTTGTCATGGAGTCACTCCCAAGGTGGCTTGTTCAAGGAAAATATGCCATACTTGCATGCTTAACAAGCCACCCTGCGGAAAATGTCCTGGGTTCAGTCAACACACTAACCCCACAGTTCAACAAACAACCCATGGTTCAACAACAACCCACACTCAACCACTGAGTGTGGATTAGAGTGTTGTGCAAACCCAGTCATTAAGAATTCTTCCATCAAGCTTGTTAGAAATAATCACTGTACTAACATTCTACTAGAGTAACAAGCAGCACTAAAGGAGGTTACACAAAGGTGCTAGGAGATATATTTAATGATGGCTAAAGCAAAACAGGTTAAGGTTTGTATTGTTCATATAAATTATTAATGCTTCTTCTTTACGGAGTAACCTGTATATGCAGTTCCTGGTGTTAATTGCTATGCATGTGTTGTAAAAGTAGAACTTGCTGTACAGAATGTTGAACGGAATGTAACAGTACAAGGTTTATATTTAGAAACGCTACATTTCAAGGAGTATAAACATTTAAGAAGTTGAAACATTTGTTTATCCTTGCATGCACTTTTAACTTTAACTAAAGAATTAACTGCTTATATTGAAACTGTTATTAAAATGTCATCATGCACTTTCGGTACATAAAGGAAAAGGTAAAACTTAAGTACGTTTTTCAGAAATGGAGAACAGTTTTGCAATCTAACTTAGTGATGGCAAACTTTCCTCAGCTTGATTTGGAACTGGTTCAGCAATTATGAGCTTTTTCAGTGCACATTAGAAAAAGCTCATTTGATTCCAAGACTTCTCTCCCAGTTCACACACACCAAAATAAATAAACAAAACCAAGTAACACACACACACACACACCACCACCACCACAACAACAACAACAAAACAGGCAAAACACACACAGAGAGAGCACTCAGGCAAAACCCTTCCCCCCTCGCTCCTCCCCTGTCCTGGGAGTCTCCCTACCACCTCCCAGTACTTTTTTCTAGGCAGCTGGACATGCTTCAAAACAAAGGTCTGGACTGCATCCACCCACTACCTTTATTTTCTAAGAATGTTTCTGGGGACAGGCTAAGCTTGTCTAATTTGTTCAGTAATGGGGACAGCAATCCGATAACCCCAAGATAGCATCTGGGGGGGGGGGTGTCCATAGGATAGTTCAGATTCCTGGATTTGAGGTCGAAGACAGCGCTCCAACCTCAGACCCAGGAGTCTGTGCTCCCCACCCCATTCCCCTCCCCCTCGCAGCTGGTGCAGAGAGAACTGTGCCAGCTGCCTTTCTGAGGTTACAAAAACTACCTCAGAGAGGAGGGAAAAGGGGGTGATTCTGGGAACAGGGAGGGGACTGGGGAGGCTGGATTATGAAGAAGTCTCCAGTCTGCCCAGCTTCCTTCCCTTCCACTCCACAGAGCCCCAGCTAGACGGGCAACAACGCCTGTCTTGCAAAAATGCAGAGTGGGAGGAGTGCAGAGGTGAATATCGCCTCCACGCTCCTCCTGTTCTGCATAGGATGCCTATCAGCCTCCAAGTTCAGAGGCTGACAGGCATTCTGATAGAATTGTGCCCTTCATCACTGTAATGAGAACTGATCACGAAAATTGTGATTCAAGTTCCAATCACTCCACCCACTCTAGAATCTAGAAGAACCTAGAGTGTGAATTAGTTCTAGACTCGTATAATATCATCTTCAGATTGTTCTGACATCTTCTGTATGCGTTCCTCTGAGTTAGATTAGAATTATCATGGTAATGACATGTGTATATTTCCGTGGCTATTTGAAGAGAAGCATGGAACTGACAAAATAATGTTGGAGCGTAGATTGCCAGGTTCTTCCAGCTAGCCAGTTATCCAAGTCCTCCTCCAGGGTACTCTCTTCCATTACTTCCCCAACAGTCAGCATTCCATGCTCAATCCTCATTGGGCCACCCCCCCCCCCCCGTATGAAGGTTTCAGACATCTGCAAACCTTGGGGTTTCTTCAATTCTGCTGATACTTCTCTCTTGTATGGTTGGTGCTATTTGGCTACATAAGGATCCATACTCAGAGAGTAGACAGTTCACTATTAGTACATAGGATGGCCTTGGATCAGGCTGTCAATTTCACATTTAATTGGGCAGAATAGGAATTCTGCCATATGAATTCTGCCAAAGCAGAAGATTGTAATAGGACCTTTTTATTTCAGATACTTTTTGCACTAACATGGTTTGGCTGTCTACAATGAGAAGTATAGAGTACACTTAAAATGAATTTGATGGAATTTGGCAACAGCTTTTCTGGGTAAGAACATATATTATGGGCTAGGGTGGTTGAATCTGTAAGGCATAAACATCAAATTATTATTACTACTACTACTACTACTACTACTGTTATTAATATCCTGCCTCCAGGATACAATCCTTCCAAAGTGGCTTTATGCAAAATTATACATCGTGTGGATAAAATGGATAAGAAGAAATTTCTCCCTCCCTCTCTCTCTCTGTCTCTGTCTCTCTCTCTCTCTCTCATATAATGCTAGAACCCGGGGTCATCTCATGAAGCTGATTGGTGGGAGATTCAGGATGGGTAAAAGAAAACATTTCTTCACACAGCCCATAATTAAATGATGGAATTTGCTACCCCAAGATGTAGTGATGGCCACCAACTTGGATGGCTTTAAAAGGGGATTAGACAAATTCTTGGAGGAGAAGTCTACTGATGGCCATATGCTACCTCCAGTATCAGAGGCAGAATGCCTATGTACATTAGTTGCTGGGGAACATGGGTGGGAGGGTGCTGTTGCACTCATTTCCTACTTGTGGGTTTCCCACAGGCAGCTGGTTGGCCACTGCGTGAGCAGAATACTGAACAAGATGGTCCCTTTCTCTGATCCAGCGTGGCTCTTCTTACGTTCTTATGGCTTATGAGTAACAGCAGAGTACATTTCAAAAAAGCCCACAATAAATAATATCAACATAGAGCAATTCCCACATGGCAGTGGGTGGCAGATGGCACTGTGTGGGTGAACGTACAGTCCAGCTGGAACTGGAGGAAGTTCCTGAAGTCTTCCTTGCCTGCCTTCCTCACTCTCCTGGACTCTTTCCCACAGGCCATTTGAGGGTAGATGGCAGTGTAACTGGAGGTGGGCCGCGTAATTGGAACCAGTGCCTGATATCTTTTTCACCTGCTTCCCTTGCTGTCCTGGGATCCTTCTCACAGCGCAGCTTGTGGTAGATGTGGGGGAAGGCAGTCCAACTGGTTCAGACTCTGGTGACTTCTTTACTTGCCCTCCTTGTTCTCCTTTCCTTTCCACAGGGCAGTTGGTATCGAGATGACTCTATGGTGGATCATGCTCTGATGACCTCTTGACTTGGCCCCTTTTCAGCTTAAGCATGAAATGTATCTCACATATGTATCTTCTGTAAGGCTCAAATCCAAGTGGAACCAAATATTTGCAGATATTTGACAAATATTTGGCAAAAATTTAACAAATAAATATATGATATACCCATTATTTTCAAACTCCTGGAGAACTCTGGGTTCCATGGAACCTTATCAGGAATTCCTTAATTAGAAGAACAGCTGATAGGAAGCTTGCTCACCACTTCCTCTATAATATTTCCAACCAAAGGGGAACATTGCATATATTTTAGTAGACGTACTCGGTTCACAATGGTGAGATCCAGCATTGCACCCCAGAATTCTCTGCAGTGTACAGGGCTTCTGTGCAGACTCCTTGGCAGACATCAGTGTGGAGAGTGCTTGCTGAAGGCAAAACATTGGAATGCTATTGTGATTTATTTATGTAAAATTTTTGGGCCACCTTTAAAGGTAAAACCCTCTCAAGGCAGTGTACAAAATTTTAAAAATACCAAAAAAAGGTACTGAATAGTGAATGGCTATCAATACTAGGGCTAAGCCAAAATATCAGCCCTTTTTTGTGGGCTGTGAAGGTAGACCCTACTTTCCCTCATGGAGGGCATATGAACATAAGGAGAGTATGCCCCCCTGAAACTCTCCCCCAAAACTTATTTTAACGTCTTCTGTGGCTGTTTGCAAGCTCCAGAAGCAAGCCACCAGTTTCCATCTTCTCTGCAGCTCTCAACAAAGCACAGGAAGACATGACGAATTGCCCAGTTGTTTGATTCAATTGCCAGTAGCAAATATATTGAAATAACAAATAAAGTTATTTTAGAGTTGGCATGTAAAACATGACCTCCCAAATCAATCCCATGTGATATTTATGTGGATTTGGGGGATTATTTTTTATTGAGCTTATTTTTACTTTCTTATTTTGGCATTCTAAGGTCCTCCTCAACTTGTTAATTCTATTTTGTGGTGAAAGTAACCATGATTTTATAGTTAAAAGCAATACAATGAAAGGAACATGTCTCTGTACTCAAGAGGACAATTTTACATATGAAGGGGAGAAGGCTGCTGGGGAAAAGCAGGGGAAACTGAAGAAATGGGAAAATATGAAGGGATTCAGGAAAATATTGGGATAGGAAGATAGTGGCAGTGGTGACCCTTTTGCCAATAAAACATACAAGCTTCTTTACACCATTAAGCCACCATTAAGCCATCCTTTCTCTGTAACTAATTTTAACTATACACTCAAGAAGGCTGTAGTGTGTCTTATTTCCAGGTTAGACATCTCAATACAAAAATAGATTGAGAATATTAGTCTTAGAGCATAAGTTTATTCTTTGTTACTCAGTACTGAAATTAAGTAACCAAAAAAAGACCTGCTTATTATTGCTAAAAGTCAATTACATAGTTTGGAGCGGAGAAAGGAGGAGGGAGGAACTCCCATAGTGTTGCACTGGAGTGCTAAATTCAGTGATGGAATGTGGGCAGAATCCTTTTCCAGAACTTCATGGTGTACTGGTAGTCTATGCCTGTCTGTTCTTGCCCCTTTCACGGATACTACTCTTTATAAAGAATTTGAAATCTAACAGTCACACGGGCCTGGCACTGGCCTAGTTTCTCATTTGCTATGTGAGGGTGATGACTGTCTGAAGTAACCAAACTAGCTATTATTTGCTGTCAAGAGTTGACAATAAACAACTGCAAGAGGAATTAATTGTAAATAAGAGATCAGAATTTTTGTTTGTTTGTTTCCCTGTTTTTCCTCTTCTCAGATTCCTTTTTGGAACTGGAACAACAGAACCCCCTGGGATTGTTCATACATCAACGTATGTGATCAGAATGTGTTGTTTTGTCATTCAGAGCGCTCTTTCCTTTCTTTCAGGGATTAACTTCTCAAATGAGAAGAACATTAGAATTTGCACTGAGCATTTGTAGATGTATATAGTTCTTGACTATTTGGAGGCAGGCCAGTTCTAAACACAAGCCAAGTGTAATGTGAAGCCTCTGAATTCTTCTTTAAATATGTTTTCCAGATGAAGATCAACAAGTGAAAAACATCAGTGTAACAATGTTAAAATGATTAGACAAATTCATGGAGGGATGAACTCTGGATACCCCAGAGTTTCTGCCTCCTTTTTTCTCCTCCATTTCTCTGGTGCCTCACTGCACCACCGATTGCCCTGCTGCTGTCACAGCAGTTATTTAATCTTCTCTCTTTCAATCTCTCTGCAGAAAAAGAAACCATGAAAAAAGGGGCTGTTTGACTAGACTGGGTGCTTTTGAGGTGTCTGCTCAAATCACACAGCTCTATTTCCAATTCCACACCCGCCCCAATGGAGGGAGCACGTGGCAGTGACTACTATGGTGGTGGGGGAAAGCTATAGCTTGTTTGAAAGGCAGACAGAAACTTCAGCAAGTGTGACGATGACGTGAGGGATCAGAGGAGTAAAGGGAGGAATGTGGGAGCCTCCAGCAGCCAGGATTTAGAGCTAGACAATGGGGAATGAAGGAGAAGTGGAGAAAAGAAAGAGAAACCAAGGGAATTAGTAGGAGGAAAAGAGGAGAGGAGACCCAGAGAGATGGAATGGTATAAGAATGTAGACCCCATAGAGTGGGGCAGGGGAGAGAAAAGAAAGATCCAGGACAATACAAGGGATGAAAAACACCCACCTGGGGATAGGGATGAAAAACAGGGATGAAAATGATAGGGATGAAAATGATGAAAATGATAGGGATGAAATTTTTTTTTTTCAATTTTTTTTTTCAATTTTTTTTTTTTTTCAAAATGATGAAAATGATAGGGATGAAAAACACCCACCTGGGGATAGGGGAAGGCTGGAGTGAATATGGATGAGACATCATCATCATCATCATCCCGCCCAATAGCTGAAGCTCTGTGGAAGGTTCACAACAATTCACACACAGAAAAAAATATACAAACTACAACATTACAACAGTATAATAAAACATAGTCTAAAATTGTTAAATATACAAAATTTTTAAAAGAATTTAAATAGCTAAAAACAATGTCAGTCAATTGCCTGGAGCCCTTCCTTCACTCGATCCCTCCTCCATGAAATGTCATACTATAGTTTATCTGTCTATCTATGCTAGTTCCCAGCACTTGTCCACACCCTGTGGTGGCCAGGAAACACTATCAGGGGAAGATAAGAACAGGCTTTGTTCTTAATGGTTAGGATTAAAGGGGACAGGACATGATTTAGCATCCACCCAAGTGTTGCCCTGAATGCACCCCTATCCTTTTTCACTTAGGAGTGAACAGTTACCATTTGCTGCTATGGAGAAAATTCACATGCTGCCCTCAGGGAGACTCCTAACACTGGATGGCCCCAACTTCTTTGAGAGATAGTATAAGGAGAGCAGGGTGCCTCTGTGTGTTGAAGATATAAAGGGCACAAAACCTGCTCATTATAATAATGTGCATTTTGCTAGTAATTTGCATTTGCCAGGCCCATCTCCTACTCAAGAAAAATGTTAGTTAACAATTAAAGGATATAGATTTTCTGACAAGACCATAGCATTTTCCCCAATAAAATATTTCCATGTGCTTCAGAATGGGAACATTAAACTGTTCAAAATGTTAAGGGAAAACAAACAAATTGAAATAAATAAGTACTTTAGGTCATTATAGATCCCAGTAATATTTTGCTTCTGCCTTTTAATGTGTAGCTATGCTCCATTAAACAAAACTCTGCTGGAGAGTTTTTATGCACTGGAGAAACTGAAACACAGATGTTAAATCGAATTCAAGATAGTGCAGCATAGCTGCTGAACTAAACTGCCTCAACCCCTGCCATTGCTTCTTCCAAGAAACTGACTCCTTCTTCATCTCTATCCAGTGAAGGTTCAATGCCATAACTCATAAGGCTGCCAAGAGTATTGATTACTATCCTTGCTGTGCTTCTAATGTATCACATTACTAACATAGGCTCTTTATTCTCCCTAGTCATCTGTTTGGTGCCACTGATGCACAATTCACCTTGATGATACTGATGTTAACTTATTATCTATCCAGAAGTCGCATAGCAGAAGCCATTCTTGTGTGAGTGTATGTCTATGTGTGGGTGGTGCCCCACAGTTATAGTTCTATAGGACTAGACAGAAACATTATGAGGAGAGGGAAAGAATTTAGAATATGAATAACTATACATAAAACAGAACTTGAAGGGGAGAAGGAGATGTCATTGTTTTATTTAGAAAATAAACTATCACTATGGTATCAAAACTAGATCTGGGTGAGCTTGGAACTGTCCCCCATTTGTCCCTGGTGACCAAATCACTGGGAATACATCCAAGCACAACATATGGGATGATTCAGCTTAGAATTTATTCCAGGGGTAAAAATAACCCCCCAAACCACATAATGAAACTTCCACATTGGACCCCCCCCCCCAGTTTTTGCCAGATTTCCCCTTATTTCACTGCAGTGTAGTACAGCAGTGCAATTATTGTGTCAGTGCAATTATGATGATTGGTTTTTCCAAGGAAAAGAAAGGCTAAGGCTGTTGGTTGTATCCCAATGACACAGAATATTTTGATGGGCACTTGGTTCTTTCTTCGTAATCTTGGTGAAAAGTATTTGATCATATGCCCTTTCCATGTTTCTGAAGCAGGAAGCTAGATTCCGGCTGAACGTCAGAAGAAAGTTCCTGACTGTTAGAGCGGTACGACAATGGAACCAATGACCTAGGGAGGCGGTGGGCTCTCCCACACTGGAGGCATTCAAGACGAGGCTGGACAGCCATCTGTCAGGGATGCTCTGACTTGGATGCCTGCATTGAGCAGGGGGTTGGACTCGATGGCCTTGTAGGCCCCTTCCAACCCTACTATTCTATGATTCTATGGGGCTGCTGCACTATGATTCTATGGGGCTGCTGCATGTAATTGTGTTACGTCAGTGAGACTGACTACTTGCACAACAGGTTCTAAAAATAACCTTAGAAACAAGTGGAAACACTCATTTCCAGAGCAGGACAATAAGTGTTTCTGCTCATTTCATGTTGCTTTTAGAACCACTAACTCCCTGTTGCATTAGTGGTTGGTCCCACTGGCACACGGGCACAATGGGATACTGCCCCTTGTATTGTAATGTCTTGAAAATATTGAATATCTTGACAATAGTAGGTAATCCATGTTTTATGTTTAAAATGGGGGATATTTCTGTAAAAATGGGGTGTAGGTAGGTAAAATATGAATAATTGAACTGTTTTTTGTACAGTATATTTGAGGAAACATTCTCAGAGCGTGAGGTGAGCTTTTCTGGAGATGTATTGGCAGCTGCTAAATGGGGAAAAGCACAATTTGTTCCTTTTGTTTCTTCCTCCTCCTTCCTAGACTATTCAAATCTGTGATTCCCCCCAAATCAGGGATCACACAGTGAAGAGGATGACATCATAATGCTGTACAGTCAGTCAGATTTGGCTCAGTGGTAGGCCATCTTTGAGGGCAAATGAAAGTAAGGGCGTGCAGTGTAAATTCATAAATAAACAATTCCACAAGGAGTGTAAAAAAAAAAAATCCTGAAGGCTGAGTTTTGGGGGGTTGGTTTTTGTTTTTGTTTTGCTTTTGCAGTGCTAGAAATGTTAGCAAAACACTGAGTAGTTCAATCTCAGCTCTACTCAAAATGTGTATCTTAACTTCTGAATTACTGTGACAGATTATAAATTAATTACATTTAAATGACTACTGTTCTTCAACAATGATTGGAGTGAAATCTCATAGAGTTCTTAGCCATCTTCAGGCATCATAAATCTGAGTAGGTTAAACACATGCAGAGGGGAAGCACACTAGCCTCACCCCCTCCTTGCACATTTCCGTCACCACCTACTTGTGGAGTGCAACATTCTGAAGAGGAGGGTTTCCTGTATCTATGAAGGCTCTCCATGCAATTAAGAACAATGATTTCCCAGCATTCTGGATAGCATGGAGAGGCTCCACAGATACAGGAGACTTTCTTCTTCAGAACATCGCCCTCCTGTATCTTCATAGACAGAACACACGAAGACGGTATGGGGCTAGCGCACTCCCTCTCCTCAGCTGTTTAGCCTACTAAGCTTTATAACGCCTGAATAGGGCTCTTGTGATGTCTGAATCTGTTCTAGACAATGCTGGAAAAAGTAAATTGTGCAGCACCACAGATGTCTTAAGGCACCGTCATATCAGCAAGGTTGGGAGTCATTCATCTGAAATGGAGCTGCAAGCTCTACATTGCTCAAAATATTCAAGCATAAATGTCCATGTTTCATGATCGTCATTACATTCCCTTATAGCACCCAGGAGAATTGCAGCTACTGGCTTGGATCCAGATGTAGTCATACTTGGAGAAGACTCACTGAAATCAATGGGACTGAATTTAGTTATGACTAATTTGAGTCCCATAGATTTCAATGAGTCTGCTCTAAGCATGACTAAATCTGGATGCAGCCATTGTTTGTGAGGAGGGTTCTTTGTGTGTATTTTTCATTTGTCCCCCTGGAATTTACCTAACCACAATGGTTATTGGAAAGTACAGACAGTTGT
This sequence comes from Heloderma suspectum, assembly GCF_057233095.1. Lineage (NCBI taxonomy): Eukaryota > Metazoa > Chordata > Lepidosauria > Squamata > Helodermatidae > Heloderma > Heloderma suspectum. The sequence continues at coordinate 51,259,161 of NC_139460.1, read as the reverse complement.
CCAAGATTTGTACAAGACAAAGTAGGTAATATTTTCCCACAGGATTTATTTCACTTTTGCAGCTAGAAACCACCCCAGTTCTTAGTTTCCAGTCATTCTATCCCACACCACCTCCAGTTGTAGATGCTTGATAATTGTCCTTCATGTAATTTATTCTGAGTCTCTCCTGCCTTAACTCTTAGAGTATATTTAGAGATATGTACTCCAAGCAGCTGTGGGTGAATGGACCTTTATTGCCAAATGTGTGTAGCTCATGAGCTGGGAAAACAGTGACAGAGGAACTCATAGCGAACAGGAAGCCATGTGAAGCTACTTTATTGAACTTAGAATTAAATAACAAATGAGAAGGAAACCACAAATGAGGATAAAATTGAAAGGGACAGTATGTTGCAGAATCCAACTGAATTTGCCAGCTCTGGCAAGTCACTACAGTAATTCTGGATTGGAGAAAAGACACTACTGGTCTGGTTCCAAGTACAAGCAGCCATTGTCCTGGTCTGGCCCTGACAAAAACAGTACAGTATGCCTCTGCCTCTTTTGCCTGTGCTTCTGCTCCCTTTTCATTGGCTTTTATTGAGCATTCACCTGTGAACAGTGTTGTGAGGTTTTATGTCCTTGCAAATACAAATGTCTGTCAAACAAATAGCTAAGTAGTCCTTGCTTACCTTTTCTCAAGATGTGAGATTGAGTTTCAGAGTAATCTTTGCAAAGTCATTTTCCTTTGGCTGAAAGAGTAGCAGTTTGGGTGTCTCTCTAATCTACTTATTTCTAGATGTACAGACTGAGTAGGTATTAAGTCGGTATTAAGTGGGTCAAAAAAAGCACATGCAGTGGTTAGGGCCTGTAAACCGTGGTTTGCAAATGGGAAGATAGGAATGTACACTGTTCTGCTCTCCTAGCACAAATTCTCTCCTAGCATATCCTTTCCCTTGGTTTAGTGAAATATCTGGAGTGACTGTAATCATGGTTAATGCTGACTAGGGTTCCCATATCAACTAGGGTCTGAAGTGGGTTTGCAAACCCTTATCAAGAGGGAACCTGGCTTCAACCATGGTTAGCATCAGACCAGAAGTATTGCTCAACCATGCTTATGGCCAACAAGAGAAGGGAGAGAGGTTTTGCATCAGACCTGGCTCATAGCAACATCAGAGCCTTCAAACCCTAACCACCTCTGAATGCAGCTCTTGGAACTATTTCTCCTAAAACTGCCATAGCATTTTTCAGTCAGTCAGTCCAGACTCCAGGGAAACACTGTCAATCCCCATCTCATGGGCGTTCATGCAATTTCCAGGTGCATTCCAATCAGTTTTGGAACAAATGTTGAGATTCTGAATTTAGAAACTTTAAATTTCTGCTTTTCATTGAAGAATGCCACTCTGATCTGAACTCCAGGAGCGAGTTCCAAAGAGGTGTTTGCGCACATGGGGACACACTTTTAGCCCTTGCACATTGAGGCGTAAAGTTCACTGGGCTATTCTGCAATGTTTCATGAATGCAAATAGGGGGGGATTTTAAAATGCAATAGATACTATCAACTTCTACATCTATTCTATCATAATTTGAAATTCTATGTATTGATATGTATGTTTTTATTGTATATATTAGTACAATATAAATACTAGTTAAATAACATTGAGCCTTTGTATTTGCAGTGTTGATTATCATTTGCCAATCGGACATATACATAGATCTTAACTGGTTAAATATTTGCTAGTTCAGTTAACAATGTCAAGCTGCAGTGGAAAAACCTGTCATGTGTTTATCTTAACAAAATGATTGCAATATACAGACTATAGGATGAGAAAAAGCCCTAATTTATAAACAGTTTGATTTTGTGTCTTTATTAAAATATTTTAAACCAGCTTTTCCATGGAAAAATGGTTTTACAGTGCCAAAATGTGAAACACCAATCAGTAGATAACAAGTAGATAACAAAGTAAAATAAGACAAACAAAAAATGGCCACAGTTGAAAATGTCCACAATCCATATTAAAGTTTTTCTAAAAAGCCAAATCTTGGCTGCATACCAGAAAGCTTCACCAGACAGAATGCAGAGGCAAATGGCAGTTAACTGACTTAGGGAGCAATCCTATGGCTGCTAGTCAGCAGCTAGACAGCCATAGGATATCTGGTTTTCCGGGAACGAACCTCCCTCCCCCTTCCGCGCTGCCTTACAGGCAGCCCGGAAAAGCCCCATGTGCCACGCTCACAAGAGGAGTGTATGGAGTGGCCAAAATGGGGCGTTCCAGGGCAGGGAGGGCGGAAATGCCTGTACAACACATCCAGTGTGTCATAAGGCAGCCTCCTGCCCCGCTCTGTCCTCCCGCAGCTAGACAGCCACAATCAGCTGTCTAGCTGAAAATGCAGAGCAGGAGAAGTGCGGAGGGAACAATCCTCTCTGTGCTTCTCCTGCCCTGCATTGGATAGCCTCCTCCGAACTTGAACTATCTTCATAGGATTGCGCCCTTAATTACCTCAGGAGTCCAACATGTTCTGAGAGGACTTTGAAACAAATCGGTTCAAAAACCTTCATTTTCTGTGGACAGTCCACTGAATACAAAGTCTCCTATGTTTTTTAAAAATATTTATTTATTTATTATTTGTGAAATTTATATATCGCTAAATATAACAAAATCCCTCAGCAGTTCATATAGCAATATTAAAATCACATTTAAAATACAATATTAAAAACACAACTTTAAAACCCCCCTCCACCTCCCACACCATCATGGGTGGTGTTAGAGAGGCCCCACCTGGTTGTGGGCCCTGGACCTTCTGAGATGTGCCCTGAATCTTTAGTGCTTTTTTAATTGCCATCCTCTGCCTTAATACAAGCCTGCTTCTTCCCTCTGATCTCAGTAGTCTTGCAGTTACTAGGAGAACTTAGGACTCACTCCCTTAGCAGACTAATAGGGAGTGTAGGATGAAGGCACCTGAAAAGGCATGAAGTCTTTTAAACTAGAGAAGGGATTGCCACCTTTCCTTCCACTGTCTGCTCATTATTTTAATTCAGTCCAGAGTCCAAAATTGCCTAACAGCACCACTGTCACCCAGCTTTCTTGGAGTGTGCCCAACTCTGCAGAGACTTGCCCAAACAATCACTACTGGGCAATTGCACTTGTGCCCTGGTCCATTGTACGCAGTGAGGCCCTGACAAAAAGAAGAGCAGGTACATTGGCTGCTCAGATATCAAATGGAGTGCCAGAGGCTTTTTGCATGATCCATTCTGGTGGGTGCGTTGTCCTCTTTGGCATCAGGAGTTTGAACTAGGCTAGAGAAAAATGAATAGATGTTGGAGGAGGATAGACGCTTCTTGCTTTTTGGTGTTCAAAAACCACAATGCCTTGTGGCACCTTAAAGACTCACAAATTTACTGTGGGATGTCATGAAAAAGCAGCAAATTATTCATTATTTAATTTATTAATTATTACTATATTTTCACTACCAGGGAATGGGAGAGGTGCATGTAGGATTTTCTGCTACAGGGCCAAAACAACTTGACCGGCTTTGAGTACTGTTATACACCTTGACTGGGGTGAGAGATGGGGGGAAGGTGCCATTTGTTGCTCTGCCTCAGGTAGCAAAATGTCTTGGGGGCCAGCCCTGGACATGGCTATAGAGATCTGCGGGATGGGAAAAGATAGCAGAGATGGATGGTACAGGAAATTATGTGGGGTAGGGAAACAACTGGGGGTAAAGAGAGATCTGTGGATGGGAAAACATTTTCACAGGATTACATCAAATTTACATCAAATTTGATTATATCAAATCCTAAACACTCAGAAGTAAATCATACTGAGTTCAAGGGGTTTTACTCCCAGGTAAATGTATGTAGGATTGGAGTCTTACTCCTTAGTAAATGTGCTCAGAGCTGCAACCTGCCTTATCCACCCTGAAGATAGTTCCAATATCTGGATATAGAGAGAAGTCAGGGGATTGATAACTTTGGTAATTTAAAAAAACAACAACCAAAAAAAAATAGCCATGCTGGTCCATGAAAAACGTTTAAAGTGCCATACAGCTCTTTGCTGGTCCCAGGCACTCCATCTTCCCCATGTGGATTTGGGCCTGAAAGACCAAGGAAAAGTGTGGGTGCATGGAGGGTAAGTTTTAAGCAAGCACGATTTGGGATATTGCACAGTTCTGTTCTGAAAGCAAGCAAGAGGTTAATTAGCTTGCCTTCTATAAATTTTAAATAATAGTAAGTATTTCAAATTATGCATATATGTAAATTAGCATATGCAAATTGGTGCATATTTTTTTTGTCCTGTTGGCCTGAGTCCTGGATCTTTTAGGTATCTAGTACTGCCCCTGCCCACCATGAAAGGTAATACAGCAGAGGAACAGGGATAAGGGATTAACCCCCATGCCCTTGCTTCCTGAGGATCTTTTGAGGTAGGTGGAGGCAAGGACGTGAGTATGGTTAGACAGATTACATTTCAGGGAAAACTAATAAGACACTAGCCCTTTTTTATTCCTTTTGAATATTTACCAGGAAAAATAACAGCTAAATCAGAGCAAACATATTCCCAGAAGAGTTTGTAAAACTGAAATAAACTCAGTTAAACTCGCCCCACCCTCAATAGTGTTATGTGCAAATCTTGGCTGTTACAAACAATGATTCATTTGTATAATCAACATATGCTCTTCAGTGAGCTTAGGTTTTTAAACTTAGGGTTTAAAAAAAAAGAAGTACATCAAAGAAGGTGACAGAGTTTATCTTGACAAAATGCCTTGCACTGGCCCCAATCCAAAGAAAGATACCTGGCCTTAAATTCCATTGAAATAAATGGGATAAGTGGTCACAACACAACTAATGCAAGTCCTCTTGAATTCTAACAGGATTTACATTTGACTATCTCGGGATTGGGTCCATTTTGTTTGCGTATAATTATTTTTTAATAATTATAATAAATAATAATAATCTGGTGTAGTGGGTAATCTTGTCACAGCAGGGTCATGAATGTTGTGCTATATTGTACTAACTGGCAAAGAACAAAAAAAAATTGATGTCATAGATGTAGATAAGATTTGATATTCCCTGAGTTTAAGATTTTCACTTTTGGCAGTCAGCCAAATTCTTAGAAGTTATAGGAAGATGTTTATATTACTGTATTAGACTGTCTATATAGAACATTTTAAACCCTCAGTGAAAATTAGTTCTGTTTATTTAGATGTACAACCATTCCAAAGTCATACGCTGAGGAAGGAGAGATCAGGAAAGAAAGCAGCAGGAATGCGAAAATTTATCTTCTCAATAATTATTTTAAATTTCTATGTGTGGGTATGCTTGCAAGTCATTAGCTTTCAGCTGGAATGATGTATTGGGTATTCTTGGAAAAATATGGTATCAGGGTTAGAGAAACAGTGTCTTTTAAATTGGTCTTCTGTTCTGAATCATTTGGTCATTGCTGGCTTGAGTGTGAACGTTGCTCATAGGAGTATGTATGCCATGCAAGACATAAATAAGTTTAAAGGCTGGTTACCCATCACTAAACCCCTTCACATTTTTAGCTCTGCTCATCATCAGTACTGCTATGAAATGTTATATTGACAGGCGAGGCTAGGTCTGTCATGTTAACTGTATGGGTGTTTTGTTAGAGAAAATTAAATTGGACAGAATTGCAACTTGAAATTTATTAATGGGGCATGCTGGGAGTTGTAGGACTTTTTTCTGTCTAAACTGGCATAGGATTGCACCCTAAGGGATTTATACTGGAGGAATGCTGGTCTGCGGGACCCCTTTCCTGTTAGCCTCTGACCGTAAATAAAGTAAACCGAGTTAAAGAACATGGTATAAAGTAGCAGCCATATTTATTGAGCAACAGTGGAAAAAGATAAAATAAATCAAGCAAACAAATTCCACTGAAATAGTTTCAAAACTTGGAAAGTCTGCCTGACTAATACGGACTAATGTGATGGTGGGCATATTTTTTTTATTTCTTGGTTAATATTCTTGTACACCCACTTGCTTTTCTTTATTATTAATGGCTGTTTCACCATATGCATTTCTTCGAATAAAATCATGTTAGTGTTCGCCATTGGGATAATATTTCTCTGCACGTATGCACTAGGCCATGTGTCCCCCCCACACACACCAAATTTTTCTTTTGTTTTATTCATTTCAATTTAGTGAAAGTGATTGAATTGTGGGAGGGCAAAATTCATTTCTACTTTGTACGGTCTAATAGAAGCTAATGTAGTACAAGTCAAATTGCAAGCATAGCATGCATAGATAGAGTTTCAAGGATGAAAAATCTTTTAGAATGCTAAAAATAAGAATGCTAAAAGCCTTACATGGCCTAGGTCCAAGGTACCTTAGGGAGCGCCTTCTCCCCTATGTCCCAGACCTAAGGTCCTCTGAGGCTGCCTAAAGTGAGACTGGCAGCCAGCCACACACAAGAGGGCCTTTTCCTTTGCTGACCCTCAGGTGTGGAATGACCTGCTGACCTCGTTGAAGGTCTCTTCTTCCTTTGCTGAGTCTTGCGTACTGCTTTTAAGCTGTGTTGTTTTACTGTTGGATTTTTAAAAGAATTGTTTTAGTTCAAAGTTGTTTTTAGTTATATGTTTGTGTATATTGCCAGTGTGCTTTTATGTAAATGGCGTTTAAACTTTGTATACTGTATTTTAATGTTTAACTTTTGTAAACCGCCCAGAGAGCTTTGGCTATGGGGCAATATAGGAATACTACTACTACTACTACTACTACTACTACTAATGCAAGCATGCCACCAATAAATTATTAAATAAGAGGGAGGGTATTTTTAAGCTCATAGACTTAAGTCATCTACATGGCATGAAATATAATACAGTATTATTTTATGGAATAAAGAAAATGCCCAACCCATCTGACTGAACCCATGACTGCTGGCACCACATGGCATTTGCCATGGTGCATCCCTATAGCCCCCTGAGGGACGGGCCTGTCCACTCCATTCCCCTGAAGAGGGCCCTGCCCCACAGCAGTGGGAAGGCTGCTATAATTCTGTCCCTTTGACCAGGTGTGAAGGTAGATTTCTAGATATTTTGGACTTCAACTCCCACAAGCCCCTGCAAACATGGCCAGTGTTCAGGAATGCTGGGAGTTGAAGTCCAAAACATCTGGCAATGTACTTTCTGCCCACACCTGTCTTGGACTACTCCACCACCACCCCTTACTCCAAACCAACTGCAATGGGCTGGTTAGAGAAGTCTGCCACCTGGTGACTGAAGATAGTACTGCAAGCGTCAAGTACACCGATGCATTAAAATTCATTACATTCATTAACATGTTTTAAAAACAAAATAACCCCAAAGTGCACACTCTTTTTAGTATACATGCCAAGTTTTAGATACCTAGGTTTCCTTGTCTTTAGCTATGGTGCTGGCCAACAGACACACATCCTCTTTTATTGTTATAGATTTGCTATATTTTATATACTCCATTCTGCATTGCACTTAAGGTGATACAGTGGTTTACAGTTTAAAATACTTAAACCAAAAATAAAAGATATAGAAGATAAAATAATCAAATAATAAAACATTAGAATTGTCTGAGGCCATTTGTAGTGTTTTCAGGAATTGATAGGATGAGTTCCCTGACCAGGGGTTCTCTTCTCTTGCCTTCTCCTCAGGATATAACAACCTTGCCTTTAGCTAGGTTGGAGCTGTTTTCCAGGATAAAGATTCTATAGTCCAAGGGAATTATGCAGCCTGAGGCTGTTCATATACACTCAGAAGTAAGTCCACTTAAGCTGATGGGATTATTTAGTAATGATGCCCCCTGTTAGAAAGGCAATTAGCAGAGAAAAAACAAACGGCAACACAGAATGAGCGTTTGCAGGTCCCACATGTGCACAGGCTGTCTTAATAATAAAAGGAGACCATACCACTCTTTAGCGAAGAAGAAAAACAGTTTTACTCACAAGAATTCTTGCATATATAATACAGGTAACAGCGCAGAGTTGCAAAACGTTTGTTCAGTCCATTTTGTGTCCAGTTTCACCCAGGGATGTTGCGAGCGCCTGGCTTGGTCCGGGAGGCCAGCAAACTCCCTCGCGCCCGGCCTCCCAGACCCTGCTTGCTGAGCCATGGGGCACTGACGGACTTGGTCACCGGGCAGGTGCCTTGGAACTTGGCGAGCAGCCGGGAGCAGCACAGAGTTGTCACCGCTGCACATGCCCAAACCACTCTCACGATCTCCCCCTTGCACGGAGGAGATGGCAAGAGTGCTTGGGGATCGCGTGGCACCGAGGACTCATCCTGCCCCTGCCAGCTGTCAAGCAAGACCTTAACAGCTAGCAGGGACAGGACAGGGCCTCAGCACCACGAGTGCCCCAACCACCTTGTGAGGAGGAGATGGTTAGGATGCTTGGGGCGCGTGCAGCACTGAGGACTCTGGCAGTCAAGCCTTTGTGTGCCTAAAGCCCCTGTGCGCACAAGGGCTTGACTGCCGGAGTCCTTGGTGCACAGAGGAGGGGCAGTTCGTGCAGCTCGGCATGCAGCGGCGGGGCTAGGAGTAGGCTCACCAAGCAGGTCTGGGCTGCACGAGCAGGGGTGGCTTGTCAAGCTGGCCCGTGCCTCGGATGGAGGTGAATCCACGCATTCCTAATTACACCAGCAGGAGCAAAAAGCCCAGGTGTGCTCCCAACAATGGAGGAGGTCAGAGAGAGAGGGAGAGAGTACAGGGGGAGAAGGGGAGGAGCAAAAGGGAAGAAATCACAGGAAACCACATTGTAGGCTTTAGAGATCCTAGGGCTACCTGTGGTCAAAATTTGCGGCCGCAGCCCGGCAGTGGACAGAAGTCCAGCTGCGGGCGGGCCCAGCCAGTGGCTCCACGGACTTGCCACGGAGGGGAGCTGGCCAGGGAGGATTCCGAGGGGAGGGATGGATCACCTCCCTCCCCCAGTGGACGCCCCCACCCGGAACAGGGTAAGTAATCCACCCATCCCTAGAACAGGGTTTCTACAGCCAACCTTGGCGAGGATTTAAATGAGAGGTAGAGTTGTGTATGATCTGCATATTGGTGACACTGCACCCCAAACCTCCTGATAATAGCCCCCAACAGCTTCACATAGATGTTAAATAACATCAGGGAGAGAATAGAACCCCGTGGCACCCTGCAAGTGAGCAGCTATGAGTCTGAAGTCTCTTCCCCCAGAGCTACCCTCTGGTACTTGCCAGAGAGGAAGGAACAGAACCACTGTACTACAGTGTCCCCTATGCCCAACCCCTCCAGTCAGTCCAGGAGGATACCATGGTTGACAGTATCAAAAGCTGCTGAGAGATCGAGGAGAACAAGGAAGGAGCATTTGCCCCTATCCAGAGCCCTCCCCATATCATCCAGCAAGGAGACCAAGGCTGTTTTTGTCCCATGTCCAGGCCTGAAGCCCGACTGAAATGGATCCAGATAATCAGCTTCTTCCAAGTGTGCCTGTAACTGTAATGCCACCATCCGCTCAATCACCTTGCCCCCAAACAGCAGATTCAAGACTGGGCGAAAGTTGTTCAAGTCTTGGGGATCCAAGGAGGGCTTCTTTAACAGTGGTCTTATCACTGCCTCCTTGAGGGCTGATGGCATCGCTCCCTCCTTGAGGGAGGCATTCACCACCGCCTTGATCCCCTCTCTAAGTCTCTCCCTGCAGCTCATAATGATCCAAGATGGGCAAGGATCGAGTAAGCAGATGGTCAGCCTTAAAGATGAAAGCACCTTGTCCACTTCATCAGAAGAAGTTGGAGCCAATCTCACACAGCTGGTCTGCCACTGGCCGCCCCTCGTTCACTAACTGTATCCACAGCGCACGGAATAGTACCACTTTTCCAGTCGATTTTATCCGCAAAGTGCTTTGCAAACTCATCCCAGGAGGTCTTAGAATGTTCCATTGGTTCCAGAACAACTGGACTGACCAGGTTCCAGACCGCTTGGAACAGCCCCCTGGGACAGCACTCTGTGGATGCGATAGAGGCAGCATAAGAATTCTTTTTTGCTGCTCTTATCACCATGTGGTAGGCTGAAGCTACAGCTCTAACCCATGTCCAATCATCTTCGGAGTGAGATTTTTGTCATCTCACCTCCTGCTTCAGAACTCGCAACCATGGTGCAGTCTGAGCTCTGTTCAGGGGGAGAGGGCGTTTTGGAGCCACCCGGTCTAATGCCCTGGTGATTGCAGCACTCCAGCCATCCACCAGGGTCTCGACCAATCAGCCGTTTGTGTGCACCAAAGAATCTCCACATGCAGTCAGGAATCTATTTGGATCCGTAAGACGCCTGGGGCATACCATCTTAATGGGTCCTCCACCCCTGCAGAGGGGTTGTGGAACCAAGAAGTCCAACCCCACCAGGTAGTGATCTGACCATGACATGGGGGTGGTGGATATACCCCTGATTTCCAGATCACTCTCCACCTCTCCAGGAACAAACGCAAGGTCTAACACATGACCAGCTACATGGGTGGGCCCAGTTGGAATAGGGTGCAACTCCCAGGAAGTCATGGTCTCCATGAAGTCCCGAGGCGCCCCCACGAGGATGGCCTCCAAATGTACATTGAAGCCCCCCAACACCAACAAGTTAGGGGACTGCACACGCACATCAGAGGCCACCTCGAGCACCTCAGCCAGGGAGTCTGTCATGCAGCAGGGTGGATGGTACATAAGCAGAATCCCCAGACTGCCCTTCGGGCCCAACCTCCAGTGCATGCAATCAGCAACCCTGGTCTCCCGGAGAGGGAGTCTGGTGAGGACCAAGGACTCCCAGTAGATAACAGCCACTCCCCCTCCCCAACTCCCAGCCCTCAGCTGCTGCGCATACAAAATCCAGCTGGGCAAATGGCTGCAACAGTGGGAGCAGCGGCCTCGTCTAGCCAGGTCTCCATAATACATGTCAGGTCCGCACCCTCATCCAGGATCATGTCATGGATGAGAGACGTTTTATGGGCAATGGACCTGGCATTACACAGCAGCAGATGAAGGCCAGAGGATGGAGTCACGCATCCCCCAGCCATCCTTTAGCTCTGGGCAGGCGTGGAACAGGGGACAGATATTACGCATCTCTCCCCTGTTCCCCTTACCTGGCATGGCCTGCCCCTAGCACTCTGCCAGCATCTGCTGCCCAGTCTTGGTATGTTCTGGCCCCCAGAACTCCCTCTACTTCCTCCACCAGGTGGACACATGCCTCCCTCGCTTCTGCCTATCAGGTGGGCACCCCATCCCTAAAATCACAAACACAACCCCATAAGCCCACCACCCACCAACAATTTTTAAAAGCTACAACCCAGGCCCTCTGCTCCCTTGTGGTTCCCCTGAGTGGTTCACCCAAGTAATACACCTACACAGGTGGCTGTGTCCCACACCTAATTGGATGGAGCTTATCTTTCTCCACCCCTGACTTTCACTCAGGGGCGGCCTCCACACACCACCAACTTCCCCACCCAGGCTGTCACCGTAGGTGAGGGTCACAGGCCTGTCTCTCACACAGAAGCCTAGCAGCCTTCCTACTCCCAGACCAACAGAGAGATGCTCTCACCCATGTGGCAACCCACAGGGGATGTTCTTCCTGGGAGACAGGAGGTGCAGCCTCCCAGTGGGCCTTGTTCTCCAGCCAGTGGATGAGGCCAGAGTCTGCAGTCCCAGGGAACTGTCCTATGAAGTAACTGCAACACTGCCCCCTTCCAGTAACTTGCAGACAAGGTTGCAGTATTCCCAACCTAAGCAGGACATCCACTTTGGTAATCAAGCAGCCCCACATAGATTTGTATTGTGTCCCCAGAAGAAGTAATAGGAAAATACAGTCATTCTGCAGTATCCCTTTTTTACAGTAGACACACATTTGCTTTCTATTTGTAGCGTACAAACTGCATGTCTTTCATTTCCTCAATGTTGCACTTTTGATCAGGGTTGGCTCCAGGCTTGAGGGGGTGACAGGGCTGTCGGCACTCAGAAGCATAGCACAGAGGGAAGCTCCAGCTGCCTGCCAGCCATCTTAATTTCCCTAGAATCCGTCTGAGCATCACCAGCCCTGCTGCCACAGTAAGGGAAAAATGTTTGGAAATAAACAAGGAAGTTGGCAACCCACCATGCCGGGTGCTGGTGCCAGGCCTGCTTTTGATGCAGCAATATTTTATTTTTCAAGCATTCAAATTGCAGTGTTCCTGGAGATATACCGTACTTCCCTCGGGTAGTATATTAATTGCTGTTGCGTTCACTGTGTGGAACGTAGCTGCGTAATCATCATGGGCAACTATTTAATACCGTTTGTGATACAGTAAGTGACAATCTCCACACACCCCACCCCACCTCATCCAGTACCCTTTCTGTTTTGTGAACCTTCTGAACTGTTGGCTTTAAAAACAATTCTATGGAGATTGTGTCCCTTGCTCTAAAACTAGCATAAGAACACACATTTGGCCACATAGTTTTAAAAGTGGCTAACAGTGGCAAGGATTAAATTATTCAAAAACATATTTAGAGGCTGTATGTTCTTTCACCATCTGTTGCTGATAGGGCGTGGACGCCCAGCCAGGTACGGAGGTCCATTGGGCTCCTGCCCACCTGCACCCCTGGACTGTGCCTGCAGAGCCTCTGGCCTCGCTTGGTCCTGCTTGCATCCTCCCGACGTTCCCCACATTCACCCAGACCCATCCATGAGTGCTCACCATTTTGCGGAGCTTATTTTACAGAAAAAGGTCATTAAAAATGCACGTATTTAAATATGCGCAAATTCAGGCTGGGAAAGCTTGATATATGTAATATTAGAGGCATAAATGGCCCATTTATGCCTCTAATATTGCGTATATCAAGCTTTCCCAGCCCGAATTTGCGCTTTTTAAAATATGCACATTTTTAATGACCTCATTTTTCTATAAAAATAAGCTCGGCAAAATGGCAGGCGCTCGTGGATGGGATCCAGGGTGAGTGAGGTGGCTTGTCGAGCTCATGGGGGCTTGAGCGTGGGTCCAGGGACCCTCAAGCAGTGTCAGTGCTTCAGCGGGCACTTGCCGATACCAGACTGGAGTGCATTCATCTATCCCTAGCTGCTGATACAGGGATGCATAACTAGCCAGATTATTAAAACGATGCTCACAGAAGCAAGTCTGTCTACACCAGTCTTCTGCATACTGCTGTGTGGGATTATGACTCTTATCATCCCAGCCAGCACGGGCACTGGTCATCTGGTTGGGAATGATGGGAGTTGTAGTCCCATACACATCTGGAGGACACCAGGTTGGGGAAAGCTGGTCTGCACTATCAAATGCAGACAGGACAGTACCAAGCTGTATTTTCACAGAATTGCTGGAGTATGGTAATAGAGATTGTGTGCAACCCGGAAGCAGAAGAATCCCCATCTCTTCCATAGAATGGTACTGGTGGAAGAGGTAGTCTGGGCCAGCAGCAGCAGCAGGAGGCAAGTCAGAAAGGCTCATAGTTCCGGAAAGCAGCAGTTATCTATTTGGGCATTCACAAAGGGTTTGTAGCATATGTAGTATCTGCACCCATGACAGGAGAAATAAATATACTGTGCTGGTGATAAATTTGGTTCACTGAGTCTCAATGGTGGGCTGGAAAGATGTCCACAGGCCTTCTCTATGGACTGCGGTAGAGTAAGTAGGAGTAAGAATTTGTAGAGAGATTCTCTGGAACAATCATTATTGTAACCTCAAGTTCTCTGCTTCTTCCTTGAAATTTCAGATGAACACTATGTTTGTAAATATTAACTGTTTGCTGCTAATTAACCCCAGACAAAGCATACATTTCTATCACTATGAAAATAGTGTAAGAATAGGCAGTTTCCACTGCTGTTTTGAGATGTAGAGAAAGCATTTTCTCTTTCTTTCTTTCTTTCTTTCTGACTCAGAGACTAAATACTTCTTTGGATCAAATATAAGATTGCATCAATTTTTTGGATGCGTCCACTACAGACTCTTTGGAAAGTCCCTCTGTACTTTGTATAATTTTTCTTTCACTTCACATGATTTTCAGAAAGTACATTCAGTTTCTTTTGAATACAATAGTTCTATTTCACTAGCTGCTACAATCCGTGACGAAAACTTAATATCTGAAAACTGTCCGTATATCTTAATTTTCTATGATGAAGTTTCTCTTGCTATTCTCATTTTGGGAGAAAATACTAGAAATGTTATTTCCTTTTTCAAGTTTTGGTACTACAACATCTGCAGCTAGCATTTCCCCCTTCTTGCCCATACTATATGTATTTATTTCTGGTTTTGGCTCTCCATCAGTATTATTGACATATGCTCTCCCCATTCTGTCCCTCACTTTATCTGGATGACCTGGCAAACTTTCTTGAGATTCTGAACATACATACAATGTTTTTGTCCCTTTACATTTTCTTTTGTATGGTTTTGATGCCTATGCAATATAGCAGCTCACAAGGATAAGTAGGTGGGTGTGTTTGCTAAGAACTGTCTGTGAGTTTGTTTTCCTAGAGCATCTGTTGTAAGATGCAGGTTCCCTTGGTTACCAAAAGGAACCTGAAGATCTGAGGTTGCTTCCTTTGGTTATTGTCCAAGGTGATGCCATAGGGCAGCATCTAAATAGCAGCTATTAAAGGCCTAGACACTTGCTGCTTGGTTAGGAGTCTGCAGGTAGGGCCAGTCAGCTGTCTTCTGACTATCATGGATATACAGTACCTTGCATAAGTATTCACCCCCTTTGACTTTTCCACATTTTGTTGTGTTACAACTGGTATTAAAATGGATTTAATAGGCATTTTTACTATTTGATCTACACAACATAACACTTTGAAGGTGGAAAATATTTTTATTGTGGCACAAAAGTTAATTAAACAAAAAAAAACTGGCATTTGTTGCTTGCATAAGTATTCACACACACCCAGTCAATACTTGGTAGAAGGACCTTTGGCAGCAATTACAGCTGTGTGTCTTTGGGGGTAAGTCTCTACTGGCTTTGCGCATCTGGATCTTGCATTTTTTGCCCATTCTTCTTGGCAATATTGCTCAAGCTCTGTGAGGTTGGATGGGAACAGTTGGTGAACAGCAATTTTCAAGTCTTGCCACAGATTCTCAACCGGATTGAGGTCTGGGCTTTGACTGGGCTATTATAAGACATTCAGGTTCTTGTTTTTAAATCGCTCCAGTATAACTTTGGCTGTGTGTTTAGGGTCATCCTCCTGCTTGAAGGTGAACCTCTGTCCCAGTTCCAGGTCCCTTGCAGGCTGAAACAGGGTTTCCTTTCCTCTAGAATTGCCCTCCATCCATATTGTCATCAATCCTGACCAGTTTCCCAGTCCCTGCCGATGAAAAGCATATCTGCAACATGATGCTGCCATCACCATGCTTCACCGTGAGGATGATGTGCTCCAGGCAATAAGCACTGTTGGCTTTGTGCCACACATAGGGTTTTGCAGTAAAGCCAAAAAGTTCAATTTTGGTCTCATCAGACCAGACAACTTTTTTTCCACATGTTTGTTGTGTCTCCTACATGCCTTTTGGCAAAATCCAAACTGGATTTGATTTTATCCGCCCCCACCCCGCAATGGATTTCTTCTCTCCACTCTTCCATAAGGCCCAGCTTTGTGGTGTGTTCGGGACAGGTGATAATTGTCCCATGGATGGTTTCTCCCATCTCAGCTGTGGATCTCTCCAGCTCCTTTAGAGTTACCACTGGCCTCTTGGTTGCTTCTCTAATGTCCTCTTTACCCAGTCACTGAGTTTTGGTAGACGGCCTTCTCTAGACAAAGTCACAGCTGTGCCATATTCTTTCCATTTTGTAATAATGGATTTAACAGTGCTCTGGGGGATGTTTATAGTTTGGGATAGTTTTTTTATAACTCAGTCCTGATTGGTGCTTCTCCAGGACTTTATCCCGGACTCGTTTTGATAGCTCCTTAGTCTTCATGATGCTGTTTGTATGTTTTCCCACAAACTCTGGGGCCTTCCAACAGGTGTATTTAATCTGAGGTCATGTGCCACTTACATTGCACACAGGTGGAATCCATTCAACTAATGATGTGATTTCTGAAGGCAGTTGGTTGCACCAGAGCTTATTTAGGGGTGTCACAGCAAAGGGGGTGCTTTGCATAATACTTATGCAATCTAGACTTTTCAGTTTTTTACAGATTTGTAAATCATTTTGTAAAATATGTATATTTTTCCCCACTTGGACATTATGAGCTATTTTGTGTAGATCAGTGACAAGAAATCCAAATTAAATCCATTTTAATTCTAGGTTGCAGCACAACAAAACATGGAAAAGTCAAAGGGGGGTGAATACTTCTGCAAGGCACCATCATTCAACCCAAGTATTATGTATCAATCACTGTTTTTGGTTTTGAAGCATTTATTTTCCTTTTTTCTTCCCCCGAAGAAGGCTGCTATCAAAGCTTGTTGCCTTTTTGTTTGCTTCATCCCATCTGATTCAGGTGTTGCAATCACTGTTTAGAAAGACAAATAGAATAGCTGGGAGGTGCTGGCAGCCTATAAATTCTGTGCTATCAAATATTTTTAATTTAGATAATTTAAGTTAATTATAAATAACTTATTTATAATTTTATTTATTTATTTAATATTTATCAATAAATATATTTATACATATTTATTGAAGTAGTTACTTTAGCTTGTTTAAAGAATTTCATAGCGATGGCATACTGAAAATGAAGCTGAGATATTGGATCATCAATTCCTTGCTTGCTAGCTGTGAAAGATCATATTTGAAAGACCAGCACGACCTGCTTGGCACAGAGCTTTTACACAATTACTGTTTCAATAATTTTGCTCAGTAGTTTTGATGGGAGATGCTCCAAAGCTTCTTTCTACTTTGTGGTGAAGGAGATGTGAAGGCATTTCCCATTTATTTTTTACATCAGTAATTAAGAAATCAGGGAGTTATTCAGAAGGGTTTTAAAAATCTTTTGACTCAAACAATATATTTATTACCAACCTTTATTTTTCATGCAGTGCAGTTTTAAGCATGTTTTCTCAAAATTAAGCCCCATTGTGTGTTTAGGTTGTAGCTGGACAGCCTAATCCCATGTATGTATGCTCAAAAGCTTGCCCCGCTGATTTCTGTTGGGCTTAGTCCCAGGTAAGTGTGCATAGGATCTCAGCCTTACAGCACAATCCTAGGCATTTTAACTTAGAACTAAGTTCCACTGCATCCAGTACAGCTTACTCCCTGTAAGTGTGTTTAGGATTCCGGCTTTGGTGATGTAAAGATCAGAAGATTTTGCTTGGAAGGCATTCAGAACAGAGAATCTCGCTGAATTTTTGGATATATTTGTATCATCGGGTATTGTATTTTAAAAACTGTTTTATGGATCTTAGGTGGTGTATTTCCACAGAACCATTGGGAAACCACGCATGTGCTACCATGACATGACACAACCCAGGTATGCATGGGCTGGGGGAAGAGCCTTGGCAAGGTAGATATACCTGCTTTTCCTTTGTTGGCTTTGTTGCCTACCCTTGGCCAATAGTAACATAAATGGATGGTGAATCATTCTTTAAGTACTAGGGCTGTTCACACAACACACTAGCCCACACTTAGTGGTTGAGTGTGGGTTGTTTTGAACTGTGGGTTGTTTGTTGAACCATGGGTTAGCATGTTGTCTGAATGCAGCGAGGGTGGCTTGTTAACCATGCATTGTGGCTTATTTTTCTTGAACAAGCCACCTTGAGAACCCATGGTTTGTTGTTGGGTTGTTCAGGGTGGTTAACAAGCCACACTGCATGGTTAACAAGCCACCGTTGATGTGTTCAGACAATGCGATAACCCACCCTGTGGAAAACATGCCTTATTCAGACAACACACTAACCCATGCTTCAACAAACAACCCACACTCAACCACTGAGTGTGGGTTAGTGTGTTGTGTCAACAGCCTCTCTATCAGCCTTAAAATATCTTCAAATGGATTGTGATTCTTGGATGGAAAGGACCATAATATAAATGTCAACGTATATAAGTAGTATTTTACTGTGTTAATATTTTAACACGATCTCCAGAGATGTGGTAATTCACCTTTCAAACATATCTACATAACAATTCTAGCTAACATGTTAAAAGTTAAAATGGATGTAGAAAATATTTTACTATACAAGATTCCTTTGGATTTGTATTGTTTTATATGATCTGTTTTCTTTTGATTCAGGCAAATAATGCATGAACTGTTAAACATGTGCAGTGTAAAACATTTGTGGAAGTCTCTTGAGAAAAAGGAATGGGAATGAAAACTGAAAGATGGTTAGGAATAACTGCGAAAGAAATGTTGATGCTATCTGCTGCATATTTGGGGGATAAAGTAACTTTTCCCCATTTGGATGAAAGTCTAGAATTTCTGCTTGAAAAGAAGTAGCTTATATATTTTTTTTAAATCTGCATATGGTTGGCCTTGCGCAAATATATGTACATTGCGGGGGGGCGGGGGGGTGCTCTCCATATAAATCTTATATTGGTTCTACTGCAATGAAGTGCTTTAAGCTGAAATGCCTGCATAAGACATTCCCTAAGCCATGTAAGTCACAATGGGGAGGAAAGCACTTTTAAATAATTTATCTCTTATCCCTGTACACATCCATCATGTCTACATAGCATCGCCAAGGAAATAATTTCTCTGTGGAAAGAAGTTTGGTCCAACAGTCAAATCATCACAGACAATAAGAGCCGTTTATAGAATGGAAAACCCCACTCCCATCCTGTCCAACTCTCTGAGTTTTTTTTCTTATTCCTTTTCCAATTGGGAGCTTAGTTGTCTCAATAGCCATTAACCAAAGTTGCATTTTTATTATTTGGGGTGCAATTCTATGCATGCTTAGACAGAAAAAAAAATCCTACAACTCCCAGCATTCTTCAGACAGCATAGCTGGCTGGGGAATGCTAGGGCTTGTAGGACTTTTTTTTTTTTTTGTCTAGCTATGTATAAGATTGTGCCCTTCTGTTTCCTCTACCTGTTGTCTTCAGCTTCTGCAATCCCTTCATCTGGGATGTTGATATATTCCATATGGAATAATTTATGTGTAACTCATTGAAGAATATCACATTTGAGCAGTACTTTTTCTGAGATTGTTATAGCCCTGATCCTATGAGCCATACTGTACAATGTCAGAGTAGAGATGGGACTCACTCCAAGAATAGCCAGTCCTTTTCCCTGCACAGTGGGGCAAGCCATTTTCATGCCAGGGAGAGGGACTGGCCAGAATGTTTAAGAGAACATCTATAATTTCACAATGGAACTGGTTATATTTATACAGACTAGCTGCAACTCAAACATGTTCAGCAGCATTTACTATATAGATCGGCAGTTATGTGGGAGGTGGGAGGAAGGGTAGCACTGCACTGGCATTTTGTGTCGTTTGTTTTACATACATATAAGCCCTATTCACATGACATATTTGCGTTCAGTGAATGGGTGGATATAAGGAATGGGATCACACCCTCTGGCCCCACTCTCAACTTTCACACATTCAGTCAAAGGTCTGAACAGAGCCTGTTGTTGTTCAGTCGTTAAGTCGTGTCTGACTCTTCGTGACCCCATGGACCATAACACGCCAGGCCTTCCTGTCCTCCGCTCTCTCCCGGAGTGTGCTCAAGTTCATATTCATTGCATCCGTGATGCTATCTAGCCATCTCATCCTCTGCCATCCCCTTCTCCTTTTGCCTTCAGTCTTTCCCAGCATCAGGGTCTTTTCCAGGGAGTTTTCTCTTCGCATTAGGTGGCCAAAATATTGGAGCTTCAGCTTCAGTATCTGTCCTTCCAATGAGCACTTCATATTTACCTTCTAGAGATCTGGGAAAGGGAACTGAAACTGGACGAGCTCTAGTGTATGCATGGGCACACTAGCAATTTTTTTAAAAGACATTTCCAACATCTTCCCAAAAGACAAAATAGGAACAGTGTTTTTCTAGGAGCAGATAGTAAAAATTGGAGACTGTCTGTGTTAAATAGGAACAGTTGGAATATATGGATTAGCTTGCTTGTGAGTCATCATACATCAGCAGTGGAGGACTAAGCAAGCCAAGGAGGAGGCAAACAGGACACACCCTACCCCCTCCTATCAACTATTTATCAGTCTAAGAGCTGAGAACAGTGACACAACCTGTCTCCCTTTTTCCTGCTAACAAGGAAATTGTGAGGCAGAGCTGGGTGTAAAGGGATGTCAGAGAATTTCGCCACGAATCTCGGGGAGGCCGAATGCCAGTGCATTCGGCCCCCCGAAATCAGTGGCAAAATGGTCTGCCCCCCCCCCCCAGGATGGGACTTACCTTCGGTGAATCTTCCTGGCGGTGGCGGCGGCGGCAGCTCCGGCGGCGGCTCGGCGGTGGTTCGGCAATGGCGGCCGGTCTTCCGACCGGCTGCCACCGCTGCCATTTCCAAGTTAAAAAAAAAAAAAAAGTGATAGGCTACGTAAAGATTTACATAGCCTATCACGGCTAAAATTTAAAAAACACCGTGATAGGCTACGTAAATGTTTACGTAGCCTATCATGGCTGAGTAAAAAAAAAAAAAGTGCGTATGCAAATGGCGGCACCCATGGGCGCCGCCATTTGCGTTCCTTATTTTGGCATGTCTTAGTCTATGTAAACATTTACGTAGACTACGGCGAAAATAAGGGGAACGCAAATAGCGTAGACGCTACGCTATTTGCGTTCCCCTTATTTTCGCCGTAGTCTACGTAAATGTTTACATAGACTAAGATGTGCCAAAATAAGGAATGCAAATGGCGGCGCCCATGGGCACCGCCATTTGCATACGCTTTTTTTTTTCTTTTTACTCAGCCGTGATAGGCTACCTAAACATTTACGTAGCCTATCACGGCTGACTGCAGGGACGCAAACGGCGGTGGCTACAGCCGCCGCCATTTGCAGGCCCGTCCGGCCAGAATTTGGGGGTGGAGGGACGGAGCGCCTCCCCCCGGACAGAATTTCGGGGGGGAGGGACGGAGCACCTCCCCCCCACCGCAAATCAAATTTCGTTAAAGGTAAGTGACTTTCATACATCCCTGTACCATACACAAAACTCATTCATAGGATCAGAATGCTGGTATTTTAAGCCTATATATGGTTTCCTGCCAACAACAACTGAACCAATAAAAGATACAGCCATAACAATTTAGCATCTGTCATTTGCTTTGATATAGAAGGAAGGTACTAGGTGCATTATGAAAGAATACTAAACTAGAAACATAAAAAGTCGGTATAATTTGCGACTTCTGCATTACGTTGTTGGATTTTCTATCTGAGTTGCAACATTCAGCATTACATCTGCAAAGCATTTAATTTAGCTAAAATCAGTAATATTCATATTTTCCTTTATTTTGCCGTGTTTATGAAAAGTATTTAAAATGCAATGACCAACATTTTGGAAGATTCTCTTTAAGAAAATTGTTCCTAATGCCTTAAAATTACTTTGATGTTGCCCTCTAATGTTTGGAAAAGCTTGCTTCTTTCTAGACCTTGAACCGGAAAATGTTATGTTGTTGTGATTGGAAGTTGGAAGTAATGATAACATAATCTAATGATAATTGATGGTATTGCTACAAAGGGAATTTGGCATACACATAACGAGTAACAGGGCTGTGGTCATGAAATGGCAAAGTACTGGAAAACAGTGTTTAGAAGTGAGTGCATAATTCAGTTATAACAGACATTCTCTGAAATTTTGTCACAGTCTAGCTGGCTGGCACATTCCTTTCTGCATATGCCTTGATTTGGTTGAATTAATTGTCGAATTAATTGTTGAATTATCTCCAACACCATGAATGTCTGTCAGTCATGGCTGTGGGTTGGCAAGGCACAGGCAGTGGCACAGTGTGCTGATTGAGCTTAAGACTTCCTATATATGTAATCCTCCAATAGGTGACATTCACAGAAATATTGCCAGTGCTTCATACAATTTGCCTGCCAGGCATCTAATCATAATTTACTCATTAGTTATTAGCGGGATGATCACTGTCTGTTGAACTTTAAGTCTGGGCAATATCTCTTTGCCCCGTTTTACTATCCCACTTGCAGGTTGTGAAATTTGGGAGACCATTTTGGGTTTGGAGGAGGGGAAATTCACCCACTTCAGATTGCTCTCCCTGGCAGCTGATGTCTGGTTGTGGATGCCATGATTTTTACCCAGTTTAGAGCTTTGCCTGTACTTAAGTAGACATTGCACAAGCAACTCACTGAATGCAACATACGATAAAGTCTTGATTATGTAATTTGCTTCATCTCTGTTCAGGAAAGCCATTCTAACTGCTTGCTTCCTAGAGCAGGAAAGGGGGCAATGGTAATGATGGGGAGGGAACAGTGTGCTAAAGTGACTCACTATGGTTGGGGGAGCCACACCCAACTTTCCAGCTGTAGCACTGGGCAGGGCTTCCCTTCAGCCTTGCTCTGAGGCACAACACTGATTATTTTATTGTGTATCTCTAGAGACACTTAATTTTTCTTTTAAATCCCTTTTCCAAAGCAGCATGTTTCCAAGGACATTAACTCTCACAATGAAAAAAAAAACACCAAATGGCAAATCGCACAATCAACTCACCCAGCCCCTTTCCAAAGCCCATGAAGCACCTGTACCATCTCTCCTTATGAGAAGATCCTGCCCATTTCATTTACATATGGTATTTCATGTAATTTCCCCCCCATTCTCAAATGTTTTCGGTTTTGCAAAATGAGATTACCATCTCTAGTCCAGCTATCCCCAACTTGGTGCCTTCCAGATGTTTAAGACTACAATTTCCAGCATTCCTGATTATTGACCATGTCTGCTGGGGTTGATGGGAGTTGAAGGCCAACACATCTGGAGGGCATCAGTTTGCCAAATTCAGCTCTAGACTTTAATATATCTTAATAGCAAGTTATGTGAAATTAATGGGTAATTGACATTACTAGTGCTAGGAATGCAGGTCAAATCGACTTGCAAAATGCCAGGTGAAATGAAGACCAAGCTAGACGTAAGGTCATACCCATGTTGGGTTAGGCAAATTTATATAATGCAGGGGTTGGGTGATTTATATTGCACTAAGGGAATGGGGAAGCTGAACCTTCCCCTGCTCAAGCTTCTCCATACAACCCATTTCTTTTCCCAGTAGGATTTACTTTTGGCCTCAAAGCTTTGTGGGAAGAAGAACAACATGGATGAAGCAATGGGGGAGGGAGTAAAGGCAGAAGTGGGTTCAGGTTTTCCCAGCTACTTGCCCATGCTGCACTTTAAAGACTCCCTTGCTCCCGCTTTAAATAAATTTAGCAGTGCCCTGTGTTCTGCATGTTCACACATGTTTTGTGTTGCAGGAAAGGGAAAAAAAGAAGCAGTCTGAATCTGAGCAAGAATCAGACAAAATTTTTGTAGCTGGTTGGCAAGAAGTGATCTTGGGGAACTGCAGGGGTATGCAGTTGCTTTTGAAAAAACTAAATCTGATTTTAAGACAAGCAGTACCTGTCCCGCTATCTACTTACTCGGTCCTGCTCACCTTGCTCACATATTATATATAGTAAATAAACATATTGAAACATCATGTCTCCTCCGGCACTTTCATCTTACAAGGAAATTTATCCTTTAAAACTGTTCCCTGAAACTTCCTACTGCTTAAGGAAATGTGACACATGAAATTTTGAACATAAAGAGTGAACTGAGGGACAAAAACCAGAAAAAAATACTAAAAAAACCTGTATAGACCAGTTTAAAAACTAGGCAGGCAGTAATACTATTACTTCCTTTTATATCCTAAGGTTCCTGCCCCCACCTTCAACAATGCTTCCTATTTAGTATCTGTATCTGTGGAGGAAATTGGAAGGTCATGCAGATTCCTGTGAAACTAAATGATGTGATCTCCAGTAAAAGTGGTCTGATCTCTGTTCCAGATGCAACCAATGAGAAATGGAGATTGGGTCTAGCAAGTTTGCTGACATCCACGTTTGCTTCTTGTAGATCAGCACAGTAGCATTCTTGGAAATGTGTACTGTGGGCAGCTCTGCACAGTGGGGATTGCTTTGGCAATCGTTCTGGCACTGTTTGCTCACCAGCAGGGAACTCACACCAAGGAAGTTAGGAGAAAGGGCTGCTCATGGCATGCTGCCATTAATCATGTCTGCATTTCTCACTTTTGGAGGTGGTGGATGAAAGCCATGTTGAGATGCCAGTGATGTGCTCTGCAGGAGCTCTGTATACATACTTCCCCCGGATTTGGTGTGATGTACCACAGGATTGACCATTTTGAACTGCATACACACTGCAAGTTTTTAGGGCTGTATGTCAACTATTGTTTGAGGAGAAAAAAAGTCTTTGTTTTTTCAGTTGAAGGCACATTCAGTTATGAGTACATTAAGGCCATGTATAAAGTACATTAATTTATTCGTATAAGGAAGGATACCAGTCAATCCTAGGCTCTGTTCTTTCAGTATTTCGTTCCATACAAAATTAAGGTCATATCACATCTAATCACAATCAACCCCAATAATTATTTGGAAAGCATTTTGCTATGTTCAGCTGTAGAATATTCGGACTTGAAGCCCCGTGCCTAAAATAAAGAGTTTAGAATCTCAGAAATAAAATTCCAAACATACACCTGAGGTTTTTCAATATAGTGTCATCCTGCGGTGCCAAAGAATTACATGAGCATCCTGCAGAAACAAAGATCGTATTTCATTTAGGATAAATTAAAGGAAATGTTTTACACAGTACTTTATAAGCCAATGGAATTCAGTACAGCAGGAGGTCGTGGAATGCTCTCCTAGATGGGGCTGAATGCTTTTAATTGTGATATCAGTGCCAAGTCTCAACAAACATGTTTTGAAGCATAAGAACATTGCCACATAGACAAAGAACGAACATAAATTTTTCCTGGCTATTTTATGCTCTCAATAATTGCCTTTAGCCACTTTTCAGGCTGCTTAGAATCATGAAGGATGCGTACGTTTCAGAAAGCAGGGCAAGGAAAAGATTAGCATCACAGAGAAGGAACTAGATGAGCAAGTATTCAAAGGGAGAAAATTACTGTTCTCTATCCCCTGCTTCAGTACAGAAGATAGGACTGGAAGACCTTAAGGTTTTTGGAACTCTATGATGTTAGAAACAGACAGCTTGTGTGATAACTTAAAGGTCTGTATGGACTTCTTGAGGAAAGTAGGGAAAGTCCTACTTACGTTCTGAAATTTAAAGACTAATGAGGAAAAAAATTAATGTGAAAAACAGCATCATAAAAAGAAAATGGTAATTTCTCATGAGAATATAGTGGGAATAATGCTAGATAAATAAGCCATTAGCAGAGATTAAGATGCCAAAAGGCGAGGGATGGTAATCCATTAGGATCATCAAGCCAAGTGTGTGATGAAATATCAGGATCTGATGACAAGGCATACAAAAGTTCACAATGCAAAACAGCTTCAAGTAGTGTAAAAAGCTGGATTCAAGTCAAGACTCAGGGTCTGTAAAATTGCTCATCATAAAATTTGCAGCCTTTCTTTAAAGCTCTGTATCAAGTTTACTGACAGTACATCTGACAATCCCATCTTTCACACTACCTTCGACATAACGTGACTGGCTTTTAGGGTGCTTCCAGAGAGAGGGCTCCTACCACTTCCAATTAAAATCTGTTGTGCTTCTCTTCCATATTCTCCTCCTTAACCATTTTATTCTGGTAAGTAAAAAAAGGCAGAAGAAGCAATGGGAAAACATGGCAGAATCACAAATAAAATATGACATCAGGACCCCCTGTAAAATTGTGTGAATGAGGCAGGGTGATTACAGAAGAGAAGCCTTGACTTTACCTCAAAAGAACACAAGAATGTAGTATCTCCAGTCATTGTCTCCTTGTTCTACATTGCTGGACTTATTTCCTTTTAATCTATCATGTATGTGGCACTTGCATGGGATTCTTACCAAGAAAATGGCAATAAACCATCTTTAGCATATTATTTATTATATTTCTATCCTGAAGGCAGTGTACGTAGGGTATCCAGGCACTGCCCAGCCCAGCCCTGCTTATCTTCTGCAAGGTTGTGGCATCCTGTATCTTTAGATCATGCCATAATCTGCAATAGATGCTAGGCACTTTCCTCTCTGCTACAGCCTCTTTCAGTGTTCCAAAACATATCCACAACCCATGGCCACAAGTGGTAGTTATGATTCCAGTTCACAGCCTGGGGAAGTCTGAATACGCTGAGCAGCTGAAAAGAATAGACTGTGCTGAGCAGTATTACCATGTTATCAACTTGAAATCTTGGCCTCAAATCCGCAAAATTCTTGATTTTTCAAATCCAGAACTCTCATACAAAGGAGAACGCAGGGAGAATCCTAACCTTCTCCTGCATTCCGTTATCTTTCTTTTAGAGCAGCAGTAGAAGCACCTTCATCTCACAAAAGCATCATGGCTGCCACATCCCTCAAGAATTTCCCCCTCCTAATCTTACCTCATCAGCAGGTAAGCAAATGCCCAAGACATTTTGCTGCCGGAGGCAAAAGAAAGATAGCACAGAAGCCAGCAGTAATTGCTGTTAAATCTCACTTCAGTACTGGCAATGGGAGAGCATCCTCCAGCACACAGGCTAGTTTAGGGGGGCAGCATGCAGGCTAGTTTGGGGGGGCAGGCCAGGCCATATGGTTCACACACCTCTGTTCTCCGAGAGAGGTGAATGTCTGGAGGAGGGGCTCAGGAGGAAAGGCCAAGGGAATGTGGCTGCTGCTTCCACCAAGCACTGGACGCCTGAGTTAGTGGCCTCACTGCCTAATTGTAAGGCCAGCCCTGATCAGCAGTGGTCGCACACCTAGGAATGCTTGAGAAATATGATCTTTTCTAATTCCTTTATTAAATGACCTGATCTGTACCTCTTGGACCAATGTGTGGATCAAAACTTCGCTATCCAGCACATTTCTCATTTCTTTGAATGTTGCGACATGGTTCTTGGCAATTTAAATGTATCAGAATACACATTTGAATGTGTATTCTGAGAGGGAAAAACTACACCTTTCAACACATGTTATCATACATATTTAAAGATGTAATTTTGAGCAGAACCTTTTTTAATAACTCAGATTAATGCAGAAATGGAATGCAATTATGGGTAAAAATAAGCAAAAGTGATATGGAGAGAAAAATAGAGAGATTCCTCCATTCCTACACACACCTGACCCATTTAAAGGGGTACAGGGTTCCCTTTACTCCTCTTTTGCATCCTGAAATTCAACCAGACAAACTAAAAGAGAGGCTCACTGGCCACACTCCACTGCAGTTCCTATAGGTCCTTTTGCTCCTGCTGCAGGGTTAGCGGACATGTGGCCAGAACTCTTTTCATAGCAAGCCATTTCTGTTTGAGACAATGAGCATTAGGACAGAAATAGTTTGCTCCATCTTCAGCCATCCAGCACACTCTCCAACTCACACTGTTGACTGAAACTCACCAGCTGTGCTAGGGACTGCTGTTGCAATGCTCTCCCCAAAATAGCTAGCACCAAAATTATTGCTGAACTGAGGGGACAAACTAGTTGAGACATTGGAGATTCGTGATCAGATCTCCCACCCCTTTGTTGTTGTTGTTCAGTCGTTCAGTCATGTCCGACTCTTCGTGACCCCATGGACCACAGCACGCCAGGCCTTCCTGTCCTGCACTCTCTCCCAGAGTGTGCTCAAATTCATATTCATTGCATCGGTGATGCTATCTAGCCATCTCATCATCTGCCGTCCCCTTCTCCTTTTGCCTTCAGTCTTTCCCAGCTTCAGGGTCTTTTCCAGAGAGTTTTGTCTTCGCATTAGGTGGCCAAAATATTTGAGCTTCAGCTTCAGTATCTGTCCTTCCAATGAGCAGTCTGGGTTGATTTCCTTTAGGATTGACTGATTGGACCTTCTTGCAGTCCAGGGGACTCGTAAGAGTCTTCTCCAGCACCACAGTTTGAAAGCATCAATTCTTCAGTGCTCAGCCTTCCTTATAGTCCAGCTCTCACAGCCATATGTTGCTACTGGGAAAACCATAGCTTTGATTACACGAACCTTTGTCAGCAAGGTGATGTCTCTGCTTCTTACTATGCTGTCTAGGTTTGCCATAGCTTTCCTCCCAAGGAGCAGGCATCTTTTAATTTCATGGCTACAGTCACCGTCTGCGGTGATCTTGGAGCCCAAGAAAATAAAATCTGTCACTGCTTCCATTTCTTCCCCTTCTATATGCCAGGAAGTGATGGGGACAGATGCCGTGATCGAAGTTTTTTTAATGTTGAGTTTCAAACCAGCTTTTGCACTCTCCACTTTCACCCTTAACAAGAGGCTCTTTAGATCCTCTTTGCTTTCTGCCATTAGGGTGGTATCGTCTGCGTATCTGAGGTTGTTGATAATTCTCCTGGCAATCTTAATTCCGACCTGTGATTCATCCAACCCGGCATTTCTCATGATGTACTCTGCATATAAGTTAAATAAGCAGGAAGACAATATGCAGCCTTGTTGTATTCCTTTCCCAATTTTGAACCAATCGATTGTTCCATGTCCGGTTCTTACTGTTGCTTCTTGTCCCTCGTACAGGTTTCTCAGGAGACAGGTGAGGTGGTCTGGTACTCCCATCTCTTTAAGAATTTGCCACCGTTTGTTGTGATCCACACAATCAAAGGCTTTAGTGTAGTCAATGAAGCAGAAATAGACATTTTTCTGGAATTCTCTTGCTTTCTCCATGATCCAGCAAATGTTGGCGATTTGATCTCTAGTTCCTCTGCCTCTTCGAAACCCAGCTTGTACTTCCGGTAGTTCTCGGTTCACATACTGCTGAAGCCTAGCTTGTAGGATTTTGAGCATAACTGTGCTGGCATGTGAAATGAGCGCAATTGTGCGGTAGTTTGAACACTCTTCTTTGGAATTGGAATGTAAACTGACATTTTCCAGTCTTGTGGCCACTGTTGAGTGTTCCAAATTTGTTGGCATATTGAGTGCAGCCCTTTAACAGCATCATCTTTTAGGATTTTAAATAGCTCAGCTGGAATACTGTAATCTCCGCTGGCTTTGTTGTTAGTAATGCTTCCTAAGGCCCACTTGATTTCACTCTCGAGGATATCCAGCTCAAGTTCAGTGACTGCACTATCATGGCTACCAGGGACATTCAGATATTTCCTGTATAGTTCTTCTGTGTATTCTTTCCACCTCTTCTTAATCTCATCTGCTTCTGTTAGGTCCCTGCCTTCTTTGTTTGCACAAAACGTTCCCTTGAGATCTCCGATTTTCTTGAAAAGATCTCTAGTTTTTCCCCATTCTATTGTTTTCCTCGATTTCTTTGCATTGTTCATTTAAGAAGGCCTTCTTGTCTCTCCTTGCTATTCTCTGGAACTCTGCATTCAGTTGGATATATCTTCCCCTTTCTCCCTTGCTTTTCACTTCCCTTCTTTCCTCAGCTACTTGTAAACCCTCATCAGACAGCCACTTGGCTTTCTTGCATTTCTTTTTCTTTGGAATGGATTTCATTGCTGCCTCCTGAACAATGTTACGGACCTCCGTCCATAGTTCCTCAGGCACTCTGTCTATCAGGTCTAATCCCTTAAATCTATTCCTCGCCTCCACTGTATATTCATCAGGGATATGATTTAGGTCATACCTGAACGGTTTAGTGGTTTTCCCTACGTTCTTCAATTTCAGCCGAAATTTTGCAAGAAGCAGCTCATGATTTGAGCCACAGTCAGCTCCAGGTCTTGTTTTGACTGACTGTATGGAGCTTCTCCATCTTTGGCTGCAAAGGACATAATCAATCTGATTTCGATATTAACCATCTGGTGATGTCCATGTGTAGAGTCGCCTCTTGTGCTGTTGGAAAAGAGCGTTTGCTATGATCAGCGTGTTCTCTTGGCAAAATTCTATTAGCCTTTGTCCTGCTTCATTTTGTACACCAAGACCATGCTTGCCTGTTATCCCGGTGATTTCTTGACTTCCTACTTTAGCATTCCAATCCCATATGATGAAGATGACATATTTTTTTGGTGTTAGTTCTAGAAGATGTTGTAGTAGGTCTTCATAGAACCGATCAACCTCAGCTTCTTCAGCCTTAGTGGTTGGGGCATAGACTTGAATTACTGTGATGTTGAATGGTTTGCCTTGGATTCATACTGAGATCATTCTGTCCTTTTTGAGATTGTACCCAGTACTGTTTTTTCCACCCTTTTGTTGACTATGAGTGCTACTCCATTTCTTCTAAGGGATTCTTGCCCACAGTAGTAGATATGATGGTCACCTGAATTAAATTCGCCCACGCCTGTCCATTTTAGTTCGCTGATTCCCAAGATGTCGATGTTCAGTCTTGCCATCTCATGTTTGACCACCTCCAGCTTACCTTGATTCATTGATCTTACATTCCAGGTTCCTAAACAATATTGTTCTTTACAGCATCGGACTTTCTTTTCACCACCAGACACATCCACAGCTGAGTGTCCTTTTGGCTTTGGCCCAGCCACTTCACTCTTTCTGGCACTACATGGAAATTCCCTCTGCTCTTCCCCAGTAGTATATTGGACACCTTCCGACCTGAGGGGCTCATCTTCCAGCGTCATATCTTTTACCCTTGGGATACGTTCCATGGGGTTTTCTTGGCAAGAATACTGGAGTGGGTTGCTCCAGTGGACCACATTTTGTCAGAACTCTCTGTCATGACCTGTCCATCTTGGGTGGCCCTGCACGGCATAGCTTATGGCTTCGCTGAGTTATGCAAGCCCCTTCACCACAACAAGGCAGTGATCCATGACGGGGCTCACCGCTTTACATCTCTTTTAAAAGCAGCCACAGGGGGTGGGCAGAGCACCCTTGCTGTATTGGAAACATAGTGCTGGGCAGAGGGGAGATATGTGCTTCCCTGCCATGTGTTCTTGCTGTAAATTGATAAGACAGAGACCCTATGGGTGGGTGGTTCCCAGGTCCTGGAAAACTAGGCTGTTTATCTGTTCTGAATGGGTTACACTCCTTCTGAAGGAACTAGGGATGGTGGAGAAATCCACCACGTACTCCAATGAGGCTGGATTCTTTGGAATCCGGCCCCCCGGAGTCCGTGGCAGAACGGACTGCCCCCTCGCCACCCCCTGAAATCCCCCCTGGGATGGAACCTTCCTGACGGTGGCTGGTCCGGGTTGCTGTCTTCGTTCCGCAGCCATCCATTGCTGGGCTGCAGAACAAAATGGCATCCAGTGTAGGGGACGCAATTTGCGTCCGTGCCGTTGGCCGTGATTGGCTACATAAATATTTACATAGCCAATCACAGCAAAGAGCAAGGATGCAAATGGCGTAGCGGACGCCATTTGCGTCCCTGCCATTGGCCATGATTGGCTATGTAAATATTTACGTAGCCAATCACGGCCAACGGCACGGACGCAAATGGCGTCCCCTACGCTGGATGCCAACCAGAGAGGATTCTGGGGGGAGGACCAGATCACCTCCTCCCGCCTGTGGACCCCCCCACGGACCCCAGGTAAGGGGATCTGTACATCCCTAGAAGGAACAGGTCTATCGTTTGGGTGTGCTCCTAGATCCATCTTTTTCATTAGAGCTCCAGGTGGCTCGGAATGCACATTACCAACTTTAGTTGGTATGACAATCACACCCATTCCTGGATAGAGAGGACCTAGTAACTGTCGTACATGCACTGGTAACCTCACGTCACAACTAGATTAGTGTAATGCATTCTATGTGGGGATGCCCTTGTGCCTGTTCAGAAGTTGCAGCTAGTACAGAATGCAGCAGCTAGGGTGCTCTGTGGGACACCCAGCCATCCATGTTCACATTACACCTGTGTCAAAAGAATTGAACTGGTTGCCTATTAGCTACAAAGCCGGGTTCAAGGTAATGTTGTTGACATACAAAGCCCTAAACAACTTGGAACCAGGATACCTGCAGACCTCCTTCCCTAATGTACACCTAACAAACCTTTAAGATTTTCAGAGGAGGCCTTGCTGGTTGTTCCATGACCAACAGAATGTCGCCATGAAATATCTCGAAGACGGGCTTCTCAGTGGTGGCACCCACCTGCTAGAAAACCCTCCTTCATGCAGTTTGGGAGACAGAAAATTTTAAATGCCTCCTGAAAACACACTTGTTCACCCAGGCTTTCTCTGGCTTATAATTAATTAATTGTAATTAATCATTTGCTGCTCTATCTTAGTGTTCCTTGTATTGCATTTATTTTTACTGCCGTTGACATTGTTTTTATTAGTGTATTTTAAATGTGCATTTTAATATTGTTCCATAAACCACTTAAAGATGTTATTATATTAAGCAGTATATAAGTATTATTAATAAATCAATAAATTAAAATAAACTGTTCTCCTCACCTAAGTTACTATTTTCCACGTTGAGGAAAATGTGTATGTACAAGAATTCTGACACATCTGGCAAGACTGATTCTGTGTGATGCTATTCTTCTTTGCTCAGGAATAATGTATTTGCATTGTATAATCCCAGACAATGGTTTTATGAAGGAATCTACTTTCTTTTTAATGGACAGTCCCTAGTAACTGTGCACATATTATATGGGAGACCTAAATCCATGAGTTCTACAATCATTCTACTTCCACAAGTACTAGATGTAGCTATGTAGTTGCTTGGAATAAGGAGATAAAAAATAATGTATGGATTCTATGGTGAACATTTTAAGGGTTTTTTTGGTAGCAGATCTGAGGCAATGCTCTTTGGCATCTATATATTCCTGAAACTTTTCAACACATCCTGCGACAGATTTATGGCAAACATAAGAAGTCCAATAAATAAGTCACATGCTATAGAGGTCCCATACTATTTAATGTTTATTTAGTCACAAAGACCCCAACATAGGGGATTTGTAATGTAGACAGAACAGGAAATACAGTCAAGTCCATTTTGGAGGAACAGTGGCAGCCACCTGGTGCACATCATGGTCGGCAAACATGACAAATGGAAATAAATTGGACAAGGAAAACCTCTGTGCTATCCAGAAGACTGAAGCTACATTTTTCATGCAAACTAAGTAAAATGTAGTACATTTGATGGCATTGGTGTACTATTTGTTGTTATTAGGCCTGCCAACTCTTGAAAGACCAAATTCAAGTACCCAGGCAGTGCCTTTGGGTGGATCTTGAAAATGTGTGAGCCAGGTCTTTTGTCTTCACTTTTTCATCTCTGTTTCTGTTTCTATAGTGTTCTTCTTTGTGTAGTTTGTTTACGCCCATTCTTCATCAAAAGGTGCCTTTGTTGCTGTCAAAGGCACTTTTTCGGAAGTGTTCCTCTGGAGTTATCAAGTTACGGTCATTGTCAAATGAAGCACCCAGCTGGAGGAGGAGGGGTGGAGGGCACTGCGAGGAGTGGTCAGGTCTTTTGCCACTCTTGCGAGGCATCTCTGTAGCCCTTTCAAATAGGCCATGTAGAACCCACACTGCCTGCCACCCTGAAAACAACCCACCCTGAACAACCCAACAACAAGCCATAGGTTCTCAGGGTGGCTTGTGTGTGGCTAACAAACCATGCTGAGGAAACCCCCCTGGGTTTGGACGTCATGACAAGCCTGACAAGCCACAGTGAAACAAACAAGGATGACAACCCACCATGGTGTGTTGTTTGTGCGAACCAGGTCATTGAATATGTGTCCCTATTGCCAGTGTTACATCAAGCAAATATGCCAAAACCTCTTGACTTGACCATCACCAATGCTATAGAAACAGGCCCTCTTGGTGGTGGATGCCAAGCCCAAGGTTTCCAAAACTCCCCAATCTTCAAAACTTTGCTCCTCCTCAGTTCCATCTGTGTCACTGTTGACACCAGGGAATGTCATCAGACTGTGGGATCACTGGTGTGCAGGAGATATCCTCTGGTCTTGAGATGGCTGCTACTACCTTGGAAACCAATAGCTTTGAAAACGACATCAGCTTTGGAACTCACCATGCAGGCAGTTCCCTTGACATCAGGCAGGGGTCTTGATCTGGTCCTTTAGCCACAGAAATCAAAGGCTAGGTGGTCTTCCTTTTCTGTCAAAGAAGAAGAAAAGGTGTGGGAGGGATAAGCCTACATCTAAAGAACCTCCAACTGAGTCCCCTCCAGGCCAGCCAATGCCAAATGCTCAGGCTTTGTTTCCCTCCAGCTGATCCTGTAGGAACTGAGCCCACTCTTCCCTTGCTCAGCACCTGGTCTCTAATGGGTGACATTAAAGAACTCAGGTGAGATCCAGGTAATAAGGTCAATGTCCAAAGGGGAGATTAGGGATGACACCTCTCCCAGATGGAGTAACCGTTTGCCTCATCATTCTGACTCTTATACTTAGTTGCTCACCATGATTAGCTCAAATGTCTCTGGGATAAAGGAATTCTTCTCTTGAGTCTGGGTTATCCAGGGACCATTACCATTACAGATATGACTATGTCTCTGACTTGGGGTATCTCTGGGGCCCCATCCACAGGGAACCCCATCAATATCAGTTCTCTCAGCCCCTGTCATACCATCGGGACTGCAGATCCCCATGGGATTTCTGTAGGTATACCCTGAGGTACATGCAAAGGCCTTAGGGTCTCATTTCTGTTGGGGACAGGTACACTTGCTGCCATCACAGGAGTAGTTAGTTCTTTTTTGGGCCACAGAACATCTCAGCAGCATTACTTGGATACCAAGAGTCTTGCAATTCCCTTGCTTGATACCATTTATCATGTCTGGAAAACCAGCTCCTATCATGGTTACAGCCTCATTGCTACGGCCTTAAATCAACCTCCTTTCCACATCCTTCTTCTGCCATCTCATAATTACTCGCTGCATGCACTTCAGCCATTTTGTCACTGCCTTCTATGACCTCTGTCCTGGTGTACTGACCTTGGTACTGATGTTGGTACAGTCTGCATCCTTGGTACTGAGGCATCCTATTCAGCCTGCTTTATTGCCAGTATCCTCTTTGGTCTTGGTTAAGTCATCCAGTACATATGTTTAGGGATGTCAGAAAATTCTGCCACGGATCTCGGTGAGGCCAAATGCCAGTACATTCAGCCCCTCGAAATCCGTGGCGGAACGAAGCCCCTGCCCCCCCAACCCACAAAAGGCGCATGAAATGGAGCACTTACCTGCTGCCATCCACGCTGACTTGCGAATGGCGGCTGCCCTGCGGCCGCCATTCACTTCTTCATCATAGATCTTCATCATCATCATCACTTCTTCATCAAGCCAAAAAAAAAAAAAGCGTAGGCAAATGGTGGCGACTACGGCGGCCGCCATTTGTGTTCCCTATTTTTACCTGTTTTAGCCTACGTAAATATTTACGTAGGCTATTACGGCAAAAAAAAGGGTAATGCAAATAGCGTAGTGGGCGCCATTTGCGTTCCTTTTTTTCCTGCCATTTTAGCCTATGTAAATATTTACGTATGCTATTATGGCGGGGGGGAAAAGGAATATTTACGTAGGCTAAAACGGCTAAAAATAGGGAATGCAAATGGCGGCCACCGTAGCCACCACCATTTGAGTATGCTGTTTTGTGGTTTTTTTGACCTGCCGTGATAGGCTACGTAAATACTTACGTAGCCTATCACGGCAGCTTTGCTGGATGCAAATGGCGGCTGCTACGGCAGCCGCCATTTGCGTCCACAGCAGCCCGTCCATGGCCAGAACTCCGGCTGTGGATGGCCCTGGCCAGCAGCTCTGCGGAGCCGCAGCGGAGCGGAGCTGGCCCAGAGAGG
The DNA here is from genome assembly GCF_057233095.1 of Heloderma suspectum. Taxonomy (NCBI): domain Eukaryota; kingdom Metazoa; phylum Chordata; class Lepidosauria; order Squamata; family Helodermatidae; genus Heloderma; species Heloderma suspectum. Next base: position 51,223,598 of record NC_139460.1, on the reverse strand, counting down.
ATTCCGGGGCGAGGGACGGAGCGCCTCCCCGCCACCGTGAATCCAAGCTGCAAAAAGGTAAGTGACTTTCGTACATCCCTATATATGTTGCTCCTTCATTAGCCAATTATTAGCTATTGGACTTGGAATCTTTCTTCTTGGATGTCACCTATAGCTCTTCACCTATCATCAGTGTTAGGGACCAGACTCTTCTTTCCCCCATTGGGGACAATCAGGGCTTACTCCAAGCAACTGTTCTGTAGTAATCAAACAGCCCCTGGGCCTGTCATTTGTTAAGGACCTGGAGTTCCAGCTGCTCCACTTGGATACTACTGCACCCATCACTGTGCTACCTGCTGTGCTACAGGTCTCTAGCAAACCATGAGAAGAGCTCTCTTCCATGCCTCCTATGGCTAGTTGGAGCTGTAGTATTAATACTTTTGTATACTGCTTAGAGAGTTTATTATATTAAGCAGTATAGAAGTATTCCCATGACTGTGGAGGACATTTAGGGGAACTCAAAGCGAAAATCTCAATCTGCCCTGCTGTCACAGAGACCATGAAGAAGAAAAACAGGTTGCTTACTTGTAACTATGTTTCTTTTGAGTGGTAATCTGTGCAGTCACACAACCCACGTTCCTTCACACTGCAGCCATAATTCTCACCTGGGCTTCTTTATATTGTTGCTGTGGTAGTCTGTTAGGCACTGAGCAGGAAGGCAGGAATCATGCCCCTTTGAGCTTCCGTTCTGTACCAAGAGTTGGGGTGGGCTTCTGGCCAAAGCTCTTGCCTAGCACCAGAAGGTGCTGAATGTTTCTCTGCACAGGTGCAGGCCCCATTTGTGTGGCTGCACAGATGATGACTCAAAGAACCACAGTTACAGGTAAATAAGCTGTTTTTCGAGACAAGGGATGCTTCTGAAATTCCAAAGTTGAGGAGTGTATTTACGCATCAATAAAACACAGTTCAAAATTAGCTTTGAAGCAATCATTCATATGATTCATCAGTTTTTGCAGTTTTTTTATCACACATATTGCTTTGCTAAAAATCATTGTGTTGAGAGGCAAAAACTGGCAACAGTTCAGTACGGTTACATTCCCTTAAATCTCACTGAAATCAGTGGCATTTTAGCATGCCTTTGTTTTAGCTGTTGTCTCTGGCTATTTCTCATTTGGCTTTATGTATATTTTTGTTCACCTTAAATTCCATATTATATTTCTGGAGAACGGTAGTTGTTTCTCCTCATTTTCCACTTAATAGAGACAGTTGTATTTATTACATGTATTGCTTCATTTCTTGTCCATATTTCATCTGCACCTGCTAATTCCCCCCTCCCCTTTCTTGTTCATGCAGTTAGGTCAAACTTTTTTTAATGTCTTATGTGTTTCAGAAGCCTCAGATAGCTTAATTTTTCCTAGTATAATTATTTCTACCAACCTTTTAATAAATAGGCAATGCAAGTGATTGTAAATTAAAATTTTATTCATCTTAGAGATAGAGTGCTTGTAACAGCAACAGGAAATCTGTTTCATGCCAGAGAATCATAGCACAATTTATATTGTAATTGCATTCTCTTTTCCAGTGAAATGGTGTGATGTCATATTGTCTCCTCCCACAGTGTAAACTAAACTCCTGTCAAAGTTTTGCTGCCTCTGTGACAGAGAGAACAGTTCACTTCGTTGCAGCTGCATTACCTTGTATGACACTCCCCAGCATCTTTAACTGTGCAAGTTTGGGTTTGAAAGCATGATATCAAGGCTGGTCTTTCTACTCTTCTGTGGAAATATTACACTAAACCTTGGAAATGCTCAGAAATTGCCAAGAGGCAAGTAGATGTAATGTTTTTATACTTTATTTTGGGGAAAATGTTTGGTCTTAATGAGACAACCTTGTTTTCAGCATGAATGAAAGTGTTAAGGACATTGTGTGAGAGAGAGATGTAATGGGGGAAAGGGCAAAATCACAGAGAGGGGGAGAGAGAGAGAGAGAGAGAGAGAGAGAGAGAGAGAGAAGCTTAGAACTATTTGTATAAACAAACCCAGGATTAAAATAGCCCTTTTGTTTCAGGATTCAACATCCATGCTGCAAACAAATGAAAACTAGTTTTACTTGTGTTCTTGGGCATGCATTTCTTATGCTAATGTGTGATGTGACCACTAGGAAATTTAAAAATGAGATTTTAATCATGCATTGGGATAAACATTCTGGGTGCCCCCCGCCCCAGTACTTATCCCTAATTTCTATTAAAATCCTATTTGTATGATTCTAAGAGGCAAGAAGTTTACAAACACTGCATTTGATCCTCTTCTCTGTAGTGCAAAAGAAAATATGCAAAACTTGAGGTACCTTCCTTTCTCACCCAAGCCCTCTTAAATTTGATCTGCATTGGTCTTGTATTTTAGCTATTTGGTTGCTGCAAAAATAACAGCAGTAATGTAAAATTAATACCATATTTCTACATCTAAATCAAGAAGTACTTTGTAACACCTTGGCACTAAAGCAGCGCTTCACAACTTTTTGTGTACTCCACGTTCTTCTGTTGACTTTGATGAAATGCTTTTTAAAAGTACACTATGTGCTTTTAGATGCACACAATGTGTGCAGAGAGCTTCAAGCAGACAGTTTATATGAGAAGTAGCTCTGTGGGTGTTTGTTTTTTTTAATGTTCAACTGCTTAACGGAATGCTAAGTCAGAGAACAGCATCCTTGAAGCTGCCTGTATGATATACCTAAGGTCAAGACAGTAATTATCTTCCACCTGTAAAATAATGAATGACTTTCTCTCTGAAAATTTGCATTTTGGAATGTTTATCCCCCATCTCCTAAAAATTATGCTCTTTATCCTTCAGAATGAAATAGATATAGTAGTTGCATGGACTATATTTTCAGTTGCGGCTATGAAAGCATTCCTTTGGTGTGGAACTATACCTCAAATTCTGAAACCTCAAAAGATTAGAAAAATGAGCATAGGTTAGCTATTAGCAGTGTCATTACATTCTGGGGTTAAATAGTATGTATTGACTGCCTTTGGAACATGGATTATTTCCAAAGCACAAACCTTGCAGATGGTTTTATTTGTCTTTCCTATCCACTTTTATGGGACTATAGCCATAACTATCCTTAAGTGTAGAATTCTGGCAAAGATAATTGCTTCACATTTTATGCTTCAGTCAGTGGGATTATTCCCCTAATAGAGTAAAGCAAAACCACAAGTCTACTTCTCAAATTAAGTTGCAATGGAAAGCCTATGTATTATTTTTATTTGGTTTCAAATTATTCTGACTTTTGCAAATTAATAAATACCTACTCCAGTAGGTCAAGCTGTAGTATGAGATTATTCTTATTGGGTCAGAAATTCTTCACATTTGTTGCTGTGTTGATTATTTGAAGCTATTCTGAGAGTTAACGCATTTCAGTTTGACTGGAAGTGCATTCTAGAAATAAGATTTGTCTCTTTGACTCACCCCTCTTGTCATATAAAAAAGTCAAGTCAACAGATTGTTAATAATGCACACTTCCTTCAGTATTGACTAATCCCGCTCACAGGTTTCACGTATAAAGACAGTGTAAGCACTGTGACTGAAGAGAGTACTTTAAAAGTCACTTCTTAATCCCTGTGAGATCCTCCTGCCAGATTTATTTTTGGGTAGACTTAACAATTTCAGTGTCTAAACCTTTTCATGCTTACTATGGTCCTAGAATCCCAGTACTCTGTTTTCCACTCCAGGATGTGAAATCTTCTTATTTCTGGCCTTATGTCATGAAATTGGATTTCCTTTCCCTGGTACAAGCAAGGAAAGAAAATTTGCTTCCTGCATCTGTAGGAAACAAAGTCAGTAAGACTCTTGAATGCCAGTTACTTGTGGAGCCATAGAAGAAACTGTTCACACACATATGTTATTCTTGAAGCATGGCATCAGCATGAAAGTTTTGCTTTTTTGAGGTGCTGCCACTTCCACAGGCACCTGACTGAATATGATAATGGGAAACATCTGTTTTAAAATGTCAGTTTTGGATTTGTCAGCAGGGAAAATACTACTTTCTGTAGGAGGTCTTGGAAGGTTGATTTGATACTTAGAGAAGTGCAGTTGAAAGAGAATTAATAAGTACAGTCAAGACACTACTTGAAAAATAACTTATATAGCTGCAAAAGCGGGTGAGCAAAGGTTAGACCATTACGTTTGCACGTGCATGATTTTGATAGCCTGTCTTAATGCCACATATATGGTTTGTGACAATATTTGCAACTGGAAGCTATGCTGGTTACTGCTAGTAGAAGGACTAATTTTTATTCCTTAACTTGGACCTTTCCAAGCACAAATGGTTCTCTCGGGGGAATTTAAGACCGATGACTCCACTGGTCAAATAATGCCATTCCTACATTTGGTTTGATCTGTGGGAGAATCTCTATTTCCCAGCATTAAGCTGCTAGATGCATTTTCAGGAAAAACGTGATTCTTGCTGTATTGAGCTGTGCTAGCACACACAGTTTGCTGTGGGAATGGCAGTTGTGCTACTGTCATGGGCTTCTACCAAATTGTGCATTTCATAATCATTGGGTGATGCCTGTAATGCCACACAAGTCCTTCACACACTTAACCATGCCATTTTATACCCCACATCACTTCAAAACACTTTCTCCATGTTTTTATTTTCACTTTCCTATGTATTTTGGCCATCGGTGGTACACATGTCTATAGAAAATATATGCAACAAGGCCTTCCACTGTGCATATGTATCTTCCAGTCATAAGGCTAACATTATATTCTTGTATTCTGTGGGAATGAATCAATTACATGAGCGTTCAGATGGGAGTGGGCACAGCCATTTTAGACATCAGAAAAATAATATAAAACATTTAAAAATGTTTTAGGGCAAACTTCCTTCTCAAAGTGGCACAGGAAGGGGAGTGTGTCATAGAATACCACTGACGCCACAGGCACCAAACAGTAACTGCCCATGACACTTATGCAACCACAGTTCTCAAACTGGAAAAAAAACTTCCCGAATGCTAACTAAGGAGAAAATGGCATTTTGTCAACAACAGCAATTTCTAGCCTGAATGCTGGGAAACATTTCCCCACAACAAACACGCTAAGGAGAAAATATATTTGGACTTTGATGCAAAAATAAAAATGCACTACTTTGGAAAACATCCAGATCCCCTTTTCCAGCTGTGTAGGCAGAGTGCGTTCCAAGTGTTAACTCTCCCCAACACATGAGAATGCCCTGATATAACATAGGCACCAAAACTGCTAAATGTAGCATTGTTGGTTGTGGAAACACAAAAGAACACATATAGAAGGAGCATTGGTGCTAGTAGTAATGCTTGTTTGTCTCTCAGAAAACAGGTGAGAGGAATATAGGCAGAGCAGAGAGATGGCAGCAGCTTCCCAAAAGTAACAGCCAACTACGTTAAGCTATTACATTAAGCTATGTGTTATCAAAGTAAAAGTGTACATAGCAACAAGCTAAGGATCACAAAACCGTTATTATTAATATCTTCTCAGATTGCTGTTTCAGCAGTATGTCAGTTTCGATTGGACCTTTGGTTTCCTAAAGATAAATGTGACTGTATGGTGCACATATCTGCAGGATGCTCAAAGTAGGGACAAAGTTATGTTACTTTGTGTCTGTGGAATGCATGCAGCCATGCTCAGTTGTGTTTTACCTTTCCTCATTGTGAAAGACAAGCATAATCTGTCTTTTGATTATCTTTAGCATTCAGTGCAATTTTGAATGTTAGAGTTCAATGTTGTTGTTGTTGTTCAGTCGTGTCCGACTCTTCGTGACCCCATGGACCATAGCACGCCAGGCCTTCCTGTCCTGCGCTCTCTCCCGGAGTGTGCTCAAGTTCATATTCATTGCATCGGTGATGCTATCTAGCCATCTCATCCTCTGCCATCCCCTTCTCCTTTTGCCTTCAATCTTTCCCAGCATCAGGGTCTTTTCCAGAGAGTTTTCTCTTCGCATTAGATGGCCAAAATATTTCAGCTTCAGCTTCAGTATCTGTCCTTCCAATGAGCAGTCAGGGTTGATTTCCTTTAGGATTGACTAAATGGACCTCCTTGCAGTCCAGGGGACTCATAAGAGTCTTCTCCAGCACCACAGTTCAAAAGCATCAGTTCTTTGTCGCTCAGCCTTCCTTATAGTCCAGCTCTCACAGCCATACATTACTACTGGGAAAACCATAGCTTTGATTAGACGGACCTTTGTCGGCAAGGTGATGTCTCTGTTTCTTACTATGCTGTCTAGGTTTGCCATAGCTTTCCTCCCAAGGAGCAAGCGTCTTTTAATTTCATGGCTACAGTCACTGTCTGCGGTGATCTTGGAGCCCAAGAAAATAAAATCTGTCACTGCTTCCATTTCTTCCCCTACTATATGCCAGGAAGTGATGGGGACAGATGCCATGATCTTAGTTTTTTTAATGTTGAGTTTCAAACCAGCTTTTGCACTCTCCTCTTTCACCCTCAACAAGAGGCTCTTGAGATCCTCTTCGCTTTCTGCCATTAGGGTGGTATCGTCTGCATATCGGAGGTTGTTGATAATTCTCCCAGCAATCTTAATTCCGACCTGTGATTCATCCAACCCGGCGTTTCTCATGATGTACTCTGCATATAAGTTAAATAAGCAGGGTGACAATATGCAGCCTTGTCGTACACCTTTCCCAATTTTGAACCACTCGGTTGTTCCACGTCTAGTTCTTACTGTTGCTTCTTGACCCTCGTACAGGTTTCTCAGGAGACAGGTAAGGTGGTCTGGTACTCCCATCACTTTAAGAATTTGCCACCGTTTGTTGTGATCCACACAATCAAAGGCTTTAGCATAGTCAATGAAGCAGAAATAGACGTTTTTCTGGAATTCTCTTGCTTTCTCCATGATGCAGCGAATGTTGGCGATTTGATCTCTAGTTCCTCTGCCTCTTCGAAACCCCGCTTGTACTTCCGGTAGTTCTCAGTTCACATACTGCTGAAGCCTAGCTTGTAGAATTTTAAGCATCACCTTGCTGGCATGTGAAATGAGCGCAATTGTGCGGTAGTTTGAACACTCTTTGGCGTTGCCCTTCTTTGGAATTGGAATGTAAACTGATCTTTTCCAGTCTTGCAGCCATTGTTGAGTGTTCCAAATTTGTTGGCATATTGAATGCAGCACTTTAACAGCATCACCTTTTAGGATTTTAAATAGCTCAGCTTGAGTACTGTAATCTCCGCTGGCTTTGTTGTTACTAATGCTTCCTAAGGCCCACTTGATTTCACTCTCGAGGATGTCTGGCTCAAGTTCAGTGACGGCACTATCATGTCTATCAGGGACATTCAGATCTTTCCTGTATAGTTCTTCTGTGTATTCTTCCCACCTCTTCTTAATCTCATCTGCTTCTGTTAGGTCCCCTGCTTTGTCCGTTATCATGCCCGTCTTTGCACAAAACGTTCCCTTGAGATCTCCGATTTTCTTGAAGAGATTTCTAGTCTTTCCCATTCTGTTGTTTTCCTCGATTTCTTTGCATTGTTCATTTAAGAAGACCTTCTTGTCTCTCCTTGCTATTCTCTGGAACTCTGCATTCAGTTGGATATATCTTCCCCTTTCTCCCTTGCTTTTAGCTTCCCTTCTATCGTCAGCTACTTATAAAGCCTCATCAGAAAGCCACTTGGCTTTCTTGCATTTCTTTTTCTTTGGGATGGATTTCATTGCTGCCTCCTGAACAATGTTACGGACCTCCGTACAGTTTAGCAAAATAACCCACACTGTAATGCATGTCTACTCAGAAGTAAGTCCCACTGAGTTTAGCACTGCAAGGAAGTAAGTCTGTATGAACTCAGAGGCACATCGTTTACAGTGAGCATGCATAAGATTGGGCTGTTTGTGACTACCTAAGGTAGTCATTACTAACTTGTCCCATAGATTAAAGTAGATCTACTATAAGCATAGATCCAACACATATTGCAGGTTTATAATTTCTTTGTTAATTCATTTTCTAAGTATATGAAATACTCAAAGTGACTTATAAACAAATATAAAAAATCAAGAATACATGTCAAAATAAACAAAACATACTGAAGATAAAAAAAATTAAAGATGATGAGAGAAAGGTATACACCACTAGCAGCTGGAGAAAGCCCTCAGAAACAAAAATGGTTTCTCTGGTTAGCAGAAACAGTAAAGGGGGGTAGCCTGATGGATATCTCTGGGCTAGTGTAGCTAAAACCACAAAAGAAAAAGCTCTGCTACATACCCTAACAGATTTCCATTCTGTAAACAAGGAGGCACAGGTCGGGGCATCTCCAAATATTTGCCCACAGGGAGCCTACCCATGTAGAACAGGGTTCTCCTGTTTCAGACCTGCCCCATTCAGCACATGGAAAGCAGTGGAGCCAAGCAGGGCTAGCCCTCCCATGAGGTGGGGTGAAGCCCCCACCTCAGGTGGTGTAGCAAGAGGGGTGGCAAATTGTGCTGCTCCCCCCACCTCTTCCAGTATGGACTGCTGCCACCATCTCTAGTAGGTGCTCCAGAAAGCTCTGTCAGCTGCTCTCCGGCCATGGCATTTGCCGCACTGGGAGAGTGGGCCTGGCAGGGTTCTCTGGAGCAGCCACTTGCTTGGTAATACTAGCAGGTGCTCCAGATGGCCCCGTCAGTCCCATGCTCCTATTGTAGCAAATATTGCACCAAGAAAGTGGCTGGCAGGTCTCTTTGGAGCAGCCACCTGCCATCTGTTTTGATCTGAGCACGAGCCAGAGGCAGTCAGGAGGGTTTTCTGGGGGTGGGGGGTTGTGATGGGTAAGTAACATGAGAAGGTTCAGGGGCCATTTTCACACACCTCAGACCCTCCCTTGCCCCCCTGTAAGTGCTGAAAATGGAGAGCAAATAAAAACGAATGAAAATACAATGCAGTCTGGTGCTTCTATGGAGAGCCAAAAGGGTCAACATTGCATGGAAACAAGCTAATTTGATTCTTTTGGCATTCCGTAGTACCTCTGGATGCCATTTTGTTTGCAAATTTTTAAAAAAACTGTAAAGAAAATTTAGGTTCCCCTGAATATTGGGGAATGGAGGGAGCTGCATGTGGCCCAGGGGCCACATTTTGTCCACCCCTTCAATAAAGGGGAGGGGAAAGGGGTGCTATGTAGTGGTAGTGATAAGCGTGTGGGATGTGATATGGCAGTGGCAAGGAGAAAAGGGGTGGGGACATGACATGGTGGCAGGAAGGGGTGGAGGGGGTGGTGGGCAGGACACGGCAACGATGGTGCCTGTGCTCTCTCACCTCAGGCAGTAGAAGAGCTCGCGCTGGGGCTGGAGCCTCGTGACGCAGACATGATGGAGGGGTGGGGCCCATATGTGCAACAGTCCTGCTCTCCCCATCATGTGGTTCTAATAGCATGGGGGGTGAATGCAAGTTTGCTGATGGCACCAAACTATTTAGGGTGCTTAAAACAAAAAGGGATTGTGAGGAGCTCCAAAAGGATCTCTCCAAACTGGGAGAATGGGCATCCAAATGGCGAATGCAATTCAAGGTAAGCAAGTGTAAAGTGATGCACATTGGGGCAAAAAAATCCCAACTTCAAGTATAGCCTGATGGGATCTGAGCTAGCAGACTGACCAGGAAAGAGATCTTGGGGTTGTGGTGGACAGCTCGATGAAAATCACAACCCAGTGTGTGGCCGGCATAAAACAGGCAAACTCCATGTTAATTAGAATTATATTAGAAAATAATAATTATAATTGTTAGAAAAGGAATTGAGAAATTCCTTTATTTATTCCCATAATTAGAAATTCCCATAATTAGAAAAGGAATTGAGAATAAAACTGCTAATATCATATTGCCGTAATACAAATCTATGGTGCAACCACACTTAGAATACTGTGTACAGTTCTGGTCACCACACCTAAAAAAGGATACTGTAGAGCTGGAAAAAGTGCAAAAAAGGGCAACTAAAATTATCAAGGGGCTGAAGCATCTCCCCTATGAGAGAAGGTTACAACAGCTGGGACTGTTGAGACTGGAAAAAATGAAGGTAAGGGGAGACATGATAGAGGTGTACAAGATTATGCATGGTGTGGAGAATGTGAACAGGGAGACATTTTTCTCCCTGTCTCAAAATACTAGAACCTGGAGTCATCTTATGAAGCTGATTGGTGGGAGATTCAGGACAGATAAAAGGAAATACTACTTCACACAGCGCATAAGTATGGAATTCACTGCCAGGAGATGTAGTGATGGCCACCAATTTGGATGGCTTTAAAAAGGGGTTAGACAAATTCTAGGAGGAGAAGTCTATCAATAGTTACGAGTCTTGATGGCTATGTGCTTCCTCCAGGGATGGACGAAAGGGACTTACCTTGTCCCGCAGCTTGCTTCGCGGTGGGGGGGAGGCGCTTCGCTTCTCCCCCCGAAGTTCAGGCGTGGGGGGGGGAGGCGCCCCGCCTCGCCCAGCCGAAATTCAGGCCGGGGGGGAGCGCCCCGTCTACCCGGCCACGAAAAAAAAAGTAAAGTAAAAACACACACACACACACCCGTGATAGGCTACGTAATGATTTACGTAGCCTATCATGGCTAGATTTCCAAAGTCAGCCATGATAGGCTATGTAAATCGTCACGTAGCCTATCACAGGTGACTTTGAAAAAAAAAATGCATGTACACATTTGCGTTCCTTAGTTTGGCACGTCTAGTCTACGTAAAGATTTACGTAGACTACGGCGAAAATAAGGGAATGCTATTTGCGTTGCCCTTATTTTCGCCGTAGTCTATGTAAATCTTTACGTAGACTAGACGTGCCAAACTAAGGAACACAAATGCGTACGCGTTTTTTTTTTCTTTTCAAAGTCACCCATGATAGGCTACGTAACGATTTACGTAGCCTATCACGGCTGACTTTGGGAATCTAGCCGTGATAGGCTACGTAAATCGTTATGTAGCCTATCACGGGTGTGTGGGTTTTTTTTTTTACTTTACTTTTTTATTTTGCGATGGCAGTGGCGGCGGCCAGTCAGAAGACCGGCCGCCGCCACCTCCCCCGCCAAACCTCTACCGAACCGCCGCTGGGACCCGCCGCCGAGAGGGACATTCGCACGAGGTAAGTCCCATCCCGGGGGGGTGGCGGGGGGGCCGGCGGAGAATTTCTCCACCAATTTCGGGGGGCTGAATGCGTTGGCATTCGGCCTCCCAGAGATTCGTGGAGAAATTCTCCGCCATCCCTAGCTTCCTCCCATACCAGAGGCAGTAAGCTTATGTACACCAGTTGCTGGAGAACATGGGCAGGGGGGTGGTGTTGCACTTGTGTTCTACTTGTGTGGTTTCCTGTTCGACAGCTGGTTGGCCACTGTGTGAACAGAATACTGGACTAGATGGACCCTTGGTCTGATCCAGCATGGCTCTTCTTATGTTCTTAATGCCTACATCGGGTTATACTTAATCTGCAATTATGCTTCTCTTATACTCCAGTCCTATGCATACTTACTCCGAAGTAAGTGTCACTGTGTTCAGAGGGGCTTATTCCCTATTATGTATGCTTAGGATTGCAATCCAGTTAGCTGGCTATATTGAATCTGGTGGGGTTTTGTTCTACTTACTAATTGTGCTATACAACATAAATACTCAGTGTAGGCTGAGTAGTCTGTGTGTGCCCTGTGTGTGCATATCCTTTGGCTAGTTTATGTGATCATCAGCAAATACACTACACTTTCTGTTCCACTAAATGTCCATTAAACAGACTGACCTGGTTTGTACAATATGAAAACCCATGGTAGGTAATCACATTTGTTTGTTTTAGGGTGGCTTGTCGAGATGTCCAAACCTGGCATGGTTTCCTCAGCATGGTTTGTTAACCACACACAAGCCACCCTGAGAACCCCTGGCTTGTTGTTGGGTAGTTCAGAGTGGCTTGTCTTCAGGGTGGCTTTTCGTGATGTGCAAACTGGTTCATTGTGGAGTTTATCCACTTCACAACATCCTGCAGCAACCAACGTATGCCTGTTTCTTCATCAGAATCACATTGGCTTTTTGTGAACTATGAAAATGGCCATTGTTACCTCTCAAAACAAATGAGATCAAATAAACTACTATGCTGATTTCAGGCCAAAATATTATTCATCAATAAATTGAATCCTTAAGATTCTCAATGTGACTGTTGCTAAGACTTGGGCATTGCAGACGCCAGCACTGCAGACATCAGAAATCATTACATGAGCATGAATTCCATAAGCTCACATGGCAATATTATCTATAAAATGTTGACTGAGGTATGCCATTTGTTGAACACCTAGGCATGCAACAGTGCCAGCAGTGCTCACTAGTCATGCCAGGACACACGCTTAGTTCACTGTCAGCAGCAATGCGGCTGCTGCTAGCATTCTCACCATCTGCTACTAAGTTTATGTATGTGCTACGTGTACTGTGGAGTGAATGTGTGGTGTGGCAGGTGACTTAAATTGGCTGTAAGGAGTCAACATCATTTCAAACTTCCACTGACAGAATCAACATGTCAGCTGTTCAAATAATTCCAGAGGAGGGTAGCACTAGTAGAGACATGGCATGACTTTCTCCCAAAGCTATTTCGAGGATGACAGAAGGAACATACTCCTATTTGTCTTAAAGCAAGGTGACTCATTCTCCAGATGAAGGTGTTGGCCATTTCTATAATATTCTACAGATTCAGAGGAGTGACACATCCATTGATTTTAGATATAGCCATTAAGGATGCAATCCTATGCATGTTTAGACAGAAAAGAGTCCTACAACCCCCAGCATTCCCCACCCACCAATGCTGGGTGGGGAATGCTGGGGGTTGTAGGACTCTTTTCTGTCTAAATGTGCATGGGATTGTGCCCTACGGCATTGATATCTGCCAGATGAAAATGTGCGAGAGACAGTAAAGTTTGAAAATATGATGGTGTGGCTGCAGCTGATAGGTCAATGGCAACTGAAAAAGAGATGGAAAAACAAGTGCTAATTACTGAGTAGGATTATATGTAAACTGTGTGGACAACTGAAGCGGGAGAACATATAGTGTTACTAAAGAGCAAAGTTCGGCCACCATTTTATGTTTCCCAGCATGTTGGCTCAAGCCATTTCCCATTTTTGTCTAAACGAGGCAAATTAAACATTAAATTCTCCTACTGGAAACTCTCTGTTGATATGGTCAAAGGAGTAGAACTATCTGCTCTTCAGCTAGTATGGGACCTCCTGAGATTTAAACACCCAACCTTTCTCTGTTTCCATTCTAATCACAGTCTTACTATCAATTCGCTACTGAGAGCCCTACAAAGAAAAGGGTGATTTACAAGAAATGCTGTAAATCCCACTTTAAAATCCACATAAAGCCCATCACGCCAAGACATCTGTCTTTCTTGTGTGACTGGAAATTTCCCTTCCAATGCCACCACATTCTTTTGTAAGGTCTTAAACACCCAGAAACTCCTTCAGTTTGAATCCCTATTCCTGGGTCTCTGGGTTGCTTTTTCCTTCCGCATTCCTCAGGTTTGCAAACTCCTGGCTGGTGCTCGTTTTCCACTCCTTGAATCACCACCTGTTCTCTGGTATTCTGGATAGAGCATAAGGAAGGACTAGTAATATTATCTTCTCTCCCTTTTAGAATATATTCTCCTCTCTTTTCGTAATTTCTGCTGCCATCTCCCTTTGTCCTTCTGCCTTCTCAGAAACCAAAAGCCATACATACTGTGTAGCTGCACCACTCACTCCACAACCTCTCCTTCCCCCTCTCTCTCTTTCTGGGCAGCCTTCCATAGTTAGCCATTTATTTTCTCATTTTGATATATATATTTTCTCAATATATCTATTTCTGGAAAAGCCCTCCATTGCTCTTTTGAGTACCGTATGGGGGCACTCAGCTGCCTAGACTGAACAGTGCAAACTTGGCCTATGCTTGACTCCTTTTGGCTACAGTGTTTGTTTGTGCCAGCTCTACTGGACTGATAGCAACCTGTTCTCCAATATAATAGAGCCAGGGTTGTAGTGAGAAGTGGTTCCACTAGCACAACATTTGAGCTAAATTCCCCTAGTAATTTGTGTTCCATAAGAGCTTATGTTCTGAACATGGACATGTAATCTGTAGACCTGTTTAGTGACACATGTCCCAACCAAGCGTAGTAATAATAGACTTGCAGAAAAATACTTGTTTTTTATTGCATTACTACAAGGTGCCAAGACTCCCAGCTGCCAAGGCTAGTAAGAATATTTTGGAAATGGGGTAGCCTGGGGAGAGAGCAGGTTTGATATGTTAGCCTAGGGGGTAGGGGCTTGCCTCAGAGCAGGGGTCAGCAATGTGGCGCCTGCCAGGCGCTCTGAGTGCGCCCACTGGACCCCACCGCAGGAACCCTTTCTCAGCCACCTGCCCACTCACTCGCTCGCTACCACTTCCCCTCTCCTTTTCAGCCAGGAAGTCTCCCAATCTGCCAACTTCCTGCTTCCTCTCTGCTGAGTGACTCAGCAGCAGCGGTGGAAGGCCACCATCACCTTGAGGAGTTCCATATGAATAGGCTTGCATCAGTGGTACCTTCTGGGTCCCTGTGGGTTATTGCCATAGAGGCATTGTGCACAGGAACCTGCCAGTGAAAAGACAGTTACAGTGTGAGAAAGAGTCACTTGTCAGCAAGTTCAGGCAGTTCTTACTGCAGTAGTCCGCACTGGTGCTTAAACAGTGTTGCTGTCTGAACCAAGCAGAAAGGGCAATCCACTTGTGGTGCCAAAATGCAATAAGAAACTTTTGTTATTACATGTTTTACAATGTACGGAAACATTACCATAAGCAATCTGAAACGAAAACAAATGTTCAAGTTTTTCCATGGTGCCTCATATTTTTGTTAGTCCTCAGGCTGTTCTTACATGGGTACCTCCCAGAACGGTAATCAACAATACAACTCTAACCCATCTGACCTAAAACAGTTTCTGTCTATGAGGGGATGAGCCAGCAAAGAAGATCAGTTGACAGATTTATCTGACAAAAATGATGAAGAGTTCAAGGCTACTTGAATTAAACTTGGAGGATTATGCAACTCACATGTCTCAGCTTGATAAATGTTGCAGAA
Source organism: Heloderma suspectum (assembly GCF_057233095.1). Classification (NCBI taxonomy): domain Eukaryota; kingdom Metazoa; phylum Chordata; class Lepidosauria; order Squamata; family Helodermatidae; genus Heloderma; species Heloderma suspectum. The sequence continues at coordinate 51,208,582 of NC_139460.1, read as the reverse complement.
TAAATACTATGCAGCTAAAAAAAATCTGCCCTATAGAAACAAGACTAAGCAAGTTGGTTCTTAGAACACATGTTATATGCTGTATTGCACGGCAGTCTGTTATTCCCACTTAGATCTTATTTTGTAATGCTGGTAAAGGAAATGTAATCCTTTTGCTTTTGTGGATGGCATTACAAGATGAGTGTATAAATAATTATTCTCTTGTGTATTGTGGATATTGTGTATGATGGGATGCAAGAGGCTATCTGAGAGTGCACTGGAAGAGAGTCATGTTAGAACTGGAACCCATAAGCTACAAAATGTACGTCAACTTTTTCTGACACGTTCCCAAATGACTGCAACCAGCCAGCATTTTAGAATTAACAGCAGATGACCAACCTAGATCAGCCTATTCATTCTTTGCTCTTCCATTTCCAGAATGTCCCATTTTTCTTGTTGGTTCATAAACCCTTTTGTAGTATGGTTAAAAATATGAAGGGAAACCTATACTAGTGTGAATAAATGCTGTTATACAAATTCACACAATTGTATTCCTTTTTATACACTGCCTGTATAAACAGTGAATGTGAGTTGGGAGGGGGGCAGCAGGCTCTTTCCCCTATGTGTGTTCCGTGTACAGTCTGAAAAGATCTCCACATGCATGTACAACTATGTATAACTATACATGTGGAAAACTCTTCTCTTCACATTCAGGAACTCTGGAAAAGCAAAGTTCCCGAATGCTCAGAGATGAGTCTGCTAGGTATACAGTTATACATATGGAGGCCTTTTCAGAAAGCGCAGTGCATGTCAGGACCACAAATGCGATGCTGCTTTCATTGCACTACCATCATCGCACACACATTGTACACAGTGGAGGCCGGTGGCTCCAGGGCTAGTGGGGCAGTGAATCCGCTCTGGGTTTCAGTCAGAACTAGTCAGAACTCTAAAGGAGCTCTCCAAGGTGCAAAACACCTTGGAGAGCTCCCTTTAGAGTTCTCACTGGTTCCGACTGAGACCTAGAGTGGATTCACTGCCGTGCTGACATCAGAGCCACCAGCCTCCACTGATTGTACACACTGTCATTGTGCACATGGATAAAGTTTGAAAGGGGCTCTTGTGGCAAAGTTAAATATAACTGACACCTAGGGATGTACGGATTCCCTACTGTCTGTTCTGGTGGGAAATCCACCTGGGGGTAGTGATGTACGAAAGTCACTTACCTGGTCCTGCAGCTTGCTTTGCGATGGGGGGGAGGCGCTTCGGTTCTCCCCCCGAAGTTCAGGCCAGGGGGGGAGGCGCCCCGCCTCGCCCGGCCGAAATTCAGGCCGGGGAGAAGCGCCCCGTCTCCCCGGCCGCGAAATAAAAAAGTGAATGGGAAAAAAAAACCACAGATGTGATAGGCTACGTAACGATTAACGTAGCCTATCACGGCTAGATTTCCAAAGTCAGCCGTGATAGGCTACGTTAATCGATACGTAGCCTATCACGGGTGACTTTGAAAGAAAAAAAAAGCGCATACGCAAATGGCGGCGCCCATGGGTGCCGCCATTTGCGTTCCTTATTTGGGCCCGGGTAGTCTACGTAAAGATTTACGTAGACTACGGCGAAAATATGGGCAACGCGGGGGGGCGGGGGGGAGAATTTCACCAACAATTTTGGGGGGCTGAATGCGTTGGCATTCGGCCTCGCCGAGATTCGTGGAGAAATTCACAGCCATCCCTACCTGGGGGGTGCAGGCGATCCATTCCTCCCCCCCTCCCCAGAATCCTCCGGAGCAGCTCCGCTCCGTGGGGATTCCGTGGAGCCACCCAATTTGAGGGCTGCTTACCTGGATGGCCGGAGCTGTTCTCCTCCGCGCTGATCACCTAAAAAAAAAAAAGGCAATCAGCAGGATGTGCCCATAGACTTATATGCAAATAGAGCCGTGAATCTTGCATATAAGTCTATGGGCACATCCTGCCAATCGCCTTTTTTTTTTTTTTTTTATGGCAATCCGCGTGGAGAACAGCTCCAGCTGAGCAAGCAGCCAAGTGCTGTCCCGTGCGGAATCCTCGCGAAGCAGAGGTAAGTGGGGCCAATGTGCCGCGGATTCTGGAGGCCAGATTCCAAAGAATCCGGCCTCATTTGAATCCGCGGCAGATTTCTCTAACATCCCTACTGACACCATAACGGGTTTAGCAGAAGGAAGGAGCTAGGTGAACTATATCATGGCCATGTTTGAGAAGGGAAATGTCAAAATATACTATCTGTGCCTCCCTTGAAATGACCGTGTGTCCTATATTAGTATCCAACAATATTCAAGGTTCTTAACTGAGGGTGTGTTGGGAAATACTCTCAATGCTGAGGTGAACTTTTTCATTTTGGATTGTAAAATGGGCAGGCTTTAAAGACTCAGCTCCAGACCACCAGTAGTATTGCCCCAGTCACCAATCCTGAAAAGTGCACCTCCCTGCCAATGGCTACTACCCAGTTTTCTCTGTTCATTACCAATCACTCATTATTTGGCTCTTTCAAAGAGTACTGTTAGCTTTAACCAATTTTATATTTATTGTCTGTGTTGCATTAGGTAACACTTGTCCTTGACCTCAGCATGTGTTTTCATGTATTTTTGTCATACAATTCAAACAATACTAATTTATTATTGGATATACTATGGTAGTTGTATCCCTTTGTTTTGTTTTGCTGAAGGCAAAACACTTTTTACTTTTTAGATATATGGAGAGCCCTATTCAGGCATTATGATAAGTGGTGAAATTTGTCATGCGAGCAGGAACAGGGCCATGCCAAGTAGCCCTGCCCCCCAATGTCACATCACAATGTAGGTCCAGCTATAGGTGCCCACGTGTGGAGCACGAATGCCTGCAGCAGGAAGGCCTTCATGCGTACAGCTGTACATGTGGAAGCTTCCATGCGATTTGGAACCCTGAACGATTGGGGTTTTGAATTGCGTAGAAGCCTCCACATGTATAGCTGTATGCACAAAGGCCTCCCTGCTGCAGGCATTTGTGGTGTACACCTGGATGCCTATAGCCAGAGCTACGTTGTGACGTGACGGCAGAGGATGGTCTACTCGGTATGGCCCCATCCCAGCTTGTGCAATGAGTGTAACCAGTTAGGATAATGCCAGAATAGGGATATATATATATATATATATATATATATATATACACACACACACACACATACACACTATATATACTACACTATATACACGCACCTATAAATTGGTGGCTGTAAGTCAGGAAGCTGCTTTAAACCAAGTCAGACCACTGGACCATCTACCCCAGCATTGTCTATATTGTCTGACAGCAGCTCTCCAGGGTTTCAGGCAGAACTCTTCCCCAGCAGAGGTTTTGTGCTCTGCTACTGAGTTACAATCTCTTTTGTGATAATTAACTCACAGCATAATGCTATTAATTATCTTCTATGATAATTAACTCACGGCACTATTGCGATAATTAAACATACAGTCTAAGTCCCTTTGTATTCAATGGGGCTTACTCCCGGGTAAGTGTGCATAGGTTTGCAAACAGTCACAAATTAGATCTATAATCAGTATCTTTGTAGTGAACTCATTGCTTATTTTTGAGCTATCCATTTTCCATGATTATTTTTATTGAAGCCCTTGATACATTCATGTGTATTAGAACATAAGAACTGTTATTCTGAGCTTCATCTAACGGAGGATTTTCTTTCTAGCTAAGGATAGTACTGGATGTTTCAGAGTAGTCACGTGATGGTAATGGAATGATTAATCCCCTCTTGTATGCGCTCCGTGAAGTATTTATTTTTACTTGTCTTGTGACTGAATACTGAATTTGTGAAAACGACCATGACCACAGGCAGGAACCTTTTCCAGCAAGTTTTCAATATGCAAGCATTAAACAAATACCTCTTATACAAATATTTCAGAGAGCACCACACCTAATTTTAAATACTTAAGAACATAAGAAGCACCCACCTTTCCACATGGGCCAGCCAGATGCCATCAGGGAAGCCCACAAGCAGGGCATGAAAGCAATAGCCTGCTCCCACTCCCCAGCAACCTGTATTCATAATTCATAATGGCTAATAGTCATTGAGAAACCAATTATCCACTGATGCCTAATCCTCCTTTAAAAGCTTTCTAAGCTAGTTGTTGTCACCACATCTTGTAGCAGTGAATTCTATAAATGAATGAATGATGTGTTGTGTAGAGAAGTGCTTTCTTTTGTCTGCCCTGCATCTGCTACGAGTTTCATTGGATGACAAGTGAATTCCAGCATTATGAGCATGAGAAAAAAGTCTCTCTGTCCATTTTCTTAACACCACGCATTTTCTATTAAGAAAAGCTTTCTACAATAAAGCTTGCTAATGTAAAATTACCACAAAGATCCAAATGTAGCACCATAAACATATGTACATGACTGCTCTTTCCAGAGCTTCCTGCCAGCATCTATGCCACACAACAGTGCCATGTAGCGAATCTACTTTGGACAGGGCAAGGGTGGTTCAGAGAGAACGGCAGCTTGCAGTCCTTTGCAGAGAGCCCTAAATCCTTGAGTGGGTCTCTTGTCCAGCAGGATTCTGCATGCTGCTTTGAAGATAGCATTGTTGCTGCTCTTACTGCTTGATAGTGGCAAGTGAGACATAGAAAGCCAGGTCTGCATCACTTGTCTTGCTTGGTATTTATCTATTTATTTAGTAAATTTATACCACAGCACTCTAGGTAGCTTCCAAGAAGTTAAAAACTAATTGCAAAAAATATTATAAAAATGAGTAAAGCAATAAAAACAAGAAACAATCTGAACAGATAAAACATCTTTAAAATAACCAGGATCAGTTCACTAAAAAAATACCTCTGCCCAGCAGAATACCTGTAGTCTTAACACAGTGACTGGGTTCACACAACACGATAACCCACACCCAATGGTTGAGTTTGGGCTGAGTGTGGGTTGCCACTTAACCATGGGTTGTTTAACTGTGGGTTATCATGTTGTCTGAACCCAGCTGCGATAACAAACCATGGCTTGTTAACTATGAACAACCCACAGTTCACAACCCAACAACAAATGGTGGGTTCTCAGGGTGGTTTGTTTGAGAAAAATAAACCACCTTGCAGAAAATGTGCTGAATTTAGATAACTCGACAACACAACCCACAATCAACCCATATTCAGTCACTGAGGTGGGTTATCGTGTTGTGTGAATGCAGTCAGTCTCTGCCCCACTTGTTAAACACCCCCACGCATGCCAGTCATGTGCCAGCTGATTTCCCTAATTCCCCTTGCCAGGCACAGGTTATCATGACATCTGAACCTGGTGAGGGTGTGTGGCTGGAGTGGTTAACAAACCACCCAGAAACCATGGTCTGTTGTAGGGTTGCTGGGTGGTCTGTTACCCAACCCAGCCACCCACCATTTCAGGATTCAGCCATCATGACAACCCGTGCCCAGAGAGGGTAATTAGGGAAATTGGCCAGCGTGTGACCGGCATGCGTTGGGGTGGATAACAAGCCACCATTGCTTATTAACCACCCTCTTGTCATGTGAACCAATACATAGCATTGTGCTGTGAGCTAATTATCTTGGAAAATGTCATAGCTCAGTTGCAGAGCATGTGCTCAGCATGCCAAAAACTCACCAGGTTCAATCCCCTCCAACAATGCCTTCCAGGCAGCATCTCTTTATAACGGCCTCAGGCAGAGTAGGCTGAAATGCTCACCCTTGATGGTCCTAACACAGTCTCTCATCTGGAACACAGCCTTCAAGGCAGCAGCTCCTTATAAGGGCCAGAGCTTGGCGGGGGGGGGGGGAGAGCACATGGAACAGATCACCCTTGATGGGCTTAACACATCTCCTCCATGCCACTTTAGCTGCAGTGGTGCCCACCTGTGTTTGCTCTGGTATAGTTTAAATGATGTCTTGGTATCAAACTGTAGTTCAGCTTTTATAACGTTGTTATTTATATAACAAGGTAAGTTAATGTTGAAGCTTTTCCTAGTAAGTAGAGTTGGCACTGGATGTGGAAAAATGTAACTATTCCTTGTTGTGTTAGCTTATGAAATCCTTCATTTTAAGTATATTCTCTTCTTCTTCCTCCTCCTCCTCCTCCTCCTCTTCTTCTTCTTCTTCTTCTTCTTCTTCTTCTTCCTCTTCTTCTTCTTCTTCTTCTTCTTCTTCTTCTTCTTCCTCTTCTTCTTCTTCTTGATTGCATGTTTTTAATTAAAGGAATTTTTGGTTAGTGCCAAAACACAAATAAGAAAAACCATGAATTCTCAGAAATATTTACATCTGTTATAGCAAGACTAGCTTATTCCACACCTCATTTCAAATATTAGCAACTCATATTTGAATATTTATAAAAGCAAACTAGCTAGAAAGTATTCATGAAAAATATCAATCACAGCAAACTCTCATCATTTTAGCTTTATCTAATCAGTGTAGTTATGCTTAATCTCAATTCACACTTTTAGTGGGCTAAAAACTGGTTGCCCATCTTCTATAAGTGACCCGAAGCCAGCCATTGGCTGTGTTGTTGTGATGTTATGAAATATCTAACCACTGAGGGGGACAGCCAGCTATGGAAATGTGAAAATGAGGTCACAGTAAGGTCTAAATTCTCCACTGTGCTGGGGCTGTAATTGGGGGCTGAGAGGCCTGTAGATCCAGCAGATCCATCTCCTCTCCATCCCCATTCACTGCCACACCCCCAACATGCCTCTCCCCCCCACCACCATGGTCAGAGTTCCATACTTATAGAGGGAGCCACTGCAGGTGGTTAGGAGGGGCCAGGAGTGGGATTCCAAGACTGGATCTCCCCCTCCAAAGACAAAGCTTCATGCAAGACCTCAGAGGGGAATTCCCACTGAGCCTAATGACCCCAGGGACATATCCCCAGGACCATAGGATTGCTCTTTTAGAAACCCAATTTCCCCCAAAGGGCAAGGATTTGACAGACCAACTAGAAGAAGTAAAGTGGATGCTGGCCTCCACCTCTGCAAATTATTAATATTTTCACCCACCGAGTAGGGGCATACTTCATGGTTTCATGAGACAATCTTGTCTAAGCTGAAGTGGTCATAAAGTGAATTTACCACTTTCCTGTGAAAATAGTGCCATCTGGTTGCACCTTAAATCTTAAGTTCTTTGTGTTTTCTAGCTTCTTGAATTGGTATTTTAGAAACTCTGCCAATCCAATTAGGCTGCAATCCTATACAACATACCTGGGAGTAAAGCCCATTAAACTCAGTCAGACTTACTTTTGAGTAAATATGCATAGACTTGCACTGTTAATCTTGCTATTTTTCTTTTTCATTCAGAGACCAGAAATACCTATTATTATCTACTACTAGAATGTTGGGCATTACGTTTGAATTTGAGCTTTGGGTTTTTCGTACAATAATCCATCCTAATCATTTTTATGAGATATTTATTCTTTTTAGCAGATGTGTTTCTTACATAGGCCTGAAATTCTTCTGCTGCTCTCTTCTCCCCGGGGAGAAGGTGCTCTCTCAAGTATCCTGGTCCCAAGTTCTTTAGAGCTTTGTACGCAAGTACTAAACCTGGCCTGGAGCAGATAGGCAGTCAATGCAGTTCCCTAAGCAAAGGAGTTACATGCTGGAAAGGGGCAGCTCCCGACAACAGCTGAGCTGCTGCATTCTGCCCTAGCTCCAGCTTCTAGCAGGCTTAAGGGCAGCCCCACATAGAGCGCATTGCAGTAATCCATTCTTGAGGTTACTAGCGCCTGTACCTCTGTGGCCAAGCTATCCCTTTCCAGGAGAGGCCATAGTTGGCGAAGCAGCTGAAGCTGGTAAAAGGCATTCCAAGCTGCCATGGCCACTTCACCCTCCAGTGACATTGATGGATCTAGGAGTACCCCCAATCTACGGACCTGATCTCTCAGAGGGAATGCAACCCCATCCAGAACAGGCAATGAGCCTATCTTCTGGACTCAGGAACCACTCACCCACAGGGCTTCCATCTTGCCAGGATTCAGTTTCAGTGTATTGGCCCTCATCCAGCCCATTACTGAGTTCAGACACTGATCCACAGAGGGCTTGCACAGCCTCTCCTGATTCAGACGTCACAGGGATATAGAGCTGTGTGTCATCAGCATACTGGTGGCACTTGGCTCTAAATCCCTTAATGACCACTTCCAGTGGCTTCATATAGATGTTAAATAACATTGGGGACAAGATGGTACCCTGCGGAACCCCATAGCTCAATTGCCAAGGGGCCGAAGAATGGTCACCCAATGTTACTTTCTGAAATCGGCCCTGCAAATAGGACCAGAACCACTGTAACACAGTGCCTCTGATAACTATCCCATGGAGTCGATCCAGGAGGATACCATGGTCAATGATATAAAAAGCCAATGAGAGATTGAGCAGAATTAACAGGGTTGTACTCCCCCTGTCCCTCTCTCAATAAAAGTCATCAGTCAGGGCAACCAAGGTTGATTAAGTCCCGAAACCAGGACAAAACCTAGACTGGATAATCAGTATCCTTCAAGAGTGCCTGCAGTTGTTCCATCACTACCCTCTCCAGAACCTTCTCTAAGAAAGGGGTATTTGCTACTGGGTGGTAGTTGTCTAATACCAGAGTGGGCTTCTTCAGGAGTGGTCACACTACTCCCTCCTTAAGGACAGAAGGGACCACCCTTTCCCAAAGAGAAGCATTCACCACACCCTGGACCCACCCAGTCATACCCCCTTGGCTAGCTTTTATTAGCCAGGAAGGGCAAGGGTCGAGAGGGCACGTGGTTGGTCACATTGCTGCAAGTACCTTATCTACATCATCAGGCCGCGACAACTGAAACTGATCCCATAAAATCAGGCAGATGGTGGTGTCAGACACCTCGACTGGAACTGTGCTAACAACAGCATCAAGCTCGCTGCAGAGACAAGTGATTTTGTCCTCAAAGTGCAATGCAAAAAGATCACAGCAGGTCCTTGAAGGGACCAGGGCTCCATTTGCTGGGGAGAGTGTCAAAAGCCACCAGACCACCTGAAAGTGCTCTGCTAGACGGCTACCTGAGGATGCAATGGAGGCGGCAAAGTAAGCCTTCTTTGCTGCCCACACCGCCACACAATAGGCATGATTATGTGCTCTAGAGTGTGCTCAGTCATTTTTATTTTATTTTTTATTTATTTCATTTCAGTAGCCGAAGCACTCTTGTGACTTGCACCATTAGTGCTCTAGCTGACGTCCAGCCTGTTTCATTGCCCATAGCTTCCCAGTATACCAGGGAGCAGAACGGGCTCCACAACACTGGAGAGGGCACTCAGGTGCAATCAAGTCGATGGCTCTCCACATCTCACTGTTCCACAGGGCTTCGGCTGGATCACCAGCTTTCTCCACTGGGAAATCCCCAAGAGCATTCAGAAATCCATTGGATTCCATCAGTCTCCTGGGGCGGACCATCCAAATATGCCCCCCACCCCCGCAGGAGGAGAGTAGTGCCGTCAGTTCAAATCTCAGCAGGAAATGGTCTGACCATGACAATGGGGTTACTTGGAGCCCCCCAATCTTCAGACTACCTATCCCACAAGTTGGAGCAAAAACCAAATCAAGGGTGTGCCCTGCTTCATGTGTTGGGCCGATGACAAATTGAGACAGCCCCATGGTTGTTGTGGAAACCATGAAGTCCCGAGCTGGAGCTCTAGAGACAGCCTCAGAGTGGAAGTTGAAGTCACCCAGAACCACCATCATGGGCTCCTCCAACACCACATAATTAACTATGTTTAGCCAGAACAATTATTAGTTTCTTCAAGTAACCGAGTAATAAGTATTTGAGGTTCACTGATTATTTTCTACAGTTGCTCCTTAGAGTTATAGGGGTTTGATGTGTGAATTTTATATGAATAGATTATATGTTAAAATAGTATCATTGTCTTACCTGCAGTAAGGGGCCAGGTCATTAGGATCTTGGGACTCATTTTCTCTAATGACACAAAATGGGTTAAATTTTCCCAGCTGTTAAAATCATATGCATTTCAAGCCAGCACTGACAGAATTTCAAATAGATACAGCATATGTAATTTGTGTGTGAGTATATTCAATTTAATGGAGAGACAGACTGAGTTAAAGGGATTTTTTTGTAGTTACTCTTCTGGAAATATGAAGCAAAAAAGGAGAAATCTATATTAATATGTGATTAAGAAAATTTATAGCCATAGACATGTAATGGTTTTGCCAGTGTATTGCAACCTGGAAAGGTACAAATAGAAAATAGATTGCTGCTTTCATTTGAAGCATAATATTATTTCATTCAAGGATTATTAATACTACTGATAATTGACAAAGCAAAATAAACTTACATTTTGCCAAAAACCATAGTTTTTCTATATTTCAGCCAGGACATGATACAAATTAAAAAGTAAGCTCTTTCAGATATAGTTCAGAGATGTAATTGCTTTATCAGATGAGATTGAAAAGTAGTGCACAATATGTCCTGTGACCATATGACATATCAACCAAACCAAACTAGAGAGCCAGTGTGGTGTAGTGGCTAGAGTGTTGGACTGGGAGCCGGGAGATCCGGGTTCTAGTCCCCACTCGGCCATGGAAGCTCACTGGGTGACTTTGGGCCAGTCACAGACTCTCAGCCCAGCCCACCTCACAGGGTTGTTGTTGTGAGGATAATATGGAGAGGAGGAGGATAATGTAAGCCGCCTTGGGTTCCTTGCAAGAGGAAAAAAGGCGGGGTAGAAATGCAATAAATAAATAAATAAACTATTACTATAATAATGAAAGAAGTGAGCCACATACAAATGACCGAGCCATTAGTTAATAGTATAGCAAGCAATCATGTTCAGGAGCTCTAAATTTTATGCTTGTATCTTCACAGCTGCACTCTCAACCATCCATCCTTTCATTAAATCCTCTATGCCAGCATTTTGTTTTTAATTTATAGGAAGTGATTTGAATTTTTAAAATAATACTTCCCTTAGGAATAAGGCAATACCTTTGGAGAAAGGTGTTCTGTTATAAAATCAAGAATATTCAATTTTGAATTGCATATAGACAGTTGCTCACTTGCAAGAGCAAAGGGCTGGATGCACCCGATCCCATCTGATCTTGGAAGCTAAGCAGGGTCAGCCCTGGTTAGTACTTGGATGGGAGACTGCCTGGAATCAGGCTTCCTGTACTGAGCAGGGGGTTGGAGTTGATGGTATTGTGGGCCCCTTCCAACCCTCTATGATTCTAAGTAGCCCCTCTTAACTCCCATCAGATCTTAAAAGTTTGCACATTGAGAAGTCTTCTCTAAGATTATCCAGTCCAGCTGATGCAGAAATACATTTATTGGAAGAGGGAAAAATACAACATTGCAGATGATTCTGAAATAGGACCTTTGCTGCCAGCCTGCTGCTTGCTATCCTTGAAAGCTGCTTTGCTGCTGCTTGCTATCCTTGAAAGGAACAGGCCCAAAGAAAAGCTGCCACCATGGCTGCACATATTCCTTTTCTGGAGAATTCTTATGTCAGGCTGACAGCAATGGATGCTTCCAAGAACTCCTTCTGCCAACCAACTCCAGGGACCTGATGGAAGGCTGGTCTATAACAGGATCCCCATGAAGTCAGTGACCAATAGGATCCTCACTGTTGTAAGTCCCCTGCACTTGGGAACTTTCAGGTGCAAGCAGCTTCATGGCAATGGCTGCCAAGACCACATGCCTGGTGGATGGACAGATGGATCTCCTGAAGTGAAAGAAGTATAAAGGAAAGGAGAGTCTCCATCATCCCTCTGTCTCATCTTCTGCTTCTACCATAAATAATTCAATTCCTCTACATTTCATTCATGTCAGCATTGATATTCAAAATAGCAGAATGATAAATTTTAGCACTGCCAGTTAGTTAGAGAAGTTACCCTGCAGTATAAGAAGTAAAAGGGTTATAGAAATTACGTGGTAAGTAGTTCTGGGAAATACAAAAATTAAATGACTAGTAGTCTCTATGTGAAGATACATTAATAAACAATATTCCCCACAACCTCATTTGCTGTACTGTTCTGGTTCTTGTTATCATTCATTTGACTTTTGTGCTATTTCAGCTTCATATTCTTCATGTTTATTGATAGCTGAATTACAATTAGACATTAAACGGTCAGGTTTATGTTCCAGACATTAAGAAAAATTAAAAATTAAGTCCTTTTCTGAAAGTGTTGCATTTGGTATAGTGTGTATAAATATAGGAATAACAAGTAATTGTGCTCAAATTGTAGCTGAGATTTGTCCTCATTCCAGTAAACGTGCAACCTGTGCTTTTAGTCAGAACAGCGAAGAATTCCTAGACATTGTAACAGGCAATAAATTTTAATAGCTACAACATTAAATTTGTAGCTGATTTTCCAGCTACTGTACAAGTTTCCAAATGTTGGATTTATGTGGTTTCTTGGACCTGGATCTTAACAAAGAGGGCAAGAGAAGTGGTGAAAGAAAGGGGCATATGGATAAGCACTGTTTGTCACTTGCCAGGAAATGAATTAATTATTGGAAAAGGAGGAGCTCCGGTGAAAGAAGATTGAGAGTGAAATGTCATAAAACCAGACAACATAAAAACAAGAAATATGTCACTTTTGCCTGCAGGCAGAAATACGTATTTCATCAAAATGCTTTCCAAAGCAGCTTTCCAATGTTGAGAACTCCCAACCATCCATCTTTTCATTAAATCCTCTGTGTCAGCATTTTGCCAGATGATCAGCTTTCTTTGATTTAGATTCTATTTGCTGTGTCATGTTAAATGTTATCATGTTATTAAGTCATCTTAAGAGAAAAGCCAGATCTAATAGCAGCAGTGCAATGGTAGAATAATTAAAGAAGTTCTTACTGAGGTTCAGAAATTCTTCAGCTCGGTCTTGAAAACATAAATTACAGATGCAATAGGTGTCTCAAGGTGGCACAATGAAGACTGATAAAGTGAAGATTTACAAAGACTTTTGACCATAAAAACATGGGGAGAATAAACTGCTTTTGAAAAGTAATGGAGAACCCTTAAGAACAGGTGTGAAAGTAAGTTACCTAAACACACTAAGGATCAGTTAGGAAACATTTTTTAAACTTTATTCAGACAATAGTTTCTGCAAAGAAATATACAACTACACATCTTTGTATTATTTGTGTAGATGCTTTCCCAGATTCATTTTAGAATTAAGAATGGCTCCATGTAAACCTGGGTTCTCTGAGGGCCGATCTACACTTACGGGTTTTTTTGCTCATAATGAGGTTTCACCGCCCGTCTTTCACACTACGCAGTACCTGCCTCGAATTGGAACCGGAATTTCCCGCGTCTGTGCTCCTGCTTTCAATACCTTGATATCCTGGTATTTCCCCTTAACGTGCTCTGATTTTCCGCCTTTGCTACCATATCTGGTCGTAGTCCCCTCCCCTGCCTGTCCATATACAGTGGTGTTTGTATTTCCCTCCTGTCCAATCACAGCTCTCGACGGCCCCATGCCGTCTTCCGGCTACTGATTGCATAGCTTCCTCAGCACTAGGGGTGCATGAAAGCCACTTACCTGGTCTCGCAGCTTGCTTCGCGGTGGGGGGGGCCGCTTCGCTGCTCCCCCCGAAGTTCAGGCCGGGGGGGAGGCTTCCCTCCTTGCCCGGCCGAAATTCAGGCCGGGGGGGGAGGCTTCCCACCTCGCCTGGCCGAAATTCAGGCCGGGGAGGAGACGCCTCACCTCGCCCGGCCGCGAAATAAGAAGTTTAAAAAAAAACACCCCCATGATAGGCTACGTGACGATTAACGTAGCCTATCACAGCTAGATCTGCAAAGTTAGCCGTGATAGGCTACGTTAATCGTCACGTAGCCTATCACGGGTGACTTTAAAAAGAAAAAAAAAGTGCATACGGCTAATGGCGGCCCACATAGGGATTCGCCATTCGCGTTCCTTATTTGGTCGCTGTAGTCTACGTAAATCTTTACGTAGACTACGGCAACCAAATAAGGAACGCAAACCCTTATTTTTGCCATAGTCTACGTAATCTTTACGTAGACTACAGCGACCAAATAAGGAATGCGAATGGCGGCTCCCTATGGGGGCCGCCATTAGCCGTTCACGTTTTTTTTTTTTTTTTTAAGTCACCCGTGATAGGCTACGTGACGATTTACGTAGCCTATCACGGCTGACTTTGCAAATCTACCGGGTTTTTTCTTTTACTTTTATTGGAATGGCGGCGGTGGCAGCCAGTCGAAAGACCGGCTGCCACCTCTGCCCCTGTCGAAGACCTGCCAAACCGCCGCTGGGACCCGCCGCCGGGAGGGACATTCGGGAAAGGTAAGTCCCATCCCGGGGGGGGGGTGGGGGGGCAGAGAATTTCTCCCCGAAACTACTTCGGGGGCCGAATACGTTGGCACTCGGCCCCCCGAAGTTTCGGGGAGAAATTCTCCCCCATCCCTACTCAGCACTCAGTGTTTCCTCAGCAACAAGCAAAGGGCTGGATGTGCACATGCTTGTCAGATCTCTGAAGCTAAGTAGGGTCGGCCCCAGTCAGTAGCTGGATGGGCGACCGCCTGGGAATCAGGCTTCCTGCATTGAGCAGGGGATTTTTCTATCCCTTCAAATGAGACTAAGTTTTACCCCCTCCTATCCCCCACTTCAGATTATTATTTTTTAATTAAGGCGTTATCGTCGAAGAATCGTGGCTTCTCCGCGATGTTTTTTTTAAAATTCAGGCATGATCTTTGAAGATTTGAACTTCGAATCTTCGAAGATCATGCCTGAATTAGAAAAAAAAATTGCAGGGAAGCCACGATTCTTCGAAGATAACGCCTTAACTTAAAAAAAACAAAAAAACAAAGTGGGGGATAGGAGGGGGTAAAATTTGAAGAGATAGAACAACCCCCTGCTCAGTGCAGGAAGCCTGATTCCCAGGTGGTCGCCCATCCAACTACTGATTGGGGCCGACCCTGCTTAGCTTCCGAGATCAGATAAGCATGAGCACATCCAGCCCTTTGATTGTTGTTGAGGAAACACTGAGTGCTGAGGAAGCTATGCAATCAGTAGCCGGAAGATGGGGCCGTTAAGAGCTGTGAGCGTGGTGAGTGTGGAATCAGTAGAAACAGGAAGAGTTTCTGATCCTCCAATGAGAGCCTCCGTCTTTAAGAGCAGGACAACAGCACAGCGCTCAAGTGTGAACCGAGCTCACGCATTCGATGAAGCACCACAATGGGGAAAATGGGTGAGTGTGGATAATCATATTTTAATGCAAGTGCGTTTAATCCAACAGGACACCGAATTCATTGTGATGGCGGGTGCAATGTAGATCAGCCCTGAGACACTGTGCTTGAATTATGAGTTCTAGATATACCCACAGCATTCTAGGGTGCAATCAGAGAATCCTAAATTGATCACAAACCTGTGGCCATAATTTGGGGATGTGGGATATGGCAACCACCAGTGATCAAACTTAAAAAAATCACTATGTGAGAACTAGTCCTAGGGCTGCTTACAAAAGAGCTCGCATACTAAATTTTAGGTGGAGCTATTTCTAGGGATGCGTGAGAAATTAGTTTCAGTTCGATTTTGATCAGGATTTTACCCAGTTCGCACCTTCCAGACTGAACATGGACTTGGACGCAATCTGTGATCATACCTTGTTGAGCTTGCAGTGTGATTTGGGGACAGAGAAAATGCATTCAACACCATGTGTACATTTGAAAGATGTACATGAAAAATGAGTACTCTTGAAAAATGTGCACAACTATGCTTTAATCAATGGGAGAAGAAAGCGTACATTTCAAAGATGTGCACAATTGATGCGTACATTTGGAAACATATGCACAGATTTCATGCGAGAAGAAAAGAACAAAAGCTCACAATCTTATATGGACTGAGTTAGAATGAGCTTTGAGATGGAATTCAGAGAACTTTGGCAAGCTTTGCTGATTCGCTCATCTCTAGCTATTTCAGACTTATAACTAGGCTGTTTATTGTTGTTGTTGATGATGTTGTTGTTGTTGTTATTGAATTCAGAGTTATGGAAAGCACAATTTAGGGCACAATCCTATGTGATCCTCCCTGGGTACTTGTAAGCCTCTGAACTTAGAGGCTTATGAGTATCCTATGCATGAAGCGCATGACACTCCCATTCTGCATTTAAGCTAGAAGGGCATTTTCACCTGTCTAGCAGAGGCTTTGGAGAGGGGGAGGACAAGGCTGGGGCAGCCACTGAATTTGTCATATGGCTGCCGCCCCAGTTTCCTCCCCTCCCCTCCCCCAGAAATGCACCCTTTTCCTCATCTCCGTGCTCCATTTTCCGAGCATGGAGAGGTAGCTGGCTGCAGGGGAGGGGGAGGGGAGTGTGGTTTCCTGGTTCCAAGGTCACAGCCCTGTTTCCAACCTTGGAGCCAGGAGACCAAACAATCCTATGTCCCCTGGATGCTGTCTAGGGGGCATAGGGTTGCTCTCTTATTGTGGCAATGCTACAGAAGCAAGGCTCCACTACACTTCAACAAACTCTTTTAAAAAGTTTGCATGAAGAATGACTGATTGTACTTTAAATAATCAGATGACCAGAGTCTGATTGGCAGTATACTGAGTAGAAATACAGGGTGTCTCCTTTGAAACCATCAGACTTACTTTGAATGTATACCAAAAGATCTAAGTTAAGAACATTACCTTTTCAAATATACTGTGCCATAGATCAAGGGTAGGCAATGTGGTGCCCATGGGCACCAATGCAACCCCAGACATCTTTCTTGGTGCCGACCAAGGTGATCTATCTCTCCCACTTAAGACAACAATACATTTTCTTACTGCAGCTAGGATCACTGTGAATAAGGTTGCTATTGGTGCTGAAAACTGTGGGTTCAAAGGAGTTATTTAGTATGTTGAAGCTCAGACCCTACCTCTGCCTTGCACTCGATCCTTTGGCAGGTTACTTGTCCTTTACCATGCCTCCCATGGCAGCCATTTTGTGGTGCTGCCCAGGACAGTTTATAAAATTGTCAAATGTGCCCATGACCCCAAAAGGTTGCCTCCCTCTGCCACAGATTCTTAAAACTGAGCTAAAAGTCAACTAATGTAAATGAGAAAGATGACAATGAATTTAGTCCTGAATTCAAGTGAAGAGATTTCCAAGCAGTGTAGTTAGACCTTCATGAAACTTTCTGCCTAATATATTGGTTTAAAACTGCGTAACACCTAATTCTATATTGTGCTTGTCTGTAGTAATCCCCTGTACCAAGGAGTAAGATTTTCTGGCACATTCTTAATCAATACAATATGCTCCTGCTCCATAGAGAAAATGTATCTGCAGCACTTGCTTTTTAATCCATATAGTTTAGTGCTGGGAACTTTACATGCCGTTCATTTTATTTAACAGAGAACAACAACATGACATGCTCACTGCTCAGGGTCAAACTATGCAGCTGGTATTCTGTATGTGTGATGGATGCCGTGTGGCAAAATACTGTGCCAAACACTGGTGTTTCATTAGAGGAAGAGGCCACTAGCAAAGGGAAAGCTGCAGTTTTTTCTAACAGAGTTTAAACCAAGACCTCAGAAAGAAATATTTTTGCTTAATTGGAACTATTTTCAAATCTGATACTTGTTTTTTAAAGAGCAAGAATGACTTACAAGGCACTGCCGTTGCTAAGAATGCATGTCATGAATTCCCCCAGCACAGACCACAAATCAGCATGTTCTTTTGCCTTCTTTTTAAGCTCTGTATGCTCTTCAGGCCCAGAATGCAGGCAAAACTGAAGACTTAGAAATCCCTAAAAAGCTTGACTGGGTGGCTACTGATCCTCCTGCATACGTTGTGCTGTTAAACAATTAGGTACCAGGATGACCACCTCAATCTGTGCCTTGAAAAGGGCTCTTACCCCTTGCTGGAGCAATAGCTGCAATTCCTTCTCTTTCCCCAGCACGCATTATGTGTCTTAGATTCTGACTTTTCTTTTCTTTGGGAAATCAACATTTTAACAGCTCCTGAACCTGTCGCTTGTATCCTACTCTTTGGATACCAAGTTCTGCTGAAAGACCATGGTTACCAATTTTTCCATTTTATTTTATTATTATTTTTGCTACTGGTTGCTTGAGTTTAGGGGCGGATAGGGGCATTTGGTAATCTGGCATTTGCCAGAAGGGCTGTTAGGTGGCACTGTCTTTGGGCTGACATCTGCAGCATCAGCAAAGAAAAAGGACAGTACCCTTACTAGGAATTTGTGGCAGAGTCCGGAGCCTGCGTGGATATAGTGTCATATTGTTTAGTCATTCATTTGCACTGGACGTCGTTATAGGGTGAATTTATCATGTTGCTGTTCTGTTCTTCTTTAAGAGAGATAATGAAGTTCTTTGTCAAGCTGCCTGACTGGTGTGTCCTCTAAGCCAGACTAGGGCTGCATGTAGCAGCAGATGTGCTAAAGAAGTCATCCTCACGTCACGGCTCTTTCACACCATTTTTGGATACGTCATGAGCACGTTAACTTGCTGCTGTTTGCTTCAAATTGCAGCAGTCCAGACCTCATCGTCATCAAAGCTTGGCTGGGAACTGGGCAAGCAGTGTGTACACGCTGTTGCTGGGGCTATTGCCATAGTTGCTGCCTGGGTAAGCTATTTGGATTTATAATGGGTTTCCTTTCATATTTCTGTGAGGAAAAGTAGGGCAGTCAGGGTTACTAAGGCAATACCTGGCAAGAGCCACAGACTACCTGACAAAAGAAAAGAGTGACTGTCAATAGCCCTGAGAAGTGTTTCCATGGAAGTTAATTTCAAGTTCATCACCCCTAAGATTTCTGTCTCTCCCCCTCTACTCAGTTTATTTGATGGGAAAGCTTGTGAGAAAAGCCTATCTTATTTGGCATGTAGGGGATTGGCAAATAGCACTCCAGGAGATGATGTCATCCTCTTTGCTGTGAAAAAAGCGATGGTGTTTTGCCCCTGCCCATCTCTGTCCCAGACACCCGCTCTGTGTGTATATAGAGCTTCACCTATTGGGTGGTATAGACATGAAAAGAAATCAATCAATAAATAATTATGTGAGCATGTGTGTATTTGACAGAGAGAAGACCTTTGACTTGAGGTGACTGAGGTGTCTAAGGTTTCACTCACTTTCTTCAGGCATCTATTTGCTCAGGCTTTTTGTCTTTTGAGCTGAAGTCTGGATTGGTTTAGACTGCAAATTTCCCATGTACTTCATCCCGGACCCAGCTGGATGAAGTACATACACCCACAGCTGGGCTGGTATCACAATATTGCCCAAACCTCTACAAATCCATGTATCCACCCCTGCTGGAGTTACTGGATTTTTAAGATCTATTTAGATTTTCCTGACTGACTCAGAACATAAATTCAATAAATGTGATTCAGCCATGATGAATCAGACCAAAGGCTTATCTAGTCCGGTATTCTGTTCACAAACTGAATGATCAGCAAGCCCACAAGGAGGGCATGAGTGCAATAGCACCCTCCCACCCATGTTTCCCAGCAACTGGTATACAGAGGCATACTGCCTCTAATACTGGAGGTAATATATAGCCATCACCATGACTAGGAGCCATTCATAGCCTTATCCTCTGTGAATTTGTCTAATACCCTTTTGAAGCCATCCAACTTGGTGGCCATCACTATATTTTGTAGTAGTGAGTTCCATAATCTATCGAAGCACTTCCTTTTATCTCTCTTGAAACTCCAGTTAGTTAGAACAAGTCCCCCAATATCACATTCCGGGTTTGTTCTTCCATACAGAACCTGGAGCACCATAACACCAAGTCCCAGAGAGAAAATCCATAAAGATATTAGAGTCAATGGTATCAAAAATTGCTGAAAGATCCAGGAGAACCACTAGGATTGCACTCTACAGTGGCCTACTATAAATAAACTAGGCAATTTCTGCACCAAAACCAGTTTGAAAGCCAGATTGGAATAGATCTAGCTAATTAGTGTCATCAATATTGCCTGGAGCTGAAAAGATAACCATCTACTCTAGGACCTTGCTCAAGAGTGGTAAATTCAATACTGGGTGAAACTTATGCACTACAGAAGTGTCCAAGCCTGATTTTTTTTCCAACAAAAGTCACATTAGTGCCTCCAGAGACCACACATGCCTCAGTGAGGCATTAACTTTCTCTGAAGTCCTCCCCACACTGAAAGCCCAGCCCTAGCTGATTTTATAACCCAAGAAGGACAAGGTTCCAAAGAGCAGTGGCAAGCTTCAGCTTCCCAAGCAGCTTGTCTACATCTTCAGGCTGCACAAGTTAAAATGTTTCCATCACAACATGACCAGATGTCCTGGCTGCATCCACCTCTGATCCTGTAAGAACGATGGTGTCCAAGTCAGAAGGGATGTGAGCAATTTTATCTGCAAACTGTAATGCAAACTGATCACCATCGGCCTTGCAGGGCTCCAAACGTCACTGGAGGGGACCCTCTGGCCCGTGGGCCACATGTGGCCTGCAGGGCCTCCCCATCCAGCCCACAGCCTCCTCTTCCCAGCCCCTCCAATCCTCACCCTACTTGTCAGGTGCCCAGCTCCTGGCTTCCTTTGTAGTCAAGCTGTCAAGCCATGTTTGCAGTCAATTACTTTTATTATACAAAATACAAACAAACAGGCCTCACTTGAGAGTACAGACAGTATCCTTATGCATCAGTTGACAAGGTTTCTTAGCAGGCTTTGTATAATACAGTAGGCTATAGGTATCTCCCTGGGATAAAGCACCATGAATGAGAGTTGTTATTAAACTGCTGCTGGCTGCTGCAGCAGATCTCCCTTCTCCAACTGAATGGCTTACCAAATCCCACCCTCAAGGTGGGTCTTTCCATGGGTCACCATCCTTGCTGCAAGTCTCTTGGAGTGTCTCATGACCCTGCATTGCTCCTCCCTATTCATCTGACTCTTGGGTCTCTTATTCCCACCCCCTCCTCCTCTTTGTTAGGAGAGTAGCAGGCAGTAATCCAATTGATTAGACGGCATCTGGGCCGCTTCACCCTCTGCGTCACTATTATTCTCACCAGGCCTCCCCTCCTGCAACCTTGATGCCTCCTCAACTCCTTCTACCTTCCCCTCTGACTCAGAATCAGTTCCCAAGTCTTCTTGGAGCACATCTGCAGATGTGCTGGGCCCAATCCTTACACAACTCCCCCACACAGCATGTAGGCTTGTTTTTTAAAGAAAGTTTCTGTTGGTGCCAAGGAAGCTTTTTCTTTAAAGCCTCTTTGGTGCTGGGGGAGGAGGGCTTTGGAGGGCTCATAACTGGGGAGGTAGGTTATCCCTTCCCTCCCCTCCCTGCATGTTTTGACCCCCCAAAATCACCCACCATGCAGCAATTAGGCACAAAAGAAGCTTCCCATTCACTCTGATGCAAAGCTTTTTCCCAAAGCAATTGCTTCAGGGGGCAATTTGGGGGGGGGACCACAACTGGGGAGGGAAGGGTGTACCTAGCCACCCCAAAATCAACCCCCCAAACACATGGCAGGCTTGAAAAGAGCATCTCAGGGCTCCATCACACGGGAGGAGAATTCCACATCAATGCCGGTTCTTTCCCCATCTGGTATCATTGCAGGACTGGGTCGTTCTCTTTAGATGGCTGCCCCTGTCACATTATTTTTCATTTCTTTCCTTCTCATGGGGGTGGTGATGCTGCTCGGGGTGCAGAGATTATTCCTCCCTGCTTCCTGCCCCTTCCCTGCCCCTTGCATGTTACTGGTGGATGGGGACTGACACGCTGTAAGTCTGCAACCCTCAGCACACTTGCGTGGGAGTAAGCCCCATTGAACTTAATGGGGTGCTCTGAATCAATAGAGGACATTGATTCTAAGGTTGGTGGGGTAGGGGAGCAGATCTGTCTCCCTTTGTTGCAGGGAGGCTTGTTACCCTCTTCTCCCTTCAGTCAAGAAATGTGCTCACGCATTTACATGGAAGACACGTGGTTTGAGAGCAATGCACTTTTTTGGCACCGTCTGATGCTACTGATGTGGAGCAGGGTGGCGCACTGCGCTGCAGCCAGGATTTGGACAGTTCGGCAGGGGGGTCACCTTGAAACAAAGGGGGAAATCGCTGGTGGGGGGGAGGGTTAAGCGCTGATCTTTCCTTCCTCAGCAAGACTTGAGTGGAGGCAGGAGTCTCCTTCAAACTGTGTGCCCTTCCCTCCTTGCAAGAAAGAGAGAGAACACAAGCCCTTGTGCCTGTCAAATCTGCCCACAGCCCTGCAACCCATTCTCAATGCCTTCGTCACCCTGACCGTGCCCCCAACAACTGAAAACAAATGCCCACAGGCGGTTTCTTCCGCTATTGGAGAATTTCACAGGAAGGTCATGGCGCTCCTGTTCCATGGGCTGGAAAAAATACCACATTTTTTGAATTTGGGGAAAACATGGGATAGGCTGGAGGAAATTGCGGGAGTCACCCTGGAGGGTAACGGCATCATCTAAAGAGCCTGCAAACTTCCGTGACAGAGCCATCTCAATAGCAGGATAAAAGCTCTGTGTGAAGAAGCCCTCAGTCATTCTAAAGGGAAGCTTTTTTCAAGCCTCATTGCTACATAGGGGAGGGTGATCCTTGTGGATCCTGCAGCCTGAGAGCAGCTGTGAAGGGAAGGTTTATCCCCTCTTTGCATGGTGCCATCTTCGCAAGGCAATCTCTTTGATTGTTCACCACTCCAGAATCTGTGTAGATATGGACTGGTATACAAATGTTGTAAATAAAATAAAGTGAAATAAATAAAGCCCTCCCCTCTCAAAGTCTGGCAAATTGGTTTGAATTACTTTTCCAAGGCTAATTGCTAAGAGAGTGTGTGTGTGTGTGAGAGAGAGAGAGAGAGCGAGCGAGCGAGAGCGAGAGCCTGAATGTGTATGTGAACGAATAAGTGTAGGTATACAAATGAGTGTGTGTGTATGTGTGTTTATGGGGTATATGGAGCCACCCTATATTTACCTCATGATACTGTGATTATAGCAGAACAACGCAATTTCACATGGCCATTAAAGTGGATTTACATTTAAATACTGCATTATCTCTGATCTTTAAAAAAGTGGGATAAAGGTAAATAACCATGGGAGAATCGTCTATTCTCAGAATCACCTGGGGGGATCTCTCAGATTTTCCCCCTCTGGGGAGAGAGTACCAAGCATATTTTCTTCCTCATTTCATTCCACCCTCTCCCCATTTATTTTGAAATGGGGTCTATAAGCCACTACCTTTTGATTGGAGTAATTCATCTCTCCAGTTCTGACTCAGCTGCTCATTTCTCTCTTCTCAAACACAGGTGGTTGAATCAGTCTGTTTTGAACCTAGAAGGATGTATTGAATACACATATCTCAATGCTTAAAAGAGGAATCAGGTTCTTTCCTTCCCCATTTGAAAAGGAACTGAGCTCAGTTTTTTTTTATTTGAAACGTAAAATTATGTCCTGAATGTACATGCCAGATTTCATTGTAACATCTCAGTGTTTAAGGGAGATATTGCATTGCAAACCAACAAACACAAAGCCAAAGGGTTGAGTTATACCAAAAGCCTTACTAAATTCAATGAATTAAATAGATTGTATTGTTAACTGGCTTGACATACAGTGTTAATTTCCTTCATCCCCAGTGGTACAACAGGGACTGTCAGAGAGAAAGCAAAAGAGGAGAAATACAAAGAGTGGAGAGCCCCCAAATCTTAACTGCAGCATGAACTTTAGCATGTTAATTTCAGCAGCTATCATGGGAATTGTACAGATGGGCTGGTAGTGATATATAAACAGTCCAGATGTCCTTTTTGTTGATCTGCCTTTCTTTGCTTGCTAACTAGTCACAGCTGGTTTTAGAAATTGGCAAGACAAAATTCTCCAATAATTTCTTCTCAATGACTGCAGACCGGTTCCATTAAAATGAGTGGGAGGTTTGCCACTGACCTCAATAAGATGTGGATTGAGCTTTCCATGTTTCTGTAGCTATGTGGCTTGACAATAATATTTTTCTCCAATGGGTAATCAGTTACTTGATTTCACATGCAAGTGCAAAGGCAATCCACCTGAACTCCACTTATTCAGAGCTTAGCTAATTGGGGCATCTTCTATAGGAGCAAAGTAGCTGTGTGCTTAATGAGGTAATATTAGTATACATGCCACAAACACCTATCATTAAATGATCTGTCACTAGTTACTACTTAAATGCAGGAGGCTTTCAATTTTACACCTGAAATCTAGAATGCCCAGTTAATAGTTAAAAAGGAAAAGATGAGGGAGTTGTAGAAGTTTTACCTATTTTATGAAACACAATTTTTGATATTTTTAGAAAATGAAATAGAAAGCAAACTTGCACAGTACGTGACTATTAGGTTGCTTTCATGATAGTCTGACATTGCCGTCCTTTATCTATTATTTAGTCTAGCATGATAGTCTGACATTGCCATCCTTTATTAAATTTTTCCAGAGGATCTAGACAGTGTTGTTGCCAGCCCATTTCATCCCTGTGTTTTCTGAGTTGTTGCAGACCTGTTTGTGATTATTTCAGTAACTATAAACACAATTGCAGAGCCAGTGTGTCCAGAGGCAAAGCACTGTTGAAGCTTTCTAAGGTTAACTGTGCCTTTAATTAAGAGTTTCCTGCTTTCCACTTTTCCTTCTTTTACCGCTTCCTGTTGAGTTCAGCAGTAGGATTACTGATCAACATCCCTTCATTGCACCTTGAATAGCCTGTTAATTTCCCTTTAATATCAGTTTCTGTTCCCGTTTGGGGAGGAGGCTTTAACTACTGGTCTCCTTTTATTGTCTATTCTCTTTCATATAGTAAAATAAGACTTTCTCAGTAAAAAAAAGAACAGAACAGATTAAGGTCTGCTTAAGCACAATGCACAACTTCTTCAATTACATTAAGTTCAGTGAAGTCATGACTTAGACTTGTACTAGAGTTGTCCACTGGGGTTTATTTTTGTTAACCATCTAATAAGAATTATTATTCTCTGGGTCAAATAGTTCTTCAGCTTGACATAACTGTAAAGTTCTAAAGTAAAGGTCTGAGGAAAGAAAGCAGTCTGAAACCATTTAAGACCCAATATTTGATGACATGCCAGAACTGGAACCAAATGCCTTATACAGTGCTTAGAAAACTTTCTAATGATTATGTGTGTGCGCCTGAAAACTGTAGAGATGCCAATAAAAGCCATTGTTACACAAAGTAGTAGCTATATCCTACTGCAAATATTATTATAAAATTGTCACCTCTTAAAAGTGGGCTGTTTATAAGATCTAGAGTTGTCACGGCCTATCTAGAAATAAATTTGTTCTTTTTGCAAGGTAATATTATAGCAGGCTATTCCAATTTGTACTATGATATACGTAGCTTATTGCTGTACAGATAAGATGTAATGCGAAACTATGTGAACAAGCCTGCATGAGCCTGAAGCTCATGCACTCCTTCCCCTCTTATTTTCTATGCCACACAGAGATTTAGCATTTCTGCTTTTTATTTCGAACTAATCACAGTTCTCCATGATGTCCAAACCTGACAAATGGTTTGTTTAAACCATGCTTTGAGAAGGTTAGTTAGACTAGACAGACGTAGGCACCTGGTGTGTGTGTGTCTGTGTCAGATGGCCTTATGTTGGGGGAGAGAACAGCCATCTGGAGCAGGACCAGGTGTCTAGTTCTATCATTGCCTGCTTCCCTCTCTCTCCTTTTCATTCCCACAGGGCAGTCGATATTAGATGGCTTTGTGGTAGAGGAGGGAGCAACCCAGCTAGAGCAGGACCAGATAGCTAATGTTGTCTTTCCCTGCCTCCTGGTGCCAATAAAGCACATCCCTTAGCAATCCTGACTGAACAGTTCCAATTTTGCCTGAGAAGGTGAGTAGACCAGGTCATGTAGGGCCAAATAGGTCACAAGTGTGTCTATGCTTTCCTCTATTGCAGGGGTGGTGAACCTCAGGCTGGGAGGCCAAATTCACCCTTCTGGGGTCCCCATCTTGCTCACTGGGCTTCCCCTGATGGCTATGCCCCTTTTCCCTGGCCCCATCCCATTGATTGTTCGGTGGTTTCCAGGCTTCTGTGCAGTTTCCCCTTCTACCATGGGTGATCTCCAGTCCAGAGACACCCCCTGCCACAATGCCTGGATCTGAGGAAGGACCCCTTGAGCCAGGTTTAGGCCTGGGTGGATTTCTCAAGAGCCATGCTGGCCACTTCTCCAGTCAACATGGCTTTTCAGAGAGCGGCAATAGAGTGGGAGGCACACCACCAAAGGGGTGAATGGGATGGGACTGGGTGGGAGACAATGCAGTGAGCACACAGACGGGAGAAAGGGAGACGGACAGGGCAGTGGGGAGACAGACACAGCAGTGACAATGCCTGGTGGCATGTGTGCTCTCCTGCCCTGGAAATCTTGGAGAGCTGTTGCCAGTCAGTGTAGACCAGTGATGGGCAACTTTTTTTTCTGTTGAGGGCTGCATTTCCTTAGGGTAATCTGTCAGGGGCCATATGCCAGTGGTGGGTGGGGCCAAAGGAAAAAGTGAGTGGGGACACCTACCCCCCCGCCACCCCCTTTTCTCTCTGTCCTGCAGTCTGAAGTGGTACATTCCAGAATTCTACTGCTTCAGTATATCACCTCATTCTGTCTAACGATTAGCTCAAACAAGATCTCTTCAGTGTCAGCTGCAGGTTAGTCAGGCTTAGGGTCTTGAGGAAGATAACCTCAGTGGGCCCCTTCCCTGAATGGGCCGACCTCCTTCTCACTGCTGTTATTACTGTCTGTGTCCATTGCACTTGCTGCTCCCTTTGGGCCCAAGCTACACAGCTGCCCAGAGGAAGAGGGCAAGGTGAGCAGAGGCTGCTGCTCCTTCTCCTGTCACTGCTCACTTCTTTAGAGGGGGCAAGTGAACAGACAGTGGCAGCAAGAACTGGGGGGCTTCAGGGGCTGGTAGTGGCCCCCCTTTGGGGTATAGGCCTTGGCAGTTGCCTCATGATGTTGACTCCTGACACCAGCTCTGTTTCCCTTTATAGCGAAAAGGAGCAGCCTTGGAAGAGGTGGGAAGGATTGTGCTTGGGTAATGTTTACACAAATCCAAGTATAGGGGATGCTTAAAGACAAGCCCCTACTGCTGTGCTGTTTCACTTTAACTGCTCCCTCAACAGCAAGAGATGGTATTAGTTGACCTTCTCTGTAGAAATTTCATATAGTTCCATTGTGGTGATAACTCCTAATAGTTAGGAGCTCCTAACTATATGGATTAATGAAGTAATACTGATTTTCCTTAACATATTCTTCAGTGTACAGGGCATGCACATTTATGTATTTTTAAGCGAAAGCATACCTTTATAATGCTCATGTTATGCATCACAAAGATAAGCGCTGAACTCATGAGCGCATGTGGTTTGGCTTCAGAACCTAAGTGATCTCAGTATTTTACTTTCATGCGTTTGGACAACGTAGTGACATTCAGGCTGCAGTCCATTGCCTACTTTCCTGGGAGTAAGCCCTGTGGAACTCAACTGGACTCCCTTCAGAATAGACATGTATAGGATTGTGCTGTCAAGAGTCGGATTGAATTACACCTGTTTCATGACAAGAGCATTGCCCAGTAGAATAATTTACTACCTGCCATTTGGTAATAGCAAGCAGGCTCCAATAGACTGTAGTGCCTGTGGCAGTATAGTTTAATTTGTATGAATGTTTATGTAAGTACTAAGCAAGATGGGGTAATGTTACTGAGTATTACAATATTGGCTCTGGATAGGGTAATGTGTCAGAATAATAAATAATCTGAATAGTGTAACAGTGACCAGATTTCTCAATCAAAGTCTGATGCTTCGAAGCCTCTGTTGGTTGCAGTGAGAATATAGCTTCTGATGCTGCTTGGTACTCTGCCGTATTGTAATTAATTATGACATTCCATTTTTTTAATGTGCAAATGTATTGGGTTTGTTTTTATTGATTATATGTTCCTTTGAGCACCCAAATGGTGGAAACAGTGATTGATGAGAATGATAAATAAATATATGGTAAAGTACACCAAGACTCTTTCTAAAGCTGCCATGGCTCCCTGACAGCCTGAGGGCTAACCCTCACCATCTAGTGGCTGCATTTCCTATGGATTGTGTCCGTGTCACAATCTTGAGAGTAGCAGCTATCCTTTTATATAACAGGCAATTGAACTGTGACCCAGGCTGGGTGCGGAGGTGCACCCTCTTTAAATAAACATGCCAGTCAGCAAAATGAATTGCAGACTGTGCTTAACCAGATGAATGAGCATAAAGGGATAACAGTCAACATCAAACTCTGCCTGAACAGGAAAAGAAACATAACTTTAGTTGACAAACCCAACAAAGGCCCTAGTGCTCTTAACTCCTCCACACTTCACACTGATAGGAATTACCGTTAAAAAAAATAACAGAATAGGTCTCCTCTTAAAGAAGTGCATGCGGTCTCCCTTTTAAAGAATCTCTGCAAACAGCTGCTGAGTAGACCAACATCCATGTGATTGCACCCTCCTTTGTATGTATAATGAAGAGCAACTTTGACACATCTCTTGAAATGCCATTGGCTGCCACTCACTTCTTGACCAGTCCTGCATTTTTGTGGCTGGATATTTATGCTGGTAGGTTTATGCTGCTTGAGTTGGTGACATCTCATATTTCTCATTGCACTTTCCCCAGCTCATTATAGAGCTGGAAAAAGTGCAGAAAAGCGCAACTAAGGGCTCAATCCTAACTAGATAGGCGGCCACCTATCCAAAGAAAGGCAGGAGAGACATGGGGGGATTGTTCCCTCCGCGCCTCTCCTGCCTGGCTATTTTTCGCTAGACAGCCATTTTCGGCTGTCTAGTGGTGGTGGAGGGCGACCAGGAGAGGAAGCTGCTGTACAACACATTGGATGTGTCGTATGCGCAGCTCCTCTCTCCCTGCCCCAGAATGCCCCCCAGCCCTTTTCAGTCGCACCACGCTTCTCTCCTGAGTGCGGAGGATGGGGCTATTCCGCACTGCCTCCAAAGCTGCGCGGATGAGGGGGATAGTCAGATTTCCAGGAACCGACCTTGGAGTACGGGCTCCAAGGTCGGTTCCCAGAAATGAGCATATCCTATGGCCCTCTAGACAGTGTCTAGTGGCCATAGGATTGCTCCTGAAAATGATCAAAGGGCTGGAGTATCTCCTCTATGAGGAAAGGTTACAACAGCTGGGCTTGTTTAGCTTGGGAAAAAGAACGGTAAGGGGAGACAGGATAGAGGTGTACAAAATTATACATGATGTAGAGAATGTGGATAGGGAGACATTTTTCTCCCACTCGCAAATACTAGTACATGGGGTCATCCCATGAAGCTGATTGATGAGAGATTCAGGAGAGATAAAAGAAAGTACTTCTTCTCACAGCACATAGTTAAACGTTGGAATTTGCTACCTCAAGATGTAGTGATGACCACCAATTTGAATGGCTTTAAAAAGGAGTTAGACAGGTTCCTGGAGGAGAAGGCTATCAGTGGTTACTAGTCCTGATGGCTATGTGCTACCTCCAGTACCAGAGGCAGTAAGCTTATTTACACCAGTTTCTGGGGAACATGGGCAGGAGGGTGCTCTTGCACTTGTGACCTGCTTGTGGGTTCTGGTCAACAGCTGGTTGGCCACTGTGTGAACAGAATGCTAGACTAGATGGACCCTTGGTCTGATCCAGCATGGCTGCTCTTCTGTTCTTAATGCCCACCTGGGGTTATACTGAATCTGCAATTAAGTACTGTAAGTGTCACTGTGTTCAGCGGGGCTTATACCATATTACATATGTTTAGGATTGCAATCCAGTACTTACTAAATTGTGCTATGCAACATAAATACTCAGTGATGGACTGAGTAGTCTGTGTGTGCACTGTGTGTGCATATCCTTTGGCTAGTTTATGTGATCATCAGCAAATACACTACACTTTCTGTTCCACTAAGTGTCCATTAAACACACTGACCTGGTTTGTACAATATGACAACCCATGGTAGGTAGTCACCCTTGTTTGTTTCAGGGTGGCTTGTTGTGATGTCCAAACCTAGCATGCTTTCCTCAGCGTGGTTTGTTAACCACACACAAGCCACCCTGAGAACCCCTGGTTTGTTGTTGGGTTGTTCAGAGTGGCTTGTTTTCACGGTGGCTTTTCGTGATGTGCAAACCAGTTCATTGTGGAGTGTATCCACTTCACAACATCCTGCAGCAAGCAATGTATGACATTTTTTTCTCTGCCTGTTTCTTCATCAGAATCGCATTGGCTTATAGTGAACTATGAAAATGGCCATTGTTACCTCTTCTTATGTTCTTATGTTTTCCCCATTCTCTCTCTCCCCCCTCCACAGTTAAGAGACAAAGCCTGAGAGTTCAGATAAATGCAACTGGTGATGCAGTGTGCATGAGATATATTCCACCAAGTCAAAGCACCAAACTGGAAGGCTTCATCTTGGGGTATGGCAGCAGCTCCTTCTCTAACCAGTATATTTCTCTGCCGTCAGATGGAAAATCTTACATAACTGAAGTTGGTAAGGCAATTTGTAGAACTGTATTTTCAAGAGATGGTTGTGGGATTTGAAAACATGTTTACTTGTTTTCATGAAATTTCAACAGTGGCAGATATTTCTATACATTCTGAATGATTTATTGTGTTGTTTCTTTGCCTGTCTGCGTGTTTCCATTTACTAGTGTTTTCCAAAGTCATTTAATATCTAAACGAAAGAGGCTAATTTTACACTAATGCAATCAAAATGTTGAACAAGCTATCCAAACAGCTCTTTAATATATAAGGATAGCTTATATATTATCCAATTATTTGTTCATTTGTAAATAGAACTATCAGATGATGAGCCAGTGTGGTGTAGTGGCTAGGGTGTTGGACTGGGAGTTGGGAGATCTGGGTTCTAGTCCCCATGCAGCCATGGAAGCTCACTAGGTGACTATGGGCCAGTTACAGACTCTCAGCCCCACACACCTCACAGGGTTGTTGTTGTGAAGATAAAATGGAGAGGAGGATGATTATGGATCACTGCCTTGTTGTGGAGAAGGGGCTTGCGTAACTCAGTGAAGCCATAAGCTATGCTGTGCAGGGCCACCCAAGATGGACAGGTCATGGTGGAGAGTTTGGACAAAATGTGGTCCACTGGAGAAGGAAATGGCAACCCACTCCAGTATTCTTGCCAAGAAAACCCCATGGAACGTATCACAAGGCTAAAAGAGATGACGCTGGAAGATGAGCCCCTCAGGTCAGAAGGTGTCCAATATACTACTGGGGAAGAGCAGAGGGAATTTCCAAGTAGCACCAGAAAGAGTGAAGCGGCTGGGCCAAAGCCGAAAGGACACTCAGCTGTGGATGTGTCTGGTGGTGAAAAGAAAGTCCGATGCTGTAAAGAACAAAATTGTTTAGGAACCTGGAATGTGACCATCATATCTACTACTGTGGGCAAGAATCTTGTAGAAGAAATGGAGTAGCACTCATAGTCAACAAAGGGTGGGAAAAGCAGTACTGGGGTACAATCTCAAAAACGATAGAATGATCTCAGTACGAATCCAAGGCAAACCATTCAACATCACAGTAATTCAAGTCTTTGCCCCAACCACTGAGGCTGAAGAAGCTGAGGTTGATCAGTTCTATGAAGACCTACAACACCTTCTAGAACTAACACCAAAAAAAGATGTCCTCTTCATCATAGGGGATTGGAATGCTAAAGTAGGAAGTCAAGAACTCACCGGGATAACAGGCAAGCATGGCCTTGGTGTACAAAATGAAGCAGGACAAAGGCTAATAGAGTTTTGCCAAGAGAACACGCTGATCATAGCAAACGCTCTTTTCCAACAGCACAAGAGACGACTCTACACATGGACATCACCAGATGGTCAATATCGAAATCAGATTGATTATGGCCTTTGCAGCCAAAGATGGAGAAGCTCTATACAGTCAGTAAAAACAAGACCTGGAGCTGACTGTGGCTCAGATCATGAGCTTCTTATTGCAAAATTTCGGCTTAAATTGAAGAACGTAGAGAAAACCACTAAACCATTCAGGTATGACCTAAATCATATCCCGTATGAATATACAGTGGAGGTGAGGAATAGATTCAAGGGATTAGACCTGATAGACAGAGTGCCTGAGGAACTATGGACGGAGTTCTGTAACATTGTTCAGGAGGCAGCAACGCAATCCATCCCCAAGAAAAAGAAATGCAAGAAATCCAAGTGGCTGTCTGATGAGGCTTTACAAGTAGGTGAGGAAAGAAGGGAAGCGAAAAGCAAGGGAGAAAGGGGAAGATATATCCAACTGAATGCAGAGTTCCAGACAATAGCAAGGAGAGACAAGAAGGCCTTCTTAAATGAACAATGCAAAGAAATCGAGGAAAACAATAGAATGGGAAAGACTAGAGATCTCTTCAAGAAAATTGGAGGGAAGGTTTTGTGCAAAGAAGGGCATGATAAAGGACAAAAAAGGCAGGGACCTAACAGAAGCAGATGAGATTAAGAAGAGGTGGCAAGAATACCCAGAAGAACTATATAGGAAATATCTTAATGTCCCTAATAGCCATGATAGTGGAGTCACTGAACTTGAGTCGGACATCTTCGAGAGTGAAGTCAAGTCGGCCTTAGGAATAGGGATGTACGAAAGTTCCACCACGGATCTCGGGGAGGCCGAATGCCAGCGCATTCGGCCCCCTGAAATCGGTGGTGGAACGGCCCCCCCCCCGGGACGGGACTTACCTGGGCGGATCTTCCTGGCAGCGGTGGCTCCGGTGGCGGTTCGGTGGCGGCGGCCGCCGCCATTTCCAAGTTTAAAAAAAAACAAAAAAACGTGATAGGCTACGTAAAGATTTACATAGCCTATCATGGCTAAATTTTAAAAAACACTGTGATAGGCTACGTAAATGTTTACATAGCCTATATCTATCACGGCTGACTGCAGGGACGCAAATGGCGGCGGCGCTAGGTAGATGCTACGCTATTTGCGTTCCCCTTATTTTCACCGTAGTCTACATAAACGTTTACGTAGACTAAGACGTGCCAAAATAAGGAATGCAAATGGCGGTGCCCATGGGCGCCGCCATTTGCGTACGCGCGGTTTTTTGGTTTTTTTTAATCAGCCGTAATAGGCTACGTAAACATTTACATAGCCTATCACGGCTGACTGCAGGGTCACAAACGGTGGCGGCTACAGCTGCTGCCATTTGCGTCCCTGCTAGCCAGCGGCCGGATGTCCGGCCACTGGCGGAGCCGGCCGGTGGCTCTGCAGAATCCCTGCGGAGCGGAGCTGGCCGGCCAGGATTTGGGGGGGAGGGATGGAGCGCCTCCCCCCTGGCCAGATTTGGGGGGGGAGGGACGGAGCGCCTCCCCCCCAGCATCAGCATAATCCGCGAACAGGTAAGTGACTTTCGTACATCCCTACTTAGGAAGCATTACTAACAACAAAGCTAGCAGAGATGACAGTATTCCAGCTGAGCTATTTAAAATCCTAAAAGATGACGCTGTTAAAGTGCTGCATTCAATATGCCAACAAATTTGGAACACTCAACAGTGGCCACAAGACTGGAAAAGGTCAGTTTACATTCCAATTCCAAAGAAGGGCAACGCCAAAGAGTGTTCAAACTACCGTACAATTGTGCTCATTTTGCATGCCAGCAAGGTGATGCTCAAAATCCTACAAGCTAGGCTTCAGTGGTATGTGAACCAAGAACTACCAGAAGTACAAGCTGGGTTTCGAAGAGGCAGAGGAACTAGAGATCAAATCGCCAACATTCGCTGGATCATGGAGAAAGCAAGAGAATTCCAGAAAAACGTCTATTTCTGCTTCATTGACTACACTAAAGCCTTTGATTGTGTGGATCACAACAAACTGTGGCAAATTCTTAAAGAGATGGGAGTACCAGACCACCTTACCTGTCTCCTGAGAAACCTGTACGAGTATATTTTGCTGGGGTTACATTTTGGGAAGACAGTCCAAACCCCATATGTAAGGTAACACAAGATTATTGTGATTAGAGAATGGGAGGAAGGTTAGTGATGTCATAATGTGGAATAATCCAAGGGAGAACAAGGACATGTTTCAAGATAATATTTAGAAAAAGCAGAAAACAAATTCAGTGATATAAGACTACAAGAAGAAGACAGGATTGTAATGTACTGACTTAGTGAAGATACTGAAAGGGAAGTGGGCTGCATCAAGATACTTAGAAGTTACTAGAGTTTATTTTACTTAACACAACCCTTCCGAAAAAGCCAAGTCTGTTTCTGGCTAGCGTTCATTTGGATATGCTGGTTTGTATCCATGGAAACAGGTACAGATGAGAAACACTGACCACACCCTCTGTCAGCAAAACAGGGCTTAGATGGGAAAGGGGTTGTTTAATCATTGTCACGCTTGTGCATGGCTAATTGCAAAATATCACATTGGTTAGCATGTAAATTAGACACAACGACAGTAAACAGGCTAAGGGACAGCTGATTGCTCTAGTCAGCTCTTGCCTCTTGTATTCCTAAAAAGAAGTCATGGTGATGCTTGCCTAGATTTCTTTGTTTAAAAGCTTCACTTCCTTACTGGGCAGCTGTGCTGCAAAGGATCTCATTATGAGAACCCACTTACTTCTCTTTCCTTGTCTGTCTGGAGGCTTAAGCCCAGCAACCAGCACTGGAATGCACTTGTGGCACAAAACAGCTTTTACAGCAAAAAGTACACTTTTAACAGCCCTTCTCCAAACCATCCCCTGACCACCCTCAAGAGCAATTTTCATAATGCTTCAATAGAAAAACTGACCAGGTCATGTGAGGCTCCTATAGACCAGTTGTCCATCTGGCTGTGTCCCATGATACCCTAGTAGAGGGGTTGGCAACATAGCACCTGCAGGTAGGGATGTACGGATTGTGTAAGATCCGTTCCATCTGTGGTTTGCTGATTGTCAAGGTGTCTTTCATCCCATTGTCTACCAGTCAGTAGGATTGGATTTTTTCGTTTCCAAATTTGTGCAAATTTGCACTTGTGCACTTGCGCAAATTCATATGTGTGGAAATGCACAAATCCCCCCCTGCCGCCGCCGCCTATGGGGAAATGCGAATTTTGGGCTGTTATTTTAAAAATTGGGTATTTCTACAGTGAAATTTCAATGGCACTTACTCAGAGGTGAGTGTGGATAGGATTGCAGCCATACAGTGCTACTGTATGCATGTTTACTGGGAAATAAGTCCCATAGAGTTCAATGCAATTTACTCCAAGGTAAATGTGCATAGGAAAGCAGCCTAAAGGCATAATCCTATGCATGTTGAGACAGACAGAAACAAGTCCTACAATTGACAGCATTCCCCAGCCAGCATGGCTAGCTAAGGAATGCTGGAGGTTGCAGGACTTTTTTTCTGGCTAAACATGCATAAGGTTGTGCCCTAAATTTATCATGACACATGCTTTCAGGGACTGGAGTCTCTCTGTAGAGACTGTGATTAAAGTATTGATGCCATTGTGGTAGAATTACCATTTCAAAGCTATCCTACTGGAGCCATAGATAGGCCACAATCCAAATCAAAGTTAAGTGTACTCAAAGTTAAGTGATTTCAATGGATAATGATTTAAGAACACCTTACAATGTTGATTTGTGTTCTTAGTCTGTATAACATATTAAATTGGCTTTAATATGATATGTAGAATTGTCTTCTCTATTAGGGATTACAGCATGTAACTGACTCCTGGTTTTAAAACAATATTGGAGCAGAAGTACATCAGGAGTTCAGCAACATGCTCACATATCTTTAAAACTTGTGGTTAAACAAATCCATGCAACAATAATGAAGATTCAAAACAAGATTTTTTTAAACAAATACATTAAGGGCGCAATCCTATCTAGATAAGCAGGAGAAGCATGGGGGGATTGTTCCCTCCCTGCCTCTCCTGCCCAGCTTTTTCTGCTAGACAGCCATTTTCGGCTGTCTAGCCGCAGGGGTGCCAAGCGGGAGAGGAGGCTGCTGTACGACACATAGGATGCCCTCCCCATCCTGGAACGCCCCCAGCCCCACTCCTTTTCAGCTGCTCCATGCTCCTCTTC
The DNA here is from genome assembly GCF_057233095.1 of Heloderma suspectum. Classification (NCBI taxonomy): domain Eukaryota; kingdom Metazoa; phylum Chordata; class Lepidosauria; order Squamata; family Helodermatidae; genus Heloderma; species Heloderma suspectum. Next base: position 51,172,675 of record NC_139460.1, on the reverse strand, counting down.
TGAGTGTGGAGGACAGGGCTTCTCCACACTGTTTCCGAGGCAGCGCAGACGTGGCGAGAGGTCGGTTTTCTGGGAACCGATCTCAGAGTGCAGGCTCTGAGGGTGGTTCCCGGAAAACAGCATAGCCTATGGCCGTCTAGCCACTGTCTAGCGGCCATGGGATTGCTCCCTAATAGTTTGGAATTAAGTGCTATATACTCCCTAATCCATCTAGAAACAACAAAGCAGCAGCTGATGACTTTACAAAATGTTTTGGTATGCTTACATTTTAGAGGTTGTATGACCATGCTTCACTAAGATTCAAACCCCATACTAGTATAAATGGATGGACTGCATTTCTTGTAATTACGTTTTAAAACACTGTTATACATTAGACATTTTAAACAGCTAAGATGCAGTGCACAAAAATTATTCCATACATTACTGAGAAATTTACCTTGCACAGATTACAGAAGCAGCTGCTGAATGTGCTAAAGGCTATTGCTGAATAGTTCACGGCCAAACTGCTTGTTTTTCTGCATTTGAAGATAATAGACTTATTATGTTAATTATGCTGACTGTGTGGCATAACAAGTTAAAGAGATAAAGGAGTCACTTAATATGCCCATCAGGCTTTTTCTTTTAATAGAAAATTAAAATGCTTATGTCCTACAGGCCTACTGATTCTTTAAAATTCTTTCCTCATATATGTGAACATGTCTGCCTAAGGCAGATTGCTATAGGTGAGACTCTATGCTTGATGCTCCTTTAGATAAGTAAAACACATGAAAGTTTACTAATCCTACAATCAGCTGTTGGCACACATCAAATCAGCCACAAAGAAGTTACTGGCCTGAATAGCTGCCTGCAAGTCTGTATCTGACAAATGGAGGAGCAGCTGGTTCGCAGCTTTTAAATACCCTCTGGCTATTTGGGGCAACTTTAAATGTTTGTACTCCTGGGGTGGGCTTCTAAGGCTGCAATCCTGCACACATTTACTGAATAAACATGCTTAGCATCCTGCTGCACATCTCTTCACCATGTTTCATATCAAACCTATCAGGTATACAGTTTTTCTGTCTTTCAATTTCGGTTCGTAACTCAATATATTTGGCTACCAATTAAATGCTGTCCTAACCAGACTCATAACAGCAAGCTAAACTCTTGGCAGAAGGATCCACAAAATACTAAAACAAGAAAAGAGACCAAAACAATCATTTTAAAAAAAAGGGAGGGGGGAGAAAACAGCCAAAGTTCATAAAGAACTCACGATCTATATAAAGAAACCAGAATACTTCGCACAGTTGCAACTTTTAAGTTCAGTAGGGTCTCCTCTAATAGAAATAGTTCTACCTTGGGGAGTGAAAAATGATATAATGAAGAAAACTGAAAGGATTTGTCATTGCAGAAATAATAGAAAGTATTGTCATCATAACAGGAGGAAGTCAGCGGAGCATAAAGCAAATTTTCCAAAGTCTCCTGCTGTGTTTACATTTTGGACAGCAGCACGACTGAAACTGATGCCAAAAGGAAAGAGCTGTGCTGACCTTTCAAATATGATTCAGTCAGACAGAACATGTCCCAACTGTAATGAAAAAATGACATTACTTGAAAAAACAGGTGACAGCTTCCAATTCTTAAGTCATTTTTTTAAAGGCCTCATGTAGTGCTAATAGCAAAATGTGTGGTGATGGTGTGTTTGTCACACTTCATGACAGCAACATAGGATCTGTAAACTTCCAAAAACCACATGGGTGAGGATCCAGAAGATATTAAACAAATCACCTGTCTCCCTGTAGTATAAAATCTATATATGTAATGTCAGAGTTACTGAATAACTAAATGCTTGTATTTCTTATAGGCAATAAAGAGCTATTAAGGGCACAATACTATGTGTGTTTAGACAGAAAAAATGCCTACAATTCCCAGCATGCCTCATGCTGGGAGTTGTAAGCTTTTTTTCTGTCTAAACATGCATAAGATTACGCCTTAAGTACAGGTGGGGGAAACACATCTCTGATGCTGAAAAATGACACTTTGAGGAGTTTGAAGCTTCACAACTGATTGCTCATTCATAACTACCAAATAAACTCAATAAAATGAATTAACAGGGCAATTCTATACCTGCCTACTTAGAAATGAATCCCACTGAACTGAATGGAGCTGATTCCCAGGCAAGTGGGTATAGGACTGCAGCCTGAGAGTGAAATTGTGGCATGAGTCCATCCATTCATTCTGAGCTCATTTATAGGTTGCTATCTTCCATTCAGAATTCAAATATGGTCAGTATTTAACAGTAAAAATGATAACTTTCTTCAAAGTCAGTATTTGAATTTTTGAACTTTATACACAAGGCAGGTTAAATATAGTCATTGACAAATTATTACTTATTTAAATTGGCTCAGAGCATCAGATGTTCAGCCAAATGCATTAGATCTATGGCAGGTAATGCAAATATATCAAGTGATGGGAGATGTGTATTCTCTGTACAGTTTCCTTGACATTATTAATAAGAATCAAAAGGAGTTCACCATTACTTCGTTGAATACACTTATTTCTTCATAAAATGAAGCATTCCTACATTCTATTGTTAATTAAATGAGAATTGTGGTTTTAAGCAGTGCAATTGACAGCTGAAGTGAATGCTGATCTTATGGCACAAGCACCGAAAGCAGGAACTTCATATCTCCTCCTATCTCCCTGGTAACATCAGGCAATACAAAATACGATGTTAGCATGTTGTGTGTTTCCCTCATAACTGCTAGTCAATGAAGTGGCGTATGGAAGACTGTAATGTGCTGACATCATTTCACATGTGTTGTATCGCTAGACATTATGGGGGAGGAAAAAGGAGGAGACACAAGGTTTATGCTTTTAGCAGCAGCCATATATGTTCCAGCCTTCAAGGGAATGAGGATCTCTTCCCTGGCAGCTCCTACTTAACAGTGCCTTGCCTTTTGTCCTGTCTTGCCTCATGGGGTACACACTTTTTCACTGAAGTGGTAAATCTCTGTTTGGACTATACCACTTCAGACTGAAAGTGAGGGCTTATTTACAAAAAAATCCTGTCACACAGGAAACTAGCATATTAAGAAAAAGGCTAGGCTGGATCCCGTGTTTCTGAGCTCTGGTTTTTCTACATGGAAGGATTGTGTCTGTATGAAGGAACATTCTCTCTTATGAGCCCCCACTTGCACCCAGAAGTGGCATTGCCCAGACATAGGTTTTGTACCTCAATAAAAATTAAGCCATACCCAGGGGTGGGCAGCTTGTGGCCCTCCAAGTGTTTTGGTCTACAACTCCCATCACCCCTAGCCAGCATAGCCAATAGTGAGGAATGTTGGGAGTTGTAGGCTAAAATATCTGGAGGGCAATAAGTTTCCTGCCCCCGCCATCCACCAGCACACGCTAAACCTAAAAATGTGTATGGCAAGGAAAATTTCCCAAATGGCAAAACAGAGAGAATTATTTGCTTCTCTGTAACAATGTAATCTGCAGTAGTGTCACCTTCATGCTGTCTAAGAACAGTATCCAATTATGTCATTCCACTAATGTAAATTATGTTGCACTAGTCAACCAGACCTCTAGTGCAACACCAACAGCATTAGCTTGCACAACTGGGTTTCCACTAGCACTGTTGGCATTATGCTAGAGGTCCCTTTCAGTAGCATAATTTGTGTTTGTGGAATGACATCGTTGCATACAGCACTAAGAAACTACAATATCAGTCCAATGACAAGTCAATTCAGCCACGTTCATTGGGCTCTAACACTTTAGAAATATAGAAAATAATAACCTCTGTCATTTCACTTACAGTCAGGGCCAGAAATATTGGAACAAGGATAACAGTTTTGGTAGTTGGCCTCGGTACACCACCACATTGAAGTTGAAAGGAAATACACCCAGATGGGAGCGAAGTCAGAACTTCCAGCTGTAATTCAAGGGGTTTGACAAAAGTGGGGCACTAACCAATCAGGAAGGACAGCCAGTGGCATACATCGTTGGTGGGTGGCCCATAAAGTAATGGAATGAATGGCTGACAAGCAGCTGCATGGCCAGGTGTGGCCTGTTTCCTGGGTGCCCCATGACCAATCAAGCAGATAAAAGGCCTCGAGGTGGTTCTGAGTGTCACATTTGCATTTGGTAGCTGTTCAATGGAACTCCCAACATGAGGTCCAAAGAGGTGTCCATGTGAGAGAAGGAGGCCACCATTAGGCTGAGGAAACAAAATAAACCCATCAGAGAGATAGCAAAAACAGTGGAAGTGGCCAATACAACAGTTTGGAACATCCTGAAAAAGATAGGAGTGCATGAAAGCCACTTACCTGGTCTCGCAGCTTTTCGCAGTGGGGGGGGAGGCGCTTCGCTGCTCTCCCCCCAAAGTTCAGGCCGGGGGGGAGGCTTCCCGCCTCGCCCGGCTGAAATTCAGGCCGGGGAGGAGGCGCCTCGCCCGGCCGTGAAATAAAAAGTTAAAAAAAAACCAAAAATGCCCCCGTGATAGGCTACATGACGATTAACGTAGCCTATCACGGCTAGATCTGCAAAGTCAGCCATGATAGGCTATGTTAATCGTCACGTAGCCTATCACGGGTGACTTAAAAAAAAAAAAAGCGCGTACGCAAATGGCGGCCCCCATAGGGAGCCGCCATTCGCGTTCCTTATTTGGTCGCTGTAGTCTACGTAAAGATTTACGTAGACTACGGCGAAAATAAGGGCAACGCAAATAGCGTTGCCCTTATTTTCGCCGTAGTCTACGTAAATCTTTACGTAGACTACAGCGACCAAATAAGGAATGCGAATGGCGGCTCCCTATGGGGGCCGCCATTATCCGTACGCGCTTTTTTTTTTTTTTAAGTCACCCGTGATAGGCTACGTGACGATTAACGTAGCCTATCACGGCTGACTTTGCAGATCTAGCCGTGATAGGCTACGTTAATCGTCACGTAGCCTATCACGGGGGCGTGTTTTTTTTTTCTTTTATTGGAATGGCGGGGGCGGCAGCCGGTCGAAAGACCGGCTGCCGCTCCCGCCCCGGACGAACACCCGCCAAACCGCCAGCCGGACCCGCCGCTGGGAGGGACATTTGGCAAAGGTAAGTCCTGTCCCGGGGAGGGGTGCGGAGAATTTCTCCCTGAAACTTGTTCTGGGGGCCGAACACGTTGGCGCTCGGCCCCCCGAAGTTTCGGGGAGAAATTCTCCGCCATCCCTAATTGACTGCAGAATTCTGCTCATGGTGAAGAGGAACACTTTCACAACATTTAGCCAGGTCAAGAATGCTCTTAAGGGGGTAGGCATGTCATTGTCAACATCTACGGTCAAGAGACGGCTTTATGAATGTAAATACAGAGGCTTCACAACAAGGTGCAAACCACTGGTAATGCTCAAGAACAGACAGGCCAGATTAGTCTTTGCCAGCAAACACTTAAAAATCCTGCCCATTTCTGAAATAAGATTTGTTGGACTGATGAAATCAAGATTAACTTGTACCAGAATGATGAGAAAAGTATGGAGAAGGAAAGGAACAGCTCATGATCCAAAGTATACCACATCATCTGTCAAATATGGTAGAGGCTAGGGATGTATGAAAGTCACTTACCTTTTCGCGGATATGATTCATGGTGGGGGGGAGGTGCTCCATCCCTCACCCCAGAATCCTCGATGCGGGGGAGGTGATCCGGTCCTCCACCCCGGAATCCTGCCTGGCCGGCTCCGCTCCGTGGCGGCTCTGCGGAACAGCCGGCCAGGGCTGTCCGCAGCCGGAGCTCTGGCCACGGATGGGCTGCTGCGGACGCAAATGGCAGCCGCCATAGCGGCCGCCATTTGCATCCAGGCAGGCTGCCGTGATAGACTACATAAATACTTACGTAGCCTATCACGGCAGGCAAAAAAAAAAACGGCGGCTGCCATTTGCGTTCCCTATTTTTTGCCATTTTATCCTACGTTAATATTTACGTAGGCTAAAACAGCGAAAAAAAGGGAACGCAAATGGCGGCCACCATAGCTGCCGCCATCTGCTTACGCTGTGGGGTTTTTTGCTTGTCGTGATAGGCTACGTAAATACTTACGTAGCCTATCACGGCAAATAGCAAATGCAAATGGCTGCGGCAGCCGGTCGAAAGACCAGCCGCTGGAGCCACTGCCGCCAGAACATCCGCCCCAAGTAAGCTTCGTCCCAGGGGGGAATCCGCGGGGGGGCGGGGAGGCTGTTCCATCACGGGTTTCGGGGGGCTGAATGCCAGTGCATTCGGCCTCACTGAAATCCGTGGCGGAATTCTCCGCCATCCCTAGTGGAGGCAGTGTTATGGCATGGGCATGTATAGCTGCCAATGGAACCAGGTCACTGGTGTTTATTGATGACCTGACTGCTGATAAAAGCAGCAGGACGAATTCTGAAGTGTATAGGCCTATACTTTCTGCTGAGATTCAGCCGAATGCTGCCAAACTGATAGGATGCCGCTTCATATAGCAGATGGATAATGACCCAAAACATACAGCAAAAGCTACCCAAGAGTTTCTCAAGGCAAACAAGTGGGATGTTCTTCAATGGCCAAGTCAGTCACCTGATCTCAACCCAATAGAGCATGCTTTTCACTTACTGAAGACAAGACTGAAGGCAGAAAGACCCACAAACAAGCAGCAGCTGAAGGCAGCTGCAGTAAAGGCCTGGCAAAGCATCTTGAGGGAGGAAACTCAGCATTTGGTCATGTCCATGGGTTCCAGACTTCAGGCAGTCATTGACTGCAGAGGATTTTCATCCAGGTATTAAAGGTGATCCTTAAGTTTGAAATGATGTTGGTTTGTTTTGATGGGTGTGTGTGTATGCCACTGGCTGTCCTTCCTGAATGGTTAGTGCCCCACTGTTGTCAAACCCCTTGAAATACAGCTGAAAGTGCTGACTTCGCTCCCATCTGGGTGTGTTTCCTTTCAACTTCAGTGTGGTGGTGTACAGAAGCCAACTGCCAAAACAGTTATCCTTGTTCCAATATTTCTGGCCTGACTGTATGTAAACATTCAATATACCAAGTGGCCTAAGGCTTTAAAGGCATAAGGCCTTAGACCCTTATGAGGGTCTAAGGATGCAATCCTATGCATACTTACTTGGGAGTAAGCCTCATTGAACTCAGTAGGGCTTATTTCTAAGTAGGCATGTTAATGGCCAGAGGTGTATCCAGAAAATTATCTTGGTGGAGACGTGGAGTCCAAGAAATTCTGCTGGGGCAGGTTAGTTTTGGTACATGACAGCAATGCACAAGCATAGCATGTGCTGCTACAACACACCCGTGTATTTTCCTTGTGTACATGCTTTGTTGTGTTCCATGATGTTTCGAAGCCTGCCCTGCAGTGAGTTGTAGAAAATTGTCAGAATTGGGGATTCAACAGTGCTACTGAAGGAGAATGTTATATTCAAATTTCACAGAAGAGATCTCATGAACAGAACTGTATTTGAAGTGAGGGTACCCAACACATCACCTAGATATGATAAATTAAATAAATGTAGGCATATAGAAAATAGTTCCCAACACATTCCCCTCATTTTGCGGCGTCTGACCTCTGCTTCTGTTCTTCCCATGCACACAGTGCTATAATGTGAGATTTGGTTGAGAAATGGATGGGAACTCCTTTTCTGCTCTCTAGAGCAGCCTTTCAGTCATTAAAACCATTAACAGAGAAAGGTGGTTTCCAGACTTCCCCCTGTGAATATATTCTACAATGATAGCAGAAAATGTGGTCACTGGAAAATGATTATACCAACCAGGGCCACCCATTGTACCAGTTACTATTAAAGCATCACTCTTTATCTCCAGTTTAGGATTTTGGATAGCTGGGGAGATGTGGTTGTGTAGGCTGTGTGCTACCTATGTCTTCAGGGTACTTTGGAACATTTTTCTTATATATTTGGTCTGGGGAATGACCATTCACCATCCCACTTCTGCCCTTGGATTGTGCAACAGAGCAAGAAGGTACTTGCTGAGAACCAAGCTTTATTAAAAACCTGTCCATGATAGAAAACCCAAATGGGAGACAGGAATTTAAAAACATTATTCTAATGATGAAAAGCTGCCTGGACAGACTAGTGCCTGAAAACTGTGTGACTGTAATGTACCCCAAACTGAGAGAGCAGCAGAGCTATCCAGAACCTGGTAGAAGAAAAACCAACTGGGAAAATAGAAAAGTTAAAATATGTTATTAAAGCAATGAAAAGCTGCCTGGGCAGACTAGTAAGTACATAAGAAGAGCCATGTTGGATCAGACCAAGGGTCCATCTACTCCAGCATTCTGTTCCCACAGTGGCCAAACAGCTGCCCAAGGGAAACCCACAAGAAGGACATGAGTGCAACAGCACCCTCACACTCTTGTTCCCCAGCAACCAGTGTACATAGGCATACTGCCTCTGATACTGGAGGTAGCATATAGCCATCAGGACTAGTAGCCATGGACAGCCTTCTCCTCTACGAATTTGTCTAACTCCCAAGGCCTCTGTGACTATAATGTCTGTAGAAGAAAACCCAAGTAGGAATCAGAAATGTTAAAATATTCAAGTAATGAAATTGAAATGCAGTGTGAAATTAAACATCGGCATGATTAAACTTGCCCTGCCCCTGCCCCGAGGGTTCTGGATACTGCACAGCCCTGCCACTCTGGCTCCAACCCTCCCCCAAGCTGCAATTTGACCATTTGAATCAGTTACAGTGGAGGTACAAGATGACAAGGGCCAACAGAAGTGCAGTGCAGCAGCCCAGCCAGTCGCATGTCCAAGTCTGTTGTCCCTCATTGTCACGCCACACAGCCTGTGAGTGCAGCAACTCAGGCAGTTGTATTGGAGCCTGTCAGAGAGCAGCAGCACTGCGGAGTCCAGTGTTGCCCATGCCACCTCCTGATGGGGCCAGAGGGCAGTCCTCTATCTGAAGGCTACCTGAGGACTGTCCTCTATTTTGAAGGCGTCCTCTGTTTGAAGGGCTGCCCAGTCCAAGTCTGGTCTAAAGATAAAGAACCATCAGAAGGAAGAGCTGGGCCTTGAAACTGCCCATCAACTGCACCTGGTCAGCAGAGTGAGCATGGTCGTCTGGTCACAGTCTTTCACATTCTGGTGATATGTACTATATTTCTATTTAAAATATAATAATGTTTAAATTTGCATCTATATAAGCATATGGACATTTTATGCAAATTGCTGTCCTTTTTTATCCTCTGTTTGGGTGATGCATTTCCTCTTTTTTGACCATTCATAAGAAACCGCCCTAGTAGAGACTCTGTTTCTGGGACAAGCCCTGATGACCCCTGGCTATGTAAGTTCCTGTTAATGACTCACCTGCTTCTTCAGTACTGCTCATCGCATCTCAAAAATGAGACTGTAAGTGTGCAGGAATCTCATAGAAGAGAATGTAACAAATTTGAGGACATGGCGAAATAGTCATATGCCGTTCCCTGCCAAGTCTCAATGTTGCTTGAATACAGTGACTTTCCACATAGTATACTGATGGGAAAAATTGTGATTAATGTCCGCTTTGGACAAAACTCAAGCAGAAATTGTGTTTCTTCCAAAGTTGTTCTGTGAAACCAAACACTGCAAATTAGGAGGCTTTGCTCTACAAAAGTCGACAAAATGCTGTGTTTGATGAACTTACTGATACCATTCTGACAATCCCATACTGATCTGATCTGACCTGTGCACAGTTTGAACTATGTCTGTGATTCCCTGGTGTTAATGGCTTGCTACGTAGATAAAGTCCTTGTGTTTTTTATGTACCAAAACACACACAAAGAAGTGAGGGAAAGAAGTGAATGATTCACAGTGAATGTGCAGCAGTGAACTATATGCATGTTCCTGTGTGCAAGAATCTCTATATGTCCATCTCCTACAAGCGACTTATGTAGGTACGACTAACATAGAGGCGATCACTTGTTAGACTGACCAGGGGAAGAACAAGAAGGTTCCCTGGGAAACCCTTTCTCCCCCTAATATTATTATTGTTACTTTTATTTATTTATTTATTTATTTATTTGATTTATTAGTCACCCTATGACAAATAGTTCTCAGGGCAACTTAAATAAAGACATATAAAAATAAAGCAAATAAAAACACATTAAATCCACACACATAAGGTCAACATTGAAAGCTGCTCAAGAAATCCATTTATAAACCAGCAGAGGCCAAAACCCCCTTCATGGATCACTGCCTTGTTGTGGCGAAGGGGCTTGCGTAACTCAGTGAAGCCATAAGCTATGCCGTGCAGGGCCACCCAAGACGGACAGGTCATGGCAGAGAGTTCTGACAAAATGTGGTCCACTGGAGAAGGAAATGGCAACCCACTCCAGTATTCTTGCCAAGAAAACCCCATGGAACGTATCACAAGGCTAAAAGATATGACGCCGGAAGATGAGCCCCTCAGGTCAGAAGGTGTCCAATATGCTACTGGGGAAGAGCAGAGGGTATTTCCAAGTAGCGCCAGAAAGAGTGAAGCGGCTGGGCCAAAGCCGAAAGGACACTCAGCTGTGGATGTGTCTGGTGGTGAAAAGAAAATCTGATGCTGTAAAGAACAATATTGTTTAGGAACCTGGAATGTCAGATCAATGAATCAAGGTAAGCTGGAGATGGTCAAACATGAGATGGCAAGATTGAACATCTACATCTTGGGAATCAGCGAACTAAAATGGACAGGCATGGGCGAATTTAATTCAGGTGACCATCATATCTACTATTGTGGGCAAGAATCCCTGAGAAGAAATGGAGTAGCACTCATAGTCAACAAAAGGGTGGGAAAAGCAGTACTGGGGTACAATCTTAAAAAGGATAGAATGATCTCAGTACGAATCCAAGGCAAACCATTCAACATCACAGTAATTCAAGTCTATGCCCCAACCACTGAGGCCTAAGAAGCTGAGGTTGATCGGTTCTATGAAGATCTACAACACCTTCTAGAACTAACACCAAAAAAAGATGTCCTCTTCATCATAGGGGATTGGAATGCTAAAGTAGGAAGTCAAGAAATCACCGGGATAACAGGCAGGCATGGCCTTGGTGTACAAAATGAAGCAGGACAAAAGCTAATAGAGTTTTGCCAAGAGAACATGCTGATCATAGCAAACACTCTTTTCCAACAGCACAAGAGGCGACTCTACACATGGACGTCACCAGATGGTCAATATCGAAATCAGATTGATTATGTCCTTTGCAGCCAAAGATGGAGAAGCTCCATACAGTCAGTCAAAACAAGACCTGGAGCTGACTGTGGCTCAGATCATGAGCTGCTTCTTGCAAAATTTCGGCTTAAATTGAAGAACGTCGGGAAAACTACTAAACCGTTCAGGTATGACCTAAATCATATCCCTGATGAATATACAGTGGAGGTGAGGAATAGATTTCAGGGATTAGACCTGATAGACAGAGTGCCTGAGGAACTCTGGACGGAGGTCCGTAACATTGTTCAGGAGGCAGCAACGAAATCAGTCCCAAAGAAAAAGAAATGCAAGAAAGCCAAGTGGCTGTCTGATGAGGCTTTACAAGTAGCTCACGAAAGAAGGGAAGCGAAAAGCAAGGGAGAAAGGGGAAGATATACCCAACTGAATGCAGAGTTCCAGAGAATAGCAAGGAGAGACAAGAAGGCCTTCTTAAATGAACAATGCAAAGAAATCGAGGAAAACAACAGAATGGGAAAGACTAGAGATCTCTTCAAGAAAATTGGAGATCTCAAGGGAACGTTTTGTGCAAAGACGGGCATGATAAAGGACAAAGAAGGCAGGGACCTAACAGAAGCAGATGAGATTAAGAAGAGGTGGAAAGAATACACAGAAGAACTATACAGGAAAGATCTGAATGTCCCTGATAGCCATGATAGTGCGGTCACTGAACTTGAGCCGGACATCCTAGAGAGTGAAGTCAAGTGGGCCTTAGGAAGCATTAGTAACAACAAAGCTAGCGGAGATGACAGTCTCCCAGCTGAGCTATTTAAAATCCTAAAAGATGATGCTGTTAAAGTGCTGCACTCAATATGCCAACAAATATGGAACACTCAACAGTGGCGACAAGACTGGAAAAGGTCAGTTTACATTCCAATTCCAAAGAAGGGCAACGCCAAAGTGTGTTCAAACTACCGCACAATTGCGCTCATTTCACATGCCAGCAAGGTGATGCTCAAAATCCTACAAGCTAGGCTTCAGCAGTATGCGAACCAAGAACTACCGGAAGTACAAGCTGGGTTTCGAAGAGGCAGAGGAACTAGAGATCAAATCGCCAACATTCGCTGCATCATGGAGAAAGCAAGAGAATTCCAGAAAAACGTCTATTTCTGCTTCATTGACTACGCTAAAGCCTTTGATTGTGTGGATCACAACAAACTGTGGCAAATTCTTAAAGTGATGGGAGTACCAGACCACCTTACCTGTCTCCTGAGAAACCTGTACGAGGGTCAAGAAGCAACAGTAAGAACCAGACATGGAACAACCGATTGGTTCAAAATTGGGAAAGGTGTACGACAAGGCTGCATATTGTCACCCTGCTTATTTAACTTATATGCAGAGTACATCATGAGAAATGCCGGGTTGGATGAATCAGAGATCGGAATTAAGATTGCCGGGAGAATTATCAACAACCTCCGATATGCAGACGATACCACCCTAATGGCAGAAAGCGAAGAGGATCTAAAGAGCCTCTTGTTGAGGGTGAAAGAGGAGAGTGCAAAAGCTGGTTTGAAACTCAACATTAAAAAAACTAAGATCATGGCATCTGGCCCTATCACTTCCTGGCATATAGAAGGGGAAGAAATGGAAGCAGTGACAGATTTTACTTTCTTGGGCTCCAAGATCACCGCAGGCGGTGACTGTAGGCATGAAATTAAAAGACGCTTGCTCCTTGGGAGGAAAGCTATGGCCAACCTAGACAGCATAGTAAGAAGCAGAGACATCACCTTGCCGACAAAGGTCCGTCTAATCAAAGCTATGGTTTTCCCAGTAGTAATGTATGGCTGTGAGAGCTGGACTATAAGGAAGGCTGAGCGCCGAAGAATTGATGCTTTCGAACTGTGGTGCTGGAGAAGACTCTTACGAGTCCCCTGGACTGCAAGGAGGTCAAATCAGTCCATCCTAAAGGAAATCAACCCTGACTGCTCATTGGAAGGACAGATAATGAAGCTGAAGCTCCAATATTTTGGCCACCTAATGCGAAGAGAAAACTCCCTGGAAAAGACCCTGATGCTAGGAAAGACTGAAGCCAAAAGGAGAAGGGGACGGCAGAGGATGAGATGGCTAGATAGCATCACGGATGCAATGAATATGAACTTGAGCACGCTCCGGGAGAGAGCGCAGGACAGGAAGGCCTAGCGTGCTATGGTCCATGGGGTCACGAAGAGTCGGACACGACTGAATGACTGAACAACAACAACAACAGAGGCCAAAACATAACAGGCAGCAAAACTAAAAAGATCCAGAAAGCTACACAGAGATAAGGCCACTTTAAGGGCAGGAAAAAGTATACAATATAGAAGTCATTAAAGAGTGGAGGAGGAGGAGGAGGAGGAGGAGGAGGAGGAAGAGGAAGAAGAAGAAGAAACTTTAGCACTGATTATTACTGGCGGAGGGAGGAGAGTGCCAATAGATGCTCTCAGCCTCTGGGAAGCGGGGTTGTCTGAACATTAGAAGCTGGTGGCTACGATGTCAGTGGGGTGGTGAATCAGCTCTGGGTTTCAGTCTGAACCAGTAAAAACTCTAAAGGAGCTATCCAGCACCTTGGATAGCTCCTTTAGAGTTCTGACTGGCTGTGACTGAAATCTGGAGCAGATTCACCCTCTCACTGACATTGGAACCATCAGCTCCCACTTCATCTGAATCTAGTGTAATCTTCCCCTCCCTAACAACAGATTAGTGGTGTGATAGCTGTGAAAGACAGGAGAACTGTGGCTTAGGTCTGCACCTCCTAGAGTCACAGCAGGGTGATCTGAGCTAAGGCACTGTCCCATGTACCATGATTTTTTGTGGGTACCTGTTTGTAACCCATACTATTTGGTTCTAAACTATTAACCAGTGTTTAAACCTATGCTCCCTCCATACAGCTTTGAAATTCAGCAGTCAAATTCATGTATTTCTTTGTATTCAATAACAGCTTATTAAAAGGTTCACCATTTGGGAGCTCTGACTACCCCAAGTAATTTTTAATTTGCACAGCTATTATGGGCTTAATAATGGAATCAGGTATTCAGACTATTTCATCATGTTATTGCCCAGCACAAATGTGAATGAGCATAGAGTGTAAAGTGGGTCCCAAATTCTCTAAATATTTGAAAAGGATGGGAATATTGAGATTCTTGACCCTTATCAATGAAAATCATATTTAAAAAAAACCAACCAAAAAAGTATCTCCTCCTTTCTGCAACAAAACCTTTTTCTTGCAAAAGCATTGTTTTAATCAGTTTATTACGATCAACACTTGGATGAAGCTAGCTGGTTTTCACTAGGAACGTTTCCATGAACTTGTGGCCTCTTACCACATAAGCATGTGTTCTTCCAAATCATATCAAATGTTCTAAGAATTTGTTAGCTTGTGAGTAAAAATATCAGCCTGTTTGGCTTTGGTTTACTTCATTTCATTGTTTCCAACTATGAACAAGATTTCTGAAGAACATGCAAGCTGGTTCTCAGTCAGTAATCCCAGCCAGCAATTTCTTCTGATCAAAACATTTGTAGTCAAGCTTATAACAGCATCCGCTGTTTATGCAAATTACTACTATTGTAACCAAGCCTCCTCATGTCTACCCAAAAGTGAGCATGAACAGCATGTCTACTCACAAATAAGCAAGGCACGCATCTGCATGTCTACTCAGAAATAAGCAGGACAAGCCTCTTCAGGACAAGCCCCAGAAGAACATAATAACCTAAGAAGAGCCATGCTGGATCAGACCAAAGCCCAACATTCTGCTCACACAGTGGCCAACCAGCTGCCCATGGGAACCCCACAAGCAGGACATGAGTGCACCAGCCCCCTCCCACCCATGTTCCCCAGCAACTGGTGTGCATAGACATACTGCCTCTGATACTGGAGGCTGCATAGAGCCATCAGGACTAGCAGCCATCGATAGCCTCATCCTCCAGGAATTTGTCCAGTCCCCTTTTAAAGCCATCCAAACTGGTGGCCATCGCTGCATCTTGTGGAAGTGAATTCTGTAGTTCTGTGTGCATAGCTGAACGATGTATCTTTTAGCTTATGTGTATCTTTTAGCTTATGTTGGCCAACCTTTTCATCCCATCCTACAGCGTGGGCTTAATGAATCTCTGGCCTTGCCCTTTGGTAATGACCAAACTGCCCCCACAGGTGGGGAAAGGGGGTCAGAATGGGATTATTTACAAATATGCAGGATGAGTAGGTAGCAAGTAAGCAAACACAAGCAGGCAGTGCTTATTTCACAGCAACATAAGTCTAAACCAGGGGGAGCACTTTTCTTGCAACAATGCCATCCAAGGTAAAATTTAAGACTGTTAGGTGAGCCTATTCACATCTTCCATTTCCTCAGACCAAAGTCCAGAAAGACCCTTTCAGGCTTCAGCCAGGAGCATGTGTGTGTGGCAGGTCTAAACTTCCAAGGAAGCTTTCCAGACAAAAGGTGCATTAAAGGCCCATAATGAACAGGCCACCCCAAGCCTCTTTTCCATAATAGCCAAAGATCCCTGTAAAACTCTACCAAATGTCAAATAGCAGGATACCAGTGTAACAATTCTGTTTTTGAACTGATAATGAAATTAGAAAATTAAAGCTAATGGAGAAGATGGATCAGTTCCCACACTATAATGCTACCCATACGAGATGTAGGTTTCAGAAGGTGTCTGTGAATCAGTTGTCTGTTTACGATTCTGAGATATTCATAACCATAAAGTCTTAATTTATTTATGTTTATATCCCGCTTTTCCTCCAAGGAGCCCAAGGTGGCTTATATGATCCTCCTCCTCTCCATTTTGTCTTCACAACAACCCTGTGAGATAGGTTAGGCTGAGAGTTAGTGCCTGGCCCAGAGTTACCCAGTGAGCTTCAGGGCAGAGTGGAGACTGGAACCTGAGTATTCCCAGTTGCAGTCCAACACTCTAAGCACTACATCACACTGGCTCTCTGTTAACTTAAGTCTGTAAAGAGAACTTCAGGTTTCAATGAAATATTGGAATAGGATTGCCAGAAATCAGGGCTGTCGAGGAGGCTGCTTTTCATGAGTAGAAATGCCTTTCCTCTGGCACAAGGCACCTTGAATTAAAAAAACCCCAATATGTTGGTATGGTCTTGGTATATTTTGAAAATCCAAAGTAGCCATACCATAGACAGTAATAAGATGTGGTATACACTCTTGATTGTAATGTATTTTTTTACACATCATGTTTTACAAATAGGTCATCCTAATATTTTCCAGATGCAGAGCCAAGATACTTGATTGCAGTGAGGCCAGCACGTGTTCCAAATTACAAGAAACCCTGCTCAGGTAATGTAACAATACTAAACATTTTTCCATAAACTGTCAGGAGGCACAAACATTTTTCATTTGAGATGACAGAGCCTGCATTTGGGCAGTGACTAAACAAATTATAATAACAATTCAACTAATTGTTGTGTATGTCATAATCTCCCTTGAACATTAAGGTAGATCCATTAAACTTTAAGATACAACACATATTTTAAGGTTCAATAACTTGCCAGATCTATTTACCCAGTTTAAGGGGAGGGGGTGGACAGGAAAGTATTATGCCCTTTAAAGGAAAAGATAATAGCTAGTCAACTGCTGTGATACCTGGCAACAATCACAAACTTTCTGACTGCTCAGAAAATGAAGCTCCAAACAGTGTTTTGTGTCTTCTTATGAAGGAACTCTTTATTTTCAGATTATAAACCAAAGTTTTACAAACTGAAAATAAGCAGGAACTTACTCTTTATTTTGTAAATTACCTGTGGAATGAACCAATCCACTGTGGTGGCTGCAGTGCCCACTTACAGAAGATTCCCACGGAGCTAAATGAAGCCTTGTTTCCCTCCACCGCCACCCTTCCAGTTTATGGCTTACATGCTGGCAGTGCAAGTGGCTTTAAGAGGAATTGGAGGTCTGTGCAAGTTGATCAGAGCATTAGCAACATGATGAGAGGAAGGGCAGCATTAGCATATGGGGCATCTGTAGCTTTGCAATGTCAGATTGTGCCCCTGAAATTTTAGGTGCTGTAGAAATACATACATGTGTTATAGAAGGCCTATGAAGCCCTATGAAGAGAGATTGAAAGAACTGGGCATGTTTAGCCTTGAGAAGAGAAGACTGAGGGGAGATATGATAGCGCTCTTCAAGTACTTGAAAGGTTGTCACAGAGAAGAAGGCCAGAAGGTGATCTCTTCTCGATCATCCCAGAGTGCAGGACGCGGAATAATGGGCTCAAGTTACAGGAAGCCAGATTCCGGCTGAACACCAGGAAAAACTTCCTGACTGTTAGAGCAATACGACAATGGAACCAATTACCTGGGGAGGTGGTGGGCTCTCCCACACTGGAGGCATTCAAGATGAGGCTGGACAGCCATCTGTCAGGGATGCTCTGACTTGGATTCCTGCATTGAACAGGGGGTTGGACTCGATGGTCTTATTGGCCCCTTTCAACCCTACTATTCTATGATTCTAAGGTGAACTGAACAATGGAACTTGGTTTTGATAATTATCAGATGCTGATCAAGACTCTTTGCCAAGCACCATTACAAATGTAATTGCATACCACGAATATCTGTCCTTGGTCTCTGTTGCCTTGATTACAGATGTAATCCTTCAAGCCAGACTTAGTTTTACTCTTGGCCTTTAGGTGACCCACTAAGCTGAATGCAGCCATGGATTGTGACTTGCTAGGTACTTCACAACAACCCTGTTTATGCAGTTTCAGGCAAGGAGGAAAAACAAGAAGTCTGAGCTCTGGTGGACCATAATACCTGCCTGGTGGATCATACATTGAGCATTCCCTTGAGCTGTATCTTCTAATATATAGAGTTGTATAAATTGAATTTTCTACATCTTTCTTATATAGGTAAAGTGAACAAACCTAAACCCCTTCAATTGGTAATAGGCACTTTAACTCCAACTTCCGTCTTCTTGTCGTGGGGAATCTTAGTCAACCCAAAGCATGATTGGACAGCAATGAATAATTGTGCAAATGGCAGGTAATCCACTAAAGGCTATTATCTTGCGAAGGTTATGGAATGATGTTTTACTCTTTGACTTGGATCCTAAGTTTCTTCTTTATGAATGGAAGGAGCTTGCAGGAGAGATGCACTTCAGAATGGAAGGAAAGATTCACTTGCGGAAGGGGTCCTTCCATGAAATAAGCTCCAAGAGCATCCACCTGGGTTCCGAGCCTTTATAATGAAGAGACAGGAGAGTGACATAATGAATACTAACAGTTTGGGCCGGGGCTATGTCAAAAGCACTTACCTTTTGTCAAAACAACAGAGAGCCTAGTGGCACTGTAAAGACTATCACATTTATTCTCGCATAAGCTTCAGTCGACCCATACATTTTGTGGATCCATATTTTATGGATGCGTATATTTGTTAGTCATTGAGGTGCCACAAGACTCTTTGTTGATTTTGCCGCAACAGACCAACATGGCTACCTGTCTGGAGATTGTTACCTTTTGTCTTGTTCCTTATACGAGTGCCAAAAAAAGTCTTCTATTTTCAGCAATATTTGACATGTTGGAAAAAAACCCTGGGAGAAATCCAGTGAAGTAGTTCCACCAATGGAATTGCTTCTGTCAGCCAAACAGAGAGATGGGGCAATTCTATCCTCTGCCCCCTCAAATCTGCTCTGGAGGGTTGAGTCTGGAGCACATTTTTTGGAGACACAGGGGGTTGCAAGAGGAAGGGGAGAGGGAGAAATTCCCATCACCCGTGCAACTTTGGATTCCACCAATTTGTGCTATTTCACTGCAGGTCGTCTCTGAACACTTATCCTTCTTTTTTGCCATCAAAGTCCTCTGTCTAATTTGCCCACAATGCCAGTTAATACTATTGCTTTGGTGACACACAAGATTTTGGCAAAGATGTTACAATTCTGTCTCTGTCATGATGACATAAAAGATGCTCAAATCCCCATTGGTCACTACTGCCAAACGAATTAGTGTGAGAAAATGAAGGCTATGAGATGAGGAATGAAGGGAAATAATTCTAATATGGAATAGTAGCTAAGCAAACAATAGTGCTCAGCAGCAAAAATATGAATGTTTGGCAAGTTCCTTTAAATAAACTGATCAGCTGTGTCAAATATGCTTCTTTTTTTACATGAGGTAATATTAGACATCACCATAGTTTGGGCATCATTAATGTAACTGTTCTGTATTTTAAGCCTTCCCCAAGATACTCTTTTATATAATTCATAATTGCATTTGTCATGTGATGTTTACCTATGCTATTAATTACGCAGCTGTTCGTATGCTCATGTATATATATTGCTGTTTCAGCATACACTTCATATAGTTGTCATAATGCTGTGGGGCTTTATTTTTTATCTCATCAGTATAAATCGGGAAGAACATTTGAATTAAATGGAGGAATTGGCATAATTTGTAAAGACATTTAAGATGTCTCCATATTTTTATACCTGGAGGCCAGTCAATTACTAAATTATATGGTAACAACAAAAATGAGTATGTGTTTTTAAATATTTGTTGATTACATTTGTTCTACAGAAAAATAAGCAGATCAGAAAACTAGGTCATATTTTTAAGGTAGGAAATTCTAAAGAGGACAGTTAGTTGAAATATATTTACATCAAACATAAAAGTAAGCTTTAATGTGCAATCCCATGTGTGTTTAGACAGAAAAAAAAAAGCCCTACAGCTCCCAGCATTCCCCAGCCAGCCATGCTGGCTGGGGAATGCTGGGAGTTGTAGGGCTTTTTTCTGTCTAAATATGCATAGGATTGCACTCTTAAACAACTACCTTCCTGATAGAACAGAATTTATGAGAGCCAGGGTAGTGTAGTAGCTAAGACAGTGAATCTCTGCTTCGAATACTACTTAAGCTTTGAACTTACTATGTGCCTCTAGGCAAGCCATTATCTCTCAGATCTACATCAGCAATATGTGGTTGATATTACTGAATGACCAGAGTTATGAGAAGCATGATTGAGGCAGTGTGCATGTGAAACTTCCTGGGTTACAGCTCACAATCTCAGCCACTACACTATGCCAGTACTCAGTAAATATTATCATACATATATACTAAGAGCAAAATCAGATGGTCAAGTGCACCTACCACTTTAGAAGTAACATTGGGACATCCCAAATGAAGGTAATGGTTTCTAGATATTGAGAAATTCTAGATATTGAGAAGTGTGTAAATTATTATTTTTTAAATATCTAAAACAGCTGACAAGGACCTGTGAGCTTCTGGAACATACCGAATGTTGAGGTGTCAGTCACTGTCCTGACTGCTCCCCTCCTGCAACATTGTTGTTGTTGTTCAGTCGTTAAGTCATGTCCGACTCTTCGTGACCCCATGGACCACAGCACGCCAGGGCAGGCCTTCCTGTCCTCTGCTCTCTCCCGGAGCGTGCTCAAGTTCATATTCATTGCATTGGTGATGCTATCTAGCCATCTCATCCTCTGCCGTGCCGTCCCCTTCTCCTTTTGCCTTCAATCTTTCCCAGCATCAGGGTCTTTTCCAGTGACTTCTCTCTTCGCATTAGGTGGCCAAAATATTTGAGCTTCAGCTTCAGTATCTGTCCTTCCAATGAGCAGTCAGGGTTGATTTCCTTTAGGATTGACTGATTTGTCCTCCTTGCAGTCCAGGGGACTCGTAAGAGTCTTCTCCAGCACCACAGTTTGAAAGCATTGATTCTTTGGCGCTCAGCCTTCCGTATAGTCCAGCTCTCACAGCCATACATTATTACTGGGAAAACCATAGTTTTGATTATACGAACCTTTGTCAGCAAGGTGATGTCTCTGCTTCTTACTATGCTGTCTAGGTGTGCCATAGCTTTCCTCCTAAGGAGCAAGCGTCTTTTAATTTCATGGCTACAGTCACCGTCTGGGGTGATCATGGAGCCCAAGAAAGTAAAATCTGTCACTGCTTCCATTTCTTCCCCTTCTATATGCCAGGAAGTGATGGGGCCAGGTGCCATGATCTTAGTTTTTTTAATGTTGAGTTTCAAGCCAGCTTCTCCACTTTCACCCTCAACAAGAGGCTCTTTAGATCCTCTTTGCTTTTTGCCATTAGGGTGGTATCGTCTGCGTATCTGAGGTTGTTGATAATTCTCCCAGCAGTTTTAATTCTGACCTGTGATTCATCCAACCCGGCATTTCTCATGATGTACTCAGCATATAAATTAAATAAGCAGGGCAACAATATACAGCCTTGTCATACCCCTTTCTCAGTTTTGAACCAATCAGTTGTTCCATGTCCAGTTCTTACTGGTGCTTCTTGACCCTCATACAGGTTTCTCAGGAGACAGGTAAGGTGGTCTGGTACTCCCATCTCTTTAAGAATTTGCCACAGTTTGTTGTGATCCACACAATCAAAGGCTTTAGCGTAGTCAATGAAGCAGAAATAGACGTTTTTCTGGAATTCTCTTGCTTTCTCCATGATCCAGCAAATGTTGGCAATTTGATCTCTAGTTCTTCTGCCTCTTCGAAACCCCGCTTGTACTTCCGGTAGTTCTCGGTTCACATGCTGCTGAAGCCTAGCTTGTAGGATTTTGAGCATCACCTTGCTGGCATGTGAAATGAGCGCAATTGTGTGGTAGTTTGAACACTCTTTGGCATTGCCCTTCTTTGGAATTGGAATGTAAACTGACCTTTTCCAGTCTTGTGGCCACTGTTGAGTGTTCCAAATTTGTTGGCATATTGAATGCAGCACTTTAACAGCATCATCTTTTAGGATTTTAAATAGCTCAGCTGGAATACTGTCATCTCTGCTAGCTTTGTTGTTAGTAATGCGTTCTAAGGCCCACTTGACTTCACTCTCGAGGATGTCTGGCTCAAGTTCAGTGAGAGCACTATCATGGCTATCAGGGACATTCAGATCTTTCCTGTATAGTTCTTCTGTGTAGTCTTTCCACCTCTTCTTAATCTCATCTGCCTTCTTTGTCCTTTATCATGCCCGTCTTTGCACAAAACATTCCCTTGAGATCTCCAATTTTCTTGAAGAGATCTCTAGTCTTTCCCATTCTGTTGTTTTCCTCGATTTCTTTGCATTGTTCATTTAAGAAGGCCTTCTTATGAAATAAAATTTCAGGTTCAGGAGTATCTGCCAGCTACAAGCTTGAGCCCTCTAGCATTAGATAGCACAGGAGAAGGCCTCAGGGAGGGGGAGAGAAAAAAATATGCTTTCTTTCCCCCTTTTCCCCTGCCTGAAACTCACACACACAAAGCCTGAACAAGGTTCCTATTCCAGGCGGTTATTCCCACTCTGTTCCTTTTCTTCTAAGATTCCAGACTGATGCTTTCTGTTTCTGACCAAGGAGAACCACAGAGCTCCTTCCGTTGCCTTTCATATGTGTCTGTGCAGCTATTTGTCCACCTATCCAGATGCTATGAATTCGAAGACACTGAAATTCAATGTTGTGCAAGTGGAAGACTAGCTCACACAACTAATCTTTCCCATCTCATCTCCCACCTGCAGCCCCTGACTGACCAAACAGTATGGGCTGTACGTTAAAGGGCTGCAGTGGGGAGGGGACCATTGAACTAGGGAACCTTGTGTGAGTGGTGCAAGATTTCTCCCATCTATTGGGGGCAATTCCCCCTCCCACTGCAGCCTCATAAGGCACAGCCCACAATGTTTGGTAGCCCCTCACCCTCTGGAGAAGGTTTTCAGGAGTATAAGTGGGTGTGGGAGAAGGAGGGAAAGAGAAATATCTGTTGCATAAGCTGCCTTCTGCTTGTGCAACACCGGGATTTCACTCTAATTGTTTTGCTAAGTGGGGTCACTTCATTGGTCTTGCTGTTGCACTCACTTCACTGACTGGCCAAAGTTCTCTACAATTCCCTCTCTGAACAGATTGCTCTATAAATCTCTAGTATTCCATCCACCTCTCTCAGTATCCTCCATATTTTGGACACCAAAGGGCACCAGTATCAAATCAATAAAATGGTTTCTGTAAATGCTGCTGAATATCCCTTAGTAAAGTATGAATGCTTCTTTACAAAACATTTAACATACATTAGGCTTTTCAAAGCTTTTGTTGTTGCTGATATGGGGAAAAGATGCACAGATTTATTTGAGAAATTGATAGATGCATTGACTACTATATGGTCATGTCCACATTTGCCTGTAGTTGCATTTCCTGTCATTTTGTTCCCGATTGCTGCATTTTTGTTCTGGAGCTATTCTTTATGCAATCCCTACTGTAAAACTAGAATCAGTTTGGAAAGAACTGGGGAGAAAATTACTCTCAAGCACATATTTTCATGCAAAAATGCATATTGATATTGCTTTCTGATTTTTTTGTCTCCAAAAAATTAGTAGCCTTTTATATATGGTGTTATATTTATGAAATCTATAAAATATTGGCACTTGGATACTTAATGTTATTGCCTTCAAACTAATCCAGAAGGTTATAATTTGGGGTTTTTTAAGCAGCCTTTCAAAGTCAAATTTTAAAATATTCTTAAAAGTTGAATCTGTGATATATTGCTTAATCATGCCAATTAATGGTGATTATAGTGAACTGTAGAGCTTGGATTTAGTATAGTGGCAAAACTGGCAATAAGCAACTGATCATCATGTCACCTACTCAGGATAGTCAATTTCTGGTAACTCACAGAGTCTGAAAGAAGCAGAGAATCAAATATTTGCATAGAGAATCCTCAGGATTACTGTAATAAATTTCAGCCTGCTTTTTGCTTGAAGCCAAGAAGTACAACATTATTTACTACATTACTTAGTGTTCTTTAAATGAAAAAAAACATTATTTTTCTCTATAGTTAAATTATCTTTCTTCGATTAAAAGTATACATTTGTTTTTTATTGACTAGATTTTATACAGTTCGCTACAGAGAAAAGGAAAAGAATAAGAAGTGGCTTCTTCAGCTTTGCCCAACTACAGAAACAGTGGTGGACAATCTGAAACCTAACACAGTTTATGAATTTGGAGTGAAAGACAATACAGATAACGGGATCTGGAGCAAGAGTTTCAGTCACAACGTGGCTGTCTCTAGTAAGTAATTTGTAACAGTTTCAAACTTTTACTATTTAAAGGGCCAAACTAGATGTGATGAGGCAGGCGTGCCTATTTTATGCATGTGTCTGCCCTGTTTACATATCAAGCAAGGTGGGGTCTATTCTTTACATAGAAAAGAGCATGTGGCCGAGAGGAGTGAACCCCTCTCCCATTCCTTACTTTACTGAGCTCCATTGCTTTAAGCAACTTTTCGCATAGCCTGGCTCACTTCCAGTATTGGAATTGGCCTGGGATGGGGGGCGGGGGAGGACTGCTTAAAGCAGCAGAGCAAAGTGAGGTAAGGCAGAGAAATGGATGGGTTTCATGTAAAGAACAGACCCCTTTACAAATGCTTTATATGAAAACAGGGCAGACAAATGCTCAGTTGCACTGCCAAATCCAGTGGGGGTTGGTGGCTCCAATGTCAGTGGGGCAGTGACTGCGCTCCAGGTTTCAGTCAGAACCAGTCAGAACTCGATATTTAAGGGAGCGCCTCACCCTATATATGCCTCCCTGAGAACTGAGATCTGTTGGAGGGGCCCTCCTCTGTGTCCCAGCAGTACGAGACATATGCTATGGTGGGACGTGGGAGTGGGCCTTCTCTGCTGTGGCACCCTGGTTGTGGAATGCCATCCCCTTGGAGGCCCGATTGGCGCAGACTTTGGTCTTGTTTCGGCGCCAGGTAAAAACATGGCTTTTTACCAAAGCCATTGAGAGTTAAATGCATTCCCTAGCACATTGTTTTAACTGTTTTATTGTTTTAGATTTTAACTGGTATTACTGTGTTTAATAGTTTAATATGTTTTTAGCTGTTTAAATTATTCATTGTTTTATACTGTTTAAATTTATTGTATCTGTATGCCGCCCTGAGATCTTAATGATACAGGGTGGGATAGAAATGTTTTAATAAATAAAGTAAAAAGTAAAAACTCTAAAGGAGTCATCCAAGGTGCTGTACTGGTTCTGACTGAAACCTGAAGCGGACTCACTCTCCACTGACATCGGAGCCGTCAGTCTCCATTGGCCACATCTAGCTTGGTGCTAAGTTACTGAGCGGGGGAGGGGGGAGTCTGTTTTAGTGGCACATTATGCAGTCATCCTAATTGTGAATTTCAGGACATGCACCACACTGTAGCACATATTGGGAACCAATAACACTTAGAGCTGTTTTTAAAAAGTTATTTCCCATAGATCTGATGCCACAGCACTCCTCAAAAGATTGCTCTACAGTCTCTTGTGAACCAACTTTTTTCTAAGCCATTTTTAATGTACTCTCTGAGAGTTTCAGTGAACTCACTGGCTGATTCCATGCCAGTTTTTTTTCTTAGACTTAACGCCCTTTGTAGTCAGAACACTGCAGTGCAGAGTTTTCTGTGCTGTGTTTCTTTCAGACTTGATTTGTGGTGTGGTTTGTTTGTTTTTGTGATAAAATGCAGCACCAGCCTGTCCAGTGTGGACAAAGTACTATTGAAGCTTGTCAGGGCTCCTGTGCCTTATGTAAAAGTTTCCTGTTTTCTGCTGGTTTTATTTTTCCTGTTGTTGCCCTACTATCTGTTTCTGTTCCCGTGGTGGCAGGAGTTAGGGGGCGGATAGGGGGGAGGCTCTAATCAATGGTTTCTTTGCATTACTTTTTTACACTTAATAACATTATCCCATCAATTCATCCATCCCATCCATCAATTCATACAGCACTCTTCATATTGAAAGGCTCTCTAACCAGTACCCTCCCATAGCCTCTGCAGTGCTCCGTGCTGCCCCTGATGTTTCCCTGTTTCCACCGATTCACCTGAATAAGTAAGGCTCTGAAGAGGCATATTTACTTGAACAGTCACTTCATAAATCTCAGCCACTATGATTACTTCATTTTATTTATGGCATACAAGGGTTTTTTATTCTCATTTATGAGAAATAAAATGCTTGGCGCATGCAGTGGAAAATGTTCATGTCAGTGTGGAATGTTTCCCTGTCATAAGAGAAAATAGGAAGTCCCAATGCATGTAGAATTGTAGAATGCAGCCTACTTTATATATTAAATGTTGAGCCCAGGCTCTGGGATGTTACAGTTAGATAGCAATTTACTTAACATGTACTAAACCAAAAACAGATCTGTGGGCTTAACCCCAGCCAGAGAAGCCAGCCAAGAGATGCCCAAGCATTAAGTTTATCCAAGTCTCATCAAAAGCCTGGTGCAGACAGAGTCTATGGAACTGCATGCTCCCTCCCCTAATCCTTCCCCTCTTATGGGAAAATTCAGGAGGACACAGCCTGGTAAATAAGCTATCTTCAACAAAGCCTATGGGTACACAGTGATCTTCCTCATTATAGGTTGCTAGCTTCAAGATGACAAAGAAGATTTGACAAATACGAGTTAACAAAGAAGCAGCAACACATACACTAGAGACTGAATGACATTTATGTCTCCAATCAGTCAAAACAAGAGATCCACGCATGGATATTACATCCTTTATGTACAAATGTGGTCTCCAAAGTAATCGGGATGAGTTAAAGTTTAAACTTAAATACAGGAATAGGAAAATAAATTCTTAACTGTTCGATAGCTAACAGTCATAAACATTAGGAAGTAGTTTGAAAATACCATATTGCATTTGAAAACTGTTATTTTTTCTTTGTATTAAAGAAAACAGAGTAATGTTGCCCTGTTTTTATATCAGGTAAAGCCAAAGAAAATGGACAACTCCAGAACAACTACAAAATACCACAGGTATGCAATTAAAATTTTTATTGGCTAGTATAATTAAGGTACAACTAATACATCAAATGTGGTAGATCTGATGGGTTTTTTGGGTTTTTTTTTTAAAGCACACAAATAAAATTTGGTAAGATATGCAAACAGTGTTACTAAACCTTATCAAACAAAGCCACAACTGTTTCTCCTCAAAATCAGGAGAGTATTCAATCCATAGTAATTTCATGAAAAACTGGATTTAATTGGCCTATTTGCATTTTTACATCAAATCTGTACCAGATGGCAGATGTGAATTCAGAGAACAGAGAACAATAATATTTTTCAAGATGAAACGCTTGTTTTATAATTACTTTAACCCTGCACAGTTGATACACAAATATTACCCTCTCAAAGGAGGGAACCTATATTCAATGCAAGATTACATTTGACTGTTGGTAGAAATATTGTTTGGGAGAAAGTAAATCAGATATGTTGCTTTTCTCATCTGCCAAACAATAACCAAGGTCAGACTAAAACTATGAGGATGGATTACTTTTACCATCCCTGTTTCTAAAGGACCATACTTGGCAGTAAAGGGGCCTCCATTATTTTCCTTGCTAGCATTCCATCTAGGCTCTCTGACTGCAATCTAGCATCTATTTTAGGGGCTTCCCCACACGAGCAATTTATTGCATGCTTGCAATTGGGCCACTCACTGACATTTGTGGGTCCTTTACACAATGTTGTCAACCTCCCTGACATCTACAGCACCTTCCCCTGGTAATCTCACTTTAAAAAAGAATGGAGATAATGCACTATTTAAAATTATCATGGGATATCCCCAGTGTGTAAAGTCAGCATTGCACTACAATACAGCCACTAGATGGTGAAGTTTCATTAATCCTTATGGAGCATTGCTGAGAGGGGGAGTTTTCAGTGACAAATCACATGGTCACCATTGGTCACTGTCTAAAGGAGCCCATAGTAAACGTGGAAAGACTCCAGAAGAAGAAAGCCTGGTAAGGGTGTGGGCTTTTTCCTTAATGTAGAGATGCCCTAAGTCAGTGGCAAAATTATCATTGTCATTTATTTATTATTTATATTAAATGTAAGTGAACAGCAAGATTTTTCTCTGTAAAGGACCTATACCCCCGCAATAGCTTTCCTCCTTTATTCTTTATGTAGATAATTTTATACAGGCTGTATCTTGTAAGAAACTTCTCTTCAGCCCAAAGCACTTGTGAAACTAGTATTTTGTAGTATTTTTTTGGTTATTTTGTATATAATCAAGCTGTTTGTTCATAAAAGCCATGGACTTGTGCTAAGGATAAAATATTCAAAATGCATATTAGTGGACATGTCCAGGGTTCACTCTGGGTCTTTCTATTCATGCAGATAGCACAATGAATGTAGTTAAGGGCACAATCCTATGCATGTTTAGACAGAAGAAACATCCTACAACTCCCAGCCTAGCTGCCATATTTTGTACCTGTTGAAGTTTCTGAATCTGGACTAAATATACAAGCAGCCCCAAGTACAGCACATTACAGAAATCAAAGCTAGAGGTTACCGGCACGTGCACCACCATTACCAGGTCCACATGTTCCAGGAATGGGCGTAGCTGGCATATCAGCCAAAGTTGATAACAGGCACTTCTCACTGTTGCTTCCACCTGGGGTGCCAGGAGTAGGGTTGAGTCAAGAAGCTACGAACTTGCTCCTTCAGGGGGAGTGCAACCCCATCCAGAACTGGTTGACATACTTCAATACCTGAATTAGGACCCTTCACGATGAGCACCTCTATCTTGCCTGGATTCAACTTCAGCTTGTTCTCCCTCATCCAGCCCATTACCGACTTCAGGCAGTAATTCGGAGGAGTCATACCTTCCTTGGGTAAGGATGTTAAGGAGAAATAGATGTGGGTGTCATCAGCATACTGACAACACTCAGCCCCAAACCTCCTGATGATCTCTCACAGAGTTAGTAATTGCTAAGCCAATTCTCAGGATATCCCTTAGCAAGAGAGGTAATAAATGAGGGCCAACATTATAACTTCCTTGATGTCCAGTTGGGGCAAGTTTTATAGAGTGTAAAGTGCCCTAAAATACATCTGGAGGTATTGGGATCAAACAGCCCACAGCTAGAGATTGATGAGATGCAGACACCTTGGCCACACTCTCTTTCCCTTGTTTTAGAATGGTTTTCCACAGAGATGTGTGAAGCAACAGCTGCTTAATAATTTGCCAAGATGTTGCTTTGAGCATTTGAAAGAGTAAGTCATCTGTAGTATCTGGCCTTGCAGTGTGATGAGTAGCATTGTAATAGAATCAGCAGAGTTTTGAACATTATCACATTTATTGTGGCACGAGCTTTTGGAAGTCTCCATCATATGGAAGTGTTGTAACAGTTGGCTCCCTATGCAGCTGAAACTACCCATTCTAGGTAGAGTTGTCATGCAGTATGTTTTATACAGCCACCACACCACAAATGTTCATGCCAAGCCACACAAAATCTTCTAAATGTGGTTCTGATCATGGAACCACTAAACTAGTACCTCAGCTACCAAAGGATTCCCCAATGTATCAAATATTTTGAGGATGGTTATAGTGATTTCCCAACTCTTTTGCCAGGGTTTAGGGAAATGTCATGATCACGAGCCACCTTTTATTAAAGCCAGATGCTGAATACATGTATGCTGGTCACGCTGCAGTGATTCAGTAAATTTATAATAGACTAATAAATAAAGCTTGCATTCTATAGGCATGAGTGCAAATTTTTGGCTCCTACAGTAGATCCCCCCTCCCTTATTCCACTACTGATTCAAGTAAGCAAAAAAGCACAGCCCAACATTACGTCTTATGTGTGACTTGTATTGTTTAGAACTGGCATACTGGTTTCTGATGACTGTTTAAATGTTCCATTTTCAGGGAAGCAATCCGAGTGTTATTGCATGTGTGTTGAATTACAGCTTTGTAGCTAGTGTAGAAGGATGTTAAATTGTTAACCATTTTGGAATATAGTTTAAGCCCCAACCTTTGAGGCAAAGATTAACACATGCCCCATTTTTAGGCATTTCTTGTAATCGTGGTATCTTAGACTACATGTGCACCAAATTTCAAGTTTGTAAGGGTGCAATGCTATAGGGATAGGCGGACGCCTCCAAACTTGAAGGCGACCACCTATCCAATGCAGGGCAGGAGAAGCATGGAGGGGATCATTCCCTCCGCACTTCTCCTGCCCTGCATTTGCGGCTCAACAGCCGATTTTGGCTGTCTAGCCACGGAAAGGCGGAACGGGGGAGGAGGCTGCTGGACAACACGTAGGATGTGTTGTACTGGCATTGCCACCTTCCCCTCCCCAGAACAGCCCCCGGAACACCTCGTTTTGGCCTCTCCATTCTCCTCTTCCAAGTGGGGAGCGCAGGGCCATTCCACGCTGCCTGTGAGGAAGCGCAGAAGGGGGGAAGGTCGGTTCCTGCAAAACCACATATCCTATGGCTGTCTAGCCGCTGATTAGCGGCCATAGGATTGCTCCCTAAGTTGTTTAGAAATGCCTTGAAATATTTGATACGGGAGTGAGGAAAACCTAAACACTGTGCTCATCTTCCATCATTTTACTCCCATTAATATTTACATTATTACTTTGGTTTCCAGAGGTGGAACTATTTCTAAGAAGAATTTTTTTAAAAAAAATTGTTCAAGAGGTACAATTTTATACTTTTTAGATGGATCTTAGTTTTTGCAAGGAATCTTTTAAATAAATAATAACTATTATACTATACATAAAATAACTCTTTTCATAATAATTTTGCTCTCTCTCACCCTTCTTCCAAGCCAGAAATAGCAGGTCTCCCAGAAAATAGTAAAAATACATATCAACATTTGGAATGGTTCTGGGTTGTTGTTTTTCCTCCATAAACCCAGAGCATGGAATAGGTGGAGAAAAACCTTGTCAAAAGATATATTCCATTTCCACTTGATGATGATGATTATGATGATGATTCTATTACATTTCTATACTGCCACATAACCGCTCTCTGGGCGGTTTACAGAAGTTAAAACATTAAAATACAATATACAAAGTTTAAAAACCATTTACATAAAAGCACACAGACAATATACACAAACAATATATAACTAAAAACAACTTTGAACTGTCAGTCATAACTAAAGACACATTCAGGACTGATTAAAACTCATGTACTGCCAAATGCCTGGGAAAAGAGATAGGTCATAACCTGACACCGAAAAGATAATAATGTTGGTGCCAGGCGGACCTCCTTGGGGAGATCATTCCACAGAAGGGGAGCCATCACTGAAAAGGCCCTCTCTCTCGTTGCCACCTTCTGAGCTTCCCTCAGAGGAGGCACCTGTAGGAGGACCTTAGGGGCAGAGCGTAGTGTATGGGTTGGTTCCTTTCAGGAGAAGCGTGCCATCAGGTATTGTGGTCCCAAGCTGTGTAGGGCTTTATAGGTTGAAACCAGCACCTTGAATTGAGCTCAGAAGCATATAGGGAGACAGTGCAAGCGGGCCAGAGTCGGTCTTACATGTGGAGCCTTCTAGGCCCAGTTATCAATCTGGCCACTGCATTTTGCATGAACTGCAGCTTGTGAACCATCTTCAAAGGCAGCCCCACATAGAGCATATTGCAATAATCTAGCTTGGAGGTTACCAGAGAATAGACAACTGAAGCCAGATTATCTCTGTCCAGATGGGGGTGTAGCTGGGCCACCAACCAAAGTTGGTAGAAGGCACTCCATGCCACTGAGGCCACCTGAGCCTCAAGTGACAAAGATGATTCCAGGAGGACCCCCAAGCTATGGACCTGCTCCTTCAAGAGGAGTGCATTTCCATCCAAAACAGGTTGAACACCCTCCATCCAGTCAGCAGAACCACCCTCCAACAGCATCTCTTGTCTGGATTGAGCTTCAGTTTATTAGCCCTCATCCAATCCATTGTCGCAGCGAGGCACTGATTCAGCACATCCACAGCTTCACCTGAAGAAGATGAAAAGGAGAAATAGAGCTGTGTGTCATCAACATACTGATGACAATGCATTCCAAAACTCTGGATGACCACACTCAATGGTTTCATGTAGATGTTGAACAGCATGGGTGACAAAACTGACCACTGTCGAACCCCATACTGGAGAATCAGTGCAGTGCCTCCCACTCCCAACTCGGGACAGTCGTCCCAGGAGGATACCGTGGTCGATGGTATCGAAAGCCACTGAGAGATCAAGGGGAGTCAACAAGGTCACATTCCCCCTGTCTTTCTCCCAACATAGGTAATCATAAAGCTGTTTCTGTGCCAAAACCAGGCCTGAACCCTGACTGAAATGGTTCCAGATAATTGGTCTCATCCAGGAGTGTCTGGAGCTGGCTTGCTGATACAACAGTTGTATAATCCCAAGCTGCAAGCTGGAGTCCTTGCTTGATTCTCTTACTAAGAGAGCAGGATCTTTAGACTCCTGGATTTTTCAAAGATTTGGCCAGTCAAATGGAATCCAGCATGACTAAAAAGAGATGTCAACAAGTAGATGGGATGATTCAGTAGGCATAGTTTACTTGGACTTCCAAAAGGCTTTTTACAAAGTCCCTCACCAAAGACTCCTGAGCAAATGTAGCAGTCATGAAATAAGAGGACAGGCCCTCTTATGGATCAGTAACTGGTTAAAGATCAGAAAGCAGAGAGTAGGAATAAATGACAGTTCTTGCAATGGAGGGATGTAAATGGTAGGGTCCCCCAGGGATCTATACTGGGACCTGTGATTTTTAATTCGTTCATAAATTATCTAGACTTGGGAGAGAACGGTGAGATGGTCAGGTTTGCTGATACCAAATTATTTGGGGTGGTTAAAATAAAAAGCAATAGCAAAGAGTTCAAAAACGATCTCTTCCAATTGGGAATGAGCTTTATAATGGCAAATGGAGTTCAATGTAAGCAAGTGTATGCACAATGGGACAATTTTTTTTACTAATTTCACACATATGCTGATGGGGTCTGAGCTATAGTGGCTGACCAGGAAAGGGATCTTGATGTTATGGTGCATAACTCAATGAAAAGATTGGCCTGTGTGCTGCTGCTGTAAAAAAGAAAGGGGGGAAAAGGCAAATTTCATGTTGGGGATCATTAGGAAAGGAATTGTAAATAAAATGCCTTAATGCCTTTATATAAATCTATGGTAAGACCACACTTGGAATCCTGTGTTACAGTTCTCGTTACCACACCTCAAAAAGGATATTGTAGAGCTGGAAATGGTGCAGAAAAAGGGCAACCAAAATGATTAGAGGGCTAGAGCAACTCCTTCATAAAGAAAAGTTACAATGTATGGGGCTTTGTAGTTTAAAAAAAGGCAAGGACATGGAGACATGATAGAGGTGTACACAATTATACATGGTCTGGAGAAAGTGAAAAGGGAGCTTTTTTTCTCCCTTTCTCACAACAGAAGAACCCGGGGTCATCAAATGAAACTGAATGGTGGGAGATTCAGGACAGACAAAAGGAAGCATTTCTTCACACAGTGCATAATTAAACTATGGAATTTGCTACCATAAGATGTAGTAATGGCCACCAGCTTGGATGGCTTTAAAGGGGATTAGACAAATTCACAGGGGATAAGACTGTCAATGGCTACTAGTCATGAAGGTTATATTTACCTCCAGCATTAGAGGCAGAATCTGAAAGTCAGCTACCCAGGAATATGAATGGGAGGATACTATTTTGTCCAGGTCCTGCTTGTGGGCTTCCTATAGGCTTCTTGTTGGCCACTATGGGAACAGAATGCTGGACTGGGTCAGCCTTTGATCTGATCAAACAAGGTACTTCTTATGTTCTTATACTCCTCGTCTTTAAAATGGCTGTACGTTTCTTTGGGAACTTTCCCAAAAGTCAGAAAAAAGGAAATATCATCTGCTAAAAACCATATTGCTACTTACATCTCTTTTATATTTTTGTAAACCAGGTGAAATTGGTTAACTGTTGAATCCTATACATGTCTATTAGAAGTAAGCCCCACTGAGTTCAAGTGGGCTTACTTCCAAGTAAGTGTGCATGGTAGTTGCATATTAGGCATAAAATCAGGAGTCAGTGTATCTGGTTTCTGGCACTAGTTGTATAATTGATCTTGGAATACTCAGTTCCATTTATTTCCCATTTCTCTGTCTCATATAAAGTTATGGCACAGTGATTGCAATAGTACTCTAGGTCCTTTGTTTCTCTTGTTTCTTCTCTGGAAAAGTCCCTTAACAAACCTTGCTTTAATCAGTAAAGCTGTCCATATCAGTTATGATACCTCATAATATATCCTGTATATGTGATGATCATGTTTATTTCATTTCATTTCAGAGAGCTTCAGCTATTGGGTGGTGTAGACATGAAATACATACATACATACATACATACATTTTCAGTGTCCTCTGAACATCAGTGAGATCATGATTTTGTTGTGCCATGTATTGTAGGTAGACTAGTTACACAACATAACTTGCAGCTTCGGGAGGAGTGTGATAATTTTTAGAACCAAGGCCACAAGGCGTCTAAAGCTAGGCTTGTGCACGATCCGTAGGACTGCCAAGTGTGATGTTAGATTATGTCAGAAGAACTGGCTGCCCCTTTTGGAGGAAATTAGATAAGTAAACTAAAAAGGGGAGCAGCTTCCAGCCTTTTTGTACTAAGAATCTTGAAAGAAATATTTAACTACCAGCTGAGACTCATAGAAGAGGTGGAGTAAACAATGCCAAGATTATTGCTTCTTTTGAGTAGATGTTTGGTTAATGTGTGTGTGTGTGTATGCTTATTTTCTGCTGCAACTATGCACATACCATTTTATTGTGGGGAGGGGAGTGTAGCATAAATTATTTTCTTTCCTGTACTTTCATCATTTTCTAACTTGTTATAGGACCTACTGTTTCATACCATAACTATTTAGCTTTTCTGAAAGCCTTTTTGACTTTGACCAAAGTTACTGAAATTCCAGACGTAGTAGATCAGCTGAATCACCTCTGTCCATATGTTTGTTGACCTCAAATAATTACATTAGATTCTTGTGGAATTTCTGCCAAGTTCTACTACAAGAGGCAATTTTACTCACATGCTGTACCAGAGGCTTACTATTCTAGGCTTATTTGAAATCATATTAGAAAACCTGAGGCTGAATCTACACATAGCAGTTATACCGTTATCATACCGTTATCATAACTATTGGTACACATGACATCAGTGGGCCCCAAAAGTTATGATAACGGTATGATAACGGTATAACTGCTATGTGTAGATTCCACCTGATTCTTCTGGAATTGAACCTGGCAGTGCCACCTATTTTTAAATTAAGGAGGGGTGACTCCCCACCCTGACATTTCCTGTTGTTCTATATGATGAATTATTCCTAATTGTCATTATTTTCAGTGGTATGCAGTTACCAGAATTACCACCTTCCAAATATTTTAGTCTGATGTTGGAGAAATCTGCAAGAGATTCAAATGAGTTTGAATTTCTATGAATGTGACCTGAAGATTCCACAGCAGAGCAGCTTTTTTCAAGACATATGGAGTTGCGGACTGGTTTTTCACTTGGGGGGGGGATTTGTACTAATTAGCATTAATTAATGCCAATCCGTGCAAGTGCATAAGTGCAAATTAGTGCAAATTAGCGCTAATGCAACTTAGCGCATGCACAATGAAATTCTGGTAAAAAAAAGCTGATTCCATCAATGAGTGAATGATGGAACAATCCATGAAACACAGACAAAACAGATTTAACAAAATCCATACTTCCCTACTGGTGGTATACAAGCTAATTTGGAGTGTGGTGGGGGTGGGGGGAATAATATCATAGCAATTGTGCAAATTGGTATTAGAATTCTTCTGATCTCTCTTTCAAGCTCACTTCCTATTGTTTCTAGACATGAGGCAATTGCTCAAATAAAGTAGCCCCAGTTTGATTGAGACATAAGCTCACCTCATCACTGCTGTCCCCCGACAGTTCTCCCCACTACCCCCATAAGCGTTATCTTGGGGGAGGGGTAGCAGAGAGTGTTCATGTCAATCAAAAAAGCTGCTCCAGGTTTTTTGCGTGATTGGTTGAAACACTAGAATTCATGCGTTTGGGTGAATTTGGCGCAAAGGTCAGAAGAGGGATTCTAAGTGTGTTCAGCTGAAAACACTTAGAATTTTCTCCACTTTCAGGAACCTGACTTTATCAGGATTTCTGATCATGTGGAGGAGTCTAAGCGTGGTCAGCGAATGCACTTAGAATCCCACTTTAGACCTTTGTACTGGTGCATACTGGGATGTTGGGGGTGGGACTGACATGCTCACCCTTCCTGCCCCTGCCTTTAAGTCCACATGTGTTCACCTAAATGCATAAGTAGATCTACAACCCCAGGTTATTTCCAGGATGAACAACAATCCTAATTATTTCATTTAACAATTTCTTATTAAACATCTACTCAGACATTTCTGTTTAATTGCTCTTCAGATGTATCACCTGAAGAGATGAATTTGGCTGTGCTCTCCTATGATTATAAAAGAAAATTCTGTCCTTATGTGCTCAGTTCATATCTACAATGTGTCTGATTGTCAAATCCCAGAAGAATAGCTGTGTTAGAATAGCTATGCCCTGGCATCTGATGAAGTTTAATTTTGGCTATGAAATCTCATGACGTAATATATTTGTTAGTCTTTAAGATGCCACGGGACTCTTTGTTGTTACTTATACCAGTTAACCTTAATGCAGGCATAGACATCCAAGATTTTGATATTACACGACTGGTTCCAGGTTTGAGGGGGCCCTGGGCAAAGTATCCTCTGGTGGCACCCTCCTTTGTTGGTGGGCTTGCTGGGCTTATGTGGTGGCAGCGGGCAACAGCTCTCTGAGGAGCAATCCTACCAGTGCTTGGTAGATGTGTTAACTGCCATTCAAATTTCCCACAATGCCGCAGAACAACGTCATGGCTGGGGCATTGTGGTATACCAGCTGCCAGACAGTACTTAGAGTGCGAGGTTATGAAAAACAAATTAAAGATGACACCCTGGAATGTTCTCTCAGTGTGCTTAAAACTTCAAAGTAACCATCTATCCTTCTGCCTTATCTAAAATGGGAGGTGATACTTGTGTGTGAAGTTCACATCAAAAGTTTTTTGTGGCTTGCTGATCTGCTCTTTTTATGGCCTTCCAGCATGTGACTAATACACTGACGGCTTCAGCGATCAGTGGCTGCCTTCAGCAGCCAGGGTGGGCATGTATGACATGTATTTATGAAGTAATACATTTACTTTGACACAAACAAGAGAGAGAAAATGCTGTCTAGCTAGATTAAACTGAAGCAGTAGTGCTATTTTTCCATGCAGCTCAAAGCTCTGTCTTCTTTTGGGACAAGTGAGTTTTAGACATAAAGAACTGTATTTTTGCTTTATCAAGAAAAAAGAAATAATATTATGGAATAGATCCCTATTCTTATATAATGTTTTTCCCTTCTTCAGTTTATACCAAGTGACTCAAAAGCTCGAATTCCAATTACAGTAATCAAACAAGGTAATTTGTGTGACTTCTTATGCTTGATAATCATAGAATGGAAAGCATTTCTTTGTGCATGAAAAAATTGTGTGAGTGCAGCTTCACTAGTTTTTGATAGGAAGGCTGGAACAAAGGATTATGTTATAGAATGGTGGAAAACTCCTCAGATCTCACTCCTTAAGCAAGTTCATTAGCATTATTCATTAGTGAATTCCCCTCAGATGCAAGACCAAACTTGTCCTGATCAAGTCATATAGCACAGCTTCTCATCCCTGTAGAAAAGGAAAGAATAAAGCTTAGACTGAATTCATCGTATTTTTTCAACAGTTTGGCAATAAAAGAGGAGTCCTTGTCCATATCCTGTAGGCACAAGCAGCCCAGCTTATCTCCTTTGGCTGCACAAAATAGAAGGTTTTATAGATGCATGCAAAATAATACTGTCCTGTGCATAGCAACCGTTTCACACAACTGCCTCTGTGGAGCCTCTTTGCAAACAAAGCTACCATGAATCAGTGTTCATCTATATCAGCTCTCAGTAGTTCACAGGAATTTGTGGTCCTCTTGTTAAGTAGAATTTGAAGAGAAGCTCTGTTTTATATTCAAATTTGTTATTTCTCTCCCAGTAGGGAGACTGTTTACCACTTGATCAAAAAGGGTAGCATTTTGTATGGCTAGACCATAAGAACTCAGTTTTCCATATGTCCAACAGTATTTCAGAGGCCTGGAGATCTCTTGCAGAAAACGTAAGGTTGAGTCTTAGATAGGTATACCCAGATTTAGTTGGAAGGATCTTACAACATGATTCACATCCTTGCATGCAGCTTCCTGATGGTGAGAAGTTCCAGGGAAGCGGTGCTACCTGAGTTTGGTTTCCTCTGCGAGGAGGCATCATTGGAGAGATCATGTTCCAGAAGTGTCTCCAGCTGTTTCCTAGTCATTGTGGGCCATTTTATCTGTAATTTCCCAAGCAAAATATAAGCCTGGAAACTTGGCTGCTAACCATTAAGGACCTCCACACAATTATTCGGACTCCAGCTAAGCCTCTCATGTCCATACCCAAGGTTTCTTTGCAGCAATCAGATAACAATCCCATAATAATATGTTTATTATTTTCAATGAGTCTCATCCATTCATCCAACTCACCAACACAGAAGTGCTCTGTCCTCATTCTTTCAAATAATGAAATGCATGTTAATTTATTCATTTTATTTAAATTTATGTCCCACCTTTCTGCCAAAAAGGACACCCAAAGCAGCTTGATGACACTGGCCTCCCCTACTAATCCTGGCCGTGAATCAGCCCTCTGCAATCTCCATTCATTATTTCATGCTGCTAACTACCTTTGGACAAAACAAAAAGACTTAGATGACATTGTCCATTTTAAATTCATGGCTGCCTCCTCCTTCTCCTCCATCATCTTTCTGGCCAAGCAGCGTTACTACACCATGTCAATCTGTGCCCTATCTAATAATCAACTATGTTTCTTCTCTACTTTGTATGTTCTGCTAAGTCCTATCCACCTCCTCACTTTCTGCATAGAATTCTGTCTCCTTTAATGAAAAAACTGAACTTAATTGTTTTAATCCCTCTGCCTAACAACTTCACTGTAACCCTCCTTTTGATGAACCCACCACCTCCATCAATCATTTGTTCCTCCCACTCTCCATTATCTCTTGATGGAGATGGCGACACTTATGCCTTCACTTAAGAAGCCCACGTATCTCCTTGGCACTATCCACTCTTGATACCTGGTTGTCATCTCCTCTGTCATTAGACCACTACCACATCATAAACCTGTCTGTCTCCTCTTGTTCTTTCCCTACTACATTCAAATACGCTACCATTTTTAGGGATGTACGAAAGTCACTTACCTTTCTGCGGATTATGTTCATGGTGGGGGGGGAGGCGTTCTGTCCCTCCCCCCGGAATCCTCGACCGGGGGGGAGGCGATCCGTTCCTCCCCCCTGGAATCCTCGACAGCCGGCTGTGCTCCGCGGCGGCTCCGCAGAGCAGAGCCGGTCAGGCCCAGGTCAGCCGAATGTCGAGCCGCGGAGGGCTCTGGGTAAAAACAAAAAACA
The DNA here is from genome assembly GCF_057233095.1 of Heloderma suspectum. Classification (NCBI taxonomy): domain Eukaryota; kingdom Metazoa; phylum Chordata; class Lepidosauria; order Squamata; family Helodermatidae; genus Heloderma; species Heloderma suspectum. The sequence goes on along the minus strand of NC_139460.1, from coordinate 51,133,268 downwards.
AAAAAACTGCGTACACAAATGGCGGCGGCTACAGCTGCCGCCATTTGTGTTCCTTATTTTTCACCGTTTTAGCCTACGTAAATATTTATGTAGACTAAGACGGTGAAAAATAAGGAACGCATTTGCGTACACGTTTTTTTTTTAAACCCAGCCGTAATAGGCTACGTAAATCTTTACGTAGCCTATCACATCTCTGTAAAAACAACAACAACAACCACCTCCAGACTGCAAATGGCGGCGGTGGCAGCCGGTCGGAAGACCAGCTGCCACAGCCGCCGCCGCTGCCCGGAACATCCACCCCAGGTAAGTCTCATCCCGGGGGGGATCTGCGGGGTGGCGGGGGGTGGCAGGCCATTCCACCACAGATTTCGGGGGGCCGAATGCACTGGCATTCGGCCTCACCGAGATCCGTGGTGGAATTCTCTGACATCCCTAACCATTTTCCCCATCCTCAGAAACCCCTCCTTTGTCTCACTCTCTCCCTCCAGTGGCAGCTGGAGGGGCGGAACGGACCAAGGGGTGGCAGTTCAATCTTCATTTTCCCATTATCTCTAAACTTCTGACACATGCTGTTTGCCCCTGCTATTTTTCCGTTTTCTTTTCTAACCCTTATTTTCATCCCTACTAGGGATGTCAGAGAATTCTGCTAGAGATCTCAGTGAGGCCAAATGCCAGTGCATTCGGCCCCCCGAACTCCATAGCAGAACGGCCTGCCACCCCCCCCCACAGATCCCCCCCGGAACGAGACTTACCTGGGGCGGATGTTCCGGACGACGGCAGCTCCAGCGGCGGCTTCGGTGGCAGCGGCTGGTCTTCCGACCGGCCGCCGCCGCCATTTGCAGTCTTCCCCCCCCCCATTCGTGATAGGCTACATAAAGACATAGCCTATCATGTCTGGGTAAAAAAAAAAAAAAGCGCGTCCGCAAATGACGGCGGCTACAGCCGCCGCCATTTGCGTCTGTGCTAGCCAGCGGCCGGATGTCTGGCTGCTGGCGGAGCTGGCCGGCGGCTCTGCAGAATCCCCGTGGAGCGGAGCTGGCCGGCCAGGATTCCGGGGGGAGGCGCAGAGCGCCTCCCCCCCAGCGAGGATTCTGGGGGGAGGGACGGAGCGCCTCCCTCCCCCAGCGGAACCCGGCGGAGCCAGGTAAGCGGGGTTTCGTACATCCCTAATCCCTACACTCTGGCTTCTGCTGAAGCTATATTCACTAAAATCACCCATGATCTCTTTACTGTCCAATCTAAAGGTCTCAGTTCTGTCCCTTATTGACCTGTACATCTGTCTCTTTGCTAATGTAACTTGATGGCACTGTGATGATGATGATGATGATGATGATGATGATACATCTCACTGATTGGAACTGGCTTTATATTGGTATAAGTCCTGATAGTGTGAGAGAAGACTTGATTTGTAATTTTGCACCAGCTTGGGGGCAATGTAGGTAATGAGACTGTTCAAGAGCAGTCATTTCAAATACAGTTGCTCTCAGATACATGCTTATTACATGGCAACAAGCCTACTGATTTCTAAAAGTTCCATTCTTCTTTTCACAGTACTTCAAAATATCACACATCGGACACAGTCTAAAATCCCACAGAAGTCTCCTTTAGCAGGAGCAATACAAGGTGATGAAGAAGTTCATTATTCCTGATAGATGCTCTGTCTTTTACTTTCAACACTTGCCTTTTGGAGTTCTCTTTCCTTTGAATGGATATAATGAGCTGCTATGAATCTTACTTACTAGTATTGTACCTTAGAGAATGGAAAAGATACATCCTTATAGATAAAATTATCAGTAAATGTTAATGACAATCTCGCTGGTAAAATAATAATAATAATAATAATAATAATTATTATTATTATTATTATTTTGGCCACTTTTAAGGGTAAAACCCAGTCAAGGCAGCATACAGGATAAAAAACCATTAAAATATGCATACAGGTAATATATACACAATAAATACTATAAAATGCTAAATTATTATTATCGGTAAGCAGGGACAAACTTTTAGTTCAAGATTCTGACATCTCCTGCAAGCAAGTAAAAATGTTTTCCCTAAAGAAAACCTGATTAGGGCTATTGAGGTGGCCTGTTTTTAAACAATTATTTGCGAATAGTGCTATCATGAAAAAACTGAATTTTCCATGCTTACATGATAAACTAGTACCTTCACTATGATTTCTACCTCCATTTCTTCTAATTAATCTATCCCCACCACTAATCCTTTATATTAGTCTCTAACTGCAACCTTCAAATTAAACAACAACTATAAATGAATGGCTCATTTACCTTTCTATGTAGTGCACGTTATCATTCCAGAAAGTGGAATTCCACACGAACTGCCTCCTCCCTTGACACTGGATATATCTGAAAAAAAAAAGAAAACATTGGGTAAGCAGAATCAAGGTTATATTGTTCATGCAGGGATTTCAAGCTGAGCATATAGATCAGGCCTGCCCAGTTTCTGAGAAGCTGCTGGGCAGCCCACCAGCTATGTATTATGGACTGCCACATGTTTGATAATGTCTGTGATTAGTAGTGCCTGGCAAGCAGCAAATATGGAAAATATAAATATAAATATATAAAAATATAAATATACATATACTTATACATATACATATACCTATATATAGCCCATGATACTACCATATATAGCTAATGTCTTATGGTTGGCTTGCTGGTCAAAACTTATGTAGGACTAATGCAGATGTTTATTTGTCTTGAGCATGTGATTTTATTTTACAAAACAAAAATACACAGAGAGAGAGAGAGAGATTATGCATTAGCATGGAAAGATCAGGGGCTTGTGAGTCACCCATCTTCTCTAATGAGGTGGAGCTGCTATATCTCTCTAGTGGGTTCCTACAAGAAACCGAGGAAGTTCTTATCTAAGTTTTATTCAAGTGCATAAGCTGGGGCTAGCCCTTGGTTCAGGTTTTCCTGCTAGTTCTAAGGAGAGGTGAGTCATTCCTTGCCTGATTAATACAGATGAGCATGGCTGCATCTCTGTTTTGAGGCCCAGTCATGCTACAGAGGAACAGCTCCTCCTCCTCTGAGCACTTAAGCATCTCCTTAATGTAGCTCCAGAACTAAGGTTCACATATTTATTAAGTTATGTATTGCAAATGTGAAGCAGTGAGTTCAGCTTCTGAGGGCTGTTGCTTGACTCACTTCTGTCTTCATAATTTTGTCAAAATGTACATGTTTGTCTCTTAAACTCTGCTAAGACACTGTACCATTTATTGGGCATCCACACAGAGGATTCCAATAAGCTCAACATGTAGTGAGTTTATCACTTAGTGCTCACTCCACTTTTCTTGCTTTGTGTGCCACTGACAGACTAAAGAGATTTCATGAAAAACCAGATATAACCAGAAAGTGCTTCTCATCCCATTTCCATTTAAATTGGCCCCAGGGCACAAGTAACTTGCACTGATATGAAAGATGTACACAGATCTCCCATTCACTGTAATGACCCCTCAGTGCTCCCTGTGAATAACAGTAGGTGAGTGGAGGGTGGAAAACAGGATTCTGCTGAGCCTGTGAAATCCTCGCTGAATGGATGCCGCACCCATTGGGAGCGCATGCCTGTATTATGTAGATAACTTGCTTTCAAACTGTACAACAGAATTATTTTCAAAACAGGGCCAGAGACAGAAGGCAGACTTGTTGTAAATCAGTATGTTATGAGTTAATTATCCTACATTTCAAAACACATTGTGACATTATGTGGAAAAACTACTTCTTCTGCTTAGGCTCCAGAGCTGACAAGTTGCCACTTAATGAGGAATTTAAAAGTAACAATATGCAGATGAAGTCCAGTTGACTGAAATTTGTGGTCGTATGTGGTGTTCCAACTCCATTTGTTAATGCTTGCGCTGCACAATTAAACATTGTGTTTTTCATTTTCCCCATTACTATGTCTAGATGTGCTTAGCTTGTATGAAACATACTTATGATGTAGGTGTATTATCCTTGTCAAAGTTCTGATGTGGTTAGGAAGGGTTGTTCAGTTGTCTCCACTCATGAGACTAGGTGCCACAACAGTGTTTAGAGTAGTTATAGTAGTATCATTAGGAAAAAGGAAGACATGAGAACTTACTTTTCAATAATTTAAAACCTTTGCTTCTTGTCACGTTCTTTGCAGCCATCGTGGATAGTTACTTGTATTTTACAACACAAGTCCCCTGTGTTTGTTAAATCCTTCTTTTTGCCTTATATAGCTAAGAATGAAACTCAAGAATGGCCTTCAGAATCCAAGACAGCTGAAGTACGAGAAATTTCTCCACAGTCTCAGCCTGGTGATTATTTTTCTGCTTCTAGTGATTTCACAAAATAGAATTGCACTTATTTTATTCAGACAATTTTTTCCCTTAACTAACATAAAGGAGAAGAATACATTAATTCTGCAAAATATATTGATGTATACACTTTTCCCTATTTGTTTAAATGTTCTAATATTTTATTACTCTTAACATAGCTCTATATAGTGATATTCTTTTACTATGAATTAGGAACTTGAAGATTTCTGATTTGGACGTTCATATTTGAATACACCAGGCCACCCATTGATATTATATTTGTCTTCTGTAATTATTAGTCTTTAGTATATGTCAATTGCACTCCCATTCTTATAGTTTTCACTTTTATGTTATTTGTATACATTTATGAAGGAACAGGCTTCATGATAGCGGAAGTATCTTTAGGATAGTGTTTACATGAGTCATACCCAATATCTCTATCATTGTCTGGTTGTATCACTTTACGACAAGCTGCTTCTGATACAACAGTTTCCCTTTTCCCTCCTGATTTGCCAGTTTGGTTGTCCTAGCTAGACATGGATCCAGTGGTGAAGTGGAGCCAGAGCTCTCCGGGACACAGCACCAACACTTTTTGATTAGCAGGCATGCTGAAGTCATCTGCTACCTCCCTCAGAATTCCCTGTCCCTATGAGCACTGGTACAATCGTCATAGCTGTGGAGCATGGGGAGAGAATGAGAGAATGAGATTAATCCTCAAGGCTGAAATCTATGGATTGTAAATTCTCAAGCTTGGTATAACTGGGTACTGAGAATCACAATAGTGCAATCCACCAGACATGTTGGATGCAAATCCATCTACAGGTACTTTGAGGAAAGTAACTCCTTCAAACCCAAGTAAAAATGTATAGGATATATTATTAAGGGACAGACTATGAAGCAGCAAGACTGTGTTCAAGAATTTTTATCTGTGGACGAGAGAGTAAACATACTGCCAAATTCAGACTTGAATACTGGCTGACAGAGGCATAAAGAGAAACTGGCCACATTTTTTACATAATTGTATTATCTGATGTTTGGAAATTCGGAGTGCTTTTAAATCCAGCATTGCTATTCGATGTGCAGGTTTTTATAAAATGTAGTGCCTCCACCAGTTTTGGCTGGTGAATCAGCTGTGTCCTTTCTTGAGGTGAGAGAAAGAGTGTGAGAGATGGACTGGCTACAGTAATCCAAACATCTTTCAGTTTTAAAACATATACAAATAAGCTTCAAGGAATGACTGACTTATTAACTGAAGATCAAACAACATATATCATTAACTATATTGTTTCGCCCTTAACTGCTAGCTTTTATTTCAGAAATTGCCAGTGTAGGTCCCACAATCCAGATCAGAATACTCGCATGGGAGTAGGGGGTCCTTAACCCTTTGCCACCACCACTGCCGTCCCAATCCAGATCATAGCCTCTGGGCCAGCAATTTGGTGGGAATGGCGCTTTTTCCCCAATGCAATTTGTTGGTGTGGGTGGGTTGGGGGTGATCCAGATCAGGACTGCAACAATGGACAAAGGGCTAAAGACCCCTAAAGACCAGGGACCCAGTCCAGATGGCAGGCCCCATGCAATCCATTTGCTTTGGAAATAAAATCTCCCGTTGGAGCTTTTTCCACAATGAGTGTAGCTTGTCCCTCAGTTTCAGTCATTACCCTAAAAAACAAACAAAAACTATTTCATGGAATTCATTTCATTTCATGTATTATATTTCTGTACTGCCCGATAGCCGAAGCTCTCTGGGCAGTTCACAAAATAATGTGAGAGTACATATTATCAGTATTTTGTTTGTTTTGGAGCTTTGAACCTTGAAGAGGGCTAGAAGGTTCTGCCTGTTCATAAACTGTGAAATCACTATAGTGATTGTACTTTTGAAATTATGGTCAGCCTAGCAGTCCAGTTTGTTGTATATCTAAATAAATAAACAAACATGATTCAACCAGAACATTTAACTCTCAATCTGGTGACATTCTAATATACTGTCATGTGCCTTTATGCTCACAATATTTGGTTGGCTGTCAGAGTGTGTACAATTGGATGATAATATTAGAATCTCTTTTTAAGAGAACATTTTCACAATTTTCTTATGTGTCTGAAGCACCTAATATATACCATTCCATGATTATTTGATTCATGTTCCATTTCTACCAACTCAGAACATTTCTACTTTTCTCTTTACAGTACATTCTGTATTTCTTAACATTTACTGATATTTCCTCACTCCTTTAATTTGCTCTATGAAATTACTCTAACCACTAGTGAATTGTTCTCTTGTACAAAATCCCAGCTGATCAGTGGAATGTTTTCCGGAGACAGTAGGACTGGCTACTGTTAACTACAAACCCTTCTCTGTGTTCAAGGAGAAATTGCTTTAGCACAAAGTGCTGTGTTTTATAAAGAGTTGTACATGTCTTTTCTAGGTTTTACCATCTAAAGTTTACTAATGTCTAATAGGGACCTTATATCCTGAAACCAAGTTTGTTCTGTTCTATACAGCTACCTTAATCTTCTTGACCTAACTCGATTTTCCCAAGATATTCTGTACTAACGGTTATGCTACCCTTTTTTCTTTTCTTTTTTTACCATGCAGCTATGACTGAACTAGAATGGGAAAGCAGTAAACCTACAGCTCCCAGTGTCTTAGAAGAACCAGAGAGCTCTCCAGGTAAGAGATACCCTCCTGTGCGTTAATTTTAAAATAATGCTGAGCAAATAACATGTACTGTACTTGTTGAGGTACTGATGGAATGCCATCGTTAATATTTTTCAGGATATTTGGTTTCTATGGTATAAATCAATTCCTAAGTTAAAAAATTAATATGGGTCAACCTTATCGGCCACAGCAGACAAACCAAGTGCTTAGGGAGAGGCAAAGTACTACACATCAGCATAACATTACTCAGCATGAGCAGTGTTGCATAGCAGTGTATTGTACACCACTGGTACACCGCTTTGGTAAATTCCTTTGTTAAGCGGTAAATAAATTTATAAATAAATAGCAGTGCTTTAGGAGCATTATGATAGAATTGTAGCTGTTATACTGGCAGAATGTAGGGTGATAGCTCTGGTAGGGAAAAGAGGATAACTTTTTGAGCTTACTCTGAAAGGGAACTGGAATCTTCAAAACCTAGCAATAACTCCTGCACAAGTTTGAAATCTAGCAATAACTGCTGCATAAGTTTGTGCTTCATGCATTTATGAAACTATTTTAAAGTATTCTTGAAATATAACTGCTAACAGTGCAGCCGTATGCCTATTTACTCAAGTATAGGTCCCGCTGTGTTCAGTGGGAATTACTCCCAGGTCAGCATTCAGTGATCCTTTAATTGTAATTTTGAAAAACGTATGTACCGGCTGGGAGAAACATGTAGTATCTCTCTGTATTGTTAACTACATTTTCTTCAGCAAAATACATGATGGCTCTTGGAGTAGTAAGACTACTAGAATACAAAATACTACCTTTGTGAATTTGTTCTAATCACTCTGTCCTGAAGTATGCTTTGCATACGGCCACAGTGTAATGAATGTCTAAAGAAAGGATGGTAACTCTCTCTTTTTTTTAGCTCACACTGAAAGTGAACTGGAGACGTCAAAACCTAGCATAACACCTATGGCTGAATCGCCACTTGACACGCTTGGTAAATACTTTATGGTACTTTCATTGCAGACTTAGGGCTACTGAAGACTGTTTCTGTGGGTGCATGTATGTTGTTTAAAGGCATACATTTGCTTGCATTCCTGATGGCATAACTGCCATATAATAGATAAGCAAGTAGTCACTGCCATGCTGAAAAAAGTATTAACATTCATATATGACCTCTTCCACATAAACTGACCACTGCAACTTCTGCAAGATACATAAAGCCTGTAAATTAAATTTCTCATTGACTGGTTTAAACATGGTCTTTCTAGTAAATAAGATGAGTAAATGGGCAAGAAATCTTTTGATCGAATTAAATGGGAGCAGTAATGGAGAGTTATAAATCGTATGAACAAATGGTCTCTGAAAAGTTAATTCAAAATTATGATTTTTGGATATAGAGGAAAACTTAGGGCATCCAAGTGAATCTTAGGTTCCTTAAATCATTGATTTTCCAATGTTAGGACAATAAAAACAGCCCAGTCTAACTTTGGAATGTGTTTTATATATCACTTCGTTATTATAAATCTGATTTATAGTGTTTGGCATGTTGACTCTGACATTCCTGGATGACATTATTTTGTGATCTACCAGTTATACTCTTTATCATCTATATCAGGGATGGGGAACCTTTTTCAGCCTATGGCCAAACTGCAAAATGGGAAATGTCTTGGGGGCCACATTCCATCTGTAGATGAGGCCAAAGGCAAAGTGGGCATTCTAAACCTACGTAAATGTAAGGAGGGCAAGGTTTTTGCATATCTACTCAGAAACAAGGATGACTGAATCACTCAGCAGCACTTTCAAATAGTATCCCAAATACCAAGCCTCTGCATGTCTACTCACAAGTAAGCAGGCCTCATGCCTGCAAAGTGCACACATCAATTCTGTGCAGCAGTTCACCTGTCTGCAAAATGCACAGTTCAAAATCTTTGCAACAGACAGATTCTTTGCAGAGAATTTAAAGGTTAATTACATTTAAATGCTTTCTTGTCTCCCATCAGTCATCAGAGAAAATTGCAAAAAGTTTAGAGGAGAGCAACGAAGATGATCAGAGGACTGGAAGCAAAGCCCTGTGAGGAGAGACTGAAAGAACTGGGCATGTTTAGCCTTGAGAAGAGAAGATTGAGGGAGATAGGACAGTACTCTTCAAGTACTTGAAGGCTGTCACAGAGACGAAGGCCAAGTCCTCTTCTCGATCATATGCCACACTTCACTCTGTGTCAAGCTGGCCCTGTCAGCCATTTTTTTGAAGTAAACCTTTAATTATGAGTCACAGTTTTGTGAAATCTCCTGGAAACCATTAATAGACTCATACAGAAAAGAATCTATACACAATAGTAGTATCCAATCAATGTTCCATGTGTGCCCATTTCCTCCAAAGAGCATCCTCATTCATTCTTCCTCTTGCACTTGAAAGATTAGCTTTATCTACCCTTTGTAGCCCTCTATAAACCCCCTATACTCAACCTAAATCTGGGATGAGTGAGGAGCCCAAGGTCTGCAGATAAATTATCTAGGAGGGGGAAGCACTTTTAGCAAACTTCCTACTGGGGACAGAGTCCAATATGTCCCTTTTACCTCCCCATTCCAAGCCTGTACATGGACAAATGGTATGGCACATGGTGGGGGTGCAATACTTGAGAAATCAGAATACACAATGAATACCAAATTCCGATTTAAAGACTTTGTTAAGATAAACAAGTTCATGGAAGCACAGGTAGCATATAAAATAAATAAAACATTTTTCTTTCCTGATAACCAACCCTTACTCAGTCTTAAAGAGAGTATCAGTAATGTACGTGGGGGGTCCATGGATCATCCCTGGTTCAGTTGTGGGAAAATGGGTGACAAAACACAGAAGAGACAGCTCCATTTTATCTCCATAGAATCAGGGCGGGGTATTGGAAGGTTGGAGGATTCCCTTCCACCTGTCCATCAGGATTGCTGAAGGGTGCTGAAAAACAGCATATATCCCTGAAAATTGACACATTTCCAACCCAGAGAAGTAGAATTAAAAGGTGATAACTGAGGGGATGTTTCTCATACCTTCCTGTCAGACAGGACATGTGTATTTTTATGAATGCTTAGGATGTGACAGGTTTGCCATTGAGAAATGGAGCCATTAGTCCGTTGGCAAATGTAGGGATTTGTAAAGGGACAGGCATTGTCTGTTCTGCCCATCTCCACACCCTACTATAGCCATATTGTAGCCTATCAAAGCCTTCTGAAAACATTAGCTAAAGGTAAGGAGGCTGGGCACTGAGTCTTTACATTAGTGGAAACTGCAAATCCTGCATCCTTAACACTCCAAGAAAAACCTCTTAATTTCCCTGAGCCACTCTTTGCTATTATCCTGGCAATGCATAATATTGTCACTAAGCAAGGATTAAGCAGAGTTCACCCTTGTTTTCCATTTATGGCCATTTTTACTCACCATCATAAGTATCTCTGCGATTACAAGGAAGGATGGCAGTGTTTCCTATAGGAATTAGAGCACAGTGGCCACAATCCAACATACAATAAAGCACACTTAATCTCATTGAAATAAATCATCTTAATCATGATTAACTATGTTGGATTGTAGCCAAAGTGCTTTTGAATTGCATTAAACAAAACAAATGTTATTTTCTTTAAAATCTACTTACAAGTTCCTTTTCTTCTTCCAGCCCATTGCAGCCTGCTGGAGTTTCTTAGTCTGTGCTATCAAAGGGAGATGGAATAACCTGTTGCCTTCTAGGAACTGGGCAAAGGGCATCTCCTTTTTTCCTTAGTAGCTGGACAAAGTTGATTAAGCTTCAAGCCCAGCCGAGCTAGGGGAAAATTCATTGAAGTGCTATTCACTCAGGGCAAGCATTGTTTTGCATCCTAATGTGAATTCTGCAAGACAACTGAAGTTGTGCCATAGTCTTTATAATCGTGCACTGAACATAGGAGGGGTGGCAAGGGTGGACTGTTCATACCCAACACTACCACTGAATGGATATCATACATCTTATAGCGTGCTGAAAGCAGAAAGTGCCCCATGCCTGAAGTGCATGGATGACAGGAAGAGGTGCAGGAAACAAAATACAGATGGCTCAAAAAGAAGAGAAAATGGATGCTGTGCTATTTGTTATGAAGAAACTACTATGAGGGACACTAGTAAATCTTTGAAGGCCATGCAGACCCCAACATGCAGCATTAATGTGGCAGATTTTAGATTTCTCAGTATAAATTCACATATAAAAGATTCATCTTGGTAGCAAACGTTTGATTACCTATACTCACAAAAACCTTTTATCACTCCTAAGTCTTTATTTTCCATCTAAAAATAAAGATGGACCTTAAAAATATTGTAAGTGCTTCTTTTTCAGGATTTGGGGTATTCATATGTTGGGCTTTTCTTCTTTTCTTTTTTCCAACTTTTAGCTCCACGCAAGTTTCCAGAATTTCCAAAAACTAAAACTCCTCTTCCACCCCAAATGCCCACGGAAACATCGGGTAATGGTGTTTTGTTTCTTTTAAAGTCTTTTTATTTCAATTTTACTTTAAATTTCCTTGGAAAGGGTTAGCATTCTTAGAGCATGAGCATGATTACATTGTGATATTGTGATGGTATTTGCTTTTTTTCTGCTTCTTCATATGATTAAGGAAATTCATGGTTCAGCTTATTTCTTTCAAATATCTTTACATTATTTGCAAAATTACGTCCCAGAAGCCCCACTGTACCAATGGACCTTATAAATATACTTTTTGCAAGATGAGTTCTGTACCTATTACCTCTATAAAACTTGGTAATTTCTTTTACTATAGCTTCAAGTGAAGTGCAGCCAGTTCCCTCAGAACCCCAAATGCCTGCTCCAAAAACCACACAGACAAAGCCAGGTAATTATTCCCCATCCCCAAAGCTGCATTTGAATAATGCAGTTTGACAATAAAGCAGTTTGGTACTCTGAATACTAATAAGCCTACATCCCACAAGTATATATGCACGCAGAGAACCATTATACCAATAGGTAATGTGGAGAGGGCCGCTCTCCCCAATCCTCATAAGCACATTCTGCTGAGCACCATACTGGACCAGTTTACATAACAGCCCATTTAGGTTGCTGCCCCCTAAACAAGCCATGCCACCTGGGTTCAGATGACATGACAAACTGCACCAGCAAGGGTAATTAGGGAAATCCAGTTGGCATGCAACTGGCATGCATGGCAGGGTTAACAAGCAACTGTGCAGCCACTATGTGCACCAGTTGCTGGGGAACATGAGCGGGAAGGTGCTGATGTTCTCGTGTCCTGCTTATGGATTCCCAGTCAACAGCTGGTTGGCCACTGAGTAAACAGAATGATGAACTAGATGGACCCTTGTTTTGATCTAGCATACCTCTCCTTGGCCCATCTACACAAGCCTTTTTACTCCAGGGCAGTTGCGAGTCGAGGTCCCTCAGGGCAGACAACACAGTCACCACTTCGCAGCCATCTGTGGATTTTCTCCCAGAAAATGAGGATTTCCAAAGAGGTGTTTCGTTGCAATGTTTTTCATTTGCTGTGGGTTTTCCATTGGTTGTGAGCTGTCTGTCCCTTCCCGAAACCGACTTTGCATTTTGCATTTTGCAGTGGGTGTATTGTAGGTGTGCATAGTGCTTGTATCACTCTGTGATGCCTCTTTACTCCCCCCCCATCCCTTTGCAGCTGCACAGTTATAGAGGCACAGAGAGACATTTTCATTTATTTAATCACACTTTGGCACATTTTTGCAGCTTTGTATCTTCGCAATGGTTGCTTTTGGACTCAGTGCCCAAGGGCCGGGGACGGGGTGTCTTGGGGGAGGATCGACTTCTCTCTCACCACCATTTCGGAGTGATGGCTAGGCATGTACCGCTCATGCTCGTGAGTGCGAACCATTGCGAGAGTCTCGGGCTGGGGAACTGCCGAACAGATGGCATGGAAACGAAGGAGCAGAGAACACCCACTTTTTACCTAACGAGGGACAGAAAGACACAACAGAACCCCTAAGATACAAAGCAGCCACTGAAGTGTTGCACCCCCATGCTCCCGGGACTGCACAGCTGCGCATTAAAGTATTACGGCAAAAAAAGGGCACAGTAGAATCTGTTAGGGAAGCCCACAGTAAATCATGAGTGTATCACAGCAGAAGCTAATTTGAAGCTGACATGCTGTTCAGTTGCGACTAGGGATGTCAGAGAACTCCGCCACGGACTCCAGTGAGGCCGGATTCTAAAGAATCCGGAATCCATGGCGGAACGGCCTCCCCCCCCCCTCGGAATCCCACTGGGACGGAGCTTACGTGGGGTGGATGCAGCGGCAGCAGCGGCGGTGGCGGCTCAGGCTGGTCTCCCGGCTGGCCACTGCCAGGCTGCTGCGGACGCAAATGGCGGCCGTCGTAGCGGCCGCCATTTGTGTCCTTGCAGGCAGCCGTGATAGGCTACGTAAGTATTTATGTAGCCTATCACGGTAAAGGTAGCCACGCAAATGGCATAGCGGCTGCCATTTGCGTCCCTGCTCTTTGCCGTGATAGGCTACATAAATGCTTATGTAGCCTATCACAGCTGCCTGCAAGGATGCAAATGGTGGCCACTATGACAGCCGCTATTTGCAGCCACAGCAGCCTGGCTGCAGCCGCCATGGAGCGGAGCCAGCGAGGGAGGATTCTAGGGGGAGCGACGGAGCGCCGCCCCCCCACCGTGGATGCCCTGGCACGGAGCCAGGTAAGTGTTTCGTACATCCCTAGTTGCGACGGAGTGAAGGGTGAAAGCAGTGCCATGTAAACGGGGCCTTTATGTTCTTATGTTCACTGTGGCTTGTTAACCATGTCACAATTATGTAAACTGGCTTGTTGGCTTTGTGGGGAGTGGGGGAGGGATGGTAGCAACTCTGACATAGATAATGCGTCAGGAGAAGAGAACAAGTTTTCAGTAGGCTGAGGCAGGATTTCTGGGCAGTTTGTAGCAGCTCAACTTGCGCCATGTACCAAGCTGTTCAGACTGAGCAATCAGCTCAGAGTCAGCAGTTGTATAGGGCTGGATGGGACATGATTGGCTCCTCAGATCACCTGATCCTGCTGGCCTGAAGTCTGCAGTACACCTGCCAACAGTCTACACAGTGGTCCTGCAAAGCAACAAAGATTAAGCGGACAGTTCTCTCTGCTTGCTAGCTGCTCTGGTAGCATAAGGAGCAACAAGAGTCCCCTGTTTGAAACACCTGCTGCCTTACATTCTGGATTTGCAGAAAAGCTATCAAGATGCTAGTATTGCTGTCAGTATTGTTGAAGTATTAGGAGATGATTTTTTTTTTCTCAGAAGGAAAGGGGATAAGTGTTCAGGGCATGTTGGAGAAGACTGAGACATGGTTTAGGAAAATGTGAGACAAACTACACGTGGTGTGTTAAAAACGTGTTTGAACATTGTGTGTATTTATTTATTTACTTACTTACTTACTGTAAATAGCAGCCAGCGTGGGGCCCAACTAGGAATGGGACCATAGTTCACAGGAAAGGGGTTAACCCTTTCTTCCCACGCTATGACCCCCCCCCCCCCGGCTCCTATTTGGCATGGGAAGGAAGCTTCTATTGGTGCAACTTCCCCCTGGGGCAAATAGCAGCTTGAGGGTGGGCAATTTTCATCAGGGCTGTAATATAGGGGGAGAGGATTTACACTGCCTTTCCCACATGCCATGGTCCGGCACCAACCACGTGTATGGAGATAGGGTGGATTCCCAGCACTTTCTTTCCCAAACAGGTCATCAGCATTGTCAAAGATGAAAATCTGGCAAGAATCTCTTGATTGGGGTCACTCATTTCTCCTTGCATATGGATGCTATAATTTACTTTGATTACATATTTTGGTGTGCACAAACTTTAGAAGACAAACGGTTGCTCTTAAGTTATTTTTAACTAGATAAAAGCAGAAGTGATCTTCATAATTCTATCCTTATTCTCTCAAATGCCCTCATTCATTCATTCATTCATTCATTCATTTCTATACCGCCCAATAGCTGAAGCTCTCTGGGCAGTTCATAAAAATTAAAACCAAACAGCACACAATAAAACAATATAAAATATATAGAACATTAAAACCACAATATAACAATACAACCACAATAAAACTTAGCAGCAGTGCAGGAATTTAAAATACAGATTGAAAACAGCAAAGCTAAAAATCTAGAATGCTAAAATGCCTGGGAAAATAAAAAGGTCTTCACCTGGCGCCGAAAGGAATACAATGTAGGTGCCAGGCGAACCTCACTAGGGAGCTCATTCCACAGCCAGGGTGCCACAGCAGAAAAAGCCCTCCTCCTAGTAGCCACCCACCTCACTTCCTTTGGCAGGTGCTCATGGAGAAGGGCTGCTGAGGATGATCTTAAGGTCCGGCAATATGGGAGGAGGCAATCCTTCAGATGACCTGGGAGGAGGCAATATGGGAGGAGGCAATCCTTCAGATGACCTGGCCCCAAGCCGTTAAGGGCTTTAAGTGGTAATATCAGCACTTTGAATCGGGCCCAGAAATGGACTGGCAGCCACTGCAACTGAAAAAGTACTGTCATAATATGAGCTTGCTGGCCAGTCCCTGTTAACAATCTTGCTGCCCTATTTTGGACCAGCTGAAGTTTCTGGACCATTTTCAAAGGCAGCCCCATGTATAACGCATTGCAGTAATCCAGACGAGAAGTTATCGGAGCATGGATAACCATAGCTAAGTTTTCTCTGTCCTGATATACCAATCAGCCTAAGCTGATAAAAAGTGCTCCATGCCACTGAGTTCACCTGTGCCTCAAGTGACAGTTCTGGATCCAAGAGCACCCCCAAACTACAAACATGATCCCTTAGGGGGAGTGCAACCCCCTCCAGAACAGGTTGAATATCACCTAACCGGGCAGACGAACCACCCACTAACAGTACCTCCGTCTTGTCTGGATTGAGTTTCAGTTTATTGGCCCTCATCCAGTCCATTACCGTGCCCAGGCACTGGTTCAGAACAGCCACTGCCTCACCTGGGTTTGATGAGAAAGAGAGGTAGAGCTAGGTGTCATCCGCATATTGATGGCACTTCAGCCCACACCTCCTGATAACCTTCCCCAGCGGTTTCATGTAGATGTTAAACAGCATGGGGGATAAAATAGAGCCCTGTGGAACCCCATGGTATAATTGCCATGGCGCAGAGCAGTAATCACCCAGCACCACCTTCTGGAGTCGGCCATCCAAGTAGGAGCGGAACCACTTCAGTGCAGTGCCTCCAACTCCCAACCCAGACAACCTATCCACAAGGATACCATGGTCGATGGTATCGAAAGCCGCTGAGAGGTCCAGGAGAATCAACAGGGTCACACTCCCCCTGTCCCTCTCCCAGCAGAGGTCATTCCACATGGCAACACAGGCTGTTTCCGTTCCAAAACTAGGCCTGAAGCCCGATTGAAATGGATCTAGATAATCCGTTTCATTCAACAGTGCCTGGAGCTGTCCTGCAACCACCCACTCAAGCACCTTGCCTAGGAAGGGGATGTTGGCCACTGGCTTATAATTGCTAACATCCTCTGGGTCCAGGTTAGGCTTTTTCAGGAGTGGTCTGATTACTGCCTCTTTTAAAGCAGCCAGCTAGGCATGGCAGAGAAATCCACCATGGACTCTAGTGAGACCGAATTCTTTAGAATCTGGCCCCCGGAGTCCATGGTGGAACGGACTGCTCCCTCCCCTCCCCACCCCGCAAAGTCCAGTAGGGACGGACCCTACCTGGCACCAGCTGGTCCGGGTCCATCCACTGCCATCTGCAGCCATCCGCTGCCGGGCTGCAAATGCAAATGGCGTCTGGCATAGCGGATGCCATTAGCATCCCTGACCTTGACTGTGATAGGCTACGTAAATATTTACGTAGCCTATCATGGCTAAGGGCAGGGACGCAAATGGTGTACACTATGCCAGACACCATTTGTGTGGCAGCAGATGGGAGTCCAGCTGCGGACAGGCCTGGCTGGCGGCTCCACAGACTTGCCGCGGAGCGGAGCCGGCTGGGAAGGATTCCGGGGGGAAGGACGGATCAGCTCCCTCCCAGCGGATGCCCTGGACTGGACGGGTGTGTGGGGTTCCTACACCCCTACGGCCAGTACCACTCCCTCTCTCAAAGAGGAATTTACAACCTCCTGGACCCAGCCGGACATCCCCTCTTTGTTTGATTTAATAAGCCATGAAGGGCAAGGGTCAAGCACACAAGTGGTCGATAGGACTTGGCCAGGCACCTTGTCTGCATCCTCAGGCCTCAGTAACTGAAACTCATCCAATAAAACTGGACCAGACGGTGGTCTGAACGCCTCTACCAATGGAACTGCATTAATTGTGGAGTCCAATTCATGACGAATCTGAGCGACTTTATCTTCAAAGTAAGGATGGACAAAAGTCTCTTACCTGGTCCCGCAGCTGTTTTCGGTGGGGGGGGAGCGCCCCGTCTCCCCAGCCGCGAAATAAAAAAGTAAATTGTAAAAAAAACACAAAACAACGTGATAGGCTACATACATAGGCGTTGGCATTCGGCCTCCTGGAGATTCGTGGAGAAATTCTCCGCCATCCCTACTTCAAAGTGCCTTGCAAACTCATCACAGCGTGCCACCAAGGGTTCCACCGTCTCTCTCCCTTGCCCAGAATGTAACAGGCTGCGAACCACTTGGAAAATCTCCACTTGATGATACTGAGAAGACGCAATGCTGGTAGAAAAGCACTGTCTCTGCCACCCTCACTGCCACAGAGTAGGCTCAATAGTGAGCTCTTACCTGTGTTTGGTCAGACTCAGCATGAGTTTTCTTCCACCTGTGTTCTAGCCATCTCCCCTCTTCCTTCATTGCCCTCAGCTCGAGTGTATACCAAGGAGCTGGCCGGGCTCTGCTCAGAGGGAGAGGGCGCTTGGGCACGATCGTGACAACCGCCCGAGTCATCTCTGCATTCTACAGAGCGATCTGGGCCTCGACAGGAGCCCCAGCCATACCAGCAGGAAAATCTCCCAGAGCCCTCTGGAATCCATCGGAATCCATTAGCCTCCAGGGGTGGACCATTTTAATAGGTCCCCCACCTTTGCAGAGGGGGAAGGCTGCCGAGAGTCTAAACCTCAACAGGAAGTGATCTGACCATGACAAAGGGACAGATGTTAATTCCTCCACTTTCAGATCACCATCCTCCTGCCCAGTCGAGATTATTTGCCTTTGAAATCCACAAATACTGTTAAAACATCTAGACACAGGCCTGTCAGATGTTACTATTTACCTGATATCTCTGTTACTATTTTAAGTACATTTTCTTGGGAGGCTTCACTGACATGTTCCCTAGATTTCCTCCTCTGCAATATTTTTAAGTATTTCAGCTATACCAGAGGGAGTCATTTCTTTTCATTTAGAAACATTCTGGGTGGCCAGTTTATGTTGAGTTTTAAGTTTCTAAAAAGACGTCTTTGTTAAATTGGTTATTATATTTTTCACAGACCTCTGATATCTCTGAATATATGTAAATAGAATGAATGCAGTTCCTTCACCCAAGAGCTATAAATCATGCAACTTTTTATTCTAAAATCTCCAAGGTTGTTTGTGTTCTTTTTGCTGGCAAGGAATCATTTTCCAACTCTGCAAACAAATCATTTAATTCAATTAGCATAAATTAATATGTTCTATGGGCCATGTATATTTTCTGTACAACACACAGAATATGAAACTGTCCTGTTGTATGTACTGTGCATGATTTCTTCCCGGTTTTCCCCAGGTCATTCTAGTGATGAAATTATTTCAGAAGGACTTTTATTCATGCCAGGCAAAGATATGTTGATCTCACTCTGGGAATCTCTACACCAGCCTAAAATCTTGCATTTAAAATGGGGCTTTCTGCTTCCATTTTAAATGCAGGATCACAACAACTCCCTTTTTCATGTGCTTCCTTTTCCCCCACCCCACCCTTCTCCCCATATCTGAGTCTTCCATTATCTGTCATTGATCTCGTTCCTCTTCTTGCTGCTTTTCCTTTTTTCATGGAGGAAACTGAAGCAGAACACTTCAGGGTAATTTGATAGCTCATTATCTGCGATCTATTTTAAAAAAGAACAAAGGGCATTTAGTGCAAGAGATGCCTTGGATGATTACGGCGCCATGTAAAATGCCCGCAAACTTCAGTGAAGGAGCAATCTCAATCTCAAGAGAAAAGCTCCATGTGAAGGAGCCCTCTGACTTAATGATTAGATACAAGCCTTTCTAAGGCAAGGGTAGGCGATCTGGTGGCCCCCAGATGTTTTGGACTACAAGTCCTGTAAACCCCAGCCAGCAAAGTCAATGATCCAGGATTATAGGGGTTGTAGCCCAAAATATCTGGAGGGCATCAGGTTGCCAACCCCCTGTTTTAATGCTACAGTTTTAGTCATGGAAGTAACTTGTAGTGTATTCCCAGGAGTGAAATGAATAATGCTAGACTTGGCCCAAAGACTATTCCTGATGTTTCTTAGACACGATCTAGCAACGTGGGGGCTTCCATTTTCTCTTGTAAGAAGGGAAATGCTTAGTATATGCAATAGGAAATGTGCATATAGCTAAATAATATAATATGTGCATATTATATTCTATTTCCCTCTAATAAAATATAATAAGGAGCCCCTGCACATGGGTTCTGAATGCTCTCAAATTAGTAATTTTTCAGTAAATATATAGGTACCTGAAACTGGTTAATCCAGAAGTTAGTAAAGCAGATCATAATGTTTTTATGATGGTTTGTTTTGCTTTTTATACCAAAAAAATCCAATCAGGGCTGCATTCTTTTATCTCACAATCTCTTGTCTAAATGTGTTTTGCTTTCTTTATGGAACATACTGTGAAATTTCCTATTCACTTATCTATTCCAGACCAGAATACATAGGGAACACATGTATTGTGCGACTCTGTTTTGCATGATTTTATGGTTGTCTGTATCTTCATTGGCTGGGCTTGGTTTACAATATACAGTTTTCTTTAAAAAAAAAAAAACAACAACCTTGAACTTCCCATCCAGTTAACCTTAGATAATTGCAGCTTGCTAGTTGTCCAAAATCTCTCTTTTTGGTATTAAAAAAGTCTGTTAATTTTGTACAGCTGTCCTGAGCTTCATGATTTCAACTTAATGATAAGAAGATGTAAGCAGGTATTGCTATGCCATAGGGCAAATCAAAACTTTTCAAAAAAACATGAATAAAAAGAAGTGAGGCTTGATCAGATATAGAAGACTGTTAATAAACCATGTGAATGTTGGTGTTAAAGTGGAAGATGGCTAGATTCTAAGGCAAAACAATAGACAGCATAAAACCCAGAGAACAATATGAAATCAAAGCCATTAACTGGATGAATAACAAAGAAAAGAGGTAAAGTCTCATAGGTACAGGTACAGCATTAAACAATAGGCCAGGTATTTTGTATCAGAGCACAGTACTACTCTGCTGGAGCAACAAGTGGAACTGAAACAAGGGAAATCAGGTTAGGTGTGATAGAGAATCTGGAAGACGGAATAGACGCCATTTCTTCGGCACCTCAGTCAACATTGTAACACTGAGTAATGCTTAGGGAACTTGATAGTAACATGCCAAAAATGCATCTGAGGACCTCACAAGGCATGGACTACATTTTCTTTTGGCTATGCATGAAATACAGTCTCAAAGCCTGAGGATGACCACAGAGTCAATTTGATAATTACAGCTTATTATTTCCAAAGGCTCATTATCCTTTAATTCAGTTTTATATGCTGTAATTTGACATTTCGCTTTGTAGTGAATGGTATATTCTGAATGAAAAGTTAAAATGTTATGAGGGTTTTGTGGGTAGGCAACATTTGTAGTTTGATACAGAGCAGTCGTTTTCAAATATTCTGCCTTCATACAGTCCTTTCCACATCAGTTTTTCTGTTGAGGAGCCCTGAGCATCTGCCATGGAACCTGTCTGTATTACAGAGGACTCTGGGTGTGACCTGCAGTGTTCATGCAGGGCACTGGTCAAGCCTCTTGGCCTCACTATCACCATGTAGCAAATCCATTTTGCAGGGCATCATGGGAAAGTTCATCAGGGAAGCTTGTCGGCTACTACTGTTCTTTTCGTTGAGCAACCCCTGATAACAGCCCTGTAGCCAGTCTTCCTTGTTAGGTGGGGCAAATCAATCAGTTAAAGACTAAGCCATCAGAGTCCTTATTTGAGATGGCAGCACCGAACAAAACTGTAAATTGCCGGTAACCAACTTTATCTCATGCTTCTTGACTTACCTAGGGGCTCTTTGTTCTTAAAATGACTTGGGAAAAAGATATAGACATGGAAATAACATCAGAAAAATGGTCTAAAATCTGGCAAAGAAAAGCCCTAAAATCAGTATCAGCACATATAAAGGAAAAGCATTAAGTCTGGAATCCTATGGCTGCTGGAGAGTGGATAGACAGCCATAGGACTTTTCAGTTTGGGGGAACCGACCTTGGAGCAAGTGCTCTGCGGTCACTTCCCAGAAAACCGTCTCTCTGCCCCCTCCCCCGTGACCTCATAAGGTGGCGTGTTTTGTCCCTGGCTCCGTGCTTGGAAGAGCAGTGCAGAGCGGGGAAAAGGTTGGCGTTTCTGAGGGAGGGGAATGGTGGAAACGCCAGTAACAATGTTTCCTATGCGCCATCCGGCCTCGCCCTCCACACACCCCCCCACTCCGAGCTGCCCCAGCTAGACAGCTGAAATCAGCCATCTAGCTGCAAATGCAGGGCAGCCAGAGTGTGGAGGAGAAGATCCCCTCCATGCTTCGCCCCCCTGCATTGGATAGTCACCTCCAAGTTCGAGGCGGCTGACTATCCCCATAGGATTGCGCTCTAAAAAATCTTCCACAGACGTCATACTACATCTGAGAAAAACATACATCTTTATCTGTTGGGGAGGATATAACTAAGGGGCATGCATTTGCATATGTGGTGGGATTTGTCTTCTGTTCCTTCTTTTGAAGGAAAATATAAGAGGGAATGGCTAAGATTACAGAGCAAGTATTGAGTTGAACCCAAAGTTACCATTACAAAATATCTTGGAAGGCTCACACAAAAACATTGCTTCGAATGAATTGGTTAGATTCGTGTTAGTTGCAGCCAGGCTGGTTATTGCAACATTCTGGAAATGCTCAAATGCTCTAACTATAGACTTGTGGTATCAAAATAAATAGTTTATTGCCTTTGCTGAAAAGCTAATCCATCAAATATGGCTAACTAGAGGGAAACCAAACCCAAACACATTTTTTACAGTCTGGTACAGTTTTATTTTCTTTTTAAACAAGTGTTTCAGAAAAACCACCACCATTTGTTCACTGAGGGAATGATGAGTAACTGGAAGTCCATGTTTAAATAAATGTATGGACTGATGAAACTTTTTGATAAACTGTCCTCTCTATCTGGATGTAACCCTTGACAACACTTCTGCTGATCTTCATCTGTTGCTTGAGTAGATTCTGCAAAAGAAAGTGAACAATATGTTTAGCAATATGTTAA
Organism: Heloderma suspectum; assembly: GCF_057233095.1. Classification (NCBI taxonomy): domain Eukaryota; kingdom Metazoa; phylum Chordata; class Lepidosauria; order Squamata; family Helodermatidae; genus Heloderma; species Heloderma suspectum. Next base: position 51,110,842 of record NC_139460.1, on the reverse strand, counting down.
GATTTTGTTATAACAATAATTAATAATAATGCATTAATAGGAACAAAATATTTAACTTGCTTTTACTTGTTTACTTCTAGTCTCTTTTTATTCCTTATCTATGGAAAGCCCTGTCTCCAAATATTTGAACAGCCCCTACTAACATCTCTTACTGACGGGGATATTTTTTTTCTTGACGATGCCCATAGAGTTCCAGCCTCTGGGTCTGCACATTCTGATCCTACTAACTCACCCATGCCTAACTCCACCCTAAGGCCCAATACAACAGTCTACTCATGTGGTATCCTGGTGGAGCTAGCCAGATTTTATTATGACATTCCATATGAACACCTTCATGCCTTCTTTTTATATTCTGTACTATGGTCTGATTAGTTAATCTGTTTGTATTTCTGGGTTTATCAGTAACCAGTCTGCAGTAATGTAGCAGTGACTGGTCCTAAATCCTAGAGCATTATCAGAAACACTTAACTGTGACGAAGGTAATGGCTGCCCACTGTTTCATTTACAGCTTCTTTTTGGATAATCAATGGGGGGTGTCATTTTTTTCCCTCTGATTTCAAGCAAATTAAACCTATTTTTGGATATATTTTCCTGTTCTAAACATCCTTCATTTATTCCATTGATACACCACTTCCCTACACTGTCCTCGAAGTGAACCTCTTCTTAGCTTTGAGATACAAAGAGTGTTTTGTTGTACTCTGATTTTTTTGGAAGGTTTTACATCCAAGGGTTTGCATATCTGACTTGTTTGTGTTCCGCCTTAGGTGTTGATTGCAATAAGGCCAGCCAACCAACTGCAAAAACATCTGCATAAAATGAAAAGTAGGAATAAGTTTTCAAATGGAAAATATGTAAACCTATATAGGTAGCTTATTTAAAAAAAAAAAATAAGTGAACAATGCTAGATCTGGCTGGTGACATTTGAGGTCAGGGGGAAAACTACAAAGTTAATAATAATGAATTGGTGCACACTTAAAAAAAACACAGTTCAGAAACAACCCACCCACTGCACTCCCTACCAGTGTATGTCAATGTATATCAGTAAAGCAAATTTGAAAAAGTGAAGGGAAAAAAGGGAAGTATGAGGTATTTCCTTTTAATAAATGCAGAATTATGTCTTCAGAGTTATAATGTGATACAAGAAGTCAAGGAAAGGTGGTGAGAAAGATACAACTAGTGCCTTTTACATATCATATCACTGAGCCAGTGACCATAAAACTATGGAGGTGTGCATCATACTTAAGGAATGAGAGTACTCAAACATAAGCACACATGACATTTTTTGGAAAAAAAATATTTGGGGAAAGAACTAAATTTGACCTTGTTTTTCTTGTTCCATTAATCTTGTAAAAGGCACTGGGCCAAAATATTGGGTATGCAATTCTTCCCCACACTGATGCAGTATTCTTGTTTCTTCTTTGCTCTCCCTATCAGCACAGGTGCAAGTAGACAACGAGGGCAGTTCTGTGCATACATGGGAGTTCTGTGCACACATGCAATACCCCATGTAATTGTTCCTCTCCATTCCAGAGTTCACATAATTTGATCTGGCAGAGGGGGAGACTGGATGGGGACATGGGCGAATGTGTACAGATTGCCTGCGTGCGCGCTAGTGCACGCGCGCGCGCGCACAGACACACACGTAATTAGAAGCACACTGTGGCTGAAATCTAGAGAACTGTGCAAATAGTTTTTTGCAGAGGGACTTGTTACTCCTGCCTAATGCCCACTTGTTGCTATTTTCAGTACAGCATTTTCAACATAAAGCAAGTGCTTTATAAGAGTGAGCATGGCTTTGCTAAGCTGAAATTAATATCAGTAAGTGAAGTCCACCTAGGTTCCCTCCACTGACAGAAGACTTCCATCAGCAGGACACGGAGGGGGCAGTTTTCAGTGATTCCCCCTGTGGAGCAAATCAGGAGCATGGGGGCTGCAGGGAGAGAAAAGGGGGATTTGCTGAAAATTGTCACTGTCCCCATTCTGCTGATGGGTTGGGAGCCTTCTGTCAACAGAGGGAAACTAGTTGGACTCCACCCAGTATATATTTTTACACATAGATCCACAATAGATACTAATTGGGCTTGAACAAGTTTCTAAAGCTTTAGAATATTCTATGTACCCAAGTTTGAAGAAAAAAGGCAATATGTAAAAACCCTTTTCTATCAATGAGAGGTGGCTGTAGTAGTTTATTTCTATAAAGATAAAGAAACTATGTCCTTAGTTTAAGATCCTCGGAGATGCCTTCATTGAGATTTTGCCATTTGTAATGTATTTAAATTTGACCAGTTGATTGATCAGTTAAAATCCAAACTAACCCAAACTTTATTTAACAACCTTGGTAATTGATACAGTTTATACTAGTTACCTCAGAAAATAAAATTTAGTTTTAAGAGAAATCATCATAATTGCAGGTACTATCCATTTATTATTTTTTAGTTTACAGCAAAACACAACCTGCTCTTTCAAGCATCACAACATCTGATGAGATTGACATATCAGCCTCCAAACCAGGTATACTGCTGTCATCCTATATGTGCAGCCTTCTACCTATTTACCTCAGAGTAATTTCACTGAATTCAGTAAAACTGCTTTTAAATTAAGACCTTGAGACCTCCACTTGCCTCTTTCACTTCAATAGAATTTTGTAGGCAGAATCTTCTGTGGACTAATAGACTGAATCTACAGATCAAAACCTATAGATAGTAATTCTGGTTCTGTAAACTACCCAGAAAGCTTTGGCTATTGGGCAGTATAAACATGACATAATTAAAGAACTAAATAAATAATAGTTAACTCAGTCCATTCAGCCCTGCCATATGTCACATAAAAAAAGGATGGCATGTGGCATAGAGTTTTCTTTTCCTCTTAGTATTCTGCATGATAGATTAAATACAGCTATGAAAATGAGTGCTTAGAATAATTTCGCTGTTCATTTGAAATTGTGCAAAGGTGATGTAACCTAATGTTTTAAAGCAGTACAGAAAATATGTGATTTTTAGATGAAATGGAAGCAAAGGCTTCACTTGATTCTCCAGGACAATAACAACTTGGATTTGCCACCAGCTTTTTGGCCGAACATGGGCATGATCCAGCCAATGTTAAGCACCTTTAAGCCCCACTGGTGTCAGTGAACATGACATTGATGCCATGATCATGTCTATGTTTCTACCACTCTCCCTTTGTTTAAACCCTTTCTGAAACACCACCTTTTTCTGCATGGTCTTTGGTGTGTCCCCTTAATCATCATTCCCAACTTAACTGCATCTTAAGTACATATAAGTAACTGTATTTGCCTACATCCATGAGCAGGCATCCCTCCCTACCCTACCCTACCCTACCCTGCTCGCTCGCTCTCTTTCTTTCTTTCTCTCTCTCTCTCTCTCTCCTCTCTTCTGTTGTTTTCTTAGAGAGCAATCCTGTATCCCCTAGACAGCATCTGGGGGAGATAGGATTTTTCAGTTTCCCAACTCTGAACTCATAGAAAGTGCTACGAGCTTGTAGCTGGAAAACTGCTTGCTGCTCTCCCTCCCTGTTGTAGCTCGTGTGGAGAGAACTGCACTGCTGCCATGCCGCCTCTGTGCTTGTAACACGGAGCATGGAAGGGTGAAAACGGGGCATTCCTGGGGGCGGGGATGGGAGGAGACCACGGAAGCTGTTTTAAACAGCTTCCTATGTGGTCTCCAGCCCCGTTCCCACCCCCTCCCGGAAGCTGCATGAAAACATGCATCTAAGGCAAAGTGCAGGGCAGCTGCAGCATGGAGAGAATCCTCTGTGCTGCTCCCACCCTGTATTGGATAGGCATTTGCCTCCAACTTCAGGGGAGGTCGTAGGCACTCATCTGTCTCTGTAGGATTGTGCCCTTAATGTCTGTTTTAGACTGTAAATTCCTCGGAACAGAGACAAGCCTATTTAAGGCCAGATCTAAACATTATGTCATATCATGATCCCATCATGGTAACGCTATGTCCCTCTTGCGTATTTATACCTTGTAGGGCAGACAATATTTGTTGCAGTATTTTGCATAATGTGGAATAAAAAGCAGGAAATAACACTAAAAAAGCGGTATATCGAATGTGTAATGTGCCCCAGCAAGTTATCAGTGCACTTCAATTTCACTATAAAGCAGTAGTGTAGACCTAACCCATGTAGCTTCTACACTGTAGACTGATGATGTGGTGGTGGTAATTATAACAATAAGCATGTGGGTAACTCTCTTCCATAGGACTTCAAAGTGCCCAATTTGTTCTCAGTACTAGGCTGATTTACAGTACAATTTGTTCCTTGTGACAATCTTACTTGTTACTCTGTGCCACTCTGCTTGAATGATGCAGTGTTAGCAGAGTTGTTGAAAAGCTTAAAATCCTACATGTATTCTACATGTGGCAATGATTCAGATAACAAGATTTAATCCAAAACTATGACAGTATGGAGGGGGGTGGGGGAGAAACTAAATAGATGATCTTAAAACAGTTGTTCAAATCTCATTTGGTAGGAGGAAGGAAATCCTTCATAGTCTGTGATTTAAATAGATTACTTCTTCTAACACCTACGGAAACTGGTATACTAAAAAACAATAGTCAGTAGTCAGGGAAACACTTCCATTTTTCTTACAGTAAAATAGTTTTCTTCATGCAAACAGTTTTTTCAGGATAGCTTTTTTGCAGGTTGTTTCTTATACTTGTCAACGTTTCTTCTAGCAGTAACAAATGAACCCACTCTGGAATCTCTCACAATTAAAACACCTAAACCTCTTGACCAGCCAAGGCCAACACTGGGTAATGTTGTTTTTTTACTGTGAATGGTCACACTGCATTTTATGTTTCATCAGCAACATTTTCATTCCATGTGAATTCATTTCTTCCAGAATATAATCATCATCCTTTCAGTACTGACCTTTATCAAACTTCTGGCTTCACCAAGGTCTCTAAACTTCTGTAGGAACATGATTCATACTTTTACTTTAAATTTCAGTTATGAACGTTGCATGGATCGCTTTTTATTATCCATCACTTTTCACCAACATTTATCTACAGCTGTTTTTGTGGGAAATTGCCACTTGTCTTTGGAATACTGATCTGTTTAAGATCAGTGCAACACGATCTGCATATCCGTCACTTTCATCAGCTGGCTGGTCCATTCTATTTTGAATTCTTTCTTCATAATTGCAAGCTTGTTGCATGCGCTGTTTGTTTAAATATAAAATTTTAAATGAATTCTGAAGATTTTAAACTTAATTCTGTTACTCTTTTCAGCTCCATCTGAAACACCATTTATTCCTTTTACATGGAAGCATTCTGCCACCCCAGAAGGATGGCATGTGAAACCTGGTAATTAAGTAATTTATGAATACAGACAGCATTTTCAAAATTAACTACTTCCTTGATTCACACCCAAAACATTTCTTCTCTTTATTTTTCTCAAGAGCACCAAAAATTGATTCTGGGTTTGGTAGTAAAATGCTAATTGTTCATTAATATATATTAAAGTCACATGAATCACTTCACATCAATCACTTTGTTTCATTTAAATTGATTATGGACAGGAAGTAGTCATGTATAACTTGTTAACGTTTAATACATTCAATTCATTTCTAGCTGTTTCTGCTTTCAGGATCTCAGTAACTACAAATTTATTTTCTATTGTACATAGATTTCTTACAAAAAGAACCCCAATCCATGCTGTATTATTGGGTCTTATACAACCATGCAGAGAAGAGTATGTGGGTGTGTCTTTCTTTTCTTTTAATATTTTCTGTCAGAAGGAGGGGATGTCAATGTCAGCTTAATACATGAGAAATGACGAAAATGTCTTCTTTATGCTAGTGATTGTGAACCTTCTATCTTGAGTTTTTTTCCCAACTCAGTCTTTCTGTTTCCATGATAGATGGTTAAATTTTATCAGCCAGTAAGAACTGTTTCACTTCTCAGAATGGTAACTTGCAGTTATATTTGTCTTTTTCTGTTCAATGTTTGAATTCTTTTATTTTTGTAGCCCCTAAACTACCAGCTTTGAAGCAGAATACACATAAAACTTCTAGGATTCCTGAACAATTAAAGTCTACCCCAGGTAACAATTATCTCCTGGAAAACATATTTATCTAATAGAAGTCCCAATAAAATTCCATCATAGCTGATCCTTGAGAATGTGTTTTGTCCTGACAACTGCAAATAATAAAAACAGACGACGGTTGGATCCAGTGGTGTCACTCCACTGATGGAATACCCACAACCCCGTCATGCTCTCAAAATCTGCCCCAGATTGCTTAGAAACCCTCCAGCGCAGATTTACGGATGGCACGGAGGGCTGCACAGGAGAGGAGAGAGGGAGAAAATTAGAGCTGTGTGCAAATGGCTTCTTGAAATTCTCCACCTTACTTGTGGGCAGAGAAATTTGGGAGACAATTTCACCAAATTTCTCTAGGGGGAGGATAAGTTCTCAATAGTTTCTCCCAGGTAGAGCTCCTCACTGGCAGGGCTTGTAGCACAGCTTCTTTCTTTTTTGGTTAGTGTTGTGGGCGTTTTCGTACTGCAACAGCATCAACTGTCTTGGCAGGCTGGCCCCCAGTGTTCATCCACTGCAGTGCAGGTGGGGGCAGTGTTGTGTCTAACTCTAAGGACAATGAGGAGTAGTGCTCTGCCAAAATCTGTTCTCCAATTTCCTGGAAGTTTTCTTCCCCCATGAAAGAGGCTTCCATCATTCTGCTTCACTCAGGCTGTTTCGTAAAGTATTTCTGTGGTGTTTTTGAGCTTACCTAATCACAGCTAGCCTCCCAGGCTGCCTGCACATCCTGGTCTGAAAAAGCCCTATGGGAGGAATTACTTTGTGGTGCCTTAAACTGGGCTTTGACATGTAGGAAGCTGAGGAGGATAAAGGCTGCCAGAGAGATGATTGTACAATGCAAAACAGGACACTTGTGCTCCGTCCTTGGCCACTCCTAAGTAAGATAAGCCCAAGAAACCCAAACCCAACCCATGAGAATTTCTCCGAAATTTCTTCACCGTTGAATTTCTTTTCGAAAGCAATTTCTCTTCTATCAAATTGAATGAGAATGGTCGGGAAAAAAATGTGGAATGTGGGAGAAAGTTTTGGCACAGCACTAGAGAAAATCTTGTTGCACTATTGGACATCTGCTAACATGATTTTGGATATAACTGAGGGTGTGCATTCAAATGTGTTGTTCAGCTTACAGCTACAGCATTGATTCTATTCTGGAAACACTGTTAACTGTTAACTGAATTTGCCCACTGAATTTAAATGTTAAAAGTTAAAGTAGCCGCCCTGCTATATTTAACAATGAGCAAAATGTGTTTGCTGTTATTTGAAGATTTACATCAGGGAAAATGAAGGCCCATCCATCTCCTGCTATCAGCAAAAGTGTCCCAACTTTTTTAAAAAAGCCAAGACAATTTAAAAAAGAGGTTTCCAGAAGGAAAGTTCTTATCCACATCAAAAGAAGACAGAAGATTTTTTTTTAAACCCATTTATACCATAATTTTGCAATGGAGTTCTCCAAAAAATGTGTGAAAACATGTGTATATTAGAGGAAAGTTCACACAAAGATGCATATGTTACTGGAAATGCATTGCATTGGAAAACTGGTTGCAAAAACTGTATATTAAGGAAAATGCATGTATTAGGAGAAATGCTTAAGAATGTTTATTTTGAATGTTTAAATTAAGGAAGAACCAAATTTAAGATCGACACAATTCTCAAAGTTCAGGATGAACCAAACTTCAGATGATGATGATGATGATGATGATGATGATGATGATTAACATTTCTATACCGCCCAATAGCCAAAGCTTTCTGGATGGTTTACAAAGATTAACTAGAAAAATGAGAAACTAAGAGGAACCAAAATTGATAGATTCATCCATCCCTACTTGTGCACTCTCTTCTTCCTTCTACATTTGTGCACAAGGGGAGGAGATTTCAAGCTTGCATTTGTGATTTGTTCCAAACCACAGTTTTCCATTGTATCAGAATATTGGAAACTGGTTTGATTTTATTTAGTGTTAACAAAAAAAGGTAAAGGTGTCCCCAACCAGTCGTGTCCAACTCTAGGGTGCGGTGCTCATCCCCGTTTCTAAGCCGAAGAGCCAGCGCTGTCCGAAGACGCTTCCGTGGTCATGTGGCCGGCATGACTGTACACTGAGGTGCACGGAACGCTGTTACCTTTCCCGCCGAGGCGGTACCTATTTATCTACTTGCAATTTCTTGCTTTCAAACTGCTAGGTTGGCAGAAGCTGGGACTGAAGACGGGAGCTCACTCCGTCACGCAGCACTCGGGTCTCGAACTGCTGACCTGCCGACCTTCCAGTCTGCAGTTCAGAGTCTTAACCACTAAGCCACCGCGGCCCTTTAACAAACCAGAATGTTAAACCAGGATCAAACTGTGATTCAATATCCTGGATTACTAACTACAGTTTGTACAAACCACTATGGTTTGAACAGTTTTCTGTAGTTGAAATGGAAGTGAACTGGGAAACTGCAGTTGGTTCCAAACCACATAGAGAAGCTTTATATCTCCTCCCTTCATGTGCAAAGGAGAGAAGAAGAAAAGGGGCAAGGAAACAAGCCTGAGACTCCCTGCAGCACATTGTCATCACAACAAACCATGGTTTATTGACACAACTGAATTTGACCATTGTATGCTAAATGTGTTTTGAAAATTCCGGTGAAGTGCTTCTAACAAATTATACCCATGATTATATAATAGCATGTAAAATTTATAACTTTCATAACAATTTTGCAAATTTGCTCTGAACATATTTCTTTCTGGGATTCTTGTAAGAGTTACAATAAGATTTTTTTTACTAAGCTTCAGTTTTGGCATTATATTATCGATACAATCAACCATGGCATGATGAACTAAAATATGATCAGAATTATTTACTTTCTATAACAGTATTTATAGAGCACTTCTGAGAGTTCAAAGCACTTCACGTACATTATAATAGTAATCCTTACAACAACCTAGTAAGGTAGGCCAATATTTTTACCCCTGCAGGGAGGGAGAGTCACCTAATGAGTTAATGACAAAGAATAGATCAGTATGTTTTGCTATTGTCTGAGACTTCTTTAAAAAAATTAGTTTTACAACTTATTTACTGTTGTTTTAAAATCTTGTTTCACCTCCACTTCAGCTCATGATTCTAATTTCCTAGGAAGAAAAAAAAAGTCAGTAAGAAGCAAAAAAAATCTATAATACAGCCTGTGTCTTTCAGCTCCTCCGGAAACAAAATTTGTTCCTTCTACACCCAAACCTTTTGCCCGACCCAAAATACCAGACACTAAACATGGTAATTACATTTCATGCCATTAATTATCATCAACGTTATTTTTAATTCATGCATTTTATTAAGTTAGCCTGTATGAAAGAAGCTATGCTGTTTCTCTGAGGAAATACAAATCCATTTTTGTTGTTGTTGTTGACTATGTGGCTCTGAGTCTTGTTATGTTTTATCTCAAAGATTCATAAAATCTTTCAATGAAAGCAGTTCTAATAACAAAAACATGCTAGAGATCAGAAAGAAAGTGTTTTTATTTTCTTTCCTGTTGGATGTATTCATATAGGGATCCTGGGCAATGGAAAATAGGTCTTATTTTAATGATCTTTTATGCAGAAGTGTTTAATTTCCACATGATTTATTGCTGTTTTTTTCCTTTTTCATCAGGAGAAAAAGAACCTCAATGGGAAACCACTACTGCTAATATTTATAAAACCCCTGAATTGCCAAGAACAACACAGGGTAATGGTTAATTAGGTTTACATGAAGTTACAGGGGAGCAATCATAATAGTTAAATATCGGTGCACGATATTCAGTCATTCCATAGATGGCCAAATTATGGCAAATGGGCCACATGACATTGGCAGTGGAGGGATTTGGCACAAATAAATAAGAGCTAATGGTGCCTGGGTCTGGCTACAGGATAGAGTTAAGCCTTAACTTCTGCCTGGCTCTCCTGTGCTGCTCTACTACTTGCTCTTCTCCCCTGAATTCTAGAGGCAAAATCTAAATAAATACTATACTGGGCATTAGAGTGGACTTTCTCTTACCTTTTACTTGATTTGTAGTTATACCAACTCAAAAAGTATATTCTGTTAATGTATTCCACCATTTTCTCTGGAACTAGTAATAATTAGGGGCATGCCTAATATTCCCAATTGAATATTTCTAGCATAAATGGGAAGTTTGAAATGTTCCCTGCAAGCCCCCGCCCCAGTATTTAACTTTCATTTTATCTGTTTGCTGTTGCTTGACTCTTGTCTTGGCAGCTACTCATTTTTAAACTCTCATATTCTTCTCTCATTGGTTGGGAATGTGACCCCAGCCAATTGGGGATCATGTACTAATAGTTCAGTCTGAATTGGCTCTGTGATGAGGCAGTATCACAAAACCGATTTAGAGTGAGGGCAAGGGAAACACTGCCTTTGAGTTTGAATTGGGTGTTGGGCAGAGAGGAGTGTGCATGCTGCTGCTGAGGCCAGTAAGATGGACTGGTTGAATACTTTATCCCAGTCCTCAGCCCCCCACCTCCAGAAAGAGGAAGCTTTTCATAGCCTATAGACAGGACTGCGAAATTGGGGTGTTTTGCTTCTGCCCTAGCAATTAGACCATTAACTATTTGAACACCAGAGAGGAAGCAGGTTTTCACATGTGCATTTCCTGCTGAACTGAGCATACACAAAGGGTGCTGCACATGATTTTCCAGTTCTCAGTCTCAGAACTGCATTCCGGACTCCCTGTATGGTTCTCAGCACTGGGATGGGACCCATGAACACAGCACAAAACGTATAATAGCACTTCAGCTCTGATGGTTCCAAATACCTCTTTAGGGCTTTGGGGACAGAAAACCACACTCATATACACCCCATCATGAAGGAAGAGAGAAGTCAGTTTTTGGATTCAGGCCCTCATCCCTGCAAAATAGGTGGTTGGTACTGTCAAAGGTGAATGTGCTGACCATCTATTGGACAGGTAGATGCTGAGAGAGAAGAATGCATAGCAACACACAGGCAGTCCACATCTCTCTGAATTTGGACTGGGCCTTGATGGCCTTGATATTCTACTTTGTGAGCCTTTGGTTGGAATCCTGTGCCATTATAAATAACGCTTTACTACTGAATTTACTAAAATCAGGAAAGTAGTAAAAATAGAATTTTAATGGAATCTTCTTGGCGAAAAAAACATCAGTTCCTGAACATTCTTGTTATGCCCCCCCCCCTCACACACACACACACACACACACACAGAAAGAGAGAGAGAGAGAGCGCTGTCAGGGAGAAAATTGAGCATTTGAGGTAACTACAAATTATTTGCCTGTGAAAAATATTGATTAGAGTCCTATGATTTAAAGCAAACAGTCTCTGTTTTAATTTAATTTATTTCCTGCCCAGGATAGTGAACAAAGCAGATCAGCTGTAAAATCACAATACAACAGCTAAAAATAAAGGAATCATTTTAAAAAGGAAAAAGAGAGTAGCAATGGGGATAATGGCTCAAACATAACCACCGCAGAGTGATTGTTTTTCTTTAATTAATTTTTTCCCCTTTGATTAAAAGTATACCAGAATAAATACATACCTTTGGATAGACATTCAAGCTTAATTCCAGGGGTCCTAAAATTTATTATTTTCTTCATAAGTTGGTCAGTTTCTGAAGAACCACAAGACTAGATCTGTGACCTGTACTAAGTCCATTGAAATTAGTTGGAGTTGCTTCTGTGTAAGCTTGCATAAGATTACACTGCACTAATTGTTCTTCTCAAGCAACAGTCCCTCCGTGTCCTTTGGCAAATTGTTTTTGAATCTCACCGGAATTGCAAAAGGTGTGTGTAATATGGCTTTTGGGGGAAGTGAAACAGTAAAAGAAAAAAATGCCACAGGCCTTTCACAAGTCTGTCATGCAAACTAAGCGGCTTTTGAATCTCAGTCACTATTTGTTGTTGATTTGGGACACTCTTATGCAATTTTGGGATTAGGTGTGCCAAAACACTTGTATTGAAGGATTCCCATTCGTTTTAAGCAGGCTTGTACAGGAGCAATTCTCAATGGATTGTGCTATTTGTGTCTTTTTGGTACCAACTAATGTTTTCATAGACACGCAGGAATGACATTTTCATTTTTATTCCTTCCAGCTCCCAGTAAAACAAAAATTCCTGTTTCCAAGCCCCAAATCCTTCCCCATCTCGAAGAGCCAAAGACTGTACCGGGTAATTGCTATGTACTTTCCTATAACTATTTTGTTCCACAGCATGGATCAAGCTGTCTTCTGACCGATTTGGACAAGCATTTCATAAAAACAGAACATACGTTATTCATACGTATTATTTTTCTAATATAATCTTAGAACATGTAATATATCACACATGGTCACAAGTAACCTTTTGGAGTCAAATTTCTATGATTAAAAACGGCTTCTAAGCATCCCATAAGATTTCACTGTTATATCAAACTCATGTTTCTCTCACTTTATCAATTACAATATAGTACTGAAATGAATTAAATTTAATTATCTAATTTATTTTAAATTTGACTCATGTTTGGCAATAAAGTTAGCGGCATTTGATTACATAGGTCAATCACAGCTAGCAATAAATAATAATGGGCATAAACCTCTAACATGGAATAGGAAGGGACCAGGGGGAAATTTTGTTAGATGCCAGGGACTCCCAGCTGGCTACGCATGCTTTAAAGTGAATACAGAAGATTTGCCCAAAGTATTTTCTAGTGCAGAGTGTTCATTTTTGGAGTTTGGGGGTTTGTTTTGAAGTGTCTGTTATGTATGCATGTGAAAGGGGGGAAAGCCATATGGAACCCTGGTCTAGTAAGGGCAATATGTGGGTAGTGCAGATTCGCTGCTGGATTGGGAAGAGCATATGCTGTGCATGAGGTTCCTGGGATTGGCGCTCCATCCAGTGTTACAAGTTGTTCTTGACTGTTGACTCAAAAACCCACAGACAGTGCTGAACTGATGGTTGGTTGGGACAGTCAGCTTTGACATTATTGATCACCTGTTTGAAAATACTAAGGGCACAATCCTATGCATGTTTAGATAGAAAAAACTGCTTCAGTTCCTAGCATTCCCCAGCCAGCATGGCTGGCTGGGGAATGCTGGGAGTTGTAGGACTTTTTTCTGTCTAAACACGCATAGGATTGCACCCCAAGGGACTGAGATCCCATGCCTCTCCAGTCCACTTTTTGTGTCGGAGGAGGAAGGTCTAAGGCAGCATTAGATTTGAGCACCCTTTCACTCCTAAGTAGGTGATTAGTGCGGTGAAAGCTGAGAGTACCTATCAGAAACCCCTTCAAGGCTTCATACAGGGACAGAAGTAGAGACAGTTAGTGAGGTACAGAGTGGAAAGTGACATTCCAGTAAGGAGGAACTGAAAAATGCAAAATACAGTTCCAAACTGATTTCACCCCCACCCACCCCCACAGACACACACACACACACACACACTATATATATATATGTATGTATGTATGGACTTTCACTCAGAAGTACAACTGTGCTCTGTACAGTGTGGCTTCATAGGTAGCCTCTATAAAGATTCATCAAGAAATTTAAATGATAGGCTGCATATGTGCCTTCGGCAATGTAAACTGACATTTTAAGATTGTTTATCCTCTTCATACTTTTCTAGAGTTGGGAAAGGTTATAGAATGGTTATAGAATGTCAGTAAGATTGAGAGGTCAAGAGGGAAAAGCGAGCTTAAAAATCATGTGATGGATTCCACTTAATTAGATGCCATACATCTATTTTTGGTTATGAGCAAGAAGTCTCCTAATGGGCAGCTACCCTCCAGTATACCCAGATGTAAATACAAACTCAATACATTAGCTGGGGGGCCTCAAAAGCAGTTGGACTTTATGCCGGTGACACTGTTCCCTTGTGTACTCTTTGCCTTGAACATTGGAGAGGCTTAAATGTACATCTTGGAACTGATGTTGACAACTGATGTATTATTTTTCACTTCCTTCAGATAGTTAGTATATGCTGTATGCTAGATATATCACACCGGTATTTCTGTTTAGCTAACTTCTAAGTTCATTTTTCCCATTTTAAGTAGCATCCTGCAGAGCTGGCCATTGTCTTTTCCCTTTAAAAACTTTTGAAAGTAATACAGCATTTTTGGTTCCATGGAATGCAGCCTTTGGCTGTTTTCCTTAAGGTACTCAACTGATGTAAGCCTCATTTTCTTCAGTGTTGCTTGTACTATAATAAACTTTTTAGGATCAGGCTGTATGATTCCAGCTATAAAAGACAACACTTTATGCTTTTCATTGTTTGCAGTATAATTCAACCACATGGTAGTCTAGTCTAGTTTTGGAGAAGTACAAATTCTATTCCAGATGCATCTCATTAGGAAATTGTCAGCAAATATGCATGTGCTTTCATTCCCCTAAGAATTTCCTTTGTAGCAAGCCCTGCTATTTATTTATTTATTTATTTATTTACCATATTTGTATGCAATCCTTTCTCCAAATTGTTCAGGGTTACATACATCAGACTAAACTATTTTATCCTCATAACAATCTTGATATGCTGAGATACAGTGACTTGCCTAAACTCACTGAATTAGTGTCATAGCTGAGCAAGCATTTGAACCCAGGGGGTTCACGAGCAACTTACTCCAAGCTGGCTGTGTTTGGAGGTCGTTAGGGATACATGACTTCGTGGCCACCCTGCAGCCACCCTGGAGCTTATTGCAGAAAAACCAGATTTCCTGAGACTGCTTATAGTCTGATTCTTTTCCTTAAGTTAGGCTCCCCACTGTATAGCTGTTCTGTGCCCCAACCCCCACATTGACCTCGGGTATGCTAGCCCTGCCCAGGAGTGTGCCTTTCACTGTGACACCAGTCAAAGGGTGTTTCCTGTCCCCATGTTTCCCAGCACAAACATATGCGTCTCTACTCAGAAGTAACTCCCATTGTGGTCAATGAGGCTTGTCCCCTGAATGCACACCTCAGAATTTACAGAGATCCCCCTCAATTGAAATAGCACATTCGAAGCACTAATTCCCTACAGGCTGTAAACTGTGATCTTGATGCTGCGATTCTCCGTTGTTTGGTTTATTGCCATTCAGAAGTAACTACTTCAACTTTGATCATCTGATCCTGTGCAGCATCAGGTTAGAAAGGGGGCTGGTTTCCTCTCCCTTTGTTTCCTCTCCCTGTCTTTCCCAGCACAAACATATGTGTGTCTACCCAGAAGTAACTCCCATTGTGGTCAATAAGGCTTATTCCTGAAATGTGTACTCCTTGTCAGGGTGAAAAGTGGGCCCATAGAGCCCCAGAGCAGTTCTGATTCTGAGGAGGAACAGCAATCCGTGGGAGAGGAGCTCACTCCTCTCTCACAAGCACAGCAGCTGGCAGAGATTCCTTCTGCCAGCATTCCTGGGATAGATAGTGTCCCTGGCAGTGAGAGAGCAATGGAGGGGGGCTTGCTGGACTCTCGGTGCAGACGCAGGAAGCGATGACAGATGGAGGGTGCCGAAAGGAGGCGTTCCGCTCATTTGGCACTCAAACAACGGTCGAGTCCCAAGGACCCAAGGGAAAGAGGGAGGATCTCTCCATAGCCGATAAGTTCAGAGTCTTCCCATGGTTCTCCTTCAAATGGAGACCAACTGCCTTACCTGGAGCTTAGGCTACTCTGCTATCTTTCCCCAGTGCTGTTCCTTGCTTTGGTGCTAGCTACTAGTATTCTGAAAGAGTCATAAAGTAATAAAGGAATAAAGCCTTGGAAAGAATCCTCGTCATCTGTGTCCTGGGTTGGCTATTGGAGGGGACTGCAAGAGGCAGCTAGGGCGCTCCTGACACTCCTGAAGTTACTGAGATCCCATGAATCGAAATAATGCATTTAGGAGCCTTAATGTAAAAGCTTTGATTGATCGCAACACAGCAGGGAAAACCCTGTGTTCCCATGTTCTTTGTTGCTTGAAGGAAGTAAGGGAGTAAGTAATGCGGTGGGGAGCGGGACAGAGAGAGAAGGAGATTGTTTGCAGCTTTGGCAGGTTCAAGGCAGAGAGAACACTGTGTTCCTTCCTGTAATGACTGCTGCTTTAATGGAGTAAGTAATGCGGGGGGGGGAGAAGGAGAGTGATTTTATTGAAAGAGAAAGGGGGAGCATGGATGGGGGGAAGCCTCTCTTATTGGTTGAGCAGCCCCTGCCAGTCAGATGACATTCACTCCAACCCCCAACCCCACCCCACCCGGAAGTATGTTCTATGAAACTACTTATACTGGTGTGGTGCACTCACTTGTGGAGCTCTGCACAGACCAAAGCCAGCACCTTGAAAAATCCGGGTAAGCCACCATTCACTTATCCTTCTGTTGTCATGGAGACACCTCCCAGGTCTTCCCACTTCAAATGCAATGCTACACCAGAGTGACATTACACTAGCTGATTATCTTTATGATCAGGAGGACAATCCAGAAACGATATGCCATTAAAACAGAACATGCAATACATTTTTAGGACACTAGTTCTAAAATCCTGAACTCTCTGATTTTCCTTTCTCTGTCTCAAGATAATATCCTTTACTCCAGCAGTTACCAGCAAACTGATTCCAGTTCCAGCCACAACTAAGATTTCTCACACTGTTGGACATCCAGTGGCAACAATGGGTAATATCTTTTACTTCAGCTAATTGTCATCATCCTGGTTCTTCTTTTAATTTCTTCTCATTACTACAAAGAATATTTCATCTCCTGTAAGTGCATTTTATGCCAACACATTCATCATTCGAATGTTAATAGCCTTTTAAATAATAGAATTCGTCTATCACATCTTCTTTAGATTTTGCTGTTGTAGGAATATGGTTCCAATGTACTGCTTGTCAAATGTGAAACCATTGCCATACCTTCCACTAACCTCTACAAGAACTTTTTCATGCATCTAATTTATTATCAATGAAATTCTGAAACATGAGTAGCCAACCTACCGTATGGATGCTACAAGTGACACATACCGCAGACATTTATGTAGGGATGTACGAAAGTGACTTACCTTCTCACGAAATTGATTTGCGGGGGGGGGGAGGCGCTCCGTCCTTCCCCCCGAAATTCTGGCCGGGGGGGCGCTCCGTCCCTCCCCCCCCCCTGAATCCTGGCTGGCCGGATGCGCAAATGGCGGTGGCTGTAGCCGCGGCCGTTTGCGTCCCTGGTTTTATGGCATGCTGAGACAGAAACAAGAGGGTCCATGGGCCTGAGCTTGACAGAGCCAGACCTATACTTCAGACCTGCCTCTTCTGAACTGTATTGCTACTTCCTTGCCAGTTCAGTAGGCTGGGGGCAAAACCACACCAAAGCTCAAGGAGCCTATATGGTGTACCATAGTGTGCACTAGAGTGGCATTATCTCAGTTTTTAGACTTTATCTATTGGAACCATTGCCCCCCAAATGAGGGTATCTTTGCACTAAAACCAGTTGTAGAACTTCTATTGAGAACAGAATAATTCAAACCAAAGTAGTGGAAAAGAGTACCACATCTTGTTAAGCAAAGCTTGACAGTTAACTTTGTTTCACTGCTAGTAATTACTGTAGACACATCTAGTTAGCATCTGACTCCCACAGTCCTAGTCTCCTTCATTCATTGTCCCAGCTGCCAAGCCCTCCAGCCTGTAAACTTTTATAATACTTTCAGTCATTGCCAGCAAGTGTATCTGGTAAATCAACTGTGAAAATGTGTAAGCTGCATATATTAAATTAATTTTATTTTCCAAATAAAACAAACACCAGGATAGTCTGTCTGATTGTATTTGTGTTTTCCTATTAAATTCATAAGCATCCTTCAGTTTTTTAATTTAAAATATTTAACCGACACAAGACCATCATAGTAGAATGCTCCAGAATCCAGGAATCTTCCATAATTAGGTTAGAATGTTGATGATTTGAATCAGCTGGTTATTCAAACCAGACTGGCTGAGAAATTGCTGTGGCATGGAGGTTAAACAGATGATGTGCCTGAGAAAGTATAAGTGAGCTCTGCAATGTACTCAGTCCTGTTGCTTTAAAAAGGTCATGCCAGATTAGCAGGAGGAGTATTTCCTTTGGATGGGGAAGCCCAGCTCAAGGAAAGGAGCTTGTAGAAGGGACCATTTCGTCCTGGCTGTCAGCAAAAGAAAGCTGAAACAACCTGCCTCAAAAAGATCTTTAGATATCTGACACAATATGGCAGACTTAAGAAGATGCTTCATTTTAGGCATGCGCAATAGGAGCTAGGGGTGTACGAAACCCGGCTTACCTGGCTCCGCTGGGGTCCGCAGGTGGGGGGAGGCGCTCCGTTCCTCTCCCCGGAATCCTTGACGGGGGGGAGGCGATCCGTTCCTCCCCCCCCGGAATCCTGCCCGGCTGGCTCCACTCCATGGCCAGTCCGTGGAGCTGCTGGCCTGGCCAACCCGCAGCGGGGCCTCCAGCCGCTGCCAGGCTGCTGCGGATGCAAATGGTGTCCTGCGTAGGGGACACCATTTGCGTCCCTATGCCGGCCCGTGATAGGCTACATATATATATACGTAGCCTATCATGGCTAAAGCAGGGACGCAAATGGCATCCCCTATGCCATTTGCATTTCTGCTTTAGCCGTGATAGGCTACGTAAATATTTACGTAAATATTTACGTAGCCTATCATGGCTAAAGCGGGAACGCAAATGGCATAGGGGACACCATTTGTGTCCCTGTTTTAGCCGTGATAGGCTACGTAAATATATACGTAAATATTTACGTAGCCTATCACGGCTAAAGCGGGAATGCAAATGGCATAGGGGATGCCATTTGCATCCCTGCTTTAGCCGTGATAGGCTACATAAATATATACGTAAATATTTACGTAGCCTATCACAGTTAAAGCGAGAACGCAAATGGCATAGGGGACACCATTTGTGTCCCTGTTTTAGCCGTGATAGGCTACGTAAATATATATGTAAATATTTACGTAGCCTATCACGGCTAAAGCGGGAACGCAAATGGCATAGGGGACACCATTTGCGTCCCTGCTTCAGCCGTGATAGGCTATCTAAATATATATGTAGACTATCACAGGCCAGCATAGGGACGCAAATGGTGGCCACTACGATGGCCACCATATGCGGCCGCAGGAGCCCAGCAGCGGCCAGAGCTGCCGCCAGGTAGGCTCCGTTTCGTGGGGCTTTCGCAGGGTGGTGGGGCGGGTTGCTCCGTTCTACCACAGATTCCAGGGGGCCAAATTAACTGGAATTCGGCCTCCCTGGGATCCATGGTGGAATTCTCTAACATCCCTAGTAGGAGCACTTCCCTCCTGTGAAGCAAACCTGAGAGTTCTGAGAAAGGGAAGGGCAGGATAAATTGAATGTTTGCTCAGCACAATGAAAGGACATGAAGAGAGGAGTTGGGAAGTGCCCTAAGCCTGCACTGAAAGGGCTGAAACTAGGTGAAAGGGCTGAAACTCTAAGGTCCAAACTAGATGTGTGGGCCAATTGAGGCAGGGGTGGGGTGGCAGGTTTTGCTCCGCTCCCGCATCCATTCTATTTTGTGTAAAGAATAGACTTCCTCCCTCCACCTTTATGCATTCATGCAAACAGGGCATTCATGTGTAATTTACATGTGATTGCCCCACATGTCTAGTTAAGCCCTGAGGCTGAATGATGGTCAGCCTTCAAAAAAGAGTTTGCCTTCTATAACGTCTGGAATCCCCAGAACTAGGCACATTTCGGAAGTGTTTGGACACCAGGAAAGAGTGGCAAGCTCTAGGGACACCATTTCCACAGCATACCCATCTTTATCCATTTCCTTTACCACGGTGCCTGATGCAGAGGCCAAATGGTAACCTTCCCTCCTCTGGAACCAATACTCTAGAACAGCCTTCTGCAACTTGATGCCCTCTAGAAGTTTTGGACTACAACTCCCATTAGCATCAGCCAGCAAAACCAGTGGTCAGCAATGGGGGTTATAGTCTAAAACATCTGTAGTCCAAAGCATGAGGTTGGGGAAGGCTGTTCTAAAAGGTCTTGCTGCATATTCAGACACTAGTTCCTGCTTTCATCTATCCTCCACCCCCCATGGTCTAAAGCAGGGCACTTCACCATGCTGCGTGCCAGGGTGGACCCACTTTATGAAGAAAGTCTCTTTCCTCATTCCGTCCACTATAATTCTCTTTCTCCTTCCTCCTCTGTTTATTTGGGTTTGCTAATGGCCAGATGGTGACTGGCTAGTGAAGCAAATCCACACATTTGGCCAACTACCTTGGCCAACCTGTCAAACAGCCTGTTCAACCTCTCAGTTAAACCAAGTGATTGGATTTAAACCAGTGCAGTACCATTGACCTCAGTAGGACTGCATCAGCTTAAATTAGTACTTTTTCCTCAGTCAGGGATCAGCTGGTAGAGCCAAACTCAGTGGAATTATTCCTCAAGTACTTAGTTCATCCTTAACATATTTCACTGACCTCTCCATTTAAACTTACTGTGAATGACATTTCATAATTTCTCATTTTTCCCCCTTTCTGCACTGAAGTTATTTTTCCTGCAGTTTAGCTTCCTTCCTTAGTATACTCTATCAGACTTCATATTTTATTATTTCCTGCTTTCAGATGATTGATTAAGGCAGCATTGCTACCATACAAGTTTTGAGTGTGTGGATTTTTATGTCAATAAAATATGAATTAATTCTGGACTGGGACTTTTTTTCAGCTTCTTATGAACCAAGCTCTGTTCCTTCTAAATCTAAAGAATCCGACTATACCATGCCAGAAGTACCAGATAGCAAACCTGGTAGAGTAACCTTTAAAATATATTTTAGTTATTTGTGCTACAATATGAAAATGTCTCTTGCTGTTGCATTAGTAGATCATACTGAGAACAAATATGAAAGTCAGCATTTTTACATTTTTTATCTTAAAAACTGTATATGTGCTAGATTTATTTATCCAGTGATGGACTAGCCATTGTGGAAGTCTGAAAGACATACATTTTATAGAATGCAGTTTAGGACACCTCAGACACCATCACACTACCAAGCGCTACTGACGTTATGTAAGCATTGGTTTCCATTACTGTAACGTCAATAGCACATGGAGACTGTTGGATAAATCATCTCAATCCCCGTGGAGACCCTGATGCACACATGAAGTTCCTGCATGCGCAAGCAAGACCCACCCAAGGCAAACTAGGCTTGAGACTAAATGTGTCACTTATGGCTGCATACCTTTCCCTTTTTTTAAACAATTCTTAGCCAGCATAGGGGCAATTGTCATTGGAACCATTGTATAAGGGGGAGATTTAACCCTTTCCTTTCCCACCAGCAATGGGGGCTGGTGGCTCCAATTAGTAGAAAACAAACTTTTAAACATAGATTTAGCGCTGTATATGTGGATTTAAAAAAACTAAGGGAGCACTCCTATCGGGATAGATGGCTGCCTCCAAACTCAGAGGCGACCACCTATCCAATGCATGGCAGGAGGAGCGTAGAGGGGATCCTCTCCTCCCTGCTCCAGCCACCCTGCATTTGCAGCTAGATGGCCGATTTTGGCTGTCTAGCTGTGGGAGGCCGGAGTGTGGGATAGGGAGGCCGGATGACACATAGGAAGCATTGTACCAGCACTTCTGTACTCCCTGCCCCTCCCCACACCCAGGAACACTCCCTTTTGGCCGCTCCATGCTGCTGTTATAAACATGGAGCCCAGGGATGATCCGTACCACCTACGAGGCAGCAGGGGAAGGGGCAGGGAGGTGGTTCTCCAAGAACCGACCTCGGAGAGTAGGCTCTGAGGTCAGTTCCCAGAAACCGACCAATCCTTGGGCTGTCTAGCCACTGTCTAGCAGCCATAGGATTGTGCCCTTCGTCATTATACAATTGCATTAATTAAAATTTACTTCATTAATTAGTGTTGCTAAATTTTAACTGATGAAACTAAGGTTGAAAGGCATAATTGTTTGTTTTTGGAGCCTTTTGACTCTAGGGTATAACTGTAATAGTGAATGCAAAAATATATAAACTATAATAGGCAGGTTGTATGAGCAATAGCCTTGGAACATATAATGAAAATAATGTAAATATTTTCACACTAATGGCAGCAGACTACTGACTTAGTGGCTTGAAACATGAGCTCTTAATGTGCAATGGTTGAACATTCAGGAACAAGTTCCAGAAGTGTAGCTATATTATTCTTTTGTAGTAAAAACCACAGAGCTTATGGTAAAATAAATACTAACAGATTTTGTCTTAGAATGCGTTCCATTGGGAGGTTTTCTGTATAAGCCCTATTGCAATGAACAGAAGCTGTACTGGAACATGGTAGCATGCACATTTCTACACATTTATGTAGACCATGCTCAGCTCAGAACAACTAAATCCTAACTTCACATGTACACTGATAGGGCTGGCGGTAACTGACCAGGAAAGGGTTCTTGGGATTGTGGTGGTTAGCTGGATGAAAATGTCAATCCGGTGTGCAGCTGCTCTGAAAAAGGCAAATTCCATGTTGGGGATCATCAGGAAAGGAATCGGAAATAAAACTGCCAATATCATAACTGTTCCTCAGAAATGATACAGTAATGCTGGAGAAGGTACAGAAAAGATCAAGGGGCTGGGGAAAAGTTACAACATTTAGGGCTTTTTAGGTTAGAAAAAGGCAAGGGGGGAATGATAGAGGTATAAAGAAGTTGACATATGGAATTCACTACCCAAAAATGTAGTGATGGTTTCCAACTTGGGACAGCTTTAGAATGGGTTTAGACAAATTCATGGAGCATAAGGCTATCAATGGCTACCAGTCATGATGTTTATATATGAAGATAGAGGTAGTATGCCCCTGAATATGAGTTCCTCGGGAACACAAATGTGAGGATGCTGTTGCATTCATGTCCTGCTTGTGTTCTTCTCCTTGACATTCCCACCACTGCAGGAACAGAATGCTGGATGAGATAGGACTTTGGTCTGAACCAACAGGGCTTTTCTTATGTTCTTATGTGCTTAACTTCTCTAAGTTGTGCCCTTCAGGTAGTATCTAAATTTTACTTTTGGCAGGCACCAGGGCTTGGGCATGGCCTCCAAACAACAGGCTTCTATGTCATTATTACATTTGAGTTTTAACAGTTGTTTGCCATATTTTAAGACGCACACGTTCAAAGGCCATTTGGGCATGTGGAACTAGTCTCCTAATTCGTCGGTTCTGGGCCTTAGGCTACAATCCTCAACATACTTACTAGAGTGTAAGCCCCACTGAAGACAGTAAACTTACTTCCAAATAAGCATGCATAAGACTACACAGTCTTTAAGGTGAATTAGCATTTGAGCCATACTCTACAGGGGTAGATATAAACATGCTTGAATGATTTGCTCATTTCCCCCCACTCCAGCTTCAACTGAAACAGGTCATTTTTCTTCTCAGCTTTCCACAGCACAAGAACCCACAATGAATAAATCTCATGATTATGTGTTTTTTGAAATGGTGTCTAATAAAACCCTACGTGACGGGATTGTTGTTAGTGACTGTATCGGAGAGGTAGTGTTTGGAGAGGTAGGATGGAAAACCATAAGCAGCTTGAGTAGCAACCAAGACTGAGAGGAGCTCACACCAATGGATATCTGTAGAAAGCACATGAGCCAGAAGGCAGCTCACACAGCACCATGTTGGTGCACTGTTGATAAACGGCCAGCAGTGCCCCTGCATAGCTATGGGCCTATGCTACATACTTCTGCTATCCATCCTATTACACTTGTATCCTGTCCACCCTCCAAGAAGCTCAGATCAGCGTATACGTGTTACCGTATTTTATCCTCACAACAAACCTACCCAGTAAATTAGACTGTAACACAGTAACTTCTCTAAGGCTACCTTCAGCTTGATGGAACACAAGTTATACAGGTTTACACTACACCAAACTGGTTCCTAGCTTACTATTTGTTTTCAGATCTAAATCTTTAGCAAACCATTACATAGAAAGATACATTGTCACAATGAATATAGATAATTGGAATTTTAGTTGTGCTACATCTTTTGTTTCCTCACAAATCCTCACATGTTCATGATTCGTATGAATGTATTAACGTGTATGGGATCAATTTTAGTCATGCACATAAGCACTTTCTTATGCAGATCCCATTGATACTAATGGTGAATTTCAAACAAAGCCATAGCATGACTGGAAATGCATATCAACTTAACTTGAATTAGGCATATTGCTCCATAAAAGCTGGAATCATAAAGGGGCAAAGAACAGAGTTTAAGCTCAGGGAGCTGTAGCATATTTATAGTAGCAGAGATCATTCTTGCATCCTGACATAGATTCTCTCTCTAGGCAATTGTATCCTTTAATTGTAAGCTGAATGATTTAAATATAATTTTCTCTCATTTCATTTGGATGATATCGTGTTTACACATATGTAAACAATAGTTGCCTGTTGGTCCACAAATATTTATGTAACTGTCTTTTTGCTAAAACGCATTAGAGACTGTTTGCATTGGCCCTATAAGTGTAACCTAAGCCTAGCTGTGGTATACAGCCATTTTAGTTTCTGTATTCCAGCCCTGTAAATGCCAAATATAGTATTGGGAGATACAACATACATACTGGGAAAAAGCACAACAAACCAATAGACATCATACTAGATACTAGTAGTACCAGTTCGCAGACAGACCTTTGTGTGCCCGTAGCCCTTTCAGGGATTCATTTTTCCATGCTGAATGAATATGTGAGGAAAACAGCACTCTGGCCCCACCCCCTCTGTCATCACATCTATCACCCTGTATATGTGGAGGGCGACATTCTAATCAGGAGAACCTCCTGTGTTCATGGGGGTTCTCTACACGATTAGGAACCCTGGAAAATCAGGGTTCCTAATTGCATTGAGAGCCCCCACACATACAAGAGGCTGTCCTGTTCAGAGTGTTGCCCTCCACACATACAGGGCAATGGAGGTGACGACGGAAGGCGGCAGGTCTGGAGCGCTCCTTTCCTCACACGTTCATTCAACACAGAAGAATGAACGCCCGAAGAGGGCTTATGTATAATATAGAATTGGTACAACCTGATCCAGAACAGATCTTAAAACTCTGGTGGCACAATTGCAGATATGCTGAGAGGTCATCTTAATAATCAGTCCCTAGTCTACTTCCTGTCTAGATTCCTAGCAACCTAGGTCTAAGCATTTTGACACTCCATATTTTTAGAAAGTGTTTTAGCTTAAAGGTCTCAAACAAGCACAGGCCTGTCTTATGGTGAACAGTTTAACTATTTAGCCATTTTATCATTTCCAGAAGTACTTGAAAAATGTGAATGGGAGGTTTGATTGAACAATGGAACAAATCAAATTAAAATCAAGATTATTAGACAGTAGATGTCTCCCAAGGAGATTTGTTTCGAAATTAGGATGGAGAAGGTATTAGATGTTTATGTATTTCTTTAAAATGATTCTAACTGCCTTTCCCATTGTCAGGGAAACATAAAATAAAAAAATGAAACAAATACAGAAATAATGAAAGTACAATTAAAAAACTATAATTACAAAACAGAATGGCAACTTAAACAACAACCAGCAGCAGTATAAAAACTAGACTTCCATCCCAGGGCCAGCTTCAAGGATATGGTTGCGCCCCTGCCAAGAGCCCACACCCCAGCCCACTGAAAAGAGCCCCTGGAGTTGTTTCCCTCTTTACCATTGCAGCCTGCTTATTCACCTACTTCCTGCTCTGGTCCAGACAATGGTAATGGGGAGAAGGAGGAGCAGTGGCTGCTACTGCCTACTTGCTCATTGGCTGTCTGCCTTTCAAGCAAGCAAGGTAGCCATAATGAGAAAGAGGATGAGGTGCAATAGCAGCTGCTGACAATGGGAGTGAGAATGTGGACTCACTGACTGAGGGGGACTATTGAGGGTGTCTTGCCCAAGGGCCCACAAAAACCTGGAACTGGCATTGCTCCATCCAACTATCCAAAGGCCTTCTCAAACTAGTGGGCAGTATAGAAACATCTAAACCTTAAGAGGGAGGAACATACTTCCTGGGATAGGTAATTCCATAATATTCTATAGCATATTTTTTCAATATATGATATTGAACGGACCTGGTTCTAAGATCTGGTATCTGTACTTTTAAAGTAATTGTATTTCCTTCTTTTTGTCAGTTAATGCAGTAGTTACAATCATTCTGAAAGGTTTTCCTCATTTTAATAGTTCCCTTTCTTTCTGGTACAGTCTTGGAACCTATTACGTTTAGCAATGAACTTCCAACAGTAGGTAATGGTGTTTTCCTAGTGCACTGACTGATCTTCTTGTTTTACTTTCTTGTCTCAGAAAAACCCATTTGCATTTTCTCCCTCTGCAAGATCATCTAACTTCATCCATTTTTTTTCATTAAAATTATCCTTTCTCTAGGTATGTTGATCATTTAGCATTGAAGACTTTTAACCATTTTATTTTATTTTTTCCACAGTGTTGCTTTTTCTTTCCTTGCACAGTGATTCTGTCACCTTTGAAATCAGCTGGAAGTAGCCATGTTACGCTGCAGTCAAGTCTTCAATGTTTGTGATTCACGTTACTTTTAAAGCTAGGCTCCAGAATAATCCACCTACACTAATCTTTATACTTGCATTGAGGCAATTCTTCCTTCTAAAGTCTTTTGTGCGGCTGTCTTTGTATACTTCTTATCCACAGCATGATTTTGTTTCTTCACTGTCACCTTCACATCTGAAATGCCAGACCTGTGCTTATAGATGTCTTAATAATTTTGAACCATTTTTTTCCCTCTTTCAGCTCTAGAAGCCAACCATCATGTATCCGGCCCTAAAACAACAATTAGCCCTCGTGTGCTACATACTAAAACTGGTAAATTCTAAACCACCATGTTTACATTTTATCTGTTTTTAAAATCTTTAGTATATTTATATAACGTGTCAATAACCAGTGCTGGCCCAGGTTTTTGAGGGCCTTTGGGCAAGACATCCTTCCTCAGTGAGTCAACCTTCTTGCTGCCATTGTCACCATCCTCTGTTGCTCCTCATCTTCTTCCTGATCATTGCTACAATTCGCTTGCTGGAGAGATAGGGAGAAAGTGAGCAAATGGGCAGTGGCAACTACTGTTCCCGTTCTCACCACCACCATTGTCTTGGCCAGAGTAAGAGGCAAGTGAACAAGCAGGGTGGAAGTGAAGGAGGAAGTTCAGGAGTCTCTTATCAGTTGGACCCTGCTGGGGAGTCAGCCTTTGGCAGGTGTCCAACCATGCTTATCCTTGATGCGAACCCTAATAAAATAGCATTAGTGCAGCCTTGCCCTCAGTAATGCAGTCCCAAACAGTCAAAAGAGAGCTATGCATGTGCAACTATGGGCAGGATTCAAGTCTAACTATATAATGGCTTGTATCCATTAGTACCGTAGCATGAACCAAAGGCATTTCCACTTGTGCAAGAGTGGAGTCTCTGATTTTTACCAATTCCCCTTCCCCTGTAGTTGCAGGCCCTCTGCCCTTGCATTGAACACCAATCTGGAGGGTGTGTTTAAGAAGAGATGTATGCTAATAGCAGATAATTATTATCATAATTATGCACTAGTTCTGTTACAAGTCTCTGTTGTCAAGATAGCCCATCTTTGCTTTTGCCATTTGACACTTCCCTCACTAATCATCACTGCCAATCCTGTACCATTTTCCTTCCTTTCCCAACCTGGTCTGTGTATTATAGTCACATGTACACTTTCCTATGGTTCAATACTATTTTTGAAAGAAACCCATTAAAATACAAGCAGTTTTTTAATCTAATAATCTATTTTTTAAGGTTATTGGAGCTTGATTTTGCTTTAGTAAAACATAACCATTTTTCTGTATTACTGGCTGAAATCAGTAATACTGATTTTCAGAGAAAATTATTATTTAACTTTGTGTTTTCATTACATTATTCATTTCATATATTTGCTGTTTGTTGTATTTTATTATCTTTGTTTTTACATTGTTTTACTGTTATGATGTTTTCATTAGGTGCTACGTGTTATAGATGCTGTGTGCTGTGTGGTGGGATATACATTTTTTAAATAAATAAAATTTTATGTTTTGTTTTTATACAGTCCCGAAAATTATTGCTCTTAGAACTGAGCCACCAAAGACAGAAATGGGTAATGATGTTTCATTAAGCTGTCTTTATAGGCTTGTTCAGTTGCCTTTGTACTCTATATCTGTGTCACTATTATGGGTGAGATCCTAGGTACACAAGTCACCTCCACAGCACACATAGCATTGAAGTGCCCTTTAAGAAGTCTTGCATTTATAAATGCAACATTTACTAGTTATTTTCAAATTAAAATAAAGATTCTTCAGTATTTTTTCAAATAAGTGAGTAAATTTCCCCCTTTTATTTCTATGGACTTGCCCTTGGTCCATGATATTGCAACTAAATGAAATGGCGTTGGTGTATGGCGTGAGGAACAATCGGTTTGTAATTGGGTTTCAAATCGGTTGGTTATTTTAATCCATTGCTTGTAAGGAGTTAAAAATTTTGATTAGTAGTTTATTTATGTATAATTATTTACTTCATTTATATTATTGTGTTGTATGTTTGGGGGTTAATTGGAACGTGCTCTGGGATAGAGCGCAATATAAATTTGTATTATTCTTGTTCTTATTTGTTTAGTTGAAGATTAGTTACTACTGATATATTTAAAGTTAAGCCCATGTTAAGGCACTGTGTGTGAATTAGGGAATTGGGGCTGCTATGCTAACTTTAAGACACAGCATTTTCCTCATGGACATCTTCACTTCCCGCCATCCCTTTTTTTGTATGAAGTTCTAAAAAAGAGCTGCAGGCAAAGTTTCCTGTGCCTTGCCATCCCTGTCCTTCAGCCTTGCCCATGATTTAAGCTCTAGCCATGGGGTTCAGCAAAATTAACAATAGGCTTTAGAGTAGTTTGGATCTCCCTGGATCAGTATTTGTGTTCGAATGTCTTTGTCACTGCACCAAAGTCAGCCAAGCAATTGTATCCATGTAGAGGTGAACACACTTTTTTCTTTTAAATTCCTTTGCATGTCTGTCTTTCTTCCTCCTCCATGATCTATAATAGGAATTTATATTCTTTTCCTATACAGCCAGAGGCGTGCTGCATCTCTGATGATTGCATCTGGTATGAGGCCCAGATTCCTGAACAATGTACCAATTTATAACTTGTATTCTTCATTTTATTTCCAGAAGAGAAAGGCCCTGTGCCTTCCAGACCTAAAACTCGGCTCAGCCCTGATGTGCCACAGACCAAGCCTGGTAAATTCATCTTTGTTTTGCATGATTTTTTTTTTCTATACAGTCTCCAAAATTATTCCATTTAGAACTGAGACACCAAAGACAGAAATGGGTAATGAGGTTTCATTAAGCTGTCTCGGTAGGGTTGTTCAGTGGGCTTTGTACTCTCTATCTGTGTCACTACTATGGGTGAGATCCTAGGTACACAAGTCACCTCCACAGCACGCATAGCATTGAAGTGCCCTGTAAGAAGTCTTGCATTTATAAATGCAAGATTTCCTAGTTATTTTCAAATAAAAGTAAAGATTCTTCAGTATTTTTTTCAAATAAATTAATAAACTTCCCCCTTTCTTTCTATGGAATGTGAGGCCCAGATTCTTGAACTACGTACCACTTTATAACGTGCATACTTTATTTTATTTCCAGAAGAGAAAGGACCTGTGCCTTCCAGACATAAAACTCGGCTTACACCTGGTGTGCCACAGACCAAACCAGGTAAATTCATCCTTGTTTTGGGGCCGATCTACACTTACGGGTTTTTTCACTTCCAATGAGGTTTCATCGCCCGTCTTTCACACTACTCAGTACCAGCCTCAAACTGGAATCGGAATTTCCCGCTTCCGTGCTCCCGCTTTCAATACCCTGATATCCCGGTATTTCCCCTTAATGTGCTCTGATTTTCCGCCTTCGCTACTGTATCTGGTCGTAGTCCCCTCCCCTGCCTGTCCATATACGGCGGTGTTTGTATTTCCCTCCTGTCCAATCACAGCTCTCGACGGCCCCATGTCGTCTTCCGGCTACTGATCGCATAGCTTCCTCAGCACTCAATGTTTTCTCAGCAACAAGCAAAGGGCTGGATGTGTGTGTGCTTGTCTGATCTCAGAAGCTAAGCAGGGTCGGTCCCGGTCAGGAAGATTCACATCTTCGAATCTTCAAAAATCATGCCTGAATTAGAAAAAAAAAAACCCATCACAGAGAAGCCACAATTCTTCCGAAGATAACGCCTTATTTTTTTTTTTTTTAAGCCAAAGCGGGGGATAGAAGGGGGTAAAACTTAGTCTCATTTGAAGGGATAGAACAACCCCCTGCTCAGTGCAGGAAGCCTGATTCCCACGCGGTCACTCATCCAACTATTGACCGGGCCGACGTGAAGCTTTGAATCTTCAAAAATGCCAGCAGCCCCCCCAAAAAAAACGCAAGCGCTGGGAGCCACCGCCACTGCCCCTCTTCCTTGCGCTGGCTGTCAAGGGCTGGCATGGGGAAAAGAGCATTGGCAGACACCCCCCAGCTACTCGCCCTGGCCTCCAGCAGGTGGGGGTGGAGAAGAGAATAGGTGTCTCCTTCTTCCCTCCACCCCCACCTGCTACAAAGGCAAGGGACAAGGCCAGGAAAACATGCGGAAAATGACAAGCCTCTCCCACGCCACTGCCGCACGGTGGGCGTGGAATCAGCAGAAACAGGAAGAGTTTCTGCTACTCCAATGAGAGCTGCCGTCTTTAAGAGCAGGAAAACAGCACAGCGCTCGAGTGTGAACCAAGCTCGCGCATTTGATGAAGCACTGCAACGGGGAAAATGGCTGAGTGTGGATAATCACATTTTAATGCGAGAACGTTTAACCTGACAGGACCCCGAATTCTTTGCAATGGCAGATGCAATGTAGATCAGCCCTTGCATGAATCCATTCATCAGTTTTGCTTTTTAGCTATTTTAGCATAGCTTGGAATGCACTTCATTCCTTTTCCTAAAAATGTGATACAGTATTCAGAAGGGTATAACATGAAAAATCTGTGTCTTATAATCTGTGTATTGATTTGTTTATATGCTCGTTTCAGTTTTTGGATACTGAACAGAACTCTTATTAACTTAAAGTGATTTGTTATTACTTCCTTGTGTATGTTTATATTGCTAAAGTTGACTGCAGATTTTTTTTAAAATAAGCTAAAATAAAGAAAACAGAAAAGGTGTACATAGTTTCTTTGGCTTGTCTACAGTTTCAGATACATTATTTACACCATCATGTTGTAATGGAAATGATATCCTAGTGTGTCAAATGAAAGTGATTGCTAATGAGGTGACTGCTAATGAACACCAGTGATCTAGAACCCATTAGGCAACCCAGTACCCTCCAGATGTTTTGGACTACAGCTCCCATCAGCCCCAGCCAGCATGACCAATGGTCATGGATGATAAGAGTTGTAGTCCAAAACAGCTTTAGGACACTGGATTGCCCACCCCTGGAAGATGCTTTTTCAATGGCTTGAAGATGTTTCTTCAATGAGAATTGACAATGATAGTTACTAGCGAGGACACAGCCCACACGGTAAAGCCTAGAGAAGTATTAGGAGTTACAAATGTAGCCACCAAAAGAAAAACAAGCATGGCTGTTGTAGCGGGCGAGGAGAAGGAGCTTTGGGGGAGGATCCAAGTAGATGTTCTATGCTTTGGTGGGTGGACTTTGGTTGGTGGCTAATGCATATATTTTAAAACAAATACATATTAACAAAAGTATATTAAATGTCCATCATTCTCTCCTCATAAGGAAAAAAGACCCTATAGTGGCTGCACTTGCTACTTCCTCCTACCTGAGGAAATGGTAGGGGCACCTGAAACAATATGTATGTTCACTGCCTTATGCAGCAGCCACTTTATAAAGCTGCCAGAGGACACACCCTCTGTACCCTGGACCTCAACTTATTACTTGAAGTTGGTCAAATACACTCTGCATATTCGCTGAATGCTAGTTACAAATGAAGCAAAAATGTGTTTTCATTTTATGCTTCATAATGATTGGCAAGATTATTACTGAATTTTGTGTTTTTATTTATTAATCTTATCACTGCAGACATGGAAGCAGTTACCTTTAGAACTGAACAACCAAAATCAACAACAGGTAAAAGCATGTTAATTACTTTTCCTTTTTAATTATAAATAGAAAGAGTTACAGGTCCTACCTGTACCATATCATCATATTTTGTGATCAATTTTAGTGTGGCATTCAAGTTTCTTGGCTGTCAATGTCTTGTCCATAGAAAATCTCCCTTCCTTGTGCACCATGGTCCCAGTAAAAGCGGAAACACATACCCGGTACCTGTTATGAATTATTTTTAAAACACAGATATGGTTGCTAACAATGCATTTAGTGTCATCTCTAGACTGTCCCTGATACTTCTTATTCACCCTGTTTCTTATACCGTAAGACAACCCTTGATATGTTGTGAGGCTTTGCTGTGAAAGGGCTTCTGTTAGTGCTTGGCAAAAGTTCACAAAACAGCACTAATACATTTTTTCTTTCCCTTCATGGTTCTCCTGATTTAACCCACTGGTTAGAATTTAAATAACTGTGAAACTAGTCCTATAAGCCCAATGGGCTTCAGGCTGCTTTTTCTCAAATAGTGAGAAAAATCACTATTTTCTGCCCCACCCCCTCTTGGCAAACTGCTTTTGAGACTGACAAGACTTTCAAAAATCAGTTTGGGATATCTCATGGGTGAGTTGTTCAAAGAAAAAGTTTTTAAAAATCCACTGGGCTGCTGGAAGGCACTTGCATGAGGAGTTACCTAAAATTTTCAGATCATGTTGCTTAGTTTACAACTACCTCAAATGATTTTTCATACTTTTTTTTATATATACTGTATTTAGGGTTTGGAGTTTCAAGCTTTTTTGGGGAGCTCATTTAATCAATGCCTTTCTACTAAAATTTGTAATATTCATCTCTTCCAATAAGGATTCACACTGTCACAACACTATTGCTGTTGTTTTATTGCATTTACTATTTTTTTTATATCCATTGTAGAATTTATGCTTGCTGGTATTCTCTGCAACTTGCATTTAGCAGCACTGTGACTGTGATATTATACTAAAAGGACGTGTGTTCAATTCTTTTCCTCTTCTAAAGAAACACATCGAGTTCCTGCCAGACCAAAAACATCTCCCAGCCCCGGTATAGCATCAACAAAACCTAGTAAGTGGTTCATTATCTTGAATTTCTTCAAAATTATATCCATTGTGTAACAACTTTATTTAGCATATATAGGCAAAGATGCCCCTATATATGCAAACACAGTTTGCAAGAAACTTCAATGTACTGCAGAAAATTACTATCAGAATGAAAAACTGGACAAAGGTCTTTTTAATACTTTTTTCTAATATTTTATTTCCAGCTTTTGCCAAATGTATTCCCCACACACACATAAAAATGCCACATATAAACAAGCATAAACTCTTGGTAAAATATTTGCACAGTGTAATATAGATGATTAGTCAAAAATAACAGCCAGATATATCTTTGTTGATTCTTTTTCTTATCTGTAAAGCATGTAGAACAAACAGGCCAACCGAATACAAAAGAAAAGGATGAATCACTGCTTAGCAACCAGAGCAATGTTTTCCCTTTCTAATCACATGTTTGGCTAACTGGGCAAGTCATTTTTCTTGTAATGCCTTATGCAAAAGACATTTCCATACATAATGTGTTAGGTCTTCTATTTTCTTCAGTACACATAGCTATTTTCTTCTTTTAAGAGGTAGTTTGTGCTATATTGCCAGTTTCCATCTGGTTGAAGCAAACCTGAAATAACAATTTGGATTGTGGGCAAAATATCTTTAAAATGGGTCAGTGCTCAACTGATTTAAAACTATCATACTGTCCTTTATGTTTACACATTTGATTTCTTTCCATCTTTTCTGTGTGTGGGGAAAATGTCTTTGTTCTTCTCTTTAAGTCCAATACAGTTTGATTTGATTCAGCCACCAACCATTTTTGACTGAATTTTTATGAACATCCAAAACATAACTTTTAGATTATCTACTTAGTAAGTAAATTTTATTTTTTTAACCAATAGTTAATACTGCCAATTTGTTGTCAGAAAACTTAGTAAGCAATCTCTGCATATTCCCTTGGGAGAGTTCTCCAGAAATAACTTTTGAGAGCGAAAAGATGTGTTTAAGAATCACAGAAACATACATTTTTTTTTCAATGGTTGTTTCTAGAACTAGAAAATTTTTCTAGTTTTTAATTTTTCTAGAAAAATGTCACATTTTCTGCCTCCCAAACTTTGGAGGGTTTTTCCAAAAGGTGGGCATCACTAACAAGAATGCCCGCCATCGATAGAGTTGGTAATACATGTGATTTCTTTCTTTGATGTATTCCTCAGGATGACTGGACAAGCATCCCAAGGGATACTGTGACTAAATCTAGTTGCAAATAAGAGGATTGAATTTTGCCAAATCCAGCAGCAGGGTGGATCCCACCTTCTAATGCATAGATGCACCGATGGAAATGGTTGTAGTTTGCCATTTTACACAGAAGACTGCAGCCCATCTTTGCAAATAGATCTACCGGGAGGACAAGGCAGTAGACGCAGTCCTTCATGGCACTTGCACGCCATGTGGATCCACTGGAGAGAGGGTTCCTATGGCAGGCTCCTGCCCTTAAGAGGACAGGCAGTGGTGTTCCCTATTTCCCAGGTGCATTGATTTGTGAGGGAAGGCAGCATTCTGCCACATGAAGTGGGAGGCTAGCCCAGAGCCCTTTCCTGCATCCATGCAACAAGTAGGACAGGAATCTATTGGGATCAGAAGGGAACTCAAGAGAGACCATTCCTCATCCCAGAAAGTAATAGGATGGAGTGGACAACAATTAACCTATACTGGTGTTGCTTCCTTGCAGGTCCAAAAGGCAGCCGCCGTGTTCCATCAAAACCTAAAATGTCACCCAGCCCAAAAGTACCTCAAACAAAACCAGGTGAAGATATCACTACTAACGATTTCTTTTAATTCAGGGTGTGTTTTTGATCAAATCTGCATCGTTAAACTTTTTCCCTCACCAGATATGCCAAGGTGCTCTTGGACAGACAGCCGGTTGAATTCAGTTATGCTTTGGATTCCTTCCACTTCTCTAATTTTTGAAATACTTGTATTTTCTTCTGGCTAGACTCATGCATTATAATTTTGTCACAGGACTAACCTGTAGAATCATGCTAATGTGTTACAGTTTAGAGCTTAATTTGATCAGTAAGTAACTACAACTGTTCATTGTCCCATCTGGATTAGCATGATGGCCTTGCAGAACAGATTGTGTTGCTTCTAAGGAAGCTTGGTGTCCTTCAGAAATCGTATTGTTACAATCATGGGATGGGCAGTGGACCTGAGAGGAAAATTTACACTAAAGAGTATAGCTATTATAATTCAGCTTTCCTTTTCTGCTGATGGATTATTTGAATGGAATGTAACACTGTATCTATACTTGTATCTATATTAAAGCATTTAGACAGCAATCCTTTGCCCACCAGAAAGCATCTTGGGGGGAATAGGATAGTTCAGTTTCCTGGTTCTGAGCTCGGAGATAGAAAGCCTGTCCCCTCTCCATCCCCCAAAGCAAGCACAGAGAGAACTGCACCGGCTATCTCTCTTCACTCAAAAAATGGAGCGTGAAGATGGAGAAAAGGGGAAGTTCCCACAGGTGGGGAGGGGAGGAGACTGGGATGGATGCATTATGCCATTTCCTATGGTCACCCCAGTTTCCTTCCCTCCCCCCCTAAGGCACCACTGTTTGATAGGCAGAATTGCCCATCTAGCAGAAATGCAGGGTGGTTGGAGCGCAGAGCTGCTGCTCTCCTCCCACCCTGCATTGGATACTCAGCAGCCTCTGAGTTTGGAGGCTGCCAACAATGTGGGTAGGATTGCTCCCTTAGGACACAATCCTATCCATGTTTAGACAGAAAAAAGTCTAAACATGCTGGCTGGGGAATGCTGGGAGTTGTAGGACTTTTTTCTGTCTAAACAGGCATAGGATTGTGCCCTTAATTTTCTAGCACATTTGTCTTTTAGAAGAGGATTTTATAAATAGAAAGACTTCCTGGGCCCCATCTACACCCAGCTTTTACTCTGGGGTGGGTGCGAGTTGAGGTCCCTCATGATACACAGTTGCGACTTCACATCCATCCGTGGTTTTCGCCCGGAAAATGCGGAGTTCCAAGGAGTTGTTTTCCTGCGATGTTTTTCATTGCTATGGGTTTCCCTGTGTTTGTGAGCTGTCTTTCCCTTCCCCAAACTGACTTGGCATTTTGCAGTGGACGTGTTGTAGGCATGTGTAGTGCCTGCGTCACTCTGTGACGCCCCTTTACTCCCCCCATCCCTTCGGAGCTGTGCAGTTACAGAGGCACAGAGGGGTGTTTTCATCTATTTAATCACACTTTTGCATATTTTTGCAGCTTTGTATCTTTGCAACTTTTACTTTTGGACTCAGAACCCAAGGGCTGGGGGGGGGGGGTCTTGGAGGAGGACCAACATCACTCTGGCCACCATTTTGGAGCAATGGGTAGGCATGTACTGCTCATGCTTGGAGTGCGAACCATCGCGAGTCTCAGGCTGGGGAACTGACAAACTGATGGTGCAGAAATGAAGGAACCCAAAACACCCACTTTTTACCTAAAAAGGGATGGAAAGACACAGCAGAGCCCCTCAAATACAAAACAGCCACTGAAGTCTCACACCCCCACGCTCACAGGGCTGCACAGCTGCGCATTTCAGTATAATAGCAAAGGGGGGGGCATGGCGAGTCTGATAGGGAAGTGCGCAGTAGATCGTGAGTGTATCACAGGGCTTGCTGATTCGAAGCCACATTGCTGCGCAGTTGCGACGGGGTGGGGGATCAAAGCAGCGCCATATACTGTAGATGGGGCCCTGGTAAGGCAATGCTGAAATACAGTAGAACTGATTTATATTCTGTGAAGACTGGAATTCTAAATAAGTGTCATTTTTCCACTATATAGTAGTCTAAAGAAGGCAGCTTGTGAACATTCTTCTAAAAAGAAACACTTGTTTCAATACATTTAGCCATATGAGAGTGTTTATCCAGTGCAGTTATTGACCTTCTGAAAGCAAGGCTAAGGCACCAACAGCTATCACAGTACCATGGTGGAAATGAAGCTCTGGCTTCAAGTACTAAACAGTCTTCCCTGCTGTGAACAAATAGCATGGTTCTTACTGATGTGAGTCCCTAGTACATAGTGTCATCTTGTATTCACTTTACGGTAAGGATTCAGATCTTTAATCATAAGACGATCAGGGCAACTGTTCTGGCATTTTATGTATTTATACCCTGCCTTCTAATTCAACCCTTGAAAGACCAGGTCCGCAGCCTGGGGGTCATTTTAGACACCCAGCTGCCATGGAGGCTCAGGTGTCAGCTGTGAGCCAGACAGCGCTGTACCAACTCCATCTGATATGGTGGCTGCGCCCCTACCTTCCCGACCATCTGTTCCCATCGGTAGTACATACCCTGGTCTCCTCTCGTTTAGACTACTGTAATGCTCTCTACTTGGGGTTACCCTTGAAGACAGTTCGGAAGCTGCAGCTGGTACAGAACGCAGCAGCAGATCTCGCCTAATTACAGGCAGCTGCTGGTGAGATCACATCACTCCAGCGCTGAAGGAGTTGCACTGGTTACCAGTTGTTTTCCGGGCCAAATTCAAGGTGTTGGTTTTGACCTTTAAAACCCTATGCGGTTCCAGCCTAGCCTATCTTAAGGAGCGCCTCCAGCAACACCAGACAGGCCGCTTAACAAGATCAGCCTTGGATGGCCTTCTCTCTGTCCCATCAGCCAGGACAGCTAGGCTGGTGAGGACGAGGGAGAGGGCCTTCTCTGTGGTGGCCCCCACTCTGTGGAACTCCCTCCCTAGGGAACTCCGCCATGCCCCCTCTTTAATGAGCTTCCGCCGCGCATTAAAAATGTGGTTGTTCAGGCAGGCATTTGGGGTGGGTTAGGGTATTCTTTATGATGTTTTTAATGTAGAATTTTATTGTTTTAACTGTTTTGTTGTTGTACATCGCCCAGAGTGGCTGGGTGACCAGCCAGATGGGTGATTAACAAATTAAATAAATGAATAAATAAATAAATAAAATAAAAAAACCCTCCCCGAAAATAAGTAGGCATTTTCCAGCAAATAAACATTGTAAGATTAGTATAAATAAAATCAACATAAATACTGAGGATATTGCAAGAAATCAAATGTGGGGGTGGGGATTGCAAAAGCAAATCCTTCTGTTCAGCTCCTTGCATGTAGGTTCAAATTGAGCAGCACCCTGCTTGTAGGGCACTGTGATAAGGACCTACTCAATTTGATTCTCAGGTGTCCAGCTCTGCTGCCCCATTCCCATGCCCCCCAAGGACCCAACAGCATAGCTAGGACAGCAGAACAGGGGTATTATCCAATAGGTTGCACCCCTTCCACAAATCAGTATTTTTGTTTGCATCAGGGCTTGGCCCTGGAAGCGCTATATCGCAGCCGCCTGTGGTAGGGGCCACACACAGATTTGGGCTGGTGGGGATGGTGCATCAGGATCAGGGCCAGCAGGGTGGGACACGTGTGCACGGCCCCTGTTGCATACTTCCCCAGGAAGCCAGTCTAGGTCACCAGGGGAGCATCCGCCCCTACCAGGGAGGGGACTAAACTTCAAGCACCAGCATCACCCATCACAAAGTGGTTATTCACATCCATTTCCACTACAAAGAAAGCAAAAGCGTGACCCTCTTTGGGTTGAATTTTGGCCGGCTCATTCATCTCCAATCAATATAAAATGCAGGTCCTGCATAAAATGATTATTGATAACAATATAACTAGGTGATACAAATCAATAGCAGCACTAAAAACAACTGTTTAACCTGGTGCCTAAAACTTAACAGGCTTGCTGCTAAGGAAGGCGGCAAGTCATTCCCACCAGAGAGCCACCGTATTGGTAGGGATGTACGAATCACTTACTTGGTTCCGGTCAGGGCATCCGCTGGGGGGGGAGGCACTCCATCCCTCCCCCCGGAATCCTCGACAGCTGGCTCTGCTCTGTGGCCAGGCCGTGGAGTAGCCGGCCAGTCCACAGCCGGATTTCCGGCCGTGGATGGCCTGGTGCGGACGCAAATGGCGGCCGTCATAGCGGCCGCTATTTGCATCCAGCAAGACAGCCGTGATAGGTTACATAAGAATTTACGTAGCCTGTCACGGCTAACCTAAACAAAAAACAAAGCAGCGTACGCAAATGGCAGCAGCTATGGCGGCCGCCATTTGCATTCTCTATTTTTCGCCGATTTATCTTACGTAATATTTATGTAAGATAAAACGGTGGGAAAAAGGGGAACGCAAATAGCGTAGTGCACGCTATTTGCGTTCCTTTATTTTTCGCCGTTCTAGCCTATGTAAATATTTATGTAGACCGTATGATATGACCCCAATCGCAACTCTGCCCATCTTCTGCAGAGAATACTGATGCAATTTAACTTCTCTGCTGTTTCACTTATTTCCTACCTAAAGAATCCCTTTAACACCTGTGTTACCAGTGATGGCCAATAAGTAGGGATGGTGGAGAATTCCACCGTGGATTCCAGTGAATCCGGAATTCCAGATTCCCCTGGAATCTATGGCGGAATGGCGTCCTGCCCCCCGCCCCCCTGCGGAATCCCCCCGGGATGGCATTTACCTGGAGCGGATGCGGCGGCGGCGGTTCCAGTGGCGGCAGCGGCAGCTCTGGCAGCTGTTCTCCTGGCCAGCCGCAGCAGGGCTGCTGCCGCCGCCATTGCTGTCCTTGGACCGTGATAGGCTACGTAAGAATTTACGTAGCCTATCACGGCTAACCTAAAAACAACAACAACGCAGCGTACACAAATGGCAGCGGCTACGGTGGCTGCCATTTGCGTTCTCTATTTTTGCCGATTTATCTTACGTAAATATTTACGTAATATATTTACGTAAGATAAAATGGCAAAAAAAAAAGGGGGAATGCAAATAGCATAGTGGACGCTATTTGCGTTCCTTTATTTTTCACCGTTCTAGCCTACGTAAATATGTAAACTCTTACGTAGCCTATCACGGTCCAAGGACGGCAATGGCGGCGGTGGCAGCCCTGCCGCGGCTGGCCAGGAGACCAGACGCCGGAGCTGCTGCCGCCGCCGGATCTGCTGCCACCGCCGGAACTGCCTCTGCTGCCACATCCGCTCCAGGTAAGTGCCGTCCCGGGGGGATTCCATGGGGGGGCGGGGGGCAGGACGCCATTCTGCAACAGATTCCAGGGGGGCGGATTCTAAAGAATCTGGCCTCACTGGAATCCGTGGCGGAATTCTCCACCATCCCTACTTATTGGCCATCGCTGGTAACACAGGTGTTAAAGGGATTCTGCAGGTAGGAAGTCAGTGAAACAGCAGATAAGTTAAATTGCATCAGTATTCTCTGCAGAAGATGGGCAGAGTTGCGACTGGGGTCATATCATACGGTCTGGTCTACTGCCCAGTGCAGAAAGGGCAAAGTGAAGGGGGATAAACCTCCCACCCTAATATAATTTAAGGACATTTGTTCTGCAGTACACTGATAAACCTATAAGTATGAATATGTAGTTATTTCCCTGCCTTCCAAACTATTTTTAATGTGATAAAAA
Source organism: Heloderma suspectum (assembly GCF_057233095.1). Lineage (NCBI taxonomy): Eukaryota > Metazoa > Chordata > Lepidosauria > Squamata > Helodermatidae > Heloderma > Heloderma suspectum. The sequence goes on along the minus strand of NC_139460.1, from coordinate 51,070,225 downwards.
TCCTCAGCTAAGAAGATTTTGCTGTGTGATTTGTTTTAGAGTAATGCTTACAGCTCTTTGGAACAATCTTGGCACACTGATGCAAAATAAATAGTTTTACAATTTTCTCCAGTTCCCTCATGATGTATCTCCATTTTTTCCAGCAGAAATTATTCCCTTATCTCAAGATCCTATCAGTACCATGATACTTCGTGCTCCTGAAAAGGCAAAGGCAACACTTGGTAATCATATTTACTCACAGTTATGTTTTTCTCTTAATTCTTGCAGGAAAAGAAATTCCCAGGAGCAGATTGTGTCATACCATTACAACTAATACCCAGTCTCTCTTTCCATATACTCAATTGCCCTTTGGCACAAAATATACAATGATTGTTGATCTTCACATGAAGAAATTATTAAAGCAGTGGCATTTCCTCATCACTCCTAGTCTTTGAATTCAACAGAGACAGCAAGATTAATTTTCCTTCAACAACATTTCTATATGAAATGTTCATTCACCCATTTAAAAAAACAACAGAACTCACACATCATGATTAACCTTGGATATATGTATAAATGGACTTATCTGGATACAATGTCCTTTGTAGGAGTCAGAATAGGCTACAAAATTATCTTATGGCACCATCAAGATACATGTAGACAGACTTTTGACATTTTCCTGTGGCAATTCCCCCTGCTGAGGAAACACTGGTTCTATTCAGTTTCAAAAGCAGTGGGTCTTGTCAGTAGTGAGAACTGCTGCTGTGAAAAATGTCAAATAAAGCTCTGTGGCTATACACACAGTTCTCTCACACATGCAGTCCAGGTTTATTGGGGTGTGATTTTCCATAGTCAATAACCTTCTCCATCAGGTACATGAAGTGAAGAGAGAGGTATAGTAAGTACACATGATTTGGCGTTTAGAGAAGGAAACTGCAAGTTAAAGAAATGCTGATAATTTGGACATGAAACACAAATGTGGTGCACTAGCAAACTATAATCTGCATTTGCTTGGGCATAAAAGCATGTTGTAACACTAAATTTTAGATTAAGTATTATATAACTTTTGCTGCAAAGACAAACATGGCTATTCTTCTTGAATTTGCTTAAATAAATAGGTGGGTCCTAAGGTTCAGTCAAGCATGGTGAGCATTTGGGAAGGTAAAATTGTTTAAGGGGCCTGTTTTCTCAACAATCTAAGCACAAACAAAGATAGCAGCCTGTTCAGACTTCCAGATGCATCAACTTATGGAAACAGCTGAATCCACCTACATGTGTAGGATTCATTCAGCCTACATTTGGGAGTTATTGCATGCCATTGCAAGCCACCTAAAATATGGGTTAATACTGCAGGGCAAAAAGCCAGTTGTTAAATTAATCCTGTTCAAGAACTGAGCTTGTCATCTGAATAGACCAATCTGACATTGAATTCATTTACAGAAGTTGTATGTGAATTACTGTAATTAAGACTTTAGCTAATATTGTCTGGACAAATCTTCCTCCACTAACCTAGCTATGGAGCAGTTCCTAACTTCCTTCATATAATATTTCTTCGTCTCCTGCTTATTTTCTTCCGTAACTGAGAACACTTTGCGAGAATGCTTGTTATTCAAAAGTTGATGAAGATGCTCATGCCAATGACGACGACAATAACAACAACGTAATAGTTGCCTTCCCTTTTGGGAATACTAATAGTTGGCTTCCACAGTTGCTTTCACATTTCAGGCTGAGAGACAAATATGTTCTTGCAAGTTATAATCCAGGTTTAAATTTTTATTTCAGCTTCAACAGTGGAACAGTTCATTCCTAATAAATCAAAACCATCCACCAGGCCAAGAATGCTAGAGACCAAACCTGGTAATTGAGTCACTTTTGTAATTCTATACATTCACAGAATTATATTGTTAGCCAAACCTCACTTTCTGTATTTTTAGAGAAAAATAGCCAAATTCCTCCTGGTTATGCCTGAGCAGCTACACTCATTAGGGGAAAATACAATATCCCCATCCCTTGTCTTCTGTGGAAACTATTATATTGTTCCCAGATTTAGCACCAAGTCCCAACCTGAGAAGGCAGAAATGCCAGTGGAATTATCTTGGATAGTCTAGGCTTTCTTCTTCTTTCAAAGGTATTTTAAACATCAACTGCCAAACCCTTTAAGGAATTTCAAGTAACTGCAGCAGAGAATGAAAGCTTTTTACTGGTATCAACTTCCTCTATACCATACCTAATTAGCTAAATTAGCTGTTCCATACCTAAATTAGCTATACCATACCTAAAGAGTAAAGGTATAATCCTATGGTCCTTGGGAGGGTGTCCCAAGAACCATAGGATGGTGCAGATTTTAACCTCCCTACTCTGATGCCATAGACACAGCTATGATCTGGGGTGGGAGGAGAATCCAAGTGGTGATTTCCCCACCACTACCCCTCCCACTGGAAGAGAATTGAGGGGGGAAGAAAAGAGGGGGGGACAGTGGGAGGTATGGTGATGGGTGGGTGAAGGAGAGATGTGGATCCACTAGATCAACATACCTTTCCTTTGTCCATCCTGACTTGCCCACCAGGAGCTAAGGAAACTAGATAGGCCGATCGGCCTGGCTACCTTAATACATTTTTTTAAGGTGGAACATGAGGTGTTTTCTCCTCTGTCATTCCACCTGCCCTAGCTGCAAGGCTTGCAATGGGTGGAGAGCTACGATCTCAGAGAGTGCCAATTCTAAAGAGTGGCAATCTTGTTGGATTGCACTCTAAGCTATTGTTTGGAACATGATATGGGAACATGATATGTCTATCCTTGTAGACATCCTACAAATGTTTGTGCTCACATATTTTGCATAATCACATGTTTATGTATGTATCCCTGAGTGTGTGTGTGTATATTACACAATCTAGAAATCTCCTTCAACATGCATAAGAGCTTCTGTAGATATTATGGAGCTTTTCTTTGTATTATCAGTCCCCAGATTTTGCAGCAAATGACTTGATAAACTCCTGCAAGTTTAAAAAGCTGCACCCACAGATGTCCTTTCACACTTCTCAGATTGCATGTGAAAGCTGCAAAGTTTTCCATGTTAAAATCAGTGGTGTTTATACATTTGTAACGATGTTCATGATCACAGCAAAAGTTTCAGAAGTTTCAGAAAACTTCTTTATCACCCTTTGTCAACTCTATATAATGTTAGAGGTTATGAAAAGTTACAAGAGAAATCTTACCAATTACATTTTTTCCCCAAACAATTATTTCCATTTCAACGTGCTTTTCATTTTGCAACATTATTCCTCGTGGGGAGCCTACCCTAACTGTGAATAAGGTTAAATGCATCTTTGAATCTGCATGTGTATATGTTTGTTTTAAATAGTTGCCACAGGTGGCCCAGAACTTGACTGAGACCTTAGCATGGGTGGAATATTTTTTTTCCGTCCTTTCCCTCTGCACCACCCATTGAAAATACCACCCATAGTTAGCATTTGCCCCTACATGGGAAACTGTTCCTACTCTCAGTGTCATTTTAATTTCTCCATTATATTTTATATTTCCTTATTTCACTTTTTCCTTCCAACATATATTTTATATTTCACTTTTTCCTTCCAACAGCAGTTCATCAAACAACCTCACAACCATTTATAATCAAACCTACTATGTCCTCTGAACGACCAGAGTTAACTATGGGTAAAAGCTTCCTCAGTGAAATGAGTACACTATTTATTCTCTCTTCAGCACAAATATCTTATGTCATTATTTTGTGTTGTCACATCCCATTACTTTATTTACTGCTTCTCAATATATGTTTTTGTTTTGCACTGATCTCATGATTTCTCTAGAGCTAAGAACACCACTGTTGACATCTTATTTTCTCTCTGTCACACCTGAGATGTTGCTCTCTTCAAAGCTTGACCATTTTTCCTTATCAGTCATTGTGTATCATCGCCGTTTTCTATTTTTCCTTTGAATCAGCTTTCAGAAACACATGGAATCATTATTGCTTTTACTTAATGCTTTTAAAGCATGCGCTCTCATTTGAGCTAAATATGGCACGAATTTCAATTCCTAAAGAATACAATAACAATCCTACTCTTTTTTTCCAGCTCCAAAAGCAACATGGTTTATACCTTCTAAACACAAAACACCTGGCAAACCAGAAGTACGGCAGACTAAACCTGGTAATTGCATTTTTTAACATTCATTGTAGGTAGGATTTTAGCAGGCTTTAAAAATGGTGCAATAGTACGTTTAGACTTAATAGATATGATATCTTGAAGTAGCATCATTTTCAATCAAATACATAATGGATACTAATAGAAATACACTGAAAGTAGGATTTTTTAAAGCAAGATGTAGGTCTTGCATATAATTGTTGCATATGACAGATGGAGAGTAGTTTCACCTTTTAGGCTACTCCATCTTCTCTTCTTATACCTCCATATGAGCACTGTAATCTGAATGGGCCATAATGGGAAATGAGGAAAATGGGTGGGGCAGAGGGAAGAAACAGAACCTCCCCTTTCCCCTTTCCTTCCTGTTTCACACTTATTTCACTGAAATCCAGATATTTCAGGCCAGGTGGCATAAGCAGCAGGACTATTTGCACATCATATTTATTGAGACACTGGGCAGGATCCAATGGTGCTCTTGCACGGATGCCAAATCTGCTGGTCCCAGCATGTGCGCGGCCCCTACTGCTGGCTGCTGTGATGTAGTACTTCCAGGGATACTCCCTGAAAAGTGGAGCAATCGCTCATTTCTCGAAGGGACGAATCGCGCCCCTTCCAGGAATGAGCGTTTCTGCTAGTTTCAGGGCTCGTCCCCAGAAGTGCTACATCGTGGCCTCTCGGGATGGCTGTGCATGTACCAGGACCAGCAGACCCGGCCACCACCTGCACAAGGGCACAATTGGATCCTGGTCATCGTGGCAAACAGCCAACTGCAGCTGCCTCCTGGTCTAAAACTTTCTGAGCACAGTAGCAAAGTTCTGGTGCCTTCTTCTTCCATGAGAGGAGGCAGGCAAAAGGATCCCACAGGGGATGGTTGAATGTAATCTGTCCTTTTACTTTCACTGCTGGCTCATTGCTAACATGGATGGGGGAGAAATGGTTGACCCCCCCCCCACATATACATTTTTTTTTGCAATCTTAAGTGATAAATGAGCATGCAGCATTGAGCCTGATGAGATGTAGACAATAATTGTGACTTGCAGTTATTAATCTTCATTTTTTTTTGTTTATCAAGCATCTATACATCTAGTGCACTTAGAGTTAGAAAAACATCACAAAGGGCCCTGGCCGAAGGCTTGCAATCTAAAGGATATTGGGGACCGATCTGTTTCTGGACTCCATTTAAATTGATGGTTTTGGCCTTTAAAGGCTAAACACTCTTAGACCTGGTTCCTTTAAGGACTCTCTGCTCGCATATGGACCTGCCTCAGCTTTAAGATCTGCCTCTGAGGTCTTGCTTTCTGTGCCTTCATTTCTGGCCATCAGACAAATAAGCATGAAAAACAAGGCCTTCTCAGTGGTGGTGTTGCGACTCTGGAATATCCCCTTCTCAGTGGAGTTTCATCAGGCACCCTCTTTACTGTATAAAGCAGAAATTATACATTTAATGTGTAACTCTGCTGCTGTTTTTACTTGATTTTTAAACTGATTGCTGTATTAGATTGTATTGTTTTAAAAATCATATTCTTGTAACTGTTTTTGATGTTTGATGTTTTATTGGTGAAATGAGCTGCTCTGAGTGCTCTGTGAGCAGAAGAGAAGGATATAAATATAATGAGTAATAATAATATGTATTATAATTGTATACTAAGAAATTAGTTTTCTTTTGTGAAATACTCTTGCTTTGCTTCTTGTTCTCATCTTATATCTGCTTCAGACAAGCTCTGCTTCATCCCAGCTGATATACCTGTTTTGTTCCCCATAGCACCAACTGCAACATTCCTAGGATCAATTAACCTTCACATTCATGTTCTCAATGGTCCCAAAGATACTTTGGGTAATTTATTTATCTATTCATTTCCTTGAAGTTGGCTGAAATCATCTTTTATCTATTTAACTTTCTTACAGGGTTTATCAGCCTATAGGTTTATTAACTTTTTTTTTTTAAACTTGCTTGATTTATATCTTGATTGTGCCGCAAGGTTGCACTCCTTGTGATTGCTTCCAGATCATTTCTTTGCTATTCCTTCTAGGAACTGCTGCCTCAGGGCACAAACCTTGATTGTCATTAAAACACTACCTCAGTTCTCTTTTCTATCTGAGCTTGTTAATTCTAACTATTCTCTTCGTCTTAAAGGTTCCATCTTCCATGAAAGCATGATTCACAGCACTGGGCATTTTAACTTCCAGATTGCTTTGCAAAAGTCATACTTTTTGTTTGAACTTCATTGCATTCCATTTAAAGAAGACACTGTGTACACTTAACAAGTTCAAATGTTTTGTTCGTAGTTTCATCCAAGCCCCACAGCAGTGTAACAACTGAAAGTCCACGTTTGAAAACTGGTAATATATTTGCTGCTGTTTTAACTGAATTAATTTTGAGTTTTGTGTAAGCAGTCCCTGAACTTGAACTATGCATTTGGCATTTATGGCCTAACAATACATACATTATAAACCCCCCAAACTGCTTTTTAATTATATGATTGTAATAAATATAGCATTTCTCTCCTCCCCCACCAAAGATCGTCAGTCCTGTAAGAACAAGCTGACAGCACTGACCACCTCTTAGATGATGTGCATGTGGTGGAAGAGAAACACTCAGTGTGCAGTCTCAAGTACAGGAGGTGGTGCTTTTCCCATATAGCATTCTTTTAAACTTGCACATGCAGATTGGCTTTTTTGGATCAAGATGAATGCCTTTTAGACACAAATAACTGGAAATCGACTTTTGTGGAGGGTGGGGCAGGGTTCCACATGACTGCACAAAGATTTTATTCCACTTCCCACATGATAAAATGCATGATAAGTGCCTACAGCAGTCCTCCAGCTGCTAGTTAGCTCAAGAACTTAGCATCCACCAAATCCATGCATGATAAAGGTCATCAACAACCCACAGTTAATAAAGAACATCCAAACTGTAGGTTGTTGGTTACATGTGAGCTGGGTCATAGAATTTGTGGTGTATAGGCAAGAATTTACCTGGGGCTTCACAGCTCAGTCCCAATCAGGCTGTTCACACAGCATGCTAACCCACACTCAGTGGTTGAGTGTGGGTTGTTTGTTGAACTGTGAGTTAACATGTTGTCTGAACCCAGGACATTTTCCACAGGGTGGCTTGTTAACCACCTTGAACAACCCAACAACAAACCATGGGTTCTCAAGGTGGCTTGTGCAAGAAAAATAAGCCACACTGCATGGCTAACAAGCCACTCTGTGGAAAATGTCCTGGGTTCAGACAACATGCTGCTAACCCACAGTTCAACAAACAACTCATGGCTCAACAACAACCCACACTCAACCACTGAGTGTGGGTTAGAATGTCTTGTGAAAACCCAGTCTATGTTTCAGTAACATCATTTATGCAATGTATGATAGTATGATAAAGAATACTGAGCTTCCCTGGGCTAGGTGTGTGTTGTGTGATGGCTAGAGAAACTCTTTAATAGTGAAACTCCTGAGATCTGTAATAACATGTCAGATGTTTGGGATAATTATTGTTTTTGCAGAAATGGAGGGTTGGGTTATATAAATGCTTTATAAAGTTGTATAATCCTTTAATATAGGTCTTGTATAATGATAGAAATTACAAAGCTGATAGGTGTCTATTTTGCCTGCAGTTGTGGTACTTGGATCCTTTCTCATGTGGCATATTATCTTTACTGTTTTTCATATCCTTAGAAACTAAAATAGTTTTGTTTTCTTTCTAACAGCACCACATAAAGTGTATCTCACTACTGCAAAACCTAAAATGACTGATAAATCACATGCCAGGCCTGGTAATATATTATTCTTTTTGGATGTTCTTTTAAATTAGTCAATAGGTATAGTTTGATTTTAATTATTATTGGTAGTTGTCTAATATTTTCCTTCTGATTAGTGAGCAGATGTAAGTTTGTTAATGTGAGGTTAGCTAAAGGGAAGCCTTAAGTGAGGCACATGCTGAGTGAACTTTGCCCTACTTCTTTTCTGCAAGGTCTTCAACCCTTCTTTCTACAGCTTTATCCAGTGCTAATGTACACTGAAATTAGGGTTTCACAGCCCTTCGTATGTCATGCTAGAAGCCATAAATAGCCCTAGTCCATCTCCATCTCTCTCCCCAAATGAAGTCTTTCCCACAGCATCAGTGCAGCTGGTGTACCATTGTGCCCTCTCTTACAACCCTGCACCTCATCCTGTGCTTTGCTGCTTCATTGCAGGAGAGCATAATGTGAGGCTCCAGTTCATTTTATTGCTTCCCTTTCCCCCCACATATATTAGTTGTTTTATTACTTTGACCTGGCTTAGCTGCAATTAATTGCAAAGGACTGAAAATCTAGCTTTACATATTTCTGAGATAGTCCTGATCAGCCTTCCCCAACCTGGTGACTTCCAGATGTGTTGGACTACAGTTTACATAATCCCCAAATTATGGGAGTTGCAGTCCAACACAGATGGTCCAGACAATGGATTGGATCCAGATTTAGGCACATGCAATGAGGCTGGCAGAAGCAGACTTCTCTCCTTCTTCCTCATGGTAACTCCTCCAGCTTCCTGAAAATATTACCTTCTGGGGTGTTTGCATATAACAGTGGCATTCAGTGGCAAATCAAAGGCTAATTAAGCCATGATTTGTGGGGATGTGCACTGTACATAAGCCACTTCCGGTTTACAACAACAACCTATGAACGCCCCCGTTGTAGGTTGTTAGCATGATGTCTGTACCTGGACACTTCAGGTTATTCATGGGTTAAACAACCCAAAGTTAACCTAAGAACAATCCATGGGTGGCTGCAGACTGGAAGTGGTGTGGTCCCCACAAATCATGGGTTAATTAGCCTTTGATTTGCCACTGAATGCCGCCATTACATGCAAACCAGGTCATAGTCTCCTGAAAATGGTACACAGAGAGAACCTGCTGAATGGAGTAGGCTGTGGTGCAGAGGACAGAGGAGGAAAGGGGAGCTCCCCCCAAATCAAGCAGAGGTATTTTTTACAGAAAGAATGAAACTCACAACCATATAGCCATAAAACTCCCCTTCCATCTTCTGCCTAGAGCAGTCAAGGCAAGGTTTTATAACAGTAACAAAAATACTATCATTTTCTATCAGTTTTTAATGCCCTTTGCAATTTGGCATTATTTTCAGTTGTAAATAAAACAACACCTGCCCCTGGAAGAACAAGAATGCCTGGAGGACTGACATGGGGTAAAGTATCAAGAGGTAATACTTAGATATTATTTTTAAAACTGTTGAAATGTTTTCTGTGCCTGGAAGGCAAAGGATTGTTCAGTGGCTGCATTTTCCTCTCCTTCCTTTTCAAAGATGTTTTATATCCCCATACTAAAAAAGGGAAGCACCAAAGATTGTTCAAACTATCGAACAGTGGCACTTATTTCACATGCCAGTAAGGTAATGCTCAAGATCTTGCAAGGTAGACTCCAGCAATTCATGGAATGAGAACTGCCAGATGTACAAGCTGGGTTTAGAAAAGGCAGAGGAACTAGAGACCAAATTGCCAATATCTGCTGGATAATGGAGAAAGCCAGGGAGTTTCAGAAAAACATCTATTTCTGTTTTATTGACTACTCTAAAGCCTTTGACTGTGTGGATCATAACAAATTGTGGCAAGTTCTTGGTGGTTTGGGGATACCAAGTCATCTTGTCTGCGTCCTGAGGAATCTGTGTAACGACCAAGTAGCAACGGTAAGAACAGACCATGGAACAACGGACTGGTTTAAGATTGGGAAAGGAGTATGGTAGGGTTGTATACTCTCACCCTACCTATTCAACTTGTACACAGAACACATCATGCGACATGCTGGGCTTGATGAAGCCAAGGCTGGAGTTCAAATCGCTGGAAGAAACATTAACAATCTCAGGTATGCAGATGATACCACTCTGATGGCTGAAAGCGAGGAGGAGCTGAGGAACCTTATGATGAAGGTAAAAGAAGAAAGTGCAAAAGCTGGGTTGCAGTTAAACATAAAAAAAAACCAAGATTATGGCAACCAGCTTGATTGAGAACTGGCAAATAGAGGGAGAAAACCTGGAGGCAGTGACAGACTTTGTATTTCTAGCTGCAAAGTTTACTGCAGACACTGACTGCAGCCAGGAAATCAGAAGACGTTTACTTCTTGGGAGGACAGCAATGACAAATCTTGATAAAATAGTGAAGAGCAGAGACATCACACTGACAACAAAAGTCCGCATAGTGAAAGCAATGGTATTCCCCATAGTAACCTATGGCTGCGAGAGCTGGACCATAAGGGATGCTGAGCGAAGGAAGATAGATGCTTTTGAACTGTGGTGCTGGAGGAAAATTCTGAGAGTGCCTTGGACTGCAAGAAGATCAAACCAGTCCATACTCCAGGAAATAAAGCCAGACTGCTCACTTGAAGGAATGATATTAAAGGCAAAACTGTAGTACTTTGGCCACATCATGAGAAGACAGGACACCCTGGAGAAGATGCTGATGCTAGGGAAAGTGGGAGGCAAAAGGAAGAGGGGCCGACCAAGGGCAAGGTGGATGGATGATATTCTGGAGGTGACGGACTCGACCTTGGGGGATCTGGGGGTGGCAATGGCTGACAGGAAGCTCTGGCGTGGGCTGGTCCATGAAGTCACGAAGAGTCGGAAGCGACTGACCGAATAAACATCAAACGATATTTTAAACTGTAACCCTGCTTGGGCTTTCACGTGGAACTGGATGGATAGATAGAATGAATGCTTGGCTGATATTTTTGCAATTAGTGGAAAAGTGAATTAAATGCAATCCTAAAACAAAAGGGAGTTTGACTGACATTAATAGGGCTTACATATAAATGTATTTAGGTTCTGGATATGTGCTTACCTCCGAATGAATGTATTTGGGATTGGACTGTAAGATGGAATCCAGTGATTCCGATACAGCTAACTGCAGTCTGGAAACTGAAATGCTACCTTAGGTTATGAAGAGAGTATTCATGATATGCTGCACTTATTTGAAGTGTTCATAAATAAAGATTTTTTAAAAATATATGGAGAATTAATGAAGATAAAATGAGTTAAATAGGTCAAGTTGTTTGGATTTTAAAGCTTCTGTGTAATTCCATCGGGTAAATTATTCCAGTCTGTGAAATGTAGTAACTCTTTCTGCTTAGTAATTTGGCTAGTGACTTTTATGTAATCTTTTTGTATACTGCTGCCATTCATTAATAATCCTTGCCAAATCAAAGGAAATGTTACCATAAAACATTGTATAGGCAATAAATTAAGTGCTGTAGGACAAAGCTATTAAAACTGGTTAAGGCATCAAAGAGATGGATCATTCAGAAGCACCGCAGTAGTTAAGCTCTAGGAGACAAATTAATAAGACTGTGTAAGATTGAAGATTTTATTTTCATGCCTTTTTAGAAGTCATAATTTACAAGAATATAATGGACAAAACCTAATTTTATGTAGACCGCAGAACGGTTTTCATTTTTCCTTTCAAACCACATGCCTAAAGCACTAGGAAATGCAAACAAAGCTGAAAGATTTCGAAAGACCTTAATTGTCTATCACAGATTTCATTGTTGGGTAGATATTGAGCTAAAGGCTAGCCATGATCTCAGCAGAGCAGATTCCCATCCTCCGCAGACTGTCCTAGTGATTTCAAATGAGAAAATGAAACGAATTCTAATTTGTCTATTCACCCTGTTCTTAAAACACTTGAAAGAAAGCTGGTGTTATGTAGTGATTAGTGAATTCAACTTTGACCAGGGAATTCTTGTTCTCTTTGGAAGACCTGTTGACACTGGCTCAGCCTAACATACTTCACAGGGTTATTGTGAAGATAAAATGGCATAACCTCCATGTACTGTACACCCTGAGCTGCTTGGAGGGAGATATACAGATGTGTGAAAGTAACAAATTCAGTGTTGTCTAGTGATCCATCCAGATAATTGCACTTTTTCACAGTTCTAATCATGCTGTTATGCAGGATCCAGCCATCTTCCCCTCCACCAGTGTATCCTCTGTAGCAGAGGTGGATCTCCAGATGTTTTGGACTTCAACTCTGAGCATTCCTGACCATTGGCCATGCTGCCAGGGGCTTCTGGGAGTTGAAGTCCCAACTTTCTGGAGATCTGCCTTCTGACCACCTCTGCTTTATAGAAATATACCTCTATAGGGGTATCCAGAATACATCTTTCTCCCAGCTGCTTGAGAATCATGCATTTCCAGCACTAAACCTGCCATTTGCTGTGGTGGGGAAAAGCCTTTCCCAGCACAGTGAGTCTTTTCTTGACCAATGAAGAGGGCTGGCTCCACGTTTGAGAGGGCTCTGTGCAAAGTGTCTTCTGGTGGGCCCCCTCTGCTATCAGTGGGCCCTGGCAGCTCATCTGACTGTTGTGACAGCACTCTAAGCATCCCTAGACTGGACCCTAGGATAGACTAGGGATGGGGGAGAAATTTGTTCAGTTCACGTTTTAGTGTGAACCTACCTAATTTCACACTTTCAAACCAATATGAGAACTGAAATTCAGTTATCCTTCAAAATTCACATTTCTCTGAATTTTGCAATGGAGTTCTCCACGCAGAAAATGCATATAAAAATGTGCATATGAGGGGAAACTGCACACAACAATGCACATATTTGTGGAAATAATCTTCAAATGCATTGTATTAATAAAATTGCTAAAATTTGTACACTAGGCCAAATTGTGTACAAAAATGCATGTATTAGGAGAAATGCACACAAAAATGCATATTAATTTTCTTGTGAATTTAAATTTTTTTCTCAATGTTGAAGACGAACTGAACTTAAAATTGGGGCGGGGGGGGGGTCAAAATTCAGGACAAACCAAACTGAAGATTTGAAAAATGAGAAACTGAGAGAAACAAAAATGGACAGATTCATCCATCCCTAGTCTAGCCACCCTTGAAATATCCCACAGTGCCCCAAAGAAAGAGGGCTCTGCAACAAGGCTGAGGGAGAATGATGCCAGGTCCTGGTGCCTGCCGTGCCAATGGAAGCTTATCTCTGTCTGTAATTATTTCCGTTTCCGATTGGTGCTTGACATAAGTTTTCAGTTTTAGGGCTATGTTAGCTTACTTGTTCTATATGTAATATGATCCAGAGAAAGATTAATTGCAATATTTCCCAAGCCGTACAAACAAAATAAATCAAGACACAACTACAACTGCAGTTAAATGTCAACTTAGTCGACCAGAAATAATCATTGCATGACTGATTTCTGCATGGGCTTTGAGAAGTATATAAATATTAGAAGATGGCAGATCCCCACGCTGCCAGTTTTGTGAGATCATGCTAAATTGGAAGTGCAGGGGGAAACATCCCTCTCCCCCACAAGCAGCTCAAAGTTGCTGTAGGTTTTGTCCACCATTCCCTTGACATCTGTCATTTGGACTGTGCTCCCTATACTGACACCAGTCTAATATGTGGACTTACAGAGATTAGTCATGGGATCAGCACAGACACAGCCCTCATATATTTGGTATCAAGTAACTGAATCAGAGTGTCCGCTACTTGAATAATATTGTGTCTTGAAGTGCCTTATGTTTGTTTGGCTGCTCCGTTGGGGATGGTGATATTCCAGCTAGCTTCAAATTAAAACCACAGCAAGTTTGCTTCAGGCAAATTAAAAACGCAGCAAGGAAAGGATATAGAAATCTCTATATTCAGGGGTTTGGATGGAGAAGCGATGGTGGAATAGGGATGTACGAAAGTCACTTACCTGGTCCCGCAGCTTGCTTTGCGGTGGGGGGAAGGCGCTTCGGTTCTCCCCCTGAAGTTCAGGCCAGGGGGGAGGCGCCCCACCTCGTCTGGCCGAAATTCAGGCCGGGGGGGGAGGCGCCCTGCCTCGCCCGGCCAAAATTCAGGCCGGGGAGAAGCGCCCCGTCTCCCCAGCCGCAAAATAAAAAAGTGAATGTAAAAACAAACAAACACACACACGTGATAGGCTACGTAACGATTTACGTAGCCTATCACGGCTGACTTTGGAAATCTAGCCGTGATAGGCTACGTAAATCGTTACGTAGCCTATCATGTGTGTGTGTGTGTGTGTGTGTGTGTGTTTTTACATTCACTTTGTAATGGCGGCGGTGGCAGCCGGTCAGAAGACCGGCCCCCACCAAAACGCTGCCAAAACGCCGCCGGGACCTGTCGCAGAGAGGGACATTCGAGGGAGGTAAGTCCCATCCCGGGGGGGCGGGTGTGTGTGGAGAATTTCACCGCCAATTTCGGGGGGCTGAATGCATTGGCATTCGGCCTCCCCGAGATTCGTGGAGAAATTCTCCGCCATCCCTAGAGATGGACTGGCAGAAGGTGACTTTCCCACACCTACTCCCCGAACAGCCTCCCCCAAGGGTTTACAAGCCCTCCTGAGTGGAGTAGGCTGTGGCTGTGGGGGAAATAGGAGGTGCCAAAAACTGGGTGGAGACAACCTGCACAGAGATGAAGCTGATTGGTAGGAGATTCAGGAGAGATAAAAGGAAGTATTTCTTCACACAGCGCATAGTCAAATTATGGAATTCGCTACCACAAAACATAGTGATGGCCACCAATTTGGGTGGCTTTCCAATGGCTGCTAGTCCTGATGGCTCTGTGCTACCTCCAGTATCAGAGGCAGTAAGCCTATGTTCAGCAAGTGCTGGAGAACATGGTCGGGAGGGTGCTGCTGCACTCATGTCCTGCTTGTGGGTTTCCCGTTGACAGCTGGTCAGCCACTGTGTGAACAGAATGCTAGACTAGATGGACCCTTGGTCTTATCCGGCATGCCTCTTCTTATGTTCTTATGAGATCACAGCATCAGACAAGGATTGAGGCAGCCCACTTTCAATTCCCCACTAATGTCACTGGATGACTCTCTTAATCTGGAGATCTGTTCTATTCAGGGCCCAGTCAAAGTAGATTCTTTGAATTACCAAGATGAAACTAGAACACTTGTGAAAGGAATAACAGTTTATTGATAGAAAATGGATGCAGAATAAAAACACAAAGAAAGCTCACACATCTCTTCAGCCGACAAAGCTAGCAATTTCCTCGCATCGGGCTTATGCCAGGGGCCCCAATCCACAGCATATTAGAGATCGTTCCTAGGACCCAAGGCTGGTTGTGCACTTTCCCCCATGGAGCGAGGCCAAATTGGTTTGGCCTCAGCTCAATCTTTTATACTCTTTTCTGATAATTTGGAACGTGCCCGAAACATCTCAGGCAGGGCAATAATTTAATAATTTAATTAATAATTTCTCCTTATGACTAAGGGATCCTAATATTCCAGCACGGGGTGGGGGAACTCTATCTCTTCAGTGAGTAAAGCAAACAGAGGAAATTAGGGAGCTACATAACTATTAACATGCAGATTACAACTTTACCAGCATCAGACAGCTAGCAATTGTTAAGATGTGGATTGGTGCTTGCTAGATACCAATCTCTCCCTATGAGAAGCCTACAGAAGCTGGCCTACTCTAAAAAACTGCCCTCAACAGGCCTGTATCCATTTAATAAACAGCATATAGGACACTTGTGTAAGTTCACCACCTGACCTGACTCCTCACCATTTCTTCTGGTGTCAAACTCACTACAATGACATTGAGCCAGCCACTATCTCTAAGTCTTGCTCACCACACTGAGTTGTTCTGAGGATAAAAATGAGCTGTGGAAGCATGTATACCACATTGAACTCACTGGAGGGAAGGTGAGATATATATCTAATAAATAAATATGCAATCCATTGAATATGGAGGGGTGCAGCTATCCAAGCATAATAGAACCTGAAGTAACTTTTGTAAGGAACATACAATTTTTTGTTCAAAATATCTAATATTTATAGAGGGTATTAAAATAGTAATTAAAATAGTATAAGTTGTCTTTGCCAGTATTTCATTTGGATACTGTCTGAAAAATGAATTAATATTTCTATACACTGCATTTTAATTTATATGCTAACAGTGAATGCCAAACACATAGAGTTTGTTAGCAGTGCTTCACACACCTCATGAATTATTGAAATTATAGATTCACATTAGTGAATGTGTACAATGACCATTACATGATTGTCCATATTCACTGGCCTTTCTGTATGGTTTTATTCATCAGATATCTGTAGGATAGACAACTTGCCCTTGTGATTGTTTGGACATGCGCTGTAACACATACATATTTTTATTTTTACTTCGCAGGTGACAAACTAACAGACCAGGATGCTACCAGGGTTCTTAGTACAAGCTCTAGTATAAGCTCCAAGCCATCAGTGGATTCCACAGTTGCAAGAAAAAAACCAGAACCTGGTAAGATTAGTTTCCGATAGTAGGTAAAAAGATATTACTTTTTCCAGCAACATAATTTACTGGAAGTAATTTCAAATATAAATTTAAACCATTATATTTAAAACCTATTAATATAAAACCAAACATGTCATTAGTACTGGTTGTTCCCATCTGTATTCATTGGCTGACTAGAATATGCAGATCTTAAAAGTCAAATAAACATATCACACACACGTGCGCGCGCGCACACACACAAAACAAACCACTGGGAAGACTTGATCACCAGCATAACTGCCCCACTGAAGCCTTCAGGATGGAATGGACTATAAATAAAAATAAATACAAATTGATATTCCTGTTAACAGATGAATTGGAGATCCAGTTATAGAAAATGACATACACACTTCTTCCATTCGCTTCCATGGTAAAACTCTGCAGAATACAGGAGAGGGAAATGAGCAGGAGTTATATTTGCTCTGTTAAATATTATATCTATTCCATGGATAAATTAATGAAAAGGGTCAGCCTGTAGTAACACCTTGCACATTTAAGCATGAATAAAACATACATTTTAAAATAATATAGAAACATGGGTTGGATCCAGTCTTGCCCCTCTGCAAATGGAAGGGCTCCTTCCATTCGTTGCGGGGACCAGGATCCAGCAGAAGCTTCCCACTGGAGGAGGGGTGTGTGGCATCAGTTTTCTCTGATTCCCCCAAAAGCACTCAACACCAGACTGTTCGAGAGGATCCCCCAACCATCTGGAACAGCATGGGAGATTGCACTGTGGGTTGCAAGGGAAAGAAGGAATCTGAGAAAATTTATGCCCTGCTCATTTCCACCAGCACCAGCAGAACTCCACTGCATGCAAGTGGAGATTCTTCGGCTTTTATCCAACTGAGCGCTTGTGTGAGCAGAGGGCACTTTTGCTTGAACAAGTGGAGGGGGGAGGTAACATTACTGCTGAATTTCCTCCCTCCAGCTGCATCTCCCCACACTGCATCACAATTTGTTCCAGAGATCTCTCAATCCCCAGGAGCAGTTTTTTAAGGAAACTACAGAGGGAATGAGGAGGCAAGATACCCCCATTCTGCAAGTGGAACATTGCTTACAATTTTTAGGATCCAATCCACTTCAATCTAGTAGAAAAGTTTGGTTAACAAATTAGCAGTCTAGTCTTAAGCTTGTTTACTTGGAAGCAAGCCCCACTGAGTCTTAATTAGACTTGCTTTGTAGTAAGTGTGCATAGATTGAAAACTTAATTACTCTTTCTTTAGCTGGATGATTGATAATCATCTCGTTGGGAATATGTGCTTCTGTTGAAAAGAATGTATACATGATATTAATTTGCATTCATCACACTAGTCCATACTACTTAGTGCTGCTTTGGCATTTCTATTTGCTGGCCTTTAATTCATATACTACCATCTCTCTGAAGCTATGCATGAGCTTGTTATACTGAGTGTTTTGAAAGCTTCTCCCATAGTCCCATTGAATTCTATCTAGCATTAAAACGTGGAAAGAATGCATGGAAAGAAAGACTTTTAGAATTATAAATGAAAGCATTTTTTTAATCAAGAGCAGTGGGATTCATTTACATGAGCATAAAAGAGCTGAGTGTTCCAGTTATGACACCCACTTCAACAAAAGAACAACTGCAGTATTCATCAATTAAGGAATTGCAGCATAAATCAACTTTGAACAATGAGAAATACATGACATTTACTTATGCCTCAGTTCACTTTTCATAATATCCTTCACTGCATTATTAGAATCCCTGAAATCAGAATATATGCAGCTAGTGCTACCTTTAAAAATACACAGCCAACCTCCATTAGCGTCATAAGGCCTTTTGCCCCATGTCTAGGAATATCAGTTTGTTTCTCATGGGCAACTGATTTTTATTTAAGAGCTGAGTGCAGAAAGATAGAATTGGCATGACTTGCCGAGTACCCAGACGGTTGAGAACACCTGGAAGGGTGGGGAAAACCTTCCTCCACTCATCAGCCAAGACATGGATGGGTTAAATGCCCTTTAGCAGAGGATCCTCATTGATTCATGTTGGATTCCTAAAGATGACTGCTCCTCCACTTGCCCCAGATTGATTTGGGAAGAGCAGCAGGCTTTTTACTAACGTTTTCCCCCGGTTGTGGTTTTAGGAGGGATCAGATGTCATGTTCTATTCCCTTGACTAATACCAGCCTTGGGTTCGTGCCCCAATCCTTAGATCTATGCATTAGCAGTAATGGCCGTATCCCTAGAAAACAATGGGCGCCATTCGTGCCTTGATCTAACTCCGTTGCCAGCACTACTAAACGGCAACATCCAATTCTGTTTTCCATCAATATAATACCATGCAAAAAGACTGAAAAGATTCTTAACTCTGAAGAAGAGGCAGACATTTTTGTGAATTAGCTTAGCTGCCTTGCTGTGCTGTCGTTTGGTCTGATGCTGGAAGCATGCACATTTTCATGCAAGAAATGTCAAAGCTCAAAATAACCCCTTTCAGCTCTTCCCTGTCTATGTTTTGTGTTCTTTTGCAGTTCTTGTCGCAGAAGCTCATGCCTTTAAATTTTGCTTGAGAAGTGTAGCTATTAGCCATTTTTCTCTTTCTGATTACGTGGTGTGAGGTTCCTCCGTTAACAGTGGTGTCTTGTAACGTTATACAGTAGCTACACCACCTGACTCTCCACGACCTCCCTTGCCTCCTGTCAAACCTACTCCAATGCGAAGAAAACCTTTGCCTCCAAACACTGTGACTGGTAAACCTGGACGCTCAGGTATGTTGGCTTCCCAAGCAGCAGTTTTAATAGGAACAAAGGAAGATGCCTTATACTAAGTCCATCTTGCCCAGTATTGTCAGCAGTGGCTCTCCGGGGTTTCAGGCAGGTGTTTTTCCAGACCTACCTGGAGATGCCGGGGATTAAACCTGGAACCTTCTGCATGCAAAGCATGTGCTCTACTATGTAGCAACAGCCCCTCCTCAGCAATACCCCCCCCCCATTTATGACCATAAGTCCAGAGAGCTTTCTTTAGTTGTGGCAAAGAGTTACTTACATCCACTGGGGCTTTTGTAACTTGTTTTAATGGAAAACAGACTTAGGGCTTCTGTACATGGGGCTTTTATCCTGCTATTGGGATGCATTCTGATGGAAGTTTGTGGGTCTTTTACATGACATCATCACCTTCCAGCACCTCTCCTGTGCTTTCTGATCATTTCCACAGCTTTATTTGAAATGGAGATAATGAGGTAATAAACAAACAAATTGAATTTGTCTGTGTAAAGAGGGAGTTGCGCTATAGTAGCAGTGCCATCTGGTGGCTGTGTGATGAAACATGTAGAACTTGCAGATAAAGGCAACCCCCGGGAAAAAAGAGGAAGTATGTGTGAAGGAGCCGATCTTAAACCCGCCAAGAATCCAGAAGCAGAAACCCCAGTTAAGTTGCAAGATAAAAAGCCTGGTGTGGAGAACCTCTTAATCTCTTTCTTGGTTTTGGATCAGATATGAATGTAGAATGCCTCACAGGAATCCAAATAATCAGGATTCTTTTGCATTCATTTCAACGATGACAATGCTTTGTAGATATCCTAGGAAATAGTGTAATGTGTTTAAACCATATCTCCCAGGTGATCATAAGCCCTAGTCATACAGGGAAAGGAAATACTCTACTGCACACCTGAGTTCTCTGTTCATAGAAGAAGAAAGGAAAGGCACTGAGCCCACGGAACTATATACACAGAGACATATTTGAGAACCACTAAATCCAGTCTATTACCCCCTTCTGACAGTTCATCTTCATGTGAACACCAGGTAGCTGGAAAGAGAAAGAGAAAGAATATCACAACCATATGGGCAAAGCTGATCACATAAATCTCTCTACTTGATTGCTACCCTTCCAGGGAGGAGAGTGTTGATTAGATGGGAAAGAACTATATAGGGATTCTTTACATGAGGGTTTTATTGTGCACTCATGATTGGTTACTCACTTTTTTTGTGAGTCCTTTACATGATGTTGTCAACCTCCAGGGCCTATCCTGTGCTTTCTGGCCCTTATAGCAGCTCTATTCTTAACAGGGAAAACGAGATAAATGTATTTTGCACTTTGAAGTGCTCCAACGGCTGGTGAATTTCTCGAATCCCGCTATATCGCAGCTATATGATGTAGTGCGTCTAGTGGCTGTAAAACGAAACTCATAGAACTTGCCGAGAAAGAAAACCCCAGAAAAAACACATGTAAAGGAACCGATCTTAATGCCACAAGGAATCTGGAAACAGAAGCCCCCAGTAAAGGTGTGGGATAAAAGCCTGGTGTAGAGAAGCCCATAATCTGCTCAGTCCACATGGTTGCAGTATAGTATACAGTGGGATGTTACAACAGAAAACCAGTTCCCTTGCAACTCAGTGTATATGGGGAAAGGGTCTTGGATAATAACTCTTTCCCCAAATGGTAGTAAAATAAAACATTTCCCCAAATTTTCCCAGGCTGTTTTTTCCTTTTGATTCTAATTACATTCCATATTAATTTAACATAACTAAACTGCAAATGCCTTTATACTGTTTTTTAGATTCAAGTACTCTTTTTCTAAACATGGAAGCCAGTTTACACATAAGCTAGAAGCTGTAGTAAATTCTAGAGGAGAAAGGGAGAGAACCAATAATATGGGGATGTCATATTTCTCTTAGGAGAGGGTATTCCAGGTCTTAATATATTTCTGTGTAAGGATGCTTTTTCTTAATCATCCTGGTTGGATTCTCTTTCTTTCATAACCATCTAATTTTTCTTTGCTGCATTATGTAAAAATAATCTTTCATTTATACACTGTATGAAAAGAAGGGAGCAATCAAACATTTTAATACACTTTCCTGCAGCTTCTGAATTTTTATTGGCAGGACAAGAATTTTAATATACTCCCCCTGTCCATTTTTAACAATGAAAGATGCCAACCAACTTTTAATCAGAACTTTTGTTATTTTGAATATACAGAAAGGTACCTATAACATCAAAGCTTGCAGCCTCATTCAGATTTGCTAAGGGCGCAATCCTATGTAGGTTTAGACAGAAAAAAGTCCCACAACTCCCATCATTCCCCAGCCAGCTATGCTGGCTGGGGAATGCTGGGAGTTGTGGGACTTTTTTCTGTCTAAACCTGCATAGGATTGTGCCCTAAAGGACTCAAGCGTGTCTCATTCAAATAAATATCTACAACACTTCTTCATGGCTCATTGAGTTCTAGGACAGGTATATGTTTATAGTTTATCTCCCATTTTGAATGGGAAGAAGAAATCAACTTTTTGTTTTTGTTTCTTCATTCTGATCCATCTCTGCTTATTGTTGTTAGTCTTTTACCAAGGGACTTTCATTCAATAATTCAACACAGGGGAAGAATGTGTGTTTATTCCAGTTAAACGTACTTAGCTTAGTTACAGTAGAGTATGGGGTCTAGTGGATTGTGCCAAAGGTTTCACGGAAAAGGTGTGTCTTGAGCAGGGTTTGAGTTGGCATCACACTGATGTTCTGGGAGGCAATTCCAGGCAGCAACTGAGAAAGGGTCTTCTGAGGGGGCCAAATACATTCACAGTCAGCTGAGGCTGGTGGAGCCCGACAAGTGAAGATCATTTATTTGGATGTAAAGGCAGAGATGTAACTGGGCTGGCTGACCAAGGAATGTGTGTTGGTTCCAGGAGCACACAGGAAGCCAGTGTAGGGATTTTATAAAGGTATTTTTACAAGTGACTAGTTCCTCCAGAATTAGGATGGAATGCCCATTAAGAATGGACATTCCACTGAGAGCAATTAAACGTGGATAGATGGACTCCACCCAGAAATGTGCAGTCCAGTGTGCATTTGGATGCACATCCAACTTACGTATGTGTTTCCTGATAAGGGCTCAAAAACCTGCTTATGTTCATGGATCTCTTTGGTTCAGCCTTCACCCAACCTCGTTCCCTCCAGATGTTTCGGAGTTCAACTCCCATCAGCTCTAGCCAGCTTGGCCAATGGTCAGGAATACTGGGAGTTGTAGTTCAAAACATCTGGAGGGCACCAGGTTGGGGAAGACTGCTTTAGCTGCGTTCCTCACACGGCTTATGATAAAAAATAAACCAAGAACAAACTAGAAAGCTGCATAGAAATGGGCTAGAAAGAAATGTCTTATTAAGTATATTTATGTCATAATCATTGCACACTTGATGCTCAAGTGAGAATCTATATCTGCCTGTATATCTCTAGAATAAATCAAGAGGGTTGCTTTAAAAACGGAATCTCTCCTGTGGCCTAGGAAATGTTTTATTTAGAA
The DNA here is from genome assembly GCF_057233095.1 of Heloderma suspectum. Lineage (NCBI taxonomy): Eukaryota > Metazoa > Chordata > Lepidosauria > Squamata > Helodermatidae > Heloderma > Heloderma suspectum. Next base: position 51,047,567 of record NC_139460.1, on the reverse strand, counting down.
TCAAGGCAACATCAGTTCCAACTAGACATTCAGATTCACTTTTATTTTCAAATAGGAAATGTCATGATGCCACGAGCCACTTCATTTTCCACAACATCTTCCACAGCAAAGCCTACTGGGCCAACTTCTCTTGCAAAAACCAGCTCACCCAAAAAGCCACCTACAGCAGCTTCTTCTCCAGATTACAGTAAGGATTTTAGTTTTACACTTCTGGGTTTTCTCTGAAGTTTTGTTTTTGTATGTCAAACTAGCAATTTAATCCATAACTTAGTATTCCAGCTGTGCCATCTGTTAAAATGGCAGTATTTGCAATATTTCATCATTCCAAATATCAGTGAAGCTGTTGCTCGCACATCTTGCACCAACCTCTTGAATCCCTCACAATAATGTTGCAGATTCCAAGGAAAGCAAAGCACATGGATGAGAAGGGAGGAGAGAGAGCAGGAGAAATATAAGAAGAATAGATAGATATCCATAAGATCAAGAATCCCCAGTAGGCACAACAGTGTACATTAGCTGATAGTTTGAGCTTAGAAATTATTACAACTCTAGTAATGTATCCTGTGCGGGCCAGCTACTCAGCAACCTCAGCAACCTTCTTCTAATTAATTGACTGAGCCCTGCTGTGTTGGGGGGGCGGTTGTGGCCTTACTCCCCAGCAGGAACCACCATGGACACCTTTCCTCATTAAAACCAAACAAAAATTAATATCAGTTCCTGATAATGGCCATGTTTTTCATCTACAGTGCTACTGGGGCATTGGATAGAAAAAACATGCTTCAACCATGAGCTGATAATAGGTTTGTTACTGTTTTAATAAAAGTCCAGGTAGGCATCTGCTGTGGGCCCTGCTGGGTTGCCAGGTCCTGGCAGCTAACCAAAGATGGTGTGTGAGGGTGTTGGGCCTGATTCCTGTTATACAAGGAGAAGACAGACATAACATGTATAGAGCTGGGTTGGAAGGAGCCACACCATATTCAGTTCAAATGTACCTTTCCTCTCTAGAGTCAAACTCTGCAGGGGAAAATATTGTGCAAGTTTGAAGCAGAAGCTGGTGTCCACAGTGCTTATTGGCTGGCATCCATGATGTCACCAGAACTCTTACCTCTCCCATCCCCAGCACAGTTTTCATTTTTAAAAATAATTTTTAATTACTAAAATAATAAATAAATGTGCATAGAAAGCTACCTTATACTGAATCAGACAATTGGTTCATCTAGTTCAGTGCTGACAGCAGCAGCTCTCCAAGATGTTAGACAGGAGTCTTTTCCCAGAGATGCGAGGGATTGAACCTTAGACCTTTTACATGCAAAGCATATGCTCAAAAAATGATCTACTGCCCCTTCCCATATATAATGCATCACTTATAAAAATGTACAGGCAGGCAGCTTACTTAAAGCATGAATGAGGGGCAAGGTTTACAGCTAAGTCAGAATTCAATTCTCTTTGTAAGTGAGCCAGCCTCCAGAAGGTGCTTTAGAAAATGTGATACTGGCTGCAGCAGTGTGTTAAAAACGGGCAAGAGATGAATTGTACATAGGGTGACAAAGAAGATGTGGATGAATGCCACTGTGAAGGAACAGAACTGTCTTGTATACAGGTGGGTTTGGATATTATGGGGTTAAATTTCATTATTTGCTAAAACCAAAAGGTCAAAAGTTCAGGCAGCCAAAGAAGCAACACAAACCACACTAAGCAAGGAGAGAACAGGAGGTTCATCAAGAGGTGACATAGATAAGGAGCCTGCAGAAGAGGTTAGGTTATGGTGCCCAAGAAATCGGTAGGGTGAAAAAAGCAGTTTTGTTTTCTGCAGAAATGTTTGCAAAGAGCTCAGCAGAAGGAATTTAGGACAAAGATCAGCCTTCCTGATTGGTGAAGAGCTGCACAGGCACAAGCTAGCTTTAACATATAAAAAGTTGAGGCAAAAAGGCACTTTTTAGAGTAAAGGAAGACTGAAAGGAAAGAAGAATTAGAGAAAGAAAATCAGAGAGCTGCTTGGGAGAAGCTGAATACTGAATACTGTGGAGAAGCTGAATGCTTGGAAAAGCTGAGAACTCTTGACTGTAAGATATTGCTGGGAAGAACTTATAGAAAATAGGGACCAAATCCAGTTAGGAATTAGCTGGATGTGTTTACCCTGATTCTTTGCTTACCTTCTTGCTCTTACGGTTTTGTGTGTGTGCATTGTAACCATTCAGGTGTTAATATCTTCTAAAAGTATTTACAAGAGATCTAAAGGTTTTTAAGGCTGTTTGGTGGAGGTAGCCAGGGAAAATAAAGAATTTCACCTTGTGTCAGCAAAAAGGTCATTGGAAGGGAAGGGCAAACAGGAGTGGGGGAATTTGGCCTGGTGTCCCCACCGTACATGGGCCCGGGCATAGCTGGCCCCATGACAGCCACCCTCAAATATGAATTTGATGGTCATTTGCAAGGATACATATCACTCCACAGCATGGGTTAGGCTACTTTTGGAAACTATTGCAGCTCTGAAAGTAATGAACCAATTTGGACGTACCGTACACCACAGTGAAGACAAGGAGGTGTGCTACAAAATATATAATAGCAGCTGAAGCTCACCTTTGACGGGTGGAGTCTGATAATGGCTGGAGCATAAACCACCACCACCACCACCCTGGAAATCATGGCTATACTTGGCTCTGGAATGGTATACCATTTTAAGCATCATCTGAGTGCAGTGGATTCATCATCATACATAATTACCATCTTAATTAATATGATGCAACATTGATGACATGGCTGTGGAATGTAAAGTCAGTATCTACATGATATTTATAGCATCTTCTTTTCATCTTGTACCTGTGTCTCAACGCATATGGCTGTACCTCCTATTAACTGTTATAACTTTCTTAATATGACTCAATGTGGACATTCCATGCATCAAATTATAGGAAATGAATTGGCTAACAAATATCTAATAGTCCAGGAATAGCTGGGTGGGATGGTTGTGCTGAAAAACTCAAATACATTGTGATAATATCTTGTATTACTTCAAGGCATTTCAGAATTATGTCGTAAAAATTATGTTTTAATTCTTACCTACTTCTGTAGAATCTGTATATCTAGTTAATTCAGAATGTGGCCCATTACTTTTATTACTATAGCTACCAGCATAAAGTCATTAGCACTAGTTTTGCTTGGCGTATTTCCATGGGCGAGCAAAATGCGTGTTTGTATATTTCCCTGGCTATTAAAGGACATGGCATGCTATAAAAAGAAGAATTGGCTCATATTTGCCTTCAACATTTTTGAATGTTGCTACGTACAGAACAAATGTGCTCCCTGAGGAGACCGACAATGAGTTAAATGACTGGAGTATCCATGAACACAAAAAGCATCTTTTTTAGAGTGCGAAGGGGGATTTTGTGTATTATACATGAAGTGAATCCAAGAACAATAATGAGCTCAGTCATTTGGGTTATGATTATCTTTATTTTGCCAATGCAAAGAGGCTTTTATTTTCCATCACAGCCAAATTCAGCTCACTCCTAAGAAAAAAGCGAACATGACTTCAAGTATGCACCAAGGAGAGGATTTAAGACTGAGATTAAAATGAGAGATGAAATATGAGGTGCTTTTCAGTATTGCAAAGCAGAGTTTTATTAATTTTTTGTGGTGGTTTTCCTCTCCTTAGGTAATCCAATGTTCAGCTCAATTCCTACAACAGAGACTGATTCTGCAGGCACAACAAGGTATACAGGTATGTCTAACATAGCAGCAATTATTTGGTACTAAGGAAAAAATATTTAACCATATGCATTATCTTTTGATTATCATCCAAATTTCCAGAATAAAAGATCCTTTAATATGTCTTCATTGCATTTCCCTCTACTTCTTTTCTGAGCTTACAGCCATGTTCACAAGTTCTCATTCTCTTGATATTCAGTTTGCAGCTTACCTACTCAGGGAACTATCCAGGCCATATGTGCAGTAGCTAGGAAATGCAGTTGTGCAGCTGGCCATAGCATTACTTCAGGCTAGGGGGACATCCCAATGCAGGTATGTAGCATCACAGCCCTTACCAGGGGATTTACACTAACCAAGGAATGCTCTGTGAGGCTGGGTAGACCAACATGCAGGGGCCATCCTGGAGGTTCTGCACAAATGATCAGTCCTATCCCTTCCTTCGGAAGCTTCGGCTATTGGGCGGTATAGAAATGAAATAAATAAATAAATAAATAAATAAATAAATTCCTTCCTCAGCCCCACATCCCACGTATAGTACATGGCAAATGTTGGGCTATGCTAGCACAGAGCATAAAGTTGTACATCTGTGCATCCCAGCATCTGTGCAGAAGACCTGGATCTCTCCTTGTTCATTAAATACTAAGGGATACGCACCATACATTCTCACTTATGAACTAGTGTACTGTAGTACTAGTAGTACTCAGCCAACCTTTAAGATTTTCAGAGGAAGCCTTGCTGGTCATTCCGCAACCAACAGAATGTCGCCACCGAATACCTTGATGGTGGGCCTTCTTAGTAGTGGCACCCACTGTCTGGAAAACTCTATCCCATGCTGTTCAGAAAATGTGGCATGTTTCAAATGCTTCCTGAAAATGCACTTTTTCACTCTAGCTTAATTAGTTGTAATTAATCATGCTGCTCTATCTCATTGCTCCTTGTATTGCTCTGATTATTATTGTAATTTGAATTGTTTTTAATAATGTATTTTAAATGTGATTTTAATATTTATATGTGAACCACTTAGGGATTTTATTATATTAAGCAGTATAGATGTATCATTAATAAATAAATAATAACAAATAGTAATAATAGCAGTAGCTAATAGAATGAATATGAACCAGGAAGCCACCAATTCAAATCCTGCCTTTTCCATGATCTTACTAATGGATAATAATACTGACCCATCTTACAGGAATGCTGTTATAATGAAAGGATGAATGTGAAGTACTTTGAACACAAGGAAGAACTACATCTTTAATGCAGTTTTGTACAACACTTAAGCCCTATTCAGGCGTTTTCAAAGCTTGTTGTTTAAACACGCAAGGAGAGGGAGCACGCCAGCCCTGCCTCTCTTCTTCGTCTTATTGGTCGCCCTGTACATGTGGAAAGCGGCCGTCTAAAGAGGAGCCTCCTTCCATGGGGTTCTCCATGCAATCCAGAACCTTGGATAACCAGCATTGAAGACTGCGTGGAGAGCCCCCAAGGATAGAGTAGGGCTTTCTCCACATGGAGCTTTTATCGTGCAATTGAGATTGCTCCTGTACAGAAGTTTGCGGGCTCTTTACATGATGCCATGTCCCTCCAGGGCGTCTCCTGCACTAAATGCCCTTTGTTCCATTTTTAAATAGATCGCAGATAATGAGCTATCAAATTACCCCGTTGTGTTCTGCTTGAGTTTCCTTCATGAAAAGAGTTAAAGCCACAAGAAGAGGAGCAAGATCAATGAAAGATAATGGAAGACTCAGATATGGGGAGAAGGGGGAGGGGGAAGGAAGCACATGTAAAATGAGTCAGTTGTGATCCTGCATTTAAAACGGAAGCAGAAAGCCCTGTTTTAAATGCAGGATTTTAGAATGGTGTAGAGATGCCCTAGGTTTCCTTTCCAAATAGTTGCCCTCCATAAGTACAGAGTGACCAGAGCGACAGTGGAGGGGGTGGGGCCGGAGCACTCCCCCTCCTCATGTGTTTAAACAATACAGCTTGAGAATGCCTGACTAGGGTTCTAATCATATCCAATACCATCAGTGAGCCTATACTTAATAGAAAGTGTGCTACTTCCGTCTCTCAAGATAAAAAAAGAAAATACTGATATGCATTACAGTAGCTGATCAGAACTACTACTGCTTGGGAGTTGACTATCACGCAAGGTAACATTATACTAAAAAATATTTAAATCACATAAATTTGTTGTTGTTGTTGTTCAGTCATTAAGTCGTGTCCGACTCTTCATGACCCCATGGACAATAGCACGCCAGGCCTTCCTGTCCTCTGCTCTCTCTTGGAGCGTGCTCAAGTTCATATTCATTGCATCAGTGATGCTATCTAGCCATCTCATCCTCTGCCGTCCCCTTCTCCTTTTGCCTTCAATCTTTCCCAGCATCAGGGTCTTTTCCAGTGACTTTTCTCTTCTCATTAGATGGCCAAAATATTTGAGCTTCAGCTTCAGTATCTGTCCTTCCAATGAGCACTCAGGGTTGATTTCCTTTAGGATTGACTGATTGGACCTCCTTGCAGTCCAGGGGACTCGTAAGAGTCTTCCCCAGCACCACAGTTCGAAAGCATCAATTCTTCGGCGCTCAGCCTGCCTTATAGTCCAGCTCTCCCAGCCATACATTACTACTGGGAAAACCATAGCTTTGATTAGACGGACCTTTGTCGGCAAGGTGATGTCTCTGCTTCTTACTATGCTGTCTAGGTTTGCCATAGCTTTCCTCCCAAGGAGCAAGCATCTTTTAATTTCATGGCTACAGTCACCGTCTGGGGTGATCTTGGAGCCCAAGAAAGTAAAATCTGTCACTGCTTCCATTTCTTCCCCTTCTATATGCCAGGAAGTGGTGGGGCCAGATGCCATGATCTTAGTTTTTTTAATGTTGAGTTTCAAACCAGCTTCTCCACTTTCACTCTCAACAAGAGGCTCTTTAGATCCTCTTCGCTTTCTGCCATTAGGGTGGTATCGTCTTCATATCTGAGGTTGTTGATAATTCTCCCCACAATCTTAATTCCGATTCATCCCACCCGGTGTTTCTCATGATGTACTCAGCATATAAATTAAATAAGCAGGGTGACAATATACAGCCTTGTCATACCCCTTTCCCAGTTTTGAACCAATCGGTTGTTCCATGTCCAGTTCTTACTGTTGCTTCTTGACCCTCGTACAGGTTTCTCAGGAGACAGGTAAGGTGGTCTGGTACGCCCATCTCTTTAAGAATTTGCCACAGTTTGTTGTGATCCACACAATCAAAGGCTTTAGCGTAGTCAATGAAGCAGAAATAGACGTTTTTCTGGAATTCTCTTGCTTTCTCCATGATCCAGCAAATGTTGGCGATTTGATCTCTAGTTCCTCTGCCTCTTCGAAACCCTGCTTGTACTTCTGGTAGTTCTCGGTTCACATGCTGCTGAAGCCTAGCTTGTAGGATTTTGAGCATAAACTTGCTGGCATGTGAAATGAGCTCAATTGTGCGGTAGTTTGAACACTCTTTGGCATTGCCCTTCTTTGGAATTGGAATGTAAACTGACCTTTTCCAGTCTTGTGGCCACTGTTGAGTGTTCCAAATTTGTTGGCATATTGAGTGCAGCACTTTAACAACATCATCTTTTAGGATTTTAAATAGCTCAGCTGGAAGACTGTCATCTCCGCTAGCTTTGTTGTTAGTAACGCTTCCTAAGGCCCACTTGACTTCACTCTCGAGGATGTCCGGCTCAAGTTCAGTGACCGCACTATCATGGCTATCAGGGACATTCAGATCTTTCCTGTATAGTTCTTCTGTGTATTCTTTCCACCTCTTCTGAATCTCATCTGCTTCTGTGAGGTCCCTGCCTTCTTTGTCCTTTATCATGCCCATCTTTGCACAAAACGTTCCCTTGATATCTCCGCTTTTCTTGAAGAGAACTCTAGTCTTTCCCATTCTGTTGTTTTCCTTGATTTCTTTGCATTGTTCATTTAAGAAGGCCTTCTTGCCTCTCCTTGCTATTCTCTGGAACTCTGCATTCAGTTGGATATATCTTCTCCTTTCTCCCTTGCTTTTCGCTTCCCTTCTTTCCTCAGCTACTTGTAAAGCCTATCAGACAGCCACTTTGCTTTCTTGCATTTCTTTTTCTTTGGGATGAATTGAGTTGCTGCCTCCTGAACAATGTTAAGGACCTCCACGAAAGGAGTCGTGGCTGCAGGGATTACCCCTGCCCTCACTTTCCGCACATCCAGTGGCCATACCCTACCTCCACTCCTTGTGCATTTGGCACACATTAGAAGGGGCTCTATGTGCATATGAATAAACACATGTAGAATTCTTCTATATGAGGGGAGATCTTGATTGGGCCAGGATCCCTCTATGTGTGGAAGAGCTCTATGTCCAGGTCCCCTAGTCAAGCTCATTCTCATATATGCTGAATTTGTGAACAGCAGGGGCGTGGCTAGCCCTTGCAGTCACACAACCCTCTTCATGCATTCCTTGAACATAGTGTCTGAGCCCCTTTGAAATGTGTTAGGATGAATGACTAACCAGTGTAAAAATAATAACATTTTCAAACATGCTTACAGAGTATAGTGTATTTTAAAATATAGGCCATTTCTACCGGAGACATTTCTTGTGTGCTCACGATTGTTCAATCATGGAAGTTCATGAGTCCTTTTCCTGATGTTGTCAACCTCCAATGCCTCTTCCATTGTGGGAATCTGCCATTTTATAAATCACGGAAAATGCGGTAATAAATATAAATTGTGCAATATAGCGGTGCCATCTGCTGGCAGTATAAATGAAACATATGGGAAGGAACTGGCAAAAACAAAGTCGCGGGGGGTAGGAGCACATATATTGTACCGATTGTAAACCTGAAAGATGAAGCCCCAGAAAGGCTGCGGGATTTTTGCTTAATGTAGAGAAACCCATATACAAGGGAAGAGGGTTTGAATGTTTGGCAGGGACGCTCTGCATTGCTTTACTGTGTCCTGTTTAGAGTTTAAGCATGTTTCAAGGATCTGAGGATTCTTCTTAACATTTCAGGCAGTAGATGCATACATGACTGAATGATACTGTATACCAAAAAAATAAAAAAGTAAAAATCCCTGTTCATAAAAAGAAAATAGATATCAGGGGAAGGGCTTCTAGCCTAGCACCTCCTCCCCAACACACTAGTTTACCGTTAGAATGTTTTCCATTATGAGAACCACCACCTGAAGTACTACACTTCATTCATTCAGTTATTCAGTTATTCATTACATTTCTATTCCATCCCATAGCTGAAGCTCTCTGGGCGGTTCACAAAGATTAAAAACCATTAAAAATACATTATACAAAATGTAAAACAATTTACATAAAAACATACAAACAGACAGCACACACACACACACACACACACAGACAACATATATCTAAAAACAATTTTAGACAATCAACCACAGACAATCCAGCACCTGATTAAAAACTTATTATATACTGCCAAATGCCTGAGAGAAGAGGACAGTTTTAATCTGGTGTCAAAAAGATAACAATGTTGGCACCAGGTGGGCCTCATTGGGTAGATCATTCCATAATTGGGGGGGGGGCACTGAGAAGGCCCTCTCCCGTGTTGCCACTCCGAGCCTTGCTTGGAGGAGGCATCTGGAGGAGGGCCTTAGACAGCTTTACCACCTCATTTGCTGTTTGTAAAAACTAGGCCTAAATGTTTGTGCTATTTTTCTAGGTGACCATGTGATGTACATGTCTAAAGATAAAGATGCCCCATGCTCCATCACAGATACTCTCCAGCACTTTCCAACAGAGGAGGGGGAGGGCTCAGAGAGAGCCATTACTCCTCCACAAAAGCCTCCTACCAACCTCACTGTGGTGACCGTTGAGGGCTGTCCGACCTTTGTCATACTTGATTGGGAAAAACCACAAAATGAGACTGTTACAGGTTAGTTAAATGTTTGTCCTCTTAAAATAAGGACCGAAGCATCATATCTCAGGCCTGGTAGAAATTTGTAAAATCCCTTCCCGGGAGGGCTGCCCCATAACTATTCTTGTCCAATCTGAAAAACAGGAGGATTGCCTGGTGTTCTTTAGCCCACTTTATTTGAGCTCTTCAAATCTAAGCCATAAATTCATGGCTGCCCAATTTCTATTTGCAACCCGGACTGGCAGTTGCATGATAGCTTCAGCTATATAGACTCCATGTGTCTTATCCAGTGAACAGACACATTTGGAACTTAGGGCCACCACTGATAGCCATCCAATTCCAACATAGTGGTGAAGCTGGAACTGATTTTTTTTCTAGGGGGATAGTCAGGGAGCTTAATCTGAGTTTATGCATGTGTCAGTCTAGTTCTGTTTGGAATGATTTTGGATGGAATTAAATACAAATTTGTATAATTTCACTTTATTTATGTTGTATCTACCCTTTTGCTCATTTGTTTCCTTGGTGTTTTCAAAATATTAGACATTCTTAAAAAAAAAAAGTCATTTAATCAAGGGAAAAGCTTGATCAACAGTTACCAAAACTGTTGTCACATTTCCTCCTAAAACTAAATGAAAGATAGAAGCTAGCAAACTGTTGTTCAGGGCTTGACTACATTTTCTGTATAAATGTCTTCCTTTTCTTTTCTTTTTTATATTACCAAAGTGTCATCTCCTAATTAAGAGGTTTGTTTATATTTTAAAAGCCAGAATTCATTTAAATGTGTGTAGTTCACTTAATATGCAAAGCTGAAATACTGTGAAATGGCTCTGGAGACAGTGTGTAGAACCCAATGTTAGTCCTGTGTAGAGACGACACACTGAAATGAATGGGACTTAATTTAACATGACTCACTGAAGTCCCATTCATTTCCATGGATCTACTGTAGGGGTGGACGAAAGTCACTTACCTTTCGTCGAAGCTTGTTCGCGGTGGGGGGGAGGTGCTTCGCTGCTCCCCCCGCGAAGTTCAGGCTGGGGGGGGAGGCTTCCCGCCTTGCCCGGCCGAAATTCAGGCCGGGGAGGAGGCTTCCCGCCTCGCCCGGCCGCAAACTCGAAAGTTAAAAAAAAAAAAAAAACGCCCCCGTGATAGGCTACGTGACGATTAACATAGCCTATCACGGCTAGATCTGCAAAGTCAGCCGTGATAGGCTACGTTAATCGTCACGTAGCCTATCACGGGTGACTTAAAAAAAAAAAAAAGCGCGTACGCTAATGGCGGCCCCCATAGGGAGCCGCCATTCCCGTTCCTTATTTGGTCGCTGTAGTCTACGTAAAGATTTACGTAGACTACGGCGAAAATAAGGGCAACGCTTGGGCGTTGTTTTTAAGGGCGTTGTTTTTTTTTCTTTTATTGGAATGGCGGCGGCGGCAGCCGGTCGAAAGACCGGCTGCCGCTCCCGCCCTGCACGAACACCTGCCGAACCGCCGGCCGGACCCGCCGTCAGGAGGGACATTCGGCGAAGGTAAGTCCCGTCCCGGGGGGGGGTGCGGGGTGCAGGGGGGTGCGGAGGATTTCTCCCCGAAACTTGTTCGGGGGGCTGAACACGTTGGCACTCAGCCCCCCGAAGTTTCGGGGAGAAATTCTCCGCCATCCCTAGTCTACTGTATGTAGGAATGACATTGGATACTACCCAGAATACACACATAGTTTCAATCTCTAGGTCCCACCTTGTAGTTATTGCTCCCATTGTCCTAAGATGGGTCCAAAATAAAATCTCCCTCATCCATGATTTGATTGTGGATGAGGGGGCTGACCTGGCATGTATTACTGAGACCTGGGTGGGGGAACTGGGAGGGGTCACTCTCTCCCAACTGTGCCCTCCTGGGTACTCGGTGCAGCACCAACACTGACTTGAGGGTCGGGGAGGGGGGGTTGCCATGGTCTATAGGAATTCAATCTCCCTCTCTAGGCTTCCTGCTCATTCGAGCGCAGATCTTGAGTGTTTGTACCTTGTGTTGGGTACCCGGGACAGATTGGGGATTCTGTTGGTGTACCGCCCACCCCGCTGCCCATCAGACTCCCCGCCTGAGCTGACGGAGGTGGTCTCGGACTTGGTGTTGAGGACCCCTAGGATGATGGTCCTGGGGGATCTCAACTTCCATGCCGAGGCCGCTGTATCTTTGGCGGCTCAGGACTTCATGGCCGCCATGACAACCATGGGGCTGTCCCAACATGTCATCATCCCAACGCATACAAAAGGACACACGCTTGATCTGGTTTTCTCGACTGGGCAGGAGGATGGTGATCTGAAAGTGGAGGAATTAACATCTGTCCCTTTGTCATGGTCAGATCACTTCCTGCTGAGGTTTAGACTCCTGGCGGCCTTTCCCCTCTGTAAGGGTGGGGGACCTATTAAAATGGTCCGCCCCCGGAGATTAATGGATTCCGATGGATTCCAGAGGGCTCTGGGGGATTTTCCTGCTGGTATGGCTGGTGTTCCTGTCGAAGCCCAGGTCGCTCTGTGGAATGCAGAGATGACTCGGGCGGTTGACACGATCGCACCCAAGCGCCCTCTCCCTCTGAGCAGAGCCTGGCCAGCTCCTTGGTATACACCTGAGCTGAGGGCAATGAAGCAAGAGGGGAGACGGCTAGAACGCAGGTGGAGGAAAACTCGTGCTGAGTCTGACCGAACACAGGTAAGAGCCCACTATCGAGCCTACTCTGTGGCGGTGAGGGTGGAAAAGAGACAGTTCTTTTCCACCAGCATTGCATCATCTCAGTGTCGTACAGCAGAGCTTTTCCGAGTGGTTCGCGGCCTGTTACATTCTGGGCCAGGGAGAGAGACGGTGGAACCCTCGGTAGCACGCTGTGACGAGTTTGCACGGCACTTTGAGGATAAAATCGCTCAGATTCGTCATGAAATGGACACCACCATTAATGCAGTTCCATTGGTAGAGGCGTTCAGAGCACCGTCTGGTCCAGTTTTATTGGATGAGTTTCAGTTACTGAGGCCTGAGGATGCGGACAAGGTGCTTGGCCAAGTCCGATCGACCACTTGTGTACTTGACCCTTGCCCTTCATGGCTTATTAAATCAAACAAGGAGGGGTTGTCCGGCTGGGTCCAGGAGGTTGTAAATTCCTCCTTGAGAGAGGGAGTGGTGCCTGCCGCTTTAAAAGAGGCAGTAATTAGACCACTCCTGAAAAAGCCTAACCTGGACCCAGAGGATGTTAACAATTATAGGCCAGTGGCCAACATCCCCTTATTGGGCAAGGTGCTTGAGCGGGTGGTTGTAGGACAGCTCCAGGCACTGTTGAATGAAACGGATTATCTAGATCCATTTCAATTGGGCTTCAGAAAGGTATAGAAATGAAATAAAATAAAATAAAATAAATAAGATAGCTATTACGATTCAGGATAATATTATCAGATTGTGGCAGTCTTGATTCTAAGACATAATTAAACCAGTGTCTTAAGGATAAAGATTATATTTCATTATGCTGTAGTCTGCCTTGCCCTGTTTGCTTATTTCCCTACCCCTTTATTTCTAGCTGGGCAGTCTTAACGTATTGTATAATTTTATTATGAACAGGGAAATCATGAGAAATGGAACTTGAGTGTTCACAAGAGTAAGCACCGATGTTCTGTTCCTCGTGAGTAGTTGTACAATTAGCAGGGCTCACATGGCCAGCACCTCCAGGGCCTGCCACTGCCTTCACCACCTCCCCATGCTCCCCCAAAGACCCACCCAACTTACCTCAGCAGGAGGAGGGGGAAGCTGCAGCAAATGCTCCAGCTCCCAAGCAGAACACCCATTCCCACTAGGGAGAAGACTGGCACTACAAATCCCAGCATAACCAGCAAAAACATAATGCTATTCACCTCAGTTTCCTTAGGGAGAAAATCTTCTAATGCTTTGCATTGCCAAAAAAACAACACAAAAAATAAGTACCCCTCTATTTGCACATACAGTTCTGAACAGATTCTCCCAGGAGTTTTCAACACTGAAGATACAAGCAAAGAGATAATTGTTTTCATTGAACTGAGCTGTAAAAAAATCTCTCCTGTTAATAAATACATTATTTAATCCAGATTTTTAACTGGTTTACAATAGAAGCATGTTAACTACACCATGGAGGTGTAGAGAATAGTTGACCACGATTCTTCTTCATTTCAGAATATAAAGTTGTATCAACTGAAAATGGAGGCCCTGTCGGAAAGGACAAGTCCATTATAACTACAAATCAAACTCATTCTACAGTGGAAAACTTGAAACCTAACACAAGGTAATGCACTTAGGAAATATTACCAAGGAATCTTGCTGTAATACTGAGCGTATGTTGCATGCAAACATTCTACAGCTCATTTTCTCCCAATCATTCATTAAATCATTTTAGAATCAATGACAGGCTGTGTGGTCAGAAGTAGTAACTCATAAAGTTGGTTCTATTATAGTTACTTCTGCATACTGAAGGGTAATTGGAAAGGAGAAGACACCCCTCCCAGTCCAACTTCTTCCTCAACACATTTGAGAGAAGATATGCCCTGTTTCAAGGACAGGCATTTCCAGAAGACCGAAGATGAAAAGCAATTGTGATCAGCTGCTGGCAGGGCCAGCCCTGCCATTAGGCAGAGTCAACAGATGCTGGGGGGGGGGAGGGATCAGCAGCAAGGTGTTGAAGAAGATAACTGTGTGTGCCATGTAACCTGCCCTGCATCCCCTAAGTGTGTGTGTGTGTGGGGGGGAATCTTGCCCTTAACCTCCGGCAGCAAAATGTATTTGGCTGGCCCTGACTGCTGGAGCCCCAACCACTCTGAGATGGGGAAATCAAGTCTTAGTTAGAAGCAAAAGGTACCTTGGTGCTTTAGGGCTCTCAGTCCTGCAGGAATTGGAAAACCGGTTTTTCTTCCAGCTTTTGCTCAGCCAGCTGGAAACAATTATTCTTTTAACAGGGGGAAGGACTCCTTCTCTTGGGGATCAAGCTTCCCAAGCAGTTGGAAATGTCTGCTGATATTTTCTGTGGAAGCTTTCAGTTTCCGTTTAGTTTATATTCCTGAAACCAGTGCAGGGTTTTCTATTTCATTAAACTTGATTTTTAGTGCTTTTTAACACTAAGTTAACTCTGTTAGGTACTTAACCAGACAGTTAATGTGAACACATCCTGAATGTGCTCTTTTTGCAATATAGGGAGGCATTTGGGTGGAGGGATTTTAATTGTGGAAATGGTATTGGTGGGAGGGAGGGGTAAGCTGCAGCCCCAATCCAAGGCAGGACCCCTTGCAGCTGCTTTAAACCTTAACAAGGTTGCAAGATCTGATCACAGATCCCTGTGTAACATGTAGTTTGGCCAGCTGACACTGCAAAGACATGTCCCCAGATAAGTGCACAATTGATTGCGCATTTGCCTGGTGGAACATTTTTTTGTCAGGCCTGAAGAGGAACATGTAGGGGATATGCTCTGGTTGTAGATAGGCATACAGTCTTCTGTATGTATCCACCACAGGAGTTCCCCCTTGGATGTTACTAATGCAACCTGCTTGTATCACATATAGCTGTGCATTTAACTGGCAATGCTTTCTGTAGGGTCTGAATTTAGTTCCAGTCTCACTAGCCCCTGGCTCCAGCCCTTGTAAGAGGCAGTAGAGGACAGACAGAGCTGTTCACACAACATGCTAACCCACACTCAGTGGTTGAGCGTGGGTTGTTTGTTGAACAGTGGGTTAGCATGTCTGAACGCAGCCAGGGTGGCTTGTTAATCATGCAGTGTGGCTTATGTTCTCAAACAAGCCACCTCTTGTTGGCTTGTTCTCATGGTTTGTTGTTGGGTTGTTCGGGATGGTTAACAAGCCACACTGCATGGTTAACAAGCCACCCTGGCTGCATTCAGACATGATAACCCACCCTGCAGAAAACATGCTGCATTCAGACAACATGCTAACCCACGGTTCAACAAACAACCCACGGTTCAAAACAACCCATGCTCAACCATTGACTGTGGGTTAGTGTGTTGTGTGAACAGCCTTGCTGAGAAGGGGTCAGAAGCAACCAGGAAAAACTTATTTTGAAGTCTGTCCTCCCCAACTCCTACTCCTGTTGCCTACTGCAGTAAGTCCCTTCCTCAATCACTGTCAGTGTTCATTTATGCAGCTGCTGCCACATAACATACCTTATTCTTAATCCTGCTCAGAAGGGGTGGGGGTTGGAGGTAGGGCCAGGTGCTTAGCATTTTATCACTGCATTCTGACAGGCAATCAGCAGACTGTGGCAGCATGTTGGATGGTAAGCACGATTCATGCATAGGATGGGAGCTGGTGTACTTGTATCCCTTGCACCCACCTAAGGCCACCTCTTGCTGCAGTCCAAAGACTGTGTCTGTGTAGATACATTTTCTCATGTCAGGAAGGTGGCCTAAGCAGAGCACAAAGTGCTGTTTATTAAGAGCAAAAACGGGACATTGTAAAACATCTCTAAGAAGGTGCCCTGTAGGCACAACGGTGAGCCTTATAATGAATGACGGATCCACTAGAAAGAATTACGAGGAATAACTGGGGAAGGGGGTATTATGTCAGAGCTGATCGTAACTTCTAAGCTTGGTACACATTTTGTTTTCATGCTTGAAGACATGAAATCAAGTGGACTGGGAGGCTAAAGTCTATGCTATGAAACCATTAGCTGATTCTTCTTCTTAACACTTGTGCTTCAAGGGCTGTTCATGTTCCCCGTTACTTTTTTAAGACAGCAGTGATCGTTAGACTTGCTGACACCTCCTTGCATTTCAGTTCTGTTGGAGAGCAGGATTGCTGGAAAATTCCATGTTAAAGATACAGACCTGATGCAGGTGTTCCATTCTCTCATAGCAACACATGCCTGATAACCAGTACTTTTCACTGGCTATTTTAATTTTCCCCTTAGGTGAGGAGTGTTTTGGCATTTGAAGAGCTGGAGAGCTATCAAAAATAATGTTTGCAGTGTTTCAGAGTAAGGAAAAATAACATCTTAAGGCTTGACAAAATGCAAGCAACTAGGAAAATACAAAACATTTTACCCATAATTTGGTTCACTCAGCATTCTTCCATTTATTAAAAGTTGCTGCAGTGAATAAAATTTGGCTGGATAGTCAGTCAAAACAACATTGCACATTACGTTTCTTCTTACTCAAATCCCTTGGTCTTCAGCAGTTACTTTCATCTGAGGAGCTTGAAGCAATTCATAAACAATAAATAAAATCTTCACAAAGGGTAAGATATAGTTGACTGACTTAAAATAATACTTGGACCATCAATACATTTTATGCACTCCCAACAAACCATGGCTAGTTGTATTTCTTGACTACAATCCAGTGCAGACTCAAACATGCTTGAGTTTGTGTTGGAATGGACCCTTCGGAATTTAATCCATCCTGGATAATGCTGGATTAATTATCAGGTACCGTTGCGAGATGAAATAGGAGATAGCCATTGTTGACCCATTATGTTATCTTGGATTCTCTGGCTTATCAACAACCATAGAATTCACCAGCTGGAACTACTGGTTAAGGTTTTTTTCTACATATTGCATATGCCACTGAATTATTTTCAGTAGAGCCATGCCGGTGTCAGGGTGGAAACTGAGCCCATAGAGCCCCAGAGCAGTTCTGATTCTGAGGAGGAACAGCAATCCGTGGGAGAGGAGCTCACTCATCTCTCACAAGCACAGCAGCTGGCAGAGATTCCTCCTGCCAGCATTCCTGGGATAGATAGTCACCCTGGCAGTGAGAGAGCGCTGGAGGGGGCCTTGCTGAATGCTCGGCGCAGACGCAAGGAGCGATGGCAGATGGAGGGCGCCGAAAGGAGGCATACTGCTCGTTTGGCGCTCAAACAATGGTCGCGTCCCAAGGACCCAAGGGAAAGAGGGAGGATCTCTCCATAGCCCATAAGTTCAGAGTCTTCCCATGGTTCCCCTTCAAACGGGGACCAACTGCCTTACCTGGAGCTTAGGCTACTCTGCTATCTTTCCCCAGTGCTGTTCCTTGCTTCGTCGCTAGTGATTAGTATCTGAAAGAGTCATAAAGGAATAAAGCCTCGGAAAGAAGCTGTGTCCATCGTCTGTGTCCTGAGTTGGCTATTGGAGGGGACTGCAAGAGGCAGCTAGGGCGCTCCTGACAGCCGGAGATTGTCACATATTCACTTTCCTGGGTGATTATTAACAGTAGCCAATGGGGTGGGGAAGACAACTGTAATTGGCCACCATCACTGAGCAGCAATCCGGGTGGGTGGTGTGCCTTTACCAATTGGTGTCCCAAGGCAGCTGTGCAGGCATGGGCTGGCTGGGTCAGCACCACAAAAGCTTGTGGCAGTGCCCAGTGTTTGTTGGTGATGTCAGTGGCCCATGTCTGCACTGGGCACTGCTGTCTACTTAGGAACTGTAGGACTGCATAATGCTCAGCACCCCCTGCCTCTATCACCAGTATGGGCAAGAAACCCCCTCGATCCCTCGGCAGCCAATCTGGCCCTCTAGCCCACCTCATTGGCCACTGTGTGTGGTTATTCCCTGTTGTCCCATCTCCTACAATGTATTCTTCTGAAAGATCTCTTTGTATACTCCAAAATCCACAGTGTTTTGCCCTTCTTGCATTTCAGCACATTCAGGATCAAAGATAGGACTCACGTTCAACTTTTGTTCTTGCTCATGCAAAATTCTCTGGATTGTATAGCTCTTGAGTGTGATTTTTTCATGATGAATCTCAGATTTTCCTTATATTGATGAAAATGTAGTTTTAAACCTCTGCTTTAAATCTCTCTTTCATGCTATAGCTATCCTTTAGTTCCAGAAGAAACCACATATATGCTTCCTTGAGACATGAAAAGCATAGGCTGTGTAACATAGCAAGCCTTTTTATTTTCAAATCCAGTTAAATAGTCTCGTTGCTGTCTTAGGGCTTCTCCACACCAGGCTTTTTATTCCACAACTTACTGGGGCTTTTGCTTCCCGATTCTTTTCAAGATTAAGATTGGCTCCTTTACACAGGCTTTGATTCAGGGACTTCCTTTGTCTGAAAGTTCTATATTTTCATTATATAGCCACTAGATGGTGCAGTTGTATAGCGGAACTGTGTAATTGCACCTGATATAGTGGATTAATGTTCCTTATTGGGTTACCTCTGATCTTTTTAAAAGCAGGATAAAGGTCAGAAAGCGCAGGAGATGCCCTGGAGGTTGATAACATTGTGTAACGGACCCACAAATTTCTGTGAGTGACCAATCACGAGTGTGCAATAAAAGCCTAGTGTAGAAATGCTCTTAGTTCTGTTAAGTTGCCAGTATCTTATGCTTAAAGAGAAAGGGAATACCAACAGGATCAGTCTTGCTGAATGCCTGCTCAGTTGAACTACTTTGACACTGAACTGGAAAACTGGATAGAAAGTTGCTTGCTTTGGGCCATAGATTAAAAGCTTTATGTTTTAACAGTTCACATTTGTCTGTCTATAAACTGGGCACAAGGCGTAGCAGTAATAACAGTATCACATTTCCATTAATACATTTACAACGATCTGTGTTACTGTTTTTTAAAGTCTAGCCAGCACCCATGGGTTGGGGTGGAATGTTATCTGAATTTCACAGGCCACACATACTTTTCCTGGTTCATCGCATTGTTTTGTTTTAAGGGCAGTCAGATTCACACTTCATTAAAAGTCAAGAAACTTTGCAGGAACATTCTACACATTTTGCAAAAGTTATTCGAGTACTGTGAGCATACATTGAATGGAAATTGGGGGAGATACTTAATCAGAACTTCCTGTGCATCCAAATATTAGAGGTTAAACTAGTTTAACCGATAACAGGATTGGAAATATTTTTTGTTGTAATGCTGAAAGTTTGAATCACTAAATCTATATTAGGATCTTTATATAGCAGGGCTGCAAAATGTAAGGTTTCAGTCCTGCACTCTGTGCAGTTAGAGAGTGGGGTGCAGAGCAGCTCACATAGGGATCCAGTATGGCCATCCCTTCTCCCACCAGTTGAACTTGTGCCCAGCGCGTTGCAGTTCTTTAGACCATGCTGTGATTTGGCAGGCTGTGCATCTTTTGCCAAGGCCCTCACATACCTGTCCTTCAAGCATCCCAGTGCCTGGTCTTCCCTAGGCCCCACACATGGATCTTCTCCTGTTTCTGGAATTCCTGGAACAGAATTCTCTGCGTCCACTGGGCCCCTCAAGGTCCCTTTGTTATTTGTCATCTCAGATCCTACTCCCCATCTGTCTTTATAAATGTTTTTATTCTGCAGAAACATGCCAGGAATCATTCAACTGCATATTCCATTTGATTTTAATTATTTTTAAATGGGAGTCTTATTACGTTTGCCCAGTTTCTTCAAATCAAAGAAAACAAAACAGTTGGTGACAGCTAAAGCTGAATTCAGGCAAACCTCTCCTTTGATGTAAGTTTCACAGAACGTCCATCCAGATGCCCTCTGGTATATGTAGAGGAATTTGTCCAAATTTGCTGTGATGTGTTGTAATACCAAAGTTACATTACGGCTGAATCTACACACAGCATTTATACCGTTATCATAACTATTGGGACACATGACACCAATGGGCACCAATAGTTATGAAAACGGTATGATAATGGTATAACTGCTATGTGTAGATTCAGCCTATATCTATTCCAATTTCCATATGTTGTCAGTGTGGATGATAGCCGCGAGATAGGAGTGTGTATATTTACAGTACATACATGGCAAAGTGGATGTGCATCAGAAATGTCTGATATTGGCATTGACCAGAGGTACATTTATAGTGTAAACATGACCAGAGTGCTGCTAACCTATTTATCATCGTTATCAGTGGCAAAACCAAGGTGGTTCATGAGATATGATTGAACTGAACACAGAAAAGCTGTGTTCAAGCCCAACCAGGCCACCCGCAGTTTTCAGGCTTTCAATAAGATGTTATTTACTTGCATGAAATGGTGCTGGGAGCATGAAGGTTCAAATGGCTCAGAAAATCAGGTAACATGGTAAGGGATTTTATCATGGCAATGGTAACATGCTGACACTGACTATGCTTCCATGATGTTGTGGAATGTTCATAAACATTTTGCTGGGGAAATGAAGCTGGTAGCAATAAACTGTTTGCAAATAAACCAGCTTCTGTGAGAAAAGTAAAAGTTGGGTTTGGCTGAGAAAAACCTTCACAGGAAGGGCTGTGCAGGCAAGGACTAGAAATCAAATTGAGATGATATGTCTGCATGCAGTATCTGCATGAAGGGGCGGCGAGCCCAGGGTAAAGGTGGCTGAAGGAAGTAGAATAAGGGAAGGTTTTTCCCCTTACGAAAAACAACATAACGGGAGGGTAAGTGGAGGAGACATGGCTCTGAGGAGAAGATGATCAGAAAGGACAATAAATGAGTCAGCAAGAATCTAATGAGGACCTAGCAATTAAAGAGGCAGTATATTGTTAGCAGAAAGCAAGGCTGACCCTGCCATGCAGCCAGATGCAGTGACCTATGTCAGAGAGCACCTTGGAGTGGAGGGAGATAGTTGAAGGCAGGAATACACGTCTGAATGTTGCAGCAAATCTTTTAAAAAATCTTAATGATATAGGGGAGGATACAAATGTTTTAAATGCATGCATGCATACAAATAAAAGTGTTGTCTTTAGCTGCCATTTGAGCTCTACTTCAGGCTACAAAATGTCTTGGGCTGTCACTAGAAAGAAGGGTAAGAGGGGAAGAGTGGATAGGCAGGGATGCTGACAGAGGGGCTGAAAAGCAACTCCAACAATAGGTGATGAAAAGGAAAGGCAAAAGGAAAGCGTGGCTGTATTATGTTGTGCACAGGCCCCAGGTATGGTAGCAAACAGCAACCTGGTGAGCATGATCTGCTAACTGCAGAAGTGATATCTGAGTGGAATTTTCCAATACTGAATTATTCCAGCTTCTAAGGGGAATATTTTGGCACACACAGGAGCATGGTAGATCTTAGTTTTTGACAGTACAGCGATGCCCAAGGGTACCGGTCTTCAGGGTGTATGCCCCAAACTAAGGTGCCACTCTCATTTTCTGTTCTTTTGGGGAGGGGGGGAGGGAAGCAGAAAGGAGGGTGGCTAAGGAATAGGTGCAGCTTTTCTCAGTCCCGCTGGACAAGCTGGACCTACCGAAATGTCCTCTTACGTACATCTATCAAGGTTAAGGATCCCCATTTCCTTTCCATTGGACCGTAGAGAGTGAAGTAAGAAAACAAGCATAGGATAAGCAATAAAAGCGGATCTCATGTTGCAAGTTGGGATTGAAGGTGGGCTGCAATTCTGAAAAAGTCAAAAGATCTAAGCCTGTAGTCCTGTGCCCACTTAACTGAGAGTAAGTAGCACTGAACTCAATGAGGCTTCCTTCTAAGTCGGCATGTAAAGGATTGCGCTGTAAGAGACTTAGCCAAATGTTTCCATTTGCACGGAGTGGGTATTAAGCAGGCATGATATCAAATTACTCTTGCGGCAAATATTTTAAAATATGAAAGACTGCTGTTTTCCCAGGAGACAATTTCAGTCTCATTATAGCAGGGAAACTATGAGTACAACCCAGACAAATGTAAACACTTTTAGGTCTCATGGATTTCAGCAAGAGAGCTTTAACTGCCCACCCCACCCCACCCCACTGCACACATACACACACTCGCCATTTGAAATTAATGGGACATATAGGTGTTTAGCTTTGGTCAGATTATGCCATATGTGTCCACAGAGTTCCTTCATCCAGGAACCCAAAGTATCTGGCATCATCCCCTTTATATATTACAGATAAAATATCAATATTTACACTTAAAAATGAGTGACTTGCTTTGAACCTGATACCATCATGAAACTTAACAATAAATGAAAAGTAACTATTATAACATTAGCTATTGTTTTTCAATTTGTTTTTTAAAGCTGACAGTTTAATTCTTTTCTTTTCTATGCACCTGCATTTCTGTACTATTACATGATTTGGAAAGTAGCAATTCCTTCTATTTGCCAAGATTCTATATGGGGTAGCAATTTCCAATGGAAAAAGTCCTTGCTGTAATATAAATAAAATTCACTTTAATCTGTGCAAATGCATGTATTATCATGTGTGGCATTTTTGGCCTGGTAGACTTTTATGGTCATTAGCCTATTCTACTAGCTGAAGGCAAAGGAGGTACTAAACCACTTAGTATACCTTGATTAGTGGATCTATTGTCTTGTAATCTAGCTTGGCCCTGGGTGCTGATTGCATTTCAATAAAGAGTGTACATGAAGTCCAAGGCCCCATCTACATGAGCCATTTACTCCACGGCTGCTGTGATCCGAGGACCTTTGGGACATACGACGCAGTCGCCACTTCGCAGCTGAACCAAAGTTTTCACAGGGAAAATGCGGATTTCAGCAGAGGAGTTTTGCTGTAATTTTTTAGCTTGCTGCAGGCTCACTGCAGTTGCTGAGCTGTACATCCCTTCCTTGAACTGACTTTGCAGTTTGTGGTGGGCATGGAGTAGGCGTGCTTAGTGATTGCATCACTCTGTGGTGCCTTTTCACTCCTCCCCGTTCGGCCCTGTTCCTCTACAGCTGTGCAGTAACAGAGAGGTATCCATTTTGGAATGATGGATCGGCACATACGTCTCGCATGGGCATGCCCCTTTGCATGTTACCATTAGGGGTGTACAGATTACTCACCCCGTTCCGGTGGAGCCGTCCGCTGGAGGGGGGGGAGGCGATCCATCCCTCCCCCCGGAATCCTCCCCGGCTGGCTCCGCTCCACGGCGAGTCTGCGGAGCTGCCAGGTGGGGCTGCCCACAGCCAGACTTCCATCCGCTGCCGGGCTGCGGTTGCAAATGGTGGTTGCCGTAGCAGCCGCCATTTGCGTCCCTGCGTTAGCTGTGATAGGCTACATATATATTTACATAGCCTATCACGGCAAAAGGCAGGGACGCAAATGGCGTAGCGGATGCTATTTGCGTCCCTGCTCTTTGCCATGATAGGCTACATAAATACTTACGTAGCCTATCATGGCTGTAGTAGGGAAGGAAATGGTGGCCACAGACTGGGGCAGCCATTCGCGGCCGCAGACCAGGGCAGTGGATGGACTGGATGGCCAACAAAAGGTAGGGTCCGTCCTGGGGAAATTTCGTGGGATGGCGGGGGGGATTGCTCCGTTCCGCCACAGAGTCCACCACAGAGTCCGCCACGGACTCATTGGAGTCTGTGGCAGAATTGTCTAACATCCCTAGTTACCATGCCAAACAGTTGGTGTGGTGACGAAGGAGCAGACCACCCACATTTTACCTAACGAACCGACAGACACAAAAGAACCCCTAAAATACAAAACAGACACTAAAACCCGAAGTGTCGTGCCCCCACCCTCACGTGGCTGCGCAGTTGCGCATTTAAATATAATGGTAGAGAGAGAAAAAGAGCAGCTCGGCTGCTGCAGTTTATTTCACTTTAACGGCCATGTGTCAGGGCACAGCAGATTTTTCTGTTGGAGAAGTCAGCAGTGTACCGCAGCAGAAGCTAATTCGCAGCTGCAATGCTGCGCAGTTGCAACAGAGTGAAGGTTGAAAGCGGTGCCATGTAGATGGCCCCCAATACTCTCCTCATTGCCCAGGTAGTTGCATAGGCTACTCAAAACTAATGAAGCTGAAAATGGCTTCAGAACTTTGAACCTGCAAAGAACATGGGCAGAGCAATCCTACCGGTGGCTGGGTGCATGGGAGATACAAAAACCGAGGAACAAACCACTTAATACAAAGACCGGCTGGACTTATGCCAGCAGGACAAAAGAGAACGGCATTTTTCTTTTCTTGCCCCTTTTCATTTTTTTCTTTGATGATTTCCCTCCCATTGGTTGCATTTCTCCCAGTTCTGTGGGCATATCAGGGGGCAGGGATGGGAAGCCTGTAGATTCAAACCTACTCTGATACACCCACAGAACATCCCCTTTTTGCCTCTACTACTCAGAGAGCTAAGGGCTGTGGAACTTTCCACAGCAGCTGGAAGGGAGTTGGATCTCCCTCTCCGAGGCTAGATCTCTCTCTCTCTCTCTCTCTCTCTCTCTCTCTCTCTCTCTCTCTCTCTCTCCCTCTGAAGGGATATTCACAATTTGCAGTGGCCCCTGGAACACCTTCCCAGGGACCATAGGATTGCAGCCTATTCAGCTTGGCATATTAAAAGGGGGAGGATACTTTGTGCTTGTTGATTTGTGATATGTACACTTCAGACATTGTACATAGTCCTTGGTCCTAGTTCTCTGATGAAAAAAGATATGTAGACACATTACAGAACCGAAGTAGGTAATCACCAAATCTTTCACTACTGTAACATCTGAAGTGGCCCTGAACTCATTGGAAATGTTCACAAAAACATCTAAACAAGCTTTGAAGGTCCACAGGTGAGTTCAACGTGCAAGGAATTCCGTTTCAAAACAAGGGAGAAGAACCAGGGCACTGAACCAAATGTCATTAATGTTCTCATAAAAACTTGGGCGTTCAGGGCCCCTTCATCCAAATCAAACATCCTAGAAAGGCATCACTTTGATACAGAAATGTGCTTGTATCCTACATATATACCATCACATGTGACCAATGCATATGATTCTATTTTGCTGTGTGTTACTAATTCTGCATTTCTGTAGCATGGCAAAATAAAGCACATATGCATTTGTTTTGTGTGATAGTGTATATGGAGAGTACATGCAATTTCTAACAGAAATTATACCATGTAGGGGAAAAATGTATTTACATGGCACTTTTCTTAGTGCTCAAAACATTTTGCATACATTATCTTAGTAATCCTTACAACAGTCCTTTAAGGTAGACCAGTACTACTGCTTTATGTGAGATGCTTGATATTCATAGTCAGGAACAGAGTGCATTTTTCCTCATTTTCTTCCTAGTTATGAGTTTGTTGTGATACCAAGCAACCCCCTCGGTGAAGGTCCAAGTAGCGACTCAAAACCATTTAAAACTGAATCAGGTAAGAGTTTCAAAAATTGTAATAATTAGCCACACGTCTCTTTAGTTCTTTACAGTTCTTAGCATTTACCCCTGTAGCAGCAGGCAAAGCTATCCAGGTGTATGCATCAAGAGATCATAACATCTGTACAAGTCTTTCACAATAATAAGTTCTTAAACTGGAACCTGAAAGTGCTGTCAAAATGCGATTAATCTTTATTATCATGAACTAGAACAGTGCTGCTGTGGAATTTCTTTTATCAAAAAAGGAACCCCCCACCCACTTATTCAAGTTTAAAATGCCATAAAAATGTTTACATTCAAAACTACTGTGATCTCGTTTTGGATTGGCTAGAAGCATTAGATAAACAATAGTTTAAAAAGTACTACTCTGCGCTAGTCTGAAGTAGCCCTTGAGTATCTTATCTGTAGAATGCCAGTTCACAACAGTTCTGTCCTGATTTCAAACAATATTAGAATTGTGCAGGTTATAATTCATGTCAGCTACAGGAGGAAAATCCGTTTCTAGTATATTTCTGAAATGCTAGAAGTTGTTTCTCAGTCTGACCCAATGCTTTTTTTTTTTTCCCTCAGCGGACCCAAGAGTGACTGAGCCAATTCCAAGTAAGTCCTTTATTCATATAGTAGACTCTGTTGAGAACATTTTTCTGAGGTGAGATAATGTACTGCTATATGACAGAATGGATTTGGAGGGGAAAGGCATGTTACACATGATTTTACTTTCTTAACCTGTGCTGTTTGCAAAGAATTCCTGCCAGTCTAAATGTTTACCTGAGAACTGCCCAATCAATGTGATGTGGCACTCCAGTGGCTCTCCAGTGGCTCAGGACCAACAGGCAGAAATGAGCCAGGCACAGCTCGTATTTTCTCGGCCCTGTCATTAAATTAAAAGGCAGGCTTGTGAAATGAATAGGCTGTTTCTCACTTAATAAGTGATTTAACAGAGCACACAGCAGTGTTCTGCCACTGTTGGATGGCAGTGAAAAAACCTGCCATCAACTTATATTTGAGAAATATAAGTTCCATGTAACGTCTTATACAAGCAGGGAAGGATCTGATATAGTTCAGGAGGGATATGTTTCTTCATTTAGGAGACTCATGTTTAATACTGCATAAAAGTGTTCTTTCTTTCTTTGGCATCTTACTATGTTCATTACGTATATCCTCTCTGAGCAAAACATTTTCCGTAGCATTTATTATATTAAATCATTTAAACCCTACCTTTCAGTCCCCAAAGGGGCCTCCAAGGCAGCTTACATCATCAATTAAAACTGTAGCATAATTAAACAATAAAATGCATAAAGGGCTAAAAAACAGAGCCAGATAACATAACAGGAGAAACAGGTGCAAAAAAAAGCATAACAGAATCCTTGGTGAAACAGAAAAGTCTTTACCAGCCAATAAAGCCAAAAAAGCCAATAAAGAGAGGCCAACTGGACTTCCTGACATGCAGAGTTCCACAATCTGGTGCCACAACCCAAAAGACCCTTTTCACATATCACATATTGCTCTCATATGATTTTTCTATATATACTACATTAAGGGAGCAATCCTATGGCCCACTAGACACTGACTAGAGGGTCATAGGATATGCTCTTTTCTGGGAACCGACCTCGGAGCCTGCACTGTGAGGTTGGTTCCCGGAAAACCGACCTTTCCCCATGTCCGCACTGCCTCGGAGGCAGAGCGGAGAAGCCCCGTCCTCTGCGCTCAGAAGAGGAGTGCGGAGAGACTGAAAAGGAGTGGGGCTGGGGACTTTCCAGGGTGGGGAGAGCGGAGCTGCATGTACAACACATCCTATGTGTCATACAGCAGCCTCCTCTCCCATTCAGCCCCCCCCCCCACGACTAGACAGCTGAAAATGGCTGTCTAGCAGAAAATAGCAGGGCAGGAGAGGCATGGAGGGAATGATCCCCCCTCCCCGTGCCTGTCCTGCCTTGCTTTGGATAGGTGGTCGCCTCTGAGTTCGGAGGCAGCCACCTATCTTGATAGGATTGCGCCCTAAAGCTCTTTATCAGTTGGAACCTATAAAACCTGGAACGTTAAATAAATGTACAAATCAATGCTCTGTCGGGATCAAAGTATATTTGAGCATATTAGGACTGTTACCCCACTCTAGCTCTGTAGCCTAACTCTGTTCTTAGTGAAGTTACTCCACATTTGCACTAAGGAGTTGTGATCAGAAATTGGTGCAAATAATTCACCGCTGCTATAGTATCTGTTTTCAAACTTGTGTGCTCATCCAGTACCCTTCAAGGGTCATATAATTTATACTAATATCCCATATCCTGGGATAGCTGAAGGGGCATCTTCTCCCTCATGAAGCTGCCCATCAACAATGATCTTCAGAAGCCCTCCTGCAGGTGACCCATCCTCCAACGCCAGGTTGGTGGCTACTTGAGAGGGCTTTTTCTGTGGAAAACTATGTAATATTCTTCCCAAACATGTTCACTTGGCACCAACTCTTTAGGTGCCAGGCATAGTCTGTCTTGTTACCTCAGATGTTTAATGGCACAGAGCATGGGTGGGCAGAATGTGGTTCGCAGGCCACATGCGCCACCCCCCTGTGTGCCCCCACTACCACCGGACCTCAGGGAGTCTGGGAGTCATTTTCCCCACTGCACCCAGTTGTGGGCTGCATTCCTGCTGCTGCTGCACCACTGAATTTGGTGACAATGGCAAACAAATCATAATGAAAGGCTAAAATCCAGATTTTGCTTTTTTTCAAGCTATTTTTTTTCCTGCTGCGGCTGAATTTGGTGGCACAGCAGCAGCAGGGATACAGTCGGGGGAAGCAGAGCAAAAATGCCCCCCCAAACCGCCCAATGTTGCCCACCCTGGCATAGAGTTTTGTCATAAGTACTGAAGAGGCGATGCTCACAGAAGAGAGTGCAGTGAGGTAATTTTCACCTTGGACATAATGGTCTTATGCCCCCCCCCCATTAGTATTTCTTCAGTTATTTGTTTTATTTATTTATTTACAGTATTTATATACCACTCTACATCAAGGTTTAGGAGTGGTGAACAACAACATAAAATAATAAAATACCATATTAAAACATTTTAAAAGAAACAGATTCTGAACTTAATAAACCATGGCTGTTCACTCAAGGAAGGCCTCTCGAAATAACAATATATTCAGGTGGTGCCAAAAGCAACACAACATTGGCACCTGTCTGACCTCCAAAGGCAGAGAGTTCCACAGGAAGGGGGCCACAACACTGAAGACTCTTTTCCTGGTGGACTCCAGCTGGGCCACGGGTCCATGTGGAACCACCAGGGACATGCCCTCTGATGACCTCAGTGACCGGGCAGGCTGGTAAAGAAGAAGGCACTTTCTCAGGTATCCCGTAGCTAGGGATGTACGAAACACTTACCTGGTTTTGTCCAGGGACATCCGCGGTGGGGGGGAGGCACTCCGTCCCTCCCCCCGAAATCCTCGATGGGGGGGGAAGCGATCCATTCCTCCCCTTCGGAATCTTGCCCAGCCGGCTCTGCTCCGCGGCCAGGCCACAGAGCCACCAGCCGGGCCAACCCGCAGCGGGGCCTCCAGCCGCTGCCGGGCTGCTGCGGACGCAAATGGTCCCCTACGCCATTTGCGTTCCTGCTTTAGCCGTCATAGGCTACGTAAATATATTTGCATCTGCAGCAGCCCGGCAGCAGCCACTGCTGGAGCTGCCACCGGAGCCAGAGCCGCAGCCAGCCAGGTAGGCTCTGTTTCGTGGAGCTTTCGTGGGATGGTGGGGCGGGTTGCTCCGTTCTGCCACAGATTCTGGGGGGCTGAATTAACTGGAATTCAGCCCCCCTGGGATCCGTGGCGGAATTCTCTTACACAATTAATATCAAGTTATGTAGCACACAATTAACATTTCACGTGTGTGTGCCCCCTACACACTACACCTCTGCTCAAATGCTTGCAAGCCGCAGAACTGAGGTGTCCTGCTCACAGGACTAGGATCGAGGGGTCACCTTGATCCTACAATCCTCCACCTTCCCATTCTCCTGTGCCAAGGCTCAGAAACTTACTTTGGGGCAGAGGAAGGAGGAGGTGGTGTTGGGCTCTCCCAGCCCCTGGCAGCATCCCTTTCCTGCTGGAGACTGGGACTACAAGTCCCCAAATCCCTGGCAGTAGACAGGTGTCATTTCTACCAAAGAGAATGTCCCACAGGCCTTAGCTGAAATGATGCGCAAAAATCAACTTCCCCCTGGGGAGTATGGGACTTCTAGTCCCAGTCCACTGGCAGGAAAGATGCTCCACCAGGACCTGGGTGCACCCATCACCAGCTGTACATCTCTGAGCCTTGGAGTTGGAGAAGGAGGTGGCACCAGTGGTGGGCAGGGCCGGCCTTAGGGGTGGGCTTGCTGAGCAGTCACCTGGGGTGCCAAGGTGATGGGGGCACCAAGCTGAGCTGAGGGGGGTGCCAAGCTGAGCTCAGTGGCTATATTTTTTGAATGTACTGTCTGCAGTGAGCCAGGGTGGCAAAAAGCAAGTGTCTGTAACCTTTCTTTCAAGGTTCTACAGGCAGTTGGGTTACTAACTACAACAATGATTTTCCTTCCATTAGCTTTAAAGTATGTGTCTTCTTCAGTTTCCACCTTGATGTCATTTGCGCTAGGTAAAAATCCGTGGAACACAGCTTTACTTTGAGGAAACATTACCAAGCACTTAGCATTTCAAATACTGTAAACGCTATGAGCACTATATAAATAATAATAAAATAAGGCTGTAAGCTGTAAGAGGTCAGCTGGATACCCTTTCTATTTATAACTTTCTTTATTATTTTTAAAGATAAAAATAATGGATATTCTAAACTAAAGGATGCTGACCAAAAGATAGGAACTGCTACAAAAGAAAACAGTATTATAAGTAAAACCTGTGATAGTGCTGCTGTGTTGCATAGTTTTTCAAATTTTGGCTTTTGAAATTTTGGCTTGTGCACACTGTAGCACAGTGGCTGAGAGATCAAGGTTTTGAGCAATGCCCTTCTCGATGGACATCACACCTGCACCAGGCCCCATAAATCCTCTGCAAAACTGCCGGGGGGGGCACCTAGGGCACTCCTCGTCCAGGGCGCTGTTTATAGTAGGACAGGCCCTGGTGGTGGGTGCTTTGTGAGCACTCTTGAGCCTTTGTGAATGTTAAGTTGGAAGGCTGGAAAGGCGTGACCCTGTTCAGGTAAGCAGTAGGATGCATCGGCATTTTAATGGCATATACAGGGGCAGGTGAAGCAGCCGCAGCACCCAGCGATGAGAAGACACGGGGCAAATGAAGCTGACGTGACTGAGCCAGCAGCTGCAGGAGCACAGTTTGTCCCCCACCTGCATCCCCCACTGTTATCTCTGATCACGGACTGGGGATGACAGTGGGGATTCCTCCAGGAGGTGGGGCTTGGAGGAAGCCAGGAAGGCTCGGTGGGCCAGATCTGTGGGCTGGATTAAGCTCAGGGGCTGGAGGTTCCTCTCTCCTGGTATACAAGACCTTTTAATGGCCTTTTATCTGCTACTTTTCTTTTACCATGGTGTGGAGAATGTGGATAGAGATACTTTTTTCTCCCTCTCTCATAATACTAGAACCCAGAGTCATCCCATGAAGCTGATTGGTGGGAGATTCAGGACAGATAAAAGGACGGACTTCTCCACACAGCACATAGTCAAACTATGGAATTCACTTCCACAAGATGTGGAGATGGCAATCAATTTGGATGGCTTTAAAAGGGGGTTGGATAAATTCCTGGAGGAAAAGGCTATCAGTGGCTACTAGTCCTGATGGCTATGTGCTACCTCCAGTACCAGAGATGGTATGCCTATGTACACCAGTTGCTTGGCAGTGTAGGTGGGAGGGTGCTGTTGCGCTCATGCCCTGCTTGTGAGTTCCTGGTCAACAGCTGGTTGGCCACTGGGTGAACAGAATGCTGGACTAGATGGACCTTTGGTCTGATCCAGTATGGCTGTTCTTATGTTCTTATCTGCTTTTCTTACATGTTTTCCCTCCTATCTGTTAGTTTTACTGTTTTATCTTGCACTTGTATTTATTATGTTGTTAGATTTTATTTTGTTTTGTAAATGTGAGCAGGGTTGAGACTGTTTTAGGGTAAAAAGCAGGGTAGAAATTTTATAAGCCATATTTTTCTAAAAGTGGTAATATGTTCTTATTCCTTTTCATTTAATTCCAGTGTTTATGTCACACACATATGCCTGTTCGTTACAGCCAATTGCTTATGTGTTTCCTCTTACAGTGGGAAAAGATGCAATTTGGACTGAAATCAAATTTAATTCTGATACTTATTCTGAATGCAAGGGGAAACAGTTTGTCAAGAGGACCTGGTACAAGAAATTTGTCGGTGTACAATTGTGCAACTCCCTCCGATACAAAATTTACCTCAGTGATTCACTTACAGGTATGAAACTGAAGGCAGTTGCGCTCGACTGTCAGCAAGTAAGCGTATTGGATGGCTGGGTCTATGAGCTCAGACAGGTTATCATGCAAGCAGAGCGACATGTGTCAGTGGCGATAGACTTCCCTTAGGAGATGGAGTATAGCACTGCTGCACAAAGCAGTTATGTGGTATTACACTGGGCAGTGACTGGATAAACTGTCAAGCCTTATGTGCACTCACCTATGTGTGCTCAAAAACCCTTCAGCCACCACAGAGCCCAGCTACATCAGTACCCTGTTTTAATGTTTGCAGCAGACAGGATGCCCTTGTATTTTCTTCATCAGCACCAGTAGAGGCTGGTGGCTCTGATTTCTCCGTGGCTGTGAATCCATTCTGGGTTTCAGTCAGAACCAGGCAGAATTCTAAAGGAGCTCTCCAAAGTGCTGAGCCCAGAATGGATTCACAGGCCCACCAAAATCAGAGCCACCAGCCTCCGCTGATCAGCACACACCACTCCGTACCTCAACATAGCTATGCATCCTTACGGGAACACACTCTAGGGGCGTTCTTTGTAGTATTCAAAGAATAATGCCATATGAGTGATGGGTGCTATCCAAGCTGAAGAGAGGGTCCTGCATGCCTCCCTACCTATGCTGCTGTCACTGAAAGCAAATGTGCATGCATTAATCATACTCCATAGTGTATTTTAGTGTCTCTACTAATGTAAATATGCCAGCACTGGTCCTATAAAACAGCAACTACTAATGATCTCATTTAGCAAACCTCTAACGTAAGCATTTCAGTAAAATAGCAATTATAAAAAGAAAAACAGAGAGCCGTTTAAATTTTGAGCATTATCTTCAGCGGTTGTGAAAAGAACCGTGGGATTTTAAACAACTTCAGTGAGCCTAATGCCAAGCCAAGAATGTCAATACTAGGAGCTGTTTCCTACAGCAAAGCATGCCAAAAAGGATGAGGGCTATCCTAAGTGAGAGTGACTTAGCATGCTTGTCACTTTCAGAATTGCTTAGGGGACCCTTTTAAGGATCCACAATTGAGATATAGTAGCCAGGTTTTCCTTTGTGACTCCATCAAGTTTGTGACTCCACCACGCCACTGCTTTCTTCACACTCCGTGGAGAAGTGCTTCCAAGGTATCCATAACTACTCAGCTAACATGAGTCTGTGCAGTAGGTCCCATTCCATCTAGGGGCTATGGGTGCATGCAAGCAGGCTTTCGCATGCCTGTCCATAGTTGGATGTGGCAGTGCACACACAGATGAGTACGTGCACTGGCTGGTCTGCTCTCATGGAGCCCTCTTCAAAAAGCTGCGATTGCACCTATCAGTGGATTGTGGGCAAGCAGGTGGGCAAGCAGGTTTAGCCCATGCCCTCCCCAGTGAATAGCTAAACTGACACGATTACAGCTTTTGAAGAGTTCTTCATACACAGAACCCAGGCTGCTGTGTGTGCCCAGAGTTGGAGCAGGGCTGGAATGTTTTGTTACATCCAAGTGGCTTTGTAACCCATCACCTATCTTTTGTATTAGTCATACAAAAGTTAGTTATATCGCACCAGTATTTAGGCAAGGTTATGTGTTTTGTTAACAATTTGGCTCAACCAAGGGCCAGGCCAAAAACTGTTAGGAAACCACCTTCTTCTATTAAGGAAAAATGCAACAATTTCAGCCATATCAAAAGAAACATAAAATAGCACTTGAGCTATTATTCTGTGTTGATGGTACACAGGAATAAAGGTTCTTATCTTAAAGGATGCTAAATCTATACTCACCTGAGCCATCAGAGCGTGAAAAGCCTTTTTGAGCTTGGCAGAGATTGTCACAAGCAAGAAATACTCCTGAGATCGTCGGATGGATCCAACTGGGGCCATATACCCATGGAAGCAGGAATGAATTGTCCACACAATTCCCCTGCTTGATCCACCTGCATTTTACAGATTCAAATATGTTGCAGTCATGCCAGTTAGCTGCTTGGGATGGGGAACAGTGAACCGGATTTAGCCAAACACATTTTATAGGGCTACATGCATGTAATCCTGGGTGTTGTGCATATGCGCTGTTGGATTGGGAGTCATCAGCTTGAGGAGGTTACAAACGTTTCTCTAATACTTTTTGAAATGGTATTTAAATCTGATTAATCTTTTAAAGTTTTTTTTTTTTAATATTTTCAGGTACATTTTATAATATAGGAGACCAGAGAGGACATGGAGAAGATCATTGTCAATTTGTGGATTCGTATTTAGATGGAAGGACTGGGCAACAGCTTCCATCAGATCAACTACCTACCAAAGATGGTATGTTGTAAAGTGTTTATGTGTGCCCAAACACAATTTAGGGTGCAGCCTATCAGGCTGATGTCTGCTAGACAAAAGCCTCTGGTCTCGGAGATGTCCGAGTATCTAATGTCCTGCTGGGCTGCTGCTGATGGGGTGGTAGAAACAATAGAGGCAATTTTTGTCTCTCTGTCCTCCTCTAACATGTTTACCACTAGGCGGGCCTCTGAGCCTGTCTAGTGGAGTTGCGCTGGCAAGGGCAGGCCAGGGCTGGAGAGGCTACAGGATACATTGTATCCTGGCCTCTCCTCCTCCCTCCCCCTGGCACCCCCCCCTTTTCCCTTCCCCATCCTTGTCCAAGGTTGTGACACTCTGGTGGCTGGAAGTGTGGAGTGGGGTTGAAGATCTGAGCAGCGATTTTCATCTCCATGGTTCTGGTTCTGTCTGTGGCCTCAGAGCTGAAAAGCCCCAGTATCCTATGGCTCTTCAGACAATGTCCAGGGGCCATAGGATTGCACCCTTATCCACGTACTTGCCCTCTGAATCAAGTTTATTTATTTATTTATTTATTTATTTATTTAATTCTATACCACCCAATAGCCGAAGCTCTCTGGGCGGTTCACAAAAATTTCCTAGTTTCCTATCTAATCCAAATAAACTATTTCCAGGGAAATACTACACTGCCAAATAACTACCCTTACTTCCAAAATGTAATGAGTTATCCTATCAAATTTGTGATGTTTCAATTGCTTTAGGATTATTGTTAAAATAAAAGCTTTTGAATAATCTGTTTTCAACAGTTTTTAACCATAAGTATAATCTGGTTTATGGGGCCGCGGTGGCTTAGTGGTTAAGACGCTGAACTGCAGACTGGAAGGTTGGCAGGTCAGCAGTTCGAGACCCGAGTGCTGCGTGACGGAGTGAGCTCCCATCTTCAGTCCCAGCTTCTGCCAACCTAGCAGTTCGAAAGCAAGAAATTGCAAGTAGATAAATAGGTACCGCCTCGGCGGGAAAGGTAACAGCGTTCCGTGCACCTCGGTGTTCAGTCATGCCGGCCACATGACCATGGAAGCGTCTTCGGACAGCGCTGGCTCTTCAGCTTAGAAACGGGGATGAGCACCGCACCCTAGAGTCGGACACGACTGGTTGGGGACACCTTTACCTTTTACCTTTATAATCTGGTTTACTTTTTAAATATTGTATACAATATTTATTTATACATTCATTCAATTTAGAAGCCACCCTACCAACAATAGTTCTCTAGGTAGTGTACAATGAGATTTTTTTAAAAAAATCACAATTACCTAAAGTATCATTTAAATGCAGTAAAACACGGTAGAATTTTTTTAAAAAAATCACTTAAAACAGCAAGAGCAAGAGAATAAAAAACACCACATCACTACAGCATTTAAAAGAGGAAATAAAAAATAAAAACACACCACAGAGCTAAACTAATGCTAAAGCACAGCATAGTAAGGCCTGGGAAAATAAAAAAGGCCCTTGCCTGGTACAGAAAAGACATGGAGGGAGCAATCCTATGTCCCTTAGACAGCTTCTGGGGGACATAGGATTTCTTGGTTCCCTGGCTCCATGCTCTCAGACAGGGCTCGGAGCCAGGAAACTGTGCTCCCTGCCAGCACGGAGAGAACCACACCAGCTGCCTCTCCATGCTTGCTCAGTAAATGGAGCAGAGATGGGGGAAGGGAGGTGTTCTTGGGGCTGAGGAGAGGAAGAGGCTGGGGCGGCTGGCTTATGCCTTTTCCTGTCGCCCCAGCCTCTTTGCCTCCCCTCCCTTCCCTGAAGCCTCCACTAGACAGGTGAAATCACTTATCCAGCTAAAATGCAGTGCGGAAGGTGGAAGGCACCTCCCACTCCGCATAGGTTATTCGTCCGCCCCCAGGTTTGGGGGTTTATGAATATCCAGGGCGCAACCCATAGGATTGTGCCCTAAGGTGGCATCCCAGGGGCTATTGGATAGTGTGGATCTTCCTCTCTGCCCACAGGAAGGTCCGTGGGCAGAGGGAGATCCACCCTCCCAAACCTCCCATTTGGGGGCATCGAATCCTCTGCTGTCCTTGCTGCTCTGCTGTTGGTGCTTTGAGATGCCACATACACAGCCCTCCCATTCCCTCAACATGCCCCAGAATGGGGTGGAACTTATTTTCCCTGTAGCCACCCCCATACACGCTTTCTGCGCTGCCAGCATAAGCCTGATAGGGCTTTAGATTTGGCCTTTTCTCTGCCTCAGCATCTCCTTCTTTGAGACCATTCCACAACCAAGGGGCCACTGCTGAAAAGGCCGTCTCTCATAGCCACCCACCATACCTCATTTGACAATGGTACTGAGAAAGGCCTGAGTTGATGATCTCAAGGCATGGGTAGCTACATAGAGAAATAGGCTTTATAAAGATTGATGACTGAAACCATAAATGGCTTTAAAAGTTAAGACCAATGCTTTGAACTGGGCCCATAAACAGACCTTGTGCCAGTGAAGATGACAAAGCACTGACATATTATATAACACCCAGTCTCAGTTAGCACTCTCATAGATGTATTCTATGTCAACTGAAGTTTCCAGACAGTTTTTAGAGAAGTCCCACATATAATGCACTGCAGTAATCCAAACAGGATTATTGTTTTCCACCAACCAAGGAACCTGTCTGGTTCACCCTGGATAGAGACAGCATTGAGTTAACCGATGGATTTTATATTTTCAAAAATGGAGGATTTACAAATGTCCGAGTCTTCCTTCTGCCCAGTGGTCCCAGGGACACTGAAACCTGAAACTATGACATCACTTGTCAGAGCCCAATTTGAATGTTTGCAACCCTTTCTCCATACCCTTGGTCTGATCCAGCATGGCTCTTATGTTCTTATATCATCTTAAGACTCTGCCATCGTAAATATAACATCTCATCAGCCTTTTCCCCACACCCGTATCCCCCACTCCTGGCCAACCTGCTTTTTGTAACATATAGCCTGATGATGAGATCTGGAGATATTGAAAGCTTGCACATTTTTGAACACAAAAATAATAAAGGTATTACGCTATATGGATTGCCAAGCAGGAGGTTGTTACTCTCTCCAATAGCAAGATCATCCATTTTGAAGGACAGCACACCAATATGGGATGGAATTGACCAGTACACAGCAAACACAGGCAATGTGTTGGTATACCCTTTAAAAAAAAGTATTTGGAAAACTACTGCCTTAAGGTAGTATTGTGCAGACACAGTATGTTTTGATGGTGTTAATTTGACCAAATCTAAGCTGAATGATTAATTTAAAACAAATTATGCTGACATTTTTTAAATGACAAGATGCGTGTTCAAAGTACACTGCTGTTTAGACACCATCATTCAGATTAGCATGTATACAGTATGTACTCCACCATAGCCACTAAACAAAATTTGAACCTCCAATACATCAGTAGGTGCTAGACACAAATTATTGTCTGCCAAGCTCTACTTCTACACGCGTGTGACCTTCATACTCGACAGGGCTTGTCTTTATGCATCCTATTACAAAATGTAAAGTGAGAATGGCCTTCACTCTTGGGACCTTTTCACAGATTAACATGGTGAAGGATACTTGACAGGGAACACAGCAAATCATGCTCCTAACGATAGCATATGATACACATTTGCAAACTGAAATTTGTTTAAACTTTACATTTTCAAGTATACACTTAAAAAATATTTAGGTGTCTCTAAACAAATGTGTGATTCAGCTTTTCAGTGTTCAACTTCCAGTAAATGTTGGGTTTTTCCCCATTTTGTTTTAACCAGGCTTTTTTAGAGCTGTTCGACAGGAACCTGTCAACTTTGGGAAAATAGGAGCTGAGACACACACACACTATGTTCATTGGTATGAGTGTGGAACCTCAATACCTGGAAAATGGTAGAACAAGAGATGAACTGAATACTGAAAGATTGCATCCAGCTAGGACTATCACAGACAAGCTCAGACATGGAAATGTGTCACTGTATTATAGTTGTCATGCTGAAATCTAATGACAATACTGGTGTTATCTGTTCAACAGCATTGGCTGCTTTATTATAGTTGTCCAGATTTACGGATATGTTGTAGGAAGAGTTTGAACATGTCATAAAACGTCGTATTGGGAAGCTGGCTCCCTATTAGTCTCTTATGGTACCATCTACGTATTTTAAAAGATGTAGTTTATTATTTATCATTGTTGTGACATTTTGAGGCACCTTTATTGAAAAGATAAGAAACAAATATGTATTCTGAATTTTATTGATACATACTGCCAAAGTTCATGTTCTGATTTATTCTCAAACACACTTAAATTATTGTCAGGTTAGCTCCTGACTAACTTTTCTACCACTTTATATGTCCAGTCTGAAAATATGCAGTTCTACAACTCCATTTGAACACTTGTAAACTGATGAAGATATATTGCTCTGCACTCAGTCTGTGTCAATTAAAACATTGTAAAATATGCCATAGAACCATGTGACAGAGCCATACTTATAACCATTGTGCCATGCAGATGTGTGGTAAAATCTTTGTTACCACTTTGCAGGATGGCAACATGGACATGTGACAGTTTTAAGCACAGCTGTTCCCTTAACAATACACAGGCACAAAGATTCAATCACCCACTGCTTCCAGGGAAAGCTACCTTCAAAATGTGTGCACCACTCATAATTGACACAGTATACATAAGAAGCAGCCAACAGACTATCACATCAGTAAGTCAGGTTTACATGTACCCTTGACAAACTAGTATGATCATGCAGTTTTATCTGAGTCGAGTGTAGATCAATGCAGATGTTCGTGAATAGTGTGTAGATTACTGCCAAGGCATACAAAAACACCAACATTTTAGTTATATTTAAAACCTGATTAAGTTTTCTTTATATAAAATTGAAGAGTAATGTGATCTGCTTTGTAGAATGGAAAAGGCTGTTTTTGAAAATGTTTCAGCCCTTCTCCTCTACACAAAGTGCTGTATTTGTATTGCTTAAACATTTAAACATTATATATAAAGAGATGTAGGTTTTTAAAGGTGTTTATTCAATGTATTAAAATATAAAAAGGAACACAAGGAATAGTGGATTGTTTATAAAAAAAATCGTTTAAGTACATTGCAGGTACACTGTACTCTTAATAAAGTATTTTTAATCATAAATAGTATTTTCACCATTGATATATTCAGCAGATGCACATCTAAAAATACCAGATGCACAAGTCCTGAAAACAAACCAAGAATTTTATTGAGATCTGCGTAATGGTGCTCCACTATTCTTTAGATTCAGATTATCGTTTTAAAATTATAAAGATAGGTTTGGGCTGGCAAAATCTTGTTTAATTATTCCAGTGTATCTGATCACTGGCAAGATCAGGGTGTACCACACCCTGCCTCAACTGTTTTTGTAAAATGAATCAAAATATGGAAGTCTGTATCTCATTGTCCAGCTGAGGCTCAGTGACCTCACAAGACTGCCTGTGCAAGCATGCAAGACTGCTGGGTTTATGACCATGTATGTTATATGGGAAGCACCAACTGTGGGAATCTGTGCCTCCATAAAGGACATGGGCATATAGGCACAGCAATTTGAAAAAACACAGCAGCTTGAAAAACGAAGTGGTTATACATCTACCCCATTCAGAGCTACTGATTCATACAAATGGAACCTACATGGATTATTTAACCTATGCTGAGCCATGGCATATGCAGCCATTTTGAATATGCAACCCCTGACTGGGGACTGTGCCATGTGAGAACCCTGCCATTATGGGTTATTCAAGGGTTAAAGAAACTCTCACAGAACTCTACTACTACTCATGGGTTATTGAAGGGATTGTTTAATCCTCAAATAACCTGTCGTCCAGATTTGCATGACACAGCACAGGCCCGATTGGGAGTGGTATACTCAAAATGGCAGCCACACAAACCTGGCATGCTCCACGACTCATTTTGGGTTAAGCAATCCATGATGAACCATGTCTGAGTTATGTGCCGTTCCTTCCCCCTCCCCTTCAGGCAAGGCAACGAACACAAACAGGCTTTAACCTAGAGTAGTCCTAGAGTTTGGGCTCCTCCCCTTGTTCCTTCCCTGCCTTTCAAAGGGCTCATTCTTTCATTCTCTAGTTTGTTCTACACTTATCCCTAGATCTGTTCTTGATTTTTCTCTCCCCCCACCCCAAGTGCACATGCATCATAACATATACAAGCAACACACCAGGCCGTTATAAGGGTTGGAAGGTCTGTGCACACATAGAAACATCGGAATCTCCCTTATGTCAGACCATTGGTCCATCTGTAGCTCACTGTCATCTACATTGATTGACAGCTGCTCTGCATGGTTGAGACAAGGTCTTTCCAAGTCCTACCTGGAGATACTGGGGATTGAATCTGGGATCTTTCGCATGCAAAACCATGTGCTCTAAAATTGGGCCATGGAGCTAGACACCTAGCTTTTCCAATCATGCACAAAACAAAGGGAGAAATAGGGCCATTATGCCCTGTGATAATATGGGCTTTGTGCACGCACAGGGAATGACTGGGCACCAAGAGTTCAATTAAAAAAACTTGCTGAACCTA
Organism: Heloderma suspectum; assembly: GCF_057233095.1. Classification (NCBI taxonomy): domain Eukaryota; kingdom Metazoa; phylum Chordata; class Lepidosauria; order Squamata; family Helodermatidae; genus Heloderma; species Heloderma suspectum. Next base: position 51,006,782 of record NC_139460.1, on the reverse strand, counting down.
CGTTACCTTCCCTAAAATATGAAAGTGCTTCATTCATTCAAGCTTGCCTTCAAGTCTGTCATGGTAACACAAATGCATGCGCGCACGCGCACACACACACACTCTATAGTTGTAGGGATGCCTATTGCTAATTAAAACCTAAGTGATACAGAGTAGCAGTACGTTTTCAGACAACGGGGCTCCACAATGGCTCCTGTATACATGAGAGTTTCCCTTTTATTGCAATTGAGTAGATGTAAAGCACAAGACTTAGGTTAACAGCAACACTTTTCAGCTGCTACAATAATTGCTCCATGTCATTCAGTTCACATACTAGACTAAAGTAAATGCATACCTGGGGATAGTAAGGACTACTTACATAGAACCAGCCCCAATTTAGTGAGCGACTCTGTGTGTTGGGGGTGTTAGCATGCTATAGTCTGACATGTAATCTATGCAGTAAGCACTGCTCAGCAATTAACAAATGATGGTTTGAGTGTTTTATTCAGTTTCAATGTGCGTGTTACAATTTATACATCATACCTAGTTTTTAACAATTGGGTCTAATTTAGTACATCATTTTATTAGTAAAAACAAGCCAGATAAGTCAGCTAGATTTTACCTAGCACTTTAATATGGCAAGCTAGAATGTCGTTACTTTACAAACATTTAGGTAGTGTTTCCAAAATCAATATTAAACTAGAGAGCCAATACAGTTTAAAGCAGGAAATAAGATTCATTTGGTCATATATCCCAGCAAATTAAACAGCAACAGTGATACCATACAATATTCTATCTTTCATTAGTTTTTGTATTTCAGTTAAAGAACCTTGGAGTCTGTACGGATGGGGTAGCATCAGCAGCTGCTTGGATTTACCTGGGGCCTTTCAGTAGCAGAGCATCCTTATCGATAGCCAGGACCTGGCTGGGTGTAGCCCTGGGCAAAGGGAGGACGGTTGCGTGCATAAGGATTAGGGCCACTCGGAGGGGGTGTCATAGTAGTTCCAGGCGGTGGGGTGAAGCCTGGTCTTGGTTGATAAGCACCTGGCTGACTTGGAGCCATCCCAGGTTGCGAAGCTGGGGGCACATTATAACTAGCAGACTGGGAAGCTTGTGTTGTATAGTTCTGTGGATAGGTGCCTGCCTGGTATTGTTGGGGAGGCTGAGCTGGCACCTGCTGAGCCTGGCCAGGAAAGCCAGGAGCTGCAGCCTGTGATGCCTGCTGACTGTATCCTTGGAACTGCTGTGCTTGTTGAGGAGCAGTCTGCTGGCTGTAGCCTGCTGAGAGACCCAAAGAAACAGCAACATATTTAAGTAAAAGTAACAAAACAAGTTTGTTTACGCACATGCGCGTGCGCAACCCCCCCCCCCCCCACACACACTATGTTCTTTAGAAGACAGACATTCCAGGCAAAGGCTAAAAGGTATACATTACGCACAGCTGAAAAAAAAAGATGAACAGCAGTTTTTTAAACCCTAAGTGCTACACAAAGTCCAGTGAAGAAAAGGGGGATATTCTCAAATAGCAGTGCTCTAAAGGCTGACTCACACAGGCATGCTGACCATTTGCTGACTGCAGCATTAAGTGATGACTTCCATATGTGAATGAGCCACGGAGGTTTTTATATTACCCAACATCACTGAAAAGTGTCAGAGCAGGGAGTCAATTCACACATTCAACCACTAGTCCACTGTAGAATAATAAGTGTCCATACATGTGTGAACCAACTCTAAATTAACACTGTTGAATGGGGGGCAGGAGAGAAGAACAGACCACTTCATTATATGAAATGATTACATTTATGTAATTTTGTTTTATGAAATAATTTAGGCAATTAATATTATTGAGATGTTTTTAAAAAATCTTTCTTTAGTAAAATATGCCACCACTGAATAAATCTGCATCTTGAAGTGCCAATTCATGCATATTCAGGCTATGTATTATTCACAGCTTGAAACAATTAATTCATATAGCTAATCAATCATATATAGATTGGAACACAGAAAATACCTCCAGAGACTACTCTCACACCGAAGATGCCGACAGCAGTTTAAGTGCTTTTAACACTACGCTTTGCTATCGGCCTACTTTATTAAAAACAGCTTTTAGACAGTCTCAGATTGGCAACGTAAGAACAAAAAAGCCTGGAACAAAAACTAGTAACTCCATTTATCTCTAGCATGAAACACACCTGAAGCTACTTGCAATGAAACCTCTCCATTGACTGGAATCCTGTTAGCATTAAACACCAGATACATAACAATTATTAAAAAGGCAGGACCCTGAACATAGAAAGCAAGGACTAAAGCAAGCATTGGAGTAAATTTTGAACTCACCTGGAATTTGGGCTCAAAATTTACTAGGGAAACAAGCGTTTTAAAAACAGGAGCACTACCAGACTTGCAATTTTAGTATGGCTAGACTAAGCTACCCTAACTACACCTGAGAAGCGGTGGTTGTGAGAAACAAAACCTGTTACCTGATATCAACATACAAGAAGCCTTTTTAATACGTGAAGGCCAAAAGGAAAACAATACAGCTTCTCTGTAGTAAGGCAAAACTCAGAAAGGGGGCACTTTGCACAAAAGTAACTTCCATTTGAAGAAACAACGACTGCTGCAAATAACCCCTTGACTGGTAGCAGCGAAAACTTTAGTGATATTTACTTGTGCATTTGTAGGAGTTGGGCCTCAAAAGTTGCCCCGGTAGGGATACAAAACCTACACAGCCATTTATGTTAATGACTGCAATAGCTTAATGTTCAAGGCAAATGTAAACACTTAGAAGCAAGTTTTGTTCAAATGAAGAATGTCCTAGCTTTTCTGGACCTCACCCGATTTATTGAGCACTTTCAGAGAGCATTTGACTAGTTTTACTATAGTTGAAGACTCCCAGCTGCCTTCTGGAGGCCAGTCTGGGGGGAAGTGAGCAAGCAAAACCTCAAGCAGGCATTTTCTTCTGATGTGCCTCATGTTAACAACAAAAAAAGCCCCAGCAAGTTTCATAATGACGCATTCTTGCTGGCGCCCATCATAAACACACTCTTTTGAGCAAAATATCTACCAAGAACAAGGAGAATTGAAATGCTGCACATTCAGTAATGTTTACAGTTTATCTATAGTCACAGAGGTGCTCTTTAGATGTAGAAGAACTATGTGGGAAGGCGGCCCCATGCAGCTGGAGATTGCACCAGAATTCTGTATTCACATGAACGATGCAACCATTGGAAGATAGCAATGTAATCAGCCCTGCATTATCCAGATGCTACTGGGGATCACCTCCCCCAAAAACAGCTCAGCTGCATCTGAAGTGCACCAAGTAAGTTGGGTGCTGAGAAAAAGCCTTGAGGCCATTTATGCAGTGGTAATACACCCCACTGCAGCCTACAAATAAATGGGTTTACTTGAAAACTGAACTACAAAGATGTATTCAAGAAGTGGCTAAGTGACTGCGCTCTTTTCTATATAGCAATTCTAAGGTACCTACCACCTGCTTACCTGGATACTGCATACCATATTGTTGTTGAGGTTGAGCTTGTGGCTGCTGAGCAGGATATCCAGCCTGTTGTGGATACTGTTGATATATTTGGCCTACCAATTTAAATTTAAAAACTTTTTTAAAATTAAAATATTAGCAGCTCAGTCTTACCTTCTTCATAGACTATTCTCGTGAAGTTAGGAATTTTTTAACAAACGAATTACTAGATCTAGCTGAGGATCTTTTCCTGAAGTTAGATTTTTCACAGAAAAAAAAAATCTGATTTAATAAGAATTTAGCTATTATTGTTTTTCGCTCCCCCCCCCCCCCAACATTTTCTTTAAGGAAAAAACACATTTGTTATCTGAATGGTTAACAAGCATGGTCTAAATGTTTTGGGTAAGACTTTAGGTTTCTGGGTAGAAATTTATCAGTGGAAGGGTACATGAATCAATGAATGATATCCTATGCAAGGAAGAAGTTATTCACTATAGATGGGGGCCTAGTATCTGAGGACAAGTAGAAAGGGAGGTTTTTCATAGTTCTTATTTTACACTGCAAGCCACTCTCCTCCTTTACGTAGCTGATTGTTCATAATACAAGTCCTTAAGATACAAATTATTTTCTTCAAACTATAAACTTCAGATTGTAAGCTTTTTGAGGCAAACTCATTTTTGCTGAGTAGAGTACCTAGTACACATAAGACAGCATTGCTTTGCAAAGTCAGGTTCTATGTGCATACCTAGGGAAGGCCTTAAGTTTTCTGGGGCATCTGTTTAATGTTAGATAAATCAGATATTTCAAATTCTAAAAGGAGTTGTTTGATAACAGTTCTAAAAATGTTAGAGTAACTGAGAGGTTTTAAAATGTTGCAATAAACCTGGGAAAAAGCTTTCATATAACTTTTCACTTTACAGAACTGCTTGCTTGCGATTCAACACTATAGCACCATCTAGTGTTTTTAAAGTTCCACAACCAGAAGAAGTCCTTCTAAACCTGGTTATGCATCTTACCTATTTTTGTTCAGTGATTATGCTAAAGCAATCCAAGGAAACCTATTATGATTTATTTATGGAGTGCCATCAATATACATAGTTGTTTACAGAGCAGAACAGAAGACAGGTCCCTGCCCCCAATGAGCTTACAATCTAAACTTTGACAGTGGGAAAGATAAGGGGAGGGGAGAGGAAAGAGATGCGCGGTGACTGATTGATGTGAGCAAATGCAGTTACATGTACTTTATGCTTGGTTACATTTGGGAACAAAGATGAAGGGGATAAGGTCACAGCTTTGACAAGGGATGTGCATTTGGGAGAAATCTGAAGGTGGAAGAGACACAGGACATATGTACACGTTCAAGGAAGAAGTGGCAATGAGAGATCATGGGCTGAATAATTTAATAAAGCAAGAGACTACCAGACAGCTGAGAATGGTAGAGCTGAAGGAACAAAGGTTACAGGCAGGGTCATATCAGGAGATCTGAGTGGGACAAGTACATACACTGTAAGGAGGATAATGAAGTGCAGGTATTGCTCACCTTCCATCTGACCAGTTTGCACCTGAGCTCCTCCATATGGCTGCTGCTGCGGTTGAACGCCAGGTGGATGCGCTGCAGAAGATGAGGAAGTGATGCTATCAGGAGTTCCTGAACGTTCTTCTACAGGGGCACTGGGGGGCCCTGGGAAAGAAAGATACTCTAAAAACAATGCAGGCACAGAAGTAATCTGACATTTATTGATGAAAGTTTATGCATCATCTTGGTTTCAATATTTTGAAGGCCTAACATACAATCATCTATTATGCACTCTGGAATTCAAAGTTCTTAATTTTGATGCAAAAAGTGGCAATTTCTTACAGTAACATAAAGACAGCTGCACAAATTGGTATGATTCCCAATTAATTTTGAAGAATATCAAGAGAAACCCATTTTCCTGAATAAAAATGCTTAGAACAAAAACTTGCCCAACTCTTTCTGTTTGGCATCTTAATTGATACCTGGTTTTGTACAATCTTTCAGTTTCTGGATTATGTATTTTATAAAGAGTTCAGTTACTGGTCTCACAGCAAAACTAATTTTATCTCCACCAAGCTACGGCTGGCTTCTGCATTGTTGTTGTTGCTGTTCAGTCGTTGTGTCCGACTCTTCATGACCCCATGGACCATAGCACGCCAGGCCTTCCTGTCCTCCGCTCTCTCCCGGAGCGTGCTCAAGTCCATATTCATTGCATCGGTGATACTATCTAGCCATCTCATCCTCTGCCATCCCCTTCTCCTTTTGCCTTCAATCTTTCCCAGCATCAGGGTCTTTTCCAGGGAGTTTTCTCTTCGCATTAGGTGGCCAAAATATTTGAGCTTCAGCTACAGTATCTGTCCTTCCAATGAGCAGTCAGGGTGAACTTCCTTTAAGATTGACTGATTTGACCTCCTTGCAGTCCAGGGGACTCGTAAGAGTCCTCTCCAGCACCACAGTTCGAAAGCATCAATTCTTCGGTGCTCAGCCTTCCTTATAGTCCAGCTCTCACAGCCATACATTGCTACTGGGAAAACCATAGCTTTGATTATACGAATCTTTGTCGGCAAGGTGATGTCTCTGCTTCTTACTATGCTGTCTAGGTTGGCCATAGCTTTCCTCCCAAGGAGCAAGCGTCTTTTAATTTCATGGCTACAGTCACCATCTGTGGTGATCTTGGAGCCCAAGAAAATAAAATCTGTCACTGCTTCCATTTCTTCCCCTTCTATATGCCAGGAAGTAATGGGGCCAGATGCCATGATCTTAGTTTTTTTAATGTTGAGTTTCAAGCCTGCTTTTGCACTCTCACCCTCAACAAGACGCTCTTTAGATTCTCCTCGCTTTCTGACATTATGGTGGTATCGTCAGTGTATCTGAGGTTGTTGATAATTCTCCTGGCAATTTTAATTCTGACACGTGATTCATCCAAACCGGCGTTTCTCATGATGTACTCTGCGTATAAGTTAAATAAGCAGGGCGACAATATGCAGCCTTGTCGTACTCCTTTCCCAGTTTTGAACCAAACGGTTGTTCCACGTCCAGTTCTTACTGTTGCTTCTTGACCCTCGTACAGGTTTCTCAGGAGACAGGTAAGGTGGTCTGGTACTCCCATCTCTTTAAGAATTTGCCAGTTTGTTGTGATCCACACAATCAAAGGCTTTAGCATAGTCAATGAAGCAGAAATAGACATTTTTCCGGAATTCTCTTGCTTTCTCCATGATCCAGCGAATGTTGGCAATTTGATCTCTAGTTCCTCTGCCTCTTCTAAACCCCGCTTGTACTTCCAGTAGTGCTCGGTTCACATACTGCTGAAGCCTAGCTTGTAGGATTTGGAGCATCACCTTGCTGGCATGTGAAATGAGCGCAACTGTACGGTAGTTTGAACACTCTTTGGCATTGCCCTTCTTTGGAATTGGAATGTAAACTGACCTTTTCCAGGCTTGTGGCCACTGTTGAGTGTTCCAAATTGGTTGGCATATTGAGTGCAGCACTTTAACAGCATCATCTTTTAGAATCTTAACTAGCTCAGCTGGAATACTGCCATCTCCGCTAGCTTTGTTGTTAGTAATGCTTCCTAAGGCCCACTTGACTTCACTCTCGAGGATGTCCGGCTCAAGTTCAGTGACCACGCTATCATGGCTATCAGGGACATTCAGATCTTTCCTGTATAGTTCTTCTGTGTATTCTTTACACCTCTTCTGAATCTCATCTGCTTCTGTTAGGTCCCTACCTTCTGTGTCCTTTATCATGCCTGTCTTTGCACAAAACGTTCCCTTGAGATCTCCAATTTTCTTGAAGAGATCTCTAGTCTTTCCCATTCTGTTGTTTTCCTCGATTTCTTTGCATTGTTCATTTCAGAAGGCCTTCTTGTCTCTCCTTGCTATTCTCTGGAACTCTGCATTCAGTTGGATATATCTTCCCCTTTCTCCCTTGCTTTTCGCTTCCCCTCTTTCCTCAGCTACTCGTAAAGCCTCATCAGACAGCCACTTTGCTTTCTTGCATTTCTTTTTCTTGGGGATGGATTTCGTTGCTGCCTCCTGAACAATGTTACGGACCTCCATCCATAGTTTCTCAGGCACTCTGTCTATCAGGTCTAATCCCTTGAATCTATTCCTCACCTCCACTGTATATTCATCAGGGATATGATTTAGGTCATACCTGAATGGTTTGGTGGTTTCCCCTACATTCTTCAATTTCAGCCGAAATTTTGCAAGAAGCAGCTCATGATCTAAGCCACAGTCAGCTCCAGGTCTTGTTTTTACTGACTGTATAGAGCTTCTCCATCTTTGACTGCAAAGGACATAATCTGATTTCGATACTGACCATCTGGTGATGTCCATGTGTAGAGTCGCCTCTTGTGCTGTTGGAAATAGCGTTTGCTATGATCAGTGTGTTCTCTTGGCAAAACTCTCTTAGCCTTTGTCCTGCTTTATTTTGTTATCCCGGTGATTTCTTGACTTCCTACTTGAGCATTCCAATCCCCTATGATGAAGAGGACATCTTTTTTTGGTGTTAGTTCTAGAAGGTGTTGTAGGTCTTCATAGAACCGATCAATCTCAGCTTCTTCAGCATCAGTGGTTGGGGCAAAGACTTGAATTACTGTGATGTTGAATGGTTTGCCTTGGATTTGTACTGAGATCATTCTATCATTTTTGAGATTGTATACCAGTACTGCTTTTCCCACCCTTTTGTTGACTATGAGTGCTACTCCATTTCTTCTAAGGGAGTCTTGCCCACAGTAGCAGATATAATGGTCACCTGAATTAAATTCGCCCATGCTTGTCCATTTTAGTTCGCTGATTCCCAAGATGTCGATGTTCAATCTTGCCATCTCATGTTTGACCACCTCCAGCTTACCTTGATTCATTGATCTGACATTCCAGGTTCCTAAACAATATTGTTCTTTACAGCATCGGATTTTCTTTTCACCACCAGACACATCCACAGCTGAGTGTCCTTTTGGCTTTGGCCCAGCTGCTTCACTCTTTCTGGCGCTACTTGGAAATTCCCTCTGCTCTTCCCCAGTAGTATATTGGACACCTTCCAACGTGAGGGGCTCATCTTCCGGCATCATACCTTTTAGCCTTGTGATACATTCCATGGGGTTTTCTTGGCAAGAATACTGGAGTGGGTTGCCATTTCCTTCTGCAGTGGACCACATTTTGTCAGAACTCTCCACCATGACACTTTTTTAAATAGCTATGCTGCTTGAACAGAACTTCATTTCCCCACCTTCATTAAAAACCAGAGTGCATCTTTCCAGTTACATAAAAACACTGCAATCTAATAAGCAAACAACTAATTACCAAAGCAAACAATCCCTCAAGTGGTGCACCAAAATGATATCTATGTACAAGGTTAGTCGTTTTTATACTATAGGCTCAAATACAGATGTTAACTTTTCAGAGATTTGGAGGCAATAGTGCAGAGCTGTTATTGCCCAGGGTGATTTGTTCATTTTTTTTCTTCTGTAGTCTTTGGTCAAACTAAAGAGTTTTATAGCATTTCAAAGAGTGTGTAGAGAAACTCCCAATCCAAGCAGAATTGCTGCAATATACATGGTTGTCACAGAGAGGTATTGGATTGCATTACGGGATTGGAGCAGGACAGGAATAGGCAACTTGTGACCTTCCGGATGTTTTGGCCTACAACTCCCATCAGCCCTAGCCAATGGGAAGGGATCATGGGAGTTGTGGCCCTCTAGATGTTTCAGCCTACAAGCTGCCCACCCTTGGAGTAGTGCCAATGAATCAGTGGGACTTCAGGCAGTTGTAAGTCTCATTTAATTCAATGAGTCTACTCTAAGCATGTCTAAGTCTGGATCCAACCCATTAAATCAGTAGTGATGATTAAATTGGTGGTATTTATTGTCCCTCACTTCCACCAAAGCAACTTTTAAAGCAAGACACTGTGAAGAATGAGTGCATATCTATTAATCCTCATGAACATTTATGTTGCTTTTCTTTCTAGAGTAGTGTAAGACTATTTGAACCCCAACAGCAATTTTCTGACATTTCAAAATAATCTTTGTACTATGATTAGGAAACTGGAAAACTGAGCAAAGAGGATTCTTCTCCCGCAGGCAAGCTCTTCTACCTCTGCCATCCTCATTACATTTTTTTTTACACATATTAAGCTTTCAGTGTCAGATCAGCCCTATTGTCACTAAGGGGTAATTACTTCTGTTGCTCTTCAAAAATTATAGTCATGGAAGAGAACTTCCCAATATATTCAGATTTTATAGAGCCAGAAGGTCAAATTTATGCAACCCAAGGTCAGTCCTGAGCACATAGCAAACTCAAACCATGCGACAGCTGTCATAAATTGGTCATCTGACTGCTTCTTGACAGAAGAATTTTCATCACTCAATAGTACAATCCATGTGGACAGCTGTAACATGCTTAATTTGCCTAGCACATGGCTAATTTTCCATCAAGCAAGCCAGCTCAACATAACTATGAAACTACGGCCAGAATTCCAGTTTCTCTTGAGAATACACTTGGTATTCAACTTAAAGATACTGATTTGTCCTAGCACAAGGGTAAGCAGTGTACTCTGCACTATGAAACACCTCATGAAAGTACTATTTGCCAGGGAAATCATACTCTCAGAATTTAAGTCTGTCAGCTGTATCTAGCCACAGGTTGTATATGCTCTAGCCGTGATATAGCACATTATAAAAGTCCAGCAATAGTATTTTCCATGTACATATAGTACACACACTGGACAATAGATCTCTGAAAATCTTGATAAAAATTTAGTGTCATCAGTATGGTATCTAGTACCATATTAAACAGAGGCCTTCAGGATGTGAGCACTGAAATGTGGAGCATTTCAGTCACCTAACCACTTCCGCAGCTGACAGGAAAATAGTATGAAGCAGAGCTATGCTGTTGATACAAATGAAAAGATGCTGTACCAAACAGTACACTGCCACATCATACATACATCATTTCAATCAATCTAAGATCATGTAGTCTTTGGGTCTGGTTTGATGCCACGTATCTACTAACAATATTTTGTCTTGGGAATGGTTAAGACTTTAATCTTGGCAAGGTATAGTGGCTTAATGGCTAGTAAATATTTTAAGACCGTAACATAATTTGATATTTCCTTCATGTTCATGCTACAAGATCCTCATGATGTATGGCCGATTCTGAAAGGCTGAAACTTCAACAAGGGTTTCAATAAAATATATATTCTTACCCGACACCTGATCATCTGCCAGCCCAAATGCTGACATGACATTTTTGTTGATTTCATCTTGATTTTTTAATGGATCAAAAGCAGACATACTTGCTGCTATAACTTGAGTAGAAGGCTTGACTGTAGAGTCAGTAGTAGCAGGCTTATCTTCCCTACCCTCTGCAACATCTGCAAGACAAAAGGAAAATTTCAGAGGCCTTGATTGGCTGGTATAACAAAGTTTGTTTTAAGGACTAGCGTAGCTTGTTTGGCATCCTCAAGGGCCACATCAGAAATTTTGCCGCCATCTACTACTAATCACTCTGTGCCTAGAAAAGCTACTTCTCTCTCCACTCTCGCCACCAGCAGCCATTGCAGTAGACTGTACAGAGGGAGATGAGAAGGAAAACAGGGCCATTTCACCAGCCCTGCTGAAAGACTACTTAATGTTTTCCTCTTCCCTTCCCATCACTTTCTCCTCATGTGTCTTGTCGTTATAAGTTTCTAAGCCTGCGAGCAGGGACTGTATTGCTTTACTGATTACATATAAGCTGCTCTGAGAGCCTTTTTGGCTGAGAAGCAGCATAAAAATACTTTAAAATAAATAAGTAAGCAAACTAAATTTGCATACATTTGTTAGGATTCTTGGGACCCTTATAATTTACTATTTGCTTTTACTGTCACCCATTCTTCCACAAGAAATATAAAGCATAACACCACCAAATGTACAACTACATCCTAACACACCACCACAAACTTTCATTTGCGTTGAACTACTTTAGTTAAATGAATAGAACATATCAACTTGACAACTGGCCAGTAAAAAAATCAGGTATTTTGCTACTGATAAAAGGAACCATTTCAAAAGCAATCATAGAAATTTATCCCTTATTTAAATGTAAAAATACACAAACAGCGAAACAGATCTAGTTTTATTTGGCAAAGACAAGAAGTATATGCTGTTTGCATCTACTAAGATCACTGATAATTACAGGATGAGAGTTGCCAATATATAGAATCCATTTTGTAAGCCTAATGTCCAAATTAAAAACAAAAACAAGGGGAATACCTAGCTATATAGATAACTAAAGTCTTCTTAATTGGCTAGACACACGCAAAATCATTGTTTTGTTACTTTATTCAAGTTAGCTTTTGATGCCAGCTACAGAACACTTTTGTTTAGGCCAGAAGTCCTTTGCAAACAACCCTGATTCATCAGACCAACTTTAAAGAAGTCATCTGAGTATGTAATATTCTTTGAGTATTCCAAGTCTTACTGTAATATGCTTTTGTAATGCAACTTCCAGAGAGTTTTAGCTGCTACCAATGACTGGCTATGACTAGAATTTTTCTTATTAATACGTTACTCACAACTATATCTACTCCAGGCTTATTTGCTTGATTTCATATCCACACAAAACAGGTGGCCTTGTACTTTAACCTAACTCAATCTAATGGACCATTCTAAGAACACAAGAACCCTGCTGGATCAGAACAAAGATCTAATAGAGCGTTCTGTTTCCACAGTGGCCAACCAGATGCCCATGGAAAACCCACATGAAGGAAACGAGAGCAACAGCATCCTCCTACTGGATCTGTATAACCTGGTGAAGCAGACAAGGAAGTGTTTGAACTTTTTTTTAAAAAGTGCTGCATGTTTTAACATGCAGAATACGGCCATAAGGAATAATACCTTGCCATCTCCGCCTCCTCTGGGCTTTCTACTCTTTACAGAAGGGAAATGCTCCCCATGTTTTATGTTGTCCTCACTGTGCATAAGGATGGTACCTTCCCAAAGAAAAGAATGGGAAACTCATGCAGGAACAGGCCTCCATGCATACATACAACTGCTCAACACCAGTATGTGGTTCCAATATTTAACAAATGCGTGGGGAACTGGAAGGAGTCCAGGGATAGGATAACATTGGGGGTGGGTCCTTCCCCCCAAGGTGCTGCCCCGACGTCAGCCAGCACCCTTTCCTGAGACACCATCTGGAGAAGATGGCTTCTTTCTGCCTGGGCCTTCTCCCACTGTGGACATCATGGGAGAAGCAATGCAGTCCAAGGCACTTGCTGGAAGAGCATTTCTTCAGCCAGCGACTCAGTCATCTCTCCCTTCTGCTCTCCCTTCTCAGAAAGGGTGGAGCCTTGTAGGAGGCCCCATGGGCCGGATGGGGAGGCCTGGCAAGCCAAATTCAGCCCACAAACCAAAGGTTCTCCATCCCTTCTTTAACACATACCACCAGAAAAGACAGTGAAGAAACCCTGGGTTCAAAACACTGATGGATCACCCAGTTCAGCCATACCCTTCTATCCGGAGAAGAGGAACTAGGCAAGCCCAAGAACCACTCCTGACCTCTCCCTAGGAACATCTGAGCTGGGCTGGGTGTGGGTAAGTACTATAAAAGGAAGTATTTTCTCACACAGCGCATAAACTATGGAATTTGCTACCACAGGATGTAGTGATGGCCATCAATTTGAATGGCTTTAAAAGGGGGTATGGACAAATTCCTGGAGGAAAAGGCTAGCAATGGCTACTAGTCCTGATGGCTATATACTACCTCCAGTACCAGAGGCAATGAGCCTATGCACACCGGTTGCTGGGGAACATGGGTGGGAGAGTGCTGTTGCGCTCATGTCCTGTGTGTGGGTTCCTGGTCGACAGCTGGTTGGCCACTGTGTAAACAGAATGCTGGACTAGATGGACCCTTGGTCTGATCCAGCATGGCTCTTCTTATGTTCTAAGTTCAACCAGTTATTTGATCTTACTGCATTATAGTAGCCAACATTACAAAGGTTTTTAAAGTGACGATTCTTAAGAGCACTTAGTGTACAACATGATAAAGGCCACAACTTCTTATAAGCTGTATTTATTAAATATCACACATACACGCGATCTTGCAAAAGTTCAAGCAATACTTGACAGTGCCTGTTTGCCAACTTACCATTTTCAGGGAGGCTGGTAGAAAGCCCTGGCTCAGCAGGTGGCTCTAAGCAATCCAGCAAACGATTCACTTTGTTGCGAAGTTCTATCAGTTCTCGGCGGAGGTATTTTACCTGATTAGATTCTAGAGGCCTTGGCTGCCCATTAACTGAAAATAGATTATTATAAAAATGAGCCTTCATGGCACAAATGCTGATTTTGTAAGACACTGCCTTGCTACAAGAGTTTGAGTGAAAACATTCTGTAGATCTTATAGCCTTATTCTAGCCAATTCTACACACCAGCCACAATTTGGTCCATTAAAATTGAATGCACTTCTCCACAGCAGCAAATGCTTAGAGCCACTTGTACTTCTCTGAATTGCCACTGGAACAAGCATGAATGAAGGAAAGTTTATTACCAAGGAGAACAGGCAAAGTGGGGGTGGGGTGTGTGTGAATCCCTTAAATACACCAATTGCCAAGTGATTTCAAAAGCATTTGTACATACCAAACAGTGTCAGTTTCAGTATCCTACTGCACTGAATTGCAAAGGAAAGGTCCGAGCTATCAAAGATTGTTATAAGATCTCCATCTGTTAAGGAGAATTAGGAATCAGATCTAAGAACACTCATAAAAAAAGGCATGTTAAAGTCACTTGCATCATACAGCAGATCTTTTAAAAATCAGTTTAAAGCACACACACAATAGAATAAGCACATTAAGTCTATGGTATGGTCATGAGAACATAGTTTTTATTTATTTTATGCGCTCAAAGCAATAGTGGTTAGATGTAAACACAATCTCCTTCCCTGCCGCCCCGAATTAAAAATTTCTATCTGCAAACCAGAAAACCCTTGCTATTAACATTAAGTTAAATAACCATTTCAACTTATAAAATAGTAGTATATGCACCAAGATACTTTGTGAATATAAGGTCTCACCTAGACACTGAGAAGCACTTCAAATCTGAGTAAAGAGCTAAACAGCCAAGAAAAATGGTAAGCAGATGAGGTTCATCAAGAACCACTACCACCCTTCCCCTTGGCGCTGTTGGCATGAGTAGAGAAGAATAAGCACTAATGATTTCTATAGCAGGAACACAGAAGCTGCCTTATACTGAGTCAGACCATTGGTCCACCTAGCCCAGTACTGTCAACAGTGACTGGCAGCAGCTCTCCAGGGTCTCAGGCAGGAATTTTTCCAGCCTTACCTTGAGATGCTGAGGATCTGGGGCCTTCTGCGTGCAAAGTATGTGCTCTACCACTGAGCTATGGCCCTTTGTGGCATATGCCCTGGTTCAGAGATTCTCTCAAACTATGTTGTCAGTACACTGGCAACCACTGATTACCTGTCTACTGTGTATAAAGCCAGATTTCTCCTTAAACCAGACACCTTCTACAGCCAGCTTAATACTCCATTCTTGATATGGGTAATACAGAATTCTATTTCTTAAGAAATACTCTGAGACAAGATTTTGGCCCCATCACTTCCTGGCGTATAGAAGGGGAAGAAATGGAAGCTGTGACAGATTTTATTTTCTTGGGCTCCAAGATCACCGCAGACGGTGAGTGTAGCCATGAAATTAAAAGACGCTTGCTCCTTGGGAGGAAAGCTATGGCAAACCTAGACAGCATAGTAAGAAGCAGAGACATCACCTTGCCGACAAAGGTCTGTCTAATCAAAGCTATCGTTTTCCCAGTAGTAATGTATGGCTGTGAGAGCTGGACTATAAGGAAGGCTGAGTGACGAAGAATTGATGCTTTCGAACTGTGGTGCTGGAGAAGACTCTTACGAGTCCCCTGGACTGCAAGGAGGACAAATCAGTCCATCCTAAAGGAAATCAACCCTGAGTGTTCATTGGAAGGACAGATACTGAAGCTGAAGCTCAAATATTTTGGCCACCTAATGCGTAGAGAAAACTCTCTGGAAAAGACCTTGATGCTGGGAAAGACTGAAGGCAAAAGGAGAAGGGGACGGCAGAGGATGAGATGGCTAGATAGCATCACGGATGCAATGAATATGAACTTGAGCACGCTCCAGGAGAGAGCGCAGGACAGGAAGGCCTGGCGTGCTATAGTCCATGGGGTCACGAAGAGTCGGACACGACTGAACAACAACAAAAATTAGGATAACGGTACTAAATACAAGAGCTTATGCATGTATACATTCAAACACATGAAACAACTAACATTCTTAAACAAGGCTTCTAAGCAGAATCAAGTAATCTGCCAGTTCTCAATGATACTCAATATCATGCTTACCGGGTTGATTCTGCAGGCAACACATTAAGGAAAGCGATCCTAAAAGACAGCTTGCAATGTTGTGTGTTCTGAGTCTTTTATATACTTTTTAGATGCCATAAAATATGTTCAAATTACAATGTATATTTCTTATCTACGAATTCCAAAGGTAACATGTCTACTTTAAATCTTTATATGTCTAAATAAGATTATCAAATTTTGAAGCTTCTTATCGAGATTAATGCACATAACATACTTATCCAAACATTTTCGCTTTCTTTGACATGTTACAGGTATGTTTTTGACACAAATATATTTCCTTGGTATCATGCTGTCTTGTAAGCTTGTGATCTTATACATATTTCATTAGATTCATGATCTAGGATGAGGCTTTTTGCAACTTATCTGATGGCCCATATGGCCTCATTTGGTGGCTACTTGCTTTATGGTACCCTGGTAAGGTAAAGTCATAACCCCAAATTTAACACTGGCAGCCCCTTATCTGGATTTCTTCTAATCAGTGAAAGGGTGCTAACGATCTATTTCTGATGACCAAGTACTATTGTCTCTCATCTCAGAGATGAGACATTTTAACTACTCTCAATTCAAAAGGCTAACCTGGACTGTATTAGGCACTGGGATCTTATTTTTAGTTCCAGAATTCTCTTGGAGGCATTTGATTATAGAATTCCTTAATCGAGCAGCAGGGGTAAGATGATGCAAATATGAAAGATCTGCCACACCTTCTCCTATCTCCAATCAGACTTTCTCCAACATTAAATTTACATTAAAAAAAAAAATTAGTAGCATCACCAACTTGACACTTGTAGATTGCTGTGGTGGCTTGAGTTGACATCTGGCGAATGCCCAATTTTGCTTTCCCTGGCTTTTCAGGGTTTGCAATTGATTCTTTTTATCTGCTGCTCCTATTTTGAGTGTTTAGGTTGATAATTTTTAAACTTTTGATGTAAACAGTTACTATTTTAATGGAAAGATGGGATATAAATATTTTAACACACACAGCCAAATAGAGGAAGCTGAATTGGCTGCAAGTAAAGAATTCATGTCTTCATCATTGTTGCTGTACCACGCCTGAAGAATAGTGTTGAATTAATCGAGGGAAGAACGCATTTAATCATGAAAAAGGGATTTCAGTTAAGTATAAAGTTGGCAACAACTTAGCAGACATCATAACTTATTTACGACTCTTGGTAACTGATATAAGTTTAGATTGCACACTCATGGGACAATGTCCAGCATTATTTGGCCTCTCCTGTCCTAATACTCTCAGACACTTCCATCTGCATTATAACACCATCCACATAGCATTTCTGGAACAAATGCGAATAACATGTTGACTAGAATCTAATATCTGAAGCATTTTCAGAACATACTTCACAGTGCTGGGTGCCTTGTTCTGGAAATTGCCCCCA
Source organism: Heloderma suspectum (assembly GCF_057233095.1). Taxonomy (NCBI): domain Eukaryota; kingdom Metazoa; phylum Chordata; class Lepidosauria; order Squamata; family Helodermatidae; genus Heloderma; species Heloderma suspectum. The sequence continues at coordinate 50,989,532 of NC_139460.1, read as the reverse complement.
CCTGCAGTGCCCTATTACCCTGCAGAATCTTGGGAGTCCCCAGGGAAATCTGCAGTCATCTCCCAGTAGTACCCATGTAAAACACATGTCTATTTTTTCCCAGCAAATTCCAAAGCAGAAACACACACCGTTTTTCCAAAATGAGCAATTATAAGCAAGTCAATTTCATGCGGAACCAAGTCAGGAGCCAAAAGGTCCGCTCAACTTCAAGATGCTAGTAACTTCAAGAAAAGCCAAGAAGTAGAAAAACTTGGGACTTGCTGACAGAAGCTACTTAGGGAAGTGGCTGTCAACATGCTCTTCCACTTTATACTGGGGGCACGTACAAATGTAGCATGTTCTCTGGGTTAGGCTGCAGAAACAGGATAGACTTGTTCAACCTCTTATTGCAGGTAACATCAAGAGTAGAATTTGTTCAGGAAGGAGAGGTAACATCAGAACGAATTTTTAATACAACTATAATTCTGGTTCTATTTTGAGCAGAAGAGAAGGTTCCAATTTTGAGCTAGAGAGGCCACTAGAGAAAAGTATAGGTTTCACCAGTGGATGATAGCAAAAACTGTCATTATATTTTAGAGGGCAAGTAGCAATAGAAATGGAAGGAGATACTGCTGTTAGTTGGACAGTACCTCAAGAACAATGTTCAGTTTGCACTGTAAGCACTTACAACTGTTCATAGCATAGTGGTCCACGCTGTGGTATTACTTACTACCAGGCAATGACCTACAATTTTTTTCCAAGCTTATTCATTGCTGGTCATTTTTCTGTAGTTGCATACTGCAGTTATCAATAGAAGCTATTTAGTGTTTCAATTCATATTTAGAAGCCAATACATATATAGACACTACAAAGCTTCTTTGTTTTTGTAGTTTCAGAATCAGACATAAGAAATTCAGATAATATGTAAGGGTTACTTCAGTGTTATATTACCACAAAGAGCTATTTCAGGCTGTGTATATACAGGCCAGAACAGGTATTTATCGTACAGACTGATGTCCACCGGGAGGTACAAGCCAGGTGTCTGGAGTGGCACAGCTCCACTATCCCCCATCCTAGCTCTGTGGTGTGAGCCTCAAGTACAGAAACCTGTAAGGGATCTCAAGGCTGCTATCAGGATTCAATTATGACAATTGCAGCTCCCTACTTCCCACTGTTAACACCAGATCTATCCTGTCTGAGGTGTTCCTTTCATCTACCTGCCTCCAACTGAAGGCTACTCCTGTGGTTTTGTAAGTCATGTACAGCAAAACTCTGCCCCTTCCCTATGCTGAGAAAGACATAGTCTCACCTATTCCCTGAGTCTTAGTGCTGCCTCCCTCCTGTCTCTCTAGAGGTTTAGTTTAGGTAATTCAAGAGAAGTATCTGTCTTCGACTAGTTCTAAACCTTGAATTCTGCATAGGCCAGGAAAAGAAGAGAAGCGTTCCATAACCAGAAGAGCTGAAGAACCCAGAGAACATTTCTGTACAGTTATGTAACATTAAAAGTTTGAAAAAATCCTACCTTCATCTTTGTATTTTATTGTGACTTCATCATTGCTCAGAAGCTTTCCCCTGAAAACCCTTTGCATCATCAGCACTAACTCATCATAGGTGATGTCTTCATTGTGAATTGGAATTCTCCTAATATCATCACCCATCTGAGCTTTAATTATAAGCTTTCCACTCAAGTCCAACTGCCCATTCATGGTTAACTCTGGCCTTCTTACAGAGCTACTGGGAACAAGAGAAGTGTACATTAATATCTACCATGAAACAAATAAATTGAATTATTTTATCCAAAACACAAGCTTTGTTTGTTAGATCTGGGAGAGGGAGAAGCACCCCCCCCCCCGAAAATGTTATTGAATGGCAGGATATGACCAAAAGTTCACAGAAATGTACAAACTCTCAAGATCTCTCCATCAGGCAAAATGTAACAGGAAGTAACGTATTGCTTGATGAAGAGAGCTTGCAAACTTGCACATTTTTGTGACCTTTTGGTTGGCCTAGTAAAGGTATTACACTAATATGGCTCTTGGAACTTTTCAGTAACTTACACTGTAGCAGGATCTTCAAGTGCTAATATCAAGGGATAAGGCATGCTAATAATAGCCTGCTATTGTCTGCTGTGCTTCTCTAACTATATGCTCCCTCATGGTGGTCCAAAGACACACAGCTCTAGCTTATAACAGATGTAGTTGTTTTAGTTGTATCTAAAACACTGTTTCAGCTGTTTTAGCAGATAAAATTAAAATGTTAGTCTGAACTATCACAGCTGAGCACATTTCAAAACGCCATCTTTAGCATGAAGAATTGAACACAGTACTAAGCATGCTTTTAGACAAAGCAGCAGAACAGTGAACTTTAGGATACCTTTCACTTCCTTTATCAATACATTTATTTTTAACTGAGTATCAAACGTGAAATTTACCTCTCTTGCAAAGTTTACTGAATAGCTGGGCAGATTATTCCTTTTACTTTCAACTGGAGGTCAGATGTCCCGCCATACAGCGCTGATTAGCGAAATATAATAGGCAGCAGTTTGTAGAATCTGCATCAAAACACCAAGATAGCTTAGCTTAGTTTCAGTCTCTATCAGAAACCAGAGGCCTTCATCAGCAAGCATATACACATATATACACCAATGATACAAATGGCAACTTACATTATGGAGTACTGAAAAGTAATCCATTTTTATGAATTATGCATACTGTGGAGGATACAGATATTTGGAACGAGGGCATCACTTCAGCTCAGCAATAAGCATAGCAGGTGCACCTTGCCCAGAGATTCCATTAAAGAAAAGTGATTTCTACAATGTGATTCATACTTCAAACATGTATGCTTAAATTGCTGAAACTATAGAGTAACATGTTTTCTGAGGCAGACTGTTCCATTTTGCTGCACTCTACAATACCAATCCAACAGCGAACGGACCAGATAAAAGTGACATCTGTCATCAGTATATTCATAACACAAGTTTTTTCAGCACTGTGACCTACTGTGGTGAAGACAGCCAAGCAAAGCTGTGCTCACACATACAGTTCTCTCCTGTACAAGCATGTCCTCTTTGAATCAGAAGGAAAGCCTATGTTCCCCATTAAAAAAACCCATAGTACTAGCTTTATGAGGCAGCAAAATTGGACATTTCTTGGACTATAACTTGCAAAAGACCATCACCAGTTGCTTTATAAAAGAACTGGAGAATTAAGATTATAATTTTAAATCCAACTGTTAATGTAACCTTTTTGTGTTTTTTGAAATGGCACATTGATTGAACATTTTTTTAGCTGTGGAAAAACATTTAAAATGCAATGTAACAACCCTATGAGCAGAATCTATAAACAAGTAGTGGAATTCAATACCAGTTTGTGTCTTACAGAGATATCAGAGAAATCAGGCTGAAGATGCCCCTCAGATCTATTTAGAATCAATTTCATACTTGAAAAGTGAGCTTTTCTAGCACTTACACATCAACAATTAGGACTACTAGTAACAACAGCTTTCGCAATTACAAGAAACCAGATTAATTATCTTTACAACCATCACTTCTCTTAAAGATCCTCATTGAAAACAGAATCTTGAAATGACGAATTAAAGAAGTTAGACTTGGTCCAGAAAGGCAGCTTATATTTAAATAAATGAAACAAACACCTCATTTTTAAAAGCTTATTCTGTATGAGAAACTATGAAGAAAGCCAAAAGTTTTCGACTTGTATGTTCTGTATTTCTGAATGCAGCTGGTTGTTGGGAGTTGCTTTTTTTTATGAAAAAAGCATGTTTGCATCGTGTGCACCCAAATCAGAAATCATAGATCTCTTCAATACTAATAAAGTGACAGCGTTGCACCCCAACTTCACTGTAGGAGTAATCAAGAAAGAAAAGCTTTGAAAGGTTAGAATTGCTGGCTCACTCCCCAGTAGGATGCTTAAATATGAACAGCAGCACAGAACATTTTTTAAAGTCTGCGTAATCAAGCTAATAAGGATTCCTTGACATGCAGAAGCTGAAGGAGGCTTAGATTCTTGAGAATGTTAAGAAATAAGAAAGGCGCAGGTTTTCACATCTCTTACTATTAATATAACTGCACTCACCCAGCAAGCACGATTTAATGCAGAACTATCCCTAGCTTCCTGACTGACCTTGGACAAGTAACTTCTGTTCCTCCAAGGCTCACAGAAACTATGAAAATGGTGTGTGTGTGTGTGTGTGTGCGTGTGAGAGAGAGAGAGAGAGAGAGAGAGATAAAATGATGTCATGTTATATAAGACACTCTGAGCTGCACAAAAGATGAAAGAGAGCTACATATTTCACAGCCCTTCCTTAGGGAATGACATCTACAGAACCAGAAATTATAACTAACTGCCCATTTTTGGATGGAGGAGGGATAAGAGAAAGGAGGAGAGGGGCGTCTTCAGCCAGAAGAGGAAGTGCTTCTTTCCAGGTGGATTCCGGCCCATAGAGACTTATTATTGTCGCAACGCGCGCGCGCGCGCACACACGTGTGTGTCTCTGTGTGTGTGTCGCTATCTTTCTTTAAGGTGCCACAAGGCTCCTTCGCTGTTTTTGCTGCAACAGGCTGACGCGGCTCCCCGCCCGCTCTGGAAGACGAGCTCTGAGGGTGGGGGAGGAATGAGGCACGCGACGCGATGTGGCAGCAGCCGGGCGGGCGCCTGACGAGCCCTTTTCCCCGTCACGGGAAGAAGAGGAGGGCGCGGCGGCTGGGCCGAGGCTTCTTCCTCCCCTCAGACCTTCTGGCCCGGGTATCCCCCTCCCCGCCGGGCAGCGGCTCGGCCACCCCCATTCAAACCCGGGAAGCGGCTCCCCCGCCCCACTTGCTCCAGCTCTTCCGCCATACAGAGGCTGCGGCGACCGACTGCCCTCCCGCCGCCGCCGCCGCCGCCGACCCCAATCCCGCCGCCACTCGCCACTGGCCACTCACTACTGCCGCCGCCGCCGCCGCCGCCGTACGTGGCAAAAGGAGGCCGCCAAGGCGCTTACCGCCGCTCCAGCTGCCAGGCCGCCGCGCACGCGCACCCCGCTCACGCCCGGACGGCGGGGATCACGGCTCCGAAGAGCTTCGTCAGAGGAAACGGGCACTGCGCCGGCGCGGAGAAAGGAGAAGGCGAGCGTTAGCTTTCCGGCTCTGGAAAGGGCTCGGGGCGAGCGTTTGCACGCATGCGCGGGAGTAGCCTCGCGCGCCCGGCTCCGCGCTTTGTCCCGGCGTTGGCGCGCGCGTTTGTTGCGGTCGGCCGCGGGAGTCGCGGAGCCTCCGTTAGCTCCCCTCCTTCCTCGTGAGAGATGGTGACGGATCCTGCTGAGCCGAGCCGGAGTAGCGCCTTTCGAATCAGCGCCGTAACAGGTCGTTTATTCTGTGCCTGGAATAATAAAGACCTAGAATAAACCAGGAGTTTAACACTGGACAGACTCCCTTGGGTAAAATTCGGAGAAAGGCGTACTTGTATCTTATTTTATCTTTCCCTACCATCAGAATTCAGTCAGTGACTGAAGGCGCAATCCTATGCATGTTTAGACAAAAAAAAAAAAAAAAAATTCTGGCTGGCTGGGGAATTCTGGGAGTTGTGGGACGTTTTTCTGTCACTTACCTGGAAGCATCATTTAAGTCAATGGGGCTTACTTCAGAGTAGACATAATACACTGTACGTGTGTTTTTACTGTGTTAAGCTGTAAGTACAAGATCAATGAGAAGCAGGGAAAGTGGCTGCCCTCACTAAGCCCCAAAGGATGCTGATAGCTAACTTTTCAAGCGACATCAAATCGGGTTCCCCACAGCCCAGCCTACATCTGCTTTTTGTAACATCTTCCCTAATGAAGAAGTCTGGAGATTTCAAAAGCTTGCACATTTTTCTGCCCTTTTGGTTGCCTAATAAAGGTATTATAGTAATATGGATTAAAAAAAAAATATTCTGCTCACTTATTTGTTGTTGTTGTTGTTCAGTCGTTCAGTCGTGTCCGACTCTTCGTGACCCCATGGACCATAGCACGCCAGGCCTTCCTGTCCTGCGCTCTCTCCCGGAGCGTGCTCAAGTTCATATTCATTGCATCCGTGATGCTATCTAGCCATCTCATCCTCTGCCGTCCCCTTCTCCTTTTGCCTTCAGTCTTTCCCAGCATCAGGGTCTTTTCCAGGGAGTTTTCTCTTCGCATTAGGTGGCCAAAATATTGGAGCTTCAGCTTCATTATCTGTCCTTCCAATGAGCAGTCAGGGTTGATTTCCTTTAGGATGGACTGATTTGACCTCCTTGCAGTCCAGGGGACTCGTAAGAGTCTTCTCCAGCACCACAGTTCGAAAGCATCAATTCTTCGGCGCTCAGCCTTCCTTATAGTCCAGCTCTCACAGCCATACATTACTACTGGGAGAACCATAGCTTTGATTAGACGGACCTTTGTCGGCAAGGTGATGTCTCTGCTTCTTACTATGCTGTCTAGGTTGGCCATAGCTTTCCTCCCAAGGAGCAAGCGTCTTTTAATTTCATGGCTACAGTCACCGTCTGCGGTGATCTTGGAGCCCAAGAAAGTAAAATCTGTCACTGCTTCCATTTCTTCCCCTTCTATATGCCAGGAAGTGATAGGGCCAGATGACATGATTAGTTTTTTTAATGTTGAGTTTCAAACCAGCTTTTGCACTCTCCTCTTTCACCCTCAACAAGAGGCTCTTTAGATCCTCTTCGCTTTCTGCCATTAGGGTGGTATCGTCTTCATATCTGAGGTTGTTGATAATTCCCCCAACAATCTTAATTCCAACCTGTGATTCATCCAACCTGGTGTTTCTCATGACGTAATCTGCATATAAGTTAAATAAGCAGGGTGACAATATGCAGCCTTGTCGTACTCCTTTCCCAATTTTGAACCAATCGGTTGTTCCATCTCTGGTTCTTACTGTTGCTTCTTGACCCTCGTACAGGTTTCTCAGGAGACAGATAAGGTGATCTGGTACTCCCATCACTTTAAGAATTTGCCAGAGTTTGTTGTGATCCACACAATCAAAGGCTTTAGCGTAGTCAATGAAGCAGAAATAGACGTTTTTCTGGAATTCTCTTGCTTTCTCCATGATGCAGTGAATGTTGGCGATTTGATCTGTAGTTCCTCTGCCTCTTCGAAACCCAGCTTGTACTTCCGGTAGTTCTCGGTTCGCATACTGCTGAAGCCTAGCTTGTAGGATTTTGAGCATCACCTTGCTGGCATGTGAAATGAGCGCAATTGTGCGGTAGTTTGAACACTCTTTGGCGTTGCCCTTCTTTGGAATTGGAATGTAAACTGACCTTTTCCAGTCTTGTGGCCACTGTTGAGTGTTCCAGATTTGTTGGCATATTGAATGCAGCACTTTAACAGCATCATCTTTTAGGATTTTAAATAGCTCGGCTGGAATACTGTCATCTCCGCTAGCTTTGTTGTTACTAATGCTTCCTAAGGCCCACTTGACTTCACTCTCGAGGATGTCCGGCTCAAGTTCAGTGACCGCACTATCATGGCTATCAGGGACATTCAGATCTTTCCTGTATAGTTCTTCTGTGTATTCTTCCCACCTCTTCTTAATCTCATCTGCTTCTGTTAGGTCCCTGCCTTCTTTGTCCTTTATCATGCCCATCTTTGCACAAAACGTTCCCTTGAGATCTCCAATTGAGATCTCCAATCTTCTTGAAGAGATCTCTAGTCTTTCCCATTCTATTGTTTTCCTCGATTTCTTTGCATTGTTCATTTAAGAAGGCCTTCTTGTCTCTCCTTGCTATTCTCTGGAACTCTGCAATTCAGTTGGGTATATCTTCCCCTTTCTCCTTTGCTTTTCGCTTCCCTTCTTTCGTGAGCTACTTGTAAAGCCTCATCAGACAGCCACTTGGCTTTCTTGCATTTCTTTTTCTTTGGGACGGATTTCGTTGCTGCCTCCTGAACAATGTTACGGACCTCCGTCAATAGTTCCTCAGGCACTCTGTCTATCAGGTGTAATCCCTGAAATCTATTCCTCACCTCCACTGTATATTCATCAGGGATATGATTTAGGTCATACCTGAAAGGTTTAGTGGTTTTCCCTACGTTCTTCAATTTAAGCCGAAATTTTGCAAGAAGCAGCTCATGATCTGAGCCACAGTCAGCTCCAGGTCTTGTTTTTACTGACTGTATGGAGCTTCTCCATCTTTGGCTGCAAAGGACATAATCAATCTGATTTCGATATTGACCATCTGGTGACGTCCATGTGTAGAGTCGCCTCTTGTGCTGTTGGAAAAGAGTGTTTGCTATGATCAGCATGTTCTCTTGGCAAAACTCTATTAGCTTTTGTCCTGCTTCATTTTGTACACCAAGGCCATGCCTGCCTGTTATCCCGGTGATTTCTTGACTTCCTACTTTAGCATTCCAATCCCCTATGATGAAGAGGACGTCTTTTTTTGGTGTTAGTTCTAGAAGGTGTTGTAGGTCTTCATAGAACCGATCAACCTCAGCTTCTTCGGCCTCAGTGGTTGGGGCATAGACTTGAATTACTGTGATGTTGAATGGTTTGCCTTGGATTCGTACTGAGATCATTCTATCCTTTTTAAGATTGTACCCCAGTACTGCTTTTCCCACCCTTTTGTTGACTATGAGTGCTACTCCATTTCTTCTAAGGGATTCTTGCCCACAATAGTAGATATGATGGTCACCTGAATTAAATTCGCCCATGCCTGTCCATTTTAGTTCGCTGATTCCCAAGATGTCGATGTTCAATCTTGCCATCTCATGTTTGACCACCTCCAGCTTACCTTGATTCATTGATCTGACATTCCAGGTTCCTAAACAATATTGTTCTTTACAGCATCGGATTTTCTTTTCACCGCCAGACACATCCACAGCTGAGTGTCCTTTCGGGTTTGGCCCAGCCGCTTCACTCTTTCTGGCGCTACTTGGAAATACCCTCTGCTCTTCCCCAGTAGCATATTGGACACCTTCCGACCTGAGGGGCTCATCTTCCGGCGTCATATCTTTTAGCCTTGTGATACGTTCCATGGGGTTTTCTTGGCAAGAATACTGGAGTGGGTTGCCATTTCCTTCTCCAGTGGACCACATTTTGTCAGAACTCTCTGCCATGACCTGTCCGTCTTGGGTGGCCCTGCACGGCATAGCTTATGGCTTCACTGAGTTACGCAAGCCCCTTCGCCACAACAAGGCAGTGATCCATGAAGAGGGCTCACTTATTGCTCCACCCCAATTAGACTACTGAAATGTGGTTGGTAGTTGTTCACTGATATGCCAGGGGAACTTTTGTCCTATTCACACAACCACTTCAGCATAGGGCAGATCTCATTCTGCTTGTGCAGAGATGGTCATATGACTACTCTGGTATGGACAGCGTGTGGCATTCTGTCCCTGTTATATTATGGAGGAAATGTGGGTTGGTCATTGATATGCCAACTGGAGGAAGCAATCCTATCTCCCCAACACAGCATCTAGGGGACATAGGATAGTTGTTTCCTGACTCCGACCTCAGAGCCATGAAATCACGCTCCTCACCCTCATAGCCAGTGCAGAGAGAACCGTGCTGGCTACCTCTCAAGGGGGAAAAGGGGGCATTCCCAGGGGAGGGGAGGAGACCCAGGCGGCTGCAGTACACTGTTTCCTATCGCCGCCCCAGCATCCGTCCTTCCCTCCCCCTCCCCGAAGCCTCTGCTAGATGGGCCTCCCACTCTGTGTTGGATACACCTAAGCCTCCAAGTTTGGAGGCTTACAGGTTCCCAGAGCGGATCCTGCAGGATTGCACCTTTAGCCTTGTTTCTGTATGTACGCACTTTCCCATCTAAGACCTCAGCAGAGATTCACTTGGCAATGAACAGTAACACAGTCATCATGGTTCATGGAGACTACAAGCTGGGTGTATCTTTTGGTCTCATCTTTCCAACAAGCCCCACCCCACAGATGTTCTGTCACATGAACCTGCTCAGCTGCTGATTTCATCATTTAAGGATCTGCTCCAGGAGCTGATACCCTTGGAAGCTCAGCAGGTAGCTGTCAGAGACAGGGCTTTTTTCCTGTGGTGGCACACTGGCTGTGTATCTTCTTTCCCACACACACATTTGCCTGGATATAGTATCTTTAGGCTTAGATTGCCCTGTTCTCTCAAGCCTAGATGGCAAATAATATGAACCTACTTAATACTTAAATGGTATTACTACTGCTGTTTTGCATATTTTGGAGTTTAGGTTGTATTGTTTTAAGCTGGTTTTAATGTGTGTTTTTGTATTGTTTAACATGAGTTGAGTTTGTAAGCTGCCTTGAAGGCCAATCTTGATGGAAAGGCAGGAGAGATTTAACAAAGAAAGAAAGAAAGAAAGAAATACTGTCAGCGACATTAATGGGAAGGGGGGCATACTTTGAGCTCCATGCAGAGAATATTGGTTAGCTAAGGTCTTATCTTATGTGAACTAGATTGTAAAACACTTTGTATAGTAAAAGATCCCTGATAATTTAATCTCTTGTACAACACATATCCAAATCTAAGACCTTTGTACGTTTCACAATTATTACAGCCACCAGCATTTCGGTAAATAGTCACCAGACCAGTGTCTTCAACTTGCCTGACTTGATTTATTGCTCTCCACCAAATTTTTCCTAGTTTATGCTGAACAGGTAAACACAGGAGCATTTCCAGTTCCCAGACATGAGACAACTCTTCTAATTTCCTTGCCACTTAAAGAACATATTAAATATTTCCATGTTGTGAGTTCAACATGTGTACCTACATCGTACCCTATAGCATGTAAAAACAAAACATTCCTTTTTTCATCATATGTACACTGGGGCACCATGATCTTACCTGGCTCCTTATCACATGTCCGCAAACATTACTCGGTGTGTGTGGTAGCCCTTACACACAAACACACACACAGAGACACACACATTTCTCTTTGCATGCCTTTGGTCAATAATTTTCATTTTCCATATTATTCCTGACATCCAAAGTGGCTTTCTTGGATCAAGAAACAGTCTGAAGTCCACAGTGCATGGAATATCAAAGTTCATGAAGCTATACCCTGTATAGATAATACTAATTATATTGTTGAACTTAATAGCATTTTATTGAGCAAGACAGATTAGTTATCCACAGAGTCCCATTACTCATAATGGGAAATTTATAATCACCGAATAGCTACAATTAAACACAACGTGAGTAGATGATGAAAACAATGAGTTGTCTTACGGCAATATTACTCAAACTGGCCACCCTCCAGCCTGCCACACACCTGTTGTGCACAGAGGTTGCCTTATGCCAGTTCTTGCTTGGACAGTATCACAAAGAAATAAGGGAAGCAGTACTGAGGCACAGGCAAGCTCTGCTAAAGTAAAAAATGTGCATGGGAAAAGATGAGGAAGAGAAGAAGCAGAAATTCTGTAGGCATGACACTTCTATTTGAGAAACATCTTTAAAGCATGCTTAATTTGCACTGACTGTCATTCAGGTGCTGTAAAAGCAATAAAATGGCAAAAAGTAACTTCTGAATGTACTGCATTTAAAAAGTAAATTAACCCTATTAACCCTTCATAAATACAAATTAACAACATTATTGAAGCAACACAGTTGCAAAAGCTTGTAAAACCATATTCTGGAAACCTCAGAGCAGCTGCCCTTTAAGAGCACTGAGGAATAAGAAGTCCATGCATGCATGTTCTCTCAGAGCATTATCATGTGAAGCTTATGGTGCTTCCAGGCAAGGCTTTTGTCACACCATTGCCCTGCCACATTCACAGAATTTTGGGGGGGAGGGGGTAGTCCAGACATATTCTTCCACTTGTAACCCTTCTGTGTTTTTCCACCATTTCTTCTTTTTCTTACCACTTTCTTACTTTTGTTAAGGCGAAAAAGACAGAATAGATGTACAAAGCCTTCTAATTGGTAGCACCCTGAGCCCTATTATTATTATTATTATTATTATTATTATTATTAACATTTCTATACCACCCAATAGCCAAAGCTCTCTGGGCAGTTTACAAAGATTAAAAACATTAAAAATAAAAATAACAGAGATTAAAAACCCATTTACATAAAAAACACAGGAACAGACAATATACACAGAAGAACATATATCTAAAACAACTTCAAACGGCAATCTCAAAGCAAACAGCCATAACCATAAGACAATCCAGGATTGATTAAAACATATCATATGCTGCCAAATGCCTGGGAGAAGAGGAAAGTCTTAACCTGGCACCAAAAAGATAATAAGGTTGGCGCCAGGTGGGCCACATTGGGGAGATCATTCCATAATTGGAGGGCCACCATTGACAAGATCCTCACCCTTGTTGCCGTCTTCCAAGCTTCCCTTGGAGGAGGCAGCTGGAGGAGGCCCTTAGATGTTGAGTATAGTGTACGGGTAGGTTCATGTCAGGAGAGGTGCTCCATCAGGTATTGTCTTCCCAAGCCATGTAAGGCTTTATAGGTTAAAACCAGCACCTTGAATCGGGCTCTAAACATACAGGCAGCCAATACAGGCGAGCCAGAATTGGTCTTATATGTTTGGACCTTCTGGTCCCCATTATCAATCTGGCCATCCCATTTTGCACGAGCTGTAGCTTCTGAACCATCTTCAGTGGCAGCCCCATGCAGAGTGCATTGCAGTAATCTAACTTGGAGATTACCAGAGCATAGACAGCTGAAGCCAGGTTATCCCTGTCCAGATAGGGGTGTAGCTGGGCCACCAACTGAAGTTAGTAGAAGGCACTTCATGTCACTGAGGCCACCGGTGCCTCAAGTAACCAAGATGGCTCAAGGAGAACCCCCAAGCTACGAACCTGCTCCTTCAGGGGGAGTGCAACGCCATCCAGAACAGGTTGAGCACCCTCCATCCAGTCAGAAGAAACATGCACCAACAGCATCTCAGTGTTGTCTGGATTGAGTTTCAGTTTATTAGCCCTCATCCAGTCCATTGTCGCAGCCAAGGACTGATTTAGCACATCCACAGCCTCACCTGAAGAAGATGAATAGGAGAAATAGAGCTGCGTGTCATCAGCATAGTGATGACAGCGCATTCCAGAACTCCAGATGACTGCACTCAACAGTTTCATGTAGATGTTAAATAGCATGGGGGACAAAACCATCCCCTGTGGAACCCCATACTGGAGAATCCACAGGGCCAAGCAATATTCCCCAAGCACCACCTTCTGGAGCTGACCATCCAAGTTAGAGCGAAACCACCGTAATGCAGTGCCTCCCACTCCCAGCTCAGACAGTCATCTCAGAAGGATACCATGGTTGATGGTATTGAAAGCTGCCGAGAGATCAAGGAGAATCAGCAAGGTCACACTCCCCCGTCTCTCTCCCGACATAGGTCATCATACAGGGCGACCAAGGCTGCTTCTGTGCCAAAACCTGGCCTGAACCCCAACTGAAATGGATCTAGATAATCGGTCTCATCCAAGAGTGTCTGGAAGCAGCCTATAAGTAGTTTTTGCTTACATCTGTTTATAATACTGATTTGACAGAATGCCCATTCATATTGCAGATGCATCTTTTTCACCTAACAGTGCATCAGGCATTCACATAAAGCACACAAACGGATTTAAGCCCACTTTCATTGTTGTCATTGACACTGACTTGCTTTGCACATAACATCAACCCATGATTTATTTAAACCATAGTCGTTGCCCTACCCAGGGCTTGACTAGCAGATGATCAGACAAACCATGGTTTGTTTTCTCAGTTCCTGGGTTGTTCGTTTACCTCCTTCCCCCACTTCCCCCACTCCCTCCCTTTGCAGTACTGGCATGGAAAGAGGCTTATATTTTTTACAGCTCTTGCCTGCTGCCTCTGTAGCCTGGTGAAACAACCCGTGAACAACACCCACGGTTCTGGATTGACAACCCACAATTCAATGACAACCCATACTCCTTCCATACTCTGAGTTGTCATTAGATGTGAACCCGGCCAATATGTGCAAACCTTGCACTATGGTTTAACTCTGGATTGTTAACCATGAACAACCTAAGAAAAGAACCCATGATTTGTTGTTGAGTTGTGAACTATGGGTTAACAACCCATAGTTATACCATAGTGCAGGATTCACACATAACAACAACCCACGATTCAACAGCAACCCATATTCAACCTGTACTCTGGTTGTTCTTACATAGGTCATACTCTGGGTTGTTGTTACGTGCGAACAAGTGCAGATAACAGTGATGATGTTCATCTGGGACCAGAACTCAGCCTCTCATAACTTCTGTACCAAAGTTGTCAACAGTCAATGAAGAACTTGTGTTTATATTGAGCAATTAACATATAACCTTCGATTATTGATCAAAAGCTTAAAGATCCATCATTTCTCCATAAGCAACAAATAATATTGTTCCACTTTAAAGACTATCAGATTGATTGTGGCATAAGCTTTCAGGAATTAGAGCTCATTTCATCAGATGCATTATTATCTTAATTGGACGCTGGTAATGGAATTTATCTCAAAGCTGTCTGATGCACCAACTATTTGTCTTAGTAAGGAATCTTTTAGGGAACAATCCTATCCAGATAGGTGGCCGCCTCCAAACTCGGAGGCGACTGCCTTTCCAAAGCAGGGCAGGAGAAGCATGGAGTGGATTGTTCCCTCCACAATCCTCCTGCCCTGCATTTTTGGCTAGATAGCCGATTGCGGCTGTCTGGCCGCATGAGGACGGAGCAGGGAAGGAGGCTGCTGTACAGCACATAGGATGTGTCATACAGGCATTTCCGCCCTCCCCGCCCCAGAATGCCCCCAGCCACACCCCTTTTCAGCCACTCCACACTCCCCTTGCGAGTTTGGAGGATGGGGCTGTTCCGCGCTGCCTCGGAGACAGCGCGGAATTGGGGGAAGGTTGGCTCTCCGGGAACCAACCTCAGAGTGCGGGCTCTGTGGTCGGTTCCCAGATAACACGATATCCTATGGCTGTTTAGCCGCTGTCTAGCAGCCATAGGATTACTTCATCTATTACCGTAGACATGTAGAATCAGTATATAGATGTATATTATGTAATTTGTATTTCTCTTTATTTCTTGATGGGGGAAATATTGTCAGCTGCCACATACACTGATACAGAGTTATACATCAACAGTGGGGGATTATCCTTTCTCCATATGTGGAAGGAGAGAGTGAGGGAGAAAATGCCTCCCTTTGTAGCCATTAATGCCCACTTTATGGCATTGGAAGGAACCAAACACTGTGCAGATGACTATCACGACTGCCTCTACCAGTAACAGAGTAGTACCTGAAAGATTTGTGCATGAAGTCCTAAGCAGCAACAATGCTACATTTTTTCCCTAACAAGATTGTCATACCTTGAACAACTCAAAGCTTTCCAATAATTTTCCAAGCTTTAAAAAAAGAAAAGAAAAACTGAAGCTGACATTTGAGGTTTTTATTTTTACCTTAGCTCTCCAATGCCACCTGACAGAGATAAGTCGTCATAATTTCTCATGGAATCCGTAGGTATAAAGGACTCACGGGGAACATTTTTAGAAAGCATATCTAAAAGGGAGTAAGTCTTTGAATGCAGGTATATACATAACTTGGTAAGGGAGGCCAAAAAATGAGCAACCTTCTTTTTGCTAGTGGGCGTTCTGTGAACATGAAAAACAAACATCTGGGGTCCCTGTGGGTTAAAAGGAAGCTAAAAGTTACTACAATAAAATTGACAATTTTTTTCCAAGCAAAGGTAGAAGGGTAACTAAGTTCAAATAGAGCTGTAATTAGTTGATTTAGAGTACAATCCCATGCATGTTTAGACAGAGAAAGTCCTACAATTCACAGCATGCTCCAGACAGCCACGCTCGCAAAACATGAAGATGCTCTTTTCAAAGCTATGAGCATGTGTCCACCGAAAATATTCACAAATTGTCAAACACATGCTCGTGTTCATCTGGTTCCCAATTCCTAATTCAATTTACACAAAGTTCCTAAGGTCTGCAAATTTCCTCAGGAGACTGAATCAGCCCCGCTTTAGTCTATGGAAGAAATTTGCACAAATTCAGGGAGATTTGTGCAGATCTCCCATTCGACCTCTGCTGGATTTGTGCAATTTTCCTGTTCGCACAGAGCCAGCAGCGATCGCAAACACAATGGGGAATCAGGCACAAACACGTGGCAAGGTGATGTGCAGAAAATCTAGGCAATCTCGAACATAACTTGTTAGCCCATCCCTAGTTGCAGCCTGGCAACTCTGGTTGTCATGGTGTTCCAGTGAGTATTTGAACTACTTTTAAAGTAATTAGTGCCCACCAGTGACTATTGGGAGTCAGAAAATCTTGCTGATCTACTTGCTGATCAGCATACCCTTGATTAGAAGGCTGGAATTAAGCAAATACAAGGCCTTGGACATGTGCACTGGGGAATGTTACTTTTCCTTTAAACAGCAGCTACTGTATCAGAAATCACATTTAATCCTCAACCCAGTTTTAAAAGTGGATCATCACATTGCATGTGGATCTCTGCTGTTTGGAGGGGAGCAAGGAGGAAAAAACTCAGATGTTCTGGTGCACACAGTGGGGTCCTGCTGGGCATCCCTCTGGACCATGAGACGTGTGAGTTTTCTTTTTTACGTCTGCAAAATTCACCTGTGGGCTTACGGCTATCTTAATATTATTGACCACCGTTCCATTAACATTGCCAGAGATTGTTTATTGTAGTTTTCTCCTAATTCATTTTTATAGACTTTTGATGGAAATAGCCAGTGGCGGAGACCTGCAACGTCTGTGCCATGTTTGTTTTCTTGCCTGAGATCAACATGGCCTACATGTGCAATAAGCGCAAGTTGATCACGCTGTTGGAAGAAAAAGTAAGAGGACTGGAGCAGCGAGTGTCAACCCTCCATGGAATAAGAGAACACAAAGAATTCTCTACACTTGGTGGAACTACAGCAGCAAAGTGAAGAACAGAAGCTAGAGGAGCGACAGCAAGCTCAGGCAGGAGAGGAAAATGCTGAGGTGAGGCAAAATAAAGTAGAGGATACTCCTTGGAAAAGGGTGACAGTTAGGAGCAGAAGAACTAGAAACCACTCTACACCAGTGGAAGCAGTGGAACTAGGGAACCATTTCCAGGCACTTGAGGATGAGACTGGAGGACAGCCTGCAGAGGAAGAATTACAGGGGAACCTGCATGAGATCGAGCAAGAGGCTGAAGGTCAGTCAAGCAGAGGCGATGAATCCAAGGCTTACAACAACAAGAAGAGAAGAGTAGTAGTAGTGGGAGACTCCTTGCTGGATGGGATCAAAACCCAAGTATGTCGTGAAGACCCATGGACTCGCCACGTATGCTGTCTCCCAGGAGGATGGATTAGAAACGTGACTGAAGGGTTGCCTACACTCATAAAGCCCATTGACAGGTGTCCCTTTCTTCTCATCCATATGGGAACAAATGATACCGCCAAGTGGAGCTGCAAAGAAATCATGTCAGACTTTGAAGCTCTGGGAAGGAAACTCAAGAATTTTGGGGCCCAGATAGTTTTCTCATCCATCCTTCCAGTAGTTAGAAGAGGGATAGAAAGGGAACGAAAAATACTCCGGGTGAATGACTGGCTACGAAGGTGGTGCCAGCGTGAGAGATTTGGATTCTGGGACCACGGGCTATACTTCCTGGAAGTTGGGCTGTTGGCAAGGGATGGGTTGCACCTCACAAAGGCTGGGAAGAATATGTTTGGCCACAGCATGAAGAACTTCATCAGGAGGACTTTAAACTGAATCCTACGGGGGTGGGAGACGTAAAGGTTGGGGTAACAATGGACGAAGGCTCATGCATCACAACAGAGAGAACAGCTCTAATAGCACCCAAAAATAGTCTTCAGAAACATGTAGGAAGAAAGCCAGACTATAAAGCACATGGTCTTCAATGTCTATACACTAATGCCCAGAGCATGGGAAACAAACGGAATGAACTTGAACTCTTAATACAGGAGGGAAATTATGACTTGATAGGCATAACTGAAACTTGGTGGGATGACTCCCATAACTGGAATACAGCAATTGAAGGATATAACTTGTTCAAAAAGAACAGGAGGAACGGAAACGGAGGTGGGGTTGCACTGTATGTTAAAAATACATAGGTCTGCACAGAAATACTGGAGGAGGAGCCTGGTAGCCCCATCGAGAGCATCTGGGTTAAAATAAATGGAGAAAAGAATAAAAGGAACCTGGTGGTCAGAGTCTACTACCGGCCACCCAATCAAGGAGAAGACAAGGGTGAAACTTTTGAAAAACAAATAGCCAATATTTCAAGGAAGCATGATGTAGTAGTAGTGGGGGACTTCAATTTCCCCGATATTTGTTGGGAGACAAATTCTGCAAAACATGGCCCCTCCAGGAAATTCCTGACTTGTGTTTCTGGTAACTTCCTTCTACAGAAAGTGGAGGAAGGAACTGGAGGATCAGCTATCCCTGACTTGATCCTAACTGACAGAGATGACTTAGTGGATAAAGTAGCAGTTACAGGAACTCTGGGGGAAAGCGACTATGTTATACTTGAGTTCTTGGTTCTAAAGGACGCAAAAGCCGAGTGTAGCCAAACGCGTACCCTGGATTTTAGGAAAGCTGATTTTAATAAACTCAGAACAATGATCAGTAAGGTCCCATGGCAAGCAACTCTAAGGAGAAAAGGAGTCCAAGATGGGTGGGAGTTTTTAAAAAAGGAAATTCTCAAGGCGTAATTACAAACAATTCCAACAAGAAGAAAAGGTGGAAGACAACAGAACAAGCCAATGTGGCTTCACAAAAAGCTTAGAGATGACCTGAAAACAAAAAAGGACACATACAGGAAGTGGAAGGAAGGCCAAGCTACAAAGGAAGAGTACAGGCAGATAGCACAGAATTGCAGGGATGGTGTCAGGAAGGCTAAAGCTGAGAATGAGCTGAAGTTAGCGAGGGATGCTAAAAGTGACAAAAAGGCTTTCTTCAGATATGTGCATAGTACAAGACAGAGGAAAGAAATGGTTGTTCAGCTATTAAATAAGGATGGCAAAATGATAACAGATGACAAAGAAAAGGCAGAGGTGCTCAATTCCTACTTTGGTTCAGTCTTCCCCCGAAAGAGGGTCTATGACCCCCCTGGCAAAGGCGAAGTATAGGCTGAAGGGGCAGGACTGCAGCTTGAGATCAATAGGCATATGGTCAAGGAACACCTAATTACTTTGAATGAGTTCAAATCTCCAGGACCAGATGAACTGCATCCTAGAGTAATAAAGGAACTGGCAGAAGAACTCTCAGACCCACTGTCTATTCTCTTTGAGAAATCATGGAGGACGGGTGAGGTGCCAGATGATTGGAGGAGGGCTAATGTTTCCCTATCTTCAAAAGGAGCAACCTGGGAACTACAGACCAGTCAGTCTGACATCAATCGCTGGGAAAATTCTGGAGCAGATGATAAAGCCATCCATCTGCAAGCACTTTGAAAACAATGCAGTGATTACTTGAAGCCAACATGGATTTGTCAAGAACAAATCCTGCCAGACAAATCTGATCTCATTTTTTGATCAGGTCACCTCTCTTGTGGACTGTGGGAATGGTGTGGACATAATATACCTCACCTTCAGCAAAGCTTTCAACAAAGTGCCCCATGATATCCTGATGAGCAAACCAGCTAAAAGTGGGTTAGATGAAACAACTATCAGATGAATCCACAGTTGGCTACAGAATTGGACTCAAAGAGTCCTTATCAATGGGATCTTCTCAAACTGGGGAGAGGTAACGAGCGGGGTACCGCAGGGCTCAGTCCTGGGCCCAGTGCTCTTCAACATTTTTATTAATGACTTGGAGGAGGAGGTGCAGGGAATGCTGATCAAATCTGCAGATGACACCAAATTGGGTGGGATAGCTAATACCCTGGAAGACAGAAACAAAATTCAAAATGATCTTGATAGACTGGAGCGCTGGGCAGAAAACAACAGAATGACATTTAATAGGGATAAATGCCAAGTTCTGCACCTAGGAAAAAGAAACCAAATGCACAGTTACAAGATGGGTGATACTTGGATCAACAATACTACAAGTGAGAAGGATCTTGGAATTGTTGTCGATCCCAAGCTGAATATGAGCCAACAATGTGATGTGGCTGCAAAAACGCAAATGCTCTTTTGGGCTGCATTAATAGAAGTATAACTTCCAAATCACGTGAAGTACTAGTTCCCCTCTACTCAGCACTGGTTAGGCCTCATCTGGAGTACTGTGTCCAGTTCTGGGCACCACACTTTAAGAAGGATGCAGACAAACTGGAGAGGGTTCAGAGGAGGGCAACGAAGATGAGCAGGGACTGGAAACAAAGCCCTATGAGGAGAGACTGGAAGAATTGAGCACATTTAGCCTTGAGAAGAAAAGACTGAAGGGAGATATGATAGCGCTCTTCAAGTACTTGAAAGAGAGAGAAGGCCAGGATCTCTTCTCAATCATCCCAGAGTGCAGGGCACGGAATAATGGGCTCAAGTTACAGGAAGCCAATTTCCGGCTGAACATCAGGAAAAACTTCCTGACTGCTAGAGCGATATGACAATGGGACCAATCACCTAGGGAGGTGGTGGGCTCTCCCACACTGGAGGCATTCAAGATGAAGCTGGACAGCCATCTGTCAGGGTGCTGCACTCAATATGCCAACAAATTTGGAACACTCAACAGTGGCCACAAGACTGGAAAAGGTCAGTTTACATTCCAGTTCCAAAGAAGGGCAACGCCAAAGAGTGTTCAAACTACCATACAGTTGCGCTCATTTCACATGCCAGCAAGGTGATGCTCAAAATCCTACAAGCTAGGCTTCAGCAGTATGTGAACCGAGAACTACCGGAAGTACAAACGGGGTTTCGAAGAGGCAGAGGAACTAGAGATCAAATTGCCAACATTTGCTGGATCATGGAGAAAGCAAGAGAATTCCAGAAAAACATCTATTTCTGCTTACTTGACTACGCTAAAGCCTTTGGTGAACGCCTCCCTTGAGGAGGGAGTGATGCCATCCCTAGGGAACTCCGTCATGCCCCCTCTTTAATGAGCTTCCGTCGTGCATTAAAAACGCTGTTGTTCAGGCAGGCATTTGGGGTGGGTTAGGGTATTTTAGAAAATGTTTTTATTGTAGAATTTTATTGTTTTAAACTGTTTTTATTGTGTGTTGTACATCGCCCAGAGTGGCTGGGTGACCAGCCAGATGGGCGATTAATAAATTTAATAATAAAATAATAAAAAATAAATTTGATTGTGTGGATCACAACAAACTGTGGCAAATTCTTAAAGAGATGGGAGTACCAGACCACCTTACCTGTCTCCTGAGAAACCTGTACGAGGGCCAAGAAGCAACAGTAAGAACCAGACATGGAACAACTGGTTGGTTCAAAATTGGGGAAGGAGTACGACAAGGCTGCATATTGTCGCCCTGCTTATTTAACTTATATGCAGAGTACATCATGAGAAACGCTGGGTTGGATGAATCACAGGTTGGAATTAAGATTGCCGGGAGAATTATCAACAACCTCAGATACGCAGACGATACCACCCTAATGGCAGAAAGCGAAGAAGATCTAAAGAGCGTCTTGTTGAGGGTGAAAGTGGAGAGTGCAAAAGCTGGTTTGAAACTCAAGAGACTCAACATTAAAAAAAAGCTAAGATCATGGCATCTGGCCCCATTACTTCCTGGCATATAGAAGGGGAAGAAATGGAAGAAGTGACAATTTATTTTCTTGGGCTCCAAGATCACCGCAGACGGTGACTGTAGCCATGAAATTAAAAGGCTGTCAAGGGCTCCTTGGAGGGCTCTCTCAGTCTAATCCAGTAGCCAAGTCCAGACACAGAAAAAGGGATTCTTTTCAAAGCTTTATTCTTCTTTTACAACTTAACAACTCTACAGGTAGCGGCAGCATCCCTATGCCCTAAGTTAGAACAGTTGGTCCCTGTTTGAAAGGCAATTACTGGCAGACCCCTGAATATAAGGACTAGGGAGAATCCCTCCCCTTTTCCCTTGGATCCTCTGGGCGCAACCGTTCTTTGAGCGCCAACCGGGTGCTACGCCTCCTTTCCACGCCCTCCATTTGGCGCCGCTCTCTGCGTCTGCGCCGCACATCCACCCAGTCTGCTATCTGTGCTGGGTCACTCCCTGGACTGCTTTCTAATCTAGGAATGTTGGTGGGAGGAATCTCTGTCAGCTGCGGGCCCTGGGAAAAAGGGGCGCGCTCCTCTCCCAGGAGCGACTGCTCTTCCTCCGAATCAGAACTACTCTGGGATTCTATGGGCTCAGTGTCCACCCTGACAAAGACGCTTGTTCCTTGGGAGGAAAGCTATGGCAAACCTAGACAGCATAGTAAGAAGCAGAGACATCACCTTGCCGACAAAGGTCCGCATAATCAAAGCTATGGTTTTCCCAGTAGTAACGTATGGCTGTGAGAGCTGGACTATAAGGAAGGCTGAGCGCCGAAGAATTGATGCTTTTGAACTGTGGTGCTGGAGAAGACCCTTATGAGTCCCCTGGACTGCAAGGAGGTCAAATCAGTCCATCCTAAAGGAAATCAACCCTGAGTGCTCATTGGAAGGACAGATACCTGAAGCTGAAGCTCAAATATTTTGGCCACCTAATGAGAAGAGAAAACTCACTGGAAAAGACCCTGATGCTAGGAAAGATTGAAGGCAAAAGGAGAAGGGGACGGCAGAGGATGAGATGGCTAGATAGTGTCACCAATGCAATGAATATGAACCTGAGCCTGAATGGGAGAGAGCGGAAGACAGGAAGACCTGGCGTGCTGTGGTCCATGTAGTCATGAAGAGTCGGACACAACTTAACAACTGAACAACAACCACCACCTCTTGAATGGAGCTGTTACTCACAGAGAAATGTTGTATTGTCATCGTGAGCCTGCATAGAAATAAGGAAGTTAGACTATGTTAGTCTAAGAGAAAGAGATATGGTTGTGGGAGACAGGGCTGACTCAAGGGATTTTGCTGCCTGAGACAGATAAGATGGTGACCCCTCCCATTCCACATACAAAAGCTGACTGGACTGGCTGTTTAATCTTTCTTCAACACCAGCACTGGGACAGTGCCCTCCACAGCACCTGAAGGCAGGCCAGGCCGCATGACCCACAGCTCTCTCCTCTAGCACCATGCTGTCATCTCCCAGCATCTGCCACCTGAGGCAACTGCCTCACTCTGCCGAATAGTAGGGCTGGCCCTGGTGGGAGACCTATGAGCTCATGGTCTTCAGGCTGGAGGCCAATATCCAGTGGTATTAGTGGTAAATTTAGAAGTACAGGTACTCTTCAGGACAGCCCCCATGGCCCACACCCCCAATAAGACAATACAACAGAAACTGGAACTTTATATTTCTTACCTTACACAGACTCATTGTGCCCCGTCACAGTCCCCACACCACCCAGAGAGAGGGCAGGTGAGCGCGTGAGAGAATGAGATGGCATGAGATGCAGGAAAGGAACTTCTAAAATTGAATGTTGTTCAGTCATTAAGTCGTGTCCGACTCTTCATGACCCCATGGACCATAGCACGCCAGGCCTTCCTGTCCTTCGCTCTCTCCCGGAGCATGCTCAAGTTCATATTCATTGCATCGGTGATGCTATCTAGCCATCTCATCCTCTGCCGTCCCCTTCTCCTTTTGCCTTCAGTCTTTCCCAGCATCAGTGACAGCATCGGCTCATCTTCCGGCGTCATCTCTTTTAGCCATATGTTCCATGGGGTTACTTGGCGAGAATACTGGAGTGGGTTGCCATTTCCTTCTCCAGTGGACCACATTTTGTCAGAACTCTCCGCCATGACCTGTCCATCTTGGGTGGCCCTGCACAGAATAGCTTATGGCTTCACTGAGTTACGCAAGCCCCTTCGCCACAATAAGGCAGTGATCCATGAGGGAGAAAATTGAATGTACTTTCTACTTAATGTGGGTTTTACATTCATATTAAAACAAACTGCAAAAATTGCTTTTAAGGCTGTATCGTAGGCATGCTTATTAGGAAGCAAGTCCCACAGAACTGAATGGGGCTTATGTCTGAGTAACCGTGTTTAGCGTAAGGATCACTTAAGAAAACAGGATGATTCAAATGTGAACACACACCAAAAAAAGAAGTAAAGAAAGAAGGAGAGGGACTTTTTCCTGTGCATTTGAACTTTAAACTAAGACATTGAGATTACCTTCTTGTAGCACTAGTGAGGTTATTATTTGTCAAACTAAATTTAGTCGTCTTGGCATCTAGAAGTTGGCTTACTGTTGTGACTGCAGCAGCTGCTACCTACCAAGAACATTTAAAAGAAGAAGATGGATTATGATATTGACCTTAATTGTTACTGAAGTATTACAACATTTTAAAAAATGTTCATCAAAATACCAAGAATATATTGTATAAATGGTCCCAGAAGCAGATATATGACATAATGGAGGCTCAGGCTAGCCTCAGCAGACAAGAAACATTTGGCATGTATGCAGGATGACAAACATTGGTCCTATATGCAACACCCAAAACAGTAAATAAAACTGCAATTTCTGGAGGTAACATCGTTTGTTCCGAGTCCACATGTACAAACAGGATCAATGGAGGCCAATCTATAATATAAAACAACTGGGAATGGGGTTAGAGTAATCCAATATATTGTTATATGAATTAACAATACAACAATGGATTAATAATAATAATAGTTGTTAATAATAATGATTTTTCTGAACTCCTTTCTGTCTTTTTCCTAAACTGGACAGTTTCCAGGGTTATTTTTATTTATTTATTTATTTATTTATTTATTAAATTGATTAATCGCCCATCTGGCTGGTCACCCAGCCACTCTGGGCGATGTACAACACACCATAAAACAATTTAAAACAATAAAATTCTACCATAAATTTTTTTTAAAAATACCCTAACCCACCCCAAATGCCTGCCTGAACAACCACATTTTTAATGCACGACGGAAGCTCTTTAAAGAGGGGGCATGACGGAGTTCCCTAGGGAGGGAGTTCCACAGAGTGGGGGCCACCACAGAAAAGGCCCTCTCCCTCGTCCCCACCAGTCTAGCTGTCCTGGCTGATGGGACGGAGAAAAGGCCATCCGAGGCTGATCTTGTTAAGCGGCCTGTCTGGTGTTGCTGGAGGCGCTCCTTAAGATAGGCTGGGCCGGAACCATATAGGGTTTTAAAGGTCAAAACCAACACCTTGAATTTGGCCCGGAAAACAACTGGTAACCAGTGCAACTCCTTCAGCACTGGAGTGATGTGATCTCGCCGGCGGCTGCCTTTAATCAGGCGAGCCGCCGCGTTCTGTACCAGCTGCAGCTTCCGAACCGTCTTCAAGGGTAACCCCACGTAGAGCGCATTACAGTAGTCTAAACGAGAGGAGACGAGGGCATGTACTACCGATGGGAGCAGATGGTCAGGAAGGAAGGGGCGCAGCCGCCGTATCAGATGGAGTTGATACAGCGCTGTCCGGCTCACAGCTGACACCTGAGCCTCCATGGACAGCTGGGAGTCCAAAATGACCCCCAGGCTGCGGACCTGGTCTTTCAAGGGTAGCCGTACCCCATTCAACACCAGGTCAACATCCCCCAGCCTCCTCTTGTCTCCCACCAAAAGTACCTCGGTCTTGTCAGGGTTCAGCTTCAGCTTATTCCTCCCCATCCAGCCACTCACCGTCTCCAGACATTTGGACAGGGATTCTATGGCCAACCTTGGTGAAGATTTGAATGAGAGGTAGAGCTGCGTGTCATCCGCATATTGATGACACTGCACCCCAAACCTCCTGATGATAGCCCCCAGTGGCTTCACATAGATGTTAAATAGCATCGGGGAGAGGATGGAACCCTGTGGCACCCCACAAGTAAGTGGCCACGGGTCCGAAACCTCCTCTCCCAGTGCTACCCTCTGGTACCTGCCGGAGAGGAAGGACCGGAACCACCGCAATACAGTGTCTCCAATGCCCAACCCCTCCAGGCGGTCCAGGAGGATACCGTGGTCAACGGTATCAAAAGCCGCTGAGAGGTCGAGGAGAACAAGGAAGGCGCATTCACCCCTATCCAGAGCCCTCCTCATATCATCCACCAAGGCGACCAAGGCCGTTTCTGTCCCATGCCCAGGCCTGAAGCCCGACTGAAATGGGTCTAGATAATCAGTTTCTTCCAAGTGTGCCTCCAACTGCACCGCCACCACCCGCTCAATCACCTTGCCCAAAAATGGCAGATTTGAGACTGGGCGAAAGTTGTTCAGAACTTTAGGATCCAAGGAAGGCTTCTTTAAGAGCGGTCTTATCACTGCCTCCTTGAGGGCTGATGGCATCACTCCCTCCTCAAGGGAGGCGTTCACCACCGCCTTGATCCCCTCACCCAGTCTCTCTCTGCAGCTCATAATGAGCCAAGATGGGCAAGGATCAAGTAAGCAGGTGGTCGGCCTTACAGATGAAAGCACCTTGTCCACTTCATCAGGAGGAAGAAGCTGGAACCGATCCCACAAAACCGGTTTGCCACAGGCCGCCTCTTGCTCACTAACTGTATCCACAGTGTGCAGAGTAACACACCTAATCTGATCAATTTTATCTGCAAAGTGCCTTGCCAAAGCCTCACAGGAGACCTTAGAATGCTCCAGTGGTTCCAGAGCCACAGGACCGACCAGGCTCCGGACCACTTGGAACAGCCTCCTGGGGCAGCACTCTGCAGACGCGATGGAGGCAGCATAATATTCCTTTTTTGCTGCCTTCACCACCACGTGATAGGCTGAAGATACAGCTCTAGCCCATGTCTGATCGTCTTTGGAGCGAGACTTCTGCCACCGGCGCTCTAGCCGTCTCACCTCCTGTTTCAGAGCTCGTAACCGCGGATTGAACCATGGTGCAGTCCGAGCCTTGTTCAGGGGGAGAGGGCGTTTCGGAGCCACCCGATCTAATGCCCCAGTGATTGCGGCATTCCAGCCACCCACCAGGGTCTCGACCGAGTGGCCGTTGGCATGCCCCAGAGAATCCCCAAGCGCGTTCAGGAATCCATTTGGATCCATAAGACGCCTGGGGCGGACCATTTTAATGGGTCCTCCACCCCTGCGGAGGGGTTGTGGAACCGAGAAGTCCAACATCACCAGATAGTGATCTGACCATGACAAGGGGGTGGTGGATATACCCCCGACTTCCAGATCACTCCCTGCTTCTCCAGAAACAAAACACAAGGTCTAGTGCATGACCGGCTACATGGGTGGGCCCAGTTAGAATATGGTACAGCTCCCAGGAGGCCATGGTCTCCATGAAGTCCCGAGGTGCTCCTGTGAGGATGGCCTCCGAATGTACGTTGAAGTCCCCCAACACCAGTAAGTTAGGGGACTGTACACGCACATCACAGACCACCTCAAGCACCTCGGCCAGGGAGTCAGTCGTACAGCAGGGTGGACGGTACACGAGCAGAATCCCCAGACTGCCCTTCGGGCCCCACCTCCAGTACATGCACTCAGCAACCTTGGTCTCCCAGAGAGGGGGTCTGGTGAAGACCAAGGACTCTCGGTAGATAACAGCCACTCCCCCTCCCTGATCCCCAGCCCTCGGCTGCTGTGCATACGAAAATCTGGCTGGACACATGGCTGCAAGGGTTGGAGCAGCAGCCTCAGCCAGCCAGGTCTCCGTAATACATGCCAGGTCTGCACCCTCATCCAGGATCATGTCATGGATGAGGGAGGTTTTCTGGGTAACAGACCTGGCATTGCAGAGCAGCAAACGAAGGCCAGAAGATGGGGTCACGCCTCCCCCAGCCATCCTTTGGCTCTGGACAGGCCCGGAGCAGGGGACAGATACTACACATCTCTCCCTTGTTCCCCAGGGACAGCATTTTTTAAGCCAGGGGTACAAACCATCAGGCCTGTGGGCCACACCTGGCCTTCCTTGGACCGCAATCCAGCTCCTCAGGATTCCTGAGACAGCCACAACCCCTTCCCCTGGCATGACTCCTTTTCCCCGAATCACCAATCATTCTGTGGTTTCCTGGCCTTTGTGCACTTCTGTTGTGCATTCCAAAAGGTCAAAATGACTCTCCTACGGCTTTGTTACTGGCAGGAAGAGCTTTAAGTTAAGATATGCTGGTATTTTTGACAGGCCGGCTGGATTCAGCCCACAGGCCTGTGGTTTAACATCCCTGAGCTACAATCTACACTGAATGACACCATTAGAACATTTAATTTCTCAGAAGTAATAATCCTTGCTATGTAAAGTAAATGCGTGATATCCCCACAAAATAAGAGTCTTCTTCTTTAAAAAATTGTAATTCTTGATCATCATCAGTCATTCTAAATATTTCCCAAGTTCCCCATCCTGGGTATCATATATATGAGAGCATTCCCCAATGCAGGTTGTTTTAGATAGACATGTTGCTTGAATATGATTAGCAGCACAGTCCAAATGAGGGTTGTTGTGCAAACTCCTGTATGCTTTTGCACCTCTTTTCCCCTCCAGGATTGCTTTCCTGAACTTCTAGGTTAGCACAATGTCCTACAAGCAGCAATATGAGAGACTTATCTTTTAAACAATATGCTTTATTTTTCACTAGGTGGCACTGCAACCCCAGAAATTAAATCGTTAATAAGTATGACAGATTTAAAAAAAAAATAATCCAGTTGATAAATACTAACAGCTTTTTCAAAAGATCCCTACAACAGAGAGCACCTTTGTGTAGGAACTGGCATTCAATCTGCCATAATAATCTCAGGGCCGGCCTTAGGGATGGGCAAGGTGGGCAGCCGTCCAGCATGCCGAGCTGGGTGGTTGCCTGGGTTGCTGAGCTGAGGGCATGCGGAGCTGAGCTGGGGGGGGGCACGAAGCTGAGCTCAGTGGCTGTTTTTGTGTGTGTGTGTTTTAATGTACTGCCTGCAGTGAGCCAGGGTGGCAAAAAGCAAGTGTCTGTTACCTTTCTTTCAAGGTGCTACAGGTTGTTTGGGTTCTAACTACACAAATGATCTTTCAATTAGCTTTAAAGTATGTGTCTTTTTCAATTTCCACTTTGATGTCATTTGCGCTAGGTACAAATCAGAGGAACACAGCTTTACTCTGAGGCAACGTTACTGAGCACTTAGCACGTCAAATACTGTAAACACTATAAACACTATATAAATAATAATAAAATAAGGCCGTAAGCTGTAAGAGGTCAGCTGGATACCTTTTTTATTTATAACTTTTCTTTATTATTTTTAAAGATAAAAATAAAGGATAGTCTAAAATAAAGAATGCTGACCAAAAGATAGGAACTGCTACAAAACAAATCAGTATTATAAGTCAAACCTGTGATAGTTCTGCTTTGTTGCCTAATGCACTGCCATGGCTCAGAATGTGGCTTTTTGAACTTTGGCTTGTGCATACTGTAGCACAGTGGCTGAGAGACCAAGGTTTTGAGCAAGGTTTTGTATCAACGGACATCACACCTGCATCAGGCCCCATAAATCCTCTGGGTGGCCCTGCAAAACTGACTGTGGGGGGGGAGGATCAAACACAGTTCTCACACAGGGGGCGCTATTTATCCTGGATGATCAGCATCCTAGCTAGGGGTGGACGAAAGTCACTTACCTTTTCTCGCAGCTTCTTCGCGGTGGGGGGGAGCGCTTCGCTGCTCCCCCCGCGAAGTTCAGGCCGGGGGGGGAGGCTTCCTGCCTCGCCCGGCCGAAATTCAGGCCGGGGAGGAGGCTTCCCGCCTCGCCCGGCCGCGAACACGAAAGTAAAAAAAAAAAAAAAAGTCCCCTGATAGGCTACGTGACGATTAACGTAGCCTATCACGGCTAGATTTGCAAAGTCAGCCGTGATAGGCTACGTGAATCGTCACGTAGCCTATCACGGGTGACTTAAAAAAAAAAAAAAAGCGCGTACGCGAATGGCGGCCCCCATAGGGAGCCGCCATTCGCGTTCCTTATTTAGTTGCTGTAGTCTACGTAAATGTTTACGTAGACTACGGCGAAAATAAGGGCAACGCAAATAGCGTTGCCCTTATTTTCGCCGTAGTCTACGTAAAGATTTACGTAGACTACAGCGACCAAATAAGGAATGGGAATGGCAGCTCCCTATGGGGGCCACCATTATCCGTACACACTTTTTTTTTTTTTTAAAGTCACCCGTGATAGGCTACGTGATGATTCACGTAGCCTATCACGGCTGACTTTGCAAATCTAGCCGTGATAGGCTACGTTAATCGTCACGTAGCCTATCAGGGGACTTTTTTTTTTTTTCCTTTGATTGCAATGGCGGGGGCGGCAGCCGGTCGAAAGACCGGCTGCCGCTCCCGCCCCGCTCGAACACCGGACGAACCGCCAGCCGGACCCGCCGCCGGGAGGGACATTCAGGGAAGGTAAGTCCCGTCCCGGGGGGGGGCGGGGGGGGCGGAGGATTTCTCCCCGAAACTTGTTCAGGGGGCCGAACACGTTGGCACTCGGCCCCCCGAAGTTTCGGGGAGAAATTCTCCGCCATCCCTAAATTCCTAGCACATATAGTAAGCAAGAAAAAAGAAGGCGACAATGCAAGATGAACTGTTGGTGGACTGAAACAAATATGTATCCTTTTAGGAAGGAGACAGATTCACATGTGCAACCATTCATGTGTATGGCCACTTGAAATGGAGCCACACTGGTGCAGCTTGATGTGGTAGATTCTAAGAACATAAGAGCCATGCTCGATCAGACCAAGGGTAAGGGTCCATCTAGTCCAGCATTCTGTTCTCACAGTAGCCAACTAGCTGCTCACAGGAAACCCACAACCAGGACAGGAGTGCAACAGCACCCTCCCACCCATGTTCCCTATTAACTGGAATACATAGGTATACTGCCTCTGATACTGGAGGTAGCATATGGCCATCACAACTAGTAGCCATTGATAACCTTTTCCTCCAGGAATTTGTCCAATCCCCTTTTAAAGCCATCCACTGGTGGCCATCACTACATCTCGTGGAAGTGAATTCCATAGTTTATGCCTTTTGTGAAAAAGTACTATCTCCTATCTGTCCTGAATCCCCAACCAATCAGCTTCATGAGATGACCTTGGGTTCTAGTATTATGGGACGGGGGGAGGGATTCTCCCTGTCCACATTCTCCACACCATGCATAATTTTGTAGACCTCTATCATGTCTCCCCTTACCCTCCTTTTTTCAAAGCTAAACAATCCCAGCTGTTGTAACCTCCTCTGATAAGGAGATGCTCCAGCCCCTTGATCATTTTAGTTGCCCTTTTCTGCATTTTTTCCAAACCCTACAATATCCTTTTTTAGGTGCAGTGACCAGAACTGTACAAGAATTATGTTGCCTTTATGGGTATTGGTTGCATTCATGTGGTTGAAGTCACACATCATCACGTGGGAAATTACTCCACATACCTTGCCATACAGTGCTTCACCCATAAAGTTCTTTTTCACGTGGCCTCTCCCCCTCACAGCTGTTGCTTGTCTGTGCTGAGCCCAACTGTAGGGGATCAGATGCTCTGTTTCATCTAACCCTATTCAAGCTGAACACGAGCCAGCAGTGTGATGAGGCTGCAGAAGAAATGAATGTGTTTTTAGGCTGCAATAATAAAACCATCATTTCCAAGACACAGGAAGTAATAGTTCCACTATATCCTGCATTAGTCAGACTTTATTTGGAGTACCACAGGGCACCACACTTTAAACAGGGTATAGACAAACTGGAATGGGTTCAGAGAAGGGCAACAAAGACGGTCAATGGTGTAGAAAGCAAGTCCTGTTAGGAAAGTTTTAAGGAACTGGGTGTGTTTAGCCTGAGGAAGAGAAGACTGAAGGGAGATACAATAGCACTCTTTAAATACATGAAGGGCTGTCACACAGGAGAGGGCAAGCTCTTGTTTTCTGCAGGCTATATTTTGGTTGAACTCTAGGAGAAACATTGTGACATTTAGAGCAGTTCAGCAATGGGACCAATGACTTAAAGGAATGGTGCCCCCCCCCCCCGAGGCCTTCACGCAGGGGCTGGACAGTCAGGACTGGCCCTAGGATAAATAGTGCCCTGGGTGAGGGGTACCTTTGGTCGTCCCTCCCCGCCACGCCATGTTCAGCTTTGCAGGGCCACCCAGAGAATTTATGGGGCCTGGTGCAGGTGTGATGTTGGGGACCCTGCTGCTGCCCCCTATAAGGTCCCATGTATATGTGTACAAAGCTGGGGACCACATGTGAGAATTATTGCTTGCACAGCCTATATTTGAAGTGCTGAGTCCTCGGTACCATTGCCTCAAACTAAAGCTGTGTTCCACTGATTTTTACCTAGCACAAATGACATCAAAGTGGAAATTCAAAAAGAAACATACTTTAAAGCTAATTGAAGGAAGATTACTTTTGTAGTTAGTACCCAAACAACCTGTAGAACCTTGAAAGAAAGGTTACAGACACTTGCTTTCTTCGCCCTGGCTCACTGAAGACAGTACATTCAAAAAACACAGCCACTGAGCTCAACTTGGTGCCTCCCTTTAGCTCAGTGCCCCAGGCTATCACACAGCTCTCCCACCCTTACCGCCAGCCCTGTGGACAGTCATGTCCTGGGGATGATCTAGCTCTGGATTTCCTGCATCACACATGGGGTTGGACTAGATGGCCTACCAGAACCCTCTCCAACTTTATGATTCTATGATATTCTGATCACTTTAGCACTCATTAGTAAGTACACAATGCTCAGCCAAAAATATTTTTTTACCAAACCACATGGCTGACAGGAAACATAAACAAAGAGCCCCAATGAATGAAGGTTTCTATTCATAGAATCATAGAATAGTAGGGTTGGAAGGGGCCTACAAGGCCATCGAGTCCAACCCCCTGCTCAATGCAGGAATCCAAGTCAGAGCATCCCTGACAGATGGCTGTCCAGCCTCATCTTGAATGCCTCCAGTGTGGGAGAGCCCACCACCTCCCTAGGCAATTGGTTCCATTGTCGTATTGCTCTAACAGGAAGTTTTTCCTGATGTTCAGCTGGAATCTGGCTTCCTGTCCCTTGAGCCCATTATTCCGCATCCTGCACTCTGGGATGATCGAGAAGAGATCCTGGCCTTCCTCTCTGTGACAAGCTTTCAAGTACTTGAAGAGTGCTATCATATCTCCCCTCAGTCTTCTCTTCTCAAGGCTAAACATGCCCAGTTATTTCAGTCTCTCCTCATAGGGCCTTGTTTCTAGTCCCCTGATCATCTTTGTTGCCCTCCTCTGAACCCTCTCCAGCTTGTCTGCATCCTTCTTAAAGTGTGGTGCCCAGAACTGGACACAGTACTCCAGATGAGGCCTAACTAGTGCTGAGTAGAGGAGAACTAGTACTTCGATTAAGCTATACTTCTATTAATGCAGCCCAAAATGGCATTTGCCTTTTTTGCAGCCACATCACATTGTTGGCTCATATTTAGCTTGTGATCGACAACAATTCCAAGATCCTTCTCACTTGTAATGTTGTTGAGCCAAGTATCCCCCATCTTGTAACTGTGCATTTGGTTTCTTTTTCCTAGGTGCAGAACTTGGCATTTATTCCTATTAAATGTCATTCTGTTGTTTTCTGCCCAGTGCTCCAGTCTATCAAGATAACTTTGAATTTTGTTTCTGTCTTCCAAAGTATTAGCTATCCTGCCCAATTTTGTGTCATCTGCAGATTTGATCAGCATTCCCTGCACCTCCTCCTCCAAGTCATTAATAAAAATGTTGAAGAGCACTGGGCCCAGGACTGAGCCCTGCGGTACCCCGCTCGTTACCTCTCCCCAGTTTGAGAAGATCCCATTGATAAGGACGCTTTGAGTCCAATTCTGTAGCCAACTGTGGATTCTGTAGCCAACTCATTTGGCTTACTTGTTTTTCTCATGTATTGATCACTTAGCATAAAACCACTGTATAGTTATCTTCAACCCACTTCTTCAAGCCATGAGAAGGTCCAGTGGGGGCACCTTCCTGGGTTTGGTTCCCTTTGGAAGGAGGTTGATGGAGGCTTATTGGAGTTTAGAAATATTTGAATGTGTTTACAAATGTATGGGATGAGCATAGGTGGTGGCCCAGCGTAACCACAGCCAAGAGACAGTCAATGTCCACTGCTCCCACATCAGATCTCCAGGGTGACTGGCTGACCTCCATTGCCTCAGCCAAAACGTTGTTGCTTGCAAAGTCCAAACTCAGCTCCCTTGGCCTCTGTGTCTTTCCTAAATTCTTCTTGACTCTACGTGCAATTTCTCTTTACATGTGCGCGCGCGCGCGCACGCACACACACACACACACACACACATATGACATTATACTTAACTGGGCTCAGGAGAGGTATCCCTCTTTCAGGGATTTCCCAGTTATTGAGAGCAATCATCCAATTTCCCTAACAGAAGGAAGGCACTTGGCAACTGCTAGGACTATTAAGGTCATCACCAGCCCCATTAATCCTCTGCTGCCCAATCTTCAAATCTTACAGCATTATATACACTGGCAGTTCTAATGTCAAGATGACATTACCTTTTCAGATAGGCCAAGTAAGGTCATGTTGCAATTCAATATGCTTGGAGGTTCTAGAGTAGGGATTCCATTTTTTTCTAGTGCACATCTGAGTTCCTTTGGGAACACCACCTTTAAATATTGTAGAAAATAAAAGTAGTATATTTCATGCAGAGTTGGGCTTAAATTTAAGGTAGTCATAACATTCAGTGAAGGATTAATTTTCCCATCTGTCTGAAAAACGGGTACACTGAGAGGGTCGAAAGCATTTTGTAAAGGATTTATTTGTTTTTTTAACTTCTATTCCCTTTTTACAAACCAATTCTTTAACAGAGCAATCCTAAGGTTGGAGGGAGATTACGTGGTGCAGCTACCACCACTTACTAAGCCCTGCCAACACACTGCAGCCAGGGTGGGTGGTAGAGGGCAGCTTTATCCTTTGCCATCCCACCCACCCACCCCCTGCTTTCCCTCTCCCATTACTATGGGAGGGAATGAAATATACTGGCTCCAGGACTGGTGTAGCTGAGTGCTCCTTTAGGGGACATGACAGGGGAACAAGGAGACTCAGGATCCTGTAGGCCCTCCTTCACCTCACCCACCTCTGAAACATTTTCTCCCCCACTCATGGCATTCTGCTGGTGGAGGGGGAGAAAACATCTCAAAGACATGTCACAGGTGAAAGAAGATCCATAGGATCCTGAGCCTTTGCATTCCAGCAACACGTCCCCCAAAGGAGCACTCAGCTATGCCAGCCCTGGAGCTTAATGCTTTGAATGCGGGTGGTGGGACATTTACAACTAGGGAGGTATGGGAATTTTGTTTCAGTTGGCAAATCACTTGAAAATGCCCCATTTGCAACCCTGAAGGCAAACGGGAGCGCATGTTCTCCGAAAATGTTCGCAAACTCCTTAACTTGAATTCGCGTTCGAAAAATGTGGACAAAACTCAATTATGGACTTTTATCAGTTGGCTTGATAACACATTTGTCATCGCTCTAAAGCTTACTTTAACATAACGGGAAGGAAAAGGAAAACACACATACCATTCACAGTGCTGTTGTTACCCTTCTGTGTGGAATATCCATATCTGCCAACGATAATTCTCTCAAAACTAAGGTTACCTTCAGAAGAGTTGACTATACTTGCATCACAGAAGTTAACTGTATAGGAGTGAGGAGGACACCTTCATGATAATTTTGTTTCTTCAAACAGAGCCATTTTCAAGAACATGATTAGCAAATCTAAACTTAGGATGCAATCTTATGGGATCTGCCCCGGGTGCTCATAAGCCTCCAGACTCAGAGGTTCATGGGTATCCAATGCAGAGCAGGAGACACATTGCACCTCCTGATCTACATTTTAGGTAGATGGCTGATTTCACCTGTGTAGCAGAGGCTTCGGGGAGGGAAGGAGGCTGGGGCGGCCATGGGATCTGTCATATGGCTGTCACCCCAGCCACCTCCCCTCCACTGGGAATGCCCCCTTTCACCCCCTACAAGCTCATGTTTGTGAGCTCATAGCAGCAGCCAGTGTGATTCTCTCCATGCTGGCTGCAAGGGGGTTTGGGAGGAGGCAGGGAGTACGGTTTCCTGTCTCCGAGCTTGGAGCCCTGTCTCCAAGCTCGGTTCCAGGAAACTGAAATATCCTATGCCCGTCAGACGCTGTCTAGGGGACATATGATTGCTCCCTCCATTTCCTTCTTTCAGTCCTTGGGTCTTAACCTAAAGGTACAATTGCCAGATTAAATTTAGAAACAAGGAGTACTCTGTTGCTGTAAAAAAAAATATTAATTCAAAATCATGGATCTGCATGGCTACCTTTGGTTTGGTTTGGTTTGTTGCTGTAATACCTGTTATAGAATGAAAGAGAGGTGATCTAGACAGATACAGTGGCAAGGAAAAGTTTGTGAGCCACTTAGGATTGTCACATATTTCAAACATAAAATGTTATTAGATCTTAATCTAACCCCATAATCCTAGATAAAGAAAAACAGATAATCTGATTGAACAAATGACACACAAATGTGATGCTTTTTCAACATGTATTTATCCACAACTGATTTAGCATTCAATATCCATGTGTGAAAAACTATGTGAACCTTTAGATTCATTACCTGGTGGCACCTCCTTGAGCAGCAATGACTTCAGGTAAGCATTTCCTGAAACTGTTGGTCAGCCTCTCACATTGGTTTGGAGGAATTTGGGCCTATTCCTCTTTACAGAACTGTTTCAACTCAGTAAGGTTTGAGGGCTTCCTTGTATGAACAGCTCACTTCAGGTCCTGCCACGGCATTTCAATGGGGCTTAGATCCAGACATTGACTAGGCCATTCTAAAACACAGACTTTCTTCTTCTGCAGTCATTCTTTTGTAGATCTGCTTGTATATTTAAGATCAATATCTTGTTGCATGACCCACTTTCGGTTCAGCTTCAGCTCATGGATGGGTGGCCTGACATTCTCCTCTAGAATCTTCTGATACACTGCAGAATTCATGGTTGTGTCAATAATGGCAAGCTATCCAGGTCCTGAGGCAGCAAAGCAGGCCCAAGCCATCACATTTCCACCACCATGCTTGACAGTTGGGATGAGGTTCTTCTGTTCGATCTCAATGTTTGTTTTTCGCCAAACATAACATTTCTCATTAAGGCCAATAAGTTCTACCTTTGACGCATCTATCCAGAGAACATTGTTCTAGAAGTCTTGGGGATCATCAATGTGATCTTTAGCGAACTTCAGATGGGCAGCAATGTTTTTTTTTAGAGAGCAGTGGTTTTCTTCTGGCTATCCTTTCATGAACACCATTCTTGTTCAGTCTTTTTCTGATTGTTGAGTCATGAACACTCACATTAGCCAAGGCGAGAGTGGCCTGCAGATCATAGGATGTTACTCTCGGGTTGTTGTTTTTACTTCCTGGATGATGTGCTGGTTTGTTCTTGGAGAGATGTTGGTAGGACGACCATTCCTGGGAAGAGTGACTGTGGTCTTGAACTTTTTCCATTTGTAGACTATCTGTCTGACAGTGAATTGGTGGAGCCCCAAATCCTTAGGAATGGTTTTGTAACCCATTCTAGACTGATGAGCAGCAATAACTGCTCTTTTTAAGGTCCTCAGAGATGTCTTTTGATCATGGCATGATGCGTTTCCACACAATCGTATGGTGAAGACCAAACTCACAAAGTTTCTGATCCTTTTATATGGTGGAGCCTCCCAAACTCACCTGTGAAGATCTACCTAATTACTTAAACACCTCATTTTAATTATTCTCTTTAATTGATCTGATGCAACCAGGGGTTCACTTACTTTTGCACATACCCTGACTCTTAAGTACTCATTGTTTGCCTGATTTATACATCACTTTATTTCACAAGATGTGGAATTGATTAATATAAACCCTATTGGATATTTAGAAAAGGACTGGTTTTGAGTCATGAAGGCTATCATGCTCCTGGTGGAGATGAAAACTCCTAGAACTGGTTTGTTGGTATGGATTGACACAGCTGCCTGACATTTTTGGACTGCCCTTGGAGACTGTCACAATGAGCTCCTACATTTCCAAATTTACCAGTGCACCACTCCGTGTGTAGTTCGATCCAGCTGGGTGTGTGGATGTTTCTGTTGGAGGGGGAGATATAATGAAGGAGCTTAGGGAAGGCTAATGGGTAATGTTGGGGCGCTAAGGGGGCTGTTTAAATGAGAAGGGATCTGTCTAGGAGGGCTGAGTTGAGAGGGTGAAGCTTCCATAGAGTATCATATTTTGAAAACCCAAAATGTTTGTCTGTGAGTGAGTGAGTGAGTGAAAAAGATTAACACCCTTGCATTTTTTCTCAGATTGAGATACCACTGCCTTACTTTTCTCAATTGAGATACCACTGCCTTACTCTCAGCTGCACTGTTGGATCCCAGTTGAAGGCTGTATATCTTACAAGGTTGTATAATCTTAGAAGGGGGCATGGCTGTGAATGTCATGAAGGGACCCTGCACTTCTGAATTTGCCACTACACTCCTGAGCACCACAATTGCTTCCACACCCTCTGACCTTGGGTGAGGATGCGAATGAGGGGCAAGGAGGGGAGGCACCAAGGATCTGGAGGACCCTAAAGCCTCCCAGCTCCATGCAACTCCACTGGATGCACTCAAAAGTGTGTCTAATAGCAAAGCAACAAAAAGGAGGACATAGAGGCAAACACTGCCTCTGTCACTTCTCCTGGGCTTTCTTCACATCTGCGATTGAGACTGTGCCTTCACGGACGTTTGTGGGCTCTTTAGATGACACCATGATCATCCAAGGCTTCTCCTGCACTAAATGCCCTTTGTTCCATTTTTAAATAGATCTCAGATAATGAGCTATCAAATTACCCCGTTGTGTTCTGCTTCAGTTTCCTCTGTGAAAAGCGCAGAAGCAGCAAGAAGAGGAGCGAGATCGATGAAAGATAATGGAAGACTATGGGGAGAAGGAAGGGGAAAGGGGTGGGGGGAAAGGAGGCATGTGAAAAAGGGAGTTGTTGTGATCCTGCATTTAAAATGGGTGGTAAATTGTTTAAAAAAGGATTGTTTTAAAAAAAGAAGTCTTCAGCAGGCGCCAGTGGAGGTTGGTGTCTCCAATTTCAGTGGGGCTGTGACTCCATTCTGAGTTTCAGTCAGAACCAGCCAGAACTCTAAAGGAGCTATCCACAGTGCTGAACCCTATCCCCACAATGGGTTCAGTGCCTTGGATAGCTCCTTTAGAGTTCTGGCTGGTTCTGACTGAAGCCAGAATAAGTTCACAGCCCCACCGAAATCGGAGCCATCAGCCTCCACTGGCAGGCGCTGAACCCAAAACAGCATTGGCACCTGCCTGACATCAACAGGCAGGGGATTCCACAGAGAGCAGAAGTACATGTGCACTTTAGCGCACACCACTGTGGCATTCATCCGGGCCACAGATTCCAGACACGTGCTAATGTTTCATATGTAGGAACCTCAGCCTAATTTAAACATGACACTGGTCAGACATAGTCCAGTGTAAACTTATTTTACATGCGTGGGATCGTAGTGAGAAAAGAGCATATGCTAAAATGCACTAAATACCTTCATTCCCAAAATACAGTTAACCATTTAAACAGTGGACAAAGTTCAGTGACCTGTCTCACAGTAGGATCCTGTCCACTCCTCCGGACAAAGGCAAATACCATCTGGATGGATTCCACTGTTTTGGCAGAAGCATGGAGAACTGTTTGTAGCTGTTGCATCTGTTTAAAGAGTGGCGGGGGGGGGAGAACTATTAGAAGGATTGCATGACGATATATCCTTTATTCGTAGGCTTGACAGGAAAGAAGTTTACAAATAATTTCTTTTAAACGTTTGTTGAAAATTGGATGTGTGATTGCTGGTTATTTATTGTGGTTTGGAGTGATGTGTCATGTGCATCACATTGTTTTTGGTTGAACCAGTGCTCTGTTACGGTGTTGCATTATACAATGTTGGTATAGGAGCAACTTGTGAAGACGGAATGTTACGTTGCCATCAAGAAAGAGTTATATTGCAATTTACTGAGCAGCGTACAAATCATTTGTTCCATAAGAACAAACTAACCACCAGGTTCATACCCTACAGCATAGCCTGTTGAAATGTGAGCTTAAGAAGCAGCAGCGATATGGGTACTGTCTTCAAAGTAAGAAGACTGATGCTATTAAGGAGACGAAAGGGCACCTCCAGCCAAAGTTCCTTGGGTGCAGAAGAGAGTGTGGAATAAGATCAGGAATCATTTCAAGGTCCAGGTTTCATTGAGCCATAGGACAATGAGTTGTAAAATTAAGCAAATCTTTGAAACAGGCCATAAGGTAAAAATAGAGGGGGAAACACAGTGTACAGTAATTGGAGATGTGGTAGTAAAAGATAAGTAGTAAAGGAGGCTCGCATCAAACTCTACACCACGCCCCATTTGCGAAGGTGACAGTTGCGCTGCCCCCCCCATAAGAAAAAACAAAACAAAAAATGCAACAGTTTTCACATGAGCCATTTTATTCAGAGTTTTGCTTTACAGATGTAAGAAAATATTTATAGGACCTGTTTCTAATCACTTTCATTACATGATTTAAAAATACATGATTGGTATTTTTTAGGGTTTTATCCAGCAGTTTCAGAGCTCTGTGTGAATGCCCAATTTTAGTCACCAATATCAACATCTCGTTAACAGACTCTTGTGTGATCTTGAGGCAATTTAGAGCTAGGGATGTACGAAAATTCTGCCACGGATCTCAGGGAGGCCGATAAGCAAATAAGCAAGTTGCTTAGTCTGTAGTCTTAGACACAATAAAGTCTCATTGAACGCAGTATGACATACTGCCAAATAAACATAGTTAGGAGTAGTTTATCAATCAGATAAATATGATTCAGCAGCCAGCAGCTAGTGGACTATGCAGAGCAATTCTACTATGCGCATCAGTCAATTTTAAAAGAATAAAAAAATTAAGCAACACACCTGTTTTAAATGCTGGCTAAGAGGTCAGTCTGCGATAATTCTTTCAGTGGAGACTGGTGGCTCTGAAGTTGGTGGGCTTTGAATCCATTCTGGGTTTCAGTCAGAACCAACCAGAACTCTAAAGGAGCTATCCAAGGTGCTGAACCTATTTGCAGAACCATACAGACCCTACCCCCCAAATAGGTTCAGAACCTTGGATAGCTCCTTTAGAGTTCTGGCTGGTTCTGGCAGAAATCCAAAATGGATTCATAGCCCCACTGAAATTGTAGCCACCAGCCTCCTCTGAATTCTTTTTTTAAGTTGGATGGATATACTGAGACATTGAATTAGTATATATAAAATACTTTATTTCCCTGGTGCAAACCTGATAATAAGCTGTCAAAAGCATAGTGCCCAAAGCACAATGGTTATTGCTTTGCAAAAAAAAAAAAAGGCAGTTAGTGTTTTCAGGTGAGGCCAGCATGAAGGCATGCTGAGCTCCCGTCTCCTACTTTGCTGGGAAATAGTATTCTCCACTCACTTCCTTGTGATCAATCAGCTATTAACTGCCATTCTTACCTTTAAGGGAGGAAATTTTGCCCTTGTTGTCCCATTTTAAAAGAGACCTGAGCAGGGTGCAGTTAAGTAATTTTACACTCTGGACTTTATTGTATTTCCTCATTAGACAGCAATATGTACTATTTCACTTGTTTCAAAATCTGATAAGCCCGGTCTGCTACATTTGGAACGCTTCTTGCTCATTCTACCAGGGAGGGCCCTAGATGTCAACCCCAAAGTCCTACCCTGATGTGATAGTGAAAGATATGTGTTTCTCCAGATATGGAGGGGGAAATTTAGCCCTTTCTTCCTTTGCTAGGGCCCTGAGGAATACCTCCTTTGAAGCTCTTATTTGTGTTGGGAGGAAAAACACATTTAGTTTGGGCCTAAGGCTAGATCTACACTACTGCTTTATAGCAGTATTGAAGTGCACTGATAACTGTTGGGGCACATCACACATTCAATACACTGCTATCACAGTGTTATTTCCCGCTTTTTATTCCATATTATTCAATATACTGCAACAAATGTCATTGTGTGTCCTACGAGGTATAAATGTGCAAGAAGAATATAGCATT
This sequence comes from Heloderma suspectum, assembly GCF_057233095.1. Taxonomy (NCBI): domain Eukaryota; kingdom Metazoa; phylum Chordata; class Lepidosauria; order Squamata; family Helodermatidae; genus Heloderma; species Heloderma suspectum. The sequence goes on along the minus strand of NC_139460.1, from coordinate 50,947,635 downwards.
ACCATGATGGGATCATAATGATATGACACAAGGTGTAGATCTGGCCTAAGTCAAAATCATCTTTAAACTGTATCTCAAGTTAATTCACACCTTCTGCTCCTAAAAAATTTAACTTAGACATGCATGAAATCAATGGGGCATTTAACTTAGATGTACATGAAATGAGAGCATATGCAACTGAGCACATCGCAACTGCTGCAGAATAACACTTATTTATTTAATTATTTATTGCATTTATAACCCGCCTTTTTTCCTCTTGCAAGGAACCCAAGACGGCTTACATTATCCTCCTCCTCTCCATTTTATCCTCACAACAACAACCCTGTGAGGTGGGTTGGGCTGAGAGCGTGTGACTGGCCCAAAGTCACCCAGTGAGCTTCCATGGCCGAGTGGGGACTAGAACCCGGATCTCCCAAGTCCCTGTCCAACACTCTAGCCACTACACCACACTGGCTCTGTGGTACTTAACCACACTTAATTTCTTCTTGGGTAAATCCCCCAAAACAGGATTAATTCCTAAGCCCTCAAAAGAAATAATGCAAATGCAGTTAGTACAAATCTGCAGCAATAGCAGTAATGCACTATGGTAAGCAGTCTGGGAAGGTTATTGAGGTGGCCCAGGTCCTGTTCTGAAGTCCTAATGGGATTCAATAATTATATGTTACTTTTCTCTCTCCTCCCTCCTTAACAAGGAGATGTTCATTGAGAAGCAAGAAAGGAAAGCAATTCCTGCCAGTCTTGTTCAGGCAGCTCATCCCTGCAAGTGACAGAGTCAGTTGTAGGCAGAGACTATGGAGTTGCCATCCAATGAACTGTACATCTACTTCTAAGTTGAAGCAGATGGTGGTCGGGTGAGCATTCTCCATTTTTTAGTTCATTCTAAACAAACAAAAACTAAGCCACTAAACAAACAGAAACAACATAAATTGGAGTACAGGAAGCTGCCTTATACCAAGTCAGACCATTGCTTCATTGCACTCAGTATTGCCTACATTGACTGGCAGTTCTCCAGGGTTCCAGACAGGGTTCTTCCCCAGCCCTACCTGCAGATGCCAGGGACTGAACCTGGAACATTTTGCACACAACACATGTGTTCTACCAATGAGCTACAGCCCTTCCCCAAGAACTGAACCGCAAGATGACCTTCATCATGAAAGCACGTGGTTCTTCCTGATGCAAAAGCAGAAGGTCTACTCAGAAACTTATAGATATATATAAGAAAAACAGCATCTGCTGTATCCACCATATGTGCATTGATACAATGAGGAAGTGACTTACTTTTATTTGCTAGTTCTTTATTTAGTGTCAAACTACTTGAAACTTGTTGATAGCTAGTACTTCTTATAGCACAGAAGATGAGAACTTTGGACTCGGGTTATAGTACAACTTGGGTTAAAATGGAAAAAATATTTACATTCCAGCAATGAATATTTTTCATGTGTCTGTTTAATCCACTCTGAAATTTGGCTGCAGACTATATTTCTCTGTTCCTGGAGGCAAGCTTGGAATACAGAACAGTGGTAGCTTCTTCTTCAGTGTGCAGAATGAACCAAAAAATGCCCCATTTTGGAAAAATGTGGTGGGGGGAAATCCTTGAAGATCAAAGTGTGTGCAAAAGACCAGCAGAGGGTTTTTTGTTTTTTAGTGTTATCATTTTAGTTTTTGGAACCTCAAAACAGTTTTGCAGGGGTTGCTTCCTGTCTTCCCCATAGACATAGTCTTAAGAATTGAATTCAGAAGTACAAATGTAACCTGCAACAAAATGTTGCAGTGTTCAGGTTCCAGCCAACCAGCCATAACCTTTTCCAGGATATTCCATTCCATTCCTCCTCCCTATGGATTTCCCCTCTTCTGCCCCTCACCCCCAGCTCATGACCACTGAGTATGCTCAGTCCTTATTGGACTGTTTTAGGGGTTTTCACCTTGTATGGTTTTGTTTTGCCTAAAGGTTTTTTTAAAACAAAACTTGAGGTTTGTTTATTTATTTATTTGATTTGTACCCTGGCTTTCTACAAAAATGGCACACTAGGTGGCTTACAGGAATAATTAAAATTGATTAAAGCATCAAAATACATTGAAATACAATAAAACAAAACAATCACAGAATAAAAAATAAAAACAGCACCCGACCCAACAAACCCACTTAGAGGTCAAAGGCGTTCTTGAATAAGGCGTTCTTTGCCTGCCAGTGGAAGGACAGCAGAAAGGGAGCGAACCTAGCCTCCCTTGGAAGGGGGTACCACAGCCTGCGAGTGGCTACTGAAAATACCCAAAAAGCTTCCCACAAGTTTGCTGATCCCTCCCTCTTGTGCATGGATGGTGCCACTTTGGGTCAGCACTCAGAGAACTGAGATCACTATTCGTATATATGATACTGCTTCTGAATATGAAGGTTCCATTCCCTGTCAGCATAGGAGGGGGTTCCATGGGCAAACCTAGTGTGGAGCATATAGGAGGTCTGGGTGTGTGAGGCTGAGGGAATTTCTAGTAGGAGTGGCTTGGCAGGATGGGATCTGAACCAGCTTATAGGCAGAGGAATTGATAAAACAGTTTTGGGGGAGCAAGCATTTTTTTGTTCTCTTCAGTTATTGACATCCTGCTCAAAGCACCTTGCCAAGTTCAGAAGGATCTAGAGGAGCATCACAATCAAAATGCAATAGTCTGGATCAGAAAATGCACCTCCATCTACATGGGCTGTGCATGGCTACCTTTATCCACAAGGATCTCCTTTGCTGGATTGGCATGTGTATTTTTATGCAACAAACATGTGGCATATCTATACATGGATATATAATGATCACAGCAGTATAGTTTTTAAACACACACGCCACTGCTCGCCAAAAAAGGTTTGGATGGACAATCATATTTTTTTAGCATTAGGTCTAGGTGCAACTTCACTAGTGGCACTATGCTTGCTGTAGACACAACTGTGTACTGTGAGATCAGTTCAAATATAATGGGTGGAGGGGTGGAGTGGCCTTCCTGTTGAAGCAAAGTCGTTTGGCCCTTATTGTAATGACAGAAAGAGAATGTGTGTCCTTATTGTAATGACAGAAAAAGGAACATATACCCAGAGGAGGCTGGTGGCTCCGATGTCATGGGGCAGTAGAGCCACTCTGGGTTTCAGGCAGAACCAGTCACAACTCTAAAGGAGCTATCCGAGGTGCTGAACCATAACCCCTTAACGTTCAGCTCTTGGACAGCTCCTTTAGAGTTCTGGCTGGTTCTGACTGAAACCAAGAATGGAGTCACAGCCCACTGACATCAGAGCCGCCAGCCTCCACTGCAAATATCCTTCAAAGGAAAAAGAAGAACACAAAGAGTAATATACTGTTAACATTGCTACAAGCCTGTGCCACTTTTCACCACTTTTTTTCCTTTTCAGCAATTTTTTTTTTTAAAGGGCTGTATCAGCCCTCCCCAGCCTGGTGCCGTTGCCATGCTAATTGTGGATGATAGGAGTTGTAGTCCAATTGATCTGGAGGGTGCCAGGCTGGGAAAGGCTCTGCTACATAATCACCCACATGAAACACATTCGGTGTGGAAAGGAAAAAACAACAACTTTCTTTGCATGGATGTGGCTACGGAATTGTAATCAGTGATTTTATAATCACTAATGACACAGCACTATCAAACTAAAGAGACTTGAGTACATAACCAGCAACACGAAGTTGTGATCTGAGCACTAGATCCACAGCAGTGTAGCTGTTGTTATGTGGAAGGAGTTGTCTGTTTCTCCCATAAATAGTTACAAATGCTGCATGATCTCTTTCTTTCCTGAAAGAAAAGTTAGACAGTTAGACCTGTCTAACTTTTAGACCTGATGGCAGTTAGACCTGATAGACAGAGTGCCTGAAGAACTATGGATGGAGGTCCGTAACATTGTTCAGGAGGCAGCAACTCAATCCATCCCAAAGAAAAAGAAACGAAAGAAAGCAAAGTGGCTGTCTGATGAGGCTTTACAAGTAGCTGACGAAAGAAGGGAAGCGAAAAGCAAGGGAGAAAGGGGAAGATATATCCAACTGATTGCAGAGTTCCAGAGAATAGCAAGGAAAGACAAGAAGGCCTTCTTAAATGAACAATGCAAAGAAATCGAGGAAAACAACAGAATGGGAAAGACTGGAGATCTCTTCAAGAAAATCGGAGATCTCAAGGGAACCTTTTGTGCAAAGATGGGCATGATAAAGGACAAAGAAGGCAGGGACCTAACAGAAGCAAATGAGATTAAGAAGAGGTGGAAAGAATACACAGAAGAACTATACAGGAAAGATCTTCATGTCCCTGATAGCCATGATAGTGTGGTCACTGAACTTGAGCCGGACATCCTCGAGAGTGAAGTCAAGTGGGCCTTAGGAAGCGTTACTAACAACAAAGCTAGCAGAGATGACAGTATTCCAGCTGAGCTATTTAAAATCCTAAAAGATGATGCTGTTGAAGTGCTGCACTCAATATGCCAACAAATTTGGAACACACAACAGTGGCCACAAGCCTGGAAAAGGTCAGTTTACATTCCAATTCCAAAGAAGGGCAATGCCAAAGAGTGTTCAAACTACTGCACAATTGCGCTCATTTCACATGCCAGCAAGGTGATGCTCAAAATCCTACAAGCTAGGCTTCAGCAGCATGTGAACTGAGAACTACTGGAAGTACAAGCAGGGTTTCGAAGAGGCAGAGGTACTAGAGATCAAATCGCCAACATTTGCTGGATCATGGAGAAAGCAAGAGAATTCCAGAAAAATGTCTTCTTCATTGACTATGCTAAAGCCTTTGATTGTGTGGATCACAACAAACTGTGGCAAATTCTTAAAGAGATGGGCATACCAGACCACCTTACCGGTCTCCTGAGAAACCTGTATGAGGGTCAAGAAGCAACAGTAAGAACCGGACATGGAACAACCGATTGGTTCAAAATTGGGAAAGGAGTACGACAAGGCTGTATATTGTCACCCTGCTTATTTAATTTATATGCAGAGTACATCATGAGAAATGCCAGGTTGGATGAATCACAGGTCGGAATTAAGATTGCCGGGAGAATTATCAACAACCTCAGATACGCAGACGATACCACCCTAATGGCAGAAAGCAAAGAGGATCTAAAGAGCCTCTTGTTGAGGGTGAAAGTGGAGAGTGCAAAAGCTGGTTTGAAACTCAACATTAAAAAAACAAAGATCATACAAAGATTGTATGGACTACAGCAGGGTGGGCAGAAGACAGATATGGTTCTACTGCTAGATCTCTGGGTGATCTGCAGGAGATCAGCAAGCATTTCTGACTCCCAGTTGTTTAATAACAGCAGCAACAAATGACTCCTTCCCACCCTATATTATACTGCTGAAAAGAAGAAAACTTGGGGTTAACCAGGAGTTTGTACAAGGATTGTGAGCTCCGTTCAGCTCTGATACTCTAATCCCTGGGCTCCAAATTCTTTAATTCTAAGTATCTGTCTTTTGCACCAGGCCCAGTTGGGGGAGCTCAGGGTTCTAGTACAAAATGATCGTGCAAGCTTGAAGTCTTCCCACTCCTGGACTAGTGTCCACTTCATCAGCTGCAAAGCTAGGATGGCTATGTTTGTTATCTCCCATCAGTGCTGATCCAAGGCATGATGCTGCCTGAGGCCAAGGACAAGATAGTGCCCTCCTATGTCAAGTACAGAAGCCAATTGGACTGGAAGTTGAATCTTACTTCAGTACAGGTGATGGAACAGTGTCCTCTACCATGCCTGAGGGCAGTAGGGCAGCATAGGGACACAAGACAGGCTACATATTTATTCATTCATTTCATTTCTATACCGCCCAATAGCCAAAGCTCTCTGGGCAGTTCACAAAAATTAAAACCAACAAGCACACAGCAAAACAATATAAAATATAAAAACATTAAAACCACAATATAACAATACAACCAGATGAAAACCAGCGTAAAACCTAGCAGCAATGCAAAGATTTAAAATACAGATTTAAAACAGCAAAGCTAAAAGTCGAGAAAGCTAAAATGCTAAAAATGCTAAAATGCCTGGGAAAATAAAAAGGTCTTCACCTGGCGCTGGAAGGATACAATGTAGGTGCCAGGCGAACCTCACTAGGGAGCTCATTCCACAGCCGGGGTGCCACCGCAGAAAAGGCCCTCCTTCTAGTAGCCACCAGCCTCACTTCCTTTGGCAGGGGCTCACGAAGGAGGGCCGCTGAGGATGACCTTAAGGTCCGGGCAGGCACATATGGGAGTAGACGATCCTTCAGATAACCTGGCCCCAAGCCGTTTAGGGCTTTGAATGTTAATACCAGCACTTTGAATCAGGCCCGGAAATTTACTGGCAGCCAGTGCAGCTGGAAAGTACTGGCATATGATCTCATTGGCCAGTCCCTGTTAACAATCTTGCTGCCCTATTTTGGACTAGCTGAAGTTTCCGGACCATTTTCAAAGGCAGCCCCACGTATAATGCATTGCAGAAATCCAGATGAGAAGTTATCAGAGCATGGGATAACTGTAGCTAGGCTATCTCTGTCCAGATAAGGGCGTAGTTGGTATACCAACCTAAGCTGATAAAAAGTGCTCCGTGCTACTGAGTTCACCTGTGCCTCAAGTGACAGTTCTGGGTCCAAGAGCACCCCCAAACTATGAACCTGATCCTTTAGGGGGAGTGCAACCCCCTCCAGAACAAGTTGACTGTCGCCTAGCCGGGCAGACGAACCACCCACTAACAGTACCTCCGTCTTGTCTGGATTGAGTTTCAGTTTATTGGCCCTCATCCAGTCCATTACCGTGCCCAGACACTGATTCAGAACAGCCACTGCCTCACCTGGTTTTGATGAGAAAGAGAGGTAGAGCTGGGTGTCATCTGCATATTGATGGCACCTCAGCCCACACCTCCAGATAACCTCCCCCAGTGGTTTCATGTAGATGTTAAACAGCATGGGGGATAAAATAGAGGCCTGTGGAACCCTGTGGCATAAGGCACAGAGCAATAATCCCCCCCCACCTTCTGGAATCAGCCATCCAAGTAGGAGCAGAACCACTGCAGTGCAGTGCCTGCAACTCCCAACCCAGGCAACCTATCCAGAAGGATACCATGGCTGATGGTATTGAAAGCCGCTGAGAGTTCCAGAAAATCAACAGGATCACACTCCCCTGTCCCTCTCCTGGCAGTGGTCATCCCACAGGGCAACCAAGGCAGTTTCTGTTCCAAAACCAGGCCTGAAACCTGATTGAAATGGGTCTAGGTAATCTGTTTTATTCAAGAGCGCCTGGAGCTGTCCTGCAACCACCTGCTCAAGCACCTTGCCCAGGAAGGGGATGTTGGCCACTGGCCTATAATTATTAACATCCTCCGAGTCCAGGTTAGGCTTTTTCAGGAGTGGTCTGATTACCACCTCTTTTAAAGCGGCCGGCACCACTCCCTCTCTGAAGGAGGAATTTGCACCCTCCTAGACCCAGCTGGACAACCCCTCCTTGTTTGATTTAATAAGCCATGAAGGGCAAGGGTCAAGCACACAAGTGGTCGATTGGACTTGGCCAAGCACCTTGTCCGCATCCTCAGGCCTCAGTAACTGAAACTCATCCAATAAAACTGGACCAGACGGTGCTCTGAACGCCTCTACCAATGGAACTGCATTAATTGTGGTGTCTAATTCATGACGAATCTGAGCAACTTTATCTTCAAAGTGCTGTGCAAACTGGTCACAGCATGCAACCGAGGGTTCCACAGTCTCTGTCCCTGGCCCAGAATGAAACAGGCCGCAAACCACTCAGAAAAGCTCTGCTGTATGACACTGAGATGATGCAATGCTGGTGGAATAGAACTCCCTCTTTGCCACCCTCACCGCCACTGAGCAGGCTCGAGAATGAGCTCTAACCTGTGTTTGGTCAGACTCAGCACACGTTTTCCTCCACCTGTGTATACCAAGGACCTGGCTGGGCTCTGGTCAGAGAGAGAGGGCGCTTGGGCACGATCATGTCAACCGCCCGAGTCATCTCTGCATTCCACAGAGTGACCTGGGCTTCAATAGGAGCACCAGCCATACCAGCAGGAAAAGCCCCCAGAGCCCTCTGGAATCCATCAAAATCCATTAGCCTCCAGGGGCAGACCATTTTAATAGGTCCCCCACCCTTGCAGATAGGAAAGGCTGCCAAGAGTCTAAACCTCAACAGGAAGCACACACAGCTCTGTCTTCCAACCATGGGGAATGGCTGGGGTGTTCAGGAGGAACATCCAGAGAGTTCATACTTCTGCCTCCTGGCATCTGTTGCCTGAGGCAGTCACCTCACTGTGTCTAATGGTAGGGCTGGCCCTGTCACTCATTATTGCTGATGTTGTAAATGGTCACTTTGCTTATCTTTTACAAAGAATTGTCACAGGCTATACTTCTCACATCTGACCACATTTTCTTCATTCATCTATGACCCCCATTTGACCCTATTTTTTAATTCATACACTGAAACAAAAAAATTGCCCCAGAAGTATTTGCACTTGTTTAGGCATCTGGCAAGACTCCAGCACCAACCTGCATAAAAGACTACTTGGCAAATATTTCTCCAAAATAAAGAGTTATTGGTCTTCTACCTCTTCCATAAATTGCTACACTCTCCTAAGCTACAATTTTCATAGAGAATATTATAGTTTAGGAATATTAAATTATATTCCTGTATAAAGTTTGAATCAGTTTGATTCTAATAGAAGCATTTGTGCTAACAGGCTGTGACTTTTTACAGACCTAGAAGCCTGCTTCTCAAGGTCTCTGGGAAAATCAAGGTAGAACCATTTTGCCAGCCAAACTCAGGAAAAGCGAAATTTCCCACTCAAAATCAGAAAACATGTGCATTAGATAAGAAGGAAGAGAAAATAAGTACTTACTGTACTATTGTTCAGCTTATGACATGAAGGAGTAAAAATGGCATGAAATATTTTGGGAAGGCCACAGATCTGGAAAAAGAAGCAGATGGTTCCTGTTTGGGAGATGGTTCCTGTTTTGGTTCCTGTTTACACTCCTGTTTGGGGGATAGTTCCTGTTTGAGTTTAACAGGATGGTTCCTGTTTTGGGGAACTTACAGTAATGTGCCAACTAGAACATAAAAATATATTGCTCCAAATCATAGATTTGGTGCTGGGAATTTGAAATATTGCTGGGAATTTGAAAAAAATAATAATTCATTGTTAAAATGCTGAGCTAAGTTCCATAACATGTGAGCAATTAATCAAAAATCATTTAAATGTAAGAGGCAAAATATAGGAACTAGAGGACGTTCCATCTGTCCTCACCAGAACCAAATATCAGTTCTCACAGAATGTAGCATTTGTCCTCAGGATGACAATGGCACAGGTTCTCATTGACTTCTCTCCACTCCTTTTTGCTTCAGCTCAGAAATGTTACTGGGTGAGAAACTTTAATCTCTTACTTTAAACTTTAAACTTTACCATACAAAGCAATGCTCCTAGGCCTAAACTTTGAATATTTTTGAATTGTGTTTTGCTTGCAACTGTTTCGTAAGTTTAATTCTCTTACGTATATCATAAAACGTAGAAGCTGCTTAAGGTGTTGAAGTAAAGATAAAAAGACATGCATGATCTCGGAGTCCTCTGTCTAAAAACTCTGTGTTAACACCAGGAATGTTGTAAACTTATAGTGTCCTTGGTGGCACTTTGTCCTTGGTATATGGCATGAGGTACATTAGATGGGGTACATCTAGCTAAATACAGAAATCCCATATCATATAATCCTCAGACACAGACAAATCTGTCACAACACACACACACACACACACACAGAATATATGAACATAGGAAACTGCCACATACAAAGTCAAAACACTGGTCCATCAAGGCCAATATTGTCAATACTGACTGGCAGTGGCTCTCCAGAGTTTCAGGCAGGATTCTTTCCTAGGCTTACCTGGAGATGTTAGAGACTGAACCTGGGACCTCCTGGGTAGTATCCAATAGGGGCAGTGCATGTGCAGCCAGGCCCGCCAGGCCCCGCTCCTCATGCAGCTGCAAATATAGCACTTCCAGAGAAAAGTCCCTACATGCGCAAAAACGCTGGTTTCTGGAAGAACCAGGTCACGCCCCTTTCAGAAACCACAATTTTTGTGCACATCAGGGCTTACCCCTGGAAGTATTATATCACAGCTGTGCGTGGTACGGGCCATACACGAACCTGGGCTGGTGGAGCTGGGTGCGCATGGACCAGACCCTGGCAGGGCTGGCCCTGTGCACACTGCCCCTATTGGATACTGCCCTCTGCATGCAGAGCGTGTGTTCTACCATGGCCTCTGCCTACATAAATGAGGATAACACTTCAAACATGTTAGACTTTAAGCTGCCACGGGACTCTCTGTGCTTTTGTAACCAGGTAAATGAGTTTAAGACAGGGATGCCAACATTCCTTTTGCCAATACATGGATTTCCAAGTTCCTCGTCATATCACGTATTAATGCACGTATTAAGATTGAGCATAATTTCAAAGCTGGTAATAGACTACCACTGCCAGCTTGGAAACAGAAAACCAGGACACCCTAGAAAAATGCTTTCAAATGGGGGATACTTGGTGCTGCAGAAGCGGCACTAAGGTAACAGACCTCCTGGTGTAGCATTTACCTCTTCATTCTGCAACAGCAGCCCTCCTGCTGAATGCACTCAGCAGTCCCATTCATTAGCAGATTGTGTTGGGAACAAAGGAGAGCAGTGGAGGGTGTAGGCTCTGATGCCAGTGCCTTGGACCTTGGATAGCTCCTCTGGAGTTCTGACAGGTTCTGACTGAACCCCGGGGCAGATGCACTGCCCCACTGTCATTGGAGCCACCAGCCTCCAATGAAGGAGCATGATTTAAACCACTTTCTTTAGCCTGTGAGCCTGCTCCCTGAGATTTCAGAGCACTGAATGCCAGGGGTGGCGCAGGGGCAGCTCTTCACCTTCTTGAGGGCACTCTATCTTGCTGTAAGAAGCCCCTGTTTCTACACAATGGTGCCCCTACCAAAGTGGCATGAGGGCATGTGGACCGGTCTGAAAGTTCACTGGCCAGCCATATCTGCCCTGAGAGGCTATCCTGAGGGGGGGGGGCTCCGCATGGGGTTTGTTTGCACAGCTACCATGATTGGGAGAAATGGATACCTCTGCATAGCTGCCACAGTTCAAATACCACCCCCACATGGACTAGAGCTGAACCATAAACTTAGCATCAGCCTTGTGCACTGGTGATGGACTCCCAGGTATGAACTGGAGTTGAAAATATCAAGAAGAGCATAAATAGAAGGACCAGAGCTCCATCTCCCTCCTCATAGTGGAGAGTACAGATCTGGGTGTGAAAGATCCATCCTCTGTTCCTCCATTTGTATGCTGAACTCCTTAGCTGAACTCAGTGGGAGATCTCCTGGGACACCTGTCTTCTGTTAGCTCTGGCTACACAGAGGATGGGCAGCTGCTCCTGAGGACACGTGTCCTGGGAGATCACCTGTGACACAGGCAAGCAAGATTGTTAACAGGGACTGGCCTGAGAGCTCATATTACGCCAGTACTTTTCCAGTTGCACTGGCTGCCAGTCCATTTCCGGGCCCGATTCAAAGTGCTGGTGTTAACATTCAAAGCCCTTAACGGCTTGGGGCCAGGTTACCTGAAGGATCGCCTCCTCCCATATGTGCCTGCCCGGACCTTAAGATCATCCTCAGCGGCCCTTCTCCGTGAGCCCCTGCCAAAGGAAGTGAGGCAGGTGGCTACTAGGAGGAGGGCTTTTTCTGCTGTGGCACCCCGGCTCTGGAATGAGCTCCCTAGTGAGGTTCACCTGGCGCCTACATTGTATTCCTTTCGGCGCTAGGTGAAGACCTTTTTATTTTCCCAGGCATTTTAGCATTTTAGCTTTCTAAATTTTTATCTTTGCTGTTTTAAATCTGTATTTTAAACTCCTGCACTGCTGCTAGGTTTTATTGTGGTTCTATTGTTATATTGTGGTTTTAATGTTCTATATATTTTAAATTGTTTTATTGTGTGTTGTTTGGTTTTAATTTTTGTGAACCGCCCAGAGAGCTTCGGCTATTGGGCGGTATAGACATGAAATAAATAAATAATAAATAAATAAATAAATAAATAAATCTCCTGGGCCTTGTCTCTTGTCTTTACAATTCCTGGCTTTGAGAAAGGATCCCACCCAGCCAGGCATTTGGGTCTGGCTGGCTATCTGAAGAACTGCACCAGCCGCTCCCTCCTCCGGACATGACTCTCCAGAGGACAAATGCCAGTGGTGGTGAGTGGAGGGTCTTGGGGTCGGCGGGAAGGGGGCCTTCTGAGTCCATGGGCCCCCTGCAGCTGCCTGGTCTTGCCAACTCCTGATGCCAGGCCTGGTTGCCAATCCCAATTTAAGGTGCTGGCTTTAATCTTTAAAGCCTTAAATGGTTTGGGCCCAAGTTATTTGAAGGACCGCCTTCTCCCCTACCAGCTTGCCCACATTCTGAGGTCATCAGCACAGGCCCTTCTCACTTGCCCAATGCCATTAACAGGTTTTATTGCTGTTATCTGTTTTTATAGTATTTTATAGCACATGTATTTGTAAATATTTGTACCGACATACTTTTGTATTGTTTTTTATCTTGTATGCTGCCGTGAGAGGGTTTTACCCTTAAAGGCAGCCTAAAAATAATTTTAAATACATAGATAAATATGTTAATGATGTAAATAACAGTTGAAGAACTAGGCTTTTAACTATGGCATAGCTAATCTTTTAGCAATACCCATGCAATCCTCAAATCACTCTCGTCATCACACTGGCACTTTAAAAAATGTAATTCCAGTTTTACTACACTGCGGCTAATACTGCAATCCCATTAGGGTGGCCATGTGACCTCTCTCACAGAGGACAGTCCTCTATTCGAAGGTGTCCTCTATTTGAAGGGCTGTCCAGTCCAAGTCTGGTTTTAAAATAAACAACCATAGCAACTGTTGCCCATCCACAATTACCAGAACCTGAACAGCAGACTGAACAGGCAAATACACAGGTCATCTGGTCATAGTCTTGCACACTATGGTGAGATGTACTGTATTTCTTTGTAAATTATAATTATTATTTCCAAAGTTGCATTTATACATTAGTATATGCAAATTGCATGCAAATTGCTGTCCTCTTTCACACTCTTTTCAGGCAATTCATATCCTTTTTTTTTGTGACCACTCTACGTCTTATGCACACTTCCTTGGGACTAAATCACACTGAACTCATGTGCCTCCATTTCAAGATCATGTGGTTAAGAACAGGCCATAAGCCAAGGACTTTACTGCAAGTGGATTAGCTTAACTGGACTATGGACTGCAGCCAAAGAGTAAAAACCAACCCATCACACAACATTTTCTTCTTTCAAAGTGAACTGGAACTACTTTATTTCAACATACTATGATAACAACGCAGTGCCTTTAAAAGCAAATCACTATTCATAATCTTAAAGCAGTGCACCACCTCTAAGCATCTTCGACTGATTAGCTGATAGGATTCTTCAGGATACTTCTTCTCTACTAAGAGTTTGTTATAACAGGAATTTTGAATGCATAGAAAGTGCATATCAAATGGCAATTACTAGGGTTCCTCTGCAATAGAATTCCTAAAGACAACACACTCATACACCCTAAGACATTTGCAAACACCCTTACCATTTTCTGCCCCAAACAAGATATTTTAACCTGAGTATACTAAGTGACGTTAAAGCTAAAGGCACACAATACCATATGGTCTTTCCTGAGTATAGTTTCATACTGTGTTATTTAACACAAATAAGGGTGCTTCCGAATGTTGCTTTCTCCAGGAAGCAGAGTGGATTGCAACACCAGAATGGAAAAAGGAGAAGCAGTATGTCCAGGAAGTAGCATGAGTGGGGCAGGATGGGTGGTTTTGGCACTACAGTGCCCCTGTTAAACACCACTCACTGCTAACCCATGGTGATTGCTTCTAGTAGTTCACACTAGCAACAATCAGCACAAGTGTATACAGCCTCTGCTCTTAGGAACATAGGGAACTGCCTTGGGTCGTACCATTGGTCCATGTAGCCCAGTATTGCCAACACTGAATGGCAGCAGCACTCCAGGGTTTCAGGCAGTTTTTTCTGTCCTACCTGGAGATGCCAGGGATTGAACTTGGGACCTTCTATATGCAAGCCATGTCCCTAGGGATGTCAGAGAATTTCTCCACGAATCTCGGCTGGCATTCGGCCCCCCGAAATTGGTGGAGAAATGGTCTGTCCCCCCGCCCCCTCCGGGACGGGACTTACCTTGTGCAAATGTCCCTGGCGGCGGCAGCTCCGGCGGCGGTTCAGCGGCGGTTCGGTTCCGACCGGCTGCCGCCACCGCCATTTCCAAGTTTAAAAAAAACAAAACAAAAACGCGATAGGCTATGTAAAGATTTACGTAGCCTATCACGGCTAGATTTTTAAAAAACACGGTGATAGGCTACGTAAACATTTACACGTGTTTAAATGTTAAATTAAATGTTAAATAAATGTTTAAACACGTGTCTATCACGGCTGAGTGAAAAACAAACGCAAAGAGCGTTCCCCTTATTTTCGCCGTAGTCTACGTAAATGTTTACATAGACTACACGTGCCAAAATAAGGAACGCAAATGGCAGCGCCCATGGGCACTGCCATTTGCATACGCGCGGGTTTTTTGTTTTTTTTCACTCAGCCTTGATAGGCTATGTAAACATTTACGTAGCCTACCATGGCTGACTGCAGGGACGCAAACGGCAGCGGCTATGGCCGCCGCCATTTGCATCCCAGTAGGACAGGAGGATTCGTGGCCGGAGGGACGGGGCGCCTCCCCCCCGCCCAGAATTTCGGCGGGGAGGGACGGGGTGCCTCCCCCCGGCCAGAATTTCGGCGGGGAGGGACGGGGCACCTCCCCCCCGCCTAGAATTTTGTGGGGAGGGACGGGGCGCCTCCCCCCCACCGCAAATCTAGCTTCGGGATCAGGTAAGGGACTTTCATACATCCCTAATGTGCTCTGCCACTGAGGTATAGTCCCTCCAGATGCCCTTCAGATAGTCAGTGGAGGCTGGGGGCTCTGATTTCAGTGGGGCTGTGAATCCATTCTTGGTTTCAACCAGAACCATCCAGAACTCTAAAGGAGCTATCCCGTGTGCTGAGCCCTACCCCCCAAATGGGTTCAGCACCTTGGATAGCTCCATTAGAGTTCTGACTGAAACCCAGAATGGATTCTCAGCCCCACTGAAATTAGAGCAACCAGCGTCCACTGGATACTGTTGACATATATCGTACTTTACAAAAGTCAGTTCTCTGCTTAAGGAGCCGCCAGAGGATAGTCCTTTGAAGGCGACTTCTGTTTGAAGGGCTGTCCAACCCAGGTCCGGTTTAAAGAGAAAGAGCCATAGAAAGAGGGAGCAGCAGCAGCCTTGAAGTTTCCCATCCACAGTTAGCACCTGGAAAACAGGCTGAGCAGGCGGAACACGCAATCTGGTCACTGTCTTCCCCACTATGATGAGATGTATTGTATTTCTTCTTAAATTATAGTAATTATTTCTCAATTTGCATCTCTACATAGAACTTAGCCTATGTATTTTTATGCAAATCTGTACCGTTTTTCCTCTTTGGGTGATGCGTTTTCTCTTTTTTGGCAATGTGTATGTGGCCACCCTACCTTCAAAAATGTTGAGCTTTCAAATGTACTCTCAGTTATGATCTGTATATGTTCAGCAAAATACTTCTGTTGCCAGATCTCTGGTACGTGACTCTCACATCTATATACTCTGTTTCTGCATTTAATGGTGATTCTGTTCACTGCCAAGATTAGATTTATTAAATGCATTTGTATCTCACCCTTCCTCCAATGAGCACAGGGCATTGTACATTTCATTCTGACAACAACCTTGCGAGGTAGGTTAGTCTGAAACAAAATGATATCCCCAAGGCTTGGGTAAGTTTCATGGCGGAGGGGTGGGTGGGAATTGAATCCTGGTCCAAGTCTACTCTACAGTGAATGGATTCAGAGCAGAAGGTGTCTAAAATATACAGCAGCCTTCTGTGTAATTTTTATATAAATAAATTAACTCTGCTGCAGATACGTAACAAGTCCAGTGTAGTAACTTCAATTACTCAGCAACTGAGGAATATCATTATTTGCTGAGTCCTGTTGCTAAATAATTCTACACTGGCTTCTTGTATCCTTTTTGCAGTTTGAGCACAACTGATAATAAATAATAATGATAAGAAACATAGTCAAATAGTTGCATACACACACTTTGTAAATTTGCAACACACAAACTAGACAAGGAATTATCCTTTATATTTAAAACAGATATGTACAATGTAGAAATTGCTTGGTTTGAAAATCAGTTTTCTGCAACAGTGGGATTGTATTTGGTCCTTCAACATGTGTGGAAATTTCCCAGTTTACTCAAGAGCAATGAAAGAGCAAACCCATCATCTATTAATGGCCTAGATTGATTTTCACTTGGAATGTCACCCCCAGCCTGTTCAATAGTAAAATGTTCTCTTTCTACTTCAAGCATAGGATAAACAATGCACTAATGGACATTTCATAAATTAATGTCTAGATGCACAGATTGTGTAAGCCTAAATGACACGGTAAACAAACCATTACAGCTCAGAAATGGAAGGAAGAGATGGTAAACTATGAGAAAATAGTTATGCTAAACTAGATCTCATCTTCTGACTCCTGGTCTCGCTCGGATGTTTTCAGTAATCCAAGTTCCATTGCTGGGGCTTGTTTTAATCTTGACCGAACTACCCTGGAGAGAGGAAAAATGAAGTAGAATAATTCATGGTACATCTTCACATTTTCTAAGCTAAGTAGGGAACAACTGTGTGTGTGGGGGGGGGAGGGGTATTCTTATATGGGATGTCACATTAACAACATAAATATATTAAGTCCAGTTCCCAACATTCTACCCTCTTCTCTCAACACTCCATTCTATCATACAGGGGTGAACAACCATTGCCTGGGGCTAAATCTAGCCCTCTGGCGGGACCCAGAAGGCCACATTCCCTTCCCTTTCCTTCCCTTGTCCCTACCCCCTTTCTCCCAACCAGCAATCATTTGGCAGTTTCTCAGCTTCTGTGCAGGTCCCCCGTCCCATTCTAAAAGGTTGAAATGCCTCTCCTAAGGCTTAGTTAGTGGCAGGAAGAGCTTTAAGCTGAAATACCCTGTTATGTCTGGACTTTTGGAGGGGGGTTGGCCTCATCCCTTTTGCCCTTCCTGCCATTGGAATGCAGCCCCCAAGAGCTTCTCTAAAATGGAATTTGGCCCTCAGGCTGAAAAGTTCTGCACCCCTGCTCTAGCTGACCAAGAAAACAGAATTCACACTGAGGCTACACAGCTAGGGACTAGCCTTGATTCTCAATGGCTGGTGTCACTGGGGCAGAGAGCAAGTTTAGTCCTCACCCCAAAATTATCAATTTTCTATCTCCTGTATGGCCTTTTAGGCCCCTTCCAACCCTACTATTCTGTGATTCCTATATAAGTGAATAGCTACTGTTCATTCCTGTGGCAGAAAGCAACATTTTGCACTGTCCGCAAAAGAGCTTCAGCACCTTGGACAGCTCCTTTACAGTTCTGGCTGGTTCTCACTGAAACCCGGAATGGATTCACAGCCCCACCAAAATTGGAGCCAACAGTCTCCACAGGTGAGGGCAAAACCTTCCTTTAACCCCAACACTGGGAAGACCAGCCTGTATGGACAAGAATCCCACAGTATGAGTGCAACGCATGGGGGAGGATGTGCACTTAATCCCCTCTATGGATCATTGCAATACACAAGCGCTCTCTCCGGACACACTCTGCCTGTCAGAATGAAGGGCATTTTGCTAGTTATATCTGATAAGGGACATCTAAACAGGAAAAATAGCTCACTATGTGACTGCTAGAGTACATGTGAATGCTATGGAAGGAGAGGCACCTTTGAATGTCTTCCCCTGCTGTTACTCCAGGACTGAGGACAGTTAAACAAGGTCATCTTTGTTTGAGAAAATGTACAAAGCACATGATCCTATTGTACAAGAGGGCCTATGCCTGCAATTTATATTGCCACATAGTGACCCATTTGCTTTAACAAGCCAGTGTGGTGCAGTGGTTAGACTGTTGGACTGGGACTTGGGAGATCCAGGTTCTAGTCCCCACTTGACCATGAAGCTGACTGCGTGACTTTGGGCCAGTCACTGACTTTCAGCCTAATCTACCTCACAGGGTTGTTGTGAGGACCATGTAAGCCGCCTTGGGTCCCTTGCAAGAGGAAGAAAGGTGGAATATAAGTGTAATAATAAACGCAATGAATAAATATTTGGCAATAAAAAAGGCTGGCACAGGACTCCCGATATAGATCAGGACCACAGGGGAGAGGAAATGGTTAAACCCTCCTACCCTCCTATGCTAGGGTCCCAGTACAGATCCCCCTGCCAGCCAGATTTAGACCAGAGTAAAACAGACAAACTTTAAAGCAGCTTTCCCCAACCTGGTGCTCTCCAAATGAGTTGGATTACAACTCCCAGCATGCCTAATGTACTGTCTACTTTACAATTCAGTAGCTTTTTTGCTCTTGATGTCTGTACCCTACTCCCAGAGTTATATTGCCTGGTTGTGATTATTCAGTTATGAGACATAAGCACGCTTGACATTGCCGGGGCACTGTCTTCTTTATTAGAAGTTGATTATATGCAGTGGAGGCTGGTGGATCTGACATCAGTAGGGCTGTGAATCTGCTCTAGGTTTCTGTCAAAACTCTAAAGAAGCTGTCCAAAGTGCTGAACCCAATCCCCAAAATAGATTCAGCATCTTCGATAGCTCCTTTACAGTTCTGGCTGAAACCCAGAGTGGATTCTCAGCCACCAGCCTCCCCTGATTATATATTCTTCTAGGGCTGGGCTCTAACAATTCAAGAAGGTCCCAGAACTCAACACTGGTGCATCCTCCTGCATAATAAGCTCTGAGAACAGGTGGGCTACAAGAAAGGGCCTCAGGGAGAGTACAGGAAGTCACCACCTGTCCCAGAAGGAAGCTGGGCATTGCTCACCTGTACATACATTTGTATACATTTTATGTGTACTTTGCTTATTTCCTAGCAAGGCTATGAGGAAAAGTCCAGTTCCTGCTGGGTTGCTTCAAAACCTTCAGGCTGAACGGAGCTGCATATGCAGGCCACTGCAATTTTGCATCCCTCCATAAGTGAAGGATTTGTTTTCGAAGGCCTGAAGGTTTTATTGTGCTGAATAACATTTCAAAGCCTTAGCATTTTGTAGCAAGTTAAATGGAGATCTTCGGAATTTCTCTTCTTAAGTAGGATCCACTTACCAGCTGACTATAGTATAATTCACTGCCATTATAAGAAGTGCAAATGTGTAATGCCAGCAATAGCACATTGTGAGGAACATTATATTATTGTGATCCATTTGGTTCCATTCTGGACTCCCACTTGGAGGATAAAGCACAAATCCAATCTGTGAAATCAAAGAGGCACAAGGCATTAGATTTAGAAATGTTTGTTTTGTCTTTGTAGCTTGCAATGCCGTATTTTATGCGTTTATCTCATGCCATGTGGTGGCCATTAGGGCTTGAGGAAAGAGTACTGGAACGTTGATCTAGATATCAGCTCTGTGATGCAGCCACTGTGTAGCCTTGGAAAGGTCAGAAAAATTTCACCTCAGTTCCTAATCTGTAGATGGGGCATACTACTTCCCTCCCTCTCAGAGTTAAAGTGAGGGTAAACAAAATAAAAATGACAATGCATCACCATAAGAAGAGCCATGCTGGATCAGACCAAAGGCTTATCTAGTTCAGCATCCTGTTTCTCCTCACTGGCCAACCAGATGCCTCTGGAAAGAATATGATGCCAATAATGATGACTAATAGCTATTGATAACCTTATCCTTCATGAGGATACTGAAAACACATAGAATGATTAAATGTGTCCAAAGAGGTGTTTCAGTGCATCTGGTATCTATGGTAACATGCTTCAGACCACACTTTTTCTGCATCAGCCTACATCAGGCTGTGGGCGCATCTGGCAATTTAAGAAACTGTCCTGGGCACCATCACAAAATGGCTGCCATAGGAGGAGTGGTAAAGGACAAGTAACCTCTCCTAAAGTCTGAGTACAAGACAGAGGTGGAGTCTGAGCCCCAATACACTTAAACATCTCCTTTGAACCCATAGCTTTCAGAACCAACACAAACCTATTTCACAGGAATCTTAGGTGCTGTAAAAAAATGTGTTACTTCTAAAAAATGAGTGGGGAAAGGTAGGCACTTTTGCGGGCACCAAGAAAGGGGCCCAGGGGCGCACTGGTGCCCATGGGCGCCATGCTGCCTACCCCTGGTCTACATCGTTCACACCAGTGGTATGTAATGCCAAATGGTTCTCTTTTCCTGAGATGTGTCCCATGTTCCTGGCCATATGCACCAGACTGGGAATGCAGGTCATTGTGGTCTAGCTGCCCCCTTGTTTGCTGAATATTCATTTCCCCTGCACCTCCAATCCAGCCATTATCCATCTTCATGGGAGCTCCAATGCCTAAACTTAGGTCTGGACCGCAGGCTGCTTTACAACAATACTCTACTAAAAACACATGTTCTGTGGGCATGCGATACAGCTGCCTTGCTGAAGCTAAGCAAGTCTGGGCATGGTTAATGCTTGGATGGAAACCCCATGTACATTAGCTTGAGTTCCATGATGGGGAAAAGGTGGGGCATAAATGTAATAAATAAATACCAAATTAAGATCAGATTTAAAATCCACATGGAAAGTTAGAGATGGATTGCTGTTATCATTTATTTAAAATATTTACATTGCACCTTTCTATTTATTTTGATATCTGAGGTAGCTAGTACTTACAATAAAAGGGAAATAGGAAATCAGTTAAAAATAAAATGGCCTTGCTTTCCCCCCAAGAATGCATCAGGTTAAAGCACTTCAAGGACATGGCCAACCAAAACTCCACAGTATCCACAAAAGCCCTCCTCAAAAGCTGTGATATGCGGAAAAACAAGGAGAGCTTGCACCAGGTAGATCTATATATTAAAAGATATACAACAATCCTTAATAAGCAAGACACATATTTTTATTTAACAACAAGTTAAAATAATTATACAGAACTAAAGAAAGGAATTTCATATTTAAGTTTGTTTAGGAATTTTCAACCAGCTGCAAAAGAAGAAAAATGGCTCAACCTTAAATCTACAAAGGAACCTCTGGACAATGGAATGCAACAATAGATTTGTCCATGACATTGTACATATTTTAAAAGCTTATTTCTGAACAGCATTGCAAACAGGAGAGTTGCTTTCTCTTCCAAAAGATGTGAACTATTTAGTTTTTCAAAGAAATTCCACACCTTTTTACTTAATATGTTTTTCCTTGCCAGAATATATTCCGAATACTTCACTTCAAAATTTATGTTATACTTCAACAGCCTTGTTCATCATATCAGAGCAACTGACACCAACGGACACAATACTAATTGAAGCAGGCAGGATATTTTCATTGGGATTGCAGCTGGCGAGTGAAGAGTAAAACCGTGTGGCAATCTTGATGAAAATGGGGTGGGAGGGCTAGTACTAAATAGAAAGAACCCCCTAATGTGGTTGTTAGTTAAGGGTAATGTCTAGTTTTACCCTCAGTTGAGCTAGGGCTGTGGTCCGTCAGTGTTTGCATTTATTGCTATTTGTGTGCTCTGCTTTTAAAGACTGTGGGCAGAGTTCAGCTCTTTGTGGTTTTAGTATTTGTATTTAGGTCTGGGGTTTAGGTATGTACTGTGATCCACCCAATTTGACAGACCTGTAGGAAAAGAAACACACTGTTATAGACGCTGTTAGGCATGCTACCCATTTAAAAGCCCAGTTTGTTTCTACTGAACCCTTTCATGACAGCAGTGGTTCTCTTTCACAAGCAAACGTGGCCCATAATAAAACTTTAAAAGAAATATAAATCATATATATTAAGAGCAACCTCTGTTCTCCAAGTGTCAATCTTTAAAATGGCACCCTCCGTGCACAAGAAGAAGGAGGTATCAGCAGGCTAAGGGAAACCTGGAGATATGCAGAAGCACAAAATATCTGTAGGAAAAAAATCCTTAAGAGGAGGGAGCTCCCCAAAACAGCCTAATGGAAACTGATCATGCTCAGTGGGCATAGAATGCTGTGAGTTTGTTGGAGTGGTGAAGGAATGGAATGGAACTACTGGATTTCGAACAGGGAGCACACCACGCTAGATAATTTTGTTTCAGGCTCCACTTTAGAGTGGCTGCTTATGCATCACCCAAAAGAAGAAATGCATTACCCAAAATAGAGGACAAAGGGGGATACAGATTTGCATAAAATTTGCATGTGCTAGTACACATGTATAAATGCAAATTTAGACACAATTATTGTATTTTAGATAGAAGTACAATTTCATAGTGAGAAAGACTGTTGATGGGCAACTTCAAGGCCCCTGTTGGCTTCTCCCCTTCTTATGGTTCTTTATCTTTAAACTGGACTTGAACAGGACAGACCTGCAAAATAGAGGCTGCCTTCAAACAGAGGACTGTATTTATTTATTTATTTATTAAATTTATTAATCGCCCATCTGGCTGGTCACCCAGCCACTCTGGGCGATGTACAACATACAATAAAACAGTTTAAAACAATAAAATTCTACAATAAAAACATTTCATAAAATACCCTAACCCACCCCAAATGCCTGCCTGAACAACCACGTTTTTAATGCACGACGGAAGCTCATTAAAGAGGGGGCATGACGGAGTTCCCTAGGGAGGGAGTTCCACAGAGTGGGGGCCACCACAGAAAAGGCTGTGCTCTGTAAAAGAGGACACATGGCCACCCTACTTGTATATGCAAATACTGATTAACACAGCAGGAAAATATCAAGGGCAGTATATGGAGGTATAAGCGTTCAGGACTGGATGGCAGAATGATACTTATTTATTCATTTAAAGAATGTTTAGGCTACCTTATAGGGCAATATCCTCTCCAGGTGGCTTATAAACATATAACAGCTAAAAAAAATCATATAATTGAAATTTGCTCTAAAACACAAATTACAAACAACGAAATGCCAAAAAGTCAGCGAGTAGAAGGACAGATTAATCAACCCTTAAAATATTATTAAAGGGTAGCTCATATTCTCTCTCTCTCCCTCTCCCTCTCTCTCTCTGACGCGCGCACACACACACACACACACACACACAGAGAGAGAGAGAGAGAGAGCTTTGTCTCTATAGACCCTAAAGCAAGAGAAGGCAGTGGCAAAAATGGCATGCATACAGTTAAGCACAGAAGCTTTATAAAACAGCAGCCTGCAGAGTTCTCATTTTCCCAGCATCTCCTGCTCTCTCCACCTTGAGCTTAGAAGCAGCGCGGGCTTCAGTAATGGGACAAGACATATCTCATCTCAGAAATGTAAAATTCTGCCAGCAAGTGCATTGTTGTGCTACCTTTATTTAACAAGAGAAGTAGGTGGGTTGATTACAGGTAGATAGTAACCCTGTTCAGGCATTTATATAGACCTGTTCAGGCGTTATGCCTAAACAGTATAAAAATGCCTGAAAGTGACACAGGGCTGTGTATGTTGACCCTTCCCCCAACATCTGTACACATGCCTGCCCAGCATCCTCAGTCCCTGGCCTTGCCTGGCTGAGAAGGGGGGTTCTACTCATGTAGGCCTGAATGAGAGTAGATCCTCCCTTCACTTGCCACTTACACATATTTATATAGTATTTTCAGGAAGGGCCAGTATAGCTGCTTATTCTGCAGTGCAGTGTTTGAAAGGCTGATGAACTAGCCCCTTCAAATTTATCAGTTTTAGGGCTGATCTAATGTCCTATCATTTTTCAACTTGATCTTCCATGCTGCTCTAAGAGTGGTATTTTCCATCCTGTCGTTTGCTCTCTCCAACTATCTGAGAGAGGCTTGGGGCGGGGTAGGGGGGCTCTGGTAGGACTGACATTGCCTTGATCAGCCTGGCCCCTCCTTCACCACCATCTATTTCTGCTGCACACAGGAGTGGGGAGGCAGGCTTCCTGGCAGAGTATGAGGGAAGAGGAAGAAGATGATGGTGGCCAGATGGCTACCATGGTAATTGAACACAATATCCCAGAGCGACCCTACAGTTGCAACAGGGCTCCCCAACCTTTTTGGGCCAGTGGGCACATTTGACATTTTGGAGAATGTTTTGTAGGTGCATGTCGGGGTGGGGGTTGCCCATTCACAAGTGACTGCTATAGTGTGCAGAGCCCATCAAAATACATCAATTTTCTAGAAAGCAAATCGGTGAGGCCAAAAGAAAAGTAATTTACAAGAACCTTAATACAAGGGAGATGTGGGTTCTGAGGTCCAAAATACAAAACCACTCTTTTGAACCCACAGTGTTTGTGTTCCAGCACCCATTTCACAGAAGACGAACTGATGAAACCCAGAGACAAGAAACTGAGTATGAAGCAGAGGTGGGGGCTGACCCCCAAATGCCAAGCCACGTATTCTCCCAACAAAATGCCTATTTCACTGCAGGCAAAGTGTTCAGAGAAACACAAACACATTCCCAGGCAAGACACACACACACAACACAGCTCCCCGCCGAAATCCAAAGAACAGAACACACACACATACCCAAAAACAAAACACACATACACCACCCAAGCAAAACACACACACACCTTAACAGAACACATACCACAAAGCAAACGAACAATGCAGCTAACACACACACACACACACACACACACACAGGAAATGCAAAGCACCCCCATTGCTCCATGACAACCTTTCTAGCCTTCCAGGGGGGATGTTCCCTAGCACCCCCAACTTACTTTTTTCTAGGAAGCTGAGCACAATTCAAAACAAAGAACTAGACTTCAGCCACCCACCATTTTTATTTCTTAGGAATGCCTCTGAAGCCCATGTGAAGCCCAGAGGCATTCTGGGTAATAAAGATGGTGCTGGAGGTTGGTGCTTGCCTTTGCAGCTCGGCAGCCTTTCAGTTAAAAAATAATAATTTAAAAAGTTCTTCCCCCCAAATTAATATAATTTAAAAAATCAGGAGGGGCAGGGAGGCCAGTGTCCACGGGCACCAAATTGGGGAGGGAGGAGTTACAATTACATTACATTGTAATTACAGTGGCAGCTGTCCAGCAATCAGAGGAGTGCCAGGAGAGAGGGCACAGGGCAGTGTATCTGCAGCGGTGGGCCCTTGACA
Organism: Heloderma suspectum; assembly: GCF_057233095.1. Lineage (NCBI taxonomy): Eukaryota > Metazoa > Chordata > Lepidosauria > Squamata > Helodermatidae > Heloderma > Heloderma suspectum. The sequence goes on along the minus strand of NC_139460.1, from coordinate 50,922,458 downwards.
GCTGTCCAAGGATGCTGCCTGCTGACGCTGGGCCTGATCTCAACTTTTTCCTGGGAAAGAACTGATCATGAAGGCAGGAAACAGCGCCTCACTCACCTGCCAGAACCAACTCCCTTGCAGTATACAGAGACTCGTCCGGAACATCTCAAGGACAATGATGCCACGGAAGAAGACTTCCAAGAATATGCAGACGGCTGCTCCAAAGATGGCCACTAAAAGTAACTGATGCACATGGAGATCTAACATAGCACGCCCATGGATATGGTAATAAAATAGAAAACCTGGTGACAGGGAATGAGAGGGTCAACTACTACTTCTTCTGTATTTATTTACTGCACGAAATTCCTATTACAAACCATAACATGTGGGGTTTATATCAAGTGACCTATGTGTCTGCATCATTTCAGTGAAACCGAGAAGCATTGAGGTATACAGGGGGATCCATCATCCCACTTACCTCTATGTCAAGGGTGCACAACCTCTTCAGCCTTAGGGCTGCATCGGGTTTCTGTTGGGGTGCACATACACAAACATGCACTTCCATATTCACACACACATTCAGGAGTCGCTGCTTTGTGGAGGGAAAAGGTCGCAGCCTCCTTCCCACACAGCCACCCTGACCCGATTGCTGCTTTGCTGCCACCATTCGTGGCCGTAAAGCAGCAATCTGGGCTGTTTCAGGGGTGTTGTGGGGGGAGGGAGGCAAGTTTCCCTCTACTTATTTGTTTTATGTATTTAGTATTTTCTGGGCAAGAACCTTCCCAAGGCAGCTTACAAAAAGCTTTAAAAACAGAATCACAAAAGAAACATAAAAGAGCCAGGTGGTATAGTGGTTAGAGTGTTGGACTGGGACTTGGGAGATCTGGGTTCTCATCCCCACTTGGCTATGAAGCTCGCTAGGTGATTCTCAGCCTAACCTACCTCACAGGGTTGTTGTAAGGACAAAACTGAGGAGGAAGAGAACCATGTAAGCCACCTTGGGTTCATTGCGAGAAGAAAAAAGGTAGGGTATAAATGTAATAATACCAGTACTAACAACAACAACAACCACAATAATATAAATAAAACTCCCACCACAACTCAGATAAAAAGAGCAGCACTTAAAACAACAGCACACAAGCCCCTCCATAACATACAGACTAGAACAAAACAGCTTTCAAGGTCTACATAAAGGCCTGTTACAAAGGCCTGTTTGTTATGACAGTTGGGGCCATGAGTACCTCTTCACAGTATCAACTGCAACCCTAACGTATCCCTAACTAAGGGTGCTGCCACACAGACAGCTCCTAGTACTGTCAATCAAAAGACATTGTGCAGCTATTCTGCCTTTTCTCCCTTAATGGACTTTTTGTGGAAAGAAAGAAAAAATGGAAAGACATGATGGGAAAACACAGGACGGTTGCAAGTGGAAGACAATGTCATCTGGAACCTGCACCCCTCCAATTCTGTAAATGAGGCAGGGTCAAGCACCCGATAGGTTAAATTTTATGTTACTTGAGGATAATCTTTTTTCTTTCTTTTTACTCTAGACTAACTGCACATGGCCACAATTTTGATTGGGACCACTGTGCACTGGGAGGGGAGGATTAATACTTTCTCCCCCCCACCACCACTTTTTCCTGAAACCCCCCCACCCCCATCCCTGATGTGAGGCTTAAAAAAAGAAGTCTCCATTGGTCTCAGTGGAGGCTTTTCTTCTTTTCTTTTTTTAAACCTACCCCCCCCCAGGGGGGGATTTCTGGAAGAAATGGTTGGGGGAAGTTTTGATCCTCCCCTCCCCGTGCACAGCGGTACCAATCCAAATCAGGGCTACGTGCATTTAGAGTAAAATTATCCTCAACTATACACTCAGCAGAACATAACGTGTAGTCTGACTCTAAGTTGCAATCCAGCCAAAAAGGCATACTTATGAATAACTGAGTTCAGATTTGGGGCCACAATATATACACATGTGACATGTGGATCAGACAGAGTCTGGCTGGCCACATATCAGAGATGCTTTAGCAGTGGACTGTCTGCATCGGCAGGGGGTCAGGCTGGATGACCTTTGAGGACCCTTCAGACTATATGATTCTCTGATTTTTGCTTATGCTATTCAAACATAAAAAGTTATCAAACCTATTTCTTTCTCCAAATCTTTAACTCCTCTATTTTGCCTTCCTCCCTAATAAGGACGCAGTGTATATTATTTAACTGCATTAATAATCAGCCTTGATATATAATCCATTCCCCCCCTTTGTTATGACTTTTCTCATGTGTTTATATAACACAGTTATGCTAATGGATCTTTATCTACTCATTTTTGGTTTGATCCAGGAAAAGATTTTCTGCATAAATAGTGCAGTGGAGTGTGCTCACCTTCCACAGAAACTGCAAGAGAAAGCATCATTCTGTCCAAAGCTACTGGTAATACATTAGTGCTATGCGCCACAATGTCTACCAGCCCTGAGATACCATAGAAGAGATACATGGTCGCATGCTGCCAGTTCATGAGGTGATCCCATTGTTTCTTTTCATAATTGTACAACTTCAGATGAGGTCCGTCGGGAACAAACTGCTCAGCTATCATTCCTGTGAGGTGAAATAATGAGGGGAGGGGAAATGTGTCAGTGACCTTCTTAGTCCGTCCCTTGCATAAAAATCAATAAAGGGTGTAATCCTATGCATGTTTAGACAGAAAAAAAAATCTTACAACTCCCAGCATTCCCCAGCCAGCACTGGAAGTTGTAGGACTTTTTTTCTGTCTAAACTTGCATAGGATTGCATCCCAAGACTTTGGCATCACTGTGGTAATGATGCGTTTTTCTTGCCATTACTCTACCAGTAAAATCCAAATCAGTACTTATGAGCGTGCCCTATTAATCCAATTAGTGATACTATCCATGTGTATCAAACTCCACCTCATACGTTTTTTCTTTAGCATTGTTAAACAAAATAGAACCGCAGTCTCGAATCCAAGAAGGAGATTCTGCGACTTCTCAAATTCAGTACAATGCCTATAGCAGGGGTCCCCAGACTCTTTGGACCCATGGGCACATTTGGGAATTTGAGAAACTGCTGTGGGCACCACCACAAAATGGCTCCCATGGAGGATGTGGCTAGTACATACTGGCTGCTGGGAGGGAGGGAAGGGAGTGGAGAGGTTTGTGTGCGCCATTGGAGGTTCCTATGGGCACCATGGCGCCCATGGGCACCACATTGGGGACCTGTGGCTTACACGGTTGGCTGAACCACAATATTAGGTCACATCTCATATTTACATTCTTCAAATGCCTTCAGTATACTGGCTATTAAAAAGGTGAGCCAGATTCTGTTAAGACCATTTTGAAATGAGTGTGTGTATTTAATATATTTCTTTCAGACCAGATGCTAAAGGTTGGCCTAGGCTAACACTAAGGACTGATTGGGGTGGATGAGAGAATGAATTGTCCTTCAATGGTGGTTCATCTATGGACAAATATCAAAAAACAACAACAACCCATCAGGTAGTTGTTACCTTCTCAGCTAGGCATATCTCTCAAACTGCCAGAAACTGAAGCTTAAGGTCAAACTACACATTAGGTTAATTGCACAGCATATGGCTGACCTCTCTCTCTGTTTTTTACTCTGGTGTAAGTGCACATGGCCCTGATTCAGACCAGGACCACAGTGCACTGGCAGGGGATTAAATCTCCTCCTTCCACTATTTGTTTCCCAAATTCCCCCTTCCCCATGTGCAGGGGTTAAGAAAAGAAAAGAAAAGCCTTCATTGTTGCCAGTGGAGGCCTCACGCACAGGGGCCAGAGAAGGGCCAGCTACATGTTACATAATGAATGCAACATGTAGTGTGACCCATATATGAGTTTTCTAAGCCCCACGTTCTCCATGTTTAGCTGTTGTTGTTCAGTCGTTCAGTCGTGTCCGACTCTTCGTGACCCCATGGACCATAGCACGCCAGGCCTTCCTGTCCTGCGCTGTCTCCCGGAGCGTGCTCAAGTCCATATTCATTGCCCATGTGTAGCTACTCAGGACCTAAGAGTGGGCCCACAACCAAAGCAGTGTCTCCCTCGTCTTGATGTACACCCAAAAGAGGGGCCATAGCTTAGTCGTAGAGCACATGTAGAAGGTCCCAGGTTCAATCCTTGGCATCGCCAGGTAGGGCTGGAAAAACTCCTGCCTAAAACCTTGGAGAGCTGCTGCCAATCAGTGTCGACAGTACTGGACTAGATGGACCAACGGTCTGATCTCAGTATAAGGCAGCTTCCTGTGTTCCTAAGTGTTTGCCTTTATATGTGCAGGTGACAGCACTGTTGACATGGGGGGGGGGTGTCACCCTACCTGACTCTGAAACTCTAGCAAAATATGGATATTTCCTTCAAACTTTTCTACCTTCTGTTAGTAAGTGTATAGAAATTTTGAAATTATGGGTTTTCTTTCATCAAGGTTGCAATAACATGTATCATGTTTGCCATTATTCTTTGCCACTGAATCCTAACTTCTTGAACAGCAAAGTTTCAAGCTGACTTGATACACAAATGGACGTGAAGGTCAGTGGCAGGCAGAATCCATGCTACAATTTGAAGCAACTTCTGCATGTCGCTATGATTTGCTTTCTCATTAATACACACTATTTCAAAAATCATCATAGTTGATGCCCCCTATAACAGACACCCCCAATCCTAAACAGAATTATCTAGACATACAGCTAAAGGAAAACAACTTACCAATGAGAGCAAAGGCCGTTTTGATGATGCCCTCAATAAATTCTAAGCGCTGAAATCCTGTCTTGGAACCCAGGGAAGATGTGTTCTTTTTCCTTCGACAGAGGTACTTTAATGGATATTTCACAGTCCACCACAAGCCAAAGAGAAGGAAAAAACTCCCAGGAAGTGCATGACCTTTAAAATTTCCCATCTTTCTCTATTGTGCAAAAACCTACAGACAAAAGAATGTTTGTTTGTTATTAAACTATGTCTAGAAAGAATATATTTCTTGCAGCTCTAATCTAAGGCCCAGTCTACACAGTGGCTGCATTTGGACGTAACAATAAATTATGGTTTACATTACAGAAATGAGCCACAGTGGAGTTCGGACACATGCACTCCCCTCTTCCATTTTGATTTAACACTGTTTAGGATACTTTTAAACCCTAAACTGTGCCAAATCTTAATTCTGGTTTGTTGAAACAAGCCAGCTTCATAACGCAGTGTTTGAAGTTGGCTTGTTTTGGTAAACCATAGTTAAGATTAACCATTATTTGTCTGAGTTCAGACAAAACGACAAGCTGCGGTTAATTAAAAAACCCGAAGCACAAGCTTCAGATTTATGTGGCCATGCTGCGGGAGAGGGGAGGCGCACAAGCTCAAAGCTTGCGGCTGCTTGTTCTCATAATGATACACCGTCGTTTATTGTGACATCCAAATGCAGCCATTACCTCACCCTGCAGCAGGAAGATTTGCTTGTCATGTAGATCCTTTCTGTGTTGGAGAGATGCACCCTTGGAAGTGGTGGAAAAGAGCCTAGTGTTTTAATGTTCTAAGTATATCAACTTCCCATTAAAGGATATGGGGAAGTGTAATTCTCAGTTAAGTAGTCCACCTCTGTATTCTTGGGGTCCTTACAGACAGTGGGTTCCTAGCATTAACAATCAATAAGTACTGTGCAGCTATTCCAGTGGAGGCTGGTGGCCCAGATTTCAGTGGAGCACTAAATCCATTATGGGTTTTAGTCAGAATCAGCCAGAACTCTAAAGAATCTATCCAAGGTGCCGAACACTATCCCCCAAATAGGTTCAGTACCTTGGAGAGCTCCTTTAAAGTTCTGGTTGGTTCTGACTAAAACCCATAATGGATTACTGCCCCACCAAAATCAGAGACACCAGCCTCCACTGAGCTGCTCCATTTTTTTCTTCCGTAACAGATTTTTTTCTGGTATGAAGAAAGATGAAAGAAACAGCAGGAAAACACAGGAGGGCTACAAATGGCAAATGATGTGATGTCATCTGGATCCCCTCCCCCCTGTAAAATTCTGTAAATAAGGCAGTGTGATTGCACAACAAAAGCCTCATCTGGAAGCACCCTTGTTATGCCTTTTAACTCCTAATGAGGTGAACAAGTCCTTGGAAGTTGTTAAATTATCGTAAGAAAATGGAAAACAACCTTTTGTTTGAAAGTTTATTCCATTATAAATATATTCAGCTTCAAGGTGCTGCAAAACTATTTGTTGATTTTTGGTATATAATTAAGCTGAATGATTCTAGTAACTTCACAGGTCTGTTAGGTTGCAGATTAAAGTATTAACCCATTGAAAATATAAGTGTCAGGCTCAAGTCATCAGCACTTTGTATTTATATTAGTTTATGACCAATAGATAAGCTACTCTTATCCGTGACAGCTGGATATACGGTCCCAGCAAAATGGCAGTTGCTGCTTGACCAAAGAAAGAAAAATACATTGTTATAGGGGCTGAAGGATTTCTGACTCCCTATGTGTTTCCATGTCAAATCCTGTGATATGTGTTTGTAAGAAAAGGACAAAAATGATGATCCTCTCTCACACTGGATGTTTTCTCAGTGTAACAAAGTCAATGGTATTATGTGAGATAAGAAAATCAGAATATCTCCGCTCTGTTTTACTGTTATGGTTTTATCTTTGGCAAGGTGGAGCAATAAAAGGCTAAGCCAATGTCTGCATATGACTCTGTTACACACAACAGTAGCTCTATCCCCATTCAAATCACGCTATAGAAAGATCAACAGGTGTAGTTGTATTGGTCCCAGAAAGAAAGAAAAAATCTCAGAAGACTAACATATTATTCTTTATTCTGCCAATAAAGGTTATTTGAGCAAGGAATAGCTCTGATATAAGATGAAAGAAGAAAGGTTCCTCATTGTGCAAGCACAGAGTCATTACTGACCCCTAGAGGGACGCCATTTTTCCTCAGCGTTTTCCTGGCAGACTGTATAGTGGGGTGGTTTGCCATTGCCTTCCCCAGTCCTAACTACTGGGGTTATCAGTCCTAACTGATATAAGATACCACCATGTAAAGCGCAATACAGCTAAAGGTTTATATATTTGTTCATTTGTTTATTTAAAAGTGCTTAAGTCTCAGTGATCTCCATGAGAGATTTATGCACATACTTAAAACTGAAATCCTATGTGTGTGTTTTCAGAAGTAAATAGCACTCTGTTCAATGAGGCTTACTCCCTAATAAGTGTTATCAGGAATGCAGCCTAACTGGCCTGTGGAAGTGGTAATGGAACCAGAAAATGTTTGACTTGAGTGGAAACTGAAGACACGACCAGCTGAAGTTGGTAGCCAGTGTGGTGTAGTGGCAAGAGCGTTGGACTGGGAGCTGGGAGATCCGGGTTCTAGTCCCCACTCGGCCATGGAAGCTCACTGGGTGACTTTGGGCCAGTCACACACTCTCAGCCCAACCTACCTCACAGGGTTGTTGTTGTGAGGATAAAATGGAGAGGAGGAGGATAATGTAAGCCGCCTTGGGTTCCTTCCAAGAGGAATAAAGGCGGCATATAAATGCAATTATAATTATAATTAGAATTAGAATTAGAAGAAGAAGAAGAAGTAGCTCTGATTTTGGTGGGGCTGTGAATCCATGCTGAGTTTCAGTCAGAACCAGCCGGAACTCCAAAGGAGCTATCCAAGGTGCTGAACCTATTTTGGGGGGTTACGTTTCAGTGCCTTGGATAGCTCCTTTAGAGTTCTGGCTGGTTCTGACTGAATCCCAGGATGGATTTATAGCCCCACCAAAATCAGAGCCACCAGCCTCCACTGGACACAACCCAGCCAGAGAACAACGATCCCATAAATGTTACCAGTCACACTTCAGTATACTGTGGCAATTCTATGAATACTATATGGGGACATTTTGAAGTCAAGCTTTTTAGAAATAGAATATGAGCATAGGGCATGTTTCCCACCTCCTTCATAAATATTTTCTTTGGTCAGCCTTGAATAGCAGTACTGAACCTATGATAGTCATGGCTCAAATAGCTATATGTTTAGCTATTCAAGATATTTACTAACTCTTTCTAGTTAGTAAACCTTTCCATTTTAGCCATGAGCACAATTTCAGATTTTTCCGGGGTGGGTGGGATTAATAGCAAGGTGGAAAGGCTCTCCCTCTCTTAGCTAAAATCAAAGGTGTTTCCAGATGGATAGCTCCAATCCAGAGGCATCATGCAGCTATTCCATCTTTTCTTCTTTAACAGATTGTTTTGCGGTAAGAAAAAAAGATGGAAGAAGTGGTGGGAAAACATGGGAGGGTTACAAATGGAAGATGTCATTAGGACACTGTCAAGGTTCCACCTATGACCTGGACCCCCTGAGCAACTCTTTGAGGATCTCGTGTCTTCTTAAGAGTCCACCTTCCTTCTTTTAATCCTTTCTTTTCCAATAACATGCAGTTAAGCTGTAGGAGTGGGGTGACTGACACACCAGACACAGGGTTTAACCACTACAATTTACTGGTAAATTTAAAGCTAACAAATCACAACTAAAGGTATTTACACAGTAGAGCTAAGTGATACAAAAGGCATTAAAAGAAAATAAATGTTGCAAAATGCAAGTTCCTTTATCCCAGCTGTCCTTAGACTTTTCTAGGCTGCTTCTTCCTGCTCACTCTTCAGACTCTGCTCTCACTTCAGGCTCTGGCTGTCTCTGCTCTTACTGGCTCTCTCCCTCTCTTTATCTACCCTCCTCCCTCAAAACTGAAAATACTGCTTCAAACCTGAAGAACTGAAACTTGAGCGGAGAAATGAAACTGACACTAATCTGCAGAAATGAAACTACTCCTCTCAGGGTTATCCCCTCCCAACAGAAAACTCCAGGCCTCTAAGCCTGACTCCCCCCCCCTTTGCCTCTGTGGGCCTCAAACCTGCACAGACCCCCCTGTAAAATTCTGTAAAAGGGGCAGGCAGGGCAATTGCCTCATCTGGAAGCACCCCAATTATAAATTGCATTTGCTGTGGTTATAGGACAACCTTTCCAATACCGTGTGATAACCACAGCAATATCATCACCATAAAACAAATAGGCACCCTTTCTCTTAAGGAAAGGGATTTCCACCTTCATCACTCACACTGGGTACATAGACCTGATGGTATACTCCCCCCCCCCCCGCTCTGCACATAGACTCAGTGCACAGGGGGGGAAGTGGAACTGCCCCTACTGGCCCTGCCCCCAACGTTGTACACCACCCCCACTGGGTAAAGAATCTATAAAGAGTAGTTTATGTGGGATTGTTTTGGAACCAAATCTTAATTTGTGCCAGGGCTCAACTCAGAAAGTGTATGATTAGATCAAACTACCCCTTTGTGGAGTGCATGTCCCTCACCACTGAGTATAAGGGGGAAGGGGGAAGGTCCTCCACAAGGTAATATTTCTAGAGAGACTTAAGATGAGCTGTGCTGGATCAAACCAAAGGTCTATCTAGTCCAGCATCTCACAGAGACCAACCAGATGCCTTTGGGAAGTCCACACATGAGGGCAATAGCCCTCTCCTGCTGTTGGTCCAAGCCAATGGTATTCAGAGGCTTAGAATCATAGAATCATAGAATAGTAGGGTTGGAAGGGGCCTACAAGGCCATCGAGTCCAACCCCCTGCTCAATGCAGGAATCCAAGTCAGGGCATCCCTGACAGATGGCTGTCCAGCCTCGTCTTGAATGCCTCCAGTGTGGGAGAGCCCACCACCTCCCTAGGTAATTGGTTCCATTGTCGTATTGCTCTAACAGTCAGGAAGTTTTTCCTGATGTTCAGCTGGAATCTGGCTTCCTGCAACTTGAGCCCATTATTCCGTGTCCTGCACCCTGGGATGATCAAGAAGAGATCCTGGCCTTCTTCTCTGTGACAACCTTTCAAGTACTTGAAGAGTGCTATCATATCTCCCCTCAGTCTTCTCTTCTCAAGGCTAAACATGCCCAGTTCTTTCAGTCTCTCTTCATAGGGCTTTGTTTCCAGTCCCCTGATCATCTTTGTTGCCCTCCTCTGAACCCTCTCCAGTTTGTCTGCATCCTTCTTCAAGTGTGGTGCCCAGAACTGGACACAGTACTCCAGATGAGGCCTAACCAGTGCTGAGTAGAGGGGAACTAGTACTTCCCGGGAATTGGAAGCTATGCTTCTATGAATGCAGCCCCAAATAGCATTTGCCTTTTTTGCAGCCACATCACATTGTAGGCTCATATGTTCCACCTTTTCTTCTTGTTGGAATTGTTTGTGATTGTGCCTTGAGAATTTCCTTTTTTAAAAGCTCCCACCCATCTTGGACTCCTTTTCTCATTAGTGTCGCTTGCCATGGGACCTTACTGATCATTGTTCTGAGTTTATGAAAATTAGCTTTCCTAAAATCCAGGGTACGCGTTTGACTACACTCGGCTTTTGCTTCCCTTAGAACCAAGAACTCAAGTACAACATGGTCGCTTTCCCCCAGAGTTCCTGTAACTGCTACTTGATCCACTAAGTCATCTCTGTTGGTTAGGATCAAGTCAAGGATAGCCGATCCTCTAGTTCCTTCCTCTACTTTCTGTAGGAGGAAGTTATCTGCCACACAAGTCAGGAATTTCCTGGAGGGGCCATGTTTTGTAAAATTTGTCTCCCAACAAATATCGGGGAAATTGAAGTCCCCCATCATGCTTCCTTAAAACATTGGCTATTTGCTTTTCAAAAGTTTCATCCTCGTCTTCTCCTTGATTGGGTGGCCGGTAGTAGACTCCGACCACCAGGTTCCTTTTATTCTTTGCTCCATTTATTTTGATCCAGATGCTCTTGATGGGGCTACCAAGCTCCTCCTCCTGTATTTCTGTGCAGAGATATGTATTTTTCACATACAGTGCAACCCCACCTCCCTTTCTGTTCCTCCTGTTCTTTTTGAACAAGTTATATCCTTCAATTGCTGTATTCCAGTCATGAGAGTCATCCCACCAAGTCTCAGTTATACCTATCAAGTCATAATTTCCCTCCTGTATTAAGAGTTAAGGTTTGTTCCATTTGTTTCCCATATTCTGGGCATTAGCATGTAGACATGGAAGACCATGTGCTTCATACTCTGGCTTTCTTCCTACATGTGTCTGAAGACTATTATTGGGCGCTATCAGAGCTGTTCTCTCCGTTGCAGTGCTTCTGATCCTGGAGGTGGCCATCATGACATAAGAACATAAGAAAGGTTTGAGCACCAGCTGAATTTTCAAAAAGACTAAGCACTGTTTTGAAGATAGCTCTGCTTGAAGTTTCCACCTGGCCTCATTTACAAAAAGTGATCCTTTTCTTACACCATCTAGTTAAAATCACCATGAAAATGAATGTCAAAATAGTCTGGTTTGGAATGAGTGAAAATCTGTTTTCAACAAGTACCTTATCAACCATATGCACTCAACAGCAAACTTATGGCCCTCACCCTCCCTCCTGCCCAATTATGGAACTCCCACTACAAATTTGTAAAACTCCAGTCCACAGTTTCCTTTGGAAGGGGTGAAAGACCTCTCTTGAGCTGGTGTTTGGGGCTAGGTGTTACTCGGGGACAGGTGGGGAAATTAATTCTGTTAGAAAAAAATCATATTCTGTTTTGCTGGTGTGTGGTTGTGTTGCCCATCCTGAGCCTTTGGGGATGGAGAAGCCTATGAATCCAAAACAAATAAAAATGAATTGGCCACAACATCTCCCTCACCTTTCAAAAAGTGACTTTGAGACCAAAACTGCTTAGAGTAACAAATCATATATATTTGGAATGTTCTAATCACCAAACTTCAAAAACTGCCTGTTTGAATGGTATATTACTGTCTTTATTTGTAAAGATGTTCCTTTTGCTAGAGACCTCTCCTTTCCTTGTTTTTTTGATCTCCCTGAGTGCCATTAAATTTATTCCTCATCCCAATGCTCACTGCAGGTGCAGCACACTAAGACAGGAAAGCTTTCCCTTGTGCCAGCGCATCAAAGCCAGGCACTTAATGCAAATGAGTCTTAGAACAGTTTGCATTCAGGAAGCGGTTATGATTACGGTTAAAATGAAATCAAACAAACAGCAGCATATTATGGCAATGTTAACAACATGGAATGCAAGAAGGAATCGGAATCTGGTAAAAATGTTGAGATGAAGGATGTTCCCCCCCCCCCGCCCCCAAACATACAGAGATTATGGGATCAAAACTTATTTAAATGCTTTGCTTATCCCACCCCCCAAACAATATTGCAATCCTATCCATGTTTACTTGGAAGTAAGTACAACTGTGTTCAATGGGGCTCACTCCCTGGTAAGGCCACATAGCATTGTAGCTTTACCGTACAATTCTATACATCAGGAGTGCCCAACATTTTTGGCCCTGAGTGCCACATCAGATGTATGCTGGGGCAGTAGGGGCCGCATATGTGTGCACGTGCACATACACACACAAATGCACACACAACTCATAGTCATTCACACTCATGCACTTCCCACACATGTTTTACAATGAAATCACAGGTTTTTTGATGCTGCATTCCAAATTTCAGAGACAGGGCAGGAGGGGGGAGGGGTGTGGCCCCTGATGGGTTGGGGGGGAAGGAATTGGCCCCCAGGCCCCCAGACATTGCTCACTCCTGTTCTAAATAAAGTTGGACTTCCTGCAGTAGGAAAAACAGACAGAAGCAGTGCTTGGAAAACCCAAGAGGGTTGCAAATGGATTATGATGACATGTGAACACCCATAAAATGTGAGTAAATAAACATGGTGATTGCGCACTAAATGCTAGTGTGGAAGCAGGCTATGTTAGATGTGTAATACTTTTTTGGATCTGGACTTCCGTGTTCTGCCAGCCACCTTGAAGTTATTTGGGCTCACTTCTCTGTCCATGGTTTCCCCCTCCGAAACCCAACCTGTATCCCTTATTACTCAATGTTCCCTAAAAAGCCCTCATATAACTAGATTTCCCAGGGCTAAGGGCCAAACATTTTTAGTAGCAAAATTCTGTTAACATTTCCTGAGTTTTTCAGTGCTAACACTAATGCTTCATAAAATAAGCACTATCATTAGTGTCGTATTTCTTAATCCAATGTTAGGCATTGGGGCAAATTTTGTGCAATCCCTTCTATCTTTGCCATTTCCAGTCTTTTCCTCCACCACTTTTATCTCGGTTTTAATAATATGTTACAAATTATTGTTTACATCTAATTGTGCAAAAATCCATCTAGTCATTAGTCTTCAATAAACTGACATTTTAACTTCGGATGTTGTTTTCTTCCAACTTGCACACGATGACTCAAAATCCTACAGAACTGTCTCAGGGTTTTCACTCCACTTTGTTGTTGTTGTTTTTTAATATCACACATTACAGCAAGACTTACAGGATCTAAGAGGGGTAGACATCTGACTGAGTGCAAATTTGTTTGTACTATTTAAAAACTAAGCACGCACTTAACAGTAAAAGAGTACATGAAAGAGGAGAAAGCATGTACATATTGTAAATTCATTTTAAATAATGTTACCCTGTCCATTTGTTTTATAAAAATTTCCAAAGCATGTTACAGTTGAAAGCAAACACTGATTTTTTTTTAAAAAGGGGCTAAAACAACAGAGCAGATTAAAAACAGTTAAACCAGCAGATAGCAGTAGCAGCAACATTTAATTTTTTAAAAGGCCTTTGTAAATCTTGTACATGTCTACAGAGAAGTCCCACTGAGTGGCGTTTATTCCCAGGAAAATGGGTACAGGAATACAGCCTAAAAAGACTTCACCTAAAGATCGTTAAGGGTGCAATCCTATGGCCACTAGACAGTGGCTAGACGGCCTTAGGATTGGTCAGTTTCTGGGAACCAGAGAACCCCCTCCCCGCCACCTTGTAGGCAGTGTGGATTGTCCCCGGGCTCCGGGCTCATAAGAGCACCATGGAGCAAGGCAAAAGGGGGCTGGGAGGGCGGAAGTGCTGGTACAATGCTTCCTGTGCAGTGTTCTGCCTCCCCATCCTGTGCTCTGACGTCCCGTGGCTAGACATCCAAAATTGGCTGTCAAGCCACAAATTCAGGGCAGCTGGAATGTGGAGGAGAGTATCACCTCCGTGCTCCTCCTGCCGTACATTGGATAGGCAGTTGCCTCCGAACCTCAGCGTTGGGGGGCAAATCTGCTTTCCCTGGCCTCACCCTCTTTTCCCAACCACCAATTGTTTGGTGGTTTCCTGGTTTTTGTGTAGCTTTCCCCGCTCCTTTCTAAAAGGTTAAAATGTCTAAGATTTCGTTACTGGCAGTAAGAACTTTAAGCTAAAGTATGCTGCTATTGTTGGTCCTTTTGGCTTACCGCTTTTGCCTTTGGTCCTGCCCACCACTAGGATGTAGCCCCTGTGGAAAATAACTAAGGCAAAGCCATGTCATCTCGGCTTCTTCGTGCCTATGTGGCAGATTCCTCAAAAACCTAAAACTGTTGTCTCTGTTTCTTCCATATTGAAGGAGAAACTGCTAGGACAGTAGAGATAAGTTATCTTGTTGGCACAGCAACTCACCCCACACCTATGAATCATTGTGCTTCCAAAATAATTGGGTCATAAATCTTGGGAAACTTGCAGGATTCTCAGAGAGGAAGCCGGGGGATGGTGGTTCAGTAAAAGTTCAGATGATAATGACCAGACATGCACATTAGGCTTGGCCGATGTCACTTATTTAGGCACAGTATGATTATAAATGTAACTGTTGAGTGTTGATCTGCGCTGCCGCTGGGTTGACAGAGCTGCCTTCGTTGTACACGAATAAACTTGAGTTGGATCTTACCCGCGTGTCCAGAGCTTAATTGGAGGGCAGCTGAGCATGGAAAATGTAAAATGGAACTCAGCCCTTGGGAAAGAGGATCATGGCCCCTGCTATACTTAACAGGGCTTGCTCCCAGGTGAGTGGGTATAGGGTTGCAACCTTAATTTGGCACCAAGAGAGCCTCCCTGCAGAGAACATTCCATAAATAGGGTGCCCCCACTGGATAAGGCCTTTTCCCAGTTACCACCCACCAAATCGGTGATGGTAGGGGCACCTGGACAAGGGCCGGTCAATACACATCCATGCTGTGTTGAACATCTGATCATTAAAGGGGTACCCCCACATTACCCCCACTCTAGCGTACGAATTTCGGCTCCCAAAATCCAGCAGATTGGACAGCTTCAAAGACCCCCACAGTCTCCTCTGGCCAGCCACCATGCTGCTGATAACCCAAAGCCTCAACCTGCACAGCACCCCAGGAAGGTAAGAAGCAAATATCAGCACAGGTACAAAGCAATACATAAGGCCAGGAAGGGAGAAAAGGCCTATATGGGATTTAGAAAGTTTTAGGCACTTTATAGGAGTTAAATGATGGTGATGATGATAACGGGTTAAAGATTGCAAGGGGTGCTGGTACAGACACAGCCAAAATTTGCATGCCAGAAGGAAAGTAAGGATACACAATCATTCGAAGGAAAGGTTATGGCCACCAGTCCCGTTTGAATAATTGACACATAGCAAATCCTGTATTTGATTGTTATACCAACCGCTAGCAAGTCAGAGAGTGTATTATACACCCATTATGTTTTTGTGTGTGTCAGGTTGTTTCACCTGATATTATGGTTTGCAATTTCCTGTGTAAACTTTGGAAGATGACAGGCTGAAAATGGCAGACAGCCAAAAGGCTTTTTAAGGAACCGATGACTATAGTTAAGTGTCTCAGTCTTTCCTTCTCATTTTCTGTCCATCCAAGCAGGTTTGTAATATTGATAGAACCTCACAGAACAAGGCATCCTTAAAAACAGAATCTGCTGTGTTAGTCATGGCAGAAAAGAAAGAATGATGGTGTTTTGCATAAAACATTTTTCCTTCTTAGATAAGGAACAAAAGTTGTATGAAAAATTATCAGCATTTTGGTCACAATCTTCTGACAATGACAATAAACATATCTTTCTTAAAAATTGTGTGTGGGGGGGGAGGTGTTTTTGTATCATCATTGAGAAGAGGTTACTGTAAAATATGTGATTAGGAGCCTGTGAAAACAGTGGTAACAGAGTTTACAGTCGCATCAAGCTCCATTCATTTAAGTGGGGAACTAGAGTAAAAGTTAAAAGCATGAGCTGGAAGTCCATAGTTCAAAATTTCAGCTCAGCCAGGAACTCACCAAGTGGTCTTCAGCAAGTTAAAGATCACAGCATAATCCCATCTCCTATTTATTATATGGGGATAGTACTAGTCTACCTTTCAGGGTTGTTGTATGAACTGGCCCTCAGCAACCCTTACAATATATAGGTGATGTGGTAGCCTTTGGGGAAAAAAAAACCCATCTGAGCACCTGGATTCCATCTGAGCACCTGGTGTAGGTAATAACCATGTGATCCAGGTTGAGATTAGTAATTTCTTCTCACTGCATCTGACTAGCTTGTTTCCCAAACTTGAACGGGTGTGTATGAGACTCACTACAACAAGATAGAATACAACAGCTTTAATGACAGACCCCACTCAGTAATAGATTTACAACTCTTTACCAAGTGCTTTGGGCTTCAAGAATTAAAGTATAGGTAGTGGTCCCTGAAACTTCTCTCAGGCCAGACAACACAAAGTTGATATTAAAGAATATATATTTATTGCTCAGTCTAACAGAAAAACAACTTTAGCTAAAATGAGGCAAATTACAAACATCCCTAAATACACACAAGTTACGATCATTAAAAGTGTAATGAAAATAGTAGCCAGCGTCTTGTTAACATAGTAAACCTAGGTTCCTCTCAATCTAACAGTCAATATCAAAGTTTCATAATTGCTTAAATGGAAGGAATGGTGGGGGAAGCCAGCCTAAGCACATATGGCGGGTGTCTCATTTGTCCAGGTTCTCTCTGCTAAGCAAATCTAACCCTTGTCTATTATAACCCCTATGATAACAATGACCTCATCCACAGTTTCAGACCTGGTCGTACCAGCATTCCCATTGTTCTCAATGCAGCCAGGTCTGCCATCGACACCAGCAACACCTAGATAAGGGCTTTCCTGGTAAGCCAAGTAGCTTACTGATTTCTCTATTTGACAGACCCACACGTGGCAGCCTTTCCAAGAATACAACCTATTACTCACAGTTATCTCACAACACGCACATAGAACTAGTCACGTCTACAAAATACAGTAAATTCTTATCAACTCTAGACGCTATAAGGCATATTCCACTACAAGGTGACCTACATTTATTAGCACTTGCATGCATCTTACTAAGCTATCCTTTAAATTAGGCAGACATCTGCGAGGTGTAGGACTGTCCTCCCCTTAGGGAGTAGTCGTCGTTCAGTGGTAGAGGACATGCTTTGCATACGGAAGGTCCCAAGTTCGATCCCCAGCATCTCCAGGAAGGGCAGAAAAAACTCTTGCCTGAAACACTGGAGAGTTGCTGCCAGCCAGTGTTAGCATTACTGGGCTAGATGGACCAAGGGTCTGACTCAGTATGAAGCAGCTTCCAATGTTTCCATGCTCACAGTTGCTCCCTCTGCCACCAGAATGACTTGAGTTAATGTGCAACATTGTTGTAACACAGAGTTCCTCAACCTGATGCCCTCCAGATGGACTACATAGGACTACAACTCCTAGCATTCCTGACCACTGGCCTGGGGCTTATGGGAACTGTAGTCTAAAACATCTGGAGGGTGCCAGTTTCAGGAAGGCAGACTGTTATATTCTCTTTGCTTCACCACAATACTTTATTTCTAAGAAATTTATAAGCAGCAACTTTGGTTTGTAGAAACACCTTGCATACACCAGACATGCTCTATAGGTTAAGATTTAACAACATCAACAACAACCACCCTGTTTGTCATAGTAATCCATACCTGCAGGAACAAACAAGCAAACTGCAGAACTGTATCTAAGACCCTTTTATGACATAAAATAACTGGTGGTTAGTACTGGGTGACTCCTGCGGAAAATGTCTGCAGTAATTCCAACTGGTGGAATTATAAAACAATTCTGAAAAATGGTTAGATCTTCCCTATTTCATTTTTTAAAACATACTGGGTAGTTATGCAAATGGGCAGATCAAGCATATTAAATAATATTTAATAAGTTTCCACAGCTATTTTAGTACAGCCTTCTCCAATCTGGTGCCTTTCAGATGTTTTGCACTACAACTCCCATAATTTCTGCTTATTGCCCAAGCTGGCTGGGGCTTATGGGAGTTGATGCCCAAAATGCCCTTTCCCAGGTTGAGAAAGGGCATTTTCGCACTCTGTGCTTTCCCCATCTAGCCACGGATATACAAAAAACAGGAGACACACAAAATAAAAGAGAGGAGTCCGACATCATCAGAAGTTGCTCAGTGCATCTCTTTGCTTTCCTCTTACCCCACTCCCCAACCCGCCAAGAGCGAAACTTTCGAGGGTTATAAAAAATCATCCCCCGGGAAATCATCTTGCGCAGTCCCCACTGAGATTAGTGGGAGCTGCACAAGGCCCCCATTCATTCCAAAGGGACTGGCATGGGACAACTTCCCAGCTGAGCCAGACAACAGAAGGCAAACGCTTTTCAGCACACGATTCTCAAATGCTTTTAAGGCTGCGATCCTAAGGTCACTAATTAAGAGGAAGTAAGTCCCACTGGACTCAATCAAGGGAGACCTACCTGAGTATCCCTTAATTGGGTCCAGTTGGACTTGCTTATTCTTAGTGACCTTAGGTCGCAGCCTTAAATGCATTTGAGAATCGGCGGCTGAAAAGCGTTTGCCTTCTGTTGTCTGGGCATATATATTGCGAGGTTTGGGCTGTAAGTTTCTGTGCTGTGGAAAGATCTACCCCGGCAGCCAAAGCTTCGTTTCTGGTTCCCTTCTGCAGCACAAGTCGGTGAAAACCAACAGAAAACCAAATGTTATACACACGCGCGCGCGCGCGCACACCATTTGCAAAGGCTTACCGAACTCGGGCTGCTTCTTTGCAACTTCGTTGGTTTCGGACTCCCCTTCGGAACTTCCAAGGACGCTCAGTCCGGTGGTGCTCCGATCAGCCGCTTCCCATTTTCAAGGATGTGGACGTGCCGCTGATCCCATCGCCATCCTAGGAAAGGCTCAAGCTGTTGTCTGCGAGGGATGCTCCCGCTACTTTCCTCCGCCCCGCCTCCGCCCCGCCTTCCCCCACCGCTGCCCAGATGTGCCTCTCCCGGCTCCATCGCTGGGGCCATCGCAGCGGCCGCTCCTCCCGCAACGCCCCTCCCCGCCGTCGCTTCCACTGGTGGCTCTGGCCTCCGCTCGCCCTCTGTTGGCGGAGGGAAGCAGGGCGGCCGAGGCCGCAGTGATGTGGCACCGAGCTGGAGCGGGGCGCGGTGGAGGGAGGCGGAGCGGCCGGGCGCGGAGCCTCCTCCGCGGACCGCACAGGCGCCCATTGGCCGGCCTGAGCGCCACGGATTCCAGTGGCGGAGATCCCTGCCCCGCCGCTCCTGAGGAGGAAAAGAGGGATGCCCTGATGCAGTGGAGGCCGGTGGCTCCGATTTCGGAGGGGCTCTGCATCCATCCTGGGTTTCAGTCAGAACCAGCCAGAACGCCAAAGAAGCTGCCCAAGGCGCTGAACCTATCTGGGGGATAGGGTTCAGCACCTCGGATCGATCCTGTAGAGTTCTGGCTGGTTCTGACTGAAGCCCAGAAGTGGTCCACAGCCCCACCGACATTGGAGCCACCAGCCTCCACCCGCCTAATGCCCTTCTAACAGCTCGGCCCTTTTCAAACAGAGAGGGGTTGCTTCGTTTGTTTTTCCTCACTGTAAGTGCTCGTGGAAGTTGCCGGACAGCTATTTCTTCAAGAGATTTTATTAGGGACCCCCTTCCGGCGTTCCTCCTTTAGAAAGGACACCTTCCTGTTTGCATTTCTGGGGACCCTTAAAACAGTTATCGTTTGGCCAATAGCCTGGTCTGGTGTACATTAAATTCCGTAGGCAACTCTGATTTGGTGCTAGTTACTACAAGGCTTTATTTCTTTTTCTTTTTTGTTACAGAGCTGAACTTAATAAGAACTTAATAAAATGATAAAGGAGGAGGATGGTGCTAATAATCGTAGTCCTTCAATACTTCTCCAGCAAGGAGAAGGAGCAACCTCTTCCCATTCCTCAGATCCATAATGCTGGCGCTTCTTTTTCTGGTTTTTATATAATTACACCCAAACCTCAATCATTACAAAAAAGCCATTTCACAACCACAAGGGATACTTCACAAGAAGTGTCTTCTGTTCTAGATCAGGTGCTATCAAAAATTAAAAATCCCCACTTTATACTTTATGTACTTTTATGCACAGTGCATCTGTCATCATTTCAGGTCAGGATACAGAAGAGTAATTTTCACACAAATACTGCAGTCAGCAGGAACTAGCAGCCCCTTGCAAAAACAAAAATCCACAAGCTCTGTGTGCCTAAGCCTTCCCCAACCTGGTGCCCCCCAGATGTGTTGGACTACAACTCCCAGCATGCTCCAGCCAACGTATTCCAGTCCAAACAGTTTTCCATTCTCCCCACTCACAGTCAGTCAGATTGCTTTATCATCTGCTCCAGAATTTTCCCAGGGATTGATGTCAGACTAACTGGTCTGTAGTTCTCAGTCCTCATTTAGGCTGTTTGGGGGTTGTTGTTTTTTCTCCTCTTAGGTTTTTTTCCCCTAAAAATTGTTTTACTTCTGCAAAATATGGGGTTCCCCTAAGTCTGCTGATATCAACCTCTTGTGCATGGATGCTACTATTTTGGCTACTTAAGCACCAGCAGTTATGCCTAAGCATCCGAAATAGTAGGAGAAAGTGGGGCCCAGCAACAAAATGTTGCATTGTATTTGGGATTTCTCCACTGACTTTCATGGGCAGCTCTTACTCCTGTGCACAGGGACCTTTAAATAGCTTTTCAGTGTGAACCAGAAAATGACCTATCCAGCAAAGAGAAGGCTCGCTCTACTTTTTCTTTTTTTATGTTTATTTACTTATTTATTTACAATATTTGTATACCACTCCATAACTAAAACAGATTTTGGAGTGGTGAACATAAAAGGTGAAATAGTATAAGGATAAAAAGATTAAAACACCATATTAAAATTATGCTTTTAGAAACAGAATACCAATTAGGGATGTTAAAGAATTCCGCCACGGACTCCAATGAGGCTGGATTCTTTAGAATCCGGCCCCCTGGAGTCCATGGCGGAATGGAGCAATCCCCCCCCCCCCGCCACCCTGCGAAATTTCCCTGGGATGGACCCTACCTTTTGTTGGCTGTCTGGTCTGTTCACTGCCCCAGTCTGTGGCCGCCATTTCCCTCCCTACTTTAGCCATGATAGACTACGTAAGTATTTACATAGCCTATCACGGCAAAGAGCAGGGACGCAAATAGCATCCGCTACGCCATGTGCATCCCTGCCTTTTGCCATGAAAGGCTATGTTAATTATACGTAGCCTATCACGGCTAATGCAGGGATGCAAATGGCGGCCGCTACGCCATTTGCATCCCTGCGTTAGCTGTGATAGGCTACGTATATATTTACATCGCCTATCATGAAAAGAGGAGGGACGCAAATGGCGTAGCGGGCACCATTTGCGTCCCTGCTCTTTGCTGTGATAGGCTACATAAATATATACGTAGCCTATCACGGCTAATGCAGGGACTCAAATGGCAGCCACTACAGTGGCCGCCATTTGCAGCTGCAGCCCGGCAGTGGATGGAGGTCGGGCTGCGGGCAGCCCCAGCTGGTGGCTCTGCGGACTTGCCACAGGGTGGAGCCACCAGCCAGGGAGGATTCCGGGGGGGGGGACGGATCGCCTCCCCACCACCACGGACGCCCTGGACCGGAATGGGGTGAGTAATCCGAACACCCCTAATACCAGTAATACTGGTCAGTTAAGGAATGCCTCTTAGAACACTGCTGTTTTCAGGAGGTGCCAGAAGCTACACAGTGTTGGTGCCTGCCTGACCTACAGGGGCAGGGAGTTCCAAAGAAAGGGGGCCACCACACTGAAGGCTCTTCTGATGGACTCCAGTCAGGCCGTAGGTCCATGTGGAACCACCAGGAGCATGCCTCTGATGACCTCAGTGACTAGGCAGCTTGGTAAGGGAGAAGGTACTCTCTCATGTGTATCTATGTATCTATTCTGTTTCCCGCCTCCCAGCAGTCTGTTTCCCGCCTCCCAGCTGAGCAGAGCAGAGAAAAGCAGAGCAGAGCAAGCTGCTCCAGCTGGTCCAGGGACTACAGAAGCAGGCAAGCTCCCAGAGAGCGAGCGAACAGAGCGAGCGAACAGGGGGAGCAAACAGGAGTTGGCCAGGGGAGTTGCAGTGGTTGAAGAGACAAAGGAGACAAAGGAGACAGAGGCTAAGAGGTAAGTGGGCTGCAGGAAGCCCAGGGGGCTGCCCTTTATCCTTCTGAGTGGCTGTGAGCTCACCAGGTGCTTCTGAGAGCTCCAACTGAATTGGAGGGGTGTGGCCTGAGTACTCCCAGCAGCTGACTGGGCAGGAAGCGTCAGTCTGTTTCCCGCCTCCCAGCTGAGCAGAGCAGAGCAGAGCAGAGCAAGCTGCTCGAGCTGGTCCAGGGACTACAGAAGCAGGCAAGCTTCCAGAGAGCGGGCGAACAGAGCAAGTGAACAGGGGGAGCAAACAGGAGTTGGCCAGGGGAGTTCGGCAGGGGAGGTCAAGGGGGAGGCCCCTAACATTTTTTTTTATTTTTATTTTTTATTTTTTTAACTAACTTTTTTCCATTTATTTGTCTTGTAACACACACTTTCACACCAGTGGGACTCTGCTTTTAACCTCTACTGAGTAGAGGAGCAGGCACAGGCTAGTCTAGAACAATCACAAAGCTAGACACAAAAAGGGAAAAGAGGCTATGGAAGGACAAGACTCTCCAGTGGTGGTGACCTGCAAGGTGTGTGCAATGTTTGTTTTCTTGCCTGAGAACAACATGGCCTACACCTGCAACAAGTGCAAGTTGATCATGCTGCTGGAAGAAAAAGTAAGTGGACTGGAGCGGCGACTGTCGACCCTCCGGGGAATAAGAGAACACGAAGAGTTCTTGGACAGAATGGGGGAACTACAGCAGCAAAGGGAAGACCAGAAGCTTGAAGAGCAACAGCAAGATGAGGCAGTGGGAAATGCTGAGGTGAAGAAAAATGGAGTAGAGGATACTCCTTGGAAAAGGGTGACAGTTAGGAGAAGAAGAACTAGACGCCACTCTGCAACAGTGGAAGCAGTGGAGCTGTGGAACCGATTCCAGGTACTTGAGAATGAGACTGGAGGACAGCCTGCAGAGGAAGAATCACAGGGGAACCTGCATGAGAGTGAGCAAGAGGCTGAAGGTCAGTCAAACAGAGGCGATGAAACCCAGGGCTACAAGAAGAAGAAGAGAAGAGTGGTAGTAGTGGGAGATTCCTTGCTGCGTGGGATCGAGACCCAAGTATGTCGCGAAGACCCGTGGACTCGCCAGGTATGTTGTCTCCTGGGAGGACAGATTAAAGACGTGACTGAAAGGTTGCCTGCACTCATAAAGCCCACTGACAGGTATCCCTTTCTTCTCATCCATGTGGGAACAAATGATACCGCCAAGTGGAGCAACGAAGAGATCACGTCAGACTTTGAAGCTTTGGGAAGGAAACTCAAGAACTTTGGGGCCCAGATAGTTTTCTCATCCATCCTTCCAGTAGTTAGAAGAGGGATAGAAAGGGAACGAAAAATACTCCGGGTGAATGACTGGCTACAAAGGTGGTGCCGACGAGAGAGATTTGGATTCTGGGACCACGGGTTATACTTCCTGGAAGATGGGCTGTTGGCTAGGGACGGGTTGCACCTCACAAAGGCTGGGAAGAATGTGTTTGGCCACAGCATGAAGAACTTCATCAGGAGGGCTTTAAACTGAATCCTACAGGGAAGGGAGATGTAATGTTGGGGGTAACAATGGACATAGGCACATGCACTGCAATGGAGATAACAGCTCTGATAGTGCCCAATAATAGTCTTCAGACACATGTAGGAAGAAAGCCAGACTATGAAGCACATGGTCTTCGATGTCTATATACTAATGCCCAGAGTATGGGAAACAAACAGAACGAACTTGAACTCTTAATACAAGAGGGAAATTATGACCTGATAGGTATAACTGAGCCCCTTCATGGATCACTGCCTTGTTGTGGCGAAGGGGCTTGCGTAACTCAGTGAAGCTATAAGCTATGCCATGCAGGGCCACCCAAGATGGACAGGTCATGGCAGAGAGTTCTGACAAAATGTGGTCCACTGGAGAAGGAAATGGCAACCCACTCCAGTATTCTTGCCAAGAAAACCCCATGAAACGTATCACAAGGCTAAAAGAGATGACACCGGAAGATGAGCTCCTCAGGTCGGAAGGTGTCCAATATACTACTGAGGAAGAGCAGAGGGTATTTCCAAGTAGCGCCAGAAAGAGTGAAGCGGCTGGGCCAAAGCCGAAAGGACACTCAGCTGTGGATGTGTCTGGTGGTGAAAAGAAAATCCGATGCTGTAAAGAACAATATTGTCTAGGAACCTGGAATGTAAGATCGATGAATCAAGGTAAGCTGGAGGTGGTCGAACATGAGATGGCAAGACTGAACATTGACATCTTGGGAATCAGCGAACTAAAATGGACAGGCATGGGAGAATTTAATTCAGGTGACCGTCATATCTACTACTGTGGGCAAGAATCCCTTAGAAGAAATGGAGTAGCACTCATAGTCAACAAAAGGGTGGGAAAAGCAGTACTGGGGTACAATCTTAAACGATAGAATGATCTCAGTATGAATCCAAGGCAAACCATTCAACATCACAGTAATTCAAGTCTACGCCCCAACCACTGAGGCCGAAGAAGCTGAGGTTGATCGGTTCTATGAAGACCTACAACAACTTCTAGAACTAACACCAAAAAAAGATGTCCTCTTCATCATAGGGGATTGGAATGCTAAAGCAGGAAGTCAAGAAATCACTGGGATAACAGGCAAGCATGGCCTTGGTGTACAAAATGAGCCAGAAAAAAGGCTAATAGAGTTTTGCCAAGAGAACACGCTGATCATAGCAAACCCTCTTTTCCAACAGCACAAGAGGCGACTCTACACATGGACATCACCAGATGGTCAATATCGAAATCAGATTGATTATGTCCTTTGCAGCCAAAGATGGAGAAGCTCTATACAGTCAGTAAAAACAAGACCTGTGGCTCAGACCATGAGCTGCTTGTTGCAAAATTTCGGCTGAAACTGAAGAACGTAGGGAAAACCACTAAACCATTCAGGTATGACCTCAATCATATCCCTGATGAATATACAGTGGAGGTGAGGAATAGATTCAAGGGATTAGACCTGATAGACAGAGTGCCTGAGGAACTATGGACGGAGGTCCGTAACATTGTTCAGGAGGCAGCAACTCAATCCATCCCAAAGAAAAAGAAATGCAAGAAAGCCAAGTGGCTGTCTGATGAGGCTTTACAAGTAGCTGAGGAAAGAAGGGAAGCGAAAAGCAAGGGAGAAAGGGGAAGATATATCCAACTGAATGCAGAGTTCCAGAGAATAGAAAGGAGAGACAAGAAGGCCTTCTTAAATGAACAATGCAAAGAAATCGAGGAAAACAAGAGAATGGGAAAGACTGGAGATCTCTTCAAGAAAATCGGAGATCTCAAGAGAACGTTTTGTGCAAAGACGGGCATGATAAAGGACAAAGAAGGCAGGGACCTAACAGAAGCAGATGAGATTAAGAAGAGGTGGAAAGAATACACAGAAGAACTATACAGGAAAGATCTGAATGTCCCTGATAGCCATGATAGTGTGGTCACTGAACTTGAGCCGGACATCCTAGAGAGTGAAGTCAAGTGGGCCTTAGGAAGCATTAGTAACAACAAAGCTAGCGGAGAGGACAGTATTCCAGCTGAGCTATTTAAAATCCTGAAAGATGATGCTGTTAAAGTGCTGCACTCAATATGCCAACAAATTTGGAACACTCAACAGTGGCCGCAAGACTGGAAAAGGTCAGTTTACATTCCAATTCCAAAGAAGGGCAACGCCAAAGAGTGTTCAAACTACTGCACAATTGCGCTCATTTCACATGCCAGCAAGGTGATGCTCAAAATCCTACAAGCTAGGCTTCAGCAGTATGCGAACCGAGAACTACCGGAAGTACAAGCGGGGTTTCGAAGAGGCAGAGGAACTAGATATCAAATTGCCAACTTTCGCTGGATCATGGAGAAAGCAAGAGAATTCCAGAAAAACGTCTATTTCTGCTTCATTGACTACGCTAAAGCCTTTGATTGTGTGGATCACAACAAACTGTGGCAAATTCTTAAAGTGATGGGAGTACCAGACCACCTTACCTGTCTCCTGAGAAACCTGTATGAGGGTCAAGAAGCAACAGTAAGAACCAGACATGGAACAACCGATTGGTTCAAAATTGGGAAAGGAGTACGACAAGGCTGCATATTGTCACCCTGCTTATTTAACTCATATGCAGAGTACATCATGAGAAACGCTGGGTTGGTTGAATCACAGGTCGGAATTAAGATTGCCGGGGGAATTATCAACAACCTCCGATATGCAGACAATACCACCCTAATGGCAGAAAGCGAAGAGGATCTCAAGAGCCTCTTGTTGAGGGTGAAAGAGGAGAGTGCAAAAGCTGGTTTGAAACTCAACTTTAAAAAAACGAAGATCATGGCATCTGTCCACATCACTTCCTGGCATATAGAAGAGGAAGAAATGGAAGCTGTGACAGATTTTAATTTCTTGGGCCCCAAGATCACCGCAGACGGTGACTGTAGCCATGAAATTAAAAGATGCTTGCTCCTTGGGAGGAAAGCTATGGCCAACCTAGACAGCATAGTAAGAAGCAGAGACATCACCTTGCCGACAAAGGTCTGTCTAATCAAAGCTATGGTTTTCCCAGTAGTAATGTATGGCTGTGAGAGCTGGACTCTAAGGAAGGCTGAGCGACGAAGAATGGATGCTTTCGAACTGTGGTGCTGGAGAAGACCCTTACGAGTCCCCTGGACTGCAAGGAGGTCAAATCAGTCCATCCTAAAGGAAATCAACCCTGAGTGCTCATTGGAAGGACAGATACTGAAGCTGAAGCTCAAATATTTTGGCCACCTAATGCGAAGAGAAAACTCTCTGGAAAAGACCCTGATGCTGGGAAAGACTGAAGGCAAAAGGAGAAGGGGACGGCAGAGGATGAGATGGCTAGATAGCATCACCGATGCGATGAATATGAACTTGAGCACGCTCCGGGAGAGAGCACAGGACAGGAAGGCCTGGCGTGTTATGGTCCATGGGGTCACGAAGAGTCAGACACGACTGAACGACTGAACAACAACAAGGTATAACTGAGACTTGGTGGGATGACTCTCATGACTGGAATACAGCAATTGAAGGATGTAACTTGTTCAAAAAGAACAGGAGGAACAGAAAGGGAGGTGGGGTTGCACTGTATGTGAAAAATACATATCTCTGCACAGAAATACAGGAGGAGGAGCTTGGTAGCCCCATCGAGAGCATCTGGGTTGAAATAAATGGAGCAAAGAATAAAAGGAACCAGGTGGTCGGAGTCTACTACCGGCCACCCAATCAAGGAGAAGACAAGGATGAAACTTTTGAAAAGCAAATAGCCAATGTTTCAAGGAAGCATGATGTAGTAGTAATGGGGGACTTCAATTTCCCCGATATTTGTTGGGAGACAAATTCTGCAAAACATGGCCCCTCCAGGAAATTCCTGACTTGTGTGGCAGATAACTTCCTCCTACAGAAAGTAGAGGAAGGAACTAGAGGATCGGCTATCCTTGACTTGATCCTAACCAACAGAGATGACTTAGTGGATAAAGTAGCAGTTACAGGAGCTCTGGGGGAAAGCAACCATGTTGTACTTGAGTTCTTGATTCTAAGGGAAGCAAAAGCCGAGTGTAGTCAAACGCGTACCCTGGATTTTAGGAAAGCTGATTTTCATAAACTCAGAACAATGATCAGTAAGGTCCCATGGCAAGCGATGCTAGCGAGAAAAGGAGTCCAAGATGGGTGGGAGCTTTTAAAAAAGGAAATTCTCAAGGCTCAATCGCAAGCAATTCCAACAAGAAGAAAAGGTGGAAGACAACAGAAGAAGCCAATGTGGCTTCACAAAAAACTTAGGGATGACCTGAAAACAAAAAAGGACACATATAGGAAGTGGAAAGAAGGCCAAGTAACAAAGGAAGAGTACAGGCAGATAGCACAGAATTGCAGGGATGGCGTCAGAAAGGCTAAAGCTGAGAATGAGCTGAGGTTAGCAAAGGATGCTAAAAACAACAAAAAGGCTTTCTTCAGCTACGTGCATAGTAAAAGGCAGAGGAAAGAAATGGTTGTTCAGCTATTAAATAAGGATGGCAAAACGATAACAGATGACAAAGAAAAGGCAGAGGTGCTCAATTCCTACTTTGGCTCAGTCTTCTCCCCAAAGAGGGTCTATGACCCCCCTGGCAAAGGTGAAGTGCAGGCTGAAGGGGCAGGATTGCAGCTTGAGATCGATAGGCATATGGTCAAGGAACACCTAATTACTTTGAATGAGTTCAAATCTCCAGGGCCAGAAGAACTGCATCCTAGAGTAATAAAGGAACTGGCAGAAGAACACTCAGAACCACTGTCTATTCTCTTTGAGAAATCATGGAGGACGGGGGAAGTGCCAGATGACTGGAGGAGGGCTAACGTTGTCCCTATCTTCAAAAAGGGTAAAAAGGAGGAACCTGGGAACTACAGACCAGTCAGTCTGACATCAATCCCTGGGAAAATTCTGGAGCAGATCATAAAGCAATCCATCTGGAAGCACCTTGACAACAATGCCGTGATTACTCGAAGCCAACATGGATTTGTCAAAAACAAGTCCTGCCAGACAAATCTGATCTCATTTTTTGATCAAGTCACCTCCCTTGTAGACCGTGGGAATGCTGTAGACATCATATACCTCGACTTCAGCAAAGCTTTCGAAAAAGTGCCCCATGATATCCTGATGAGCAAACTAGCTCAAAGTGGGCTAGATGAAACAATGATCCGGTGGATCCACAGCTGGCTACAGAATCGGACTCAAAGAGTGCTTATCAATGGGACCTTCTCAAACTGGGGAGAGGTAACGAGTGGGGTACCGCAGGGCTCAGTCCTGGGCCCAGTGCTCTTCAACATTTTTATTAATGACTTGGAGAGGAGGTGCAGGGAATGCTGATCATATTTGCAGATGACACCAAATTGGGCGGGATAGCTAATACTTTGGAAGACAGAAACAAAATTCAAAGTGATCTAGATAGACTGGAGTGCTGGGCAGAAAACAACAGAATGACATTTAATAGGGATAAATGCCAAGTTCTGCACCTAGGAAAAAGAAACCAAATGCACAGTTACAAGATGGGGGATACGTGGCTCAACCACACTACAAGCGAGAAGGATCTTGGAACTGTTATCGATCACAAGCTGAATATGAGCCAACAATGTGATATGGCTGCAAAAAAGGCAAATGCTCTTTCGGGCTGCATTCATAGAAGCATAGCTTCCAAATCCTGGGAAGTACTAGTTCCCCTCTACTCAGCACTGGTTAGGCCTCATCTGGAGTACTGTGTCCAGTTCTGGGCACCACACTTGAAGAAGGATGCAGACAAACTGGAGAGGGTTCAGAGGAGGGCAACAAAGATGATCAGGGGACTGGAAACAAAGCCCTATGAAGAGAGACTGAAATAACTGGGCATGTTTAGGCTTGAGAAGAGAAGACTGAGGGGAGATATGATAGCACTCTTCAAGTACTTGAAAGGTTGTCACAGAGAAGAAGGCCAGGATCTCTTCTTGATCATCCCAGAGTGCAGGACATGGAATAATGGGCTCAAGTTGCAGGAAGCCAGATTCCGGCTGAACATCAGGAAAAACTTCCTGACTGTTAGAGCAATACAACAATGGAACCAATTACCTGGGGAGGTGGTGGGCTCTCCCACACTGGAGGCCTTCAAGACGAGGCTGGACAGCCATTTGTCAGGGATGCTCTGACTTGGATTCCTGCATTGAGCAGGGGGTTGGACTCGATGGCCTTGGAGGCCCCTTCCAACCCTAGTATTCTATGATTCTATGATTCTCATTCTCACCCAGTTTTCAATTTTCCGCCTCTCATTCAGCATTTCATGATCATTGGGATGTTTGGGGTTCCCATTCCCCCAGATATATTCCTCTGCCCAGATGTTTTATATTTTGCAAACCTTGGGTTTACCCCAAGTCTGTTGATACCTCCCTCTTGTGTGTGCAGGTGCTGCCATTGCCATTTTGACTACTTAGGCACCAGAACTCAAACTACTGAATCAGAAATAGAGGGGATGATGATGATGATGATACCTTCTTCAAGTCAGATTGCATTCCTCCAAAACCAGACAGGTTCTCCATGCAGCATAAATCTGCCCTGAGAAAGTTAGAAGAAACTCTACTCTTTCATCACCTTGATAATATGAATAAAGGGGAGGGACATACAAAAATCAAGGGCATCCCTAAAAGGGAGACTGAAGTGTTTTAAGGAATAAGTCATCTGTGATACAGAATTTTAAAATACAGCTTTTCTAGGTGAAGCTTTTTAACCTGCTACTTCTGCTTCTGGATTCTTTGTGGGATTAAGATTGGAATTCCACACACCTGGTTTTTTCCTTTCCTGTCTTTCAGTATGTTCTGCTAAATAACCTTTACTTTGGTGGGTGGAGCTTGGTGGGATCCATCAGATAGCAACATTATCCCTCCCCCCATCAAACTTCCTTAACACAAAGTTCCTCCACAAATAGCAATACCTGCCCTGGCCACCCAAATGGTCCCTCTTATAATATCTATTAATGATTGTAATTGTAAAAAGGGATGCTGCATGGGGGGGGGGGGTGTCTCTGCAAGCTTATTCCTACAGATATTAAATTGCATTGCCTTTTGCTTTTCTGTACTATTACTTGGAGGTCTCTCTAGGTGGTGCTATGGCATTATGGAACAAAGCAGAATGATGCAACTACACTGGCGGATAGTAGCAGTTTCAGTTACAATTCCAAAAAATACTGCATTTTCCCCACTCAAGAAAAGTAACTGGAAAGTATGGGAAAGACATTGGAGGGTGCCGACGTCATCTAAAGCACCTGTTTACCACCACAAATGTGGAATGGTGAGCACACAACAAAAGCCTCATCTAGAAAAGCTTATATTTCCCTGATCATTCACATTCTCTATGTGCTCCCCAAGCATAGCCCATATGCCATTGCAGCACCAGGGAAATCACACTCTCATTCATTAAAATATTCAGTTTAGAACTATGTGAAAGCTTTGGCTGTCCCTCAGCAATTGAGATCATTCCACTGTGCACTGGAGACATATTCTGACACATATTCACAGACACATTGATATGGTGGCCAGTTCAGAGTGCATGTCTTGGCACACAAAGGTGCTTAGCTATACCACTATACAAGAAATCTGTCCGAGCAAAATCTGAACTCAGAGCTCTCAAGGTGGATGTCCGGAAAACAAAAAATGACCTTGTCAGAGCATATAGGACCAGCTTTGACACTACATCTCAGATGTGCCAGCAGATAGCAACACCACTAAAAAGGACACTGTGATGTTCCTATTCCAGGTTATACTTTTTCTAGCTTCCATCTGATGAAATCGAGAAGAAAACTTCCTCAGGACATCTGCCTCCGCTTTGGTCAGTTGTCTTCACTGACACACAAAACTTCTGCCCCTTTTACTATCTGGGTTAAAGAGATGCTCAATATGCTTAATTGGTTCACTCTACTCAAGCCAGAGAAGAAATAAGGAAATAGATTTTCTAATGGTAGCACGATTAGCTAAACAAACACATGGGATTTTGTATTAAAAACAAATGAAATTTATTAAACACAAGAAGAGTTATATATTATTAATCAATCTATACTTGGTCCTAACTTACTTACTCTACCCCTTCGAAATCCTGCTTCCAAAATCTCACTAACTAGATGTAGATTCTTCAGTCCCTGAGGCCCTATCTGACTGACCAACAGTCAGCTCTCTCAGAACCTCAGAATCTTTACACACACATACACACACACGCAGGGAAACTAGGGAAAGAAAACAGGACTAGGGAAAGAAAACAGGCAACTTTGTATATATTTGCATATATGTGTATTAACATATATGTTAATATGCCTGAAGTCCTCTGATATATTCCTGCCTGCATGCCAGAAATTAGCCTTATCCCTGTATGTCTCCAATATATATTGAGATTAATGCCTCAAGTATAGTATACATTTTTTTTAATACAGACTGTTTGTTACAATATGCCTTCTTCTCTTGTCCTGCTCTCTGTGCAATGTATTCACAGACTAGTATGTCTATACAAACATATACATTAAGAGAAAGCTACTGGACTAATGATACTATGACATTTTAGTACTGAATATGCTTTGAATCCAAAGCCATTTTAGTACAAGTTCATTGTCTGATGACATCACTGCTGATCTAATAATTCTGCTGATGTTGGTCTCCTATGATCTTTATCACATATGCAACAAGAAGTTGAATATTTCAACAACAATGAGGCTGACTTTTAAAGAAAGGAGACTTCTGACAAAAACTGCTTTAAGAATAAGGTAATCTGATCTATTTGAATACATTCTGCAGGTGAATGTAAAGTGAGAGAGTACACAAGTAGATACTAATATAAGGACTCTTAATAAGGTTCTCAGTAAAAACAGAAAGGAAAGGTAGACCTTATAAATTATCTACACTAAATCTATCTAGTCAATTAAAAATCTCAATGCAAAATATAAGTAACACAATAAATGTACTAAAGTGCAACTGTATTTCCCAGAACAAGTCATTATTTAAAAATAACCTGCAGATTTTTTTTCTGGTGGCAAAGACCTAAAAGGGCCCCTCAGTTCTATTTCTGAATTTATCAGCTAGTTTAGCCTAAATGGCTACTACTTGAATAAAGTGTGTTTATTATTCAATAGCTCAATCCATCTTCTGTGCTGTTGTTCATGTTTACACCTTAGCAGAGATGATTGCAGTAGTTAAGGAGGATCAATGAAAATCAGGTGCCTTGCTTTGTCTGAGTGGAAGCACTTTCTGCTAGCACAAAGCCACCACTGACTGAATACAATCCTGTGTGGTCAATCCTTTGCTTTTCCTGACATACAAGGACATGCTGCATGAGATCTCAATACTCTCATAATCCCTTGGTATAACAGAAGGTTGTATAGTCCAGAAATACGTAGTAGGATAAAGGCTTAGTAGGATAAAGTCTTTTTAGTTCTGATACTATTTGGTGGCTCACAAAACTCTTCCACATTAGGGTCTGCTTTTCACGAAAAGGTACTAAAACTGCATTTTTTTGTCATCTTAAGCCTTCAGTTTACCCCTCAGCCCCTACACTCTGACTAAAATGAACCCTAACTAGATATAACTCCATTTGCTCATATCCATCCCCCTATTAACCCTGCCTCTCTTCTTTCTCCCTTCCTTCTTCTTTCTCAGTTGTCCTAGCCAACTGTCAACATTTAGATTGTAAGTTCCTTGGAGCAGAGACCTACTTTTTTCCCCTATTATTACTATGTAAAGCACCACATGCATTGATGGCACCTTATAAATGAATCATTATCATCAGGCATGCTCCTGGTGGTTCCACATGGACCTGTGGCCCGACTGGAGTCCACCTGGAGAACAGCCTTCAGTGTGGCCACCCCCTTTCTTTGGAACTCCCTGCCCCTGGAAGTCAGGCAAGCACCAACACTGAGCTGCTTTTGGTGCCTCCTGAGAACAGCTCTTTTCCAGGAAGCGTTCCTTAACTAGCCAGCCACGGCTTTTATTGGCATTCTGTTTTTAAAAGAACAATTTTAATAACGGAGAGTTTTAATTCTTTTTAATTCTTTTACTATTTTAGTTTTTATGTTTACTGCTTCAGGATCTGTTTTACATATGGAACGGTATACAAATGCTATAAAGAAAGAAAGAAATGAATGAATAAATATCAACTGTTGTCAGTTTACATTGGCCATTCATATCTTCTACCCTAGGGGTGGGCAGACTTCAGGCATGTCACATCTACTTTGTTTTTTACTAGAACTCCTAATCTACCAACCACAGCCAGATGCGAAAGACATAGGATGAAAGGACAGGGTGTTTCTGAGCACATTCTGAGTCTAGGAATTTGTCTTCAGTACCAAAACTTAAGTAAGTCCCTTCACACACAGGCTCCAACCTAGCTATCCCAAACTCTCTTCACTTCAGCAGCCTAATTTAGAAGGAAAAAGTCATTTTGTTGTAGTTATTGTTAAACAATTCGGAGTCAGAGACCATTGCTAGTGTACTGTAAATCACCCAGAGATCTACCAGTAGATTCTGGTCAATCTTCTGCCCTCCCCTGCTCTACCCTAAGCTTTATCTCAGGCATAATATCCTTAGATAAATTCATTCTTCTATGAACTCTGAGAAAACCACAGGGATACAACAAGAAACACTTGTTAAAACCAGTGATCCTAACAGCAGATGCAATCTTAAAATGCTGGGGCACAATTCAGACCAATTTAAGGGCAAGTCCCTTTGATTTCAGTGGGAGGTTTCCCTGCACAATCCTTTGCATGTCTTCTCAGAAGTATGCCCCATTGATTTCAGTGACACACTCTAGTTGCTTTTCTACTTATTTTTCTGACAGTTTTATTGTATTTTATTATATATTTGTGATTTTAGAATTATGATTTTAATGGTGTCTGTGTGTTGTATTGTGCTTTATGTACATTGTTAGACACCCTGGGCTCTTTGTGAGGAAGGGCAGGATAGAAAACAAATAATTTTTACCAAATATCTTTGAAAGATAATGTTCAAATAATTAAGAACTATGAATGAGATGTTTATTACATAGAGAAATTGTATTACATGATGATTGCCTCCTGTTGTTATGTTTAAATTATTTATTGTAAGCAACAGTTGTTACTTTAGAAAGCATGACATATTTACTGTCAAGGTCTTAAATAAATTCTTAAATAAATGGGGGTGCTTATTTTAATATTTTCAGAAAGTAAGCGCTTCTTCAGCAGATATTTACTTTCATTCTGAAAGTAAGCGCTTTGTCAGTTTTCTATTTTGTTCAAACTAAGAACCAACCTGGCTGTTCTTATTAGTCCTTAAGAGGAAGGACACCATGAACAATGAACAAAGAGCAATGAAGATTATCTGCAAATGATGGTGGAGTAAAATCTGAATCTTACTGAACTGCATGACTGGCAAGTCAAAACGCCAATGCACTCCTCTCTTACAAACAATGGAGAAAACTACTAAGCAGCAGATTCCCAAACTAGGGCCTCAGGTAGGTAAGGGGGGGGGGAGCCATCTTTCTTTAAAATGGTTACTAAATGGAACAAGTTGTTTCTGTAGATGTACTAACAATTTAAAATAAGCTTGGAAAGACAAATATTGTTACTTCATTTAAAAAACAGCTGAGAGCAGATGACGTGTCTGTCCTCTTAAAGGATTTGCTACAATGTATACAATACTTGACAAAGAAAACATCAGCATACTGTTGCTTCCCTACTAATATATTTTCTTGCCCC
The DNA here is from genome assembly GCF_057233095.1 of Heloderma suspectum. Classification (NCBI taxonomy): domain Eukaryota; kingdom Metazoa; phylum Chordata; class Lepidosauria; order Squamata; family Helodermatidae; genus Heloderma; species Heloderma suspectum. Next base: position 50,886,976 of record NC_139460.1, on the reverse strand, counting down.
AATCCAGTGACTGCTAATGTGACGTTCCCGTTTTTTAAATAGAAAGTGACACCCTTCTCTGCAAGATATATGGACACCTAAGTGGATGTCAGGTCACACACGGAACTAGCCAGCCAGGAAGATATTTAAAGATAGTCTCCACAAAAGGTCATGTGTAGAGTCGGCCTGTCAAATTGTATCCCCTAGTCTGTGTGCCACACAGCTACTGGATAAACTGCTTTTTTCTAACACAGAGAGGTTTAGCTCTCACACACAGCAGATGAGGTGCTAAGCCAGTGTCTAAATTGTACCACTTCAAACTGCAAGGCATGCAGAATGCTTCCTCATGGAGGAAAATATCCCTCAGCACAGGAAGCTAATATCTCAGGGAGAACAGCTCCACTGAGTTCCATTGTCTCCAACCCCAATTCAAGATGCTGGTTGGGGCGGTAGCTCAATGGTAGAGCATATGCTTTGGATGCAGAAAGCTGGCAGGATCTTACATAATGGTCCTACAAAAGAGATAATCTTGGAAAGTAACCTCCAATAAACCCTGTCTAGGATTCTTAAGTAATTCACCTGGAGACTTCCGGTTGGAACTGATGTCACTCTGGCAGCTTCCCATGGGTTCTCCTGTGGAAGCTTTCTCAAACAGCTTTTTAAAAGGTTGAAAAACCTTTTCATCTCCCCTCTGGAATTAAAGGGGGGTAAGGCAGCATCTGGACAACATCTTGGAGAAAAGTGCTGCCCTTGAGATAGTGGTGGTGTGGGGCTGGATTCCAGGATTATCTCCCCAGAGCTTTAACAACGCAAAAAGCTGTGATAAGACTCCTATTTCATAGGAGAAAACAGGGCTGACGTGTTCCATAATAATATATGTTTCAAGAAATATCAACAAGTCCTGTGGGATGATTTAAGAAATATTAACAACATCTGAGAACATCTGAGGACCTATAAGATCTGTTTGAGAGAAACATGAATGCACCGAGAAGGGGATGGCTTCACCGCCAACTCCCCCCATACCTCCTGTGTCAAAAGTTTCGAAAACAGAAGTTATAGGGGAATTAGTTACTCTGATAAAGACTTTATCTTCACAATTTACGGAGCAAGTCAAAAGGTTGGATTTAATCCAAAATTCTATCACCGCCTTGCAAGGAGCTGTCGATTTAATTAATGCATCATGGCAAAAAATGGAGACGAGAATTACGAGCTAGAAGACCGAGTAGCAGGGAATGAAACTTCTAACAAATTTGTTTTAAAAAATACCTCTGACAGAATTTCTCAACTGGAGGCCTTCACGAGAAGATCCAATGTACATATAATTGGGATTAAAAATCTGTCTAATGATGTAAAATTGCCTATTTTTGTGGATAAACTTTTTCATGAGATACTCCTTATCCCATCTGATTATTTACTTGATATTGAGCAGGCATTTCGTGTGCCAAATGCGAAAGGGACTGACTATACAATCACAGTCCAATTTGCAAAAGTCTCTACAAAGAATTATATCCTGCGTTTGGCAAGAGAGGGTGGAAGCCTTTCCTGGAAACAAGATAAAGTTATGTTATTTCCAGATTACATCAAAGAGGTGGCGAATAAAGAAGGCAATTTATCAAAACAAAAAACATGGCAAAACAAATGAACTTACAATATTACTTAAAATATCCTGCTACACTTTGTATCGTGTCTGAAGGTCAGATGAAGAAGTTTATAAATCATGAAAGGATTGTGCAGGGAAACCTCCCACTGAAATCAAAGGGACTTGCCCTTAAATTGGTCTGAATTGTGCCCCAGCATTTTAAGATTGCATCTGCTGTTAGGATCACTGGTTTTAACAAGTGTTTCTTGTTGTATCCCTGTGGTTTTCTCAGAGTTCATAGAAGAATGAATTTATCTAAGGATATTATGCCTGAGATAAAGCTTAGGGTAGAGCAGGGGAGGGCAGAAGATTGACCAGAATCTACTGGTAGATCTCTGGGTGATTTACAGTACACTAGCAATGGTCTCTGACTTCGAATTGTTTAACAGTAACAACAACAAAATGACTTTTTCCTTCTAAATTAGGCTGCTGAAGTGAAGAGAGTTTGGGATAGCTAGGTTGGAGCCTGTGTGTGAAGGGACTTACTTAAGTTTTGGTACTGAAGACAAATTCCTAGACTCAGAATGTGCTCAGAAACACCCTGTCCTTTCATCCTATGTCTTTCGCATCTGGCTGTGGTTGGTAGATTAGGAGTTCTAGTAAAAAACAAAGTAGATGTGACATGCCTGAAGTCTGCCCACCCCTAGGGTAGAAGATGGAGGTTAGGATGGCACATTGATGTTGGTACCTCTACTGTGCCTGGGCAGGCAGTAAATTACTTCTGGTAGTTCTCTGGCCAGCAACAGTTGGTGCAAAACCCCAAAATGAGATATTTCATGGGTGGGGAGAAGCTGGGTTTGACTCTGCTGCATCCAAAGCTGCTCTGTTCTCTAGGATAGGCCCAATTCAGGCCCATCACCTACACAAACCTGGAGCTGGTATAGGGAAAAAATTTAAAAATCCACTGCTCCCCTCACCTTCTGCCCTGGCTGGCACAAGCTTGCAGTGGTGGCAAGCCCACTGCTCTGCTCCTTCCAGGGCCCACTTTGGATTGCTCTTCCCATGTCTACTCAGACGTAAGTTCCACTGAGTTGCCTCAGGCTGCAATCTTATAGACATTTAGCTTGGAGTAAGTCCTGCTGAACACAGAAGGGCTTACTTCTGAGTAAACCTACTAAGGATTTCACTCGTACTTTTGAAAATTTTAACTTTTGTTGAAAGAATCACCACAACACAGCATATTTGATACAACATAATTCATTTTCAAACTGGACATGGCATATTTCACTTTCAATTTGGTTATCATTAAAATTGCAGTATATTATACAAATGGAAAATATTTTACACAGCTGCTAACAAATTTTATAACTTTTATCACACTTCAAAAACCAAAATAATGTGCTTATGTTAATAATGAACTTGCAAAGCATCAACTTTTGAAAGACAAATAACCCATGCTAAGCCCCTACTTTAAGATCAAATAAGAGTTAAAAAAAATGAGACTGGGATAATGGAGAATCACAATTGGGACTCCCAACAACCTAGATTCTCTTTCCTAACATTATCTATGTTCCTTCTTCTCTAATATTATTAGCCAATTCCTGTCTAGAACCTATTTGGTGTGATTTTTATCACAGCATATAGAAGCATAACTAATACGGAGATCAGGGAAGAACTTAGTAAATAGTTTCTTCCCTACATGTGAACCTCACTATTTTTGTTGCACTGAAGGACTACTGCTATGGATTTCTCCTGGCCATTGGGGATTATGGGAAACATGGGCTTATGGGAAATATCTTTGGGCTATAATATGCCAGTGGAGTGGGAACAGAGATCAATTAGGGATTATTGAGGCCCAAACTACACTTGTCAGTGGCAGATTTACATCTTTAAATGCTGGACTGCCCCATGCACAAATTAAAGGCCAAAGGGGAGCAAGGACAGAGTCACTATCTGCATAATCCTATGCATATTTACTGTTGGCATGAACCTATGTATATTTACTCAAATTAAGTTCCACTGTGCCAGGTAGGGCTTACCCAATATTAAGCATGTTTAAGATTGCAGACTTAATCCTCCCTCCACTTGTCTCTCTTAGCCCTACAGTCCACCTTCCAGGTGCTTTCCCCCCATCAGGGCTCTGATACTGGACACCTAGTGGGGAGGGGTTGTAGGAGATAAAGCTGCAGACAGACACATTGAAAGATGCAGATCTACCACCACCATCACATGTAGTTTAGAGCTGAGAAGACATACACATTCTGGAAACGACAAGGTGGCAATGAATATTGGAAAGGGATATGGCATTGTGATAAGTAAGATGGAAAAGTAGTAGTGGAAACATTTACTAGTGCCAAGTGAGGAGTTAGAGAGGGAGGCACAACAAAAAATATGTGGCAAAGTGATGTGAATGAAATAATGGGAGCACACCAAGTGGCAAGGATACAAGAAGAGGCAGAGCTGGCCCTATCATTAGGCAGAGTGAGGCAGCCGCCTTAGGCAGCAGATGCCAGGAGGTGAGGAGTGGCAGTGAGGTGTTGGAGGACATCTTGTCTTTCGCCTTTGACAGCAAAATGTCTTAGGTCTGCCCTGAGAAGAGGTTGTTTTAGATGGGTTCAGTGAGCTTGTGGTTCCGTTTTGTAAGCAGGATATTTTTTTTCATTTATACAGATGTTCTAGGATAGTATTTAAAATGTGTGTGCTATTTTCACAGGCAGAAAAAAGAACCATGGGTTAACATAGAATATCCAGAATAACACCCAATTTGTTATAAAAGTTCTACTACAGATCACTTGGTACTGTGCAGGTTGTTGGCATTTATGGATGATTGTTTTTCTTTCTTTCATGAGCCCACCACTGAGTCTTAGCTTAGCTTCTAGTTTTAACAAAAGCTATTTTCATGTGGCTTTGCACAACCATGGAGTCTTCTATTTATATTTTCCTTTGTAAATGAACATAAATTTCTTTATAGTTACATCTGACTTAATTAATTTATATCAAAAATAATTCTTTAGATTTAATGAAGAAAAGGTTAGCAGGCCAACCTAACAGTTCCAAAGCAATACAAATTATTTCAGTTGTAACATTAATGGTCTGGTCTTTAACTAAGAACTGCAAATTTTAGGGAATAAAAACTAAGTGTCAGAATACATTTTATACTCTTCCTGTTTGAATAAAAAAGTCAGTCTATAATAATTTATACAAACACATTTCCTCTTTATGCCTGTATGTCATGGGAATTATTAACTATCCTTTCTAGCTGGAAGCTCCATGCAGTGTTCTTCTTCCTCTTCCTCTTGCTCTGTCTTTGGTTCTTTCTTTTCTCCTGTTTTCTTATGAGACCTGCTCTTGGGAATACGCAGTTTCTCGCTCTCTCTCCTCTCTTTCATCCCTTCAGGGTCCTGAAAGAAAAATCATACTGAAAAATAAAATTAAGACCCATTTATCCATAATAACAAGGTCATAATTTATCTCAGGAAAAGAAAAAAGTAATAATGCAGGTTACCTACTGCTACCGTAGCAGTCTTACTGGCCTGGTCCAGACACAATGATAACCAATGTTTTTTTAATTAAAAAACACCCACAGAGATGTTGTGAATGAGCCAGTGTAGTAGTCAATGTGGCTTGAGCATCTGGTTGGCCCCTCCTGCCAGTGGCTAAACAACCCAGGGATGCTTCGTCCCAGAGTTGATTAGCATGCCGTCTGAATCCGGAACTCTGGCTTGTGTTTCTGCTGACAAGTCAGAGTTGGAACCCAGGGCTTAACCATGGGTTCCAACTCTGGCTTGTCGTGGGGAGAGATAAGCCAGAGTTCCAGCTGGGGACATCACATTAAACAACTTAGAGATGGAGCATCCTTTGGTTGCTTAGCCACTCCTGCTACCAGTGGGAGCAATCGAGCCACATGAACTAGCACACTGGCTTGTCACAAACAACCCAGGGATTTTTTTAAAAAACCAGGGATGTTGTTGCATGCGAACCAGGCCACTGTAATCAGTAATATTCATCAGTCAACCAAAATTTGGGCTTTCTTATAGCCATTACTTTCTCGACATCTAAGGGGGATGAATGCCAACATGAAGGGCTCTGAGGGAGGAAAAAATGATATTTCAGCCCATCTTGCTATTTTCTCATTCAAAGCAGACTGATTTGAAGCCAGCAAACATCTTGATTATTTTGTCTTGGTTCCAAGCATCTCACCAAGCACCAGTAGTGAAGTTTACTAACTATCTGAGATGCAAATTATGGGAGGGAGGCTAGGGAAGCAGAAATAGAGTCCTCTTCCCCTTTTTTATTTTTCATATTTCAGGACAGTAAGTGGATAGAATATAAATATTTGGAACATCAAATTTAAGAATAAGAATAGCCTATACATTTTTGTTGCAGTTCTCTAAGGTATATTACAGACTGAAGAACATACCACATTTGAGAAAACTCCACATAGTTTCCAGGTGTTTTTAGTGGTATTTACAGACATAATTTTGTAAAGCTAAAGAAAAAGCAAGGACAACTTTTTAAATGAAAATATAGACATTATATCTCTCTGAAGTATGTCAGCCTTGAAAAGTACCGCATACCACCATATCCAATTAACCTTTTGTTTAAAGTAAGGTATTTGCTGAAGTAATCTACCAAACTAATGTTAATCATCTGTGTGTGTGTGTGTGTGTGTGTGTGTGCGCGCGTGCACGCTTATAACGAAGTGATGTAAGCTGTGGCATATATAGCTTTGTGTTCTAAGCCAAACTTAATAATGAAGATCTCTTTATCTGGGCCAATTATCCTGCTTTCTTAGCTCCATATGTACAACAGGGAAGGGTTATGCTGAACTTTCTGCTAAGAGAAGAGTTATGGGGAAAACACCCAATGCCATAAACTTCAGAGTTGCATCTCTAATTTAAAAATGTTTTTGTGCCGTCTAGCAAAATAAATGCTCATCTATTATTTAAACGTCCTTAGCTGTGTTTGTGGGTTTTTAAAATAAAAGCTAGTTCATGTATTAACTCATTCTGTATAGCAAATGTGAGAAGTGTTTTAAGCCATTGCTTGCTTCCCAGCAAGTAAAATAACATGGCGTTGTGCCATCTGGATAAGCATAAATGGGCCTACCATTACGGTTTTACCCAACAACTGAAAGGTAGTCTGGGACTTGACCCAACACCCCACCCTGGCAACTGACTGGGGACTTGTTCCTTAAAGGCCTGAAAATCTCTCTCACCTGCCTTTGAAATGTGACACTGATCAGGAGTTAGTGGGAGGAGCGGAGAAACAGTGGGTAGCAAGTTTGAATTTAAAGCCAAAGAGGGATAAGAAATTACAATATATAATTATAAATTATAGAAGTTTAGCCGCCTGAAAACTGCTAAGGGAGGGAGGGCAAGGAATCCATACTGATGCTTTGTGAATCTGATGCACAAACTATTGCTTCCAATATGCTCTGGTTGTATATTTTTAAAAATAAATAAATATAACAAAGCAATATACGCAATGCTTTCTCATGAAAAGGAACTTAAACTGTATGATATAATGCTACCTCTAGATTTCTTACCAGAGAAATGGGGATGACTTAACAATATGAGTCTCTGGCCACATCTGGATGTCACTTTAAGCCATGGTGGCTTAATAAGCTGCTCACAATAGCTTATTTTTAAATAGTCCACAACATGACCGGGCTAATAAGCTACTGTGAGTAAGTTATTAAACTACTGTGCATAATCTGAGTCATCCCCCCACCTGTCCCGCTACAGTCCTCCCGCCGAAGCAGTGGCGCTGTTTCACCCATTGACAACATTGCAGCAGTCTGTTTGAACCTTCCACAATATCCCAATGACAGGGGAGAGGTGCAGGGTGAAGCACAGGGGCTTGATTTAGCGCTTCCAGTATCACCCCAGCAAGTGGGTGGTGGCTCTAAAGTGCTGGAAGTTTGCAGGATCAGAACCAAACTTTATACACAGCTTCCCCTAGTTGGGAGGCAACCGGCACACCATCAAAACCCTGCACAATTATTCAGAAAGGAGAGGAAATCTCATGTGTACCAAAAAGGGGGTGGCGGCTATAAAACCTTGGAGGTTTAACACACAGCCTCTCCTAGTCAGGAAACACCCGATCCACCATCAAAACCCTGTACAATTACCCCAGAGGAAGGAAAATACCAGGTGCAACAAAAAGGGGTTGGCACAAATAAACCCTTGAGGGTTTGCAGGATCAGGACAAAACCCTTAATTGCGCATTTCCCCCATAACTACTGCTGGCATAAATACCTTTATTGTCCAAAATCTACAACAATGAAGTAGAGTTGCACATTCTCCCCCCCACCCCCCAACATTGCTGGCTTTTGTTCACTATAGCACTTTACCTCTAAAGTGAAATTACACAAAAGCCCCCCCATACCCATTGCTGGCATAAATCCTTTATTATCTCAAAATCAGTGGAATTGTGCATCCCCCCCTCCTGACATTGCTGGCAGAGCCGCTTCTGTTAGGGAATTTGCACAATTGTGCATTCCCCCACCCCCCATAGCCATTTTGCTTCTTCGGGGAAAAGTGACCAGAGAGGGAAAAAGGGGGTGGGAACTATAACTCCCTGACAGTTAGCTGGAATGTGGTGAAATTGCACAGGTGGGGTGCCCTCATGGGGAGCCTTCAGATGCTGTAGTGTATAATTGTGGAATTGTCCTTCTTCATGGAAAAGTGAGCAGTTTTTCCCCTATTCCCCAAGTTGCACAGTTTCAAAGTAGTGATCTGGGAAGCCTGTAACTTCACTGTAGCGGGGTAGTGCGATAGCGCGAAGCTGGCATTCTACTAGGGGAAAGCTGTCATTTTGTAATTGTAGCATGATATCAGGGAAGGCTGTGCTTGTTTGGCTCTGGTTGTCCCTCGGCTGTTTGTCAGAACTCAGAAAAAAAGCTCTGCAGACATGGAGCAGAGTGGCCACAACAGTTTTGGCTGCTCTTGCGACCGGAATAAGCCACAGTGAGCACCAGATGACACGATAACCCACAGTGGGTTAAATAACCCTTACTGCAGACTGTGGGTTATCAGAGTGGGTTATTTCAGCCAAATAAACCATGGTGGAATAAAAAATTCTCAACAGACGACACAATAACCAATACGACACGATGTTTATTTAACCCGTTGTCGGTTAAGCATGTCATCTGAACCCAGTCACTGACACAATGATCTTACCTGCAGTAACATCCATGAGTTCATCTCAGAACAGTAAAGAGTGTATTATTTGCGGGGAAACAAACATGTGAGTGATTCTCACATCTGCTGTTTGCACTAATAATGGGTGATCCAGATCAACCTCAATAGTTAAAACCTTGGTAACACACTAAAATGCTTTGTGAGGGTATGTGAGCATGCAGTAAACAGGATGTGTGCTGGCTTTAATGTGTGCTTGTGTGTTCGAATCCCAATTTTCAATGTATGCAAATATTTTCCCAGACAACTGCAAGGGTTTCCAAGAGTTGCTTAGTGGCAACCAATGTTAAAATGGTGGACCATACTGACTCGGGCAGGCAGAGCACACAAGTTGTGTGTGAGCCCTTTCTGCTTTTAATTAACAAGCCAGGAAAGCCTAGTTTCTGGGATTGTTTCATGACGTGCGAACCCAGAAACTCTGGGTTGTTTATGGCTTAAACTACCCAGAGCTAACCCAACATCAAACAGTGAGTTAACCCTGGGTTGTTTGACTTATAAACAGCCCAGAGTTTCCAGGTTCGCACATCAAGAAACAGGCATACTTGGGTTGTTAATTAACAGCAGAAAGGGCTCGCACGCAATTTGTGTACTCCACCTGTGCTGGACAATTCCTGGGTTAAACAACCCAGGAAGTGCTGTCATGACATGCAAACCAGGTCAATGTCTGGGTTGAGATAAATTACTAAAACAAATCATGACAGAGAAAGATATACAGTACAATTTGTATCAAAATATCAACAAAAACCTACTTCTCTAGGGAATTTACCGTATAGCTGCAAATTATTTTAGAGGCCCTTTCACTTGAGAAACAAGCAATACCAATACATCACCATCAAGTTGCATTCATGATGTATTCCCCTCCGCAGTTTATGTTTGCAACAAAGCTGTGAGATACATTAGGCTGAGAGATGGCAACAGCCTCAAAAGCACCCAATGAGCTTATGGCTGAGCAGGGTTTTGAAGCCTGGTTTTCTGTGACCTGCTCCAACACTGTCTGCTACACCACACAGGCTTTCATTGTAAGATCATTTATAAGTTAGGATAATAACCTGAGCACTAGGTTTTCTGTCTTGAAATAAGCATGTGCAAGTTCTATCCATGCCCACATGAAGTAAAGCTAGTGAATCCAAAGTGAGGTAAAACACTGATGATTGGTTGAGCAGTTAGATGAGGGTGGGAGGGGGAAAAATGCTGAGAATAATGAGCCCGTCAGGATCTGGTAACATAAAAAGACTAAGCAGGGGGAAACTTAAAGAAAAAAGCTTAAAAGCAACTGTCAGGTGAAAAAGCAGTTTATGTGATCCACTCCTACACTCAAGAATGGTCAGAAAGAACAGAACATGGGCAGAATACATATCTGGATAGTACATAAGCCCAGTTAGAAATGGAGACAAAAGTGAATGGGGCCTGAACTGGAGCAGCCTTCCCCAACTTGGTGCCCACCAGATGTATTGGACTACAACTCCCATCATCTCCAACCAACACCACCTGTGCAGGTTAGGGATAATAGTAGTTGTACTCTAATACATCTGGAGGGCACCTGGTTGGGGAAGACTGCACTAGAGTAATTAAGAGAGCTGTCTAGGGGCCACAGGATTGTTCCCTCTATAATTATTCCACATTGATATCTAACTGGTTGTGATATAGATGATTGCACAGTATAAAGTAGTGGTTGGGCTAAGCATTTTTCACACTCACCCACATCACCACTTAAGAGTCAGAACACTTTAAGGGCGCAATCCTATGGGGACAGGCGTCCGCCTCCAAACTCAGAGGCAACTGCTATCCAATGCAGGGCAGGAGAAGCACGGAGAGGATCGCGTTTGCGGCTAGACAGCTGTCTAGCTGGTGGGAAGGCGGAGTGGGGGAGGAAGCTGCTGGATGACACATAGGATGTGTCATACTGGCATTTCCACCTTCCCTGCCCTGGAATGCCCCCCAGAATGCCCCATTTTGGCCGCTCTGTGCTCCTCTTCCGAGTGCGGCAGTAACTGCCTGCAAAGCAGCACGGAAGGAAGGAAAGGTCGGATCTCCGGGAACTGATCTCAGATTGCGGGCTCCTAGGTTGGTTCCCACAAACCTAGATATTCTATGGCCGTCTAGCCACTAAGTAGTGGCCACAGGATTGCTCCCTAAATGACTATAATTTAAAAACACTTCTAATTGAGGTAGAGTAGCATATACTAACCCCTTCATGGATCACTGCCTTGTTGTGGCGAAGGGACTATGGACGGAACTATGAAGGGACTACGGATGGAACTATGAAGGAACTATGGACGGAGGTCTGTAACACTGTTCAGGAGGCAGCAACTCAATCCATCCCAAAGAAAAAGAAATGCAAGAAAGCCAAGAGGCTTTACAAATAGCTGACGAAAGAAGGGAAGCGAAAAGCAAGGGAGAAAGGGGAAGAAATATCCAACTGAATGCAGAGTTCCAGAGAATAGCAAGGAGAGACAAGAAGGCCTTCTTAAATGAACAATGCAAAGAAATCGAGGAAAACAACAGAATGGGAAAGACTAGAGATCTCTTCAAGAAAATTGGAGATCTCAAGGGAACGTTTTGTGCAAAGACGGGCATGATAAAGGACAAAGAAGGCAGGGACCTAACAGAAGCAGATGAGATTAAGAAGAGGTGGAAAGAATACACAGAAGAACTATACAGGAAAGATATCCTCGAGAGTGAAGTCAAGTGGGCCTTAGGAAGCATTAGTAATAACAAAGCTAGAGGAGATGACAGTATTCCAGCTGAGCTATTTAAAATCCTAAAAGATGATGCTGTTAAAGTGCTGCACTCAATATGCCAACAAATTTGGAACACTCAACAGTGGCCGCAAGACTGGAAAAGGTCAGTTTACATTCCAATTCCAAAGAAGGGCAACGCCAAAGAGTGTTCAAACTACCGTACAATTGCGCTCATTTCACATGCCAACAAGGTGATGCTCAAAATCCTACAAGCTAGGCTTCAGCAGTATGCGAACCGAGAACTACCAGAAGTACAAGCTCGGTTTCAAAGAGGCAGAGGAACCAGAGATCAAATCGCCAACATTCGCTGGATCATGGAGAAAGCAAGAGAATTCCAGAAAAATGTCTATTTCTGCTTCACTGACTACGCTAAAGCCTTTGATTGTGTGGATCACAACAAACTGTGGCAAATTCTTAAAGTGATGGGAGTACCAGACCACATTACCTGTCTCCTGAGAAACCTGTACAAGGGTCAAGAAGCAACAGTAAAAACCAGACATGGAACAACCGATTGGTTCAAAATTGGGAAAGGAGTACGACAAGGCTGCATATAGTCACCCCGCCTATTTAACTTATATGCAGAGTACATCATGAGAAACGCCGGGTTGGATGAATCACAGGTCGGAATTAAGATTGCCAGGGGAATTATCAACAACCTCCGATATGCAGACGATACCACTCTAATGGCAGAAAGCGAAGAGGATCTCAAGAGCCTCTTGTTGAGGGTGAAAGAGGATGTTGCAGAACCCAGAGTCAGAGAGACCACGGAGTGAAGGAAAAAGAGATTCTTTATTTAACGCGCGGGCTTAAGGCTGGAATCGTTTCCAAAGAGCCAGAAGCCCCGATTTACATTAGCACATTGGTTTTATAGACATTGTGACACATATGAAACGGCTCCTCCTCCCCCTCCCGCGTGGGGTTGCAATCCTCAACATTTCTTCTCCTAGCACTATTGTTTATAATACAAGAACTGGGTTATAGGGTAGCCATGATAGGGAGAGAACAGAAGAGAACAGCAGAGAACAAGATATACAGTTATATGACCTTTGACAAGATAAGGAATTCCTGTGTCTCGTCAGCTTACAACAATATATTCAAGGGAGAAAGAGCTCAGCAAGAACATGAAGCATGAGACTGCATGAGGCTACTTAGTCTGACCCCTGATATGGCTGCTACATTCCCCCCTTAAATGCATAATTTCATTACAATTATAGCATTTCTGATAACTATACAAAGCTTTTTGTGACATACATATTACTTAGCCTCTTGTTGGGCTATTAGAGCGTAGAGGGCAGCAGTTTTACTAGCTGAGACATAAACCAGATTGGTTAAACAGCGCATAAGACAAGGAACGCAGAGACATAACAGTATCTTTATGAACAACACTGGTAGAATTAGGATGAACAATGCTTTAAACCAGCTAAGATCTGGAAGCCAAGGGGTCAACTGATTGAGCTAATTGTTTTGTCTTATTGTTTTGTTAGCTACTATATTGTGCAGCTTGTTGATCTGTTCATCTACAGCATTGCCATTATCAGTTAAGTTAAAACAACAGAGCTTTTGGTGTGTCTCACAACTTAAATGATGAAGAAGGAAGAGGTAATCTATACCAGCTCTATTTTCTAGAACTGCACCTCTTAGATCACGCAACTCTTTATTTAACAATGACAATGCTCGTGAGGTGGCATTTATGCTTTTGGCTAAGCTGCAAGCTAACCAGTTGTTCTTTAGACCATTAGCCAAGGCTAAACCTGGAACCCCAACTAGTGACATTGCTAAGGCCAATTTTTCTGAGTCAGAATATAACTGCACATGACTATTACAATTTTTAGTTAGTTGGAGTGCTCGAGGCTGCCGTTGACGGATTTTCTCGGGCTACAGGGGAAGAATTGGCACCAGTTCAATTGGCGGCTGAGGCAACATGGGTGGTTATCAGACAAGTTGGCAGGAATGAATGACCAAGTGCGGGAATTACATGTCTAAAACCATCCATGAGGCAAAAGTATGTGGGCATCATTAAAAGATATGTTTTGAATTTTATTTCAGTGGAAGGGGGCCAGGGATAGCTTTATATTTTCTGGAAAATTTTTGACAATTAAGCATTTGTGCACACGTAGCATTTGTTTCAGCAATGATGGGGGTGCGTAGAGTGAACTCTGTAGGGGGTAGGATCTTTGCAACCATGCCCCAATTAGCATTTTGGGAATAAGTTAAACTTACACCATAAACTTTTAACATGGTATCTTTTTGAATTTTCCCAGGATGTCTACAGACAGTTATTAGGCAAGAGCTAATAAGCCTGTTTGCAGGTATACCTCTTGGCAAACAAAAATGTTTTATTTTTATGATGTTAGCCAGGTGAAGCCAGTAATTATCAGCAAATCACTGGGACAAACTTCTTTTTCTAGGGGCAGACCCCCCTTTTTGCACCTTATTAAGGAAACACAATGCAACACTACTAACACTACAACACGCATGTTTGATCTTCTTTGGGATCTGACCGTACGCTGGGCAGCTATTCACCTGGCAAGCTGCAGTAGGGTCTAGTCCCCTTCTTCAATTCTCCAGTTGCAGGTCTGACCGTACGCAGGGGGACAGTTTCCCGGTGTGTCCACAGTAAGGTCTAGCCTGAGTCTTCTTACTGCTTTTTCAGAATGATTTTTAAAGGATTTTCAGGATTTCTGTTTACAGTCTACTCTCCCCCTCTCGCTCTCTTGACTCGTGTCCAATGTATCCAGGGTTTAACTCCAGCTGCTTTCATAGCTGCGGGGGTGGAAAGTATGACAGTTCTGAGTTCTTTCCATCTGGGAGTCAAAGGGTTATTTTTTCCTCTTTAACTCATACTTTAACTCTTGGTTGGAAAGGATGAGCTTCTGTGATGGGAATGGCTTATTTTTTTAAGACAAAGCGGCGCTGGGCTTGAAGAACTTTGCTCAGTGTTTGGACTTCTTGTTTAAGGCTAACGTTTGCTTGCTTTTGATGCTGCTCCAGTGTCAATTATGAAGTCAATGTCACGGCCCCTCACAGTCAATGTCACGGCCCTTCTCAAGCTGTCTCCCTCTTCGCCCATTCTGGCCTCTTTGGTTTTTTTTCCTTTGTGTATTTGATTTATTTTATTTGGGCATTCATGCCACTAATGTCCATCTTGTCCACACTGGGCACACTGGTTCTTTTTTTAAGAATCTTCTGCCTCTGCCGGGTCTTCTTCTTTTTTTTTTTTTCGTTTACGTCTTCTTGGGCCTCTGGGTCAAGGGGGGTGTACTGGCGATAGGCATTTGAAAGACGCTCCAAGTACGCTCTGGGGCCTTGGTGGCACCTTGCAGCACTTTAGACACTTTGGTCATATTAATTGACTTCTTCATACCTGCTTTCATGGCTTCTAACAGCAGGGTTTGATACTGGGTGAGGCGCCCTAGCCGCACTTGTGTTTTGGGATTCCAGCGAGGGGGGGATTTATTTATAAGGAGACTTTATTGGGTAACTTACAGCACACAGGCGTACTTAATGGTTGGATCAGACAGCTTCTCTGAACCACGAGCTATTGCGCTAAATGGGTTTTATACCATACATGTTACCCATAACACTAGCAAGCATTTTCAGCATAGGCTAGAAGTGTTTGGTTCTCAGGCACAGCTTCCTGTAAACAACTTCGCTTCCCAAAGTGCTTGATAACACTTTTTATTTATTAGTATGGGAAGACAAATTTTTTCTCTTTTTTTTGCTTTCTTTTTCTTTGCTGATCTGCCTGTATTGCAGATCATGTTTCAAACTTTTTATATAAAACTTTCTGCTCCATGCACCAGCCTTGTCTCTTTATTTGTCTTTTTCAAGTTAAACTTACTTAAACTTTTCTGCCTTACACTAGTCCCACTGACACACATTTGGGATAGGCTCTTCTTCTCCTTCTAGTTAGATTTTCTTTATCTTAAAGAACTATTACATTATTGTGGCTACTTTACCCCAGGTAATAAGCTCCAGGCACAATCAGCTGCTTTTAATTTATCCTGGGGGCAACTATGGCCACGCTTCTTTTTTACAAATGTTTTTTCTTTGCCTTTTGCCTTTTCTTTTTCTCTCTTCTCTATCTGTCTTCTACTTTCTCTATTCCTTCTTTTCTATTTGCTTTTGTCTTTTCTCTTCGTCATCCATTGGGAACCACACTTAGTATCATTTGGAGTTGCAACTAACACTAATCTGCAAATATTACATATACTTTATGATATCTAAGAAATCATAAAATATACACAACAAACTTTTTCTGCAATTTAACACAATGAATGGAAAACACTTTTTGCATGGTAAGGCATGATGGAGCAGATCCAGCAATCATACTGCTCTTCTGGCTGAAAGCTCAGGGCTCATCAAAATTAAGGGACAGGCATACCCACACACGCAGAGTTCTAGGTCACCATTTTTGCATCGGCAACTCTATGCTGCATGAGTTCTGGCAGAAGGAAATCTAAAAGTCACAGATCAAACTCAGCCTGCTGTACACTGAGCTGACTACAAACATAGACACACGGTCCACAGCGATGAGAGTTCAAGTTTATCAAAAGCTTCATAGCACTGTCCATGGCAAGTTTGTGACAATTTAAAATTTTAGTTCATGTGCAGAGTGTCTCTAAAAAGCCTAGATGATGATGGAGGCAAACAGTGAAGGCTCTGGGCAATGAAGATGCGATGTTTCCAGCAAAGGCTCTCTACTTTTGCATGAGTTTAAAAAGGGAAAGTGTGGCCCTACACCCCTTCTGACAGACAAGGGCCTTTAACTTTTTAGCAAGGCCTCTGTCTAAACAGAGCGGCACAGCTCAGCTCTCTAGCCGTGACGCTTTAACCTGGGCAACTCCTCTGTAAATTTTATTTTACTTCTGTCAGGTTCTCTCACAGACATTTTAAAAACTTACTCTTTTTTTTTCTCTTTTAACCTGGTACACGAAAGCACTGAAACACTGAGTGCCGAAATTCAGGACGCTGGGGGGTGATGGGCATCGCCTTATACTTGCATTTTTCAGGCAGCCATTAATCTTCAGGGAGGCGGTGGGGTGATTTGCAGGACTTCAAAGGCAAGCTTCTCAGTTTGTTTGTATTTGTAAATCCCAAGCTCAAAACAGGACACCTACAGGGCCACCAAATTCTTGCTTTGGCACGGGCAACAAATAACTCGGTTCAGGTTTCTTCACTGGGGTCTCAAACAGGAAAACAGTCTTAATTTAAAGTTGTAACATCACTGACAGCGTCAGCCAGCCAGCTACACAGATCTCATTGTTTTTTTAAGACAGTTGCTCCAATATCTTCTTTTCTTCTCAATCAGGTTGGGTCTCCCAGCTTACACAGTTTATTGCAGCTTTCAGGAGCATGGCAGTAGCATGATTTTGGCTTGGCCAGGAACATGCTGTCTGGTTTCTCGGTCTCTTTAGCACACACACTTAGGCAGTGTAACACTGGACACTCAAATCAGTGAGATTTCTTCATTGCAGGGAATCCCACGGCAAAAGCTTAATGGTTACGCTCTTCAGAAATCATATAGCCGATGGTCAGTAGCTACAGGCTCTATGCAATTTTAACACAGTTCAAAGCTAAACATGGTTACCTTGACAGAGATCTTCAACATGGTCTTTCTGCTTCATTCTGCTTTGGGACAGTCTTATGGCACACTTTTCACTCGAAGAGGGGTCTAGCCTGTGCTCTGGGGGCTGATTCTTCACCTTTATTTTCTATTTTGCCTTCATCTTCTGGGTCTTCATTTTCAGTTTCCATTTCTTAGGGATTTCATCTCAATTAGGCGAGGTGAGGATGTTGCACAACTCAGAACGTTGTGGGCAATTTGCCTGCCCCCCCTCTCTCGGCGCGCTAGGCTAACAGCTACTTCTTTGGCCTTACACTCTCACGCTCCTACGCTTTGTTAAAAGCCAGACTGTCCTGCAACATTTTTCTAATTAACAGCCTCAGATCTTGTTTTTTTTCCTCTCAGCTCGACCTTGAGCTTTTTGCTGTTTTCTCTTTCTATTCTGAATCTTTTTTAAAAAAAAAAACCTTTTTCTTTCTTTGTTTGACATACATCTCAAGGGGGTGCAAGGTTTGCTTCCCCCACCACCCATAGCCTCCCTCCTAAATTGAAGACAGACACAATTAGGGAATGGGAATTGGTCAGTGAGTAAGGGGTCTCACTGGCCAACACAAGAGGATTTTTCACACCACGCACTTTGCTACTGGCCTGGGCACCCGGACGGTCAACGGTATGCGTCAGAAACCGCAGTAGCCACTCACACAATCATCAATCTCTCCACTACATCCATATGTCCCTGCCACCCACTTTTCCCACTTTTTACTAGAGCGGAAAACGGCTTCCCCAGCTTCCTCAGCTTCCTACTGAGTACTGGCGTGCTAGGTACTGGCGCCCGCTCGGGGGTGTGATCAGGCCCCCCTTCTACCCGCAAGGAGTAGGTTCTTTTGTATACGTATACCACCAACACTGACCTTCTTCATAAGGCGGGGCCCTCTTTTTTTCTGCCCAGTGGCCTTTCTCCCTAAAGGCGGGGCCCTCTTTTTCCCATATACTTGCCTTTCTCCTGAAGGCTTCCAATGTGGGTTTCAACTCAATTGCAGCTGCGATACAGGCAGGGCTCAAGTTCCTTCCTCCGCTTCCCAAGGTTCTCTTGCTGCTCGCTGCCGTTTGGGCGATCCCGGTGCAGGCTTTCTCCCATTCACTCGACAAAAAGGTCGGTGGCGCCAAGAAAGGGAGGCATGCGCCGAGCTCGTCTTCCCGGTGCGGCGATCAAGAGCAGGCAACTGCCACCTGTCTGGCTCAGAGCCTGCCACATCCGAGTCACGGCACCATTTATGTTGCAGAACCCAGAGTCAGAGAGACCACGGAGTGAAGGAAAAAGAGATTCTTTATTTAACGCGCGGGCTTAAGGCTGGAATCGTTTCCAAAGAGCCAGAAGCCCCGATTTACATTAGCACATTGGTTTTATAGACATTGTGACACATATGAAACGGCTCCTCCTCCCCCTCCCGCGTGGGGTTGCAATCCTCAACATTTCTTCTCCTAGCACTATTGTTTATAATACAAGAACTGGGTTATAGGGTAGCCATGATAGGGAGAGAACAGAAGAGAACAGCAGAGAACAAGATATACAGTTATATGACCTTTGACAAGATAAGGAATTCCTGTGTCTCGTCAGCTTACAACAATATATTCAAGGGAGAAAGAGCTCAGCAAGAACATGAAGCATGAGACTGCATGAGGCTACTTAGTCTGACCCCTGATATGGCTGCTACAAGGAGAGTGCAAAAGCTGGTTTGAAACTCAACATTAAAAAAACTAAGATCATGGCATCTGGCCCCATCACTTCCTGGCATATAGAAGGGGAAGAAATGGAAGCTGTGACAGGTTTTATTTTCTTGGGCTCCAAGATCACCGCAGACGGTGACTGTAGCCATGAAATTAAAAGACGCTTGCTCCTTGGGAGGAAAGCTATGGCAAACCTAGACAGCATAGTAAGAAGCAGAGACATCACCTTGCCGACAAAGATCCATCTAATCAAAGCTATGGTTTTCCCAGTAGCAATGTATGGCTGTGAGAGCTGGACTGTAAGGAAGGCTGAGTGCCGAAGAATGGATGCTTTCGAACTGTGGTGCTGGAGAAGACTCTTACGAGTCCCCTGGACTGCAAGGAGGTCAAATCAGTCCATCCTAAAGGGAATCAACCCTGAGTGCTCATTGGAAGGACAGATACTGAAGCTGAAGCTCAAATATTTTGGCCACCTAATGCGAAGAGAAAACTCCCTGGAAAAGACCCTGATGCTGGGAAAGATTGAAGGCAAAAGGAGAAGGGGACGGCAGAGGATGAGATGGCTAGATAGCATCACCGATGCAATGAATATGAACTTGAGCACACTCCGGGAGAGAGCGGAGGACAGGAAGGCCTGGTGTGCTATGGTCCATGGGGTCACGAAGAGTCAGACACGACTGAATGACTGAACAACAACAACAACAAGCATATACTAAGCATACCTTTGACAGGAATGTCTTCAAGGTTTTTATGCCGCTTAAAAATAATTGCTACCTACCAAAGAATCTGAGTGCTTGTTTCTGAAATGCAGTTGCCTCTCAAATGATTCTGAAAACTCCTGGATGGAGTTTGATCTACCGTTTGGGCCACTTGTCCCCTGGAAAGAATACCCATTCAAAGATTTTTTGCTTGCCTTCATATGACAATGGCATTTTGTATCTTGGTCTTTTTGCAATTCTTTGCAACCCTTCAGATGGCCTGATGATGGGATCTTGGGAGAACCATGAAGTCTTGTCATATGGATGGAAGAAAGCTTGGCCTGTAAAAAAAAATCCTTATTCAATAAAAATATAAATAGCCTTTATACAGAAATCTGTCACAGAATAAAAGGTGTATCCACCTGGCAGGGGAGACAGCTTGATCATGAACATTAGCTATCAAATGGAAAACTCATGTGACAGGATATTATGTGAAATAGATCTTAACTATTTATTCGTTAGCACATTATGTCAGTGAAACACTATGTTAATTATGCTATTGCTGCATATACACAGTTCTGTTTGTTTAAGCTATATAGATATGTGCAGCTTGGGCTACTTAGCACAGCAACTTACTGGCAGAAAACTGCAATAGCAGCAAATTCCATAAATAGAAAGATTACGCTTTCATTCCTGCAATTTTGCTTTGATTAAATAACTGCTTTCTTAAATGTCTGTATCAATTGGGACACCATTTCAAATAAGATTATTGGCATTCTCAAAACATTCCAGTAATTCTCTGGTACTTAAGTTTCCTGTAATTGAATGCTGAGGGGAAAAAAATGCATTGCTTCAAACTTTGCAAACAGGTTCTCTTTAGATGGCCATTTAGGGAAAGCATCACCAAAAAAGACGTAGGGATCTGCTTAACATTTGCATATGCTAATATATATGTTGAAATGCAAATTTAGAAATTATCACTATAATTTAAATAGGATGCATCTCACCATAGTGTGAAAGATGGTGACCACGGAACATTATGCCTGTACAGTCTGCTATTCACAAACTAACTGTTGATGGGCTTCAGGGTCCCTTCTCTCCCTTCTTGTGGTCCTTTACCTTTAAACCAGACTTGGACTGGCCAGCTCTTCAAATAGAGGATGCCTTCAAATAGAGGATTGGCCTCTGTAAGGTAGAACACATGGCCACTCTAGGGTCTCTAAAATATGAAATTCACTGTTTTGCTATTAACAGTGTTCTCTTTGTTTTAACTCTAATACTGCTAATTGCTTGCTATGCAGTGAATATCTTTACTTCTACTTGTTCACTAAAGTATAACGAGAAAAGCCTTAGAATAAAGCGTTGGTCTCTAAAAATCAAATGTAGCTTCTCAATTTCCTGGTAATCTACCTGTCATGTTAACAATAACAACATGATTAAAACAAAATATTAAAACATAACATAAAACAAATTAAAAACACAATTAAAAGACAACCATCAAAGAAGCAGCACCAGCAAATTAAAAAAACCCTTTCGCAGCAGACCAGCTTATATGACAAAGGCCTACCTGAATAAAACCAGAACTTTGAGATTCCTCTTTAAGATTGTCTAGGCTAGTTACAGCTGTAAACTGTTACATTTTATTTTCATGCAATCTGCCTGCTTTGCCTAAACCTATCTGTAATCCCAACCTAGCCGTAAATAAACTCTTTAATTTGGAACCACTAGGTTGTGGGGTGGTAGCTAGGGAAGCCATGGAGCATTGCACCTTACTGCTTGTTTCATGCTACTGAGGGAGATAAAGTGGGGATTGGATCCTGCTAAGGCTTGTCATCCAGCAGAGACTGCAGAGTATAAGGCAAACCAGCCAAGCTGTTTCTACATTCTCCTTCGTGGCTCTAGGAAGCTGGAGATCTCTCTGAGGAGGTCCCCAATTATTCAGGACAGTGTGAATGCCAATGCATTTGGCCAAAATCAGAGCTATTGGCAGTCAATCTTATGCAGGATTCCCTTGTGGGCCAACAAAAATTCTTGGCATCATCAAAATAGGTTCTTAAGGGCATAATCCTATGACATCCATGCTGGATACTCATAAGCCTCTAAACTCGGAGGCTTACTAGCATCCAGTGCAGAGCAGGACTGGCAGAGGTGACTGTTGCCTCCGCCGCACCTCCCACTCTGCATTTTAGTTAGATGGGCTTTTTCGCCCATCTAGCTGGGGTGCTGTGGAGGGGGAGGGAAAGAGGCTAGAGAGGCCTGGGAATACAGCATAACCTGGCCCCTCCACTCCACCCCCTTTTCAACCTTGGAGAGGCAGCCAAGGCGGTTCTTTCCGGCTGAACATCAGGAAAAACGTCCTGTTAGAGCAATACAACAATGGAACCAATTACCTGGGGAGGTGGTGGGCTCTCCCACACCGAGGCGTTCAAGATGAGGCTGGACAGCCATCTGTCAAGGATGCTCTGACTTGGATTCCTGCATTGAGCAGGGGGTTGGACTTGATGGTCTTGTAGGCCCCTTCCAACTGTACTATTCTATGATTCTCCATGCTGACTGTGTGGGCAAGGGGAGCAAGGATTCCCAGACCTGAGGGAGGAGTGCTGTCTCCAGCTTTGGATCCAGGAATCCAAAGTATCCCACGGTCTCCCAGACACTGTCAAGGTGCCATAAGATTGCTCCCTAATATGCATGAAGATGATTTTCTATTACGTTTGTGCCTAAAATCAAAATTTACCTTAACTGTGGTAATTACTACTGAAAAAATACTCTGCTTCATTTGGGTGTACATTTTATACCATAAAAGCTTTACTGCTAACGGTACAATTTGTTATTACATCTAAAATTGCATGCTGATTAACAAATATATATATCTATATATATATATTTGAATGAGCGAACTAGAGTGTGTATACTTCCTCTCATTGCAGGGAACTCTGTTCTTCCAAAAAAATAAAATAAATTAACAACGGGACAAGTGTAATAGTTGAAGGGCCTACAGTAACTTGACTGGGTGTCTGCTGTAGCCTGTAGTATCCACTATGTGCACTGAACATTGACCTATTCTTCAAAGAACTCCTTCAGCAAAAGTAGCCACAAATGAGCTAATTAAAACATCCTGAAAACAGGTATCTTGGGGTTTTAAAGAAGTTTTATAATGATAAATACTGTACCACATATATGGAAAAGTAGCATGTACAAGGTCATTACAACTAAAAGAAATTAGGCTTGAAGGTGAAAGGTGTTATCCAGTATAATCTGGGTCTAAAGAATCCTATGTTTTCCTTGTTTCACTGATCATATTTATAACAAATTATCTAAGCATCATACAGTTTTAAAATAGAATAAAATACAATAGAATACAAAGCTCACAATACAGAACCAACATAATAAAACTACAAAAGTACATACAAAGCCAACCTGATAAAAATACAGTATAAAGGCTACCTGAAAAAATAGGGTAAAAACGAGGAACCAAACTAACAAAGAAATGAACAAGAGTTAAAGCAGGTATTAAAATAGCAAGGATTTAACAGGCCTGGGAGAAGAAAAAGGTCTTAACAGAAATAAAACAATATTGGCACCAGGTGAATTTCCCTGGAGGCAGCGTTCCATAATTGGGGAGCTACCCCCAGTGAGAAGGCCCTACGAAAGGCTTTTAGTACAATAATTTTCTACCACAGGATGTCATGATAAACTTTTTAAAAGATTAGACAAATCATGGAGAGTGCATTTGTCAATGGCTATGAGGCATAATAGTTAAATGAAGTTTCCATGTTCAGAGTCAGTATACCTCTGAGTAACTGATGGGGACATTCATGCCCTGCTTGCAAGCTTTCAGTAGCATCTCATTGGCTGCTACCAGGAACTAGATGGATCATAGGTTGCTTTTACATCTGCACTTTACTCTGGAATTGCTATCCTTTCTTTACTCACTTTTTATGAAGAGCCCAGATGATTTTGTTACCAAATCGATGAATTCCAGTGGGCCTGTTCAGATGCACAGGGGAAGAGGGTGGTTAGGCTAACTATGGAGGAGGGGTTAGTGAAACCATGATGCATGGACCCGCCAGACAATCGCGGAACCACACGGCACCATGTGGTTGCACAAACCACCCCCTCTGTAGTTACCTGGCGATCTTCCCGGTGTGGTTAGCGTGCATCCTGTTGTCCTCCGCTGTGTGAATGGGCTGCCAGTGTCCGCTCCAGTGTTCGAAATGGCCATGTGACCATAGAGAAAGTCCATGGTGGCTAGAGCATCACCAGCAGTGGTAGATGCTCTAGCCAACGGACTCTATGGTCGCAGCCTGGAAGTCCTCTGGAGCCCATTTAACCACGAGGGAGCCCTCCAGACAACACAGTAAGCCACCTGGGCCCCCTTAACTCTGCTGCAGGGGGGCGGTTAGCCAGTGTGGCTTCCTAACCATGAGAAGCATGGTTTTCTCCCCCCACATGACACACTAAGCCACTTTGGTTAGCAGAAATTCCCTAACCATCATGGCTTAGTGTGACGTCTGAACAGGTGCAGTGTTTTCTGTGTTGCCCTCCTCCTCCAATAGCTGGTTTGCGGCATGTAAAAAAAATGCAATTGCAATGCAAACCTACCCAGTGTGGACAGAAAAACTGCTATTGAGGCATTTTAAGGTCCCTGTGTCTTTAATTAAAAGCTCCTGTGAGAAGGTCCTGTTTTTTTATTGCTTTCTGTTGAATATAGCAGTGGGCAGAAGTTTTAATTACTGTTTTCCCCTCATTGTTGTAGTTGTTTTTAATTTGTATAGAGTGAAATAGCAGTATTTCACTATGTTAAAGTGAATATATATATATATATATAAAAAATTAACACTTCCTCCATACAAACTGACACTAAGGGGCAATTAAGAGGGGCTAAATAAGGCAGAATTAACAGGTTATTCATTAATAATCCTGCCACCATGCTCAACAGGAAGCAAAGAAAAGGTCAGAATGGGAAAGCAGGAAGCTTTTAATTAAAGGTACAAGAGATATTTGCTGAATGGGACTTACTTCTGAGTAACGGTCACAGGGGGATCTTGGCCACGTGGAAGGACATTGCAGGGTAATATATTGCTATATTAAGGGATCAATCCTATGCGGATCGATGGTTGCCTCCGAACCCAGGGGCAACTGCCTATCCACTGCGGGGTGGGAGGATTGGTGAGGGGTGCATCTCCTCTGCACTCCTGCCATCCTGCTTTTGCGGCTAGACAGCCAATTTTGGCAGTCTAGCCGCAGGACCTCAGAGTGCTGGGTGGGGTGGCCTGATGACACATAGTAAGTGTTGTACCGGCACTTCTGACCTCCCCGTCCTGCCCTGCCTTCAGCAATGCCCCATTTTCCCCGCTCCACACTGCTCTTCCGTGTGCAGAGTGGGGGGCCAATCTGTGCTGCCTACGAGGCGGCACGGGAGGGGTGGAGGTCGGGGCTCCAAGAACTGACCTCGGAGCACAGGCTCCAAGGTTGGGTCCCGGGAACTGACCAATCCTATGGCCGTCTAGCTGCTGACTAGCGGCCATAGGATTGTGCCCTAAGTGTTATGTGGAACCTCCATTTTAATTCTGCGTATAGCTGATTGTGGAAAAGCAGTGATTCAGCAGTGCTAAAGGGGCCTAGTGTAAAAGCAACTATTATCTGATTCATCAAAGCAATTCTTAAATTCTCTCTTGTAAAGCAAACTGCGATTTCATCTCAGGATTCCATAAGAACTGGAAAATGCTAATATCCCCTGAACTCCTAAAAGGCTACAGAAATTGTATCTCTGCAAAAGTAATGAATATCCTTTTAAAAAAATCCAAGTAAGTGGCAGAATTACTTTATCCGTTAAGGTTGAAATTCTGTACACATTTAAGTTCCATTGAACTCAGTAGAACTTACTTCTGAGCAGGCATGCATAGAATTGCACTGTAATTATGGTGTACCTTAAGCATTTGTGTGGCTTTTTGAGTGATGCGACTTTGATGTGAAGAGAATAAATTCTATGTACCATATCTGAATCTTAACATGCTAGAGTTTACAAAAAGAATATTGCAGTACAGGTTTATATGCCATATAATTGTTTGTCACTTACAAACCACACATACATACACAGTGTATGTATTAAAAATAAATATATAATTGTTCACCACTTTTACTGTCCTCTGGTGTACTTATCCTTAAATCTGCAGTATTAGCAACAGTAACAGAGTTCTGAAGATCTGAATTCATTTTAAAGGTCATTTGGGGTTTTATTCAGCAAAGACTCACTTTAGAGTCAACAGGAATTTTGCTCGGAAAAAGCAGCCATGTGGGGGATGCAAAACTTCTTCCTGCCCTGCACTCTCCAGATAAAAAGTAATGTCTACGAATATTCCTGACCCCCCAATCAGACTGAAAGAGGGGGATGGTTATCCGGTAGGGCGGTGAGCTGTGAACTGGTAGCCACATGGTGAAATGGATTTAAAACTCAGTGCTCCTCCAATAATTAATATATCACCACACTAAAAAGTGTATGTGAATCATTCTTAATGAGATAGTTAGGCAAATGCAACAGTTTCATGGAATTTGGTTTGATAGGTTCACAAAATGTTTCTCCCAGCAGAGAGTCAGTCATTGTCTATCTTCAAATTTAATAGGACATTAATCTTTTAAAAACTGGCTAATTAACATATTAATCTTTCCCCTAGTGATTCTGAGCTCATCCTGACTCCCTCTTATAGCAAACTCAGATGGTGAGTGCTGCCAGAATTGGAACTAAAATGGGGCCATTGAGAAACAAGAGTGAGGTATCAGCATTCTCAAGGGAACCCCTAGGTTTGCAGAAGTACAAAAAATCTTTAAAAATAAAGCCTAAGGGGGCAAAAAAGACCAAAAACAACACCCTAATGAGAACTGAGCATGTTCAGTGGCCACAGAATGCTGTGCCTCTTGGAAGACAAAAGTGGAAAATGGGGACGGGGGGGGGGGATGGGGACAGAATGGACTATCCTGGAAGAGGGCATGGTTGGCTGGTTGGCATCCTGAATAGCAGCACTCTTGTCAAAGGTGAAGATATGTTTTGTGGATCCACTTGTAATATGAACTTGGTTGTCCCATGCTTATGAGTGGGGCAGAGAAATTGGGCCAGGCCACTCACATACAAACTAGGGGTTTCTGCATACTCAAGGACTTCTGGAGGTATGCAGAAAAAATAGGAGTCTGTAAATTAAAGAAAAGAAATCACCACCAACTGCAAAAAAGAAAAGAAAAAACCTATCTAAGAGCAATCCTATAGTTCCTGGGAGAACGTCCCAGGGATGATAGGACTGCTTGGAAAAACCCTTCCAAGGTCAGAGACAGTACTCTGCTCTCAGTAGAGGGAGTTGGAGATCCGACCCCCCGCCTCCTTGCAGCTGGCATAGAAAGAGCAGCACTGGTTGCCCTTCGAGGTTGGAAAAGTGACCTCTAAAGAGGTGGAAAGGAGGTGTTCCTGTGGGAGGGGAGGAGACCAGAGAGGCCAGGATATGAGATACCTTGAGCCTCCTCCGGCCTTCGTCCTCAGAGGATGAAAGACGGAGGATGGGGAGGCAAAGATTGCCTCCATGTTCCAGCTGCCCTGATGACTTCAGCCCAGCAGGGCATAGGAATCTCCGAAGCCTCTGAGTTCGGAGGCTTCCAAGCAGTGAGGGCACAATCGATAGGACTGAGCCCTTAGGGACTCAGCATACTCATTACCCTCCAGGAGCTGAGGGCAGTTCAGGGTCAGTTGAGAAAAAGGAAAACAAGGGGAGGAAAGGCTTGCTTAAGCCCCTAATAATAATTTATCTTGCATGTGTGTGTGCGCTATGGTCGGGGGATTCATCTTTCCATCCTAATCACACACACACTCCCCAAGCCCAGGATGCTATAAACTATTAATTGCTCAGATCCTATAGAAGATACATTAGTTGAGAGCCAGTGTAGTGGTGAGAGTGACGGACTGGGAACCGGGAGATCCAGGTTCTAGTCCCCACTTGGCCATGGAAGCTCACTGGGTGACTTTGGGCCAGTCACAGACTCTCAGCCCAACCTACCTCACAGGGTTGTTGTTGTGAGGATAAAACAGAGAGGAGGATAATGTAAGCCGCCTTGGGTTCCTTGCAAGAGGAAAAAAAGCGGGAAATAAATGCAATAAATAATAAATAAATAAATAATAGTTAGAGGCAGGGTGTGTGTTATTGGCATTGGAGGGAAGTTATGTGCTTCCACTGATTGAATTCTAATTCATCATTCCACCAAGAGGTTTTTCAGATGCAAGGGTGGCAGAGCCCTCAAGAAAGTATTTTGGAATGACGTTTGTGTGAACATACATTTGGGGAATGTGTGTCACGATCTAGTCTCTGAGCTGCTCATCTAGCCATGGAGTTTGCAGTAGGGGATGGGGGATTTCCCAACTTTTTATCTCCCTCCCCTGTAATTCCTCACCTCAACTTTTTAATCAATACATCTTAAACAACTAAAAAATCCAGTGGTTAACAGTGAAGCCAGAGCTTAAGATAGACTCCCATTTCACAGTTAATGTTGTCTTGACTCTTCCTCAATTATAACTCAGATTAATGCATTCAGATAAAACATGTCTATTAATTTTTGTTGTGCAAATATGGGTCAGGATCTTATGGGATAAAGGCATTATCTTCATTCAGTACTGAACAATCCTTATGTTTGAGCTCTGTATCTTAACCTATATTTCACTTATTAGCTCTGATTCTGTGAAGTTACCGTATTGACATAGATGCTGATATTTAGTATTCACATCTTGCTATGCATATGATGTAAAAACATATTTCAAAACCAAATATTACAACATAGGTATGATGTCTATCACCATAAGAGATGATCTTTTAAAATTAACCCTTTCCTCACCCCATTTTTTGCTTTCTCTTCACATTTCTCCACTCAAGAGTCTTACCGGAAGGGAGGTTCTCCTTTCACCCAAACATCTTGCCTGCTGTTTCCTGTATGCTCTGCTTTCTTTTTCCTTTTCATCGATCACACTGTGTCCCCAGAAACTGCTCATCCATTTTGCAAAGGAGATATCCTCCTCCTCTTCATAGTCCATGTACAGATGGGAAATATGTATGTGAAACAGCACTGCTGAATTAAGAGAACTGCACAACAACAAAGGAATAGTGCTGTAATTTCAAAACTGCCCCTTCTAATTAGAAAACACTGCAACCCATCTAAAAGCAACCCAACAAATATATTAGTCAAGTGCCACCCTTGGTCTTGTCTATATAAGTACAAGCCAAGGCCTGGTAATCTATTTTAAGAATGGTTACTTGCTTCTAACCATTCCATTACAGAAACTCCCAATGTCACACACCCTGCAGGTGGTAAGAGAACTGGGCTGCCTACTTCACATTCTTGCTGCTGAGTGCACCAACTGTCAATACCAATGGAGAGTTGTCCACAATAACATGCCTGGGAGGCTCAGGCTATGATTTGAATCTGGCTTGCAATAGGGAAACAGAATTGATGTATTGAACATGTTCAGGAACTGGCACAATATAGATCTTAACTGACTTTAGGAAATAACCTTTTCTGTTTTCTAATATTTAAATTCCACATCCCACATGAACAAAAAGGGGAAATTCTAGCATTATAGTTAGCTAATATTGCCTACAAACCTCTTCTTAGCCCTATAGGAAACAGCAAGGCACCAATGCCAACTTACCATTGTATGTATGAGTGGTCCATGTTATAATGTATATGTCCCAATGCACATCAACTCATCTTTGAAAATGACAATCACATGAACATAAGAACCATGCTGGATCATACCAAAGGCCTATCTACTCCAGCATTCCGTTCCCACACTGGCCAACCAGATGTCTATGGGATGCCTACAAGCCTGACATGAGCACAATAGCACCCTCTCAGTCACAGATGCTTCAGTCACACATGCTGAGATCATGTAAATATTGGTATGGCTCTACATGAGTCTTCAATAGCAACTGGGTTCTGGCTGATGGAGTGGCTTATTGGAGCACAGCTCATCTTTTTCATTCACTCATCCCCATCCAGAGTACACTTTCTGATCCAGAATATTTTTTTTTAGCATCATTTGGCAATTTAAATAAAAAACACAAAATATTGCTGTGCTTACTAGCAAAATCATGAGGGCACATCTGTGGAAATACAAACATTTGAACTCTAACAAAATATAGTCAGATATATAAACATGAGGATAAATTTTACATGATCAGTGTGGTGAATCAGAATTCACAATCAGAGCACCACCTTGACTCCCACCCCTTTGCATGACTAATGAAATGGCCAGAGAATTTCTGGAAGGGGGTTTACCCTTTCCCTATGGGGAATGGGCTGATTCAGAATAAGTGTAAGAAAAGAACAAAGACAGCAGCTAGAGTTACTTGCAGGAATGGGAGATTGGGGCAAGATCAGGCTGGAGGATCAGAGAGCTAAATGGAGTTCTGGAAGCATCTTTAGGATGCAAGGGAGGCAAATATTGTAGAAAACTGATGGGGAACAGTATCTCTTGGGGCATTAATGCTGCAGATCCCCACCTATGCTCAACCTGCGTAATGTAAATAAATACAAATATTACAAAATGGCACGAGTCTCCAGTAACCTCATTCAAGGAAACTAAAACCCTTGGTAAATACTTGCACTCCTGGAGTTATCACTGCTTGGAGGATTGGGGTCCAAGCTTGTGACAGTATTTTGTGTTTTGTTTCCAGTTGTAGATACTGCAAAAAAACAACAACACCCCACCACCACCAAGGGAAGGGATGATGAAGAATGAATTGTTCCCTTTTAAAGAACACAACAACTGAGAGATAATTTTTCTTTTCATTCTTAGGAGAGCCTCACAGATGCATATGCAATGGCAGATTTTTCTCTTCCACCACTAAGACCACCAGGAAAGCCATCATCAATGTTCAGTGTACATCTCCCACCAGTGAAAATATCAGCCAGGCAAATGCCAGTACCTTCATCAACCACAGCAGTTGCTTCCTCCCATCCAATTAGAGGCTCAAACAAACATGTATCATCTTCTTCCCCAGTAACAAATCCTATCTTTCTCCCTCCACTGCATATTTCAGGCAAGAAAACAGGAGGAAAATGCAATGCGCTCCCTCCACTGAATGTTGGAGTCAAACAAGCAGATGCAATCCAGGAAGTGTTTTATTCGCAGGTGAGCAACCCAGATTCAGCAGTATCAGTTTTGAAACAGCCACCAGTTACTTTTGTTCAGATAATTGTGCCAGGAAATCCGTCACCAGCCAAATGTTCCTCATTCTTGTCATCTCCAGAAAGCAAAAAGTAGATGGCTTGCTGCTGGAGAGCCTCAACAGAATTAGAAAGAAAGTAGGTTTTATGATGAAAGAGCTGCAATCCACTGCACACTTGGCACATTCTTACTTAGAATAAACCTATAGAACATTTGACCCACCTATTACCAGGTTATAACCCTAATGGAAAAACAGGGTGCCTGATGGTGCAGAGTGGCCTATGCACATACTTGTATTCATGAAGAATCTTTTCAGATGAATGTGCATAAGTTGGGGCAGTCTGTTGTGATCCCATTCCCCCTACCACGTGATTATTATTCCCACAATTATGGTCTGAATAGTTGTTCCTTAATGAGATCTGACTTTATTTTTTTAAGTGTGTATTTATACACATATTTGACATCTACATGCAGTGGTGTAGTGGAGTCAGGACTCACAGGGATGCTTTTTTATTAGCAGAGACGCCAACATTCCTTATTCCCTCTAAGCTCAGCTGGAATCCTCACAGGAGCTGCATGGTGGGAATGAATTTTCCCAGCAACAATGGGGCTGTTCACACAACACAGTGAGGGTAGGTTATGTGAGGGTTATTTAACCCTCACTTATGCAACCTTGGCTTGTCAAGCCACTGTAGCATAGGAATCCGGTCAATATATTGTTCACTGTTGTAATGCAAAGTATTTTGTGATGGCTTGGTGGGCAATTAAGACCCATTAACTTTACAAAAGACTTGCTTCTGGTGGAGATAAAAACTGCTAGAACAGGTTGGTTAATGGGATGTAGTTAATCAACACAGCTGCCTGAATTTTTGGACTCTCCTTGCGGGGGTGGCTATGGGGATTGTCATGATGAGCATCTGCACTTCAAAATTTATCTTTACACCACAGTATAGATATATAAATACATGTGTATGTTATGTGTTAGCAATTGTACATGATTCTTGGCCCCCCACCCCTGCTGGAACTTTTATCCTGCAATTGGCTCGCCTCATTCAGGGAGTCCAGACATTGTCATCCTCAGCTTGTAAATTTCCGGTGTTTTTTCATTCCCATCTTTTTTTATTCCCACAAAAAAATCCTTTATGGAGAAAAGATGGAAGTTGCTTCAAGCCAGAGGGCTCCTAGCGCTAATAATCAGAAGAGACTGTGCGGCTATTCTGTCTTTTTTCCATAACATATCTTTTGCAGTTAAGAAAATGGTTTTAAGATGCAGTGGGAAAGCTGGGAGGATTGAGAGTAAGATGACATTGTTTGCCGCCCCCCTCTAAAATTCTGTGCATGAGGCAGGGCGGGGACGATAACAGCCTCATCTGGAATCACCCGGAATAGCTGCACAATCCTTTTGACTGGGAGCATTCGGAACGCCCCGTCTGGAAGCACCCTAAACGTTTCGGAGTTCTTGGCGTGAGTCAAGCTTCGCCAAGCCGGCTTCCTGCCGGCAGGTGGCAGGGCGCCTTTCTCCGTCTAGGCCGCGACTGCGCCGACTTTTCCCCGCCAATAGGCGGCGCCGCAGCCTAAGCCTTGATAGCGGGGAACGCGGCGAGCGGAAGCTTTCCCGGGCCGTTTTTCCCGTTATGCCCCTGGCTTCCGTTGACCCC
Organism: Heloderma suspectum; assembly: GCF_057233095.1. Lineage (NCBI taxonomy): Eukaryota > Metazoa > Chordata > Lepidosauria > Squamata > Helodermatidae > Heloderma > Heloderma suspectum. The sequence goes on along the minus strand of NC_139460.1, from coordinate 50,854,625 downwards.
GCTCTCTCCCGGGTTCGCTCTGCTGCCGCCAGCGCCGGAGCTCCGAGGCGAGCGGGGAATCATGGCCGCCTCGAAGCCCGTGGAGGCCGCTGCGCGCGAGGGCGCGACGGGCTCGGGGATCCCGCGCTGGCAGCTGGCCCTGGCGGTGGGGGCGCCGCTGCTGCTCGGGGCCGGCGCCCTTTACCTGTGGGGCCGGCGGAGGCGCGCGACGCGGGGCGGAGGCAAGGGCGCGAGCGAGAGGAAGACCCCCGAGGGAAGGGCCAGCCCGGGGCCCGCCGACGGCGCCGGAGCCCGCCACGTCGGTGGCGCCGGCGGCGACGAGATGGTGAGGAGAAGGCGGGGCGGTCGCCGCGCTGCGCGGGAAAGGCTGCCTGGGCTTTGTGTGGCGTTGGGGGAGGCGGCAGGAGGAGGAGGAGGAATGGGGACAGCGTGAGGAGAAGCGAGGGGCGGCCCGCTCCGGAAAGCGCCGGGGCCGGCCGTTGGTGGCGCGCGCCCTTCGGGCGGGGCAGGAGCGCCGCCGCGAGCTCGGCGTTCGACGTCACGTGCCTCGGGGCAGGGTCGGTTAGGCTCCCAACGGCCCCTGCTCGGCCGGGCTTTTGTCACAGTCCTCAGCTCCTCGCTTTGGGTTGGCATCTGCGGGACCGAGCAGCTGGTGCTTCTTAGGGGGCCGATGTGGCCCCAGGGCTTCCAGTTGCTGACCCCCACCCCCGGTTTTCCTCTCTCGCTTCTTATCCCCGCCAGATTGAAGTGGAAAAGCTGTCTAGAGCAGGGGTAGACCGACGATTGAACAGGCTCTGCTGGGAGGACCTCTTGGCGATTTGGAGTAGATGAACAAGGGTCTCTCACTCCCAAATGGTTTAAGGTTCGCAAGAGCTCTGGAGTGCTAGGATTTTTTTTATTTTTTTAAGTGGAAGGTCTGTGAGGTCGGTTCAGTTCTGGCACTCAAAACAACCCCCGGTGCTCATCAGGTGTTCAGAGGGTCCAGTTCTAAATGTCTGTCTTGTAGTGGCTTCAGGTAGTGGATCTGAGCATTTCAGGAAAACACAGAGTAAATCCCGCAAGCCAGAATTCTGCCCTCCCCTAGTCTAGAGGAGTAGTTCCCAACAATTCCAAGAAGCCCATCAGAAATTGGTCCAAATTTGAGGGCGGGGGCTGGACCCAATTTGTAATGAGTTCAGGATAGGAGCCCCCCTGAGTTAGCCATTCCAAACTTCTGTTACCATAGTCAAGAGTTATCAGTTCAACACCCCCCCACACACATGATATATATCTTTATAGGTTTGTTTGAAAGATTATGCCCTTCCCCGTGGCAGCTGTCTTAGGCTATGAATGTAAGATTTAAAAATATATTGTGTGTGCCTCTTTGCTCACATAGGCTGTGTAAGCACTGACAGGCAGGGATATGCAGGTGTGATGTGAAGCTACCGCATGTGATTGAGGCAACATGCATGATTTGTTAAGTCGTGTCCGACTCTTCGTGACCCCATGGACCAAGCACGCCAGGCCTTCCTCTCTTCCGCGCTCTCCCGAAGTGTGCTCAAGTTCATATTCATTGCATTGGTGATGCTATCAACATGCATGATGAGGAGCTTTAAAACATTACTTCCATTTAGTGGAACACTATTGCAGCAAAGGGCTTTTTGGTGACTTCCTGCAAAGGCGGTAATATTTAAATTAGCCATTAGCGTTCATTCAGTTATGTTGGCAGCCATGTGGTACAGCAGCTCCCTCGCAACACTGCACTGCAACAGATTGCACATTGCTGTTTGAGAGAGTTCCCAGAGTTGGACCTTGGGCAAATGGAAAGCTAAGGCATTGGGGGAAAGGTCATCTACAAGGAGATTCTAGCCTGGGGCTGCTTTCAAGTAAGCAGTCTCACATATATGAGAGGACTGTACTCCAGCATTAAGACTGTTTCTTACTTGATTTTTTTCTTATCTATCTGGAAGGTACAGATACTAAGATGCAGACTCCTGTATCAGTCATGTTCTTAAAGGCAGCAGTAGATAGTCTTTGAAGCAGGTTTTGTACCAGGGGAACAAAAGCAGGTTTTGTCAGGAGAATCCTATGGCTCCTCATCCTACAGCTGTTACCCCACACACTGCAGTGCAAAAGGGCACAGAGGCAGGCATTTCTCATTTTACAGCTTTAAGGCATCCTTATGTGTGAATACTGTGTTGACTGCTTGGCTATCAAACTACATAGAGCTAGGTTTAATCATTCTGAATTGAAAACTATTTTCTTGGTCATCTCCCAGAACAAGCAGGCATCCTTCTTGTAACTGCAAGATAGGCTTTCTGAGCAATGGTAATGCTTTTGAGATTCCACTGCTGTAATATTTTGTCCCATATAATAGCAATCATTGCTGCATAGGGCCACTCAGAAGGGCCTAGAGTGGCTGATGCATTCAACCTGAGGGGTTAATCAAAGTACATTTCAGCACTTGTCATGGCACACAGTTTGAGAATGAGTACTCTTAAAGAAATAGTTTTAGGCAATTCAGGGCAGATTAAGAAACACAGAGGGTTGGTTTGCATGACACAGCCCACCATGACTTAATTTACCTGTGGGTGTTGTGCTGTGCCAGGTGTCCATGGGCACCATTTTTGCATGGCGCCTGGAGGCACCTGGCTTGCTGTGGCTTACTGAGGCTTGTCACATTGTGCGAACCCGGGCAGCAGGGGTTGGTTGAGGGTTAGACAACCATCAAATAACCCATGGCTTGTTTGGGGGTTGTCTAACTATCAAACATCACCTGCCGCCTGGGTTCAAACAACATGGCAAGCCAGGTGCCCACAGGCGCCATGCAAAAATGGCACCCCACACAACACAGCAGCCCTTGCAGATAAATTGAGCCACAGAGGACTGTTACTTTGTGTGAATCAGGCCAGAGAAGATACACATACCTAATAAGCAGTTCTTGGTTAAAGTAGAAATAGTTGAGAGTGAAATATGTACTCTTTCTGCATTTGATGATGGTTGCTCAAATTGCTCAGTGAACATGAAAGCTTTGCCAGTTATCCAAAGCCATGGATCAGGAGACTAAGGCAATTTGTATTCCATTATATGGCGTAATGTTTACCAGAGTAGAGCTACCTACACTGCTGCATTATGCAAATGTTGTGTGGTCTGATTCTATGTAGATAGTTGCTTAATTTTGTATGCAACCTGAAATGAATGGTTTTTAATTGGCTTGAAAAAGCTGTGAAATTTTAATGCATGCATTCTCTTGCCAGCACAAGGTATTTTCAACAGCTAGTATCCAACGGCGCTGCTCTCCTTACACCACTGATGTAGCTCTAGCATAAGCGACCTCTAGCGTAGTGCCAATAGCATATGCTGGCATGACGGGCTTCCCCAGAAAACCTGTCATGCCAGCATACGCTATTGGCATTGTACTTGAGGTCATTTATGCTAGTGCTACATCGGTTGTGTAAGCAGAGCAGCGCCAATGGCTACTGCCCTATGTGAAACATATTCTTGGGGATATGCATCAGGATGTCCCATATAATAATAAATAATAAATGACTATTTTATTTTAAAAGAAATACACTTTTAAAACTAATTGTTCATATGCATGCTTGTAATTATTTCCTTTAAATTGGTAGATGGTGATTTTTATTGTTGTGCAGGCAGTTTCTTAATAGCATTCATATATTCAGGGATAAAAAAACTCCTGTGCTTCTCAAAGCCCCCAAGTCACCTAACCCTCTAAAAATTTGTGTTGGCTCCTAGAAATTTGAAATCATTTCCCAGACAGGTTTTCCAAAGCCCAAGCTTTATATACCATTTAGAGACAATGCATTACATTACAATCCATTTGAGAAGCATTTAGTGGTGTGTTCTTGTTGGCTACATAGTTATTATTATTACAACTTTGTCTTTCATAAAAATAATTTAATACGTGATTGTATAAATAGTTATCTTCCTTGAACCTTCAGGAGTATGCAGAATAGATGTTTTTCCAAACTGTAGATGAAGTGATTACTTAGCATTGAGTATTGTGGGTAGGCCAAAAAGAAAAGAAAACTGGATTTTTGGGAGGCAGAACATTTGCGTCTGCTCTGTGGTTCAGAAGGAAAGAAGTGGCTTGAAGTAAGGATATTTATTTCACTGGAACTCTGGTAATGAGATCATTTTGTAATGGACCACAAAAGAGTAATCTTTCCCTGTTTGTCTGAAAGACAGCTTGCAAATTTCACAGTTTGTAAAGCTAAAACCAGTTATTTATGTATCCAGTTATTGTAATCTCTTGGCTTCACTGGAAACATACCCATTGAATGATGGCAAATTCCTCATTCTGCTTGAGAAGATACTGTCCCTGAAAACAAAGGCCTTGTTACAGGCATCGTGACATGGAAGGATACTGGAGACTGATACACATTCCTTTAGCATTTATCTTTTATCATTTACCTTTTGATCAGTCCTGTTTTACCACAGTTGTCTTTACAAATGCACTCTATCTTATTTAGGGAGTTTGTAAATGCTATCTTGTGCTGCGGTCTCCAGCATAGATCTCTCTTAGTACTTGCCAGGCTCCCTGTTCATCCTGATTTTAAAAATTTGCTTTAGATTTTGTTTATTTAAAAAAAAATTGGAAGGCTGGCATGCTGTGTAGCTTCTTCTCCAATCCCCTCAGGGCAAGTAGTTCTTTAGAAGCCCTTTTGGTGGCAGTTGCATTGATTTCAATGGGACAAGTTCACCTGACTTAGTTTGAATCCAGCCCATTAATTTTGAAGAGTTCCCATCCACTCTGTGCCCTTGCTTCACTTGACTCCTTAGAAATAAAGGAAAGTTGTGGTGTTTGAAGATATGGTCTTAGAAATTGATATTTCAAGTGAAAATATGAGCGTATAGCATCACCTTGCATATGAAGTGTAGTTTAATTTTAAAAGGTCATAGTAACATCCTGAATATGGTGTTATGAATTGCCCATTTCTTCAAGTGGTGAGCAGTCTAAGGTCAATACTACAGGGTTTAGTTTCCTTTGGATGGAAGAGTACTGGAGACATATGGTATCTTTGCAATATTTGTTTGATTTACAAATATACAAGCTGAGCCTTGTGGAAACAAATAAGTCTCCTATAAGCTGGTAACACATTTGCTGATCCTGCCTGAGGTTGCATCCAGTTTTACCTATCTCCAATTAAAACAAACAAATCTCCACTTTAGAGTTCAAATTGTAAAACTAATTCCAAATGCTTCTCCCCTGCCTGCCCGCCATTGGGGGGTTGTCGCTTTCCATAGACTTGAGAGAAATTCCAGGTTAACAGGAAAATATGAAGGTTCTTTTATTAGCACCCACTGGGGAAATATTTCCCTATCATTTCTGACTGTTAGCAAGCAAGCAGTGTAATAAACGATGGTTTACCACTCTCAAGTGATATGTTTTCTTAGACAAAAAGCAATGAGTGTGTATGTATATATATTCTTGCTATCCTTCTGGGAAAAAACAACAATGCCTTGCCTTCTAGTTTTATTTTCTTAGATTTTAAAAGTATTATTAGTCTTACAGTGCCATGTTGAACATACTTTCATGTGTAAATTGGCAGTGAGCCAATAAAGATTCACAGCACAAGTCTTTCATTTCGGTTAGCAGCTGTGGAAGCCCTGCATCCTTACAAGTTTGTAACCATACATAATTGAGATTCGTATAGTCAGAGGCTTAACTAACATGATACTTAAAACTGCAGGTATCTTATAAAGTAATAGTGAACTCATTCTCTGAGGGCTGTTCCTTGTGTCGTGAAAAGCACACCATCCACACAAAAGGGGATGGTATCAAGAGGCTTAAGGGAATCATAAGGTTTGCAGAAGCAGCAAAAAACTTTAGAAAACTTACTAAGAGGGAGAAACCTTGAAACAGCCCAGTGAGCACTGACCACTGAATGTCTGATGGGTGGGGAACAAAAAACGGGTTGTGGAGAGGGGGGAGAATGGAGTGGAGTAGTTTGGAAAAGGGATTGTTGGGTGGCTGGATCCCTAAATAAGAACATTACGCTGCAACATTTTGTGCAGATTCCATTTGTTCTGTTTAAATTATCAGTACGGATGGGATCACAACCTTGGCTGAAGCTATGCAGGTCAGGCCCTGGTTATTGTCTGAATGGGAACCCTATGTAAGCTTCCTTGAGTTTCTTCATGGAAAAGGGCAGGATATAAATGTAATAAGAACTGCATGACTGGTTCTGTGCGTCCAGTAGGTGCTTGTTTTAATCAAACAGCAATCCATGCGCAATGTAACAAGCTCCTTTGGAAATGGAGAGGACATTCAGCTGCATAATATGGCATACGCATATGACCTAAAAATGAATAAATCTCCAAACTGGACTTACCTAAATCCTTGGCTGCATCTAAAGTAGCTCTATGCAAAAGGATGCTTTTACAGAATTTCCCTTTGTCAAAATTCTTTTTTTATTTTAATTATTTTGCAGAATAGTGTGTGAGCAACAGGAGATTACTAGATTCAGCCCTCTTTCTACTTCATGGTTTCTGTCAGTATAGTGTTGAACCCTTCATATAAGTTGTAGCTTTAATGTTTGATTCAACAATCTTACCCATCTGTACTTTAGGAGTTAGCGTAATACATGTTGTATATGACCTACAAATATACATTGCTTCAGGTGTGTACAGAGATTGTTAAAGATATGTATCATTATTATTTATTAGAATGCATTGTTTAAGGCATCGTGTAGTGCTTCATAAATAACCTGCAAAAGAGGGTATTTTTAAGAGAAGAAGAGCTTCTCTGGTAAGAATAATTAAAGGCTATGCATGTTTAGACAGAAGAAGTCTACTCCGAGCATTCTCCAGGCAGCATGGCTGACTGGGGAATGCTGGGAGTTGTAGGAGTTTTTCTGTCTAAATATGCATATGATTACACCCTTAAACTTTCGAGTTTAAAATTTGCTACTGCAAATCAATATTAAGGGGTCTACAAATACCAGATTGGCTTATCAGTTAGGCCTGTATCTGTAATCACTGCCAATTTTTCTACCACCACTACCCACCCCCAGCATATCCAGAGGAATTCTGGGACTGGCCAGGGTTTCTTCACTTTGGGCTGAGGTATGAAGAAGATAAGAAAAAGCAGGAGTTGCTTTTTAATTTACCTTTTTTGAGGCTCTCTCCCAGGCCTCAGGCAAATACACATGGCTTGGGAGGGAGGTAGAGTCTTGTCTACATGGGTGGAGGTGCAGCCAAGAGAAAGGGGGGAAATGTCTGCTGTTTCTTATGCAAACAACAATCTCAGTGCAAGAAAAATCCCCACCTCTTCCAAATCCTCTGTGGTTGCTGTAGGTAGAGGTAAAGACTTGTCTGACTTGCAGGAAACTTTGGAGAAATACAGAAAAACCAGGAGGACTGCCAGCTGTTTCTGTACTTCTCCAAAGCTCTGTTCAAGACCCTAGCTCTCCATCCAGCTTTCATTGTTTTTTTTAGAGAGCTTGACGAAGAGGTAGTGTGTTTTCTGAGTTTGAGGAAGTTTTGGAAAAGTTCAGAAACTGCACCTTCCTTTCTCCAAAGCTCTCTGCAAGTAAGAAAAGGCTTTGCCTCTCTCTTCAGCTCTCTTGCAGGCACAAAAGTCTGGAGGGTGAGGGATGCACTTGACTCATTCTGTGGAGAGTGGAATAAGGGCAGAAGCAACAAAAGAAGTGCCCGCTGTTTCTTTCCTTCTAAATTGTTGAGAGCCCATTGGAGGCTGCCATGAGTCTCTTTCGCATGGAGGCAGGGGACACTTGCCCCGGGGTGAGCAGGTGAGTGACATTATTTATGCCTGCAGATATTTTTGCCTCACACAGCAAAATGCCCCATGGTAAAACATAGATCTTGAATTTACCTGCTAGACGTTGAGCTGTTAGCAAATGTCAGGAAACAGGCTTGTTGGAGTTTTTTCATTTCATTGCAGCTAATGATGCATAGAATCATAGGATTGGAAGGGGCCTACAAGACCATCAAGTCCAACCCCCTGGTCAGTGCAGGAAGCCTGATTCCCAGGCAGCCTCCCATCCAAGTACTAACCAACGTTGTTTAGCTTCCAACCCTGTTTAGCTTCCGAGATCAGATGAGATCAGGCACATCTGTGCTTTTATATCTTTTTGTCTTGCTGATGTTTGCAGTCCTTGTATTCTGCACCAAATTATTAAGCTAGTACTGGAATTTTCATGCATAGTGACTCCACTGTGCAGAAGATAAACTTTATGAAGTTGCTCTGGGGACTTTAACCCTCTATTGAGACTGGCTTTTTATATTTTCATTCTAGAAAACATAAATGACTGGTGAATATTTCTTTTTCCAGAGCCCTCTTGATAGAGCCCAAGCAGCAAAGAACAAAGGCAACAAATACTTTAAAGCTGGGAAATATGAACAAGCTATTCAGTGCTATACTGAAGCCATCGGTTTATGTCCCTCGGAGAAAAATGCTGACCTTTCTACCTTTTACCAGAACAGAGCTGCAGCATATGAACAATTGGTATGAATCTTAAACATGTTCATTTGCAACTGAAATATAGACTTCACCTGTTTTCTTTGTTATGTGTGCATATTTTTTGTTTGTTCTAGCTTCCTTAATTCCTAGGGTTCAGAATTCTTCTAATCCAGAAGTGTTGTCTGTGGCTTTCAAATGATTGGTGGGAAGTTCTGAATTGCAGGATCTGCTGCCTTAGTGTCTCCAGAAGATTTCTGTCCTGTTGTTGTAGTTAAGTCGTGTCCGACTCTTCATGACCCCATGGACCATAGCACGCCAGGCCTTCCTGTCCTGTGCTCTTTCCCGGAGTGTGCTCAAGTTCATATTCATTGCATCGGTGATGCTGCCTAGCCATCTCATCCTCTGCCGTCCCCTACTCCTTTTGCCTTCCGTCTTTCCCAGCATCAGGGTCTTTTCCAGAGAGTTTTCTCTTCGCATTAGGTGGCCAAAATAGTTGAGCTTCAGCTTCAGTATCTGCCTTTCCAATGAGCACTCAGGGTTGATTTCCTTTAGGATGGACTGATTTGACCTCCTTGCAGTCCAGGGGACTCGTAAGAGTCTTCTCCAGCACTACAGTTCAAAAGCATCGATTCTTCGGCGCTCAGCCTTCCTTATAGTCCAGCTCTCACAGCCATACGTTGCTACTGGGAAAACCATAGCTTTGATTATACAAACCTTTGTCGGCAAGTGATGTCTCTGCTTCTTACTATGCTGTCTAGGTTTGCCATAGCTTTCCTCCTAAGGAGCAAGCGTCTTTTAATTTCATGGCTACAGTCACCGTCTGCGGTGATGTTGGAGCCCAAGAAAGTAAAATCTGTCACTGCTTCCATTTCTTTCCCTTCTATATACCAGGAAGTGATGGGGCCAGATGACATGATCTTAGTTTTTTTAATGTTGAGTTTCAAACCAGCTTTTGCACTCTCCACTTTCACCCTCAACAAGAGGCTCTTTAGATCCTCTTCGCTTTCTGCCATTAGGGTGGTGTCGTCTGCGTATCTGAGGTTGTTGATAATTCTCCCGGCAATCTTAATTCCGACCTGTGATTCATCCAACCCGGCGTTTCTCATGATGTACTCTGCGTATAAATTAAATAAGCAGGGCGACAATATGCAGCCTTGTCGTACTCCTTTCCCAATTTTGAACCAGTCAGTTGTTCCATGTCCAGTTCTTGCTGTTGCTTCTTGACCCTCGTACAGGTTTCTCAGGAGACAGGTAAGGTGGTCTGGTACTCCCATCTCTTTAAGAATTTGCCACAGTTTGTTGTGATCCACACAAAGGCTTTAGCGTAGTCAGTGAAGCAGAAATAGACGCTTTTCCTGGAATTCTCTTGTTTTCTCCATGATCCAGCGCATGTTGGCGATTTGATCTCTAGTTCCTCTGCCTCTTCGAAACCCAGCTTGTACTTCCGGTAGTTCTCGTTTCACATGCTGCTGAAGCCTAGCTTGTAGGATTTTGAGCATAACTTTGCTGGCATGTGAAATGAGCGCAATTGTGCGGTAGTTTGAACACTCTTTGGCATTGCCCTTCTTTGGAATTGGAATGTAAACTGACCTTTTCCAGTCTTTTGGCCACTGTTGAGTGTTCCAAATTTGTTGGCATATTGAGTGCAGCACTTTAACAGCATCATCTTTTAGGATTTTAAATAGCTCCGCTGGAATACTGTCCTCTCCGCTAGCTTTGTTGTTAGTAATGCCTCCTAAGGCCCACTTGACTTCACTCTCGAGGATGTCCGGCTCAAGTTCAGTGACCGCACTATCATGGCTATCAGGGATGTTAAGATCTTTCCTGTATAGTTCTTCTGTGTATTCTTTCCACCTCTTCTGAATCTCATCTGCTTCTGTTAGGTCCCTGCCTTCTTTGTCCTTTATCATGCCCGTCTTTGCACAAAAAGTTCCCTTGAGATCTCCGATTTTCTTGAAAAGATCTCTAGTCTTTCCCATTGTATTGTTTTCCTCGATTTCTTTGCACCGTTCATTTAAGAAGGCCTTCTTGTCTCTCCTTGCTGTTCTCTGGAACTCTGCCTTCAGTTGGATAGATCTTCCCCTTTCTCCCTTGCTTTTCGCTTCCCTTCTTTCCTCAGCTACTTGTAAAGCCTCGTCAGACAGCCGCTTTGCTTTCTTGCATTTCTTTTTCTTGGGGATGGATTGAGTTGCTGCCTCCTGAACAATGTTCCTCCGTCCATAGTTCCTCAGGCACTCTGTCTATCAGCTCTAATCCCTTAAATCTATTCCTCACCTCCACTGTATATTCATAAGGGATATGATTTAGGTCATACCTGAATGGTTTGGTGGTTTCCCCTGCGTTCTTCAGTTTCAGCTGAAATTTTGCAATAAGAAGCTCGTGATCTGAGCCACAGTCAGCTCCAGGTCTTGTTTTTACTGACTGTATAGAGCTTCTCCATCTTTGGCTGCAAAGGACATAATCAATCTGATTTCGATATTGACCATCTGGTGATGTCGATGTGTAGAGTCGCCTCTTGTGCTGTTGGAAAAGAGGGTTTGCTATGATCAGCGTGTTCTCTTGGCAAAACTCTATTAGCCTTTGTCCTGCTTCATTTTGTACACCAAGGCCATGCTTGCCTGTTATCCCGGTGATTTCTTGACTTCCTCCTTTAGCATTCTAGTCCCCTATGATGAAAAGGACATCTTTTTTTGGTGTTAGTTCTAGAAGGTGTTGGAGGTCTTCATAGAACCAATCAATCTCAGCTTCTTCGGCCTCAGTGGTTGGGGCGTAGACTTGAATTACTGTGATGTTGAATGGTTTGCCTTGCATTCGTACTGAGGTCATTCTGTCGTTTTTGAGATTGTACCCTAGTACTGCTTTTCCCACATTTTTGTTGACTATGAGTGCTACTCCATTTCTTCTAAGGGATTCTTGCCCACAGTAGTAGATATAATGGTCACCTGAATTAAATTCACCCATGCCTGTCCATTTAAGTTTGCTGATTCCCAAGATGTCGATGTTCAATCTTGCCATCTCATGTTTGACCACCTCCAGCTTACCTTGATTCATTGATCTAACATTCCAGGTTCCTAAACAATATTGTTCTTTACAGCATCGGACTTTCTTTTCACCACCAGACACATCCACAGCTGAGTGTCCTTTCGGCTTTGGCCCGGCCGCTTCACTCTTTCTGGCGCTGCTTGGAAATTCCCTCTGCTCTTCCCCAGTAGCATATTGGACACCTTCCGACCTGAGGGGCTCATCTTCCGGTGTCATATCTTTTAGCCTTGTGATACGTTCCATGGGGTTTTCTTGGCAAGAATACTGGAGTGGGTTGCCATTTCCTTCTCCAGTGGACCACATTTTGTCAGAACTCTCCCCCATGACCTGTCCGTCTTGAGTGGCCCTGCATGGCATAGCTTATGGCCTCACTGAGTTACGCAAGCCCCTTCGCCACAACAAGGCAGTGATCCATATCCAGATTCCTGACTGGGCATTTGAAATGGAAGTTGAGATTGTCCAGGTTTTAAGGATGACACTAGTTTTTTGAGCGCTCGCAGCCATAAAGTTTTCTGAACTCTCATGGTGTATTTATTATTATTATCATCATCATCATCATCCCGCCTTTTTCCCAGTACTGGGACTCAAGGAGACTTTACAAGATTAAAAATTTGTACAGTTAAAACATATAAATAGAAATATACCAAAGGTAAAAATATAATTAAATCATAATTATGATTATGCTTCTGTTTATATTGGGTTACTCTCTGTGTGCCTGGGCCTAGTCTGCAGATTCTGTTTGGTGCAGATTAATACTGCTGTAGAAAACGAGATATGGTTCTTTATACTGAAAATGCTGCTAAAGCTCCTCAACACGTATTCCTCTCCATTTGAAATACAATAAAACATAACAAAATTGCAAAATGTATTAACACATTTGTGGTAAATCATTGAATCTCAAATCAATAATAAAATATCAAATTCACAGCTAAAATGAGATGCTTAAGCAAGTAAAGCTGATATGAAAATTAGAGGGAAGAGAATGGTCCATCTTAGAAGTTACCTTTACAGTAAGTAATATGATATTTAAGGCTGAAATTCTATACAAACATACCCAGGAATAAGCTCATTGAACATCGTGAGTCTTACTTCTGAGTAGACATAGGATTGCCGTATAAGCTTCACAATGGAGGAATTACATAAATTTATAACAAACCTTTTAATAGGACTGTTGGAAGTGTTTTCTGCTGTTTACTATTTACAGCATTCCTGTATGAAGTAATAGTATTGAGTTTTTATTTCAACAGGCTTTGAGTATTTCTTCCTAGCAGCTGTATCATTTTAAAATCTTTTCCCTAAATCTTTTAGAACAAATTCTCCTTTCTTATGTTACACAGTTTCCTGATTCCCTTTTCTGCTTGCTACTCTGCCTCTTTGCTTTCCTGGGCATTTTTCAAGATGCAGCTTTGAAAATGAAAGTTCCTATGCTGCATTTCCCAAACAATTTACTTGGGAGAAGCCACATTGACCTCACTAATACTTTAGTAAGGTTACTCTGTAGTAAATGATTAAGGCTACGATCCTAGGCACACTTATCAAGATGTAAGTTGCATTGAACATAGTGGGATTTACTTTTTTGTTAACTATGTATAAGTTTGCACTGTGGGGTTCGTAACTTAAAAATCCTGGAGAAGCAGCTGAAGACAAGATTATTCCAGACTGAAAATTTGTAGTAGTGTTAAAAGTGGTAGAAATCTACAGTAATACTGTTTTTTCTTTAAGAAAATAGTTTATCTTTAATAACTTGGTATTCTTACCTCTACAGCAAAAATGGAAAGAGGTGGCCCAAGACTGCACAAAAGCAGTTGAGCTTAATCCCAGATATGTGAAAGCTCTCTTCAGGCGTGCCAAAGCACATGAGAAGCTTGACAACAAGAAAGAATGTTTAGAAGGTGAGTATGCTGTACTATAAATGAGGTTAAAGATACATAGTTTATGTTCTCGGGGACATGGGAAATTGCTTTAGCTCTAACACTAGTCTTTTTCCCCCTCTTTCTACATTTCTGATATCTTAATGTGTTACGGTTTCTTAGATACACATCCAGCAGAAAAAATCAGTTTATTTTCAAAATCCTTGGCTACAAAGAGAGGTTATGTGTAGCCTAAGTGTTTAGAGGAATATAATGTGTCTGGTAGCCACTCCCTATGTAGTTTTTCAAGGATTATATTAACTAGTAATAGCCTTGTTTCTTATTTCCCAGATGTCACTGCAGTCTGCATTTTAGAGGGCTTTCAAAATCAGCAAAGTATGTTGTTAGCTGATAAAGTTCTTAAACTTCTTGGGAAAGAAAAGGCCAAAGAGAAATATAAGGTATTACCTTAATATCTATTGTCATTAGTAAAACATGAGCCATTTTTGCTAATAGTTACAAAAATAAAGCCATGCTAATGAATTTGCAAGAACATTCCAGGTATGCTGTGGTGTACAAGAATGTTTAATTCAACAATGTCTTCTCATAGGAATTAGTTAAGGGGATTGTGTGTATTTTTTCTTCAGCTTGCAATCCTACAGGAAAAACTGAGAAATCATCTTGTGTGGTGGTGTAACGTGAGACATTAAAATGACATCCAAATCCTGAGGTGCAATTTTTAAACACATATAGCATGGTCTTGTTATTTTACATGGCAAGTGTGAAGTGCTTTGAACATTGTGGCTTTAATAAAATTAAGGAATGCTAATAACTGCCATAACAGTGTTAGGCAGATCTCCCTTGAAAGAGTATTCTCGAGGAAGCCCCCCTTAACTCAGAAGGTGGGGGAACCTGAAGAAGTGTCTGCGAGGAAGATTGAAGGGAATGGGCAGACTGATATGGGAGTAATAGTCTTCAGATGCTCTGGCTCAGGCTATTTCGAGCTTTATAGGTTAAAATGAGCTCTTTAAGTGCGCTCAGAAACAAACTGGAACCAGAAATATATTTATTTCTGATGGTGGTTTATTAGTTCAATTGCATTGGCTGACTTACCATTGGGTATACAGACCAACGCTATTCATCTTATTTCAGAACCGGGAACCCCTGATGCCTTCACCACAGTTTATCAAATCTTACTTCAGCTCTTTCACAGATGACATCATCTCTCAACCGCTTCTTAGGGGGGAGAAATCTGATGAAGATAAGGATAAAGAAGGGGAGGCCTCTGTAGTAAAAGAAAAGTAAGTTACTGAAGAATAAACTTAAGGGAATAAATAGTCAAGGTTCTGAAGGTTCTAATATACATTCTGTTCTTTTATAAAACTGAGCATAACTATTTTGTTATCGTACATAATATGTTAAAACAGGAAAATTTAAATTGAGCAAGTGCTCACATTCTTTTCAGTCTGTTGTATCCAACAATGTAATTCTGCCAGCGGAAATTATATTGTGCTGGTGAAAACCATGTTTGAGCTATGTGCAAGGGGAAAATCAAAGGTCCGTTTGCACAACTGCTTGCAGCTCTTAGGTTTTTCCCATTGAACAGCTGCTTGCGCAATGGGAAAAAATAGTGGCGTTCCACTAACGGAGCACTTTTTCTGCTAATGGTACGTTGGATTTAGGCTTGTGATAGGAGTTTGCTTCTTCTGTGAGGCAGAAGAAGCAAACTAGCTTACATTTTGCTTGTGGCAGCCATGTGAAAAGCTAATTCATTGGGGAAGGTGTGATTTTGTGAGAAGACATTGTTTATTAGTAGAATGATTCAGTGTTTGAAGAGATGTGATATGTAGTAATGCTGTATAAATGCACATAATGTAGGTAAGTAGCAATTATTTCTGTGTTGAAAAACTTACTGTGATTTCCTTTGCACCTTATGAGGCTAATTGGAATGAAATTTCCCCACCCCCATCCCACACAGATAATTAACAGCTTCTTGTTTCTAAAGTTAACAATGGTTTGCATTTGTGGTTTTGGAGAGGATTTTAATTGAATATCTATCCTCAACTTGGAAACTGCCATTTGTTTCTTAGCTACTGTTAATTTATGTAGCACAGATGTTTGTGGAAGGGCCATACCTCAGTGGCAGAGCACATGCTTTGCATGCAAATGATGCATGTTTTAAAAGGCTGGTAAGGTTATTGCACCACAGATCTTTTCTTCAAAACATAACAGCTCTTTACATTTTCAGTTTTGCTAATCTGTAAGTAGCAGGACAGCAAAGAACAATCCTTGTGTTTTCCCTGTCCTTTCATTGCCAGTTTTGATGTAATAAATGAGTCATGGAGCAGCTCTGGAGCCAGTCAAATTTAGTTGAAGGGCCTTGTTTCTGTTGTAGGTCAGAATTTATTTCTTATAGTCTTTCATTTAAGGGAAGTTAACATTCACTTATTGGGTCTGAGTGCTGCTGAACCTTATGCTATATAAATTCACTTTCTCCCAAAATATAATATGTGAGCTTCTGTATCATGCACACATGGAGCCATTTGGTTCCACACATGAGCACTTTGAGTCAGGAATTACTAAAACCATTAATTCCAAGGCCAACATCACTGTTGAAAAGTTAGTGCATATTGAGACGTCCTCAGGGGGCTCTAAATCATTTTCTTCAGAAGAACTATATAAACAATTTTGCGCATTATCTTTTCCTTGGAGGTTTGTTTTAATATGTTCTCTCTGTTGCAATATTTAAGTGGTATCAGAATTAAGTGCTGGATTGGTGAGGGATATGATATTTTGGACTAATCTGGCGTATGCAGTAACTCCCACACAGAGATACCACCAAGAATGCCTTGCACATGGTTTTCATTAGAACTAGAGTTTTTTCTCCTGCATATTAATGATTACTATGCATGTTGTTTTCAGCTGTGGCTATTTGAAGGCAAAGAAATACATGGAAGAAGAAAACTATGACAAAATAATTAGTGAGTGTACTAAAGAAATTGAGGCTAAAGGAAAATATATGGCAGAAGCCTTGCTGTTACGAGCTACGTTTTACCTGCTTATTGGTAATGCAAACGCTGCCAAACCTGATCTGAATCAGGTTATTGGTATGGAAGATTCCAGTGTAAAGGTGGGTGAGTGATATGTCGGTTTTATTGAAACACTTTGCAGTGTTCATGCAATGACATTGGCTTGGTTCACATGCAAGAGCAACCTTGAGCATGGGTTGTTGTTGAATCATGGGTTGTGATTACGTGCAAACCCTGCACTGTGGTTTTAACTATGGGTTGTTAACCGTGAACATCCTAGAGTTCACAACCCAACAACAAACCATGGGCTCTCTTCCTGGGTTGTTTGTGGTAAACAGCCCATAGTTAAACCATAGTGCAAGATTCACATATAACAACCCACAATTCAACAACCCACAGTTCAGCCCATACTCTGGGTTGTCAATACGTGCGAACAAGGCCATTATGTTCATTTCTGTCAGTGATTCTGCTGCTTGAATGGAATACATGTTTAGTATCTAAGCTATTGCCTCTGTGTTGTGTCAACCAGTGAATATTGCTGTGTCTCTGTGAAGGTTTAGTGCTGGGATCTCCAAACTTTTTGGGTCACTGGGCACATTTGGGATGTTCAGAGTGTTGTGAGCACTCTTACAAAATGGTTGCCATGGTGTGTGTGACTGGTGAAAACAACACCCATTTCCCAGAAGGCAAACTGGTGAGACTACAAGAAAAGTAACTTGCCCCAAACCTTTGTACAAGGCACAGGTGAGGTTTTAGCTCCAGAACACAAAGCTGCTCCTTTGAATCCACATTTTTCTGTTCCAGCACTCGTTTCACAGAAGGCAAACTCTTGAGGCTCAGACAGCAGTAATTTGGCCATGAAACTTGAGTTCAAGGTATGGTCCCGGAGTCTCAAATTCCAAACCATATATTCCCCCCCCCCAGTGCAACAAAATAACTGTTTCACACACAAACTGGTGATACTCAGAGTAACACAAACCATGATACCATACACAGACACACATCAAACCCAGGCAAAATGCACCCCCCACACACACACACACACACACACGAGCAAAACAGAACACACCAAAGCAACCCAGCTAATACACACACCCCTGCACAGACAAAGCACCACTCACTTTCCACCACCCCCTCTAGCCCTCCCGACACTCCCTACCATCCCCATTATACCATTTTCTTTGAATCTGGACATGCTTTAAAACTAAGTCCTGGGCTGCAGCCACCCTCCATTTTTATTTTCTAAGAATGCGTTTGGTACTAGAGGCTGGCACTTTGTTTTGCATCATGCCAGCCTCCCAGTTAAAAATGTGTTTAATTAAAACATATCAGGACGGGCAAGGAGCCTAGTGGATGCCAAGAGAATGTGCCCATAGGTACCACGTTTGGGACCCCAGATTTAGTTTGTTAGGTTCAATAGGTTGGATCCAGACCTGTTCTTCTACAAATGGAAGGGCTTGAGATCCAGAGGAGGCTACCAGAGGAGGAAGGGGGAGGTGATTTTCACCAGTTCCCCTTTTCCCCTACAGCTTGTAGCTCCCATTTTATTCTAGAGGGTTCCCCACCCATCTGGAGCAGATTTTCAGGGGGCTGCAGGCGGAATTGGCAAACATTGCCGCCGCCACCTCCCCTGAGCATGAGTGTCCTGTGAATGGAACTCTTCTCATGGGAAGTCTGGATCCAACCCAGTGTTTGTTTAAATGACCGAAAGTTCAGAATAATTCTTACCACTCTTCGGCAAGGATGGAGGGGATGGTATTTGGAGAGGGAAAGTGGTGGGAAGAGAAGCATCCTTCCTGCCATTTCTGTCCTACAAGTGCGTGCTATGCACATGGGAGGCAAACACAGGCTTGGGTATCTCATCTTTACTGTTCAGTGCTTATCCTAGAAGTTATGCTAAAAATATTTGCTAAGGAGACACACTCATAGGATATTTTGTTTGCTTGAGACTTGCATAGCAGTTCTAGCTCCTGACCTAGAAATGGCTTATTTTGCTACATAATTCGTCTCTTTCTGGCAATCTGCCCATAACTTTTTTATCATCCATTGATGGGTCCTGATTCATCATTTTGTAGTCATTGCCTTAGGCTATATGAAACAAACTTCAATCTTTAAAGAGTGTGATGATGTTCCATGACCAGGAGGAGAAATACCAGTTTCCTGACTGGATGGTTTTTAATTCTGTCTTCAATGGAGGAGTGGTTGTGGTTGAGGGTATAGAGAGCTTCCCTGAATTAGGGATTTACCTGAGGAGATAATGTGTCTCCAGCATAATATTATTTGCTGTCTTGTTTTCTTCTGGGACTGTGCCAGCGGGGGAGGGGGGAGTTCTAAGTAGTATCCCAGTTTCCAGTGCAGACCTCTGGGTCAAGGGAATCTATGTGCCCCTCAGTTATGTAAATCAGCACACAACTGGCACATGCAGGGTGGCTAACAAGCCATCAAAGCCTGTGAAATCACCCTGTGATCATGCCAACCGGACCTGTGCCTTCTTGTAGTTTTAGCTCTTTCTTGTAAATTTGTTTCACTTTTGACAGTGCGGGCACCTCACGCTCGGACTCATTTCTGAACCAGCAGCAAAGTCACTGCCTAAGGGTCTAGCTGGCTGCTGCATGGCTTGCCTTAACATTAGGGCTTGTTCAGGGGTTCTCAACAGTTTGAAAAGAGGAAATCCCATCACATTACCAAGCTTAGGTTGCAAGAATTCCCCAAGTACAAAAGGGAAACTGATCAAACAGTATTATCAGAACTAAAACTCAGAAAAGTCTGTCTGAGAAGTTTCTTGTGATGGCCACCAACTTGGATGGCTTTAAAAGGGGATTAGACAAATTCATGGGATAAGTCTGTCAGTGGCTACTAGTCATCAGTGGTGTAGTGGTAAATTCGGAAATGCAGGTCCTCATTGTGAACAGTCTCTAAGGGCAGTCCAAAAATTTCAGGCAGCTGTGTCGATCCATATCAACAAACCAGTTCTAGGAGTTTTCATCTCCACCAGGGGCACGTCTTTAGAATAGATCTTAATTGCCCATTCCAGACCAAGTCTTCCCCAAATCTTTGCTTTCCAACATGGAGCAATATATTGTTGCTTGGAAAATTCATCCCCCCCCCCCCCCCCGCAGCTACGGTGAGGATCGCAGCTAAGCTCAGAGGGAACAGGGAATTCTGAGCGGGGGTGGCAGATGACATCAGAGTCCCTGCTAATGAAAAAGTGCTGGGGCTGCGCCCCTGCAAGCCCTGCCTCCACTACACCACTGCTAGTCATGATGGCTACATATTATTTATTTATTTTATTACATTTATATCCCGCCTTTTTTCCTCCAAGGAACTCAAGGTGGCGTACATAATCCTCCTCCTCCTCCTCCATTTTATCCTCACAACAACAACCCTGTGAGGTAGGCTGGGCTGAGAGTATGTGACTGGCCCAAAGTCACCCAGTGAGCTTCCATGGCCGAGTGGGGACTAGAACCTGGATCTCCCGACTCCCAGTCCAGCACTCTAGCCACTACACCATGCTGGCTCTCCCAATAGCCAAAGCTATGGGTGGTTTACAAGGATTAAAATCCTAAAAATACAATAAAATAACATATGAAACTATTTGCATACAAAAATATAAAACAATTTGCACAATCAACAATAAAAGCCCCAGGATCCATTAACGATCTTATCATATGCTGTCAAATGCCTGGCGGTACAGGGAAATCTTAACCTGGCACTAAAAAGATGACAGTGTTGGCGCCAGGGAGACCTCACTTGGGAGTGTTCCATAATTGGGCGGCCACCATCGAGAAGGCCTTCTCCCTTGTTACCATTCTCTGAACCTCCCTTGGACGAGGGCCAGGTGAAGATCATAGTGTATGGGTAGGTTAATACCAGGGAAGCCCTCCATCAGGTATTGCAATCCCAAGCCATATAAGGCTTTGTAGGTCAAAACCAGCGCACTGAATTGGTCTCAGAAATGTATAAGCAACCAGTACAAGTGGGCCACAATTGGTGTTTCATGTTCAGGCCTTCTGGTCCCCGCTATCTGTCTGGCCACCACATTTTGCAGCTTCCAAACTGTCTTCAAAGGCAGCCCCACATAGAACACATTGTGGTTATCTATATTGCCTCCAGTATCAGAGGTGGTATGCCTCTGTATGCTAGTTTCTGGGAATATGAGTGGGAGGATGATGTTGTGCTCATGTCCTGTTTGTGAGCGTCCCGTGGCCCTCTGGTCACTGAGCAAACAAAATGCTGGACTAGATACACGTTTGGTTTAATCCAGCATGGCTCTTCTTAGGTAGCAGGAAAGTTTGATATCAAACTAATTTTGATTATTTCTTATAGCTTCGTGCTAATGCCCTCATCAAGCGAGGAAGTATGTTTATGCAACAGCAACAATCTATGCTCTCTACTCAAGATTTTAATATGGCTGCTGATATTGATCCTCAGAATGCAGATGTTTATCATCACAGAGGGCAGGTAGGCGTTATCCTGCCATCTTAAATATTTTTTCCTACAAAATTGGATATTCTATAATTAGTGAGAATAACAGTGACAGAAAAAGCAAAGGTTGACCACTTCATTATGTGCATTGAATTATGTGTCATTTTAAAACGTCTCTGCTTTTCAGCAGTCAGCAACTGGCCAGAAGTACAAGATTAAATGGGAGAAGAGGTTAAACTTGATATAAATAAGAGACCAGAGCTAGTTAGCTGTGAGGAAATCATCCATGCAAAATCCCTGTTTTATAATAGGAATAGATCTGTTTCTCTGGTAACTATATTGTGGCAGTGATTTTATTTGTAGGGAAGCATAGAGCTGTGCTCCAATATTTTTGTTTCTGTTAGCTAAAAATTCTGCTTGACCAAGTTGAAGAAGCTGTAGAAGACTTTGATGAATGTATCCGTTTGCGGCCAGATTCTGCCTTGGCACAAGCACAGAAATGCTTCGCATTGGTAAGTATATGGAATTGTATTAAGGTTTTAGTGTAAAATAAAGTATTTTAAATATCCAGTCAAAATATTGTTTCAATTTCAGCAAGTTTAGGAATTATACTTGAGATTGTTAATAGTTTTTACCATCATGGTTGTATTTTTGACATCCTTTTTTTTTTATATATATATATATATATATAGTATCGTCAAGCCTACACTGGAAATAATGCTTTACAAGTACAAGCAGCAATGAAAGGCTTTGAGGATGTTATTAAAAAATTTCCAAGGTGTGCTGAAGGCTATGCATTATATGCCCAGGTATGTATGTCTCTGTTCACATCTGATAATGTGTATTACCATTAACCAATTTAGCACCTAATGTTCTAGTAATAAGTGTTACCACGTAATGTGGTAACATTGTGCAAACACATGCCAGTGCATATTAATGGAGGACTACATGAGATTCGGCAGGACTACATGGACTAGTATTTTTATATTCACATAGATTATTTCATTATTCGTTTAATGTTTACCCATGCAGGCATTAACAGATCAACAACAGTTTGGCAAAGCTGATGAAATGTATGATAAATGCATTGATCTTGAGCCAGATAATGCTACTACCTATGTTCATAAAGGGTAAGTACTGTTGCATTTATCAGGACTGTTCTTATGGCTTTTTGTGTGTATGACAACTTTTTTCAACTTCAACTCAGAAGTAATCTCCTTCTCTGAAAAGGAATGGACAATATTCCACTACTACATTTTTCCATGGAAAAGTTTCCACTTCTAGAAATACATTATTATATAAATTTACTTAATAATAATAATGATAGAATACAAATTTGGGTAACTGGAATTGGTACATTACCCATCTACTCTAAAATCAAAGTTGTAATATTTTTCAGGTGAGCATCCTTAGGAGGTATTTATGTGCACAGCTCTTCAGGCATGTTAAAATTAGTACATTAATAGTGCCTTCATTATTCCCCCATCCCCGCAATCTAATGTAGGGGAGGTGTATATTATTGAGTTGTATTCCAAGTAAAACTGAATTTGAGTATAACATTTAAACCATTCTGTGTGGATTTCATTGACCCAATTCACACTAACAGCAGCAACCCACAGTTAACTTACAATTTATAGTTAGGTTAACTGCATTTTTAACCCACAATTAATCTGTAGTGTTTGGACATCACGTAGCAACCCCCAATTGGAAGTTGAATATTCAGAAAGGCTGTGGAACACACCCAGCACATGTAATGGCAAATTGTTGCCATCATGTGCAAATGGTTTACTTAATTTACTTAATTTTTCTAACCACATCTTTAAGTTCTTCTCGCTATTGGAAGGACTTGTCAGATTTTTCCCCCCAGCATGTTTAAATAACATAATATACTTTTTAAAATGTAGTTTACTAAATGTAAGTCAAATAAACATGCTAGATCTCCATTGATTTAGGGCAGTGGAAAATATTCATAAATTTCCAGACAACTGAAATTAATGATAAAATACAACATGCAAATGTTCTTGAACTTATAGTAATTTTATAGGGTTGGATCCATAGCACTCCACCCATGGGATGTGGAGGGCTTCGGGGAAAGTGGAATCAGCAAATACTGCTGTATCACCCCCTCTTCCTTCAGCAAACAAAACAAGCCTTTTTATTTCTGGACAGGACACTGGATCCAACCTGTAGTGAGTTTCTAAATGGATATCTGGTTGTTATGTGCTGGATTAAGCGATGTTATTGAACTGATGGCATTTAATTCCAGTAGTAAAAGCTTTAAAGATGCCGTTTATGTTTTGAAAGTAATTCTTTTTTAAAAATTGAGCTAGAACAAACAATTACATCTTTTAGACAAAAATATGAGGAAGTTGTTCACTATGGGTGTAGTGTAATTTACATCAGCTGAACAATTCTAGTGTAGGTGATCGGGGAATCACTTCTCAGAATGCAATAAATGACTGGTTTGCTCTTTCCTTTCTGAAAAATATTTTTAATCATAAATATATAAAACATCATAAGAACATCAAATGCAAAAGCAAACAACATAACTTGATTAGTGCAAAATAACCTATAACTAATACCTACTAAATCTTCCTAATTTTCTATAGCTTTCAGTGTATACATAACATTCTAGGTTCCACATGATATATTTACACTAATAAAGCAAAAGCTCTACGTTCATTAACATCTGAATTGTATTGTTGTCTCATATAAGAAATAAGTGGCATCCAGGGTTAAGAGTTTTGTCTCTGTAAGTGAATATTTTTTTAATTTAACTGTTAATGCTATATACCATATTAATCTATTCCTGTAAAGAAGGAGCACTGGTTAATTTCCATTTAGCAGCTATAACTATTTTTGTGGCTATTGAAAGGCTTCCTACCAATTCCATGTGGTTATTTTTATTATACTTTTAAGATACCTAAGCAAGATATAAGTAGGGTTCATTGGTATAGAGTATCCAATCATTCTGTTTAATTGAGCTATAACACACCCCCCCCCCCCCATTCCTGATTTTTGGCAAGTCCACCATGTTTGAATATCCTTTTCTTACAAGCAGTACAACCTGTACAAATGTAAATTGGGCAGTATATGGCTACAGTCAGGAGCAATTTCTATGATATAACTTCTTCCCAGCTGTGATGATAGAAACTGCAGCCAGTGGTATCTGCATACTCCCTAGTTGATGATCTCCACTTGAGAATGATTGGGTCTAGTTGCATGTAGGAAGACAGTGGGCCCGTTCACACATCATGACAGCCCACTGTGGCTTAATTTACCTATGGGGCAGTTGCATCATGCCAGGCACCCATGGGCACCATTTTTGCATGCTGCCCACAGGCTTGCTATGCTTGTCGTGTCATGTGAACTCAGGCAATAGTTGTTCGAGGGTTAGGCAACCTTCAAATAACCATAAAACTAGCCATCCATTATTTGAGGGTTGTCTAACCCTAAAAAAAACCAACCCTACCACCTGTGTTCACAAGACACAACAAGCCACAGTAAGCCAGGCATCTGGCCCAATGTGAGAGTCACGGTAGGTAAATTAAGCCTCGGTGGTCTGTCATGTCATGTGAACCAGGGGAGTTTGAACTGGCTTTTTTTAAAAGGTCTTTAATGTAATCCACATATTTCAGGATATTTTTGTTGTATTATATTGGAATAATTGAAGGATAAAATTATACACATAATATTTAAAAAGTTACCTGACAAAACATAGACCTAAACATTTCAGCTACTGTCTTCATTGGTAACCCAACTGGATTTCAGTGCTAAGAACTGTCTCCTTGGCTCTCAAAATCTAAATTGAAGTTCAGCTCTATTATTGACAAAAGGCAGAAACTTAAATAGAATTAAGCCTCTGTTTTGTCAGCACTTAATTACAAATATATATGTGTAAACAAATGCAGCTGACTAGAGCCTAGTTGAATGCAGCCCTGTTTTTCAGATCATTTTTTTTTTTTCTCAGATACATTTCTGCCATGTCTGTGCTTCCTCTTAGAATGTTAACATGCTAGGCTTAAGTGATATTTTTATGTTCTTATAGGTTGCAAACTATATATTAATTGTTTGACTGCGATTGATTTATTTCAGTTTACTTCAGCTTCAGTGGAAGCAGGATTTAGACAAAGGTTTGGAACTTATAAGCAAAGCCATTGAAATAGATAACAAGTGTGACTTTGCATATGAAACTATGGGGACAATTGAAGTGCAAAGGTAAGTACTGTACCTTTTCAGTTTGGGAATCTAGATTTCTAAATTACTGCTGGAAGTACAAAATGTTACACATTTTTCTCTCTAGTAGGCTATTAGCTGCATGCTATTTAAGGGGAACTACATTTTTTTTGCTTTCCTTGGACTGCCTTCAAATTCTTCCATTGCTCCAGGAATTTGTATTAATTAAGGGCAATGACATTTGACATGTGCTAATTCTTTCTTGGATCATTCAGCTTCGTTTGTGTGAACACTGATGTGTATAATGATCCAAGTTTGTAAGGGTGCAATCCTATCGGGTTTCCCGTCAGCTCCAAACTTGAGTGCAGAGTGGGGGGAGCGATGGAGGTGATCTTCGCCTCTGTACTCCCCCCACTTTACAACTTAGCTAGACGGGTGTGCTTGCCCATCTAGCTGAGTTATTGGAGAGAGGGAGAGTAAGAGGCTGGGGAGGCCCCTGGATACAGCATAAGCCAGCCTCCCCAGTCACCTTCCCACCCACCAGCATGCCTCCTTTCCCTTCGTTCCAAGGTCGCTTTTGCAACCTCGGCAATGCAGCTGGCATGGTTTTCTCTGTGCTGGCTGAGAGGAGGCAGGGACCTCATATTCCTGGGTCTGATCTGAAATATCCTGAGGCCCCCAAGATGCTGTTTAGGGGCCATAAGATTGCTCTCTAAGTCTGTTTATATACCCCCTCCCCCTGAACAGCATTTTAGCCTAGGTAGAATAGTTGAGAAACTCAGAGGGAGGGGACCTTAATATCCTTAATATCCTGAGCTTAATTTGTCACTGATCTCTCAGTTGAAAAGTCCCATCCCCCCAGTCCTTCAACACAGGGACTGAAGAAAACTATAGCAAGAATGCCTCTAAATGCAAGCCTCCGTGCATCAGCTTCCACTAAACCAGAATCAGCCTGTCTCCTGTTTGCATGATTTTAACTCCAGTACTAACTGACAAGTAGCTAATGTGCATTACATGTTTTTAAAAAGCAGGTTAGGAACCAATAGATCGGAATAGGCAATATGATTCTGGTGGGCACCACAGCACCGCCCCCCCCCCCCCCAGCAGCTTCCGTGGTGCCTGGCAAGGTGTCCTACCTATCTCACCTTTAATGAACACATTTAAAATGGATTTAGGTTTAAATTTACATTTATCTTCCGATTGTAATACAGCTCAGTCCTTGGAAAAAATCCGCTAGCAAGATTTTTCTAAATAGTTGTAGCTCCACCATAGAATTAAAGGCATCATGCCTAAGTGTAGAGACAAATGAGAATTCTCAATTCAACACCACTGAAAGTGCCACTTGATAAGTTAACCACCAATTAGTCTTTAATATTTTTTCTTGTATATATCCCTGTTCCTCCCTTGGTCAGCCCCACCCTCAATTGGATATTTAAAAAGATCTTTCAGATTGAAATGTAGAAGGGTCTGAAGAAGAGCTATGAGTAGTGTCAAACATGACCCTCATTCTCATCTCTCTGGCCATTCTCTAGATCACTAGAAAAAGACAGATCTCTGATGTTTAAATTAATGTTTGGATTTTTTCCAGTTGTAGACCCTATTTTGCTCATCCGTAAGGGCCTCAGTGAAACAGTCAACATTTGATATCAAATCCAATTGGTTATATAATTCTGAAGTTTTCAGCTGGAACATCCCCTCAAGTTTTTTTTCCTACTAAACTCCTTAAGATGGTTCTGCTCTAAATTCAATATCCTAAAATCTTCCTTAGATACTTCTATAAGGAGGACCATAAGGTCCAAAGAACATTTATTGGGGATAGCATACCATCTATCTTTAAACTATTATGAGGAAACATCCCAGTATCTTTCATTATCCTTAGACATCAAGTGATCCTTTGGTTCCTGCAGTAATCACCAAGGGCTCCTGCCTGGGTATCAAATTTCATGCACTTTTCTTTCAAGTATTTATCCCAATCTCTATCATTTTGTATATTTTTCTTACTAGTAAAAAAAGGAGCATCTAGCAAAATAGGTATCTGTTTATCTGTGTAGCTAAATTTCTCAACACCATTAACAGTCGTAGTCCTTCAAGTAAAAATTTAGGGCTTTAAACATAATCACAAATACTTTGAATTGTGCCTGGAAGTATACTATCAAGTTTTTCTTTCATTAGAAAAAATATTTCTTTACATTCGCATGTAACTGACATAAAGGATTTCTGTATCCATAGTAACACTCGTTAAAGTTGAAAATTATTGGTTCAGGTTTCAGAATACAGCACTAAATGAAGCACTAAATGCTTCATCTATGGATGAAGCATTATCCATAGATAATATTTTTAGTGTATAAAAGTAAAAGAATGGCCTTCTCTTTGCTGTCATATCAGGGTTTGCATCCTTATC
This sequence comes from Heloderma suspectum, assembly GCF_057233095.1. NCBI lineage: Eukaryota > Metazoa > Chordata > Lepidosauria > Squamata > Helodermatidae > Heloderma > Heloderma suspectum. Next base: position 50,827,277 of record NC_139460.1, on the reverse strand, counting down.
TTAATGTGACTATTTTTTCTTTATTTCAGAGGCAATCTGGATAAAGCCATTGAAATGTTCAATAAAGCTATTAATCTAGCCAAATCTGAGATGGAAATGGCTCACCTCTACTCACTCTGTGATGCTGCCTATGCTCAGACAGAAGTTGCAAAGAAATACGGATTGAAACCACCAACATTGTAAAGAAACAATAGGAGGGAAATGACCTTTTAAAAAGTAAACCTGCCCATTTCGACCTTGTTCTAAAGACACTGTTGCAGTGTGGTGAATGGTGGATGGTTTTTTTTTTCTGTTCGTGGTGATGTAATTATCTGTTAAATGTTTAGGTGTTGTGGGAGTGAATGTTCAAGAAAGTACACAGTTTGTTCCCCCTGCAGCAGGTAATTGTTAAAGGGAGATTAAAACAGAGTTGCCAGGGGATCAAATATTATTTTGGCCATGCAAATAAAATCCATTTTGACTCATGTTTTGGGGGTAGTTAATGACTGGTTCTATCTACAAGAATGTTTTACAGCTTGTCATTCTGTTGATTTTAAAAATTAATAGTGCTGTATAATTTTTATATGCAATGAATCCCTTTGGGTTGATTTTAGTTTTGCGAAAAGAGAAACATTAAATGCAAAATTGTTTAATAGTGGGATTTTTAAGGCAATTGTGGATGAAGCTTAATCTTTTCAATACATTTACTATGTACAAACTTTCCTCCCTCCCCTTTACATTTTCTGCTTCATATAGGACAGTGGCAGCAGTATAGAAACTGAAGTTCTCAATATGCTGTTCTAGTGCATGGTTTGGAGAACTACTTCAAAGACCCTTACAATTCACTCAGTACTACTAGGGCATGGCCTGTTTCCCAAGATGTAAAGGAAAAGCTGTATTTGCCTTGATTTGAATGTACCTAGAAAGAGCTTAATTATCAATTTTTCAGGAGAGCAAAATAGCCACTGCATGGGCACTGCTTAGATTGGTCTAGGGCTCTTCAGGTTAGTTGGGCCCAGTTTTCATGATCATGGCAGCTTGAACAAGCCATCATGGTTTGTTCAAGCCACTGTGATCATGCGAACCAGGTCTTTGTGTCTTAGAATTGCTGTTGTGTAAGTAATGAAACTTAGTTCAAAGGGTCCAAATGATTTGGAAACCAACTACTCTTAAAAGAAATATTTTCTCTTATTGGTGCTGCACACAAAGTACCCATTTGCAGCATTGTTCTTTTGTACTTCTGTTTAAGAAGCCCTTTCATGCATTAGCAAATTTAGGAACCTGAATATATGGTTATCAGTTGCCCCAGTATTCTTAGGAGTTTCTGGAGCTAAACCATAAGTCTTGTAGTACCATTTCAGTTTATAGGCAATCTGTTGTATGGTACAGGTGATTTAAGGTTGCACCTGCGTTTACTTAATTTGGATCTGCTTTCTGCCCCCTAATCCAGACACAGTGAAACTATTTACACTATTTTTTACTGAACATACCTGTCTCTTTCCTTATGTAGTAAATGAAGGAGAAAGCTGGGGAGATTCAGCAAAAGTTTAATCCTTTGATTTATCTTAAGTTTAGAAAGTCAGCTGTTTCTCTTTTTTAGAAGTAATGAAGCTTTTTTTTTTTTCCAGTTTCTCAGACTTTCTAGCTATTGGAAGAATCCCCCCGACTCTTGTCATCTCCCTGCTCCCAACTGTGACTGCATCATGTTTTCAAAGGGGGTTTTATATGTGTGGCCCTATGTACACTGACACTTCTCTCTCCTGAAAACAATTAAAAATTAAGCATGTGCTGTCTAATATGAGCATTCCAAACCAGATTGTTGCCTGTTATTCTAATATTTGAAACTGCACTGAAAGAATGCGTATGTTTGTTATTTTTTATAAACGACTTACACATGTAAAGTCACCAAATAAATATTACATTCAAATATTTCTTATACGTATATGGTCGAGGGTATTGGCTGGAAACTGCTCACTAATAAAATCAGCATACAGAATGACAATCATGTTATATGTGAATGTACTTGAAGCTGCTGCAGATTTCTTTGCATGGAATTAGTGAAACTTCAAAAATTTGTTTCCATTCAAAATTTGAGCAGAATAGCTATTCAGTTTTGAGATCAATGGCTTGGATCCTGGCTTAGACATACCTAGAGTAGACCAACTTAAGTTACTCATGACAAACCTGAGTCCCATTGATTTCATTGTGTCTAAGTATTGCTAGTCTGGATTGAACTCAGTGTTAAAAAAAGAACAGGGGAAAGCACAATCCAGCGTCCTAACGGGTGGTAGGAACTGAGCAGTCTGCTTGATATCGATCTGCTCTTGTTCCCAGTAGTAGCATGTTTTGGCTCCTAACGATTGCGTTCAGCATATGAGAAAAATAAATTGCTTTCCAAAAGTACCTCCTGCCGCTAATGGAGTAAGACTTGGAAGAGAAAACTAGTGCTGCTAATACTTGGTACGTTGTTAACAAAGGCAGTTAAGAAACTAACCTGCTACAAGACAAAGACTTGGTTGTTAGGTACTATGATGTTAGGTACTATGATTTTTCTTTTTTGCAAACCTGACCCTGTGACAGCCTTGCTATATTCTAATTCTTAGACAAAAGAGCAAAGTACCAAGCATATATGGGATGTAAAATGATACTTTCCTTGCTTGTTTTAAATCACCAGGGTTTAAGATGTCAGAGGTGATAAGACTAATGCAAAAAACTAGAATTTGAAAAGCTAGGTCATATAATTTGAAGCTGAAAAGGATAGAACTCTTTACACAGGGACTGCTAAGCTGGAGTTACCATGTTCATGCATTCTTTTATGTCTTGAGCATACCATTCTCTGAACAGAATTTTTGGGATGTTTTCAGTGGTATTGACAGGGTACACCCACTATTAATAGAATATTGGTGTATATGTAAATAGTTAATAAAGTGCCTGACTTCTATCAACGTAGACTAGTAGTATAGTAAAATTATCACTAATGAAACCTCAAAAGCCCACAGTAGTTCCTCTTTGTGCTTTATTACTAACATGTCAAAGTTTTGGAAATATATTTGCACAGGCCCCTTCCATTAGCCCAAAGGAACAAGAAAAAATATTTAAAGTTCTTCAGTACTTTAAAATGTATATAGGTCTGAGTTCAGGCTCTAAATGTGTAGGGATACCCAAGCTATTTTTTAAACTTACCCTAATATCAAACTGTATTGAAAAAAGGGATGAAAACTTTCTCAGACAACTGAAGTTAGAGGGAGTGCACATGCATGTGTTTTGCTTAAAAAGGGAACCTTAATTATTACACTATTTACTTTCCTCCTTTTCAGAATGGGATGAAATTTTAAAGCACCTGTGAAAAGAACATGTTTGGATTCAACCCATTATAAAAAGGATAATGGATCCTTAAATGTATATGGATAAAATTTATATATGGATAATATTCCAGTTCCACATGCCTTAATGGCAATTGAACGAGTACTTAATGGATAAATGAATACAGAAACATTAAATACGTTTTCTTAAGTAACACTTCCAAGACAATTTATAGACAACTGAGAAATTATACAAAGCTTTGTCAAGAAACAAAATATATTGACTGCCTTAAGGCAAAAGTTGTTATGGATAATCTTACCATCTTTGTCAAAGTAAATGAGCTGAAGGGTCAACAAAAAGTAAAAAAATAATGATAAATATGCAACATCAGCTAAGGAATTAGTAAAGGAATTTTTTTATGATAAATTGTACTCAGATCAGCTGCCAGAAGTTACATTTTTAAAAAAATGCTAAAGCCAAAGACTTCCAGAAGAGAAATGGATGTTGAACATATCTTAAGAAATCAGGCTGTAGCTAATCTGTAAAGCAATTTTTAAAAATATTGCTTGGTCTCTTCATAAATACTATGAATGACTCTGACTCTGCTTACCATCCTGTTATGGATGGAAGCTAAGATTGTATTTATTGATAAGTGAAAGATACTGGATTCATTTAGACTTATTATCTTGTTAAATAAACTGGTATTTAAAACCTTTTGGACAGATATATTTGACAAAAGATAAGTGTTCAGTAATGAACATGTAACAGGTTTTATTTTGGGAAAAAGTTGAATACTAAAATAAGTCAGAACCAAACAAGGACTTAGAAAAAGTGTTTGGCTGCCTAGAATCGTTGTACTTATTCTAAATTAAATTATTGGTTTTGGCTCAGATATTATTAGATTCCATGTATCAGAAACCATCTGCAAGCTTTTTTTAAATTTTGGAGGAGAGCTTTGTCTGAAGAGTGGCTACTAAGAAACTAAATAAAATACTGCATAAACTTGCTCATAATTATCAGGAGTTAGAAGTGAAATACTCATTTACATGTTATGCTGATACAGCATTGCCCTATGCACATCTGCTTGGAAGTCTCAGTGAATTTACTGGGACTTACTCTCAGATAAATGTATGTAGGATTCCAGCCTCAATGACAAACTGAGTATAATTACTTTGGGGATGCAAATTCAACTTGCCAAAATACAATGGATTGAATAAAATATGGATATATTAATCAAACAGGAGGACTGACATATACCTTGGAAGAGCACAGAAGTTAAATATTTTAGGATTTGAGTTGCAAGAGGAGTCTGTAGGAAAATAAGTGTCCTGCAAAATATGAGGTACAATATGGACACGTTGGTCTGTTTTTTCATGGAGTGGTAGAAGAATTAATGCCATCCCCCCTGCAAAAATTATGACCCAATAAGCATGACTAAAGAGAGATTGCAATTAAGGCAAACAACAAATCCCCAACCAGTACTTACACATGGGTGTATATATAGATAAATAAATATTGCAGAGGGATTGTCCTTACATTTATATGTAATGGAAACCCTAGAGAGTTGCTGCCAGTCAGTGTTGACAACACTGGGCTACATGGACCAATGGTTTGACTCAGTATAAGGCTTATGTTCATTCTGTTCACTGTATGATATCAAGCAGTCTCAACTGAGGGACATGTTTGCCTTGCTCTTCCCAAATCGCTATTTTTAATATGTGAAAAGATACATTATGGAGTACACTTAAAATGCATAATCCTTTTCTAAAAGCTTATATCTTAATGAAATCATGGAGCTGACCAGTTTTTATAGTATGAAAAGATCTGAAATTTTAGCTCCGTTATGATATTCCAATGCATGGTCTGATGTTACAGTGATGCAACCACCTTGCTGAAGCTAAGCTGATTTGGGTCTGGTCAGTGTCTGGATATAGGAAACCATCTGAGAACCCCATGAGTTCTGTATTGGAAGAAGGGTGGGATATAGTTTATAATGAAAAGGTTGCCTGGTTTACCTAATGGGAATACCTTACTGAATCAAATAATCATATGCAGCATGTTGCAGTAACAACTGATCAAGATGTGTTGAGAATGCATGCCAATTGACCACCCTGGTATCAGTATTTTGGAATAGGCATATATTGGTTGTAATGTTAAAGAAATACAGCTTGCAGAGGGAGATCCTTTTGCAAAGTTGGAACTGGAAATATGGAACTATTGAAACGAACTAGGTAAATATACCTAGCACAGATGTTTGTTTTAATCTTAAGGAACTGTATCCTCTCTTATAAATTGTGGTAGTGGGGAATAAATGTGAAAGGTGTAATTGCTGGAAGTATAAACAACAGCAAGCTGATTTCCTATGTATTTCTGGAGCTGAGGCAATTTGGGGTATTTAACCCAGATAATAGAAAACAAATCACAGGATACCAGGTAATCCATTGATAGCGGTGTTCAGTTATTTAAAGTGGGTACAGACAAAGTTGATCATTTACTAATAGCAATGAAATATTATTGAGAATTGGAAAACCATTGTTCTGTTTTCATTGAAAGAATGGTTTTTCAGAGTCTGCTATACTGCTGTTGTGGAAGCTCACCAATTTTGTGCATGTCAGGGAAGGAAAACGATCTAATGATGAAGTTGTTGAAAAGTAGAACATACTAGAATTATAAATATTAGGCTAATTTCAGTGGTTACATTTTATTGACATTTTGATTTGTGTATTTTCTCATTTAGAGAATAAAACAATAAAATGTTGGAGACCTGATGCGAAAAAGGGCAAATCAGTGTTATACTTGCTGATATCAAGTTGGTATTTGAGCCACTACCTTCTGGAGTGGTCTGCTACAGTATGGAAATATGAGCACTTCAAAATATAAAGTCATGATCCAGCCAAAAATAAGAATTGACATGCCATTATTAAAAGTAATGGGGATATGAAGCTCAATATTTCCCATTAGTGGCAGTTCAAAGTGCCCAAGTTTGGCCGGATCATACCCTTATAGTATAATCATATCCCTATCTACTCAAAAGTAAGCCATATTGAGTTCAGTGGAACTTACTTCCAGGTAAGTGGGTATAGGATTGCAGCCTTACTTTCCAAAAGACTTCCCCACAAGAACATAGTTTTTGTTACATGTTTTTGTTAGGTACTACAGCTTCTGCATTTTATATATGCAAAAACTGAAATGACAACTGTGTACAATTGATTTTCTCCAAATACGATTACATTTGCACTGTATTATGGAATTTTTTATGGTTTGTTTTTTGGTGTGTGTGTGAGAAGGGAAGGGAGGAAAGATGTTGGAAAAGAACTATCACCCAAGTCCAACATAGCTGGAAAATAAAGCTAAGATAGTGGTTATTAAAACTTAGCTTCTGGTCCAGAGGTAGCATGCTGCTTTTGTCAGGCAATTCAAGATAGACAAGAACAACCATGATGCAAACTAAGGCATCTGACACTGAATGCCTGAATTGTTTGGTTTTTTAATAAATTTCCTTTCACCTTATGTCTTGTTTTTTTTTTTATTCTTTTCTTAACATGTGCAACATACTTGTTAATCCAACAAAAGGAAGGCCAAGCTGCATTATTGCTGGTGATGAACAGCAGCAGTCCCTCACAAGTTTAATACTTTTTTGGGGCCAAGCATTAATCTTGTGTTTATTTACTTCCAAACTTCAGATGTGTAGGTGCAGTTTTATCATTGAAGCAAAATGTCTGTTTGGGGGAAAGTATATTTAAAGCTGGGTGATGGTCCAATGGTCACTATTTTAGAGGCCTCAACTTTCATATCATGTTTGGTTCACTCGGCATTAGCTGTTTGCACAGTTAAACATGACTGCTGGATATAGATAGCACATTGATCTCTGAGTGTCTTTGTAATTTACTGCTTGATAACAACCAGTTAATTGATACACAATGTAGGCAAATATAACATGCTGGCACACAAATTCAAATTCCACATTTATCTTCATCCTAATCTTCCCTTGTATGCTGTTATCTCAAGACATTGCAGGAACAGCTACCACTGTTATAGTAAGAAGTCAGTGTAGTTCCATTACTTAAGAATCTGCAGTGGAGTGTATTTCTAGCCATGCCATACCAATCTAGGCCACTGTTATCCAAACTATGGAACCAAACCTTAATATGCGGACAGCACTGCATACTTCAGTTGTCTCTTACAGAGAATATATTTTGGGCTACGAATGGACAGTTAAGATTAGGCAAGAAGGGTCAGTACATGATTTCGTCTTAGAACATTCCAAGATGGTAGTGAAACCTTTTGTCTGATTTATGCCTGGTTAGCAATATCAGGGAGGGTTGAACAAATGTAAGGAGTACAGTAATTTGACATAACCCAGGTGTATAATTGTTGCAAGGCTTGTATTAAGTGTTTTCAGTTATATTTACTTAACAGACTTATACCCTGGCCCCTAACAGGTTCCAGGGATGACTTTCACCCTCTTATTCTTATCACAGCTACAATGGTTCAGCACACTTGGGTACTGACAAAAGTTCTGGGTAACTCCGTCACCTATAATTGACATTCTAATTGAGTTGAGTGTGTTTACTGAACCAACATGCAAATAGCACACTGTTAGTGCTTTTTTGTTCAGCTACTCCATTCTAGAAATCAAGTTAACAAATGTAGCACAGGAACATAATCTGCTAGATAACCATAGTTAATTGCAAATGCTTTCAAGAAAGAAGTGATGTACTTAAAGTAGCCCAGTACCCTGAAATGGCAGAAAGAGGCATCACTCTTATTTCTTCATTTCATTTCTATACCGGTCAATAGCTGACGCTCTCAGGGCAGTTCACAAAAATTAAAACCAAAAAGCACAGGATAAAATATAAAATATAAAAGCATTAAAACCACAACAATACAACCAGAATAAAACCTAGCAGCAATGCAGAGATTTAAAATACAGATTTAGAACACCAAAGCTGAAAGACTATGAAGCTAAAATGCCTGGGAGAATAAAAAGGTCTTCACCTGATGCCTGAAGGACTACACCATAGGTGCCAGATGAACTCTCTAGGTAGCTCATTCCACAGCCAGGGTGCCACAGTAGAAAAGGCCCTCTTCCTGGTAGCCAGCTGCCTCACTTCCTTTGGCAGGGGCTCACAGAGAAGAACCGCTGAGGCTGATCTTAGGGTCTGGGCAGGCATATATGGGAGGCGGTGATCCTTCAGATAACCTGGCCCCAAGCTGTTAAGGGCTTTGAATGTTAATACCAGCGCTTTGAATCGGGCCCAGAAAAGTACTGGTGTAATGTGATCTCGTTAGGCAGTCCCTGTTAACAATCTCGCCACCCTATGGTGGACTAGCTGAAGTTTCCGGACCGTTTTCAAAGGCAGCCCCTCATATAGCACATTGCAGTAATCCAGACGAGAAATCAGAGCATGGATAACTAGCTAGGCTATCTCTGTCCAGATAAGGGCGTAGTTGGTATACCAGCCTAAGCTGATAAAAAGTGCTCTGTGCCACTGAGTTCACCTGTGACAGTTCTGGGTCCAAGAGCGCCCCCAAACTACGAACTTGACCCTTTAGGGGGAGTGCAACCCCCTCCAGAACAGGTTGAATATCATCTAGCCAGGCAGATGAACCACCCACTCACTCTTCCATCAGCACTTGTCCTTACCGTAAACTCAGCCTTTCCCCTGAAGTAACAGTCAATGGAAAACACCCTTGCAACACTGCTGAATTTTTGTTTTCTCAGACCTTTAAAAATTCTAGTTAAACTTGGTTTTATTATTTTGTTGCATTTTTATGCCCTGCTACTATATATCAATATAGTGCTAATATTTGGATTTTATTGTTTTTGTAATTGGTTTATATATTATTAGCCCCCTCTGGGAACTCTAGTGGTGAAGGATGGTGTTGAACTTCTTCAAATGCATTTCCAGCTGTAACTTAAATCTTCTGGACTAATTCATTTTCTAACAAGAGAGCACTCCCTCCCACTATGCTTTGATACTCAGGGCTGGAATAATCAATTTAATAGGTCCTAGGCTACAATCCTCTGATTCCTGGGTTGATGCCCCAGGGGCCATAGGATCTTTCAGATCTCCCCTTCTAATGGCAGAGAAAGAGATCTGACCTTGCAACCCCCCTTTGACCGCCACAGAAACCTCCGCGGCCCTTGCATGTTTGATGTCGGTAGAGGTAAAAAGGCTGCAGCTTGGAGGACCGCTTGGATATGTAGGATTCCCATTCCTCAACACAGTCCTGGAATTGTGGTAGGTGTATGCCAGCCCTGCAGCATAATTTCCTTCCTGTTGCAACCACTGGGCGGGAAATTGTAACAGTCGATTTCCCAATCACAAAGGGAAAAAAAGTTTTTTTGGGAAAAACACTGCTCCTCCTGCGCTCCTGCCCTGATAGCACAACCGCATTAGGGCTTTGGCTAAGGCAATTCCTCCACCTTCAGAACTCCTCCCCGCCCCACAGATTGCTCCATTAAGTATTGTTTTTCTGTACAATAAATTCAAAGCATTTTTCAAATACTGGCAAATACAAAAGGATTACTAGATACCAAATTAAAATGCACCATAGAAGCGCTAACATCTTTACTCCCTCAATATAGGGAGTCCACTTGACATTTTCCCAACATGTCTCGCTATTTGGATGGGAGAGGTTCTCTCTCAGCTGGATTAAAGCAAAAATGGGCAGAGGTTAAAAGTCAAACCAACACCTAACACCCAGAAGCTAATAGGTAGCTGGTGCTTTGGGTGAACATTTGATATTGGGGCTCTGCATTCTGTGCCAGCTAAAGCTTTTGAATGCTTTTTAAAAAGCAGTTACAAAAGCACAAGTGAATTTTAAGTCTAACGCTGCCTACTTGATGGCAGAGGAAGAAGCAAGAAAAGTTTCAGAGAAAAATCAAACTGACATTTTGCCATAAGACAGTAAGTAGTCCAGATTATGGCTGAGAGCTTGGAAGTTGAAAACTTCGGGAGGAACAGCTCTCATTTCCCCCTCACTCACAATGGGCAGCAGGCACATCCTCTCCAAAATCCCCTTTTTAACTTGGACATTGTATAGCCACAGAAGCAGCTCTGTTGAGAGAGAATACCACAGACCTTGAAATCATGACAAATCTATTCTTTATAATAAAAAAATGTCCTATCAGTATGAAATCTGGTAGACAAAATCTATTATGTGACTTGTACAAGCCATCCACATTTCAAAGAAATTCGAAGGAAAACTTGTTTTCCACTGTTGAATGGGGCAATGTACAGTCCAAATGTCTGCCTGGCAGTATGGGTGGTTTTCAAACATTCAAGCTCGCTGGCAAGGTGTGCTTTAATTTTCAAAAATCCATGGGGTACATAACATTTTACAATGTTTTCCAGCCAGTTGCCATGTCTTTCAGTAGAGAGAGCTGGAACTGATGTGGGCGCAACTAAGTTTGTAGCCAGACGGGAAATAGTTTGGCAAAAAGGAAGCAGGGCCAGCCCAAGGTATTTTGTTAGCCTAAGGAGGTAAAGTTTCCACCAACTTCTCTTAAGGGCGCAATCCTATGGCCGCTACTCAGCTGCTAGACAGCCATAGGATAGGTCGGTTGCCAGGAACCAACCTTGGAGCCCGCATTCTGAGGTCGGTTCCCTGAGAACGAACCTTCATCCCCTCCTGCGCTGCCTTGCAGGCAGCACGGTATGGCCCTGCGCTCGGAAACGGAGCGCGGAGTGGCAAAAACAGGGCGTTCCTAGGGGCGTGGAACTTGGAAATGCCAGTACGACACATCCTATGTGTCGTCTGGCAGCTGCTTCCCCACTCCACCTTCCTGGGGCTAGACAGCCAAAATCAGCTGTCTGGCCACAAATGCAAGGCAGCTGAAGTGCGGAGGGGACGTCCCGATCCCCTCTGTGCTTCTCCTGCCGTGCATTGGATAGGTGGTCTCCTCTGAGGTCGGAGGCGGCTGCCTATCCCGGTAGGATTGCTCCCTAATAGGAAAAAAAAGGGAAATCGGTTGAATAAGCTAGGTGAAGGTAAAGCAAGCCTTGGTTTAGGGGTTAGAGAATGACTGGGTTCACACTATTGCAGGGGTAAACAAAGCCATCGTGGCTTCTCCCCGGCCCCTATCTGTGCTGCACATGCTGGTTGTTTACCCAATTACCTGAGCTGCAGCGCGGGTTGGCGGGTTGTCCAAACCTGGCACACAGCGCAGTGGGGGGTGGCGTCGTACCTACCCCACAAACCCTACTGCACGTCATGGGTTTTAGGGTAGCTATGAAGTCACCCCCGACATGTGCTGGGTTCGCACGACATGCCAACCCACGCCGCAGCACAGGTAATTATTTAAATAACCGGCACGAGATGCATGGTGGAGCAGAGAGAAGTCACCATGCCTTCTTTTACCCCCACGATTGTGCAAACGCAATGTGTCTGACAAAAGAAATTGCATTCAGCTTGGTGTTTTATGAGGGAGTAGATGGACTTGGCTGGGGAGATAAGTGAATTTTAAAACAATTTTTCCAAATGGTTGCAGATATTGGGCTTGCTCTAGGGCCAAGTTCTTACTGTGGTAGTAAGCTGTATCTGGGCTCTACCCCTTCAGACCATAGGAGAGGCTCACACAATTCAGTACTCCTATGCCCTCCACACAGAAAACTAGCATGACAGGAAAAAGGTCAGTCTAGAACCCTTCATGGCATCTAGCTTTATATATGGAAGGAATGAAGTTATTTTTTAAAGGAAGGTTATTTAGGAATGTGAGCCTCAACCAGCAGTCCAGGCGCAGCTTTACAAAGGAAGGATTCACAGCAATTCTCTCAAAGGTGAAGGGCATTTCGATTAAGCAACCAACCGCAATCCCTTATCTACTCAGAAGTAAACCCCACTGACTTCAATGGAACTTACTCTGAGGTAACTGCTTAAGCATCTTCTGCATGAAATTACTGGTGGTAGAGAGGCAATACTTTAGAACCCAACATGCAAGAGTGTAGGCAATGCTCTTTACATCTATAATCTAGATTTCTGCTTTAAAATCAGACACCTTAAATATAAGCTTACATTAATTGTCCTTTCATACCAGTAATGCTGACTTACATCTCTTTAGACTATTTTGTCTGGGATCAACACCATAATTTTCTGTAGAAATGTGTCAAAATGAAGATGCTTATCAAAACAACAGCATTACCCAAAGCAACGAACCTGAAAATGTTCCTGCCTTTTCAAAATAAGGCCAAAAGGTATTGCCCCAAGTGGATGATATGCTAAAGCATAATAGTTAATTTCTTATTTCATTTTCTCAAAGAATTTCCTTGATTTATAAGGCACTGCTGTGGTCGCAAATTAATCACTTTTAAATGCATTGTGAAATGGCTGAAATATGCAAGGGCCTATAAAAATAACACTTGGATAAGCCTCTCACATCTGGATTTTATATAGAAATTAAGCCAATTATTTAAAAGTTTGGCTTTCTAGTTTTTTTATATTAAAATTACTTCATTTTGTACTTGTTTTGACAAAACATAGATTAAAGGCACAATCCCACACATGTTTAGACAGAAAAGGTCCTACAACTCCCAGCATGCTGGGAGTTGTAGGACTATTTTCTGTCTAAATATACATAGGATTACGCCCTAAAGATAGGAGAAGGTAGGTGGCGTATTGGTCCAAGTCACTGCAGACATCATGCAGTTTTTGCTTGTACAGCATAAAGGTCAGACCGTTTCTGAGAAAAAATGGGAATTTGCTGACGAACTTCTGCAAGCTTCTTTAGGTCTGTAAAAAGAAATCAAAAGGCCCGCATTACTACAAATACTCTTTCTTCTCCATATCATTATGACACGTTATGAAGCCACAGTCATACTTAAATCCTTAATTTTAGGACTTCTGACACGAGAAACTTTAGATAGGCAGATCCAGCTGAATATTAACAGACCAATTCTATGCCAGAGGAGAGGTTTCAATCCATGGAAAGACCAAAAATGCCACTATTGACTCACCTATATCTGCATAGATTACGGTTTCCTCTGTGCCAGCTTTGGCTATGACCTCCCCCCTGAAAAGGAAAACACAGCGTTACATTATGGCTATGCACAGTGGGCTGGGTCCTGATCTACTGTTTAAGGTTTTCTTCTGTTTCCGGAAGTGACTCTAATCCAACAGAGGCAACTTTCCCCAATTCCCCATTATGATCAGTGCCACCTCCCACACTGCTCCAGAAAGTCCCCTGACCCCTATCTTAAATAGGGAACCTGGTGACAAAAAGGACAGCTCAAAGAAAAGGTGGGGAAAGTTTTCTTCCATTACTCTTCTTTCATATCACTTCATACTTCAATTATAACACTTAACTTTTTGTCAGGGAACTGAAATTTACATAATCTACATCATGGGTCCTCAACCTTTTTGGACTGATGGGCACATTTGGGAATTTGAGAAACTGCTGTGGGCACCACCACAAAATGACTTCCACAGTAATGTGGCTAGCCACACAATGGCTGCCATGGGGGCCTGGCTGGTCAAAAGTGAGTTAAAGACGTGTGTGGGAGGAGAGAAACAGAAAAGCTAAAGGCTGGGAGGGAGGAGCAAATACAAGGCAAAAGGGTAGAGGAGAGAGACAGAGAGAGAGAGAGAGAGAGAGAGAGAGAGCACGCAAGGCTAGAGGCTAGAAAGGGAGAGACCGCCCTAACATTTTCTAAGGTTTTTCTCAAAACCATTTCTAAAGGGGCAGGGAGGGGAGAGCTTTGTGTGTGCCACTGGAGGTCCCTGTGGGCACTATGCTGCCCATGGGCACCACGTTAGGGACCCCTGATCTACACCATCTTTGGTCTAAGGCAGGAGCAGGCAACTTGCAGGCCAAAATACCTAGATGGCCACAACTCCCATCATCCCTCACCATTAACTATGCAGGCAACAGCTGCTGGGTGCTGTAGGACAAAACATCTGGAAAGCCACAAGCTGCCCACCCGTGACCTAAGGGAAAGAGGCCTGCAGCACTTGGGGACTTACGACTCCATTCCTCCCTTGCAATTATCACAGAGAAGTAACAAACTCACACTGGAACACCCTCAGCCTTACCCATCTAAGAGCGCGATCCTATGGATGTCCCACAGAAAAGAGTCCCACAAGTCCCAGCGTTCCCCAGCCTGCACTGCTGGCTGAGGTACGCTGGGAGTTGTAGGACATTTTCTGTCTAAACATCCATAAGATTGTGCCTTAAGCATGCAATCCTGTGGATGTTCAGACAGACAGAAGCCCTACAACTCCCAGCATGCCCCAGCCAGCACGTTGTAGCATGCATAGGATTGCACCCTAACAGCCCTAATACCAATACAGCATACAAAGTTGTTATGACTTCTCACACATATAAGAACATAAAAGCAGCTATGCTGGATCAGACCAAGGGCACATCTAGTCCAGCATTATGTTCCCATGTTGGCCAGCGAGATGCCTATGGGAAGCCCACAAGTAGTACGTGAATGCAGTAGCACCCTCCCACCTGTGTTCCCCAGCAACTGGCATTCAGAGGCCTATTCCCTCTAAAGGCAGAGGTAATATATATAGCCACCCTGACTAGTAGCCATTGATAGCCTTATCATCCATGAATTTGTCTGATCCCCTTTTAAAGCCACAGCACATTGCATAGTTTAACTATGCACTGCATGAAGACGCACTTCCTCTCATCTGTCCTGAGTCTCCCCACAATCAACTTCATGGGATGACCCTGGCATCTATTATTATAAGAGAGGGAGAAAAACCCCTTGCTAGCCATTCTCCACACGATCCACAATTTTATAATTTGTTCATGGTAAACCAGGATTCTCCAGAATTGGGAGGGATAGAAATGCAATAAATGAAATGAATATAATATGCAGTCATCGTGACTAGTAGTCAGTTATAGCCTTATTCTCCATGAATTTGTCTAATCCCCTTAAAAACCCTTTAAAAACCATCCATGTTTGTTGCCAGAGGCAGCTCTATATGTGGGGCGAATGGGGTGGTGACCCTTTGCCTCTCCCCCACCCACTTGTGGCCAGAGAAATCCACCCACAACCAGGTACGTTCGCTCCAATGCATGGCATGCAGTTGCCACTTGCCACACATGATCTTCTTCTGCCCTCCTCTGACAATCTCAGCAGAATATTGAGTATGTGCCCTGCCCTCCGCCCCACCAGCCCCAATGGGCACCAGCCACCACTCGTCATTACGTCTTGGGGAAGCATATGCCATAGCGTAACTATGCACTGGGTAGAGCACTACTTCCTTTTGTCTGCCCTGAACCTCCCAGCATCAATCCCGGGTTCAGGAGCAATCACCTAAGGTTGCCCATCTGCTGAACTAACCATTCTAAGCAGAAAGGAACTGGAACAAGCCCTTCCATTCAAAGTCTATAGAGAATATATTGACTTTAGCTTTCCAGCTGAAGAACAACATGTACAGAACTAGAAGGGCGATTGTTGCCCGAAGGGGTTTCAAGGATCCACTGTGTATGCTTGTCAAATTGCATTTTAGGGCAAGGGATACAACTGTCATACAATTTGCACTATCTGGTTCCACTGAGAAGCATTAAACAATCTCAGCTCTTACTAATTCCACAGTTGAATTACCAAAGCCCTGAAAGCATAGGTTAAAGGATTCTAAAGTTTTACATTTTCAAAGTAATTCAGTCACCATAATGCTTTCACCCTAAGGGCCAAAATGCATTTTTGAACACTTATCGCAATCAAAGTCTCCCACTTTCACACTTTTCTTCAGGCTGTGCCAACATGCACTGTTTGAAAATATAATTAAAAGATTATAGTGGGTTTTTATTTTATACTGTAGCTTTAAACTTTTATGCTGCATTTCATCATGTTGTACTTTATGGTTTTAATTGCTGTGAACCGCCCAGAGAGCTTTGGCTATTGGGCGGTATAGAAATGTAATAAATATATAAATGATTACATAGTACAAAACAAATTCTCACTAAGGTTTACTTGGATAGGTGGCCTGGTATTATCCCACAAAATTTTAAAAAATTGATAAAACTAGACACTGAAGCTTCCAAAAAGATGACATAAAAGCTATTGTTCTTCTGTCCCTTGGCCCCTCCCTCTCCCCCATGGAGAAAAAAGCTCTTGTCTCCAATCAGGGCCAAGGGAGGACGCTGCTGCGTGATACAGCCTTGTCCTGCAGAGGTGTGCCTACTTACTTGTGTGTAGACATGCTGCGCATGCTTACTTCTGAGTAGACATGTAGAGGCTTGGTGTTTGAGGTACTATTTGAAAGTGCTGCTGAGCAGTTCAGTCCTGCTTACTTCTGAGTAGACAAACTTCCTACTATAAAACTGTAATGATGAAATTTGGGTGGGGGATGGGTTGGACGTTGTCAGCCCCATCCACTTTTGCACATGACCCCACTGACTTTGCCTTTGGCCCCACTCTCTCCTGGAATGTGGCCCAAAATGGAATTCGGAATTCTGCACCGGTAACCAGAGCAATACAGGGGGCAAATGATCTGACCATCTCACCCCCACCAACACTTGGGCAGCTATGTTCTGGAACAAAACATTGTTTTTGTATCAAGCATTTTAGATGTTAATTGGGCATTTTCTCTTGCTAGCTTTATCTAGGTCTACTAACGTACTGCAAGACTCTATTTTCCTGCTTACCATGGATTTACTACAGTGCTATGTCCCCAGGCTACATAAGATGCCTTCTCGTCCCTAGCAGGAGATGCAGTTGCCACGTAGACTTGGTTATCAACAGCTCTGCTTGAAAAGGAACAAAGAAAGCTTCACACATTGGATAAGAATTAGATACGGCTGGTAAAAGCAACAGACAGTTGGGATGGAGCAGCCTTTATGTCTTGTTTTACTACGCCCCTCCAACTTACCTTTTGTTAGTAAGGTAATTATTACCCCCATGTCTGAATACTTCGATACATCTAAATTGTGAACTGGCAACGCATCCGGCAGACAGATCTACGAAACTCACGAGTTCCGAAGTGGACTCGGCATGCATCTACCCATCGGTTTCAGTGGTTTCACAAAGTATGAGGGATCAACTCGCTAAGGATGGAAGCTATTAGGAACTCTATGGAAACGTTACGATCTGACGTTTCAGATGGGACCGAATTAGCACCTGCTCCTGGCCTGCAGTTCTCTAGCACAGCAGCAGGCGAGGCATAACTGAGTGAAAAAAACAACTGCAGCATTTAAAAGCTGATTTGCTGTCAAAGCAGCTGCGCCTAAAGTGATGCAGGGAGTCGCTTTGTTAACCCACTGTTTGGATGTGCATGTGGGGAAGGGATAGTCCAGTCATTCTCACCGTCCTCTTTGCAGAAGCTCCCAGTGGGCTGGCCCAGTGGTCAAGTTAAAAGCCGCCGGATATACCAAGAACTGGCAACCTGCTTCGAAAATGAGGGATGGGGTTAGTATTATCAGAAGAAAAAAATGCACAGTCGTGGAAAAGCAGCATTGGATGGAATCCCTCCACGGTAATTTTGAGGCTACATAAAGTGTTTGCCATTTCAGCCACGGTCCCGAGGACCCTCCAACAGTTATCATCAATCTGCCCATGGCCAAACCAATCAAGAAGAGCTGTGCTGCATGGCCAGTCCGCCCCCCTGCATTGCAATGAGCGGCAGCTGGAGGTACCACATTAAAAATCCAGATGGGGAGGACATATCAATTGTTATTAAACCAATGATCAGAAGAGAAGGAGCCCTCCTTCCCCCTATAAACAACAGAAACGATGCAGCCTTTAAAAGCATCTCTTCACTAATATGAAAAAACATGGAAGTCCCAAAAAAGACCTGCTGAATCAAGGCAAGATGAAGCTTTAATTAGCCAGAGAATTTCTGCCTTTTTGAACCAGAAGATCCCCATAATGTCTATTCTACTATGTCAATTTGCAGCCTTCACATGTGTCTTTTGTCCTTGCTAGTGCATGCAGCTTTAGGACAGGAAGTCTAGATGCTTTTAGGGCAGACATAGAAGGAATGGCCAGGTCTCGATTATGGGGAGAGCCCACATATCTCCCCTCCCCCAAAAGCAGCACTTAACTTGGCAGAATGTCCTCACCTTTCTGTGCGTAGATTTGAGCAAGCTCAGCAAAGCGCATGTCATAGCAGATCCCGAGTCCTATCTTACAGTATGCTGCCCCAAAACAAAAACAGGTTAGATATGTGTTATTGCCCTGGTAAGTCCAAGCAGAAAACTCCATCCAGAAATGCTAAAGTCCGGTGTATAACAATTTTGTACTATCTAGGAAGAAATCCTGATTTGTAAATATCTGCTCTAAATCACAACACATTCCATAAGAAGAATTAAAACATTCTTTATACATTCATACTTGTTCATTAAAAATATGGCTGAGAACCTCCCCCCCAAAATACACAGTAACAAAATTAAAAACTCTCATTTTATATACAGAAGCTAACAGCATGGCTAACCCTGTACCCACGAACTATAACAGCAGACATTTATAGCAGTATGTTTAACAGTAATTCATATTAAAATTTGAAGAAATTATGGTCTGCTCATGTAACCAAGAATTATCAAAAGGAGAAGCAATATGAATAGAACAGAAGAAACAACATACATTCAAATTGTTCCTGATCAAATTCTAGCTTATTTTTGAAAGAGCCATAACAGTAAGAGAATTAATCCAGAGGTTTATTAGTTATCACTAAAACAAAGATACTTTGCTTACGAGTATCGAACACAGAGAACCTGTCACCGGGACTCAGTGTTTCCGATTCCTGAAACCGGATTTTCCCAGGCACGTTGATGTCAAACAAATGAATCTGTTTTCAAAACAAAGAAAAGCACTGCTTGGAAATGATTCAGCATAAATGACATTAACTGTGCATTCTCTTCACACATTAGAGATGGCTATATAAAGATATGTAAAATTCTACCTTGTACTGAGAAACATCTTTGGAGAAGTATATACTGGCATGGGCTAAAAATCCTAAATAATCAGAGGCAGTAATAATTAGACATAGCCTGTGTTCGGCTGATCAAATCTTAGCTTCATAAGCTGAGACATGCACAAACCTCCCGCACCTGCATGCAGCTGTTTTGCTCCTCCCTTCACACAAGCAGAGAAACAAGCCAGGAAGCTTTCTGTTCCTGTCTGAACTCTGGTTAATGGCTTCTGAACAAGCCAGGATCTGGAAGCCAACTTTAACAATGCCAACCATGGCTTCATATTTTGGCTCGGATGGAACGCATTAACCCTAGTTTCCAGGTTCTGACATAACAAGAAGCTATGGCTAACAGTGGCTCCCTGGCTTGTTTGTCACTCATGTGAAGAGAGAAACAAATCAGCTGAATGCGGGAGCAGGAGGCTTGTGCATATCTCAGCCAGTATGGTGTAGTGGCTAGAGTGTTGGACTGGGAGCTGGGAGATCCGGGTTCTAGTCCCCATTCGGCCATGGAAGCTCACTGGGTGACTTTGGGCCAGTCACAGACTCTCAGCCCAACCCACCTCACAGGGCTGTTGTTGTGAGGATAAAATGGAGAGGAGGAGGATAATGTAAGCTGCCTTGGGTTCCTTGCAAGAGGAAAAAAGG
Source organism: Heloderma suspectum (assembly GCF_057233095.1). NCBI lineage: Eukaryota > Metazoa > Chordata > Lepidosauria > Squamata > Helodermatidae > Heloderma > Heloderma suspectum. The sequence goes on along the minus strand of NC_139460.1, from coordinate 50,807,480 downwards.
CAGGGTATAAATGCAATCAATCAATCAATCAATCAATCAAAAGCTTGTCAAGTGGAGGTTTGATGGTCCGAATGTGGCCATAAACACAAATGGATATAAAATAGTCAAGCTGTACCTTGTGCATAATAAACACAGACTTTGCATACAAATGTAATAGTACATAAAGCAGGAAAAAAGCACTCCATTACTGTTCTATCCCTCTCTTTTCTTTCTTTTTCTTGGAAAGTGCCATTTACAGAGCATTTGCTTAATGGAGTGTAGTTTACTGCTACATGTGTGTCTATGGGCCAAGGGATGCAGCCATCCCCCCCGTCCTCCCAGGAACATATAGCTTACAGGTAGCCCACATCTTACGATAGTGTGCAGAGAGCACCAGTGAAGTACAGACTACTGTATGGGTGTAGATATTGCAGGATCCATAGCCTCTGCTATGGAGAAAACTGGTGAAATTTGGGCAAGTCACTATTTTGGATTAACTTATTTCGTCCGCCTCCTCAGCATAAAGCACAAGATGCAAATCACAAGGAAATAATTATTCAATGCCACAAAGTACTCTGTGTGGGCACCATGTTTCTCTTCAGTGCTACATGAATGTTAAATAATTATACTAAAGCTGCCTCAATAAATTATATAGATTTTAATGAGAAGGGTAACTTCAACCATGTCCAAAAGAGAAACCCATAGATGTGAGATTTTTACCTTTCTGTACTTGGCTAACATAGCACCATCCGGACCAAAAACCGTACATGTGTTATACAACTTCCCAGCATCATCTTCTGGAATAGAACCTTTCATTAAAAAGAATAAAACTGTCATTACTTAGCCAGAGATTCAAATACAGCGGTTGTTCTAAACCAGCCTTATCCAACTTGGTGGCCTCTAGATGTGTTGGACTAAAACTACCATCATCCCCAGCCACTGACCATGCTGGCTGCGGACGATGGGAGTTTTAACTCAAAACATCTGGATGGCACCAGGTTATGGAACGTTGTTCTAATCCAGTAATAATATTTATTAATACCCCCGCCCCCTGCCTCCCCCAAAGTACAGCAATTTACCTCCAATGAGGTATATGCCACACTGCTTTGCAATTTCTGAGAGCTTCTGTGTGGAGTCCCCAGGAATTTTCTCTGCATATTCTGGAAAATATTTTGTGCCATAGGGAGAATTGAAGCATTCCTGGAATTGGAAACAAAAACAAAGAGACATCCATGACAAACGTAGGAAGTAACCATATAGAGAGAGCCAGTGCAGTGTAGTGGTTAGAATGCTGGACAGGGACTTGGGAGATCCGGGTTCTAGTCCCCACTCGGCCATGAAGCTCACTGGGTGACTTTGGGCTGGTCACTGACTCTCAGCTTACCCTACCTCACAGGGTTGTTGTGAGGATAAGGTGGGGAGGGGAAGGACCATGTAAGCTGCCTTGGATTCCTTGCAAGAGGAAAAAAGGCAGGATATACATGTAATCATCACCACCACCACCACCACCACCACCACATATATTCAATTTAGGTGGCTCAGGAAATGAAGAGCAAAACTGATCACATGAGTGCTGCACTTGTATAGCTAATAGGGGAAGATTTATCTGACACCAGAATTCCCGTTATTAGGAGAAAAAACATTCCCCCACCCCCACCCCACTTAAAACTTTGCACTGCTGAGTCATACTTTGCAACTGAATGTTAATGACCAACTCAGGGAGGAGAGTTCTGTGGGGAAAGAGACACAACGCAACTGAAAAACACCAGTGCAACGAACGATTCATTGACACTGCTGCTGTGCAAAGCAACAAAAGATCATGTTAAAAAACAGATTACATTCAGTGTGTGAAAAAGGCAGCACAACAAAATGACGATAAAAAATGATATAAAGCCAAAATGATGTTTAAACATTAGCCTGAGAAAAATAATTAGATGCCTGCATTGTAGTAATTTATTAACTAGATTCTATCTGAAAGCTGTTTAACCTAGGGTGCCTCCAGATGAAGGGGTCCTAGTGCTAACTGTCAGAAGACATTGTGCAACTATTTCATTTTTTCTTCCTTAACAGATTTTCCACAGTAAAAAAAAAGATGGAAGGGGTTGGAAAACACAGGAGGGATATAAGTAGAAGCTGTCCTCATCTAGACACACACCCCAATTTTGTGAATGAGGCAGGGTGATGGCAGATAAAACCCTCTTCTGGGAACAACCCTCCTGTCAAATTTATATAGCTGTCTGTGGCAACTTATAGACTGGGAAAGTGGGGTTTAATAGGAATCTGGCTAGGATAACACTCGTGGTATTAAACTGAATATTAAACTGAAACATCACCAATTTTCAGTGGCACTTGACTGCAAGTCTAGCTTGAGTCCTCTGAAAGCAAAGGCATTTACTGTTATCACGGCATGGCATCACCTGAATATATATGTTGTGGTCACCATTCCATAAATAAGGGCTTTTTTTGCAGGGTTTCCTTGGCAGTCTCCTCACGTTTTGTGTTATAAATGGGGGTTGTAGGTTTTGGTGTGCAAAACGGGGGCGGGGTGCAGAGGCACTGTTTATGAATGAGCCTCTATTTTGTTTGTTTTTCTGAAAGCATGCACTTCATTCCCTATGGTTATTTCCCATGCTAAATGTTGGGTCCAGCTCCAGGATTTATGCTGGCCTACTGGGCGTCCAATGCCTTTTAAATAATATATGGTGGTCAGCCGGTGGTGTTTAAACTATTTCCTTGGAACCCAACGCTAACATATGATAGCACTTTTCAAGTACCTAAAGGGTTGTCACACGGAAGAGCGCCACAACCTGTTCTCTGTCATCCAAGACTGTAGGACATGAAATAACGGGCTAGAGTTTCAGAAAGGCAGATTTCGGTCAACCATCAGGAAAAAACTTCCTAATGGTCAGAGCAGTCAGACAATGGAACCAACTACCTAGGGAGGTAGTGGACTCTGTCACTGGAGATCTTCCAGCAGAGACTGGACAGCCATCTCTCAGGGGTGCTTGAAACTGGATTCCTGCATTGAGCAGGGGGTTGGACTCCATGGTCCAAATGGTAACCAAAATAAAAAAGGAACAGCTGCACCAGCTGAATTCCCAACACATTTCAACATGGGTCTTTATCAAGGGAAAAACCCTTAGAGACTTTTTTGGAGGATTCCCTCTCCCTTACTTCTTCCAAAGAAGACACGGTGGGAATTCAATTGGTGTAACTGTTCCTTTTTTTATTTTGTCTTCCAGCCTTACAGCTGTTTTTTTTTCTGACCCCTATTGGTACTGTTGATGGTCTAACTAGCCCCTTCCAACTTTATGATTCTCTGAACATCTGATCCTGGGGCTTGGGAGGAAATGACTTCAGAGCGCTGGAGAGGGAGGGAGTCTCCATCTGGGGAAAACCCCAGGGGGATGAGCATGCAATTGGGAGTGTCTTTCAGACAGAAATTGGATTTGCTGCCATATCAATAGAATACATGGCCATGGACACAGGAATAGGGGACCTCCAGCCCCTGGGGATTCCCCATAAGTTTGTGTCATTCCAAAAACATAAGGAGGACGGACTACTTGTGAGAGGGCCTTTTCAGCAGTGGCCCTCTGACTTCAGAATGCCTTTCCAGAGAGGCTCACCCAGTGCTTTCCTTGATATCCTTTCAGGATACATGTTTAAAATGTATTGCTCAATTTAAATAATGCTCATCTTTTCTATAGGTTGCTGTTATTTGTTTTTTAGGAATTGTTGTTTATCTTATATTATGTATTTTGCATTTTAAACAGTGTAGTTTATTGTTAATGGCCCTGAGAAGTCTGTTGAAGGCATGGTGTGGATATCCAAAACAAACAACCAGCTCCAGCTCTCATATCCAAAACATATAGAAATTAAGTACAATATCTTACATTACTGTAATTTAGTTGTAGGAAACTAACTGTGCCAGACTGAAACAAAGAACATAAGATTGAAGAACAGTCAAAACGTTTGATGGTTTTGTGGAGTAACAGGTTGAGAAAATGTTATGAATACTCACTGGCAGAATGACAAGTTTTGCTCCTTGTTCTGCTGCAACCCTGACGAGCCCACAGGCTCGGTTCAGGTTCTCTGTTTTGACAGCAGACACGTGAAGCTGGATCAGTGCTAGACGAAAACCTAAAGAGAAAGAAGGCAAGTACTAAACTCATAGGAAAGATCCCAGCAAAATACTTCTAAACTTTAAATAAAAAACAAAAACAGACCAGTTTAGTATTCTACCTGCACTGTTCCAAATGCTGCATGGTTAAGTAACTTACTGATTATGACTGAAGCCTGACAAGGATGTGGGGCCTTCAGAAAAGAAGTCCAAATGGAAAGGTTAGGTGTAAAAGCTGGGAGCGGAGAGCAGTAGAGGGGATGAAGAGGGAGAATGACGGTCATGGACAAAGCCCTAATGTGGTATGGGCAGCCAGGATATGTTCATTCTAGTGGTAGAGGAACTGGATAGGGCTGAACTTCCCAGCTACATGGGTACAAACGTCACACAGTTGGATCCTGCTGCGGCCACTCAAGTCTCCATGGGGCCAAACTGAGAATACCACATTCCAAACAGCTAAATGCTTCCTTGATACCTTGCTACATCAAAGATTGGTTCGATCAAAGACAGGCCCAAGTCTAACTTAGGTGAACACATCTGAGCAGAATGATTTGGACAACATGGGATTGTTGAGGCTGTGTCCTGAAAACAACATGCCAGACAAAGATGTGCAAAAGCTTAAAACAACACACGGATATCAATGTTTACTCTTTATTCCCATCATTTCTACAGACACCTTTCTCTTCATCGTTGAACTACATCTTGTCTTTTCCCATTAAGTCTGTTTCAGCACAGTCCTTTGGCAATGTAACTACTCGAAAAATTACAGACTGACAGAATACTTGCCAAATATGTGAGGTGCAAGAAATTGGTTAACTGAGGCTGTTGGCCAAGGATGGCAGCAGGGAAAACCATACACACGTAACTATATGGGAAAACCACCTTAATAAAGAGGTACAACAGTAGATAGTAATTTGGGTAGAATAAGTCTCATAACTGCTTACATATAAATGGCTACCCAGTCTAATCACATGGACATCCAGACAGGTTTGTGGCACTGCCTCTCATACCAATAATAGATGTGGAAAAATTTAGGTAAGACAAGACACAGAGGTCAAATGCCATTTTCTGCAGTTTTCTGTAACAATTCAGCAACAGGTTAATCCCAACTCCTTATACACACTTACTGTGAATGTGCTGTGTAGTGGTGCATGTATGCCATTTGCTCCACTTGGCTCCTCCTCGCTAGTGCAACTGGCTAAACAAACCAGGGACCTAGGTTGGTGCTTCTATTTACAAGCCAGGATTGTAAATTTACAGGGTTTACCAATCCTGGCTTGTAAAGGAAGCAACAACCCAAGATCCCTAGTTTGGATGACACAGTAAGGGCACAATCCTATGCATGTTTAGACAGAAAAAAGTCCTACAACTCACACAATCCTCCAGCCAGCATCACTGGCTGGGGAATACTGACAGTTGTAGGACAGTTTTCCTGTCTAAACATGCATAGGATTGTGTCCTAAATAATTCTTGGTTTGTTTAGCCAGTTGTGCAAGCAGGAAGACTTGAAGGAGTAAATGAGCTGCATGCACCAGCATCTGGCAACAGTTATCCACACACTCATTACATCATGGTTAGACAACTGCAATGAATTCTGTGTGGGACTACCCTTGAAGAATGTCTGGTATAAAATGCGGCAGCTAAGCTGCTCAATATTGTGATCACAATATTGTGATCACATCATTCGAATACTGAAAGATCTGCACCAGTTGCCAACTGTTTTCCGGGCTCAATTTAAGGTGCTGCTTTTAACTTTCTAAATGGCTTAGGGCCTCACTATCTGAGGTACCGCTTATCTCGGTACAAACCTGCTTGGTTACTAAGATCAGCAGGAGAGGCCCTTTAGAAGACAACCTCACTTACAGAGGCCCTCTTGTCAGGCATGCAGGAAAAGGCTTTCTCCTGTGTTGCTCCCAAACTCTGGAATACACTCCCTTTGAAGTTACAACTGATCCCTACTCTCTGTGTGTTTTTATTTTGGCTAACTAAATTATTTATAGATTTAAGGTTGTTTTTGATATTTTACTTTATTTGTTCATTATTTGTTTTCTGAATTTTTGTAAACTGCCTTGGCTGGTTCCAGAAAGGTGGTAAAGAAATGCAACAAATAAATAAAAATAAGGCAGCTCATAAGAGGATAGAACATATGAACAGCTGTGGATCACTCCAAAGGTCTAGCTTGTCCAGAAATCTGTTGCCACAGCAGCCAACCAGATGCCTATGGAAAGCCCCAAAGCAGGACATAAGAGCAACAGCTTCGTCCCACTCATGTCCTTCAGCAACTGGCATTCAGAGGCATATTCCCTCTAAAGCTGGAGGAAATATATAGCCATTCTGACTACTAGCCATTGATAGCCTTATCATCCATGAATTTGTCTCATCCCCTTTTAAAGCCATAGCACATTGCATAGTTTAACTATGCGCTGTGTGAAGAAGTAATTCCTCTTATCTGTCCTGAGTCTCCCCACAATCAACTTCATGGGATGTCGCCGACTTCTATTATAAGAGAGGGAGAAAAACCTCTTGCTAACCATTCTCCACACAATGCACAATTTTATAATTTGTCCATGGTAAACCAGGATTCTCCAGAATCCTGGCTTATCATTCAGTGAGAACACAGCCGTAAGGTGCTGTCTCTCATTTGTACAAATACAAGTATTGCTCTTTTATTTTTGTACAGCTACAGAGTTTCCCAAAATGTCAGAGGTCAAAGAAACTTCAAAACAGAAGTTTCTAAACTCACTGGAGAATTACCCACAAAGCTCATACAATAGCAAAAATGCAAATGACTACACACAAAGCAAAAGAGCAATTCAAGGCACAATCCTATGCATGCTTAGACAGAAAAAAAAGTCCTACAACTCTGAGCACTCCCCAGCCAGAACTGCTGGGAGTTGTAGGGCTTTTTTTTCCGTCTAAACGTGCGTAGAGTTGCGCCCTTAATTTTGTAAGCGTACAATACCAACTTCACACCTGTCTAGAAAGCTCTCCAACAGCACAATCCTTTCAATGTTTACTCAGAAGTAAAAGTCCCATTGTGTGGGCTTATTCCCTGTGTTTAGAACTAGAACACATTCACCACTGCCGCCCATTCAGGAGCAGCCCAGATTTATAAATCAAAGCGATGCTTTCTGCTTATCCTGCACAAAGGGAGAGCTGTTATTTAACCTCGGAGACTGGGGGGTAGGGGAGGAGAACAAGCCTTGGTAAGATCCCCCCGCAGAGCAGACATTCAGACAACCGCTGTTATCCCGACTGCACTGAAACGTCGACAACCCAACAGGAGAATTTGGGAAGAAAACGAGCACAGATAATATTCGTATGAGACCTCTGCGGGAAATAGGCACTGCGGTCTCTGAAGATCTTTTTTCTTTTAGCCCCCGCCCCAACCGTCCCCCAGAAAATAGCCGCTCTGATGGAGGGAAGCAGCAGCTCAGGCTGCAATCCTACGCATGCTTACTTGGGAGTAAGCCCCGCTGGACTCAGTGGGGCTTACTTCTGAGTAAACATGCACAGGATAACGCGGCCAGCGTTCCAAGCAGCAGGAAAACGTGCTCTCGACACGGCCCCAGGCAACAGCCCCACAGCAGAGCAGAACGACCCCCGAGCGCGGGCGGGGTCCCTCTCTCCCTTCTACTCCCCCTCCTCATTTTGCGCACGCCATGGAAATGGGGAGTCTCCGCCACGCACGAAGATCCCCGCTCTGCGAAAATCACTCACTCGCCATAACTCCTTTCGGCAGCTGCTGCATAGCTACTGAGGCTCTCCGCCTCCAGCCGAAAATTAAATATTCGGCCGGGGGAGGAGCACAGCGCACGCTCAGTGGGAGCGGAGGCCTGCTGGGAAATGTAGTTCTATGTGCTCTCTGCTGGGATTTGAAGAAGAGGAGAATACTTAAAAGTTGCTATTCCACCGCCAGCCCCAAATCACGCCAGCGCTCCTATACCAGGGATGCTGATATAGGAGCTGAATTCCATTTTCCAACGGACTGAATTCAGTTTCAGAAACGATCTTGGGGGCCGCATGCCAGTTGTGGAGGGGGCCAAAGGCAAAAGGGCATGGTCAAAATGCCCAAAATAACAGCATGTTGTTGTTCAGTTGTTAAGTTGTGTCCGACTCTTCGTGACCCCATGGACCATAGCACGCCAGGCCTTCCTGTCCTGCGCTCTCTCCCGGAGTGTGCAGGTTCATATCCATTGCATCGGTGATGCTATCTAGCCATCTCATCCTCTGCCATCCCCATCTCCTTTTGCCTTCAATCTTTCCCAGCATCAGGGTCTTTTCCAGTGACTTCTCTCTTCGCATTAGGTGGCCAAAATATTTGAGCTTCAGCTTCAGTATCCGCCCTTCCAATGAGCAGTCAGGGTTGATTTCCTTTAGGATGGACTGATTTGACCTCCTTGCAGTCCAGGGGACTCGGTAAGGGTCTTCTCCAGCACCACAGTTCGAAAGCATCAATTCTTCGGCGCTCAGCCTTCCTTATAGTCCAGCTCTCACAGCCATACATTACTACTGGGAAAACCATAGCTTTGATTATGCGGACCTTTGTTGGCAAGGTGATGTCTCTGCTTCTTACTATGCTGACTAGGTTTGCCATAGCTTTCCTCCCAAGGAGCAAGCGTCTTTTAATTTCATGACTACAGTCACCGTCTGCGGTGATCTTGGAGCCCAAGAAAATAAAATCTGTCACTGCTTCCATTTCTTCCCCTTCTATAAGCCAGGAAACCCAGCTTATACTTCCGGTGGTTCACATGCTGCTGAAGCCTAGCTTGTAGGATGTTGAGCATAACCTTGCTGGCATGTGAAATGAGCGCAATTGTGCGGTAGTTTGAACACTCTTTGGCATTGCCCTTCTTTGGAATTGGAATGTAAACTGACCTTTTCCAGTCTTGTGGCCACTGTTGAGTGTTCCAAATTTGTTGGCATATTGAGTGCAGCACTTGAATAGCATCATCTTTTAAGATTTTAAATAGCTCAGCTGGAATATTGTAATCTCCGCTGGCTTTGTTGTTAGTAATGCTTCCTAAGGCCCACTTGACTTCACTCTCGAGGATGTCTGGCTCAAGTTCAGTGACCGCACTATCATGGCTATCAGGGACATTCAGATCTTTCCTGTATAGTTCTTCTGTGTATTCTTTCCACCTCTTCTGAATCTCATCTGCTTCTGTTAGGTCCCTGCCTTCTTTGTCCTTTATCATGCCCGTCTCAAAATTCTTGCTGCCAGTAACGAAGCTTTAGGAGAGGCTTTCCACCTGTTGGAATGAGGGAAAACGGCATAAAAGCTAAGAAACTACCGGGGGGGGGGGGAGAGAGAGAGAGAGAAAATGGGGAGGATTGGTGGGGGGTGGGGGATGGGGGCACAGCCATCTGTGGACTCCAAGAGGGGGCCAGATTTGGGCTCCATGGCTTGAGGTTCAACACCCCTGTCCAATACCTTTAACAGCTATGCTGCAAGGCCAGAAACATTGCCATCTGCCTCTCACCATCTAGATGCTGTGATGAGGGAAAAGATAACCTTGTTGAACTTATGCCTATCCTGCAGTTGCTAAAGGCTCTCAAAACAGAGAGCCTTTGGATCTGCTGTGAACAGATGGCAACCACAGTTGGTCAGTGTTCGATTTATGTGTTATTGTATCTTCAGATCTTCGGAACACCAGGCAAACTAAAAGCACTGAAGAATCACAATACTGTCAGAAGAAAGGGCAAGAACACAGCAAAGATCTCCAGCCACCCTCAGGGTTGTCAACTTCTGAAACAGCCAGCCATTTAACAGCAGCTGATTGGTAAGAGTTCGCAGGCAATCAAGTTTAGGCTTATGCCATGCCAAACTTCACTGGCAGATTTTTGCAATTCTAATTCCGTTAAAAGGATGGGCTTAGATCCAGACGTTTTTGTTTGTTTTCTGGCAGTTGGCAACTCTATCCTGTTGGAGTGCAATCCTATCTATATTTATTCAATAGTAGGTCCCAAGGGACTTTGTCCTATGTTCATGTGCCTAAGATTCCTGTGTTGATAAAGCTTTTCCTGTGCCTATCTGCTGTACTCCCTTCCCCTTCTTTTGGTTTTATTTTGTGATTTTATTAGAAAGTATGCCTTTGTGGCAGAGATTTCCTGATTGTTTTATTCTGTACAGTGCCATGTGCATTGATGACACTATATAAATACATAATGATTCAGTCTTAATTTCTCTCTTGAGATGTCAAAAGGCCTTTGTGTTAGCTCTGTCAAGATGGGCTTATATCCTGATCCTTGTTCCTAAAAGGTGCAATGCACAACTTTTCTGGCAACACTGGAATTATTTACAGATTAATCCAATAATTCAAGTACTTGTATATTAACAAAGAATGACTGCTTTGTTCTTCATCATTCCTGATGTAGTTTGGCCACGTGTCCTTTTATAGAGGACAATCCTCTATTTGAAGCCATCCTCTGTTTGAAGGGCTGCCCTGTCCAGTTCCATTTTAAAGAGAACTATCGCCCATTGCCACTTAGCACCTGGGTAGCAGGCCAAACAGGCAGGCACACCGGTCACTTGGTCAATCTTCCATACTATGGTGAGATGTACTGTATTTCTATTTAAATTCTAATAATTATTTTAAATTTGCCTCTATACATATAGATTACCATAAGCAAATTGTATGCAAATGGGTGTCTTCTTTTTTTGGTGAAGCATTTCCTCTTCTGGGGCGACTGATAAGTGGCCATCCTACATAAAATATAGATTGGTACATCCAAAGCAGATACATGAGCCAAATATGCTTACAATTCTTAAGGTGCAACCCTAAGCATGTTAAGACAGAAAAAAAGTTCTACAACTCCCAGCATTCCCCAGCCAGCCATGCTGGCTGGGGAATGCTGGGAGTTGTAGGACTTTTTTTCTGTCTTAACATGCCTAGGATTGTGCCCTTAGTGTATTTCATATCCAGCCTATTGCCATGATACAGAGGCCAACTAACTGAAACGTTGCCACTTGAGCACAAGGGAGGGTCTGTTCTTATGCACACTACCTTCAAAATAAGCTTCACATAATGCAGTGGGACTTGCTTTTATGTAAGTGTGCATAGGAATGGGGTTGTAAGGCTACAGTCCTAAGCATGTTTACTCAGAAGCAAGTCCCTCTGAGTTTAGTGGGAGTTGCTATATGGTGTGTGTAGGGTTGCAGCCGTAATAGGGAAAGATTTACCTGACGCTGGAGGTCCTGTTATCCAGGAGCAGAAACATTTGCTCCCCCTTAAACCTTTATGACTAGTTTATGAAGAACTTTGCATGGTTGGGTCACACAAGCAACAGAAGGCTACGATCAGGGAGCAAGAATTATCCATAGGCTATCGTCATTATAGGCCCTGCTCCGAGTGTTCTCATATGCTGAGATAGAGTTGGGAGTGGGCCTTTTCAGTAGTAGCCCCCCACCACCCGCCCCAGTTATGAAATATCCTCCCCAGAAAGGCCCACTGGACACTTATTTTAACTTTTTGATGCCAGGTAAAGACCTTTTTATTCTTGCAGACCTGTTAATGCTCTATATATTTCTATTCAATTTGTGTTTGATCCTTGTGAGATTTTAAAATCTTCTTGATGTGATGCCTCTTATTTTAGCCTCTGGCAGTTTTAATTACTTTATTTGCTGCTTTTAATTTATAATAAAATCAAAATAATATAATAATTTATAATTTAATAAAATTTGTTTTTATATATAATAAAAACAAAAAAGCCATATAAATCACCCCGAGAGCTATTTGTGCTATAGGGTATCTAATACATCTTAAACATAAAACTAACTAAGAGACATTAAAACAAACTTAGCTTCCTCCGTTAGTAAACTGCTAAATACAGCTGAAAGAGGAAAAACTGGTTTGCTAAGTAGTGATTCACCATGTATGTTCTATTAACTTTGTATGCTTCCCTTACATGTTCAAGGAATAAAAGTACTACCTGATATTTGGCCTACCAGTTCCATAATTGTGCATGTCAAACTGTGCAAGGCTTTCTGGATTCTTCTACTGTAGCCCCATGCAGTCATTTGCTGGCACATGTGAGGATTAAGGCCTTCATCACACAGAGCTTTTTTCCTGCATTAGAGATTGCTCCTTCATGGAAGTTTGCGGGCTCTTTGCCGTGACCCTCCTGCACTAAATGCCCTTTGTTCTGTTTTTAAATAGATTGCAGATAATGAGCTATCAAATTACTCCATTGTGTTCCGCTTCAGTTTCCTCCGTGCAAAGAGTTAAAGCGGCAAGGTTAACTGTAAGGTTAAAGAGGAGTGAGATCAATGAAAGATAATGGAAGACTCAGATACGGGAAGAAGGGAGGGGGAAGGAAGCGCATGTAAAGGGAGTCAGTTGTGATCCTGCATTTGAAACAGAAGCATTGTTCCCCATTTTAGATGCAGGATTTTAGGCTGGTATAGAAATGCCCTAAAACTGCCCCCCCCCCTCCACAAGGCGCTCATGCAAGCCCCGCCCTCAACATCCTGTGTGCACTTTCTGTAAGTTTGCTTTTGTTGAAAGACAACAAAATTCAGTGTGTCTTAAAGTGCTACAGAAACATTTAAATCCTCAGAAATGACACAGTCAGATGAAACATGTTTTATCCAAGTGACTCTTGTTCAAATAGTACTGGGTTTATTTACAATGGCAGTTTATAAACAGTTACACAAACATCTTTACATTAACTTTATGGGGGGGGGAAATCTCACTGGTGAAGTAGGCACAAATTGAAGGCCCTTCAGGAGATTTCATTTGTCTTGAACAGGGGCAGGAAAAAGAAAAAAATGTAATACAATGGCTCTGGGGCAGAGCTATAAATACAGGAGCATTGGCAAAGGTGCAGTTCATGCAGTTCAAATACTTATTTTAGTGTGTTTGTTTAGATATTTTTAAAATGGTAGTTTCAGGATTAAGGTGCCTTAATTTGATTCATACTAAGAAGATAACTTAAAAGAGCTGATTGTTATAAAGGTCAGCTGAATTTATTTTCTGATGGTACAGTAATAGTACCTTATGGACCTGCAGGCGTTGTGTTGTTGTTTTTTACCCAGCATGTTAAGATCCCCTGAACCATTATTCCCAAATCTTACAGGTTTTCATGTCAGCACATGCACACATGTACACGCTCCAGGATCCTTAGTGCTTCAAGTCCCTCTTAAACATTTCGTCAATATGTGAAAGCTATAGATTTCCAGTGAAATCTTTTAATTTTCAAGCACTGAAGACATTATTTAAAAACAAAACAAAACGCAGCTGACATGTCTCAAAGAAAAAGATGCGTAAAATGATCGCAAATACAAAGCACTTTGATCACTTTGCTTCACTTGCATGAACCGTAGCTTCAGCCTGTGCCAGACAGTTTCTGAAAAGATGTCCTAAAGATTATGTTTGCTTCCCCATCATTGTGGCCACCTCCTATTTTCCATCACATGAAGCATGAACTGTGATTTCAACATACATTCTAACGCTGACCTTGGCCCAGGCAAACTTTAGCTTTCATAATAACCCAGCCACAGACCCGTGAGTGTAAACATTTCATTGCTGAATAGTTTAATATTTTAACTTCAGTAATTTTTGTTTTTAACCTGATAGTGCACAGAAGACTTTAAAAATCACTTACACAGAATGGTGTGTATTCCCTTCTCTCAGCAATGCTTTTTTGTGGGGCCCCATTTGTTTTTTAAACAGGGGAAAAGCTCTAGTTCCTGCCCTAAGTACTGTGTCACTCCCTGATAGTAGACCCAGGAGATAAAACCAAATACTCAGTGCTTAGGGGTTTAAAAAATATTTGCTACTTTTCAATTTGTATTGAACATTAAGTATAAGTTCCAAATATTTTCCAATATCTAGAAGTGCTGTGTGTCTTCAATACAATTCCTCAAATAGATCTGTGTAATTGAGTCCTCTTCTTAAGAAGGTCAGCTCCTCTAAAGCTACTTTAAAAATAACTGACCTTTATAATAAACAACTTTCGCAAAATGCAAGAATGTTAAAGAAAAATACTTAAAAATCTCTTGAAAATGTATAATTTACCCCTGTCTTAAACCTGCTATCCAAGCACTCCCATCAGTAAACTGAAATGTCCTCTTAGGTTAGTATTCAGCTGGAACACAGTTGTTTCAGGTCCATATACAGTATCTTGGTTGTCATTTTCTTTTGAAGACTCCACTGAAAATGTCTTTTCTTATTAACTTTCCAGCGCATCCAGAACTTTCATAATCTGTTGCTTGATGGCTTTGGTGGCTTCACCTGCATTTGGAATTAAGTACCTTAGGAAATGGAAATGAAAAGACCATTTGTTGACATACTGAATCACTTGATCAAAGAATGCAAAACTTCTAGCATAAAATAAAAGTATTAAAATATTGTTTCATAGGCTTAAATCCAACGACATGCTAGTGGAAATCTGCCAGGACAACGGGACTTTGTCCCTCTCGCCTCCCCACTCGAGCTCTCTGTGCTGCCTGAAAATCTGCCCTGGAAGGTTCTCCCTCTAGAGCAGATTTTGAGGCTGTGAGGAGTGTGTGTGTGCTGTGCTGTGGGGAGGGGAGGGGAGGGGGAATTACTCCCCTCCTGGTTCCACTGACAGAGTTCAATGTGATAAATATTCAGTGTGATATATGCCATCTCCCGTCAGCAGTGCCCTTCTGCATTCTGCAGAGGACAAACAGGCCAGTCTCCAAGGAAAATAAGAAATGGACACATATCTGACATGAGAAATGGCAATATTCAGAAACCAGTGGGGGGAACACTCCACCCTCCCAGCTCACTTTATCACAGATCTTAAAGTGGCCATTGTGGAGCAAAGGAACTTCAAAGGAAAATTAGAATGAGAGACTGCGGAGTTAGAATTTATCAACAGGTTTAATTTCATCTCCAGATGCTTGAATCAGAATAAAAGATTTTTTATCACACTGTGTGTGTTAAGTGGCTTACCTACTGCCAAGATGTTTTGTTATCAGCAACAGCTGCACTATATATGACCACTGTTGATAATGTGATTGTCACCATTGGTACTTCCTGCATTGAATTTCCTTCTCACCTCACTGTTTACAGTTCTCCACCCCCCACCCCGCACCCATGTATGATATAAAAAATCCTAAAACTCTCTATGATACTCCGTGCATCTGATGGCATGAACACGAAAGTTTGTGCCAGAATAAATTTCTTGCTAATCTTTAAGGTTCCACAAGACACTTTGTTATTCTGTGAGTTCGCCTTTCAGTACCTCTTCTGCCTCTTCTCCACATCCTTTATACATTTGGAAAAATAAAGTAGTTTGGGGCTTTGGTGAGAAGAACTGCTGAAAGGGAATCTCACAGAACTCCAACACCCAGGTTCCTACATAATGATGACTACCAACTTGCTTAAAATTACTAATAGAGTAATAGTTTGTAGATTACAGTCTAACACACTTGAGATACATGTGGAGGTATTTTAAGTTAGAGAAGGCAAAATAGCCTTTCAAAGGACGGTGAGTAACATGGTATGCTAAGTGTGGCCCTTTACTTGTTACAACTCCCCAAACACCACAGTTGATTGTAGAAAAAAATGCACTGCAAATGATTGGGAAGATTCATGTGTAGATGAATCCCAATCAAGCCACAATCTTACCTCTCAATTGCCAAAATCTCTATGCCTGAAGTGGTACTATTTCCGTATTTAAAGGTTATTAATTCAGGATGCTTTTTCTTCGATGTGATTTTAACAACAGAGTTTAACGCCTGGCGAGATTGTATGTAAGCGAATCCCTTTCGAGAGAGAATCTCTCTCAAACAGTACATATGTGTAGCGGTTACTAGAAGGTGACTTTGAGAAAAGTAAAAAGAAAAGTTAATCAGAAAAGAACTGTATTTTTAGCAGAAATACAGAAATGGGGTAAAATAAGCCACATGGCTTCTCCTGCTGATCTTAGTAATAACAATTTCCTGAAGCCACAGTATTAATTTCCTGAAGCATATGACTTAAAAGACTTTGTAATCACTGGCATACACTTCTTTCAGAACTCAAATGTTGTTATTCCTGTGACAGAACATAGCAGCTCTTCAGCTGGTTGACAGTACACCTTTTCATCAAGCTGGACGCTCTTGTTTTCCAGAAATTCAAATAGAAGACGTCTCTTGGGGTGGAGTCCCACAGCCATTATCTCTACTGTGAAATGACTTTCTGTAGTCACTTTGCAGTGAAAAACCTGTGAAGCACCCATTCATGCAAACAAATTAAATACCGGCAAGTGCCAGTCTCATCGGAAGCTTACATTTTAGCTTGTCCTTCAGAAGGAATGTGAAAACTGGATGTGATCCCAATCCTAAACATATTTATTTTGAAGTAAGTCCACTGAAATCAGTGGGGTTTACTTCCTGGTAAATATGGCTAGGAACACAGGAAGCTGCCTTATACTGAGTCGGACCATTGGTCCATCTAGCCCAGTACTGTCGACACTGACTGGCAGCGGCTCTCCAGGGTCTCAGGCAGGAATTTTTCCAGATCCATGACTTTTTGCATGCAAAGCATGTGCTCTACCACAGAGCCACGGCCCTTCTATGGCTAGGAGTCTAGAGCCTGTGCACTGAAGTCATTTACAACATGGGCATCGTACAAGCCTACACAATGGAGCAAACAAAGAAAATATCCTGGAGTGGAAAAAACGACTGTGTGAATCCACACATTCTCTGCCATCTAAAAGCCACAACTCTCTATACCAAAATAACTAACATTATCCTATATATTCATGTAATGATCAATGCATCACTACCTAGGGAACCTGTGCCCAGTTTCTTTCACCTCAGTACAGGGGAAATGATACTTTATGTCTGGCTTATTTATCCAAGTCTGGATGTTGACAACCTCTTTTCGATCATCATCTGACACTGAGGTGTTATCAATTTCATCTGTTTAAAAAAGAAAGAGTGATGTTACATGGACAAAACATAGGGTAAAACTTTTCAAACGCTGACACATAATTCGAAAAGTCATTTTCACATTCTTAGTGGCTGAAGCATTGGCAGGAGAAGCTCTAGCCAGCATTCAGCTGCCAACTGAATACTGTCAGGGGGTATGGCCCCGCCCACTGATGTCATCTGCCCCACACCCCAAGAGTTCCCCACCCTTCTTATAAGCACTTGCATTTAAAATATCTGTTGAGATATATATTTAGCAATCTGCTTGGCTGACTAGTTGGGGGTACCTTTCTAATTGATTAGAGCCTTGTGTGGCACAGAGTGGTAGGCATCAGTATTGCAACCGAAACTCTCCCCATGACCTGTGTTCGATCCCAGCGGAAGCTGGGTCTCGGGTAGCCAGCTCAGGTCGACTCAGCCCTCCATCCTTCCGAGGTTGGTAAAATGAGTACCCAGCATGCTGGGGGAAAGGTAGTCACAACTGGGGAAGGCAATGGCAAACCACCCTGCTATAGTCTGCCGTGAAAATGCCAGTGTAAGCAGGCGTCCCTCTAGGGGTCAGTAATGACCCGGTGCTTGGAACCTTTCCTTTCCTTCTCATTGATTATTTTGTTTTAATCAATGAAACTAATCCATCAATTAAATGCTGCAGCACCAGTTGGAAGAAGGAATTCATTTATATTAATTTTGACACTAAGTAAGAACGCACAATTCTGAAGCAGAGGTTTACAGTGGCAGGTGCTTCACAATTTAAAAAATCAGCAGTATTTTCACACCATGGTATTAAGTGCAAAACATGCTAGTTCTTCTGTAACGTCATCACACTTGACATTTATTTAGTAGCAGAGGAGTACTAGAATTACTATGTTCCCCAAATAAGCAATATCCTTATCCAAGTTTTCTATCCTATTTTTGTGCCCTACTTGTCCAAAATAACATACTGCAAGCTAATCAATGCAACTGAGAGTTCCAGCACCAATGCAGTTCGATCCTCAAAGCAACTCTAAATATAGTATTGGGAGGCCAGTCAGCTGTTATTCTTTGGTGATTTCAGATCACATGTTTGGTTTTGTGAACAGAATGTTCCAATTGCTGGCCTTACAAATTCATCATAGCAATCGACAAAGATGGATTTTTCCTCATTCACAAAAGCCACCCCCCTTTGGAGACTCTGAGAGGCCCAAGGGCTTGAATGTTCATCTGATATCCCCACTCTTCTTCCTGCACCCTGTGTCAGTCTCTTCCCCTTCTACGCCCGCCCCCCACTGTGTGTAAAGGCTGATGTGGGACCCAGGGCAAATGTCCCCATTTTCTCCCCTTCCCTGCCTAAAAAAGGGCCTGACAAAAGCCAGGAATCTTGATTTCCCAGGGGCTCTGCTGGATTATAAGGCAGTGATTTTCACTCTAATGAGGCAGTGGTTTTCAAACTATGCTCTGTGAAACCTTGTTGGTGTGTTCTAGGTTGGTTGTGCTCACTTCAAGGAAGGCAATAGTGAAGCCTAACAAGCTTAGTTAGTGCCCCACATGAAATGAGCATATGCTCTAGAACATACCCTGGAATTTTCTGGAATGTTCCTCAGTTATGTCATAGATGTGCAGGGTTCCTCAGCAAACTTTCCCCAGTAGAAAGTTTGAAACTACCACTGTAAGGTTACAAGGATGCTAAACAGAGAACCACTTCAGTATAGTGACAGGTGCATTTAACTTGATAGAAAATCTCTTTGGTAATATAATGCATGATTTAGGTACAAATGGGGATAATTAATTTGTTTAAACTGGGTTTCAGAACAGGTGCATTCCCTACTATACCAGTATCGTATTCTTCTTCATCTCCAATGCTGAAAACTGGTTTCACGCCACGGTAAGGTTTTCCCACTCTGTCACTGCTGCTAACGTGTCTGTTGGCAGGGGGAGATCATAAAGAGAGGGAGAGAGAAAAAAAATCCTATATGTTTTAAAAAGAAAATTATCAGAGCATATTTTCCATAGCAGCATGCAAAGAAGCCAAAACATAAACCTGTGTGTGCAGCCAACAAATTCCAGATGAAGAAAGCTGGCTATGAGAAAGGAGAGAGTGGCAAAGTAAGCCACAAGGAATTAGTGAAAGCAGATAAGAAGGTTATCTAGTGGGCTGAACTGTATGACATTTGTGAGGTTCACCTTGAGTAGCAGGTGCAAGTACATTCTCAATACATTTGTCAGAGAACACAGCTCTCTCTTAACAAGTCAAAGCACTTATGTGGAAAGTCAGAAATATCTTTAAGGCTCTCTTAAAATATTAAGGCATGCTACCGGTCATGCTATTCATTCCCCCCCCCCCCCAACAAACAGTATAGCTTTGGTAGGATTAAAAGTTGAGAATATTTAAATGTTACTTTGATCTCTGGGGAGACCATCTCATCAGATAGCACAATAACTTTGAGAGGTACACTATGAATGATGACATTCCCACTTTTCAGTATTTTTCTTGATGCTTCTATCTTACCATTTTTTTTACTGAGTGAAGAAAAATGTAATTTGGCATAGATAATGAATGCTGCATTAAATGACTCCATATATCATGGCATGGAGCATATGTTTCCAACTTGTTATACATGCTACAGTGGC
Source organism: Heloderma suspectum (assembly GCF_057233095.1). NCBI lineage: Eukaryota > Metazoa > Chordata > Lepidosauria > Squamata > Helodermatidae > Heloderma > Heloderma suspectum. The sequence goes on along the minus strand of NC_139460.1, from coordinate 50,787,888 downwards.
TTAATATGTTTCAATTAAATCTTTCTACAATTATGTTTTTGAAAATGGATCTGATTCTGCACGTATCTCCGTACTGTTCCTGAAATGGCTATGGGACAATAAGTGTAAATACTGTAATAGGGGAGGATGGGAGAATTAAGTTTGTTTCTATCCCTGAGGGCAGATCTTAAGGCTTTTATTTTCTAGGACTTAGGACATGAAAGTAGATAGTACTTGGGAAAATGAATTGTTAAATGAGCAACAAACCTGCTATCCAAATAAAGCAAGATAAGGAGTGCATGTTAGTAAATTAAGACAATAAGCATCGGTAACACTGACAATGTTCACATGAAATGGTTGGCGTAAGAGTTAGGTATGACTACTGTATGCCTCACAACTAACCATCTCCAGAATGTTCACAAGATTTGGTATCGAGTATTGTTTAAAAACAGCAGCCTTTGGCCATCCTGCATGCTTGTTTGCAGCAGTCAGAAGTATTTGGATAGCTTCCTCTATGCTAAGCTTTGTAATAAGATGTTCCTCAGCAGCTCCCCCCACCACAGACTCCTTCAGGAGCCTGGTGTAGCCAACGCCTAACTGTGGTGAGCTCTGGCCATGGTTTGTTGCTTTATCTCTGTCAAAAGATCCAGAATGTACGAGTATAACCACAGTTTAGCTTGCTGGGCTAAGTCCTACCCAGAAGACATGCATAGGGAAAGGGATTTGTTGGCCAAGATGAGAGGCAAAGACCATAGTCCTTAAGAGTAGTCTGATTGGTGCAACACTTAACCACAGCTAACACACACCATTTTGGGGGGTTAGTAACACTTTATTAGATTTCTTTCATTAAAAGGTTCAGCATTATCCCCTTTCAGACCTTCATGGAATGTGTGTGTGTGTGTGTGTGTGTGTGTGTGTGTGTGGTGGGCGGGGCATGGAGGGAACAGGATTACATACACAATTCCACTTCCCCTGTTCCTAATCTCCCCACGTTCATTTGATAGTTGGAATAGAGCCTGTGCATGTACAACTGTACACAAGTACAGCTGTCTCCCACACAATTGGGACAGCCCTATTTACATTAGGGTAAAACCAATGTCATGGCAGCAGATATCTGCTAGTGCAGCACGACCCCTCCCTCCTCTCCCCTTGCAGCCTTCTGCACTGCCCGAAAATCTTCTCTGGAGGGTTTCCCAGCCCTCTTGAGCAGATTTTGGGGACACAAAGAGGGGAGGGGAGAACCACCCTGTCCTGGTTCAGTTGACGGAAGCTGTTCCATCAGCGGAATGACACCATTCGATTCAACCCATGTAGCTGCACAGACATGGGCTCCGCTGGAGGCTGGTGGCTCTGATGTCACCTTGGACAGCTCCTTTGGAGTTCTGACTGGTTCTAACTGAAACCTGGAGCAGATTCACCGCCCCACTATCACAGAATAGAGCCCTCCACTGGTGGGCTCTATTCCAACCTGCAGATGAATGCTAGGTGATCAGGGAGTGAGAACAGCAGCATATAAGGAGCCAGCTTCTCCTGCCCCCCCGAAGGGGGCTATTACTGAGCTTCCTCATAAGAAATGAGAGTAAAATAATCTTTTTGCAAAGCTTTTTTATATGTCATGACTTTCAAAGGCCATTTTATGAAACATTCCTACACTGTACAGACTTTTGACAATTAAAATGTGCAAACTGACTAGGCTGAAACAGACAGAAGAAAACATTTTAAAACAAATGGGGAAAAAAATCAGTTTACGTGTCCCTGAATTTTCCAGACCTTTGAAAATGCAAAGTATAGATGAAATGTTATAATGCTATGCCCAATGAGGCAAAACACATATTCATGCAGAAAATTGTTACTGCTGTAGCCAAATCTATCCCGTAGTGTAAGTAAGCTTGGTATGATCCTGTTTCAATATTTTCTTCATTTGTGGTGTAAACCGTGCAAGACAACCGTCCCTGACCAAGTATGTCAAATGTCATGATCTCTGAAACGGAAGAGGCCCGTGAGTTATAAATCATAACTCAGAAGGGAACGTTCTTATGTTGCAGGAGGAGTGTGCATCATGGGGGAGCAGCGACCACGCTGTCCCTATCACATACAAACTGTCCCTGATCCTTGAAGTGTGAGGTGATCCCTAGGGAGGGCAGACAGTTTTCTGGGAAACCTGAAGATTCTTTCAATCCTTTCTATTCTGTGTTAACTCATCACCATTTCTCCTAATCAATGGTACAAACGAGACTTTGAACAATCCCTGCTGTTCATTATCAGTGCAGAAAATCAACAGGGTAAATAAAACTATTTCTCACTGACTGTAGGGTCATCTGTTCCCATCCTCTCAGAGATTAAAGAGATATCTCTTGGGAGATTTATTATAATCAAGTTTGATTACACCTGACATCAGGCCCTAGTGCTGGAGCTGCTTTCCCTTCAACACTGATGCCCCAGAGAATACAGATTTTTGTTATAATTCCTCAAGAGAACTTTCAACTACCTTGTAACTGAGAAAATATGTAAAAGTGCTTCTAATTCCTTTCATACTAAGACGCTTCTTACTAAGGATATGTGGTGCCTCTCCTATTACACATGGGCCTGATTTGGATGATAGCTCAGCTTATTAAGATATGCACAAGCCCTTCCCCTGCGCATGCAGCCACTATGCTCCTCTTTTCACACAAGCAGGGATTCAACTAGGAAGTTGCTAATTAACCATAATTTTCCATTCCATTTGAACCAGGAAACCAGGGTTACCAGCTTGGAAGAAGCCAGGATATTAGGCCAACTTCAAACCATGGTTTAATACTCTGGCTTGTTCTGAGGCTGGTAACCCTAGTTTCCCAGTTCAGACAAAATAAGAAACTATGACTGGATTCTACTGAGATGATACAGCTTGTCGTGGGTTATTTAACACATGATGAGCCGCAGTGCTCACGGGTGCCAAGTTGCTCAGAGGTTGTCATGTTGTGTGAACCCAGTGAGCATGGGTTATGCGAGGGTTAAACAAACCTCACATAACCCATGGTGAGCTATCATGTTGTGCAAACAGCCCTTATGTTTAATTAGAGACTTTCTGTTTTGATTGCTGCATGCGGAGAAGAGAGGAACTGAGACATGATCCTGTGAATGCAGCTATGATACTTAACACTGTCATCTTTTCAGCGCCAGGTTAAGACTGTCCTCTGCTCCCAGGCATTTTATGGCATATGATGGATCATTTATGCCAGCTGTCTGAACAGGTCCAGTATTTTACTGAAATTGTTTTTAGCTGTTTAAATTGTTTTTAAATTTTGTATATTTAAATGTTTATGCCGTATTTTATCTTGCAAATTGTTGTGAACCACCTAGACAGCTCTGGCTATTGGGTGGTACAGATATGAAATAAATAAAAATAAAAAATAAATAAAAGCTTGAAAGAGAAGCAATCAGTGTGACCCATGATATGATAAAGATGAAAGAAATTCCAGAGCAAGCGGTGAGGTGGGGAAAAATATGAAAAATGTGCCAAATACAAATGAATATGAAGAAGTACTGTGTATACAGCTTCCTTCTTTCTAGTTTTTAAGACCTGAAATGGTTTGAAAGCTTGATGGGAAGGCTACCTTTAAAAAATAATCTGAGAGAGATTGTCAGTGTAACCAATGCTTACAAGTATTGTGAAGTCATGCTAACAAAGGCAAAGGCAGCTTTACTCAGATGGCTCTGTATAATAGCTTACCGCTGCATACTTAGTCCCTCAGGCCAGGAAAGAGTGAAAGGAATTCTACAGCAAGTTGGGGCAGAGTACAGAACAAAATAATTAAAATATATAAGAAAGAATATCTGATTAATTTCTTCTCATTTGGAAGTAGTGAATCAAGCTGATTTTCACATTCCCAGGCAGGGAGCATAAGACAATTTGAAAAGTTATGTTTTTAGGGGCCTTTTTTAAAAAGTTTATCTCCCATACAATAAATACTATTTTATGGCTTTCAAGAGCTGTCAGCAGGAGCTGCTACTTATCCACACAGGAAGAAATGTTCCAATTTTAGTTAAATCATCTCAAAACTATTTTGGAGTATCAGGAATGACAGATAACCTTCTCCTGAGTTCACAGAACGAGCTTGTGGTTCATATGTTGGCTAAAATTGAGAAGTTCAAATTACTGTACAAGTAGTTAAAGGTCAAGCCATTTTTATGTGAGAGCCATTCTTACAACAGCAAAACACAATGAGAGGGGAATTAAATGTGTTTTTTTTAGGTGGCCAGTGTCCACACTCATTGACTGGGTTTGGACGATCAGAGCAGTGGAAAAAGCCATTGTGGCTGCTCCCTTGCTCTCATGCGTGCCACGTGTGTGACTGCCATTTGCATTATTCTCTGCGCTGCAGTGCAGGTTGGTGTGTTGTCCGAACCCAGGGTGTGGCAGCAGCGGGGGAGCATTGTACCTATCCTACAATGCACACCAGGTTCGGATGACTCACCAACCCATGCCGCAGCGCAGGGAACAATGCAAATGGTGGTCACGCATGTGGCACGCACAGGGGGAGCAGCCATGATGGCTTCTTCCTCCACTGTGATCATCCAAACATGGCCAAAGTGTTATGGGAGTGGTTCAATAGTTTTAAGAACATCAAAATTGTTACACAAGGACCAGGTCGGGACAACATACCACGGCTCGTTATGAGTTATTTAACCCACAATGAGCTGCAGTGCCCGCAGTCGCCAAGTTGAATATGCAACCCTTGCGCGGAGCTTGTTGTATTGTTCAAACTTGGCAAATGTGGGTTATTTGGGGGTTGTTTAACCCGCACATAAGCCACGCTTGCTGGATTTGCATAACACGACAACCCCCAAGTGGGGGCTGCATACACAAAATGACGGCTGCATACACAAAATGGCGGCTGCACACACCACGTACGCACCACATCCTCACCACAGGTTAAATAACCCACGGTGAGTTGTCAGATCATGCAAACAGCCCCAAAAGCAAATTAGGGTGCTTTCAGATGGTGAAAAATCAGCTGCCAATACTTGGAATAGACATTCTGAAGGAGTAACATTTATATGAATCATTTTAGATTATTTCCAAGCAAGTAGCTTAGACTTCATATTTATAAAATGCATTTGAGATAAGGAGACATTGCAGCACAATCTTATCAACTTTTACGCAAAAGTAAGTCCCACTGAAATCAATTGGACTAACTTGCAAGTAAATGTGAACAACTGTTGCCAGGGAACATTGAAATAAATCAGACTAAAATAACTCACCTGTCTACTGGAGCTGAAGTATTTTCAATAAAACTAATAACTTTTTCTTTTACATTTACAGATTTAGTCTTCAAAGCTTCGGTCATCTTGTTTACCAAGGACTTGACACCCTTCCCATCACTTGAACCATTAGGAGAATCACCCTGTAAAAGCAACATCTTTGGTTATTCAGCCTAAAACAATAACTGATCAGGAAATATGCAATTTATATAGATCCCTTTTGCTATGTTTACCTCAGAGATGGAGACGCAAGTTAGAGAAAGAAATATAATCTAGGATAACAGATTCTGTGTGTGACTGTACAGGAAGCAGACTTAGATCACTATCGTTTGCTTTACATCTTAGCCAAGACAGTCAGACATGGCCGTCACTGATGCAGAATTGTGGCAAGAGCACCATGCAAGACATACTTCGTGAAACAAAGGAGGGAATGAAGGAAAGAGGAACTGCTAGTAATGTTTAAGCTATAAAGCTTGATCTGCAAAACCCTGGAAGCAAATGGCTTGGAAGACATGTCACAGGGGGTGACTTTTGCATTAAAAATTACCATGCCTCTGAATTAAAACATCTGAAACAGTCCATTCAACAGTCCATTCAACAGCTACATGATTTGCTTTAAGAAGAACACTCACATCAACTAAGGAGTTAATACTACTTTTTGAGCCTGAAGTACTAGCAATCCAGTGGCCATATCCATTTTCTGGTCCTTCAACATTAATGTCTGCTAAGTGCTGTTGCAGTGCTGTGAGAAAGGGCATTAAAATATTTAGTGTGAATACAGCAATATTGCTTCTGTTTTATCCTTGTTATAAGGTATGCGCTACTGCAGACTTATTTTAATGAAACTGATACACACCAACACAGAGAGAGAGAAATAAACAATGGGTTAAGTAGTACATTATGTACTGTATAAAATATTCTAATAATTGTCTCGTAACATATAATTTATGTATTTATTTTATTAACTTTTTAATCCACCAGTAACAATAGTTCTCTGGATGGTTTACATAAAGCTAAAAGAATCCAATGCAATACAAAAGTAACAAACAGCACAAGAAAAACAATATATAAAAACAGCCCTAAAATCTAAAAGCTAAACTCTAAAATCTAAAATGCCTGAGTAAAAAGAAAGATCTTTGCCTGTTGCTGAAAAAATAACAGAGAGGACACCAGCCAAGCCACCTAGGATAAATCATCAACTTAAGTAAAAGGCACTGATTCAAAAAACAGTTTTGTCCATAAATTACAGGGTCAAAACTTTTAGAAGTTAATTATTTTCAAAGGAAGTCTTACAATGCTAAAGTCCTTCCTAGATTTAAGAATGGTAACCGTTAGGTAATAGTGCAGTGTTTCTGAAATTGGAGACTATGAGAACAGGTACGCCTGTGTGCACGCACATAAAAAGCACAGGTATGAATTTATAACAGACCTAGAAACAGACAGTTGAGATTTCTCCAAGAATTGATTGTGCGTCACTGGCTTTCTTGGAGAGCTAGACAGGTTATAAATCCCTGAATACTGCATCTGGAGATGAACTGGTTCAGGGTGAGGGGAGGAGCAGATACTGTAGAAATAGTACAGAATAATTTAGAAGCTATGTAAAGTTTCAGAGATTTTGGGGGTGGGGGGAGAGCTGAACTAAGAGAAGAATCCAACTAAAGTTACGTTTGTGCAACCATGGTTGTGCAAATGGTTTTGCATTATGCTTGTGCAACATGTTGTGCAATGCACTGTGCAACCTGTTGCCTTAACTCTTGTGCAACCAGTTGTGCATTCTGCTTGTGAAACCGGTTGCACAACTGCTTGCACCCATTGTGCAACCCGTTGCTCAACGGCTTGCACAACCAGTTCCACAAGCATAGCGGGCAACCACTTGCGTAACGGAAAGATTCAGCAGAGCTCCACTAGTGCTATTTGAGTATGCAGAATGTCACCATTGGATACGGCCCAATGCAAGGATCAGCAGTGAACACAATGGCACATTTCAGTCATAACATTTCTGTTCCAACAAACTATGGGCAGTCAAAAGGGCAACTAAAATGATCAAGGGGCTGGACCATCTGCCCTATGAGAGAAGGTTACAAGAGCTGGGACTGTTTAGATTGGAAAAAAGGAGGGTAAGGGGAGACATTATAGAGGTCTACAAAATTATGCATGGTGTGGAGAATGTGGATAGGGAGACATTTTTCTCCCTCTCTCAAAATACTAGAACCCGGAGTCATCCTATGAAGCTGATTGGTGGGAGATTCAGGACAGATAAAAGGAAGTACTTCTTCATGCAGCACATAGTTAAATTATGGAATTCTCTACCACAGGATGTAGTGATGGCCACCAATTTGGATAGCTTTAAAAGGGGGTTGGACAAATTCATGGAGGAGAAGGCTATTGATGGCTACTAGACCTGATGGCTATGTGCTCCCTCCAGAATCAGAGGCAGTGAGCCTATGTACACCAGTTTCTGGGGAACATGGGTGGGAGGGTACTGTTGTGCTCATGCCCTGCTTGTGGGTTCCCAGTTGACAGCTGGTTGGCCACTGTGTGAATAGAATGCTGGACTATATGGACCCTTGGTCTGATTCAGCATGGCTCTTCTTATGTTCTTAAACATGTTACGCTAATGGGAATGACCATTAGTGCAACAGGAAATTAGCTCTTCCTAGCCCAACCTAGGAAAACTAGCTGAAACTACTGGAATGGGACAGGTCAACAGAGCTTCCAAGCACAGCAGTGGCATTGGATACTGCCCTATGATGTGTTGGAGTACAAACAAGCAACTAGCTCAAGCACTCCCTGCTTCTCCTCCTTTTTCCTCTCGTGCACGAGTGCTTAAACCACACAACCCAGGTATGGATGTTATGGGGAAACTTTGGCTTTAACAAACCAGCAAGTCTCCACTGCAGCTCAGCACTGAAGAGGAAGAATCTTGTTCCCATTCTGACAAACCATAATTTGTTGGACTGGAACATTACATCTGAACCAGGCCACAGAAGAGGTGGATAACATAAGAACTAATAGGGAAATTGCTCCATCATAGACAGAATAGTCATTAGAGATGGAGGACAGATGGGGAAGAAAGTACAGATAGTCTTTAAAGGATCTATGACATACTGTAACCATGGCAACACTATCTAAGAACAAACACACAGTTAAGCAATCTGCATACAAACAATGCACAAGAAAAGGATAATTGTATAGTAGCCATCCAATTAATGGAATCCTAAGGAATACCAAGTTGGAGCTATCTAGTGTAAATTACACTTAAAAAGACAAAAGAACTGCAAATCTTACCCATAAATCCTCCTTTAGCAATGCTTACATATTCTTTATTTTTCTGCAACAAGAAGATTGGACATACTAACATTTTCATGATTTTTTTTTACAAGGCAAGCAGAAATGTGAAATAGCTTCAACACACTTTGACTTGGATCTATCTAGCATTTCGTTAGAACGTATCTATAAGATTTCTAGTGCTATAGTCGAAGGACCTTGATGTACAGGAGTTCACATGTGAATATTCTCTCATACAAAATTAAAGATAATGGCTTGGATCCAGACTTGCTGTTCTGTAAACAGAACGGCTCCTTCCATTTGCAGATCCAGTGGAGGCTCCCACTGGCAGAAGGGGGGGAGGCTATTTTTGTAGGTTCCCGTTTCCCCCTGCACCACGTCCCATGTGGTTCTAAAGGATTTCCCAACTCTCTGGGGCAGTCTTTGCGGGAGGGTTGCACAGAAAATCACCTCTCCACCTTCAGCCAGCAGAAGCAGAGTCCTGGTCATGGGATCCCAGGCTCCAAGACAATGGGATTATTTCTGAATAAAATTAAACATAAATAGTTGTATCTAATGGTGGCTTTGCATTAGCAGGAAGTGCTTCCACTCATACAAGACAGGTACCCAACGTTCATTGACCTCCCTCCCATCTATTGCAGGCCTCCACACCATATTCTATACTGTTCTGGAGGGTTCCCCAACCCTCAAGCGAAGTTTTTTGGGGAACTTGGGGGGGCGAAATGGGAAGGGGCTGCCCTATCTTGTACAAGCAGATGTACTTTCTGTCACTGGTGGCAGGCTCCTTCTCTCCTGCAATTACTTACTATATTAGGACAATGGCACAAGAACCCCACTATAGAAGTGATTCAACATCAGGCAGTGATAACATTACTTCAAATTAAGTTATCCTTATAAAATGCTCTAAATATTCTTAGAATTCTTTACGCATCAGTTTGAATAAGAGTTTAAGATTTGGCATTACAAATAAAACTCTTGTTTAGAAAAAGGGACAATGTAGAAAGTTAGCCACCATTACTGGGTAGTGATAGGTGATCAACCAGATCAGCCAGGAAATGAGCATGAGCACATTTCAGCTCTCTCCACAAAAGATTTTCATGCAATATAATCTCATTTTTCTTTTTACTTTAAAATTTGAAAGATTACTATATTTTAAATGGAACTAAAACAGGCTTCAGTAGGCATTATATAAAAGGATGAACACAAAAGAAAATGCAAATATTCCAGCTTTATCAATTTGTGAACCAAACTAAACTTTGATTTTAAAAGAAGTGAGTATCAATATAAGTGATAAGCTTAAAATGCAACAGCTCAGGGAAAAATGTCTCTACGTACACCTATTTGGAAAGAAATCTCTCCAGTTTCAATGACACCCATTTCCATGTAAGGATGCCACAAATATCAGTGATTTTCAATTCTAGAGGCAAAATGTACATATTTGCCATTTCAGAAGGTGCCCCAAATACAGCAAACTGTCTCTGAGCAGTTATTGTAGATCCACAAACAAACAATACAACAACTGGTTGAGCAGTATGTTTCACAATTAAGCTAAGTACACAGAACAAGATCTGATGTGCAATAAATCCAGGCTTTTTGGAAATACCTTGAAAATAAATTTTAAAGATTTTGCACATCCCTTACTTCCAAGTATGCTTAGGATAAGAATGTTGGCCACTTTGCATTGGTGGTAGACAAAACAAAACAATAAAACTTGTTAAATACAACACATTCCAGTATTCTAGATGTACCTGTAAGAAGTGTGCCAGCACCATGTTCATATACATATCCTCCTCTTCTCGGCCACTTCCCATGAAACAAAGGTGCTCTCCACCAGCTACTGAGCCAGATTCAATCGACTGTTTCTGTGCTTCTAACAAGGACTTTACAGACTGGGCAAATTCCGATGGGTTCTGGAGCATCTGTGGAACAATTAAAAAAGCAGCTTATTTTTTTGCACATCTATTCAGCTGACTGAGAAAAAACACTAAGAAATCACCTGAATACATATTGATATGTTTAAATGTTAAGACATAAAATAATGTATGCTGAGCAACCAGATTTAAAAAGAGTTTTATAGTTATTTCATAAATCATGTTTTTCTATACAGAGACTGGCTTATGTTTAGGAAAATGTAACTATGCAGATGCCATTAGAACACAAGATCTTAAACATGATCAAAATGGACCTCATAAATTAAAAGCAACAATAGTTCATACTAATGGTTCAAAGACTAAAGGCACAATCCTATGCATGTTTAGACAGAAAAAAGTCCTACAACTCCCAGTATTCCCTAGTCACCAAAAAGCTGTAGGACTTTTTTCTGTCTAAACACACATAGGATTCCACCTTAAGTGAAACAAAACTAAGGGCAGAAAAATTGGTTGAAATGTATTTTAATCCAAGTTCTGAAGGCAAGAGAAATAGGGGAATTAGGTCTGCCTAGGTCCCAGTACTATGTTGCCTGAAGGCTCTTCTCTAGGAAAGGGCTTTAAAAACAAAAGAGAAAAAGGGACATTTCAGTGGTCCCACTGCTATCAACCAATACGACCATCAAAATTGTGAAGTAGTAGAGTGGGATGTATATAAATTGGGCTCCAAGACATCACAGAGGAGCTCATGCCTCTACTTGGGGTTGCTTGTACCAATTCCACACCCACTTCCTGAATTCATTTTAGTGCATTTAGTTAAATATCACGGACAGACTATAGCCCTGTTGAGGCATTGGGTTTGAATGTGTGAGAACGCAAAGTGTGTAGGGGGACAGGGGGGCATGCACTGGCACCGCCCCCTCCATTCCAACCTTCATGTGCTCAGTGCACAGGTCTGAAGGGGGATGCTGAGCGTGTTCAGCTGAATGCACTTAGAATCCGCCTTCAGACCTTTGTGCTCAATGTGCAAAGGTAGGGAATGCAGGGGGCCAGGCCACTGCAGACAGGGACATTGGGGACAAGGCCAGCATGCACACATACAGGTTGAACACCAGAACTGGGCATATGAGAGCAATGTTTCTGAAGTAAAAATCAAGCCACTTTAAAAGATTGACAGATTTATCATGGCATAAACCATAAGCACCCAGCCTCGTGCCCTCCAGATACTTTGGATGACAGTTCCCAGCATTCCTGACCACTGGCCATGCTGGTTGGGGCTGACGAGAGTTTAAGTCTAAAACATCTGGATGGCACCAGGTTGGGCAAGGCTGGCATAACTTTTTGTGGATTAGAAAGCTTATGCTACAATAAATCTGTTCTGGATGGCACCAGGTTGGGCAAGGCTGGCATAACTTTTTGTGGATTAGAAAGCTTATGCTACAATAAATCTGTTAGTATTTAAGGTGTAATTTAGAGAAGCACCAACAAGAGGTCTTAATACTTGTTATATGTCCTATATGCTAACCGAAATGTAGGTGGAGATTTTTACGACTACTCTTTGAAACAAATGATACTTTAGCAAAATATTCAAGCAACATATTGGGAGATTTTAAGTACTAGATAAATTGTTTACAAGAACACACACAGACATACATTTGAAAGAATTTCACTTCTAAAACATGGTGGTACACCCAAAAACCATAAAACCAAGTACTCTTGGAATTAAATTTTGAAAACTCTTGGACTCCACTCTTCTTCTTAAGTCTAAGTAAATGAAAAAGCAAGCATATTAACCAGCTAAACAACAAGCTTACCAAGTCCGAGTCTAAATGAAATGCAGTAGATAAATGCCCAGCATTGTACTGTTCTGCAGGGCGACAATCCACCACAAAGAACCTTACTCCTTCCTGAAATAAGAACATTTAACTCAGGTCAGTTTCAAACCTATTAATAGGCACGTTCCCATTACAGAGAGTTTTTTTGTTTAATGTCAGTTCATTTTCTCTGATGCTAGAGAAAGGATCCAGTATCCAGAAAAAAATTACTACAGCCAAGGACTTCTGCATATCCAGAAGGGTTTTTGACATTTTTCTTTGAACAGTGAGTCCTTATGACATTTCACAAGCTACTTTTGACACTCCCCTCAATTTCAAAAAGCAGTTTGCCATGCGGCAGGGGATGCGTGTGCATGAGCACATGATTTTTTCAACAAATGCAAGCTTGTCTGGGGAACGACTTGTGCAGTTCATGAGGCCTGGCCAGGGCTTTCCTCTAGTTATGACAAAGCTGCAGTGGACAGACATTTTCACTAAGTATGAAAGCTTAATTACAATTACATTAGATTAAGGTAACTTCATATTTAGAGATGCTACAGCTTTACAGAATTTACACACACATGAAACATATCACCTCCTGCAGACAGCTCAGCAGTTACTTTTGTATCAGTCACTTTTACTGATTTTTTAAAATAACAAATCAATATGAGAATAAATGAAAGAGAACTAACATTTTAAAAAGAATATACAGCAGCTCAAAAGACCAATGAGTAGGTACACACTGTTCATAGAGGTTTCCAATTGTTCTTTTATTGTTATGACCCAGCCAGCGCTCTTCCTGTGAAGAGTATTTTAGAAACCACCTTTTGTCTTTTAATCCAGTTAGGTACATAGAACATTAAAAAAAAAAAAGAGGGGAGGGGAATGATAGTGTGGAGATTTACAGTGCAATCCTACACATGCCTACTCAGATGTAAGTCCTATTGAGTTCATCAGTACTTACTCCCATGTAAGTGAGTACAGGATTTTTATCTTACTGTATCATCTATATAGTCGGCCGTGTAAAAGGTCATTGAGTTGATGGATCAAAGCCAGATTTTTGTTGCTGTCACCACTATTATAACCAAAACATTCTAAAAAGGTATTCCATATGCCACTAGATGTATCTAAGGTATTTTTTTGTTCACATGCCTTCAACATTTACTTCATACCCATCGTTAACTGCACAGAGAGCTGAAGTGGTGTAATAGAGTGTCAGCTAAGGACTGGGGAAATCCTGCTTCAAATCCTCAGTCAGCCCTAAAGATCACTGCATGACCTTCGACTAGTCACTCTCTCTCAGCCCCAACCTACCTCACAGGGTCGTTGTGAGGATAAAATGGGGGTGGGAGAAAACCATGTATGAAGTCTTGAGCTCCTTGTGGGAAAGGTAGGATACAAATGAAATAAAGAAATATAAAAATAGGTATCTTAGAAAAGCAACAAATACAAGAGGATATGATGGAAGTACAGAAAATCCACAGCTGATAGGAAAACATGAGTAGGCAGTAGTCATTTATCCTTTCGCACAACACTAGGAGGTACCCAATGAAGTTAAGAGGCTGCAAGTTCAAAACAGATAAAAATAACAAATCTATACACCAACAACCACTCTGTTGCGGCTATACTATTGCTAGACTGGAGAGCAGGTTCACTGGCTGAGATCCAAAGATCTACTTAGGCTCATGCAAGTGGCTTCCACTTGCCCGGAGGAATTTTTGACATTTCCCCCTCTGAATAGCAGACAGACGATTGCAAACCCTGTCGTATCACATATAATACTGCTTTTGAAACCATCCTCAGTTTCAAAAGCAGTTTGCAGTATGGCATGAATGCCTGCTTTTTAGAAACATAAATTTAAAGTCTTCTTGGGCTTATGAAGCTAGTCCCACACTTCTTTGGAGCCTAGCCAATGACCTGAGGAACAGCAGAAGTTTTGTTGTCTGGACCCCTAATATTTAGAAACACTTACAGATATGTAAGTGGCTTCCTTCCTTTATCCCCGTTTTGGGAGAAACAGTTCCAGACTTACTGACCCCTTGCTGCTGATTTGCTTGAAGAATCTCTGATACAGAAACTGCAAGACACAGAGCTTGGCTCAAGTCTGAATCGTCGTCTTTGAGGCCCAACAAGCTGCTGCCAAATAGACTGTGGTTGTCCTGTGATGGTAAGAGGAAAACAATAGTTATGATCACTATTAAGGCTATGTGCAAAATTAAAAAACCAAATTAAAACCAAGACTGTGTCCTATTTGTGAGCCTCCAGTAAAAGGCTACTAGATACTTGCACAACTCACAGGAGGGTTAAAAACAGAAATAACAATGCAGCTTGTAAATGCAATTTCACCACTATTACTGGAGGTCAGTGGAAAATGTTGGATCAGGTCCCATTTCAGTCACATACTGGATCTCTTATAGCTTTCTTTCCTATTCAGTGTAAAATATCCCCTGAAACTCATAGCCAACAGGTGACACGAGTGGTTTGTGCATTACGTTTTTGGATACGGTCATTCCTAAGTCTGCACAGACAGGTAAACATAGTGGGTCTGACCCGCAAAAGCCCTGTGCTGCGTTGGCATGGCTACTGCCTCTCCCTCTTGCCCAGTGCCTGCCAACACAAGTAGCAGAGCCCTTGTCAACTCAAGGTAAACCTGGAGATCAAGACACAGCAACAGTGAACTGTCACCAGCAACTCCCCATTCCTGGCTCACAGATTTCCTGGGACAGCATTCCAAGACCTATTACAGGTAACTCCTCCAGTTATTGTATGAAAATGGTAGTCTAGGTTCTGTACTAGACTTATACTAGCTCATCCCTTGCTCCAGTCTCGTCCAGCAGCAACCTTTCCATTGGAGGTGGAACTGCAGGATCCATTCCACTGGCTCGGCTGAGAGACCATCACCATTTGGTTCTTCCTCTCCCTCAACTATCTATTCAAGGTGGTCATAATGAGAACTCTAAAACTTTAAGAAATGGCATATGAGTTTGTTTTCCTCTTCCCTTTTCATCCCTTTTTTGTTTTGTGTCACATCTCCTAGATCATATGCCCGAGGACAGGGGCTGTCTTGTTTCTTAGACCTGGTTTGTATGTAACGGCAGCATTCAGCAGCAAATTGTGGGTTAATTAACCCATGATTTGGGGGATGCACTGTACACAAGCTGCTTCCAGTTTGGAGTAACAACCTATGATTGCCCCATTAGTAGGCTGTTAACCCAAGAAGAAACCATGGGTTAACAAAGTGTCCAGGTTTGGACATCACTCTAACAAACTATGAATGGGGCGTTTATAGATTCTTGCCGGAAACCAGAAGCAGTTTGTGTGCAGTGGGTGTCCCTGCAAATCATAGGTTAATTAACCCATGATTTCCTGTGGTGAACGCCGCTGTTTGGGAGGTTGCTCCATGACATTCAACCCAAACACTAGGGGTTAATCGTGGGTTAAACAACCCACAGTTAATCTACAATTAGGAGCTGTTTGCATGACATGCTGTGCCTTGTTGTGGCTTACTTGAGCCATGATGAACCACAATGCCCGTGGGCGCCATCTTGAATATTCAACTCCCGAACGTGGGTTGTCGTGTCATACAAACCTGGCTGGCAGGGATTATGTAAAGGTTAAACAATCCTAGCATAACCCTAGAACAGGCTATGGTTAAATAAGCCATGACGAGCTGTGGCGTGTTGTGCAAACCCAGTCTAGTAGTTAGGGCAACTGTGGGTTGTTTTACCTATGATAAGCCCATAGTGTCTGGGTTCAGACATCATGGAGCAACCTTCGATCGGTCCAACATTGCATATTCAAAATGGTGATGGCATGCACCGGATACATGCTGCAGCAGATAGTGAGTTAAATAATCCACAATTTGCCACTGTTACATGCGAAAAGCTTATTGATCTTATGTAAGTTTCTCTGAGAGCCTTTCTAGCTGAAGAACTGAGTAATTTTTTTTAATAAATAAAAAACTGACAACATACTATCCACTGTAGTACTAGCTTTAGCTTCTTCTTTTTTGTTTAGTAAATTTGAAAAAATCTAAATAAACATGTAGCTTATTCTGTTCAAGAAATCCAATATTCAAAAACAGGTTCAGGATTTCACAAGTCTATCAGTAGTCAAAATTAATATACTAACAATTCAAACTTTACATTTATCTGCATGTGCAAACAAATTATTTCCATTATCTGCTTTTCTGGATAATCATCCCAGGTTTCATTTTTCTAAAAGGTTCATTTTGGGAAAGAATAGAAGAAAATATTTTTCTTCCTAATACCTATTAACCTAATTAAGCCCAGGTGATTATAGTAATGAACAGAAAAAGTTCCTAAATATATAAAACACTATTTTTAAAAACAACAACAACAATCCAGTGTTCTTTACACAGGGCCGCAAGCTGGCTTACAACAGTGTTACAATACAGCTAAAAAATAATGCCAACAGTAAAATGCAGAATAAAATGCAAGCATAATTATATCTAGCTTGACATTTATTTCCCCAGTCCTCAATACCACAATTTGTTTGTTTTCCAGGGGCATTTACCAGGTGGGAAACAATGGAACATTCAACGCTATTTTGCTCCCGCTACATGGGAGTAAATGAAGCATACTTGAAACTGACTTTGAACAGACTGGAAACTTACATAAACTAAAATCAATGATTTTCAAAGCTGTTTGAATGCTGGCACAAGCCACTCCAAGACTCGTTCCAAATAGCGATAAACCACTGCAGCAGTCCAAAAGTGTTGCACAGCCACGGTTTAAAAAAGGAAAAGCTGCATCTCAAAAAAAGGGCCAGGCTCGATAAAGGACACTGTGCCAAGCTCAAGACCGAATTTGGCACAACTGACGGATCATAGAAACCCAGACCAAAATCACTGCTAGGAACACCGTATATAACTGTGGTGATATGTGAATTCTAAGGTTTGGCCTTATTATCGGACTGACTCAATGAATGAACAAAGAATTTGCATAGCAACATTCACATATTTATGAAAGTATAAACATCTGAGACAATGTACCATTTAGCTAGTTCATTCTGTGAGTTTACGATACCACACTGCATGCCATTTGTGGGAAGCGATGGCACAGATTGCGAGCAAAGAAAGATATGGAGGGGGGGAAATATAACAGACCAGCCTTCTTCCCTTTGTTTGCCGCTAAATGGCAGCAGCTATGGTGGCACCGGATGATGACACCAGAGAGGTGGGAGAAGGCCAACCTGATATATTCCCTTCTCCCAAACACCATCACCAGGCACGCAGCTTCCTGCTCTCAAGGGAGCAAGGACCATAACCACCATCACATGTGCTGCTTACTCCTACTCCCAGCAGGCTAAGCACATACCCAAGGAGCCAACGGGAGGAAGAGGGGAGCTTGGCTTGCTATGTCATTGCCTGGCACATTGCTGCTTCTGTATCTTTCCACAGGCATCTGGAGCAGCAGGATTGCGTTTTTTCCCCCTTTTTCTTTTTTAATTAAAGACTTTTATGTCATTTTCAGGAACTTAAACAGCAATCACAAACCTGAAATTGTTAATGTCTGCCAGAATAATAGGATACAAAACAATTTGTTTTCCTGATCTCCTTGGAATGGCCGCAAGCAGCAAGGACAAAAAAAGACACCTGTGTTTTTCAAATTACATAGACGGTATCAGACGGCATGATTCTAAACTTGGCATGAGATAGTGGGCGGGTCAGTAAAGAGATGTATTCCCATTTACAATCATGATAAATGAACATCAAGTTACTGTAAACAAATCTTGCTTCTCTGACCCCTTAAGTAGTCTGATCTGGTGTGCTCATTTTTTCTAGTAGTGCCATTTGCTGTAAAGTCACAAGCCACCCTTGAGTTGTGAAACCTATCAGTAATTTCCATTTGCATTGCCACTTCCATTTTGACAGCCACCAGCCATAATAGCAGGATTGCATTCTTAGCCTTCTGCGATGCTCAAAACAAAATTTGGCTGAATGAAAATAGGAACATAGGATCTGCCCTACGCTGAGTCAGACCATTGGTCACTGAGGCTCATATTGTTAACACTGACTGGCAGCGGCTCTCCGGGGTTTCAGGTAGGAGTTTTCCTGCCTTACCTGGAGATGCCGGGGATTGAGCCTGGGAACTTCTGCATGCAAAGCAGGGGCTCTGTCACTGAGCTATGGCCCCTCCCCAATGAATAAAATAAATGTAAAAAATCACCAGTTTGGCTTTCTCTCAATGTATGGTGAAAACCCTCCCCAATATCCTTGCCTTTGCAAGTCTAATGTCTGCTTAGTTTTATATACTTCACAGCACATGTGTGAAGAGTTGGCGTAGGGAAAATTCCCACATCCTGTTTTCTAAAAGTGAAAAAAGAGGGCATCAGGACAAAGGGCAAGCGCTCATATTTGCTCCAGAGAGTTTGGTTGGAGGAAGCCCAACCCAATTGTCTCTTGCTTACTGCTTTTATATATATTATAAAATCAGGCCCAGGAGCCCTTGCCTGATTCTGACCTGACTCTGATAGGCAGAACACGCTTTGGGAAATATCCTAAGTGTTTGACTATTACCTTTCTGAAAGAAGCTGGAGTTTTGCTACAATAATATTGTGCCAAGGTAAAAAGGTCTTCTATATCTTCTACTTCCAAACTGGCAGGGGATTTTTCTAGAAATTCTAAAATATACAACATACAGCGATTAGGGTTTCGACATTTAAACAAAACATTACAACTGGTCTTTACTTATATGCAAAATGTATTTTCTTTACTGAAAGCACAGAACAATCGCTTATGCTTACATGTTTGCAATTTAACCTCTTTCAGTCACTCATGCAATTTTGGCCACATAGCTCAAATATCTTCTATCCCATTTACTTGTGTGGCAGTCCAGCTTCACCACAAATAGCATATCTCTCAAGTCTCCTGGTGATAAAGGAGCACATCCCAGCTGCCTGAGCAACCATGGCAATGCCCCCTACCTACACAGCAACTACCCTCCTTGTTTTGGGGTAGCTCCTCCAGGTTCACACAGCTGCCAGTCAGGCAGTCTCACCCATTCTTTCCTCCAGTTTGGGTAGGGTGTCTCAGTTTGGGTAGGGTGTCTATTTCCTGGTGGGGGGAGAGAGGAAGAGGACAAAGAGAAAGATGGGTAACAGAAAAAGCTTGTATTGGGGCAGGCAGGGGACTGTCTACTGACTGGCTAGCTATGTGATGGATGTAGGGGAGGGTGCGTGTGTTGGAGTTTACCAGCCAAAATGTTGGTTGGAGGCCTCTAGTATTCTTTACAGCACACCTGTGAATTCTATGATAGCCTGTTAAGCTCTCCTATTTACTGGACCATTAATCCAAATGAAAAAATGCAGCAAAAGAAGTTGAATTGTAGGTAAAGGGAAGAATATAACATGTGAAAAGGACAGAAAATGATATGACTAAACTGTAAAACAGGCAATTTGAGGTAGTCCCGAGGGAATAAAAGATGGGATTTGTAAAGAATGAAATTAAAGGGCTTTTTCAGATGCAACACTAAAC
This sequence comes from Heloderma suspectum, assembly GCF_057233095.1. Classification (NCBI taxonomy): domain Eukaryota; kingdom Metazoa; phylum Chordata; class Lepidosauria; order Squamata; family Helodermatidae; genus Heloderma; species Heloderma suspectum. The sequence continues at coordinate 50,768,200 of NC_139460.1, read as the reverse complement.
CACAGTTTACATCCACAAGCCTTGGATTCACATACTCCACCCTCCATTCCCCTCCTTTGCTGCGCTGCAAGAAGATCAGAGGCATCTCCTTCTAAATTAACCAGAGTTCCCTGTTAATCTGAACTCAGAGAAACTCTGATTAGTTTAAACAAGGCATGATCAAAACTGTGGCTTTTGATCCTAGATTATGCACTAATGAGCGTTTAAACTATACAGTGGTCTCTTGAATTCGGACAGAATGGGGTACTCTAGTTTAAAAGCGGAATTGGACGTTTCTGATCCCCTCTCCTCCTTTGGTTCAGCTGTGAGAAGAGGCGGCAGTGTGTGGGCCCATATCTTGTGCAGGCTTGTGCACATAATGCTGAACAACGGTTTAGCTTTGTATCTGAAATGGCCTAATAAGGGCTAAGCTAAGCTTTTAAGGTTCAATTAATTTCAACTGATGACAGTTAAGTGCCTGCTTAATTCTTCCATATAACAATGGGATTTCAAAGTACAGGCTATATAGTGCCTAGTGATTTTTTAAGCATCAGCAAAAGCATTAGAAGGACTTACTCACAACATCTTCTTTGCTATCTGACTCTGGTGCTAAGATAAATTCTCTGGAAAGAGGCAAACAGAGATATAGAATAAGCACACCAAGCAGAGACAGGAATAAGCGGTCAATTAATTTGTTGCCATATATTAGTTATATACTCACTTTGCATTAACAAGGATGATAAGCATTAGGAAATAAATAAAGAATGGATCTGCTAGCTGTAGGTATCCATCCCATATTGCCTGAGTGACTTCATATGAACAGTAGCTTGAGAACAGGCATCCAAGCTGGAAAGTTGAGAGAATGAAAGGAAAGTCAAGCATGCTTTTTGGTAACATAATTATGCTGATATTAACTACTCTGAAAAGTAAGCCTCACTGAACTCAGTGGGACGTACTTTAGAGCAAACTTGCACAGAATCATGTTGCACATATCCTAAAACTTCAAGTATGCTTGTATTAAAGAGCAGTTTCACGCCTTTTCCTGAAAACCCAGGTCAGTTTTTCAAACTTGCTGAAATCTTGTGGCTTTGCTAGAACCATCAAGCCTTCTCCTTGAGAACCCTAGCAAGTATCTGAATGCCAGCAAAGTAAAACCAAATGTCTGGAAACAAATTATAAACATGGTACCTATTTTTTGATGCAAAGTAACGAAACAGACAGTCTAAAGCTTCTTCTTCCTCAAAGCTGTTGTAAAACATGTTCATAATAAACTGTCACTGCTACTTAATAAAATAACATCCTATGAGCTTGGGATTCATTTTTACAGGTGCATAGGTGTCCCATATGGTAAGCCAGACATCAGAATCTTATGTGAATGTGGCAGCTATCTGAAATGACTACACTTAATAAATAACAATCTTGTGAAAGATTGTGCATACTTTATTGTTTAAGGGCGCAATCCTATGCATGTTTAGACAGAGAAAAGGCCTACAACTTCCAGCATGCCCCAGCCAGCTTGGCTGGGGCATGCTGGAAGTTGTAGGCCTTTTCTCTGTCTAAACATGCATAGGATTGTGCCCTAAGCTTTGTTATTCAGCAGTAGATGCTTTTAAAATTACTACAGAAGTTTATTTTTCATTATGGTCCCCTACTTTCACTTTATTACCCAGTTGAGTGCATACGAGTCTGGTGTCATCTTTTTGGTGTCCAGAAAGGAGCAGAGTTCTGGCTCATGATACTGGAGAAGCAACCTAAAGAGATGAAATGGTCTCCCTTTCAGGAAACAGTCTCTAAAAGAAGAGTAGTGGGAGAGGATTCATGAAACAACACAATAATAATTGTAAGCAACTTTAAAAAACAATAACCAAGCATATAAGGCACTAAAACTTCACACACATAAATGATCAAAAGGATCAGGGGCATTTTGCAGCTTTGTTGCACATGATAATGACAATAGAAAACATCATCTATCAATCCACAGATACAACGGAAAAAATTTCCATTCTTCAAAGAGAGCCAGAGAAGACTCACTCCTTAGAAAGGGACCAGGGATAGGGGTAACAGACAAACAGCACTCTATACCAAATACAGTGCGCATGAAGAATGCTGTCTTTACCTAGGAATATACTTATTCATGATAGCATAGAAGCAGTTGTACATGTCACTTCGTGGAAGTCGAAGATGCACCAATGGCTTGAGTAGATATGTCCACCTAAGGCTAGAACTGTATTTAACATTACGAGATTTACAGTAAAAGGTAATCACAGATTCAATATCCAAAAGTAATACTGATTTCTCCTCCTCTGGCACTGACAGCTGATCTGAAAACAGACAAATATGTAAGTGTGTTAGAAATGTGATATTTATTACTTGATTCACTGGTGCGAGCGATTATACTGGAATCACTCCCAGAAACTTGGAATGCAGAAGAGAGCAAGAGCGCATGCGAGCTCAGTGCACACACAGCTGCCATGGTGCTATGCCAACACAACAGAGAAGACAGGTTCCAAAGAGCCCCTTGTGTGCACCAATAGTGCTTGCTCAGACACACACAGTTACTTTTTCCTTCCAGCTGTTTCTCTCACACTGTATCCAGTACCGCTACAGAATGTCCACCAACATTAAGGAGCGGTTTTTCAATGGCATGAGGATCTGGAGTGAAAAGGAAGAGCTCCAGTGTCTATTCATACATACCCTGTTGTTTGGCCAAAAAAAAACCCTCGCGGGCAGCATTGCTATTGCTCAAAACAATTTAAATAACAGAACAACACAACACTAACAAGAAGAAGAAGATAACAGCTGAATACAATGACAAAAGGAGACTAAAAATGGTTCAGCTAATATTTGAAAATGTTAAAATTTTCAAATGGAGGTCTTCCTCTGGCACCAAAAGGACATAACAGCAGGCATCAGGCAAGCCTCCCTAGGAAGAACATTCCACAAGCAGGTGCCATGGCAGAGAAGGCCCTCTTAGCGGTTGCCATGATTCGCCTAACTTCATAAATCGGGGCACCTGGAAAAGGGCCTCCAACTAGGATCTTAACGTAAAAGAGGTTATAACAAGGAAAAGATGGCCCTTCAGGTAACCAGGCCCAAGCTGTATAGGGCCTTTAAGGGATGCCTGAAGAACCCACCAGCAAATGTGTCCATATATTCACTATGAAAAGGTACTGCCTCTGCCAAAATATATGAACCACGCTTTACTCAGGTGATTAAGTTTCATGCCAGAGGAAGTCCTGAGTTGTACTCAACAGGTCTCAACAGTGAGATAGGAAGATAACTATTATGGAGAGAATAGAATTTACATAGGGTTTTCGGCCTAGCAGTCTAAATGTTCCTTCAGACTTACCAACTAGTTCTTGACAATCTTGGTGAATTAGTCTCTGTTCTGGTAGATCTAAACAACCATCCCAGGATGCCAAACTGTCTCCTTTCCCTACAACATTCAGTGCAATCTAAAAACAAATACAAGGAAGGGGAGGGGGAACCCCATCAATACTCTTTATTGTAGTTGAATTATTTCAAAAAATGTGTGTTCAAAGAAAACAGCACTTCAAATATAAATGCTGGAGGCTATGAAAATTAGCTCTTTATAATGATACCGCTTTCAGTATTCTTGAACAATAAGCTTCCCCAACATTTGTATTTAATACAAAGCAACCATTCCAGACCAGACTGGATTTATTAACTCGAGTAATGTGGAACCAAGAAATAATGTTACTGTAGTAGACTAATAGTCAAAAGGTCATATTCTACTTACTCTTGTATACTTATAAGAACATAAGAGCCATGATGGATCAGACCAAAGATCCATCTAATCCAGCATTCTGTTCACACAGTGGCCAACCAGCTGTCGACCAAGGACCCACAAGCAGGGCATGAGCGCAACAGTACCCTCCCACCCATGTTCCCCAGCAAAAGGTATACATAGGCTCACTGCCTCTGGTACTGGAGGTAGCACATAGCCATCAGGACTAGTAGCCATTGATAGCCTTTTCCTCCAGGAATTTGTCTAACCCCCTTTTAAAGCCATCCAAACTGGTGGCCATCACTACATCCCGTGGTAGCGAATTCCATAGTTTAACTATGTGCTGTGTGAAGAAGTACTTCCTTCTATCTGTCCTGAATTTCCCACCAATCAGCTTCATAGGATAACCCCGAGTTCTAGTATTTTGAAAGAGGGAGAAAAATGTCTCCCTATCCACATTCTTCACACCATGCATAATTTTGTAAACCTCTATCATGTCTCCCCTTATCCTCCTTTTTCCAAGCTAAACAATCCCAGCTGTTGTAACCTTCTCTCATAGGGGAGATGCTCCAGCCCCTTGATCATTTTAGTTGCTGTTTTCTGCACCTTTTCCAGCAATACAATATCTTTTTTTAGGTGTGGTGACCACAACTGTACACAGTATTCCAAGTGTGGTTGCACCACAGATTTGTATAGGGGCAGTATGATGTCAACAGTTTTATTCTCAGCCCCTTTCCTAATTATGCCTAACATGGAGTTTGCCTGTTTTTGTTTTTTTTTTACAGTGGCCGCACGCTGGGTTGACATCTTCATTGAGCTGTCCACCACAACCCCAAGATCTCTTTCCTGGTCAGTCACCACTAGCTCAGATCCCGTCAGGTTATACTTGAAGTTGGGACTTTTGGCCCCAACATGCATCATTTTACACTTGCTTACATTGAACCATATTTGCCATTTAGATGCCCGTTCACCCAGTTTGGAGAGTTCCTTTTGGAGCTCTTCACAATCCCTTTTTGTTTTAACCACCCTAAATAATTTGGTGTCACCCGCAAACTTGGCCATTCCACTGCACACTCCTAATTCCAGATCATTTATGAACAGGTTGAAAGGCACTGATCCTAATACAGATCCCTGTGGGACCCAACTATTTACATCCCTCCATTGGGAGAATTTACCATTTATTCCTGCTCTCTGCTTTCTGTTCTTTAACCAGTTACTGAACCATAAGAGGACATGTCCTCTTATTCCATGACTGTTAAGTTTGCTCAGGAGTCTTTGGTGAGGAACTTTGTCAAAAGCCTTTTGGGTCCAAGTAAACAATGTCTACCGGATCACCCCTGTCTACATGTTTATTGACACTCTCAAAGAACTGTAAAAGGTTAGTGAGACAGGACTTACCTTTGCGGAAGCTGTGTTGATTCTTTTTCAGCAGGGCTTGTCCTTCTATATGCTTACTAGTTTTATCTTTAATAATGCCTTCAACCAACTTACCCAGAACAGACGTTAAGCTAACCGTCCTGTAATTTCCTGGATTCCCCCCGGATCCCTTTTTGAAAATTGGTGTTACATTGGCCATCTTCCAGTCCTCTGGTATAGAGGCTGATCTTAGGGACATGTTGCATATTTTGCTTAGAAGATCAGCAATTTCATATTTGAGTTCTTTGAGAACTCTAGGATGAATAACATCTGGGCCTGTGATTTATTTGCTTTCAATTTATCAATACGGTTGAGAACTTCATCTTTTGTCACCACTGTTTGCCTCAGTTCCTCAGAGTCCCTTCCTGAAAGCATCAGTTCAGGTACATGTATCTGCCCTATATCTTCTGCAGTGAAGATGGATGAAAAGAATTAATTCAGCTTCCCTGCAATCTCCTTGTCCTCCTTCAGTACTCCTTTAACTCTATTGTCATCAAATGGTCCAACTGCCTCCCTAAGCTGGTTTTCTGCTCATGATATATTTAAAGAATTCTTTATTGTTGGCCTTGATGTTGTTAGCGATATGCTCTTCAAAATGCTTTTTTGCATCTCTTATTGTCTGCTTGCATTGTCTTTGTGCAAGCTTGTGCTCCCTTTTGTTTTCCTCATTTGGCCAATACTTCTCCTGCTGAATTCAATTAATTTATTAAAGAAGCGATGAACAGCTACCTGATTTTAAGGGCCAAACTACTGGTTATATGTAGATGTATGTAACAGTACCCTTTTAGAAAGAAAGCCACTTCAGGATGGGGGTGACTGGGACTGAAGAAGGGATGAGGAAGAAGGTGCTTAACTTGCTTCCCACCTGCTGTCTCCCTAGGGAGTATCCAACCGTGACATTCCACCAACTCCAATAGCGCCAGTGGAGCTCTGCTGAATCTTTCCAGTGCACAAGCGGTTGCCCATTACTCTTGCACAACTGGTTGTGTAAGCAGTTGTGCAACGGGTACAAAGCAGTTATGCAACTGGTTCCACATGGGTGCGAGCAGTTGCATGACCACACTTGCACAAACGTATCTTTAGTTGGATTCTTCTCTTGCGCATAATTCAGAACCTAGTTTCTGCTAGTGCAACGTCATTTGTGCTAACTGAATGGCACAGCTGGATACTGCCCCCTGCGCCAAAATAAATCCTTCCAGCTGCTTCCTCCCCACCCCCCTAAGTTCCAGACACAATTGTCCTTGCAAACATGCATTTGGAACTCCATGGAGAGAAAAGTCACTTCAAGGAAGTGATTTGCAATAAAGAAATGGCAGACATTTAAAAGAATGAGCGTCCTGTTCCCACGCAGCTTCCCTATGCCCAATGACATTCTCCCTCTCTCATAATACTAGAACCCATAGTCATCCCATGAAGCTGATTGGTGGGCAATTCAGGACAGATGAAAGGAAGTCCTTCTTCACACAGTGCATAGTCAAACTATGGAATTCGCCACCACAAGATGTAGTGATGGCAACCAATTGGGATGGCTTTAATTAATTAATTAAATTTCTATACCACCCAATAACCAAAGCTATTAAAAGGGGATTAGACAAATTTATGGAGGATAAAGGTATCAACGGCTACTAGTCCTGATGGCTATATGCTCCTTCCAGTATTACAGGCAGTATGTCTATGCACACCTTGTGTTGCTGTGGAACACGGGCAGGAGGGTGATACTGCATTCATACCTTATTTGTGGGTTTTCTGCAGGCAGCTGGTTGGCCACTGTGTGAACAGAATGTTGGACTAGATGGACCTTGGTCTGACCCAGCATGGCTCTTCTTATGTTCGTATGAAATGGCTTCTCCATTTTAAGAATGGCAGCTGGACTGCCATTGCATGTGTTTGTGTGTAATGGGTTGGATCCAATGCTGGCTGTCCACCAGCGGAATGGAATCCACTAGCATAACGGATTTCCTCTCCCCAGTGCAGCTCCCTGTGTGCCCTGAAAATCTACTCTGGAGGGATGGAGGACCCTCCAGAGCAGATTTGGGTATGTGCGGGGGGCTCCAGGGGTGAGGAGAGCAAGGAGAATTCCACTCACACAATGTTGGATTTAGCCTAATGTGCAGTTCATTTCTAAAAGGATGCCTACAGAAGTTCATTTTACACTAAGAGCATGAAATGTAGGTCCTTGAAATACAGATTGCAACTGCAAAGTTTTAGTTATTTTTTATTTATTGCTAAATATATATTTTTTAACTCTATACATAGAGTGGAAAGTTGAGATATTAACTAAGTACAGTGCTAAAAATAACTGATATGGAATAATTGATATGGAAATAAGAGACATAGAACTCTGATACAAATTATCACTTTACCCCAAAATGTGATATCCTTACCTTCCAGACCTTGGCTCTTAGGTCTTCAGGTAGAGCTCTCCCTTGGATTATGTTTCGGACTGTTTCAAGATCACAACCACCTTCTTCTAGAGCTTCTGCAAGGTCATTTTCCCTGTAAAATTACCTTAAATAAGGTTAAGTGAATTTAAAACACAGCAATATTTTCCTCTCTTAGTATAGGCATGGTTCCATGTAAATAGAAGTGTGCATGATTAAGATCAGTTTCATTTGAAGCCAAAATGCCCTAGCAGTTTAGGCTACAATACTATACCAATTTAACTGAGAACAGGTGCCCCTGAACTCAGTATGTCTATACATGTTCTAAACCGACATATGTAGGACTGAGCTCTCATTCTACTTAAATGTTATATACCTGAAAATGAAATGTTAAGTATGCTTTTAATTATACTTTAATAAGCTACCTTGTGGGTGTGGTACATGCTGAAAAGTATGGCAAATTATTCAATTAAGCGCTGTAATATTTGTGATACACTATGAAACTATGTTTCAATGTGAACTCCATCTTGATTTGCATTAAATTTTCTCCCCCACATGATCTCTTTTTTTTTTCCTGAGCTGGAACTACACCTACAATTTTAGAAGAGATCTAGAAGAATCTGGATGGTACATAAACGCATACAGAGGGAAACAAATGACAGAATAAAAAGAAAAATGCTTTAAAATAATAGGATATGGAAACAATGAAATGATAAAAGTAATTCCAGATTGTTCTTAATATATACATTAAAAAAGGTGTGGAGGTAAGAGTTTAGCAGAGGTTAAAAAGATGACCCTTTAAAAAAGATTCCTTTAAAACAGTATCACATGTATTTTAATATTATAAGAATTGCTTACTGCCACTTTGTTCTGCAAAATATAGGCATAGGTCACCTATTCAGGAAGTCACAACCTGTCAGATCAATATTAATTACACGATAATAGATGTACTGTAATAGCTATAGTAACACATTAAGTACAACACATCTTACTGCACATTGTTAACAATGGAAACCTTTAACAGGCCCCTACAGCAGGAATGTGGAACCTCCGGCCAGTGGAGGTCTGCATCTGGCCCATGTAGCTTCCTTGGGTTCCTCCAGGGAGCACTGCTTGGCCTCCAAGCCTCGCTCCCTGGCAGAATCCCTGTTGTTATCTCCTGTTTGAGATTAGAGATAACAGTGGAGATGTGGGCAGCAGGGGACTTAACCAGTGCTGGAATGCCTGAGACTTGGTTGGTGCTGGAAGAATGGCAGCTGCTCCCCCCAGTACCAGTTGAATCCCTTTCTCTGTGCTGAGAGAGGCACAGAACTTTGTGCTTCTCTCAGTATGGAGAAAGGCAAAATGGGTGGGACGATTATACCAGTGGTATGGCCACACCCACTGACAGCATCTGGCTCATGGAAGGCCCGGGGGGAGGTAACTCAGCCCCTCACCCAATTATAGTTCTGCACCCATGCTTTACAGTCACTGGCAAAGATCCTCAAAGATTGTCATTTTACATGCATAAACCAGTGTGAACACATTCATAAACATGCACCAAACATGCTTGTCTGATAAGAGACTAAGGGTACAATCCTATGCATGTTTAGAGAGAAAAAAGTCCTACAACTCCCAGAATTCCCCAGTCAGCTGGGGAATGCTGAAAGTTGTAGGACCCTTTTTTGTCTAAACATGCATAGGATTGTACCCTAAGGCTGCAGCAATCCTATACCCACTTACTTAAGAGTAAGCCCCACTGAATTTAATGGGATGTATTTCTGAGTAGCCATGTATAGGATTGCAGTGTAAGTATACTTTCCATATACAGCATAATCAATACATCTATTTTACACATCTGTGAGAAACTGAATGTAATCTTTTGTTACTGTCAATTTGGATGTTACCTCTAAGGCCGGGGATGCTAAAGCGATTGTAATTTATGCTTCCAAATCCCTAATTCTAGAGTGACATCAGAAATGGGGCTCTCCAATTTCACCAGCTGTCATCTGAATGTGAACTTCTCGATATGACAAGTAAAGCCTGTGAATCCCCATTTTGAACAAGATTTCTCAAATCATAGCCAAATCATACATTGGTATTCTAAAACCCTTTGGGGGTTGTTTCCCTCAGAAATGTGCCTATAAATTAATCCACTACTCACTCTACATAGAATAATGTCATTGACATTATTTTTTTGAATAAGCTTTTGAGCTTTTGAGACACTGTTGGTGTACAGGTCAATTTCTAAGTATGCCAAACTGCTTCTAAAAACAAAGTTAGAATGTGACGACACGCATGAAATTATCTTGTTTTTCTTGCTGTAGGGAAAAGACTTACGGTTCTCTCCCCCCCCCCCTTTTACATTCAGTTACATCTATATTTTTTATGTTTTCAAAACATTTTTTGTTTTAACTTTTTCAACTTGCAGTACATAACGAAACTGTCAGTGCAGAGTGATTGAGTATACACACGAAAGGTACATTGTTGTAGAAGACAGATTACAGCATGGCGTAGGGGACCACAGCAGTTTACCCCAATAGATATTTCCACAGGCTGCCATGAACGAGTGGAGGAATTAGGTCCAGTTTATTTTGTCCTGCATATTCAATTAATGGAAATTAGACAATATAAAAGTTATCTGACTGTGCTGTATGTTGGGCCTGAATTTGCTTTGTAAACTTTTCCATTAATGTTCCAAAGTTTCAACATCCAGCTACATAAAGATGGTTCTCGCTCACCCTTCCATTTTGCTGTCATTTCTCAGCTACCAATGTAAAAGCAAGCAATTCCGTATGCCTGAGGCCTGTGTTCCTTCCTTCATAAATTGTGAGCAAACCATGTGCCCGGGAAACCTCTATTCTCTGCTTTGTGATTTCTCTTTCCTTCTTAAAAATTGGATTCTAGAAAGCCTGTGAAGTCCTACAACCCCAACACATTACATTACAACCCCAACACACACATGAAAAAGGTGCCCTTGTCACTGCAGGGCATCCAACACAATGGGCTAGTAACTTTGTAAATATAACTAATCCTTTGGGGTGTCAAATACTATCTTTTCAACCGTTTTAGAGTATTCGTGCCAAGGTTTATTTTAAGGTGCCATGGACCACAAGGCCCTCCATGACGCTTTCCATGTCAGCCTTGTTCCTTGTTCTCTATTTACTATCACTGGCTGAGCCAAAATAGGACCTCTTTCATCTCTCCTTGTTTACTGAATTCACCATAATGAGCACCTGTGATCAGCCAGCTGGAACCTTAGAAAATTAAAATCCACCTATGCTACAGCAACACTCATTCATATGCTGCTCAATGATGTAATGATGCTTAAATTAATGACAGCAGCTCAGTAGATGTTTTACATGGCTCATGTCCAGATTCATTGTAGAGTTCTGCTTAAAAAATATCGCTTACATTCTGAGAATCCCAGAACAAATCTTCACATGTAGTTCCTCCTGTAACACATGTTTAAGAGGATAGTAGCCTATTGGCCAAGTTATACTCTGACATATGCGAACACATTTGACCTCTTTTGCCTCACACCCAGAACTTCCTCGGCAATCAACTGACATTGAGGAAAACATATTGGTTACGGGGGTCATCTTGCTCACCCATGAGGGCTGCATTAAACATGGACCGTGAAGCAAAGTGCTGAAGCCACCTTGTACATTTTAAGGTGGTGTCCTAACTAACTTAACCTGCCAAACCACAGTTAGTGGACATGTTGCTTTTATTGTACTAGCTTATTCAAAAATCAATTACTCATGTATTTATGGCATTTGCATGCCACCCCATAACCAAGAGTTCTCTAGACTACTTGCAATAGAATACCAAACAATTTCCCTCAAATGTGAAAACACTGAGCCAGGCCTTGAAAAATACTGACACATAGACTTTTTTATTTACATCATTATATATTGCCTTTCAAGTTTATATATAATATTCCACAAGCTTGGATACATTTCTAACTACGACTCGGTATCCTCATCTGAGGATTGTTGGAGGCCCCTTCCCTACCTCTGTTCTTCCACTGTATGGCATATTCAGTTCTCAGTCTTGCATTTTTCAAGATCCCTGCACATTTCTGTTTTTCTCACATAAGGTTGATTAGGTTGATAAGGTTGAAAGGGGACCTACAACAAACCTCCATTCCATGTGTGGTTTTGGATTGCTCTCTGCCAGACTGCCAGCCACTACTATGAGAAAAACGTCCTGTTCTGTTTTAAGAGAGAGGCATAGAAGTGTCTGGCTCTCAGTCTTCTCTAGCAATTATAATGTTCTGGACTGTGGCACAATTTAAGCTGTCAGGCTGTTGTAGAAATCCTTCAACAATTTTACCCTGTGAGCCAGCAAGACCCAAGTGTCTTCATGTGTTACAAGTGGGACTATAACAAAGTGTGGCTGTGTGGCGTGCTCCCCCTTCATGATACCAGCCAGCCATGCTCTCTTCCAGGATGCCCACTACCCCCTGATTTTGTGTCCCCCCCACCCCACCAAGAGCCTCGAGTGGCGCAGGGTGCTAGGCGGCAGTACTGCAACCGAAACTCTCCCCATGACCTGAGTTCGATCCCAGCAGAAGCTGGTTTTCAGGTAGCCGGCTCAGGTCGACTCAGCCTTCCATCCTTCCGAGGTCGGTAAAATGAGTACCTAGCTTGCTGGGGGAAAGGTAGTCACGACTGGGGAAGGCAATGGCAAACCACCCCGCTATAGTGTGCCATGAAAATGCCAGCGAAAGCAGCATCCCTCTAGGGGTCAGTAATGACCTGGTGCTCACACAGGAGGAACCTTTCCTTCCCCTTCATGGATCACTGCCTTGTTGTGGCGAAGGGGCTTGCGTAACTCCGTGAAGCCATGAGCTATGCCGTGCAGGGCCACCCAAGACGGACAGGTCATGGCAAAGAGTTCTGACAAAATATGGTCCACTGGAGAAGCAAATGGCAACCCACTCCAGGATTCTTGCCAAGAAAACCCCATGGAACGTATCACAAGGCTGAAAGATATGACGCCGGGAGATGAGCCCCTCAGGTCGGAAGGTGTCCAATATACTACTGGGGAACAGCAGAGGGAATTTCCAAGTAGAGCCAGAAAGAGTGAAGCAGCTGTGCCAAAGCCGAAAGGACATTCAGCTGTGGATGAGTCCGGTGGTGAAAAGAAAGTCCGATGCTGTAAAGAACAATATTGTTTAGGAACCTGGAATGTCAGATCAATGAATCAAGGTAAGCTGGAGGTGGTCAAACATGAGATGGCAAGATTGAACATCGACATTTTGGGAATCAGCAAACTAAAATGGACAGGCATGGGCGAATTAAATTCAGGTGACCATTATATCTACTACTGTGGGCAAGAATCCCTTAGAAGAAATGGAGTAGCACTCATAGTCAATAAAAGGGTGGGGAAAGCAGTACTGGGGTACAATCTTAAAAACGATAGAATGATCTCAGTATGAATCCAAGGCAAACCATTCAACATCGCAGTAATTCAAGTCTAAGCCCCAACCACTGAGGCCGAAGAAGCTGAGGTTGATCGGTTCTATGAAGACCTACAACACCTTCTAGAACTAACACCAAAAAAAGGTGTCCTTTTCATCATAGGGGACTGGAAAGTAGGAAGTCAAGAAATCACCAGGATAACAGGCAAGCATGGCCTTGGTGTACAAAATGAAGCAGGACAAAGACTAATAGAGTTTTGCCAAGAGAACACGCTGATCATAGCAAACACTCTTTTCCAACAGCACAAGAGGCAACTCTACACATGGACATCACCAGATGGTCAATATCGAAATCAGATTGATTATGTACTTTGCAGCCAAAGATGGAGAAGCTCTATACAGTCAGTAAAAACAAGACCTGGAGCTGACTGTGGCTCAGATCATGAGCTGCTTATTGCAAAATTTCGGCTGAAATTGAAGAACATAGGGAAAACCACTAAACCATTCAGGTATGACCTAAATCATATCCCTTATGAATATACAGTGGAGGTGAGGAATAGATTTCAGGGATTAGACCTGATAGACAGAGTGCCTGAGGAACGATGGACGGAGGTCCGTAACATTGTTCAGGAGGCAGAAACGAAATCCATCCCCAAGAAAAAGAAATGCAAGAAAGCCAAGTGGCTGTCTGATGAGGCTTTACAAGTAGCTGAGGAAAGAAGGGAAGCGAAAAGCAAGGGAGAAAGGGGAAGATATATCCAACTGAATGCAGAGTTCCAGAGAATAGCAAGGAGAAACAAGAAGGCCTTCTTAAATGAACAATGCAAAGAAATCGAGGAAAACAACAGAATGGGAAAGACTAGAGATCTCTTCAAGAAAATCGGAGATCTCAAGGGAACGTTTTGTGCAAAGACGCCGGGCATGATAAAGGACAAAGAAGGCAGGGACCTAACAGAAGCAGATGAGATTAAGAAGAGGTGGAAAGAATACACAGAAGAACTATACAGGAAAGATCTGAATGTCCCTGATAGCCATGACAGTGCGGTCACTGAACTTGAGCTGGACATCCTAGAGAGTGAAGTCAAGTGGGCCTTAGGAACCATTACTAACAACAAAGCTAGCAGAGAGGACAGTATTCCAGCTGAGCTATTTAAGATCCTAAAAGATGATGCTGTTAAAGTGCTGCCCTCAATATGCCAACAAATTTGGAACACTCAACAGTGGCCACAAGACTGGAAAAGGTCAGTTTACATTCCAGTTCCAAAGACAGGCAACGCCAAAGAGTGTTCAAACTACTGTACAATTGCGCTCCTTTCACATGCCAGCAAGGTGATGCTCAAAATCCTACAAGCTAGGCTTCAGCAGCATGTGAACCGAGAACTACCGGAAGTACAAGCAGGGTTTCGAAGAGGCAGAGGAACTAGAGATCAAATCGCCAACATTTGCTGGATCATGGAGAAAGCAAGAGAATTCCAGAAAAATGTCTATTTCTGCTTCACTGACTATGCTAAAGCCTTTGATTGTGTGGATCAAACAATCTCTGGCAAATTCTTAAAGAGATGGGAGTACCAGACCACCTTACCTGTCTCCTGAGAAACCTGTACGAGGGCCAAGAAGCAACAGTAAGAACCAGACATGGAACAACCGAGTGGTTCAAAATTGGGAAAGGAGTACGACAAGGCTATATATTGTCGCCCTGCTTATTTAACTTATATGCAGAATACATTATGAGAAACGCCGGGTTGGATGAATCACAGGTCGGAATAAAGATTGCCGAGAAAATTATCAACAACCTCAGATACGCAGACAATACCACCCTAATGGCAGAAAGTGAAGAGGATCTAAAGAGCCTCTTGCTGAGGGTGAAAGAGGAGAGTTCAAAAGCTGGTTTGAAACTCAACATTAAAAAAACGAAGATCATGGCCTCTGGCCCCATCACTTCCTGGCATATAGAAGGGGAAGATATGGAAGCAGTGACAGATTTTATTTTCTTGGGCTCCAAGATCACCGCAGACGGTGACTGTAGCCATGAAATTAAAAGACGCTTGCTCCTTGGGAGGAAAGCTATGGCAAACCTAGACAGCATAGTAAGAAGCAGAGACATCACCTTGCCAACAAAGGTCCGTCTAATCAAAGCTATGGTTTTTCCAGTAGTAATGTATGGCTGTGAGAGCTGGACTATAAGGAAGGCTGAGCGCCGAAGAATTGATGCTTTCGAACTGTGGTGCTGGAGAAGACCCTTACGAGTCCCCTGGACTGCAAGGAGGTCAAATCAGTCAATCCTAAAGGAAATCAACCCTGACTGCTCATTGGAAGGACAGATACTGAAGCTGAAATATTTTGGCCACCTAATGAGAAGAGAAAACTCACCGGAAAAGACCCTGATGCTGGGGAAGATTGAAGGCAAAAGGAGATGGGGATGGCAGAGGATGAGATGGCTAGATAGCATCACCGATGCAATGAATATGAACTTGAGCACACTCCGGGAGAGAGCGCAGGACAGGAAGGCCTGGCGTGCTATGGTCCATGGGGTCATGAAGAGTTGGACACAACTTAACGACTGAACAACAACCACCACCACCCCACCAACAGTCAGTCAGCATTCATGCCCGCTGAGCATGCTCAATCCTCACTGAGCTGTTTTTGGGGTCCCCCTCCCCGCTTAGAGTATTTTTCTCAAAATTGTTTGTACTTCTGAAAATGTTGGCATCTCCGCAAGCCTAGTGGTATCTTCCCTCCTTTGTATTAATGGTGCTTTTGTGGCTACATAAGAATCCACACGTGGAGAATTAGTTCACCATTAGTATATAGAGGACTGTGGGAAAAACATGGCTTTTCACCTAACTTGTTTCCAATTCTTTAGAATTGTATCATGTATTTTCAATGCATACACACACACACAATCCTGAGATTCTGAAGTCTAACAAGAGCCGATATACCGCACAAAATTGTCTTGGGCACCATATGATCATGCCATTGCTTTAGGTGGAGAGTCTGGCACTGATTTTAGTCCTTTTTCGATGCTTTATATCATTCTACCTGGAATGTCAATAGGTCCCTCAAAGGTTCTACATTCCAAGCATTTAGCAGCATCTAATCCTTCTAATTTTGGATTTAAAATAGGGCTGGGGAACCTTATTTCTGTTGAGGGGCACATTCCCTCAGGGGTAACCTGCTGGGGGCTGCACACTGGTGCTGGGCGGGACTGAAGTAAGAAGTGGGTGACTTCACTCTCTCTCCTCTCCCTTTTCTCTTTTCCTGCCACGCATTTCTCTTTCACCCCCCTCTACTTCCCCAAACAGTGGTCTGTTAGGAAATGAGTAGATTGTCTTTGCCAGAGGTCTCAACCGATCTCTTGCAGACAGCATTTGAAATTAGGCAGAAGGCTGCAGATCGCCGACCCATGGTTTGAAGTTTTGAAAAATGATTTCTACTTTTCAGTGCAGCTGGTGGAGTAGTGGAATTAAGAGACCAAGTTACAAATCAGGAAGTCCCCAGTTTAAGGGCATCTCTACACCAGCCTAAAATCCCACATTTTAAAATGGGACTTTCTGCTTCCATTTTAAATGCAGGATCATGATGGACTCCCTTTGCATACGCTTCCTTCCCCCTCCTTTCCCCCCTTATCTGAGTCTTTTATATGTTTCATTATATAGCCGCTAGATGGAGCTGTGGTCTAGCGCCTCTTATTATGAGTTTTGCTCTTTTCATGAGGGAACTCAAGCTCAATTTTCAGGAGGGAACTCAATTTAGACCAACTCAAGTGCTGAAATTTGATAGCTCATTAGCTCTGATCTTTTTCAAAATGGAATAAAGGTTATTTAGCACGGGAGATGCCCTGGAAATTGATGATGTCATCTAAAGGACCTGCAAACTTCTGTGAGTAACCAATCTCAAAAGCAGGATAAAAGCTCCGTGTGAAGAAGCCCTAAATCTCACCTCTGCCATAAACTCACCAAGTGGCCTTAGGCAAGTCACTCTCAGCCTCTCCCCCTGCCCACTCTGTCGGCAATCTGCAACACATGGGATGTTGTAATACTGAGTTACCGCAACCCTGTAAGGTAAGGATTACAACTAGATAATGCATGTGAAGCACTTTGAACATTTGAATGCACAATACAACTGTTAATTATAATTCTTCAGTAATTTGGTGTTCTCATTAGACTGCATCAGTTCACAATTAGACCCTTTCTGTGTATTCCCAATAATTTAATAGGACTCCAAAGAAAATGGTTACACATTGTGTGGTGAAGGGGGGAAATGTTCTCCAGTGATGTGTCATCCTAACACTCATGCTACCTTTTTCAGTAATAGTTTCAGAACTATTTTCTCCTGCTTTTTTTGTCTTATTTCCTGACTTTTTAAAACATAAGAATCATAGAATAGTAGGGTTGGAAGGGGCATGTAAGACCATCGAGTTTAATCCCCTGCTCAATGCAGGAATCCAAGTCAGAGCATCCCTGACAGATGGCTGTCCAGCCTCATCTTGAATGCTTCGAGTGTGGGAGAGTCCACCACCTCCCTAAGTAATTGGTTCGCACTGCTCTAACAGCGTCGCACTGCTCTAACAGTCAGGAAGTTTCTCCTGATGTTCAGCCGGAATCTGGCTTCCTGTAACTTTAGTCCATTATTCCGGGTCCTGCACTCTGGGATGAGCAAGAAGAGATCCTGGCCTTCCTCTCTGTGACAAGTTTTCAAGTACATGAAGAGCACTATCATAGCACTCAGAGAGCCCAGTTCTTTCAGTCTCTCTTCATAGTGCTTTGTTGCCAGTCCCCTAATCATCTTTGTTGCCCTCCTCTGAACCCTCTCCAGCTTGTCTGCATCCTTCTTCAAGTGTGGTGCCCAGAACTGGACACAGTACTCCAGATGAGGCCTAATGAGTGCTGAGTAGAGGGGAACTAGTATTTCCCAGGATTTGGAAGCTATGCTTCTATTAATGCAGCCCAAGATAGCATTTGCCTTTTTTGCAGCCACATCACTTTGTTGGCTCATATTCAGCTTGTGATATAATTTTCTTTCATAAATTAAACAGGTTTGTTGAATACCTAAGGCCATATGGTGTTTTATCTATTGGGGGAGGGAACAACACCTGTATGATGCTCTCTTCTAAGTTATCTGAACACTGGTACATGAGATAAAGCTAGCAGGCTACAATGCAAAATGAATTCTCTGCATGATTAGCTACTTTAAGGGAAAAATGCAAAAACATAGCATGATTTTCAAAGATCTACATACTTCTTTACAGAAATACAACCAAGAGTCTTGTGGCACCTTAAAGACAAAAAAAATTATTCTGGCATAAGTTTTCATCAAGTATAGAATGCTTACGCTGTAGTAAATTTGTTACATTTAAGATGCCACAAGACTCTTGGTTGTTTTTGCTACAATAGACTAATATGACTACCCTCTAGAAATTCTTTACACAGAACACTGTTAGACCAATCCCACATGTTGGGATGGAAAACTTTCAGTCACCTAGCCCTTAAAACCCTGCTGCTGGAGCCTAGACATTGTAATCCTCCCCAGCCAGTCCTATCTACAGTAGGTTCCTAAAAATCTTATCCTGGTACCTAAAAAACAAACACAGATCATTTCATGATTCTCTGAATCTGAATGATTCAAGTACTATGTCACAAACCTGTTCTCAAACTATATGGAAACTGATGGATACCCTCTAAAACAGCCTTCCTCAACCTGAGGCCCTCCAGATGTGTTGTAGTCCAACACATCTGGAGGGCAGCAGGTTGGGAAAGGCTGGTCTAAAACATGAAAATGAGCTGAACTTTTAAAAGTGTTTTTGGCAGCTTGTGATAGTCATATCTGGTACTCTCTATTTTTACAACTATCAAACTTTTGCCTAAAGCCTTCAGCACCTGATCACAGCATTGTCCAAAACACATATTGTTGGAAATTATGTGAAAGTATAAAAAGATACCATGGATCTTGTCACCAGCTTAGCAAAATTCTAGGTCCTAGCATAGATCCTGATATATTTATTAAGGCTGTATGTACACTTGAGGCTAAATGTGGAACCTAGGAACTCAAATAGGACCGCCTCCAAGAAGTCATAACTGCAGGACCAAAAGCCTCAGGGTTGCATATTATATTTTTGCAGTATTTTGCTTATAGGTCATTTTGTGTGTCATACTTTATGGTATAGGCATAAACAGACAAGTATGGAAGAAAAGCTGGAGGTGTGTCTTATATAGAGGTTTTGTAATTGCATTTACTCCAGGCATAAAAGGTGTTTACAGATATTTGAGTCTACAGTCCTGACAAAAATTGCTATCTATATTAGGTTTGCTACATAAACCAAGTGAGAAATATGGTATGCCTGA
This sequence comes from Heloderma suspectum, assembly GCF_057233095.1. NCBI lineage: Eukaryota > Metazoa > Chordata > Lepidosauria > Squamata > Helodermatidae > Heloderma > Heloderma suspectum. The sequence continues at coordinate 50,748,928 of NC_139460.1, read as the reverse complement.
TTAAAATAGGCAGAGTTTATGACAAAGATCTAGAGAGGCTATAAAGATTGGAGTTTGTCCTCCCACGAATTTCCATTTTAACAACCACACACTTCCAACATCACAGTGCCCTTTGATACCATATAACAGCCTTTGCTTGCATTATTATGATCTCCAAACATCTTAATCGATCAATATATCACACTTCGGGATCTCACTCAAACACCTAGTACAAAGTTCGTACTAAGACACAGCAAATTTGCAACTCAGTTAAGGAGAACAGAGGTTCTCCTTTTACCACATAAAATAAGCAATAAGAAAGTTGATTTTAAAAAAGGGTTTATAGTATTTTTCCTATTGGTCTTACTTGTTTATTGTCAACATAGTAGAGAAAATATAAAAGATTTTGCGAGCTTCATACCAGTATGTGCCCAACAGTGTTATAAGCAAGTGGCAACATTTTCATATTAATTAACAAGAGTAAAAGATACTAATAATTAAATGCATTATTCACACTATGCCTTAAATTTGATCCCTGTATTGTCAAAATCAAGACTGGAAAAGATCTAGGAAGCTAGATTTGAGATCTAGTCAGACAGACTGCTACTCTAAGGAAGCAATCCTATCATCTCTAGACATCGTCTGAGGGGCCATAGGACCCCGGGGATTCCCCCCTCTGAAGTCTGAGAGCTCAGACCTTGGAAGGGGGAGTTTGAGCTCCAAACCCCTCCCCTGCCCCCTCACAGCCTGTCAGGAGTGCTTCTGAGCGCAAGGAGTGGGAGAGTATTTATTCATTTATTTATTTCATTTCTATACTGCCCAATAGCCAAAGCTCTCTGGGCGGTTCACAAAAATTAAAACCAAACGGCACACAATAAAACAATTTAAAATATATAGAACATTAAAACCACAATATGACAATACAACCACAATAAAACCTAGCAGCAGTGCAGGAATTTAAAATACAGATTGAAAACAGCAAAGCTAAAAGTCGAGAAAGCTAAAGTGCTAAAATGCCTGGGAAAATATAAAGGTCTCCACCTGGCACCGAAAGGAATACAATGTAGGTGCCAGGCAAACCTCACTAGGGAGCGCATTCCACAGCAGGGGTGCCACAGCAGAAAAAGCCCTCCTCCTAGTAGCCACCCGCCTCACTTCCTTTGGCAGGGGCTCACGGAGAAGGGCCGCTGAGGCACATATGGGAGGAGGTGATCCTTCAGATAACCTGGCCCCAAGCCGTTTAGGGCTTTGAATGTTAATACCAGCACTTTGAATCGGGCCCGGAAATAGACTGGCAGCCAGTGCAGCTGAAAAAGTACTGGCGTAATATGAGCTCGCTGGCCAGTCCCTGTTAACAATCTTGCTGCCCTATTTTGGACCAGCTGAAGTTTCCGGACTGTTTTCAAAGGCAGCCCCACGTATAACGCATTGCAATAGTCCAGATGAGAAGTTATCAGAGCATGGATAACTGTAGCTAGGCTATCTCTGTCCAGATAAGGGCATAGTTGGTATACCAGCCTAAGCTGATAAGAAGTGCTTCGTGCCACTGAGTTCACCCGTGCCTCAAGTGACAGTTCTGGGTCCAAGAGCACCCCCAAACTACGAACGTGGTCCTTTAGGGGGAGTGCAACCTCCTCCAGAACAGGTTGAATATCACCTAGCCAGACAGATGAACCACCCACTAACAGTACCTCCGTCTTGTCTGGATTGAGTTTCAGTTTATTGGCCCTCATCCAGTCCATTACTGTGCCCAGGCACTGATTCAGAACCGCCACTGCCTCACCTGGGTCTGATGAGAAAGAGAAGTAGAGCTGGGTGTCATCCGCATATTGATGGCACCTCAGCCCACACCTCCGGATAACCTCCCCCAGCGGTTTCATGTAGATGTTAAACAGCATGGGGGATAAAATAGAGCCCTGTGGAACCCCATGGCACAATTGCCATGGCACAGAGTAATAATCCCCCAGCACCACCTTCTGGAATTGGCCATCCAAGTAGGAGTGGAACCACTGCAGTGCAGTGCCTGCAACTCCCAACCCAGACAACCTATCCAGAAGGATACCATGGTCGATGGTACCGAAAGCCGCTGAGAGGTCCAGGAGAATCAACAGGGTCGCACTCCCCCTGTCCCTCTCCTGGCAGACATCATCCCACAGGGCGACCAAGGCAGTTCCCGTTCCAAAACCAGGCCTGAAGCCCGATTGAAATGAATCTAGGTAATCCGTTTCATTCAACAATGCCTGGAGCTGTCCTGCAACCATCCGCTCAAGCACCTTGCCCAGGAAGATCCGGGATGTTGGCCACTGACCTAAAATTGTTAACATAGTTCAGATTCTGAAGAACCGCCAGACATGGGGGAAGTATGTTCCCAGGCTAGTCGAGACATGGCTAGGCAGGCTCCTCAGGTTTCAAAGGTCCAGCTGGAAGAGGAAGGTCCCTCTTCACCCCCGCCCCCTGTGAGAGACAGCGAACAGAGAGAGGCGGTGTCTGGCGAGTCTGAATTAACAGATGCAAGGCGCAGACGAAGAGACAAAAGGGAGAAGGCCGGGGTGGAACTTAGAAAGTCTACCCGATCAGCCCTGCATGAACAGCAGTGCTTAGAAGCCTCATATGAGAATGAGAGAGAGAGAGAGAGAGAGAGAGACCTCCCCCCACCCCTTAAGTTAGGTTAGTGAGCCTGCCTTTCTTTCAAATGGTGGGCAACTTTCGTAGCTACCTTTTGAACCCCCTGAAGGCATTTCCTTGCAGACTGAGAGTCACTGAGAATTTGCATCTGTATGACCCTTTGTGGTAATGGATTAAAAGCTGTAGATTGAAGCCTCTTGTCTGTGTTTGATTCGGCATTTGAAGTTCAGTGTGGGTAAAAGGAACCCTGACACAGCCACCATGGAACGAACTGTGCTGACTGCCCTCCAAGGTTGGAAAATCAACCTCGGAGAGGGGGAAAAGGGGTGTTCCAGTGGGCGGGGAGGAGAAGAGACTGGAGAGGGCAGGACAGAGTTAACCTGAGCCTCTGCCAGTCTCCTTCCCTAACCCCCGAAGTGCCATCACTAGAAAGCCTGTCTAGTGAAATATGAGGGCAGGACAACGAGCTGAAGATTGCCTCTGCTGCTCCTTCCGCCCTGCACTGGACTGGATGATCGGAAACCTCCAAGTTTGGGGGCTTCCAATCATTTAGGGTGCAATCAACAGTACTGCACCCTAATTCAGTATATGGATGGTCCTTATATCTTTTTCAACACACATTGGCATTTAGATGCAACACCATTGTAAAGAATGCTGTGTTCTCTGTTTTTATTTTGGGTGTGTATAGCAGAAAACAAAACAGAAGGTTTGTCTTTCAAGTCCACAGATTAAGTCTTTGGATACCAACTCCTTGAAACAACCACATGTCAGAGGTGGTAAAGTAGGGCAATCATGAATCAAATCCAGTGCACCGGAACACAATGACACCAATGAATGACACAGGTTGATTTCCCCAAATATAAATATATGACAGAATACATAATTAGAAATTAATCATTTCAAGCTATATACAAGCAAACCCAAGATTGTGGTTTATGCACACACAATAGACACTCTGATCTTCCATCTCATACACATTTACTTCCAGGTAAACATATAATCATGCGGCAACAAATTGAATTCAGTTCAATTCAGAAGGATTTATTTCCAAGAAACCATGGTTAGGGTCCAGGTATATTAGTATTGTAACAGTTTTCTAGAAACAAGCACCTTAAAGAAAAGGCCATTTAAAATTCAAATAATAAGAGATGAGATTGCTAGACACTTTACTAAAGCTGAGTGGGAAATGAGAAAGGACATGGATTGCCACTTCAGATTTAAAAACAAGTGACACCATAATCACTAACATGGATGTATGTCTAATCTTAAACATTCAAGAACTGCTTTGCTGAATCAGACCAAGATCTAGATGATCTAGCATTCTGTTTCTAGCGACAGCGAGCCAGATGCGTATGGTAAGTTCACAAGCAAAGCATGAAGATAATGGACATTCCTAGATCAGGGATGGGCAGAAGGCAGCTCAGGATCTATTGGTAAATCTCTGGGTGATTTGCAGTAGACTGGCAAAGATTTCTGACTCTCAATTGTTTAATAACAGTAGCAACAAAATGACCCACCTGCCCTAAATTATACTACAGAATTCAGGAAAGCTTGTGACAACTAGGAGCAGACTTTTGTGTAGAAGGACTATGAGCTTCATTCAGTTCTAGAACCCAAAACTAATTCCTGGGCTCAGGATTCTTTCAGTTCTTAGTATATGTCTTTTTTACCTGGCTCTAGCTGGTAGATTTCAGGGTTCTAATAACAAAACCAACGTAGATCCCACAAGCCTGAAGTCTGACTACCCTTGTCCTCGATCTTGCATGGTCCTGAGCATCAAAGAAGTAGAGGCATACTACGTGGACATGGAGTTCCATTCAGCCATTATCGCCAGTTTGGTGTAGTGGCTAGTGTTGCACTAGGACTGGGGAGACCCAGATTCAAATCCCTACTCAGCCATGAAGCCCACGGGGGGGGGGGGGGATCTCTACACCTCACATTTATTTTGCATTTATGGTTGCTCACTCACTGAATTGTGCGGGTCCATTACATGACATCGTCGTTGTCCAGTCATTATTCCACTATTTCCTCCCACCTATCCTGTGTTTTCCTCAAATGGAAAAAATGGGGTATTTTTCCAGATATGCACAAATGGAGCACCATGTCCTCCCTGTGTATTTCTCCCCTGGCATGAATGAAGCGCTGAGTGTGGTTGTTGGGGGCGTGGTCATGATGTCGAAGGTGGTGACGAAGGTCTGATGGGAGTTTAGCCTTCCTGCTCCTGTGCCATTTTGGCTCCTTGCCATTTTCAGCCTGCCTGTTCAAAACAGAGGGGCAGAGCGGCAGTGAGGAGGGGGCAGCAGAGCGGAAGAGCAGCAGAGGGGCTGAGTGGCAGGGACTGGCCAAAAGCATGGAAGAGAGAGGCGGGGCCCAGGGGGATTGGTGGGGGGCTGTCCGCGTGTCAGTCCCATCCACCAGTACTGTGCAAGGGGAGGGAATGGGGCAGGAACCCAGGAGCAAGTATCACACAACCTGGAGCATGTGTAGTGCCCTATGGGGAAGGCCATCTACAGAGAAGGAAGCGCGTGTAATGGTGCGATCCCACTACACCAAGCGGAAAGCCCCGTTTTAAATGCAGAATTTTAGGCTGGTGTAGAAATCCCCTGGGTGGGACCTTGGTCCAGACACTATCTTCAAGCTTAAGCTTCTTCACAGGGATGTTGCGAGGATCAATTTGGGGTGGGGAGAGAATGATGCAAGGTGCACTGAGGGCAGGATATAAATTTAATAACTAAATACCATGGCTAATAGCCTTTGCTAGTCCTGTTCCTCCGTGAAACCGGCACTCCGGGGTTTGTGAAAGAGTGGACATCCTTGAAATATGTTGAAGTACTTAAAAATTAAAAAAAGATCTTGGCCTTAACGGGATTCTTTCGGGCTTTATTTTAAGCCCAGCCCAGTTTACAATTTGTTCCTCTTTCTCTTGCTCTTCATCCGGGAGCAGGAGGAAACACACCGAGATGAATGGGCAACTCTTGAGTAACAAAAGCCCCGCGCGTTTCCCCAGGAATAGTTCCCTGGAGAAAGTCAGACACAGAAAAAGACAAGAACAACCTGCCTACAGCAGGGCATCTTGAGTCAGTTCAAGCCGTACCAGCCTCCGAGACAAGGCGGCGAGTTTCGGTCTGGGGGCACCTGGCCTTGGAATGGGCCGAGGGGCGGCCGGAGCGACAGCCGCCCAGGCGTTTCTGCGATGGGCGGCGGCAGTGGTGGAGACCCGAGCTCTCTGCCCCTCTCAGGCAGCCCTATTAACCGATGGATTGTCCAACTCACCAGCTCCTCAGCGGAGACGATTCCTCCCCTTCCGCCATAGCTGTTGACGTGCCCTACCACCATGCCACAAAGCACGATCTACCTTTCCAGCATTCTGTGTCGCAATCCCACTTCCAACATGGCTGCCGTAAAGCGCAGCAGCTGCAGTGACGTTTATACGTAGACCAATAATAAGGAGACTCACACACGTTCTTTTGTTTCCGGGTTAATTTTGGACACTTTTCTCCCGCGTATGGGAGCTGACCCTCCGCATGGATTGCCGTGGAGATATCCGTGATAGCTGTGATCAGGCAGCAGCCTTCCCTAACACAAAACGTAGCAGCAAATACTATTTCTAGCTCTTAGTTCGAGAGGAAAATGTAGATTTGGGAGGCGTTTTTAGACATTTAAAAGCTGCATGTAGGGCTTCTGCATGCAACTGAGGGTGGAGTTTGGGCTAGGGAGCGGGTCTGAGTAGACAATTTAGATCAGCCTTACCTATGCTGGCGCCTTCCAGATTTGTTGGATTACAAGCCCCATTATCTCCAGCCAGCATGGGTGACTGGTATGATGGGAGTTGCAGTCCAACACATCTGAGGGGAACCAGGTTGCGGAATGCTGATTTACACTAACCTTTGCTATAACCTGAGGGACGTTTTGTAACGAGCGGGAAGTTGAGTTGAGGCAAGAAATTCAAACCAGCCTCAGCCCTACCTTTAATTTACAGTATTAACACTGGGCTACTCCAATCTGCGAGAGGATCTAAAGAGCCTCTTGTTGAAGGTGAAAGTGGAGAGTGCAAAAGCTGGTTTGAAACTCAACATTAAAAAAACTAAGATCATGGCATCTGGCCCCATCACTTCCTGGCATATAGAAGGGGAAGAAATGGAAGCAGTGACAGATTTTATTTTCTTGGGCTCCAAGATCACTGCAGACGGTGACTGTAGCCATGAAATTAAAAGACGCTTGCTCCTTGGGAAGAACGCTATGGCAAACCTAGACAGCACAGTAAGAAGCAGAGACATCACCTTGCCGACAAAGGTCCGCATAATCAAAGCTATGGTTTTCCCAGTAGTAACATATGGCTGTGAGAGCTGGACTATAAGGAAGGCTGAGTGCCGAAGAATCGATGCTTTCGAACTGTGGTGCTGGAGAAGACTCTTACGAGTCCCCTGGACTGCAAGGAGGTCCAATCAGTCCATCCTAAAGGAAATCAACCCTGACTGTTCATTGGAAGGACAGATACTGAAGCTCAAATATTTTGGCCACCTAATGCGAAGAGAAAACTCCCTGGAAAAGACCCTGATGCTGGGAAAGACTGAAGGCAAAAGGAGAAGGGGACGGCAGAGGATGAGATGGCTAGATAGCATCTAGGTCCTAGATGCAATGAATATGAACTTGAGCACGCTGTGGGAGAGAGCGCAGGACAGGAAGGCCTGGCGTGCTATGGTCCATGGGGTCACGAAGAGTCAGACACGACTTAACGACTGAACAACAACAACAACTATCAAGAAATGTTTTACCCTGTGTTCTGGCTGGAAATGCGTTAATAAAAGTTTAATATTGCATAATTCTAATATGTAGTTCTTGGATACTTAAGAACATAAGAGCCATGCTGGATCAGACTAATGGTCCATCTTGTCCAGCATTCTGTTTATGCAGTGGCCAAACAGCTGCCTTTAGTAAAGTCCAAGTAGAACATGAGTGCAATAGCACCCTCTTGGTTGTGTTTCCCAGCAACTGATGTACATAGGCATATTGCCTCTGATACTGGAGGGAGGATATAGCTATCAAGACTAATAGCCATTGCAATACACCTGTTATTTTGCAGCCATTTCAACTATAAAATGACAGTTCCACCACAGCTTTTATACCTTGTCTTTAAAATATTATCAGAAACTCTTTGAATATGGTTTTGATTATCATGGACTATAGTGCCACCCCATGATCATTAATGTTTACTACATATACAACACAATAGTGGCTTAGAACGTCAGCCAGACCTATATTTTCAAAATGGGTACTATTTATCCTTTTTAATCTTAACTGAAAAGGAAATATATCTATGACATCATTGCCTTTTCACTGCAATCGTTGCATTTATTAAAAGTAAACAAATGTTTTACACTCCCAAGAAGAAGCCAAAAACAAGCTAACACCAAATATCTCAGCATTAAACATTAAACAGGCTCCTACATTTCTTTTCTCTACAATTAACTTACAGTAGTCCCTCATTTCAAGGGATGGAACTAGTGGACTGAGTTTAAAGATGTACAAAAACCAGCTTTTTGCCTTTATCTTTGTAATAATGGGAATGGGATTGTCTTTGGAAGGGAAACGTGTTTTAAAAACATGTCTTAATAAAATATTTATTTGCCTATACATTTTTCAGCATCTTGAGGGGTTAAGCAAAGACAACGAGTCTTGTGGCACCATAGGCTGTAATCTTAAGCACACTTACAAGGGAATAAATCACACTTGAAGGCTGTAGGACCTATGCCTCAGTAAGTATGCATAAGATTGCACTGCAAAAAACTAACAGATTTAGAGTGCAATCCTATGCATGTTTAGACAGAGAAAAGGCCTACAACTCCCAGCATTCCCCACCTAGCATAGCTGGCTGGGGAATGTTGGGAGTTGTGGGCCTTTTCTCTGTCTAAACATGCACAGGATTGCACCCTTACTGAGAGGCATACACATTTGTAGACTAGAGCAGGGATGTGCAGACTTCAATCTATTCTCATTTTTTATTAGAACCCTGAAGTCCACCAACTAGACCCAGGTGCAGTTCAGGTTGGCAGACATATGCTAAGAATTAAGGAACAGGTTGCCTTTGAGTGCATGCTCAGCCCAGGAATTTGTAAACAGTACTAGAACCAAGCTCAGAAGTCCTCCTGGATTTTTCTTTCAGCAACACAATTTGGGGGGAGGGGGAAGATTTTTTAATTTTGCTATTGTTAAGGCTGTTGGGAGTCAGAAACCCTTGCCTATCTAGTGCAAAACATCCAGACATCTACCAATAGATTCTGATCTGCCTTCTGCCCACCTCTGGACTAGACCATTTCATCACTTGCATCTGATGATGTGGACTGTAGTTCATGAAGGCTTATGCTACTACAATAAGGGTGCAGTCCCATATCATCTAGGAGCACCTCACTTGGACTCAACGGCACTTACTTCTGAGTATACATGTATAAGATTGCATTGCAAAACTGTTAGTCATTACGGTGTCACCAGACTCTGTCATACTGCAGACAAGTAACACATCCAGCCTCAAAACGTACACATACAAAGACTTCATCCCTTTCTAAACGTTGTCTCCAAAGTTGCAGTGAGTCATCAAATGAACGGGACTGAAGTTAAGCGTAACATCGGATACAACCCTCTGCTTTACGGCTCCGGGCTAGCGCAACCTACAGGCAACTGCAATACCCCTAAGCGTGCATTGAGAGCGCTGGAATCTACACCCGTCCCTATTCCGTGTGGGGAGGGTTGCAAGTTTACACTTGAACCCCGAAGGCTAGCAATCCCACACATGTGCAGGCGCTGTGATCATACACCCATTCTCGTCTTCTGGAGGCCGGTTTATCGCCAGCTCCTCTTGAAGTCAATGGAGGAGGCCAACCCAGGCAACGCCTCTCTGGGCGGGCTTCCCTAGCTCGCAGCGGCCGGCAGTGGTGTCCTTGGAGTCCTCGCTGTTGCTCCTCCTCCGGCGCAGGCGGCGTGGCCTGTATTGGATCCGCAGCATGGGGGACACGTTGGATGAACCCTGGTGGGAACCACGTGAAGGGAGCCACAGCAGTCCAGGTACCGGGGTCGGGGGAAGACGAGAGGGCTTTTGCTGCGGATGACCAAATTTTTCTTGTTTTTAAGCAGCCTTTTGTTTTTAACAACCCCCCCCCCTTTCATTTTTCGTTTTGCCGATTCATTCCCTTTCTGTGGCTTCTTTCTCTCGTTCTTTTTGAATGCGTTTCTCCTCTCTTTGCCCCCGCCGCCGCGTTCTCATACTTTATTTCGGCCAAGCAAAGCAGTGCATATGCTAGCCTCAAAACCTACTTCAGATTTATGACCGTCTCCTGGCAACCGTTCGTTAGAATTCTCTTCCTCCTGAGATGCGGGAAGTTTTGAAATGACACCGAACCGGTTACAGCCCTCTGCGTGTCTACTCGGAAGTAAGGGCCATTGAGTTAAATGGGACTTCCTGCAAGGTAAATCTGTATAGGACTGCAGCCTAATCCTATATATATATATATATATATATTAAAGGATGGTGTGTGACAGTCTCCTGCTTGCATTCTTGTGGTATTCTTCCGTTCTTTCTATATTTGGAAAGAGTTTAATGATACACTTTTGAAACAGAAATGTGATTTCTCACTGCCTGTGAACAAGTGACACTTATAAAACTCTGAAATAAACAAATATTCAGCAATGAATGGAACTGGAAGTAAACTCTGCCGTAAAGCTCTTGGCGCTAGGTAACGGGGCCCCTGGACAAGATGCTGAATAAGGGTTGCTGATTATGAGGTGAAAGGGAAAGTGCATTGAAGGAGTCTTCGGCTGCTGCCCTTTCCCTCAGAGAAATGTTGGTTTATATTCTGGGCATTGGCAGGCAGGAACTGTGTTCTGAACCCCAAATGCATCTGTTAGAGAAGCAGTATGCAGCCCCCATAAAACAATTTGTTTATTTGTTATCCCACCTGTAAAGGAGCTCGGGGTGCTGTACATCATTCTCTCTCTCTCCCCCTCTCCCCCCCAATTTATTTTCACAACCCTATGTTGTAAGTTAGGATGTTTGAACCCACATCTCTCTGGTTCTTAGTCAAATGCTCTAAGCACTTAGAATTTGAATAGTCCAACTGAAAGTGGGCTTATCCAGAGTCTGAAGGATAGAAATGTTCCTGAGAGGAGAGGGCAAAAGAAGCACTATTGTTAGATATTACATGGTATAGAATTGTAAATGATAGTTTTAGTTTTATTTATTTATTAAATTTATTAATCGTCCATCTGGCTGGTCACCCAGCCACGCTGGGCGATGTACAAAGTATATAATAGAACAGTTTTAAACAATAAAATTCTACAATAAAAACACCATATTTCTAAAAATACCCTAACCCACCCCAAATGCCCGCCTGAACAACCACATTTTTAATGCGTGGCGGAAGTTCATTAAAGAGGGGGCATGGCAGAGTTCCCTAGGGAGGGAGTTCCACAGAGTGGGGGCCATCACAGAAAAGGCCCCCTCCCTCGTCCCCACCAGTCTAGCTGTCCTGGCTGATGGGACAGAGAGAAGGCCATCCGAGGCTGATCTTGTTAAGCGGCCTGTCTGGTGTTGCTGGAGGCGCTCCTTGAGATAGGCTGGGCCGGAACCATATAGGGTTTTAAAGGTCAAAACCAACACGTTGAATTTGGCCTGGAAAACAACTGGTAACCAGTGCAACTCCTTCAGCACTGGAGTGATGCGATCTCACCGGCAGCTGCCTTTAATCAGGCGAGCCGCCGTGTTCTGTACCAGCTGCAGCTTCCGAACCGTCCTCAAGGGTAACCCCACGAAGAGCGCATTACAGTAGTCTAAATGAGAGGAGACTAGGACATGTACTACTGATGGGAGCAGATGGTCGGGAAGGTAGGGGTGCAGCTGCCGTATCAGATGGAGTTGGTATAGCGCTGTCTGGCTCACAGCTGACACCTGAGCCTCCATGGACAGCTGGGAGTCCAAAATGACCCCCAGGCTGTGGACCTGGTCTTTCAAGCATAGCCATACCACATTCAACAGCAGGTCAGCATCCCCCAACCTCCTCTTGTCTCCCACCAAAAGTAGCTTGGTCTTGTCAGGGTTCAGCTTCAGCTTATTCCTCCCCATCCCGCCACTCACTGTCTCCAGACATTTGGACAGGGATTCTATGGCCAACCTTGGTGAAGATGTGAACGAGAGGTAGAGCTGTGTGTCATCCGCATATTGATGACACCGCACCCCAAACCTCCTGATGATAGCCCTCAGCGGCTTCACATAGATGTTAAACAGCATCGGGGAGAGGATGGAACCCTGTGGCAACCCACAAGTAAATGACCATGGGTCCGAAACCTCCTCTCCCAGTGCTACCCTCTGGTACCTGCCGGAGAGGAAGGACCGGAACCACTGCAATACGGTGTCTCCAGTGCCCAACCCCTCCAGATGGCCCAGGAGGATACAGTGGTCAATGGTATCAAAAGCCGCTGAGAGGTCGAGGAGAACAAGGAAGGAGCATTCGCCCCTATCCAGAGCCCTCCTCATTTCATCCACCAAGGTGAAACCAAGGCCGTTTCTGTCCCATGCCCAGGCCTGAATCCCGACTGAAATGGATCCAGATAATTGGCTTCTTCCAAGTGTGCCTTCAACTGCATCGCCACCACCCACTCAATCACCTTGCCCCAAAATGGCAGATTCAAGACTGGGTGAAAGTTGTTCAGAACTTGGGGATCCAAGGAGGGCTTCTTTAAGAGTGTCTTATCACTGCCTCCTTGAGGGCTGATGGCATCACTCCCTCCTCAGGGGAGGCGTTCCCCACCGCCCTGATCCCCTCACCCATTCTCTCTCTGCAGCCCATAATGAGCCAAGATGGGCAAGGATCAAGTAAGCAGGTGGCTGGCCTTACAGATGAAAGCACCTTGTCCACTTCATCAGAAGGAAGAAGCTGGAACCGATCCGACAAAACTGGTTTGCCACAGACCGCCTCTTGCTCACTAACTGTATCCACAGTGCACGGAATAACACTCCTAATCTGATCAATTTTATCTGCAAAGTGCCTTGCCAAGGCCTCACAGGAGGCCTTAGAATGCTCCAGCGGTTCCAGAGCCACTGGACCGACCAGGCTCCGGACCACTCGGAACAGCCTCCTGGGACAGCACTCTGCAGACACGATAGAGGCAGCATAATATTCCTTTTTTACTGCCTTCACCACCACGTGATAGGCTGAAGATACTATTAGACTCAATATTAGACTCAAATAACTAATATTTTGTTTTAAATTGCTGTGAATACCAGGTAACAAAGCCCTGAAAGAAAAATCGATCATAATTCTTTGAGCCATGACTATAAGCCTCTTGAAAACGCATTGACAGGTGGGCTGCTGCGTGAGCCTGTAAATATTTCATTTATGCCCCATCATGTTAAATGTGCATACCACACATATCAGCCCTAACTGCCAAGCATCAGCCTAGTAACGTTTTACGTGAATGGCTTGAAGTATGTGTTAAGTGCATGTAAATGTGATGGGCATACATGTAACATTTACATAGTGAGTGCTTTACCTGTTGTTGTTGTTGTTCAGTCGTTAAGTCGTGTCCGACTCTTCGTGACCCCATGAACCATAGCACGCCAGGCCTTCCTGTCCTCCGCTCTCTCCCAGAGTGTGCTCAAGTTCATATGGTCACCTGAATTAAATTCACCCATGCTTGTCCATTTTAGTTCGCTGATTCCCAAGATGTCGATGTTCAATCTTGCCATCTCATGTTTGACCACCTCCAGCTTACCTTGATTCATTGATCTTACATTCCAGGTTCCTAAACAACATTGTTCTTTACAGCATTGGATTTTCTTTTCACCACCAGACACATCCACAGCTGAGTGTCCTTTCGGCTTTGGCCCAGCTGCTTCACTGTTTCTGGTGCTACTTGGAAATACCCTCTGCTCTTCCCCAGTAGTATATTGGACACCTTCCGACCTGAGGGGCTCATCTTCCAGCGTCATATCTTTTAGTCTTGTGATACGTTCCATGGAGTGGGTTGCCATTTCCTTCTCCAGTGGACTACATTTTGTCAGAACTCTCTGCCATGACCTGTCCGTCTTGGGTGGCCCTGCATGGCATAGCTTATGGCTTCACTGAGTTACGCAAGCCCCTTCGCCGCAACAAGCCAGTGATCCATGAAGGGGGCTTTACCTGTGGCCTGAATCATATCTATTTTGTCCCTTACTTACATGCACATGGCTCGATAATTCCCACTTGGTTCCTTCTGCCAGTGGGAGTGGTTAAATAAGTCAGGGACTCTCTGTTCCTAGCTTGGTTAGCATTACCTCTGATCTGAGAATTCTGGCTTGTTCCCTCAGCAAGCCAGAATTGAAACCCAAGAACAAGCCCTGGGTTACTACTCTTGCTTGTTGGAAGAGAGATAGGCCAGAGTCCCCAGCTTGGATGTAACGCTAACCAAACCAGGGACATCAACATCCCAGACGCAAGAATCTATGGGAAAGTTAGTTCCCGTGGATCTTGACAGGATTTATAGCAACCATATCTCCTATGGATGATTGCACCTGCAGACCTCTAGCAGTGCTGAAGGCTTAAGAGAAGACTCGCCTTCCTGTTGCAGCCTCCGGGATGGAGAGCGGAAGGGCAACAGCGGCCTTGGGCAGTGATTTGGAATAGAAAATTTTCCAGTGCTTTATTTTTTTATGGAAAGTTTTCAGTTTTATAAGTCCATTAGTAAAAATGAATGTATGCTGGTTGCAGATACAATTTAAGGCAAGCTTAGCACACTCAAAGTTGTAATCAATTGTTTGTGAGGTGATTATCCCTAGCATACATATATGACAGTGAAATCATCCTGAAACATATATGTATCCCTCTCTATATAAATACATGTGCCTGTGTGCAACCTGGCCCTTCCAGAAACAAGCGTTTCTGCTTGTTGTGGTGCTTTACCCTGGAAGCACTGCATTATGGCCGCCAGTGGTAGGGGCTGTGCGCGCACTCGGGTCAGCAGGCTTGGGCCGCCCGTGCAAGAGCTGTGTTGGATACTACCCTTGGAGTCAGTGTGCTCCTTCCCTCCAGCACTGATAGTTTTGTTTCAAAGGGGCAAATGGCAGTATGGCAATTCCCCCTCCATGTCTCATGTGGATTGAATATTATGCTGTCGTTTAGCACAATGTTCTTCATGGCAAGGCCTGAGGGCCATTGGCAGCTCCCATCTGCTTTAAGTGCATCTCTCTGCTCCTGTTTCTCATGAATTCAGTATCTTTGCAGTAGCTGCTCGCTGTCAGTAGGGGCTCTCTAGTATTGCCTTGTCGTTTCCTTTAGGGGTGGGCTGGCTGCTGGGATCTGGGCTACTGGAGGAAGCGTCAGGGCGCATCAGCTGTAAGGTGAGGATGTGGGTGAGAGGAGAAGAGGAGAAAGCAGGAGCAATCAGCCAATTAACTGTGGTTGGGGAGAAGCTCAAGCAGTAAAGAGCAGTGTGATTAGTTTGCAGCAGTTGTGTACTGTGCACACACAGGAGGGGAAACTGAATGCACAGGTGAAAGAGAGCAATGTGGACCTGCACTGGGAGATTTTGTAGCACAGCGTAGAGCAGGACACTCTCTCAGTGATAAGAAAAAGATTCATCCCAATGCAAGGACAAAGTGAGCCTCCTGGCATTTGCCTGCGTGGTGTCTTGGTAACTGACTGATGCAGCTACTTGGACAACGTGAAGGAGGATGGGGAGGAGAGATCTGAAAAGGCTTCCGGCCAAGTCTGATGTTCAGCGTTGCTACTTGCGGAGGAGAAACTCTCAACGGCCCAGGAAAGACCCCCCACACAGCGCCAGTGGAAGTGCTTGGAGCCAAAGTGACTCCTTCTTGAGAAATAGTGAAGATGACTGGTTTAGGACTTCTAGGACTATTTCACAAAGACTACAGTGCAACCGGGGTATGCACCCACTGTTCTGCTGGATTTGCTCATGACCCAGGTTGTATACTGGGACGTGTGGACTCAGCCCTCCTGTGTTTAAGCAAGATTTAATGTCAGTGCACAACTGGGAGTCGGACATTTTCAAGCTTTATCCTACTAGCAAGTTTCAAGAGGACAAATTACTCAGCAGGGCTCTGAGTGAAATAAAGAAATGCAATCATAGTATCGATTGATTGGAGGAGATGTTATGTGTTTTGTCACGTGAACCTTTTGTTCATGTACACATGTCTTGGAGGCGATCTGCTTGAATATCCTGTAGAAGCAGCTGCTGCCTCTTTCAGGAGACCCACCTTTTCCTTGGAGAACCCTCCTTATGGTAGTCATTTACTGCTTGAAAGGACTTCATTTGACACCAGGAACTAAAATAATTTAGTAGCTTTTTGCATCCCCCCATTTTATTTCACCTCATATGCTTCTAGCTGAATTCCGTAAAACTAACATTTCACCCCCACCCTTTGGATAGCACCTTAGGGATGTTGTTCAATGATTTATATTATTTCATGTATAAGTACTAAAAGAATTTACTTCATAATGAGATACAGTAAAATGTTTGTTGCTTTGCTTTACAAACCCAAACATACATACTGGTTTTAAAAGAAACAATTTCCAGTTTAAAAAAATAGTTAGTCATTCAACATCTTTGACACACGCAGTACATGGCAATAATTAAAATACACAGCATCTCAGCTTTTAAAAACACATAGTGCCCTTTTAACGAAGTATTCTGGGGACAGTAATCCACTTCTTTCATATACTACATGGTACGTGGCATTTCACCCTCTTGGTGCCATCGCTGCATATAACCCTCTCTTTTTTCTGATGGGGGTGTTGACTAGCAGGCCCTCAACCATTCTTCTGTGTTTCTGCTGCAGCACTGTGGGGCTGCCATTTTAGTGTGTCTCTCTTCCTTCCTGCCAGTAGATATCGTTCATAGAAGCCCCAAAGTGGTCTGTTCTTCTGGTGCATTTTCATAGCTGTCAGTCTCCACATTCTTTTGTCTTCTGGCCTTAAGGAGCTACTGTCCCTTTAAGACTAGAAGAGAGACTGTGAATCTAGCTGCCATAGTGCTGCACGGGGGTTGGGGTAAATAAAATATAGCACTCTGATGTCTGGCAGTTCCAGTTTTAAAGGTCTGGGAAAGACTTTGAGGATAATGGTGTGGCAGCATGAAGAAGTAGGGTGGAGGGAGCAGGCAGGTTCAGCAGGCTTCTTGGCAACAATTGCTACTGTCTCAGGTTGTGTTATTTCTCTTCTTCCAGCCAGCCATTTGCAGTATTTTACTCTACCCCGGTCAGATCTAAAGGTTTAGCCTACTGTTTGTCTGATACAACTTTTCTGTTTCATAGATGTGTACGTCTTTTTTAAAAAAACAACACATTGCCACCTCTCAGGTAGAGTCCCTTGACTACAGCAATTGTTAAGTGCATGGACACAATTTCACTGTTGTATGGGGAAAGTATTGTAGAGCTAACATTTGAGGTAACTGGAAACCTCACTTCCCAGTTTATAATAGTGGACAAGTGCTGTTAATGTGTACCTTTGCGCAAATCAGGAATATGAAGCAGGATTACACTGATCAGTGGATGACTGAAACTGTTCATAAGGATGTCCTGATGCCTTATAATTCCAGTGTCAACATTAATGTTTTCTACCCATGTCTGATCTTATATTACCTTCTTCTTGCACAGGTCTCAAAAGTTAGACATTATTCTATCACACATCAGGCAGACTAGCTCTTCCCACCATTTTGAATAACAGCATTGGGAATGGTTCTTGTGGTGTGTGATTTTCCATCTTTACTGTCTTGGAGTGGTGCCTTGAGTTGTCCAGCAGGTGCCCTCACTGGTACCACTGTTGTGCTCATGGTTTTTGATTTAGGGATCCGGGTAGGAATTGCTTGACGGAAAACATCAGCAATCTGGGATAAATAAAATAAAGGGGAGGGGGAAAGCTATAAGGATAGCAATTTGCACAGCTCTTTAGTAAACTTAATATGCAAGTTTGCATGAAACAGAATTTAAAAAAAAATCAAGATGCTAATTAGAGAATAACTAAGGGCCGCGGTGGCTTAGTGGTTAAGACGCTGAACTGCAGACCGGAAGGTCGGCAGGTCAGCAGTTCGAGACCCTGGTGCTGCGTGACGGAGTGAGCTCCCGTCTTCAGTCCCAGCTTCTGCCAACCTAGCAGTTCAAAAGCAAGAAATTGCAAGTAGATAAATGGGTACCGCCTCGGCGGGAAAGGTAACAGCGTTCCATGCACCTCGGTGTTCAGTCATGCCGGCCACATGACCATGGAAGCGTCTTCGGACAGCGCTGGCTCTTCGGCTTAGAAACGGGGATGAGCACCGCACCCTAGAGTCGGACACAACTGGTTGGGGACACCTTTACCTTTACCTTTTAATTAGAGAATAACAGCTTGGAAGGATTTCATTCACTTTTTGTCTCTAGATGGCAGCAAAGGTCAATGCTTTGTAGAAATTTTTCACATTCTGAAACCTAGTTTTTAAAGCTGTTTCTAAAGATTCCCCATGACTGAATTATGTACATAGAAGTGTTAGATCCTACTACAAAGCTAATTGTGAACAAAACAGAAAATCAAGGCATTTTTAAAAAAACCCAAAGTGTTTTAAAGACTATTGTTAGGGAAAGTAAAATAAAACATTGTTTGCTTCCATATGCACAAGTATCAGAGTTTCTGGGGAGCGATAATAGAATACTGATTTATGTGCAATCTCTTTTCTAGATATTATCTGAATTCCAGTAGAATAGGATTAACCAGGAACAACATTTCTGTTATCAGTCTACTATTTGACTTGGTGAACTGGCCTCTAGGTTCTTTTCACCTTTTGTAAAATTAGAAGAATTAGAGCACTGATTAGCGTAAAATGAGATTATATAAAAAAATCTGGACTGCAGAGAATGTCTATTGGGGAACAGCAATATGATGTAGCATTATTTGTTTTATTTATAAGAAAAAGGCACATGTACATCCTGACACAGTAGTCAGCTGTTCTAGACCTTTCTGGAGCCATGCAGGTAGCTGGATCAGCATTATATTAAAGGTGTCCTAGACCTTTCAGGCTAGAAGAAAGAACCATCTTTTTGCCACATGTGTGCTACCTGGAGGCAACTGCAGTTCATGATAGACATGCAGAAAAAAACAAGCCTGCAGTAAATATAAAATTAAACTCATTCAACCTTAGCCACTAAAAGCCATTCCAAATGATGGTATAATGAAAGGAGAGCTCTTGACTTATGGAGGTTGTGATGCAACATAGGAGAAGAATTGTTATGGGTCAAAATTATGCCCTAAAAATAATAGGGGTCCATGGTGTAATGTCCTCCTAGGTCATCTTACTTACATCAAGGGGTGTGGGGGCTACGTCTGTTCAACATCCAAATGGTTATCAAGGGCAGAACCCCCTTCTCCCTCAGTACTCTACTACAAGATTAAGAAGCCACCAAAAATATGGTCAGTAAAACTGAATCTGCAAGGAAGGCTTGCAGCCTGCTAACCAACTGGGGAGCAAACTGGCAACCTGAAAATAGAGACAATTATGGCACCTGTGGGCTGCAAATACCAGTGCCAGTGGAAGCCGATCATTGCCTACTGGGTACTTTTCTCCATAGGTTGTTTGACCATCCATTTCATGATTTGCTTGCAAAACCCACTTTAATTTATCTTAGGTCATATATTATGTGGGCTGCAGGCCCATTGTTCCCATTTGGACTACTGCAACATGTTGTACGTGGGGCTGCCTTTGAAGATGGTCTGGAAACTACAGCTGGTGCAAAATAAGGGAGCAAGAGTTTTCATAGAATCATAGAATCATAGAATCATAGAATAGTAGGGTTGGAAGGGGCCTACAAGGCCATCGAGTCCAACCCCCTGCTCAATGCAGGAATCCAAGTCAGAGCATCCCTGACAAATGGCTGTCCAGCCTCGTCTTGAAGGCCTCCAGTGTGGGAGAGCCCACCACCTCCCCAGGTAATTGGTTCCATTGCCGTATTGCTCTGACACTCAGGAAGTTTTTCCTGATGTTCAGTCGGAATCTGGCTTCCTGTAACTTGAGCCCATTATTCCGTGTCCTGCACTCTGGGATGATCAAGAAGAGATCCTGGCCTTCTTCTCTGTGACAACCTTTCAAGTACTTGAAGAGTACTATCATATCTCCCCTCAGTCTTCTCTTCTCAAGGCTAAACATGCCCAGTTCTTTCAGTCTCTCTTCATAGGGCTTTGTTTCCAGTCCCCTGATCATCTTTGTTGCCCTCCTTTGAACCCTCTCCAGCTTGTCTGCATCCTTCTTAAAGTGTGGTGCCCAGAACTGGACACAGTACTCCAGATGAGGCCTAACCAGTGCTGAGTAGAGGGGAACTAGTACTTCCCGGGATTTGGAAGCGATGCTTCTATGAATGCAGCCCAAAATAGCATTTGCCTTTTTTGCAGCCACATCACATTGTTGGCTCATATTCAGCTTGTGATCGACGACAATTCCAAGATCCTTCTCGCTCGTAGTGTGGTTGAGCCACGTATCCCCCATCTTGTAACTGTGCATTTGGTTTCTTTTTCCTAGGTGCAGAACTTGGCATTTGTCCCTATTAAATGCCATTCTGTTGTTTTCTGCCCAGCACTCCAGTCTATCCAGATCACTTTGAATTTTGTTTCTGTCTTCCAAAGTATTAGCTATCCCTCCCAATTTTGTGTCATCTGCAAATCTGATCAGCATTCCCTGCACCTCCTCCTCCAAGTCATTAATAAAAATGTTGAAGAGCACTGGGCCCAGGACTGAGCCCTGCGGTACCCCACTCGTTACCTCTCCCCAGCTTGAGAAGGTCCCATTGATAAGCACTCTTTGAGTCCGATTCTGTAGCCAACTGTGGATCCACCGGATCGTTGTTTCATCTAGCCCACTTCGAGCTAGTTTGCTCATCAGGATATCATGGGGCACTTTGTTTTAATTGGTACTAGGTGGTTTGAACAAATTTCGCCAGTCCTGTGTCGCTTGCAGTAGCTTCCAAATAATTTCCCAGCCTCATTCAAAGCGCTGATTTTGACCTACACAGCTCTTTACAGCATGGGACCTTGGTATCTGAAAAAAATGCCTCCTCCCATATGTACCTATCTGTACCCTATGGAGGCCCTTCTCCAAGTGTTCCCTCATTCTTAAGCTTGGAGGGTGACTACTAGAGAGACAGCCTTCTTGTCCCCCCCCCCCGCTTCCCGTTATGGAACGCTATCCCCATTGAAATTTGCCTAGTACTAATATTGTTTTTCTTCTGTCCCCAGATTAAGTCCTTCTTCTAAGCCTTTTACATCTTTGCTACTTTAATCCTTGCTATATGTTGGTAGATTTTAACAACGGTTTGTTTCTTGGATGGTTTTATTTCATCATTTTTTACTGTGTATTATGACATTGATTTTATATTGTATTTTTTATCATGCTGGTTTTGTATTTCTATTGTGATAGTTTTATATTGCATTGTTTTTAGAGATTTGTGTTATTTTTTAAAAAGTATATGATGCCTAGATAATTTGTTTTATAGATGTCTGATAGATATAGATAATAAATAATTTAGAGAAGATTTGTGTGCCTGATTAAATATATCCCTTCATTAAAAAAAACAAGAACTGGTAGATAGAGTTTGTAATGTTGAAAGCTGAGTGTTTATCAGAAGTTTTTCAATATATGAAGTCTTGAACTGTTAAGGTTTGGCCAGCAGAGGGTGAAATTGTTTAATTTCTGTTACACTTAAATTCTAGGGATGTACGAAAGTCACTTACCTTTTCGAAGGGTGACATTCGCGGTGGGGGGGAGGCGCTCTGTCCCTCCCCCCCGAAATTCTGGCCAGGGGGGGAGGCGCTCCGTCCCTCCCCCCCCCCAAATCCTGGCCGGCCGGCTCTGCAAATGGCGGTGGCTGTAGCCGCCGCTGTTTGCGTCCCTGCAGTCAGCCGTGATAGGCTACGTAAATGTTTATGTAGCCTATCACGGCTGATTTAAAAGAGAAAAAAAAACGCGCGTACGCAAATGGCGGCGCCCATGGGCGCCGCCATTTGCGTTCCTTATTTTGGCACGTCTTAGTCTACGTAAACATTTACGTAGACTAAGACGGCGAAAATAAGGGGAACGCAAATAGCGTAGACACTACGCTATTTGCGTTCCCCTTATTTTTGCCATCAACTAAGATGTGCCAAAATAAGGCACGCAAATGGCGGTGCCTACGGGCGCTGCCATTTGTGTACACACATTTTTTTCTTTTAAATCAGCCGTGATAGGCTACATAAAGATTTATGTAGCCTATCACGGTGTTTTTTAAAAATCTAGCCGTGATAGGCTACGTAAATCTTTACGTAGCCTATCACTTTTTTTTTTTTACTGGAAATGGTGGCGGCGGCGGCAGCCAGTCGGAAGACCGGCAGCCACAGCTGCCGCCGCCGCACCACCGCCGGAGCCGCCTCCTCCAGGAAGATTCACCCAAGGTAAGTCCCGTCCCAGGGGGGGCGGGGGGGCAGACCGTTCCGCCACCGATTTCGGGGGGCTGAATGCGCTGGCATTCGGCCTCCCCAAGATCCGTGGCGAAATTCTCTGACATCCCTATTAAATTCTGCTTTGTGGTGTAGCGCTGATGACATTAAGTTCACTTCATACCAATGGGCAGATGCTGGTTTGCTTCAAAAACTATTCTTCACCTAGAGAAAAAAAACAGATATGCCGAGAAGGCTGTATACTGTGTTGGAAAAAGTGGAATAAATGGACTGGACTGTTTCTGTTTTTTAAATGTTAGATAGAAACATTGGCTGAGTCCAGTTTTACTTTGAAACGAATTAGGAATAGTTCTTAGGATGTGTTGTCTTCCCTATGTGCTTTCCAAATGCTTCTAATCCCCCTTGGACAGTACATATAGCCACATGCACATTTCGGTTTAGCCAGTGAAGTCTTTTGCACTGTTCTTCTGTGTCACCTTACATTCTTAATGTATACATTAGAAATTAGTAACGCATTTCACAGGGTGTATGTAGATTGGTATTTAAGGTTTCACTATTTCAGCCTTCTTTTTATGTGG
Source organism: Heloderma suspectum (assembly GCF_057233095.1). NCBI lineage: Eukaryota > Metazoa > Chordata > Lepidosauria > Squamata > Helodermatidae > Heloderma > Heloderma suspectum. The sequence goes on along the minus strand of NC_139460.1, from coordinate 50,726,313 downwards.
GTGGGGAGGCACCATAGCTCTTTAGTAGAGCACAGGATTTGCATGCACATGTCTTTGGTTTAATCCCTGGCATTTTTATTTTAAAAATAAAGGTAGCAGGTGATCAGAAAGATAATTTCCGGAAACTTTGAAAGCTGTTGACAATAGTGGGCTAGATGGACATATGGGTATAAATCAGCTTTCTATGTTCTTTATTATGAAACTGTATTTTAAAAATACAGTATTCAGCAGTGTGTTGCAGAAAAGTGGGCTCTTTGGCAGCGGTATTCAGGCATTTTCATGTGTGCAGTCTTACTAGATACACCTTGTAGCAGTCTTCAGGGGACACTCAAGTGTCCTTTCTGCAATGACTGATCCACCACTATTCTCTCTTTCACTCCTAAAATGCTGTAAATGCTATGTAGTGTAGGTAGCTGGACTGCAGAAGCACAGGCCTTGAGGCAGCTTAAGGTATTCAGGGACACTGTTGCAATTCTATGCGGACATAGTGGGATTTCTGAGTAAATTTGCACAGGATTGCTCTGCACAGCCCTTTGAAAGCAATGCCGGTCACAACTAACTAGTTCTGTTGGCTTCAGAGGGACTCTCAGTGTAATCCTATTCATGTCTACCCAGAAGCATGCCCCACTGACATACTCCTAGATACGTGTTTATAGGATTGCAGCTGTAGTCATGACTAACTGTTACTGGATTGGTGTCAGTCTAGGGTTCTGTATTTTAATCCTGGCCATGCTATCTACTGCATCAGTCCTTGTCTTCTTTTTGAGAAGACAAATTCTCATTTTCTTCTCTTTAAAATGTGACTGATAGTGTCTTTTCTCTCCACCCCCCTTTTTTTTCAAACAAAAACTACATTTTTTTACAAGTATTAAATTGTGCAAATAATTAAGGAATGATAAATCATTCATATTCCATTTTACAAATAAAAAAGAAATGTATCCACGTATCAGATGTAAAATACAGTCTATACAGCCTCACAATATCCCTAATAGGGAATGTGGGTTTTAATACTTTCTTACACTTTATTGGACCAGAACATAATAAAAAAAGTTCCATTTTTCGGCAAAAGGATCATATAACTGTCTGCCCTCCCTCCCTCTGATCAAATTTGTAATTTTTACTATAGACACTAAATCCCATATTTTGATCAAGCATTCATCCAAAGTTGGGGTTCACACTTTTTTTTCCAGTTACAGGATATTGTTAACCAAGTTTCTGATAATAAATACTTAACCATTTCCACATCGTCTCCCCGCCCCTTTTCTATTAAATGAAGCATTTTGAAATAGGACAGGGATTGTTTCTGGGATCATGGAGGTGACCTGAGGGGTCCTTGACCATTACACTTATGCCTGGGTTTGTGATTCCCACTGCTGGAATCCAGCTTACACCAGTGGACAAAGGGAGCTGAAATACTACATTGGAAAGCCCTGACTAGGTCCTGGATGGGAATTACCAATAGGAAAAATGCCTGAAAGATAGCTAACAAAGCAGGGGAGGAATGTTTAATTAATAAATAGGGGACAGGAAGGAAACATGAAGGGGAGGTCATTATTATAGGTCAGAAATATTATGTTATGTAACAAAGAAAACATATCATCATGCTTAGTGTGCATGATCAAGGTATGCTACAATCCCTTATATGGACATTTCAGTTTCAAAGTTGCGTGTGATACAATCCTCAAATATGAGGTTGTTTACCACAAGGATGCTTAACTCAAGATACAGATGGTCCATTAAGTCACTTCATACTAGAAACAAAAACCTAAATTTCATGCTTGGTTAAAAAAAAGGTGGCGATTATTTTTAAGTACTTGGCACACAATCCAGCCAAATGTAAGCACTTCTAGATCCAGTTGATTTCAATGGGAAGGATATGTGTACTGTTTCCACTTAATGGAATGCACAAGTGTTTGATTTTTACTTTTCTTTGGATGGATTATTTTTAATCAAAACATTATAGCCTCTGGATTCTTCTGCCCCTCTGCCCTATGGAATTGGTAGACAGAAGCAAAAGACCTGCTTCTTATGCAAATAGCCTTTTGGTGGCAGCTACTGGGTTCAGCTGCCTGCTTCCATGGAATTGGCTAGCATGCACTGAGCAGATAGTTTGAGCATAGGAAATGGAGTGCTAAAGGAGGGACAGTCACTCTTTCCCCACTTCTTGCCCTTATTGTTTCCCTGCCACCGTGTTTTCCATATCCTACTACTATACCCCTGACTCTTAAATACTAGGAACAAGCTGCAGATGTCTGTTTAAATTTTGCCCTGCTTGTAAGGGTATCAGGGGTATCTGGCAGGCCACTGCTGGAGAAAGAGCACTACATTAGATGGATCTTTCATCTGATCCAGAAAAATAGTACTTGTATGGGTGACACATAATATGAGCTAAATATTCTTAGATTTTGCTGTTTTCAATTATAGAATACATTTAGACTAACCTCAGGAAAATAATGGGTAAATGCTTGATTTTTACTTGTTCGTGTTGCTCTTTATGATGCAACTGATGATTCAAGGATTTCTAAATTTTGTATTATAAGATGTTTAATTTAGTGTGGGTTAAGGATAGAATTGCTTAATTTCACAGGATGTGGTTACCATTTGAACCATTTAGAAAGAAACCTTATATTTAAGTTAAAAGTAGAGGAACCTTAGGGGCAATTGGCATAATCTGTTGCCAGCCTATTATAGTAATATTATGATAGCTTTTTACATGGTATTTGGCATATAATTGGCGTTCTAAATAGAAGTAAAGGCTTTTTATTCATTTGAACTGTGATCTCATATCCTCATGAGCAAGTCCTTTTCAAATCACTATAAATTACTCAGAAGTCAGTGTATGTAGGTTTGTAGCTATAATAAAGGAGAGCTGAAGGTTAGCATTATTAAATTAAATGTTCATGTTTCACTAAAGAAGCCAAATAGTTAGAAGTAAATGTCCAACCTTTCAAAATTTGCAAAATGATACTGTCTTGTCTCTTCTGTAGCTTTCCTTCACAAGAAACCAAACTATACTGTCTTCAGTCAAATTATTGATGATTAGTCCTCATGTGATCCTTGTGTATCAGTGTAAGTTAATAAAATATATTAATATGTCATTCTAGGTCAACCTTTCTAGGCTACTTAATTCATAAAAAGCTGTTTTAATTGTCTCAACTATTAGTTAATTATTTATGGTTGTTGCCTAACTCTGTTGATGTTTGAATATGTGTTGTGAAGAACCAACAATTGTCCTACTCTGTTGTTCCATGTAAACAAACTGTAGTTGACTCCTCAACACCGCCCCCTTGCACAGGAAGGAGACACCCTCATCCTTATCATCTTGAGGAATATTCTCTGAGTTGCAATGCCAAAGTCCAGGAGTCTGTCTCACATCCCTAATATTTTGCACCTTTCCCCTTCAATCTGGGAATCCGGGCTGTACTCTACAGGGCAAGGATTACAGAACTGTAGTTCTTATGCTACTGTATATTATCATCAAACCAGTATGCTAGTACAATTATACTAAGCTATCATTTCTTATTATTAAATACGTTGCTTCAGTCTTTCTTTTATTTACTTGTAGACTGATGTCTTCCTCAGCTAGTAGCCGTACAGGTATTTTTACTTTCTGTTCTAAAACATTTTCTTCCCTCAATCCACCTTGAAATGTGTGAAGAGAGTGTTCTAGAGAGTTGATGTTTGAAGGCATATTTTATATTTTAGAGAATCAACTCAGGCAGTGCAAAGGTCCTAGGTGTAGATAGCCTTTGTAGTCTACTCATTTGATTCATAAATAAAAGCGTGACAGTATAACCGCTGTAGGTTTTGTAAAACGATCTACTTTCCATTCCCTACGTTGTGTGCACATATGTGAAGATTGCAGGTTTACACAATGGCATGGTTCAGATCTAACAATCTCAGGCCAATAAATCATGGCTGTGTGCGTCCGCATTGCCCCTCCCCTGTGGACCTGGCTTAACTGCTGAGTTGATGGCTTGTTTAAACCACAGTTTCCAGCTACATCTGAACCAGGAAACTCTGGTTGAATCCCTACTTACTAACCAGGATATGAACCAAATATCTGATCCTGGTTAGTAAGCAAGAATTAAACCACAGTTTCCCCATTTGGGTATAATGGGAAATTGTAGTTTTAACAAGCTATGATCTCAGCACCAAAGCTGGCCACATGAGGAAAGGAGGGAGTAGGTGGGTACTCAGCTTGTTCAGGGCAATTAAACCATGCTTTATTGTCCTGAGATGGTTAATTCTGAACCAGGCTAATCTGTTTATGGGCATGTTCGCATGTCACTTTAAGCCATGGTGGCTTATAAGCTACTCACAGTATCCCCCACACGATAGTACAAATAAACTACTGTACCTTATTTTCCCTGCCGTTGCCCCTCCTACCTCTACAGTCCTCCCACTTTGCCAGGATGGTATCCCAGCTTTCTTTGCGCTGGATGCCACTCCCCACCTTCATGCCGTAGTCCTTCTCTCCGAGCTGCCCAAAGGAGTGAAATCCCCATTTGCACCAAAAAGGGGGTGGCATCTAGAAACCCTTGGAAATATGCAAGATTGGGACACAGCTTCCCCTAGTAGGGAGGCAGCCGATGTACCATCAAACCCCTGCACAATTACACACAGAGGAGCGAAAACCCCAGGTGCACCAAAAAGGGGGTGGCGTCTATAAACCTTTGGACATGTGCAGGATCGGTACAAAACTTTTTACACAGCTTCCCCTAGTAGGGAGGCACCCAATGCACCGTCAAAACCCTGTGTCCCTTTCCCCCTTCCATTCCTTTTATTACCGCCACTGGCAGTAGCACATTTTTGACAAAGGCTGCACTGTGTACTATGTCACAGTAGTGCTATTTCACAGTAGCGCTCTTTCACCCATTCACTATTTCGCAGTTGCGCACTTGGTGATAGGGCAATAGGCACTATACAGAGCAGGTCTTTCTTTTTACTTTTCACCATGTTGCAGTAGCACTATTTCGCAGTTGTGCATTTGGGAGATAGGGCAGTTGGTGCAGTATGATGCTGCTCCTTATTTTTACTTTCCACTGTCATGGTTATGCAATAGCACTATTTCGCAGTTGCACACTTGGAAAATAGGGCGACTGGTGCTATACAAAGCAGCTTTTTCTTTTTACTTTGCATTATGTTGCAGTAGCACAGTACTGCTATTTTGGTGTTTCAGGGGCGGTTTAGAGTTTTTGTCATTAGGTATCTGTACCTGGCTGCTAGGCAAATCTCAGAAACAGAGATTTACTGGCCCGAGCAGAGCAGCAGCTGCAGTTTTGACCGCTCTTGCCAAGTGACTCTGTAGGTGATCTTTAAACCATGCTTTAAGTCACTGTGGAGCGCCAGACAACATGATAAGCTACTATGGTTTAAACTTCATTCCAGACCATGGCTTGTCAGAGTGGCTTATTTTGGCTTAATAAGCCACCATGGCAGGGGGAAACTGCTTGCAGATGACACTATAAGCCATGGTGGTTTATAAGCTACTGTGAGTAGTCTATAAACCACCATGGCTTATCATGATGTGTGAACCCAGTCTATGTGATTGTCTTTCTGTAGCTGTTTATTTGAGTTAAAGCACAGTCTTGTGTTTTATATGATAATCCTCTCTGCAATGAAATGCATGGATGTAGTGCTTTCCTTCTACCTCAGTTTGGTTGGCATTCTAAATGTGATGCGTTCTAATGATTGACGCTCCCTCCTCTTCAGCTGAACAGGTTCAATAGTAATGTCTCCTTGCTTTTCTGCATTTGTTTGTCTTATCTGTCAGATCATGTATACTTGAACACGCTGTGTTCCATCCGATTAATCAGTGGTGGGGAGTGGGACCCGTTTTTTGAAAAATGAAACTAGAGCTCATTCAGATAGTGCTTCCTGTGTTTACCTCAGGTTCTTTACCTTACAATTTCCTGTGGATAGTTTTGTAAAATTAGCAGACTTTGGGTAGTATCCACTGGTAATCCTGCTTAGAGTAGACCCATTTAAATGAATTTCAGTAGATCTACTCTATGTAGGAGTAACATTGGATACTACTCTATCTTCAAATTTAACGTTCTATGCTTTAAGTTTCTCATTCATGTGATCTTAGTAGGTACTTAAAGCTTATCAAAAGGAAGGCATTATTGGATGCTTAACCAGATCCATCACTGGAAGCTTACATTCTTTGGGTAATTGGGAGTCATATTTTCTGCATCTGAGCAGGCTTTGAAAGCTTAGGCTCTTGGCATGTGGGAGATGCCATTTAAAACATCTGAGTTAATGAAGTCCACTAGACAGCAATCATGATCCCTTTTCAAAGTTCTGGTTGCACTTTACATCTTATAGCTGAACAGTACATTCCACTAGCTTGAATAGTATTAAAGTAACTGTTTAATATGCCTTCCTACATTCATGCTTAACTATGATTTCCTTGTTTTTCCAATACATTTGTTTTTGTTAACTTGCATGTGTTTTGCTTTCTAGGTTTCCTTGTGCCCATTTTCCTATAGATCTGGGGTGCGCACCCTTTTTGGTCCCAAGGGCCGGATTAGGTGTCTGCTGGGGTGGCAGGGGCCACACATACAACTCACACATACCGTCTCACTCACACTCATCCCAGCAGCAAGAGCATCAAGGTACTGAAACCTACCCCAGCCATCCCAATGTGATCACCAAAGAAGAGGAGAAAACTGTCCAGGAACAGGCTCTATGGTTCCTGGCATATAGCATACTAGAAAGTAGGCAGGAACCTTTAACCATTGTTTCCTGGGACACTCTAGGAATGAGGTTCCTACTCTGTCAGGAAGTACAGAGTCTATTTCTAGAGCATTCCCGCCATTTTTCTGGTGGTGGAGGATGCTGTAGGTCTGTAGGCTGCCAGGCAGGGCTTGGGGGCTGTCCATGGGCTGCACTTTTTGTACCCCAGCTATAGATGTTATTTTTACTGCCCTTTTGTGGTTTTTGAAAGGTGCTATATAGTCTTAGACCTTAAGAGATTTTTCATACTGCTTGTTTTCAGTCCTCTAGAATGAACCGAGTAACAAATAAGAATCTGGTGGTGGCGGTAATACTATTACTTCACTAATGCTAATAGAATTAATGTGGTCTGGTCCAGACTGTATATGTTTACTTAGAACCATAATTGTTGAGAAAGGCAGTGTTTCTCAGTCCCATCTCTATGGCTTTTGACATGCTGCTCCTTATATGTTGAGGAGCCTCCCACCTTTCTATATGTGTTACGATATTTATTTAATTCTGCCTTCAAGACCTCCTCATGACCCATTATTTTTTCACAATGCCTTTTCTGGATCATCTGCCTTGGTGCCATTGATATACCTCTAATTTTACCATCAGACTTTTTCTCCTAATGCAGATTGTAAGCCCACTTACAGTTCCTTCTGGGTCCTGTACAGTGCCTAACACAGTGTTGGTGTTTAAATGTTTACTGGTTATTTATAGCCTGCTTTTCAGTATTTGCAGGTATGACACTGTTCTCTTTTAAACTCTTTTCTCACTTGAATGCACTTCATGAATCTAGCCATTCCTCATATGTCCTTGCATGAGAAAAACGTCAACAACTGTGTTTCTGTTCTCTAAATACTTTCTAGCTTTTCTGGCTCTTAAAAGTAGCTCTTCATACTGTTCACTGAGGCCTAACCAAAGCCCAGTAGAGAAGCACTGCTGCTGCTTCTGATTGCAATCAAAGACAGAGACCCCCCCAAAAAAGTTATCAAAAGAAACCTTTGATTTACTGGGATTTAAAGTAGGGGTGCATAACGCTTTGGCTCCGGAGCAAAATTCTGAGCTGAAGCAGGGTGTTTCGGGCCACTTTGGGCTGCACCTGAACTGGATCAGGAGCGCCCTGAAGCAGGTTGGATCGCTCCAAAGTGCTTCGGTGCAATTTGGAGCGATCCAGAAGCCCAGCCACCTAACTGTGTGCCCCGCTGCCAAGTGCCCTCCTTCTTACCTGGACCCTTGGGATGCATGCCAGCAGCTGTGAGCCTTTTCAAGGGAGTCGCCATTGTGACTTCTATTTCTGGAAATTGAATCCTGTGGAAATGATGGCTGTCAGGCATCATGTATGCAATATTAAATGCTTGTAATATTGTGTACATGACAGCCTGACGTCCGCCATTTGCACAGGATTCAATTTCTGGAAATAGAGGAAGTCGCCAAAATGGTGACTTCCTTGAAGAGGCCGATGACATGCGTCCAGAGGGTCTGGGTAAGGATGAGGAAGCTCACATGGTGTGCGGGGGCGGGGGGAATGGGTGTGTGTGACCCGCTTCAGGCATCCCAATCCCACTTCGGAACTGGAACTTGAAGTGGATCAGGCGGGGTCTGAAGTGGCCTGAAGTGGGTTGAGCCTGCCTTGGAAGCCCTGAAGCAGTCTCTAAGGTGGGTCACGGAGTCCTTGCACAGCCCTAATTTAAAGTGTTCCTAACCTTTCCTGCTGATCCATGTCTTAAAACAGAAGTGTGAAAATAGCTGCTAATGCAACCAAAAATATAATTTTAATTTTTTCTAACATCAAACAAGAGCAAGCTAAGTTGCAATCCTATACTCACTTACATCAGAGTAAGTCCCTTTGAACTCAGTGGGACTTACTTCTGAGGAGACATGTTTAGAATTGCATTGTAAGTGTAGAAGATGCAGAGTAGTCTGGGAATATTGGCATTCATACATAATCAGAACATTACTTACTCCAAGGTAAGCATGTGCAGCATTGTAGCTTCAAAAGTATAAGGGAGCAATCCTATCTAGATAGGCGGCCGCCTGTGCTTCTCCTGACCTGCTTTTTCGGCTAGACAGCCAATTGCGGCTGTCTAGCCGTGGGAGCACAGAGCGGGCGAGGAGGCTGCTGTACGACACATAGGATGTGTCGTACAGGCAGTTATTTCCCCATCCCAGAATGCCCCCAGCCATGCCCTTTCCCAGCCGCTCTGTGCACCTCTTGTGAGCATGGAGGATGGGGCTGTTCCACGCTGCCTCCAAGGTAGCACAGAAGTGGGGGAAGTCAGTACTCTGGGAACCGACCTCAGAGCACGGGCTCCGAGGTCAGTTCCTGGAAAACAGCATATCCTATGGCCATGTAGCCACTGTCCAGTGGCCATAGGATTGCTCCCTCCATTCCTTAGTTTTATATATATACAAAACTGCAAATATACCCAAGACTAGAGAAATCTGTGAACCGTTCCAACCTGTGCTACCTGAGCATATGTGTCTTTTCTTTTCTTTTTTTGCAATCTGAAAAGTAGGGAAAAAATAAGTTGAAAACCGACACCACAAATTTTGTAATACACAGAAGCAGTGTACTTGAACAGAAACAGTCTCATGCAGACCCTGTATGCTTTTCCCATGAAGTTAGCAGTATCCTTTAGGTGAAGAAATACATCTTGGATTCGAGTGTTGTATATGTCTACAGTATACTCAGGAATTAAATCTTCATTCTACACATTTTGAGTGAGTAAAACCTTGACATTCACAAAGAAAAAATATTTAATAGGGTTTTTTCAGTGCTTCCCCCAAATTTCCAATTTTTCCATTAGAAAAACTGAGGAAAAAGTCCTCATGGGGAAAAAAATGGGGGAAAACCAGCTTTTCCCCTGATTTTTCTAGGTTATTTTTCTTAGGGCCTTTTCAGTAAGAGTGTCCTGTCTTTGGAATTCGCTCTCCAGAGAAGCTAAATTGACATTTCTTTTCATTCAGTTGCCATTTGAAATTGTCTCATTGCATGTTTGAATACATTGGTTCTGATGCCATGTTGGCCTTTGACTGAACTGCTTTCTTTGACTGAACTCCTATCCCAGAAAACTATCCCAGTTTTCTGGGATAGGAGGGGGCTGTATTGCTATGAATTGTATTCATGTTATTTTGAAATAGCTTTTAATGTTGTATTAATATTTTCTTTTGCATTACTATGAGCTAACTACAACATATATATGGAAAGGTGGGATAAAAATATTTTAAATAAATGAAACAGTACATGTATATCTCAGTTAATTAATTCATCGATATCAGACAAACCCTCTGCTGTGTTTTCTCTCTGGTAATGGAATGGAAATATAAACAAAGGGATACCTAATGCTATATATACTGATAGCAAGTGCCTTTGTGTATTCAGCTATCTGCAGGAACAGTCAAGAAATAGCTCAAACAGGTTTGTTTCATTGCTAATATTTGTTTGATGCTTGGGGCCAGGACATATAAGCAGTCTTCCTACTCCTTGGCTGTGTGAATGCATGGGGAAAGTTAGTGTAAACTGAGTGGTATGTGGATTCAGCCACACCAATTCCCATGATTGTGGTAGCTTGGAAGAAGCACTGCCAGTAGAATTGACAGCTAGTTGTATTCATGTTCAAACTAATATTTTCTTGTGTGATTGTGCACGCACATGAAGACTACATCTGCTTGCATGTAGGGATAGGAAGAAGCTCACTTGCTCTCACTTTTCAGTGGCCTTGAGATTCTTCTTATAAATATCTTTGAGAATTAGGAGTGATGGCAAAAATGTTTTTCTGTGTTCACAAATTAAATGGATAAGGGACTACAGCTGACTGGTAGAACTCATGTTTTACATGCAAAAAGTTCCTAAATTCAATCCCTGGCATATCCAGTTAAAAGGATCAAATACCAAATGATGGGAGACTATGGAGAGCCACAGCCAATCAGAGTAGAGAATATGGGCTAGAAGGACAAATAATCTGATCTCAGGAAGCTTCCTATGTTCCTAAGAAGTGTCTAGGGAGGGGAGAGAAATAACAGACTTTGAAGATGTTATGATACAATTTCCTTCAATTTATGTTCAAGGAAAATAGAGCAGAAGAAAGAAATATAAAATTACCTCCCCCAAAATATTGTTACTTACTTTATATTGATAAAGTGCTTTTCCCAAGTCCTGAAAGCATTTCACATATTTTCTCTTTAATCCTTAATAAGGTAGTTCTGTGCCTTAGAGATAGTGGCTTGCCTTCTGCTACCCAGAGAGTTAATTGATGGTTCAGATCTCATATTTGCTACTGTCTGGCTCTCAGTTCATTCTCTTAAACAGTACACTATTCTAGGGGCTCATGTAATTTCATGCATCATTATTTTAAAATACATGCAATTTTGTGTGAGACTTAATCTGAAAGTTCTTATCTATATAGTCATAGAAAATCTAGGAAATGAGTAAGGTAGTGAACAAATATTGACAGCCTATCTGAAAATTAACACTGAACTGTTTTACATGCAAAGGTTCACACACAGGGAAATGAAAACAAAATGAATTCTGCAGGCAATGGTTAAAAAAAAAAACATTTACTGTTCTGTAATGTTAAAATATTTCACCAAAACAGTTGCAGTCAAAAATAATGTCTGTTATTGAAAATGTAAATACATAAAGATGCATTTATACAGGTGCAAGTCTATGTACCTTACCAAAACTTATTTAAATGAATAGATAATACAGTAAGCACACGCTTGATATACTTAAAGAGACAAATTCGCATGTTAGTTCTGAATACTGTTGTAAGACACATGCAAAGACCTCTCACAAAATTGTAATTAAAATTGTCCCAAATTTTTCTTGCTAGGATGGAAAACCTAAGCTTGTACTGGTGATAAGTATGTCAGCACAGCAATGCGTGGTCAGTTATAGACATTACTTACTGTAATTTGTGACTGTCGTGGGAGAGGAGTAGCTGTTGGTGTAATAGTGATGCTGCTGGTGATTTTGTTGATAGGTTTACTTGGTGTTCCATTAGTTAATGCTGGAGTTCTGTTATCCTGCACAGGGGTGCAAGGACTAATGGTTTTTGCTGAATTAGGAATAGCTTGGACATAAGGGTTTCCTAAATGAATATGTATTTTATTATCCTCAGTAGTTATCACACTAGAACTGGAACTGTTAGATCTTTGGAACTGCCAGGATGACTGCCTTTCAGGGGATACTCGAAAGACAGCATGCTTGTCACCAATTTCCAGTGGCTCTGGTGAAAGTAACTGCTCAGGGGAACTTGAGGAACTTGTCAGAGCCAAAGGGGACATTGTCCTTTCTGGAGTTACAGAGCCACATGATTCAGGTGTTTGAGATCGAGCAAAGGCAGTCAAAGTAAGAGGTGGCATGGCTTGTTCTGGACTTGAGTAACCATCAGCTGCTTTAGATTTTATAGGAGTTAAAGATCCATTTTGAATTATGGTGATCCTTTGCTTTGGTGTGCCACAGGTGGGTATTGTAGCAGTACTAGTAAAAGAGTGAGAGCTTTCTGCAGTAGGGCTTGTTATTTCAAGGGTGGCTGTATTTTGTCCATGATCTGGAGTAACCTTTATATGAAGAGGCTGGCCTGGTGTGTGACTTAGAACTAAATTTCCAGGCTGAATGCAATTTCCATTCTGCTTGGTGTGAACTTTTCCATTTTGAATATGGCTTTCTTTGGACTTCATCCAGGGTATCCAAAGTTTACTATTGTTCACTGCATTTGCAACAGAGGAATTGCACTTGAAGGATAAAGTTTGCTCATCATCGTCGTCATCTTCATTATCACTCTCTTCATATAAATGTCCATTGATGACAGCTCGTTCCAAAGGAACTAGACTCTTGTAATCAGGTGGTTCATTGTCTGCTGGTTCTGTTTGGACTTCCTTAGAAACAACCTGCAAGTCAGAAATTCTCCTTCCATTGAGACTTGGTCTTAGGCTCTTGCTGAAACGCCTGTACCTCTCCAGTTCTTTAGTAAGGATTTCCATTTCTCTTCCTAATTCTTTGTTTTTGTTTTCCTGGTGAGTGAGTTTCTTCTGCAGAATTGTATGGTCTTCCCTTAGATGGCATATTAAATCCTCTGTTGCCATGTACTCATGAATTTTCTCTTTCAGTGCATCTACTTCTCTTGAAAGGTGTCCTGACTTGGCTGCTTCATCCTTAAGTTTTCGGAATAATCTCTGCTCATTGTTGCATTCTGTCTTCTCTGCTAACTTATAACGAGCCAGTTCTCTTTTCACAACCTCAAGTTCCTCTGCCAGAAATCTGGCTTTATCTTGTTCATTAATGTATCTGTGTTCTAAAGATTCAAATTCATCTTCAGTTTTCATGAGGTCATCTTCTATGGCCTTCATTTCTTTAAGTTTGTGTTTGAGCCTATCAATTTCCTGGGCTAGTTCCTTAATTTTGTTGTTTTCTTGTTGTAAGGATGGGGTAGGTTTGGTCGTCTCCTTAAGTTTATTTTTAAGAAACTCTTTTTCAATAGCTTCTAAGGATTGAAGCTTTTTCCTTAGCAGATTCACCTTGGAGGAGAGATCATTTCCTTTTTCTTCCTCTGCTTTTAGTTTGCTTTTGAGCTCATCTCTCTCTCTTGTGAGATTGGACATTTTTTCCTCAGCCTCTGTCTTAGATTTTAATGCCTTCTTACTTTCCTCAATCAGTTTTTCTGTGATTGACATAACTTTTTTTTGTTCCAGCTGAAACTGTGAATTTGCAGTCTGTAGCTTTTCTTCTGTTTGCCTTATTTTTTCATTCATTGTTTTCCTCTCATCTACAAGCAATACTGTTAATGATTTCAGTTTACTCAGATCTTCTTTAAGTGTAAACTCTGTTTTCTCCAACTGACTTTCCATGGTTTCAAGCTCTCTAATACGAGCTTTTAAACCATCGAGTTCCTGTGACAGCTGCTTTGTTAAAATTTTTTCTTTTTCTAGATTGTGTTTCAAAGAGTAACATTCTTGCTTGCTTTTGCTGAAAGCATCCTCTAGTTTCTCAAGCTCCATAATTCTCATGTTGAGTTTATCAACTTCTGTTTTAAAGTTCTTACTTTGTGAGGCTTCCTTTTCTAGCTTCTTATGAAGCTCTCTGCACTGTTCTTCCATTTTTATGAGCTCTTCATCTTTTCCTTCCATTTCTAGTACTCTTTTCCTTAGCGCCTCCACTTCAGACATAAGGGAAGAATTTCCACATTCTCCTCTATTCATTTTCTCTCTCAGGTCTTGTAGTTCTTCTTCTGCCTTCCGTAAGGACTTATTAGTCTCTTCAAGTTCGTCAATTTGTCGACCGAGAGCTGTTAATTTTAAGCGGAGCTGGCGATTCTGGCTCTCTTCATTGGTTAGTTTGGCCATTGCAACTTCTTGTTCTTGGGAAACCTTATTAGTTTGCCCTTGAAGTTCAACTTCCAACCTGAGAGCTTTCTGCTCCTCTTCTTGAGCTTTTGCTTCTGCAATGGAGAGTTTCTCATGTGCTTGTTCTGCAGCGATAGTTAGGTCTTGGATTTTTTGGGTTTGCAGGCTTAGCTGTTCTGTAAGTCTTTGTTGTTCATCCACTACCATTAAAGCAAATGACTTAAGTTTTGTCAGCTCCTCCTTCAATTTGTTTATTTTCTTGCTGTTTTCTTTTTCTTTTTTTGCCTGATAGGCTGCGTCTTGGTCAATAAACTTCTTCAATCTGAAAAAAAAGATACCACATTTCATTTTGTGAGTGTTTCAGAAATTAAAAAACAATAGTATTAGTTAGACCGGAGGTGACGAAATGATGTAAAGAGATCTTTGTTTTAGGAAACATTTGAACAGATATAGGGATAGAGATAGAGGTTGCTTATGCTAGCAGTACATCGATAATGCAAGTGGACTGGCAGTGTTGGATACTGTCCATAATATTTCTTGAGCAGATCTTGGATATTTCCATGAGTTGTCATTCTAACTGGTGCAAAGATACAAACTTTCCTCCCTTCTTTTTCTCTTCTGATTTTGACATTGTTGTGGACACTAATGTGGATTATATATTGCCCTGAGAAGGAGGTAGAAGGTAGATTGCATCTTGTAATTTCATGTTGTCTTCTGTCCTGTAATTACCAGCTCATGTGCATATTTGTGGTTCTGGCACACAAGATTTAAAACTTGCTGCCTTGCGTCTTCTTAAGTTAGCAAAAGACCAATATCTTTCCCTCTCTATAGAAAGTGCATGGCCCAATACAATTTTTAATTTTTTAATGGATGTCACCTGTATGTGTTATATTTTTGAGTCCTAGTATGGCTACATATGCCTGCATTAAAAATACAGTGTTGTTAATTGCATGAGGATGTACTTTTTGCTGAGTTTTACTATTTTTGTATTAGAAGCTTATCTTAACCTTGTAGTAGTAAGGAGGAGTTAGATTATCCCCCCATACTTCGGTACAATGAAACCAGAGTGAAATATGCTTGACTTTAAGTCTGTGATCTCCATGTTACCTTTCTTTTCTTTATAACCTACTAAATCCCCCAAAGTTATTTCATCTTAAATATTTTGCTGTATCTCAGTACTACTAGGTAGGGTTGCAATCTCTATCACTGCTTTTGTACAATTGTAGTGGTCTTGAGTATGGTGATGCGTTCTAAAAAATGAAACTCTTGTGTTCCTACTCTAACTACTGAATAAATTTGCTGTCTTCTCCCTACTTGTTGGTCAGCTAATATAGTATTCCAAAAAAGATAAATATTTGTTTCAAAATAATCATATACAAGTCTTGTATATGGTAACTCCTGTTTTTAGAAAAGGTGTGACGCCTCTTGCCATTAAAATGGGCACTGGGGGCGCAATCCTATGGAGATAGTTGTCAGCCTCTGAACTCGGAGGTTGACGACTGTCCAGTGCAGGGCAGCCAGAGAACGGAGGCAATCCTCACCTCCATGCTCCAGTCACCCTGCATTTCTGGCTAGACAGGCAATTTTGCCTGTCTAGCCAGGGAGCTTCAGAGCAGGAGAGGGGGAGGCCGCACGGTGCATAGGAAGCTGCGTAACATGGCTTCCAAGGTCTCCTCCCTGGCCCAGGACCACTCCTTTTTCTGACTCCATTTCCGAGTTCAGAAATGTAGCTGGTGCAGAGAGAACTACGCCAGCTATGAGGGGGTGGGCGACAGGGCAGGGACCGTGGTTTCTGGGAACCAAGGTCGGAGCCCACAGACTAAAAAATCCTATGGCCCACTAGACAGTGTTTTAGTGGCCATAGGATTGCTCCCTCAGTCTCCTAAGCCTCAAAAACCAATTATGAATAAGTATATGCCAGTCCCAAGTGTTTATTTTTGGGGAAAGGAATTAAACAGGTAGTTCTTTGTAGTCTTGGATGAGGCTGATTACCTTGACCTATACCAATCAGCCCCTTCATGGATCACTGCCTTGTTGTGACGAAGGGGCTTGCAAAATTCAGTGAAGCCATAAACTATGCCGTGCAGGGCCACCCAAGACGGACAGGTCATGGCAGAGAGTTCTGACAAAATGTGGTCCACTGGAGAAGGAAATGGCAACCCACTCCAGTATTCTTGCCAAGAAAACCCCATGGAACGTATCACAAGGCTAAAAGAGATGACGCCGGAAGATGAGCCCCTCAGGTCGGAAGGTGTCCATTATACTACTGGGGAAGAGCAGAGGGAATTTCCAAGTAGCGCCAGAAAGAGTGAAGCGGCTGGGCCAAACCCGAAAGGACACTCAGCTGTGGATGTGTCTGGTGGTGAAAAGAAAATCCGATGCTGTAAAGAACAATATTGTTTAGGAACCTGGAATGTCAGATCAATGAATCAAGGTAAGCTGGAGGTGGTCAAACATGAGATGGCAAGATTGAACATTGACATCTTGGGAATCAGCGAACTAAAATGGACAAGCATGGGCAAATTTAATTCAGGTGACCATTATATCTACTACTGTGGGCAAGAATCCCTTAGAAGAAATGGAGTAGCACTCATAGTCAACAAAAGGGTGGGAAAAGCAGTACTGGGGTACAATCTCAAAAACGATAGAATGATCTCAGTACAAATCCAAGGCAAACCATTCAACATCGCAGTAATTCAGGTCTAAGCCCCAACCACTGATGCCGAAGAAGCTGAGGTTGATCGGTTCTATGAAGACCTACAACACCTTCTAGAACTAACACCAAAAAAAGATGTCTTTTTCATCATAGGGGATTGGAATGCTAAAGTAGGAAGTCAAGAAATCACCGGGATAACAGGCAAGCATGGCCTTGGTGTACAAAATGAAGCAAGACAAAGGCTAATAGAGTTTTGCCAAGAGAACATACGGATCATAGCAAACACTCTCTTCCAACAGCACAAGAGGCGACTCTACACATGGACATCACCAGATGGTCAATATCGAAATCAGATTGATTATGTCCTTTGCAGCCAAAGATGGAGAAGCTCCATACAGTCAGTTAAAACAAGACCTGGAGCTGACTGTAGCTCAGATCATGAGCTGCTTCTTTCAAAATTTCGGCTTAAATCGAAGAATGTAGGGAAAACCACTAAACCATTCAGGTATGACCTAAATCATATCCCTTATGAATATACGATGGAGGTGAGGAAGAGATTTAAGGGATTAGACCTGATAGACAGAGTGCCTGAGGAACTCTGGACAAAGGTCTGTAACACTGTTCAGGAGGCAGCAACAAAATCCATCCCAAAGAAAAAGAAATGCAAGAAAGCCAAGTGGCTGTCTGATGAGGCTTTACAAGTAGCTGAGGAAAGAAGGGAAGCGAAAAGCAAAGGAGAAAGGGGAAGATATATCCAACTGAATGCAGAGTTCCAGATAATAGCAAGGAGAGACAAGAAGGCCTTCTTAAATGAACAGTGCAAAGAAATCGAGGAAAACAGTAGAATGGGAAAGACTAGAGATCTTTTCAAGAAAATCGGAGATCTCAAGGGAACGTTTTGTGCAAAGACGGGCATGATAAAGGACAAAGAAGGCAGGGACCTAACAGAAGCAGATGAGATTAAGAAGAGGTGGAAAGAATACACAGAAGAACTATACAGGAACAATCTGAATGACCCTGATAGCCATGATAGTGCGGTCACTGAACTTGAGCCTGACATCCTAGGGAGTGAAGTCAAGTGGGCCTTAGGAAGCATTACTAACAGCAAAGGTAGCGGAGGTGACAGTATTCCAGCTGAGCTATTTAAAATCTTAAAAGATGATGCTGTTAAAGTGCTGCACTCAATATGCCAACAAATTTGGAACACTCAACAGTGGCCACAAGACTGGAAAAGGTCAGTTTACATTCCAGTTCCAAAGAAGGGCAATGCCAAAGAGTGTGCAAATTACCGTACAGTTGTGCTCCTTTCACATGCCAGCAAGGTGATGCTCAAAATCCTACAAGCTAGGCTTCAGCAGTATGCGAACCGAGAACTACCGGAAGTACAAGCTGGGTTCGAAGAGGCAGAGGAATTAGAGATCAAATCTCCAACATTCGCTGGATCATGGAGATAGCAAGAGAATTCCAGAAAAACGTCTATTTCTGCTTCATTGACTACGCTAAAGCCTTTGATTGTGTGGATCACAACAAACTCTGGTAAATTCTTAAAGAGATGGGAGTACCAGACCACCTTACCTGTCTCCTGAGAAACCTGTACCAGGATCAAGAAGCAACAGTAAGAACCGGACATGGAACAACTGATTGGTTCAAAATTGGGAAAGGAGTATAACAAGGCTGCATATTGTCGCCCTGCTTATTTAACTTATATGCAGAGTACATCATGAGAAACGCCGGGTTGGATGAATCACAGGTTGGAATTAAGATTGCCGGGAGAATTATCAACAACCTCCGATATGCAGACGATACCACCCTAATGGCAGAAAGCGAAGAGGATCTAAAGAGCCTCTTGTTGAGGGTGAAAGTGGCGAGTGCAAAAGCTGGTTTGAAACTCAACATTAAAAAAACTAAGATCATGGCATCTGGCCCCATCACTTCCTGGCATATAGAAGGGGAAGAAATGGTAGCAGTGACAGATTTTATTTTCTTGGGCTCCAAGATCACTGCAGACGGTGACTGTAGTCATGAAATTAAAAGACGCTTGCTCCTTGGGAGGAAAGCTATGGCAAACCTAGACAGCATAGTAAGAAGCAGAGACATCACCTTGCCAACAAAGGTCCATATAATCAAAGCTATGGTTTTCCCAGTAGTAAAGTATGGCTGTGAGAGCTGGACTATAAGGAAGGCTGAGCGCTGAAGAATTGATGCTTTTGAACTGTGGTGCTGGAGAAGACTCTTACGAGTCCACTGGACTGTAAGGAGGTCAAATCAATCAATCCTAAAGGAAATCCACCCTGAGTGCTCATTGGAAGGACAGATAATGAAGCTGAAGCTCAAATATTTTGGCCATCTAATGCGAAGAGAAAAGTCACTGGAAAAGACCCTGATGCTGGGAAAGATTGAAGGCAAAAGGAGAAGGGGACAGCAGAGGATGAGATGGCTAGATAGCATCACGGATGCAATGAATATGAACTTGAGCACGCTCCAGGAGAGAGCGGAGGACAGGAAGGCCTGGCGTGCTATGGTCCATTGGGTCACGAAGAGTCGGACATGACTTAACGACTGAACAACAAATCCCACTCAGCATTCAGAGAGGGCTTTGTGATGGAGGCTGCATTAATGGCCCTTGTCAGTTATTTCTTCGTCTTCTAGTAATTGACTGAGAAAATGTGAGCCTGTTAATTCTTCCGGACTTCTCAGTTGCCTTTGATCAAATTGACTGTGAGATTTTGTTGGGGGACTTTGCAGTGGGTCTGGTTCTACCTATCTTAATAAACTCAGAAGATACTATTAGGTAACTTATCCCGTACTTCATGGAAATTACGTTGTCATCTTAAATTGTCTTTAACCTTAGTCTGTTGCCCCACCTAATGATAGCTCCAGCCTTGCAGATCCCATTCCCTCCTCTAACAAGGGGGTTCACCTATGTCTTTCTAGGGCCAGGTTTTGTGTTGATCTCATCTTGTATTCTAAGCTACAGCTTACACATTTTTATTGTCCCTGTTCAGGCACCACACTAAGCTATGGTGGTTAGGAGTTTTCAGCTAACCATGTTGGCTTAGCATGATGTCTAAACAGGTGTCTGTCCCAGCCATGGTGGTATATTAACCATGGACTAACCATGTTCACTAACCACTTGCTGCAAGATGGTTAGTGGGCTCTACTATGGCTTAGCATGATGTCTGAACAGCCTCTGTGGTTAACTGACAGCTGCTATAGAGCTCCATGGCAAGAGAGGCTAAAAAAGGAGTAGTCGCTGAGCACCAAAATGGCCGGCAGCACTAAGCATCAAAGTGGCTGGCAGCACCAAACTCCGAAATGGCTGGCAGCACCAAGCACCAAAATGACTGGGAGTATCAAGCACCAAAATGGCAGACAGCGCAAAGACCACTGGGATGCATGGTCACCCATCCAGAGGACTGCGGGTTCCTGCAGGAGGGTGGGTGGTTATGGAATGGTTAGTCTAACCATGTTGAGGAACATGGTTACCTGCACATGTGGCAATAGCACTCACAGTGGTTAGCGGTAACCACCATGCACCATGGTTAGCTTAACCACTCTTCCCCATTGTGAGTCTGAACAGGACCCTTATCTTTAATTCAAGAAAACAAAGGAGTTGCTGCTGCAATCAGGGACACTGCTGAGGTTAGGGCAAAAGGTTCAGTAGTTCTATTATTTTGGCTGCTGATTCTTAGTTCTTACTGGTTTGTTTTCATTGTATATTTTGACTGATGCTTTTAAAGCTTCCTTGATGCCGCCGTCGCCGCTTCCACCACCACCATCACCACCGTGGACTCCTGCCTGGCAGTCTTTTTAAAGGGGATTTTAAATTGTTTTTAAATTTTTGGGGGAGTCTGTTGTGTTTTTAGGGGTAGCTAGCCTGCCTGATAGGCGGGAGCAAGGGGGCATGTGTCCACCTGATGGAGACAGTGGGGGGAGTGTTGGGGGCCAGAACATACCGAGGCTGGGTGGCAAGTGCTGGCGGAGCGCTAGGGGCAGGCCATGCCAGGTAAGGGGAACCAGGGAGAGATGTGTAGTATCTGTCCCCAGCTCCGGGCCTGGCCAGAGCCAGAGGCAGAGGATGGCTGGGGGAGGCGTGACTCCATCTTCTGGCCTTCGTTTGATGCTCTGCAATGCCAGGGCTGTTACCCAGAAAACCTCCCTCATCCATGACATGATCCTGGATGAGGGTGCAGACCTGGCATGTATTACGGAGACCTGGCTGGCCGAGGCCGCTGCTCCAACTCCTGCGACCATGTGTCCAGCTGGATTTTCGTATGCACAGCAGCCGAGGGTTGGGGATTGGGGAGGGGGAGTGGCTGTTATCTATTGAGAGTCCTTGGTCTTCACCAGACCCCCTCTCCGGGAGACCAAGGTTGCTGAGTGCATGTACTGGAGGTTGGGCCTGAAGGGTAGTTTGGGGATTCTGCTTGTGTACCGTCCACCCCACTGCATGACTGACTCTCTGGCCGAGGTGCTTGAGGTGGTCTCTGATGTGTGTATGCAGTGCCCTAACTTGTTGGTGTTGGGGGACTTCAACATACATTCGGGGGCCGTCCTCGCAGGGGCACCTCGGGACTTCATGGAGACCATGGCTTCCTGGGAGCTGCACCCTATTCCAACTGGTTCCACCCATGTAGCCAGTCATGAACTAAACCTTGTGTTCATTTCTGGAGAAGCGGGGAGTGATCTGGAAGTTGGGGGTATATCCACCCCTCCTTGTAATGGTCAGATCACTATCTGGTGACGTTGGACTTCTCAGTTCCACAACCCATCCGCAGGGGTGGAGAACCCATTAAAATGGTCCTCCCCAGACATCTTATGGATCCAAATGGATTCCTGAACGTACTTGGGGATTCTCTGGGGCACGCCAACGGCCACTCATTCAAGACCCTGCTGGGTGGCTGGAATGCTGAAGTCACTGGGGCATTAGATCAGGTGGCTCCAAAATGCCCTCTCCCCCTGAACAGGGCTCAGACTGCACCATGGTTCAATCCGCAGTTACGAGCTCTGAAACAGGAGGTGAGACAGCTAGAGCACCGGTGGCGGAAGTCTCGCTCCAAAGGCAATCTGACACGGGCTAGAGCTGTATCTTCAGCCTATCACGTGGTGGTGAAGGCAGCAAAAAAGGAATATTATGCTGCCTCTATTGCGTCTGCAGAGTACTGTCCCAGGAGGCTGTTCCGAGTGGTCCGGAGCCTGGTCGGTCCAGTTGCACTGGAACCACTGGAGCATTCTAAGGCCTCCTGTGAGGCCTTGGCAAGGCACTTTGCAGATAAAATTGATCAGATTAGGAGTGTTATTCCGTGTGCTGTGGATACAGTTAGTGAGCAAGAGGCGGTCTGTGGCACACCGGTTTTGTGGGATCGGTTCCAGCTTCTTCCTTCTGATGAAGTGGACAAGGTGCTTTCATCTGTAAAGCCGACCACCTGCTTACTTGATCCTTGCCCATCTTGGCTCATTATGAGCTGCAGAGAGAGGCTGGGTGAGGGGATCAAGGCGGTGGTGAACGCCTCCCTTGAGGAGGGAGTGATGCCATCAGCCCTCAAAGAGGCAGTGATAAGACCGCTTTTAAAAAAGCCCTCCTTGGATCCCCAAGTTCTGAACAACTTTCGCCCAGTCTCGAATCTGCCTTTTTGGGGCAAGGTGATTGAGCAGGTGGTGGCAATGCAGTTGAAGGCACACTTGGAAGAAGCCAATTCTCTAGATCCATTTCAGTCGGGATTCAGGTCTGGGCATGGGACAGAAACGGCCTTGGTCACCTTGGTGGATGATATGAGGAGGGCTCTGGATAGGGGCGAATGCTTCTTCCTTGCTCTCCTCGACCTCTCAGCGGCTTTTGATACCGTTGACCACGGTACCCTCCTGGACCGCCTGGAGGGGTTGGGCATTGGAGACACCGTATTGCAGTGGTTCCAGTCCTTCCTCTCTGGCAGGTACCAGAGGGTAGCACTGGGAGAGGAGGTTTTGGACCTGTGGCCGCTCACTTGTGGGGTGCCACAGGGTTCCATCCTCTCCCCAATGCTATTTAACATCTATGTGAAGCTGCTGGGGGCTGTCATCAGGAGGTTTGGGGTGCGGTGTCATCAGTATGCGGATGACACGCAGCTCTACCTCTTGTTCAAATCTTCACCAAGGTTGGCCGTAGAATCCCTGTCCAAATGTCTGGAGATGGTGAGTGGCTGGATGGGAAGGAATAAGCTGAAGCTGAACCCTGACAAGACCAAGCTACTTTTGGTGGGAGACAAGAGGGGGTTGGGAGATGTTGACCTGGTGTTGAATGGGGTACGGCTACCCTTGAAAGACCAGGTCCGCAGCTTGGGGGTCATCTTAGACTCCCAGCTGTCCATGGAGGCTCAGGTTTCAGCTGTGAGCCAGACAGCGCTGTACCAACTCCATCTGATACGGTGGCTGCGCCCCTACCTTCCCGACCATCTGCTCCCATCGGTAGTACATGCCCTGGTCTTCTCTCGTTTAGACTACTGTAATGCGCTCTATGTGGGGTTACCCTTGAAGACAGTTCGGAAGCTGCAGCTGGTACAGAAGGCAGTGGCTCACCTGATTAAAGGCAGCCGCCGGTGAGATCACTTCACTCCAGTGCTGAAGGAGCTACACTGGCTACCAGTTGTTTTCCGGGCCAAATTCAAGGTGTTGGTTTTGACCTTTAAAACCCTATATGGTTCCAGCCCAGCCTATCTCAAGGAGCGCCTCCAGCAACACCAGACAGGCCGCTCAACAGATCAGCCTTGGATGGCCTTCTCTCTGTCCCATCAGCCAGGACAGCTAGGCTGGTGAGGACAAGGGAGAGGGCCTTCTCTGTGTTGGCCCCCACTCTGTGGAACTCCCTCCCTAGGGAACTCCGTCATGCCCCCTCTTTAATGAGCTTCCGCCATGCATTAAAAACATGGTTGTTCAGGCAGGCATTTGGGGTGGGCTAGGGTAATTTTAGAAATGTGATCTTTTTAATGTTGAATTTTATTGTGTAAACTGTTTTTATTGTTGTACATCGCCCAGAGTGGCTGGGTGACCGGCCAGATGGGCGATTAATAAATTTGATAGATAGCCCTTTAGAAGGGAAAGGCAGGGTATAAATGTTTATTTAATTCATATCCTGCCTTTCTGCAAAAAAATGGTGCTCAAGGTAGTGAACAATAAAATACAGATTAAAAACTAAATCTTAATTAAAACATAGCATGAAAACAAATATGTTAAAACACAACAATAAAAGACAATAAAATATTATTTAATTAAATAATAAAACTGTCCCACAACCCTGACACTTCATAATGTTAGGGACAAGTGGATGGTTTTTGCAATAATATATTCACTTTTATGAGACAAAGTAAAATTCCTTCATAATGCTAGGTTTTAAAAAATCAAATAGACTACATAAAAGTAATATAATCAAATTGGCATCCAGGGAGCCTTTATTGTAAACAGTTTTAAGACAAAATGTACCTGTAATGAAGTGGGCAAAAAGAGCAGTGCAAGATAGAGAACAAAGGTGGTGTTATCTGAGGGAGAGGAGTTTGGAGCTAATACTGTATAAGAACTGTAGGCGATAAAGGATTCTTTTCATTAATAAGTATCTCTTTCTGTTTTCTCACTAATTTTTTCCCCCCGTTTTGAACATTTGTCACAAAGCTGATGATATATATTGCCATAGATACCAAGTCATAATAGTTATTCGGCTCTCCATTTCATTCTGTTCAGGGGAATTTATGTGGTTAGGCTTACAATAATACTCAGATTTAGTCACTATATTGGATTTTCATTTATGAAATACTACTTTGTCATATGGGTTTTCTTTTTAAATGAATATTGGCTTGACAAACCTCTAAAAGCAGAACAGAATTTCAGTCATATGTCTGGCATATGACAGTTACTCACTAGCTTAATAAACTGAAATTTTGTTGTTCTTGTTCAGTCGTTAAGTCGTGTCTGACTCTTCGTGACCCCATGGACCATAGCACGCCAGGCCTTCCTGTCCTCTGGTCTCTCCCGGAGTGTGCTCAAATTCATGTTCATTGCATCGGTGATGCTATCTAGCCATCTCATCCTCTGCTGTCCCCTTCTCCTTTTGCCTTCAATCTTTCCCAGCATCAGGGTCTTTTCCAGGGAGTTTTCTCTTCTCATTAGGTGGCCAAAATATTTGAGCTTCAGCTTCAGTATCTGTCCTTCCAATGAGCAGTCAAGGTTGATTTCCTTGAGGATGGACTAATTTGACCTTCTTGCAGTCCAGGGGGCTCGTAAGAGTCTTCTCCAGCACCACAGTTTGAAATAAACTGAAATATTTAACTACTAATCTTCCTTTACATTTCCTCAATTGGCGACAGAATCTCAATCCCGCCCCACAAAGCAGATTTTGAACAGTTATAGCATTGACTTAGTAAGATGGCTCATGTTGCAGTTTTAAAGACTGATATATGAATGTTCTTGCAATGAAATTATGTGTAGTTAATTGTACTCGTCTTGTTTGCTTATGCTCTTCTGCAGCATTACTTTCCAAAGTTAGGAGAAAAAGTAAACAAGTAAACGTTCTGATCCAAGTGCTTTGAAGCACATGCTTATGTTATCTTGAAGTCTATCCTCTTGACTTAGCAAGGATGTCTGTAACTGAAAAAGGTTTCCACAGACAGATTGCTCTGCTTTATCTTTCCAAATGCATGCAAGAGGTTCTTCAGTGATTGAAGGCCATAGACACAACCCTAAATTCACAGACTGAATCTAGAGTCAGTCTGTGAATACAACGTTGTGGCTGCTTCAGCCACCATGTTCAGTTATTATGGAAGATGGGAGTTGTAATCCAGCAACATCTGTGGAGGGCCATAGCTTCCCCAGCCCTGCTCTATACTGAATGGAGTGCTAAATGCAGAGTACTGTAGAATAAGAGAGGAATTCTGTACTATTCTTGCTCTGCTTTATGAAGCATACTGGTAAACCTGATGTTGCAGTAACGTTATTGTAAACAGATATGCTGGTTCAAATGCTTGGTGTCTGTGTGTATGATAGATTCTTCACATGGAAGTAACTGAAATCGATAAGATAAACAAGTAAATGTACTCCAGAACTGTGGTGGAAATCTCTGCATATCCTGCTTATGTAGAAAAAGCAGGTCAGCACAGCTGTGGTTCTAATTTGGTATAAAATCAGAAGTATTCCTGGAAGGCTTTTGTCATCTTACTTTTTCCAGAAAAATCCATTCAGGAACAAGAAGGGATATCCTCAGCATGTTGGAAGCATTTTCCTATTTAGTTAAGAAAAAGAGTATGATGGAATTAAAAAGATCTAGTGGGAATAAAAAATAGTTCCTTTTGTGTCCTAAAATACATCTGTTTTTGAAAAAGAGAGTGCACTTATGTAAAATCACTTTATAATGGAGGCATAGGTGATGCAGTATGATTCAGTGGCCAACAGTAAGGAAAGGAAATGTACTTTCTTTCCAAAATATAATGCCTAAACATAACTAAATAATATAAAATCCATCGTAAAAGAATTATTCAGTCATAACTGATTTATCCTTTTGTCTTGTGTACTTAGATTCAAGACATAGTTATAACTAGTGCTGTGCTGAAAGTTTCTCCGTATTTTTGACCATTCTCATTCAATTTGATAGAAGAGAAATTGCTTTCGAAAATAAATTCAATACTGAAGAAAGTTTGGAGGAATTCTCAGGGGTTGGGGTTGGGTTTCTTAGGCTTACCTTACTTAAGAGGTGGCCAAGGAATGAGCACAAGTATCCTGTCTTTCATTGTACAATCATCTCTTTGGCAGCCTGTAGCCTCCTCAGCTCCCTACACCTCAACTGAAGCCCAGTGGAAGGCATCATGAGCTAATTCCTCCCTTAGGGCTTTTTCAGATCAGGAAGTACAGGCAGCCTGGAGGCTATCTGTGATTAGATAAGCTCAAAAACACCACCAAAAGAAATTCAACATAAATTATAGACTGTCTTGAGAATGAGGCAGAACAATGGAAGCCCCTTTCATGGGGGAAGAAAACTTTCTGGAAATTGGAGGACAGATTTTGGTAAAGCATTAACTCCACCTCATCCCTGGAGCTTGACATAACACTGCCCCCCCCACACACACCTGCATTATGGTGGATGCAAATGGGGGCCAGCCTGCCAACACAGGGTATGTTTCAACACTATCGGATTCACTTCTTGTCCAACTTTGTTGCGATGTTTCCCCAATTGCGTCTTTCCTCGAGCGTGTTTCCATGTCCTGGGAGTCTGCACTGTTTCCATGGAGCCCTAATCATGTTATTCTCTTGATGGCTGGGTGGAGTCTTTTTGGAGAGGGTTGGGTCTGCCTACCCTGTCTGTTTTCCCACCTCCTCCTCTTTCTGATTCCCCCCTCCATCACCCCCTCTGCCCTGCTGAGTCTCCTCCTTGCTTTCCCAGCTGTTTTGTTTTGCTTGAGAGAAGGAGCAAAAAATCAAAGCGCTGTGTCTGGAGCATCCCTCACCCTGTTAAACCTTCTTTCTTGCCCCTAAAATGAGGATTTAAGCAGCAATTGTGCATTAATGAAGGGATGAAAAAGCAAAGTGTTGTGGCCAGTCTCCTCCCTGCCTTCCCAGCCCTTTTGTTTTGCTTTAGAGAAGGAGCGAAAAACCATAGCACTGTGTCTGGAGCATCCCACACCCCTTTAAACTTTTTTTCTTGCCCCTAAAATGGGTGCTTATGTGTGCATCTTTTCATCTCTGCCTGACTGCTCCCTCCAGGATCATCTCCCCCTGTCCTTCACACAACTTCAGTGTTTCCGCCTCCTTTGCCGTGTTTCCAGGACAACGGAAGGAGAAGCTAATGGAAGAGTATGGGATTTTTAAAAAGGCTTTCATACTCTCCCCGCTTTCTCCTTTCCCCTGAAAGTCCAGATGCACCTGCATTTCAGGAGCAAGCCTCATTGAGCACAATGGGAGTTACTTCCGAGTAGACACACATATGCTTGTGCTGGGAAAGGGGGGAGAACACAAAAAAGGGAAACTAGCCCCCATTTTAACCCAGAGGACCTCATTGACCACAAGAGGAGTTACTTCTGAGGAGACAGTAATGGGTTTGTTGTGGGAAAGAGAGTGAAACCAGCCCCCATTTTAACGCACAGGATCTCTATATAGAAGCTGTGAACGAGTTATGTCCTAAGGCAATGGACCGAAGCCTTGAGATTGCATTAAGCGCATTTAAGAATTGGGTTTAAAAGTGTGCCATTTCAGTTGAAGGGGAATCTCTGTAAGTTCTGATGTAGGCATTCAAAGGCAAGTCCCATTCAGCACAATGAGAGTTACTTCTGAGGAGACACTAATGGGTTTATTGTGGGAAAGAAAGTAGTACACACAAAGATAGAATCCAGCCCCTGTTGTAACCTGCAGGATAGCTGTAACGAAGTTACGAAGTACTTTCTTCCTAAGGCAATTCATCGGAGCCTCAGAGCCTCATTTGGTCACTTAAACGCATTTAAGGAATTGGGCTTTAATGTGTGCCATTTCAATTGAGGGGGAATCTCAGCCTCATCCACTGCAATGGGAGTTACATCTGAGGAGATACTAGTGGGTTTGTTGTGGGAAAGAGACTGAAACCAGCCCCCATTTTAATGCACAGGATCTCTGTAGTGAAGCTGTGAATGAGTTACATCCTGAGGCAATGGAACGAAGACTCAAGATTGCGCTTAATCGTATTTCAAGAATTGAGGGCTTTGATATGTGCCGTGTCAGTTGAGGGGCTTCTCTGTCATTTCTGTGGTCACTGAGAGGGCAAGCCTCATTCAGCACAGTGGGAGGGAAAAAAAACCCTGACTGGGGTCATGGGCTGTGTTCTAGTGCTTATTTTTAATGATGTTTTAAAAGTTGGTCCCTTGGCATCCTGCTCCAAAATGATGAAACTTCAGGAAAACAGAGAGGGAAAGGGTTGGGTCACTGAGGTCAGAGTGATACATCCACAAAGGCTGGGCTACACACCACATGGGGAGGACTGTGATACCGGACCCAGTGCGATTGTGGAAACAGGTCAGTAATGGAGCCGTGGTAAGCTGGACTACAAGCAGTCTCAAAAGAAGCGGTTTTTCAACGATAAAATGTGGTGCTGGGGCTGAATGGCCACGACATCATGGAAACGTAGAGACCTCACTGCGCAGCCAGGGTGGAGTAAATTGCTGGTGGAAACACAGCCACAGTTGATGCTTTTGCAGCACAACCCCCCCCCCCCCGAAAGCCTTAACAAAACTGAAAAAAGCTGTGCTATAAGCCCTGCCAGTGGGGAGCCCTACCTGGGAGAAACTGCTGAGAATTTCTCCTTCCCCTGGAGAAATTTGGTGAAATTGTCTCCTAAATTTCTCTGCCCACAAATAAGGTGGAGAATTTTGAGAGGCCATCTGTGCACAGCTCTAGTTATAACTGACAGTGCATAATATTAAAAGGAAAGGTGAGGCAACTGGAAAACAGTTCTGCATGGCAATACTCTGCACAAGGAGCCATAATGTTTCCAATACTTCAAAATGTTAGAATTATCCCTGTTCCTCCGGACTTGTCTTTCATGTTTCCATATGAGCTCACCTGTCTCAAGATCACTGAGGGGAATGTTGAAAATTCCCTCTGAGCACACAGTATAATTTCGTGGGGTGAAATGCAGCAGGATTAGTTGTGGTGCGCACCATGTGAAAGTCATTTCCAAATCAGGTGTGTAGACTTTTAGGAAGCAACTTTTTAGGAAGTCTTTAGAGAATTGTTATTTATTATTATTTTGTCTGGTTTAAATGCCCTTATCCATGATTTAGTAGTTAGTCAGTTTATTTACACTGCATTTTAAAAATATTTCTATTTTAGGGTTGTTTTCAGCTTCTATGCAACTCACAAAAAAGGCATAGTTAATTGTGTAAAATAATGAAATCAATATCATTATCTCATGAAGACCTTATAGATGTAATTGGATTAAATTTATTACTGCTTTTATTTTTGATGATCTTTTGAAATATAATCTGATAGAGGACCCCCCCCCTTTTTTTTTTTTAGCAAAAACTATTAAACTGTCTTAATCATAGCTTGTGGACTGAGAAAAGATACATTTTTCTCAGTTATAAGATAGAGAAACTTGTAGAGGGGGTTCCTCAGCAAGAACTAAGTAGAACTACATAATCTTTTCTAAGGACCGATATGGCATTGTGTTCGTGATGGTAACTCCTCTGACTGGTTGAGTTGGTGTGGTGATGCAGAATGTTCAGTTACTCAGGGATCTGAACTGTGTGCAGTCCAGCTTCTGTGAGAGAAATTTTGGTTGACAGTTTGTGATTAACATGTAGTGTAGGGGACTGCTGAGGGCTAGGAGCCCCAAAGCAAGGAGAATAAAGAAAGGAGGCAATAGAGTGAACCAGAAGAACCAGAAGAAAGGTTAAGTAGAGACTGAGCCTTGAGGAGAAAGGCAGAAAACACACGAAAAGAAGGGTCTAATCAGGGAGTGGCTCTGAAGATACTTAGTAGTGCTGATGGTCAGGAGAGGCTGCGTTCTATTGAGGGAGGGAAAGTGAAGTGGTAGGGGATAGTGGTCAAGAGATAGGCTAACCTCAAGTGGTTTCTTACAGGGAAACTGATATGAGGAATGGACTTTTAAAGCCATCTAATTGCTTCAGAGTCAGACATTTATCAAATTCTGTTCTGAAGTTACATGTACAAGAGTCAAAATGAGCTATTCTTTTACCCTGATGTAAAAAAAAAGTTGAGACAGAAAAATATCCTACAACTCCCAGCATTCCCTGCCAACCATGCTCATTGTGGAATGCTGGGAGTTGTAGGACTTCTTTTCTGTCTAAACTTGCATAGGATCGTGCCCTTAATTTCTTCTTTTATCTACATTTCCGGTCATTGTAGAAGCATTCATAAACACAGTTTTAACATTGCTCCCTCCTAAGACATTTTGGAACGTTTTACTATAATGTATATTGTTAAAATGAAATAAATGAGCATGTTGTTCTGAACATGCTCATGTTACTGAGAATCTGGTTGTGCAGCATAAAAAGGAATGTGATTTAATATTTTGAATGGTACTTTATCACAGACAAAAGCATTACAAACTGATCGGAGAAAGATTAGCATTAACATGTTTGAAAGCCAGGAAATTAATAAAAAGGCTTCCTAAATAGGTGAAGTAGCTGATTTTGGGCTCCAGGTGTATTTCATAAGAATGTAGTGGTCATCTAAGAAACATTAGATGTATCATGTAGCCAAGCATTTGGAATTTAAAAAAAAACTGGGTAAATTTCAGTGAAAGTAGTTCTTAGACTTTGGTTTTATAGACATGAATATGAGATAGACTACCTCAGATACACATATTTTCACTGCTGGTCAATTGGAGTCTGTTACAGCTATATAAGTTGCTATCCTTACTATGGTTTATCATTACACTTTTATATAGGTAATGAAAGCAGCTTGTAAAGACAAATGCTTAGCATTTCTAAAACTGTTATTATAGCACTAAAATAAACTGTCTGCTTAGAGTACAACTGCGTGGACTTCCCCTTTCTATAAATAGTTTTCTATCTATTATGGGCAGAACTCCCAAAGTATGCATTGATGGCAATCCTATAGCGCAGGTCAGGAAAACACATTGAATTCTGAGGACACCAGCATGGTTAAGAGTGTCAAGAAAACTATTAGAGAAAAGGGTTCCTTCAGAAAATGGAAGTCTTGACCAAATGAGAACAAAAAGGAACACAAACTTTCACAAAAGATACACAAGCAGACTAAGCAAGGGATGCAAAAAAAAAATATTGAGGAGCTAATAACACTAAGACCAAAAATAACAAATTCTTTAAAAACTTCAGAAGCAGGTAACCAAGTAGGGAGGTGGTTGGGCTATTGGATGACAAGGGAGATAAAGGAGATTGCAGAGAAGCTAAATGAATGATTTGCATCTGTCTTCACTGCAGAAGATGTAGGGCGGATAGATACCTGTGCCTGAACCGACATTTTCTAAAAGGGAGACTGAGGAAATAAGGCAAATAGTGGTGACATGAGAAGGTCCTAAGCCTATCGACAAATTAAAAAGAAACAAATCAACAGGTCCAGATAGTATCCATTCAAGAGTTCTTCAAGAATTCAGACGTGAAATCGCTGCTCTTGTAACAAAAATATGTAACATGTCCCTAAGATTGGCCCCAGTTTCAGAGGACTGGAAAGTGGCCAGTGTAATGCCTATTTTTTTTTAAAAAGAGATCCACGCGAATCCAGGAAATTGCAGGTGAACCATTGGGTGGTATAGAAATAAATAAATGTCTTAATCTGTTTCGGGTAAATTGGGAGGGAAAGCATGGTTAAAGCTAAAATTATCAAGCATATAGGACAAGTGTTGCTAAAGAAGAATCAACATGGCTTCTGCAAAGATAAGTCCAGTCTCACTAGCCTTTTAGAGGTTTTTTGACTGTGTGAAAGGGGGAGTCCATTGTTTACTCAGATTTTCAAAAGGACTTTGACAAACTCCTTCACCGAAGACTCCTGAATGAACTTAGCAGGCATGAGATAAGAGAAGAGGGCCTCTTATGGATTGGTAACTGGTTAAAGAATGGGAAACAGGGAGGAGGAGTAAATGGTCAGTTCTCGCAACAGAGGAATGTCAACAGTGGGCTCCCCCAAGGTTCTGTACGGGGACCCTTTATGAACTTGTTCATAAATAATCTGAAATTAAGGATGAGCAATGAGATGTTCAGGTTTGTTAACAATACCAAATTATTTAGGGTGGTTAAAACAAAGGGACAGTAAACAAAAAGACTCCAAAGTGGGCGCTTGGGCATCAAAATGGCAAATGAAGTTCAGTGTAAGGAAGTGTAGAGTGATGCATGTTGGGGGTGGGCGGGGAATCCCTAACTTCACACATGCTGATGGATCTGAGCTGATGGTGACTAACTAGGAATCTTGGAGTTGTGATAGGTAGTTTGGTGAAAACATCAACCCAGTGTGCAGCTGCTATGAAAAAGGCAAATTCTGTGTTGGGGATCTTCAGGAAAAGGATCGGAAATAAAACTGCCAATATCATACTGCCTTTATGGTGTGACCACACTTTGAATACTGTGTATAATTCTGATTACTGCACCTCCAAAAGCATATTGTAGCACAGGAAAATGTGGAGAAAAAGGCAACCGAAATGATCAAGAGACTGGAGCAACTTCAGGTTGCAACGTATGGGGCTTTTTATCTTAGAAGATAAACACATGGAATCATATGAGTAAGAGGGGACATGATAAATGTGTATACAATTATGCATGATGTGGAGAAAGTTGATAGGGGTAAGTTTTTTTTTCCTGTTCTCACAATGCAAGAACCCAGGGTTATCCAGTGAAGCTGAATGGTGGGAGATTCAGGACAGCCAAAGGATATACTTCTTTACACATTGCATAGTTAAGCTATCAAATTTGGGACTACAAGATGTACCACAAGATGGCCACCAACTTGGATGCCTTTAAAAGGGGGTTAGACAAATTCATGGAGGATAAGGTTATCAATGGCTACTAGTCATTATGGATATATATTACCTCCAATTTCAGAGCTAGTATGTCTCCGAATACGAATTGCTGAGGAACATAAGTGGGAGGGCACTACTGTGTTCATATGCTGTTTGTGGGCTTCCCATAGGCATCTGGTTGGCAACCGTGGGAGCAGAATGTTGGACCAGATAGGCCTTTGGTTTGATCCAGCATGGATCATCTTACATTCTTATCTACTGTGCTTTGCAGATGGGGTTATCTCGTTTAACAGTAGGCAAGTGTGAACATGTTTTATGTATTTTAAGCATCTGAGGAACCAGAATTTAAAAAATAGCCCCAAGTGGAGATATATTTTTAAGAGCTCAGGTGTAGGGTGACAGTTTGAAGGATCACAGTGACTTCTGAGATGTGGAAGACATTCACCAAATATTTTTGGCTGAACATAGCTTAAAACTGCAATTGTGTATCGTACCTTCTTCGCCATCTAAGGAAGAAAAAGATGAATCTAGGATAATAGTCAGGTCACAGTTGGTTAACTCTTGTTTTTCAGCTTTGGGCGCAGGAGGAACTCTTTGGAAAGCATGGATCAAATGAGATTCTGAGGACTTGTCAGGAGTGAATGGGTGACACAGCTTTGTCTGTGTGTGTGTGTGTGTGTGTGTGTGTGTGTGTGTGAATCCTACAGAGGCCATTGAGAGCTTCTGTACATATGCCAGTTGTCCTGTCTTAGTGCACAGATGCTAAACTCAAGGAAGCTCCTAGTTGATCTTCAGTGAAGGATATTATGTTGCTTTTCATGTTCATCTTAAGCTGAATCTGTGTCTTGCTACTGCTTCAGTAACTCAGAGAGGCAAATGTGGGAAAGGCAATCAGAGATCGGTCTTTACAGCACCCCTAAAGAGCACAATTCTTTTATTACTCTCAAAAAGGACAGCCTGTTTAAGTTCTTTTCATATATATATATATATATATATGTATGTATGTGTGTGTGTGTGTGTGTGTGTGAAATTTGCGTAAATAAATTCAGTAAAACTATTAATAGGGAAAAGAAGGTTAGGCTGCAGTCCTGTGCACACTTATTGGGTAGGAAGCCTCATTTAAGTCAGTGAGACTTACATCTGAATAAACCTGTGTAGGATTCCTCTACAAATTCCCAGCCAGGGTTGTGCTTGTATTCCTTAGCCTTCACCCTCATTCATTGCATATCCAGTCTGATCTCTGGGACCCAATTTGGTTGCATTGTGCTCACTTGCCCTCCTGCCTTGTGAAACAGCCGTGATCTGGCTTAGCCTTGTATGCAGTCATTGTTTGGCAATAATTTAAGCCCCATTTTCAGTGAGGCAGTGTTTATTTTTAATGGTTGAGCTTTAGTTGTTGAACTGTCTATTTTAATTGTTGAACTGTCTATTATGCTGTCTATTTTTTCTGAAGCCTCACTTGGGGTGTGTGAGAGAGAGGGGGGCAGGAGAGAATTGTCTCCTTCCTTTTCTCTCACGTAAGCAGATTGATTCTAGGCCAGAAAAGAAGCAAGTGATTTCATTTGGAACAGCAGAAATTGGAATTCACTGACTTTTACATCAGCCAGGAAATTACTGTTGTGCATATGGAAGGCTAACAGGAGGAAATGGAAAGATTAGACACTAGAGATGTGGGATGGTGGTCAGAGCACAGGACTATGAGGAAAGAACTCCTGAGTTCTAATTCATATAACTTTGCCTTCCTCTTTGTCCTTAAATTAAACTTGCCATTTAAGCTTTTCCATGTAATCATAGAACGGACTGGCTTCATGTTGGGTATATTGTCCTTTTCGTTGTTGACCTAAATATAGAAATAATCTGTATTTTTATGTAGTTGATGGACTGGCCTAAGGTGCCCAAAGCCCCTGGGTGTCTCAGAAAGGAAGTGCTGGTTATGACAGTAGTACAGTAACAAAAAGCAGTGGGGAAAAGCTGAATTCCTATAAGAAATGTTGCAGACTATGAAGTCCAAATGCAGGGGTGGGCAACTTGTGACCCCTCAGTTGTTTTTGTCTACGACTCACATCAGCCTTAGCCACCATAGCTGGTAGTGAGGGATCAAGTGAATTGTAGGCCTAAAAATTCTGGAGGGCCACAAGTTGCCCATCCCTGTCCTTAGGTAATTCTTAGTACATGTTGGCTACTTATGAAAGCTTGATACGAATAATGGGAGGGAAATGTTGCCCATTTATGGTAAATGATGATGAACTTACCATTGTCCCAGTGCTTTAGCAACAATCACATTTCTGCCTCAAGCAAGAGCTAGAGTATGCCTTTGCAGCAGTAATTGGAAATGTAGTGCTGGAACCCATACCCTGTTCCCTCATAGCATAGGGTCATGTTCCAATAATGTAAAAATACTTGATATTCATATGCCGTTTTCTCTAAGTGCCCCAAACATTTTATATTATGTCAGTAATCCTTAGAACAGCCATCTCATCTAGCCTATCTTTGTTAGCTCAGTTGTAGAGATGGCGGAACTGAGGCTAATAGAGAGTGGCTTGACCAAGGCCATCCACTGAGTTTGTATATGAGGGGAAAGGTGAACCAGGGATTTCTAGCTCATGCACTACTATGCTTCATCTGTATAACTAACCACAAAAAGCATGCAGTTGTAATATGACATTTACCATGGCAGTGGTATAGCAGCTTTTTGTATTAGAGTTAGCATTTCTAAAGTATACTTCATGTGAGAACTGGAAAGCTAGGAGTAGTCCAGTTAATGGTTTCATTAAGAGCACAGGTAGTTTGTTTTTAACTTTTAAAATCTTAAAGCTATTGAGCTTTTAGTTTTAGGGCATAAAGACATTTGCTGGTAATCAGTGCTGGCTTCAGGTTTTTGAGAGCCCTTGGGCAAGACAAGCTCAGTGGGCCCCCTCCCTTGTCAGTCTACCTTCTCATTGCCATTATCACCAGTTGCTGTTGTTCCTCATCCTCTTTCTCATCATTTGTCTGCTTGATAGACAGAGATCCAGTGAGCAAACAGTCAATGGCATCTACTCTTCTTCCTTTTCAGAACCACCATTGTCTGGGCCAGAGTGAGAGGCAAGTGAACAAACAGGTTGCAATGATTAAGAGGAGAAGCAATGCCAGGCTTTTTAAGAGCAACCATTATAATAGCAATGGTTTTAATAGCAACCATTAAAAATGTCACTGGCACCCTGCAGAGGTGTGGGTCCTCGGGAGGTGACCATCCACACCTACCCTTGACGCCGGCTCTGCTAGCAATAGTATTTCTTGAAGTGTGTCTATATGGAACTCCCTGCCTCTGGAGGTCAGGCAGGCACCAACACTGGGTTGTTTTCAGTGCCTCCTGAAAACAGCACTTTTCCAGGAAGCCTTCGTTGGTTAACCAGCCTCGGTTTTATTGGAACTCTGTTTTTTAAGAATAATCTTAACATCGTGTTTCTTCTTTTTATGTTTTGTTCATTTTATCTCTTGTTGTTCACTGCTCTGGAATTTGTTTAGATGCGGAGCGGCATACAAATGTTCTAAATAAATAAAATATATGGTACATTAAATATGGTTACAAGCCACATAAATGGAGGGATTAGGAAAAGAAAATATTTGGTGAATTCTGATATTGCTTTCCAAATTCGTATTTTTATATATAATTTCATCATCTTTTGCTTGCAAAACTCTTATTCACACCCCAATTCTAAAGTTGTGTGACATGCTGTTGCTTTGCATAGCTGACTGTTTTTTGGCATTGACACCCTGTTCTTAAATGTACTTACATGACCTGGAAGTTGGTCCTACAGATTTCAGGGAGCATTAATTCGCAGTAAGTGTGCTTTGGACCATGATCTCATTGATGGCTGTTTCATTGAGTGGTTCTGTGAAGTGTATCTGTTCTTCTGTGCATCACAACATTGTTTGCTTCAAGTATTACTATAGTTTTCTGGTTTATACTGATATCTTAAGCAACAATGAAACTAAAGCAAAATTATGCAACTGTTCTGATGCAGAGACTTTATCTTTCTTAGATTAGCTAATATTTTTGGATGACTTTGAAAATGGCTCTTTGCCAATAACAACTCATTGTGTTACTCAGAGGGGGCTGACTGATCATAAATGTCATTTTCCCAGAACATTTTCAGGAACTAGGCGTACTCTGAGACAATTTTAACATGTAGTCTGCAGGGGAAAAATGTGAAGTATGACCACCTTGGCTGTAGGTCTGGAGGACATATGATCGAAGTCTAGATACTGGGGTGGCACGGGGAGAGCAGGAACTCTCCTACCAATTTCCTTCCACCGCTTCTTCCTCTCTACCATCTTATAGCCATTCTATCCCATCCCATAATTCTTTGCCCTCCTTCCTTGACATGGCTGCTTAACTATTCCCATCCTGTTAACTGCCCTCACCCTTAAAAGTGCTTTCCTTGCTTCCTGCCCCCTTTTCCTACATCATATCTTCCCCTATCTTCACATTGTCCATACTTCCTTTACTTTTCTTCTCCTACCCCTTTCATTCTCTACCACACTGGGTACTTTCCTCCTCCCTCTGGGAGCTGGAGTATGATTGACCAACATTTGTGTCTTGATTTCCTGTCAGCTGGTGGGAAGTTGAACGAGAGCAGCAGCAGCATCCCAAAGCTTGGCTTAGCCATGACAATGGGGCTATTTGCATGGAACAACAGTCCACCATGAGACTGTCGCTGAGGCTGTGGCATGTGCGGCCACAATTTTTTAATATACAACCCCTGAGTATAACCCATGGTGTGGTTTAGGGTTATGCGAGGGTTGTTTAACCCTCGTATAACCCTTGCTTGCCGAGTTTGCACAACACAACACCCCCCAAGCAGGGGTTGTATATGCAACCTGGAATCCACAAGTGCCGCGGCTCATCATGGGTAAAATAACCCATGACGAGCTGCAGTGTGTCGTCCGAACCTAGTCAATGGCTAAAGTTATAGCAGTCTGTGGTAGCAATATAAGAAGCAGAAGCAGACACAACTTTGTGTGCTGCTTCTAACATGCTTTCAGTGGTAGTCCCTCCTGCCCCAAACTGCCATCAGAAAGGCTTCTGAGGAACTATCTTGCCTTGAGTGGATAGGAGAAGAAGCAGATAAAACTTGAACTCAAGAACAGAAAGAAAAAGGAGAAGAGAAACAACAGAGAAGAAGGAAGAAAAGAGGAACAAGCCAGCAAAGAACATGCCAGCCTGGAAGGAGGATGGGTGCAGTGTAAACCAGACTATAATCGGATCTCGAATAGATATATTCCCATCCATCTGGGCAACTGAATCATCCACCACGATCATGCTTTTTTCCTCCTGCCCCTCAATCCCTTTCCTTGCATCTCATGTCTTTTAGATTATAAGCCTGAGGGCAGGGGGTGTCTAATTGTTGACTTAAGCATCTCTGCAAGTCTCTTTTGCCTGAAGAATAGGGTAAAAATGCTTTAACTGAATAATCAATCAATAAATCATCATAGAATGGCTTCAGACATCCTAAACAAGCAGAGAGAAGGGCATCTATAAAGGGCATCCTGCATCAGGAGGGAACCAAAGTTGTGACAGAGGAGGAGAGTCACTGGTTAAATGTGTGGGATACGTGTGACATGGGGTGGGGGGGGCAGATTATTAAAAAGATGTAAATAAGAGATTTTGAAAATGGAGCATATTTAATAGCTGACCTTGTAGAAGAAGCACAAGCAAGTTGCATAGTTATTTAGAACATATGAAACTGAACCTGTGTGTTTCCTTTTGTGGGAAGATGTGTGTGCTGCTTCTGCATCCGAACCCACACATCTGCCAAGCAGGCTTAATTTCAGATGTGCTAAATCAGTGTGAAAAGAATAAGTACAGACTGCTGTTGGTGAATGAGCACAGTGTGTGTACTTATTAAGCCCTTTTGAGTGTAATCAAGCTTGCTGATGATAATGCTATGGGTTAGTCATGGAAATGGACCTTAGAGCTTTCTGTATCAAAATATAGGCATATTTAGCCATTGCAGGCTGAAAAAGATTCTGGGTTTATCTGGTAGTTTTGTATGTGATATTACTAAGAACCAAGCTGCCTTCAGAAATTGTAATATACTTTGCAAGGAGAGAGTTAGTTATGAAGTAGCTTACATTTGACTCTTTGTGAAAGCAGATCAGATCAGGGAATCAGATCTGTGCCTCAGTATCTCAGTGAAGCTTGCAGCACTAAGCAGACACAGAGCAAAATGTTTCATATAAATCTCAAGCAGCTTTTTGGGTAGCCTGAAGTATAGCATGCTACAAAAAACAACCTGGGAAGTCACAATGAAGAATGTGACTGAGGTAAATCTTGTGTTTGAAGGAGACGCAATTCCCTTACCA
Organism: Heloderma suspectum; assembly: GCF_057233095.1. Taxonomy (NCBI): domain Eukaryota; kingdom Metazoa; phylum Chordata; class Lepidosauria; order Squamata; family Helodermatidae; genus Heloderma; species Heloderma suspectum. The sequence goes on along the minus strand of NC_139460.1, from coordinate 50,686,801 downwards.
GTTGCATAATTGAAAATATTTAGATCTAAATAACCAGCAAAAATTTCTCAACAGCTGGAATGGGTCAAGAAAGGAATTGTTGCATATCATTTATTTGGTTTTGCTACTTAAAATATATACCCTTTCATTGAACTCTAATTTCATCAGATACTGAGAGAGGGCGGGGGGGGGGAGAAGGGAGGTGTTTAATGTCCAAGTTCTGAGGGCAGTACTTCACAAACTTTTGTTTCAGTACTCATTATTGAATTTGCCTCCTCTCCTTTCCCCTAGAAGTTCATCATTTACTGTGGGCAGCTGGAAAGAGACCGCCAGCAGTATTGGGGGGACAGTGCTATTGATGGGGGATGGTAGTAGGTTCAGGGGAATGCTTTAAGTGATACATGGCTGGACAAGCAGTTGCCTGTGGATTTGGAGACTTGGAGAAAGCTGGAGGAGACAGAACAGGACACTGGAGATCTGAATAAGGTCGAGGTTTGGGTTTTTTGTTTTTTTTTAAGTTGGGTGGTGAAGATCTCCATGACTGAGAAAAGGATTGCTTTTTGATACATTTTAAAACAAACTAGTTGTTCTGTGTGGTTGAGCTCTAATGGGTTAGGCTTGCACATCATTCGCTTGGCCCATGAGGTTCCTGAATGCAAATACTACAACTGAAGCATGGGTTCTTGATGGCCCTCAAGGAGCAAACATGCTACATTGATATATACGAAGCAGGCTGTAGAATGAAATAGTTTTGAAGCAGAAAATGGTAGCCAGAGTGTGCATCTTACCCTTATTCATTGGAAATTTAGTCTTTTGGCAGCCTCATTTAAGAGACTGTTGATGTAATTATCAATCCGGTTCAATTTATTTTATGGGGCTAGAGTTTTTAACATTTATTTTACTTAAAGTATGTATATATGTGTACATGTCTATATACAGGCATATAAATAATTGTTTCAGCAGGTAAGCTGTGGGAATTTGAGCTAGAAACTATTTTTTCCTCAAGGCAAGAGTTGGCACTAGGAGGTGATTTTGGTCCAGCCTTCCCCAACGTGATGCTCTGTAGATGTTTTGGAATACAACTCCCAGCATTCCTGGCTATTGGCCATCCTGGCTGGAGCTGATGGGAATAGAAGTCGAAAACATCTGGAAGGCACCAGGTTGAGGAAGGCTGGGTTAAGCTATTTAGCTCTGTGCACTGGAGGACTGACTCACATGCTACAAGTACTCACTGGAGAGCCAAAGTGGTGCAGTGGTTAGATTGTTGGACTCAGACTTGGGAGATACAGAGTGAAATCCTCACCTAGTCATGATGCATGCTGGGTGACATTGGGCTTGTCACTGTCTCTAAACCTAACCTACCTCATAGGGTTATTAGGATAAAATGGGAGGGAGGAAAATCACCTATGGCACTTTGAGCTTTTTGGAGGACAGGCTGGGTATAAAAGTAATAAACAGTATAAGTAGTGTAATATTATTTTGTTAAACCTCTATCCTGTTAATTTACAACAAGAGTTGAAATGCTCAGCAAAGAGGAAACCTAATTGTAATAAATCCTTTGTGATCACCATTATCATGCTGAATATGGGTATATAACACATATTAATTGGTCCTGAAATAGATTTTAAATGACTTTTCATGGAGCAGCTCCCTCTCATAATGAACAGTTCTGGCACAGGCATAAGTCTAGATCAGAAGCAAGCACAGAAAGTATGAGGTAGTATAAGATACCACCGAACCTTTGGATCTTAGGATTTTGAGTGAACAATCAGACACTTAGGATCTGGCTTTCAGAGATGATAGTAATACCTACAGCTCCGTTAAGGTCAATGATCTTTGCAGCAAGGAAGCCAAGTCATCAGGTAGACAACTTTTAAAAAATGGAATAGTACACATCTTCACTTTGAGGTAGTATCTTGTATAGGTGGCAGTGACAGTTAACCTTGTTCACAGATTTGACCTTAATAGGCCGCTGTAACCCCCGCCCCCATCACCCATCAGTACCACTTAAGATACATCACTCCCTTTCAAGAAAAGGAGGAAAGCTGATAAATGAGTTTGTTTATACCCCACCCCCCAAATTACCATCATGTTAGCATGCTTATCCCCTTCCACTTGCCTTCCTGCCCTAACACTGTCTTCCTTTCAGCTGAGTGATTTGTAGGTGGAGCAAGGAGATAGCTATTTAGTAATTGATTTATCTGGAATTAAAACGCCTTGCCTCAAAACGTCTGACTCTGACATTTGTGTTGGATGGCCTTGTAACATCTCATAAGTAGTGATGTGTGTTTTTGAGGGTTATGTTACCTTCTCAATTTGAAAGTTTTTATTTAACTTACACTTTATTCAGACTAAGTAAAAGGCCAACTGTGACCTTCTCTGACCTTTTGAGAATGAAAAATGTGGAGACTTTTGTAAGTGTAAGACATCGTTTACACATTAAGGTTCTAATGGTCAAAAGAGCTAACCCATTGCCAGTCCTGATAATCTTTGCAGAATGCTAAATTGTAATTTTTTAAAATGAGAATTCCAGCTGATTCCATTAGACTGGTAGTTGCTTTTGAAGAATTGGCTGTTCATTAATATATATGGAGACTTTATGTTGATTCATGCTTAAGCCAGCTAAATAACCAAACACTACAAAATAATAGGGAAACCATATAAGAAGTTTAAAATTCCCTTAAATGTACCAGTGTATATTTACATGTTAATAAAATTAGCCCTAGTGAAATTATGGGTTTTTCTTATTATGAACCATATTGACTTTCATATAAATTAAATAAGTTGGTTATATTACCAGAATTAAGGCTGCAATACTATAATACTTTCTTGGGAGTAAGTCGTCTTAGTAGACATTGATAGGATTTCATTATTAAAAGTTTTTTTAAAAGCCATTTGAATTGGCTGCAACTGATGGGCCAAATCAATAGCTAAGAGGCTTTCAAGTTAACATAGTACAGTTTAATCGTTTCATATCAAAGTCTGTGTGAGAAGTTATGTGATTGGAAAAGTAGCTTTTAGAATGAGACCAGCTGGATTATCTGTCCATGTTAAGCTTATATGGAAATGCTAATAACTGAAACTACATCATAAGCATAGGTAGCACTGATGAGAAATATAAAATAATGGGCCATATGAATTCAAAGCATACAAAGATGTTAGTAAAGCTGCACCATCACCATTCAATGCCATACAGCCCCCCCCCCTCCATTCTTTCAATATACTGCCTGTCTTTATAAACATAACACCCATCTACAAGTGCAGGCTAAGCCACTGACAGTTGCAAAGCTACTGTGAAACGGTCAAAGTTAATGTGAATGATCAGTAAGAATTAGTGGAATTTCCTTATTAGATAAAATACATTTAGGGTGCAATTTGTAACTTACTGCGTTTGTACACTTACAGTGCAAATCTACACAAGTTACTCAGAAGTAAGTCCCAATAGGTTCAGTGGGACTTATTTCCAGATAAATGTGCATAGGACTGCAGCCTTTTTTATATACATAGGATGGGCATGATAAACAGCACTTGAGGTCCCATTGTTGGAGAGTTAAGCATGTGCTTAAATCTCCCACTGAAATGACAAAATGATCAACTTTGTCCAATGTCTTTTAATATGCCCTAAAACTGCTCATTGATCTCTAAGGGTCATATAAAATTAGGGTTCAAAGTAATGCAGCATTGATTAATAGTTTTGAAATGGAATTGGTGGGTGAAATTCTTAAAAGTAAGTTCAATACTCAGTAGTGTAACTTGCGACTGACAGTAGGAGTAAATGAGACCCAAATCAGCCCTATGACAGAATGATCCATAGAAATGAACAACTGATATGAGAAATCTAGCTGTTAATGCTTTGATTAGGTTGTATGAGGTTCATTAGATTAGATGTGGTTTCTTGTTCACTCAGTGCTTAAGATAAATGTTACATAGTAATTAATGGCTTCCCTTCTCTGGTGTTTTCAAAAGATTTGAAAGGCTTCCGGCTGATGGGAAAAAACCCTTCCACTCTCACCTGCAAGCTTTACAAAATAAATCTTTCTGTTTGCATATTGAATATTTTCAGATAACTGGTTTAGCTTTTTAATTTTTCCTACATCAGACTCCCTTTGTAATTTAGTTTCTGACAACTTTTGGGTCAAGATATGTCCTTTACTTCTCAGTGCAGTGAAATGTTTCTGTAAAGTAATAAAAGTAAGATGCTAGGTAACATTTTTTATCTAACAACTAGTTAACCATACAAGACTTGAAGAACCACTACATCTTTGGTTGTGGCACAAGTGCAACTAAAAAGTGGTGATTGAGTTAAAGAAGCCTCTCCTAAAAATGATTTACTCCCCCCCCCCATAAATAAATAAATCCAGTTCGTTTGAATTGATGCCTTTCATTTTGTAAATCACTACAATGCATTTACCCTGAGCTTCTAGCTAGGCAGTCTGAAAGTACCAAAACAACTAGGAGTTTTATTCATTTTTTGAAAAGATTTGTTTTAAAAACCTAGAAACTATTGCTTTACATCACAGCAGTGAGTAAAAGTTTCAGACTGACAAATTTTAGGATGTTAACCATTTGGGAAATTTCCTGTGTACCAGTGTCCTAATTAACAAATAGTTTGCCCACACTGTATTCCTTCTATGTAAACCAAAGTTCTAAAGTGTCTAGTAGTATGCATATATGTGATGATGTGTGCATGCTGTTGCAAGTACATCTTGAGCAAATCTGCAGAGGTAGAGGCATAGTTTTAAAAAATAAACTTTCATTAATACATAGAGCAAATCTGCATTTTATAAATTAACATACAGTTTGGCAAGAGATGCCTGCTGAATAGAGAAGAGCAAGCATTATATGTATGTGTTGGATCTAACCTTCAAATATGTTTTTCCCTCATAAGTAGTCTGCATTCACATGATGAATGCAGTTTACTTAGCTGTTAATGTGGCCATGAATACATACTGCTGATATGTGAAATGATACATGGTACAAATCACTCTGTTAGAGTTTAGTCCAGCACAGGACTATGGACTTCTGGAGAACTGTTGAGTGACCTTAATGCTAGGTAATCCAGACCAGTTACCATCTTGCTGAAATGTGATTTGCAGGGAAGAAAAAGCTTTAATTTCCAAAGTAGCATTACTATCTTGAGAGCCAATACTAAAAAGATTTAAAGATAATTGGCCTTTTTTCTTCTTCTAATTGAACATGTGCAGTTAAATCACGAAAAGGAAGCAATGAATAGCATTGGTAAATGCATAGTTTCATTCCTAATCTTCAATCTTCTTGAGTATAATTTATATCTTTCACAGTCAAGAATACTAAAGTTGTTCAAATGTACAGTAAGCCCTAGTGTGTACATGTTTCTACCTGCTTGTCAATATATAGTATACATGTATAAAGTGAGTTGCTCTAACTTTATATAGAGTTATCTAGAGTTGTTGGGTCCTTTCCCACAGTTTCAAATGCAGTCATGACTCTGTCCAGCATACACTTGGAAACTGTGTGTAATTCATAGCTTTCCCCTTTTCTCAGTGTTAATACCTCATCTTTTGGTTTGGAAAGAACCTCATGCATACATAATGAACATTAAAACAGTTTGGTAGTTTTTTGCTGTAGTTGATGGTAGTATTGGTTAGCTCTAAAATCGTGTGTTATGCAAATAATCATATATGCTGTGAATCTCTTTAAAGTGAACCAACTTTAGTTTGAAGCAAAATGCCTATTGGTTGCTAAAAGAAACTTCATCCCACAACCTCCCTCTTACCTTCAGTGAATGAACTGCTGAATCCCTGAGTTAGCTATTGCTCCGTGGTGTTGAGATTTTGATTCTCTTAGGCATCAGGGATGTGAGCATTCCAGCAGTTACACCAAACAATGAGAGAGAGAGACTCTCTGCATGCCCCAAGCCTATGGAGCATTACGTCATGGCAATACCATATAAGGAACTCTGTGTTGTGCAGACTCGTCGTGTCTGTAGTGTACTTCAATGATAGCCAGAACTCAAAAAAAGAGAAGTTTATTAATGTGTTCTGGCTCCTGCTGACACTCTGGACTGTGTGAAACATTTCGTTTGTCTGATCAGTTTGTGGCCAAAATGAATGTACGGAAGAATTAGGATAGGGCAGTTCCTTCTCACTACTGATAATAGAATAATTAGTCGGTTCCAATCTAATATTTACATCTTGGTTTTCCATAGCACAATTGTTTTGAGGGACTGGATTGTAGTTTCTTCTTCTTCTTTGGTTTACAGAAAACACAAGCTTAGCTGGACTTCTCTGAGGGAAGTAGGAACACTAAGCCCTCTTTTTTCCCCCTGTGTTTTATTTCTTGATGATGTAACTAGAAAACAATTCTTCAACTGATGATGGGAAGGCCAGATGAGAAACTGGGGTATGTTGTGTGTGTGCGTGCTTACTAGTTTCCCTTTAAACCCATTTTGCATTCATTTCACTTAATGTGATTAGGATTCTTCATTGGTTATGTTTTAGTAACATGAAAGGTTTTGAAGAGAACATTTTGATTAATAATCAGAAAAAAGAAATACATGGAGGCCAAGTATAAAGGATTAATTTTAGAATTTAAAGGGATGTATACTAGTTTAATTCTGCATTTTGGCGGTGTGCAAAAGACTAAGAAAATTACTGTAGATGTCTCACTGCAGGTTTAATGAAAATTATCTAATTAAATCCCCTGTATGTTAATGAAAGAGCCTGAGACGATATGAAAGGCTTTTTAAAATAACTTTGTTGTGCTCTGCTAAATGGATTAGGAACACATCTGCCTTTATTTATGAATTGCTTGAAGTTTAGCTCTTTACGGCACAATTCTAAGCAGTTTTATTCAGAAATAAGTTGCAATAAGTTGAATGGAGTTTACTCCATAGTTTGATATTAGGCAGATAAAATAACACAAGCATATGGAGATCAAAGTCTTACTTTCTAAAATATGATCATTGGTACCATGAAAATTTGAAGCAATGCAACTTGCTCCACATTCTGTGGAGGAGTATGTGCGTGCGCATGAGTGTGTGTGTATTTATAATATGCAACCAATTCTAACAAGAACATACTGCAAAAAGCTACTGTCATAACATAGGAAGCTGCATCATACCAGTTCAGATTACTATCTCCTACTCTAACTAGCACTAGTTCTCTGACTAGCAGATGCTCTCTAGCATCTCAGTCAGAGAGATGTCTTTACAGTCACCTGCTACCTGATCCATTTAACTAGACTTGTCAAGAACTTTGTGCAATCCATATGTGCGTTACCAGTGAGCTATAATCACTATATACAATGACACAAACATCAATGTATTGCTTATGGTCTTCTATTTAAACAACAAAACAAAACTTTCAGGCCTTTCTGAATTCAGTTCGCTTCTAGAAATGCCACTCGGATCTTCCTTTCTTTCGTAACTGTCTGGGAACAAAGTATCAAAATGACAGCCTTTTCCCAAATAAACCTGCCTGTCAATTAAGAAGGTTATTTGCATGCCTCTACCTTTGGAGGTTAGGTTGGTGGCTTCCAGAGAGAGAAAGAGAGAGAGAGAGATGGCATTCTCTGTGGGTGGTGCCCTAGCTGTGGAAATCCCTCCCTAGACAAACTTCCATGGCCCCTTCTTGACTAGCTTTTAGGAACTAAGCAAAGTTTGTGCTATTCTCCTCAGCTTTTATTATCAACTGAATGTTATTAGCACTCTGCTTTTTAAGTTATGATGATGCTACTCTTTTGATTTTTTTTTGGTCTTATTTGTTAGCAGGGCTGACAAGCCTTTTTCTGCCAGAGAGCCAAAATCAATTTCAGATAACTCCTTGGGTCTGCATCTAGTGATGGATGGGGCTGAAGGCAAAAGGGATGGGGCCAAAATACCGACATATTGTAGCTTGATGCTCTTACTGCGAGGAACTAAGCCTTAGGAGAGGGATTTCAACCCTTTAGAATTGGAGGAGAAGGGTACAAAAGCCAGAAAACCACCAAATGATCAGTGGCTGGGGGAAGGGGGGTGGGGCCAGGGGAAGGGGGATGGGGAAGTCCAGAGGGCTGGGTTTGGATTCTAAGCCAGCAGGATTTGGCCGGAGGTCCACCGCCCCTGACTTAACATATTGCTGATGGTTTTAATATGATCTTTACTGTTTTTGTGAGATGGCTTGAAAGCTCCCAAGTAGAAAAGCACTTTTACTTAAAAATGTTATTAATATATTTTAAATAAAATATTAATTGGGTAATTGTTGGTTGTAAAGATCCACCCCAGTTCAATTTAGGAACCCTATCTCCAGTTTTGTTTTTCTATATAAAGTCCATACATATATGTCCATATACTTGCATAGAAACTAATGTAGCATAGACTTAAAAAGGTAAAGGTGTCCCCAACCAGTCGTGTCCGACTCTAGGGTGTGGTGCTCATCTCCATTTCTAAGCCGAAGAGCCAGTGCTGTCCGAAGACGCTTCCGTGGTCATGTGGCCAGCATGACTGAACACCGAGGTGCACGGAACGCTGTTACCTTTCCCGCCGAAGCAGTGCCTATTTATCTACTTGCAATTTCTTGCTTTTGAACTGCTAGGTTGGCAGGAGCTGGGACTGAAGACGGGAGCTCACTCCGTCACACGGCACTCGGGTCTTGAACTGCTCTCCTGCCGACCTTCTGGTCTGCAGTTCAGTGTCTTAACCACTAAGCCACCGTGGCCCATAGCATAGACTTAGCATAAACTAATTTAGCATAGATAGCTAGTTAAGAAGGGCCCATAGAAGTTTGGCTAGGGAAGGATTTCCCCAGTTGGGGCACCACCCATGAAGAAGGCCATCTACATAAGAACATAAGAGCCATGCTGGATCAGACCAAGTGTCTATCTAGTCCAGCATTCTGTTCACACAGTGGCCAACCACTGTCAACCAGGAACCCACAAGCAGGGTATGAACGCAACAGCACCCTCCCATCCATGTTCCCCAGCAACTGGTGCACATAGGCTCACTGCCTCTGGTACTGGAGGGAGCACATAGCCATCAGGACTAGTAGCCATTGATAGCCTTTTCCTCCGGGAATTTGTCCAACCCCCTTTTAAAGCCATCCAAATTGGTGACCATCACTACTTCCTGTGGTAGCGAATTCCATAGTTTAACTATGTGCTGTGTAAAGAAGTACTACCTCTTTAGTAGTGGGGGCAGTACAGATCCTTATAAATGGTGGAGGAGAGGGTATGCCCCCTTCCTTCCAAAGAGATGGGTGCAGGAATTGGCCATTGAAGTGATGGGGGGGGGGATTTGGCTCCTTTTAATGGCAGGGGAGGGGAATTGACCACTGAAAATGTCTTTTGGGGGGAGGAATTGGGCTCAGAAGCTGTGCACCCTATGGCTAATTCTGTAGAGGAACTGGGCTGGGTGATCTAATGTATACCACTCTCAGTTACTTGATGCACATTTGGGATACAAATGTGATGATTAAAATCAAAGTCAAGAGCTCTTTGCAATAAAGATGTGTTGGTTGTCCATAACTTCTAAATTTAATACAGATTACAGTGCATACTCACAACATCCCCTAATATATCATAAATAACTGATGCATGTTGATTACTTTGCACTTCCATTTAAATACTACCATTTCGGGTGTTACTGTCTGTAGCTGGTTAACACTCATTGTTGTTCACTAGGGCCTGGTTTGCACATAACGAGAACTCAGAATATGGGTTGCCATTGAATTGTGGGTTGTTGTTGAATAGTGGGTTGCAGACCGTGCACTATGGTTTAACTATGGGTTATTAACCTCACACAACCCAGGAAGAGAACCCATGGTTTGCTGTTGGGTTGTGAATTCTGGGTTGTTTGTGGTTAATAACCCATAGTTAAACCATAGTTCGCATGTAATGACAACCCATGATTGAACAACAACCCACAATTCAACGACAACCTATATTCAACCCTTACTTTGGGCTGTCATTACATGTGAACCAGGTCAATCCCTTTTGCATCACAAGTATTTGCTGAATATTTTACTTGTTCACTGAATTTTTATGTTTAAATTGAATGTGGTGTCTCTCCATTTAAAAAATGGTTACATAACATACCAGACTCAGCAGTTAGAATTTCACTGGGATATTGTAAAACAGGACCATTTTCCATCCCCTTGGTTTAGCTATTCTGTTTATAACCTGTGCTATTTTAGGAATGCAGCCCTCAGGTAGCATAATTGTAAGCGTTGGACATTTCATGCTCTGGGAGATGGGTGAAAGTGCTAATCCATCAGTTTATAAACCTGAAGATGCGACAAGGCCCTAATCCAGGTAGGGACCATAGGGCTTCTGCATGCATATACCTAGCTGGATTAAGGGATCAGGCTTGCAAAGAGGTGGTGTGCATGAAGTTGCTGTCTCTCATCCAGTCCCTGCATGGAGAGCTTCCTTACCAGAGCAATATTTGTTCCAAGCCATTCTGTGGCAATGGTGGGACTAGTTTTTGTCCCACCTGCTCCTTACTCTGCATTGTACAGCTGCCTGTAATTACTGCTCTTTTAAGAGGGCGCCATATGTACAACCCAGCTGTGATGAATGCATAATGTTTATTTAGGCCAGGATGTCCAAAGTATGACTTTCCAGCATTTGTTGTCAAACCTGTTTCACAATAAACGATGCCAGAACAATTGGATTTACTGATGTTGTAAAGTCCATGATTGGCTTGTAACAACTTGCTTCTGCAGTAAGATTTATCTTTATTTATTTGTGGTAAATACCGCCCTTCAGCAAAGCTTCCAGGGCCGTTATCATAAGTTACAGTATGTTTTAATTACTACGCGGCAATGCAGGAGGATATGCAGGCATTAAGTTCAGAGCAGCAAACAGTCAAAGAACATGGATGTATTTTATTATGTTTTTTTTAAAAAGTTTTTGCAGTAATACAACAATATATCCAGATAATTTTGCCTGTTGGTAAGGAACAGTTGCCTCTTAGTTAATTTTCTACATTGAAAGAGACATGTGAATTGAGACAAAGTGTCTCAAAGCTGAAATGATCGCATGTTGATATAGTGAAAAAACCCACCTCTTCAAGGGGCTGTTTATTTTAGGTATTTTTTTATGGAGATGGTTCACTTCACTTTAATGAGTGCCAAGGGGCATGTAACACCTTGTGATCATCGCAGAATTAACTGAAACATATGTGGCTTTATGTCATTCCTTTCCTTTTCTGTTTTACTAGGGTAACTTGAATGCTAGTATCCACTTCTATTTCCTATTTTAGAAGTAGAATTAAAGAAAACTCTTTTCCCCCTGTTGGTCTGCTTTTAATGTGGCTGTATAAAGCTGTCTAATACTGTGTCACAGTATTGGTCTATCAAGCTCAGAAATATCTACTGCGGCCTTCCTCAACCAGGTGCCCTCTGGATGTTTTGGACTCCCAACGTCTAGCATTCTTGACCTTGGCCATGCTAGCTTGGGCTGATGGGACTTGAAGTCAAAACATCTGGAGGGCACCAAGTTGGGGAAGTCTGGTATACTGTGTGTGTGACAGGGAGTAGGTCTCTGGGCAATTTGACAGAGGTCTTTCTGCTATCCAAGTTTCCTTAAAAACAACAGCAACCACCACGACTATCACCTATGGAGATATCAGAAACTGAACCTGGGAACTTCTGCATGTGATATATGTATTCTACCACTGGCCAATGTCCCTTCCTGAACAGAAGTTTAATTGGATAAAACTATTTTCTTGTTACAGAAAGAAGCTGTTAGTAAGAAGAAAGAAGGAGCTGGGAAAACAGTGGGATCCTACAAATATGCTCTTCTATAAGAGGAGAGGGAATGATTTAGCTGCTGACTCCATCTAAACAATTCCTGTCTCCTTAGTAACTAATCATAGTTTTTAAAATTTGTTGTACTTGTAAATATTATGGCAGGATAGAATACCACAGAATCAGAGAAACTAGAGCTAAAGCCTGATTAGGTCATTGTGACCCTTGTGTGCCAACACAAAGTTGCTCCTTCTTGACTGTTTAGCCCAGTTTGTTTTGTCTACTCAGTGCTTTCAAATAATTTGGGCTTGAACTTTTTATTTTGTGTTTTACATCAGCTCTTTAGAACTGAACTTTAACAGTCCTCTGCTCAATATGATGAAGCAAATGCATTGATCAGGAATTAAGGACACATTGTTTTTGTAGTACATTGAAATATCAGTCTGAAGTTTCTTGCTGAATCCTGATAAGATGGAGATCCCACAGGTGATGATTCCCTGATTGGGGGAGATGGGATTCTACCTGTTTTGAATGGGGTTGCACTCCTTGTGAAAGACCAGGCTCTCACCTCGGAGTATTCCTTGACCCATTCATGTCCTTGGAGACATGGAGTGCTTTTTTTTTCCAGCTTAGGCTAGTACAGCCGCTGCAACCTCTACTGGAGAAGGAATAATCTGGCAACTGTGAATCCATGCCCTGGTAACATCCCATTTAGACTGTTCTATAGTGGTGTACATGGAGCTGCTTTTGGAAAAGGTTTGGAAGCTGCAGTTAGTCCAAAATATAGCAGCCAGGGTTTTAACTGGGATGGCTCACTGGAAATATATTTCAGCACTGCAGATATCTCTCAAAACTGGCAAGTTCTTCTGCTGAGGCCCTTCTCAGAGTACTACCACCATCAGAAATCAGGTGGGTGGCAACATGGGCCTTTTCATTTGTAGTGTCCTAGCTGTGGAACGAACTCCTTAAAAAGATCCTCCCAGCTCCCAATTTATTATCTTTTAGACATTGGGTTAAGACATTTTTATTCTCTCAGGCATTTTAGGGAGCAAACCTATGCATGTTTAGACAAAAAAAGCCCTACAACTCCCAGCATAGCTGGCTGGGGAATGCTGAGACTAGTAGGACTTTTTTCTGTCTGAACATGCATAGGATTGCAGCCTTACGGAGTAGTGTTTGAAACACTGGAAATAACGTTTTCCACTCTGCTGTTTTATTTGGTTTACAGATCAACTCTATTAGTGCTATTGATTTTAATAGTTCTGCTGTGTATTTTGTTGCATTTTAGATTTCAGTTGCATTGTAAACCATCCTGAGATAAATCTTTATGAAGGGCAGTATAAACACCCATTAAATAAACAAATAAATAAAATTTCACACGTTATGCAGAGGTCAACCTGGACTTAACAAAGAGATCCAAACAATTACAATTCCCCAGTAAGTGTGATGCACATATTTGCAATTGTGTTTGTTGCATGCCGATCTCTGACGCCAGCCCTGCTGGGCTAGACTGTGCAATGGTCATACGAACCAGTGGTTTAAATGAGCTATATATTCGACCAACCAAAGGATGGTATGGAGAGATTTTCATAAAGATTTTATTAAATCCTAAATAACTTCAGAGGCAAAAGGGTTTGTGACTGTTACTTCTTTAAACCTTCATTACACAGAATTGCTTCTAAAGTGCATACATTCTGCACAGAAAGCAATTTGTGTAGGAAATGGCATGCATTCTATGTGTACATCTCACAGGGGATGATCATGTATATTTATTTTGCTAGGATGCTATAAATGACAGGAGCTTCCCAGTATTAAATGTACCTATATTCTGTCCAGTTATTGTGGTGGCTCCTCAAAAGGAGCTCTGTGATGACACAAGACACAGTTTTAATACATGTTGCTATAGAGATGGGAATAAGACTGTGACCTGGTTCTCATGTAACGATAAGATGGAATTCTAAAGAATTCTGGTTTATTGTGAACAAGGCACTCTGGTGCACACTGCCCTATTGTTTCTGCTGTAAATGGGAGTGGCTAAACAAACCCTGGACCTTCTATCTGTGGGATGTTTACCATGATGTGTGAACTGAGAACTTGGGCTTGTCCTGCCCAGATAAGGGCAGCCCCACATAGACTGCATTACAGTAGTCAAGTTGTGAGGTTACCAATGCATGGGTTACTGTGGCTAAGCTATCCCTGTCCAGGAATGGCCACAGCTGATGCACCAGCTGAAGCTGATAAAAGGCATTCATTGTTATTGCAGCCACTTGGGCATCCAGAGACAGTGAAGGTGCTATGAGGACCCCGAAACTACATATCTGCTCCTTCAGAGGAAGTACAACCCTATCCAGTGCAGGCAAGCTGCCTGATTCAGCTGAGAATAGAAATGGCTCTGGAAGTATATTTATTGAATTTTATGAATAGCATTTGTATAGAAAACTAAATTCTAATTCTAGATATACTTACAACAGCCAGGATATCCTATGCTAAGTTGTGGAAAAGCAATCAGAGATCTGGCAAAAAGGAACTAATAAGTCAGCTGTGGGAACAAATTAAGCTTATTAAAACAACTACATTTTTAAGAAACTCCCAAGAGTTATGAGACAATAGTGAAGAGCTGGGACCTTGTGTTACAATTTATAACAGTAAAATTAGGTATGAATGATTTGAAGAATAATAATTTATTATTAAATGAGTTGGCATAATGGTAGAAAATGATGAAATGAAATAATAAATATTCCAAAGAATAACCTTAATTCTCCCTATAATATTTAGTCTAACTTATCCTTAGCAGACTTTCATAATGCTATTTGATGGTGGGGGCTTTCCACATAGTCATACCAACTGGCTTCCGAGCAACATTTTGTCCTATCCACAATAGCTGTTCAGGTGACATTTCAACCACAACAACACAGTATCTCATTCACATGTATCTTAGAAGTGCTCTTAATAACTGGGGTGTATGGTGTTAGTCTTGTTTCTTTGAACAACATGGTTTTGGAAATGTTTCAAGATATGCAGTGTCTGCACTGGTACAGCACTTGGGAATTCACCTCCCCCAAATAACTGCCATAAAACTGAAGTCTAAACAGCATGTTCATAAAATGGCATGGCAAATAATGACAGAGCCAACGTGGTGTAGTGATGTGAGTGTCAGAGTAGGAATGTCAAAACCCAGATTTAAATTCCACCTCAGCCACGAATGGGTGACTTGGCAGGCTGGCTCCAGGTTTCAGGTGGCTCTGGGCAAAGGTGGTGGCCCCCCTCCTCTGTCAGTGGGCCTTGGCAGTCTAATCTGGCTGTGGGGGAAATGCTCCAAGCAGTACTGGGAGGCTAGAGCATTGCTACTGTTTAGTTTCCCAAAATGCTCCCGAGAAATGCTAGATCTGGGGCATTGTGGCATATTAAAAGGATGCCTAGATCCAGTTGCCTGGTAACTGCCATTGTATCTGGCCATTGACCGATCTATCTACCTACCTACCTACTTATTTATAACGTTTATATACCGCTCCACATCTAAACAGATTCCAGAGTGGTATACAATAAAATATAAAAAGAAAAAGAATAAAGCACCATATTAAAAGTTTTTTGAAAACAGAATACCAATAAAAACTGGCTGGTCAGTCAAGGAAGGCTTCTTGACATAAAGATGTTTTCAGGAGGCACCAAAAACAACACAATGCTGGTGCCTGCCTGACCTCCAGAGGCAGGAATTCCATAGAAAGGGAGCTGCCACACTGAAGGCTCTTCTCTAGGTGGACTCCAGTTGGGCCACAGGTCCATGTGGAACCAGCAGGAGCATGCCTCTGATGACCTCAGTGACCAGGCAGGTTGATAAACGAGGAGGCACTGTCTCAATTGCCTGGAGAGGCATGGAGAGGCAATCTAAGTCAGGAAATAAATGTTCAGATTGATATTGTTGTTCAATATGTCTTATTTTACTATTTAGAAATTAAAAATTATTTATTTATTGCATTTATATCCTGCCTTTTTTCCTCTTGCAAGGAACCCAAGGCAGCTTACATTCTCCTCCTCCTCTCCATTTGATTCTGTAGCTTTGGGGGGGATTTTAGAAGGATGGTTTTATGTATGTATGTATGTATTTATTACATTTCTCTACCACCCAATAGCTGAATTTCTCTGGGCAGTTCACAAAAATTAAAACCACGAAAGTACAGCATAAAAACAACATAAAATATAAAAGCTTAAAACTACATTATAGAAGTACAACCAGAATAAAACCTAGCAGCAATCAGAGGTTTAAAATACAGTAACAAATTTAAAACAGCAGAGCTAAAAGAATAGAATGCTAAAATTCCTGAGAAAATAAAAATGTCTTCACCTGTGTCAGAAAGAGCATAATGTAGGCACCAGGCGAACCTCTCTACGGAGCTCATTCCACAACTGGGGGATGGCACAGCAGAAAAGGCCCTCTTCCTGGTAGCCACCTGCCTCACTTCTTTTGGCAGGGGTTCCCGGAGAAGGCCCCCTGAAGATGATCTTAGCGTCTGGGCAGGTACATATGGGAGGAGGCAATCCTTCAGATAATCTGGTGCCAAGCTGTTTAGGGCTTTGAATGTTAATACCAGCACTTTGAATCGGGGCTGGACGTGGACTAGCAGCTAGTGCAGATGGAAAAGTACTGGCATAATATGATCATGTTGGCCAGCCCTCGTTAACAATCTTGCTGCCCTATTTTGGACCAGCTGAAGTTTCCAGATCATTTTCAAAAGCAGCCCCATGTATAATGCACTGCAGTAATCCAAATCAGAGGTTATCAGAGCATAGATAACTGTAAGTAGGCTATCTCTGTCCAGATAAGGTATATCATCCTAAGCCGATAAAAGGTGCTCTGTGCCACTGAGACCACCTGTGCTTCAAGTGCAGTTCTGGGTCCAGGAGCAATCCCAGACTATGAACCTGATCCTTTAGGGGGAGTGTAACCCCCTCTAGAACAGGTTGAACATCACCTAGCGGGGCAGACGAACCACTCACTAACACTACCTCTGTCTTGTCTACATTGAGTCTCAGTTTATTGGTCCTCATCCAATCCATTACGATGCCCAAGCACTGATTCAGAGCAGCCACTGCCTCACCTGGGTTTGATGAAAAAGAAAGGTAGAGCAGGGTGTCATCCGCATATTGATGGCACCTCAGCACACACCTCTGGATAACTTCTTCCAGCGGTTTCATGTAGATGTTGAATAGTGTAGAGGATAAAATAGAACCCTATGGAACCCCATAGCATAGTTGCCAAGACACAGAGCAATAATATCCCAACACTTATCTTCTGGAATCAGCCATCCAAGTAGGAGTGGAACCACTGCAGCGCAATGCCTCAACTCCCAGCTCAGACAACCTATCCAGAAGGATACCATGGTCGATGGTTTCGAAAGCCACAGATAGGTCCAAGAGAATCAATAAGGTCGCACTCCCCCTGCCCCTCTCCTGGCAAAGGTCATCCCACTTGGCAACCAATGCAGTTTCCATTCCAAAACCAGGCCCAAGTGAAATGGATCTAGATAATCCGTTTCATTCATGAGTGTCTGGAGTTGTCCTACAACCACCCGGTCAAGCACCTTGCCCAGGAAAGGGATATTAGCTCCCGGCCAATAGTTGTTAACATCCTCCTGGTCCAGGTTAGGCTTTTTCACAAGTGGCCTAATTACCATCTCTTTTAAAGAGGATGGCATACTGCCTCTGTCAAGGAGGAATTTAAAATCCTTACCGAGCTGAATATCCTCTCCTTATTTAATGTGATGAACCATGAAGGCAAGGCTTGCACACAAGTAGTTGACCAGACTTGGCCAAGCACCTTGTCTGTGTCCTCGGGCCTCGATAACTGAAACTCATCCACTAAAACTGGACCAGACAGTGCTCCGGATGCCTCTACTAATGGGACTGCATTAATCGTGGTGTCCAATTTGTGATGAATCTGAGTGACTTTATCTTGAAGGTAGGGATGTATGGACTGTGTAAAATCCACTCCAACTGTGTTTCGTGGATTGCCAGGTGTCTTTTGTTCCGTTGTCCGCCCACAGACAGATGCAGATGATTTTTTTTTGTCATGCAGCAAAATCCGCAAATAATTATGCAAGTATTTACTTAAGTATTTACATAATTTACTTCAGTACATAACATTTAGCATATTGTCCCCCATTCCATTCAATGTTTCCTCAGCAGAAACCTACATATTTTCCTATGAATATATATGCGTAAATTTCAGGAAAGTAAAAAAAAATCATCCGAAAGTCCACGGACTCCGTGCGGTCTGAGGGGGTTGCTCTGCAGCAGATTCCTCAGGTTGGATTCTTAGAAATCGGAGCTCATTTTAGTCCATCTTGAATTTTTACAGCATCCCTACTTAAAAGTGCCATGCAAACTTGTCACTGTGTGCTACCAAGGATTCCACTGTTTCTCTCCCTGGCCCAGAGTGTAGCAGGCCATGAACCACTCAGAGAAGCTGTGTTGGATGACATTGATAAGATGCAATGGTGGTGGAAAAGGAATCTCGTTTTGCCATCCTTACTGCCACAGAATTTTCCTCCACCTGCATTCTAGCCATCTCCCCTCTTTGCAAACACTTGTTTGCAAAATTAACATCTTCGTTAATTTTTACAATCAAAGTATGGCAAGTAGCAAACTGCAGCTCAAGTAGTTTGCCTATATAGGACAAATTTAGGAACATTTTAAAGCTAAGTGGAAGCTTGCCCATGGCTTCTGATGTCAAACTGAATTTGAGGATTTGTTATTTCAAGAATAACTTAATCCGATTTATGAATTAAGTTTAGAACCAACCCTGCAGTTGAGCAACAATGCTTTGATATGATAGATAACAGTGAAATAAACATTTTCATTATGATCATCTTCTGTAAAGAAAGCCCAAGTACAATTCTAAAGAATTGTGTGTGTGCGTGCATGCGTGTGCATTTGTGTGCATTCATGTGCAAAGGTGGGATGGGGCTAGACACTCCACATTGCATGTGAGCGATAAATATACATGTCATTTCAAAGAGATAAGGATTACCACATGCTTATGTGTACTAAAGGTCTGCTTTTGATTTGGGCTAGAAACTCCTAGTGCCTCAATGGATGTGAAACATTTCATTCCCTAGAAAAGACACTGAGAAACCTGTAGTTGCACATGGATCCTCTCTAAGCATGGTAGTAGGTTCCACTTGCAAATTTTTGAGTGGGGGATATGCTTTCAGTTAATGGTTGCAGAAGTGAGTTAAGTAGCTCAGCGTAGAAAGGTGGGAGAAGATTAGGACATCTGCATTGTGCACCTGGTTTACAGATGTATGGGTTGTGTTGTGATCACCTTGATTTGGGACCAAAATGTACTTGTTATCTTTGTTATTGGTTATGTGCCCTCCACACTAAAACATTTACAATTTTGTGTGCAGACAATTAACATCACTAAGAAAAGCTGGATTCTTTGGCCTGCAAAAATCATGCAGATGAATACATTTTGCATCACTTATTCTGCACATTATCGGTTCTGCAGTGTTCTACTTTTACTAGCTGTGGGAAAGGATCGCAAGAAGTTTGGATCGCAAATAGAGAAGATTAATTCCACCCATAGAAAAGTCCAGGTTTAAAAAAAGACAGCTATAAAAGTAGATAGTCTTTGCAGAGTCTTCTTAGGTGATCTCCATCAGGAAACTTGTCCCAAGCACTTCTTATTAAGAAGCATTAAGGGCACGATCCTATGCATGTTTAGACAGAAGAAACTCCTACGACTCCCAGCATTTCCCAGCCAGCATGGCTTACTGGGAAATGCTGGGAGTTGTAGTTTTTTTCTGTCTAAACGTGTATAGTATTGTCCTAAACATTTCCCTTGATAAAGACTTTCCTTGAAACATATTGGGGACCATATCTACTTCAGCTGTCTTTTTTGTTCTTTCATGAACTCTGGATCTGCTCCCACTAACCATTGAAAATCTTACTCAGCGACCTTCTATCTCTGGTTTCTGAGATTTCAGCAGACATTGCCAATATGCTTTCAAGGATATCTCTACATCCATAGTGGCTAGAAACTTGATTTAAAAAGAAAGAAATGTAAGGTTGTCAGGAAGCTGAATTCTGCAATCACCATCAGTTTCTGCACTTTTTCTGCATGCTGTGGATGACACCCTACACAGTACACACAGCCTGCCTTTATTAAACTGTAGTTATATAATCTATTATCATCCCGTTGAGCTATGCAATGTTGTTGTTGTTGTTGTTGTTCAGTCGTTTCGTCGTGTCCGACTCTTCGTGACCCCATGGACCATAGCACACCAGCCCTTCCTGTCCTGCGCTCTCTCCCGGAGCGTGCTCAAGTCCATATTCATTGCATCAGTGATGCTATCTAGCCATCTCATCCTCTGCCGTCCCATTTCTCCTTTTGCCTTCAGTCTTTCCCAGCATCAGGGTCTTTTCCAGAGAGTTTTCTCTTCGCATTAGGTGGCCAAAATATTTGAGATTCAGCTTCAGTATCTGTCCTTCCAATGAGCACTCAGGGTTGATTTCCTTTAGGATTGACTGATTTGACCTCCTTGCAGTCCAGGGGACTCGTAAGAGTCTTCTCCAGCACTACAGTTCGAAAGCATCAATTCTTCAGCGCTCAGCCTTCCTTATAGTCCAGCTCTCACAGCCATACATTATTACTGGGAAAACCATAGCTTTGATTATACGAATGTTTGTCGGCAAGGTGATGTCTCTGCTTCTTACTATGCTGTCTAGGTTTGCCATAGCTTTCCTCCCAAGGAGCAAGCATCTTTTAATTTCATGACTACAGTCACCGTCTGCGGTGATCTTGGAGCCCAAGAAAATAAAATCTGTCACTGCTTCCATTTCTTCCCCTTCCATATGCCAGGAAGTGATGGGGCCAGATGCCATGATCTTAGTTTTTTTAATGTTGAGTTTCAAACCAGTATAATGTTGAGTTTCAAACCACCATTTCTTTCCTCTGTCTTTTACTATGCACGTAGTTGAAGAAAGCTTTTTTGTTGCTTTTAGCATCCCTTGCTAACTTCAGCTCGTTCTCACCTTTAGCCTTCCTGACGCCATTCCTGCAATTCTGTGCTACCGCCTATACTCTTCCTTTGTAGCTTGGCCTTCCTTCCATTTCGTATATGTGTCCTTTTTTGTTTTCAGGTGATCTCTAAGCTTTTTGTGAAGCCACATTGGCTTCTTCTGTTGTCTTCCACCTTTTTTTCTTGTTAGAATTGTTTGTAATTGTGCCTTGAGAATTTCCTTTTTTAAAAGCTCCCACCCATCTTGGACTCCTTTTCTCGTTAGAGTCGCTTGCCATGGGACCTTACTTATCATTGCTCTAAGTTTATTAAAATTAGCTTTCCTAAAATCCAGGGTACGCGTTTGGCTGCACTTGGCTTTTGCTTCTTTTAGAACCAAGAACTCAAGTGCAACATGGTCGCTTTCCCCCAGAGTTCCTATAACTGCTACTTTATCCACTAAGTCATCTCTGTTGGTTAGGATCACGTCAAGGAGAGCCAACCCTCTAGTTCCTTCCTCTACTTTCTGTAGAAGGAGGTTATCTGCAACATAAGTCAGGAATTTCCATGATCCAGCCAAAGGTAAACACTCTGAAGCCCCACTAATTTCAGTGGGAGAGATTTAAGAATGAACATTCTCACTGAAATTAATAGGATTTGATGCACTTTGCTTGGCTGAATCTTGCCTTTGGTTGCAGATGTAATGAAGGGACCCTCTTAGCCATGTTTAAGAGATCTGGAGCTGGTCATGGGTTCATGTTCTTCCTTTTCTCACCAGTCCCTCAACTTGCTGAAGCTAGTTCCTCTCTCAGAGATGGTCTACCAATAGTCAGGGTGGTGTGTGCCAGCTTAGGTGGCAGAATCTTGGGTTCCATTAAACAGTGGGAAATTGTCAATTATTATTAGTATTATTTAATAAGCAACCACATTTTACCACACTGAAGCACCTGCTGGATTTTTCCCCTCAGGCACCAAAATATTTTGGGATGCTCTGTCTCTCCTCTTTCCTCTCTCCCCTCACCTTCAATAGTCTCAGCTCTGAGTGGGAACACACAAAAATTAGAACTGGGGAGATGAGAGGGACAAATGAAATGAAAATGAACATCGCATATTGACCTGGTGTAGAATAACTTCAAAAATGCTAACTACTTCAGAATGTTTGCTTGATAGCCAAAGTTTTTCTGAGGTGAAGGTGAAGTATTACAAGAAAGCCTCTTTTGACATGCGGGGTCAGGAGATGCAGTGGAATGGTTTAAACAACTGCACTGGCAGAAACTGCTCAGGCTGTTGAAAGGACCGAGTTCCCAGTGAAGACGCCTAGCAGCTTCACACTCCCAAGAGCAGTTTCCACTAAATCAATGGAGGCCAGTGGCTCCGATGTCAGTGGGGTGGGGAATCTGCTCCAGGTTTCAGTCAGAACTCTAAAGGAGCCTCCACTCTGCTAAATTATGTATATATTATTTATTAACTGGAGCAGGCAAAGGGAACATCAGGGCCTGCTCCAGTTGGACTGCCCCTTCTTTGGGAAATGAGAGGGGGGAACAGGGCCATCCCACCAGCCCTGCTGACAGTCTACCTAATTCTTTTTTCTCCCTCTTCCCTCCTTATTGCCTTTTCCTTGTGCATCATGCCTTTTTTAAGATTGTAAGCCTGCGGGCAGAGACTGTCTTCTTTGTTCATTGATTGTAAGCCTCTCCAGGAGCCTTTTTTGGATGAGGAGCAAGATAAAAATACAATAAATAAATAAATAAATATTATCTAGGCTGCCTTTCAGGGCAAGGCGGCTTACAACAATAAAATCCATATGATACAAAGTAATGCAATAATAAAACTGCAAATGTTCATAAAAGCAGCAACCACCAGCACAAAACATCTGGCCTAAACAGTACTAAAAGCTTGCAGCATGTTATGTTAAATATATTGCTTGTAGCAATCTCAGGGATTTCACCCTAAAATTAATTCTAAGCATGGGGGTAGGGTGGGGGCGGGGCTTTTTCCTATTGGGACTATAACACATAGGGAATCAAATCATAGAATCATAGAATAGTAGGGTTGGAAGGGGCCTACAAGGCCATCGAATCCAACCCCCTGCTCAATGCAGGAATCCAAGTCAGAGCATCCTTGACAGATGGCTGTCCAGCCTCGTCTTGAACGCCTCCAGTGTGGAAGAGCCCACCACCTCCCTAGGTGATTGGTTCCATTGTTGTATTGCTCTAACAGTCAGGACGTTTTTCCTGATGTTCAGCCGGAATCTGGTTTCCTGTAACTTGAGCCCATTATTCCGTGTCCTGCACTCTGGGATGATCAAGAAGAGATCCTGGCCTTCCTCTCTATGACAAGCTTTCAAGTACTTGAAGAGAGCTATCATATCTCCCCTCAGCCTTCTCTTCTCAAGGCTAAACATGCCCAGTTCTTTCAGTCTCTCTTCATAGGGCTTTGTTTCCAGTCCCCTGATCATCTTTGTTGCCCTCCTCTGAACCCTCTCCAGCTTGTCTGCTTGTCTGCATTAAAGTGTGGTGCCCAGAACTGGACACAGTACTCCAGATGACACCTAACCAGTGCTGAGTAGCACTGAGTAGTAGGGAAGGTTTAAGCCTTCCCTCTCCTATCATGATCCCAGCAAAAAAGAAGAAGTCCTCTCATGCTGCAGTAGAGATAGAAAAACAAGGGGATGTTTTTCTGCTGGGATCACAACAGGGGAGGGAAATGTTGAACCACCCTTCCTGGTGCACTGCAGTCCTGATTAAAAAAAACAACACAAAATCACATCCCCCCTCAGTCAGTATTAATTAAAAAACACAAAACCCTGTTGCCACTGCACGCCATGCGTGTAACATCACGGGTGGTTAGGCCCTTAGTACCAGCATGACATCATGTCACTTGCTGAGTCATTCCTATACATTTTCTTACCTCCACCAAATCTCTCAAGTACAGTAATAAATATAAATGCATTACATCATATGGAGGGAAAGTGAAGCCTTAATAACTGGAACTACCTTGAGGGCAGGATGCTATTGCTAGTTAACAGTAGAACACTTTTCATAGATCTCACATTGCAGGATATAAAATATTCTTAATATAGTAGTCCAGAAAATTAAACTATTTGACTTCAAACAGAATTCTTCAGAAAAAAGAGTGCACAATAAACAGATAATGGTTTTAGTAACAGGTCAGTTTTTAAAGATTGTTTTTCCATAAAAACTTTATATGTGCATAAGAGAAAGAGAGACAGAGAATATTTAAAATTTTATGAACTATTTTGTTGAAATTTCACATGGGGTATGTAATTGCTGCTGCTAATGAATACAAAGAGGGCAGAGCAATTTCCTTGCAGTCTGCAATTACATTTACTGGAGAACGATTCACTTAAAAATTCTTGAAAGAAATTCAGTCATGGAATGTGAAACAGGTCCCACAAAGCTACTTTACAGTACAATCCTCTGCATGGCTACTTGGAAGTAAGACCCACAGAATTCAGTGGGCCTTACTTCTATGTAGGTGTATATGAAATTGCAGCCTTGCCTTGCAGCATAGTCCTATGCATGTTTATGCAGAAGTAGGCTTACTTTACTGTGTTCAGGAAACTGTATAACCTAGAGAGTTTATCACTTGTTAATTACTATATGTAGCAAATTATTGGTAGCCTGGAAATAGTAGGCCTCAAGATTGATTTAACATTTTCAGTAGATAAGAGGGGAGAAGGTGCAGTCAGTTCTGACTCTCTGTAAATAGGCTTCTTAGTTTTTCAGCTAGCCTCGTGTATTTATGCTCTTAACAGCATCTTGATTTGCAGATATTAACAGGTAATGTTTCTTTTCCATGTCTCAAAATGCAGTCTTCATCTGCTGATTTTTGCAAGTCAGACTGCAGTTGAAGACAGTATAAGAAGTTTTATTTTGTGATCAGTTGACAACTTTGCTATAAGGAGGTGCTATTTGTACTTCTGTGTTTCTAGAACCAGGTTTTATAAACAGACATTTTTAGGAGCACTCTGCATGGCATATTGAAGTGATTCCGGTTTGTGTGTTGGGATCATTTTGAGCATCAGAGCTTTTTATCTTCACAAACACAGATTGGTCCCATTCCAGGGAAAATTAGTCACCTTTTTAGATCCATTGACAAATATAAGACTTAAATTGGTTGGGAATAACTAGTTCTTCCACTAGCTTTCATTGAGCTTTTAAGTGGATTGGGTCCTCTTTTTATATTGCAGTTATTCCATCTATTTTGAACGATACCTGTATCCAGATGATTGTTTTTCAGGTATTATCTGAAGGAATGGGGTTAAGGATGATCCCTGAGACCAAGACCAGGCTAAAATTGGTTGCAATCCAGTGAACCCTTTTACGTGAGCTGTAAAATGTATTCCTGCATGCTTGGCTTTTCTGTTTTTTAGTTTCTCCCCTCGCCTCCCTCACTCCAAATAGCGGCTCTGTTTCTGCAGCACCAAGTCTCAAAACTTACCTGCAGTGAGGTTTGGAAAACCTGTTTTGGGTTTTTGTGTCTGTCTGTGTGAATTTATATATATATATATATATATATATACACGCGCGCGCGCGCGCGCACACACACACACACACACACATACAGTCAGGGCCAGAAATATTGGAACAAGGATAACTGTTTTGGCAGTTGGCCTCTGTACACCACCACATTGAAGTTGAGAGGAAACACACCCAGATGGGAGCGAAGTCAGAACTTCCAGCTGTAATTCAAGGGGTGTGACAAAAGTGGGGCACTACCCATTCAGGAAGGACAGCCAGTGGCATACACCCCCCCCCCATAGTTGGTGGCTCATAAGTAATGGAACAAATGGCTGACAAGCAGCTGCATGGCCAGCTGTGGCCTGTTACTTGGGTACCCCATGACCAGTCAAGCAGATAAAAGGCCTAGAGGTGGTTCTGAGTGTTACTTTGCATTTGGTAGATGTTCACTGGAACTCCCCACATGAGGTCCAAAGAGGTGTCCACATGAGTGAAGGAGGCCATCATTAGGTTGAGGAAACAACATAAACCCATCAGGGAGATAGCAAAAACAGTGGGAGTGGCCAATACAACAGTTTGGAACATCCTGAAAAAGAAGGAATTAACTGGCAAGTTCAGCAACAGCAAAAGGCCTGGCAGACCACGGAAGGCAACTAAAGTGGATGACCGCAGAATTCTGCTTATGGTGAAGAGGAACCCTTTCACAACATCTAGCCAGGTCAAGAACACTCTTGCAGAGGTAGGCATGTCATTGTCAACATCTACAGTCAAGAGACGGCTTTATGAATGTAAATACAGAGGCTTCACAACAAGGTGCAAACCACTGGTAATGCTCAAGAACCAAAAGGCCAGATTAGCCTTTGCCAGCAAACACTTAAAAAACCTGCCCAGTTCTGGAATAAGATTCTTTGGACTGATGAAACCAAGATTAACTAGTACCAGAATGGTGGGAAGAGAAAAGTATGGAGAAGGAAAGGAACAGCTCATGATCCAAAGCATACCACATCATCTGTCAAACATGGTGGAGGCAGTGTTATGGCATGGGCATGTATGGCTGCCAATGGAACCAGGTCACTGGTGTTTACTGATGACCTGACTGCTGATAAAAGCAGCAGGATGACTTCTGAAGTGTATAGGGCTATACTTTCTGCTCAGATTCAGCCGAATGCTGCCAGACTGATAGGACGCCACTTCATACGGCAGATGGAGAATGACCTGGCAAAGCATCTCGAGGGAGGAAAGTCAGCATTTGGTCATGTCCATGGGTTCCAGACTTCGGGCAGTCATTGACTGCAAAGGATTTTCGTCCAGGTATTAAAGGTGATCCTTACGTTTGACATGATGTTGGTTTGTTCCAATACTTATGAGCCACCAACGATGTGTGTGTGTGTATGCCACTGACTGTACTTCCTGAATTGTTGGTGCCCCACTTTTGTCAAAGCCCTTGAATTACAGCTAAAAGTCCTGACTTCACTCCCATCTGGGTGTGTTTCCTTTCAAATTCAATGTGGTGGTGTACAGAGGCCAACTGCCAAAACAGTTATCCTTGTTCCAATATTTCTGGCCCTGACTGTATATATATATAACAGTGAGTTCTGATTCTATGTATGTGAATGCAGATGCATATATCTGTGGATTATGGTGCATATATTTAAGGATGAAGATAATGCAATATCAAAACATCTTTTTGGTGCCCAGATATATAAGCAGACTCCAGTCAGATAGAGTGGGACTAAGAGTCCCAATCTCTGCACCAGTGGAAGCAGTGGAGCTATGGAACCGTTTCCAGGTACTTAAGGGTGAGACTGGAGGATAGCCTGCAGAGGAGGAATCACAGGAGAACCTGCATGAGAGCGAGCAAGAGGCTGAAGGTCAGTCAAGCACAGGTGATGAAACCAAGGCCTACAACAAGAAGAAAAGAAGAGTAGTAGTAGTGGGAGACTCCTTGCTGGGTGGGATCGAAACCCAAGTATGTCGTGAAAACCCATAGACTCGCCAGGTATGCTGTCTCCCGGGACGATGGATTAGAGACGTGACTAAAGGGTTGCCTGCACTCATATAGCCCACTGACAGGTATCCCTTCTCATCCATGTGGGAAGAAATGATACTGCCAAGGGGAGGTACAAAGAAATCACATCAGACTTTGAAGTTTTGGGAAGGAAACTCAAGAACTTTGGGGCCCAGATAGTTTTCTCATCCATCCTTCCAGTAGTTAGAAGAGGGAGAGAAAGGGAGAGAAAAATACTCCAGGTGAATGACTGGCTATGAAGGTGGCGCTGACGAGAGAGATTTGGATTCTGGGACCACAGGCTATACTTCCTGGAAGATGGACTGTTGGCAAGGGATGGGTTGCACCTCACAAAGGATGGGAAGAATATGTTTGGCCATAGCATGAAGAACTGTATTGGGAGGGCTTTAAACTGAATCCTACAGGGAAGGGAGACGTAAAGTTGGGGATAACAATGGACGAAGGCTCATGCACTGCAACAGAGAGAACAGCTCTAATAGCGCCCAATAATAGTCTTCAGACACATGTAGGAAGAAAGCCAGACTATGAAGCACATGGTCTTCAATGTCTATATACTAATGCCCAGAGTATGGGAAACAAACAGAACGAACTTGAACTCATAATACAGGAGGGAAATTATGAATTGATAGGTGTAACTGAAACTTGGTGGGATGACTCTCATAACTGGAATACAGCAATTGAAGGCTATAACTTGTTCAAAAAGAGCAGGAGGAACAGAAAGGGAGGTGGGGTTGCACTATATGTTAAAAATACATATTTCTGCACAGAAATACAGGAGGATGAGCTTAGTAACCACATCGAGAGCATCTGGGTTAAAATAAATGGAGCAAAGAATAAAAGGAACCTGGTGGTCGGAGTCTACTACTGGCCACCCAATCAAGGAGAAGACGAGGATGAAACTTTTGAAAAGCAAATAGCCAATGTTTCAAGGAAGCATGATGTAGTAGTAATGGGGGACTTCAATTTCCCTGATACTTGCTGGGAGACAAATTCTGCAAAACATGGCCCCTCGAGGAAATTCCTGACTTGTGTGGTGGATAACTTCCTCCTACAGAAAGTAGAGGAAGGAACTAGAGGATCAGCCATCCTTGACTTGATCCTAACCGACAGAGATGACTTAGTGGATAAAGTAGCAGTTACAGGAACTCTGGGGGAAAGCGACCATGTTATGCTTGAGTTCTTGGTTCTAAAGGAAGCAAAAGCTGAGTGTAGCCAAACGCATATCCTGGATTTTAGGAAAGCCAATTTTAATAAACCGAGAACAATGATAAGTAAGGTCCCATAGCAAGCAACTCTAACGCAAAAAGGAGTCCAAGATGGGTGGGAGCTTTTAAAAAAGGAAATTCTCAAGGCACAATTACAAACAATTCCAACAAGAAGAAAAGGTGGAAGACAACAGAAGAAGCCAATGTGGCTTCACAACAAACTTAGGGATGACCTGAAAACAAAAAAACACACATATAGGAAATGGAAGGAAGGCCAAGCTACAAAGGAAGAGTACAGGCAGGTAGCACAGAATTGCAGGGGTGGCATCAAGAAGGCTAAAGCTGAGAACGAGCTGAGGTTTGCGAGGGGTGCTAAAAGCAGCAAAAAGGCTATCTTCAGATATGTGCACAGTACAAGACAGAGGAAAGAAATGGTTGTTCAGCTATTAAATAAGGATGGCAAAATGATAACAGATGACAAAGAAAAGGCAGAGGTGCTCAATTCCTACTTTGGCTCAGTCTTCTCCCAAAAGAAGGTCTATGATCCCCCTGGCAAAGGTGAAGTACAGGCTGAAGAGGCAGGATTGCAACTTGAGATCGATAGGCATATGGTCAAGGAACACCTCATTACTTTGAATGAGTTCAAATCTCCGGGGCCAGATGAACTGCATCCTAGAGTAATAAAGGAACTGGCAGAAGAGCTCTCAGAACCACTGTCTGTTCTCTTTGAGAAATCATGGAGGATGGGTGAAGTGCCAGATGACTGGAGGAGGGCTAACGTTGTCCCTATCTTCAAAAAGGGTAAAAAGGAGGAACCTGGGAACTACAGACCAGTCAGTCTGACATCAATCCCTGGGAAAATTCTGGAACAGATGATAAAGCAATCCATCTGTAAGCACCTTGAAAACAATGCAGTGATTACTCAAAGCCAACATGGATTTGTCAAGAACAAATCCTGCCAGATGAATCTGATCTCATTTTTTGATCAGGTCACCTCCCTTGTGGACTGTGGGAATGCTGGGGACATAATATACCTCGACTTCAGCAAAGCTTTGGACAAAGTGCCCCGTGATATCCTGATGAGCAAACTAGCTCAAAGTGGGCTAGATGAAACAACGATCAGGTAGATCCACAGTTGGCTATAGAATGGGACTCAAAGAGTGCTTATCAATGGGATTGACTCAAACTGGGCAGAGGTAACGAGCAGGGTACCTCAGGGCTCAGTCCTGGGTCCAGTGCTCTTCAACATTTGTATTAATGACTTGGAGGAGGAGGTGCAGGGAATGCTGATCAGATTTGCAGATGACACAAAATTGGGCGGGATAGCTAATACTTTGGAAGACAGAAACAAAATTCAAAGTGATCTGGATAGACTAGAGCGCTGGGCAGAAAACAACAGAATAACATTTAATAGGGATAAATGCCAAGTTCTGCCCCTAGGAAAAAGAAACCAAATGCACAGTTACAAGATGGGGGACTGTACACAGCACTGGTTAGGCCTCATCTGGAGTACTGTGTCCAGTTCTGGGCACCACATTTTAAGGATGCAGACAAGCTGGAGAGGGTTCAGAGGAGGGCAACAAAGATGATCAGGGGACTGGAAACAAAGCCCTACGAAAAGAGAGTCACTGAAAGAACTGGGCATGGTTAGCCTTTAGAAGAGAAGACTGAGGAGAGATATGATAGCACTCTTCAAGTACTTGAAAGGTGGTCACAGAGAGGAAGGCCAGGATCTCTTCTCGATCATCCCAGAATGCAGGACACGGAATAATGGGCTCAAGTTACAGGAAGCCAGATTCTGGCCGAACATCAAGAAAAACGTCCTGACTGTTAGAGCAATACGACAATGGAACCAATCACCTAGGGAGGTGGTGGGCTCTCCCACACTGGAGGCATTCAAGATGAGACTGGACAGCCATCTGTCAGGGATGCTCGGACTTGGATTCCTGCATTGAGCAGGGGGTTGGACTTGATGGCCTTGTAGGCCCCTTCCAACCCTACTATTCTATGATTCTATGAGTTCAAGAAAGTATATTGGAACTTATATAAGTAGGCTTTGACTATGCCCAAGCCCCCACCCCTTAGAGAATCTTGCAAAGGAAAGCTCATCTAGTACTGCAGCCGTTTGACTAATACCCATAGAATAGCCTTCTAAAGTATAGTGTGTGGCTCCCTGAGCAGATATTGGCCTATTCTACCAGAAGATGGTGGTTTGAGACCTGAAGTCCCTTACACTGAAGAACTATTTTTAAATCATGAGTGTTACTTAAGTCTTGGTATACTTGTGGGATTCAGCTCATGACTTTGGAACTTTTAGGCTTGCCAGCCCTGTGACCTCAGTCGTACCGTTGGCTCGAAATAGTCTTGTATGTTAATTTTTATCCTGAATGATGTTCTATGTATGGTCTTTTACCATTGCTTGTGTGTTTATGTGGGAACTACCTTTCATGTTTTCTGAGGCTGCCTGTTTGGAAAAACTTTAAAATGCCCAGCCTCGTTTGATCCTGAATGAACAAGTGTTTGTGAAAAGATGGGCAACTAGACATGGAACTGTAGCAAACTGTTCTTAAGAAAAGAATGTTGTATCACCAGTACTGATGGTGGGGTTAAGTGAGTTGCAAAAGAATCTTCCATCTAGAAATGGTAAGAGAAGACGTTTTATTTAATGTGGCTTTTTAAAAGCAACACACCAAGTTTGCCATCACAGTTCGTTTCTGACGTTATATTTTCTGCATTATGAGTCATGGATGTCATTATAGTTAAACGTCCATGTACAAAATGAATAAACTTCAGAGGAAAAGAAGTTAAAAGAAAACAGAAGTGTGAATAACTGCTAATGGCATGTTCTATGGCTCCATTCAGTCTGCCATTTCATCATACATAAAGCAGATAGTTGAGAGATACCTTTCTTGCCATATAAATGGCAACACATGTTTGAAATGGTGAATGGAAATTATAGTCTGAAAAAGACTGGCATATGGCAATAGGAAGACAAGAAAAAAATTGTTGCCCTAATATTAGCCATGTAATTGGTACACTTAGCTGTTGAAGTGTTTTATTTAAATTTTAAAACTGTGTGCTCCATTTGCGTAGATTTTCTTTATCTGTACATGTTCAGTTCCTTACGGACTTAATGTGCACAGAAGCCAGGGTAGCCTATGTTGTTCCAAGGTGAATTTATTCATTTCATTTAATTTCATTTCTATACTACCCAATAGCCGAAGCTCTTTGGGCAGTTCACAAAAATTAAAACCAAACGGCACACAATAAAATAACATAAAATATATAGAACATATAGAACATGTGAAGAGGGTAGGCAAGAGTGTACAAGGGCGGTTTTACATTTAGGAAAGGTGTGGGGAGCTTGGTACATACTCAACATTGCAGTAAGTTGGCTTTTTTATTAGTAGTTTTAATTATATAAACAAAAAAGCATAATTGGAACATTAGAGGTGATATTTGATTAAGAGCACAATCCTATCTGGATAGTCACTCTTAACATTTGAATGTGTTGTTGGAACTCCTGCAGCTCTTAGCACATAGTTATTATGTTACTTTTCTTTTAACCCTGTTCATAGGCAGGATTGGTGCTTAAGGTGTATGTATGCATTTTTCAGAAGTTAATTTGTATAAGTTCTTCAACTGTCAAGATCAAATTGCTTGTCAGCATCCTTCAGGATAAACTTGCAATAGCATTCTTGTGCTCAGATAAGATGAGGACACCTCTCCTAGTTTCCTAAGGAAAAAGCCTTAAAATGTTTTGAAGACTACAGAATCAGTTATTGCTGAATGAAAGAACCTTACCTTTATTTTAAGGTTTTTTCATAGGAACATAGTCCCAAAGTGTTTGAACATTTGGCTGATTACTGTATTAATGATTAATTCCCATAACCCATCAGTTATATAAAACAGTGCAGACACAGTGTAAAAAGGTAGGATACGCACATAAGTTGGCAAAGTTCTAACAACACCTCTGATATGATATCCCATCTGTTTGAAGTTAAGATTGGATTCCGATAGCGATAAGTCATGGCCACACTGATCAAACACATTTGATTCTGAGGTTTAGATATTGCCAATTTTTCAGAGGCAAGACCAAATGGTGCCTTATTTACCTACTGTTTGAGAAAGGGGTTTGCAAAATAAGCACTCTGATATTGTAAGGTAGCCTTTCCCAACCTGGCGCCCTCCAGATATTTTGGACTTCACTCCCATCCACCCCAGCC
Organism: Heloderma suspectum; assembly: GCF_057233095.1. Classification (NCBI taxonomy): domain Eukaryota; kingdom Metazoa; phylum Chordata; class Lepidosauria; order Squamata; family Helodermatidae; genus Heloderma; species Heloderma suspectum. The sequence continues at coordinate 50,654,174 of NC_139460.1, read as the reverse complement.
ATAGTGTTACTGGGCAGCTTTGTATAAATATATTAAATAAATAAAATAATTAAATAAGGTATATTATAAACAGTGCCATATACAACTCACTGGCAAGGCTTTGTACACCCTCCTGCAGCAGAGTTTCTCTTAGTCCAAGGGAAGAGAGGGATGGGAAAGGCTTGGTTTTTACTTCAGGGGACAGTACACAGCTAATTACTGTGCCTGAACACAAGAGAAAGACTTTAATTATTCTCTACTGCCAGTGTAGACTACTGCCAATGTTTTTATTTTACCCTCTATATTAGTAGTGTTATTTTCACAGATACTCCAGGTTAGTTTTAGAATCATATGATTTGAATGGCTCAAAGGCCATTTAGTCGACAGCCCCAAAGCAGGACCACCTACCCCCTAGATCAATTCATCAATTCACAGTGTGCCACGGATGGAGAGCAGGCACACTGCTCTCCATAGCAAATAGCCAGAGAAAATGAAGATGCAGGCTTCAGAAGGAGGGAAAAGAAACACCTCATGGCAGTCTTCCCCATCTGGTGTCTTCCAGATGTTTTAGATGACAACTCGCATCAGCCCAGCCATTATGGCTACCAGTATCTTGAGGGCACCAGATTGGGGAAGGCTGCCCCATGGTGTCTAGCCAAATACAGTGGTCAGCAGTATCTTGATTAGGAGCAAAATCCACCCAATGAAGTAATTTTATATTGGATGAAAATCCACACTCTTCACCATCCTAGCTGGCAATGTTCAACAAGAGAGTATAAGAGAGAAAAGGAAATATGTTAGGGCAAATAAAGTCTCCCTAAACCCAGTGGTTCACAACTGAAGCATTCAACAAGATATCACTGATAAATATATGTAATCTCTTTCTGGATGCCCTTGAGGCTTTTTGCTCCCATAGCTGAAAAACGTGTTATACCTCTAAAACTTAAAAACTTCATTCTGATTTCTAGCTAGAGACATTGGCTGCATCGGACGTCACTTTAAGCCTTGGTGGGTGAATAAACTACTCACAGTAGCTTATTTTTTCAATAATCCGTGATGTCCCGCCATACAAGCAGGCTAATAAGCTACTGTGCGTATCTTATTAAGCTACTGTGCGTAATCTGAGTCATCTCCCCCGCTCCCTGTCTGGCTGCTGCCCTCCCGCCCAAGTAGTGGCACTGTTTTACCCATTGAGAGAGGAGGGAAAAACCCAGGTGACTCACAAAGGAGTGAAAATCCCATGTGCATCAGAAAGGGTGGTGGTGGCTATAAAACCTTGGAAGTTTGCAGGATTGGGACCAAGCATCATACACAGCCTCCCCTAGTCAGGAGGCACCCAATTCACCATCAAAACCCTGCCTGATCACTCACCAAGAGTGAAAGTCCCATGTGCACCTAAAGAGGGTCTGTGTGGCTATAAAACATTGGGGGTTTTCATGATGGGGACCAAACTTCATACACAGCCCTCCCCCATCAAGAGGCACCCAATCCACCATCAAAGCCCGGTGTGATCACTCATCATGGAGGGCTCTGGATAGGGGCAAATGCTCCTTCCTTGTTCTCCTCGACCTCTCAGTGGCTTTTGATACCGTTGACCACGGGATCCTCCTGGACCACCTGGAGGGGCTGGGCATTGGAGACACCGTATTGCGGTGGTTCCGGTCCTTCCTCTCTGGCAGGTACCAGCGGGTAGCACTGGGAGAGGAGCTTTCGGACCCATGGTCACTCACTTGTGGGGTGCCACAGGGTTCCATCCTCTCCCCGATGCTGTTTAACATCTATGTGAAGCCGCTGGGGTCTATCATCAGGAGGTTTGGGGTGCGGTATCATCAATATGCGGATGACACGCAGCTCTACCTCTTGTTTAAATCTTCACCAAGGTTGGCTGTAGAATCCCTGTCCAAATGTCTGGAGACGGTGATTGGCTGGATAGGGAGGAATAAGCTAAAGCTGAACCCTGACAAGACCGAGGTACTTTTGGTGGGAGACAAGAGGAGGTTGGGGGATGTTGACCTGGTATTGAATGGGGTATGGCTACCCTTGAAAGACCAGGTCCGCAGCCTGGGGGTCATTTTGGACTCCCAGCTGTCTATGGAGGCTCAGGTTTCAGCTTTGAGCCAGACAGTGCTGTACCAACTCCATCTGATATGGTGGCTGTGCCCCTACCTTCCCGACCATCTGCTCCCATCAGTAGTACATGCCCTGGTCTCCTCTCGTCTAGACTACTGTAATGAGCTCTACGTGGGGTTACCCTTGAAGATGGTTCGGAAGCTGCAGCTGGTACAGAAGGCGGCGGCTCGCCTGATTAAAGGCAGCTGCCGGTGAGATCGCATCACTCCAGTGCTGAAGGAGTTGCACTGGTTACCAGTTGTTTTCCGGGCCAAATTCAAGGTGTTAGTTATGACCTTTAAAACTCTATACGGTTCCGGCCCAGCCTACCTCAAGGAGCACCTCCAGCAACACCAGACAGGCTGCTCAACAAGATCAGCTTCGGATGGCCTTCTCTCTGTCCCATCAGCCAGGACAGCTAGACTGGTGAGGACAAGGGAGAGGGCCTTTTCTGTGGTGGCCCCCACTCTGTGGAACTCCCTCCCCAGGGAACTCCGCCATACCGCCTCTTTAATGAGTTTCCGCCATGCACTGAAAACATGGTTGTTCAGGCAGGCATTTGGGGTGGGTTAGGGTATTTTTAGAAATGTGATATTTTTAATGTAGTTTAAACATTAAAAACATTAAATTTTATTGTTTTAAATTGTTCTTGTTGTACATCGCCCAGAGTGGCTGGATCACAAGCCAGATGGGTGATTAATTAATCAATTAATTAATTAATTCAACGAGCAAAACCAAAAAGGGTGTGGTGTCTATAAAACCTTGGGGATTTGCAGGATTAGGACCAAACTAAACACACTGCCTCTCCTAGTTGGGAGGCTCCTGATCCAACATCAAAACCCTGCACAAGTACCCCAGAGGAGAGGAAATCCCAAGTGCACCAAAAAAGGGGGTAGCACAAATAAACCCTTGGAGATTTGCAGGATTGGGACAAAAACTCATAGGCAGCTTCCCCTAGTCAGGAGGCACCCGATGCACTTGCAGACCCTCAGTATCAGGAATGCCCCTGTTTCCTTCTGAATCCTCCAATAGCCAGAATCAACACTCAGACAAAGGGCTGCTTTCCATGGCTTTATTTCCATTCAACCTAATGAAGCTTACAGATGCTAATTGGCTGAGACTCAGAGGAAATACAAAGGAGCAGCCTACCTGGGGTTTCTAAGAGTTAGGACATCAGTTGGTCTCCGTTTGGAGAAAAGTGTGACAACTCTCTGAACTTAAGGAGTAGGAGGGGAAAATCTCCCCCTCTCCTGTGGGGCCTCAGGACTCAGCTGTTGATGTCGAGCCAATCAGGCTGAGCGCCTCAGCTCAGCTCCCACAACCTCTCGCTTGCGCCTGCACCTCATGTCTAAAAGCTCAAGTTTTCCCTCCCTTTCCATGCCAGGGTCACTGTCACTCCCAGGAATATGGGTGGGGGGTGGCCTCCCCCTCCTGCTGTGCCTCTGAAACCAGAGAGAGTTCCTCTCCCACGGATTGTATCTCTTCCTCAGAATCAGAGCTGCTTTGGGAATCTGTGGGCTCAGATCCAACCCTGACACTCAGATCTGCATTTCCCCCCATAGCCATTACTGTTCTTTATTTTTTATTTTTCCTTTTCAGTTTTGCACATTTCTGAATTCATGCTTTTTCAGAGTTGTGAACAGGGATATTTTCCTCTACTTTTTCTTTTACACAAATGCGCAAATGCACATTTGCATATTTGCTCAGTAGCAATCAGGAAAGTCTGTGATTTTGTAACTCAGCTGTTGCATGATTGCACAATCTGGGAAGGCTGGCATTCTGAGTAGGGAAGGCAGTCATTGTGTTACTTTGTAGCGGTGGGATTACATGATCAGGGAGGGCTGGCCACAAAAAGAAAAAGGGGGTGAGATCTATCACTCCTTGACAGTTTGCTGGAATGATGTGAAATTGCACAAGTAGGGTGCCCCCATGGGGAGCCTTCAGATGCTGTAGTGGATAATTGTGGAACTGCGCTTCTTCATTGAAAAGTGCTCATAACAGGAAAAAGGGGGTGGGAGCTATAATTCCCTGACAGTTCGCTGGAATGGGGCAAAATTGTACAGATGGGGTGCCCTCATGGGAACCTGCAGATGCTGTAGTGTATAATTGTGGAACTGCGCTTCTTCATGAAAAAGTGAGCAGTTCTTTTCCTATTCCCCTATTTTCTCTCTTTCCCAAGTTGTTCAGTTTCAAAGTAGCAACCAGGGAATCCTGTCATTGTGTAACTTCACTGTAGCATAGTTGCACAATAGCATGAGGCTGTCATTGTACTAGGGGAAAGCTGCCATTTTGTAATTGTAGTGCAGTATCAGCGAAGGCTGTGCTTGTTTGGCTGAGGTTGTCCCTGGGCTGCTTGTCAGATCTTGGAAAAAGATCTGCAGGCTGGAGCAGAGTGGCTGCAGAGGGTTTGGCTGCTCTTGCCAGCCAACTCTGTAGGTGATTGGAATACGCAACAGTGAGCGCCAGACAGCACGATAATCCATGGTGGGTTAAATAACCCATACTGTAGACCATAGGTTATCAGAGTGAGTTATTTCCGCTAAATAAACCATCGTGGATTAAAAAAATCTTGACAGATGTCACACTAACCCATGATGGGTTAAATAAGCCATCGTGGCTTATTTAACCCATCATGGGTTATTGTGACATCTGAACCCAGCCCTTGGATTCTTGGCAGGATCCATTAGGGGCCTTGTGCATGTGTCCAGACTACCTGTCGCAGCCCATACATGGCCCCTACAGCTTGCGGCTGCTATATAGCACTTGTTTCTGGAAGGGCAGCTTCTGCCTTCCAAAAACAAATGTTTCCACTCTTTTCAGGACTTTCCTTCATAAGTGCTACATCATGACTGCAAATGGTAAGGGCCACGCATACAAGGGCTCTATTGGATACTGCCCTTGTTCAAGACATCAGTAGGTAGTGGCCTGGTGTGGACATAACGCTAACCCATGGTTTATTTAACCTATGGGTTGTTGAATTCTGGATTGTTGTGACATACAAACAAAATCATGCTAAGAAACCATGGTTTGTTAACCACAAACAGCCCAGAAAGGAAGTCCATGGTTTCTTGTTGGGTTGTGAACTATGAGTTGTTTAAACCATGGGTTGTCATTACATGTGAACCTAGAACTGTGGGTTGTTCATGGGTTGTTTCACCAGGATAGAGGGGCGATGGGAAAGTGTGGTAAAAAAAAACCCCAGCCACTCTTTATGCCAGTACTACAGTGCTGCGAAGGCATTTGGGATACAGAGAGGGAGCAGGCAAAGGAGGAGAGAAACAAATAACCCAGGTATTGAGAAAAGAAAGCAGAGTTTGTATGTTTGTCTTCAAAACAAACCCTGTATAGGGCAACAAACCATGGGTTAAATAAACCATGGGATAGTGTTTGTGCTCTGAGTCCTGGTCACAGAATGGTGGGGTTTAGCTTGCATGAACAACAGCTGAAAAATTGTAGAACGCATGGAATTGGTGTTATTTACAAAACATACATCATATTATAACCTATTTATCACAGATGCCTCTTACTCCAATTTTAGTGAACTTTGAATCAGTTTTAAATTCATGATTTTGATTTGACAAATTTACTTTGAGATCCAAATTTTCACTTCCTTGATTCAGAATTTTAAGTTTTGTGTGTGTGCCAAGAATGAACAGGCTTGCCTATATGTGGCATTATTGTAAGGGAAAACCCCATTAAATCCAGCTATGATCATAATGCAAAACATGAATATGTATATGAAAGAATCTTCAAGCTATTAAGAAAATTTGAGAGCCAGCAAACTAGGAAACATTTCCTCTGCATAATAGTTTAAGCGAATGTATATAGTCTAATGTACATAGGTGTATCTATACATATGTACTGATGTACAACGTATTTCTTAAGAGGTTCATTTCAGACAATAAATACTGAAGCCTCCATAATTTAGCGACAAGCGATGACTCACTCTGTCTCATGTCAAAACAATGCACTTTAATATTTTTCTCATCCCTCGAGAACCTATTAAACACTAAACAAATGCCTCGGAATGTAACTGATTGAGTGTTTAAATTATGCGCTTTTGCCTGGCCCTTTGCCAGCTTCTCACTGCAAAGTATTACAGCAAAGCAAGACCTGTGATTTATGCTGACAATGATAATATGCAGTTTGGTTTGCTAGCATCTTGGCTGCGTGTATCTTGAGACAAAGCATCCAAACAAAGCTTGCTTTCTTAGACTAAATGATTTGAGGAGCTCTACATTTTAAATTATTTTAATTAAGTGTGTATTGGAAGAGACAGGCTCCTGGTTTTTCTTATTCTGGGAGAATAGAAATTAACCCTTTTCATATATTATTATATAGTCTTCAGTATGTATGTATATATAGCACTATTTGGTGTCCAAAGTGTTTCAGATACTTATTCTTGGCAACCATTTAAAACAACCCTGCAAGGTAGGTCAGTATTATTTTGCTGATATTACAGCTTGAAAGCTGAGGTTCAAAGTGTAGCTTGCCTAAAGCTACTTATTTCATAACTAGGATGAAATTTGATGCTGGGTCCACATTGATCATGGCTTATTGTCCGCCACTAAACTTCCCTAGCTGCCTGTCTTTTTTATGAGTTTTGCACCATAAAGAGCCCATAGCTCAAGTATAGAGTACATGTGTTGCATATATAAGATCCTAGATTCAGCTGCAGCAGTTGTTAGTTAAAAGATCTGAGAGAGAGTGGCAGGAGATGTCTCTGCTGGAGACCTTGGAGGTACTGATGGCTGCCAATCAGGAATAAATCGTATTGGACTAGATATGCTATTGGTCTGACATGGTACAAGATGGCTTCTTATATGCCTGTTTCAGAACCTCTATGCTTGCAATAAATCCATATTGTGGAGTGGCACATATTGCACTGTAGCACAGTGTACGAACAGTACCAATCTGTAGTGTCTTTTGCTTAGTTGTGTCTTCACAGTTGTTACTTCATCATTTTTTAGCTTAAAACAATGTGTCATGGTTTATTTCCATAATAATAAGAGCTAAGCTCCTTGCAGTCCAGTATCCTGTCAACACTGGCCAGCCAGATGCCTCTGGGAAGCATGTGAGCAGGGCATGAAACTATTCCTGTTGTTTCTTCTGAGAAGCATACTGCCCCTGAACATACTGCTTTTTGCAAATCATGAAGAAATTTGATTATGAAAACAGGATGAGATGCCTAATATTTCATGAATCCATCATATTTAAGATGTTTAGTTGATTTACTTTGCTTAGTGCACTCCATTATGGAATGAATTTACAAACTTTGCTCAGATTCAACTTAGTGTCCCTAACTTGACTCAAGGTTTATGTCATGTGTCCTTTACCTTAGGGGCATTATAGAAATATTTATTTATTTATTTTTGGTAGAACTCAGCTGTACTGGAATTCCACTGTCTGTCTTTGTAGCTGTGTTCTGTTCCTATATGCTCAGTGAAAAGCTGTTTGTGTTTGAATTTGTTTTAAAACCATGCCCAATAAGACAGTGAAGAGTTGAATTTTATTGGACTCATGGTAAAACTCTTCTGAGAAATTGTGCTTAGTACTACTTCATAGATATTTCAGGCCTAAAGGTGCTATTTGCCAAAAGCATGTTGGTGGTAGGTCTCTTTCACTTACTTACAAAACAGTAGATTCTCATGAAATATACTGCATATGGTCTTGGTCAAAGTTTTTTTCCAGTAGTGTTGAAAGGAGATACTTAAGGGAAAACTAGGATGCTAGTTTCCTTATGTTGTTTAGGTCTTGCTTTATTTACTTTATTTTGTGCAATTCAGTCTTTAATTGTCTTGTGCTTGGTGGGGTGGGATGAGGGAAAGAAAACCCTAATTACTAATTGAGGTATAATTCTTGATTAAAGTTGATGTGATAACAGAGATGTTAATTTTGAAATTAGTTTTCCTGAAGTTCATAGATGAATCTACAAATTTACTATAGGTAAAGCTATTTTAAATAGCATAATGTTAATTAAAACATTGATCACATGAACACTGATGTAAAGGCACCAGTGATTTGTTCTTGTGGTCTCTTTCTTAGTCTGCTTATTGAAGACAGGATTGCTGGACATTTTTGCTTAGGTACAGCAAAACTGAGTTATTGGTGCATGTCTAATGTTCCACTTTTTCATTCTTTGATTTATTTTTACTTTTAAAAGATGTATTGTTTCTGTGTCGTTATTTTAACCTTTCATTATGCACTAGGTTCTTTGTGGAAACCTTTGAATCATGTGGATTTTGACAAGAGTATGCTTTCCTAACATCTGTTGAAAGTTATGCTATGAAGTGGTAGACTGTTCTTCAAATGCTAGCATGAAGTCATTAGTCTGTGTGCATCACTTCCTTGAGCCTATCTTTATGCTGTAGTGGTTAAAGTATTTGGGCTCTCCCACTGGGATGTTCTACAAAACTAAATTTGTGCTTGTGGAGGGTCTTGCTCACTCACCTACAAAACACAAGATACCTATGAAACAGGTCAAATGTACAGAGATCTGGCATCCATTTCACAACTTGGAAGACATAGTCTTCGGCGTATGTAATACGTACAACTTGCCAGAAAGCAAAAAGGAAATGATTGCATTTGAGTACAATGCATTCTTCAACAATAGCTCAGTGTGCATGAAATTAGAATCTGCTGGACATATATGTCAACTAAATAAGTCAACAGTATTTACTTGCCATTAGCATTCTGTACCGAGACGGTAATGTTGTATGTAAACATCCTCAGGAGATTCAGTTTCTTAAAAAATGTAAATAATGGTAGTATGAAGTATTTTGAGTCAGTAAATTGTCAAATTATTCTGATACGATACAATATGTGGCTTCTATAGCATTCAAAATGAATGCTAGCAGTTTTGAAGTTGCATTCAAAGTGTAGACCTGAAGTTCATTTGTACTTCAGTAACCTAAAAGGGAATGGAGCTTTCAAACAGTTTGAAATTGAAAGAAGTTTGTATTTTAAATGGTTTTGCAAAATTTATTGTTTATATAAGCCAGGATCCGAAGAGCCACATAGAGAGTTTCTGTTTACCCACTAAGGTTTCTCTTCCTATCACACCCCAAAGCCACTCCCAAATATGGGGGGTTATGTAAAATCATCTTTGCAGCAGCATAAAATGATGAAATTGGGGAAACTCTGTTACACACAGGAGCACTTGCACAGTTACATAACATTCTTTGGATCCTAGCTGTAACCAGGAAAACATAATTCCCTGTAATAGTGAACCCATGTGGTTGATTGTCAACAGGACTGGATCTAAATCTGGGCAACTGAGAAACAAGAGGGCGGTGTCAGTGTGCTCCTGCTTGTTTCTTCCTGAGATGTGGAGTAAAAAACATAAAGGGGGCAACTCGGCTCTTGAAACAGCCCAGTGAAGAATGAACATGTTCATTGATCCCTTCCTGCTCCAGCAAAGCCACAAAATCGAAGTGTCAGTTGGAAAAACCCCCATGAAAAATCAGCAGGAGGACAAAAAGGAAGAGTGAATTGGTCTGCTCAAGCCTCTTACAGCTTATAATATCTTGAAGGGGATATGGCTGACTGGAACCCTAAACCCTGAACAGGAGCACTTCTGTGGGATGAGGATATGCTGCAACTTCTTGTTGCAGGTCCCATTTGTCACTTATAAATTTGATGGATTGTAGAGCTGCAGGAAGACACAATTTACTCTGGTGACTAGAGAACAGTTTTATTCAATCTAATAAGTTAATGGGGCTTTGAAAATGTGTGTATAATTTGTTTTCCTTTTGTTTAGATTAAAAAAGAGAGAGGAATGACAGCCATGTGCAGAGTCATTGGGCATATTTTCGAGACAATTCCACAGTAGTTTGTGGACCTGTAGGTAAACGGTAAAGATCTACCCCAGCTAGGAGAGAGAGTTTGCTTGTATATGGTTCTTAATAAGCCAGGATGGGTGTTGAATTGAGTGCCTACATTGTCAAAGGGCATCTGATGACAAAGGGAAATAGGGTGTGTGTTTTTTTAAATGAAGGAACGTAGTGATTAGGTTTATGCATTGTAGAAAAATAGCTTTATCAAGAACCAGCGATAAAGGCTTGTAATCGTTGAGAAAAGAGAACCTAGGGAAAATATTTTATGAGGCTGTCAGAATGATATGAAGCTGCTGTTGTATAGTGTTTAAGAGCATAACAGGCTTTATTTGGTAATCCAATTTTCAAATATCTGCCCATCCATGAGCTAACTGGTTAACTTTGGCCACTGTTCCTCAGATACAACCTGCCATCAGTAATCTATGGAATAATCATGGCCTGCTGCTACTGTAGGTGATTGTTGTAAGGATTACTGAGAAGATATACTATGAGCACTTCGCAAAAGTGCTATATAAGTACTAAATTGAGTCTATGAGCAATTCACAAAAGTGCCATATAAGTACTAAATTGTTGATGTTGCATTTGGATGCTCTGCTGTTGAAAGTATGTATCCTGACCATTCTGCAATATTTTGATGTTGAACATGCATTTCTTTTGGCTTACCTAGAGGCTGTGCTACTGCAGATGGTTGATACAGCTTTAGGCCTTAACTGTCAAATTGGATTACTATGTCTATAGCAATAGAATAAAATAATAGTTAGCAATGTATATATTCAACCAGTGTGTCAGGTTAAGAATGTTTGTATATGCCCCAGCCTGTCTCAGTTTGCCAGCAAGAGCCCTGATTTCCTTTGTCTCTATATTGTCTTTTGGGGATAGGGAAGTGGGATACTAGGGGTACCTTTTCAAATGTCATGAGTGTAGGTTGCTTCAGGATTCAGTCCTTTTCCGGATCTTAGCAGTTAACAACCTGATCCTAGTAGTAAGTCCCTAACTAGGGGAAAAACCTCAGCTGTATCCTCCTTTGGGAGCAATCGCCATTTTAGACAAACTAAAAAAGAAGTGGGGTGGGGAGAATAAACTTGGCTTTAATACACTCATCGTATTTGTGTTTTACATGTGCCATGCCGTTTTTGTCTCTGCCTGACCTCTCATTCTAGTTCATTTCTCTTCTTCACAAAATAAGAGTATCAGTTACTCCTAAAGCAGGAGACAGCTGAGACTCTTTCCCTGGTTGGCCTTCAATCCTTTCCTGGGTTCTCTCTCACCCAACCACCTGGCTGGACATTAAACCTATTGGTGGGAAGTGGAAGCAGTGGTATCAGCAGAGTAGGGGCGCTATTGCTGGGTTTTTGGACCATATTTTATCTGCTCCTTTACTTGGTGTAGGAAGATATGTTTAATTTGGGGTAGTGGAGAGGAATGGGTGCGAAATGGGGTGTGTGTGAAAACCCACAAGGCTATTTTATACATACACATTTTGACATAGTCCAACTGATTCTAAATCAAATGCAAGATTAATGTTAGAATCTAAATAAGATGACATTCTGGAGCACAGCAATGGAGTGTGAGAGAGTGTGTGTGTATGTGTAACATCAGCTTGTTCAGCGTCATAGTAAAGGAACTGTGCCTTAACTTGTGTGAGAGCTTTCTCAATCTGGAAGGCAATTGCTAAGGGATCCTGATGGCGACATCACTTGACAAATGTTTTGGATGCTATTCAAGATGTGACATCATGCCCCTTTAGGGTTTTCCACATAAAATGAGTACTCCAAAGAAAACACAAAAATTAAGACTTAATCTAAAATCTATTATTGCATTCTCTAAGGTCTCATTAGCCACATCAGTTTTTCCTTTCTAGACAGATATTAGTAAATATTACAAATAATAATGGTAAATCATTTCCAACTAATTTAAAAACACATTTTAATCAGATGTTTATCCACTACTTCTAGAAGCCTGCCTATTCGCAGTCTGCCTTTGCAATCTTGTACTGATTTGTTTGACGCTGAGACGATACATTTCCATTTCATTTAATAAAACCATTTTTTCACACTTTACACTTGACAAATCTGTGTTTTATTCTGTTAGTTTTTGTCTAGCTTTTTAAAAAATGTGTTCATATATTTGGAAGAAATAGACTAAAAATGTCAGCGTTGAATTTTGGCTCTTGAAAGATCAACATTATGTAAAATGGTGCATGTGTTGAATGGAGTCTGTTTTTAACCCCCCCCCCCTTTTGCCACATGCCCATGCTTAGCTGCATCTATTTGTAGTTATTTATGAATTAGAATATTTTTTCCTCCTGTTGCATGATCAGGAGCAGAGTATTTTAATTTTTTTATCCCATATTAAGTACTTGAGAGAGCCAGTACGCCTTCTGTGGCAGACTTAAAGGAAGAAGGTGTAGCAGGAAGGGTGAATATTGCAAGTGGTGCCAGGATACATGAAACATGAGGTTATGCAGGCAAAGAGAGGAAGGATTATCTATGCATCATGTGAGGTTAGAATAGGCTTGACGTTCTCACACCCAAACATTTCCATCTGGAAGCTGTTCTGAGCAATGGGATACAAAGACAATGTTCTCATACTTTTGAGAATCAAGTGTAGCTGTCCGGGGAATAGGAAATGCGACTGTAATATTTTCCTGTTCTCTTTTTTGGGGGGGAGGGGATAGAGTTTAATTCCTGCTTCGAAGAGTAGGCAAGTCTTTTTACAATGGCATAAAACTGTTTTTGTCTGTCTTGTGTGAGTTGTTAATAAAAACTGTTCTATCCAAAGGTTTTATTTAATTTTATCTCCTGCTACCCTTGGTATCCCCTTCATGGATCACTGCCTTGTTGTGGCGAAGGGGCTTGTGTAACTCAGTGAAGCCATAAGCTATGCCGTGCAGGGCCACCCAAGACGGACAGGTCATGGCAGAGAGTTCTGACAAAATGTGGTCCACTGGAGAAGGAAATGGCAACCCACTCCAGTATTCTTGCCAAGAAAACCCCATGGAACGTAACACAAGGCTAAAAGAGATGACACCGGAAGATGAGTCCCTCAGGTCAGAAGGTGTCCAATATACTACTGGGGAAGAGCAGAGGGTATTTCCAAGTAGCGCCAGAAAGAGTGAAGTGGCTGGGCCAAAGCCGAAAGGACACTCAGCTGTGGATGTGTCTGGTGGTGAAAAGAAAATCCGATGCTGTAAAGAACAATATTGTTTAGGAACCTGGAATGTCAGATCAATGAATCAAGGTAAGTTGGAGGTGGTCAAACATGAGATGGCAAGATTGAACATCAGCATCTTGGGAATCAGTGAACTAAAATGGACAGGCATGGGCAAATTTAATTCAGGTGACCATCATATCTACTATTGTGGGCAAGAATCCCTTAGAAGAAATGGAGTAGCACTCATAGTCAACAAAAGGGTGGGAAAAGCAGTACTGGGGTACAATCTTAAAAACGATAGAATGATCTCAGTACGAATCCAAGGCAAACCATTCAACATCACAGTAATTCAAGTCTATGCCCCAACCACTGATGCCGAAGAAGCTGAGGTTGATCGGTTCTATGAAGACCTACAACATCTTCTAGAACTAACACCAAAAAAAGATGTCCTCTTCATCATAGGGGATTGGAATGCTAAAGTAGGAAGTCAAGAAATCACCAGGATAACAGGCAAGCATGGCCTTGGTGTATAAAATGAAGCAGGACAAAGGCTAATAGAGTTTTGCCAAGAGAACACGCTGATCATAGCAAACCCTCTTTTCCAACAGCACAAGAGACGACTCTACACATGGACATCACCAGATGGTCAATATCGAAATCAGATTGATTATGTCCTTTGCAGCCAAAGGTGGAGAAGCTCTATACAATCAGTAAAAACAAGACCTGGAGCTGACTGTGACTCAGATCATGAGCTTCTTTTTGCAAAATTTCAGCTTAAATTGAAGAACGTCAGGAAAACCACTAAACCATTCAGGTATGACCTAAATCATATCCCTTATGAATACACAGTGGAGGTGAGGAATAGATTTCAGGGATTAGACCTGATAGACAGAGTGCCTGAGGAACTATGGACTGAGGTCCGTAACACTGTTCAGGAGGCAGCAACGAAATCTATCCCAAAGAAAAAGAAATGCAAGAAAGCCAAGTGGCTGTCTGATGAGGCTTTACAAGTAGCTGAGGAAAGAAGGGAAGCGAAAAGCAAGGGAGAAAGGGGAAGATATATCCAACTGAATGCAGAGTTCCAGAGAATAGCAAGGAGAGACAAGAAGGCCTTCTTAAATGAACAATGCAAAGAAATCGAGGAAAACAACAGAATGGGAATGACTAGAGATCTCTTCAAGAAAATCGGAGATCTCAAGGGAACTTTTTGTGCAAAGACGGGCATGATAAAGGACAAAGAAGGCAGGGACCTAACAGAAGCAGATGAGATTCAGAAGAGGTGGAAAGAATACACAGAAGAACTATACAGGAAAGATCTGAATGTCCCTGATAGCCATGATAGTGCGGTCACTGAACTTGAGCCGGACATCCTAGAAAGTGAAGTCAAGTGGGCCTTAGGAAGCATTACTAACAACAAAGCTAGTGGAGATGACAGTATTGCAGCTGAGCTATTTAAAATCCTAAAAGATGATGCTGTTAAAGTGCTGCATTCAATATGCCAACAAATTTGGAACACTCAACAATGGCCGCAAGACTGGAAAAGGTCAGTTTACATTCCAATTCCAAAGAAGGGCAACGCCAAAGAGTGTTCAAACTACCGCACAATTGCGCTCATTTCACATGCCAGCAAGGTTATGCTCAAAATCCTACAAGCTAGGCTTCAGCAGTATGTGAACCGAGAACTACCGGAAGTACAAGCTGGGTTTCGAAGAGGCAGAGGAACTAGAGATCAAATCGCCAACATTCGTTGCATCATGGAGAAAGCAAGAGAATTCCAGAAAAACGTCTATTTCTGCTTCATTGACTACGCTAACGCCTTTGATTGTGTGGATCACAACAAACTGTGGCAAATTCTGAAAGTGATGGGAGTACCAGACCACCTTACCTGTCTCCTGAGAAACCTGTACGAGGGTCAAGAAGCAACAGTAAGAACCAGACATGGAACAACCGATTGGTTCAAAATTGGGAAAGGAGTACAACAAGGCTGCATATTGTCACCCTGCTTATTTAACTTATATGCAGAGTACATCATGAGAAATGTCGGGTTGGATGAATCAGAGGTCGGAATTAAGATTGCTGGGAGAATTATCAACAACCTCCGATATGCAGACGATACCACCCTAATGGCAGAAAGCGAAGAGGATCTCAAGAGCCTCTTGTTGAGGGTGAAAGAGGAGAGTGCAAAAGCTGGTTTGAAACTCAACATTAAAAAAACTAAGATCATGGCATCTGGCCCTATCACTTCCTGGCATATAGAAGGGGAAGAAATGGAAGCAGTGACAGGTTTTACTTTCTTGGGCTCCAAGATCACCGCAGACGGTGACTGTAGCCATGAAATTAAAAGACGCTTGCTCCTTGGGAGGAAAGCTATGGCCAACCTAGACAGCATAGTAAGAAGCAGAGACATCACCTTGCCGACAAATGTCCGTCTAATCAAAGCTATGGTTTTCCCAGTAGTAACGTATGGCTGTGAGAGCTGGACTATAAGGAAGGCTGAGCGCCGAAGAATTGATGCTTTCGAACTGTGGTGCTGGAGAAGACTCTTACGAGTCCCCTGGACTGCAAGGAGGTCAAATCAGTCCATCCTCAAGGAAATCCACCCTGAGTGCTCATTGGAAGGACAGATACTGAAGCTGAAGCTCAAATATTTTGGCCACCTAATGCGAAGAGAAAACTCTCTGGAAAAGACCCTGATGCTGGGAAAGACTGAAGGTAAAAGGAGAAGGGGATGGCAGAGGATGATATGGCTAGATAGCATCACCGATGCAATGAATATGGACTTGAGCACGCTCCGGGAGAGAGCGCAGGACAGGAAGGCCTGGCGTGCTATGGTCCATGGGGTCACGAAGAGTCGGACACGACTGAACAACAACAACCCTTGGTATCCTGTGCTGCATCTATTTTCCTTACTGTTTGACTTCTACAGGCGCATTTTGCTGTGATCCTCAAAACACTATGCTTCTGTTCTGAGCATAAATTGCACATAATAATAACAATAGCAACAACAACAACAATAATAGGGCAATGGACATTTGGGCTGGGTCCACAGCATGGGACCTGCCACTATAGATGCAGAGTCTTCCTGTTGTAAAGAATGCTGAGGAGGTCCATCCCACTGCACTGCATGCCAGTCTCAGAATCCTGTTTTAATACCAAAACGTAATATCACAGAAGTAGCACATACGTTTACGCCACCATTACATGTATTGTGGTGTTGGAAAGCCTTTAGAATAGCTTTCTCCAACCCTGGTGCTGTCCAGTTTTGTTGGATTACAACTCACTTTATCCTCAGCTGGCTGGGAGTTATAGATAGTCTAACACATCTGGAGGGCATCAGGTTGGGGAAAGCTGCTTTGGGATGCTTAAGTAGTAAGTCAATTCCAGTCTACCCCATCATGCTTCATCTATGTGCTTTGTATAATCTGTTCATGCATGTGCATTTCCACGACTGGTAATGGAATTTGCCCTTGAAATCAGTTGTGTTGACCCAGGCTGTTGTACTACTTATAATAATCCATAAAGACAGTCTTTTGTTGTCTTTGTAATATTGTGGGTATGGTTCTTGTCCTGGGTACTTCCACTAGCCTCACAGGTAGGGTGAGGTCCTCTGTGTATATATATTAAGGGTTGTCTTTGTGTTGTGATTGCTAATGTGTTCTAATTTTGTGATTTGGGATTGTATCGTATATTGATATAGAAGTATGAATTAGTCACATTAGCTACCTGGCACACATGGGCCATGTTGACATGAACACTCACTAGAATTTAACAGATTAGACTGATAGACTCATAGGGTTGGAAGGGGCCTACAAGACCGTCAAGTCCAACCCCTTGCTCCATGCAGGAAGCCTGATTCCCAGGCAGTCTCCCATCCAAGTACTAACCAGGGCTGACCTGCTTAGCTTCTGAGATCAGACGGGATCTCAGAATATTTGAACTCCTGTACAGTTTGCATGAAACGATAATTCAAACATTACCAGATTTTGGTGGGGGGCATTTCTGTGAGGTTGAATCCCCTGCCACTCTAATTATATCTGCAGGAAAGAAACCTAATGGATAGAATGAATGATGTATTTTCTTCCCATACCAACATCACCATGTATGAAGGAACCATATAATTCACCTGACCCATGTATTCCCTTTCTTTACACATGTAACTGGAGAGGCAGAGCATCTAGCAGCATAACAATGACTACCACATCATTCTAGTAATTGAACTTGAAATTATTATTTATTATTATTTATTTGAACATGAAAGAGGAACTATTGTGAAGAAGGGAGCAAGAGGAGTTTGTATTCTGTCCCTGAACTGTTCTAGTCATATTAACATTACCACAACAAGCCTATTTCATCCCTTCCCAGGGTGCCCCTACATTAACACAGGAAAACATTGCTAATTCATGAGAAAATGCGGCAGAAGACTATGTTCTAAAGAATTTTATACCTATATAAAATGAGAAAGAGAGTGAAACAAGAGGGAGATGCGGAAGTGCAAGAAAAGACTACAGTATCATAGAAAAGAAGATGAATGTCTAGAATATTAAAATTCTAACAGGATTTTATGATATTTTCTACATTAGAATGACATAAAAAGTTTATTTTCAATAGCTAAACTAATTACCCCACATTACGTTTTTGATCCGGGATAACAGGCAGGCATGGCCTTGGTGTACAAAATGAAGCAGGACAAAAGCTAATAGAGTTTTGCCAAGAGAACATGCTGATCATAGCAAACACTCTTTTCCAACAGCACAAGAGGCGACTCTACACATGGACGTCACCAGATGGTCAATATCGAAATCAGATTGATTATGTCCTTTGCAGCCAAAGATGGAGAAGCTCCATACAGTCAGTAAAAACAAGACCTGGAGCTGACTGTGGCTCAGATCATGAGCTGCTTCTTGCAAAATTTCGGCTTAAATTGAAGAACGTCGGGAAAACCACTAAACCGTTCAGGTATGACCTAAATCATATCCCTGATGAATATACAGTGGAGGTGAGGAATAGATTTCAGGGATTAGACCTGATAGACAGAGTGCCTGAGGAACTATGGACGGAGGTCCGTAACATTGTCCAGGAGGCAGCAACGAAATCCATCCCAAAGAAAAAGAAATGCAAGAAAGCAAAGTGGCTGTCTGATGAGGCTTTACAAGTAGCTCACGAAAGAAGGGAAGCGAAAAGCAAGGGAGAAAGGGGAAGATATACCCAACTGAATGCAGAGTTCCAGAGAATAGCAAGGAGAGACAAGAAGGCCTTCTTAAATGAACAATGCAAAGAAATCGAGGAAAACAACAGAATGGGAAAGACTAGAGATCTCTTCAAGAAAATTGGAGATCTCAAGGGAACGTTTTGTGCAAAGACGGGCATGATAAAGGACAAAGAAGGCAGGGACCTAACAGAAGCAGATGAGATTAAGAAGAGGTGGCAAGAATACACAGAAGAACTATACAGGAAAGATCTGAATGTCCCTGATAGCCATGATAGTGCGGTCACTGAACTTGAGCCGGACATCCTCGAGAGTGAAGTCAAGTGGGCCTTAGGAAGCATTAGTAACAACAAAGCTAGCGGAGATGACAGTATTCCAGCCGAGCTATTTAAAATCCTAAAAGATGATGCTGTTAAAGTGCTGCATTCAATATGCCAACAAATCTGGAACACTCAACAGTGGCCACAAGACTGGAAAAGGTCAGTTTACATTCCAATTCCAAAGAAGGGCAACGCCAAAGAGTGTTCAAACTACCGCACAATTGCGCTCATTTCACATGCCAGCAAGGTGATGCTCAAAATCCTACAAGCTAGGCTTCAGCAGTATGCGAACTGAGAACTACCGGAAGTACAAGCTGGGTTTAGAAGAGGCAGAGGAACTAGAGATCAAATCGCCAACATTCGCTGCATCATGGAGAAAGCAAGAGAATTCCAGAAAAACGTCTATTTCTGCTTCATTGACTACGCTAAAGCCTTTGATTGTGTGGATCACAACAAACTGTGGCAAATTCTGAAAGTGATGGGAGTACCAGACCACCTTACCTGTCTCCTGAGAAACCTGTACGAGGGTCAAGAAGCAACAGTAAGAACCAGACATGGAACAACCGATTGGTTCAAAATTGGGAAAGGAGTACGACAAGGCTGCATACTGTCACCCTGCTTATTTAACTTATATGCAGAGTACATCATGAGAAATGCCGGGTTGGATGAATCAGAGGTCGGAATTAAGATTGCTGGGAGAATTATCAACAACCTCCGATATGCAGACGATACCACCCTAATGGCAGAAAGCGAAGAGGATCTCAAGAGCCTCTTGTTGAGGGTGAAAGAGGAGAGTGCAAAAGCTGGTTTGAAACTCAGCATTAAAAAAACGAAGTACATGGCATCTGGCCCCATCACTTCCTGGCATATAGAAGGGGAAGAAATGGAAGCAGTGACAGATTGTACTTTCTTGGGCTCCAAGGTCACCGCAGACGGTGACTGTAGCCATGAAATTAAAAGACGCTTGCTCCTTGGGAGGAAAGCTATGGCCAACCTAGACAGCATAGTAAGAAGCAGAGACATCACCTGCCGACAAAGGTCCGTCTAATCAAAGCTATGGTTTTCCCAGTAGTAATGTATGGCTGTGAGAGCTGGACTATAAGGAAGGCTGAGCGCCGAAGAATTGATGCTTTCGAACTGTGGTGCTGGAGAAGACTCTTACGAGTCCCCTGGACTGCAAGGAGGTCAAATCAGTCCATCCTCAAGGAAATCAACCCTGAGTGCTCATTGGAAGGACAGATACTGAAGCTGAAGCTCCAATATTTTGGCCACCTAATGCGAAGAGAAAACTCCCTGGAAAAGACCCTGATGCTGGGAAAGACTGAAGGCCAAAGGAGAAGGGGACGGCAGAGGATGAGATGGCTAGATAGCATCACGGATGCAATGAATATGAACTTGAGCACGCTCCGGGAGAGAGCGCAGGACAGGAAGGCCTGGCGTGCTATGGTCCATGGGGTCACGAAGAGTCGGACACGACTGAACGACTGAACAACAACAACAACAACAACGTTTTTGATGTGTTCAAATACTGGATACAAAATCAAAAGCAGGGAAAAAAAAAAAAACCTTATGAAGTGCTAGAATTTTAAAGTCTACTTGGTAGTTTTAAAGCTACCTTACCGTTCTTGTTCTTGTTCCAATAAATTAGTAAATTCGTCACTTTTCTCCATGTACTCTGCATGCTTCCTCTTCTCATCCTCTAGTTTATACAGGGTTTGCCTGTGAGATTTTTCTACCATTAAGAGCTGCTCCAGCATGCGTCTGTGAGTTTCTTTATGCTTTTCAATCACTTTGTCAAGCTAAAAAAGTAAAAGTAAAACTAGTATGATTTTCTTCATTTCTGTAATTTTTAAAAACTGTCATTCTGATTTTGAGTAGGAAGTAGCATTAGTACCAGGTATGGAAGATAAAGAAAACTAGTACAGGCTTTAACTTTAGGAATGTATTACTTTGTATCAAATTTGTCTGGATTTCAGATATATCTTGAAGTACTATTTTGTTTTGCGTCTTCACTGATTAGACGTTTTAAACAAACTTTAATTTTTGTGGGACTCTTACCAACATTTGGTACGGTAATTGGCTCTCAAATGATTAGTGAATAGTTAATTTACCATTCCCAAAATTGCACTCTTCTAATTAAAGTTTTGTCTACAGAATTAATTACCTTGACACAAAGCACTACCTGCTTTGAATAGAAGGTGGGGGGGAAATAAGAATTTCTGCTCTAGTTGCTCTGGTTGGTTATTACCAACTTCTGTTTTAAACTTTTCACAAATTTTAAACTAATAACATTGATCCTAATATTTCTGTCAATGCATCTGCCTCAAATAAAGTGTCTGCAATACCAGTGTAATGCCCATGTTTTGTAAAGGTGTCCCTGGGTAGCTATTGATATACTCCATCTTAAACACTAAGATGCTGAGGCTAAAAGCTTTAGAATTAGGATGGCACTTCATCAGTTATTCTTATGAGGTAACTATATGTCATTGGATGCCACAGTATGTTTCTATAAAAGCGCTGGTAAACTGGAATTCCCCTTCATGGATCACTGCCTTGTTGTGGCGAAGGGGCTTGCTTAACTCAGTGAAACCATAAGCTATGCCACGCAGAGCCATACAAGACGGACAGGTCATGGTGGAGAGTTCTGACAAAATGTGATCCAGTGGAGAAGGAAATGGCAACCCATGCCAGTATTCTTGCCAAGAAAACCCCATGGAACATATCACAAGGCTAAAAGATATGACGCCGGAAGATGAGCCCCTCAGGTCGGAAGGTGTCCAATATACCACTGGGGAAGAGCAGAGGGAATTTCCAAGTAGCGCCAGAGAAAGAGTGAAGCGGCTGGGCCAAAGCCGAAAGGACACTCAGCTGTGGATGTGTCTGGTGGTGAAAAGAAAATCCGATGCTGTAAAGAACAATATTGTTTAGGAACCTGGAATGTAAGATCAATGAATCAAGGTAAGCTGGAGGTGGTCAAACAAGAGATGGCAAGATTGAACATGGACATCTTGGGAATCAGCGAACTAAAATGGACAGGCATGGGCGAATTTAATTCAGGTGACCCTCATATCTACTACTGTGGGCAAGAATCCCTTAGAAGAAATGGAGTAGCACTCATAGTCATTAAAAGGGTGGGGAAAGCAGTACTGAGGTACAATCTCAAAAAAGATAGAATGATCTCAGTACGAATCCAAGGCAAACCATTCAACATCGTAGTAATTCAAGTCTATGCCCCAACCACTGAGGCTGAAGAAGCTGAGGTTGATCGGTTCTATGAAGACCTACAACACCTTCTAGAACTAACACCAAAAAAAGATGTCCTTTTCATCATAGGGGATTGGAACGCTAAAGCAGGAAGTCAAGAAATCACTGGGATAACAGGCAAGCATGGCCTTGGTGTACAAAATGAAGCAGGACAAAGGCTAATAGAGTTTTGCGAACAGAACATGCGGATCATAGCAAACCCTCTTTTCCAACAGCACAAGAGGCGACTCCACACATGGACATCACCAGATGGTCAATATCGAAATCAGATTGATTATGTCCTTTGCAGCCAAAGTTGGAGAATCTCTTTACAGTCAGTAAAAACAAGACCTGGAGCTGACTGTGGCTCAGATCATGAGCTCCTTATTGCAAAATTCCGGCTGAAATTGAAGAACGTAGGGAAAACCACTAAACCATTCAGGTATGACCTAAATAATACCTTATGAATATACAGTGGAGGTGGGGAATAGATTTCAGGGATTAGACCTGATAGACAGAGTGCCTGAGGAACTATGGACAGAGGTCTGTAACATTGTTCAGGAGGCAGCAACTAAATCCATCCCAAAGAAAAAGAAATGCAAGAAAGCCAAGTGGCTGTCTGATGAGGCTTTACAAGTAGCTGAGGAAAGAAGGGAAGCGAAAAGCAAGGGAGAAAGGGGAAGATATATCCAACTGAATGCAGAGTTCCAGAGAATAGCAAGGAGAGACAAGAAGGCCTTCTTAAATGAACAATGCAAAGAAATCGAGGAAAACAACAGAATGGGAAAGACTAGAGATCTCTTCAAGAAAATCGGAGATCTCAAGGGAACTTTTTGTGCAAAGACGGGCATGATAAAGGACAAAGAAGGCAGGGACCTAACAGAAGCAGATGAGATTCAGAAGAGGTAGAAAGAATACACAGAAGAACTATACAGGAAAGATCTGAATGTCCCTGATAGCCATGATAGTGTGGTCACTGAACTTGAGCCGGACATCCTCGAGAGTGAAGTCAAGTGGGCCTTAGGAAGCATTACTAACAACAAAGCTAGCGGAGATGACAGTATTGCAGCTGAGCTATTTAAAATCCTAAAAGATGATGCTGTTTAAGTGCCGCACTCAATATGCCAACAAATTTGGAACACTCAACAGTGGCCACAAGACTGGAAAAGGTCAGTTTACATTCCAATTCCAAAGAAGGGCAACGCCAAAGAGTGTTCAAACTACCGCACAATTGCGCTCCTTTCACATGCCAGCAAGGTGATGCTCAAAATCCTACAAGCTAGGCTTCAGCAGCATGTGAACCAAGAACTACCGGAAGTATAAGCTGGGTTTCGAAGAGGCAGAGGAACTAGAGATCAAATCACCAACATTCGCTGGATCATGGAGTAAGCAAGAAAATTCTAGAAAAACATCTATTTCTGCTTCATTGACTACGCTAAAGCCTTTGATTGTGTGGATCATAACAAACTGTGGCAAATTCTTAAAGTGATGGGAGTACCAGACCACCTTACCTGTCTCCTGAGAAACCTGTACGAGGGTCAAGAAGCAACAGTAAGAACTGGACATGGAACAACTGATTGGCTCAAAATTGGGAAAGGAGTACGACAAGGTTGTATATAGTCGCCCTACTTATTTAACTTATATGCAGAGTACATCATGAGAAACGCCGGGCAGGTCAGAATTAAGACTGCCGGGAGAATTATCAACAACCTCAGATATGCAGACGATACCACCCTAATGGCAGAAAGCAAAGAGGATCTAAAGAGCTTCTTGTTGAGGGTGAAAGTGGCGAGTGCAAAAGCTGGTTTGAAACTCAACATTAAAAAAACTAAGATCATGGCATCAGGCCCCATCACTTCCTGGCATATAGAAGGGGAAGAAATGGAAGCAGTGACATATTTTATTTTTTTGGTCTCCAAGATCACCGCAGATGGTGACTGTAGCTATGAAATTAAAAGACGCTTGCTCCTTGGGAGGAAAGCTATGGCAAACCTAGACAGCATAGTAAGAAGCAGAGACATCACCTTGCCAACAAACATTCGTGTAATCAAAGCTATGGTTTTCCCAGTAGTAATGTATGGCTGTGAGAGCTGGACTATAAGGAAGGCTGAGCGCCGAAGAATTGATGCCTTCGAACTGTGGTGCTGGAGAAGACTCTTACGAGTCCCCTGGACTACAAGGAGGTCAAATCAGTCAGTCCTAAAGGAAATCAACCCTGAGTGCTCATTGGAAGGGCAGATACTGAAGCTGAAGCTCAAATATTTTGGCCACCTAATGCGAAGAGAAAACTCCCTGGAAAAGACCCTGATGCTGGGAAAGACTGAAGGCAACAGGAGAAGGGGACGGCAGAGGATGAGATGGCTAGATAGCATCACCGATGCAATGAATATGAACTTGAGCACACTCCGGGAGAGAGTAGAGGACAGGAAGGCCTGGCGTGCTATTGTCCATGGGATCACGAAGAGTCGGACACGACTTAATAACTGAACAACAACAACAAACTGGAATTAAATTTCCAATGTCTCCAGGTAATCTCTCTAAAGATGTATCCAAAGCAAGACTAGAACTTTAGTTGCATTCTGTTTAGTATCTTGACACTTCAGTATTGGCCAACCAAAAGGGGTTGGGTTCAGTTTAGGAGGTTGTTGTACATTTCCGAATTTCCTTAGGAAAAGGTATGGACATAGGCTAACAATGCTAACTGCAGCATTTGAGTATTGGGACTCTCTTCAGTTCTTGTCTGATAAATATTCCAGCTGTACAATTTTACCGCTTGCCTGGGATAACTAGAAATTACAAAAAGTACAAAATGGCACCCATTGCCTCTTCAATGCACTTAGCTTCCTGGATGGGAAACTACTGTAGTTTCAGGCTTATAACTTTCCCTTTCTTATGGCCTGTAACTCTTTAAAGAATTCAGGAGACCAGAGGGGAGGAAGGCGAGAGTGCCATGACTGCAAATGCCATAGTTGTGTACTTCACCGCAGTACTGTTGTAGCTGCATGTTATGTGTCTCATCTCACCTCTGTGTTAAGGCAGTGCAGAATGTGGTAGGGTGGATGGAGAAAAGTAATTCAGTGCAGTGCTCCAGCCAGAAAAATGCAGCACTATGCTATTACAGGCAGCAGTAGAGAGGGGAGCTACAGGAGCATCAAGCAGAGTGGGCAGTACAGAAATACATGGATTGTTAATCCCTAGGAATTAATATAGTATGGTGGTTATGAGAATTGTTTGGGAGATTCTTGGTTCAAATCCCCACTTAACAAAGATACATTTAGTGGCTTTTGGCAAGCTACTATCAATCTTAGCTGTCCATATCAGTAATACTAGTCTACCATATATGGCTGTGGTAAGGATTAATTAATTTATGCATGTGCTAGGAAAGAGCCATATAAGTACTAATTTGTGTTGGCATTTTATTTCTGCTACTGCTGACATTTGCCAATTTTCTCAGTTTGCATAAGCTATACAGGTCACAGACTCCAGGTTATCTTAGTGCAGAATTTGAATTATTTCAGCACAGATTTTTATAATTGTTAATTGCAGAGTTCACAGGCCTGTTCAAACCAAATGGTACTATTTATCACCTTCCATTGTTTTCATTTAAGATTCTTGAAAGGCAAGATACAACTTAAAGCACAGAGACCTTAAGAGGTGTGTGTGTGTGTGTGTGTGTGTGTGTGTGTATAACCTATGGCCCTTCAAATGTTGTTGGACTACAGCTCCTGTAATCACTGTATCACCATTGGCCATGCTGACTGGGGCTGATGGAATTTGGAGTCTAGCAACATCTGGAGGACCAGATGTTCCTCCCCTGCCTTAATAGTTTGCTTTCTGTCTAGTTCTAATAAAGTCCTATTCTCCACCAGTGATATGCTGTGGAGTGAGGACCAAAATCTTCTCTTTCTCTGTTCTCTCTTATTTGGTCATCCAATCCTTCCCCAGCTTGGTGCCCTCCAGAAATCTTGGACTACAGCTGCCATCATTCCACAGCCAGCATGCAGATGTCTGCCGTAGACTGTGCTAGCTTACTTTTAATTATTTACGTTATTGATGACAGCTGATATTGGTGAGGAATATTAGGAGCTTCTAACTTGGTCCTCATTGTTAAGAGTGTGTTCTGTACAATCATGTTGATTTATTCAGATGTTTTGTCTTATTTGGAAGTTTCCCTCCTTCTTTTGGCTTGGTATTTATTGATGGAGTTCTCTTTGTTTAACCATGATGCATTTTTACTTTTCAGTCTGTGAAGGGAAGGAGCCTGGTTTCATATAATTATTAGTTTCAACTTCCCTATGAAGTGATGAAAGTTCTTTGCTGTTGCTGTTGCTGCTGCTGCTGCTGCTGCACTAATGAGTTGAATAAGTGCCTAATGAAGGGAAACATAAAATGG
The DNA here is from genome assembly GCF_057233095.1 of Heloderma suspectum. Lineage (NCBI taxonomy): Eukaryota > Metazoa > Chordata > Lepidosauria > Squamata > Helodermatidae > Heloderma > Heloderma suspectum. The sequence continues at coordinate 50,627,936 of NC_139460.1, read as the reverse complement.
AACAGATTTCCCTTGTTCATTATTGTTTTGACAGAGTTGGAAGCCCTTTGACCAAGATAGTCTAGACTTCATGGTTTTGCCAGAGAGTTTGTCTCAGTTGGATTGTATTTTCTGATCTGCAACTTAGATATTTGTTTTTTCTACATATAAAACAACCTTGGGATAAATTTGTCTTGAATCAGTCATAAATTAGAGAGGCTAGAGTGAATTGGTATTTTACAAAAAAAAATCCAGCCCAATTTAAAAAAAAAAAATGTGTTGGCACTTGTTCAGATTTTCAGTGATACATGTAATTTGTGGTCTTGTGTGGTAGTTTGGGGCTACAGCACAAGCACAGTAGGGTTTTAAAATTGCCATTGACTGTTCAGTTCAGGTGGTTGGAGTCGATGGTCTTGTAGGCCCCTTCCAACTATGATTCTATGAATTCAGCTTCAAAGATATTCAGTAAACAAAATATATTTTGATTCAACATGTTTGTGGAGGGCTATCCATGCTCATTCAAGCTCCAAAATACTAGGAAATCATAGATGTCAAGGGCCACACCCTTGATAGACATGTTGCGTAGGCAATATGCATATAATATGGTACCCTATGCTGTGGTTAGTTCCAGCTTCATCACTACATTAGAGCTGAATGGCTGTCACTGGCAAAAGTGGTGGACCTAAGTTCCAGACTTGTCTGTTCGCTGGAATAGACACATGGACTCTATGCAATTGAAGCTGCCATTCCACATTACAAGTACCCAGCTGGCAACCAATGCAATTGGTTGGGCTTTGTTCAGCAAGAAAGGGCACTTGGGAGTGATTAGATATATAGTATATAGAATAGTAATATAGAAATATAGACTAGTATATTTCTTTTTTATATATTTTAACTGTATAAGTTTTTAATGTTGTAAAGCCACCTTGAGTTCCAGTATTGGGAAAAAGGTGGGAAATAATAATAATAATAATAGTGTCAACCAACAAGTAACTTTTGCATTCCACAAACCAGCCAGGTTGTCAACAGAGTGCCAGCCATGTGCTGACTTCTTTCAGACTTTAATGACCAAAAATCATAACTTTGAAATGGTTCTCCTTTAAATTAACATTAAGGTTGATGCTTGCTGGCTACTCTAACTAGCTGATCAGATTTCATTAGGAAAGTTGTGCCAAGCAGAAATTCCCATTTTCTCATATATTTTATATGAGAAACTAAACTATTTTATATGAGCAACTTAATCAAACTAAGTTCTTCAGTTTGATTAAGGAAATGATCATAACTGTGTGGAGTAACCTTTTAATGGAACTTGTGTTGTTTCCAGTATTCTTTAAAAATAGTAGTTTTCCAAGTAACTTGTTATTTTAAGATATTGTTTTTGTTTTGGAATTCAATACAATTGTAAATAAACCATGGTAAACGGAAAGTTTTCTTTACAGAATAATTTATGATAAGTGGAGACGTGTAACTTGATCAGAATAAATGGAAAACTGTTCTGGTCCTAAGGGCTTCTGCTTTCTCAACAGCCACAAAACACATGCATAATGAGCAGAAGAAGACAGCCTGATCTGAATGTACATATCTCAGTTTATTAAGCCAAGAGCATTTTCCCAACATGTTTTGTCCTCACCCCATCCCTTCCCTTCCCAGCACACTTCAATTAAACGTTCTCTAGGCTAATTTACCATAGTTTCCCATTACGTCCGAAGTGGGAAACTATGGTTACGAGAATCAGAGCAAGCCATGTTTTTAAACCAACTTCAAATGTTTAAGATCCTGGCTTATTCCGGTCCTTGTAACGATAGTTTCATGGCACAAATCTCATGCATATCTTGGCATAATAAGCTGAGGTATGGGAATTCATGAAAAGTAGGAAGGTTGATCAGAAAAGTGGAGGGGGGGGAAGTTTCCTGTTTCTGTATAGAAATAATTTCTTGGGAAGTAATGTTTGCCCATCAGTAGTGCCTGGAACAGGGATTGTTGAGTATATTTTTGGTTTTAAAACAGGATTTCCTGATATGTATTATGAGAAATGTAATTGGTGTTTAATGAGTTCAAGGTATCACTGTTTGATAGGCAGGTATTTCTGAATTAGTCCCAGAGAATGAAAGATACAAAAATAGGTCAGATGACACACTGAATTGGCCAATTTATGTTGGTGGCATTTTGTCAGGGAAAAGGGGAGTTTTCTTCTCAATTATCAGCTACATAACTCTGGGATGTCTGAGCAAGTTCATATTTTTTATTTCTTATTTTAATTATACAAACATTTCTATCCTGCTTTTTCCTTCCAAAGGAGATGTTCAATTTGGCTAACAAAGTACAAAAACAAACTCAAAAATAAAAATAACAATAATCCCAACAGTAAAACTACTAAAAGCATTAAAAGGGACCCGAGAGCCAGGGCTAACAATTAATAAATAAACAGAAACATAATCAAAAGCTTGCTTTTAAAAAGTCTTCAAAATGCCAGCAGAGCACAAGTAATGCGAGGATGGTATCTGCTTGCATTTAGATATGTGTATTGGCCAGTAGCATGAAGGTGGCCATTCTTCAAAATGATGGTAGTATCCAGAAAATTCACATCCATGTAAGAGTAGGTAATGCTAAGGTCGATAGTAGGATGAAAGGTGTTAAATTGATCATGGAAATTCTTCAATAATTCTTCCCTATGTGTCCAAATTAGGAAGATACCAATGTGTATAAGTGTATATGTAGAACCACCAAACAGGTAGAAAAATAATGTTGTTCTAAGTCTGCCATAAAAAGATTAGCATATTGTGCAGCCATTTTGGTGCTCACCGTGGTGCCGTGGATTTGTAGATATAATCTGTCCGTATATTTGAAGTAGTTATGGGTAAGTACAAACCGTGATAGTTCCATAGCATTGTTGGAAGTGTCTTTGTCTGGGATAATGTTTGATATAGCTCTTAGTCCTTTTTCATGAGGAATGTTTATGTAAAGTAACTCAACTACTATGGTTGCAAGTATGGTTCCCTCAGGGAGGCCCCAAATATCCCCTGGCTTAATGAGATCAGTTCTATCATGTAAATAGCTGGGTATATTCTTAACAAATGGTCTATGGATACCCAATATGGGGAAATAAGTTATGGTACATTGCCCTGGTGGAGAAATTAACAAATCAGGTTAGGTTACAAAGGTCTGAAAACTATAACGATAGCTTCTACGAAAATTGAGAAGCTTTCATACATTATACAAATAATTCAAACAAAATAGAACCGCTGTACTTGGATGGTTCCTGTTGGAATGAAGTCTTGGTATAAATGAATGAACATAATTATTTACAAATAGAGGCAAGAGGTTGCTTAATTTTTACATAAACTTGGAATCCTGAAATTAAATTGAAAAATAATTGAAATCTAGGAATGTACTGTACCCAGTGATGGTTTTGTTTTTATGTTATTGGTTTATATGTTTATAATGAATATCAATTTTTATATGAAACTCAACAGAAAATATTTGGAAAGAAAACCACAATCTAAGGATGGTGTCAGCATACCCAGACATACCCTCTGTTATGGTATTGATGCCTGAAATACTGGGTCATCCTGGATACCTGGTTTATGGATTTTTGGTAGTAGATAGAACCTTCTTGCATGTAGTTCTTTTGAAGTTGTTTCTAAAATGGTCTCTTCAATATTTGCAGGTAGATTTTTCAAGATTTTTCAACTCTTATGGAGCTTTACACAACAATCCTCAGTAAGGTCTGCTAGTAGTGGTCTATAGAACTATGGTTTTCCCAGTAGTAATGTATGGCTGTGAGAGCTGGACTATAAGGAAGGCTGAGTGCCGAAGAATTGATGCTTTCGAACTGTGGTGCTGGAGAAGACTCTTACGAGTCCCCTGCACTGCAAGGAGGTCAAATCAGTCAATCCTAAAGGAAATCAACCCTGAGTGCTCATTGGAAGGACAGATACTGAAGCTGAAGCTCCAATATTTTGGCCACCTAATGAGAAGAGAAAACTCTCTGGAAAAGACCCTGATGCTGGAAAGACTGAAGGCAAAAGGAGAAGGGGACGGCAGAGGATGAGATGGCTAGATAGCATCACCGATGTAATGAATATGAACTTGAGCACGCTCCGGGAGAGAGCGCAGGACAGGAAGGCCTGGCGTGCTATGGTCCATGGGGTCACGAAGAGTCGGACACGACTGAACTACTGAACAAATAGAACTTAGTATCACCAAGCTGTCTATCTGCTTCTTTGATGTAATCTAATTTATTCACTGTGACAGTAGCAGCTCCTTTATCAGCTTGTTTGATGACTATCTCTGGATTTTTTATTAGGTCTGTGATGGCCACATGTTCTTTAGAAGTTAGGTTTTGTTTAATTTTCCATTCTTTATTCAAGAGCTTGGCCTGTGCTTGGTAACAAAAGGAATCAATATGTATGTCTAATTTCAGAATACATCCCTCAGGAGGTGTCCATAAAATATTTTTCTCTTTTTAGGTGGAGCTGTTGTTATCCCATGGTGATGTTCTTCATTATGGTAAAACCCCTTGAGACATATATGAAGAAAAAATGCCTCAAGGTCACCATACATTTGCATCTTGTTTTTGTGGGGCAAAAGGAAAGGCCTGGTGATAAAACACCTTCTTCCTCATGGTTAAGTTGGTAGTTAGACAGGTTACCAACTTAGATAGGTTACCAACACATTATCTGATGAGTTATGATTATTTGGTGAAACATGTCCCAATTGGTTAATCAGTTTGCTCAGTTTAGTCTTCTTTCTATCTATGAGGAGTTTGAAGTAATTGTAATGATCCCGTTCAGTTTTTGTAGGGATTAGTCCTTCACAGGTGTCCTTGTTATATAATTTTTTTGTCAATTGTATCTGTTTGTTATAGAGAACATGTATTAGGTGATTTCTTAATTTAATAGTTGCTTTGTGGCATATTTCATTTGAGTGAGAGGTGTTATAGGTAGATTGTAAGGAATTTTTATCCATAATTCCTTTCATACAATATTGTTACATATGCACTTTTTAAAGAAAACAGTATCTGATCATACCTGTGTCAGTTTCTTGCTTGTATTTATTCAGGACCACATGATTAATTAATCATTAATTAATTTAAGTGCCTTCCATCATAGTAAATAATATTATAGTACAACAGTATTAGCCTTCTGTTTATAAATTCAAGGGTTAAGTGTAACACACATGTAGGCCGTGTTTGCATGATACACCAACCCATTGTGGGTGACAAGCTATGCACTGTGAGTTGTTTTGTGAACAACCCACAGTGTGTGGTTCATGTAGCTGACAGATGATCAGGGTTGTAGCATTTGATGCTACAAGCAGTTAGTCTATATGTGTGCTACACTTAATGGTTCAGTTGGAAAAACAAGTTGCTGTTAGTAAACTGTTGCAGTTTCTCAAAGAAATAAACCTCTTCTCCCCCTCAGACAGTCTGAGTATGCATTTTTTGGCCTCTCAGGGCCCCTTCACATGACTTGAAACCAAGTTGCCTGCAGTATGTCCACTATGGTGTGTCTGCTGTGGCTGACCCATGAGTTGTAGAGAGAGTGAACTATCTTTCTGAAATGGTTGCTTAAATCTTTGTTGTCAAAGAGAAATGAGCTAAACTGGCATTGAATGAGGTACTGAAATTCTTAATGATTTCAAAACCAGGTTGTCTGCCTGTCTTAATACTTCATAACTGGAGAGGGAAAAGCAGCACGTACGGGAAATAGTTATTTATTTATTTATTTAATTTCTATACCGCCCAATAGCCGAAGCTCTCTGGGCGGTTCACAAAAATTAAAACCAAACAACACACAATAAAACAATTTAAAATATATAGAACATTAAAACCACAATATAACAATACAACCACAATAAAACCTAGCAGCAGTACAGGAGTTTAAAATACAGATTTAAAACAGCAAAGATAAAAATTTAGAAAGCTAAAATGCCTGGGAAAATAAAAAGGTCTTCACCTGGTGCCGAAAGGAGTACAATGTAGGCGCCAGGCGAACCTCACTAGGGAGCTCATTCCAGAGCCGGGGTGCCACAGCAGAAAAAGCCCTCCTCCTAGTAGCCACCCGCCTCACTTCCTTTGGCAGGGGCTCACGGAGAAGGGCTGCTGCTGATGATCTTAAGGTCCGGGCAGACACATATGGGAGGAGGCGATCCTTCAGGTAACCTGGCCCCAAGCCGTTAAGGGCTTTGAATGTTAACACCAGCACTTTGAATTGGGCCTGGAAATGGACTGGCAGCCAGTGCAGCTGGAAAAGTACTGGTGTAATATGAGCTCGCAGGCCAGTCCCTGTTAACAATCTTGCTGCCCTATTTTGGACCAGCTGAAGTTTCCGGACCGTTTTCAAAGGCAGCCCCACGTATAATGCATTGCAGTAATCCAGACGAGAAGTTATCAGAGCATGGATAACTGTAGCTAGGCTATCTCTGTCCAGATAAGGGCATAGTTGGTATACCAGCCTAAGCTGATAAAAAGTGCTCCGTGCCAAGTTGTAGTTGATCTGGCTTAAAATTGGAACCAAGACACATACAGAAGAACCTTGGTAATTCTTAACTGGCAAAGCTGTCACGCTATTGGCTGCAACTTAGGGACTTTTCCTGAGAAACCAGCATTTAAAATACCAGTGATGGCAAGGGCCAGCATGAAATGTGTTACCAGAATGGTGTGGGGAAGTCACTTAGCCATGTCCCCCTTTTTACAGCTGTAACTAGTTCTGGTTGCCCCTTTTAATAAATATTTAACATTAGAAACAAATTTAATCTACATTTTATCTTTGTAATTTTAGATAGAATTTGGAAATGTGCCACATCATTTTCTTCCCTTTCCAGAGTATGAGGGACTGCATTATTTTTACTTTTCTATTAATGTTTACCTCTGCCTTTGATATTGCCAAGTCCAGTGGTGTTAGAAACTCTCTTGCTGCCATGTAACATTGGGAAGGGAACGTTTGTATAATATATGCAAGATAGAAGTCCAACTTATGTTTTGGAATTTTGGGGTGACCGGGGCAGGGAGTGGGGCAGAGAGGACTGTTCCTTGGATCATTTCAATTCATGCTCAGAGCTTCTATGACCCAGCGTCCTGAAAAGATATTAACCTCTGCTATTGAACTCCACCAGATTTAGATAATAAGTAGAGTGTTAAGGCTTCAAGTTCTGGAAATGAGTTCTGACCTTCTTGCCTGACATTGGTTTGAGTGTGTGAAATGAACTTTATGTTTCTTTCAGAAGCCTGGCATTTGGGAATGCATGTAGATTTTATTAATGTTCATGTTTTTCATTGTCCATAGTGCTTTAGCAACTCCCATGTCATTCAATAGCATCAAAACCATGCCAAGTAAATTGTTCATAATGCAAGTTTTGAATGATTAGATAAGTTCAATGATCACTGTTTGCTCCCCCACTGCCCTCACAGTGATTACTAGAACTGGAAGATCCCTGCCTTTGTTGTTCATGCTGCTGAAAATTTAAGAACTCTTCTAACTTTGGAGAGTGAAACACCTTTCTCTAGTTATTTCAGTATCTAGGCTTAGACAAGAGCCCACATTTCCACCTTAAAATAAAAAGCAACTTACCCAGGAGTGGTGAGGAATCATGCAAGCCTGAGGCTATAACCTAACATGCATATAGAGGAAGGAGAGGCAGTAATGTCAAAAGAGCTCCACTCTTGTATTTTGCAGGAGTGTGTGTATGTGTAGGGCACTCTACATTCCAGACATAGTAGGCCTGCTTGTTTACATGATGGCTTATCTTGAAAAGAATCAGGCAAGCCAAAGCCTTTGATTTGCTCGCAGCTGTTGATTTGCCAGTTTACTTCAGCTTCTGATTCATCCCTGGAATCTGCAGACAATGAGCATTTGAAATGAGTCAAAAGGTTACTATCCCAAAAGAATTGGTTTGTGTTAAGCAGAACCAGACCCTGGTGATGGCGATGCACTGATCCGTCTACCAAATTTACCAACTCTCAAGCCCTGGAAGCACATCCAGTTCAAACAAAACGCTGAGTAGGAATCATCCATAAAATGTGTCGCATATCAAGGGAGGGTGAAGGAGTAGCGAAGTTGTGACAGAGGAGGAAGTTTATTGGTTAAAATGGAGTAAAGTGGAACAGAATGCAGGGAGAGGGTTAAAATGCTTCTTAGAAGTTTGGCATAGTTTATGGATTGTCTCTTAGCCTGCTAGCTGTATATAGTGGGCTTTTGAATTCATTAATTGCTTAGCTTTTTTACCAGTTGACATCAATGTTTGAATTTATCTTTGTCTGTAGTTAAAGGATGCTTTCAAAGCAGATGTGTGTGTCAGTTTTGTAGCAGAGATTTAAAAGCTGGGATCCTTAAGCTCTGAGCTCACTGTGTGCACTATTCAACAAAACAATATTTTGCTTTGCTGGCACTTGCCCTTCTCCAGTTAAATCAATGAGACTGGTTCCTTTGATTCACTGGGTTGTAGGGTTAATCCTGGCATGCATGCATCCTGCTTTAAACATGCATCATACATACCTCTCCAATGGGTTTTTCATAGATATCCTCCTGCCATAGTGTAGTCTTGGCTTGTATAGCATCTCGCTGAAGTGCCTCAAGGACCTTTTTTGGAGTAACAAAGCCATATTGTGCTTCAAGTAAAGCCAGGTTAATTTTTTCAGCCTTTAAAACTCCAATGACTTCATCCTGAGCCTGCAAAAACACAGATTACTCCAGTCAGATAGTTCTGGCTATCAGTTGTTGAAACATTTGCATTGAATTAGTTCTCACATATCTGCCATATGATCATCTATCTGTCATCTATCTGTCTGTCTGTCTGTCTGTCAGCTTTTCATACAAATGGTCTTTACTTTTGACTGCTGTCAGTGCTTCTTAAATTCATCTGGCACATGAACAATTAATTGTGGAAGGAACATTTTGTCATAAAATAATGGTAGTGATTTAGACCTGTGGTTGGCTTCTTCTCCCCGTCACCTTGCTTTACTGCATTCTTTCCTTTCTTACCTCCAGCTCCTGCCACCATCCCCATCTCCTCTTCAGTTGCTGTGAAGAAAGCCATGTACATAACAGTTTATGTGGTGTAATGTTCTGTAAATAATCTGTATGGCCTCTGAGAGGCAATAATGTATCTGCGTAGGCCTGAGGCCTAGTGTTGTTACTGTGTTGAAGGTCTGTTTTAGTAGTAGCTACTTGGTGGCATTCTGAAGAGTGTGAGAGAGAGACTATCACTTGTAATATTTGTAGATAAAGCCTGGATCAGATGAATTTAATTTTGATCAGCTCGGTATTCTAAGTAGGTGGAAAAGAGCAGTAGAGAAGTCACAGTTGAAAGTTAAGGAGTTGACCATTAAGGATTCAGGGAGTCGAGCTGGTTGTTAGTCAGTGAGATTGAAGGTCGGCTGGTTGGTGGGTGGTGTTACAGAAGGACTAGGAGAAAGCTGAGGAGAAAGTGCATAGCTAAGGCCTGAATATTATTCCTTCTCTGTGGGATAACCATACATGGGTGGTGAAGATTAGGAGTAGAGAATAGGTGGCTGTGTTATACTAGGAGGCTGTCCTAAGATCTTGCCCGAAGAAGGTTACATAAGCAGGCATTACAACCCAGATAAATGGTTCAAGCAGCTGGTGGTACCACAGGAGGAGCTTTGGTGTCAGAGGATGACTGCACCCAAGAACTGGACCTGGCTCTGAGTGTATTTGGCTGGGGTGGAGGTTCAGGTAATTTGGCTTGAGGTAAAATAAAGGCCTATGTACACTTACGGGTTTTTTCGCTTCCAGTGAGGTTTCACCACCCATATTTCACACTATGCCGTACCCGCCTCAAATTGGAACCAGAATTTCCCGCTTCTGTGCTCCCGCTTTCAATACCCTGATATCCCGGTATTTCCCCTTAATGTGCTCTGATTTTTCACCTTCGCTACCATATCTGGTCGTAGTCCCCTCCCCTGCCTGTCCATATACGGCGGTGTTTGTATTTCCCTCCTGTCCAATCACAGCTCTCGATGGCCCCATGCTGTCTTCCGGCTACTGATCGCATAGCTTCCTCAGCACTCAGTGTTTCCTCAGCAACAAGCAAAGGGCTGGATGTGCGCGTGCTTGTCTGATCTAGGAAGCTAAGCGGGGTCTGCCCCAGTCAGTAGTTGGATGGGCGACAGCCTGGGAATCAGGCTTCCTGCATTGAGCAGGGGGTTGTTCTATCCCTTCAAATGAGACTGTTTTACCCCCTCCTATCCCCCACTTTGGATTTTTTTTAAAAAATAAGGCATTATCTTCGAAGAATCATGGCTTCTCCGCGATTCCCCCACCCCTCCAATTCAGGCACGATCTTTGAAGATTCGAAGATTTGAAGCTTCAAATCTTCGAAGATCATGCCTGAATTGGGGGGGGGGGGAATTGCGGAGAAGCCCTGATTCTGTGAGAATAACGCCTTAATTTTTTTAAAAAAAAATCCGAAGCAGGGGATAGGAGGGGGTAAAACATAGTCTCATTTGAAGGGATAGAACAACCCCCTGCTCAATGCATGGAATCACGTGGGCGTGGAATCAGCAGAAACAGGAAGAGTTTCTGATACTCCAATGAGAGCCTCCGTCTTTAAGAGCAGGAAAACAGTACAGCGCTCGAGTGTGAACCAAGCTTGCGCATTCGATGAAGCACATCAACAGGGAAAATGGGTGAGTGTGGATAATCACGTTTTAATGCGAGAGCGTTTAACCCGACAGGACACTGAATTCATTGCGATGGTGGGCGCAATGTAGATCGGCCCTAAGTCATTAAATGCTTTTTATTAGCAACAGTGTCAGCAAGTATTCTTGTGAAAACCCCAAAGTAGATATTACTATCCTCTTATGTACAAATATCCCTTTAATAAATTAACTTGCTTAATAGTTCATCTTGTCTCTAGTGTTGGTGCCCATCTTGCACCTAAGCCTTTTATACCAATCTACGAAGAGGATTTAAAGAATTCTACGAGAACCCATAGCAGCAGAAAGGGGTCAGATTGTGGAATTCTGAGTTATAGTGGCAGAGAATTCCTTAGACCCTGAAATATAAGCATTCACTAAAAATAAGAAACCCCATAGGTGGGATTGCCCAATGAAGGAGCAGTTTCCCCATAGGTGGTTGCAGTGCTGGAGAGAGAATCCCCTGTATTTGCTCTTGGTTCCAGCCCATCCTTATGCCTGCCAAATGTTGGTAGTGTGTATGGAAATATTGCCATAAAAACAGGCTGTAGATAATGCAGCAGTTATTTGTCCAACACACGCTTCTTCGTACTGAACAAGTTTTGTAAGGTAAAAACAACTTTGAAGGTATTGGCAGCTGTTTTTAGATTTTTCATGTCATTCATCCCTCTTGTGGGAAGCTTAGGAGCAAGGGTACAGAGTCACCCTTTGTTGTTTTAAGTCAAGCCAGGAGCTGTCTGCTACTATTGTTTCATATACGTGTTTGTGCACTGAAGCCAGTGAGGTACACAGTGCAGAGGATATGACCTTCCGTAGCACGCATTCCAAGAGCATGCAATAATGGCAGCTCTTTAAAACAAGATTAATTGGCCTCAAAGTTGGCAGGGTGACCTATGTATGTTTGTGATTACCTATACAATACATATGCCATTCACGTGACCAAGATTTTAAAAAAATAATTAAAGAAATTAAGGATGTTGGATTTTGGGTGTCATGGCTTGTATCCCTCTAAGCCCCCAGAAGGATCAGTCTTTTTAAAGTGGCTCGCATCAGGCACTCCTATGAAACTGCCTTTTAAAATTATGGCCAGCATCTTTAGTTGAGATTCTGCTTCTGTATCATTTTAGATGCTTTGATGCAAGCAAGCAGAGACATGTGACTTCTCCATTTAAAAAGCATACTGCACAATCAGCGAGACTCAGAATGACATCAGTGGGACTCAAAAAGTGCTTCGTTTTAGCTAGATTGCACTCTTAAATTAGCAAAACTGGAAGGGGCCATAGCCCAGTACATGTTGTTCATACAGAAGGTCCTAGGTTGAATCTCTAGTATCTCCAGATTCAAAACCAAAAACAGAAAATGAGCAGGTAGACAGTGCTGGAGATCTTGGAGAGTCAAAGTCAGACAATACTGCCTAGATGGACAAATAGTCTAACTGGGTATAAGGTTGCTTCCTATGTTCCTATGAAGTTGGGAATACAAATACCTGCATTTCTGGAGAACCTAACAAGTTTAATTGTCATATTCTTTGTTATTTCACACATTTCTTTCAGCCGTTCTACTTTTCCTAATGATTACCTCATAATATGAGAAATTTTTATCTGGACCATGTCATGGACAGATATGGAAAAGATACATTTAGTTAATTACAACTGAATCTTAAACCCCTAAAGAACTTCTGTGGATAAATATAAGGTTATTAATACATTGAAACTCCTGTGATCCCTGTTGACTCTAACTGAATTTCCTATGTAATGTTTGTGTTTTGTTAGAATATTTTTTATGTGCTCATTGATTATATTGAAAACATGTGATTAAAACTCAATAAAAATAATTTTAAAAAATGTTTATCTGGAAATGTCAAGAGGGAAACAGAATCCAAAGTATTAAACACAGATGTGTGGGAACTCTCACATATTACAGTGAACCAAGTGAAGCCTTCTTCCAATGAGATTTTTTATTTACGGTGTAATCATATTCATGTTTAGATGGCAAAAGTCCCACAACTTCCAGCATGCCCCAGCCATTATGGGACTTTTTTCTGTCTAAACATGCATAGGATTGTGTCCTTATCCTATTCAGGTTTGACAGTATTATGTAATGTTGATATTGGTCCTGTATAAAAGCTAAATGAGAGAACTGGGTTCTTCACATTCAAATTTCCAAACTGAATTGATAAACAGAGAATATTTTTTTAAAGTATGAGTAGCAGAAGCTATCTGTGTGCACAAATATTAATAATTTCACATGACACTTCTGCATTGATTTTAAGTGCACTATAAGGCGGTGGGATGGGTGGGCTTGAGATGTCAGTTTTGAGTTTTCCTTTTTAAAAAAATGCAGTTTGGGAGGACTGTATGTTTGTATGGCCTTCTGTTTATCTAATATAAAATTACACATCCAATAGTAAGATCCAAAGTGTAGAACTATGCAGTTCCTTCATGCGTGTGTATCTCATGTGCCTTTTATTCATTGATTCTCCAACTATCAGTGAGGTGGGTTAGAAAATTTTCCAGTGCTTTATTTTTCCACAGAAAATTTTCCATTTCATAAGTTCATTAACTGCAAATACAGTATTAGGCAAGCTTGGCAGTTTCAAAGTTGTAATGAATGTTTTTCAGGTAATTATCCCTAGCAAGTAGGTGAGAGAATACAAGCATGTCACTGAAATACATATATGTGTCAGAGTGAATTAAACTAATAAGTAGTGGCAGCAAAACTGAATGTGACCGAACAACCTTAGTGGAAGAGAGTAGAACTGTGCTGAAATAGACGAGTTGTTGTCAGCATATCATGCACACAGTTCTTTGGCTTGCTAACATTAATTAGTGTTTCAACAGTTTTCAGTATCTCTGGGTTTTTTTCTTAAATTTAACAAAATTTACAAATTGTAACCAAAAAAGGTTTTCCTCAGTTTGCATTGGAAAATTTTCTGATACCCTAGATAGATCGAATTTATTTTATGTGTATCTAGTAAACAACAAAGCTTAAAATATGTTTTTTTTTTTGCTCCAATACACCACAAGTATTTGACCTGTTAAATGTTATTAACACACTTCATGTGATTGAAATGTTATTAATGTTATCTAAATAAACTGGATCTCTCTAAGGTATCAGAAAATTTTCCAATGCAAACTGAAAAACCAACATCACTGCCAACAATCCAAAGTCATAAGCAACAGGGTCCATAGCTCAGTTGTAGGGGAGCACATAGCTCAGTGGTAGAGCTCATGCTTTGCAAGCAGAAGGTTCCAGCTTCACTCCCCAGCATTTCCAGGTAGAGCTGGGGAACACTCCGGTCTGAAACCCTGGAAAGCTATTGCGAGTCAGTGTAGATACTGAGCTAGATGGACCAATGGTGCAGCTCAGTATAAGGTGGTTTCCTATGTTCCCCCTGCTTCCTTACAGGAAGCTTCCATAGTTTTTAAAATATTAAAATCAGGCTGCTATAGAAATATATCAACTAGTCAATCTATCTGTAGTTACACAAGCCAATTTGGAAAGGAAATTTCCCTTTGTTTGGGTTATTGAGCTTTGGCAACATTTGGGGGTTCACATCTCTCCCATGTTACATGAGCTATACATATACATTCAATTATTAGCCCTTGTACACACAGATTTATTCTGAGACACAAAAGTGGAATAAATATAAGTTGGGGTTAGCCAAACAACTCAGGTAAGTATGAATATCTTGCCTAGACTCCTCTTCTTATTCCAGATAATTTGGCTTCATCTCAAACTCTGGCCAAATGGAGCACATTGTCAGATTTATCTGGTCAGAATGGAAGTTAAGGTTAAAGCACTCTTAGTAGACACCAGACAACACGAAGCCTTGCAGTGCTGAATTTGGAATTATGTAGTTGTCCAACTCAGATTTCTTGTAGGATGGCTGTATCCCTCCTCAGAGCACCAGTGAATGTACATAGTAAATACAACAGGCAGTGGGTATCTAGCCTCTAGATGTCTTGATATGGGCCAGACACAGTGACAGACCTAAGTGCATCTTTGGAACCCAGTGATTAGAGACACTGTACTTACTTGGGAATGCTGGTGGAAAATTGGCTCCTGGTCTGTCTCCGCTAATGTCAGTGCTGCATCATCCAGAATATGCAGCACACAACAGTCCTGAAGGCTTTGGGGCTTAGATGCTCAAAAGTTTATAGTTTGTTTGATTTATTAGATAAAGGCTAACCTCTCCCATATGCATGTATCTTGAAAAAATCCAAACCAGTTGCATTGCCTTTTTTATCAGTACCTGCAAATACATCATTTCCTTAGCCGGACTTGTATCAGGCAGGCAGGCAGCCAAATGCCCACTCACTTCTTTTGAAACCTTTATAGACGCTGCTGTTACTTTTGCTAAAGGTATGATATTATCTATTTTTATTTTATAATCCAAATGCCATTATTGGAAGACAACACACCCTATTTATGGCTATGGGAGAGTGATGTAGATGAGTCTTCGGAAGAAGATGACCGGTGGTGTATTTGGATTTCTTTTGCACCTTTATCAATTAACAATAATATAAGAAAGCTCAGTACAAAGTTCTCAGTAGGTGTTATACTACTTCTGAAAGTCTTTACCTAATAAATGCAAACTATAATCAAACTATGGTTGGAAATGTGTGGGCAGATTGGTTCAGTTTTAGTTTTGGTGGGAACGTTCAGCAGTGTGGGAGATTTGGAATATGGTTTCTGATTACAAGGAATTTCTCCATGTTAAGACTACTGGAAACTCTTAAACCTTATACTTCATCATTTTGATCCTAATGACTCTGATTTCCTGCATAAAGATATTCTTGAGGAATTCTATACAGCAGCAAAGTCATGTATAGCACATAGGCAATCTAAATAGCAGTGGACTGATAAAATTTGGGAAACGATGATGATGTGCAAACTTACTCAGCAAGCAAGGAGCCTTAGTATTAAAAAAGATATCGTGGCACTATGATTTCCTTTTATTTCCTAATGAAAATGAAACGTGACAGACTGCTGATCAAATTCCAATCAAGTACAGGTAGATTTCATTTCATTCATTCATGTTTTACATTTCTATACCACACAATAGCCAAAGCTCTCTGGGCAGTTTACAAGGATTAAAACCTTTAAAATACATTATAAAAACCATTTACATACAAACATATAAACAGACAGCACACACAGAGTCACACATATATCTAAAAGAATTTTAAACAATCAACAATAAGAAAAATCCAAGCCCCCCCCCCCAAATATATATGTATACGCGCGCGCGCGCACACACACACACACACACACACACACGTGGGTGACCAGCCAGATGGGCGATTAATAAATTTAATAATAAATAATAATAAATGTGAACGTGTTGCTGCATTCATAAGGACTCAGAAAGTTATATGCATATCTGATGCAAGGGTGGGGGAGTTTCTCTCATGAGCTGGCAACCCCAGCGGACCAGTTGCAGAAAGGTGCTGACATAGGGAACGAGGAAACAAGGATTTCTGCTGCAAAGGTGCCTGAGATAGTGACAGAGCAAGCCACAGTTTGCCTAATCGTCTGTCAGGAGTAACGGGGGTTATTGAGCAAACAACCAATCCACACTGGCTTATCTTCAAAGTGGCTTAGTGTGATGTGCGAACTTGCCCACTTAGTTCATTGGAGAGGTTTGATTTGGAACAGGGACTTTCGGGCTCATAGCTCAATCTTTTAGGCTATATACCTATTTTGGAGTAATTCCCATTAAACTCAGTGAGACTTAACTCTGAGTAGACACACAAAGAATTGTATGTTTAGCCACTATGCCACAGTAACACTGACTGTCACTGATGCCTTTTTGGTCACATATAAGTTGTTTTCATGGTGTGTATTTTTAAACATTTGTGACAGTAAAAATGCAGAACACAGAATTTAAAAAGTGTACTTATAATGAAACTAGAAATATACTGGCCTGTAATTCACCCTCGAGCACACTCAGAAGAAATAAGAGATCATCCCGGGAAAGGTCTTCACCCTTCTTGGAATAATTTCTCTGTTTCTTGTCTAATTCAGGATTTCTTAGGATGGTATCTGTTTCCGGTGCACGGCATTTTTCTGTTTGTCTTCTCTTCATTTTTACTCTCCCTGTATCTTCCATATAGCTGTCACTTAGCATTTGTTGACTGTGTGCTGACTTGGAAGAATTTTCTCTGCTGTTACTTCTGGAATGCATTTCCAAATACCTGGTGAAGGAAGATCAAAAACCAGTTGTAAAAACACAACAAAAATTAGAAAATCCTGGGGTTTAATGCATGGCAGAATTTGCCTTGGATCTAGCGTACCATTTTAAGGTCTCTTTGCATCTCATCAGGAGTCAGAGCTAGCCCAAAATTCATTTTCAGGCAGGCATTACACAAAAGGTTCACAAACTTGAACCATTGTGAAAGTAGGAGGGAATGGTGGTGTGGAATTCTTAGATTGCCTTTGGCTGCTTCTTCAGTCAGACTTGTTCAATGAAGTTACATTAAAGGGCTGAGATGAGAGATTTAATTTGTTCCTGAAGTTTATCAAAGCAACTTCTTGTACCTATTGTATAGTTTTATCATAAATTTCTTATTTTCTAATAATTAAAGCCAGTCTTCTCACTACAGTAGCTAAACATGGCATCTCTTTACATACAGATAGCTAAAGTTTAGAGAATTTTATACCCAATGCATGTAACATGTCAGTCTCTCCACTGCAATCACAGGAAAAAGGAAAGGTGCATGCACCAAGTCATTGCTGACTCCTAGAGGGACGCTGCTTGTGCTGGCATTTTCATGGCAGATTATAGCGGGGTGGTTTGCCATTGCCTTCCCCAGTCATGACTACCTTTCCCCCAGCAAGCTGGGTACTCATTTTACCGACCTCGGAAGGATGGAAGGCTGAGTTGACCTGAGCCAGTTACCTGGGACCCAGCTTCCTCTTGGATCGAACTCAGGTCGTGGGAAGAGTTTCGGTTGCAATACCTACCACTCTGCGCCACACAAGGCTCTACTGCAATCACAATTCCCCATGAAATCATGATGTTCCACATGATGAAATATCCTAAATATCCTCAGGTTGCATTAGAGAACTGCCTGCAATACTGGTGTTATATTATAGGAACACAGGAAGTTTCCTTACAGTACGTCCGATCATTGGTTCAACTACCTCAGTGTTGTCTATGCTGACTGGCGGCAGTTCTCCATTGTTTCAGACAGGGGCCTTTCCCAGTTGCCATTCCACATTACAAGCACTGAATAACTTAAGTATAAGTTAAACATCAGAGGGAACAGATTAAAAATCACACGAAGTGAGACTAAAGCCTAGCTGAAGCAAAAAGGTCTGCAGTCTCCGGTGGATGAGCAACAAATTGGTGGCTGAGCAGATCTCCTAGGGTGAGATGTTCCACAGTCTGGGCCCTGCCACCTCTTACCCCACCTACCCCCAGGGTGAGGCACACAGCTCACTGGTTAGGCAGGATCATGTAGGAGGAGATGGTCCTTTAGGGATCCTGGTGCCGTGTCATTTAGGGCTTATAGATGATAACCAACGCTTTGAATTGTGCCTGAAAACAAACCCAGCAGCCAGTAAAATTGATGCAGAAGTGGAGTAACATGCTCATTCGCCAGCTGTAATAACTTTTATAAGTTTTTTTTAAAAGAAAATATTTTATTCTAAGTTAATTGACCTGTGCCCAGTGTGGTGGTAAAGACCAAAGAAAATATAAACCAACATGGTCAAATGAATAGGATTGTAGGCTGAGTCTGAAGAGTATCACATTTGCTCTTGATTTAGTTGACCCTACTTACAGAATGAAGAACAGTGAAGAAAACTATTTTCAAAACAGGAACCTGCAATATCTCAGAATATTACCAGCAATAGTCCCTTATGGAAGATTTTAGAAAACTAGGATGACAGGCATTTCTGCCATTTCTCATATTACACTAACCACAAAACATGCATGGAATGTAGATTTTGAAAAGTGTTTTCCTATATGTATATACATTTAAAAACATCTGGATTAAGTAGTTAGGATGTAGCATGAATTAAATACTGTGATATAATATTCCATCACTGGCAGGTGGTTATGCAGGGGTGCCTAATATAATTGTCTGACATGCTGGATGAGTACTTATAGGATACAAGATCTGATGTTGCATAGTGAGGGAGAAAATGTTGTGCATTTTCTTAAGAAAAAGTGGGGGGGAAGCTCTTTGTGCAGTTGTTTGATTTGGGTTGAGGGGACAAAACATCTTTACTTTAAGTCACTGAGTCACCAGCTAAAAGTTTCAGCTAAATGAAAATTTGGCTTCTTTTCACACAAAAGCAATCAGGTTCTGCAGAAATGCATTTAGCCCTCTTCCCCTTGAAATTTCTGTACTTGCCCTCCAAACAGACTTCAAACACCCACTCACAACGTGATGTTTGATCTTCATAGCATAGCTGACTGTGAGTCACAAGTTTAACAGCATTAATTTTGCTGCCTTCCAGCCTTCCCCAGCCTGGTGCCCTCCAGATGTTGTGGTCTACAGCTCCCAGCATTCCCGACCAGTGGCCTTGCTAGCTGGGGCTGGGAGCTGAAGTCCAAAACATCTAGATGGCACCAGGTTGGGGAAGGGTGCTGTTGAGGATATGTGCAACACAGTTTTCTGTAATATAGCTCAGCTTTTGGATTGCCACAGTTCCCCTTAAAGTTTAGAAAAGGCATACTATAATGCACACAAAGGGTGATGTATAGAAACTTTAAATATTCCCTCTAAAAATGAACTCAGACTGTGAATGCCGACAAGATCGTAGCAAAAATGAGGCTACTGAGAAACAAGAGGTAGGTAACAACATGCTTAGGGGCACTATGAGGTTTGCAGAAGTAGAATCATAAGAGTTGGAAGGGATCTCATAGGCCATTTATCTCAACACCCTGCTCGATGAAAGGGTACATTTTTTTTTTTAGGAAAAAAACATGGAAGGGGGCAAAAGCATGCCCAATGGCCACATAATGTTGTCTGTGGGGTGGGGGTCAGGGAATGGAATGGAAGTGGACATCACAGGTTAGCTGCTGACAACACTGAGCAGGAGCCCTCCCAGCAACACTTTGTTTAGGTCAACTTGCATGAATCTGAAAGCATGGCTCAGATCCTGAGACCAGCTTGCTCTGTATTATGTCATGATTTTTCCTTAGAGCCGACAGTGGACTTCTCATGATAATGGTCTACCATGATTCTATGTGTGGATACGGTTACAGATATATCAGGGCTTCATTTGAAAAAACAGTTCATATGTGGCTATTTTTAGGATGCTCTGGGTGTGGTCAGCTCGCAGATACTAACATTAATTGGAAGTAGAGATAATAAAGAGCTGCTTTGTATCAAGATTTATTCCGGCTTTCGCTGGGCTTTATGATTCCTCTCATTGCATTGCCTCTGTCTTTGGTATTTTATTAATGCTTTGAGGACATGAATGAAATTGTGGTGGACATATTGAAACTCCTCCAAAGGGATGTTTTATATTACACTGAGCTTGGATGACTAATGCATCAGGCAGCTGGTATTGTGGCCTGTTTTGGTTTAGTAGAGGGTGTAAAGTGGTAAGAAATGCTAGTGCTTCTATGAAGCAAATAATTGATTCTTTAGAACCTCAGCATTCTTCTTTTTCTTTTTTTAAAACAGACCTCTGTTTCTTGGGATTCCTTTGTAGTTTATTTATTTTTATTTTTTAGAGTATAAGTGCATTTCAAAATATATTTCACATGTTTCTAATTTTATCCATGCTGCTGACTTAAGTAGTTTGTACCAATGCTTGGTAGAAAGTATTCATCACTTCCTTAGCAAATTAGATCTTAATTGGATTCACACAACTGTTTCTTCCAGGTGATGTTTTGCAATCTCCTCTTAGTGTGAACAGTTTGATGCATATCTGCTTTGATGATCACTCTTAATTTGGGAATCTTGATTTCTTTAAGCTGGTTGAGTTTAGGTTGGCCCATAGTTGAAAGGCCTGTTCATCCATTTGCAGTGGCCTTGTGTGTAGAAAGCCACCTCCTTTGTTCACCTGTGATGGGACTCCCTTCCCCAGTCCCATCTTCCATATACACCCAACCCAAACTTGGCAGTGGGACAGAACTACAAATGCAGCCACCACAGAATTTCAGTATCTTGAACACAACATAAATAGTGGCTGCATGCACAGCTCTGTCCCTGCAACAAGGAAAACTTTAGTCTGCCCACTGGATGTTCACCTGGGTGAGACTGACAGTCTCCTGGGCAAGGGCAAATGTCGGCTTTACAACAGGGATGGGAATGTGTGGCCCTCCAGATGTTGCTCCTACCATCCTTCATAATTTGCTCTGCTGGCTTGGGCTGATCGGTGCTGCAGTCTACCAACATCTAGAGGACCACACAATCTCCATCCCTAAAGTGGCCAGACTTCCACCCAAATACAGGTTAAAAGACAAGCCAAAATCCTGCATGCACTTACACATGCACATGATAGAGAAAAGTGAGAAAAGGGGTGGAAACTAAAACTTGTAAGAAAAGGACCTTTAGAAGATTGAGCAGAATTGAATGCTACATGCCTAGGGATCTGGTTGGATCGTTTCTAAAAATGGTGCAGGGAAACTACTGAAGTTGTTGAGAAAAAGGAGCCTTAGAAAAGGCTGCAGGTAGGTTGCTACTTCCACTAGAGTGGAGACCTAGGCAGCCAGAACATGTGTTCTGAGAAGAAAAGTTCTGATGAGGTTCCGTGGTTTAAAGTGATTTCAGTGAGGGAGCAAGAGGCGATGGACATAGCTAGGCACAGGGTTTGACATGCATCGAGAGAGTGTGCATTACTAAACTTCTGGGAGTCCGTGGAACAGTGGAGCTTGCCACGAACCAGAAGCATATGGTGCCAGACCTTATGGGAGGTCTGGAACCTGATTTTAGCAAATGATTTCAGCAGAGTAGCGAGGGTCCAAGAGCCAATGGGACTAGCAGGGATCTCTGGAGCCTGTGGTGCCCAGACCTTGGGAGGCCAGGAACGCTGAGTCTCAGAGCCCTCAGTTATTATAGGATTTCAACAAAAGGTACAAAGGGACAACAGCTCTGTGTCCAACATGGACAAGCAGACAAAAGAGGGGGATTGTAGACAAGGGTTTCAATATGGTGGACTCAGGATGAGCTAAATCTACTTGAGACAGTATTTTTCTGAGCTTGTGGTGGCCAGGGGTGGGGAGCCTCCACCCAACCCCACACTTGTAACTAATTATGCAATACCTTGGAGGTATGTAACTCTTTGCCTGGGGTGTATTTATGCCTAGTTCCTGATCATTGTGCCTGATCTAATTGTGAGGCACTTAACTTGGAGTGGCTTGATTAAGTCATAGTGCTGAATTTCTGTCCTGGATATGTGACTACATGCTAATGAACTTCACGGCACGATCACTTGCTTTTAGTCTCTGCCCAGTCCAGCTGGAGAAGCCCTCTTCAGCCTTGCCTTTCCATCAGGTTGAATCTCTTAAAGTAGGGGTGCAGAACCTCAAGCCCAGGATCCCAGTCTGTCCCTCTGGGTTTCCCCACAAGGCCATGCCCCTTTCCCCTGCCCCCCTTTTCCCTGGCCATCTATATTTGTGTGTGTGTGTGGGGGGGGGGTTCTCTGCTTTGGGACAGTTTTTCCCCCATTCTGGAAAGATGAAATGCTTCTCTCACTGGCAGTAAGAGCTTTAAGCTAAAATGTGATGGTCTTTTTAGTATTTTGGCCCTGCCCCTGTTGCCTTCAGCCTTGCCCTTCACTGGACTGCGTCCCCTGAGAATTTCTTCAAAATTGAATTTGGGGTGAAAGAGGTTCCGCACTCCTGTCTTAAAGTGCCAACACCAAGTCACACAAACTCCTAGGGCAGAGCGTCTTCCAGGCTTTCATGCCAAGCAGCCTGCCAACATGGTGATCACCGACACAGTTAGAGAGACATTCTGTAAGAAACCCCAAAATTTTGCCTTGCAGCCTTTCTCTGTTACTAGAGATTGTTTCTGTCTTTCCTAAGAGGAAGATACTGTTGCCTTACAAGTGCCTTGTTTTAAAATCTTCAGGTTGTATCCTATGTTAATCCTATTTACAGTAGATCCATTGAAGTGAATGGGACTTAAGTTAGACTAACATTGGATACAACCAATGTTGTAACCAGTTGTATCTTCAGCAGTACACATAGTGCATGGATGTAGCATGGATGTAGGCTACAATTTCACATCTAGACAAGAAACAAATTAATCTGTTTAATCTTCTACTTTTTCATCTTGGGAGTGCCAGGGGCTTGCATGTAGAAGCTTTCTCCAAAGGAGGAAATATAGAATGGTCAGTAGTGGCTACAGTGAAAACAAGGCCTCCATTATGGTTCCAAATTTTAATTTCAGCCGCTTTCGGGGGTGGGGTGGGGATTGACAGACATATTCACTTCAGCATAGCCATTCTTCACACATAAAGAAAGATGCCACAGCCCTTTGAATAGCCTGAGAACTGCTTCTTCAAAGGAAGATCAAACATCCTTACTAATGTCTGATAAACGGGCCTTCTTGATCTTTCATGTATTAATGTCAGTGGAGAGCCATGCATTTACAAACATCATCAGTGATCTGCTGTTGAAACCCAATATTTTTCTGGAGGGGGAGGAAAGAGACAAATAAGAAGTGTCCAAAAATTGCTCTTGATTTGTCAAAGAATTAAAAACACAACTTTAAATTTAAACATTTATTTTACATTGGAACAAAAGTACCGGGATGCTCTAACTTGGATTCCCGCAGTGAGCAGGGGGTTGGACTTGATGGCCTTGTAGGCCCCTTCCAACCCTACTATTCTATGATTCTACATGAAAAAAAGGAGGGAAAGCAGACAGATGATGAGGGATGGACTGCTTTTGTCAATATTGGGTGAACTTTCAAATGTTTACGTCTGGGAACTAACTTTCATTCTATTTATATGGATGCCATAAAGAACATTAGAAAAAGTAAACACGATCGTGTTGCCTAGTTAGTTTTCCTTGCACAGCTTTCCATCACACCCATGCATGAAAGCAAAATACCAGGGAGGGGGATGATGGAAGCGAATGAAGAAAAAAGAAAGGCAGGCAGAAAGGTGGTCCCAGGGTTTGGTCTTGAAGGCTTTTGATGCAGCAACTTTGGCTGAAGGTAAGCAGGCGTGGGCCTATTTGGTGCTTCGATAGAAGACCACTGGGAACCCCATGTGTGCTGCCTCGAGTTTCCCCATGGAAGAAAGGCAGGATTTAAATATAATAAATAAATTGCCTGACCAGCCACTGGAATGAGCTTCCTTTTCCCAGGAATGGCCAAACTCTTAAGTCAGAAGCATGGCAGGCACACACAAGGGAAAAGGCCTTTTCTGGTGTGGTGTCAAGATTGTGGAATATCCTCCCCAGAGAGCCTGGCCCTGTTGCTGCTCGTGTGTAGATGGGCACTTGAAACCACGCTCTTTCAGTGAGCATTTTAAAACTTTGCCTACTGAAATATGGCTTCAGTCTGTTCCGATTTGTTGTTTTTGATGTTTTTAACTATTAATATTGTATTTCTGTATTTTATCTCTTGTAGGATGCTTTGAATCTTTTGTATACAGAAAGTAGAAGCATAAATGAATAAACCAAATTAAAATTTTAAAACTGGTTCTTGCATAACTTTAATTGCATAATTTGCAGAAGTGCAAGTGTCTTTTGCTTTTGTTTCCCCCCTAGTTAGAATACTGGTCGAAGTGAGAATTGTGGATCTCATTGTAGGTTGCATTGATCGCCACACATTGTGTTACTTACAGTGCAATCCTGAGCATGTCTATTCAGATGCGAGACTCACTGAGTTCAATGGGACTTATTTCCAGGCAAATGTGTATAGCGGCCTTCCCCAACTAGTCCCTCCAGATGTTTTGGACTATGATTCCCAGGATTCCTGACCATTGGCCATGTTGGCTGGAGCTGATGGGGGTTGAAGACCAAAACATCTGGAGGGCACCTGGTTGGGGAAGGCTGGTGTTTAGGATTGCAGCCTTATGGGGAATTGGAAACACCAGGCACTTCTGCTTCTGTAAGCCATGCAGTTAAAGCAGCTTTCTCCAACCTTGTGCCTTCCAGATATGTTGGACTACAACTCAAATAATTCCCATGGTTGTGTTAAAGTAATGTCTGAGCCATCGCTCTGGTGTAACTGCCTTCTGACCAGCATTCTAATAAGTAATACATGATAATTTAGGTCTACTGCAGTGCCTAGCCCCAGTTATGGATAGGCATATACAGTCAGGCCCAGAAATATTGGAACAAGGATAACTGTTTTGGCAGTTGGCCTCTGTACACCACCACATTGAAGTGGAAAGGAAACACACCCAGATGGGAGCAAAGTCAGGACTTTCAGCTGTAATTCAAGGGGTTTGACAAAAGTGGGGCACTACCCATTCAGGAAGGACAGCCAGTGGCATACCCCCCCCATCATTGGTGGCTCATAAGTAATGGAACAAATGGCTGACAAGCAGCTGCGTGGCCAGGTGTGTGGCCTGTTTCCTGGGTACCCCATGACCAATCAGGCAGATGAAAGGCCTGGAGGTGGTTCTGAGTGTTACTTTGCATTTGGTAGCTGTTCACTGGAACTCCCAACATGAGGTCCAAAGAGGTGTCCATGAGAGTGAAGGAGACCATCATTAGGCCGAGGAAACAAAATAAACCCATCAAAGAGATAACAAAAACATTGGAAGTGGCCAATACAACAGTTTGGAACATCCTGAAAAAGAAGGAATTAACTGGCAAGTTCAGCAACAGCAAAAGGCCTGGAAGACCACGGAAGACAACTAAAGTGGATGACCGCAGAATTCTGCTCATGGTGAAGAAGAACTCTTTCACAACATCTAGCCAGGTCCAGAACACTCTTGCGGAGGTAGGCATGTCATTGTCAACATCTGCAGTCAAGGGAGGGCTTTATGAATGTAAATACAGAGGCTTCACAACAAGGTGCAAACCACTGGTAGCGCTCAAGAACCGAAAGGCCAGATTAGCCTTTGCCAGCAAATACCTAAAAAAAACCTGCCCAGTTCTGGAATAACATTCTTTGGACTGCTGAGACCAAGATTAACTAGTACCAGAATGATGGGAAGAGAAAAGTATGGAGAAGGAAAGCAACAGCTCATGATTCAGAGCATACCACATCATCTGTCAAACATGGTGGAGGCAGTGTTATGGCATGGGCATGTATGGCTGCCAATGGAACCGGGTCACTGGTGTTTATTGATGACCTGATTGCTGATAAAAGCAGCAGGATGACTTCTGAAGTGTATAGGGCTATACTTTCTGCTCAGATTCAGCCGAATGCTGCCAAACTGATAGGATGCCGCTTCATATTGCAGATGGATAATGACCCCAAACATACAGCAAAAGCTACCCAAGAGTTTCTCAGGGCAAAGAAGTGGGATGTTCTTCAATGGCCAAGTCAGTCACCTGATCTCAACCCAATAGAGCATGCTTTTCCCTTACTGAAGACAAGACTGAAGGCAGAAAGACCCACAAACAAGCAGCAGCTGAAGGCAGCTGCAGTAAAGGCCCTCAAAGCATCTCGAGAGAGGAAACTCAGCATTTGGTCATGTCCATGGGTTTCAAACTTCAGGCAGTCACTGACTGCAAAGAATTTTCATCCAGGTCTTAAAGGTGATCCTTAAGTTTGAAATGATGTTGGTTTGTTCCATTACTTATGAGCCACCAACGATGGGGGCGTGTGTATGCCACTGGCTGTCCTTCCTGAATGGTTAGTACCCCACTTTCGTCAAACCCCTTGAATTACAGCTGAAAGTCCTGAATTCACTCCCATCTGGCTGTGTTTCCTTTCAACTTCAATGTGGTGGTGTACAGAGGCCAACTGCCAAAGCAGTTATCCTTGTTCCAATATTTCTGGCCCTGACTGTAGATCTAGGTAGCAACCCCATGCCTTTAATGTTCTGAAACTCAGCGTGCTGCTCCAACACACAGAAAGATTATGTTTTCCGCAATGCTAGTTTTGAATGATACCCTCTTTTTATATGTAATCTATACAATTACAGACAGCACTCACTGTTCTAGGTTCAAGCAAACTTATTTTCAAGACTAGGTATAGTTTTGATGACCAGATATTAAGTCCATTGCATACATAAAGCAAAGAAAACAAAGTGAGTACCAAGCAGAAAATGAGAAAAAGGAGAGATGCTGGGGAAATGAGGAATGATAGGTGACTGAGGAATGACAGGTGACTGAGGAAGCAGGGCTGTTCAGCAAATCAGAGCCCTTTCAACATAGCAGTGTTTTAATGATTTGAGTGAAGCATAGATGGGTGAATCTGACAAGCTCAGTTTTGCGCAGGTTCTCAGTTTTTCACTTTGAAGTTCGTTCTGTCTTATTTCCATATCGGATTGCATTTTCTTTTGTCTGAGTATGGATTTTTGTGCACATATTTTTTAATGGAAAAATAGCCGTTTTTGTACATGTTTTAAAAAATGTATGCAACAGGGATGCAATTTGAATTGTTTCTTTTCTTGACATCTGTTTGCCTGCCTGCTGGATCTCCAACTACGTTTGTTGGAGTAGAAAGCTGATTGTGTGTAGGTGTGCATTTTAAATAATTTTCCAATGAATAAGGTGGCATATTTTTTCATTTTTTAAAATTGTTGCAAATTTTAACTGTAAGTCACATTGGAGGCCCTAT
Source organism: Heloderma suspectum (assembly GCF_057233095.1). NCBI lineage: Eukaryota > Metazoa > Chordata > Lepidosauria > Squamata > Helodermatidae > Heloderma > Heloderma suspectum. The sequence goes on along the minus strand of NC_139460.1, from coordinate 50,600,636 downwards.
TTGGGCTGAAAGGTGACTCATAAATTGATGAATAAATAATAGACACATTTTTCTGTGCATTTTTAAAAAGTGCACATTTTAAAAAATGCATACACTTTGTGTACACTTATTCTTTTTGTCACCCACACACTTTGGAAATGTATGGATTTCAGTGACAACTGTATTCTGGTTTCTTTTTAGGTTTGGGAAGTGTGAATTTGCAAAGTTCATTATTTGAATTTCTCACCCATCCCTAGTCATCTTGGGTGATGTGGTGGGCCTGTACCCTGGTCCATCTGAAGTATAATGCTTGGAAGGATTTTGCATACTACTAAAAGGTCTATAAAACTGTACACTCTTAAACAATCAATCTTGATCCAGCCTTCTGAAGCAAAAGGTCTATTAATTATGTCCTTTGATTTCTCTGTGCAGATTATTCTGAATTTTACGTTTACATCTACAGTGTGTGTAGATTTCACTAGGGTTGCAATCTGAATTGGTTCTTTTCTTGACATCTGTTTGACCGCATGCTGGATCTCCAACTACATTTGTTGGAGTAGAAAGCTGATTGTGTACAGGTATGCATGCTGCACTGTATTAACCACCACCAGATGAAAACTTTTAAGAAACTTTATAAAATGGCTTTTATTTGAGCATGAAGACATCCACAGAGTCAGTTAGCATTTTCAGGAATCTCAGTGGCTCTCCTGAGGAGTTTTCTGAAATGCAGTAAACTTCCATAGGAGACCACATAAGAGTGTACATTTTAAATAGATACTGTCTGGTCATCTTCACATGTCTCCTTACAGTATAAACAATAATTTACTGGATAACTATGCAAGATAGGTCTGTCCTTTTGTATGTTCTTTTCGTTATTTTTTTTTAATTATTAGTTTTCTATTTGTTGGGAGGGGGCCACTAAAAATTATTTCTTTTTCCTCCATTTCACCACTACAAGCTCCTTGTTTGAGCAGCCTTCTTCCATCCTTACAGCCGCAGCTGTAGTTTTATCCTGTTTCTGAATATGATGTCATTCATTCCTGTTGAGTAACACACACTTGACATGAGATAGCTTTGAATGCAGATTGAGTCAATTGTTCAAAATGAAACAATTCTGGCTGATGATATAGCAAAGTATGAGAAAAGGGGGCCCAGAATTGAAAGATTTGAGAGACTTCAGATCAGTCCCCTGCTCTATAATGTATAATGAAATAAACAAGTCACTGCAAGAAAAGACTTTTCTAGGCCAGGAACTCAGGATCAGACTCCAAGCACTTCTATTCTGTAGAATGTTAATAAAGACCCGTGATGGGATTATTTAGTAATGATGCCTCCTGTTAAAAAGGCAACTAGCAGAGAAAAAACAAATGCACACAAAGGGCTAAAAAGAAGAGACCACACCTATTTTTTAGTATAGAAAAGGAAAAATGGTTTACTCACAAATATTCTTGCATAAAGATGCAGGTACAGTGTGGGGTTTCAAAAGGAGTTTGTTCGATCTGTTTTGTGTTCCATTACACAGGCAGGACCAAGAGAGCAAGTACGTGTGCTCCCAGAAATGGTGGAAGGCAGAGAGAGAGAGAGAGAGAGAGAGAGGAAGGAAGGAAGGAAGGAAGGAAGGAAGGAAGGAAGGAGAGGAACAGGAAACCACACTGTAGGCCACAGAGATCCTAAGGCTAGCTATGCCCAATATTGCCAATTTTGCCATGCATTATCTAGCCAACTGCAACACTGCCCCCTTCCTGTAACTTGCAGACGAGGTTGCAGTATTACCAACAGAACTGCTTGTGTTGATGGGGAAGATCTGAAAAGTGGCTGTAATTGCATTCGGCAGAACACAGTTATGGTGGACTGCGCAATCAGGAGCCCTGAGCAGTCAAGGCTCTTGATCACAGGGAACACTGTAACTGCATTCAGCCAAATGCAGTTACAGCCACTCTTCAGGCCTCCCCAGTCATCATGAAAAAGTCATGGCATGGGGTTGGAGCACATGTCCCTGTCTCCCCTCCATGACTCGGATTTTCATATGCCTGAAATGCCTCTAGTGATTAAAAGATTGAACTATAGCTTGATTTGAATCTCACCTTTTCCATGAACTGACTAGGTGGTCTCAGGCCACCTGCTCTTTCTCATCTTTAACCACAGTCTGAGGATGCATTGGAAACCACCTTGGCATAAATGTTTATGAAGGACAGCATATAAATGCCATAAATAAGGGAGCAATCCTATGGCTGCTAGAGAGTGCCTAGACGGCCATAGGATTTTACGGTTCCCAGAAACCTGACTCCCCTTCTCTGCTGCCTCATAGCTGGCATGGTTCGTCCCTGGCTCTGTGCTCATAAGAGCAGTGCGGAGCAGGCAAAAAGGGGGCATTCCTGGGAGCGGAGAGGGGAGGAGACTGTGAAAGTGCCATTACGACGCTTCCTATGCACCATCCAGTCTCCCCCCCCATTCCGATGCACCCCAGCTGGACAGCTGAAATCATCTGTCTAGGTGCAAATGCAGGGCGGCCGGAGCACAGATGAGAGGATCCCCTCCGTTCTCTACCCACCCTGCATTGGATGGTTGACCGCCTCTGAGTTCAGCGGTGGCCAATGATACCATAGGATTGCGCCCTCCATAAATAATGTTAACATGCCTTTATGAGGTATTATAAGTAATACAAAAAATAATGTATGTAAAGCACTTTGAACCCTCTCTGAAGTGCTATATAAGTCATTATATACTCCCTTTCTTGATTTGCAGGATGCTATAAGTTTTAAGAGCCCTGGTCCATTTGAAAAAAGAGTCCTGGGGGTAGAGGTGGGGTATGTTGATCAAATCAGAGGAAAAGTCCTTCCACTGATCTTAATTAGCCTTTCTCTCCAAGGGCTGTCTTAGCTGCAAAGAGGAAAGAGCTCCTAACAAAGTATCCTAGAATGGAGGTATAAATAGTATTGGGGACATGCACCATGAGGCAAGTATCCCCGTAACCCCCATTTTGCCCCCCCCCAACTCTACCATACAATATAGGGTAAGGAAGGTAAAAATACCCTCCTCTTTATCCTGTGCTGTTCAGGTCCTGCTTATTGTAGTCCCGAACCTCAGCAAATAGTCATATAGTGTAATGGCACTACCCTTTTGGACTGCTAAGGTCCAGGGCTAGGTGAGCAGGAAACTGTTCATTTAACCCTGGAGCTTTGAAGACTTGTACTGTTGCATGTATGGGATTTCCTGGGTGTTTGTTGTTCCCCCTGATTCTACATGGGCCCCAGCTTGTTACTACTTATACCATTTTACTTGCTTGTGGTAAGGGCCACATAGGTTAAAATGGGAAATTAATTCATAAGATACCAGGACACACTGTATGTGATTTTTAAAATGTGGATAATATTCTGGTGTTCCATTGTTTAGTTTTGTTCCCATATTAATTAGGCATGCATTTCTATTCTCTCTTATAGGTGAGATTTGCCTGAGGTGCAAGGCTTCAACCTAGATATAATTCAGCTCTGAAAGCTTAACTAAATCCTAAATTATTACTATTGTATAGGGTCCCATAAAAATAGTTTGGGGTCTTAGTCAGAACTATGGTAATAAATGTGGTGTGTGGACTTTGAAATCTATTAAGAACAGAATCCTCGTGAAGTTATATGGGCCACCTGTACAAGACGTAACTCTGCTGAGACTGAAACCCCTCTATGGACCTGTGGAGCTCTTGTAAGAAATAGCCTTGTCAAAGTTGCAGCTGCCTTTCGAAGCACTTACTATGGATCCTCCTTTTCCCCTTGCTGATAGTTACAAAGTGCAAGTATTTTATGATTGTATAATGAGTGCAAACCATTGTGATTTAGGAACTACTTCAGGCTTTATTAAAAAAAAAAACACAGAACAAACACCCGAATCAGAGTTCTTAAAAAGATAATCTTCCTACTTTTGTCCACAAATGGACCTCCATGTCGTTCTTTGGTTAACACTCTGAAGTCAGGTTGTCTGAGATACTCAGTTTGGATTTTAGTGAGTATAGCAGTCTCTCTTCCAGGTAAGTTGGAGTTTGGTGGGATCTAAAAGGACCACATAAAGAGGTATACAGCCTTCTGTATGGCTAGGACTCATTCGTTTTACCTACTCATGCCATATATGCCTATCCATTCATTAAGATCTTCTCTTGAGGGTCTTCTGCAGGTGCCCCTACTGTCTGAGATGAGGTGGATGGCTACCAGGGAAAGACCTTTTCACTAATGGTGCCTAAATTATGGAATGCTCTTCTTAGAGAGGTTTGCCCCGAGCCTATTTTGACATCCTTTTGGCACCAGGCAAAGACCTTTTTATTTTATCAACCCTTTTAGACTTAATTTTAGTGCTGCTTGTTGTTTTTATCTGTCTCTTTAACCTCTTGCTGTCTTTTTAGTCTTTGTGTTTTATTATTCTGTTTTTTGTTACCTGTATTTTAATGCTTTGGATTTTCATTTTATGTAAAGCACTCTGAGAATTTCTACTGAAGGGCAGCATAGAGGCAGTATGTATTTCTGTAATAACAAACATTTTTGTCTTCTGAGATGATTTATTATTGTTTGTTAGCAAATTATTATTCAGAAGACCAGCATAGCATTTATGAACGTAGAGTGCTTGATGGATCCACATAGAACATATATCTAGTATATTTGTTTAATGAGTAGGGCCAGCCCTACCATTAGGCAGAGTGAGGCAGCTGCTTCAGGCGGCAAATGCTGTGTGTGGGTGAGAGAGAGATGTTGGGGGATGGAGCTGTGTATGGCATGTGGCCTGCCTTGCACCTCCTAAGCTAACCTGCTGCCCAGGTACAGTGGAGGAGACTGTCCCACCACTAGTGTTGAAGTCAAATTTAACTGACACTGTAGTCAGCCATGGAATGGAAGAAGGAAGCCATTTTGTCTTTTGCCTCAAGCAGCAAAATGTCTTCAACCAGGCCTGTAGGTTGTTCTTGACAGATAGGGTGTGTGTCACATGTTTCTAAAACTAAATTTGTAGGAATGCTTGTATGGGCAATCATATATCTTGGGGTTTTGAATTTTGAGATGTTTCCCTCTTACATGCCTAAGCCTCCAACTCACTTGCTCCTTTGTCTGCTTGCACACAGTGATTCTTTCCTTCCTTTCTTGCTTTGAGGGAAACTATGGTGATGTTAGCATCAGGCCCAGCACCTCTACAGATGCACCCCAAGAAGACATGGGAACTGATTCTGAGTCAGATGGGGAGGGGGAAGGAATTGTCAAAACGTCAAGGTTGCAGGAGAGGGCCCCCGGTGAGAATAATAGTGATAGAGAGGGTGAAGCCCAGCTGCAGTCTAGTCAGTTAGGTGACAGCCCAGCCCTCCCCTGAACCCATGGGAATTCAGGCTCCTAAGGAAGAGGAGGGGGTGGGAATAAGAAACCCTAGAGTCTGATGTCAGGTGAAAAGGGAGGAGCAATGTAGGGTCATGAGATGCTCCAAGAGACTTGCAGCAAGGGAGGTGACCCCATGGAAAGACTCACCTTGAGGGTGGGACTTGGTAGGCCACTCAGTCTGAGAAGGGGGGTCTGTAGTTACCAGTGGCAGTTTAGTAACGACTCTCATTCATGGTGCTTTATCCTTGGTACCTGAAGTCTGCTGTATTATGCAAAGCTTGCTAGGAAAGCTTGTTGCCAAATGCTGCATAAGGAGCCTGAGGCAAGGCCTGTTTGTCTGTAGCTTGCATAATAAAGGTAATTGACTGGAAACATGGCTTGACAGCTTGACTACAAAGGAAGCCAGGGGCTGGGCATCTGACAGGTCCATGCTTGTCCTGCAAATCAGGATTGCAAATGAGTGTTTGATCCTGGTTTATAGGATAAGTACAAACCAGATTTGCCTCAAACTAGGAAAGGAAAATGCTGCGTGCGAGGAAAGGAGGAATGGAGAGGGTGGAGTATATGACTCCAGGAGTCCAGCCAAGCTCACTTACATAAGCCAAACTATGATTTGCCATTCATTTGAACTATTTATCTACACTGTCTAAACCAAACACTTATATCCCTTTGTACTCAGTCATATACTAGATTGATGCCTCAGCTAACTCTATCAATAGAATTCATGGAAGTGCACCCAGGTTTTCTGTGATTTTCTTTTTTTTAAATGCAAAATATTATAAATAATAAAAGGGGGTTAAAAAATTTAGAGACCATGTGTAAAAGATTAAGTTTCCGCATATCAGCAAGAATGAATTGTGAACTAACCTGTGCCCATGTCAATATATATGTAGTTGGGTCGTTGAACTTAGAAGGCAGAGAGTTAAGTTCTTAAAGTTTATAATTCTGATTGTGATAATGACACTATAACAAAGTGCTGATTTGCTTCTTCTTTGTCTCATCTTGTTGGACATAACAAACTGGTGTTGTGTTTTGAGTGTCGAACTAGGACTCAGGAAACCCAGGTTCAAATTCCCACCCAGCCATGAAACTCACTAGGTGACCTGGACCAGCCAATATTTTGCAGCCGAACTTCCCTGTAGGGCTGTTGTGAGGACAAAATGAAATGGGAACTATGCATGCCATTCTGAGCTCTTGGAGGAAGAATGGAATAGAAATGCACTAAAACAAATGATTAAATAAATAATAGCTGGACAAATATAAAGCCTCCCAGAAGGTGGTGGGTTTTTTTTGCAGCTGTTTATAAGATTTATATAACTGTTTGCAGCTGTTTACAAGATGTATATAACTTTTTGAAGTATAAAAGCAACATCTTCAATATGGGGTTGTGACTAACATGTTCCAAACTGAGCCTCTTTAATTCATCTCGGACTAACTATTAAAAGGGCAAGCCATTTGGAGGTGGTGAAGACCTGGAACTTCTGTTGATGTTGGGACTTGTACAGTATTTGCTGTCTTTGGATGAAATGCAGACTCTGATTCAAAAGTACTTCACACAGCACATATTTAAACTATGGAATTCGCCAACCCAAGATGTAGTTATGACCACCAGTGTGGATGGCTTTAATAGGGATTAGACATATCCATGGATGATAAGGTTATCAATGGACATTAGTCATGTTACCTCCAGCATCAATGGCAGTATGCCTCTGAATACCAATAGCTAGGTAACATAAGCAGGAGGGTGCTATTCCATTACGTCCTATCTGTGGGCATCTGCTTGTCCACTGTGGGAATAGAATGTTGGACTCGCAGGCACAAGTTCTTAGTGTTCAGCTAAGTTCGTGTTCATGTTGTAGTTGGCTGCTTTACCCTGTGTAAAGAATTTAACACAGTCATGCTTTCAGTAATTTAGTCATGAAAATCAGAATATTTGATGGAGGTGAGAATTCAGGCACCTGATTTTTAGGCACGATATTCACTTCCATTTTATCATCAGTGAGTCATATGTTTAGTTGTGCACATTTGATTGCATTATTGCTTTAATTTTTACTCAGATTTGGATAAAAAGATCTTTTGAATAATACTGCAGTGTGCTCATGTACAGGGAACCAACAAACATTATATAATTTTTTAAAAAGTACTCACTGCCACTAATCATATGATATGGTAAATGTAACTAAAACAGCATTAAAACCTTAATTTTTTATTGGCACAATAAGAAATTCAGCGTGGCTGTTCTAAAAGTTATACAGCTTTATTGCAGATTTAATTGGCTTTCAAAAGTACTGATTTAGAACTTGAAAAACACAATACAGATGAATTACCTCTTTCTAATTAAATGGTGATTCTGCTTATACTTTTAAAAATAAATAAAATATTGTACAGTATTAGAATCCTCTTTGTTTCCATCTCTTAATTATTGTAATGCATTGTAGCCATGCTAATTTTTATAGTTCTGATTCTGTATGTGACAAGTTACAGCTGCTACCACTCATTATTTCCATTACAAATAGTGATTCATATTTCCATATGTAAGCAGGAGATCTCATGGCTGGTATGAAATTAAGCGATGTCACTCCGTGTAGAAGGAAATGCTTAAGCTACATATGGATACAAGACATTACGTTTAAGTACATATGTTTTCAATAGATTGTGGTGATTTGAGGTCCTGTGCCTGTTTCCAAAGCATTTTGTGCAAATTTTCTTTTGACAAATGTTATTGGACAGAGATAGTCCTGAACAGTATTTCTCTCTCTTCATCAGGTGATCCAGTGAGCAAGCCAGATTTCTAACCTTGGCCCTACAGATATGACTCAATCTTTGTTTTAGAAGAGGGAGTGATCTGCTGGATGAGAAGGCATTTTTCATTTTTTGGTGTGTGTGTTTTTTAAGTCTCTCATCTTTAGGCTCTATAGAGCCTGCAAATTGGGTGTTATTTTACATTATAGGGTTTCCTGATAGAAATACATCCACTTTGATGTTTTAAATATAATTGAAGCACTTAACATCTTCCAAGTGACAACTGAATGGTGGTGCTCAGCTTGTAACATCAAAGCGTACGTGGGAGATACTAGTAAATTGTCTTGTTTGCCAAGAAGTGACCCTAACATGGTCCTAATTAATGTTCAGACTTGGGCTGGGGGTGGGGGGTGGGTGAGCAGGGAGAAGAAACATATATTTTGTTTGGAGAGGCAGGACTAATTTTAAAGCTTAAAAAAAAATCAGGAATTATTTTATATTAAACAGATGTTTTACATATAAAAAGATTTATCCTGGTACTTTGATGTATATGGGGAAGTGTGTTTCAGGTCCCCCCCCTTTTGTTAATCACTATAAAGATAAATTGTAGGCAGTCTAATGGAATAAGGGTGAAAATATATGATTTCACAACTCTGTGAGGTAGGTTGAAGTGCGAAAGAGACATCAGTGGCCACCCATTGAGCGTCATAAGGATTTGAACCTGTCTCTCCTGCATGCAAACCCAACATATTAGCATGGCACTGGCTCTAATGTTAACAACCGTAGTTTAAAAAAAAACCCAGATGCTATTGAAGATAGTGTTGCCAGATTTTAATCCAGAGACTGTGCCTATATCTTTCAATGCTTTGAGGTGGTAAGGGAGAATGAAGTTTCGGGCCTTCTCTCATTGAGCCTCTAGGTTCTGAGGGGGAGGGCTTGCTGACCTACATAGCTTACTGAGGTTGGTTGGCCATAGTGCAGAGGAGGGCCTTCTCAATTGTGGTGTCTGCCATGTGAAATGAAATCACCATTGAGATCAGGTGGGATCCTAGCATGGAGTGCTTCTGCCAACAACTGAAAGCACACTTATTTATCCTGTATTGTCAGCTACCCTGGTTATTCTAATGAGATGTTACTGTTTTTTATCATCATTTTATTGTTGTAATAATTGGTTGTTATTGTATTTTATCATGATTTTATGTTTTAAACTACTTTGGGATTTTTAGCTTTATTTTTTTAAAGAAAAGCAGTATAGAAATTCTGCTAAATAAATAAATGATATCCTAGAAATATTTTAAATAAATAAAATTCCCATGTTCAGTCGCTGGCATCCCCAGTTGGGATATATCAGTATATTTATGGTCGGTGTCAGTTTCGCATGTGTTTATTCATAAAAAATATTCTGCCCTGTTTCTGCATTAATCGGCACTTTTTTAATCCATGAAAAGTTGTATTTAAATATGCATTTCTATACACTGGTTTGTTTTTTTAGTACAAATTACAAAGTACAAATTTCTGAACACGTTTTATCCTAAAACATGTATTTTTGTATGCATTCTGGTACTTTTTTGAGCCGAGAACTGCATCGCAAAATTTGGAGAAGCGCAAAATCCAAAGTGTAATTGTGTTCAGGTCAGGCTGGTTTGCTTCGAAATGTGGACTGAATGAAATCCTTGAGCACCCCTATCTCCAGTTAAAACATTTTAGGTCGGGAAATCCTGTCTTGTGGGGAAAAAACCCTTACTAATAAGACCCCACAGAGCCAATTCAGTGCCTTTCCAATCCCTGAGAAATATCTCCCAGCATGGACCTTGACCTAGGCAGGGATAACTCATCACACAGGTCAAAGATTTCACTATGCCTCCTCCTCTGCTTGATCAATCTAGCCCTGTAACCTCCCCCAGTCCCAAGGAAACAAAGCTTGCTTTGGTGAGCAAAGGGCTGGACGCACCAGTTTCATCTGATCTCGTAAGCTAAGCAGGGTCAGCCCTGGTTAGTACTTGGATGGGAGACCACCTGGCGATCAGGCTTCCTGCATTGAGCAGGGGGTTGGACTCGATGGTCTCATAGGCCCCTTCCAACCCTATGGTTCTATATCTATTTCTGTCTATAGCCCCTATCACTCCTCACAACTTGGATCTCTCCGCTTTCTCACTGCCTTCCTCTACCACGCCATGTATATAGCAACGTCTGGGGTTTGGAGGCCCCCCAGTTCCTGCAACACTGTAATCTTCTTCAGGTGGAGTGACATGAAGAGCAAGCCCAGAAGAGAGTCAGTTGTGGTGTAGTGGCTAGAGTGTTGGACTGTGACTCGGGAGATGTGGGTTCTAGTCCCCACTCTGCCATGAAGCTCACTGGGTGACTTTAGGCCAGTCCCTGACTCTCAGCCTAACCTACCTCACAGGGTTGTTGTGAGGATAAGAAGTAGAGGAAGAGGACCATGTAAGCTGCCTTGGGGTCCTTGCAAGAGGAAAAAAGCAGGATATAAATGTAGTAATAGTAGTACGAAGAAGAAGAATCTCCAACCCTGCACAATTCCCCACACTGAGAGATTTTGGAGAGCTACCGCTAGGTTAAATGGATTAGTGATTTGAGTCTGTCTGTATAAGACAGCTTCGTATGTTCTTCCCCTCACTTACCAGCTGTGGCAACTGTGATTTCAGATGTGTGATGCAACAGGTGAGGGTGGCAAACAACAGGACCGTTGAGGAGAGTGGAATGGAGGAGTGATGGCTACCTTGTTACCTGCTCTAGGAGGAGACTGAAATTTGCATTTGTAGATAGTGATCACTGCAACTGTTGCACACCACTCTCCCTCTGGTCCCTTCATCCACTCTCTGGGACAGATCTAGGGCCAAAACAGACATTATTTAAAATTTGTATCTAGCAGCTACGCCTCTCCCGCCCTGTTTTTACTCTAGAGTAGGCAGAGAGGCCCCAATCCAGATTGGCACCCTAGTGTGGGAGGAGGGGGTTACAATCCACCACCCCCATGCACTTACTCTAGGGTTCAAAAGAGAGAGATGTAGGTGCTAGATATGGTTTTAAAATAATGTCTGTTTTTGCCCTTATAAGTCTGCTTGCTATGGCAGGTGAAAGAGAATTGTGGGTTGAAAAAACCAACAGAAGAGCTGGGAAGGCATAATTCCCAGGTCAAATCTTAGTAACCCTAATTGAGGATAATGCTGACGTCTTCCCTGGAAAACATAATTTCAGAAGGCATTTTTATCCTGGCATTCATAAAAGTGCTTTTAAATGATAAGTTCTACTATAAACAAATATTGTGGTCATTATATATAAAATGTTGATGGTTTTATGTCATTGGCATTGTCAAGGGAGATGTATGCTGAACATCATGTTCATCAAAAGGGCGATGTGGGAACTGTTTTCTAGCTCCCTATCTTTCAACACCACCTGCACCGCAAGATTTTTTTCTGAAAGCTGCCAGGGAGCAGAGATTAAACTGATGCACCAAATTGACTTGATTTGACAAGGTAGAAAGGGCTTAACAAAAGTAAATTCCTGTTGCCTGAAATAATCTTAGCTTCTGTAGTTTAAAACTAGGTGGGACTTGATTCCAGATGTCATAAATCTGCATGCATTTAAACATGTTAACTGACTTTCTTGAAACTGGAACAAAGCTGATTTGAGTTTGGGAGCTATTAGCATCATCAACCTTTCTTCCTCAAAATAAAAAAGGAAAAAGTCAGAACAGGGATGGCCTTTTACTTCATATTGGTTATACACTTCTTTGTTGTCTGAATCTCTCTCTAGCTTTTGTTTAGTTCTTAATGGAACTTTTTTACCCCTTAATTTGTGGGGTTCTTGCATTTTTAGCAGTTTCCCAGGAATATATACTTTTATTTATTTATTTATTTATTTTATTTCATTTCTATACCGCCCAATAGCCGAAGCTCTCTGGGCGGTTCACAAAAATTAAAACCAAACAACACACAATAAAACAATTTAAAATATACAGAACATTAAAACCACAATATAACAATACAACCACAATAAAACCTAGCAGCAGTGCAGGAGTTTAAAATACAGATTTAAAACAGCAAAGATAAAAATTTAGAAAGCTAAAATGCTAAAATGCCTGGGAAAATAAAAAGGTCTTCACCTGGCGCCGAAAGGAATACAATGTAGGCGCCAGGCGAACCTCACTAGGGAGCTCATTCCAGAGCCGGGGTGCCACAACAGAAAAAGCCCTCCTCCTAGTAGCCACCCGCCTCACTTCCTTTGGCAGGGGCTCACGGAGAAGGGCCGCTGATGATGATCTTAAGGTCCGGGCAGGCACATATGGGAGGAGGCGATCCTTCAGGTAACCTGGCCCCAAGCCGTTAAGGGCTTTGAATGTTAACACCAGCACTTTGAATTGGGCCCGGAAATGGACTGGCAGCCAGTGCAGCTGGAAAAGTACTGGCGTAATATGAGCTCGCAGGCCAGTCCCTGTTAACAATCTTGCTGCCCTATTTTGGACCACCTGAAGTTTCCGGACCGTTTTCAAAGGCAGCCCCACGTATAATGCATTGCAGTAATCCAGACGAGAAGTTATCAGAGCATGGATAACTGTAGCTAGGCTATCTCTGTCCAGATAAGGACGTAGTTGGTATACCAGCCGAAGCTGATAAAAAGTGCTCCATGCCACTGAGTTCACCTGTGCCTCAAGTGACAGTTCTGGATCCAAGAGCACCCCCAAACTACGAACCTGATCCTTTAGGGGGAGTGCAACCCCCTCCAGAACAGGTTGAATATCACCTAGCTGGGCAGACGATCCACCCACTAACAGTACCTCCGTCTTGTCTGGATTGAGCTTCAGTTTATTGGCCCTCATCCAGTCCATTACCGTGCCCAGGCACTGATTCAGAACAGCCACTGCCTCACCTGGTTTTGATGAGAAAGAGAGGTAGAGCTGGGTGTCATCCGCATATTGATGGCACCTCAGCCCACACCTCCGGATAACCTCCCCCAGCGGTTTCATATAGATGTTAAACAGCATGGGGGATAAAATAGAGCCCTGTGGAACTCCATGGCACAATTGCCATGGCACAGAGCAATAATCCCCCAGCACCACCTTCTGGAATCGGCCATCCAAGTAGAAGCGGAACCACTGTAGTGCAGTGCCTCCAACTCCTAACCCAGACAACCTATCCAGAAGGATACCATGGTCGATGGTATCGAAAGCCGCTGAGAGGTCCAGGAGAATCAACAGGGTCGCACTCCCCCTGTCCCTCTCCCGGCAGAGGTCATCCCACAGGGCGACCAAGGCAGTTTCCGTTCCAAAACCAGGCCTGAAGCCCGATTGAAATGGATCTAGATAATCCATTTCATTCAACAGTGCCTGGAGCTGTCCTACAACCACCCGCTCAAGCACCTTGCCCAGGAAGGGGATGTTGGCCACTGGCCTTGTTAATATCCCCTTTGTTAACATCCTCTGGGTCCAGGTTAGGCTTTTTCAGGAGTGGTCTAATTACTGCCTCTTTTAAAGCGGCAGCACCACTCCCTCTCTCAAGGAGGAATTTACAACCTCCTGGACCCAGCCGGACAACCCCTCCTTGTTTGATTTAATAAGCCATGAAGGGCAAGGGTCAAGCACACAAGTGGTCGATCGGACTTGGCCAAGCACCTTGTCCGCATCCTCAGGCCTCAGTAACTGAAACTCATCCAATAAAACTGGAACAGACGGTGCTCTGAACGCCTCTACCAATGGAACTGCATTAATGGTGGTGTCCAATTCATGACGAATCTGAGCGACTTTATCCTCAAAGTGCCGTGCAAACTCGTCACAGCGTGCTACCGAGGGTTCCACCATCTCTCTCCCTGGCCCAGAATGTAACAGGCCGCGAACCACTCGGAAAAGCTCCGCTGGACGACACTGAGAAGATGCAATGCTGGTGGAAAAGAACTGTCTCTTTGCCACCCTCACCGCCACAGAGTAGGCTCAATATTGGGCTCTTACCTGTGTTCGGTCAGACTCAGCACGAGTTTTCCTCCACCTGCGTTCTAGCCGTCTCCCCTCTTGCTTCATTGCCCTCAGCTCAGGTGTATACCAAGGAGCTGGCCGGGCTCTGCTCAGAGGGAGAGGGCGCTTGGGCGCGATCGTGTCAACCGCCCGAGTCATCTCTGCATTCCACAGAGCTTCAACAGGAGCACCAGCCATACCAGCGGGAAAATCCATCGGAATCCATTAATCTCCGGGGGCGGACCATTTTAATAGGTCCCCCACCCTTGCAGGGGGGAAAGGCCACCAGGAGTCTAAACCTCAGCAGGAAGTGATCTGACCATGACAAAGGGACAGATGTTAATTCCTCCACTTTCAGATCACCATCCTCCTGCCCAGTCGAGAAAACCAGATCAAGCGTGTGTCCTTTTATATGCGTTGGGCCGATGACATGTTGGGACAGCCCCATGGTTGTCATGGCGGCCATGAAGTCCTGAGCCGCCCCGGATACAGTGGCCTTGGCATGGAAGTTGAGATCCCCCAGGACCATCATCCTGGTGGTCCTCAACACCAAGTCCGAGACCACCTCCGTCAGCTCAGGCAGGGAGTCTGATGGGCAGCGGGGTGGGCGGTACACCAACAGAATCCCTAATCTGTCCCGGGTACCCAACACAAGGTATAAACACTCAAGATTTTATTGTAATATTGTCCCAAATCCTTACTGGGGATTGATGGGTAAGGCTATCAATGGCTACTAGTTATGATAGCTGTGTATTAACTCCAGTACCAGAGACTTTATTGCCTCTGTATGACCGTTGCTGGGGAACATGGGTGGGATGGTGCTATAGCAGTTACATCCTGCTTGTAGGCTTCCCATAGGGATCTGGTTGGCCACTGTAGGAACAGAATGCTGGACCTTTTCTTATTATTGCCCTTGCTCCTAGATAAATTCCTAGGTAAATTCCCATCCAAGCAATGTTCAGCTGCTTCCATGTTTAACAATGTAATGGTTTCAAGATGCCCTCATACCAACACACAAATACTCCCCCCTGCCCCCACTGCCCCAGTTCTGTAATGGTTTCCTTACTTCTTCCTCCATTTCCAGTGTGGACACAGGTGAATATTCTTCTCAATCCTGCTGTTTATTTTTCACCCAGTATCTGTTTTCTGAATCTGTATATTGATTACCAGATTTCATTTATTTATTTATTATTAAATTTATTAATTGCCCATCTGGCTGGTCACCCAGCCACTCTGGCGATGTACAATATACAATAAAACAGTTTAAAACAATAAAATTCTTCAATTTATTCCCTTCAAATGTACTAAATTAGTTTTTATATATCACCTATTTTCTACTGGATTTTACAATGGGGGGTACAGAAATTTGAAAAATTGGATTGCTATCAAAATACAATTTTTTGTTTAAAATGTTTGAAAATGTAAGATTATAGTTCAAGGTTTGGGGGGAAAGGGGGAGGGATATTTAATATTGCCTCTGGGATACTCTCAGCATACATACTTCCTCCTACATTAATAGTTCTCCCCTTAGCCCATTCTATGCTGCTCCTTTCTTGTGTGAGTAGGTAAGTCAGACAATGACCCCCAGTTAAGAAGTGTAGCCGGTTCCATCCATTGAAGATCATCTAAGATGTAATTTTTGGCATAGCATGGCTAGTTACTTCTCTTGCTGTTGTCATCCTTACTTTTTGGCCAGGATTAGAAAAGCAGTTGAGCTGGGCCTGTCTTTGCTGCAACAATGGCAGAAGGTTTGCCCATTGGATAGGATGGCATGTGAAGAAAAGGGCAAGGAGCAGGAAAAAGCCAAAGGTTGACTTACAGTCCTGTAGCCCTTCTGGTCTGAGGGTCCTTAATGCTATGCAATGGTTGCTTTCCTAATTTTTGTTGTATCCAGTATTGCAACCAAACTTCTATACCTAGCAAATATAGACAGCTTTTTCCCATTCAGAACCAGTTATATTCCCTCAACACAGGGGCAGAAAGAGGGTGGGCAGTATTTGTCCCCTCTCTTTCCCTCACCATGGCTTTAATTAATCACGTGTTGATGCTGTTTCCTCCTCCTCCAGACTTGGTTGAATCTACCACTTGACTCAGATTTAATTATGAAGCTGTTCCTCCACTCTTGCGAAGTTCTTTCCTCATCCTCACATGCTTCATTGTCATTTCCTTGCTTTAATAAAAAAAACCCCATAGAGTTTCACTTTACTTAAATAGTGCAAATGATAACTAAAAAATTAGAAGTAGGGGGGAAATGAACCCAGATCCTAATGGTGGGTTGTATCCAAAGTTAGTCCTACTTAGAGTAGACCCATTGCAATGAAATGGGACTTATGTTAGACTAACATTGGATACAACCTGGTGTTTACTCAGAAATAAATCCCATTTAGTGCAATAGATCTTACTTCCAAGAAAGTGTGTTTAGGATTGCAGCCTTGTGTTACTGTTTTGTGGCTGGAAAGCCGGGGTGGGGAACCTGTGTCTCTCCAGACGTTGTTGGACTCCAACTCCCATCAGCCCCATCCAGAATTGCCAATGGTCAGGGATGATGGGAGCTGGTCCAACAATATGGGGAAGGCCACCACTGCTTTAGAAGATGAGTGTTGGTAAACTGAAGCTGCTTCCTACCCTGTAACTGGATTGTGCTGCTGTGCTCTGGGGAAACACCAGAGAGAGAAAGCAAGAGAAGAATGCCTGTTTTTCCTGCTCAGCTTCCCCCTTCCCAGAAGGGAAGAAGCTGGTCAGGGAGGCAGGATAAAACTCCTAGAATGGAAGGTCCCTGGACTTTTGTCAGTGCTGTTGCCATAGCCAGGTGCCTATTACTTCTGTACTGCTGCCTCCAGGAATGGTAAACTAGGAACTAAGCTAGCAGAGCACTTAACTGAAAGCAGAAGCTTAAGGCTGCTGTGATTTAGCATGGCAATTAACCATGTTCTTGGGTGTTACTGGATTCCTTTCAACCCAAATGTGTTTGAACATTTCAATCTGATTGCTTATCATTTTTTGTGGATAGATAATCTAGATTAAGACATGCCTGGAAAAGTTGTATGCAGCCTAGTTCAGGACTTTGTGCATAAACAAATTGGTTGTAGCAGTCTTTTTTTTTTAATATATTTTTATTTATGTTATCTTTATAAATGAAATAAACAATACCAAAATTACCAACAACCTGATCAATACTTCAGTTTCCCAACAATACAATATTCTGATGAGGACACCACAATAACAAAAAGAGAAGGAAAAAGAAAAAAGGAAAAGGGAGGAGGAAAGGAAGTGAAGAAAAAAGAAGATTCTTTCCCCTTCCCTCCCCCTCTCCCTCTCCCTCCCCTTTAAAGAATTAAGTTTAAACTCCAATACCCCCCGGCCTCCGATGCCATTCTATTTTAAAAACTATATCTATAACCTTAACAATCTTACAGTTTAATAAACAACCTTACATTTCAATATCATATCATCAATCTTATATCCAAGAAACAGGTCTACAGTTCATTCCTAGAAGCCTATATTATTATTATTAGTATTATTATTAATAATAACAATAATAATATATAGTGTTATATAATAAAACTTAATATAAACCTTCAACGGTCAGTAATATATTTTATACTAGATATATAAGTACACAATATACCCTCAAACAATAAATTTAAATACAGCATATCATATCTATTTTGAAATAAAAAATATAAAGAAAAGCAAGAAAAAAAAAAGATGAAAGAGAATAAACCAATATATGTATAATCATTTATCTTCTGACTTAACCTGGATCATGTAGACTAAACACGAACAGTTAACAGAGCTTGTTTAAAGATTCCAGTTCATGGGGTTGTAACAGAAATCTCACACATTTTTTACGTTCAACCATGCCTCTGCCATTTCATGATTTAGAAACTTCTTCATCTGACCTTCAGACACAATACAAAGTGTAGCAGGATATTTTAAGTAATATTGTAAATTCATTTGTTTTGCCATATTTTTTGCTTTGATAAATTTCCTTCTTTTATTCACCACCTCTTTGATGTAGTCTGGAAATAACATAACTTTATCTTGTTTCCAGGAAAGGCTTCCACCCTCTCTTGTCAAACGCAGGATATAATTCTTTGTGGAGACTTTTGCAAATTGGAGTATGATCTTATAGCCAGTCCCTTTTGCATTTGGCACACAAAATGCCTGCTCAATATCAAGTAAATAATCAGATGGGATAGGGAGTATCTCATGCAAAAGTTTATCCACAAAAATAGGCAATTTTACATCATTAGATAGATTTTTAATCCCAATAATACATACATTGAATCTCCTCATGAAGGCCTCCAGTTGAGAAATTCTATCAGAGGCATTTTTAAAACAAATTTGTGTCATAGTTTCATTTCCTGCCACTCGGTCTTGTAGCTCATTAATTTTCATCTCCATTTTTTGTCACAACACATTAATTAAATCCACAGCTCCTTGCAAGGCGGTGATGGAATTCTGGATTAAATCCAACCTTTTGGCTTGCTCCATAAATTGCGAAGATAAAGTCTTTATCAGAGTAAATAATTCCCCTATATCTTCTGTTTTCGAAACTTTTGACACAGGGGGTGCGGGAGGAGTTGATGCTAGCTCCTTTCTTCTCCTTGGTGCAGTCATGTTTCTCTCAAACAGATCTTGCAGGTCCTCAGATGTTCTCAAATATTGTTAACATTTCTTAAATCATCCCTCAGGAGTTGTTGATATTTCTTAAAGCATATATTATTATCGAACACGTCAGCCCTGTTTTCTCCTATGAAATAGGAGTCTCAGTACAGCTTTTTGCATTGGTAAAGCTCTGGAGAGATAATCCTAGAATCCAGCCCCCCCACTGTCTCGAGGGGGGTACTTTTCTCCAAGATGTTATCTAGATGTTGCCTTGCCCCCCCTTTAATTCCAGGGGGGAATGAAAAGGTTTTTCAACCTTTTAAAAAGTTGTTTGAGGAAGCTCCCACAGAGAGCCCGTGGGATGCTACCAGAGCGACATTGGTTCCAACTGGAAGTCTCAGTTGTAGCAGTCTTTTGAGAAAAACACACCCAGCCAGCCAGCAACATGGAATGGTGTGAAGCAAATTGAGCCAGAAGGCTTTGTTCATGTAGAAATGGCCTACTGAGCCTGTGTGGCCTTGTGTAATATAACTTAAAATGCTTCTGCAAATGTTGCAATAATAGTAAATGTTTAAATAGCATGCAGATCCTTAATCCATACTTTTAAAACAAAACAAAGTGAAACCAGGGTCATTTCTATAATAAATAACAGTAGTGATATTATTATAAGAGTATATTATAATTCTGATTACGAAATAGCCAGAAATTGCCATATATAAAAAATGTCCTGTTTGCATTCCACATGGATGTTACTGTCAGAAGTAACAAAGAGTTAATGGTGTTTTAAAGAAATCCTGAACAGCTGGTGTAAACTATCTGTATAAGCCTGGATGACCTCATTTATGTCATATAATCCTAACACTATCCCAAGGAAGTTACAAAAGAAGGAATGAAAGCTTGTAATGTATATGTTACATGCAAAGATGTCAAAAATATGCCCTCCCAAAGGGCCAGTTATTACAAAATTGAAGTTAATTGAACTTCAGTTACAATTAAATTGCCACAAAATGTATTTACAACAGCAGCATTTCTGTCCAAAAGACTGGTGTTCATTATTTTAGTATACAAAATGGTAAAAGCCATGTCATTCTGATACATGCTGTACACTAAAATATCAACTGTTCACATATAACTTGATTAGATTGCTGTCTCCAGGAAAATTAGTTTCCAGATTGGCATAAGAAAAGGGAATTTGTTTATAGAACAGCCTTTTCTGTTATGTAGAGGTAGTTATGATTGTAGAAAAGCTGCATGTGATTTGTTGTGTTCATCTGATGTATTATTTTTTAAGTTGGTCATTATTTGTTACGGTGAGACGTTTGTGGGGTTGGGGGGTGGTGGAGCAGGAAATGTCCAAATGCATGTGTAAATGTACTTGTGCAAGCAACTCTCTCAGCCTCCGTCTCCCCATCAGCAATATGAGAAATAATAATACTCAGTTATCTTACAGCTCGATAATGCATATGAAGTACTATTGAATCCTTGAAAGCACTGTACCTGTTGTTGTTGTTGTTGTTGTTGTTGGCTAACTGAAATCAATTTTGCTACCAAGTTAAGGGAAACATTTATAAATGGCACCATCAGTTTACACTATGATTTCTGATTATAGTCATGTACTTGGGTTGTCAGATAACTGTCAAAAGTTTACCATAGTCCCATAAAACATAATGGATTCTCCCCATACTTTTGTGGAACTTTCTTACAAAATAAAATCCACAAAATCCCTTTGTGGATTTTACTTACTTCATACCCCATAGATCCAGTGTGTTTCTCACTTGTGAATTTTTAATCTGGCAGCTCTGTCTGTAGCAAGGTGTTAAACTGGTAATTTCCCTGGCTGTATCATTAACTCCAACCTTTCATTGCACACAGCCTGTGCTCACAATTAAATTACTTCGCAGGAGGAGAGACGGCAATTTAGCCCAAGTCCAACTGAATGCTTTGCATCAATGGCATCATTTTTGTAACAATGCTCTTGGATTATATAAAAATATTTAGTTGAAATCAGTGTATCCATCCAGCTTACTTGAATGGCCGAGTGAACCAGTCTTTGAAGAAGCAATGTGAATGGCATGATGTGTTCATGTGTGTGTATCAAGTGGAAATAATCCCCCCAGACCATTATTTGAATGAAAGGGCTTATGGAAATGAATCCTTTATATTTAATAAACAGGAGGGACATCTTTGGGTAGGTAGTGGAAGATGTGCGGGGAAAAATCCTTTTTTTATTCTATCACTGCTTCAAAGTGATGTGGGTACAAAGGAGTCCTTTTTACAGTGATTAAAGACACTCCAGAGGCAATTTATTTTCCAGTGAGCGCAGTCTACCACTCCTAGAGATAAAGGACTAAGTACAAGGCAGAGGTGGGGGTTTGGAGCTCAGAGTACAAGTACTCTTCCCTGTACTTTAGGTTTGTGAGACCTATGCCCTGAAGAACAGCAACTAGAAGGGGGTTGCACACAGCTCCTTCTATGTACTGAATGAGTGTGCAGAGGGCGCCACAGCAGCCAGCCCCAGCAACTTCTGCAACAACTGTGTACCCCCTCCCACCCTCCCCTGATGAACACTCAGTGGACATTTGTGAGGAGTTTTCTGCGTGTACATCTGTTCCTCCTATGCATGAGGAAGGATCCTGATTGGGCAGTGTGTTCTATGCACAAAGAACTCCTTCTCATGAATGTCCAATGGATGATCGTTAAGGGAGGGAGAAAGCAGCTCATGGTTCTAGTGGTGGGCGAGGCTAGCCTCTGCAGTCCGCTCTGCACATTCATTCAACATGTGGAAGGGCTCGTCGTGTGTATTCCCCATATAGCAACTCTCAGTGGCAAAATTTTTATCAAGGCATTGCCAAAAGACAAAACTATGGACAAAATATGGAAGGCTGGAGCATATGGCATGGTTTTTCTTGGATCTCTCTGCTGCTCAAAATATTAACCCAACAAATGGAGGTGGCAAAATACTAAGAATGCTCCTGCAGAAAAATCAGTTAGGTTCATGGTGTTGTCACTGAAAACCTATTTTAAAATGTGGAAGCTGTGCAGTAGCCATGGGTTGAAAATTCCACCTGTTCTCATTTGTGATTGGTCCAATGTGTGCTTAAAATTTAATCCACTTTTATCTGTTCTGTAGTTTTAGCTGTGCTATGAAACTGGTTTGCTGACAGTTTTATGCTGTGTTTTATGTTTATTGTATTTTAATATTGTATTTTATGTTTGTGAGCTTCTCAGAGAACATTGTTCTTGGATGGCTTACATAAATGCCACAAATAGATAGATAGATAGATAGATAGATAGATAGATAGATAGATAGATAGAACCAGTTGCAAGTCTTGAAAAATAAAGTAAAATGCAGCATTTTAATAACCTTTATGATTTAGATTTCTATGTACTCTTTGTAAACAGTAACAGGTCCAAAATAAAAACCGAACCCAGACCACTTAAGGTGACCAGAAATATTACAATGATCTTTCTTTTAAGGATCTTCCTGTAACAGGTCAAAATCTGCAAGTATTCCAAGGTTATCCTTTGTTCATTTGCACCTGTGTGATAAACTGGTTTTGTCTGATAACTTAAGGCTCAGTCCTATGCATGTTTAGACAGGAAAAAGGCCTACAACTGCTGGCTGGGGGATGCTGGTTGTTGTAGGCTTTTTTTCTGTCTAAACATATATAGGATTGCACCCTTTGAGACTTCTTGAGAAGGACAAACTTGTAAGTCACAGGAGGTGCTTTGATTTGTGGCAATGATGTAAATGGGCGACTCAAACAGAGTAATAGTATAATATGCCAAGTGCTGTGACACAGAACAGGAATTAACCCAGTACTTTAGGAACATAGTTTTTAATATCTAGCTTGTATGAGGAAAAATTAAATATTCATTTTTGCCAGAATTAACTTTTCTCTCTTGGGGAGCCACTAATTTATTTAATGCACATGGAGAGCTTTTTCAAGCTAAATGACATTCTGCATTTTACCCCTTCCATCTGGAAGCTAGTACCCAAAGTGAAAACCGCATCATATATTTTTAGGATTAAACCATGTATTACTGATAGATAATGACAGAGCAGAAGGAGAAGGCACCAGTTAGTCTGCATTAGCTCATGGATTCTGGATAACTCTTTAGTGAACTTTTAGGAGGCTTGCTTGGTTTTTGGAGGGTTTTTTGTGTGTGAAATGCTATGATTCTGTTCTGACGTCTTATTGCGTTTTTGATGTGATTAATTGCCTCCTCTCGAGTCACTGATAGGTCACTCTCCTCATTGCTGATACCCTCTCCTCGTTGTTGTTTTTAGATTGACTGTTACATAGTCCTATGTTGTTTCACCAATGCACTGATTCAACACTTTGCCACTTGAAAGAAAGAAAGAAAGAAAGAACTGCTTTGAGGTGTAGACATCAACAGATGCTTGCCATATGGCAATTGTCTGCTCCATTCAGCTATAAAATACTGTATTTTTATTTGTTTTAGTTTTACAGTAGGTTTTTGTTTTTTGTTTTAAACAGAATCTTTCTTCTACACTTGCCTCTAGCATTTTAGTTGAAAGGGGGAAATATATAACTCTGGTAATATACAGGAAGCCATTACACAATCCACTTAACTGTGTTTGTTCCTAGGAAATATTTACAGGAAATATTTTTGTGCAATTCACTGCTGGTATTTGACATAGATTTTAGTGGTTTGACACAAGTTTTAGTTGCAAAAGAAGAGTTCCATTCAACAAAAATGCATGTAAATTCTAATTAACAGAACATAACCCAATAAAGGGCAATTGCCTATCACACAACTGGAATGACTAGCTCTTGAGTTAGATGCCCTGTGGCAGTAGCACAGGACCATCAATGTGGAGGGAACGCCTGTGGGCATTCAGTTGTGACTACGGCTGTTGTAACACTTTTTATATCTCATTTTCTGGGATTGACATAGCATTGACACAGTGCCCTTGTTAATGTTTAAAACAGAGGCTCAGAAAGTGTATATTTCTGACTTGACATGACTGAATATTAAACATACTTGATAGTATGAACAAAAGTTCCTCTCATGGGTCTTTGCTTCATGGGAGATGTATAAAAGGGATCACAGTGCACATCGCACTTGAACCATTTTGGAAGAAGTAAGGTGCAAACCTAAAATAGAAGCAAGTAAGGCACCATGAGTGTGGCCGTGTGTCAGGGCCCAGCTTCAGCACTGCAGTGAGTCTTATAGTTTATAGCTAAGATTTGATTAGAAGTAGTTTGGAAGGGCCTGGGCCTATTCAGCCTGTGAAATATCAGAATCTGTGTGAATTTATCTCTGTCAGTGTTCTCAGAGCAGAGCCAGAGGGAGTCATCCTACCCCTAGGCCTTGGCAAGGAAACTCTCTGTGAGAACCTGACAGAAGTGAGGTGGGGTTTGCAGAAGGGTCACCCAGGCTGAAGCGTCAACGCTGGATGGCTAAGCAGTAGCGTCCTGTTTGGACAGGGGCCTTGTTGAAAGGCCAAAAGCCTTTGTCTGTCAAGGGGTCTGGAGGAAGTGTCTTACAGTCATGCTTTCCCCATTTAAGCTGATGCAAAGGCAAGGATCCTTTGCTAGGAGCATCTTATCTTCATTGCCCCAAACCCTCTCTGTTTGGATCCATCTGAGCCTCTGGAGGCGCTCTGCACATGGACTGTCTTCCTAACTGGAATTTTGGATTGCGAAGGACTTGCCATGAGAAGTACTGTGATGCTTTTCATAGACTTTGAACTCTCGTTTGCTGTGGAATTTATGTCTTCCCCGTCATCAAACCATAGTGCCGGCAGGCTGGGTCTGATCCTGGCTCCGGGACTTTTCTCTGCCTGGACTCATCTCGGTCATGATTGTAGTGATGAGCTTTTGACTGGTCTGGAATTGCATAAGGCCTATAGCTAATGACCATCAGCTATATGATTTCTGAAGAGTGTAACCATTAAGCTTTGGCCGTGGGACTTTCTGCAATGAAGAAGTCTCACTGATTTGGGTGTCCTGTGTCAGATTGCTAGTGTGTGTGTGTGCTTGAAGGATCGGGCTTCCTGACACTGTGGTATGCTCCTCTAGTTATTCCTGTAGCACAGCTGTGGGCAATTTGTGGCCCTCCAGATGTTTTGGCCTACCATTCCCATAATCCCTCACCATTGGCTTTGCTGGCTAGGACTGATGGGAGTTGTAGGCTGAAATGTCTGGGGGGCCACAAGTCGCCCACCCCTCTGTGTAGTGGCTCTGGGTGGATACAGACAGACAGATGCTTTTCCACATATCTGCACCTGCTGTGCAGTGAAATCCTCCTGATTACTTGACAGGATGATGCAGAGGGCCAAGCCACCCCAGGATGCGAGCGCTCATCTCAAAGTAGTTCGGCCATCTGAATGGGCTCTGTCTAAGAATGCTTCGTTGTCTTCCTGTGAGGATGCCATGGACTTTGCTCTGCTGTAGGGAAGGGTGAGAATGTAGTTGCAGTTCACTTTTGAGAAGAAATTACCAAAAGTCACAAATTTCTTCATGCTCAGGAGGAAGAAAGAGCTTAGTTTTTTAAAAAGTTTAATGTGGGAGAAAGTGAAACTGACAGATTCATCCATGGAGGCGGAGGGCTTTGAGTGCTTAACTATTCAAGGTCTGGGTTTGAATCTTTGGGTATTCAGCTATGTATATGGTGCTGAATTAGGGTTGACACCTCTTTTTTCTGACAGGCTCCTCATCTTTAACATCTATATGGCAGGCAAGGTAAAAAAAAAAATCATGCCATAGCTGTAACTATTGAATTTGGTGCAGATGGGTGAGAATTTGATTTCAGTTTGGTTTTGATAAGAATTTACCAAAATTCACAACACCTTCATATTTGGGATGGAAAGAAGTTGAGATTTAAAAGATTTGCATACGGGAGAAAGTGAAACAGACAAATTCATCCTCTGCTCTGCCACCTTTTATTTGCAATGGCTGTATATCAACCAGTACACTATTTATTTATTTAGAACATTCAGTTGAAAATGTCCAGAGCAGTCCATAAGTCATAAAACAGGACGAGGGACAGTGCTATGAACAATCACAGAGGACATAAAATACATAAGACTTTTAAAAGCATAGGTGCCAGACAAGCTTCACAGGTGAGAGAGTTCCATAAGTGGGGTGCCATAACTATGAAATGATAATGGGTGTTAACACTTTTCTATCATGCTATTCTTCTAAGGAGCTTGGCAGGGCCAGCATCAAAGGTAGGTATGGCTGGGCACCTGTGGAGGGCCATACCCCAGCAGAGACCCATTGACAAGAGCCCCCTGGACTTGCTCCTCTTCTCTGCCATTGTACCCTCTTTGCATACCTGCCTCTCGCTCTGGCCCAGGGAATGGCGGTGCTGAGAAGGAAGAGCAGTAGGTGCTGCTGCCTGCTTGCTCACTAGCTCTCTACCGGCCAAGTAAGCAAGTGGTAGCAATGATAAGAAAGAGGATGACGAGCAATAACAGCTGATGACAATGGTGGTGAAAAGGTAGACTCACCGAGGAAGGGGGCCCTTGCCCAAGAACCCTCAAAAACCTGGAGCTGGCACTGGAGTTTGGAGTGGCATACATGGAGTTATCTGTTTTTAGAATGACCCTATGTGGTAGGTTAAGCTGTGAGATAGTAAATTAGTGAAGGCTGTCCAGTGAGCTTAATAGCTGAGCAGGGGTATGAACATAGCTTTCCCTGTCAATTCTGCTTTTACTACATCACACTGGCTCTTGAGAAGTAGGTATCTTCACCTGCTCCCCGTTTCAGTCTGATCTCTCTCTCTCTCTCTCTCTCTCAAACCACATGACAAATCAATCTTAAACTTACATGAAATTATTACCTAGGGTTGGTAGGAAATAAATTATTTATGAAAACTCATGAGACTTTTCATTTAAGTGAAAAGCAGCAATTACCTGGTCTGTTCTCTGATAGAATGGCATGTAATGTGCTAAAATGAAGTAATACTTCGTCAGAACATGGCACAACAAACTTGTCATGAAAGCTACACTATCAGTTCTAGTATCTGGTCTCTTACAAGTCCCAAGAACTGGTGAGGCAGAGAAACTTAAGAAAATCTCCACTTGCAGCATGAATCAGTTGTACAATATTGCAATTTTGATTTGAGCACCTGAATTTCCTTAACTGTACTAACTTAGTAGTAGTTATTGTCAGGAGTAAAAGATATCCCCTTCAGTTACTGAGGGCACTCCTCTCCTTCAGACAGAGCGATTTCATTACATTAAATCAGATTCTATCTGATAAAATCATCCCATCTTTTCACAACAATATGCATCCTTTCCACATATCCATCCTAATTGTATTTATTTTATTTTATTTATTTCATTTTTATACCACCCAATAGCTGAAGCTCTCTGGGCAGTTCACAAAAATTAAAACCACAGAGTGCAGCATAAAACAATATAAAATATGAAAGCTTAGCATGATCAACTGTGGCGAATAGTTATTGTTCGTCTGTCTTCCCCATCCAAGACTTCAAGACAAATCTCAGGCAAGTCCTGGCTAAAGCTAAATGACCCAGGGATGCCCCATCCCTGGGTTGTTTAGGGTAACGCCCTTGCGTTAGGGTGGTTTGTTGTTGGGCTACAACTCTGGGTTGTCTCTCCCCCAACAACCCAGAGTTATATGTTTGGACATCATGCTAAACAACCCAGGGAAGGGGAATCTCTGGGTAAGTTAGCTCTGCCCAGCTGCAGCAGGCGCAATCGGGCAATGAGGATCAGCACATTTACTGGCTTCCGCTTCTCTGGACACCAGGACATCCAAACTAAGTCAAGCTCTTTCTTCATTCTCTATCATGATTCAGGGATTGGGCTGTTTTTTGTTGTTCGTGGGTTTTTTTGACATATTTATTTCTGCTTCTGTTCTGCATCTGCTTTTGCAAGAGGTACTTGAACAGAGCAGCCAGGAGTGTAGGCCTTTGGGGACCTAACTAGGAATGCTGGAGGATTCCAATTTTTGCTAATTCCGATCTGATCTGACCTGATCTGCCCCTCCCAGAGTAGTGTGCCTATCAGAACATAGTTATCCTTTGGATTTCACACTTTTCCAAACTTTGCAATTTAGTTCTTGGCTAAAAAAGTGTATCAACGTGTATTTAAACAACAATGTTCTGAGATAAAATACATCTAGAAATGTCTACTCAGAAACAAAATATGTATTAAAAAATGTGTATTTTGTGAAAAGTGTGTTCAAAATACATAATTAAATACAGATTTTCATTTTCAAATGATCTTCTCTTCTCCCCATAATATTAATGTGCAAGCTTCGCTTCTGTTACAGCAAATCATACTCTCCAGTCATTAATGGTGTCATGACCCAAGACTCCAGCAGTGACATGGACTCTGAGGCCAAAGAACCAGTGGTGTCAACAGAGGAAACTCCAGGTCCGAGCACCACTGCAGAGCCTGAGACCCCCGAACTGCCAGAATCCCCTAAACCTGAGACCCTTGGGCCTAGCTCCAGCTCTGAAACAGCACCCCTTCTATAAGAACCCCACATTCCATGGAGCCAATGTGGAATGCTGGCAGTGCACTAGGCAAGAGCTCTTGGAAAGTTGGAGGAGTGCTAAGCTACAGGCCAGATGTCTGTGCCTTTAACCCTTCCATTTTATAGGAAAGGGTGGAGTCTGGGACTGCAACGTAAAAGATTTCAGGTTGGTCTCAGACCTTGTAGAGCAAATGGCTCACTAGGAGCTCTCCTGGGTGCTGCAACTTCTGGCCTGCCTCGTCTAATGTGGTTTCTGCCTTTCTGCTCTGCTGCCTTGTACTGAGCCCTTTGGGGTTCTGCTCAGACCGGAACAGGACAGATGTCAATTTCTGAAAGTCTAGAATAGTACATGAGTATGGTTAATTTTTTCTGTCCTGGTGTCCATGCCAGTGTCTGGGTATTCTGGTGGTATACATAAACTTTTGTTCTTTCATACAAAAGATGTAGATTACTGGGTCCATGCATAGGCCCTCTTCTTGTGAAACCAGGTAGCATGTCAGTGCTACTCACCATGTGGATGAGGACCATGATACAAAGGAAAAGGAGTCATGATGTGTTCATGACTCAAACGAATACCCCTTGTGCCCCAACTAGGGGAATATTTCTTAGACACCAAACTAAAGTCATATATATTTGAGACAGGTTCAGAGATAAGGATTAAATGCAAGACTTATTCCGCAGACACAGCATCTGCGTTGTTCCCAAGTGACTAATTGTCATCCATATTACTATTACAGTGGTGATGCTCTCAGGTGACATGGATAATAACCTCAGTCACACAGAACACATTCAAATGAAAGATGGTGGTTCTCTAGGGAAATCATGTCCCATCCTCCACACTCATGCATACCTCACTGTTTTTCTCATAATGACTCCCTTGCTGGCTCTTGAACTTGAGATCAGTTCGGGGTGGGTGGAGGAGTCTGTTTAATCTAGCCACACTGCATGGATTTTCTTGTCTTTCCTCAGTAAAACTAGCTATTACTAATTGTTGCAGCTGGCCAGGATGTGAGTGAGTACACCTTTATGTAATCCACCATGGGGGAGCCAAGAACAGCGGAATGTGTAGTACAAATGGGACTCATGTCCAAGAGATGAAACTTGCCTTGAAGTTAGTAAACTGAGCTGACTATAAATAGTAATTGGCATTTATTATGGGGAGGGGCCATGGCTGATTGGTAGAGCCCTTGCTTTGCATGCAGAAGGTCTCAGGTTCAATCCCCAGCATCTCCAGGTAGGGCTGGAAAAATTCCTGCCTGAAACCCTGGAGAGCCACTGCCAGTCAGTGTCGACAATTCTGGGCTAGATGGACCAACGGTCTGATCTCAGTATAAGGCACCTTCCTATGTTCATATTATATAACACATGGAAAGACCATCTTGTCCTTTATGAACCTGCCTGTAATTTGTGCTTGTCATCAGAGGCTCTGTTATATGTCCCACCTATAGAGAGGCTAGGTTGGTGGATACTCAAAGCAGGGCCTTTTCTGTAGCAGCATGCCAGTTGTGCAACTCCATTCCTAGGGAGATTAGATTGGATCCCTCTTTATTATGCAGTTAAATCTGTCCTGTTTCATCAACCTTTTCATGATTTTTAATGTTGCTCTCCTGTTTTATTGCATTGAATGTCCTTGCTTACTTTTCTGACATATTTGTTTTCTTTTGTTCTTGTTGTTTCACTAGAAATCGCTTCTCACCTTGAGCATCTAGTAGGTGGAGGGACGATTCACAAATATGTCAAATAAATAAATACAGTTGCTTTGCATACATTATCAACAGCCTTGTAAAGTAGGCCAGTTTTAATATCCCTGTTCTGCAGATGAGGGCTGAGACTGAGAAAACAGGGCTTTGTTTAATGTTACCTGGTGAGTTCATGACTGTGGTACGATTTGAATGGGGGACACCCTCACTTTCTGTGACTTTGCTACACCACCAGCACCAGTTAGTGAGCAAATTGAGTAAGTCTGGAACTAAACTTACAGTTCTGTTAAAGAGTCTGTGTCTGTTCATTCTCTCTCTCCCATAATGTCTAGGAATCCAAAACATGTGATGTGACATGTTTGAGGTTTGAAGTTACCAGTCCTGTCGTCCCCCCGCCCCCCCCCACACTTTAAATTGGCTGGTACATGCAGAAGCTTCAGTGGGGTGTTCTGATACCACCCCACACATTCAGTGAAAGCACGAGGAAGAAGTGGAATCATGCCCATTAGCATGCCCCCCCCCCATGCCAAGACACCTTCTGGTCTCACACAGTGATGGTTATGCATACAGCATTAATGTAGAGGGAGCTACATGTACACATTTCTGTGCATAGGCCCCCATACAATCACTTAATGTGTAACAGCTGGGGGGGGCATGTTGGCATCAGGGGGTGTGGCTAACCGGCAGAATCACCGCTCCCTCCTCATGTTTGCACTGAATATGTGAAGGGTGGGGGGTTGTCTGAGTACCTGTCAGGTCATACATTCTAGATAGTAAGTGTTACTTTGGCCAGGATCCAATGTTGGCAATTGACCAGCATTAAACATGTTGCACTAGCAAGAATGATGGGTAGTGCAACCCAGGAAACTAGCTGAAACTAAGTTCTTCCAGAATGAAACATCCAAGAGCAGTTAGTTTCAGCTAGTTTTTGTTTACGTTAGTCAGCCCTAGCTTCCCATTGTGCTAGCAGTCATTCCTGCTAGCACAGAGTCAGTGTTGGATGCTGCCCATGGTGTGTGTGTTGGGGAGAGTAGGTCAGAAAAGTGGCAGGGCTCATGATTTCAGCCACAGCCATGGATGCTTATAACATCTAATAACTGCCTAAGCATCAATAATATTCTACCTTTGTGAGTTTATTTTGGCTTTTTAACGGTTTCATGATTTTCAGTCCTGGAAGCACTTCAGTAAATCGCTAATGTTACTAACCTGTGCCATGATGGGGAAACTCATAGGTTGGTCTACATGTGATTCAGACACAAGTATACCAAGATTCTGGGAGCGACTTGGCATACCTGCATCTAATCTGGGAACAGATACATGTGTACACCTTCTCACATTGTAATTTTAGTGATGACTAGGAGGAGAACTGGAAAATCATAATGTAAGAGACGGTCCTCAGTTGGCACATCTGTGTGCAAACAACATGCCTGAGGGGGAAAATGGAAAATGTTTGTTTTCTTCTGGGGTGAGTTACAGAGCTGAAATTAAATTTGAGTTGGCGTTTCCTTTCTTGACTTGCCAGTGTGTTTGTTCTCTTTGCATTGCCCTGCCTCCCTGTAAATCAGACATTCTTCCTTGGTTGCATCAGGTTACTACTGACATGATTAATGCCGGGAGGTTATGGAAGGATGACGTAGTGGCTCATGGAAAGTTTACCTGAGAATTATCTCTAGCTCTCTACTGTTTAGCGTCTAAGTAATGTGCTGAAGCCCTGCCATCCACTGTTATTCTGCAGGGTATCATCACACTTACCTCACCATATGCATTTTTCCCCCCTTTTTATGCCAGATCTGATTAGGAGTCGTTTTGTTTTAAGCCCTATATTTATGAAACATTACACATATTTAGTACTGATAAGTGAACCGTGCTATGAACTAGAAAACCATCAATGGTTCAAACAGCTCTGGAAACTTAACTCTGAAGAGAGATCTCAGCTTTTAGGTGAATTTTGCTTTTATCAATGCTCTTTTTAAATTCTCATGATCTTTGCTGAGATCCACAGAGTGGGTGCATACATGGTGGGAGAACCACATGAGGAGCCAGAGCTTTGCTTGCTGTTTCCCATGCTGTTTCCCAGAGCTTTGTACTGCCAAAGAGAGAAGCTGCTGTTTTTGTTTTAAAGTGGCTTATCTCTTCAGCAGTATGAACAGGTGCAGTGGGGGGGAAAAGACTGCAATAAAGCTCTGGCTGCATATGCAGTCCTTTATGTGTGTTATTTGGATCCATGCCCTAATGACTGTAGTTTGAAGACCTTTCCATGTATTTCATACCATGTATTCCAATACCATCCATTAGTCTACCTTAAGCTTTCGAATGTGTATAATCCTCCCGCTTTGTTTATATATCTAGTTTCTACAGAATTTGGAAAATACACAATATAAACAATTCTACTAATAACCTGTTTGAAACTATGGAAGGAGGGGAGGAATGTTTTTAATAGATTATTTTTTAAATCAAGCTGCACCAAGAATCTCCTCCCCTCCCTTCCCCACCGCACTATATGGGGAATATAATATAAAATTATCTCTGAAGAAGAGGCCAGAAAATCTCCCAACTTCTAAGCAGCAGTGAAATGTTAGGTTTGGATGTAGCTAGATGGAGCCTTGATTCTCTCCCCTCTGTGGTGTTCTAAATAGCACTGGGCAAATATCTCACTCAGCCTAATCTACTTCATAGTTATTGTGAGGATGTCGTAAATAGGAGAAGCTTGAAAGTACTGTGAAAATAACTTCATAAATTATTACTGAAAAGGAAACCTCTGATACAAAGCCACTTTAAAAATAATAATAAAGCAGCAAGACTGTGTTTTATTTCTTACACTTTGTTTTGTCGCTACAACATATGAGGAATTAAGTTCCTCCTCAGATGCCCTGCCCCATGTGTCCCCAACATCTAAAATGTGGTGTGTATCAACAGGACACAGGGCCTTCTCCATGGTGGCACCAAGGCTGTGGAACCCCTTCTCTAGGAAAGTAATTACTCCTTCTCTGCTGACTTTCAGACAGATCAGGCCAAGATGGCTTTTTTTCTAGAGAGCCTTTGGATTGCTTCGACTGTTTTATTTACAATTTAATCCCTTGTGACTGACTGTTGCTGCCTAGCCTGATTTCTGTTTCTATTGTTAGTTTGGATTGTTTCCCATTTCACTGGATTGTTTTAAATTTTTGTTGTTTTTAGTATATTTTGTAAGTTGCCTTGGAGACTTATGACAAAAGGTGGGGTATAAAATTTATACCTTGCCTTTTGACATTAATTCCCAAAGGCAACTTACAAAATGCTTGAATAAATAAATAAAATTACACAAATACAGTTTTATACTGCTCATCAACTAAGTCCACTAGGTGGTTTACAAAATGTATAAATCAAAGAATACAAAATAAAATAAAAACTCTTTAGCTCTAGCAAGATGAGGAAAAACAAGGAGATGAAATGATTTGCTTTTGGTGACATTGATAACCTGTGTCTGCAAGATACTGTGACATCTTGGGGTTTTTTAGCGTCCTTGTCAGTAACACAGTTTAGATTATTCATGCTGGTTACATAGTTTTGATTACTGAGCCCCTACTATACACTTTGGAGAGACTGAAAAAGGGTGAGGATTGAGAAACTGAACCAAGCAATGCTTGTATTATCTTGTCTGCTTCAATAAGCATAAGTAACACAAGCATTGCTATAGATTACATGGCATAATGGGAGACTTGCTAGTTTAGTGGAGTACAGAGTGATTTATGTGCTCCAACATCATTTGGAAACAGCAAGAGATATACGCTTTCATCAGCAAGATGGCGTCATTCGGTGTCTTCTGTTTAAAATATGCTGGGTCACAGTGGGTGAACTGGCCACGCTATTCAAAACTTTGTTAAGATTAGCTTGATCTGAGACAAATGGCCTATCTAGTCTAGCATACAGTCTCCAACTGCGATTAGTGAGAAGCTCTTTCCTTCCCCCTGCCTCTACCCTAGAAACCTAGCAACAAGGCAAAATATTTGTCTCCATCATCTAAAGGTATATTATTATTGCATCAGTATGAAGTTCTCTTTAAGCGATCAATGACATCCTCTATGAAGTCGTCCAAACCTCTTTGAAAGCCACCGATGCTAGTTGAAAGCTATCACAACAGCTTGTGCTAAGCAGTTGCACTATTTGGGATGCAATCCTACACATATTTAGACAGAAAAAAGCTCTACAAGAAAAAAGCTGGGGCATGCTGGGAACTGTAGGACCTTTTTCTGCCTAAACATGCATAACATTCCACCCTTAACAGGGATATATGCAGTAGCAGCTTCATCTTAGAGGAAAGTGCTTCTGCTCATGCAAGTTAGTGCAACCAAATTTTTGTCAGTCCCTTCAGTCTACTGCAGCCATAGCTCAGTCTGTTCTCGAGGGCCCCCCAACCCTGAAGAGTAGCTTTTCATGAGAGTTGGTAAAGGGGATTGGCAAAAATTAGGTGCTCCCACTTGCACAAGCAGAAGTATTTCTGGTAAGGCAAAGCTACCATTGGATACAACCCATTATGTTTTAAGTGAAGAAATGCTTCCTTTTGTTTGTCTTGAACTCAGTGCCAATCCATTTAATTGGATTGCACCGTGTTCCAGTATTTTGAGACTGAGAAAATACATATTTTTTCACTGTTTACTGTCTCTGCTCTGTTCATAATTTTATAACTTTCCATCATGCCCCCTCCTTAACAGTCTTTTCCCCCTAAACTGGAAAGACACAAACACTTAAACTCAATCCAGTCTCTTCCCCAAAGGAAAGATGTTCAATCCCCCGATTTCCTTTTTCTGTACCTTGTCGAGCTCTGGGACTTGCTGTTTTATTATCAGTCCCTTCCATAGCAATTCTTAATGTCAGGTTTGCCTTTTTCAGTTAACTTTCTGCTACAGCCATAAGGTCTTTTTCTCAGAAACTTACACTGACTGTAGGAAATTGTTTATTCCTACTCTCAACTTTCTATTTTACAATGAGTTACTGATCCATAAAAGGACTTGACCTCTCATCCCATTACCTGCCAAATGTCCTTATTAGGATCCTCTTGTGGAGAACATTTTCTTATGAAGCATTAAAACATAAAAATGCAGGCAAACATTTAAACATTTTTTGGCAAAAAGTAAAAGCACCAAGGTTTTATTGTCCTACTTTTTATTCCTTTATTCCTATAATTTGTCTTGTCACAAAATAGGTAAGAATAATAAAAATGGAAATGAAAAAAGGCTTTAAAAATCAATTGGACAATTTTTAGGCATTGCAAAATACATTGACTGGCTCATCATAAAATGTAAACAATGTCCGATGCGAAAAGGCCAAATAGTACAATGGAACGGAAGTATTAAAAAACTCTCAGCATCTTCTCTTAAACAAATGCATACCCTTTAACCCATATTAATAATGCAGTCAACTCAGAACTGAGAATGTTCATTTCCAAAAGATAAGTCCCAACATAAGTGACATTATAAATGCCATAAAACTTTTCTAGTATAAGGACCATGTCTAAACAACTAAATTAGCTTTATTTTGCTAGTCCCTTGGGTGGTTGTTGAAGGTAGATTTTACTATAGTATTAACTGGTGCTAAATTTCCTTTAGTCATGGTTTCCTTTCAATGTCAATTGGTATTTGAAAGAAATTGCAATTTCCTGTTCTAGTGTTTGCTTCCTTTATATATTGGGGGTGGGGGATGTTTCATGGTTGCCAGGATATCAGAAATGTTGTTTTGGAATTGTTTTGAGAAGTTAAAACTAATTATCTTCGTTTTGGCTTTCTTCTAGGTAAGAGTACTCTTTGCAGTGACTCTCTCTTATGGTGAACCATTTTGGTAATGTATGAATCTCTTTTTATTGAGAAGAAGTTAATGCCTACAGTACATTTTAAATACTAATTGAGTATGGAATTGGCCAGAGCCATTTTCAGACAATGCAACCTTGATGACCAAATATGTGTGGGAGAGATCTGTTTAAGGTCAGTTAAATGTCTGCATAGGATGCTCTGCGTGGTTGGAAATCCTGCTTTTCAAGGGTTCTTGATCACATACAGTTTGTTCATAAGTAAACTTCATGTGGTCCAGGGGTGGGCAACTTGTGGCCCTCCAGATGTTCTGGCCTACAATTCCCATAATCCTTCACCATTGACTATACTGACTAGGGCAAATGGGAGTTGTAGGCCAGAATATCTGGGGGGCCACAAGTTGCCCACTCCCAATGTAGATATTCAACTGAGTGTGTACAAGTTGGGAACAGGGCCTGCCATCATAATTCCATTCCCTTTTGTGTTCACTCACCACAGTTGTGTTGTGTAAAAAAGGGCTCATGAAAAGCTTGGTATGTCAATGTGAAATAATATGCATGAAAAGAAAAGCCATGTGATTTTAAATTGCAATCCCTTAGATTTATACTCGTTTGAAAAGCAACACAATGAAATTACCCAAAGACAAGTGCATGTGAAGCTGAGCCAACAGTGTAATGCTGTAGCCCCCACAGGATGGTGTCATTCCTTTTGTGTTGCATCAAGCAGCAACACTCATTCTGAGCCTTGATTTGTTTTTACATATTTCTCAGATTTATACCCGACTTCTCAGCCAAGGTTCTTGAAGCACTTGCAAACACAAACACAATTTCATACAGTAGAAATTATATGGAATAACAACCAGCCAAACAGATTTGAAAACAAAAGAAATTGATTAATTATATGTAATATCAACAGGCAAACTTCTAAAAATGAAACGCCAGTTTCAGCATCGGTACTGTTCTCAGTAATGGTAGAGTTCAGTTCTGTACACCATATTTACTTATCACAATATAAAACTTGAAGTAATTTGAGTAGGACAATACAGCTACAGATTACATCCTTAAATTGCAGCTACCTCTTTAAAGAGATTAAAAGTCAGAAAGTCCCTTTTAAAAATTGCTACTTAATTAATGTGTCTGAGGATCTTTACTGCTTTGGAACACAGCTCTACAAGATGTTTAATTAAAATGCACAGAGAGAGTTCTTTCCACTCAATTTATGCCCTTGAGAAATTCGGGTGTGTAAGAAATTTCTGACCTCATGTATCGGTTTCCCCTGCATAAGGGAAACGCAGAACAGTGCAGCTATGACACTATGGCTTGGAGGTGTCGCATGTCTTCATAAAGGATGTAATAAAACCCTGTGATGCCAAACAAAATATCTTTATTTTGGACAGTTTTTTTTAAAGATGAAATGTGTCATACAATAACCTTACACGGCTGTCCAAAGCCATGTAAAATTCTGTTGGCAAAAATAGCAAGACGCTCCTGCAAAAAAAGGAACTTTTTACCAATTAATATAAAACTGGGCCGTTCTGCACCATGTAATGAAATCTTGTTTAGCACCCTCTGCTGTTGCAAAAGTATAATATAAGTCCCCATATCCCTTCTTTTCTAATGGCAGAGTTAGACACAACTTTGGCTTTAGTCTTGTTGTTACCCACTACTGTTAAATGTTTTTAAAAGACAAAACTTTATTTCAGTTCACAATTAACTTACGGAAAATGAGAAGTTGACTGAGAAAGCCCATTTCTTTTTTCTATCCCCCCCTCTTCCTCCCCCCCGAAGGATATAGTGCACAGCACAACAGTACTGAATTATTTTCTACTTGCATATAGTTCTAATTCATGAGAAGGAGGCCCAAGCATGAGGTAATAATGCAGGAGACATTTTAGATTCTGTAATTCTTCATAAAGAGTTACTGAAAAGCTGATATTGCTGTCTTTCCTTATCAGATCTCTGTGTTACCTGGGTAGTATGTAACTGTGTACACATCCTAAGCACATTAGAGCTTGTTTTCAGCATTATTCCTCTGATCATTTCCCTCTTATAGAAGATTAAGGGTATAGAACAAATGTTATAAAGCTTGAAGCCTTTCATGATTTACACGCTAGAATATATAGCTGCTTCTGCCTGAGATTTTATTTTACAGTGCAGAAATGTCTTGCATATGTAATTAGAAATGTTTTATCAATAGAAACTGTGTCTTTGGTTGGCCATGTATGTATGTATGCACCTATACACATATTTGGAGTCATTATTCTAAGAAACTACTGTAAAATTATAATAATTTGGAGTCATTATTCTGAGAAACGGACTAGACTTCTAGTATTGTGTAACTGTGTACCTAGAGCAGAGGTGGCAAAATTGACTCAGGATCAACATGGGTTTCTCAAGAAAGTTGAAATGACAAGCCTACAATGTGCATGTATGAGCCTGTTCAGTTGTTGAGGTTTGGGGGATAATTTTTAACCTACAGCTGTCTCACAACTATTTCTTCACCCCTTTTTGGCAGCCAGCCTTCATTTTCTTCACAACCAGTTCCCTCTTCCCTTCCCTACCCTTTTCTCCATGAGCAAGAAGAACAGGAAGGAGCAAAGGCAACCCACTAAAAGTTGCATAGAGGACTTTTAAAGTAAGAATTACCTCCTCTACATGACTGTAATTAATCTAACAAAAAAACAAGATGGAGAGAGCGCAGGACAGGAAGG
The DNA here is from genome assembly GCF_057233095.1 of Heloderma suspectum. Taxonomy (NCBI): domain Eukaryota; kingdom Metazoa; phylum Chordata; class Lepidosauria; order Squamata; family Helodermatidae; genus Heloderma; species Heloderma suspectum. Next base: position 50,562,322 of record NC_139460.1, on the reverse strand, counting down.
CCTGGCGTGCTATGGTCCATGGGGTCACGAAGAGTCGGACACGACTGAACAACAACAAAGTTACACGCAATGCAATAAGTGTAACGTGTCGTTTGGCTCCACAAATTCTCATATAGGGCCTCTTCAGGCTTTACATTCTGAGAACTCTCAACTAGGTATAAATTTTATACCTTATCTGCCTTGCCGTCTCACTGCAGGGAAAAAGTAATGAGTGTACTGGAATGTAACACTTCGGTAAGCCCTTGATTGCCCAGTGTCAGCGGTGCTTCTGAGCATAGGCAGTGGCAAAGTAGCTCAGAGTCCGAAGGGAACCGCAAAATGTGGGGGAGAAACTTTCCCAGACTCTCCCAGACAGGGAGGTACAGACTCCTCAGGTTTCACTAATCCAGTTGGACAGGGAGAGCTTCTCTTCACACACCCCTTTGAGAGATAGTGAACAGGGAGAGGTGGGGCTTGGACAGCCTGAATTCTTAGACACCAGGCACAGATGCAGGGCCAAAAGAGAGATGACGGGGCAGAGCTTAGGCAATCTGCCCGATTGGCCTGGTGGGAACAGCTACGCATAGATACCTCACGAGACAGAGGGAGATCCCCACCCCACCCCTTAAGTTAGGGAAGCGGGCCCACCTTTTCTCAAACGGTAGGTAACTTCCAATCTTCCTGGTTACCCATTGAACTCCCTGAAGGCTTTTCCTTTGTAGACTGTGAGTTATTGACAATTAGCATCTGTATGACCCATTGAAGTAAAAGGATTAAAGAGTCGTGGATAGAAGCCTCTTGTCTGTGTTTTGATTTGTTGTTGGAGTTCAGCGGGGACAAAAGGGAAACCTGACACCCAGTCTGTCAATGGAAAGAATAGGTTATGTTTTTTGATTAGGTGGCCAGGAGGATTTGTTGTTGTTTATTCGTTCAGTCGCTTCCGACTCTTGGTGACTTCATGGACCAGCCCACGCCAGAGCTTCCTGTCGGCCGTCGCCACCCCCAGCTCCCCCAAGGTCGAGTCCGTCACCTCCAGAATATCATCCATCCATCTTGCCCTTGGTCGGCCCCTCTTCCTTTTGCCTTCCACTTTCCCTAGCATCAGCATCTTCTCCAGGGTATCCTGTCTTCTCATTATGTGGCCAAAGTACTTCAGTTTTGCCTTTAATATCATTCCCTCAAGTGAGCAGGCTGGCTTTATTTCCTGGAGTATGGACTGGTTTGATCTTCTTGCAGTCCAAGGCACTCTCAGAATTTTCCTCCAGCACCACAGTTCAAAAACATCTATCTTCCTTCGCTCAGCCTTCCTTACGGTCCAGCTCTCACAGCCATAGGTTACTCCGGGGAATACCATTGCTTTAACTATGCGGACCTTTGTTGTCAGTGTGATGTCTCTGCTGTTCACTATTTTATCAAGATTTGTCATTGCTGTCCTCCCAAGACGTAAACGTCTTCTGATTTCCTGGCTGCAGTCAGCGTCTGCAGTAATCCTTGCGCCTAGAAAGACAAAGTCTGTCACTGCCTCCACGTTTTCTCCCTCTATTTGCCAGTTATCAATCCAGCTGGTTGCCATAATCTTGGTTTTTTTGAGATTTAACTGCAACCCAGCTTTTGCACTTTCTTCTTTCACCTTCATCATAAGTTTTCTCAGCTGCTCCTCGCTTTCAGCCATCAAAGTGGTATCATCTGCATATCTGAGATTGTTAAAGTTTCTTCCAGCAATTTGAACTCCAGCCTTGGCTTCATCAAGCCCAACACTTTGCATGATGTATTCTGTGTACAGGTTGAATAGGTAGGGTGAGAGTATACAACCCTGCCGTACTCCTTTCCCAATTTTAAACCAGTCCGTTGTTCTGTGGTCTGTTCTTACCATTGTTACTTGGTCGTTATACAGATTCCTCAGGAGGCAGACAAGATGACTTGGTATCCTCATACCATCAAGAACTTGCCACAATTTGTTATGATCCACACAGTCAAAGGCTTTAGAATAGTCAATAAAACAGAAATAGATGTTTTTCTGAAACTCCCTGGCTTTTTCCATGATCCAGCGGATATTGGCAATTTGGTCTCTAGTGCCTCTGCCTTTTCTAAACCCAGCTTGTACATCTGGCAATTCTTGTTCCATGAATTGCTGGAGTCTACCTTGTAAGATCTTGAGCATTACCTTACTAGCATGTGAAAAAAGTGCCACTGCTCGATAGTTTGAACGTTCTTTGGTGCTTCCCTTTTTTTGGTATGGGGATATAAGTTGATTTTTTCCAATCTGTTGGCCATTCTTGTGTTTTCCAAATTTGGTGGCATATGGAGTGCATCACCTTGACAGCATCATCTTGCAAGATTTTAAACAGTTCAGCTGGGATACCATCATCTCCTGCTGCCTTGTTATTAGCAATGCTTCTTAAGGCCCATTCAACCTCATTCTTCAGGATGTCTGGCTCTAGCTCACTGACACACTGTCAAATCTTTCCCTGGTATTATTATCCTTCCTATACCAATCTTCCGTATATTCTTGCCACCTTTTCTTGATCTCTTCTGCTTCTGTTAGGTCCTTGCTATCTTTGTTTTTGATCATACCCATTTTTGCCTGGAATTTACCTTCAATGTTTCTAATTTTCTGGAAGAGGTCTCTTGTCCTTCCTGTTCTATGATCTTCTTCCGCTTCCACGCATTGCTTGTTTAAAAATAATTCCTGATCTCTTCTGGCTAACCTCTGGAATTTTGCATTTAATTGGGCATATCTCCCCCTATCACTGTTGCCTTTTGCTTTCCTTCTTTCTTGGGCTGCTTCCAGTGTCTCAGCAGACAGCCATCTTGCCTTCTTGGTTTTCTTGTTCTTTGGGACGTTTTTTGTTGCCGCCTCCTGAACAGTGTTGCGAACTTCTGTCCATAGTTCTTCCGGGACCCTATCTACTAAATCTAGTCCCTTAAATCTATTCTTCACCTCCACTGCATACTCATGAGGAATATTAGTGAGCTCACATCTCACTGATCTGTGGGTCTTCCCTATTCTCTTTAGTCCTATTCTGAATTGTGCAATAAGAAGTTCATGATCTGAACTACAATCAGCTCCAGGTCTTGTTTTTACCGACTGCATAGATGTCCGCCACCTTTGGCTACAAAGGATGTAGTCAATCTGATTTCGTTGTCGACCGTCTGGTGAAGTCCATGTATAAAGTCGTCTCTTAGGTTGTTGGAAGAGAGTGTTTGTTATGTACAGTGACTTGTCTTGGCAAAATTCTATCAACTTATGTCCTGTTTCATTTTGTTCTCCTAGACCATGCTTGCCTGTAATTCCAGGTGTCGTTTGACTACCCACCTTAGCATTCCAGTCTCCTGTAATGAAAATAACATCTCTTTTTGGCGTACTATCCAGTAGGTGCTGCAGATCCTCATAGCTTACCCTGAATTCGAATTGAGATCATTCTTTCATTTTTTGGATGGTATCCAAGCACTGCTTTAGCCACTTTATTATTAATTATGAAGGCTACTCCATTTCTTCTGTGGTCCTCTTGTCCACAGTAGTAGATCTGGTGGTCATTTGATGTGAAGTGGCCCATTCCAGTCCATTTCAGTTCACTGACACCCAAAATGTCTATATTTAATCTTGACATCTCCCCAATAACCACATCCAATTTGCCCTGGCTCATAGATCTTACATTCCAGGTTCCTATGGTGTGTTGATCTTTAGAACATCAGATTCGTTGTTCACCACCAGCACCATCGGCTGCTAGCCGTCGTTTCGGCTTTGAGCTAGCTGTGTCATCACATCTGGGGCTAGTTGAACTTATCCTCTGTTCCTCCCCAGTAGCATTTTGACCATCTTCCGACCTGGGAATCCCATCTTCCGATGGTATACCGACATATCTCTGGTTGTACTGATCCATTTAGTTTTCATGGCAAGAATACTGGGGTGGGTTGCCGTTTCCTTCCCCAGGGATCATATTTAGTCTGACCTCTCTGCCATGACCTTCCCGTCTTGGGTGTCCCTTCATGGTTTAGCTCATGATGTCATTGAGGTGCTCAAGCTCCAGCACCACGACAAGGTAACGATCTCCTTTGCTGGAGGGCCAGGGGGATACCACATGATTCTATAGAATTTTAGAGTTGGAAAGGACCTTGGAGTCCAATACCCTGCTGAATACCCTGTTCAATGCAGAATCTACAATGCAGGATGCAACTATCAGTCCAGACAGATGACTGTCCAACCTCTGCATAAATACCTTTAGCAAAGAAGAAGCCCCACACACACCTCTTGAGGCAGACTTTTCCACCATCAAACAGCTCCTACTGTTAGGAAGTTTCTTCTAAAGTTTAGGTGAAATCTGTTCCTTGCAGTTTCCACTTACTGGTATTAGTCCTGCCCTCTGGAGCAACAGAGAACATGTCTGCTCGATCTTCTGCATGACAGCCCTTCAGATATTGATGTGATTGAAGCCCAGTTAATTTGTAAATTTTCATCCAGGGCAGGAAGGGAAGAATGCATAGCTGCTTGGCCCCTGTACCAAGTTGAATGTTGCCCCAGAATGTATTGACTGAAGAACACCCTGTAAAATAAATTATCTGATAAATTTCCTTTGTCCTTTCTTCCACATGGGGAGCAGTGGGTGGAGAGGCAGGAGAGGAAGAAAATATAGTTGTGGTTGCAAGGGAGGCTGTGGGAACGACTATTGAGAAAGGGGAAATAATTGTGATGAAGCTAGCATATAGAAACAATAAAATCTGTGGAAAGTGTAGCTCTATCCAGACTTTGATATGTTGTTCTTGACTAAAATCATGCAATTTGTCTGTCCTGCATCTTTAAAATGGAAAAACAGAACCTGTCTCGTAGTGTTATTGGGTGTTTTTGTATCACACAATCCCTTTAACGAAAAGGGATTTAAGTGCATTTAATGATGTACTGGATTATTGCCAAAATATGTAAAGCACACTGCTCAGTAGAAGTGTTTTGTAAAATAGCAACAATAAAAACAACAATAATAATACATATTGATTTCTGGTCTGGGTCATGTCTAAATACATTTACAATCACTTGAAATAAGCTCTCCCCCCCTCAAAACAATCAGAATAAACATTTTTTCATGCACATGTGTGTTAGAAATAGAGGATACTTTCATGTGATATAAAATCAGTTGTTTTTCATTTCTGTCAGCTTCTGATTTGTCTTGCACATTTGTACAAACATGTTCTTATGCTTATGTGAAAAAATACACACCTAAAGTATAAATAGATTACGTCATTTGTTCTCTATTGCTTATATTTTGTAATAGAATAATAATTTAGTGCCAAAAATATGATTCAAAAGATCAATAGGAAGCAATCTGTACAAGTTTATACAGGAGAAGCAGTATATTTCACTCTTTAATCACAGCACTTCAAATGCCTGTATTTTTTTTAATTGATGTTGCTGTGACTTGGGGAGAGGTCAACTTTTTTGGTTTCAATAATGCTAACAGAAATAATGTGTTAACTGTGGGAAACAATGGAAAATCTCTAGGCACTTGCTGGTGATGTGTTTCCACATATAAATGTTTTCCACATATAAAACAAGATTTCTATGTGTTTATTAGCAAATGCATTAACTGTTTCAGAGTTGTTCTATGCATCAAGCAATGGATCCATATTCATTGTTTTCAAACTGAAACTTCAAATGTCTCTCAAGAATCCCAAGATACTGAAAGGGGCATTCTTGGTTGATCCTTGAGTAAGCCTGACAAATGTTGACTCACCAGCATAGGGTGGCCATGCATTCGTCCTCTTTTACAGAGGACAGGGCTCTCTTTGAAGGGCTGTCCAGTCCCAGCCCGGTTTAAAAATAAAGAACCATCAGAAGGAAAAGCTGGGCCCTGAAGTTACCCATCAACAGCACCTGGCCAGCAGACTGAGTAAGGCACACAGGTCACCTGAGCACAGTCTTCTGCACCATGATGAGATGTATTGTATATCCATTTAAATTATAAAAAATATTTCTAAATTTGCATCTCTACATATCAATTAGTGTATGCATATTTAATGCAAATCGGTGCCCTCCCTTGTCTTCTGTTTTGGTGATGCATTTCCTCTTTTTTGGCTATTCATAAATGGCTACCCTAATGGTGGCCCATCAGAGGATCAATAAATTCGCTGTTCTTTCTGGCAGGAGCTGTAAAAGCAGGTGGTTCTCAGTGCATGGCTGCATTTAGCTTGTGAGGTGACAAGGTGTACACGCCTTAGAGATAAGAATATGGCTGAAGACAGCGGCTGGTTTGCACAATCACAGCAAGGAAGATAAGCTGCGATGGCTTATTTCCCGGCTCACAACAAGCTGCGCCAGCAAGGGTAATTAGGGAAATCTGGCTGGCACACGTGGCAAGATTAACAAGCCACAGTCGTGCGAACCGGGTTTGCCTCTTGAGTTTAGTATCTGGGCACCAAGTTAGATCAGTAAGGACCTTCTGACTTTGAACTGTAGAATTCCATTCCTTCCAACACTTACTACAAGCCCCAGCGTTGTTATCGTTCTTTAGTATTGTAAAAATGTTTAATTCGCCCTGGTGCATGGGTGTCAGACTTTACAGTAGTAGACTGTTAGCAAGTTAACTGTTTAGCTGCAGTACAGTGTTAGCAAGTTAACTGTTTAGCTGTTCTGTCATGACTCAAATTTTATATTAAGTTCAACATTGTTACCTCTTTTGATCGTTTGGAAAAAGGTAGGCTAGGAATTTTTGATGAATGAATTCTGGCTCCTTATCTGCAGAGCTGATAGCTTGGAAACTTTGGAAGTTAGAAATATTTGAAATGACTAAAGGCAGTAGGAAAAGCAGGAAGAAGGCAATATTAAGTATAATATAGCGTCCCACTCCCCAAAAAACACCAGTTCCTGGGTTCTTTCATGCCCTAGCGTAATAGTTTTGAAATTGTGGCCCACAGAATGTTGGTGCTCTTTGGAAACTCATCAGAAGTTCTTTAATGAGTAATTTGTTGTTTATTCAGTCAGACTCTTCATGACTTCATGGACCAGCCCACGCCAGAGCTTCCTGTCGGCCGTCACCACCCCCAGCTCCCCCAAGGTGGAATCCATCACCTCCATAATATCATTCATCCATCTTGCCCTTGGTCGGCCCCTCTTCCTTTTGCCTTCCACTTTCCCTAGCATCAGCATCTTCTCCAGGGTATCCTGTCTTCTCATTATGTGGCCAAAATACTTCAGTTTTGCCTTTAATATCATTCCCTCAAGTGAGCAGGCTGGCTCTATTTCCTGGAAATAGACTGGTTTGATCTTCTTGCAGTCCAAGGCACTCTCAGAATTTTCCTCCAGCACCACAGTTCAAAAGCATCTATCTTCCTTCACTCAGCCTTCCTTACGGTCCAGCTCTCGCAGCCATAGGTTACTCCGGGGAATACCATTGCTTGAACTATGCGGACCTTTGTTGTCAGTGTGATGTCTCTGCTGTTCACTATTTTATCAAGATTTGTTATTGCTGTCCTCCCATGAAGTAAACGTCTTCTGATTTCCTGGCTGCAGTCAGCGTCTGCAGTAATCCTTGCGCCTAGAAAGACAAAGTCTGTCACTGCCTCCACATTTTCTCCCTCTATTTGCCAGTTATCAGTCCAGCTGGTTGCCATAATCTTGGTTTTTTTGAGGTTTAACTGCAACCCAGCTTTTGCACTTTCTTCTTTCACCTTTATCATAAGTTTCCTCAGCTGCTCCTCGCTTTCAGCCATCGAAGTGGTATCATCTGCATATCTGAGATTGTTAATGTTTCTTCCAGTGATTTTAACTCCAGCCTTGGCTTCATCAAGCCCAGCACGTCACATGATGTGTTCTGCGTACAGGTTGAATAGGTAGGGTGAGAGTATACAACCCTGCCGTACTCCTTTCCCAATCTTAAACCAGTCCGTTGTTCTGTGGTCTGTTCTTACCATTGCTACTTGGTCGTTATACAGATTCCTCAGGAGGCAGACAAGATGACTTGGTATCCCCATCCCACCAAGAACTTGCCACAATTTGTTATGATCCACACAGTCAAAGCCTTTAGAATAGTCAATAAAACAGAAATAGATGTTTTTCTGAAACTCCCTGGCTTTCTCCATGATCCAGCGGATATTGGCAATTTGGTCTCTAGTGCCTCTGCCTTTTCTAAACCCAGCTTGTACATCTGGCAATTCTTGTTCCATGAGTTGCTGGAGTCTACCTTGCAAGATCTTGAGCATTACCTTACTGGCATGTGAAATAAGTGCCGCTGTTTGATAGTTTGAACATTCTTTGGTGCTTCCCTTTTTTTGGTATGGGGATATAAGTTGATTTTTTCCAATCTGTTGGCCATTCTTGTGTTTTCCAAATTTGCTGGCATATGGAGTGCATCACCTTGACAGCATCATCTTGCAAGATTTTAAACAGTTCAGCTGGGATACCATCATCTCCTGCTGCCTTGTTATTAGCAATGCTTCTTAAGGCCCATTCAACCTCACTCTTCAGGATGTCTGGCTCTAGCTCACTGACCATACCGTCAAATCTATCCCCGATATTATTATCCTTCCTATACCGATCTTCCGTATATTCTTGCCACCTTTTCTTGATCTCTTCTGCTTCTGTTAGGTCCTTGCTATCTTTGTTTTTGATCATACCCATTTTTGCCTGAAATTTACCTTCAATGTTTCTAATTTTCTGGAAGAGGTCTCTTGTCCTTCCTGTTCTATGATCTTCTTCCGCTTCCACGCATTGCTTGTTTAAAAATAATTCCTGATCTCTTCTGGCTAACCTCTGGAATTTTGCATTTAATTGGGCATATCTCCCCCTATCACTGTTGCCTTTTGCTTTCCTTCTTTCTTGGGCTGCTTCCAGTGTCTCAGCAGACAGCCATCTTGCCTTCTTGGTTTTCTTGTTCTTTGGGACGTTTTTTGTTGCCGCCTCCTGAACAGTGTTGCGAACTTCTGTCCATAGTTCTTCCGGGACCCTATCTACTAAATCTAGTCCCTTAAATCTATTCTTCACCTCCACTGCATATTCATGAGGAATATTAGTGAGCTCATATCTAACTGATCTGTGGGTCTTCCCTATTCTCTTTAGTCTGATTCTAAATTGTGCAATAAGAAGTTCATGATCTGAACTACAATCCATTTAGTTTTCATGGCAAGAATACTGGGGTGGGTTGCCATTTCCTTCCCCATGGATCGTATTTAGTCTGACCTCTCTGCCATGACCTTCCCGTCTTGGGTGTCCCTTCACAGTTTACCTCATGACGTCATTGAGGTGCTCCAGCTCCAGCACCACAACATGGTAATGATCTCCTTTGCTGGAGTAATGAGTAATAGCAGACAAGATTCTCTTAAAGGCAGTTTTCCCACTACTACTGAATTTCGCCTGAGATGTACATCTAGAAGGGTTTATTAGATCTGTTCTAGAGCGCATGTAGACAGACTTCAGGCTTGTGGAATTTACTCTTTATTTCTTTTAATCAGAACGCCAGTGCCCACAAGTTGGGACCGAATGAAATGACAACTTGAGAGTGGGGGTGAGGGTGGAAGGGGGCAGGTTGAGTAAAACCTGGCAAGTCAGGGTGGTAGCCTAACAAAAAACCTGTCCGTGGCTGTACAGTATTATATGTGCTTATAAATTCCCTTTCCACAAAGCAATGCTGTCTGTATCGAAATTTGGTCACCATGGATTAGGGTAATACAACCTACAATACAACGATGTCCCAAGTACAAAGCAAGAATCAAAAGTGCGTGCAGACTAGATAACTCAAACAGGTGAGTCCAACTAAAGACTACATGTAAAACCACGTGTATAACACACGCACATCTATGGCATTTTATTAAGGAATGAGTCATTTAGAATACATTGTAGAAAATATTTACCCATTTTACAGATGGGGGAGCACTGAAGTAGAGAGTAGTTCCAAGAATAATCAGTGAATACATGGCCAAACTGATGGACCATTAGCTAATTAAAAATAAGGGAAGGTACAAATATCTTAAATCAATAATGCAGAGCTCGGTCATGTTTATACCTGTTAGTTCTCTATAGCAGCAGTTCCCAAACTATTCCCTGACTTACCACCATTTGTTGTTGTTCAGTCGTTCAGTCGTGTCCGACTCTTCGTGACCCCATGGACCATAGCACGCCAGGCCTTCCTGTCCTGCGCTCTCTCCCGGAGCGTGCTCAAGTTCATATTCATTGCATCCGTGATGCTATCTAGCCATCTCATCCTCTGCCGTCCCCTTCTCCTTTTGCCTTCCGTCTTTCCCAGCATCAGGGTCTTTTCCAGGGAGTTTTCTCTTCGCATTAGGTGGCCAAAATACTGGAGCTTCAGCTTCATTATCTGTCCTTCCAATGAGCACTCAGGGTTGATTTCCTTTAGGATGGACTGATTTGACCTCCTTGCAGTCCAGGGGACTCGTAAGAGTCTTCTCCAGCACCACAGTTCGAAAGCATCGATTCTTCGGCGCTCAGCCTTCCTTATAGTCCAGCTCTCACAGCCATACATTACTACTGGGAAAACCATAGCTTTGATTAGACGGACCTTTGTCGGCAAGGTGATGTCTCTGCTTCTTACTATGCTGTCTAGGTTTGCCATAGCTTTCCTCCCAAGGAGCAAGCGTCTTTTAATTTCATGGCTACAGTCACCGTCTGCGGTGATCTTGGAGCCCAAGAAAGTAAAATCTGTCACTGCTTCCATTTCTTCCCCTTCTATATGCCAGGAAGTGATGGGGCCAGATGCCATGATCTTCGTTTTTTTAATGTTGAGTTTCAAACCAGCTTTTGCACTCTCCTCTTTCACCCTCAACAAGAGGCTCTTGAGATCCTCTTCGCTTTCTGCCATTAGGGTGGTATCGTCTGCATATCGGAGGTTGTTGATAATTCTCCCGGCAATCTTAATTCCGACCTCTGATTCATCCAACCCGGCATTTCTCATGATGTACTCTGCATATAAGTTAAATAAGCAGGGGGACAATATGCAGCCTTGTCGTACTCCTTTCCCAATTTTGAACCACTCGGTTGTTCCATGTCTGGTTCTTACTGTTGCTTCTTGACCCTCGTACAGGTTTCTCAGGAGACAGGTAAGGTGGTCTGGTACTCCCATCACTTTAAGAATTTGCCACAGTTTGTTGTGATCCACACAATCAAAGGCTTTAGCGTAGTCAATGAAGCAGAAATAGACGTTTTTCTGGAATTCTCTTGCTTTCTCCATGATGCAGCGAATGTTGGCGATTTGATCTCTAGTTCCTCTGCCTCTTCGAAACCCAGCTTGTACTTCCGGTAGTTCTCGGTTCGCATACTGCTGAAGCCTAGCTTGTAGGATTTTGAGCATCACCTTGCTGGCATGTGAAATGAGCGCAATTGTGCGACTTACCACCATATGGACCACTTAAAAATTGCTGGGAATATTGGTGGATCATACACTTTTTATATTCTACAGATCAAAGTGTACGCACACATATATAGATATATAAACACACACACATATTTCAGTGCTGGCATCATTGTTGAAATTAGTGCTGTATTATAAGAACCACAGGTCCTAGGCCAGGCTGCTGGGAAAGGACCCTTTAACTGGTAGAATTTCAGGGAAAATTGGTAAACTGCACCAGCACTGTAGTGTGAAAATCGTGGGTCTTGTTAGCCTGTTCAATAATCCTGCACTAGTCAAATTGGCCTTTATCTCTGTCACCAGAAAAAAATAAATCAAGTCCTGGCCAAGTATGGATATTCCCAAGTGTTCTGCTACCTTTCCCTGTACCAACTGAATACAGCTCATGGACCACCAGTGGTCTGCGGACCATAGTTTGAGAACCTGTGCTGTATAAGTTAACCAGTTTTACTTCATATATGGCATGATTCTCAATAGTAACCTGTATCTCTGAATATGCTTGTCTCTGGTGTTGCAGTTGTGTGAATGAGTATTACATGGCTGACTGTGTGGCAGATTTGGGAATTTCAAGGATTCTGAATTCTGCAAGCCCAGAAAAGCCTTATGGATTTCATTCCTCTTCTAAAAAAATAGCAAGAGAATCTACTTGCCCTCTCTAAAAAAAAAATCAAAATTCCTTCACTCCCACCTGTTAGATTGTGATTGCTCCTGCGCACAGTCTTCAAAGTTGGGAAATATTAAAAACCCTTCCTCCTTTCCTTGGAACCTCAGTCTATCTCTGGTGCCACATTAAGATTGACTCAAATAGTCTATCCACACATCTGTCTGTGCTACATTGTTTGGGAGATTTGGCAAGTCATTACATGAGTGTTCATAGCTTGCCAGCTCATGTACAAAACTGAAGTTGGTCTGATAAAAGTTATTTGATTACCTGTTTCTATGTTGCCTGTGGAGTATCCGAAACATAATTACTGTTCTTTGACCATCTAGCTGAATTTCTATTGTAAGCCATATCTCTATATGATATATGTCTGTCTGTCTGTCTGTCTATCTCTGAAATAGAGAAGGCAAGAACTACTACTGTACTTTACTGTTTGTTCAGTAAACAAACAGACATCTATGGTCACTTTAATATGTTTGTTCCATGATTTCATTTTATGTAAATATCAACTGATCTACACTAGTAGAAAAATAACGATTATATAGGCTGCTGATTTTATTTTGTATTGTAGACCATTTTGTGGATTTGAAAATATTTTGATGTGCCACTTTCATTTGACTTTTACAACATAAAACATAGGCTGGCCCTGGAAGACAGATGGTTAGAAGGCCTAGACTATTTTGTAGCAAATTTACCCTTTTACATTCTCGATCTGTTCAGCTCTCTCTGTTGTTCCTGCCTTTCTAAATAAAAGTTGTCAAAATGTTGTGATTGCTCAGTAGTTCTTTTTTAAATCAAACAAGAGTGATTGTTGCAGAGATGATGTATCTGCAAGGCAACTGTGGATGGCAGCCATTGGCATGCAAAGGATCAAGGAACCACATATTGTTTTCCCTTTGGTGAGAGAATGCTTAAAGCGGCATAAAGTTAATTGAAGAATTCCTTGACCGTGAAGTCAGACTTAAAATAAGGACTTGGGGTCTATAATTTACTAAACGTGAGTTCTCTGTAAGGAGCGGTGAAGCTAAAAGAGTTTGAAAAGAACATGTTTCAGTAAACATATCTGGCTTGTGTTATGAACTGTCCCGTTTCAATTATTTGTCGAAATAATATGGATTGGCAGTAGGAGGTAAGGCTTGATTTATTGAGCTGGCCCCATGTAAACCATGATGTCATGCTGCACTGCACAAAATTACAGCTCTGGTCTCACAGTTTAAGGTAGTTATTTTTAACTTGGAATGCCCCAGTTTAGTACATCTTGGCTTTTTAGCTTCATGAACTTGCTGTGTTCTTATTTCTTTTTTCTCATCAAAGCTTTCTGTTGTACCACATAAAACCTGATAAAGAGAGAGCCAGTGTAGTGTAGTGGTGAGAGTGACGGACTGGGAGCCGGGAGATCCGGGTTCTAGTCCCCACTTGGCCATGGAAGCTCACTGGGTGACTTTGGGCCAGTCACAGACTCTCAGCCCAACCTACCTCACAGGGTTGTTGTTGTGAGGATACAATGGTGAGGAGGAGGATAATGTAAGCCGCCTTGAGTTCCTTGCGAGAGGGAGAAAGGCGGGGTATAAATGCAATAAATAAATAAATAAATAAATAAAGCCTGTTGCACTGGACTTTGTTAAATCCTGCTTTGGACTCCTGGCAATAAAATTAATGTTTTCTGTTCTCTGGAGTGATCGAAAACTGATAGTTTGGGGAAAGAAGAACACAAATACATCTCTTGCTGTGTATTGCCAAGTGGTTGCATCATGATTACGTCAGTGACTGTGCAGTTGGAAGCCTTAAACGCATGATGTAATACTTACTTGTGCCCTAGGATTTTTTTAAAGTATTGAAGATACATTTTGGCAAAGTGTGGAGCACCTCAGTTTCTGTCTGAAGTATAGTTGTGGAGCACATCACATTTTAGTAACTCAGCCCAGATTATTGACTACTAAGTTCTGTGGCAGCCTTGCTGTATATCTTGGTGATGCTGCCTAGAATTGGTGCTTGTGGTCTTTACAAGCAAGAAAATGTAGATTGCTCCTCAAGGGATGCATAGTTTTGTTCGTTCCTATGCCATTTGAGTTGTCATATCCCACAAGGGTCCATCTTATTGCCTATGCTCTTTAACATCTATATGAAGCCTCTTGGTGAAGTCGTCAGAGGATCTGGAGTGAAATGCCATCAGTGTGCTGATGAGATACAGCTCTGTTTCTCCTTGTCATCTGAGTTAGTTGAGGCTGTGCAAATGCTCAACTGGGTGTCTAGAGTTGGTAATGGGCTAGATGAAGGTCAGTAAACTGAAGCTGAAACCTGACAACACAGAAGCCCTGTGGGCAGGTGGTCTTCATGTTCAGGAATTGGGTGTGCAGCCAGTTCTAAATGGGGTTGCACACCCCCTGAAAGAGCAGGTGCATAGTTTAGCTGGTACTTTTTGTACCAGCATTGTTGCTTGAGGCTCAGGTGGCCCCAATGGCTAGGAGTGCCTGTTACCAGTTTTGGCTGGTTCGTCAACTGTGATGGTTCCTAGATGGAGGATATTCTGGCCACAGTGATTCATTCTCTGGTAACCTCCTGATTGGATTACTGTAATTGTTGGACATGGGTTTGTCCTTGAAGATGACCCAGAAGCTTCAGCTAGAGTATGTGGTGACCAACATTGTAACTGATACAGCCAGGTGGAATCACGAAGGAGTTACAGTGGCTGACGGTTTGCTTCTGAGCCCATTTCAAGGAACTATTGCTTACCTTTAAAGTCCTAAACACCATGGGACCCAAATATCCGCTAGAACTCCTCTCTGCATACTAGCCATGATTTAAGATTATACGGGGAGGCTCTAATCCAGGTACTGTATGTGCATTGTGTGTGAACAAGAGAAAGAGCTTTCTTGGTTGTGACAACCCAACTATGGAATACCCTCCCCATCGAGATACGCATAGCTATTCATGTATATTCCCACATTCACTGGGGGAGAAAACAGACTTGCACATTACAAAGGGATTTAGATAGAGATGTCATTCCTCAAGGGAAGCCCTTGTTCATAGAAGAGTTCTGTGTATGCCCAGGAGCCCTCAGATACATAAGAAATTGGTGCATTTGGATAATTATTATTGCCTAAAATTGCCCTTTTCAGCACTTGGAATCTTGACTATTGATCCATCACCTGTATGTAGTAATTTGTGAAGAGTTGAGTTGCATGTACTATGTTCATACATAGTTGTACCTTTTGTGGGAGGGGGTTAAGGGGGGGAGTTAAAAGTAATCATTTTGCTTGCCCAGCTTCCCTTTTAATTAAAAAAACAACAACAATGAGGATAATACATTTATTCTGGCATAAGCTTTTGTCCACAGGGTCCATGAAAGCTTATGCCAGAACTAATTTGTTAGCCTTTAAGGTGCCATAAGACTTTGTTGTTTTTGCTGCAACAGACTAACACAGCTACCCGTCTGGAAAACCTGGGTAATAAAGATCAAGCAATTCATATTTGCTCTAGAATCTGTGGGCTCCAGTTGACATGTTCACTTTGCTTACCTTTGCTGTATTTGAATTTGAAAACAGTATGCAAAAATGAGTAGTTCAAGATGTTACTGTTTTTCGGATTCTAAAGTACTGGGAGGAACGCTCTGATGCAATGTTGATGAGGTCTTTTTGAATTTAAGTAATTCTCATGTGCCATTTAGCATCTGCAGGAACATTGCCTAATACTGTGAGCAAATAATCTTCACAGATGCATTAATTGCAACTGATCAGATGAAGAGCTGCTATGGGTTTCGTGGTGGTTTAGGGCAAAGAGGGCTCCAAAAATTGTGTGCTTTGGGGAGTACAGCCCCCTCTTTTCTTTCTAGTTCCCAGGCTACTTAGGTTTGTTTATATTTATTTATATCCTCCCCTTCCTCACGAGGAGTCTGGGATAGCTAATAACCCATATTAAAACAATACAACACATGAACACTGTTAAAATCATAACTCTAAAATTACAAATGCACCATGCAATACAAAAAGAGTTGTATTCCTGGACTCAACTACCCTGATTACAAAGGAGTCTGGCTCAGAAACATACATGAGAATTTGTTTGTTACATTTGTATCCCACCTTTTCCTCCAAGGAGCCTAAGGGTGTACACGAGCCGCCTCCTCTCCATTTTATCCTCACAACAACCCTGTGAGGCAGGTTAGGCTGAGAGACAATGGCTGGGCCAAAGTCACTCAGTGAGCGTGATGGCTGAGCAGGAACTTGAACCTGGGTCTCTCCAGTTCCAGTTCAACGCTCTAACCAGCACACCTCAGTGACAACGTGCACTCCTGTTGGCTGGTGGAATGGGGGGTACACTCCCTGTGCTTCTATTTTTTTCAGTGAGCCTAGCAGCGACACAAGTTTTGGGAGTGAGTGGAACTCAAAAGATCTGTTTACCCAGTGGAGGTTGAAGTAACCTCTTCTGTAATGGATCACAAAAGTTTCAGGGTAATAGTACATAGACTGGTCCAGAAGGTTCTATTGTGTTCATATTAATGGTCATTAATAAACTCCTGGTGTGTTAAATATGGCCAGAAGTCCTGTACATCCATGCCACGTTCTAGTCTGAGTCGTGGTGACATTATGTTGCAAATTAGATGGCTTAACACTGCACTTTTATTTCTAGATATAAAATTTAGTTGAATAGATTGCTTTCTAGGAAGAGATGGAAATTTCACTGTATGTGCTGCTAGCAGCCAGATCGTTTGTTAGTAAACAATGGCAGCATATTTTCCAAGAAGGGAGCAGTACCAATAAAAGGGAAGCAGCTACAAAACAAACAAAAAGCAAGAACCAAATAAGTGGAATGCTTTTCAGAAGAACCGATTTGTCCACCCTTGCTGGAAGGCACTAAGAGAAGAACAACTCCAGACCTTCTTAGGGAATTCATTCCATATCCTTCGGGCCATTAAAATAAAGGGTTGTACCCAATATTTTAACATCACATAGGTGAAAAGACTTGGAACAGGGCTCAACCTGCAGAGCACAGACAGACAAGGAGCTCGTATCAGTTTGTATTGGGACTGACATACCTCTAAAGCCATGAAAGGCTTTAAAAACAATCACCAGCACCTTCAATTGGGCATGGAACTAACTAACAGGTAGTTAGTACATCTGCCACAACACCAATTGTACCTAGTGGAGGCTGGTGGCTCCAATGTCAGTGGGGCAGTGAATCCGCTTTGGGTTTCAGTCAGAACCAGTCAGAACTCTAAAGGAGCTATCCAATGTGTTTCCGCACCTTGGATAGCTCCGTTAGAGTTCTGACTGAAACCCGGAGCGGATTCACCGCCCCACTGACATCGGAGCCACCAGCCTCCACTGACTACACCAATCACTTCCCTGAATCTGTAAGGAACTGAGCACATTCTGCACCGACTGCAGCATCTAAGTTTCTGGAGGAATGGAATGGAATATCGTGGAGGAGAAAACGGCCAACAGACTAGGACAGAGAATGGGGCACTCTATGCTGCTGCTGCAACACTTTGTCCCACTTGTAGATATTAAATATCATTGGTGCTGACACAAGGTACTGTGGCACACCACAAGATGATTCCCACAGAGCTGAGCTGATGTCACTTAGCATTTATATAGCACTTTCAAATATTCAAAGTAGTTCACGTACGTTATCATGTTGTCCTTATAACAACACTGTAAGGTAGGCCAATATTACAATATTATTCAGGGTGTTGCTTTGTTGACACCAAAGAGTGAGATAGAAGGTGATACTCTTGATGGGAAATGTCTGTGGATGAAATTACTTGCAAGATTACAGGCTGCATGCTGCGAATCTAATACTGTAGTCGTATGGATAGCTTTTGTACAAGACAACCATAAACCGGCCACATAGATGATTATTCAGACAGAGCAACATTTCAGTTTAACAGACACTCTGTTTTTGACTCAAGACATAAATAAAGGGTTCTAAATATGAATATGAAAATGTCTCTAATTACAATTGATATACTTATAGAAATTATCAAAATTAGCATCTGTGCAGCTATTTAAGCTGCTTAAAGAAAACGTATGCCAGATGTTTCTAGATGTTACTTCAAACTGCCTTCCAAACCACTGTCATGTCTGTCTTCTTCCTTATTAAAATACCAGTGTTATTAACTCGAACCATCCATTGGTTCCTCCAGGGAAAAACTTTAATATGTTATGTGTTAGGCTGCAGAGAACAAAATCTGTAGCATAATTGAAAAGGTAAAAATGCATAAGCAAAGCAAACACGACTAGAGTTTGTAGAACAGCATACATTGATTTAACTCTGTCTCATTTCATAGGATGAAAATCTCCCTGCAAATCTTTAAAAAGTAAATGTAAAATTGTATTTATTTGATATGAACCATTAGGGTTTTTTTTTCCCCAAGGGAGCCATACCTAGATCTAAAAGTACTACTGCCACAGTTCTCATACAGTAGATGTGGATAATCATTTTATACATCAGATGGTAATTAGGGCCTGATCCACCCATTCACTTTGGATGTGATTATCATCGCAAGACCTTACTCCCATGAGAGATGAGTATTGCTAGAGTGTTGGATTTGGATGCCTGTGTTTCAGTCACTTACTCAGCTGTAAAATTCACTGGTATGGGGGAGGGGGAGGCGCTGAGAAAATCACTATGGCCCCATTTCAGATGAAACATTCCCAAACTGTATGACCTCTGTTAGGGGAAGGACCATAGCTCTGTGGTAGAGCACATGCTTTGCATGCAGAATATCCCATATGCAATCCCTGGCATCTCCAGTTAAAAGGGCCATGCAGCAAATGATGGGAAAGAGTTTACCTTGAGTTCCGGAAGAGCCATCAATACAAACAGTCTGTATTGGAGGACAAATAGTCTGCCCTGACGTAACACAACTTCTTATGATCTCCTAACCATAGCTAGGAAATCAGGAATATGCAATTGACTTGCATCCACCCTTCCATGGCCTGGTTTAATCGTGTTATACCATTTTGTCTGTACTAGGGCTAACCATGACTAACGGCCATCATATTCCAGCATACCCACTTCAAATTTTGGGTTGAGATCCAAAGAGCTACTTTCCCCCACTTAGACTCTGAATACAGATCACAAATTGTTTTTGAAAGTCCACTCAGTTTCCAAAGCACTTTCTTATGTGGTATGGGGTGAGGGTAGATACTGTCTATGAAATACAAACACCCCTTGGGGGCATGGAACTACTGCTATTAGTTTAATATATTTATATCCTGCCATATCATATAGAATGCTTACCCAGTAAAAAAAATGAAAAAAGAAGAAGAACCTAAGAAGAATATGGCTCATAGCTGTTCACCTTAAAGACTATGTAGGCCCCTGCATGTTTACTTAGAAGTAAGTTTACTGTCTTCATTGGGGCTTGCTCTCTAGTAACTACTAGTAAGTAGTTCCGCATGTCCAAATGGGCTTTGGGCTTGTGCTTCTTGAAATTTGGCAGATTTCTTTTAAAACTCGTATATGATCACGACATGGAAGTTTGTTGTTTTGGGGGATGGGGACAAAAGTCTCAGTGGGAATGTCCAAGCCCTGGTCCGTGCCAAAAGTAAGTCCTTGGATACCAGCTGAAGGGTGCAACCCAGAGAAGTTGAGCACATTAGAACAGCCATTCTAGATCAAACCAAAGGCCTATCTAGTAAGCATTCTGTTTCCACAGTGAGCAACCAGATGCCGATAGGAAGCTCACAAGCAGGACGTGAGTGCAATAGCAACCTCTCGCTTGTGTTCCTCAGCAACTGGTATTCAGGGGCATACTGCCTCTGATATTGGATGTAATGTATAGCCATTAGGACTAGTAGCCATTGAAAGCCTTATCCTCCGTGAAATAGCTGTATCCTCTATTGGATAGCCATATCCTCCATTTTCAGACAGCTGTGTGGCTATAGCAAAAAAGGGCCAACCAGACACCTATGGGAAGCCCACAAACAGGACATGAGTCCAATAGCATGATTCCACTTGTGTTCCCCAGCAACTGGTCTATATTTACCTTCAATACTGAAGGTAAATATATAACCATATTGACCAGTAGCCATTGATAGCCTTATAAAATATACAAATATAAAATACATCAACACAAAACAATAAAATAAAACTGTTTGTTTTTGTTTAAAAGAGCAAATAAAACAGTTTTCACCTGGTATCTAAAGTTTATAAGATTAGCAGCCAGATGCATGGTCATGGGGGTAGGACATTCCACAATTGGGCATCGCTACGACTTAACGACTGAACAGCAACAACAACCTAGAAAGCCATCCATCAAACCTCAGGATGCGAATCCTGGTTAGCACTGATACAGATGTAATGCTACACTAAGGTTAAAGATAACCATGGTAGGGAAGGGAGAATTCATACAGGACAGAGGATGTAGGAGGGGGATGGAGCATGTAAGCCCACATGTTCTTAATTGTCTAACCATAGTTAAGAGGTAGGATCAATGCAGTGCAATGTTCCCTATTGTTCAGCCTAACCTCCTTTGCTGTGTTTTTGTTGGGCTGAAACTCCATTCTGTGTTCCTTGGAAGAGGCACCCCCCAAAAAGATAGTGTAAAGCTGGAAAAGGTGCAGTAAAGGGAAACCAAGAGTGATCAAGGGGCTTTAGCAGCTCCCATATGAGGAAAGGTTACAATGTCTAGGACTTGTTTAACTTAGAAAAAAGGTGCGTAAAGAGACGTGACAGAGGTGTACAAAATTATGCATGGTATGGAGAAAGTGGATAGGGAGACATTTTTCTCTCTCATAATATTAGAACCCGTGAAGCTGAATGGTGGGAGATTCAGGATAGATAAAAGGAAGTACTTCTTCACACAGCTCATAATTAATCTATAGAATTCACTACCACAAGATGTAGTGATGACCACAACTTGGACAGCTTTAAAGGCAGATTAGACAAATTCATGGAGGATAAGGCTATCAATAGCTACTAGTCCTGATGGCTATATGCTACCTCCAGTACCAGAGGCAGTATGCTTATGTACACCAGTTGCTGGGGAACACGGGCAGGAGGGTGCTGTTGCACTCATGTCCTGCTGGTGGGTTTCCCTTGGGCAGCTGGTTGGCCCCTGTGTGAACAAGAATGCTGGACTAGATGTACTCTGGATCTGATCCAGTATGGCTCGTCTTAGATTCTTAAGCATGGATTCCAAATGTATCAGTTGGATGAAGTCAGAGTAGAGACACTTGTACTAACTGAGGAGTCGGGGGAATTGCATTTCCCAGCAACAAAATCTTGCCATTTTAAACAGGTATATGCTCAGTAACGCATCAGGGTAATATGGTTTTACTGTGTAACACTATATGCATTGCAAAATGGGGTCAAATGGGAAAAAATTAAAGGACATGTTTTCCCCCAGTTTTTAAATGAGAATAACTGCAATTGTATATTTAAACAGAATATGAACTTGAGCACGCTCCAGGAGAGAGCGCAGGACAGGAAGGCCTGGCGTGCTATGGTCCATGGGGTCACGAAGAGTCGGACACAACTGAACGACTGAACAGCAACAACAACAACAACAACAATACAAGTATATGCATAGAGTTTTTGAGGTTCTTTCCCCTCAGCATTTGATGAGAAATAACTCAATGGAAAAACTATTTCCTTCATCCATTCATGATTAATATTACTACAATTAGCAGTGACAGGGAGCACAACTCCAATCTGTTTCTTGAAGCATTCTTCCTTTACTATATGTCTGGTTGTGGTTTCAAAGAAATCTGGATTTAAGTACATGATTCATCTGTAAGAAGTTGGACAGTAAACTGAAGAGTTGCTTTCCTGGATTAAAACAAGATCTGTTTAGTGCAGCACTGTGTTTCAAACAGTGGCCAGCTAGATGCCCCTGGGAAGCTCAAAAGCAGGGCATCATGGTGATGGATTTGCCTTGAGATGAAACACAGTAGCCCAGTTCAGACATATCAGTATTGGTTCAAGACTAAGAATGAGCCTTCCTCCTCCCTGCCTTCTCTCCCTTTGCTCCCTGATGCACCTAGATCTGGCAAAGATTATTAAACCAGAATTTACCATGCAGTCTAAACTGGGGAACTGTGGTTTAAGCACAGCTTACAAATCAGGATGTGAAACCTGGATCCCCGATTTAACAAGCCATGAATTCAATGCAGCAGCCCGCCATGGAAGGAAGGACAGAAGGAGAGTGGTGAGGAATCATGTAGGCCAAAGGCTTGTTATCAGTTCGATAAACCAGTGTTATATCTGAAATGGATGTTTTCAAGCTATGTTTACATTAAGAAAAACAAAACTGATATATCACAGAATAGTATATTTGTTCTAGAGAAATAAATAAAAAACAGAACTTGATTTGAGACTTTTTAATCTTAAGACCCATCAATACTTCAAAAATTGATTTCTTAAGAATTTTTTTTAATAAAAGAAACCTCTCTGGGTTTGCATATTTATTTAAAGTTTAAATAAATATGAGAACCAAGAGATGTTCCTTTTTAAAAGAAAAATAAGACCTTAAGGTATCAATAAATGCAAGCCAATAAATATTTTGAGATAGAAAATTTCAACTACATTATCAAGCTTTTTATATATATATATATATATATATATATATATATATATATATATATTTTAATCAAGCATAAAGTCCACAGCAGATCATTAAAAGTTTCAATTGTGGGAGTAAATCCATACTCTATATCTAAGGCTTTTAGAACTGGCAAAGAGAGGGAGAAAACGTGGAGGCAGTGACAGACTTTGTCTTTCTAGGCGCAAAGATTACTGCAGACGCAGACTGCAGCCGGGAAATCAGAAGACGTTTACTTCTTGGGAGGACAGCAATGACAAATCTTGATAAAATAGTGAAGAGCAGAGACATCACACTGACAACAAAGGTCCGCATAGTTCAAGCAATGGTATTCCCCGGAGTAACCTATGGCTGCGAGAGCTGGACCATAAGGAAGGCTGAGCGAAGGATGATAGATGCTTTTGAACTGTGGTGCTGGAGGATAATTCTGAGAGTGCCTTGGACTGCAAGAAGATCATACCAGTCCATACTCCAGGAAATAAAGCCAGACTGATCACTTGAGGGAATGATATTAAAGGCTAAACTGAAGTACTTTGGCCACATAATGAGAAGACAGGATACCCTGGAGAAGATGCTGATGCTAGGGAAAGTGGAAGGCAAAAGGAAGAGGGGCCGACCAAGGTCAAGATGGATGGATGATATTCTGGAGGTGACGGACTCCACCTTGGGGGAGCTGGGGGTGGCAACGGCCGACAGGAAGCTCTGGCGTGGGCTGGTCCATGAAGTCACGAAGAGTCAGAAGTGACTGAACGAATAAACAACAAAGGCTTTTGGACATTGCCAAAGCTCTCTGTGAACAGACCAAGTTGTGATTGTGAACTTTTATGTTTATTTTAATATGCAAATAACATTTGTGCAATACTGAAAGGTGTTTCAGCCATATTAAAAGAGCAGTAAACACAAAACACACAATCAAATGAGACAATTTGATTGTTCTAGTGACAGAACTATTCATAACCAGATTAAGGACAAATAATCTACATCCCTATGAGATAGGGCAGAACATGATAAATAGCAATTACAGTATTCATAAGGATTAGAAACAAAGGAAGCTGCCTTATTTTAAGTCGGAACACTGGTCCACCTAGTTTGGTATTATCTGCATCTCCAGAGGTTCAGGTAGGGGTGTTTCCTTAAGGGATTGAACCTGGATCCTTCTGCATGCACAGCATGTGCTCTGCTACTGAGCTACAGACATCCGTTAACATTTTTAGAGATATCACTGTCTCTTCCCCGCATCGTGACTCAGTTGGACTTGAACAAGCAAGCTTCTGCTCAGCTGACAGAATCAAACAAAGAGTACCAGTAAGGCTTCTGTCCCCAATTTCATTAGTGTTGTTTAGATTCTTATTTTAGGCTGTGATCTGTTGAAATTAAACTCTTATATGCTAGGCAGATCTAAATATAAATGACTTTAAAAAAATCTAACACAGAATAGAAAACTCTGAAAGGCACAATATAAAGCTAGAATGTTCTTAACATTAGGTGTCATACTTTGATGATGCATAGTCAAGTAGTTTGTAAATATAATTGGGGCAGGGAGGGGGAGTACACCAGTTTAATGTAGATGGGTTTTTCTGTTTGCATAATTTGCATTGCTTCTGCACTTATTCCATAGTGTGTTGAATCTAATACTTTGAGAGTGGTGTTTTGTTTTTCTTTTTAATAAAGTACAGCAGCTATGTGCTGAATCTGTGAACTCATAGTTCTCTGTTTGCATAATCTTGGTGCTTGCATGGCCAGTGTCTCTTTTTAGTATGATAGATACTGAATTGGGATAGCTGGGAACAAATTCCCACACAACCATGGGCTGAATGCCTGGCTTTGGATCAGGCCTGGTCTACACATGGAGGAGAATGAGATGGGAATGAGATGGCAGGAAGCTGACAGAGTAGAATGGACTGCACCACTAAAGAGTGCAGGTGGGGGATTCCAGATTTGAATCCACTTCCTTATATATACTCTGCAAATAGAAATAGAACTGCACAGGAAAGCAAGATGTTCTATCCCAGCTCTTTGCAAGCTGTGCTCATTTTCTTTTTGCAGGAAGCATTAAACATGTAATCCAACTGCAGTCTGGAGTGGTTCAGACAATTCTTCCACCTCAGCCTGTTGCATGTGTGAATCAGACCTTATTCCCCATCTCTCATCCCCCATTCCCCCTCATGTAAAATGAGAAGGTCAGACAATGACCCACCTCACAGTCTTGTTCTAAAGGTTAAAAAGATTACTATTGTTCATTACAGTTGTGTATACATAATTTGTATTAATATTGTTACTGGAGAGTATTCAAATTAATACTACATTTTTGTGTGTGTGCAAAGCTTAAGATATTAAAGGATTTCTGGAGAAACAACCCTGAAAACAAGATTAAGGGCACAATCCTATGCATGCATGGACAGCAATAAATCCCACAACTGATCTCTGAGGTGCCTTACAACTCATAAAAGGGGCACAGGGTTCTTATGGGGGTATATGAGTTTATGGTTTTGACGCATGAAACGTTACATATAAAAATGCTTAAGGATGCAGTCCTATACCTACTTAGCTGAGAGTGAGCCCCATTGAACACAGTGGGACTTACTTCTGAGTAGACATCTATAGGATTGTAACCTCAAAAGACTTTAGAATTTGGTAGTTGGAGATCTCTAGAGGAACTATAAACAAGGTTACCAAAAGGGTGATGTCCACTCTACCTTCTATATATTGCTAGAAGGAAGAAGTTCCTAATATGGAAAAGTTGATAACTATTGTGGTAGCTGATTAAAATAGTCAGAGCCTCCATCCCAAGTGTGGGTGCTATATTGAGCATGTGCTATTACAGTTCTTGCCAGTTCAGATGTAAGCAAAAATCCATGATTGGATACAACTAATCTTCCTTTCTATTTATGAATTATAGCAGTTTTAGAAACTGTAATTTATTCATACGAAGAAATTGCTTCCAGGCTATAATTTTATACGCCAAGTTTAATTTAGGAATGAGATTTTATGACCAAATGATAAAGTCTTGGAAAGCAGGCACATTCTTAATTGTAACAAACTAGTTGGTATAATAGTATGAATGTAACCTAATGTCACTGGAACTAAATATTTACTTTTCGGTTTATTTAGATCAGCTCTGTGTTCCTTTTTAAACTTCACATTTCTCCATTTCATCTCTTTGTCAACTGGCAACGTCTTCTCTAAACTCATAATCTTGGTATCTGTGATGTTAAAGAAACCAGAGTGTGAGGTCAAAATTTCCATTACATAGCTAGACAGGAATCTGAAAGGAACAATGCCAGAATCATTTAAACAATGAATTTATAGGAGAGATGACTCAATCAACAAATACAATTCTAGAAAACAGAATTAGTTGTATAATTCTGGTTTACAGATTCCTCTCAGTATGATGAGTGGGGAGTAAAACAGGGTGAATACTTTTACATTGATTGTACCTCTCTCCAACTTTCCAAGCAGCACAAAAATAAAACACTTTTGTGTTCAGTGCACAGAACAATTAAACTCTCTGCTTCTTTTGTGCTTTACCTAAAAAGGAATACTACTCTGGTTACAGCAGCATTATCGGTCTTTCGTGTTCTTTTGCTGAGGGATGCACCAACCTTGTACTCCCTCCTACGGGCCACGTTACACCTTGTAAGGTAAAGGAGAGCCATGTCTGCTTCAGATGTAGCATATATAGCCCCAAGCTGCTAGTGGGTCTCCTTCCACATCCCTTGAGAGAAACTGTGGGTATTGGGAAACGTAATATCCCTCTTGTTATTTCTCAGTCAAGTCCCTGGAATGCGTCCTATTCCCTGTCTCTACCTCAGATGATGATGATGATGATTTATGACCTTTCTGTACTGCTCCATAGCGGAAGATCTCTGGGCGATTTACAGAAGTTAAAACATTAAAATACAATCTACAAACTTTAAAAGCTATTTACATACATTCAGGTATGACCTAAATCATATCCCTTACAAATATACAGTGGAGGTGAGGAATAGATTTAAGAGATTAGACCTGATAGACAGAGTGCCTGCGGAACGATGGATGGAGGTCCGTAACATTGTTCAGGAGGCGGCAACAAAATCCATCCCAAAGAAAAAGAAATGCAAGAAAGCAAAGTGGCTGTCTGATGAAGCTTTACAAGTAGCTGAGGAAAGAAGGGAAGTGAAAAGCAAGGGAGAAAGGGGAAGATATATCCAACTGAATGCAGAGTTCCAGAGAATAGCAAGGAGAGACAAGAAGGCCTTCTTAAATGAACAATGCAAAGAAATTGAGGAAAACAATAGAATGGGAAAGACTAGAGATCTTTTCAAGAAAATCGGAGATCTCAAGGGAACGTTTTGTGCAAAGACGGGCATGATAAAGGACAAAGAAGGCAGGGACCTAACAGAAGCAGATGAGATTAAGAGGAGGTGGCAAGAATACACAGAAGAACTATACAGGAAAGATCTGAATGTCCCTGATAGCCATGATAGTGCGGTCACTGAACTTGAGCCAGACATCCTCGAAAGTGAAGTCAAGTGGGCCTTAGGAAGCATTGGTAACAACAAAGCTAGCGGAGATGACAGTATTCCAGCTGAGCTATTTAAAATCCTAAAAGATGATGCTGTTAAAGTGCTGCATTCAATATGCCAACAAATTTGGAACACTCAGCAATGGCCGCAAGACTGGAAAAGGTCAGTTTACATTCCAATTCCAAAGAAGGGCAACGCCAAAGAGTGTTCAAACTACCGCACAATTGCGCTCATTTCACATGCCAGCAAGGTGATGCTCAAAATCCTACAAGCTAGGCTTCAGCAGTATGCGAACCGAGAACTACCGGAAGTACAAGCTGGGTTTCGAAGAGGCAGAGGAACTAGAGATCAAATCGCCAACATTCGCTGCATCATGGAGAAAGCAAGAGAATTCCAGAAAAACGTCTATTTCTGCTTCATTGACTACACTAAAGCCTTTGATTGTGTGGATCACAACAAACTGTGGCAAATTCTGAAAGTGATGGGAGTACCAGACCACCTTACCTGTGTCCTGAGAAACCTGTATGACGGTCAAGAAGCAACAGTGAGAACCGGACATGGAACAACCGAGTGGTTCAAAATTGGGAAAGGAGTACGACAAGGCTGCATATTGTCACCCTGCTTATTTAACTTATATGCAGAGTACATCATGAGAAATGCCGGGTTGGATGAATCAGAGGTCGGAATTAAGATTGCTGGGAGAATTATCAACAACCTCCGATATGCAGACGATACCACCCTAATGGCAGAAAGCGAAGAGGATCTAAAGAGCCTCTTGTTGAGGGTGAAAGAGGAGAGCGCAAAAGCTGGTTTGAAACTCAACATTAAAAAAACTAAGATCATGGCATCTGGCCCTATCACTTCCTGGCATATAGAAGGGGAAGAAATGGAAGCAGTGACAGATTTTACTTTCTTGGGCTCCAAGATCACCGCAGACGGTGACTGTAGCCATGAAATTAAAAGACGCTTGCTCCTTGGGAGGAAAGCTATGGCAAACCTAGACAGCATAGTAAGAAGCAGAGACATCACCTTGCCGACAAAAGTCCGTCTAATCAAAGCTATGGTTTTCCCAGTAGTAACGTATGGCTGTGAGAGCTGGACTATAAGGAAGGCTGAGCGCCGAAGAATTGATGCTTTCGAACTGTGGTGCTGGAGAAGACTCTTACGAGTCCCCTGGACTGCAAGGAGGTCAAATCAGTCCATCCTCAAGGAAATCAACCCTGAGGGCTCATTGGAAGGACAGATACTGAAGCCGAAGCTCAAATATTTTGGCCACCAAATGCGAAGAAAAAACTCCCTGGAAAAGACCCTGATGCTGGGAAAGATTGAAGGCAAAAGGAGAAGGGGACGGCAGAGGATGAGATGGCTAGATAGCATCACCAATGCAATGAACATGAACATGAACATGAACATTGGGGGCACACTCCAGGAGAGAGCGGAGGACCGGAAGGCCTGGCGTGCTATGGTCCATGGGGTCACAAAGAGTCGGACACGACCTAACGACTGAACAACAACAACAACAACACAGACAATATACACAAGCAACATATAACTAAATGCTTCTCTCTTGCCCACGGCTGCTTGGAGCCCACTGATGGCTGACTCTTCACCTCTTTTCAGAATGCCTAATTCATAGCTTGTGGCTTTGGTAATGAAGTGAAAGAAGAGCAAATTGCTCTTGCATTGTACCCAGATTACACTCCCATTTGTCACAAACTCCATTCATCTCCCGAAGCACCACAGTATGGCATTTCCTGGCACATACACACAACTGAGGAATTAACTTGCCCAATTTTTGTCCAGACCTGACACTCAAGGTTGTCCAGATATTAATTCACTGGAATTCCATGGGTTTAACAGCAGAAAGGAGAGTAATGTCTTCATTCTGCATCTTGGGGTCAAGTAGAAAGCAGTTGGGGTTTTGTCCAGTTGGTGAGAGAGGAAGAAGAGGATTCTTCTGTTTCTGATTGATAAGCCTTCTCTGTGCTTGTCATAGCATCATGGAATCATAGAATAGTAGGGTTGGAAGGGGCCTATAAGACCATCGAGTCCAACCTCCTGCTCAATGCAGGAATCCAAGTCAGAGCATCCCTGACAGACGGCTGTCCAGCCTCATCTTGAATGCCTCCAGTATGGAAGAGCCCACTACTTCCCTAGGTAATTAGTTCCATTGTCATATTGCTCTAACAGTCGGGACGTTTTTCCTGATGTTCAGCCAGAATCTGGCTTCCTGTAACTTGAGCCCATTATTCCGTGTCCTGCACTCTGGGATGATCGAGAAGAGATCCTGGCCTTCCTCTCTGTGACAACTTTTCAAGTACTTGAAGAGCGCTATCATATCTCCCTTCAGTCTTCTCTTCTCAAGGCTAAACATGCCCAGTTCTTTCAGTCTCTCTTCATAGGGCTTTGTTTCTAGTCCCCTGATCATCTTTGTTGCCCACCTCTGAACCCTCTCCAGCTTGTCTGCATCCTTCTTAAAGTGTGGCGCCAGAACTGGACACAGTACTCCAGATGAGGCCTAACCAGTGCTGAGTAGAGAGGAACTAGTACTTCCCAGGATTTGGAAGCTATACTGCTATTAATGCAGCCCAAAATAGCATTTGTCTTTTTCGTAGCCACATCACATTGTTGGCTCATATTCCGCTTGTGATCTACAACAATTCCAAGATCCTTCTCACTTGTAGTATTGTTGAGCCAAGTATCGCCCAAGTATCTTGTAACTGCATTTGGTTTATTTTTCCTAGGGGCAGAACTTGTCATTTATCCCTATTAAATGTCATTCTGTTATTTTCTGCCCAGAGATCCAGTCTATCAAGATCTCTTTGAATTTTGTTTCTGTCTTCCAAAGTATTAGCTATCCCGCCCAATTTTGTGTCATCTGCAAATTTGATAAGCATTCCTTGCACCTCCTCATCCAAGTCATTAATAAAAATGTTGATGAGCACTGGGCCCTTCCAGTTACCAAAAGACTCCTGTAGACAATCCAGGACTAGGGGACCTAGAGCCCAAACAGTCATTACTTTAAATCACTATCTAGCAGCTATGTTCCCCCTCTCCAATTATTATTCTAGAGGGGGGCACAATCCAGATCTTAAAAGCCCCCCCTAATCCCCACACTAGGATCCCGTGTATATCCTGGTACTCTGACCTGGTCAGTCTGTTAGATTGGCCCTGACCTGTGGTTATTTTCTAGACAGAGAAATTTCTGGTAATATATCACTTGGCTCACTAGAATAAATTGCTGTAATTTGTACCTCAGTATAATCTCTCAAGGATTTTACCAGTTCTTGGGCTCTGAAGTGGATACTGCAGATATGCCAGAGGATTTTTTTTACTGGTCTAGGATTTAAATGCTAGACAAATCACGAGTTTCAGACATGGTCCTAACGGGTCCCTTGACTGGTACAACCAACCTCTCCTCATGTTATTCCTGGAAAGCAATTTTACTTATAGACAAACATCCATAAGAAGCTGTGACTGGAAAAGTATTTTAAATGCCTAAGTACCAACAGTAAAGCTCTTAGGCATCTGACATGTGGAGAGTCTGGTATGCAAACTGGCATCAGAATTTGAGGAATCTGAGTGATGAGGCTGTTGGGTTTTAATCATGTCCTTAAAAAAAAAAAGCTATGCCAATTTTGTAAAGACAGGAGGACTTGAGGCTAGGCTACATCATTAAAGTAAATTTCTATTTCTAATAGGAAGGAGGAGTAACTCTATACCCTCAGCCTTTCAAAGTCTGACTTTGTGGAACTCACTGGATGTGAGGTAGAAAGACCCTTAGGAAACAATCCTATGCATGTTTAGACAGAAAAAAGTCCCACAACTCTGGCTGGGGAATGCTGGGAGTTGTAGGACTTTTTTTCTGTCTAAACATGCATAGGATTGTGCCCTTTGCTATGGCCCCACAAATCTCTGAAAATGGAGGATAAGGGTATTTCATGGAGGATAAGGCTATCAATGGCTACTAGTCATGATGGCTATATATTATCCCCAGTATGCCTCTGTATACCAGTTGCTGGGGAGCAAACTGCCCTGAGTGCCATTTTTGGGTGGAAAGGCAGAATATAAATCAGACAGGCAAACAAATGGGAGGGTGCTGTTGCCTTCATGTCCTGCTTATGGGCTTCGCATATGGGTTGGCCACTCTGGGAGCAAAATGCTGGACTAAATAGGCCTTTGGTCCAGCACAGCTCTTCTAATGTTCTTAAAATGTCAGGGCTTTTCCATGAGCTAATACAGCCACCTCATTGGGGGCATCAGCTGAAGACATATTTTTAGGCACACTTATAAGTCAGAAAATGTTGGGTCCCCACCCCCACCCCCTAAGCAACTGGCATTCAGAAACATACTGCTTCTGAACTTCAAAATTCCATGCAAGTAGCATAGCCAATAACAATACATAGAATTATCCTATCATTTGCAGCTCATTGGTGAGAGGGGTAACGTTAGAGTTCTACAGCCCACTCCTTGCTTATTTACTCAGAAACAGATCTCATTGAATTCAACAGGATTTACATTGAAGTGTACATAGGTTCTCAACCCTAATGCATGAGTTGGAAATCAGACTGCTTCTAGAACCGGGGTTGTTGATATCTCTTTCTTTTGAGGGTAGTCATTGTTAAGATTTTTATATCTTGTTTTCTGACCAAAAGGATGGGTACCAACCCATTGTTTAAACATGCATCTTTATAAATAAATCGAAATGCTCTTGCTTTCAGAGAGCGCAAGAGAGTGTAAATATCATCAGATTTTATTATACACCATATTTTTTGGAATGCCCTCCCTCTGGTATTTGGGAGGCACCAACTGTGGTGTGCTTTTGGCGCCAATTAAAGATAAATTTTCCTATGCCTTATTGGATTCAGTTCCTCCAAAGTGGTCACAAGGAAGTGTCCATCTATTTCCACCTTTCTTCAGGTTTGGACAAATTCTTTAGCTTTTCCTCATAGTGATGGCACACCATTTTTGTTGTCTTTTTTCACCTTTTCCAGCTTTGTGATAGGCTTTTGAAGATAGGACAGCCAGAACTGTACACAGTATTCCAAATATGGCCACACTATAGATTTATAATTCAGGTTTAGTTTTCCCATGGTCTTGTCAAGAAAACACTCTTCAAATAGCCCCGGGAATTCGACATCCACTATAAGTGTACTAAACTAGTCTACAGTAGGCTGGTTGCATAACTGTTCTAATTATACTGGGTTGGAAAGAAGGTTGCAGTTTGCTGTCATTATGTATGTGAACCAACTGTGTTCTTGGACAGAGTCTAAGATAAGCCAGTTTGGTCCAAGAAGGCCTTGTTAGAAAACATTGCTGTGTCGAAACTGGGGATGGGGATCTGCCAAGAATCTTATTTTGTTGTTTTTAAGTTCATGAAAGGCATGGAGACACTATGGTGATAAATGAGGTATTAAAATAAAATCTTAGATAGATGGAGCCCCTTATGAGAATTTGGGGCAGGGCAGGGGGTGGTTGAAGAATTGTCTCTTCAACCATAACCTTATTTGAACAAATATTTCTTTGCTTTCTTTGTAAGCATTTCATATTTAAAAATTAAAAATGTAACTTAATCCTCAAATAAATCAACATGGTTTGGGGATAAATGTTGAATTTCATATATATATATTATATATATATATATATATATATATATATATATATATATATACACATACATACACACACACACACACACACACTCTGAATGTGTGTTATTTCTAAGATGTATGCACATATCGAGTGATCTTTTTGTTCACGAGGATTTTTTTGTTTGTGTTTTGCTCTTTTTCTGGTTTTGTTAAACTTTTGATATTCTGTATTATGAGCAGTTGCTATGGCAGTGGTGGGACAGTTTCCCACACATTGCAGTGTTATGTTTCAGTTAAGTCAGTATAATTTTAGTAATTTTAATTCCACAGACAAACTGATTGAAGTACTATGATCTTTTAGTTTATTGTGGAGTAATTTGTCTAAGCAGAATGATCCAGCAGCAGTTGACAAGGTGGCTTCTATTCAAAGTCAGTGAGATTTCAACCTCAGCACTTGTTCTTACTAGGCTGGGGGAAGCAGTTTAGAATTAGGGTGTTAAGCACCCGAGACTGGTACCTTTTAACCACCTTTTTTCTCTCTCCAAAAAAGCATTCATGACAAAAGGCAGATTAATATTGCGTATCATCCTCATTGTTGCTTAATATAAACTAGTTTGTTTTACAGTATTTATATGCCACTTTTCAACCATAATGGTTCTCAAAGCAATTCACAGTAATAAAATCAGATTTATAGACAGTTGTTATTTCCCTCACAATAGCTGATCCAGAATACCAGGTGCTGTTGGTGGCATCAAACAACAGGATCATCTGGTTCCTAGCTCTGAACCCCTGAAAGGTGGTGGCAGCAAAGGGGGGGGGCACTGAAGGGAACAGGTGTTTGAAGAACACCTCCCTGGTCTACCAGGCAGATGTTTGAAAAACAACTCCCCAGGCTACCAGGTGTTCCTGTTGTCACTATTGCTGTATTCAGTTACTTGAAGCAGCTATTCCCAATGGACTACCAGAAGGGGTCCACAGCCACTTTCAGATGTATTTCTTACCTTATGGGGATACAGGATTCAGAGCTCCCATTCAATATGTCCATGCAGCAGACATAACTTTAACAGTGGTTGTGTATAGCCCTTCCACCATCTCTGTACTCCTCCTCCCCACCACACAAATGAGCTACCCAGGAGTGATCTCGGTTTCCCAAAAGAATGCCACAGTGGTATCAAAGACCAGTCTCAGCCCCCACCCCCTCTCTCAGAGAGTGGTGTCAGAGACCAAAAGATAGATATTCTGAAGTAGGAAGTCAGGACAGGAAAAGGAATGGAACTTGGGGGCACATTGTAAAATCAGCATGTCCCTTCAAGGAAGTAGTGCTGGCCTAAGATGTTTTGCTGGTGGAAGTGGAGAGCAAATGGTGTCTCCCCCCGCCTCATAGAGCCAGCACTTTTAAAAAATCTTGCTGCGCTATTCATGCACCAATTCCTACCTTCATCTACCCCTCCCTCATGGTGCTGCCTGAAGCAGGTTGCTTCACCCTGCTACATAACAGGGAAGGCACACAAGCAACCAAATTGAGCCAGAATTTAGGGTCATAGTTGGGAGAGTCACGTAATGCCGCCCACATATGTTGAAAGAATGTGTGAGGGGGCTGTGGAGCAGTGTGGGCTAGCCTTGCCCTTGCTGATTCATGCCACAGCCATGCCCTTTTGTGTTTGGCCAGCATGAGCTTTACACACATACTTGTCATGTCTTCCAACCCTCGGCCTTTGCAGGGTACAGGAGAAGACTCTGATGATGAGGATCAGACTGCTCTTCCAGGGGAAGGACAGTCAGTCTTGTGTTCAGGGTGCCCTTGGCCAAAAGACACAGCCTTGCCACCTTCCTCTGAATCAGAGGAGGAACCCCCAATAAGAACCTCCATCGTCCTAGCCTCACAGAAGTCTGCGACTACAGAATCAGGCAAGGGCCTTTTAACAGTCCAGCCAGCTCCATTAGAGGAGGTGGAACTGACCACATTACTGAATGTGGTGGCCTAAATAAGGCTTCGGTTGGTTCTAGCTTGCTGCTAAGACAACATCTTCCTATGTTTCTAGTAGGAGAGAGCTCCAGACAGAAATACTCACTCTGAGCTATCTGTGGTCTTGTTGCAGCTGCCCTTTTCCCAAGAGGGCTTCTGCATTCACCTAACTTGCTGTGCCTGATGCATTGACATTAACTAGCTTCTACCCACCTGACACAACCTCGCCTGCCTTGACCTGACTATTCTACTTAGCCTGGATCTCCTTGCTTATACATGACTCTGTCAGATGACATTGACTTCCCCTGCAAGCCTCAGGTAAACACAGAATGGGACAATACTGATGTACATGTGTAGAGGTCCTCCATATGAGGGGGCAGATCATGGCTCAATCAGCATAAAGCCCTTTCCCATGCCAGCCAAATGCATGGGAGGTGTTGTGTGTGGCTGCAGTGGGGGCAAAGCTAGCTTCCATGCCCCCTTACATGTTCTTTCAATGGGGGGGATGTTGTTGCCTCAGGGTAGCATAGGCATCCGACAGAGTGGGCCTTTGGGGATGGGGTAGAAGGAATGCCTGCAGTTCATATAA
The DNA here is from genome assembly GCF_057233095.1 of Heloderma suspectum. Lineage (NCBI taxonomy): Eukaryota > Metazoa > Chordata > Lepidosauria > Squamata > Helodermatidae > Heloderma > Heloderma suspectum. Next base: position 50,527,134 of record NC_139460.1, on the reverse strand, counting down.
CAGAACAGAAGCTAGTCACGGTATGGGTCAAGGCAGACATGACAGGACAATTAGAAAATTCCTCAAAGGGATGATTCTGAGAGCTAAGTATGAATGAAAGTGGCTTCAGGCATTACATGAAGTACTGCCAGCCAGAAGGATAAGTATTTTTCACAGATGGAAAGCTTTAACAAAATGGTTTCAAGTTTGGAAACATAGGGAACCAGTTCAAAAGCTGAATTTAAATTGTGTTTATAGTCCTGATAGGCTCTAGTTCAACATTTCTAAAACTGTGAGCTGGGGCAGAGGGAAGAATGAAAGAAACTGGTAGTTGGGGATGGGGTACAAGTTAAATGTGAAAGAAGAAGGGGAGAAGAAATGATGAGAGGAATAAGAATACTTTGAGATGCATGTAGTGGGGTGGAGGAAAGAAATATAAAATAAAAAGTATTCCCTACTTAGAGCCCCTGAATCAGCAAATTCTGTCTGAAAAAAGGGGGCGGAAGATTTCACTTGAGGAAAGCTGTACTATGGAACTTCCTGCTACAAGGAAATAGCGATGACAAATAATTTAGCAATTTCCAAAGAGGTATTAAATGTCAACATAATATCAGTCAGTAATTGCCAGCTAATTATGCCACCATTTTGTGACTGGCTTTGTCCGTGCACTACCATTTTGATAGGCCTCAGTCATTTTCAGCGCTCTCTCTCTCTCTCTCTCTCTCGCCTGGGGAGTGAAAGTTTGAGAACCCCTGCTATTGTTTATTTTATATATGTAGAAAGTCTTTACAGATAAGGTACCATATCTAAGGACAGGAGGGTGGACTACATGACATTTGGTGATACCTTCCAAATCTATGATGGTCTGATTGTTTAGCCAATATTACAGCGTTCTGGTTAGAATCCATATCCAGTGCTTCTACTTCAGAACATGCCATAACTATAATTACTGCAGCAAGAACTTTATTGCTATTTTTGTTTTTCTTGGTGACAATCCATTTCCTTTTGAGCCTAAGTGTTATCCACTTAACAGATGAAATCATTCCCTTGTAAAAACAATACACAACTCAGGATGCAGACAGAAAGTATCCATGTTTTAATGAGCATCTCTTTTATGGCTTCCAAAAATGTGAGCTGTAGCTATTTGTTTTAATTAAGGGATAGGTGAAGTGTCGAGTTCTATATTGAGATAGTTTTCCATACAGGGAATGCTCAATGTTTCATAAGGCATTCCAAGAAAGTGATACAATGAATTATGTTCCTGTTACATTTGTGAGGCTCTTTTTTCCAATCAAGATTCCTACCATATGGAACATTCCCCCTTGCATTTTTTCTATATATTTTTTAAATAAATACAAAGGAAAACAAGATGCTTGATGTGGAAAATGTACTATTTTGCAAAAGTGTGATTTGGGGGAAAACATTCTTGATCAGTCATCAAGGCTAGAATGGGGTCCATTCTAGCCTTGATGGTTTAAAATAGATTATTTCCTGAAAAAAATTATTTCTCCTTGGCCTTTTTCTGTGTTTACAGGCATTACACAATCATTTTTCATTCGTATTGATTTTCCATAACATTCTTTTATTTGGGTCAGTGTGTGGTGGGCTTTTTTTCCCCTGTCAGCAACGAATTATTGCTGCTGAAAATTCCTGACTTATCTTTTGGTCTTCATGTCATATCAATGGTAGTTTTATTTCTTTTGGATACTGTGATAATCTTGTATAGCATGAATTTGGCTTGTCTTTTTTAGTATGTCACAAAATTTCTTCATTTTGGGCTGCTCAGATGTTACTCTCCCCTTTCACCTCTGTGTCTGAGAGGCTGGGAGCAGGCCTATCCTCCTTCTCTTTGCAGTTAAGTAGTTTTGGTTATGTTGATTATCACAGTGTGACAACTGCAGCCTTTCCTCTTCTTCTTCCTTCTCTATGAGCTGTGCAACATGTAACAGTAAACCAGGTTTCCCCAATCTGGTGCCTTCCAGATATCTTGGACTTCAACTCCCATCAGCCCCAGCCAGCATGGCCAATGATCAAGAATGCTGGGAGTTGTAATCCAAAACTTCTGGAGGGCAACAGCTTGAGGAAGGCTGCACTAAATCATGGATTTTGGCAATACATGCACAAGCTAGAATGAGCCCAAGTGTGCACTCTCCTCCTCCTGCACAGCTGTGAGAAAGACGTTGACAGAGTTTAATTTCACTTTCCATGAAAGTTGGCTTGTCATTGGCCCAGTTCTCATGCCATGATAACCCTTGGTTGATGGTGAACAAGGCAGCATGCTGGTGGATGCTGCCAAATCTCTCCTGCTAGAAGTTGGAGGAGCTAAACAAAGCACAGCTCTTCCATCTGTGGTTTGGTTGGCATTACATGTGAACCAGGAACTCTGGCTTCTCTCTCCCCGGACAAGCCAGAGTCATAACCCAAGAACAAACCATGAGAAATCCTTGGGGCTGGGGAAGGCAGCACACAGGGGCAGGGGATTTCTGTGAGGCAGGGGGGTTGGAAAAGGGACAGGAGCTAGGAAAGGCAACATGGGGGTTGGGAGAAGACAGTATCAGGAGACTGGGGAGAGCGAAAAAGCTGAAGAAAAAGAGACCAAAAAGGAGAGAGTGGCGGGGGGGGGGAGAGAAGAGGGAGCACACATCTACACACTAATGGAAAGGGGGGCACCCCCAACATTTTGTGATTGGCCATGCTCCTCCTGGCAATTTGTGGTAGTGCCCAGGACACTTTTTCAAACTTCCAAATGTGCTCATCGGCCCAAAGAGGTTTCAGACCCCCTACATTAAGCTACTTGTGTAATTCTACTAGCAAAATCTGTTGTAGAGAAGAGGGTGCTATCTTAGGGGGAATTGTGCAGACAGAGGAATATGGACTCACCTTCTCTTGAGGGCAAACATCACTGGTTATCATTCTAAAGCAGGGATGGTCAACTTGTGGCACTCTGGATGTTTTGGCCTACAACACCCATCAGCTCTAGCTAAGCATAGCCAGTCCTGAGGGATCATGGGAGTTGTAGTCCAAAACATATGGAGGGCCACAAATTGCCCATGCCTGCTTTAGAATAATAGCGAGTGCTGTTTGCCCTCAAGGGAAGGTGATTCCATATTCCTCTGTCAAGTTGCTCACTTATTACTTAAAGATGGCAGGGCCAACTTCTGGAGACATATCAAAGGAAGAAAAACAAAACAATTGTGGTGTGAAAATTCCTGTTTGTTTCAGCTTTTGCTCTTAAAAGAAGAACTCCATGGTTCATATTTGGAATAAATTCCAGAGCGGTAGGCCCCCAAACCCGATTAAGAGTTCCATGGCATCTTGAAGACTACCATAGTTATTACTTTTGTGAGATGGAGCATCCTTGTCAGATGTATGTGACATATGATGAAGGGTGTTGTTGTCCACAAAAACCTTTGCCATAATTAATTATGTTGCTCTTTAAGATTCTGTAAGACTCTTCGTTGGGTTTATGTTTCGAATGACATCAGTAACAGAATGAAAACTCCATCAGAAAAAAAGAATATAGTATCCTGTATTGTGCTATGCTAGGTATGAAGCTCAGTCTAACCTAGTATCACAGAACTGAGTTTGGAGGGTATAACAAAAAATGTTCTTTGAGGTCAAAACTCTCCAAATCTTCCCTGTTTTAAAAAAGAAAGCCAGCCAATTAAAGGGTTCCAGAGATTATGCTGAAACCACGTGGTTTAAATTAGACTTCTAACATGACTCTGACCAGATTTTGTGGTTCAGCTTAATCCTCTGATACTATAATTAAGTTTGGTATTTTTAACAATTATTACTCATTAAACTGGATAAGACTTGACATGATATACTAAGTTAATCATTTAAACATGCATTTAGACAATTGTTTAAATGCCTGTTATGTGTGTTATCCAATAAAAATAACAAAATACACAATAGCCCATTCTCTTCCATAAATGATGCCAGTGTTACGATGTTGCCTAAACATTCACTAATTCATGCATTATAACAATAATAATAGCCTTGTTTAGGGAACTTTTAAAAATTGATGTCTGCATTTTATTTTCTTAAAACTTTTAAATTATTATGTGTGTGCATGTGTGTGTGTGTGTGTGTGTGTGTGTGTGTGTGTGTAGCTTCCCCAAGACATTCTGTCTCTCATTCCTTTGAAGAAGATACAGCTTGGATATATTTGGGGGATTCTCAGGATGAAAGAAAAATGCTTCATAGATATTTTACAGACCAGAGAGCAGGGTTGCTGTTTCTTGGCCAACGCTGGTTTAGTAAAGGACACTGGTTTGTTTCATTCCCCACACTACTGCCAAAGCTGAAGCTTGAGCATCTTTCAGCTCTATTGTAAAACATTTTTATTTAAGCTCTTTTTAAGTAGTCAGCCCAAAGGTGCTCAGTGTACAGATGTTAGTGTTGGTCATGTTGTAAGCCGGGGTGGGAAATATGTGGCCTTCTAGATATTGGTGGACTACAACTCCCATCAGTCCTGGCCAGCATTGCCAGTGGTAAGGGATGATGGGGGTTGCAGTCCAAAAACGTCCGAAGGGCCACACATTCTCCATCCCTGTTTTAAGCTATATTACATTTATGTTACTACACAAAAGCAAACACAGGGGCACATCATGATGATAGTCCAATAAATGTTAAAACAGACTAAAGCATGGCCAATAATGCTCCTGAAACATGTTCAAGCTTAGATTTCAGCAGTAGTTTGGGGCCGGAAACAAATCAGTGTCTTCTGGACTGGATCCCAAGCAAAGCCATGCAAAGTAGACTTCCTTTATTTCTTGAATACAAGTAATTGCTTCTAATCATGCATAGCAGCAGTAACCAATGCCCTGTTCTTTAAAACATTCGATTTCATTCCCTTTTTTCTGAGAATTTACATTCATAGTATGTTATTCTATAATTATAGAAGAGTTTGTAAGATATATGGAAGGTTATCATATGTGTATTTTGCAAATCTGATTATTTTTTTCCCCAAATATGAAAAAGGCAGTGTAACTTTGGATGCTTCCAGATGAGGCTGTGGTTATGCGATCGCCGCAGTCACAGAATTTTACAGGGAATCCCAATACCATCTTCTATTTGTTACCCTTCTGTGTTTTCTCACTATTGTTTTGGTTTATGGTACATATTTCCAGGTAGAAGCATAGGAAACCTAAGAAGCTGCCCTGTACCAACACTCAGATTGATGGGCCATTTATACTGACTGGCAGTGGCTTTTCATTGTTTCAGACAGGAATCTTTTCAGCCCTACATGGAAATGCCAGGGATTGAACCTAGGACAATCTGTGTGAAAGCATGTGCACTACCACTGAGCTCCAGCCTTTCCCCGATAATTGGACTATCATCACAAGTGACTGCTCTTTGTGTGAATACCCAATTTTGTTATATGTTAATGTGAATGCAGCCTGAGTGCATTACTGATCTGTAAGAGAAGGCTATGGCAAGATATTTGCTAATGCATTCTTCAAGTGTTTCTTTATCATCTGAAAACTTAAAACAACTCTGCTCATGCACTTTTCCTGCCTGTTAGGCCCTGAGCTTTCCTTCCAGAAGATTTAAGTCATGTCACCACTCTTTCTCCTTTCAAAAATTCCTCCTCAACCCCCACTTTTTTCCACAATGCTTTTGGCTTAACCCCTTACTCTTTGTTCTCTATTTAAAATTAACTGCATAGGATGTATTCTTCCCCTGTTAACCCCTTGCTCCTGTCTTTTCTCCCTTCTGTTCTTTGTATTGAAATTCAGATTGTAATATCTTCAGGGCAGGAACCTTGTCTTTTGGCTATGTTATTTCTGCAAATTGCCATGAACATTAATGGTGCAGAGTCCGACACGACTTAACGACTGAACAACAACAACAATATACAAACAAGTATTACAGTCTCAGGTCCAAACTAAGATAATATCTCCTGGCACCTCCGAAAGATTTTTCTATTACCATTTTGAGTTTGTCTTGTTAATTTTATAGTAGGCTGTAAAGCCTTTGGACTGTTCATTGCCAGCTCCAAACCAGTCAAAATTAGTAGGAATAGAAAGCAGCCAATCTTGGAGAGCTATTTGGCATCTGCTTTGGTAGGTTTATTGAAGATCCCATTGGGTCACGTTACATGTTGCAAAACCCCACCATATTTGGCTATGGACTGAATGAAAATGGAGAACAAACTTCTTTCCCTCTGGAGGATTTAAGTACTAAGAATGTAACATTGTGATCCAGTACTAAAAGGAACAACAACAGCTTGATTCTGTCTTCACCTATTTTAAAGTTCATATATCATGGCAAGAATTTATGATAAACTAAAGGGGTAAACGTGTACATGGATGGATGAAGTTAACAGTAGGGTAATCCCCTTGTTACATGAAGGCCAGCTTTGTTGCAGTGTGGAATGGATCGTACGCTAAATGTGAAAACAATTACAGCTATCCTGTGGTGACCAGGTTCAAACCCAGGGCTTACGTACTTTTATGCTAGGGCTTTCCCTACTTGGCCAGGGAATGCTGCAACACCTGTGAATTGATTGGGTCTTGTGGAACTCCAGTCTTGAATCCCAGTGGGCTGACTGTCAGGGGTGTTTCTGAGCACAGGGAGTGGGATAGCAGTTCAGGTTCTGAAGGAGAACCATCAGACATGGGGGAGTTGTTTTCCCAGGCTAGTCCAGATATGAGTAGGCCTGCTTCTCAGGTTACAAATGTACAGACGGCTGAGCTTGAGGGTCCCTCCTCACCACCACCCCCGGCGAGAGGCAGCGAACAGGAGGTTGACCTAATAGATGCCAGGCGCAGGTGCAGAGCAAAGAGAGAGAAGGCAGGGGCGGAACTTAGACGGTCTACCCAATTGGCCTTGTGTGAGAAGCTTTGCTTAGAGGCCTCATGACAAGAGAGGGACCCCCCCTTAAGTTAGCGAGACCGCCTCCCTCCTCAAACGGCAGGCAACTCTCGTAAATTCCATTGGGATCCCCTGAAGGCATTCCTTGTAGACAGCGAGTTTCTCTGAGAATTTGCATATGTATGACCCTGTGAAGTAATGGATTAAAAGCTGTAGGCTGAAGCCTTTCGTCTGTGTATGTTTGGGCATTGAAGTGAAGTGGGGGCTAAGGGAATCTTGACACTGACCTTTCCTGCTGTTTCCTCAAAACAAGTGCACACATCTTGCTCCTTCTGCCTATACTCCTCCTTCCTTTTTGCCTCCCTCCCTTCCACCTTGTCCTTTTGTTGGATTGTGTCCCTAGTTCTAAGTCGGAATTGGGCCTAGCCCATTGTCATTCCAGGCTTATATGGTTTCTTATATCTGATTCTTGGCCTACTCCAACTCTGGCTTCCAGTACCATTTAGGCCTTGATACCTCCAGGATCACACAGGGCAGCAAATATTGGGTTGGATCCAGACTTAGTCATACTTGGAATAGTCCAATTGGTTTCAACTGTGAGTAAGTCTGGCTCCACCTCTGTGAAATCATGTCATCCTCATGCTGGTTCATGTATGTGTGTAGTCCGTTGTCATCCCACTTTTGGGCACTGAAGGAGCAAAATATTCCTAACAACAGTGTATCATTTAAAATGTTGACCTGACACAACCTTTAATTTAGCAAAACAATCCAAGTAGCCCAAACTGGCCACATTACTGAGTAATACAGAATGATAAATAGTTCCTGTGAAGGTTTTAGTTCATGCCTTAGATGGTGCGGAGGTGGGAAATAACAGCTTGCCTAAGGCCACCCAGTGAGTTCTTGGCTGAGTTAAGATTTGGATCAAGGACTTCCAGCTCATAGCACTATGTTACATCAGCTCTTCCACCCCCTTCAAGTTCTCTTTCAGGACTGACCACATACAGCCTTTATTTTGAAATTTCCTCTATGGACAAAGCAGTCGATTTGGGGGAAGTGTGGGGTGTGGGAAGAGGCTTGTCTCAATGGGCTGGCAACATATCCCATATTTATTTTATAGCAAATCTCTTCTCATCCCAGGAGTTCAAAATTAGCTCCTATGTAAAATTGGGTTGACACTTCAAAGAGTAAGAGGGAAGAGGCTGGAGGAAATGTTCAGAACAACTTTAATTACCCGGCCATTAAGAGTTGTCAGAGGGGGTTAGAGTGGCAACCTCAAATGACCTCTGTCTTCATCACTGTATGGATCGTATTTCCCTGAATGTCCTGTCGGGAGATCTTGAAGATGCCTTTAACATGATACCATTATTATAGTACAGGGGAACAAGGGTTATGTAATATGGAGCATATGTTTTGCAAGACAGCCAGTGCTATTGTCCCCAGCAAATATTGAGACCTGTTAATAAACATTGCATGTGACAAGATCGTCTCATATCCAGCAATTAAAGGGTCATAACTTTTGCAGTTATGTAGTACCAAGATAAAATGTTAATATGTGAAACGTTCCATTTCATCTTCCTTACTGCTACATGTTTGTCAGGGAGACTTGGTGGCGTCATCTGGCCTCCAGCAGAAACAAAAAACTGTTTTCCTCGAATGCTCCGGAGTTATGTTGTGTTAGACATTCCTTAGTTTGTTTGAATAACATTTTGTTGAACAATATTTTGCCGTCTGAGCTCCCAGTACTCATTTATGTGGCTAAACAAAGTTATTTTTAGTGAGTGGGTCCATGGAGGCTCAAGAAAAATGCTGATTATACAGAAGGGGAAGTGGTGTGTGTGTGTCAGGGGAGCCAGTGTTGGATGTTTATCATCTTCATCTCCTTCATACACTGGAGTCTGGTTTCATCCTCTTCAAGGCCACGCGGGAGGCCAGCATTTGCTCCCTAAGAGTCTTCTGCTTTTCTTGCAAACCACCTCTTAGAGAAGTTCACCTTTCTGCTCTTTGCCCCTTCCAGTGGCATCTAGGCCCTTACTCGCATTGCATTCGCAGAGTGTAAAATTTCTAGGTCATTTGGTAACAGACCTTAAAGTGGCTGACTTGCAACAGAGAAACTTTAAAGACAGAATTCAGTGTGGGACCTCAGAGTTGACAGTCATTGTTAAGAGTAACACCATGGAACTTGGCTTGAGTGGCTCAGTCATTACAGTAAATGGCTCAGTCATTGCAGTGTGCAGAGTTCAAGTCCCATCTTGCAGTTCACTTTCTGTGAAACTGTAGATGTTTCTTTAAACTGAAATGGAATGTTTGTTTTCTACCTGCCTGTAACTGACTTTTCCTGCCTGTAACTGACTTTTCTATCCATTCCTACATCTGATGAAGTGGGTTCAAGCCCACGAAAGCTCATGCCTTAGTAATAGAACAGTTAGTATTTAAAGTGCCACAGACTCTTTATTATTCGCAGAGTGGAAGCTCTTGGGAGATGGAAATGTGGTCATCTTCACACCCTGTGAAGGGATGTGAATCAGAAGCACTGGGCCAGCTCGTCCCGAACCAAAGTCATACTTCCCAGGAAGTGGGGAAACACTGGTGGGGGAAGGAGATGCAATGCTGGCTCCTCCCTCGCTGCCCACAGTTTCTAAACTTACATTTGCAGTAGGGGAAGCAGCCATACTACTGTGACTCCTGAAGTACAACTGGAATCTGTGAGTAGGGGCCCATAGAGTGGCTTTTTCAGTTGGTTGAAGTCACCCCAAGGTATGTTTTCTCCTAAATCAACATCCCCAGAAATGTAAGAAAAGGCAGGAGCACAAAGTCTTTCTGAAGCAACCCAAATTGGGCAAGGGTTGAGATGCTCCTGGGTACAACATTCATAGACTGATCCTAGTACCGAAGAGGGCCTTATTTGGAGTTGCTTCTTCATGGAACAACATACAGAGTTAGCACAGAGGATGTCCTGACTTAAGTAACTGCTATGGTCTCCCAAGAGAGAAGGGCTGTAAAGAGCTACACTCCCGCATATGCCTGAGACAGTGCAGCCTGACAGTGACAGCAGGTACATGGACCAATAGTCTCACTTCCAGTAATTGCCTGACTTGCTGCTGATTCATAATGCCCTTCATTATCCCAGCCCTCTCCATCCCATCCAGCTTTGTCTTTCCGATGTTCGCTTTAATGGCAGGGCCTGCTGGTTCTTTTCCTAACACACCTCGTCAGTCTTCTTTGGTCCACTTCACGGCAGCAACACTGCTTGGTTCATTGCACCAGCAGTAAGTACCCTGGGTTTGAGGTGGGAGGAGGGTAAGGAAGACAGTGAGCTGTGAGGGTGTCCTTCGTTCATGTTGATTCCACAGTAAGTTCAAGTGCAAACCCTGAGCTACAATGGGCTCTGTTGGTGAAACTGCTTCCCCCTCGCATGGCATTCCCCTGTCCTAAAGACATCTGAAAGTGAGTAACAAAAGGTAGGGGAGGCCAGTCTCCATTTACTCCTGTGCAAGTATTTACACTTAGGCCACCTCTTTTGCAGACATAGCCTTGGGTCCAACAATAAGTTAACTTAAGGCAGCTCATAGAAGGCAGCCCCCCACACAGAGCCCCCTGCACCTCCTGAAAAGCTTGTCAGAGGATTGGGGGGCCATGGGCACAATGTCCTTAGCTCCTTCCTGTATCAGTGGACCCTGGCAGACTTATCTGGCTGTGGTAGCAGAGCACCAAGCTCCAGCCACCCTTCTAATTTCCCACAATGCCCCAGAGTGATGCTAGATCAGGAGCATTATGGGAAATTAAAAAGCTGCCAGCATCTTGGGGCTAGACCAAGCAACCTGGGGCTGTTTGAAGTGCTGGGCCAGAAAAAATAAATTAGGGGGAGGGGCACGACAGATATCTCCAGTGGGTTTTTGTACAATGTGGGAGTTTTTATTTTCCTGTGAAATTCCCTAAGTTAACTTCTTTCCAAGCTGTCATAGTGGATAGGACCAGACCTTGACAGCATAGAATTCTGACTATCCCCCACACACACTTTGCCACACCCCAACTCTGCCCAGTTTTCTCCCTTGAACTAGTGGAGTCCTGCAGATGTAAGATGTATTTTTTTCCTGCTGGTAGTCTACTTGCCAGTGCAATGGTATTACTACACTGCCATAACTTCTCTGTGCTACTGCATTGTTATATTTTGCCTGCACAAGGGGATTTACCAGCAATCCCATTCTGCCCAGTGGCCATAACCTGAGGATAGGATCACTTTGCCAATTTAAAAAGAGAGGGAGAACAGTGTGGCTGGTGCAGAAAACACTCTTTGCTTTAGCTGAAGAACTTCAGGAAGACTCCACATTTAAATGGCCTGTGGATCTTGGTAATGGATATATTTTGCTTTCGTTTTCCTGTTTGGAAACCCTGGTTGGTAAATTATGATTAGCTAGCAGATCAGTAGCACAGTCACATTGTAAAAACGTATTTGCTTTTGAGCACTGCCGCTTGATCATCCAGCCCAGCACCATACATTGGGAAGTATAATCACTGAATCCTTTCCCTCAAGAATTCTTTGCTTATGTATCAAATAACAAAACCTTCTTGAGGGAACAAGAATTAAGGGCTGTGGGGAGAGAGACTTCCTATCGTTGCTTGCTAAGCAGACAATGGACATCAACTAGACAAATACAACGTGTTTTACTGGAACAAGTCCAGTTTTTTTATAAACCGTTTAAACCTTCTAAATTCTGCAAAGCTCATATTCAGTCCTAGATGGTCAGAGGGCAAAAAAGAAACTATAACAAATTGGGCTCAGTTTTATCTTGTAGCCCAGGCCTGGCATCCTGGTTACTCTGAGAACATAGGAAGTCGACAGGAGAACTAAATTACAGCTGCTTCCTTATAAAATATGCAAAACCTCTTCTGTTGGCTCTAGACAATCACTCCAGGGATAGGACCATGGCTGCCCAGTCAGAACGGAAGCATTGCTCTATGTTTTCAAGAAGCAAGTGCTTATGGCCAGCACAGAACTGGCTCAAGGTTTCTCTCTATTTGCCATAGGGCAGCGGTCCTTAAACAGATTTTTTTCTGCTGACCACCTGAAAATTGCTCGAGTATGTATGTTCTTGTATTTTTTTAACATGTTCTTCAAATCAAAGTACATAGCTCATATTTTAATATTCTTTAGCGCCAGCTTCATCATCAAAACCAATGCCATATTATGAAATCATGGGCCCTAGGCCGGTCTGTTAAGAAGGACTCCTTTAAGTGATACATTTTTAGGGAAAACTTAGCAGACTTTGCCAGTGCCATATTATGAAAACCACAAACTCTAGCCCAAAGCCTCGTTAGCTTGCTCATTAAAATACCCTTGATCTCCATCATCATAAAAATCAATCAATCAAGATATTCTTGACTATTCTGCAACTTTTCCACAGACCACCTGAATGCAATTTACAGACCACAGTTTGAGAACCTCTCTTATAGGTCTAGCTAACTTGGGTTTCTATCAAGGTCCCCAAAGAGGCTCTTCATCTCCTCAATGAGCAGATGTTAAAAGCAGTGCCAAGTAGGTTTCCTAGGAGTTTCCTATGGCCGTTTATCTTAGGCTTTTTCTTCATTTGGCTGTGCCTACAGGAACAATAGTGTTGGAAGAGTTGCTTCCACCAAATCATGTTTTGCAAGACAGGAGCCAGCCATAGAAATATGCTGTTTCTTTCCTTTCCCTATCTCCTCTCCAGCATGAACCCCTTCTGGTGTTTGCCATAACCATGGTTTAAAGTAGGCCTGCACAACATGTAACCCAACAAGTTCAGTGCAGCCCACCCCAAACTAATTACAGCTCATTATGGGGTGATAAATCTTCTGGTTTTGTAGTCTATGTAGAACTGCAAAAGCATGGGGTTGTCAGGTACTTCGCTAATGAACTGCATTTGGCTTGGTGTCTCACAAGCTGTGCAGGCCTGGCTTAGAGTAACATATGCCCAAGTGCTAATCCTGGTTAACACTAATCAGGGTTTTGTCAGGGTGAATACTGAGCCCATACAGCCCCAGAGTAGTTCTGATTCTGAGGAGGACCAGCTACCCATGGGAGAGGAGCTTGCTCATCTCTCACAGGCACAGCGGCAGGGAGAGATTCCTCTTGCCTGCATTCCTGAGAGAGATAGTGACCCTAGCAGTGAGAGAGCGGGGGATGGGATCTTGCTGGACACTTGGTGGAGACAGAGGGAGCGGCGCCTGATGGAGGGTGCCGAGAGGCGGCACTCTGCCCGCTTGGCGCTAAAACAATGGTCGTGACCCGAGGATCCCCGGTAAGAGGGAGGATCTCTCCATAGTTCATAAGTTCAGGGTTTTTCCACTCATCTCCTTCAAACGGGGACCAACTGCCTTATCCGGAACTTAGGCTACTCTGCTGACTACCCTTGCTTAGTCGCTGGTGATTAGCATCTGAAAGAGTCATTAAATTGTAAAGGAATAAAGCCTTGGAAAGAATCCCTTTCGTCTGTGTCATGAGTTGGCTATTGGAGGGGCTTAAAGAGGCAGCTAGCTAGTTTCTCCTCTTAACCATGGTTCTCAAGTTTGGGAAACTGGTTATATTTAACTATGGTTAATATTACTGCATAAATAAATCATGATTATAGCAAAGGGAAGATGTGTGGAGCACTGATTTCCAAGGCTGGCTCCCAATTTCTTAACCATGGTTTGCAGAGAGTCAGCACTATATTTCCATCAGACCTAAACCTTTGGGTTTATGACTAGGCAAAACTTTCAGTTCTGTTCGTAGCCCTTTTGCAATAAGCATATATTGCAAGCTGAACTCTATTTAGCACACTCTTTTGTTAAGCTTCCTGTCTCAGTGTTTTAGGAAAGGTTGTCATAGTTTGTAGAAACCTATGAAAATAATAAGTCATCTCTTCTGACCAATTTGTTTGTGGGGGAGGGGAGTAAGGAGTGGTTGACAAGATGAAGCTCAGTTTTGCAGGAAAAACTACTTTCGATTGTTTGTGGGTGTAAGGCATAAAGTTTACACCTGTTTGATATTTGGGGAACTGGAATCTGAAATACGTTTTGAGTTCATGGGCCATGTGGCTAAAGGTAGCTTTGGTAGCAACTTAAAAATCAACTCGAAAGTTCATTTAGTCATCTTCATCAGTCATTGCCATGTTCAGCGGGGGCTTATCAGTGTTAAGCGGATGGCCAGCAGGGTCTGTGGACCACAGTATGGCAGGCTGAGCAGGGGTGGGGGGAGTCCATCGGACTCCACCCCCATGTCGGGCACCGGCAACATCCCTAATTTAGACTACATATAAACAAGAGCAAAGACCATTCTTGGTGGTTTCCCCCAGCTATGGAACTCCCTTCTCCCAGAGACCTATTAGACCTACTAGTGTGTAAATCTAAAATAGTGATATATGTGACCCTGATTGTGGTGAAATTGCTATGTATTTGCACTATTGAAGGGGAAGTCAAAATCTCTGAAAACTAATGTAGGATACATAGGCTGCAGACACATGATTTAGACGAGGACATAACCTACTTACAGTGTGGCAAGGGGAGTTGATGGAATATAAGGACTAACAGGATTAATACCCAACTCTACCCCATTTTATACATGAGCATGATAGTTACTTGCAGTGGTTGAGCTCCATGTTGTTCTACCCTTACCTTACCTTTATTAAGAAATGAAGTTGGTAAAGGGCTATATTTTATATAATCTGTTTTTGTTGTGTCAGAAAGACAGATGCTTTTAAGTTACAAAGAACATACCACTGGGCAAAGTGGAACTGTTATTATAAAGAGAGAATAACATTAATAAACACCACATCACACAGGGGCCTGAGAACTGTTTTTACTTGACACTCACTGGCTAGCTGTGGGTTATAGACTCACAGAAGATAGCAGGATACACCCTTCTACATGCTAACAAAGTCAGATAGCTAGGATCCACATTTAAAAGCTTTTCAAAGAACACCTGCATCCACATGGGGATGTGGTTTTCAGTAGCCTCCAATTTTGCAGTTAACCTAGAATTACTAGCCCTCCATTACTAGCTCTCCATAGCTGCTTGGAAATTCTGAGATGAAAAGAGATGGTGACAGTGGTGTTGCTACTGGATTGCCTTACCCATGTGGTTATGGCTCGGGATGGACAATCTGTCAAGTTTGATTCCACTGAAGTACTCATTTTCTCAATATTAAGTTCATTCTGTCCCATTTCCACATCCGTTTGTGAGTTGCCTCCAGGTCCCATCCCAGACAGATGCCTCAGAAGGATATCATGGTCGATGGGTCTGAAAGCCACCAAGAGGTTTAGCAGAACCAACAGTGATCCAGTCCCCCTGTCCAGCTCCCAGCATAAATTGCCCACCAAGGTGACCAAAGCCAGATTGAAATGGATCTAGATAATCCATCTCATCCATGAAAACCGTGGAGCTGAGAAGTTACCACACGTTTCAGCACCTTATCCCAAAAACGGAATATTGGAGACCAGCCTGCAATTATCCAATACAGTGGGTTCAGGGAGGGTTTTTGAGAAGAGGTCTTACCACCACCTCCTTTAGGTAAGATGGAATCACACCTTGCAATAAAGAGGCATTCACCACTACCCTTACCCATTTGGCCAGTCCCCCAGCCCTGGGCCAGTTTATAAGCCTGGAAGGGCAAGGGTCTACCTTTCCAAGGATCCTGTCCACATCCTGTACAAATTGAAAAAAATATCCATTATAGCTGGATAGGCAGAGGCCAAAGCTACATTCACCAAACCTATTTCAATTATGGTATCCAAGTTGGCACAGATACAATTAATTTTATCTGCAAAGTGTCACACAAATTGGTCACAATGGTCTATTGAGTAGTCCAAATATTCCTATCATGGGCCAGGTATTACATTACCCCCCAAAAAGCTCCATTGGGTGAGTCTGTGCAAACACAATGGTGGAAGAGGACAATCTCTTCATGGAATACGCTTTCAAATGAACTCTAGTCCATTTGGTGTTTGGTTGGACTCTTTCTGAGTTTTCCACCAATGTTGCCCTAGTCGCTGTGCCACTTGCTTCATCGCCCTCAGCTCACTGGAAAACCTGGGAGCTTCTTTAGATATACTCAGCAAGGGGAGGGAGGTGCTCAGGAGTGATCATGTCAACCACCTGGGCTATTTTCCCATTCCAAAAGTCAACCAGGGTTTCGACAGAATCACCTGCTGAGGTGACAGGAAAACCCCCAACGGTTGTCAGAAAGACATTTGGATCCATCAGCCGACTGGGGCAGACCATCTTCATGGGTCTCCCATCCCTTCAGAGTCCCAGTAAGTCTAAACCCCACCAGGTAGATCTGTCAATGACAATCATAGAATATTCCTCTAACCCTCAATAATCACCATCATCCCACCCAATGCAAAAAAAAATATCCAAGGTGTGCCTTGCTGAATGAATGGGGCCAGATACCAATTTGGACAGACCCATGATTGCCATGGAAGCCATGAGGTCCTGGATCACTCCCAACAAGGCAGCCTCAGCATGTATGTTGAAATCCCCCAGCACAACAAGCCAGAGAGACTCCAGCACCACCCCCAAGACCACTCTAGCTAGCTGGTGGGCAGCAGGTCAGCCAGTACACCAACCAAATCCCAATCCTGTCAGATACACACACTCAAAACTGGAAGACTGCAGGATGGGACACCAAGTCAGGTGCTAGAATCACTATAAGCCACTGCAACTCCCCGTTCCCCCAGTTTTTGCCTGCTGCAACATGAAAAACCCAGGGGGCAAGGCTCCCTCAGTCTCATCCAACCAGATCCGCATGATGCAGGTCAGCTTGGCACACTCATCAGGGATCAAGTTCTGGATAGCTGCTGTTTTCCCATTCACCAACCTGGCATTCATTAGCAGTACCTTCAGCCCAGAGGGGCTGTCACTAAGACTACTCGGGCTCTCTGAAATGAGAGAGAGAGCTTTGGAACAATCAACAACCTGCTGCATTCCCAACCCCATAACAAACTAACTGCCTTCTGCTCTCATATCTCCCTCAGCCCTCTACTGCTACAGTGGCCTGCTCCATCTCTCCCACCAGCAGTCCGTAACCACAGCTCTAATAACAATATACCAAACAGGCAGGCAGATGTACAGCCAATCACTTTCCTCCTCCCCAGGGTTTACCTTTATTTCAAATTGCCCCACAACACGTTCTCCAACCCCTTTTTCCATAACTGGAAAAAGCAAGCTCTTTCAACATTGGCTGTAACCTCAAAAGAAGCCGATGTTCCTCTATCATTGACTAGGAATCCAAAACATGTTTAGGCAGCAGTGTACGCATCACATATCCACATCACAATGCCCTCAAGCATTTCAGAAAGACACAAGGAAAATGCATGGCTTCTTGGTTACCTTGTGAGATCATAACCAACCCTATGGGCATGCTTATACTGAAGCCTCCTGTCTTGTTTACATTATATGAAACTAGTAAGATGTAAATGTTGATACAGAAATAGTCCTTGAAAGGAGCTTGATATTTATGTCATGCAAAGTATCTGTCACTTGAATTAATATGTATCTTTTCCCAACTTCTTAAAGTTGGGGTTTCTTTTCATCTTACAAGAATATTAAAGAATAATAAGAGGGGAATAGTGTGTATAGACACACATGGGCACTGCCTTCTCTCCCCCACCCCACTTTTCGCAGCTGCAAGGAGGAAATTGGAAGCATGCACTACCTTTTAGACAAGCCACAGTTCCCTGTTATGTCCAAACTCTGGGAACTGCAGTTTGCTGAAACTCTCATTAGTGAACAAGCCAGGATCTGAAACCACGGTTTGATTTCTGGGCAGAGATAGAAACAAGTTTCTCAGGTCCACTCTATGTACTCGAATGGTGGTGGGTTATGAAGCTACCTCCTTTGTGTTTGCCAGCTTTTTCATCAGCCCCTGATAATTTGCCTTTAACAGAAGCTTAGTCAGCAGACATTATGAGGTGATGATGTTTATCTCTTGTGTTACAAAAAAGTCATTTGCTGATTTCTATAGAGCAAGCTGCAGTTAAAGGCACAGAAGTACGCCAAGCTGTTTTTTCATTCAGCTGTCCTAACTTTTTGAATATGACATGTTGGCAGATGTGGAAAAGCTCAAAGGCAATTTCAAGATATGAACGATTAAAGAGGAACAATTGGGTCTAAGATGCTCCCAGCCCTGGTTCCTAGAAAATTTTGCTGGCTCCTGATGTTTGAGAAGTTTTGTCTCTTGGCTATATGATCAGAGGCTGGTTGTTGTTATCGTTTCCAGCAGGATGAAATCTTCAGTAAGACATGTGAAGTATTGTGTGCTTCAAGCATAGAGAGAACATAGAGTTATACCTAAAGCACTGTCACTTTAAAAGTCTGGAACTGGGAGACCTTTAACTTCATTCATAAAACTCCCAGTGTCTGCCTATATTTACAACCTCCAAACCTCCCTGGCATTTTCCCTAACTAATAACAGCTTCTTTTCTATGGGACTGGGGAGGAGGGTGGGGATCCGCACTGTTTCCCCATGCCACCTATCTGTTCACTTCTTCAGAATCAGAGACGTGAGAGCTTCCCACAGTTGGTGTCTCTTGAGGTCAGTAGAGACCCTAGAAGGGAAAATCAGGCCTTTGAAGGCATTTCAAATGTCAAGATTTCAAATGTCAGTTCAGGAAGAAACCAAATGTTATTAAAGCAAACCTCCACTGGGCATACAAAAATAATAGTTTTAAATGTTGTGAAGTCCTGTCTTTCCACTAGAGGGCTTTGGACAGTCTAAAAACCAATTGAATTTGGAAACCAAATTAATTTCTGGCTACACATTTTACAGAAATACATTCCTCGCTGATCACCTGCTTTAATACGTAACTTTTTGAAATGCTCCCTTTCCATTTGCTACTGCCATCACTTCGTTTGCATATATAATTTTGAACAAGGTAATAATTTTGAGGTTTTTGCTGCTTTGCTTTTACAATTATTTGGTAGCAACTGAAATTGGGAAAGTGACCTAGTTCAGTGTGCACTCCACTTTTTTTCTCTTTCATTAGATATTCTGGGGAAATTCTTCTTCAAAAGAAAAGGGGGGTGGGAATTCCATATTTAGCTGATTGCAGCGTTGGTCATAGAGAATGGATACAACATAGAGTAGATGCCCATCTTCTTTACTGGATCAGCATCACTCAGGGTGCTTCCAGATAACTGCCTCTTCCACCAACTGTGGCACTAAGCAGGAGGTACCTCACAGAAGCATTATGAGTTAGTGTGTGACAATCTGGCAGTACTGTTCGAGTTTTTGCCCCAGTTATGCCCCCAGCGTAGATCCTTGTCGTACATTTGGATCAATAGCAATCAATGCAGGGATTGGATCTGACTGGATTGCAGACTCTCAGAACAAACTTTTGCCAGGAAACAACTTGTAGTGTGAGAATATTCATGTTTTTGAATTACATAGGAATCTTCAGCATGCAGAGTGGAACCATAGATAATTTTCAACTGTGTAGTGAGCAAAGGAAGCTACAACTGCAAATAGTTTTAGTAATTTTTAATCACCAAATCACAAATGTAATCCATGTAATACCTTGATGAGCTAGGGATTATAACAGGACCTTTTGAAAAGACCCAGAGAGTGAAGGGATGATGGGGTGGGGAACGTGTGACCGTTCAGATGTTGAGCTGCAACTCTAGGGCAGATGGGAATTGCAGTCCAACAATATCTGGAGAGCCACATGTTCCCATCCCTGGTGTAATGGGAAGTCAGGTAAATAGATAAAAGCAATATTATGTTTCATGTAAATAGAAACCCATGGGCCTTTGGATAACTGAAGACCTCTGTGTATTGGCCCCAGGAGCGTAATCAAGTCACCTGTAGTGTTAGAGGGGCCGAGAGATCCATAATGCTTGTTTAAGTTCATTATTAGTGTAATTTCCTTGCTAGTAAGCCTCTGAGCATGTGAAGATGAGTCAAAGGGCCGATAGCGTGGCCTAGCACATTCCATATTAATGAGTGAATCAAGATGTGCCTGGGAAGTGAAGTTTGTTTACCTTAAAGCTACAGGTGGCTGTGCTGAGAACCAAGTGCTGTTAGTCTATGCTGGGAATGAACTCCAGGGGGTACTTGCTGCTGTCATGCTGCCTCATTGCTAACATGTATGGTATAAAACCCATTTTACCCCATGGCTCTGGGTTCAGAGAAGCTGTCTGATCCAACCATTGGGTACACCTGTGTGCTGATTGTACTCAATAAAGTATCTTCTTGTAAGTAAACCTGAGTCTAATTTATCACTGTCTTGGCACCTCTAAATTAAGAGGTCGAAGCCCATAGCCGGGACAATACACCCTGCCATATGCTTCATTTTGCAGAATAGACAGAAAGATCTGGTTAGGTGTGGGGGGCAGAGAAAATGTACACATACCTTTTACATCCGTGCCAAATGAACACAACAACCTGGGCACATTCCTGCTTAAAGCTAATCACTTTTTAAATGCTATTGATTTAACATTTGTAAACCACCCAGAGAGCTTCTGGTATAGAAATGTAATAAATAATAATTGATTGAAATGGAAATTAAATGGGGCTTAACTGTGGCTGAACTGTACTGTTAGTTCACATTGGCATTCAGAGTAAAAATTATGCACATCACTCGCAATGCATACAATCTGCCTATATCCCTGCATTTTTCATACCTTGTTCTGCTTGAGATTATATAAAAATGAAGACCATTTATTTCTGCAAAAAAGCAGGGTGAACAATAATAAGGATGGATAGTTAGGGAGAAGTGATCGGAAGCCATGAGGAAAGAGCATGTTGTCATTGATGGCACACAAGCTCAGTACCCTCATCACCCAAAGCTGCAAGTTTCAAATACATATTTCAGTCATGAGGGCTAGACATTTTTAAATGATTGTTTTGAAAAATACTGGTGTATTCATGAGAGAGAGAGAGAGAGAGAGAGAGAGAGATTAGATTCTTAGGTGAGATTCTTTCAAATTCACACACAGCTTAAGCAGAGAGAGACAGTAACCTTCCTTTAATTTATAGCTTTTTTTTCTTTTTAACAAGGAGAGGCTTATAAGAAAGAACAAATACGAGAAGATTAAGGTTGCAGATGCTCTCTTAATTTTTTATGTCCTCTTACTTTGACCTTGTTTTCTGTATTTAAATCAGAGAAGGCAATTGAATTACCTCATGGTAATTTTAGTATGCAGCTTTTGTATAGGCCTTCTGGTGTAACAATGCTTTTGAGTTTTAGCCAGGATTAAATAATTATAGGGAAGTAGCCATTAAGATCTTCCATAGGTTCCAAGCATTTTATTCAAGCAGTATCCAATAATTCTATTTGGGTTGTTAGCTTCTGCTATCATGTAGGTTTACAATGTATATTAAAACATGGAGTATATTAGATGGATCCTAAGTTGAGTATTTGCTTTCTTTTTGGAAGCAATTCAGGTTTTATTTTATTTTCTAAAATGTATTTGTTACATTTGTACAGGCCAGAATGTACATTTGTACACCATACCATTGGTGTAGTAGCTGAGCTCTGAATAACAGAACTGAGCTTTGGCCTGGTTCGCATTTCCGTTCCTGTCTTCTGCTCCCTCCCTATCTTGCACAGGGTCCAGCTCAATGACTGTGACCTACATCTCAGCCCCTGACAAAGCCTCTAGTGCTATTCATGCATTCTAGAGCTTAGTTACACTAACACACGAGGAGGGAGAGTGGGAACGAATGTGCTAGCTCCACCCCCTCCACTGGAGTTTAGTCTCCTTCCTTGTGTTCAGGGCGACTGAGTGAACCAGGGACCTCCTTCTATCTGTGGAGGCACTCCATGCAATGTACAACCGTGATTTTATAGGGTTCTACATTGTGCAAGGTACCTCTGTGGATGGAAGAGGCTCTCCACTCCAGAAGTTCTCTCTGAACACAAGGTGGGCGATGAGAATGACAATTCTCACTCTCCCTGCTCATGTGTTAATGTTTAAAACACCTGACTGGGACTTATGCCTCCTGCTGAATGCAGATTTTCAGTTTATTGGTTCCACACTTTGCAAACCTCCTGGTACAGTCCAGAACCTCTTCCGTGTATGACTGCTCCATGCCCCGACCAGCCATGACAGCTAGCAACCTTGTCAAAATAGAATGATCCTATATCTTTAAAAAAGCTTTAAAAGAATGATCATTGATAATGGAGTGATTATGAGAACTGTTACCTGCAACAAACAGAGTAAGATTTGTTATGAGTACACCTAAAATTTCTGTGGACATTTTGGATTCCATGTTACCTGGTGTCAGTAAGAAGAAAGCCCTCAGAGAAGGCTCTTGTTACTCTGTTGTTGTTGTTGTTGTTGTTGTTGTTATCTTTTCTATATCGCCCAATAGCTGAAGCTCTCTGGGCAGTTCACAACAATTCACAAGATAAAAATACAGCATAAAAATACATATACAAAATTTAAAAACAATGTAAACAGCTAAAAAAAGAATTTCAATACAATACCAGACCTGTTAAACAGCAGGCATAAATGCCACATCATATGCCATTAAGTCCATTAAATGCCTGGGAGTAGAGGACAGTTTTAATTTGGTGCCAAAAAGATGACAGTGTTGGTACAAGGTGGACCTCAGTGGGGAGATCATTCCACAATTGGGGGGCCACCACTGAGAAGGCCCTCTTCCTTGTTGCCCCCTTCCGAGCCTCCCTTGGAGATGGCACTTGGAGGAAGGCCTCAGATGTTGACCGTAGTGTCTGGGTAGGTTCAGGTCAGGAGAGGTGCTCCATCAGGTATTGCAGTCCCAAGCTGTGTAAGGCTTTATAGGTTAAAACCAGCACCTTGAATTGGGCTCGGGAACATACAGGGAGCCAATGCCAGTGGGCCAGAATTGGTGTTCTTTACTCAGACCTTCTGGTCCCAGTTATTAATCTGGCTGCCGCATTTTTCACATGCTGCAGTTTCTGAACAGTCTTCAAGGGCAGCCCCACATAGAGTGCATTGCAGTAATCTAACTTGGAGGTTATCAGAACATAGATTTCTGAAACCAGGTTATCCCTCTCCAGATAGTTTATTAGTTTTAATAAACTAATACTTTAAGTCCTTGACATTTATGTGACCAATATCTGACTCATCAGCTGACCAAAGTTGTTTTGTCTACCTCTACTGCATTCTCTGTATCCATCTCCTTCAGTGCTTTTTTCCTTAGGATTTCTGTTGTGAACATGCTCTTTAAAAAGTGTGTGTGGGGGGGAGACAATGACCATCTCAAATTTGTGGCTGTGTCTTCTCTGTTTTATATTAATACGGGGAAATCGACCCAGGCTTATACATGGGATGAAACCAAGGAATGGTGTATAAAGTTTCTGTCAAAGCCCAATTTCCATTTGCTAACATCCTGCTTGCCTCTAACTGCCCATGTTAGAGGACACTTGGGTCTTTGACTAGGCCACCTATGCCATTGCTTGCTTGCTTTCTCTCTCTTGCACACATACATTAAAGCCAAAATATTTGCTTGTTATCATCCTTTTTATTAGCTGAAGTAGGTTGACATGATTGCAGATAGTGCTTGTAACATTCCTCTTGACTTAAAGAGAGGGAATATCCCACTGTGCACAGGGAGGGCTGTGTGCTTCAAAAGGAAAATAGGAATTCTTCCAAGAAGTGAGTAATGTTGTTTTATTGTTCTTTCTCCCCCACCCCCCACCTCCTGTCCCCCTCCAGGTGAATACAGACAGACATGATACTTTTTATCCCAGTGTGCAATGCTTCTGCTGTTCCACTTAACTGTACAAATCTCAAAGCAATTTTCTAACCCCTTCTGGATGAATTATGTAAAGCCTGTGACATCCCAAGACTAGCAAAGTATGTTCTTCATTCATGCTACTTTACTTGGATGTGAAGGGTATTGCAATTTTAATACTGGAGTGGCCCCATGGTATTGCTTTTGCAAATCAGCCATCCTCTTAGTCAATAAATTACATTGTATGCTTCCTAAGATGTAACTGTTCATTGACCAAAGGAGCAAAATTTCAAATGTACATTAGGAGTGTGCTCTGGGACACGTTCATTCATAGTTTTTTCCCATTTAAAATTTGGTAACTTGTCTGCAGCGCATTTAAACCCCCTCCGATAATTCCTCCTGATTCCCAAGGCACACATTAATCGAGACAAGGCAGATGAGGTGCAGACGGTGGAGTTCACAGGGAACATTCAAGCTGATCATTCATTTTAGCAGAAGCTTTTTACAGAGCACTGCTTTTTGCAAAATAAATGCCATGCGGCTTTTTGTAAGTGTTGTTTAACACGTCTTCTGTCATTGACAATACTGGAGACTACACATAGAAATTGTAAGCCAGCACTTTGATTCACTGGTTTGGATCTAGATTTAGGTGCGTGCAACAGGGCTGGTAGAAGCAGACCTCCCCGTTCCCCATCCTCCCCACGGCAGCCTTTCCAACCTGCTGAAAATGCTACACAGAAGGTCAGGGCCTGCTGAATGGGGTGAGCTGTGATACAGGGGGGATCCCCGAAAATTGGGCAGAGACACCTTCTCAGAGTGAAGCCCTTCCATCAACAGAAGGCAGGTCCTGGACCCAATGCAGTGTGCCAAAGTCCTTTTTTCGAAGGAGACTCAAATGCAGCATTTTTTCTCTCATATCACCCCATTTGGCTCCTTGTACTCCGTGCTCTATGCAAACTTATTTGCCATAGCTCCCTCATTGTTCCCTTTTCTCTCTGCCTTCTTGTTGCCGTTATTGTGCCTGGGATTGCCTTCCCCTCTCTGTCCGTCAAGCCAGATTCTTTGCCATTTAGTAATACTTAACCTTTGTATAGCACCGTCAAGTGTTCAAACTGTTTCACATGTGATGTCTAGTTGGATCCTTCCAACAAGCATTTAGGGCAGAGATGCAGAACCTCAAGCTGGGGGTCCAAATCTGGCTCTCTGTGGGTTCCATTTTGACCCTCCAGGATTCCCTAGAAGGCCACACCTCCTTTCCCCCAACCACCAATTGTTTGGTGGTTTCCTGGATTTTGCATATTTTTTCCCCATTCTGATGGCTAGATGGTGATAGGATATGCCGTTTTCTGGGAACCAACCTCAGAGCCTGCACTCGAAGGTCGGTTCCTGGAGAACCAACCTCCCCCCACTTCTGCGCTGCCTTGGAGGCAGCACGGAACAGCCCTGTCGTCTGTGCTCACAAGAGGAGCGCAGAACAGCTGGAAAGGGGTGTGGCTGGGGGCATTCTGGGGTGGGGAGAGCGTAGCTGCCTGTACGACACATCCGATGTGTCTTACAGCAGCTTCCCTCCCTGCTCTGTGCTCCCACGGCTAGACAGCTGCAATCGGCTGTCTAGCAGAAAAAGCAGGGCAGGAGAATCACGGAGGGAATGATCCCCTCCATGCTTCTCCTGCCGTGCTTTGGCTCCAAGTTCGGAGGCAGCTTCCTATCTCAATAGGATTGCGCCCCTAAGCTAAAATATGCTGGTATTTTTGGCCCTGCCCCTTTTGCCTTTGACCCCACCCACCACTGGAATGCAGTTCCCAAGAGCTTCTCCAGAATAGAATTTGGCCCTTGGGCTGAAAGCAATTCTGCACCCCTGCCACTAAGGAAGTCAGTATTATGATCTCCCATATTGCAGATTTAGTCTGAGAAAGGGTCATTTGCCTAGGGCTTTTTAGTGAATTCATGACAAGGGCAAAATTCCAACTGGGGACTTCCTGGTTTCTAGCTCACTCTCTGTGCCACTCCACTGCATTCACTTGTTGGCTTTTGCTTTCTGATGCTTCTTAGTATGGTGCAAAAAGGGAATTTGCTCTATTTTATGACAGCTGCTTCTCCAAGGGTGTTTGTGTGTTTGTTTATTTAAAAGATTTAGTCCTCATTTTGTTTTCCAAAATTCCCAGCATGGGTCCCAAATTAGGATAGTAGCAAAATGTAGAATAATAAAACATTAAAATGTTTGCATAGGGAAAAAAAAAACATAAAAAGCTAAAGGAAACCTTAAAATAAGTGAAATTATAAAAGTCACAATAGAACCCAAGATTTAAATGTTAAATTTAATCAATGCTTTGGATGTTTTCTGTGATGAACAAGCGTAGCTAAATTGGTAGCAAATAGTAAATAATTCTGTTTACAATTAAATGCTAATGATTAATATGAGTGGGGTGATGAAATGCCAGTCCAAATCCTACTCCACTTTACTTAGATATAAAAAGGAATTATTCACGTGTGCCTTGTGTTTTAAAACGTGTTCTGGTTGTGTCCATTTTATAGACTTCCTGATTTGTAGTTCAGTCTTGTAGCAACTACACTGCACTCAATTGTTGGCTTCTTCTTTCCGCTGCTTCTTATCATTGTGAACAATGTAATTTCATTTGAGTTGTTGTAGTAAGCAAAGAAACAACAATTAAGTGTGCCGGGCTGGTATGGGGTATAATATATGGCATACAGCCAGCATAAGGAAATATCTGTAACAGCAGCCTCAATCTGTTTGCGCACCTTGGGGAAACTAGCAATTCCTCCCACATGAGGAACCGAGTAGCAAATGCACCCCAGGTGTGTGTAGTTCTTGGCAGGCTCTGCTGAGACAAACATTGCACATCACTCTCTAGCTGCCTGGTAGTCTTAAACCCCTTTACACGTATCTGGAGCAGTGTGCTTACTGCCAGCTGGATGGATGTTCTAGGGAAGCTGGAGGGATTACATCTTTGCACCTCTTGGAAGTGTAGATTGTGAATGCGTAGATTGGAATTGAGCTATCCACCAGATTACACAGTTCTTCTACGGCTGCAGCGTAGTCCTCAGCAGTGTAAACACATCAAAATAAGGAACTTTGAGGAATTCTTTTTTTTTTTTTTAATACACATTTGATGTGGAGATGGAACAGAACAAAATTATGGGTAAAACGCAAGAAAGTGACACAGACCAAAACAGCCCTATGCAGACGTTATTCCCATGGAATGAAATGATAAAATCCTTCCTCCTGCCATCTTTCTGACCAGGAGTCCCTCAATGGCGCGTGGTGATTTCTCCTTATGGAGTTCTCAGTGACAAGGAAAGTAGAAGGCTGACCGGGTAACTTGAATAGAACATGAGTTACCATCACTGCAGTACTTATCTGCAGCCCTTCTAAAATGGGGATCTGCTTTGTTTTTTCCCCTAATATTCTAAAGATAGCAGGGCTTACAAAAGTATTGTAGCTGCTATTCTGGTCATTAAATTCATGGATTTTTTTTTTTTAATGACAACTGCTCTTCTTGAGTTCCTTCCAGCACACTAACAGGTATTATGACATTTTTATGGTCTAAGAAGCACAACCTAAAAACTATCTGCCAGGACACAGGTGCCAACTATTCTCTAAATGATAAAGGACTTTGATTATTTTACAGGACATGAACAGCCTGACAATAAATCATTCTAGGGGTTGTTAAATGTGTGCTTCACTTTCTGGAACAGATTTTTCGGACAGTTGTCAATGAAGTACTTTGAAAAGTATGCTTTATCCAGTCATACGTAAATCCCACAAGGCTTTAAATAACCTTAATGTAATGTCCTTGTGGTTACACATGAGAATAATTAGTAGGTTCTGCCTTGTTTTATTCACTACACTACTGGCACAGTATCAGACTTACCAAAGATTTAAAATGACGTGTTTTTTTTCCTTTAAGTTTTTAGGAATTCTTGTTTAGGGCTTTGCTTATTAGTCTGAAATAACATATTTCTTTTACAAAAATATGTGTTGTTGTTGTTTGTAATTTCATTGCATTATTGTATGTATTAATTTTATTACAGAAATAAATGTTCCTAGTCCTGTTGATATTAACCTAATTTTATTGTATTGTAGGTTTTTTCAGATTGTCTTGTCCAGTTTTATTTTAGCTCCCCCCCTTTTTATTGTTTTTATTCGTACATTGCCTTGAGTGCTCATTGAGCAGAGGGGGTGATCCAAAAATATACTCAACAACAGCAACCTGTAAAGCTCTAAACAGTTTGGGACCAGGTTATATCTTGTTGTTCAGTCGTTCAGTCGTGTCCGACTTTTCGTGACCCCATGGACCATAGCACGCCAGGCCTTCCTGTCCTGCGCTCTCTCCCGGAGCGTGCTCAAGTTCATATTCATTGCATCCGTGATGCTATCTAGCCATCTCATCCTCTGCCGTCCCCTTCTCCTTTGGCCTTCAGTCTTTCCCAGCATCAGGGTCTTTTCCAGGGAGTTTTCTCTTCGCATTAGGTGGCCAAAATATTGGAGCTTCAGCTTCATTATCTGTCCTTCCAATGAGCACTCAGGGTTGATTTCCTTGAGGATGGACTGATTTGACCTCCTTGCAGTCCAGGGGACTTGTAAGAGTCTTCTCCAGCACCACAGTTCGAAAGCATCAATTCTTCGGCGCTCAGCCTTCCTTATAGTCCTGCTCTCACAGCCATACATTACTACTGGGAGAACCATAGCTTTGATTAGACGGACCTTTGTCGGCAAGGTGATGTCTCTGCTTCTTACTATGCTGTCTAGGTTGGCCATAGCTTTCCTCCCAAGGAGCAAGCGTCTTTTAATTTCATGGCTACAGTCACCGTCTGCGGTGATCTTGGAGCCCAAGAAAGTACAATCTGTCACTGCTTCCATTTCTTCCCCTTCTATATGCCAGGAAGTGATGGGGCCAGATGCCATGATCTTCGTTTTTTTAATGTTGAGTTTCAAACCAGCTTTTGCACTCTCCTCTTTCACCCTCAACAAGAGGCTCTTTAGATCCTCTTCGCTTTCTGCCATTAGGGTGGTATCGTCTGCATATCGGAGGTTGTTGATAATTCTCCCAGCAATCTTAATTCCGACCTCTGATTCATCCAACCCGGCATTTCTCATGATGTACTCTGCATATAAGTTAAATAAGCAGGGTGACAATATGCAGCCTTGTCGTACTCCTTTCCCAATTTTGAACCAATCGGTTGTTCCATGTCTGGTTCTGACTGTTGCTTCTTGACCTTCGTACAGGTTTCTCAGGAGACAGGTAAGGTGGTCTGGTACTCCCATCACTTTCAGAATTTGCCACAGTTTGTTGTGATCCACACAATCAAAGGCTTTAGCGTAGTCAATGAAGCAGAAATAGACGTTTTTCTGGAATTCTCTTGCTTTCTCCATGATGCAGCGAATGTTGGCGATTTGATCTCTAGTTCCTCTGCCTCTTCGAAACCCAGCTTGTACTTCCGGTAGTTCTCGGTTCGCATACTGCTGAAGCCTAGCTTGTAGGATTTGGAGCATCACCTTGCTGGCATGTGAAATGAGCGCAAGTGTGCGGTAGTTTGAACACTCTTTGGCGTTGCCCTTCTTTGGAATTGGAATGTAAACTGACCTTTTCCAGTCTTGTGGCCACTGTTGAGTGTTCCAGATTTGTTGGCATATTGAATGCAGCACTTTAACAGCATCATCTTTTAGGATTTTAAATAGCTCATCTGGAATACTGTCATCTCCGCTAGCTTTGTTGTTACTAATGCTTCCTAAGGCCCACTTGACTTCACTCTCGAGGATGTCCGGCTCAAGTTCAGTGACCGCACTATCATGGCTATCGGGGACATTCAGATCTTTCCTGTATAGTTCTTCTGTGTATTCTTGCCACCTCTTCTTAATCTCATCTGCTTCTGTTAGGTCCCTGCCTTCTTTGTCCTTTATCATGCCCGTCTTTGCACAAAACGTTCCCTTGAGATCTCCAATTTTCTTGAAGAGATCTCTAGTCTTTCCCATTCTGTTGTTTTCCTCGATTTCTTTGCATTGTTCATTTAAGAAGGCCTTCTTGTCTCTCCTTGCTATTCTCTGGAACTCTGCATTCAGTTGGGTATATCTTCCCCTTTCTCCATTGCTTTTCGCTTCCCTTCTTTCATGAGCTACTTGTAAAGCCTCATCAGACAGCCACTTTGCTTTCTTGCATTTCTTTTTCTTTGGGATGGATTGAGTTGCTGCCTCCTGAACAATGTTACGGACCTCCGTCCATCGTTCCTCAGGCACTCTGTCTATCAGGTCTAATCCCTGAAATCTATTCCTCACCTCCACTGTATATTCATCAGGGATATGATTTAGGTCATACCTGAACGGTTTAGTGGTTTTCCCTATGTTCTTCAATTTAAGCCGAAATTTTGCAAGCAGCAGCACATGATCTGAGCCACAGTCAGCTCCAGGTCTTGTTTTTACTGACTGTATGGAGCTTCTCCATCTTTGGCTGCAAAGGACATAATCAATCTGATTTCGATATTGACCATCTGGTGACGTCCATGTGTAGAGTCGCCTCTTGTGCTGTTGGAAAAGAGTGTTTGCTATGATCAGCATGTTCTCTTGGCAAAACTCTATTAGCTTTTGTCCTGCTTCATTTTGTACACCAAGGCCATGCCTGCCTGTTATCCCGGTGATTTCTTGACTTCCTACTTTAGCATTCCAATCCCCTATGATGAAGAGGACATCTTTTTTTGGTGTTAGTTCTAGAAGGTGTTGTAGGTCTTCATAGAACCGATCAACCTCAGCTTCTTCGGCCTCAGTGGTTGGGGCATAGACTTGAATTACTGTGATGTTGAATGGTTTGCCTTGGAGTCGTACTGAGATCATTCTATCATTTTTAAGATTGTACCCCAGTACTGCTTTTCCCACCCCTTTGTTGACTATGAGTGCTACTCCATTTCTTCTAAGGGATTCTTGCCCACAATAGTAGATATGATGGTCACCTGAATTAAATTCGCCCATGCCTGTCCATTTTAGTTCGCTGATTCCCAAGATGTCGATGTTCAATCTTGCCATCTCATGTTTGACCACCTCCAGCTTACCTTGATTCATTGATCTGACATTCCAGGTTCCTAAACAATACTGTTCTTTACAGCATCGGATTTTCTTTTCACCACCAGACACATCCACAGCTGAGTGTCCTTTCGGGTTTGGCCCAGCCGCTTCACTCTTTCTGGCGCTACTTGGAAATACCCTCTGCTCTTCCCCAGTAGCATATTGGACACCTTCCGACCTGAGGGGCTCATCTTCCGGCGTCATCTCTTTTAGCCTTGTGATATGTTCCATGGGGTTTTCTTGGCAAGAATACTGGAGTGGTTTGCCATTTCCTTCTCCAGTGGACCACGTTTTGTCAGAACTCTCTGCCATGACCTGTCCGTCTTGGGTGGCCCTGCACGGCATAGCTTATGGCTTCACTGAGTTACGCAAGCCCCTTCGCCACAACAAGGCAGTGATCCATGAAGGGGAGGTTATATCTACCCAGACCCTAAGATCATCTTCTGTGCCCTTCTCTAGGTACTCCCACCTAGAGGTCCATTGGGTAGCTACTAGAGAGAGGGGCTTTTCAGTGTTGGCACCCCAGTTATGGAACAGCCTCCCCAGGGAGGTTCATGTGATGTCTCTGTTATGGCCCTTTTAGCACCAGAAGACCTTTTTATTTCTCTACACTTTTCAATCTTAAAAACTTTTAATACTTTCTAGATCTGTTGTACTGATATTACTTCATGCTGCTAGAATTCTGGTTTTATTCTGTTGCTGCTTTAATGTATTTTACATTTTATTTTCATGATGTACTTTTATATTTTATGGCTTAGATTTTTTTAAAATTATTTATAAGATGTCCAAAGAACTTCTGAATTTGGATGGTATATAAATATAGAAAATAAACAGATATACAAAATAACATCTAGTGCTGGAGGGCACTTCTGTATGGGAAGAAATGTGCAATCTGCATGTCAGTCATCACTTCCATAATGATTGTACACGTATGTATTTTCCTGTGTGCACACCACACACAAGAGATGCCATGACTGGTTTTTGACTGTGAGTAGAAATATGTAACATTTGAAGCAACTCCCCGGCTAGGATCCAAAGAGCCACTTTAGTCATGCCAAAAGGTTTGGCCATGCCAGTGGGATTTTTAAACTCTTCGCGTGCCTCTGGACAACAGACTCGTCCCCATCAATGCCACATTGCAAACTGTGTTTGAAAGTTCTGTCAGTTTCAACAGAAGTTTGGCATATGGCATGTGGGTGTGGGTGGGCTACTATTCAAGAAGCACACGCGTAAAGCTCCCTTGAGTATGCAGAACTAGTTTTATGGTTCTTTGGAATCTATCCACAATGTACTTTTGAAATTATACAACAATATATGAAAGTTACCAATATGTGGAATAAAGATATTTCCGTAAGATCCTAGATAAATGATAGATGATGGTAACAATTAGACTGTGGACTCTTTACAAGTCATCATGTAGTCCCAAAGAACTAACACGATTTTGCTATTCAACCAGAGTCATCTTTTGCTTGACAGAAAAACAAGCATGATCCCCCTGCATTTGTTTTTGCTTACTCAAGTTGGTTGCAAACATGGCACCCATTACTGTTGATTTTGCCTTATTTTGTTGCAAGGCCAATAAAACATACAAGCCTGATTCTGGGCACATAAACTAACTTTGCCCCAGCCATGATCTTTCTTGATGGTTCCTATGACTCTGTCACCTATGAACTCAGCCATAGTTACAGAGAATCAGTGTGCTTTCCCTTCCACTTGCTAAACCTGATAGGTTGCACATGGCTTGTATTCATATCTTTCTAAAGTTGTTGTCAAGGGGCCAACAGTAACCATTAACAGGACCAAAGGTTTATTTTACAGGTTTGATGGGAAATGCACCCAGCTCTGTTCAGTTTCAATTGAATTCCTAGACTATGCCATCACTTTTAATGCACCAGGTTATAATCAAATGTTACTGGAGTTCTAAAGTAAGTCAGTAACATGATTGAATAATTGCATCTGATATTTAAGATGGCTATAAGCAAGAGTCTAACATATTAATACCTTGTTGATAGACTTAATAACACAAATTGTACCATCTACCAACTGTGCTGTCTTCCAGTAGCCTATATCTTGCCAGGATTTTATCTTAATTTGTTACGCTATTTTGTTTAATTTTGTGTAATCAAGATGAATGACAATAATCTCATTTTGATTATTACCAACAATAATCATACTTAGCTTTATATATCACTGTTCAAAGTATTTTGCATACATTATCTCAGTAATCCATACAAGATCCCAGTAAGGTAGGCCAGTATTATTATTCCCATATTGCAGATGGAAGACTGAAAGAATCATGGTATACTGAAAGACATTTATACTAAGTTATGCTGAATGAGGCAAGATTTTAACCAGGGATATTTCACAGATTACAGTCTTAGCCATACTCTCCAATGTTTCACAGTTTAGCATAGGAGCACTGCCTAAGCAACACCACTATTCAGAGGGCTGAATTGGGACTCCAGGAGGGCCAGATTTGGCCTGAGGTTCCCCATCCCTGGTCTACACTGATTGGCAGTGGCTCTCCAGCGATTCCAGACAGGAGTTTTCCAGCCCTACCTCAAGATGCCAGGGACTGAACCTGGTAACCTCTGCTTGCAAAACATGTGCTCTAACACTCTACTACTAAGCTGTGGTCTCTCCCAATTAGAGATGTGTCATTTATATTGAGCTTAAACTAAAGCAATATCTTTTTGGTAAGAAATGTCTAACTTTTGAGCATCTCTGTTTTGCATGGTTGGCTAATCTTGTTCTGTATAAAGCTCCTGCTGACAAAGGTTGGAATGTTCAAGGACTTCTATATTCTTTTACCAGCAGCAGCTGGTTCAGTAAAAGATATGGAAGTATTCACTTTGTGCACCTTAAGCATTTGCTTCTGCGCCTGACAAAGAGAGAGAAGACTTCCATGTGTGCTTTGACATAGCGTTGTCCTTTCTCAAGTACGCTTTCTCAGTTGATGCTCTCACAGGGCGTACACTGAGAATGATAAAAGGCGATAAAAACATATTGTCTTTGTGGATGAGTGAGTGCAGATGTTTGTTAATGTCTTCCACGAGTGAAAATTTAATTGTTCTCCATGACAAGGACTTTTAAGATATTAGAGGGAACATTATCTTATTATAAAATAATAGAAACCTTATTTCAGCATAATACATGTGTTACTAATATAGCTATTAAGCACAGTGATTGTTGCCTGTGGTTTTAATTTTTATTTTTTTTAACGAAATGTCTTATTCTACTCTTATAATTTCCTGTTCTATGTTGATAGCACTATTGAACTCAGTAGTGTTGCCTTCCATGACTATTTGCAGGCAACACTGTGCCTTAAATATATTGTTTCCCAGCCGTGTTTTTTGTGTTTTATAGAATGTAACATTACATTAGTGTTCCAGCTTTTGCAAACTGAATTTTCCCGTAGAACATGGAGGTCAGTTTATCTGGTTCTATGTGAAAGCACAAAAGTAGACAGGGTAGAGCAAATCACTAGTGCGTTCACAAGTCCTGGCTGTGATGGGTTCACTGGCTTTGCTATATCCTTTTTAACATTCTAGACTTGCCTTTGTGAGTAATTGTATATTATATCAGCTAATTCATGTTTTCCAAATACGTGTCTGCTGCTTAATGTGAATGTGAGGTTGGGTCGAGCCTCGAATCTGTGGGCAGGGGAGGGTGTTTTAATTTTCCTGTGCCCAGTGATCCTCTCTTGCAAATACCCTCCATCCCAAATGCTGCTTCCTACTACTGGCAGCCTTCTTTTAGTCTTAGAGACTGGCTGGAGAAAAAGGATTTTTTAAAAATGGCCGGTGGGTTTATGCAAGGGAGAATTTGCATGGTTTAAGATCCTCCTTCCATCTGCTGATTTACTCCTGCAAATGTCCCTTCCTCCACATGAATATTAAAAAGCAAACACGGAGATGAGGTACATGCACGCACACACCATTTGTTCTGTAACATGTGGTTCCACCCTTAATATTGCAAGCATTTGATCATTCGTTCTTTGAAGTGACTTAATTTTCCCACCTTGTCCTCCAATCTCATTCAGGCTTCTGGTGCATCTGAATGTTTGCATTACCTCTCAGACTGTTGCTACCATACTTCAGAGACACATCCTCATCTGTTTTCCAGCTGCTTCTCTATGTACATTTTTTTAAAGTATGAATAGAGAAGGGTAACATGGGAGGAGGGTTTGAATTAGTATTATCACTTAGTGAGGTTGCCAAAGTCCGAAAACAGTGGGTTCAAAATGCAAAGCTACCTGTTTCATAATGCCAGGATGTATTCTGCAACCAAAGTAACGAATGGCATATATGAGGACACCCTTTACTTTCACAGATGTGTGAACCTTCCTAGCTTTGATACCTACTAGATTTTGAGGGGTGGGAAAGTGGAGAAAAAAATTAGATCATAGCAAACTCTAAAGAAGAAAGAAATGCTTAGTATTTTGCAGTCCTGAGGATTCTTTCCATAATATTTGTCCTGTTACTCAAGGCTCCTGTTAAAAGCAGGCAGTTTACTAAAATGGCAATACTGCAAAATCTAGGTGTTAAATAGCAGGGTGGCATTATTTCTAAGATGTTGCTCTTTACAATGACTATTCAAAACTGATTTAGCACCAACAGTTGATTAGGTATTGTACAAGTGGTGCTATACTTCAAATGGATTGTGATAGTCATTACACAGACAATAAATGTATATGTGAAAAGCGTAGGTGTTGACAAATGAGTATTCAAAATTGGTGAGGGAAGAATTGGGAATGCATGGAGTTTGCAGTGGTTCAAAAAGGCTGCACTAGGAATAATGCCATGAGAAAAGTTGACTTATCCTGGTTCACATAAAGAGCAGTGGATTATCACTTTGGGGGTGAAGAGGGAGCAGTTAAACAGGAAAAGCCAAATACTGAAATCAGCAAAACAGAGAAAGCAGACTTTAGAGTAGGATTTGTGAAATAGCTTCATGGCTTATATTCCAGAAATCCTTTTCAATTGCATTTAAATCAGAGGAATATGATTCCTTCTTGGTACCCTCTTAAAATCCCAGTCCTGCCTATAATAATTTCCTCTCCTGTATTTATTAAGCACCTAAAAAGAGACTAGGTGCCTTACAAAGATTAAAAATGGGCAGTTTTACAACATATGGAAGAGGAGCTGATTTTTAAGAAGGCAGAGCATGTGTAAATCCTACAGAACTCAAGAGAAGTTCCAGCTGCTCTGTGCTTGGAAATTATACTGGATTGTTTTGTTTGGTATTTATTAAAAACAATTGCAGGGTGCTTTTCCACAGGTCAAAGCTGGATGCATTTTACATCATCCAGGAATATATGATAAGAACATTGAGGGGGAGGGGACTTGAAGCGTAAATTTACTCTGAGAGTTACGTGTCATGGAGACAGTTCTGAGTAACAGCTGGATTTTATATTTTCAAAGATCAACCTTGGTTTGTTTCCTTGTCTCAGCAGTCCTGGGGGCAGTCCCAAGCACAAAGTGAAACTATCATATCATCTGGTAGAACCTAATTTGAATGTCTGCAAATACCCCACACATACACACACACACACAATTTCGTCTTAGGATTCTGACCATGCAGCTTTCATGACTTCAACAGCAAGTCAGCCTCCCCTCCCCTCCTTGCTTTTTGTAACATCTGATGATGAGATCTGGAGATCACAAAAGCTTGCTCATTTTTTGTGCAAGTTTTTGTTGGCTTAATAGAAGTATTACTACGAAAAAGATTTTGGATTTTTTTTTTATGGCCAACATGGCTACCTTTGCTTTTCATTTAAAATATGTGTAAGGTTTAACTTATTTATATTTTAACAGCTCCCGTGAGTATTCACAAGAGCACTGTACAATATTGGGGGTGGGCAGAGGTCATCCTATTCCACAGATTATCTTGCTTTTCTTGCAAACGAAAATCCTTTTTAGAATCTCTAATAGTCACATAGGAAATGTGGATCTCAAAATAATTATCACCTTTTCCTCTGTTCTGGATACCACTTATCTGAGGTGCATATCAAATGCAAAAGACCTGTCCCTTGCCAAAGCATTTACTCTTCCCTTATCTTAATGGTCCATCCATACTTTGAAGTGATAAACACTACAAGTCTTAGATGCTTTGATCTTACAAGGAAACACAAGTTGGGGAAACCTTTTAGCATATTAAGTCCACCTTCAAAGGAAACTGATGGCTGAGAGTCTTGTTTCATTTATCTATTTTAAAATATATCTAAACTGCCTCTCAACCAAGGACCCTTGAGGCAGCTGCCAGCATTTTAGTATAATAAGGTCATAAACATTTAAAACAGATTTCTTAAAAAAAAAAAATAGTAAAACAGACTGAGTCAGCACCAGTAATAAAATCAGATTCCATTACGTGCTAGAGAGAATACAAAGATGTTCGACTGTCTTGCCAAAGCAGTGAGGGTGGATGCTTGACAAATTGACTGAGATTGGAAGTTCCAGATATGAGGCATCACAACTGAGAAGGCCCCGCTCTACAGATTCCATTACGTGCTAGAGAGAATGCAAAGATGTTCAACTGTCTTGCCAAAGCAGTGAGGGTGGATGCTTGACAAATTGACTGAGATTGGAAGTTCCAGATACGAGGCATCACAACTGAGAAGGCCCCGCTCTACCTGTTGAGATGGGGGGAGTGTTTCAAAAACAACAACAACAAAACAAGCTGTGTTTGCCATAAGAAAAATTCCAAAACTCATATAGCATAATACCTATATTAGGCCAACTCAAAGATCATAAAAAATGTGCAAGCTTTCAAGATCGCCAGATCTCTTCATCAGGCAAGATGTTACAAAAAGAAGGTTAGCAAGGGAGCAGGGAGCAAGAAGTCCTTCAAACTCTCTGTACCCTTTAGATTTTTAAAGTCCAGCCCGCAGCCGGCCCCACCATTACTCAGGGTCAAGTGCCCACATTGGGCAGTGGAGCAGGAAAGAGTGGTGAATCACATTGTTCTCCCCACCCTGCCCCTGCGAGGAGGGCGGCCACTTCTTTCAATCGCTGTCGGATGGCTGGAGGTGCCACCACCTGCCTGCTCGTTCACTTAGCCGGCTGCTCCCTTACTTGTTGGCTGCTTGGGGCTCCTGGGAGTTAGCTAGACTTCTTGTGATATGTGGTGCAGAAGGCAGGAGCAGTGGCCATGCAGGCAGGAGCAAGCCAGAGAAAGAAAGAAAGAAAGAAAGAAAGAAAGAAAGAAAGAAAGAGGAGAGAAAGAAAAGAGAGAGAGAGAGAGAAAGAAAAAAAGAAAGAAAGAAAGAAAGAAAGACATTGTGTGTCTTCTCTCTTCAGTCCTGCAGGAGCTGCTTCCTCTGCCTGGGGTTGCCGGCCCATCCGCCCACTCAAATCCAGATGCCAACAGGACTGGGAGAGAAAAGGAGATGCTAAAGTGAACTTGAGGCATCTCTACTGTTAGGAATGAATCTGAGTGTGTGGAGATATCTAGCAGCTCAGATTCAGAATGGGAACAGCCAGAACAGGGAGTGGCTCCCTCGCTAGTGAGCTCAGATATGGCAAGGCCTTCTTCCGAATACCTGGACACACAGATGACTCAGCCTAAAGGGCCTTCCCTTTTCTCCTCCATGAGAACCCAGCTTTTGGGGGAGGAGGAGAGTGAGGGGTGTGACTTGAAGGATGCTAGGGTCCATCGTAGAGCAAAGCGGGAAAAGTTAGAGGCACAGCTCAGATGCTTCACCAGGTTGGCTGTGTGTGATGGCCTACATAGGAGGGAACCACTGTAAGGGAGGGGCATCCCTCTGAAGCTAGTCTGACCAAGAAGTTCTTGTTCAAACTGCAGGCAACACCTCTAGCTTCCACTTCAGCTCCTCTATTGATATTCATAATCGTGTGGAGTGGCTGTTTCCTTTGTAGCCTGAGAGTTTCCTATAATGTGCATTTATAAGGAACCTGATCGTTAACTAATAAAGTAGTGAGCCTGAAGCCTGGTATCCTGGAGTGTGTTGATTGCGAAGGGGGAAGACGAAGGAACGTGACATCTACGCTGCTGTGTGTTGGGCACTCCCCAACGGCGGTTTTCTGAGAGGCATTTACATAATGATGTCCCCTCTCGTTGTTGTTCTGAGCTCTCCCCTTGCCTCTCCCATACTATCCCGTGACAAGGAAAATGCAGTATTTTCCATCCCTGTACCACAATAGTGCCAGCGCCAGCCTGTGTAGTTATGCAATGATGGAAGCGAGTGTTTTTCCAGGGGGTGCGGTTTGGATGATGATGGCAGTGATGCGACGCGTTGGGAGTGTCACCCACCCCTGGGAGGGTGCGTGTCTGCACCCTTGCTGCTCCACCTCATTTGTCAATGTTTGCTGGCGGGGTGGGGACATGGCGGAGTGGCATGGCAGAGAACATCGAGAACCCAGAAATCTCTTCTTTCACACACATCACATCCTAGATAGTTTTAAAAATAGATTTCGTATATTTCTATCCCTACCCATTTCAACCTTGGGGGGAACACAGAGAGGCTCACAAATCAAGGAAACATGCAATATAAATGCAAGTACTTTATTTAAATTACTTTTACCCCACTCTTCAACCGCAAAGGCTCCCAATCTTTGTAAGCCACTCTGAGATGCTTGCTTGGGTGTGCCAGTCACCGTGAAGCAACCAGCGATCAGCAAGGGGAGGAAAGGGGAGGGCAAGGGAGCGCAGGGTGCAATAAACCCAGGATGTGTAAGGGTTTGTCTCACAACATGACTGGTTCTTAAAGGACGCACTGCCCCTCCATGGACTGCTAAAAAGCGAAGCAGAGTGAGGTAAAAGAAGCCCGTATAAAGAAATTTGTGCTTGAACAGTAACCAGAAACAGCAGTACTGTGGTGGAATAAGGCAGTCGTGTAGAGACACCTTTGGTCTCTCCTCTCCTAGAGCTGCTGGAATCTGAAAGGGAGGAAAAAAAGAATTGCAATGCCTAGAGGCTTTTCTGGCTAAAGAGGATTCTTCACCGCCTTTCTCCATCCAGGTTCAGGTTTGTGACAGCGCAGGAGTGCTAAAACAATTCCTATCTGCCCCTGCTTATTTTAGGGTGTCCAACCCCCATTTTTCAAGGAAAGGTGATGATGCAGTAACCACCAAGCTATTCTTTTGGTAAACATGGTGTGTGTGTGTGTCTTGTGTCACCTTAAAAACAGAGTTGCAGCACAATCCTAAGAATGTCTACTCAGAAGTACGCCCCGCTGAGATCAACAGGACTTACTCTGAGGTAAATGTGCATAGTACTCAGCCAGAACAAGAAGGGAGGGTGGAGAAAAGATGCATTTTAAGATATAAAGGGGGTTATAAGACTGTTGCATCCAGCATCCAAAATTGCTTAACAACACCATTGTAACTCAGTGCCTTAGCCAATTACTATGCTTTGCTATTGTAGGCAGTGAGGCTCCTAGCAAAGGGGAGAACAGGTGCCCTGGCTGCTGCTGACGTGGTCAATGGAGTACGAGAGGCCTTCCATACCTGCTGCTTCTTCCAAGTTGGCCCAGCCCCTTATCTGGGATAGGAAGACAGATGCAGTACTGCAGCAAAAGGGACGTGAGCATCATTGTTTGGACCAGGGGCAAGATAATATGTGAATGTGTAGCGTGGCATGGCTTGACTTGCTTGAGTGTGTCTGGATCTCCTTGGCTCTGAAAGCATCTTTCTGGACTGCACCTGCTGGCTGCATGATCCACGAGGCCAGGCTCTGGTGGGTAAATAGTCCTCCTTGACATCAGGGCTTTGCACTTGCTAGAGAAAGGTGGACAGATGTGAAGAAGCAGAGGAATCTCTTATTTTGTGTTCAAAAGCCACAATGTTTCTTGTGGCATCTTGAAGTCTCACAAATTTGTTATAGCATAATAAGCTTTCATTGACTGGCTTCAAATGCCAAAATAATTTGACTGGCTTATGTGACTTGAGCCGTGGGCAGGGGGCTCAGGCAGCAAATCATCTTGGGCCAGCCCTGGCCCTCTGGATTGTTCCCAGAAACAAATTGGCAGCCAATGTAATTGTTTAAGCACCAGCAGGATATGCTCTCTATAACCCATTCCTGTTAACAACATCTTACATAAGTAGAGCCTCAGAGGTGACATTTTATGTTGATGGGAAAATGGCAGGTTTTTGCGTGTTCTTGGAGAGGGGTATTTTTTGTGTGGTCTGTCTGATGATATAAATATGATTGTGTGATAACTAGTTTGAAGATATCTTTGTGCTGTTTGCCCAACAAAAATATTCTCCACTCACCTACCCACCAGCT
Organism: Heloderma suspectum; assembly: GCF_057233095.1. Classification (NCBI taxonomy): domain Eukaryota; kingdom Metazoa; phylum Chordata; class Lepidosauria; order Squamata; family Helodermatidae; genus Heloderma; species Heloderma suspectum. The sequence continues at coordinate 50,486,334 of NC_139460.1, read as the reverse complement.
GCTATCTGCCCCAGGAAGAAAATAACTTTGATTTCTGAAGGAAAAATTGATATCTTGGGGCATTTTCTTTTTGTTTCGCCCCAAAATAAAATTCCATAACTATGCAATACAAAGTTGCAAAAGAATTTGCAAAATATCCATGTATTGGCTGAGGTCCCTCCTGCCACACCCCCATGTTAACACTAAAATGTTATCTTTGGATGGACATGGGCAACATTGGTCTTTCTATTCTTAAATGTCTAAATTTTGTTTCTGGCGATATAATCAAAGCACATTCCTTACACATTAATTGGCTTATAAAAAATGTTTATTTCCTGCTGATGGACGGTACAGTTTCATGTTCACAAAAAGTTCCCAGGAACCTGATGATATCCTGATGTTGAACTGTGGAAAATAGTGTTATGAGGTCAGCCCTATTCTTAAAAGTTATCTTGGGTTTCAGCCCTTCCTTACTTCTTCTGTAGTAGAATTCTTGGTTCAAAGCCAGCACTGAGAAATGAATTAGAATGCAGTAATTCACCTGCAGTTTGGGGGAAAGCCTTTGGTATTTTTCAAGTCAGCCAGTTTGCTTAGGGACGGCTGTGCAGCATTTAGTACATTTTGTCATGAAGGTTTTATTATGGTGTGATGCAAAAAAGGATTATTTTTAAACCCTTTTAATTATTCTTAAAGTGCAGTGTGACAAAATAATTGGGTAAACAAGATGCCATAGTTAGGCTTACATACTGAGGCTGATTAGTTTTACTTGTTAATAATATTTTACTGTTCTTTCTTCCTGCTTCCACATCACTCCATATTATTGCACATTTAAAAGAATTTAAATCAGTGTCCAGGAGGGACATGTTCTTGTAAATTGGCTTTGATAAGAAGGTATGTTTTAAATTTCACACTGTTTGAAAAGTACTTTTCCAGGGACTTGCCTATTGGTTCGAATCCCAGCAAGAGTTCCCATGTAGTTAAGGATCTCAAATTCTGTCAAAGTGAGCATTCAGAAGAGAAGGACAAAACAGTATGAGCCTCAACAAATGTAGCCGATGCAAAAATTGGCATTCAGTCTAAGCGTGTGAAAAGGGGGCATTCAGATCAAAAGTGTGGTAGGTTGGGGACTTTATGCATGAACAATTAAGCATAGAATAGCTGCCTAGAACAATAGTTTGTGATGTGCACCTCCTTCCTATGATTTAGAAGGCTCTCTAATATTATTAACTAACTGACGATACCCAAGGTCTGCTCAGGTAGCATCGCTGCCATCACTCCACTTGCCATATTCCCCAGGCTGGGTCAGAAGCACCCTTAATCTTTATAAACCTGAACACAGTAGGCAGGTCAAGGATAAGGTATCATGGGGGAGGTCTGTGAGGAAAGAATCTCTAAAATCATGCCACAGGATCCACTAAATATTCAAATGAGTCTCATTTATTCTTAGACAAAAAAGCAGGATTTACAGATGGAAAATAAGGATCAACATACAGAACATTTTACGCAAGAGAAACAAAAGAAACAAGCTGGCTACAATCTCATGCTACACTAACTTGAACCCTGGAGTCATTTAAAGGGTACGCTATATATGTGTCCCCTTCATGGATCACTGCCTTGTTGTGGCGAAGGGGCTTGCGTAACTCAGTGAAGCCATAAGCTATGCCGTGCAGGGCCACCCAAGACGGACAGGTCATGGCAGAGGGTTCTGACAAAATGTGGTCCACTGGAGAAGGAAATGGCAACCCACTCCAGTATTCTTGCCAAGAAAACCCCATGGAACGTATCACAAGGCTAAAAGATATGACGCCGGAAGATGAGCCCCTCAGGTCGGAAGGTGTCCAATATGCTACTGGGGAAGAGCAGAGGGTATTTCCAAGTAGCGCCAGAAAGAGTGAAGCGGCTGGGCCAAACCCGAAAGGACACTCAGCTGTGGATGTGTCTGGTGGTGAAAAGAAAATCCGATGCTGTAAAGAACAATATTGTTTAGGAACCTGGAATGTCAGATCAATGAATCAAGGTAAGCTGGAGGTGGTCAAACATGAGATGGCAAGATTGAACATCGACATCTTGGGAATCAGCGAACTAAAATGGACAGGCATGGGCGAATTTAATTCAGGTGACCATCATATCTACTATTGTGGGCAAGAATCCCTTAGAAGAAATGGAGTAGCACTCATCGTCAACAAAAGGGTGGGAAAAGCAGTACTGGGGTACAATCTTAAAAATGGTAGAATGATCTCAGTACGAATCCAAGGCAAACCATTCAACATCACAGTAATTCAAGTCTATGCCCCAACCACTGAGGCCGAAGAAGCTGAGGTTGATCGGTTCTATGAAGACCTACAACACCTTCTAGAACTAACACCCAAAAAAGATGTCCTCTTCATCATAGGGGATTGGAATGCTAAAGTAGGAAGTCAAGAAATCACCGGGATAACAGGCAGGCATGGCCTTGGTGTACCAAATGAAGCAGGACAAAAGCTAATAGAGTTTTGCCAAGAGAACATGCTGATCATAGCAAACACTCTTTTCCAACAGCATAAGAGGCGACTCTACACATGGACGTCACCAGATGGTCAATATCGAAATCAGATTGATTATGTCCTTTGCAGCCAAAGATGGAGAAGCTCCATACAGTCAGTAAAAACAAGACCTGGAGCTGACTGTGGCTCAGATCATGAGCTGCTTCTTGCAAAATTTCGGCTTAAATTGAAGAATGTCGGGAAAACCACTAAACCGTTCAGGTATGACCTCAGTCATATCCCTTCTGAATATACAGTGGAGGTGAGGAATAGATTTCAGGGATTAGACCTGATAGACAGAGTGCCTGAGGAACTATGGACGGAGGTCCGTAACATTGTTCAGGAGGCAGCAACGAAATCCGTCCCAAAGAAAAAGAAATGCAAGAAAGCCAAGTGGCTGTCTGATGAGGCTTTACAAGTAGCTGAGGAAAGAAGGGAAGCGAAAAGCAAGGGAGAAAGGGGAAGATATACCCAACTGAATGCAGAGTTCCAGAGAATAGCAAGGAGAGACAAGAAGGCCTTCTTAAATGAACAATGCAAAGAAATCGAGGAAAACAACAGAATGGGAAAGACTAGAGATCTCTTCAAGAAAATTGGAGATCTCAAGGGAACGTTTTGTGCAAAGACGGGCATGATAAAGGACAAAGAAGGCAGGGACCTAACAGAAGCAGATGAGATTAAGAAGAGGTGGCAAGAATACACAGAAGAACTATACAGGAAAGATCTGAATGTCCCTGATAGCCATGATAGTGCGGTCACTGAACTTGAGCCGGACATCCTCGAGAGTGAAGTCAAGTGGGCCTTAGGAAGCATTAGTAACAACAAAGCTAGCGGAGATGACAGTATTCCAGCCGAGCTATTTAAAATCCTAAAAGATGATGCTGTTAAAGTGCTGCATTCAATATGCCAACAAATCTGGAACACTCAACAGTGGCCACAAGACTGGAAAAGGTCAGTTTACATTCCAATTCCAAAGAAGGGCAACGCCAAAGAGTGTTCCAACTACCGCACAATTGCGCTCATTTCACATGCCAGCAAGGTGATGCTCAAAATCCTACAAGCTAGGCTTCAGCAGTATGCGAACCGAGAACTACCGGAAGTACAAGCTGGGTTTAGAAGAGGCAGAGGAACTAGAGATCAAATCGCCAACATTCGCTGCATCATGGAGAAAGCAAGAGAATTCCAGAAAAACGTCTATTTCTGCTTCATTGACTACGCTAAAGCCTTTGATTGTGTGGATCACAACAAACTGTGGCAAATTCTGAAAGTGATGGGAGTACCAGACCACCTTACCCGTCTCCTGAGAAACCTGTACGAGGGTCAAGAAGCAACAGTAAGAACCAGACATGGAACAACCAATTGGTTCAAAATTGGGAAAGGAGTACGACAAGGCTGCATATTGTCACCCTGCTTATTTAACTTATATGCAGAGTACATCATGAGAAATGCCGGGTTGGATGAATCAGAGGTCGGAATTAAGATTGCCGGGAGAATTATCAACAACCTCCGATATGCAGACGATACCACCCTAATGGCAGAAAGCGAAGAGGATCTCAAGAGCCTCTTGTTGAGGGTGAAAGAGGAGAGTGCAAAAGCTGGTTTGAAACTCAACATTAAAAAAACTAAGATCATGTCATCTGGCCCTATCACTTCCTGGCATATAGAAGGGGAAGAAATGGAAGCAGTGACAGATTTTACTTTCTTGGGCTCCAAGATCACCGCAGACGGTGACTGTAGCCATGAAATTAAAAGACGCTTGCTCCTTGGGAGGAAAGCTATGGCCAACCTAGACAGCATAGTAAGAAGCAGAGACATCACCTTGCCGACAAAGGTCCGTCTAATCAAAGCTATGGTTTTCCCAGTAGTAATGTATGGCTGTGAGAGCTGGACTATAAGGAAGGCTGAGCGCCGAAGAATTGATGCTTTCGAACTGTGGTGCTGGAGAAGACTCTTACGAGTCCCCTGGACTGCAAGGAGGTCAAATCAGTCCATCCTAAAGGAAATCAACCCTGAGTGCTCATTGGAAGGACAGATACTGAAGCTGAAGCTCCAGTATTTTGGCCACCTAATGCGAAGAGAAAACTCCCTGGAAAAGACCCTGATGCTGGGAAAGACTGAAGGCAAAAGGAGAAGGGGACGGCAGAGGATGAGATGGCTAGATAGCATCACGGATGCAATGAATATGAACTTGAGCACGCTCCGGGAGAGAGTGCAGGACAGGAAGGCCTGGCGTGCTATGGTCCATGGGGTCACGAAGAGTCGGACACGACTGAACGACTGAACAACAACAACAACAACAATATATGTGTGTGACTAAAGCCCCATTCAGGTTTTCTGAACCTGAATAGGGCAAATGCGTGAGGAGAAGGAGTGCTCCAGCCCTACCCCTCGCCTTCAACCCGTGGAAGGTGACATTCTGAAAAAGAGAGCCTTCTGTATCCATGGAGGCTCTCCATGTGTGCTAGAATGCAGATTTTTCAGTGTTCTGGTTTGCATGGAGAGCCTCCACGGATACAGGACTCTCCTTTTCAGACTGTTGCCCTCCACAAATAGAGGCTGATGGATGCAACATGGAGGGGGGCTTAGGGAGTGCACCTTGTCCTCACGCATTTGCCCTATTCACGCTCAGAATACTTGAATAGGGCTTAAGACAGTTATAGATTGAATCCACCACTTTCTCTCAGCTTAACTGCCTTCTCCTAACTGACAAATCACAACAGTCAGTTCCAACTGCCAGTGAGGCTGTACTCTCCCTGCTTCTGTCATGGAGGAGGAATCTCCTTCTTGACAGACAGCTCCTCCGCTCCAGTTGCCAGGCTTGCCAGATCACTTTGTTACATAGATATACCAGTCACTGTTAGGTCAGAGGCCAAGGGCATCCATCTTAATGGGATCATTGGCCTGACTTAGTATGATTAATGAGGCTATGCTTAATGCTGTTATATTATTAGTAAGTAATAGGTTCATTAATTACTGAAAAAGAAATGTAATTCCCAGCTTTACATAAAATTAATGTTTATTTTAATTCTACATTAGAATAGCTGTGCATTTCGCTTGAGTGTGATATTTGTTACTGTTGAAAGAGGAGAGATGTGCAAAAATAACAACAGCAATAACAGCCACCACCACTGGGTATGGCATTGTGACCATTATATATTCATAGGAGATCTAACTTGTTTATTGTACTTGTAAATAGGAGCTGTGCAATTTATGAACGCCGCCTGCCTCGGCTCCTGTTCCTGCCCCTGAGCCAGGTCAGAAACTGGGAACTTGTCCCTGTGGTGTTTAGTTTCACAGAGGCTCAGTGAAGGTTTCAGAGATCCCCACCCCCCGGCCCCACTGGGCTCAGAGAACTGTGGAGACATTTTGTTGGAAATGAAAATGTGCTCCCCAATGATGAGGTGGAAAATGCATTTGTGGACTCCTGCTTATTTCATTAACTATTTTCAAAGTATCATTTACATTGCTGGATTGCAGGTAGTCTTTTAATCAGAAAAAACAAACACATAAATTGTCTTGTGGCACCTTAAAGACTAACAGATTAGTTTTCGTGAGCTAGAATCCATGTCATGAGATGATAAGCTTGGATGAGAACGTTATCCCTTAGTACTGTTGTGTATGGTCACTTTGCTTAACGTAAGCTATACATAGAATTGTCACATACTGCAGTGTTTGCATTTCATGGCCGCTTGGCCCCATTTCCCACCTCTATGTACATGTGTGTATGTATCCGCTAGCTGAGATAATGCTTCATGCATCTGATGAAGTGGACTAGGACATGGTTTAGTATAATGAGGATGAGCTGCAGTGATCCTCAGACTCATGTGCTACCCTCTACTCACTCCTCCACTGCTGCAGCTGTGAGGTGGTGTTTGGAAGCCTTCATTTCTACTTTAGACTAAATGCAGTTGTTGTGCCATCTGAACCCAGACAAATTGCAGCTAGTCTTAATTAGGGTTACTGGAAAGCAGCCAACTTCAAACTATAGTTTATGAAGCTGGCTTGTTTTCACTAATTGTATTTAAGATTAACCACAGCTTAGGGTTTGGGCATCATGCCAAACTGTGTTTAAACTAAAATGGAAGCAGAAGCGCCCAGTCTTCGTCTCACAGCCATGCCAAAGGAGAGGGAACAGGGGAGCATGTGGGTCTGAGACTCACTGTGGCTCAACCTCGTAAAAATAAACCGTGGCTTAGTGTTATGTGCAGCTGGGCCTTCTATTTACCCTTGAAGTGCCATAAGAAATACACCCCCTTTCCCTTTTAACAGACTAGCATGGTTGCCCTGTTGGTATGTTTAAATCAGATAACTGACAGATCAATCCGTTAACGACAAGCCATTTAATCTAATAAAAACTTTATACTATTTGACAAACGTTATGCCAGGAGGACAGTAATGAGAGAAATGGAAACAAATAAAGCTGGCAATCTACTTGTTCATCTTGGACAGATACAAATTTAGGTTTGTATCAGAATCGGGGCACTGATGGAGTAATAACAGTGTCTAAGGTAGTTTTCTAGTAACTAGTTTTCAGATAAGGATGGAAAGAATGGCCTTGCCCTATAAACAGCGGCACAAGTTTGCTATCAGACCCTCTGAAGATGCCTTTATGGAGTCAGCAAGTCTCTTGTTTCCTACTCTGGGCTGGCTCTGAAGTAATTTGTTATTGCCAAGTCAATGACCTCTCCTGAACTGATTATACAAGATTAATTTGAGGATCTGTCATGTTGCTCTCTAGGAGAGGAAAGAATGTATCAGTGGTACTAATTAAAATGTGTACTGATGAGTTGATTCATAATATGATTGTCTGAGGTTCTTTAATAAGATCCTTGCAATGTATGGAGTATTTACTTCCTGCCAACAGAGAGTCAGTGTGGTATAGTGGGTACAGAGGGTGTTGAAGCTGAATCACAGAAAATTGGATTCAAATCCTGACTTAGCACACAGTCCTATGGACTGTTCCCTTACTACTCAGGAGACTCCAGACTTGGAGGCTTCCGAGATTCCTATGCCCTGCGGGGCTGAAGCTGACAGGGCGGGAAGTGATCATTGCCTCCCCATCCTCCAATCTTTTATTTTTTCACTAGACGGGTCTAGCGAGGGTGCTTCAGAGCACGAGGGAAGGAGACTAGAGGAGGTTCAGGATGAATTGTATCCTGGCCTCTCCAGACTCCTTCCTTCCCCGCTCACCAGAATGTCCCCTTTCTCCAGGGTCAATTTATCAACTTCGGAGAGACAGCCGGTTTGTTTTTTTCCATGCTGGCTGCAAGGGGGTGAGGGAGGAGAGGAGGATCTCCAACTCACCCTTCTGAGGTCAGAGCACTGCCATCTGGGATGCTTACCCAGGGACCATAGGATTGCTGTCTTAGTCATGAACCTCACTGGGATACCTTAGGCTAGTCACTTTAGTCACTTAGGCTAGTCACTTTGGGTAATCTGCCCAACAGGGTTCTTACAAACCTAAGTAGCTTGGAGGAAGGGAGGAACACAAATGTATTCCAAAGGAAGTGAGTTGTGTTTTTTTCTTTAAAGATATGCCCTTCTAAAAATTACAAACAGATGAAGTTTTTTAGGTATTTAAATTCATGATGCTTGAAAAGCATTTCCACCCCTGCCTCTCAAGTGTTTTGGCTAAGATTCCCTCAACTGTATGTTCAATATTCAAGACAGATTTTGGTTTAACCACTAACACAAGTCTTTTGCTGTCTCACTCGCTTTTCAGGTTTTTTGTTCTCAATATCTTGACATGAGACTGTCATTGCTATAATTCTGGCATCCTCAGTTACCTCAAGGTCTCTTGATTGACTTAGTCAACACCAGTAATTTAATTTGATTTTCCATCATGTTTGTCAGTCACTTGCATCAGAGTGTTGTTAAGGAGGATTTTTAAAATTTCATTAATCATTGCATTCAGTATCAGTCACAAAGGTTGTGCCACTGAAGTCTACAGGATGCCACTTGTATGAATTGGAGCGTGCTGGCCAACATGACACAAGCAAAGGCTGCATAGTTTGGTAGATGGCTGTGATAATAATTACTCAGTTACCCTAGGCAGTGTCTTTATGGTTCTAACTGAGTTGGCCTGTCTGAAAATGAAAATTATGCTAAATTTGTTCCATATGTCCCCTTCACAATAATTAACTACTAGCTGATAAAGATCTCCTTGGAGTCTTTGACTGGCTCGTAATTACATCTACAGCTTCTTACTTTTAGAATGTCGGCCATGGTGCATGTACATACAGAGGTCTGTGGGGTGTGACTTAAAGCTCCCTGTGTGTGTAGCTAAGAAAATGTTAATGCAGGACTCGAATATACTAATTGTTACATTAAGGTTAATCAATTAACTACACTGAAGTCAATCCAACTGTCCCTTTTCCAACAAAAGACTCAGTTACATTGCACATAAGTAATAAGAAAGTGGTGAATCTCCACCATCATAACTGAAATTCTGTGTTTTCGCAGCATAAGCTTTAATCAAGCTTCAAATGTTGTTAAGAAGAGTCCTTCTTATAACTTAATTGTCATATACAGTAATTGAGTCTCTGCCTGTAATGGAAAATACACCCTTGGGCCAATTGCCTTAGCTTAGGCACACAGAGCTCTTGTACTGCAGGGCTCTCCTAGTCAATTCACTGCTGGGAGATAGTTTGTACACAGTGGAACACATTAGGCAGAGTGGCCCCTCTACTGCACTGAAAGAGGAACCCCTTTTGCAAAGTTGAGTTCCATTTGTTCACCAAATTCAGTCAAGGTGACATTTAGAAAGATCAGTGTTAATGGCATTAATGGTCGGGGTGCAAGAGAGGCCTTCTTAGTGGCTGCTTCCCATCTCTGGAACTCCTTGCCAAGGAAGGCCAGGTTGACTCCCTCTTTCTTTTTGCCAGCAGGTAAAGACATTTTTATTCAGGCAGGCCATTGTCACATACGTTGGTTTGTTGCTGAAGGAGTTTTTAAATGGTTGTGTGCTGTTTATTTCTTTTATTGTTGTGTTTTTAATTGATTTGATTTTATGTTATATTTTAATTAAGATTATGTTTTTAATCTCTGTGTTATTATTGTTAGCTGCCTTCAGTACCATTTTTAGCAGAAAGGCAGGATATGAATTAAACAAGCAAACAAACAAACTATATCTTCAGGCTCCTGCTATTAAAATCTCAACTCTTGTTGTGTAATTTTTGTCTGCGTTTTGCACCAGATTCATTCTACCATTGACTTGGAGTGACAAATGCATGCCGCTGTGTAAGATAAGGTGGAGAAGGAAAGGGGGAGCCAAATGTACAGGTGTGGAGCTTGGGTTGGTATTTGACCAAAGATAGACTGAATTCTTGGATGCCTGCCTATGTGACCCCTGTGACAAAACAGTATCCAAGGTCTAAAACTGCTCTAGTATCTGTAGGAAGGGTTTAGATTACGCATCCTTTCAACATGGATTCTGGTTTCACAGCGGATATCCGTACATATGAATATTCTAAGAAAAAGAGGAGTTGTGCGGGGGGGGGGGATTTGTCACTGACTTGTCTGCTATGAGAGCAATCCTTCCCTATGCAAATGCCCATGCATCATATATTTATTTTTTTGTTTATCTTTTAAATACAGAATTTACTATGGGCTAATGTGCTCACACAATACCATATTACCACCATGTGTAGCTTTGGCTTGAACTTACAGTGTACTGTGACTGGTGGCAAAATTATAAATTATAGTATGGTGTAGTAAAAAGGTTTAGGTAGCTAAATGCACCAAGAACAGAATATTATGATTATCCATATACCTCAGGTAACAAATAATTTGTCTTTTAAAACAGGTTTAGAATGCAATGTATGGCATTTTTATGGACTTGTTTTACTAGTGAGATTAGGTGGAATTATTTCCCCTCAGGTATAATTTTTCCATATAATTATAACTTAAAAGCACTTTTGGCTCCAGGTTAAGATAGACATGGTAACACATTGTCATTCACAATGCAGAAGAAAATAGTACAGCTATGTGACATGCAAGGTTTAAATCGGCCTTCCCCAACCTCATACCCTCCAAATTAGTTGGACTAAAGCTCCCATCATCCCCAGAAAGCATGGCTGTGCTGGTTGGGGTGATGGGGGTTGTAGTCCAACCTTTCTAGAGGGTGCCTGACTGGGGAACACTGGTTTAAATGATCTAGGTACTGTATGTTCTGGTAGCTGATAACCTCTTGAGAGCTGTTAACCTCTGGATGTCATCCAAGGATGCACTGATATGATTCTGTAACTGCTGATGGATAATGCAATTATCAACTGACTTCTGATGGGCATTTTTGACCATATTGGGTACTGAGTACTGGCCAGCTGTATTACTAGCAGCTGCTTATCCCATGAAAAAATTGCTGCTTGTGCTAGGTACCAATGACCAGACAAGAGTTCCTGTTTTTTTCCAGAAATGCAGCAGCACATAAGCTTTGTATTGGTACAGGGTCTCCTATGCCTGCTAAAGGCTGATCCATTGAGTTCTATCTTCCTTTGCCGTCTTTCCCACTATAAACTTTTGTTCCTGAAGAAGAGAGTTAGTGACCCCATTCACACGATCACTGCAGCCCACCATGGCTTATTTAAGCCTCAGTGGGTTGCAACACGTGCTAGCACATGCCGGGTGACCTTTGCATATTCAAACTGCAACCGCAGTTTGTCATGTAAAGTGAATCTGGCAAGGGAGGGTTGTTGGTGTGGTTAACAAACCACCTGCAACCCTAAAGAAGCCCATGGATTATGGGTGGTTTGTTAACCACACCAACAACCCAACCTCACCAGGTTCACACGACATGACAAGCCACAGTTGCGGCTTGAAGGGCTGCCTGCACATGCCACTAAACCCTGGGGGTTAATTAAACTACCAAGGCTTAGCAGGATGTGCGAACTAGCCCAGTGTGTGGAAGTGTACTCCAGTTAGCTTTGATAATACAAATATGTGAAACCACTGTCGTGGTGTGATAACTAATCAAAGATCATACAACATTGCCTCTGCTGGCTGGGGAATGATGAGGTTGTAGACCAACACATCTGGAGGGCACCAGATGTGGGAAGGCTAGTTTAGAAGATAATATTGTCACCGCTTTTATCCTGCCCTTCCCCCAAAGAACTCAAGGCAGTTCCCTTTTATACTCACAACACACTGTATTAAGTGGAGAGATGGACAAGGTGATCCAGTAAGCTTTGTGGCTGAGCAAGGATTTGAACCTGAGTCTCTCCCCAGTTAAACACTATACTGCACTACCTCTCAAGAACAGATAGGACTAAGTGGTCTTAATTGTATAATAAAACAGGCATAAATTGCTGCTAAATTCTCAAGAAGGGGATTTGGTTTTGCATTCCTTACCTCTTGCAGCTTGGTTCCTTGAGGGGCACAAGTTCATGTCTATTATTTTAAGCGTGTTATAAGCCATAGAGTGAGTAGAACGGTCCCATAGGAAGATGTATGTAGCAGTGGTGATGATCTTTCCCATATTGCAGGATATGGTTCTAGGTTGTTCCTCCATTTAAATGGCTTAAATACTTCGTGTGCATTAAGGTAAATTGTGCAGCTCCTCCCCCACAAGGTGCAACTGGCAGACCTCAGCACATTCACACATTTTAAACCAACATTTCTGCACAGTGTCTGTGGGTTTTGTTTATAGGGAAAAGGAGACACTAATCCCTAGGTTTAAAACACACACACACACACACACACCAAAAACTTGTAATGCCAAGACAATAGAAAACTTTTTTTTAATTTGTAGGGGTTGAGAGTTCCCATACTGAGCTAATAAGTTCTGCAGAAAGGTCTGGAATCATAATTATGCTCTGCATATATACTGGACACTATCTCCTCATAAAAGTAATGTTTTTGGTGCTGCTCTCTAGTAGGAAGAGCTGTTTCACCCTGTTAAAACACTGTACCCCTGTTTTATGATGAAGCTAGGTGGCTAGAATAAATGCAGAGGGAGCCATGTTGCATTGCTAAACTAAATGGTAAAAATAGCAGCTTATAAGCTAACATTGTAAGGAGTCTCCATAGCCACGTGTTACAGACAGGTTAACTAACCTGTAACGATTCACAGCCAAGTCCTGTTGGCTGCTGTTGCACATCTCCTTGTACTAGCCTTGCACGTGAAGGTTGTATGGGAGAGGAACTATCAGATCCTGCAGCTCTTTTTGTTTAAAGTTGTTTTTCTAAGGTATCAGAAGTGGGGGAGATTCACTGCTGTAGGTAGTTGCTTCCCTCTAAGCAGCATGTCCTGTCCACTGAAGGGAGAGAATATTGAATTCAGCACAGTGTAATGTTTTCAACTGCTCCTATCTAGCGATGGCCATTGCAGGGAAATCCAGACCTTTTAAAGCTCAATGGATTTCCACTGAGCCCCTGGCTTGGGTTGCATTTGTGAGCCGGACCATAGGCTTTTCCCAGAATCCAAGAACTTTTCTCCAATTTGTTTTTTTCATAAAGTGACATTTATGCAAATTACAGCAAGTGTAATTTCCGCAAATTACAGCCAAAATTTGCACAAGTTATGCAAATTGCAACCACAAATTGCGTAAATGTTGCTTTCAGGAGAAAAAAAGTAACCTGAAAATCTGCGAGCTGGCCCGACTCGATCTGTATTGAGCTGGGACAGCCTGTGGGGAAGCAAGTTCAAGTCTGAAGCCCAAACTGCTAAAAGCTTGGCAAACTTAACCCCCCAGATGGATTCCTCTAACATCCCTACTCCTAACCCCTCCCTGCTTCGCTCTACCCCTTTAGCCCTGGAACTACATTGGTGTGTTTATGCAATACCTGTGGAGATCTTAAGATCTTGGAACAAATAACCTTGTTGGGTTCAAAACAGAGTTGGGTGAATCTATGGATTATATCTTGTGATTAGGAACAGACAGATCAGTCTTTTTCTGGTCTGTGTCACTTTTGCGTATATTCTTTCATAAGTTCATTCCATCCTGTTTTCACATTTAAAAAATCTGTATTTTTGAACACACACACATTCACATTACATTATTGTATTTTTTCACAAAATATGTGTTCTTATATGTATCCTGACATACACATTTTTGTACACATTTTATCCTAAAATATGCATTTTAGGGGCCTTTATATGCATTTGGGTACATTATCTGAACTGCGAACTGTATCACTAAGTTTGGAGAAGTGCAAAATGAAAGGGTAACTGTGTGCTGATCCTCGTATTAGTCCAGGAAGCATGAAACAGGTCAGGTTGCTTAAGAATACCAACCAACCCAAATCCTCAAGCATCCCTGCTTGTGACTGATATCTTTTCTAGTAGGACTTTGGTTCTGATGGTTTTGCCTTCCCCTGTCGAATGGCTTCTCTTTGAGATGCTTATCTGTGGAGCAGGGGCCACATCACTCAGTGGTAGTTGTTGTTGTTCAGTCGTTCAGTCGTGTCCGACTCTTCGTGACCCCATGGACCATAGCACGCCAGGCCTTCCTGTCCTGCGCTCTCTCCCGGAGTGTGCTCAAGTTCATATTCATTGCATCCGTGATGCTATCTAGCCATCTCATCCTCTGCCGTCCCCTTCTCCTTTGGCCTTCAGTCTTTCCCAGCATCAGGGTCTTTTCCAGGGAGTTTTCTCTTCGCATTAGGTGGCCAAAATATTGGAGCTTCAGCTTCATTATCTGTCCTTCCAATGAGCACTCAGGGTTGATTTCCTTTAGGATGGACTGATTTGACCTCCTTGCAGTCCAGGGGACTCGTAAGAGTCTTCTCCAGCACCACAGTTCGAAAGCATCAATTCTTCGGCGCTCAGCCTTCCTTATAGTCCAGCTCTCACAGCCATACATTACTACTGGGAAAACCATAGCTTTGATTAGACGGACCTTTGTCGGCAAGGTGATGTCTCTGCTTCTTACTATGCTGTCTAGGTTGGCCATAGCTTTCCTCCCAAGGAGCAAGCGTCTTTTAATTTCATGGCTACAGTCACCGTCTGCGGTGATCTTGGAGCCCAAGAAAGTAAAATCTGTCACTGCTTCCATTTCTTCCCCTTCTATATGCCAGGAAGTGATGGGGCCAGATGCCATGATCTTCGTTTTTTTAATGTTGAGTTTCAAACCAGCTTTTGCACTCTCCTCTTTCACCCTCAACAAGAGGCTCTTGAGATCCTCTTCGCTTTCTGCCATTAGGGTGGTATCGTCTGCATATCGGAGGTTGTTGATAATTCTCCCGGCAATCTTAATTCCGACCTCTGATTCATCCAACCCAGCATTTCTCATGATGTACTCTGCATATAAGTTAAATAAGCAGGGTGACAATATGCAGCCTTGTCGTACTCCTTTCCCAATTTTGAACCAATCGGTTGTTCCATGTCTGGTTCTTACTGTTGCTTCTTGACCCTCGTACAGGTTTCTCAGGAGACAGGTAAGGTGGTCTGGTACTCCCATCACTTTCAGAATTTGCCACAGTTTGTTGTGATCCACACAATCAAAGGCTTTAGCATAGTCAATGAAGCAGAAATAGACGTTTTTCTGGAATTCTCTGGCTTTCTCCATGATGCAGCGAATGTTGGCGATTTGATCTCTAGTTCCTCTGCCTCTTCGAAACCCAGCTTGTACTTCCGGTAGTTCTCGGTTCGCATACTGCTGAAGCCTAGCTTGTAGGATTTTGAGCATCACCTTGCTGGCATGTGAAATGAGCGCAATGGTGCGGTAGTTTGAACACTCTTTGGCGTTGCCCTTCTTTGGAATTGGAATGTAAACTGACCTTTTCCAGTCTTGTGGCCATTGTTGAGTGTTCCAGATTTGTTGGCATATTGAATGCAGCACTTTAACAGCATCATCTTTTAGGATTTTAAATAGCTCGGCTGGAATACTGTCATCTCCGCTAGCTTTGTTGTTACTAATGCTTCCTAAGGCCCACTTGACTTCACTCTCGAGGATGTCCGGCTCAAGTTCAGTGAGCGCACTATCATGGCTATCAGGGACATTCAGATCTTTCCTGTATAGTTCTTCTGTGTATTCTTGCCACCTCTTCTTAATCTCATCTGCTTCTGTTAGGTCCCTGCCTTCTTTGTCCTTTATCATGCCCGTCTTTGCACAAAACGTTCCCTTGAGATCTCCAATTTTCTTGAAGAGATCTCTAGTCTTTCCCATTCTGTTGTTTTCCTCGATTTCTTTGCATTGTTCATTTAAGAAGGCCTTCTTGTCTCTCCTTGCTATTCTCTGGAACTCTGCATTCAGTTGGGTATATCTTCCCCTTTCTCCCTTGCTTTTCGCTTCCCTTCTTTCCTCAGCTACTTGTAAAGCCTCATCAGACAGCCACTTTGCTTTCTTGCATTTCTTTTTCTTTGGGATGGATTGAGTTGCTGCCTCCTGAACAATGTTACGGACCTCCGTCCATAGTTCCTCAGGCACTCTGTCTATCAGGTCTAATCCCTGAAATCTATTCCTCACCTCCACTGTATATTCATCAGGGATATATTTTAGGTCATACCTGAAAGGTTTAGTGGTTTTCCCGACGTTCTTCAATTTAAGCCGAAATTTTGCAAGAAGCAGCTCATGATCTGAGCCACAGTCAGCTCCAGGTCTTGTTTTTACTGACTGTATGGAGCTTCTCCATCTTTGGCTGCAAAGGACATAATCAATCTGATTTCGATATTGACCATCTGGTGACGTCCATGTGTAGAGTCGCCTCTTGTGCTGTTGGAAAAGAGTGTTTGCTATGATCAGCATGTTCTCTTGGCAAAACTCTATTAGCTTTTGTCCTGCTTCATTTTGTACACCAAGGCCATGCCTGCCTGTTATCCCGGTGATTTCTTGACTTCCTACTTTAGCATTCCAATCCCCTATGATGAAGAGGACATCTTTTTTTGGTGTTAGTTCTAGAAGGTGTTGTAGGTCTTCATAGAACCGATCAACCTCAGCTTCTTCGGCCTCAGTGGTTGGGGCATAGACTTGAATTACTGTGATGTTGAATGGTTTGCCTTGGATTCGTACTGAGATCATTCTATCATTTTTAAGATTGTACCCCAGTACTGCTTTTCCCACCCTTTTGTTGACTATGAGTGCTACTCCATTTCTTCTAAGGGATTCTTGCCCACAATAGTAGATATGATGGTCACCTGAATTAAATTCACCCATGCCTGTCCATTTTAGTTCGCTGATTCCCAAGATGTCGATGTTCAATCTTGCCATCTCATGTTTGACCACCTCCAGCTTACCTTGATTCATTGATCTGACATTCCAGGTTCCTAAACAATATTGTTCTTTACAGCATCGGATTTTCTTTTCACCGCCAGACACATCCACAGCTGAGTGTCCTTTCGGGTTTGGCCCAGCCGCTTCACTCTTTCTGGCGCTACTTGGAAATACCCTCTGCTCTTCCCCAGTAGCATATTGGACACCTTCCGACCTGAGGGGCTCATCTTCCGGCGTCATCTCTTTTAGCCTTGTGATACGTTCCATGGGGTTTTCTTGGCAAGAATACTGGAGTGGGTTGCCATTTCCTTCTCCAGTGGACCACATTTTGTCAGAACTCTCTGCCATGACCTGTCCGTCTTGGGTGGCCCTGCACGGCATAGCTTATGGCTTCACTGAGTTACGCAAGCCCCTTCGCCACAACAAGGCAGTGATCCATGAAGGGGACAGTGGTAGAGCACATGCTTTATATCAAGGATAGGGAACCTTTGGCCCTCCATATGTTGTTGGACTACAATTCCCATTTGGTTGGGGCTGATAGGAGTTGGAGTTCAACATTATCTGGAGGGTCATGGGTTCCCTTCCCCTGCTATAAGGTCCCAAGTTCAATCTCCAGTTAGAGCAGGGATGCAGAACCTCCGTTCTGGGGGCCAAATCTGGCCTGTCTGGAGTTCCCCAGGTAGCCATTTCCCTTTCCCCTAGTCCCATCCCCTTTCCCCTGACCACCAGTAGTTTGGTGGTTTCCCAACTTTAGTGCAGTTTTCCCCCATTCTAAAAGGTTCATGTGCCTCGCCTAAGGCTTAGTTACTGGCAGGAAGTGCTTTAAGCTAAACTGTGCTTGTCTTTTTGGCTCCACCCCTTTTGATTTTGGCCCCGCCCATCACTGGAATGAAGCCCTTGAGAGCTTTTCTGAAATGGGATTCGGCCCTTGGACACAAAGTTAGCGTATCTCAAGTAGCAGTTCTGAGAAAGGCCTCTATCTGACACCCTGAAGAGCCACTGCCAGCCAGAGTTGGCAATACTAGTTTAGATGGATCAGTGGTTTGACTCAGTGTAAGGCAAATTCATAGGTTCACCTGATGACTCATGGCATATTATTTGGATTGTATAGAATCATCTTCATGGTCACTGATGGTCCTGCTTTGAGGCAGAGAAATGGACTAGATCATGTTTGGCTCCTTCCAACTCTGATTAGATTTGGACCCACAGGTTTCTTCAAATTCTCTGGTCTATAGGGAAGCAAAGGACTTATGAAGGGGAAAAAAGAAGTTTACCCCATTGACTCAAACAACTGCCCGGGCAGCACAAAATGTAAAGCACACAGCTGCCTATTTACATCCCATACCATGAAGAATATGGTAGACTGGCCTTGTTCTTCCTGACCTGTGATCTAGTCATGATGGGGAGAAATAAGAAGAAAGGGTGCCTCTTCCCTGGCCCATATCTCCTTCTCTATTTTGCCCTTTCCACAACTTGCAAATATGTGATGGAGAGCATTTCTATTTATGGCTAAGCAGCCTTCCCATTGGCTAACGAACTGATTAGTGCTCCAGAATATTCCCATAGAGCAGGGGTAGGTGTTTATTTATTTATTTATTTATTTATTTCATTTCTATACCACCCAATAGCCGAAGCACTCTGATGTGGTGCCTTCCAGATGTTTTGGTCTACAATTCTTATACTGTAATCCCTGATCACTGGCCATGCTGGCTGGAGCTGATAGAAGTTTCAATCCAAAACATCTGGAAAACAAGAGATTGCCTAGCCCTGCTGTAGAGTCTTCTTTTAATGTTGGTTCCTGTATGTGCCACAGCACAGTCCCTTCCGCAGATTTTCCTGACTGGCTCTTAGTCCGCTTCAGGTCAAGTCTTTTGCAATAGTTATGGCTTAACATTCTGTAAATAAGAAATGAAGAAAACAACGAAGAACAAATAGAGGCTGGGTGGGGGGATGTGTGGGTATATCCTTCTGAGTTTTTTAACTTTCCCGGTGGGGGATTTCCTGGTGTTGCCAGTTGTCTTGGGAACTTAGATCAGTGGGCTCCATCAACTTTGTTCTGGCGTTTTAAGCCTTGTTAACCTTGAACATAAATAGCAGGAGTTAAGTGCATCACTTCAGCTACTCTGAAATCTGAACTAAGCACTCAGCTGGAATTGCAGCATGAAGGAAAAAAATATTCTGAATGCTTGGAGCTTGCAAACCTCTGCAGAAACTGCTACTAAGTAGGAAGGGTGCATAGCACCTTGACCTACTGCAGTAATTCAATGCGTTGCTATTTTGACTTTACATACTGCACTCTTCCTAAGACTTGGTTCCAAACGCAATTATTTCTAAACCGCTATTTAGTGGAAATCCCATGTAACATATCACATTTTTAGCCCTGTCAGATTGGAGGGGGATAGGGGTGAGGACACAATTAAATAGATTTGGCAAGAAGTAATTTTTCCTAGGCTGCATCTTTTTCACACCTTCCATTTGTAAATAAAAATATACTGCTATCACTTTAAATTGGTTTGTGCTTGTTTGCAGAACGTTGGTCTTCTGTGTTCTGACGAAGAGCTAGTAACATTCTTAAAAGACTTAAAAGACTGCAATCCTATACATACTTTCCTGGGAATTTTCCTCATTGAACTCAGTGGGGCTTACTTCTTGGTAGACATGCATAAGATTGCACTGTTAACCATAAATGTTGTTCTGGCTTTTTCCCACTGAATAGTAACCATTTGGATTTCAGCAGATAGGAACTCCAGACAAGAAAAAAGTACTTTAATGGCTTGTTTCAAGAGCAGGTTGTATGTAGTACTGGCCCTTCTGCTTTTCTTGAAAGACAGGGATCGGAGTTGGCCAGTTAGTGAAGAATGATATTCGCACCTCTCACTGCCCTGTTGGCAGTTGCTCAGAAGCTGTCTATTATCTGGGACAACAGCATCCGAAACATTCAGCATGGTTGTCAGATTCAGAAATAAATTTACAACAGTGCAAGCACTTCTTAAAACATAGTATTCCAGCCATTGAAGAGATATGACTGATCTAGATCTATAGCAGGCCTGTTCGGGGGAAGAGGAGATAGAATGCTATGGGGACACAAAAGATGTTGAGAGTTCAATATGGGGCACAGGGAGAACAAGGAGGTACTCTAATTCCAGTAGGGTTTTTAAGATGACTGCCTTGTTGTGGCGAAGGGGCTTGCATAACTCAGTGAAGCCATAAGCTATGCCGTGCAGGGCCACCCAAGACGGACAGGCCATGGCAGAGAGTTCTGACAAAATGTGGTCCACTGGAGAAGGAAATGGCAACCCACTCCAGTATTCTTGCCAAGAAAACCCCATGGAACGTATCACAAGGCTAAAAGAGATGACTCCGGAAGATGAGCCCCTCAGGTCAGAAGGTGTCCAGTATACTACTGGGGAAGAGCAGAGAGTATTTCCAAGTAGCGCCAGAAAGAATGAAGCGGCTGGGCCAAAGTCGAAAGGACACTCAGCTGTGGATGTGTCTGGTGGTGAAAAGAAAATCTGATGCTGTAAAGAACAATATGTCTAGGAACCTGGAATGTCAGATCAGTGAATCAAGGTAAGCTGGAGGTGGTCAAACATGAGATGGCAAGATTGAACATTGACATCTTGGGAATCAGCGAACTAAAATGGACAGGCATGGGTGAATTTAATTCAGGTGATCATCATATCTACTACTGTGGGCAAGAATCCCTTAGAAGAAATGGAGTAGCACTCATAGTCAACAAAAGGGTGGGAAAAGCAGTACTGGGGTACAATCTTAAAAATGATAGAATGATCTCAGTACGAATCCAAGGCAAACCATTCAACATCACAGTAATTCAAGTGTATGCCCCAACCACTGATGCCGAAGAAGTTGAGGTTGATCGGTTCTGTGAAGACCTACAACACCTTCTAGAACTAACACCAAAAAAAGATGTCTTGTTCATCATAGGGGATTGGAAAGCTAAAGTAGGAAGTCAAGAAATCACCGGGATAACAGGCAGGCATGGCCTTGGTGTACAAAATGAAGCAGGACAAAGGCTAATAGAGTTTTGCCGAGAGAACATGCTGATCATAGCAAACACTCTTTTCCAACAGCACAAGAGGCAACTCTACACATGGACATCACCAGATGGTCAATATCGAAATCAGACTGATTATGTCCTTTGCAGCCAAAGATGGAGAAGCTCTATACAGTCAGTAAAAACAAGACCTGGAGCTGACTGTGACTCAGATCATGAGCTTCTTGTTGCAAAATTTCAGCTGAAATTGAAGAACGTAGGGAAAACCACTAAACCATTCAGGTATGACCTAAATCATATCCCTTATGAATATATAGTGGAGGTGAGGAATAGATTTAAGGGATTAGACCTGATAGACAGAGTGCCTGAGGAACTCTGGACAGAGGTCCGTAACATTGTTCAGGAGGCAGCAATGAAATCCATCCCAAAGAAAAAGAAATGCAAGAAAGCAAAGTGGCTGTCCGATGAGGCTTTACATGTAGCTGAGGAAAGAAGAGAAGCGAAAAGCAATGGAGAAAGGGGAAGATATATCCAACTGAATGCAGAGTTCCAGAGAATAGCAAGGAGAGACAAGAAGGCCTTCTTAAATGAACAATGCAAAGAAATCGAGGAAAACAACAGAATAGGAAAGACTAGAGATCTCTTCAAGAAAATCGGAGATCTCAAGGGAAGATTTTGTGCAAAGACGGACATGATAAAGGACAAAGAAGGCAGGGACCTAACAGAAGCAGATGAGATTAAGAAGAGGTGGAAAGAATACACAGAAGAACTATACAGGAAAGATCTGAATGTCCCTGATAGCCACGATAGTGCGGTCACTGAACTTAAGCCAGACATCCTCGAAAGTGAAATCAAGTGGGCCTTAGGAAGCATTACTAACAACAAAGCTAGCGGAGATGACAGTGTTCCAGATGAGCTATTTAAAATCCTAAAAGATGATGCTGTTAAAGTGCTGCACTCAACATGCCAACAAATTTGGAACACTCAAAGTGGCCACAAGACTGGAAAAGGTCAGTTTACATTCCATTTCCAAAGAAGGGCAATGCCAAAGAGTGTTCAAACTACCGCACAATTGCGCTCATTTCACATGCCAGCAAGGTTATGCTCCAAATCCTACAAGCTAGGCTTCAGCAGTATTTGAATCGAGAACTACCGGAAGTACAAGCTGGGTTTCTAAGAGGCAGAGGAACTAGAGATCAAATCGCCAACTTTCGTTGGATCATGGAGAAAGCAAGAGAATTCCAGAAAAATGTCTATTTCTGCTTCATTGACTATGCTAAAGCCTTTGATTGTGTGGATCACAACAAACTGTGGCAAATTCTGAAAGAGATGGGGGTACCAGACCACCTTACCTGTCTCCTGAGAAATCTGTACGAGGGTCAAGAAACAACAGTAAGAACCGGACATGGAACAACCGATTAGTTCAAAATTGGGAAAGGAGTACGATAAGGCTGTATATTGTCGCCCTGCTTATTTAACTTATATGCAGAGTACATCATGAGAAATGCCGGGTTGGATGAATCACAGGTTGGAATTAAGATTGCTGGGAGATTTATCAACAACCTCCGATATGCAGACGATACCACCCTAATGGCAGAAAGCGAAGAGGATCTCAAGAGCTTCTTGTTGAGGGTGAAAGAGGAGAGTGCAAAAGCTGGTTTGAAACTCAACATTAAAAAAACTAAGATCATGGCATCTGGCCCCATCACTTCCTGGCATATGGAAGGGGAAGAAATGGAAGCAGTGACAGATTTTATTTTCTTGGGCTCCAAAATCACCGCAGACGGTGACTGTAGCCATGACATTAAAAGACGCTTGCTCCTTGGGAGGAAAGCTATGGCCAACCTAGACAGCATAGTAAGAAGCAGAGACATCACCTTGCCGACAAAGGTCCGTCTAATCAAAGCTATGGTTTTCCCAGTAGTAACGTATGGCTGTGAGAGCTGGACTGAGCGCCGAAGAATTGATGCTTTTGAACTGTGGTGCTGGAGAAGACTCTTACGAGTCCCCTGAACTGCAAGGAGTTCAAACCAGTCCATACTAAAGGAAATCAACCCTGAGTGCTCATTGGAAGGACAGATACTGAAGCTGAAGCTCAAATATTTTGGCCACCTAATGCGAAGAGAAAACTCTCTGGAAAAGACCCTGATGCTGGGAAAGACTGAAGGCAAAAGGAGAAATGGGACGGCAGAGGATGAGATGGCTAGATAGCATCACTGATGCAATGAATATGGACTTGAGCACGCTCCGGGAGAGAGCGCAGGACAGGAAGGCCTGGCGTGCTATGGTCCATGGGGTCACGAAGAGTCGGACACGACTGAACAACTGAAGAACAACAACAACAACAAGCAACTAACAAAAGGAGGACTGAAAACAGAAAGGAGTACCTCTATGAGCAAAGTGAGTTCAGCCTGTGGGTGACATAGGAGCAAGCCTTATGATATACTAGTGAAGGATCTGTCATTATGACAGGCAGTGGGTATGTTCAGATAATCATGGCAGGGGAAGAAGCTATCGTCGCTTCTCCCTCCGCCCCTGCATGTGCCGCAAGCACGAGTGCCTTTTGCGTTATTCCCTGAGCTGCAGTGCAGGTTGGCATGTCATCTGAACCCTGTGCAGAGTCTGGGTGGCTTTACACCCACCCTAAAACCTCTACTGCATGTCGTGGGTTGCAGGATTGGTACAGTGCCACCCCCACTATGTGCTGGGTTCAGACGACATGCCAACCCACACTGCAGCACGAGGAATAATGCAAATGGTTGTTGCACGCGCATCATGCATAGTGGGAGCAGCCATGATGGCGTCTTCCCCCGCTGTGATTGTCAGAACCCAGTCAGCGTGTGTATGCATGGAGGGGGAGCATACATATGAGAACGGCTTAGGGCAGGAAAAATCATCTCTCTGCATTTGCACCTCACATTGTTGGCTGTTTGCCCTCTCTGAACTGTGTCTCAGATTGAAGCCTGCTTACTTTGTCCAGCAAAACTCAGTGGCAATCGCTATTTGCACAGCCTTATCTTGGTTCTGGTTCTTTGTCCTGCTGCGTGTGGCAGAACATTGGGTTCTATATCTATATAGGTTAAGATGAAGAATTATATGCCATTTTTCAGTATTGTCACAAACTACCTTAACTAAGATTCCTGCAGTAGGCAGAGCTGTATGTACTTCAGAAGTTTAATACAGATGTGGAAAACCATTTAAAAGAAAAGTAAGACCACCCCTCTAGGAATCTCAGTTACAGTATTAATGGCTGAACATAACCTGCAACTGGTATAAAATTAATCTAGGAAGATATGAAGCTAGTTCAACAGGTAATTCATCTCAAATCAGGGACTTGTGGCACTTCCAGAGGATGGCTTCTAGTGCTAATAAATCATTGCTCTTCCATTGTAAGCTATAAGTGGAATTGCAGTTGACTTTGGACTGTATTGGGGGATGCTGTGCTTTTTCTGTGTGTACATCCCACTGTGTTCCATCCACACCAGTGCCCTTAGCACTACTCTTCTGTCTTTTTAAGGGTGTGATTTGATGCGAGTAGTGACTTATCAGGCAGCTGAACCTATCACTGCTCAGCATGCCATTTTTATTACCCACGTATTTTTGTAATCAATCTTTCAAGGAGTGCCAAAACACTTTTCCAGCCATATATTTTTTTAAAAAAAACAATGTTTAAAATAATTAAAAATTAAAATAATAAAATAATACATTGAAATACACTTCAATGAAAAAGTGCTATAATCCAAACATTTAAAGATGGCCCGGGGGGGGGGGGAATTCCAATCATAACAATTTTAGTAAGGTGCTTAATGGAGGGCTAAAACATGATAACATTTCATTAGCATTATAATCTTAAAATGCTAATTTTAAAATCATTTTAAAAGGACCTTTCCGGTCACTGCCCTTACCCACCTTGCTAAAATGTCAGTGCATGGAAAGGGTTTTTAAATATATATATTGCATTACAGCTTTATAGGATTATAGCACTGTAACACTCATTTAGTGGCATTTAGTGGTAATATATAGCCAGAAAAGCATCTGAGCGTGAATCAAAAGCCTGTTTTAAAAAATAAACAAACAAGTGATAATGATGCCCCCACAATGGTTATACTGGGCAGAACACCTGCACTGCCCATCGGATCTCTAAGGAAAGTCATTCTACAATATGGGACCACCAGAGAAGGCCCTCCTTCGAGTTGCCGTAAGATGTATTTCCACTGAATGCTGCATGACTAGGAGGGCTGACAATAACAATCTCAGTGAACAGGCTGGTCTATATAGAAGGAAGTGCTCTCTCAGATAACCTGGCTCCAAGCTGTTCAGGACCTTCTACATCAGCAACAAAACTTTAAAATCAGCTTGGTAGTGAACAGCCAGCCAGTGCAATTCTTTCAGCATAAGTTTAACATGTGCACGGTAGGATGTTCCACTAAGCATCCTAGCTGCTGTGTTTTATATTAGCTCCAGCTGCCAAACCAGCCATGAGGGCAGCCCCACATACAGCATATTGCAATAATCCAATCTAGACTAATGGAAGAGCCACTGTGGCCGAACTCTCTCCATCCAGGAACGGGCGTAGCTGGCACACCAGCTGAAGCTGGCAAAAGGTGCTCCTAGCCACTGAGGACACTTGAGTCTCCAGTAACAAAAAAAAGGATCAAGGAGCACCCGCAAACCTGCTCCTTTAAGAAGAGTGCAACCCCATTAAGAAGAGGGAAAGTACCCAGCTCCTGGCCTTGAGAACCGCTCACTCAGAGGGCTTCTGTCCAGCTTCAGCGTATTGGCCCTCATCCAGCTCAGCACTGCACCCAGACACCAGTTCAGAACCTGCGAGGCAACACCTGATTCAGATGTAATGGAATACTAGAGCTGAGTGCCATTAGCATACTGAAGGCATGGCACTCCAATCCCCTAATGATCTCACAAACTCCCAAGGTGTTCCTCTCCGTTGGAGGACAGAGCTGTGTAGGTCCTAGGTTCCCTAAACAAACCTGCTTCCTCAAGTGTAGTGGAGGACACTATCCCTGCTCCAGTGCTGGAGCAAGATTCACCTGCCAGTCCAGCTGGCTTCTGTTCCTGGAATGGGGAGTGGACATCATCTTGTCCTTCACTTCATGCCTTGGGCTGGCCCTGATGCGATTACACTCTAAGGTAGATTTAATTGGAGAATAATGGCTATTGCCTTTCCATGATAGCCTCCAAGCTGAACTGAAGGCTCTTAAACCTGAATGTGACAAGAATCTGGAATGTCCCTCTTTAATCTCTCCACATGCTAAGTAAAATCTTGGTTTTAAATAGAGGAGTCGGAGGGCCTGGGAAAGTAACAGCAGAAATACCAGAACTTTGCTGAAGTGCCCTTTCTAAGAACAGTATATATATTTCTGGGTTTCTGCAGCTGCCAGTCAAGTACCATGTAGGCAGCAGGAAGCTATATTGGTACATTTCATTCAGAGTTTCCTTGAAAAGTTATTTTTAAACAGCTTCTCAAGTAAAGAGTCTCACTTGTGCAAAGGAGCCATAAGATATTATAAAACACATATTTGGGCAGGCAAAGAAAATGAACAATGCTTAAGCTGGGAAATTTGGTGTTATATATGTTTGACAGAGCAGAGCACTATGTTTGGCTTATTTATTCAAATTATCTGCCACTTTATTGTGATAGTCTGAGTAGTTTATGTGCAGAGCTGCAGGTTTTGTGTGTTTGATTTGTAATCTGGCCAGTGCACAGAGGAAACCTAATCTCCTAAAAATGTCCTAAGAAAGGGTTATGAGGAACAAAAAGCAAAATACTGCTTTTTTAACATATGCCCTTCTCCCTACCATCTGCCTGGCTTTTGGGGGCCATCGCAGAGTATTACAAGAAGAGGAGGAGTGCTTAAGTGAATCTGTGCCATCTGTGGAAGTACTTGCAATGCTGTATCATCCCCTGTACTTATCCAGAGACAAGTAGTCCTATTTAGGCATTGGGTGTCTATGGGTACAGAATGTGTGAAGAGGCCAGCAGAAACATGCAGGGCTGCCTCTGCCTCCTCAGCAGCAGTGTGTGCACACCTCCCCCCCCCCCCCGCAGCTCCCTCAGTGTCAGTCTGAAGGAGGATCCTGGAAGAGGGCATGGCTGATTGGCACAATTCTGAACAGAAGCACTCCTCAGTATTTTTGCAAAGGTCCAACTTATTATTTCTCTAGTGTCAGGAGTATGCTAGGTACTATACAACAGTCAGCTTGCATCTTTCATTCCTCTTAACAGAGCTGGCATCCAAAGCAAATGACAGGTTTTCATTACCAAGCAGGGATAGAAAGTGCCCAGGGTGTAAATATTTGTGTGTGTGTTATCACATCTCAAATCTGAGATATATTTTTAAAAGGGCGGGGGGGAGGAAATCTTTTAATGAATGTCTTACAATAACTACCCCGGTTTAGTTTCTGTCTCAGTTTTCTAGTAAGTCTTGAGGAGTCATTTGCCTGTGAAGTGGTGTCATCAGACAGTGCTGATGAGTAAATCTCCTAAGGAGGCAAACCTTGGGAGTGCCATTCAACTGGGGCTTGGTGTAGTTTATGTTGTCATGAGTATAGGCTGAAATAATAGACTAAAATAATTGCTTTGGAACAGTTTACAGCAGTGTCTTGTGAAGCATTTTTAAACCTCTTGCAAATGTCAAATGCAACCCAATTTTCTTTTGTTATTTAATCACTCCTATTAAGTAGGCTCAATGCTCATTTCTGCTATAAAGCTACATGGTGACGTAGCTGCTAAACACTCTATATAAATTCAGTTGCCAGATCCTTTTCTTTCTTTTTTTAGTTTACATTTTATCAAAGGCACATTTAATTTCCCAGTTTAAATAAGAGTTCTTTGCAAACCTCAGAGCATTTTAAGAATTGCTTAGGGAGCTGTTACTCAAGCTATTTATGATGTCATAACAAGGCATGCACATTCTAGGGCCACCACTTTTGGATTTAGGCGATGTCTGCACTTGTGCATTAGGTCAGTGTTAAAATGAACACACACCGATGCCAACTAACATGAAAATGTGCACAACAGCCTGCCCTCACCCTGTTTTTTCTTGGTATTGTCTGTAGTACAGGGCAAAACTCATCACACAATGCCAAAGTAGTGTGATACGGTGTTAATGCACAGCTGCACTGCAACATGTTATGCTCATTCAACTTTCCATCATTAGGTGGGTTCAAACACATCTGACAACACTAAAAAACACCCTAAAACTTTTGGGTCAGTCTTCCACAACTCCATGTTCCAGGTGCTGTTTCAGGGGGCTCCCCGCTTAATTGAGTCGGGAAAAAAAACTTTACACTTATGGATTTTGGGGTCAATTCTACTCCTACAGGGAGCTGCAACAGAAATACCGACATACCAGCTTAAATTAGCTAAAGGCAAAGTTGAAATATCTGATTTTTTTATCAAATATGGCATTATTTTATTGCATACACAAATCAAGTACAAATCAAGTATAAATACAGCAATGTGTGTCAAAGTTTTCCTCAGGTTATGGGAAAGTGACTGAGGGCGCAATCCATTGTTCCCAGGAACCATAGGATTTTTTTGGATTTCCCCTCTTGAAGCCATTGACACTGTTAAGGCTTTAGGAGGGGAAGTCAAGGATCTGATCCCGCCCCCTTCCCCATGGAAAGAACTGTGGTGCTTGCTTTCCGAGGTTACTTGTAAAGTACTTTCCTCAGCTACTTGTAAAGCCTCATCAGACAGCCACTTTGCTTTCTTGCATTTCTTTTTCTTTGGGATGGATTTCGTTGCTGCCTCCTGAACAATGTTACGGACCTCCGTCCAGAGTTCCTCAGGCACTCTGTCTATCAGGTCTAATCCCTGAAATCTATTCCTCACCTCCACTGTATATTCATCAGGGATATGATTTAGGTCATACCTTGATCAATGAATCAAGGTAAGCTGGACGTGGTCAAAAAGGTTTTCCCTACATTCTTCAATTTCAGCTGAAATTTTGCAAGAAGCAGCTCATGATCTGAGCCACAGTCAGCTCCAGGTCTTGTTTTTACTGACTGTATAGAGCTTCTCCATCTTTGGCTGCAAAGGACATAATCAGTCTGATTTCGATATTGACCATCTGGTGATGTCCATGTGTAGAGTTGCCTCTTGTGCTGTTGGAAAAGAGGGTTTGCTATGATCATTCTCTTGGCAAAACTCTATTAGCCTTTGTCCTGCTTCATTTTGTACACCAAGGCCATGCTTGCCTGTTATCCTGGTGATTTCTTGACTTCCTGCTTTAGCATTCCAATCCCCTATGATAAAGAGGACATCTTTTTTTGTGTTAGTTCTAGAAGGTGTTGTAGGTCTTCATAGAACCGATCAACCTCAGCTTCTTCGGCATCAGTGGTTGGGGCACAGACTTGAAGTACTGTGATGTTGAATGGTTTGCCTTGGATTCGTACTGAGATCATTCTATCGTTTTTGAGATTGTACCCCAGTACTGCTTTTCCCACCCTTTTGTTGACTATGAGTGCTACTCCATTTCTTCTAAGGGATTCTTGCCCACAGTAGTAGATATGATGGTCACCTGAATTAAATTTGCCCATGCCTGTCCATTTTAGTTCACTGATTCCCAAGATGTCGATGTTCAATCTTGCCATCTCATGTTTGACCACCTCCAGCTTACCTTGATTCATTGATCTGACATTCCAGGTTCCTAGACAATATTGTTCTTTACAACATCGGATTTTCTTTTCACCACCAGACACATCCACAGCTGAGTGTCCTTTCGGCTTTGGCCCAGCCACTTCACTCTTTCTGGCGCTACTTGGAAATACCCTCTGCTCTTCCCCAGTAGTATATTGGACACCTTCCGACCTGAGGGTCTCATCTTCCGGTGTCATTTCTTTTAGCCTTGTGATATGTTCCATGGGGTTTTCTTGGCAAGGATACTGGAGTGGGTTGCCATTTCCTTCTCCAGTGGACCACATTTTGTCAGAACTCTCTGCCATGACCTGTCTGTCTTGGGTGGCCCTGCACGGCATAGCTTATGGCTTCGCTGAGTTATGCAAGCCCCTTCGCCACAACAAGGCAGTGATCCATGAAGGGGATCATGTTAGTTAGTTGCTTACTTCCATAAAATTCTTCCCCTGCTGCCATTAAACTTCAGGTATGTGTTAACAGGAATTCTTTAACCTGATATACAGGAAGTCTTTTTTTCTCTCTCTCTGAGATTTGAAAATGGCTCCCTGTTATTATCTCACATCTATCCCATGGAATACTTTGCCAGTTGCTGCATTTAATTAGCCTAGGGCTTCTAGCCATCCATTTTCTGGAAACAGACCATTGGAACCTTAATTGTGCCCCAAATCAAATCAAGTTATGACAGTAAGCCACTGAATAAAATGGTAAGAGAAAGAACAGGCTAGGAGGTGAAAAAACTTCTTTAAAAGGATGCAAGAATAATGTCTTCCTTTAAAGGTGTGATTGCTACTACAAAATAACTAGACCTTAAAAATAGAAAGTAATTTACACATCCTAGGCCTGGAGATTACTTAGGGCCAGTTCACACAATACTCTCTCTGTCTCTCTGAGGAGCCTTAAACTTCCTCAGACATGCACTCACATGGACAAATGTAATGCTTGAACTAGGCTGTCATAGATATGCATGAAAGCTGAAAATGGTCAGGACTCCTCATTTAGAGAGATAATGAGTTGTGTGAACTGGCCATTGCTGATAACTTACTCCTGCAGGTTGACTTGTACTATGTTTCCACGGCAACGGAAGGAGAAGCTAATGGAGGAGTACTGGATTTTTTAAAAGGAATCAGCTTTGCTGTGAGCAGGGTTCCATGAGCAGATTCTCCGGACCAGTAAAAATTGCTTCACGTAACATACTTCCTGGTGGGGGTTGGAGTGAACATCATCTGACTGGCAGGGGCTGCTCAACCATTAAGAGAGGCTTCCCCCCTCCCCTCCTTTCTCTCCCCTGAAAGTCCAGATGCACCTGCATTTCAGGAGCAAGCCTCATTGAGCACAATGGGAGTTACTTCCAAGTGAACACACATATGCTTGTGCTGGGGGAGGGGAGAACACAAAGACAGAAAACAGCCCCCATTTTAACCCACAGGACCTCATTGACCACAACGGGAGTTACTTTTGAGGAGACAGTAATGGGTTTGTTGTGGGAAAGAGAGCAGTAAACACAAAGACAGAGATCAGCCCCTATTGTAACCTGCAGGATAGCTATAAGGAAGCTGCTAAATACTTCCGTCCTAAGGCAATGAGTTGAAGCCTCAAGATGGCGTTTAGGAACTGGGCTTTAAAATGTGCCATTTCAGCTGAGGTGGATCTCTGTAAGTTCTGATGTGGGCATTCAAAGGCAAGCCTCATTCAGCACAATGGGAGTTACTTCTGAGGAAACACTATTGGGCTTGTTATGGGAAAGAGATGGAAACCAGCCCCCATTTTAACTCACAGGATCTCTGTAAGGAAGCTGTGTAGTTACTTCCTAAGGCAATGAATCAGAGCATTCACCACCTGAATTTGCTATTAGAAGGAGTGATGATGAGGAGAGTCACCCAGCATATGGCATTAAGCACTGATTGAACATCTCCTTTAAAATTTTAATCAAATATAAGTACCAAAATAGCAAAGTAAGAGCAAGTTAAATTCGCTTAGCGTGATTTGCTGTAGCATTTTTTGTACCTTTTATAGCCCAGCATAAGCTATTTTAGAAATGAACTTGGAAGCAGGTGGCTTAGAAGGGAAAAGAGACCTGAAATTAGGTGACAGGAACTGAATTTGTCAGCATGTCATGGATATACTTCATATAAATTATTGTTTTCTCCTTTCCCTGTTCTTCCTCTAAAAATAAATCCCAGAAGACTTTTCTTAAAAACACACACACAAAAACAAACCATAACTGTGTGGCTGAAGCTTTAGAGTTGAACTTCTGTTGAACACAAATACCCATGAAGAGTTTTTGGCTGGCTTCCCCCCACCTCCAAACCGCCCACTTCATAGCTCTAAAACCTGGCCTTGCATTTCAGCCACCTATTAATGTTAGTTTGGGTGCCCACCTGTTTGAATCCTGTAGTGTTGTTCTTATTGTAATCCTGATTTTGTTCAGCCTGGCTCTCTTGGCACATCTTGTGCAGCCACGACAAGCTTGATTAGGCAGAGGACTACACCAACTCACAAGCAAAAATGTAGTGTACAGTTGAAATGGCACATTGTAAAGCTCCCAAAAGTCTTTGTTTTCTACAACAATGCACTAAAAGTGTCCCAACACATTTTGAGCAATAAAGCTCTTCACCAGGGAAAATCTAATGCATTTATAGGGGGGCCATGCAAAACACTTGTAGACTGATAATTTATTTGCCTGCTGCCCAAGGCTCTCATGTTTAGGTAATGTGGGAGAACCAAAAAATATCCTTCCTAATTTATCTAATTTATCATTCCATATTACCTTAAATGGTCTGATAGCAAATATCACACAAAATCAGTAATATCAACATAACGAATGCAGTCCTCAAATCCTCTGGTAAAGTGTCAAGAAAAAGTGGTTTGGTATGTTCAGATACCCTGTAAAACCCTCAGTGAAGTTTTCAGAGTATGTTCACCCCCTACACTGGCTGGCAAGGCTCCAAGTCAGAGGTCCCTAAAAATCGCAGGCTAAAATCAGGAGGGAAAAGAACTGGCAACGGTGGGATCTGTGGAGGGAGCAGGTGGTGAAGGGAGAATGGCTTGTGACTCCCAGCCAGATGAAAATTTTCTCTGAGGCATAGAAAAGTTGGCCATTCCTGGGACAGTGCATTGTCGTTTGATCTTCCCAACAGGACAGGAGGGAGAACATTATGTCTTAGTCTGGCCTCATATGAGCAAAGGTACTCAAAGTTTGGCACTTTTTTAGAGGTTATTCAGGCAGATGTATATTATTTCTGTCCCATTTGCATACTCTATATACTAGAGTACATTACCTGGGCCCCATCTACATGAGCCATTTACTCCGGGGCTGTTGTGATTCGAGGTCCTTCGGGACATACGATGCAGTCACCACTTCGCAGCCAGACTGTGGTTTTCACCCAGATTTCCAAAATGGCATTTTGCTGCAATGGTTTTGGCTTGCTGTAGGTTTCCTGCATTTGTGAGCTGTCTGACCCTTCCCCGAACTGACTTAGCATTTTGTGGTGGGCATGCGGCAGGCGTGTCTATGCTTGTGTCACTCTGTGATGCCCCTTCACTCCTTCCTGTTCCTTCGCAGCTGCACAGTTACAGAGGCACAAAGAAGCATGCTCATTTCTTCAACCACATCTTTGCAGTTTCATATCTTCTCAATGGCTGCTTTGGAATTAGTGGCCAAGGGTCAGGGGAGTGTCAGGGGAGCAGAAGGTCCAGGACCAACTTCGCTCTAGCCACCATTTTGGAATGATGGGTAGGCACGTACCTCTCGTGGACACATGCGAAAGAACCATCACAAGAGTCTCAGGCTGAAGAACTGCCAAACAGTTGGCATGGTAACAAAGGAGCAGACCACCCACATTTTACCTAACGAGGAACGGACAGGCACAAAAGAACCCCTAAAATACAAAACAGCCACTAACACCTGAAGTGTTGCACCCCCGCTCTCTTGTGCCTACGCAGCTGCGCATTTAAATATAATGGTTTTTTAAAAGTGCAGCACAACTGTCGCAGTTTACTTTGCTTCAACGGCTTTGTGTCAGGGCACAATGGATTTTTCCCATTGGAGAACAACATAAGAACATAAGAAGAGCCATGCTGGATCAGACCAAGGGTCAATCTAGTCCAGCATTCTGTTCACACAGTGGCCAACAAATTGTTGACCAGGGACCCACAAGCAGGGCCTGAGAGCAACAGCACCCTCCCACTCATGTTCCCCAGCAACTGGTGTACATAGGCTCACTGCCTCTGGTACTGGAGGTAGCACATAGCCATCAAGTCCGCAGTAAATCGTGCATGTACCGCAGCAGAAGCTAATTTGTAGCTGCAATGCTGCACAGTTACAATGGAGTGAAGGCTGAAAGCGGTGCCGTGTAGATAGCCCCCTGATTGTTGTTTTGTCACGCGAGGAGGATTGTGCTCAGTGAAAGCTATGCAAGAATAAACCAAAGTTCTCTGTCCCCTGAAGTGTCCTTTCTCAATTTGGTCTCTGCCTTGCCTTGAATTTACATTTGGATAATTTTATGGAGCTCTGTTTTAGGAAATATTTGTCTGCTGCTATTATTTTTAGAGTATGTTGATGGTGATTTTTTATGATGTTTACTGTTAGTTTAATAATTAGGTTTTTATTACATTGTTGTGTTTTGTTATTGTGAATGAAAGCCATCTTGTGAGAGTAAATACCCTGAAAGGTGCGGTAAATATTATATTATATTATATTATATTATATTATATTATATTATACTATATTTCCATCTATCTATCTATCTATCTATCTATCTATCTATCTCCATTATAGGAGTGATCCTCTTCAGATTTTCAGCCAACCTGCCTGCCATGTCGTCCTCTAGGATACTATAAACTGTAAGGAGCTTAAGCAGGCCAGTTCATCTTCCCCCTCCCACCTTTTTTTCCATTCTACATTGTTTTTCAAGCTAGAATCCTGATCATCCACCAATGTGTTTTTAAATTTACAAAGCAATACTTCACATCTCTTGAGGGTCAAACTAAATGTTACTGGAGAGTGTAGAATCCTGTGGCCCCCTAGATAGCATCTGGGGGCCGTAGGATAGTTTGGATTCCTGATCCAAGGCTGGAGACACCACTGCAACCTCAGACCCAGGAGTCCGAGCTTCCCACCCCTTACCCCTCACAGCTGGCCAGGAGAGAACTATGCCAGCTGCCTCTCCGAGGTCTCAAATGGGGGCAGTTCTGCGTGCAGGGAGGGGACTGGGGAAGCAGAGATAGAAGCTATTCCCAGCCTCCTTCTCTCCCCCTCCACAGAGCCCAGCTAGATGGGCAAAATGCCCATCTAGCAAAAATGCAGAGCAGGAGAAGTGCAGAGGTGAAAATTGCCTCCATGCTCTTCCCGCTCTGCATAAGTTGCCTGTCAGCGAACGAGTTCAGAGTTGACAGGCATTTGGATAGGATCACGCCCTTAAAGAATTTGCTAGTAGTTGTGTCTTTTTTCCTCCTTATTCAAAAATAAGTGTGGGGAACCTGATCCAGATCATGACCGTAGCATGGGGGTAGGGGGCTTTTACCTTTCCCACCCCTGATCTTGATCAAGATTGGAACCCTGTGTCTGCAATTTGCATTGCCAAAAAAGGATCCTTTTTCGACAATGGAAATTGCAAGCAGGGATGGGGGGTGTAATCTGGATCTTTAAAGTAACATTTAGTTTGATACTGAGTCGTAAATAATCTGTGTTACGTAACTCTTGCTTTAACCGCATTAGAAATGTCTTGCAAGATTAGACCAAGGTCTGCCTTAGTGCAATGTCAGTAACCAGCATCCACTAGGTTAGTGTTCCTCAACTTGATGCCCTCCAGATGTTTTGGACTAAAATGCCCAACATTCCTCACCATTGGCCATGTTGGCTGTGGATGATAGGAGCTGAGGTCCAAAAGTTCTGGAGGGGAGGTTGCACTGGCTGATCCACAAGAAATATACAAGTGATCCACTGGTGAATAGCAGACCACCTGTATAAATAAGTAGATTATAATTGTAAACCAGTGGGTTACATTTACTGATGATTTAAACAGCGAACCCACCTAGGAAATGTAAATAACATGTGTAATAAACCAATTAAATTCTGAGATGCAACAGCAGCATGTTGTATGTTTGTTCATTTTGTTTTGCATTTCTTGTGTATCAGTCATATATATGGAAAATGAACCCTCTTGCAAAAAAATCCATTGTGAAGATTTATTCTTTTGTGGGGGTGTCATTTTGCAGTTCGCACAAGATAAATTCTGGTGATTGGGACCATAGAAGAACCCCCTTTAAGGAAACCCCTCCCCTCCTGCTTCAGCTGCAGCTGTTATTCTGGAATCAGATTCCCACTGCTGTATTCTGAATCACCTTGGACAGGATATGAAGCATTGAATTCCATCCCATTTCCCTGCTAGTAGATTCCATTGAGAAGACTGGTGCTAAGCAGCTCATTTACTTTTAAGTACTCCGTGTTTCACCTCTCCAACTGAATAATGCCCTGCTGGAACTCTATAGTAACAAAAGATGGCTCAACTAAAGATGGCTCAGTTGAAGAAAGCAAGTAATGGAGAGTCCCTAATGTACATGTGTTTCATTCATTGTATTGCCCCTGATCCTTGCCCATCAAACACTTGGGTCCAAGTTAGCTAAGGGGTTTCAGAGTCAGCAGCAGTGAAAAACATCAGGGCAAAATGGGGCAGTGCTTCCAAAATAGTGGATTCTTGAGGCACATCCACACCACAAATTAAACCCAGTTTGAAATTAGCTCATAACCATCATAGCTTCTGTAAAGACACATAGCTTTATCAGAGATCCTAGTCCCTTCATAGAACCACAATTTCTAGCATTTCATTTTTGGGAAACCTGGGAATGTGGCGTTGTAATATAGATATTGCTTCAGTAATCACTGGTCTGATTGAGGTGGAGAGAGCAAGGACAGAGGAAACAGAGAGAGAGGGTGCTTCCACATGGAGGTCTCCTAGTGCTGTCAGTGAGAAGGCACTGTGCAGTTCTTCTGTCTTTTCTTTCTTAATAAATGTGCTGTGCTAAGAGAAAAGACAGAAGCAGCAATGGGAAAACATGGGAGGGTTATGACTATATCTGGACTCCCCTGTAAAATTCCATGAATGCGGGAGGGCAATGGCACCATAAAAGTATCATCTGGAAGCATCCACAGAGAGAGAGGGAGAGTTGTGGATGTCACATATTTCATAGCCAGATACACCTCTGATGCTCAGCTTCATAACAATATATTTTCTGTGCTTAAGTAGCCTTTCAGCATGGGAATATATCCCTAACACAAAACATTCAGGGTCAATAGGTCTAGGTACTTTGTGCCTTGATAGGGTTGGGAGGCTTTCACATTTGCTGGTATTATTTGCTTGAAATTAATTGCTACTTACCATGAAATCTATGTACCAGGATCATTGCCAGTATACTTGTGCCTTCACCTGTATCTGCAGCAATGGAATATCGTCCATATGCTCAGGCATGCACTTTCCCTTTCTTCAGGATTCTAATGTAATATTTCCATTAATATTGTTTCCCCTGCCAATCTGCTAAAGGTTTTAAAACAGGGATTGAGTTGCAATACAGTCATTTTGTGTTCCGTTCATATAAGCTTTCCACCCTTAATGTTCAAACAACAATGCAAATGTGTGTATCCCCAGCTGAATAACGGAGATTTGCATCCAAAGAAGAATTGATGACATAAGGAAACCACACACAAAAGGGAAATTCAGTATAATACCACACCACAATTTATCAAGAATCAGACTAGAATAGAAAAACTTACCATATTTAAGGAGACAACCTTCTGGGTAATGTCCCTTTTCTCCATTCATAAAGAACAAATCCAGGTTAGCATATCAAAATGTCTTCTTTCTTCTTTCGTCTTTCTTTCTTTCTTTCTTTCTTTCTTTCTATACACAGATCAATTCAACTCAGGCTTTCTCTTCTGAGCACCCACAGCACTTATTTTGAAAATCTACATAGTTTACTCTTTATGAAAGCTTTGGAACTGTTCCCCCACCATTTGTATTGTGTAGGCATAGATACAACACTGTTAGATCCAGGGACCAGAGACTGCGCTGTAAAGGAGAGACAAGGGGGACCCTGGCACTGATTTAGACCAAACTCTAAATATAACCCAACCCACTTTCCGTGCTTCTCTTTCCAAGCACTGAAGAGAGACGACCTTGCTGGAAACTTGACCTCTCCTCTTGTCATTCTTTGCAGAGGAGATAGGACAAAATGCAAGCTGCAGACATCTGCTTGCAGCAAGCAAGGATAGGTATGGGCATTATCTGTATCACAAGCGCATCCTGCTTAATTTCTGCTTGTGTGCATCTTTTGCAACAGGGATTTGCTCAGGGGATGACTGCTTTCAGCCTTTTGCCCTTGAGCTTTATTAAGCCTGGAAGAAAGGGGAAACTTCCCAGTGGAAAAGTCCACAGCATTTCCCCCTTGAGTACAGTAACAAGAGGCATGTTGGACTGTGCTGTGGCTTATGATGCTGTAACTGTTATAAATAACAGTTATTATAAATAAAATAAGCGCTACTTGAGGAAGAACTGTAACTACATTTAAATTAGATGCAGGAGGAGAACCTTTCTGGAAGAAAGTATGAGTGATATAGGCATTTGGTCTGCAAGGCCCTGAAGGATACGTATGCTATATTGTATGTTTTGCTTTACTGTATCAGATATGGGTTTTGGTGAGTTTCTAAGTTTGCAATTTCTCAACTAAATTCTTAAAGTGGAACAAGAGAAAACTTGAGCTTGCAGATATTAATGGGAACATGTTAGACACTATTTAAAGTAGAGAAAATATGTAGGTACCCATGTTTTGGCCCATTAGGAAGAAAAATCCAAACATTACAGTAGGGTAATACCTTTGTTAGGACCAACTAACATGTCACAAAATAGTGAGCAAGCTTTTCACTTCTTCCAAAGTTTTCTGCAGGCTGTGGATGTTAAGCCAAACAGGTGCTTAACAGGTGTTGTGGGAGATAACAGGTTAGCCAGAATGTTGGAGCCCCAAAGTCTTCCGTTGATATGAGTCTTAAGATGGAATTTAGGAGATGTTATGCAGACTTAATCAGTCTCTGTTCCTCTGCAATTTCAGCTGCTCTTAAATTTTCTCCTCCCCTTTTTATAGTGTTGCTGGGAAACGTTAAACTTAGAGAGCAATCCTATGGCCCCAAAACACCACCTGAGGGGCCATAGGATGCTGTAGATTTTCCCCTCTGAGACCACAGACAATGCTGTGATGTAAGAGGGGAAAATCCAAGTGGGGATTTCACCTGCCCACTCACCCCATCTCTCCCAGCCACCACAGAAAGCTCTGCAGCAGCTTCCTTTCCTGAAGTCTGGCTGGTTCAGGCTCAGATAAGGGCCAACTGTGGGGCAAACTCATTAGCAAGTCAGCAGGGAGGCAAAAAAGGTCAAACACAGTTTTATCAGTCCAGCAAGAGGGCAGTTCAAATCAAGAGAAGTCAGTAAGCAGGCAAAGGTCAAAAGCAAAGGATTACCAGTCAAAACTGAAAGTGTATATAGCCAAAGCTTCCAGAGCCCCATCCAGGACTCAGCTACATCACATCAGAGGCCTCTGTAAGCAGTCTTCCTTGTGAGGAGGTCCCTACTCACAAGGGCTCCTTTACTCATGAGGAATCTTCCTTTGTAAATGCCCCACGAAGAGTCGGACACGACTGAACAACAACAACAACAACAAAGATGATTTGAACTGGTGGATGTTTGCGCAGGAGACATTTAACATATTACTAAGAGGTTAATTAGTATTAACCTAATACTAGTATTTGTTGTTCAGTCGTTCAGTCGTGTCCGACTCTTCGTGACCCCATGGACCATAGCACGCCAGGCCTTCCTGTCCTGCGCTCTCTCCCGGAGCGTGCTCAAGTTCATATTCATTGCATCCGTGATGCTATCTAGCCATCTCATCCTCTGCCGTCCCCTTCTCCTTTGGCCTTCAGTCTTTCCCAGCATCAGGGTCTTTTCCAGGGAGTTTTCTCTTCGCATTAGGTGGCCAAAATATTGGAGCTTCAGCTTCATTATCTGTCCTTCCAATGAGCACTCAGGGTTGATTTCCTTTAGGATGGACTGATTTGACCTCCTTGCAGTCCAGGGGACTCGTAAGAGTCTTCTCCAGCACCACAGTTCGAAAGCATCAATTCTTCGGCGCTCAGCCTTCCTTATAGTCCAGCTCTCACAGCCATACGTTACTACTGGGAAAACCATAGCTTTGATTAGACGGACCTTTGTCGGCAAGGTGATGTCTCTGCTTCTTACTATGCTGTCTAGGTTGGCCATAGCTTTCCTCCCAAGGAGCAAGCGTCTTTTAATTTCATGGCTACAGTCACCGTCTGCGGTGATCTTGGAGCCCAAGAAAGTAAAATCTGTCACTGCTTCCATTTCTTCCCCTTCTATATGCCAGGAAGTGATGGGGCCAGATGCCATGATCTTAGTTTTTTTAATGTTGAGTTTCAAACCAGCTTTTGCACTCTCCTCTTTCACCCTCAACAAGAGGCTCTTTAGATCCTCTTCGCTTTCTGCCATTAGGGTGGTATCGTCTGCATATCGGAGGTTGTTGATAATTCTCCCAGCAATCTTAATTCCGACCTCTGATTCATCCAACCCGGCATTTCTCATGATGTACTCTGCATATAAGTTAAATAAGCAGCCTTGTCGTACTCCTTTCCCAGTTTTGAACCAATCGGTTGTTCCATGTCTGGTTCTTACTGTTGCTTCTTGACCCTCGTACAAGTTTCTCAGGAGACAGGTAAGGTGGTCTGGTACTCCCATCACTTTCAGAATTTGCCACAGTTTGTTGTGATCCACACAATCAAAGGCTTTAGCGTAGTCAATGAAGCAGAAATAGACGTTTTTCTGGAATTCTCTTGCTTTCTCCATGATGCAGCGAATGTTGGCGATTTGATCTCTAGTTCCTCTGCCTCTTCTAAACCCAGCTTGTACTTCCGGTAGTTCTCGGTTCGCATACTGCTGAAGCCTAGCTTGTAGGATTTTGAGCATCACCTTGCTGGCATGTGAAATGAGCGCAATTGTGCGGTAGTTTGAACACTCTTTGGCGCTGCCCTTCTTTGGGATTGGAATGTAAACTGACCTTTTCCAGTCTTGTGGCCACTGTTGAGTGTTCCAGATTTGTTAGCATATTGAATGCAGCACTTTAACAGCATCATCTTTTAGGATTTTAAATAGCTCAGCTGGAATACTGTCATCTCCGCTAGCTTTGTTGTTACTAATGCTTCCTAAGGCCCACTTGACTTCACTCTCTAGGATGTCCGGCTCAAGTTCAGTGACCGCACTATCATGGCTATCAGGGACATTCAGATCTTTCCTGTATAGTTCTTCTGTGTATTCTTTCCACCTCTTCTTAATCTCATCTGCTTCTGTTAGGTCCCTGCCTTCTTTGTCCTTTATCATGCCCGTCTTTGCACAAAACGTTCCCTTGAGATCTCCAATTTTCTTGAAGAGATCTCTAGTCTTTCCCATTCTGTTGTTTTCCTCGATTTCTTTGCATTGTTCATTTAAGAAGGCCTTCTTGTCTCTCCTTGCTATTCTCTGGAACTCTGCATTCAGTTGGGTATATCTTCCCCTTTCTCCCTTGCTTTTCGCTTCCCTTCTTTCGTGAGCTACTTGTAAAGCCTCAACAGACAGCCACTTTGCTTTCTTGCATTTCTTTTTCTTTGGGATGGATTTCGTTGCTGCCTCCTGAACAATGTTACGGACCTCCGTCCATAGTTCCTCAGGCACTCTGTCTATCAGGTCTAATCCCTGAAATCTATTCCTCACCTCCACTGTATATTCATCAGGGATATGATTTAGGTCATACCTGAACGGTTTAGTGGTTTTCCCGATGTTCTTCAATTTAAGCCGAAATTTTGCAAGAAGCAGCTCATGATCTGAGCCACAGTCAGCTCCAGGTCTTGTTTTTACTGACTGTATGGAGCTTCTCCATCTTTGGTTGCAAAGGACATAATCAATCTGATTTCGATATTGACCATCTGGTGACGTCCATGTGTAGAGTCGCCTCTTGTGCTGTTGGAAAAGAGGGTTTGCTATGATCAGCATGTTCTCTTGGCAAAACTCTATTAGCTTTTGTCCTGCTTCATTTTGTACACCAAGACCATGCCTGCCTGTTATCCCGGTGATTTCTTGACTTCCTACTTTAGCATTCCAATCCCCTATGATGAAGAGGACATCTTTTTTTGGTGTTAGTTCTAGAAGGTGTTGTAGGTCTTCACAGAACCGATCAACCTCAGCTTCTTCGGCCTCAGTGGTTGGGGCATACACTTGAATTACTGTGATGTTGAATGGTTTGCCTTGGATTCGTACTGAGATCATTCTATCATTTTTAAGATTGTACGCCAGTACTGCTTTTCCCACCCTTTTGTTGACTATGAGTGCTACTCCATTTCTTCTAAGGGATTCTTGCCCACAATAGTAGATATGATGGTCACCTGAATTAAATTCGCCCATGCCTGTCCATTTTAGTTCACTGATTCCCAAGATGTCGATGTTCAATCTTGCCATCTCATGTTTGACCACCTGCAGTTTACCTTGATTCATTGATCTGACATTCCAGGTTCCTAAACAATATTGTTCTTTACAGCATCGGATTTTCTTTTCACCACCAGACACATCCACAGCTGAGTGTCCTTTCGGGTTTGGCCCAGCCGCTTCACTCTTTCTGGCACTACTTGGAAATACTCTCTGCTCTTCCCCAGTAGCATATTGGACACCTTCCGACCTGAGGGGCTCATCTTCCGGCGTCATCTCTTTTAGCCTTGTGATACGTTCCATGGGGTTTTCTTGGCAAGAATACTGGAGTGGGTTGCCATTTCCTTCTCCAGTGGACCACATTTTGTCAGAACTCTCCGCCATGACCTGTCCGTCTTGGGTGGCCCTGCACGGCATAGCTTATGGCTTCACTGAGTTACGCAAGCCCCTTGGCCACAACAAGGCAGTGATCCATGAAGGGGAATACTAGTATTAGTACTAGCCTAATACTTCAGATATGTATAATTGTCATTCCAAGCAGAAAGAGTTGGAGCATATTACATGTTTCAGTCCAGTCCAAAGCGAAGACAGGCAGCTAACAGGTGGTGCATTGTTTGCGAAGTTCTATCATGGAAGCCATTTGTCTGCTTTTAGCATTCTATAATGGGCAATATACAAGCAGATACAGGAGAAGGGGCTATTTATGACTCTGCTTTGGATACACCTCCTTCTCCCCTTTCTGGACATGCCAAGTCAGGATTTTTAAAGAAAAGCTAAAGTTAGCTGTCAGATTTTCTTGGCAAGCTACAGACTGTGCAAAGTCGCTAGGTTACAGTATGCAGTGAGTATCTTGGGAAGCAGTTGACTCAGCATGGAGACAGAGCAATACAGATATAGTAAAGGATGAATTTTGAACCTCTGAATGAGCTGCTGTGTAGGGTGTTAGCTGATTAACTGGATTCTGATCAACTAGTATTCTTCTCATAACTTTCATAATACAAGTTGGGCTGGCAACAAAATGTATGCAGTATGTCCCCACCCGCTCCAGGAGGTAGGGGAGGGAAATCTCCCCAACCTGTAATTCCCTCCCAAGTGCATGCCTCAGCATTCTGTAAGCCCTGAAGCTCACACAGGTCCTTGTCAGGCTATTTGGGGTTATTATTTTAAAAATATATTTCTTTTACTATAGAAAACTCTATATCTCTGCATACCTAGGGAGTTGCCTAAGTGTGTCAAACTGCTACCTTGTTTTAGGAAGCCTGTTTTACTTCCAATGTGATAGGCACTCAAGCATGTAAGTTCACTATTAGAAGGAATGATTGCACCAAAGTTCCTTGATCAGCAGGCAGTATTTATGTGTTTGAAATCTGCTTTTGTCTTCAGAGCCTTCTGGTGATGAGGCCTTGGAAGAAGATGCTAGCACAAGCAAAACCATTCAGCAATGTGCCAGCCCAAAGCTTGTTTCTTCAAAGAAAAGAAAACAGGTTGGTTTGGGTTTATTCTCATTGCTACTAAGCAAAAATATCTCAATCTCATGCATAATGAAAAATGAACAATGTAATTTCTGTGCAGCTGGGCATTTAAATGCACTTTGAGCCAGGCTGTTTTCACCTTGCTGATGTTCCTGCTTAGATGAGGCTCTTGTTCCTTTGGCCAATGGATGGTCCAGAATGTTCTTTTCCCTTCCTTCTGCAATCCCAGGGCAACTGTCAGTTGGAGCGGAGTTCTTTCTGGCAGGGAGGACGAAGAGAGCTCTCTGCAACTGCTCCTTCTTCTTTGTGGTCTCTGTGCATCACACATATGGGTTCTGCCCTGCACAGAGCCTCTGTGGGAATTTTCTAGAGCTGAGGCTTTTAGGAAGGAAGCCCCTCTCCCATGCATGCCTAGAGGGCAAAGCTTTCCCCTCAGTTTCTCTGAGGAAACCTCAGTGACAGCCCCAAACCAAGAGGACAAGTAAACTTCATATCAGAACACCTGTAGTGGGGTAGGAGAGTGGTTTGTGTGAATGTCGTGTGTGTGTGTG
The DNA here is from genome assembly GCF_057233095.1 of Heloderma suspectum. Lineage (NCBI taxonomy): Eukaryota > Metazoa > Chordata > Lepidosauria > Squamata > Helodermatidae > Heloderma > Heloderma suspectum. The sequence goes on along the minus strand of NC_139460.1, from coordinate 50,442,480 downwards.
TGTGTGTGTGTGTGTGTGTGTAATTTCAGGATGAAAATGGGAGGCGGAAAGCTTAAAGCCCTTCCCAAATTGAAATCCCGCATGCACTTACACTCAAGTAATCCTATATTAACGATGTAGTTTGGCCCTGTATTGCTCTTAAAGAAAAAAATCTAAGGTCTCCAGTTAGCTGTGCTGTTTGTTTCCTCTGCTGGCCAGGTACCAGTCTAAGCCTGTTACCAACTTATCGGTAGAAAATTTCGCAGGACACTATTATACACTGAGACAAAGTAGTTCCTAAACAGTGGAACAAAATCACTTTCTGAGTACATTTGCCCGATTCATCCAATAGTCTATATCTTCAATGCCGAATTTTATTATTTTCCTTCACATTTAAAGGTTGTAATTAACCGGCTGGTAACAACATTTTGTATAATTAATTCATTAAACCCAGTAGCTGGTGGTTGGTTTGTTCTTAATTTTAAACCTGCTCGATTTGCTTTAGAATGTCCTGCTTATCTCCATCTGCAGTATGCTTTTGATTTCCTCTAGTTCCATGCTGATTTTAGCAGATAAAGAGCATGATCCAAAATCTTCTCATTTTCTGGCAGATCCTGGCAGCCAAAACATGTGCCTAATTTCCACACCATCTCGGTTGTGTTCTAAAGTGTTTTTTAATGGTGGTGTAACTCAGTCCAAATGCTAATCTTCTTTAATTTTCTTTCTTTCAGCCTACAGAATGCATCCTCACTGAAGAGAAAGAGGAGTGTAAGGATAAAAAGGAAGCTGAAGTGAAGCCAAAGAGGCGAAGGAAGGTATTAGCGTTTAATTGACATTTCAACGTAAATGCTTTCAATTTTTAATCAATATTTTATTTGATACAATGAAATAAATAGCTGTAGATGATGAAATTAAATTTTCAACTTGATTACATCATTTCAGCAATGGTGAATACGTATATAATAGTAATAATAATAATAAGAAGAAGAATACAATAAGGGTGCAATCCTATGCATGTTTAGACAGAAAACAGTCCTACAACTCCCAGCATTCCCCAGCTAATCATACTGGCTAGGGAATGCTTGGAGCTGTAGGACCTTTTTCTGTCTAAGCATGCATAGGATTGCACTCGGAGGGAGCAATACTATGGCTGCTAGACAATGGCCAGGCAGCCATAGGATATTTGGTTTTCTGGGAACTGACCTCGGAGCCCACGCTCTGAGGTCAGTTTGCAGAGAACCGACCACTCCCCACTTCTATGCTGCCTCCAAGGCAGCGCAGAACAGCCCTATGCTCCGAGCTCACAAGAGGAGCATGGAGCAGCCGAAAAGAGGCGTTCCAGGGGGCGTTCCGGGGCGGGGAGGGTGGAAATGCTTGTAAAACACATCCAGTGTGTCATACAGCAGCCTCCTCCCCCGCTCAGACCTCTCATGGCTAGACAGCCACAATCAGCTGTCTAGCCGAAAATGCAGGGCTGGAGAAGTGAGGAGGGAACGATCCCCTCCGTGTTTCTCCTGCCCTGCATTGGATAGGTGGTCACCTCCGAGTTTGGAGGCGGCCGCCTATCTGAATAGGATTGTGCCCAAAATCAACTAGTAAGAACACTGTATATAACCCTTATATTACTTTCCATAAACCCCTCTACATTTCTTTTCTTCTCATTTTTATAATTAATAAATCTCTTATATTTAATTGTGTATACTCAATTAATATCAAGTGAAAATGATTATCTCTCACAGAAATCTGTGTATCCTTCCATAAATGCTTTTCAGAGGTTTTCCAGGGTATTCGCTATTATAAGAGATGCTTTTGTGAAACAGATTTGTTTTCAAGAGCTCACAAAACATGCTTTTTTTAACATTAAAGCTCCCCCCTGCCCCACGTAGTCTGAGTGTTGTTTTACTGCCATCAATGATTTTATTAAAGAGAAGAGTTGATTTCCTTCTTTCCTTGGGAATAAACAGTTCTCAGTTTCATTTTACTCCATTAATAAATTTGAGCTAAATCATTGTTCAAGATATGATGGAAGGAATTCAGCATAAGAGAGTATACAGAGTGATGAGTAATAGAGTAGAGAGGGAGATAGAAATTCACCTTGGTTAATAGGTTAATCCAGCTACTACAGTGTACATGCTATCCCATGCAAAGACATCTGCAAAGGCATTTCCATTCTGTCAGTGAGAAGGGGAAAAAAACCCAAACAGCCCAATCAGTACAGAGAGTGCTCAGCACCATGGAATGCTGGTTTCCCATTGGAGTGGGAGCCTCCCCCCCCAAAAAAATGGTGGTGAGAGTAAACAGAATGGTATGGAATGGAATAGAGAGGGTGTGGCTGGCCAGCTGGGACCCTGGAGCACACGCCACACTGCAACATCGTAATCACAAAAGTGTCTAACCCCCCTTTAAAGACATCTAAATGAGTGGCTAAGGGCACAAACCTATGCATGTTTAGACAGAAAACAGTTCTACAATTCCTAGCATGCATCCTGGGAGTTGTAGGACTTTTTTCTGTCTAAACATGCATAGGATTGCACCCTAATTCATCTTGGCACTGCTGCCTTTGTAGACAATGTCACTAATTGTGAACCTCTTTCATGTCATATTTTGGCATACAGATATCCTTGGGAGTTCTCATTCCGTGTCAGGCTTTGTAACCTCTGGCAAAACCAGAAGCAACTTGTTTGAAGAGGTGGCTAAGTTCTGACAGAGGCATCAGGTCTAGGGATGCCACTGCAGTTGAAATGATGCTTCGTCGTGATTACATGAGTGCAGTGGACATAATATTAAGCACTTATTCTGAAGTAAACAGTATAAATATCTGCACTTTGGCTTTAGCTTGAGACAGTTGCCTTGGATATCATGCTAAATCCAGAGTTTCTTCTACATCCTATCCTTGACAATGAGTGGTGCATGGTATTCCTAAGGAAGAGCAATGGTTTGCTCTGCATAAATGATAAAAGCCACTCAAAAAAGGTCTTTCTTCAACCCCAGTACTTAGGGCTCCTTCACATGTGATCATTTGCTGCATGGATAGCACTTTCATATAGGAAAATGGCATGTAAATATTATGTATATGAGGGATGGGCAGAAAGTAGATCTCCAATTGTTTTGGACATTTGTTTATAAATAAATAAATAACATTTGTATCCCACCCTCTGTCATTAAGATCTCAGGGCAGTGTACAGATAAAATCAATTTAAACAATATGAAACAATGAATAATTTAAACAGCTAAAATCATATTAAACCATTAAACAAGGTAATACCAATTAGAAAATCTGAAACAATAAAATGGTTAAAAAAGTGTGCAACTTTAGGGAATTCAGTTAGCCCTCAAAGGCTTTGGTGAAAAGCCATGTTTTAACTTGGTGCTGAAATGAAACCAATGTCTGTGCCAATCAGGCCTCTAAGGGGAGGGCATTCCACAACCGGGTGCCACAACAGAGAAGCCCTCTCCTACATTACACCAATGTTGTATGTTTCGCACTGGTGGGACACAGAGGAGGGCCCCTCCAAATAATCTCAATCCTCAGATAGGCATATATAGGGAGAGGTACTCCCTCAAATATTGAGGTCCCAAGCCGCTTAGGGCTGTAAATGTCATCATCAGCACCTTGAATTCTGACCAGCAGCATATTGGCAGCCAGTACAATTCCTTTAAAAATGGTGTTATATGATCTTTATGTGATGTTCCAGTCAACAGTCTAGTTGCTGCATTTTTCACTAGCTGCAACTTCAAGTGATCTTCGAGGGCAGCCCCACATAAAGTGCATTGCAGTAGTCTAATTGGGAAGTTACCAGTGCATGCACTACTGTGGCTAGGTTATCCCTGTTTAGGAAAGGCTGTAGACATGCTGGAAACTTCCAGCATTCCTGACCTTTGGCTGTTCTGGCACTGGCTTCTGGGAGTTGAAGTCCAAAAATACCTGGAGATCTACCTACTGCCTTCTACATCTACCCTGATGTATATCAACATTACATGCACATGTGTGTACACATGGTATATATGTGTTGGGAAGCTGTAGCCAGTCTCAGCTTCTCACCACATGTACACGTAAGGAGCGAAATAGTGAAGAAACAGAAATAGCTAAGAATGGAAACAACCAGTAACCATGTTGGAAACTGTGCCGAGGGAAGCTTGTTTTGTTTCTCCCCACCCCAAAACTGGCATCAAACCTCATTCTGGTACTCTCCAGAGCAGCCTTCCCCAACCTGGTGCCCTCCACATGTTTTGGACTACAACTCCCAGCATTCCTGATCACTGGCCATGCTGGCTAGGGCTGACGGGAACTGAAGTCCAAGAACATCTGGGGGGCACCAGGCTGGGGAAGGCTGCTCCAGAGCAACATTTATTGCTCTGGAATTCCGTGGGAACATAGCATCCCAAATGAGCTGAATCCTGAATCCCGACATGAGCAAGTTGTGAGGAAATCAGTGTGGTATGGATATTACAGTAATTTATAGTGTCCCAACAAACATCTCTTTCTTTCTCACTCCCCTCACTCATTCTTCTTTTTTTTAAGTCTTTGCTCTTTAGCATCTGGAATGAATTAGAAGCAAAATAATAAAACTTCCTGTGTGAAGAACATTTTCCCCACAGCTCTCTTTGAAGGAAAGGAATATGTTCAGGTGTCCTTGTTCTTACTGTTATGGAATTTCTTGTTAATATCAGCATCACCCTCAAGAGGACCATTATTTTCCTGAAGGAATTGAGTGACTCAGTGAATGATGTAATATCCCATGAAATAGTCATCTCTCTCTTCCCCACCAAACCCCCCACCCCAATTTTTAAGTGAAATGAGTCCCATTGATCTTTGTTAGATCCTTATCTATGTATACTATTCTGAGTGTATAAAACATCAACCCGAGATGTACCCAGTAGACAACCATTGCATTTAAAGGAAAACTTTAATTTGTTCAAACTACTGGGCCCATGGGAAAGTATAGGCATGGATGCTGCTAGGAGTCCAAGTCAGTTTAAGGGACCTTGTCAGTGGTTCAGCTGTCCCTTTCTGATAAAATTTAAAATTTGGAAACAGTTGCTCCGGGCAATCACATAGAACAGCCTTCCCCAACCTGGTGCCCTCCAGATGTGTTGGGCTACAACTGGCTGGAGGTGATGGGAGTTGTAGTCCAACACATCTGGAAGGTGCCAGGTTGGGGAAGGTTGGCATAGCAACTTTGTGCAAAACAAAATGAGGACAGCAGTTGCAAATACAACCAACCAACAAATGCTAATGAGCATACAAATACTGTCATTAAACTACTGAACGCTAACACGCATACAAAAGTCTTATGTACATTTTATTACAAATATACATATGTATTGAACGTGGAATAAAATCCAAATATACAATACCTGGAAAGTAATAACAATAAACCCCACCCAGAAATCCAGCAACTGCTATGCACACAGGTGATGTACTAAGTTCTAATTTCTGAATAGGCAAGTATATTTTTTTAAAGAAATAACATACTGAAAAAGGAAACAAAATTATGGGCATCTGGTAATATTCCATTTTGCTGAACTTCATTGGATGCTGTTATTGAATAGCCAAGATTCTTGGTCAATAAAACATTAAAACCATATCACCATCTAAGGGTTCAGATAATGCACAAACACATTCACACATCTCATGGGCACATTACTTGAGTTTTCATCATTGTGGTGTTTGTTTGTGAACCATTGAATCCTTAACATAGAAATACACTTCCATTGTCTACATGTGTATGTGTTTGTTTGTGAATTACTATGTTTTTAATGTTTCGCTTCATCAAGAACTTTTGTACACACTTAGTAATAAAATGTACACAAGGCTTTTGCATGCATATTAGAATTCAGTGGTTTAATTACAGTAGTTGTGTGCTCTTTAGCACTTGTTGGTTGTTTATAGAAGCTTAGTGAACAGATGAGCAGGGATTTGGGGTGTGGTTGGAGAGATGGCCACATGCACAAGGAAATACCTTAAAGCTTTTTGTGTAGGCTGAAAAAGCAACATTTGTTAGATAATGTTTTGGTGTGCCATACCCTTCTCAAGTGTCTAGTAGGGATGGCGGAGAATTTCTCCACGAATCTTCGGGAGGCCGAGCGCCGAGGCATTCGGCCCCCCGAAAGTGTTGGGGAAATTCTCTGCCGGCTCCCCACCCCCCCCCCGGGATGGGACTTACCTTCAGCGAATGTCCCTCTCGGCGGCGGGTCCCGGCGGCGGTTCGTCGGTGGTTCGTCGGTGGCAGGGGCAGCGGCCGGTCTCCCGACCGGCTGCCGCCGCCGCATTACAAAATAAAAAAGTAAACAAAAGAACAAAAAAACCACACACCCGTGATAGGCTACGTGACGATTAACGTAGCCTATCACGGCTGACTTTGGAAATCTAGCCATGATAGGCTACGTTAATCGTTACGTAGCCTATCACAGGGTTTGGGTTTTTTTTTATTTTTTCTTTCGTGGCCGGGGAGATGGGGCACTTCTCCCCGGCCTGAATTTCGGCCGGGCGAGGCAGGGCGCCTCCCCCCCCGGCCTGAATTTCGGCCGGGCGAGGCAGGACGCCTCCCCCCCCTCGCCTGAACTTCGGGGAGAGAAGCGAAGCGCCTCCCCCCACCGCGAATCACCCCGCGAAAAGGTAAGTGACTTTCGTACATCCCTAGTGTCTAGACTGAATTCTATCCTCTTAAATCCCTGTAGGCTGTAATAAAATGACCCAAACATAAGGATTTGAAGACCTGTCATTACCAGGATAGGAACAAATAGAAAAGTACAATATGTTTGCTAGAAAGCTCGCTCAAGACTACCCATTGTGTTGAATGTTCCTCTTTCTTTTATCTCTTTAGAAGAAAATTTCTGATTTGCTTGCAAAATCATCTCCAAAACCAGGAGCCCCTGCAGACTTACAAAAACTGCTTAATGAACACTTTGGTGCTAAACGTTCAGTAATTGAACTAGAAGAATTAAAATTGCCAGGTAATAAAGAATAGTATCATAGATGTACCAGCAAGAAAGAACAGGAGGGGGGATTTGTATAAGTTTGTAACAAAACATGACTTTAAAATGTATTTCTTAGGAAAGTATTATTTGTACATGTTTCCTAGCTGTTGACTGACAGAAAGAACAGGAGATCCATTCACAATTTCTGGTGCACCCCTCCCCCATAAGCACCTCAGATGTTCACATGGATGTGGCTTGATGCTGATGTGTTGTTTATGTGAACCAGTACCTCCACCTGCATGTGGGAATATGGCCGTTACGTGATTGTGGGAGCACCCCCCCCCAAGTTGCCACAATCATGCACATTTTTATGGCCATATATTGTGCAGCCTCCCTGTGGAAGCACCACCAGTTCACACTAATATCTTCACATGAGTTTGCATTGTGGTCTTTGGCATATGGACTAGTTCAAATTTATCTGATGCCAAGCATCCAGCTATTTCACATAGAACTTCACACAAATCAGAATCTGTCTACCTACAAGTAAGGAACTCTGCATTTGTGTATGGACACTTTGCTAGGACATTTACAGGTGTCTTAAGAGATGTGTTCTAATTTCTAAAGAACTTTGATAATAACACAGCTGTGAAGTAGTAATGTTTTGTATCTTGCTTTGTAAGGCACTAGCTGTCGGAGACACAAATTTCTAGGGTTTGCTGTTCTAGGCTGGGCCAGTGTTGTGTCAAGTTGAACTGTACTATTTTGTGGTAGCAGTTAATGATTCAGGCCTCGAAAAAGAAAGTTGCAAGAGTCCCATAACATGTACAGCCATTTAAGCAAAGCTGTATTTAAGGATAACAGTGAGATAATTTCGGAAGGAATCTAGATTGGGCTAAAAGTTGTTCCCATCATTTGGTTAATCTGCTGTAAAGCTTCTTGCTATTAGCTGTGAGTGCTTGTGAAACTCTGTCTTCCCAAAGAGCACTTTGCCTGGCTTTTGGCAAATCGGTGTTCCAGGAAGATTTAATCTAAGGTCTTAGCTGTAACACCAAGCAACAATAGTTGTCTCTTGTGGTTTCAGATGCCTGTTTCCTCCCCGCCAATGACCTCACCCACAGTTTTTCTTCCTATCTGAAAGAGAGTAAGTAGCTGATCGCTCAAAAGTCATAGTGTGGCTACAATACTAATTTTCATTCTTTTCCTGAGATATTTAAAATAAAAGTGAATCTTTTCTCCTTCTTCAGCCCTGAAGCTGGGGTCTTGTTCCACTCGGCTGCAGGCCAGTCAACAAGTGTACGGAATGGCCCTAGCAAACCATGCTGTGCCTCATGATGCTGTCTTGTCGTTGCAACTCCTGTTTGTGCCCTGACACTGTGTGCATGCAGGAGTTGCTAGTGACTGCCATTCAACTGAGCGAGGGGTTATGCCCTTTGTGACTGCCATTCAACTGAGCGAGGGGTTTAAGAGATAGGCAGCAGGAGCAGCATACAACACTGGAACATTGGGCTGTATTACACCAGCATAATCTGGCAAGGGGGAGATGGGGAGGAGGGACCAAGCACAACCCTTGTGCTCGACTCTGAGAGGCCCTGTGATCTACTGGTAGATCATGATCTGCCCACTCCTGCTATACAAGATCTAAGGAAGGATGTGCACCAATTTCATTTATAGGAAAAAAATGAGTTTATAAATCACTGGAATACAAAATATTAAGATACCATATTACCCTACGTATTGTTTTTCCTTACATAATACTTAGTTCTATAATTTTATGATATTTAGCATTTTAAGTTATTTTTCTTTCATTGCTGTCTTCATTTTATACTAGAAGAGTAAGCTGTAATTTAAGCTGTAGTTATATTTCTCTCTATATACACTTATAAATGATTTGATTATTTGGGAGATAAAACATTTTTTTAATTATTAGTATTTTATTTTACAAAATTATCAAAACAAGATCAAACAGAAAAAGATAGCAAACATATTTTCTAATTATAACAAGAAGAGTGTTTTGTCAAGATTTATATGACCACAGTGACTATTCCAATACAGAATAAAACTATTCCATTTATCTGCAGTGTTAATTACATTTGAATTTCCCATGTTTCTATGTATAGATCCATAAACTTAATCAATTTTTGCAATATCCACACACTTAATCAACTATTCCCATATTGAAGGGGAGACAGTGTTCTTGTAGTATTTAGCCCAAAGAATTTTTGCAGCAAATTAATTATCAATAATTTCTGTATGTAAATTATATCAAGATCAATAACATTAAACAAAACTAACAAAGGGCATAAACCCAGGAGATAAAACATCTTGTCCATTAATGTCTCTTAGAATTTACTATGATTTTGCTTGGCTGTGCAATTTGCCACTCACCTACCTGCCTAGTCTTCATAAAGCATTAAAGCCAGAAGAGAGAGTGCACCTAGCCTGGCAGCTGCCATGGTACATTACTGCAGGGGTGGGCAGAAAGTAGATTTCCTGATGTTTTGGACGAACTCCCAGGAGCCCCTGGTAGCATGACCAATGGTCAGGAATGCTGGGAGCTGAAGCCTCAAACATCTGCTCATCCCTGGATTATTCCATTTTCCCCAACTGGGGCAACACAGTTCTGTGCAAGAGTTGGAGAGGGGGCAACACTAGAAAGGAAGGAAGACAAAGAGGGGTGGGCATCCAGTTCCACCTCCACACGCACACACGCTATACATTTATTTGCAACACCGGTTTTACAAAACAAATGTAAACATATTGCAGCGTCTAGGCTGTGCTCCTTTAGCCGGCTACTTTTCAACATCTTGTTATGCAATTAGGCGCTGCTGTGCATGCTGGAATATCTGCTCTTGATGCATATTGTATTTCACACTGCAGTCTGTCCCAAGTGGGCGAAGCTCCGTAAAAACCACACAGAGAAGTCGTCAGTGGTGATGCTGATAATCTGCAGCTCTGCCCTCCGCTGTCTGGAACTCATCAAGTATGTCATTCGCCGATGTAATAGAAGCTGGCACCCTTTCTGAGGTTTTCCCTGAAAACAGCGGAATCAAAGGCAAACTAGGGCACTGTCCTCTGCTGGGCAACAGAGCTGCAAAAGGAATAGCTCAGACTTCTCTACACTGTGGTCTGGAATACTTTGACAAGTGCAGCTTATTTGCCTAGATATAGTGTCTGTATTTCAAACATAAAACAATGTTTCCTTTTTAAAACTACGACAACAAAACACCATGTCACTTGTTGCATATGGTATCAAGTAACGAGTACTACAAGTGGGCTGCACTTGGACCTACTTGGTTTCACCAGTGGCACTGCTACTCCTCTCTTGTTTGCTCATTTGTTGCTTTGGTTATGTTTTTTTAATTAAAGAAAAGGGCAGGACACAAAAGAGAACAGAGCTCCTTACCTTTACCCTTAATAGTTGTGTAAAAGCAAAAATGTCAGCTATGTGGAGCTCTTAGTACCGTTGCATAAACCAGAGCTGGGCCAAGAAGTTTTGCTGCCTGAGGGGAAGCAGCAAATGCCACTTGTCTCCTCCCAAATCAAGAAGCAGCACAGCAGTGGAAAAAAGCAGCAGTTTGGGGGCATAGGGGCCGCAGAAAAGGGACTACTTTCCTTTAAAACAAGATGTGTATGCGTGGAGCGCACAGCTTGTTTTCAAGCAAACTTGTACTCACACACTTTGTTTTAAAGGAAAATAGCCCCCATTTTTGCTGCAGGCACACCACTGAATTTCAGCAGCAAAATTGGGAGCACAGTGGCAATTTCATTAGTGGGGAGGGGTGCAGCCCCTGGTGGAGTCCAGGGGCAGAGTTGACCCCCAGACCTGCTGATGTTTCCCAGCCCTGCTCTAGGGTCTCTGACAGAGAGGGTTTTCCCCCCATCACCTGCTGCTTTGACATCCTGTAACTAGAGATGCTGGAGATAGAACCTGGTGCCTTCTCCATGCAGAGCATGTGCTCTCCCATTGAGCTACGGCCCCTTCCACCAATTTTGTTAAAATGTACATCCTTCTTTTCTCCGTTTGCATCAGCTTGTTTGAGATTTGAAACTAGGCGCTTTTGTACCTGAAGCAAAAAAATCATGCCCCTAGACCAGCAAGTCTGACGCCATTAGTAAAAGTACATGAGTCCTATCCCCAAGAGAACGAGAAGGGAAAAGGCAGACTTATGCAGTTAAAAATCTGAAAGTCGGTCTTATGTTGCAGGTTAGTTTCCCTTTTGAAAGTATTTTCTCTTCAAGGTCAATGACAGCATTCAAAGGAGATGGGAAGATTATGAAATTGTTTGCAAAACACATAAAGGTAAGCAGAGTTAGAGATGAGTTTATTTTTTATAAAATAAAAATTTATACAGTCGATTTACCTGCTGTGCTGTTGCCTTTGACTGTCTCAAAATTCTTAATTAGTATAGTTGCTTGTCTTAGGGAGCAATCCTGTGGCCGCTAGTCAGCGGCTAGATGGCCATAGGATATATGGTTTTCCAGGAACTGACCTTCCCCCCTTCTGGGCTGCCTTGCAGGCAGTGCGGAACAGCCCTGTGCTCTGCACTCGGAAGAGGAGCGTGGAGCGGCCAAAACAGGGCATTCTGGGGGGCATTCTAGGACAGGGAAGGTAGAAATGCTGGTACAGCACATCCTATGTGTCATCCGGCAGCCTCCTCCCCCTCTCTGCCTTCCTGCGGCTAGACAGCCAAAATCAGCTGTCTAGCCGCAAATGCAGGGCAGGAGAAGCGTGGAGGGAATTATCCTCTCTGTGCTTCTCCTGCCCTGCATTGGCGAGGGAGTCGCCTCCGAGTTCAGAGGCAGCCACCTATCCCCATAGGATTGTGCCCTTAGTGTGCCATCCTATGCATGTTTAGACAGAAAAGCCCAGAATTGCCAGCATTCCCCGCCAGCCATGCTGGCTGCTAGACAGTGGCTAGACGGCCATAGGATTGGTCAGTTTCTGGGAACTGACCTCAGCCCATGCTCCGAGGTCAGTTCCCAGTGAACCGCCTTCCTGCCCCCTCCCCTGTTGCTTCATAGGCAGCACAGATCATCCCCAGGCTCCGCACTCGTACGAGCAGTGCAGAGCAGGGCAAACGGGCGTTCCTGGGGGTGGAGAGTGCAGAAGTGCCCATATGACACTTCCTATGTGTCATCCAGCCTCCCCACCCCATGCTCCGACGTCCTGCGGCTAGACAGCCAAAATCAGCTGCCTAGCCGCAGATGCAGGGTGGCTGGAGCACGGGGGAGAGGATCCCTCCGTGCTGTTCCTGCCATGCATTGGATAGGTGGTCACCTCCTGATTCTGAGGCAGCTGCCTCTCCACACAGGATTGCTCTCTAAGAGTGCAATGCTAGGCATGTTTAGACAGAAAAAAGGCCTACAACTCCCAGCGTGCCCCAGCCTGGCTCGGGCATGCTGGGAGTTATAGGCCTTTTTTCTGTCTAAACATGCCTAGGATTGCACTTTTAAGTAGTCTAACATTCTTTATACAGCAAACAAACAAACAAACCCAGAACATTATGGGAGTTGATTTCATACCAAATGAAACTGAACTGCTTTACAGTTCCCCATTTCCATACTCATATTTCTCATTTCTTTGGTTTTTAAACATGGACTTTTGAGCATAGTTTGGTGCTTTACATGAAATGCTAAATGTGGCCGACATTCATATTTTACACTGAAGTGTGATGTAGGGTGGACTTGTGCCCTACTTAGCAAAGTACAGTCCTCTATTAGAAAGGTTGTTAGAGGACAGTCCTCCATTTGAAGGCATTCTGTGTTTGAAAAGCTGTCCAGTCCAAGTCCAGTTTAAAGATAAAGAAGGCAGAACAGGTGCGACCTTGAATTTGCCATCAGGTTAGCACCAGGAGAGCAGACGGAGTTGAAGTTGCCCATGAACAGTTCGCAGGTGGAGAGCAGAGTCAGCAGGCATACAGGTCATCTGGTTGTAGTCTTCCCCATTGTGCCTTACATGTCACTCATCATTGTCTACGGCCCCTCCAGTCAATTGGAACTGCAGAAAAATTATCTCTGAATCCTACAAGTGCAACGTTTGGCCATCCAGACAAGTTGAACCTCTGGACACTTAATATTTCCTTCCACCTCAGTGTACAGTATAGTTGCCTTCACAGGCTAGCTGCACAATGTATGTTTCCTCTACTTAGTCCTGGACAAGTTACTGCAAATTCAATCTGGTATTAACTTTATAGAGAAGTACATAATACATGTTAACTTTATAGAGGTGTACATTTCTTAGTTCCACAGAAGGATACTGACTTTTTCAGTTGTTTGTTGTGGGGAAAATATGTACAGTAATGGCAAACGTGGAAACATTTAATGGCACATTAAAAGGAAACAAACACTATTTATATTCAGTGGAGTTTAGATACTTTGCCTTTTCCCCTTGAAACGTTTCCACTGGCATTCTTGTTTTTCCATGTAATAATGCCGAAGTTTCCTTTAGAGTTTTCTTCATGCCTCTAATAAGCTGTTAAATTTTTGAGAGGGAATCAGAAATGCTATCCCCCCCCCCTTCTGATGCAGTATTTTGTTGTTGTTGCCTTGAAATAGATAAAAGAGCAGGTGAAGATGCTGGAGAAAGGTGTCACCCATGTGGGCGTTGGAACACCTGGAAGGATAAAAGCACTTGTAGAGCAAGGTAGAAAAGGACAGTAATGAAAATGGAGTGTATATACCCTGGAATGGTTTCATGGGTCAGAGAGCAGTCCTGACCCCAGTTCCACTATCTAGAGGGGGTTAAAATGGGGTGGAGGTGCCTCTACACCAGCAGAGAGGAGTTCCTCTGGAGGGTTCGGCACATCTGCTATTTCACCTATAGAAGTTTCACCTATGCCTGCGGAAACATCTGTGGGAGTACACCTACCACTAGTGGTGTTTCTGCTGCTAGGCCCCAAAATACACAGCTTTATTCTGGCGTGTGCTTTCATGGACTGTAGTCCACCATCAGATGCATGGAGTATTATGGAAAGTTTCTATTTTTTTATACAGTACATATGGGGTGGTGGGTGGGCTGGAGTGGAGAGGTCAGAAGGAAATTACATAAGAACTAAGAAGAGCCATGCTGGATCAGACCAAGGGTCCATCTAGTCCAGCATTCTGTTCACACAGTGGTCAACCAGTTGTCAACTGGGAACTCACAAGCAGGGCATGAGTGCAACAGCACCCTCCGATCCACATTCCCTAGCAACTGTTACTGGAGGTAGCACATAGCCATCAAGACTAGTAGCCATTGATAGCCAACCCCCTTTTAAAGCCATCCAAATTGGTGGCCATCACTACATCCTGTGGTAATGAATTCCATAGTTTAACTAGGCGCTGTGTGAAGAAGTACTTACTTTTATCTGTCCTGAATCTCCCACAAATCAGCTTCATAGGATGACCCTGGGTTCTAGTATTTTGAAAGAGGGAGAAAAATGTATCCCTATCCACATTCTCCACACCATTCATAATTTAAATTCAGTGCAGGAAGTCCTGATGGTGATTGTAACAAAACTCTGTTGTTTTTGCTCCAATAGACTTAACACAGCTACCCTCTAGAAATCATTACATCATTGTCATAGGGCTGCATATGACACACCAGTGTGGGAATTTGAACAGAAAGGTGGTTTATAAATCTTGTAAATAATAAACCATCAGTGCAATGAAACCACAACTCTTGCATTTTTATGAAGCAGATGTTAATTAGTTGCTGGAACATACTGGGAATTGTAGCTGTTCTGCTTTTGTGTTTAGCTATTGAAATAGGATTGATTCAATCTTCAGAAGCTTATAGGGAACATGCTATATTCTGCTAACCAGGAAAGACAGACCTAAATATGCAAAGATTGGCTATCTTGTAATTTGTCAGCAAAGAATCTGGAAGCCTACGATAGTTTTGACATGCCCTTGTGACAATTGATCATATCACCAATAAATGTGTTTTATGCCAATAAATGTCAATAAATGTCTTCTCAGATGGCCTTAGTCTGACACCCTTGAAGTATCTCGTCTTAGACTGGAATTGGAGAGATCAGAAGTTAAGAAGATTAGTTGACATCCCTGAGGTACAAAGCAGTTATGTATATCTATATAAAAGAAAACAGTCAGGAATTCCTGTGGTTACAGTGATATCTTCTATTCCACGTTCTAGAAATACAAGGGAAGTGGGACTTTTTACACCAACACACATCACGATTTCAGTTCCCCAGTTTAAGACTGAAGAGCTGTATCTTTTAGGGTTTCTCTTACAAAGTGCAGGAGACTAGGCCAAATGACACATTATACAGAGGCACACCTGGGTTTGTCATTAAGTATACAGTCAACCAGGAGAAGCAGTCAATCACTGTTCCTTACATGAGTGATGATACATGTTAAAAAGACACTCCTTAAACTCTTCTTGTTTAAGGTTAACATCTTAACTGTGCACCTAAAAACGTAATGTATTACATGACCCTCATTATGCTGTGAGTCTGTCCTCCATCTGTCTGTCTGTATCGCATTTTTGACCAGAGTCTTGAGAGTAGATCAAAACATTAATAATAGTAACAATTCCATTTAAAAGCCTTTACAATTTAAAAATTAAAACCTTTAAAATGTAATAGGAGAGATGGAGTGGGAAAAGAGAAGAACAGATTGAAAAACAGAATGTTAAAACTTGGAATTGAAGAAAAACAGCAGCAGCAACAAATTACCATGCACAGAGAATGCTTAGTTCATCTGAACATGGGGGCAGAGCAGCAGAAGGAGCAGCTCCAAACGGATCCTGGAGCAAGCAGGTGATGGGGCCTCGGCTTGCCTTCCTTCCTCTCAGGGCGGAGATGGACCATAGAGCAAAGCTGTGCAGAATGTTGATCTGAATCTTCTGGTAGATCTCTGAGTGATTTACAATAGATTGACAAGGATTTCTGACTCCCGTTGATTTAACAATAGCAGCAACAAAGTGACTCCCTCCATCTCTGCCCGCCTGACATTACACTGCAGAAAAGAAGAAAGAGTGCAGTCACTGGGAGCAGATTTTTGCGTGGAAGGTCTGTGAGCACCACTCAGTTCTAGTACTCGGAACGAGTTCCTGGAATCAGAATTCTTTAATTCCACGTGTATGTGTTTTGCTCCAGTTGGTGGATCTCAGGGTTCCAGTAAAGAAAAGAAAAAAAGGGTCCTTCAGGCAGAGGTCTGCCCACTCCTGCCATAGAGCACCTGCTTTGCACGCAGAAGGCCCAAAGTTCAATCTATGGCATCTCCAGTTAAAAGGAACTCAGGAGGCAGGTGATGGGGCCTGAGGAACCACGGCCAGTCAGGGGAGCCAATACTGGGCTAGAAGGACAGGCAGACTGGTACAAAGCCGTTTCCGACATCCTTCTCCTGGGTCTCTTACACAGGGCAACTGGCCCTTTGATAGTGTTTTGGGCTACCTTCTTCCCTAGCACCGTCACCTTTCCTGTTAATTCTCTTAACATCCCAAACCTAAACTCAGTTATATTAAAGTCAAGTGCCATTGGTTTCTCTGACACCTCCTTTCAAGCAAACCTTACCAAGTTGTCCTGCTGTTTTCAAAACCCGTGTGTCTACCCAAAGTTCCAGAGCAGTGCATTTTCAAGCAGAGTGTTTTAACATTTTTTTCCTAGCAGATTTCAAACATATGCATTGTTGACCCTTGCCTTCCACCCGCGTTTCAGTTAGATGTCTAAAGCTGATACCCGTCTTGTTCTGAAAAAATGCAGTTCGATAATGTGGCAAACGATGTGCTGTTTAGACTGTTTATCTGATAGCGTACTTTAAAAAAAAGTTGCATGTTATGGCTGCACCCCCAAGTATACTGTTTTTCCCTTAAATCTGAAATTAAAAAAATAAAAAATATGCTTGCTACAGTATACAAAAGTGCCAAGTGCAATCGCATAGATTTATATACAAATATCACATCATTTTCTCCTGTAACACTGAAACCTAAATTAAAGCTTGTCTCAATTACAATATGATCATATCACAGTAAAGCAATCCAGACTTAACTTGGTATTAAATCCCTCTGATTTGTGTTTAGAACTGGGATGCAAGTGAACCGTGCTGATTGCTACACACTGTAATCTATGGCAAACACTGACAAATCGGTAGAAAGCGCCAAAACAGACATTGCTTTAAAGATGTAGCTAGTATCTTTGTCCTTCTTTCGTTTTTACTCTGGGGTAGGTTCAGTGAGCCCCTACACCTGGTTGGGACCCTCGTGTGGGGAGCAAAGGGAGCTATAACCCACCCACCCTGCTTTGGATCGGCGGGGGGGCAGGGTCACACCTGCAATTTCTATTGCAAAATAGTGCTCCAAATGGACATTTAAAATAATGTATTTAGGGCGCTGTCCTTTGCATGTGTAGACAGAAAAAAGTCCTACAATGCCCAGCATTCCCCACCCAGAACTTTTTTCTGTCTAAACATGCATAGAATTGTGCCTTTAAAGTATTAAAGTAAAGTATTTAAAGGAGCGTCTGTTTTGGCTCTTAGCTGTGGCTTCTGATAGAAAAACCCATAAATAGTTTTGCAGTAAATGTGTTCTTTCTCCTGACTTTTTTTTGTAGTCCTTATTTTATGAAGGTGTTGCACGCGTCACAATACAATAAGCCATTTGGCTTTCTCAGTGTTCAGAATGAATTGTGCTGCCTGCTGAAATACTTCAGGAAAGTCACCTAGTGGTGACTACAACAACAAGTTTCAATAACTAAGGGAAGAAGGTGCCCCCTTGTGGCCTTTTTCAGTATTAAATTAGTATTAGTAGCTGCTGCAGTTGTCAAAACAACTAATACACAGGAAGCTTGACTTTTATTGAGTCTGCATCACAGCAAAAATGCTGTAACCAAGGCATTATTTGCTCTCAGTACACCTTTCAAAGAGGTATAAGCTAAAACTTCCCTGCAAACAAGTTCAAGAATTCATACTTGTCTGGCTGGCCTCCCACATGTACCCAGGCTGGGATCTAGCTGGCTACTGATTTCAGAAGGAATGGTTTAATTGTCGTGGGCAAGTGGCTAGCAACAAGATTGAGTTAACATCCATGTTCATTATTAGATAGTGTTTCATTCATAAATATTTATGGAGGTGCTGTGTAAATATTAAAAGTGGGTAAAATGCAAGGTTTTGCTTGTGCGAATTTAGTGAGTGTTGTTTGAATGTGAGAAAAAACAACAAATGTGTGCACGCAAGTCTTGCAATAATATTAACGTTTTAAATATATCTATTTTCTTTAGATAAGGAAAGAAACCATTGAACTTCTGGAACTGGGACTGATCAAACTGTGCAGAGAGGGCTCTGTAAAGCTGGGACTCTTTTAATGATCATTTTCATAGCTGAATTCAACTCATCCTCCAATCTTCATGCCCTCTGGCCAAGCTGAGGCTGCTCTTCCATTTTGAAATGCACAGAGCAGAAATAAATGTCGGGTTGTTTTGTCATGCTTAATTCTTTTCTAATAAAGCACCCTTTTGCACTGAGTCCTCTACTGGAAAGTTTTGCATATATTGATATGAAACTGAAAGTGTATGTCAGTTTTCCATCAGCACAGGAGGTAACTGTGTTGGCTTTGAAGGCTTATTCAAAAGTGTGGAGGCTAAAAAATAAGTTGTGATCTGGGCAGATGGTGGTTCAAATCTCCTTTGAGTCACTAACTCACTAAGGGCACAATCCTATGCATGTTTTAGACAGAGAAAAGTCCTACAACTCCCAGCATTCCCTAGCCGGCCATGCTAAAACATGCATAGATTGTACCCTAGGTGGCCTTAGGAAAGCCACTCACTCTCAGTCTCAACCCCTCCCACCACCTGCAATATGGGAATAACAGTGGCTTGCCTTAAACAGCTGTTGTGAGGATTACTGTGATAATGTCTGTGAACCACTGGAATCAATATACAGATGCTAAGTATTTATCATCATTATTAATTGTCCTGAGCTTTTCGGCCGCAGCTCTTCATCAGGACGGATCAATATTTCTTCCATTTTCTAAAAAAGAAGTAACTTTCATAGAAAACTGAAGAATTACATGGATCCTTCAGGTATCCACATGGAACCCACACTCTCTCAGTAAACCTTTCTGAGGGATATTCCTTGATGCTGCAAGGAGAATCTTTCTGGAGTTTGCCATTCCCTTCACCTTTTAGAAGGACACAGTCACCCAGCCTTCCTCAAGGTGTGTTTGGACTACAACTCCCATCATCCCCAGCCAGTGGCCTGCTGGCTGGCAATCATGGGAGTTGTCGTGTAACACCTCTGCAGGGCAGCAGGTTGGGGAAGGCTGCAGTTACCCCCTGCTATAGGTGTTGAGGAGCAGTAAAGGACTGTGGGGTTCCAGCGAGTTAAAGCTGGCCAGTGCTGTCCCACCCAAACGCCATCCCCCACCTCTGCTTTCGTTTCCCAGCAAAAAATTGCACCTCAGGTAAGAGAAAGTTGCAGGAGGGTCCGCAGATATCTTCATAACCCATTTCCCGGACTGGGGGTGCTTCTAGACAGAGAGTTCCTAGCGCTGACAATCAACAGGCATTGTGCAATTGTTCCATCTTTTTTTCCATAATGGAATTCTTTTCTGGCAAGAGAGAAAGGCAGTCGAAGTGATGTAAAACACGGGAGGGCTACAAGTTGAAGATGACGTTGTTATCTGGATCTCCCATAAGATTCAGCGTTTGAGGCGGTGCGATGGCACCATAAGAGCTTTGTCTGGAAGCACCTCAAGCAGGCCTTTGGAATGACCATGCCGTGATATGCAGGGACTTTTTTTTATCCCAGCACTGCTGGATGTTGGGCTGGTGCTGGGAAGTCAGGGTGGCTGCCCCACAGAGGCAAGGGCATCCCTTATGCTCTTGCTGGAAGCTCTGCACCTGTAACACACTAAGGTACTGCCACAGGAGAGCATATAAGCAGGCAACTTTGGCTCTTAAATGGAATTGTGGGAGGATTTGTTTTACTATTTCTTTCAAACATTTTTACAATGCCCTTTGCCAAAACTGGTTCCATAGCAGCTTACATAATTAAATGGTGTGCATTATCTCCCCTCTGTCGTCTGATCAGCTCCGTTTCTTAAAAAGCTGCTTTGCTTTGGGAGAAAAATAATCATTCTAGAACTGCAACAGACATTAGTGGCACCCGATTGTGGGGAGAGAAAGAGGCAGCGATACGGCACATGCCTTAGTGAAGAGAGAGAAGACAGACACGGCAGGAGGGGGGACTGGGGTTACGTTCTTGGGGCTGGAGGCTCAGAACAGGCTGTGGGGAGAGAAGGACCATAGCTCAGTACCAGAGCACACACTTTGCGTCTGGAAGGTCTCCAGTTCAATCCCTGGCATCTCTGAGGCACTGGAGAGCTTCCCCCGCCCCCAAACTCTGGAAGGCCACCATAGGTTCCAGATCCCCTAGGGTGGTGGTGGTGGTGCACACTGTCCCAGCAAGATAGACTGAATGGTTTATTTTCCTTGTGCAAATATCTTCTGGTTTTGTTCCAAGCCATTTATAACCCTGCTAGGCCGCTCCCTTGATCGGCATCTGCTGTGTCAGTTTATCTACTGCAACCGCATTTCTTTGGAAGTACCTGCTTGTCGTTGTGCACTTGTTCAGAAAGATTGTAACCACTGCTTGTCTTGTGGCCCTCCTCCCAAAAGAAGGGGAGATAGAATTACTAAAAGGCTACCAGAGTATCCTTAATGACCAATGTTGCAAATCGCAAAGATTGCAAATGTTCTGTGTGTAGAGACAGCTGTGCCTCTTGTTCTTCTTCAGGGACCCCCCCCCCCCCGTGTTGCTAACGCTGTTGCATCCTTGTAAAGTGGGATATGCCACTTGGGGGTTTTCATCACCAGGGAACTGGTCTTTGATCAGCAAACACCCCTGTTCCTATGCCTGATCACCCCAGTTTCCCTGTCCACCATGACAAGTGGAAGGGGAGACCAGAAGCACAATGGATGCTGCTTGGTGAGTGGGTGATCTCAATTTCACTCTGCAAAAATGTAGAGCTGGTGTAACCATTGCCTGTTACTTAATAATCTGCTTCCCATATCATAGGAAGCTGCCTTATACTGAGTCAGATCATTGGTCCATCTAGCCCAGCACTGTCGACTCTGACTGGCAGAGGCTCTCCAGAGTTTCAAGCAGGAATTTTCCAGCCCTACTTGGAGATGCCAGGGATTGAACCTGGCACCTTCTGCATGTGAAATCTTCTGATGAGAAGCTGTATATAAATATTGTAAGTCAGTCAGTAAGTAAGTAAATGCAAAGCAGGGGCTCTACCACTGAGCTACAGCCCTTCCCTTCACTATCTTATTGTATTGTATTGATACTTAATAAAATCAGCCCTTGTTGCTGTGATTTCTGTCATTTGTACGGCAGCTTAGGAATGTATAGGGTGGGGAAACCTCTTAGTTGTGTGCAGTGCAATGGAGTACAATGTTGTTTGGGCTTAATCTGACAATAAAAAGGACATGAAGGTTCATGTGGCACGTTGCACAGATTTTCAAAGAGCTGCCATGCTGCGGATGACTCACAGTTTAAAACAAATAATGCATACTAAATTCTTTTCGAAGCTATGTGGAACAAAAAAGAGAGTGGCAGTTTTGTGCAGGAAGAACCAACTACTGATAATGCCTAGTTTGTAATTCTGGTTAAAGTACAGCAGGAGGAGGATGGCACAGGCCAGCTAAAGGTGACTGGGACATGGAAGTACAGGATGGGACATTACCACAGACAGACCAAGTTAATAAGTAATTCTAGGAAGTTACAAAGCTTTAAAATGCTGCATAGCATTTAAAATTCCATCAGTCAGGGAAAACCTTAAGATCTGACACAAGGCCCTACAAATTTGATGTGTTCTCTAAGAGCATCAACATGAATAAGAAGAGCATCGTAGCACCAAACCATCGAGATGCCCTGATAATACCGCATTTAAACAACAAAGACTCCCAGCCTGGAAGCCCCAGTTTACTGCAGCAGCTGTCCTCTCCAGCTTCTTTGCCATTGGCCTCTTCTGCCTTGCTGTGGGAATCCCACTAATATTGGCTGCAATGAGAATCAAAGAAATACAGATACCTTTTAATTTTGTGTCAGAATGTACATTGGGGGAGAGGTGGGGGAAGTGTGTAAGGGCGCAATCTTGCGCATGTGTAGACAGAAAAAAGGGCCTACAACTCCCCAAAATGCCGCAGCCAGCATGGCCGACGGAGGCATGCTGGAAACTCTAGGATTTTTTCTGTCTAAATATGCACACGATTGCGCCCTAAGTCGGCATTCCTCAGCCTAATGCCTCTCTCAGCCTGACACGTTTGGAGAGAACCAGGTTGGGCAAGGCTGGTGTAAATAAAATAATTACATTTTTACAATGCGTTTGTGTATGATGTCTAACCTTAATTATGTCAAATAAACACGTTGGCAGCCCCAATACCTTGTGGTCATGGCCATGTGGGAACAAGTTCTGCACCTGGAACAAATAAGCAAATTTGTATATATTTACGACATTTGCATAATAGGTTCTCCTTCTGCGTTTTCAGTTTCTAAAGAAACTGAAAACTCAGTTTTTCCCTGATGATTTTAGGCAAGGATTTAGAGTAGTGGCAGAGGCGGTAGCACACAATGGAAAAGAGAACCAAGACTGGATATAACAGCATTCTAGCGATAGGATGGACATTGTGTATTAGACTTGAACCGGATGGGCAGGGCGCTGAAGCTCACCTGGAGCCCTTCAGATGTTTTGGACTTCAACTCCTATCAGCCCCAGCTAGCAAGGCCAATGGTCAGGAATGCTGGGGGTTGTTGCCCAAGACCTCTGGAGAGCACCATGTTGGGGAAGGCTACTCTAACTGTTGAGATCTGTCCAAAGCTAACCTTTGCGAACCTTCAATAGACTTTGGCAACATATTTTTCAAACTTATCCCCATGTTTAGAAGGGATAGAAATAAAAAGAGTTACATAGCCAATACAAGTCCAGAGTATTGATCTTGAACCTCAGAGACTTGGCTTCAGTATTCACATCCAACATCTACTAGCTTTTTAAACTAAATTATCAAAGAATAAAAGTTCTCTATATTTTTGATCAGTGCTGTCCAAGAAGGGGAGCTGCAATCTTGTGTAAGTCCTCACCTCTGGCATTATACTGAATCAGCTACTAGTGATTAAGGGCACAATCCTATGCATGTTTAGACAGAAAAAGTCCTACAACTCCCAGCATTCCCCAGCCAGCATTGCTTCATATAGAGCAGGGGTGGGCAGAAAGTAGATCTCCAGATATTTTGGACTTCAACTCCCAGCATTCCTGACTATTGGTCATGCTGCAAGGGGCTGATAGGAGCTGAAGTCCAAAACATCTGGAGAACTACATTCTTCCACCCCTGCTCTAGAGGAGCCAGGATGGCAAGGCCCTTTGGACTATTAAACAGCCAGTCATATGGAGCCTATCTCAGACACTACAAGTAGCTCCTTGAGTTGTCTTGTTTTAATTTTGTAAGCTGCCTTGGAGACCATTGGTGGAAAAGGTGGGGTATAAGTATTCCAGATAAAACAAATATGGGATGCCATTGATCAAGTCTCTTATCCTCTATTTTCCATTTGTAAAATGGGAATTAGGGTAATCTTACTTCAACGAGATGATGTAATGAAAGACGTGCTTTTATTCACAGTAAAAATGGCATGTATTTTTTATTATTATTATTATTATTATTATTATTATTATTATTATTATTATATGTATTTATTTATACCCCACCTTTCCCCCAGTACTGGGACACAAGGCAGCTTACAAAAATTAAAACTTATACAATTAAAACATATGAAAATATACAAAAGTTAAAATATAAATTAAACAACAATACAATTAAAATTATATTAAAACATTAAAACAGCATTTTAAAACAGCATTTTAGCAGCTTACCCCCAGGTTCCAACTATGTCCCAAAGGCCTGCTGAAACAAGAATGTTTTAGCCTGCCTCCAAAAACACAGCAAGGAGGGAGCCTGGGAAGGGCGTTCCACAGCCATGGGGCAGCCACTGAGAAGGCCCTGTCCTGGGTTCCCACCAAACGTGCCAGTGACAGTGGTGGGACTGAGAGAAGGGCCCCAGAAGATCTCAGGACACGGGCAGGTTCATAAGGGAGGATACAGTCTTTCAGATAACCTGGACCAGAGCTGTATAGGGCTTTATAGGTCATAGCCTTTGAATTGTGCCTGGAAACAGACTGGAAGCCAGTGAAGTTGTTTTAACAAGGGAGTTGTATGCTCCCTGTAACCAGCCCCAGTCAACAGTCTGGCGGCAGCTCTTTGAACCAACTGCAGTTTCTGAACACTCTTCATAGGCAGCCCCATGTAGGGTGCATTGCAGTAATCCAAACAGGATGTAACTAAGGCATGTGTTACCATGGCCAGATCAGACAACTCCAGGAACGGGCGCAGTTGGTGCACTAGTTTTAACTGTGCAAAAGCACTCCTGGCCACCGCTAAAAGCTGAGCATCCAGGCGTAGGGCTGAATCCAGGAGCACCCCCAAGCTGCGAACCTCAGTCCTCAGGGGGAGTGCAACCCCATCCAGCGCAGGCTGAATCTCTATTCCCTGATCTGCCTTTTGACTGACCAGGAGCACTTCTGTCTTGTCTGGATTAAGTTTCAATTTGTTCTCCCTCATCCAGTCCATTACTGATGCCAAACACTGGTTAAGGACAGAAACAGCTTCCTTGGAATCTGGTGGAAAGGAGTAGTAGAGCTGGGCATCATCAGCATATTGGTGGCACCGAACTCCAAAACTCCTGACAACCTCTCCCAGCAGTTTCATGTAGATATTAAATAGCATGGGGGACAGAACAGAAACCTGAGGGATCCCACAAGCTAATGGCCGTGGAGTCGAACAGGCATCCCCCAACACCACCTTCTGAGTTCGCCCTGCTAGGAAGGAATGGAGCCATTGTAAAACAGTACCTCCAAGTCCCATCCCAGTGAGGCATCCAAGAAGAATACCATGGTTGATGGTATCAAACGCTGCGGAGAGGTCCAGCAGAACTAACAGGGACACACTCCCCCTGTCCAGTTCCCTGCGTAGGTCATCCACCAAGGTGACCACAGCTGTCTCCATCCCATACCCAGGCCTGAAACCAGATTGAAATGGATCAAGATAATCCATTTCATCCAGGAAATCCTGGAGCTGGGAGTCACCACACGCTCTAATACTTTGCCCAAAAATGGTACGTTAGAGACTGGGTGATAGTTATCTAGTATGGTGGGATTCAGGGAAGGCTTCTTCAACAGAGACCTCACAACTGCCTCTTTTAAGCATAATGGAACAATACCTTGTTCCAAAGAGGCATGAACCACTCCCGTTATCCACTCAGCCAGTCCTCCTCTGGCCTCTTTAATAAGCCAGGAGGGGCAAGGATCCAGCATACATGTGGTGGCTCTCACTGCTCCAAGGATCCTGTCAACATCTTTGGGCTGCACAAATTGAGAAGAATCCATCAACACTGAACAAGCAGGAGCCAAAGTGACATCCACAGGATCTGCATCAACTACAGCATCCAAGTCAGGATGGATCCGAGCAATTTTATCAGCAAAGTGCTGGGCAAATTATTCACAGTGGGCTGTCAGGTGGTCAGAATTTTTATCACATGGGCCAGGATGTAGAAGGCCCCTGGCTAGGGGTGCACGAAAGTCACTTACCTGGTCTCGCAGCTTGCTTCGCAGTGGGGGGGAGGCACTTCACTGCTCCCCCCGAAGTTCAGGCCGGGGGGGGAGGCTTCCCTCCTCACCCGGCCGAAATTCAGGCCGGAGGGGAGGCTTCCCGCCTCGCCCGGCCGAAATTCAGGCCGGGGAGAAGCGCCCCGTCTCCCCGGCCGCGAACTTCAAAAGAAAAAAAAACGACCCCGTGATAGGCTACGTAACGATTAACGTAGCCTATCATGGCTAGATCTGCAAAGTCAGCCGTGATAGGCTATGTTAATCGTCACGTAGCCTATCACGGGTGACTTTGGAAAAAAAAAAGCGTGTACGCAAATGGCGGCCCCCATAGGGAGCCGCCATTCGCGTTCCTTATTTGGTCCCTGTAGTCTATGTAAAGAAACGCAAATAGCGTTGCCCTTATTTTCGCCGTAGTCTACGTAAATCTTTACGTAGACTACAGGGACCAAATAAGGAACGCGGATGGCGGCTCCCTATGGGGGCCGCCATTAGCCGTATGCGCTTTTTTTTTTTTTAAGTCACCCGTGATAGGCTACGTGACGATTAACGTAGCCTATCACGGCTGACTTTGCAAATCTAGCCGTGATAGGCTACGGTAATCGTTACGTAGCCTATCACAGGGGCATTTTTTTTTTTTACTTTGCTTGTAATGGTGGCGGCGGCGGCAGCCGGTCGAAAGACCGGCTGCCGCCCCCACCCCTGATGAAGACCTGCCGAACCGCCGCCGGGACCCGCCGCCAGGAGGGACATTCGTGAAAGGTAAGTCCCATCCCGGGGGGGAGGGGCGGGGGGGAGAATTTCTCCCCGAACAACCTTCGGAGGACCGAATGCGTTGGTGCTCAGCCCACCGAAGTTTCGGGGAGAAATTCTCCCCCATCCCTACCCCTGGCCACTCGAAACAGCTCTGCTGGCCAGCTCCCTGCAGATGCAATGGTGGCAGAAAAGAAAGACTTCTTTGCTGCCCTCACTGCCACAGAATAGGCTTTCAAATAAGCTCTAGCCTGTGTTCGATCAGACTTGTTCTGAGTTTTCTGCCGACGTTGCTCTAGCCTCTGTCTCATTCGCTTCATCGATACCAGTTCCCTAGAGAACCAGGGTGCTGGTGCAGCTCCACTTCATGAGAGAGGATGCTCAGGAGCGATTGTGCCCACCGCCCCGGCCATTTCCCTGTTCCAGAGATCAGCCACGGCTTTGACAGAATTGCCTGCCGAGGCAGCAGGAGAATCCCCGAGAGCCATCAGGAAACCATCTGGATCCATCAACCTCCTGGGGCGGACCAGCTTAATCGGTCCCCCACCCCTGCAGAGGCACTGAGTTCCAGTGAGTCTAAACCCCACCAGGTAGTGATCTGTCCATGACAACGGAACAACAGAAAGTTCCTCCACACCCAGATCACCGTCATCCTGCCCAACATAGAAAACTAGGTCTAGAGTGTGACCTGCTGTATGAGTGGGGCCAGAACAAGCCGAGGGGTTGTTCTCCCAGCAGAACAAGCCGAGAGGACTCCATCACCGCCGCCGAGATCACCCGGCTAGCTCAGGAAGGGAGACTGTTGGGCAGCAGGGTGGGCGGTACACCAACAGAATCCCTATTTTGTCCCGAGCACCCACTTTTAAGTGTACACACTCAAACCCAGAAGACTGTGGGCCAGGACACCTGGTGAGGGGGATAGTATCACGATAGACCACTGCAACTCCCCCCCCGCCCCAGGTCTAGCCTGCTGTTCTACAGAGAACCCTGGGGGACAAAGCTGAGATAGATCAACACCCCCACCTTCATCCATCCAGGTCCCTGTACTACATGCCAGGTCAGCATGCTCATCCAGGATCAAGTCCTGGATGGCAGCAGTTTTACCATTCACCGACCTGGCATTCACTAGCAGTATTTTCAACCCAGGGGGACTGCTGCCAAGGCTATCCAGGTTATTTGAATTGGGGGACTGCTTGGGGACAGCCAGGACCCTGTTATGGTCCCTACTCCCCTGAACACGCAACTGTCTCCCCCCACCATATCTCCCTCTGCCCTGTATAGTTGTGATGGCTGCTCCCTGGGTCCCTTCATCTCCCCTTCTTTCTTTGAAGCACAACCCTCAAAAGATAGATGTGTAATTGACACCTCCCCACCCCTCCGTTGACAGGGGGTAGGGCCCTTGCCTCGCGGGTGGCCATCCCGCCCCTGCAGGAGCCTAGCTGTTATGTCCCCAGCCCAGGAAGATGACACAATTGGGCTGGGAGGGGGTGGCAGTCCTGGGAGAAGCTGCTGTCAGGGCCTTAATCCTGCGAAGAGGCAGCACTCACAGTGATGTGGTGGATCAGGAGTCCCAGAGGCAGAAGCAGAGGGCCTAGCAAGCAGGAAATTCCTTCTCCTTCCACCTTGCAGTTGTTCTTGGTTGGGGTCCTCCTCTCTCTTCCAAGGAAAGCTGTGGCCTGAGTAACCACTATTATTAAACAGTAACAGTAGTTACAACTGGAAGATGCTTGGGCTTCACAGAACCTCTGAAGGAAGGGCATTTCCAAGTTGTTACTCAGAACAATTTTTGGCATGTCATCACCACTTTAGCTGCATGCATTGAAGGTTCCTACTGATAGGGCATATGGTTGACCCAAGGAAATGTCAGGCTTGACCATCTCATGGAAATCTGCAGAGGCCAAGCCATCTGTAAATCATGGATGATTGGGGGCCCAGTTCTCCTTTGAGATTATGGTGATCAACCTAAAGCTAAACAACTTGGTTTTTTTCTTTTGCTGCCTGGCAGATTAATTAGTCTGAGGAATGCTCACATTGTTCAAAGCTGCGTGAAAACCCTTCAAACTGGGCCCCAAAATGCCAGTGTTTCACTAACTTCACACTCCCAGAAAGCATGCAGGTAGGCAATTGTAAGAAAGTGAATAATTTTAATGGATGTTGCTTATAAGCGTCACAAGATCAGCTTCAAAAATAGTATGAGGAAAAATGGGCAAGGGAGATGCATTGTCCACTGAAGTTCGAATATTTTAGGATTAGACATTTTTAGTAATGTAATATGGGGGGGGGGCTTTTAAAGACACCAAAATGAATTAGAAATAATAATGTTTATAATGTTGTTTCATGAAACTTTGGCCAGGTTAAGCACTTTTCATTCATATTTATTGCAGTGGGAGAGCCTTGAGCACATGCTTAACTCCCCCACTGATATCAGTGGGATTTCAAAGTGCTTAATTTTGGCTGGATTGTACTTTGTAGTCTTTATAGTAGTTAGCACACAACAGACCAGACTTCCCCAATCTGGTGCCCTCCAGTTAATTTGGGCCAACTCCCTTTAGCCCCAGCCAGCATGGAATGGTCAGTGCTGAGAGTTGTAGTCCAAAATACCTTGAGGGTAGGGATGTCAGAGAATTCCGCCATGGATCTTGGTGAGGCCGAATGCCAGTGCATTTGGCCCCCCGAAATCTGTGGCAGAATGGCCTGCCCCCCCGCCCCCCCGCAGATCCCCCCGGGACAAGACTTACCTGGGGCGGATGTTCCGGGTGGTGGCAGCTGCGGCGGCGGCTGGTCTTCTGACTGGCCGCCGCCGCCATTTGCAGTCTGCCTTGTTTGGGGTTGTTTTTTTTTACAGAGACGTGATAGGCTACATAAAGACTTATGTAGCCTATCACATCCCAGTTAAAAAACAAACCCGCGTACGCAAATGGCGGCGGCTATGGCCGCCGCCATTTCTGTTCCTTATTTTTCGCCGTCTTAGTCTACGTAAATATTTACATAGACTAGTACAGCGAAAATAAAGGGGAACGCAAATAGCGTAGTGGGCGCTATTTGTGTCCCTTTTTGATTAGCCGTTTTAGCCTACATAAATATTTATGTATTGCCATTTCTATCTTGCAAGTCCACATTATGGACCCACTTTGTCTTGTCTCTTGTCCATGGTTTGCAAAGGGCTTCTTTGCTACTCATTCTTCATTCCCGTCTCTTATTCCTTCCTTCCCCGTTTTAGGGTGATGTCTTTATGTATTATGGATTGCATAACTTTTATCAGAATCATCGTTGGTATGTCCATTCTAGGAGCGATGCACAATTATTGGGCCGGGAAGTAAATGTAAGGTGGTTTGAAATTCCTTTAGCATTTCTTATGTTTTTATCACATGAAGCTTTTTAAGGGCAGCCAGTTTAGACATAATACTGACAAGAAAGGAGTCTAGCTGGTTTGAAAGACTTCTTGCTGTCCCATTCAGAGTCAGGATTTTCTCATGGTATATTGAGTAGGGATGGACAAGGTAAACATGACAGAGAGAGGCAGAGAGAAGGATTAATATCGTGACTGGTGGCAGCCTCACTAGGAAATGCTTTTTGGCATGGTATGACAGCCCCGCCCCCAAATGATTTTTCATCACTAGATACACCTGGCTTAAAATGGCCTTGAATGTTTTTGAATAGTCTAACACAGGAGTGGTCAGTTTGTGGTCTTCCAGAGGCTTTGGTCTACACCTCCCCTCACCATTGCCTGTGCTGGCTAAGGCTGATGGATTATGGGTACTGTAGCGCCACATGTTGCCCATCCCTCGTCTACACTGACTGGCAGTCAGAGGTCTCAGGTAGGGATCTTTCAGTCCTACCTGGAGATGCCAAGGACTGAACCTTGGACCGTCTGCACGCAACGTGGGTGTTCTGCCACTGAGCTGTGGTCCCCCCCAATTAGAGATCTACACTGATGTATACGGAGCTTAAATGGTTGGGGAAGGCAGTATGTAATTTTTACCTGGCTGCTTTGTTCCTATTTTTTTATTGTGGAGTTTGTGTTTCTATTGTGATTTGTATAGTTTTATTTTTTTGTTTGTAAGCCATGTTGGGTGTCACAGGAACAGCAGAGAATGTGGCACTATAAATAATGTGTTAACACATTAGTATGGGGCAGGAAGTCAAGTGGTTCAAAAAAGGTGTTCGCTTTAGCCGCATGACCCTGAGTGCTTTCATTTCACCTCTTTGTGGCTTGGTTTTCCCATCTCAAATTGTACCTGATGGTAGACTGAAGAATAATGAAAATTAAGCAAATGCTGTGTCATTCAGAAATCAGGTGGTGATGGAGGGGAAATTGCCTGGGATCCCTCAGGTGAAGCCTTCCTATTGAGATACATGACTGTAAGATTTTAAAGAAGGCATTCAACATGTGTTTCTTGGATAATTTACTGGCAGCATTTTGAGTGGAATCCAGGTGACCTGTTTTTCTTTCACCCACGTACTAGACAATGACTCAGTTCACACAATTACCATGGCTTAAACAAGCCACAGGGGCTTCTTTAAGTTGCAACATGTGTCTGTGGGCCGGGCGCCATTTGCCTACTTAACCGCCCAGGTGCAGCTTCTTGTGTTTTGAAGGAAATGGGGAATATCTCCAGCCCTCAAATAACCCAACAACAGGCCATGGGT
Source organism: Heloderma suspectum (assembly GCF_057233095.1). Lineage (NCBI taxonomy): Eukaryota > Metazoa > Chordata > Lepidosauria > Squamata > Helodermatidae > Heloderma > Heloderma suspectum. Next base: position 50,411,525 of record NC_139460.1, on the reverse strand, counting down.
TATTTGTGGGTCGTTTTCCCCTCAAATAAGCTATGCTGCCCAGGTTCAGACAACACAACAAGCCACACCCGGTGGATAATTAGGCAAATGGTGCCCGGCACACACTGTGTGGCTTAAACAAACCATGGTGATTGTGTGAACTGGGCCATAGGAAGCACCCCTCCCCCATTCCATTGTTATTCATCAGCCTGCCAAATTCTAGCCAACCCTTTGCAATTAGGATTATGATTTATTGAACAGAAATACAATTAGTAAAAGAAAAAAACCCAAACCCTTAAGAATAACATCTTATGCCACTTTCCGGTTATAAATGGTTCTTCTGTGATGATATACCTGGCATGGAGAGACCTTGATTTTCGTCAAGAGAAGGATGCTCCTAATTGTCTTACGATCTTGCATTCAGATTTAGAAGACCAATTGTGCCCCTTTCGCGGCTTATAACAATGGGACGCCTATGGCTTCATGCTTCGATATCTCTTCTGATTACATCAAGCTCTGCTTATGTATTTTATCCTTCCCAGTTATCTCCTATCATGGGAAGGCATGAACAAAGCGAGCCAGCAGTTAATGGCTTGGCACAGTCTGGTTAATTAGTACAGGTCTGACTAAGGACTGGTTCTCACAATTGCTGGTCTGAATACTGTGCACACAATTAAATATGTGAAGGCTTTAGGAGAGGGGGATAAGAAAGAAAGAAAGAAAGAAAGAAAGAAAGAAAGAAAGAAAGAAAGAAAATAGGGGGAGGAATAACAATTCTGGAGATATTCCCCATTTTCTTCAAAATTTTCCAAAAATCCCAGTGGGGTGGAACGTGGTTTTTGTTTGCTTGTTGTGAAATCTGGGTTTCCCCTCATTTTTTTCTGGTTTTTTTTCCCCAGGCCTTAACATCTCTATGCACAATGGGTCAGCAGACCATCACACGTACATAATATTTATTTTATTTTATATAGAAATGTTTATGTCTCACATTTCTGCCAAAGCATCCAAGGCAATTTAGAACAAAAATGATAAAAATACAATTCCAGTAAAACAGGTAAACAACATCATAAAAACTACATATTGCTACTCATGAGGACCCAAATTTAAATAACAAACAATTAATTATGTTTAAAATGGTTGGGAAAATTAAAAATAAGTCAGTGGAAGGTCTGCATCAATAAGGGCAGAGATTATGATCCAGGTGTGCACTTAAGCAAGTGCATAGTCTCTATTCAGCAAAGATATGGCTAAACAGCAGGGGGAGGGGGCTGTTCCAAAACAGTAGTGTCACCATCAAGAAGGCCTGCCCTGCCCCCACTAGCTCTCACCTTTTGAAGGGAAAGAACTCTTGAGTAAGACCCCTTCAGAGGATCTCAAAAACCAGGCAGGCTTCAATAGGAGACTGTGGTTTGGACCATGTACGGCTTTACAGGGCTTTTCACCCAAAGCTACCCCCTGCAACTGCCCCATCAGATACTATAAAACAACCCATCTTGTTCCCATCTGTTCAGGGTCAGCCAGCCAGCCCATGCAGCAGGCTGAAGGTACCTGCTTCAGGTGGCACCATGGGTGGGATGTTTGTGTGGATAGTTGTTGTTCAGTCGTTCAGTCGTGTCCGACTCTTCGTGACCCCATGGACCATAGCACGCCAGGCCTTCCTGTCCTGCGCTCCCTCCCGGAGCGTGCTCAAGTCCATATTCATTGCATCGGTGATGCTATCTAGCCATCTCATCCTCTGTCGTCGCCTTCTCCTTTTGCCTTCAGTCTTTCCCAGCATCAGGGTCTTTTCCAGAGAGTTTTCTCTTCGCATTAGGTGGCCAAAATATTGGAGCTTCAGCTTCAGTATCTGTCCTTCCAATGAGCACTCAGGGTTGATTTCCTTTAGGATGGACTGATTTGACCTCCTTGCAGTCCAGGGGACTCGTAAGAGTCTTCTCCAGCACCACAGTTGAAAGCATCAATTCTTCGGCGCTCAGCCTTCCTTATAGTCCAGCTCTCACAGCCATACATTACTACTGGGAAAACCATAGCTTTGATTAGACGGACCTTTGTCGGCAAGGTGATGTCTCTGCTTCTTACTATGCTGTCTAGGTTGGCCATAGCTTTCCTCCCAAGGAGCAAGCGTCTTTTAATTTCATGGCTACAGTCACCGTCTGCGGTGATCTTGGAGCCCAAGAAAGTAAAATCTGTCACTGCTTCCATTTCTTCCCCTTCTATATGCCAGGAAGTGATAGGGCCAGATGCCATGATCTTAGTTTTCTTAATGTTGAGTTTCAAACCAGCTTTTGCACTCTCCTCTTTCACCCTCAACAAGAAGCTCTTTAGATCCTCTTCGCTTTCTGCCATTAGGGTGGTATTGTCTGCATATCTGAGGTTGTTGATAATTCTCCCAGCAATCTTAATTCCGACCTCTGATTCATCCAACCCGGCATTTCTCATGATGTACTCTGCATATAAGTTAAATAAGCAGGGTGACAATATGCAGCCTTGTCGTACTCCTTTCCCAATTTTGAACCACTCAGTTGTTCTATGTCTGGTTCTTACTGTTGCTTCTTGACCGTCGTACAGGTTTCTCAGGAGACAGGTAAGGTGGTCTGGTACTCCCATCACTTTAAGAATTTGCCACAGTTTGTTGTGATCCACACAATCAAAGGCGTTAGCGTAGTCAATGAAGCAGAAATAGACATTTTTCTGGAATTCTCTTGCTTTCTCCATGATGCAGCGATTGTTGGCGATTTGATCTCTAGTTCCTCTGCCTTTTCGAAACCCAGCTTGCACTTCCGGTAGTTCTCGGTTCGCATACTGCTGAAGCCTAGCTTGTAGGATTTGGAGCATCACCTTGCTGGCATGTGAAAGGAGCGCAATTGTGCGGTAGTTTGAACACTCTTTGGCATTGCCCTTCTTTGGAATTGGAATGTAAACTGACCTTTTCCAGTCTTGCGGCCATTGTTGAGTGTTCCAAATTTGTTGGCATATTCAATGCAGCACTTTAACAGCATCATCTTTTAGGATTTTAAATAGCTCAGCTGGAATACTGTCATCTCCGCTAGCTTTGTTGTTACTAATGCTTCCTAAGGCCCACTTGACTTCACTCCCTAGGATGTCCGGCTCAAGTTCAATGACCGCACTATCATGGCTATCGGGGACATTCAGATCTTTCCTGTATAGTTCTTCTGTGTATTCTTTCCACCTCTTCTTAATCTCATCTGCTTCTGTTAGGTCCCTGTCTTCTTTGTCCTTTATCATGCCCGTCTTTGCACAAAATGTTCCCTTGAGATCTCCGATTTTCTTGAAGAGATCTCTAGTCTTTCCCATTCTGTTGTTTTCCTCGATTTCTTTGCATTGTTCATTTAAGAAGACCTTCTTGTCTCTCCTTGCTATTCTCTGGAACTCTGCATTCAGTTGGATATATCTTCCTCTTTCTCCCTTGCTTTTCGCTTCCCTTCTTTCTTCAGCTACTTGTAAAGCCTCATCAGACAGCCACTTGGCTTTCTTGCATTTCTTTTTCTTGGGGATGGATTGAGTTGCTGCCTCCTGAACAATGTTACAGACCTCCGTCCATAGTTCCTCAGGCACTCTGTCTATCAGGTCTAATCCCTGAAATCTATTCCTCACCTCCACTGTATATTCATCAGGGATATGATTTAGGTCATACCTGAATGGTTTAGTGGTTTTCCCTATGTTCTTCAATTTCAGCCAAAATCTTGCAAGAAGCAGCTCATGATCTGAGCCACAGTCAGCTCCAGGTCTTGTTTTTACTGAGTGTATGGAGCTTCTCCATCTTTGGCTGCAAAGGACATAATCAATCTGATTTCGATATTGACCATCTGGTGATGTCCATGTGTAGAGTCGTCTCTTGTGCTGTTGGAAAAGAGTGTTTGCTATGATCAGCGTGTTCTCTTGGCAAAACTCTATTAGCTTTTGTCCTGCTTCATTTTGTAGACCAAGGCCATGCCTGCCTGTTATCCTGGTGATTTCTTGACTTCCTACTTTAGCATTCCAATCCCCTATGATGAAGAGGACATCTTTTTTTGGTGTTAGTTCTAGAAGGTGTTGTAGGTCTTCATAGAACCGACCAACCTCAGCTTCTTCGGCATCAGTGGTTGGGGCATAGACTTGAATTACTGTGATGTTGAATGGTTTGCCTTGGATTCGTACTGAGATCATTCTATCGTTTTTGAGATTGTACCCCAGTACTGCCTTTCCCACCTTTTGTTGACTATGAGTGCTACTCCATTTCTTCTAAGGGATTCTTGCCCACAGTAGTAGATATGATGGTCACCTGAATTAAATTCGCCCATGCCTGTCCATTTAAGTTTGCTGATTCCCAAGATGTCGATGTTCAATCTTGCCATCTCATGTTTGACCTCCAGCTTACCTTGATTCATTGATCTGACATTCCAGGTTCCTAAACAATTTATTGTTCTTTACAGCATCGGATTTTCTTTTCACCACCAGACACATCCACAGCTGAGTGTCCTTTCGGGTTTGGCCCAGCCGCTTCATTCTTTCTGGCGCTACTGGAAATACCCTCTGCTCTTCCCCAGTAGTATATTGGACACCTTCTGACCTGAGGGGCTCATCTTCCAGCGTCTTCTCTTTTAGCCTTGTGATACGTTCCATGGGGTTTTCTTGGCAAGAATACTGGAGTGGGTTGCCATTTCCTTCTCCAGTGGACCACATTTTGTCAGAACTCTCTGCCATGACCTGTCCGTCTTGGGTGGCCCTGCACGGCATAGCTTATGGCTTCACTGAGTTACGCAAGCCCCTTGGCCACAACAAGGCAGTGATCCATGAAGGGGTGTGTGGATAGATGAAGGCATAAATTGGTGTAGTAACGGTAGAATGACTTTTTTAAATGTTTGCCTTAGTGGAGTGAGGTGGGGGGCACACCATTTAGCCTCTGCTTCAGGCTGCAAAATGTCTTGGGCTCACACTACATCCATTCAAGGTGGCTCAGAAATATGTGATGGTCTCTTCTGTCAAAAGCTGCTGAGAGGTCCAGAAGAAGCAAAAGGGACACACACACACTGTCCATTTCTAGATTCAGAACATCACCTAGGGCAATCCAAGTAGCCTTTTCCTAAAGCAAGGTTGGCATGGTTCTTTGAAATCGGTTTCCTCCAAGACGCTGATCTGCCACCACCTCCATGACCACTATGCCCAGGAATGGAATGTTTGTTATTCATTCATTCATTTCATTTCATTTCTATACCACCCAGATACAGCCATCATTATTCAGGTGTTCCATGTGGACAACATAATATGACTCAGGTGTACATCCACGCTCAGGTGTATTCCCATTCCAGTCATCTTTTTACCTTGAACAAGCGGTGGAATGAGTGTGGAATTTTAAGGTGCTGCACTCACAGATGGCCACATTTAATTTTAGGTGCATGGCCTCTTTCACCAGTATTAACAATTCAATCCTATGTGGGTTTACTCAGGATGAAGGCCCACCAAGCTCAATGCGGCTTACTCCTAAGTTAGTGTGCATAGATTTGTAGCCTCAGTGTAGCTATGAAATCCTTTCAACTGCAATTCAATTTTATTTACAAAGAAAATAACTTGTTACATATAGTAAATATCCTCATGTGCTCACTTGAAGCTTCCTCTCTGCTGGGCATAGCCTGTCATTGTGGCTCAAGGAGAAGGTGCTGTGAAGTTACAGTCTGCCTTCGGTACCAGGGAGATGTTCTAGTTCAGGTAACTTAAAGGTCTCCTATTTTCTGTTTTCTTTTTCTCCTACTTAAACTGCATGTTGTGTGAGCATCTACTTCAACTGCATGTTGGCTCAGCTAAATTGTCCAATTACGATGTCACATTTTGGATTGGCTTAAAGCATTGCTTCTCCTTTCCACGCAGATACAATACACCTTTTCTACTACCCTAATTCTGCAGCAGCTGTTCAAGTCCCACTGCTGAAACAGGGGAACACGTGATGGACAGATAAAAAGGTGGAATTTGCTGGTAAGAATCATCCAGTTAGCTTCAAAGATGGCAAAACAAAAACTGGGGTGGGCTAGCTGGTGATGATAAACAATATAAACAAGAATATCTGATAGTATACTTTTACCTGTGCATGCTAAAAACATAAATAAAAACAACAGAGGAAGGTACAATATTATTGCGCTGCAATGCCCTACAGTACCAAAAGTAACCAGTACCAAGTAAAACCAAAACCAAATGTGTTTTGACACAAAGTCTTCATCAGTGGTCTGGCACATAAAAAAATGGTCTTGTATGTAAAAGGTGTATCAGAAAGTAAGAAAGCTTATATAAACAGCCACATTTTACAGGCCAAGTTCCTTGCAATTACACGCAACAAAGGACATTGCAGTGTCTAAACCTGTAAATATAAAAACAATTTTGTATTTAAAAAGTTTAATTTTTAAAAGTACTACTTAAATATACATTACAATACACAGGTGCGTTATACGTATCATCTTTAATACAGCAAATGGGCTTTGTGGTGGGACTAGCAATGAAGTGTTGTGGAGTGGGGTGCTGCTGTTCAGGATTCCAGCCACCCCATCCCACTCTCCCCCCGCCCCCACAGTCAGGCAGCATTCCACGGCCACTGAGCCTACTCAGTCCTAATTGGGCTGGTTCCTAAAGAGTTTTTTGTACTTCCACAAACTGTGGGGTTTCCTGAAGCCTGCCAATACCTCCCTCTTGTGTGTGGGTGGTGCCATTTTGACTGCTTAAGCAATTGCACTTATAGCCTCCAAAAATGGAGGGGATGATGGTCTTTTCTTGACAATGGCATTGAACTCACTAAGTATGATGATGTAATGCAATCTGCTCACAACCTTCATCTGCCGTCAGCTGTTGAATGGAAAATGTTGGGTCTGTTTTTTGGAACTGAAGTTTCAGTACTTGTATTAAGAAACTGCATTCCTGCAGCAGGAACAATGAAGTCACTACCACATCACATACACACATTATAGCAAAGGAAAGACTCTCTAAAGTCCAATTATTCATTGGCATCACCTTTGCTCTTTTATATACACACCTGAATGAATTGCTGCTGTTTCTTGCCACAGTGTATCTGATCATGGCCGAGCAATCAGGAGCAGACTGCAGAATTGTGCACTTCCTCCCTGGAGCATCTCTCCTATCCAGAGTATAGGATAGCACATCCCCACTGCACACTCACTTTTAACATGACTAAGGGATGCCTTGGCACTCATGTTAACCATGGTTAAGGATAATGACATTCGCTGCTTAACCAGGATTTGAAGTTTGTTGAGAAAGCAGGCATCATTTTGCACAAGTATCTCAGATTTTATATGCCACTGTTGCCCATTCACGCTGGTGGGTTGTTTTAGAGGACTCTTCAAAGTCTGATTGAGATTTTACTATCTGGCATAATCTGGAAACAGGTACCTTACTGGTTGACCTTAATTCCAGGTAATTACCCACAGTTGTTAATTCACTGGCTGCATTCAGACGTCATGGTTTTGTTTTGCCAAACCATGGTTGGATCAGCCACAAGCCACTTCCTCCTTCCTCCTCCCCTCTTGTACGTAGCTTAGTAAATGACTTTGCGATTTAAGCAACCCATAGTTCACTGAATCAGCAAACTGTGTTCAAAGATATGTTCCCTTTTTTGTGTGATTATATAGTACGTTAGCCAAATGTCATTATGGAAGACAACATGTACGTGGTTGCCATGTATCCTGTAGGAGGCAAAGTAAACTACAGCATTTGGGGGGCTTTTGCAGTGAGGCAAAAACCTGCCTTCCATGTTGGCAGAGTTGCCTGGCACCCCATGACCAGAAGGCAACTCTATCAGCATACAAGGCAGGTTTTGTTCTCACTGCAAAAGACCCCCAAATACTATAATTTACTTTTATCTCATGGGGGATAAATGGCAACCATAAACTTACAAAGGAGAAAGTAAAAGGGTACATTTACAGATACCACTGGGATGAAGAATAAACCTTCTCCCTGTCCCTGGTGGCCCCATTCATCAACCCTTCCCTTTTGTGCTTAGCCCCATACTGGATTTTGTTTCTTCTATGCGCACTTTCTAGGCCTGGGAGTAAATCTGGTTTTCTGAACTACTTGGGCTCACATCTGAGTAAGCTTACGCCTAGACTGTGAGAAACATATAGAAATATAACTAGATCACCTGTTGCTTCCATCTTTCTTCCTAGGAACAGCAAAACCACCTTATTGGCAGAAACCAGTGTATTTACAAGATGAAAAAGATGAAGAGAACAACGGCTACACAAATGAAGACTTCATCATCTGGATGCGCATAGCAGCCTTTCCTACATTCAAAAACCTTTACCGTCACCTCAGTCGCACCAAGGAATTTGCAGATGGACTCCCAGCAGGGACTTATGGCCTACAAATATCCTATAGTATCCTTAGTGTTTGATAAAATGGAGGTTCTAGCCACCAGGACTATACTCTAGAAAGCCCATATCCAGATTTCTAGCAGATTTCCTGTTGTTGGTGAAGGTAATCAAGGAATACATGACTAGAATATTCCTTGATAGGTTAATTCAAGAAATGTAGTTCTGAAGAGATCTCTTGCTTGCCTTTTTGCTGGAGAAAACGTACAATGCACCAGTGCGGTCTTTGTTCATATAGTTGGTAAGTTTGGAAGAAGGCTTTGGACAACGTATGTATCAGAATAAGAAAACTGAAGTGCAAAAATACAGTTTTAAAATGCCTTTTACATTTGAGGTGTTGAGAAAAACACCATGGCTCCTATTCAGCTGAAGTCAGTCATACCTAATCCTTCTTTACATAGGTATTTTTTAATACTCACCTGTATGCTCTAAACTGCTAATGAAACTTAACGTCATCCTATCAGATTTCCCAGTTACAAAGTTCAACGGGGGAAACAAGGTGATCTTCTCAACAGTGGGATGGAACGGGGGACGAAACCCTTTTCTGGGAGTAGCGTATACTGTTGCTGGTGCCGTGACTCTACTGGCGAGCTGTGTCTTACAGCAGTTCACTTGAAATTTGGGGAAAAGAGACTAAGACAAAATAGAATGGTTCCCTTCATTTGATTAAAAATTTAAAGACCAAGCCCTTTGATGAGCAGGAGACCAGAAATATGCACTTTTAATAATATCCTTCAAAAGAAATGACTTGTACTCAGATTCTTGAGGAAGTTAGTTGTCTTTTAGCCTTGCCAGTTTGCCTTTCTGTGTGAAATTGGTGTTTTGTAACTGGCTGCATCCACGAGAGCAGCCATTTTCTGAATGGGCACTCCCGTGGTAAAAATCCCACTCATTTTGTGAGAGCACTCATTGTATTTTCTCAAAATACCACAGGTGTCCACTGTCCCAAAAGGGCTGGGGACCCTGCCCCTCCCACTGATGGAAGGAGCCCAGCAGGAGCTGTCGGGCAGCCCGCATCATCAGGCCATTTGTGAACGAGGATTCCCTGCAATTTTGGTTTAGCATTTTGTGTAAACAGCCACTCTTTGAGTTAACACCTGCATTTGTACAGTTTCTAATGTACACAAAGAGTATTTCTGGTACATAAAGAAGATTCTTCCATCTGTTGAACAGGAGGTGTTCATAAGAAGCTTACTGACTGGCCCAATCAGCTTGGATATCCGGTAACAGTAAGCTCCAAACTGGAATCACATATTTTGTCTAACGTACAAGACTGATTATTTTACAGAATGAGCATGACTTTCCACATTGTGCATTTTATTTAAAAGGTTTTAACACATACATACAACTGCTATTCATATTATCTAAATTCTAGCAACATATACAAATACAGAGTGACTACAGAACATGCTGAGGTAAGAAAGTACATTCTAGGAAAATAACCACTCAACATTATTTGCACCCATCTTACCTGCACTATAACAAAGACCCCTTTGCATACCTAGAGTCAACTTGTGAGAGACAGTACCAACATTGGGCCAAAAACCGCACACTATATGATAGTTGTCTGTGCTGCGTGTCTTACATTCAGGAATCAATAAGTTAGTGCCGAAAATACAGGGCAGTACATCAGGAAAGCTGTTTTCATCTAATTGACACATGTGCCGATAGGCTCATTCTGCAACAAAGCGGTGAGGGTCAGTTTGCCTGTACATCTTAGCACACGAAGAGTCTATGGGCTTGGGTACACGGGATACTTCGAACTAGGCACTTTGCACATATACTTATGTGCATAATTCCAGTAGCAGGCTTGAAAAACAGCCCGATAGTGGCTTTTTTTGCAGTATTTTACATGCACGCTCAATAGTTTTACAGGAAACCTCACATGTACAAGAACCTAGACTTTAACTTCGTACACACACACAAAGCCATCCTAACTGGTACATTGTTCTAGTTAAAACTTGCATTTTATTTTTTTAAAAATAGCTACCATATGTTTACAATCCGAGCAGACAATACCCTTCTAAGGAGAAGAATTTGCAGTATCTATCAAACCTAGGTTTTTCTATTCCACTAGGCATTTGGAAATAGCAGATTGTTTTTGTTTCTTTTTTGCTATTCATTTTATAGCTTTACATTATTTTACTTGGATGTATTTTTTATCTGTTACACTGTGTTGTGAACATATGTTGAAAAGTGATTTATAAATACTGTTAATACATTAAAAAAGACAATTGTATCAGAATGTAATAATATTAATTCATTTAGTTTGGCCTGCACCATTAAATCCAACAGCACAATTCAGAGTTTTGAAGGATTTAGACATCAGATTCTAATCTTTAACCAACAACAGAATGAAGGTGTATGAGATAACTGGTAGCTGTGCAAGACACATAGGCACCATCATTTGAACCTATGCGTTACTCCCTTGATTTTTTTTCTTTGCGAAATGAACCAGCGTTTATAAAAATAGCAAGAAAATCACTTTGTTAAAAGTACATGCTATCATGAACTTTAGAAATTTTAAAAGCGCATGATACTCTTACACTTTATTTTCAGAGATGCAGATTTGTACACCCGGAACAAATTCACACACAGAGTCTAGTGATCTTAACCACAGGGATAGACACTGACAGAACAGGGTTTGAATATATTTAAAGAAAATTCATGAGTCCAGTCTGGCAGATATTTACCCATATCAGTTGGATCAACAAAGCAAGATTGTGTAGAATAGCCTATCGAACAGAGTCTACATTTACACATATTCTGAGGGTTTTCTTAGGCCACACATCTAGCCTTGGTGTACCGCAGTTACAGAATAAAAATAAGTTATGTATCACTTTTATAAATTAAAAAACAATATAAATGAAACAAGGCACAAGAGCAAACCAGTATTCTATGCTGTTGAAATTAAGTATTGGGCTACGGAATGCTACTTACATTTAACAGCTGTGATTGTCGTGATTAACCTTACTAGCTAGCAAGATTGAGATATTGTGCATTCAACAATACAGACATCAAAATACATAATGTTCTTTTGAAGTATGAGTCCATAAAACTTTTAAAGTCCATAAAACTGGGCTATTGCTTATAAAAGGGTATCACATTTATCTATTCTACATCATCACTACAGTGTCATTATGCTACAATAAAAACAAAGCCTTATTTTCATGTGCTTTTTTCTTGATATGCATTTAAACACGGCAAAAAGCAAGACTGGCTTGTAATGTTATAGATCTATGTTTTTTAATAATTTTCATTGTGCATAAAGTCACTAATGGTTTCAAGTATATAAATCTTGGGAAAAATAATTTCACTACGAGTTGGAAGGTGAAGTGCCTTTAGTTCTAAACTAAAAAGCTACAGATAACTTTGGATTTGCAGAATCTGGGGATCAAAACAATGCTCTTGAAGAGTCTCATATCAAATGCCAAGTTGTTGCTACATTTTAATCTAATGGCCAGCAGATCTCACATTTTAAAGGCTCAAGGGTATCAATGTATACATGTTTTTCTTAAGGTATATAAATACCTAAAATCGTATTGGGAAACCCAAGCTCTGCATTGATGGATGTGCAGAAACCCTGATTTACACCCTCACATAAATGCACGTTATATTTATGTGCTTATGTTTTATACAGTCAAATGTATTTCTTCTTACAAAAATTAATCATTTACTTCGATTTCAATCTTTCTAAGTAGTGGAGGAAGTCATAATGTTTGTGTGTATTTTTTACAAATTCCATTTTTAGCTGAGAGAAAAACGTTTGTAGCCAAAGAAGGCCCAGTAAGGCCTCCTTTAGCCATGTAAGAATTATTGGCATTTATATCACACTTTCAATTTTTGAACTACTTCACACACCTTATTACTCCTTGCAAAAGGTCTGCAAAGTATATCAGTAATTTTATTGCCATATTGCACATGGGGGTGTGAGGCTGAAAGAGTGTGCGAGAAGGCAAAGCCATGGAACCTGTGACGGTTCACTATGAAGGCAAGAGAAAGACTGGCTTTGGGGAGAAAATGAGAGGTCTGTCCTAATCCAAACCTGACTAACTCTTCAAGGAACCTGCCTCCTAGTAAATGGAAAAGAGAGCACCCCAGTGTTTTAAATGAGCAGGCAGAACAGCATTCAGACGATGGGCGTTATAGCTGCCAAGGATCAGCACAGAGTGATTGCAGGTGTACTTGCCAGAGATTGCAGGTAGCGCTAAATCAGAGCTCAGCATGTATATGGCCTCTGCCACCCCTGGGTGTAGCCCATGCCTCTGTCCTATGCTGCCAAATTCTGTGGTAGCAGGATAAAACTTAGCTGTTTTAGCACTATGGTGTACTAAAAATGTCAAATTCAGCTTGTTCTGAAGTTCGTTAAATTTGACCCTTTTAATGCGCCATAGTGGTTTACTGTTAAATTTAGGTGGCGAACTGCCAGTTTTTAATCCTGCACCCCACAGCACCATGTGAGGCAGAAGGGGTGTGCGTGTCTGGGGACAAAAATGGCCCCTGCCCCTCCAAAGCTGCCCACCCCTGCTCTAAGTTATCAATTCATTTCTTTAAAGAACCCAAAGAAGGAAGTTTCATAATTTTAGGGATCAATTTAAAAAAATGAAAACATTGCTCCTTCTTCCTGTTATAGAAGGAACAATGATCAGTTTACTTTAACAATATCATGTATAGCATTCTGAATTTGTAAATGATATATCTATTAAAATATTTAATTTGAAATACTAGTATGTGCTCAATGACTTTAAATACATTTTCTATGCCCAAAACAGTACCTTTCTTTTTCTTGGCACTTAGGCCAGACCCAATGAATTCTGATCATTTCTGCATCTGTAGTGATTAGGCATCTTTACGCTTCTTAAGCCTCTCTAACAAGGAATGCAGTGCCTGCCTACCAGTAGTGAATGTAAAGCCTATCATTTTATGAACCGGAAAGCAGTAGTTGTGTATAGATTCTCAAAGGGGCGATTTAACTCATTTTTCTGGGCCTGAAGTCTCACATTTCTCTTTAATACAAAAAAAAAGAAGTCTGAAGACATCTCCAAAGGATTTAAAAAATCATCTCCAAAGGATTTAATTTTTAGAAGACCTTTTCCCTAACTAACTGCTTCTTTATTTCCTGTGGAATGCGACACGTTCTGTGGCACCTGGTATACCAACTCATCTGAAGGATTGAGTCCAGGCATCCCCTTGGGTGTATCATAGAGTACATGGGTGGGCGATGAACTATCTGCCCTGGAGACAAGTTTGTCGTATGCTCCCACGATGGGTGGGGCTTGATTCCCTGAAGCCTTGAAAGTAGAAACAGAAGCAACACCTGGAGGAGCTGCAGGATGACCTGACATATCCATCACTATTGGTGTTGCATATTCTGGTCCAGTTATTGGTAGCGGCTCAGCATAGGCATGATAAATTCCTTGCTCTGGTGAGTTGTAAGGATCCATATCCGCATAGCTTGTTTCTTTTCCTTCTTCTGGTTTAAAGGTCGACCTCTGGTGAAGTGTACCAACAATTCCTCCCACAAGTGGCTGTGCATACTCTATGCAAAGAGAGACCGGTATTAGGTTTCTCCAATTCTAATGTAATGCCATTACACTGGCAGAAACCCCACTGCTTGCGGGTGGATCCAGAGTCCAGAGTCCTGCAAGAGGAAGGGGACTTTTGCGGGAGGAAGAGCTCTGCTCACATAAGGTCCCTCCACTTGATTTTTAGGGGTCCCCTCCTACACACAACTCACCCCATTCAGCAGGGTCTCCTGACTCTCTGTGCAGCATTTTCAGGGGGCTGCTGTGGAAAGAGGGGAATGGGGAAGTCCACTTCCACCAGCACTGTTGATCGGGTGTACATCTGGTCCAACTCTTGGAACACAATGCCCAGGTGCTGGGCACAGAGGGGGTGCAGCTGTGCAGTTCAAAGCACTGCACCTCCTGTTTTGCCCTTCGTTTTGACAGAAGGAGGACCTCATCACTGGGATTAGGAGAACAGGCTAGGTTGTGTTGGTGGGCAGGCAAAGGAGCCTCGAATGCTGAAAACTGGAGGGTGTTTTTTCTTGCCTTCAAGGTTTGCTCAGCATACTTTTGCAGCAGCTGCTAAGCCTGCTGAGAAGTGTGAAGGCAGCAACTGCGGCAATCAAGGGCATCCTTGGTGGCTGCTGGGAAGCTCGGTGCTTAGATAAACAATAATTTTTAAAAAACACTCTCACGCATTCAGGAAGGAGTGAAAGGTTTTTGGGCCAGTTCACACATGAGCCAGGCCCAACAGGATCATTTCAGGAGCACACTATTCTTTGAATCAGTACCTCCACTCCACTGGACAGAGATATGTATCATGACCCTGATCTTCTGCTGGCACCAGAATTTGGGACAGGCACATATACAGAGATGCTGCCTCAGATGAATGGTAGCCCCAAGTGCTCCTAAGGTAATCATGTTGGGACTACTGTGTGTGAACTATAATAGAATAAAGGATCAGGCCAATATTTTTATCTACTTCAGTTGCTCAAATGCCATACTGAAGAATTGTTCACTGAAACAATTATAGTAATCAAGGAATCTCAGTGAACAGGCATTCTTAGGCATTATATGAATGACGTTTTATTAGCCAATGAAGACGACTTGGGCTAGTTCAAATGTTTATTACCTGAGGTGGGATGTTTTCACGTGAAAATTGAGATGGTAATTATTTAATTGAAAGCAACTATCACATGAAAAACCAACTGGCTCGAAGGACAGCCTGGTTTTGTAAACCTTCTCAACATGGAAAGCTGTGTTATGGGGTGCGATTTTCAACTGAGTGATACCGGGTGCTTGAGAGCACATCCATCATAAAAACTGAAGTGGTACAAAACTGTGACCAGACCGCACCACCTTTGCTAATCCCCAGATCAGCCGTTATATAATATTGAAAATATATTTGACCTATCTATCTGTAGTACAGATTTTTAAAAGAAGCAAGAATATATTGGTGAGAGAAAGGAAGGTAAGACAATCTCTATGGGGTTGGACTCGATGGTCTTATAGGCCCCTTCCAACCCTACTATTCTATGATTCTATTCCATTTGCAGAGATATCAATATGAAAACTTCTTTCTGTTAAAAATAGACACCACATACAGAAATTTGCACCACATACAGAAATTTGCAGGGAACATAAATACCTGCGGATTGAGTTTGTAACATAGTTGTAACTTCTCTTGATCGAAGGCAACTAACTTCACTGCTGCTATAACGAACAGGAGTTTCTTCATGCTCTGCAGACTTGGCAGGAAGAAACTGCTTCATTCCTTTCCACCAACCTGTACCAAGATATGAAAAAAAAAGGAATTCTCCCACATGAATTACAAGTGACATAATTATGGGTCAAGTTACTCAAAACTTTATAATACACAATTCTTTAACATGGGAAGTTTCCCCCTTAAACATATCTGGTTACTGTGTATTAACTAGCCTGTTTTGCACAGAATGTTAAAACATAGTTTAGCACTACGTGGATGAATGGAATTGAGCCTCAGGCTTGCGTGCCCTCCCCTCCTCTAGCATGGCCATGAGGAGATCTGAAGTACTCATGTTTAAACTATAGAGAGGTCCCCATTACATCTTCATTCAGGAACTCTGGTTAATTTAAACTATGATTTGTTCAAACAACTCAGGATCAAACCATGCTTTGTGATATTAACTTGTTAACAAACCATAGTTTAAACTAACCAGAGTTCCATTAAATGTGAAATGGGCCATAATATCAAGAGAACGGGGGCAGTTTTCAATGTGTTCATGTTTTCAGAGTTGAAAGTCAGACTTAAGATGGTTTCAGACCATTTAGTTTCTCTCAATGTGTGTTGACTTAAAATGTCTGAGGACAAATCTTTGTGGACCTGCAACATCTGAGGGGTGTCAACACACTCCAGACCCTGTGAGTGCCAGCAATTGTACTTTCTGTCAGTCAGATGGTCAGGTTTAAAATTAAAATTTATTACATTTCTGTCTCTCCCTTCCCACTTTTATCTCCTCAATAACCCTATGAGGTAGGCAAGGCAAAGAGAGAGCCACTGGCCCAAGGTCATCCGCTGAGCTTCATGACTGATTTGAATCCACGTCTCCTAGTCCTAATCCAACACACTAAGCCACAACACAATGCTGGCTCTTACCACATTTACCATACACCATTTGGAGTATGCTGGCTACAACATGTTGGCTAATTGCCAGATCTGCAGGACATGGTAACAAGTTGTTTATTGGTGAGGATGAAAAAGTAGGTGGTGCTTAGGCCAGTCCAGTATGGCCTTCATTAAGTAAGTCCAGTGCAATGTTTGATTGCCTGGAGGAAGTGAAGTTGATGCAAAGACTTGGAGCTGAGCAAATAGTTTGAGTCAAGCTTTGACAGTTCCTTAAAAGAGGACTGCTACTATATATTTAAAAAGTCACGAAATTAGCTAGTCTCTCATTTTCTATGGTGTTGTAATGAAAGACAGGTCTGTTAGCCTCTGACCATTCACAGGATAAATATTTTGTCTAACACATCTAATAATGCCTTTTGTTTACACAACTTTGTGAAGTTTAGCACAATTTCAACCCATTATATAGATGGACTAGTGAGTAATACCTTGCAAAGATAATCCAAGGAGCCTATGGCCAGTCTGTGAGAGTTGAACTCAGGCCTCCTAGGCCAACGTTCAACACTCTGTTATCATGGGTCACGTCAGCTGTAAATGTGGCAAAGTATTACCTCACCCTCTTTGTTATCCAAATATCTTGTTCATCGTCCCTATAGCCATTGTAATCCTATGTACAGCATGTCATATGATGTTTGTCACTTTCTGATGACCTCAAAATGTCCCTGCAGTTATTGGGATAGATGAGGCCATACTGTACTTTAAAACATAGTTGTACTCTTGAATCTGAGGTAGTTACACATATGGTGCAACGTGAGGACTGCACTGCATGTTACAGTGGCAGCCTGCATCTTAGGTCAAGCTTAAGTGACTGGATGAGTAGATTTCACGTGGAGAAGTGGGCAGATAGTGATACGGTGATCCTTTCAAGCCTGACTCGTGACTAAAGGGTGTTACTCAATGGTCGAAGGGTTGCATGTTCAATGGCTGCAAGCACACACAAATCCTGGATTCCTACCCATGTATTTCTGTACAGATGTACGGCGCCTTCATATGGCTACTGAACTGGGGAGGGGCAGCCAGTACACAGGCCAACAGAGGGCATGGACAGTCAGTGTGACCCCCCTCCCATGCATCTGAGTGAACCCTGCTGGACAAAAAACACTCCAAGAGAAGGGCTGCAGAGGGGAAATGGTAGGAGGTGGCAGTTCAGCACCTCCCTCCCACCCATCACTTCTCAATTTGAAACTGCCCCCCACTTCACTGCTATACAGCGGTTTGGTGTTAGCCACATTCTAATCTAAGATAAACGCCAGCAACCATAATTTCAGATCAGCCATGGCATTCATGCTGATGCTAAATATCTATCCATTTATAGCTATTGCTAATAGAAAGGGAGTGATATGTAAGCAGCCATAATTCAAAGTACGTACAGCTCCCTTTCAAGCTTGCCTGGTTGGGACTCATATGCTGCCAACACAAACGTTTTCAGCTGGGGATTGGGGTATTCACCAGCCCTTCGATCCTTGATAGCCGTGTGGCTTCTCTTGGGCTGTGGAGCTACCTGCTCACCCACCCACTGCTGCCTGTTCTCCCTGCCCCAGGAATTTTTTTCCTTAAGGGAACTGGAAGGGATGGTGGAGGAAGAGACGGGGATGACGTGTGTTGCTTGAGTGTTCCGAGTCGAATGCTACAGATATTCTTTAAGCGTTTGGCTTGAACCACTGAGCAACCAAATTGATATGGGGGCCAGGCAAGCAGGTGCTTACCCAAGTCTAACCACCAGTAGAAATAAGTTACAAGAATGTATTTTAATATCCATGCTTAACATCACATCTAGAGTTTCTGCAGTTGCTGTTACCTGCACGATCCCAATAAGGTATGTCATAGGTTCCTTCTGATTTTCTCTTTCTGAAAAAGTGGGTGATATCCAGAACATACCCATAATTAGTAACAATATGAAACAGTTATCTGAGACAAAAAGTTGAGAGTACTAGATTTTTAAGCACAAGTAAAAAGTATTTTGCTATAAAGAAAAGAAAAATACTACAGGACTATTTCCTTTTGCTCTTCATTTCATCTTAATGAATATAAACAGCAGCAATGTTCTGCATTAAAAGACATCTTCTGAAAAAATCGCTACATTTATTTCTTCTGTAAGGATCATATATCAGCTGCTGAACTCAACAGACCTCCCAAAATACATGCTTCCCTGAAGTGGTTTAGGATTAAAGTACTGCACTATCAGAACACACATCCATTTTCATTTCATTTATTACATTTCTATATCACCCAATAGCCAAAGCTCTCTGGGCAATTTACAAATATTAAAAACCTTTAAAAAATACCATATTGTGCACAATACAAAAAGTTTAGCTACAAACATATAGTACTGCACCCTATTCCAACTGGGCCCACCCATGTAGCCGGTCATGCGTTAGACCTTGTGTTTGTTTCCAGAGAGGTGGGGAGTGATCTGGAAATCAGGGGTATATCTACCACCCCCTTGTCACGGTCAGATGGTGGGGTTGGACTTCTTGGTTCCACAACCCCTCTGCAGGGGTGGAGGACCCATTAAGATGGTCCGTCCCAGGCGTCTTATGGATCCAAATGGATTCCTGACTGCACTTGGGGATCTTTGGAGCACGCAAACGGCTGATTGGTCGAGACCCTGGTGGATGGCTGGAATGCTGCAATCACTGGGGCATTAGATCGGGTGGCTCCGAAACACCCTCTCTCCCTGAACAGAGCTCAGACTGCACCATAGTTCACCCCATGGTTGCGTGCTCTGAAGCAGGAAGTGAGATGGCTAGAGTGCCGGTGGAGGAAATCTCGCTTCAAAGATGATCGGACACGGGTTAGAGCTGTAGCTTCAGCCTACCACGTGATGATAAGAGCAGCAAAAAAGAACGTTTATGCTGCCTCTATCACATCCGCAGAGTGCTGTCCCAGGAGGCTGTTCCAACTGGCCCGGAACCTGTTCCGGAACCAATGGAGCATTCCAAGGCCTTCTTTGATGAGTTTGCAAAGCACTTTGCAGATCAAAACGACTGGATCAGGAGTGCTATTCTGTGTGCTGTGGATATAGTTAGTGAATGAGGGGTGGCCAGTGGCAGACTGGTTGTGTGGGATTGATTCCAGCTTCTTCCTTCTGAGGAAGTGGACAAGGTGCTTTCATCTTTAAGGCTGACCACCTGCTTACTTGATCCTTGCCCATCTTGGCTCATTATGAGCTGCAGGGAGAGACTTAGGGAGGGGATCAAGGTGGTGCTGAATGCCTCCCTCGAGGAGGGAGCGATGCCATCAGCCCTCAAGGAGACAGTGATAAGACCACTGTTAAAGAAGCCCTCCTTGGATCCCCAAGACTTGAACAACTTTTGCCCGGTCTCGAATCTGCCATCTTGGGGCAAGGTGATTAAGTGGGTGGTGGCGTTGCAGTTGCAGGCACACCTGGAAGAAGCTGATTATCTGGATCCATTTCAATTGGGCTTCAGGCCTGGGCATGGGACAGAAATGGCCTTGGTTGCCTTGGTGGATGATATGGGAAGGGCTCTGGATAGGGCAAATGCTTCTTCTTTGTTCTCCTCGATCTCTCAGCGGCTTTTGATACCGTCGATCACAGTATCCTCCTGGACCGCCTGGAGGGGTTGGCCATAGGGGACACCATATTACAGTGGTTCCGTTCCTTCCTCTCTGGCAAGTACTAGAGGATAGCTCTGGGAGAGGAGACATCCGACCCTTGGCTGCTGACTTGCGGGGTGCCACAGGGTTCTATTCCCTCCCCAATGTTATTTAACCTCTGTGTGAAGCTGCTGGGGGCTATCCTCAGGAGATTTGGGGTGCAGTGTCACCAAAATGCAGATGACACGCAACTCTACCTCTCATTTAAATCTTTGCCAAGGTTGGCTGTAGAAACTCTGTCCACGTGTCTGGAGACAGTGAGTGGCTGGATGGAAAGGACTAAGTTGAAACTGAACCCCGGCAAAACCGAAGTACTTTTTGTGGGAGACAAGGGGACATTGGAGGATGTTGACCTGGTGTTCAACGGGGTGCGGCTGCCCCTGAAGGACCAGGTCTGCAGTTTGGGGGTCATTTTAGACTCCCAACTATCTATGGACACTCATCTGTGGTGTCATTTATGAGCTGGGTGGCGCTGTACCAACTCCATCTGATACGGTGGCTACACCCCTACTCCCTAACCATCTGCTCCCATCAGTAGTTCATGCCCTGGTCTCCTCTCGCCTAGACTACTGTAATGCGCTCTATTGGGGTTGCCCCTGAAGATGGTTCGGAAATTGCAGCTGGTGCAGAATGTGGCGGCCCGCCTGATTAAAGACAGCCATCAGCAAGACCACATCACTCCAGTGCTGAAGGAGTTGCACTGGTTACCAGTTGTTTCCTGGGCCCAATTCAAGGTATTGGCATTGACCTTTAACACCCTATATGGTTCCGGCCCAGCCTATCTTAAGGAGCGCCTCCAACAATACCAGGGACACTGCTCAACGAGATTGGCTTCGGAAGGCCTTCTGTCTGTCCCATCAGCTAGGCTGGTGAGGACTAGGGAGAGGGCCTTTTCTGTGGTGGCCCCCACTCTGTGGAATTTCCTCCTTAGTGACCTCTGCAATGCCCCTTCTTTGATGAGCTTCTGCTGGACTTTGAAAACCTGGCTGTTCAGGTGGGCATTTGGGGCGGGTTAGGATTTTTTGTTTTTAGAGCAATGTTGTTTTGTTCAGTTGATTATGTAAATTTGTTGTATTTTGTGTTATTTGTATTGTATGCCGCCTAGAGCAGCCGGGTAGCCGGCCAGATGGGTGGCTAGTAAATCAAATAAATAAATAAATACAGACAGCGGACACACATTCGCACACATATCCAAACAATATCCCACAACCTGATTTAAAACCTTTCATATACTGCCAGATGCCTGGGAGTAGAAGAAGGTCTTATCCTGGCACCGAAAATATAACAATATTGGCACCAGGCAGGCCTCACTGGAGAGTTCATTCCATAATTTGCGGGGGGGGGGGTTGCCACCAAGAAGGCCTTCCCCCTTGTTGCCACCTTCTGAGCCACTCTTGGAGGAGGCACCTGGAAGAAGTCCTTAGATGGGGCTATTGCTTATAAAGGGGTATCACATTTATCTATTCTACATCATTATGCTACAATAAAAACAGGTAGGTTCATGCTGGGAGAAGCATCCACACTGTTCTGTTAATAAAAATTACTTACACATTGAAGCATTTTTCATTTTAATAAATAAACTGACTATTTTGAATAATCTAGAAGATGTAAATTATTTAATGATTACCTGTTTCTCCAATGCCAGGCACAAACTAAGATCAAGATGAGGGTGGTAAAGACCATGACCAACACAGGAACCAGAACAGCTACCAAGGCCACATCTGAAGTCCATTAAATAAATGGAGCATGTAAGCTTTGTAGACTTGTTAAAAGCTAAATTTAATCCCCCCCATACAAATATTCAAGAAACTTCAACTAACAGCCATACAGTAGCATTTAGAAATTACTGCAGCAAACCTGGTTTGAGGATGCTTCTTAAACTGACCATAAAGTGGATACAAAACAGCTGACAATTTTAATTTAGCAACGAATTCCAAGTTACTAGTTTTCTACTCAAAACTGGTGTGCCTTGTTCGATATACAATTATATATACCAACTATCTCTACTCTCTGCTATATGAATTTCTATATGACAAAATATAGTTGATAAATGCACAATATTCCAGTAACATAACAATTATCAACACAGATGAATTATTAACACTAAGTATTATGCTGCCGAAATGCTGTTCCCTAGATGTCAGTACCTTTGGTTACACTTGGAGTCACTGTAGTGTTCTTGATCTTGGGAGTGAAGGTTGTTTTATCAGTTTGCAGGGAAAAATCATTGCTGCTCCTGGGCGGTGGCGGTACTGTAGGTCTCGGAGCCCGAACTTAAAATAAAACCAAAAGCTGGAGGTCATACCTTTCGTTAAAACAACAAGTAGCTTCCTTTGCGTAACAGACTATACCAAACTGCAATAACACTTGTGTTATTTTTACTCTACCACAAAATAGCTGCTAAGACTTGCTGTGCCAGAAAATTAATGGGAATGAATGTATGGATCACTGCCCGAGAAAACTGTCACAGCATGTTACGCTCATAATCCCAGAGTATCTCTCAGATGTTGAAATCAGATGTCGATACAAAATGCTGAGGACCAGCCAGCCAACCACTGGAAAGTTACCAAGTTGATTAGTATATGTTATTCACAGAAGTGGGAATTTTACAAGGCACAGAAGGATTAACGGTACATCAAGCACTCTCCCCCATGCAAGCCATTCTAATGTAACGAGTGCTAAATGCCACTTCACTTACCAATGCTAAACTGACATCCTAGCAATTCCACTTTCATTGCAATTTTCTGGTGCCACTTCAAAGGGTTTATTCTAACAAAACGAGCAATGATGGGTGGAATGAAGTTATTGCGAACTTCTTGATAATATCCAGTGTTGCCTTGAAATACCTAGAAAAATAAAGAGATAAGTTGTAATTAGATCTTAAAACATACATAATACCAAAATTCAGGATTGGATCCAGATTTAAGTGTGTGCAACTGGGTTAGCGGAAGCAGACTTCCCTGCTCGCCCCTTTCCCATGACAGATCCTCCAGCCCCCTAAAAATGCTACACAGAGCATCGGGGGACTGTGCTGAAGGGGATGAGCTGTGTGTGCGTGGGGGAGGGAGCCCAAAAATCAGGCAGAGGCACCTTCTGTAAGTGGAGCCCTTCCATCAACAGAAGGCAGAGCCTAGATCCAGCCCATGCTACGTAGGTCTGTGTTTTTAAAAACAAATACTGTTCCATTATTTTCAAATGCGAAATCAACTTATTATGGACATTTAAAAATTATTCTAAGTAGCATACTTAGACTTCTCAAATCACAGATGAAAGATCCAGAAGTAAAACTGCAACTAATTAAAAATTCCTGAATTAAAATTATTCATCTCATCCAAAGTCCTTCTGTTAAATGATACATTTCAGAAATTCCTAAACAAAATCTAACCAGATATATTTTAAAAATGAACACATTAATTTGAAGTGACCACCTTCAGGAACAGAGTCTAACAGGCGAAAAGTAGATGGGTGTTGTTGTTGTTGTTTTTCTTTGCAAGCCCAGAAGAGGGCAGTCAAAAGCTAGAATGAAAATCCATATCCGACGTCCAATCATTTTTCCTTAGCGGACTCAGCATTCATTACTCCACTCAAATATTTACCTATGTTAACTTCAAGCAGGAAATGCTAATCAGGTTAGTGGCCTCTTTTGAAAAACTCCCCAATATGACAGCTCATGGGCAATCATCCTTTTCCATAAGGCAGAGAAAGGCAGCCTGTGTGCCTCCAGATGTTCTTGGACTCCAAATCCCATAACTGACAGCATGTCAAATGGTCAGAAATGCCGGAGAAATGTCATCTGGAAATCAAAGGTATACACCTACTACTGTCCCCAAATACACCTAATAAATATTTCTCCTTGTCCAAACCCCAAAAATGAAATTCCAAAAGCTTTCCCCCTTCCCATATTTGTAAGTACATCTGTCCATCCCCTCCCCTCCAGTGTATGTACACACACACACACACAGAACATTCCTGGCTTCCATGGGAAATCTCCCCTCCCTCAATCCACAGATCAAGTGTCCACCATTCCTCTTTTCTGCCATATGTGTGACTTGGTTTTTCTGATGGGGGGATGACAATGATGATGTGACCCATGTTTCAAATTAGACAGAAACCATGTTCCATCTTCAGACTTTTCTAATAATTAAGAAGATGAGAATTACATGTGTCTCAAGGTAAAGCTCTCTATTTTTCATACCTTCTCAGTCACTTAATAGTAAATGAAGATTCCAGAAACAAAATTTTTAAAAGATACACAACCATTTCCTATGAAGTTCACCTTACATCTTACCTTATCCCGCTCAACACCAGGTTCTCTGTATACTGTCCACTTCTGTGCATCATTGCTGTAAAGGAGCCTATAGGCAGAGACATAATAATGGTACTCTGCTAGGGTGGAGCCAGTAGTAATGATACCTGTGAATAAGAAGGTTCCCATTTACAATAAACAGCAAGAACTATTTTTTAAAATAAAAAGTTGAATCAGTGCTTTAGCGTAATGGACACTTAAGCAGCCCATCAAAAATAAAAAAGGACTGTGAAGATCTCCAAAAGGATCTCTCCAAACTGGGTGATAAAAACTGGGTGAACTGGCAATAAAATGGCATATATGTTTCAGTGTCAATAAGTGTAAGCGGGTCAGATCCTAACTTCCTATATACAGTGATAGGGTCTGAGCTAGCAGTGACTGACCAGGAAGGGGATCTTGGGTTCATGATTGACAGCTCAATGAAAATGCTGAGCCAGATTTAAATGACCTGGGAAAATGTGCTGAGAAGGTATAAGAATAGGTGCCAGGCAGGCCTCTTTGGAGACTGCATTCCACAACCAGGGTCCCACCACCAAAAAGTCTCTCTCACTAGTAGCCACCCACTGCATCTCACTTGGCAGCATTCAGAGAAGGGCCTCCAAAGATTATCTCAGAATGGAGGTAGGTACATGTGGGAAGAAGAGATTCGGTAGGCACTGTAGTCCCAAGCTGTGAAGGGTTTTAAAAGCAATTTGAATTGCGCCCAGAAATGGACTGTGAGCCGGTGAAGATGATAAAGATCTGGCATCATGTTTGCACTGCCTAGTCCCAGTTAGCAAATTTGCCACCATAATTGGATTAACTAACATTTCCAGACCACTTTCAAAAGCAACCCCATGTACAATGCATTGCCATCATCCAAACAGGAGGTTATCAATGTGCAGTTCACTGAAGCAAGGCTATCCCTGTCCAGGTACAAGTCACAGCTGCCATATTAGCCTAAGCTGGTGGAAGGTGCTTCATGCCACAGAAACCACTGTGCCTATATGAACACCCCCAACTGTGCTCCTGGTCCTCTGGGGGAAGCACAATGCCCTCCAGGATGAGCTCAGTGCCACTCGCAAATGAACCACCCCAAAACCGCACCTTCATCTTGTCTGGATTGAGCTTCAGCTTGCTGACCCTCATCCTGTCCATTACCGCTTCAAGGCACTGATAATCACTGCTTCATCTGGGTTTTATGACAAGGATAAATGGAGCTGGATGTCATCTGCGTATTGATAACACTGCAGTCTAATTCCCTGGATTACCTCATTCAACAGTTTCATGTAGATATGAAATGGCCTGAGGGATAAGACAGAATCCTACAGGACTCCAAAGCATAAATGCCATGGGAATGAACAGCAATCCCACAGCACTACTTTCTGGAAATGATCATCCAAATATAAGCCAAACCACTGGTGAGCAGTGCCCCTAAACCCCAACTTGCATAGTCCTTTCAGAAGGGTAACCTGGTTGATGGTAGTGAAAGTTGCTGAGAGATCGTCCAGGACAACCAAAACAGTTTCAGTCCCCCAACCAGTCCCCAAACCAGACTGACATGGATCTAGAAAATCCACTGGTGGCAAACCTAGGTTTGTTGATTTGAGCCCAGTTGGCAGCTGCACAGTGACAACAGAGTATGGGATCAGCTAAAACACTGATATGAAGATTGCTATGTAGCACATATTTTGTTCAGAATTATACAGTTACCTATACAACATATGCAAATCTGCACCTTTTGGGGGCATTGGGTGGGGACTATACATGCACAAAAAGCATACGAAAGCAATGGAGTGTGTGGAAACCACTGAAGAGATGGCAGACAGTTGTGCATAGTACAGAAACTCTGTTCATGAACATTTTAGAGCCTTTTACAGAAGCTGCCTGCATATTTCCATAACCACAGCCTTGGTAGGTTTTCTCCCCCAGAAAAATAATAATAAAGAAATAAAAGCTAGCACTGGAGGGATTTGCACCAGTTGTCAGTCTGTCAAATTCCAAGCAAAATTAGACATCTGCTAACTAACTACTAGTCCCACCTATAAAAGCTGGTACAGCCTTTGAAAGCGCTTGCTGTTGTTGTTCAGTCGTTAAGTTGTGTCTGACTCTTCGTGACCCCATGGACCAGAGCACACCAGGCCTTCCTGTCCTCCGCTCTCTCCCGGAGTGTGCTCAAGTTCATTTGAAAGCGCTAGCGTATAGTTATACCCTGTGCAAAAACCTACAGTGGCCTGTGCAGAAATGAATCTCATATATTCATGCCTGCCCGGACCACTATAAGCCTTTGCACAGGCAAACTGCACAGCACATGCATCTCCTAACTCCTGGATAATCATTTAGCAGTAGTGGCTGTGAAGTGCAGTACACACTCCTGCTCAAAACGTCATCCCAAGTGACAAGAGACATTCAAGAAGCAGGCTATGTAAAGTATGCACAGTTTTCATAGTAAACACTACTTTGTAGAATATATAATTTACTTGTGTAATACTCTCGCTTTTACTAATATCTCCTGATGACAAGTGTATTTCCTACTTGTGCATTTTGCCACTGATTATTAAATTGTCATTGATCCCACTTCTTGTATGTCTTTTGTTACTTGAATAAAGCAGGATCACCCTTCTTAGTTTATTCAGTAATGCATTTTCCACCAACCAGATCCATCAGGTGGTAGGTCAACACTGTCTAGCTCTTTCTCCCACTTTCTCTCAAATAAAAGTTCCAATTCTTGCCAGCACATATTTTTGCCTTCCTCTTAAGAATGAATTCAGATGTGCTTACCTGTTATTCGCTGCTCTTTGTTTAGGTCTATTTGCAACCACTGATATTCATCATTGGTAAAAGCAGCCCAAGAGTGTCCAGGCCTTTTCAATCTGGCTCTTTCTGGCTTCCAGGTGTTTGGCTGACCCATTTGCTCAGGCCATTCTAGAAATGATGATGCATTAATCTGCAAATCAGCAATTACTCCAGATTCCATTCCCAGTGTCCCATAGCAACCTCAACATAAAAAAAAGAAATAAAAAAATGATGGAACTTTGGCAAGGGCGAGTGTAAAACAATTAATACTATAACCTCCCCTGAGCCCCTAAGATAGGACAGGATCTAGATCAAAAACTTTGTACAATTTAAACACAACAAATGTATATGCTTTTAAGTGGATACAACGTCTCATTGAAAGTCTTGTGTTTACAGGTATGGGGATTTTATGACTACATTAAAGGAAACGTTGGACTTTAGCAATCTTGAAGAAAGAACTGGCATAACCTGGCAACATCTTGCATACTGGAACATAATGAAAAAAGAATTTCCAGGCAACCACAAAGGAGACCGTAGGGGTTGCATATGCCCAAGTGGGGGTTGCATATTCAAAATGGCAGCCGCATGATCCACAGCCTCACCGAAATAACCCACGGTGGGCTGTTGTGTCATGCGAACAGCCCTATGGTCTCCTTTCTGGTCGCCTGGAAAAAAATTTTTCATTCTGTTCCATATTGGGCAAATCTGGTGAACATGGGTTACGTGAGGGTTAAACCCATGGTCACATAACCCATGGTCTGTTTTACGGTTACACGAGGGTTGTTTAAACCTTGAATAACCCACACTTTCTGGGTTTGCACAACACAACCCCTGAGCAGGGCTTGCATATGCAAGCTGGCGCACATGGGCACCACAGCTCATCATGGGTTAAATAAACCAGTAGTCTGAACCTGGTCCCAGTAGGGAATAACTACTTACTATTACAATAACTAAAGGCAGAGAGGAGATGGTTTAAGTAAAAAGATGGAAGGCCTCCCTTTTGCCACAAGCTTGAGATTGCAATGTATCATCCAGAGGAAAAGGAGCAAAGATGCAGTAGAGATACAGGACTGGATAGAGTCTAGATCTCATTAAACACCAAGAGGTAATATAGAGAATGAAGGCTTACCACTAGTTTTGAAAGTGAAGAGACTTGAAGACAGTTGTCCTCTGTGTAAAAAACAAACAAACCAAAGACGACAAAACTATATCTTTAGTACCAATAAAATGTAAAGTTTTTCCTTATTTTCTCTCTTGTGTGTTCTCTGCCACTCAAAGAGGCAGTGTTTCTGCATTATAGTAAAGCCAGCACAATAGCTGAATGTCTTTTGAATTAAATCCAGACACAAAGGTGACTTCACATTCCAAAGTAAAATAAGGAAAAGCGGAGTCTCCAGGATCGGTATTTTAGAAAATGCTGGCACACAAGTTAGTTAGCCCCACTCCCCATTCAAATCTAGGGCCTACAACCCTCTTATTGAAAAGCAATATTCTCTTGCCTTGTGTATCTTCAAGTACAAGGACATTGAGATACTGAGCAAGAATTAATACAGCATACTACATCTAAGGATGCAATCCTATGCATGTTTAGACAGAAAAAAAGGCCTACAACTCCCAGCATGCCCCAGCCAGCATGGCTAGCTGGGGCATGCTGGGAGATATAGGCGTTTTTTCTGTCTAAACATGCATAGGATTGAGCTTTAAAACTTGTTGGGATACTTTCATGCAATAAGGGCAGTGGATAAACCACCCAGAGAGCTTCGGCTATTGGGCGGTATAGAAATGAAATAAATACTTAAATATAAAAGTTTCAGACTCAAAGCATCTCTTGTGTATACTGTTATCCCTACAGTTTGTCCATGTTCCATCTATTATTTTCCTAGAGTAGATAAAAGCTTTTTTAGGACAAAAGTTAGCTATGAACAGGTTGTGTTAATGATTGTTACCAAGTAAGAGGAGGAATTTCATATTTTTAAAAAGCATTCTGATGCTATTGAAAATTGTTTTAAGAGACATGTCAACTTTCAATGAAGTCTTGTGTTTTATTTTTAGTCTAGTAATTTCTGCATGTATTTTACATATCACAATAGGATGTGCAGCATAACAGCTTAAATAGTATCCTTTACTGGACTTCGCTTAATGTTTCAGAACTAAATATTTCTCTCCAACTTCTAACAATAGTGAGAAGTAGAAAACATAAACTTACACTTTTGATGTGACATTGTTAGCCAGAGAACTCTCATAATACGGAATGCCTTTGCTGATTACAACATTGATCTGACCTCCCAGAACATTGGACACCACTCCTGCATGCACACCAGCCATGCAAAGTGAAGATGACTTGGGAGAGAAGAAAGGTCTGAAATTATGTACTAATCCATAGTACTTCAACAGTTTTCACTAGGGTAACAAAATTACTATTAACCATCTATCTAAGATAGATTCTATTTAACTTTCTTTTACAAAATCCTATGTGCACAAAAGATACACAGCTTTCATTCTAGCTGAGTCTCACCCAATCTGCTGCCCTCTGGATATGTTGGACTAGAACTGCCATACTGGTTGGAGATGACAGGAGTCGTAGTCCAATACATCTGGAGGGCACCAGTTTGGGGAAGGCTGAGGTAGCTTAATGCAGACGTAACAACGTATCTGCAACGTGGCTAGAGATTTTGCCACTGCAAAAGTGTATATATCACTGCATCCCCAGAGCTAAACATATGAATACCATAATCTGACTGTCACAATGGAATATCCAATTAAAAGTTCAAATGACTACTTCGAAGTTTACTTACATCTCTGTAGCCATGAGGAACAGTCCCAGAAATTTCAACAAATGGAAGCATGCATCCAGCTGGGCAATACTTACTGTAAGAAACAGGGATATAAGGTAAAAACTCCACACTGTGTCAGATTACACAAATGGTGTTTTAAATAGCAATACATGTACCAGATGTGTGTGGTGAGCCTGCTTCCCTTGGAACTGGTGCCTAAAAGCACCATTATCACTTATCAGCACGCCAACGTATGAAAATAACTGTCAAATCAGAACTGTTACAGGTCCACAAGAAGACTAGCAAGAAATGAATATGCACCTAAAAGTGTCAGGGAGTATAAATTTTAAGCTGATGGAAAGAATATGGCTCTATAAAAATCAGGTAACATTTATATTATAAATCCCTTGGTTTTTATTTTGTCCTGCCTGTACTGTAATTCTGTTTCAGAGAAGATTTTCTACCTTCTGTCTGATACAGACACTACTGTAACACACAAAGTCTCTCTTTTTGCTTTGGCAGCATCGAGAATTTATGCAAAATTTATTTCTGATAATCCAAGTTGACTGGTTTGGGGATGCTTTGATTTAATGATCTTTTTTGCTGTTTTAATTTTTGGATTATACTTATCTATTTTAATATTGGATGCAGTTTAATTTAAATGTATCTTAAATAATGCATTGTGAACTTATTTCAGCCTCCAGGTATTTTAGACTCTTGTATTTCTGCTGTTACTGTCCTTATTTGTTTTAGCTGCCTTGTATGTGAATGGCCTATAGCCAAAGCAATAAAAACTGATATTATAAATCTCTTGTACTACTCTGAATACTCAAAAATCAAATCTGTGCAAATGTGTGTGTGCACAGATGCTTAAGTACTTTATATACTGGGTAAGAATGGACTCAGTGTACCTTATCCTGAAATGCTAAATACATCCTATAACTTCAACAGGATTTTCATGGTGGCGAATTTGCCAGTTTCTGGGCAGTGCATGAACCATTTCTGTTTTGCATGCATGAGCAATCTCCGATTGGAGGGTGTTCCATGATGTGTGAACCTGGACACTTTGGGTTGTTTGTGGGTTAAACAACCTCAAGTTAACCTAAAAACAAATCATAGGTTAACTCTGGGTTGTTTAACCCACAAACAACCCAAATTGTCTAGGTTTGTACATCACACAACATCCAATCAGGGCCGATCACGCATGTGGTATGCAACCCAGCAAATCTTGGGTTAATTAACCCGTGATTTTCCACTGTGACGTGCAAACTGAGACTTTAAGTTCAGGTTTGCACAATATGTGGAACCTACAGAACTGCAAAAAGTAATCAGAAAAAATTTGGCTAAGCAAGTTTAGTGATTCAACTAAGCAAGGCTAGTCATCTAAGCACACTGTGGGGGAAGGAGAGGGGAATACTGCTGAACTCTACACAGTATTTTACTACTGAAGGTGTCATGCCTCGTTAAGTAATGGTACAAAGAAGTTACAAAGACAAAACTGTAAATAGGTCTTATTGCTTTAAGTTATAAGAATTAAAAATCTAGTGAACTCTACCTTAGACAAATTAAGTGATCACTGAAAAATCACATTAATTTCTGTACTGACTCATGCCTTGTAAAACGTCATTGGTTTGGTTCACACATAACACCAACCCATGGTATGGGTTGTTGAATTCTGGGATTGTCATGTTCTGAGAACCCAGCCACACTAACAAACCATGGTTTGTTAATCATGAACAACCGAGAAAGAGAACCCATGATTGTTCATACGTTGTTTTGCCAGGCTACAGAGGCTGTGGGCAAGAGCAGTAACCCCCCCCCCCCAGCTCTACATGCCAGTACTACAGTGTCACAAAGACATTTGGGAAACAAGAAGGAAGCAGGTGAAGGGGTAGGGAAACAAACAACCCAGGGATTGAGAAAACAAGCCAGGGTTTGTTCACTCATCTGCCAGACAAACACTAGGTAGTGCAACAAACCATGTGTTAAATAAATCATGGTTTGTTGCCTTATGTGCAAACCAGGTCTTTGTCACACTGATTATGAGACCTGATGCAATCAACAGCTTATGAATTAACTCTCTAAAATAACGGATTACAAAGTGTTGCAAATAAATGTCATGATAATTTATGTAACATGTTACATTTCGTACTTATAAAAATTATGCAGTACAAACCTGAATTGAAAAGGTTTTAGGAGCATAACAGTGCAATCTTTTACATGTCTCCTCAGAAGTAAATCCTACTGAATTCAATTGGGCTTACTCATAGGTAGTAGACATAGGTTTGCAGCCTAAGACCCTTTTTCACCACTCTACAATTTAGAAGGTAGATAGTTTTAACTGCAGAATTTTAACTGTGAATTATAGACATTCACTTTGGCATTTTGTTTTTTTAAAGTACGATTAATGGCACAATCCTATCAGGATAGGTGGCCACCTCCGAACTGGAAGGCGATCACCTATCCAACACTTGGTGGGAGGAGCACGGAGGGGATTCTCTCCTCCATGCTCCAGCCACCCTACATTCACAGCTAGATGGCTGATTTTGGCTGTCTAGCCCTGGGACTTTGGAGCACGGGGTGGGGAGGCTGGACAACACGTAGAAAGCATCGTACCAGGACTTCCACACTCCCCACCCCCGGAAACGCCCCCTTTTGCCCCACTCCACACTGTTCTTATGAGCGCAGAGCACGGGGACGATCCGCACCGCCTACGATCTATGGCCTGTCTAGTGGCCATAGGATTGCACCCTAATTGCAGTAACAAGATCTGACCTTAACCATAATAGAGTTAGCTGTATGAGTTTTTTTGATGAGTTTTAATGTTTTAATTTTACTTTCTTTGTATTTTATTAGTAGCTGCATTGAGCACTAATATTAGTGAGAAGGCAAGATGTAAATGTAATACATAAAACAATTTCTGAAGATCTGTTTCTGAAACGAACACTAGTAGTAGCGGGAAATGAGTATGGAACAATGAATGCTAAATACACTAACAGCATAATCCTATGCATATTTACTCAGAAATATCTCACTGAGATCAATGAGACTTACTCCCAGGTAACTGTGGATCAAAGGATTGCAGCCAAGAGCCACTTCACACAAGTGAACTAGCAGTTTTCCCCCTCTATGTAATCCTGTACCAATGATAGAAAAATGTGGTTGGTTTACATGTGTGAACTGGCCCTGTGATTGTCAAAACATAGAAGATTAGGACTAATTTTACCTGAATTCTGGCTCAGAAAAGTGACTTGCAGTGTCTAAACATGTTATTAAATCTAGAAAGAAAAACATATTTAAGAGAAAGACTATAAACAAAAGGAAAAAAATACTTTTAAAGAATGAAAAGTTTGAAGACAATGACATTAAACTAATGTCTACAATGGACTTACTGCAGTTTGATAATATATCAGTACTAAAAAATATTTTTAACTCAAGCAAAATCAGAGTGAATGTGGTTAATATGAAATTAATAAGCAAAATAAATGTATGCTTAGTTTTATTTGTTTGGAAGGTTTATATATTTGCCCTTCAGCAGAGCTTCTAGGACAGTTCACAAAAACAAGATACACAAATAAAGCAGCAACAAGAACAAGTTAAAAAAAAGAAAAGGGCATCAAAATACACTCCAAAGCCTGGGAGAATAAAGGCGCCTTAACAACGTTGGCACCAGGTAGGCTTCTATGTGGAGGAAATACCACAAATGGGGCATCGCCACTGCAGTTAATATTTTAAACACTGCCTACACTTACTCGTGCCTAAACTGGCCATCACTCAAAACAACCATAAGAAAATGCTGCAACAAACCAACTTTCATAGGAAGGGGAGGTGGCACTGTAGTCTTACAGTCCAATCCTATGTATCTTTACCTGGAGTAAGTACCACTGAATACAATGGAACATACTCCCAAGTAAGTGATGCATACAACTGCAGCCTTAATCCAAGAAACTAAAAGCAATACCATTGGGAGACAGTAGAGAGCCATGAACTTGCTGAGGTAGCAGAACAGATGTAACTCTAATGGGCAGTCTCTGGCCTTAGGGCTGCATGCAGCCTTGGGCATAATTCCAAAAGGCCTCTGTAAGTTATCAGTTCAGATCTCTGGTAAGAGCCGTCTGTCCCCCTCCAGTAAGCCAGCTGGGTGGGGAGAGGGGGGAGGCCAAGGGGAGAGGGGGGAGGCTGAGGAAGACAGAAAGAAAAAGGGAGACTCTGTGCATGTGTGTGTGTGGTGTGTGTGTGTGCGCGCATGAGAGAGAGGGGGGGCGGGGGGGAGACCCCACCTACCATTGGCTTTGGCCCTACCCACTACTGGCATGTGGTCTCCAACAAGTTACCCCCAAGGGAATGCCACCCTCAACAGAAAAAAGGTTCAGAAGCTTGCTAGCATAGTTTGTCCATGAATGTGCATCACTACCACGAAATAGCTCTCCCTAATACATTCTTAAGCATCTAGATTAATTTTTTCTGATCATTTATCTTCTGCATTGTCTAAACTATTTTTTATATGTTCTATTTTGTCTAGGTGTGGTTTTGGAACAGGGTTTTCTCAATTCATTATGAATAATGTATCAGGAATTGGAGTTAACAGGGACAAAGGAATGCATTACATGTGGCAAGACTGCACATTTAGAACACAGAAATAAATGTGTGGTGTGGTTACATATTGCTAGATATGAAGCTGATAAATACCTGGTTTGTCAGTGGTTGCATAGGATGCAAGAAATCCATGTCCATAAAACTGTGTGCCACTCATGAATTGTACTGTAACTTCATTACTCTTTGATTCATTTAAATTGTCCATCTGTAGGCCTAAACCACAGTATTTTCCTGGGAAAAGGCAATTAATAGTTGTTTATAGATTTAGCACTTATTTGCATATTTACAATGCAAGAAATGTGTGAATCTGATTCTTACAAACTTTTATTTGCTTATTGTGATCCTTGACCAAAACAACAAATGACTGATTGATTCTTACAAACCCCATTAAATCCATCTCCTGAATCTAAGGGTTACAGAAACATTAAAAACGTGACAACACAAAATTACCAAGCTGATTTTTTTTCAACATCTGATTTTTGAGGGAATCTGGGTGATAATTATTCAGGAGTACCAAAGGCATGATGCAGAGCAATTCTAGCAAACTCTCACAGCCCTCCAAATGTCACCATTTATCAAACCAGTTACTATCCATTTTTTTTTCAAATACTTGCACAGTGATTTAAAAGGCTTAAAATACTGGTCCTCTTCCTAAACGTAAGAACATAAGAAGAGCCATGCTGGATCAGACAAAGGGTCCTTCTAGTCTAGCATTTTGTTCAAACAGTGGTCACCCAGCTGCCTGTGGGATACCCACAAGTAGGACATTAGTACAATAGCACCCTCCCACCCATATTCCCCAGCAACTGGTGTGCATAGGCATACTGCCTCTGGTACTGGAGGTAGCACATAGCCCTCAAGCCTAGTAGCTGTTGATAGCCTTCTCCTCCAGGAATTAGTCTAACCCTCCTTTAAAGCCATCCAAGTTGGTGGCCATCACTGCATCTTGTGGTAGTGAATTCCATAGTTTAATTATGCACTGTGTGAAGAAGTACTTCCTTTTATCTGTCCCGAATCTCCCACCGATCAGCTTCATGGGATAACCTTGGGTTCCAGTATTATGAGAGAAGGAGAAAAACGTCTCCCTATCCACATTCTCCACACCATGTATAATTTTGTACACCTCCTTTTTTCCAAGCTCAACAACTCCAGCTGTTTTAACTTTCCCAACGTAGGGGAGATGCTTGAGCCCCTTGATCATTTTAGACAGATCCTTGTCACCAACATAGGGAATATTTTTCAGATTAGGTAAAAGAGACAGAAGGTAATAGTCCTAGATATTGCAAACTATGCATTTCAGCATATTAATAATGTGTATTATTATTATTAGTATTATTGCAAATGGAAGAGGTTGGCATGGATTGTGGAACAAGAATATGACACTGTGAAGTTTCCTCTTTTAAGAAAAAAATCCACACTCCAGGGTCAGTATAGTTAGCCTCAAGAATCTATTCTTGTCTTGACCCCTGTCAAATTTTTAAAATTACAATATATGTCGCATCTATCATTGCTTAAAGATTTAAGTCATCCATCTGCCCAGTAACTGTAGTCACTGACCCTTATTTTTAATGTGTAAGTTCAAGAAACAATGGCTGCCAATTTTAACCTTACCATTAATATTTCCAAAAAGCTCTCTCTCAGCAGAGCAAGACACACACTGCTCAATCTCTTATGCAGCCACACCAGCTGGGAACAGCTGAGAGGTAAAGGGAACAAAAGTAGATAATTTATTTGGGCCAGTGAACTCAACTTGTAAAAGTGAATAGACTAATCAGGACTGGAAGGTCCTTGCCATTTAAGGACCTTATGTTTTGTTTTCCTTTTTATAAGTGAGCATGGCTCAGAGCAAATCTATGTTTTCATAAAACATCCAAGTAAAAGAATCGTCAAGCTTGATAAAAAGCCTTCATGTTACAGATGTCTTTACAGTAAGATTTGGATCAGCCACCCTTAATATTCTGTTGAAAAATAACAACAGCAGAAGTTTCGAGGTCATGGGTTTAGAAGAAAGAAAAAGAATGCAACTTTAAATTAAAAATCCCATCAGCCAGAAAATATCAGCTGTGGTATCAATTACATTTTAAGTCTTTATTCCTTTCTCTTCCCCATCCCTCATCCTGCTTCCCCTCTCTCTTTGGCAGCATATAAAGAAGTTACCAGCACAGATTAAAGGTTTGTTAAACATATCTCAGTCAGATACAAAAGTAATAAAACCACAGTATATTGTTCCACTTCATTCATACATGACAGACTTATAATCATTTTGGCAACTTTGTAAGAGAAAGAATGCTTAATGTATTGCATTTTAAAATCTTGCCCCCAAAATGCCTGCCTAGAACATCCTGCCTACAACGTCCACCCTCCACTTCCAGAACTGTCATGATCTCTCCCAGAACCCAGATAACTTTATCACTATCAAACCATTTTGGCAGGGAACAAAATACTACGAGCTATGATTAAAAGGGGGCATTTTCAATCAGTTATGCATTTAATTTACAAGACTGGAAATCTTTTGGCTAAAGAAGTAGCTGAAAAATGCATACTTGTCATGCCAAGATTCCATCCAACTCTTATTTGAAATTTCTAGCCATACGGCACAACTAGGGGAGCACCATAACTCAATGGAAGATTACATGTTTTGCACACAGAAGATCCATTGCTCAGTTCCCAGCAGCTGAGCAATCCCCGGCATCAAGGTCTAGGAAAGACTCCTATCTAAAAACCCTGGAGAACCGCTGCCAGTCAGTGCAGATGATACTGAGTTAGATGGATCAATGGTCTTATCTGGTATAAACCAGCATCCTATTTCCTACTATTGGAATGGTTAAGGCAAAAATTGAGCCATTTTGGCTTAAGAGCATCAAATGTGCTATGGCCATGCAGTAAAACCATTTCCTGATATGTATCAAATCTCACATCCATTTTGCTTTGCAATAAGGGTTTTATTTATGTATTTAATTTCTATACGCTTCAATTCAGCTTCAATAGCTGAAGCTCATTGGGTGGTTCACAAAAATTAATTTTTCATCCTGTTTGCTTATAACCGAACATCAAGAGAATGTTCAAAAATGCGATTGCAAGGTCATAACAGAATTAAATGACAAATATAAAATGGATGTTCACAGACAATAAACACAGAACAGGGCATCTGTAGATTTATGATGTAACATGAGATCACATAACATAACTAAAATCAAAAACATACATATCAGTTGTTAACTAAAAAGCAAAATTGGTAAAGTAAGTAACAGCATGATCTTTTGCGTGTTTACTCAAAAGTAAGCCCCATTAGATTCAATGGGACTTACTCCTAGGTTAGTATATATAGCTTTGCACACTCTAGATTTAGAGTTTTAGAGATTTAGGCTGCAAATCTCTTCTTGTGCCCTCTGGGATCGGATGGTGAGGGTAATTATGCAAATCTGGCCAGCATGCAAACAAACCGCCCTGTGATCAGGCCACTGAGCCTTGTCCTGCAAAGGCTTGCCCTGTTTAGATGTGAGTAGACATGATGCTCATGCTTACTTCTGAGTAGATATACCAGCTTGGTGTTTGGGTGCTATTTAAAAGTGCTGCTGAGTTATTCATTCCTGCTTACATCTGAGTAGACATGCAGAAGCTCCTCCTGCTTCTTTGTGAGTAGACATGCTCTTGCTTCCCACTTTAAATAGGTAACAATGGAAGGGGGGGGATTTTTCAGCCCCACCCACTTCTGCCTGTGGCCCACCCACTACTGCAATGT
This sequence comes from Heloderma suspectum, assembly GCF_057233095.1. Taxonomy (NCBI): domain Eukaryota; kingdom Metazoa; phylum Chordata; class Lepidosauria; order Squamata; family Helodermatidae; genus Heloderma; species Heloderma suspectum. The sequence continues at coordinate 50,373,200 of NC_139460.1, read as the reverse complement.
GGTCCCCAAGAGCTTTTTTTGAAAAGGAATCCCGCTGTCAGGCATTAAATGGTTCCCCACCCCAATGTAAACTGCCTTACGAGGACTTTTACCCTAACAGATGGACTAAAAATATTTAAATGAATAAAATTGCTCTGTAAATTTTGTAAGTATGCCAAGTACTACAGTTTTATGTGGTGTTTTATAAATGATGCATTTTGTGTTTTCAAAGCAGTAACCTAAGTTTAGGTTCGATGAGGAAGAAAATATTGCCTCTGTAGGTTTGCCTTCATATAATGTATAAAATGGCCCTAGTGTACACAAAACATAGTCAGATAATATCCAGTATTAAATGCTTTAAATCAATGTTGTTATTCACAGGCTTTGGGGAGAAAAGAACCATGCAGATAATTCAGGGACATTTTTACTAAAAACCAAATCAACCATACAGAATACACAACACCAGAAAGTTTTAATAAAAGTTTTAATAAAAGAGAAAGAAAAAAGTTCTTACCAATCTCTGTCCTTGTGGGTCCAATTCCATTATAAACTCTCACATAACTAGAATGGCAAGAATCTGAATTATCAATATCAAAATCCCCAAATTTGAGCTGAACTCTCTGCTCAGGCTTTACTCGAATTTCCCATTCACATACTGTGATGTTGGGATAGGCGTGCGGGTAGTTAATTGATGTAAAAGTTCCACTTTCAGGACCTAAAACGGTATGTCCACATCCATCACCTACAAAACAAAGATTGATCTGTAGTGTTGCTTTCTCATGAATATGTTGCTATTAAATCAGAAATAGGAGCTGAACCCACACCTCAAGGGCAGACTGTGGCCTGCAGCCCAAATTCAATGTCATGGCTTGCTCAGCCATACTACTGTTTTAAAAAAAGAGTACAATAATTAACAAGGAAAATGTTATCCACTGATTCATAATGCAGTTCAGAAGCAAAGGTGGAACTACAAAATTGAAATCAAAGTAAGGTTCAAGTTGCTTTTTTCTAGAACTTCAAGAACATCTGAAAATAGGCTAAGGCTGCAATTCTATGTACATCTACCTGACAGTAAGCCCCATTGAATAAAGTAGGGCATATTTTGGATAAACATACATAGAATTGTACAGCAAAATAAGTGTCATACACAGTTACCTAGAAAAGCAACAGCCATTCATTCCTCTGTGATAGATACAAGTACATTGAGAAGAAAGGAAAAACAATTCAGAAAGTTAAAGAGGAATATGTATTCCTGCTCCTTCTTAATATATACTTCTCTATGCAATTAATAATTACATGGAGTACGAATTGCCACAATATGTGGTGATGGCCAGTAGCTTAGAACTGGGGTAGGCAACATGTGGCCCTCCAGATGTTGTTGGACTACAAGTCCTATCCATCCTTGCCAGCATATCCAATGATGAGGGCTGATGAGAGCTGCAGTCCAATATCCGACAGACCTCAAATTGCCCATTACTGGCTTAGATGACTGTAAAAGTTAATAAGTATAATGAATGATGTGCCTATTAGTTATAATAATCACAACTGGAGCCTCTATATTCTAAGGCCATATATTTGAGATTACCAGATGGTGAGTATGAAGTAGGAGGAGGAGGAGGCTACAATCATTGCATCCCAAATGTTAGCTCTCTAAAAGTATCAGCCTAGAGACAGGCTGCATTCAGATGTGACACTATAGCTTAGTGCAGGGGTCCCCAACCAATTTGGGTTGGTGGGGACATTTGGAATTCTGAGTGTTGTGGGTGCTCTCACAAAATGACTGCCATGGGGGGGCTTGCCCATTCATCAAACAGCTGCCATGGGGGCATGGCCAATCACAAAACATTTGTTTTCCAGAAGGCAACTGATAAGACTAAAAGAAAAGTGACTGACCAAGAACCTAAGTACAAGGCAGAGATGGGGCCTGAGCTTCAAAACACAAAACCACTCTTTTGAACCCAAATAAAGATGATGCTGGATGGCAGCACTTTGCTTTGCAGCATGCCAGCCTCCTAAAATTTAACAATCCTAAGAAATAAAATTAAAATCAGGAGGGGCAGGGAGCCTGACAGGCACCAAGAGATGTGTCCATGGGCACCACATTGGAGACCCAAGCTTAGTGCTAAGTGAACATGCCCTGGTGTCATGTGCTGTCTCCTCCTCCTCTGGCACAGGCACGAGAGATGGGAAACACCTGCTTCTGTTTTTAAGTAACCACAGTGTATGTCATTTCATCAAACTGTGGTTTATTTTAACTGTGGTTTCTCTGACAAGCAAACTTAAAAGTGTTTGTTCTACTTCGGACAAAATGACAACATGCGTTTAGTTCAAAACTGAAGGAGATGCTTCTTTTCTCCTTTTTGCAGCCATGTAAAAGGAGAAGAGGGGAGAGGGAAACAATCTCATGCTCATAATGCTAAGCTATGGTTTAGCACAGGGATGCACAATCTTTTTGGCCCTGAGGGCTGCATCCAGTGTCAGCTGATGGACTGGGGTCACATACGTGCATACGTGCAAGTGAGATATGTAGTTTTTCCACTGCCGCTAGAAGGGTGGGGAACAATTTTTCTACCCACAAGTAAGAAGGACTGAATCACTTGACAACACATTCAAATAGCCCCCCAAATACCAAGCCTCTGCATGTCTACTCAGAAGCAAGCGTGGAACAGCATGTCTGTTCAGAACCAAGCAATGCAAACCTCTGCATGACAAGTCACAAAAGTATGAATCACTCAGCAGCTTCTTCCCCAGGCCTCACTCTTCTCCCCAGAAGGGAAAAGCTCTTAGATTTGACAAACAGCTGATCCAAGATGAGTGTTTTTCCCTTCTATGCCCTGAGAAAGGCTTTTTAGTGCTTAGCAGGGAAAAGGCTTTCTGCTGAGCTGATCACCTACTGATCAGAGATAAGAACTTTTCCATGCTGTGAGGGAGGCAAAGCCTGGAGAAAAGCTGGTGAGCGTATCAGCTAAACTGCGAAAAAAGTGGATGGGGTGCAGCTGGCTTCGTGGGCTGTACCAGGAGTAGCTGCAGGTTGTGCACCCCTGGTTTAGTATTATGTCTGAACCAGGTCAAAGTACTGGACTTAGGCTGCAAGCCTATCCACACTTCCCTGGGAGTACACCTCACTGTATTTGTGGAATTGCTTCCAACTAAGGACATGCAGGATCAGGCTGCATATAGACATTTGGTCCAAATCTAACAAGACAGTTTTTGTGCGTTTTATATGTTTCCCCTTCAAACTTTGGTGCTACTAATGAGCCATGTGAGGGACATGCTGCAAAGTCCTCTCTTTAATATACTTCATTAGCAGCATGTTGGGCATGTCTTTATTTCAGTCAAATCAGAAGGGGCTAATCAGAAGTTATTAATCTAAGTTTTCCATTGTGATTCTTCAGTCCCACATTTGAGTGCACATACACACACTCAAAGGTATGAAGGTTTCTAGAGCTCTAATGGAAAGAGCTACAACCCCTACCTTATCCTTTTGGCTGGCAATGTTAACAGAGAGCTGGGTAAACGCCTTCCAGTTCAGTCCCTTCCAGATTATAACGGAGGCAGCTGGAGGTCATTCTGACGCATTTTTTTTTTACTTAGGCTGCTTGAAACAGGTTGACTTAGAGTGAAATAGCACATCCTATTGGGCTGAGGACATAAAGTCATCACACTCCGATCAGCAGGATAATAAACTCTATTCCGCTCCTGAGGGCTCTGGCCTGCCACCCAAAGAGCTCTAGACTGAAAGCCAAGCCAGCCTGCAAAGACTGGTTGTGGTGATCAATTTTGTTTTATTAAATTTATAGCCATTTTAATTACCACACAGGCACTTTGTGTGAGTTACAGAAATAAAATCAATTACAAACTCTTGCTCAGCTAACAACAAAAAATTCCAGAAATACAAGAGCCATCTCAATACAGGTGATACTATTAAAGAAATGAAAATAAGAACTTTAATTATAAACAGGTTTTCAAACATGCTGAAACAAAAACCATGCACAGGGTCAGGCCTAGGACATTTCAAAGGGGTGGGGCCACAGGCACAAAGGTCCTGCCTGGGTCCCTGCCAGCCTAAACCCTTAAAGCAGAGGACCCCTGAGGAACACTCCATCTGAAAGACCTTATTGAACTGGAGGATTTGTATGGGAAAAGGCCCTAAACAGGTCATAGAGAAGGGTCATCCAGAAGCAATGCAGGGTTTTTTTTGGGACAGGCCCAACTCTTTAAGGGAATGCGATAGCCTCCTGTTTGATAAGGATGTCTCCCTCCCTCTGCAGGTCCTTACCAAACAAATGTCTCACAGGCCCAGCTGACATGTGGTTGTTAACATTTATCAATGATTCTGTTATTTATTTATTTATTTATTTATTTAGTTAGTTAGTTAGTTAGTTAGTGAATAGATATTTATAGCCCACCTTTTTTCCTCTTGGATGGAACCCGAGGCAGCTTACATGCTCCTCCTCCTCTCCATTTTATCCTCACAACCACCATGTGGTAGGTTAGGCTGACAGTCAGTGACTGGCCCAAAGTCACCCAATGAGCTTCATGGCCAAGTGGGGACTATCCAACACTCCAACCACTACACCACACTGGCTCTCTGTCGACATTCAAGAGCAAAGTAGGCTGAAAATGACTCAAGCAAACACAACAGTGGGATCTCTCTGACTCCCCTGACTTGGATACTGTCCTTACTTTGGCATCCAGGGATGAGTTTAAAACAATTTCATCCATGAAATGCCTAGCAAACCAGTCATTGTGGACTGGTGATAGATGATCTTCTTGTGTGACCACTACTAGCGAAAACCCAAGTCCTAATTGGAAAGGCTTCACTGGACAGTGTCACTTACACAGTAGACCTTCAAATGGTCTTTCTGCCCTGTTCAGTCAGATTGGGCATGATTTTTCAGTCACCTGCGCTTTAACTGGCTTACCAATTGCTTCATGGACCAGAAATCCCACCAGAGTGTGGGACACCATTAAGACCAGGGGAAGAGGGCATCTACCTAGTCAACACGCAGCACTAAGAGCCAAACTACACATTACACTAATCGCATAGCGTGTAGCTGACAGTTGGCTTTTTTCTTTGCTTTAATGTAAACGTGTGCTGTCCCTATTTGGACTGGGATGACCATGCATCAGGAGGGAGGATTAAACCTTCCCCCCACTATTGGCAACAATGGAGGATTGGTTTGTTACAAATGATTTCGTTAAAAAAGGTAAGCATTCCTAATATTTTATTTCCAGAGGGTCAGTTGTGTTACTTGGTTGCAGCAAAAACAATGAGTCTTGTGGCACCTTAACAATTAAAAAAATTATTATGGCACAAGCTTTTGTATAGTCTATGAAAGCTTATTATTTATTTTTTAATATTAATACTACATTTATATCCCTCCTTATATATATTTCCTCTTACAATGAACTGAAGGTGGCTTGCATGGTCCTCTTCCTCTTCATTTTATCCCCACAACAACCCTGTGAGGTAGGTTAGGCTGACAGTCAGTGACTGGCCCAAAGACACCCAGTGAGCTTCATGGCCAAATGGAGACTAGAACCTGGATCTCCCAAGTCCCAGTTCAACACTCTAACCACTACATCACACTGGCTCTCAGTCTGCCATAATAAGTGTGTTAGTCTTTAAGGTGCCACAAGCCTCTGTTGTAATACTGTATGCATTTTAGGTCAAAACAGCTTATTTTGGGAACTTACACTCAAAAGTGATGTCTAAAGGCTCACTGATATAAGAGAATACTTGTCTGTAACTAGTCACCATCACACAACATAACCTTGATATAAGAGAATACTTGTTTGTAACTAGTCACCATCATACAACATAACCTTCTACTGGTAAGGCTACAGAACAAGTCCCTAAAAGGCAGTATAGGACATATATGCACACACACTACTTCCACATCAAGTCTAAGGGCGCAATCCTAACTAGATATGTGGCCGCCTCCAAACTCAGAGGCAGCTGCCTATCCAAAGCAAGGCAGGAGAAACACGGGGGGATTGTTCCCTCCGGACGTCTCCTGCCTTGCTATTTTTCGCTAGACAGCTGTTTTCGGCTGTCTAGCAGCAGGGGGGCCAACTGGGAGAGGAAGCTGCCGTAGGACACATAGGATGTGTTGTATGTGCAGTTCCGCTCTCTCCACTCCAGAACGCCCCCAGCCCCGCCCCTTTTCAGTCACTCTGCGCTCCTCTTCCGAGTGCAGAGGACGGGGCTTCTCCACCCTCCTATAAGGCAGCGCTGACAAGGCAGGCGGTCAGTTCCTGCCTGCCTGAGCATATCCTACGGCCCTCTAGATAGTGTCTAGCAGCCATTGGATTGCTCTCTAAGTCTCTAAATGATTACCAACATATTGAAGTAAAGAGATAATCCTGAAAGAGTATAAATTACAAACTTGGAAGAGCCTTAGTTACAGAAAAGTAACACCCTTCCTTCCTTCCTTCCTTCCTTCCTTCCTTCCATTTCTATATCGCCCAATAGCCAAAGCTTTCTGGGCAGTTCACAACAATTAAAACCCTAACATACAATATAAGATATAGTATAAAAAATTAAAATATAAAACTACAGTATAAAATGAAGTAAAAAACCAGAATAAATCGTAGCAGCAATGTAGAGATTTAGAATACAATAAAACAACAGACCTAAAAGACTAAAATGCCTGGGAAAATGAAAAGATCTTCACCTGGCGCCGGAAAGAGCACAAGCTGCCAGGCGAACCTCTCCAGGAAATTCATTCCACAACCAGGGTGCCACAGCAGAAAAGGCCCTCTTCTTGGTAGCCACCCACCTCACTTCCTTTGGCAGGGGCTCCCAGAGAAGGACTGCTGAGGATGATCTTAGGGTCCGGACAGGTACATATGGGGGGAGACAATATTTCAGGTAACCTGGCCCCAAGCCATTTAGGGCTTTGAATATTAATACCAGCACTTTGAATCAGGCCTGGACATGGGCTGGCAGCCAGTGCAGATGGGAAAGTACTGGCATAATATGACCATGCTGGCCAGTCCCCATTAACAATTTTGTTGCCCTATTTTGGACCAGCTGAAGTTTCTGGACTGTTTTCAAAGGCAGCACCACATACAACACATTGCAGTCATCCAGATGAGAGGTTATCAGAGCATGGATAAGAAGAGCCATGTTGGATCAGACCAAGGGTCCATCTAGTCCAGATAACTGTAGCTAGGTTATCTCTGTCCAGATAAGGATGTTGTTGGCATATCAGGCTAAGCTGATAAGAAGTGCTCTTTGCCATCACGTCCACCTGTGCCTCGAGAGACAGTTCTGGATCCATGAGCAGCCCCTAACTATGAACCTGATCCTTTAGAGGAAGTGCAACCCCCTCCAGAACAGGTAGAACATCACTTATCTGGGCAGACAGGCCACCTACCTCCATCTTTTCTGGAAAAGGAGAGATGGAGCTGGGTGTCATCCACATATAGATGACACTTCAGCCCACATCTTCGGATAACCTCCCCTCATTTCATGTAGACGTTAAACAGCATGCAGCCGTATGCAGCACCCCATGGTCTTTGGGTGATGCATGCAGTCACACATATGGGTAGCTGTTAACTAGCGAGCTTCCAGCAAGAGCCACCCAGCTGTATACCTGGAGCTCACCAACAGTCCTGGTATTAGCATGTGGCAACTGCCCAGGCCCCAACACCACAGCAGAACCCACTGCATTGCTACCTGCCTACATTCCCCACCCCACCCCGCAGGGAGGATTGGTTTCCAGCAGCTGCAATTTGGATGGCATCCACAATTTTGTTTCCCCTCCAGTACTCTGGACGTTGTGTCTTCAATGAATGTCGACTTTACTACAGGTAGACCAAAGCTTCTCAGATGACAATACAAAGGTGCCTGCTGAAACAGTAACTTGTAACTCACTGAAATTAACCCATTCCTAATTTTTTTGTTTACAGCTCAAAATGTCTCCCTAATTTTGTGATGCCATCATTCTAATAATTCATTAACCTTTCTAATAGAGGGGATTTGATTTCTTTTTCACCTGAAAAATTCAGAGCGCTATTTTTTTAAAAAAGAAAAGCTCAGGTCATGATAAAAAATGTAAGTTATTCTTTTAGATATGCTCTCCTGCCTTGCCAACCATGTAATACATGTTCTTTAATCTGAAAATATACCTGAAACAATGAAAATCTCTGCATTTACTGGCCTTTGTTTGTGCGGGTTGGAGAAATAGTGCTGATTCCTAGGCAGCAACCTCAGATTTGTAGATACGCATTTTTGTCTTGCATATCCATAGCAGAAATAAGGGGAATAATCAGAATTTAAGATCCCAATAAATTTAGGACACTGGAAAATTTTCTGAATGATTCCCCCACCCCCTCCAGACCCTCTGGGAGTGGTGATGATGATTAAGCCCAAATCATCATTCAGGTCCATAAAAGAAAGAGACCCAACTGAAACAAAAGAAGGAGCATATGCATTAGCCCCAGTGCTATTAATCAACATAGTTACAGGAGAGATTATCAACACGACTCAGCATAGAACTACTTCTCCCAGTCATAAAAAATACATTAAAAAAGCTGTGGGGTGAAAAGGGGGAGGGCATGGATCAGCTTACATCTTTGCTAGCAACTAACAGCAAAATAGAGAAACCAACCCCAAAATTAACGATAATGGCATTAAGATACTTTACCACAACTGATTCTACTTCATAAAACAGCAGTTTTTCCTTTTGCAGGTCAGCTTTAAGTTGTGGTGCACTACAGCTCAAAGAATCACATAAATTCACTTTTTTTTAAGATGGCAATTCAACCACAAATTCCTAGGTTCCCACTGCTAATACCATGCTGACTGTGAATGAACCCAGTTGTACTATGATTCAAAGTTGAACTCCCCTTTGTGCTCATTACCAAATAAGGAAAAGGTGCTCTCAATGGAATCCCTGAAAGAAAAAAGCCAGCTGTTACAGGATCCCCCAAACTAGAAATATATAATTAGCAAGTATGCAGAAAAAAATGTATTTCTTCCTAATACTCCAGCTAGAACTATTTCAGAAAATTATGATTTTTGCTTGGGTGATAAACATGTCCATGTTTTGAACATTTACAATGATCCTGCTTACTTACTTATAACTATGCTAGCTAATATTTTGAATACTTGAGTAACTACCAACTTCAGAGTCTGCATGTGTTCCCTGTTAGAAGCATACTAATATGTTGTATCTCAGAATTAATAAAAATACTATACAATAAAAATGTCCTTCTAATAATGTTTCATTATCAGTTTGTGTTTCAGCTCATTGTCCTTGGCACAAATCTACCCACTTCCAGTTTCTTAAAATCATTCAACTGTCAGGATGGATAGAATAAAAGGCCAAGCTACATGATATGGTGAATGCACAGCCTGCAGCCACATCTTCATTTTTTCTTTAATTACAGTGGTGGGAGGATTATTATTGGGACCACAAGAATAACGCATGGGGAGCTTTATTCCTTCCCTCCCCAGATGAAATTGGGATGACCCCCCCCCCCCCCCCCGGCAACACACACACTAGCATGGCTACGAGGCTCAGAAAAAAAATTCCCTAAGTTTCATAGCCACACGGGAGGAGGAATTTTCATCCTAGTTGTGGCTGGGGAGGAGAGGGAAGCAATAAACCTCCTCTCACCACAGTCTCCAATCCCCATCGCAATTGCCACTCCCCTGCACTGTAATTAATTGCTTTTTCTTTAAAGATGTAGCTCTATGCTATGAATTCAGTATAATGTGTAGTTTGTTCTTAAAACTCTCCAAAGGAGTGGAAAATTCTCTTATGGCTTAGCACATATTCTACTTTCAGCCATTTGTTACAACCATACTGAATGCCTGGTTTGGAACAATATTAGGTGTCCCAAATTAAACATTCAGGAGTCCAAAGTTTTTGGCTGGGCTTAGTAGCTAACCATTGTTTCTAGTAGTGAGTGAGACTGTATTACTTCCATGGCAGAATAGACAGGGGGCTTTCTCTGCTGGTCACTAAATAATGTTTTTGGTCATTACTGGAAACCATTATTTGTGGATTTCTGAAAATGTTTAACTAGATGCATCAAATATTCAGTAAAACAATTATTTCCATCTCATTTTGAACTGGTGGTCGTGTACTATGTTGTTCAATTTGCAAAGAAAACGTTTGATTATGCACGTTAAACGTATGGTGCTTTCATCTAGTTCTTTGGAGACAGGCTAGAGAGGTACCCTTGTTGAAGCCAGGAAAGGAACCAACTGATCCAAAGAACTATCGACCAATATCACTCCTCTGTCATCTTTACAAGGTGTTGGAGCGAATGATTCTTAATCGAGTGGCAGAGACTCTTGATGAAAAGATCATGAATGAGCAAGCTGGTTTTAGACCAGGAAGGTCACGTTGCAGACACATATTGAATCTCACACAACACATAGAGAAAGGATATGAAAGGAAACTAATCACTGGAGTGGTGTTCATTGACCTTACATACGATACGGTCAATCATAGAAAATTGCTGCGCAAGGTAGACAACTTTACTGGAGGCCATAAGCTCACCAGGGTTTTGAAGGAAACTCACTAGGGAGTTTCCTTCAAAATAGAAGGTTTTATGTGACTCTGAATGGTAAGAACAGTAGATGGAGGAAGCAAAAGAATGGCTTACCACAAGGTAGCGTACTCTCTCCGATTTTATACAATATATATACTAACAACCAACCCGTCCCGGCCAATATGTGAATGTTTATATATGCGGATGATACAGCGATGGCCGTACAAGAACTAAGTTTTGATGAGTGTGCTGTAAAATTATCATGGGCCTTAGAAGAACTGGAGCGGTATAATGATAATAATCACTTAAAACCAAATCCAAGTAAAACCCAAGTATGTGCCTTTCATCTTCGTAATCGAGATGCAGAAGTTGAACTGGATATTACGTGGAGAGGGAATAGATTACAACAATGCACAACACCTAAATACTTGGGTGTATGTTGGCTAGAACGCTTTCTTTTAAGCAACATTGCCTGAACACTAAGGCTAAAGTATGTGCTAGGAATAATATTATCCAATGACTGACAAACTATACAAGGGGAGCCCAACCAGCTACATTATGAGTATCAGCTATGGCTTTGAGTGTCTCTACTGCTGAATATGCAGCACCAGTATGGAACGCATCGGCACATGCAAAGCAAGTAGATGTTGCTGTGAATGAGGCAATGCGCATAGTGACGGGATGCCTTAAACCGACGCCCGTTAATAAACTATATTCTCTTGTTGGCATTGCTCCACCTAAAATTAGAAGGAAAGTAGAAGCAGATGCCGAAAGAACTAAGCAAGAGACTGACTCTCGTCACCCTTTAAGCGGATATATTCCCCCAATTCATCGACTTAGATCTAGAAAGAGCTTCATGTCAAGCAGTAATATCCTACAGGGGACCAAAGAACAGAATCGGATAAATAAATGGAGGAATGAGCATACTGACTTGAGTATTTTAACAAAGGAAGAAATGGCCGCTGGAAATACTCTCCCTTATATAGTTTGGAGAACAATGAATAGGATGAGGGTGGGGGTACCAAGGTGTAAGATGAATTTATTTAACTGGGGGTTACTGGTTGACGACAATACATTATGTGAGTGTGGTGAAACCCAAGACCCAGCGCATCTGATGGTGTGTCAATTACTGCCAGAGTCTTGTACTGTTGACGATCTACAGCAAGCTAATGACAAAGCTGTGGCGGTGGCTACATTTTGGCAGAGCAAAATTTGATATGGACATGAAATAAATAAATAAAACTACTTCTTACTATTTCTTTCATCTATTTCTTGCTATCGATTAATCAGCAGTCATTAACCAAGCAAATGATTTATTAATTTTTATAACTAATCTTTATTCATGTTGATGCAATGATTTGTATCTGTACTTTTTGTTTTTCAATAATTTATATATAAAAGATCTGTGGGTTCTTTAAGAGGAATGGTAGGATGTAAACACAATCAATCAATCAATCAATCAATCAATCAATCACCACTATAACATTAATCTAGTAGCACTTCAAGGTACTATTATCATATAGGCAGTAGGGATGGGGAAGAATTCTGCCACGGACCCCAATGAGGCCGGATTCCAGGAATCCGGCCCCATTGGGGCCCGTGGCGGAATGGAGCACTCATCTCTGCCTCCCTCCGGAATCCGTGCAGGTCGGCTCCCTTGTACTGTTGATGCTGCGGAGCCGGCCGACGGCTCCGTTTCACTGGCGATACGGCTGTAAATGGCTGCATTTAGGCTAATCTACCAGCTTTACGGCTGCAAATGGTGCCCACTTCGCCATTTGCATCCAGAGACTCACTTACCCTATCCCAGCGATACAGCATGGCAATGGCAGCCGGCCGTATCGCCAGCGAAGCGGAGCTGGTGGCCGGCTCCACAGGATTGCAGCAGAGCGGAGCCGGATGGATTCCGGGAGGGGGGGAGGGACGGATTGCCTTCCCCCCCTGCAGACCCAGAGTTAAGGGATTCGTACATCCCTAATAGGCAGTCAATTACTTGAAATTTCAAATTCCTGGTCTAACTTATGGAGGGAGCAATCCTATGGCCGCTAGACAGTGGCTACATGGCCGTAGGGTATTTTGTTTTCCAGGAACTTACCTTAGAGCCCATGCTCCAAGGTCAGTTCTCAGAGAACCAACCTCCCCGCACTTCTGCGCTGCCAGCCCCATCTTCCATGCTCACATGACAAGTGCAGAGCGGCCAAAAAGGGGAGTGTCTGGGGGTGTTCTAGGGCGGGCGGAAATGCCTGTATGACACATCCAACATGTACAGCAGTCTCCTTCCCCGCTCTGTGCTCCCGTGGCTACACAGCCGCTGTCTAGCTGAAAATGCAGGGCAGGAGAAGCGTGGAGGGAACGATCCCCTCGTGCTTCTCCTGCCCTGCATTGGATAGCAGTCGCCTCTGAGTTCAGAGGTGGCCGCCTATCTGGATAGGATTGTGCTCTAAGTCAATCACTATTTTTGAAGGGGTAAACAACTCTTGCATAGCACCCTGGTATCCACAAGGAGGAAGGGCAGTTTTAAAACATTTTTAAATAAATAAATATAATATGTGCACACAAGAGAGACAAATATGTGGAGCTGTTTCACTTTCCTGCCAAAGGCATCTCTGCATGTCCCTGTTCAGAAGTTCAAACTGAAGTTTAAATTGATATCTGGTATCCATCTGCCATATCAGATGGTATGAATTAGAGAAGACTCATGATATGCAAATGCAATAATAGTTGCTTGATATTTTGAAGAGGAATATGGCTGGCTAAGACCTATCTGTTTTCAGAAAGGCCAATCTTGGCTTGAGATCCTTGGAACGCTTGCATCCTCTGTTCACCTATCTTATATGAAAATTCCAACAAGACTGCTATGGATAAAAGAATAATATATGAAGATTATTCATTTTTGCACATGCCCTTCTCTTCAACATCTAAGAATGAAGCACTGATTCCAAAGTTCCCACAAAGCTTCTGCATCAGCTCACGCTGGGACTTTTCTCGTGTTAATACAAGGTTGAGCTGATTATGGCCTTTCATAGCTCTTTAGGGTAGATTCTCTGCTAACAATCTCAGCACATTTAAACAAATGATTATGAACAAATATCTGAACATCTGAAACCATATTTCCACTAAAAAAAAAGAAAATGTGTCAAATTAAAGCAGAATTTTCCCATAGAAAAGTGTTTTATTAAAAACGTTAAAGAAAGGTTTATCTATCTATCTATCTATCTATCTATTTATTTATTTCATTTCTATACCGCCCAATAGCCGAAGCTCTCTCTCTCAAAAAGGTTTGAGTCCATTATATCTACAAAAATGTCAAAGAAAGCTGTAATCTCATATAATAATGGGGAGATTTAACTATCAGGCTGAAAGTTATTATAATATGGAGTTTAACCAACTGTTATAGATCTAGCCAACTTTAATTTCAGCTTTCTATAAAGCTGTTTCTGCAGTCATGGTTGCAGGAAAAAAACCTGCCCTCTGGATTTTATTGTTGCCTTCCCTCCTAAGTTCAGGTTTCATCTCTATTCTCTATTTCAAGTTTCATCCCTACTCTCTGATTAATATGAAGATAGATACCCAGAACCAGAGGACAGAAATATACAGAAATTCAAACTTGCAGTCTAATGGACATTAATTCTTCCTAAGACTGAAAAACTAAATAATTGCCCACCACCTTTTCTTTTTGCTATAACCTTCTTTCCTACAAAAGTGGCAAAAATTAAGTAATGCTAGCTCACGATGTGCATTTATGGAAGCAGCGACCCCATGAAAACGAAGGTTCTATCCCACTTTCTTCAAGAGCTTTCCAAATAGAACAGAAAAACTACATTAGCTTTCACTATAAGAAGACAGAAACATAGTTGAATGAATAGACAAGTAAAGTGACAATGAGGATGAAATAAAGGGGATGCCCTGAGATTTTTTTTCCTAAGCAGTATTTTGTACCAATGTAAACCGCAGGGTTCCCACAAGCAAGCTAACACCTCCCTCTTGTTCCTCAATGGCCCCTTTTTGTCTACAATCCTGGCAGCAGTCAGCAGTTGAGTTTGCTATTAGAGGGAGTGATATAGTGTAAGAGAGGGAGAGCTTTGCTTTGGGGGTGGGTGGAGAACCTTTTACAAAATAAAAATAAAGGGAAGTATTTTCTCTAGTGCCACAGAGGAAGCGGAGAGGATTAAAAAACAAATCCAAAATCCATATTAATATAATACCTTTATTAGGCCAGCCAAACAGTCACAAAAAAATGTGCAAGCTTTTGAGATCTCCAGATCTTTTCATCAGGCAAGATATTACAAGAAGGGAGGTGGGGAGAGAGAGAGAAAACAATCTGACTTGGTCAAGGAAAAGGACTCAGGAGAGCAAGCTCACTTCTTCTCCTACTGCCCCCTCCCTTCTATGAGGGGGCAAGGATTTGGGGAGAGGCCTTACCCAAAGCCTCCGCAGGCCAGATGGGGCAGCCTGGTGAGCCAGAGGTCTTCCATCCCTTTTGCAGCCTTTAATTATTTTATATAGAGCCAAGTGAGGCTATGTTGACGAACACCCATTCTTTCACACGCTAACCCCAGCAACCTTAGTCCAAAAACTACTCAAAATCAGTAGTAGGAAAATTTCAGGCCTGCATGATATACTTTGCTTTTTACCTAGAAACCTGGGATCCACCAACTGAAGCAAATCATAAAATGGGGGCTCAGCATGTAGAGGTAGTCATAATTAGCTATTGCATCCTAGATCTTCCCCAAACTGAAAAAAGAACTTGCATATTAGTGAAATGATTAATTTTCATATTTTTTAGTCCATGAGGTTCATCATATTTATACTTAAATTACTTCGATACAAAATTTCTAAAATGGGCAATGTAAAGATTATGTAAATTTACAGTTAATGCAGGACTAAAATATTTTAATTATATATTGTGGCAATTAGAGTTCCAGAAGTAGCAGAAAAGTTGAAATGCTTATTCCCGGGTAAATGGGCATGGGATTGAAGCCTAAATAATAAAAATGAGAGGCACAGTTAACCTCAACATACTTGATTTTTACATTGTTATTGATTGACTGAATTTATATCCCGCCTTTTTTCCTCTTTCAAGTAGCCCAAGGCAGCTTACATTATCCTCCTCCTCTCCATTTTATCCTCACAACAACAACCCTGTGAGGTAGGTTGGGCTGAGAGTCTGTGACTGACCCAAAGTCACCCAGTGAGCTTCCATGGCTGAGTGGGGACTAGAACCCAGATCTCCCGGCTCCCAGTCCAACACTCTCACAACTACACCCATTACATATTACACTAGAAAACTGAAACTAAAATAAAACATGTTTTTGTTGGATATAAATCTTGTATTGCAAAATAATCTCTAAAATAGAGTTTAAGAAGTCCCATTGTGCATGTGCCTCCCACCCTCACAATTTCTAGATTAAGGAATGTGTATGCTAAGCAACATCAACACCATCAGTGCAAAGCTACCATTCATTTTCACTGTTAACTCCAGTGCCACATATGATTGATTTTTTTTTAAACCACCTTTTTCACGCCTGCTTTGTTTTTTTTTCAGATCCTCACATTAGTTTTCAGATGTTTTCAGATCCTCACATTAGTTGAATTATGATTTAAAAGCTGAGGTTCCAAAGCTATGACCCACAGAGTGATTTGATTACATTATACTAGCATTTTCCAACTCCTGAAGTGCACTAAGAGATAGCTATAACTATATTAAATGCTCTTAACGTGGCTTTCAATGCAATTCCATAGGGACATTAGATAGTCAAAATGAGGCCACAATAACCTTCATAATTATGAGTAAGATACTGAAATGGGACCCATATTCAGCTATCATACAGTTTTATCAGATGTCATTATTTTCCTTCAAAAGTTTGTTTATAACAACTTATAGAAACAGCCTGGTTTCCAGTTCAAAATAAGATGGCAGTTCCAGAAGTAGAGGGCTAATGAGAAAAACTGAATACACATGACAGCTGTGCTGATACATGGATATGAATACACCAAATCTGTCCAGCAATCTCTAACAAGTCCTTTTTCAAAGAACAGTGCTGTGATATGGTGAACTTTTATGAATGCTGTCAAGCTCATTTTAAAAAGACTGACAGTTTTCTTAGGCTGTAAGGAAAAAAATGCAGATTTTCCTTTTGGTAAAGTTATATATACTACATAGTATGCACAGTGTTTGCCAAATCACTAACAACCATTATTTCCTCTTCCTGTAGCACAGCTATCCTATGCATGTTTTCTTGGGAGTTAGTCTCACTGAAATCAGCAGGATTTACTTCCAAGTAAACATGCATAGCATTGGGCTGCATGAGTTCCTTGGCAGGTGAACCAGACAGGTTTGTCAACCCTTGTCAATCCCAGAAATGCATAGTTCTCCTTCTTGCTCGCTTTTATGAGAGGATGTAAGGCACATCTTTTCTGTTTGACCTTGCTAGCTACTCTGCTAGAATGTGTTCGTTTGTTTTTTTAAAAAGGAATACTACGTTTGTTGTTTTAGTTTTACTTGATTTTATACACTGCCTAGAGCAACCATCTCCAACCTTTTTGGGCCATTGGGCACATTTGGAATGTTGAGAAAGTATTATGGGTGCCATCACAAAATGGCCACCGGGGGTTGCCCATTTACAAAATGGCTGCCATAATGGGCATGGCCAGTCACAAAACACTCATTTCTGAGAAAGGCAAACTGGTGATGCTATTAGATAAGTAACTAGCTCAAGAATCTGAATACATGACAGAGGTGGAGTCCGAGCCTCAGACATAAACCCACAATTTCTCTCTGTGTCTCTCTCATGTGTTCAGGATCACACCCTCTAATCACTCATTTCTTTCTGTATCTTCCCACCCAAACACTATATCTCTGAGTCTCTCTCTCTCTGTGCTAGCACACATATACACCAAAGCATGCAGGCACTCTTTTTCTCTATGGAGCATCCCCCGCCCCCCCGGCCAAAAACACACACTATCTCTCTGGATCACGCACACACTATACACCCTATTTCTCTTTCTCTGTGGAGCTCCCCAGTTCCCTGGTCACTATCCATTCCACCTCCAACCCCCCAAGTTTACTGGCAGCAACTTTGCAGCCAAGTACTGGTCTCCAGATGGTCCACCCTCTTCCTTTGGTTTCTGAAGAATGCTCTGGTTCTAGCAGCACCCAGACACATTCTGGGAAGAAGAGGGAGGGGGTGGGGCACCTAGAGGCTAGTATTCTACTACTTGCCAGCTACTCAAGGTAAAACATGTTTTTAAAATTAATTTTTTATTTAAAAAAATAAATTGGGAGGAGTGCCAAGGAAGGTTCTGGGGATGCTGTGACACCAGGTACCATATTGCTAATCCCAGGCCTAGAATCTTGGACAGACAGCATAGAAACATTTTAAATAAATTAGGGTACACCTGCAGTACAGTCATTTGTGATATAAGGCATTGCACTAAGTGTATGAGATGAAGAGACTAAAGAGCCAAATTGATGCATTGGGGCAACCACGGTTTAGCACTAAAAGGATGAGAGTTTGTGAGCCTCAGACTTGTCACTCCCTTCTCCCCCAGCATGGCTGTGAAGAAATAGGAAAGTTCACCTTTCTTTTTATTAACCACAGTTTACATCTGAACCCTAAACTGTGGTTAAGCTTAACTATGGTTTACTACCAGCCAGCTTCATAAACCACGTTTTGAAGACCATTACTTAATACCATAGTAAAGACTATTAGTAAATCATAGTGAAGACTAAGTGCACCTTGTCCACATTCATATATCAAGACAAGCTGTATTTTTTCTAAACTGGGTGCAAAGGTCCAAAAATCCTAACTTGTAGTCACGCCAGAGAGGGACGGCAGAGCCTAAAGCTTGCACAGGCTCATCTTTGTAACGCTAAACTATGGCTTAATATTACATACGAACGTACTCAATGTATCTTGCCAAACTTACACCTACCATAGAAGTTTTAAAGGAATGAGGCTTTTGACTGTTAGGAGTTGATAACTCTACATTTGAGAAATGATTAAATCTGTACTGAATATTGTATCTATATACACTAAAAAAAAGGTAAAGGTGTCCCCAACCAGTCGTGTCCGACTCTAGGGTGCGGTGCTCATCCCCGTTTCTAAGCCGAAGAGCCAGCGCTGTCCGAAGACGCTTCCGTGGTCATGTGGCCAGCATGACTGAACACCGAGGTGCACAGAACGCTGTTACCTTTCCCGCCGAGGCGGTACCTATTTATCTACTTGCAATTTCTTGCTTTCGAACTGCTAGGTTGGCAGAAGCTGGGACTGAAGACGGGAGCTCACTCCGTCACGCGGCACTCGTGTCTCGAACTGCTGACCTGCCGACCTTCCAGTCTGCAGTTCAGTGTCTTAACCACTAAGCCACCGCGGCCCCATCTATATACACTACTGCAGTATTAATAAAGATAGAACTATTTCCGCGTTCATGTACAACCAGCAGAGTTTATTTCTGGACTTGTCTAAGTAATACTATTCCCCCTCCCCCTTATTTCCCACTGCCACCATCATCTGAAACATATTGCACCACCATAGCTGACTAACATTCTTTAGGAAAACTCATCAGAAGAGTTTTACATTCATGCTTGAAATCTAAGTGATCGCATTATTTGGGGTCAGGAAGCATAATCTCTTATCTTTCTCCCGCCTGAAGGCAATTACTTCATTAAAGGGGAAACAGGAACATGTAAAACTTATTCTTTTATATCCACATAATTTTCCTCTTTTCTGCATCATTAATCTTAAATACCAAAGAAAACTGTAGAGTGCTTAAGGAACTGAGAGCATGTATCAGGCATGGGTTGGAATGCACATCCAAATTTGGATGCTGACCATTGCTTTCAGTGGGATGTGCATTTGGATGCACATCCCCTTTCTCAAGCTGTCTTGTTTCTTGAAGGAAGTGGTTTCTGAAGTCTTTCTAGGCATAGATACCCGTCAGGAGAAGCAGAAGTTGTTCCTTCTCTCCTAATATAAAGTTACAAACAAGAGTCAACCCAGCACAGCCCCCTCCAATCATGCAGTACATGAGGTCCTATGTGCCCCAAATCTTGAGTGGAATGCCATTGCAGAGGGTCAAGTGGCAAACCCTATGTTGGCTAATCTCCACCCTTTGGGGGGGTGGAATTGTTTTGGACTTACAAGACCCCCCTTTTTACTTTTACCTGCTGCTCTCTCCCTCTCCACTGTGGAATGCACAGAGAACTGATATAATCATTTGTCTTATCTATTACAGCTTGAACAACTGATGGGATCTGAGGAAGCTTGAACTTGATATTTTGAGCATCAGTGGTATACATCCTTGAGTGAGTCCAGCACATGCATTTATTTTTATATATGAAAATATTTCATCTGAATGGTTTATCCACACAGCTAATTTTTCAATAATTTCAACATTTTAACTGAATTGTCAGTCTATAGAGTCAGACAGTTAGTTACCACAGATTAACACAGCTACTCCTCTGGAAATTGTAAATCTGTGTGAGCTTAGCTAGATGGAAGAGCATGGAACCAAAACTATGCAACCACCATAAACAAGAAGACACCACAGATCAACAACTATCAGCTAGCCCCTAAGTTGATCTGCAGTTCTGCCCACTTCCTCTGGAGTGAAGGGCCTGGAAAATGGACTATGATAACATCAAATGACAGGATACAGAAGAGTGTTGTAAACATCTCCATTTGTATCGTACTTTATGTGGTTTAATTGTAAGCCATTTTGGGAGTCACTCTTGGCTGAAAAGTAGGGTATGTATAAGTAAATAAGCAAGATTAATTCCCTGCATTTATTTACAAGCAAATTATGTAGACAGTACATTAAGATTCTTTCTTTCTTTCTTTGATTTGTACCCTGCTTTTCTACCAAAAAATCACACTCAAGGCAGCTTACAGACACAATTAAAATTGATTAAAACAATACATTACAATAAAAACAGAACAATTACAAGGGGAGAAATTAAAAACAGCACCCAACCCAACAGACCCACTTACAGGTGAAAGGCCTTCTTGAATAAAACTGTCTTTGCCTGCTGGCAGGAGAGCAAAAAGGGAGTGAACATAGCCTCCCTTGGGAGGGAGTTGCACAGGCTGTGAGAGGTCACTGAAAAGACCCTCTCTTGGGTCACCACCAAACGCACCTCTGAAAGTGGTGGTCTTAAAAGAAGGGCCTCTCCAGATGTTCTTAAGAACCAGGCAGGCTCATATAGAAAAAGGTGGTCTTTCAGGTAGTCTGGTCCCAAGCCGTGTAGTGCTTTATAGTCATAATCAGCAATATGAATTCTGCCTGGAAAGAGACCAGTGAAGCTGCTCTTACAAGGGAGTCACATTCAACAGTCTGGCAGCAGCATTCTGGATCAGCTGAAGTTTCTGAATAGTTTTCAAAGGCAGCCCCATGTAGAGCATATTACAGTAGTCCAAAGAGGATATAACTCAAGCATGTGTGGCCAGATCGGACATCTCTAGAAATGGGCGCAGCTGTGCAAACGCAGTCCTTGCCAGTGCCGAGACCTGGGCATCAAGGTTCAGGGCTGAGTCCAAGAGTACACCCAAACTTCAAGCCTGTGTCATCAGGGGGAGTGTAACCCCATTCAACACAGGTTGAATCCCTATTCCCTGATCTGCCTTTCAACTGACCAAAACTACCTCTGTTTTGACTAGATTAAGCTTCAATTTGTTTGCCCTCATCCAGTCCATTACCGACATCAGGCACCGCTTTAGAACCGGAACAACTTCCTTGGATTTAGATGCAAAGTGTCACCAGCATACCAGTGGCACTGAACCCCAAAACTCTGGACAATCTCTCCCAGTGGTTTTATGTATATGTTAAATAGCATGGGGGATAGCATGGAATCCTCAGGGGCAGCACAGACCAACAGCCACGGTGTCCAACAGGAATCCCCCAGCACTACCTTCTGAGATCAACCCTCCAAGGACCAGAGCCACTGTATGTAACAGTGCCTCCCAGTGCCACCTCAGACAGATGCCTCAGAAGGATACCATGGTTGATGGTATTGAAAGCTGCTGAAAGGTCCAGTAGAACTAAAAAGGACACATTCCCTCTGCCCAGTTCCCAGCGTAGATTGTCCACCAAAGCAAGCAAAGCAGTTTCTGTCCCATAACCATGCCTGAAGCCAGACTGAAATGGATCTAGATAATCTGTCTCATCCAGAAATCCCGGGAAAAGCCGCCTCATGCTCCAGCATGTTGCCCAAGAATAGAATACTGGAGACCAGCAGGAAATTATCCAATACAGTGGGGTTCAGGGAAAGTTTTTAAACAAAGGTCTTACCACCACCTCCTTTAAGTAAGACAGAATCACAACTTCCCATAAAAAGGTGTAAAGAGGGCTTTGTATTTGTTTCTTTGTGTTTGTTTATACCAACAAGAATCATACTAGAAGTGATCCTATGGATGCCAAATGCTATGTTGCAACCAACACTTAACCATGACAAAGTTTACAATAATTTTTTTAAAGTATACATTTATAAAGTTGTGTTTGGTTCAAGACTTCTCAGTTACAAACCGAAGGTGGTGGGAGACTTTTCCACACATTTTTTCCTCTAAGGAATCTCATCACAATAATAGGAACTGCCCCCTCCCTAGCTCCCCTGTAAACTGATCAGCAGACATATGTCTATAAACATAAATCTTTTGTTAGCAAGTTCTTCTGTTTGCAACTCTAGTTTCATGAACTGAAACTTTTACTCATACTTTCTAAACAAACAATTTATTTTTAATGACAATCCTCCAAAATCTAAGTATTGTAAAGCATCATCCAGTGCGCCATATGACAGTTTTATAACAGGCTTTCATTTTCTGACTTCCGAATAAGTGTCTTGTAAATAACATCAGAAATACAGCCAAACGCATCTGAATAGAAGACTAAAGTATGGCATGTGAATAGCATTTCAGGGATTTCCTCCTCCAAACCATTTTCTTTAGCCAACTCATCCCTACATTCCCTTTATGAAAGCCTAACAAAAGTAACACTAAACATAAAAGCCAATTTTAAATCATTTCTTGCTTATTCTTTTTTATGTTACTTGATAATCTCAACTGTCAAGTTGGAGAAAAGTGGGAGTTATCTTGTGTATCACTCCTTAAAATTCCTCAGGAAGACAAGCCATTCCCCTTTACTTAATAAATTAGCACAAGCCAAAAACTAGGGCCAGTGCTTAATTTCTAAAAAGAGAGAGCTAGGTCCCAAGCCTGCTTGAAACTCATCTCTTCTTTGACTTGCCTCCTTCTGCAATGCCTCATCTATGGAGCCTATTGGGATATGAGATTACATAGTGGCAATGGAAAGACAACCTTGAATGCTCTAAACAGCGCTGTATTATGAACTACATAACTCAGCCACAACACTTGAAACCTGGTGGATAACAGGGGAGGATAACCTCAGACACAGGAGCCAAATCTGCCCAACCTGGCATCCCATTCTGGCCCTCCAAGGGTTTCCCAGCTTTTGTGCAGTTTTCCCCTACTCTAAAAGGTTGAAATGCCTCCCCTAAGGCAGTAAGAACTTTAAGCTACAATATGCTGGTTATTTATTTATTTTTGGTATTATTGGCTCCAACCACACCTAGCACTAGAATGCACCCCCCCCCGCCACCTCTTCTCCAAAACTGAATCTGGTCCTCAGGCTGAAAGAGGCAGCTGACTCCTGGCCTAGGGGTTACTTCAGACATTGCCACATTTCTTCATGGAAGTCACTTCTGTGCAGGAATTCACCAGCATGTAGGTTGCACGTGGGTGTAAACCATTGCATGCACAGGTGGTGTCCACATGCTGGGAAGCTGGGGCCAATCACAGCCAGAGTCCCTTATGCATGCGGTGGTTTATGTGTGAGTAGCATCATCACACTTTATGATGATGCAGGTAACCTGTTCCTTTGCAACAAGAAGGGTGAGCCACTTCACAAATTAAAGAAGGCAAAAGACACAAATTATAAAACGGCAATGGCTTTGCTTTTGTAAGAACATAAGAAGAGCAATGATGGATCAGATCAAGGATCTATCTAGTCTAGCATTCAGTTCACACAGTGGCCAACCAGCTGCCCATGGGAAATCCACGAGCAGGGCATGAGTGCAACAGCACCCTCCAGTCCATGTCCCCCAGCAACTGGATTACCTAGGCATACTGCCTCTGATAATGGAGGTAGCATACAGCCATCAGGACTAGTATCCACTGATAGCCTTGTACAAGCTTATGAGGACTTATGCTCCTTTGCCATCCGCTGGCACATCTTCAGCTCTTTTACATCCGAGTAGGTTTCTTCCCACAGAAGCACTTGTCTCCGCGCCCCCACAAGTTGAACTTAAAAGGAGAAGGAGCCCTGAACACTGCCTGGGACGAGCCTTCTCCTCAGGATGGGAGGCTGAGGGCTGCAGAAAATGGGCGTCGAAGGGGAAGGGGCCAACACCAGTCAGGAACGTGCAATTCATCCTCCTCCTGCCCTTCCCCAGGAGGATGTTCGGAGCTGCCGAGGGCAACGTCTGCCCAAGTCAAGGAGGGCACGAAGGAAGCGCGCTGACGTGTAAACGCTGCAGGGAACTGGGATCCTACGCCGCCCGCCCCGCCTAAACCAGGCACCCGGCTCCCCGCGGCGTCCTCACGCTGCCCCCTGAGGTGGCGAGGCGGACGACCCTCCCCCTCGGTGGGCTTCTGGGCGGGCGCCAAGGAATAAAGGCGGGAAAGCTGCTCCTCCCGCCAGCCCCCCCCCCCCCGCGAAGGGCTCCCTCACGCACCTTTCTGAGCGGCCGCGTCCCGCCGGAGCAACAGCAGCAGCAAGAGCGAGGCCACCGCTTGCCGAGTCCCCGAGGGGAGCGGGCGCTCCGGGCTGCTCACCATACCCCGCGTCTCCTGCGCACCAGCCGGCAATCCGAATGCATGCCGAGCCGGGCGACTTGACTTGACTTCTCCGGCGGCCGCGGGCGGGAGCCAAGCGCGCCGCCTCCTCGCCCGCGTATCCGACAGACGGACGGCTGCCCCCTCCCCTTCCTCTCCTGCCCCCACCCACCAGCCCACCGCGCTCGCTCCCACCGCCCCCGATGGGCGCAACCACTTCCGGGTCCGGCGGCGGCGGCGGCTGCCCCAGCCGCCCCGTCCCCGCCTCCCTCAGCTCAGGGACCCCGGCGCCTGGCCTCCGAGGCTTTTCCGTTAGAGTTGCTGCCGCCGCCACCTTTCCTCACAAGGAATAGGCGCCCGAGGCGAGGAGGGAGTGCCAGGAAGGCAAAACAACACCAGGCACGCTGCGAAGAGCCTGGTGTGGCACCTTCGAGGCTCATGGGCTGGGAATGTTATGAAGGAAAACGAGTTGTCCAGAAAGTAGTGAAACAGGGAGGGTCGGGTTGGGAAGGGCGGCACAGAACTTACCTCACGTTGTTCGGTCGTTCAGTCGTGTCCGACTGTTCGTGACCCCATGGACCATAGCGCGCCAGGCCTTCCTGTCCTGCGCTCTCTCCCGGAGCGTGCTCAAGTTCATATTCATTGCATCGGTGATGCTATCTAGCCATCTCACCCTCTGCCGTCCCCTTCTCCTTTTGCCTTCGATGATTCCCAGCATCAGGGACTTTTCCAGGGAGTTTTCTCTTCGCATTAGGTGGCCAAAATATTGGAGCTTCAGCTTCAGGATCTGTCCGTCCAATGAGCACTCAGGGTGGATTTCCTTTAGGATGGACTGATTGGACCTCCTTGCAGTCCAGGGGACTCGTAAGAGTCTTCTCCAACACCACAATTCGAAAGCATCAATTCTTCGGCGCTCAGCCTTCCTTATAGTCCAGCTCTCACAGCCATACGTTGTTGTTGTTGTTCAGTCGTTCAGTCGTGTCCAACTCTTTGTGACCCCATGGACCATAGCACGCCAGGCCTTCCTGTCCTGCGCTCTCTCCCGGAGCGTGCTCAAGTTCATATTCATTGCATCCGTGATGCTATCTAGCCATCTCATCCTCTGCCGTCCCCTTCTCCTTTTGCCTTCAGTCTTTCCCAGCATCAGGGTCTTTTCCAGGGAGTTTTCTCTTCGCATTAGGTGGCCAAAATATTGGAGCTTCAGCTTCATTATCTGTCCTTCCAATGAGCACTCAGGGTTGATTTCCTTGAGGATGGACTGATTTGACCTCCTTGCAGTCCAGGGGACTCGTAAGAGTCTTCTCCAGCACCACAGTTCGAAAGCATCAATTCTTCGGCGCTCAGCCTTCCTTATCGTCCAGCTCTCACAGCCATACATTCCTACTGGGAAAACCATAGCTTTGATTAGACGGACCTTTGTCGGCAAGGTGATGTCTCTGCTTCTTACTATGCTGTCTAGGTTGGCCATAGCTTTCCTCCCAAGGAGCAAGCGTCTTTTAATTTCATGGCTACAGTCACTGGCTGCAGTGATCTTGGAGCCCAAGAAAGTAAAATCTGTCACTGCTTCCATTTCTTCCCCTTCTATATGCCAGGAAGTGATAGGGCCAGATGACATGATCTTAGTTTTTTTAATGTTGAGTTTCAAACCAGAAAATAAAATCTGTCACTGCTTCCATTTCAAGTGATGGGGCCAGATGCCATGATCTTCGTTTTTTTTAATGTTGAGTTTCAAACCAGCTTTTGCACTCTGCTCTTTCACCCTCAACAAGAGGCTCTTGAGATCCTCTTCGCTTTCTGCCATTAGGGTGGTATCGTCTGCATATCGGAGGTTGTTGATAATTCCCCCAGCAATCTTAATTCCAACCTGTGATTCATCCAACCTGGTGTTTCTCATGACGTAATCTGCATATAAGTTAAATAAGCAGGGTGACATTATGCAGCCTTGTTATACTCCTTTCCCAATTTTGAACCAATTGGTTGTTCCATGTCTGGTTCTTACTGTTGCTTCTTGACCCTTGTACAGGTTTCTCAAGAGACAAGTAAGGTGGTCTGGTACTCCCATCTCTAAGAATTTGCCAGAGTTTGTTGTGATCCACACAATCAAAGGCGTTAGCATAGTCAATAAAGCAGAAATAGATGTTTTCTGGAATTCTCTTGCTTTCTCCATGATCCAGCAATTTGGCAATTTGATCTGTAGTTCCTCTGCCTCTTTGGAACCCAGCTTGTACTTCCGGTAGTTCTCGGTTCACATACTGCTGAAGCCTAGCTTGTAGGATTTTGAGCATAACCTTGCTGGCATGTGAAATGAGCGCAATTGTACAGTAGTTTGAACACTCTTTGGCATTGCCCTTCTTTGGAACTGGAATGTAAACTGACCTTTTCCAGTCTTGTGGTCCCTGTTGAGTGTTCCAAATTTGTTGGCATATTGAGTGCAGCACTTTAACAGCATCATATTTTAGGATTTTAAATAGCTCAGCTGGAATACTGTCATCTCCACTAGCTTTGTTGTTAGTAATGCTTCCTAAGGCCCACTTGACTTCACTCTCGAGGATGTCCGACTCAAGTTCAGTGACCGCACTATCATGGCTATCAGGGACATTACAATTTTTCCTGTATAGTTCTTCATGTATTCTTTCCACCTCTTCTTAATCTCATCTGCTTCTGTTAGGTCCCTGCCTTCTTTGTCCTTTATCATGCCCGTCTTTGCACAAAACGTTCCCTTGAGATCTACGATTTTCTTGAAGAGATCTCTACTCTTTCCCATTCTATTGTTTTCCTCGATTTCTTTGCATTGTTCATTTAAGAAGGCCTTCTTGTCTCTCCTTGCTATTCTCTGGAACTCTGCATTCAGTTGGATATATCTTCCCCTTTCTCCCTTGCTTTTCGCTTCCCTTCTTTCCTCAGCTACTTGTAAAGCCTCCTCAGACAGCCACTTTGCTTTCTTGCAGTTCTTTTTCTTTGGGATGGATTGAGTTGCTGCCTCCTGAACAATGTTACAGACCTCCGTCCATAGTTCCTCAGGCACTCTGTCTATCAGGTCTAATCCCTGAAATCTATTCCTCACTTTCACTGTATATTCATGATTTAGGTCATACCTGAATGGTTTAGTGGTTTTCCCTACGTTCTTCAATTTAAGCTGAAATTTTGCAACAAGAAGCTCATGATCTGAGCTACAGTCAGGTCTTGTTTTTACTGAGTGTATAGAGCTTCTCCATCTTTGGCTGCAAAGGACATAATCAATCTGATTTCGATATTGACCATCTGGTGATGTCCATGTGTGGAGTCGCCTCTTGTGCTGTTGGAAAAGAGTGTTTGCTATGATCAGCGTGTTCTCTTGACAAAACTCTATTAGCCTTTGTCCTGCTTCATTTTGTACACCAAGGCCATGCTTGCCTGTTATCCCGGTTATTTCTTGACTTCCTACTTTGGCATTCCAATCCCCTATGATGAAAAGGACATCTTTTTTTGGTGTTAGTTCTAGAAGTTGTTGTAGGTCTTCATAGAACCGATCAACCTCAGCTTCTTCGGCCTCAGTGGTTGGGGCATAGACTTGAATTACTGTGATGTTGAATGGTTTGCCGTGGATTCATACTGAGATCATTCTATCATTTTTGAGATTGTACCCCAGTACTGCTTTTCCCACCCTTTTGTTGACTATGAGTGCTACTCATTTCTTCTAAGGGATTCTTGCCCACAGTAGTAGATATGAGGGTCACCTGAATTAAATTCGCCCATGCCTGTCCATTTGAGTTCGCTGATTCCCAAGATGTCGATGTTCAATCTTGCCATCTCATGTTTGACCACCTCCAGCTTACCTTGATTCTTACATTCCAGGTTCCTAAACAATATTGTTCTTTACAGCAAGATTCAGGACAGATAAAAGGAAGTGCCTCTTCACCCAGCGCAGAGTTAGACTATGGAATTTACTACCACAAGACATAGTCGTGGCCACCAGTTTGGCTGGCTTTAAAAGGGGGCTAAACAAATTCCTGGAAGAGAAGGCTATCAGTGGCTACTAGACCTGGCAGCTGTGTGCTACCCCCAGTATCAGAAGCAGTTTGGCTATCTACACCAGTTGCTCAGGAACATGGACGAGAGGGTGCTGTTGCACTTATGTCCTGGATGTGGGTTTTCCATGGGCAGCTGGTTGGACACTGTGAACAATGCTGGACGAGATGGACCCTTGCTCTGATCCAGCAGGGCTCTTCTTATGTTCTTATGAGCCTGTTTGTGAGCAAGCTGGTGGTAATGACTCAGAGAAGGAGTGGCACGCTCCACATGCTCACAATAACTTGTATTTGCTACTAAGGCAAGAGCCCTTACACTGAAAATGGGCTTGGGGCTCCTTTGTGAAAGCCTTTCAGCAAGAACAAAAACAACAACAACCCTGCACTTGGTCAGTATCAGTTCGTCATCCGTCTGTCACAAAGATGTCTGACTGAAGTACATATTCTGAATTAGTTATTCTGAAATAACTAGCACCCCTGTTCCATATTCATATTCAATTATTATGGTTTGAAATTCACACAAAAGCATGTGCTGAAGGGAGTAGGGGAATATAAGCAAATGTAATGTGATGCACACTCACTGGAAAAGACCCTGATGCTGGGAAAGATTGAAGGCAAAAGGAGAAGGGGACGGCAGAGGTGTATCTGAGATGGCTAGATAGCATCACCGATGCAATGAATATGAACTTGAGCACACTCCAGGAGAGAGCGGAGGACAGGAAGGCCTGGCGTGCTATGGTCCATGGGGTCACGAAGAGTCGGACACAACTTAATGACTGAACAACAACAAATGTGATGCACACTGGGGCAAAAAAAAATTCCCAACTTCATATATATATGATGATGGGATCTGAGCTGGTGGTGACTGACCAAGAAAGAGATCTTCGGTTTGTGGTTAATAGCTCAATCAAAATGCTGACCAAGTTTGTGGCTGCTGTGAAAAAAGCAAATTCTATGTTGGGTATAATTAGAAAAGGAATTGAAAACAGTCCTGCCAATATGCTGCCCTTACAAATCTAAAATCTTTGGTATGACCACGTCTAGAATCCTGTGTACAGTTCTAGTCACTCACTGAACCTAAAAAAGGATGTTGCAGAGCTGGAAAAGGTGCAGAAAAGGGCAAACAAAATTATCATGAGGCTGGATCAACTCCCATATAAGGAAAAGTTACAGCATTTGATACTGTTTAGCTTAGAAAAAAGGTGAGTAAGTGGAGACATGATAGAGGCATATGAAATTATGTGTGGCATGGAGAAAGTGGATAGCAACACATTTTCTCCCTCTTTATAATACTAGTACAGACATCCAGGACAGATAAAAGTACTTCAAACAACACATAGTTAAAGCATAGAACTTACTAAGACAAGTTAGTGATGGCCACCAACTTGGATGGTTTTAAAAGGGGATGCAACAAATTTATAAAAGGATAAGGCTATCACCGGGTATTCGTCATGACAGCTATATACTACTTGCAGTATCAGAGGCAGTATGCCTCTATATGCCACTTGCTGGGGAACATTGTCCAAATCATGTAGAGCAGAGCTTGCATGATTTGATTATGTAGTTCAGTGTAAGCACATGCAGCCCCTATTTGGATTGGGACTATGGCGCTCCTGGCTGGAGGTACTTAAGCTTCCCCACTCCCATTTTCATCCCCAAATTCCACCCCCAGTGGTTTTTTTTTTTTAAATCTCCTTTGGAATCAGAGGCACTAACCAGTAGGTGCATCTGACTGATATAACCACAGTACACATGGCAGTTTAAAAAGCTAGGGGTGCATAAAAATCTTATATTAATGCTATTCTAGCTGACAATGGGAAACCACAGGCTCATTTACTTTGTCTTTGTGGTGTTAGAGGTTCTAGGATCTTCCATCAACACATCATTCTGGACTGAGGCATGGCCAAACGTACTACTTTTTACACGGAATGGCACTCATTAATTTCCTATGTATGTGGTAATTTATTCTTTGCAACATAAATCTTTCTGATTTGGACTTATTACTGTGTAGATTGACATTCCATGAAAATATATTGTAATCACATGTTCTTTAGCTCATTTCATTGATGTCCTGTATTTTTCCAATCCTGTAACCTCTCTTCTTAGCTGCTATTCTTTCTTTTATAATCTTGTTAACATGGAAACTTGGTTAATAAAAACAGTTTTTAAAAACAAACAAAAAACAGAGGATGTAATAACTGAGCATATTCTCATCAACAAAATGTTGTAGCTTATTTGGAAAATGTGATTTCCTTGTAATGGAATCATCATCTGGGAGAAAGGCTTTGGATTCCCACCCTTCTGCAGTGGAAGCACTAACTTAGAGAATAATATTTGGATTCCCCACAACAGCTGAATAAGGACTGCACATTCCTTGTGCAAATAAAACCATTGTCTGGAAACACTCTAGCTGCTTTATTGTACAATGGGTTTTCCTTGTTGCCAGGAGGATTCATGCCACAATGAACCAGTGAACTTCTAAGGGGCCGTAGTTGTTTTTGTGGTATTTTCTCCCCTCTTAAGACTCCAGGATTAGGGTTCTTTGCATATATTGTAACATCAATTAAAACACAGCCATCTATTTGGTTTAAAGCAAAGAAAGATTGTATAAAGCAGAATTCTTAATCCAAGAAAGCACCAAAGCATATATAAAGATGGAAAGGCAGGTTTATGTTTCTGAGCAGTATTCAGCTCTTGCTTTTGTCTTGACTTTATGAAACTTCCACATGCAAGAATCTCACATCTAAGTCTTCAGATCATCATGAGATAACCATAATTGCCTCTTGGATCTGTTTTTATATGGCAAATTTCTTTGATCTCCATGTGACTGGCCCACTAAACATTTTATCATTAACTCTGTTCCTTCCTGTCTGCACATAGATGTTTAAAGACATTAGCATCTCTTTAGCCCCATCTAGTACTTAAGTTGGACCAGACTAACAATTCTTAATGTAATTTCTTCTCACCTATTAAAGAAGCCTTCTTTGTCTATTTGGTTTAAGTACCCTGTTTTCCACTGGTGAATATCTGATAGCCACAAGTTCTTGTTTTCTGCGCAGTCATTATATATGATGCAGCCTTGAACAACAGAGAGACAGGAAATGGTATAGCATAGTAGTTCAGAGCACAAGCTCTAGAACTAGTTGTCCCCAGTTCAAATTTCAGCTCAGCTATGAACTCGCTGCCAAGTTCAGTCCCACATCTTACATAGTGCCCTTACACATTAAAATTAAAAACTCAGGACAACACTGTGTCCTTCTGATGAAATGGACTGCAGTCAAAAGCTTATACCATGATAAATCTGTTATGTTTCTAAGGTGCCACAAGTCTCTACTGTTTTTCCTGCAAGATTCATCTCACCCAGTGTGCCTTCATTACAGTTTTTATAATAACTTTTCAGCTTTTGTTTACTGTCTTTCAATCTGTGAGATTATTCTTTTCAGAAATAATGCACCAGAGCAGCAGTGTAGCTCAGTAATTTTAGATCCTGGACTTAATGCTCCTGGGTGTGTGTGTGTGTGTGGGAGTGCTAGCCATATGTATTAGTTCAGTTGTGAAGCTCACAACTAACATTTCCCTTCTCTCCCCGTCATTCTATGCTTCACAACTGGTTCTATATTCCTGATATGTTAGTGCCAAAACAAAACCCTGTTTGTCAACCCTGATAAAAAAAAAATTCTGATCATCTGCTCCCTAATACTATTTTCTTTTTTTTTTAAGAAGAAAGGATGCTATAGTGAGCAGTGTCAGCCCTCATGGGTCCCAGCATGCCCATGCAGGCCCAGATGCTGACCCTTCGCATGTTTACTGCTGCCTCCATCCCCTGCTGCTCTCTGGATGTTTGTTTGGGGAGCCCAAACATCTGTAGCAAATAAGGCGATATATAAATGTTAATAATAAAGAAGAAATAAAAATAGTGCTTTTCAAATAGAGGACTGTTCTCTGTAAAGTAGGACACATAGCCACTCTTGGGGTAGTAATTAGCCCTGTTCATCTCACTGTGGTGTATGGGACTAGATAACCTTGGCTCTTCTGCCTCTAATGCTTCTACACCTCATTCTGGCTCCTTCAAAACATAAATAAGAGTATCTTTTGCTCCATCTACTAAGAAAGGTTTCTTTTGCATAAAGCATGTTATTGAACTCCATATTTTACATTATTATTTCTTTATTGTGCATAAAGCTTTCAGTATTTCACAGGAATTTCATATCCTGTATTGGCAGAAAATGTGTCATTATTAGACTGCATACAAAGGAGTTCTGTCTGTCTGACTGACTCTGGCTATCATCTCTATTATTAAGCAGTATATTATTGCTTTTGCTGACAGCTCAGAATTGATATCGAGGTTCTCTACTATTGGAAATAGAAATGATTCATATTAAATGGGCAAAATGGAGATCATCGTATTAGCAATAACCTTGGCCAAATTTAATGCATATATCCTCCCCAATGCTTCCTTTTTACATACCACAAAACATTAGATTGCCTAGTTTTGACCACAATCCACTGTAGTACTGTGAAAACTGCTTCCATTAAATTAATGGGAGGGTAAAACATATCCATC
Organism: Heloderma suspectum; assembly: GCF_057233095.1. NCBI lineage: Eukaryota > Metazoa > Chordata > Lepidosauria > Squamata > Helodermatidae > Heloderma > Heloderma suspectum. The sequence goes on along the minus strand of NC_139460.1, from coordinate 50,340,288 downwards.
CAGGATTTAACACTGTGATTGGAAACAGCATGATTCACTCCCAGCAAAGTCCCCTCACCATTACATCTCTAAGGGCACAATCCTATGCATGTTTAGATGGAAAAAAGTCCTACACCTCCCAGCATTCCCCACCCAGCCAGGACTTCTTTCCATCTAAAATGCATAGGATTGCGCCCTAAACTGTCCTGCTTCATACGTAAGCCTATGCTTTAGCTTTGGTATGAATGGTTACTCCTATTACGATTCATCATTAATTTAGCACTCACGGTGTCTATGTGCCCCATCCAGCCACACAGAAAATGGGGGGTGTTTACTATTCCCAGTAAATGGTCCGTAGGGAGGCCCTTGCCTCCTCTCTCCAGTTCTCCTACAGAAAAGAAATATGTCCCCTGTTTTCCCCTTCTCCTGCAAGGAGGTGCAGGAGGTTCCCACGATGTGTCAGAGGCTCTTTCTGAGTCATTGCTTACCTCCCCGAGCATAATCTCTCTTGGCCTCTCCCTCATTTCCAACTTGCACAGGAACCTTAAAGCTCCCACAACCAAATAATTAAGTAGGTAGCGGTTTTATTTTAATCAAGTTAAGGACACAATCCTAAGTAGATAGGTAGCCTCCTCTGACCTCGGAGGCGACCTATCCAAAGCAAGGCAGGAGAGGCACGGGGTGATTGTTCCCTCTGCACCTCTCCTGTCTTGCTCTTTTTCACTAGACAGCCATTTTCTGCTGTCTATTGGCGGAGGGGGGGAGGGGAGAGGAAGCAGTCATACGACACATAGGATGTCGTATCCCGGCCTGGAATTTCCCCCAGCCCCGCCCCTCTTCAGTCGCTCATCTTCCGAGTGTGGAGGATGGGGCTTCTCCGCGTTGCCTCTGAGGCAGCGTGGATGAGGGGGGAGCTCAGATTTCCGGGAACTGACCTTGGACCGTGGGCTCGGAGGTTGGTTCCTGGGATAGAACATATCCTATGGCCCACTAGGCAGTGTCTGGCGGGCCATAGGATTGCTCCCTAAGTTATAAAGCTGTAGCTTTGTCCCATGATGCCTCAGAGGGCACAAGCCTGTTGTGGTTTGCCACTCTTGAATACCTGAGACACCTACCCCATCAGTATGCTTCTCATCACTGACTGGCAGGCAGAAGCATTGGCAAGCCTGATCCTATGGGGCCCTGACCCTGAATCTATTCCCCAGAGCCCTAAGCATCCACTGATGCCAATGGAAGATTTCTTTATTAACCTAATTGCCATACAGGGATTGATTTTCAATGGGGATTGCAGCTTGGAAGGAAAAGGCTAAATCTCTGCTTCCCACATGCTGGAACACACACACACACACACACACACACACACACAACACCTGCCCCCCCCTACAAGCCTCCCCTGCATGACAATTAGAAAAAAAATATTGCATTGGTGCTAATGGAAGCTTTTCTTCTAAGCTTAATTTCATGGGGTGGGGACAATTTTTTTCCAAGAGGGAAAGAGAAAGGTGTGTGTGTGTGTGCTAGGTAGGGGGGCTAGAGAGATTGCAAATTAATTGTAATTAAAGAACTACTGATTTGCAATGATCTGGGGCAGAATGCAAATTAATTGAAGAATTTCTTTTATTTGAGGTGATTTGGATGAGAAATTAAAAGGCTGGCTGTGCCTTCTGTGAGAGTTAAATAAACCCTCCGAAGTATTTCTAAATTTGCATATATTAGGTATAAATTAGCATATGTAAATTTTATGCAGATTTGGATTGCCTAGCAATGCCCCTGCTGGCAGGGCAGAGTTTACAGGAGCAGTGGTGTGTGGAAGAATAGCATCAGTCGTGCTCCCTTCCTTCAGGCTCTTGATGGGGAGTGGGTGTGAAGCAGTCTCCCTTTTTTCACAGCCATGACCCTTTCACAGGGGATGTGGATATGTGTGCGAGGATGCCACTATGTTTGGGCACTGATGTTACTGTTTCAGTTCTGACCCAGCTGTGTTTACATTCACTCGTGCCAGCTGGAATGCAGGGATGCCATGGAGGCCTTCACTGTGCAATATCTCACATTACACTAATAAGATTTGGCTACTGAAACAACTTCTTAAAAAAGATACTGGGAAATGACTTTTAATGGGAAGTTTGTAAATGATAAGAACATTTCGTACCAAAAGAATGGTAGCATTCACCAAACTAATTCTTTTAGTTCAGTATTTCATACATATGTTTGATCCTAAGCAACCATGAACAAGGTCAGCTGCCTTGGGAATTTAGTTTAAATCATTTTGTTTCCAAACAGTATCAGAGTTTAGAAACAGCAGGCAGGCACAAACTATCCCAGAAGCTGGGAGGAAACATCTGCTGATAATATGACCTGTTTCAATGGTTTGGGACCATGATTTGCTGTGCTAACTTGTATTTATTCTCTTTCTGTACCACCAGGTTGCACAGAAAACATAGCACCAAGTTTCCCCCTTTCAAATCTTATTTTGAGGGATTTCTTGGTTTTTCAGTGGACCTCAATGTGTGTGTGTGTGAGTGTGTGAGGCCCCATCTATATGGCACCGCATTGACCCTCACCTCATCACAACTGCGCAGCAATGTGGCTTTGAATCACCATGCCCTGCGATACACTGGCGATGTACTGCACGCTTCCCTAAGACACTTGCCGTGCCCTTTTTTTTTTTTTTGCCATTATACTGAAATGCGCAGTTGTGCAGTTCCATGAGTGTGGGGGTGTGACACTTCAGTGGCTGTTTTATATTTGAGGGGCTCCGCTGTGTCTGTCTGACCCTATTTTAGGTAAAAATTGGGTGTTTTGCGCTCCTTCATTTCCGCACCATCAGCTTGTCAGTTCCCCAGCCTGAGACTCTCGCAATGGTTCACACTCACAAGTGTGAGCGCTACGTGCCTAGCCATCACTCCGAAATGGTGCCCATAGCGATGTTGGTCCTCCCCCAAGACCCTCCCCAGCCCTTGGGTACTGAGTCCAAAAGCAACCGTTGTGAAGATAGGAAACTGCAAAAATGTGCGAAAGTGTGATTAAATAAATGAAAACGCCCCTCTGTGCCTCTGTAACTGCGCAGCTGCAAAGGGATGGGGGAGCAAAGGGGCATCACTACACACGCCTACAACATGCTCACTGTAAGATGTGAAGTCAGTTCGGGGAAGGAACAGGCGGCCCGCAACCGCGGGAGAACCCACAGCAACCCCAAAAGATCGCAGTAAAATGACTCCATGGAACTCTGCTTTTTCCAGCCGAAAACCACAGATGGCTGAGAAGTTGCGACTACGTCATCTATCATGAGGGACCTCAACTCGCACCCGCTCCAGAGTAAAAGCCCGGTGTAGATGGGGCCTGAGAGAGAGACAGAGAGAGAGAGCATAGCAAGGTACTTTCTTTGTAGTTGTAATATTTTCATTTCGGAAAATATTCTTCATTACATTTCAACGTGTATTTTAGCAGCTAGTTATGTTCTTTTATTGCTGCTACACACACACTACAGGAGGGAATCCCAGCTAACGTGGAAGTCCCCGGCATGTGTGCATACTTTTTAAACCACTATTATCTTCATTGTGCAGAGTGCTGGGGCAAAATAAACTCATAGACATAATCTAGTCTTAGGTCTTAGTAATGCACACCAGCTCAGCAGCCTGTTCATGATCCAGTTATGGAGGACAGATACAGTATTTTAGTGGCATTTTTGCATTTATTAGCATCGAGTCTTGATCTTTCATCTGGCAAGCCGAAGGGAGAGCAGATATTCCTGATGAGATATTTGGTTTCTGTGAATCTTTTCCCTTAGTTGTATATTATTTCAATTAAAAAAAAAACAATTAAGCATGCAGTGCAGTGTAGGCCTGCAGCCCATGTGAGTTGAATTGTTCTGCGCCTGTTTAAGCATAACAGTCTCACTTCTATACATAGTGCTTATCCTAGGATGGGTTACTCAAGAGTTTGTGCCCCACCAGGGTTCTAATGGTTCTAATGGCCATGCTGTCTGAGGATGATGGGAATTGTAGTCCAACACATCTTGATTCTGCTAGGTGGGGAAGGCTGGTCCAGGGAAATTAAGAGTAATCAGACTAGATAATCTTGATAATCAGACTAGAACCTCCAATTTGAATTTAAACTAGAACCTCCCATTTGAATTTTCTCCAAGCTGCCTAGTACACCAATATTTTAAATTCATTGGTCAAAATATATGCTCAGTGTATGCTGTGTTAATACCAGTAATGCCTGCTGCTACTATTATTATTATGCAACAAATATAATTTGGTCTACATTTGCTAGAAATGGCTACTATAATGGAACATATGTTCATTGTGAAAGTCTGAGTACACAAAGCTGCTATCAAACCTGTCCTTGGCTTAGGATGCATACTAAATATCCTTTTGCAATACTTCGTAACAAAATTAATCCCAGCCCATTCAACTACTGAGAGAAAGTCCTCCATGAAATACACAGGCTTCATTGCTGAAATGGTAGCTGTCTGTAGAAACCTTAGCACAAAGCCCTTTTTAACAAGCATATGCAAAAAAAAAAGAAAAGAAAAAAACATGAAACTGAGCATTCTATGATTGGTCACTTTTTTCCTGGTAAGTGAAAGACAACAAGACGAGATTCATCAAACAATGCCACGGATGGCCAAAGGACATGGGCAAGAAGGCTTCCAGACTTCCATTTAGGAAAACTACAGCCCTTTAAGGCTGTGGCAGACATCAATGTCCGTTATTCACACCCAGGCTTCGTAACTGTACAGTACAACATTTGCTGTAGACCATCAGCTCCTTTACAAAAAAACAGACATCTTGGGAACTTGTCAGCTTATGTCAGATGGCTTTTAGATAACACCAAAATACTATTCCCTCTGGGTTTGCAGATGCTGAAGTTGAGAGATTAAGCTTGCAGAGGAAGAATCAGGAGGAAATCATAGATTTGATAACATGTCTGGGAAGAAAGAAATAATTGAGTGTGGCTGCAGTTTAGGGTAAGTTCACAGTGACCACTGAGCTGAGATTCAATGGCTGACTTGAATATTTTTCATATTTCAGACCTTCACATTGCACTAAGGCTGTTGGAAGGTTTCCAACATTCCAATCACAAAAAGTCTATAGGTCCGAGTCTTTATGTTATGGTAAAGGTCAGGGCTAAATTTCTGGCTCTTATGAGAACAAAGCAACTACCTATTAATTTCTTGTCTCTTCCTATTGTACAGGAAAACATTCAAATTAAAAATATATAACAAAAACAATTTGGAAATTTGGCATGGTGAACTGTCTTGTGAATAGTTTGACACCACAAGAAGATGATGAGTTGCCATCTTGACATATCTTGTCACAATCTCTTTGCACAAGGGGATGCAGAGAGGCTCTCTGTCGGCTCCCCCACATTATGGGAACCCCTTCCCTTAGAGAATCGAGCCTCAGCAGGTGCTTCCAGATGAGGCTTTTACTGTGCAACCACTGTGCCTGATTCACAGAATTTTACAAGTGGACCAGATGTCATCACCTTGAGTTTGTAGCCCTCCCATGTTTCCATCCTTTTCTTACCAGAGAAAACTATGTTAAGGAAAAAATGATGGAATAGCTACACAATGCCTTTTGAGTGACAGCACTAGGACCCCTCCATCTGGAAGCATGCAACATCTTTCAAAAGCACAATAACTTTTATTCATCTTAATGGTGTCCAGTGGTTAGAGGTAAGCCATCAGAAGGCAAGACTCTAATCTGATTGTATTTTGTTTCAATGGGCATTTCTACATGAGGCTTTTATCCCGCAGCTTTACTGGGTCTTCTGCTTCCAGATGGCTTTTTTTCTGAGGGGTTTCTTTCTCTGCTTTTCTATATGTTTCATTATACAACCACTAGATGACGCTGTGGTATAGCAGAATTGCACAATTACACAGGAGTTTATAATGCATTCTCTAAATAATAGCAGACTTTCCTATTTAGGGGGAAAAAAATGGTTGCAAAGAGAAGGAGAGGCCCTGGAGGATGACAATGTCATATAAAGGTCCTGCAAACTACCATGAGGGAGCAATCACCAGAGCACAATAAAAGCCTCATGTAGCTCAATGAGATTTTAAAGCTTTCAGAATTGTTACATGTATTGAACTCTGGGGATAGAATGGGCTATATATCAAGCAGTACAATTTAATGGCCCCGGTACTCCTGTAGCTGCTAACTTCATGTAATGTTGGGGTCTATGCACTCCCAGCAGCAAAGTCAACAGCAAAACAGTACTTTAAAGAAGAGATAGCATAGTAACACCAAGAAGAATTCCCATAGTATCCTTGGCAATGCTGTTGCCAGACACCAATTGCCGTGTTGCATGCTGATGCTGCCTTCATGTGTGGAAGGAACAAATCAAAGCAAGGCAAGGGCAAAATGACCCTAGGATGTCACCCCAAGCAGTAGAACTTAGCAGACACAGACATCACTGTGCCTTTCCCAGCACACCCCATCATGAGTATGTAGTTGCCTGGCTCCCTACAAATGGGGAGTTGAATCCCAATTGATCACAGACACAAACAGCCTGTGAACAACCACTCTTTTGGCAGGCAGACACAGGCCACACAAGAAAGGAATGGCTGACATTCTCAGCAGAGTACCCCCACCAGCTCCTTAGCTCAGTTGGGAGGAAGCATATGAGGGGAGGGTGATGAGCTCCCTGGGAAAAGTATTCAAGTCCTACTGGGGAAACAATACTTCCCACGGGCTCTGCAAATCACACGGTCATATTGCTGCCTGTGTGAGAGAAGTGCATATGCTGCCAGGGAGAGAACCATATGTACAAGGAAGTGGGGCAACAAAAACAAGCAGCTTACAGGAATCAGCCCTACAGCCTGCTCAGTGGGGAAAAAACTCACTGATATGAGTAATAGGAAATGGCAGTCCTAGCTTGGCTGTGGGGAAGATAAGCAGAGTGGAGGGGTGCTATTGCTCTCATGTCCTGCTTTTGGCTTTTCCATAGGCATCTGCTTGGCCACTATGGGAACTGTAGTGTGGCCATGTGTGCTGTTTTACAGAGGATAATTCTCTACTCAAAGGGCTGCCAGAGTACTGTCCTCTGTTTGGAAGGCGTCCTCTGTTTGAAGGTGTGAGCAGTCCAAGTCTGGTCTAAAGATAAAGAGCCATCAGAAGGAAGAGCTGGGCCTTGAAGTTGCCCATCAACTGTACCTGGACAGCAGACTGAGCAAGGCAAACAGGTCACCTGGTCACAGTCTTCCACACTATTGTGAGATGTACTGTATTTTATTTAAATTATAATACTCATTTCTAAATCCGCATCTGTACATGTAAATTGCTATATTTACATATACATATATATTTACTGAGTGAGGGCTTAATGCAACTTGGTGCCCTTTTGTCCTGTTTTTTGGTGATTCACAAGTGGCAACCCTAGCAAACAGAATGCTGGACAAGATGGGTATTTGGTCTGATCTAGCACAGCTCTTCTTATGTTATTAAATGTGAAATAACTACCACAAGATAGAGCTTAGCTTTTGGCTGCCTGGCCTGCAACAATGATGTCAGAGATGATGACAACAACAACAACAAAAGCAAAGGAGGCAAAACTAGAGCCCCTACCTTCCCTTCCACAGGGCAGTTCCCTAGTCACATGAGAAAAACATTCTGTTCTGGATGACTTTGGGCCAGTCACTCACATCCATCCCAAATAGAGAGTTGTAGTGGAACTTTGGTTATGCTTACGGTTTGTTCTGCTTGACATGCCAAGGCTCTGATTCTGTGAGGGAGAATGAGTCATGACTGTTTGGTTAGCAGTACCAAACACTTGGTTGTTGGTGTTCATTTAGAAATGTGTCTGTGTCCCCATTGCCATCACCAGTGCATGCCGAGAACTTACCTGCATTTCTGGTTTTCTAACTAACAGTGAATCCTGCCTTTCAGCACAGTGCATACTTATCCTGTGTCTCCAGGGTGGGAAATAACATTGCTGCCTACTGGAGGGTGTTGAGCCAGTAAACAGTTGATTCTTCAGGGAGAATGAAAAGCATATGCCAATGTCACACTCTGAAGCATGGTTTCCCCCTGCTTGCTTATCTGAGTGGGTTGCCTTCTCCTTGCATCCCCAGCTGCACCACTGGAGTGGAGGTTCCTGCTGGATGTTTGTCACTGGGGTACCTGTGTGGGTACTGAGAAGCCAGCTGTTTGCAGTGTGCCCTTAAGCACTGGCTGTTTGCTGTTTGTGCCAAGTGCTTCCTTTTTGTGCCAAGTGCTCTTTCGCCAAAGGTTCCAGTTATGTCCTCTGAGTTCTCTAGACATGAGAACAGTGTGATGTGGCCCCATTACATGTGATTTAATTTAGCCCCTACTATATGGGACAGAGCTCCACTAAACACACCCTGCTAAGATGTATGCCTGGAGTCTCAATATACTGCCATTGGCATGATGTATTGGCTGCAGTGTGAGTTGGAGTCCTGTTCTCCATTGTGCCAGTGGAGGTAAAGCTGGAGAAGAAGTGGCCAGGATTTGGGGCTCTCTATTGTGTTCAATAGGACTGTTTTAACTTACACCACCACTTTTGCTGGTATAACATTTCACTATTGCTGGGGGAATGGGATGGGACAACCTTTGAATGAGCATAGATTTGCAGTTACATAAGTCTTGTTCATCTCCTACCCTACCCCTATTTTTTGGCACTTGCACCAGCGTTGTGGTTATGCTGACATAATTGTGGTGTTATGGTGGCATGGATCCCTGAAGCTGCTTTTCATTTAGTTGCACTGGGCAAGGAAACTTGATTGGCATCCTATTCTCATTCAGACAGTGCATTTTGAGGATAGTATGGAACTGTCAATCAATTTAGCAACCAATCAAGTCAAATCAATAATATGCTGGAGCTTTCATGGAACCAAATAATCAACTTACATTGGTTGAACGATATAATGACTGGTAAAACTAACTGTGACATTGGCCCCTGTTGACAGAATATGAGTTTCACAGATCCATTCGAAATGACGATGAAATATTTATAATAAAAGCCGTTCTTTCTAGCTTCCATCCTGTGATTGAAAGAAAGCCATCTCAGACGACTAGCCTCACTAAAACATGTAAATAACATTAACCAGATCAGCTGAGAAATATTATCGTACTTGCTTTCTGAGAACACAATCTATTAGCGATCTCGCATTTCACCAGAAAAGTGCTGATTACATTCATGTTTCTGTTAGCAACATTTCATACTGTACTGAGAGATAATTAACCTCAACATGAAGCCATGCACAAAATATTACTAACATTTTTTTTTCTTTTAAAAGGTTTAGATATAAATACGATTTGTTTGAAAACCAAGGAAATGAGATTCAATGAACTTGAAACAAAAAGAAGTGGGGGGAATAATATGATGTAACATCAACATACTGAAACTGAGATTATACATATTGTAATTTGTATTACATAAAAACATAAGAAGAGCCACGCTGGATCAGACCAAGGGTCCATCTAGTCCAGCATTCTGTTCACACAGTGACCAACCAGCTGTTGACTGGGAACCCACAAGCAGGGCATGAGCACAACAGCACCCTCCCACCCATGTTCCCCATCAACTGGTGTACATAGGCTCACTGCCTCTGGTACTGGAGGTATTGGATATCATTGTCAAAATTGAGGAGGAGGAGGAAGAAGAGGAGGAGGACAAGTTAGGGTGGATTCAAATGACTCAGTATTTTGCATCATATATTAAGTGTCCAAGGTTACACAGTGGAATTAATATGGAACCATGTTTTCTGAGTGAGGGCTGCATTATGTAATACCCACAAGAGCTACCATCCTGTCAGCATGCTACAGTATTCTGGCTTATGGAAAGCATACTGGCCATGGAAATTGCCATGTCTTGGTGAGCCACTGTGAATCCTACTGTACATTATGGTCTCTGCAGGGAAGGGCCATAGCTCAGGGGTGGACTACATGTTTTGCATGCCAAAGGTCCCAGGCGCAATCTCTTGAAATCTCCATGTATGACTGGAAACCCCCCCACACACACCTGAATCCCAGAGAGCTGCTGCCAGTCAGTGTAGACCAGGGGTGGGCAACATGCAGCCCATGGGCCACTGTCCTCCAAAATTGTAAAATAATAATAATTTGAAAAACAAAATTCCATGGAGAGTGGCCATTTTGAATTCCATTTTACCCTTTTGGTGGTCCATAACTGCTCCTGATGCCATTTTAAATTGATGATGATGATAATCCCCCCCCCCCAGTACTGCGGGGGGGGGGAGGTGCAGCCCTCTGGGGGGCAAAAGTGACTTCTGGGCCTCTTGAAGTTGCCCACCCTTGTTGTAGGCGTTCCTTCCCCAACCTGATGCCCTCCAGATATTTTGGATATCAACTAGTGCTGTACCGAAAATTTCTCCCATGGTATTTTCTACCATTAACATTCAATTTGATAGAAAACAAACTGCTTTTGAAAAGAGAAGAAATTTTGGAGAAATTCTCATGGGTTGGGTTCAGAGTTCCTGTGCTTACTTTACATATGAGGTGGCCAAGGTGTGTACATGAGGATCCTGTTTTTCATTGTACAATTATCTCTCTGCACCTGCATGAGAAGATAATTTCTGAAGGCACAATTTGCCTTCAGAAATTTAACATTTGGAAGATCTTGGGGAAGGTGCTGAACCCTAAAGAATGACAACTAGAGCTGAGCCAACATTTCTCAGAAGATATTTTTTTCTCAGAAAATCCTGAGATGTTTCTTTTCTTACCCCAAGAAATAAAAGGCCACTTTGCAGAATTTCCCCAAATTTCTTCCCCATTCTTGGTGAGTCTTGCCTTCCTCTCCTCTTTCCACCCCAAACAATACCCTGGAACAGTGCTAGGTATGGGGTACTGTGGGCAATGCAAACTGGGGGCCAGGCTGCCAACACAGTTGCTGCTGTTGCCAGTTGTAATGGCAGTGCCACCTCTCCCCCCACCTTAGGAAAAAAGAAAGGTGTGCTGCAGCCCTTGTCAGTGGTGAGCCCTCACTGTGACAAATTGTCAGAGAAATTCTCCTCCCATTGGAGAAATGCAGTGAAATTGTCCCCCCCACACACACACACACCATTTCTCTGCCACAAATAAGGTGGTGAATTTCAAGAATCCTGGGGATTGTAGCCCTCAACATCTGGAAGGCACCAGGTTGGGAAAGAATGGTGTAGACAATACTGAGGCAGATGGACCAGTGATCTGACTTGGTATAAGGCAGCTTCCTCTGTTCCTATGGCAATGTTTCATCAGCTTAGGGCTCCTGCATCAGAGCTCAGGGTCCAGCGTCAGACACAGACATTGCTCACGTGCACATTCTTCTTTTAAAGGGTGAAAGTGCACAAGAGTAGAAGACTAGCGAGGAGGACTGTCCAATCACCATGCCCACATTTTTGAACAAGAAAGACTTAGGGCCCAATCCTATGCATGTTAGACAGAAAAAGTCCTACAACTCCAAGCATTCCCCAGCCAGCATGGACTTTTTTTTTGTCTAAACATGCATCGGCGCCTTGTACTAACCAAGAGCACGGGTGCTTTTTGAGCTGCATGATACTCTACAGCACCCTTCCCCAAGCTGGTACCCCCCCAGATGTTTTGGACTTCAACTCCCATCAGCCTCACTCAGCATGGCCAATGATCATGCTGGGAGTTGTAGTCCAAAACATGTGGAGGGCACCAGGTTGGGGAAGGGTGCTCTAGCTCCTTTTCTCCTCCACATTGCCCCTCCCTGGCACCTTTACCTCCCCACAGCCCAAGAAGAACAATGAAACTGCCATTGTTAATGCTTCTGCTTTTCTGCATTGAGGAAGGAGGGGGAACAGAAGAGCTAGAAACAGTGCTGCTCAGTGAGATGCTACACTACTTCATTGGGCAAAACATTCCTACAGGCTCCATAAAAGAAATGTAAGTATGAATGCCCTGCATAAAATACTTAGTCTGTCTTTTTCACAGGCTTACATTTGTTAGCTGTAACTAAATTTGCAGACTACATCAAGTGGGCCATAAAGTCTGTCTGCCTGTCTCTCTGTCTCTCTCTCTCTCTCCCTCTCTCCCTCCCTCCCTGTCTCTGTCTTTTTCTTCCTTCCTTATCTCTACAGTGTCTGTTCTCTGGAAATCTTCTCTGTACATTAGATGTGACGTTAATGCATCAAACATCTAAGGAAGGCCCCATATCTGAAAACTCACAGAAGGGAGCTCAAGAGGCTTTACGTTGGGCTGGAGTTGCTTCTAGCTGGAAGAACAGGTCTTGGGTTCATTTTTCTTTGTGAAATTCAAGAATATCAATACAGAAAACACTATGTTAAAGTTGATATAGATAATTATACATCTAAATTTAAATTCTAGTCTAGCTTTTGAATAGTAACATCTATATTTTCAATAGACCTAACAATTGTGCCATGAGAAGAGTCCTTTCCCAGTTAATCTAACTAGGATCTATTTAATTTAAATGTTATTAATTTCTACTATCGTGAACGTTATTGCATCCATCAAGCACTGTGAATCTTATCTGATTTTTAATTATATATGTAGTTTGAAACAGTCCCTTTTGTTTTCACACACATAACCTGAAAGGCTACAGGAAATGTGAATTTCTCAGACAGACTCCAGTCCAGGACAGGTTGATTTCATATGATGAAAAGGTGCAAAGTTCAGCCTACTCATCTGTGGATGAGATCACCCTTGTTGGATTCCCTACAGCTGATTGTAATATAAACCAATGTCTCCCATGCGAGCAGCTCTTGACAGTTAGAAGCAATGATGTCATTTTTGTTTGGCCACTTGGAGACATACAGCTAGGGATTAACACACAAGCATTTCTCCTGATTTTCCCGTAACCTCCAATTTCCTCTCACAGAAGTAAAAGCATCATTGCTGTAAGTAGTCCAGGGAATAAGCACTGCTCTAACTTTAGATATATGAAAAAGGGTATGAAGCAAATTGTAAATTTACATTTGGTAGACGTCTGTTTGATAGGAGTGATATTGAATGTTTACACCGATCTTTGCTGCTAAGGAAGGATAGAGGAAAATGCTGCTGATATTTCTTCCTTCCTTGGGTTCCTGCCAGTCTAACAGAATCTGATAAGTGTCCATTGATGTCACCAGTGTTGGTGGACCCTTTCATTGACGTCAAGACTTAATGCTGGCGCAAGGGTTTAATTTCAAGTTAGAACATCTGGAGCGCAAGAATGTTGCCATCTCATGCAGGAATGTCATTCCTGAAGAACAACGTGAAGCACTACTAGCAAGCTCTGCACAGCTGCAGTGACTTTGACCAGGACTGGAAAATGAGTTCATCTGACTTAGCCAACACAAGAAAGCAAGAAACAGGGAGCAAAGGACTACAAGAACCTATATAAATAAAAACCGTAATCAGAATATTATATAAACGAATGTAACTGCATTGCCTTCACCAGAGGCCGCAACAGTTTATTATGTACAGAAGAAAATATGAACACAACTTTCTAAGGATATTACTGTCATTTGCTCTGGATAGTGCATAGGATCGCAACTATGTTACACAGGTCTTAGCCCTGGTGTGGAAGCTACTACTGGCATAGTAGGAACACAGGACCCACCTGCCCCTCTCTTTTTGCTAACTCTCTTCTCTATCAACTACATGAAATAAAATATGAATATGATCCATATCATGGAGTAAGCCATAGCTCAGTGATAGAGCACATTCTTTGCATGCAGAAGGTCCTAGATTCAATCCCTGGCATTTCCAGGTAGGGATGTACGAAAGTCACTTACCTTCCCGCAGATTATGTTGATGGTGGGAGGGAGAGGTGCTCTGTCCCTCCCCCCGGAATCCTCGATGGGGGGGAGGCGATCCGTTCCTCCCCCCCCCGGAATCCTCCATGGCCAGCTGTGCTCCACGGCAGCTCCACGGAGCAGCCGGCCAGGCCCAGCCAGGCCAGAGCCATCCGCAGCTGGATTTCCAGCCATGGTGGGCTCTGGGGGGAGGAAAAAAAAAAACGAGTACGCAAATGGCGGCGGCTACAGCCGCCGCCATTTGCATTCCTTATTTTAGGCCATCTTAATCTACGTAAATATTTACGTAGACTATGACGGTGAAAATAAAGGGGAACGCAAATAGCATAGCGGGCGCTATTTGCGTCCCTTTTTGATTCACCGTTATAGCCTATGTAAATATTTACGTAGATTAAGACGGCCTAAAATAAGGAACGTAAATGGCGGCGGCCATAGCTGCTGCCATTTGTGTATGCGGGTTGTTTTTTGTTTTTTTTTAAACCCAGCCATGATAGACTACGTAAATCTTTATGTAGCCTATCACATCGATGTTGTTGTTTTTTTTTTAAACCCAGCCATGATAGGCTACGTAAATCTTTACGTGGCAGAATTCTCTGACATCCCTATCTCCAGGTGGGGCAGGAAATACTCCTGCCTGAAACCCTGGAGAGCTGCTGCTGGTCATTGTTGACATTACTGGGCTTGATGGAACCACAGTCTGACTCAGTATAAGGCAGCTTCCTATGTTCTTTTCATTTCAAGCCAAACATCCTGGCTACCCCAATCAAATTTACCCAATGTGTTCATGTACATCTGGGGTGTTGCATCTTAGGCCCATGGGCCAGATCTGGTCCTCTGAGGTTCCCCCCAGTGGCCATGCCCCTTTTCCTTGACTGCCAATCGTTTGATGGTTTCCTAGCTTTTGCATGTTTTTTTCCCCTATTCTAAAATTGTGAAATGCCTCTCCTAAAATTTAGCTACGGACAGTAAGAGCTTTAAGCTCAAATATGATGGTACTTCTGGCTCTGCTCTATTTGCCTTCAGCTCCACTCAGCACTGAATGGGAACCTTGAGATCTTCTCTGAAATTAAATCCAGCCCTTGGGCTGGAAAAGCGTAGATGCCCCGAAAGTTTATGTTTCAGAATCCAGAACCAGCATGCTCCATCTCTAAATGTGACACTCTGAGTGCCTATCCTGCATGTTCACCCATCATTGTAGGACACCCTCTAGCTATCCACATCTTCTAGTAAAAGGTTGCCACTGTGGGAACAGAATACTGGACTAGAGAGGCCTTTGGTCTGGTGTAGCACAGCTCTTAAGTTCTTTCAAGCCATCAAAAGCCCTGCCCTGCCCACTAAGGGGAGACAGTGACATCAACTCCTTCTGTGTGGGGTAACAACAGAAGCATTTTTGAGAGAGAAAATGGAAGAGAGATATTAGGAGACAGGAAGAGAGAAGTTCTGAGCTGTGATCTGTCAAGTGAAGGCATTTTAGGGTGCAGGTACCTCTCTCTGGGGAACTGATGTGGAGCAGTGGATTTGCTCTTTGCCAGAAGTGCTTATACTGCCTGATTCTTTTCTTGTAAATAAAGCAAATATTACCAAAACACTGTAACCCTTATCTCCAGTTACCCCAAAGGAAGCCGAATCTAGGGAGCACTGCCTGTGGGATGTCTCACCACTCAGGGTAGTGGGGAGCATGTAACACTGTGTTTGCATGAAATGTCAGTTCTGAGCATTTTCTTACTCTGAGGAAACCCTAGCTAATTTGTGCATTATATTCCTAGATCAAAGAGTAGTATTGATTTTACCCTTTCCCTGACTGTCCCATTATGAACGTTGTAGCTATGGGTTCGGGGGTGTCACAGGGGGACAGATCTCTTATGAGGCAGGGTGTCCCAGGTGGCAGATTGGGTGGGGTGGTAGACTTTATCCACTGCTCAGAGGCCTGCCCATCACCACCACCGCAAATAGCCATGTTTCCCCAGCTGGCTGTGGATACTCCTGTCACCGTTGCTGGTGCCCGCCCACCCGCTGTAGAGTGACACCACTGCTGCTTCCTGGCCCCCCTCAGAGGGGTCGGGCCGGTACTCTGGCCAGCCCTGCTGGCTGCTTTCCTTCCTCAGGCAGCTGCTTTCCTGCCTCAGACGGTGCAGCATCTTATTTATTTATTTATTTATTTATTTATTACATTTTTATACCACCCAATAGCCAAAGCTCTCTGGGTGGTTCACAACAATTGCCCTGTGCCTAGTGTCACAGTGTGCTTTTCCCTTCACCACTAATAACAACTAGTACCCACACATCTGGGATTCCCCACAGTAACAAACCATTACCATCATCCTTCACTTCTACCTACTCCCAAAAGAAATGCACAGTCCATTAGGAACCAGTGCTGCCATTCTGGTTTTCTAGAAATGGGCAGTTTGTAGATTTTTTAAAAGGAAAACCCCTTTCCCAACCCCTGGTTCATCAATGTATGGTAATTTATTTCAATTTATGCACATGTAGAATACTCCTTTCACCATCTGTGGCATTAGAAATCTATTGTAGCTCAAGTTAAACTGGTTATATAGCGCCATTCAACACAAGGCTTTTGTTGTGTGCTCATGATTGCTCCCCCTTCATGGATCACTGCCTTGTTGTGGCAAAGGGGCTTGCGTAACTCAGTGAAGCCATAAGCTATGCCGTGCAGGGCCACCCAAGACGGACAGGTCATGGCAGAGAGTTCTGACAAAATGTGGTCCACTGGAGAAGGAAATGGCAACCCACTCCAGTATTCTTGCCAAGAAAACCCCATGGAACATATCACAAGGCTAAAAGATATGACGCCGGAAGATGAGCCCCTCAGGTTGGAAGGTGTCCAATATGCTACTGGGGAAGAGCAGAGGGTATTTCCAAGTAGCGCCAGAAAGAGTGAAGCGGCTGGGCCAAACCCGAAAGGACACTCAGCTGTGGATGTGTCTGGTGGTGAAAAGAAAATCCGATGCTGTAAAGAACAATATTGTTTAGGAACCTGGAATGTCAGATCAATGAATCAAGGTAAGCTGCAGGTGGTCAAACATGAGATGGCAAGATTGAACATCGACATCTTGGGAATCAGCGAACTCAAATGGACAGGCATGGGCGAATTTAATTCAGGTGACCATCATATCTACTATTGTGGGCAAGAATCCCTTAGAAGAACTGGAGTAGCACTCATAGTCAACAAAAGGGTGGGAAAAGCAGTACTGGGGTACAATCTTAAAAATGATAGAATGATCTCAGTACGAATCCAAGGCAAACCACTCAACATCACAGTAATTCAAGTCTATGCCCCAACCACTGAGGCCGAAGAAGCTGAGGTTGATCGGTTCTATGAAGACCTACAACACCTTCTAGAACTAACACCAAAAAAAGATGTCCTCTTCATCATAGGGGATTGGAATGCTAAAGTAGGAAGTCAAGAAATCACCGGGATAACAGGCAGGCATGGCCTTGGTGTACAAAATGAAGCAGGACAAAAGCTAATAGAGTTTTGCCAAGAGAACATGCTGATCATAGCAAACACTCTTTTCCAACAGCACAAGAGGCGACTCTACACATGGACGTCACCAGATGGTCAATATCGAAATCAGATTGATTATGTCCTTTGCAACCAAAGATGGAGAAGCTCCATACAGTCAGTAAAAACAAGACCTGGAGCTGACTGTGGCTCAGATCATGAGCTGCTTCTTGCAAAATTTTGGCTTAAATTGAAGAACGTCGGGAAAACCACTAAACCGTTCAGGTATGACCTAAATCATATCCCTGATGAATATACAGTGGAGGTGAGGAATAGATTTCAGGGATTAGACCTGATAGACAGAGTGCCTGAGGAACTATGGACGGAGGTCTGTAACATTGTTCAGGAGGCAGCAACGAAATCCATCCCAAAGAAAAAGAAATGCAAGAAAGCCAAGTGGCTGTCTGATGAGGCTTTACAAGTAGCTCACGAAAGAAGGGAAGCGAAAAGCAAGGGAGAAAGGGGAAGATATACCCAACTGAATGCAGAGTTCCAGAGAATAGCAAGGAGAGACAAGAAGGCCTTCTTAAATGAACAATGCAAAGAAATCGAGGAAAACAACAGAATGGGAAAGACTAGAGATCTCTTCAAGAAAATCAGAGATCTCAAGGGAACGTTTTGTGCAAAGACGGGCATGATAAAGGACAAAGAAGGCAGGGACCTAACAGAAGCAGATGAGATTAAGAAGAGGTGGCAAGAATACACAGAAGAACTATACAGGAAAGATCTGAATGTCCCTGATAGCCATGATAGTGCGGTCACTGAACTTGAGCCGGATATCCTAGAGAGTGAAGTCAAGTGGGCCTTAGGAAGCATTAGTAACAACAAAGCTAGCGGAGATGACAGTATTCCAGCCGAGCTATTTAAAATCCTAAAAGATGATGCTGTTAAAGTGCTGCATTCAATATGCCAACAAATCTGGAACACTCAACAGTGGCCATAAGACTGGAAAAGGTCAGTTTACATTCCAATTCCAAAGAAGGGCAACGCCAAAGAGTGTTCAAACTACCACACAATTGCGCTCATTTCACATGCCAGCAAGGTGATGCTCAAAATCCTACAAGCTAGGCTTCAGCAGTATGCGAACCGAGAACTACCGGAAGTACAAGCTGGGTTTCGAAGAGGCAGAGGAACTACAGATCAAATCGCCAACATTCGCTGCATCATGGAGAAAGCAAGAGAATTCCAGAAAAATGTCTATTTCTGCTTCATTGACTACGCTAAAGCCTTTGATTGTGTGGATCACAACAAACTGTGGCAAATTCTGAAAGTGATGGGAGTACCAGACCACCTTACCTGTCTCCTGAGAAACCTGTACGACGGTCAAGAAGCAACAGTAAGAACCAGACATGGAAAAACCGATTGGTTCAAAATTGGGAAAGGAGTACGACAAGGCTGCATATTGTCACCCTGCTTATTTAACTTATATGCAGAGTACATCATGAGAAATGCCGGGTTGGATGAATCAGAGGTCGGAATTAAGATTGCCGGGAGAATTATCAACAACCTCCGATATGCAGACGATACCACCCTAATGGCAGAAAGCGAAGAGGATCTCAAGAGCCTCTTGTTGAGGGTGAAAGAGGAGAGTGCAAAAGCTGGTTTGAAACTCAACATTAAAAAAACGAAGTACATGGCATCTGGCCCCATCACTTCCTGGCATATAGAAGGGGAAGAAATGGAAGCAGTGACAGATTGTACTTTCTTGGGCTCCAAGATCACCGCAGACGGTGACTGTAGCCATGAAATTAAAAGACGCTTGCTCCTTGGGAGGAAAGCTATGGCCAACCTAGACAGCATAGTAAGAAGCAGAGACATCACCTTGCCGACAAAGGTCCGTCTAATCAAAGCTATGGTTTTCCCAGTAGTAATGTATGGCTGTGAGAGCTGGACGATAAGGAAGGCTGAGCGCCGAAGAATTGATGCTTTCGAACTGTGGTGCTGGAGAAGACTCTTACGAGTCCCCTGGACTGCAAGGAGGTCAAATCAGTCCATCCTCAAGGAAATCAACCCTGAGTGCTCATTGGAAGGACAGATACTGAAGCTGAAGCTCCAATATTTTGGCCACCTAATGCGAAGAGAAAACTCCCTGGAAAAGACCCTGATGCTGGGAAAGACTGAAGGCAAAAGGAGAAGGGGACGGCAGAGGATGGGATGGCTAGATAGCATCACGGATGCAATGAATATGAACTTGAGCACGCTCCGGGAGAGAGCGCAGGACAGGAAGGCCTGGCGTGCTATGGTCCATGGGGTCACGAAGAGTCGGACACGACTGAACGACTGAACAACAACAACATGATTGCTCAGTCATGGTAGTTTGCAGGTCCTTTACATGATGTCAGCATCCTCTCCCGCTCTTTGCATTCATTTCCCTGGCTTTTTTTTTAGATTGAGGAAAGTATGATATTATTTAGAAATGGTGGAATGAGACTCTTGTGTATTTGTGCAATTCCACTATAACACAGCACCATCTAGTGGTTGTGTAATGAAACATATAGGGAGGCAGATGAAACCCCCCAGAAAGGGAAAAAAAAAAATGTGTAAAGGAGCCAATCTTAATCCCATAAAGAATCCGGAAGCAGAAGCCTTGGTAAATATTCCAGTTAAAAGCCTCATGTAGAAAAGCCTATACTCTTCTCGCACCAGTATCCCTTTAAGATGTGGCAAGTTTACTCACATCTTGAGGCTCCCTCAGATCAGCATGTAACAAAATGGCGGGGTGGTGGTTGAATTTTACCTCACTTAGGCTGACAAAGGGCAGAATGCAACAGAGTGCTTATGCCCGTGCCAGTTCTCTTGTGTCCCACCAATTCCTGTCTGCAAGCGGTGCCCATTACTTGTGGAACGAAGATTTAACACTTACTTCCTCTGCAACAAGAAACGAGCGAAAATGCTCATTTCTGGAATGGGGCAGGTTGGAGAAGCTCACATAAGGGAGTGTTTCCACTTGTTTCAGGGCTTCCTCTGGCAAGCACTAAATCTTTGTTGTGCAAATGGTGGACCCCTCTTGTGCAACAGAATCTGTGGGGCGCAAGAGAATCAGCGGGGGTGTGAGCAGCCTGTTGGATTCTGCCCAAAGTATCTTCAGCATTGTTTCCTGGGTTTGGGTTCATTGATTTGATTGTTGCTAGTGCTATTCAAGGTGGCACCAGGGACAATAGCAATGCTAGACCTGTAGTTCTTTTTTCTCTTCCTCCTTTTCTTCCTTTTCTTTTCCTCTCTTCTCTCCTTGTCTATCTTGTCCTTTTCAGTCCCTTCTTTTTCATTATGAGGGGCTGGGGGCTGGGCTGGGTAGTTGGGAAAATGCTGATTATATTATACAGTTTTCACATAAAGGCAGTGACAGATAACTTCGATATGAAGGGCTGTTTAGAAAGGTTTTTAAAACATAGACACACACACAACTAATAGTGTTGTGCTGTATAGTATTGTACTGCCCTCTAGTGTGCAGGAACACACAATGCAGTGGTATTAGTAATAATATAACTAATCTTCTTAGCAAGACTGTGTTATCCATTACTGTTGATGTGAATGGTCACTGTCCTCATCTTGAATACAGTTGAGCTTTGCATGGAAATGTCACAGGCTGTGCCTCTTGCCTCTCATACCTATGCTCATATACACACACCTGTTAACTGAGGATAACACTTTGTGCATCTGATGAAGCGGACTCTAGTTTACAAAAGCGTATGTCATAATAAATCTGCTAATCTTTAACGTGCAAGAAGACCCTTTGTTCTTTTTACTGCAACAAACTAACATGGCAACCCATCTTGAAGCAGACGCACTTTGAACATCCTGTTAACTAAGGGAATGCTCAGAGAACATTTTTGTATGGGTTATGGGCCAAGAATCTGAGCACATCAGATCCCAGAAAGCCACACAGTAATTTTTACTGAACCCTGTGCTAGCTCCGCTAGCCTCAACAGCCGAAGGAGGGAATCATGGTATCAGAACAGGTATCACAGGGGAGATCAACAGATATTCCACACAATCTTACAGGATGAGCCTTTTGACACCAGGCATTTATTGTGCACTTGTGATTCCTCACTTACGGTAGTTTGTGGTTCCTATACACAAAGTCATCCTCCTCCAGAGTCTCTCCCATGTTTTGCAACCATTTTAGCAGGGGGTGGGGGGATGGGGTTCCAATGAGGACAGTCTGATATTATTTGTGAATGGTGGGATAAAGCCTAGTGTAATTGTGCAGTTCCACTATACCACAGCACCACCTAGTGCTTGTGTAATGGAACATAAGGAAATGAAGAGAAAGACTGCTCCCTCCCCCTGCAAAAAAAAAAAACCCACACATGTAAAGGAGCTGATCTTAACCCTGCAAAGAATCCAAAAACAGAAGTCTTGGTAAAGTTATGGGTTAAAAACCTCATGTAGAAAAGCCCAATGTTGTACTACTTCCTGCATAAGAGAGCCACATGGAGCTCCTATCTAGACACACTACATTATTTCACAGCCAGTTAATAATATATAATTTTTAGTGCGGTTTGGAATAATAAGTAACAATTTCAGGATCAGATAAATTAACTACAAAACAGGCAACAGAGTTCTGAAAAGAATGTGGGCTTTGAATGTTAATGATTAAATTGGTTGAATTTAGGTCCTGTTGTTGTCATCCCCCTCCCCCCAAATATTCATTTCATCTTGGTAACTAAATGGCTACTGGATGAATACATTTGTCCTAATCCAACTAAGGTCCATATGTGTGCAGAAATTGGCCTCTGTGTGCCTCTCCCTAGCTGGATGAAAAACTGCTATGCAAATGGATGTCCATGTGGAATGGGGTGTGTCTCCTCTGATCAAAGCTTTAAGCAAAGAGACGTGTAAAAAATAAATAAGGGCACAGTCCTACAGGGATAGTTGGCCACCTCTGAACTCGGAGGCAGCCAACTATCCAATGCAGGGTGGGTGGAACACGGAGGAGATCCTCTCCTCTGTGCTCCAGTCACCTGTATTTGTGGCTAGACAGTCGATTTCAGCTGTCTAGCCAGGGTACGTCTGAGCGGGAGCAGGGAGAGACGAGATGGCGCATAGGAAGCATTGTAATGACTCTTCCGCAGTCTGCTCCCCTCCCTGCTCCTGGGAATGCTCCCTTTTCACCTGCTCTGTGCTGCTCTCATGACTGCGAAGCCAGGAACAAACTGCACCGGGACTGAGGTTTATGTGAACCGAGCTTGGAGCCCCGGCTGTCTAGTGGCTATAGGATTGCACCCTAAGTCAGCTATAGCAGGAGAGCAGAACCTTAGGCCTGGTGGCCAAATCCGGCCCTCCTAGGGTCAAAATCCTGCCCTCTGTGGTTCGCCAGAGGGCCACAACCCCTTCACATGGCCCTGCCCCCTTTCCCCCAACCACCAATTATTTTATGGCTTCCTGGCTTTTGTGCAGGTTCCCCCTATTCTAAAAGGTGGAAATGCCTCTCCGAGGGCTTAGTTGTCGGCAGGAAGAGCTTTAAGCTCAAATAGGCTGGCATTTTAGGTATTTTAGTCCTACCCCTCTTTGCTGTTGCCCCCCCAAAACGTCTCCAAAATGGAATTTGGCCCTTAGGCTGAAAGTGCTTATGCATCTCTGAGCTTTAGCTCTAGTCTATCTAGCACAGTAGGGGGCTGGACAAATTCCTGGATGAAAAGGCTATCAGTGGCTACTAGTCCTGATGGCTATGTGCTACCTCCAGTACCAGAGGCAGTAAGCCTATGTACGCCAGCTGCTGGGGGACATGGGCGGGAGGGTGCTGTTGTGCTCGTGCCCTGCTTGTGGGTTCCTGGTCAACAGCTGGTTGGCCACTGTGTGAATGGAATGCTGGACTAGATGGACCTTTGGTCTGATCCAGCACAGCTCTTCTTATGTTCTTATGTTCTTATTTACACTGACTGGCAGGGTCTCTCCAAGATTTCAGAAAAGAGCCTTTTCTAGCCCTACCTGGAGATGCTGGGGATTGAACCTGAGTCCTTCATGGAAAGGATGTTCTCTACCACTGAGCCACAGCCCCTCCCAAATCAGCTGTTTTGGATGAGAATGGGGGTTGACTCTACTGCTCCCAACTCCCTACCAACAGCTGATGGGCATAAGAGCTGGTTACCTGGCAGAATATGTAATGTTTTGGGCTCCAAAACAGGGTAGACGAATAACTTAAAGTATAGCTTTATCTGAAGGAACATCTAAGGTAAGATCTACACCTTGTGTCATATCATTACAATCTCATCATGGTAATGCTATATCCTTCTTGTGCATTTATACCTCGCAGGACACACAATGACATTTGTTGTGATATATTGGATAATGTGGAATAAAAAGCAGGAAATAACACTACAAAATCAATATATCGAATGTGTAATGTGCCCCAACAGTTATCAGTGCACTTCAATACTGCTATAAAACAGTGGTGTAGATCTAGCCTAGGAATCTCTTGTAGATTCTCAAGACCAAAGAAAACAGGAAATGTATCCCAACTTTGAACAGTATGACAAAACAGCAGCTGGGGTGGGGCAATTGGTGTTAATAAAGAATACGTACAAGAATGTCTAATAGTATAATTTGATCTGTGCAAGCTAAAAACTTATAGAGGAAGGTATGATATTATGGTACTGTAATGTCCTACAATACAAGAAGTAACCAGTACCAAGTAGAACCAAAACCACTTGGTTCTACTTGGTACTGGTTACTTCTGGTATTGTAGGGCATTGCAGCACAATAATATTGTACCTTCTTCTGTTGTTTTAATATATATATTTTTGGCTTGCACAGATAAATTATACTCTGAGATATTCTTGTACGTATTCATTATGACCACCAGTTAGCCCACCCCAGTTGTGTATTGTCATACTGTTCAAGGTTGGGATACATTTCCTGTTTTGTATGGTCTTATTGTACAAGAGATTCTTAGATGCTCCTTCAAATAAAGATATATTTTAACTTATTCGTCTAGCCTGTTTTGGACCCATCCCAGTTCTTGTATTGTCTTTTCTGCAACAAGCTACCAGTCTCTGGAACTGCCCAGGTCACGTGATTTTAGGGCAAGTCCTCAAATTACCAACTCTTTAATACTAAGGGAGTGTCACTAAGGCATCATCTCTATCATTACAGGGTATGCAGCCTTGGCTGCTAAGCAGCTGGATCAGGGCTAGACTGAAAGAAGCCCCGCAAAGGAGGCATGATTCTTTCTTTCTGAAGACAACCTCTGCAAACAGCTGTTGCCAGTGTGGAATCCCTCTCTGCGTCACAACAGAAGAGAAAATGCAGACCCTGCTTCGCAAACCACACACACAGTCTGTTGCCGGTTTCACTAATGTGGAGATGAAAACTGGGGCGCTGCTCAGCAGTCGATTTTCAGAAAGAAACCCCACTCCCCCACCCCCAGGCCCTGGCTGCTTGGCCTGTTTGGCTCAGAAAGGATTTTCATTTTGCACCAGAAAACTCCAATTGTCATGCATGTTTTCAAAGCGTGGCTTTCTAGTTTTCCCTTTCTAGATTTAAACAGAGATTCCAAGTATGTAATGACATTTCACTGGCACCCCTTCCCACATGTGCTTTCCAAATATCGATTGCCATTTGAACACAACTGTTTACACAAGCCTTTTCAAAGGAGATGAAAAGTAACAGATAGAGACTCAAACAAAACGAATGGCTTGAAAGGTTAACAATGAACATGTGTTCTGGGTTACAGAAAAGAATTGTCATACAAGATTTTTTCCATCTAACACAGTGTGAATATATGCGTATGTATCTAAGGTTAGTGCAGAGCCCTCTCCTAGACATAGATGGCTGTGTGGCAAGTGTGAAATCATGGAAAGGCATTCAGCGCCATTCTTCCAAGGGGTGCCTCAAACAACGGGTATCATGAGGGGTCTGAAGGCCTGTGATTGGCTGGAACAGCTTAGTACCACACAGAGCTTGAGTTAAGCAAAGTTGGGTAAAGCGAAGGTGCTTTAACCCAGCCTTCTCCAACCTGGTCCCCTCCAGATGTGTTGTACTACAACCCCCAGAATCCCCCAGCCAGCAGAGCCAACACATCTGGAAGGGACCAGGTTGGGGAAGGCTGCTTTAATCCAATCACCTATCTAGAGGTGCAGATGCTTCAGGACTGGATGATGTATCCCATCATGGCTTTCGCATGGCCAGTTTAGGTTATCCTTTGAGTGGTTTGACTATGGTGGTGACCTGGTAGTGAGGTAGACATCTGCATGTAACAGGATTTCCCATTCTTTGCATACTTGAAGGAGGGCAATTCCTATTCATTCAATAAGAGCGGAAGACCCACAGTGCATGAACTTTAGGTCCTAGTAGTTCACATATTACCATCATGAACCATTTGCTCTTAGCTCTTGCCCAAATAGCGTTCCAGAACAGCATAGCTACTTTAAACAAGGTGCCAAGGTGATGCCCAAATAACATGTGAAAGCCGGCATGGCTGAGCTTCTCACTAAGAATGCACACTGCATTAATGACAAGTGAATTCATAGATCTGGTGAGCCCTTGGTCAAATTAAATTCCACACTCTTCCCCCTTTCCACTTTGCCTTTTGGTTAAACCCATTTAGTGTCTGGATTTACTGATCTCTGCACAGGTATGAGAACAACAGAACAAATCGCTGTATATTATAATGAGGGTTTGTTGTTTATTCGTTCAGTCGCTTCCGACTCTTCGTGACTTTATGGAGCAGCCCACACCAGAGCTTCCTGTCAGCTGTCACCAGCCCCAGCTCCCCCAAGGTCGAGTCCGTCACCTCCAGAATATCATCTATCCATCTTGCCCTTGGTCGACCCCTCTTCCTTTTGCCTTCCACTTTCCTTAGCATCAGCATCTTCTCCAAGGTATCTTGTCTTCTCATTATGTGGCCAAAGTACTTCAGTTTTGCCTTTAATATCATGCCCTCAAGTGAGCAGTCTGGCTTTATTTCCTGGAGTATGGACTGGTTTGATCTTCTTGCAGTCCAAGGCACTCTCAGAATTTTCCTCTAACACAACAGTTCAAAAACATCTATCTTCCTTCACTCAGCCTTCCTTATGGTCCAGCTCTCGCAGCCATAGGTTACTCTGGGGAATACCATTGCTTTAACTATGCGGACCTTTGTTGTCAGTGTGATGTCTCTGCTCTTCACTATTTTATCAAGATTTGTCATTGTTGTCCTCCCAAGAAGTAAACGTCTTCTGATTTCCTGGCTGTAGTCAGTGTCTGCAGTAATCTTTGCACCTAGAAAGACAAAGTCTGTCACTGCCTCCACGTTTTCTCCCTCTATTTGCCAGTTATCATTCAAACTGGTTGCCATAATCTTGGGTTTTTTGAGGTTGAACTGCAACCCAGCTTTTGCACTTTCTTCTTTCACCTTCGTCATGAGGTTCCTCAGCTCCTCCTCGCTTTCAGCCATCAGAGTGGTATCATCTGCATATCTGAGATTGTTAATGTTTCTTCCAGCAATTTGAACTCCAGCCTTGGCTTCATCAAGCCCAGCACGTCGCATGATGTGTTCTGCATACAGGTTGAATAGGTAGGGTGAGAGTATACAACCCTGCCGTACTCCTTTCCCAATATTAAACCAGTCCATTGTTCTGTGGTCTGTTCTTACCGTTGCTACTTGGTCGTTATACAGATTCCTCAGGAGGCAGACAAGATGACTTGGTATCCCCATACCACCAAGAACTTGCCACAATTTGTTATGATCCACACAGTCAAAGCCTTTAGAATAGTCAATAAAACAGAAATAGATGTTTTTCTGAAACTCCCTGGCTTTCTCCATGATCCAGCGGATATTGTCAATTTGGTCTCTAGTTCCTCTGCCTTTTCTAAACCCAGCTTGTACATCTGGCAATTCTTGTTCCATGAATTGCTGGAGTCTACCTTGCAAGATCTTGAGCATTACCTTACTGGCATGTGAAATAAGTGCCACTGTTCGATAGTTTGAACATGCTTTAGTGTTTCCCTTTTTTGGTATGGGTATATAAGTTGATTTTTTCCAATCTGGTGGCCATTCTTGTGTTTTCCAATTCGCTTGCATATAGCATGCATCACCTTGACAGCATCATCTTGCCAGATTTTAAACAGTTCAGCTGGGATACCATTGTCTCCTGCTGCCTTGTTATTAGCAATGCTTCTTAAGGCCCATTCAACCTCACTCTTCAGGATGTCTGGATCTAACTCACTGACCACACCATCCAATCTATCCCTGATATTATTATCCTTCCTATACAGATCTTCCGTATAATCTTGCCACCTTTTCTTGATCTCTTCTGCTTCTGTTAAGTCCTTGCCATCTTTGTTTTTGATCATACCCATTTTTGCTTGAAATTTACCTCCAATGTTTCTAATTTTCTGGAAGAGGTCTCTTGTCCTTCCTATTATCTTCTTCCACTTCCGTGCATTTCTTGTTTAAAAATAATTCCTGATCTCTTCTGGCTAACCTCTGGAATTTTGCATTTAATTGGGCATATCTCCCCCTATCACTGTTGCCTTTTGCTTTCCTTCTTTCTTGGGCTACTTCCAATGTCTTAGCAGACAGCCATCTTGCCTTCTTGGTTTTCTTTTTGTTTGGGACATTTTTTGTTGCCGCCTCCTGAACAATGTTGCAAACTTCTGTCCATAGTTCTTCTGGGATGCTATTTACTAAATCTAGTCCCTTAAATCTATTCTTCACCTCCACTGCATATTCATCAGGAATATTAGTGAGCTCATATCTAACTGATCTGTGGGTCTTCCCTATTCTCTTTAGTCTGATCCTAAATTGTGCAATAAGAAGTTCATGATCTGAACAACAGTCAGCTCCAGGTCTTGTTTTCACCGACTGTATAGATGTCCGCCACCTTTGGCTACAAAGGATGTAGTCAATCTGATTTCGGTGTTGACCATCTGGTGAAGTCCATGTATAAAGTCATCTTTTAGGTTGTTGGAAGAGAGTGTTTGTTATGCACAGTGGGTCGTTTTGGCAAAATTCTATCAGCCTATGTCCCACTTCATTTTGTTCTCCCAGACCATGCTTGCCTGTAATTCCAGGTGTCATTTGACTACCCACCTTAGCATTCCAGTCTCCTGTAATGAAAATAACATCTCTTTTTGGTGTATTATCCAGTAGGTGCTGCAGATCCTCATAGAACTAATCTACTTCCGCTTCTTCAGCATCTGTGGTTGGGGCGTATATTTGGATCACTGTGATGTTAAATGGCTTAGCCAGAATTCAAATTGAGATCATTCTATCGTTTTTTGGATTGTATCCAAGCACTGCTTTAGCCACTTTATTATTAATTATGAAGGCTGCTCCATTTCTTCTGTGGTCCTGTTGTCCACAGTAGTAGATCTGGTGGTCATCTGATGTGAAGTGGCTGATGTAAAGTGGCCCATTTCAGTCCATTTTAGTTCACTGACACCCAGAATGTCTATATTTAATCTTGACACCTCCCCAGTAACCACATCCAATTTGCCCTGGCTCATAGATCTTACATTCCAGGTTTCTATGGTGTGTTGATCTTTAGAACATCGGATTCATTGTTCACCACCAGCACCGTTGGCCGCTAGCTGTCCTTTCGGCTTTGAGCTAATGGTACATGTGTTTGATGTATAGCAGCGGTGGCCTACATGTGGTCCCTGCTGCCCTCAGTGCAGCCCTTGCCATGCCAAAAAATTTGGCAGTGGCAAATCTATCTGTATCTCTATCTATATTCCCAAATGGTGCTTTTAGCATTTCAGAGTGCTAAAATGATGATCAAATACATTTAGCAAATAAACTAAATTTAACCACTTTAGTGCTACTGAACACTACGGAGCAGTTTGCTGTGGAATTTCAGTGGAAAATAGGCAATTTAAATTTTCTTTCAGTGTGTCCCATGGACTGTGTGATGCCCCATGGAGTGCAGTCCATGGGAAGGTCCGGGGGGCAAAAATGGTACCTGGATCTCCTGTAGGTACCCGTCACTGATGTACAGGTTGTTTCAGCATAGATAGATCTATAGCATAGGGCTTATCTTCATTAGACATTTATTGTGCGCTTGTCATTCCCTACTCATGGTTGTTTACAGGTTCTTTAGATGACACTGTGACCCTCCTGTTTCACTTGTGTCTAACCAGCACTTTTAGTGAGTTTTTTTTTTTTAAAGTAGGGAAAATGCGGCATTTAATTGTGAAAATGAAAGAAACCATGATTTCCTTTTGTGTATTTGTGCTGTTCCACTATACGACAGTGCCATCTAGAGGTTATGTCATGGAAAAGCAGGAAAGGAAATACTCCTTATGTAGTGCTTGGATTTCAATTTTGCAATGAAACTCACAGTAGATACAGCAGATTAACAGCCAATTAAGAGCCTCAAGTTGAAAAGCCCATAGATCCAGCTATAAGAAAGGCTTCTTGCTGCTCCTCTATGCAGATCCTTAAACTAAAAAACCTTCAAGTGCCCACCACTGTGTGGACAAGACCCAGACCAACTATGTGCATGTCTAGACTAGTTTACTGCTTTTCAATATGATGACTTGTTCAAGCAGTATCAAAGGCAGTGTGAAATTTTTGTCTGCTGCTGACCCAAGCTGTTTCTGTGTAGTCTTCAGAGGCAAAAGAATTTGCCAGCAACTGAGTCGGTTTAGACTGCCTGCCAGGCGCTTGCTGTATGCCACAGAATAGAATCCTGGGTCACTCACCTTCTAAAAAACAAGTCTTGAGACAAGTACGTGAAAGGAAGCCCAGAAATATCCTCTGTATCGTAAAAATTGTCTTTTTCATGCAATACCAACCAGAGCTATATCATTACTCTTCAAGAGGTGACTTGTGCTACACTTTCTCACAATTACAAATTACAAATTGAAGCAAAATGAAAGATGAACACACAAAAAAGTCTCTGTACACTTTTGCAAACACAGGTGCAGGCCAAAGTACACTGATATGCCAGTAACACATGGCCTGTAAACAAATCATGAAGGGATTAAGAGACACCTACAGTGAAAAGGAACAGCGTTCCGTGCACCTCGGTGTTCAGTCATGCCGGCCACATGACCACAGAAGCGTCTTCGGACAGCGCTGGCTCTTCGGCTTAGAAATGGAGATGAGCACCACCCCCTAGAGTCGGACATGACTGGTTGGGGACACCTTTACCTTTCAGTTAAAAGTAATCCAGTCAAAGTTTAGTTATTGCTCAGAAAGGAAGTCTCTAGCTGTGAAATTTAACAAAATAATGTTTAAAAGTCTCTGTACACCTTTATAAACACAGGTGCAGGCCAAAGTACAATGACATGCCAGTAACATATGGCTTGTAAACAGATAATTAAGGGATGTACCTTGCCATGAGTCATGTGTGCTCTTTTGCAAACCTCAAGATTCAAGTTGTGGATGGACCACAACAAGAATATTACAGTAGCTGCTTTGGAGTTCACACCAAGAACATTGTATTTAAGCAAGTTTTGTAAAGATAAAAGATGTAACACTTTGAATGTTTCAATAAACTCAGGTAAGTTAAACCTTTCATTAGATTTGTTTTTTTCTCCACGAACTGTGATCATAGCTAATCAACTGGTTAAATACATTCCCGTATTTGTGCAAATTATATTATACATTGGCATAGAAAATGTGGCACATTTATATTTATATTTCATGCATATACTAAGCCTGACCATCATTTTGAAATTCAAGTATCTCTTAATCTGCCCCCCCCCCACTGCATATCCCCCTCATACGTGTACAGTATAACTGGCATGGCCAAGTTTGCGTTTGATACTACCTTTCATTAATTTAATATTTTTTTCTACAAGAGATGTATGTCTTTATGAAGCTCCAGCTTGGATGAATCCTGAAGTGGCACCTGGTTCTTCTGGAAGTCTTTATTTTGCTTTTTGTCCTTGGCAATCTGGACTTGCTGTAGGAATGAGTTCATAGTTGCCATGTCCTATGCTCTATAAAGCCACTGAGTTAAATAGTTGTAGCATATCTACAGTTATGTGCTATGCAAAGCTTGGCAGCTGCACAATCAAGGGTTCTATGTGACAATCTGGGATCTGTCCAGGTGGGCTATTTTTCCTTTAGAAAAATAATATGCGTCTATGTATAATTATATATTATATATCATTATGTATCATGATGGTGATGATATCTTCACAGCAATATGGAAAAGCCCTCTTTGGGCTTTTCCATATTGCTCTGGGGACCGCGGTGGCTTAGTGGTTAAGACGCTGAACTGCAGACTGGAAGGTTGGTAGGTCAGCAGTTCGAGACCCGAGTGCTGCGTGACGGAGTGAGCTCCCGTCTTCAGTCCCAGCTCCTGCCAACCTAGCAGTTCGAAAGCAAGAAATTGCAAGTAGATAAATAGGTACTGCCTCGGCGGGAAAGGTAACAGCATTCCGTGCACCTCGGTGTTCAGTCATGCCGGCCACATGACCACAGAAGCGTCTTTGGACAGCGCTGGCTCTTCGGCTTAGAAACGGGGATGAGCACCGCACCCTAGGGTCGGACACGACTGGTTGGGGACACCTTTACCTTTTTTATAATTATATATTATATATCATTATGTATCATGATGGTGATGATATCTTCACAGCAATATGGAAAAGCCCTCTTTGGAACCCAACAGCAAGTTCTGAGAGCATCTGAAATCCACCCCTTTGCACGTCTATAGAGCATCTCCCAAACCACCCTTTTGCATGTCTACAAAGAACTGGATTACTCAGGAGTAAGCATGGGCAGCAAGGTCCGAGAGCATCCAAGATCTGTTTAGTAATCAGTTAACTGACAGAAGCAGTGGTAGAGTTGGCCCACCTTCTCACCAAATCCTGTCAGTTCCTGTTCTGGCTTTGGATTGCTCATTCACTGAGATCCAAAATAGACATTACTATAAGGGCGCAATCCTAACTAGATAGGCGGCTGTCTCCGAACTCGGAGGTGACCGCCTATCCAAAGCAAGGCAGGAGAGGCACGGGGGGGATCATTCCCTCCACGCCTCTCCTGCCTTGCTGTTTTTCACTAGACAGCTGTTTTCGGCTGTCTAGCAGCGGGCGGCCCAACTGGGAGAGGAAGCTGCCATATGACACATTGTCATACACGCAGCTCCGCTCTTCCCACCCTGGAATGCCCCCCCCCAGCCATGCCCCTTTTCAGTCGCTCTGTGCTTCTCTTACGAGCATGGAGGACAGGGCTTCTCTGCGCTGCCTCTGAGATAGTGTGGACGAGGAGGGAGGTTGGTTTTCTGGGAACCGACCTTGGAGCACAGGCTCCGAGGTCTGTTCCCAGAAAAGAGCATATCTTATGGCCTTCTAGACACTGTCTAGTGGCCATAGGATTGCTCCCTAAATCTGTATCTAGTAGCTGCATCTTTTTTGGGTTTTACTCCAGAGTAGGTGCAGGGCCCCAATCTGAATCTTAAAAGCCCCCCATGCTAGGGTCCTGATCCAGTTTCGGAGCCCTGCACCCACTGTAGAGTAAAAAAGAGCAGGGTGGGGAAAGGCATAATTGCTCAATACAGATTTAGAATTTTTCTACATGAGGCATTTATTGTGAGCATGTGATTCCTTACTCAGGGCAGTTTATGGGTCCTTTAGATGATGTCGTGATCCTCCAGTTTCACTTCTGTTTTTTAAGAGCAGTTTCCTGGTGGTTTGTTTTTTGTTTTGCTTTTCGGAGTAGGGAAAATGGGGTATTATTTCTGAAAGCGAAAGAAAATGTATTTTTCTACTTGTGTAATTGTAATATTCCACTATAGCACAGCAGCACCTAGAGGTTATGTAGCAGAAAAGCAGGAATGGGAAAGCTCTTTGTATAGAGCTCAGTGTAAGGCGCACCCTTGCTGCCTTCTGAAATCCTCAAGTAGCCAGAATCAACACGCAGACGATAGGGCTCTTTTCCAAGGCTTTATTTCCATTCAACCTAATGACACTTACAGATGCTAATTGCCTGAGCCTAATGAGGGAAACTTAAGAGAGCCACCTATCCGGGGTTTCTAGCCTTAGGGAATCAGTTGGTCTCCGTTTGGAGGGAAAAGGCAGGAAGCCTCTGATCTTAAGGGCTAGGAGGTGAAAGTCCACCCCTTTCCCGTGGGGCATTGGGGCGCAGCTGTTGATGTCGCGCCAAGCGGGCTGAGCATCTCCTCTCGGCGCCCTCTGTCTCCCGCTTGTCCCTGTGCTGGCGCCTAGCGTCCCAAAGCTCCAGTTGTCCCTCCCCCTGCCTGCCAGGGTCGCTACCACTCTCAGGAATGTGAGCAGGGAGGGGTTCTCCTCCGGCGGCACCTCTGAACAGCGCGCGGGTTCCTCTCCCACGGTTTCTATCTCTTCCTCAGAATCGGAACTGCTTTGAGGCTCTATGGGCTCCGATCCAACCCTGACACTCGGATCTCAATTCTGCAACGAAACTGGAAGTAGATACAGTGATTAACAGCCTCGTGTAGAAAAGCTCTTAAAGTAATGTCTGTTTCAACCCTGATTTTCACTAGTCATTCTAAGAGTTTTTCTACATGAGGTTGTTAATCCACTGTACTACTTTTGGTTTTGTCGCAAAATTGAGATCCAAAGAGCATTTTCTTTCCTGCTTTTCTGCTACATAACCTCTAGGTGGCACTGTGATATTGTGGAATAGCACAAATACACAAGAGGAAATCACACTTTCTTTTATTTTCACAATTAAACGCTGTATTTTCCCTCTTCTAAAAAAACTTGCTGAAAGTGCTGGTTAGACACAGAAGCAAAACTGGAAGATCACGATGTCACCTAAAGAACCTGTAAACAACTGTAAGTAGGGAATGATGAGTGCATGATAAATGCCTCATATAGAAAAGCTCCCTGTGTCTCTACTTTCCCCCACATCTGTGCTGTGCTATATAACAGACACATGCTCCATCTACACCTTTCAGTGATCTTAGCTTACCTCAGTGCTTGACTCAGCTTTTTTCTCCCTGACAACATCCCCAGTTTGCTCTTCCTGACTGACCTGACTGTGTCCCGCCTTCTCTCCCATACGTCCTCTTTTGGCCTGTGACTTTGGATAGGCTCCCCCACTCACTGCCATGGCCATGTTTTAAATCTTCTGTTCTCTAAGAACTGCTCTGTCTTGGATCTCTCTGCAGTGGCATTCCTGTCTCTAACCATCACATTGTCACTTTTAACACTACATAATTGTCACCCTGCTTATTTAACTTATATGCAGAGTACATCATGAGAAATGCCGGGCTGGATGAATCAGAGGTCGGAATTAAGATTGCTGGGAGAATTATCAACAACCTCCGATATGCAGACGATACCACCCTAATGGCAGAAAGTGAAGAGGATCTCAAGAGCCTCTTGTTGAGGGTGAAAGAGGAGAGTGCAAAAGCTGGTTTGAAACTCAACATTAAAAAAACGAAGATCATGGCATCTGGCCCCATCACTTCCTGGCATATAGAAGGGGAAGAAATGGAAGCAGTGACAGATTTTACTTTCTTGGGCTCCAAGATCACCGCAGACGGTGACTGTAGCCATGAAATTAAAAGACGCTTGCTCCTTGGGAGGAAAGCTATGGCCAACCTAGACAGCATAGTAAGAAGCAGAGACATCACCTTGCCGACAAAGGTCCGTCTAATCAAAGCTATGGTTTTCCCAGTAGTAATGTATGGCTGGGAGAGCTGGACTATAAGGAAGGCTGAGTGCCGAAGAATTGATGCTTTCGAACTGTGGTGCTGGAGAAGACTCTTACGAGTCCCCTGGACTGCAAGGAGGTCAAATCAATCCATCCTAAAGGAAATCAACCCTGAGTGCTCATTGGAAGAACAGATACTGAAGCTGAAGCTCCAATATTATGGCCACCTAATGCGAAGAGAAAACTCTCTGGAAAAGACCCTGATGCTGGGAAAGACTGAAGGCAAAAGGAGAAGGGGACGGCAGAGGATGAGATGGCTAGATAGCATCACGGATGCAATGAATGTGAACTTGAGCACGCTCCGGGAGAGAGCGCAGGACAGGAAGGCCTGGCGCGCTATGGTCCATGGGGTCACGAAGAGTCGGACACGACTGAATGACTGAACAACAACAACAACAATGACTAGAGTGGAAAGAATTAAGCACATCTTCCCCTGCACATCTCCCCCACCTCTTCTTTTGGTTTAAAAACAACAACACCACACACATTGGAGGTAACATCCTGGTGATTGTGTATCACATGTAGGTTCAACTCTGGGGATTCGAGAGGGCAGTGCAAAGATCAGGGGAACCCTTGGAGGGTTTGACTGGTTGTATTACAAGTATCTGTTTCCAAACAGTTTTCTGGAACAGTTAATTCATGAATTGTGCTAGCTTTTTAAAATGCATAGGACATGCAACTGCATGAAATGAGTGGAAGTCCTAAGTGTTCCATCTTTGATTAGCATCCAGGCTAAAGACTAGATTGCATCAGCAAACACCTCTGGGCTACAGTCCTACACCCAGTTACCTGGTAAGTTCAATACACAGTGGGACTTACTTCTGAGTAACATGTATAGGATGTCTACTCTAATAGAGAAAATTAGAAATATGATATGATTCATTGGTTGAACACAAAAGTTTAACATATATATAGGAAACAAACTTTGTTTTTCAGGCAATGATGGTTAATGGGTTGATCACCACCTTGAATAAAAAAATGTTCATTTAGGGTGCAATCCTATGCATGTTTAGACAAAAAAAATCCTACAACTTCCATGGTTCTCCCTGAACATATGCCACATGGATCTACTCACACAATTTTTCTGAGTGAGGTATTTGTTAGGGCAGTTTTCAGATACTGTAGAATATGAAAAAATAATGATTTGTCATTATTATTATTATTATTATTATTATTATTATTATTATTATTTCTAGTGTCAACTGTCCAAGTTTGAGACGTTGAGAGTTTTGCTATTGTTGTCTGGAATACAAAGTGTCATATTGTATGTTGCAGATTAGAGTATACTTTTCAGCGAGGTAGAAACATGACAGAATTAGAGGAGCATTGAGCAGATGGCACTCCATGTAAAAGTTATTTAAAGAAAGAGAGACATGATCAAAAAGGCTTTTTTGTGGACTGATCTGAGATGTGGTTCCAAATGCTGTAGCTACAGTTTTTGTTTTGTTTTTTTAAACCTCCAAGGAACACTTTAAAAATGTTGTGCTTACTAAATTATTCCAGTGGAAAAAATTATGTGTAGCACAGGCATAGGTATCCAACAATAGTCTCATAGAAAGCCTTTTAGCTGAAAACAGTTGTGTCTGAAGAGCTTGTGTTTTTTCAATTTTGTTCGGATTTAATGCTGCTGATGAGAGATAATTATACAGTAGAGTGTTTAAGGGAGCAATCCTATCTAGATAGGCAGCTGCCTCCGAACTTGGAGGCAACCGCCTATCTAAAGCAGGGCAGGAGAAGCACGGAGGGGATGGTTCCCTCCACGCTCCTCCTGCCCTGCTTTTTAGGCTAGACAGCTGATTGCGGCTGTCTAGCTGCAGGAGGACGGAGTGGGGGAGGAAGCTGCAGTACAACACATAGGATGCGTCATACAAGCAGTTACGCTCTCCCCACCCCGGAACGCCCCCAGCCACGCCCCTTTTTGTCCGCTCCATGTTCCTCTGGTGAGCGCGGAGGACGGGGCTGTTCCGCACTGCCTCCGAGGCAGTGCAGAAATGGGGGGAGGTTGGTTCTCTGGGAACCAACCTCGGAGCGCAGGCTCCCACGTTGGTTCCTGGAAAACAACATATCCTATGGCCGTCTAGCCACTGTCTAGCAGCCATTGGATTGCTCCCTAAAGCACTTTTATACATTATCTGAGTAATCCTCACAACATCCCTATCATGTAGTTCCATATTATCAGCCCCATTTTGTAGATGGGGTGAGTAGTTTTCAGACATCTGTTCAGAGCAGAACTGAGTGCATGTATGGAGGGAGGGGGGCAATATTGCAGCACCATGCTCTGACCTCCCCCCCCACTCCGCCCCCAACCTACACATATTTGTTTCAATGTCTGAAGCCAACGTATGCATGGATTTCTGATTGGCTGCAGAGGTCCCTATGCATGTACAAGTGTAGGCTTGCTTCACACATTCTGTGTACAAAGTATGCGTGAAGCTTCATTGCAACAGAGGATCATTGGATTGTAATGTTAAGAGGCAGAGATGATACGACAGGCAACTTGCGTAAGGCCACCCAGTGAGTCTGTGGTCAAACGGGTGGTAGCATTAGGAGCTCCTGGCATTTTGCCCAGTGCCAAAATCACTGGCCCACACTCCCTCTGAGAATTAAGCCGTTTCCCTTCACTGAAAAGCTACTACGTAAAATAGCCAGGAAATGTGTGAATAGTATTTTGAAAGCAGCTATGAAAATAATGTTTTTCAAAGAAAGCACCTTTAAAGGATGGGAAGAGAGGAAAAAAGAGACTCCTCCGCTCCTTTTGCTGTTTGCAAAAGCTATATTGTCCCTGTAGAATGGGGATTCTTCCAGATGGAAGGCTTTTAGCACTGACCATCCAAAGGCTGCTGTTCTGCCTTTCCCTCCTTAATGGATTTTCTGTGGTGCAAATTTTCTACCCACATATAGAAACAGCATTTTTTACAGAAGTCAAGTGATCATATCATAAAGGTGGTTCAGAAGAGTTTTCAGCTCTACCTGGATGGCTTGTCAATTCAGGAGGAAGAGTGGCAAAGGGGATATACTTATGCTAAGGCAGTTAGGATACCTTACAGTCAGATCCTAGGAGATGAGGCACTGAGGCAGTGGCCCGTACAGTCAAATTACCAGGGACCTGGCAAAGGGCCAACCTAGGCAGTTCAATAGTGAAAATCCTAGATTATTTGATACTCTAAGAATCCTCTCTATGACCTGACTAGTTATGAAAAGGTAGAGTTACTTCAAAACCCTCATTCTATTCTCAACCCAGATTTCTATCAGTAGAATGAGAGCCAAACGACATGTTACATCAATCGCATATCATGTAGCTGAGCATACATTTTTTCTGGATCCTAGTGTAAGTGTGTGTGGCCTTGATTTGGGTTGGGACCACTGGGCACCAAGAGGGGGGAGGATTAAACTTTCCTCCCCCACTGTTTGCTTCCTGAAATAAGTCTCCATTAGTGTTAATGAAGGTGTTTTCCTTTTGTTAACCCCCCTGTGTGTGCATGGGTCTGTGTGTGTGTGTGGGGGGGATTTCAGGAAGCAAACAGTGGAGGGGTGTAAGGTTTAATCCTCCCCCCGCCCCAGTGTACAGTGGCCCTGATCCTAATTGGGGCTCTGTGCGCTTACACTACAGCAGGGTTGGGCAACTTCAGCAGCTCTGGGGGGCAATTTTGCCCATGGGCCTCCCCCATGGGCTGCACCTCTCCCCAGTAGCACTCAAAAATAGTTTTAAAATTAAAAATTTCATCCAGAGCAGCTACAGAGAGCCAAAAAGGGTCAAAATTAGCTTCTTTTCAGTGAGAGAACTAGTTCTTTAAAATATTTTAATATTTAATATAAGTTAGAAGTAGCCAGTTGTTACACAACAATGTGCTTAATTGAAAATTGGGATGCTATTTTGTTAAATGGGGAAGAGAAGCTATTACCACTGGTAATTCAGGGTTATCTCTGAATTACCATTGAGCAACAATTGCTCAATGTTGTTTTTAGATATATGTTGTCTTTGTGTGTACTGTTTGTGCATTCTATGTAAATGGTTTTAAACTCCTACACTGTATTTTACTGTAATATTTGTGAACCTCCCAGAGAGCCTTGGCTATGGGGCAGTATAGAAATGTTAATAATAATAATAATAATAATAATAATAATAATAATAATAGTTATTTTCACCCTTTTGGTGCTCTGAAGCAGATAGCACTAAAACACAGGTTGCTGTGGTCTATAGGAATTCGATCTTCCTCTCTAGGCTTCCTGTTCATTTGAGTGCTGGTCTGGGCTCCATCTGCACAAGCCATTTGCCCTGGAGCTGCTTCAAAGGGATGATCTTTGCAACAGATGACGCAGTCGCCGCTTCGCAGCCCAATCGTGGTTTTCATGGTGAAATCCGGATTTTCTCAGAGTCCACTGGCTGCAAAGTTTTCACTTGCTTTGGGTTCACCGTGGGGGTCTGTGTGTGAGCTGTCTGTCCCTTCCTCGGATTGAAATCTCAGTGTCGTTCATGATGCCCTTCCCTGTTCCTCCTTCGCAGCTCCGCAGTTACAGAGGCATGAAGGAGCGGGCTGGTGGAAGCCACGCTGATAGATGGAAGGGAAGGCAGCCTGGGGCAGGGGTGGGGGGAGAGCAGAAGAGCAAACATGTCTGCCAGGAAGTAACGCATTGCCTTCAGTTCCACCTCGCTGCCTCTCTCAAGTATCGAGCTTGAGAGTGGAGACATTCAGCTACAAAGGAACACAGCTGAGAAATGCTGGATGCCTGTTGGTTCGAAGCTGTGCAGTTGCGAAGGGTGGCTGATTTTCATAAACCTGTACTCAGAAGCACCTCATTGAGCCTGTGTTTGTGCTGGCGTGGGGTGGGGAGAGACCATTGATTGGGCAGTTAATAGACTATGTGCTACTTGCTCTCTCCTCCTCCCCAGCTCCACGCTTTCTGCTCTCAGCGCCGGTTCAATCTCGGGAGGCAGCGGCTGCCTGCTTGCCTGCCTGTCTCAGAGATGTGTACGTGGGGTTTGTTATGAACATCTACTCACAAGCAAGTCCTATGTGCTAGTTGCACACCCTCCCCCCCAGCTCTGCACTCTCTATGATTCCTGGCTTGGGAAGCCCGCTTTAGGCCTCCCATCTACCGCCCCAGTTGTTAACTCTCAGTGCTAATACTGCGCAGCTCCTACCAAGCAAACAATGAAATTGGTGCCATGTAGATGCGGCCCTTGAGTGTCTGTACCTTGTGCTGGGTACCCGGGACAGATTAGGGATTCTGTTGGTGTACTCGCGCTGCTACCCATCAGACTCCCTGCCTGAGCTGACGAAGGTGGTCTCGGATTTGGGGCAGTAGGAGTGGCAGGGGCAGCCATGGAGGGTGATGGGGGGCACACATTGCCCACCCTGGCACTAGAGGAAAGAAAAAAACTAAGTCTCAGCTACACGATTTGTTTGCTATGCAAACTCTTAAGCCTGGTTTATAGATGTAGCAGAATGAGGTGGTGGAATCCTGAAGTGGTAGACTGGAGGGTACTTTTCCAGACTGCAGCACTATCTTCAGTTCTTGAGGGGGGCACCAGAGTGACTTGGGGGGCTCACCAGCAGAATGCAGGGGAACTAGAGGGCATCTTTCCAGGGGCTCCTTCTATTCTGTTGCTGGCCCTGCACCCCTTGCAATCTCATTCAACCTAATTTTGCCACATGTGTAGTCAGGCCATAGTTTCTGTAAAAAACTGAATTCTGTACCTATTTTCCTATAACATTTGCAAGTTTCACTGAATGGGATTTAGGTTATAAAGCAAGGTGGGGAAACTGTGACCCTCCAGGTGTTGTTGGATTCCAACTGCCAGCCTGGTCAATGGTCAGGGATGATGGGAGTTGAATTCCAACAACCTACAAGATTGTTGGAATACAACTTATAAGGAATGACAGCCAAGTATGGCCAGTCAATACATGCTCCAACAGGTCTTGATTCTGGCTGATTTATTGGATTGTTTTGCCATTTAACATATTTCCTTCTTTTCATAACTAGGTTAGAGTAGGTTTAAGGAAGATACAGCCTGCCAGTTCAGAGAGTAGGGTGGCCATGTATGAATCACCAAAAAAGAGGAAATGCATAACCAAAAAAGAAGATGAAAGCAGGATCTGATATGCATAAAACCTCATATACTAATTTATATGTATAAATGCAAATTTAGAAAAAAATAGAATTCAAATAGAAATACAGTATGTCTCATTATAGTGTGGAAGACTGTGACCAGGTGACCTGTGTGCCTTGTTCAGGGGGTTGGGCTCAATGGTCTTACAGGCCTCTTCCAACCCTACTATTCTATGATTCTATGACTCAGTCTGCTGTCCAGGTACTGTTAATGGACAATTTCAAGACCCAGCGCTTCCTTCTGATGGCTCTTTATCTTTACACCCTATCTGGACTGGACAGTCCTTCAGATAGAGGGCTGTCCTCTGCAAAAGAGAACACATGGCCATGCTATGACTGAGAGCTCCTTGAGAGCCACTGGCTTTTAAATCCTGAGACAGGGATTAATGAACTACTTCTCCAACTGCAGAAAATGCTCTTTCTTTCTTTTAATGGCATGCAACGTATTCCAAATTATAGCACATAACTGGCAGAACATATTATTATTCTTTTGAAAGAAATCCAAGACCACATGAGTAAGGAATTAGAACAAAGAGAAGATATTTGTTTCTTATTAATGACTAGGCTTTTGAGGGATGTTTGATAATGGTTTAAACATGAAACGTAAATCTGAATTTGGCATCTTATGGGAAAACTCTCTTCAGTTAGACATAGATGTATTTTGTCTGTAAAGTTGGTTTCCATTGTCTCCCTGTTTCAAACAAAAGATTAATTGAGTTTAGTGGAACCAGTTCTTGTTTGCTCATGTTTGTTTGTTTGTTTTAATCTTTGATGCCAACACACATTTAGGAGATGCTTTTTGAAAAATAAATGAATGAATGATAAATAAACTATAATAATAAAAATAACATTTAAGATAAAAATATAAAATGCCTAGAAATACAGTAGGAATTCAATAAAATTCAGTTATCCAATAGATGTACAGGATGGAATGAGAGAGGGCCTCTTTGGTGGTGGCTCCATATTTATCTCCTAGAGGATGTCTGTTTTGCCTCATGCATGCTGTCTTTTACCCATTTATTCAGAGTTGCTTTTAGGAAAGAAGCAGTTCTGAATGCTTTTAATGGCTTTTATTGCTGCTGTTTTAAACTGTTGGTTTTATATTGCTCCTTTTAGGGAATGTTTTAACTACTGTTTTTAATATGATTATATTTTATTGGAATATATTTTTTATATATTCCAATAAA
Organism: Heloderma suspectum; assembly: GCF_057233095.1. Lineage (NCBI taxonomy): Eukaryota > Metazoa > Chordata > Lepidosauria > Squamata > Helodermatidae > Heloderma > Heloderma suspectum. The sequence goes on along the minus strand of NC_139460.1, from coordinate 50,298,169 downwards.
TGTAAGCCACGTTGAGAGGGCTTGCCCCTATAAATTCCTAAAATAAATAAATAAATAAATAAATGAGACAAGACAACAAAAATGCATGCTATTGTTGTTTTCTTGCCTATTTTTGCAGCTGTTTTGATCCCACTTGCTTTGGATAGAATTAGGCTGCATTCTCATACCCAGTTTCCTAGGAGTAAGCACCACTGAGCTCAAGGGGAACTATGTCTGAGTTGATATTTATAGGGTTGCACTGTTAGGCTGCAATCCTCCTGTATTTACCTACCTGGGAGTAAGTCCCACTGAATTTACTGGGGCTTACTTCTGAGTAGATATGTCTAGTCTTGATTTATTTATTTATGTATTTAATAAAAAGAAGGAACATGTAATTCCAATAAATAAGCTCTTCAACTTATAAAAAAGGAAAAATAAGGGGAGACATGATAGAAGAGTACATATTTCTGTACAGTGTGGAGAAAATCAAGGGGAAATTTTCTCTCTCTTTCTCTCATAATGTTAGAACCCAGGGTCATCCAACAAAGTTAAATGGTCGAAGATTCAGGAGAGATAAAAGGACTTGTTGTTTAGTCGTTAAGTTGTGTCCGACTCTTCATGACCCCATGGATCATAGCACGCCAGGCCTTCCTGTCCTCTGCTCTCTCCTGGAGGAAAGGGGAATTACCACAACCCAAATAATTGTTAGTGTTGGGAATTTACCAAACTGCATAACTATCAGTTCTTCTTATGGGTCTCATCCCATCAATCTGCCTTTAAAGATACATTTTCTTCCACCATCATCTCCCCTGTTCCTTATAAAACAAGCCCTCACTGGAGAAAATACGGTGCAACATGGATGTAATACCATTCAAATGGCAATGTTCCTCTCCTTCCCCACTCATGCCTGTGGCATGTTATCGAATGCTTTTATAACTTGGCAGAGTTTTTAAAAATAGTTTGCCATTCTGCTTGCCACAGGGATGATGCTCTTGGGAAGAAAATGGACAAATCCCAGCTTTTGTGTGTGGCAAGCCTCCACATGCATGCTAAAAGGTTTGTGTGCTGGAAAAGCATTTCTTCAATCAGAAACCATCCAGAGGATCTTACTGCTTTTATAAATAGGCATATACTTGTATGATATTACTAACTGTTTATATACTAATCTCTAACTGCCAGTTTCTGTGCAGATGAGCACACAAAATACTTCCTCGGGCTGAAGGCATTGAGACTCAACTTGACTCACTGAGGTTTACAGAAAAATAAGCTTTGGTCATAAATTGGCTGACCATATTTTCTTGAGACAAAAACGGGATATTGGGATGACAAAAACGGGACAGGGTTATGTAATATTCCGTATTCATGAAAAAGTAATGATGGGCGGAATGATGGTGGAAATAACAGTAAGACTCACCCTCCTGGCTCCCACACGCTGAATGAGGCTTAGCGACCGCCTCTTGAATTCCCGCCACTGCAGACAAGCAAGGGGGCGGCATCTGATCGTCACTAGCTCAAGAAGCCCGGCCCTGACTGGATAACGTAAATGGAACTTTCTCTTTCATCACACTAGTAGTTTTACTGCGCGCATAGATTAACATAGAGCCTTATGATAAACGTGTTCAGTTTTTTTACAAAAAATTAAAAACGGGACAAAATTGACATATATATGAAAAAGATGGTACTGTCCCGTTTAAAACGGTACGTATGGTCAGCCTAGTCATAAAATAACCGGTTGCTTAAAGAATCCATACAGAATTGCCAGCAACTATAATGTCAGACCTGGCTTCTAAAACAAAGCTGAGCATGCTCAGAAAAACCCAGTAAATCCCTATGTGATATCATAATGAACTCTTTTAACCTTGCACATCATTCTTGTCATGCAAACAAACAATCCAAGCTTTGAAAAAATGGTCAGGCTCTGGGTGTTCACAGAAAAATGATTTCTGTGAAGGAACTGTTCTTCCAAAACAGAATACCACACAAAACCCAGGCCTATGGAATCCCATCTGGCTTTTATTCAACAGGAGACTAATATACTTTGGGGCTGATAATGAGGGTGGCAATAGAAGCTTGGCCCATGTGGAGGACCTGCATTGGATGCCAAGGGTAGGCAAACATGTCAGGCATGTTCCACCACTGAATATGTCCAAGTCAAAATGGGGAAGATCAGGCAAATTTGAGTACAAGAGAGGGCCAAGAAACAGCTTCAGCTTTTGCAAGTAATCTTCTGCCATGTGCCTCAAGTTTCTTGTATTTCTCTCCAGCAGCAGCAGCCCTACCATTAAGTAGAGTGAGGTAGCCACCTCAGGCAGCTTATTTTGGTGTCATGAAAGGGCAGCAAATCGTTATTTGTTGTTGTATTAGTAGTAGTAGTAGTATTTTTACTGCCAGAGAGGGGAGAGGTGCTTGTGGGATTCTCTGCCTCAGGTACCAAAATAACTTCACCAGCTTTGGACACTATACACCTTGATTTTGGAGTGGGGTGAGTAGAGAAGCCATTTGTTGCTCCATCTCAGGCAGCAAAATGCCTTGGGCTGGAGCTGTTCTCCAGCTTGTCACTTCAGTCATGTCTCTCTTTATTCCTACGTTGCCTTTTCACTGCCATGTGTTTTCACCAACCTTAACCCCCTTTTCCCTACTTCAGCCTTCCATTCCCAGCTTTCTCCCATATCATCTATGTCTACTACTCATTTCTACACCTCTGCTTCTGCCACCCCTTGGTAAGCCTCCTTTATATGAGAACAGGCTCTCTTTCTCCCTCCCCCTCTCTCTCTGTATGGAGTGAGTGGTGTGCGTAGGGTTAGTGTGCGTGAGAGAGAGAAAGGGAACGGAAAACATTTGCAAATGTTCATGGGCTTCTGCTTACACTGGAAATCTTAAAAGAAAATAATTTAGCATCTGGAATATGTAGCTTCGCTCTCAGGTTTTTCACAGGCTCTGTGTTTGGCATAGCAATTAATTTTCTAGGATCCCCAATACACTGCTAACAAATACAAAGTAAAATAGCAATATAAATATTATCACATACCTGAGGAATGGTACTTCCATACAATTAAAAATAAACTGAGAGCTTTTGACTCAGCCAAACAACAGATTTCACACAAGAGGTCAGTGTTGCGCACAGAAGACTACTTGAAAATTCAGTTTATAGGCTTGCATAGGTTGACAAGAGAGAAAACTATCCAGCATATGATATGAGCAGTTCACTGGCTCTGTCGGACACCCATGGCAGCAGTCCTCGGCACCGGCTGCTTGGAAGTCAAGGGCATTTTATTTTATTTATTTATTTTATTTTATTTATTTCATTTCTATACCTCCCAATAGCCGAAGCTCTCTTTTTAAGAGCTCTCTCATTTAAAAGCCTAACTGTGTGGAATTGTAGCTTATTGTTGTTGTTGTTATTAATATTATTATTCTCAGTTTATGAGTTGCTCTATAGCCCAAGCTCTCAGGGCAGCATATATAATAAAAATGAAATGCAATAAAATGCATGATAAAATACATAACAAATGCAAACAAATAATAGAATTTAAAAGCTGTAAATTAAAATAATTTTAAAAGTAAGCAGCTAAAACATGGAAAAGCATAATTTTCAAATGCAGCTTTAAACATATCATTAAAAATTAAACAAAACAAGCCGCAATTAATTTTTTTAAGGCCTGGGAGAATATACCGCCTGATGCTGAGAGGTAAACAAAGTAGGCACGAGGTGGAGCTCTCTAGGGAGAATATTCCATAATTTGGGGTCCACCACTGAAAGGGCCCACTCACAAATAACCACCTACCAGTGGAGGCTGATGGCTCCAATGTCAGTGGGGCAGTAAATTTGCTTGTACCTTAGATAGCTCTGCACTTTGGATCGCTCTTTTAGAGTTCTGACTGGTTCTGACTGAAACCTAGAGTGGGGTTATTGCCCCACTGACATCGGCACCACCAGCCTCCACTGCCACCCACTGAACCTCATTATGTGGGGGTACTCAGAGCAGGGCCTCAGATAATAATCTCAGGTCACAGGCAGAAACATATCGGAAGAAGTGGTCCTTCAGATACTGTCGCTCCAAGCCATGGAAGGTTTTATAGATTAACACAAACACCTTGAATTGGACTGAGAAATGAACTGGGGGCCAGTGAAGATGGTACAGTACTGGCGTGATATGATTATAATGCTCAGTTCCAGCTGCATATTTTGTGTTAGGTCATCAATTACTGAAGCCAGGCTTTCTCTGTCCAGGTAGGGTCATTGCTGGAATATTAGGCTAAGCTGGTAAAAGGTGCTCTGTGCCGCAGAATATGCTTGTGCCTCTGATGACAAAGTTGGATCTACAAACACGCCCAAGCTATGAGTTTGATCCTTTAGTGGGACGGCAATCCTTTCCACAACAGGTTGGACACAATTCACCTGGACAGACAGACCACCCACTAGCAGTACCTCCATTTTGTCTGGATTGAGCTTCAGTTTATTGGCCTTCATCTAGTCCATTACCATGGCCTGGCATCGATTAAGCACTTCCACACCCTCACCTGGATCTGATGAAAGAGAGAGATAAAGCTGTGTGTTTTAGGCCAGATTGGATTTGAATCTTGATTTGCAATGGTGTAAATTCTGAAGTGCAAGAGCTGTTCCTACGGCCACACCCCAACAAGATTCCATAGCTACACACCCCAGTGAAAGCCGAACAACACATACAAGTCTGAGAAAGCCTGAGTCCATGAAGTTCATATGGGGCACAATCCTATACCTGTTTAGACAGAAAAAAGTCTTACAACTCCCAGCATTCCCCAGCCAGATGGCTACCTGGAGAATTCTGGGAGTTGTTGGACTTTTTTTCTGTCTAAACATGCATAGAATGTTGGTTCCCTTGGTGACTTTGGGCTAGCCACTGTCTGAGTCTAACTTACCTGACAAAGGGGTCAGGTGCCAGGACAGCCCTGCCCTCCCACCCCCACCTTTCAGCAATGGCAAATACTGCTCTGGCAGGAAACATCCTCACTCCTGCTGTGCTCCTCTGTGTTCCTGCTCCACTGTACTGCTGTTGATTTGTCAGGGAGTGGTGGGCTTACCAGCAAGGAAGAACCTTCCTTTAGTGTGATATGAAAAATCAAGGGAATGTGGTCTTACACTTCAGGAGGCAGTGTTTTTGTGGGCCAGACCCCCTTAGGAGACCCATAAGTTATGCCATTGGGAGCAATGACAACCTGCTTGATATAATGGCAGTTACATGAGCTGTGATGAAAATAATGTAACTACTTATAACATAATGGTTATTTGTGGGGAGGATATGCTAAAAATAAAATCTGAGAAGATTGATTTCTAAAGGCCCTAGCATGGCGATAAGGCATTTATTAGCAATTGGGTCATGTTGGGACGTCATTTTATCTTATTTCACCAACAGTTTGGTTATTCTTTGTTTCCAGTTGTAGACAGATGCAACTGCCTTAGTAACACTGCATTACAGGTGATGTCATTCAGAGCCTTGGCAAAGCCTATTTCGTTTTGCAGTCACTTAGACCCAGTTCGCACGTCATCAGCAACCCATGGTTTGTTATCTGCTGGTTGTCAAAAATGCAGCAGGAGTGAGTGAGCCTGCTGGTTCCTGCACACCCATCTACTCTTGCTGCGATACACAACCCAGGGATGCTCTGCCCATGGGCTGTTTATTGTGATGTCAGAATCCAGAACTCTGGGTTGTTGGGGGATGAACAACCCAGAGTGTGAGCCCATTAAAGTATCCCTTGGGTGTTTACTGCAGTGGGAGCAGGAACCAGCATGGCCACTTGCTCCTGCTGCAAGCTAGTGTGGTGTAGTGGTTAGAGTGTTGGACTGGGACTCAGGAGATCTGGGTTCTCATCCCCACTCTGCTGTGAAGCTCCCTGGGTGACTTTGGGCCAGACACTGACTCTCAGCCTAACCTACCGCACAGGGTTGTTGTGAGGATAAAATAGAGAGGAGAACCTGGTAAGCCGCTTTGGGTTCCTTGCAAGAGGAAAAAAGGCAGGATATAAATGTAATAATAAATAAATAAAATAAAAAACCCACAGTGAACAAACCTTGGGTTGTTGGAGATGTGCAAACGAGGCCAGAAACAATCTCTCTATAAAATACAAACAGGTTTCTAGGGGGTCTTTTAACTAGTTGACTGGAAAATTGAAATGATTTGGTCAAGCATCTCTTGGCACACACTTGTTGAAATGACACAAAAGATCTTTACCTAGGACACTTCCTTTTCCCATGCTTTTCCAGTTGTGAATATGTTTCAATGCCAAAAGAGAATTCTGGCTAGCCACTGACCTGGTTTGTACATAATGCCGATTCATTCGCAAACTGGTGGGGCTGCAAAGGATTGAGCAAGTGTGGTACCTCCCATGTGCTTACCACTTCCGCTTTGCATCAGCTTTCCTAAACGGTTCCTGACTTGGTTGATGTGCTGTGCAAACCCAGAACTCTGGGTTGCTGAGGTACAAGCAATCCAGAGTGTTAACCCAACAACAAACCACACTTCAAGACAGGTGATGTTACATATTTACCTGTTTTGATAATGGCCAAGACATGACTAGCTGGAACAATGAAGAAGGCCTTCTCTGTGGCTGTTTCTAAATTGTAGAACTCTGTATTTTATTTATTTATTTGTTTGTTTGTTTATTTATTTATTTTTTCATTTCATTTCTATACCGCCCAATAACCGAAGCTCTCTGGGCGGTTCACGAAAAAACTGTACTCCGTGAGCTCCATTTGACCATTGGTTTCCAACACCTAGCAAGCCTTTTTTTTTAAAAGAAATTCTAGAAGCATTTGAACTTCTGGGCTAAGATTGTTTTAGTGGCTGAGCTCCTTGTATTTTTTTATATGGTTTCCCTTTCTTTTGCTGGTGTTGCTGCTGCTGTTTTTTGTACTGCTAATTGGTGTTAAGTTCTATTGTTTTAAGATTGCTATAAGCCTCCTGGAGAGCTGTGTATACAACAGAGGGGCAGGATATAACATTTCCTAAATAAAATAAAATTGTAAGAGGCTAAACCTCAAACTAAAGGGTTTTCTTCAGGAGTAGCAGCTAAAAAACCCACCCCAATTCTATTCATGTCACTCAGAAGTAAGTCCTATTGTGTTCAATGGAACTTAATCACAGGCAAATGTGTGGGTGCAATCCTATCCACACTTACCTGGGAGTAAGCCAGGTTGAACATAGTGGGACTAACTTCTGAGTAGATGTGTAGGATTGTACTGTTAGTGGGTGAAAAGCAGATAAATGAAAATTTATGGAAAACAGTGTACAGTACTGCAAAGAAAGAAGATGTAAATGTGTCCACCCAAGTATGTCTAATAAGGCCTGTAAGTGTTCATATTGACTTGATTTATTACAACATCCAAATAAGGCAAGAGGGGCATGTAGGGGAGTTATGAAATTTCCAGCTGGGACAAGTCTTGCTTCTTGGCAGTGGAGGGTAAAGTACATTGATCCATGGACCATTTAAACAGCAAGAGTCACCCAGACAGATGTCAATATTTGAAGTGGGAGAACAAGAGGCATTTGGATTGCAAAACCATTTTCTTTGGACCAGCCAGATACTGGCTTTAAACAAAATTATATATTTCTGCATCTGTGCATGTTAACAAGGAGCCTGGAACATGAATATGACATAAACATAATCTTTGATATTTGAATAGAAGATCTGGTTCAAAATATTAAAAATGCAGTTTAGGAAATGTACCTGTAAAAGTAATGTTTTTACATTTCATATCTGTATTGGATGCTCATGCTTGCCAATGTTAAGGAACACTGTAATACTACAGGATTTCTTCTACAAGGTCCCCCCTTCCCCATTGCACATGGAAAAGGTGGCATGCATGGACAGGTTTTGTATTACAAGAGCTGAATACTTCCACTGAAATTGCTCTCATATAACGGTGCCTTCATATAAATCCAAAAAGTACAGTAGGGTTGCAATCCTATACTCACTTACCTGGAACTCTGATTGCACTGTAAAAGTCTATATTTATGTCTGTTTTTTTTAAAGCACACAGCAGACTAATACCCCATACCCTAAAATTGTGCTCCTTTCTTGGGAGTATTGCCAAGTTCTACAAAACAAGCATAACAGCCATCATTTGGAGGACTAAGTTTGATGTCCCTGGGGTCTATTAGAGAGTCCTTTACTCCTTTCCTTACTTTGGCATCCCAGGGAGCCATTAGGTAAACTGAATTAGATGGCAAATTAGATAGCTTTACCACAGGGACTAAATCCACCTTAGGGCACAATCCTATGGCCACTAGTCAGAGGCTAGATGGCCATAGGATAGGTTGGTTTCTGGGAATTGTCCTCGGAGCCCATGCTTCAAGGTCAGTTCCTGGAGAACTGACCCCACTCCCTCCCCTGCCGCCTCATAGGCAGCATGGATTGGCCCCACACTCTGCACGCGTAGAGGTGAAAATGGGGCATTCCCGGGACTGGGCTGGGGTGGTTGGAAATGCCAATACGATACATCCTACATGTCGTCCAGCTGCCGCTGTCGTCCCACTGCTCTGAGGTCCTGCGGCTATACAGCCAAAATCGGCTGTCTAGCCATGAAAGCAGGGCAGTGGGAGTATGGAGGAGATCCGCTCCTCACCACTCCTCCCACACTGCACTGGATAGGTGGCTGCCCCTGGGCTCAGAGGCGACCGTCAATCTCAGTAGGATTTCCCCCTAAAATACCTATAGAATAAATACATGCCAAGGCCAACTAGTTTTGCACCTGGGAAGGTAGGCATTTTTATTTATTTACTTACTATACTTTTCAACAGCCCAGTAGCTGAAGTTCTCTGGGCAGTGTACAATATATTAAAAACAAACAGGACAAATATTAAAAGAAAAAAACAGCACATAATAAAATCAAGATAAAAATAGAAGCAAAGAATAAAAAAACTTGGGGTGAAGGAAAGTCTGGACTCACACATAGTATGTCATTTCTACAATTTATTTAAAGAGATGTATAGGGTGCTTTTAAGGTAAAAATCCTCTCAAGACACCTTCCAAAAGAAAATACAAATAAGATTCACCTTAAAACATTAGTAAGAACCAGAAATAATAAATCCAGAAACACGAAGCCCAGAAAAATGTGATTTAGGGTGCAATCCTATGGCTGCTAGTCAGCGGCTAGACAGCCATAGGATAGGTCGGTTCACCCCCTCCCATGCTGCCTTGCAGGCAGTGTGGAACAGCACCACGCTTGGAAGAGGAGCAGCGAAAATGGGGCGTTCCTGGGGGTGGGGAGGGCGAAAGTGCCGTTCCAACGCTTCCTATGAGTCTGCCAGCATCCACCCCCCTGCTCTGCCTTCCCGCAGCTAGACAGCTGAAATCAGCTGTGTAGCCGCAAATGCAGGGCGGCTGAAGTGCGGAGGGGATGATCCCCTCTGCGCTGCTCCTGCCCTGCATTGGATAGGCAGGAGTTCGGAGGTGGCCGTCTATCCCAACAGGATTGCGCCCTTAACCTGTTGCTTCCCTAAGTCTATGTGACACTGGGTTTTGGACATTATGATGATATTTATTTACTCCATGTTTCAGCTAGGGCATATGTCCTTTACTGGATGGGGAACTGTATACATAAACAGATACTATACATATGATTCCCCTTTCAGATCCAACAGATGGGGTTGCATTTGCACAACTCTTTAAACAAAGCTGAAATCCCAGTGATTGGCTGACAGATCAGACTGGATTATCCCAGCCACTAGATCACATTGATATTGACCAATTCTACCCTTCAAATAAATTATTTTTTATTTAAATTGTATGTTGATAGATCTGAGCCTTCAAAGTTAAGAGTTTATTTATTAATACTACTTTTATACCACTTAATATCCTAAAATCTCTAAGCAGTTCACAATACATATATAATAAACTAATGTAAGAACAGTGTAGGAACAGTATAAAATAATGAACAATTACAAAATTACAACAGAGACAATAATTAAATGGAGCAGCGTCATAGTCTGTTACAAGTCAGGGAAAGCCTGTGTAGACAACTACATCTTCAAGAGGCATTTAAAGGTCACCACAGTTCCTGCCTTTTGAACAACACATAGGAGGGTGTTCCAGAGGGTGGGCAGCACTACCAAGAAGGCACACTTGTGTGCTGTTACCTGACAACACTCTGTTGATTGCAGAATCTTCAGGCCTCCTCAGAAGATATCAGGGTTTGACTTTAACTCTGTTACTGCTAGAGAACAATTAAATATCAATATGATTATCCAGTATGATTATTCGGGCTTCTCCACATGGGGCTTTTATTCTGTGATCAAGATTGGTTACTCATGGATGTTTGCAGGTCCTTTACATGACGACGTCACCCTCCATGGCCTCTCCTGTGCTTTCTGACTATTTCTGCGGCTTTATTTGAAATGGAAACAATGAGCTAATAAAAACAATCAATCTGAATTTTTCTGTGTAAAGAGGGAGTTGCAGCACCATCTAGTGACTGTGTAATGAAACATAGAACTTGCAGTTAAAGGCAATTCCAGGGGAAAAAAGAAGAAGTGCATGCGAAGGAGCTGATCTTAATCCTGCAAAGAATCCAGAAGCAGAAGCCCCCTTAAAGCTGTGGGATAAAAAGCCTGCAGTTGTAAGGCCAACTGCTAGGGTGCTGTTGTGCTTGTGTCCTGCTTGTGGGTTCCTGGTCGATGGCTGGTTGGCCACAGAATGCTGGACTGGATCGACCCTTGGTCTGATCCAGCAGGGCTCTTCTTATGTTCTTATGCTAGACAAGTGATAAGTTATATAATGTTTCTTCCATTATATTCTATTGGTCATTGGCTGGGGTCCCACTCTTCCATATGGTATGGTTCTGCGTATGCAAGGTGAGCAATATTATGTCCTTCTAGTGGTAGCCCCTTGCATGGGAGGACACTGTGGAGCGCCCCTATATTAGGGAGAGCTTCTCGGAAGAGCATGGGTGCTGTTGCTGGAAGGGGGAGCTGAAAAGCCCTTATGCATGAAGAGAACACAACTTGCAGTGCTTTGGATCCTGGCCATGATTAATATCTTGTCTGCTGTCACTCTGAACACCTGCTGTTTGGAGAAAGACATGCCAGTTCTGACATCTGAGTACAATTGGGGAAATTGTAACCATGCTTCACTGAAAGCATGCTTTTCAAAGGCGGAGGCCAAACATCATAATTGAGCGTGGTTAGTGTCTTGTTCTTATTATTTGCAACAATTTCTTGCAGGATTTGAAGAAAAAGATCAGATACTTAGCCATGTATGTCAATCTAGTGATGATAATGAATAAAAAGCAAATGTCCAACTTTTATATAATCTCCATTTTAGAGATTCCTTGCTCTTTGATATATGTTTATGGCTCTGCTAGTAAAACAAGGGATTTAATAGCCATACCAGGTAGATTATATCTGAAACCAATCATACCACAACAGGAACACAGCTTTACCTACGTATTTATTTAAAATGTTTTTAGGCCACTTTCAGGGTAGAACCATCTCAAGGCAGTGTACAAGATAAAAACAATTCAAAACTATGCACATCAAATACAGCAGAAAATCAATCAATAAATAAGTCAATAAAAATGCTATAAAAACATAGCACCAATAAAACCTGCAGCCCATAGAATATGGAAAAGCCAGCAAAAATAGGTGGCTTTTCAGAGCCTTCCTGAAAACCTGCATAGAGGGCACCTAACGAACCCCTGATGGAAGTGATTCCAGAGGTGTGGGGACACCACTGAAGAGGCCCTCTGCCTTGTGCTCACCAGCCTTACTGCCCTTGGTGGTGGGCAGGTGAGAAGGGCCTCTGCTGATGACTTCAGAGCATATGCAGGCTGGTACAAGAGAAGGCAGCGCTTCAAGTAACTTGGTTCCAAACCATTTAAGGTGTTAAAGGTTAAAACCAGTACTCTAAATTGGGCACAGGAAGGTGCTGGCAGTATTGGTGTCACATGAGCAGACTACCCGGCCCACACCAGTATCTGGGTGGCTATATTCTGTACCAGCTGAGGTGGCTGAACCATCCAAAGGTGGCCCCTCACAGACCACATTACAGTAGCCTAGGCTGGATGTCACTAGAGCATGAATAACTAAGGCAAAAGCCTCCTTCTTCAGGTAGGGTAGCTGGCATACCAGCCTAAGCTGCTAAAAGGTACTCCTGACCACCGCTGCCACCTGCACTTCCCCAGTTAGCCCAGAGTCCAGGAGCACACCCAAACTGTGCACTGGGTCCTTGAGGGGGCATGCAACCCCATCTAAGGGCAGATGTATTCCTCTATCCACATTGGTTGGTTTCCCTACCCATCGTACCTCTGTCATGTCTAGATTAAGTCTCAGCTTGTTTGCCCTCATCCATCCCAAAACTGCCTCCAGGCACTAGTTCAGGCATTCAACAATCTCCCTAGGATCATTAGATGTAAACAAGAAGTAGAGCTTAGCGTCATCCCCATATTGATGGCACTTCAGCCCAAACCTCTGAATAATTTCCCCCAGTGGTTTCATGTAGATGTTGAAAAGCATAGCGGAGAAGATGGTACCTTGTGGCACCCCATAGGCCAATGGCCATGGGGTGGAGCAGAAGTTCCCAGCACTACCTTTTTAAACTGTTCATCCAGGAAGGGTAAGAACCAACATAACACCATGCCTCCTATGCCAACCCAGATAAACAATCCAGAAGGATACCATGGTATCGAAAACCATTGAGAGGTCCAGGAGAACCAACAGAGCTGCACTTCCCCCACCCCCCATCCATTTGTCAGCATAGGTCATCTACCAGGGTGAGCAAGGCTGTTTCTCTCCCCAAGCCAAGACTGAACCCAGATTGGATGGATCTTACTTAGAGCTCCCAGTGCCTGCCCAAGTCTTTTGCTGCCTGAAGCAGAGCCCAAATGGCGCCACTCCCTTGCTAGAGCCAACATTTAAAATAAATAAATAAATATTGCTGTGCCATTCAGAAACCAATTCCTGCCTTCACTCATTTCCACCTCCTGGTGGTGCCTGAACCAGGCAATTTCACACTGCTGCATGGCAGGGCTAGGCCGGAGAATCCCTGTGTATAAAAAGCCTGTGGATTGGGATGTGTGGCTATATAAGGAATGCCTTAATCAGCCTCCCCAACCTGGTACCCTCCAGAGGTGTTGGACTACAACTCCCATCACCCCAGCCAGCATGTTGGAAGTTGTAGCCCAACACTTCTAGAGGGCACCAGGTTGGGGAGGCCTGGTCTAAATCAATGCAATTACAGTGATTAGGTCTTCAGTGCATCAGATGTACTTAGATCATTGGTCCAGCTAACAAATTGGGACCATAATGGGGTCGTGGACTGAGCTAAGGAAGATTACACTGGCAGCTCTATCACCATGTCCCTGCATGGTAAAAGACATTAAGAAACGAGTCCCATGATGCAGTTTTGAGCTAAATATGGGTCTCAGGCTTGAAAAGGCTGGAGATGACTAGCTTAGACGGCCATCTCAGTCCTGCACTTTTCACTGTGCTTTGTGTCAGAGCTGTGCCTATCTGCAGTATAGACCGATGTGATCACACAATGACTGCACTTTCCCCCCCTTTTTACAGCAGCTTGATTCTGTTGTGCCACACCAGTACTGTAGAAAAGGGGACATTCTCTTATGTCCCTTCCAAAAACATTCAGTGGAGTGGGCCTAGCAGAACTCACTTGGGAGAGATCTCTGTAAGGAAGATGCCAACACTGAAAAATGCTACTGCTTGTAGAAATCATACTTACCACAGATGGGAGAATCATCTGAAGCAATGTTTCTCCCTTTGACTATAGTTCCCGGTGGATGGAATTGATCTACCACACAGAATGACGTGAGTTAAACCCTTTTAAAACATCAAACACTCCAACAGTTCTTTGAAAGGGTCATAGATTTCCCAGAAAGAAACAATAACAATATCCATTACTACTAATAACCACAGTGAGATCTTCATTCTCTCAGCAAGGGTAAGATGAGAAAGTGTTAGCAAAGCTAACTTTGTAATAGATGTTAATGCCTTGTTATTGTTTTTAAAGAACCAAACCGGTTACGTCAAGTGTCATTTGACAGATGGAAGAGAAACAAGATAATAAAATCCCCCAGACTAAATGTTTAAACACTGTCTGTTTGGTCTGGAAGCTCTGAGTTTGAATTTTGTGGGGTTTTCAGGGACATGCAACGTATAGCAATGATCGACTTCAGAATCACTGCCAAATGGCACTGGTTCACCCAGGCAGCTAAGGGCAACCTCTCCTTTATTCTGGGAGTCAAATGATTTGAATACAAGGTTACTAGTGGGTGGGGTGGGAGATAAAGAATGCAAATGGAGCAAATACAGGGTGATGTATGCCCTTATGATATGGATTGCCAGAAATTTACATTATTTTCTCCTCTGTCATATTGTTTGAAATGAATTTTACTGTTCACATAAGGATGCATAGAATGCTTATTAGTCTGATATAACGTTTGGTATGAAATGAACGTCTTTGCAAGCTCTTATGATTAAATGAGATGGAGAATGTTGTCAAAACTTAATTCTTTTTCAAACATATAGCATGGACAGTAGCTGAACCAGGGCCCAATCTACATGGCCAATTTAGTGCAGAGCAACTGCACAACATCCGCAGCAACCCCACACTTCCCTCTGGAAAAGGTGCATTTTTGGAAAGTCCTTTTAGTGCATCTTTTTTCCTTAAGCACGTCTCCCATGTGGTTCTGCTGCAGTGTGCCCCATCCCCCCACATTGAATCCTGGGCATGCCTATTTCTGTGGCCTGGCTGTGACCTGGTCAAGGGGTGGGGATGCTCCCTTTCCCCCCCGATTTGCAGTAGGGCTGCTTTCCCATTCACAACATCTAGTCTCTTTTTTCCATTCACAGTATCAAAATATTGAAACAGTATTCACAGTAGCTGCTTTCCCCATTCACCATATGTAGCCTGTTTTTCCCATTCATAAGAGTGCAGTAGCACTGTTTCAGGCATTCACAATAGCGCACTAGCTGCTTTACCCATTCACAGTTTGCAGCCTGTTTTTCCCATTCAGAATATAGCAGTAGCACTGTTTCAAGCATTCACAATAGTGCAGTAGCTGCTTCACCCTTTCAGATTATGTAGCCTGTTTTTCTCATTCAGAATATAGCAGTAGCACTGTTTCAAGCATTCACAATAGCACAGTAGCTGCTTCACCCTTTCAGATTATGTAGCCTGTTATTTCCATTCAAAACAGCACAGTATCTTTTAATCTTTCACAATATCCCAGTGGTGGATGAGAGGGGAGAGGTGTGGGTTAAACTACAGGGGCTTAATTCAGCACTTCCAGTAAACTTACCTTAGCAGGAGAATGTGGGCAGGGGCAGGGAACAAACCTCTCTCATTCGCTGAGCAGCACCTACGGCATTGATGACATTCAGTTCTACTCCGCCCACCCAACCCCAAAGTATGGGGATTTCAAGTGCAGCGTGACCTGTGAAAGAGAGTTGTTAGGTAGTGTATACTCTGCTTTTCTTGCTTCATGTGCTCCTGAGGGATGAAGAAAATGAAAATCCAGATGTAACCAGAAATTGCTTCTCATTTCATTTCCATGTAGATGAAGCCTAAGATGAGAAAACCCAGCTGAGGTCTAGATTACAACGACCAATTAGATCTCTTTTTCCCCTCTCCAGGATTTGTTTTCAAAACAAAAAGCAGAAATTTGGGAAATGTACCTAAAATATTCATGTGCTCTAGTGATCAACAGAATCTTCAAGGCTTTAGGTGATAGGGCCCCTGCTTTGCATGCAGAAGGTTCTAGGTTCGATCCCCGGCATCTTCAGGTAGGGCAGGAAAACTCTTGCCTGAAACCCTGGAGATCCGCTGCCATTCAGTGTTAACAATACTGGGCTACATGGACCAAGGTTCTGACTCAGTATAAGGCAGCTTCCTGTGTTCCTGTGGATTTGCACAACACTGAGCAGAATAGGGCCTTTGCCACTGAGTGCTGTGGCAAGATGTTGACTGGTAGTAATATATTTTTAATTGTAATATATTACAATATTCCCTTTAACTTAATGGTGTCGACTTTGTTTGGTCCATTATTAAGCATCATAAGACAGCATAAGAGAGATCAACAGTAAAACTTGGAAAATGTGTCTTTTAAAAACTGGGGGAAGTATATAAGAGGAATTACTTACTATAGAAGAATGGGAAGCAGGTAAGGTGGCCAGGTGCAAAAGAGAACAGGTCTCCAGCACCTTTAATAATTTTGTAGATGAGGAATTTCAGCAGGTGCAAATTGTCATGCAAGTCACACCTGCTGCAATTCCCTCTTCTACATAGCTACTAAAGGTGCAGGAGCTCTGTCTTCTTTTGTGTCTGGTTACTGTAGAACCAGGGCATGATGAAGTTCTAGAACATGATGTCAGATGCAAGGGTTAGATGTGTATCCTCCTTATTTGTCACAGAATTTGCCTTGCTTAAATTAAGTTTCATTCTTATTATTCATTGCCATTGTATGTATGTATGTATGTATATATGTATTTATGTATGTATTTAATTTCTATACTGCCCAGTAGCCGAAGCTCTCTGGGCAGTTCACAAAAATTAAATTTTTTTGTGGCCCTCTGCCTGGGATTTCTTAAAAGTTCTCTACCTATTCCAGCAAAGTGCTGGCTCATTTCCTCCCCTAATGTTAATTATTCTGCTGCAACCACTATTTCCAGTGCAAATATTAGCTACGGGGTAGGGGTGGGGATCTACTGCAGCAGCAGAGGAAAGCACTGCATTTCCCCTCCACACTTGCAATTTGCATTAAAAAAAATCCTACAGGTTAGAAGCAAAGGTGCATTGAATGTGACATGTAGCTTGGGCTTGAGTGAGTAGAACAAAAGGATGGAAAGAAGAGGAAGAATGCATAAACAAGACAAAACAACATCATATAAGCAAACTCCATTCTCAAAATATTTATAAGGCTCTTTTGTACTTCTTCAGCAAATAAGCTCTGCCTGAAGTGAATTTCAAAGCTCTGAGTAGTACAACCTGTATGTGTGTGTGTGTGTGTGTGTGTATATATATATATATATATATACACACACACACACACACATATATATATATATATATATATATATACATACGCACGCACGCACACACACACATGCGCACACACACACACACCAAAGAATTACAAGACTGGCTGCAATTTTTTTTTTTAAAGTTTCCTTCAGGAAAGCTTATACTCATCTGGGCTAACTCCCTCTGAGATCTATGAGATTCTTAATTCCTTCCTAATATTTCATAACATTTTCCATCTGCATCTATACAATGCCACAAAATTAAACATGGGCCTGATATTCATGTTTTGTTATATGTTCTTATTTTCTTTGTACAATATGGCTGAATGTCATATTACTTTCAGTTTAGTACATATTTAATATTACTTGGGTAAGTGTAATGATTAGTAGTAAAACTGTCCCAACTGGAAAAAAATTGAGACCACAGTATGTCTCTAGCTATTTCAGCCATGAAGATTGCTCTCTCCAGGACTTTGCAGTCATTCCTGGTTATGAATTCTATTTTTAAAGGGGCATCATAGAATCATAGAATAGTAGGGTTGGAAGGGCCTATAAGACCATCGAGTCCAACCCCTGCTCAGTGCAGGAATCCAAGTCAAAGCATCCCTGACAGATGGCTGCCCAGCTTCATCTTGAATGCTTCCAGTGTGGGAGAGCCCACCACCTCCCTAGGTAATTGGTTCCGTGGGTATAATGAAATCTCTCTTATCTATCATCTATCTACACACACACACACACACACACACACACGGAGAGAGAGAGAGAGAGAGAGAGAGAGAATTTTCATGTCCCTTGCTCACCATTTATGTTGTCATGACATAGGTGGGGAAATTTTGTAGCTTAAAATGTGTGGCATTTTGAACAAAGAAAGGACCACCTATGGAGTTAGAGTTTCAGTTCACTGTAAATAAAACCAAGTATAATATAAATGGAAGAGCAAGTGACTTGATGCCTCTGGCATCTAAATGTTTGATAGATGTGTTTTCGTGTAAACAAGAAGTTGACATTTTATATATTGTATATGACTTCACCAGTAGTGCCCAAGGCAGATCAGTGGCTGTCTACCTTCCCCTTTGTTTTGACTCATTATAATATCTGCCTGCCCTCAGACACAATGAAGTGGGAGGAGATTATTTTGGTGGGAATTAGACAAACACAGGTGGAATCATAAAGTGTGGAGCCTTGAGGCAATACATCTGCCATAAGTTCTCTACTGTTCTATTCTTGACTGTTGCTCTTGGAACCTGTAGCGGTTCACTCAATGTCAATGAAGAATGAACAGCCGTGCCTGGTGACTATTTAGCATCTCTAACATTTATTGGGGGGAGAGGAATATCTACATTTTTTAAAGGGCTAAACTGTGAGGAGAAAGGGTGTTAAGAACAGTTGCAAGTTCCCAAATCCATTATGCTGGTGAGCAAGCATTAATGAATGGGATACAGGCTGGTGACCCATATTATTGTGATGGCATTTTGATGGTGCTTTGTGTCAACCTACCACATGGTGTCCAATATAAAATATCCAACATAAAAATCCAATCACCATTAAAAATGTAACCCGGGAGTTCAGTACATACATACTTCTGAGTAAACAAGTATAGAACTGAGCTGTTAAAAAGCATAAATGCAAAAACTTGGAGTCTACTGACTTAACTCCAGTGTGCAAAAGCCAACAGGACAGCTTCACCATGCTTCTGAAAGATGCTCAGACTTGAAGGCCTCACTTGGTAAGTTTCTAAAGCAAGGGAATTCAATATCATGAGGTAGCCACTGAAAATTAAAATTGAATAGAGGATACTTCGTAGGGACTTTCACCTGCTGCAAAAACTGTCCCTACTTTCAGTAATTTTGTAGCTCTATAAATGGGTGAAAATGTTCCTGACTGGCTAAAGCAACTAGGCTGATGCTCCTTGTCTTGTCAATAAAGCAAGGTATCCCCATTTCTTCACACACCAATTTATAGTGAGAACAGTACAGAACAGTCTGCTTGCCTAGGCTATGGGAATATTTCTTCTCCTCCCCACTGAGGGCTGAGGACTTTGGGCTTTGTTTGCTGTCAGTGATGGCATCAGGTAGTCAACTCTGATTGGCTACGCAGTGTTGTGATCTTGTATTCATTATACCTATGGTCTCTAATGTGATGCCCATGGGCACCAATGTGCTCACAGACACCCCTCTGGGCACCTGCCAGGGTCAGGAGAAGTAGTTCTTCATATAGCACATAATTAAACTATGGAACTTGCTACCACAAGCTGTAATGATGACCACCAATTTGGATGGCTTTAAAAGGGGGTTAGACAAATCCATGGAGGATAAGACTATCAGTGGCTATTAGTCCTGATGGCTATATGTTATCTCCAGTAATAGAGGCAGTATTCTTATGTACACCAGTTGCTGGGGAACATAGGCAGGGGGGTGCTGTTACACTCATGTCCTGTGTGTAGGTTTCCTGTGGGCAGCTGGCTGGCCAATTTGTGAACAGAATGTTGGACTAGATGGATCCTCGGTCTGATCCAGAATGGCTCTTCTTATGTTCTTGTTTCACCTGATTTTTTTTAAACTGGGAGGCTGGCTTGCTGCAAAGCAAAATGCTGCCCCCACCCCCCCAGCACCATCTTTATTTAGATTCAATAGAATGGTTTTGTGTTGGAGTTCAGACCCCACTGCTGCCTTGTATATAAAGGTTCTCTGGTAAGTTGTTGTTCTCCTAGTCTCACAAGTTAGCCTTCTGGAAATGAGTGTTTCGTGACCGGCCATGCCCACCATTTTATAAATGAGCAAGCCCTCCCCATGCAGCCATTTTGTGAGAACACCCATTTGAGAACACTCAAAATTCTATGTGTGAACGCTGATCCCAGTTTGGTGACTGCAGACAGGGGCTGATATCCCTTGGGCATGATGTGGCAGGGGCTGCTGGGGCTCCAAGAAGGAATAAGCAGTTCTGTTTGTGGAGCCCCAGATGGGAGGCTATCAAAAATGCAGCTTGGAAAAATATTATCTTGGCAGTGAAGTATTCTCAGGCTCTGACTGGCCCTGCTCACTTACGCTGGCCATTGGGCAATCCTAGAGAAGAAGGACTATAAAAGGCTTTCTGTTTGGCCTGGGCCCTTGTGTGTTCCTTGTCTGGGACCCCTTGTTTTGTTCCTTAGTGGTGACTCCTGGCTTGGTCTCTCAGCTCTGAGTCCCTGGCTCCACTGGATCACTACTGACAGCATCCTATACTATAGCTCAATGGCAACACAAAGAAAGTTTGAGGGGAAAACGGCACTGAAACAGCAGCAATGGGGAGAACAAAAGCTTCAACTTACTGCCAAAAAAAGAGAAAAGTAATGCTAAGTTTTTTGGGGGAGAACATTTCATGCCCTCTAAAAGTCCTCTCTTTGCCCTGGAAGTGTTCACTGTGGAAAATTTGGCATAGCATTACTGAGAATGCATTTACAGCCTGAATCGGGTGTAAGGAGGAGGTAATGTTATATAGTGAAGCTAGCATTTTCTTCATTATGCTAGGTAGAAATTTATTGACAGCATAGCAAAATGAATGTACCCAGTTCTCTTGCACAAGATCACACAATAGCTACATTGGTACTTAAACTGCTCTCTGATATTGCAGCTCGACATAACCATAGAAGTCAGCTTTCAGATCCCACAGCATCAATCACATTATTTGAGAAAGTTCTATAATTTGGCTGCCTATATGCAGGCCAGTTTCTATTTGCAGGAATGAGTTTATCCTAACTTCATTATTAACCTGCAGTATTTCCCCATTAATAGTACCTTTCCAGTAATCTCTCTCAATCTGTGAGCAGTTTTATATAAACTATCCATTAAGAAACAAGAACTGGCATGAAATGTTGATTTCTTTTATGTAAAGATGGGGATCTTATCCCACTAGAATTGAAGTCACTCACTTTCACATTTGGGAGGAATAAAATCCAGTCCTAGACTAGTAGTGACAGATGAAAGTTTAACAGTTTTCAAGTCTTAAGAGATAATGTTGACAGTTGCCCCACTAGCTTTCTTGGAATTTTCCCCAAATGGAACCAAGCTGTCTTTTATTTTCTTAAATAACTTTAGAACCCATAAAAGTCTAAATTACAGTCTAGCGACAGTTTTTCTAAGATTGCTTATGTGGTACTGCCCCCTTCCACCACCCCCTCCAAGTTATGAAAACATTAATGTTTTGAATAGTGTCTTAAAATATGTTGGGCAATTAAATGCTCTATCTCAAAACATTATTATGTCCAAGAACCACAAGACACATGTCACTCTAGGTTTGTCTATATCTTTCCCTCCCACAAAGATTTCTCCCAACCCTAATACTTGTTCCTTCATACCATCTCCCATGGCTATTTCTCTCCCCCAAACTCCAGACCTCCTGTTCTTTCTGCAGACTTGGTGCCCCACAAGTAGGGATGTGAGAGAAACAACAGATTCAAATGAGTTCAGATTTCTATGAACCCAAACCTATGTATTTCACAGCAGATCAGCTTTTCCAAGTTGTGTGGATTATGCAGATTTGCAGGCTGGTTTTATATTGGGGGTGGGGGTGGGGTGGGTTAGTGCACACTTGCACAAGTGTGCATTAATGGAAACGTGCATTTGCAAACAGGAATGAAATCCTTGTACAGTCCTAAAAAAAATCTGAGTCCGTCAATGAATGGACAACTACAGAGTTATCTAGGGTGACTAAGCAGTTATCAAAATTGCCAGTGGGTGGTGGTGGGGTGGGGAGAAGAGAATCACTATAATGAGGCAGGCCAAAATCTACCCCAGCATTCTGTCACTAACAGTAGCGTAGTGGTACATTTTGCCAGTATCCATAGCCACAACCCAAAGGAAAGTCCAAAATTGCAGGCACTTGTATTGAGCCATCTCTCTCACTGGGTGTTATATATGCCTTTTGTAAAGCTATTGGGTTTTAATTGCCCTTTCAAGACCGAGCCACCCCCAAATATTTTGCATTACAACAGAGATAACAAACAATACGTTGTTTCTGGGAAAATCCTTCTCCCCACATCTCCCACTACTGTGAGGACAGCAACTAAGCTCAGAGGGAACATGAAACCTGAGGGGTGGGGTGGGGGCAGATAACATCATCAGCCCTGCTAATGTCTCATCCCTGCTATGAAAGTCAGCTCCCAACCTTATCAGGAACAGTTATGTGGTTCAAGGACTGGGAAGATCACACTAGCAAGGGAGCTGTCCAGCAGAGAGCACAGTGAGAAAGGTGTTGCTTCAGCAAGAGCTAGGCTTCAACTGAGCAGCTTCATAGGGAATGCTGATGCTCACCCCTTCCTGGCTTGTCAGTAGGGCCCTGATCCAGAGTATACTTCCTCCTCATGAATAGGGTTCAAGAATACCTGATATGCTGCTAAACGAGCACTGTGTCTCTGGCTCTGAGCTTCAGTCCAGACCTGCTACTGCCTTTGTTCCTGGGGGTGATACAGGTGGGCCTGAAGCAGGGGAATGGGACCAGTACAGATGCTTAAGTTCCTTCAGTGGTGCAGCCTCCTCAAGTGGGGCATTGTTCTTGGTGGTGGTATTGGAAAGGCTATCAGCATCCCTTGATTTCCTCTGACTCTCGCAACCACTAGGGTCAGCAACAGGATCCTCCTCCTCTTCTGAGGTCTCCCCAGGTTCCAGGGCTGCCTTGGCAGGAAGGTGGTGGGACACAACAGCTAAGCAAAAAGTTCTGGCACTTTGACCATGTGAGCCCTGGCTCCACTATACCATTGGTAACTAACAATGGTCAGACAGACATCTTATAGAAGCTCATAGGACATGATGCAGAGATCCCGTTCTCAGCACCTGGTATCCACACTATTTCTAATATGGGGGTTCATTTCCTAGGTATTATGATCCCCCAAATATTCTTTAGTGGTAGATTAGAAAGCATGAAAGAGGTTCCTGTCCCAGAGTAAGCTACTGTGCCATTTTTAAGGTGTTATTGTTAACATATAAAGCCCCAAACAAGTTGGAACCAAGTTACTTTAGAGACCGCCTCACCCTTTATGTCCCTGCCTGATCTTTGCGATCATCAGAGGGAGAACTTCTGAGGCTGCCCTATGCTCCTGAGGTTCATCTCAGGAGCACTTTCAGTAGAGCATTTAGGGCTGCAGCACCCACCCTCTGGAGCACTTTACCAACTGACATTAGGCAGGACCCCACACTTCTGAAGTTTAGACATTCTGACGTTTAGACACACTTCTGAAGTTAGTAGCACACAGTACAGTGTGCAGTTTTATTTCTGATTAATTTGCATTGTGTTGTTTTTAATTGTTATAGTTGTTGTTGTTTTTATGTCATTGTATTTTATCTTCCCCACTTTGATACCTTTGTGGAAAGCTGTATACGAATTTTAATAATAATAATAATAATAATAATAATAATAATAATAAAAACTAACTTTGTATAATACTCCATCAAGCAAATTTTGGTAGAGGAACCAGTGAGGACTGAACATGTGAATTTGCTATGATCAGGTGCATTGCATGAGTGCATCTTCTTCCCTCAAACAGTCAAATTTAGAACTTGGCTTGTTTTTCACACTTAACAGAGACAATGACAGTTAAGCCATTCATCTGGAAGTACAAAGGACCATCAAGTGTTCTTTTCCCACACATCTTCAGGGATGTCTGGAAAATGTCTGAAAGCTTTGAAAGAGATATTTTAGTGGAAAATGGATACAATACACTGTCCAACACCACATTATGTGAAGTACTGGGGAAAATACATGTTTGTACAGCTGCAATAAAAACTTATTATACTCCTAAAGCTATTTTAATAAATGGTCAACTATAATTAACATTAAAACAATCACACATGCAGGAAGAAGGAGAAAAACAAGCTTGCCAGAAGTATTTTTTAAAAAGTCTTACCCAATGAGATAGGCTTGGTAAAGGGTCCTATGTAGCAGTTGGTAACTTAAGCCAAGAAAAAAAAAAGTCATCTTAAAACCACAACCACTGGAAACGTAAAAAGCCACTGAATCAAGTGGACAGAAAGCTGACGCAGGCATGTTTCTCAAGGCTACATCTATCGCCTTAACAAAATTTTGCCTTCTACTGAGAAAAACACACACATGACAATGTAAATCATAGGGAAATGGCTTATACATTGCTTGTTCTTTTATTTAAACAAAAAGTGCAGCAGTATGCAAAATAACCCCCTTAGGTAAGATCCAAGTGACTATGAAGCTACCTTTTACAAAGCCAGACCTTGGTCCATCTAGCTAATTATTGTCTATACTTACTGGCAGCAGCTCTTCAGGTTTTCAGGCAGAGGTTCTTTCCCAGCCCTACCTGGAGATTGAACCTGAAACCTTCTGCAAGCAAAACGTGTGGTCCACCACTGATTTACAATGGGTTGAATCCAATGTTAGTCCTACTTACAGTAGACCCATTGAAATGAATGGGACTTAAGTTACTTATGACTAGCCCAAGTCCCATTCATTTCAATGGGTCTGCTGTAAGTAGGACTAACATTGGATTCAACCCAATCCTTCCCCATTCTTTTTTTCCTGGATCCTATCTACTGCTCTGTAATATGTTTTTCTCTGACTAAAGCTTTTTTAGAACAGCATTTTTTAAAACTTAGGCTTCCTTAGCAATTGCCACTTCCGATGCATTTTTCCTCCCCCAAATAAGAAATGCATCCCCCCAAAAGAAAAGAAATGAAAAGAGGAAAGACATTTGCATAAATTTGCAAATGCTAATTTATATGTATAGATGCACATTTAGAACTAATTATTACATAGAAATATAGTTCATCTCACCATAATGTGGAAGACTATGACCAGGTGACCTGTGCACCTGCCTGTTCAGCCTGGTATCCAGGTGCTGTTGATGGGCAACAGTTCCCTTGGTTCTTTGCCTTCAAACCAGAAATGGACAGGACAGCCCTTCTAATAGCGGACACCTTCAAATGGAGGACTGTCCTCTGCAAGAGAGGACACATGGCCATCCTAGGCACCACCCAGCTTCCTCAATGTGGATAGCATGCCACAGCATAAAGAGGTAGGCTATATCTTAGCATACAACCTACCATGAGCCATTTACAAGCAACCACATGCATCCGCCGGGTATTGCTGCTTGGAGTAATGCATGCAAGGAGGGAGTCTCCTTATGACTGTCACACGCTGTGCTCAGCCTGCCACAGGCACGTGCATGCTGGTTGCTTCTGTTTGGAACAAGGTCAAAACAAGAAGCAAGACTGTTTCTTACAAACAAACAAACAAACTTAAGTAAAGATGACCTCTGCAAATTTAGGAGAAGTGAGAAACAGAAGATTATTTTTTTTTAAGTCAATTTATGTCTTTAACAATTTGTCTCTAACAATGCAGCTTTATGTTTTTTCTTTTTAATTGCATCTTTAGAATTGTCATCTGAGTGATTCACCCTGATTTTCTTTCAGCATAGGCCAAAGTATTTGAACACAGTAAGATCATTGAAATCCACTGTTCCTTGGCTTTTCAGATGATGGCAGATATGCATAGATGACTCTGCATTTCTAACCATGTTTAAGCTTAAAAGAAGGTAGAGGCAGCTTAATCCAGAAAGGGAGAAGGGAGGCCTGTAAACTCCCTCTCTTATTTGGCCTGGAGATCTTTTTATTATTATATAAATGCTATCATTCTTTCTGAACAGTTCTTTAAAAATCAAGTACAAATACAGATAACTTTTGTGCCTTATCCATTGCTCAGTGTTCGGGTTTTATATCTGATTGCCAGTGTGAAAGGATTATATAAAAAAAAATGTTTTAGGGCACAATCCTATGGCCTCTAGTCAGCAGCTAGATGAACATAGGACTGGTCAGCTCCCAGGAACCAACCTTGGAGCCTGCACTCCAAGGTTGGTTCTTGGAGAACCGACCTCCACCACTTCCCATGCCACCTTGTAGGCAGTGTGGATTGGCCCCATGCTCTGTGCTTGGAAAAGCAGTGTGGAGCAGGGGAAATGGGGTGTTCCCGGGGGCGGGGCGGGGAGGTCGGAAGTGCCAGTATGACACTTCCTACATGTCGTCTAGTCTCCCCACCCCGCGCTCCGAGGTTCCACAGCTAGATGGCCAAAATTGGCTGTCTAGCCATGAAAGCAGAGCAGTGGAAGCACAGAGGAGATGCACCTCTTAACACTTCTCCCACCCTGCAGTGGATAGGCAGTCACCCCTGGGTTCAGAGGTCACCGTTGATTCCCATAGCATTGCTCTCTCCATCAGGTGTCACTTGTTGTTCAGTCGTTAAGTCATGTCCAACTCTTCATGACCCCATGGACCATAGCACGCCAGGCCTTCCTGTCCTCTGCTCTCTCCCGGAGTGTGCTCAAGTTCATATTCATGGCATCGGTGATGCTATCTAGCCATCTCATCCTCTGCTGTCCCCTTCTCCTTTTGCCTTCAATCTTTCCCAGCATCAGGGTCTTTTTCAGTGAGCAGGTGTCACTACCAAAATCTAAAACAGGGGTAGGCAACATGGTGCCTGTGGGAACCAGTGCACCCCCTGACACCTTTCTTGGTGTCCACCAAGGTGCCATACCCCTCCCATTTTTTTTAAAAAATAACAACACATTTTCTTACTGGCAGCTGGGATTGCTGTGAAATACGTTTCTGTTGGTGCTCAGAACTGTGGGTTCAAATGAGTTGTTTACTGTAATGGGACTCAGACCTCACCTCTGTCTTGTTTTCAATGTCTTGGGCAGGTTACTTTGCCATGCCTCCCATAGCAGCCATATTGAGGTGGTGCCTGGAACATTTTCTCAAAGTGCCAGATTTGTGCACAGCCCCCAAAGGGTAAATAGTGCTGATCGAAGGTCATATCCCAGTATATAATTTTGTTCAATACATAATTAGTTCATAATTTTAAAAATAATATGGAATGTATTTAGCACCATATTGTTTCTGGTTATTTCTCTCCAAAATGGAAAAACCAATGGGCAATGTCTCATGCAACATGCCAGGCCTGCCCAGGACCATTTACAGTTCCAGTCTGGCTAATGGCCAGACACTGAGTCAGATGGTTGCTTCATCTAGCTCACCATTATAGACACTGATTGGTAGCAGTTCTCTAGGGTTTCATGCAGAGATCTTTCCCAGCCCTACCTGTGGGTGCTAGGGATTGGTCTGAGGATCTCCTGCATCCAAACTATGCACTCTTCCAATGAGCTACAGCCCCTCTGCATGTGTTCTTGTCTGGGGATATTCTTAATGCACAGGATCTAGCTCAGTCTGCCCCAACCTGATGCTCTCCAGAAGGGTTGAACTGCAACTCCCATCATTCCCAGCTAGCAACTCTGAGCTAGCTGGTGTCTAGTAGGCACATAATAACATATTTCTATTGGATAAGATGGAGGCCAGATCTACACCTTGTGTAATATCATTACAACCCTATTATGGTAACGCCTTGTCCCTCTTGCACATTTAGAACTCGTAGGACACACAATGACATTTGTTGTGGTATTTTGGATAATGTGGAATAAATAGCAGGAAATAACACTACAAAAACAGTATATCGAATGTGTAATGTGACCCAACAGTTATCAGTGCACTTCAATACCGCTTTAAAGCAGTAGGGTGGATATAGCTGGAGATAAAGATCCAAATAAGAGTATGTTTGTTTTTACGGCCATTAGGGTAGAGTGCCATTATAAGGTTGGATTACCTGTCTATTTCTGCAGTCTATGTTCAGCAAATGCCATTGGCCAGGAGATCTTTGGAAAGGGTTAGGTGTTTCATCTTTTTTTCCTGTCACTGCAGTTTAACAGCACCTTTAAAGTACAAGTGGAAGAACAAGAATATCAATATTCCTCTTTTTGCTGAAAAACTCCATTGAGTTTTTATAAAAATATTGAGAAGTAGATTATATATGTTGTCATTTTGTTTCTTCTTCTTAAATGCCACAATATGCAAATTATATAACTATTGAAGAAATTACATTTAATTGCATCCTTCAAAGTAATACCCCTCATACTTCTTTTAAAAAACTAGAGTTAGGGTCTTTTGTTCCTCAGATTAGTATCTATCCAGGTTCTTTGTCCATTCCAAATGGCTCTCTTTGAAGAAGAGGAAAAAAGTGCACTTAATTATATAAACTAAAGTGAAGACAGATCTGGGCCAAACTATTGTTGTTCTCATTTCTTGCAATCAAGCTGTCCCACATCTGTTTCTTAATTCTTTGTAAACCATTTGTAAAGAAAAAAAGAAGTCAGGGAGACAAATACAAATCACCTCCTACATTTTCACCAACAGTCTTCTCAGAAATATCCTTTGAAATTCAAATGTGGGAGTGGCTCTAGATTTCATTTGGTTCTATAGTCACCTGTGACCTTCCCTATTTTTGCAGGGCCCCGTTAATTATTTGGGGGTCATTGTAAACACCCACCCAACCCATCTGTGATATTGAATCAGCTGACGAAGAACCTAGGAGTCGGCCTTATGCTGGGTCAGACCACAGCTCCATATAGCTTAGCAACGTCTAATACCAGCCTTCCCCTCCAGATATTTTGGATGAGAGTTTTCATCAGCCTCAGCCAGCAGGACCAATGGTCAGGAATGCTGGGAACTGTAGCAGAAAACATCTGGAGGGCAGGTTGGGGAAGGTTGGGCTACACTGACTGGCAGTGGCTCTCCAGGTTTTCTGACAGTTTTCAACAGCCCTTCCTGGAGATGCTGTAGATTGAACCTGGGGCTTTTGCATGCAAAGCAATTACTCTATCACTGAGCTACAGTCCTTGTCCATAAACTAATAATGGATAATTTAACTGGGTGACTGGTGATAGAAAACCAAGGGACAATGGACACATAAAAAAGCAGGAACACTGACGTGGGGCAGAATCCAACGGGGTGTTTACACCTCTGCCGATTCTCTTGCTCCCCACTGATTTGGTTGTGCAAGTGGTGGGTCCCACCAACTCTATTGCACCAGCGGGACCCAGTGCTTGTACAACAGCCATTTAGTGCTTCCCAGAGAAAGTCCTGAAATGAGCAGAAATGCTTGTTTCTCGATTGGGGCAGGTTGGCAGAGCTCCCTGATGGAAGCTCTGCTGACCTGCCTCATTCCAGAAAAGTGTTTTCACTCATTTCTGGTTGCCCTGGAAGCACTAAATCTTCCTTCCGCAAGTGAAAGTCCCTGTTTGTGAATGGGAATTGGTGGAGGTGTAAGTGCCGCACTGGACTCTGTCCATGAAAACACTGAATCTAGAGAAAAAGCTGAGGGCAGGACAGTCGCAGTGAACTGAGCATCTCACTTTCATTAACAAGAGCGAGGGCTATCTGGCCAAATCTTCCACTGTGTTTGAGGGAGTGCAGTGCACACAGCATGCAAGTCACATCTTTTAAAAAAGCAAACCTAGGGTGCAAGCCTGTAGAGACAAGTTTCAAGATACTCAACACATACAAGATCACAATGACTGCAATTGGAAGAAAGTGCATAGTATCTCCTCCACATCAGTGTGGAGAGTTCGTACAGCTCTGTTTGCTAGTTAACACATGGTCTGTATAAGTGTCTGAAGGGTCTCTGGCATACCCATGGACCTGGAAAGAATCTGATCCAAAGAGTAGAATTCAAACACTGATTTTTTGGATATTGAAGTATTTGATCAGTGATCATGTTTCTGTCTAGCTGAGCTGTGTCTCTGTTTTTTCAGGGAATACTTTATCTCATGCCAATGCAGACAGACCCAAGCTTGTGCATATGCAAGGAACTGTTCATGACTTTCTGCTTCTGTCATTCAAGTTTTCACTTTGGCATAGCTGCCATGTAGTCCTCTATCCATTCTCTGCCAGTAGCAGGCACATGAGATCATGCAGTTAAGGAGCATCTAAGCTAGTTCTACACTACTGCTTTATAGCAGTATTGAAGTGCACTGATAACTGTTGGGTCACATTATGCATTCGTTATACTGTTTTTGTAGTGTTATTTCCTGCTATTTATTCCACATTATCCAAAATACCACAACAAATGTCATTGTGTGTCCTACGAGGTATAAATGTGCAAGAGGGACATTGTGTTACCATGACGGGATCGTAATGATATGATACAAGGTATAGATCTGGCTTTAGTCTTTTATCAATGATGTAAATTTTTTGGCAAAGCTGATTGTTGGGAACACCTTGATTCTGAACCTGAGGGGCTGTTTTCCTAATAATTTTCACCTAATATCTCTTGACACGCACGACTTGATCAAGTTGCTTATTACTTGAATATGCATATGAACCTTCCTGCACATTACATCTGAAGGTTCCTCCTCCCTCAACTGTCAGCAGTCATCCCAGCAGGCTGAGCTGTGGGAGAGCAGGGCCATTCCACCAGCCCTGCTAAAAGAATTAGTTTTCCGTCCCTCTTCCCTCCCCATTCCATTTTCCTTGTGTGCTGTGTCTTTTTAGATTGTAAGCCTGCAGGCAGAGGATGTCTTGCGTAATTGATTATATATAAGCCATTCTGGGAACCTTTTTGGCTGAGGAATGGCATACAAATACTTCAAATAAACAAATAAATAAATTAAAATATTTAAGTGACAAAACACACAATAGCCTCATCGAATGTAGCTGTTGTTGGGCTATATCCCTTCAGATTGCAGGTGGGTAGTTGCATATTTGAATGCTCTGTTTAAACTTAACTAAACAAACCTTCTGCACATTCAAAGGTAGCATGTCAGGGAGAAGCTTAGATTAGAACCTTTCTCCTGACAAGCTACTTTTGTCCATGCAGGGAATTTCTTAGATGGGGGAGCATAAAATTCAGGCTACAACCCTTTTAAAGGTTTACCTGGGAGCAAGTCCCACTGAACTCAAGGATTTACTTCAGAGAAGACATGCATAGGATTGCACTGCGAAGTCTCCTATTTGCAGTGTGAAGTGGCACAGTTCAGGAATAGAAATGACCCACAGGACTGTTGATGTAGGTAGGATCTTACTCTCTGTATCAGGTGGCGGTGGCAGTGGAGTGGTGGTGGTGGTGGGATCCTTTAGCTGTCTGGGAAGTAGGCAGGAGCACCTTTCCTTCTTGAGCCTCCCCACAGCAGTCCATATTTGCCCTTCCTTACATCCCAAACCAGTGCACAGGGACATGGTTGGGCACCTGCCACGAGCCCACACCCCAGCAGGGGCCCACTGACAAGAGCCCTCCAGAGCTGCCCCTTCTCAACACCATTGCAATCTGCTTGTTCACTTGCCTCTCACTCTGGCCCAGATAATAGAGGTGATGAGAAGGAGGAGCAGCAGATGTCATTGCCTACATGCTCACTGGCTCTCTGCCTGTCAAGCAAGCAAGTGGTAGCCATGAGGAGCAATAGCAGCTGGTGACAATGGTGGTGAGAAGGTAGACTCACTGAGG
Source organism: Heloderma suspectum (assembly GCF_057233095.1). Taxonomy (NCBI): domain Eukaryota; kingdom Metazoa; phylum Chordata; class Lepidosauria; order Squamata; family Helodermatidae; genus Heloderma; species Heloderma suspectum. Next base: position 50,266,859 of record NC_139460.1, on the reverse strand, counting down.
GAGGGGCCCCATTGAGAACGTCTTGTCCAAGGGCTCTCAAAAACCTGGACCCAGTACTGCCAGTGCATCTAAGATTTGTGTTTGCTTTCTGATTTGTTGGCCAGTAGGTTGCATAGTTCACCGTAAGTGCTGACAGAATCAGCTTTCTGGCCCAGCAGTGCCAGTTGTCCAGGCAGCCTTGCAGATCAGAGTATCTTGGGCTCTGGCTTTGAGCTAGTTCATATCCAATTGTCTCATGCTGATGCTCATCTTATTTTCCTATAGCATTCAAGTTAATTAAAACCTGATGGCAATTTGCTTCAGCTCTCCATCTAAACAACAGCTTAGTTTGACGTTAATGATCAGAAGATCATGGAGACCTGCCTGACCTGCTTTGTAACACAGCAACAGGTGTTTGTGTCCAACCCTTGGTATATACTAGGGATGTATGAAACGACTTACCTGTTTCGTTTTATACATCCGTGGTGGGGGGGGGAGGTGCTCCGTCCCTTCCCCCGAAATCCACGACAGCCAGCTCCGCTCCGCAGCAACTCCGCGGAGCCGCTGGCCAGGGCAGCCCGCAGCGACATCCGGATGCTGCTGGGCTGTGCAGGGACACAAATGGTGGCTGCTGTAGCCACCACCATTTGCGTCCCTTTTTTTTGCCATGATAGGCTACGTAAATATTTACGTAGCCTATCATGGCAAAAAAAAGGGGGGGGAACGCAAATGGCGGCGGCTACGGCGGCGGCCATTTGCGTTCCCTTTTTTAGCTGTGATAGGCTACGTAAATATTTACGTAGCCTATCACCGCCTCCGTAGGGACGCAAATGGCATCCCTGCGTTTGCCGTGATAGATACTTACATAGCCTATCATGGCTAAAATTGTGAAGCGAATGGCGGCCGCAGATGCAGCCGCCATTCACAGAGCAGCACAAACGGCAGCAGGTGAGTGCTCCATTTCACATGCCTTTCGCGGGGTGGGGAGGCGGGGGCTTCGTTCCGCCATGGGTTTCAGGGAACAAAAGGGCAGGCCTGGAGGTCTTACTATTAGCTAGGGATGGCAAAGTAGCTAGCATTTTCCAGGAAGATTATGAGAAAATGTGGATCAGAACAAGAGAATGGTACAATGCGTAATAGCTTTTCTGCACAAGGCATTTACTGTGCATTTGTCATGGTTGTTCACAGGTTCTTTGGACGACATTGTGACCTTCCAATTTCACTTCTTTTTTTAAACAGCACTTTTGGTGAGTTTCTTAGACTAGTATTGCAATATTACTTAAGGTATTATTTGTGGTATTATTTTAGGAAATTGCGGCATTATTTAAGGGAAGTGAAAGAAAACGCTATTTCCATGTGTCTCTTTGTGCTATTCCACTATACCACAGTGCCACCTAGAGGTTATATAGCAGAAAAGCAATGCAGTGTTCAGATCTCAATTCTATGATGAAATCGAAAGTAGATACAGCAGATTAACAGCCTCGTGCAGAAAAACTCAAGGCACTAGACCAGACTATTTGACCATCTAGCCCAGTATTTTCTACACTGACAAGGGCTCTCTAGGATCTCAGGCAGAGGTCTTCACCTGCTACCTGAGATCCATTTAGCTGGGGATGCCAGGGATCGAACTTGGGACCTTTTACTTATTTGACAAATCTCCAGGCAGACAGGAAAAATGAACAATTTACAGAGCCAGTGATGGACCATTAAACCAGGCTGTATTTGGCTTGGTGGGTCATGTTGTCCAGGATTGTGTTCTGGAATGTACATGCTGGGCTGATTCAGCATGAATCATGGCACATACAGGATCTTCCTGGAAGACTCCTTCCATGCGTGGATCACCCTTTCTTGATTGGGAAGCAAACCTAGACAACTAAATTTGTTTAATTCTCATAGAATTACACACTGATCAAACAATAACAAGAATCACTGTCTTTGGAACATGTTCTCCCTGTCTTTTTCCCCAGTAAAATCAGGCTTTCATCGCTGGTTCTAATGTTATTCTTTTTAACGTGACCTTTTCTGCAAGGACAATACTGAACATATATTGATTTAAGTGAAGAAATAGTATTTTTCCTCTTCTGTAAAGCAGGGGTGTGAAACTTCTTTCAACCCCAGGGCCAAATTCAATTTCAGAGAAGCTCTCTCAGGGGCCACATTCCAGTGTTGGGCAGGACTGAAGGCAAAAGTGAACAAGGCCAAAAATGGCCAAAAATACCAGCATATTTTAGCTTAAAGCTGTTACTGTCAGTAACTAAGCCTTAGAAGAAGCCTTTCAGCCTTTTAGAATGGGGAAAAAACTGCACAGAAGTCAGGAAACCACCAAATGATGGGCAGTCAAGGGAAAGGAGATGGAGCCAAGAGAAGGAGGTGTGGCCATCTGAAATTAAGCTCCAAGTCACATTTAAAGTTTGTCCCATTGCTTTAAATGGCACTTTTGTACAACTAACTTTCCGAGGACTATATATTTAATGATAATACCTTCGCTCTTTCAAATGTAGTTGAGTGTTATAACAATGAAGTGCTGCCAACTGCTTAAAGTGTTTTAGTTGATCACTTACCTTTAACTGATTAATCAGTTAATTATATAATTATATTTAAATGAATTTGCGTATTTGCATAGTGCCTTATTGCAATCTTGCAGAAATTTGAGATGTCTCTTCTTCTGGCACTATGGGAGTACATGCTGCCTTGGAGCCCTGCCCCAGGATGCAAAGTGGAATTTCTTCTCAGAGCCAATGATCTGGGCACCTTTATAAAATTGGAATTATTTGTTTCTTGCTTTGTCATGTTTGATGAAGAATTTGCATGGCTAGAAAGCCTGCAGAGCAGCTGGTTGGGCCTACAAAAAATATTGTTTCATATAACTAACTTGAGTTTAATCTCAGGCTTGTAGATATTGATTTACCCACAGTAAAGTGATGAGTTGGATCCAGTACTTATTCATGTATCAGAGCAGCTTAAATCAAGAGGAAAATCAGGTTCAAATGAGTAAAGTAAATGTGTCCCGGATAGCTTGGAATGTGATTCAAAGCATCTGGAGTGTCACACGTTCCTATACTGTTTGATTGTTCCTGCAAGTCAGAAACACTTTGCTGTGCATCCATCGAGTATTTATGGAGCACTTAGCTTCTTTAGGAGCCAAAAATGTTTATAGGAATCAGAAGCAATTTATTCAGAACACTGTAGATAATAAGTGAAAGCTTTGACAAAACAGCTTGGGCTAGAAGCTTTCTTCAAGGGTTTGCTTTCATCATTCCCATGACCATGAGATACCAATCAGAAAGAATAAAAAAACCACACAATGGAGTCATTAGATAAAGGTCTCTATTCCAATTGCAAAAGCTGTATGAAAAGAAACCTGTCATGTGCTCATCCTTTGTCTTATCCAGTCAGCCTAGTACGGTACTTATACAAACCCTGCATCCCCCCCCCCTTTTTTTTTTTAAGGAATCTTCTCTTGCACAGTTAAAATTTAAGTTCTATTTAAACACAGTGGAGGCTGGTGGCTTTAATGTCGGTGGGGCAGTGAATTCATCCCAGGTTTCAGTCAGAACCAGTCAGAACTCTAATGTTCTGACTGAAACCCTGAGCAGCTTCACCACCCTGCTGACATCAGAGCCATCAGCCTTCACTGTGTTTTGGTTTAACTTGCATTTAGAGTTCTGACTAGTTCTGACGGAAACCCGGAGCAGATTCACCACCCCACTGACCTCAGAGCCACCAGCCTCCACTGCCCAAACACGCATGCATGCATGATTTCTTCATCTGATCAACTTCGTTGGTGTGAGATGCCATGCTCTCCAATGAGGCCTGCCTGGCGCCAACATTTTTATCTTTTTGGCACCAGGTCAAGACTGTTCTCTTTTCCCAGGCATTTGGCATCATGTGATGAGTTTTAATTGATTCTGGATTTGTTTTATGGTTTGGCTGATTGCTCAAAGTTGTTCTTAGAGTTGTTTGTGTGTTTTTTTATGTTTTTTGCATATTGTATTTTTAATGTTTTTAACCTTTGTAAACCACCCAGAGAGCTTCAGCTATGGGGCGGTATAAAAATGTTAATAATGCTGCTGCTGCTGCTGCTGGTTGCTATGTAATGCTGGAGTTTGGGGAGTTGTTTTCCTAATTGCCTAAGATGTATATGTCGCAATGACATGTAAACTTTCTGTTAGAAAGCAATAAGTCTATTTTAGCACTCCTACCTCACATGACATATTGTTGTTGTTCAGTCGTTCAGTCGTGTCCAACTCTTTGTGACCCCATGGACCATAGCACGCCAGGCCTTCCTGTCCCGCGCTCTCTCCCGGAGTGTGCTCAAGTCCATATTCATTGCATCGGTGATGCTATCTAGCCATCTCATCCTCTGTCATCCCCTTCTCCTTTGGACTTCAATCTTTCCCAGTATCAGGGTCTTTTCCAGTGACTTTTCTCTTCGCATTAGGTGGCCAAAATATTTGAGATTCAGCTTCCGTATCTGTCCTTCCAATGAGCAGTCAGGGTTGATTTTCTTTAGGATTGACTGATTGGACCTCCTTGCAGTCCAGGGGACTCGTAAGAGTCTTCTCCAGCACCACAGTTTGAAAGCATCAATTCTTCGGCGCTCAGCCTTCCTTTGAGTCCAGCTCTCACAGCTATACGTTGCTACTGGTAAAACCATAGCTTTGATTATATGAACCTTCGTCGGCAAGGTGATGTCTCTGCTTCTTACTATGCTGTCTAGGTTTGCCATAGCTTTCCCCCCAAGGAGCAAGCGTCTTTTAATTTCATGGCTACAGTCACCATCTGCAGTGATCTTGGAGCCCAAGAAAATAAAATATGTCACTGCTTCCATTTCTTCCCCTTCTATATGCCAGGAAGTGATAGGGCCAGATGCCATGATCTTAGTTTTTTTAATGTTGAGTTTCAAACCAGCTTATGCACTCTCCACTTTCACCCTCAACAAGAGGCTCTTTAGATCCTCTTCGCTTTCTGCCATTAGGGTGGTATCATCTGTGTATCTGAGGTTGTTGATAATTCTCCCGGTAATCTTAATTCCAACCTGTGATTCATCCAACCCGGCGTTTCTCATGATGTACTCTGCATATAAGTTAAATAAGCAGGGCAACAATATACACCCTTGTCATACTCCTTTCCCAGTTTTGAACCAACTGGTTGTTCCATGTCTGGTTCTTACTGTTGCTTCTTGACCCTCATACAGGTTTCTCAGGAGACAGGTAAGGTGGTCTTGTACTCCCATCTCTTTCAGAATTTGCCAGAGTTTGTTGTGATCCACACAATCAAAGGCTTTAGCATAGTCAATGAAGCAGAAATAGATGTTTTTCTGGAATTCTCTTGCTTTCTCCATGATCCAGCGAATGTTGGCGATTTGATCTCTAGTTCCTCTGCCTCTTTGGAACCCAGCTTGTACTTCCAGTAGTGCTCGGTTCACATAGTGCTGAAGCCTAGCTTATAGGATTTTGGGCATCACCTTGCTGGCATGTGAAATGAGCGCAATTGTACAGTAGTTTGAACACTCTTTGGCATTGCCCTTCTTTGGAATTGGAATGTAAACTGACCTTTTCCAGTCTTGCGGCCATTGTTGAGTGTTCCAAATTTGTTGGCATATTGAGTGCAGCACTTTAACAGCATCATCTTTTAGGATCTTAAATAGCTCAGCTGGAATACTGTCCTCTCTGCTAGCTTTGTTGTTAGTAATGCTTCCTAAGGCCCACTTGACTTCACTCTCGAGGATGTCTGGCTCAAGTTCAGTGACCGCACTATCATGGCTATCAGGGACATTACAATCTTTCCTGTATAGTTCTTCTGTGTATTCTTTCCACCTCTTCTTAGTCTCATCTGCTTCTGTTAGGTCCCTGCCTTCTTTGTCCTTTATCATGCACGTCTTTGCACAAAACGTTCCCTTGAGATCTCCGATTTTCTTGAAGAGATCTCTAGTCTTTCCCATTCTGTTGTTTTCTTCGATTTCTTTGCATTGTTCATTTAAGAAGGCCTTCTTGTCTCTCCTTGCTATTCTCTGGAACTCTGCATTCAGTTGGATATATCTTCCCCTTTCTCCCTTGCTTTTCGCTTCCCTTCTTTCCTCAGCTACTTGTAAAGCCTCATCAGACAGCCACTTGGCTTTCTTGCATTTCTTTTTCTTTGGGATGGATTGAGTTGCTGCCTCCTGAACAATGTTACCGACCTCCGTCCATAGCTCCTCAGGTACTCTGTCTAATCAGGTCTAATCCTGACCTTCACTGTATATTCATAAGGGATATGATTTAGGTCATATCTGAATGGTTTAGTGGTTTTCCCTACGTTCTTCAATTTCAGCTGAAATTTTGCGATAAGAAGCTTGTGATCTGAGCCACAGTCAGCTCCAGGTCTTGTTTTTACTGACTGTATAGAGCTTCTCCATCTTTGGCTGCAAAGGACATAATCAATCTGATTTCGATATTGACCATCTGGTGACGTCCATGTGTAGAGTCGCCTCTTGTGCTGTTGGAAAAGAGTGTTTGCTATGATCAGCGTGTTCTCTTGGCAAAACTCTATTAGCCTTTGTCCTGCTTCATTTTGTACACCAAGGCCATGCTTGCCTGTTATCCTGGTGATTTCTCGACTTCCTACTTTAGCATTCCAATCCCCAGTGATGAAGAGGACATCTTTTTTTGGTGTTAGTTCTAGAAGGTGTTGTAGGTCTTCATAGAACTGATCAACCTCAGCTTCTTCGGCCTCAGTGGTTGGGGCATAGACTTGAATTACTGTGATGTTGAATGGTTTGCCTTGGATTCGTACTGAGATCATTCTATCATTTTTGAGATTGTACCCCAGTACTGCTTTTCCCACCCTTTTGTTGACTATGAGTGCTACTCCATTCTTCTAAGGGATTCTTGCTCACAGTAGTACAGTAGTAGATATAATGGTCACCTGAATTAAATTTGCCCATGCCTGTCCCTTTTAGTTTGCTGATTCCCAAGAAGTCGATGTTCAATCTTGCCATCTCATGTTTGACCACCTCCAGCTTACCTTGATTCATTGATCTTACATTCCAGGTTCCTAAACAATATTGTTCTTTATACCATCAGACTTCCTTTTCACCACCAGACACATCCACAGCTGAGTGTCCTTTCATCTTTGGCCCAGCCGCTTCACTCTTTCTGGCGCTACTTGGAAATACCCTCTGCTCTTCCCCAGTAGCATATTGGACACCTTCTGACCTGAGGGGCTCATCTTCCGGCGTCATATCTTTTAGCCTTGTGATAGGTTCCATGGGGTTTTCTTGGCAAGAATACTGGAGTGGGTTGCCATTTCCTTCTCCAGTAGACCACATTTTGTCAGAACTCTCCACCATGACCTGTCCGTCTTGGGTGGCCCTGCATGGCATAGCTTATGGCTTCACTGAGTTACGCATGCCCCTTCGCCACAACAAGGCAGCGATCCATGAAGGGGCACATGACATATAGGAAGATACTGAACACAAGAGTTAGCAAATTCCATTGCACACTGTTTATTTAGAATATTTATAGCCTGTCCTTCAGCAATGCTCTCAGACTGCCTTACAATAAAATAATATCACAATATAAAACAAGCATGCATAAACATCACAATAAAACAAGACACAGCAGAGCAATATCATAAGATAAAATGCCAGCACAAAACCTCTAACAAGGCCCATATAGTAATATTTTTATTTTCCCAGAAACAGTTGAGATTGAGAATTACTAGAATATAGGGCTGCCAAATGATTAAATATTTTTAGTTGATCACCTCTCTTAGTGATTAATTAAACAACTGATTGCAAATTCATTTAAATTTAATTGTATTACTAAAACTATAAATGCTCTTCTGAGATGCTGAAAGAAATGTAACTACAATTTAGCAAATAAAACCAACCACTCATTTTCAGAAGTAAAGACCATCCTTGACATGTTCATTTTTATTCCCTATTACTGTAGTGACATATATGGGAATACAGGTTTATTTGTCTGTATTGTTAATCCTATTATGTTTGATGTTGTTAATGATATTGTATTATTTATGATAAATCAAGTAAAGCAACAACAGCTGTTCCACCAATCAAAATCCATCCACAACAGTTAAAAATGGCCTCTACTGATTAATCAGCTAAGGGTGCAATCCTAGTGGTATAGGTGGTTGCCTCTGAACTCAGAGGCGACTGCCCGCCTATCCAATGCAGGGCAGGAGCAACGCGGAGGGGACTGTTCCCTCCAAGCTTCAACCACCTTACTTTACTGGATAGACAGCCGATTTCAGCTGCCTAGCTGTGGGAAGTCAGAGTGGGGGGGGATGACAGATGATGCATAGGAAGCATCAGAACGGCACTTCTGCCCTCCCCGCCCTGCCCTGCCCCACTCGCCAGGAATGCCCTGTTTTCGCTGCTCCATGCTCCTCTTATGAGCGCAGAGTGCAGGGCTAATCTGCGCTGCCTACAAGGCAGCACAGGAGTGGAGGTCAGTTCTCAGGAAACTGACCTCGGAGCATGGGGTCCAAGGTAGGTTCCCGGGAACTGACCTATCCTATGGCCATCTAGCTGCTGACTAGCAGCCATAGGATTGTGCCCTAAAACTTTAGTAGTGAATCTACTGATATACCATGCAATCCTATGTAGGTCTACTCAGAAACAATTGTACTGAGTTCAAGAGGACTAACTCCCAGATTAGTGTGTATGGGATTGCAGCCTATATGCATGCTGGCTGGGGAATGCTGGGAGTTGTAGGAGTTTTTAAATGTCTAAACATGCATGGCTTTGCGCCCTAAGACAATCAAAGCTTGCAATCCTAATAGAGTAATGGTTATAATTTGCTGTTAGATCTCTATATCTTGCCATCTTCCATTTAATCTAGATATTTCATGGGCTGCTCAGCTTTATATAAAAATATCTTGACCTCTGCATAGCACACAGATCTCATGTTACCATTGTGTTTACACATGGCATTATTTTTGGATAGCTGCTGGAAGAGATTATGTTAACTTACCAGCAAAGCATCAGTGACTTTGTCCAATGACTATTAACCTGCTTAATGTAATTTCTCATCAGTTGATCTTCAAGGAAGGTGGGATATAAATGTATTCAATAAATTAAAAAATACAATTGAAGAATGCTGTTGATAGTGTAATACCAAGAAAAGCTGCCAGTTGGTAATGGTGTGATACCACCCAAAAGTGCACACATGCTCTGAAGGCTACACTATACATTGTGCAAACGGAAGTGGTTGATTGATGTAGTGGAATTGGACTGTATCATAATTTGAATGTAACCCAATGTTAAAAAAAACTCCCTCCCTACATGTAACAAACTAGAACTTCAGGAAAAAGGGAGTAGTCTGTCTTTACCCTGATTGTGCGTGTACTACATGCAGGGAGCTTTTTTACATGGGGAGCATTCAAAAATATCTTGATCCCCACACCTGATGTCTGAAGTATTCCAGTCCAGTGGTGTCACCAGTCAATCACTTCATTCTGCCTAATTCTGTAGAACAGCTTCTAGTGTGTGTGCAGACTTAAGGTTTTTTTGAATGCAGCATGAAATACCACTGTCCAAAATTTTGCCACTTTGGTCTAACACAGTGACGAATCTGAGTGGTGGGGCAGAGCACAGGTCAGCAGAGGTGGGGTGAAGGGGGCCACAGCAGGTGGAGCCATCTTTGAATCTCCAACAGCCAGCAACTCATACCACACAAAGGAGGAACTGAGGCACTTGAACTTTAAGACTGTATGTGTAAAGGAAGGGGTGGGGAAATCACACAGCCACACAAAAGCACTCCTTTGGACCCACATTTTCTTGTTCCAGAAACAACTCCTACTTCACAGAGAATCATCAGTGAACTGTAGGTTGGGAGGAGGATCCCACAACCACAAAAAATGATGATATCCTCAGAGCCACACAGCCAGAGCCAGGTCATGGTTATCATGGGCCCTGGGATAGTTGTCTATAGTGAGCCTCATGCTCTGCCCCCAATACTGAACTCACATCACATACACACACACCCCAAGTCAACAATGTACAATAATAATGGGAAAAAAAAATTTGCTACATATTTTAGTGGAAATCATCTTCCACGCTTTCCTGGAAGCAAAAGACTAATATCTCTTCCATGGTAGAAAATCAGATACGAACACAAGCTTCCTCCTTTACAGCACACAGACCCAGAAAATATAACCACACATTGACATTCTCTTTGATACCTGCACACACTCAAGAAAGAGACATAGACTGGTTCACTGCCTCATTCAGATACAACAGCCAAACAGGATGCACACATACACTGCTAGTGTTGGCCCAGGGCATTTTGCTGCCCGAGGAGACCAGCAAAATTCCCCCCTTTTCTCACTGGATGGTCTGGGCCAGTCACTACCTCTCAGCCTAACCTCCCTCACAGGATTGTTGTGAGGGTAAAAATGTTATCAAATATATATTGATAACAGTATACAAATAAAAATAAAACCCGGTCACATGACTGCCAGAGTGAGCCTGGGAAAGCTATTGACCTCGGCCTTGGATTTCCCAGGCTCTACCCACAGTCCACCAAATTCTTTCAGTTGTTGCCTTGGCTACACCTTGACTTCGGACTGCTAGTTCAAGCTCTGACAGGGAATACAGCTGGCCCACAGATATGCAAACTCCTGGAATAAGGTCAGTGGTGCAGTCAAGGGGTGATGAGAGGGCAGACCATCTTCATCCACTGGATATGTTTTGAAAATGAGCATACTTGTTGGGAAGTTGTGGTTCTGACAACCCATATGTGCCTGCCCGGACCTTAAGATCATCATCAGCGGCCCTTCTCCGTGAGCCCCTGCCAAAGGAAGTTAGGCGGGTGGCTACTAGGAGGAGGGCTTTTTCTGTTGTGGCACCCCGGCTCTGGAATGAGCTCCCTAGTGAGGTTCGCCTGGCGCCTACATTGTACTCCTTTCAGCGCCAGGTGAAGACCTTTTTATTTTCCCAGGCATTTTAGCTTTCTAAATTTTTATCTTTGCTGTTTTAAATCTGTATTTTAAACTCCTGTACTGCTGCTAGGTTTTATTGTGGTTGTATTGTTATATTGTGGTTTTAATGTTCTATATATTTTAAATTGTTTTATTGTGTGTTGTTTGGTTTTAGTTTTTGTGAACCGCCCAGAGAGCTTCGGCTATTGGGTGGTATAGAAATAAATAAATAAATAAATAAATAAATAAATAAATTCTGACTCAGGCAAGATAGTGGCTGCTGACTGGATCACATTACCCTGGAAGCAGGTATTTGAACAGTAGGCTGAACTGAACTGGACAGACTGGTTATTCTAATGGATAAAAGGATTGTGTTTAGCAAGTCAGGCAATCCCCAATACAACTGGAAAATGGCATGAGGTTACCTCATTAAAGGACAACTATTCCCCATGGTTCTGGATTTCTGCATGCCTGGGGAGTGGGATGGTGACATATCCCCTACTTCTGAGGCTCCACAGTACCCTGAGGAGAATTCACATTTATTTATTTATTTATTCAATTTATAACCTGCCTATATACAAATACTCCAGGCAGCATACAAAGTTAAAAGCGATTTAACAAAGAATGCCAACAATAAAAACAACACAGCATAAAAACAGTATATAACAGTCAACAAAGAGGAACAAGAGTTCTAAGAAAGGAAGTCCTGCAGGAATAATAGAGTCTTTAATTCCCACTTAGATTTAGATAGATCACAAGTAATCCCACTTCACGGGAAGTCCTCAGCATCCGTTTATCCCTGCAGTTTCCCCTGTTCCTCAGCCACCAGGAGATGGGACTACAGAAACTGATACCAGTGCATAAAGAACTGCAGTCAATAACCATCTCAGATGGAACCACTGAAATACCAGGCTCTGCCAGGCTTCTTCAGGCCTCAGTTGACTGCAAGTCCTTTGCCAGAACAAGAGCTCCTTAGGGAAGAACCTTCCAGTCAGCATGTGATGCACAGCGCTGTCCAAGGTTCTGCCTTGCCTGAAGCCTGGCCTCCAGCCTTGCCTCCAGGCTTGTCTGATGTGGATGCTGTCTTGCTCAGACTGACCCAGAACAGACAGTGACCTCTGTGTGCAGACCACTTCCCTTGGGCCCAACATCAAGCCAGGAAACCCCATTCCCAAAGCTTCAGGGGAAGCATTCAAAGTAAATGCCCCTCCTTTCATCCAAGTCATGGGAACATCTCTATCCTCCTCCCTATCCCCATGTGGCACAAAGAAAAGTGCTTGTACTTGAAATTTGGCGAGCCTGTATTGGGAGATGGAGTGCTGAGGTCAAATGAGTATTGAAAGAGGCTATCTCGCATTAAAATCTAAGCCCCACCCCATATTTAAATGTGATAAGTGGTTTAGCCTTGCAACTGCCAGAGGTCCCGCCCCATCCCTGGAAGTCCCACCTCTGGAAGTCCTGCCCCAGATGGAGGCATCACCTGACAGGGGTCATGTGACTCCTCTTGAATTCATCGGGTTAGCCCCTGCCATACATGTGGGGGTCTGGAAGCAGTTAGATACAGGGATTCCAGGTAAGTCAGGAGTGGTTGACATAGCAGTCAAAGGTGAAAACACAGTCAGGCTGCCACATATGTTATACAGTCCAAAAGCAGAGTCACGAAGGAGTCCAAGGGTCAATAGAACAGAGCATCAATCACAGGACAAAGTTTGGGAGCCAAGGTAGCAGACACTAGATCATCTCCAACCCCATCCCTGAAAGTCCCAGGTCTGGAAGCCCTGCCCTGAATGGAAGGTTCGCCCAATGGTACCATGTGACCTCTTTACAAACTTCTCATGCTATCATGGCTGAATAGGAAGAGGTGGTATGATGAGTTTGTAGACTGGTCACACGATTTCATCAAGTGATCCCTCCTTCCAGGGTAGGACTTCTGAGCATGGGGTTGGAAATGACCCTACATGGTCACTTCCAGTCCCCCACATGTATGGCAGGGGTCTCCACCCTTATCCTATTGGTCCATGGGAACATGATGCATTCCCAGAGGAGTCACACAACCCATGTCCAGTGATTCCTCCTTCCAGGGCAGGGCTCCATAGCTGGGACATCTGGGGATGGGGTTGGACATCTGGCAGAGGCAGAGCTAACCATCTTTCACATCAGAAAAAGGTGCAGGGCTTCCAGTATGATGTGATATTGACTTTTTCACTAGTTACCTGTGTGTTTTGCCCAGTGGGTGAGTTTGGGATCACCCACTGATGACCTCTCTCTGCCCCATTGCAGGCTGAACCAAAATAGATGGTGTCCAGATTGATGGTGAACAGGGGAGAAGAAGGTACATTTCCAGAAAACACCAAGGGAGGGAAACTACTGGGATGCTCAGGCAGTCTGAACCATCTCTTCTAGGACTGGAAAGAGGTATTGCATCTGGAAAGGCAACCATTGCAGTGATAGGCAATCTGAAATGGAAGAATATCAGAGGCTGATGTTCAAGAGCAGATGCGGGAGAAGCTTTGACAATGTAAGAATTTCAAATGCTCTGCAACACAGGCAAAAGCAAACTTAGGTTGCATCGATGGAAGTATATTATTTTCAAAATCATGTGAAGGGATAGTTTTGCTCTACTCTGCACTAGTCAGACCTCACCTTAGATACTGTGTCCAGGTTTGGACACCACATTTGAAGAAGGATTCAGATAAATGGGAATGAGCTCAGATTTTTGGATTTCACAAAATTAGAACCCAAGAACTGTAGTAGTAGTAGTAGTAGTAGTAATAAAATGATGATGATGATGATGATGAATTGCAGAAACTAAAAAGAAAAAAAAGAATTTGAAATAAATTGAGGAGGCTTTCTCTGCCTCTTCACCTGGTCTGGAGATCAGGAGCAGCCAAGCATCATTCTCCAGTCCTGAGGTCCTTGTTCGGTGCTGCTGTGCTTGTTGGTTTGCGTTGGACGGGGCGGAATTTAATCTGAAGTAAATCCCACTGTGTATAATGGGGGTTATGCCCTATTAATTGTGTAAGTTTGCAGCTTAAGAGCATGGGTTACTATTGCCTATAATACATCCCCCCACTTACCCTTGAAAGTGTGCCATGTTCCATTTGCTATTATCTGGTAAATATTTAAAGTGCCCTACAGCTCTTTAAACCCCAGCAGGGAGAAGGGAGACTTTTATGCAAAGTGACTGAGTGCTGGAATTGCCTGCTGCTGGTCGTAGTGCACAAGTCTCCCTTCTTCCTGTTGGTGCTCCAGCAAGGAGAAGGGAAACTTTTATGCACAATGACAGGTGGCAGGCAATTCCGGCGCTGGTCATTTTACATAAAAGTTTCCTTTCTCCTTGATGGACCCTGACAGAGAAGGGAGACTTGTCTGCACAAAGGCTGGCAGCAGCAGGAGGGCAGTGCCATGGCTCCTTCCTCCCCACCCTGCCACTGCCACCACTGCTCTTGCCCCCGAGCGAGAGAGTTGTGCCAAGCGTCCGGTAATGGCGATGGTGGTGGCAGAAGTCTGTGAGCTGCCCTGATTTAGCACAGGTTAAGCCAGGCCAGCTTGGCCAGCTTGACCCCCTGGATGGATTCCTCTGACGTCCCTATTGTTGTGGCATCGAGGTTACAGGAGTGGGAGGCCAGTGAGAATAACAGTGGCAGAGAGGATGAAGGCCAGCTGCTGTCTAATTATTGGATGACAGCCAGGCCAGGCCCTCTGAACCTGTGGGAATGCGAGGTCCTAATAAAGAGGAGGAGAAGGTTGGAATAAGAGACCCAAGAGTTAGATGTCAGATGAAAAGGGAGAAGCAATGCAGGGGCATGAGGCACTCCAAGAGACTTGGAGATGACCCCGTGGAGAGACCCACCTTGAGGGTGGGACTTGGTAGGCTACTCAATCTGAGAAGGGGGGGGCGACGGTCTGCAGTAGCCACTGGCAGTTTAGTAGCAACTCTCATTCATGGTGCTTTATCCCAGGGAGCTACCTGAAGCCTACTGTATTATGCAAAGCCTGCTAGGAAAGCTTGTTGCTGATTGCTGCATGAGGATATTGTCTGTAGCCTATTTCTTTGTAGTTTGCATAAAAAAACTAATTGACTGGAAACGTGGCTTGTCAGCTTAACTACAAAGAGAGCCAGGGGCCAGGCACCTAACAGCCTCTGCCAAATGAAGTTCACCAGATATTTACTAGGAGCAGGTCCTTCTAGTCGTGGCACCAACTCTGTAGAATGCCCTCCCGCCTAGGGAGCCTCAGCACTGTATGCCTCCATTGCTCAGTCAAAACCTGCCTTGTGGGATTCTGCTTGTGGATGCATTAGCCAAGTCTGGGACAAGACATTTTGCTTCCTGAAATGAAGGACAAGATGGTGCCCCCAAAATTATACATACAGAAGCCAACTGGGCTGGCAGTTGAAATGGCATCCTCCTCCTCTGCACATGTGATAGGAGAGTGACCTCCACTACACATGAGGGCAGCATGCTAGTTTAGGGCATGCAGGGGAGGCTGTGTGGCACCCACAGCTCTGTCCTCTGTCATTCCGTTCCCCCCGAGGTGGCTGCCTCACTTTGTCATAATCGTCATGTCAACCCTGATTTAACTTCTGATTTCCTGGGTGCTATTTACTGTTCTACTGTTTTTTGAACTACTGCTTGTAATGTGTTTGGATTTCTTCTTTTTCTGGTGTGTTACTGCTGTGTTAGTTCCCCATTGTATACTTTGATGTCTTATTATTTTAATATTTGGTGGTGTTAGTCCCTATGAATAGTTATACGTTTAAGAAGCAAACAAACAAAATAAATTGGGTTCGACGTTATAAATAATAATGATAATAACTAGGGAGGCTACTTCAAGACAGTACCAACCTGGAACAGGTGGGGTAGGTGGACAGATGCAAATTCTCTGACTCAAGCTTATTAAAAGCTAGTCTGATGCAGTGGTTAGAGTGATGGATTGGGACTCAGGGAGATCTGGGTTCTAATCTCCACTTAGCCATGAAGCTCACTGGGTGACTTTGGGCCAGTCACTAACTCTCAGCATAACCTACCTTATAGGGTTGTTGTGAGGATAACATGGAGAAAAGGAGGATCATGTCAGCTGCCTTGCGTTCCTTGGAGGAAAAAAGGCAGGATATAACTGTAATAATAAACAATAAACACATAAATAATAAATAAGTGCTATCAAAATGCAGTACAAAACTGCATTGTAAAGGGATTTGTATGTGTTCGCAGCAACATTTCACCCTTGTACTTGTTTCCATTGTGAGAGAGAATTCTCCCCTGGGGTGTGATTTAACTAAACTTCTTTTGCCTCTTTTCCAGACAATAGAATTTCGAACTGTCTCTGAAAGTTCTCCATAACAAATAAGCTTCTTCTTGCAGTGAAATGATCACTTTAGTGAGAAGAGGTTGGGAAATGGGTTTGTATAGAGGGGAAAGTGCAGCAATTCGATAGATCAACAAGTCTTAACCCCGCCAGATGTACCTATTCCTACCCAGGGCAATTGGCAAGAATTCCAACCCTTGCAGTCTGGCCCAGTTAAAACAAAACTATTTCTAGTAAATTTAGTGTTCCCGGGGAGAGGCAAAGCAAGTCCTTCAAATGATTTTGATTACATTAGTCATGTTGTTTTTGTTCCGATGAGAGAAGCTTGAGAGAGAGACTATTTGTCTATCTGACAATTTGGGAGCATATCTGAATCTCATTAGACTCTAACGAAACTTTTTCATTTCCAGAATTACAGGCCATTTTCCATGGGCTCCTATGAAGTTCTGAATGCCTGTAGATTACAGTATCACAGCATCCCCCAAACTAGTGCCTGCCAGGTGTGATCGACTGCAGTTCCCATCATTCCCAACCAACATGGCCAATGGAGTTGCGGCAGTGGAGACTGGTGGCTCTGATTTCGGTGGAGCTGTGAATCCATTCTGGGGTTCAGTCAGAACCAGCCAGAAGTTTAGGGAAGCTACCCAAAGTGCTAAATCCTATCCCCCAACTAGGTTCAGCACGTTGGATAGCTCCTTTAGAGTTCTGGCTGGTTCTGACTGAAACCCAGAATGGATTCACAGCCCCACTGAAATCACAGCCACCAGGCTCCACTGAGTTGCAGTCCAACACATCTGGAAGGCGCCATGTTGGGAAGGCAGCAACTGTACCAGACTCTTTGGGAGCAGTGCATAAAGCCTTTGTTTGATAAAGGAATGTGTGTCAGTTGTTGGGCATAACAAGCCCTATAGGCAGCAATGAGAGCAAATGAGAGCCATTCCAACCAATCAGTTAATGAAATTTATTTTAGTGTAATATATGAAGAGGGAAGTCACACAGTCTTGAAGATCAGGGATTTCCACTTTCAGTACTCACTGGGCTCACATGAATTGACTAACAGGATATTGTGGCTTTCCATGTCATACATTACACTGCACACACGTGCAGGCCACATACACAAACTATTAAATCAGCAAGAAAGTAGAGAGAAACAATGGATGAATAGGCCCTGAGACCTTGAGAACAGGAACTCCCTGTGCATATATATTGTGCTTGACACACTGGGCAGGAGGAGTTATGTACACCTTTTTTTACTGCCACTTAGTGGTCTCTTCTGCATTGTTCAGTCAACTCCTTTCTACCTTCTGACCCATTCTCATGATTAATTTTATTATCCATGCAGGGTACTTCTGGATGAGGCTTTTTATTGTGCAATCACACTGCCTTGTTCAGGGAACATTATTAGGCTGTGGGGTTTCATTTGTAGCTCTCCTGTGTTTTCCCACCACTTCTGTCTTTTTTCTTACCAGAAAAAAAATCTGTTGAGGAAGACAAGATGAAATAGCAGTGCAATGATGCCTTTTGATTGCCCTCACTAGTTGCCCCCAGTCTGGAAGCCCCCTTAGGGACAATTCACTATAGATCTTCTTGGGCATTTATCAGTGAGGAGCGCAGCCTCAATGTCTCTGTAATTACACAGAGGGTTGAGCAAAAATGGTCCCAAAACTTTCCATCCTATCTGCAGGCAGCAAAATTAATGGGGGCCATTTTGTCAAACATTCGCCAGGGGAAGGGAGGAATTCCCCAACAGTTGTGGGGGAGGAACCCAAAAAGGATCAGAAAACTCCTCCAAACTTTCTGAGAAATTTCCACTCATTGAATGAATGCTGAATGAAATAACATTGTTTATCCTGGTGGATGAAGAGTGCAATGGAATAAGAAAGAAGGACAAAAAGGAGCAGGGGCCAAGCCCAAAATAGTAAGAAGTATTAAAACTGGATCTACAGTAGTACTAAAATTTCTCCACTTGAGTGAAAGGGGGATGGCATTTCATTGAATATTCTCTGGGTAGGCCTGGGCTGAAATTCTCCAACACATCAGGAGGAGCCTGCAAAAAAAAAAAAAAAGAGTTGAGAATTTCCATGGGAATTTTCTTTTCCCCTGAGAAATTTATGCCCAGCTCTAAGCATGGTATAATAGAATCTCTGACAGATAAAGGGAGTATGCAGAGTCCGTCTGTAAGATTTCTTCCTGCCCTTTACTCCCAGGCATTTAACGGCATATGATGGAGCACTTATGTCAGGTCTCTTGAACAGGTCTATTATTGAAATTGTTTATTGAAATTTTATGCATTAACATTTTTAGACTATGCTTTATTATAATCTTGTATTATGTAATGTTGTATAATGTTGCAGTTTGAATTTTTTGTGAATTGTTGTGAACCGGCCAGAGAGCTTCAGCTATTGGGTGGTATAGAAATGTTGTTGTTGTTGTTGTTATTTCCATGAAGATCTTTTGCTCAGTGTGATCCTGTGTGGTGTTTTGCTCAGCCTTGACTGTCCGGCACAGCATGGGGGCCATGTGGTCAGCTCAAAGTCAGCGGCCAGGTTCCTGTCTTACACTGGTAAAAACTGAAAATAACTTCACTGTAGTTGATGGCGACTCACAAACATTAAATAGTAGGGGGCAACCATAATTGTTTCCCTTTTTGATTATATAATCTAGGAGTGAAAGAGAATTATCATCTCCACCAACCAATTCTCTGCTCAGCTGCTGAACCGGTATGCATCCTCTTATTCTTCTGGAGCTATTCCCTTTTCATGACCAGTACCATATTCTGCATTGTTCAAATTGACAAAGGTATGGAAACACATTACATTAATTAAAGTAAGTTCATCCATCATCGCATGTACAAAATCAGCTATGTTTGCAATTTAGGTGAACATATTGCTTTACCCTTGACACTTGAAGACAAATACATCAAAGGTGGATTTACACAGGTTTTTGTTTTGTTTGGACCATGAGATGTTTATTTATTTATTTAAAATATTTCTTGGCCACTTTTCAGGGCAGAAAGCCTCCCAAAATGGCGAACAAGAATAAAGTACATAATAAAAACTGATCCAGTATTTTAAAAAATGATAAAACGCAATAAAAACAATAAAGACACAACAAAAACAGCAATAAAAACAGCAGCAACAGTAAACATATCAGGGGAAGACCAGAGTAAAATTGTGTGTTTTCAAGGCCTTCTTAAAAGTCTGCAGTGATGGGGCCTGGCAGACTCCCAATGGCCACTTATTCTAGCGGTGTGGTGCCACTGAGGAAAAAGCCCTCTCTCATGTGGTTACCCACCTAACTGCTCTCACAGGTGGGCAAATGAGAAGGCCTTCTGTCTTCTCTTGGGGGAAGTCTGGTGAATGGCAGTGGGGCTGTGAATCCACTCTGGGTTTCAGTCAGAACTCTAAAGGAGCTATCCAAGGTGCAGAGCCTTGGATAGCTCTTTTAGAGTTCTGACTGAAAGCCAGAGTGGATTCACAGCCTCACTGACATTGGAGCCATCAGCTTCCGTTGGTGAATGGTTTCAAGTTGCAACTGGTTCACCTATCAAAAAGTCCTTCTAAAGGCCACTTGTTGAACTTTGCTGTATGCATGTTGGCTGGGGGAAACAAAGACCAGTGGAATCCATCTACAGGACTAGTTTTACATGAAATGCCACCAATGGATAATAATACAAAAATTAAGGGCATGAATGAAAACTAAGTTTCCAACACTATTTCAGTTGCAAACGCTGATTGCATGCATATATTGACTTTAATGGCAAGAGGGTAACTCTTACATTCATGACTTTTCCTTTTTAGGATTGTAATAGATCTATTGCCAAATTTGGAGGAAAAGCAGATTACAGAAGTTGATCGCAGCTGTGCCTCCTGGGGAATAAATCTGTAAAAAGCTACCATTTACAGCCTTGGCCTAAAAAAGTTGGCTGTGCAATCCATAAGAGACCAGGCTTAGTGAAAACTACAAACTGCCTTGAAACTGAACTATTTTGGATTGCGTTCTTTTCACCAGAATATTATGCTGCATTAAATTACAGTTTGTCTAAAAAGAATGAGTGGAATTATTTGCTTTGTCTGCCTTTCAAGCCCCTTTGACCCATCTCTGAAGAATGATCAATCAAGCTGTAAATTTCCATGCTATCTGACATGATTTCATTTAATGCTGATAAATTAAATCCCAAAGATGTCGAGCCTACAGTAATCAGCCTTCCCAATGGGAAAGTGGATTTTAATTTCTCACAAGGAATTTGATATCCACATGCTCTTGATATTTATGGGTGATTAAATATTTCATTTTATACATGGAAGACTCTTGGGGAAACATGTTGATGCTAATAGAACAAAGGTACCGCTTACTAGTCCCTTAGGCTGATGTCATTTCTTCATCGGAACTTAAGGAGGGTCACCCAGTTGGAGTACAGCGGAGGCTGGTAGCTCTGATGTCAGCAGGATGGTGAATCCACTCCAGGTTTCAGACAGAACCAGTCAGAACACTAAAGGAGCTATCCAAGGTGCAGAGCAGCATTCTCACTGAAACCTGGAGCGGATTCACCGCCCCACTGACATCGGAACCACCAGCCTCCACTGGCAGAATGCAGACTCTGGAAAAATATGACTGGTAGATATTCTATAGAATTTTCAACCATAATGCAGTTACTTTGAAAAACAAAATTAGGATGGTTCTGGAAGTAAAAGGCTGGTTTTTCGATGCACAAATACATGAGAAGTAGCAGTTCTGATTCGCATTAGTAATTGTACATGTATATCAGAGGGTGGCAGTATTTATATGTTAATTAATCTGGATTAAAAGTAGGGATGTACGAAAGTCACTTACCTTTCGTGGATTATGTTGATGGTGGGGGGGGAGGCATTCCGTTCCTCCCCTCCGGAATCCTCCACGGCCGGCTGTGCTCCGTGGCAGCTTCGCGGAGCAGCTGGCCAGGCCCAGCCCAGCCAGAGCCGTCTGCGGCCAGATTTCCGGCCGCGGAGGGCTCTGGGGGGGGGAAATGCGTACGCAAATGGCGGCGGCTATGGTCGCTGCCATTTGCGTTCCTTAGTTTGGGCCGTCACAGTCTACGTAAATATTTACATAGACTAAGACGGCGAAAATAAAGGGAACGGCAATAGCATCCGCTACGCTATTTGCGTTCCCCTTATTTTCGCCATCTTAGTCTACGTAAATATTTATGTAGATTAAGACGGCGCAAACTAAGGAACGCAAATGGCAGCGGCCGTAGCCGCCGCCATTTGCGTACGCCTTTTTTTTTTTACCCAGTCATTTTAGGCTATGTAAGTTTTTACGTAGCCTAAAACGTCTAGGTAAAAAAAAAAAAAAAAAGCGTACGCAAATGGCGGCAGCCGTAGCCGCCGCCATTTGCGTATGCTTTTTTTTTTTACCCAGATGTTTTAGGCTACGTAAAAACTTACGTAGCCTATCATGTCTCTGTAAAAAAAAAAAAACTGCAAATGGCGGCGGCCGGTTGGAAGACCAGCCGCCACAGCCACCGCCAGAGTCGCCGCCGGAGCCGCCGCCGCCCGGAAGATCCGCCCCAGGTAAGTCTCATCCCAGGGGGGATCTGAGGAGGGCGGGGGGGTGGCAGGCCATTCTGCCACAGATTTCGGGGGGCTGAATGCACTGGCATTCGGCCTCACCGTGATCCGTGGTGGAATTTTCTGCCGTCCCTAATTAAACGTATGTGCTCATGACTATGTATCTTTACTGTCAATGCTGAATTTTCTCAATAAAAATCATAGATTTCATAGAGTCATGAGGGCAAGCAATGGTCTGGAGTTCATATCAGGCCAGGGTATTATCCTTTGCTATTAATTCAGATCATGCTCCACTTTGATAGGCAGGATGTACTCTGTTGCTGGTGTGCTGTAGTTCTATGGAGTGTGAAGGTTTGTTCCTGCTCCCTGTCCCATAAACTCTTGGGGAGTGTTCTACCATCAATGACCATAGCAATGGATTGTCAAATGCTTCTTATTCCCCTGCTACTCTAGTTGCATAGGGAACATTGGGAGATGTGAAAAGCTATGCATATGTGTCTACAGAGTTCCGAAGTTTTGAGACGGGTGCAGAATAGTCTGTCCTTAAGACCCGAAGCACATGTTACTTTAAGCTAGCAGCTACATCCTTTTTTAAATTCTAGAGTAAGCAGAGGCATCCCGATCTGGACTGAGATCCTGGCATAGGGGGCAGGGGACTTTAATCCTAACCCCCGCTGTGGTTCTGATCCAGATCAGGCCCTCAACACTTGCACACAAAACGCATATATCAAAGTCTACACAGTCCGGCATTACATCAATGGAAAATACTTGGGGAAAATGAGTATATTTGAAAATATATTTCTGTGCACAGAAATGCTTTTATTTGGGAAAATATGCACACAGAAGATGTGAATTTCCATAAAGACTTTAAAAAATCTTGCAAAGCTATGCAGACATGAGAAAAAATGAGGCTAAGCCTGAAAATCTGATGAATTGTAGATCTTTTCATCCCTAGCAGATCCTTTCATCCCTACTAGAATGTATACCATAGAACAGGAAAGCTACCAGCAAGTCCAAGGGTGTTCCTACATTAAGCAACCCCCCCCCCCCCACAAAAACCCACATCCTTTTTGGAGCTTCCAGCTTTTGGTTTCTTTGTGAGATTAGGAGGTGCTTCTTTACATGGTAGCCCCATGGCTTGAACTGAGGGAGTGCCTTCCTCCCTCCCTGGCATGTGTGCAAAGGAGGGCGGGGAGTCTTGTTTTCGTGGCTTAACCTCTGCTGCACTGTTTTCTCACAGCCCCCAGGAAACCTCTGACTTACTTCTGAGAAGACATAAAATGTAAGATTGTGCTGTAAGTCTGCAACCCTTGGCACACTTATGTGGGGGTAAGCTACACTGAACTCAATGGGACTTACTTCTGAGTAGACATAAGATCACCCTGTAAGTCTGCAACCCTTGGCACACTTACGTGGGAGTAAGCCCCACTGAACTTAATGGGGTGCTCTGAAACAACAGAGGACGTTGCTTCTGAGCTTGGTGGGGTGGGGGGTCAGATGTGTCTCCCTTTGTTGCAGGGAGGCAATTTACCTTCTTCTCCCTCCAACTGGGAAATGCGGAGGCAGGAGACACAATTGGCAGGCGATTCTTGCCCTCGTGCCTGTCAAATCTCATCCTGACCATGCCCTCAGCAACTGAAAACAAACACTTACAGGAGGAAGACACAGAGGTTTCTCCCACTATTGGAGAATTTCATGGTGCTCCTATTCCATGGGCTGGAAAAAATACCACATTTTTGCATTTGGGGAAAACATGAGATAGGCTGGAGGAAACGTGGGAGACACCCTGGAGGGTTAACGGTGTCATCTAAAGAGCCCACAAACTTCCAAGAGAGAGCCATCTCAATAGCAGGATAAAACCTCTGCGTGATGAACCCCCACAAGGACACCAATATGGTTAATGAGCAGAATCAAGGGAGCTATTAGAGTCAAGAAAGCTTCTATCAGAAAATGGAACTCATCCCCAAAAAAGGAAAAGAAAGAAAGAAACATAAACTCACACAAAATAAATGCAAACAGACAGTAAAGGGTGCTAACAAATCATGAGGCCCAGATAGTATCCATCCTAGAGTCCTTAAATAACACAAATGTGAAATTTCTGATCTTCTTACATAAGTATCTAATATGTCCTTAGCAGCAGCCTCTGTATGAGAGGATTGGCCAAGGGGCAATGTAACACCAATTTTTAAAAAGGGATCCAGGGGGAAGTCAGGAAATTGTAGGCTGGCTACCATAACTTCTGTTCCAGATAAATTGGTGGAATGCATTACTAAAAATAATATGAGTAAGCATATAGAAGGACAAGCTCTGCTGAAAAAGAATCAACATGGCTTTTGCAAAGTTATGTCCTGTCTCACTAACCTTTTAGAATTCTTTGTGAATGTCAATAAACATGTGGACAGGGGTGATCTGGTAGACATTGTTTACTTGAACTTCCAAAAGGTTTTTGATGAAGTCCCTCACCAAAGATTCCTGAGCAAACTTAGCTGTCATGAGATAAATAGATAAGTCCTTAAGTCCTCTTATAGATCAGTAACTGGTTAAAGAATGGAAAGCAGAGAGCAGGAATAAATGGTCAACTCTCACAATGGAGGGCTGTAAACAGTGGGGTCCCACAAGAATCTATACTAAGACCAGTGCTTTTTAACTTGTTCATAAATAATCTGGAATTAGGAGTGAGAAGGGAGGTGTCCAGATTTGCTGATTACACCAAATTATTTAGAGTGGTTAAAACAAAATGGGAATGTGAAGAGCTCCAAAAGTATTTCTGCTAACTGGGAGACTGGGCATTAAAATGACAAATGCAGTTCAATGTAAACATGTATAAAGGGATGCATGTTGGGAAGAAAAATCCCACTTTCATGTAGATGCTGATGGGATCCATGCTTGCAGCGAATGAACAAGAAAGAAATCTTGGTGTTATGGTGGACAGCTCAATGAAAATGTCAACTCAGTGTGCAGCTGCTGTGAAAAAGGCAAATAAATTCCATGTTGAGCATAATTAGGAAAGGAATCAAAAATAAAACTGTTTAGCTTAGCAAAAAGGCAAGTAAGGGGAGACTTGATAGAGGTGCACAAAATTATGCGTGGTGTGGAGAAAGTAGATAGGGAGACATCTCTCTCTCTCTCTCTCTCATAATGCTAGAATCAGGGGTCATCTCATGAAGCTAATTTGTAGGAGTTTCAGGACAGAACTTCTTTGTATAGTTAAACTATGGAATTGGCTATCACAAGTGGTAGTTATGGCTATCAGTTTTGATAGCTTTAAAAGGGGATTAGAGAAATTCATGGAGGATAAGTCTATCAGTGGCTATTAGTCATGATGATTGTGTGGTACCTCCAGTATCAGAGGCAGTATGATGGAGAACATGAGAAGGAGGGTGCTATTGCACTCATGTCCTACTTGTGGGTTTCTGGTGGGCAGCTGGTTGGCCACTGGATAAACAGAATGCTGGATTAGGTGGACCCTTGGTCTGATCCAGCATGGCTCTTCTTATGTTCTTATGGGCTTATTTTCCCTGTGCCACAGCTTTGGGTATAACCAACCCAATTGCTAGATTCAGTTTTTGGCATGTATGGATGTGTGTGTATGTGTACATATACCAGTTTCTCCAAGAGATCAAAGCACTTCAAATGCATTATCTCAATAATGCATTATCCATCCACTCATCTTGCAAAGTAGGCCAGTATTTTTACCACAGTATGAGGCCAAGAGATCATGGCTTTTGTAAGACCACCTAAAGTTGACACAGCTGAAGTGATATGTAACCCACAGACTTCCTGGCTGTTATCCATTATGTTATTTTGGGTGAGGAAGCTGCATAGTGAGCTAATAAAGTATATGGCCAGTGTGGTTTATCAGTAGTAGTTTGAGGCCCACAATCTTCTGAAACAGCTAAATTGTACTCAGTAGTAGTTTAAAGACATCATAAAAACACCTTAATTGGTTTTGAATGACATGCAGCAGCTATGGGAACACTACAGGCTAGCAGGAGCTACTTTGTTTTTTACTAGAACCCTGAGAGCCACCAGCTGAAGCCTGGTGCAAAAGACTTAAATTTGTTGGGAATATTGCACCTGCATCTGCAAGTTACAGGAAGGGGGCAGTGTTGCAGCTAGTTAATGCATGGGAATTTGGGGCACAGCTAGCCTTGGATCTCTATAGCCTACAGTGTGGTTTCCTGTGATTTGCTCCTTCCCTTCCTTCTCTGCACCCTCACCGGCTCCATTGCTGGGAGCATGTGTGTTTGGTCACTCTCTCCTACTTGTGTAATGGAACACAAAATGGACTGAACAAACTCGCCTTTGAAACCCTACGCTGTACCCACATCTTATTCGCAACAATATTGTGAGTAAAACAATTTTACCTTTTTTCCCCCTTCACCCAAGAAAGGTGTGGTTTCTTTTTTAGCCTTGTGTGCATGTGGGACTGGTAAATGCTCATTCTGCTCTGCCTCCCCCCACCTCTGCTAACTGCCTTTTTAACAGAAGGCAGCAATACCAAATAGTTCCCATCAAAATTAAAGAATTCGGAACCCATGAATTTGGTCTGAATAGCAGAAATGAATATAGTTGACAGTCCTTGCATGCACAAAAATCCTTTCCTGGTTACTCCAAGCTTTCCTCATTTCAGCCATGTAACTTAAGACATTGCAGGGTGGGGTGGGGAAGTAATTTTATTGCTGCTGTTGTTAAACAATTGAAAGTTAGAGAACATTGCCGAACTACTGGAAATCCCCCAAAGATCTATCAGTAGATCATGATCTATCTTCTGCAAACCTATTATATACAACATTAAAACTAACTGTCAGGTTTTTAGAAATTTGCTGTTTTAAATCTCAGAGAACACTTCATGAGAATTCTGTTCTAAGAATGTTTGATTCCATAAGAGAGAGAGGAAAAAGAGACTTTCCATAGATGGCCAATAAAGTGTCAGAGTGCACAAGCATAAAGCATTGCAGCATCACACTGTAATTCACTGAATATGTGAAAAAGTGACAGTTATAATGATAAACACTGTCATAACCATTGGCAGGGGATGAATGCAACTTCTCTGCAAGGATTTCAGCAGGCACCTAGACAGTCAGAATTTGCATTCTTCTCTGTCACATGTTACAGTTTGTAATCCTGTGCTCTAATCTAGGGTGCCATATGGCATTAGGAACAATACTCAGAACTGTTTTCTGAAGGACTGGTGCAGACATGAATACCAAACAACCTTAGAAAACCACTAAATATTTAGCCAGATGCTTGTCTACTCCAATTATTATGTAAATGTTGAAGACAAATGTTTGTATAGAGAAGGAAATGTCCCCAGAACTGTCAATGAATGGTTAATTTCATCTTCCCATACATGTGCCTTCAGTTATGCATACTTTGTAAGAAGCAACTATTTTAATAATCAAGCCTCTCTTTAGCCATTTTTTTTTTTTTTTGCTAGAGAGGCAATGCTATTTGGGATCCTCTGGCATATAATGTGCAGAATGTCTGGCCAATTCTCTAGGCTACTTTCCTAGATGTTAGCTCTCCAAAATAATTTTATTACCAGACACCCTTTAAATGGAATCAGTAGTTTGCCAATTTCCATTTCATGTATCTTCACTGAAAAACAAGCTATTATGGCTCATGGCAAGTTGATGGCTGGAAGTATGAGCTTGACACCATGGCTCATGAAGTCCAAATCTGTAATTCACAATTAAACAATTCACATGTGCCAAAACAATGAAGAAGCAGACATGATTTGTATTTTGATGCTGTTGGTCAACAACAACAATCAACTGACTTATTAAGGTGATTCCAAAGTGATTGGAAGGAATCAAGGTATAAGAGACTTAGAGAGCAATCTATGGTCCCAGGGAAAGTGTCCCAGGGGCCCAAGGACAGCTCAGAAAACCCTCTGAGGTCAGAGACAATGGTCTGACCTCAGAAGGGGGAGTTGGAGGTCTGCCCCCTCTTTGCAGCCAGAATGGAAAGAACCACACTGGCTGCCCTCTGAGGTCAGAAAAGCAACCTCAGAGGAGGAGGAAGGGGACGTTCCAGTGGGTGGGGAAGGGAGGAGACTGGACAGGTCAGGATATGAATTATCCTGAGCCTCCTCCAGCCTTCTTCTCTCCCCCTCTGAAACGCCTTCGCCGGATGGCACAGCATGGGAAATTCAGAGGCCTCCAAGTTTGGGGGCTAAAGAGTGGGGAGGGCACAGTCGATAGGAATGCACCCTTCTGGGTGGATTTTGAGGCTACTGCCTCAGTTATTGTGGGCAATTACTTAATCACATCAGCACAAAGACAGTCTGATATCTAGGACACTGGAGAGACTAAGAAGTGGTCCTAAGCAAAGATAAACGTATGAAGAGCCCTGCTGGATTAGACCAAAGGACCATTTAGCAAGCACCTTGTTTTCCCCTCTGGCCTAACAGATGCCTCTGGGAATCCCATTGACAGTGCAGAAAGGCTATAGCTCTTCTCTACTGTTGCCCAACAGCAACAGGTATTCAAAGGTATACCACTGGTTTAGATGGCTTTCAGAGGGACTTAGACAAATCAATGGATAAGGTAAGTCTACCAATAGCTATTAGTAGTTAAATTGAATCTCCAGCTGCCACCACATCTTGTGGGAGTGAATTTTGTAAGTGAATTATGATGAAAGTGAAGAATTACGTTCGGTTGAAGAGTTTCCTTTACATTGCTCTAGCACAGCCGTCCCCAACCTGCTGCCCTCCAGGTGTGCTGAACTACAAATGTAATCATCCCCAGCCAGCACAGCCAATTGGTGTGATGGTTGAGGATGATGGGAGTTGTAGTCAAACACATCTGGAGGGCATCAGGTTGCTCTGGTGTGTCTATGGTTGAAGGGCCAGGTACTTCTCTAATCCTGATGCTGTGCAGATAAACAACAGTCCAATGCTCACCAGTTTGAAAACTGTGACCACATTGTTGCGATAACACATCCATGAACTCACACATCTACCAAGAAAAAAGAAAGAATCAAATCCTCAATGTCCTTGTACTGTATATAATTTTCAATTTTCTCAATTTTCTGAGTTTCAAGTCAGCACTTTTTCGAGAAATGTATATGTCAAAAGAAAAATCATCAACAAAGGTTTCATGTTCTGATTTCCTTGGACTTTAGAGCTAGCGGAATTCGGATTCTTTGTTTAATAGTGTTGAGGCTGCCAGTTTATGAAAAAAAGAGAGAGAAGAAGGCTATAGTGTTACAGATGATAACGTAGTCTAGTCTGCCTTGTTCTTTAGCCAGTTCTGTACAAACTGTCATTTCACCAGGTTGGGAAATCAAAAGTTGTCCACTTTAGAGCCGACAACTTTATATGCTGATTTATTGTTTTTTCCGTTGAACATATCCTCACGCTTTCCTTGGTCTTTACTAATATCTTTGCAGATGGCAACAAATAGGCAAACAGTGAGTTCCAAATTTTGCATGCACACTCGCTTCTACTGATGGTCAGGTTTTCCAAACTATGAAGGACCAAAGAACAGTATGCACAAGCTGCACTTACATACAGTACACAGCCTATAACCAACTGCTCTTTGTACGTGTGGGAACTTTGATGTGCTCATGGAACTCCAGTGAGCAAAGCTTCTCCATTCACTCCTATGTCAAGGAGAGGTCAATCTCTGAGTCCTATTTTATTTATTTAAAATATTTGTATTTTGCCTTATATCATTAAGAACTCAGGGCAGCATACAGATAAAATCAATTTAAACAGTATAAAACAATAAATAATTTAAACAGCTAAAAACATATTCAACTATTAACAAGCTAATACCAATTAAAATCTAAAACAATAAAACAGTTAAAACAGTGTGCTACTTTAGGGAATTCATTCAGCCCTCAAAGGCTTTGGTAAAAAGTCATGTTTTTACTTGGCACTGAAATGAAACCAATGTATGTGTCAATTGGGTCTACAAGGGGAGGGCATACTACAACCGGGGTGCCACAGCGGAGAAGGCTCTCTCCCATGTCCTACACTGGTGGGTCGCAGAGCAGGCCCCTCAACAGATCTCAGTCCTCAGGCAGGCATATATAGGGAGAGTTGCTCCCTCAAATATAAAGGTCCCAAACAGCTTAGGGCTTTAAATGTCATCACCAGAAGCTTGAAATCTGACCGGAAGCATATTGGTAGCCAGTGCAGTTCCTTTAAAACTGGTGTTATATGATCTTTATGAGATGAAAGTCAAGAATATTTCTAAACATACAACTGATTGGGAAGTTCTTGACATGGGAGCTCCATGTGTATGGAAGAGCTCCAGAAGAACATTGGATCAGGCTGTATTTCTTTAGAAAGAGCACAAAGGTATATTTTATTTCCCACACAATAATGTTCTCCAGACAACATCTTTCTGAAAGGATTCTCATGCATTAAAAAGAAAAAGACGCAAAGTCAGAAGACCCATTTACATGATATATGTAACCTAGGTTAGTAGTGACTGCAAGAGGTGAAATTCTAATGCATGAAGGAGGTAAGGCCCTATAGGGTGGCCAAGTGTTCTACTTTACAGGGAATGGTCCTTTATTTTGAAGAGCTGTCAGAGGGCAATCCTCTATTTGAAGGTGTCCTCTGTTTGATGGGCTCTCTAGTTAGGGCGCTAATGTGTCCTGTTTTACAGGTGACAGTCCTGTATTTGAAGGGCTGCCAGAGGACCATCATATATTTGAAGGCATCTTCTATTTGAAGGGCTGTCTTGTCAAGTTTGGGTTTAAAGATAAAGAACTGTTACCCATCAACAGATCGCACCTGAACAGTAGAATAAACAGACAGGTTCAAAGGTCATCTGGTCATAGTCTTCCACACTATGGTGAAATGTACTGTATTTCTATTTAAATAATAATAATTTCTCTATCTGCATCTATACGTATACTTTAGCATATGTCAGTGTTATGCAAATCGCTGTCCCATGTTGTCCCCTTTTCTTTCTTTTTTGGTTATGCATTTCCTCTTTTTTGAAGATTTAAAAGTGGCCACCCTATATGTCCACTTCAGGTCTGGTTTAAAGTCAAAGAACCCTAAGGAGGAAGAGCAGCAGGGGCCTTTAAGTTGCTCATCCACAGTTAGCCCCTGGACAGCAGGCTGACCAGGCACACAGGACACCTGCCATGTCTTCTCAACTACAGTGAGATGTATTGTATTTCTATTTAAATTAGAGTTATTATTTGTAAATGTGCACCTATACATATAAATCTGAATATGGATCTGTGAGCAAATTGGTGCCCTCTTTTTTGTTGATGCAGTTCCTCTTTTTTAACAATGTGTGAGTGGTCAGCCAACCCACAGACGATACAGTGTAGGCAGCAATCCTCTGCATGTTTAGACAGAGAAAAGGCCTACAACTGGCAGCGTTTCCCAGCCAGCCATGCTGGCTGGGGAATGCTGGAAATTGTAGGCCTTTTTTTCTGCCTAAACATGCATAGGATTGCGCCCATAATGTTCCTCCCTCATCATTAAAC
This sequence comes from Heloderma suspectum, assembly GCF_057233095.1. Taxonomy (NCBI): domain Eukaryota; kingdom Metazoa; phylum Chordata; class Lepidosauria; order Squamata; family Helodermatidae; genus Heloderma; species Heloderma suspectum. The sequence goes on along the minus strand of NC_139460.1, from coordinate 50,235,639 downwards.
AACTCTCTTGCCTACTCTTCATCAAAGTGAACAAACCACCAATTCAGAAATTTAACCCAATGCATTATGACAAATTGTGTTTCATCATAGGGAAATTCAGCATTAAGCACCCAGGCCAAGAGGTGAGCCAAATAAACATCCAACCAAGGTGTTCTGAAGTCTGTAGTCAATTTAATGGTGTGTGTTTACAATCTGTGGATTACAATAAAACAAAAAATTATTCGAAATTTATATTTCCATTGTTTTCTGTTAACCTAACACAAGTAAAAGGTTCAATACTGAGGCCGCAAGATAACTAGGTCAGCTGGGTTCACCCTTTAAAATAACTAGGTAGGCTGGGCCTGCCCTGAATTCCACCCCTGAGTCATTCCTTCTTCCAAGAGAAGCCAGTTCTGTCAGGAGGGCAGTAGTCTGCATGTGTGTGTTTGTGTGCAGGGTAGGATTCTCTTACAAAATAGTCTCAGTCCCTCTTCATCATACTGTGATTCCCAGGATTCTTTGGGAAGCCATGTAATTTAAACTGGTATAAACTAATGCCCAGAAAGAGACTAAGGGTGCAATCCAATGCATGTTTAGACAGAGAATTCCTACAACATGGCTGACTGGGGCATGCTGGGAGTTGTGGGACTTTTTGTCTGTATGTCGGGTAGCCTGATCCCCCCAGCGCACACGCTCAGGCAGTCTGACACTGGACACCCATATCAGTGAGATTTCTTTCTTGCAGGAAATCCCATGGCAAAAGCTTAATGGTTACTGTGAGGAACTGAGGTCTATATACATATTGTGCATGTGGAATTGTCACCATTACACTCTTCAGAAATCATATGCAGAGAGCCTCCAAAAGCCCAAACAATGATGGATCCAAACAGAGAAGGCTTTGGGCAATCAAGATGAGATGGTCCTAGCAAAGGCTCTTCGCCCTTGCATCAGCTTTAAGACACCCCCTCCAGATCCCTTGACAGACAAGGGCCTTCAGCCTTTCCGCAAGGCCCCTGTCTAAACAGGACGGCACTGCTCAGCCCTCCAGCAGTGACGCTTCAACCTGGGCGACCCTTCTGCAAACCCCACCCCACCTCTGCCAGGTTCTCACAGACAGCTTCCAGCCTCCCTGCCTGCCCAGGCCAGACCAGCAGGTGGACAGGGAGTCGGGTGACTCCCCCTGGCTCTGCTGTGAGAACGCTGACAGAGATAAGCTCATACCAATTCTGACATTCCAGAGGCTAGGCTCAGGCCCTTCCAGGCTACTTCAATTCAAATCCTGGCTATAGCCTACAAGGCCCTGACACTGTATAAACCTGTATAGCATTCTAGTAGGGATGTAGGGATTTTGTAAAATCCCTTTCATCTGCATTTTGTGGATTGTCAGGTGCCTTTTGTTCCATTGTCTTCTCACTGACAGAATCGGATTTTTCTAGTTTCCTGAATTTACACAAATTTGAACTTGTGAAAATGTGTGAATCCTCCCCCAAATGCACAAATCCCCCCCAAATGCACATTTTCACACTTTAGCATATGGGAGAAATGCGCACCAGTCTGCAAGCCTGTGGAATCCATGTGACTTGGGAAAAGCTGGTCTGGTGCAGAATCCCCTGGTCAGATTCATAGAAATCTGAACCTATTTTATTCTGTTGCAGATTTTTCCCACATCCCTAAATTCTAGAAATAGTTTCTTCTATTGGACTATGCCCTTTCTCTCACTTACATAGCTTTAGTGCAATATATTTTCCTTCAGTACAACATTATCACTGATTTTTTAAAAAAAAAAATATGTGTGGAGTGGACAAATATTGATATATTTTAAAAAACCAACAAGTTTGAACTTCCTTTTTGAGCTTTTCTACACAAGGCATTCCCCTTCATGGATCACTGCCTTGTTGTGGCGAAGGGGCTTGCGTAACTCAGTGAAGCCATAAGCTATGCCGTGCAGGGCCACCCAAGACGGACAGGTCATGGCAGAGAGTTCTGACAAAATGTGGTCCACTGGAGAAGGAAATGGCAACCCACTCCAGTATTCTTGCCAAGAAAACCTCATGGAACGTATCACAAGGCTAAAAGATATGACGCCGGAAGATTATCCCCTCAGGTCGGAAGGTGTCCAATATACTACTGGGGAAGAGCAGAGGGTATTTCCAAGTAGCGCCAGAAAGAATGAAGCGGCTGGGCCAAAGCCGAAAGGACACTCAGCTGTGGATGTGTCTGGTGGTGAAAAGAAAATCCGATGCTGTAAAGAACAATATTGTTTAGGAACCTGGAATGTCAGATCAATGAATCAAGGTAAGCTGGAGGTGGTCAAACATGAGATGGCAAGATTGAACATCGACATCTTGGGAATCAGCGAACTAAAATGGACAGGCATGGGCGAATTTAATTCAGGTGACCATCATATCTACTATTGTGGGCAAGAATCCCTTAGAAGAAATGGAGTAGCACTCATAGTCAACAAAAGGGTGGGAAAAGCAGTACTGGGGTACAATCTTAAAAAGGATAGAATGATCTCAGTACGAATCCAAGGCAAACCATTCAACATCACAGTAATTCAAGTTTATGCCCCAACCACTGAGGCCGAAGAAGCTGAGGTTGATTGGTTCTATGAAGACCTACAACACCTTCTAGAACTAACACCAAAAAAAGATGTCCTCTTCATCATAGGGGATTGGAATGCTAAAGTAGGAAGTCAAGAAATCACCGGGATAACAGGCAGGCATGGCCTTGGTGTACAAAAGGAAGCAGGACAAAAGCTAATAGAGTTTTGCCAAGAGAACATGCTGATCATAGCAAACACTCTTTTCCAACAGCACAAGAGGCGACTCTACACATGGACGTCACCAGATGGTCAATATCGAAATCAGATTGATTATGTCCTTTGCAGCCAAAGATGGAGAAGCTCCATACAGTCAGTAAAAACAAGACCTGGAGCTGACTGTGGCTCAGATCATGAGCTGCTTCTTGCAAAATTTCGGCTTAAATTGAAGAACGTCGGGAAAACCACTAAACCGTTCAGGTATGACCTAAATCATATCCCTGATGAATATACAGTGGAGGTGAGGAATAGATTTCAGGGATTAGACCTGATAGACAGAGTGCCTGAGGAACTATGGACGGAGGTCTGTAACATTGTTCAGGAGGCAGCAACGAAATCCATCCCAAAGAAAAAGAAATGCAAGAAAGCAAAGTGGCTGTCTGATGAGGCTTTAAAAGTAGCTCACGAAAGAAGGGAAGCGAAAAGCAAGGGAGAAAGGGGAAGATATACCCAACTGAATGCAGAGTTCCAGAGAATAGCAAGGAGAGACAAGAAGGCCTTCTTAAATGAACAATGCAAAGAAATCGAGGAAAACAACAGAATGGGAAAGACTAGAGATCTCTTCAAGAAAATCGGAGATCTCAAGGGAACGTTTTGTGCAAAGACGGGCATGATAAAGGACAAAGAAGGCAGGGACCTAACAGAAGCAGATGAGATTAAGAAGAGGTGGGAAGAATACACAGAAGAACTATACAGGAAAGATCTGAATGTCCCTGATAGCCATGACAGTGCGGTCACTGAACTTGAGCCGGACATCCTCGAGAGTGAAGTCAAGTGGGCCTTAGGAAGCATTAGTAACAACAAAGCTAGCGGAGATGACAGTATTCCAGCTGAGCTATTTAAAATCCTAAAAGATGATGCTGTTAAAGTGCTGCATTCAATATGCCAACAAATCTGGATCACTCAACAGTGGCCACAAGACTGGAAAAGGTCAGTTTACACTCCAATTCCAAAGAAGGGCAACGCCAAAGAGTGTTCAAAGTACCGCACAATTGCGCTCATTTCACATGCCAGCAAGGTGATGCTCAAAATCCTACAAGCTAGGCTTCAGCAGTATGCGAACCGAGAACTACCGGAAGCTGGGTTTAGAAGAGGCAGAGGAACTAGAGATCAAATCGCCAACATTCGCTGCATCATGGAGAAAGCAAGAGAATTCCAGAAAAACGTCTATTTCTGCTTCATTGACTACGCTAAAGCCTTTGATTGTGTGGATCACGACAAACTGTGGCAAATTCTTAAAGTGATGGGAGTACCAGACCACCTTACCTGTCTCCTGAGAAACCTGTACGAGGGTCAAGAAGCAACAGTAAGAACCAGAGATGGAACAACCGATTGGTTCAAAATTGGGAAAGGAGTACGACAAGGCTGCATATTGTCACCCTGCTTATTTAACTTATATGCAGAGTACATCATGAGAAATGCCGGGTTGGATGAATCAGAGGTCGGAATTAAGATTGCCGGGAGAATTATCAACAACCTCCGATATGCAGACGATACCACCCTAATGGCAGAAAGCGAAGAGGATCTCAAGAGCCTCTTGTTGAGGGTGAAAGAGGAGAGTGCAAAAGCTGGTTTGAAACTCAACATTAAAAAAACTAAGATCATGGCATCTGGCCCTATCACTTCCTGGCATATAGAAGGGGAAGAAATGGAAGCAGTGACAGATTTTACTTTCTTGGGCTCCAAGATCACCGCAGACGGTGACTGTAGCCATGAAATTAAAAGACGCTTGCTCCTTGGGAGGAAAGCTATGGCCAACCTAGACAGCATAGTAAGAAGCTGAGAAGCTGAGAAGCTAAGAAGAAGAGACATCACCTTGCCGACAAAGGTCCGTCTAATCAAAGCTATGATTTTCCCAGTAGTAATATATGGCTGTGAGAGCTGGACTATAAGGAAGGCTGAGCGCCGAAGAATTGATGCTTTCGAACTGTGGTGCTGGAGAAGACTCTTACGAGTCCCCTGGACTGCAAGGAGGTCAAATCAGTCCATCCTCAAGGAAATCAACCCTGAGTGCTCATTGGAAGGACAGATAATGAAGCTGAAGCTCCAATATTTTGGCCACCTAATGCGAAGAGAAAACTCCCTGGAAAAGACCCTGATGCTGGGAAAGACTGAAGGCAAAAGGAGAAGGGGACGGCAGAGGATGAGATGGCTAGATAGCATCACGGATGCAATGAATATGAACTTGAGCATGCTCCGGGAGAGAGCGCAGGACAGGAAGGCCTGGCGTGCTATGGTCCATGGGGTCACGAAGAGTCGGACACGACTGAACGACTGAATAACAACAACACAAGGCATTTATTGTGTGCTCATCAGTCCTTACCCATGGTTGTTTACAGTTTCTTTAGACCCTCCAGTTTCACTTCTGTTTTTTAAGAGTACTTTCCCGTGTGTTTTTTTAGAGCATAGAAAATGGAGTATTTTTCGTAAAAGTGAAAGAAAATATATTTTCTTAGTTGTGTAATTGTGATATTCCACTATAGCTCAGTGCCACCTAGAGGTTATGTAGCAGAAAACCATGAAAGGAAAAGCTGTTTGTGTAGAGCTCAGATATCAATTGTTCGAAGAAACAAAGTGAATACAGCGGATTAACAGCCTCATGTAGAAAAGCACTTTGTCTTATGGGCCTACTTTGTACTGAAGTAGTAAACTAATGACTGAGCCACACTACTTCAGACTGCAGGTGGGATTCACATGGAATGTTTGAAACATACCATGTCACTTGAAAAGCTAGTTTACTACATGCAGGGAATTTTTTTTGTATGGAGAAGTGTTTAATCATGGGAAACCCATCTGCAGTCTGAAGTGGTACAGAAGGTCTGGGAAAATATTTGTGGAGGAAAGGCTGAATAAAATGAAGGACTTAAAACCAAGAGGTGTGTGAGGGAAACACCCCAAAGAAGAGAGCTAGTCAGGGGGAATAAACAACTAAAACTGGAAAAAGGAAGTATTTGAATTGGCCTTGATAAAAAGGGGTCTCTCTATATGGTAAATGTTAATGCCCTGAAAAATGCCAGCTTTATGCCATATAACTTTACCTGTGGCAGTTCTGTATTTTTCTTGCTTCAGGTTTTGTTTGACTTTTTGTATTACTGGAAATATGATCAAGAATTATATTTGAAAGCATTTTCTGAAAATGCTAGACTTAGCAGTTTGCCTTTTGTGTTGTAGATTTGTGTAGGTACTACAGTTAAAGCAGGCTAGTCTAAATCATATACTGTTCTTTTTCAAACAGGAAGAAAGAAAGAATATGGTTACCATAGACCTGCGCTCCTGGTCTATTCTGTTTTGTTAGCAGTTTATAAATATTTTCTCTTAAATAATTTTTGGCCTCAATCCAATTAAAGTTAGCTGTATTTAATATCCCTTGAAATCAGTGGGGATTAAGTTGTCATATCTCATTTGTTGCATTGATTTTAAAGGCTTAAACGTGAATAACTAGGTGTATTGGAGCCATATGTTTAGATGATTGATAGAAAGGACAAATAATATAGGAGGTGGTCCTAGTCTAAAAAATAGCACAATTTCTCTAAATGGTTCTGAAAAGGAGATCTCAGTTTAACTCTCACTCAAATCTAATCAATTTTCCTGTGACACACTTTGCAGATCAATCAATTTGCCTTAAACAGCCTTTAACATTGAAACCAATCGTCCCAGAAAGCATTTAGAATTAAAATTTTGGAGATTTTTAAAATTTCACTGACATAATTGATGGACAGTAAAGTGTAGATTGTATAAAATCACCCTATGTTACAAGTGAAACAATTAGTTACGAGAAATTCCAGTATAAATTTGCAATCATCAGCAAACTATACCTACCAAATAGTGACAGGGTTAATCATTGCTAGTTTAGGGTCAAACTGCATATGATGCTCAGTTGTGTGAATATTTTCCCTGAAGCACCCTCTCCCTCGCTCCAAAGCAGCTGGAGGTAGCTGAAATCTGGATCACGCAATGAGGAGAGAGTATGTATTCCTTTCATGGTTGGCCATTTTTCTGTATCAATCTCTCCTTGCCCCCAGCTATTTTTTTTTTTTTTTTGCCATATGAGGGAAAGGTGCAAGTATCTTGGGGACCATTTTGATAAGAAAAGTAACCCACAGGAAAAGAGATACCCCCCCCACACACACATACATACACATATGCACAAAGTTGCTGATTGCAGCTTCCCATAGCTACTTTGAGTGAAAAACAAAAACTCAGAGAAAATATTCACATGACATGAAGTTGGACCCTACGATTAACACTCCCAATACAAAAACACAACTGTATCAATACTAGGCAGAGAATAAGCTGTTTACCTGTTAGATGGATCAATTAAAATGTTTAAGGCTACAATCCTATACATATTTACCTGCTGGGAGTAAGTCCCTTGAACTTTACTAGCGTTGCTAAGTTTTTAAACTGGCTGCCTGATTAATTGGGGACAAATTTTAATAGATTAACAGTGCAATCCTAAACATGACTTCTCAAAAGCAATGAGTAGCCATGTTTAGGATGGTGCTGTTAACTTACTAAAAGTTGCCCCTTGTTAATCAGGCAGCTGATTAAAAACATACAAGTAAAATTCAGGTGGTGAACACGCCATCTTAAAAAAAGGGGGGGGATCACCCCTGTTCTCTCATATAGGATTGTTTAGCTTAGAAAAGGGGTGATTAAGGAGGGACATGATAGTGGTCTACCAAATTATGCATAGTGTAGAGAAAGTGAATGGGGATACATTTTTCTCCCTCTCTCTCAAAATACTAGAAACCAGGGTCATCCCATGAGAACCTGATTGGTGGGAGATTCAGGACAGATAAAGGGAAGGACTTCTTCACATGGCGCATAGTTAAACTATGAGATTCACTTCCACAGGAAGTAGTGGTGGCCTCCAATTTGGATGACTTAAAAAGGGAGTTTTACAAATTCCTGCAGGAGAAAGCTATCAACAGTTACTAGTCCTGATGGCCGTACGCTACCTCCAGTACCAGAGGCAGTGAGCCTATGTACACCAGTTGCTGGGGAACATGAGCGGGAGGGTGCTGTTGCACTCATGCCCTGCTTGTGGGTTTCCCATGGGCAGCTGGTTGGCCACTGTGTGAACAGAATGTTGGGCTAGATAGACCCTTGGCCTGATCCAGCATGGCTCTTCTTATGTTCTTATGTTCTTAGAGTAGGGGCTGCCTCTTTAAGATGGTGCTATGACAGCATCATCTAAAAACAAAGATGGCATGGGTAATATTCATATGTTAATGCAGTAGTGTGCAAACTGTTTTTAAATGACCTTAGGCTATGACACTCCTGGGATGTTTAAAGCCAAGCACCACATTGGCAGGGCCATATGATTGAGGCCTCCCCACCCAATCCGCAACCCCCCACACCACATACACACATGATCCCAACCTGGCAATAACTGTGGGAGAAGCACAATGTAATTGGCTCTGCCCATGCATTGCTGGGCATTTTAAACATTATGGCTACATCATGGGTTGAAGGCATGCAAAAGCAGCTCCTATGCCCCAGTTGTAATGTGTAAAGGTCACCTTACTAAGACCACTATCCCGGGCCAGGCTAGTAAGGCACACCCATCCTGTTATTCCACCTGCCAATTGCAATCCCATGATGAAAGGTAACTCCCAAATATTTTGCATGGCTTCATCTAGCCCTCCTGGAGATGGATGGTAGAGGAATGGGCTGTCATACGTGACTGACACCAGGAAGGTTGCAGCCTTCCTAGTTGTGTTCTGTAATGGTAGGAAGAAAGGGACTGGATCTGTTTTCCTCTGAACTCCCTGTCACTGCTTCTCTCAGTGTCAAGTGTGCTTCTTTTATCCTTGCATCATACTAGGAAAACAAACAAACAAAAACATTGTGGGGGCAAGCAAAGAAGCTGTACCAGGAAGGAGACATGGAGGCTGGAGACAATCCCTGTCTCCTGTCTGCTGTATCCGTACAAAATGCCTTTGAACTTGCTCTTGAGTGATCTCTCCCCCATCCACCAGCCAAGGACAATGCATGCAGTCTCTTCTTAAGAGATATGATGGAGCATCCATTGATGCTTTGGGTGGCTGCTACTAAGCTCCAAGCTATTTGTTTCTGTGTTTCCATTTGTTTCCATTCATGTACTTTCCTGTGCATTTTTTGCAGTTTTCTGCACTTCTAGTACAGTGCCCAATGGACAAGAATAATTAAAAAAACAACCTAAAAATCCTCGACACCAGTCCCTTCGAATATAATTTTTATTTTGTCTTTCACATTGTGCTTGTGAACAGTAAAGGATATGGCACATCATACTGTTGAGGAAGCTGTTAACTTCCACAGAGCATCTGTCCAAAAGCAATAGAACAGAACTTAAATGCACTCTGGGCAGCATAGTTTAAAGTCAGCTCAGGCTAGCCATTTGTCCAGTCACATGCCATCATTTTTCTATGGCAAATCTTTCAAGGGCTGGCGTACATTCTTCACACAGATGCTGTGTATTTTTATTTCCATCCTGCGTGCATTCTCAATGTAAACTCAAGAGACTATACATAAATGTTTCCCAAGATCTCATAAATGGGGCAGAGGAAGGGGGGAAGAAGAAGCATAAGATGAAGCATAAAAATACCGTCTGGGGCACTGAATGGAAATAGCAGCTTTTAGGATATCAGTGGCGTACACCAGCCTTCCCCACCCTGGCACCATCCAGATGTGCTAGACTACAACTTCCACCATCCCCAACCAGCACATCCCATTGGGGATTATGTTCAACCTGTCTGGATAGCACTAGTTTGGGGAAGGCTGATATACAACTTATGAATGTTTACTCCACTGGGCTGTAGTCAGGAACCAGCAAGGTCAGAGGCTTCGTTGTGGTGGTCCATACAAGCCACCTGTAAGGTTCTGAGGCAAGCAGGCGAGGATCCAACAGGGCAGAGGCAGAAGGTGTGGTCAGGGAGATGCTGGTGGTCTGATACCAGATGAGGAGGACTAGAGGCAGAGGATATGTTCATAGATTAGATAGTGGTCATATACCAGATGGCATGAAGTAAGGCAATAAGCTGGCGAGCAGCTTCTCTCAGGGTCAAGTTGCTCACACTGAGAAGCCAAGACTAGGTGAATTCTTATATAGGGCCAGCTGGATCCCTATTGGATCCCAGGTCACCTGATTCCCCTTGGCAGGCTTTCCTTCTAGCAAGCAAGACTCTGGCCAGTCAGTCCTTCTCCCTGTAAGCTGTCTAGGTTATGCATAGGCAACCTGTTTGAGCCATGGGCACATTTGGCAATTTGAGAAACTCTCCTGGGCACCACCACAAAATGGCTGTCATGGGAGGTGTGGCAAAGGCAAAAAACTGAATACAAGGCAAAGGCAGAGGCTGTGTCTGAGCCCACACACACTAAACAATTGCATTGAATCCACAGTTTTCAGCACCGACAGCCATTTCATTGCAATCCCAGCTGCCAGTAAGAAAATGTGTTAATTGGGAAAAAAGTAGGAGGGGTAGGGCACCTCAGTGGGCACCAAGAAAAGTATCTGGGGTACATTGGTGCCTGTGAGCATCATGTTGCCTTCTCCTGGTCTACATGGTACACACAGCAAGAGTAACATTTCCTGGTTTCTGCCTGCTGGCACCTTACAGCTGCATATGGTGGTGTGAATTCCAGTGATGTCAATGCAGAAGACCATGTAAGTAATGCTGAAGTCCAATTTGGTGCTTACACATTTCATACAGTGGTTATTTTGCTAGCAAAGCTATTAATTAATTAATACAAAGTATGGCAATTAATAAAATACCAATTGAAATAAAATATCTTTAAAGGATTTTAAAAAACACAACACTAATAATGATAGGGCCACATGGGAGTGAATTCCACAAATGCAGAGCCACCAGAAAAAAAGCTCTACTCCTGATAGCCGTTTATCTAGCATCTTTCCATGAGGCCTTGGACATTGATCTTAATGCCCGAGGAGGCTCATATGGCTGCAGGCAGTCCTTAAGTTAGCCAGGTCTAAAACTGTGTAGGCCTATACAAACTCAGTCACAAAATGTTGATAGGAGAACTACCAGTTAATCTGATTTTTTTTTCCTGCCAAATAGCAAATAGATTTGGAACTTCACAAGATTCAGTGAAAATGCATTGATGGCTGACTCTCTGAACCCATTCTACACAATCTTCACCAGGGCCTAAATTATAAGTGAACTAGGAATCCACCAATTCCCACTATTTCTATGTGATGAAATGAGCACATTGACTAATGTGAGAGGAGGAGATCCAGACTAGGCTACCAGGCTTTGCTGAAGAAAAGCTTGCTCCTCAGGAAAGGCTAGCTACTTGGCCCAGCCACAATTTTTATGTGTTTCTAAACTTCCCTATCATTTTGTGATTATGGCAGGAGAATGTCTAGTCAAATAAAACAATGAGTGAAACTGGATTAATATTTCAGCCACAGGACTTTTAGTGAGATATTAAATTCTCAAGTTATGAAGATGCAACACAGCTGAAACTGTGAGACTCTTTATGTCACATACCAGCAATGCCAATAATTCCATTTGTGCTCACGGCAAACCAATTATGAAATGGTTTAATAAAATTTAGGCGAACAAGTGGGTACTCAATATATTCATTGCCAAGCATTTATTGGTTGGCTTGGCAAAGTTTAGGACTGAAATCTGCTGGAAAAGTTGTTGTTGTTCAGTCGTTCAGTCATGTCTGACTCTTCGTGACCCCATGGACCATAGCATGCCAGGCCTTCCTGTCCTGTGCTCTCTCCCAGAGCATGCTCAAGTCCATATTCATTGCAACAGTGCTGGAAAAGTGGGCATAGATATTTCTGAAGACATCCCCCCCTTTTTTTAAAATTTGAGACTGGCTGAGACAGAAGCATGATTTTCCTTTCCTTAACACCTTTTAAAACATGAATGAGTGGTCGTGTCATCCTCTTTGTGAGAATATGTTCAATGTTTTGCCCACTCTTATGCTGACTTTCTCTGAACAATACGTATTATTAACACAAAAAATTAGAGCGAGCCAGAGCAGAAATAGGTCAGTCCTCCCTCCCCTACCAGTCTCATGTCCAGTGGAGAAGACAAGCATTAAAAAAGCAAAGAGAACTGATCCTACTGGAACATAACATGGTTGTCTGAGGAATGCTGGGAACTGTAGGACATTTTCTGTATAAACATGCATAGGATTGCATCCTTAATCTATTTCTTCATTGCCTTTCAAGGCCAAAGTATTCCCAAGGCAGCTTACAGCATGAAAACAATGCAAACATATTAATAAAATCAGACTAAATGTGAACAATTTTACATAAAATCAATGTCAATAAAAACAATATGAACATATTAATAATATCATACTAAATATAGACCAGTTTAGGGGAAACCAGTTTCAATAAAGTGCTATTTCAAAATCCATCAGGTTAGAAAAGTTTTCAACTAAAAGTCAGGGAGAATAGATTAGGTAAAAAAAAAAAAAACCTTAAAAGCAGCAACAAATGGGGCCAGCCATAACTCTCTTGAGAGGGAATTCCACATGGTAGGAGCCACTACTGAGATGGCCCTGTCTCTAGTGCTCACCAACCTTCTTGATCTTGGTGGCAGACCAGTGAGCAGGGCTTCCAGAAATAATCTTGAAATGCAGGCAGCCAACAGCTCTCTTCTGTAGTCACTCAGCAGCTGGTACTCAGAGGTATACTGCCTTTGAACCTGGGGGTTCCATATAGCCATCATGACTAGTAGCTCCAAGGCTTATCTCCTTAAGAGTTCCGTTCCCTTTCTTCCAGTGAATGCTGGTGGCTCCAATGTCAGTGGGATGGTGAATCCACTCTGGGTTTCAGTCAGAACCAGTCAGAACTCTATAGAGTTCTTTAGAGTTCTGACTGGTTCTGACTGAAACCAAGAGTAAATTCACTGCTTCACTGACATTGCATCCACCAGCCTCCACTGCCTCTTTCTGCTCCTAGTTCCCCATGTAAGAGAAGAGAAACACTGGATGGGAGAAAGTAGTAGCCTTTCCAGATCGAGAGCAGGAGGGGAGCTCAGCCTTGCTTGCCTTCCTATCTCCCCCTTAGGGCTTGCCCTACCATTTGGCAGCATGAAGTGGCCACCTCATGTGACATTTGCTGGGGAGATGGGGGGGGTACAGTACATTGTTTGTGCTACATGGACTGCCCTGCAACCCCTAAGCTAGTTTGCTGCCCTCAGGTGAGCTGGAGAATGCTGTCTCATTGCCAGTGTTGAAATAAGATGCAGTGGCCACTCCAGGGCTTCTGTTTGTGGAATGGGAGGGGAGAGAGACAATTCTGTCCCTCACCTCAGGCAGCAACATGCCTTGGGCGAGCCCTGCTCCCCCTTCCCAGGAGAAGGCAGCATGAGCAGAGGTGAAGAATGGCTACCAGCCATGATGGCTATATACTACCCCCAATATCGGAGGCGGCATGCCTCTGTATACCAGTTACTGGGGAATACTTGTGAGCTTCCCACAGGCAGCTGCTTGGCCACTGTGTGAACAGAATGCTGGACTAGATAGGCTTCTGGTCTTATTTACAATGGCTCTTCTTATGTTCTTAAGGGTTGTGCCAAAGGTAAGCTCTTGTTCTTTGGCTGTCACACATACACTGCCAGACCCTGTGGAAAGTTGTAAGTGGGAGGCAGGAGAAAATTCTCACACACCTCTTGTACACATCATCTCTGGTATGAATGTTTCTTATACCGGAGACTCATGTGGCACTCCAGTTTTAATTTTTCAGAAGTTCTATAACATTTTCCAGTGCTGTAAGGGGGCTATCATTTTATTCTCATTTTGCTCATATTATGCTATGATATAATAAATGTTAGACTGTGAAATAGTGACTTCCCAAGATCCACACTGCTAATATGGGCGCTGCTGTTTCCAGGGGTATCCAGAGTTCTGCATGGATAAAGAGCTTCTGACCAACGTGCATCATTGATATGAGTCAGGGCTTTCCCCAATTCCAGCACTGTTGGCAAACGAAGGGGATCTAGCAGCTGCATTATTTGCCTCATGGCTTTGATTGCTGATTTTCAGAGCAACGTAATCCCTTTGTAAGAGAGTATGTGGCTGAACTTTCAATAATTTTAGCCTCAGTATTAAGAGCACAAATCAGTGACAGCTTAACAAATTTCATCTGCCTGCTGAAACATTTTGCCGTTCATGTACAGCATGGACATCTGTTCCGATAGCAGCTCTATTGAGGCATTCAGAGATTGGGTATAATGACTATAATCCACACACGAACCCTGCCTCCCTCCAGCATCGCTTTGGTCACCCGCTGTTCATCGAGGCCAACAATCTGAAGAGGAGAGCCTCCTTTGTGCGTGGAAGATCTCCAAGCGATCCAGACTGCTGATTTTCCAGCATTCCAGATCACATGGAAAGCCTAAGTGGATACAGGAGGCTCTCCTCTTCAGACTGCCACTCTCCATGAGTAGAGGATAACAAAATGTGATGAGGGAGAGGGGAGAGGCTAAAATGCTCCCTCCCCTCATGTGTTTACCCTGTTCAGGTTTAGAATGCCTGAATAGGTCTATAGTCTGGGCAAATTGGCAAGGGCAACTAAGCAATGTCGAAGGCTCTCTATACTTGAAATAGACACAAATTCCAGAAAACATATGAACAGTTGTCAAGTAATAAAAGAGTCAAAGCGAATAGGAAAACCAAAAACAGCTTTTAAGGCCTTTCAAAGTCTGCAGCTTTCTGCAAATGGTTAAATATTGAGGTGTTAGTCAGTTCTGAAGACAGAAGTTCTTTTTTTCTTTCTCTTTGCATGATGCTGGTTGATGGCAGGGTTATCAGTTCCTGAAAGAGAAAAATTTAGTGACAGGGTGGGGTCCAGTAGGGCCAAGGGGTGGACTCAAGGGGCTGAGCCTGTGCACCCAGGGGTGGAGCCCATTGGTAAAGAGGTGGAGTCTAATGGTAAACACTATGCTAATCTAAGGTGCAAAGCTATTCCATGTGCTTCCTAATCTCCTGCCATCAGTCAAGATGCCAGACTAACAGAAACAATCATCCTTATACAATCCAGATGATTAAAAGTGGGCAGCAAGGATGAAAAGTGCATAACTCCAGTTGCTCAGTCCCCTCACTACACATCGAGATAGAGTTATAAATATACATATATGCAGCACATGATCAAGGAATTAAACATTTAAATTCTATGGAACTGCGGTCTGCAGTGTAGTGCCCATAGGCAGCAATGTGTCTACAGATGCATTGTCTCCCTGCCTTTCCTAATTTTTATTTTATTTTAAAAGGTGTTTTGAGATTAATGCTTTTTAATTAGGAGGATGGCATGCTGCAAAGTGATGAGATGCCCTGTAGCTCTATCTTTATTTGGGTTCAAAAGAGTGATTTTGTGTTTTGGAGCTCAGAACCCACTTCTGCCTTGTACTTAGGTCCTTGGACAACTTTCTTTTAGTCTCACCAGTTTGTCTTCTGGGAAATGAATGTTTTTGTGAGCAGCCATTTCCCCATGGCAGTCATTTTTTGAACAGGCAAGTTCGCCCATGGCAGCCATTTAGTAAGAGCACCCATGACACTCTCTCAAATTTCCAAAATTTTGCAAAGGGGCCATCCAGTTCTTACTTAAGTGAAGCAGACTATTAAGAGCAGTTTTACTGGGAGTGGGTTATTGTTTACAATTTATAAGCAGCTGCTAAATCTCAGTTTGAAGGAAGATAAGTATAGGAAAGAAATAAGTCCTAGATGTAGATGTTGCAATGATGGAATAGGATTAGAAAATGATAGATTAATCTATTATTCTATCATTTCCTGTGTCCTTAAACTTGAGAGAAAAACAGTGCAAAGTTATGTATAGATGATATCTCACAATCAAAAGACTTAATACAATCGATAAACAATGTACTTTTCAGTGTTGAAAATGTAATGTCAATTACGCTGATTTTCTGCATATGTCCAAGGGCCGATCTACATTGCGCTCGCCATTGCAATGAATTTGGTGTCCTGTCGGGTTAAACGCTCTCGCATTAAAACATGATTATCCACACTCACCTATTTTCCCCGTTGATGTGCTTCATCGAATGCGCGAGCTTGGTTCACACTCAAGTGCTGTGTTGTTTTCCTGCTCTTAAAGATGGAGGCTCTCATTGGAGGATCAGAAACTCTTCCTGTTTCTGCTGATTCCACGCCCACCATGCTCACAGCTCTCGACGGCCCCATGTTGTTTCTGGATACTGATCGCATAGCTTCCTCAGCACTCAATGTTTCCTGAGCAACAAGCAAAGGGCTGGATGTGCATGCGCTTGTCTGATCTTGGATACTAAGCAGGGTCGGCCCTGGTCAGTAGTTGGATGGGTGACCACCTGGGAATCAGGCTTCCTGCACTGAGCAGCGGGTTGTTCTATCCAAATGAGACTAAGTTTTACCCCCTCCTATCCCCCGCTTTGGATTTTTTTAAAATTAAGGCATTATCTTCGAAGAATCATGGCTTCTCCACGATGTTTTTTTTTCTAATTCAGGCATGATCTTCGAAGATTTGAAAATTTGAAGCTTCAAATCTTCAAATTTTCGAATCTTTGATGATCATGCCTGAATTAGGAAAAAAACATCGCGGAGAAGCCACGATTCTTCGAAGATAACGCCTTAGTTTTTTAAAAAAACATCCGAAGCGGGGGATAGAAGGGGGTAAAACTTAGTCTCATTTGAAGGGATAGAACAACCCCCCACTCAATGCAGGAAGCCTGATTCCCAGGCAGTTGCCCATCCAACTACTGACCGGGGCCGACCCTGCTTAGCTTCTGAGCTCAGACAAGTGTGCGCACATCCATCCCTTTGCTTGTTGCTGAGGAAACATTGATTGCTGAGGAAGCTATGCGATCAATAGCTGGAAGATGTCATGGGGCTGTCGAGAGCTGTGATTGGACAGGAGGGAAATACAAACACCGCTGTATATGGACAGGCAGGGGAGGGGACTACGACCATACACAGTAGTGAATGTGGAAAATCAGAGCACATTAAGGGGAAATACCAGGGTATCAGGGTATTGAAAGCGGGAGCACAGAAGCTGGAAATTCTGGTTCCAATTCAAGGCAGGTACTGCATAGTGTGAAAGACGTGCGGTGAAACCTCATTGGAAGTGAAAAAACACGTAAGTGTAGATTGGCCCCAAATAGGGATGGCGGAGAATTCCGCCACGGATTTCAGTGAGGCTGAATGCACTGGCATTCGGCCCCCTCAAAACCCATGGTGGTATGGCCTCCCACCCCCTACTCTCCCACGGAATCCCCCCCACGGAATCCCCCCCAGGACGAAGCTTACCTGGGGCGGGTGTTCCGGTGGTGGCAGCTCCAGCAGCGGCTCTGGCTCTGGCAGCGGCAGCTGGTCTGTCGGCCGGCTGCTGCGGACTCAAATGGTGGCCACCGTAGCAGCTGCCATTTGTGTCCGGCCAGGCTGCCATGATAGGCTATGGAAGTATTTACGTAGCCTTAGGAATGTACGAAAGTCACTTACCGTTTCGCGGATTCTGTTCATGGGGGGGAGGTGTTCCGTCCCTCCCCCTGGAATCCTCGATGGGGGGGGGAGGCGATCCGGTCCTCCCCCCTGGAATCCTCGACGGCTGGCTGTGCTCCGTGGCGGCTCCGTGGAGCAGCCGCCCAGGTCAGGGCCATCTGCAGCCGAATTTCTGGCCGTGGTGGGCTCTGGGTAAAACAACAACAACAACAACAAAAACGCATATGCAAATGGCGGTGGACAAAGAAAAGAAAGGGGAACACAAATAGCGTACTGGGTTACGCTAGCGTACAATTGCGTACGCGTTTTTTTTTTTTACCCAGACGGGGTAGGCTACGTAAGTCTTTATGTAGCCTATCACGTCTATGGGGGGAAAAAAAGAAAAAAACACAGACTGCAAATGGCGGCGGCGGCAGCCGGTCGGAGGACCAGCCGCTGCTGCCGCTGCCCGGAACATCCGCCCCAGGTAAGTCTCATCCCGGGGGGGATCCGTGGGGGGTGGGGGGATGGCAGGCCGTTCCGTGATGGATTTCGGGGGGGGCGAATGCACGGGCATTCGGCCTCACCGAGATCCGTTGTGGAATTCTCTGACATCCCTACGTATCCTATCACGGCAAAGGCAGCCACGCAAATGGCGGCCGCCACACTTACATAACAGCTTACGTAAATATTTACGTAGGCTAAAACGGCGGGGGGGGGGAAAGGAACGCAAATAGCGCCCACTACGCTATTTGCGTTCCCCTTTTTTTCACCGTAATAGCTTATGTACATAGGCTAAAACAGTGAAAAAAAGGGAACGCAAGTGGTGGCCGCCGTAGCTGCTGCCATTTGCATACGCTGTGGGGTTTTTTTCAGGAAGGCTGCCCAGCGGCCGGATGTCCAGCTGTGGGCAGCCCTGGCTGGTGGCTCTGTGGAATCTCCACGGAGTTGAGCCGGCCAGATTAGGATTTCGGCGGGAGGAGCGGAGTGCCTCCCCCCGCACCGCGAATCACCCCGTCGAAAAGGTAAGTGACTTTCGTACATCCCTAGCCCCAAATGTTAAAGATTTTGGGAGGAAAGTAAAAGGTTTTTTTTTTTTTTAAATAACTGGTGTTAAAGTAAAGAGGGATCCTCTGGTAATACTGTTAAAAATGTAGGATGTATAATAATAAAACTGAGGTTGGAAATCTGTTGGCTGTAGGTAAGGTTACAAATGGAAACCTAGCGATCCCTTGAGTATTGGTTTACGAAAGTTTTGTTTCTTGCTGAGATGGATACGTTAATGGGACTGATACATTTATGAAGTGGAATTAGTGATGCAGACAATTTGTTATTGAGATGGGTACTATTTGTGGTGTACTGGAATAACCACTATTAGTATCCTATGTTTCTTTAAAGTGGGATTTTACAATACAAAATACTGTTACCTTCCAGCATTACCCTTAAGAACATAAGACAAGCCATGCTGGATCAGACCAAAGGTTCATCTAGTCCAACATTCTGTTGCACAGTGGCCTACCAGTTGCATGTGGGAAACCCTTATACTATTACTACTAAATTTCTTACATGTTAGATCTATTATGTAATCTATGTAATATAGGTCTGTGAGTGAAAACAAACAATAGAAACTGTACTTTGATTTAGGGGAGTGAGACACAGTTAGGGCATCTCTACACCAGCCTAAAATCCTGCATTTAAAATGGGGCTTTCTGCTTCCATTTCAAATGCAGGATCATGACGACTCCCTTTACATGTGCTTCCTTCCCCCCCCCCTTTCCCCTTCTTTCTCCCCCTTATCTGGATCTTCCATACATTTCATTGATCTTGCTTCTCTTCTTGCCGCTTTCCCTCTTTTTACAGAGGGAACTCAAGTGGAACACAACGGGGTAATTTGATAGCTCATTATCTGCAATCTATTTAAAAATGGAACAAAGGGCATTTAGCGCAGGAGATGCCCTGGAGGGACATGGCGTCATGTAAAGAGCCCGCACACTTCCGTGAAGGAGCAATCTCAATCACAGGATAAAAGCTCCATGTGAAGAAAGCCTAAGAGAGACACAGAGACCCAAGCATTGGGCTCTGTAATCGTTTGTGGGCTGCCCCTCTCTGGAGATGTTATGTGGGGCAGCGGATTTGGCTGTCTGTTGAAGTGTTTAAGCTATGAGCCTCCACCCATGCTCAATATGGATATTTGTAAATAAACTACAATATTACAAAACGCCGTAAGTCTCCAATGACTTCCATCTAAAGGAAACCAAAATGGGGGTACCTTCTGCGTCTCTGGAATGTCAAACCATTCAGAGATGTGGGATGCGCATCACAATATTATTGGAAAATATGCCGCCTGTCTGTCTACTGGCTGTAGTTAGGCATCTGCCAGGTTTGTGAAAACTATAATGAAGTTATTTAAATTACATTAAATTCAGATTTTAATATTGGCTTTGCACTCAAGTTTTCCTGCATGTAAAACTCCTTATATGTGGATTGGTAGCACATCAGCTAAAAAAAGGTAGGCTGCAATTACTAGAGGTGTACAAAATTATGCACGGTATAGACAAAGTGGATAGGGAGACATTTTTCTCACTCTCTCATAATACTAGAACCCGGGGTCATCCCATGAAGCTGATTGGTGGGAGATTCAGGACAGATAAAGGGAAGTCCTTCTTCACACAGCTCATAGTAGAACTATAGAATTAGCTACCACAAGAGATAGTGATGGCCACCAATTTGGATGACTTTAAAAGGGGGTTAGACAAATTCATGGAAGATAAGGCTATCGATGGCTATTAGTCCTGATGGCTATATGCTGCCTCCAGTATGCCTATGTACACTAGTTGCTGGGGAACATGGGTGGGAGGGTGCAGTTGCATTCATATCCTGCTTGTCAGTTTCCCATGGGAAGCTGGTTGGCCACTGTGTGAACAGAATGCTGGACTAGATGGACCCTTGGTCTGATCCAGCATGCGTCTTCCGATATTCCGATGTTCTTATGTTCTTAGAATGCTTCCCCTTGATGTATTAACATTCCACAGATAGAGCATTTTTGATGGAACAGCATTGAATTATGCCATTTGCACCTGCAATCTGAAGTGGTCTAATACTGGAAGGCTATACATATGCTTTTGCAGAAGATGCAGTGTATTCCTTAATGTGTTTAGGATCTTGCAGCTTAAGCCTTTTTTCACACGGAGCTTTTGTCCTGCAATTGAGATTGCTCCTTCATGAAAGTTTACAGGCTCTTTACATGATGCCGTGATCATCCAAGATGTCTCCTGCACTAAATGCCCTTTGTTCCATTTTTCAATAGATTGCAGATAATGGGCTATCAAATTACCCTGTTGTGTTCCGCTTCAGTTTCCTCTGTGAAAATAGGAAAAGCAGCAAGAAGAGGAGCGAGATCAATGAAAGATAACGGAAGACTCAGATATGGGGAGAAGGAGGGGGGAAGGGAAGGAGGAAAAGTAAGTGGGTGAAAAAGGGAGTCATTGTGATCCTGCATTTAAAATGGAAGCAGAAAGCCCCATTTTAAATGCAGAATTTTAGGCTGGTGTAGAGAAGCCCTAGATCTTGCTACCAGTTAAACCAAAACCTACTTCCAAACCATATCTCTATGATATTTAGTACCGATGGATCACATGCTCTCTTTAGATGCCTTTTGAAAGGAGGTTAAATATTGTTAGCTCTGTTTTAAGATAGAACATGAAGAGGAGAAAAATTGACTCATTCACCAGTGTTGACTTAGCAAACCAATGGCAGAGCAAAGGTATACAACCCACATCTGACTCCCATTTCTTTGCTTTTTGCAGTCTGGCTGCTTAAACTTGCTAAATTCCCCATGTATGTTGCTTTGAGTCACTCAGGACTGTTATACATTCAATGGTAATTAGCACTAAAGCATTTTTTCCTCCATGGTCTAGACACAGAAATATCCAGATTTTGTTTCCCTTGAAAGGCAGCCATCCTAGAGAATGTACTTGATCGCCCATCGCCATGTGTTTTTAAGGCTAGATGAGGCTAAACATGATTTGAAGATTTTTTTTCATCCTTTAATGATTCTTTTCCTTTCTTTACTGACTAGCAGCCTGTTTGTTTTCTTTTGAGGATGATGCCAACTATATATATTTTTAAAAAGCAGCTGCCAAGGTGGGAAAATGAAAGGATGCCAAGAAGAAATAATAGCCCCTGTTCTTAGAACTGTGCCTAAAGGAAATAAAGGGATTGTTTGGGGTCTTTCCAGGCTACCAGTTTATAGTGCAATTCATGGACAATTGTTCTCAGTTGCTTCATGAGATCCGGAGAGCTTTCCTCAGGACAGTACTTGGTTGTGCTCAAACGGCAATGTTTTGTTATGGGACAATACAAGGCCTAATTCAGCCCCTTCTGCACATGGAGAGCTCATATTACAAAGTAGTCAACAAGAGTAAGGATTATTCCCCACCACAACAAGGCTGTGGTAGATTAAATTAAGGGGTGTGTGTGTGTGTGTGTGTGTGTGTGTGAATAGCATGCTGTTGGTGTTGATGTTAGTGTGAGGGTAGCAGGAAAAGAAAGGTGCATTAAAGCAACTGGAAGGGTCCTTAAGGGTACAACCCTATGCATGTTTACACAGAAAAAAGTCCTACAGCTCCCAGCATTCCCTAGCCAGCGTGCAGGACTTTGTAGGACTTGTTTTTGTCTAAACATGCATAAGATTGCACCCTAAATATTGTTTAATCCTCACAAGTATATGAGCAAGAGCTTTAAATGGGGTGGGAGAGAAATTAGTTCGGTTCACAGTTTAATGTGAACTTAACCTAATTTTGCACTTTTGAATGAATACATCTACTGAAACTCAGTTATCCCTCAAAATTCACACTTCTCCGAATTCTTCAATGGAGTTCTCCAATCAAAAAACACATACAAAAATGCATATGTTAGGGAAATGTGCTCACAAAAATGCGTATATTCATGAATATTCATATGTTCATGAAAATAACATTAACAAATGAATTAGGAATTAGGAACAATATATATGTTATGCCAAATTCCATAACTGGGTAGAGGGCCAGATGATGTCAGGGAATAGGGCCATGTCCCTGAGGTCATCCAGTCCCTGGCTGAAGCACCAGTTGGAGCTCCATCCTGTGCTTTCCCCCACTGAGTAGGACAAGAGGCGTGCTAAGGGAAACCCTGCTGTTATTTCTGATGAGTGATTGGAGATAACAGCAGGCATTCCCTTGCATGCCACTCTGCCTCCAAATGGGAAGGTGAGTGGAATGCTAAGGAAAATCCCTCCATTATCTCTGGTCTCTGCTTTCAATGGAAAGGCTTCGGGAGAGCCCTTGCCCAAGTCCCATGGGCCAGAGGTTCCTCATTGCTGCCTTAGAAGCTAATGAATGTATTGTGACATGAGCTTTCATAGGCATGATACTACAAAGATGTAATTTATGCAGAGAATCCCAAAGGAATGCAATGGGCTTTAAACTGTAGGCACATTATTATTATTTTATATGAACTTTTTAACTGAGCTTTTTGTTTACATTTCTTATCTGAGACAGACAAATATCTGTCACCAAAGTCACAATTCAGCATTGGATTTTTGAGTAATTAAAGCCCTAAAGACCTTTTTGTTGTTGTTGTTCAGTTGTGTCCGACTCTTCGTGACCCCATGGACCATAGCACACCAGGCCTTCCTGTCCTGCGCTCTCTCCCAGAGTGTGCTCAAGTCCATATTCATTGCATCAGTGATGCTATCTAGCCATCTCATCCTCTGCCGTCCCCTTCTCCTTTTGCCTTCAATCTTTCCCAGCATCAGGGTCTTTTCCAGTGACTTTTCACATTAGATGGCCAAAATATTTGAGCTTCAGTATCTGTCCTTCCAATGAGCAGTCAGGGTTGATTTCCTTTAGGATGGATTAATTTGACCTCCTTGCAGTCCAGGGGACTTATAAGAGTCTTCTCCAGCACCACAGTTTGAAAGCAATTCATCAATTCTTCGGCGCTCAGCCTTCCTTATAGTCCAGCTCTCACAGCCATATGTTGCTACTGGGAAAAACATAGCTTTGATTATACGGACCTTTGTTGGCAAGGTGATGTCTCTGCTTCTTACTATGCTGACTAGGTTTGCCATAGCTTTCCTCCCAAGGAGCAAGCGTCTTTTAATTTCATGGCTACAGTCACTGTCTGTGGTAATCTTGGAGCCCAAGAAAATAAAATATGTCACTGCTTCCATTTCTTCCCCTTCTATATGCCAGGAAGTGATGGGGCCAGATGCCATGATTTTAGTTTTTTTTAATGTTGAGTTTCAAACCAGCTTTTGCACTCTCCATTTTCACCCTCAACAAGAGGCTCTTGAGATCCTCTTCGCTTTCTGCCATTAGGGTGGTATCGTTTGCGTATCTGAGGTTGTTGATAATTCTCCCGGCAATCTTAATTCCGACCTCTGATTCATCCAACCCGGAGTTTCTCATGATGTACTCCGCATATAAATTAAATAAGCAGGGCGACAATATACAGCCTTGTCGTACTCCTTTCCCAATTTTGAACCAATAGGTTGTTTCATGTCCGGTTCTTACTGTTGCTTCTTGAGCCTCGTACAGGTTTCTCAGGAGGTGGTCTGGTACTCCCATCTCTTTAGAAATTTGCCACAGTTTGTTGTGATCCACACAATCAAAGCCTTTAGCATAGTCAGTGAAGCAGAAATAGACATTTTTCTGGAATTCTCTTGCTTTCTCCATGATCCAACGAATGTTGGCGATTTGATCTCTAGTTCCTCTGCCTCTTCGAAACCCAGCATGTACTTCCGGTAGTTCTCGGTTCACATGCTGCTGAAGCCTAGCTTGTAGGATTTTGAGCATCACCTTGCTGGCATGTGAAATGAGTGCAATTGTGTGGTAATTTGAATACTCTTTGGCATTGCCCTTCTTTGGAATTGGAATGTAAACTGACCTTTTCCAGTCTTGTGGCCACTGCTGAGTGTTCCAAATTTGTTGACATATTGAGTGCAGCACTTTAACAGCATCATCTTTTAGGATCTTAAATAGCTCAGCTGGAATACTGTCATCTCCACTAGCTTTGTTGTTAGTAATGCTTCCTAAGGCTCACTTAACTTCACTCTCGAGGATGTCCGGCTCAAGTTCAGTGACTGCACTGTCATGGCTATCAGGGACATTAAGATCTTTCTTGTATAGTTCTTCTGTGTATTCTTCCCACCTCTTCTTAATCTCATCTGCTTCTGTTAGGTCCCTGCCTTCTTTGTCCTTTATCATGCCCATCTTTGCACAAAACGTTCCCTTGGGATCTCCGATTTTCTTGAAGAGATCTCTAGTCTTTTCCATTCTATTGTTTTCTTCGATTTCTTTGCATTGTTCATTTAAGAAGGCCTTCTTGTCTCTCCTTGCTATTCTCTGGAACTCTGCATTCAGTTGCATATATCTTCCCCTTTCTCCCTTGCTTTTCACTTCCCTTCTTTCCTCAGCTACTTGTAAAGCCTCATCAGACAGCCACTTGGCTTTCTTGCATTTCTTTTTCTTTGGGATTGATTGAGTTGCTGCCTCCTGAACAACGTTACGGACCTCTGTCCATAGTTCCTCAGGTACTCTGTCTATCAGGTCTAATCCCTTAAATCTATTCCTCACCTCCACTGTATATTCATAAGGGATATGATTTAGGTCATACCTGAGTGGTTTAGTGGTTCAGCCGAAATTTAGCAATAAGAAGCTCATGATCTGAGCCACAGTCAGTTCCAGATCTTGTGTTTACTGACTGTATAGAGCTTCTCCATCTTTGGCTGCAAAGGACATAATCAATCTGATTTCGATATTGACCATCTGGTGATGTCCATGTGTAGAGTCGCCTCTTGTGCTGTTGGAAAAGCATGTTTGCTATGATCAGCGTGTTCTCTTGGCAAAACTCTATTAGCCTTTGTCCTGCTTCATTTTGTACACCAAGGCCATGCTAGCCTGTTATCCCGGTGATTTCTTGACTTCTTACTTCAGCATTCCAATCCCCTATGATGAAAAGGACATATTTTTTTGGTGTTAGTTCTAGAAGGTGTTGTAGGTCTTCATAGAACTGATCAACCTCAGCTTCTTCAGCATCAGTGGTTGGGGCGTAGACTTGGATTACTGTGATGTTGAATGGTTTGCCTTGGATTCGTACTGAGATCATTCTATCGTTTTTGAGATTGTACCCAGTACTGCTTTTCCCACTGCTTTTCCCACCCTTCCCACTAAAGACCTTTACTAGGGGGTAAGTCCCATTGAACACAGTGGGATATAGTTTCTGTGGTGACATTTTAGAGAAAGTGAAACAGAAAGCTGGGAATTTTTCCCTTTTGAGGATTGAGATCCAAGGGTATTAAAAGGAATAATTATGGCAATGTATTGAGGGACAGAACTTAGTTCTTGCACTAGGAGATTTGACAACCCTTGCATTTATTTTTATCATTTTTATTTATGTATTACATTTCTATATTGCCCTATAGCTGAAGCTCTCTGGACGGTTTACAAAACTTAAAACATTAAAATACAATATACGAAGTTTAAAAGCCACTTACATAAAAGCATACTGACAATATATATATAAACAACATATAACTAAAAAGAACTTTGAACTAAAACAATTCTTTTAAAAATCCAACAATAAAACAACACAGCTTAAAAGCAGAATACAAGACTCAGCAAAGGAACAAGAGTTCTAAAAAGGGAAGGCCTGCAGGAATAATAGAGTCTTTAATGCCTGCTTAAAGACCTTCAAAGAGGTCAGCAGGAGCATTTCAACCTGCAGGTCATTCCACACCTGAGGGGCAGCAAAGGAAAAGGTCCCCTTGCGTGTGGCTGCCAGTCTCACATTAGGCAGCCACAGCAGATAGCCTTCAGAGGACCGTAAGTGGCGGACTGGGATGCAGGGGAGAAGGCGCTCTCTAAGGTACCTTGGACCTAGACCATGTAAGGCTTTAAAGGTAAGAACCAGCACTTTATATTTTGCTCAGAAACAAATTGGCATTGAGTGTAGATTTTAAAACCGGTGTAATATGGTCTTCATGGGATGTCCCAGAGACCAACCTGGCTGCCAGATTTTGTACCAGTTGAAGTTTCCAAACTAAATATACAGGCAGCTCCAAGTACAGCACATTGCAGAAATCAAGCCTAGAGGTTACCAGCGTGTGCACCACCATTACCAGGTCCACATGTTCCAGGAATGGGCGTAGCTGGAGTATTGGCTGAAGTTGATAACAGGCACTTCTCACCGTTGCCTCCACCTGGGGTGCCAGGAGCAGAGTTGGGTCAAGAAACATCTCCAAGCTATGAACTTGCTACTTCAGGGGGAGTGCAACCCCATCCAGAACTGGTTGACAGACCTCAATACCTGAATTAGGACCCTTCATGATGAGCACCTCTGTCTTGACTGGATTCAACTTCAGCTTGTTCTCCCACATCCAGCCCATTACTGACTTCAGGCAGTCATTTAGAGGAGTCACACCTTCCTTGGATAAAGATGTTAAGGAGAAATAGGTTTGGGTGTCATCAGCATACTGATAACACTCAGCCCCAAACCTCCTGATAATCTCTTCCAGCCGTTTCATGTAGATATTGAACAGCATCGGGGATAGAATGGAGCCCCGAGGGACTCCACATAATAGTTCCTTTTTTGAGGAACAACTATCCCTGAGCAACACCATCTGGAGCCATCCTGAGAGAAAGGAGCAGAACCACTGCAGAGCAGTGCCCCCAACTCCTTCAGGCAATCCAGAAGGATACCATGGTTGATGGTACTGAATGCCTCTGAGAGATTTTTTTTGATCAAATCATTTTTTGATCAAGTCACCTCCCTTGTAGACCGTGGGAATGCTGTAGACATCATATACCTCGACTTCAGCAAAGCTTTCGACAAAGTGCCCCATGATATCCTGATGAGCAAACTACCTCAAAGTGGGCTAGATGAAACAATGATCCGGTGGATCCACAGTTGGCTACAGAATCGGACTCAAAGAGTGCTTATCAATGGGACCTTCTCAAGCTGGGGAGAGGTAACGAGTGGGGTACCGCAGGGCTCAGTCCTGGGCCCAGTGCTCTTCAACATTTTTATGAATGACTTGGAGGAGGAGGTGCAGGGAATGCTGATCAAATTTGCAGATGACACAAAAGTGGGAGGGATAGCTAATACTTTGGAAGACAGAAACAAAATTCAAAGTGATCTGGATAGACTGGAGCGCTGGGCAGAAAACAACAGAATGGCATTTAATAGGGACAAATGCCAAGTTCTGCACCTAGGAAAAAGAAACCAAATGCACAGTTACAAGATGGGGATACGTGGCTCAACCACACTACGAGCGAGAAGGATCTTGGAATTGTTGTCGATCACAAGCTGAATATGAGCCAACAATGTGATGTGGCTGCAAAAAAGGCAAATGCTATTTTGGGCTGCATTCATAGAAGCATTGCTTCCAAATCCCGGGAAGTACTAGTTCCCCTCTACTCAGCACTGGTTAGGCCTCATCTGGAGTACTGTGTCCAGTTCTGGGCACCACACTTGAAGAAGGATGCAGACAAACTGGAGAGGGTTCAGAGGAGGGCAACAAAGATGATCAGGGGACTGGAAACAAAGCCCTATGAAGAGAGACTGAAAGAACTGGGCATGTTTAGCCTTGAGAAGAGAAGACTGAGGGGAGATATGATAGCACTCTTCAAGTACTTGAAAGGTTGTCACAGAGAAGAAGGCCAGGATCTCTTCTCGATCATCCCAGAGTGCAGGACACAGAATAATGGGCTCAAGTTACAGGAAGCCAGATTCCGGCCGAACATCAGGAAAAACTTCCTGAGTGTCAGAGCAATACGACAATGGAACCAATTACCTGGGGAGGTGGTGGGCTCTCCCACACTGGAGGCCTTCAAGATGAGGCTGGACAGCCATTTGTTGGGGATGCTCTGACTTGGATTCCTGCATTGAGCAGGGGGTTGGACTCGATGGCCTTGTAGGTCCCTTCCAACCCTACTATTCTATGATTCTATGATTGATTCTAGATCCAAAAGAATCAACAGGGACACACTCTCCTTATCGACTCCCAGACGAAGATCAACCACCAAGGTGACCATGGCAGTCTCAACTCTGTATCCCACTCTGAAGCTGGTTTGAAATGGGTCCAGGTAATCAGTTTCATCCACAACTGCTTGGAGTTGAATGGATACCACCTTCTCCATTACCTTGCCCCCAAATGGTAAATTACTTACTCACCTATAATTATTGAAGTCTAGGGGGCCAAGGGAAGACTTCTTCAGAAGTGGTCTAACAATTGCTTCTTTCGGGCATGATGGAAAATTACCTTCCCTTAGGGAGGCATTAATAATATTCAGCAAAAAATGCTTTACCATCTCCCCTCCCTAGACTACAAGCCAGGATGGGCAGGGATAGAGAGGAAAAGTTGTCTTTTTGACCAAACCAAGCAGCTTGTCCACATCATCAGGAGTCACAAGCTGAAAATGATCTAGTTTAATCATGCAAGCAGAGTTGCTGGACACCCCACTGTTGATTTCTGTCCCCAGGACAGCATCCAAGCCAGCTCGTATCCGAGAGATTTATCTACAAAAAACGCATTAAAGGTATCACAATGAGCTACTGAAGGTTCTAAGATTGGATTCTGTGTGTGTGTGTGTGGGGGGGGCTGACTCAGCTCCCAAACCACCCTGGACAGCTCAGTTGGGTGCAAGTTTGCGGACGCGATATGTGTAGAGTAGAAAGCTCTCTTTGCTGACCGTATCGCCACTCCATAAGTCTTCAAATGATCCCTATGACGTGTCTTCTCAGATTCAAGTTGAGTTTTCTACCATCGGCACTCTAGTTGTTGTCCTCGCCACTTCAGCTCCCTCAGTTCTTCTGTAAACCATGAAGCTTTAAAGAAGCAGGTAGCAGAGGATGTCTAGGAGACACCATGTCAATAACTCTTGTCAGATCTACATTCCACACGGAAATCAGGGACTCAACAGGTCAGTGGCTGCACCAGCCAAGAAACCCCGCAAGGTGTTTTGGAATTGCAATGGATCCATCAGCCTTTGGGGGTGGACCATCTTAATTGGTCCTCCACCCCTGCGGAGGCAGGTAGTGATACCAGCCCTGACCGGACAGTGATCCGTCCATGACAACGTGGAGACAGATAAAACCTCCACCCATGGATCATTCTCCTGACTGGAGCAAAAGATCAAATCGAGCCTGTGACCAGCTTCATGTGTTGGCCCCTTGACCACCTGGGACAAGCTCATAGTTGTCATGGGTCACCATGAACTCCTGAGCTGCACCTGGCAAGCTGGACCTGAGGGGGATGTTGAAGTTGCCCAGGACTAAAAGCCTGGGTGACTCCAACACCAGCTCCGAGACCAGCTCTGTGAGTTCAGTTAGGTGGCCAGTGCACTACCAGAATTCTGAATCTGTCCCTAGTCCTGAGGCATACACAGTTGATCTGAGCCAGTTCCTTCACAGTGAGTCTGGTCAGGGGAGTGTTATCTTTGTGGACCACTGCTATGCAGCCTCCCCATCTGTTTCTCCAGACCTGCTCTGCCATGGAGTACCCAACCGAGAGAAGCTGCGTCCATACAGGCTTGCTTATCAGCCCTAGCCAACTCTCCATCATGCATACCAGGTTAGTGTTTACATCCAAGATTAAATCATGGATGGTTTCGATCTTATTCTGGACTGACCTGGCATTGAAAAGGAACAGGCAAAGATTCTGTGGGTGGCTTGGCCTGCTCCCCAAGGCACCTGGGCTGAAAGGGCAACCAGAAGGCTGGGTAGGTGTAAGATACCTGCCCTCCCTTTTCCTATGGGATTCTGCTCTGCCAGCACCATATTTCCCCATGCCCCCCCACCTTTGTTATTGCCTCCCCTATACACATAATGCTGACTTTGTCTCAGAAAAGATGTCAAACTCATCAACATTCAGCAGAATAAAACACAGTGAAGCCCAACATTCCACCTCTCACCTGGAATGCACACCTAACACTCCCCTCCCATCTCTCACCCGGGGGGGGCACAATTCAGTACCAGCAGGCTGTCACCCTGGGGTATAAAATCACTTCCTTCTCACCTTCAATACTTAACCCATAAAAATAATAAAGAGCCTAACTGGAAAGACAAACAAACAAAACACATTCAAAGGCCACATACCCCCAACCTCAGACAACCCCATAAATCCCCCCCTCACTCCCCACAATGGGAAGAGAAAGAAGGGAAAAACAGAGAGAAAAACCAAGGGATATGGCCCTTGTTTTTGTGGCACCAATTCATCCTGAAGCCTAAGTTCTGAATCGAAGCAGAGTGCTTTGGGCCACTTCAGGCCGCCTCTGAGAGGGGGGGCCTGAAGTGGCCCAAAGTGAAGCGGGTCACTCCGAAATGCTTCATGCGCTTCGGCGTGATCCAGAAGCCCAGCCACCACTCTGCCGCCACCCAGCCCCCAGCTCCATACCTGGCTCCTATGGATGCGCACCAGCAGCCGTCTTGTTGTTCTGCAGGAGGGGAGGCATTTTTAAAATGGCTCCCCCCATCCCTCAGAACAACAAGACAGCTGCTGGCATGTGTCCAGGGGGTGTAGGAGCTGGCGGCAGCAGCTGCTCCCCTGGCAGCACCAGCAGCGGCAGCTCCCCTGGGACTGGCTCCCGTGGCAGCAGCAGTAGCACCAGCAGCGCTGCCGGTAGTTCTTCTGGCAGTGGCAGCAGCAGCAGCAGCAGCGGCTCCTCCGGCAGCAGCTTCCCTGGTGGTGGTGCCCCCCCCATGGAACAAGGCCCCCGGTAAGGAGCGTGGGGCTGGGTGGCATGTTGGGGGGGATGGATTTGGATGTCCGAATCCTGCTTCAGCTTCATAGGCCGAAGCGAGTCAGGCACCCCCCCCCCAATCAGCCTGAGCTGAACTGGGCCTGCCTCGGAAGCCCCGAAGCGGCCTCCAAGTTGGATCAGGGGGTCCATGCACAGCCCGAATCATGATCTTTATCAACAAGAAATCTGTTCTACTGACCTTGTCTTTGGTGTAGGCAGCTTCATATAAAATATTCTAAAATGTTTATTCTTCACCAACATTTTCTAAATTGGCAATTATAATAAGTTGTGACAGAGATCAGACTCTGAGGTCGGGCATGTCTTTTCATTGTTTACTTTGCAGTTATTATTACATGATTCAAATTTTCATACAAGAACAGAGAACATAGGAAATACATAATGGTTACAGACAAAACACATTTTGAAAAAATTCTAAGTTTAGTCCTAGGAGCATAGTCTTTCACTGTAAAGATTAAAGTTTCTTGCCCAGTGACATTTCTGAGCAAGTAACAAAACGGAGCAGAGAAGTCAATCTGAGACTGGCGTTTTGGTCTCTTATGAGGACAGGTGGTATGCCCTGGTAAGAACTGATATTTGGTTCTCATATTTTATTAACTTGCCTATGTATGTTTCCCCCCAAATAGGATTTCTTGAACAATTAGTTATTAGTTTTTCCCCAAAGTTCCCAGCTATGATTTTGGGAGTAATATATTTACTTCATATATTGTCCGCTCTGCTGAGACACATTTCCTTCAAAACAGGATGCCACCTGGTCCTGTTTTGTAGATGCAGTTTACTTCCCACAACATTTTATGTCATCCTTCATTTGCATCATAGTAGGGACAGAGGTTCGAAATTTTGAGATCAAAGGAGCAGTCAGAAGAGAGTCCTACACACACTTAACTTGCCAATGTGCCACTGAAATCCATGAAACTGCCTCCCAAAGAAACCCTGGGTAAAATTGGCTTGTAAATCATCTTTTGGGGCTGGTGGAGTTATATCAAGGTACATCTTGCACTTCTCTTTGCTTGCTTGTGAATCATTTATGCAGTTTTCATGCTTATACACCTGTATTATTTAATAACTGCCTGTCTGCATGGCATCATAATGTATCCCTTTACTCAGCAAATAGCTCACCATGTACAGACTATATCAGTGGATCAAAAATGTGTAAACTGAATTTAGTAATAGGAAAATCTCGTCTTATCATGCCATTTCCAGGTTTCTGAGTAACAGAATTCATTCCACATTATTATATAAAAGCAATTATATTATAATATGCCAATAACAAAAGGCTTTTACTAGCTAGAACATGAACGTATGGTATTCGGACTCCTTCCAAATATTAATAGCCTGGGCACTTGACTAATATTTGTTGGATGTAAACTCTGTATTACTCCTGGCGTCACCATCAAAGCCAAGCTTATGAAGTTGACTTACACTAGTAGTAGTATTTACATAACTGATGATAACTTTCAAGAAACTATTTAAAGCAATGCAGTGTGTCAGAATGATAAGTGTATATAACAACAAACAAAAATGCCTTTAAAAACAGCATTAAAGTTTTAGAAATGCAGATAATTTGAATTGCATATAACACACTGGAATTCATTTGCCACTCTTATTGTTCCAGTTGTATTGGCCTGGTTGCAGCTATCAAAGTTGACCTGATATAAAACTAAAAACGGGAAGTGAGAGGGGCATGAATCTGGAAGATCTTGGGGTCACGTTAAAGATGTTTGATATGGGTTGTGCCACTGCTAGTTTTTATGGTTTTAGTTTGATGCTTATCCATATTGTATTGGTCTTCTGATGTATATTGTTTTTAGGGCTACAGCATTTACATGATGAATTCATTAGGTTAGGGTCCAATCCTATGCATGTTAAGGCCAAAAAAAAAGTCCTACAACTCTCAGCATTTCCTAGCCAGACGTGCTGGCTAGGGAATGCTGGGAGTTGTAGGACTTTTTTTGTCTAAACATGCATAGGATTGCACCCTTAATTATTTAAAAACTACATCCCCCCCAATTTTGTGAGTTTCTCTTTTGGTTATTTGTGCAAGACTGTTTCTTCTCCACTATATCAAAGTCTGCCATCTCTCTTTGGGCTATTTCATGCAGCGGATGAAATAGACTCTAGCCAACAAAAACTGGTGCCACAATAGATTTGTTAGTCATTAAGGTGCCTTAAGAGACTTAATGTGTTTACATCTGCAGAATTAACACTTGGCTTCCAAATGCAGTTAGTCCTTTCGGAAATTTCAGCCAAAAAACCATGAAAGGGCAACAGAATCATTGGGAAAACTTACAACTGACCTTATAAATCAGCGGGGCTTACATTTTAAATAAACACATTGAGGACTGAGAGGGAAAGTCACCCTCTAGCATGAGTTCTTGATTAGAATATGTTTGCAGTTTTCAAATTGTAGGAGACAGTGTATATGATTAATTTATTTGCTGAAGGCATTAATCCCATGTTCAGATAATTTGGTTATATAATAAACCATCCCCCCCTCTCTATATAAAGTTTCTTATTTAAGGAAATTAAATGAGAATGCTGCCAGATATTCCATAGTGCTTTGGGATCATGTAAATAGTGTGCTGATACCATCTAACTTGACAGCTTGTTCACAGATCTCTGCAATAGAAATGAGGCACTTCACCCTTATTTTGTTCAGGCTTGTGAGCAGTCAAACAATCACAATAAAACAAAGGGCCCTGAGGAAGAGATTGTGATCAGTACTTTTATCCCCCATGCACTCCACTTCTGAGTGGTGAGAGGTTTCAGGTGGTTCATTTTTCTTAGAAGGCGCTCACTGGAGATGTTTCTGTCAGATGCACATACAGGCTGAACAGAAGATGTAGGCACTCAAACAGATTAGCACTCAAACAGATTCTTGTTCACCATCAGATGTGTAAGGGAACCTGACATGCCATAGGATTTCCTGGAAAGAGCAAACTCAGCTCTTTGCCCCCTTCTCAGTTCCAGCACAGCCTGACTTCCTATTAGACACACAGACCTCACTTGACCCTTCTCCTTGCCTAGTGGTGGGAGGAAAGATGCCATCTTCACCTATTACCTATTCCTTCTTGGTCCATCCTATTCTCATTGAAAGAGGTCACCAGAGTGTTAGTGGATATCACATGTCTTAAGAAGTATCGCCTTAGGACACCCATACTGGCCAGGAACCTGCTTAATAGAGGACAGTCCTCTATTATAGAGAGCTTGCAGAGAACAGTCCTCTAGTTGAAGGTGTCCTCTATTTGATGGGCTGTCCAGTCCAAGTCTAGTTTAAAGAATCATAAGGAGGGAGAGCAGCAGTGTCCTGGAGTTGCCAGTCAACAGCTAGCATCTGGACAGCAAGCGCACAGGTCCCCTGATCAGTCTTTGACACTAAATAGAAATACAATATATCTCAGTATAAATTATTGTTCTTATTTCTAAATTTGCACCTAAACATATACATCTGCAAATGCAGCTCTTATATAAATTGAGGTCCTCTTTGCCCTCTTTGTGTGTGTGTGTGATGCAGTTCCTCTTTCGGGGGAATGGGTAACAGGTCCCCCTACTGATATTTCTACATAGAATGAAGAATTTTATAATCAAGAATTACAGAGTTGGAAGGGTTCCTGAATCTCTTTGCAGTCAGAGGCACTGTGATGTCAGGGACCACTGGAAAGCCATTTAGACTAACCCAAACCCATCACAATCACCTGGTTCACATGACATGACAGCCCACCATGGGTTAATTTACTCCCAGGGGCTGTTGCATCATGCCAGGAGCCCGCAGGTTCCATTTTTGCATGGTGCCCACGAGGACCCGGCTTGCTGTGGCTTGACATGTTATGCGAACCAAGATGGCAGGGTTGTTTGAGACATAGACAATGCTCACATAGCCGATGGCTAAATTGGCAGGTAAACTATGCCATGGTGGGCTGTTGTGTCATGTGAATCAGGACACCATCTATGGCTGTTTTTCATCTATACCTATACCTGTATCTGTACTGAGGCACCCTATAGCTGAAGTACTCAGGGAGATAGACATAATAAAACTAATAAACTTCAATAAAACTTCACTTAAGGAGACAAATGTAAAAGCAGCAGTAAAACAACATGTTTAAGCAGGAGATAAAGAGCAAAGCAGCATAAAAAGGACTATTTTAAAAATGCAGCTTTAAAAGTATTTAAAAGGCCTGTGAGGATAAAATGCTCTTTGCCTGACATGGCAAAGTCAACAAAAGTGGACCTCTCTACATACTGAATCAGACCATTGGACAATGTAGCTCAGTATTGTCTCTACATTGACTAGCAATGGCTCTCCAACATTTGAAACAGGAGCCTTTTCCAACTCTACCTGGAGATGCCAGGGACTGAATTTGGGGGCTCCTGCATGCAAAACATGCGCGCTGCTACTGAACTATGATCCTTCCCTACTTGCTTAGCAAGGTTTGGGTGCAGGCTTTGGTTTGAACCTGCTTCTTCTTTGGAATGGAACATATGTGTGTTTGGATAGGAATACATGGGCCCCTTAAGAATCATACAAAGAGCTCTGCCAGCAATGGATGCTTAAGCCTACTTTCTTCATTGAGCCCAAGCACTCAGAAATGGCTGCAGAAAGTTGTGCTCTGTTCAAAGGTAGCAAGACTTCCAGTTCTGTTATGTATGTAGTATATTTATATATCCCACCTTTATTCCATCATGGGAGTCAAGGTGATATATGTGGGGTTCCTGGGCATTCTGCCATCCAGGCACTGACCAAACCCAGACCTGCTTAGCTTCAGCAAGGTGGCTGCATCATGTACCCTCAGGTGTGCCCTGGGATTATATATTTGTATTGCATGATATCTTTCAATTTTATCAGGATTTCCTCCCTCATGTGCTGATTCAAATAGAACATTGCTTTATGCCAAATCCTGTCTCAAGAACCTCAGAGGAACATTTCCTTAAATTTTTTTTTTAAAATAGAGCTAGAATTTTCCTCCTAGCCTGTTTACTCCTGCACAGTCAACATAGTGTAATATTGATGATAAAGAAGTTCATAACACACTGTAAAACAAACAACAATGTAGGCATTCAGTAGTGATTGTTTGAACCTAAAATTCTAAAAGCAGAAATGTGCACCACTGTGTCGAGATTAAGGAGTGACCATGGGTAGGGTATCAGCAGTTTTTCAGGGACTGGATTTCACAGCATACCTAGATGGCAGCACCTTGGACAGCATTCCAGAGGCCTAGAAGGGACACATTTAGCTTGTTTCCAGCAGTGGGGCAGTGGGGGCCGCATTACAGGACAGGCACCCCGCATGTGGCCTGTGGCCCATGTGTTGCCCACCCTTGCACTACGTGCTTTGAATCCTGTCTTTTGCTTGCTCTCTGGCTTTCAGTGGAGGCTGGTGGCTTCAGTGCCAGTGGGGCAGTAAATCCACTCTGACTTTCAGTCAGAACCAGTCAGAACCCTAAAGGAGCTCTCACTGAAACCTGGAGTGGCTTCACCACCCCACTGACATCAGAGCCACCAGCCTCCACTGTTGCCTTTTTGCTTGTGAATTTTCCTGGTCATGCTGCTGCTCAAATATACCTTCTGGCTCTGATCCAGCTACATCACTGATGACTCAATGCGCTCCTGTTGCACAGTAAGGCTTCGCTCTGATGCACACTCCAAGGAAGCATGCAAAGGGGACTGTATAAACTGACAACACTGTTTTCAAAACTGGCTTCGCAAGTTACAAACATAGCACTCAGAATTCACTGGTATTTCAGTTGCTAGAAAGCAAACAACCCAACAGCTCAAACTATCAAACTACTGCCATACGAGTAGTAGGGTAGTCTGTGTATTTTGCAAAAATGCTGCCTACACAACTAATTATGGTATATATTTGTAAGGACTACGATAGATGAGAAGTGTGAAGGGTCCCCAAATAAAGGCCCTCGTAGAAGGCCATTCACTAAACCACACAATACAAAAAATGAAGATGTGGTGGCCAATCACAAACTTAACATCATCTCTAGTTTGGCTCCTGGAGGCATTAACTCTGCCCGAGAGAAGGAGAAATCCTTTCTACTGGTCAATATGATCATATTTTGCCAGTACTTTGCCATCTGCACTGGCTGCCAGTCCATTTCTGGGTCCAGTTCAAAATAATGGTTTCAACCTTTAGAGCCCCAAATGGCTTGGGGTCAGGTTACTTGAAGGAGCATCTCCTTCCATATATACCTACCCAGAGCCTAAGGTTGTAATCTGAGCCCCTCCTCCAGATGCCCCTGCCAAATGAGGCAAGGTGATTGGCTACAAGAGAGTGGGGCCTTTTCAGTAGTGGCCCCTTGTCTGTGGAATGCTGTCCCCAGAGAGGCTTGCCTGGCATCTCCATTATGGTCTCTTTGATGCCTTTTCATTTTTCCTGTCATCTGAGGAACTGTTTTTGATATTTTAAGAATGCTCTCATAAAACATTATGCGGACACTGGAATTTTCTAACGCTGATGGAAACAAGGGCCTTTGTTTAGTGAGTGATGAAAATCTTTGCATTGTTTTATCCTGGCTGCTGGTTTTACTTTTGGTTTTATTATGTGCTGCTGGTGGTTTTATTTTGCTTTTATCTTGACTTGTTTTATTGCTATTGTTTTATTACCTTGTATTGTTATGTTTTTAATTTGTACACTGCCCAGAGCACTTTGTTTATTGGGTGTTTTAAACATATAATAAATAAAAATAACAATAAGTGTGTGTGTGTGTGTATATATGTGTGTGTGTGTGTGTGTATATATAATATCAACATTTTAAAAAGATGCATTAGCTGACTAAAAAAGATGCATTAGCACTTTCCTAGTGAATCAAAAAGGGTTTTAATTGATCACTCTATCAGATTAATTGACTCCATGTTGCATCCCTTCTGACTCTTCCTTGTGAGGATCGTGTGAGTCATTGTTCAACTGTAAACTGTTCAACTGTGTGTCCCTTGGCAAGTGGAGATTCCCTCTTGACAGCAGCTGCTTGCTAAAATGCTGTAGTGTACCCACTTGTCTATAACGCCCACACATTTCATGAATCAGAGGAAAGTGTTTCTTCTGTAACTGTTTAAGAGTTGATTTAATTTTTCATCACAAACTAAAGAAAGGCCCTTGTTCCCATCAATGTTAGAAAATTCCAGTCTCGGCACAATGTTTTATGAGAGCATTCTTCAAATACTTTCTTTCTTAGCCTGTAATACTTTCACTTATAAAAAGGACTGACACTGATAGCAGTGTTAAGAACTTCCAGAAAGGGACCACTGATATTTTAAAAATCTCCATATTAGTCCAATTTCAAGAAAAAGATAATGCCTCAGTTACATATTTTAAATTTTTTGGAGCGGGGGGAACCCCACCGTTTCTTTCAATGCCAAGCTAAGGATAGGAAAATCAGTTCTTACTTCCTCCATCAATCCTTCTAGCTTCTGAGAACAGCTTCCACTCAAGCTACTAATCAGGCTTAGTTGCTGCCTATTGGGCTTCCCAAGCAGTCTCTTTGTGAATCTAATGCAAAGATAACATGCACATCTGGATGGGCTGCGTGAATGAGAAATTGCAGTGCCTGACCAGGGCCCCGCTACATGGCCCCGCTTTTACCCTTCACTCTGTTGCAACTGCACAGCATTGCAGCTTCGAATTAGCTTCTGCTGCGATACACTCGTGATTTACTGCAGGCTTCCCCAGACTCCGCTGTATCCTTTTATATGGCCATTATATTTTAATGCACAGCTGTGCAGGCCCATGAGCATGGGGGTTCAACACCTCAGTGGCTGTTTTGTATTTTAGGGGTTCTCTTGTATCTGTCCATCCCTCATTAGGTAAAATGTGGGTGATCTGTGCGCCTTCATTTCCACACCAGTTGTGTGGCAGTTCCCCAGCTTGAGACTCTTGTGATGGTTTGCACTCACAGGGCGTGAGAGGTACGTGCCTACCCATCACTCCAAAATGGTGGCCGGAGAGAAGTTGGACCTCCCCCAAGACCGCCCCCCAGCCCTTGGGCACTGAGTCCAAAAGCAACTGTTGCGAAGATACGAAGCTGCAAAACTGTGCGAAAGTGTGAGTAAATAGATGAAAATGTGCCTCTGTGCCTCTGTAACTGCACAGCTGCAAAGGGGTGGGGGGAGTAAAGG
The DNA here is from genome assembly GCF_057233095.1 of Heloderma suspectum. NCBI lineage: Eukaryota > Metazoa > Chordata > Lepidosauria > Squamata > Helodermatidae > Heloderma > Heloderma suspectum. The sequence continues at coordinate 50,196,489 of NC_139460.1, read as the reverse complement.
GGCATCACAGAGAAATGCAAGCACTACCCATGCCTACAACACGCCCACCACAAAATGAGAAGTCAGTTTGGGGAAGGGACAGATGGCTTGCTACCACAGGAAACCTGCAGCAAACCAAAAGCATCGCAGCAAAACGCCTCCTTGGAAATCTGCATTTTCTGGGAGAAAACCACAGATGGCGGCGAAGTGGCGACTGTGCCGTATGTCCCAAAGGACCTTGACTTGCAGCCACCCCAGAGTAAAAAGCTCGTGTAGATGGGGCCCTGGACTGCTTCCCATGTTATGCCCAGCTACATGTTACAGGCAAACACATGTATTAACCCCCCCCCCCAATGATGACTTCTTCTAGGAAAAATATCAGCTTTGGAAGGGGGTGATTGATTTGGAGTGGAGAAGCAGCAGTGGCTGAATGGGAGATGTGCTGCTTAAGCCTTCCCCTGTGTGCTTGTTTTTCTGCTGCAACTCCCCCCATCTGCTTTTCCCCTTATGGGGTTCCGGGCACATGTGAACCCTTGGAAATTGGTATCTGGAATCTGGGGGGAGGGCAGCTTGCTGGGGAACTGCAGTAAGCACCCCCTATTCCTCCTTCTGTTTCTCCACTGCAGATCACCCTATCCCAAAGCCACTTTTCCCCTGAAGAAGCAGCCCTCAGCATTCAGTACGTGCATTTATTTATGTATTACATTTATATCCTGTCTTTTTCCTCCTTGAGGAACCTAAGACGGCGTACATAATCCTGTTCCTCTCAATTTTATCCTCACAACAACCCTGAGAGTCAGTGACTGGCCCCAAATCACCCAGTGAGCTTTCATGGCTGAGTGGAGACTAGAACCTGGATCTCCCAACTCCCAGTACAGCACTCGAGCCACTACACCTTCATATTGGCATGAAGCATATAGTTGGACCATTAGTTTTCAACTGACACAAAGATTTCAGGCTGCCTAATTCTGGATAGTTAAATGTATCCTGTGGTACTGGAAAGGGACCCATCTAAACATCACATTTGTATACAATTGCTTTCATTTCATCATTTTGCCTACTGGCATGCTTCCTGGCCCTGGGTAATATTTGCTGGTCTGCTGTAAAATGTCACAAATATGTCACAAGGCAAAGCAGTAATAATAACACATTGTTGCATCCCATTAATTGTGAGTCTGGGTTCTGAAATTTTTTTCCCGGGTGGGGCCCAGTAGAGGAAGCAACAAGCAAGAGGAAAGGGAAAGTAAGAGGAATATATTCCAGGGGGGTAGCTGTGTTCATCTATTGCAGCAAAAACAAAACAGTCTTGTGGAACCTCAGAGATTATCAGATGTATTTATCCTGGCATAAACTATGGTGGACACCTGCCCACTTCATCGGATGATCACTGCCATCTTTATCAGATGCATCATCCACCCCAGCATCAGCCTGAGCCTAGGACAGTCCACACAACAGGTTCACTTTCGAGATATGACAGTGGAACAACATAATGGTAAGGATGGATGCGAATTTCATTTCGTTTCATTTTTTATAAGAATTTGCCCAAATTAGCAAATTTCTCCATATTTGGCATGAAAAGAACTCCAGGTTTGTTTTTTTAATGGATGTGGGAGAAAGCAAAACTGACAGATTTGTTCATCCAGGGCCAGGGCTTTGTGTGCTTAGCTTTCAAAAGTCTGGGTTTGAATCCCTATGTATTCAACCATTTGGGTGCTGAATTAGGGTTGCCACTTTTTTTTTCCTGATAGGCTCCTCATCTTTAATACCTACATGGCAGGCAGGTTCAACATGGTCCTCTCCATGTACCTATTTAATTTAGCTGCTGCAGATGGCTGACAATTTCATTGTCGTTCATTTTTTAATATAAGAATTTATCAAAATTTGCAGATTCCTCCATATTCAAGATAGGAAATCTTAAGATTTTTAAAATCTGAATGCAGGAAAAAAGTGAAACTGACAGATTCGTCTATCCATACCTAATGGACATATGAGCACCACACGATATCAGAAACAGATAGATCACTACACGTACCTACTTGCTCCCAGCTTCCACCCAGAACACACCACAAAATCCATTGTCTACTGCCAAGCCCTACCATATAACCGCATCAGCTCAGACTCGTCAGACAGAGACTCACACTTTAAGGATCTAAATTACCCATTTCTCAGAGCCATCAAAGGGAAAAAAACAGATCAACAGGGTCAGTCTCGTACCTGGGAATAATCTATTACAGGACAGATCCAAAAGAGAAAACAAGGGGACAACACTTGTTGCCACCTATAGTTCCCATATAAGACCACTCAGAGGTATTATCAGTGATCTACAACACATCCTGGACAAAGACGCAGGTTATTTTGTCATCAACTCCCTCAATGCTGCTTTGCCTTCAGCCATCCTCTTGCAGTGTATGTGCAGTAAATGGAACTCCTGGTCTCTAAGCTATGACCTTCCTTCTCTCCAAGCTTTGCCTCAGAAATGGTCTCCTAGTCAATCCAAGTCAGCTCAACATGCCAGGCAACCCACCTTCCCCTTTGAAATGTAGCATTGGGTGAGATTTTGGGGAGCAACCACTGACTCCACCACAAATGGAAGTTACTGTGCTTCATGTTGAGGTCAGATTGTGGCAACAGGGATTATTTCTGGTGCCAGGAAAATTGCTTAGATCAGGGGTGCAGAACCTCTGGCCCAGGGGTCAAATCTGGCCCACCTGGGGTCTCACTCCTGCCCTCCAGGGTTCCCCAAAGGACCATGCCCCCCATTATTTGGTGGTTTCCCAGATTTGGTGCAGCCCCCCCCCCATTCAAATGCTTGAAATGCCTCTCCTAAAGCTTGGTTACTGGCAGCCTTAGTAAGCTGCCTAAGCTGCTCATGTATGCTGGTATTTTTGGCCCCATTGTCCCTGTTGCCTTTGGCCCTGCCCACCGCTGGAATGTGGCCCCTGAGAGCTTCTCTGAAATGGGATCTCACCCTCAGGCTGAAAGAGGTTCTGCTGCCCTGGCATAGAGTGTGACTTTGAAACAACAGTGGCACTCTGGCACCCATTCCTATTTCCTGCTTTGCTACTGTGGCAGTTCATAGGATATGGCTGAAAGTATTTTGGAGGGGTGCCTATACCTGAGAGGGCTGATGCCTGCTGCAAATTGCTTACTTGATCTACTCAGTAGGCTTGACTGTTCTTCACTGTGGGATAGGGCTAAAGCAGATGTTGCTCAAATATAATATAACTTTCAATCTGGGTCACACAGAAAAGGATGGCTTGAAACCACAGAAAAATCCTGAAAATGTTCTGGGTGTGATGTTCTGGGATTACTGGCCTGGTGTTTCTGCAATGTCAGCCTGCCTTGAACTGGGAACAAATGTAAAACAACCTGCTGGGAGCATTGACTAAAAAGATAAAGGTGGAACGAAGTAAGTGAGGATGACAAAAGTGCCACGATGTTTTGATGCCTTCCAAGAAGAATTTGAAATGCTTATGGGGGGGAATGTCAGAACTGAGGGCTTGTGCCCCACCCACTCCATGGCATTAGTAAGAGGCCTTTGCCTTGTCTGCTACAGATCAGCATCTGTGGGGGCTGGTGGCTCCAATGTCAGTGGGGCAGTAAATCTACTCCAGGTTTCAGTCAGAACCAGAGTTCTGACTGGTTCTGACTGAAACTTGGAGCAGATGCAACACCACACTGACACTGGGGCCACCAGCCTCCGCTGATCAACATACCATGAGATTTCACTGGTCCCCAAGTTCTGTGAATAGAAGCCCAATGCTGGCTGTCCATCAGCACCAATCACGTTGCTGTGGTGGGAACGACTGCTAGCGCAAGGGGAAGCCAGTACTTCATAATGCAGCCCCGGAAACTGGCTCAAACACATGCTTCTGAAACAGGAGGAGTCAGCGGAGCTCCCTTCCAAGCGCTGTCCCATTCCAGGAGCAGGGGTTTGGGCTAGTTTCTGGTTGTGCTATCAAGTGCTCGCTTCCCATTGCTCTGGTGCAGGGAAGGGCAACCTCCAGCCTAATGTGGCCCACCCAATCCAGCCTGCAGAGGGTTGAGCGCCCTCCACACATCCTGCACTCTGCCCTGCCCTGCTCAAGCCTGTCCCCAAGCCCCACCCCCTGAGGGCAAGCAGTGTAAAGGGGAATCCCTTTGTTATCTCCAATCAGAGAGATTGGAGATAAGCAAGGGGTTCCCCTGCACCACATCCCACACTGTTCGTGCCCAAACCAGGATGCGAGTGGCTCAGGAAGAAGGTGCTTTCTTGACCAGGGCTTAGGGATGTACGAAACTCACTTACTTTTGCTCCGTCCCTCCCCGTGGAATCCTCGATGGGGGGGGGGAGATGATCCAGTCCTCCTCTCCGGAATCCTTGATGGCCGGCTCTGCTCCACAGCCAGGCCGCGGAGCAGCTGGCCAGGGCTGTCCGCAGCCAGATTTCTGGCCGCAGACAGCCTGGTGCAGACGCAAATGGTGGCCGCCATAGCGGCCACCATTTGCATCCACCTAGACAGCTGTGATAGGCTACGTAAGAATTTATGTAGCCTATCACGGCTAACGTCAAACAAACAAACAAACACACGCAGCATACGCAAATGGCGGCAGCTATGGCGGCCACCATTTGCATACCCTATTTTTCACCAACTTATCTTACGTAAATATTTACGTAGGCTAGAACGGCGAAAAATAAAGGAACGCAAATAGCGTCCACTACGCTATTTGCGTTCCCCTTTTTTTTCGCCGTTTTATCTTATGTAAATATTTATGTAAGATAAGTAGGTGAAAAATAGGGAACACAAATGGCGGCCGCCGTAGCCGCCGCCATTTGCGTACGCTGCGTGTGGTGTTTTTTTTTTTTACGTTACCCGTGATAGGCTCCATAAATTCTTATGTAGCCTATCACGGTCCAAGGATGGCAATGGCGGCGGCAGCAGCCCTGCCACGGCCAGCCAGGAGACCAGCCGCCACCAGAGCTGCCGCCGCCGCCAAATCCGCCCCAGGTAAGTGCCGTCCTGGGGGGATTCCAGGCAGGGGGCGGGGGGGCAGGAGGCCGTTCCGCCATGGATTCCAGGAGGCCAGATTCTAAAGAATCCGGCCTCACTGGAATCCGTGGCAGAATTCTCTGCCATCCCTACCAGGGCTTACAGGAGTCAGCTCCTGCAAGCCCCAGCTGAGTCCCTTTCTCCATGCCTCTCTCTGTGTGGAGGGTTTTTTTTTAAAGTGGGTGGGGCAGGGGGTGGATGACATCACTGGAGGGGTGGGGCTTTGGGGTGAGGCCCTACCCCCTGGCATCATCCAGCCCCCTGGCATCATCCAGCCCCCTGGCCTGATCCAGAGGAGTAATCTGGCCCATGGGCCAAAAATGTTTGCCATCCTCTGCGCTAGCAGTCATTCCCACATGTGCAAGGCCAGTGCTGGATACTGCCCTACATTCTTCCTGCATGTGTGCCAAGGACATTTTAAAAGGTGATCAGAAAGCATTTCCAAAGTGTCTAGCATGTTGAGCAGGTTGAAATGCCTCTCCTAAGGCTTTGGGCTTCACCACACCATTCCGCAACGTACCAGGGCTTCTGCTTTCAAATTCTTCATGGGATTAAGATCAGCTCTTTACACAGGCTGACATGGGGGTTTTGTACTGGGGCTTCCTTTGTCTGCAAGTTCTACATGTTTCATTATTCAGCCACTAGATGGCGCTGTGTTATAGCAGAACTCTGTCATACACACTGCTGATACATTGGATAAACGTTGCGTATCAGGTTATCTCCGATCTTTTCAAAAGAGGAATAAAGGTCAGAAAGCATGGGGGATGTTCTGAAGGTTGACGACATCATGTAAACTTTTGTGAGTGACCAATCATGAGCGTGCAGTAAAAGCCTCAAGTAGAAATGCTCTTAGTTACTGGCAGTAAAAGGTTTAAGTTAAAATATGCGGATATTTTTGGCCCACTCCTTTTGTCTTCAGCCCTGCCCACCACCGGAATGCAACCGTTGCAATGGAATTCTCTGCATTGGAATTCACCTGTTGGACTGAAAGAGGGTCAACACCCCTGGTCTATGCCATCAACCTTCATTCATTCTCTCTCACATGTCTCTTCCTTGGCCACAAAGGACTTCTACATTTCTATTCTTGCTTTTCCTATTATCTTTGTCACTTGTTCTCTAACTGGTCAAGCTGTTTGAAGATCCTGTGCTATACCTTCTTTCATCCATTCTCAATGTGATTCTGGACCTTTTTAGGGTCGGGTCACACAGTTCTCTTATGTGGGGGTACAGAAAAATGTTAAACTAGGGAACATTTCAGTGCATGATTCACTCACAGGATAAGAAGGACCATAGGAAGCTGCCTTATACTAGGTCAGACTAGTTGTGTGTTGTCTGCTCTGATTGGCAGCACCTCCCTGGGGCATCAGGCAGAAGACTTTCCCATCATCTGCTACCTGGTCCTTCTAACTGGAGATGCTGAGGATTGAACCTGGGACCTTCTCTGTGCAAAGCATGTGCTCTACCACCAAGCTATGGTCCCTCCCTAACAGAGGGAGGGGAATGAAAGATCAGATATGCACAATGTTGTAAATTATAAATACAAATTAGTATTAAGTGAAAAATTAAATATTTTTGAGTTCATTGCAAGATCAGAGGTTTCTTGACCAACAGTATCTAATGCCCTTTTAGAAGTGCCTGTTTGTTTGTTTATTACATTTCTGTACCACCCAACCGTCAAAGCTGATGAGTATGTAGCCTAATATTATACAATAATATATTCTTCTAACCATAAAACAGAACTTAAAACAACCCATCGTAACCTATTAAGTCCTTCTAGATTCTGTTTGTTCGAATACCATGCAACTGCTGTGTGCCGGTCTATCATGCCCTTAAGATAGGATCATCGCAAGAGTTTTGTTTTTCCCAGCTGCATTGTGGGAACCATCAGCACTGTTCCCTTGTTTTGAGGGGCAGCTTCTCCAGAATTCTTTGAAATATTACACTCCATTGTGGTGCAACGATCATGTCTTTGGGAAACTCTTGCAATGATACTGTTGACTGATTCTGCTAGTGTTCCATGACAGTAGAGTTGATAATAACATTCCACATAGGTTCTTGGGGCTGTCAGCCTCTCCCAAATGGGGTTTGTATGAGAACAACAAAGAATGTTGCACAACGAAGTGAGAGCTAATGAAAACATCTGGAAAGAGCCAATAATGATTTATTCAATAATATTGTCATAGCTATTCATAGAATCATAGGGTTGGAAGGGGCCTACAAGACTATCGAAGTCCAACCCCCTGCTTAGTGCAGGAAGCCTGATTCCCAGGCAGTCTCCCATCCAAATACTAACCAGGGCTGACCCTGCTTAGCTTCTGAGATGAGATGATATAAGAACATTTGCTGATGTACATTTATGTTCGTTTAATATATACACCAAAACTGCCTATGCACATTTCATTTATCTGAAAGCCCTGTTTACTGGAAATCACTGACCCCCCCGTCCCCATTAGATCCCCACACTAATGTATTACTCTTTAAATACCTGTTTACTTGTACTTCAGATTACATGCATTTTTGGATGCCCTCTTGAAGAAATTAATAGCCTCATGGAGTAGGCACTGGCTTCCTATGCCATCAGGACTACTGGTGAGAGAATGGGACTGCAGGTGTACAACTGCCTAGAATTCTCCTTGAGTCAGATGACACCACACAGCCACTCCAGTGTCACTGTGTGATATAAAGCTCCCAGTTTGGCTTCATTCCTCCCATCTGGGCAACTTGTCGCTGAGGGAGTCCACCATGTTCTCCCTCTGGGTTGCCAGACTGCCAGTCTTTAGCTTGTTTATCTGCCCAAGGTACTTGCCTGTCCGTAGACCTAACATTTGAATAACTCATATGAATTCACAAACTGTGACTATCAAATTTACAACCATCTCCTATTTATGTTTTGTGAAATTTGTTGAAGAAAATTGCAGCCAAACTATTTTGAAGTTTCAGTACATTGAGAATTAACCAAGTCAAACCTACGGGGGTGGGGGAATTTTGTATGACTTAAAAAAAAAAAAAAAGGCGTGCAGCAGGGTGACTATATTTTAAGCAAATGTATCCCACACCTTTCCTCCATACAGCACGCAAGGCAGCTTATAACAGGTTAAAAACACAATTAAAACAACCAAAAATATTAAAGAATGGGTAGTGAAACAAACAATTAAAAAGAAGACAGAGACAGCAGATGAAACAATCCCAAAGTAGTCAAAATAATCAGCTAACCAAGTCAAATATCTGCCTAAACAGAAAGGTATTTACATGGCATTGCAGAAAGACAATACAGTGGGAGCTAGATGGATCTCCCAGGCCAGGGAGGGCTTGCTTCCTCCCTTGTTCCCATCAAACGTACCCTAGGGAATGGTGGGACACACAAGAACCTTCTATATTACCATTTGTGGGGGGTGGGAAGTTGTTGTTAAAAGTTAGGAACATAAGAAGCTGCCTTCTACGAGTCAGGCCCTTGGTCCATCTTGCCCAGTACTGTTGACACTGACTGGCAGCGACTCTCTAGGGTTTCAGGCGGGAGTTTTTCCAGCCCTACCTGTAAATGACAGGAATCGAAACTGGGACCTTTTGCATGCAAAGCAGGGGCTCTGCCACTGAGTTACGGCCCTTCCGTTTCATCTCTGACTGAAATTTTGTGGCTTGGTTACAGCCATTTGGTAAGTGGTTTGGCACACCTGAACCAATTGGTACAGTTCCACTTTAGGTGGGAACATTTCAGTGCCATTCACATGATTAGACTGAAGTCTTTATTATCCATCCATCCATCCATCCATCCAAAGTATTGATAAGCTGCTTTTTAAGGGCTTATATGTGATGATAAGGTGATTAATGTCATGGCACTCTTTTCTCCTACCCTCAAGACTATATGGTTTAGCCTCCTTGATGCAGAAGCCTGAAACCTTTACAAGATGTAGGAATATGGGAAAGGGGAATACAGAGGAAACACTATATTGAACTTTGATTATTGGTTGATACTGAAGATGTAATATGATGGAAAAAATAAAATAAAGGGGGGAAAACCCCAATTTCTGCTATCACACACACCATCCAGAGCCATGCTGCTCAGGGCTGGCCCTCCCATGAAGTAGGTTCAGGCTCCAACATCAGGTGGAAAAGCAGGAGGAGCAGCAAATTATGCTGCTCCATGTGTGTCCCCCAGGAGGGGATGCCACTGTCCTGCCACTCCCAGTGGGTGCTCTGGAGAGCCTTGCCAGCCACTCTCTTGCTGTGGAGTTTTCTGCAGCGAGAAAGAGCCCCCTGAACCTGCTTCTTCTGGCCACATTCTGGCTCTCTGTGAAATGAGGCAAACAGAGGGTGGGTGGTGGCAAAGGTAAGGGGGATGGGGGATGGGGGATGGGATGCAGTGGCAGCAGGAAGGGGTGCGATGTGGCGGTGGGACATGTTCTCTCCCACCTCAGATGGCAAGAGAGTTTGAGCCTGTAACAATATGAAAGACTGCTAGATTCAGCCAGAGTAGGTTGTGCTGCCTGAGAGGAACCAGGAAGTAGTTAAGGGCAACACCCACTACTTCTGGCCTGAGGAGAGAGAGGCCACAGCTGAGAGAGCTCTGTGGAAAATGCTTTACTTAACTAAAACTTAGGTTTATTTGGAAGGCAGAGTCTGTTTGAGTCTGTGGGGTGAAGCCTACCAACTTTGAAACAGCACCAGGTCTGATGATGCCACACACTCTGTCAAGGAACATAACGCTGAGGTCTTGGTTGCTCCCTCATGCTAGGTTTTTCCCATCTGGAAACAGAATGGGAAACTTTTGCACTGTCAGGGCTGCCACAGCTACTTGCACTCCTTCAGGCTAACTAGTAATTCTTGGGGATCGAAACTCTATCTAGAACTCTGCCCCCTGAAATTTCCTGGCAAATTCCAACATGAGAGATGGGCAGTGTCCGAGCAGCTAAAATATTTAGGAAGGATAGTGATGAAAGGAGATGAAAACAATGCATAGAGGAGGGAAATGGGCTGGGTGGGATAGAGATCCACGAGTTGGAGGATTAGGGTTCCAGAATCAGGAGAAGGCAACTTCCATGGCAGGGCAAGATAGGGAGGTGATGGAGTTGGCAGGCGCATGTGTTATGGGAGATGAGTAAGGTAAAAGGAAGAGCATGGGAGCAGAAGTACTTCCACAACTTGGTGCCCTCCAGATGTGTTGGGCACGCTGGCTAGGAATTGCAGTCCAACATGTCTGGAGGGCACCATGCTGGGGAAGGCTGTGCTGGAAGAACAGTAAAGTTGGAAGGCTGGGTCACAATCTAGGTCCCCTATTTGCTAGGGCTGATGGCGCCTGGGTAATTCTCCTGCACATATGAGGTGGTGTAAGAATTAAGCATTTAGTAACACTCCTCTTAGAGTCTGTAACTCCGACAGGTGAATTCAAGAAGTGGGGTGGTAGATGGTCTTCCCTTGGAACGACTTCTTCTCTTTAATTGGATGAACCATGTGCGGTGGGGGGGGGGAATAAGTATCCTTACATGAACTTTCCAAAACATCCCTGAGATCTGTCTGTTTGATTTTCACTTAAGTAGGAGTGAAGTTTGGATCCATTTGCATTTTCACTGGAGAGCTTCATCTCCCATTCTGCAGTTAAATCATGGCACATGCAGTTTCTAAAACAAGCTACGTTGGTTGCAGCAAATATTATGTGGGAGGGTGACTTGCTTCGGGGTGCAGCAGAAAGGAAAGCAGCCATTGTATAACCTAGCAGAGTGACTCAGTATAGGGAAGACCCAGACATACAAAGGTTTTATAAGCAGGTGAGAGTATTCCTTCCCACCCCGGCCTTGGAAACTGACTCATGTAGCATGAAAAGTTGATAGAATGGATAAGTTGTCTGCTTCTTCCATCAAGCAAAGAAAATATCACACAGAGGATGAACAATGGAACTGTGAAATAGCCATTGTGTGTGCATGGGAGAAATGGGTTGAAGCAGCCTTCCCCAACCCAGTGCCCTGCCTCCAGATGTGCTGGCTGCACAACTCCCTTCATCCCGAAACCGTACGGTCAGCAGCAGTGCTTGGGAATTGCAGTTCCACATATCTGAAAAGCACTAGGTTGGGAAAGGCTGCTTCCAAGATCTGTGAACTCCACAGAAGCGAACGGAAAGGCCAGGAGTTCATGTAAGCAGAGCCACCCTTTCCAAGACAACAGACTTCATGTCTCGAATGAATAGTGGTGCATTTGCTTTCCCATTATGGGGCTGAGCGCTCGTTCTCCTAGTTAAACAGAGTGGAATTTCCTTGAAGTACATTTTAATCAATACTTGCTATAAAACCTACAAAGGAAAAAATGTCTCTCCTCTCCAAAACATTTGGGGTCTGAGAGTAATTCAAAGGCAGACTATTGGCTACCTGGAAGGTGAGGGTGGAAACCATGAAATTATTCTACGGAGGCCAACCTCAGCCTTGGCACTTTGACCAGCGCACAACTATTGTATAAGAAATAAGGATGAAAAAAAATATATAAAGAAAACAAGAACACACAAAGCCAGTCAACTTCGAACAAATTGGAGCTAGTGGTAACGCCAAAGGTCAAGATTCATGACAGTCCCCCACTTCATTTTGTGTGGCTCTTGTAAGAAGCCTGAGTTTCAATACTTTTTGGAAGAGCATAATCCAGCCAAAGCGAAGCACTTTAGATCACATTTAAAACTGTGCAACTGTATTTTTTTTTTAAATAGATATGATTCCCAGGGAATTTATTTGTTAAAATTATTTTTAAGCCACCTTTAAGTGTAAAAACCCTCTCAAGGCAGCATACAGGATAAAAACCATACAAATAGGCAAATATATAATAAAATACTATTAAATACTATAAAAATAGATTGCATCAAAAATAAAACCTGCAGCTTTTTTTGTAGGGCTTTTTCTGTCTAAATATATATAGATTTGCACCCTAACGCTGTAATCCCATTCCCACTTACCTGGGAGTAGGCCCCATTAAACTCAGTGAGACTTACCTTTGAGTTGACATAGGATTGCACTGGGGTAGGATCGTGTTCGTATACAATGTATAGTATACATGAACAGTCCTTACTGGTGTTGTCAAGCTGAAAAGACTAGGGTTGTTTTTCACAAACATTTTTTGCTCCCCTTGAGCAGTACCCCCTTTGGATGATTTTTGGACATCCAGAAAGATTCTCTTATTGAGTAGGCACAGATGGGGAGGGGGGGGGAGGAAATGCATTCCCACTGTCACAGTGGTGGGGTATATTATATTAGGTGCAATATAGTTAGGGGCATGTTGGAATGTGTGGGGCAGCCTCTTCTTGATCTTGCAGTTACCGTGATACACTCCAGGTTCCAGGTTCTCTCCTCTAGAGATAACAGGCAGCATGAGATGCAGATGGACTCGGGCTGGCTGATGGTAAGAATGCCAATGAGCAGAAGAAGCCATGCAGTTAATTCACTGATGCATTCTCTCCCCACCTCCAGTCTTCAGAGTGAGGGCAATGGGAAGGGTTTGTTTGCCTTCAGTGACACGTTGGTATAGCCAATCAGGGGTGTCTATGTAGCCTCTGAATGGGCTGGGAACACATTCCCATTGCCAAGGCAACTGAGCTGATGCTCCACGCTTTGCCATGTTGCACTAGCAGGCAATGAAAGCAAACCTGCTCAGCTCTGTGGCATTGCGATATCACATACTGACTATGTGATCCCTGATTTATCTACAGCATATACAGTCAGGGCCAGAAATATTGGAACAAGGATAACTGTTTTGGCAGTTGGCCTCTGTACACCACCACATTGAAGTTGAAAGCAAACACACCCAGATGGGATTGAAGTCAGGAGTTTCAGCTGTAATTCAAGGGGTTTGACAAAAGTGGGGCACTAACCATTCAGGAAGGACAGCCAGTGGCATACACACACACACATCATTGGGGACTCATAAGTAATGGAACGAATGGATGACAAGCAGCTGCATGGCCAGGTATGGCCTGTTTCCTGGGTACCCATGTCCAATCAAGCAGATAAAAGGCCTGGAGGTGGTTCTGAGTGTTACATTTGCATTTGGTAGCTGTTCACTGGAACTCCCAACATGAGGTCCACAGAGGTGTCCATGCGAGTGAAGGAGGCCATCATTAGGCTGAGGAAACAAAATAAGCCCATCAGAGAGATAGCAAAAACAGTGGGAGTGGACAACACAACAGTTTGGAACATCCTGAAAAAGAAGGAATTAACTGGCAAGCTCAGCAACAGCAAAAGGCCTGGAAGGCCACGGAAGACAACTAAAGTGGATGACTGCAGAATTCTGCTCATGGTGAAGAGGAACCCTTTCACAACATCTAGCCAGGTCCAGAACGCTCTTGCAGAGGTAGGCATGTCATTGTCAACATCTATAGGCAAGAGATGGCTTTATGAATGTAAATACAGAGGCATCACAACAAGGTGCAAACCACTGGTAACACTCAAGAACAGACAGGCCAGATTAGCCTTTGCCAGCCAACACCTAAAAAAGCCTGCCCAGTTCTGGAATAAGAGACTTTGGACTGATGAAACCAAGATTAACTTGTACCAGAATGGTGGGAAGAGAAAAGTATGGAGAAGGAAAGGAACAGCTCATGATCCAAAGCATACCACATCATCTGTCAAACATGGTAGAGGCAATGTTATGGCATGGGCATGTATGGCTGCCAATGGAACCAGGTCACTGGTGTTTATTGACGACCTGACTGCTGATCAAAGCAGCAGGATGAATTCTGAAGTGTATAGGGCTATGCTTTCTGCTCAGATTCAGCCGAATGCTGCCAAACTGATAGGACGCCGCTTCATATTGCGGATGGATAACGACCCAAAACATACAGCAAGAGCTACCCAAGAGTTTCTCAAGGCAAAGAAGTGGGATGTTCTTCAATGGCCAAGTCAGTCACCTGATCTCAACCCAATATTGCATGCTTCTCACTTCCTGAAGACAAGACTGAAGGCAGAAAGACCCACAAACAAGCAGCAGCTGAAGGCAGCTGCAGTAAAGGCCTGGCAAAGCATCTCGAAGGAGGAAACTCAGCATTTGGTCATGTCCATAGGTTCCAGACTTCAGGTAGTCATTGACTGCAAAGGATTTTCATCCGGGTATTAAAGGCCATCCTTAAGTTTGAAATGATGTTGGTTTGTTCCATTACTTATGAGCCCCCAATGATGGGTGTGTGTGTATGCCACTGGCTGTACTTCCTGAATGGTTAGTGCCCCACTTTTGTCACACTCCTTGAATGACAGCTGAAAGTCCTGACTTCAATCCCATCTGGGTGTGTTTCCTTTCAACTTCAATGTGGTGGTATGCAGAGGCCAACTGCCAAAACAGTTATCCTTGTTCCAATATTTCTGGCCCTGACTGTAGCTAGAGCATATAGCAAGTAAGAACAAACAGCAGCAGCAGCAGCTAAAAATGACCATAAAGCAGCAGCAAAGATGGTTGTGAACAAGCATAGAACAAATGCCAAAAAAAGTGAGCAGGGGTGGTTTTCAGGGGGAATTTAGCCCCTGTAAAATCACCTTTTTTCACCAACAATGTTTTCTTACAAATATTTGGAACATCATCAGTCAAGATCAAAGGAAGAAACTGCTGCTCTCTGTACCCTTGATAAGCCAGTTCCCATGTTCTTTCATTTCTCTACAGGGCAACTTGCATGCAGGAAATAAGTACAGTGTATAACAGCCTATGGTAAGGAAGAAAACCAGCCTCCCTGTACCATGCTGCCCTTGAAAATGTGATATCCATCTGTCCTAATGAAGAGTGAAGAATAATAACTTTGCATTTATATAGTGGGGTTTCCCCTAACTGCTTACCATGTAAGGCTGTCCAGTAGTATTATTCCCATGTTAAAGACGGGGAAACTGAAGCCAATCAATGAACTCATGTTTGATCTGAGATTTGGACTATGGCCTCCATTTCATAGCCCATACTCTTAACTACTATTGCTACAATAGTAATTACTACAATAATAATTACTGTATTGTACGAAAAGCAAATATACATTTGTTTTTATTGGTATTTTACCACTTTTATGTTTTTATTGTTTTTAATGTTTCAACTGTTTTTATGTATTTTATTGCTGTAAACCACCTTCGGAGGCCTTCTGACCTGAATGGCAGCCAAGAAATATTTTGAATAAATAAAATAAATAAATATACCACTACATATTTATTATACTTGTGTTAACAGGACAAAGAGAGCTGGAACTGGAACTGGTTTAGGGTTTCTGGTGCCCAAGTAGCATGATCTTTTAACAAGGGATGATATGTAGACTACTAATCTTGCCCCAAAAGGCTAGTCCCCCCCACCTTTTCTGGGCCTCTGTATTTTTGACAGGAAGAACAGGAGTCATGAGACATCTTCATAAATGTTTATTGATTAATTATTTTATTTGTTGCATTTATATCCCACCTTTTCCCCCCAAGGAACCCAAGGCCGCAAACACAATCCTCTTCTTCTCCATTTTATCCTCACAACAACAGCCCTGTGGGGTATGTTGGGCTGAAAGTCTGTGACTGGCCAAAGGTGACCCAGTGAGCTTCCATGGCTGAGTGGGGACTAGAACCCGGATCTCCTGGCTCCTAGTCCAACCCTCTAGCCAGTATACCACACTGACCTCAATGTCTGAAGTCATGACTGTTGAAAGCACTTCTAGCAAATAATGAGAGCTTCTGGGTCTGTTGTCTTTAGTGATCTTCACTGGGAAACAGCACAATAGATAGTCGCTGGACAATGAGAAGCAATGATTCACATTGACAGCCTCCAATTTCAGCCACCCTAAACTAGCGGCAGTTCATGCCTTATCGTCATTCATTCCTTACATTTCTATACTGCCCCATAACTGAAGTTCTTTGGGCAGTTTATAAAGATTAAAGATTACAGTTTACATTACAAAAACCATTTACATACAAACATACAAACAGACGGCACACACAGAGAGACACATATATCTAAAACAATTTTAAACAACCAACAATAAGAAAAATCCAAGACCTGATTAAAACCTCATCATATGCTGCCAAACACCTGAGAGAAGAGATAGGTCTTAACCTGGTGTCAAAAAGATAACAATGTTGGCATTGGGGAGATAGTTCCATAACTGGGGGGCCACCACTGAGAAGACCTTCTCCTGCAGCACCTTCTGAGCTTCCCTTGGAGGCAGCACCTGGAGGAGGGCCTTCTGTCTCTTCTGTAATTTGCACTTATAAGGGTTAGCTATAGGCCTTTCAGAACACGCTAAAATGGCAGCCCCATCCTGAATGCTGGGACACCTGGGCCTAAGGACATCTTGCCTAGCCTAGTGGCTATAATACCCTGACAAGGCTTCCTTCATCTCCTCTCCAGTTCATGAAACTCTACCTTCTACTAGGTTCCCTGATTAACCTCTCCTTATTCCAGTGGCAGCTGTGGAAAATATTTAGGAGAGCAAAGAAAAGGCTAAGTAGTTCCCATAAGTAAGCATGTAGTTCCCACAAAGGACACCTTGCTTGTCCTATGCTCCTTGGCTGGGCACTTTCCTTGTTGCCCAGCCTATTGATGCCCCAGTTTGGCATCAGGCCTTGCATATAGGATCTCCTGGCCAATGGCTGAAGCCGTAGCATGATTCCCTTTGGGGTCAGGTTGTGCTATGGTGGCTACTTATGAATTGCCAAAAAAGAGGAATTGTATCACCAAAAAGGAGGACAAAAGAGGGTATCAATCTGCATAATATTTGCATAATTAATATGTATAGATGAAAATGTAGAAATAATTATTATAATTTAAACAGAAATATAGTACATCTCACCACAGTGTAGAAGACTGTGACCAGGTGACCTGTGTGCCTTGCTCAGTCTGCTGTCCCAGTGCTGTTGATGGAGAACTTCAAGGCCCAGCTCTTCCTTCTGATGGCTCTTTATCTGTAGACCAGACTTGGACTGGGCAGCCCTTCAAATAGGGGATGCCTTCAAAATAGAGGTCTGTCCTCTGGCAGCCCTCCAAATACAGGACTGTCCTCTGTAATGGGGACTTACGTCCACCCTACATGCATAGTTCTCTTGCATCTCTACTCCAAGGCAATCAAAGCAGAGCAATGCTAAGAAGAGAAGGTGTTTTCCATCTGTTCCTGCAGCAAAAGTGCTACTTCCTGAACCGTGCTGTCCTAGACAACCACCTAACACTGCAATCTTATGCATGTTTAGACAGAAAAACGTCCTACATCTCCCAGTATTCTCCAGCCAGCATGACTGGCTGGGGAATACTGGGAGTTGTAGGACTTTTTTCTGTATAAACCTGCATAGGATTACTCCCTAAGTGAACATAATGGTAATACTGGCTGTATCATTCATTTGTTCAATTCTATAACTGATGTGTAAAATAATAATAATAGTAATAATACCTGTCAGCCATAGCTGCGTTTGCAGCATATATTTATTTACACATCCTAGGTTTCTGGATGTCACTATTCAGTTCAGAGATCGGCCAAATGAAGTGGAAGGCACATCCTTTTTATAACCCATTTTCCCATCAGCCATTTTATTTTTAGTAAATGGTGAGGGAGGCCTACAACACTTAGTGGTTATCACTGAAATAAATAGGAAGGATGGGGCCCATTATGTGCTACTATGAATCCATTTTTGATCATGCACTTTCTCTTCCAAGAATTATGAGCTAGGACAAAATAGTCACTCACTAAAAATGATAATATTTACAGGAAAAGTATTCCCAGAGCCTTAGCATAATCAAATATTGATAAAATTTGTAAATAATTTTAGGAACAAAGTTGCCTAAACAAAGATAAAAACCTGATCAGCTTTCAAACTGATGTACTTAGTTTAAATAATAATAATAATAATAATAAATACTTGAGAGCAGAAAAGAAAGTTAGACTTATCGCATATCTGGATACTTCAGCAATCTCCGCATAGTTGCAACCATGGTGTATTAGGCTTGATAATAAGATCCAGAAATATGTTTGTAGAAGTAATATACTATTTTTTGTTACAGATTGCATAGATTGCACTATAATTGCTCTCCTTTGTTCCACTGTAAATTAAATTTACACGGGCATTTCTCCATCTTTCTCCATGTTCTCGCAAAATGTGGTGGCCCAGAACTTAAAGTCTCTTCCTTATCTGGTGACTTGAGAGGTTTAGAATTGGCCTCTGTCTTTGGGTGCCAAATACTCTGGCATGGAAAGATTGAGGCTTGGGGTCAAACTACACGTTATGTTAATTGTTTAGCATGTACCTGAGCCCAAGTCTTCTTTTTTACTTGAGCGTAAGTGTATGTAGTCCCTATCTGGATCAGGACCAGCACACACTGGGAGAGGAGAATTAAACCTCTGCCACATCTTCCTGAAATTCTGCCCACCACGTGAGGATTTTTAAAAAAAAAGCCTCCATGGACTGCAATGGAGACTTTCCACTTTTTTTTTTAGTCCCTGCATGTGGGGAGAGAGGCGGAATTTCAAGATGTAAATGGGTGGGGAATAGCTCCTGGTGTGCAGTGGTCCCAGTCCAAATTGGGGCCACATCCTCTTACTCTCAAATAAAAAAGAATAGACCCAGTGATAAAAGCAATGTGACATACAGTTTGACGTTAAATTTATGACAATCAGATCATGGTTTCATTTGCTCTTGTCAAATTGTACCAGCCTCCCCATGCCTGTTTTTTCTTGTAATTAATCTTAACAGGTGGTAGTTGCTTGGGGAGGGAGAGCAATGGTGGCAAGGTGTTAGGACAGTACAGCTGAGTGTGCCATGTGGGCGCCCAGCATCCCCCAACATGGCCTATTGTCCCTTAGCCATGGTGGAGGAGCCCATTGCTCATGTTGAAGTAAGATCCAACTGCCCCTCTGGTTGGCTTCTGTATCTGGAATGAGGGAAAGTGTCCTTCACCTCAGGCAGGGCTGACAGCATGGGTAGGTATGGTTGGGCACCTGCCAAAGTCCCACATCCAAGCAGAGGCCTATTACTTAGAGTCCCCTGGAGTTGCTCTTCACCACTGCAATCTCTTTGTTGATCTGCCTCTTGCTCTGGACCAGTGAGAAGGAGAAGCAGCAGATGCCCTGCCTATTTGCACACTGAGTCTCTGCCTGTCAAGCAAGCAAGTGATGATGAGAAAGAGGATGAGGAGAAACAGCAGCTGATGACAGTGGTGGTGAGAAGGCAGACTCAGTGAGGATAGGGCCCATTGACAGTGCCTTGTCCAAGGGCCTTCAAAAACCTAGAACTGGCACTGACCTTAGGCAGTACAACATTGTGGGCCAGCCATGCAACTGACTTCAAATTAAAATAAACGTTTTGCAGTTTCTTCCATTTTGAAAACATACCTCCTTAACTTTCAACATTAATGTCAATTAAACTGTGAGGACCCTAGTCAGAGGATTGGATCCAGACTTAGTCATGCTGACAGTAGACCCATTGAAATAAATGGTATTTAAGTTAGTCAGGACTAATCCCATTGATTCCAAGGGGACTCCTCTAAGCATGGCTAAGTCTGGATCTAATCTATTATCTTGTCAGGTTTTCAGCATTTCAACCGTAATAGTCTGGAACTTTAATAAAACAAAATTTTTCTTATAGCAGACTAGCTGTACATTGTAGATTTGCTTGCCAAAATTGCTATTTCCTTAGGGTGCAATCCTATACATGTTTAGACGGAAGGAAGTCCTACAACTCCCAGCTGGCTGGGGAATGCTGGGAGCTGTAGGACTTTCTCCTGTCTAAACATGCATAGGATTGCACCCAAACTTTTTTAAATCAAACCTTGACTGTGATTTGAGTAACAGCGTCCTGATGGTGGAGCAAAATGTAAGTGTTTTCATGTAAATAAAAGAACTGTCAGAGAAAAATGGAAATCCTAAGGCCTTGAGAGTTTCAGAGTTAGCACAACCTGTATATGTGGAAATACAGGCAAATATTACAAATCATCAATAAGCCTCCAGTGACCTCCTTCCAAAGGAAGCCAAAAACTGGATATGCGCTGCACCTCTGGAACATTTCACCACTCCGAGAAGTGGGGTATGCATAACAATACATAAATCAAATCAGATGTATTTAGAATCATAGAATCATAGAATAGTAGGGTTGGAAGGGGCCTACAAGGCCATCGAGTCCAACACCCTGCTCAATGCCATCTGTCAGAGCATCCCTGAAAGATGGCTGTCCAGCCTCGTCTTGAACGCCTCCAGTGTGGGACAGCCCACCACCTCCCTAGGTAATTGGTTCCATTGTCATATTGCTGTAACAGTCAGAAAGTTTTTCCTGATATTCAGCCGGAATCTGGCTTCCTGTAACTTGAGCCCGTTATTCCGTGTCCTGCACTCTGGGATGATCAAGAAGAGATCCTGGCCTTCCTCTCTGTGACAAGCTTTCAAGTACTTGAAGAGTGCTATCATATCTCCCCTCAGCCTTCTCTTCTCAAGGCTAAACATGCCCAGTTCTTTCAGTCTCTCTTCATAAGGCTTTCCTTCCAGTCCCCTGATCATCCTTGTTGCCCTCCTCTGAACCCTCTCCAGTTTGTCTGCATCCTTCTTAAAGTGTGGTGCCCAGAAGTGGACACAGTACTCCAGGTGAGGCCTAACCAGTGCTGAGTAGAGGGGAACTAACTAGTACTTCCCGGGATTTGGAAGCGATGCTTCTATTAATGCAGCCCAAAAGAGCATTGGCCTTTTTTGCAGCCACATCACATTGTTGGCTCATATTCAGCTTGTGATTGACAACAATTCCAAGATCCTTCTTGTTTGTAGTGTTGTTGAGCCACGTATCCCACATCTTGCAACTCTGCATTTGGTTTCTTTTTCCTACGTGCAGAACTTGGCATTTATCCCTATTAAATGTCATTCTGTTGTTTTCTGCCCAGCGCTCCGGTCTATCCAGATCACTTTGAATTTTGTTTCTGTCTTCCAAAGTATTAGCTATCCCACCCAATTTTGTGTCATCTGCAAATTTGTTCAGTATTCCCTGCACCTCCTCCTCCAAGTCATTAATACAAATGTTGAAGAGCACTGGGCCCAGGACTGAGAATTTCTCTCTGATTATCAGACCTTTACAAAGCAGAAACCTGAGAAACAAAAAGGAACCACATATCCATGTAAACATAACAAACATTAGCATAAATAAAGCGTACACAAAGGGCAGGATCCAGAGGGGGCCTTGCCGCAGTGCGTGAGTGCACCTATCACTGGCAGCTGCGGTGCAGAACTTCTGGGGACTGTGCAGGCACTAGAGCAGCGCGAGGTGGCTGTGCACGGAAGGCCCCATTAGATCCTGCTCAATTAAAACTATATAGACAACGTACAGAAATGTAAAAATCTGGATCTCCCTGACAAAACACAGCATTCTTTAATCCCCACTCCCCACATCAATTACTGCAGATGGAAAACACAGTGTCATTGCAGGTAAACTTGTAAGTCTGCAATGCATCTGATCTTTGCTTTATCCAGATCCCCAGTTTGTCTTCTTCCCTTCCATTCTAAGGGACAACAACTCTATCATTTCAGGTGAACCCACACTCCCAATCTGCCTTTGTTCTTGGGACCAAAGTACATGTTGACTCTTAATTCACCCTTGCCTGATATCCCAAAGCTGGTCATACCATTGCATCGATTTTGACAGCATCAAGAGTCAATATGGCCATGCACGTGCCAAGGGTCCACACCCCAACAGGGGCTCACTGACAAGAGCCCCTGGGAGTTGTGCCTCCTCTTCACCACTGCTACCTGCTCGTTCACCTGCCTCTCTCTCTCTAGCCCATACAACAGTGGTGGTGTTAGGGAGGAGGAGCAATAGATGCCACTGCCTACTTGCTCATTGGCACCCTGCCTATCAAGGAAGCAAGTGGTAGCAATGGTGAGAAAGGAAGAGGAGCCATAGCAGCTGGTGATGATGGCAGTGAAAAGGTGGCTCACCAAGAGAGGAGGCCCATTGAGGGTGGCTTGCCTAAAGGGCCTGAGAGACCCAGAGCCAGCACTGTTTGCCGGGAAGGCCCTATAAATGGAGAACCATACCTTACGTCAGGGGTCCTCAGCTGGAATTAGCAATCCTTGCTGCATTTTTTTGCCAGGAGGGTAGAGGGTTTTTTTTGATTCTTGACTCAGCGATTGCCTTTTACTGTGAATGCCCTGCAGCACCTAATCTAGTAGCCTACTATATCAGCCAGGGCAACAACATTTTCTTTATTTAATTACCCCAATTCTTTATTAAGTATGTTTTGTTAATAAACCTAACTTTTTGGTTAATTACAACTGATCTATTCTGATCTGGATGCATTCTGGCTAATCTTATCTCATTCCCCGTTAGTGCCTTGGTGTTCTTAGCAAAGTAACTTCAGAGATGTCTGCTATTGGGTGGGCAGAGATTGGAAGCTGGCAGAGTAGTGACTCAGTACCCCAGTTAGATCCCTCCCTCAGCTGCTTGGTGGTTTGCAGGGTGCTCGGCAGCGGCGGGCAAGTGTCCACTCCCTTGTCGAGTGCCATTTGCCACTCAAATGGCTGCTCATTATTTTCCATAAGCATCCCATCTATGCAAATGGGGGCCTTAAAGAGGCAATGTCCGCAAGATTATAGGCATTTACAATCACAAGTGCACGATAAATGCCTTGTGGAAAAACACCCCAGGTCTTTGAGATGTGTTGCCTTGGGGCACCCCACTGTTTTATCTTTCTTACTAAAAACTTAGAGTCAAGAATTACAGGACCTGGAACAGGACCTCTATGGACATCTTGACCAACTCATAACAATAACGTAGTATGTGGTGGCAGCTTTTATTCTCTGGATATTTTAGGATGGATTGCATTCCAGTGGTAAGGATGGGGTTACTACATACCCATCTAATTCAGCGTACATAGTGATCCCCTGGGGTGCCAGCACAAAGACAGGGATAAGGATGTTCCAAAGAACCCAGGGACACACTCTTTCACAACATGGCATTCTCCTCACACTGCATCATTGCGGATGCCATATTGTCAATATTCCATTTGAAATAAGCTCTGAACCCCAAAGCAGCAGTAGCGGTACCAGTAAAACCAGGGAACCTACAAACAACATGAGCTGAATCTTTCTGTGCAACCTGAAATAGATTTCTTTCTGATGCATATTCACAGAACAGATATTTCATGTAAATAAGAAATCTATTGTCTTATACATCAATGTAATTACTTATTCACCTAGGGTATTATTTGACTGAAGCTAGATTTGTCTTCTAAGCTTTTAAAATTCTGTTTATTGGACTTCCCCAATGACTGTTATTGACAAAATGCTGACTTATCTTTGGGCCAAGAATACTGTATTTGTGAGGTTACTTTTTTAAAGTTTAAAAGGAAGGAAGAGCCAAAATACATACTTAGAAATGTCACATACTGTAAGCCAGAGGCCAGGGATGTTGTAGCTTGCACCTGCATTGCAGAGCCTGCACTGAACAGCGGTCGGACAGTTGATCTCTGAGGTCCCTTCTATGAATGTCTGGGAGTCTGGGGGCCAATTCCTCCCCACAGAACCCACCAGCGGCCAAACCCCTCCCTCCACCACAACTGTGCCACAGAATTTGACATCAAGGTTTTTCTGTAAAACAAGGCACTCAGAGAGCACGTGCCTTGTTTTAAAGCAAAATTGTGCTCCTGGGAGGCTTCTGGGAATACGGTTTTGCTTTAAAACAAGGCACGTGCTCTCTGTGTGCCTTGTTTTACAGCAAAACCTTGGTGTCAAATTCCGTGGCACAAATTTACCTGCAAAGACTGTGTGTTTTCCACACACTCTCTGCATGGCTTGTTTTAAAGCATGTGGCTATGGGCCATGTGTTACCCACCCCTGCTGGTAAGCTCTCACTGGACTCTGCCACTTGGGACTAAAGGTGGGAGACTGCAAAGCTGGCATGTCAAGGAGAAGAGAAGTGATGGTACTACAAACAGGAAGTGGGGGAAATGAGTCTCATGTGACAAGTTAGTGTTAAGGATGGCTGTTTGATGCTATACATCCTCCACGTTGAGCTGGCAAGCATGGAGGAAAATATGCACGTTCAGCTCTTTCTGCCCAAGATATGTTGCACAGAATTCACCTTTAATATCTGGCTCCATGGTTGTTTTTATTGCCCATACTTCCCGAGATTTCTGATTAGTTGCAGATATATGTTAAAAAAAAATCTTATCGTGTGATTGGATGCCACTGCTGACCAATGTTTAATATCACAGAATCATCATATTTTATAATTGGAAGGGATTTTGGAGGTCCAACCCAGGGCTCCTTCACATGGAGCTTTTATCCTACTATTAAGACTGCTCACTCACAGAAGTTTGTGTGTCCTTTTCAGGGCGTTGTTAGCCTCCAGGGCATATCCAGAGATATTTCCTGCTTATTTTGTCTCAAAAAGATCTGGAACTAATTAACTATCTTTTTAAGTTGGAATGTTACACGATTAAAACAACCACTAGATGGCACTGTTTCATTGAGTTCTACCTTGAAAATTAAAAGCTTCTGCTCTCAGCAATCACATGGTCACTGTCTGGGAGTCTGCGATAAACACGGAAAGGCTCCAGAACTGGAGGACTGCAGGGTTTTTCTTTAGTGTAAAGGCAACCCCAAGGTCTCTGCAGGAATCTTACAACTGAAGCATCTCAAACAGATGGCTGTCCTGTTGGATCCACCCCATGATAAGATTTCAGGCAGGGACAACGTGGTAATTGGTCATCTGAAGACACGCAAACTTGTCCACAGAAAAGCATTTTAAGTTGCAATCCTTTGTATGTATAGTATTGGTCCCCTAAGGAGTTTCTTAAACTCTTTAAATAATGTATTTAAATAATGTCCCACTTTTTCTGTCTGACTCTTATCAATCTGTAGCAATGGATGTGTTAATCACTTTCTTGGAACTGGTCAAGTCTTCTTCTTCTTCTTCTTCTTCTTCTTCTTCTTCTTCTTCTTCTTCTTCTTGCTTTTATAACTTATTCTCCTTATCCTGTTGTTGCAAGTGCACTGCTAATAGTAATGTGTTGCTTGCTTTACACTTGCAATGTCGTTATTAAGAAGGGAATAGACACTCATGTCCAAATTAGGAGATTCCTGATTTGAAGATTGTATTTGTGGGAAACTTGTACGGAAAGTAGTGCAAAGCATGTGCCTATCAGAATATGAGTGATTCATACATTTTCCGGACAGGAACTCAGACTCACTTTCAAAATAGGATGCTAAATAAACAGGCAATGAATTATTCAATACCACACTGTACATATTTACAGCTCCCTTTGATTCATGGAGGATGCTGGGTGATTGCTGGACCTGTCTTTAATTTAAATTCATATAGCCATAATGCAAGTTAACTAAAGGAACTGTTAAAACCTAAGTTCTCCAGCTGTGGAAGGTTTTCTCCAATGGAATCCTGAGAAGCCTGTGCCTATACTGTGAAAGTGGGGCGAAGGGCCAAAACAGACATTACTTTAAATCTGGATCTAGCAGTTCCTTCTCCTTCTTCCATTTTTCTCTCTCTAGAGCACATGCAGGGGAGCAACCTGGATCCCTTACCCACCCCTGCTAGGGTCCCAATCCAGATTAGAGTCCCTGCATCTACTCCAGACTAAAAATGGGGGGGAAAGACATAGCTGCTAGGCACAGATTAAAGTTGTTGGGAGTATTGCAACCTCATCTGCAAGTTACAGGGAGGAGGCAGTTAGGTAGTTAATGATGGGGATTTGGGGCATAGCTAGCCTTAGGGTCTATGTTGTCTACTGTGTGGCTTCCTGCTCCTCCCCTTCCTTTTCCTCTCTCTCTCCCCCTCTCCCTCCCTCCCTCCCTCCACTGCAGGGAGAACATGCCTGTTCTCTCTCTCTTTCCTGCCTGTGTAATGGGATACGAAGAAATGGACTGAACAAACTCTGCTTGAAACTATATGCTTTGCCTGCATTATATGCAAGAATACTTGTAAGAAAAGCTGTTTTCGTTCTTCTCTAAAGAAAGGTGTAGTCTGTATTTGTTTAGCCTTTTGTGTGCATGTGGGACTGGTAAATGCTCATTCCATTTTGCCGTTTTTGTTCTTCTCTGCTAACTGCCTTTCTAACAAGAGGCAGCAATACCATATAAATTCCCATCAAAAGTAATGTCTGTTTTGGCCCCAAGAGGACTTCCTTGCCCTTAAAATGCTTTTACTGTTAGGGAGCAGCAACACAAGTTGGCTCCTTGACTCTGAAACTTGTGAAGAGTTTCGGGATGTAGCTTAAAACAGGGGTGTGCAATCCTTTTGCATCCAAGGGCCACATGCAGTGCCAGATCTCAGGTAGTGGGCTGCACTCACATGCACACATAGTCCATGAAGAAGAGGCCACATGGGGAGAGCCGTCCCTGTGTGCCCTCATCCTTAGCGGTGTCAGGGCCAGTGTGGTGTAGTGGTTAGAGTGCTGGACTGGGTCTTGGGAGACCCTAGTTACAGACTCCACTTGGCCATGAAGCTCACTTTGGGTCAGGCACCAATTCTCAGCCTAACCTACTGCACAGGGATCATGCGCATTTTCTTGGGTTCCTTGGAGAAAGAGGGGGGATATAAATGTAAATAAATAAATAGGGTAGCATGAAGGAATTTGGGGCAGTTCTGGGCTCTCCCAGTAGGACATATAGGGATGTTAGAGAATTCTGCCACAGACCCCAGGGAGGCCAAATTCCAGTGAATTTGGCCCCCCGGAATCTGTGGCGGAATGGAGCAACCTGCCCCACCACCCCGCGAAAGTCCCACGAAATGGCGCCTACCTGGTGGTGGCGGCGGCTCTGGTGGCGGCAGCAGCAGCTCTGGCGGCTCCAGATGCTGCCGGGCTGCAGCAGCTACGCCGGCTGCCATTTGCGTCCCTGGCAAGCCGTGATAGGCTACATAAGTATCTACGTAGCCTATCACAGCTCAGGGCAGGGACGCAAATGGCGTAGCCGCCATTTGCGTCTGTGTCTTTAGCCGTGATAGGCTACGTATATATTTACATAGCCTATCACGGCTAAAGACACGGACGCAAATGGCGGTGGCTACGGTGGCCGCCATTTGCGTCCCTGTGCAGTCCAGTGGCCGGATGTCCGGCTGCGGGCAGCCCTGGCCGGCAGCTCTGCGGAATTGCCATGGAGCGGAGCCAGCCGGGGAGGATTCCGGTGGGATGGACGGAGTGCCTCCCCCCCACCGCGGATTGCCCGGCGCGGAGCCAGGTAAGAGTTTCGTACATTCCTAAGACATATAGGTGGCCCTGAACTTCCTCTTCCCCAAAGCAATAACCAAATAAAGAGGTGAATGGAGCGTGTGTGTTGTGTGTGAGCCATTTCGCTTTTAATCAACAACCCAGGAATCATGCGTTAACTCTGGGTTGTTGTTTTTAACAAACAGCTCAGAGTTTCTGGGTTCACATATCACAAAACCATCCATCCCTATTCCTGGGTTCTTGATTAAAAGCAGAAATGGCTTGTGTACAACTTGCACACTCCACTTGTCCCCACAATTCCTTGGTCAAACAACCCAGGAATTGCCACCATGACATGCAAACCAGGTCATTGCCTCCCCGGCTTTTCTCATATTCCACCAGGCCTCCCAAAAGTGCTTCGTTTGTTTGTTGCTTTGGGGAAGTGGAGGTGCATTGTTATAGCGGTCGTTATACTACTACTGCCCAGGCTGTGACCGGGCGCCAAGGGGGCACAAGGTTCCAGATCCCCTGCACACATTGATTCTGGGGCCTGCATCCAGCTCTTAGTAGCCACTCGCTCTTGCACAGTGGCTCACAGGGGCAGGCCAGTAGAATACCACAACAAAAGCAAGAACCTTTATTGCTGGGCTGGAACTATTACATGTAGGCCCTGTTCACTTGTAACACAAAGCCGTGATGATTACAGGATTTCTGCTAACCAGGGGGCTTCATGTGTCATGTGGGGGGAGAAAACCACACTTCCTGTGGTTAGTAAGCCACCCCTGCTAACCACTCCCCTGCAAAAGGGTTAGGGGCTCCGGGGTGGCTTGCTGTGTTGTCTGGTAAACAGCGGGCTCCGGAGAACTTCCAGACCGCAACCACAGAGTCCACCGGCTACAGCATCCACCACTGCAGGCAATGCTCAAGCTGCCACAGACTTTCTCTTAAGTTTGTGTGGCCATTTTGGACTCAGGAGAGGCTGCCGGGAGCCAGTGCGTGCTGCAGAGGACAATGGAATGCTCAGTAGCCATGGTGGGAAGATTGCCAAGTAACTACAGAGGGGTGGTGGTTAGCAGAGCCACGTGGTTCCCAGTCGTGTGACAGGTGTGCAGGTCGTGGTTTCACTACCCCCCCTTTAGTTACCCTAACCACCCTCCCCCAGTGCACATCCAAAAAGGCCTGTAGTAAGTTTGTGGCAACAGCAGAGAGCAGTTCACTAAGGACTGTTGCACTCGCCAGGTTACATCTCAAACTCTTGCATATTCACACAACGTATTGAGGGATTTGTATTAAAAATTCTTTTGGTATTTGGACAAATTCTTTTGTGTCTAACCGAGACATGAATATATGATCCTCATGGTTTCAATAAGCTGTATGAAAAGGCCATCAATTCAGTATTGCTAATCTATCCTCCTTCTGTGAATAGTGAGATCGAAAGCCAATCAAAACATATTCAGGAGAATCTTGTGATACAGCTTTTTTTGTACCACTTTGGATGGCAGGTGGAGGATGGCATGTTTACATATTTCCCCATGGAAAAAGTCCCTGCCCTTAGATAGCTAGTATGTGAGGGAGAAAAGTAGTCTAGAGCCCTTCCCACTTCTTTCCAACATACTAGTTGTCAATGTGCAATTGTATTTACTCCGGGAGCATAGCCAAGCCATTTATAGTGTTAGAGGGGCCTAGAGATCCATAATGCTTGCTTAAGTTCATTATTGGTGCAATTCCCTTGCTAGTAAGCCTCTGAGCATGCGAAGATGATTCAAAGGGCCAATAACAGTCTTCTCAACGCATTCCTATCGTAATGAGTAGAAAGCCTTATCAGGCTGTGCCTGAGAAGTAAAGCTGTGTGTTTATTTATCTTAGGTGGCTGTGCTTGAGACCCAGGCACTGCTGGCCTATGCTGGGAATGAACGCTAGGGGTGCTTGCTGCTGTTATGCTGCTTTATTGCCAACATGTAGAGTATAAGACCCATTGTACCCAATGGCTTGTGATTCAGAGAAGCTGTCTGATCCAACCATTGGGTATGCCTGTGTGCTGTAAGTTACCCAATAAAGCACTCCTTGTAAGTAAACCATTGAATCTGATTTATCGCTATCTTGGCACCTCTAACCTAAGAGTGCAACGCCCACGGCCGGGGCAGCACAGCAGTTCAGGCAGCGGAGGCTTCTTTGCACCTTGGATAGCTCCTTTAGGGTTCTGACTGGTTCTGACTGAAGTCCGGAGCAGACATCAGAGCCGCCACCCTCCACTAAGTCCAGGGAAAAACTATAGTGCATGGTCCCACCACTCCAGCAGACTGCCTGTTCTCAACAATTATCCCCAGCAAGTCTCTATGTTCATCACTTCACAGAGCAGTCCTAAAACATGTGGAGGATCTGCCATATCCAGAGCCCTGCCCGACTCATGCTTGCAGGACAGAAGGGTAAGGGGAGGAATGGCATTTTGCTGTTTCTCCCCCTCCTTTTCTGGGCTGTTTTTCCCCTCTTTTCCAAGTTCCTTGCCATTGATTGCAACGGGAGGGAAATCGTCTATGCCAGCTCCAGGCCCGGCGTGGATTTGCTGCCAATTTGGTGCCGGCCCAGAGAACAGGAAGGCTTGGGTTCTATACATCCAAGCCTTCCCTCAATCCTCTCCCTGACACACCCAGGGAACGCCCTCTTTTGGCCTCTACCAACATCGGAGTTCCCTCCCAGGGACTATAGGCTCATAGCCTAACTCTGTCCAATGACATGTTACAGGAATGGTCCGTCATTGCAGTGACCATCTGAGCCCACGTTAACTTGGGTTAACGCCTTCCTTGTGGAAGCTTTAGCAAAAGGTCACCAGGGTTCAGGAACAGGAGTCTTGTTCATGAGAGGTTCCTCCAGAATTAATCCTCGGGAGGCTCTGAATAAGAAGCCAAACAGAGCTGCTATGATTAGCTTACTGCCATCAATGCAGCTTGTGGCTTATTGAGGGTAAATGATTGTGGCATAATGTGAAATGCTTCACTTAAATAAAAATAGCTCCAGGGAAAACAAAATGGACTGGGATTCCAGCTTGTTAACGGAATATAAGCATAGGCTTAAGAAATGACAGAAATTGATTTAACATAACATTGTTTTAAGTTCCTGGTCCTGTTCCATGCTGAGATTAGAGAAGAGGTCTTCTTAGCTTCGGGATTGTTTTGCAATGATAGATCACCCTTTGAAACAATCATAAAATGTATTTCAGAATCAGATCCCTCTACTGGAGCTTGTCTGGTACCTCCAGCCTCTTGAGATCCAGGGCTTCTGCTTGTGCTCTCCCCCAAACCCACCTGCATGATGTCAGCTTTGGGATCCATGCAGACCTGGCTTGGCAAGAGATTGGCCAATCGGTTGTGTGCATGCGTATCGGGGGAGGGTGAAGGTGACTTTTCCAAGCATGCTTTTGTTCCTGTGCTACATCCCCCAACAGTGGAAAGATGGGTAGCTGCCATGAAAAGCCACTTGTCTGGTTCACTGTGACAAGAAAGCATTGCTTTTGAGCAACCAGACAATGAAAGCTTTGAAAACAGGAAGAGGTTGTTTTCAGGTTATTGTTCTGCCACAAATGAACAACATGAATATGTTTGGGCAGGTAGACTAGGAAAAAAGGCTGCTGTGTATGCTCCTTGGAAATCCAAAGAAATTCACATAGTATGGCCTTCCCCACCCTGGTGCCCTCCAAATATGTTGGACTACAATGACCAGAATTCCCTCAGCCAGCAAACCTGGGAGATGTAGTCCAGCACATCTGGAGGGCACCGGTTTGGGCAAGGTTGCCATAGCAGTATTGCTGATAGATTCCATCAGCCTATTCTTGCAGTTCCCCATATTTGTGCTCATGTTTTCGAGACCTATCAGGAAGGATGACCTTCCTCCAATAATCATTCACAGAGCACAATTACGATTATTGTCTAAAACACTGTCTGTGGAGACAGAACAGAGGGAGGGGAGAGCCAAGGAGTATCTCTCCACAAATAAAGTCACACATCTTTAGACCTCTTTGAGGATAAAGATTGGGGATTAGGACTTTATAGGGCTTTAAGGAAAAGGTGGGTTTTGAGGAAGAGATGTCACCATGTAGGTGTCCATAGAAACTTTAGTGGAGCATTTCCACAGGATGGTAATTCTTAGCATCTCTGCTCCCATTCTCCAGGAAGGGTTTTATGTAGAATTTCAGGCCCGATGTCAGCACCCAGGATATATGGGTTGATGCCTACCCTGCCTAGCCCTGCCCCGTAGGATTGTTGCTGCCAGTTTTCCCCGCCACAAGGGGGGCTGCTGCTGTACCCACCAATCACCGCTCGCTGGGCTTACCCAGCATAGTGCCAGTGTTCTTTGTGTGGAAGCCAAGTGGCTGCTCAGTTTTGATTGGCACCAGACAGGCTCCATGTTAAAGTTCCCACAATGCAATGCTTGGAAGCAACCTTGTAGTTCCAGGAAGATGATTGGTGGTGATATGTGGGGAGGTGGAGACACAAAATACCTTGCAAACTAGGTGCCAATTTTATGATAATATCTTATTCCTACTAACACGTCAGTATTTTGACTCTTGTTCCGGCCCCTACACTTCACCCTTTATGGTATAAAAATGGATTTACATTTTTACAAATTTGTTTTCATTCATGCCTGTCTATTCACTGATCTTTTTTCAGCTTTGTTTTTGCCCTTGCTTACTTCATAGTCACTTGCAAAAGTACCTTTTCCACAATTCCCACTAGCCCCAGATTCCATAAACAAATGGAGCAACGTGTACAACTTAGGATTTGCAAATTTTGCACAACTGAAGAAGAACTCTCCCCGTCCCCCTGCCCCCAGATGGGAGCAGCCTGTTTCTTAGGGGAGATAGAAACCTTTATGCATGAACTCTGAACAGCATCCATCATCCTCCAAGCTTCAGAAACCTGATGCACAGAGACAAGAAAGAACAATGCATTTTGAAGTGAAACAGTAAGATAAGGGCAGGGAACTGGCAGCCTGGGGGGTGTCATCTGGTTGCTATGAGTGTCAAAAATCTGGTCCCCAGTACAGTGCCTCAGCAGCGCTCTCCCACAGAAGCAAAGACCCAGGCAAGGGGCTCTTTCATTCCTTCTCCTGCCACCTACTCCAGGGTCCATAGCTGTAAACACTCTCCCCACCCCCCGCTTATGCACCCTTGGCAAATGTGAGAGACAAGAAGGGGTGCATAAGTGGAGAACTCTGACAGTCGAGCTCCTGCTGGTATTCACACAATAGAAGGGGTGTGAGGATAGCAGCAAACAGTGGAGGCTGGTGGCTCTGATGTCAGTGGGATGGTGGATCTGCTCCAGGTTTCAGTGGATCTCTCCTTTAGAGTTCTGACTGAAACCCGGAGTGGATCCACACTGACACTGGAGCCACCCACCTCCAAAGTGTAGCAACCAAAGTGTAGGGTAGGCAGGTGCCCTATTTACAGAGGACAGCCCTCTCTTTTGGAGAGCTGGCAGAGAACAGTCCTCTCTTTGAAGGTGTCCTCTGTTTGATGGGCTGTTTAAAGTCAGAGGACCATAAGAAGGGAGAGCAGGGCCTAGAAGCTGCCCAGCAATGGTTAACCCCTGGACAGTGGACTGAGCAGGTGCACAGGTCACCCGGTCTGTCTTCTTGCCTACAGTGAGATGTCTTGTGTTTCTGTTTAAATTATAGCCATTTCTAAATTAGCACCTATACATTTGCATATACAACTGTTATGCAAATTGGTGTCCCCCTTTTTTGCAATTCCTCTGTCTTGGCAATGCGTAAGTGGCCATCCTAACAAACTGTTCAATGATTGGGTGCATCATGATAATGGGGACCAGAAGGTCTGTGCATATGGAAACAATTCTGGCCTGCTTGTGCTGGCAGCCTGTACGTTTCCAAGCTCAATGCAAGGGGCTAGTTTAACCTATAAATCCTTATATGGCTCGGAACCTCAATACCTGATGAAGTGCCTCTCCTGGTATGAAGCTGCTATGATCAATGAGGGTCTCCACTGAGGGAGGCTTGGAGAACAGCAACAATGCAAGGGAGAGGTGGTGATCCCCCCAACCCCAATGATTGAATAGTTTCCCCAGCAAGGCCTGTCTGGCACAAACACCAGGCCAGTTCTCATGACACGACAGCCTATTGAGGTTTAATTTACCCTCGAGGACCTGCGGTGCATGCTGACTGCCATTATGATTATCCAGCCCCCGACTGGGGATTGTCATATCATGTGAATCCAGCCAGGGTTAAACAACCCTCAAATAACCCACGGTCTGTTGGAGGGTTATGCAAGTTTGCACACTGTTTTAACTGTTTTATTGTTTTAGATTTTAAATTGGTATTAGCTAGCTTAATGATTTGATATATGTTTAGCTATTTAAATTATTTATTGTTTTATACTGTTTAAATTGATTTTATCTGTACACCACCCTGAGATCTTAATGATAGTGGGTGGGATACAAATGTTTTAAATAAAATAAAATAAAGTGTTGTTTAATCCTCAAATAACCCTGGCTGGTGGGTTTGCATGATGCAACAACCCTCAGTCGGGGCTTGCATATTCGTAATGGCGACCGGCACACACCGCAGCTCCTTGAGGGTAAATTAACCCTCAGTGGGTTGTTGTCTCGTATGAACCAGGTCAGTGTCATGTTTTCAGTGCTAGGGTAAGACTTTCCTCTATCTCCCAAACATTTGATGGCATATGATATGCCATCAAATGTATCAGTTGAATTGTTTTAATCACTGATGTCTTCGTTGTTTTCTGGGCTGGCGGCTATTTTAATACATAACTGTTTTTATCTGCTTCACATTTCATATGCTTTAATTTTGTTGTGAGATGCCTTGAGTCTTTGGGGTTGTTTTTTTTTTGAGAAAGCTGTCTAATAAATCTAATAAATGACGATTTTCAGTCTTAGCAGGGAAATTATTGGAACAAGAGAAATCAATGATTACCTGATCTTAAAACAGTTAGATGAAATAAGAGCCATTGAAATTAATGGGACGCACTTCCATGGAAACATTAGGATTAGGGTGGGGACCAATTTAAAGTAACATAGCTTGGCAACTGAACTGGTTTCCCATTGACAGCTAGCTGGAGTGCTCAGTATAATGGCCTCCTATTGGCTTAGTCCAGGGATGTAGTACCTGTCATGGAAGTGAAATCGAGATCACCTGGGGTCCCCGATTCATACCTCTGGGGAGCCCCAGATGGCCACCACCCTTTTCCCTAGTCTTGCCCCCTTTCCCCCAGTTACTGATCATTTGGTGCTTTCGTGGCATTTGTGCAGTTTTTTCCCCATTCTAAAAGGGTGAAATACCTCTCCTAAGCCTTAGTTATTGGCAGTAAGAACTTTAAGTGAAATATGTTGGGGGGTGGTGTGGTATTTTTGACCCTGCCCACTGGAATGGGCTCCCTGAAAGCTTCTCTGAAATGGAATTTGCCCCTCAGTTCTGCACCCCTGTCTTAGTCTATAAATTGCACCATCATGGCTTCCTGAACTGCTGCTCCCACGTTAGCTGCAGTGTTGTTTACAAATCTGGAGATCTGCTCACAATCACAGCATAAAAAAAAAACCTCCTAACAACCAAAGAAAAGAAAACAGTTGCTGTGCATCTTTTGCTGAAATGAACTTAACCTAAAGGCTGCAAGACAAAATGATCTTGACTCGGTGTTTACAAATGCATTGACAGTGAAGTACAGGAACATAAACACTGAAGTGTTTGAAAGAGAGGAACAGTTGGATACATTTTTCAATCCAACAGAAATACCAGCAAATGTGGGATAGGGTGGGGTGGTGGTGGGGAGATATGAAAAACTGTCAAAGCTGGGCTGTACAAAGACATAACACATTGATACATTGGACAAAATGCTGAGTAATACACTGGAGATGGAAGGAAACTGCATGTTTCAATATGAAATGCAGATTTGTCAGTCACTGTAATTAGTGATTCTTTGCCTACTCAAAATGGACTAATCTCTTCAAGGGCACTCTGGAAATATTTAATCTATCCTACACTGAATATTTTGGAAACTAATACGCATGTAGTTAGGGTATGCTAACAAGCTCTTCAGGCCTCTACTGGAGAAGAAGAAGAAGAAGAAAAAAAACCCCTTCTCTTGACCCTATGATCCAGGGAATTATAAGCCAGCATGGAATCTTCCATTCTTGGCCAAAGTAGTTGAACGAGTGGGGGCTGAACAGCTCCAGCTACTT
The DNA here is from genome assembly GCF_057233095.1 of Heloderma suspectum. Lineage (NCBI taxonomy): Eukaryota > Metazoa > Chordata > Lepidosauria > Squamata > Helodermatidae > Heloderma > Heloderma suspectum. The sequence goes on along the minus strand of NC_139460.1, from coordinate 50,161,184 downwards.
CTGGAGGACACAGAGTATCTAAGAACATAAGAAGAGCCATACTGAATCAGATCAAAGGCCTATCTAGCAGGGCTGTGCAGGCACCCCCCAATCCACCTCAGAGGCTGCTTCGGGGCTTCCGAGGCAGGCCTGATTTCCTTCAGGCTGATTTGGGCCCACCCCACCATGCCGTGTGAGCCCCCAGCTCCTTACCTGGGACTTCAGGACACATGCCGGCAGCCATCTTCCTGTTCCAGGGAGGAGGAGTGGTCGCCACCACCGCTGCTGCCATCTCCTGGGCCCTTGGGATGCGTGCCGGCAGCCGTTTTCCTCGAACAGGAAGACAGTTGCCATCATGTGTCCTGAGAGTCCAGGTAAGGAGCTGGGGGCTGGGCAGCAGTGGGCTTCTGGATGGTTCTGAAGCACCACTGAAGTGCTTTAGAGCTACTCGACCTACTTTGTGCTGCTTCATGCCCCCTCCACCTCACCTCGCAAGTGGCACAGAAGCAGCCCAAAGCGCCCCGCTTTGGTTCAGAACTTGGGCTTTGAGCCAAAGTGGTGCACAACCCTAGTATTTTAGTCCAGCATTCTGTTTACACAGTGGCTAAGCAGTTGCCAGTGGGAAGCCCACCAGTAGGACGTGAGCACAATGGCACCCTCCCACTCATGTTCCCCAGCAACCGGTATATGGAAGCATACTGTCTCCAAGACTGGAGGCAATATATAGCCATCATAACTAGTAGACATTGATAAACCGATCCTCTATGAATTTGTCTAATCCCATTTTAAAGCCATCCAAGTTGGTGACCAGATCTAGATCTATTTCAGTTCAATTTCAGCAGAGGTTTGGTATTGAGTCTGCTTTGGTTGTTCCCTTTCCAGGGAGGGGGACTAGATTTGACCCTACTGATTCTCTTGGCAGCTTTTGATACCACTGATCCTTCTGGAGCGAGTGGTGGGGTTGGGGGCACTGTGCTTTGGCGGTTCCATTCCTGCTACCTCACTTGGAGGTTCAAAAAAGTGGCAGTGATAGACAGTTATTTCTCTGTTTGGGAGCTAACGTGTGAAGAGCAATTCTGGGGTCCATGCTTTCCATCCCATTCCTATGCCTGTGGCCTTTTGGGGTACCTAAATACAGGTCTTTAGATTTATCTCTGCTGAATTTCATCTTACTCGTTTCGGCCCAGTGTTCTAGCCTGTTGAGATAATTTTGAATTTTGATTCTGTCTTCTATGGTCTTAACTATCCTTTCCAGGTTCATGTCATCTGCAAATTTGATACACATTCCCTTTGTGCCTACATCCAAGTCATTTATTAAAATGTTGAACACCTCATGGCCTAGGGAAGAGCCCTGTGACACTCCACTTGCGATCTCCTTCCACGTTGACACAGAGCCATTGGGGGATGGAGTTCAGCACCTTGCATAGCTCCTTTATAGTTCTGGCTGGTTCTGACTGAACCCCAGGGTAGATGCGCCATCCCGCCTGAAATCGGAGCCACCAGCCCCCTCTGCCATTGAGCATGGTTGCTCAAGCATCTGTGGATCTGCCCAATAGCAGTATTACCCAACCCATATTGAAAACTGGAGGCAAATTTAGAGGGTGAGGGATAGTGTGAGGAGGAATGTTTAATCCTCCACTCAAGCTACGTGATTACTGTGATGTGTTATCTGGCTCTGAGCTTCACCACACCAGGATAAAATCTCACCTCGTTACTGGGGCTTCTGCCTCCAGATTCTTTATGGGTTTAACATCACTCCTTCACACAGGGCAGACATGTACTTTCTTGGGAGGGGGGTGGGGAGGGGTGAGATGGGGCCTCCTCACTGCCAGGAGAGGGGGGCCTGCCCCATGGCATGAAGGATGAGTCAGCGCACCTGCTGTTGCCCTATGCAGGATACGGCACAGCATGGAGGAATCTTGAGAAGGCGGCACCCCCAAGGTGGGTGGGGGATGGCGAAGGCTCATTTTATATATGTTCTATTATACAGCCACTTGTTGGCACTGCTGATATATTGGATTATCTCTGTGTCTTTTCAAAGTGGGATAAATGAGGGAAAGCATGCGAGGCATCCTGGAGGTTGATGTCGTCATCTAAAGGACCTGCAAACTTCTGTGAGTGGCCAATCATGTGTGTGCAATAAATCGCTCGTATAAACAATCTCTCTCTCTCTCTCTCTCTGTAGCCAGCTGCTCAGTTCCAGTATCCTGCTCTTCTGAATGCCCCCACACACACCTCAGCATCAAAAAACAGCATAAAAAGCAAAGGCAAGAGGTGGGGGAAAGCCCCCAACACAATAGCAGGTCAAGTCAGGTGACTCAGCAGCCAAAGCAAAGTTTTTTGTTTTTGTTTTTAAACCCAAGTAAAGTTTTAGAAGAAGAAGCCCTGAGCAAAGGGGCGGGGGGAAGCTCCAAATCCCAAAGCAGGCTCCAGGTACTTCCAAATGGCTGGCTCCTATCGCTACCCATCAAAATGCACTGCACAATGATTCTGACTTTCCCTCCTGAATAGATTTCTTGTGATAAGAAAAAAGATGGAAGAAGCAGTGGGAAAACATGGGAGGTTTGCAAATGGAAAACATCATCGTCCGACCCCCTATAAAATTCTGTGGACGAGTCAGGAAGATTATACTTAGGTGCTTCTGCACAAGGGGTTGGATCTACTTTTAGTCATGCTTAGAGTAGAACCACTGAAACCAATGGGACGAGTTAGTCATGACTAACTTAAGTCCCATTGATTTCAGTGGGTCTGCTTTGAGAATGGCTAAGTCTGGATCCAGTCCCTTGTGCAGAAGTACCCCGAGTCCCTATATATGTCACAGGTGGGCAACCATGGAGGTTTGAGCGCAGCCTGCTGTGGGATGGTGCATGGCCAATTCTCACTGGGTTGTTCTGGGATTCCAATCCCCCATTTAGTTCTTTTCCTAAAGATTTTTTGTACTTCTGCAAATCTGGACTTCCCCCAAGCCTGTTGATACTTCCTTCTGTGTATGGGTGGCGCCATTTTGGCTACATAACAATAGGCACTAGAAGAATATTGCATATATTAATATACTTATTCTAATTAGTGTTTCTGCATGCAATATGGAAACGATTGGCCTGGTTTCTTCTTGTGCAATATATTGTCCACTGTTGCAAAGAGTTTTACATAAAAATAAAGTTAAACACTAGATCTATATTATCTCTCTTTTCTTTGTCTGTATTATCTTTCCCTGGTGTTGGTCCAGGTGGAGTGAACATTAAAGATCCAAGGCTATTCCCATCAAGCTCTATCAAGGAGAGTCAGCAGAAAAATTCTGTCTTGAAGATTAAACGGTCTACAGTCTTCTGACGTGAAAAAAAATGCCTACAGGCAAGTCAAGCAGATCAAGGGCAGTTATTTCAAGGGGTGAGATGAAAGGTCAGTGTCTGTGCATTTGGAATATGTTGAGATTAAGGCCAATGCAGCATGACTAAGCTAGTTCTTTAGCCTCTGTTGTATGACATTGAACCCGTTGGATATATAATATATGAGAATCACTGTGGAAGATCTAGAGAGATGGCAGTAGATTACTAAGTGTGTATTGCCACCCGCAGCACAAGGGAGGTCAAACGTCATGTGTGAATCTGCAGAATAAGGCCTTTGTCAGGCATTTTCCTAAAGGACAGCACGAGACTTACAATTAAAAAAAATGTTTTAAAGTATCTAGCACTTCCACCATTTTGAATGGCATTCTATTGATGCCTCTGGGAGACGTGCTTGGCAAAGTGATCAGGGGATAGTGTTAATCATCTTCCCTTTACCCAGGGTCCAGCCTTCTCATAAACAGGTTATTTCCCCCAAGCAATAAAAGACACACCCAACCCATGAAATGTGGCACTGTAAGTCGTAACTGACATGATTGCCACCCATATCTTTTTGAGAAAAGGAAGTTAAGATTTATGTTTGCATCCAAAATAGACTAAGGCAACACATTAATTTGTCAGGCCTGAGTGAGAACTCAGCTCTTCTTCCAAATAACATAAATTACAAGAAATGGAATATACACGAAACATGTTCAAAACGGTTCATTTGGGGCAGGTTTCCAGAACAGGGAACATTGTCTAGGCTATGTTTTTAACTGCTGCATCCCGATGCAAGGCAACAGCCATGGCATGACATCTCCTTTTGGCAAAAGAGTCACCACTTGGTGGTTATGAATAAACATTTCTCACATGAGTGACCTCCATTTTGTAGAAAGCAATATACATATGGACCACCCATATGACTCTCTGGCTCTCTTACACTCTCTCTCTCAGTGGTAGAGCACATTTATTTATTCAATTATTTATTACTAGTATTTGTATACCACCTTATCGACTAAAAAGCCATCAAGGTGATATACAACCATTTAAAACAGTAAAACCATAAAACAATACAAACAAGAACATTAAAAATGGTAAGAACATTAGAACACAAGACTACAGGGTTTAAAAGGCTAAACTAAAAAAAAAAAGTGTCTTCACTCTCTTTCTAAAAGCCAAGAGTGTGGGACCAATCATAGTTCTTCAGAGAGAGCACATGCCAGTTGGGGAGCAATACAGGAGAAAGCCCTTTCACATGTGCCTGACAAACAGGCCTCAGGTAATGGTAAGAGGTGCCCCTCCTGCAGATCTTAACTGCAGATCTTTGCATGCAGAAGGTCCCAGCTTCAATCCCTGGTAACTCCAGGTAGGGCTGGAAAAACTCCTGCCTGAAACCCTGGAGAGCTGCTGCCAGTCAGTGTCGACAATATTGGTCTAGACACGTAGAAACACATCTCTCTCTCTCTCTCTCTGTGTGTGTGTGTGTGAGAGAGAGAGAGAGCGAGAGAGAGAGAAACATGTGTTTCTATGTGTCTAGGCCAATATTGTCGACACTGACTGGCAGCAGCTCTCCGGGGTCGGTTGGCCGGCCGGCCAGCCAGCCAGCTGGCCTGTCTGTCTGTCTGTCTATCGCAGACAAACCCACAGACACTGTCCTCCCAAACAACAGAGGTTTAGCATTCCAGCAACCAAAATATGTAGTTTGGCCTATTGTTTGTCTGCCTGCCTTCTTCTGAGAGCCCAGAGGAAGGGGAAGGTATTAGACTATGTTTGGGAAACATGCAACTTTTCACCTGTGAGAGTGCCCCACAAATGCCGCTTACTCTAGGAACTGCCTTTTCCTGCTTTACGGAGCCATTATTTACTCTAATCTCCACTCTTATTTCAGTACTATTTGCATGCCTAGCAACCAACACACCTCACATGAAAGAAATGGGCAAAGATAACCATGCTTAGCAGACCTGGAAGCCAAAAGCCATGAATGAATGCAGGGATACAAAGGTGAGCAACATTCAGCATGGCTGCTCCGTATACATTTCACCATTTGGTAGGAATGCTGTTCGTCAACAGTGCCCTAAATGAAAGGAGACGCAGAGGCCTAATCAGTAAGAAGACATTAAAAATGCATGTTTAAGACCTGCTTGTTACCACACAGAACATATGCATCCAGTCCACACCTCTGAATTTGAACACTTGACCCATTGCACTTGACCCATTGCATTAAGGGAAGCCAAATGTAACTGTATGGAATTGGCCAAAGAAGTAAAAAATAATGATACTGGGATAAATGCCATGGTCACATCCAGTTGAGATTACTGTAACACAACCTACATGGGACTGCCTTTAAAGCTGGTTCGGAAGCTTCATCTGGTGCAGAATGCTAGAGCTTGTAACACCAATTCTGCACTAGCTGCACTGGTTGGCAGTGTATTTCTGGGCCCAATTTCAATGGCTTGTGATCACCTTTAAAGCCCTAAATGGCTTGGGACCAGGTTATTTGAAGGACCACCTGCACTTGTATGAACTTGGGACCAGGTTATTTGAAGGACCCCCTGCACCTGTATGAACTTGCCCAGGCCCTAGGGTTGACCCTGGAGGCTGTGCTGATGAGCCCACCAGTAGGATCTATTAGGTTTATCATCAGCACAAGAGATAGAGTCGTTTTTGTGGTGGCCCCACCCAAGTAGAAAACCCTACCATCAGATGTGCACATGGCTCCCTTCCTGACTGTTTTTAAGTAGGCCTTAAAGACTTGGGGCAGGGGGGATCTTCACAACAACAGAATGAGAAGCACATTGGAGGATTACCCAGTTTTTCATGGAATCGGCTTTGGTCCGTCAAGGACACATGAAGTAAGATAAGCTGAGTGTACTGTACCTCTAAAATCTGGTTTTCAGCACTTGAAAGGAACATACTTCCAGGGTGAGGGTGGGGGTAGAACTGAACATAAGCAAACTGGCAAGGGCTGCTCAACCAATGAGAGAGGCTTCTTTCTCACCACTGTCCAGGCTCCCCGCTGCTACTACATTGTGAATGGAGAGCAACACATTTTCCCCATGTGTGCAGATTTCCCTGAAGAAACCAAAATTTCCAGTTCTCCAGTGCAGCATCTGAAAGTTCCTGAGAGCTCCCCCGCCCCAGTTTCACTGCATCCCAGCAATCTGTCGCAGAGTTATTGCTTCCACCCCTTTTTCCCCCAAACGTATGTGCACTTTTGCCTATCTTCCAAAAAAACCCTTCCTCCCTTTCTCCTTTTCCTTGTTCGCAATGAGAAGCTCCTGTAAACCCGAAAGATTGTAAACCTGAAAGATCATTACTGTGATAAAGCAGAGAAGGGACTTTACATAACAATGGAAAAATGACTTTACATCAGAGAAACTGCAGAACATCAAAGGAGCACAGCATCGCAATAGTGATTTAAGAGAGCATCGGAGAAGCAAAGGAGTGCTTTGGGATGAGTTACTAAAGTTAGCCTTTAACCATTTCACTTCAGGGGAGTGAGATTTATTTCTTACTTCTGAGTAAACATGCACAGAAGGGGGGATATGGTAAAGATTAAAAGCAGGCTACCTGAGGTGAATCTCAGTTTAATTTAGAATCAGACTAAAGAGAATAGGGAAGACCCACAGATCAGTTAGATATGAGCTCACTAATATTCCTCATGAATATGCAGTGGAGGTGAAGAATAGATTTAAGGGACTAGATTTAGTAGATAGGGTCCTCGAAGAACTATGGAACTATGGAAGTTCGCAACATTGTTCAGAAGGCGGCAACAAAAAACGTCCCAAAGAAAAAAAAAACCAAGAAGGCAAGATGGCTGTCTGCTGGGACACTGGAAGCAGCCCAAGAAAGAAGGAAAGCAAAAGGCAACAGTGATAGGAGGAGATATGCCCAATTAAATGCAAAATTCCAGAGGTTAGCCAGAAGAGATCAGGAATTATTTTTAAACAAGCAATGCGCAAAAGCGGAAGAAGGTAATAGAATAGGAAGGACAAGAGACCTCTTCCAGAAAATTAGAAATATCGGAGATTTGATGCATACACTTGGAAAAATATACACAAAAGCACACACAGATTTTCATGCAAAAAGAAAAAAACAAAGCTTGCAATCTGATATGGACTCAGAACGAGCTTCGAGATGGAATTCAGAGAACTTTGGCAAGCTCAAGTTTTCGCGCATATCAAGTTTTCGCACATCCCTAGCTACCAGCCTCCTTCCCTCACTGCCTTTCCCCAAATCCATCTCCTTCCTTTTTCTCCCCAGTGTGAGGGCTTCTTCTCCTTCTCCCTCTGCCCCCATGTACTAGTCAATTATGTTAAACCATTGCTTTTAATGTGTCTGCCTTAACAATTAGAACTGATAGTCTGCATGAATGAAAATTAACCCTATAAAATGCCTATTGCCTTAGTCTGAGCTTTTAAATATACATTTTAATTCCTCTCAATGAATTGCTCCTGGGTCTTCAGTCTACAAATCCCTTGACCCTTAAGGTGCCAAGATTTGGGACACTTAGTGTTCAATGCTAAAAGACCTCTTCGAGGGTCAAGATTGAATGTCTGAAAGTGGACACTCAGGCATGCATCTGTGCAAAATGGACACTTGCTAACAGCAGAGTATTCTAGAAGATCAAATGTAGCCTAAGAGAATTCACAGTTTCCATGACCTGCCTCTTCTAGGGTAAGGTTGCTGTGCCTGAGGAGTCCCCGAATCCTTGAGGTGGCATTGTCAGAAATGTTATTAGAACACTACATCCATTTGCTTTCCCCTCTTACATCAACATAGTCTCTGGGACTCTCTGCTACCATTAGCCATTTGCCAATGTGGTTCCAGCTACTTTTGTCTTCTTCCAATTGTCAACTTTCCTAGCTGTCTTCAACTAGGCTTAAGCTACTCTAGTTTGGGGGTAGGCAATGAGGTGCCCGCAGGCATCAGTGCACCCCCAGAAAGCTTTTTTAGTGCCTACTTAGGTGCCCTATTTCTCCCACGTTGTCACAGAGAGTGTGTATATGGGTAGAGATCTAGAGAAAAAGAGATAGGAGGGAATGAGTTGGCTGGCAGAGTGGGGTGGGAGAGAAAAAAGAGTTTGCCTTCTGTGAAGGAGGTTTCTGTTGGTGCTGAAAATGGGATCCAAAAGAGTTGTTTGATGTGTTGGAGCTCAGGACCCACCTCTGCCTTGTACTCAGTCATTTGGGCAGGTTACTCGTCTGTTGTGACTAGCCATGCCTCCAATGACAGCCATTTTGTGGTGGTGTCCAGGATAATTTCTCAAATTACCAAATGTATCCACGGGCCCCCAAAGGTTGCCTACTTTTAGTTACTCTTAAAATGACTCATTCCCCCTAGCTAATGTTTTGATTCTGGCTTTGAAATGCTGACTTATCTACTTCCTGTTCCTCTGGTTGGGTATCTTCCATTTGGCATCCTTGCAGCCTAATCCTAAATACAGTTACATGAAGTGTGGAGATGCCCAGCTCCTATGACATAATGGCCAGACTGTAACTCTCCATCTAGCATTTGCTATCACCTCTCAACTCACACTAACTTCTGAACAAGAGGAACTCCAAGAGTTGCAGGTTAATTTTCCTCCTGGGAGAGGGCGCTGAACAAGTTCAGCCTGTTTTCACCTTACCTCCCCTTTAGAACCTAAGAAGAGCCGTGCTGGATCAGACCAAGGTCCATCAAGTACAGCATTCTGTTCACACAGTGGCCAACCAGCTGCCCATGGGAAACCCACAAGCAGGACACAGGTACAACAGCACCCTCCCACCCATGTTCCCCAGCAACTGGTGTACATAGGCTCATTGCCTCTGATACTGGAGGTAGCATATAGCAATCAGGACTAGTAGCCATGGACAGCCTTCTCCCCGTGTTCTAAGCATGCAGCATGAAAGAGCAGACTGCACCCAGAAGAAAGATGCTTGAGGTATCAAAAGTATACAGTCAAACCCCAGGGTCCAAATTACAAATCTTTGTTGAGAGTAGTGATGGAGATATGGAGAGGGATGAGGAGAGAAACAGGTAGCATATGAACTAAATAAAATGGTTCACTATGCCCGGTGCCTGCACAGATCAAGATCAGCCATTGGCCCCTTGCAACAACCCAGGAAGGTGGAAGTAAAAGGTGAACTGGCAGAGATTTCCAATTTAGTCCTGGTAGATGGAACCATCAGGACAGAATTCCAGCCTGTGTACATGGAAGATGCTTGAACTATGAGAGGTAGGTTAATAATATAGTATAATGGGGAAGCTGAGTCATTGTGCCTGGTACACTGGGTTTTCAAAGAGATGGGCACTTAAGTGCTATTGAGTTCAGTGAGTCTACAGGCTTCTTCACATAAAGCTTTTATCCTGCTATTGAGATTGGTTACTCAGGGAAGTTTGTGTGGGTCCTTCAGATGACATTGTTAACCTCTAGGACATCTCCCGCACTAAATGGCCTTTATTCCATTGTTTAAAAGATCGGAGATAATGAGCTATCAAATTACAGTGTTTGACTGCTGCTTGAGTTTCCTCCGTGAAAAGAGGAAAGGCCACAATAAGAGGAGCTAGATCACAGCACCATCTAGCAGCTGTATAATGAAACATATGGAAGATTCAGAGGAGGGGGGAAAGGAAGCATGCATAAGGGGAGTCCGTCATGATCCTGCATTTAAAATGGAAGCGGAAAGCCTCAGTTGAAATGTGAGATTTTAGGCTGGTGTAGAGATGTTCTACATCAAGTGTGGATCCAAGATGGGAAAAGAAGGCTATCCCATGGAGGATAAGGCTAACAATGGCTACCAGTCATGATGGCTATATGTTACTTCCTGTATCAGAGGCAGCATGCCTCTGAGTTACCATTAGCTGGGGAACATGAGCAGGAGAGTGCTACTTCATTCATGTCCTGCGTGTGACCTTCTCACAGGCAACTGGTTGGCCACTGTGTGAACAGAATGCTGGACTAGATGGACCTTGGTCTGATCCAGCATGGCTCTTCTTACGTTCTTAACCCTACTTTTAAAAAAAGAAATGTGAAAGAAAAGTATGTGCCATTCATTTAGAATGAAAATCACTGTGGGGCTTGATTTAACAGGAAGATGGAACATCATACATTATTCTTATTTAGCAAGAATTGTGAGCACCCAGCTATACAATTTATGATCTATTTATGGCATCGTTATCGCACCAAATGGCATTAAGGTGGCTTACATATAAAAACACGTAAATACAATAAAATCCCAACCACTACACAAACAGCAACATAAAAACAGCAGATAAACAGTGGGATCCCAATACAAGCAGCGAATGAGGTTATCAAAATGGGTCTCTTGACTAAAAGCCATTAAAGGCACAGGAGAACAGGCCAGACCTAAAAGACAGCAAAGAAGGTGCCAGTGCTTCTACCACAGAAAAGCCCCTTTCTCCTGATTTATGAAGGCAGGGGCACCCGGAGAATGCCCTCTGAGGAGGCTCTCAACCAGTAGGCAGTTTTGTTTGGAAGTTATAAGGTAGAGCTACATGCTACATCTATTTATTCCAGTTTATTAATCTAGAATACTTGCCATTCCCTGGTTTGTAACCCATAATCCCTAGTACAGATTAGAATAGATCCATAATAAACACAGGAAGCATCTACTCTGGCTTTTTCCTATCCAAACTATCCTGGATAGTTATAGGCTTGATTTGGACATAACACTAAACCATAATTTAAAGATACTAGCACGAGCCTAACCTCTGCCCTCCAGGCTTATCTGCTCCCCCCTCCCCTTTGTCTCTCCTCTGGCACAATCATGGAGAGGAGTTCAGAAGCTTTTCCTTCCACTTTGTATTAACTGCAGCTTGTTATGCTGCCTTGAACCCAGACAAACTGCAGTTAATATTAATGCTGGTTAGTGGAAATAAGCCAACTTCAAATCATAATTTATGAAGCTGGCATGTTGTCACTAATCATAGTTAAGATTAATCACAATTTAGGGCTTGGATGACATGCTCAACTGTGGTTAATCTAAAATGAAAGCAGAAGCTTCAGATCTACTCATCACTGCACAAGAGGAGAGGAGGAGATGCAGGAGCATGTGAACCTTGGAGGAAGCTAGGCTCTCACAACACTAAACTACGGCTTATTGTTACATCCAAATGTAGCCACTGTCTGTAGTGTAGTTAGGTCGTTTTAGATTCTGGACTTAATGGTCTTATGGGCTCCCCTCTTTAGATGGTAGCAGGGTTAGCCCACGGCATTTTGCTGTCTGAGGCAGAGCAACAAATGGTGCATCTCCCCCCCACCCCCCCAGACAAGGTGCATAGTACCCAAAGCAAGCCATGTTATTTGGCACCTGAGGCAGAAAATCCCACAAGCACCTCTCCCCCCACCTCTCTGGCAGTAAAAAATCAAGAGCAGTGCATTTTAGAAAACTAACAGCTTGTTGCACTTTCATGACAGCTAAAAGCTACTGAGGCAGCCACCTCATTCTGCCTAATGGTAGGCCAGCCCTGCTTGGTAAGATGTATTACTTCATTTACTTCATGACAAATAAATGGCAAGGGAGAGCTGGTGCACATGGGGGGCTTCCTGTTCATTCTGCTGAATGGGCCCCTTGTAGGGATGTACGAAAGTCACTTACCTTTTCGACAGGGTGATTCGTGGTGGTGGGGAGGCGCTCCGCTGCTCCCCCCGAAATCCTAATCCAGCCAGCTCCGCTCTGCAGAGATTCTGTGGAGCCGCCAGCCAGGGCCGCCTGTAGCCGGACATCCGGCCACTGGGCAGCCTTCGCGGGGGGGGGAACCACATACACAAATGGCGGCGGTTACAGCGGCCGCCATTTGCGTTCCCTTTTTTCGCTGTTTTAGCCTACGTAAATATTTACGTAAGCTATTATGGCGGGAAAAAAAACAGGAACGCAAATAGCACCCACTACGCTATTTGCGTTTCCCGTTTTTCGCCGTAATAGCTTACGTAAATATTTACGTAGGCTAAAACAGTGAAAAAAAGGAAATGCAAATGGTGGCTGCCGTAGCCACCGCCATTTACGTACGCGGTTTTTTTTTGTTTTTTGTTTTTAGCTTGCCATGGTAGGCTACGTAAGTATTTACGCGGCCTATCACGGCAAAGGCAGCTATGCAAATGGCATGGAGGCCGCCATTTGCGTGGCTGCCTTTGCCGTGATAGGCTACATAAATACTTATGTAGCCTATCACGGCAGCCTGGCTGGATGCAAATGGCGGCCGCTATGGCAGCCGCCATTTGAGTCCGCAGCAGCCGGCTGAGAGACCAGCCGCCGCTGGAGCCATTGCCGGAGCTGCCGCCGCCGGAACATCCGCCCCAGGTATGCTTCATCCTGGGGGGGGGGGATTCCACAGGGGGGGCAGTGGGAGGCCATTCCGCCATGGGTTTCGGGGGGCCGAATGCCAGTGCATTCGGCCTCACTGAAATCCATGGCGGAATTCTCTGCCATCCCTAGCCCCTTGACTTCGGACCGATGGTAGCTCTGGCCACTGTGTGTCAACTGGAGCATTAACTGGTAACTCAGGGGCTTTCATGTATATCCATTCAGAAAACCCAATAGACAGACTGCTTTTGAGGGCCCTTAAAGGCAGGAAGAGCTATTTGATCCTCAATTAGCTATGCCCCTAAAACGAACAAACAAAAATGGGGACTTGACGTCATTATTATTATTGTTGTTGTTCAGTCATTAAGTCATGTCAAATTTTGGAGTAAAAAAAGAACATGATTCTCCTTATATACTGGGCAATAAAAATTAACTAAATCAGGATGCCCCCCTCCCCCCACCTCAGTGGCACGCACGCTCTCCATCACCAGTCCCTCACGAACAGAAGAACCAACGATGTCAGTGGCCTCTGGCTACTGCCTGCCTTGCTCCCTGCCCACCTACTAGGAACAGCAGCTCCTCCCACCTGATCATAAAAGCCAACTGCATGCTACCGGCAGCTGATCAGAGTACTTTCTCAGTCTTCCAGTGATCTCTTCCCCTTGGATCTTGCATACTCAAGGTAAGAATGCTTCTCTATCTCAACTGCTTCAGCTGCATGCAGATGTTTTGTGGCATGCCAGCTCTGCTGCTACTCTTTTGGGGGTTGCTGCTCCATTGGTAGGGTCTTTTTTCATTTAGCAAGAAGAAAGCTGTTGTTTTAACAATGAAAGAAGATTGCTTAAATTACTGGGAAATATAGAACATCTGTGGCTGCAAAAGGCTGTTTTTCCTTTCAGTAGTACCCAAAAAGAAAAAAAAGATAAAAGGGGGGGAGCTGGAAATGTTATTGAACATTTTAAAATCTGTTTTGTTTCTTAATGAGAGAAACCTAGTTAAAGCCATCAGCAAACATGTGGACTTTAAAGGATCCTAAACTTTTTTCTTAACACCCGAAGAAAAGGCCCTGTTGTCAGTTTTGTGAAAGCTTCACCCTCACTTTTGGACAGGGCATCTTTCACACAGTTTACTGCTTTGCAAATAAGGCATGCTTGGATGGTTGCCTTGGTGGAAGAACACTAATCAGGTGGATGTTTGACAGTAGGGAGAAGCTGTCAAGCTGGGAGGAACCTCAAGAATGTTTTTCAAGAGCAAAATTTTGTTTCCTGAAAATCTAGAACAACATACACTACATCTTGTGTGGATAAATGGCAGTACTTTTCTCTGTACATGTATGAACTGACAGCCACAGATCTTCCCCTTTCTCTGTGTCTTAAAAAATCTTGCAGAAAGGAACTAACAGTGAGACAGTTGTGTTTACATACACTAGCCTCAATATTGAAAGTCTGGCATTAAATCAGAGGCATTAGAAGCAGGCATTTTTAAAGCACTTCTTAAATCCAACTCTTTAGTTTTCTGACCTCTTTTTACAGAATTGCATCCGATTTATTAGGGTCAGCTTCTCCCAGAGCAAGTGAGCCAAAGCATTTAACCACATCATCCCTTTTTAAACAGAATTCCATCATATAAATCCTAATCCAGGAATGCCTGTATAGTGTTCTAAAATACAAGTGATCAGGAATTAAGGACTCTGTAAGAAATGGCCCAACTGTATACAGAAGAAAAAGAGCTGCATAGCTTGATATAAAACATTTCTGCATTCCTTAAAGTAGATCTGTGTCATTCAATTCCTTTTCTGAGCAATGCTTTGCTATTATTGAATATTATTTCATATAGTTTCTCTCTATAAATGCAACATAATAGCTTTGTACTTGGTGGGATGCCACAAAGTCAATAATAATTGAACTGGGAAGTGTATTTGATACAGTAAGCATTATATTTTTTTTTAAATAGAGTAAACATCTGAAATTTTATAGTAACAGGGAAAAAAAATCCAACCAAAGGTTACATAAGTGTCTGATGTCCTCTGAAATTGCTATTAAAGTTCAGAACATTTTGCTAAGTTTCATGCTTCAAGTTGGAGAGGGGGGAAATCTGTTCTTTTTGAAAAACAAATGCTGCACTTAAATTTTTTTTTTTTTGGACAAGGAAAGCTTAATATCTTTTGCCGCTCCACTGGTATTTTAGCACTTCCTTGCTAATTATTATTTACTTATATATTTACCGTGCACATTTTTAGTGTTAATCAAAACAAAATACACAACCTTGAATGGCTACAATTTAAGGAATGTGCTATCTGAAGAATTCAGGTTAAAATAAGATCCTACTGTTAAATTCCATTTATCATGCAAGTTTTTCTTAACCAAATATTTCTGAAAATGTACTTCAAGCAGTATTCCCAGAAGAAACACTTCTCAAAATGCATTTAACATAGAATAGCGGCATACATCAAAACTGAGAGACTGTGAGTTGGATTTTTATTTGCTTTTGAAAATGGTACACAGTAATGGCACATAGTTTTAGCTGAAAAGAATGCTCCTCTCCCAATACAGACTAACTCTCCTGCTGGTGATTTTTCTCCACTTTAAAATTAGGTCACGAGTTCAATTAAGTGTCACCTTGTAATGCTGGACTAGCTAGGGAAAGTTAAGCACAGCTGGGCCACATAAATGGTTACATATCTCAAAATGTGCCTTTGAGGCTTGTTAGAAAAGACCACTTGTAGTGTCGAAGCTGAGTTTGGGGGCATCTCTACACCAGCCCCAAATCCTTCATGTAAAACAGGGCTTTCTGCTTCCATTTTAAATGCAGGATGACAGCTCCCTTTTTCACACACTTCCTTTCCCCACTCCCCTTTCCCCTTCCTTCTCCCCATATCTGATTCTTCCGTTATCTTTCATTGATCTCACTCCTCTTCTTGCCTCTTTTCACGGATGGACCTCAAGCGGAACACAACAGGGTAATTTGATAGCTCATTATCTGCAATCTGTTTAAAAATGTAACAAAGGGCATTTAGTGCAGGAGATGTCTTAGAGGTTCACGGCGTCATGTAAAGAGCCCGCAAACTTCTGTGAAGGATGAATCTCAATCTCAGGATAAAAGCTCCATGTGAAGAAAGCCTTATTCTATAGAGTGAGGGCTCTGTAATAAAGACTGATCCATTTGAGGAGGTGAAGAGTAGAAAAGAAGCACAAAAATGTACCATCTGATTGTAAAAAAATACATTAAAATGGTGCTCTATGTAGTTAGTCAATACTCCAATTGAGCACAGTGTCAAAATTAAAGCAGGGAGAAAATGTGTATAAGGCTAAAGGGATTTCTAGGAATATGGGGTTTTATCAAAAGGTAGCTTTGCCTTAGCAGAAAGCACTTCCACTCATGCATCCTATTGTCCCTACCTCCTGCAGTCATGCCATATGCTATTCTGTTTTGGTCTGGAGGGTCCGGGGATTTGCGGGGGGGAGCAGAGGGCCCAGACTTGTGTAAGCAGAAGCAATTTCCTACAAGGCAAAGCCACACCCCACACTCCATTGTACAACACCTCTGTGCTGAAACAGAATTTTAATGACTCTTAGACAAGGAAGCATTCTCTATCTGGACTCTCTGATCTTCCCTCCCATACCCTCCAAAAATGTCCAAATAAGCTGTGTGCTATAGCGGTTCAGTTTTGTGAGAATTCCCTGGAGTCCAGACAAAAGTCAGAAGTTTGTTTTATTTCATTGTGCAATGCGGCAACTAACTTTTTAGCAACAAAGACTCTTGTGGCACCTTGAAGACTATCACGGTTATTTTTTCTGGTGTAAGCTTTCGTGGACACTGCCCAGTGCATCAGATGCATCTGAGGAAGTGGACAGTGTCCACCAAAGCTCATGCCAGAATAACTAAATTTGATAGTCTTCAAGATGCCACAAGATTCTTTGTTTGTTTTGCTGCAACAGACTAACACAGCTACCCGCTCTAGAAATTGTAAGTTTTTAACGTTTGCTTCCCCTGTGTTCAATACTGTGAGCTATTATTTTGGGAGATGATTCCTATTTCCAAGTTAGCTTTCAGAATTACAGCTCTCTTATTTGTTATGATCCCTCCTGAGTTCTAAGTGTAAATTGTTGCGTTTTGAGTAAGAGAACATGGATGCAATTTCCTGATAGATATTCTCCTACCAGAATTTTATAGACTGAGGTGCCTTGTATGTTTCAAATGGACACATCCATTCATTTCTCTCAGTGGTTTCCCATCTTCTGTTTAATGCCTGTTTTAAAGTTCATTGAAACAAACAAAAATCCCTTCAGCTTCAAATGAATAATCCTTTGGCTTCATTCTAATAAAGGCTACCCATGACCACGGTTCATTCAGACATAATGCTAAACAATGGTTTAGCGTAATAAGAATTAGCTTTGGGCTCATCAGTGCCCCATTTTCTCCTGGTACAGTCACCAGATCAGACTTCACTTACATTTTTGACCCTAGTTTGTTGTTTTGTCCAAACCTAAGAAAACAGTGGTTAGTCTTAACTATGGCTTATTGAAGCAAGCCAACTTCAAAGCATGGTTTGTGAAGTTGGCTTGTTTCCTCGTTTCCGAAACCATTTAGGGTTTGGATGTAACAATAAACAGTGGTCAATTGAAAATGGAAACAAACATTTCTGATTTTGTCCTTGTGGCTACAATAGAGGAGGAGAGGGGAGGTGCATGCTACGCTACACCATAGTTTTGTTATGTCTGAACCAGGCCCCTTACCATTATTAATATCCAAGTACAAATATTGCTCTGGTTGTACTATTTTTCAGTGAGAGATGTTTAGTGGGTGACTTCCTTTTTTATTTTGTCTGAGTGAATTGTGGTCAGGAAGGAATATTCCCCCAGGTAAGATTGCTTGCTTATCACTTTTACTGTGGTGCACCCCCTACCACCACTGCTGGTTACCCTCCCCTTAAGCAAACATGGTTTGAACTCTTCTCTATCCCAAGAAAACTTTCACAGCAGCACTTTTCCCTTTTACTGTTCTTTATCCAGCTCTGCACCCTAATCAAGTCTAAAGCCCATCCACAAGAAGGTTCTGGAAGTCAGCTAACCAGGTCACATAAGCATACTGTAAGTCAGCTGACAACCTGGCTGCATCAAATCATAATCCTGTACATCAGTTGACCACATCACCATCACATTTACCATCATCTGTATGACTGGAAAATCCTCTGTTGTATTTTTCTTTTACATTGATTAATTGATTCAGAATGTTTGAGTTTGGAGGAGAAGGCCCTCCTTCAGTGTAAAAAGACTCATCAGAGGACCTTGCATAACTCTAATGCTGTATTTCTGTCAATGTCAACTTCCTGAAAACAGTATGTCAGGAATAGCATGTTGCTCAGTAGTGCCTAAAATTCTGTACATCCTGAGTTGATGCACACAACCACGGCTCACAGCTAGGACTTCTCCTCCTGCTGTAAAATTTGTCTCACTCCTAGGATTGCCTAGGAATTTTAAAAAAATTAATTTAGTGCACCAGCTGCAAACCTTCATGAGTTGGTCTGTCCATTCCTTGGTTATACCATGCTGAGCCTACTGCAACACATTCTATGTAGGGCTACCCTTCAGAGGGTCTGGAAGCTGCAACTGGTGCAAAATATGGCCATTAGGCCGCTAACTGGTGTGTGGTATTGAGACCATATTACACCAATATTGAAAGACCTTCACTTATTGCCAGTTGGTTTCTGGGCTCAATTCAAGGTGTTGGCTTTAATCTTTAGAGCCCCAAGTGGCCCAGGGCCTGGCTATCTAAGGGACCACCTGTCCTGTTATGAGCCTATCTAGTTATTAAGATCTGTAGGAGAGGTCTTCCCGAGGACACCACTGCCTGCAGAGGCCTGTTGTTGGGCACGCGTGAAAGGGGTTTCTCCTATGTCAATTCACCAAATTGGTGAATGCATTCCCTCAAGAACGACAACTGGCCCCCACTCTCTTGGCCTTGAGAAAAGGCTGAAAGAACTGGGCATGTCTAGCCTTGAGAAGACTGAGAGGAGATATGATAGCAAAGTACTTGAAAGGTTGTCACAGAGAGGAAGGCCAGGATCTCTTCTCAATCATGCCAGGGCGCAGGACATAGGAATAATGGGCTCAAGTTACAGGAAGCCAGATTCCGGCTGAACATCAGGAAAAATTCCTGGCTGTTAGAACAATACGACAATGAAACCATTACCTAGGGAGGCGGTGGACTCTCCCACACTTGAAGGCATTCAAGATGAAGCTGGCTGGACAGCCATCTGTTGGAGACGCTTTGACTTAGATTCCTGCATTGAGCAGGGGGTTGGACTCGATGGTCTTATAGGCCCCTTCCAACCCTACTATTCTATGATTCTGTGATAAAAGGTGTTAATACATATCTCTTTAACCTAGATTTTAAATTATTTTTAGCGTGCTATTGTTTTAATATTTTTAATGGTTTTATTAATGGTTTAATAGTTTTATTTTAGACTGGTTGTGCACCATCTTGGTGGCTTTTTGGCAAAAAGGTCAGTATAGAGATAATAAAAAACTAAAAAATAATAATAATAAAAATCAATAAGTCAGAGCACATTTTTGTGGCACAAAAGGCACATGAAGCTTGAAATGGGTTTGTAAATCAACATTCCTGCATGGCCAATTGATTTAAAAATGGGATTTTCTTATTGATTCAGAATGGCATTCATGTTCATGCTAAAAGATGTTTAGTGTCACTTCTGAAAATGCCACTATGGTATGTTGACATGGGAGCTTTATTTGCTTCTCATTTTACTGCCTTGGAAAACAAACAGAAGTATAGGAAGCTGTATCAGAAAAGATCAGTAATGCTTGGATCCTTTGTGTGTGGGTGGGTGGGTGGGTGTGTTCATTTTTTAAAAAAATTAAGTCTTCCTGTATTTGGACTTTGATTTCTTATGTTTACTGTGCAGAATAGCAGGGGATTAGGGCAGGTGCCCTGTGGATGTTGGGTCAACTCAATGTGTGTTCGCAAGACCTAGGAAAAAAACCTGCAAGGCAATGCCCTAAAAGCCTACTGCATAATACCCTGTTTAAGAGGGCAATGCTTCACATTACACACATTCACACTCTGCAATCCAAGCGAAAGGGTTTTCTTTGCTTTTGTTTTTTGTGCCAGGGGATCAATGCCCTAACCCAGGGGTCCCCAACCCTCGGACCGGGACCGGTCCGTGACCTGTTAGGAACCAGGCTGTACAGCAGGAGGTGAGCTTAGGGGTGTGTGAAACCCCCTTACTTTGGGTCCGCGGGGGTCTGCGGTGGGGGAGGCAATCCGTCCCTCCCCCCCAGAATCCTCGCTGGCCCCGGCTGGCTCTGCTCCACGGCAAGTCTGCGGAGCTGCTGGCCAGCTGCAGCTGCTGGCGGATGTCCGGCTGCTGGGACACAAATGGGATCCGCGTAGCAGACGCCATTTGCGTTAGAGATGGCGGAGAAATCCCCCACGGACTCCAATGAGGCTGGATTCTTTAGAACCCCCCCCCCGAGTCCATGGCGGAATGGACTACCACCCCTGCCACCCCCCCAAAATCCCCCTGGGACAGAACCTACCTGCCGCCGGCCGGTGGGATCCATCCGCTGCCACCATCCGTTGCTCCGCTGCAAATGGCATCCAGCGTAGCAGATGCCATTTGCGTCCCTGCTTTAGCCATGATAGGCTAC
The DNA here is from genome assembly GCF_057233095.1 of Heloderma suspectum. Taxonomy (NCBI): domain Eukaryota; kingdom Metazoa; phylum Chordata; class Lepidosauria; order Squamata; family Helodermatidae; genus Heloderma; species Heloderma suspectum. Next base: position 50,140,907 of record NC_139460.1, on the reverse strand, counting down.
GTAAAGATTTACGTAGCCTATTGCTGCAAAGAGCAGGGACGCAAATGGCATCCGCTACACCATTTACATCCCTGTTCTTTGCTGTAATAGGCTATGTAAATCTTTATGTAGCCTATTACTGCAAAGAACAGGAATGCAAATGGCATCTGCTACGCCATTTGCATCCCTGTTCTTTGCAGTAATAGACTACATAAATCTTTACATAGCCTATTACTGCGAAGAACAGGGATGCAAATGGCGTCCACTACACGGATGCTATTTGTGTCCCAGCGGCTGGAGCCGGCTGGCAGCTCTGTGGACTCACTGCGGAACGGAGCTGGCTGGGGCCAGCGAGGATTCCCGGGGGAGGGGAACAGATCACCTCCCCCGCCCGTGGCCTCCCACGGACCAAAGGTAAGGGTGTTTCATACACCCCGAATTTGCATCCCTGTTCTTCAAGTAATAGGCTACATAAATCTTTACGTAGCCTATTACTGCAAAGTAATAAATGTAATGCGCTTGAATCATCCCCAAATCACCATCCCCGGTCCGTGGAAAAATTGTCTTCCACGAAACCAGTCCCTGGTGCCAAAAAGGTTGGGGACTGCTGCCCTAACCCATAGGCCTGGACACAGTCTGACAGCACATGATCCAATGAATGTGCTTAAGCTCTCTGAGTCTGACCACTTCCTGGACAGGCTACCACCTAGGGACCCTCCATTATGTTACCCCAAATCCTCTTTATAAGGATCCATGTGAAAAATATTTGTCTGAGTTTAGGCTCAGGCAGTGGAGGCTGGTGGCTCCAATGTCAGTGGAACAGTGAGTCCACTCTGGGTTTCAGTCAGAACTCTAAAGGAGCTATCCAAAATGTGGAAGCACATTGGATAGAGCCCCTTTAGAGCTCTGACTGGTTCTGACTGAAATGCAGAGCGGATTCACTGCCCCACTGACATTGGAACCACCATCCTCCACTGGGCTCAGGAAGAATTTTGTTAAATTGTTAAATGTTTTCCATTGTTTGGGAATGAAAAATATATTACCTTGTGTGTCTCCTCATTTGTGCTAGTGGCTAGGAGATTAAACACTATTTTTTTTGGTTGAACACTGAATGTTCCTCCTGTGTTTCTTATGGCTTATAGCTAAACTATAAAATCACTCCTACTATTGCTATTACCTGGGGAACCCACATACTACGTCCTGAGCTCCCTAACTAAAGGGAAGCATATGGCTATTAGAAATAAATAGGCAAAGAGAATATAGCACCACATTATTCCACTACTGTTTTTTGAATCACCTGTCCTTTATGGACCACGATGGCATCCTAGCCCTCCACAGAACTTTAAAATGGGATTCCATTAACATGAAATGTAAGGGAAGGACGGTTTCTGCCAATTCTTAATGCAGCTTTCTAAGTGCTAAGAAGTATTTCTCAGCCCACCTTTCCATTAAACGCTCAAGTTGGTTTACAAAAGCCTTCTCCAAACTGGTACCCTCCAGATGTTTCTGATGTCAACTCCCATCACCCCCAGCCAGCATGGTCAATGGTCAGGAATATTGGGAGTTGTAGTCCACAACATCTGGAGAGCACCAGATTGGGGAAAGCCAGCTTACTGACTAAAATGAGTGATGCTAAGGCTCAGGCCTACCTAGATCTCCCATCCTCTGTCTTGAAAGCCCATTCTCCTAAAGCGGGGCTGAAGCACCTCTTTCATCCCGAGGGCTGAATTCAGTTTTGAAGAAGCTTTCAGGGGTCATGTTCCAGTAGTGGGCAGGGCAGGGCCAAAGTCAAAGGGGGAGGAGCCAAATGCAAAAGGGATGGGGCCAAAAATGCTAGCATGTTGTAATTTAATGTTTTACTGCCAGCTACTAAGCTTTAGGAGAGGCATTTCAACCTGTAAGAATGGGGAAAGAACTGCACAAAAGCTGGAAAACCACCCAATGATTGGTGAGTGGGGGAAAGGGGGTGGAGCTGGAGAAGGGGGTGTGGCCATCTGGACAACCATGGAGGGCCAACTTTGGCTCCAAGGCCTGAGGCTTCCTACCCCAGTTCTAAAGCAGTGGTTCCCAACCTTGAATCCCCAGTTGTTGCTGGACTATAACTCTCATCACCCCGAGCATCATTCATTCTGCTTAGGGATGATGGGAGTTATAGTTCAAAAATGTCTGGGCGCCACGGTTGGGAACTAGTACAGGGGTTTTCTTTCAGATGAACAGCATCAGACGTTCCATGTATTATGAGGGGAAAAATGCAAATGTGCCTGCTGCCCCTTCCCCTGGCTTGCTGATGCGCACGTTGGCAGCATTGGGACCTCATGAGAAAAGGGCCCTATGCACAAGGGGCAAAGTTCAACACTGTTTGGTCATGCAATGGGTCTTTCTCCTCCCCCCTGCATCCCCCCACACCTCTTCAAACTCTGCCCCAGAGGGTCCCCAAACCCCGCAGAGCAGATTTTCTGGGTGTGGGGGGGACCTGCAAGGGGAGGTGAATCACCTCCCTACCGGTTCCACTGATGGAAGCTGTTATGTCACTGGGCGGGGGTAAGTGGGTCTGTTGGGCTGGAGGCTGTTTTTACTCTGTTATTGTTGTGTTTTTAATTGTGATTATTTTTAATGTATTTGTTTTATTATTGCTTTTATTAGTGATTGTAGCCTGCCTTGAGTGTGTTCAATCTTTAATTTAATTTGTTACTTTGATTATTACTGTTGCTGCTGGCTTCTTAATTTTTGTTAATTCGTAATATTGTATTATTCTAATACATTTAGTGTTGCATTTTTTTATTTGGTTATTTTGTTGTTTTTTTATGGTGATATACCACCCAGAGGGCATTTTCCAGTTGGGCAGTATAACATCTAATAAATAAATATGTTGCCCATTTTCTGCACTCCAATGTTAGGCTAATGGGTTGAACCAACAACATGTGAACCCAGGCAACCTGTATGATCATTTTTACAATTTACATTTTCAACAACAGCTGTTACTCAAATAGAAATGCATATCAGCTAAAATACACAATGTTCAGTTAGCTTCTGTCCACTCTCCAGCCCATGCGAACATTCACAAGGGGCCTTTTCTGGACAAAAAAGCATCTTAGGCTGCAATTCTCTACTCAGTTACCTGGGAGTAAGCCCCACTGAACTCGGTGGGACTTACTTCCATGTAGACATGCATAGGATTGCACTGTTCGTGTTGTAGTTTATGGAAAAATAACACCCAGACACTACATAGTTATGGTCAGGTGGTTGGTTCTATATGTGGTTTATATGAAAGGGCAAAGGGTTCACTGCAAAGGGTTGATATAATGTTTACAAGTGGTAATTTTTACCAGGCAAATGAATAGCTTGAAATACACAGGAAAACACACACCCGCGTTTTCCCACATTAAGACATCGTCTGCTTTACAAACTCTTTTGTTTACGCATGCCATATTACATCAACTTGAGTTAGGAGTTACAGAAGACAGGGAGATGCAAGATTCTTTTAGCCATTTTTGTGAACTAATGAATGGCTCATGTTGCTATGTGTTGACTTGAGTTACTGTATGCATGGAATTTAGCTGTATTCCAGACCAACAGATCAAGAAACAAACTGAGGACTTGACATCTTGTTTGATAGTTGAACACAACAGAATTGAACCATCTGAATCTAGGGGTGTACGAACCCCACTTACCTGGGTCTGCTGGGGGGTCTGCGAGGGGGAAAGCAACCTGGTCCTCCCCCCAGAATCCTCCCTGTCCGGCTCCGCTCTGCAGCAAGTCCGCAGAGCCGCCAGCCGGGGCTGGCCGTTGCCGGACTTCCGGCCGTGGCCGGTCTTTGTCTGCAAATGGCATCTGGCGTACCGGACGCTATTTGCATCTTGCGCTTTACCATGATAGGCTACGTAAAGATTTATGTAGCCTATCACGTTAAAGAGCAGGGATGCAAATGGCGTAGCGGATGCCATTTACGTCCGCAGTCCGGTGATACGGCCATGGCAGCTATATCTCTGGTCTTTGGAGCCGGCAGCAGGACGATCCGCTGGCGATCTGATTCGCTGGCGATCCGATTCGCGTTGGAAGACAAGGTAGGAGATCCGATCCTCCACGGACTTCAGGGGGCCAGATTCAATAGAATCCGGCCTCCCTGGGGTCCGTGGAGGATTTCTCCAACATCCCTATCTGAATCTGCTAATACCACTGATTTGTAGGTGTATTTATTTAGAAGATTTGTATCCTGCCATTCAAACAAATTATCCCCAAGGTGGCTTACCATAGAGTGCAATACATATACACACATACACCCCCAATACAACCCAGCTGCCGGGTGAATGAGGTCAGAGTGTGTCTTCCCTTGATCCCGCAGTCCTAGGGCAACTAGCAGATGGAGCCAATGGAGTTCTTTTTGGAAGGGAGGGGGAAGCTTCCTGCACCTGCTCCTTCTCTAGCAGAGAAGGGTGGGACCAGGCTGGTGTCTCCTTTGCCAAGATGTTCCTCTTGGGATGCAGGGGGATGCAGCCTCCCTGTGGCTCCTGGCCAATGGCAAAAGCCGGAGCATGCATCCTTCAGCTGGTGCTAGGGTGGCCACTTAAGGACTGCCAAAATAGAGGAAATGCATCGCCAAAAAAGAGAACAGAAGAAGTCATCAATGTGCATAAAATTTGCACATGCTAATTTATATGTAAATACAGTCCTAAACCCAAAGTGTGAGTAATACATTTATTCCATGGTAAGGCCAGTGGAACACAATAGGACTTACTTCCAAATAAACATGCATAGGCATGTGCTACACAACTCCAATAGTTATCAGTGGGAAATTTAAGACATTTTTGAAAACTTCTGTTCACCCAGGCCTGCCCCCATATTTACCATATTTTGTCTTTTTATTTGATGTTACTTTATGCAGTAATAATTTACCATTAAATTTTGCAGACATATGTCGACACTAATCTTTGCAGTGGTAGGTATTTCTATGATCTAGAGCTGAGCTGGGGAACCTGCAGCACACGAGCTACGTGAGGCCCTTGGCCTAATTTCAGGCAGCCATCAGCAGGGCCAGCCCAAAAGATTTTCTTGCCAGAGATGAAGGACAAGATGGTGCCCTTCCCATTCCATGGACAAAAGCTGACTGGACTGGCAGTTTAATCTTTCTTCAACACTGGCAATGGGACTGCATCCTCTACCACACCTGAAGGCAGCAGACTAGTTTAAGGCACTCAGGGTAGACGTGTGGCCCACAGCTCTCCTCCAACACCTTGCTGCCAACTCCCAGCATCAGCCACCTGAGGTGACTGCCTCACTGTAGCTAATAGTAGGGCTGGCCCTGGCCTTCAGTGCCATCCAGCTCTCTGGATGCTGTGGGCCCACCCTTGCTCTCCGCACCAGCCCTCTGGGGATTACTTCCTTTCCCACTTTGTGTGTGTATGTGTGTACAAAAGATAGAGAGGTAGAGAAGTGTGGGGTGGCAGAGAGTGAAAGAGCTATGCAAAACTACAATCTTCACCCATTCTTGGCTCTGGCTGTGCCCGTTGGCTGTGTTCTCCAATTGACTTTTTCTGTGGCTCAGTGTCCCTTCTCAGGAAAAAGTTTCCTGCCCCTGATCTAGAGATGAAATATGCTGCAATGCAAATATAGAGCTCTTGCAAGTACAGGATTCCCTATATGTTTCAATGGAGGGGGTAACTCAATGCATACATTGCGATGGAGTCCCTGCACACACATGGGATTGCTGGACTGAGTCAATGGACTTTAATGGCTGGTCTAACCAAATAGTCAGCATGCTAAGCTGTGAAAGTTTGAGGTCTACCGAGGCAAGGAAAAGAAAAAAGCTAGGCCTGGGGTTTTTGGGGGTGGGGTGGGGTATCCCTGAGAGGAGTAGTTTCATTTCCCTGGTTGGTTTCATTTTCCTGAGTTAGGTTTCATTTCTCTGGATTGGAAACAGTACTTTCATTTTTGGGGAAGGGGGGGATTTAAAGGGAGAGTGAGCCAGTGAGAAAGACACTAGAGAAGGATGACCAGAGAGAGGAATGCCAGAGCCTGAGGAGGGAGCAGGAAGAAGCAGCCTGGAGAAGTCTAAGTGCAGCTAGGGTAGAGGAACTTGCATTTTTGCAACCTTTATTTTCTCCTAATGCCTTTTGTATCACTCAGCTCTATTCTGTAAATACCTTTAGTTGTAACTTGCTTGCTCAGTAAACTGTTGTGGTTAACACCCAAGTCTCTTAAGTGCCAATCACCCCACATTTACAGCCTAAACCCTATGTTATTGGGAAGGGGAAGTTTAAAAGAAGGAAGGTGGGACTCTTAAGGAGGCAGGAGAGCCTTAAGGAGTTACTCAAGGGGTCCAGGTCATAAGGGGAACCCTGACATAAGCAATTGATTGGTTACCTGATTGCAAATGCAATTCCTCCTGAACCAATGAAGACTATGTAATTCAACACACACACAAGTTGCAGCCTATGCACACTTGCTTTGGAATAATTCTAATTAAACTTCTTTGGACTTACATCTTAGAAAACCTCAGTGTAAGAGTGTTCTGTATAAAATGGGTTGTTTGGTGATGCTTGGAGGTTTGGGTATACATTAGGGATGGGGAAAATGTTCATTTGGTTTGCATTTTGATTTTTTTAAAAACTCACCAAATTTGCACTTCCCAAATCAATATGTGATCAGGAATGCAGTAAACCTTTAGTGCTCACACTCATCAGAATTTAGTGATGTCATTCTCCAAACAAAAAGTAGTTTAAAAATGTGTATATTAGAGAAAGATGAATTTTTCTGTGCACATATTCATGTATAAAAGGGCACTATATTAAGGAAAAACTGGTTGTAAATGTAAATATTAGGCCAAATTGCATACAAAAATGTGTATAAGGAGAAAAATGCACCAAAATTCAAATGAATGTTTGTGCTGACTTTTTTTTAAACTTAAGAGTGGAAAAGTGAGAAACCAAAATTCAGCATCCCTAGTGTATATTACAGGGGTGATTCAGCCAAAGATAAGAATGTTTTGTTCCCATTGATTTCACCAGAAGAGATGAAAGCACATGCTTAATTCTCCCATTGAAACTGATGGAACTTTAAAGTGCTTTTCATTATGTCTGGATTGCCTGGTATTTTTTTGCAGTATTTGTCCTGGGATGGCTAGCATATGTTCTCATGCTACAGTGGAAGCAGGATGCAGTTAAACTAGTCCTTACGTATATCTAATGAATTATCTTAGCCATTTCTTTGAAGTAAGCTTTGTTCCTACCTAGAGCGAATTGCTGAAGTTACTTCTTGCCACAGAAGCTGCGTGGTAAAAATCATGTAAATACAAAGAATCCCTGTGATGGAGGCAGACGAATTGCCCTTATTATTTGCAGCCTGGTACACGTGAGCAGCCTCCAGGCAAAAGCTTAAGATTGACTGAGATTTCAACTCTCTGCTTGAAGACTTTGATGATGTGCTGAGTGATTCCTCTAATGGTGTCTTGAAATAGTTATTAGCTGAACATATTCCAAAAAATGTAGTCTTTAGGGCTGTTTTAAGCCAATGAGTGTTGAGTCAAAACATTTTGTTTCAGCAAGTCAAAACAAAATGTCTCTGAAATGTCCAAACAAAATAAAACATTTACCCACTTTAAAAAAAAAAAAAGGCATAATGGAATGTTTCATCTCAAATGTTTCTGAACTTTTGGGATCAGTGTGTGATATATATACTTATATACTATCTCAAACTCTTAAAAGATCAGTTGAAAGGAAATCAAAAAGTTTGCCATTATCCTTGGAACTCAAAGTCTATTTCTTACCCAGCCCTACAATGCTGGTATCAGTAGAACATAGTAAATGAGTGTGGTAATATGCAGTTGCTAATTCTGTCAAGACAAGATGAGTTCCTGCTGACATTCAAAACAATGGAATTCTTCTAAAGTTTAGAGTCAATGAGTGCTGATAAGCCAGACAGGTATTTCTATTGTGATCTATTAATCCAAAGAGTCCAGAATGTCTCACAGTTCAAATAATTCTAAAGCCACATAAAAGCACAGCACCACAGCTTAAATCCCCAGTTCTTATTTTAGATGTGACTTAATGGGGACTTTAATTTATTTAAGATGCCTGCCTTTAAGAGTAAAACCCTCTCAAGGTGGTGTACAAGGGAAAAACCAAACACCCACATGCTTTTATGCCTAATGGCCCCCTGGTGAAGTTTTGTCCCCCATGTTAGATATAATGTGAGAGCATTCTATATGGAATACACCAATTGGTTGATCTACCTCAAGGTATTCTCTCACTTGCTTTATGTGTTTGTGAGACCAACACAGCTCCTAAACATTAGCCCTGTTCAACACTCAAGAGACTGCATGAGAGTTCAAAGTGGGTACTGCTTTGGGGCCATGCATGCTGGCCTACCCCTATGTCTCTGGGCACCCCGGGCCCACCCCCATCCCTCAGTACAGCCCTTGCCATGTAGAACAGGAGTACTACTCAAGGTTGCTTGAGTGCGAGTAGAACTCTCCGCGCTATCGTGCATCCTGCCTTATCAGGGTTCCGAATCGCACTGAGAGCTCTTCTCACGTGCAAGCAAACGCAAGTAGGACTCCTGTTCAGACCTTGCTGGTTCAGCATTGCAAGGTCTGATCTGAGGGGGGGTGATGTGTCCCAGTTGCTGTTGTTGCTGGTTTTATTGTTGGGCGTTTATTGTTGTTTTTGCTATTTTATTGTGTGTATGTTTTTAGCGCTGTTATTATTTTAACTGTTTTTATGAATTTTATTGATGTGAGCTGCCTTCGGAGGGCTTCTGCCCTGAAAGGTGACCAAATTTTTAAATAAATAAATAAAGCCACTTTGAGCCCTCGTACATTCTCTTGAACACCTGAACAAGGCTAATGATTCTTCTTTAAGCAAGAATTCAATGCAAATTACAATCGTTTTGATTCCTTGTGCTTTGTTACTGAACTGTGTTGGTCCCTGTGTAAGTAATATTTATATTACAGGTTTAAAATGGCTTAACTCGCATGGCTTCTTCCAAAGAATCCTGGCACTTAAAGTTTGTGATGGTGCTGAAGTTTCTCTGTTCGAGTCCCCACCCCTGGGTGGAATGCTTGTTCTGGAGGCCAAAGTGAGAGAAAACAGGAGGTGGGATGGTTAGGCCAGACTCAATGATATCCACCTGAAAAGAAGTGGGAAAGTATCTCACCCCACCCCACCTTGAGTACTGTCCTCAATCTTTTGTTTATACCATGGCATTCACAATCTTGCTGGCCACACCCAGGAAGTCAGTTTAAGATGATTTATTATATCATTTGCCATATACCACTAGCTGCTTACTATAATTTAGACCCACTTAAAAGGTTGCTCAGCTCTGAATCCAATGAAGGGGCAAGAGACAGAGATGCTGAATGCATCCAACCCTCTTTTTGAGTATTCACTGGGGAGTCCTGTTTTCCACTCTGGTTTGCTATCTGGGTGGCCAACGGCTTGCCAAGCGAAGGCTGTAAACTCTATTCCTAGTGCTGCAAGCATCCACTAAACTGACAACTGTTATGTCTGTGCATGTGCATGGATCATTCATTACCAGGTTTTCTGCACAACTGCACTGAGTTCAACAGAAAGGCATTCTGATGGCAGAGGGTTCCTGAAAGCCAAAAACATTGCTAACTTTCTAGGCATTCCCCCAGCCTTGTAACTAGAGCGGCCACTGTTGAATTGCCGCCCAAAGAGGACATGCATCATTAAAAAAAAGGACAAAAAGAGGACCCCAATTTGCATATAACTTGCATATGCTAATTTATATGTCTCGATGCAAATTTAGAAGTAATTATTATAATTTAAATAGAAATACAGTACAGCTCACCATGGTGTGGAAGACTGTGACCAGATGCCTTGTGCCTGCCTGTTCAGTCTGCTGTCCAGGTGCTAACTGGTGATAGGCAGCTATTCTTTAAACTGGAATTGGACAGGGCAGCTCTTCAAATAGAGGACACCTCCAGACAGAGGACTGCCCTGACTTATACAGAACTCATGGCCACCCTACTGGTAAGCAAACCAACTTTCTGGCTGGGTTCACACATTCGTGGAGGTGACAAACTCATAGTTGGTTCTCTCCCCCACCCCTGTGCATGCCAGTTACATGATTGTAATTTACATAATTACCCACAATGCAGCACGGGTTGCATCTGAACCTGGTGCGCTGCACTGTGGGGGTGGCTTCATACCCACCCTACAACCCATGACTTGCAGCAGGGGTTTGGGGGGGTACAAAGCCACCCCTTCTGTGCCGCGTGCCACGTTCATACAACATGGCAACCCTCACTGCATCGTGGATAGTTATGTAAATCGTGATCGCGTGACCAGCAAGCACAGGGGTGGGGAAAGAACAAATGATGGGTTCTTTCACCCCCACAATTGTGTGAACCCAGCCAATGTATACACCATGGCATTCACAATCATTCGTTTTGTCTCCACATCCAAGCAGTCAGTGTGAAATGATTTCTTAGATCATTTGCCATTTACCACTAGTTGATTGGTATGGTTGTGTTATGCCTGCTGTGTATGTGTCTTAATGTTTTCAGCATTGGATTGATGTAGGGGTGGTTTCTGCTTCATCCCTTGGATCTTGTATTCTGTTGTCGGCAGCTGCAGTATATTGAGTGGGTTATTTCAGCAAACTACTCATAACAACTCCATGATTTCTCTCTTGAGAGGTAGCAGCTAATCTCGAGTCCATTATTATAAAAGAATAGTTGGCAGGGATGGGGTGGTGGTAGAATTTCTCCCTTTCGGATTTGATCTGCCATTTCATTGCCCAAGTTTAGGGGTTATGAATAGGGTGGCCAGGTATACTACTTTACAGAAGGCAGTCCTCTGTTTTGGAGACCTGGCAGAGGACAGCCCTCCAGTTGAAGGTGTCCTCTGTTTGAAGGGCTGTCCAGTCCCACATCAGATACAAAGATAAAGAACCATCAGAAGGAAGAGCTGAGCCTTGAAGCAGCCCATCAACAGCATCTGGACAGCAGACTGATCAGACACACAGGGCACCTAGTCGCCGCCTTTTACACTACGGAGAGATGTATTGCATTTCTATTTAAATCATGGTGATTATTTCTACATGGACATCTATACAGATACATTAGCACATGCAAATTTTATACAGAATTGGTGCGCTATTTTGCCCTCCTTTTTGGTGATGCATTTCGTCTTTGTTGGAGATGTGTAAATGGCCACCCTAGTAGAATCTTTCTTTCTTTCTTTCTTTCTTTCTTTCTTTCTTTCTTTCTATACTGCCCAATAGCTGAAGTTCTCTGGGAGGTTCATAAAAATTACACCTCATAATAAAAGATAATAAAAACATAATATAAAATCACTAACATACAAATTTTAAAACAATTTAACAGCTAAAACATTGTAAATGATATCTTATTGTAAATGACACTGGACCTGATAGAAACAACGGACATAAATGCCCCATCATATGCCATCAAATGCTTGGGAATAGAGTCTTAAGCTGGCTCCATTGCTGTCATAGGACATGGGGCAGACACAGATGTACTAATCAAATTAAAGTGGTTTACTAAAATGGCACCCTCTGGCAGCTGGACACATTCATCATGTTGATTGCATGATCCCCCCACCCTCATATGTATGAACAAGGCCTATGAATTTCTCTTAAGAAAGTGGGACATCTGATTTTCTTTACAGCACAGACATGTTCTTCATGGATGTGTTCTTTAATACTGGATTGTCTGTTTCCTCTCAAGTGATATTGAACTCCCAGCAACCAAAAGGCAAATAGTTTTGGGCAGCATTATACTTCAGAACCTAACATGTCTGTTAATAGCAATTGTTTCTGCAAACTGCTGCAATCAGGATCACTGAAATATAGTTTCCATGATAACCTTTGTGGCCTATTTTACATATTGGTGTTGAGATTAGTACTGTGCTGAAAATTTCTCCATTTCTTTCAACCATTATCATTCAATTTGATAGAACAGAAATCAGTTTCAAAAAGAAATTCAAAGGAGAAGAAATTTCGGAGAAATTCTCATGGGTTGGGTTTGGGGTTCTTGTCCTTACTTTACTTATGAGGTGGTCATGGAGTGTACTGCCTTTCATTGTACAATAATCTCTGTAGCGGCCTGTAGCCTCCTCAGCTTCCCACACTTCAACTGAAGCTTACATGAGGAAGACATCATGAGGGAATTCCTCCCATTGGCCTTTTTCAGTTCAGGAATGGTAGGTGGCCTGGGAGGCTGCAGAGCAATAGAAAGATGTGTAATAGAAAGAGAAAACACACATACCACCCTTGGCCACCTTGCACTGATTAGGTAAGCTCAAAAACCAAAAGAAATTCAAAATTCTGCCTTAGAAAAGTGGAATCCTCAACGTAGTTGATGCTGTTGCCACTTGCAGGAGCAGCGCAATAAACCAAAACCCCTTAGGAAAGAAGAAAGAGGGACAGGGGGAGTGCGACCCTGTTGATTCTCCCGGACCTCTCAGCGGCTTTCGATACCATCGACCATGGTATCCTTCTGGATAGGTCGTCTGGGTTAGGAGTTGGAGGCACTGCACTACCGTGGTTCCGCTCCTACTTGGATGGCCGATTCCAGAAGGTGGTGCTGGGGGATTATTGCTCTGTGCCATGGCAATTGTGCCATGGGGTTCCACAGGGCTCTATTTTATCCCCCATGCTGTTTAACATCTACATGAAACCGCTGGGGGAGGTTATCCGGAGGTGTGGGCTGAGGTGCCATCAATATGCAGATGACATCCAGCTCTACCTCTCTTTCTCTTCAAAACCAGGTGAGGCAGTGGCTGTTCTGAACCAGTGCCTGGGCACGGTAATGGACTGGATGAGGGCCGATAAACTGAAACTCAAACCAGACAAGACGGAGGTACTGTTAGTGGGTGGTTCGTCTGCCCGGCTAGGTGATATTCAACCTGTTCTGGAGGGGGTTGCACTCCCCCTAAAGGATCAGGTTCGTAGTTTGGGGGTGCTCTTGGATCCAGAACTGTCACTTGAGGCACAGGTGAACTCAGTGGCACGGAGCACTTTTTATCAGCTTCGGCTGGTATACCAACTACGCCCTTATCTGGACAGAGATAGCCTAGCTACAGTTATCCATGCTCTGATAACTTCTCGTCTGGATTACTGCAATGCGTTATACGTAGGGTTGGCGGAGAATTTCTCCCCGAAACTTCGGGGGGCCGAGCACCAACGTGTTTGGCCCCCCAAACAAGTTTCGGGGAGAAATTCTCCGCACCCCCCCCGGGACGGGACTTACCTTTCCCGAATGTCCCTCCCGGCAGCGGGTCCCGGCGGCGGTTTGTCGGGTCTTCGTCAGGGGCGGGGGCAGCAGCCGATCTTTCGACCGGCTGCCGCCGCCGCCATTCCAATAAAATTAAAAAAACAAACAAACGCCCCCATGATAGGCTACGTGACAATTAACGTAGCCTATCACGGCTAGATTTGCAAAGTCAGCCGTGATAGGCTACGTAAATCGTCACATAGCCTATCACGGGTGACTTTAAAAAAAAAAAAGCGCGTACGGATAATGGCAGCCCCCATAGGGAGCCGCCATTCCCGTTCCTTATTTGGTCGCTGTAGTCTATGTAAAGATTTACGTAGACTACAGGGACCAAATAAAGAACGCGAATGGCGGCTCCCTATGGGGGCCGCCATTTGCGTACGCGCTTTTTTTTTTTTTAAGTCACCCGTGATAGGCTACGTGACGATTTACGTAGCCTATCACGGCTGACTTTGCAGATCTAGCCGTGATAGGCTACGTTAATCGCCACGTAGCCTATCACGGGGGTGTTTTTTTTTTTTTAAACTTTTAATTTCGCGGCCGGGCGAGGCGAGGCACCTCCTCCCCGGCCTGAATTTCGGCCGGGCGAGGCAGCAAGCCTCCCCCCCGGCCTGAATTTCGGCGAGGCGGGAAGCCTCCCCCCCCCGGCCTGAACTTCGGGGGGAGAGCAGCGAAGCGCCTCCCCCCCACCGCGAAAAGCTGCGAGACCAGGTAAGTGGGTTTCGTGCACCCCTAGTTATACGTGGGGCTGCCTTTGAAAACGGTCCGGAAACTTCAGCTGGTCCAAAATAGGGCAGCAAGATTGTTAACAGGGACTGGCCTGCAAGCTCAGATTGTTGTTGTTGTTGTTGTTCAGTCGTTCAGTCGTGTCCGACTCTTCGTGACCCCATGGACCATAGCACGCCAGGCCTTCCTGTCCTGCGCTCTCTCCAGGAGCGTGCTCAAGTTCATATTCATTGCATCCGTGATGCTATCTAGCCATCTCATCCTCTGCCGTCCCCTTCTCCTTTTGCCTTCAGTCTTTCCCAGCATCAGGGTCTTTTCCAGGGAGTTTTCTCTTCGCATTAGGTGGCCAAAATATTGGAGCTTCAGCTTCATTATCTGTTCTTCCAATGAGCACTCAGGGTTGATTTCCTTTAGGATGGACTGATTTGACCTCCTTGCAGTCCAGGGCACTCGTAAGAGTCTTCTCCAGCACCACAGTTCGAAAGCATCAATTCTTCGGCGCTCAGCCTTCCTTATAGTCCAGCTCTCACAGCCATACATTACTACTGGGAAAACCATAGCTTTGATTAGACGGACCTTTGTCGGCAAGGTGATGTCTCTGCTTCTTACTATGCTGTCTAGGTTGGCCATAGCTTTCCTCCCAAGGAGCAAGCGTCTTTTAATTTCATGGCTACAGTCACCGTCTGCGGTGATCTTGGAAACCAAGAAAGTAAAATCTGTCACTGCTTCCATTTCTTCCCCTTCTATATGCCAGGAAGTGATGGGGCCAGATGCCATGATCTTAGTTTTTTTAATGTTGAGTTTCAAACCAGCTTTTGCACTCTCCTCTTTCACCCTCAACAAGAGGCTCTTTAGATCCTCTTCGCTTTCTGCCATTAGGGTGGTATCGTCTGCATATCGGAGGTTGTTGATAATTCTCCCAGCAATCTTAATTCCAACCTCTGATTCATCCAACCCGGCATTTCTCATGATGTACTCTGCATATAAGTTAAATAAGCAGGGTGACAATATGCAGCCTTGTCGTACTCCTTTCCCAATTTTGAACCAATTGGTTGTTCCATGTCTGGTTCTTACTGTTGCTTCTTGACCCTTGTACAGGTTTCTCAGGAGACAGGTAAGGTGGTCTGGTACTCCCATCACTTTAAGAATTTGCCACAGTTTGTTGTGATCCACACAATCAAAGGCTTTAGCGTAGTCAATGAAGCAGAAATAGACGTTTTTCTGGAATTCTCTTGCTTTCTCCATGATGCAGCGAATGTTGGCGATTTGATCTCTAGTTCCTCTGCCTCTTCTAAACCCAGCTTGTACTTCCGGTAGTTCTCGGTTCGCATACTGCTGAAGCCTAGCTTGTAGGATTTTGAGCATCACCTTGCTGGCATGTGAAATGAGCGCAATTGTGCGGTAGTTTGAACACTCTTTGGCGTTGCCCTTCTTTGGAATTGGAATGTAAACTGACCTTTTCCAGTCTTGTGGCCACTGTTGAGTGTTCCAGATTTGTTGGCATATAGAATGCAGCACTTTAACAGCATCATCTTTTAGGATTTTAAATAGCTCGGCTGGAATACTGTCATCTCCGCTAGCTTTGTTGTTACTAATGCTTCCTAAGGCCCACTTGACTTCACTCTCGAGGATGTCCGGTTCAAGTTCAGTGACCGCACTATCATGGCTATCAGGGACATTCAGATCTTTCCTGTATAGTTCTTCTGTGTATTCTTGCCACCTCTTCTTAATCTCATCTGCTTCCGTTAGGTCCCTGCCTTCTTTGTCCTTTATCATGCCCGTCTTTGCACAAAACATTCCCTTGAGATCTCCAATTTTCTTGAAGAGATCTCTAGTCTTTCCCATTCTGTTGTTTTCCTCGATTTCTTTGCATTGTTCATTTAAGAAGGCCTTCTTGTCTCTCCTTGCTATTCTCTGGAACTCTGCATTCAGTTGGGTATATCTTCCCCTTTCTCCCTTGCTTTTCGCTTCCCTTCTTTCGTGAGCTACTTGTAAAGCCTCATCAGACAGCCACTTGGCTTTCTTGCATTTCTTTTTCTTTGGGATGGATTTCGTTGCTGCCTCCTGAACAATGTTACGGACCTCCGTCCATAGTTCCTCAGGCACTCTGTCTATCAGGTCTAATCCCTGAAATCTATTCCTCACCTCCACTGTATATTCATCAGGGATATGATTTAGGTCATACCTGAACGGTTTAGTGGTTTTCCCGACATTCTTCAATTTAAGCCGAAATTTTGCAAGAAGCAGCTCATGATCTGAGCCACAGTCAGCTCCAGGTCTTGTTTTTACTGACTGTATGGAGCTTCTCCATCTTTGGCTGCAAAGGACATAATCAATCTGATTTCGATATTGACCATCTGGTGACGTCCATGTGTAGAGTCGCCTCTTGTGCTGTTGGAAAAGAGTGTTTGCTATGATCAGCATGTTCTCTTGGCAAAACTCTATTAGCTTTTGTCCTGCTTCATTTTGTACACCAAGGCCATGCCTGCCTGTTATCCCGGTGATTTCTTGACTTCCTACTTTAGCATTCCAATCCCCTATGATGAAGAGGACATCTTTTTTTGGTGTTAGTTCTAGAAGGTGTTGTAGGTCTTCATAGAACCGATCAACCTCAGCTTCTTCGGCCTCAGTGGTTGGGGCATAGACTTGAATTACTGTGATGTTGAATGGTTTGCCTTGGATTCGTACTGAGATCATTCTATCATTTTTAAGATTGTACCCCAGTACTGCTTTTCCCACCCTTTTGTTGACTATGAGTGCTACTCCATTTCTTCTAAGGGATTCTTGCCCACAATAGTAGATATGATAGTCACCTGAATTAAATTCGCCCATGCCTGTCCATTTTAGTTCGCTGATTCCCAAGATGTCGATGTTCAATCTTGCCATCTCATGTTTGACCACCTCCAGTTTACCTTGATTCATTGATCTGACATTCCAGGTTCCTAAACAATATTGTTCTTTACAGCATCGGATTTTCTTTTCACCACCAGACACATCCACAGCTGAGTGTCCTTTCGGCTTTGGCCCAGCCGCTTCACTCTTTCTGGCGCTACTTGGAAATACCCTCTGCTCTTCCCCAGTAGCATATTGGACACCTTCCGACCTGAGGGGCTCATCTTCCGGCATCATCTCGTTTAGCCTTGTGATACATTCCATGGGGTTTTCTTGGCAAGAATACTGGAGTGGGTTGCCATTTCCTTCTCCAGTGGACCACATTTTGTCAGAACTCTCTGCCATGACCTGTCCGTCTTGGGTGGCCCTTCACGGCATAGCTTATGGCTTCATTGAGTTACGCAAGCCCCTTCGCCACAACAAGGCAGTGATCCATGAAGGGGGAGCTCAGATTACGCCAGTACTTTTCCAGCTGCACTGGCTGCCAGTCCATTTCCGGGCCCGATTCAAAGTGCTGGTGTTAACATTCAAAGCCCTTAATGGCTTGGGGCCAGGTTACCTGAAGGATCGCCTCCTCCCATATGTGCCTGCCCGGACCTTAAGATCATCCTCAGCGGCCCTTCTCCGTGAGCCCCTGCCAAAGGAAGTGAGGCGGGTGGCTACTAGGAGGAGGGCTTTTTCTGCTGTGGCACCCCGGCTCTGGAATGAGCTCCCTAGTGAGGTTCGCCTGGCGCCTACATTGTATTCCTTTCGGCGCCAGGTGAAGACCTTTTTATTTTCACAGGCATTTTAGCTTTCTAAATTTTTAGCTTTGCTGTTTTAAATCTGTATTTTAAACTCCTGCACTGCTGCTAGGTTTTATTGTGGTTGTATTGTTATATTGTGGTTTTAATGTTCTATATATTTTAAATTGTTTTATTGTGTGTTTGGTTTTAATTTTTGTGAACCGCCCAGAGAGCTTTGGCTATTGGGTGGTATAGAAATTAAATAAATGAAATAAATTAAAGAAAGAAAGAAAGAAAGAAAGAAAGAAAGAAAGAACCTGGGCTACAGCTCCTGCAAATAGTCAGCCCTAGCTGTGAGAAACTGTTGGAGAATTTCTCCTCCCCTAGAAGAAATTCAGTGAAATTGTCCCCCCAATTTCTCTGCCCACAAACAGGCTGGAGAATTTTGAGAGGCCATCTGCACACAGCTCTAGGTGAGATAGCAACTTTTTCTAGCTCAAGTGCAGTGGCCAATATCAATGGCAAGTTAAATATAAAACAATAATAATAACAATAATAATAAATTATTATTTGAGGCATGAATTTAAGGGTGCAGACTCTCAGACTCAGGAGCACCCTCCAGGGGTCCCAATTGAGCTCTCTGAGTTTCCCCAGAAGGTCATGCTCCCTTCTTCTGGCCTTACCCCCTTTCCCCCAACCACCTATTGCTTACTAGCTTTTGTGTCATTTTCCCCCATTCCTAAAGGTTGAAATGCCTCTCCTAAGGCTTAGTTACTGGCAGTGAGAGCTTTAAGCTCTGGTATCATAGGAAGCTGCCTTATACTGAGCCAGACCATTGGTCCATCTAGCCCAGTACTGTCAGCACTAACTGGCAACAGCTCTCGAGGGTTTCAGGGAAGATTCCTTCCTAGCCGTACCTGGAGAAGCCAGGGATCAAACCCTGGGCCTTCTGCATGCAAAGCATGTCACACTGAGCTAAAACATGCTGGTATTTTTGGTATTTGGGCCGTGCCCCCTTTTGACTTCGGCCCCACCCGCCACCGGAATGTGGCCTTTGAGAGCTTCTCTGAAATAGAATTCGGCCCACAGGATGAAAGAGGTTCAACCCCCTGCATTCGTTCATCAAATTCTATGGCTTTTCTTCAGAATTCTTGAATGAATCCTATTCATTTTCTTCTTTGCTGTATCGCTCTGACGTCTGAGTTTCCTGCGTTTATCCTGGTGGTCTAATGGCCTTCTGATCTCTCTGGTCTACTGAATCTCTGGCAAGGATTTTATTCATTTTTTAAAAATATTTAACTAGTTTTACCACAAATTCCTTCTTGGTTTGATTTATGAAGTTTAAAACAGACATACCTTGGACTTGACCATCTTCAGTTATCTTAAACTAAACACCATCAATCATATTCTGCAGAAAACGTAGGAAAATATCTGTTTTAACTGTCACACACTTGATTCCAATTTTTGTTGTTCTGTTCTCATCGGCTGGATTTTATGCCCTTACTCCAGTTCCATGCAAAGTTGTGACCTATCAAACAGACAGAAGGATAGAATTTGGCTCTTTGCCTGAACTGCAGAACAAGCAGAAAAAGTTCTATGGGAAATGATTTTGATGGTGACTGTTGGGTTCTACTGAAATAAACATGCCGGTTAGGGTCTTTGCTGGGGCTCTTAGAAAATATACAAGCCCTAAATAATCATGGATCTAGACAAGTGTGCTTAGACGTGTATATATCAAGATTAGGAGTCAGGGAAATAGCAAAGCAATGATAGATGCTTGCACTACCAGTTCCTTCAATACAGGACCATTGAACCTTAGGTCTGTGGGCCAAATTCCCCAGATAGCTATGACCCTTTTCTTGACCCCAACACCCTTCCCCCCAACTACCTATCATTCAGTGGTTTCCTGGTCCTCGCTTTGGGACTTTTTTCTCTGCTACCCCCACCCCACTCCCCAATTCTAAAAGGTTGACATGCCTCTCCTAGGGCTTAGTTACTGGCAGTAACTGCTTTAAGCTAAAAAAAAAATTTTTTTAAATTAAACTGGCATTTTTGGTTCCATCCTCTTTGCAGTTGGCCTGACCCATCACTGGAATGGGGCCCCTGAGACACTGATTTTGGCCCTTGGACTGAAAGTGGTTCAGCACCTTTGCTTTAATGCAACTGTTCTGTGGTGCACTTTGGTCTCCACCTGTAGCCACAAGGAGTCCCTTCCCCATGGGAAGCCTAGCTGTGAGCTGTGTGTGAATAATAACAGAACTACAGAATAGGGCCAACGGTACTCATCTTTCCCATGGGACCGGCAACTTACCAGGTACTGATCAGGTGGAAATACTCACATAAGTGGCTCCATTGACATGGCTGAATGATGTAAACACACCCGACAGCACCACAGCGCAACAGCTCTTGTGCCACTGCAGCTATGTGTGAAGGGACCCTTTCAGAATTTGGATTCAAATTCACAGTCTTGTGCTTCAGAAATGTATGTTTACATTTCACTTTTAAGAAACAGAGGAGATGATCCAGTCCCTGCTGTGCACGTGTAACACTTTTCTTCGGGGTCTCTAAAGGGACTCACAGCAAACACTTTTTATAGGGACAATTAACAGATATCATTTTAATTTCTTAATTAAAAACAATAATAAGGCGCATGTAATAATTTTACATGCATAACAATTCACTTCTTACCAAAACAATAAAACAAAGCACAGCCCTCCCAAAGTTCTGTCTTTCAGCTTGAGTCCACAACAAAAATATAAATAAAACTTCTCTCTGAAGCTTGATTTTTCTGCTCGCTGAAGAAAGAAAACAGTTTCTACTCAGTTCACTCCAGCTCCACAGCAATCTTCTCCAAAATGGATCCAGCAACACAGGAACAACGTTAACAGCCCTGTCTCAAGGATTCAGGGTCTTACAGAGAGAACAAAGCAAGCTTCTTCCATGTTGCATTTTGGTAACTGCCTAAAATGGTGGCCACTCCCCGTCTCATGCCTTTACTGAGGATGTGCAGGAATATTCCCTCAGAATTCTTAAAGAAAAATATACCAGTGGGTTACACATGGGTAATGTGCACAGAGTGCTGTATGCATTGCAGGAAATCAGCGGTGTTGAACCTCTTTCTGACTGAGGGCCAACTTCCATTTTGCTGAAGCTCCCAAGGGTTGCATTGGAGCGGTAGGGCTTATAGAAAAAGGGGAAAGTGCCTAAGGCAAAAGAGGCAGGGCCAAAATATCATAAATACCTGCATATTTAGCTTGAAATTCTTACTGCCAGTGACTAAGCCTTAGGAGAGGCATTTCAACCTTTTACAATGGGGAAAAAACTGCACAAAAGCCAGGAAACCACATGATTGGTGGTTGGGGGTGGGCCCAGGGGAAGGGGCGTGGCCATTTACAGAACTTCAGAGGGGCTGGATTTGGCCCCTGGGCCTGAGATTCCGCAACCCTACAGGAGATAGGGCCTTGTTTGTACCTGAAATCCTAAATCTGACAGAGGGATTTTAATCCTTAGTTAAGTATCAACTTGCCAAATGCAACACTTTTGTACCTTGGAATCCTCCTCCCCAAAAAGCCTTTCAATCCAGCAGCATCCATCATCAGCAAAAAGTCAAATTAGAGGAACATACATTGAAATGTTTACAAGTAAATTTAAAGGTGACTCGTTGCTTGAAACTATTTTCAGTTAGGTTTCTTTCAACTCTGCTTTAGAACAGTTAAGCCTGTACCTTCCACTGGTATCCAGTTCTTATAAAGCACATTCTTTAAAAAAGGAAAGAAATAACACACTGCTCGTTTCCCCCGGCCCATGGATGAAATGTACCATAGTAGCATTCACATTGTTTGCTGCAGAGAATGCTAGTTTGGACTTTCGGAATACGTCTCTCATGTTTTAGCTGTTCCAAAAGTGCCGTTACTTGTCAATGCATGCTGGAAATAAAGACCAAAGCAATATTTAAAAATGAGCTTTCCAAAACAGTTCAGGCCAAAGCTGAGCCTTTGGTTTTTCATAAGTAATATATCTGTGGCTTCAAAGGGGCCAAGAAACACTTTTTTTCATTGAAGAACTTTGAACTCTCCATTAAATATTGCAGCTTTGTCCTGCCCTGCTGAGAAGCATACAAGAAAGCTCCCCCTCCCCCCGAAAGTATGAACTGGATTGCTGAGGGAGAGACAGACAGAGGAGGTGTGAATTTTCCCAGACCCTTCTCAGCTAGCATCTTGATTGGGCTCAGTGGCATATTGCCAACCCACCACTGAGGTCAACCAGTGTAAAACAGGAGGGACCGTTCTCCACTTCTCATGCTAATTATCAGCACTGAAGGAATTTGAGGCAGCTCACTCATTTTTAAGAGACCAACCGGGATGGCTTGGAGTCAGAGGTAGGATGGGTGGCCTCTCCTCTCTATTGCAAAACAAGAATAATTTGCCACGAGAAAAACGACCAATCTGTCAATGTGAATGATGGGTTAAAACCTGAAGCATGCATAATTTAGAAATAACTGTCTGTTGAGTCAAATGTAGTTACAGCTGCCTATGGGTTCTGCCTCTTAGAGAAAAAGCTCTGTACAGAACTATAATTTTGCTCTTCTCCTGTGGAAAGGATTGTTTGAGTTTCAAATAGGATCAAAATGTGTCCAACACTCAAGGCGCCAGTCCTAAGCTCATGTATGTAGATGTAAGACTCCATAGACCAGAATGGGATGGTTTACTTTGTTAACAAACCAGGATAGCCAATCACATTTTGATCTTGGTTCACTTTAACCAACCTCAGTTAGAACAAACCACAGTTCCCTGAGTTCAAACATCACAGGGAACTGTGATTAGTTCTAGTGAATAGTGGACACTTGATCTCCTCTTCACACACATGGAGGAGAGGGGAGTGTCTGAGCTTGAGGCTCAGGCAGGATCATTCCCATAGAAATAAACCATGGTTTAGCTTTATGACTGAACCAGGCCTATGAGTTTAATGCAGATCCATATGTTGAGTTAGATTCGCTTTTGCCCACATCTGACTTGCAGTGTTTTATAATCTGGGATTCAAGGTTGGCATCAATGGAACATGTTAGTATGTGATTTAAGCTGCATCTCTTTGAAGAGGAGTATCTGTTCCTGCAAAGGGTAGCATGGAATAATATGTGTGGAGACAGACAGGTGACTAATCCTGGGCTTAGGCAGGGATCTGGCTGCTCTGTTGTGTATAAGGCAAGGTTATTCTCTCCTGTGCCTCTCTTGCCTTTCTGCCTTTCTGCATTCTACCTGGAAGGTATTATCATAAACTCAGTTTTCATGGGTGTCATGGGTTTAATATATTTCTGGCAATGTTGCTGCTCATTATAGTAGGCATGGGCAATTGGATGTTTATCTGAGAGATTTAATAATACATCTAAAAGGACAGTTGATGATGATGGAAGATCCCCAAACCCCAGCCAATAGGGGGAGAAAGAATACCACTCAAAGTCTTGGATAGCCTTATTGGCACTAGATTTGCTCCTAATGCAGTAGCAGTTGAAGAAAGAGCCAAGTAGGGATGTCAGAGAATTTCGCCACGAATCTCGGGGAGGCCGAATGCCAGCACATTCAGACCCCCGAAATCGGTGGCGAAACAGTCTGCCCCCCCGCCCCCCCCCCCGGGACGGGACTTGCCTTGGGCGAATATCCCTGGCGGCGGCGGCAGGGCGGCGGCGGCAGCTGGTCTTCTGACCGGCTGCCGCCACCGCCATTTCCAGTAAAAAAAATAAAAAATGTGATAGGCTACGTAAAGATTTACGTAGCCTATCACGGCTAGATTTTTAAAAAATACCATGATAGGCTACATAAATGTTTACGTAGCCTATCATGGCTGAGTAAAACAAAAACCACACGTACACAAATGGCGGTGCCCATGGGCGCCGCCATTTGCATACGCGCGGTTTTATTTTTATTTTTTTTATCAGCCGTGATAGGCTACGTAAACATTTACGTAGCCTATCACGGCTGACTGCAGGGACGCAAACGGTGGCGGCTATGGCCGCCGCCATTTGCAGACCCGGCCGGCCAGGATTCGGGGCGGGAGGGATGGGGCGCCTCCCCCCGGCCAGAATTTGGGGGGGAGGGACGGGGCGCCTCCCCCCGGCCAGAATTTCGGGGGAAGGGACGGGGCGCCTCCCCCCCACCTCGAATCACATTTCGTCAAAAGGTAAGTCACTTTTGTACATCCCTAGAGCCAAGAATAGATAATTGGATATAATGGTAGCACAAACAGTAGGTCTACCACCAAGCACATCGAAAGTGTGGCTAGCTGCTCTGCATTTAGAAATCCATCTAGTTGTACCTTGTTATCATCAGACTGTTGGCTAGAGTTACTGGGGCATGGGAAGAATATGAGTGCAAGTAATCTGCTGGCTGGAGGGGCTTAGAATGGTGCAGAGGTGCCCTTCCACCAGCAGAGGGGAAGTTCCACCATGGAAGCTCCAATTACACCCACCCAGAGGTCTGCAGGAGTAATTCTACCACAGGCGGTAGGCCAAGGTAGGCCCTGAAATAGGGCATTGTTAAGGTGGGGGAGGAGCAGCTTTGCAGCCCCACTATTGAGCCCCATGCTTCATGTTTGGCTGGGATGACTCAGGGAAGCTGGGGGCAGAAGGTTCTGAAGCAGGTATTTCCCCTCCCCCTGATTTCAGTGGAAAGGATTTTTGGTTTAACAAATGGAACCATCAGGAGGCCAACTGGCAAAGATCCACCTTCTCACCTCCCCACCACAGCCACATGCGTTCGATCAGGGCTCTGGATGTTGCAGCGGCTGACTTAGGGTCTACTGTACATCAACTTCTTTCCATGCCTGTTCTCAGGTCCAAATTGTGGCAAGCGATTAATGGGACGCAACTGTCATGGGCAGCATCCTATGTATAGGTCTGCTTCATATATTACAAGCAGTGGTGTGATTGTCACCATCCTGTAAGGCTCCAACACTGCTTCTGATAGCATGTGTGATGTTTGTCCATATGGTTCATCATGCATCTGATGAAGCAGGCTCCGGTGCATGAAAGCTCACGCGACAACAGATGTGTTATCCTTTAAGGGATCACAGAACTCTTTTGTAATTGTTGCTGCAACAAACTATCGCTGTTACCTCTCTGGAACTGGTCACGTGATTAGGCAGTTTGGGTGGCTACGTACCATGCTAGCCACACCCAGCTGTATTAATAATGTGGAACATTACCACATGATCATCCCTAGCCGTGGTGGATAGCAGATGTTATCAGAAGCCACAGGAGTGCATTCATAGAGGAGCAACAACCACTGTGCTGTCAGTATTTAGTCAGCTTTTGTGTGTGCTGCAAATGGCCTGATTCTTCCTGTGGCAGCTGCTTCCCACATAAGAACATGAGAAGAGCCCTGCTGGATCAGACCCAGGGTCCATCTAGTCCAGCATTCGGTTCACACAGTGGTCAGCCAGCTGCCCAGGGGAAACCCACAAGCGGGGCATGAGTGCAACAGCACCCTCCCTCCCAAGTTCTCAGCAACTGGCATACCTAGGCATACTGCTTCTGATACTGGAGGTAGCACAGAGCCACCAGGACTAGTAGCCATTGACAGCCTTCTCGTCCAGGTATTTATCTAACCCCCTTTTAAAGCCATCCAAATTGTTGGCCATCACTACGTCTTGTGGTAGCGAATTCCATAGTTTAACTATGCGCTTTGTGAAGTGGCGTACTGTGAGTTGGGGCCCAATGTACTATCAAATTAATCCATGTTATACATATTTTAAAAGAAAAGTTATTCATCGTCATCAATATTATAAAATACAATTTTTTAAAAAATGAAGGAACTTTAATGTACCAAAATGTATGTATTTATTTATTATTACATTTATATTCTGCCTTTTCCCCTCTTGCAAAGAACACAGCACAGCGTACAGGGTCCTCCTCCCCATGTTATCTGTATTCGTATTTATTCATATTAAATACATTTTATTATACAATATCATAATGTAGGCAGGCTTCTTGTTCCTAGGTTTCTGAACCTTTAGTACGCATTACCAAGGACTATCCCATTACTACTGGAAAGATTTTAAATGAATGTTGAGATTTTATATAAAACCACAAGCGATCTTCAGGGATTGCCCATGCTGCAGATTATATGATAAACTGGCTTTGTTTGTAGTTAGTCACTTGCCTGGGGCGAGCAACAGTTCAGTCTGGGCAGGCAGCCTGCTAGATTCATTACTCAAGCTGTCTATGAAACACACTTGTATGTGGACTGCTAAAAGTTTGGAGTGGGTGAGCTGGTAGATTTTTTTTTTAACTGACATGATTGGCTGGATTATGTTTTCACCTATATTATGCAGACAGCCACATCATGTTAGTCTGATGGTTCAGAAATGGGGGCAGAGTATTGTGGAAATGAAAACCCAAGATTTAGGCACCAGATGTGGTGATACTATCACTTCTCTTTGTGATGCCTACAGATGAGTGCTTGACAAGATTTGCCCTGTTCTACAAAGCTGAGCTCTCTGGAGAATCCCAGCTTCAGCAACTTGGCTAAGGACATTGGAAAACTTTACCAATTCTAAAGACACAAACCAGATCAGTTAATTCCTGTCCTAGTGCCTTAACCACAAGTCTACACTTGTTCCTTGGAAATAAGTGGAAAGGCTAGGCATGGGCAAAAAGCGAACCGCCAAATAAGTGCACATATCTGAGCCTGCCAAGAAAAAGCCCAGATGCCAGTAGGTAAGCCAGACACATTGGCAAACAGTGTTATGTTGTTCTCAGTTCTACCTATTCCTTTCTGTAGCCAGTCTCCTAGCAATAGAGTCATATAAATTTGTGTTGGCCACCATAAAGAATTGGTCAGTAGGGATGAGCTAAAACCACAGGGTGTTTTGCCACACGGTTCACCCCCTGCAAAATATGTGTGGTTGTTTTTTGTTTTTTTAATATGTGAAGGCTTCAAACAATTACAAAAATGTTCACAGGCTGGCTCTCTCCCTGACACCCATTCATAGTGAGGGTGATACTCCTTGTCCTCAATCTGAATTGGCTTTGTGACATGGACACATATAGCCAAATCTGATTAGCTTCGTGGCATTTGTGATGTCATTGCATTTAGTATGTGCTTCGTGTTTGGCTGGGATGACTCAGGGAAGCTGGGGGCAGAAGGTTCTGAAGCAACTGCGGAGGGGAAACAACACCTGTAAATAGCAGCAGTAGCAACAAGAACAGCAGCAACTGCCTGTGAAGGAGATTTGGTAGAAAAAAAATTAAGCTTCCCCACCCAAGGCCCTTTCACCCAGTAAATGTATGCATCTAGATATTTGGCACAGCCTTCCTAGTGAGCCTTTTCCTTCTTCAGAAATACCTGTGTTCAAATCTTGCTCAGCTATAGAGGTCAGGTCAGTTATTCTCTCTCTTAACCGAATACCCACTGGTATATGAAGATAAAATGGAGAGGGGGTGGAGAGGGGATAAAATGGAGATGGAATAAAATGGAGAGGTGGATACAATGGAGAGGGGGTGGAAAACTGTGACCAGTGTCCCAAACTCTTTGGATAAAGCATGGGATTCAAAATGTAATAAACTGCTCATACATTCTCAGGTTGTGGGGCATTCTCATGTAATGCTTATAAAAAATTATGGAGTTATAATCAACTTGGAAAATGCTAACAGTATATTTTACAATGCTATATAACTGCTAGTATTTTGTATTCCTAGGATGAGATGCAATGACACACATGTACATTTTTATCTGGCTTGTTGTAGCACACACAACCTAATGCTGATGTTTTAACATAGCTGGATGAGACCAGTATCTAAGATTCCCCAATCCTATAATATATTCTGGAAGTAGTAAATGTATAAGTCCTTTAAAAAGAATACTTATGCACATTATAGGCAGTATGTAATGTTTGCTTAAGGTATGTGCTTCTGAGTGCAACACGTTTCATTGTCTTGTGGCAGATTTTTTTTTTTTAAGAAATTTGGTATGGATTGGGATCGCAACATTAGGGCCAAATAAATGGAAGACAATGAAACTGATTGGCAGTAGAATCAGGACATTCCACTTGCATTCCAGCTGAGTCCCATTTCACACATAATTAATTTATGGAATTCACTACCACAAGATATGGTGATGGGCCCTGGTTTAGATGGCTTTTAAAGCGGACTTGGCAAATTCATGGAAAGTAGGTCTACCCGTGGTTAGCAGCCATGGAACCACCAGGTTTAGAAGCAATATGCCTCAGAATTAGTTGCAGGGAAACAAAAGGGTTGTTGCCTCCATGTCCTAGTTTTGGGCTTCCTGGAAGTATTTGGCTGGCCAACATGGGAAATGGTGATCCAGCAGGGCTATTATGTTCTTAGGCTAGGGTTGGAGAGAAGGTCGATTGGGATCTACTTATATATCTCTGGGTGTTTTGCATAGATCAGTCAGAGTTTCCTGACTCCCAAACCTTGAACAAAATTTATAATGTGAAATCCTGATCCATTCTGGCAAATTGATCACTTTTTGGCAATGATTGGGACCACAGAGGGGGCCAATGGGTTAAAGTCCCTCTATCCCCAATCCAGATCAGGGGCTCTGTGCTTAATTTAGAGCCAGCTGTGTCTTCAAGGTGATGTGTAACTTGTTCCTAAGTATTGCAGGATGGTAGCCATGATCATATGAGTGTCACAGGTGCCTGCCTGTTAGATATACTTCCTGGAATGAGACATCCTGCCTCACAACAGAAGCATTCAGAAAAGGGCTGAAAATTCTGTGTTCTGGCTCGCATGCAGAGCTCCCATGGATACAGAAGGCTCTCCTCTTCAAGCAGCCACCTTCCATGAGCTGAGGGCAACAAATGTGACGAGGGAGAGGGATGGTGCTGGAGCACTCCTTCTCCTCACGCATTACTGTTAACCCTTTTTTGAATGCCTGAACCAGGCTTAAGCAATCCTTGAATCATTAAAAAAGAGAAGATTCAGATTGTTCCAGATTATTTTTCTTAATAGTTTACAGGCACTGTGCTCCTCAGAAGCTTAACCCCTGAATGGGGAGGAAGCACATTAAAAAAAACAACAACAGCAACTATTCCAACATTTTATGATATTTAGTTTATTGTACTTGTGTGGATTTTGTGTGCTCCCTTATTGCAAATGGGGATATAGATGTACATGTAGCATGATGGTTTTAAAAGAGTGGAAAACAGCATCAAGACTGTCCCTCCTCAGCACCAAAGGGTGTATGTGGATCAATGTGGTGCTAATGTTGCTGCAATTACAATTTCAAGAATATCATGCAACATGGCTGGGACATGTTTTGATTTGCACTGAACAGACTGGATTTAGTCTCGGGAAGGATGCAGCCCCGTGCTAACACTTCCCTCTATATTTGATATGTGTAAGCAAGTGACTTGGGGTGGCTGGGATGGCTGCCCCCCAAAGTGATGACCACTCCTCTTACCCGGACTGGCAGCGCAAGGAATGGGGGTTCTGTGGCTCTTCACACTCTTTGGAATGAGACCTGTGGCACTTGGCACTCTCTGGGCTGGATTTAAGAACTTCAGTAGCTTCTCAGTAGATGTGCTGCTTCCAAACTCTGCAGGCAGGCTGCTAATCAACATGCAGATGAGAGGTTGATGTTCAGCTCTCAAATTTTTGTCTGGACTCTCCTTGAAAGGGTTTTCTGTCCACAATATCCAAAGCAGTACTTTTTGTACTAACCTCTTTGGACTGATTCTATTGCTGAAGCTGCCCTGGGACTCTATCCAGTAGATTATGCCAGCAGAAAGAGAGTCTGCCTCTCATTTCTGTTCCCACTCTCCAGACCACTTCAGTTTGCTCATGACCTAACCGCTCGGTAATATCCAAAGCTGTTAATTTCCCTGTGCATAAATCATTTAAAATGTGATGCAATTGCATCTGAGTAACTGTATTTACAAATCAGTTAACAGAGTAGCTCCAGTTAATCTGTTGTTGACGATTTAGCCTAGGCTACACAATCCCCCAAGTTCAGCTGTGCCTTGTCTCCTCACAGCTTTGGACAGCTAAGTTTATTCTGCGGTATTGTGATGAAAAATACAATTGAAAGACGAAATACTGTTGCCTGCGCCAGGACAATTTTGCACGGTATCTAGAGACAGGAGGGGGTTTCTTCACTCCCTCATCACTTATTTACAAAACAGAGGATGCATTCACATGCAGTTGAGCTATTTCAGCATGCAGTCTGCATCCCCACTTGCTTTCATTTTAAAGTTTCTTAAAGACACCAGAGGGAGCAATCCTATGGCTGCTACTCAGTGGTTAGACAGCCATAGGATATGTGGTTTTCCAGGAACCGACCTCGGAGCCTGAGCTCCAAGGTCAGTTCCCGGAGAACCGACATCCCTCCCTTCTGTGCTGCATCTCAGGCAGCGCAGAACAACCTCATGCTCCACACTTGGAAGAGGTGCATGGAGCAGCCAAAATGGGCATTCCAGAGGGCATTCCTGGGCAGGGAAGGTGAAAATGCCAATACGACACATCCCATGTGTCGTCTGGAAGCCTCCTTCCCAGCTCCGCCTTCCCGCAGCTATGCAGCCGAAATTGGCTGTTTAGCCGCAAATGCTGGGCAGGAGAAGCAGGGAGGGAGCATTGGATAGGTGGTCGCTTCTGAGTTCGGAGGCGGCTGCCTATTCCCATAGGATTGTACCCTAAAGTGTTTTTACTCTAGACTGGTGAGAACACTTTCCACAATGACTTGGGTGCTGAGGAACCCTCTCTCATGTGCCAAAGAATCCCCATGTCCTGCAAAGGATTCTGAGGCATATTTTTGAGCTGCACGCTCAAAGCACTGTCTAGGCCTGTTGAGTCTTATCTGATCTGAAGAGGGCACCCTAGGACGCAGCCCAACCCCCTTCTGTGGCTGCACATTGGAAGCAAAGGCTGGCAATGGTGGCAGCACCGGCACTATCATTAGGGATGTGAGGTGACAGCCCCAGATGGCAGTTGCTGGTGGGCAGGGAGTGGTGGTAAGATGTTAGAGGACAGAGCTGTGTGTGCCACGTGGCCTGCCCTGCACTCCCTAATCCAGTCTGCTGCCCTCAGGTGCTGTGGAGGACACTGTCTCATTGACAGTATCTAAAGTAAGATTTAATTGCCAGTCCAATCAGTTTCTGTACATGGAAGAGGGGGCTCCATTTTGTCCCTCACTTGAGGCAACGAAATATCTTGGGCCAACTCTGAGTGGTGGGCAAGCTGTCTTTCAGGGAGGATTGTCCACCATTTCTGAGCTTCCCATTGAAGAACTCCTGATGAGCTTCTGTTGAACCCCAAGTTCACCAGGAAACAATCTAGAAACCGCTGCTTTAGGCTACCTCAGGAGCCCACATAAGAGATGAAGAAACTTTTCAGAAGCTTCAAAAACATTTGTAAAGTTACCTAGCCTTTGAACAAGTCTCTAACCCTCCCCCCGCCAAATCAGGTTAAATTCTGCATAAAACTAGGGGTTAAACTACAAACTATTGTAGTACAAACTACAAGCTTAAATACAAAATATATTTCCGTGCTTAAGCTTTGCTACTGGGTTAAAGGAAGGGAAGTGCTGCTTTACAAAAAGCAGAGGCCGTGTTGTTAGGAAGAAACAGAGCTTGTCCGCTATTAGGAAGAAAGGAAATTCCACAGAAGAACACACAAATGGCACATCTTGTCTGGTATCTTCAATCTGGTGGAGACCTGTATCGAATGCTTTCAATACATTTTTTTCTTGACACACTTTACCTATCATCTGTATAGAGTGCAACTAAAATCACTTCAAACATCTCCTTATGAGATTTGCTTTTGTGGTAACTTTCCAGAAGTTGATGGCAGGATTTCGTCATCTTCATGAAATGAAATTGGAGCTCATCTCCCAACGCAGTATTTTGCATGGATGTTTCCTTTCAGGATGGATAAGAGGCAAATGAGTTCCTAGTTTTTCTGATTCTGTTTTGATTCTTAGCATTTGGGGCTGATTATAGTACAACTTGAGCCCTATCAGTAAGGGTGAGGATCTATAGATACCTACTACACTAATTGTCTTTCCTCCTACTTCTACTCCCCTCTGGTCTGGTCTTGCATTTAAGTTATTGAATACATATTAGAAGCTTGCAGGCAAAATTTGGCTGGTTATTTCAAATCAATGGCTCAGATTGGACAATACTTTATTCCAGTCACTCAGTGTATGGTCCTGTGCTCCAAAGTGTTTTTTAAGGACCTGGGATGTGGCAATAATGATGACATTAACTTTTATATAAGGGCTGGAGAAGAACAAATGCTTAAGAATAGGTTTATTGAAAAACAGAGTGTCTTCATCATGTTTTGGAATGATAAATTTAAATATAATGTTCGTCCGTATTCATTGTTTTCCCTGATCTGATTTTTTGCTTTTGAATGATATGTATTGGGTGAGTCTTTGCACTAATTTTTAAATCTTATTTTGTATGATTAAAGATTTTAAAAAGAAAATAAAGATTTTGTCCATTTGTCATCATGAATACTGGCAATGTTTTCAAAACTCTAACACAGATACAAATGATACATTTTCTAACTTTAGATTTTCCAAACTTCTGTCATTACCTTTTAGATTTAGAACTTTATGAAAGTAGCTATATGCACGTTCTTCAGCTTAGCATGCTACAGCCATACATGGCTAAGAAGGGATGGGGGTGTTACATGGTGATGCAATTGCTGCGGGGAACTGTACCTATTGAATTTCTGCATGTCACTAGGTATGGGGGAGAAAGTAGTTTTAAATTCATTTTAATGCAGACGTTCCTAATTTTGCGGTTTCAAACCAATATGCAAACCAAAATCCAGTTATCCGTTAAAATTCACACTTCTCTGAAAGTTCTTCCATAAAATCCCATACAAAAAGGTGTATATTAGTGAAAATAATATTTAAAATGCATTGTATTAGGGAACTAGATGGCAAAAAAAGTGTCTATCAGGTAAAACTACATACAAAAATGTGTGTTTAATGAGAAATGTGTGCAAACTTTTATATAATTAAAAATGCATACATACATAAGCATGTTTGTGCAAACTTAAAAAAAAATCTCTGGACAAACTGAATTTAAGATTGGAAAAATGAGACACTACTGCAAAAAACTGAAACAGGCAGATTCATCATCCCTAGAAGTTACACAGCCATTAAGGGTGCAACACTCTGGGGATAGTCGGCTGCCTCCAAAGTCAGAGGTGACTCACTATCCAATGCAAGGTGGGTGGAGCGCAGAGGGGACCCTGCATTTGCGGCTGTCTGACCAGGGCACCTTGGAGTGGGGGGTGGGCTGGGGGAGAGGCCGGATGGTGCATAGGAAGCATTGTAAGGGTGCTTCTGCAGTCCCCGCCCCTCCCCACCCTCAGGAAGCCCCCCTTTTTTGCTGCACCACAATCGTCTTCAGAACACAGAGGTGGGGATGACCCGCGTCTCCTATGAGGTGGGGGGGAAGGGGTGAGGAGTTGGATTTCTGGGAACCGAAAAATCCTGTGGCTGTCTAGACACTGGTCTAGCAGCCATAGGATCATGTCCTAAGTCACACAATCTCTGTCAGAAAAAGAAATGGAAATCTTATACCTGACAAATTCTGATGCTGCTGTTTTTCTAAGATATATTATGACAAAACATTTCCCCCCCAATCCTTTTATTTCTTTTTAGATTTTTACACATAAAGGGCCAGACAATGGGTTGGCTCCAGAGTTCCATGTGCCAAGGTCCACTCATGGAACAGGGCAGTCTCAGGTCTCAGCACACCACTCCACATCCATGTACCCACACATCTGCTCCAGAATAGCAAGGAAGGGAGTGTGAGGAACTACAGAGTGAAGGGATAATCAGTGAAAATTACCATTCCCTACATCATTTCATGGAACCTTCCCCTGGATCCTACCTCCCTTTTGCCAACAGAAGGAAACCTTTCATGAATGGAAGGGCACCTTTGGATCCAATCCATTGTGTTCCATCTTTCCCCCATAGATCTGCCTTACATTTTGTGGCATGTATGTAAGCAAATTACAAACACCAGCAGCCTAGCCTTCAGAATGCAATATTGGTTCATTTCTGGATCACAGGTTACCACTTTAGGGGGAAAGGATAGAAAAACTGTTTCCAGTGAATGTATTTGCTTCACATCCTTTTTTTGACAAGTAACATCTTCACCATTCCATCCCACCGACCCACCCACAGGCCAATTACATAGACACATGTCTTTGTCCAAGTCTCTCATAGCAAATTTATTCTTTCATAACAAGAAGTAGTTAGGCTTTGAACTTTCAGTTTTTGGAAAAGCAAGAATGGAAAAATGTTTTCATGAGTGCGCATTTTGGATCTGTCGGCTGCTTTTCACGTATGGGAAAAATATGAACCCTACTAAAGTATTAGCTACAGTCCAGTCTTGTGTCTGATAAACCACACACGTTCACTTAGAACTGAGCAGATCGACTACTTAAACATTCATCCTTTTCCAACACACATTCATATTGTCAGATAGCTTCTCTGAGTCTTGTAACAAGGACAGAAACACCTGCAGATTGCAACAATTAAATATGTACATTCTATTTTATGAACTTTTGTTGGTTTTATATTGGCTTACCTGTCATGGCTTCTCTCCCGCTCCCCCAATACTGGGAATTGCAGTTTGGTGAGACTGCTGGGAATTGTTTTAGGGATCCTTTGCCTCCCCACAGAACGACATTTCCCTGGAGTTCCTGCACAGAAGGAATGCACTAGTTTGCTGTAGGTATGACCAATGAAAGGAACAGGCATCCTCTGAAAGAGAGGACAGAAAGAAGAAAGAAAGAAACTTCCTAGAGAACAATAAACTATCAGGAAGCTCTTTGAAAATGCCAGTGTAATTGATACAGCTGCCATAAAGTATGTATTTATAATATAACCCCAAGGAGCATATTTGATTTTCCTGTCTTGCCTAATTGTGTTAATATAATGACTGCACAAATGTTCCTGTCACCAAAATATTCAGATCGAAGTGAATGG
Organism: Heloderma suspectum; assembly: GCF_057233095.1. Lineage (NCBI taxonomy): Eukaryota > Metazoa > Chordata > Lepidosauria > Squamata > Helodermatidae > Heloderma > Heloderma suspectum. The sequence continues at coordinate 50,106,360 of NC_139460.1, read as the reverse complement.
TGGGTAAAGAATCCATACTACTCTATAGCGGTATTCCCTTTAATTTGAACATTTAATCTGAACATTATCCAGATATTTTGTACTCTTGAATGGATCATTACTTCAGCTCAGCCTTCCCCAGCCTGGTGCCCTCCAGATATTTTGGGCTTCAACTCCCATCAGCCCCAGCCAGCATGGCCAGGAATGCTGAGAGCTATAGTCCAAAGGGCACCAGGTTGGGATAAATTGCTCAAGGAACTCCTTTCTCACTTACGCTCTAGTGTTCTCTTGATTAAAACGATCAGTGTGCCAAATGTGAACATCAGGGATGTGAAAAGAGGCATTCTTGTTAGCTTCCTTACAATTGTAGAACTCGCTTCCCCAGGAGATCCATTCAAGTACAGTGGCTGATTATTTTTTTTAGAACTTCTTGATAAATATCTTGGATTAAGCTGGTATGGTATAACTAAATTATCCCATAACTTAGCACGGTTTGCCACTGTTTTCAGTTCCATCCCAAACACACACACGCTAGAAATGCACTTGCATGCATTGAAAAAAATACTGCAAAAAACAAAGCAAAAAAGCAATCTAGATGCAATTGTATACAATTACATAAAGATTATTTTTGCGTGGCATTTACCACTATGCAGAAAACATGGGTGAAAGGGATGTACTACTTCAAGACAGTTCACATGTATTCATTCATATTTCATAAACCCATTCTGTCCTGTATCAATCTGCAATTTTAAAAAAAAAACCTGCACAAAAATTATTTTAACATACTTTCCCACAAAATACACGTTTTTGTATACATTTTACCCTAAAATATGCTTTGAAATACACATTATACACATTTATACATAAAATGTGCATTTTCATCTGTATTTTGTTACTTTTTTTCAGCTGAGAGCTGTAACACAAAATACGGAGGAGTACAAAAACTGAAGGATAACTGTGTTTTGACCTGTATTTTAGTCCAGACCTGCTTAAAATTGTGGCTCAAATGAAATCTTTGAGAATTTCTAATGGGCCCATTGGTAAAACACCAGAAGAAAGAATCTTGATGCAATCATATGTACAATCACAACAAAATGGCATTTTGCACTGTTTTCATTGATGTGCTCATGTGCTTTTGTCACAGATGCGGGGAGAGATATGAATGAACTGAAGGAACAGAAAGCTGAGGAGATTTCAGCATTCTCCGATGCCAGATTTAATTTAAGAAATTATCCTATTTAAACCAGAAATCACAAGCAGTGGAAATGCAAGGCAAGGCAAACCCACAAAACAATCAAAGAATGGAATGGGGAAGTCTGCTCATCCCTAAACATTTGCCTGTTAAAAACTCAGAAAAATGTTTGAGGTAGACTGTAGAAATTTTTAAAAGCAAACATGACTTGTATGGTTTATTTCTTCTTCTTTTTCAGGGCTTAATAATATTTCCTTCATTTCTCAAGCTTTTTTCCCTGTCTACTTTACATACCATCATTTGAACCGTGAGAGAATGAATTGGTCCAAAGTCAGTTCTTGGCACTTGTTTGCTTTCTATCCTTAATATTTCTTGTTACATTCTGTGTTCCTATCTGAATGCTACATTGGTGGGTTTGCTTTGTTTTTGCAGAGCTAAAAACCATACAATATTGTGTGGGCAGTAAAAAGAAAGTAAAGAAAAGAATAGAAAAAGCAAAGTACACTGTACATCTTGAGTTTCTCAAACTTGATTGAATCACAGATTTTAAAAGTAATTGAAAACACATTTTTACAACCATGCAGAGACAGTAAGTCATGGAAGCTATACGAATATATTCAGAGCCACAGTCTATTAAAAAAATTTCATAAAATACCATTCTGCACCCGAGGAACTCTAAGGAAAAATATTGTATTGTGCTGGATCAGAGTAGAGCAAATAATTTAATGGCACATAATGAAAACTGGTGCAAATTATAGGAAGGGTTCCAATAGAGTATGCTAGCCTTTAATCAAATAGGACAGTTTTAGAACTGCCTAATACAGACGGAGACTATGTATGCCTATACACAGGTGGTATCAATCTTAAAAAAAACAAAACACCCCAGGACTTTCAGTTTAAGGAGCAATCCAAAAATAAACACACATGTATGTATTTAGGTGTCTATGCTGTATATGGCTAAAGCTCATTTTTCTATTAATCAAGGGGACATTCAAAACAGCTGGAGGTGCAGATGTTCAGGTTAAAAAAAAGATAGAATTGTTGTTTCCAAAGGGTTAAATGGAATCAGTGCTGGTGAAGGTGTCAGGCAGGGAGAATTGTGGGAAAGGAGTGTTCTGGGGCTGCAATCTAGTTGCAACCTAGGCGATTGCTAACTTTCCATTATTATATCATTCAAGTAAACCAACACTGGGGAGGAGATGAAGGGAGCAGATGGCGGAGTGCACCTGCTGAAGAGGGAAAAAGCAAAGTACACCGGTGGCCATAGAGGAGGAGTGGGGTGGCCTTCCAGATGCTGTTGGACTACAACTCTTGTGATTCCTGCCCATTGGCCATGCTGGCTGGGGCTGATGGAAGTCTGAGTCGAACAACATCTGGAGGCCACAGGTTTCCACTCCTGCCATAGAGCATGTAAAGAGGCCAAGTGGAGGTGAGCCATTGGAAATGAAAAGCCTGTAGGGGACAGGCCAAAATGCAACATTTTTTTCAAATAGCTCCCCAGCAAAATTTATTGTGTTTTGAGTTCTGGAACAATATGATTTTTCCACAAGGGCAGACACTGTCGGCTTCAGATTTTTGAGGCCCCTTGGGCAAGACATCCTCAGTGAGTCCACCTTCTCACCGCCATTGCTATTGCTCTTCATCCTCTTTCTCATCATTGCTACCACTCACTTGCTCGACAGGCAAAGAGCCAGTGTGTACGTAAGCAGTGGCATCTGCTGCTCCTCCTTTTCATCACCACGAGTGAGTGGACCAGAGTGAGGGGCAGGTGAACAGTCAGGTTGCAATGGTGAAGAGGGGGTGCATCTCCAGTCAGTGGGGCCTTGTTGGGGTGTGGGCCCTTGGCAGGTGCCTGACCGTGCCTACTCTTGATGCTGGCCCTGATGGCAATACTTCATTGAGGAGGGTGTCTGGACAATCCTCCTCACAGCTGGCTCTCCTCCTCCCCCTCCCCCTCCTCCCTGTTGCCTCTGCCTGTTCACCTGGTTTCTCTGAATGTGTGAGTAGTGACAACTGTGAGAAGGAGTAAGAGTCTCCTCTGGGAAGTGTTGTGGAGGGGTCCAGAGAGAGACGGCAACTAAATGAGCCAGTGTGGTGTAGTGGTGAGAGTGCTGGACTGGGAGCCGGGAGATCCAGGTTCTAGTCGCCACTCTGCCATGGAAGCTCACTGGGTGATTTTGGGCCAGTCACAGATTCTCAGCCCAACCTACCTCACAGGGTTGCTGTTGTGAGGATAAAATGGAGAGGAGGAGGATAATGTAAGCCACCTTGGGTTCCTTGCAAGACGAAAAAAGGCAGGATAGAAATACAATCTATCAATCAATCAGGTAGTGAGAAGGCAGAGGGCCCACTCAAGGGTAGCACTCAGGGCATCTTGCCCAAGCCCCCCCCAAAAAAAAAACTTAGGACCAGCACTACAAATAAGTGTACCAATGATTTGTAACCCCCATGATGAGATTTCCCTGTAAAAAAAAAGCACAGGAACCTAGGAGGCTGCCTTATTCGGAGTCAGAGCATTAATGCAACGAGCTCAGTATTGTTTGTATTTACTGGCAGCAATTCTCTGGGTCTTTCCCAGCCCTTCCTGGAGATGCCTAGGACCTATTCCACGCAAAGCACACATTCTAAGGCAGCCATCGGTGCAGTGGGGTGTGCTGTAATATCCAGCTGCCACAGCCATGTGGCAGCTGATGGAAGGAAAGACCGAGTCTACTTGGCGCAGGTGCTGCACCCACGCAGGTGACCCCAGCAGCTTGCATCAGTCTGGGCTCATAAAGCAGCTATGGCTGTGTGTGGCAGCACCCATAGCAGGGGCAGGAAACAGTTTTCGGGTGAGGGGCTGAATGGCACCTCACCTGGCCCTTTGGGGCTGGATGATGTCATCCCTAGTTTGGACAAACCAGGAAGTGTTCTTTTAAACCAGGTGCACAAGGGGAGGGAAGGACAGAGCGCACGAATGCAGAGTTATTTGATGCTGCAAACCATAGCTTGGAGGATCAGAGAACATGATGTCTGAATGCAGCCACTGAATTTTACTGAAGAGAGCCATTTCTTCTCTTTTCCTCTCAGCATGTTCAGCAGTGAGTATGAGTGGTTTGTCACATTTGGAAGATCTGGTTCCTACAACTTTGCCTCAGATTTTCTAAAAATTGCAAATATAGACCTTCAAATATACAAGAAAAATGTAAGAGGTCGAAGAATGTGTCTAACCTTATTATGATCCCCCACTCCTAGTTTAAAACGGAGAGAAATCAAAATTGACAGATTCATCCATTCCTACCATCTCTATTCTAAAGCGTATTTGTCATGAGAATCAAAATAATCACAGCCATTTCTTTATATGCCAATGAGCACAAACTATTATTCATTCCAGGTTTTCAGAAGCCAGGTATTACAGGTATATATAAGTTCTTTGACAAGCTTTATTGCTGTAGTTATAACATTTGGACTGGCTCACTGCAAGAATTGAGGTGTTCAGTCTGGAAGAATAGAAGAAAGACAGGCTGTAAAATTCATGACTCATTGTTTATTTTATTTTATGTATTTGCAATATTTATATACCGCTCCACATCAAAAGATTTCAGAGTGGTGAACAGCAAAGATAAAATAATTTTTAAGAAACGTTAAAACAGTTAAAATGTTTTTTAAAGACAAGTCCCAATAAGGCTGAATTTAATAAACCAAATTTAGGGTGCAATCCTATGGGGATAGGTGGCCACCTCCGAATTCGGTTTCAAAAGAAAACAAGATGACAGTGCATTTTCAAGGGCCAGAATATAAAAAGAAATAATTTAAAACTGAATTTCCAAGGACATTGCATGATGGTTGAACAGCCAGTTCCCAATGCTGAATATATGGAGTTAGGAAAGTCTTCTGGTGTATACTGATATCTCATTTCCAAACCTTTTCCTTCACATACACACACTTTCCCAGCCATTCCAGCACTACCAATGAGAATGAAAAGAAAAAGATAAAATTACTGGGAAACACTGTCATGGCCATAACCAAGTTAATTCAAAGAACAGTTCTGATGATTCACAGGTGTCTCTCCAGGAGCCTCTCTCTCCCTCCCTCCCTCCCTCCCTCTCTCTCTCTCTCACACACACACACCCCTCCTCCTCCCCCCGCCCCCAGTTCTTGCTGTTCACCTAACTCTGCCATGTCACCTGGTATTAATTATAACATTCTATCATGTTGGAGGGGACTAGCCAGGAGAGTCACAGTGCATATGCTGGCTAGGCAGACGGACGTTCTGTTTCTTTTTAAAAGGAAACAGCCCTTCCTCAGAATTTATATTTCTGCTGAATGAATGTCGGCAAACCTCACATTGACTCAGAGCAATTGAGAAAAACATGATTCTGACTTTGAATGAATATCCTGCTTTCAGGCTAGAAACCACTTCCCCACATGGCACGCATAGGAAACTTCTGTTCAACTGTACTGCAGGCTGAGATATCCAGCAACTGCTGCCAACCAATGGCAGAGGGGGGAGGAGCCCTTTCCTGAGGGGTAGGTCAGGCCTGGTTCACTCACTATAAGCCAGGGGTGGGGAACTTCTGGTCTGCAGGCCTAATCTGTCCCACAGAGATTCTCTGTCTGGCCCATGAAGCCTCCTTGGATTCCTGCAGGGGATGGGGCTTCCTTCAGGAGCAATGCACAGGGGAATCCGCACTGTTATCTCCAATCATAAATCGGAGATAACATTGGGGCTGTGGGCAGTGGGGGACTCAGTCAATGCTCAGGGGAGCCGCTCTTCCCAGAGTCATCTGAGTCTGCTTGCGCAACACATGATAACATGTGGAGTATATATTGCACACACAGCTCCAGAGACCCACCTGCACTGCGCCTTCTACCATTGTGGAGGGTGGGGATACGGTGCAGCCAAAGCATCTGGGGTCAAGCCAGTAGCTGGAACACTCTTCCAGCCTCCGCTTTAGTTGGGGCAGCATTGTTGCATGAGAGTTTTCCGCAGTCCAGGAAAGCTCATGTCTGGCAAAGCTGAGCTCCAGCCAGCAATTTGACCAGGATCCAGATGATGTCAGCGCATGTGGTTTATACATTTTCATGTGGACTAGAACTCCTGTCATCCACATTGGCCATGCTGGCTGGAGATGGTGGGAGTTCTAGTCCAACACATCTGGAGGATACCAGGTTGTTGTAGGCCAGCCTGGTGCCCTCCAGATTTGTTGGACTACAACTCTCATAATCCCTGTTGTAGGCTGATACAGAATATCCATTTTGTGTCTCATTGCTCATGTTCCTGGTTTGGCTTGGAAGCACACAAGAAGAAGATATGGATGTGGCCCTGGGTAAGAGTGACCTTCCCCCTTTGGGCCGAAAGCAAGGATCCAGCTCTGCTGTTTGCACATACCCAGAATTCTTGCACTTGACCTTGCCCGCTGTGTAGACTGGCCTCCACTTCCTGTGCCCACTTCCTCATCCTCCCAGACAGGTGATTCCCCCAGGCAGTGCTGATCATCTGCTCAGGAGGGGTCCTTGTGTGCTGCATATTGATGCACTTGAACATTTGTACTGTGGGACCACTGACTCCCCAGCCTTATGTAACTCAAGAGAGCCTGTTCAGAGTAGAGCTTGCCAAACCATGGATTCACTGCATCAGCAAAGGATATGCAGACTCGCCCGCAGAAATCCCCTTTCTGTAACTCTCCAGAGATCATATCAGCAATTTTATTAGTAGTTTTACTACCCAGAAGTTTATAACTCAGCATGTGGATGTATACATTTACTTTTGCTGTTTCTTCCATCTTCAAAGACCAAACTCTGCATGACCAGATGTGTGGTTATTTTTTTAAAAAAGAACATCCGGAACCCCAACACTTGGCCCTTTCTTTGTCCAGCTGAAAAGTGATAATTACTCTGAAAAAAGGAATAACACATTCTTCCTATAGATGGTGGGAGTCTAGTTGTAAGATTCCATCCTGTACTTGAATTTTCTGTTAGTTTCTCATTGCTCTTGCATGTTTCTAAATTTAGTCCTGTTTCTCCACCTGCCTTGGAGCTTACAGCAGTTCTGTTTCCTCAAAAGTAGGTCCTATGGAGTTCAATGGGACTTCCTCCCAAGTTTGTGCAGCAGTCTTTCCCAAACAGTGGGGTAGAACACACCAGTGTGCTGTTAGAGGCGATGAAATGTGCCTGTAAAAATTGAACTACCGCATTGGATGCCTCCACCACTCTATGCTTCTTGGAGCCAGAAGGCCCCATACAGAAATGAGCTGTTCCCCACCTCTCAGTAGAGGCCCAGTCTGCTCCAGGACCAATCTGACATCTGGGTTGTTTTGCCAAATGTCTAGAGAACTTTCATCTAAATCATCTGGGTTCTCCAAATTATTTCTGGAATGAACTGAGTAGGGAGTGTCCACCCATAGAGAATATATCTTGTTATATATTTTTATCAGTTTTAACTAGGAATGATGCAAGTGCCCGATTCCATCTGGGAATCCAGCTGACCCCACCCTGCCCACACCTCTCAGCCCTGCTCACCGAGCCCCTGCCCCCACTTGCCCCCACTTGCCCCCACTTGCCCCCTGCCTCCACTTGGCAAGTGACCCACACTCACCCCAGCAGCCTCATCGAGCTCCATGGTCATCATTTTTTGAAAAATGAAATGGTGATCGCAAAAATGTGCATATTTGCATATGCGCGGAAATGTATGTTTTTGCAATTGTGCATATTTGTGCATATATGGAAATGCGCATTTTTGTGCATATGCAAATATGTGCATTGACAAAATGCACATTTTCACACATATGCAAATATATGCATTTTTGCGATCACCATTTTATTTTTCAAAAAATGACAACCGCGGGGCTTGATGAGGCCACCAGGGTAAGTGTGGGCTGCTCACCGAGTATGGGAGGAGCTCGAGTGTGGTCCGGGGACCGGCGAGCAGGGGCAGGGGCTGGGTGGGTGCCCAGAGAACCCGGGCAGGGGTGGGTTCGCACATCCCTAATTTTAAGGCACAATCCTATGCATATTTCGACAGGAAAAAGTCCTACAACTCTCAGCATTCCCCAGCTAGCATGGCTGGCTGGGGAATGCTGGGAGTTGTAGGACTTTTTTCTGTCCAAACATGCATAGGATTGCACTTTTAAGGTCACAATCCTATCATGATTCCCATCAACCTCTGAACTCGGAGGGTGACAGGAATATGTACAGCAGGAGCAGTACAGAGGCAACTGCCCACCCTGCAGTCTGACCCACCCTGCATTTCTGTTAGACAGGCAATTTCACCCATCTAACAGGGACACTTCTGAGAGGGAGGGGAGGAGGCTGGGACAGTCATAGGAAATAGCATAATGCCGCTGCCCCAATCTCCTCCCCTCCATGCCTTTGGGAACACCTCCTTTACCCCATGTCTGCACTCATTTTGCAAGTGCAGAGAAGTAGCGGGTGCGGTTCTCTCCATGCTGGTTATGAGGGGGAGGGGGAGCGGGAGAGGAAGGGAAGGGAGCATGGTTTCCTGGTTCCCAGCTTGGAGCCCTATCTATGAGCTCAGAGCCAGGAGGAAACCAAACAATTCTGTGTCCCCCCAGATGCTGTCTAGGGGACATAGGATTGACCCTAAACCATTAAAATCCTACTACGTGCTAGCTTGTCAAAAACATACAACATGTTGAAAAACCTACTTTTTAGTTCTAGATATTTAATGGCTTTTCATTTATTGTGCTGTTTAATTTTTTTGCATTATATTGTGTTCTTTACATATTTGTATTGTATTTTATATTTTTAACTGTTCTAGGGCATTTTAGTTTTTTTAACTGTTTGTAATCCCCCCAGAGAACATTCGTTATTGGACAGATTAGAAGTGTAATGAAAAAAAAAATTAAACAGTTTTATCTGTGATAGAGGTAAAACCAAGGGAATAGCAAAACACTGACCAAACATGGTAAGGGTCAAACTACATGTTCCATTAATTATGTAACATTCTGCTGACCCTTTGGAGTGTTTTTTTTAAACCTTTGTAGCTTTTTAAAACTACCCATGCATAGGCCAGTTCTAGACTGGGAGCACCACCTGTGTGGAGGGATTTAAACCTATCTCCAGCTGCTTGCTTCCTGAAATTCCTCCCACTCACAGGGTATTTTTTTCTTAAAGCCTCCTATGGTGCCAATGGAAGTTTATCTTTTTCTTTTTTCAATATCCATGTGTGGGGAAGGGCAAATTTTGGAAAGGAAACAGCTGGGGGTGGGAGGGTTTTAACCCTCCCTATCTCCTCCTGAGCACAGCACTCCTGACATGGATTGGGGACCTATGCAGTTACTTTCAAGTAAAAACAAACCCCAAGAGGGTCAGCTGCATGCTATGTAATTAATGTAACCTTTAATTTGACCCTTCAACCAAAAATACACACATCAACTGGTCTATCTTAACTTCTTGATTTCTTTCCTACCCTCAAAACATATTTAACTTATTACTAATAGCATTCATTTTCTGCAGAATTTTATTTTATCAGATTTCCTCCACTTCACTTTCAATATGTGGTTTTAGGCTGAATCTACACATAGCAGTTATACTGTTATCATACTGCAGTGATAACTGTTGGTGCCCATTGGTGGCATGTGCACCAATAGTTATCATTGCATCATGGTAACGGTAAAACTGCTATGTGTAGATTCAGCCCCAGCCTCCCTGCTCCCTCTCTTAGTGTAAAGTGAGGTGTGCCCTACTCTTTAATATTTTGAAAAATGTGCCCAGGGTACACTGCTATAGCTATACAGGGTTGCAGCCTAGGTCTGCACATACCCACATACCTGGGAGTAAGCCCCACTGAGCTCAATGAGATTTATTTCTGAGTAGGCATGTATAGGATTGCACTTGTTGTTGTTGTTCAGTCGTTCAGTCGTGTCCGACTCTTCGTGACCCCATGGACCATAGCACGCCAGGCCTTCTTGTCCTGTGCTCTCTCCCGGAGCGTGCTCAAGTTCATATTCATTGCATCAGTGATGCTATCTAGCCATCTCATCCTCTGCCGTCCCCTTCTCCTTTTGCCTTCAGTCTTTCCCAGCATCAGGGTCTTTTCCAGGGAGTTTTCTCTTCGCATTAGGTGGCCAAAATATTGGAGCTTCAGCTTCATTATCTGTCCTTCCAATGAGCACTCAGAGTTGATTTCCTTTAGGATGGACTGATTTGACCTCCTTGCAGTCCAGGGGACTCGTAAGAGTCTTCTCCAGCACCACAGTTCGAAAGCATCGATTCTTCGGCGCTCAGCCTTCCTTATAGTCCAGCTCTCACAGCCATACATTACTACTGGGAAAACCATAGCTTTGATTAGACGGACCTTTGTCGGCAAGGTGATGTCTCTGCTTCTGACTATGCTGTCTAGGTTTGCCATAGCTTTCCTCCCAAGGAGCAAGCGTCTTTTAATTTCATGGCTACAGTCACCGTCTGCGGTGATCTTGGAGCCCAAGAAAGTACAATCTGTCACTGCTTCCATTTCTTCCCCTTCTATATGCCAGGAAGTGATGGGGCCAGATGCCATGATCTTAGTTTTTTTAATGTTGAGTTTCAAACCAGCTTTTGCACTCTCCTCTTTCACCCTCAACAAGAGGCTCTTGAGATCCTCTTCGCTTTCTGCCATTAGGGTGGTATCGTCTGCATATCGGAGGTTGTTGATAATTCTCCCAGCAATCTTAATTCCGACCTCTGATTCATCCAACCCGGCATTTCTCATGATGTACTCCGCATATAAGTTAAATAAGCAGGGTGACAATATGCAGCCTTGTCGTACTCCTTTCCCAATTTTGAACCAATCGGTTGTTCCATGTCTGGTTCTTACTGTTGCTTCTTGACCCTCGTACAGGTTTCTCAGGAGACAGGTAAGGTGGTCTGGTACTCCCATCACTTTAAGAATTTGCCACAGTTTGTTGTGATCCACACAATCAAAGGCTTTAGCGTAGTCAATGAAGCAGAAATAGACATTTTTCTGGAATTCTCTTGCTTTCTCCATGATGCAGCGAATGTTGGCGATTTGATCTCTAGTTCCTCTGCCTCTTTGAAACCCAGCTTGTACTTCCGGTAGTTCTCGGTTCGCATACTGCTGAAGCCTAGCTTGTAGGATTTTGAACATCACCTTGCTGGCATGTGAAATGAGTGCAATTGTGCGGTAGTTTGCACACTCTTTGGCGTTGCCCTTCTTTGGAATTGGAATGTAAACTGACCTTTTCCAGTCTTGTGGCCACTGTTGAGTGTTCCAGATTTGTTGGCATATTGGATGCAGCACTTTAACAGCATCATCTTTTAGGATTTTAAATAGCTCGGCTGGAATACTGTCATCTCCGCTAGCTTTGTTGTTACTAATGCTTCCTAAGGCCCACTTGACTTCACTCTCGAGGATGTCCGGCTCAAGTTCAGTGACCGCACTATCATGGCTATCAGGGACATTACAATTTTTCCTGTATAGTTCTTCTGTGTATTCTTGCCACCTCTTCTTAATCTCATCTGCTTCTGTTAGGTCCCTGCCTTCTTTGTCCTTTATCATGCCCATCTTTGCACAAAACGTTCCCTTGAGATCTCCAGTTTTCTTGAAGAGATCTCTAGTCTTTCCCATTCTGTTGTTTTCCTCGATTTCTTTGCATTGTTCATTTAAGAAGGCCTTCTTGTCTCTCCTTGCTATTCTCTGGAACTCTGCATTCAGTTGGGTATATCTTCCCCTTTCTCCCTTGCTTTTCGCTTCCCTTCTTTCGTGAGCTACTTGTAAAGCCTCATCAGACAGCCACTTGGCTTTCTTGCATTTCTTTTTCTTTGGGATGGATTTCGTTGCTGCCTCCTGAACGATGTTACGGACCTCCGTCCATAGTTCCTCAGGCACTCTGTCTATCAGGTCTAATCCCTGGAATCTATTCCTCACCTTCACTGTATATTCATCAGGGATATGATTTAGGTCATACCTGAACGGTTTAGTGGTTTTCCCGACGTTCTTCAATTTAAGCCGAAATTTTGCAAGAAGCAGCTCATGATCTGAGCCACAGTCAGCTCCAGGTCTTGTTTTGACTGACTGTATGGAGCTTCTCCATCTTTGGCTGCAAAGGACATAATCAATCTGATTTCGATATTGACCATCTGGTGACGTCCATGTGTAGAGTCGCCTCTTGTGCTGTTGGAAAAGAGTGTTTGCTATGATCAGCATGTTCTCTTGGCAAAACTCTATTAGCTTTTGTCCTGCTTCATTTTGTACACCAAGGCCATGCCTGCCTGTTATCCCGGTGATTTCTTGACTTCCTACTTTAGCATTCCAATCCCCTATGATGAAGAGGACATCTTTTTTTGGTGTTAGTTCTAGAAGGTGTTGTAGGTCTTCATAGAACCGATCAACCTCGGCTTCTTCGGCCTCAGTGGTTGGGGCATAGACTTGAATTACTGTGATGTTGAATGGTTTGCCTTGGATTCGTACTGAGATCATTCTATCATTTTTAAGATTGATTGCACTACTAAGGATTTAAACCTATGGAGGAGAAGTCAGACACAGGAAATCATCTGTATCTCAAGCTATCATCAAGGATTAGTACGAGCTTCTCCCCATTGGCTGCTTTTCAACCACTGAATTCCCATTTCCCGCAAGGACATGGATCCATGGTGCCCACTAAAGTTTTCCTACGTCTATTGAATTGACAAGTAATTATCATCACCTTCCCCGAGACATCTAGAAATCCAGTCAGATAAAATATGCTCCCAAATTACATAAAAATAAAATTGAATTGTAGTAGTTCCCTGAGATTCACAAAATATATACTAAAGTTTTCAGACTTTGGGGGTAGAGGGTGGGGAGGAACACGTTCGAGTAGAACTTATGATACCCACTTAGTGGACCCATATTAAGTGGAATATCAGATTTTTAAAAATAGTTAACATATTTCAGATAATTACTGTGAGAGAAATATTGGTAGATCTCACATATGTGCATAGAAGGAAAATGATTTAGACTTATCATTAGGAAGAACTCCTGGGTCGCGGTGGAGGCTGGTGGCTCCAATGTTAGTGGGGCGGTAAATCCACTCTGGGCTTCAGTCAGAACCAGTCAGAACTCTAAAGGAGCTTTGCACCTTGGATAGTCCCTTGAGATTTCTGACCGGTTCTGACTGAAACCTGGAGAGAATTCACAGATCCACTGACATTGGAGCCACCAGCCGCCACTGCTGGATAGTATGAGCTGTCCAGCAGTGGAATAGACAGACTGGGAAGGTGGTGGACTCCCTTTCATTAGAGGTTTTGAAGCAGAGGCTGTATGGGAATCTATCGGGGTGTTGATTTCCTGCATTGGATTCATTCATTTGTTACATTTCTCACCCAACTGCTCTCTGGGCACTTTATTTACACAAATCAAAACCTTAAAGATACAATATAATAACATAATATAAAACTATTTGCATTTGAAAATATAGAGCCATTTTACACAAGCAACAATATGTTTCCAGGACCTGTTAAAAATTGTAGCATATGCTGTGAAATGCCTGGAAGTAGGGGAAGGTCTTAAGCTAGCGCCAGAAAGATGACAATGTTGGCACCAGGCAGACCTCACTGGGGAGTGTTCCAGAATTGGGAAGCTACCACTGAGAAGGCCCTTTCCCTGGTTTCCATCTTCTGAACCTCCCTTGGAGTAGGCACTTGGAAGAGGGCCTCAGATGAAGATTGTAGTGTAGAGGTAGGTTTGTCAGGTATTGCGGCCCCAAGCTGTATAAAGCTTTATAGGGCAAAACCAGCACTCTGAATTGGGCTTGGAAACATACAGGCAGCCAGTGCAAGTGGGACAGAATTGGTGTTATATGTTCAGACCTTCTGGTTCTCACCATCGATCTGGTTGTTACATCTGGCTGCCGCATCTTTGAGCTCCTTTCCAACTCTCCATTTCTCATCTAGCATCCTGCTTTGCACAGTGGCCAACCAGATGCCTTTAGGGACCCTTTGGGGACCCCACATGAAGGCATTAATTCTCCTCCATTATTTCTCCCCAGCAGCTGGTGATTGGTGAGCGCTTTAGGAGGGAAGAAGCAGGGGGATGTTTCCCTCTCAACCTATAAATGTATGAAATATGACTAGCTGCATCCTCCAGCCTGTGGGGACCTCACAATGTTTTTATTTATTTGACATGTATATTCCACCTTTCTATGAAGGATAATCAAGGTGGAAAACAATATAACTGAGCAAATCACCCAATGAACTAAAATGCTATTATAAGCAACAGAATTAAAAAATAATCTTAAAAACAAACAACAGTCAGCCACCCATTTAACATGATGGGGGCCTAACACAATGTTAAAAAGAGGCAGCAAATGAAAATGTTTGCTGGTAAAGATATGTCTCCACTGCTTACTGAAAAGCAAGACAAGATGGAGCCCAATGGACTTCTCCTGGGAGGGTGTTTCAGGATTTTGGTGCCACAACAGAAAAGCTCTTGTACCCACCCACCCATACTTTTGACTGCTGAGGGATACAGAGCAGGGCCACTGAGCTGGATGTTAATGCTCAGCCAGATTTGTGTGGGAGGAGACGATGTTTAAGATAGTGTGGTCCTAGGCCACTGGTCCCTTACAAGACTAGCACTTTGAATTGAGCCCAGAAACAAATTGGTAGCCAGTGAAGATGACATATAGATTTACGTGCTCCGATCTGTATTGCCCCAGTTAATACTGTGGCAGCCATAATTTGAACGAATTATGGTTTCTGAAATGGTCTTCAAAGGCAGCCTGATGTAGAGCATATTCTAGTAATCTTATCTGGACACTATTAACATATGAATGATTGAAACCCGGTCTGGCTTCTTCAAGAAAGGATACATCTAGTACACCAGCCCAGGATGGTTCAAGACAGTCCTAGCCACTGGGTGGCAGTGGCCATACAGGAGGAGATCTGGATCCAGTAGTCTCCCCATGCTGTGATCCTGGATTTTAAAAGGGTGCGTGTGTGCAACCACATTCAAAATAGGCTGTGTACCTATTCCCAGGTTGCCAGAACCCCCAAACGACAGTACCTTGACGTTGTTGGGATTGCACTTCTGTTTGTCCTTATCCAGTCCAAACCTGACACCAATCTAGACACTGCTTCAAACCCTGCAAACTTTTCCAGCTTCAAAATGGCTACAGGAGTGGTGGGGGCAGTGCTAGCCATGGTGACCACCCATGAGTTAAGCTATGCTTACACAATCAGCATTTGTTCGTGTTTTTATGCCATTGTCTTTTATGCATTGTTTCGTGGTGCGGTGCTCCATGGGTGAAATCTCTTCCTCTTTGAGGTAGCAGGACTTGCTCTGGGGACTGTTCTATTCCCCTTGGGTGAGGAGGGTGGCACAGCTTTTATTAGCCAGGAGTTATAGCTAGATTGGCCAACTTTTGAACCTGCCCCTGGGCCTGTTTCTTTTAACAATAGGAGGATCTAGATCAGCCTTCCCCAACCTGGTGCCCCCCCCCCCCAGATGAACTGGGCTACAACTCTCAGCATCTCCAGCCAGCACACTGGCTGAGGATGATGGGAGTTGTAGTCCAACACACCTGGGGGCAGCAGGTTGGGGAAGGCTGATGGAGAGCAATTAGGGGAGCGATAAGTTTCCTTTCCCTGTGGAGAAAAGCTTCACCTGCTAATTCATGCAAATCAAACTGCTGTGGTATAGTGGTTAGAGTGTTGGACTGGGGACACCCAGGTTCAAATCCACACTCAGCCATGATGAAGCTTACTGGGCCAGTCGCTTAACCTACCTCACAGGGCTGTTGTAATAGGGAGAGAACTACGCACACTGCCTTGAGTTCCTTGGAGGAAGGTATTAAATGTGCCTTACATCTAAAACAAAGTCTCAGCATTGGGTGCCATTGCAAAAGGAGACAATACCTGGACCAGCCCTTGTCCCCTTCTGACTCACAGCATTTAGCCCAACACATCACCATCACTTCCAGGCTCTGATCTGGCAGGAAAAAAATGGTTTCCCCCTCCTCTTCCATCCCCCCTTCCAGATCTTTGGCACAAGACAGTGGAGGAAGCCCCCTCCACCCAGACAGCTGGGCCCTCATGAAAAGATCATAAGAATCCTCCCCACCTTTCCATGGAATCTGCTTTCAGACACAGTCATGGCAAATTCCTAAACCATTTTAATCTCCAAAATCTGTCTAGGAGAAGCTGCTAGTGGGGTCAGTTTGTTCACGACCTGCGAGACTGAAGGATAGAAAAGGCACATGAGATCATCTTGCCTGCCTGCCAGAGCGGCATTGTTCCTTGTGATAAGTTTTCGAGTACTTAGCTTTATGAGTCCCAAGGGAAGGGAGAGATTCTCTCACTTCCTCTGCAAGTGTTTGCACAGCCTAACCCGGCCAGGGACTTTCCCTCTGTGGCATTTGGTCTGATGTTTCATTCTGATCACCCTCTAGTGGTGTCCACAGGAGAATGATGATCCCTTGTCACCATTCACACCATTGTATTTTTGTTCCACACTTGGGTGGGCACCAGAGAGATTGCAAGACACAAAACCCACCTAAAACACCTGTTTGTGTGTTGGGGGGGGGATGCTGAAGCTAAATCCTAACTCAGCCTTTGCCAACCTGGTACACCCCAGGTATGTCGAATGACAACTGCCAGCATCCCCCAGCCAAGCTAAGAGCAGCACCATACAAAGTGGTGAAGAATAAATATCAAAAACACAACTAAAAGGATCAAAAACTATCTGCAGAAATAAAAACAGCTATAAGACACAACTTCCAAGATAAGTCTGGCCAAGAGAGTGTACAGCACATGAAAAGGCCTGACAGAATAGAAAGGTCTTTGCCTGGTGCCAAAAATTCAACCAAATAGGTGGCTGGTGACCTCTCTGCATGAGGCATTCCACAATTGGGGAGTACCACTGAAAAGGCCCACTCATGAGCAGGACCCCTAATAATGATCTCAGAGCAAAGGTAGGAACATATGGGAAGAGGCAGTCCTTCTGATACTGTGGCCCTAAGATGTAGGGCTTAGTTGGGGAGGGCGGGAACCATATACAAGTTTTTTTTAAAAAAGAAATAGGGTAACGGAGATCTGATCATGGATTTCCCACATCACATGGGCTTTAGGATGAGGTGATTAATTATGCTCTCTAGAGCATAATATTGGGCAAAGTGATAGCCATTATGGCAGATTAAAAAACAGTGTGAAATAACTTGGGAATATTTTGCAATATCTCTATAAATATTTCATGATAATACCACCCTGGACAGGTCAGTCCAAAGTAGTTTCCCTGTAGCCCTGTCTGGGTGTTCGGAAACTACCTTAGGACATAATCCTATGCACATTTGGGCAGAAGAAAGACCTACAACTCCCAGCATGCCCCAGCCAGCCATGGGGCATGCTGGGAGTTGTAGGACTTCTTTTCTGTCTAAACATGCATAGGATTGCACCCTTACCTTATCAGACAAGCGAGAAGAGGGTTGTGCCGCCATGTTCTGCCTCCAACGTTGCGCTGGTTACACAGGGCTCCCCCAGGCATTTGCGTGCATGGCATGAATGTCTGCAGAAGGGATGCCTACGAATAGGGCTTGTAAAAGTCACTGCTATGCATATAGAGCTACTTTGGTCTCGGTTTGGTGCTGCCTCTTCAGACCTTGTAGACAGTCTTATCTACATCATTGCAAGTAACAGGTGCAAGTCCTAGTTTCAGGGGCAGGGCTAGCATCAAAGGTAAGCATGGTCGGGTCCTATCAAAGGCCCACGCCCCAGCAGGGGCCCACTGACAAGAAGGAGTTGCTCTTCCCCTTCACCACTGCAACCTGCTTTTCATCTGCTGCTCACTGTAGCCCAGACAACAGAGGTGGTGAGAAGGAGGAGCAATGAATGCCACAGCCTCCTTGCCCACTGGTTCTAATTTGCCCATCAGGCAAACAAGTGGTAGCCAAGATGAGAAAGAGGATGAAGAGCAATAGCAGCTGCTAACAAGGGGAGCGAGAAGATGGGCTCACTGAGGGAGGGTTCCCACTGAGGACATCATGCCAAAGGGCCCTCAGAAACCTGGAGCCAGCAGGTTACACAATCATGGTAATAAGACAACTGGTGTGGCATAGTGGCAAAGAGACTGAGTTACAAATCAGGAGGTCCCCAATTTCAATCTTGCCTCAAATCTTCCTTAGGTGGCCTTCGGCAAGCCACTCTTTTTAGCCTTATCCCCCTCCCCTCTGTAACATGGGGGAAAATAAAACTTGCTCACTTTATAGGGCTGTTGTCAAAATTGCAACTAGATGATGCATGTGAGGAACTTTGAACATGTGACATCGCAGTCATACACATACTTACCTGGGAATAAGTCCCATTGAATTCAGTGCAGCTTACCTCTGAGTAGACATGGATAAGATGGCGCTGTGTTATTATTGTCTTTGTTCTACAGCAATAACTAGAAATAATTTAATATTAGTGTTGATTCAACTCTTGCCACCACTGTTCGTGTGAGCAAGCATCAAGGCAGTTAAATATCTTTTGGGGCAACCTCCTTGAGTGCGGGTGGTGAGGGCGCCTCGGTGGTAAATACCATTCTTAGGACAGTTATTTAGCTTCCAGTTCCAAAGCCATGCCCCAAAGAGGGAAGTGGGAGAGGAAGGGCTTTGATTGTTTATGACGGCCTACCATTATTTCTTTGTTTGTTGTATTTATATCCTGCCTTTTCCTCAATGAGCTCAAGGCGGTGTATATGAACCTCCTCCCCCTCTCCATTTTATTCTCATAACAGCCCTGTGAGTTAGGTTAGGTTGAGCGTCAGTGACTAGCCCAAAGTCACCTAATGAACTTTGTGGCGGAGTGGGGACTTGAACCCAGGTCTCCCCAGTTCCAGTCCAGTATTAACCATTACTTCACATTGGCTCTCATTAGGCAGGGTGAGGTGGTTGCCTAGCTGGTTCTGGGTGTCATGAAAGGACAGCAAATTGTTAGAGCACAATCCTATGCATGCTGCCTGAGGAATGCTGGGAGTTGTAGGACATTTTTTCCCCATCTGAACATGCATAGGATTGTGCCCTTAATCTATTGTATTGTATTGTATTGTATTTTAATAAAATAATTTATTTTAAAATTATTATGAAAATAATAATGGTGGTGGTGGTGGTATTTTCTGCCTCAGCAGGTGCCAAAATAATGTGGCTGGTGCTGGGTATTATGCACCTTGACTTGGGCAGGGGCATTGGTGTGCAATTTGTTGCTCCCCCTGAGGCAGCAAAATGTCCTGGGCCAGTTCTGATGACTGCCCATTCAGATTAACATCAAATGCATGGTGGTGTGAGGAAAAGCAACTGAAAATCCTGAGCTTGCTGCCTTGCCAAGGCAGTCCTGTGCCTTCCCTCTCATGTGCAGGGTTTGGCTTTCAACATGTGTTGGAAGGTGCCAGAGAAACAACTTCACAATGCTTGCTGAAAGCTGATTCCTACAGGAATCTGCTTTCAGCTGCAGGCACGTACTACCGGCTGCCCACACGCAGCCTACACCAGCCTTCCCCCAGCCTGCTGCCCTCCAGATGGTTCAAAGTACAACTCCCACTTTCCGCAAACATCGACTATGCTGGCTGGGGCTTGCAAAAGTTGTAGTCCAAAACATCTGGAAGGCAAGCTTTTCTCTTAGACATCACATGCTGAGACAGGGGTGTGACTAGGCCAGCCTTCCCCCCGCCTTGTCCACTCCAGAAGTTTTGGACTGCAACTCCCATCAGCCAGCATGGCTAATGGTCAAGAATGCTGGGGGATGTACTCCAAAATATCTGGAGGGCAGTCAGGGGTTTTCTACATGAGATATTTATTGTGCACTTGTCATTCGCTACTCATGGTTGTTTATGGATTCTTTAGGTGATGTTGTGACCCTCTTGTTTCGCTTCTGTGTCTAAGCTGGGAGTTGTAGGACTTTTTCCTGTCTAAACATGCATAGGATTGTGCCCTAAGTGAGCTTCATGTCTGGGTGGGGATTTGAACCCAGATCTTCCCAGTCCTAATCTAACACTCTAACCACTACACTACCGAACACAGCAATGCTGTTGAAAAGTGTCTCCTTCTGGTGAGTGAACCCTCCTGGTCCATATCTCTTAAAAGTCTTTACAATATGGACTGTTGTTTCTCCATGTTAAAAGTGTCCATGCCCCCCACCAGAGGCCACTAGGAACATCCAATGGGAGAGTAGAGATTTTCAACATGTGATTATGACTTCCAAATGTTACAGACAGACTGGGGATCAATTGCCCCAGGGAGGCTGTTTTTGTTGGCGTTCCTCTGTGGAGTAAAATGTGCAGTTCAGCCCTTAGACTGTGGAAGTAACAACATCACAGCATGGGAGGCAACCTTGATTGGTACAATATTTCCAGCATAATCTGTGATGGTGAGATTTATATTAATACAGTATGCCCCTGCTTGGTGCATAAGAAAAGCGTTTATCCAGTCTTCCTTAACTGGGTGCCCTCCAGGTGTTGGACTACAAGTCCCATCACATGTATGGCTTGTGGCTGGCAATGATGGGACTTTTGGCTCAACACATCTGGAGGGCATCAGGTTGGGGAAGTCTGAACTAGTATCTCATTTCACTGGGAATCATCCCATTTCATTTATTTCATGAGAAGCTTCAGGAAAATATACTAGGAGAGAAACATAGTGACAAACTACTTCACTATTCTGTCCGCCGACAACATGGAAGGTTACTTAAGTTAAGAGGGGCTTTATCCAGACAAGGGTATTGCACATGGAGAGTTTCAGCCGCACACAAGTGACAGAAGACAGCATTCTTGTAAGATTTCCCATTTACGGCTCTCTGTGTATTTTCCTCCCCCTCTTTGGACTTTTCTCACAGCCTCTGCAAGATGTTTGTTCTCAAACACAACTAATGTTCGGTTAAGACATTTAAGGAGAGGGGGATTCCAACAAATGCTCTTTTATTTTTAAAAATATGACGTCTTCTCCCCAAAATAGACAGCTCATCATTACAGAGATGGGGAGTGGGGGGGTGGGAAATAGCAACAACATTTTCAGGAAAGGTTACAACTTGCAAAGCAATTTTGAGAACTGCTTCCATATAACAATATTAATCTCACAGCACTTTCTAATCCTGAGGATAAGAACAGAAGACCTGTGCTGGATCAGACTAAAGGCCTCTCTAGTCCAGCATTCTGTTCCTGCAGTGGCTAATCAGATGCCCCTGCGAAGCCCACAAGCAGGACAGGAGTGTAATAGCACCCTCCTACTCTTGTTCCCCAGCAACTGGCATACGGAGACTATAATGCCTCTGATACTGGAAGCAATATACAGCCACCATGGCTAGTAGCCACTAATAGCTTTATCTAGTTGTCTAATCGCCTTTCAAAGCCATCCAAGTGGGTGGCCATCACTTCACCTTGCGGTAACGGTCCATGGTTTGACTATGCACCATGTGAAGAAGCGCTTCCTTTTGCCTGTACTGAATGTCCCACTGTTCAGCTTCATGGGATGACCCCGAGTTCTAGTATTAGAGAGAGGGAATGCACCTCATGCAACTCCACCATGCATAATTTGCTACACCTCTATCATGTCTCCCCTTACTTTCCTTCTTTTCTAAGTTAAAAAGCCTCCAAAAGGACTAGACAATGGGCACAACAGTGACACTGCCAGAAAGAGAAAGGCCTGCAGTACCCGGACAGAATGTAAAACTCTCTCTAATGAGGG
This sequence comes from Heloderma suspectum, assembly GCF_057233095.1. Lineage (NCBI taxonomy): Eukaryota > Metazoa > Chordata > Lepidosauria > Squamata > Helodermatidae > Heloderma > Heloderma suspectum. The sequence continues at coordinate 50,084,562 of NC_139460.1, read as the reverse complement.
AGATGGTTACTCTGGTAAGGCTTCAGTTCTGCAAAGGCAGGCAGCTGCCACTCTTAATAAGACATAAAGTTGTTAATGTAATTAAATGAGTTGTATTAAATAATAATGTGGTCCTATGTATATTTACTCAGAAATATGCCCCTTTGAATTTAGTGGGGAGTACTTTCAAGTAATTGTGCACAGTATTGCAGTGCATAAGCTGCAATCCTGTGTACACTTCCCTGGGAGTAAGTCCCACTGAATGCAATGGGGCTTCTATCTAGGTAGGCATGTATAGGATTTCACTGGATGACTGTAGTCTAAAGCACACATTCTAGGGAGTCAATCCCATGGACATTAGTGGCACATTCATTCATTCATTCATTCATTCGTTACATTTGTAACCCACCCTGTACCATTAAGATCTAAAATCAATTTAAACAGTATAAAACAATGAATAATTTAAACAGCTAAAAGCATATCAAACCATTAAACAAGCTAATACCAATTAGAAAATCTAAAAGACTTTTAATAATACAAGGACTTTATATATTTTTAAAAACTCATATCACTGCTCAGTTATGGATACCACTGGGATTATAGAGTGAATTATAGAGGGCCTTGTACACCTGATAAACAAACAGTCACTAGCTGGGATGCACTGGGCCTCATGCAGTCTTCAAGGGACCCCTTCCCGGAAGAATTCCATCTCCATGTGCCCACCAAAATGGTTAGGGCACCCTCTGAAGCATAATCTGCAGTACAGTGCCAGAGCTAACAGCTTGGAGACAGACAGCCAGGTGAGCCAGCAGTTCAGTTGGGTGGCCAGATGCAAAGAAGGACAGCGCTTTTGCCGCTTTAACAGTTGTGTAGAAAAGGGAAATTCAGCAGGAATAGCTTGTAACGCTATACAGTTCTCTCTTCTACACAATGAGAAATTCTCTCTTCTACATAACTAATGTAAAGATGCAGGAGTCCTGCCCTTTTGTGCATCTGGTCATCCCTAAATTCAGCAGAGCTTTAGGGTGGTCATGTCTCCTCTTTTACAGAGGACAGCCCTCTATTTGAAGGCCAGGGAATGCTGGGAGTTGTAGGACTTTTTTCTGTCTAAACTTGCATAGGATTAAGCCATAAATCTACTTAAATTTCTAAATGAATAAAACAATATTTCTGAAGGGAAAAAAAAAGCTTCTTTCTCATTCCACACCCTTGCCAAGAGAAGCTGCGTCTCTGGGGAATGCTGGGAGTTGTAGGACTTTTTCCTGTCTAAACATGCATAGGGTTGCACCCTAATTTACTAAAATAAGATTATGCGATTAAGATTTCTTTAATTGGGTGACACCCCTACAGAATCCAGGCCATGGTCCCTATGGAGGCCAATGGAGGATTATTTTTTATAAGGAACATCTGTGTCTAATGCTCAGCATATCATTAAGAAATCCTGACAGACTGTGCTTCCCTTGTTCCTGTGGGCTGTTTAGTTGGTGAGCCGGTGAGCAACATTTCTTTTTTTCATATTGTCCTGCTTGTCCATGGATGAACTAGGTTGCCTGCATACATATATATTTCCCTCTATTTCCAATGTTTAGGGTGTGAGTGTCATTGTTATGTAGCCAAAATGGCACCACCCACACAGAAGGAGGTGACAGAGGCCCCGCAATAACCCTATCTTTTGCAGTAGTACAAAACAATCTTGGCGGGGGGGGGGGGATGTAATTGGGGAAACTTAAAAGCAGTCCATTGAGAATGGAGCACGTTCAGTGGCCACGGAATGCTAACAGAGTGGGGGGCAAGTGTAAAACTGGGGTAAGGGGGTGAAATGGAGCTGGAAAAAGTGCAGGAAAGTGCAGCTAAAATGATCAAGGTGCAACTCCCCCATGAGGGAAGGTTACAACTAGGGATGTCTGGATTTTGTGAAATCTGTCCCATGTATGTTTCGTGGAGTGTGTGGTATCGTTCGTTCCGGCATCCGTTCACAGAAGGATTCAATTTTTTTCCCCATTACGTGGAAAGTACGTAAGAGGGTTCATAACAATTTATGTAATTTATGTTAGTATATAAAATTTAGTATATTGTCCCCGATTCTATTCAACTTTTCCTTGAGTATTTTTTCCAGGAAGGCATATGTCTCAGCAGAAACTTGCATATTTTCCTAAAAATAAATTTGTGTAAATTTTGGGAAAGTAAAGAAAAGAAAAAAAGATCTGAAAGTCCACAGACTCAGCACGGTCCACAGAGGCCAGTCTGCAGCAAATTGCACAGGTCAGATTTTTAGAAATCTGAACTCATTTTAGTCCATCTCGAATTTCTTCACCATCCCTAGTTACAGCTGGGATTGTTTAGCTTGGAAAAAAGATGAGTACAGAGAGACATGACAGAAGTGTACAAAATTACGCATGGTGTGGAGAAAGCGCATAGTGAGACATTGTTCTCCATCTCTCATAATACTAGAACCTGGGGCCATCCCATGAAGCTGATTGGTGGGAGATTCAGGACAGAGAAAAGGAAGTACTTTTTCACATAGCGCATAGTGAAACTACGGAATTCGCTTCCACAAGCTGTAGTGATGGCCACCAATGTGGATGGTTTTAAAAGGGGGTTAGACAAATTCACGGAGGATAAAGCTGTCCATGGCTACTAGTCCTGATGGCTCTGTGCTACCTCCAGTATCAGGGGAAGTATGCCTATGTACACCAGTTGCTGGGGAACATGGGTGGGAGGGTGCTGTTGTACCTGTGTCCTGCTTGTGGGTTTCCCATGGGCAGCTGGTTGGCCACTGTGTGAACAGAATGCTGGACTTGATGAACCCTTGGTCTGATGTTATCATGAGCAGATAGAATCCTGAACAATAGCACTGCGCATTCAACATTTTGCTGTAGGCCCCACTTGTATTTTCAGTCAGATTCCAGTGGAACATAACTCATGGGGTCTGTTTTAAGTCAGTGTCACTACTGATAGTGGATTAAATAATTTAATTATGTCAATGCTGGAGTGGTCTATAGCAGAATCAGATTGCAGAGTGGCTCATGCTCTTTCTAGCCAGTGGAAAGATACACGTGTTGGCCAGATTGCTTGCAACACGTGTACCTGATTCAACATGAATGCCAGGAACCACATGGTAGCATATTCTCAGGGAGGCAACCCACCTGGATGGCAGGAGGTTTGCATTAAACAAAACGATGGAATCTCTTCCTCGTTCCACACTCTGGCCAAGAGACGCTGCCTCTCTGCAAAATGCTTCCTCCCAGCTATCATTCAGTTACTGCTCTGTTCCAACTTCTCGGTGTCTGTTTCCCAGAAACAGATCATCAGCTCACGCCTCTTCCAGCATTGTGGCGAAATGTCTGATTTCATTACTTCGCATCCATGACGGATTAGTCCATCGGCGGACTGGCCGTTAACTGGCTCATGGCAGAACCAAATGGACTGCTCCCCTCAGAGCTGCTGGGACCCAAAGCCTGTATTAATACTTAAGTAAAATACTGATTGGCTCCTTTAATATAACAAATGTTGAACCATTGAGAGAAACAGCTCTGTTCAGAAACATAAACGGTTTCCACCCATCTGAGAAAAATTCAGACTAAAACTGTGTGCAGGCTGGGGAGGGGGAGTAAATGGGGAGATGCAGTTTGCCTATGTATTCCCTTGTGCCTCTATCAGTCCACTTTAATGGACCAATGATAACTTCAGCTGCAACACTGCCCTTGATCCAGAAGTGTGTGTGTTCGTGTGTGTTCCACCAGTGTGGTATGTGGCTTTCTGTGAATACTATACACGCATTACAGCAGAGGTGAGCAGAAAGGGGATCTCCAGATTTTTGGACTTCCACCCCCAGTATTCATATAAGTCCACTTATAAATCTCCAAAAAAGAGGAAATGCATAATAAAAAAGAGGACAAAAGACAGCACCACTTTCCATAAAATTTGATATGGTAACTTTGGCTCCTGCTTGTCCAGCTACAATGGATACTTTTCAATTTGTACAGCCCATGGAAGTGGACAGGATCCTTGGAGAGGTGAGGCCTACCACTTGTGTGCTGCTGGACCCTTGCCCTTCCTGGCTCCTAAAGCAACCAGAGGGGATTGGAAAGTAAAGAAAAGAAAAAAAGATCTGAAAGTCCACAGACTCAGCACAGTCCACAGAGGCCAGTCTGCAGCAAATTGCACAGGTCAGATCTGAGTAATGGTAGTAGTACCATAACACCTCTTTATGGCCAGGTGTGATTCCATCTTGCCTAAAGGAGGCAGTAGTAAGAAGTTTGTTTAAAAAAAAAAAAACTTCCCTGAACCCCACTGTATTGGATAATTTCTGGCTGGTCTCCAATATTTATTTGTTTATTTATTACATTTCTATACCGCCCACTAGCTGAAGCTCTCTATTCCATCCTTGGGCAAAGTGCTGGCGCATGAGGTGGCTGCTCGACTGCAGAGATTTCTAGATCCATTTCAATCTGGCTTCAGGCCTGGTTATGGGACAAGAGACTACTTTGGTCACCCTGGTGGATTATCTACGCTGGGAACTGGACAGTGGGAGTGTGTCCCTCTTAGTTCTGCTGGACCTCTCAGCAGCTTTTGATACCATCAACCATGGTATCCTTCTGAGGCATCTGTCTGAGATGGGACTGTTATACAGTGGCTCTGGTCCTTGGAAGGTCCACGTTATCCCCCATGTTATTTGACATATACATAAAATCACTGGGAGAGATTGACCAGAGTTTTGGGGTTCGGTGCCACCAGTATGCTGATGACACCAAACTCTATGTCTCCTTTCCATCTAAATCCAAGGAAGTTGTTCTGGTTCTAAAGCAGTGCCTGATGTCGGTAATGGACTGGATGAGGGCAAACAAATTGAAGTTTAGTCCAGAGGTGGATTTAATCCAGACAAAACAGAGGTGGTGAACGCCTCCCTAGAGGAGGGAGTGATGCCATCAGCCCTCAAGGAGGCAGTGATAAGACCGCTCTTAAAGAAGCCCTCCTTGGATCCCCAAGTTCTGAACAACTTTCGCCCAGTCTCAAATCTGCCATTTTGGGGCAAGGTGATTGAGCGGGTAGTGGCAATGCAGTTGAAGGCACACTTGGAAGAAACCGATTATCTAGACCCATTTCAGTCGGGCTTCAGGCTTGGGCATGGGACAGAAACAGCCTTGGGGTTGGTCGCCTTGGTGGATGATATGAGAAGGGCTCTGGATAGGGGTAAATGCTCCTTCCTTGTTCTCCTCGACCTCTCAGCGGCTTTTGATACCGTTGACCACGGTATCCTCCTGGACTGCCTGGAGGGGTTGGGCATTGGAGACACTGTATTGCAGTGGTTCCGGTCCTTCCTCTCCAGCAGGTACCAGAGGGTAGCACTGGGAGAGGAGGTTTCAGACCCATGGTCACTCACTTGTGGGGTGCCACAGGGTTCCATCCTCTCCCTGATGCTATTTAACATCTATGTGAAGCCGCTGGGGGCTATCATCAGGAGGTTTGGGGTACGGTGTCATCACTATGCAGATGACATGCAGCTCTACCTCTTATTCAAATCTTCACCAAGGTTGGCCGTAGAATCCCTGTCCAAATGTCTGGAGATGGTGAGTGGCTGGATGGGGAGGAATAAGCTGAAGCTGAACCCTGACAAGACCAAGGTACTTTTGGTGGGAGACAAGAGGAGGCTGGGAGGGATGTTGGCCTGGTGTTGAATGGCTACTCTTGAAAGACCAGGTCCACAGCCTGGGGGTCATTTTGGACTCCCAGCTATCCATGGAGGCTCAGGTGTCAGCTGTGAGCCGGACAGCACTGTATCAACTCCATCTGATACGGTGGCTGCGCCCCTTCCTTCCTGACCATCTGCTCCCATCGGTAGTACATGCCCTGGTCTCCTCTCATTTAGACTACTGTAATGTGCTCTACTTGGGGTTATCCCTGAAGACGATTCGGAAGCTGCAGCTGGTACAGAATGCGGCGGCTCGCCTGATTAAAGGCAGCCCCTGGCGAGATCGCATCACTCCAGTGCTGAAGGAGTTGCACTGGTTACCAGTTGTTTTCCGGGCCAAATTCAAGGTGTTGGTTTTGACCTTTAAAACCCTATATGGTTCCAGCCCAGCCTATCTTAAGGAGTGCCTCCAGCAACACCAGACAGGTCACTTAACAAGATCAGCCTCGGATGGCCTTCTCTCTGTCCCATCAGACAGGACAGCTAAACTGGTGGGGACTAGGGAGAGGGCCTTTTCTGTGGTGGCCCCCACTCTGTGGAACTCCCTCCCTAGGGCACTCCGCCATGCCCACTCTTTAATGAGATTCTGCTATGCATTAAAAACGTGGTTGTTCAGGAAGGCATTTGGGGTGGGTTAGGGTATTTTAGAAGACTTTTTATTGTAGAATTTTATTGTTTTAAACTGTTTTATTATATTTTGTACATCGCCCAGAGTGGCTGGGTGACCAGCCAGATCGGCAATTAATAAATTTAATTAATAATAATACCAATAATAATAATAAATAATCAGTTGAAAGGGAGATCAGGGAATAGGGATTCAACCTGTGTTGAATGGGGTTACATTCCCCCTGAAGACACAGGATTGCAATTTGGGTGTACTCTTGGACTCAGCACTGAACCTGGATGCCCAGGTCTCAACACTGACCAGCAGCTTGAGGTTTCTGCACCAACTGCACCCATTCTTAGAGACATGTGATCTGACCGCGGTCACACATACCTTAGTTACAGCGGAGGACAGGAGCGTGCTATGGTCCATGGGGTCATGAAGAGTCTGACACGACTTAACGACTGAACAACAACAACAACAACAACATGCTGTACATGGGGCTGCCTTTGAAAACTATCCAGAAACTTCAACTGCTCCAGAATGCTGTGACCAGACTGTTGACAGGAGATAGTTACAGGGAGCATGTGACTCCCTTGTTACAGCAGCTTTACTGGCTCCTGGTCTGTTTCTGGGCAAAATTCAAAGTGCTGTTTATGATCTGCGAAGCCCTATGGCTTGGGACCAGGCTACCTAGGGAGGTGGTGGGCTCTCCCACACTGGAGGCATTCAAGACAAGGCTGGACAGCCATCTGTCAGGGATGCTCTGACTTGGATTCCTGCACTGAGCAGGGGGTTGGACTCGATGGCTTTGTAGGCCCCTTCCAACCCTACTATTCTATGATTCTATGATACCTGAAAGACTGTCTTCTCCCATATGAGCCTGCCCAGTTCTTAAGATTTTCTGGAGAGGCCCTTCTTTCGAGACTGCCACCTTCAGCGGTGAGTTTGGTGGAGACCCGAGAGAGGGCCTTTTCAGTGGCTGCTCCCAGGCTGTGGAACTCCCTCCCAAGGGAGGCTAGGTTTGCTCCCTCTCTGCTCTCCTTCTGTCGGCAGACAAAAACTGCTTTATTCAAGAAGGCCTTTGGCCTGTAAGTGGGTCTGTTGGGTTCTATTTTTTAATTCTGTAATTATCATGTTTTTATTTTATTTTAATGCATTGTTTTATTGTTTTAATCAATTTTAATTGTGCCTGTAAGCTGCCTTGAGTGCAGCTTTTTTTTAATTAGAAAGGTGGGGTGCAAATCAAATAAATGAATCTCCAGATGCCTGGTAACCTATGCATAACTCCATATACATCATTATGAAGAAGCCTATGCAGAAACATGCGCATCTGTGTATCTGTGGCTACAGCACCATGTGCAGAGACATTGGCTGCTCACACAAGGCCGGTTTCAGGTTTGAACTGGCCCTGGGCAAAATTCCCTCTGGAGGGTTCTCTCCTTCATCAGTTGATCCTGGTGGACTAACCTGGCAGGGAAGGGCAACAGTGCTGGGTGGTCTGGTCAGGCTGCCATTTTATTTTCTCACAGTGCATTGGAGTAATGCTCTTCCAGGGGCATTGTGGTAAATATAAATGGCAGCTAGACTTAAAGAGAGGGGTTGGGGCAGGCATCAACAGTGGGTCCTGCCAAAGTGCTGAGGCCCCAGAAGGTGCCCAAGGATGCCAGGTTCTGATGCCAGCCTTGCCCACACCGTTCTCTGAAGGTTCTGCTGATGAAACGTAATGCCTATGATAATAAGTTAGGAATCAGGAGGTCCCTGGCTTAAATCTCACCCCTCCTGTTCACTTATGAAGTGGTCTTTGGCAAACTAGAATCTGTCAGCCTCAGTCCCGCCCCCCGCCCATCCAATTTGCAATATGGAGATAATACTAGTGACCTACCTTTACAGGGTTGCTGTAAAGCGGGGGTGTTGCCCCTCTTTTAGCCCAAGGGCTGAACTCCATTTTGGAGAAGCTCTTGGGAGCCACATTCCAGGGATGGGTGGGGCCAAAGGTAAAAGGGGCATGGCTAAAATACCCAAAATACCAGCATGCTTTAGCTTAAAACTCTTACTGTCAGCAACTAAGCCTTAGGAGAGGCATTTCCGCCTATTAGAATGGAGAAAAAACTGCACAAAAGCCGGGACCACCAAATGATTGATTGTCAGGAGAAAGGGGTTAGGACTGGGGAAGGGGAAGGGACAATGGCTGTTCAATGAACCCCAGAGGGCTGAATTGGGACTACAAGAGGACCACATTTGGCCCACAGACCTGAGGCTCTACACCTCTGTTGGAAGGATTACCAGGAGTTAATATATGAGAAGCTCATTTTTGAATGCTCAGAAATGCTAGGTAAATGCTAAGTATTCTTATTCTATGGTCTAGGGAAATTGTCTTTTCTCCCTGAGAATGTAGACAGTAACACAGGTCCAGTATCTGAGCGCTGAAGAAAGCTATGCAGCACATTGTAACAAATGTGTCCCTCAAGGGCTGGGGGCTGAGGACATGGGGAACCTGGCAGCAAGTGGCAAAGCAATTGCAGAAAGCTGTTGGCAAGCTAATTTCGTTACCTACTGTTAGTGTAAAAATTCAATTTATTAAAAACAATAAACACATAGTCCACTGCTAGGCCAATTTCATTATCATTACACAATTTCAGAGATTTAGTGCTCCCACTGAAATTTTATGGCCTGAGGATTATAAGTAAAATCCAGACAGATTCTGTTTCTGATTTGGACTTGATGATACAAATGAAGTAATAAAAAGAATTCAGATGAGTCATGTCTTGGAGAAAGAGAAAATGAGTTATTGAATCTTACAGAAGTTAGATAGTGGATTTTTTTAAAAAAAATGTTAAGAAACAAGCACTCTCATTCTTTCCAAATACTGTAAGTCTTCCCACATCATAATAAGGGAAGATATCCTGTATACCAGGGGTGGACCACATGTGACTGGTGTGGACTGCATATGCCCCCCTGGCCTTTTTTGTGCCCCCCCGTCTCTGCCGCTGAATTGCCACCGAATGTAAGCGGTGCAGTGGCATCCCAAAAAGCTGCACGTTCACTTTAAAACAAGGTATGTGGGGAGAGCACACCTGATTTTGATACAAATGCACACTTCCCTGTGGCTTCTGAGAGTGCAAATTGCATTAAAACCATGCATGCTCTCCCCACACCTCTCCCCGCACCTTGCTTTAAAGTGAAATTGCAGCTTTTTTGCCACTGCTGAATTGCCACCAAATTTCGGTGGCAATTTGGCAGTTGAGGCAAGTTCGGGGGGGGGGAGTGCGGCCCACAATGGACTTGCAAGGTCAGAAATTGGCCCCCAGACTCACTGAAGTTGCCCACCCTGCTATTTACTAATAGAGTGCTCATATAGGCAAAATGGCACCATCTATACACAAGAGGTCTCAGCAGGCTTGGGAGAGCCCCCAGGTTTACAGAAAACAACAAATATTTAGGGGGGGGACCCTCTAAGGGGGGACTCCCACTCTCACCAAAATCCCAATGAGAACTGAGTATGCTAAGTAGCTGCTGAATCCTGAGTGTCTGTGGTGATGCGGGGAATGGAAAATGAGGAGGGAATGGTATATCCTGGAAGAGAGCATGGCTGGCTGGCTGATACCCTGAACAGGAGCCCTTCAAGTTGACATTGGAACATTTTGTTGCAGGTAGAGATGTCAGAGAAATTTGCAACCAGTTCAATGAGTTCAGATTTCTATGAATCCAACCTATGGATTCCACAGCGGATTGCCTTTTTCTGAGTCATGTGGATTCTGTGGATTTGTGGACCTTTTTTTTTTTTTTAGTTTGCAAATTCACACTTGCGCTAATGCACATCAACACAAATTTGCAGTAATGTGAAGTGCGGATTTGCTTTACTGCACATTAGCGCAAGTGCGCATTTGTGTAAATACGCATTAGCGCTAATGCACGCTTGTGCAAGTGGAACAAAATTCTCATACGTCCATAAAAATATCAGATTCCATCAATGAGTGGGTGACAGAATGAAAGATGCCTGACAATCCGCAAAACACAGATGGAACAGAATTAACAAAATCCATACATCCCTAGTTCCAGGTCCCACTTGTTTAATGATTAAAAACCTGGACTTGTATTTAGAGAGTGTTTGTATGCCTTCAAAATATTATTGTTTGTAAAGTTGGTTTATACTACCCAGTTGTTCCAGCCACTACTAGCTACAGGTCTATTTTCACAAGATGGACTGTAATTCTCATTGATCTATGAAGTAAAGCTTGCCTCACTGTAATTGGCAATGGGCCAGGTGGCCCCCAAGTGCTCATCAGCTCAGCAGGTTTAGAAACTTCTCTCGGATAGTTCACAGCTGTACTAGACTCAGATTCTGGAGATGTGGTCAGACTCATTGTAGGCTAACCCTCTAGTGGCCCTGGCACACCAACTTCCTCACTCAGTACTTCAGGAACTGGGAGCTCAGGCTAGCTTGGAGGTGCTGTTGGTGCTTCAAAAACCTTCTACTTCCTTGATAGATGGCTCATGCAACAACTCATCATGGATGGTGTATGATGGTGGTCCGACTGTGGCAACTACCTTGTCTTCCCCAAAATGTATTTAACTTATGTAGGAAGGATAGGTCACCTGGTGTCAGCCAGATGTTTTGGTCCCCCCAAACATGGTCTGAAGGCACATGAGGCAGCTACCATGCTGAAGCTAAGCAGGTCAGGGCCTGGTCAGTGCTTGGAGGGGAGACCACCTGGGAAACAGATGTAGCCACCTTGAGTTCCACAATGGAAGAAAGGTGGGATATAAATGTAATAAATACATAAATAAATACAACTCCCTTGAGTCCCAGCCAGGATGACCAATGGTCAGGGATTATCGGTGTTGTAGTTCAGAACACAGTAGCTGCTTTGATGGGAAAGACATCTAACCACTTGGAGGTTGGCCTTCTGTCGACCTCTGACTGGTACTCTTGTTCATAATACCAGTAACCATAAGTGAATTAAAGTGTTGTCTTCTCACAATGAGCAGTGGATAGTAATCCACTTCTGTCCAAGTGTTCCCAGCAGGGGTGGAGGTTGTCAGTATGGTGTAGAGTGTTGAGGAGTCAGGAGACCTGGGTTCTAGTCCCTACTCAACCATGAAGCTCACTATTTATTATTTTACTAAAGTCACTAGGTGACTTTGGGCCAGTCACAGACTCTCAGCCCAACCTACCTCACAGGGTTGTTGTTGTGAGGATAAAATGGAGAGAAGGAGGATTATGTACAACACCTTGGGTTCCTTAAGGAGGAAAAAGGTGGGATATAAATGTAATAAAAAATACATATAAATTGTATTCTGAAATCTCTGCTTTTTTATGGGCCACGCTCTCCCCCCCCCCCGCCTTCACAGTGACAAAACTTTTTCAAATGATCATTTTTGTTACAATGGCCATCAGTACTAATAAACCTTCAAGTCTATGGATAATTATTGTTTCCATAGCAACAGTCTGAAGCCAGTATAAGGCAGCTTCGCATCAACTGGTTATGATGTTCATTTTCCCCTTGTGTAAGCACCGTTTTGAGGATTGAGTTGCCCCTGAGTGTCCTGGTTAGTCAGAAGTCTTCTCCCCACCATTCTTCCCCCCTGCAGATTCTATTGCAAGAGCAATTTCCAAAGCTGTGTCAGGCTCATATATGAGATGGTTGAGAGATAACACTGAATAGTGCCCTATGTCCCACATCAGTTATTCTCATGGCATACTCATCTAGCAAATGTACAATTGGAAACAAGATGTTTAAGCATGGCTACGAACATAACTATGGTCTCCTTGTGCTTTTGTGCTTCATTTTGATATAAACTGTTTCAAGTTTGCAGCGGTCTTTGGGTCATAACAATTGACTGATTCGATTGAGTGCATTTATGTATATTTTGCTTTTCTTCCATCAAGCTCAGGGTAGCATATACATCAGACAACCCCAACCTGTTAGCCTTCAGATGTTTTGGACTACACTTTCCCCCAGCCCCAGCCAGCATGGGCAATGGTCAGAGATGATGGGTCCAAAACATCTGGAGGGAAGCAGGTTATGGAAGGTTAATTACGGGGTTCCCAGGAGGTCTCCCATCCAGACACCGAAACCTGCACAATTGAGGTTCCAAATCATGGAGAGCTAACTGCCTACAGCCTTCTCCCCTATACAGGCTTTCCCCACGGGGGCGGGGGGGACGGGACCTGACAGCAGGGGCAGGTTGCCCTTGCTCTCCCCCTCCAGGTGATTGCAGTCTCATGGAAGAGAACACCCAGCAAGGGCTATGATCTGCCATTCAACAGCCACACTGTTGAAGAAGAAGTTACATTCACCTGTATTTACCATAAACGACTCAAGGCAAAAGCCCTTTTGAAAAGATGAATGGAAAATGCTACATACTCTTGGAGGTGTGACAACATCTAGGAATGACTGAAGTCAGTCCAATATGTTTCCTCACCTAGGTGCCATTCCAGTCAGTGTACACACACTTCCATCAGCAAGATCAGTAATTCCTCACTGTCATATCAGAGATGCCAATGGGTCCGAAAAGGAATGGACATTGCTGAGATACTCCATCTCTTAGTGCTGTCTCTCTCATAATATTGTGGCAGAAGCTGCAAATTCATGGGCAGGTGAATTTTATTTATTTATTTATTTATTTGCAACAGAATCCAGTGCATGTTTACTCAGAAGAAAATCCTATTGACTTTTATGGGACTTACTCCCAGGTAATGGTGTATAGGATTGCAGCCCCCCAGATATTTAGTTTATCCATCACATTTGCCCAAGGATGCTTCAGGCATCATACAACCCAACCAACAGCATAAGAACATAAGAATAGCTGTGCTGAATCAAACTAAGGTCCATCTAGGCCAGCATTCTCTTCACAAAGTGGCCAACAAGCTGCCCATGGGAAACTAAGCCTTAGGAGAGGCATTTCAACCTTTTAGAATGGGAGAAAAACTGCACAAAAGCTGGGAAACCACCAAATGACTGGTGGTTGGGGAAAGGGGGTGGGACCAGGGGAAAGGGGCGTGGCTATCTGGGGAACCTGGGTGGCTGGATTTGGCCACCAGGCCTGAGGTTCTGCATCCTTGGTCTACACTGAGGTTCTTCAGAAGTTCAGGCAGGGTTTTTTCCCTGCCTGGAGATCCTGGGGATTGTGCTTGAGACCTTCTGCGTGTGTGTGCTACCACTGTGTATATGAGGGAGGTATATATGTGAGCTTTCCTCTCTGATTCTTTGCTGTACCCATTTTGCAAAGGAAACTGAGATGCTTCACCACTCTTTCAGTCTACCCTTCCTTTTGTCACTGCCTTGAACAAAGAACCATCTTCATTTGATATTCCCAGATTTCTTCCCTTCTGGTGGCTGCTGAGTTTGAAACACCAAGTGGCCATTCTTTTCAGGGTGATTTCAACAGGACATATTTTGATGATCTGGGAAGTAGAAGAGTGCCATCCAGGAGTCATCTTTCAGATGGCTTTGAATCCTGATGCCACTTCTTTTCTAAATTAAGCACAGGTTCCTTTATCTTTCCCCAAAGGTCACATGATAAACATGTGTAGGTGTTCACTAATTCTTTGGTAGTTTTATGGAATTCACTGCCACAAAATGTGGAGATTAGATACATTCATGGAAGATAAGGTGATCATGGTGGCCATATGCAATGTCAAGGTCCAGAGGCAGCCTACCTCTGAATCCTAGTTGCTGGAGAGCAGTAGATAAGGCTTTCGTGCTGGCTATATACTTCATCAGCCTTCCCCAGTGAGACACACTCCATATCCCATCAGCCTCATCCAGTGTGGTCAATGGTCAGGGATGATGGGAGCTGCAATCCAGAACACATGGAGAGTGTCCCATTGGGGAAGGCTGTGCTACATCAAGGTTCAGAATACCAGTTGCTGGAGAGCAACAGTGGAACAGTCATCTGCTTGGTCACTATGAGAATCAGGATGCTGGACCAAACAGGCATTTTGTCTGGTCTCCTAGCAGGGGCACTTTGTCTCCTAGCAGGGGCACTTTGTATATGGCTCCCAGAATGCAGCCACAACCCTGAACCGAGTTAAGAGCGCAGTCCTTACTCCCATATACATGAGTGTAGGACAGCAGCTTAACTGAGCATTAGTCCATTAAACTCAAGCCAAGGCTGAATTGTGTGTGCCCATTTCATAGTCAAGTCACAGTAGCCCTTTTCAGATATTTGATCGGAGTAGAACAAATGCAGATGTGTGGGGTGGGGAGCATCACTGCAGCAGATTCTTGTCCAGGGTTGAAACAAGCATGCCTAGGCTGCTGGATGTTGTTGCTGCAATCTTGCCCCACTCCATGTGTATTTCTTTGACTTGGATTAAATGTCTGAGAAAAGCCTATGAGTTGACTTTTCCAAGTGTTCTGTCACAGTTGTATGACTGGTCTTGTGAATGCTCTGACACACCTCAAGACCGAGTCTTAACGCATCCTTCAAAGATGTTGAAGCATTTGGCCATCTCAATAGCAACAAGAAAAGTCCACCTGCAGTGGCTTAATGTCTGAAACCAATCCAGAGATTTCCACTTATCAATGGGAGCAGCATCAGAACTCCATTTGCTCTTCAGCGCTGCAGTTAAAATAGTTGCAGAAGCTTGTGTGTTACGAGCCCCAGGAACAGATCCCTGAAGTATCAGTAAAAGAGCTGGTCTTATTAAAAGTAATCCACAGCATGGTGGGGGAGGAGTCATTTTAGGACATCCTGTTTGCTCCATTCCATCTGGAATTCTTTCCAACACTGTAGGACATGAGCAAGAAATGTTAGTAGTAGGGGTGTGTCCTCTTACTAAAGCAGCACATTCTTTGAAAGACTGCTGCTACAATCCAAGAATCTGGAAGCAGTCAAATATTCGCCATCACATACAGCCAGAGCCTGGAAAGAAAGAACTGCACAGGAGAACATACTCTTCAGGATGTTGTGCACATCATTGCTCCCAATGGTGTAGTAGCAAGTTTTAATGTACAGGCCCTCGTCATGACAGTCCCAATAGCCATGCCCAAAGGTGTGGCCAAAAATTCAGACTGCTGTGTTGAACCACACAGTGCCAGCTCCAGGTTTATGAGGGCCCTTGGGCAAGACATCCTCAATGGCGGCCCCTCCCTCAGCAAGTCCACTTGCTGACCGCCATTGTTTACCAGCTGCTATTGCTCCTCAGCCTCCTTCTCATCATTGCTACCACTTGCTTGCTTGACAGGTGGAGAGAGCCAGTGAGCAAGCAGGCTGTAGCAGCTGCTGCTGCTCCTTCCCACCTCCTCCATTGTCTGGGCCAGAGGGAGAGACAGCTGAACAAGCATGTTACAATGGCAAAGAGGAGGAGCAACTCCAGGGAGCTCTTGTCAGTGGGCCCCTGCTGGGTGTGGATCCTCAGCAGGTGCCCAGGCATGCCTACCTTTGATGCTGGCCCTGGTGTGTGTGTGTGTGTGTGTGTGTGTGTGTGAGAAAGAGAGAGAGAGAGAGAGAGAGAGAGAGAGAGAGAACAGCAATACATAGCATAATGCCCAATTTATAATTTATTAGGATCAGCTGGCAGACATAGAATAGTGAGCTGGCAAAGGGCAGCGTAGTGGTTGCCATGTTGGAGTTTGGCTGGAGATACCAGATATTGCACAAGAAAGAGAAAGAGTGGGATACAACATGTCCACAAACACCATAAGACCACCACCAGCTCAAGATTTTCCAGGAATTTCTTTTCCCAGCACCATGGACAAAAAAATTATCTCATAGTCAACAATCCAGTTCTGGCAGTTTTCGTTGCCATCAGGAGCAGGTCTTTTGTAAAGCGATTGAGTCGGAATTGCCCATTCAAGACCAAGCCACCCCAACATACTTTGCACATACTTTGCCTTGCGGCACCGGCAGGGATAGCTCACAACAATATACTGTTGCTGGGGAAATCCATTTGCAGCTAAGCTCAGAGCGAACAGGGAGGTCTGAGAGACAGGCTGGCAGCTGATGTCATCATCCCTTCTCCTCAAAACATCCCAGCCCTTTGCCCTTGCAAGCCCCAGCTCCACTACACCACTGGTTGCTCATCACATATATACACATCTCCCCTCAGACTTGTGTGAAATTCCCTACTGACACATACAACAGTCATAATTCCTTGAAGACCAAGTGCTATGGAAAAGTTTCAGGACATGACCTTCTCACGTATATGCATTAACTAGCTTGGGGGCAGGGGGCAGGGAGAGAGAGAGAGAAAAGGAGGGAGAAAGAGTCACGGGACATCCCAAGGATACCTATTTTCTGAAATTCCAGTTCAAACCCAAACTTTGAACTGGAAAGTTAGGCTAGGCCCTGGAAAGACAGAAAGGGTGACCCACCTACCCACTTTTGGCTCTGGCTCTGCCTGAACTGGCTTCAGCCCTGCTCACAGCTGACATGCAGCCCCCAATAGCTTACCTACAAAGGAATGAGGGTGGCCACTTCTGAATTGCCAAAAAAGAGGAAATGCATCACCCCAACAGAGGACAAATGTGGTTCCAGCCCTTCCTATGGGGCCTATTCCTCGGCCCCTTGGCAATTGAGCTATAGGGTTCTGCAGGGTACCCTCTTGTAACATCTATATGAAACCACTGGAAGTGGTCATTAGGGGATTTGGAGCCAAATGCCACTAGTATGCCGATGACATGCAGCTCTGTCTCCCTGTGACATCTGAATCAGGAGAGGCTGTGCAAGTCCTGGATCAGTGCCTAGACTCAGTAATGGGCTGGATGAGGGGCAATAAACTGGAGCTTCCTGGCAAGCCAGACGCCCTGTGGGTAAATGGTTCCTGAGTCTGGGAGGCAGGCTCATTGCCTGTTCTGGATGGGGTTGCACTACAATCAAGTTCATAGTCTGTGGTACTCCTAGATCCATCACTGTCGCTGGAGACACAAGGGGCTATGGCAGCACAGGGTGCTTTTTACCAGGTTCAACTGGTACACCAACTATGGCCTCTCCTGGACAGGGATAGTTTGGCCACAGTGGTACAGGTGCTTGTAACCTCAAGACTGGATTGCTGCAATGCTCTGTATGTGGGGCTGCCCTTAAGGCTGGTCCGGAGGCTGGTGCTAGTGCAGAAGGCAGCAGCTTGGCTGTTGTCAGGAGCTGCCCCCTTTCAGCATGCAACTCCTTTGCTGAAGGAACTGCACTGGCTGCCAATTCGCTACAGTGCGAGGTTTAAGATTTTAGTACCAGTGTGCAAAGCCCTAAACAACTTGGGACCAGTATACCTGAGAGAGCGCCTTATCCCTTACCAACCTGCCCAATCACTGAGGTCATCAGAAGGCAAGTTCCTAGTTAGTTCCACATGGGCCCATGGCCCGATTGGAGTTCACCTGGAAAAGAGCCTTCAGTGTGGTGGCCCCCTTCCTATGGAATTCCCTGCCTTTGGAGGTCAGGCAGGAGCCAACGTTGTGTTGCTTTTGATGCCTCCTGAAGACATTGCTATTTCAGGAAGTCTTCCTCAAGTGACTGGCCACCGTTTATTAAACTTGGTTTTATCAGAACACTATTTCTTTTCTTTTCTTTTTAAAGATTAAATTATTTTAACATGGTGTTTTTACTCTTTATCCTGCTTGCTACTCACCGCTCTGAGGTCTTTGGATGTGGAGCAGTATACAAATACTGTAAATAAATAAAATAAATTTAAAAAGAGGATACCTATTTGCATAATATTTGTATGTGCTAATTTATAGGTATAGATGCAAACTGAGAAATAATTCTTATAATTTAAATAGATATATATTATGATTCACTATAATGGGGAAGAATGTGATCAGGTGACCTGTGTGCCTTGCTCAGTCTGCTGTCTGGGTGCTGTTGATGGGCAACTTCAAGGGCCAGTTCTTCCTTCTGATGGTTCTTTATTCTAGACCTGGACTGGACAGGCTTTCAAATAGAGGACACCTTTAAAATAGAGCACAGTCCTTTGGCAGCCCTTCAAACAGAGGACTTCCTATGTTCCTGGGTAAACATGCTCTTCTCTAAGCAGACAATGCAGCCTGTGTCAGGTTGCTAGACAGCAAATTGTGCAGAGCTCCCGGGTTCCAAGACTGCACCCCTATCTGAGCTAATTCCAGCTAGACCCTTTCAGCTATCTCTCTTGCCCAAATTTGAACAACAAGCTGGCTTTTTCTCACAGGCACATTTGCAGAGCACCCATTTCAGATTCAACCTCAGGTGTGCCCATTCACAAGCATTAAGAAATGACAATGTCTTGGCTATTTATTCACAGAGATCGAACTCACAACAATATAAACAGAAGCAGTGCCTTGCAGGGTCAGACCAAAGCTCTGTCTAGTTCAGGATTTTTTTCCCTAATGGCAGCCAGCCAGGTGCCTCTGGAAGCTTGCAGGCAAGGCATGAAGTTGACACCTTTCCCTTCTTGCTTGTCTCTAGCACCTGAGAGTCAGAGATATATTGCCCCTGAATTAGGGATGTCCGTTGCTGGGAAATCCAGTTATTTTTTGGCTCGACAGAGTTCTGGGGCATGGACGACTCGATTTGAGCCACACTGAGGGCTTTTTCTCAAACTCCAGGAATGTTTTGCGCAGTTTGGGCAGAAGGTTCAGCAATTTGTGCAAATTTCTGAGCAAGTTATGCAAATTACGTCTGAATTTGTGCAAACCCGGCCCTAATTTGCAAAAATTGTGCAGAGCTTTGCACAAATTGTAGAACCCCTCCTCCCCGCAATACGCAAAATGCCCAGAAACTCCACAAATTGGTCTGACTTGCTGCAGACTGAGTTGGGCACTGCAGCAGGAACCAGAACAAAGTCCAGGGGGCCAAACCTAGGAAAGCCCATCGAACTCTACCTCAAAATAGATTTCTCCAACATTCTACCCTGAATATGGAAGTTCCTTTCAGCTGACATGTCTAATAATAACCATTGATAGGGGCATCTAAGTTAGTGGCGAATGGTTTCTACTTGCGCTATGCCAGAAATTTCTTCCATTTTTTTTTAACCATTCTCATTCTATTTCAATTGCTTTCAAAAAGAAATTCAAAGGAGAAGACATTTTTGAGAAATTCTCATGGGTTGGGTTTGGGGTTCTAGTGCTTTTACATTACTTATGAGGTGGCCGAGGAGCGTGCATGACTGTCCTGTCTTTCATTGTACAATCACCTCTCTGGCAGCCTGTAGCCTCCTTGGCTTCCTGCACTTCAGTTAGAGCACAGGGGAAGACATCACCAAGTAATTCCTTCCATAGGGCTTTTTCAGATCAAGAAGCGCAGGCAGCCCAAGAGGACAAAGAGCAGTGGAGAGATGCAAGTGTTTATTTCTTTCTGTTACACAGCACCCTTGGCCACCTCATAGTGATTAAGCTCAAAAACACCACCAAAATTAATTCGAAATAAGCTATAAAACACCCCAAGAATGAGGCAGAAAAAAGGAAGCTTCTTTAAGAAAGGAAGGAGGGAAGAAAAGTTGCAGGGCAGATTTTGGCAGAGCGCTCGCTCCACTTCTTCCCTGGAGCCGGATGCAACACGGCCCCCCTCCCACCTGCAAGGTGGAGGGTGCAAAATGGGGACCAGGCTGCCAGCACAGTTGATTCTGTTGCCACTTGCACTGACAGTGCAAAAAACAAAACAAAAAACCCCTTAGGAAAAAAGGAAAGGTGTGTGGCAACCCCTACCAATGGTGAGCCCTAGCAGTGAGAAACTGTTGGAGAATTTCACCTCCAGCTGGAGAAATTCAGTGAAATTGTTCCCCCATTTTGTCTGCCTACAAATAAGATGGAGATTTGCACACAGCTCTAGCTTCTACAGCTAGGCTTTTGGGGGCCTCTCCCTTTGTCACTCTACCACAGCCCTCCTCATCCTTCTGCCCTCCAGATATGTAGGACTACAACTCCCATCAGCCCCAGCCAGCACAACCAATGGCCGTGGTGGCTGGAGATGATTGAAGAACTTTAGCTGCTTTGTGTTATGCCAGAAATTCAGTCTTTCCTTCAACTTCACATTTCTGATCTGATATTCTCCACTTCTTTTTTCCTAATGTTATTTTTTTCATACTTCAAATAATCCATACTTGACCTTCTGCTATTTTACTTCTGGCAGTAGTTCATGAATATGTTGCACCTTCATCCTCCACAGGTCTCCATGGAATATTGTTTTATGGGTTTTTTTTAATCTTGTTTTATCTGGCAAAAGCCTCTCAAAGCAGCTAACAACATAAATAAAAACAAACCCCAACATTTTTTTTAAAGAGCAGGTGCACATATCAGCGACAATAAAAACAGCACTTAACCAAAACATCACTAACAAAGCAAATAGGATGGTCTTTGCCTGGAGCTGGAAGGTCATCAGATTTCCCTGTGGAGAGATTTCCAAAATGAGGGTGCCACCACCAAAAAGACCTTCTCTCAGGTCTCCACCCACCTAACCTCTGAAGGTGAGGGAACCTAAAGAAGGGCCTCAGTAAACAGCAGATTAATGTGGAAGGAGGCAGGCCTTATGTGAGCTTCTGGTCCAGAAGCCTAATTTAGTTGGACTACAACTCTCATCATGGCCAATTCCCATGCTGGCTTGGCATGATGGGACTTGTAGTCCAACACATCTCGAGGCTGCCAGGTTGTGGAAGGCTATACTAAATCATTCTGTTAGCATTACCTCATGGAGGTTTTTCTTTTGGGTATCTGAGAGCATTTGGATATCTGACCTGTGTAGGGTTCCCAAACCTTTGGGGTCAGTTGGACACATTTGGTATTTTATTTATATTTAAAATATTTTGTTGGTATTTTGCAAGCATGTTGTGGGTCACAAAACACTCATTTCCTAGGAGGCAAACTGGAGAGTCTAAAAGAAAAGTAACTTGCCCAAGAACAAGGGAGAGGTGGGCTCTGAGCTCCAGAACACAAAGCCAATCTTTTGAACCCAAAGCCCCACTTTGTTTTGCAGCGTGCCAGTCTCCCAGTTTTGAGAGAATGTTTTTAATTTTAAAAAATGGTGAAGAATAAAATAAAAAATCAGGAGAGTCAGGGAGCCTGGCGGGATGTCCACAGGCACCACATTGTACACCCCAGACTTCTATTGCCACCATTTGCCTCTCATAATGACTGTGTAAAACTGGGGCTATAAAGTGATCTCTGTGAGAAAAGGAGTTTATTTCTGCACAAGGTTTCACATTTGACAGAGAAAAATAGGTCTACTTGTTTTACACTGAATGAACAAAGGGATCATGATATGGCGCTGAGCAAGCCAAAATGTAAGTGAGACATTTCCATGAACTCTGGTTACATGCCCTGCCAGAGAATATTTGAAATATTAACTTGAAATGATACATATTTTTCCCTGCAATTCAGAAAGTACATACATTCAGGCAGCTGACATTGGTACGTTGCTGTTTATTCTTGTCACATAACATCCACTTCCAAGAATTCCAAATTTTCAGAATGTCAAAATTCAGTACATACCAGCCCAAAGTGAGATGGGGGCTGTTGTGCCGGCCAAGGATGTGGGTTACTGTCATGTGGGAAAGCCATGCTGAGACCATCTTGGAAGTAGGGGAAGGGCCATAGCTCATTGGCAGAGCAGATGTTGTGCATGCAGAGGCTCCCATATTCAATCCCTGGCAGACTAGGCTGGGAATGATCCCTGCTTGAAACCCTGGTGAGCTGCTGACTGTCAGAGTCAACAATACTGAGGTCAATGGACCAATGTTTGGACACAGAATAAGGCAGCTTCCTCTGTCTTGCATCCATAGGGAGAGAGGGATGTTGCAAAAGAAAAGAAAAAAGCAGTATTGGCTAAAATAGGGCAAGGGAAATATTGTGGCAAGGGAAGGGATTACAAAAGTATAAGAACATAATATCATAAGAACATAAGAGGAACCATGCTGGATCAGACCAAGGTCCATCTAGTCCAAAATTCTGTTCATGCAATGGTCAACCAGCTGCCCATGGGAAACCCACAAGCAAGGCATGAGTGCAACAACACCCTCCCACCCATGTTCCCCAGCAACTGGTGTCCATAAGCATACTGCCTCTGATACTGGAAGTAGCATATAGCCATCAGGACTAGAAGTCATTGACAGCCTTCTTCTCCAGGAATTTGTCTCACCCTCTTCTAACATCATCCAAATTGTTGGGCATCACTACACCTTGTGGTAGCAAATTCCAAGCCTTTATGGAAGTGACATACTTCACAGATGATCCCCTGCATAAGCTCAAAGTTCCTCTCAAGTTACACAATGCAGCAATCTGTCTGAAGCTCAGAGGCTTTGGATCAGGTCAGTGCTTGGATGGACACTGCCTTGGCAACCCCTAGGTACTCTGCCTTGAGTTCCATGATGGACGAAATGGAGGATATGAATATAATAAATATAATACATGAATGAATGATCAAGGCCCAAGCTCAGACATTAGAAATAGGATGGCGATGTGTCCTTTTTATTTTATTTTACAGAGGACTGTCCTCTGTGTTGAAAGTGTCCTCTATTTGAAGTGCTGTCCAGCCCAAGTCTGATCTAAAGATAAAGAATCATCAGAAGAAAGAGCTGGGCCTTGACACTGCCCACCAACAGCTAGTACCTGGCAGGGCCAGCCTGAGACATTTTGCTGCCTGAGGCAAAGGACAAGATGGCGCCCCCTCCCATTCCATGTACAAAAGCTGACTGGGATCGCAGATGAATCTGTCTTCTGCACTAATGGTGGGACAATGAACTTAAAGGCAGCAGGCTAACTTACTGGGCTCAGAGCAGGCTGCAACGCACACACTTCTCTCCCTGAACACCTTACTGATGCATCCCAACATCTGCTGCGACTGTCTCACCCTGCCTAATGGTAGGGCCAGCCCTGGAACCTGGATAGCAGACTGTACAGGCAGGCACAGAGTTCACCTGGTCCCAGTCTTCCACAATATGGTGAGATGTACTGCATTTCCTATATCAATTGCAATAACTATTTCTAAATTTGCATTCATACATATGCATTAGCACATGCAAACTGTATATAAATCAATATACTCCTTTGTCTTCTTTTTTGGTGATGCATGTGCTCTTATTTTTTATTCACAAGTGGTCACCTTAAGTAGAAATATGTTCTGGAACTATGCCCTGGGTGATTTGTGGCTCAGGTTTATGATTACTGTTGAAGCTGGTTGCTTTGTTTTACAGAACGGTCTGTGTACATAGCACCTTGCATCAAAAGAGAGTGAGGGGAGAGAACAGGCCTCTGTCCCAAGGAGCTGTCTGTCTGATGTTTGGTTACAAAGTATGAATGTGAACAAATGCAGTCGTGTGCACTTTGGCCCCGTTGTGGCTGGGAAGGAAGGCTGGGGGCCACAGTAAGCCCTCCTTCCGGGCAAGTGGCTTTGGACTGCAGCCGTAAAACAGATCCATGCAGAAGATCTAGATTTCGCTAGTGGCTTTTTCTCAATCTAGAGTGCTTCCAAAGTTTTCCACAAGGCATCAGTGGGTGGGTCTTCCTATGGGAGCCAAGTGCTAAAATGGCATCGATTTTATTTTCTGTAAAGCTATTCCAAGTGCAGAGGGGTAAAGTGAGCCAGCTAAGTAAGACTATGTTGACATGTAAAAAAAAAATGCAACTCCAACGCGAAGGTCAGACAGGAATGAATGGTCTCAAAGATGTTTTGTGACTGAAATGAATGTCAAAATTCCGAAGTCTAAAGAACAGGGAAACGAAAGGGAGCCTAAATAAGCTCTCCACATCACCCATTTAATGGAGCTGCTGCAGTCACCGTTCCTTTGGCTAGGGATATTTTTTAATTATTATTATTTTGCAGTGTTCCAGTAGACAACGAGCACCTGGGAACACTCTGCCGAGAGGTCTTGAATCCTTGACAGCTTTGGATGACAGCCTATATAAGCGAGGAGGGAAGAAAGGGGGGAATTGTCTTTCTCTTAGCTCCAGCGCTGCTTTTCAGATCACCTCCAGAAGCTACAATTTATTACAGTCATCGAACCTTTTTCTTTTCTTTTCTTTTCTTTTCTGGACAGTAAATGTAAGAAGCTTGTTTTAAAAAACATGGTTTTGGGATTCTGAGCATTCGCTGCTCCAGGATAAACCCATCGCACATGTTCAGGAATTTGCATCCATTCTCTTCTGGCAGCTCTGTGACCGCGTTGCAGATGTTCGTTCCAGCTTGGGCACATATGCATCGGCATTGGGAGTGGGCAACTTTTTTTCAGCCGAGGGCCACATCCCCTCATGGGTAATCTATTGGGGGGCCAATGCTGGCCCTGAACAGGGCCAAAGCCAGCGGTGGGCAAAGCCAGAGCCAAAAGTGGGTGGGTCACCTCTGTTCTCTCTCTCTTTCTGCCACCACCTTTTCTCTCTCGCCCTCTTCCTTCCCACGCAGCAGGCTGCCAGGGAAGCAACTAGGGATGTTGCAGGAGTCCGAAGGGGATGGAGTCTGGCCGACTCCCCACCACCACTCAGGCTCCCGGACCCCGGCTGAGCCACTGTGCTTACCGGACCGATCCATCAAGCTACCAAATGGTCCACGAGTGCCCAACAGCTGCCTGAGCCCTTAGCAAGCCACTATTTTGCAAAAAATAAATAAATTATGGCTCTTTCTTCCATAAATGTAATGTTACGTACATGGCAGCCATAAAAGGGCCATTTACGCAAAATTACAGGCGTACATTTGCCAGAGGTCTGAATTGATCTCACGCAGAACGCTTTTGAAATGAGGCTGAGGGCCACATATAACCCTACGGCTGCAGATTGCCCACCCTTGGCCCACATAGATAGGTACACTCCTGTATCTTGCGCCAAGTGGTGTCATGGAGCCAAGGCTCGCAGGGATGCAGCACTAACACCTCTTGATTAGAAGGTCATCTGCCACTGTCCTCAGATTTTCCTGGTTCCTCTGAGCTTAGCTGTAATTCTTACAGTGGCTGGTGGGTGGAAGGAATTAATTTTACCAGGAACGATATCTTGTTCTCAGTGGTACTGCAAAGTATTTGAGGGTAGGTTAGTCTTGGATGTCAGAGAAATACATTTGGGGGTGGAGTTCGATGAGTTTTCCTAGGCTCAGCCCCCTGGACTTCAGTTTGGTCCCTGCTGCAGTGCCCAACTCAATCTGCAGTGAGCTGGGCCAGTCTGCGAATGTTCCAGGAATGTTGCACTTTGGGGGGAAGAGGGGGTCTGCAATTTGTGCAAATTTCTGAGCAATTTGCACAAATTACAGTCAAATTTGCACAAACTACACAAATTATGGCTCACAGATGTGAAGAGAGTTGTACCTACCGTGGAATTCCATTGAGCTAAAAAAGAACTGGATTTCCAAGCGACGGGCATCCCTAGTCTTGAATGGGCAATTAAGACCCATTAGCTTTACAAAAAATTCTGCTCCAAGCAGATGAAAACTGCTAGAATTGGTTTGTTGATATAGATCAACAAAGCTGCCTGAATGTTTGGACTCTCCTTGGGGGTGTGGCTATGGGGACTGTCATGATGATCATCTGTACTTCAAAAATTGTTGTTAATCCCCTGTTTGGTACCATTTTCTTCTACATCTTCAGAAATCTTTTGGAAAGATAAATGTTAGATTTCTCACTGAGAAACATTCAGGGTATTTCCAGATCATAAAAAACCTTGGATTTCCCCCTCCCCTTACTGGCATACTTGCACTAGCCTTAATCCTGCACTGGCAACACCATACCTTGCCCCTTGTAATGGATGAAAGGATGGAAGCCGTGTATTCCAGTACTACTGGAGAGGGAAAGTACACACCCTTTAAAGAACAACATAGAAACAAAATCAGAAAAAGAATTAAATGTTGGTTTAGCCCTGGGGGCAGATGATGCACTCATCTGTAAATGCTGCACAAGTTTGGAGTGGTGCATGTGGTGAGAGCATTTAAGCATTGCTCCCTGCCATGTGGCTTACTGGCATCAGTAACTCATGTGTTAGTTGCTGTGTTTTATGTAGAAAGTAGAAGAGAGGAGAACTCTATGATATTATATGACTTCACTTGCTATGATCCCCCTTGAGCAAACAAAAAGAAGTAGAGATGGTAATAGTGTGCATGGCATGAAAACAGTTCAGGAGCAAGGTTCACTCTCTTGAGCAACTCCCATGGGAATATCTAATATTCATGTGAACCAGGATTCACTCCAGGTTTGAAGAGGACCTCTGGTGGGCCCTGTCCTCCATCGGTGTGCCCTGGTGGGCTTACTTGGCAATGGGGGGCAACAGTACTCTGAGCAGCATCAGGTTGCTGGGTCTAGCTACCATTTTAATTTCTCACAGAGCCTCAGAGCAATGCTACGTCAGGAGACATTGTGGGAAATTAAAATGGCAGCTAGACTGAAAGGGGGCAGGGTGTCAGCAGTGGGCCCTGCCACTGTGCTGGAGCCCTGGCACTTGCCCAAGGATGCCGGGTGTTGGTGCCAGCCCTGATGTGAATGCAGCCAAGGCCAAACCAATAAGAAGTCTCAACTGCAAGCTGCTACATGTGGGAGGAGGTAAGGCAAAGTCCTGTCGGTTATACAGCAAGAAAGGATGTTTAAGTGCCCCCATTGTTTTCATCCTGTTTCTAAAAGAAAGCAGACTATTTTTAAAAACTCCCAGGGTTGTTATTATGCACATCTGCAAAACTATGGTCCGTTCCAGGTTCCCAATCTGGTCATGAACCAAACTAGCTTGAGCTTTCCTAGCAAGGGGCTTAGCCTTGCCAAACCAACTGTGGTGACCTCATATTCATGGGATTTCATAAAATGATAAATGACACATTTATTCACTTTTGGCACAGTATTTAAAATCGTGTGTGAGAGTGGGGGGGTACTGCTTGTAAATGGAGGATGGCAGAAGGAATTGGGACAAGTATTCCAGAATTTAGAATGAATCATATATAAAATCTAAAAGAGGTAGCTGACAGTCTTTTTAATGGGGTTTTCCTTTCCCCTCTAATGGGGAAGTAAGTGGGGGCAGTATGTGGGCTACTTTTAATAAGACCAATTACGATGTTAATAATAATAATAAAAAATACTACAAAAATCCATCCCAAAGTGTTTGGCAAAGATGAGATTGGCAGAGACCAGAGGGGGGCAGCCGTTATTGACAGAAATCCTAAGGGTGTGACCTCCTTTCAGATTCTCTTTAAGTGCCTTGGCAAGCCCTGGTGTGCAAAACTTTCTCAATTTTGCAAGCAGCAAAGGTGACGGAGATGTCTGTTCCTCTACTGTGGGTGATGTTATCCTGTGGCCTGATCATATCCCCACCCCCACCCCATTCTTTCACTGCACCCGGCACATTCTTTCGCAACTGCAGCTAATGTGGCTTCCTTGGCAAAACCAAGGCCCAGTCTATGGTATGATGTGTTACCACTTTAAAGTTTCATTGCTTTCTGCAAGAATCCTGGGGACTGTACTTTGAGGAGGTGTTGAGAATAATCTTTTAGATATTGCTAGATTCCCTCCTGCTCCCTCACTGGACTCAGTGGTGCTGTTCGGTATTTCAGGTATCACTAAATATCTTTTTGATATCATAATCTTTTAGATATCTAATATTTATCTAATCTATATCTAATCTAACATCTATATCTAATACCTATACCTAAGATCTAATATCTATATCTAATCTACATCTAATCTATATCTGCATCTAATTGATATCTAATCTATATTTCTAATCTTTTAGATATCGCTACATTCCCTCCTGCCCCCTCTCTGAACTCAGTGGTGCAGTTTGGTAATTTTACACTATGGACTGAATGGCCTTACGCCTCTTCCCCTTTACATGGCAGTGTAGTTCACTTACTTCAGACTGTGGTCAGCCAATCCTGTTGTATTTGGGGGGCCTCCTGCGCCTTCTGCCGAGAGGGGCCTTGGGCTTCTGCCCCACAGTCCTGCCGTGGCGGCACCACTGGCTGAGGCACCACTAGAGTTCCCTGATCAAAGGGGGTGGGGTGGGGGGCTGTAAAACCGTTTCCCATCTGCACTGTGGATATAGCCTTAAGTGGGGCCAGACCATGCCATTCTGTTCTACTTGCTTTTAACTGACATAATCCCTTTATTATGTACCTTTATAAGCCTTATATGACCTTTATATACTCAGCACACAGTTAGCTATTTGAGTAGGTTGTTCAATACTTTCCTTACTTGCTCATAATGAAATTCCTGGAAGTTTAACTAATGACTTCAGTGGAAAATGGGGGCAGGCCAACCCTGCATGCTTTTGTAAACCTGCATTAATGTTTCAGCAACTCCATCTATTTTTATTTCTCTTTTCTCCAACATTTGCCTCAACATTACACAGATCCCATGCCTACCTTTTGCCTCACAGTTGTCTCATAACTCACAAGGAAAGATCGTTGACAGACAAATTATAGCTAATCTCTTAACACAAAAACTGGATTCTAACTAAATTCCATTGCAAACTGCATTTTTGGTACATTTCCATGGCATGGTTACTAATAGATTTTATTGTGTATTGATATTTTAGTTTTCTTATGGCTTCAGGCCAAACATTTTCTTGCTTAGGCTGCAACTTCAAGGCATTTGCTCACCCACTCTTATCGTTCTCTAACTTTAAGCCACACTTGGACTGGACATCCCTTCAAGAAGAGGAGGCCCTCAAATAGGGACTGTCCTCTGGTCACCCTACTGGCTAGCTGTCTCCATGGACAACATTCACACAGGGACTGGATAGAGGACTGTCCTCTGTAACTAGGACACATTGCCACTCTAGGTTCAGGCCCAAGCAGCAGGAACCTTGTAGCCTAGGGTGGCCAGGTGTCCTACTTTACAGAGGACAGTCCTCTGTTTTGGAGAGCTGGTAGAGGACAGTCCTCTAGTTGATTTGCCACCCAGTCTAAGTCTAGTTTAAAGTCACAGAACCATAAAGAGGGAGAGGAGCAGGGGCCTTGAAGTGGCCCATTAACAGCTAGCACCTGGACAGCAGACTGAGCAGCACACAGACACAGGGCACTTGGTCAGTTTTCTCCACTATGATGGAGAAATTGCAGTTCTATTTAAATTATAATGATTATTGCTAAATATGCACCTCAACATATAGATTTACATATGCAAATGTTATGCAAATTGCTATCCTCTTTTGTCCTCTTTTCTGGTGATGCAGTTCCTCTTTCTTGGTAATGCGTACGCGGTTGCCAATAGCAACAGTTTCAGTTGTACTGTTCTCTTTGAACAGTTCATGTACATTCACCTGAAACATTGCAGAAGGGAAAACTTTCTGCTCTGATTTTTTCAAACATTCTTTCAGTCATTTATCCTGAATTCTGAACAATCCTTTCAGAGTTAAGCGCCCTGGCAGACTGCTGCTGCTGCTGCTAGGGATTGCTTAATTCCCCAGAAAAGAAAAGGCTTGTTGCTTAAATAAAGTAGCTACTGTGATAGATTTGCTGATATGTTAAGAGCCTTACCAGATCTTGAGTTAGCTTTGGGAAGCAAATCCTTGTAAAATACTGATAAAAATTAAACACTGCACCACTGAAAATGCAGAAGAACATCCTAAAACACAATGATGTGACTGTATCAGATAAGAGGAAGAACAAAATGGTTCTATTAAAACGCCTGGCTGATAAAGATGCATTACACTGCAATAAAAATGTGCGTAGCTCAGCCAGTTTCCAGACACTTCTTACAGCCTCAAATATCCTTTCTGTGGGCTTACTGATTTTCCACTTTGGGGTTCATTAGGGGGCAGGAGGCTCCCCTACTGTTGCTCCAGGATGAGCTGCAATACTACCATATCATATTGATGGGCAGGAAATATCTTGGGGCAGGAGACGGCCAACTGTGGTCTACTCAAGTTGGCTCCTCCTAGACAGCCAGCCTCTATAAATAAATATTAGTGCAGAAAAAGCCACCCAGTCACTGAGCACACGCGCTCAGGCATGGCTGGGACATGACATACACAGTCCAAAGAGAAATGGGATGTAAAAACATGGACTACTTCCATTCCTTAAAATGTTTTCTTTTATTCATGAGCAAGTTGACAAAACTGTTACCACAGAGTACGATTCCCAGAGGTCAAATTAAAAAAAACTGTTTCATGGGGCACTTCTGGCACACGGGTTGCCAGCCAGCCATTCTTGATCAAGGACATGGGACAGGACTCCCAAAATACCAATGTAAGATTGGGGCCACCCGCTGTTGCTTCATTACCCCAGGTGCATAAGCTCTACCTACCAAAGCAAAATAATTCAGGCTACTTTCATGGGACAACACCAGGCCACTTCAGGAAAATGTCCTGCCGGATGTGTTGGGTCACTTTGTAGCAAAGTGACAGTTATGTAGTGGGGTGTTCCACGTGCCCAGGCCACAGCTTTGCAGAGAGATCGCTGACACTCACCACTTCTCCATCTTGCTACAGAATACTCAGAATCAGTCCAGGTACAGCTCTCATATTGGGATTGGTAGACCTGGGGCGTAACTTTGCAGTAGGCCGCTGCAGGGTCCAAGTCTGCCACATTTAGGTGCTAGTCAGATAGGCAAGAGACGTGGCCCTAGACCACATATATTTTGTGGAAGCAGGGGTGCGACTCAAACGATGAGTTACCCAGACTGAAGAAATGGCTTGGAAGAAACATTTTTATAGGGTCTAGTGTTAAGTGCTGGCAAAATTGGGTAGATGGGTATTTTTAGCAGAAACAGAGCTCCTGGTTTCGGAGGGCCCTTGGGCATGACACCCTCAATGGCTCCTTCCCTCAGTGAGTCTACCTTCTCACCAGCATTGTCATCAAGTGGTTGTCAGCTGTTCCTCCTCCTCCTCCTTGCTACCACCTGCTTGCTTTCCTGGAAGAGAACCAGTGAGAAAGCAGGCAGAGACATCTATTACTCCAACCATCATACAACCACTGTTGTCTGGGCCAGAGAAAGAGAGGCAGGTGAACAACCAGGTTGCAATTATGAAGAGAAGCACATCCAGGGGGCTCTCATCAGTGGGTCCCCTGCTGGGCTGCGGGCCCTCGACAGGTGCCTGACCATGCCGACCCATGACACTAGACCGGCCTGGTGTTCTTCCATTGGTGTCTGAGGTCAGCTGACTATTCTCAGGCTGTAGGGACAGCTGATAGCACTCAGGCCTGTTCTTCCACCTACAGGGCACCCTGGAATTGTAGAGCCTAGTCTGGCTGGCTGGCTCAGAGACCAGAATGCTGGTGATGCAGGAAGTAAGCCCAGCCGCTGAAGGCTAACTACTGGGGGTTCTGGCTTGAGGCTTCCCCTGGCATTTTACAGGGTGTCATTCAATTCTAAAATTAGTATTTCTACTTCTTTTTAAAAGATCACCCTCTGTTCCTGGGTGGCAAGCTGGGTGTGTGTGTGTGTGTGTGTGTGTGTGTGTGTATGTGTGTGACCTATACCCAGATCTGGACCTGAAGGGTAAATCTTCCATATCAGAGCCACTGAGAAGAGTGGCTGGAGCTGGTGGATTAGGACTGAGCCTGACACACAAGCTTCTGTCAACCAGTCTGTTGCTGGGAAATCTGGTTTTGACTTGATGG
Source organism: Heloderma suspectum (assembly GCF_057233095.1). Taxonomy (NCBI): domain Eukaryota; kingdom Metazoa; phylum Chordata; class Lepidosauria; order Squamata; family Helodermatidae; genus Heloderma; species Heloderma suspectum. Next base: position 50,052,865 of record NC_139460.1, on the reverse strand, counting down.
AGTTCTGCGGTGTGTACAACTTGATTTGCATTTGCAAGCCGAGCTGCAAACTCTTCCCCAAACTCTGGGAACTTTTTTTGCACATTTTTTCCCTCGGGTTCTGCAATTGGTGCACATTTCTGAGCCATTTGCACAAATTTAGCTGTAATTTGGCTTAGAAATTTGTGCAAATTGCCTAGAAATTTGTGCAGATTGCTCAGAAATGTGCACCAGTTGCAGAATCTGTGGGGATAATAAAATGTGTAAAATCCCAGAAAATCAGACTGGCCTGACTCATTGCAGACTGACTTGGGTGCCATAGTGGAAATCAGAACAAAGTGCAGGTGACTGAACCCAAGAAACTTTGTCATATTCCACCCCCAAAATGGATTTTTCTGACATCCCTACTTGCGATGCAAAGGCTTCATGTTGCCCTGACACTGGGAATATGTTAAGTTGCTGTCAGAAATACATTAAAAAAAAATACGAAGAAGGGCCAGAACTCAGTGGCAGAGCACATATTCTTTATGCAGAAGGTCGGAAGTTCATAAGAACATAAGTAGAGCCATGCTGGATCAGACCAAGGGTCCATCTCATCCAGCATTCTGTTCACACAGTGACCAACCAGCGTCCACAGGAAACCGACAAGCAGGAGCATGAGTGCAACAGCTCCATCCTGCCCATGTTCCCCAGCAACTGGTGTATATAGGCATACTCCCTCTGATACTGGAGGTAGCATATAGTTCTCAGGACTAGGACCCATTGATAGCCTTCTCCTCCAGAAATTTGGCCAATCCCCTTTTAAAGCCATCCAAACTGGAGGCCATCACAATACCTTGTGGAAGTGAATTCCATAGTTTAACTATGCACTGTGTGAAGAAGTACTTCCTTTTATCTGTCCTGAATCTCTCACCAGTCATCTTCATGGGATGACCCTGGGTAGTAGTGTTATGAGAGAGGGAGAAAAATGTCTCTGTATCCACTTTCTCCACACCATGAATGATTTTGTACACCTCTACCTTACTTGCCATTTTTCTAAGCTAAACAACCCCAGGTGTTGTAAATTTTCCTCACAGGGGAGTTGCTCCAGCCCTTTGATCATTTTAGTTGCCCTTTTCTGTACTTTTTCCAACTCAATGTCCTTTTTAGGTAGAGTGACCAGAACTGTACACAGTATTCTAAGCATGGACACAACACCATAGATTTGTATAAGGGAAGTATGATCTTGGCAGTTTTATTGTCAATCCTTTTCCTAATTATGCGTAAAATGGAATTTGCCTTTTTCACAGCAGCCACACACTGGGTTGACATTTTCATTGAGCTGTCCACCACAACCCCAAGATTTGTTTCTTGGTCAGTCACTGCTAGCTCAGTTCCCATCAGCTTACACTTGAAGTTGGGATACACACATCCCAACATGCATCACTTTGCTTACATTCAACTGCATTCGCCATTTTGATGCCCATTCTCCCAGTCTGGAGACATCCTTTTGGAGCGCCCCACTATTTGTTTGTTTGTTTGTTTTAATCACCCTAAATAGTTCAGTGCCATAAGCAAATTTGGCCACTTCACTGCTCACTTCTAATTCCAGGTCATTTATGAATAAGTTGAAAAACATTGGTCCCAATACAGATTCCTGTGGGACCCCACTGTTTACATCCCTCTATTGGGAGAATTTACCATTTATTCCTACTCTCAGTTCAGTCCCCAGCATCCCCAGTTAAATAAACAGGTTCTGTCTGTTTGGATGATTGGAAAGACATCTACCTGAGGCCCTGGAAAATGTTCTGCTCTCTTCTTGCCACTGCAAATTATGAACTCTGGCAACAGGTCACCGATAAAGTCTAGATTGTATGGTAACCAACTACACAGTACTAAGAATTAATCAATGTACACAGTCCAAAGAGTGCCACATCATCACAAACGCCAATGTGTACTGTGAATTAACCCTCAGCAGGCTTCTTCTTCTCTGGTTCCCAGTTTCCATATGTAAACAACCCAAAGTGATTCTTGGCCACTTGGCCATTTATATAGTCAGTGTGCTGTAATGGGAAGGCTACTATAGGCCAGCAATTTGAAATTTAGACCACTTCAGTCTCCCGTTGCTTACCTGCAGGCAAGTTGACTGATGCATTCTTGGCATGGATTGCTCACATCTCTCCTTGAAGATTAAAGTTCCTTAAAGCAAGGCATCAGATTTATGGAAATGTTTCACCTCTCTCCAGAGGATCAAATTCAGAGCAACACTTGTGCACATCCACTCCTCTTAATTCTATGTCTCAGGAGAATGCAACATGAAGAAAAGACAAGCTGTAACCAAGCATGGTTCCTGTTATTCCACTTCCCTGATGAATACACAAAAAACAAACTGTGGACTCTGGATTTTTCCCACCCTGGTGAATACAGATGCTGGCAAAGTTTTAGGGAATGTGTGTTGCTAAGACAGCTGATATGAAGGGTCTCCAAACTGGATACTTTAAGGGAAGGTTAAAGACCAGTTACAAAACAGAGATATTATGTATAACATTATAAATATATAAAATAATACAATTTTTATTATATAAAATATAAATTTATAGGCCTTGGAAGATTTCCCCCCACTGGATATCCCACACAGAAGAAAACCACACTGTACATTATAAATAATCATATTGTTTCATGGATTACATCATCTGTGTGCCATCCTCATAGAGAGGATATGATACCATGCAACAACCTTGGTTTCTTGGAATGTGTGAACATTCAGGCGTTTGTGATTAGTTATGTGTTTTTATTCCCATACCCATATTACTATATGGGTGAGATAGGAAGGTTGTATTGGTTGGGATAGCTGAATAACAATTTTCTACTCAGTGGTAAAAGAATTTTATTATAAAAGAACCTTGAACACCATCCCACTAAAATCAAAGAGCTAGTGCTTAGTTATGCATGCATGTATGTGTGTGTATTGTATTGTATTGTATTGTATTTATAATATTCCTTTTAGAAAGCTTAAAGTAACTTAGATGGGCTGTAGGGTGAACCAAAATGGAGGGGGATTCACGAACATTTTTACCTGCTGTGAAATGTACTCCTTTTCAGAAATTATTCAGGAAGGGGGCTTAAAATCTGGCAAAAATATCCACAAAATGTCCCATCACTGAGGAAGCTAGTTCCCTCTGCAATGTGGACATCCCCTTCCCCTCCTTACTCCAACTTAGACTGATGGCTTGCCTCAGAGATGCTATAATGTATCCAAATCTGATTGACTATGTCAAGGGTACAGAAATATTTTTCGGTGGGGGCTGAATCCCCCCTCGGGCCCTCCATAGGCCGAATGGTATCAGTGGGCACTGTCACTAGGGATTGCCCCCCACGATCCATTTTTCCTTTCTCCCTCCTGGGTGAACTCTGTGTCTCTCTCGCGATAGAGAAAGGGACTGAGCTGGTACGGACATCACATCTTCTACACCTATGAAGCACTGTAAATAGCAATGGAAATGGTACTATGAAGGGCAGGGCCAGCCCTGTCTTTAGGCAGAGTGAGTCAGCTGCTTCAGATGCTTACTTTAGAGCAAGCAAGCAAAAAAGATGGAACTGCTATGTACGTATTTAAAGTAATATGTAGCTTGGCCTTAAGATTCAACTGCTGTTCTGGTTGGCTTCCATACATACAATGGGGAGAGGTGCCATCTTGGCATCTCCACCTTCACATCAGACAGTAAAATGTTTGGGTCCAACTCTGGTTAAGGACTTTCATCTCAAACTGTTTGTGAGTGAAAATTCAGAATAGCCCCTGTGATTTCCCATCGGTTTCCCATTGTGGCACTGATTTTCCATTAAGGTAAACAGAACATCTTCTTAGCATCAACAATGGTACAGCATCAGAGGCTTTCAGGTCATTCACCAGATTTGATTGTTGTCATTCATCACAAAGCAAAGCTTTTGACAAAGAAGAATGTCCCTTTACATCAGCCATGCAGGAAATATTTAGTCTTGGAACACAATTCATTAAGGATAACAAAGGCAGAATACAGAGCTAAAAGCCAGGGTTTTGCTAAATGAACTCAGCAGGGATGCTTCTATAATAGGGATGTCAGAGAAATCTGCAATGGAACCTAATGAGTTTGGATTTTCATAAATCCAATCTATATACTCCACAGCAGACCAGCTTTCCCCCCTGTTGGGCAGATTCTGCAAACTTGTGGACCAGTTTTCTAACTTTCCCAAAGTTTGCACAAATTTTGTCATAGTAAAATACCCAAAATTTAAAAAAGAACAGCCCAAAAAGAGCATTTCTCCCATAGGCTAAAGTATGAAAATGTGGATTTGGAGGGAATTTGTGCATTTCCACATGTGTGAATTTCTGCAACTGCAAATTTCCGCAAATTTGGAAACAAAGACTCTGATTCTGTTGATGGATTGATGCTGAAACAAAAAGTGCCTGACAATTCATGAAACGTAGATGGGACAGATTTTACACAATCCATATATACCTATTCTATACCTGTTCTTGTTTGCTGGTACTATGGAACTGCTTGAGGAAAGTGTAACAGGCAGTTGTATAAATCAAAGAATGGAATTACAGAGGGATGCTAATAATGCTTTATATGCCAATCAAGACTAGAACATCCCTACAGGGGACAATTAAAGAGATAGAAGCCTGTGATAACATAGCCAAGCAAAGTGAACATTTTCATCAAATATGAACATTGATCTATAACTCTTAAGGCTAAAGTGAAGTAGACTAATTAAGCTGAAGCAGGAAAGCACTTTTATATGGGTTTTGCTTAAAAAGGAGTCTATATTGCCTACCCACTAACGGGTTTTCCACATATGGGGCAGGAGTATTTGTATTATATGCCTGCTGCTAAGACACCCAGTGATTTATTTAATCATAGAATCATAGCATAGTAGGGTTCGAAGGGGCCTATAAGACCATCGAGTCCAACCCCCTGCTCAAAGCAGGAATCTAAGTCAGAGCATCCCTCAGAGATGGCTGTCCAGCCTCATCTTGAATGCCTCTAGCGTGGGAGAGGCCACTACCTCCCTAGGTCATTGGTTCCATTGTCATGTTGCTCTATCAGTCAGGAGATTTTCCTGATGTTCAGGAGAATCTGGCTTCCTGTAACTTGAGCCCATTATTCCGTGTCCTGCACTCTGGGATGATCGAGAAGAGATCCTGGCCTTCCTCTCTCTGACAACCTTTCAAGTACTTGAACAGCACTATCATATCTCCCCTCAGTCTTCTCTTCTCAAGGCTAAACATGCCCAGTTCTTTCAGTCGCTCTTCACAGGGCTTTGTTTCCAGTCCTCTGATCATCTTTGTTGCCCTCCTCTGAATCCTCTCCAGTTTGTCTGCATCCTTCTTTAAGTGCAGTGCCCAGAACTGGACACAGTACTCCAGATGAGGCCTGACCAGTGCTGAGTAGAGGGGAACTAGTACTTCATGTGATTTGGAAGCTATACTTCTATTAATGCAGCCCAAAAGAGCATTGGCCTTTTTTCCAGCCACATCACATTGTTGGCTCATATTCAGCTTGTGATCAACAACAATTCCAAAATCCTTCTCGCTTGTAGTGTTGTTGAGCCACGTATCCCCCATCTTGTAACTGTGCATTTGGTTTCTTTTTCCTAGGTGCAGAACTTGGCATTTATCCCTATTAAATGTCATTCTGTTGTTTTCTGCCCAGCGCTCCAGCCTATCAAGATCACTTTGAATTCTGTTTCTGTCTTCCAAAGTATTAGCTATCCTGCCCAATTTTTTGTCATCTGCAAACTTGATCAGCAGTCCCTGCACCTCCTCCTCCAAGTCATTACTAAAAATGTTGAACAGCACTGGGCCCAGGACTGAGCCCTGCGGTACCGTGCTCATTACCTCTCCCCAGTTTGAGAAGATCCCATTGATAAGCACTCTTTGTCCGATTCTGTAGCCAACTGTGGATCCACCTGAGAGTTGTTTCCACAACTCTCAGTCCCACTTTGAGCTAGTTTGCTCATCAGGATATCATGGGGCACTTTGTAGAAAACTTTGCTGAAGTCAAGGTATATTATCTCCACAGCATTCCCACAGTCCACAAGGGAGGTTACCTGATAAAAACTTGGGTTCAGATTCGTCTGGCAGGATTTGTTCTTGACAAAACTATGTCTGGCAAGATCCAGATCTGGCAGGATTTGTTCTTGACAAATCCATGTTGGCTTCGAGTAATCACTGCATTGTTTTCAAAGTGTTTACAAATGGATTGCTTTATCATCCGCTCCAGAATTTTCCCAGGGATTGATGTCAGACTGACTGGTCTGTAGTTCCCAGGTTCCTCCTTTTTGTCCTTTTTGAAGATAGGGACAACTTTAGCCCTCCTCCAGTCATCTGGCGCTTCATCCATCCTCCATGGTTTCTCAAAGATAATAGACAGTGGTTCTGAGAATTCTTCTGCCAGTTCCTTTATTACTCTAGGATGCAGTTCATCTGGCCCTGGAGATTTGAACTCATTCAAAGTAATGAGGTGTTCCTTGACCATATGCCTATCGATCTCAAGCTGCAATCCTGCCCCTTCAGTCTGTACTTCACCTTTGCCAGGGGGCTCATAGACCCTCTTTTGGGAGAAGACTGAACTGAAGTAGGAATTGAGCACTTCTGCCTTTTCTTTGTCATCTGTCATCATTTTGCCATCCTTATTTAATAGTTGAACCACCATTTCTTTCCTCTGTCTTTTACTATGCACGTATCTGAAGAAAAGCTTTCTGTTGCTTTTAGCATCCCTCGCTAACCTCAGCTCATTCTCAGCTACAGAAACAGCCTTGGTCGCCTTGGTGGATGATATGAGGAGGGCTTTGGATAGGGGTGAATGCTCCTTCCTTGTTCTCCTCGACCTCTCAGCAGCTTTTGATACCGTTGACCACGGTATCCTCCTGGACTGCCTGGAGGGATTGGGCATTGGAGACACCGTATGACAGTGGTTCCAGTCCTTCCTCTCCTGCAGGTACCATAGGGTGGCACTGGTAGAGGAGGTTTCAGACCCGTGGCCACTCACTTGTGGGTTGCCACAGGGTTCCATCCTCTCCCCGATGCTATTTAATATCTATGTGAAGCCGCTGGGGGCTATCATCAGGAGGTTTGGGGTGCGGTGTCATCCATATGCAGATGACACACAGCTCTACCTCTCATTCAAATCTTCACCAAGCTTGGCTGTAGAATCCCTGTCCAAATGTCTGGAGATGGTGAGTGGCTGGATGGGGAGGAATAAGCTGAAGCTGAACCCTGACAAGACCGAGGTACTTTTGGTGGGAGACAAGAGGAGGTTGGGGGATGTTGATCTTGTGTTCAGTGGGGTATGGCTACCCTTGAAAGACCAGGTCCACAGTCTGGGGGTCATTTTAGACTCCCAGCTGTCCATGGAGGCTCAGGTATCAGCTGTGAGCCGGACAGCACTGTACCAACTCCATCTGATACGACGGCTGTACCTCTACCTTCCCAACCATCTGCTCCCATTGGTAATACATGCCGTGGTCTCCTCTCATCTAGACTACTGTAATGTGCTCTACATGGGGTTACCCTTGAAGATGGTTTGGAAGCTGCAGCTGGTGCAGAACATGGTGGCTCACCTGATTAAAGGCAGCCGCCGGCGTGATCACATCATTCCGGTGCTGAAGGAGTTGCACTGCTTACCAGTTGTTTTCCAGGCCAAATTCAAGGTGTTGATCTTGACCTTTAAAACTCTATATGGTTCCAGCCCAGCCTATCTTAAGGAGCACCTCCAGCAACACCAGACAGGCCGCTCAACAAGATCAGCCTCCGATGGCCTTCGCTCTGTTCCATCAGCCAGGACAGCTAGGCTGGTGAGGACAAGGGAGAGGGCCTTCTCTGTGGTGGCCCCCACTCTGTCAAACTCCCTCCCTAGGGAACTCCACCATGACCCCTCTTTAATGAACTTCCACCATGCATTGAAAACATGGTTGTTCAGGCAGGCATTTGGGGTGGGTTAGGGTATTTTTTAGAAGTATGATGTTTTAATGGAGAATTGTATTGTTTTAATGCTGTTGTATTGTTGTACATCACCCAGAGTGGCTGAGTGGCTGGCCAGAAGGGCAATTAAGAAATTTAATAAAAAAATAATTTTAGCCTTCCTGATGCCATCCCTGCAATTCTGTGCTACCTGCTTGCACTCTTCGTCGCTTGGCCTTCCTTCCACTTCCTATATGTGTCCTTTTTTTGTTTTCAGGTAATCTCTAAGCTTTTTGTGAAGCCACATTAGCTTCTTCCGTTGTCTTCCGCCTTTTTTTCTTGTAGGAATTGTTTGTAATTGTGCCTTTAAAATTTCCTTTTTTAAAAACTCCCATCCATCTTGGACTCCTTTTCTCATTAGAGTCACTTGCCATTGGACCATACTATCATTGTTCTAAATTTATTAAAACTGACTTTCCTAAAATCCAGGGTATGCTTTTGGCTACACTTGGCTTTTGCTTCCTTTAGAACCAAGAACTCAAGTATAACATGGTCACTTTCCCCCAGAGTTCCCGTAACTGCTACTTTATCCACTAAGTCATCTCTGTTGGTTAGGATCAAGTCAAGGATAGCCGATCCTCTAGTTCCTTCCTCTACTTGCTGTAGGAGGAAATTATCAGCAACACAAGTCAGGAACCTCTTGGAGCGGCCATGTTTTGCAGAATTTGTCTTCCAACAAATATCAGGGAAATTGAAGTCCCCCATTACTAGTACATGAGATCATGAGAGACTGGGACATCTAGGCTTTAAAAAGCACTACAGTGAAACAGCATTTTGGGCCAAAGATATATGGATTAGAACACACACACACACACACAGGCAGTGACTGTTGTTTGTTTGGCAATAAAGCAGATGATGGCTGAGCTGAGAAGTCCCTCACAATTGTCATGGTTAACCAGAAGTGAAGTTGCTCTCCATTAATTTGTACACAAGGAACGAATAATAACAGGAACACATTAGCAGCAACTCCTATAGGACAGGGCTGGGGAACTTCAGGCCCAGGGACCACATCTGGTCCTCTTGGGGTCCCCAAGATCCCCCAGATGGCCACACCCCTTCTCCTGGCTCCACCCGCTTTCCCCCAACCACCAATCACTTGGTGCCTTGGTTGTGCAGTTTTTCCCCATTCTGAAAGGTTAAAATGCCTCTCCAAAGGCTTAGTTGCTGGTAGCAAAAGCTTTAAGCTAAGATATGCTGCTATTTTTCTGCATTTTGGCCCTATCCTTTTTGCCTTCGGACCCCACCCTCCAAAGTCAAATTTGGCCCTCAGGATTAAAGAGGTTGTCCACCCCTGCTATAGGAGAGCATCCTTTTTACCATGCCAGCAAATCCCCCATTATGTCAGCAGACTTATTTCCCAGCTGCCAAAGTACATCTCTCCTCTCAATCCAAGGATGGTTTAAAGCAATGGCAATCATGCCAGGATAGATATATGCAAACAAAGTTTTAAGTAGGGGCCTTTTCTTGGCCTGGTGGAACTTCACTCTGACCACTGTGCATACTGTTTCATTTTATTTATTTATTTAAAATATATCTTGGATGCCTTTCAGGGCAGGAGCCCTCCCAAGGCAGCATGCAACAATAAAAGTCACATAATAAAAACCCATATGGTAATAAAAAAAATTATAGTAGAATGGTAGCTTGTTGTAGTAGATGTAAAGTTAAACCTCCAATGATTTGTGATCATATAAGGTTGGAAGCTTTATGTTTGGGGTTCCTTAGTATAGGGGAAATGGCAAGTGAGTTAGAAGTATATAAAATTATGTATAGTGTGGAGAGGGGGTCTTTTTTCTCCCTCTGTCATAATACTAGAACCTGGGGTCATCCAACGCAGCTGAGTAGTGAAAACGTCAGAACAGATTGAAGGAAGTACTCCACCCAGCACAAAGTTCATAAAGCAATGGACAGAAACTTGGATAGTTTTAAAGGGATTAGATAAGTGCATGGCTGTCAATGGCTACTAGTCATGATGGCTAGATATTACCTCCTGTATTAATTCTCAGTACTAGTTGCAGGAGAACACAAGCAGAAAGATCATAATGCGCTTGTCCTGCTTCTGGGCTTCCTGTAGGCATCAGGTTGGCCACTGCATGAACAAAATGCTGGACTAGATAGGCCTTTGGTTTGATCCAGGACGGCTCTTCTTATGTTTTTAAAGCTCTTCACTTAGTCATCCTCTGTGTCTGTCTGCTAGTTTAAGAAAGGGCTGTAAAACTGGAATGATAAGACTCAGCTGTGCTCTTACAATTTGTAAAAGATCATCAGTCAGGACAGCATCTTGGATTAAAACCCAGGGAATTTTCTGGGAAACACCTCCCCTCAGGCTTTAACACAGACAGACATTTCTATAGCTTTTTCAGAATATCAACATCTCTTGGGTCTGGACAATAATGATGCTGTTCAAGAATATGGCTGCTGTCCTTATATTTAAATGTTTATTTTAGCTGGTTTTCTTCAGAGCAGCAGATAATCAACTCCTACAGAGTTAAAATAGGAAGGTGAAAAATAAAGACAGGGCTTTGTGCATGTGTGTGTGTGTGTGTTGGTAAGTTTTGTCTGGTTTACAGTGTTAATGGAAAGTTATGTTTCTTAGCAGAGTGTTAAATTCACAAGTGATGAAAAATTGTATAACATTTGCTACTGCAAATTATAATAAAATGATGCCATAGGAGACTGAAATATGGAAGAAACAACCTCTAGTTAACACTAGAGCTAGGCTTCAGCAGTATGTGAACCGAGAACTACCGGAAGTACAAGCTGGGTTTCGAAGAGGCAGAGGAACTAGAGATCAAATCGCAAACATTCGCTGCATCATGGAGAAAGCAAGAGAATTCCAGAAAAACATCTATTTCTGCTTCATTGACTACGCTAAAGCCTTTGATTGTGTGGATCACAACAAACTCTGGCAAATTCTTAAAGGGATGGGAGTACCAGACCACCTTACCTGTCTCCTGAGAAACCTGTACGAGGGTCAAGAAGCAACAGTAAGAACCAGACATGGAACAACCGAGTGGTTCAAAATTGGGAAAGGAGTACGACAAGGCTGCATATTGTCACCCTGCTTATTTAACTTATATGCAGAGTACATCATGAGAAATGCCGGGTTGGATGAATCAGAGGTCGGAATTAAGATTGCTGGGAGAATTATCAACAACCTCCGATATGCAGACGATACCACCCTAATGGCAGAAAGCGGAGAGGATCTCAAGAGCCTCTTGTTGAGGGTGAAAGAGGAGAGTGCAAAAGCTGGTTTGAAACTCAACATTAAAAAAACGAAGATCATGGCATCTGGCCCCATCACTTCCTGGCATATAGAAGGGAAAGAAATGGAAGCAGTGACAGATTTTACTTTCTTGGGCTCCAAGATCACCGCAGACGGTGACTGTAGCCATGAAATTAAAAGACGCTTGCTCCTTGGGAGGAAAGCTATGGCCAACCTAGACAGCATAGTAAGAAGCAGAGACATCACCTTGCCGACAAAGGTCCGTGTAATCAAAGCTATGGTTTTCCCAGTAGTAATGTATGGCTGTGAGAGCTGGACTCTAAGGAAGGCTGAGCGCCGAAGAACTGATGCTTTCGAACTGTGGTGCTGGAGAAGACTCTTACGAGTCCCCTGGACTGCAAGGAGGTCAAATCAGTCCATCCTAAAGGAAATCAACCCTGAGTGCTCATTGGAAGGACAGATAATGAAGCTGAAGCTCCAATATTTTGGCCACCTAATGCGAAGAGAAAACTCCCTGGAAAAGACCCTGATGCTGGGAAAGACTGAAGGCAAAAGGAGAAGGGGACGGCAGAGGATGAGATGGGTAGATAGCATCACGGATGCAATGAATATGAACTTGAGCACGCTCCGGGAGAGAGCGCAGGACAGGAAGGCCTGGCGTGCTATGGTCCATGGGGTCACGAAGAGTCGGACACGACTGAACGACTGAACAACAACAACAACTGTTCTAGAAGTACTGTTATCAAAATGGCTGCTGTCCTAGCTTTCAGTAGTCTGCGGTTGTTCCCAGAACTGCTTCTCTCCATGTACCCACTCTTGGAACACATTGGCTCCTACTGTCATTACAGGCTGTGGTCCAGAATTAGTGGACGTGTTCATTTGAACTTCCGGTGGGTTCCAGCAGGGGCAATTGGCCCCTGAACCCCTGGATGTTTTCTGCCCATGAATTAAATAAAGAATGTTACAGAAGAATATAAGAAAATGAATTAATTGAGCAGGTTTAGGACCATCATCAGCTGTTGTTATGCCAAGCTCTACTTATTAAAGTGAGAATTACTTTACTTTATATGGCAGAAATTGGTACCACAGAAAATCAATACGACTGTCAGTCCTAGACATTTCTTTTAGGTGTGGTAGACAGTAGTTGGCACTACTGCATCGTGCTTGATAAGTGGGAGAGGACTGCATGAACTGTATTAAAAGATCTGTATACAGGAAAGGCCATTTCAGAAAACTGTCTAATTTAAACGACAATTGAAACAGTAAGAGTTGTTATTACCACTGCAAGTCAATATACAGTTTGGTCTCCAGTATGGTTGGAAGTGGAGGCTGTTTCATTGTTCACAGTGGAGGTTCCAGGTATTTTAAGGGCCCTTCGGCAAGACACCGACAATAGGCCCCCTTCCTCAGCGAACCTACCTTCTCACCAGCTCCTCCTCCTCCTCCTCTTCTTCTTTCTCATCATTGCCGCCACCTGCTTGCTTGACAGGTGGAATGCCAGTGAGTAGGCAGTGGCATCTTCTGCTCCTCCTTCTCACCACCACCATTGTCTGGGCCAGAGTGAGAGACAACTTAACAAGCAGGTTGCAATGGTGAAGAAGAGGACCAACCCCAGAAGGCTCTTTCAGTGGGCTTCTGCTGAGGTGTGGGCCCTTGGCAGGAGCCCAGCCATGCCTACCCTTGACGCCGGTCCTGACTGTCCAGATCAAACCTTTTGTAGTTCAATTCCTTGGTGAACTATGTCCTTCTCTGTATTTCTTAGTACTTCACAGTATATTGTTTAGTAATTTGTTATTTGCATTTCTCACATGAGATTCCTAGTAGTCAAGGATTCAGATTATATACTACATGGCATATAGTCATTTCAGGATTCTGACCTGAATAAGAAGGGAAGGTAGAGGAAAGGCAGCTATGGTATATCCATTGTCAAATTATAAAATAATTAGTTTTATTGTCCCAATTTTAACACATGTGTATGCTTCATCTTCTGTTGGTGAGTTTTAATTCTAAGAACTCATCATGCCCTGGTTAAGATGGGGACCATGAAAGTGCCACCCTACCTTTTCAAAAGCTTTTTGGTGTCTATAAAGGGGGCCACACGTGACACTTGCACACACCTAAAATGTTGCTGGCCCCATAGCAGTATTGCTTAGAAAGCTGTTCTTAGCAATAAGGGCAACATCATATGTTACAAAATTCCTACATGCAAAGTCAGTTGCATGTAGGAATTAATCTGAAACCCATACATAGGCAATTATGTGTGATTGCTGAGATGGGTTTTTGCTGCATACATAGAAATGCCTTCTATGTAGAACTTTTTATAATACATGAAGTAGCCTTAAGTCCTACTTGAATAAATTGTTTCTATTTGCATTTTTCACCAAGAGGGCAGACATTATTTCAGAATCCATTAGCGGCGAGGGATGCTCTTTTAATTACCTGTAATATCTATAAATCTTAAAAAATGAGTAAAAACACTTTAGAATTGGTATTCAAAATCTTGCTGCTTAATTGTCCTTTGGAGCTAGCAGTAGCAGATGTTTTGCAGAACAGTCCATCAAGCGCTGCATATTCCCATTAGTTCTTTACAGCTTGAATTGCTTCCAGAATTGCCTGATGGTTGTGACCCCATCCCATGCAAACATACTTTCTGTCTGTGCAAGTTCAAATTCGACAAAGGACCTATTGTATTCCACTGTGTTAAAGCTGGCTCTCTCCAGATAAATATTTGGGAAATCCTTAAATGTTTCACTTGTGGACATTCGCTAACATTCTTCTTTTTGCTAGACCATTCTCTTAATTGTGTATATGACCAATAGATTTTATATAGTTTGTTACTAAACTGCAGTGAATACTGTGATGTCTACAATACATGTAATTGCAGAGAATCCATGTAACCATATCATTCTACACTAAGCAGATTAAACTGAGGCTGCAGTCCGATACCCAGTTTCCTGGGTGTAAGGCCCACTGAATTCAACGGGGCTTACTTTTGAGTAGACATGTATAAGATTGCATAGATCTCCTTTCTATCGCCATCCTGGGCATGTTTACTTACAGTAAATCACACTGTGTTCAATGGGCTTTGCCCCCAGGTAAGTGTGCATGGGACTGTAGCCTTGATACATCATTTCCCATTCATTCTCCTGCCAAAACACCTACAGGTAATATAGATGCATGAGCCTCACACCATGGGAAATCTCCTGACATGTGCAAGCTATCAACATGTATTTTAAAATGGGTATTTTGAGATAAAATACATTTAGAAATGCATTTAAATATGTATTTAAATTTGTATTTAAATGTATTTTTTCATGCATTTTTAAAAAGAATTGCTGATTAACACAAAAACGTAATGGAATGGAGTTATGAGTGGTGGACACATGCAAATGTGTCATGGACTGGAAATAGATTGATCCATCTGTCCCTACTCACAAGCTATTTTATTTAATGCTGCCAGTCTGGCCCATGTCTTGCCTTTCCCTGTTCTATTATCATAAGAAAAGCATTAGAAGAGAAGAACTGCTGTCCTGCCCATTCCCCTAAGGGGTATCCACACAGATATCCAAGTTTGCCAATAGGATAATGGTACCGAAAAAAATTCATAATCTGTGCGGTGAATGCATCTTTTTAATTCCATCCCTCATTTAGCATATTTAATACTATCAAATTAAACCATGTTCTTTATATATTATTGTATGTTTCTGAAATTTTATTAAATTTTGATATTAAAATTTAATTTAATTTAACTTTAAGCAGAATGAAACTTTAAAAAAAAATCTTGAAATTTTTTCATTGCCATTTTTGATGGGCTTTCAATTTTGTTTTCTGTTTTGCTCTTTGAAAATGCCAGCATGCTTGTTTTTGTATTGTGTCATTCCTCTGTTCTTTTAAGGGTCTGAATTACAACAACTTCAAATGGAATGTTATTAATATATGTAGTGAAAGTCATCATCCTGTTTCCTTTCTTTTAAAGTATTTGAAAAATATTTCTTAATTTTTACTTCCACAATCATTCCGTCAAGGAATACATTCTGCATTTCTTCCCATTTTTCTTATAATGAATGTCTTGATTTCAAGACACTTGTGAGACCCATGAGCAAATCTTCCATTCCATCGAGGTAAAAGGTCTTTGCTCCCACACTTTGGCTTCACATTAGATTTGCTTAGAGGAAAGCATGGACAGAGATGCCAAGCAAAGACCTAAACCTACCATGGGTGAAGACTGAACTAGCCAACAGTGGGTTCGTTCCCGACTAACAGAGCAATCCTTACCCCAGATCTGCTAGCTGGCACAAGTTGGGATCCAATGGAAGCACCCCTGAGGGAGCACAAATGTCCCAGAGGTCCAGTTACATCTGTAGAAATGTCTGCGGGCATTAATCTACATCAGGCAGTGTTCCTGCTGGTGGTAGGCCCTGAAATGGGCATTCTGGGGGTGGGATAGAGGGATCCACTGGATCCAAAGCCTTTCAGATGTTCCAAGGAGCCCCATGGTCAGCGTCTCAACAATCCCAGCTTAGAGCTAGCATGGTTAGTCCCCTATCACCACTGTTTTTAATCTGAAAAATAAAATCTGCTGCTGGCCACTGGGAAAAATGCATGTTGAGCTTGGCAGGGTTTGGAAGTGGTGGAAAATGTACTATCACTGTCACCCCATGCACACACACCACCACCACTTTGAATTGCAGTTTTAGTTGAACCTAGGTTAGGTACCATTGAAAACAATGTGAAACGTTAGCCACGACTAAGTAGTCCCATTCATTTCAGTGAGAACTAAGTTCAGCTAACTTAGTCTGGATCCAACCCATGGCTTGTGATGATACCCAGTGATGCAAAAGGTATGTCTATTTTTATTGGCATGTGATGGTTCTTTCACAAATACAAGTCATCATGTGATGTATGCAATCCTACACATAGGAAGCAAGTCTCTTGGATCTCGGTAGAGCTTACTTCTCAGGAGATATTTTTAGGGCCTGCTGGTATGTATTTCCTATTCAACTACTATGGCATCACTGCCTTGTGGATCAAGAACTAAAAAACCACTGGAGGCTGGTAGCTCTGATTCCAGTGAATCTGCTACAGGTTTGTGTTCTGACTGGTTCTGACTGAAACCTGGAGCAGAGTCACTACCCCACTGACATTGGAGCCACCAGCCTCCACTGTGAAAAAAAATTATGTTGCTTCTCTCAGGGCTTCTAACAACTTGCAGAGTGGGTAATGCAAGAAACCACTGGCACCCTGCAGACCTTGGCAGCCTCAAGGGAATGTAGCATCTGTCTCTAGAAATCAGCAAGTCAAAATGATGGCATCCCTACCTGGACTGCCACTGCTGGATTTTCCAGCTGCTTTGTCATCATAACAAATTAAGACCCTGGAAATGAATAAAATAAAGTATACTTCATATCATTTTAAAATGGGCCTGAATTAGGGTGGTAGCTTAAACAGTGCCAAAACCAAGGAAATGCATCACCAAAAAAGGAGGACAAAAGAGGATACCAATTTGTATAACATTTTCATATACAAAGTTCTTTGTGTATGTACAAATTTAGAAATAATAACTATAATGTAAATAGAAATAGAATACATCTCTCCATAGGCTAGAAGACTGTGACGAGGTGACCTGTATGTCTGCTCAGTTTGTTGTTCAGCAGCTAACTGTGGATGGGCCACTTCAAGGCCCCTGCTGCTTTCCCTCCTTCTGGATCTTTGACTTTACAGGTGCAATCCTATGCATGTTTAGACAGAGAAAAGGCCTGCAACTCAGCATTCACCAGCCAGCTGAATTGTAGGCCTTTTCTCTGTCTAAACGTGCATAGGATTGTGCCCTAAACCAGACTTGGACTGGACAGCCCATCAAACAGAGGACACCTTCAAAGACAGGACTGTCCTCTGCCAGCTCTCTGAAATAGAGGACCGTCCTCTGTAAAGTAGGACAACTGAGCACGTGGCCTGAACTGCTGCCTTACTTATCTGAGAAAATAGAGAAAAAATCTCAGTCTATCCATGCAAGTGAGAAAATTGCATGGCATAATGAGGTGAAGTCAAGAATAAAGGGAAAGGAGTGTCTTTCTGTGTCTGGCTTAAGCTAAGACTTTTACAGTAAGTTATCTGTAATATTGGGCAGGTTTTATTTTGAAAACAGTAGGGCTTGTATGGCTGTGACCACCCACACAGTTCTAAAAAGTTGCCCTTAATCCCTAACATTACTTTAGTGTACATTTTGTGGTGAATTCAAATGCCTAAGTCCCTCTGTGTAAGTTTTTTTTTCCAACTTGCTCTACATGCTGGTCTGAAACAGGGCAAAGTTTAATTACAGCCTTATGTGTTCTTCTCCTCTTTAGGACTCAGGGCCAGTTAGCACACAAAGCCAGCTGGAAACAGCATCCCCCCTGATGCCTTCTTCACACTGCTGCCATAATGAATGGCACTGCTCATAACATGGTTCTGTCCAATTTGCGCACAGTGATTCCACACACCAGCATCAGCTGCTACTAGGAATGTGCAGCTCTGGTGGAGAAACTTTCTATGGTTTCTGGAAGAACTATTTCAGCAGGCAACAGCATAGAAGCCAGAGGTTCACAAATCCATGCATCGAGTTGCTACTGGGAACGTAAACATTGGGCCTGACAACAGATTGCTGAAGTGCTCTAGAGCTTCTTTCAGTGTGAGAGCTCAGCTCTGAAAGATAAACAGTATGCAGACTGCCTTTCCATCACCATGGAGTAATTGCAGTCAGAAGTCCCCAACTGGAAGAAGGACCCCGAGGTCAGAGATTACATCAGGTAGAACACCCAACCATGACTTGGCCATTGTGAATGGGTTTTATTCATGTGTACTAGTTCCTTGCCTTCCCCTAACCTACACCAATTCCCTCCTTCATTTCCTGGTTTGCACTAAAACCACCGTTTGCAATGATGAAGGACAATTCAGACAAATATGTTTTGTACTAACCATAGTTTGCTTCCAACCATAATTGGAAACCATGGTTTGAAGTGGGCTTCTAATTCTAGCTTGGAGGAAAACAATAGTTTGCACAAGCCATAGGTTACCTGATGTAGACGTTACATACATAATGTTTTGTGCAAACCAGGAAGCAAAGGAAGGAATTGGAGCATGTGTGAGTGGGAAAAGAAGGAGAGGGGGAGGGGGAGAGGGGAAACAAGGGAGTATACAAACACGAATCCTATTAATGACAGCCAAACCATGGTTTGGCCATGACAACCCTGGAAGGTGGGAGGAAGAGCATAGTCATAGAATACTTATTAGTGGTTAGATCTTGGGGATCAAACATTAGGGAGTACCTCCTTTCATATGTCCCACCCTTTGGGTTATATCCAATGTTAGTCCTACTTAGAATAGACTCATTGAAATGAATGGGACCAACTTAAGTTACATTCATTTCAATGGGTGTAGTCTAAGTAGGACTGACATTAGATTTGGCCCATTCATTCAATTTCTATACCACCCCATAGCCGAAGCTCACAAAAATTAAAACCCATTAAAATACATTATATAAAATATAAAACCATTCACATAATAACATAGAACAAATAACATACACAACAACAACATATATCTAAAACAAAAACAATCAGCCAGAGACAATCAAGAGACTGATTATATGCTGCCAAATGCCTAGGAGAAGAGGGCAGTTTTAACCTGGCACCAAAAAGATAACAATGTTGGCACCAGGTGGGTCTTGGCAGGGAGATTATTCTACAAATGGGGAGCCACCACTGAGAAAGTCCTCTCCCTTGCTGCCCACCCCCACCCCTGAGCCTCCCTTGGAGGAGGCTTCCAGAGGAGGATCTTAGATGCAGAGCGTAGTGTATGGGTCAGTTCATGCCAGGAGAGGCGTTCTGCCAGGTACTGTGGTCCTGAGCCATGTAGCCATGTTAGAGATGATGTGATGCAGTTTTGCTCCATGTCCTTCAATTTACTTGGGTGAGATCAAGTATGGTATGGAATGGAGCCTTCCCCATGGGGAACCCTACTCTCTATAATTCCTTGCTCATGGATATCCGGCTGACAACATCTATGCACAGCTTCCTCTGGCAGGGGAAGGCTCCATTATATCAAATTGCCTTGCCAGCCTGCTGAGTGATAGTTGAACTTTGATTTAGCTACTGTTGCTTTTGTCTTCTTTCCGTATTCTCTTTTTACCAATTGATACTCTTTGCAATGTGTACATAGTACATTGCTTTGAAAGTTTTTTTTTTTTTTGCAGAAATGTAACCAATATATATATATATATATAAATGTAACCAAAATGTAGCCATTTTGCAGAAATGTAACCAATATAACTATCACCATCTTCATCTTAGATACAAGTACTTCAGAGAGCTGATTCACTCTGACATACTGTGGCATGTTCATGTTTTGTTGGATACCTAATTTGTTACTAGTGTAGCGCACTTTGTACTGTCAGAGCTGGCTCAAAAGATTTTTTTGCTGTCCTACATAAATTAATCTGTTACTGTCCCCACACCCACCCTGCATGTTAGCATATGCTGAGCTGCATAACAATAAGCACATTAAGCGATCAAAACAGTTGACTGGGATCAACTGTTTTCTCATGGTTACTTCCTCCCCACTTCAACGGTGCCTGTGCTTTGGGCAGCTGGTAGAGGTCAGAAGACTCTCATCACATCCTCTGAAATGCAGGGGATACATCACTGAGCTCATGAGCTTCTAAGCTGGCTCTGTGCTGCTCTTCCAAGTAGCTTTCCCTTTCCAAGACATTTACACAGCCGAGGCAGAAGCCCTTGGAATTTTGGCACCCTAGATGGTTACCAAGTTTGCCTTTATGGCTGTCCCTCCCATTTTCAGATGGAAAATTCAAAGAACGTGGCCTTCACAAAGTGCTTCAAATAAATTTTGATAAACACCTTAGCTCAGTTTCTGCTAAAGCAGTATTTCAGGCTGCCCACTTAAGTAGGAGTAAGTTCCATCGAACTCCATGGGACTGACTTCTGAATAAACATGCGCACAATTGTGCTGTCAGTGAGCTAACTTATAGCTAACTACTGTTACAGATGTATGAGATTACACATGCAGTCTATTATCTTGCTGAACTGAGACCTCTGCAAATATATCTGTAGTATGGTCTGTAAATCTCTCTGTCCCTGGCTGCGCCTTCTTCTTCCTCCTACTGCTGAACTGATTTGCAGCACTGGCGAGACAGGGAGTACTGGGAAGCTGAGAGCAAAAGGGAGATAATAGGCTGAGTTTGGGGAAGTGACAAGCTTTCGCTTAGGAGATAGCTTCCAAATGTCCGTTCTCTCTTGGAATTGCACTGGGGAAGCAACCACAGCATTGTCTAAGTATGCAAGCCTGAGCATCTTTGTGATATCTGCAAATGAGAGATTGATTTCTTCTCTCATTTCACACTTGTCTGCATGATTACAAGCCCACCATTAATCAGCTACTAGGCTAATTCAAACTGCTAGTTCCTTTGCAGTTGAATGACCCTGACCTCAGAATAAGGTTATTCCCCCCACCCAAAGAGGTGAGAGGGGACTTTTCAGTGGTGGCACCCTGCTTATATGCAATGAATATGAACCTGAGCACACTCCGGGAGAGTGCGCAGGACAGAAAGGCCTGGCGTGCTATGGTCCATGGGGTCACGAAGAGTCGGACACGACTGAACGACTGAACAACAACAACAACCCTGCTTATGGAATGCCCATTGCAGAGAGGCTCACCTGACACCCAGGCTGTGATTTTTCTGATGACTGGTGAAGCCATTTTATGTTCTCTGGCTTTTTAGTCTTAAAATGTGTTAGGGCACAATCCTATGGGGATAGTTGGCAGCCTTTGAATGCAGAGGCGACTGACTATCCAATGCAGGGAGGGCAGAACACAGAGGGGATCTTCTCCTCTGCTTTCTGGCCACCCTGCATTTGTGGCTAGATGGCCAATTTCGGCTGTCTAGCCAGGATGCCTCAGGGGGAGACCAGTCAGCGCATAGGAAGCATCGTAACATCGCTTCCACTGTCCCCTCCCCTCCCTGCCTCCAGCAATGACCCCCTTTCCCCCGCTCCACATGGGGGAGGTGGAGGAGAGTCTGTTTTCTGGGAACCAATCTCAGAACACTGGCCCCAAGCTCAGTTCCCAGAAAATGAAAAGGTCTATGACCGTCTAGATGCTGTTTAGCAGCCACAGGATTGTGCCCTTAGTATGTTTTAAGGTCCTTGCACTGCTGCTGGTTTTACTTTATTTTGTTTTGTGTTTGATTTTTTTTTTTTTACTCTGGTTTAGTGTTTTTCATGTTTTTATATTATGCGTTATTTTATTATGTTCTTGTCTTTTATGGTTTTAAGTTTTGTTTTGTGAACTTCCCAGAGAGTTTAAGCTATCGGGCAGTATAGAAATGTTAAATAATTAAGTAAATACTTAACATTAGCACTCTGCCAAAAATTTCTCCCACATTTTTTTCTGACCATTCTCATTCAATCTGATAGAGAAATTCAAAGGGGGAGAAATTTTTGGAGAAATTCTCATGGGTTGGGTTTGGGGTTCTTGTGCTTACCTTACTTGTGAGGTGGCTGAGGAGTGTGCATGAGTGTCCTGTTTGTCACTGTACAGTAATCTCTGTGGCAGCCTGTAGCCTCCTCAGCTTCCTGCACTTCAGTTAAAGACATCATGATGAAGACATCATGAGGCAATTCCTCCCATGGGACTTTTTCAGTTCAGAAAGTGCAGGTGGCCTGGGAGGCTGCAGAGCAATGGAAAGCTGTGTAATAGAGAAACACACACAGCACCCTCAGCCACCTTATAGTGATTAGCTAAACTCAAAACTGCCACCAAAAGAAATTCGAAATTCTGCCTCAAAGAAGTGGAAGCCTCAACACAGTTGATAATGTTGCCTCTTGCAGGAACAGTAAAATAAACCAAAAACCCTTAGGAAAGAAGAAAGAACCTGTGCTACAACCCCTGCCAATAGTCAGTCCTATCTGTGAGAAACTGTTGGAGAATTTCTCCTCTCCTAGGAGAAATTCAGTGAAATTGTGTGTGTGTGTCCCCCGCCCCACCATCACTGCCCAATTTCTCTGCCAATGAATAGGCTGGAGAATTTTGAGAGGCCATTTCTGCACAGCTCTAATTCACATGCCTGGGGGGTTCCAGGGCAACGAGCAATTGTCAAGTGTGTTTAAAAAAAAGAAAAAAAAAAGGCCCATAGGAACAATGCTTGCCATATGTAACAGGATTGGAAAGTCATCAGAGGCACACACAATTTAGAAAATTTTGCTGTGCTGTTCAGGTACCCATTCCTGCCTTTATCTCGCCTCCCACCCTCAATAGTGCTGCCCGAAGTTGGTCACTTTACCCTGCTACACAACAGGGCTGTGTCTACCTTAAAATTAAGAAGGAATTATTATTTCTATGACTAAAAATGGTTGATCCTGCCCAGATCTCTCTTCCAAATTGCCCATGACCTTTGAAGTGGAAGATAATTTCTATAGATGCAAGAGCAGGTTTAACTTTTGGGTGTGTTGAATGATTCCTAGTGTAAAGGTCTATTCCTGAATATGTTACATGTTGAAACTATCAGCCACAGCCACGGTGGGGGTGTCAAGGATCCCCTTATGACCTGGACCCCCTGAGCAGTTCCTTAAGGATCTCTTGTCTCCTTAAGAGTCCCACCTTCCTTCTTTTAAACTTTAGGCTGTAGACGTGGGGTGACTGACACTCTAGACACAGGGTTTAACCACAACAGTTTATTAGTAGATTTAAAGCAAACAAATTACAACTAAAGGTATTTACACAATAGGGCTGAGTGATACAAAAGGCCTTAAAATAAAACAAAAGTTGCAGAACACAAGTTCCTTTCACCCTAGTTATCCTTGGACTTTTCTAGGCTGCTTCTTCCTGCTCACTCTTCAGACTCTGCTCTCACTTCAGGCTTGGGCCATCTCTTTCTCTCTCTTGCTCTTGCTGCAGCCTGGTTTTTTTCTGACTCTTACTGGCTCTCTCCCTCTCTTTATCTACCCTCCTCCCTCAAAACTGAAAGTACTGCTTCAAACCTGAAGAAATGAAACTGAAGTGGAGAAATGAAACTGACACATAACCAGAGAAATGAAACTACTCTTCTCAGGGTTACCCCTCCCAACAGAAAACTCCAGGCCTCTAAGCCTGACCATTTTTCCCTTTGCCTCTGTAGGCCTCAAACCTTCATTGGGGGTGACAAGAACACCCTGGAAGTCTTTCAGCAAGGGTTGAAAAAGCGTAGCCCATGGGCCGCATGCGGGCCACCAAGCCATTTTTGCCCTGCATCTGCTATGGTGGTGGCATTGCAAAGGAATCCCAAGGCATGTGTGTGTGTGTGCATGCGCGGCCCTCTGGCCTCCTGGCACTGCCCAATGCAGCCCTTTGGGCCAAAAAGGTAGTGGACCTCTGCGTTACAGGGTCTGTATGCATTGCAGATGCTTGAAGAAACTGCTTTCTAAGGCCGTGCATCTTCCGCAAGCTGCATGTGCTCACTTTAAAGTGTAGTCATATGATGTTATGTACCAGCAAAAATATCAAGCTGAATCCCTTAATGCCGGCATTTGATCCAAGGAAGAAATATCCCCAGGCTAAGAGAGCTTAGGCCATGTGCCTGGTAGAAAGTCTAATCACTTGATGACATAACATGACTCAGTGAATGCTTCTGCTCCGCTCAGTGGAACATGCTTGTGCATAGAAAACTAACATCTTCAACCTTATTTACCTTCTTCCTCCAGCAAACAGGTTTCAAGGTAAATTTCTTCCTCTATTCATCTTAAGCAAGCTACCTATACACTATTAGCAAAGAACTGCTAAGATGTGATTAACATACTGCTTTGACAAGAAAATGGAATATGGCAGGAGGGTGGGAGAGCTTTCCTCTTCTTGTTCATTGCAAAAAGTAACACACCATTTGGGAGAACAGCATCAACATTAAAACAGTTAAGATTTCCCAGCAAGAGGCGAGAGCAAGTGTTGTGATTTCAGATGCCCTTCTATTAATACAATTAGGTTTCATCTGCTGGAGAACAAAAGTCATCCTAATTTCTGAAGCGGGTGGGGCAAAAAATGATCAAAAAGCTTTTCCATGCTGCTGTTTCTATGTCTGGAGCTATTCAAAGGAACCCAGATCCTGACAGTAACTGCTCCATTGTGTTCTGTGTGTTTTGTCTGCATTTTGTAACATTTAACCAATTTATATCATTTTTTTTCTTTTTTGCACCTGGAGATGTTTATGTTTTGGGATTCTGCTGGGCTAAAGGCCTTGCTCTGAAGCGATTTCTGTCCCTCTTGCCTTATTTTTCTCATGGCTGAATATATAACAGAATGCAATATGACTCATCAGTCCAAAGCTGTTGCAGCGGTTTTCCTAGAATTTGCTACATTGCAACAGGGAAACTTCATGGTTATATAAGAGAGCATATATGCTTTTATCATGAGCAGTCAGCAAAGGAAAGAGTTTGAGATATGGACAGATCTGTCCTGACTGTGATCTGCCCCCAGTAGCCAAGGTCTCAAAGGTCTGGAATAGCAATCAGGGAATGAAAGAACGTTGTAATTAATTGTAAATTACCAAAAGAGAAATTGGCAAAAGAATCAGGAGTATATTTTCAAATGTCTCTTACCTCAGATTTACATTTTGCAACAGCTTCAAATACTTCAACAGAACAGTTACACAGTTCAATAATGCTTGAAACTATTCATATGAATAGGCAGCATTTTAAACATTTTTCGGGGCTGGCTTAACACGAGTCCTGTGGTGAGCTAAATGACTCAGGCCCCCCTCAGATTGGGGGTGGTGGTGAATTGCGCTCTCTCCGTCGTCAATAGGGCTGCCTGCCACTGCCATCACCACACTCCCTAGATGCTGCGGCTGCCACCCACCAGCTGTGATGTGCTGCTGCTGCTTTTGCTGCGGTGGCAAACACTTTAAATAGTGTTTGCTGCTGCAGGAAGTAGCCAGCTACACTCCTAAAGGGCTCTTCAGACTGCAGGCCCATGCCATGCTCTTCATCAGAGCAAAGCATTGTGGGCAAGGTGGCTCTGGAAAGTGCTTCTGCCACCACTTTATTGCAGCAGCAACAAATAACAGTTTAAGGGCACAATCCTATGCATGTTTAGACAGAAAAAAGGCCTACAACTCCCAGCAAGCCCCAGTCAGCATGGCTGACTGGGGCATGCTGGGAGCTGTAGGCCTTTTTTCTGTCTAAACATGCATAGGATTGTGCTCTAAGTTGATTAAACAGTCTTTCCAAGTGTAACAAACTGTAATCAGTCTTTGCTGCCATTGCAGCAAAGCAGTGACGGTACAGGCACTCTTCAGGGACACCTCACCCACAATGCTTTACTCTGAAGAAGGACCCCTTCCCCAGAATGTGGCATTGAGGGGTGGGATAACCCTAGAAATTGTGGGACCACCTCCTCTCTCTGTTTTGCGAAAATAGCAGCAAATACTGTTTTAACTAGCTGGCAGGTTGGGGGGGGGGGAAATGGTGGCGGTAGTCCTTCTAAGGTGGTGCGCCCTGTGCCAGTTCTACATGAGATTGAAATGAAAATTTGCATATATTAAAAACAGGTTGGAAATTTGAAATTATTTATTTATTTATTTATTTCATTTCTATACCGCCCAATAGCCGAAGCTCTCTTCATTTTTCCAATTCATTTTTTGATTTACAGAATACTGGAGATACAGTACATTAGCCTAGACATTATTGGTGTTCAGTCATTCAAGTATATAAACTCATTCAGGTATATACAAATGATGAGTTATAGTCATCACCCCTTCCCATAATGACTAGGGGCTTGATTTATATTTTCTGCAAGCTGAAGCTGCCCATTTTCTGCCCTGCCCATCAGATGCACCTATGGCTCTCTGAACCAGTATGTGTAGTCATAATGTGTTCATAGAATGCCATTGATGCATAAAATAGAAAGCATGGTTGCTGTCCAGATGGTGGGATACTGATCGTGCAGTAGCATAAATAAATAAAAATAGCAGGGGTGGGGGAACCTCAGGCTTGTGGCCAAATACAGCCTGCTTGGGGTCCCAATTTGGTCCTCTAGGGTTCCCCAGAGATCAACGCCCCTTTCCCCCGACTGCCAGTCATTTGTGGTTTCCCAGCTTTTGAAGTTTTTCCCTCATTCTCAAAGGTTGAAATGCCACTCCTAAAGAGCTGTAAGCTAAAATATGTTGGCATTTTTGGTATTTGGAAGTCCCACCCCTTTTTGCCTTTGGCCCCACAAACTACTGGAATGTGCCCCCCAAGAGCTTCTCAGGTTGAAAGCAATATTCCATCCCTGCCCTATCACATGCCTCACACCCATGTTTTGGATGCCTGGGTGGGCATGGATGTAGGATGGACACAGCTGGTGGGCCTGAGGAGAACCCGTGGTCCTGTTTCAAGCTTGTACTGTAGAGAAGATTATTAGAACTGGACCTATGTCTTCACTGGAACAGCAACTCATGCAACTGCATCTTAAATCTGGATATTAGGGGTGTGCACTGACCACAAGTTTTGGTTCAGACCCCAATTCGGCAATCCAGAAAATGGCCCAATTTGGCTCGGACCAATTTACAAGCCAGCTGCTTCAACTTGGGTCTGATCTGAATCTCCATTCAGAAAACCAAATCTTCATGCCTCCTGATTCGCTGTTGGTTCGTTTCAACTCAGTACTGAACCCAAGTCTTCATGCTTCCCTCTGACTGTCATTGGGAATCAACATAATGCTATAAAAATAATTTTGTCAGATGTAGCTGCAATTTGCAGCCATAGCATACCCTTTTGAGGAGATTATGACTCCACAGTTTTAGACAAATAGGTGCAGGTTATTGTTGTTCGTGCTACACACATTTAATTTTTTTTTTTACGGGAACTGTAGATAACTTTTTTATTTCTTGGCAGAGTTGGATGAAATTTGCAGATTAGCCTTTTGGCTAAGGTTGCTACATTTCAGATGAATAGATTCGGGGGGGTTATTATGTGTGTGCAAAAGCAGTCTTTGCAGTTTGGGGGTTTCCTCAAAAGGATATATTTATTCCCCTATTTTTAGTGGGCAATTGTTATGTAAATGACACACAACATGGAGGTGTCTTTCGTTCTGAAATGTGTTAAATTGCAGAGGGATAGGTGAATTGTTTTGTTTTTGGTTTGTTTGTTTTTGGTGAAAGGAGAGTGTTCAGATTTTGGTAGTGGTCATGGGGGGGGTGTAAGTGATTAATTTCCCCTTAGGCCCCTTCATGGGTTTTTGGGTGTCCCTAGGCAAGAAGCCTGAAGAATTCCAGAAAAATAGGTGCAAGGGCTTGCAAGTTATGGCAAATGAAAAACAGTTTTTTAAGATGTTTTTGTTTTCTGCTTAATTGGCGCCAAAATCACTGAAAGTGCAATAGGACATGTGTGGATGATGGATGTGGAGCATACAATAGCAGAAGAATTTGAACATCCAGCATTTTCCAAGCAAGCATCAAAGGCCACATCATCCAAGGACCTACAGACTCCACCAAAACTCTTTTTTAATACCCACATTCCTGGGAAAGAGAACTAGCAAAGAACATAGAACACTGGATCAGTCTTGCAATATATGACTTCAACATCCTTCCCCCAATGCAATGGAATTGGAGAGTGCTGGTCAAACCATTCACTGTGATTAGAAGGTAGAATTGTCAGACACAAAACTACAACTGCTCCTTTCCCTCCCCTCTCTGCCAACCCTGGTGTTTTCCTCATATCCAGAGTGTACAACCTTTTTAGTCTTGAAGGCCTCATATGATGCTGGGTCAGGGACTACATCCCCACCCTGGAAGCATCACCAAAGGGCAGTATATAAATCTTTGAAATAAAAAAATGAAACCTTAATGTTAGCCATTTATGGCTAAAATTATATTTGTCATTCTGAAAATTGACAGTCATTCTCAAAAAGGTGTGATTTATAGTCCAAACTGAAACTTTTCAACATTTTTTCCTAGGGGTTGGTGACAAAAATATATATTTCTTTGCTTCCCAAACTCTGATGAAGAATCCAGGCTTCTGAAAATTGTACTGCACTGATCCACAGCTCCATCCATTCCCCCAAAGTCTTCATGTAAGTGCACCCAATTCTGGAAATTCAAACTTTCATTCTACACGCACTAAGCCTGTGACTGGTTTTAAACTCAGGACAGTCTTACAATTGAGTGACACCTGGCTTGACAGCAGCACACGTGAAAAGGATCCACGGTTTTAATAGACCACAAGCTAAACATGTGTCAACAGTGTAATGGTTGGTATTTGAAAATATAAAATCCAGCTGTTACTGTAGGCAAAACACACAGGTTCCTTGGTAGGAGGAAAACAGAACAAGTACAGAGAAACTAAACAGTTTTTATTTTCAAAATATCTTTATATTAACAAAGCTGGAGATAATTTTAGGTTAAAAACATTCAATAGAAGCCAAATTGGGTAGCTTTACCCAGGAGTCCCTGCAGTGTCAGATGGTATAAAATCTTCCTCTAGTGTAGGAACTCCCTGTTTAATGGCTAAATTTGGGGGCTTCAGAGTGGGGGAGCAGCTGCAGTCATATATAACTAGCAAGTTAATAATGCTGTCTTTACATTGACTTTTAATTATATGGTAATTTTTGAAAAGCAAAAGAAAATATATAATTTAATTGACTATCCCCCCTTGAAATCAAGCAAATAAAAATCTCATTTTTAATAGTTAATATTTCCAACACATTGGATTATAAATCTTGTTTATGTTATGAACCAGAGATCTTTGCGATTTAATCAATCATCATCATCATGTTGGTGATATCCAGTGCAGAAAAGAAAAGCGCAGTATCATATTCTCTATTTATGGCATCTTAGCACAACCATCAATGCATTTTGACTTTTAACAGAAATACTTCAGACAAGTAGACATTAGCTCATAGTATCCATAGTCATTGTATACTTACTATTGTCAATTCACAGCTGTGACTTTTGGAAGAAACATTATTTGCTCAGCAAAAGCTTCCTGTATTCTAACTTCTTAGGTGGATTTTTAAAAGGGAAAAGAAGAAACTGCACTTTTGTTCAGAGGCAACTGCAAATCAGTTCTTCAGAATTTTACGTTTATGTAGTTAAATCTAAAAATTAAAATAAAAAAATACAACTCTGTTTGAGTAAAAGCTGATGATGCCCTGAAATGCTTTCATGAAAACTTGCAAATAGCCTAGAAATGTACTTGAGCTTTTACATTTGGAACTCTTGTTTTGTTGGGTGGGTGGGGGTGTGAAAAAAATATAAAACATTTCCAAAAATTACTGTATAAGTTATTAATAATATTAGCTTGGATCCTAACTTCCTTTCTGTGGACTCATGTTCATGAAATGGACTTTCCCACTTCCCCCTTTCCTCTGTAGCGCCCTGAAAATTGTGCTTGTGGGGGTTTGGGGACCCTTGGGAATGGTGTGGGTGGGGGGATGCATATAGAGGAGGGAGATGGTGGAAATCCCCCATGTGGCAACTTAGGAAGCAATCCTATGGGCCCTGGGAGGGCACCTCAAGGGCCATAGGGCATAGACCTTTCTCTCTACTGGTGGAGAAGGATATCCACCCTCCAATGCTGCTTTCGTGCAGTGGTGCACCATTGCTCCCCTGCTGTTCATGCACTGATGGCGGAACGTGCCCAAAGAAGGCACTCTGGGGTCACAGGAAGGTCAGGGGAAGCTTTGGATCTGCTGGACCCAGCATTGTCTGTTTATGTGTTTGCATGTAAATGTTTTTTATATTATATACAATATTGTGTTTTTAAAGTTTTAAATCATTGTAAACAACCAAGAGAGCTTTGGCTTTTGAGTGGTATAGAGATGTAATAAAGGAATTGAATGAATGAATGAATGAATGAAGTCCCACCACCACCTTCCGCCCTGCTGGCATAAGCCTGACAGGGCTTTGGGTATGGCAGTCTGCATAGCAGAACTAAAGCTTAGAGCTGCAGAGGCTGGTGGCTCTGATGTCAGTGAGGTGGTAAATCCACTCCAGGTTTTAGTCAGAACCAGTCAGAATGCTAAAGGAGTTCCTTTAGAATTCTGACTGGTTCTGACTAAAACCCAAAGTGGATACACCACCCCTCTGACATCAGAGCCACCAGCCTCCACTGATTTTGAGAAGTCGAACAAGCTTGCCTAATTGAAGAAATAAAGTACTTGAGTACTAACTCCAGTGCCATTCCTTTTAATATATTGGTGCCCTCTCTTCACAGAGTAGGCTACAGCAGCTCAGTTGAAATGAAGGTTAAAAAACAAAGAATCATAGAATCATAGAATAGTAGGGTTGGAAGGGGCCTACAAGGCCATCGAGTCCAACCCCCTGCTCAGTGCAGGGATCCAGGTCAGAGCATCCCTGACAGATGGCTGTCCAGCCTCATCTTGAACGCCTCCAGTGTGGGAGAGCCCACCACCTCCCTAGGTCATTGGTTCCATTGTCGTATTGCTCTAACATTCAGGAAGTTTCTCCTGATGTTCAGCCAGAATCTGGCTTCCTGTAACTTGAGCCCATTATTCCATGTCCTGCACTCTGGGATGATCAAGAAGAGATCCTGGCCTTCCTCTCTGTGACCACCTTTCAAGTACTTGAAGAGTGCTATCGTATCTCCCCTCAGTCTTCTCTTATCAAGGCTAAACATGCCCAGTTCTTTCAGTGACTCTTTTCGTAGGGCTTTGTTTCCAGTCCCCTGCTCATCTTTGTTGCCCTCCTCTGAACCCTCTCCAGTTTGTCTGCATCCTTCTTAAAATGTGGTGCCCAGAACTGGACACAGTACTCCAGATGAGGCCTAACCAGTGCAGAGTAGAGGGGAAATAGTGCTTCCTGGGATTTCGAAGCTATGCTTCTGTTAATGCAGCCCAAAATAGCATTTGCCTTTTTTGCAGCCACATCACATTGTTGGCTCATATTCAGCTTGTGATCGACAACAATTCCAAGATCCTTCTCGCTTATAGTGTTGTTGAGCCACGTATCCCCCATCTTGTAACTGTGCATTTGGTTTCTTTTTCCTACGTGCAGAACTTGGCATTTATCCCTATTAAATGTCATTCTGTTGTTTTCTGCCCAGCGCTCCAGTCTATCCAGATCACTTTGAATTTTGTTTCTGTCTTCCAAAGTATTAGCTATCCCGCCCAATTTTGTGTCATCTGCAAATTTCCCTGCACTTCCTCCTCCAAGTCATTACTAAAAATGTTGAAGAGCACCGGGCCCAGGACTGAGCCCTGTGATACCCCGCTCGTTACCTCTCCCCAGTTTGAGAAGATCCCATTGATAAGCAGTCTTTCAGGCCAATTCAGTAGCCAACTGTGGATCCACCGGGTCGTTGTTTCATCTAGCCCACTTTGAGCTAGTTTGCTCATCAGGATATCATGGGGCATTTTGTCGAAAGCTTTGCTGAAGTCGAGGTATATTATGTCTACAGCATTCCCACAGTCCACAAGGGAGGTTACTTGATCAAAAAATGAGATCAGATTTGTCTGGCAGGATTTGTTCTTGACAAATCCATGTTGGCTTCGAGTAATCACTGGATTGTTTTCAAGGTGCTCACAGATGGATTGCCCTCCTCCAGTCATCTGGCACTTCACCCGTCCTCCATGATTTCTCAAAGAGCATAGACAGTGGTTCTGAGAGTTCTTCTGCCAGTTCCTTTATTACTCTAGGATGCAGTTAACCTGGACCTGGAGATTTGAACTCATTCAAAGTAATCGATCTCAAGCTGCAATCCTGCCCCTTCAGCCTGTACTTCACCTTTGCCAGGGGATCATAGACCCTCTTTTGGGAGAAGACTGAGCCAAAGTAGGATTTGAGCACGTCTGCCTTTTCTTTGTCATCTGTTATCATTTTGCCATCTTTATTTAATAGCTGAACCACCGTTTCTTTCCTCTGTCTTTTACTATGCACGTAGCTGAAGAAAACTTTGTTGCTTTGAGCATCCCTCACTAACTTCAGCTCATCCTTAGCTCTAGCCTTCCTGACACCATCCCTGCAATTCTGTGCTACCTGCCTGTACTCTTCCTTTGTTGCTTGGCCTTCTTTCCACTTCTTATATGTGTCCTTTTTTTGTTTTCAGGTCATCTCTAAGCTTTTTGTGAAGCTACATTGTCTTCTTCTGTTGTCTTCCACCTTTTCTTCTTGTTAGAATTGTTTCTAATTGTGCCTTGAGAATTTCCTTTTTTAAAAGCCCCCACCCATCTTGGACTCCTTTTCTTGTTAGAGTCGCTTGCCACGGGACCTTACTGATCATTCTTCTGAGTTTATTAAAATCAGCTTTCCTAAAATCCAGGGAACGCATTTGACTACACTCGGCTTTTGCTTCCCTTAGAACCAAGAACTCAAGTACAACATGGTCACTTTCCCCCAGAGCTCCTGACAACAGATGTTTTCACAAATATTTCACCACAACAAGTACTGATCTCCCAAGATCAGCTCACTTTACACCATTAAGAACACACCATTGATGTGAACATCCCAGAAACTCAATGCTGCTAATCTTAGATGCAAGTTCCATCTCCCAAATTTACAGATTCCTTCTGTAAGCATTTAGACTTAATGTCCGTTGCCAAGGACATTTGTATCCAATAGAAATTCTGATCTCTAACCAAAAGCAACACCATAATTGTCTCCACCAAAAACAGGAGGGGCCTCTTTTGGATTTCCTGTCTCTAAATCCCACCCACTCTCCACTTCCCTCCCAAAAGGCATTGCTGGGTTGCTTTTCATAAAATACCAAAAGGAATGCATTAAATTAATGCAGGTAAAAAGAAGATATGTGACTTTAAGTTAAAAATGAATTCTCTCTGAAAACATTAGGTATAGCAGATTTATGTCTGTTGTCAGTTATGAATGCCTAACATTTTTTTTTTAAAAAAACAACCCACCAATCATGTGAATATAATAGTCAGACTTAAGGATTTAGCTTTTCCGCTAAAGTAACAAAGTATTCTAAGAATGCGCTTGTACAAGTCTCCATTTCTTCAGTCTATCTTGGATTCTTTTGCTGTAATTCACTATGGTATTGGCCCAACTTAACAATCATCAAGCGGTTAGATAAGGGATTCAAGAAAAAAATAAGGGTATTTTTTTAGATGCACTGAAATTCGAGAAAAAGTAATGCATCCAAAAATATGACACAAATAAAGAACTATATGTAATGAATATTCTCCTTTCAACCACATAGGAGAGAGGAAATAGATGGAGTGAACCTCAAATGCACTCAGCCACCTGGCTGGTTTTGATGATGCAATGATAAATGAGCATTTGTGATTTAAGATTAAAACCACAATCTAGAATAGGTGTGTCATGGATTACAGTGCCATGTATAAGGGAGGGACCATAGCTCAGAAGGTCTGAAATTTAGGGTAATGTAGTTTCCTATGTTATGTGATCTAATGTTATCCTTTCCCTGCATTATGCCAGTTGGACTGGGATAGGATCACAACCAAATCTTCTTGGGGAACACCAAGTTATACTGGTGTGTGTGGCCATTGTGCTAGAACTAGGGTTCCTGACTTCTTTGGGCTGGTGGGCATATCTGGAATTTTGAGAGAGTGTTGTAGATGCTCTCACAAAATGGCTGTTTTGAATAGGGATGTTGGAGAAATTCACAATGGAACCAAATGAATTCACATTTTCATGAATCCAGTCCACGGATTCTGCAGCGGACTGGCTTTTCCCCGGCTGGGTGGATTCCACAGTCTTGCAGACCAGTTTTCTAACTTTCCTGAATTGTGCACATGTTTTGTGGTAGCAAAAATATGCAAAATAACACACACACACCAGCAAAAATATTGCATTTCTTCCATAGGCTAAAGCATGAAAATATGCATGGGGGGAATTTGTGCATTTTTGCATGCATGAATCTGCAGAAATGCGCATTTGTGCAAATATGAATTTGCACGAATTTGGAACAAAAGAATCTGATTCCGTTGATGGTCAGATGATAGAATGAAAGGCACCCAACAATCTGCGAAACACAGATGGAACAGATTTTACATAATCCATGCATCCCTAGTCTTGAGTGAGCTGCCATGGTGAGCATAGCCAGTCACAAAACACCATTTCGCAAAGGCAAACTGGTGAAGCTAAAAGAAGAGCAACATGACCGTTAACCTAAGTACAAGTTGTGGACTAAGTTCCAAAATATAAAAACACTCTTCGGGACCCAAAGTTTAATGCTCCAACACCCATTTCACAAAAGGTAAACTGATGAGGCTCAGACATTCTTTGAAATAAAGATGGCGCCTGAGCCAGTGCACTGCGTTGCAGCACACCAGCCTCTCAATTAAAACTTTTTTAATTTAAAAGGGCAGGATCCAGTGGTGTCATTTTGCAAACTCAAATAGTGCTAGCAGAGCTCTGCTAAATCTTCCTGTTGCTCAAGCAGTTGCCCATTACACTAGCGCAACCAGTTGTGCAAGCAGTTGCAAAATGCCATTGCATAATAGGGTTCCGCAACCAATTGCAGAACTAGTTGCAGAACCAGTTCCACAACTGGTTGCACAACCGCTTGCACAAGTGTTATGCACAAATGTTTGCGCAACTGTGCTTATGCACAGTTTTGCTGGATTCTTCTCTTGCACATAGTTCAGAACCTAGGGTTCCTTGCAAGAGGAAAAAAGGCGGGATATAAATGCAATAATAAATAAAAATAAATAGATAGTGTGATGTCATTTGCACTAATGGAATGACATGGATACTTCCCGAAACCTTAAGCAATAAAAATAATAATATGAAGAACAAGGATCCTGGAGGGCACCCCTGGAAGTGTTCAAGGGCACAATGGTGCCCATGGACACCCCACTGGGGGCCCTAGTGCTAGAGCAAGCTTGGTTTGGTAGAAGCTTTATATTCTGGCAGATGCAGTTGGCTCTGCCTTTGCTAATCCAACCCTGTGCCCCACCAGTCCCATTGGCCACCAGTCGCCAGTGATGGCTCTGGATCTCCCTTCTTATGGTTCTTCTTCTTATGCTTCATTAGTTTTAAGCCAGACTTAGACTGGACAGACCTTCAAACAGAGGATACCGTCGAATAGAGGACTGCCCTGTGTCAGCCCTCTAAACACAGGACTGTCCTCTGTAAGGTAGGACACCCAGACACTCTAGAGGTGAGCTCATTGACCTAAGAGTAGGGGCGTCTCTTCTTCCCACTGGGTTCCAGTCTTCCTTTGGTGAGGTAAACCAGACTTCAGTGTGAGTAGGGGGGAAGTGCTTAGGGATTTTATTATATTAAATGATATATAAGTATTACAAATGAATGAATGACTGAATGTTGCTTGAGATCAAAGTTCCTCAAATTTAAATTTCATAAAGGAAATTTAAACCTTGTGAAACTCAAAAATCAGAATTCAAATTATGAGATATGGGTGAGCTTTGAATTTGTGCCAAATTTCATTTTAGGTTTAGCCTCCTATTCCTTAGACCAAGGGTGGTGGTCGATCCAGGGGTCATGAGGACTGTAGCATTTCAACTAAGCCTAGTACTCTGTTGTCACATGAAGTGGGAACGTTTAGCTGAAAAGGCCTTAACCTTGACTAGATTGACGGTGATAGCAAGTTCTGCCACCTCCCTTACAATTGAATACTATCTTTCTTCTTGGACCTTCCACGTTTTGTGAAGGAGCCAGAAGTGAGAGTTCCAAGAACAGGTCTGAAAACGGACAGACATAAATTCTCCCATTCCTCACTTTGTCTGAGCAACTGTCACCAAATAAGTAACAGCCGAAAGAAGGAAAGACAAGGGACTGGCTTAGGGCCTGAGTAATGATGCGTAAGTGTGCATTATGTTTAGTGAGCAAAGTTCACAGTTTGCCGTGAAAGGTCACCAGGAATTCATGCATTCTTGGCATCCCCACTCAGTCCAAAGGAATGTCTCAGGCTTAGTGCTTGGTATTCCAAGGTGGTTCCATTCCAGTCATATGAAAGCACTCACTGGGGGTGGGGGGGAGAATTAATGGAGGTGTTAGGGATTCTTTATTACCACGGGCTTTATTATTGCAGTCAATCAAGTGAATACCACACTGATAAGAGAGATATACCTTGAAGGCCTGTTTGACCTCATCACAACAACATCCATTGTTGTTTTTTATTTGTATGGCACTTTTAGTGGGCAGAATGCTTCACAGCCCTTCTGTGATTGATTCTCTCTACCAGCCCTTAAAAGGCTTGGAACCAGCATATCTGAGAGACCAATGCATCCTCAAAGAGTGTTGCTGAATTAGGGTTGGATCCAGGATCTGCCTTCCATTGATGGAAAGGCTCTGCTCATGACATACGCCTCCATCTGGTTTTCAGGGGTCCCCTCTCTCTCCTCAAACCACAGATCACCCCATTCAGCAGGCTCCCCTGACCCTCTGTGTAGCATTTTCAGGGGGCTGGAGGGGCCGCCATGGGGAGGATGGGATGGAGACATCCACTTCCACCAGCTTAGTTGCACATGCCTAAATCTGGATCCAGCCCATCAAAGGGATGGTGATCAAACTATGTAGGATTGCTGATTTACAACGATGCCTCCAGACAAACCCAGTAGCTGTGTATGCTCTTGAAATGTTTACAGGAGGACCACTCAGAGGTTTTATGGGGCCTGGGGCAGATGTGATGTTGGGGGCCCAGCCATTGCCATCTTCAAAGACCCATCCGTGTGGAGGGCTTTGGTGAGCAATGTGGCAGGATTGACTCTGTGTGAGAGGACTGTTAAATTCAACGTTTTTTAAGTAGCACACATTTTTACATATGTGAGATCATTAATAATGTCTCAAGATAATTCCAACACAGTGTATCTGGATGTAATAAGTGGTAAGCTTGACGTGTGTTTGGAGTATTGACAATCTGATCATCGTGCCAAAAAGATGAGTTCAGGGTGGCTCAACTCAGTGGCCATCGCATTAAATAATGGTCCTGTGAACTGGCCCTTGGGCTGCTTTACACATTACATAATGCCTAAAAAGAAGGCATTATGCTGCTTTCCCCAACCTGGCACCCTCCAGATGTGTTGGACTACAATGGCCAACATCCCCAGCGAGCACTGGGAGTGATGGGACTTGTGGACTGGCTGCCAGTCCATTTCCGGGCCCGATTCAAAGTGCTGGTGTTAACATTCAAAGCCCTTAACGGCTTGGGGCCAGGTTACCTGAAGGATCGCCTCCTCCCATATGTGCCTGCCCGGACCTTAAGATCATCATCAGCGGCCCTTCTCCGTGAGCCCCTGCCAAAGGAAGTGAGGTGGGTGGCTACTAGGAGGAGGGCTTTTTCTGCTGTGGCACCCCGGCTCTGGAATGAG
Source organism: Heloderma suspectum (assembly GCF_057233095.1). NCBI lineage: Eukaryota > Metazoa > Chordata > Lepidosauria > Squamata > Helodermatidae > Heloderma > Heloderma suspectum. The sequence continues at coordinate 50,015,417 of NC_139460.1, read as the reverse complement.
CTCCCTAGTGAGGTTCACCTGGCACCTACATTGTATTCCTTTCGGCGCCAGGTGAAGACCTTTTTATTTTCCCAGGCATTTTAGTATTTTAGCTTTCTAAATTTTTATCTTTGCTGTTTTAAATCTGTATTTTAAACTCCTGCACTGCTGCTAGGTTTTATTGTGGTTGTATTGTTATATTGTGGTTTTAATGTTCTATATATTTTAAATTGTTTTATTGTGTGTTGCTTGGATTTAATTTTTGTGAACCGCCCAGAGAGCTTCGGCTATTGGGCGGTATAGAAATGAAATAAATAAATAAATAAATAAATTGTAGTCCAAGACATCTGGAGGGCACCCAGTTTGGGAAGGCTGCAGAAATTAATGTAGATTCTGTGTGTGGATGCATGATGATTGCGGACATGGGGTGCATATATGGCTCAGTATGTACATGCTGGGAAGCTGTGATTGACCATAGCTCCTCAGTTTGTTTATACTGCATGTGCACAGAAGGTGGGGGGGGGGTGATGACACACATGCAGAATTTCTGTGATTATCACTGCACATGACATTCTGTGCACAGAATTCACATTATGCCTTTGGTGTGGCAATTTTGTAATGCTTGGGGAGACTTAAACAGTTAAACACTTGATTGGCACTTGCCTTCCCCAACCTAGTGCACTCCAGATGTTTTGGACTACAACTCCCAGCATTCCTGATTGAGTGAAGCATCATGAAGGCACCAGAACATCTGGAGGACACCAGGTTGGGAAGGCTGCAGAACACCAAAAATGTACCTGACATACCGAGAAGGGGTTTATGCATTTCAAGCACATCTTCTTTAGTGGGGGGGGGGGGGAACCATTACTTTGGTGCAATAGAGTGGATCAGTGGTGCCACCTAGTGATCTGTATTAGGATCTGACTTGTGAATTTCCCCAAGTAGAAAGCCACAAAGCAGAACTTGATATTTTTTTAAGGTCTCCATCTACAACTGCATTTGCCAGTAGCCTTCCATAATAGCAGCCAAAGTTTAAACAAATGATCCTGTTTCTCCAGCTACATTTAGCTGTTGCCATGTTTTTAGCTACATTTATGGAATTTAGGATGTGTATAATAATTGGACAAGTCTGATTTTTTTTCTTCTTGGCATTATTCGGAAACCGCTTGGTTTCCTTTAGACATGTAAGTATCTGTGTTTAGAAAGGTGTACGTTTAGACATTTAACTCTCTCATAGGGGGTCAGATGACAAAAGGGGCTAGAAGACTGCCAAGGCATTAGTATACACGCTTGTAAAATTGCACACTCTTTTAAAGAACAGGATCCAATACTGTTACTTGTTTGTTTATTTCTTTTAAGGATTTATAAACCACAACTTCATCCAAAAATGGATTTCAGGGCAGTATACATGAAAAATTAAAATCAATACAATATTAAACAGCATGCAACAATGCAATAAAATTTAGAGGAATAAACTATACAACCAGCTGAAAGTGCATTAATTTAACATTCCTTTATTATTATTTTTTATTATTAAATTTATTAATCGCCCATCTGGCTGGTCACCCAGCCACTCTGGGCGATGTACAGCATACAATAAAAGAGTTAAAAACAATAAAATTCTACAATAAAAACATTTTCTAAAATACCCTAACTCACCCCAAATGCCTGCCTGAACAACCACGTTTTTAATGCACGACGGAAGCTCATTAAGGAGGGGGCATGACGGAGTTCCCTAGGGAGGGAGTTCCACAGAGTGGGGGCCACCACAGAAAAGGCCCTCTCCCTTGTCCCCACCAGTCTAGCTGTCCTGGCTGATGGGACAGAGAGAAGGCCATCAGAGGCTGATCTTGTTAAGCAGCCTGTCTGGTGCTGCTGGAGGCGCTCCTTAAGATAGGCTGGGTCGGAACCATATAGGGTTTTAAAGGTCAAAACCAACACCTTGAATTTGGCCCGGAAAACAACTGGTAACCAGTACCCATCTTCAAGGGTAACCCCACGTAGAGTGCATTACAGTAGTCTAAACGAGAGGAGACCAGGGCATGTGCTACCGATGGGAGCAGATGGTCGGGAAGGAAGGGGCACAGCCACTGTATCACATGGAGGTGATACAGCGCTGTCCTCCATGGACAGCTGGGAGTCCAAAATGACCCCCAGGCTGAGGACCTGGTCTTTCAAGGGTAGCCATACCCCATTCAGTACCAGGTCAGCATTCCCTAGCCTCCTCTTGTCTCCCACCAAGAGTACCTTGGTCTTGTCAGGGTTCAGCTTCAGCTTATTCCTCCCCATCCAGCCACTCACCGTCTCCAGACATTTGGACAGGGATTCTATGGCCAACCTTGGTGAAGATTTGAACGAGAGGTAGAGCTGCGTGTCATCCGCATATTGATGACACCACACCCCAAACCTCCTGATGACAGCCCCCAGCAGCTTCGCATAGATGTTAAATAGCATCAGGGAGAGGATGGAACCCTGTGGCACCCCACAAGTGAGTGGCCATGGGTCCAAAACATTCCTGGGCAAATAAAAAGTTTTCAACCAAAAGGAATACAGTGCTGCTGCTGCCAGGCATACCTCCCTCAAGGGGACATTCCAAAGTCAGGGTGCAACCACAGAGAAAGCCCTCCCTCTTGTACATGGAACACAGAGAAGGCCGTCTTCCTCTGGCAATCTTAATGAGAGCCAGTGTGGTGTAGTGGTGAGAGTGTTTGACTGGGAGCTGGGTGATCTTGCTTCTAGTCTCCACTTGGCCATGGAAGCTCACTGGGTGACTTTGGGCCAGTCACAGACTCTCAGCTCAACCTACCTCACAGGGTTTTTGTTGTGAAGATAAAATGGAGAGGAGGAGGATAATGTAAGCCGCCTTGGGTTCCTTGCAAGAGGAAAAAAGGTGGGATATAAATGCAATAAATAAATAAATAAATAAAATGCACAAGCAAGTTGGTATTGGAGGAGATGCTTCTTCAGTTATCCAAGCCCTAAGGCATTTAGAGCTTTTAAGGAAAGCACCTGCACCTTGAATTAGGCTCAGTAGCAAATAGGCATCCAATGTACCTCCTTCACTGGTAAACCAGCCAGAATTCTAACAACCAAATTCTGCACCAGTTGAAGCTACCAAACAGCTTCCAAGGGCTGCCCCATGTCTAACACATTATAGAACTCCAACCTGGGGGTTACCAGAGCATAGATCACTCTTTTCAGACTATCGCTATTTAAGGATAAGAGTCACCTCACCTCTAATACTGCTGCAAGCTCATGGAGTGTAGTATCAGATCATCTTTGGAAAAGGCCTGTAAGATACATTATGTGAGACTTTATTATGGCTTAAAAACTGGGAGTGGGCGCACAATTTATGCAGTACTTTCTCATATGGTTTCTGTCTGGGGCAGACTGGCCATGATTCCTGTGTTGGTGGTTTATTTAAACAAGGTGCAACCTGACCACTATTCATTACTAGAGTAGCTAAGGACTCAAAGCTTAGATATACGAATGTGGCTTGGCAAATCATGAAGAGAAACGTAGAAAATAGAATATACTAGAATTATGTTAGTTTTGCCTTCCGTGTTTATACACACACACACACACACACACAGAAGGCAAAATGGGTGTGGCTGTTTTTACAGTATACGCCATTGTTTAAGTCATGCAAAACAAGTTGAGTTGTATCAGATGCTCTGTCCCTTGTAACTCGATTGGTCAAGCCAGCTTGCTTTGATAATCTTTCTGGAGGTTGTCATTGTGGTGAGATTGATGGACTGACACGTTGGGTTGGATCCAGAGGACTTCAGTTAAACTTTAGTCCCAGTTAGTTTTCAGTGGGATTAAGGACCAAATAGACATGATGATAACTGTGTGACTGCATATAACATGCAGTGTTTAGTAGTGTATCGGACACTGCTCTTTACATTGGGAGGGAATCAGGGCTGGCCCTGTCGTTAGGCAAAGTGAGGCAGCCACCTCAGGCGGCAGATGTGGGGGTGGGGCAGCACAGAATAGGGATGTGCAGATTGGGTAAAATCCATTCCAGCTGTGGTTCGTGGGTTGTCCGGCACCTTTTGTTCCCTTGTCCGCATGACAGAATTGTTTTTTTTTTTTTAAGTTTCTGAATTTGTGCAAATTTGCACATGCAAAAATGCACATTCCCCCCAAACGCACATTTTTGCACTTTAGCCTACGGGGGAAATGTGCATTTCCAGATGGTTGTTTGTTTGTTTTTAAGCGCATTTTTCTGTGATGATATTTGTGCAAAATTCCCAAAGGTTAGAAAAACAGTCTGCAAATCCACAGAATCCACCCAACCGGGGGTGGGTGGGTGGGGGAGCCGGTCCTCTGTGGAATCCACAGGTCACATTTATAAAAATCCAAACTCGTTTGGTTCCTTTGCAGATTTTTCTGACATCCCTTGCGCAGAGCAGTGGCAAGTGCTGGAGGACAGACCTGTGTGAGCCACACAGCCTTATGCCCCCTAAGCTTGGCTGTTGCCCTCAGGTGCCAAAAAAGAGGGATTCCATCACCAAAAAAGAGGAGAAAAGAGGATACCAATATGAGCAACAGTTGGGTACGCAAATACAGATGCAGAGGTGCAAATTCAGTAATAGTAACTACAGTGTAAATAGAAATGCAATACATCTCATCAGAGTGGGGAAGACTGTGACCAGGTGTCCTGTGTGCCTGCTCAGTCTGCTATCCAGGTGCTAACCACTGATGGGCCACTTCAAGGCCCCTGCTGCTCTCCCTCCTTATGGTTATTTGACTTTAAATCAGACTTGGACTGGACAGACCATCAAAGAGAGGACACCTCCAAAGACAGGACTGTCCTCTGCCAGCTCTCCAAAATAAAGGACTCTCCACTATAAATTAGGGCACCTGGCCACCCGAAAAATATGTTGGGCCAGGCCAGGTAGGGAAGTTTCCATCAGCACTAATGGGAGCTTTCCTCCCCAATGCAAAAAGCAGTGTCAGGACAGGGGCACTTTCCATTAGATCATGCCAAGTGGGTATGTGTGTTAAATTTCCTTTCCGCACCCAACATGGTCCCCATCCTGTTCCTCCCAACCAAGGCAGCTATTTAATTCTTCTTTTTTTAAGTGCACACTAAATGCAATCATCAGTTGAATGACACATCTAGTTTGTCCTAAAGAATGGCTAACTTCCTCGGGATCCAATCCACTGGTCCAAATTCTCTGCTTTGTTTTACTGCATATAGCTGTGGCTTCATTGGCTTTAGAGTAGAGATTTAGCATTTCTAGCTCTTTCTTCCTCAAACCTATATACTGCCCAGTATTCTTTGTAGAATAGTAAGTCCCAAATACTGTCATTCACAAATAAATGCCATTGATATCAACAGAACTTACTCACCAATGCCTGCACATTGTGTTCTGGGTGGCAGTGTTAACATAGGAGGTTCTCATGAAGTTTCTTTATCCATTTAAATCAAGCTGGGTAACCTGTGGTCCTTCAGATGCTGTTGGATGCTCCAACTTTCATTGTCCTTCACCATTGGCCATGCTGGTTGAGGCTGATGAGAGTTGGAATCCACAGCTTCCCCACTGCTGATTTAAAGAAACCTTTGCGGTGGGGCTGTACAGCACCTCGTTACGAAACCCGAATAACGAGGCGAAGTGGGCTGATTTGGAGGAGCCTCCTTGTGATACAAAGCAGATCAGAGCAGCACCGAGGCACCCCGAGGCACAAAGTGCCTCCTCCATGAAGCACCTCCTCCGCCCCGTATATTCAGAGCTCTTCTTATGCCTGAGCAGTCCAGACAGGCTGTCTCCGAAATGTATCAACCTCTGAAAGCGCATGTGGAGGGGCAGGAAGAGGAGGAAGAAGGAGGGGGGAGGCGAGCGGATGCGGGAAGCGGGGGGAGGCAGGAAGGCGAGTGAAGGAGGAGGAGGACGGAGTGTGCTTTGGCGAATGGGAACTCTCAGGCTGTAGCTACGCCAGCAGTCTCCAATCAGAGAGAGTGGTGGAGGAGGAAATGTTTCTTTGGGAGAGGGCTGGTGTATGGTTAGATCTGGTGTGTCTGCGTGCATGCAGTCAATGCAGTTCCTTCTTAGATTCCTTCATTCTCCATTGCTATCAGGCTTCCCTAGATTTTTAAAAGCAAATACCTAGCTTTTCGTGGGATCGTTCCTTCACTCCTTGCGCAAGCAGTCCCTTTGGGATTGTTTGGGGGGTTTTGGCACCCACTGCAGCTTTCTTCCTCCAAGTCATTCATTCTGTGTATTCATTCCACTCTTTTCAAGATTTTTTCAAATAAACATAGCTTTTCTTCACTTGTTGCTATGCTCCCTCCCCCACTGCCTTTCCATTGGTCATTGGTCATAGAGTTGGTCACTTGTAGGAATGTATAAAAGTCTTCCCCTTCATGGATCACTGCCTTCTTGTGGCGAAGGGGCTTGCGTAACTCAGTGAAGCCATAAGCTATGCCATGCAGGGCCACCCAAGACGGACAGGTCATGGTGGAGAGTTCTGACAAAATGTGGTCCACTGGAGAAGGAAATGGCAACCCACTCCAGTATTCTTGCCAAGAAAACCCCATGGAACGTATGACAAGGCTAAAAGATATGACACCAGAAGATGAGCCCCTGTCCAATATAGTACTGGGGAAGAGCAGAGGGAATTTCTAAGTAGCACCAGAAAGAGTGAAGTGGCTGGGCCAAAGACGAAAGGACACTCAGCTGTGGATGTGTCTGGTGGTGAAAAGAAAGTCCGATGCTGTAAAGAACAATATTGTTTAGGAACCTGGAATGTCAGATCAATGAATCAAGGTAAGCTGGAGGTGGTCAAACATGAGATGGCAAGATTGAACATCGACATCTTGGGAATCAGCGAACTAAAATGGACAAGCATGGGTGAATTTAATTCAGGTGACCATTATATCTACTACTGTGGGCAAGAATCCCTTAGAAGAAATGGAGTAACACTCATAGTCAACAAAAGGGTGGGAAAAGCAGTACTGGGGTACAATCTCAAAAATGATAGAATGATCTCAGTACGAATCCAAGGCATTCAACATCACAGTAATTCAAGTCTATGCCCCAACCACTGATGCCGAAAAAGCTGAGGTTGATCGGTTCTATGAAGACCTACAACACCTTCTAGAACTAACATCAAAAAAAGATGAGAGAGCTTCGGCTATTGGGCAGTATAGAAATGAAATGAAATAAGATGTCCTGTTCATCATAGGGGATTGGAATACTAAAGTAGGAAGTCAAGAAATCACAGGGATAACAGGCAGGCATGGTCTTGGTGTACAAAATGAAGCAGGACAAACGCTAATAGAGTTTTGCCAAGAGAACACGCTGATCATAGAAACACTCTTTTCCAACAGCACAAGAGGCGACTCTACACATGGACATCACCAGATGGTCAATATCGAAATCAGATTGATTATGTACTTTGCAGCCAAAGATGGAGAAGCTCTATACAGTCAGTAAAAACAAGACCTGGAACTGACTGGCTCAGATCATGAGCTTCTCATTGCAAAATTTCAGCTGAAATTGAAGAACATAGGGAAAACCACTAAACCGTTCAGGTATGACCTAAATCATATCCCTGATGAATATACAGTGAGGTGAGGAATAGATTTAAGGGATTAGACCTGATAGACAGAGTGCCTGAGGAACTATGGACAGAGGTCTGTAACATTGTTCAGGAGGCAGCAACTAAATCCATCCCAAAGAAAAGGAAATTCAAGAAAGCAAAGTGGCTGTCTGATGAGGCTTTACAAGTAGCTGAGGAAAGAAGGGAAGCGAAAAGCAAGGGAGAAAGGGTATTCATATACCCAAATGAATGCAGAGTTCCAGAGAATAGCAAGGAGAGACAAGAAGGCCTTCTTAAATGAACAATGCAAAGAAATAGAGGAAAACAGCAGAATGGGAAAAACTAGAGATCTCTTCAAGAAAATCGGAGATCTCAAGGGAACGTTTTGTGCAAAGATGTGCATGATAAAGGACAAAGAAGGCAGGGACCTAACAGAAGCAGATGAGATTCAGAAGAGGTGGAAAGAATACACAGAAGAACTATACAGGAAAGATCTTAATGTCCCTGATAGCCATGATAGTGCAGTCACTGAACTTGAGCCGGACATCCTCGAGAGTGAAGTCAAGTGGGCCTTAGGAAGCATTACTAACAACAAAGCTAGCGGAGATGACAGTATTCCAGCTGAGCTATTTAAGATCCTAAAAGATGATCTTAAAAGATAAAAGATGATCTGTTAAAGTGCTGCATTGAATATGCCAACAAATTTGGAACATTCAACAATGGCCGCAAGACTGGAAAAGGTCAGTTTACATTCCAATTCCAAAGAAGGGCAATGCCAAAGAGCGTTCAAACTACCGTACAATTGCGCTCCTTTTACATGCCAGCAAGATTATGCTCAAAATCCTACAAGCTAAGCTTCAGCAGTATGTGAACTGAGAACTACCGGAAGTACAAGCTGGGTTTCGAAGAGGCAGAGGAACTAGAGATCAAATCGCCAACATTCGCTGGATCATGGAGAAAGCAAGAGAATTCCAGAAAAATGTCTATTTCTGCTCCATTGACTACGCTAAAGCCTTTGACTGTGTGGATCACAACAAACTGTGACAAATTCTGAAAGAGATGGGAGTACCAGACCACCTTACCTGTCTCCTGAGAAACCTGTACGAGGGTCAAGAAGCAACAGTAAGAACCGGACATGGAACACCGATTGGTTCAAAATTGGGAAAGGGGTACGACAAGGCTGTATATTGTCGCCCTGCTTATTTAACTTATATGCAGAGTACATCATGAGAAATGCCGGGTTGGATGAATCACAGGTCAGAATTAAGATTGCCAGGAGAATTATCAACAACCTCAGATACACAGATGATACCACCCTAATGGCAGAAAGCGAAGAGGATCTAAAGAGCCTCTTGTTGAGGGTGAAAGTGGAGAGTGCAAAAGCTGGTTTGAAACTCAGCATTAAAAAAACAAAGATCATGGCATCTGGCCCCATCACTTCCTGGCATATAGAAGGGAAAGAAATGGAAGCAGTGACAGATTTTACTTTCTTGGGCTCCAAGATCACCGCAGATGGTGACTGTAGCCATGAAATTAAAAGATGCTTGCTCCTTGGGAGGAAAGCTATGGCAAACCTAGACAGCATAGTAAGAAGCAGAGACATCACCTTGCTGACAAAGGTTCGTATAATCAAAGCTATGGTTTTCCCAGTAGCAACGTATGGCTGTGAGAACTGGACTATAAGGAAGGCTGAGCGCCAAAGAATCAATGCTTTCGAACTGTGGTGCTGGAGAAGACTCTTACGAGTCCCCTGGACTGCAAGGAGGTCAAATCAGTCCATCCTAAAGGAAATCAACCCTGAGTGCTCATTGGAAGGACAGATACTGAAGCTGAAGCTCAAATATTTTGGCCACCTAATGCGAAGAGAAAACTCCCTGGAAAAGACCCTGATGCTGGGAAAGACTGAAGGCCAAAGGAGAAGGGGACGGCAGAGGATGAGATGGCTAGATAGCATCACAGATACAATGAATATGGACTTGAGCACACTCCGGGAGAGAGCGCAGGACAGGAAGGCCTGGCATGCTATGGTCCATGGGGTCACAAGGAGTCGGACACAACTTAACGACTGAACAACAATAACAACAACAACAAAAGTCTTACCTGGCTCTGCACCGGGCTATCCACGGTGGGGGGGGGAGGCGCTCTGTACCTCCCCCCAGAATCCTCCCTGGCCGGCTCTGCTCCGCGGCGGCTCCGCAGAGCCGCCAGCCACAGCCAGAGTTCCGGCCATGGCCGGGCTGCTACAGCCGCAAATGGCGGCCATCGTAGCGGCCAGCATTTGCGTCCTTGCAGTCAGCCGTGATAGACTACGTAAGTATTTACATAGCCTATCACAGCAAAGAGCAGGGGCACAAATGGCATAGCAGCCACCATTTGCATCCCTGCTCTTTGCTGTGATAGGCTACGTAAATACTTATGTAGCCTATCATGGCTGAATGCAAGGACGCAAATGGCGGCCACTACAATGGCTGCCATTTGCGGCCACAGCAGCCCGGCAGTGGCTGGCTGGGTGACCAGCCGGAGCCGCCGCATCTGCCACCACCACCGCATCCGCCGCCAGGTAAGCTCCATCCCGGGGGGATTCTGCGGGGTGGCGGGGGGGAGGCCGTTCCTCCATGGATTCCAGGGGACTCACTGGAGTCCGTGGTGGAATTCTCTGCCATCCCTAGTCACTTGGGGACTCCAGAAAAGGCTGTGTTTGTTTTTTAAGTTCGACCCTCACTGCTGCTTGCTCCTTGTCATTTTTTCATTCAACCCTGTCTTTTCTAGATTTTTGAAAACCCACTCTTAGTTTGATTTTTAAAATCAAACATTGACTTCTGGGCATGTTCCTCTATTCCCCCCCTTTTAATTAATATTCAACTATTTAGTTGTTTCTTTCTTTATAAACTCTTAAATAAAGGCATATCATAGCAGCCTACGTGTTTAGTGTTTGGCTTCCCCCTCTCCCATTCTGAAGTGAACCATCTGTCTCTTTTCTGTCTTGATCCTCCCAAAACATAAATTAATGAAGGTTTTTTTCCTGTTCCTTGCTTGCTCTTGGCTCTCATCTTAATGCCTCTGCCATCCTCCTGTATTTCTTGAGTTTTACCTGCCTTCCCTAAAAGAAAATTAAATATAAAACAATAAATTAAAAAACCCTTTTATTTGCTTAGGTAGTTCTGCTTTTCTTTTGCTCTTCTGTGTGCGCGCACGCACGCGTGTGTGCTGCCCTCTTGGCAAGCTTGACTCTGTTTGTATCTGCCTTTCTGGCCACAGGCCGCTCTTCCCTACAGGATATGCCTTGGTGTTGTCTGGTTTGCGGTCCCAAGCCTCTCTTCCCTACACAATATGCAAGGAATTGCACTTTGGTCCATTCATTCCTCTTTCTTTCTTTCTTTCTTTCTTTCTTTCTTTCTTTCTTTCGTAGATCCTTCATTTAGAAAATAAGTGTAATGATTCCCAAGGTCCATGGCCACTTCCCAGGCAGCTCTTCTCTATAGAGGCTCTCGTTGGCATGCAGTAGCTGTCGAACCACCACAGGTCCTGCCTAGCAGAGTTGCTGTGTCTTTCTGCCTCTGTCAGAAGACTGCTGAGAGCCTGAGGTCATTGGAGATCACCAACTGCATAAACTTGATAATTATGTACACTTGCCACACCTTACTAGCCACAGTTCCTTCAGTTCCCTAGAATCAGGTTTTAATTAAAACCTGTTTGAAATTTGGTGGGACTGGTGTGGCCAACCCCCCCCCCCACATTAAAATATAACATACATACAAAATACTCATTTAGTGTCTGCTAGAAATAAACAAAAGCAGATATAAAAAAAAAACTCTTCCAGCCTGCCCTTCAGGCAATGTGTGTATTCAGCCATAGGGAGGCTGAGCAGGTGATTCTTCTGAATAAGGGTTGTTTTGTACTTCAAAGAAACTTTCAGCAGAGATTAGCGATACTGACCTCCGCTTCAACGCACTATCCCTTCTGAGATTCATCTGAGTTTCTGGGAACATCAAATTTCACCTGTGCCTAGCAGGTGGGTCAAACTGCCTGGACTTTGGCAGGTGTAATGCCTTCAAGGGGAGCTGGGAGGGGCCAAGGTTTCACACACGTGTGAGTAGAAACAGGGAGAAGTTATAGCTCTTTGCTTTGGGAGTTTTTGTGGGAAAAGTCAAATTTCACCAGCGCCTAGCACCAAAGTTATTGTGCCAAACTGCCTGAGATTTGGCAGGTAGACTCGCCTCCAGGGTGGCAGCGAGGTCCCCAGATTTCATGCCTGTATCATAAAAACTGAAAAAGTTATGACCATTTGTATTTTCCCATGCAAGTCAATGGAAAACGCTAAAAACGGGTGATCCGGGTATCCAAATCTCACTTCGGATTCTGATCCGAGTCAAAACAGAGGGAATCTGAATCAGTCTGAGGTGGATAGGGGTTACTACAGAGGATCCGAAGCGGCATCTGAAGCAGAGCAGGGGGTCCATGCACAGCCCTACATTGCAGTCTCAAAACAATTGTTGGTAGTCAGTGAGAATGCCTGGTAGCTTTCTGTTGAAAGAGTTCAAAACAATTTTGGAGGGGTGGGTGTGGTTTTAAAGTAGACTTCAAAAGATGCATTAGGCAGACTCTTCGATGCTGAGATGGAGGACATGGAGCTCCAGGGGTGTTTATAGAATTATGCTTGCTCCAAACGTACACACAGTAGCTCTCCACTTCATGATTCACTCAAGAAAGTTGACTGTGTGGCAAATGGCAGAACATGGATTTTAATTTTTTATTTATAAAATGGCCTCATTGTTACACATTATCTCTAAAAACTAATAAACAATTAAAAATAAGTTATTGTAGTGGACTCCAGGTTCCTAGAAATGTAATGGTCGCCAGATGTACACCTTATGTCATATCGATATGATCTCACCATGGTGACACTATATCCCTCTTGCACATTTATACCTCATAGCACACGCAATGACATCTGTTGTAGTATTTTGGATAATATTGAATGAAAAGTGGGAAATAATGCTGGAAAATCGGTATAAGGAATGCATAATGTGCCCCAACTGTTATCAGTGCATTTCAATACTGATAAAAAGCACCAGTGTAGATCCAGCCCTCTAAATACTAGGGCCAGATTAACACAAATTTATAAAATGAAGGAAAGGGTAAATACAGAATTCAGGTAATAAAGAAAGGGAAGTCAATATATATAACAGTGATGTCAGAATAAAGAAGTGCTTCCAGTATTTAAATAAATATGATTTCAACAAGCAGTAACACTTATACCACTGTGAGTTTGTTGCAATTCGGTCTCTCCTTCACACACCCCTCCCCCCCTCTGGAGGTGTCCCTTCAGAAAACATGAACCCCGAAAAGTCTCCCCTTCAGCTTCAGTCAGGCCTGACACACAGCGTCAGCTTCAGCCCCCTTCAGAAAACACAAACCCCTAAAGGTCTCCCCTTAAAATTTTTCCCATCAAAGATAGACCCAAAGATACTGAATGGAAACTAAACTCTTCAACCAAATGCATTCGTTCCATATATGAGAGCCAGTGTGGTGTAGTGGCGAGAGTGTTGGACTGGGAGCCGGGAGATCCAGGTTCTAGTCCCCACTCGGCCATGGAAGCTCACTGGGTGACTTTGGGCCAGTCACAGACTCTCAGCCCAACCCACCTCGCAGGGTTATTGTTGTGAGGATAAAATGGAGGAGGAGGAGGAGGATTATGTACGCCGCCTTGGGTGCCTTGGAGGAAAAAAGGCGGGATATAAATGTAATATAAATAAATAAATAAATAAGCAAGCTGCCCAATAACAAGAGTCATCTGGGTGATGTACGAAGGATGATCGGTCTGGTAGTGCCGGGGGTGTGTGTGTGTACCTCTTTTGCTGGAGGTACTTAACAGAGGTTGGATGGATATCTGTCAGAGAGGCTGCAGTTGCATGCTGCACTGATGAGCCTACATTGACGTTGGACTAGAAGAAGATCTGTTCCAACTCTGTGATTGTATAGCCAACTAAAATCACAATTGCAGTAGGCCAAATTAAGAAGCAGCAAACGAAATCAAAACTAATCACTTTAAAACAGAGATCAAGAGATTGAAGCACAGCAGCCGTGAGCGATTCGAACAGAGGGGCAAAAAAATTCGCAGAGCTAAGCAACCATGTTAAAACCACAGCATAATATAAAGTTTAGAAGGCCTGAGAAAATAGAGAGGGCATTTCTTTGTCCCCAGAAGACATTAAAGCAAACACCAGGTGCAACTCTCCAAAAAAGGAGGACTTTTTATTAAGTGGTGCCTGTGTGGGGTGCCTGTGTGGTTTTCTGGCAGCTCGCAGCGCATCCACACAACACTTGTTTCAAATTGGACAGGGGATGAAGCTATCATGGCTGGACTGTTTGGGTTGTAATGAGAGTAAAGCACCCTAGTTAGACATGCTGGAGAGCCATCATAACAAGATCAGAGCGCATGTCCAAAAAACAGACATGGTGGTTGCACACAGTGCTGGCTCCAGGTTTCTGAGGGCCCTTGCACAAGACATGCACTGTGGGCCCCTCCCTCAGCAAATCCGCCTGCTCACCGCAAGTCTGCTTTTTCCCCACCATTGTCACAAACTGCTATTGTTCATCTGGTGACAGGGGAGGCTGGTGGCTCCGATGTCAGTGGGGCAGTGAATCTGCTCCAGGTTTCAGTCAGAACTCTAAAGGAGCTATCCGAGGGGCAAAGCTTTATTGTTCTGACTGGTTCTGACTGAAACCTGGAGTGGATTCGCCATTGGAGACACCAGCCTCCACTGGACTTGGCCTTTTCTGGAGATTGTTGTTGTTGTTGTTGTTGGCATTATATAGTGATGTAGAGACTTCAAATCACTTCCTCAGTAGTCCTAACAGCTGTCCTCTATGTTGGGTCATTGTGTTCACTGCTTAATATGTGGTTTCACATTGTAGTGCTGTTTTAAATCAGCATTGCAAAACCTTAGGCCTGGGGACCAGATCCAGCCCTCCTGCGGTCCAAATCCAGTGCTTTGGGGTTCTCCAGATAGCCATGCCTTTTTCCCCAACCACCAATCATTGGGAACTTTCCCAGCTTTTGCGCAGTTTTTTCCCAATTCTAAAAAGTTGGAATGCCTCCCCTAAGGCTTAGTTAGTTGCAGTAAGAGATTTAGGGTGCAATCCTACGCATGTTTAGACAGAAGAAAATCCTACAACGCTCAGCATTCCCCAGCCAGCTATGCTAAACGATGGTGGTATTTTGGGCCCTGCGTCCCCTTTTGCCTTTTAGCCCCACCCCTTTTGCCTTCAGCCCCACCCACCACTGGGATGTGGCCCCTGAAAACGTCTCTGAAATGGAATTGCAGCCCTATTTTAAATTGCCATGAGACACTCTGAGTGGTGCCAAGGCCCCAAAGGGGCAGGATATACATTTCTATAGAAATACATCGAAGACAAATAGGTTATCCCAAGAGTGCAGATTGAGAGGTGGGTCCTGAAGCTGCATTATGCAGGCTTGCCTACAGCCTTTTCAGGCAAGTCCATGGCTGCGGCAAAATTCAAACCAGACTTCCCGTGTACATGCTTTGCCATTACACTGCACCAGCTGTGTTCAACCCAGTCTTTTTCTGCTGCTACTGCTGCTATTCCTGCTGCTATATTTTACCAGGTATTTAGCACCAACAGCATGGTAAATACTGCACAGAACATAAAAGTAATTCAGCCCATGCCCGGAAGGTTTATGTCTGCATTAGGTGGAAAAGGGCAGGGGTTGGGAAAGAGGGCAGGCACTGATAAATGAACAGTGGTGCTGGGGGAAGGGGAAGCCAAGCACTTGTGGAGAAGATGGGGCTGCGGGTTGCAAGCCAACCTTTGGGTCAGTCTCCACTGCATGAACAGCAGGTACAGATTGGAAGGGGCAGACCACGATGATGATGATGACGATGGTGATGAAGAAGAGGAAGAGGAAGAGGAAGAAAAGGAAATGTGACTGGGCCCCATCTACATGGCACTGACTTGGTCTTTCATGTCGTCGGAGCTGCGCAGCTCCTGAGCTGCGGATGCTCAACCAGCAAGATATATGGGGTGCATCACTGCGCAGTTTCACTGAAAGAAACTCCACTCTGCCCTCCCCCTCCCCCGAAGTATTTCCAGGTTTAGATACGCAAAGGCACAACAGGAGGCCTTGTTGATTGTTGACATTTCTCCTCTGCTGGCCGATGGGTCTTTGCGAGCGTGTGTTTTGCCAACGCTGCAGTTTCCTTGCAGAGAAACAGTGCGCCAAAAAGCCATTGGACCATGGTGAGCAGGAATTCCCTTCCCAATCGTGCGATGGGTAGCAAGCAAGCAACAAACAGGAATCTGAGAAATATATGCAAGACAGTGACACAAAGTCCATGCTGAAATCCATGCTGAAATCAATGGGAAATCTCCCTTCCCTCTCCCCCCCCCCAGATTTGCAACCATAGTGATGCCTTTAGCTGATATGATTGGTGTGCATCTCTCTGTCAACCCTCAAAGTTTAGAAAGTGGGATAAGAGAAGATTTCTGAGGGAGAAGGGGCAAAACGCACTGAAATTAGGGGCACAGTGAGGGAAATCTACCACCCCCCTTTTTTAAAGTGTAAGTCACAGCCCTTCCAAGTTTGGTTTGGGTTTTTGCTGCCCAAATTAAAAGCAGCCATGCTGGACCAACAGAGCTGCGCAGCCGCAAAGGAAGAGGGAGGAGTGGAGAGGAGGAAAATGGTGTCACACAGTTACTCACCACCCACCCCTCACCCACCGCAAACCGCGATGTCACCCCAAGGGAGGGTTAGGCAGCGCACCCCGCCGTAGTGAACCCGCAGCAGCTGAAAAGTTCACAGCAAAACGCCACCTTGGAAATCTGCATTTTTCTGGTGGAAACCACAGAAGGCTGTGAAGTGGCGAGTGCATCATCTGTGCCGAGGAACCTTGACTCACACCCACCTCGGAGTAAAAGCCGGGTGTAGATGGGCCCCAGGATTTGGCAATTTCTTGAATTCTGGAAGGGAAGAAAAGTTAAGTGTTCAAGGTGCCCTGAGACTGTGAAGCAGGGAAAATAGCAGAATCTGAAACTGCCAGAGACATGTAGGATGTAGGGAATGTTTGGCTGAAATGAGTAGGAGGAACCCACTTTTCTGCATGTTCAGCTATATATGCTAGTAGGACAGCTCTAAAGGTGTGTCAGTGAGAAAGTTACAGTGCAAGTCTGTAAATATCTACTCAGAAGTAAGTTTGACTGTGTCCAGTGGGGATTACTCCCAGGTAACTGGTTATAGGATGGCAGCCTTAGAGATGCAGCAGTGTCCAGAAGGTCAGAGCACTGCTGTACAAAAATTGCCGTACTGACCATTTTGAATCCCACTCTGAAAAGGCTGTTGGCCATACCAAAATTTGTCTTGCTTCTGACAAATGAAAGCGTGATTAACCAGGGGCACAGAAAGCGTCTTTGGGTGTTCACATTTGAAAGCATAGAGAGGAGGTGGTGATGCATGCTCGGGCCCTATGCCCTCCACCAGTGCAGCTCCAGGTTTGCAAGGGTCCTTGGGCAAAACACTTTCAATGGGCCCCCTCCCTCAATGGGTCTACCTTCTCACCACCATTGTCACCAGCTGCCATTGCGCCTCTTCCTCCTCTTTCTCATCATTGCAACCACTTGCTTGCTGGACTGGCAGAGAGACAGTGAGCAAGTAGATAGTGGCATCTGCTCCTCCTCCTGCTTACCACCACTGTTGGTTGTCTGGGCCAAAGCAAGAGGCAGGTGAACAAGCAAACTGCAATAGTGAACAGTAAGAACAAGTCTATGGCAAGGAATGGGCAGAAAGTAGATCTCCAGATCTTTTGGACCTCAACTTCCAGCATTCCTGACATGGTCTTCTGGAAGTTGAAGTCCCAAACATCTGGAGATCTACCTTCTGCACACCCCTGCTCTAGGGCATTCTTGAAAGTGGACACATGCTGGGGTGTGGGCCCTTGGTAAATGCCCAACTATGTCTACCCTTGATGCTGCCTTCCATCCCTACTCTCCCCATCAACAAAAGGTCTGTAGTGAAAGTGTTCACCTGAATGCAGTTACCGTTCTTCATGTGATCAAGAACCCTGATTTCACTGCAGACCTTCCCCATCAATATGGGGAGGACAGGGTGGAGGCTGGAGTGTGAAGGCATGCATCCCCATCTCCTCTCCATGGTTTAAAATCTGAATCCCTGAAGAGGGCTAAAGTTTAAATTATTATTAATTTTGCTTCAGCCTTCCCCAACCAGGCACCCTCCAGAGGTGTTGGACTATAATTCCCATGAATGGGAGTTATAGTCCAACACCTCTGGAGGTTGGGGAAGGCTGTCTAATAGCAAGTATGGTATATTCCTGTCATATCGCCTTCTCATCATATTTGAACCCTTTTGTACCAAATTGTTGTATTCGTGCAATTTTTTCCCCCCTCCAGATTGAGCTCCAGACATCTTCATTTCAAAGGATCTTGCATGGGGAAAGAGTCCTGTCAGAGTAGGCAACTACTCGAGATGGACCAATACACTGTTAGGCACCCTGAACAACCCAGCAACAAACCATGGGTTCTCAAGGTGGCTTGTTCAAGAAAAATAAACCACACTGCATGGTTAACAAGCCACTCTGTGGGAAATGTCCTGGCTTCAGACAACACGCTAACTCACAGTTCAGCAAACAACCCACAGTTCAACAACAACCCGCACTCAACCACTAAGAGTGGCTTAGCGTGTTGTGCGAACCCCTTCATTGACTCAGTACAAGCAGCTTTATACGTTCATTTTAACCTTTTCATGTATATAACTTCAGGACACAAGTGAGACTTAGGGCCCAATACTATGCATGTTTAGACAGGAAAAAGTCCTACAAGTCCCAGCATTCCCCAGCCAGCCATGCTGCCTGGGGAATGCTGAGAATTGTAGGCCTTTTTTCCAGTACAAACATGCATAGAATTGCACCCTTAAGAGTTTATATAACATTGGCTGTGTGCTAGCCCTTTATCGTTAGTGCAACATTTTGAGTCAAGTATTTTTCCCACTGAAGTGAACAAAAGCAACCCCTCTGACTTCAGTAACACAAAGTTTTGTTTTCTGTTGTCTTATCTAGTTGTTGTTTTGTTTTGTTTTTTTAAGAAGTGAGGAAGCTGTGGAACAGGCCAAAAAGTGATATTTAGAGTTGACTGATCCCTGCTTTCCTCAGAAAGCCAAGGCGGGGGGGGGGGGGAGAGAGATACACACAGGTGAAGCTTCCTGCACAGTTTGTATATATTCTAGAAAGCAGCAGTGGAGGCTGGTGGCTCCAATGCCAGTGGAGCACGGAATCCACTCCGTGTTTCCATCAGAACCAGTGAGAACTCTAAAAGGAGCTATCCAGGGTGTCTCTCACCTTGGATAGCTCCTTTAGAGTTCTGACTGTTTTTGACTGAAACCCTGACTGGATTGACCGCTCCACTAAGATTGGAGCCACCAGAAAAGGGCTCCACTGGAAAGCAATCCACCACACACTCCACAGGACTTCTGGAGCGCTTCTGGAAGTGAGAATTTCGGGATGACATTGTGTTCACATAATTCACTGTGATGCACAGTTGCCACTAGCAGCCGGCTTGCTCCATACCTGAAGAACAGACAGTTTCTCCTTGGCCTTCTAAGGGGCTCTGTCAGCCAAGTGTCAGCACTGCTGTCAAGCCTATAAATCTTTCGGTCTGTTTGCATTTGGAACTTTTCCTGCCATCCTGATGAGAAAATAATGGGGCCGCAGAATTCCTCTGGTACGTACAAAGCCGAGTTTTCTTCCCAAGCATCCTCTTATTATTTTGTAATTGAAAATCAAGTTGAAACATAATCAGGCACAGATGGTTTTGATATCTTTTGAGTGGTTTAATCATTGTATCATTACTTTGCCAAACAACACAACTGGGAGAAGCCAGATCTTAGGCCATATTATAAATTAATCAAAATGATCAAGTATGTCAGCAATATGCGCTACAATACTGTATGTGTTTGTTTGTTTCCCAGGTACAAAAAGTGATGCAAGAATATACAGCTCAACATAATAGTTCTGAATGCTCTTTGCATTACATTCTTTAAAAGGAGATATTGTAATAACTTTGATGGTCCAAAAGCAAGGCTTGAATTTCATAGAAAAGCTTCCTGGCATTACATTTGTTTCTTGCAGTTGAGCTCAACTGAAACCAAGTGGACTGTCAATTTGTTCTTTTACGGTGCTCTTTGAGCACACATATAGCAAAGATGGCAGCATACAGAGCCAAAACAAGAGGAAATTTGAGCTAAAAATGTGACACTTAATCAGATAAGCTGCCTATCTGTGAACTGGTATTTGAATCACTAACCTAAGATGGTGGGTATGCAAAAGCATGTTTATTTCAGATTTGATTTTCAGATATAACAAGGGAGGCATACGTCAGTGAAGACAGAGGGCAGCCTTCCCCAATTTGGGGCTCTCCAGATGTTTTGGACTATAACGTCCATCATCTCCAGCCAGCATGGCTAAACCCAGGATACATGGGTAAATGTACATCTGAATCATGGTTATTCATATTAGCTATTTAGAGAGTCAATGTCTTATATTCAGATCTAGTCACATTAATAAACACAGGACTGGCATCAGAATCTGGCATCCTTGGGCAGCTGCCAGGGTTCTAGTACCCTAGCAGGGTCCACCACTGATACCTGCCGTGGGTTCTCTTTAATTATTTTTTTCCAGCTCAGCACTCCAAGTAATACCTAGCAGCTGAATCTGCCATTTTAATTTCCCACAGCATTCCCTGACTTAGCATCACTTTGGAGCATTGTGGGAAATGATTTATTATATTTATTAAACAACTAATAAATTGGTTCTCTAGGCATTGTACAAAAATAAAAACATAATAATAATTCAATGAAATCACAATACATCACTAAAACCCAGCACAGCATAAAAATCCAAATAAAATGCATATCAACATAACAGAAGAAAATACAATGTGAATTACAAAGCTAAAGCAACCACCAGATACAGGGGCTTAAAACACACCACTGTACTAAAACAGAGATCTTTAAAGGCCTAGGAGAACAAGTAACTCTAAGCTTGGCACAATGTAGGCTCCAGGTGGGCTTTCTTGGGGAGAGCATTCCAAAGCCGGAAGGGCACCACTTGGTGGCCACACTCTGAACTTCAGATGATCAAGGTGGCATATGGTGAAGGGCTTCCATGGATGACAGAAATGCAATGAGCAAACGAACCCATCACCAGTTTCCCCAAGCCATCCCAAGATCAAAACCAACAGCCAGTGTGTGTGTGTGGGGGGGGGGGCTTTGATCTATGTTTGGTAAGTGTTTGCTTAGGTTTCTGTTGTTGAAACCCAACATTTCCAGTTCAGATAATAATTTCTTATGCAGTAGTGCAGCCTTCCCCAACCTGGTGCCATCCAGATGTTTTGGACTACAACCCCCAGCATTACTGACCATTGGCCATGCTGGCCTTTAGTTAATAGGAGTTGAAGTCCCAAACATCCAGAGGGCACCAAGTTGGAGAAGTGTGTCCAAACAGACTGAATCTATTCTGGATAAGTCTTTCATCTTAAAAAAAAAGTCTTGAGAAAGGATAGATCAGTCTGATGTGATTTACCTTAAGTGTACCCATAGAGCCCTATATACCCTATGATAATTTCTTTTTCTCTCTTTTTCTGATTTGGTTTTTACTATTGTTAAGAACCTTCCAGACAAATAAGGCCCACTGAATTCCAAGAAGTTTCAAATGAAACCACAATCCAAGTAAAAGCTAGTCAATCTTGCTGAAAATACATGTTATTGCAAGTTCTCTTCAAGAATAGAAAAAGCTCAAGAGAATAAAGTTCCTCATAAAACACATTTGTTTGGGAGGAAAAAAACTTCAGGCAATTCTGTTTATTGGGCCAGAATGTTTAAAGCCCAGCAGCCACACAGGTTTGGAAATTAAAAGTCAACTGTCTGGCTTGAGGGAAACCTGCGATGGCCCTGTTTATTCTCAGTGTAGCATTGCAGACTTTATGAAAATAATGTTGAAAACAACATCATCCCATTATTTGTTCAGTGTGAGTTTTTAACTGATGGGGCCTTCAGTGCACAGGGCCTTGCATATGTTTTTAAATAAATAACCATTTTTCTACCGTAATGCACTCAGCATTTTCAGGCCTGCCTGATACAGAGCTGCTTAACTGAACCATGTTCAGCGAAGAACCAGGCCACCTGATCATTTTTTGGTTGAGTGCTACGTAGTCAAACAAGGACTGGCACCAAGGGTAGACATGGTTGGGCACCTGCCAAGGGCCTACACCCCAACAGGGGCCCATTGATAGAGTGGCCACTTACGATTTGCCAAAAAAGAGGGAGTACATCACCAAAAAAGAGGACAGTGATTTGCATACAATTTTCATATGCTTATTGATATGTATAGATGCAAATTTAGAAATAATTGTTATAATTCAAATAGAAATATAGTGCATCTCACCATAGTGTGGAAGACTGTGACCTGTGTGCCTACTTGTTCAGTCTGATGTTCAGGTGCTAACTGTTGATGGACAATAGTTCTAGTGGATATCTTTATCTTTAAACTGGAATTAGACAGGGCAGCCATTCAAAGAGAGGACACCTTCAAACTGAGGACAGTCCTCTGGCAGCCCTTCAAATAGAGGACTTCAAATAGAGGGCCCTTCAAATAGAGGACTAAAAGAGGACTTATGGCGACCCTACCACTGACAACTCCTCTGGAGTTGCACCTCCTCTTCATCTGCTTGCTCACCTGCCTCTCACTCCGGCCTAGACAACAGTGCTGGTGAGCTTTGGATAGCTCCTGTAGAGTTCTGACTAGTTCTGACTGAAACCCGGAGTGGATTCGCTGCCCCACTGACATCGGAGCCACCAGCCTCCACTGGTCAAGTCACACCCAATGACAGCGCACAGCACCCTGGGGCTCCCATGCCCTAGCAGGGCCTACTACTGATACAGGAGGGCCCCCAAGAGAGGGCACTTTTCCGAGTCCCCTCACTCAAACCTGGAGATGGCCCTGGGTCCTGGTAACTGTGGATGTCCAGCTCTCACAGAGTTCTCCCCTAAGCAACCCTGGTATTAAAAATGCCTTTGGTAATAAGATGAACAGCAGGAACACACTAGAGCAAAGCAATGAGAGAGGTATATGAGGCCAAACTTTTTTTCAACTATTCTGCTTTGTTTTCCATTTGGGTGCACTTCATTTTGCTTTTTGAATAGACATACATTCTTCCAGAACTGGAGAGAACGTATGCATACAAGACAAGCTTCCTTCTCTGCAATGGAAAAAAAAAGCAGCCTTCTAGCAAAAAAGCTCTGAATGGCAAGAGACATTCTCAGGAAAAAATATTGCAAAAACATTTGTCATGGTTTGAATCTCTCCCTTGGAATGGGATTTGGAGTTTCTAAAGAGCTATAACATTAATACAAAGCAAAGCAAATAGGAGAGGCAGTTGTCTTCTCCACCCTTCTTGGAAAGAATAATCAAAGTACAGTGAGCTGAATTACTGTACATGGCACAGGCTCAGGCCCAAGACACAAACTCGAAGATTGCTTTACTTTTCTGACAACAGATCAGCCATAAAGCAGCATGGAGGCAAGAACTAAGAAAACACCGTGTGCACTGCATCAAAGTGAGCAAGTGAGAGGCCAATACCATGTATTGCTAGTTTTTAGAAAGGAGTGGGTAAGAAAGTATTTTATGGCAAGGTATCAGGCCATAAAACCATGGGATTGTAAGAGAGAATCATGTACAAGAATAATATTAAATGGCTTTAATCTAGCATCATACTTAAGTTATTTCAAGCTTGCATCATATGATGCATTTTAGATTTAGGAACCGATTCCTGAGTATAAAAAATAGTATGTCACATGTTTCCTACATTAGAGGTGAGACCTTTCAGGTTGAACTAGCTTAGGATGAGAGAGACTTCATGTCCTTGTAAATAAAAAGAGGCTTGTCAATTTCACTTCTCCCCTTTTGAAAGCACAGTGAAATTGACTAAGTTCCCTTAATGAAAACCTAAATTGTTTTAGGAGCATACTTTGAAATTATCATCTGAATGAGCCCTCACTTTGTCTGCTGAAAATTCTACCATTTCACCAGTCAATTATCCTTTCAAATGTCAAGATACTTTAAAGCCGCAGTCCTATGGCCACTAGTCAGTGACTAGACGACGATAGGATAGGTCGGTTCCCAGGAGCCAACCTCGAAGCCCACACACTGAGGTCAGTTACCAAAGAATCCACCCCCCACCCCCTCCTGTGCTACCTCATTGGCAGCGTGGATTGACCCCATGCTCTGTGTTTGTAAGAGCAGTGCAGAGCGGCAAAAATAGGATGTTCCCGGGGGCAGGCTAGGGCAGGGAGGTCGAAAATGCCAGTACAACACTTCATTTGTGTCATCCGGCCGCTGCTTCCCGCACTCCAAGGTCCCACAGGTAGACAGCTGAAATCGGCTGTCTAGCCGCAAAAGCGGGGGGTGGGGAGGCGAGGAGGACATCCGCTCCTCACTACTACTCCCCCCCTGCACTGGATAGGAGGTCGACCCCAGGGTTGGAGGCAACCGTCGATCCACATAGGACTGCTCCTTTCAGGGATGGTTCACATAGTTGAAACACCAGCACACCAGTATCAGCTTCATCCTGCTGTTAGCTGTAGGCTTTCAGCAGGTAGTCTTAGTCAGCACTTTGCAACTATTAAATAGTCTGATTCAAACCAGATTAATTTTTTAGATTCGGCACCTTGGGTAGTTTCAAGGATGAAGCTCTTAGGAGGGCACAAGAGACTTCGGGCATGTTGTAATATCTGTGTTTGCTTACAAATATTCAGGTTGAGCATAGGGCAGAACCAGATGCTATGAAGTAAACCAGGAGAGAATAATGGGGCAGGGGGATGATGCCTAGTATTTCCCCCACTCTCTGCTTCTCCCCTACAACCCTCCTCCCAGTCTGGTTTTTCTTGTTCCCCCTCCACTCTGGGGCTAGAAATAAGTCCAGCTGAGGCAAAGGACAAGATGAAACCCCTCCTGCCACCTCTATTGGACAGGGGATAGGGTCCTCCAGCACACCTGAGGAACGTGAGCTAGCTCATGGGGTATAGGATAGACAGTGTGGCACACATAGCTCTGTACTCCAAGAGAGGAGAACGCCTGGGGCGGGGGGCAGGGCACTGGAGGAACGGCTGGGGAGATGCCACTGTGGCAGCTACCTCACTCTGCATAATGGTAGGGCCAGCTTGGCTGGAGGGGTGAAAGATCTGAGAGATGGCTTGCAGGGGAGAACTATTGGGCAGGGGCTTGGCTGCTAAACAGCCCTGAGAAGAACAGACCTGAGATAACAACTTCCAAATCTCAGTTTTTGTCATCACAGCCTCAACTGCTAACTTTTGTATGAATATGACATGCAGGCTCAACCCCAAGCAGAATAAAACCAGGCTGTGTTTCATGTTATACATTTTCTTGCATGAAGATAAGCAATTTTCCAATCAGGAGCCACATGTCCTGCGTTCAAATGTTTAAGGGCGCAATCCTATGTGATCCACCCTTGGTACTCACAAGCCTTTGAACTTGGAGGCTTCCAAGTATCCACTGCAGAGCAGGAGGTGTGGCGGAGGCGATCATGCCTCCCACTTTGCATTTCAGCTAGATGGACTTTTTCACCCATCTATCTGCAGAGGGGGAGGGAAGGAGGCTGAAGAGGCCTTAGGGCAAGTCATGGGTGGGACGGTTCTGTTGTGCTCATGCCCTGCTTGTGGGTTCCTGGTCAAGAGTTAGTTGGCCACTGTGTGAACAGAATGCTGGACTAGATGGACCCTTATTCTGATCCAGCAAGGCTCTTCTTCTGTTCTTAGGGTACAGCACAAGCCAACCTCTCCAGTCCCCTGCCTACCTATGGGAACATTCCCTTTGCCTCCTCTCTGAGGTCGCTTTTGCGACCTCAAAGGGGCAGCCAGCGTGGTTCTCCCATGCTGGCTGGGAGGGGGAGGAGAGCTGAGATTCCTGGGTTTGAGGTTGGAGTGCTGTCTCTGACCTCGGATCCAGGAATCCAAAATATCCTATCCCCCCCCCACACACACACACACACCGCTGGCTCTTTTTAGGGGCCACAGGATTGCTCCCTATGTCACACACATCATCCTCTTCAGTAACTATTCCTAAGGGTTAATGATAAAAATGATAGGACAGTTATTTCTTAAATGTACTTTCATTGCAAATCGCCAAACATGCTAAAATCATACTAAGTCCTGTTGGCAGCAGAAGACAGATTTGTTTAAAACTTTAAATCAATGGAGATTGATTTCTTAAACAGTTGCATATATACTGAGTTAGGGGAGTGATACCTGCATGTGCCAGGTACTTTCAAGCAATGAGGACGTATTATCAAGGGCCTTGTTGAGCATGATCTTCAGTGTGTTCCCAGTCACCTTTTCCTGATAAGTCAGGCCTCCAAGTAGCTGAATATAGAAACTAAAGAATGGAAACTGTGTGTAATTATGAACTGGTGTGTTATGTGTGACTCAACTATTTTAATACTGTACATGTGGGGGGCCCAAGTCCAGAGACACATGTTCTCAACTTTCACTCTTTAGTAAAATATGTGCAAAAAAGAAAAAAAGAAGAAGAAAAGAAAAAAAGAATGTAAATGCCTGAGGGTTTAGTAGTCTCCCCATTGTGTCAGTATTTCCTTGAAAGAATACTAGTTGTTCGAGGTAAAACCATGCAGTTTGAGCCTGTGTTACTTGCACAGCTATATTCTGCACTGCAGACCCAATTACGATGAAGATGCTGGGTGGCGAAGGATCACCTTTCCCAGTGTCGAGTTATGCTAGTTCGAATGCTGTGGGAAATGCGATATTCCTGCAAAAGACGTCTTACCGTGGGAGAAGGTGTTGGGATCTTATGCAATGAATAGCTATTTCACATTTACTGTGCTCTCAACTGATCATCTTTTTAAAGATCGCAATTCTTCGAAGAGTAGGATTTCAGAATCTTATAGCACACACTCCATCTAGTGTGCATTTACTAATATTGCTTCTTGTTTTCCCTTTCCTGCCTTTTTTGGTGCTATCAGATGAAATTCTGACCTCTTCTTTCCACATTGTCTGTATGTTTTACATTTGGGTGGCACGAAAGCTTCATGGGAACCCCAATGGACACAGCAAAAAGCATCGTCAGTCCGTTGGGGAACAGCCCTGCTTGGGCAACTCCATTGTTCATGCAATGCTTTCACAGACATTGCATGGCAAAGTATTTCCTTTGGCTAGGAGCTCCGTGTGCTCACCTGACCTCCTACCTTCACAGGTAGATGCTGGCTCAGGGCAAGCTTCTTGGAGAGATACCCTCTGCCTCACCTTCTCTCAGGGAAGTTGTGAACATCAAATGAGATCGCTCCACCTTCAGTACCCTGAGCTCCTTTAGGAAGAAGAACAGGAGGGTTACATACTGGGAGACCCAGTAGTGCAGTTAGGGCTCAACCCCAGGGCCAGGGCCCCCCAAAATGACCACCCAGAGAGTGGCACGTGATCTGAGCCTCAAGGCGGCCGAAGCAACTTCCATTTTATTCCTGCAGTCATGATGGTGCTATGATTTCTGAAAGTTTAAAAGGCAGAACAGCACATGCTCAAAGTATTTCTTCTTTAAATCAGGGTTAGCAAATAGTGGTTGTTGTTGTTGTTGTTGTTGTTATTGTTGTTGCTGCAGTGGAGGCTGGTGGCTCCGATGTCATTGGGGCAGTTAATCCACTCCAGGTTTCAGTCAGAACTCTAAAGGAGCTATCTGAGGTGCTTCACACTTTGTATAGCTCCCTTAGAGGTCTGACTGGTTCTGCCTGAAACCCGGAGCGGATTCACCATCCCACCAACATCCGCGCCACCAGCCTCTGCTGTGTTGGTGGTGCTGTTGTCCTAATAGATCAGGAATGTAGAAGCAGTTGTAAAGCATGGAGCAGTGGCTGTGGGCAAAGAGAAATGTTTGCCGTGTGCTTCACAACTTCAGTCATACACATAGCCATCTGAAGGGGGGCCCCATAAGACCATTATATCCCCAACATCTGAAATCACCTAGCTACACCTAGAGATGTCAGAGAATTCCTCCACGGATCTCAGGGAGGCCGAATGCCAGTGCATTTGGCCCCCCGAAATCGGTGGCAGAATGGCCTGCCACCCTCCGCCCCCCCTGGGATGAGAGTTACCTGGGGCGGATCTTCCGGGCGGCAGCGGCTCCGGTGGTGGCTCTGGCGGTGGTGCGGCAGCAGCGGCGGCCAGTCTTCCGACTGGCTGCTGCTGCCGACATTTCCAGTTAAAAAAAAAAAAGACAAGATAAATCTTTATGTAGCCTATCACAGCTAGGTTAAAAAAAAAAAACTGTGATAGGCTACGTAAATGTTTACGTAGCCTATCACGTCTGACTTTAAAAAAAAAACCGCGTGTACGCAAATGGCGGTGGCCACGGCCGCCGTCATTTGTGTTCCTTATTTTGGCACGTCTTAGTCTACATCAAGATTTATGTAGACTAAGATGGCGAAAATAAGGGGAACGCAAATAGCATAGCGGACGCTACGCTATTTGCGTTCCCCTTATTTTTGCTGTCTTAGTGTACGTAAATCTTGACGTAGACTAAGACATGCCAAAATAAGGAACGCAAATGTTGTTGTTGTTTTTTAAGTCAGACATGATAGGCTATGTAAACATTTACGTAGCCTATCACGGCTGACTGCAGGGACGCAAACGGCGGTGGCTACGGCCGCCACCATTTGCGTCCCTGCTAGCCAGCGGCCGGATGTCTGGCTGCTGGCGGAGCCAGCCGGCGGCTCCGCAGAATCCCTGCGGAGCGGAGCCGGCCAGCGCAGATTCCGGGGGGAGGGACGGAACACCTCCCCCCCACCATCAATATAATCCGCGAACAGGTAAGTGACATTCGTACATCCCTAGCTGCACCACTGTGGGAGACATCAGCAGGTCTTGAAGCTTCAACAGTCCCTTCCCAAATGGCAGGTCTGCTCCTAATGGGAGATCCGCTCACTGGGAAGGGCGGCATTTCAAGTTGCAGGCTGCAGCCTTCTCTGCCAGTACATCTGCTCATGAGTAAGCACACAGTAGTAGCCACAGTAGTAGCCACAGTAGCAAAGCCACACACAATAGTCAAGACCCTGACCTCAGCCCCCTCCCAGAGGCCAAGACCTCAGACTCAGACTAACCTCAGACCTGCCACCAGCCCTGTTTGCATTCATGCTGGACAGCTATAATGAACATTTGCTGGAAGGAGGCGGGAATGTCTCAGCCAGTGGAGGCTGGTGGTTCTGATCTCAGTGGGGCTATAAATCTGCTCTGGGTTTTAGTCAGAACCGGTCAGAAGCCTAAAGGAGCTACCCAAGGTGCCGAACCTATTTTGGGGATTGGGCTGGGCACCTTGGATAGCTCCTTTAGAGTTCTGACTGGGACTGGTTCTGACTGAAAGCCAGAGTGGATTCACCGCCCCACTGACATCAGAGCCTCCCATCTCCCCTGTTCTCCGCCAATTTGCGCTTCCCAAGATTTTGAGTTTGCCATATTCATTCTTGCAGTTGTGGTTATATTTGCTGGTTTGTTTGTCTGCTTGTTTTTTCATGCAGGTCATGGCTCTATTGCTAGCGCCTACGTGGCTCTTGGTGGTGGCTGTGACCATTTGCCTCGGGCTGTTGAGATCTACCCAAGCTGGTGCGTATTATGGCATCAAGCAGATGCCCCCGCAAGTGCCTCAGTACCAACCCCTTGGACAACAAGTACCTCACATGCCGCTGGGCAAGGATGGCATTCCGATGCAGCACATGGGCAAGGAGATGCCACACTTGCCGTATGGGAAAGAGTATGTGCCTCAGTATATAAAAGAAATCCCACAGATACCCCTGCTTGGCAAGGAGAGGGCTTCAAAGAAAGAGAAAGGTAACATGGGCAAGGGATGGGCCATCTTTCCTCCCTTGACCTCCTACTCCCCCTGTCCTCTGTTATTTATCAGAAGAAAATAGGTGCATTTGTTTGTTTGAACATTGAAAGCCTATCAGAGCTATTTCCCAAGGAACTGGGGGTTGCTGTTTGTTGGGGTGGGCATATTATTGCTAGGGATGTCTGTCACTGGGAAATTCAGCCCTTTGGGGGCTCGCTGGATTTCTGTGATGCTCCAGCTCAGCTTGCCTTTGCGAGCCAAGCTAGGGGTTTTTCCAGACATCCAGGAACACTTTCTTCTTTTAAAAAAAATGTGTAAATAACCATTTGTGCAAATTGCACCTGCCATTTGCATAATCTGTGCAAATAAAATAAAAATTCTCCCTAATTATGGCAACAGGATTTTTGAAATACTCTATCCAAAAGTGCACATTTGTGAACAACCCGGGTGTGCATTTCTGCATCTTGATGACACTTCCCCTCCATTTTCACCACTTTGCACATCTAGTTCCCCAAAGGTTCAGAATTTTCAAACGTACAGCTGGTGGTAAAGCACATGGTCTGCATGCAGAAGGCCCCAGGCAGGGTTGGAGAAGCTCCTGCCTGAAACCCTGGAGAGCTGCTGCTGCCAGCCAGTGTCGGCAGTGCTGGGCTAGATGGACCCAGGGTCTGATGTGGTGAAAGGGAGCTTCCTGTAGCCCTATGGACTCTCAGATTACATTAGCCAAATTTGGTAGAGCTGGCAGGGAAGCCACAGGACTAGATACAATTTGCTGTCCACCTGAAGGTTGTACCCAGAGGATGCAATCCTATCAAGCAGGCTTCCCCAACCAGGCACCCGCCATGGGTGGGACTACAACTCCTGTCATCCCTGACCATTGACCATGCTGGCTCGGGATAATGGGAGTTGCACTCCAACACCTCTGGAGGGCAACAGGTTGGGGAAGGCTGCTAGAAAGCGAGGCGTGCCCCTGGCTGGAGAACCACATGCCCAGCCACAGGGGTTCTTTGATGTTTTTATTGCAGCCACATGCAAAAACAATTTTTTTAAAAAATGAGTTGCTTATTCAGCTGTGCAAACCGTTGCAGTAGCAACTTCATGTTTGCTTGCAAACTCCTCCGCCATACATGTATAGACGTTTGCAGAACTGCAGCCAAATAAAATATTATACTAGGGCTGCAAGCTATTATTGACTATTCAGTAAGGTTAATTAACTCTAAAATGTCAACTGCAGAGTCAGGTATGCACCCGATTAATCAATGGGACTGTGAAAAGCAAAGGCGCAGAGCACAAGGGTCATGGCTGTTTGGCCCCACAGATGCAGCCGTGCCTTTCTCCTTGTGCCAGAGCTGATAATAAAGTGGACTAAAAATAGGTTTTTCCCACTGATCTGGGTACAAATCTAGCACTTATTTTAGCTCCCAGTGTCACATTCTAACAATAATAACCCACAGATGAGGTACTGGAGGTGATGGTGCAGAGTTGAACTCAGTGTCAAAATGTCTTAAAAAAAAACAAAAACAAAACCTAGATAACCCACAGCCTTCTTCAATCTAGAGCCCTCCATATGTATGGGATTACAATTCCCATCAGGCCAATGCTTGTGCTTGCTGAGAATGATGAGCATTACAGTTTAACACAGCTGGAGGGCTCCAGGTTAGGGAAAGCTTCCAGTACTGATGAGCCTTCAATATGCTTCTTTTAAAAAACCATTTCGGCTCTGGATCTTTCTGCTAATCAGAAAAGTCCCTATTTCCTAACTGGATGGAAAAGGAAGTATCAAAGATTACCCTTCCTGCTTAGCAGGAGCTTTATTTTCCTTTTTTTTTTTTTTTTTTTGGCACAGGAAGCTTTCATAAATAAAAGGCATATTTTTCAAAGCTTCCATTGAAGTTTTCCAATATATAAATTTATTTAAATTCAATCAGTCAATGTATGAATTATATAGTCAATTGAAAATATTTACAGAAGTGCCCTTGGAAGATTCAAAGGTTAGGCAAACCTCTGTTTGTCCCAATGTTTTACATAACCAAGAACAACACTTGTTGAGAGACATAATTTAAAGTAGATCCTGAAATAAAGAGTTTTGTTGTACTGGGAAAGGATATGCGGTAGAGCGGGGGGGGGCAATTTGTGGACCTTGGACTAATTTTGAAAGTCTGCTGCAATTCAGAGCTTTGGCAAGAGTGATCTCTCCCTCCCCTGGCAGCCTGCTGGGCAAGGAGGCAGGGGAGGGAGAGCAGTGGTGCAGCTGCGGTTGGACTTCGGGGCCAAAGTCCGGGGCCCTGCACCCAAGGGGGTCAAACATAGCCAACCACAGAGCAGCAGCTGATGCGGGCAGCAGAAGCAAACTCCATTTATTCCTGTAGCCATGACAGTCTATGACTGAAGTGAGTTTAAAAGTGCAACCTTGCAAATGCTCAGGTTGTTGTTGTTGCTGTTGTTGTTATTTTATCAGGATTGGCAAACAGCTCTGTTGTGGTTCTAACATATGAGGAATGTAGAAGAAGTTATAAAGCACTGAAGGGAAAGAAAGAGAAATATTAGTTGTGTGCTTGGCCATCTAAAGGAACCCTCAAAGGACCATTAAGGGCGCAATCCTATCGAGAGATTCTCTTCTCTTCTCTTCTGTGCTCCAGCTGCCCTGCATTTGTGGCTAGATGTGCGTTTTGGTGCGTCTAGCCGTGGTTTTGGGAAGGGGGAGGGAAGGGGCCCGGAGACCCAATAGGAAGCTGCCTAAAGTGTCTTCCACCGTCTCCTCCCCTCCTTGTCCCTGGGACTGCCCCCTTTTGGCCCCCTCTGTGCTCCATTTACGAGTACGGAGGCAGCGGCAGCACAGAAGGAACGTGCCAGCTATGATGGGATGGGGGAGGTGAGGGTGGTTTCTGGAAACCGAGGTTGGACAATCTCCATTTCCAGAAACTGAAGAATTCTACAGCTGTCTAGACAGTGTCTAGTGGCCACCAGATTGCTCTCCCCATTCGGGGTCTAAAATTACCCTGGCAGGAAGGGTTGGGGGGAGAGAAGGGGCAGATAGAGAAAGAAACAGGGTCGCCCTACCCACCGCTGCCTTTGCCCCCCGCCTTTGGTCAGCATGCAGACCCTGACAGTTTACCCTTGAGGGGAGGTGGCCCTCGACAGAAAAATGGTTCCCCAGCCCTGCAGTAGAGGATGGAGAGAGACAAACAGAATACAGAGGACTGCGGGTCTCTGTGGAGCCGTTGGGAGTGCTTCAGCCCTGAAAAGTGGCCAAGAAATGTTTTGAATAAATAAATTCTTATCTACAGAATGTAACTTTGCACTGAATTGAGAATCTTGTCCCTGAAAAATCACAAGGAAGATTTGCTGGGTTTGTTTTTGTAAAAGCCAACGTTGTAAATGTTTGTGTTGTTGTTGTTCAGTCGTTCAGTCGTGTCCGACTCTTCGTGACCCCAAATGTTTGTGTAGATGGGTCTGATTTATCAGCATTTAGCACCCCTGGGTAGTATCCGTTGTTAGTTCTACATGGAGTAGACCCATTGAAATGAAAGAGAGTTAAGTTACTCACGAATTAAATTATACTTAAGTCTCATTCATTTCAAAGGGTCTGCTCTATTTAGCACTAACACTGGTTACTACCCCTAGTTCTCAGAGCAGAATAATGCCTCCCTAACTCTTCTCATTTCCATTTTCATGTCTGCCATGTTCAGAGTGACACCACCTTTCCCTTTGCGATTCCCATTAGTGGACTGCTGTTTTTCTTGACTTTTCTAGATTTTGACATGGGGTGGTGGCAGGGCCGGGGGGACTGAAAGTTAAGGTCATGTCCATTTCATATTTCATATCAGGGATGCATTAGGAGAATACGGCTGTGCCATTGAAACAGGGGAAAATAGCCATTTGGGATCTGCAGCATGATATTAAACCAGCCTTCCCCAACCTGGTGCCCTATAGATATCTTTGGGCTACAAGTCCCATCAGCTCCAACCAGCAGTGGTTAGGGATGATGGGAGTTGTGGCCCAAAACATCTGGAGGGTACCAGCTTGGGGGAGGACAAAATTTAATCATTAAAATGGCAATGCTTTTTCAAAAATAATTGTTAAAATCATTACATTTTATTGTTGTTATTATTGCTAACAGTGATAGAAAATCCAGGCAATAGCTTGGCCCGTGCATTCTGCTTGAGCGCACAGGGGATCTACAAGACAACTGACATAATGGTTAACTCTCTCCCTCTCTCTCTCTCTCTCTCTCTCTCTCTGTCTTTTATAAAGCCGAAATCCCATTAGCCAGTTTGAGAGGTGAGCAGGGTCCTCCTGGGGAGCCAGGACCAAGAGGCCCACCTGGAGTTCCTGGGTTACCAGGACACGGAGTGCCAGGAGCCAAAGGAAAACCAGGTCCACAAGGATATCCAGGGATTGGCAAACCAGGTATGCCCGGAATGCCAGGAAAACCAGGAGGAATGGGGGCTCCTGGACCAAGAGGCGAGATGGGGCCGAAGGGAGAAATTGGCTCGATGGGCATTCCGGGGCCCCAAGGGCTACCAGGACCCCATGGACTACCTGGCATAGGGAAACCAGGTGACAGAGGATTGCCAGGACAGCCAGGAGGAAAGGGTGAGCCAGGAATGAAAGGACAACCTGGAATACCAGGCCCTGCAGGTCCAAAAGGAGACAAAGGCATTGGGATCCCAGGATTGTCAGGGCTAAAAGGTCCACCTGGTTTACCTGGGCCTCCAGGTCCTGTTGGACTTCCCGGGATAGGCAAGCCAGGAATGATTGGTTTCCCTGGTCCACAAGGGCCTGCAGGCAAACCGGGGCTTCTAGGGGAGCGGGGGCCTCCAGGTTTAATGGGAGCTCCTGGGATTCAAGGTCCTCCTGGCCTCCCAGGCATAGGAAAGCCGGGCCAAGATGGAATCCCAGGACAGCCAGGCTTTCCAGGTGGGAAAGGTGAGCAAGGCTTGCCAGGCTTACCAGGACCTCCTGGCCTACCTGGGATTGGGAAGCCAGGCTTCCCTGGACCTAAAGGGGACCGTGGCATGGGAGGTCTCCCAGGGCCACTTGGGCCAAAGGGTGAAAAGGGGCACATGGGCCCACCCGGCATGGGTGGGCCACCAGGAGAGCCAGGCCAACCAGGGTTGCCAGGAATCATGGGGCCCTCAGGGGCTATGGGGTTCCCAGGCCTTAAAGGAGAAGTTGGCGCCATTGGGCCTCAAGGACCTATTGGTCCAAAAGGTGAACTTGGCTTACAAGGTTTCCCGGGAAAGCCGGGTTTCCCAGGGGAGGTGGGACCTCCAGGTCTCAGAGGCTTGCCTGGTCCAATGGGACCCAAAGGAGAAGCTGGTCACAAAGGGTTACCAGGTCTGCCAGGTGCTCATGGGCCTATGGGACCCAAAGGAGAACCGGGAATCCCAGGAGCTCAAGGCCATCAAGGCCCTTCTGGAATCCCAGGCATTGCAGGACCCAGTGGTCCAATTGGACCTCCGGGACTTTCTGGGGCAAAAGGTGAACGGGGCCTACCTGGCCCACCAGGGTTTCCGGGAGTGGGGAAACCGGGTGTTGCAGGGATGCAAGGACCACCTGGCAAACCTGGATCCATTGGTGCTCCTGGCCAGCCAGGCCTCCAGGGCCCTCCAGGGCCTCCTGGCCCCCCCGGCCCCCCAGTAATGATGCAACCCACACCACCAGCTATGGGACAATATTTGCCTGAGGTGGGTCCAGGCCTTGATGGAGTGAAGACTCCATATGGCTACATGGGGAAGAAAAGCAAAAATGGCGGTGCTGCCTACGAGATGCCAGCTTTCACGGCTGAGCTCACCACTCCTTTCCCACGGGTCGGGGTGCCCGTGATGTTCGACAAAGTCCTCTATAATGGCAGGCAGAACTATAACCCCCAGACAGGCATCTTTACCTGTGAAATCCCCGGGATCTACTACTTCGCCTACCACGTCCACTGCAAAGGGGGGAATGTCTGGGTGGCCTTGTTCAAGAACAACGAGCCTTTAATGTACACATACGATGAATACAAGAAAGGCTTCCTGGACCAAGCTTCAGGGAGTGCCGTCATTCAGCTGATGCTCGGCGACAGAGTTTACATCCAGATGCCATCTGAACAAGCAGCAGGACTCTATGCCGGCCAATACGTTCACTCATCTTTTTCAGGGTATTTATTGTATCCCATGTAAACCAAACAATTGGACCAAACGAAAACTCTTTTTCTGTGCTTCAAACCTATACCATTGAAAGATGCATTTAATTTTTTTTTTTTGGACCAACATGTACGATAATTAAAATAAAATTAAAACTTTAAACATTCTGTACAACTTGTTATAAAGAGAGAGAAAAGTGGTGATAAACCCAACAGGGATCTGTTTGCTGCTGTACCCTGAACAATTTTCAACATTTACCTGCTTCGTTGGATTGAGGATAATGCCATGTCAGGGCGCTTGCTCGTCACTCGCTTCTCTGGTTTGTGTACCTGAAAGCATTCAGCTAAAATGGGAGACAATAAAGAAGAGAAAAATGAAAAGTTTATTTTATAGGACTGTACGTCCAGAAATATTTCTTTTAAATAACACTGACTTAAAGTAGGCTCAAAATTCCTGCAACATAAGCCAAGATCCTCCCTGCCCAAAGTCTTTATTTTCTTTCCATGCAATTTTTCCCTAACTCCTATTGATACAGACTGGTAGAAAAGGACACCTTTCAGGGTTAGCTCATTGGCAGAAATCCAAGGAAAACATTCCCAACGCTTTTTCCAGCAAGTGGCAGTGGGGGTCATCTTCCCAGGCCCAGCAGCTGGTGGAATACTTTAAGAAGTGTCCAGACAGATTTGTGGAGTATTCACCCTCAATGACTTTTTAGACAAAACGTGAGGACAAGAGATTCTGCCTGTTAAATGACGCCAATTAATATTCGTACAATGCAGGTTAGCGGTTGCCAGATAGTCACTGTTCCAGATTGCCAATGGACCTCTGGACATGGATACAGGGAGTTGCAAGGGGTGTGACATCTGAGTTACAGATACCAAAAGATGGGTCCCAAATGAGCCCAATGTTCTGGGCATGATCTAGTCAAAGTTAAGCACTTTTAGGCTGCCCTGATTTCAATGGCTGAGAGTTCCATGCATGCATGCCCAACTACATAAGAGCATACGTAAGAAGTGTCCTGTGGGATCAGAATCTAGTCCAATATCCTGTTCCAACAATGGCCAACCAGATGCCTGTGGGAAGCCCACAAGGAGGACATCAGCACAATAGTATCCTGCCAGCAATGGTATTCAGAGGCATACATATACATAACATGGCCATCGTGACTAGCAGCCATTGATAACTACCTGTGATGCTGAATCAAATATACTCCCCTCCCAGTTTACACACACACACTTCATCCACAAAGACCCATGCAGGAGGGAGCAGAGTGGCTTTTAAACTTTTTCTTCTCTTGCAGTTTTCCTGCCCGAAACAGCTCCCTGCCCATCTATGTGTACCCATATGTTCTCTCCCACCCCCAGGGAGTGATTTTCAGAGGAGAGGGAATAGAGTTAAAATGGCTCCCCTCACTTCCCTTGCCTCTTCCCCTTCCCTCTGCATCTGGAGGGAAGCTATATTCAACTCACCGTCATGTGCACTTTGGCTTCTAACTCCCCCATCGAAATCAAAGGGATCAAAAGAGCTTAACTTTGGCGGGTTCGTGCCCCCTGTCTGTGTACCTCTTTGTTTGGGAAGCCGTGTTCTAGGTCCTGATTAAATCATGATTTTCTTTGGGACTGAGAAGAAAGCACTGGGTGTTTTGTTTTTCATACGCGCAAACCTGAAGCTGCTTATTCAAGTGCCACCTTCTTTCCCCACTTAATAAATGAAGGAGAAGGTGGCTAGCCATGGTTTGGGACAGCACATTTTGCTTCAAGCCACAGAGTCTTGTGCACATGGAAATAGCAAAATGCCATGGCCACAATCCAGCACACCATTGACCCTGCTTCAGTCCATTGACCCTGATTAAAAGGGATGCATGTCTAACAGCGGTGAAAAGTGACAACCGTGTGGATCAGAGGTTTAGCAGGGAGTAGAGGGAGCAGGCAGTCTAACTTAATCTCTGCTCCCTTCTGCTGAACCTCTGATTGGCACCATCGCCATTTTTTCAATAGAGGCATGTGGACACAGCACTGATGGGCTGGATCAGTGGAGGAACTACACGTACAGGGCCAGTCCAAACCCAGCAGTCAGACCTGGCAGCTGCATAGGGCATTGGAATTCAACAGAATTCAACAGACAACAGACACTGTGCCACGCTAGGACTAAATCCTTCCGAAGGGGAATACAATTCCCCCTGCCACTCAAGGACCTTGGGGCAGCCCTGGGTCAAGACAGACATTCTGTGTGTCTAGCAGCTATGCCTTTTTTCATTTTTACTCTACAGTAAGTGCAGGAGGCCCAGTCTGGATTGGAATCCTAGTGCAGTGGGTAGGAGGGCTTTTTGGATCTGGATCGGGGCCCTGCATCTACTCTAGAGTAAAAATGAAAAGAAGACATAGCTGCTAGACACACACTTGAAGGAATGTCTGTTTTGGCCCACGTCTTCTGTGGGAATGCCAATCACCATTTCCCCACTTACAACCCCTTCCCCTCACTGCAATCACTTGTAGAGCAGTGGGAAGGGGCTGCAATCAGGAACACCCTTGAGAATAGAGTACAAACTCCCTCTGTGCTGCATCCATCAAAATAAAGCCTTGCCTGTGACAGCAATAGAGCTTGAGCTGGCCCTGCACAGGCACAATACCCATTTGCGCACAAGATTCCTCATTCAGATACAGATGTGTGTACATATGAGCCCTAGTTGGATTGGATTTACTGGAGTCAACGGGCTTAAGCCCTCTAAGACCCTTTCAATGGATTGTTTCCTCTCACTTCAACAATGGTGCTAATCTCACAGTGAAAACAAGTCGAAGAAGTTATTTTCAAACAACAACATGCTTTTCAGTGCTGCACACATTGCATTTTTTCATATGTTTTAAACCATGTTAAATGTTTAACTCATCTCTTGTATATCTTAACTGCAGCCTCCATATTTAACCAAAGGAAGACTCTTCCATCCACAGGGAATGAATATGAACTGAAACTGGCATTTCAATTATTTAAATACAGAGTTTAAGGAAGTATAACATCGGCACAAGACTGCAGTATCAGAGGCGCGGTGCTAGGAAATCAGATGTTTAACAGAATGTTGAGAGCAACGGGCAGGTTATAAAGCAGGGATACCTTGGGTCAGTTGCTAGGATAAAGATATGAGAGAGGTGAAATTAGCAAATAATAATTTTGTATTTAATTTTTTTGTACTGATTGTAAAAGATCTTATTAAATATCTTTTAAAAATGTTTCAGCATATCCATTTGTTTGTTGTTCTGGGAAAAACAATGACTGAGTATCTAAGACTCCAAAATCTACAGTGGGGCAATAGCTGGCAAAGCATGCATCCAGAGTTCTCGTGACTGTAAACCTGGCCTTATCAGGGTTTCTGATAACAGGAGCTCCATAAGCACATCCAGCTGAACGGACATACAGAGCCCTTGGCAGACCTTTGCACTCAACATGCAAAGGTCTAACCTAGGGTGGCTGTGTCCTCTTTCACACAGGACAGTCTTCTACTTGAAGGGCTGTCCGAGGACAGTCCTCTATTTTGAAGGCACCCACTATTTGAATGGCTGTCCAGTCCAAGACCAGTTTAAAGATAAAGAACCATCAGAAGCAAGAGCTGGGCCTTGAAGTTGCACGTCAACTGCATTTGGACAGCAGACTGAGCAAAGCACACAGGTCACCTGGTTGCAGCCTTCCCCACTATGGTGAGATTACTGTATTTCTATTTTAAATATTATTATTATTTCTAAACTTGCATAGAATCATAGAATAGTAGAATCATAGGGTTGGAAGGGGGCTACAAGGCCATTGAGTCCAACCCCCAATTTGCATATGCTAATTTGCATGTATATATTTGCATATGCTAATTTGTATGTATATATGCATATACGCATGCATCTATACATACAAATTAGCATATGCAAATTTTATGCAAGTAATGTATTTTAATTATAATAATTATTTCTAAACTTACATGCATACTTGTAAATTAGCATATGCAGATTTTATGAAAGTAGATTTCTTTTGTCCTCTTTTTTGGTGATGCATGCCCTCTTTTCTGGCAGTTCACAAGTAGCCACCCTAGTCTATCCAGCAGCCTGCTTACATATTTTATTTATTTATTTGTTTGTTTGTTAAATTTATTAATCTCCCATCTGGCTGGTCACTCAGCCACCCTGGGCGATGTACAACGTATAATAAAACAGTTTAAAACAATAAAATTCTACAATAAAAACATTTTCTAAAATACCCTAACCCATCCCAAATGCCTGCCTGAACAACCACGTTTTTAATGCATGGCGGAAGCTCATTAAAGAGGGGGCATGACAGAGTTCCTTAGGGAGGGAGTTCCACAGAATGGGGGCCACCACAGAAAAGGCCCTCTCCCTCGTCCCCACCAGTCTAGCAGTCCTGGCTGATGGGACAGAGAGAAGGCCATCCGAGGCTGATCTTGTTAAGCGGCCTGTCTGGTGTTGCTGGAGGCGCTCCTTAAAATAGGCTGGGTCGGAACCATATAGGGTTTTCAAGGTCAAAACCAACACCTTGAATTTGGCCCAGAAAACAACTGGTAACCAGTGCAACTCCTTCAGCACTGGAGTGATGTGATCTCGCCGGCGGCTGCCTTTATTCAGGTGAGCCGCCGCGTTCTGTACCAGCTGCAGCTTCCGAACCATCTTCAAGGGTAAACCCACGTAGAGTGCATTACAGTAGTCTAAACGAGAGGAGACCAGGGCATGTACTACCGATGGGAGCAGATGGTCGGGAAGGAAGGGGTGCAGCCGCCATATCAGATGGAGTTGATACAGCGCTGTCTGGCTCACAGCTGACACCTGATACATACACACCCACATTCCCTTTCCAATTCTTCCTCTACCTGAGCAGCCTCCATAGGGCTTCTGAATGTTAAGAAACTCTGGTCCAGTTGATGTTGGCCAGGCCCATCATCACAGGCCTTCCAGCTGGCCCTAACGACTCACCTGTTTACCTTTGCCTGCAACAGAGTTAGGACTCTACTGGGGCTGTCATTTATATGGTGCTACTGGGTTCCAATGGTTAATTCTGATCTTCTGTTCTTATCATTGTTTTATTATGTTTTGTGGTGTTTAAAGCTTTGTTGTACGCTGCCTTAAGAACATAAGAAGAGCTGTGCTGGATCAGACCAAGGTCCATCTAGTCCAGCATTCTGTTCCCACTTTGGCCAATCATATCCTCTGGGAAGCCCACAAGAAGGACCTGAGCTCAACAGCACCCTCCCACTTGTGTTCACCAGCAACTGGCATTGAGAGGCATACTGCCTCTGACACTGGACGTAATCTATAGCCATTGTGAGTAGTAGCCATTGATAGCTTTATCTTTATGAATTTATCCCAACCCCTTTTAAAGCCATCCAAGTTGCTGGCCATCACTACACTTGGTGGTAGATAATTCCTAGCTGAATTATGTGTGGTGTGAAAAATTACTTCCTTTTATCATCCTAAATCCCCCATGAATCAGCTTCATGAAATGACCGCAGGTTCTAGTATTAAGAGAGACAGAGAGAGAGAAATGCCTCCCTATGCACTGGGAGATGCTCCAGCCCCTTGATCATTTTAGGGCACAACCCTATGCATGTTTAGACAGAAGAAAGTCTTACAACTCCCAGCCAGAAGAAAGACTTACAACTCCCAGCATTCCTCAGCATAGCTATGCTGGCTGGGGAATGCTGGGAGTTGTAAGATTTTCTTCTGTCTAAACATGCATAGGATTGCACCCTTAGTTGACCTTTTCTGCACTTTTTCCAGCTCTACAATATCCTCTTTTAAGTGTGGTGACCAGAACTGTACACAGTATTCCAAGTGTGGTTGTACCATTGATTTGTATAAGGGCAGGATGATATTGGCAGTTTTATTTTCAATTCCTTTCCTAATTATGCCTAATGTGGAATTTGCCTTTTTCACAGCAGTTGACATTTCTATCATGCTGTCCACCACAACCCCAAGATTGCTTTCTTGGTCAGTCACTGCTAGCTCAGATCCCATCAGTGTACATGGGAAGTTCGGATTCCCCTCCCCCAACTTCACTTGACACTTGCTTACATTGAACTGCATTTGCCATTTTGGTACCTATTCTCCCAGTTTTGAGAGATCCTTGTGGAGCTCTTCACAATCCTGTTTTGTTCTAACCACCCTAAATAATTTGGTGTCATCAACAAATGTGGCCACCTCACTGCTCACTCCCGATTCCAGATCATTTATGAACAAGTTGAAAAGCATTGGTCCCAATATAGATCCCTATGGGACCCCACTGTTTACATCCCTCTATTGGAAGAAGTTACCATTTATTTCTACTCTCTGCTTTCTGTTCTTTAACCAGTGGGGAAATTGGTGTGTGTGGAAATTGGTTCTGTTCTTTAACCAGTGCGGAAATGCATTACCAATCCATAAGGTGGGGGAACTGGGAGGGGTCACTCTCTCCCAGCTGTGCCCTCCTGGGTACTCAGTGCAGCACCAACACCGACTTGA
This sequence comes from Heloderma suspectum, assembly GCF_057233095.1. NCBI lineage: Eukaryota > Metazoa > Chordata > Lepidosauria > Squamata > Helodermatidae > Heloderma > Heloderma suspectum. The sequence goes on along the minus strand of NC_139460.1, from coordinate 49,973,348 downwards.
GGGTTGGGGAGGGGGGGTTGCCGTGGTCTATAGGAATTCAATCTCCCTCTCCAAGCTTCCTGCTCATTCGAGTGCAGATCTTGAGTGTTTGTACCTTGTGTTGGGTACCCGGGACAGATTAGGCATTCTACTGGTGTACCACCCACCCTGCTGCCCATCAAACTGACGCTGCCTGAGCTGACTGAGGTGGTCTCGGACTTGGTGTTGAGGACCCCTAGGATGATGGTCCTGGGGGATCTCAACTTCCATGCTGAGGCCGTGTATCTGGGGCGGCTCAGGACTTCATGGCTGCCATGACAACCATGGGGCTGTCCCAACATGTCATCGGCCCAACGCATATAAAAGGACACACGCTTGATCTGGTTTACTCAACTGGGCAGGAGGATGGTGATCTGAAAGTGGAGGAATTAACATCTGTCCCTTTGTCATGGTCAGATCACTTCCTGCTGAGGTTTAGACTCCTGGCAGCCTTCCCCCTCTGCAAGGGTGGGGGACCTATTAAAATGGTCCGCCCCAGAGATTAATGGATTCCGATGGATTCCAGAGGGCTCTGGGGGATTTTCCTGCTGGTATGGCTGGTGCTCCTGTCGAAGCCCAGGTCGCTCTGTGGAATGCAGAGATGACTCGGGTGGTTGACATGATCGCGCCCAAGTGCCCTCTCCCTCTGAGCAGAGCCCGGCCAGCTCCTTGGTATACACCTGAGCTGAGGGCAATGAAGCAAGAGGGGAGATGGCTAGAACGCAGGTGGAGGAAAACTCGTGCTGAGTCTGACCGAACACAGGTAAGAGCCCACTATCAAGCCTACTCTGTGTTGGTGAGGGTGGCAAAGAGACAGTTCTTTTCCACCAGCATTGCATCTTCTCAGTGTTGTCCAGCGGAGCTTTTCCGAGTGGTTCGCGGCCTGTTACATTCTGGGCCAGGGAGAGAGATGGTGGAACCCTCGGTAGCACGCTGTGACAAGTTTGCACAGCACTTTGAGGATAAAGTCGCTCAGATTTGTCATGAATTGGACACCACCATTAATGCAGTTCCATTGGTAGAGGCGTTCAGAGCACCGTCTGGTCCAGTTTTATTGGATGAGTTTCAGTTACTGAGGCCTGAGGATGCGGACAAGGTGCTTGGCCAAGTCCGATCAACCACTTGTGTGCTTGACCCTTGCCCTTCATGGCTTATTAAATCAAACAAGGAGGGGATGTCTGGCTGGGTCCAGGAGGTTGTAAATTCCTCCTTGAGAGAGGGAGTGGTGCCTGCCACTTTAAAAGAGGCAGTAATTAGACCACTCCTGAAAAAGCCTAACCTGGACCCAGAGGATGTTAACAATTATAGGCCAGTGGCCAACATCCCCTTCCTGGGCAAGGTGCTTGAGCGGGTGGTTGTAGGACAGCTCCAGGCACTGTTGAATGAAACGGATTATCTAGATCCATTTCAATCGGGCCAATAAACTGACACTCAATCCAGACAAGACGGAGGTACTGTTAGTGGGTGGTTCATCTGCCCGGCTAGGTGATATTCAACCTGTTCTGGAGGGGGTTGCACTCCCCTAAAGGATCAGGTTTGTAGTTTGGGGGTGCTCTTGGATCCAGAACTGTCACTTGAGGCACAGGTGAACTCAGTGGCACGGAGCACTTTTTATCAGCTTAGGCTGGTATACCAACTACGCCCTTATCTGGACAGAGATAGCCTAGCTACAGTTATCCATGCTCTGATAACTTCTCGTCTGGATTACTGCAATGCGTTATACGTGGGGCTGCCTTTGAAAATGGTCCGGAAACTTCAGCTGGTCCAAAACAGGGCAGCAAGATTGTTAACAGGGACTGGCCTGCGAGCTCATATTACGCCAGTACTTTTCCAGCTGCACTGGCTGCCAGTCCATTTCCGGGCCCAATTCAAAGTGCTGGTGTTAACATTCAAAGCCCTTAACGTCTTGTGGCCAGGTTACCTGAAAGATCGCCTCCTCCCATATGTGCCTGCCCAGACCTTAAGATCATCATCAGCGGCCCTTCTCCGTGAGCCCCTGCCAAAGGAAGTGAGGCAGGTGGCTACTAGGAGGAGGGCTTTTTCTGCTGTGGCACCCCGGCTCTGGAATGAGCTCCCTAGTGAGGTTCGCCTGGCATCTACATTGTATTCCTTTTGGCGCCAGGTGAAGACCTTTTTATTTTCCCAGGCATTGTAGCATTTTAGCTTTCTAAATTTTTAGCTTTGCTGTTTTAAATCTGTATTTTAAACTCCTGCACTGCTGCTAGGTTTTATTGTGGTTGTATTGTTATATTGTGGTTTTAATGTTCTATATATTTTAAATTGTTTTATTGTGTGTTGTTTGGTTTTAATTTTTGTGAACCACCCAGAGAGCTTCAGCTATTGGGCAGTATAGAAATGAAATGAATGAATGAATGAATGAATGAATAAATAAATAAATAAATAAATGGGCCTCACCTCTGATTCCATGACAGTTAAGTTTGCTCAGGAGTCTTTGGTGAGGGACTCTGTCAGAAGCATTTTGAAAGTCCAAGTAAACAGTGTCTACCGGATCATCCCATCCACATGTTGATTGACACTCTCAAAGAACTCTAAAAGGCTAGTGAGAAAGGACTTACCTTTGTGGAAGGGTTTATCTTCAAAGGCAGCTTATAAATCTTTTAAGTAAGTAAATAAGGGCATAATCCTATGCATGTTTAATAAGAAAAAAGTCCTACAACTCCCAACATTCTTTAGTCAATATGGCTGGCTGGGGAATGCTGGGAATTGTAGACTTTTTTCTGTCTAAACATGCATAAGATTGCGCCCTAAGTATGTATGTATGTATGTATGTATGTAAATACATTTTAACTTTTTAGGAAGCCTTGAGGAAAAGGTGTAAGTCATGAGGGTTTTTATATATATATTTACACCCATAACATGCTAAATGTCTTTAATAAGTCTGCAATCCAGTAAATTGGGGGTGCATGACCTGTGCCCCTCCCAAGGGTTTCCTGACCTCTGCTGCCACCAAACCCCCATCACACACACCAGTTTCCCCGCTGTCTGTATGCTCAACTCCCTCCCGCAGAGAACCTTATCGAGATGACTCTTTCCCTGTCACAGCTCGCAGCAAAAAGTCTTCTGTATCAGAATCATTGAGGGTGTGTGTGTGTGTTCATATGTTTGGGTGGGTCTGTATGTCTGCATATATGTGTGTGCATGTGTCACACATGTGTGCAGCCCCCAACCCTTGAGCCAGCATCACAGGTGGCCCTTGGGACCAAAAAGATTATGCACCCCTGCTATAAACACTTACCCTGGAGTAAACCCCATTGAAATCAGTGGGACTTACTTCTGAGTAGACATGTATAGGATTGCACTGTCAGTGATTGACATGAACATGAGATTGAACATATGCACTTTTGCAACTTGCTTTATATGCTACAAAGGAAGATTGTTCTTCTATGATGTTTTATTGCCTAAGAAATATCAGAACTCTGTCAGTGTCTTTCCTTGCTTTGCAGTGTTAAACAATGGTACGTGTTAAAATAATTATGTATTAAATTCAATGAAGGGTTGAAGCTATGTAGGGTTGCCACCTTTTTTGTACCCTGCCCTGCTACTGTGTCTTTAACAGCAACTGGACACACAGAAAATAAGTAGAGTTCCCAAGCACTTTCCCCATCACATGTAATTCCTTGCTAGGAAAGGCTTCCCCTTTTAAACCTCTCTGTATCAGGTATCTATTACTCATAGCAGCAGGCCCAGTTTAAAAAGTGGCAACCTTAAAAACATAAGAAGAGCCATGCTGGATCAGACTAAGAGTCCATGTAGTCCAGCATTCTGTTCACACAGTCCAGCTGTCCATGAAAAACATGAGTGCAACAGCACCCATGTTTCCCATCAACTTGTGTACATAGGCATATTGCCTGATACAGGATGTAGCATAGAGCCATCAGGACTAGTAGCCACTGATAGCCTTCTCCTCCAGGAATTTGACTAACCTCCTTTTAAAGCCATCCAGATTGGTGACCATCACTACATCTGTGGTAGCAAATTCCACAGTTTGACCTTTAAAACTGGAGTAGGGAGAATTCAGCTACAGCCAAGGATCTCAACGCATATTTGGGTCCATAGCTCCATTCAGGTGACCCACACCACGGAAAGCCTCTGGAACAGTCAACAATATCTGTACCTAGTTCTGCACTTGATTTATTTTTTCTGATGATGGCAATTGAGGCCATTTTGACCAGGGACAGACGATCAAACAGGCTTACAAGGCCCTGGCCTATGGCCCATGATTAACATAATAAGGTGCTCATGGAATCTACTACTTTCCCCCTTAAAAAATGGTCAGGTAAGGGGGTCCTTCTCAGTAGCCTGCCTAGGGCCCCTCATTTTCATAATACAGCACTAGTTTTGACAATGTTGCTGGCACTGAAAGTTGTTGTTGTTGTTATTAAAACATGAGTTATATATGTGCTTTGATTTATAGAACAAAAATAAAGTTTATTAAGCCTACAATCCTATACCCACTTACCTGGGAGTAAGCTCCATTGAATGGGGCTTACTTCTGAGTAGAAATGTATAGGACTGTGTTGGAAGTGGTCTGCTGAGATGCCCAGCAATTTTCTAGTGGTCCAAGGGTGTGCGGGGGGGCTTGAAAAGCACTGAGCTAGAGTCTTACATTTATTTAGGGTGCAATCCTATGCATGTTTAGACAGAAAAAAGTTCTACAGTTCTACATGCTAGCTGGGGAATGCCGGGAGTTGTAGGACTTTCTTCTGTGTAAGCACGCATAGGATTGCACTGTTACTTATTTTGGAGCATGTAGTTCTTTTATTGGTAGGAGCAGATTTTTAGGCTAACTTATAATTTAACATTATAGCATTTATTTTTTAAGAATTTACATGTCATGTTATTATAATTCAAGGCAGTAAAAAGAAGCAGCAAACTGAGGGGGTGGGGGCAGCAATGGGGAAACTTCGTGACTTGGCTGAAAGATGCCCACAAATGCTCCAGATCACAAAGGACACAGTTTGGCATAATGGTTTCTGTTTAGAGATGAAGACCTGATGGGTGTTAATCGTTAATGGGGCCAAATACTACCAGATGGTTACACAAGCAAGCTAACAATACTGAGAATGAATCTGGCTGACAGGCAAATGAAGCAGCTCTATTCAAAGAAAAGCATAAAATTCTCCTTCCCTTCCTGTTAATAATATGATTGTCACTTTCTGCATTTGATTTCCTCCTGACCTCACTGTTTACGATACATCCCCCACCCCCATATGTACTGTATAAAAAACTGGAACTCTCCATAATATTCCATGTATCTGATGAAGTGGGTTATAGTCCATGAATGCTTACGCCAGAATAAATTTCATTCATCTTTCAGGTGCCACAAAACTCTTTGTTGTTTCTGTTGCTATAAACTTGCACAGCTTCCCCACTGGGAAATCTTCCCTTCTGGTGTAATTGATAACAGCTTAAATGTAGAGCTATTAGAGGTAGTAATCCAGACCTGAATCACAGGCAAGGGAAAAGGAAACTCTGCAGGGCAGGTGAGCTGTTTCTTACTGGGCCCTCGTCCTGCATTGTTGCCTGCTGCACTGTTGTTCCTGCTATCGAGACACACTGATATAGCTGGCAAGAAGAGAAAACCTCTCCTGGGTTGTTTGAGAATGTAAGGTAGCTCTGTTTGGTGAGCAAAGGGCTGGATGTGCCTGATCTCGTCTGATCTCGGAAGCTAAGCAGGGTCAACCCTGGTTAGTACGTGGATGGGGTACTGCCTGAGAATCAGGCTTCCTGCATTGAGCAGGGGGTTGGACTCGATGGTCTTGTAGGCCCCTTCCAACCCTATGATTCTATGACTATGGGAAAAGGCCTTCATCTGTGGGGCAGTGACATTCTGACAGTCTGCTATCAAAGGGGACAATGCAAAAGGGGCTCCCCCTTTGGGGAAAGTTGCTTTGAAAGGCAAGGGCAAAGGCCACCCCTCTAACACCTTGGTCAGATTAGAGGCTTTGCGGGGAGAGGGGGATTGGTTGCCTTCTTAGGGCCTGATCATGTGCTTGGAAGAGACAATATGGGGCCAAGTGGGTGGGGGGACCTGGGGGGTCCCAATCAGTGTAGTGATGGGCAGAGGGAGATATGGCACTGGGAGGAGGGCTAGCCAGGTAAGTGGAACATGGCCCAGACAGTTAATGGCTGTGCCATGCTCCAGCCCTCCTCCCACCCACAGGTTTGGTGGTTGCCCTGTCAGCCTGCCCTCAGGTTTCCAGATGCTGCTTGTAAAAGCAGATCAGTGCATAATAAGATCTCCATCATCCATGATCTAACAGTAGACGAGGCAGCCAATCTGGCATGTACAGCTGAGACCTGTGTGGAAAGACTAAGAGGGAGGAGTTAGTCTCTTCCAGCTGTGCCCACTGGGGTACTTGGTTCAGCACAAGGGTAGACTTGAGGGGTGGGGAGAGGGGATTGCTGTCAGAGGCCCACTGTGATACATTTGCAAGGCACTTCCAAGACAAAGTGCATCTGGTGGGACTTAGACTCCAGTGTTATAGCAGGTAGGGCAGGTGAGGTATCCAGTGCAGAGGGTTGCCCAGTTTTATTAGATGAGTTTCAGTTGGTACGCTGGCAACGTACTTGGACAGGCTCAAGCAACTACTTCCATATTGGATCCTTGCTCCTCTTGGCTTATAAAAACCAGCAAGGCGGGAACAGCCAGCTTGGCCAGGGAGGTGATTAATGCCTTCTTGTGAAAGGGAGTGGTCCCGAGCTGCCTGAAGGAGGCAGTGGTGAGACCACTCCTGAAGAAAACCTTTCTGGACCTGGAAGATCTTAACAGTATTAGGCCAGAAACGTTCCTTTCCTGGGAAAGGTCCTGGAGTGGGTGGTAGCCAAGCAGCTCCAGATGCTCTTGGATGAGACTGATTATCTGGATCCATTTCAGTTGTGGCTCAGGCCGGGTTTTGGCATAGAAACAGCTTTGATCACCCTGTATGATGACCTATGTCAGAAGAGAGACCGGGGGAGTGTGACCCTGTTGATTCTCCTTGAACTCTCAGTGGCTTTTGATACCATTGGCCATAGTATCCTTCTGAGGTGACTGTCTGAGCTGGGAGTGGGGGGTATGGCATTGCAGTGGTTCTGCTCCTACTTGGATGGCCAGCTCCAGAAGGTGGTGCTTGGGGAGTATTGCTTGGCCCCATGGACTTTCTTAGCACGAGGTTCCTCAGGGCTTGGTTTTGTCCCCCATGGTATTTAATATCTACGTGAAACTGTTGGGTGGGGTAATCTGGAGGTTTGGAGTGTGTTACCATCAGTATACTGATGACATACAACTCTGCTCCTCCTTTTCATCTTCATCAGGTGAGGCTGTGGATGTGCTAGATCAGTATGTGGCTGTGACAATGGACTGGATGAGGGCTAATAAACTGAGGGTCAGTCCAGACAAGACTGAGATGCTGTTAGTGGGTGGTTCTTCTGGCTGAATGGAGGCTGTTCATCCTGTTCTGGATGGGGTTGAAGGAGGTTCATAGCTTGGGGGTTCTCCTGGAGCCATCTCTGTCAGTTGTGGCTCAAGTGGCCTCAGTGGCGCAGAGTGCCTTCTACCAGCTTTGGCTGGTGGCCCAGCTACACCACCGGACAGGGACAACCTAGCTTGAGTAGTCAATGCTCTGGTAACCTCCAAGTTAGATTACTGTAATGCACTTTACATGGGGCTACCCTTTAAGGCTGTCTGTATGTTTCTGAGCCCAATTCACACAGCTCGGAACTGCAAAACCTGATGGAGCACCTCTCCTGACATGAACCTACCTGGGCATTACAATCAACATCTGAGGCCTTCCTCCGAGTGGCCCCTTTGAAGGAGGCTTGGAGGGTAGTGACAAGGATGAGGATGTTCTCAGTGGTGCCCCCCACCCATTATGGAATGCTCTCCCTGCTGAGGTCCTCCTGGCACTAACACTGTCAACTTTTGGGCACCAGGTTAAGACTGTCCTCTACTCCTAGGCGCTTGATGACATATGATGGGGCATTTATGTCAGTTGCATTTATGTCAGGTTTTTTTTTAATCAGGTCCACTATATTATTGTAACTGTTTTAGCTGTTTTGTTTTAAATTTGTATGTTAAAGATTTTACATTGTTTTTACCATCAGTCGGACACAACTTAATGACTGAACAACAATTTGTGATTTGCACTTTGTAATTTTTGTGAACCTCCCAGAGAGCTTCAGCAATTGAGCAGTGTAGAAATGAAATCAAAACAATTATAATTAGGGATGTATGGATTATGTAAAATCCACTCTGTGTTTCATGGATTGTCAGGCACCTTTTGTTTCATCATCCGCTCACAGATGGGCGAAATTTTTTCCCCCCATCATGTGGAAAAATATGCAAATAATTACATAAGAGGTATCGTAACATACGATACATAACATTTACGTAACAATACGTAACATTTAGCATATTGTCATTCCATTCAACTTTTCATCAGCAGAAACTTCCATATTTTCCTATAAATATATGCATACATTTTGGGATTAAATAAAAAAAAAGTCAACAAGTCCAGACTCCTGAGGGGGTCACTCCACAGTGGATTCCACAGGTCAGATTCTTAGAAATCTGAGCTCATTTTAATCCATCTCAAATTTCTCCAGCATCCCTAATAATATTAACAGGGAATGGCTGGGAAGCTTATAGCAGCTTTAAAGAAAATGTAAAGGATTTTGCTCTTGTCTTGCTTTTAATTTGAGGTGAATGCTCAGCACCATTGCCATCTGCATGGCGCACCAAGAAGCCTCCCCCCTCCCCCCAATGCAGCCACTAGCAATATGCTCGTGAAAGCTGGAAACGGCAAGAGAAAGAAGCAGGAAACTTCCCAATGGGAGTAACCTGGTGGGGTAGAAAATGGATGTTGTGTGCGTGTAGCAGACCATGTTCAGCCTTGCTATTATCTGCTAAGTAGTGCCATTTTAGAATTGTGTCCCCAACAGGCTGGTAGCTGCTAAATGTAGCAGTTCAAAATGTGTGTGTAGGAGGTGCTCCCTAGATTGTTCATAAGTTTGCATATAGCAGTTATGAAGAACTGGTGGTGCAGAGTTATTTCTTCACCACTTGAGCAGTCCCCCTTTTCATTTCTAGGTCCCCAAAACGTACAACTTTGGTAGAATTGCTGCACCTACAACCACCCTCGTTTAATATTGTTTAATATAGGCTACGGTGGATGCTGATAAATGTATTCACATGAAAAGACCCAAGTTACAGGGTTATTACAAACTAATACTGAACTCATTTGAGGAAGTCAGAGTTTCCATGGCAATTCAAAGTAAACAGGAACAAAATCTCTATAAATAGAAAAAAGCTTTTTAAAAAGACATCTGTTTTTTCTAAGGCGTTGGTCTTCATTGTCTGAAGAGGCTAGGCTAGACAGGGTCTTTTAAAATATATTTAATTCCAGAACGGTCTTTCTGCAAGTCATTTTCAAAGATAGAGACCTCTAAGGGCACAATCCTATGCATGTTTTAGACAAAAAAAGAGTCCTAAAACTCCCAGCATTCCCCAGCTAGCATAGCTGCCGCCTTTTATCTGAACATGCATAGGATTGTGCCCGAAGTACATCAAAATGGCTGGGCTGCTTGTGGTCCTCCAGGTGTTTTGGCCTACAATCCCCATGATCCTCCACCATTAGCTAATCTGGCTAGGGCTGATAGCAGGTGTAGGCTGAAACGTCTGGAGGGCCACAAGTTGCCCGCCCTAGCATTAACATCTTACGGAGTCACCACTAGGGTGGCCGGATGCAAAAGATCACATGACAAGCTACACCTGCTGAAATTCCCTCTTCTACATATTCCTGAAAGGTACAGGGCTCTTTCCTCTTTTGTATCTGGCCCTGTACCTATCAGGAATGTGTAGAAGAGGGAATCTGTAGTTGCCACACATCAAATTGCTGTTTGTACTAGAATAGAGAAGAATATGTGGTTGCTGGTTATGTCCATGGTAGTTGTGGTTCCAGCATTTCCACACTTCAAAGGACTGGGATGAAGAAACAGCCCATATCAAATGCTGAGTCAGAAGCAAACTAATGTTGGAGTAGTAGCCCCTGTAATTTTACACAGCTACAGATACTTTTCTCCATGAGAAGTTTAGCACAAGCTTATTTTGATCTTTGGTTGTCCCTCTATCCCCTGCTGTGTGTGAACTCTGTAAAAAGAGAGAAAGCGGAGTATATTTATTCCAGATACTATGTGTGGCATCCATTCTGTGGCATGTGTAAAGTCCCTAAGGCTGCATCCTATTCCTACTTACCTGGAAGTAAGCCCTGTTTTAACTCAATGGGACTTAACATGAAGTACATACGTATAGGATTGTGCAGAGAGTTGCTGTGCTTTGAAGTATAAAAAACTACCATTTATAGTTAGGAAACATTATTTCGATGTATATGTACATAAATGAAAGACAATTTCATGGCAAAATTATGTATCTTTCACTGTGTGAAGTGGTTTGCATTTTTGTGTGAAATGCAAACCACTGTGTGAAGTGGTTTGCATTTTTGGTGCAAAAATGAAAGTGATGTGGTCTGTAGGGATGTTGGAGAATCCACAACGGAACCAAATGAGTTTGGATTTTATGAATCTGACCCGTGGATTCCAAAGTGGACCAACTTTCCCCCTGTCAGATAGATTCCATCGACTTGCGGATCATTTTTCAAACCTCTGGGCTTTTGCACAAATTTTGTCATAGAAACATACACAAAAATAACAAAAAGGCCAAAAATGCACAATTCCCCCACTGGATAAAGCATAAAAATGCACATTTGAAGGGGGGGGGGATCTGCGCATTTTTGCATGTGCAAAATATTTGCACAAATTCTGAAACTACAAAACCCAAATTCCATCAGTGAATAGACAATTGGAACAAAAGGTGCCTGACCCATAAAATACAGATGGAACAGATTTTACACAATCTGTACATCCTTAGTGGTGTGTATGATTTTGTACCCTATTCTGTACAACGTGTGTGCAAGTAAGCTATACTGATGCACAACTGAATTTACACAGTAGTTTAAAGAGGGCAACAAATGCAAGCACAGCATTTTAACATATTTATTATAACAAAAATAAGTCTCTTCATATTCACATTAAAATTCCACTTCAAACAAATAGTTACAATGGGCATCAAAATTTGGGTTCACAGACATAAAAACAAACCAAGTTGAAAAGCCTTGAATATTTCCATTTACCAAGGTAAGAATTTTCCTCCCCACAAATTTACATAAATGTATAAAACAACTACATTTTAAAAGACTAGAAAGTTAAGATGGCTTTGGGGAATACAAAAGATCACCCTTGAAAGTCTATGATAATGTAATAATTACACTACTTCATTTTTCTCTCCAACATAAGGTTACTTAATACATGTTAGGTGATAATGGTGTCTGTTGCTTGACATTCAGAAAGTCAACATTAGTACATCAAGAACTAGAATACTGAAAAGAGTTCAAAACGGTAAATCTGAGCCATCCTCATATTCCAGTATTCCAAACGATCAAACCAATTGAGAAAACATGATGCTGCTTTCAAGAAAGGTACAGCTGACCCCATTATCTTAAGGCCTCAGTTCAGAACCTGGCAAAGCCAAAGGACTTCACTTTGAAAACACTTGGATCCTAACAAAAGTACTCTTTGGGTGCAATACTCCTTGATTACAGAGTAGATCTAGTACTACAGTTAATCACGTAAATCATCAAAGCATGCATTGCAGCAGCGCTCTAGATGGGGTATGAAGGAAGGAAATCTGGGGGAAGGGCAATCCTATAGAGTCACACTCTACCCTAGCCTTCCCCAACCTGGTGCCCTCCACATGTTTTGGAATTCAAGTCCCATCAGCCCCAGCCAGCATGGCCAATCAGGTCAGGAATTCTGGGAGTTGTAGTTCAAACCACTGGAGGGTACCAGGTAGGGATGTACGAATCCCCTACCTGCCAGTCTGGGGGGGGGGTCCACGGGGGGGGGGAGGTGATCCGTTCCTTCCCCCAGAATCCTTGCCGGCCAGCTCCACTGAGACTCCGCGGAGCCGCTGGCCAGTTCCGTACAGCAAGTGATACAGCCACCATTGCCATGCCGTATCGCTGAGCACTCACTGCAGGAAGGGATCCGGACGCAAATGGCGCAGCAGACACCATTTGCGGCCGTAAAGGTCTTAGTTTAAGCTAAATGCAGCCATTTATGGCTGCATTTACCTTAATCTAAGACCTTTACGGCCGTAAATGGCATACTGGACACCATTTGCATCCAGAGACAGTCCCCCTCAGCCAGTGCTACGGCAATGGTGACGGTATCACCAGTGATCCAGAGTTGGCTGGCGGCTCCGCAGGATCGCCGCAAGGAGGACCTGGCTCTGGATGGATTCTCAGGGAGGTGGAGGTGAGTGGTGCTGTTCCGCCACGGACTCCGGGGGGCCAGATTCTTTAGAATCCAACCTCACTGGGGTCTGTGGCGGAATTCTCCGCCATCCCTAGTACCAGCTGGGGAATAAACTACCCACTGGGGAGCCAGATGCATAAGAGGATAGGATTCCTCCACAGAAGAGGGAATTTCAGCAGGTGCAGCTTGCCATGCCAGCTACATCTGCTGGAATTCCCTCTTCTACATTAGTACTTAAAGGTGCAGCAGACTTGTCCTGTATTGCATCAAGCCACAGTGCACACCTGAGACTAAACTACATCTCCAGGGGGCTGTATCAAAAGGAAAGTAGAATTCAATGCTAGTGGTATTTTTGAAGACAAATCAAGGTAGTCTACTCACTATTTGCAAAGTGGCGCTATAGTTAAAATGATTATTCCTTATTTTTTGCTCAGTGTTTATAGGCAGGAATGGCTATGCCTGGTACCTGTCAGTGGATATTTGGGGTATATTTGGGGTCATTTTCCATACATTTATTAACCAACTGGGAGGCATATACACTGTTAATCTGGTTATTTTTTCTGCAGCACACCTTGGGACCAAATAGCACCAGACTAACATACATATGTCCTATCACGGCATAGAATTTTTTTTTTCTTTCAATAGGGGAAAGGAAACGATACTTCAAGGCATATAACTACATCGCCACATTTGCCAATTCCTGTCCACTAAACCATAGCAATAAAGCTATCTGTGGATCAAAACAGAAATATTCAGGGGAGAAAGTCCCTTAAAACATAATAATTGCAAAATGACAAAAAGACAAGAATATTAAGCAAATTAACAAGTTAAGAAACATTAAACGCTTTACAAAAAGTGCTCTGCTTAATTAGAAAACTGGGGTTAAAACTGAAACCAAACAGACCCAGAAACCTAGGAGCATCTTCCTTGGGAAGAATCACAGTGATCTTTGGTTTAAATAATTTTGGAGCACACACTTCTCTGTAAGGATGCTAGATTTCTGTTGGCACTTATTGATTTGTTTCAGGAAAAGTTACATGGCTAATCAGCTCTTGGATTGCCATCTGTTTTTACTGGCTCTGCACTTGTGCTTCTGAGAGCAGCCCAACATGCTGGAAGTAAGCAGATGAAGCTTTGGTTATCACTTTATCTCCATGTTTATCGGCCAAGCATTGGTGTATATTCTATATATTTCAAGGATAAGTAGTGCAAACCAAGAGAAATACTGGAGGCATGCGCTACAACCCCCACAAGGGTTGCCAGCAGTATAAATTTTTTTTGGCAGGGCTCATGGGCCTTTAGCACCAGCAGGTGAAGGTGTCCCCCCTCTTCATCCAGTTTCCCCTGTACATGTTGCTGCAGTTTGGTTGCCGCCTCTACTATACTGCACACCTGGTAAGACTTGTATTAGGAAGCTGAACTCAGACAGCCAGGGCCAAAATTTGCAGTTTCTTTTCCTGGCTTTCAAGCTGTTAAGGAAGTAGAGGGCCCATCTGGGGAAAGCCTATAATAGATATTCTGTTTCTACACTTAGATCTTGGTGAAATGTTCAAGCAGACTTGAGATAAGGCTACGAAGACAAAATTACCACCACTGTGCATCATTTAAAGAACATCTTGGCTATCAAGCTTTTTTTCCCTTATAGGCGAATATTTCAACATTATCGCTAAAAATTAATAAAACAGAAAAGAAAAAAGGAAAAGAAAAGAGGTGCCTTGTATTTGCATAACCTGTTAAACATTTCTTAGCTTTTGGATTACAAGCAATTCTATGGTACAGAAACTATGAGTTTGGGTCCTCATGATGATTTAATAGAATACTGTTCAAAATAAACATCTTCAGTTCTGGAAACATTCAGAAGCTCCACTAGCAGCCCCCATATTGTGTTTTAAGCATCTACAGCAACATCTTGGAAACATTTGAATTAACTCAACTCATATAGGAAAAACACCTTTGATATTTTAAGATGCAGGAGTTTCAGAGCAGAGCAATTGCTTTAGGTTCACCTACAATTCCATTATAAAAGGAGACTTAACTTCCTCTTATATGGAACGTTTGACGATACTCATGAGAAGACTCAGATGGTCAGCATCACACCAGCCATGTTACTCACATATTCAGTATGTGGTAAGCAATAGTGCTGAGAGTGAACCATTATCTGCACTGTCCCTATCACACCTGTGTCCCCTTCACCTATGCTTGCATTGGCTTCAAACATTGACTTCTTGAAAAGTCAATGTTTGAAGTCTTATTCTAAACTGGATGAACAACAACATAATGACTTTCTGCATTTCTACCATCCGTGCACTGAATTTGGTCTCATTCATGAGCCCACTGTACTTTAATTTCTCTTTGAGCCCATTAACACCATCACAGGGGGAGGGTGGGTAGTGGAACCACGCTGTGAGGAGGGGTAGGAGAACCATGACACATACACCCCTCTACACAACTGCAGAACCACGCCAGGCAGTGTGGTTCCCTTACCCATCCATGCTCCATGGTTCCCTCATCGTCCTACCACTGCTGCGGCCACCACAGCAGGAACAGGGTTGCTCCAGCCGCTCCAACCATCGCTACATGACTGCAACCACAGAGTTCAGCCATGCAGACTAGAACGTCGCTGGAATTTTGGGCACTCTAGGCAGCTGTCTCTATGGTTGCCGTGATTTATCCATGGAGCGGCCGAATTTATCCAAGGGGAACAGATGACATGGTAAGCCACCTTGGGACCCCATACCCACTCTGCCGAGGACGGGTAATGAGGGTGGGTAACTTACTGATCATGGGTGGGAATAACCCCCACATACAACACACTAACTCATCATAGGTCGCTCCCGAATGCGACCCATGGTGGATTAGCATGTCATCTGAACCCAACCTTTAACATCTTTCTTTATCAAGCATGGTAAACATTTAACAGAATCTATGCCTCTGAAGGTCTAGGTGCCAAGTGATCATGTAGGGAAAAGGCAAAGATTTTTAAAAAGGAGAAGGAAAAACTGGCTATTGAAAACTCTGTTTTCTTGCAAACTAGCCCTCTATTTAACATGACAGGACAGATCACCATTGGTTAATTTACCCTTGGGGCTTACCGTGCTGGGCACTCATGGGCTCCATTTCTGCATGATGCTTGGTTTGTCATGTCATGTGAACCCATACAGCAGGGGTTGTTTGAGGGTTAGACAACCCTCAATAACCCTTAAACAAGCCATGGGTTATTTGAGGGCTGTCTAACCCTCAAACAACCCCTGCTGCCTGGGTTTGCATGACATAACAACCCAAGGCAAGCTGGGCGCATGTTGAGTTGTTGTGTCATGCGAACCAGGTCAGAGCATCATTTTTATTCATCTCCAACATTTCTTCCATTATTAGATAAACTCACATGTAAGAGTTAATTGGTGGTTTCTTGCTGGTCAAATATTGACACTTAAGGCAGGGACATTCCTTTTGCTACACTTGAGGAGTTATGCACAGAATGGCTTTCACGGGCCTTTTCTTAAATATCTTGGCAAATATCTATAAACAGTGATTATGTTTCCATTTTTATTCTTCTGTGAGATTAATCACAATTCTGCTGTCTACAAGTTCCTTCAAAAACCTCTGCTCCGCAGCAATGTCATGGTACGCATTCTGTGCAGAACAAAAAACATAGGGAATTTAATAAAGAAGGAAAGGAGTAAAGAAGTAAATTTTCTGATCCTGAGACCATATCAGGAGAAAGATTTCCCTGAATCCTACCGAGACAAATAGAACCCTAAACCAAGGAGTCCACAATTTTTGACTGGCCTTGATAGCCAAACCAAAAATTATGGTCACCAGGTCCTTGTACTCCCTTGCTAGTTAGCCACTGAACAGCTGATATGCTCCAGGTTGCCAAGGGCCACTGCTCAGCTAAGGAAGCACCTGCCTCCCTTTTTGCCCATCTTTACAGCCCCAAGATTGGGGGTCAGGTTGGAGCTAGTTATGTAGTGGCACACTTCCATGGTGATGAAAAATGTGGAAGCCTACCTGTAAATTTTAGCCCATTTATTTACATGGCACATTTGACCCATCAAACTTTCTCTGGATTGTGTCCATTAATTCTCCACATGACCACCAACTTCCTTCAGATTAGTTCACAGCCTCTTTAAGGCTGAGATCCTTCCACAAAATTACCTACTGCCAGGTTTCCATCAGAATGTACAGGATAATGGAAGGCAGTGCAAAAAAGAAGAAGGAAGTCTTAAGACTGTTCTAATGGGTGGGGTTCTTCTATGATCTTTGCCAGAGATCAGATAGGGCCAATCTGACCATGATTTATGGAGAGATTCCTGTGAGGGGATGCACATGTAACCATGCAGTGTGAATGGGTCATGAGCGCAGCTTGTGCCTCTGTTAACCTTTCAACTGTAAACTGTACTTTGTGCTACTGCAGGACACAAGGGTCCTGCAGTAAGTTGGGTGCATGACGTTAAGTATGAAATGGTGATGTGGGGAGTAATCCAGAGAGCCCCTTTATGCCTGTGCCTATGTAGTGCAGCTTTGTCCTCTCTCTGAAGGGCAACTCCAGCAGAGCAACTTAAGAGGCGGTGGAGTGCAGTCCTGAAGAAATTTGAGCTACAGTCAGGGCCAGAAATATTGGAACAAGGATAACTGGTTTGGCAGTTGGCCTCTGTACACCACGACATTAAAGTTGAAAGGAAACACACCCAGATAGGAGAGAAGTCAGGACTTCCAGCTGTAATTCAAGGGGTTTGACAAAGGTGGGGCACTAACCATTCAGGAAGTACAGCCAGTGGCATACACACACACCCATCGTTGGTGGCTCAAAAGTAATGGAACAAACCAACATCATTTCAAACTTAAGGATTGCCTTTAATACCTGGATGAAAATCCTTTGCAGTCAATGACTGCCTGAAGTCTGGAACTCATGGACATGACCAAATGCTAGGTTTCCTCCCTCGAGATGCTTTGCCAGGCCTTTACTTTATGAATTTTTTTTCATTTTTTATTTTATTATATTTTTTAACTAACTTTTTTCCATTTATTTGTCTTGTAACACACACTTTCACACAAGTGGGACTCTGCTTTTAACCTCTACTGAGTAGAGGAACAGGCACAGGCTAGTCCAGAACAATCACAAAGCTAGACACAAAAAGGGAAAAGAGGCTATGGAAGGACAAGACTCTCTAGTGATGGTGACCTGCAAGGTGTGTGCAATGTTTGTTTTCTTGCCTGAGAACAACATGGCCTACACCTGCAACAAGTGCAAGTTGATCACGCTGCTGGAAGAAAAAGTAAGTGGACTGAAGCGGCGACTCTTGACCCTCCGGGGAATAAGAGAACACGAAGAGTTCTTGGACAGAATGGGGGAACTACAGCAGCAAAGGGAACACCAGAAGCTTGAAGAGCAACAGCAAGATGAGGCAGTGGGAAATGCTGAGGTGAAGAAAAATGGAGTAGAGGATACTCCTTGGAAAAGGGTGACAGTTAGGAGAAGAAGAGCTAGACGCCACTCTGCACCAGTGGAAGCAGTGGAGCTGTGGAAACGATTCCAGGTACTTGCGGATAAGACTGGACGACAGCCTGCAGAGGAAGAATCACAGGGGAACCTGCATGAGAGTGAGCAAGAGGCTGAAGGTCAGTCAAACAGAGGCGATGAAACCCAGGCCTACAACAACAAGAAGAGAAGAGTGGTAGTAGTGGGAGACTCCGTGCTGCGTGGGATCGAGACCCAAGTATGTTGCGAAGACCCGTGGACTTGCCAGGTATGTTGTCTCCTGAGAGGACGAATTAGAGACATGACTGAAAGGTTGCCTGCACTCATAAAGCCCACTGACAGGTATCCCTTTCTTCTCATCCATGTGGGAACAAATGATACCGCCAAGTGGAGCTATGAAGAAATCACGTCAGACTTTGAGGCTTTGGGAAGGAAACTCAAGAACTTTGGGGCCCAGATAGTTTTCTCATCCATCCTTCCAGTAGTTAGAAGAGGGATAGAAAGGGAACGAAAAATACTCCGGGTGAATGACTGGCTACGAAGGTGGTGCCGACAAGAGAGATTTGGGTTCTGGGACCACGGGATATACTTCCTGGAAGATGGGCTGTTGGCAAGGGATGGGTTGCACCTCACAAAGGATGGGAAGAATGTGTTTGGCCACAGCATGAAGAACTTCATCAGGAGGACTTTAAACTGAATCCTACGGGGAAGGGAGATGTAATGTTGGGGGTAACAATGGACGTAGGCGCATGCACTGCAACGGAGAGAACAGCTCTGACAGCGCCCAATAATAGTCTTCAGACACATGTAGGAAGAAAGCCAGACTATGAAGCACATGGTCTTCGATGTCTATATACTAATGCCCAGAGTATGGGAAACAAACAGAATGAACTTGAACTCTTAATACAGGAGGGAAATTATGACTTGATAGGTATAACTGAGACTTGGTGGGATGACTCTCATGAATGGAATACAGCAATTGAAGGATATAACTTGTTCAAAAAGAACAGGAGGAACAGAAAGGGAGGTGGGGTTGCACTGTATGTGAAAAATACAAAGCTCTGCACAGAAATACAGGAGGATGAGCTTGGTAGCCCCATCGAGAGCATCTGGATCAAAATAAATGGAGCAAAGAATAAAAGGAACCCGGTGGTCAGAGTCTACCACCAGCCACCCAACCAAGGAGAAGACGAGGATGAAACTTTTGAAAAGCAAATAGCCAATGTTTTAAGGAAGCATGATGTAGTAGAAATGGGGGACTTCAATTTCCCTGATATTTGTTGGGAGACAAATTCTGCAAAACATGGCCCCTCCAGGAAATTCCTGACTTGTGTGGCGGGTAACTTCCTCCTACAGAAAGTAGAGGAAGGAACTAGAGGATCGGCTATCCTTGACTTGATCCTAACCAACAGAGATGACTTAGTGGATAAAGTAGCAGTTACAGGAACTCTGGGGGAAAGCGACCATGTTGCACTTGAGTTCTTGGTTCTAAGGGAAGCAAAAGCCGAGGGCAGTCAAATGCGTACCCTGGATTTTAGGAAAGCTGATTTTAATAAACTCAGAACAATGATCAGTAAGGTCCCATGGCAAGCAACGCTAACGAGAAAAGGAGTCCAAGATGGGTGGGAGCTTTTAAAAAAAGAAATTCTCAAGGCACAATCACAAACAATTCCAACAAGAAGAAAAGGTGGAAGACAACAGAAGAAGCCAATGTGGCTTCACAAAAAGCTTAGGGATGACCTGAAAACAAAAAAGGACATGTATAGGAAGTGGAAAGAAGGCCAAGTAACAAAGGAAGAGTACAGGCAGATAGCACAGAATTGCAGGGATGGCGTCAGGAAGGCTAAAGCTGAGAACGAGCTGAGGTTAGCGAGGGATGCTAAAAACAACAAAAAGGCTTTCTTCAGGTACGTGCACAGTAAAAGGCAGAGGAAAGAAATGGTTGTTCAGCTATTAAATAAGGATGGCAAAACGATAACAGATGACAAAGAAAAGGTAGAGGTGCTCAATTCCTACTTTGGCTCAGTCTTCTCCCAAAAGAGGGTCTATGACCCCCCTGGCAAAGGCGAAGTGCAGGCTGAAGGGGCAGGATTGCAGATTGAGATCGATAGGCATATGGTCAAGGAACACCTCATTACTTTGAATGAGTTCAAATCTCCAGGGCCAGATGAACTGAATCCTAGAGTAATAAAGGAACTGGCAGAAGAACTCTCAGAACCGCTGTCTATTCTCTTTGAGAAATCATGGAGGACGGGGGAAGTGCCAGATGACTGGAGGAGGGCTAATGTTGTCCCTATCTTCAAAAAGGGTAAGAAGGAGGAACCTGGGAACTACAGACCAGTCAGTCTGACATCATCCCTGGGAAAATTCTGGAGCAGATGATAAAGCAATCGATCTGTAAGCACCTTTTAAACAATGCAGTGATTACTCATAGCCAACATGGATTTGTCAAAAACAAGTCCTGCCAGACAAGTCTGATCTCATTTTTTGATCAAGTAACCTCCCTTGTAGATGGTGGGAATGCTGTAGACATCATATACCTCAACTTCAGCAAAGCTTTCAACGAAGTGCCCCATGATATCCGGATGAGCAAACTAGCTCAAAGTGGGCCAGAGAGTTGTGGAAACAACTCTCAGGTAGATCCACAGTTGGCTACAGAATCGGTCTCAAAGAGTGCTTATCAATGGGACCTTCTCAAACTGGGGAGAGGTAACGAGTGGGGTACCGCAGGGCTCAGTCCTGGGCCCAGTGCTCTTCAACATTTTTATTAATGACTTGGAGGAGAAGGTGCAGGGAATGCTGATCAAATTTGCAGATGACACAATATTGGGCGGCATAGCTAATACTTTGGAAGACAGAAACAAAATTCAAAGTGATCTGGATAGACTGGAGCGCTGGGCAGAAAACAACAGAATGACATTTAATAGGGATAAATGCCATGTTCTGCACCTAGGAAAAAGAAACCAAATGCACAGTTACAAGGTGGGGGATACGTGGCTCAACAACACTACAAGCGAGAAATATCTTGGAATTGTTGTCGATCACAAGCTGAATATGAGCCAACAATGTGATGTGGCTGCAAAAAAGGCCAATGCTATTTTGGGCTGCATTAATAGAAGTATAGCTTCCAAATCCCGGGAAGTACTAGTTCCCATCTACTCAGCACTGGTTAGGCCTCATCTGGAGTACTGTGTCCAGTTCTGGGCACCACACTTTAAGAAGGATGCAGACAAACTGGAGAGGGTTCAGAGGAGGGCAACAAAGATGATCAGAGGACTGGAAACAAAGCCCTATGAAGAGAGACTGAAAGAACTGGGCATGTTTAGCCTTGAGAAGAGAAGACTGAGGGGAGATATGATAGCACTCTTCAAGTACTTGAAAGGTTGTCACAGAGAAGGCGGCCAGGATCTCTTCTTGATCATCCCAGAGTGCAGGACACGGAATAATGGGCTCAAGTGACAGGAAGCCAGATTCCGGCTGAACATCAGGAGAAACTTCCTGACTGTTAGAGCAATACAACAATGGAACCAATTGCCTAGGGAGGTGGTGGGCTCTCCCACACTGGAGGCGTTCAAGACGAGGCTGGACAGCCATCTGTCAGGGATGCTCTGACTTGGATTCCTGCACTGAGCAGGGGGTTGGACTTGATGGTCTTGTAGGCCCCTTCCAACCCTACTATTCTATGATTCTATGATTCTACTGCAGCTGCCTTCAGCTGCTGCTTGTTTGTGGGTCTTTCTGCCTTCAGTCTTGTCTTCGGGAAGTGAAAAGCATGCTCTATTGGGTTGAGATCAGGTGACTGACTTGGCCATTGAAGAACATCTTTGCCTTGAGAAACTCTTGGGTAGCTTTTGTTGTATGTTTTGGATCATTATCCATTTCCAATATGAAGTGGCGTCCTATCAGTTTGGCAGCATTCAGCTGAATCTGAGCAGAAAGTATAGCCCTATTCAGAATTCATCCTGCTGCTTTTATCAGCAGGCAGGTCATCAATAAACACCAGTGACCCGGTTCCATTGGCAGCCATACATGGCCATGCCATAACATTGCCTCCACCATGTTTGACAGATGATGTGGTATGCTTTGGATCATGAGCTGTCCCTTTCCTTCTCCATACTTTTCTCTTCCCATCATTTTGGTACAAGTTAATCTTGGTTTCATCCGTCCAAAGAATCTTATTCCAGAACTGGGCAGGCTTTTGTAGGTATTTGCTGGCAAAGACTAATCTGGCCTGTCAGTTCTTGAGCGTTACCAGTGGTTTGCACCTTGTTGTGAAGCCTATGTATTTACATTCATAAAGCCATCTCTTGACTGTAGATGTTGACAATGACATGCCTACCTCCGCAAGAGCGTTCTGGACCTGGCTAGATGTTGTGAAAGGGTTCCTCTTCACTATGAGCAGAATTCTGCGGTCATCCACTTTAGTTGTCTTCCGTGGTCTTCCAGGCCTTTTGCTGTTGCTGAGCTTGCCAATTCATTCCTTCTTTTTCAGGATGTTCCAAACTGTTGTATTGGCCACTCCCATTGTTTTTGCTATCTCTCCGATGGGTTTATTTTGTTTCCTCAGCCTAACGATGGCCTCCTTCACTTGCATGGACACCTCTTTGGACCTCATGTTGGGAGTTCCAGTGAACAGCTACCAAATGCAAATGTAACACTCAGAACCACCTCCAGGCCTTTCATCTGCCTGATTGGTCATGGGGTACCCAGGAAACAGGCCACACCTGGCCATGCAGCTGCTTGTCAGCCATTTGTTCCATTACTTTTGAGCCACCAACGATGGGGGTCTGTGTATGCCACTGGCTGCCCTTCCTGAATGGTTAGTGCCCCACTTTTGTCAAACCCCTTGAATTACAGCTGAAAGTCCTGACTTCGCTCCCATCTGGGTGTGTTTCCTTTCAACTTCAATGTGGTGGTGTACCAAGGCCAACTGCCAGTTTCTGGCCCTGACTGTATGTATTGGGAAGTTCTAATCTTGCCTTTGCCATGAACTCACTGGGTAGCTTTAGTGAAGCCACTCTCAATAAGCTTCACCCTGCCCATCTGCAATAAGGGCCCATTTTACAGCATCACTGTAAGGATTATAATATCATAATGTATGTGAAGTCTTAAATGTCAGGTGTTATTACTAATATATTATTCTTGATTATTGTTCTTATTTATTAAACATACCTAAAGGAAAAGAGGGACGACCCCAGCTGTACATAATTTGCTGGAGTGAGTCAAGGCTGTCTAGGTTGGACAGTTATATATATAAGATCTGGAATGAAGGACATCTTAACACTTTACAAAAATCTCTGTTCTGCATCTTGGTATATTGAGGATCACTTCACACATTATACAGAGACAAACCCAGGTGGGATTGCTACTGAACATATGCGCACCAGGGACGTGGAGCCTGTCAGGGCTCCCTGAGGAATACATCTAAGCAATACACATACAGGTACCTTTAAACATAGACCTAAATAAAGTGACATATGAAGTAGACCTGAGGTGATAGGTGAAGGCTAAAACTGAGGTGATAGGTTCAAGGCTAAAACTGTGCAGCTGAAGTGATGCAATATGCCCATTTCTGCTAACCATAGTTAAGAACCCACACCATGGTTTGACTTTCCAGATGTACAACAAGCAAACCATGGTTTAGAGATGCTTATCTATTTCACACACACCCATCTCTTCAGCACTCAGTTTCAAGCTCATTCCTGTCTCAAAGGTGCAGCAATCTCTTAAGTCAGAGCATTGGGGTCCTAATTGTGGTTTGGCAATGGAATTCAGACAGGAGCAAGTCACCATGAGCACGAACTGTGGTTTGCAACCAGCTTCAATGCATGGTTTCAGATCCTGGCTTCTGGGCCCCAAACAAACCATAGTTTGTTGGGTTCAGATTGTTTAATGATGGCAAACTTTTTTCTAGTCATTTGACTAGGAGGAATAAAAATATTGGGTTAGATATGATGATGGCTTATGCAAGACAGAGCACCTGATTTCACCATTTCCTCTACCCACTGCAGCCCCCTGAAAGCTGCTTCTAAGGTTTGGGGAATGCTGTGGAACAGCCTGGGATATGGCACAGAGGATTACACCAAGGTAGGGTGGATTGGCTATAATTAGATGCCCAGCCTTGCAGAAATGCTTTGGGTTAGCACAAAGCCATCATTGGCTATAACCCAATCAAAAGTAAAATAAATAAACAGGAATGCTAGAAAATGAAATAGCACATTACCTGAGTCATCAGAGACATGGTATCATTACCAAAATAGTGCAAAGTACTGTTCCGGTCCTCAAGATTATACTTAAAGCCTGCCAGGTGAACTTCACTGCATACATGAAATGCAAACGTAATGGCAATTAACCCTGTTGTAGGATGTTTGGGTGTCTAAAAAACAAAACACAAGAATACAAACTATATAAAACAAAAGCATTTGATTTGCAAACACATCCACACAAGCAAAACCATGTTTCTCTAATGAAAAAAGTGTCAAGTTGTACTTCTAGTATGTATCTAAAAATATCCTAAACTAAGCACTTTTAATTTAAGCTCCAGAGTCAAGATATACCACACTCCTACTCCATTATTGATTTAGCAGCTAAAAATCATGTAGTTCTTTTAATATTCTTGTTATTTATTGTTTTAAATTGTTGTGCACCACCGTTATGTCTTTTTAGCAAATAAGTGTTGATAAATAAAAAGGAATGTCTATATTTAGATGGCTACATCCTAGCCACTGTAGAATAATAAATACCTTTATTAGGACCAACTACAATGACACCAAACAGCAAGCATTTGAATTCTCTGCCACTCTTCTTCTAGCTGGATATTACACAAAACCACAGACGTAGGGCAGGGGGAGGGGAGGATTTGTATTTAGCCTAAAGAAGAGCTCTGGAGAACTTGAAAGCCTGCTCACTACTTTGTGACTTTTTAATTGGTCCTACTAAAGGTTTTTCCCTACTGTATTTTGTTTTCCTAAATTGACCAGTGTGGTTACACACAATTTATGTGTGTCCTCTATCATACTGGTTGCCAGATGGTGGGTTGGGAGCCTGAAGGTCTTGGGGCATGCTTTTGCTCGGTCACAATGTTCCTCCTCTGCAAATGCTGCTAAATCCTTCACACAGTTGGTTGATATCTTGGTTTCAAAAGGCAAGATTTTCAAAAGTGATTAGCAATTGTGGATACTTTCAATGGGGCCCTTGTTGAGAAACTGTGTGCTTAATACTTGCCCTTCTCTCT
This sequence comes from Heloderma suspectum, assembly GCF_057233095.1. NCBI lineage: Eukaryota > Metazoa > Chordata > Lepidosauria > Squamata > Helodermatidae > Heloderma > Heloderma suspectum. The sequence continues at coordinate 49,948,245 of NC_139460.1, read as the reverse complement.
TCACTGCAGCTGCCAAAAAGGAGGTACACAAACTCACTCATCACACTGGAAAAGTACTAAGACAGTCACTTTCCAGAGGGGGTAGCTGTGTTGGTCTGCTGTAGCAAAAACAACAAAGAGTTTTGGGGCACCTTAAAAAGCTAACAAATCTACTCTGGCTTTCGTGGACACTGTCCCCTTCATCAGATGCATGAAGTGTTAACCTCAAATTGGCAGAGATATATACACATGCTGGGGGATGGGGCAGAGAGATGTAAACTGCATGTAAGAGGGAACTGAAGTGCAAAACTGCTCTAAAGCTGAGGGACCCTAAAACACTGTTATTTTTGTTGTTGTTTTTGCAGCAGGCACACTAGCATTTGTTTTAAGGAGCTCTTACTGAAAGCAAGTATTTAAAGAAAGATGTACAAAATGTAGACAGTACTCCTTCCATTCCTAGCTGTTCTTCTATACTGAACACCCCTCTACCCTTTTATAGGGGCTCAAATCTCACATAGGTGTGCCAAATTTCCAAGAAGCAGCAATTTGTCCCAACTTTGTAGAATTAGATCCCTGTGCCAGCAGAGTGGGGATCACCAGCCTACTGAGCTTCAGACCAATGCTAAGATCTTCTTTCACCCAGCTTTTGGGTGGGGAAGTGCTGGCACTAAAGTGTGTCTAAAAAGCATCTGCTGGAGCTGCTAATTTTTTTAAATTGAGAAACAAGCTTTACTTGGCAGATAAACTAATCTAAAGCTTTAATTAATTCATCCGAGCTGTGGGATGAATTATTAGGTGGGAGCTGTGAGCCAAGGGCACAGCTATTTACTTTCAAGGCTCTATTGGTTCTGGTGTTTTACTGTGATCAAGGCCAAGAAAGATAATATTAGAGTTGGCTTTTCCATCAGACAATGAGTGGCAACGTAACATTTATGAAGTTAAAGTTACCTTGCACTACCAATAGTATCTCAAAAAGGTTCCTATATAAATGCTTTGATAATAAACACATTTAATTTAATTAATCAGTTGATCTCTTAAAAGGCAGATGATTGACAGCCTGTAGGTTCTATTTTGCTTTTACACTCACAATTGTTTGCTTTTGGTTTTCATTTATATAATATTTAAAACCAAACAGGTATAAATTTAAACAACATCCTGTTTAATCAATTAGATTGATTAGATTGCCAGACAATCCATTCAAAAGTCTTTACTCAAACAATCCTAATACAAATGCTGACATGGTAAGCAGTTATTTTAGGCAAGCCCTGGGTTTTTTCTTAAACCATTGCTGCTGACATGGCCTTAGCTTTCTCAAAGCAATTGCAAACTCACAGTTCATATATCACGGCTACACAAGGTTTAAACAAACCTGGGGTAATGTACCCACAGGTCCAAAAATTTTGGGGACCCCTGACTTAAATGGTCTAGGGGCTGGTTAATGGGTGCAAAAATAAAAATTATGAATGAGAATTTGAGAAGCTCTTTCTATAGCCAATACAATGTTTTTAAGATAGGATGATCTTTGTGAGATTTGTGTGCGGGGGATCAAAGTTAGCAATATTGCACGCTTATGAATCGCCACTCACCTGGTCATCTGTGGAGAGTAAAACTGGCTTTCAGATGACCAGACAGAGAAATGGTTATAGACTGGAAAAGGAGCCAATTATTTGTTTCAGGCTACTGAGACAGCACACAATGACTAACAGCAGAATGTGTGGACAGGCAGGCTAGTAACTTTTGTCAACTTCTCTGCACAGCTGCAGTACTGCTAGGACAACCAACTCAAATGCATACTTAAAAATTCCATGTATCATTCTTCCAGTTACATACACAATGGAGTTATTCACTTTTATGTAAGAAAGAAAATTATGTATTCTCTGCTCAGACACAGCAAATGCTTTAACATTTTAAAGAACAGGAAGAAAACCATAGTTTTACCTTGTCCCTGTTCTTTAAACAACCATTTAAAGCTATGATGAGCCAGTGAGGTGTAGTGGTGAGAGTGTTAGATCAAGATTGGGAAGATCCAGGTTCAAATCCCCATACAGGCATGAAGCTCATTGGGTGACGTTAGGCAAGTAATTCTCTCTCAGCTTAACCTATTTTACAGGGTTGCTGTGAGGATAAAATGGGGGGGGGGATCATGTCCACCATCTTGAGCTCCTTGGAGAGAAAGGTGGGATATAAATATGGTAAACAACATCATAATTTCACTATCATGAGAAACTGTCACTAGTTTCACTACAATGAAACCCACAGGAAGCTTTCTGGACCAATATTATCAAAGGTGACCCTTATGTACCATTGCTTTAAAAATCAGAATTTTTGAAACCATCAGTATAAGAGAATACTTACTTCCTGTCTGGAGAACTTCGTGGGCAAATGAAGCAAATCGTATGCTGTCCTTCTGGTAATGGCAGGATCAAGAATTCTGATTTGGTTGGGCTTATACATCATTTGTGTTGCTGGTTTCTTCCAAAAGGCAAATGTTTTCTGTGGAACACACAGCTTGTCATTAACATGTAAATGTTGTCGCTCTGTAACGTCTTGAGCAGCCACTGGCAAGTCACCTAACAGGGAGGCATATTATCTATATGAGCACACACGGCACAAGGAGAGGTATTGTAAAAGGAAAAGAACCTCACACTGTCTCACCCTAAAAGAAAGTGCTCCAGTTAAAATTGCTTATTCTGTGCTTCTCATACTCTGGGGTCAGTTAGTCATATTGAGCTTGAAAACACATTCTGATTATTTTTCAGAAGGGAAAGGAATGAATCATGAATTTCTTGAATGTGAAAACTAATGCAATAATGCTTTTTCACAGACACTTAGTAAGACAGCTATAGGACAGAGCTGGCCAGAAATGGAACACACTGTCCTAGGACATTGTCAGAGAACCTCAGAGCTTTTCAGAAATGATGATATCCAATATCTCCCCTGAAAATCAATAGGGCTGATGTAATTAAAGGCATCCTCTCCTATTTGGACCCAGTTCTAATGGTCCAGCATTCTAGCATATTTTATGTACCTTCTATGTTTCTCTGAAGTGCAGAACATTAAAGAAATCCTCACAGGGCTACAATTTTGGGTGACACAGACTACAGTGACCTTTCAGGTTCTAAAGCAGGGGTGTTGAACCGCAGCCCACAGGCCAAGTCTGGCCCTCATGGGGTCCCAATCCAGCCTTCTTGAGGCTCCCCAGATGGCCATGCTCCCTTCACCTTCCCCTGGCCCCACCCTGTTTCCCTCAACTGCAGATCATTTTGGTGGTTTCCCAGCTCTTGTATGTTTTTTTTCCCCATTCTAAAAGCTGAAATCCCTCTCATAAGGCTTAGTTGCTGGCAGTAAGACCTTTAAGCTAAAATATGCTGGCATTTTGGCTCTACCGGCTTTGCCTTTGGCTCCACCCACCACTGGAATGTACCCCTCAAGAGCTACTCCAAAACTCGGCAGCTCAATGTAATACGAAAATGTATTACATTTTGCTTCAAGGAAAGAACCAATCACAGCTTCAGTGATTATATGGATCAGCCTACGTGGAAATGTTAATGGCCATTGTCACTTCCCCCTGTGGAATTAAAGGCAGAGCATGCTGCATTAGTCAGCTCTATGGATCCTGTGCTGTCCTCTTCCCCGGACTGGAGGGGTTGAGAAAAGGGATTCCCATTTTCAAAGCAAAACTCAACTCACAGTCAATTCTCATATTTTCATTTGCAAGGCACATTAAAGATGAGAATTTTGACTGTCATCATTTTTAAGTGGGCAAGGCAGCGTGTGGGGGACACACGTACTTGGAATTCAAGGTAACATTTCAATGCAAACATTTTCCAAGATAGAAAACATTGTCACAAGGGATATGACAAAGCAAAAATATCCTACAAATGTAAAACAGTATGCACAAACTCAAAGAAGGGGGCCAGGCTCACAGGCTGAATGCCTTTCTAGACAGTGGACATACATGGAAGGTCCATCTAGTGAAGGTTTTGCTCCGAAGCTGTGTGTGTACAGATAAGTTCTGCTCTTTCAGCAAGGGAGGATCAGTATATTGCAGAGGCTTTGTGGGTCTTAAAGGGTGAGAGTGGATCAAACCCAACACTTGCACTGACTCTTACTATGAAGGCCATTTTGCTGCCACAAGCTGTTGCATTCCTCCATCTTTGATTTCCCCGAGTAACTACTCCCAGACCCTGGTGCAAAATCATGAAGAACTTACACCTTTGAAACAGGGTATAGGGAGAAGGGGCATCTAGAACTTCTCTGACAGATATGTGTGCATATGAGAACTTTCATGCGTTTGTATGTTATAGACAGGACCAACCATGCAGAACAGGGGCTGAAGTAGTTCACTGGTCCACACTGATCATTCCTTCACAGTCAGCACACACAGTCCTACTTGGTCCTCTTCTCTCTCTTCCTGTCCCTAAGTTTTACAGAAGAGGTGTGAGACCCCACCAACACACCTCACAACTGGGAAGAGGGAAAACATCGGGCAGATCGCATCCCAATCCCATGACCCTCCAAGTGCTACTGGATCGAAGTTCCCATCTCCAAGCTGTCTCTCCCATCTCCTGGTGCCCTATAGCTTTGACAGTCTGCGGGAGCCAAGTTACAAGAGAAACTATAGGGACAGCGTCAGAACAAGCCTGGCTCCCACAGCCCTATGCTGGGATACTGAAGTGGAGAGGGGCAGAAAAGCACTCAAGGGTGCTGCTGTTCTTATCCCCTCATCAGAGTAACTTCCTGCTATAAACAGCCATTCTGCTGCATGAAAGATAGAGGCTTCTTGCTTAAACAAAAATGGTGACTCAAAGGAGTTGGGCTAATCATATCTAATACAGTAAAATCCATGCACAGAGGCACCATAAATACATCAGCTGAAGAGCTGGTACAGGATGTTCTCTCTGGACTTGGCACTTCAAATAAACAAATCAAACAAACCTGGATCCAGTGGCAACTTTGTAAATATCAGAATACTTTGCATGATTCTTTGTTTACACTCATCATAACGAAGAGCAAAGATCAATGCAAAGCAGAGCACACAGTGAGTTGCTACACTAAAGCAGGTCTTCCTTTGTCTTATTCTATCAGGACCATTCCTTGCAACTGTTGTCCTCCCCTTCTCTTAACAGTGCAGGCGGCTCATATATACCTGCAGTTTAGACTTACGAAGAAGCCAGTTCCTAAATCAAACAATTCACACCCCTAATGAGTGCTGGGTGCAAAGCACTGCACAAGATTGTAGTATGCAGGAACAAGAGAACAGGGGGAAATGAAATGGACTTACAATTTCATGTTGGCCGCTTAACAGGTCCGCGAGCCATTTTAAGTCATGGGGCTTGAAGGCAACAAGAACTGCAGTTGTGTTAGGGTCATAGTGAATTGGATTTGAAAAAGCAGACTCTGGGTAGAAGAGCCGGAAGGTTGTCTTCCTTCCAACATCATCTTCATAGCCCAGAACAGGTCCATTATTCATTCTGTTGAAGAAAAACATGTTTTAGAATGGTTGGTTACATGACATGAAGTCCCATTTTTATTTGCTGCAGCACGGCTTCTGCAGTACAACAGAATTTGCCTTGGTGTTGTTGATTAAGGCTGCATGCTGTGCACACTTAGCCTGGGAGTAAAAATACATTGAATACGGTGGGACTTAAGTTAGTTCTCAGTTTGCATGCATACGGCTGCACAGTTAAGCAATGTTCGGTTTAACAAACATATGTAACATGCTTGGACTCAGGAGTGGGGAATTGATGTTCTGTAGAGGGCTGCATTACCTCAGGGGCAATCTGTCAGGGGCTGGATGCCAGGGGTGGGGAAGCCTCCCTTTTTTCTCCCTCTCCACCCAGCAAGCTGCTGGGGGAGGGACAGGCATCTCTTGCCAGGGGTCTGAACTCACTGCTTGCATAGAGCTTTTGAAATTAGGCCAAGGGTTACACGGAATTAGAGTGAGAGTCAACATCTACAGAATTAGATACTTCTGTAGAACAGGGGTGTGGAACCTCAGGCCTGGGGGCCAAATCTGGCCCACCTGGCATCCCCAATCCAGCCCTCATGGTTCCCCAGAGGGCCATGACCCCTTCCCCCAGCCACCAATCATTTGGTGGTTTCCTGGCTTTTGCATGGATTTTTCTCATTCTTAAAGGTTGAAATGTCTCTCCTAAGGCTTAATTATTTGGTGGCAAGAGCTTTAAGCTAAAGTACGCTGGTATGTTTGGTATTTTGGTCCTGCCCCCTTTGCTTTCTACCCCTCCCACCACTGGAATGCAGCTGCCAAGAGCTTCTCCGAAATTCAATTTGGTCCTCAGGCTGAAAGAGGATCGACACCTCTGCTTTAGAGGTTATTCAGAAGCATATACCTTACTTCTGTATTGCTCATAAATGCTTTGAGTACAGGAGTCCCATTCACTATGAGAAAGAGATTGTTCACTGAGATCACATGAGGCTATTCTAGAGAATTCCTTTGCTCTGCTTTCTACAAGACAAAATGGTCACTCTTCTTAAGGTACACAGAAAGCCCCTGCGAAAGTCTAAGAAGAGCAAATCAACAAACCATTCAAGAGTAAGTGTATATTCTCTTGAACTATGAACTCATTATCTTCTCCACGTTTACTCCTTATCTCCAGTGAGATAAAGGAGCAGGAAATAAAGCTTGTACATTTGTCAAGCTGAAGTTGCCACCTGTGTGATTGTGAGAGAGGAATTAAGAACAGGTAGAAGAACACATTAAAAGGGAGTCAGGCAGGACATTAAGGAAGCTCATTGGGTTTGAAGGGTTGTGCAAGCCAGGCAGTTCAGTGGTGGAACCAGAGATGCCAAGCATGCTTTGAGCAGTTTCAGACATCATGAGTAGACAGAGGAGGAACAATGGGAAGAGAAGTGAGCTGACTCCCCACTGGGAGGTTGTGCATGTCCTCATGGTGCAGCAGAGAGCTTCAAAGGTTCCCCTTCACATGACACAGGCGCATGAGAACAGGAAGTGTATGTCAGTGGCATTTCTTGTTGCTTCCTACTTATTAGGCATATTTGAAACAGCTCTTTGAAACAGCTGCATTTTCTCTCAGTTTGTTCCCAAACTCTGGAGAAGAGTTAATGTCGTCCATATTCAGGACACCTGCTCATTCACGATTTCTTCCTGTGTGACCTTCCTTACCCTATGTCCTTGTTTGCCTATCTCCTAATGCAATATTGTCGCTAGTGTGGTTACTGCAGCTGGGCTACTCCTTGCTGGTAAGATAACTTGGTTGGAGCACAGCTTTGGGTTCTTCCATATGCCCCTCCTGCCCTCCTTCCTTCACCCTCACACCAGCAATTCTGCCTCCCCACATCACTGCTTCCTTTGCAATTCCTCTATCCCAAGATCCTCATCTTGTTACTGTGCTTCCTCCCTTTCCCACAGCACTACCACCACTATAGGATAATGAGGGTGGTGGCTCGTCATCTCTACCCCCCCGCATTTTCAGAAAATGTTTATTTGAGTAACCGTACATTTTGCATACAAATAGTAATTTAAATATAGCGATTTTACTAAAAGAGAAGCTGGTCATCTTTCTGTAATGCCAGGATCCAGGCCTGCTTACCAATGGATAGCCAACACTGACTACAGTGACCTTTAATTCAGAAGGAAAGACACATGGTAGTGTAAAGGAAGGCAGAGGGAACCATGATTGAAACCGAACCACTCCTTGGTAGCTGCCATTTTACATGGCAACAAAGGATTGCAAGGCCCCGGAAAAATTTTGCTTCTGAGGCCACCATTACCCATAGAGGCCTGTTGGGGGCAGCACATTCTCCTGTGTTGGCCCCAGACTATGGAATGCGCTCCCTCAAGAACTAGGATTGGCCCCCGCTCTCTTGGCCTAAATAAGCATCTTTTCAATTTAGTCTTTTAAAATATGTAGTTTTAATGTTTCAGTGTTCTTTAGGTTCTTGTTTTTATTGTTTCAAGGTTTTATTGTCTTAAATGGTTGTACACTGCCTTGGTGGCTTTTTAGCAGGTAAGGTGGTATATAAATGTTATTATTATCAGCAGCAGCAACAATGAATAATAATAAATAGATTATATTAGAATGGAAGCCTTTCTTAAGAGCTGATGTAGCATAATAGTAAAGCAGCCATTCTCAGCTCATTCATGAACTCACTGGCTAACCTTAGACAAGCTGCTTTATTTCAGCCACAGTCTCATCCCTCATAATTGATACAGCAATAGTGTATTAAATGCTAAATACCTATTAATAATTCTATTCACTAAACTTCGCTTAACACAAGACATTTCGCTTAACACAAGACCTGATTACCACATCGTAGGAATCAATCGTCTCCCCCAGACTCTTGTTTCGAAGGACCCCTCCATTGCCAACAACAACACATTTTTTGCAGGACGGACTGCTGAATAAAGAGATTATACATGATTAAAGTATTGGGGGAAAATGTATTTCGGGGGGGGGAGAGAACATTAAATGTGATTCTCTTACAACATTACTAGCACACAGACACAAAACCAGATATACTGGTAATGAGGGAAGAGAGAAAGGGGATAATCTCTATATTTAAAGAATGGGGAATGAAACCAATATTTTGTTGAAGATAAAGACTACTGGATATGAAACAGGTGATTAAAGAATTAAGTAGAGGCATGAATCTTCGGGCCCGCCATTTTCCTGGCAGTCTTCTGATCCTGTTTGGAGATTCTGAAACTACTTTTTAGTTAACAAAAAAAAAAAGTTAAGAGAAAAGAGACACGGAGCTCCACGTCACATATAGTTCAAGTGCACAATCACAAAACAATGAACTAACCATGCTGTATCACGGGCTTGTAATTTGTAGGGACTGAACACACAATTAGGAACACAGCAACTAACCTATCCTGTTGTCCTCTCTTCCTGTGTACCCTCATTGAATACATAAGCATACATATACAGTGTCTATCCCAAGCATCAGGATGACTAATCCAGAAGGAATCCATTTTCTCCTTTTAGGTCTCTGTTCATCACCCATCTGAATTGGATGAAGGGTGATATTAAATGGGCAGCCTGTCCTGACCTGGGCACCTCGAGATGTTTTGGACTACTGTTCCCATCAGTCCCAGCCAATATGGCCAATGGTCAGGGATGCTAGGAGTTGTTGGCCAAAACATCTGGAAGGACCTAGGTTTGGGAAGGCTATTCTTGAAGTTCTCTTAGCTCTGCTTATGACACAGCTCTAACAAGAAGTATAATCCATTGCTTGCCATTCTTTAAGAAAAAGAATGCACAGGTAATTTGTGGATAAATGTTACTTCACCCTTTACTTATCAGGTTAAATGTACACAATGTAACATGCTTGTTTGTGACTGAAGCTGTTCGTATGATGGATCATGAAGAAGTAACATTCTAACACGGAAAAACTAGCCAAAGGCAACTAGTATGTAGTGGCTTCTCAAAGCTCAATATTAATGAGTACACAGCAACCTCCCTATGTCAAACACTGCACAATGCCATCCTGCTTCTTCTCCAAATCTATTCCATGGTTATGTTTACACTGCACAACACTTTGGTTTCATCCAAACCAGCTTCCCCTATCCCCAGTGGAATCTAGATGTTTTCTTCTGAAATCCAACAACATTTGGAACTTGCATTTAACACAATTTTACCTTGACTGTAGTAGAGATGGGCAGAGGAATCCTACCACGGTGGGGGGTGATCCAAGGCAGAGCTAGCACCATCTCCTGACCCCTGCCAAGATGGTGTGAGGCAGCCAACCATATCCCCCCATTTCTCCCTCCCATTGCCTCCAGTAGGAGGGAATTAACTATTCCAGCATTTCACATTAAAAAATGGTTCCATGTTCAAGCCAACAACTCAAGAACTGCCTGACTTTTTAATGAAAAGAAAACACAAGACCATCAATTCTTCTGCATAAAACCCAATACCAATTTGTGTTTTGAATTCCACCTAGCTATACATTGAGTAATTCTTTTAAAAACAAGTGCCCTGATCTCAATTTAAAAAGTGGAAATTATATCAAACCAAAGATTGCGTTTTTAATTAAAGGTTGGTAATAACATAAACAACCTCACCCATCATCTTCAGTGAAGAGCACACAGTTATTCAGTCTTGAAAGTGCCATTTGAAAATACGTTTCTGTAATACAAATCATTTTTTTTTAAATCCGGCACTTTATTGTACCAACCAAATACAACATAACTGCCTTGGGTGCAATTTGTTTTTTCAAGCTAAGGTGCCCACAATCTAGTATTTTTCTTCCTCTTCCATAGTTAGCAACAGGAAAGTCCACCTGAGTGCACTTACCTTGCATGAACACTGTGTGGGAACCTTAGTACTCCAGTGGCAAGAGCCATTCAAAGATCAGGAAGAATACAAGGCTCTGGCATTTCTCTTTATTCCATTATAATTGATGGAAATGTCAGGAAGCAGCCTATAATTCCCCCCCAAGATGGCAAAATGTAATTCTGATGTACATCCTCACAATTAAATTTGGCAAGTCTGCACATCCGCCCACCAGATGCCAACTGCTGTTCAAACGTTCATAGCAAAAACATGAAGCAAACATGAGCCTTCCAAAACGTTCATGAGATTTCAACATTCAGGCAATGGACTATTTCAAGCACTTATGACTCTCAGATATGTTATGTATCCCTCCCATATTCTATGTGGATAGAGTAAAGAAGGGTTTACCTAATATCACATATGAAAGGGGAGTAGGAAATCAGATTCTGTATCTTATAAATTTGCTCCCCAAACCTCTGCCTCATTTGGTGCCATGCTGCCTCTAAACAGCAACACTTTCAAAAACACCACACTCCTTAATAAAAAGAAAAGCATCACTTTCATAATTTAATGCTGCACATATCAACAATTACTTACCTGCTCTCCTTATTCCATAAGGTAGTTCAAAACTGTGACTTCCATGGAGCTCGGACACTTGCAGAAAATTATTAGTGCACAGGAAGGGATAGGATTTATCCACCCTAAGAGGAGGAAGATACATTTTTTATTTTAATTTAATGTATTTAATAATTTTATACCCTCAGGGCAAACATGTGGCTTACAAAAATGTAAACCAAGAACAGTAATTTTAGTACAATTAAAACAATCCCAAACCCAGATAAATGCACCAGCAAAAAAAGAGCACACATAAACACATCAATAAAACACTAGAACCATTTAAAAAAAAATTAGTTAAAGGCAGAAAGAGACACTGTCATATGTACTTCCTTAGGGAGAGAATTCATGACATATAGGGCCACCACTGAAAAGGAACTGTTTCTTATATCCAACAAGTCTATTAGACCTGATGGCAGCAAGACAGCAGGTCCTCAAAGGTGGATCTCAGGGCACAAGCAGGTTCATAAGAACAATAGAAGAGCCATGCTGGATCAGACCACAGCCATGGTTCTTCCTTGCCAGAGAGATGGCCCAGATGGATCCCATGGTCCACGGTATAAAAAGCTGCTGTGAGGTCCAGCAGAACCAAAACATTGCACTCCTCACCTCATCCAGTTCCCAGTGCACATCATCCACCAGGGTGACCAAGACCATCCCCAAACCAAATCAGAAGCCAGATTGGAATGGATGCAAATGATTAGTGTCATCCCAAGCTGCTTAGAGTGGAAACATCCTGTTCCAGTACTTTGCTCAAAGCATGTAAATTTGACACTGAATGGAAGTTGTTCAAATCAATATGGTCCAAACTAGGTCACTTGAGCAAATGCCAAACTACCTCCTTTCAGAGCAGTAGGATCCACATCCTCCCTCAAAGAGGCATTAACAAACTCCAAGGAGCGAAATGAAAGCCCAGCCCTGGCAAATTTCAAATGGGAAGGCAAGGATTCAATGATCAGGTAGTAGTCCTCAAACCTCCAAGCAGCTTGTCCAATTCTTCAGACTGCACAAGCTGAAAAGTATCCATCACAGCCTGACCAGACACCATCCTGACTGCACCTGTCTCTGACTCTGTGGTAATTATGGCATTCAGGCTGAAGTGGTTGCAAGAGATTTTATCTGTGAAATGTAAAGGAAATTGGTCACAGCAAACCCCCCAAGGGCTCCCACAGCTGATCTCCTGGGCCTATGTGAAGGTGGTCCCTCACCACACAGAAGATGTTCACTGGCCAACATTGTGCAGATGCAACTGAACTTTCTTTGCCACCATGACCACCACAGAGCAGACCCCAAAATTGCCTCTAGCCTATGTGTTAGATCATGCATGCCCAAGCCATTTGCTGTTGTCATCAATCCAACCATTTTGTTGCTCTCAGCTCCTCAGAATACCAAGGAGATTAAATGGCTCTACAATTTCAGGTAGGATGTTTTGGGAGCAATCCTATCGATGGTCCGTGTCATCTCTTCATTCCAAGTACTGACTGGGGCCTCAGCAGGCCCACCAGCCAAATCTGCAGGAAAGTACACCACAGACATCAAGAAACTATCTGGATCCTTAAGTCTCCAGGGCAGACCATCAAAACTGTCCACCACCTCTGCTGAAGCCAAAAGCAGCCTGTACTCTGATCAGAGCTGTCATAACTGGCTTCCCCACCCTCACAAATCACCCCCACCCCAATCCAGTACAGAAAATGAGATCTAAAGTATGTCCTCCTATGTGATTCAGGCCCAATACAATTTGAGACAAGCCTATGGTTGTCATAAAAAAGAGCTAGTAACATTCTTTTTCAAACATCCCTATGCACAAACACTGGTAACGAGAGATAAACCCTAATATCATTTAAACCTCATGAATTTGAAGGACAAAACTGTGAGGTGGGAGATGCATGGGCCGGATCTCTCTGGTGTGTAAGTTTAAGATACAAACAGCTGTGGTGCTGAGGGAATTGGCTCTTCCCCCAACTCCATTTTCTCAGTTGAAATCCCACTCCTCAAAGCTGCAATTAGCTCTGTCAGTGAATACATTTGACAAGGATTGTGGAAACCTAATAACCAATAGAGTTAGATATGTACGAAAAAATAAACTCTTCAGAAATAGAATCATGATCTTTGGGACTATGTATGGGTATTAAGCGTGTGTGTGCATGTGCACACACACACACGTGCACACACAGACACACACTCAGTTATACATTATGCACACCTATTACAAAGAACAGGCCTATTTTATGGCTCGTACGATGACCTCAAAACACAGTGAACTGTGAGTAGTTTCAGTAGAATTAAAGAAAAGCCTTAAGTCTATAAAACAATGACATGTTGAAAGAACATTATATGTCTAACAACGTGTGGGAAACTGGTGATAAGACAAAAGATCTTTATAGAACAGTAACTACCCAGCCTACTATGAAGCAAGGATTTTCCAAACAAGTTTAAGTCCTGATTAATGGTAGTTATTTGGTAAAATCATCAAGGGGATTTCAATTGGTCCTAGGTAAAGAGCAACAATATAAAGGTAAATGTATATAAAGACCTCTCGGCAGGAACATTATACTATTTGCAAAAGCTTGTGGAACTGGAGTACCGTGTCCAGTTCTGGGCACCACATTTTAAGAAGGATGCAGACAAACTGGAGAGGGTTCAGAGGAGGGCAACAAAGATGATCAGGGGACTGGAAACAAAGCCTTATGAAGAGAGACTGAAAGAACTGGGCATGTTTAGCCTTCAGAAGACTGAGGGGAGATATCATAGCGCTCTTCAAGTACTTGAAAGGTTGTCACAGAGAGGAAGGCCAGGATCTCTTCTCAATCATCCCAGAGTACAGGACATGGAATAATGGGCTCAAGTTACAGGAGGCCAGGTTCCAGCTGAACATCGGGAGAAACTTCCTGACTGTTAGAGCAATACGACAATGGAACCAATTACATAGGGAGGTGGTGGGCTCTCCCACACTGGAGGCATTCAAGACGAGGCTGGACAGCCATCTGTCATGGATGCTCTGACTTGGGATTCCTGCACTGAGCAGGGGGTTGGACTCGATGGCCTTGTAGGCCCCTTCCAACCCTACTATGAATTCTATGACATATTTGAGCCTTGCATTGTTCTTCCCGAACTCCAGGAGAGAGGTCTTTCCTTAGCTGGCTTAGGTGAAGTCAGGGCTTCCAGAAGCTGTGCGTGTTCGCACGAAATGCTAAGCCACCCTGAGAAGAAGCCACAGTGGGTGGGTGGCTTGTCCATTACTCCCAACACATGATTGCCCACTTGGCAGCTTGTCTTGGTTGTTTCTCCTTCAATCCCTTTCAGTCCTCCAGGCCGCTACTGGTACATATCCCAGCAACCTTTGTGGCAGAAATCCTTGTTTCCTATGTCAGCACCCTTTCTGCAATTGGTCCATTGGGGATGCTGGCTGACGAGGGAAACTCCCCTCCGCACCGCATCCCACATCAAATTGCAAAAAGTAAGTAACTCTCCGAGCCCTTAAGAACGCATTCACAAGCTTTCCTTAAAAGAAAAAAGAAAAAAGGACTCTTGCACAAGAGTGAAAGGCCACCTGTCCTCTATTTAGCCAACCTTCCTTTTATCCCCCTCTTGTCAATGTCCTCCACTTTGGCACTTCCCTTACACTAAAGTAAGAACCTACACGGGAAGGCATTCACAACCTTTTTTATTTTTATTTTTCCTGCTATTAAATTTGCACAAATTTCCCCTCTGTTCTTCTGCTCTACCATGCATTTTGTGTAATTTTTATGATCCCATTCACTGCTCTGTAACCCTCTCAAAGATCTGATAGCTATGGAGACCAGTGGAGGGAAGCGCCAAGCCCAAAGGGGTGGGCTGCAGGGAACCGAAGGCGGCTGGAGGAGAGGAGGACTGTTAGGGGTGGGTGTGCTTACTTCAGTGTAACGTGTAACATGAAGCGGCCTTTAAAAATAAAAAATGGTCACTAGAAAGGGAAGTGCCCTGACAAGGGAAACTCCCACACACACACAGACACACACACAGACACCAGATGGCAAAAGGAAACCATTTTCTGAGCCCTTATGAACGTGGGAAAGTGTTCACAAACTTTTTTGGTTTTTTTCTTTCTCTGGGCTCTTGTACAAGACCGTAAGAGCATCTTTCCCCTATGGAGCCCAGCATAGCCAAATTTTCCTCCTGTCAATGTCCTCCACTTCTTCAGCACTTCCGCTGCTTTGGCTTAACATTGGGCAGGTGCTCTTGCCTTCTCAAATTTGTGTTGAAATATCCTAAGAAGACCCAATGAGGAGTCCGCTCCCCCACCCCAGGAAGGAAGGAGGGAGTCACCTGATCTGTAACTTCATTCCCTTTTCTGTATCCCTCCAAACCATGGCCCTCAATGCAAGATTTGCCTCTTAAAAAAAAAACCAAAAAAACGATCAAGGTTGCAATCCTACCGAACTTACCTGGTAAGGGAGTGAGTCCCATTGAACTCAGTGGGGCTTGTGTCAGAGTAGGCAAGTCTAAGTTTGCACTGTTAGGCTCCCCCCACCCCCTTGAATTCCCATGGGTTTGAAATCCAGCTGGTTGGCTCTGAGTAGGTCGTGTATCTGGAGGCGAAATGGTTGTTCAAAGTGATGGTGTCGGTTTGGATGATGTGTCACACACACACCCATCAGGCAAACACAATTTCCTGCTTCAGTAGTAAAACAGACATTCCAAGGGATTAAAAAAAAAAAAAAAACCACTTGCAAATGCATTTGGGACGCTCTCTGGTGTCCCTTCTTCATGATTCCTACAAAAAAAAATCTATCCTAAGGCGGAGAAGGAACGAGGGAGAATGGCAGCAGCATTAGCAAGATCACGAAGAGTGGCAGGGGTTTTTTGCTGCTCTTGCTGGCCAGCTCTCTAGCCATCCCAACAACCCACAAAAAAATCATCTTGCCAGGTTTGGATGTCACACTAAGCCACCCTGAGAACAAGCCACCCTAAACAATCCTACTACAAGCCATGGGTTCTCAGAGTGG
The DNA here is from genome assembly GCF_057233095.1 of Heloderma suspectum. Lineage (NCBI taxonomy): Eukaryota > Metazoa > Chordata > Lepidosauria > Squamata > Helodermatidae > Heloderma > Heloderma suspectum. The sequence continues at coordinate 49,932,404 of NC_139460.1, read as the reverse complement.
CTTGTTTGCATAAAGCTTCCCATGACAGGAAAACTACTCCAGGTTCGGATGTCACGCTAAGCCACTCTGTGACCACCCATGATGATAACACACCATGCCTTAGCATGATGTGCGAAGCCAGTTGCTGACTTGAGCTGGAGCAAAATGCATTTCAGTCACTGAATAGCCAATGGCCCACTCATATATATATCTGGGACTAGTGGGGTGGAATTCAGGGTATGCCTGGTCTACTTACTTAAAAAAAAAAAAAAAGTATACGCCGAGCCTACCTCATTGTTATTATTTTCTTAGGGCAGGGGTGGGCCACTTCTGGTCCTCCAGATGTTTTAGTCTACAACTCCTATCAGTCCTAGCCAGCATAAGCAAAGGTGAGGGCTGATGGGCATTGTAGGCCAAAACATCTGGAGGGCCACAAGTTGCCCACCTATGTCTTAGGGACTCAGTATTTAACCTTTTAATTGTATTAAGTTAACAGAAAAAATAGAAACATATGGAAAAGTAAATTTATGTTTCTTAATTTTATTTTAATACACACACACACCCATTTAATAGACTACAACCCATTCTAGAACACCTCAGATTTTTGGGTGTCATATGTTTGTTTTGCCTATTGGCCTGGGTGCTTATTGGTGAATGAGGGCCTGCGAGGACCCAGAATTTGGGGTAATTAAATATCTGAATTGGTGGTCCATTCATTTTGATGAAGAGTAGGCAAGCAAATCATGTAATGGCAAGGGAAGGCCATTATATCATGTAACTGGCACAATCTGATTATAAAGGTTTTAATTCTGTATTTCTCTTGTTGTTGTTGTTTTTCCCATTATTGTTCACCGCTCAGAGGTTTTATTGATGTAGAGCAGTATATAAATTGTGTAAATAAATAAATTAATATAATCTGCGCGGGCTACCACATTCTTGAGTTAGAATTCCACCCCTGAGATCAACTTACTACCAATGTCAACATAGGCTCATCTTTCTGGATATTGTCCCTACCTACCTATCTGCCTGCCTGTTTGACTTTTGGTGCTGCTGTTTAGGCTCCTTCTGCTGCCAAGAGGTAGACATGTCCCTTCTGGTTCTTTAGTCTTCAACCTGGCTCTGTCAGCAGGTGTCCTCAAACAAGAGTTTTCATGCCTGCTCAACAAAAAGTGCCAACTTTGACCTTATATAACCATGCTGAAAATATATACCTTACATTAGATCTGGATTTAACACATAACCTTTTTTCTTTGGCCGGGTTCAGACAATCACAGGGGAAAAGAAGCCACCGTGGCTTCTTTTTCCTGCACTGCACATGCCACTCGCATGACCGCCATCTTCCTAATTACCCGCAATGCGGCATGGATTAGCATGTTGTCCATACCCAGCAAGCTGCATGGCAGCCATGGCTTCTAAACCACCCTGTGACCCCTACAACAAGCCATGGGATGTGGGGTGGTTTAAAAGCTACCCCCACTGTGCACCTCACTGGGTTTGGATGACACGCTAACCTGCGGCATGTTGTGGGTAATTAGGAAAATGGCAGTCATGTAAGTGGCACATGTGGAGTGAGGAAAAGAAGCCACAGTGGCCTCTCTTCCCCCTGTGAACCTGGCCATTGTCTGTGATTGTCTGTGCCTGCTTGGAAGCCCAGATACACTTTAAAGGAAATAAGTCTTCCTGAACTGCTGAGCGGTAGCAATATAGGCAATGAGAGATGACACGGCCATTGTCGGCAATATGAGGCAGAATCCTTACCCCACCCCACCCCACCCTACTCATACCACATGATCTTATGAGGAAGGGCTATAGATCATGAGCAGAGCACAGGCTTTGCATGCAGAAGGTCCCAGATTCAATCTCTGCCATCTTTAGATAGGGCTGGGAAAAAATAATCTGATGCTCTGGAGAGCCACTGCCAGTCAGTGTAGACAATACTGAGCTAGATGGACCAATAGTCTGACTCGATGTAAGGCAGTTTCCTATGTCACCCATTACAGGACATTTCCACTACAATTAGTGGAACTTATTCCCCTGTAATGATTCTAGGTTTGTGTACATGTTGCATTTACTGGTAGTGCATGGCTTTAAAAAGAGTGATGTCTTTTAACAAATGATGCAAACAACTCCTTTTAGACCAGAGAGCATCACTTGTGACGGTCGATAATGCAAAAGAAAAAGCAGACAGGAACCATTTTCATATGTACATTCCAGGCAGTGTAGCCTTTATAGTCAAAGTGCTATAGGCACTGGAAATCCAAAAACTGGGGTTGTTACTTGTAAAAACAACCTTAAAATCCAAACATACAGCTGCCTCCGAAGGTACAAATGCATTTTCACTAGTACAAGCCAGCTGGCATCTTGCAGGCAGGCTTCACACTTGATATGCATTGTTAGGCTAATACTCATGTTTTGTGGCTGCAGTGCTGAACACTTCTTGTTCTGCACTTAGAATGGTCCCTGCCCATAATTGATTTGTGCAAGGACTGGCATAGTGCAGTTTTACTACCATGGTGTTTTGCTGCACTGATTTTCTCTAGACTAGAAAACTTACATGGGGCTGCTCTTCCAATAGGTTTGGAAACTACAACTGGTCCAGAATTCAGTGGCCACTTTTAACTGGAGAGGTCATGGGGGACCATATTATGCTGGTCCTAAAGGGCCTCTATTGGCTACTCGTTGGTTGCCTGGCTCAACTGAAGGTGCTCATTTTAACCTTCAAAGTCCTACATGGTCTCAGCTCCTTCAATCTGAAGGAACGTGTCCTCCCATATATTTATTTACCATGTTTTTATACCACTTTTCAGTTACGTAATTTACAAAGTCATTCACAACATTAAAAAAAAGTACAATCCACTAAAAGCAGTAATTTCTAAGGAAATCCAGAGCAATTAAGCAATCAACAGATCAATCTTCAATACTTATCAATAAACAGGGACCTTGTTTTCAAAGGCCCAGCATATATACCTCCTCATGCTTTGAGATCAGAGGAGGAGGCTATGTCACAGGTGCTCTGCTACCTGAGAGCCAAAGACTTCTCACCGATGATGTCTCAGCTTTGGAACTTGTTGCCCAAATAGGTTCACCTATTATCACCCTTGCTGGCTTTCAGAAAGCAGGTTAAGGAGGATAAAACAATCCTATGCACACGTAACTGGGAGTAAGCCCCATTAAACATAACAGGACTTACATCTGTGTGAACATGCATAAGACTGCACTGTGAAACACTTTTATTTCAGAGACCTTTTAACTAAAGCAGATGGAAATTTTAATCTGGAAAACCTACGGTTTTAATTGTTACCTTGGAATGTTTTATTGATGCTGGCTTTTTAATTTTATCTATTTACTGGAATACCATTTAATTCCATACCATGAGTCGTTCAGAGAGCATGAGTACTGCATCGGACAGAAATTTCATAAATAAATACTTAAAAAATCAGTTGTGGTGTTGCAGTTCTTTAGAGCCAAGCATCAGAGTTAAGATTCTAGAAAGATATCTGTATAGTAAATGTTTGCTGAGAACTATATTCAGCAATCTTTCATTGGCATTCCTTATTTATTTATTTATTTATTTATAGGATTTATACTTTGACTTTCAACAAGTTCCAAGGGTGGCTTACAAAGAGTCAAGACTACACTAAAACTATTTAAAACAAAATAATTAAAAACAACAAAATTTAAAAGAGCAGGAAAAAAAGCAATCAGCAGAGATCAAACAGATCACAGAACCATAGAATAGTAGGGTTGGAAGGGGCCTACAAGGCCATTGAGTCCAACTCCCTGCGCAATGCAGGAATCCAAGTCAGAGCATCCCTGACAGATGGCTGTCCAGACTCCAGCCTCATCTTGAATGCCTCCAGTGTGGGAGAGCCCACCACCTCCCTAGGTCATTGGTTCCATTGTCATATTGCTCTAACAGTCAGGAAGTTTTTCCTGATGTTCAACTGGCATCTGGCTTCCTGTCACTTGAGCCCATTATTCCGTGTCCTGCACTCTGGGATGATCGAGAAGAGATCCTGGCCTTCTTCTCTGTGACAAGCTTTCAAGTACTTGAAGAATGCTATCATATCTCCCCTCAGTCTTCTCTTCTCAAGGCTAAACATGCCCAGTTCTTTCAGTCTCTCCTCATAGGGCTTTGTTTCCAGTCCCCTGATCATCTTTGTTGCCCTCCTCTGAACCCTCTTCAGTTTGTCTGCATCCTTCTTAAAGTCTGGTGCTCAATCAGGTTAAAAACACTGGAAAAATGAAAGGGTCTTTGCCCAGCACTAGTATGACATCAAAGCAGGCAGCTTCCCTCAGGAGAATTTTCCACAGTGGGGTTGCTGGTGCCACCACCACTGAGTTTGCCCTTTCCTTGGTAGCCACCCGCCACTCCGTAAGACAGCAGGGGCACCCTAAGAAGAGTCTGTGTTGAAGGTCTTAGTGTCCAGGCAGGCATATGCAGAGACAAATCCTTCAGGTACCCTGGTGCTAAGCTATGAGGGGTTTAAAAACCAAGACCAGCACCTTGAGTTGAGCCTGGAAAACAACTGGAAGCCAATGCAGCTGGCGAAGCACCGGTGCAAAGTGATCATAACGCCCAGTCCCAGTTAACAGCCTCACAGCTGTATTTTGGACTTAATGCAGCTTCCAAAACATTTTTGTAGGCAGCCCCATGTACAACCCATTACAGTAGTCTAGTGGGGGCTGGCGGCTCCAATTTTGGTGGGGCTACATGTCTACTCTGGGTCGGTCAGAAGCAGGCAGACCTCTAAAGGAGCTATCCAAGGTGCTGAATGCATTTTGGGGATATGGTTCAGCACCTTGGACAGCTCCTTTAGAGTTCTGGCTGATTCTGACTAGCCCCACTGACATTGGAGCCACCAGCTTCCACTGCAGTAGTCTCATTTTGAGATTACCAGGGCACAGATAACAGAGGCCAGGCTCTCTCTTTCCAGGTGAAGTTACAGATGGTACACCAGTCTAAGCTGGTGTAAGCCACTCCGTGCCACAGAGGCAATCTGAACCTCCCATGACAAAGATGTTTCAAAGAGCACCCTTTGGCTTTCAACCTTCTTCGGGGGGAGTGCAACCCTACACAGTGCAGAGTGACCATCTCTAACCTGTACAGATGAACCACCACCACCCTTCCCTACTTACTTTATTAAAGTTGAAGTGTTGGATTCCAAAGAACAAACTTGCTCTTTTCTGCCTGAATCTGTAGGGGGCAACCTAGAAAAAGAAAAACACCATAATAAAATAGCTAGCCAGACAATATAACCCAAAAAGGTGCTACCCCCCCCAAGCGCCTCGTTTTATTTACAGACTATCTGTTAGTAAAACATGTCTGTACATTCAGTTACAACATATAATTATTACTAACAGAGGCTTCCACTCATCAAAACTAGGCAGCCATTTGTACTTTAAGGAACACAATTTGACTTTTTCTGAAGATTTCTATACTTAGGAGAGCCAAACACTAAGACGTTATCTTTAAAAAACAACAGCAAGTAGAATCAATTCGAGCATTCTTTTTACTTTTCACATCAAACTTTTGAAGAGGCAGCAAACAGGAGGTTGACCTAATAGATGCCAGGTGCAGGCGCAAAGCAAAGAGAGAGACAGCAGGGGTGGAACTTAGACAGTCTACCCGATTGGCCTTGCGTGAAAAGGTGCGCTTAGAGGCCTCACGGCAAGGGAGGGACCTCCCCCGCTTAAGTTAGGCTAGCGAGACCACCTCCCTCTTCAAAGGCGGGCAACTCTCATAAATTCCATTTGGATCCCCTGAAGGCATTCCTTCATAGACGGAGAGGTCTCTAAGAATTTGCATCTGTGTGACCCTGTGAAGTAATGAATTAAAAGCTGTAGACTGAAGCCTCTCATCTGTGTATGTTTGGGCATTGAAGTGAGGTGGGGGCTAAGGGAATCCTGACAGCGGGTTTGATAAATTACACTTTGCCCCATGCACACTGCCATTAAAATTTATTTTTTAAAGAAAATTCTACCCCAATTTAGATCCAGAAGGATCTCCAAGGTGGCTTATATAAAATAATAATGTTTGATTAAACCATTCAATGAAAACAGGCACTATCAAAACCATTTAATTAAATCTGCAATCCTAGGCACACTTCTACTTGAGAGTAAGCCCCACTGAATGTAGAGGGACTTACTTCTGAGTAAACCTGCATAGGATTGCACTATAAAGCACACTATCAAATTAATCAGTGCACTAACAAACCAGAAAAAGAATATATAGATGTAATGTGAGGCAGATTTCTGTCAAAATATGGCAGGGCTACATTGTAGACTAAGTCCCACAAACTGCCTGAGGGGAAAATAAACACCTGCCTCTAGTGTCAATGTCATGATTACACCAAGGCAGCAAGGATAGGCAACCTTTGTGATTCTGCAGTCAAGATCGGGGTGGTGAATCTGCTCCGGGTTTCAGTCAGAACCAGTTCTGATTGGTTCTGACTGAAACCCAGAGCAAATTCATTGCCCCACTGACATCACAGCCACCAGCGTCCACTAGTCAAAATTGCATTTTGTTTTGGGGCAGTAACCAACAGCATCATCCCGCAAACTCAAATAGCGCTAGAGGAGCTCTGCCAAATCTTTCAGTGCTTGAAAGTGATTGTGTAACCTCTTGTGCGACCGCTTGTACAACCATATCTTTAGTTGGATTCTCCCCTTGCACGTAGTTTAGAGTCTAGCTTCCAATAGCACATTATTTGCACTAGCAGACCGACACTGTTGGATACTGCCCTTTGTCTCCCTATGACATCCATCACAAACACATTTACTCACTGAACACAGCAACATGCTTTCCAACTCCTGAATAAGACATACAATTGCAGAAGTATTTCATATAGCCAAGCAACTTGTGGAGAGCTCTGCAATGACAAATTAATAGGTGGCATGTCTAAGAAGATATTGACTTTACCAGGAGCTGTTTGTCCTCCAGATGTTGCAGTGCAGTATAACGTACATTACTCCAGCAGCCAGGAGAAACACAAGTAAGATCCGTCTCATGACTGTTAGGCCTGAAACACAAGTTTAAAACAGGAGTTTTATTGCTACTTCTAAATGTAAACTTTGGGCACATGTATTGCAGAAGAGATGTATTCATTCAGACCATTAATTTGTCCTTTATCAGTTTGACAAGGTGTTTTCTGGACTTCAAAGTGTTTGAACTAGCTACCTTGGTTCCATTTTGCTTATTTAAACAATAATATTTGTTAATGCCTATTAATATGGTATGGTCAGTTGTGTTTGTTCAGTAGGTTTGTGTTTATATAAATTAGCCGCTGTTACTAAGCATATCTTCCCTAGTGTTCTTTGCTATGACCCTGGACAAATAGTTGATGTTTCATAACTGTTTTACTAGACTGGCTACTAAAACTTTGCATTAATATTCCCCAAAAGCATGGTCAAGTATCTTCTGAGAAGACTGCTTTGGCAATCTTTTTCTTTTTTCTAGTTTTGAGATCTGCTTCTGTTTTCAGCTGGTCCCCCATCCCCATCCCCCAGCCACTCTCCTGGTTGCTTTCTTTTCTAACACACACACCCTCTCTAACTATTACAGTAGCATGCTAAACACAGCTCAGCGCATTCTCTCTTAAGGGGCTGCATACTATTCCCTCAACGTGGCTTTCTCTACTGTGCTGCTTGTTTGCATATCACATTTAACGTCACCTGCTTCAGTTAAATGGAAAAGGTCTGTAACCTACAGAACAAGCATGGGCTTTAGATTTATTCAAGGGGGGGTGGAACTTTATTAAATGGAGAGCCAAATCTAATGTAAATGCCAAAAAAGCAAGGACAAGAGGAAAAAACCCACACAGTTCCTTTCATCCTCAATGGGGCTAAAATAACAATCTTAGCTCTGCACTGTGACAGTAGTTGTAAAAGATGCAGGGATCTCTTGAACAGCACCATAAAGCATTTATTAAATCAGGGGTGGGCAACTTGTTGTTGGACTGCAACTCCCACATCTCTCACCATTGGCTATGCTGGCTAACATTGGTTGCCCACGTCTGAATTGAGTTGCCCACGTCTGAATTGAGTTGCCCACGCCTGCATTAAGTGAACACCAAAGGCTCAACAACATTATTCCTTAAAAGCATTCCACTATGTTTTAGCCCCTTCTGAACACTGATTTCATATTTTTAGCTTAACCAAATATATGTACCTTTTTGCACATTTCTACCTATCTCATGGATTTAAGTGGGGATCCTCCCTTAATTACAGTATATATATTTTGTTTATTACATTTCTATACCACCCAATAGTTGAAGCTCTCAGGGCAGTTCATAAAAATTAAAACCACAAATATAGCATAAAAAGCAATATAAAATATAAAAGCATTAAAACTACAGTATAAAAGTACAACCAGCATAAAACCTAGCAGCAATACAGAGATTTAAAATACAGTAACACAGCTAAAAGACTAGAATGTCAAAATGCTAAAATTCCTGGGAAAATAAAAAGGTCTTCACCTGGCACCAGAAAGAGTAGAACATAGGCACCAAGTGAACCTCTCTAGGGAGCTTATTCTACAACCGGGGTGCCACAGCAGAAAAAGCCATCTTCCTGGTAGCCACCCACCTCACTTTCTTTGGCAGGGGCTCCCGGAGAAGGACTGCTGAGGATGATCTTAGGTACACGGAGGGGGGGGGGGAGAGACGATCCTTCAAGTAATCTGGCCCCAAGCCATTTAGGGCTTTGAATGTTCATACCAACACTTTGAATCAGGCCCGGACATGGACTGGCAGCTAGTGCAGCTGGAAAAGTACCGGCCTAATATGATCACATTGGCCTGGTCCCATCAACAATCTCACTGCCCTGTTTTGTGCCAGCTGAACTTTCTGGACTATTTTCAAAGGCAGCCCCACATATAACACATCGCAGGAATCCAGATGAGAGGTTATCAGAGCATGGATAACTCTAGCTAGGCTATCCCTGTCCAGGTAAGGGTATAGTCAGTATATCAGCCTAAGCTGATAAAAGGTGCTCCATGCCAAGTCCTCAAGTAACAGTTCTGGGTCCAGGAGCAGCCCCAAACTATGAACCTGATCCTTTAGGGGGACAGCAACCCCCTCCAGAACAGGTTGAACATTGCTTAGCCAGACAGACGAACCACCCACTAACAGTACTCAGTTTATTGCCCCCCCCCCCTCAATCTCTTAAACTTTGAAAACAATTATCAGGCTCTGATCATAAAAAATATTTAGCATTTTTACAGTACTGTTGACTGTCCTAAATATTTTGCATGTATTATTTCAATAATCTAACAAATTTACCCAAGAAATAAACAAGAACCTTTAGGCAGCAGGCATCTCCTGCCTGGTGTTTTTTTCACTAACAATGCATAGAGAAAGTAAGGGCTCTGAATTTGATGGATCACTATTTTGGGCAGAGGTCAGTGTTCTAGCTAGAAAGAGCACTTGGCAAATATGTAGGACATTGTTAATTAGATTCTTATCTACAACCATGCTAGAGTAAGCTGATCTCTCCCATCCCTCCCCAACTCTAGTCACTTCTTACTGAACTTGGTATGGTTGCTACACTGCCCATAATATACAAGGCAATCCTACAAAAACAAAACAGAGTCCCATGGCACCTTAAAGACCACGAGTTGTAGAGTAGCATAAACTTTGAGTGCTAGAGGCCACTTCATCAGATGCAAGAAATTTTGTCTTCAGTTGGTAACTATGTTTGGAACTCATTCCCCAAGGCAGCTTGGCTTGTGCCTGATTTTGTGTCTGTCAGTGCCTGGAAAAGACCTTCTAAAAAACTAGTTCTAATTCTGCAGCCACGTTTTTCCTGCTCTGCCGTTTGAATATAACTTTGAAAAGTATCATTATTCTTAATATTTGAGAGTTATAAAGCACTTACATGCTCTAAGAGCCTACAGGCTCACAATGTAGTACTGGCATGGGCAACTTTTGGCCCTCCAGATGGTTTGGCCTACAACTCCTATCAACCCTCACCAGCATAGCCAAAGGTGAGGAATAATGGGAAATGTAGGTTGAAATACCTGGAGGACCACAAATTGCCCATCCCCAATCTAAGAGACATGACACAAAAGGAAAAAGGAAAGGAGAGGGAAGAGGGAAGCAAGCACTGCAGCAGCTGGCCATCACTGGATGTTGCCAGGTTGGTCTCTCTCTTGCCATGACATGAAGCAGGGGATGCAGCCTCCCAGTAGTCTTTGGCCCACTGGCCAATAGCAGAGGCCAGACTGCGCCTTCCTTCAGCTCTGCAGTCCCAGAGCTATTATTATTACTGCTAGTGCTGTTGATTGCTAATGTTTCATTTTGATTGTTAATGCTATTCTTAGCTGCCCCAGGAGTAGAGCAAGTATAAATGTCTAAATAAACAAACACATAAAAAATTAAGTGCCACAAGACACTCTTTTCTTGCTTTGGGGTGTCATTTTTGCTGTAACATTCAGATGTCATTGCCTGAACTCCAATAAAATTCTGTGAATGAAGCAGGGCAATTGCAGGATAAAAGCCTCTTCTGCAAGCTCCCACAGTTAAGATTCCTCCATGAACATCAATATGATGCAAGTACCCTTATCATTCTCTAGTTCATTGGTCTTCAACTGGTGGGCTGGGCCCACTGCTGGGTCATGCCACAACCTAAGAGAGGTCACTTCCATCTTTCCATCTGTCTTAAGTGAAGACACAGAGAGAAGGAAAGGGATGGGTAGAAAGGCATAAGAAAAAAAGAGATTAAGGTGGAAGGTATGGTTTAAAAAAGAGATTAAAAATGGGTCCCATGTTGCAAGCTGGGGCTGAAGATGGGTCCCAGGTCTTGAAAGGTGGAAGACTACTGTTCTAGTTGAAGATCACCAATTACACTGATAGTGAAATATCATTAGGGGTATGTGTGGATTTAAAGCACATGTAAGGGAGTCACGCAGCTGTATGGGCTTGCCCCACCCACGACCATGCTCACTGGCCCCACCCACCACATATTCATCAAGCTTGAGGCACACGGAACTCTGTGGCATGATCTAGTAGGATGACGAGTAATAACTTTATCAGATAATCTTGCTTGTGCCAAATAGAGATCCTGTGTGATCAAAAAGACTGTCAGGGGACTAGAAACAAAGCCCTGTACGGAGAGACTGAAAGAACTGGGCATGTTTAGCCTTGAGAAGAGAAGACTGAAGGGAGATATGATAGAGCTCTTCAAGTACTTGAAAGGATGTCACAGAGAGGAAGGCCAGGATCTCTTCTCGATCATCCCAGAGTGCAGGACACGGAATAATGGGCTCAAGTGACAGGAAGCCAGATTCCAGCTGAACATCAGGAAAAACTTCCTGACTGTTAGAGCAATATGACAACCAATGACCTAGGGAGGTGGTGGGCTCTCCCACACTGGAGGCATTCAAGACGAGGCTGGACAGGTATCTGTCAGGGATGCTCTGACCTGGATCCCTGCATTGCGCAGGGGGTTGGACTCAATGGCCTTGTAGGCCCCTTCCAACCCTACTATTGTATGATTCTATAAAACTGACTCACATGTGGTGTATTTGGATTTGTTACTGTTCATTGTTACTTGGAAAAAATTCAATTAAAAAAATCTCCCTGCAAATAAAAAGGTAGCAGATCAGGGGATAGGTTCTAACCCAGCTTGCTTTCTGCTGTACTAGTTTTCTACTTGCAGGGAGGTTCATGTAGGCCTTACATAATGATGGGGAGAGTCTAAAAAAACCAAGAGAGGAGGGCTTGTGGAAGTACTGATGCATACATGTACAGGTCCTCCATGAAAGGGGGGATCCTGACTGACCCAAGATCTCCACTTCACATGGATGAGCTCTATGTGCATGCATCACTATGTGCATAGGGCCCCCTCTGTCAGTCACTGAATATACAGCTAGTGGCAGAATGGGTGCAGGTGGCAGGGGCAGCCACAGTAGAGGGGTGAGCATGTGTGGCCCTGCAACCTCCGCACACATACTTTTTATGCACAAGCGGGTTCATCTGAACCCACTATCATTTGTTCCTTGGAGTCCCTTCCCTCAATCTTGTTCTAAGGTGGGGAAGAGAACTGCACCACTGCTCCTGATTAAAAGTGCCTTGTGTGCCAACGTAAACCCTGCATTCACACCCTTTTAGTAGTATGAAATTATTTGCTTTCTTAGTGGCTGAAGACAACAGATAGCAATGAGCCTAAAAATAACGTAAATTAATGACTTTACAAGAACAGTAGCATGTCTTCTTCTGATGGTTCCGCTTCTCTCTAGGATAGCAGAGATTCTGACCTTAGCTGAGGGGTAGCACACACTTTGCATGCAGAAGGTCCTAGGTTCAATCCCTGGCATCTCCAGCAAAAACGATAGGATGAGGCTCTGGAGAATGTTGGGCTAGACAAAGAAACTGACCTGGTACAAGGCAGCTTCCCGAGTTCCTATATCCTAATGGCCAAACTAAATGTTCTCTTGCTATGTGACATGCTTGCTATATAGTGTCTTGTTTTTCTTAATTAATTTACAGGGCAGAAATCATACTTGGAATGCAGCACACAAGGAGGAGAGGCTCATATCTTCCCTCCTTGGCACAACTGGAAAAACAACCCACCCCTGCATAGCTAGAAGACTTACAGGAAAGAAGTCCCCACTGGTGCCAGTGGGGACCTTTGACTTAAGCATTCTAAGGAGTGTGTATGTGTGTGTGTGTGGGGCCATTCTGATCATGCTGGGGAGGAAAGGGTCCCACACCCCTCCTGGTGCAGTGCATTTCACATAAGATTCCTCTCTGACTGTAATTAATTAAGGGAAAACAAGATATAGCTGGCATGCTATGTATCAAGTTACTGTCCAGTTTGGCTTTAAGAGGTTGAAACTTCCTAGACTGATTGATCTAGGGCAGGGTAGGAAAGTTTCTTTTTTATGAAAGGCTGTGGACCCATGGAAACAATCAATTAGGAGCCACAGTTAATGGAGGGTGGAGTCAGATCCCATGGTGGGTAGAGCTTGCAGCACTGCATAGCTCTGTGTGTGGGTGTGTGTCATTCCATCCCTTCAATCTCTCTCCCTCTCTTACACGCACACACACACACACACACACACACGTAAAGCAGAAGAGGAAGTGATTCTTAGAGGTGAGGTCCAGAGAGCAAGAGATGATGCTGAGGCTTGAATGAAATTTGACAGGCTCCCCACCCCAGATCTAGGAGGACCCTTCTCACTCATAGGAATGATGCCTCTAATGGAGTAAGGAAAACAGTTAACAGTGAAATACAGGAAGGATCTATTTTTTGATTCATGAAACTGAATGAGAAAGAACGGATTCTCACATTTCCATCATGTGCCAGATTTTGCCTAACAATTGTGATTAATAACTGTGGTTGCTTATCTGAAGACTTTGTCAGAGAATGACAACACCGGATGAAGGGCCATCTGGGGTGTTTATCCTATGGTACAGGACTCTAACTCTTCATGCTGATCACCTACTGCTAGCCAAGTTTAGACAAGCACAGTCTTGGATGAAGGAAAGCATTTTTTTAACCAAATGAGAAAAGTCTCATAAATAAGAAAATTAAGGCTGCAATCCTATAAATAATTACCTGGGTGTAAGCCCCACTGAACTCAATGGGACTTACTTCTACAAAGACCTGTATAGGATTGCACTGAAAGAAAGAGATTCTTTTTACTCAAGGGTTTCAAAGTAATTGGTGCTCCATTTGTGGATTAGAGGGCAGCAGGAAACACAGCTTTGTCTACTAAGCACAACCACCAATCCACATTGCCAAGTGATGTCCCACACCATATGCACTGGTGAACTCAAAAATCCATTGCTGAAGAAGCTTATGTACATTCATTGGCATGATGTTTCCATAGACTGAGCCCTCAGTACAACAAGTGAGGGAAAGGAGAGAAAAGATCAATACAAAAGTAGAATTGCACCTACATTCCTACTGCTTCCTGTGAGCTCATCATTTTCCAGAGTGAATAATCACACCAAATTTAAAAAACAGAGTCAACATAAAGCAGATTTGATGGCAAAGGAAAGTTAAGAATGGTGTTAAAAAACCTTATTTAGTAGATATGAAAATATACGCAAAAGGAAAGTAGCTTCAGCTTTGCTGTAGGTTTCTCTATATGCTAGAGTTTAGAAGATGCTGACCTTAACTAGCTACGGGCTTCATCCAGTGTATCCAGTGACCATGGAGGCAGTTTCCTTTTTCTGCTATATTTTTATTAAGCATATTTTTGCAGGAGGGTCTGTCCACCAGATCAGAGTGTGCACCTGTCGGTGTCAATCATGACTCCTCATTTTTAGTATGAACTAGTTTCGATCCTGCCTTTAGAACTACAAAATCACAGAGTACAACTTTATTCTGTTACCAAGCATAAGACACACAAACCCGAAATAAACTTTACCTAAATGCAAACACATTAACCGCCTCCTCCCATTCTGATCCCACTGAGAACCTACTCCTCATGTGCAGTGGGGCATAGCACAAGGGAGTGATGCATGGCTGAGGGAATGGGTCCTGGGAGGAGAGGCCAGCAAGCCAGCAGTTAGGGATGGATGGATCTTTCAATTTCTCTCAGTTTTTCATCTTTCCTATCTAAGTTTGGTGTGTCCTAAACTTTGAGAATTCTTTTTTTAAAGTTTGCATGAAAATTTACATGCCCTTTTGTAGGCGTTTCTCCTATTAATTTTATTATACAATTTTGCCCAATATACATTTTTGCAAACACTTTCCCTAATATAATACATTTTCAACATTATTTTCATTAATATATGCATTTTTCCGTGCCCTTTCTCCTAATATACACATTTTTTGTTAAAATGTGAAATGGGTTAATTTCTCACCCACCCCTACTAGCAATTCACATCCCTGCTCTACAGCATCCTTTTTCAACTGGGAGAACCAGAACTAAGCAGAATATTCTAAATGTGCTTGCACCATGACATTTCACAACTGGCAATGCCACCTGAACTCTGCAAGAACTTTGCCCTCCATGGTGCTCCTCCATGGCCTCCCAGATCTCCCAGTACTCACCAATAAAAAGAAAAGTTGTGGTACAGGCTTTCATACAGCTCAGGAACTTTTTCTGGCAGAGCTCCTATGCATTAGCAGTTGCTTGCCCAGCAGAACTTGAGCCAATTAAACTTTTCCTGGGATGGGGACAAAGTGATAGGGAAGGTGTCATCTCCTAAAAATGTCTGCCCAGCAGGCAGCTGTTAAAGGCACAGGAGCCCTGTTAGAAAGACAGGCAACCTTAATAGCTACACAAACAGCATTGGGCCCTCTTTCTCCACAGATGAGGAAAGTGAAAGATTCAAAGGTGATAGCAAGCAAGTATGGGAAAAGTAAAAAAATAAATAAATAGAAGTAGCATGTTATATTGCTTCATTGCTACTTTCTTTTCACTTGTCCAAAGGAAAAAGTACATGGAGAAGTATTCGTATCAGGCAGACTTCATAGAAACTGGCTGTCTCCTTCCACATGTTTTGTATAAGTTAGGGGTGAGCTACTGGAGGCCTCTCTTCAAACTACCGCACAATTGCGCTCATTTCACATGCCAGCAAGGTGATGCTCAAAATCCTACAAGCTAGGCTTCAGCAGTATGCGAACCGAGAACTACTGGAAGTACAAGCTGGGTTTAGAAGAGGCAGAGGAACTAGAGATCAAATCGCCAACATTCGCTGGATCATGGAGAAAGCAAGAGAATTCCAGAAAAACGTCTATTTCTGCTTCATTGACTACGCTAAAGCCTTTGATTGTGTGGATCACAACAAACTGTGGCAAATTCTGAAAGTGATGGGAGTACCAGACCACCTTACCTGTCTCCTGAGAAACCTGTACGAGGGTCAAGAAGCAACAGTAAGAACCAGAGATGGAACAACCGAGTGGTTCAAAATTGGGAAAGGAGTACGACAAGGCTGCATATTGTCACCCTGCTTATTTAACTTATATGCAGAGTACATCATGAGAAATGCCGGGTTGGATGAATCAGAGGTCGGAATTAAGATTGCCGGGAGAATTATCAACAACCTCCGATATGCAGACGATACCACCCTAATGGCAGAAAGCGAAGAGGATCTCAAGAGCCTCTTGTTGAGGGTGAAAGAGGAGAGTGAAAAAGCTGGTTTGAAACTCAACATTAAAAAAACGAAGATCATGGCATCTGGCCCTATCACTTCCTGACATATAGAAGGGGAAGAAATGGAAGCAGTGACAGATTTTACTTTCTTGGGCTCCAAGATCACCACAGATGGTGACTGTAGCCATGAAATTAAAAGACGCTTGCTCCTTGGGAGGAAAGCTATGGCAAACCTAGACAGCATAGTAAGAAGCAGAGACATCACCTTGCCGACAAAGGTCCGTCGAATCAAAGCTATGGTTTTCCCAGTAGTAATGTATGGCTGTGAGAGCTGGACTATAAGGAAGGCTGAGCGCCGAAGAATTGATGCTTTCGAACTGTGGTGCTGGAGAAGACTCTTACGAGTCCCCTGGACTGCAAGGAGGTCAAATCAGTCCATCCTAAAGGAAATCAACCCTGAGTGCTCATTGGAAGGACAGATACTGAAACTGAAGCTCCAATATTTTGGCCACCTAATGCGAAGAGAAAACTCCCTGGAAAAGACCCTGATGCTGGGAAAGACTGAAGGCAAAAGGAGAAGGGGACGGCAGAGGATGAGATGGCTAGATAGCATCATGGATGCAATGAATATCAACTTGAGCACGCTCCGGGAGAGAGCGCAGGACAGGAAGGCCTGGCGTGCTATGGTCCATGGGGTCACGAAGAGTCGGACACGACTGAACGACTGAACAACAACAACAACTGGAGGCCTCTAGGCAAAATCTGGCATTTACTGAGAAGTAAGCATTTAGTTTCCAATCCAGGAAGGGTTTAACATGCCATCCAAATCTCAGGATCCTGGGTGGTCTTTACAAGTCAGGATTGCAAACCAAGGTTTATTCTTTGTTTATGAATCCTGGCTTGTTGTGAGTGACAGACCAGGCTTCCTGGCTCAGATGGCACACTAAACAAACCAGAATTGTTTGTTTAGCCAGTCATGCTAGCGACAAGAGCCAAGTGGGAACGAAAGGGCTGCCTGCACCAGCATGTAGCTCCTTCACAATAAACCCAGATTCTCTAGAATCCTGGCTTATCATTACATGTGAAATGGCCCACATGTGGGAAGCTTGCACTCTGTCTATGAAAGGCAACAGAGGAATTATTACACTGTCTGACAAAAGCATATTTACTGCTCTTCCTCAGTTAAAAACATGTAAGTGTAATAAGCCAATATCTGTCATTCATGGTATCTGTTGTATATAACAGATTATTGTTATTGTTTAGTATTGTGCAACTAGAGTTTGTAAAGAAGAACCATGGGAACACCTGACAGGCGTCTATGTAATGTCTGTTCTGATATTATTTTTTTGTAAAAGCTAGAGATGAAAGAGGTTACAATCTTAAGTTCTGGCAGTGGGGAGAGCAAGGGTTTCACAAAAAAAGGTGTACTTTGAAGATAAGTGTGAAGGAAGAGAGAGGTGGGCATCATGTAGTTATTTTGGGGAGGGAGTTCCAGCAACAAGGGGCAGCCAAGGAGAACGGGAAAAGTCATTTAAGACAGCAGAACACCTTGGGAGCATAAGGATGGCAGAGTTCAAATGCTGCGTCTTCCATCATCATAGGAACTCCAAATATACCGAACAGGTTGCTGATGTCGCAGCAGTGGCCATTTTCATGTTCAAGAGCTTCCCTATAGAATGTTTACATTGATAAAAAGTATTGCAAAGGGCACAGGGGTATAGCTGCAGAGCATTTGCAGTAGCACTGTGCATGCAAACACTTCTGCTTTGGAAATGAAGTCACAGTCACTAACTGCTGCATAGTGACAAGCCAGTTTTCTTATACACGAATTATCTACACAGAAGCACATAAATTATCAGCTATAGGCAAGAGGTTTGACTTATCCAACCAACTGAACTGAGCCAGAAGGGTTCTTGTCCAATAAGCCTAAGCAGCCTATGCCACCCATGTTATATAGCTTGCCACAAGCAGATACTCACACGGACTCCATTGTAAAATAAAAGCAGATCACTTAAGCAGATTAGGGTGTCACCCAATATGAAAGAAGAGAGCACAAGTAGTAGAGAGGAACAGCATCAGCAGCATCAATTTAAATCATTATTTAAATCAAGAAGTTAAAAAATACACATTTAAATCATTTATGTAAAGCAAGTTCTCCATTTTCAAATTCACATATTTCCTGAGCAAGCACATAATAAGAATACAGTCAGAGCCAGAAATATTGGAACAAGGATAACTGTTTTGCCAGTTGGCCTCTGTATACCACCACATTGAAGTTGAAAGGAAACACACCCAGATGGGAGCGAAGTCAGGACTTTTACCTGTAATTCAAGGGGTGTGACAAAAGTGGGGCACTAACCATTCAGGAAGTACAACCACTGGCATACACACACACCCATCATTGGTGGCTCATAAGTAATGGAATGAATGGCTGACAAGCAGCTGCATGGCCAGGTGTGGCCTGTTTCCTGGGTACCCCATGACCCATCAAGCAGATAAAAGGCCTGAAGGTGGTTCTGAGTGTTACATTTGCATTTGGTAGCTGTTCACTGGAACTCCCAACATGAGGTCCAAAGAAGTGTCCATGCGAGCGAAGGAGGCCATCATTAGGCTGAGGAAACAAAATAAACCCATCAGAGAGAGAGCAAAAACAATGGGAGTGGCCAATACAACAGTTTGGAACATCCTGAAAAAGAAGGAATTAACTGGCAAGCTCAGCAACAGCAAAAGGCCTGGAAGACCACGGAAGACAACTAAAGTGGATGACCGCAGAATTCTGCTCATGGTGAAGAGGAACCCTTTCACAACATCTAGCCAGGTCCAGAACGCTCTTGCGGAGGTAGGCATGTCGTTATCAACATCTACAGTCAAGAGATGGCTTTATGAATGTAAATACAGAGGCTTCACAACAAGGTGCAACCACTGGTAACGCTCAAGAACCGAAAGGCCAGATTAGCCTTTGCCAGCAAACACCTAAAAAAGCCTGCCCAGATCTGGAATAAGAGTCTTTGGACTGATGAAACCAAGATTAACTTGTACCAGAATGATGGGAAGAGAGAAGTATGGAGAAGGAAAGGAACAGCTCATGATCCAAAGCATACCACATCATCTGTCAAACATGGTGGAGGCAATGTTATGGCATGGGCATGTATGGCTGCCAATGGAACCGGGTCACTGGTGTTTATTGATGACCTGACTGCTGATCAAAGCAGCAGGATGAATTCTGAAGTGTATAGGGCTATACTTTCTGCTCAGATTCAGCCGAATGCTGCCAACCTGATAGGACACCGCTTCATATTGCAGATGGATAATGACCCAAAACATACAGCAAAAGCTACCCGAGAGTTTCTCAAGGCAAAGAAGTGGGATGTTCTTCAATGGCCAAGTCAGTCACCTGATCTCAACCCAATAGAGCTTGCTTTTCACTTCCTGAAGACAAGACTGAAGGCAGAAAGACCCACAAACAAGCAACAGCTGAAGGCAGCTGCAATAAAGGCCTGGCAAAGCATCTCGAGGGAGGAAACCCAGCATTTGGTCATGTCCATGGGTTCCAGACTTCAGGCAGTCATTGACTGCAAAGGATTTTCATCCAGGTATTAAAGGCGATCCTTAAATTTGAAATGATGTTGGTTTGTTCCATTACTTATGAGCCACCAACGATGGGTGTGTGTGTATGCCACTGACTGTACTTCCTGAATTGTTGGTGCCCAACTTTGTCAAACCCCTTGAATTACAGCTGAAAGTCCTGGCTTCGCTCCCATCTGGCTGTGTTTCCTTTCAACTTACATGTGGTGGTGTACAGAGGCCAACAGCCAAAACAGTTATCCTTGTTCCAATATTTCTGGCCCTGACTGTGTATTGATTTGTAACTAAATAGAGCCTGTATGTATCTTTAAAGCATGATTCAGGACATCTGGCCACATGGTTGTTTGTATTGTATAGCAAGGGTGAGCGGAATGTAGATCTTGAGATGTTTTGGACTTCAACTCCCACCATTCATGACGACTGGCCATTCTGACAGGGGCTTCTGGGAGTTGAAGTCCCATACCTTTAGAGTTATGTCTCTTTATAGAAAAGGCATGTTGTACATGCAAGAATACTAAGCAAGTTCACTTGCTTTAAGGAAAAGCTTCAATCCTATGCACCCTTATTTGGAAATAAGTGAGTGTCACTTTGTTTAATGGGACTTCTGAGTAAACATGCATAAGAATGCATCATTACCACAATACATAGTGATGGCCACCAATTTGGATGGCTTTAAAAGGGGGTTAGACAAATTCCTGGAGGAGAAGGGTATCCATGGCTATTAGTCCTGATGGCTATATGCTACCTCCAGTATCAGAGGCAGTATGCCTACGTACACTGGTTGCTGGGTAACATGCGTGGGAGGGTGCTGTTGCACTCATGTCCTGTGGACACATTTGACATTTCTAAAAGGTGCCATGGGCGCAACCATGAAATGGCTTCTGGAGCGGGGGGAGACTAGTCACAAAATAGTCTTTATGTGGGCACAGCCAGAGAGAAATGAGAGGTAAACACATACAGAGAGAGCATTTTACTCCCTGTGCATGTGAATGGAGCTACTTCTCCATTAGTTTGCATGGGGAAAGGGAAAGATGCACTGTCGAAAAATAGATGTCAGGAGAAACCCTCCCCCACCAATGACCCTGCTGCCCCAAGGGCCTAAAAGGGGATGAATTCCCCACCACCACCATTTTGTGGCAGTAGAAATAACTTAATTCACTTGCATAGAGAACAAAATAGCCTGGCAAGCATCTCTGCATGGCATCGTCGGTGCAGCATCATCCACAAGGACTCCCCTCCAGTAGCTGCCCTAGATATTGTTAATGAAATCTTCATTTCTATTTTTCAGAATAATCTCAATGGCACTTGGAGTGGGGGTGGGGAGGTGAAACATCACCAACACCCGTACTGAAGAACGATGAAGTTGCACCAGTTTCAGGAAAAACATTTACCTATTTTTAGAACTCATAACTAAAAAGAATACAGTGATTATATACACTTGAAACCACAGGTGTTAAGTTGCAGGGTGTGTGTGTGTGTGTGTGTGTGTGTGTATATATATATATATATATATATATATATATATATGTATGTATATATATATATGTATATTTACCTCACTCCACCGCTACCCCAACCCAGAAAGTGTAATTTTTCTTTTGAGGCATTTCAAAATTTACACATCTTGTTTTTATTTTGGAACTGCAAGTAAGAGAGGGGAAGAGACATATGACGATGAATACCATGTGCAATTGCACCAATTTATAGTGTTTTCTTCAGGACAAAACAGTGTATATGTCCAATGGATAGATATCCATCCCAGACTTGGATCTGTCAGTGTTATCACCCCAGCTCAGCCCCTGACCTTCACAGCTCGCATTTGCATAGATCAGTGTCTCACTGCCTTATTTCCCAATCTATAAAATTGGAAACACAAAGGAGATACTCCACGGAGTTGTGGGGAGATGAACTGTGAATTATAAAACTTTGTTTACAAAAACATGCCACATAAAGTAACATATACTGTGCCCATCAACATGATGTGGGTGAATTACTGTTCACTTTTAAATTATTTTAAAGCATTAAATGCAGGATACAGTAGAACTGACAATGAAACCTGCAGATACACTTTTTGGTTTTCCGTTTCCTCTTACCTAACGCATGTGAACCATTTTTAAAAGCTACTTTCACTTTAGCAAGGAAAACAGTAAATTATGGAAAATGAGGGGCTTCTCCACACAAGCAATTTATTGCACGCTCCTGATTGGCCACTCATGGAAGTTTGAGGGTCCTTTACACAACACTGTCGACCTCCAGGATGTCTCAAGTGCCTTCCCTCGGTAATCTCACTTTTAAAAGAGCGGAGATAATGCACTATTTAAAATTATCACGGAATACCCCCAGTGTGTAAAGTTGGCGTTGCGTTATAATACAGCCACTAGATGGCACTGTTTCATTGAACCTTATGAAGAACTACTAAGAGGGGAAGTTTTCAATTACAAATCACATGGCCCCCGTTGGTCACCATCTAAAGGAGCCCATAGTGAATGCTGAAAGACTCCAGAAGAAAGAGGCTCGGTAAGGGTGCAGTTTTTTTCCTTAACGTAGAGATGCCCATTAAGAAATAATTTAGAACAGGAAGGGCCAACGTCTATTTTCTCAAGAGCCACTTTACTATCTAAAACAGTGAAACTATGCATTTTGTGGAGAAAGTGGATAGAGAGAATTCCTCCACCCCTCATACTACCAAACGTCAGGGGCATCTAATGACATTGAGTAGTGGCAGGTTCAGAAATGATCAATAAAATACTTCTTCATACAATAAATGATGAACTCACTGCCACAAGTCGCAATGATGACCACGATCTCAGATGGCTTTAAAAGAGGCTTTGGCAAATCCATGGAGGATAGGTCTATCAATGGCTGTCATGATGGCTGTCTGGAACATCCAGGTTCAAGGCAGTATGCCACTGAACATCAGCTGCTGGAAGGAGGCTATTGCTCTCATCACCTGTGTGTGGGGCTGCCCATAGGCACTTGGTTGGCTTCTCTGGGAAACAGGATGGTAGACATGATGGACCTCCGGTATGATCCAACAGGGCTCTGCTTATGTCCTTAAGTGTATACTTGCTGCATTCCTTGCATGGGTAGTCCCTGGCCAGATTCTCTAGATCACCGGTAGGAAACCTGGTGCTTGCCACATATTTTGGAAAGACTCCCTGCTCATAGGCCATGCTGGCTGGGGCTTATGGGAGTTGTTCAAAACATCTGGAGGGCACCAATTGCCCACCCCTGATCTAGATAAAGTAGATGCTGCTTAGCAGTGAGGGCTTCGCAGTTATGGATCCCAAGAGCTCACCATGGCTGGAGGTGCATTACATACAAAACCCCTATTAGAGATGAAACATTTAGATGTTGTAGAATCCCCCCACCCCTCTTTCAAGCATATACTTCCAGCCTGTGGATCATCTCTAGCTCATGCCCGATTTAGAAGTTAAAGATGACCAAGGCAGGTCTTTGATAACACATGGAATAACACTATCAGGGGTATGGATTACCCTGTTTGAACAGGAGCAGGCAAGGCAATGGAAAATGCATTAAAACAAGATTTCAAAAGGCCAACAGAGGCATTTTTTAAAAGTTCATAGACAGGTCAAGGCTATAGTGACTAAAATGTGCTTGCATCCTCTAGCAGGGGTAAAGTGCACGGTCATGATTTAGTGCTTAAGGAAGAAACATACAAATTATACTGACACTGGGGAGTGTCTCACTGCCGAACAGCTTCAATATAAAACGAAGACATGAGGCTGACAAATACCAACATTGCGCAAAACAAGCTTGCTTTGGAGGATAAAATGAAAATTTAGCTAGGCAATTAAGCTGTTTTTTCAGACAGAATTTCCTCTAAAAGAATTGGTAAGAATTTGTTCTTGCTTACAAACAGCACAAAACATGACTAGATCTGTATAACCTGCTTACATAAAAAGATAGAAAAGTTTTCCTTCCTCCCTCCCATTTTTTTGAACCAAATTTGTTACTAAAGCTGTAATCCTATACACACTTACTGAGAGTAAGTCCCATTGAACTCAATGGGACTTACTTCTGAGTAGACATGTATAAGTTTGCTATGCTAGTTTACTTTGGAAAGTGATGACATCTCCATCTCTCACTAGCTAGCAAAAACTACTAAACATTATTTATATTAGTTTTATAAAACAACCATCTTCCTAATAAAGACGCATGCTTAATATCCAGCCTGAAGATTTCAAGTCAACTCAGTACTCTGTGATGTTTTAGGTGATCTTAATAAAGATTTTGTGCTACCGGTGCTTTGGCAGTTTCTCTCTCCCCAATGCTCCTAACATCATCACCTTTTAACAGTATCCCCAAATTATATCTTTTAATTTGTGTCTTTCAACACATCCTATTCATTTATTTTATTTTCAACATTTCTATATTGCCCTTTATCATGTGAAATTCTAGGGCGTTGTTCAGTACAGAACCTAAGAAGCTGCCTTATATAGAGTCAGACCATTGGTCCATCTAGCCCAGTATTGTTGACGCTGATTGGCAGCAACTCTCCGGGGTTTCAGGCAGGATTCCTTCCTAGTCCTACCTGGAGGTGCCTGGGATGGACCTTCTGCGTGCAAAACTTGTTGTCTACCACTGAGCACTGGCCACTTCTTCCCATATGAAAACTAAACAACACAAATAATAAGTCCTTTTAAAAACTAATATAGTACAATAAATCCAAGGGCCATAATAAAAGACAGGAAAAAAAAAGCAATTACTATTTCAGTTACAAAGGCAGAATGAGCGGTTATTACACAACATACTGAGAGGTCTTTCCTTCCTATCTCATCCTCCATGTGTTTGTCACCTTCCTGTTTCTTATTACAA
The DNA here is from genome assembly GCF_057233095.1 of Heloderma suspectum. Taxonomy (NCBI): domain Eukaryota; kingdom Metazoa; phylum Chordata; class Lepidosauria; order Squamata; family Helodermatidae; genus Heloderma; species Heloderma suspectum. The sequence goes on along the minus strand of NC_139460.1, from coordinate 49,907,950 downwards.
TGGCATACCTTATTTTCTAAAATATGTTTGTAGGAAAAGGGAAGTGACTGCTGCTACAGAATGCCACGCTGGCTTTTATGTAGATGGAAAAGGGTTGTGTAGAGGGAAAGGATGTGAGCAGCCCAATCTTAAGCACTAAAAACCAAACTAAAGTGGTAATTAATGCACCCAGTCAACAGAGCCAAATTCCATGGCTCCATTTTTGCAATGGGGCCTTGATCCTCAGAACCACTTGACATGCTTATATTTCCTAAGGAAATAATGTGCCACCCATGTATAGTTCTTCACGTGCGGGGCTTGCACACATGAGCTTTCACTGTTTGTGTACAAACTGGAAAACTGTGATGATTGTACTTCTGCTGGGAAGCCAGTGGCCATACAATGAAGCAGTCGTTGCATATGATTAGATCAACAACAGACTTGATATAGTTGTTTTGAAGAGCAACACTGAAAAATCTGAGATTTAATCAAAATTCTGCTTTTGCCCCTTCCAAAAAGAAATGTTATGTATTATTTTGAAATGGTATGTGGCTGTTGCCAACAGCATTTCTTATCAGTTGGTTATTTATTCCTACATGCTTCATTACTTTCTCACAAAGGATTTATTTCAAGCTGTGGGCAGTTTTAAAGAAAACATGTTCTAAAAAAACTTGCAACTCAGTCACACAGACCTTTGTTCCTTACACCAAGGATGGGCAGAAAGTAGATCTCCAGATGTTTTGGACTTCACCTCCTAGCAGTCTTGACCATTGGCCATGCTGGGGCTTCTGGGAGTTGAAATCCAAAACATCTGCAGATCTACCTTCTGCCCACCAAGAAACATGTTTGGAAGTCTGGAGAACTTGAAAGCTTGCATATTCTTTCGTTCTGTGGCATTTTGATTGGAGAGCGGAGGACAGGAAGGCCTGGCGTGCTATGGTCCATGGGGTCAGGAAGAGTTGGAGTCGACTTAACAACAATAAAAGCATTGCCTAAGCGTGGATTTTTTTCCCTCATGGGCCAGTGCAGCTATCTTTGTTTTTAATGTGTGTTTTTCTCTCAGGCCTCCCTGTATATACACCAGCTCTTTCCTTCAGGATTCATATCCTGAGGCAAGGGGGACTGGTGGTGTTGGATAAGACTGGCTCCCTTCCCTTCCCAAAGATAAAGAAAATCTGTTCCTGAGAGAAGGTAGAAAAATTCCCTTTAATATCTGGTTCTTACATACTGTCCTTACTCCAGAAACAGAATGGGGGAGTCAGTGGGTGGCTTCCAGATGAGGGAGCAGCCTCAGTTTTGGAATTCATTACACTTGCAAAGCAACTTCAGGCAGTATTAGTACATCCTGCCCAAGAATGCGCTTGGCAGAGGCAGCCAATAACTGATGCCTCATTTTCAGCTATACTAAAACAGAGACAATATCTACTTTCTCACAAAGTGTACCAGTTCTTGGCATGTACTGAAACTACAGTTTAATACTGAAGCCTGTTCTATTTGGCTGGTAGAGTGACAACTTTCTTGATCTGGTAACCATACCTAGGAAATTCACTAGCATATCATTTTGAAATTCTGAAAAATTAAAATGCCTGTGAGCAAGCTCGGAATGGTGAAAACAAGCAAACAGAAGCCCAGATTTTGTAGCACCTAAATGTGTAAATACATTTGTTTCTCAGCTGGTAGCAAAAGGTATTGCACTAAGTCAAAAGCAGGCAGTCTGGGGGCAAATCCCCTCCCACGACTCACTGCAGGCCACACTCCTGCCACTGCAAAAAAATGGGGGGGGGAGTTTGTAGTGGCTACAGAGACTTAGATTGGACAAACTGAGCTTGTTTTCAAGCTCCATTTGTCCTTTATAAGCCAAATTTCAATGGCAAACAGTGATTTTGTCCCCCTTTTCCTGAAAATTAAAATAGGGCCACCGGGGGTGACATGCAGCCTGCATGTTGCTCATCCATGTTTTAAACCAAGATGTTTCTTTCTTTGTGTGTGCATATGCTAGCCAGAAACAGCTGGTTCATTGTGTTAAAAGAAATTACTATCTCATAGGGTAAAAAGGCTATATCCCTATTTTCAACTGACTGTGTCTCACAAAAAAGAAAAAACTGGAGGAGGGATGGCCCAGCTGAAAGATCATAAGAGAACCTCATGAAAAATAAAGCCAATTAAGTTGAAGCAAACACATGCATCTCCAAAGATATATAAGAAACTAAACATCATTCTGCTATGTTACATAGACAACTATTTAATCAAAACGTAATTAAGAAATGTAAGTGGAAAACCATGTAACAGGTTGTTGTTTTTTATATATAATACCCTTTCTACACATGCTCCCCTTCCCCATATATGTTTATTTAGTTAATTTATAAAAGCATTTATATACAGCTTTTTAGTCCTCAAAAGGGGTACCAAGGTGGTTTTCAAGCCTATCTATCTCTTAATACAATAAAAACTGAAAGCAGTGGAAACCTTTAAAACAACCACTTTAAAAAAAAACAGCATCAGAGAGAAGGATTAACAATCATTTAAAAAAAAACACACACAGATTAAAATCTTGGTGAAATAAAAATGTCTTGGCAGCTCATCTAAAAACCATCCAAGACAGGACCAGTTGAACTTTCCTTGGGAGTTACCAGTCCACTCATCTTACACACAAACATCTCACATGTTCCCACCACTTGTGCTGTCTCTCTCACACACAAACAGTGGAGTTCTGTGGAATGCCCTCTGGAATTCTGGCATATCGTGAGTGAATTGCATGTTCCCATTGTTTGCTCCTGCCTGCTACAGTAACTGCTAAACAAACCAGGAGAAGGTTGTTTAGCATAAGGTGAGCAACTTTTCACCCTCCAGATGTTTTGGACTACAACTCCCGTGACCCCTCACCATTGGCTATGGTAGGTAGGGCTGATGGGAGTTGTAGGCCAAAATATCTGGATGGCCACAGGTTGCCCATCTCCAATTACCGTGTCGTTCAAACCAGGGGTGGTATCCAATGTTAGTCCTATGTAGAGTAGACCCATTGAAATGAATGAAAGTTCAATGGCTCTATTCTATGTAGGTCTAACAGTGGACATTAGCCCGGGATCCCTGGCTTATAGCTCTCTTGACAAACCAGAATCGCAAAGCAGGGTTTATTCTTGGCTTACAATTCCAAGCTTGTTTGGAACAAACTTTCCTAGTTTGTTTAGTGGTTGCTGTAGTAGGGAAGAGCAAAGCAGAACTGAACAGGCTGCATGCACCAGCAAGCAGTTAGTCCACAATGAGCCAGAATTCCAGAGAATGGCTTTCATACACAAGCAATGCTGATACCATGGTCACATCGCATTAATCCAACATTGCTCCTCATGCCTAAGAGCAGCTAGAATGCTCAGTATAAGTAGATGGTCTGAGATCACGTACTTCCTCAGAACCAGACAAAAAAAGTGGGGGCTCTCAGGGTGTTAGATCTACAGCAGCCATTGCAAGTTCTGCCTGTGTATTGAAATGGGCAAGCACTGGTGAATTTGCATGTTCAAGATGCATCTGTTTCTTTCTTTTAACCACCAGCACCCAAAACCACATACAAAACAGTTTCCTTTTAGCCCACAGCCATCTATATGACACTCCATTGGCAAGAGATCCCTGAGTTCAATAGTAGATATAGATACGATTTAGCCATATTTTGTCTCAGCCTCAGGCAAGAACCAGGATATGGTTCTTAACTCAGTCCAGTTAATTATAAATGGATTTTTAATGACATGTTCAGAAAATACAAATAAGCTATTGAGAGATTACTTTATTACACTCTTGTTGCATGAACACAGATCCTTTCCCTAAAAAGAAATGACAATATGAAAATAGGCAGGGTTTGGAGAATAAATGAAGCAGGAAGATTCATTTAGCTAGCATGTGGAATGCAAAGTTTCATTTAATAGAACAATATTACACACCAGTCTTAAAACGGCAGGACATGAATATGCAGGACGGATTAACTTTTGATACTCAAGTGTTGCAATATACAGAGGAAAACAAAGACTACTTTTAAAATAGTGGCAGAATTCAGCCTGTGACACTGCCAAGTTCCAGAAACCATCCGTTTAAGCCTTAAGGAGGGTTTTGTTTAGATATTTATTACAAAAGGAAATCCGTGTCGAAACCTCAGGAAATAATTTCCTCCAATTTGACAGAAAGAAAATAGCAACTTAGCTATTTGGATAGTTGACTCACAGAACTGACAACAACGTACAGAAATCAACATTATCCCAGGAAGGTTTTGACCTCCTCATCATTTAGAAATTGCTTTGGAAGTCTACAACAAATTAGGTAGCAATGCACAATGGTCACAGATACAGCCTTTAAATTCCATGGGGAAAGCCCTTTTATGAAGTTTCATTACTGCACAAAGTAAGAAGAGTTGCAGGGTGTGATTAGGTTTTTTTCTGTGGCCACCCCAAGTCTTCAGAATGTCTCACCAGATTCATGGCTAATGTAATCCTTGTTGGAAGGGGTTGTAGCTCAGTAAAGGGGTTGTAGCTCGGTGGTAGAGCACATGGTCTAAGTGCAAAAGCTCCTAGGTTCAAACCACAGTATGTCCAGGCAGGACTGGGAAAAATGCCTGTCTGAAACCATGGAGGACTTCTGCCAGTCACTAGATAGACCAACGGTCTGACTATGTATAAGGTAGCTTCCAAATTCTTTACCTGCTAGCTTTGCAGACACCCAGCCTGGTGCATCCATCTTGTCATGCATCTGAAGTTTGAAGTTTTATTACTGCTAATCTTGTTAACTGTACTTATTTGTTCAAAGTTGTATGTCATTTTTTCTTTAATTGTTAATTTCTTAAATTTACATTTTAGCTCAGTGGTAGAACACATGGACAAAGTGCAAAGGTCTTATATTTTATGTATTTATATTTTTAAGACATGTAGGTAAGATGAGGCTCTACAGAAAAGTGATACAGAAAAGGCTTAGCTGAAGAGATGGGCCTCCAGGAAGGCCTTAAGAGAGGAGAGGGAAATATTGTGATTTTATTAACAGAGAGGGACTGTGAGGAGCTGGCACTACAGAAGACACAAAGACAAGGATGGGAGAAAGAGACCGAGAAGATCAACAGCAGTACAGCGTGTGCAAAAAAGAGAAGGTGGCTAGGGGTATGAAAAATAATGAGCTACAATCTGAACTGAGAGGTTCAAATGGAAGAAGAAAAAGGCTGATGTTCATGCAGAGAATGTAACAGGAAGCTGGTGTAAGCCCTTATAAAAATAAGGGGGTGTGAGCATAAAGACAGAAGGAAAAGATGAGCTTACCACAAGCATTCTGAATCAGGAAGAAGGCTTCAGAGGAAAGGGCTAATAGTGTTCCGCTTTCATCTCTAATAATGGCAATACATGGAAAACACACACACACACGTATGTCTTCCAATGAAAAACCTGAATGCCTGGTTCTCTGGGACTCTTGGTAATTTCATAAGGAAAGCACTAATGCAAAAAAATAAAAAAATAAAAACAGTGGGCTAATTTTTATGTTGAAGGAGCAGCGCAGGTGATTCTCACAGCAATGTGGTTATGCCCAAACACTAGAGATCATGCAAGAGGAGCTAATTTGCTTATAGTTATTTATTTTACATTCTAAGAGCAATTAAAAGACAAGCAATAATAAATTAAACTCATCCAGCTCCTATCCAAAGGTGATATGAAATAAAATAAGTATTTAGGGCCCATTTCAAAGCTAAAAGGGAGGGCACAAATACAACTCTCCAGGGAGGGAGCTCCAGAGTCAAGGGGCCACCACTGAGAAGGCCCTATCTTGTGTTCCTCTCAGTGTGATAGCACCTTCTGGAAGATCCACAAGCAGGGTCTCTGTGCCCAATCCCAGGGCCCACGCAGGCTCATATGGGTGCAAGTGGTCCTTCAGATAACCTGGTCCCAAACTATTTATGGCTTAAAAGATATTTCAGAATTCTTAATTAGGCTTGGAAGTGAATAGGCAGCCAGTGCAGCTGCTGCCAGATTGGACTGATATGCTCTGACAGCTTAGCACTAACAAGCATCCAGGCAGCTGTATTCTGCACTAGCTAAAACCTCTGAACCATCTGCAAAGGCAGCCCCACATACAGCATGTTACAGTGGTCTAGCCTGGATATAACCATGAGTAACTAAGGTGAGGTCCACCAATCCTAGACAGGGTTGCAGCTGGCATTGCAGCCTAAGATGGTAAGAATTACGACTAGCCGCCACCACCACCTCCTGTGCTTCCATAGATAGTATCAAGCCCAAGAGAAAACTTGGCCTTCAGGAATGTGACCCCATCCATAACCAAATGAACACCTCCATCCAGGTAAATTGACTTCCCTACCCACAGTACCTCCATCTTGTCTGTTTCAGTTTGTTCACCCTCATCCACCCCAAAACTGCCTCCAGACACTTTCAGGAGTCCCCCAACTTCACTGGAATTAGGTGTCAGGGTGGACACTGAGCCCATAGAATCCCAGAGTAGTTCTGATTCGGAGGAAGAGCAGTCGCTCCTGGGAGAGGAGCGCGCCCCTTTTTCCCAGGGCCCGCAGCTGACAGAGATTCCTCCCACCAACATTCCTAGATTAGAAAGCAGTCCAGGGAGTGACCCAGCACAGATAGCAGACTTGGTGGATGCGCGGCACAGACGCAGAGAGCGGCACCAAATAGAGGGCGCAGAAAGGAGGCGTAGTGCCCGGTTGGCGCTCAAAGAATGGTTGCGCCCAGAGGATCCAAGGGAAAAGGGGAGGGACTCTCCCTAGTCCTTATATTCAGGGGTCTGCCAGTAATTGCCTTTCAAACGGGGACCAACCGTTCCAACTTAGGGCATAGGGGTGCTGCTGCTCAGATCTAGTTGCTACCTGTAGAGTTGTTAAGTTGTAAAAGAAGAATAAAGCTTTGAAAAGAATCCCTTTGTCTGTGTCTGGACTTGGCTACTGGATTAGACTGAGAGAGCCCTCCAAGGAGCCCTTGACATTAGGGATGGTGCAGACGCCCAACTGGGTCCGGGAGTCTGTCAGGCTCCCCCCTCACTGCCCGCACCCCCAGACCATGCCCGCAGAGCCCTTGGCCTCGCTCATTATGCCTCTAATATTCCGTATATCAAGCTTTCCCAGCCCGAATGTGCGCATATTTAAATATGCACATTTTAATTAGCTCTTTTTTTGTAAAAAAAAGACCTCAGCAAAATGGTAGGCACTCGCGGACAGGAGCCAGGGTGAGTGCGGGTGGCTCGCCAAGGCCATGAGCACTTGAGCACTGGTCCGGGGGGGCTCGAGCGGGGGCGGTACTTCAGCGGGTGCCGTTCGCACATCCCTAACCTGGATTAACAGATGAAAATGAGAAGTAGGAATGTATACTGATGACACTTTAGCCCAAACCTCCAGATGACTTCACTCAGTGGTTTCGTGTAGATGTTAAAGAGCGCAAGGAACTAGATGGAACCTTGTGGAACCCCTCAAAACCAGGGCTGATTGGATTTAAATCATGATTTAAATCCCTTCTCTGAAGGCCTCAATTTTAATTATTTAAATCACAGTGTAAATCACTAGTGAGGAAGATTCTATTTAATCATCATTTTTAGTAGAAGTACATTATTGTTTAATATAACCTCAATACATATTCATACAGCTTTCATTAGAAGATAGGTACACAGTGGAGGATACATGCAGCAGAAGTTTCCTCAGGAGTCAAGACTGCATGACTATGTTCTGTTCACTTTTGGTTTCACTTTCTGTTCCGTTCCCCTATCCCTTGCATTTATATCCCGACTCCTCCGCCTTGTTCAGATCTACTCCATCTCGGCAAATACTCTATTCATTTACCTTCTCTATCTTTGCACTTAGAGAGAGGCAAAGCTGAGAGAGAGAGAGAGAGAGAGAGAGCGCACACATGGGCTTCTGTACACCACCTTCAGTGCAGAATAGGACCAATCAGGTTATCTCCCATCTCCATAAACTGCTGTTAACATATTCATAGAATATAATTAGAAGGTATATAATTAGTATTCATGATTATATCTTTGACCTAAGCTCTTCTTTTACTAATTGTTTTTTTCTGTTAATCTTTTATTGTTATTTTAACAAAACAAAACAAATTGTGAAGAGAAAAGAAAAAAAGAGAAAGAGGAAAAAAGGACAGAAAATTACATACATTAAAAATGTCAGTATTCTATTAAATACAAAATTCTAAAAAAAGACAGAAAATTACACGTAAACATCAAGAAAAGCAGACCAAATATCCATTTACTAATTTTTTAAAGAAAATTTCAAAATCTGATTTAAATTTATAACATCTGATTTTTATTTTACTTTTTTAAAGAAATCGTTGATTTTTATCAACCCTACTCAAAACCAAAGGCCATGAGGTGGAAAAGAAGTCCTCTAGCATCACCAACTAAGTTCACCCTGCCAGAAGGTACTGGAACCACCAAAATACCCTTGCAACTCTGCTCCAGCTAGATACCATGATCAACGGTAACAAAAGCCGCTGAGAGGTCCAGTATAACTAACAGGATTGCACTCTCCCCAGTCCATTTCCCTTCATATATGATCTACCAGGGCAAGCAAGGTAGTTTCCATCTCAACCAAGATACTTTCCATATGATAGCAAAATTGGCATGATCAGTATCATCCCAAACTGCCTAGAATAGAGACACCACCACCCTCTCCAGTATCTTGGTCAAGAATGGAATTTTGTCAGCAGGTGATAATTACCCAAGACGACAGGGTACAGGTTTGAATTTTTCCACAGGGGTTTCTCACCACTGCCCTCTTAAGGACTGTAGGGACTACCCCTTCCCTCAAAGAAGCATTAACTACTTCTGAGGTCTAGTTGGCAATCCTGGCCCTGGCAGCTTTTAATAACTCAGAAGGGCAAGGATGGTAGGTGGTAGGCCTCAATCCTCCGGTACAATTACTTCCTATGCACAGCCAGTGAGGGTTCAGAAGCCTCTTTACTCTGCCACCCCAGCAAACTAGGATGCTTGTGAATCAGCATCATGAGAAAATATCAAGCTAGAAGTCCATTTCTATATTCTTAAGGTATTTAACCTCTTTTACCGACTCTAATGAGAAAAGGAGTCCAAGATGGGTGGGAGTTTTTTAAAAACGAAATTCTAACGGCACAATTACAAACAATTCCAACAAGAAAAAAAGGTGGAAGACAACAGAAGAAGCCAATGTGGCTTCACAAAAAGCTGAGAGATGACCTGAAAACAAAAAAGGACACATATAGGAAGTGGAAGGAAGGCCAAGCGACAAAGGAAGAGTACAGGCAGGTAGCACAGAATTGCAGGGATGGTGCCAGGAAGGCTAAAGCTGAGAACGAGCTGAGGTTAGCAAGGGATTCTAAAAGCAACAAAAAGGTTTTCTTCAGATATGTGCATAGTAAAAGACAGAGGAAAGAAGTGGTGGTTCAACTACGAAATAAGGATGGCAAAATGATAACAGATGATAAAGAAAAGGCAGAAGTGCTCAATTCCTACTTCAGCTCAGTCTTCTCCTGAAAGAGAGTCGATGACACCCCCACCCCCCCGGCAAAGGCGAAGTACAGGTTGAAGGGGCAGGATTGCAGCTTGAGATCGATAGGCATATGGTCAAGGAACACCTCATTACTTTGAATGAGTTCAAATCTCCAGGGCCAGATGAACTGCATCCTAGAGTAATAAAGGAACTGACAGAAGAACTCTCAGAACCACTGTCTATTCTCTTTGAGAAATCATGGAGGACGGGTGAAGTGCCAGATGACTGGAGGAGGGCTAATATTGTCCCTATCTTCAAAAAGGGTAAGAAGGGGGAACCTCGGAACTACAGACCAGTCAGTCTGACATCGATCCCTGGGAAAGTTCTGGAGCAGATTATAAAGCAATCGATCTGTAAGCACCTTGAAAACAATGCAGTGATTACTCGAAGCCAACATGGATTTGTCAAGAACAAATCCTGCCAGACTAATAGTAGGCCCCTTCCAAGCCTACTATTTTGTGATTCTATGATTAGCAACACACACACAATCAGAAAAGTCACATGATGTAGCTTTTGCCAATGTGGGAGATACTTAGAAACAGATATAGATATATGTGTATATGGAGAGAGGGGGAGGGAGAGAAAGAGAATTGTGATATATATATATATATATATATATACACACACACACACACACACACACACACACTTTTCAAGCACTTCTTTATGCACGCACACATGCACACACACTTTCTGTACATACAAAAATACCCTGGCCTTTACTGTGGTAGAGATCACAATTATTTGAAGGCTAGAACAAGAACTCTTTTTTGTTTCTACTTCTAAATAAACATTTCTCACACAGATGCCCTTAAATAGACTCTGTAGGGTAACATCATGCAAAAATAAGTGTGCATGCCTGCAAAATGAGAGTATATAGATGAGTAGTTCCTATTCTACACTGGCATTAGCAGACTGAGGTCTGGGAACCAAGATAAAATTAGTGCAGAAGAAGTAGAAAAACAGCTTACGGGCTTCTCTGGATCCTGAACATTTTTGTAATGTTTTGACTAGATTCGTCTACACCAGAAGAGATTTACACAAGATTCTTTTTTAAAAGGTATAATAATAACACAAATAATTTGCCAAGCACATCAGAATATGGCTAGAGTCAATGGGACTGACACTGAATAAAAGGCTTAGTAGCAGTCATTTGACTTAAATCCAGGGTAGGCAGCACAGAGTCACAATGTGTCAAGTACTCGTTCTCCATAATCTTCATTCATATCAACTGGGAGGGCAGAAGTGGCAGTGTTTAATGGTAGCTCTCAAGAAGATCACATTTCAACAGACCTTGGGTGTTTGTGAAAATATAAAGCTAAAGCTAAAATCATGGTCTTTAAAATATTCTATTAACCTTATAAGAGGATCTCACAGCATGGACTAACTGAGAAAGAAAAAAATGCATGCTGTAATGAATCGGGTCTTACCCCTAAAATTCAGTGGACAAAACACAATGCTAAATTAATCATGCTTAAGGCCATTGATCACAGTGAATTTAAATGCACTTTAGTCTGCATTCAATTGTGACTATTCATGTAATATACCTCCCTAACACAAGTTTCAATACTGTCAGTTTACATGTTCAGACACATGGCAGCTATCATCTTAAAGGCTTTATGCTGCACAGAAGAGTAAGTCTCTTTCTTAAAAAATGGTTTGTGGGTTTGAGCATGTTGTATCTACATGTTTGTTCATACTTTTCTGAACAAGCAGGATGTGTGTTTTTTAATTAAAGCTAACATTCTTATATAATCATATGACACTGGGAAAACACTAAAGGTCACAAGATACCAAATAATACCTTTTGAGCCACACAGTTTATTTTATTTTTCCAACATAGCCTGGCAGCATTTGGGAATCTTCACACCTATGAGTAGGCCAGCTTGTAGCTAATATGCTCTCCTACAACACTGCTCCTTACTTTGAACAGACCTACTTAAAAGCTTGTCTCCTTTTCTTAATGCCTGTCTCCTGTGCCTGCAATTGCCTGAACAGGGGACAATGGAAAGTAGAAAAAAGACAGTGTGGTAAAAGGTCTCTACATACAGTTATGTGCCTTGCTTAATATATGCAGTATACAGCTACAGAGAAGCACCTAGAGACAGGATTCTGTTAACTGTGGGATAAGCTCACATGTTTCAGTTTGAAATGGTTTTTTGAGTAATTGCCTCATGATAAGAGGTAATTATTTGTTAGAATTGGCTATAACAGTTTCACAGGTAATTAGAAATTTCCCCTCAGTATTTTCCATAAACACTGGGATGTAAAGGAAAGTGGGAAAGCTAGCTTTTTAAAACCACTGAGTTGCTTACATCAGGGGTAGTGAATGTGGTCCCTGTAGCCAACAGTGTGCCCTTGGACACTTTTCTTGGTGCTGCCAAGGTGCCCTACCTCCCCACAACCACTTTAAAAAAATAATAAATTTTCTTGCCGGCAGCTCAGATTGGTTCAGATACTTTGTTTTCAGTCTTCTTGATTTAATTGTCTGCTAGACTGAAGCATTACACATATTGCACCACCACAAAATGGCTGCCATGGGAGCCCCCCAAATTATTTTCCCTGTGGGTCAATGGCCTTTCATTAAAAAAAAAATTATTACCCACCCTTGCCATAAGTAAAGGGTTAGAAACTTGTTTTTTAAAATAACAAAACCTGAGATGGTAAGAGCCTGAGTTCAGTGCCCCAGTAACAAATCCCATGGTTAAGTGGAATTCACACTGTCCTTACTAGAGTTTTATCTAATGTCTTTTTCTCTCTTCGACTATTCTTTCTGTTTTTTCCTCCCATGTCAACAGTTTCAGTATTTGACTCATTATTCTCTCCACACATTCTTATGTTTTTTGCTTCACTATAAGGATCTAAGAAGGACAGCGTCTCTACCACTGTTTGGCTAAAGATATTTATATATCCACATTTTCAAGAGCAGGAAACAGAGCTATAAGGCAGCCGAAAGATAAGACAGCATTATACCAAAAGGTGCAAAAGGGCACAGGAAGACAATGGAGTTGCCAAGTTATGAGTCAATATATGCAAGGAAAGGTTGGGCTTGGACAGCCCTGGGTACACCTCTGGTACAGCCTTACAGCTACCCACTTGCCCAAGCTAGCAACAATTCCTTGCAGCCAATTCAGCTTATCAGAGCCACTATTCAGTCTGTTCACCTGAGTCCATTAAGTTGTTGGGCTAACAATTTCTAGACACTTGCTATTGTGATATATTACAAGGGGAAACAGTGAGGGGACAGTTCACATCCTACGACTCCCAAGAGTACTTTAGTGGACTTTTACAGTTTCAAAGGAAGAATGGGCTGGGGAAGATTCAGAGAGAGGGGGCCACAAGGCAAGGGTAGCAGCCTGCCTCATAGGTGTTCTTTGGTAGCAGGTTAGCAGCCCTATCTGTTCATGGTGCGTGCAGGGAGTCCTACTTACCTGTTGTCACTGAATAAGGGGCTGGTGGATTTGCTAGGCAGGTATCTGTTTGTCCATCCTACCACTGAGCTCTCCACCTAGTTAAGTAAGAGAGGAATGAAGTTGCTGGCCCACACCAGATCATACATTTGCACTACTCTATTGTCTGGACAGGTTATTGTAGCTTGCACCATAATACAGTACATCATGCTTCAGTCCTGGATTGGTGAGCTAGTCACCATTCTTAGGAGCAAGCCTGTGCCTCTTACATGCTGCCATGACTACCTAATTCAGGGCAAGGTTGAGTCCGACATGGATTGCTCAATGCAGAAACAAGTTTGACATATGGGAAAAGGTTGGCTCTTCTACCAACCACCCCACCAAGAAAACCCTCTTCCCATTCTAGAACAGGTTCTAGAAGTTTTCCAGTTCAAAATCCCTCTCTTCAAGTTGCTTTGTTCACTGAAGGAGAAAAACATGTGGGAACTCTGTATGCTTTCCCCCATGGGTGAAACAGGCAGCTTGGGAAGAGCCATTTTGAGCTGAAAAGCAAACCAGGAAGAAAGTACCCTCTCCCTTCCTCACTCAGATTCACAGCCTGCCCAGGTTCACTGTGATTTTTTTAAATGCAGATAAAAGAATCATGGACATCCTTGTACTATCTAATTAGGCCCTTAAAGGTGCAATCTATGCATGTGTAGACAGAAAAAGTTCCGACAATTCCCAGCATCCCCAAGGCAGCATGGCGGCCTGGACATGCTCTGAGTTGTAGGACTTTTTTCTGTCTAAGCATGCATAGAATTGCACTCTAAACGTAGTACTGGGGGGAAAGCACTATATGAACATGTGCTAGTATGCATAATAGTATGCATAACTTATACCAAAAACTGCATTTTCAGCATGGTATGTGCACAACCAAAGCCACCATTTTCTCGGTACCCACCACCATTGGAAGCACATTTGGTGGGGATGCAAGCGGGGGGCTTTTCAGGGATTACTCCCAGGCTCTGGAACTCCCTGCAGAAGAAGACAAGGTTGGCCCCCCTTTCTGTTGCCTTTCCGCAAAAGCATTTTTATTCCAGCAAGCCTTTGGTATATAAGCTGATCTATTGATGATGGTGGGTGTAATTTAGTTTGGTTGCGCTGCTTATTTCTTTTTTGTTGTGGTGGTTTTCATTGTGTTTTTATTTACTTTTTATGCCATGTTTTAATTAATTCTTTTGTTTTTAATCTGGTTTTTATTGTTAGCCACCGTTCTACCATTTTTGGCAGAAAGGCAGGATATAAAGTAAATTAAATTAATGCATAAACCTTTCTACCTCTTGTGGAAGTACTTGTACAACTCTGAACTCCCCAAACACTGTCTCCTTTCCTTTCCCAAACCTATTAAGAATTATTTCAAAGCTGCTCTGATTAATACTTGCAAAGGAAATCAAACCCTAGAGTAGGTTAGATGCAAATTCCAGATCTTGCATCCAATCTGTCCCCTCTGGCTAAGACAACATCAAGACCTCATGTACTGTTGAAAAAGTTTGGAGGTGTAACTTCAACTCATAGTGTTTCTTCAACATTCTAACAATATGATTCACATCAACAGCTTTACATAACCCCACTGTATGTTTCCCCCATAGAATGTTACAAATGTTGCCCCAAGGATATGTATTCATAACATATGATGTCATTGTAAGTAACTTAAGAACTAACAACTCAAGTAGAAGAGGGAAAGCTGGTTATCCTGTGTACTTCTAAGATTATTGTGCAATTTATGTTTCAACTCGGTGCTCTTTGGCTAAGTATGCATTTCAGTGTTCATTAAGCACTTTTCTCCTGCTCCCATAATACTAGAACCCAGGTTCATCCCATGAAGCTGATTGGTGGGAAATTCAGGACAGGTAAAAGGACGTTCTTCTTCATGCAGTGCATAGTTAAACTATGGAATTCACTACCACAAGACGTGGCGATGGCCAGTAATTTGGATGCCTTTAAAATGGGGTTAGACAAATTCCTGGAGGAGAAGGCTTACGAATGGCTACTAGTCCTGAAGTCTATATGCTACCTCCAGTGTCAGAGGCAGTGTGCCTGTGTACACCAGTTGCTGGAGAACATGGGCGGGAGGATGCTGTTACACTCATGTCCTGCTTGTGGATTTCCTGTCAATAGCTGGTTGGCCACTGTGTGAACAGAATGCTGGACAAGATGGACCCTTGGTCTGATGCAGCATGGCTCTTCTTATGTTCTTAAATTTGGAAAATGAACCATATGTTGACATCTGTCCTCACACTAAACATCTTTTTAAATAAAAGCCAGTTTTTAAATGGTGTGGAAATCCTAAAACATTTGTTCATTTTTTCAGAATATATCTGCTCCACCATTTCTCTCAACAGGGGCTTGGGAAACCATTTTATCAGTGAGCCAGTTCACCCATAACACTAAACCATGGCTTAGCGCTACATGCACAAGCCTGAACCTACCTGACCAAAACCTTTGTCTCATGTGTTCCCCCTCCCCTCTCTTCCTCCCACATGGCTAGGAGGACTTCAGCAGAGTTTAGTTTCACTTTCAAAAAAGCCTGGCTTGCCCTGACATACAAACCAGAGATAGTGAATTAAAATAAACTCTGGTCAATCACTAAACAAGCCAGCTGAAGGTGCCCCCACCCATCCCGTATATGTATAAGGAGGAGGGGCAAGTATGTGTGCTCATACAATTAGTGTTAAACTTGGGGGTTGGACTTGATGGTCTTGTAGGCCCCTTCCAACCCTACTATTCTATGACTCTGTGTTTTAGTGTTACATGCCAACCAGTTCAACGTTACAGGCATTGAACTGGTTGGCATGTGACACTAAAACATGGTTTAACACTAATTGTATGAGCACAGTTCAATGATTGTAATGTTATTTTCCCCTGTCAGGTGCCCCCCTATGAGCCTCATGTGGCGCAGAGTGGTAGGCAGCAGTAATGCAACCTCCACGACCTGAGTTCGATCCCAGCAGAAGCTGGGTCCCAGGTAGCCAGCTTGGGTTGAATCAGCCTTCCGTCCTTCCGAGGTCGGTAAAATGAGTACCCAGCTTTCTGGGGGAAAGGTAGTCACGACTGGGAAAGGCAATGGCAAACCACCCCGCTATAGTCTGCCATGAAAACGCCGGCAAGAGCGGCATCCCTCTAGGAGTCAGCAATGACTCAGTGCTTGCACAGGAGGAACCTTTCCTTTCAGGTGCCCTCCAGATATTTTGGACTTCAGCTCCCACCAGCCCAAGCCTGAATGGCTAATGGTCAGGATTTCTGAGAGTTGTAGTCCAAAACATCTAGAGGGCAGCAGTTTGGGGGAAGGCTGGATTAGGATAACAAAGAGGATGATCCTTTTTGGCTAAAGGCAGGGTATAATGCTGTAAATAAAATAAAATACAACATTATTTTCTCTGAGTGCATGACTAGTTTTATCAGTGGTACACTGGAGCCATAGCTTGCAGGTTCAAAATGCTGGGACTTTTTGGTAGTAGAGACAAATGACATTGAATAACCTGTGTGATGTTGATTTCACACAGCTATGTCTACCTGAGTACTTAGTGCAGCACAAGCATAGGTTGAAGGGCTGGGGGAAGAGATTGTCCTGTGCTGATTTAACCTGGTTGTCATGGTCAATCTGTTTCTTAGTAAGGTTTGGACTCACTATTACTATTCCCCTCTGCGGGGGCGGGAGACCAATTAAGATGATTCACTGATGGGGAAAAATGGAATCTGAAAGGTTCTGGGGAATTTCTGGCTGACAGAGCTGGTACTCCTTTCAAGACCTGGTCTCACTGTGGAACGGTGAGATGGTGAGGGCTATTGACACAATCACTCCCAAGCGCCTTCTTGTGCAAGGCAGAGCCCAGTCAGCCTGCTGGTTTTGGGGGGAGCTACGAGCAATTAAGCAAGCAGGATGACAGCTTGAGTGCAAGTGGCATAAGTCTCAGAATGAATGCCATCAACCACAGGTAACAGCACATTATCATGCCCGCCATGTGGCAGCAATGACAGCAAAGAAAGCTTACTTTGCTGCAATCATTACATCTGGCAGAGTTATTCTGGGTGGTGAAAGGGCTATTAAAATCGGGCCCAATGGCTGAAATATGAGAACCCTTTGAAGCTTGCTGTGACAAATTTGCTAAGCATCTTAAGGACAAAGCCACATGAATTCACACAGAACTTGACACTGCTGTTGTTTCAGGTCCAGGAAAGGTGTCCAAACCACCATCGAGTCAGGTTGTCTGGGATCAGTTTCAGTTGTGGCCTGATCATGTAGACACAGCCCTTGGAAAGATCCAGCCAACCACATGTATATGCCACCCTTGCCCTTCGTGGTCTGTGACATCTAGCCGGGGATGGGGACTGACTGACTCGGTGGGTCCAAAAGTCCAAGGATTACTTAATGCCTCTTTGAAGGAGGGGGTGGTGCCCATGGTCTTGAAAGAGGCTGTGGTGTGTGTCTACTCCTAAAAAAGCTCTCCCTGGAAACAAGGCTACTGATAACTACAACCCTGTCACAGATATCCCGCTTTGGGGCAATCTTCTCATGACTGTGAGCTGCAAGAGCACTTGGAGGAAGCAGATTACCTCCGCACGTTTCAATCTTGTTTAAGGCCTAAGTTTGGCACTGAAATGGCTTTCGTCATCCTGAAAGATAACCTTTCCCAGGAGACAGGTAGGGGATGTGACTCTGTTGATTCACCTGGACCTCTCAGTAGCTTCTGATACCATCACCCACGGTATCTTGCTGGACCAACTCTGTGGATCAATTATTGTGACTGGTGGCACAAAAAAACAGTGGTTCTACTCCTACTTGCAGGATTGTTTCCAGAAAGTGGCATTGGGGGACTTCTGCTTGATGCCATGGCAGTTGTGCTACAGTGTCCCACATGGTTCCATTCTGTCCCCCCACAACAACTGTGCAAAGCCACTGAGAGAGGTCATCAGGGGATCTGAGCGATTTACTGGTGACAGCCAGCTCTATTTCAGGCTGCTCCTGAAAATTATCTGGAAATTACAACTGGTACAAAATGTGGCTGCCAGGATGCTGCCAGGCAGTATGTAACACCAATTCAGAAAAACCTGCATCAGTTGCCTATCTGCTTCCAGGCTGAATTCAAGGTGCTGGTGTTGGCCTACAAAGCCTTAAATTACTTGGGGCCCAGTTATCTAAAGGAACTCCTCTCCCTGTACCAGTCTGCTCATGATCTTAGATCGGGGCGGGGCAAAGAGACCCAGCTCACCCCACCATTAGGGGAAGTACACTGGGCGGTGACACGAAATAATGCTCTCCCACAAGAGGTACCCTTGAGGCCAACTTTATTGATATTTCAGTGCGAGGCCACACCGCTGCATTCTATCTCCCTACTGTTTTATTGCTTTTATATGTTTATTATATTTTATTGTTTCTTTGTTTGATTATTGATTTACCCACCTTGGAATTTTTATGTAGGGTGGGGGCTGTAGGTCAGTGGTGGAGCACATGCTTTGTATGCGATCCCAAGTTCAGTTCCTGGTACCTTCAAGCAGGACTGGAAATTCTCCTGCCTGAAACCCTGGAGAGCCACTGCCAGTCAGTGTCAACTAGACCAATGGTCTGACCCGGTATAAGTCAGCTTCCTATGTTCCTAAATATAAATAAATAGCAGGTTACTATCTCCAACAGCTGTGTGAATACTACATGGATGCAAATCATATGCTGTGGAAATTTGAATATTTCAATTCCAATTGTTTTAAACATTTCCGGATCAACTGAGCTTTCTCTTTTTTTATAGCAGCAACATATAGCCTCTCTACTTGCACAGGAAAAACTGAAAATCGTTAGCAGGCCTCCCCCCACCCCACCCCCAACAAAACAGAGCAGATATAGCTAGCTAGGGTTTTCGCAAGTGAATCCTGATTTTAACATACGCCCTTTGCAGAGCTCCCTATCCCAAGTTTCTTCCCCTTTCCTGGAAGTTTCACTATTTTCCTTCATAAGCAAAAAAGCAAAACCAACCAACCAAACTGTAATTTTAAGTAATCCATGTTAAGTGACACCAAGTCCATTTAGCAGGAACTGGTAAATGTGCCCAATGTTCACATCCAGCTCATTTACTTGGAAGCTAAACTGATTTCCATTTAGCTTCCAAGTAAATGTGCCGGATGTGAGCAAACACGCAAAACACTTAGCAGCCTGCAAGTTTATGGCATGTGTTAATGACTGCTGTAAATGTAAATTCAGTTGACTAGGGTCAAAATCTCAATGTAATTCAGAATGTCATCCTGAAGGTGGGCTTTGCGCAAAGACAAATGCGTGTCCATGCACGGGGACTTGGGAAAGGAACAGTCAGTCTAACTTTTAAGATATAATTTGTAAAACCGACACATAAATAGGTACAAGAAAAGATTACAAGAGCTTAATTTTATTTTCGTTTAAAATGACATCTAGCTCTCAAATCAGTTTTACTATGGAGCAGGCATTAGCAACCTGGTGACCTCCAAAAGTTTTCGACTACAAGCCTCATAAGCCCCGGCCAGCGTGACAAATGATCAGGGATTGTGTTCCCTCTGCGATGGAGAATCAAAGCCCCTGTCCCGCCTGTTCTTTAAACTGTTTACACAGGCTCACTTTAGCAACGGGATTAAAGCTGAGGAAAAGTTTAACCGGGAAAGAAAAGCACGACTTGCAGCGAGCGACTGAGATAAGCGGAGATACTGGGGCGGAGAGAGAGGGGAGAAAAGGGGGGCTGACTTTCATTGGCCAAAGTGGGGGGGGGGGTCGGCAACACTAAGTTCGTATCGGGCTGGATCTCATTCATTTAACCCTTTCGGGGAGGAGATGCTACTCCAGCGGCAGGTCGGCCTTTTCTCGACTGTTTCCTATTAGCCTCCGAGAAAAGAGGAAGGAAGTCATGCCTCTCTCGCCGATCTGCTTCACTTCGAGGCCTTAAATATTTAGGCTTTTCAAAACGCGGAGGAGTAGGACGAATGGCAACCGCCAGGAAAGGATGGCCTCTCCGCAGCTTGGAAGCAAGGCAGAGAGGAGGGCCGAGGGCTGCGATCACCGCGGGGTAGTGTCCCGCTTCCAGGAACGCGCGCGCAGCTCTCGCCCAGGCGTAGGGAAATTCGAAGCGAGGAAAGGGCTGTCTGGCTGGCTGCGCCTCTGCACCTTGGCACATTGCCGCCGGCGGCAGAGGCGGCGAGAGGAAGACAAGCGAGGCCGCCTTACCTGGGTGTCGGCCCCATTCAACGCTAGGGGGCTTACTTCTGAGTAGGCATGTCTGCGGTTACTGCACTGAATGGCAGTAACCCCAGGGATGCGCCTCGCGGGCGGCAGTGCCTTGCGATCCTCCCCCCCCCCCCCGACACACACACACACACACACACACACACACTTTTTCTCTGTCTCTTGCGTAAAGAAGGTTCTTTTCGCCCGCCCCGCCGACTGCTCCTCGGCTCACCCCCTTGCAGCCCACCTCAGCCGCAGCGCCGCCTGCCGGCCACCCCGGAGCTGCTCAACGCTACCCCGAGGCGAGGAGACCCAAACGCTCCCTCAGACCTGAGCTGAGCGCGGGGTGGGAACCCGAGGCAGCTCCGAGGCGCAAGCGGGACCCTGTTGCGGCGCACCGCCCCCGCCTCGCACCCTCACCGTGCCCGGCGGGCTGCCGGTGTTTGGCGAACCTCCAGCGTGGCTGCCGCCGGGGCTTTCCTTCCGTGTGCCTTCTGCGGCGCCGGCGTCCTCTCTGCCTCACTCCTTCGCCCCCCAGCAGCTCAGGGGGGTGTGCACAGGAAGGGACCGGAGCCTCATCTGGCCGGGAGGCCGGAGCAAGGGGCTGGGAGAGAAAGCGGCCCGGGGGGGGAGCTCTCTGGAAGACGGCTCTGCGCCTCGGCTGAAAGTGAGTGGCCGGAGAGGCGGCGGGAGGCTGTAAAAGGAGGGGCGGCTCCGCCTGTTGCTGCCGCCCAAGCCTTCCCACTAGGTAAGAGGGAATCCCGCCGGCTCGCGCCCGCTCCCGCCTGCAAATTGGCAGAGCAGAAGGAGAAGTCGGGACAGGAAGGAGAGGACGGCGTGGGGAGGTCTTCGAAATAAACTGCCGTGGGAAACGCGAGCGCTGCTAGAGGAAAGTCCCGGCCAACTTTCTGGAGGGGAGCGTGCCGCGATCCAACCCCAGTGCTAACCCCATAGAATCGCAGGGCGGAAGGGGCCCTCTAGAGCCGCCTGGGCCACCCCCTTCCTCCGGCCTTCCCCAGCCAGGTGCCCTCCAGACGTGTTGGACTTCAACGCCCATCAGCCCCAGCCCGCGTGGCCGATGGTCAGGAATGAGAGCTGTAGTCCAACGCATCCGGAGAGCACCGGACTGGGGAAGGCTGCCCACTCCATACTGGAAGCCCAGAGCGTTCGCCCAGCAGGTGGCTGACAGGCCTCTGCTTAAAGACCCCCCAGCGAGGAAGAGAGCCCCCCACCCATTGCAGTAGACATGTGCTGAATTATTTTAATGTTAAAAACTCAAGAGTTGTTTTAACTCAGGGATGGGGAAGCTGTGACCCTCCAGTTGTTGTTTAACTACAGCTCCCAAAATCCCTGACCATTGGCCATGCTGATTGGAGTTGATGGGAGCTGGAGTTAAACAACAGCTGGAAGGTCACAGATTCCCCCCTCTGCCTTAACTGGCCTTTAGAGAACCACTTCACGCCAGCCAAAGCAAAATGTTAGCCTCTTAGGGCATGACCCTATGCATCTTTAGGCAGAAAAAGCCCTACAACTCCCAGCTTTCCCCCAGCCAGCCTTAGGCACTTTGATTAGGATGACAAATTCCAGAGAGTGGTTTGTATTTGTCCATTACAGCAAACAAAATAAAAAGCGAGAAAGAGGGGTTCATGAATGCTTGTGCCTCAGTTAATCTGCTGGCCTTTAAGGTGCCATAAAAGACTGACCAGGTTCACATGATCACCATGGCTTGTTGTGGCTCATTTAAGCCACAGTGAGTTGTAGCACCCATGGGTGCCATCCTGAAAATTCAAGTCACAGCCGCAGTTTGTCATGTCATCCGAACCTGGTGGGGGTGCATCGTGCAAGGGTTAATAGGCCATGGGTTTGTTTAACACTTGTACAACCCATCTCTGCCAGGCTTGAACAACACAACAAGCCATAGTTGCAGCTTTATATTCAAAGTGGCTGCCCACACTTGCCACAGCCCACCGTGGCTTAAATAAGCCATGGTGGGCTGCTTGATCATACGAATAGGCCCTCTTTGTGTAAGCTTTTGGTGAGTTCCTTGCTTGTGGCTGTTTGCATTCTGTATCGCCATGTGGACCCCTGTGAAAGAAGACTTTCAGTCAGTGAAGTTTTGTTTGAATAACCCAGGCCCCATCTACATGGCACCGCTTTCACACACCCCCACCCTGTTGCAGCTGCGCAACAATGCAGCTTCGAATCAGCATCCCCTGTGATACACTCGCACTGTACTGCATGCTTCCCTAACGTGCGTTTTTTGCCATTATACTGAAATGCACAGCTGTGCAGTCCCGTGAGTATGGGGGTGCAACACTTCAGTGGCTGTTTTGTATTCGAGGGGTTCTGCTGTGTCTTTCCGTCCCTTTTTAGGTAAAAAGTAGGTGTTTTGTGCACCTTCATTTCCGCACCATCAGTTTGTCAGTTCCCCAGCCTGAGACTCCCGTGATGGTTTGCACTCACAAGGCATGAGAGGTACGTGCCTAACCATCGCTCCAAAATGGTGGCAGGAGCGATGTTGGTCCTCCTCCAAGATCCCCCCCCCCCCAGCCCTTGGGTACTGAGTCCAAAGGCAACCGTTGTGAAGATACGAAGCTGCAAAAATGTACAAAAGTGTGATTACATAGATGAAAATGCCCCTCTGTGCCTCTGTAACTGCGCAGCTGCAAAGGGACGGGGTGAGTTAAGGGGCATCACAGAGTGACGCAGGCACTACACACGCCTACAACACGCCCACTGCAAAATGCAAAGTCGGTTTGGGGAAGAGACAGATGGCTCACAAGCACAGGGAAACCCATAGCAGACGAAAAACATCGCAGCAAAATGACTCCTTGGACTTCCACATTTTCTGGGCAAAAACCACAGATGGCTGCGAAGTGGCAACTGCATCATCTGTCATGAGGGACCTCGACTGTCACCCATCCCGGAGTAAAAGTGGGTGTAGATGGGCCCGCAGAGTTCTCTTGCTTCTCAGAAAGGAAAGATCAGCTTCGTGTTCTCTCTCTCTCTCTTTCTGACACACACACACACACACGCTCCTCACAACAACCTTATGAGGCAGGCTAGGCTAAGAGAAAGAAAGAGAAAAAGACTGGGCCAAACTTATCCAGTAAGCTTCATGGTGGTGTGAGGATTTGAACCTGGGGCTCCCCAGTTCTGGCACACTAACAGTGACTGTGTGCAGTAAGCCACTCCCCATCTGGATGTCCTGCTCTAGACTGAGTCTTGGTTCTTCGCAAACAAATACAGGGAGCAATGCAATAGAATAAATTTGGCAAGCAAATGGTCAAGCACAAAGATTTCAGTCCAAAGAGGTTTAGGCTAAGACAAGAGTGGTCAAAATCCAGGCAGAAGTCAGAACGTAGGCAGGCAGACACAAGGATCAGGCAACAGCCGGAGTGGTCAAAGTAACAGGCCAGAGGTCAAACACAGTATATCAGTCAGGCACATTAGTTCAGAAGCAGGGTCAAGAAACAGTCCAGGGTCAGTAGTGTGGAGCATCCAAGGCAAGGCACAGGAGGCAAGGCAGCAGATACTGGAACTAGCAGAGGCATTGTTTCCAGCACCTCTCAAGTCACCAGTGAGAACTGATACAGCTAAAGCTACTAGAACCCCATCCAGTGCTCAGCTGCTTCCTGTTAGAGGCTTGTCAGATGTCCTCTTCATGAGAGCCTGACTCATGAGTAGTCCTCTTCAGTAAGTGAACACTTCTTCGCCTGGCCACCATCCTATCATGGATCTTAAAGCGCCAGTGTTCTTGGGGGACAAGTTGGCAGCTCAGCATCTTCCTGTGCTTCAGAAGCTGAACTCCCCCTCTCTAGGAGGCAGATTCAAAGGCATCGCCCCTGAGGGTCCCGGACTGTCTTGGCTAGTGCCAGGGTCTCCTGAAGGGCCAACCGGCTCTGACAGTTCTGGCTTCTCTGAGGATGGCTCTGGTGGCCGCATGGCACCTGGGACTGTGACACTGGAGAAGCTTTCACGAGGTCCTGTGTAAAGCAGATACTACATGGTGATTTGTTGCCAGTGTCCAAAACCACACTGGGGGAGTGGTGACACTACTGTGGGAGAGATACCTTGTTAGTGGGGCAACATGGGAGCTGACCATGGAGAACTGAGTTAGCAGCAGGTACCATATGACCTCAGAATTAGGTACCTGTGGAGTGTGGATCTGGATTTAAATTCCTTTTGCCATTTATGCACACTATTTGAAAGTAAAGGCCTGTGATCTCTGGGCTTGGAAGACCTGAGGGCCAAAGGACACATGATGTGGGAGTGCTGTATTTTGATTTCCTGACATCTTTTCCTTTAGCTAAAAGAACTGTGGTGGAGAGGTGGGGCCATGGCTTGGGGGGTGAGTATTTTAACCATGTCACCCCACATCAGTCCCCTGATATAAATTGCCCCTCTTCCCAGAGTTGCTATTAGCCACTGAGGAAAAACATATAGACACTTGTATATTGCCCATATACTGCCCATCTGGCTAACAGCAGCTCCGGAGGTGCGGGGGGGGGGGATTTTTATAGTGACATCAGTGCAACTCCATTGTCTGCATAATTGACCTTTGGCTTGGAATACTGTTTTGCTAAAGAGATATTATTGTACCTGTTCTTGCAGAAGTTCTTGTGATGGAACCCAAAATCTTTCCTTATGTTATGGAGTAATCCAAAGTATTATTTCTGGGGAAACAATGTGAAACAGGACTATTCCTATGAAGCTATCTTTTCATCTTCTTAAAGAGTTGGGGATATAGAAAGAGAATGCTAAAGCACGGAGTATTTAGGATAAAGGCTACTCACCGGTATTCAGCCAACACTGGTTCCTAGCCATTTTGCAGTGTAAAACAGTTATAGAGGATGCCCACAATGGGCACAGACTGCAATGTTGACAACAGGTTCATAGAGATCACTTGGTTTCCATTTCTTGGGCTACAATTTCTTGTACTTCCACTTCTAGGGAGATCAAACCAAGACCTTGACCTTATAGCAGAGTCCTAACCTTTGGGGGTTTGTGGGCATATTTGGAGTTTTGTGATAGCGTTGTGGGTGCTCTCACAAAATGGCTGCTATAATGAGGTCCATTTATAAAATAGCTGCCATCGTGGGCAAGGTTGGTCACAAAATACTGATTTCCCAGAATGCAAATGGGTGAAACTAAAAGAAAAGTAACTTGTCCAAGAAGCTAAGTACAAGGCAGAGGTGAGATCTAAGCTCCAAAACACAAAAGTACTCTTCTGAAGGGAAATAAAGATAGTGCTGTAGGGCAGCACTTCACTTTGCAGCATGCCAGCTGACCTGTTTCAATGCAGGCAAGGGCCATGGCCAAGGTGCAGATAGTCCCAGGAGCAGCAACGAGAGAGCAACCAGTTCAGTCCAAGGTCATGCACAGGAGTTCCAAGGAGGTTTTGCAGGTACAGGTGAGTTCAAAGCAGTCCAAAGGTCAGCTCACAAGCATCCATTTTGTCAAGTGTCAAGGCCAGTCTGGGGTGTACGAAAGTGTTGTCCAGATGGGTAGCTGAGGGTCTAGGAGCCTGTCAGATCTGGTGTCTTGGAATGCAAAGTCGAGGTCATGGCACTGTTATTTGCAGCAGAGAGCTGGTGTCAGCAGGGCTGATTTATAGCTGGTCATTAATCAGCACAGCTGGCTAACTAGGTCAGCATGTTGCTTTTAAGGGACGCCCCACACTCTGACTTCTTTCTGTTCTTTTTCTCCTCGCATCTGATTCTACACCATTCAGAGGAATGGATTATCTCAGGCTCTGCTCCTAGCATTTGGGGAAATTCAGGAACTGCTCTAGAGGGGCCATGGGAGTGATGGGGAAGCCTGCATTAGCATGCCCACTTGTTCACAATTGTGATGTGCAAACCAGGCCTATGCCAGAGGCAGTGTCCTACTCAGAAGGGTGAATTGTGCACAAGGCTAACATAAACTGATGGTCTAACTTTACATGAAGGTTCTCTCTATGTCATATTCAGTGGCGCACCAGAAAAAAAATTATGGGGGTGCATAGAAGGGGCAAAGTATATTTCTAGGTGGGCGAGTTGTATCCCACGTATTAAGATCTCTGAAAGAAAAATAATGTTATATTTCACACTGCAACTGCCATCCTAAACATATTTTTTTTCTGAAATGTCATATATTGATTAATTTAGGTAATATTTTTATATAGCATTATTAATCAAATTCAAATTACAGTAAGGAAAAAGTCTTTCAAACAAGGTAGAGTCACTATGCAAACATTTCCTTGACATACAAATTAGACAGACAGAACACTTTCTTTAGAAAACAGTTACTTTTGAACCAGTGCAGGCAGAACCAGGAGTGTAGACTCTCATTGTAAGGAAAAGAAAAGCAAACTGGGCCACTTGAGCCCTGTACACCTAAGAAACCCAATGCATGTTGTTGGGTATCTAAATAGCTATCTCTGCCTGATTAGATTGTCACTCACTGAGCGAGAATGGAGTAGTATGTAAATCTCAAGTTAAATACATTGATTCTTAAGAACTTCTGCAAAATGATTGAGAACAGTTTCAAGGTCGGGGTGGGTTAGCTTTTGATAGTTTCTTTTCAATTGCCAGTATAGCAATGCTACTTCAGCGTTCATCAGCTATACTGCACCTCAGGAAGGTCTTGATTTCACACAGACATGAAAATGTTCATTCATATTCAGCACTTGAAGGGGGTTTTGTGATGGCCATAGCATCCAGTCTGCTGAGTTCACTAAAAGACCGTTTCAGTTCTTCAAGAAGAGTAAGCATATGTTACAGAAATTTCAGTTGTAATATGTCTGTTATCCTATAATTTTATAAGCTAGGCTATGTCTATTCTACCTTTGTGTGAAATTGTCATGCCAAACAAAGACACAGTGCCTTATCAGAGACTCAGGAATGCCAAAGACGTATTTACGTTAGAGTACAAGGCTACCTCTCTGCGCATGCCTAGATATGTAAAAGGCGCTGCCTGCTTTCTGTTTCCCTCTCAGCTAGACAAAGAGATTAGTACAGCGCAAGCGTAAGACAGCCCCCAAAGGTCTTGCCTATATAAACTTTTGGATCACATCACTTGATTGTGACCTTTGTTGGAGCGTTAGCCCCAAGGGTTGCCTTATTCTGCAGAATAAAATCGTGTTGGACCAGATCTCTGCCTCCTCTCGTTCTTGGTAAACAAATTGGAAAGTCTACCAGGGAAAAGAACACGATTTTGGTAACACATATGTTTCATTGTGTCAATTTTTATTTGTCATTCTCATTCATACCTCTATAGAACTTTTGGAAAAAGTTTCAAATCCATCCGTGTTCACTGCTATGACACGCAATGGTGCAATGATTATGCTATGACACGCAATGATGCAATGATATGAGCAATGGTGGAGGGCAAACTCAGACCATGTCTTGCAAATGGTCTGAGTTTCTGTGGATCAAGAAAGTAATAGCACTTGAGACTGAAAGTACTAATCCCATTCAAACATTGCAATTATCTGTAAATCTTCTCTTAAATTCACTAAGAGTACAATCGACAACAGGAAGGAACAGCATAATTCTAAAATCATTGTCAGTTTTTGGATAAATATTTCCTACTGTATTTAATGCACTAACATAGCTTTGAAATTGTTTTGGGATACAGTGTGTTCTCTTTTCTTTATTTTGCATTTTAACTGAATTTTGTTCTGCAAGCATCTTTACATCTGCCATCGTTTTACTGGAATTTTCCACTTGATCCCTGAGATTGTGCAGTTTATCAGTCAGAGAATTAACAAGGGCATAAGCTTGAGCCACATCACAATTTGATTTTTGCAAATAATGCAATACTACTTTGACTTCAAGAAGGACTCCACTAAAACATTTTGTGCAAAACACAAAGCCAAAATCTATTTGCTTTAGAATTCCACAAGCCTCAACACTTCCTTTTGAATTTCATTCATTGTTGATTATATTCAGAAGCAATAACATTACAGGAAGTGTTGATTTAACAGCTAAACACAATGCAATCTGACACACGCAGAAAGTGTCTGACAATCTTTTTAATTCGATAATCCTATTCCCTGTTTGTTTTTGCAGTTCAATGAAACATGGATGCACATAAGAACAGGATGCAAATACATTCAGTTGTTGAAGAAAACTAAAGAGGTTTGCATTGCAAGAATACCTGTATTCTTACCCACCTCAATAATAATTAAGGTCAGCCTGTGGCTGAAACATAGGATTAGGGCATGTCTCACTCCAGATAACATTCAGCATAATATCTAAGGCTGCAATTCTATGCATACTTTTCTAACTCTGAGCAATAAACATGGATAGGAAGATGACACTGTAAAGCAACAGAGATTGAGACATTGGGATTAAAGGAGTTCTTCCACTCTCAGGGGACTGGAGGAGGGGCTGTGATTGCATAACAAAGCAGCAAGCGATTCCCAAGCTGGCTGACACCAAGGGGGCTTGGGGGAAAAACGGGCTGTAGCCCCCAGCAATGCAGCTGCCCACCCCTCCTCAATTACTTCTCTCTCCTGCATGTCAGATGCTTTCCCTCAGTGGATTGCCACTGTCTGTTGGCATATTGAAGAATATTTCAGTATCTGCAAAATTCATAGCCTTTGTTGGCTCAAGAGCTGCAGCTGAACTGTAGAAGAGCTACAGAGATTATAATAAATGAATGCACTTGTATATGTGAATAGTGCCTTTTCTTCAAGTAATGACAGAAGTCCAGCAATGGTGGAGGGCAAGCTCCTTGTTTAAGGGACACATGCCCCCCCCCCTTGTGCTGCCTCGGTCATATTGGCTATAAATTATGGCATTCAGCAAATTGGCCTTACTTTTTGCACATTATTAGTCATAAACTAGTCTTAAACTAATGGAAAACATATCTGAAAGTCCTTTTGTTCAAACAAATGCTAGCTTATTTATCCTTACCCAAGCCTTTTTAATTGCCAGATTATGTCTCAGTACACAGACGCTTCCATTGTACTTTTGAACCAGAAGTAATATAAGAGCAAATCAATATACAGTAATTCAATTCCATAAAACCTTTCTTATTCAGATGTCTGTAATCCAATTCAATTTTTGTTCCAGATCCAGGCATGTTTTATTTCTAGGGTAGCCACCTGATAGAGGCTTTGTGCATTTAACAGCTGCACAAAGTCGCCAGATATTCAATACACAGACAACACTTCATGCCAAGAAAAGATGCACTGGTTGGTTTTCTGCCTATCATGATATTTTGCACAATGTAACCCAAAGGATATACGAGGCACAATCAGTCCCCACTGGGCTTCCACACACCAGCACTTGTGTACTTCCTCCTAAGGAAGTAGGAGGAGCCAGTGTGGTGTGGTGGCAACAGTGTTTGACTGGGAGCTGGGAGATCCAGGTTCTAGTCCCCACTGAGCCATGGAAGCTCACTGGGTGACTTTGGGCCAGTCACACGCTCTGCACCCAACCTACCTCACAGGGTTGTTGCTGTGAGGATAAAATGGAGAGGAGGAGGATAATGTAAGCTGCCTTGGGTTCCTTGAAAGAGGAAAAAAGTGGGATATAAATGCAATAATAAATAAATAAATAACCCATGGGACAAACAAGCAGTAAACAACAGAGTGGCTACACACACAAAACATATTCCTGAGGAGATGAACAACTGGTCCAGGAAGCTACACGGAACTTACAATATAGCAGTCCAACTGAGTTTCTCATTAAGCCCAGTGGGAGCCAGTGGTTATAGGAAGTGGATCCAAAATATTTGGTTAGTGACCATGGATGTGGTGTCACTATATTTGTTTATTTCATAAAAATACACCAACACATACCCCAGGAGCAGGCTATGGAAGTCGTTAAACTTACCTTAAACAAGAGAGAGGATGCATTTTGACCACCAACTAGCTTTATATATTCTTTAGCAGAACTGGCTTCGAAGAAATAATATTTCCAATTCCAACAGCAGTATTTCTGGCAGACATCAGGCATAGCTGTGCCTTGCTTGGATTGCACCCAAGCTTGCCAATCCATTCATGATTCTGTTTTGTAGTTCTTTTAGGCCATTGATGAAGACTGCTGTTGGAACACATTTTGCTTACTATATTATAGTTTTTAGGTTTTGATACACTCGAGTTTTTATTCTAGATAGATAGATGTATCTGTCATTGCTATTACATTTGTATTCATTTGGATTAAAGAATACTGTTTGGAGGTATACATTTTCCTTAACTTTGGCTTTTGTTGATGGTATGATTTGTTAAGGGCTATTTTTGCTCTGTTGTTATTTATTTATTTATTTATTTATTTATTTATTTCATTTATATCCCACCTGTTTTCCTCCTTAAGGAACCCAAGACGGCATACATAATCTTCCTCCTCCTCCATTTTATCCTCACAACAACAACGCTGTGAGGTGGGTTGAGGTGAGAGTCTGTGACTGGCCCAAAGTCACCCAGTGAGCTTCCATGGCCGAGTGGGGACTAGAACCTGGATCTCCTGACTCCCAGTCCAACACTCTCGCCACTACACCACACTGGCTCTCATTCCATCTCTTCCTAAGCCTTCCTCTACCCATCAATCTGTTTTGAGAGAGAGAGAGAGATGCATTTTTATGTGCTTATACTTATATGTGTTCAGCTGACATGATAACCTTTTCTTTGGTAATATTAGATATTTCTTCCTCAAAAATGGACATGATTTCATTTTGTTAATTTATGTTGATTCAAGTTTTCTTTTGTATTCATTTTACCTTCATATGCCATCTGCTCATGTGATCATCCCACTGGTGGAAGACAGGAGAGGCATTTTAACCCCCTTTCTGCCTGCACCCCCCTGTGCACCATGAAAATCCATTCCAGATGGTTGGGGACACTCTGGAACAGTGTGAGAGGTCGCACTGAGGGCTGCAAGGGGAAGGGGTGATCGGCAAAAATTGCCTCCCTTCTTCCTTGCTCCACTGGGCGCCTCAAGTGGATGAGAGTGCCTTCCTTGAAGGGCAACTCAACTCAGGATCCAAGCTAGTAAAAAGGAATATATTCCTTGAAGAAAACTTGTATGCCTTATCATCATTCACAACCATTGTCCTTGGTAGGGATGTACGAAAGTTCCACCACAGATCTTGGGGAGGCCGAATTCCAGTGCCCCCCCCCCCGGGACAAGACTTACCTTGGGCGGATCTTCCTGGCGGCGGCGGCTCCAGCGGCAGCTCCGGTGGCGGTTCCGACCGGCTGCCGCCGCCGCCATTTCCAGTTAAAAAAAAAAGTGATAGGCTACGTAAAGATTTATGTAGCCTATCACGGCTAGGTTTCAAAAAAACCACCGTGATAGGCTATGTAAACATTTACGTAGCCTATCACAGCTGACTGCAGGGACGCAAACGGCGGCGGCTACAGCTGCCGCCATTTGCATCCCTGCTAGCCAGCGGCCGGATGTCCGGCTGCTGGCAGAGCCGGCCGGCGGCTCTGCAAAATCGCTGCGGAGCACAGCCGGCCAGCCAGGATTCCGGGGGATGGGGGAGGAACAGAGCGCCTCCCCCCCATCCAGGATTCCGGGGGGAGGGACGGAGCGCCTCCCCCCCCACCACCATCAGCATAATCCCCGAAAGGTAAGTGATTTTCGTACATCCCTAGTCCTTGGTTCCGGAGGAGACTTGGTGTGCATTACTGAGACCTGGTCAGATGAGGCTGGCCCAGGTTGCTCTGACTGAGAATCTGGTCTAGCAGAAACTTAGGGTTGGACATTAGGGAAGTGCTGTCCCCATTTTATACACTATGATTTGTTTTTCCTTGTGTAGATATCTAGTACAGCTAGACAGACTAAGGATTTGGCTGGTGTTCTTTCCAGTGGATTCCCCGGCTAAGCTGGCAGAATGGCTTTTAGAATTCTGTGAGGAAAGGTTACACTGCTTCAGGCTTTTTAGCCTGGGGGAGAAAAGCTACCTCTTCCAAAAGGCATGTGGTTGCTGAGCAAGTACGGTGGCTGTCTTGCTGCTGATACTATTATTAGGGGGGGGGGTTGCTGTTGCTTTTATTGTATTTCTTGATTATTGTTCATGTTCAGTCAATGAGAAGCAGTGTTGTATAGTGGTTAGGTGAGCCTTCCCACCCGGCACCCTCCAGATGTGTTGAACCACAATTCTCAGAATCCCCCAGGAGAAGGCTGGGTTAGATTGTCAGTCTAGGTCTAAGTCTAGGTCTCAGGAGAGCCTGGTTCAAATGTCCAGTCAGCCATGAAACTCACTAGATGATTTTGGACAAGTCACCATCTCTCAGTCTAACTCCCCTCACAGGGTTGTTGTGAGAATAAAGGAAGGGGGAACCATGTACACCACCGTGAGCTCCCTGTTGGAAGGGTGGGATAAATGTTTAAATAACTGTATTGTTTTTAATTTGTTTTATTGTCAATTTTTATTGTTTGATTTTGTTGGAAGCTAACTCAAGCTTCAGAGACATGATGTATAAATGTTTGTAAATAAACAAATTTGGCTTTTCCATAGAGACTTGCTTTTTCCACAGCAAGATCATATTTATTTTCATTATTTATTCATTTTCATTTTCATTCTTATCCTGCCCTTTAAGGGTTTGGACTCTGTCACAGGCCATTAAAAAAATCCAGGAATATAAATATAAGTTCTATAAAGATGACATATAAATCACCACAATAAAATCCCACCTGTCTGTTCAGACTTAAAGTTAAACTATGGTTGTATGTTACATGCATGAACCTTAAGCTTGTGAGCTCACCCCTCCCTTCTCCTCCACATAGCAACAAGGAGAGGACCAGAAGCTTTCACTTCTGTTTTCAATTAATTGCAGTTTAGTGTTGCATTCGAACTCTGTGGTTAAGATTAAACTATGGTTTATTGAAACAAGCTAGCTTCATAAACCATGGTTTGAAATTGGCTTGTTTCAGTAAGCCAGCCTTTCCTAACCAGGTGCCCTCCAGATGTTTGGATTACAACTCCCAGCACCCCTGACCATTGGTCATGCTGGCTGAGGCTTTGGGGACTTGAAGCCCAGAACGTCTGGAGGCACCAGGTTGGGGAAGGCTGCAGTCAGTTATAGTTAAGATTAACCACAGTTTATCCATGTTTGGACATAACACTAAACTGTGGTTAGTTCAAAATGGAAGTGAACACTTCTGATCTCCTTGTGGCTGTTCTACAGGAACGGGGAGCAGGGAGCTGATGAACCTGAGGCTCGTTCACATAATGCTAAACCATAGTTTAGCATTGTATCCATATGCAGCCATTGTGTTTGCAGAACTGTGGACTATTAGTTCACACAGTGTTTAATAAACCTATAGAATTTGCTATCACAAGATGTGATAAAATTCATGGTGGATAGGCCTATCAACGGTATTAACCTCCTGGTTCAGGGGTAATAATCCTCTGAAAACCAGTGAAAGGGATCCACAGCAGGGCTGGTCTGCTGCTTTTATTTCCCACTTGGGGATTTCTGCAAGCATCTGGTTAGCCACTGTGGAAAATGGAATGCTGGACTATGTGGCCCTTTCATCTGATTCAGCTGGGTTTTCCTATGTGGTAGTGATTTGTGATAGAAATTAATCACATCATGAACATAACATTCAAAGTGGTTATAGTGTTAACATTTATAATAAGTGGTTATTTTTAGCTTGCAGAGGTAAAGGTCACACTTGCTTAGACAACACAGTGGAAAACACACAGCCCTGCGGTACTGACTCAGTCACTGCTATTTATCTGTAGCAGTAGAAAGTAACTTACATAGTCAAGAAGGAGGTAAGATTCCAAAAGCCATAGTATGCTAATATTATTAAAATCAACTAAATGTGCACAAAATGGTGGGCAGGTGTTTGAGCTCTCCAGAGCTCTTCTTTGGTTAGGATATTACTAAAAACAGTTGGGGGGGGGAGAAAAGGGGGTGAGTGAAAGGCTGACTTAAGATGCTTCCAGATGAAGCTTTTATCATGTCATCACTCTGCCTGATACATGGAATTATATGGGTGGGTCCAGATGACATCGTCTTCCCCTTGTAACCCTCCTGTGTTTTCCCAGTGCTGCTTCCATCTCTTTTATAAGTTTTATTACAGCGGAAAGCTGATAAAAAGAAAAAGATGGAAGCTGCACACTGCCTTCTAATTGCTAGCACTAACAGCCCTCCCACTGAAAGTTCCCATAGTGTCCACTATCTCCAACCAAATACATGTTGGTCAGTGGTCCAGTTAATAGTAAATGGTCATTTAAGGAACACCACCTGCTTCCCTGGAGGAGATCTTCACTAGAGCCGTTTCCGTGCGTGGGTCAGTGCCGTGGCAGTATCTCTTCGAAACACAATCGTTTCCAGTGAGGCACACGCTAATGAATACAATGCAGTGCCCACCGTGTTTATAAAGTGGTTGAATGCCATACAAAATTGCACAGTGTTCTAGTTGCAGGAGAAGCAGGAGAGGACTGAAAGGTCACGTGAGTGTAGTTGCGTCACTTTGTGATGCAGGTTTGTGCCACATGTTGCTCTGTAGAGCTTGAATTGCAATAGAAGTGGGAGCGATGAGCTGCTGTCTCTGGTTTCT
This sequence comes from Heloderma suspectum, assembly GCF_057233095.1. Classification (NCBI taxonomy): domain Eukaryota; kingdom Metazoa; phylum Chordata; class Lepidosauria; order Squamata; family Helodermatidae; genus Heloderma; species Heloderma suspectum. The sequence continues at coordinate 49,873,321 of NC_139460.1, read as the reverse complement.
TTTCTTTTTGGACTCCACTGACAGAATGCATACCTTCGATGGCACACAGCAACAGAGGTTTAAAAGGAGCAATTCAGTGTTCTGTTCCACTGTGCGCAGTCAAAAGGAAGCTGCCAAAAAAAATCACAGAGGAGAAAGATGCGGTGAGGCTGCCTTTGAGCTACTTCAGCCTCTCCCTCCTCCTCTGATCATGTCTTTGGTATGCCAACTGGTGAGGGACTCCTACTCACCCCTGATGCCCTCTTCCTTTCTCACTCGCTCTTGCACAGCAGTACCCAGCAAAATGGTCCCTTGCTGCCCCCCCCTCTCTCTCACACACACACACACACACACACACAGTGTCTCCTCTTTTTGTTTGGCTGTGCAAGGATGAGTGAGAAAGGAAGAGTGTGGGGGTGGCATCCTGCCCACAAAACTCATTAAAATCACCCTGAGGAAAGAAGAGAACAAGAGGAGGAGGAGAGAGACAGGTGGGGGCAGGAAAAACTTTAAAGCAACTCCTACTGGTAAGAGTAACAATACTACTCAGGTTGGAACACACATGTCTTGCAGCGCATGGAAACTGCAAGCATCAGAAAACCCATAATAAAGATAGTCTGGAAAACAATGGAATAATGAAATAGCATGAGGAGGATGGTGTGTCACGCCAGTGAGCATTACAATGACGGTAAAAACCCTTCATGGCGATCAGCCTCTGATTTATCTTTTACAGCTTTCCTATAGTTGACTTCTCTTGTAACCTACCAGATTTTTAAATAGCATTTTAATTTTTTAAAAGTTTATTGAAGCATTTCTGTTAATATACACATGTACACAATTAACAAACCAGTTGCAGTACTCACTCTCTGTAGATAGCCTATCCATTTCCTATGACCCAAATACAGAAGATAACAGGAGAAAAATGGGTAGACAGAAAATAAGTAGGGAGAGAGGGAAGGGAAGTCTGTCTGTAAGAGATACCCAGAAACTGGAGCAGAGGGTCAGGATTCAAAGAGTTCTAAGAATTCAAGCCAATTATCACTGAATGTTGTGCTAGCTTCATCCTGTAAAGAACTATATCTTCTCTGATTGCCAAGTCTGGAGATTTTCAAGCCCTGTGTGTCCCCAGACGGTGCAGATTCCGCTCCAGTAAAAAGTGCAGCAAAGTGGAGAGCGGACTAAACTCTTCGCTGTAGAGATCCCTGTGGGGTGTTTCCACCAGCAATTTACTCCAAGCCAGCTGTGTTGAGGTCATTAGGGATATATGAGGTCCTGGCCATCCAGCAATCACCCTGGAGCTTATCAGGGAAAAACCAGATTTCCTGAGACAGCTTAAAATCAGATTTATTTCCTTAAGTCAGGTTCTCCTGGTATAGTTGCTGTATGACCCAACCCCTGCATTTAGTTCAGGTATGCTAGCCCTGCCCAGGGGTGTGCCTTTCACCATGACCCCAATCAAGGGAAGTTTCTTCCCATTGTGCTGAATGAGGCTTGCTCTTATCACAGAAATAACAGGAGCCCCTCAACTGAAATGGAACATGTTAAAGCCCAATTCCTTAAGTGCGATTAAGCACCATCTCAAGGCTCTGATTCATTGCCTTAGAAAGTAAGTGTGTTACAGCTTTATCATCATAGATATCTGGCAGGTTACAGCGGGGGCTGGTTTCTGTCTTTGTGTTTACTTCTCTCTTTCCCACAACAAACCCATTACTGTCTCCTCAGAAGTAACTCCCATTGTGCTCAATGAGGTCCTGTGGGTTAAAATGGGGGGGTTTCCATTTTTGTGTTCTCCCCCACCCCCTTTCCCAGCACAAGCATATGTGTGTCGACTCAGAAGTAACTTCCATTGTGCTCAATGTGGCTTGTTCCTGAAATGCAGGTGTCTCTGGGCTTTCAGGGGAAAGGAGAAAGTGGGAGAGAGTCTGGGGGGGGGGAGCCTCTCTTATTGGTTGAGCAGCCCCTGCCAGTCAGATGACCAGCCCTCGCTGTACCCTCCCATCACACAGCTAGCATAAGCATCTGCAGAAACATGGTAACACATGCTATCTCCCCAGCCAGCCTCCTACTGTCCACATGGTGTGTCGTGAAAGATGCCTGTCTTTAGCTTGTGTATGTGGGTTTACTCAAAGCATTTACTCTTCTGTCAGACAGCAAATCCACTGTCTCACATTGGATCTCCAGAAGAAGGAACACCCTAAGTTCTTTTTAGCCTTCATCTCTTTTTCTGTTTCTTTGGCTCTTTGTCTCATAGCTGCCAGTAGGGATGTCACAAAAGTCACTTACCTGTTTGCGGATTATGTTGATGGGGGGGGGCGCTCCGTCCCTCCCCCCTGGAATCCTCCGAGGCCGGCTGTGCTCCGCAGCACCTCCGCGGAGCAGCCAGCCAGGCCCGGCCAGGCCAGAGCCATCTGCAGCCGGATTTCCGGCTGCGGAGGGCTCTGGGTAAAACAAAACAAAACTGCGTACGCAAATGGCGGCGGCTACGGCCACCGCCATTTGTGTCCCTTATTTTTGCCCTCTTAATCTACGTAAATATTTACATAGACTATGATGGCGAAAATCAAGGGGAACGCAAATAGCATAGCGGGCGCTATTTGCGTCCCTTTTTGATTCCCCATTTTAGTCTACGTAAATATTTACGTAGGCTAAAACGGGGAATCAAAAAGGGACGCAAATAGCACCCGCTACGCTATTTGCATTCCCCTTGATTTTCGCCGTCATAGTCTACGTAAATATTTATGTAGATTACGAGGGCAAAAATAAGGAACGCAAATGGCGGCGGCCATAGCCGCCGTCATTTGCGTACGCGGTTTTGTTTTGTTTTTTAACCCACCCAGCCATGATAGGCTACATAAAGATTTACGTAGCCTATCACATCGTATGTTTTTTTTTTAAACCTAGTCGTGATAGGCTACGTAAATCTTTACGTAGCCTATCACGTCTTTCTTTCTTTCTTTCTTTCTCTTTCTTTCTTTCTTTCTTTCTTTTACAAGAGTGGAAATTGCAGCAGCGGCAGTCGGTCAGAAGACCGGCTGCCGCCGCTGCTGCCAGAGCCGCTGCTGCCGCCCGGAAGATCCGCCCCAGGTGAGTCTCGTCCCGGGGGGGATCCGTGGGGGCGGGGCGGGGGGGCAGGCCGTTCCGCCACGGAGTTCGGGGGGCCGAATGCACTGGCATTCGGCCTCACCGTGATCCATGGCGGAATTCTCTGCCATCCCTAGCTGCCAGTTCTTCATGCATAAATACACAAGAGATCAGTTGCCTTCCCTCACCTGGGGAAGGGAAAGGTGTGACAACCTCCCAGGGCTGGCATCAACGGTGGACATGGCTGGAACCTGCCAAGGGCCCAGATGCCAACAGGCAGGGCCCCACTGACAAGAGAACCCTGGGGTCGCTCCTCCTCTTTGCCATTGCAGCCTCTTTGTTTAGCTGCCTCTCACTCAGGCCCAGACAACATTGGTGGTGAGAAGGAGGCCATTGACAAGTTGGGTGTCTTGTCCAAGGGCCCTGAAAGATCCCAGAGCTCTCTCTATCAAGGAACCATCTTCTAACAATTAGCTCCCATAAAAACATATCCCCTGGCCATCCTGGACCATTACCAAATACTAACAGTCTTTTCATGAATTCCAGACTGTGGCTGGGCTTGGCTCTAAGGCAAACCCATAGGGATGATCCCACCCAGCGTAAACAGGCTGATACACTTCTCTCAGGGCCAGCCCTGCCATTAGGCAGCTGTCTCAGGTAGTAGATGTTAGGGGGCAGGTGTTGAAGGATAGAACCCTGTGTGCTAAATGGCCTGCCATGCGCACCTTAAGCTAGCTTGCTGCTTTCAGCTGTGGAAGGGGGTGCTATCCCATCGCTGCTGTTGAAGTAAGATCCAACAGCCAGTCTGGTCAGCTTCTATATGTGCAATGAGTGGAGTGGCAGCAAAATGTCTTGCATTGGCCCTGCATTATTAATTACATTAAAAGCAGCCAAGTGTTGGGGAGGATATACTGAGTAGACATCCTGCGTGCTCTTTTGGAATGGCTGAGTGGGTGATTCCTGCGACTTGGCCAGAGTAGTAATGCAGGGGAGACAGAGGATACCCACAAGGAGAGCTAAAATGCCACACTACCAATTAGAATATTCAGGACACAATCCTATGCATGTTCAGACAGAAATAAGTCCTACAACTCTCAGCATGCCCAAGCCAGGGAATGCTGGGAGTTGTAGGACTTTTTTGTCTATCTAAACATGCAAAGGGTCATGCCTTCAATCTTTTAGTCAGTCTACCCAGTCGTCATAGCACAGGGCTATGTTGCCTTGTCTACTTCCCCTGTGTGAATAGAAAATTAGTATAAGCTAAAACAAGGAAAGCTTATGCCAGAATGCATTTGTTAGTCTTTATGGTGCTGCAAGACTCTTCCTTGGTTTTGCTGCAGTAGATGAACACAGCTACCCCTCTGAAGCCCCTTCATGGATCACTGCCTTGTTGTGGCGAAGGGGCTTGCATAACTCAGTGAAGTCATAAGCTATGCCGTGCAGGGCCACCCAAGATGGACAGGTCATGGTGGAGAGTTCTGACAAAATGTGGTCCACTGGAGAAGGAAATGGCAACCCACTCCAGTATTCTTGCCAAGGAAACCCATGGAACCTATCACAAGGCTAAAAGACACGACGCCGGAAGATGAGCCCCTCAGGTCGGAAGGTGTCCAATATACTACTGGGGAAGAGCAGAGGGTATTTCCAAGTAGCGCCAGAAAGAGTGAAGTGGCTGGGCCAAAGCTGAAAGGACACTCAGCTGTGGATGTGTCTGGTGGTGAAAAGAAAATCCGATGACATCCTCGAGAGTGAAGTCAAGTGGGCCTTAGGAAGCATTACTAACAACAAAGCTAGCGGAGATGACAGTATTCCAGGCAGCTGAGCTATTTAAAATCCTAAAAGATGATGCTGTTACAGTGCTGCATTCAATATGCCAACAAATTTGGAACACTCAACAATGGCCGCAAGACTGGAAAAGGTCAGTTTACATTCCAATTCCAAAGAAGGGCAACGCCAAAGAGTGTTCAAACTACCGCACAATTGCACTCAATTCACGTGCCAGCAAGGTTATACTCAAAATCCTACAAGCTAGGCTTCAGCAGTATGCGAACCAAGAACTACTGGAAGTACAAGCTGGGTTTTGAAGAGGCAGAGGAACTAGAGATCAAATCGCCAACATTCGCTGGATCATGGAGAAAGCAAGAGAATTCCAGAAAAACATCTATTTCTGCTTCATTGACTACGCTAAAGCCTTTGATTGTGTGGATCACAACGAACTGTGGCAAATTCTTAAAGAGATGGGAGTACCAGACCACCTTACCTGTCTCCTGAGAAACCTGTACGAGGGTCAAGAAGCAACAGTAAGAACCAGAGATGGAACAACCGAGTGGTTCAAAATTGGGAAAGGAGTACGATAAGGCTGCATATTGTCACCCTGCTTATTTAACTTATATGTAGAGTACATCATGAGAAATGCCGGGTTGGATGAATCAGAGGTTGGAATTAAGACTGCTGGGAGAATTATCAACAACCTCCGATATGCAGATGATACCACCCTAATGGCAGAAAGCGAAGAGGATCTCAAGAGCCTCTTGTTGAGGGTGAAAGAGGAGAGTGAAAAAGCTGGTTTGAAACTCAACATTAAAAAAACGAAGATCATGGCATCTGGCCCTATCACTTCCTGGCATATAGAAGGGGAAGAAATGGAAGCAGTGACAGATTTTACTTTCTTGGGCTCCATGATCACCGCAAGACGCTTGCTCCTTGGGAGGAAAGCTATGGCAAACCTAGACAGCATAGTAAGAAGCAGAGACATCACCTTGCCGACAAAGGTCCGTCGAATCAAAGCTATGGTTTTCCCAGTAGTAATGTATGGCTGTGAGAGCTGGACTATAAGGAAGGCTGAGCGCCGAAGAATTGATGCTTTCGAACTGTGGTGCTGGAGAAGACTCTTATGAGTCCCCTGGACTGCAAGGAGGTCAAATCAGTCAATCCTAAAGGAAATCAACCCTGAGTGCTCATGGGAAGGACAGGTACTGAAGCTGAAGCTCAAATATTTTGGCCACCTAATGCGAAGAGAAAACTCTCTGGAAAAGACCCTGATGCTGGGAAAGACTGAAGGCAAAAGGAGAAGGGGACGGCAGAGGATGAGATGGCTAGATAGCATCACCGATGCAATGAATATGAACTTGAGCACGCTCCGGGAGAGAGCGCAGGACAGGAAGGCCTGGCGTGCTATGGTCCATGGGGTCACGAAGAGTCGGACACAACTGAACGACTGAACAACAACCCCTCTGAAAGTAATATCCTCCAACTGCCTCCTCCGAGTGAGGTTCAGAGAATGGCAACAATGGAGAGGGACTTCCTGGTGGTGGCCCCTGATTATGCAACACTCTCTCCAGTGAGGTCCACCTGATGCCAACATTGCTATCTTTCTGGTGCCAGGTTAAGTCTTTCCTCTACTCCCAGGCATTTGACAGCATATGACAGGGTGTTTAATGGGCCTTGGAATTTTTATTGTTTATTGCACAAAATTATTTTATATTTTTGTGTGCAAATAGTTTTGCATTACATTATTATATGGTATTTTTAGGGTTTTAGTCTTTGTAAACTGCCCAAAGAATTTTTCTGTTGGGCAGTATAGAAATGTAATGAATGAATGAATATAAGCTGACTCTTCTAGAAGGTTTTCCAACTCTCAGGAATATAACAGGTATGAAATGGATATAAGCAACAGCCATGCTGGTTTTCTGAGTATGCACCTAGTTGGTTCCGATGTATTTCCTAGCATTACTACCCAGCAGCATTACTTTTTCCTAGCATTACTACCCAGCAGCAATGGATCTGCAGCCCCAATTCTCTGCATGTTTTACTCAGAAGTAAATCCCACTGAATTCTCTGGGACTTTGTTCAGTTGTTGTTGTTCAGTCGTTCAGTCGTGTCCGACTCTTCGTGACCCCATGGACCATAGCACGCCAGGCCTTCCTGTCCTGCGCTCTCTCCCGGAGCATGCTCAAGTTCATATTCATTGCATCCGTGATGCTATCTAGCCATCTCATCCTCTGCTGTCCCCTTCTCCTTTTGCCTTCAGTCTTTCCCAGCATCAGGGTCTTTTCCAGGGAGTTTTCTCTTCGCATTAGGTGGCCAAAATATTGGAGCTTCAGCTTCAGTCTCTGTCCTTCCAATGAGCACTCAGGGTTGATTTCCTTTAGGATGGACTGATTTGACCTCCTTGCAGTCCAGGGGACTCGTAAGAGTCTTCTCCAGCACCACAGTTCGAAAGCATCAATTCTTCGGCGCTCAGCCTTCCTTAGAGTCCAGCTCTCACAGCCATACATTACTACTGGGAAAACCATAGCTTTGATTCGACGGACCTTTGTCGGCAAGGTGATGTCTCTACTTCTTACTATGCTGTCTAGGTTGGTCATAGCTTTCCTCCCAAGGAGCAAGTGTCTTTTAATTTCATGGCTACAGTCACCGTCTGCGGTGATCTTGGAGCCCAAGAAAGTAAAATCTGTCACTGCTTCCATTTCTTCCCCTTCTATATGCCAGGAAGTGATAGGGCCAGATGACATGATCTTCGTTTTTTTAATGTTGAGTTTCAAACCAGCTTTTGCACTCTCCTCTTTCACCCTCAACAAGAGGCTCTTGAGATCCTCTTCGCTTTCTGCCATTAGGGTGGTATCGTCTGCATATCGGAGGTTGTTGATAATTCTCCCGGCAATCTTAATTCCGACCTCTGATTCATCCAACCCGGCATTTCTCATGATGTACTCTGCATATAAGTTAAATAAGCAGGGTGACAATATGCAGCCTTGTCGTACTCCTTTCCCAATTTTGAACCAATCGGTTGTTCCATGTCTGGTTCTTACTGTTGCTTCTTGACCCTCGTACAGGTTTCTCAGGAGACAGGTAAGGTGGTCTGGTACTCCCATCACTTTAAGAATTTGCCACAGTTTGTTGTGATCCACACAATCAAAGGCTTTAGCGTAGTCAATGAAGCAGAAATAGACGTTTTTCTGGAATTCTCTTGCTTTCTCCATGATGCAGCGAATGTTGGCGATTTGATCTCTAGTTCCTCTGCCTCTTCTAAACCCAGCTTGTACTTCCGGTAGTTCTCGGTTCGCATACTGCTGAAGCCTAGCTTGTAGGATTTTGAGTATCACCTTGCTGGCATGTGAAATGAGCGCAATTGTGCGGTAGTTTGAACACTCTTTGGCGTTGCCCTTCTTTGGAATTGGAATGTAAACTGACCTTGTCCAGTCTTGTGGCCACTGTTGAGTGTTCCAGATTTGTTGGCATATTGAATGCAGCACTTTAACAGCATCATCTTTTAGGATTTTAAATAGCTCGGCTGGAATACTGTCATCTCCGCTAGCTTTGTTGTTACTAATGCTTCCTAAGGCCCACTTGACTTCACTCTCGAGGATGTCCGGCTCAAGTTCAGTGACCGCACTATCATGGCTATCAGGGACATTCAGATCTTTCCTGTATAGTTCTTCTGTGTATTCTTGCCACCTCTTCTTAATCTCATCTGCTTCTGTTAGGTCCCTGCCTTCTTTGTCCTTTATCATGCCCGTCTTTGCACAAAACGTTCCCTTGAGATCTCCAATTTTCTTGAAGAGATCTCTAGTCTTTCCCATTCTGTTGTTTTCCTCGATTTCTTTGCATTGTTCATTTAAGAAGGCCTTCTTGTCTCTCCTTGCTATTCTCTGAAACTCTGCATTCAGTTGGATATATCTTCCCCTTTCTCCTTTGCGTTTCGCTTCCCTTCTTTCCTCAGCTGCTTGTAAAGCCTCATCAGACAGCCACTTGGCTTTCTTGCATTTCTTTTTCTTTGGGACGGATTTCGTTGCTGCCTCCTGAACAATGTTACGGACCTCCGTCCATAGTTCCTCAGGCACTCTGTCTATCAGGTCTAATCCCTGAAATCTATTCGTCACCTCCACTGTATATTCATAAGGGATATGATTTAGGTCATACCTGAAAGGTTTAGTGGTTTTCCCTACGTTCTTCAATTTAAGCCGAAATTTTGCAAGAAGCAGCTCATGATCTGAGCCACAGTCAGCTCCAGGTCTTGTTTTTACTGACTGTATGGAGCTTCTCCATCTTTGGCTGCAAAGGACATAATCAATCTGATTTCGATATTGACCATCTGGTGACGTCCATGTGTAGAGTCGCCTCTTGTGCTGTTGGAAAAGAGTGTTTGCTATGATCAGCATGTTCTCTTGGCAAAACTCTATTAGCTTTTGTCCTGCTTCATTTTGTACACCAAGGCCATGCCTGCCTGTTATCCCGGTGATTTCTTGACTTCCTACTTTAGCATTCCAATCCCCTATGATGAAGAGGACATCTTTTTTTGGTGTTAGTTCTAGAAGGTGTTGTAGGTCTTCATAGAACCGAACAACCTCAGCTTCTTCGGCCTCAGTGGTTGGGGCATAGACCTGAATTACTGTGATGTTGAATGGTTTGCCTTGGATTCGTACTGAGATCATTCTATCATTTTTATGATTGTACCCCAGTACTGCTTTTCCCACCCTTTTGTTGACTATGAGTGCTACTCCATTTCTTCTAAGGGATTCTTGCCCACAATAGTAGATATGATGGTCACCTGAATTAAATTCGCCCATGCCTGTCCATTTTAGTTCGCTGATTCCCAAAATGTCGATGTTCAATCTTGCCATCTCATGTTTGACCACCTCCAGCTTACCTTGATTCATTGATCTGACATTCCAGGTTCCTAAACAATATTGTTCTTTACAGCATCGGATTTTCTTTTCACCACCAGACACATCCACAGCTGAGTGTCCTTTCGGGTTTGGCCCAGCCGCTTCACTCTTTCTGGTGCTACTTGGAAATACCCTCTGCTCTTCCCCAGTAGCATATTGGACACCTTCCGACCTGAGGGGCTCATCTTCCGGCGTCATATCTTTTAGCCTTGTGATATGTTCCATGGGGTTTTCTTGGCAAGAATACTGGAGTGGGTTGCCATTTCCTTCTCCAGTGGACCACATTTTGTCAGAACTCTCTGCCATGACCTGTCCGTCTTGGGTGGCCCTGCACGGCATAGCTTATGACTTCACTGAGTTATGCAAGCCCCTTCGCCACAACAAGGCAGTGATCCATGAAGGGGCTCTGGGACTTACAGATCTGCATAGGCATGGTGAGGGTTGCACTGGAGCTTCAGTTCCCATTTTTGTTGCTGATATTAGACCACATTCTGATGTAACATCTCATTGCTTCAGCCCAATTGCAAGAGGTCAGTGTGATGTCTTTGCAGCTTTCCATGGGTACCTCTGTCCTCCAGCTCTTATAATCCACCAGTCTGCTGCAGCAACAATAATAACTCTCTACTGTCTAAACAAGTTTAATCATGCGGTGCATGCATGAATGCTATTTGTGAGTATAATAGCTTGATCCTATGAAGAATTGTTTATTATTTAGTTGGGGTATTTGGGACCATGCTCTTCAGTTCCCAAAGGGACTCTCGGAGGAGTTTACAAAAGATTAAAAAAAAACTAGCAAGAAAGTAAAATGAAAACCAGTACAACAACAAACAATTATAAAAACAGCAGAGCGGCAGTAAATTCAGTATTAAAATGGAGAATAGCAATAACAGCTCAGGAAGATCTAAGAAGCCTGAGAAAATAAAAAGGTCTTCACCTGGCACTGAAAAGGCATCAGACTTGGTGCCTAGCAAGACTCTCTGGGTAGAGCATTTCAGAGTGAGGGAACCAAAACCAAAAAGCCCTATCTGCAGTGATTACCCACTTCGCTGCCAAAGGCCAGGGGGCAGGTTCTGGATAAGGGCTTCTGGGGAAGATCTTGATATCTATGATGTCATTTTTTTAAATGAGTTAATCCTGTACATTGAATTCCTTTCTGTAATTCCAGTAACCATGGCTGTCTTATGGAACGTCTACTTTTCTCTCTGTCCATTCCTGCAAAATACAAATTTGCCATGCAAAAAGAAAGAAAAAAGTGGGATCAGAAATAAAATGGCAGAATCATAAGACCTAAGGAAGTTTTTTTTAAACAACAACAACAACAACTTTACCTGACACAAGAGCCATCTGGGAGTTGAGCTATATGACTCAAAAAGCTGCTTATTGGCAAAGGTGTGTATGTGTCGAAACTGAAGACTTAGTATACAGCAGGGGACAGCAACCTGCAGCCCAAGACTCATATGCAGCCCTTGGCCTAATTTCATGTAGGACTGGGACATCCAGAGAGAGAGAGAAGGAGGGCAGGAGGGGAAAAAATTGCGGGGGGAGGGCAGCTAAAATGGTTGAAGTGATGGAAACAGGGGAGAAGCTCTCTGCAAGATGTAAGGTGGCCATGTGGCTTCTTTTACAGAGGACAGTCCTCTAATTGGAGAGCAGTCCAGTTCAAGTGGGGTATAAAGAACTATCAGAAGGAAGAGACGGGCCTTGAAGTTGCCATCAACAGCACGTGGACAGCCAACAGATCAAGGCACACAGGTTGCCTGGCCACAGTCTTCCACGCCATGGTGGGATGCACACTATTTCTGTTTAAACTATAACGATAGTTCCTAAATGTGCATACATACATATAAGTTAGCATTTGCAAATTTAGGCAAACTGTTGTCATCCTTTTTTGTGATTCACAACTGGCCACACTAGAAATCAGTTCAGATGTCGGGGAGGAGGGGGAAATGGAGTGGGGGTGCTGAAATGGATGCAGCGATAGGAAGGGGAAAGCCGTCTGCAAGTGACCAGTTCAGACCTTGGGCAAGAGCGATTTGCCTCACCCCCAGCAGACAGCTGGGTGGAGAGGGAGAAGGAGGGAGGGAAGGGTAAACTCACCTTAGACCCACCCACTGTGGGCTCCTGAGCACTGCTGGCATGCAGCCTCCAACAGATTACCCCGGAGAGAATGTAGCCTTTGGAGGACTCCTCTTTGGAAGATGTCCTGGAGTCTTCCGAGCAAAACATTGTGGAGGAGCTGCCTGTGCCGAAGGACCTCGCAGCAGATCAGGGAGAGCCTGGGCCTTTGGGGGAGACAGCCATAGTACCTTCCCCTCAAGACACACACGGCCCAGTGGAGGCGGGTGGCTCCAGTGTCATTGGGGTGGTGGATCCGCTCTGGGTTTCAGTCAGAGACAGTCAGAACTCTAAAGGAGCTATCCAAGGTGCTCGGCACCTTCTGACTGAAACCTAGAGCAGATTCACTGCCTCACTGACTTCAGAGCCACCAGCCTCAGCTGACACAGCCTCCTCTCAGACTGGGAGGCAGGCCACCTAGCCCCAAGGAACGCAGGCACCTAAAAGTGCAGGCTCAGCTGGCTACCAGATGCAGAAGTGCCTGCCTGAGGAATAAGGAGTAAGGGTATAATCATGAGCAGGGCTCTCCTCAAGAGCAGACCATTCTTCAGATGGCACTGATGATCTGCAGCTGTGCTCTGAAGGCTCAGGCTTAAAAGCCTTCAGTTCCAGGCACAAAGTGCTGGACCCATGTCTGTGAATCAGGTCACAGATGCCTGCCTTGTCTTTCCCCTGGTAACCTTGCTCTCTTTTTTGGACTTTTCTGCGTTGGGACCACCTACTGACCTTGCCTTTGGAACTGAGCCTGACCTTGCCTTTGGAATGGAGCCTGGTGGTTCTTCAGACTAGATGGAGGGTGTTCAACCTGTTCTGGATGGGGTTGCACTACCTTTGAAGAAGCAGGTTTGCAGCTGGAGGTTCTCCCTCAGCCATCTCTGTCACTGGAGGCTCAGTTGGCCTCAGTGGCTTGGAGTGCCTTCTATCAGCTTTGGCAGGTGGCCCAGCTATGCCCCTATCCAGACAGGAATAACCTGGTTTCAGTCATCTATGCTCTGATAATCTCCAAGTTAGATTACTGCAATTTACTCTACCTGGGGCTGTCCTTGAAGACTGTTCAGCAACTGTTGCTCATGCAAAATGCAGCACCCAGATTAATAACTGGGACCAGAAAGTCTGAGCATATAAGAGCAATTCTGGCCTGCTTGCATTGGCTGCCTATATGTTTCCAAGCTATATTCAAGGTGCTAGTTTAACCCAGAAAGCCTTACACGGCTTGGGATTGCAATATCTGATGGAATGCCTCTGCTGACCTGAATGTACCTGGACACTACAATTAACATCTGGCTCAGAAGGTGGCAACAAGAGAGAGGGCATTCTCAGTGGTGGCCCCCTGACTCTGTGATGAGCTCCCCACTGAGGCCCACCTGGCACCTACACTGTCATCTTTTTGGTGCCAGGTTAAGACTGCCCTCTACTCCCAGGCATTTAATGGCATATGATGGGGAATCTCTGTCTTCTGTCTTGAACAGGACTATTATGGGAAAATTGTTTACCAAAATTGTTTTTTTATCTGTTTAAGTTGCTTCAAATTTTGTGTGTTAAATTTTTTTAGACTGTTTTTATCATAATTTCATATTTTTGTAATACCGTTGCTGTATCCTTTATGAATTGTTGTAAACTTGCCCCAAGAGCTTTAGCTATGGGACAGTATAGAAATGAAATTAATAATAAAATCGTCATCATCATCATCATCCCCTGGAGCTCTGTCCCTGTGCCACTGGGAGCAGGACACCCGTGATAGAAATAAGGTTCCCCGTCCCTGGTATACAGTCATGTACCAGATGTCAAACTGTCAGACACAAAAACTAACAAGAATCTATGTTGCTTAATTAAAATCCAAAAAGACCTTGGCAGAAGCGGGGAATGGACATTTCAATTTAAAGGAAATGACTGTCCATTCAAACTATGGGGAAGTATGCTTGCTGGAGGATTTTACAAATAACAGGGCAATCCTATGCATATCTACTCAGAAGCAAATCCTATTGAATTCAATGGTACTTACTCCCAGGAAAGTGGGCATAGAATTGCAGCCTAAATCCATAATCAAAACTACATTTGCAAGGCAAAGCTTGCCAGAAGAGATTGTGAGTGACAACATCCCTCTGTTTTGCTTAAGAAACATCAGCATGTTTGCAAACAGATGGGACTTCATCCATACTACATCAAGCCTATCATTTCATTTCCTCATTCAGAGCTTGGCATAATGGGCAATTCAGACACTAAAAAGGATCCTAAGAAATTTGATCCAGACAATGCAGAATCATATCTTAACCTATTGAATTATAGAGCTACATCTAGAGTAGTTATGGAGGCATCTGTGCTATTAGTGGGGATAGATTTGAGAACCAGGCTGCCCATCTCTGCACGATGGGTACTCATCAAAGGAGACATACAGTCACAACTGAAATGGAGACAACAGGCACAGGAATGACAAAGGTGCAAAGCTTTGCACCTGACTGATGAAAGTATTGTTAGGAGATGCACTCCTGAGTTAAGAGCCCTGAAATGTTTTGACTGTGTAATGATTAGAAAAGCCTAGCTGAAATCTGGTGAAAATGGAGCATCTGTACACTTCTTGCTTAGAATAGGAGGCTCAGAATGTCCCCCCGCCCCGCCGCCGCTGCCCAAATAGTTAAGCCATCCCACACTAGCTAGGAAGGTGACATTTGGTACCCCTGGAGGGGGATTAGGGTTGGTGGGGATGCATAATACGTCATTAAAAAAAACACCCTCCCCTCCCTGCACTACACAGGGGTATTTCAGGAGGAAGGAGAGGAATAACGACACATTTCCCCTTTTGCACTCTTCAGAATGCTTCCCGCTCCCCCCTCCCCACCCTAAAACCAGCATCAAGGGTTGAGCATGGCTGGGCATTTGCTGAGGGCCCATACCTCAATTAGCAGATATGGTAAGTTATGGTAATTAGCAGATATGGCCCAGTAACCAGCTCTCCCTGGAACTGCTTCTGCTCTTCGCCACTGCAACCTGCTTGTTTACCTGCCTCTTGCTCTGGCCCAAACGATGGTGGTGAGAAGGAAGAGCAGTAGATGCCCCTGCTGCCTTGCTCTCTGCCTGTCAAGCAAGCAAGTGGTAGCAATGATGAGAAAGACCCAGGAACAATAGCAGCCAGTGACAATAGCCATGAGAAGGTAGACCCCTGTGGGAGGGGCCCATGGAGGGTATCTTCCCCAAGGGCCCTCAAAAACCTGGAGCTGGTCTTGCCCCCCACGCCACATGAGCCGTATATAGCCCTGCTTGCTGGGGATGATGGCAGTTGCAGCAGTATATATAAGGGCGTCCGGTTGGGGAAGGGTGATTTATAATAATGAAAGTCTAACATTTGCTACAAGCTGAGTCACCTAGGGCTACGCGGAACAGTAAGGAAAGGCCTCAGTGGGACTGGGAAAGAAAAAAAGGCGTCCTCTTTCTCTTCCCACCACCTGAAGCTCACCCTCCCTAGGGGCTTCGGCAGCATTAACAGGCTCTTAATGGTGGCATGTTGTTTATCTCCTGGTCCTGATTTCCATGCTGTATTTGTTGAGCCTAATGTCATGTGTTATTGTTTTGGATTCTTTTTAATGTCAGAGACTCTGAGAGGTGGTAGCCTGAAGAACAGGCTATGCCCGTTTTCTAGTTAGATCTTTCATGCAGCCAGTCTGGATTCTTGTATGGGATAAAGGGACATCATACATAATCCATGGCCATGTGGTGTTACCGCACTGTTGTATTTCAATGGTAAGACTTTCCAAAAGAAGCAGTGCCTTATATCAGGAATCAATGGAGCGGAGGGGTGAGATATACAAAATGCAGAACAAGCCTTTATATGAACTAAGCTGCCTAGTTGTTTGGGACAAACAAGTATGTATGTGCAACTAAAGAGAAGAAATTCAGGAACAAAATATCAGCATATGCTAAACATCTGGATCGCAAGGAAACAGATACATGATACCGATACCGCAATAGCAGGTGGACAGTCACTCTTGAAAGAGATTCTTTGGAAGTGCCATAAGAGACTGGGGATTGGGAATTGAAAAGTGAAGAGAAAAAGTAAAGGCAGTAATGGTACAATCCTATGTTTATTTAGACAGAAGTAAGTCCTACAATTCCCAACATCCCCCAGCCAGCCTTGATGCCTTGGGAATGGTGGGAGTTGTAAGACTTCTTTCTTTCTAAACATGCATAGGATTGCACCCTAAGCAAGCAAGTAGGGGCGCAATCCTAAACATGTTTAGGCAGAAAAAACTGTAGGACTTTTTTCTGCCTACACATGCATAGGATTGCACCATAAATAAATAAATGAGAAGATTTAATGTGAAAGGGATTTGACTTAAATAACATTTATTTGCACGAAAATACACTAGAAAGCATGCCTTCAGCAGGAAAGGATTTCTACTGGAATATATTTCCTGTTCTTCTAGAACGTATCTGGGATCTGTAGCTTTTAATGTAAATGGAACTGAGATATTTCTAAAATTATAAAAGTTATTTTGTTCTGCTGTTCACTTCCTCCTCTTTCACTCCTAGCCTGAGTGACTTATTACCTCATGAAATTAGCTTCACTATTAGCATTAGGCCAACTTAGAGTCCCTAGAGATAAATAAATGGAATTAAAGCCAATTTTTAAAATCACATGACCTCTAATTACAAAAGAAGATGTGGAAAATATTGCATCAGAATGGGCTATTTTGTGATCAACTGATGTTAGCAGGAACTGAATAGTCTATAATTATGTGTTATTTGTGAACATTATTTGTGAACATTATTTAATTGGGTGATGAAGTGTGTGTGCATCTGTTTCAGATGATTCCTGAACTTAGTTTGTTTGATTTGGACAAATTCAAGATTCATCCAAACTGAAGCAAGTGATCATCTGAATCATCCCAGAGTGAATCTGAAAGCTTCTGGAGTAATGTGAAGATTCGGAGAGACACAGAGAGTCCACAAACATTGATACATTTTCCAGCAAGCTCTACATATAATGAAAACACCAGGGTAGAGAGGGGGAAGGAGAGGAGGGTGGGTGTAATTTTGTGACTGACAGCTGTACAGACAAGTACAGCTTTATCAGGGCTCCCCTTTTTACTTCCAAGCACAGTACCTTTTGGTGGAGGTTTTTTTTATTGTATTATGCTATACAACAGTTAGAAATTTACAAATAGACAATCACATTTCACTCACAAAAGGTTCTTTGTGATTATTGCTAAGGCTTGATTATGTTTGCAGTCAATTTGACTGTTTGTATATGAACATGGGTCATTATACGCTACTTTTGGGATATACATAGAAGGAACTTATCCGAGGCTGCTCCTGTGTTTTCACCACTTTTTGTGATATGTGTCTGTGGAAGCAGAAGCACTCAGGGCTTCTAGGAATGGCTTGAGAGCCGGCACTAACTGTGAGATGCCTGTACCCGCTGGTGCCTGTTCATTGGAAGGCTGGTGACACCAGCTTTCAACCAGATATGTGGAGTTCCACCCAGCCCCCACAATCTGAGTCAAGCTGCCCCAGCACTTTCTCCCTGGCTGTCTCGTACAGCGGAGGTCCGCAGGGCATTCCTTCCTGCTAAAGGGTGGTGCCTGACAGCAATTTATAATACAGGCCCTGGCTGCCTTCCCAGCTCCAGGAAGGCAGCCAGGGAGCATAACCTCTGCTGCCTCCTTTCCCGCTGCTTAACGTTAAGCCCGGTGATGAGCTGGGCTTCTTGCTCTGCAGCAAAGAGCAAGCAGGACACCCCCGCTCTGCTAGGGTGGCTATATGTCCTCCTTTACGGAGGACAGTCATCTATCTGAAAGGCTGCCAGAGGACTGTACTCTGTTTTGAAGGCATCCTCTACTTGAAGGCCTGGCCAGTCCAAGTCTGATATAAAGATAAAGAGCCATCAGAAGGAAGTGCTGGGCCTTGAAATTGCCCATCAACAGCACCCAGACAGCAAACCGAACAAGGCACACAGGTCACCTGGCCACAGCCTTCCACACTGTGGTGAGATCTACTGTATTTCTATTCTAATTATAAAAAATTTTCTAAATTTGCATCCATACATATAAATTAGTATATGCAAATTCTAGGCAGATCACTATCTTTTGTCCTCTGTTGGCGATTCACAAGTGGTCACCCTAGCTCTGTTTGAAAGAATATCAGGGAAGGGGTGCTCTAAGTCAAGTAGGGTTTTATGGTTGCAAGCATTCCTCTAACCTTCAGGGTGTGTGTGCATCTGTGTGTGTGTGTGTGTGTGTGTGTGTGTGTCCTCTCTGTGTGTAAAAAAGTAAGAACACAGTCAGGAACAAAAAAAAGACCAGCAAATTGCCACAAAAGTGGAAAGGCAATCCCTTAAAAAACACATGCCCAACTTTAAAGGTTCCCTTTGCACTATACCAGGGATGCAAAAAGTACAACCCTACAAGCTCTGTCTGGCAGCCCCTAAGACCCCCAGCATCCTCCACTGCCCAAAAAAAGAAAAAAGGGGGATTGCTTTAGGAACAGGCTCTGTGGTTCCTGCCATAGAAGCCTCATTCCTAGAGTGTCACCCCAGCAGACACTCAATGTGGCCCTTGGGGCTGAAAAGATTGTGCATCCCTGCACTATACAGTGTGCACAAACTCTACAGTGTACACTTTCATGTATTTTCGCAAAGTGTCATGCATCTGTTGCATCAAGGATGAAGCACTCAAAAGTCTCTTTGACTTTGTTGCTGTCAGCTGAACAGAAAGCAAAACAAAGTCCTAAAACAGTTTTTAATTCATAACTCCCTAAGCCCTGCACCCATCCTTCTGAAATTGTGCAGGTTTCTCCCCTAGGGGCACCGCTGTGATGAATGTCATTTTCTTACAAATTGCCCCTCTGAAATACAGACCAGTAAGCAAATCCTTTTTTGAAAATTCCCAAACTGTAAAGGGTGTTCCAAGTCTTTAAAAAGTAGAACAGCTATAGCCATTTGTTGATTCCCCAATGGTAGTCAATGGGGAGGCATGATGCTTTGGATTTCCTAAGGACAGGTTCTGATTCAGACCCAAGTTGAATAGAGTGGCCTCCAAAGTGGGCTGACCCAAATCAGGCTGCTTTCTGAATCACTAAAGTCGTTAGTGCAGCTCCTGTCAAGGTGTCTGATGCCACCATCTGCCCAATTTTGTGGAATCAATTTCAGTTGCTGTGGCCTGACGACGTGGGCAAGGTGACTGCAGCAATGTGACCAACAGCATGCCCTCTCGACCCTTGCCTTTCCTGGCTAATAAAAGCTAGCCACGTGGGTATGACCAGGTTGGTCCAGGGAGTGGTAAATGCATCCTTATATGAAAGGGTGGTTCCTTCTGTCCTTAAGGTGGCAGTAGTGTGACCACTCCTGAAGAAACCCAGTCTGGACCCAGTGGTATTTCACAACTATGCCCCAGTCACAAATACCCTTTCTTAGGGAAGGTACTTGAGGGGGTTGTGGTGGAGCAACTGCAGGCTCTCTTGGAGGATACTGATCTAGACCCACTCCAGTCTGGGTTTCAATCTGGTTACGGGACTGAATCAGCCTTGGTCGCCTGATGGATGACCTTCATCAAGAGAGGGACAGGGGGAGTGCATCCCTCTTAATTCTCCTGGATCTCTCATCAGCTTTTGATACCATTGACCATGGTGTCCTCCTGGATCAGCTCCGTGGCTTGTGCATTGGAGGCACAGTGATTCTGGTCTTACCTGTACAGTTGCTTTCAGAGAGTAACATTAGGCAACTGGTCTTTAGCCCCTTAGCATTTGAGCTATGGGGTTCCGCGGGGTACCTTCTTGTCCACAATGTTGTTCAACATCTATATGAAGCTGCTGGGAGCAGTCATTAGGTGAATTGGAGCAAAGTGCCATCAGAATGCTCATGATACATAGCTCTGTCTCCCTGTGACATCTGCATCAGGTGGTGCTGTGCAAGTCCTGGATCACAGAATCGTAGAATAGTAGGGTTGGAAGGGGTCTATAAGACCATCGAGCCCAATCAGTGCCTAGACTCAGTGATGGGCTGGATGAGGGCCAATAAACTGAAGCAGAGTCCTGGCAAAACAAAAGCCCTGTGGGTGAGTGGTTCCTGAGTCCAGGAGTTAGGCTCATTGCTTGTTCTGGATGGGGTTGCACTCCCTTTAAAAGATCAAGTTTGTAGTCTGGAGGTACTCCTAGATTCATCATTGCAACTGGAGGTCCAAGTGGCCATGGCAGCTCAGAGTGCCTTTTACCAGCTTTGACTGGTTCACCAGCTACAGCCTCTCCTGGACAGGGATAGCTTGTCCGCAGTGGTAGAGGCACTAGTGAACTCAAGACTAGACTACTGCAATGTGCTGTATGTAGGGCTGCTCTTAAACCTAGTCTGGAAGCTGCAGATAGTGCAGAATGCAGCAGCTTGGCTGTTGTCAGGAGCTGCCCCTTTTCTGCATGTAAGTCCTTTGCTGAGATAACTGCACTGGTTGCCTGCTTATTACTGGGCCAGGTTTAAGGTTTTGTTACTAGTGTATAAATCCCTAAACAACTTGGGACCAGGATACTTGAGAGAGCCCCTTTTCCCTTATCAACCTGCCCAGTCATTGAAGTCATCAGCTGAGGTGCTCCGCATGGACGTATGGCTTTCAATTTGGTGGCTCCCTCTCTGTGGAACTCCATGCATCTGGATGTCAGGCAGGCACCAACATTGTTTTATTTTTGGCACTTACTGAAGATATTTTTATTTCAACAAGCCTTCCTCGACTGGCCAGCCACAGTTTTTATTGGTACTGGGTTTTTAAAAAAAACTTTTAATATTGTTTTTTATCCCTTTAGCTTTTATTGTTCACTGCTCTGGAATCTGTGTAGATGTGGAGCGGTATATAAATGTCGTAAATAAAATAATAAAGTGGGGATCAAACAGAAACTTGTGATTGGTATAAACCACTACTTTGCTCATTTCATGGCCAGCTTCCAGAAGTGCTCCAGTTATTTATTCATATTTATTCTACATGCTTTATTCCTAATTCATCAATGACTGTGATATAAATAGTTAAAGTTGATGCCAGGCAATGACATTTGCAGAGTTCTGAAAAATTTGAAACCATTGTATTTGGGGACTTATTAACATAGGAAGATTAGGTGAAACTTTTCTCCCTGTGACTGATTTTAGGATAGTCATCTGGGAAATGCTGTATTGCCTTCCAAATATTTAATTTAAAGTATTTAAAGAAAAAAAATCCAAATGTCTAAATGCGGCCAAGAAGAAAAGAGAAATGGATTGCAAACACTGGTAAATAATTTTCTGAATTAAAGCTTATCATGGATTCCACATAAGTCAAAGAATACACCACCTTTATCTCTCCTCTGCAGACATAACCATAGTTTGCTTATAATACACTGTACCCG
Organism: Heloderma suspectum; assembly: GCF_057233095.1. Taxonomy (NCBI): domain Eukaryota; kingdom Metazoa; phylum Chordata; class Lepidosauria; order Squamata; family Helodermatidae; genus Heloderma; species Heloderma suspectum. The sequence goes on along the minus strand of NC_139460.1, from coordinate 49,852,127 downwards.
TAGAAAACCGTATCTCCCTTAAGCAGCTGTTCAAACAAGCCCATTTATGCTGGAAAGACATTATATACAATAGGCTGTGTACTATTTTTGATAGCATTTTTCTAAATCCACACAATGCCTCAGTTGTTATTCAAAAGCCAAATGCTGTGATGTTGTGGAGACTGTTATTTCCATTAAGAGAGAAAAGGGTGTACAGGTGTGTTAATAAATCACAATACCTTACATACCTGCATTTACTATGCCAGAAAAAAAAAAAAAAAACACCCTCCAAGTATACTGGTGTGTACCAGCTGCTGTGCTCAATCCCATCAGCTGTTCAGTACTGGCTGAGAAGCTTTGTTTTTCTCTGTTTCATGTATTTGAAACACCCTAGTGTTTGCATCCTTCCCAAGTCGCAACCAATGCTTGCAGGAGCCAGACGTTTTGGTTGCAAATGACCTGCCCCTAGCTGAAGAACCTTTGTGCATTTTTGCTAAGAAGCTCAAAGTTTGGGAGACCACCTCCTTCTGCAAACTTGACCCAGAAAATAGGGTTAACTCATTTTGAGGGGATTGGGGCCTGTCTGAGTTTCCGCTACTCAAAGAAGTGGAGAGAGACAAGAAGAAAAGAGATGTCACAATCTTGCATCCCACATTCTCAAGCTGTTCAGATGTAGACCAAACTATGGTTTGACACAATGTGAATGAGCCTTACACTCTTTAGCACAAACCAGAGTTTTGCTGTTACATCTAAATCAGCACTTGCCCTCCAAACCAGAATGGTAAATCATGGCTTGAAGGCGGTTTGAAGAGCAAGCACAAACCACCATTTCCCAGTTTGAATATAATGGCTTTTGATATTGGTGGTGATTCTTAAAAGGAAGTAACTCATTGAATCAGAGCTCATGAGCAGAGGAAGGAGAATACAGCCACAAGGCTTGTTTATGTAGCCTCAAAATACCATTTGGCAGTTTACGTGTGAATCAGCCCTCAAGGTTATTTTGGAGTACGGGGGCTGATCGTCATGGTTGCCCCAATCTCAAATCACAAAATATTTTGTTAGGAATTATGTATCGCTAACAGATGTGCCAGCAAAATGTTTCAAATCAAGGTGCCAATTTCCAGTTAGGATTTGCACCCTGCAGAAATTCAACAGATGCTAGCCTTATTCAGTCTTTCTCAATCTGTTCTTAATCACATGGAGTGCCTCCATGGATACAGGAAGTGTTCCTCATCAGACCATGAGTACAGGGCAATGGAAAGGCATGAGAAGGGGGTTGGAGTGGGGCTAGAGGACTTTCTTTCCTCATACATTGACTCTACCCAGATTGAGAACTACTGAATAGGTCTATGATTTTCAAGGCATCCGGCTGTGGTGAGGGGGAAGCAGCATCTGCTGAATGTATGCCTGTCATGCAGCTTCTAAAAGCAGAGGAGCCCTGGCTGAAAAACAGAGACAGGCCACCCCAAATCCCACAAAAGTGATTTAAGCACATTAGCTTCCATCATTTAAGGCAGCGTTTTAAGTTGCCAGTTCTGAGCCATTGTTCGTTTGTAAGTGTTTCCGTGTGCATGCATCTTGAGCATGCACACAGAACAGGGCAGAATTTCCTACTTTTCAAAATAAATTATGCCTTTAAGCAATAGCTTAAAAGTGACATAAAACACATGCTTCTATTAGTGTTTGAAGGGGCCCTGGGCGAAATATTCTCTGGTGGGGGGCAGGCCCACCACATCTTAGCAAAAATTCCCAAAGGTTCTTCATCTATGGGCAGGTCACATGTGACCAATATGTCCGGCTGCTGCAAGCATGCATTGGACATTTTCCTTCTTATCTGAGAGGTCCCTACGGGATGCACAGAGCAGACACCTATTCTGAAAGGCACAGAAGTCCAGCCCAGCGCCAGCATCTGCCAGGGCCCCACTGCCTCAGCACTGACACGTACACCAGGCTTTCCATACTGGGTGGCTGGGTCTGCAGTCCTTCATTTTAATCTCCCACAATGCCTCAGACTCATACTTTGTCAAGGGCTCTACTTCACAGGGTTGTTGTGAGGGTAAAAAGGAGAGGAGGATCATGTATGCTGCCTTGGGCTCCTTGGAGGAAAGGCAGGATATAAATGTACCAAATAAATAAATGACTCCTGTAGTACACTGAATTTCTGCCTGTCAAGCAGCTGCTAAGGGTAGAGAGATTCTGTCAGAAAAGAAGTAGCAATTTTCTTTTTTAGACAGGAAATGAGAAACTAGGCAATCAGTGCTGTTTGTGTCCCAATGTAGGCATGAGGAATATCCTGATTCTACAGAATCTTGATCGCACTAGACAGGAAAATAATATACTTTTAAGATGAATACCTGGTATCCTGGCTGTAAGCTGAAGCAATGATTTTACAAATTTTTCCTCTGGCCTACTTCTCGCTGAAATGGTAAACCTCAGTGGACTGTTCCATTTCAGACTGAAGGCGGGGATTCACATGTATGAATGCCCTATACAAAACATTCCTTGAACAAAGAAAGCTAGGCTGTCAGGGGGAAGACTAGAATCCTTCTGCCTGACATCTCATTTTCTATGTGGAGAGTACTTTTGAATGGAGCAAGGCCATTCAATCATATCAACCTACCACCCACAGTCTGAAATGGTATGCCCAGGCAGAATTTACCATCTCAATGAAATCTAAGAAAGGAATACTAACCCCCTCTGAAGACCTGCTGAGCTGGGTTAGAGTGGAGAAGAGCTCAACTGGCAGGTCCACATGTCTGCCCTGAAAGCCCCCAGTACAGTTGTAGGGCCCAATCCAGGGTGTGGCTTTCAATCTGCTGGATTTATAGCCCCCCTTGCTCTTTGATCGGGCCCCCAACCTATGCCACTTCCAGGCTAATATAAGTATTTTTCCTCCTAGTGGGAGGGACATTTTTAAAACCAAAGAACCACCAGGGAATAAGGTAGAAAAACAAACCACCCTCCAACCCCCTGCCCTGGCTGGAGCAGGCCAGCAGCACTCTGAGCATTTCTACACAAGGCTTTTATTGCACATTCATGATTGGTCACTCACGGATGTTTGTGGGTCCTTTATACAATGTCACCAACCTTCAGGGCATCTCCTGTGCTTTCTGACCTTTATCTCAATTTTTAAAAGATCGGGGATAATGCTGGAATAAATGTTAATCCACTTTAATGGCCATGTGTAATTGTGCAGCTCTGCTATACCACAGCACCATCTAGTGGCTGTATAATGAAACATGTAGAACTTGCAGTCAAAGGAAGTCCGGGGGGGGGGAAGCCCATGTAAGGAGCCGCTCTTAATCCTGCAAAGGATCTGGAAGCAGAAGCCCCAGTAAGTTGCGGGATAAAGATCCTGGTGTGGAGAAGCCCTCTGAAGGTGGCAGTTCATCTATCATCTGTCACAAGACTCCCCTCTCCCTTAGGATGATCCTGTAAGCCTTTGCTTCCTGCTTTTCGCAAAGCTTTAGAGAGCCCAAACATTAGAGAGTTTTATTAGAGGATTAATCCATTTTCTATTATTTTACTTGGGCAGTCCTCTAGTGCTGTGACTGGAGAATCTGCAGGCTTATCCACCTCTCTAGAGGAAGAAATCTAAGTAAGTATCCATTCCTGCCTTTTGTCTACTCTAAATTCAACTGAACTAAGATGAACTGGGCATGTAACAACCGATTGATTGTACTGTGAACAGCTTGCCAGAAGGATTCTGTTCAACCCAAATGCTTGCACACTGTCTTTAAGCTACCAGAGAGAGATGAGAAAAATATAATCTCGTCAATTTTAGGTGAAATGAGAACAATAACATCTCATGCTTGTTTTTTAGGCTTCTACAGCTTCAATCCTATGTTCTCTTACTGAGGAGTAAGTGTAGAACTTTGAAATAGGTCAGGGCATGGTCAATGGTCAGGACTGCTGGGAAGCGTAGTCCAAAACATTTGAAGGACACCAGATTGGGGATGGCTAATTTAAGGCTCCCCTGAGCATTATGCTTAAGCCTGGTTTTGTGATTCTTGTTGAGGCTGTCCATTGTTTTGAACCTGGCTTATATAAGTGGAGAGTAGTGGACAAGAAGGCTCAAATGACAAACTGGGAAGTGTCACATGTATAGGCCTGATTAGAACCTAGAATATCAACAGGAAAATGCTGGAATAGTGAGGAATGTAATGTAATAAATAGAGGAGAATAAGGAAATATTAAGGGCTTTATTTTCAGTTAGAAACATTCTATTAAATATTATCAGAAACCTTGTACTATGCCCAGCACGCTTGACTGTGGTATGGTAATGATCAAGCCATAAATGTGATGCAGATGATTCATGAACTTACCTTGGGTTATGGGCCCATGGCTATAAGGTGGTTTTATAAGGTAAAAGAAGAAGGTGACTGCCCAAAGATGTTCAAGCTGCCACTGGTTGATCTTCACCTTGCTCGAAAATCAACCAGCTCTGCAGGATTAAATTAAGTACTGGTGAGAACATTTATCATACTAAGCAGGTCTGGGAAATAGAGATAGGAATTTGAGTTTAGTTTTACTTCCTTTATTGAGTGCGTGTTTGAAGTGATGTGGTTTTTCCATTGGAAGTGATTAATTTCTAACCAAGCTGGTTTGTGTGATTACAAAGAAAGGGTCATTTTACTGCACTGCACCCTATTTGTCTCACGTTTCTACAGCAAAATAAAAAAAATGCCGCAGCTGTTAGTGCTTACCAGTGGACTGACAAAATGACCTGTTGGGAAAGTACCAAAGGTAATTCTAACAGTAAGCCCCACTTAACTCAATTGGACCTTTAAGAAAACATGAATAGGACTGTACAATACATAAATGTGGTCCCGGCTAACCTCAGAACCTGCACCAAATGGGTCCGAAGCACCCCAGTGGGCAACCAAGCTAATCCCAACAGGTAAACATCACCGCAGAACATCACTACAGATGAGATCGTAAATTGAAACCATATTTATGGCTTTATTGCAGAAAATTCAGGAAAAATACAAAACAAAGAAAATGGCATGGTGGCTATATGAGCGTTAGAAACTTTGTCTCCAATTACATGGAAAGAGAATGCAACAAAAACAGAAGATAAATCAAAAGAATTGCAATTGCCAAAGCTGGTGCTATGAACTTGGCCAATAAGATAACGGCTTGAGCTTCTAACATTGTTATGACTCCTCTTTCCAAATGAAATCTAAGAAAGGAATACTAACCCCCTCTGAAGACCTGCTGAGCTGGGTTAGAGTGGAAAAGAGCTCAACTGGCAGGTCCACATGTCTGCCCTGAAAGCCCCCAGTACAGCTGTAGGGCACTCTTCAACATTTTTGAACTCCTGTTTACTACTTGCAGTTCAAAGCTAAACAAAAACAATTCAACCTATGTGTTAACCCTCCCGTTACCTCCTCCTGCTTCTTACTTGAATATAAAAAGCTAAAGCATTACTAAGTTCCTCTAGGCATATGAAGATTAGAAGTAGGAGTTAGAGTAAACAGAAAACTGAAGACTTGGGAATAATTCCATTTGTCACCTCTGAAGATGGGATTCCAAATCCCCTCCTCAGATATAACCTCCAAGTCCCAAACTCAGAAAACACTCTAAGTCCCAAACACAGAAATAAGTCTAAGTTCTACTTTCAGAAAACATCCTAAATTCTAAAGTCCAAGAGTCTAAAGAGGTCCATAGTTACCTAAATCCATGGGTCTGGCAGCATGGCAGAAAGAGGGAAGTGAAGTAGCAGAAACAAAAAGCGCCACCCTGGAGCTCCCATTCCCTGGGCTTTTATACCCCTGCTCTGGTCAAAGGTGGAGCCTAAGGAGCAATGAGACAATCAGTCTCCAATAGAAAATGGGGTGCAGGTGGTTAGAGCATTTGCTCACCAATCAGAAACAAGGTGTCCCATCTATCTCCCATAATTTCATGTGTCTGGGGAACGTGTCTGGCACCATTACAAACAGGCTACCTTGAAATGTCCCGACATATGACCCAAAGTCTACCATCTGGGCATGCTATCTTGATTGATGCATTTCTGTTTGGTATATCTTCTTTGAACACCCAGTCATCTTTGGCCATTTTTGGTCATATCTACCCAAACACCTCCTCCTAGTTGTTGCTCGTGCTCAGGGCTGCACTTCCCCACCCAACTAGCATTGAGTAAGGACATTCTCTTATCAGTAGGTGTACACCACGAGATGTCAAAACAGTACTTTTCCTCCTCTCGGTAGGCATCTGAGCATGCTCAGTTCTGTTGTTCATCTCACTTAGACACTCTGCCAGCATGTTGTGACCTTGAGCAAGCTCTGTGAAGCCGCTTGTAAAGACAGCTGCATTCCCCCGCACTTCTTCAAAGACAATCCTGCAAAATCTCAGTTAGAGTCTCAGTTAGTGAAATAATGTCATTTAGTGTAGAATCAAACTTCACGGTCTTCTCGCCCAGGGGTCAAGAGTCTGGAATATAAAGCTGGTTATAAGTCTGGGGTCTTCTAGGGGCTCTTTTTGTAGGCCTCCCCGAGATTAAATCAGCCATCTTTACTCTTTGTTAACCCTTTTTAGTACCAGATTAACAGTCCCCCACTTGATATTCTGATTATCCAGATATTTCAGTATCTGATAAGCACGAATATCACTTCACTGCAAGCCACATTAGTCACTGACGTACCACCATTGACCAGAACAAGAAACAAAAGTTATTTTACTCTTTATCTACTCTATTTGTATTATCATTTTATTTAAATTTAAGCAGCTATATGGACTTTGGCAATTTCTTCAATTGTTTTGGTGCACATAAATAGCTGATTAACCCTTTTGTTAACCCAGTACAAGACACCCATGGCAACAGCTACAAAAAGAATTTGCAAGAAGAGCACAATTATGATAGGATGGAACATCAGCTGAAGGAAAGCTGTGGCTTTAGATGAATAGCCCATAAAAACATCCCACCAGTGACGAACTGTCAAGTAGTGTCCTTGTTTACTTATGGCTTGCAACTGTCCATTGTTATGCCAAATCTTAATATGTCCTGATTGAAGTCTAGATTCCAGTTCTTGAATGGCAAGTAACCATTTTCTCCATTCTTATCAAATTTTCCAATCCAGTCCAGTTTAATCCAATATTAATATTCCATGTTAGAAATTCCTCATGATATATCATCTGGCATCTTTCATAGGCTGAAATCCTGAAAACTTGATCACACACAGTAACTTCAGTAACATTACATCTACAACTTTCAGCTGGCCCATAATCTGCTGTGGAAGTTCCCCAATATACTTCTGGGCACATAGTTACCACACATGCAACCTCATCCAACATCATACACACGAGTGTCATTACGGGGTAAACTATGGTTTGCATTACAACCATCTTCAGACCATGTAAGTGTTGGACAAACCCACTGATTCCTATTCCATTGGTCACAATGTTCTTCTAATCTGACGAACATATTATTTTTAGTCATCCATTTTGCTACAAAGTAGAGTTCCCACATGGAATTCCCTACAATTCTGGGAATAGTTACTGTAGGTAAAACCCATTGTTCTTGGGGTGCTGGTTCAACAATCATACACATTTGCAATGTTCCCATTTAAAAAAAAAGGTAAAGGTGTCCCCAACCAGTCATGTCTGACTCTAGGGTGCGGTGCTCATCCCCGTTTCTAAGCCGAAGAGCCAGCGCTGTCCGAAGACGCTTCCGTGGTCATGTGGCCAGCATGACTGAACACCAAGGTGCACGGAACACTGTTACCTTTCCCGCCGAGGCGGTACCTATTTATCTACTTGCAATTTCTTGCTTTCGAACTGCTAGGTTGGCAGGAGCTGGGACTGAAGACGGGAGCTCACTCCATCACGCAGCACTCGGGTCTCGAACTGCTGACCTGCCGACCTTCCAGTCTGCAGTTCAGCGTCTTAACCACTAAGCCACCGTGGTCCCGTAATGTTCCCATTAAGTAGTGCTTATGCCAGTCAAATGAATCAATTTTATACCACCCAAGCTTTCTTTAGTTTCATAACTGTGTATTATCCCAGAACTCCTCAGGAAGTAAACCATTCCCCAAAAGACTTACAGCTTGTTCAACCTTTTGAATTGCATATAATTGTATTGTAGCACACGCCAAAGCTATCCCAGTTTCATTCTCCAATCCTAGAACCTGTGACAGTGAAAAATCCATATGCTGTCCCAGCAATTGCCATGCATGCCATTGTACCCGAACTGTTTTTTCCATTTCATCCTGCAAGATTCCAAAGTTATGTGTTAATGGGGTCTGATATCTTCCAAGTATCTCTCCCAGTTTTGATAATTTGTTAGCCATAACTTCAATATCATATGAATTTAGGATACCTGCCCCAGTTCCCATGCTGTCAGGAGCGCCCTAGCGGCCTCTTTCAGTCTACTCCAATAGCTAACTCAAGACACAGACAAAAGGATTCTTTTCAAGGCTTTAATCCTTTTACAACTTAATGACTCTTTCAGATGCTAATCACCAGCGACTAAGCAAGGAACAGCACTGGGGAAAAGATAGCAGAGTAGCCTATGCTCCAGGTTAGGCAGTTGGTCCCCGTTTGAAGGAGAATCATGGGAAGACCCTGAACTTATGGGCTAGGAAGAGATCCTCCCTCTTTCCCTTGGGTCCTTGGGATGCGACTTGCGCGCCAAACAAGCACTACGCCTCCTTTCCGCGCCCTCCGTCATCGCTCCCGGCATCGGCGTCGAGCATCCAGCAAGCCCCCCTCCTGCCAGGGTCACTATCTCATGAATGCTGGCAGGAGGAATCTCTGCCAGCTGCTATGCCTGTGAGAGATGAGCGTGCTCCTCTCCCAAGGATTGCTGTTCCTCCTCAGAATCAGAACTGCTCTGGGGTTCTATTGGCTCAGTTTCCACCCTGACACATACCTCCCAGAATAGTGCCTAATAAATCCCGCTTCCTTCTGTGGTAAATCTTGTTTGTAGCTTGATTCCACCATCCCTTAAATATAGGATCAGCTGAATGTTTGCACTATGGGTGGGTTCTAGTTACATTCACATTATGGAAATACAATAATACAGTGTCTTGGGAGATTCTAGGTCAAAGATTCCAAAATTCTTTGTTGTAACTCTGTTAATACAGGCTATATGAGGAACATGTTTAAATATAGGAGACACCAGAGCTTTCAAATAAAAATATGTCCACATATATGGTACACAAATTGAAAGATTGCAAGTCATGTCTTTACCCTCTACTTTTAACCGAAAATTATCTTTCCCATGAGTGATTGTTGTCCATGATAAGCTATTATTAACCCATTGTTGTTCAATAGGACTTTTACTGGTCCATCTTACCAAGGACTTGTTCCACATTTGTATTGTGAAACCTAATGTGGATGGTAAACTTAGACTACTTATATACAGATTAAACTGGAATGTTGTATTACTTTTCTCTCTATGACATCACCATCTTTTGTCCACCATACACATCCCATTAGATCTGATATCTGCACAGTCATTATAGGACTTTGCGTTGTGTTGTGGTTACCTTTCCACTTCCAGGTCATGTCAGTGTGCTTCGCTAATATCAAGATAAGCCATGTGTTCTGGTGCTTACATACATCATCCTTTTGTGGTTCCAAAGATGGGGTTACATCATCATAATCATATTCAGGCTCAAGATCTGCAGGATCAAGAATATTAATCAAAAGAACACAACACACAAGCTGCCATACATCCTTTCGTGGGCTCTGGAACTCCATGATTAAACACGGGCTCTTGGCGAATACATTTTTAACATCAAAACTTAGATACCTGCAGCAGAAGACAAGGAAAAAAACAAGGGGGGAGGGGAAACAACAAAGTTTAGGTTTTTACAGACCCCAGTTCTCATACTTACTCTCATTATTAGATACTAGATAGCCCATGGAAAGATGTCAGTCACCCTCATTCACTTCCTCATCTTCAGGAGCTATCGAGTCCCAAAGCAGGCGATCCAGATGCGGTGCATTCAACAAATTTAATGGAAGGGTTTGTCTTGGTCTTTCTCCACATTGCTGCATGAGCTCTCCATACTTGCAGTAGGTGACGTTCAACTTGTTACAGTGTAATAGCATTTATTCTATCCCCATTCACTTGACTAAACTCCTTCAGGATTTCTCTATATGGTTTCAATTATTTTTCTAGGACTTAATGATACTGTTTCATAGCAATGCACCTAAGCATCACATAGACTAAGCTTGCCATGTTCCCTTAGCCATTTGCTAATCAGACTATCTGCATATTCATTTTATACATTTCCTTATTACCCCTACTTGCCTTATAACAATTCAAGTTGTTGACTTCTTCATTCTTTTCATTGTCTTGTTGCTATAACCCAAAAAATGCTGCTGAGAAAATCTGGCTGACAATCACCTCTACTGCTGGGAAAATGCCACACGGAGTGAACCATAGGCAAAACAGACAGCAAGCCATTGCTCTAAAGTAGGGATGTACGAAAGGCATTTACCTTTTGCGGATTATGTTGATGGTTGGGGGGGAGGTGTTCCGTCCCTCCCCCCAGAATTCTTGCTGGGGGGGGAGGCGGTCCGTTCTCCCCCCCCCCCCCAGAATCCTGGCCGGCCGGCTGTGCTCCGCAGGGATTCTAAGGAGCCGCCAGCAGGCTCCGCCAGCAGCCGGACATCCGGCTGCTGGCTAGCAGGGACGCAAATGGCGGCGGCCGTAGCCGCTGCCGTTTGCGTCCCTGCAGTCAGCCATGATAGGCTACGTAAATGTTTACATAGCCTATCACGGCTGACTTTTAAAAAAAGCGTGTACGCAAATGGCGGCGGCCACGGCCGCTGCCATTTGCGTTCCTTATTTTGGCACGTCTTAGTCTACATAAACATTTACATAGACTAAGACGGCGAAAATAAGGGGAACGCAAATAGCGTAGACGCTACGCTATTTACGTTCCCCTTATTTTCGCCGTCTTAGTCTACATAAATGTTTACGTAGACTAAGACGTGCCAAAATAAGGAACACAAATGGCGGTGGCCATGGCCGCCGCCATTTGCGTACATGCGTTTTTGTTTTGTTTTGTTAAAGTCAGCCGCGATAGGCTACGTAAACATTTACGTAGCCTATCACGGTTTTTTCTTAAAACCTAGCCGTGATAGGCTACGTAAACATTTACGTAGCCTATCACGTTTTTTAAAAAAAAACTAGCTGTGATAGGCTACGTAAATCTTTACGTAGCCTATCACTTTTTTTTTTTTTTTTAACTGGAAATGGCGGCGGCGGTGGCAGCCGGTCGGAAGACCAGCCGCTGCAGCCACCTCTGCTGAACCGCCACCGGAGCCGCCGCTGCCAGGAAGATCCGCCCAAGGTAAGACTTGTCCTGGGGGGGCGGGGGGGGCAGGCCGTTCCGCCACCGATTTCAGGGGGCCGAATGCGCTGGCATTCGGCCTCCCCAAGATCCGTGGCGGAATTTTTGTACATCCCTACTCTAAAGTCAACAATATACATACATTTCATTTCAGTTAGGAGAACAGGCCCTTTATTTCCTTCAGGGGTCCTATCTCCAGTCTCAAAAGAGAAATGGGGTATTCTTCACTATGGGCCAATCTACATTGCGTCCGCCATCGCAATGAATTCGGTGTTCGGTTGGGTTAAACGCTCTCGCATTAAAACGTGATTATTCACACTCACCCATTTTCCCCGTTGCAGTGCTTCATCGAATGTGCAAGCTCGGTTCACACTTGAGAGCTGTGCTGTTTTCCTGTGCACGCTTGTCTGATCTTGGATGCCAAGCGGGGTCGGCCCCGGTCAGTAGTTGGATGGGCGACTGCCTGGGAATCAGGCTTCCTGCACTGAGCAGGGGGTTGTCCTATCCCTTCAAATGAGATTAAGTTTTACCCCTCCTATCCCACACTCTGGATGTTTTTTTTTTTAATTAAGGCATTATCCTTGCAGAATCAGGGCTTCTCCGCGATGTTTTTTTTTAAAATTCAGGCATGATCTTTGAAGATGTGAAGCTTCACAACTTCAAATCTTCGAAGATCATGCCTGAATTAGAAAAAAAAAACATCGCAGAGAAGCCCCGATTCTGCGAGGATAACGCCTTAATTTTTAAGAAGTGCGCGCACATCCAGCCCTTTGCTTGTTGCTGAGGAAACGGGGGCTGCTGAGGAAGCTATGTGCTTAGTAGCTGGAAGAAGACATGGGGCCATCGAGAGCTGTGATTGGACAGGAGGGAAATACAAACACCGCCGTATATGGACAGGCGGGAGAGGGGATTATGACCAGACACGGTAGCGAAGGCGGAAAATCAGAGCACATTACGGGAAATACCAGGATATTAGGGTATTGAAAGTGGGAGCACAGAAGTGGGAAATTCCGGTTCCAATTTGAGGCGGCTACTGTGTAGTGTGAAAGGTGGGCGGTGAAACCTCATTGGAAGTGAAAAAAGGCAGTAAGTGTAGATCCAGCCTACCATTCCAATCCAAAATCAGGTGTTGCATCTAACAACATGGAGCCCTCAATTCTCCTTAACCTGACATCTTAACTCACAAGGGTTTCTTCCCTTGGCCTTTCTAGTGGTCCCACTCCTTTTCCCAATACACTAAGTCAGTTAAATGCCAGCAATACATTCTTCAACAATAATACACTTTTAAAATCAATCTAGTGTCTAAAACAGTCCCAAACAGGAAACTCACATATTAAATTAATCCAATGGGTTTTCGGATCTGACTGAAACGCTAAGGAAACATTGTTGTTCAATCGCTCAGTCGTGTCCAACTCTTTGTGACCCTACGGACCATAGCATGCCAGGCCCTCCTGTCCTGCGCTCTCTCCTGGAGTGTGCCCAAGTCCATATTCATTGCATCGGTGATGCTATCTAGCCATCTCACCTCTGCCGCCCCTTCTCCTTTTGCCTTCCATCTTTCCCAGCATCAGGGTCTTTTCCAGGGAGTTTTCTCTTCACATTAGGTGGCCAAAACATTTGAGCGTCAGCTTCAGTATCTGTCCTTCCAATGAGCACTCAGGGTTGATTTCCTTTAGGATGGACTGATTTGATTTGACCTCCTTGCAGTCCAGGGGACTTGTAAGAGTCTTCTCCAGCACCACAGTTCGAAAGCATCAATTCTTCGGCGCTCAGCCTTCCTTATAGTCCAGCTCTCACAGCCATACGTTGCTACTGGGAAAACCATAGCTTTGATTATACAAACCTTTGTCGGCAAGGTGATGTCTCTGCTTCTTACTATGCTGTCTAGGTTTGCCATAGCTTTCCTCCCAAGGAGCAAGCGTATTTTAATTTCATGGCTACAGTCACCGTCTGTGGTGATCTTGGAGCCCAAGAAAATAAAATCTGTCACTGCTTACATTTCTTCCCCTTCTATATGCCAGGAAGTGATGGGGCCAGATGCCATGATTTTAGTTTTTTTAATGTTGAGTTTCAAACCAGCTTTTGCACTCTCCTCTTTCACCCTCAACAAGAGGATCTTTAGATCCTCTTCACTTTCTGCCATTAGGGTGGTATCGTCTGCTTATCTGAGGTTGTTGATAATTCTCCCAGCAATCTTAATTCTGACCTGTGATTCATTAAACCCGGCATTTCTCATGATGTACTCTGCATATAAATTAAATAAGCAGGGTGACAATATACAGCCTTGTCGTACTCCTTTCCCAATTTTGAACCAATCGGTTGTTCCATCTCCGGTTCTTACTGTTGCTTCTTGACCCTTGTACAGATTTCTCAGGAGACAGGTAAGGTGGTCTGGTACTCCCACCTCTTTTAAGAATTTGCCACAGTTTGTTGTGATCCACACAATCAAAGGCTTTAGCGTAGTCAATGAAGCAGAAATAGACATTTTTCTGGAATTCTCTTGCTTTCCCCATGATCCAGCGAATGTTGGCGATTTGATCTCTAGTTCCTCTGCCTCTTCGAAACCCAGCTTGTACTTCCAGTAGTTCTTGGTTCACATACTGCTGAAGCCTAGCTTGTAGGACTTTGAGCATAACCTTGCTGGCATGTGAAATGAGCGCAATTGTACAGTAGTTTGAACACTCTTTGGCATTGCCCTCCTTTGGAATTGGAATGTAAACTGACCTTTTCCAGTCTTATGGCCACTGTTGAGTGTTCCAGATTTGTTGGCATATTGAGTGCAGCACTTTAACAGCATCATCTTTTAGGATCTGAAATAGCTCAGCTAGAATACTGTCATCTCCACTAGCTTTGTTGTTAGCAATGCTTCCTAAGGCCCACTTGACTTCACCCTCGAGGGTGTCCGGCTCAAGTTCAGTGACCGCACTATCATGGCTATCAGGGACATTCAGATCTTTCCTCTATAGTTCTTCTGTGTATTCTTTCCACCTCTTCTTAATCTCATCTGCTTCTGTTAGGTCCCTGCCTTCTTTGTCCTTTATCATGCTCATCTTTACACAAAACATTCCCTTGAGATCTCTGATTTTCTTGAAAAGATCTCTAGTCTTTCCCATTCTATTTTTTTCTTATATTTCTTTGCATTGTTCATTTCAGAAGGCCTTCTTGTCTCTCCTTGCTATTCTCTGGAACTCTGCATTCAGTTGGGTATATCTTCCCCTTTCTCCCTTGCTTTTCGCTTCCCTTCTTTCCTCAGCTACTTGTAAAGCCTCATCAGACAGCCACTTGGCTTTCTTGCATTTCTTTTTCGTTGGGATGGATTGAGTTGCTGCCTCCTGAACAATGTTACAGACCTCTGTCCATAGTTCCTCAGGCACTCTGTCTATCAGGTCTAATCCCTTAAATCTATTCGTCACCTCCACTGTATATTCATAAGGGATATGATTTAGATCATACCTGAATAGGGTTGTCAGAGAATTTCGCCCCCGAAATCGGTGGCGAAACGGTCTTCCCCCCCACCCTCCCTGGGACGGTACTTACCTTGTGCGAATGTCCCTGGCGGCGGTGGCTCCAGCGGCGGTTTGGCAGCAGTTCGGCGGCGGCTGCGGTGGCCAGTCTTCCGACCGGCCGCCACCATTTCCAGTAAAAAAAACAAACAAACCAAAAAAACGTGATAGGCTACGTAAACATTTACATAGCCTATCACAGCTAGATTTTTTAAAAATACCATGATAGGCTACGTAAACGTTTACGTAGCCTATCACGGCTGAGTAAAAAAAAACAACAACCGCGCGTACGCAAATGGCGACGCCCATGGGCACCGCCATTTGCGTTCCTTATTTTGGCATGTCTAGTCTACGTAAACATTTACGTAGACTACGGCGAAAATAAGGGGAACGCAAATAGCGTAGACGCTACGCTATTTGCGTTCCCCTTATTTTCGCCATAGTCTACGTAAATGTTTACGTAGACTAGACATGCCAAAATAAGGAATGCAAATGGCAGCACCCATGGGTGCCGACATTTGCATACGCGCAGTTTTGTTTTGTTTTTTACGTGCGGTTTTGTTTTGTTTTACTCAGCCATTTGCATACACGCGGTTTTGTTTTGTTTTTTACTCAGCCGTAAACATTTACGTAGCCTATCACGGCTGATTGCAGGGATGCAAATGGCGGCGGCTACGACCGCTGCCATTTGCGTTCCCGGCCAGCCAGGATTCGCGGCGGGAGAGATGGGGCGCCTCCCCCCCAGCCAGAATTTCGGGGGGGAGGGACGGGGCGCCTCCCCCCCAGCCAGAATTTTGGGGGGAGGGACAGAGCGCCTCCCCCTCACCGCGAATCAAATTTCGGGCAAGGTAAGTGACTTTCGTACATCCCTATAAACCTGAATGGTTTAGTGGTTTTCCCTACGTTCTTCAATTTAAGCCGAAATTTTGCAATAAGAAGCTCATGATCTGAGCCACAGTCAGCTCCAGGTCTTGTTTTGACTGACTGTATGGAACTTCTCCATCTTTGGCTGCAAAGTACATAATCAATCTGGTTTCGATATTGACCATCTGATGAAGTCCATGTGTAGAGTTGCCTCTTGTGCTGTTGGAAAAGACTGTTTGCTATGATCAGTGTGTTCTCTTGGCAAAACTCTATTAGCCTTTGTCCTGCTTCATTTTGTACACCAAGGTCATGCTTGCCTGTTATCCTGGTGATTTCTTGACTTCCTACTTTAGCATTCCAATCCCCTATGATGAAGAGGACATCTTTTTTTGGTGTTAGTTCTAGAAGGTGTTGTAGGTCTTCATAGAACCGATCAACCTCAGCTTCTTCGGCATCAGTGGTTGGGGCATAGCCTTGAATTACTGTGATGCTGAATGGTTTGCCTTGGATTCATACTGAGATCATTCTATCGTTTTTGACATTGTACGCCAGTAATGCTTTTCCCACCCTTTTGTTGACTATGAGTGCTACTCCATTTCTTCTAAGGGATTCTTGCCCACAGTAGTAGATATAGTGGTCACCTGAATTGAGTTCGCCCATGCCTATCCATTTTAGTTCACTGATTCCCAAGATGTTGATGTTCAATCTTTCCATCTCATGTTTGACCACCTCCACCTTACTTTGATTCATTGATCTTACATTCCAGGTTCCTAAACAATATTGTTCTTTACAGCATCGGATTTTCTTTTCACCACCAGACACATCCACAGCTGAGTGTCCTTTCGGGTTTGGCCCAGCCGCTTCACTCTTTCTGGTGCTACTTGGAAATTCCCTCTGCTCTTCCCCAGTAGTATATTGGACACCTTCCGACCTGAGGGGCTCATCTTCCAGCGTCATCTCTTTTAGCCTTGTGATACGTTCCATGGGGTTTTCTTGGCAAGAATACTGGAGTGGGTTGCCATTTCCTTCTCCAGTGGACCACATTTTGTCAGAACTCTCCACCATGACCTGTTCGTCTTGGGTGGTCCTGCACGGCATACCTTATGGCTTCATTATGCAAGCCCCTTTGCCACAACAAGGCAATGATCCATGAAGGGGAAGGAAACATAGTAATAAGCAATAGTATAGCAAAGGGAAATCTATGGCTATATAGCTATCAAAACTTACAGAGGCAATCTGTTGCATTCTATCCTCTCTTTCCAGTGGAGGTGGAATTGCCCATAATGTTAGAATCTGAAAACATCCAGTTTAGAGTGGGGTGACCAGCATTGTTACAAACCAATCGCCCACTTTAATTCTATAAGGTCCTGTCCATTTTAGGTCCACCTTTTTCTTTTGAACTAGTTTCTTGACTACATCTTTTTTATATTGTCTCTGGCCAAGCTTGCTTTCTTCATTTTCTTCTGTTGCCTCATTTGCACACTGTTTCTGCACAAACTTTCCCCCCCCCTCTTCCTGCACTTGAGTTTGAGTAGTTACTACAATTCCACATTGGACAACCTTTTTAGTTGCTCTGTCTGGAGAACTGTTAACACACACTAAAGCATTAGCTTCTACTTGTTCTGTATCCAAACCCCTGTCTGCCATCTTGGCTGCATATCCTGCATGTCCAGTCACTGGGGTTGGGTCACTTAACATGACATCTACAAGTTGCTTTCCAGCTAAAGAACATCCAACTCTTGAATCCATTAAATTTGGAAACAGCTTCTTTTTCTCTGATGATGATCCCCCCTGTTTAGCATAGACATCGGGTCTACCAATATAACGAGGCTGTAGCAAAGCTCATACAGTCCATTTATGTTCACAGGGGCTGCAAGGGATCGGACTTCCCTATTCCTCATCTTCTTCCCCCACACTAGGCATGGCAACCAGGTGTTGAACCTCAGCTCTCAAGTCAGTATAGGAGGGAGAAACCTGTCTTTGTCTACTTATCACTGCAACTTATGGGGAATTAGAATGAGGCACTGGAGGTGGCCAAGCTTTCTGGCACTCTCCAGATATCTCTGAGGACTGAGACATTCTGTTCTTGTCTCTTGTTAAGCCCACCAGTTTATCAACTAACTGCTGTAATGGGGCCTTATCTAGTGGTCTCATGTCCACACCTGCCTTCACCAAATGTTGCCAGATTTGACCTCTCAAACTCAGGCTTTGTCCTTCCCTTCTCCATCCATTATTTCTGGTTTTCCATTGTTGGGGCCTATCCTGACTCCCCTTAGCATCTTGCCCACTTGATACATTATTTCATAACCTGTCCAATTTGAATAAGTTACTACAGCAACTTTCTTATCTTTCTTGTCCCTATCTTTCATGCCCAACAACCGTTCTGCTCTTTTGGCTCCTTCCACTAGCTGTTCAAATAGAACTTGCATTGGGTCCTCTGTTCCCATCAAACACCTTATGCCATACTTCAGTCCTTCAAACCATACATCTTTATACCTAGCCGGTAACATATCAGGCTTCCCTTCTTCATTTAGATCTATATGTTCTGAAACGATGCCTACAACTTGGAATCTTAAGAAGTACTCTGCTACTGTCTCCTTATCTTGTTGAGTATAAGTCAGAAAATGTCGTCCCATCTGAGCTAAAGTAATGCACTGACTACCAACATAGTTCAGTATGTACTGGAGTCCAAACCGCTCCCTATTTACCCAATCCCCTCTGGAATCCTCTAATTCTGCCTGCATCACTTTTCCTATATCTGGGGCACAAACCGGAATCATATCTTCAACATCCTGCACATCCAGTTGTGTCTGAGACCAAACCATAGCAGCCCATTTATATACATTGTCAGCATCTGGCAAATGTCGATACAGCCGGCAGCCATTGCCATGCCGTATCACTGTGCTAAGTAAGTCTCCAGATGCAAATGACATAGTTTACGGCTGCATTTAGGTTAATCTACCAGCTTTACAGCCGCAAATGGCATCCACTACACCATCTGTGTCCCTATTTTTTGACGTGATAGGCTACACAAATATCTGTTGGCTGCCAGCCGTATTGACATTTGCCAGCGATGTGGAGCTGGTGGCCAGCTCTGCAGGACTGACACGGAGCAGAGCCGGCCTGGATGGATTCCAGAGGGAGGGACGGATCACCTCCCCCAGCAGGCGGAATCCACCCATCCCTACCTTTGCTAAAGCCTGTTTCTCTGTTTCCGTAAGACGCCTGGTCACTGTCTCAGTGACTTTCCTCCTAGTGGGGGCTGGAGGGACCTGTACCACAATCTGAGGTGTAATGACTTCCTCCTCAACTGTCTCTTCCACCTCAGTGTCTCCCCCATCTACCATCTCTGAAGGAGTTAAAGTTCTCCTACGTTTTATCTGCTTCTGAAAAGGGGCAGCAGGCTGTGTAGTAATAACAGGTGTCTGAGTGGTAGTCTCTTCCTCATACTTAGTCCCACTACGCAAGATGATATTCACATACTTGGGATTCCCAGTCCCTTCTGTAAATGGTAAGGGAGGAGCAGATGGCACTATTTTCTCTTGATAACAACTATTCTCCTAGTCCCATTCAAAGCATTTTAAATCATCTCCACTGGCATCCAAAGCAGGTCCTCTGGAACTATGAAACAAATCGTCTTTTGTACCTGTAAAACTCCCTTCAGCTTATCTATCAGAGCTATGCATGAAGCATGATTCTCCTCACACTTCTGTGCAGTCTGCTGTTTCTTCAACTGCTGCGTCACAACCTTAATGGCATCTTCTAGGTCTACATTCCTTGTACTGAATGCGTCTAGTTGCACTTCCAGATGATTACAGCTAGACCCCAACAGGCCTATGTGTTCCCTCAGTCTCTCTTTCTCTGTGACTAAGCTGGAGTTCTGAATTACTGCTTGCTTTAATTCCCTCTCAAAACATTCTCATTTCAACTGCAATTTCTCGTAGTCCCCTGCCTTGCTTATCAAAGCTATCCTCACCTGATCCCGTTCCTCAGTTGCCTGTGCCAATCCAATAATCATAAGCCAAAGACATGCATTCAGTTCCTTCATACTACCTGGCTTCACCTTTTCCTCCTCCACATACTGATCAAGCAACTTACTCACACTATCCTCTTCAAATGGTACAGGAAGGGGTGCTTTTCCCCAAGGGTTAGATCCTGTACGTTCACAAATCTGTACCAGTTTGGACTTCACTGCTATTGGAAGCTTCTTTTTACCAATTAAAACATCATTCAGAGGGACTTTAGATTACTTCCCTGTATTCTCTGTTTTTTTCTTCGCATGAAACAGCTTTCAATAAACCCGGCATTATGGAGACAATCCTGAGGTCAATCTAGACACAGTTAATATTCAACAACTATGTCTGCAGAGCGGCTTGGCTTTGCCCAGCTCTGCCAGCTCTGTCCTTCGGTATGGCCTCCCTGTCCTTGGAAATGCCGTAGGAATAGCTTGGTTTCCAATGCACCAATGCAAATACGGTCCTGGTTAACCTCAATGCCAATGCACCAATGTAAATACGGTCCCGGCTAACCTCAGAACCTGCACCAAATGGGTCCGAAGCACCCCAGTGGGTAACCAAGCTAATCCCAACAGATAAACATCACCACAGAACATCACTACAGACGAGATTGTAAATTGAAACCATAATTATGGCTTTATTGCAGAAAATTCAGGAAAAATACAAAACAAAAAAATGGCATGGTGGTTATATGAGCGTTAGAAACTTTGTCTCCAATTACATGGAAAGAGAATGCAACAAAAACAGAAGATAAATCAAAAGAATTGCAATTGCCAAAGCTGGTACTATGAACTTGGCCAATAAGATAATGGCTTGAGCTTCTAATACTGTTATGACTCCTCTTTCCAACTTACTCCTGTTTACTACTTGCAGTTCAAAGCTAAACGATAAGGACATTCTCTTATCAGCAGGTGTACACCACGAGATATCAAAACAGTACTTTTCTTCCTCTCAGTAGGCATCTGAGCATGCTCAGTTCTGCTGTTCATCTCACTTAGACACTCTGCCAGCACATCATGGCCTTGAGCAAGCTCTGTGAAGCCGCTTGTAAAGACAGCTGCATTTTTCCCCTTCTTCAAAGACAGTTCTGCAAAATCTCAGTTAGAGTCTCAGCTAGTGAAATAACGTCATTTAGTATAGAATCAAACTTCATGGTTTTCTCGCCCAGGGGGCAAGACTCTGGAATATAAAACTGGTTACAAGTCTGGGGTCTTCTAGGGACTCTTCTTGTAGACCTCACGCAGATTAAATCAGCCATCTTTACTCTTTGTTAACCCTTTTAATACCAGATTAACACAATGCATTAGAATCCCTCACTCTTAAACTTGTAGTAAAGGCAACAACAGGATCCAGGGCCCAAGCATCATTTTTGGGGTCTGGTACAAACTTGCAACCACACACATACCACAATTTCATCTCCTACATACAGTTTCATGATTTGTATTTATAGCCAGATATGGCAGAATGTGTGTGTGTGAATAAAACAGTACAGTCTCTGTGTATGGGCCGCTTCTGCATTCCCCCCCGCAAAAGGAAATGAATCATCAAAAAAGGGGGGCAACGAGGAAACATCTGCATATTTGCAGATGCATATTTATATGTATAGATACAAAATTAAAATAATTACTATAATTTAAAAGAAATACAATACATTTCACCAAGTAGGGAAGACTGTGACTGGGGGACCCAGGTGCCTCCTAAGCACTTCTCCACACCGGGCTTTTTATCCTACAACTTTACCAGGGCTTCTACTTCTGGATTCTTTGCAGGGATTACGTTTGTCTCCTTCACACACACTTCACATGCTTTTTTTCCCCTTGGGTTGCCTTTATCTGCAGGTTCTATATGTTTCATCATACAGCCGCTAGGTGGCAATGCTGTTATTGCGCAACTCCCTCTTTACATGGAGAAATTCAATTCAGTTGTGTATTTTTTAATTACCTCATTATCTCCATTTCCAATAAAGCCTCAGAAATGGTCGGAAAGCATGGGAGAGATGCTGGAGGCTGACCTGCAAATTTCCATGAGTGACCTATCTCAATAGCAGGATAAAAACCCCATGTAGAGAAGCCCTAAGTCTGTTGTCCAAGTGGTGTTGATGGGCAACTTCAAGGCCCAGCTCTTTTTTCTGATGGCTCTTTATTTTCAAACTGGACTTGGATTGGAAAGCTCCCAAAATAGAGGATACCTTCAAACAGAAGAAGGTCCTCTAGCAGCCTTTCAAACAGAGAAGTGTCCTTTATAAAACAGGACACCTGGCTATTCGTGTGTGTGTGTATCCTACCAGCAGCTCTGGCTCCCACTATTCCTGAGCTCAGTGTCCCTTATTATTATGGTGCTTTCTCTTTCTAACCCGCTGTCACTCTCATCTGGCTATTGCACAAGGAACTCTGGGACTGAGAGTTTTTGAGGGAGCATGTCACACAGGGAAGCACAAATCTGTGTCTCGAGCTATGTCTTAACTTAACTGCACAAACTCTCTCTGTTTCTGAGAAGGACCAGCGACTCACCGCTCAGAATGCTGCTTGTTTTGCTCTGCCACTGCTTCTGACTGGCTCCAGGAAATTTCACAGTATCTGGGCAATCGGTACAATGATTCAGGGAAATAAATATCCTTAAGCATGATTTACAGTTCAGCCTCAGTTTCCTTCCTAATGCTAATAGGGTTGCAGCCTGGGCAAGGGGGCCCTAAATCCCCAGGCCCTGGTAAATTGCACCCTTTCCTCCACTCCCCATGCTTAGGTCTTGACAGTATGTCAAGGAGATGGTTCATGTAAGACATATAGCCCTTTAATTACACATTAGAAAAGTGCTTGCCAGTTTAGTAGGCAAATCCAATATCAGTGAATGCCTTTTATTGATTTCTATGGGAGAAAATAATGAGACTTCCTTCAGTGGCATCTATAAGGCCCCAGGCCTGTAACCAAGTTACCAGTAGTTTTAGAGAGGCTTAGAGATCCATAATGCTCTCTGTTTTGGTTCATTAGCTACCGTTTTCTTGCTAGTGAGCTTCTTAGCTTGTAAGATGAGTCAAAGGTCGATATTGCTGCTTCAGCACATTCCATGATAACGAGCTCTGGTACCGTTTATCTTATCAGAGCCTAGGATGTGCCTGAGAAGTGAGGCTATGTTTATGCTAAGCTACATATCTGAGCTGGGAAACTTCAGATTGCTTTCCTCTTGACCAAGCACTGTTAGTCTATGCTGGGAAAGTTCCACATGAATGCTAATTAACTTTTCTTTCTGTCATGCTGCCTCACTGCTAACATGTATGGTATAAAACCCATCTTATTTCATGGCTCTGGGTTCAGAGAAGCTGTCTGATCCAACCATTGGGTACGCCTGTGCGCTGTAAGTACTCAATAAAGTCTCCTTGCAAGCAAACCTGGATCTGGCTTATCATTATCCCAGCACCTCTAAATTCTGGAAGCCCACTGCAGGGGCATACAGCATCGTTAAGGCAACTTGTTCCCTCCCCTCATATGGAGATCACAGTGTCTGAGAGAGATTTCTCTCTACCTCAGCAATGTCCCATATAATTGCAGGCCCTTATAGTTTGCATTAACATTTAAGGCAGAAAGTAAGGTAATTTGGGGCACAACTGGAAATAGGTAATTTCCTGCTGCTTCAGATAACTGGTGACCCAGGCAGGGCCCATTATTAGGGGAGTGGGGAAGGTTTGGCTTTCTTTTTAACAGTCTTTCTCTCATGATGAGGAAGATAAGGAACACTGCAGGAAGCCAGTGTGATCAAATGACAAACGGGCAATGGCATACAGTAGTAAAGATGAAGGGATAATCATTCATTTCCTCAAATAATAATCAAATTTTTGTGATTTTGGGATACTGCTACCATAATTAATTTAGTCATAAGTGAAGAAGAAAACATGAACAACTGTATTGCTCACAATAGGTACAGGCACTTTGTTTCAATCTCAGATGCTGAAATTACTATTTTTATTTATTTAACATTATTTTAAGGCTGTCTTTAAGAGTAAAACCCTTTCAGTCTTCATTTAATTCATTTTATGAATATGTTTGTAAAGAAAAGCATATGCTTGTAGAGAAAAACTGCAGTGTTTTTCTGCACAAGAGACCAGGAAACAAACAAATTGTTAAGAGAATATGTTTAAATTTATTTAGATTTAGCAGACCCATTTAGGAAAAAATGTTATTTTTGACTACTTGAGTACAGCCAACAGGGCCAACCCTACCATTAGGCAGGTGAAACAGCCACCTCTGGTGGCAGACGCTGGGAAGCAGAAGCAAGATGTTGGAGGAGAGACCTGTGGCCAGAGATTATCATTAGACTAAGTTATATATTAACCATCAGTAGGAAACTTCTATTATTTTGCTGTGCAAAAGAATTAGTAAAGATGCTATGCAAAGCAATTTGCATGATGCCCTCTACTGATTTTTGTGTATAATAGCATGACATAAGTTTCCAGAACTTCAGTTCATGTAACATTTGGATAAGATACAGTTTATAGATGGATGCAAAAATGTAGCAACTTAATGGGCCTGTTTGCACATCACAACAGCCCAATGTGGCTTAATTTACCCGCGGGAGCTGTTCTACCAGGTGCCCGCAGGTGCCTGGCTTGTCATGACTTGTTGTGTCAAGCAAACACAGGAAGCAGGGGTTGCTTGTGGGTTGGAAAGGAAAGGTTCCTCCTGTGCAAGCACCGGGTCATTACTGACTCCTAGAGGGATGCCGCTTTTACTGGTGTTTTCATGGCAGACTATAGCGGGGTGGTTTGCCATTGCCTTCCCCAGTCGTGACTACCTTTCCCCCAGCAAGCTGGGTACTCATTTTACCGACCTCGGAAGGATGGAAGGCTGATTCAACCCAAAGCTGGCTACCTGGGACCCAGCTTCCGCTGGGATCGAACTCAGGTCGTGGGGAGAGTTTCAGTTGCAATACTGCCGCCTACCACTCTGCGCCACACGAGGCTCTTTGTGGGTTGGACAGCCCTCAAATAACCCTGAAACAAGCCATGGGTTATTTGAGGGCTGCCTAACCCTCAAACAATCTCTGCCATCTGGGTTTACACGCCACTCCACAGCAAGCTGGCTGCCCATGGGCGCCATGCAAAAATCCATGGGCATCCAGCACAACACAACAGCCCCTGTGGGTAAATTAAGCCACAGTGGGCTGTCATGTCATGTGAACCAGGCCAATTACAGTCTTCTAGAGAGAACCAGAGAGCAGACTCTAAACCAGCCTTCCCCAGTGTGTCCTCCAGATATGTTGGATTACAACTCCAAACATGGCTGGCTGGGGTATTTTGGGAGTTATAGTCCAATAAAACATCTGGAGGGCACCACATTGGGGAAAGCTACTCTAAGCATTGTAGGCAGGTGGATCATTATGTTTGTGCTGAAGCTGGATACAAATTCAAAATCCTACAGAGGAGCTTTAGGGGCGTGATTTGAAGCAGAGTAGCAGCAGGTGGTTGAAAGGTTGAACACCCCCTTCTCCCACAGTTTCTCTGCTCCAAATTCCCCTCTCCTCCCCCAAGTTGCTCAGTTAAAAATAAAATACTTCCACCAGGGCTTTGTAATGCAGCTTTCCCCAACTTGGCATCCTCCAGATGTGTTGGGACTGGAACTCCTGTAATTCCCAGCCAGCATGGCCAATGGCCATGTTGGCTGGAAATTATGGGAGTTCCAGTCCTAACACATCTGGAGGATGCCAAGTTGGGGAGGTTGATGCAATGGGTGGCCAGCCATTTTGTTTCCTCTCTTCCCCATTCTGTTGTTACTTTGCAATACTTCAAGACTGGTTGTCCAGTGACCAATAAAAACAATGGGTCATTGATGATGTAATGGAGATGAGATCCTCTCTACAAGTAACCTCCCCATAGTCTCTCATATTAAAAGTTGTTACAGGATACAGTCCTAACAACGAGCATGCCTGCAACAGAGACTCTTTCTGGGACTGTAAGTCTATTGGGCAGGGCCGTTTCATGTTTTTTTGTGCAGTGCCTAGTTTTTAAAGGTGTTTTATGAACAATAATAATAGCAGTAAATATTACTGTTATCTGGCCATTTATGTGGATTAATTGGGAACCATGTGTAGGACTTTCCCTACTAGTGAACCTCTTCTTTACAACAGTTCCTCCAAAATAATTAATAATACTGATCAGGTTGAACCTACTGATGAACCCTACTCTGTCCAGCTGCTTGAGGAGTTTCTGAGCCCTATTGCAAAGCACTTCAGCCCAGCTCTAGTGGGCTAGGGAACTGAAAGAATGCTGCTTTGAACTTTCTTGTCCAAAGCCCAGAACTTAACAAAAACCTAAGAACACAATGGTAGCTTTCTAACCATGCAGCCCTTCACATGGGGTTTTTAGTGAGAAATTATCTTGATAAACACAACACAACCAAGGGCTGTATCCCACACTGCCATTTACACCATTGATATAGTGCTAGCATAAGCAAACTCTAGCACAACATGAATAGCATATGCTGGCATGACAGGTTTTCCAGGGAAAACCTGTTGGCTGGCATACACTATTGGCCGTGCACTGGAGGTCACTTATGCTAGTGCTATGTCAATGGTGTAAGCAGAGCAGCAGCACTGGATACTGCCCCAAATGTCCAGGTATAAAAAGAAGCTGGGGTGCGGGGAGGGAAAGAACAATAGATGGCAACAATCACACACACAGCATTCCAGATAAAACCAATATAAAGTCATTCTAACCAATATAAAGTCATCCTACTCTGCTTGAGTAGGATTTGGGGTCTCAGATAGGGATGTCCAGATTTTGAGAACACAAGAACATAAGAAGAGCCATGCTGGATCAGACCAAGGGTCCATCTAGTCCAGCATTCTGTTCACACAGTGGCCAACCAGCTGTCGACCAGGAACCCACAAGCAGGACATGAGCTCAACAGTACCCTCCCACCCATGTTCCCCAGCAACTGGTATACATAAAAAATACTGCCTCACTGCCTCTAGTACTGGAGGTAGCACATGGCTGGTACTGGAGGTAGCACACTGTAGCATTAAAAAAAAGCGCCATGAATCTTGCATATATGGGCGATTCACGGTGCTTTTTGTGTATAAGTCTATGTGCGCACATAAAGTTATACACAAAAAGTGCTGTGAATCGCCCATATACACAAGATTCATGGCACTTTTTGTGTATAGGTCTATGGACACAGACTTCCAATCACCATGCTTTTAAAAACATGGCAATCGTGGGAGAGGTGGATGGGCCTGGATAAGTTGTGGGCTGCTCACTGAGCGTGGGATGGACTTGAGCAGTGGGGAGGGCTTGGCGGGAGCAGCTCGAGGGGCACGGGCAGTCCAGCGGATTTGTGGACCGAAACAGGTGCCCACACCATCCCTACTCCTAATTCCAGATCATTTATGAACAGTTTGAAAAGCATTGGTCCTAATACATATCCCTGTGGGACACCACTATTTACTTCCTTCCATTGGGAGAATTTACCATTTATTCCTACTCTCTACTTTCCGTTCTTTAACCAGTTATTGATCCATAAGAGAACCTTTCCTCTTATTCCATGACTGCTAAGTTTGCTCACCCCTTCATGGATCACTGCCTTGTTGTGGCGAAGGGGCTTGCGTAACTCAGTGAAGCCATAAGCTATGCCGTGCAGGGCCACCCAAGACGGACAGGTCATGGCAGAGAGTTCTGACAAAATGTGGTCCACTGGAGAAGGAAATGGCAACCCACTCCAGTATTCTTGCCAAGAAAACCCTATGGAACGTATCACAAGGCTAAAAGATATGACGCCGGAAGATGAGCCCCTCAGGTCGGAAGGTGTCCAATATGCTACTGGGGAAGAGCAGAGGGTATTTCCAAGTAGCGCCAGAAAGAGTGAAGCGGCTGGGCCAAAGCCGAAAGGACACTCAGCTGTGGATGTGTCTGGTGGTGAAAAGAAAATCCGATGCTGTAAAGAACAATATTGTTTAGGGACCTGGAATGTCAGATCAATGAATCAAGGTAAGCTGGAGGTGGTCAAACATGAGATGGCAAGATTGAACATCGACATCTTGGGAATCAGCGAACTAAAATGGACAGGCATGGGCGAATTTAATTCAGGTGACCATCATATCTACTATTGTGGGCAAGAATCCCTGAGAAGAAATGGAGTAGCACTCATAGTCAACAAAAGGGTGGGAAAAGCAGTATTGGGGTACAATCTTAAAAATGATAGAATGATCTCAGTACGAATCCAAGGCAAACCATTCAACATCACAGTAATTCAAGTCTATGCCCCAACCACTGAGGCCGAAGAAGCTGAGGTTGATCGGTTCTATGAAGACCTACAACACCTTCTAGAACTAACACCAAAAAAAGATGTCCTCTTCATCATAGGGGATTGGAATGCTAAAGTAGGAAGTCAAGAAATCACCGGGATAACAGGCAGGCATGGCCTTGGTGTACAAAATGAAGCAGGACAAAAGCTAATAGAGTTTTGCCAAGAGAACATGCTGATTATAGCAAACACTCTTTTCCAACAGCACAAGAGGCGACTCTACACATGGACGTCACCAGATGGTCAATATCGAAATCAGATTGATTATGTCCTTTGCAGCCAAAGATGGAGAAGCTCCATACAGTCAGTAAAAACAAGACCTGGAGCTGACTGTGGCTCAGATCATGAGCTGCTTCTTGCAAAATTTCGGCTTAAATTGAAGAACGTCGGGAAAACTACTAAACCGTTCAGGTATGACCTCAATCATATCCCTTCTGAATATACAGTGGAGGTGAGGAATAGATTTCAGGGATTAGACCTGATAGACAGAGTGCCTGAGGAACTATGGACGGAGGTCCGTAACATTGTTCAGGAGGCAGCAACGAAATCCGTCCCAAAGAAAAAGAAATGCAAGAAAGCCAAGTGGCTGTCTGATGAGGCTTTACAAGTAGCTCACGAAAGAAGGGAAGCGAAAAGCAAGGGAGAAAGGGGAAGATATACCCAACTGAATGCAGAGTTCCAGAGAATAGCAAGGAGAGACAAGAAGGCCTTCTTAAATGAACAATGCAAAGAAATCGAGGAAAACAACAGAATGGGAAAGACTAGAGATCTCTTCAAGAAAATTGGAGATCTCAAGGGAACGTTTTGTGCAAAGACGGGCATGATAAAGGACAAAGAAGGCAGGGACCTAACAGAAGCAGATGAGATTAAGAAGAGGTGGCAAGAATACACAGAAGAACTATACAGGAAAGATCTGAATGTCCCTGATAGCCATGATAGTGCGGTCACTGAACTTGAGCCGGACATCCTCGAGAGTGAAGTCAAGTGGGCCTTAGGAAGCATTACTAACAACAAAGCTAGCGGAGATGACAGTATTCCAGCCGAGCTATTTAAAATCCTAAAAGATGATGCTGTTAAAGTGCTGCATTCAATATGCCAACAAATCTGGAACACTCAACAGTGGCCACAAGACTGGAAAAGGTCAGTTTACATTCCAATTCCAAAGAAGGGCAACGCCAAAGAGTGTTCAAACTACCGCACAATTGCGCTCATTTCACATGCCAGCAAGGTGATGCTCAAAATCCTACAAGCTAGGCTTCAGCAGTATGCGAACCGAGAACTACCGGAAGTACAAGCTGGGTTTAGAAGAGGCAGAGGAACTAGAGATCAAATCGCCAACATTCGCTGCATCATGGAGAAAGCAAGAGAATTCCAGAAAAACGTCTATTTCTGCTTCATTGACTACGCTAAAGCCTTTGATTGTGTGGATCACAACAAACTGTGGCAAATTCTGAAAGTGATGGGAGTACCAGACCACCTTACCTGTCTCCTGAGAAACCTGTACGAGGGTCAAGAAGCAACAGTAAGAACCAGACATGGAACAACCGATTGGTTCAAAATTGGGAAAGGAGGACGACAAGGCTGCATATTGTCACCCTGCTTATTTAACTTATATGCAGAGTACATCATGAGAAATGCCGGGTTGGATGAATCACAGGTCGGAATTAAGATTGCCGGGAGAATTATCAACAACCTCCGATATGCAGACGATACCACCCTAATGGCAGAAAGCGAAGAGGATCTCAAGAGCCTCTTGTTGAGGGTGAAAGAGGAGAGTGCAAAAGCTGGTTTGAAACTCAACATTAAAAAAACTAAGATCATGTCATCTGGCCCTATCACTTCCTGGCATATAGAAGGGGAAGAAAGGGAAGCAGTGACAGATTTTACTTTCTTGGGCTCCAAGATCACTGCAGACGGTGACTGTAGCCATGAAATTAAAAGACGCTTGCTCCTTGGGAGGAAAGCTATGGCAAACCTAGACAGCATAGTAAGAAGCAGAGACATCACCTTGCCGACAAAGGTCCGTCTAATCAAAGCTATGGTTTTCCCAGTAGTAATGTATGGCTGTGAGAGCTGGACTATAAGGAAGGCTGAGCGCCGAAGAATTGATGCTTTCGAACTGTGGTGCTGGAGAAGACTCTTACGAGTCCCCTGGACTGCAAGGAGGTCAAATCAGTCCATCCTAAAGGAAATCAACCCTGAGTGCTCATTGGAAGGACAGAATGAAGCTGAAGCTGAAATATTTTGGCCACCTAATGCGAAGAGAAAACTCCCTGGAAAAGACCCTGATGCTGGGAAAGACTGAAGGCAAAAGGAGAAGGGGACGGCAGAGGATGAGATGGCTAGATAGCATCACGGATGCAATGAATATGAACTTGAACACGCTCCGGGAGAGAGCGCAGGACAGGAAGGCCTGGCGTGCTATGGTCCATGGGGTCACGAAGAGTCGGACACGACTGAACGACTGAACAACAACAAGTTTGCTCAGGAGTCTTTGGTGAGTGACTTTGTCAAAAACCTTTTGTAAGTCCAAGTAAACAGTGTATACTGGATCACCCTGTCTACATGTTTATTGACACACTCTTTAAAAAACACACACCTTTTAATTCTATTTTTATATTTTTAAATGAAATAAACAGTACCAACAAGCTAATCAATAACTACAGTTTCCCAACAATACAATATTCTTAGGAGGACACAGCAATAACAAAAAGGAGAAAAAGAAAGAAAGAAAAATCCGTTACACACCAACTTCAAATCCCATTCCACTTAAGAATTATACCTATAACATTGGGAATATTCATCAATCTTATAGCAAGAAAGCAGGCCTACAATTCATTTTCAGTAACGATATATTGCTCTTCAGTTAACATATAAATTATAAAGCTTAACAATTTAACCAGCCCCAAATCTTACTAACCAGTTTCATAATAATAATGGTAATAAAAAAAAGAGAAATAATAATAACAACAAAACAACCTTACAACAATCACTAATGTACTTTGTACTAGATATATAAATGACTGGGCACATTTCTATACACCCTCAAACAATAGATTTAAGTACAATATATCATATCCATTTTAGAGAGAAGGGATTTTAAAAAAGAGGAGAAAAAAAATAAGAGAAAAAAGACGGATCTATATATGAGCAATTATCTCTGGCCTAACTTAAATCTTACAGACTAAACATGGCCAGTTAACAAAACATGTTTGTAAATTCCAGTTCATAGGGCTGAGACAGAAATCTCATGCATTTTTCCATTTAGCCACGCCTCCGCCTTTTCATGATTTAGAAAATTCTTCATCTGACCTTCAGAAATAATACAAAACGTAGCAGGATATTTTAAATGATATTGTAAGTTAATTTGTTTTGCCAGATCTTTCACCTTGATAAATTGCCTTCTTTTATCAGCAACTTCTTTGGTGTAATCCGGAAATAACATAACTTTATCTTGTTTCCAAAAAAGATTTCCGCCCCCTCTTGCCAAACTCAGCATATAATTTTTTGTTGAGATTCTTGCAAATTGGACTATAACTGAATAACCAGTGCCTTTGGCATTTGGCACATGGAATGCCTGCTCAATATCAAATACATAATCAGATGGCACAGGGAGTATCTCATGCAGAAGCTTATCTACAAAAGTAGACAAATTTATTGTTGTTGTTGTTGTTCAGTCGTGTCCGACTCTTCGTGACCCCATGGACCATAGCACGCCAGGCCTTCCTGTCCTGTGCTTTCTCTCGGAGCATGCTCAACTCCATATTCATTGCATCAGTGATACTATCTAGCCATCTCATCCTCTGCTGTCCCCTTCTCCTTTTGCCTTCAGTCTTTCCCAGCATCAGGGTCTTTTCCAGAGTGTTTTCTCTTTGCATTAGGTGGCCGAAATATTTGAGCTTCAGCTTCAGGATCTGTCCTTCCAATGAGCACTCAGGGTTGATTTCCTTTAGGATTGACTGATTTGACCTCCTTGCAGTCCAGGGGACTCGTAAGAGTCTTCGCCAGACAAATTTATATCACCAGGTAAATCTTTAATACCAATGGTATGTACATTTGCCCTGCACGTAAAAGCCTCCAGTTGGGAAATTCTGACAGAGAAATTGTTGAAATAAGCTTGTGACGCAGTTTCATTCGTTACAACTCGATCTTCCAGCTTGTTAACCTTCGCCTCCATTTTTTGCCAAGAAGTGTTGATTAAATCCACAGCTTCTTGCAGGGCGGTGATGGAATTTTGAATTGTATCCATCCTCTTAACCTGTTCAGCAAATTGCGAAGATAAAGTTTTTATCAGAGCAAGTAATTCCCCTATATCTTCAGTTCTTAAAACCTTTGCCAGAGGAGGTACGGGGGGAGTAGGCGGAGATCCAGTTTTTTTTTCTTCTCCTTGATGTAGCCATCCTTCTCTTCAAACAAATCTTGCAGGTCCTCAAATATTGTTAATATTTCTTAAACCATTCCTCACATATCGTTGGTATTTCTTAATCCACAAACTACAATGGAGCATGTCAGCCCTGATTTCTCCTAATTAGACAGGAGTTTCAAAAACAACTTTGAGCGATGATTAAGCTCTGGCAGGCTGGTCTCGAAATCCAACCCCCCGCTGCTTCGCGGAGCGGACCAATCTTCCAAGACTTCATCCAGATGCGCTCTTTGCCTCCCCTTTCAAATCCAGGGGAGAGATAAAAAGGTTTCTCAACCTTTTAAAAAGCTGTTTGAGATAGCGTCCTGTGGAGACTCCATGGAATGCTGCCAGGGCGACATTGGCTCCGACCGGAAGTCATGTTTATTGACACTCTCAAAGAACTCTAAAAGGATAGTGAGACAGGACTTAGCTTTGCAGAAGCTGTGTTGATTCTTTTTCAGTAGGGCTTGTCCTTCTATATGCTTACTAATTTTATCTTTAATAATGCCTTCAACCAATTTACCTGGAACAGACATTAAGCTAACTGGCCTGTAATTTCCCAGATCCGCCCTGGATCCCTTTTTGAAAACTGGTGTTACATTGGCCATCTTCCAGTCCTCTGGTATCTGTCTTGTGTGTGTTTTGTGGATTGTGTGGTGTCATTCATTCCAGGGTCTGTTCACAGACAGATTGTGTGTGTGTTTTTGGTTATGCAAAAAAATACACAAGTAATTCCGTAAGAGGGTTCGCAACAATTTACATAATTTACTTTCATAAGTAACATTTAGCCTATTGTCCCCCATTCCATTCAGCTTTTCCCTGCATATATTTTTGAATCTCAGCAGAAACTTCTGTATTTTCCCAAGAATACATTTGTGTAAATTTTGGGAAAATAATAAAAAAAAAGATCTGAAAATCCCCATCTCAAATTTCTCCAGCATCCCTAGTTTCAGAGCATATGCATAGTCCATTGCAGAGAAGATGGCCTGAGAGAGAGCATCTTAGTCTCTGATTAGATGTTACTGGGAAGATGATGGGGAGTAAGCAAACTCTTACTTTTATGGGAATCTGAGTTCACTAAAAGCCGACCCCTCAGCAGAGACTGTTGTTTTGTCCAACTGTGTGACACCCTCCATTTCTAATATCAGTGGCCTAGCCAGTAAATCAGAAAATAGTGTCTGGACCCACTTTCGTAACATCCCTACACTTGAAGAGCCAACTAGTTCTAATTGGTCAAACCTTTGGGCCAGTTCACAAGATCAAACAAGGCACAAGGGCATCTCAAGCTCTGTCTCCATCAGCATGACTCCTCTAGATGGGCTCAGAGGCCTATCCAGAGGGAAAAAATGCAAAGGAGGAAAGGCGAAAATCACCTCTATCTCCCCTCCTGCCCTGCTGGCAGCAACCCAGCAGGGCACAGGATACCTGGAAGCCTCCGAGATCGGAAGCTTCCATCTAGCAAGCAGCAATCCAGTAGGATTACGCCCTTAATGTTTTAAAATAGTTCCTTTTCAAAGTAACACATATAGAGCTGTGACCAGCACTGCTATCCCTCTTCTATTTTCCTATATAATGTTTAGGCGCAAATCCATAGGATTTTTGTTGTTGTTGTTCAGTCGTTCAGTCGTGTCCGACTCTTCGTGACCCCATGCCTTCGTGACCCCATGCCCCATGCCAGGCCTTCCTGTTCTGCGCTCTCTCCCGGAGCGTGCTCAAGTTCATATTCATTGCATCAGAGATGCTATCTAGCCATCTCATCCTCTGCCGTCCCCTTCTCCTTTTGCCTTCAGTCTTTCCCAGCATCAGGGTCTTTTCCAGGGAGTTTTCTCTTTGCATTAGGTGGCCAAAATATTGGAGCTTCAGCTTCAGTATCTGTCCTTCCAATGAGCAGTCAGGGTTGATTTCCTTTAGGGTGGACTGATTTGACCTCCTTGCAGTCCAGGGGACTCGTAAGAGTCTTCTCCAGCACCACAGTTCGAAAGCATCAATTCTTCGACGCTCAGCCTTCCTTATAGTCCAGCTCTCACAGCCATACATTACTACTGGGAAACCATAGGATTTTACCCATATAAAATTTAATGAAAGTTTTTGCTAATCATGCATATCTTTATTATTAAGTGATATAAAACAGGTAGCATGGAAACCAAGGTCACTGTAATTACCAC
Organism: Heloderma suspectum; assembly: GCF_057233095.1. Lineage (NCBI taxonomy): Eukaryota > Metazoa > Chordata > Lepidosauria > Squamata > Helodermatidae > Heloderma > Heloderma suspectum. The sequence goes on along the minus strand of NC_139460.1, from coordinate 49,817,598 downwards.
TGTAAAATCAAACCAGATAAGATCCTGTTGTCTTGTTATAGAATTTGATGTGGTAGGTTGCTACAATGGAGGCCTGGTTATGGAATGCCCTGACTAGAGAGGTTCACCTAGCACCTGCTTTATGGTCTGTGGGGCCCTAGATATAGCCCATTTTTTAATTTCCCCAGGCTGTACTGATTTTATTCTTTGCTGCTTAGTTTTTATGCTGCATTTCATTTTTTGGTTTTATGGCGTTTGGGTAGGTTCATACCAGGAGGGGAGTTCTCCCAAGTTATGGACGTGCTCCTTCAGAGTTAGCGCAACCCTATCCAGAACAGGTAGAACACTGTACATCCTAATGAATGCCCTGGGGGCCAGGATAGTCAACCTGATGCCCTCCAGATGTTTTAGACAATTCTCCTCAACTCCAGCCAGTATGGCCAATGGCAAGGGATTATGGGAATCGTAGTCACAAACATCTGGAGGGCACCAGGTTGCTTACTCCTGCAGCAGCCTTCTCCAACATGACACCAACCAGATGTTTTGGACTACAACCCCCATCAGCCTTGATCACTGGCCATACTGGCCGGGGCTGAGGGCACCATGTTGCGGGAGGCTGCCTTGGGCTCTAGTCTTGCCATTAGCCCCATGTGCAGCTGAATGCAAGCAACTGCAGCTTCTTCACTGTTCAGGACAAAGACATACTAAAGGCAACCTAAAAAATTTTTTGAATGGAAGTCATTTTGGAAGCTCTGTTCACTTTTATCCAGATGAGGTGGAGGGTTGGACTGTTCCCTAAAGCTTATTATACTTGCCATTCATACTGGTCTACTTTCCAGAAGCGTTCTAAGGATCACTGAGATAATCTGTACGTAGACCTTCAAATACCAAGAAATGAAACAGGTATGGAGGGAGCAAGCCTATGACTTCTGGAAAGTATCTGGGGGTACCATAGGATGCTTTGGATTCCTGGGGATCCACACTCTGCCCCTTCACTGCCCTCCTCTTTGCCACCAGAACAGAAAGAACTATTCTGGCTGCCTCTCCGAGGTCAAGAACTCGACCTTAGAGAGGGAGGAAAAGGGGGCGTTTCAGTGGGCAGGGAGGAGAGGAGACTGGAGAGGCCAGGATAGGAGGTATCCCAAGGCCTTTCCAGCCTCCTTCTTTCCCATGCTGTCCAGAATGCCCCAGCGAGATGGGCAAAAAAGGCTGTCTGGCACAAATGTTGAGCAGGAGGTGCGGCGGAGGCAAAGATCGAGGGCAGAAGTCATAGGATTGCACCCACAGATGATTAGTATGTTGTTTTCATCCACTCAACCTATCCCAGCGCACTTGAATGCCACCCAAGCAATTGACTCCTTTTGAAGGTGGCAGGAATACACTAACGGACTGTGAGTTTCCCAAACGATCACAGAAACACATTCACATTGGTGCTCTCGCTCTCTCTCTCTCTCTTTCTTCTAAAGCGTGTCTCCAGCTTGGGCAAGTGATCAGCAAAGGCATCCGCTTCTTCGCCTCAGAAGACAGAGCCAGAATTCCACCACTGCAACTTTATTGCATGACACACCATTCTTTGGGGGGAGGCGCTGGCAACGTATTCTTCTCTGCCTAGCTGCGACTAGGTCCCGTGTGCAGTACAACCCGAAGCGCGTTTGCTGAGAAGTTAAATTCATTCTCGCAGAACTCCGGGGGGGGGGGGGGAGCTACTCCCCAGCTGAGCGCGGATAGGGCCGCAGCGCTACCTCCACCTCACACGCTGCAGTTGCGCCCCACGCTCTCTCCCGGTTGTTTTGTCCTACGCGCTTTCAGCCCACACCTGCCGTCTTGAGGTGCGAAAGGCTTTCCCGCTTCCACACTCCTTTCCTCCTACTCGGCGGCGCCTCTCGTTTGGGGGCTGCTGGGAGTTGTAGTGCGATGGCAGCCCGCTCGCCACGCGCGCGGCTGACGGTGGAACTACATGTCCCGAGAGCCATTGCTCCGGACTGTGCTTCCTCCGCTGCCGCCGAGGCGAGCGGGCGCGCGCGCGCGCGAGGCTGTTGCGAGGCGTTTCTGAGGGAACTCCGGGCTCGGCGGCGGCGGTCATGTCTCGTCTCTTGCGCGGGGGTTGCGCTGTAGGCGCCCGGGCTCTGTGGCTAGGCCCTGGGCCGCGCTGCTCCAGGAGCTTCTGCTCCGGCGGCTGCCAGCCGCCGCAGGGCAGCTCTCCTCGCTGGGCGGGCAAGGGGTGGCGGCGGCCGGCGCTAGCCTGGGGTGTGGGCGCGGCGGCGGCGGCGATGGCCGGGCTGGGCTTGGCGCGACGGGCGGGGATGGAGGAGCGGCGGCAGCAGAAGCCCGACGCCGCGGAAGGCGGCGACGACGACGACGACCTTGCGCGGCGCTGCGAGCGCTTCATGGCTGCGCCGGTGAGCAGGCTGCGCGACCTGCGGGACCGGCGCGGGGACATGCGGAGCCGCATGGAGCTGCTCATTATGGAGACGCAGAGCCAGGTGTGCAACGCCTTGGCCCAGGTCGACCGCGCCGCCGCTTTCACCGTGGACCGCTGGGAGAGGAAGGAAGGTGACCCAGGCTCTGCGCGCGGTGGCTGCGTGAGGGAAAGGAGTGGAGAAGAGCTCCTCTCCTTTAACTGCGCCTACACGCAACATGTCTGTTTCTCTGTCTCTCTGTCTCTCGCACGCACGCAGGTACTCACGCATTGGGTTGTATCCAGTATTAGGCCTACTTAGAGAAGACCCATTGAAAAGAATAGGACATATGTTAGTCCTGACTGGCATAAGTCCCGTTCATTTCAGTCTGCGCTAAGTAAGACTAGCACTGGATACAACCGTTCTACTCCAGGTTAACTAATCCAGAGTAGTTGCCGCGGTACGTGGCTCTGCTCAGGTTTGATTAGACTTAACCTTATCCCGTGGTGCTCTTTACTTACAGCTCAGTTCAGTGAGGGTTTAATCTCCCAGTAAGTGTGCACAAGGTTGTAACTAACATCTTGAATTTATTTCCCGTTTAATTAATAAAAAAACCCCCCAAAACCTCAGGCATCACAGAGTACTGTACATGTTGGAGCTGCTGTAGAAGAGTAAGCAGGGGCTAGAAGTCTTAAACTGAGGATGAATTTACTGTTTGACACCTTTCAGCAGACCTGTCATGCCTACAGCTTGGTTAAAGAGTATTCTTCTCATCCACCCTTTCACTGTGTGCTTATGAGTGAATTTGATGAATTCATTAGTGATTGTGACTGCTCAGCTAGGATGTAGTAGTTCATTTTGGAGTACAGGAATGTGATCTTTGTGTACCTACAGTGAAAATACCCCAAATAAAGAAGTGACAGATGGGAGGGGGAAGTTTAAAATAACTTGTACTTGACACTCTTCTGGTGCATATCTGGTACATGGGATCCAGACTGAATGTTTATAACATCCTGTGTATGAGAGGGAAGATGTATAGGAACTTGTGTGCATGCTGTATTATGATGAGACTGTTGTTTTATTCCCTAGTACAGAGAGTTGATTAATCTATAGCAATGAACCCAGTGGCAACAAATGAAAAAAAGGATCAATAGGATGCCTTGCCCAATGGAAGCCATATCTAGATGACTTAAAGTATTGTTGACATGCATCTGGGAAGTGTGTGCTTGATATTCAGTATAAAATAGTATAGTCTTATGACTTCAAATATATAGCTAAGGTTATGAGGTCGAACATGCAAACAGCTTCTGTTGGTGTTCCTGTGTGCAGGACCCTATGGTTCATTGGGACCAGGGCTTCAAGAGTTGTTCACTGTTGCTTCTATTCTCTCTCAATCATATTTGCTTGGTTCTTCTGCAGCTCTGGAGTGATGTCAGACCTGTAACAAAATGTTGTGTAATAGGAGCAGAAGACTTGTGAAAGTTAAAATTGCATAATTGCTTGAATTGGAACCATTTTTAGAGGCAAACATCCTGAAATGAGTCTGCATCAGTTGAACAACTGGCTGTGGATTGAGGATAAGCATTAGTCATTTAATGGGAGGGCTTTTTATGACTGAGTCTTGTGGTGCATACATGGTGTGTTAGGTGAAGAAGATAAGAAAGGAGGATCCTGCTTGGAGGTCCTATCTGGTCTTGACAATTATCAAAGAGCACCACATCCTTACCCCCCCCCCCCAAAAAAAAAAACCTATCACACATATAAATTAATGGTCTGGGGAGGAAGGTGGCTGAAAGTGACTCTGTATCCTTTTATTATCCCTAAAGTGTGTGTGTGTGTGCGCGCGCGTGTGTGTGAGAGAGAGAGAGAGAGAGATGGCCATTTGAATTTCCTTCTACTAACAGTAGCAAGTGGCTCTGACTACAGTCCTCCTTCTGTGTAGTGACAGAATGTAAATATTTTTTACAAACTTCAGGTCATCAGTGGCCATATGTCCCTGAAGTGGTAAACTTTACATAAGTTGGAATGTATTAACTAAAATAATACCTGCTGTGAAGTTGTTATGCCTCAAGATAAAACATCATTATTTAATCCTTTATCCACCCTTTCTTCCAGTGCCTGAATGAAGGGACAAAAGTTACGGGAGGCTTTAATGAAATCCATCAGCTCCACTCCCGACTCCAGCCAGTTTTAACCAAATCATGTTCCCCACCTCCCCCGTAGCCTCCTAAAATTAGTAGCTAAGGGGGAATATTTATTTATTTATTTATCTAAGGGGGAATATTTATTCATATGAAAGAATAAAGGCATTGGACTGCTTGACTTCCTGTAATTTGATCCCTGCTTTTTGCTTAGGTTTGGATAATATACTCTTAATATTTTAAAAATTGACTGGTAGTGGAAGAAGACTCTGATTCTTGTATTTAACAGGTGGGGGAGGCATCAGCTGTGTACTTCAGAATGGTGAAATATTTGAGAAGGCTGGAGTCAACGTGTCTGTTGTTTTTGGGCACCTTTCTGAAGAAGCAGCTCAGCAGATGAGGAGCAGAGGGAAAACTCTGAAGCCCCAACATGGTGAGCCTGCTGAAGGCTGCAGTCCTGGTGGATCAGACGAAAGACCCATCTAGTCCAGCATCCAGCTTTCCACAGCCAAAGGGTTCTGGGAATCCACAAGCCTTCTGTGCAACATGTTATTTGGTTATAAATAATGCAAACTTATGCATGTCTATACAGAAATAAGTCTCATTGAATTCAGCATGACCTATTTCCAGGAGCTGAGTATAGGATTGCAGCCTAAGTCTTGAAGATGCACCTAAAGCAAGAAGTTAAAGTTACTATAGGGTTCTCCTTTTATCTTTTCTCGATCTTAAGTGTATTTTGAACAATGAGACATGATGCTAATTTACTTTTCTGAAAGTTTGGATATTGGTGTCTTTTAAAAAATTAGGCTGCAGATGTGTTGCTTCTTGGATGCAAGCTGCAGAACTGGAAGCACAGTTAGAAAGCTTTCAGTTTCGTTTTTTTAAACATACCTAGCGTAGTGGGGAAAGCAGCACTTTGCCGTTGTGCTAGTTATGTTGTCCAAGCGTTGGTTTATGCTAGCGCAACACCATTAGCACTAGTACTGGGACACCGTTGGATCCTACCCAATATGTTACTCTTGTTGGTTAAGACTTCTTTTTTGTGTTATCATCTAGGAAAATTGCCTTTTTGTGCTATGGGCGTAAGTTCCGTTATTCATCCAAAGAACCCATACGTTCCCACTATACACTTCAACTACAGATACTTTGAAATTGAGGAGGCAGACGGTAAGATCTGTAATAATCCAGAAATATATATATATGTGTGTGTGTGTGTAAGACTCTTGGATACAAACTTTAGAAGACAGAAGCCTTAAACTACAACAGTGGATTAAGAATTGCATTGGAGTTCTCTAAACTCTGCATCATTGTAACTGAGCTTCCTTTAAGCTCAATGACTATATGAACCTGCCATAAGGCCTTTGGCTTATGTGTAAGAGCAGTATAGCTAATATAAGATGAGTAAATGTTGGGATAGGTAAGAGAACCAAAGATTACTAGACCTGGTAAAATATTGGTTCAGTAGGCCTAGTTTGTGTCAGAATGAATTTCAGAAGTATTTGTATGGGGTAGTAGAGCCATTTGTACCTTGGAAAAGAGAGAAGTTTAAGAGAACAGGTTGTGGTTAAAGTGCCTTTTTAGATAACGTTGTCTCTGTGGTTGACACTGTATCTATAGAGACAAGATGCTTAAGGAGAACTTAGAGGCTTCTTGAAATCCTTGAATTAGTCAAAACATCAATAATGACTTTTTCGGAAGGGAAGCACTTAGATTTATAGTAAGGGGCTTAAAGGAAGCTAGACCACCTTATAATATCCAATCAGTAAACTTACAGCATAATGTGTACCAAGTATTACTATGGGACTTATGGATATAAAAGGAAATTTTACTCGATGGGTAAGGTTCCTGCCTTCTATCTCAACTCTAAAAACGTCCTTTTGGTGAGAGAGGGGATGGGGTCTCTGCTGGCAGATGTGTTGTAAGTCGAACTCTTTCTATTTCTGCATTAAGTATGAATGGTGGGTGTAAATGAATCTGAATAATAAAAGTACTTTATTTCACTCTGGGTGTGTAAGTAATATTTTTATACTAGTGCAAATTCTGTGTCGCCACGGGGGCTAGTAGTCCGAAAATGATTGGATAAAAATGTTTGCTTGTTTCCCTTGCGACTGGAACAACTTTACACTTTTAAAATGTACTACAAATAAACCGGCAAAGGTGAACACAAAAAAATATTCTTTTCTAAAATATTGTTTACCATTTCTTGAAGTTTGAGGTTGAAAACATGTGATGTAAGATTTCTCTCTCTTCTCCTTCTGGTGTCCTCTTTCTCCTCAGCTTCTCTTCCTCTTCCTCTGTCACCAATTGACTTTTCTTCAGCTCCTTTCCCAACATTCTGTGCCTTTTCTTTCATTAGCCCAGCACTCTAAGACTTCACAGAAGTAAGCATACACACACTGTGTCACATGTGACATTACATTCCCAGTGTGGAGCATATGCATTAACCTCTCTTTGCCTCATCTCTGTCCTTTCTCTCTTTCGGAGCCTCCCAAAGCTCGAGCTTTGAACTTTTTCAAAGTTTCAAAATTTTCTCCACATCTACACTGCTCAAGCTTCAGTTTAAAACAAAAATGAGCAAAATCGGTCTGATAAATCTGTAGTAATAAGCCTTACACTACTGTATTCTTATATAAAATAAGCACTTTATTATGTCAAGACAGTCATATCTCTTAGCCCAAGTCAAATTCTAGAAGACAGGAAGGAAAATCTTGTCCAAATTCATTTTATTTCACTGCACTTTGACTTCTTGGTCCCACATGATGTCCTAATGTATATGCATACATCAGAAATTGTGTGACAAAGATGTAGAAGTGGCAACCCACCTCTTACATATATGCGTGATCTGTATGTCTGATTTTATGACATGTTGTTTTTAAATTGTGATCTTCTCTACCCCCTAACATGGGGAAGGCTTGACATTAAAAGAAATAATGTCTTCTCTATTACTACAGTGAAATCCTTCATAAAATGCACTGGCAAGTATAATTCAGGCAGTTGCTTTAAGTTCACAATAGTCTTGGTTTTTGTGTATTACAGATCAGTTAGTAAGGGCGCAATCCTATCCAGATAATCAGCAGCCTTTGAACTTGGAGGCTGTTGAGTATCCGATGCAGGACTGCAGGAGAGCAGAGGTTCCACCCTCCAGCTGCCCTGCATTTCTGCTAGACAGCAGTTTCGCCCCTCTAGTGGTAGCGCCTCGGAGGGGAAGGGAAGGAGGCTGGTGCGGCCATAGGAAATGTCATAAGGCAGCTGCTCTGGTCTCCTCCCCTCCCCGCTGCCTGGAACACCCCCTTTTCCCCATCTCTGCACTCCGTTTTTTGAGCATGGAGAGTTAGCCAGTGCAGTTCTCTCCATGCCAGCTACCAGGGGCAAGGGGCAGGGAGCTTGCTTTCCTAACCAAACACTGTCTGGGGGCATAGGATTGCTCTCCCCGTCACTGCATGTGATTATTCATATATTACATGAATAAATGGAGGAAAAATGCATCTGACATGCTCTTATAAGGTAAAACATTAAACTCTAGGGTGGGATTTTTCCTGTTTAGGTACTAAACAGTGGTGGTTTGGTGGTGGAACAGACCTTACTCCAACTTACTTGGACAAAGACGATGCAGTTCATTTTCACAAAACTCTGAAGGAAGCCTGTGATGAGCATAACCCAGAGCTGTATCCTAAGTTTAAGAAATGGTATGTAGGAAGCCCTATTCAACTTGTCTCCTGAAGAAAGAATGGATAGTCTGGGGTTTAGTTTACAAATCTGTTCTGTCAGTATTAGTACTGTGGAGGTGTTTCTGAATGAATTTGCCTATGAAGGTTCTCAGAGAACATCAACAGTCTTCTTGTCTGAATAAGTGAACAAAATGTTTTTCTAGCAGTTATTCTAAAGTTAGGTTTCTAAGTACCAGTTCATGCTTTTACCAAGTTAATAAGGGGATCTTCCTTCCATATATTTGGAAGGAGGGAGCAGGTACTCTTCTTTGGCCAACACAGGTGATAGTGCTTGGAAAGTACTTCCAAACGTGTACTCTGACACCTTGCCAAGCACTGCTGCCAAGGAGAACTTCTCAGTTTCTATTGCTCCTGCTCATTCACCCTGAACCCAGTGTTTCTTGTTTCCTGTTCACTGTGGCCGTGGCTTCTTCCCTTTGAACAAATGTTGCAAACTTTTCTCAATAGTCTGCAAGAAGCTTTTTGCCGAGAAAATTTACTTTTTCAGATTAGGGGTTATCTCATTTCCTGAGATTGACTTGTTTCTGTTCTTGGATAACAGGGAGATCAGCAGAGGGTAACTTTTTGGGGATCAAGGTCAGTATTCCCTCAGGGGAAAGTGGATGGGGACCACATAATGGAGACAGACAAGGCCAACACCAAAAGTGGGCAGGGACACCCCTTTTCTTCCATCTACACACACTAATTCACAGTTCCCTTCCATGCTGGGAGGGAAGAAGAAACTTCTCTGACCTCCAGCCTAGCAGGAAAGGAAAAGCAGCAGGAAGGTGGGAAAATTTAGCAGCGGGATGGCTTGGGGTGTCTGCTGCGGGATGCACTGAAGGTCTCCAAGGGTTGTCCACATGTGTGGGTCATTGAATTTTTGAAGACATGTCCATTTAATTTGAAATGTTGACCGTATTTAGATTTTCATTCTTGGCTTCATAAACCCAAACAATCATCCAAACTAGGTCAATGATAATGTATCATCGACCAAAATTTTTGATATATTTTTACAATTTGTTCTGTAATTATTATATTTTAATTTTCATGTATTGTTTTAATAAATTTTAATTGTATCTGTAAGCTGCCTTGAGTGCCATTTTTTGGTAGAAAGGTGGGGTACAAATCAAAGAAATAAATAATAAAATATATGAACTGTCCAATTAAAAACTTTAAAAACTTGCTGGAAAGAAAGTGGGTTTACCACTTTATTGCAGAAATTTGTGCTATTGAACAACTCGAGCACTAGGTGAGAAATGTATTTGCAGTTCAGTGCCCCAGCTTCAGAAAATAAGTTTTTAAAACTCATTCCTCATAACTTAAAAAACATTGCCTGTGTGTCTACCATAATTTCTGTTTTAATGGTTTGCTTGCCACTCATTTATACCAATATATTTAAAAATCTGCTTTCATAATGCATTTTTGTGCCTAAGGGTTTTATCGAAAGGAAAAGTATTTGCCACTTTATAGTGTGTCATGTTTTGGTTATGTTTAACTAGTGTAATCTTATCTGCAGTTTACATTTTGGGGATTTTAGACTTCTATACTTGTGTGATATCTTTGACTTGGGTTGTTGGTGGTTACAGGTGTGATGAATATTTTTACATCAAGCACCGTGGAGAACGACGAGGGATTGGAGGCATATTTTTTGATGACCTGGACTCACCTTCAAAAGAAGAAGTTTTTCAGTTTGTGCAGAGTTGTGCCAAAGCCATTGTGCCTTGCTATGTTCCTATTGTGAAGAAACACTGCCATGACAAATTCACACCAGGGGAAAAATTGTGGCAGCAGATCCGTAGAGGAAGGTGAGTGACAGAGGGCTTTGTATGTTTGGGAGGAAAGATGGTGTCCTGGCTTTCAGTTGATGTACCCATCAAGACCACGAATCCAGAACATTTTGGCTCTTAAAAAAATAAATTTAATGTAATACATTTGAAGTAGCCAAGAACCTTCTTAATTAAGATGCGGTTGTCCCAAAGTTCAGTGCTGTGCTACTTATTTATGGCTGAAAATCCATTGAAATAACTGACTACTTGTTTATATTTTATTAAGTAAATTAGGTTATTGACTTATTTACTGTTACTTTATTTAAAAGATTTATATACTGCTTTTCAGCAAAACTTCCCAAATGGTTTACAAAAAAACCAAGATTAAAATACAATAAATAGCAATATGCTTTTAAAAATACATTTTAAAAGCCTGGGAGAATAAAAATGTTTGTCCGGTACTGAAAAGATGACAAGGTTGGTTCCAGGTGAGGCTTTCCAGGGGAGGTAATTACATATTAGTGTCACCACTAAGAACGCACATTCTCTGGTTGCCACCTGCCTCATCTTTAATAGCAGGACCACCTAGAAGAGAGCCCCTGAAGATGATCTCAGTACCCTGTCTGGTTGGTATAGGAATAGGTATTCCTTCAGCCACCTGGGGCCTAAGCTATACAGGGCTTTAAAGGTAAGCAGCAGCACTTTGAGTTGTGCTTCGCATTGGGTTGGAAACCAGTGACATTCTTTCAGTAAAGACAAGTTATGTTCCTAGTGAACAGCATAGCAGCTGTATTTTAAGTTAACTGCATTTTCTGAAAAGTTGTGTTGTGCTGTTTGTAATACCAAACATTGACAACTTCTGATTCTCTTTAAAGGACTGGCTATTCAATGAAGTCTGCACAGAAAATACTGAGAGAAGAAGTTTAGTGGAGGAAGATACTGCACTTTCAAGTTTAGTATCTCCCTCCAATGGTATGGTGTGAGCAGTTCTATTTAGATGTGAGATTTAGATTGTTGGTGTGAGCAGTTCTGTTTAGATGGCAGGGTGTTGGAGCATAACTGTGTGTGTGTGAGATTAGGGCGTTGCTTGAGGAAGAACCCATATCAGGGTCTTTCAAGCCTTTTGATAAACCATGTAATGTCTGGGATTAGGCTAGCTGTGGGTCCTTCTGTGAATTCTGTTTTTCTTTACACCAAGATAAGGAGTTACTACAGCCCCTCCTCTTCCTATCCTCACTCATTTTGACTAGTTCTAAAGACAGGGAGTGCAATGCTGTGAGGATTTTGAAATGGAGTAAATAATCAGCCTTTGCAGTAGTTGAGACTGTTGCTATAACTCGCAATGTTAAGTTTTCTCATTAGATAACCAGAGCGGAGGCAAAATATCGCAGTAAAACACTTCAAAATAGCACAAGTAGAAGCTCTCACTTTTGTTTCCATCTGTCACATCCAAAAGTTACAAACTACTCATTATTCTCATACTTGTGGAGAAAGTTCCATAAAAGACATGTATTTTATGTCTTTTTACTCATCTGTTGAAGAAACAATTTGCTGTTTCACTATCCCTCCACTGCCTGCTTCTATTCTTTCTTCTCAAGATTAGAACCTTGGAGTGAGTCATCCATTGACTCCACTCTTTCCTTCTTTTATTCAAGGCACTGTAAATACATGCCATTTCCAACTTTTAAAATATTGGTAAAATTAGTTATTGCGTTTTTAATCTGCAAAGACAGTGGTTTATTCTTTAAGGGTGCAATTAGATGAGATGGCAGGAGATCACAATCAAATCTCCATCAGGTTTTTACAGGATAGCTGCAGCCATGAGGGAGCCGAATTTGGATCAGGGCTGTGGCACTGTAAGAGAGTTTTTAAAAACACTTTTCCCAGGCCCTGCTCCAGAAATATGTGAAAGAGCTGTAGCATAAGTAAGAATTTACTCAGTGGGATAAGGATGCTATTGTAGTAGCAAAAAAGCTTTTTTGATTTGGTTGGGTGCTGGAAAGGAAAATTATGCCAAGGACAGAGTAATTTTCAGTCCATTGTGACGGTTTACAAGTGCATGCTTATCTGACAGTCCATTCAGATTGCTTATTTGGAACCCATCTTTCTCATTTTGCAAAATGTATGTTTTTCTGTACTTCCCGTTGTTTTAAAGAAACAATGCTGAGCATTCATTGCTGCACAAATGCTGAAGTTGACCCACTGATGCTATTTTGCTTTTGAGCCATACAGTTGAGCAATATTGTTCAAAACATTTCAGGTATTGGTACTGAATTCAGTAGTTCAAGATCCTTAGACTGCGTGTTGTGTTTTTTGCTGCCTGTGAAGATTTGCTTGAAAATGTGTGGGCAATGCCTAGTAAAATCTTGAAAGCCAGTGTAGGGGCTGAGCATTGCCCCTACTGATTTCTGTGGTCAGGTATTTGAGCTGCTGTGGCCTGCATTGCTCCTTGCCTTTCTCCATGATAAGCAAAGCCTGAGTAAATGCAGCAATTTTAAAGAAACAGGAATTGCTGTTCTTGATTAAAGGAATTTTAAAGACAGATATCATCACAACATCGCTGAAGTAGAGTTCATCAAGGGATTCTATTTCCTGTGGTTTTAATAAGGCCAATTTAAAAAAAAAATCACATTACATATGTTAATCAGCTCACCATTGCGATTACATCTGTGTTATCACCCAACAGTGTTTTGTGAATGGCAACAGTTAATTATCACTGTCTGCACTTTCTGCATTTCAGTTCCCTCTGACAACACAGTTTACATCTCACCACCACTACCACCATCTGCCAATTTGAGATTAACCTTTCATGTATCTGATGAAGTGGACAGTGTCCACAAAAACTCATGCCAGAATAAATTTGTTAGTCTTAGACTCTTAGTTGTTTTTGCTGCAACAGACTAACATGGCTACCCCTCTGTAAATTGACTTTTTCTTGTCTTCTCCAACAGGTATGTGGAATTCAATCTTGTTTATGACAGAGGCACAAAGTTTGGTCTTGCAACACCAGGATCAAGGATTGAAAGTATTCTTATGTCTTTGCCACTCACTGCCAGGTAAGAATATAATTACAACCAGCCAAACAGACTTTTCAGGTATTCCTTTGATAGGAAACTAATAGGTTCTGTTACTTTTTGTTGTAAATAAGATATCACTGTAGGGAGGTTAAAGCCAAGTGCCTGGTCCAGCTCCAGATATGTGTGTCTAGTCTTGTGCATCCCCTATCAAGCTACTACGCGTTGCACATTTTCATCTGCCCCAAGCTATGCATCCATTGTCCCGGGGTCAGATGAGTTCCAGGATACGGGTGCAAATGTGCATCTGGTCAAGCATTTGCATCAGTTATGTGTATCAACCTACTTCTGCATGTAGATCACCCTTGCTGGATTGGTGAGAACAAAGTATTGTATTAGGCCAGAAGGGTTTTCTACTAATGCGTTATTAAGAAAAAGGAGGAATTATAATTTGATAGTTGTTATCAGTTGTTAAAACTGGTGGTAGCAAAACTTTGGAGCTAGAATAAGAGAGCTGCAAAGAAGAGTGAACAGCTGGTGACTGCTTTGGCATGCTTCACTTGTGGTCTGAAGGGCAGTAGGTGAGGAATGTCCTTCCCACCATGAGCCTGGTTCCCTGTGGAAAGACCAGAAAGACATGGGGATAGGGGTATACATCAGGTAACAGCTGCAGGAGACGTTAGCTGTTGCTAGGTGCTCACTGAATGGGTAATAGGGTGGGAGCCAGGCTCTCCATTCCCCCAGTGAATGTGCACTCGCTCAGTAGTTCTCTGGATGTTTACATTTGGGGGGAGTCAGCTGGGTCAGTGTGGTTCATAAAGTTACTATAAAGATAACTTGCTTATCCAGTGTAAGGACTTTAATTGGAACTCTGTATGCAGACACTGTTTGTTCTGCTGCCTTGGCTCTTATGCTGCAATGGCACATTTGGCCAGCACCAGCAGCTATGCTCCCCCTTGCCTCCATCAGTACATAGTGTGAACTCACCTGTTTTTGTGGCCTACAGTTCACCCCCAGTATGCAGAAGAGAGGGCTACTACCTGCTAAGGAGGGGTTGTTTAGTCAGTATAGGGGAAAGTTGGAGGATATTCAAGAGTCCTGCATTGATAAAGCTTCCATTTGTTGGAGAGTCCCTACTCCTTTCTTACCTACATGAGGTGCCTTGTCCTTGCAGCCCCAATTGCAGGAGTAGTTGCAGCTAGGGCTCTCTAATGGGAATGTGTTTATTTACATTACCCTTTTTTGTAGGTTTAACATTACTATCATAGGGGGCAGGAGCAATTCCTGAACAAGCATACAATTCTGAATAAGGCCCACTCCTCCCTAGCTCCACCTCATTGTGTTTTGTGTGCATGCTGCCATCGCTCCAGTCTCAGATGAAATGGCAGCATCTGATTTTGGTTTACCTGTGCAAGGGGATTTAATAGTGATTTTATCCTGCCCAGCAGGCATATCTTGAGGATAGGTTTGCTCTGTAAGTTATTTCTAAATGAACAAATATTTTGGTAGGAAAAAGCAAATATGAGAAAGTATTCCTTTGAAAAATAGACTTCTATTAGTTGAGTTTCAGAATGCAGAATACAAACAAAACCATGGTAAATGTTTTGTATGTAATCAGAACAGGCATAAAATGGTACTGTTTAGCTCTGTGGTAGGCAACCTGGTGCCCTCCAGATGTTTTGGGCTACAGTTCCCATAATACCTGACCACTGCCCATGCTAGTTTGGGCTTATGGAAGTTGTAGTCCAAGACATCTGGAGGTTACCAAGTTGCCTATAGTTGTTCTTGATCATACTTCCTGCTTGATATGTAGAAATAATGGTGTGTTAACATTTGTAATTTAAAATATTGAGGGAAGGAGAAAGACTTAACAGCTGTTCCCCACTTCTTGTATACAGGTGGGAGTATATGCATTCACCGCCAGAGAATTCCAGGGAAGCGGAAATCCTAGAAGTTTTGCGTCATCCCAAAGATTGGGTGCACTGACAACTGGTACTGGCTGCATACAGTCAGCCATGAGGAAAGGACATAAACACTTGCCCACTTGGTCATCAAACTGTCATTGTGTGGCAGTTAGTTTTTGTCTGCTTATTCTCTTATCATGTGCCTTAGAAATAGTGTTCAATTTTATTATATACAAGTATTCTCTTTAAAAGCCACAAGCTGCTCCATTTGCACTTGGTGGATGATTCACTGACCATTTGTACTGCTATGATGTCACCTGAAATGCAAGAGCTTGGGAAAGGTGGCAGGCAATACAAGGGGAGGTGCACTCAATATTTGATCACAGACTGTATAAAATACTGCAAACTGTTTAAGGGTTACACAGGAAGTCTCTCTTGAGACCTATCAGGCAGTTATAAGGGCCTACTCTTACTTGCCCTCCTAAGTGAAGCAATTATTTACAGAATGCTTTCTAGCTCATTTCAGCAGTTAAGAGTTCCCTGCTGGTGCGTCTTACACCTGTAAATCCAGTCTTCTCTGTTGAGTCATTTATTTAAAAATGAGTTCATCCATTTGGCCTTTTATAATGTATCAGATGCATAGCGTGGCAAGCAACTTCATGTAATGGGGACAATGCTACAGTAAATTGTGAAAGAAATGGCATCACATGTAGTGCACTGGGTAAATGATCTTGGTGAAGCATGGTAGCACAGTTCATCCTCAGATAGCTTAGGAGAAGGAGCCTATAGCCATCTATGAGGTGTCCTGCCTATGTGTGAAATATTTTGTTCCCAGCAGAGCCTTTTCTGAGTGCCCGAAGGTCCTAGCTTCATATACTTCCAGTATCTGGAACAGATCCTGTTTGAACTAACAGAATTAGGTTTCACTAGAAATAGCTTAGGTAAAAACATAAGGCCTGGAAATGTAAATGTCTAACAGTTCTTTTGTAAAGCTGGATTAGAAGTGAATGTTCATGGAAAATATTGCCAAAGCTGTGTTGCACCATCAGATTTCACACATTGCCATTGGCCTTTTGCAAAAAGGGAAGGTGAAAAGTTCAGGTTCCTGTAAGATAAGGTCACTGCTGCTACCACCAC
This sequence comes from Heloderma suspectum, assembly GCF_057233095.1. Lineage (NCBI taxonomy): Eukaryota > Metazoa > Chordata > Lepidosauria > Squamata > Helodermatidae > Heloderma > Heloderma suspectum. Next base: position 49,801,548 of record NC_139460.1, on the reverse strand, counting down.
TGTACTGATTAATATATAAATTATGTATGCATACATGCACAAGCACACAGTGTTTGCCTACACATGCACAGAATAATGTTCTTCTCTGTAAATCAAGTGCTAGATAGTCTAGGTGTAAAACTGCACTGATTAGAAGGTGTACCTTTCAGTTTTAAGAATTCTGGTTCTCGTTAACTACCTTCACAAGTGACTCATCCCTGACCAAAAGGCATTCCTAATCAGCCTGAAAATTATACTGCTTTTCAAACAGATGCCCCAAAGCAGCTCTCAAAGACTTAAAATACAAATTAAAAATATATCCTGTGAGGTTGGCAAAATTCACTGTAGGGAATGACTCCATCATCTGTGGGTGTGGAGAAGGAAACTGAACATTGATGCCTGTTGCAAAAACATCTGCAACCATCTAGAATAAGAGCAAAACATAGCACATTTATAATGAAAGGATGCTCTGATCTTATCTTAGGTTGGTTGTTGATCTTCTAAAACTTAAACATTGCACCTATAATCATGAATGGTTTGTTTGAGGCCTTAAGAATCTACGTTCGGAAATACTCCTATAGCTGCCTTCCCCAGCCTTGCACCTCCAGATGTTGGCTGGGGATGATGGGAGCTGTCTAACACATCTGGAGGTCATTGGGTTGGGGAAGACTGCCTTATGGGATGTTCTAGTACTTCTTGGGTAGCAGTGGAGATCATACTTGTTCTTAATAACTGAGTCTGGCTTTTCTATTTGAATGTTTAGGTAACTTTTTCGATGATGTTCAAAGACCAATCTTAGATACCTATAGCAGAGTTGTAAAATTTCTAGAAATGTGGAAGCCACGGTTGAGATCAGTGAAATTCAATGTGTTTTCCAGGTGTGTTTTTTTAGAATCAACCAGAAATGTTGGGAAAACTGAAATATATGCTCTACTTAGTATTTTACCAAACTGCAGCTTGCTTTACTACTTGAGGACCATAAAATATATTGGGTTGGATCCAGATTAAGTTAGTTAAACTTCAGTCCCATTAAAATCAATAGTATTTAAATTAATTATGACCAACTTTTCCATGGATTTCAGTGACACCTAAGTGCAATTAATCCTATGCACGCTCTCCTGGGAAGTAAGCACCTTGAACACAGTAGGATTTACTTCTCAGTAGACATGGGTAGGACTAAATTACTGGATAAAATCATACTACTTGGTGTATTTATTAAATTTAAAAGTATAAATGCCTTAATTTTATTGAGACGATACTTAAAAATATGCCTAACGTTACATGGAGCTCCAAACTGCTGCACAGATACAGTGGGCTGGATCCAGAGAGATGAGCAGAACACTTGTGCAGCAGGGCATTCCTGTCTCCCCCTCTTCCCCGCCCCCCATCCAGCTGCTTCTGAGGGACAAGAGACCCCCTGGAAAGTTGTGTGGGGTACTAGGGGCTGCAGTGGGATGGGAAATAGGGAAAATTTGGCAGAGGTGCCTTGCACAAGCAGAAGTGCCTTACCAGTTGTGCAATACATCTCCGGATCCAAGCCTAAATATCTTTCTAAATATAGTTCCGTTTTTGTCAGTTGGGAAGATAGGAATGAAATGGCAGTTAAGAAGACATCAACACTGAGGTACAGATATGCCTGGTCTCAGGAGGACTGGCCTAGACCCAAAGGCCTGGGCAACATGTTCCGCACAGCCAAGGAGCTTCTGAGTTTGTGTTTCTTGAACAGCAGTCCCTGCTTTCTGTAGCAAACCTCTTTGAAACTTGCCTCAGTTTTAAAAAGCTGTCTGTGATACGGCATTGGGGCATCAAAAACTAATCCTGGGCATGCTCAAGGTTTTGGGCACCCCTATACATAAACTTCGATATTTTCATGCAGAAATTGAGGCAACTCGGTTTTTTAAGAGAGAAAGCCCAGTAGAAGTAGCAATAAATTTGGATATTCATTAGTGTTTTTTTCAACAGTAAGTCAGTATACAGTGCAAAGAATTCTGTGCACGCTTACCTGGGAGTAAGCCCTGTTTGAACTCTTTAAGACGCTTCTGAGTAAACATGCTAGAACCTTTTGCTTTGAACCTCACGGGCTTCAGAAAATGGAAAGTTTGTATGAATTGAAACAAGCTTCAAAACTTTTGTACATGTTTGTTCCTTCATTATGTGTGTATATCTTCAGACATTCCTCAGTTTTACATTTGGTGCAGAAGATGCAGGAAACTAAGGCAAGGGAGAAGCATGAAGAGTCAGAGGCTATGTTGTATAAAGGCTTTGCCATGTTTAGTAGATTCCCAGATACCTAGAGCTTTTCTATACAAGGCACTTATTGTGTGTTTGTCATTACTTACTCACAATTGTTTGCAAGTTCTTTAGACGATGTCATGACCCTCCAATTTCACTTCAGTTTTTTAACAGCACTTCCCCCCTTTTTTTTAGAGCAGGGAAAATGGAGTATTATTTGTGAAAGTGAAAGAAAATGTATTTTTCTACTTATGTAACTGCAATGTTCTGCTATAGCACAGCACCACCTAGAGGTTATGAAGTGGAAAATCAGGAAAGAAAAGCTCTTTGTGTAGACCTCAGATCTCAATTTTGTGATGAAACTGAAAGTAGATACAGTGGATTAACAGCCTTGTGTAGAAAAGCTCCTAAAGGTGTTCTGTATTCTGCAACATTTGAAAGTACATTTTCCAGCATCATGTTGAGTTTTCCAGTTGATTGTTGAATCCAGTTAAACGCAGGATCAGTGCTATTACTAACATTACTGGCTTTGACATTTTAGATCACTGAAATTTGCAATAGCATTAATTGGCAGTAACTGTTTTAAAACATTGCATATGATTTTGAAAGAGCCAATATTGCATAAATTTGTTTTCACTTTTCCTCAAGATTTCCAGTTTTTTAATTTTACAGCCCTGGGAGGTAATGGCGGATTTTCTCCCTTGATCCCCTCCCTATATTTTGTGCTTTTCTGGGCCTTCAGTTACTACCTAGGAACTGATGAAACTGAAATTTTATTCTGTGCTATTACAAAATGCTGTTTATATTAAAATGTTGTTGACCTTAATTTCTGTTGCCAGCAGGACTTGTAATTCTCTACTGTGAAACCAAAACTATGAATAACGTGGCTGGGGCTACAAACAAATCTATGTGGTGTTTGTTTTTATTTTAGGCTTTGGAGGACAAACATTTCTGATAATTATTACAAGTTTGGATGAAAAGTCATGAGTAGTTAGTAATTTAACTAGGAACTAATCTTCTGTAGCTATTATGGCAGTATAAGCATAACAAGCAGTGCATAATTTTTTTGTGCAGTCTGTAAATGAGAAGAACCTGTATTCCATAAGCAAGTACTTGACGCAGATGGGGCCTGGGGATTGCAGTGATAAGAATTGCGTTCCTTTTATTAAACCAATACTTTTTATTCTCTGTTCCTTTTTTTTTTTGCTGCTGCTCCTGATTATCACAAAATTTAGATTCATTACCCTTCCCATCCCAAAGTTTTGGGGTGCGTAATGAGGCATACAAATTCATTTTTATTTATTATAATTGTTATAGCTGTACCTCTCTACCTGCCTATCCTTAACCCCAGAAACCCAACCATTGATAGATCTTACAGTGGTTAAAAGGTAGGGCTGAAACCCAGTTTAAGACATTTTAATTGAATTATTCCTATGAATTGTCTTTTAATTTGGCAATTAAGGCAAAAGTTTTCTGAAGCAATATGTATTTTGTTTGAGTTGGATCCAGAATCTGCCTTCCTCAAGAGGAAGGGCTCTGCTACCCAATTTTTGGAATCCCCCCCCCCTATTTATTATAATAGCTTTGGCTATTGGCCACCCAATAGCCAAAGCTCTCTGGGCGGTTCACAAAAATTAAAACCGTAAGTACAGCATAAAAACAATATAAAACGCAAAAGCATTAAAACTACAGTATAAAAATACAACCAGCATAAAACTTAGTAGCAATGCAGAGATTTAAAAGAGTAACATATTTAGAACAGCAGAGCCCAAAGACTAAAATGCTAAAATTCCTGGGAAAATAAAAAGGTTTTCACCTGGAGCTGGAAAGAGTACACCTGAATCGGACTATCCTGTAGAAAGAAAGCTGCGATCAGATGGCTGATGATGGACATGATTTAAAAAGGAAGGTTATAACTTGCCCTGAAGACCCCATCTCTCAGTCTGAGACATTTATTCTTTTTTTATTTCCCAAAAGAGACTCATCACGGACAAATGCAAAGGCATGCAGCGCAAGTACATGTCTACTTAGACGTAAGCTCTATCGAATTCAGCGGGATTTACTCCCAGGGAAGTGTGAATAGGCTTACAGCCTAAATGTATTGGAGGCATCTATCCAGCTGGCGGAAAACCGGACTTTCCAGGGAGTAACTGAACTCAGTGGGGCTTACTTCGGAATAGAAATGTATAGGATTGCACAGTTCAATATAAAAAGCGGCTTCAGTGTGAAACTTTTTTTAACTGTAGGATGCATAAAAAAGCGTTCAAAGCACCAAAATCGAAGAGCACAGGGATAGTTACTCAGCATGAGAATTACACTCAGCTCCAGAAAGCTCTACATCTCGGCCGGGAGCCATCTGAGCTGCTGCCCTTTTGATAATGATGCATATAATTGCAACTTTCAATGAAATATGAAATAGAAGGAAATAGCACTACCTTCTTCTACTAGTCTATGGTATAGACATTTGGAGAGACATTCTTTGCCAGCTCACGGGTGGCGCGCCGTGATCGTATAGTGGTTAGTACTCTGCGTTGTGGCCGCAGCAACCTCGGTTCGAATCCGAGTCACGGCAATTTTTTTTTCCTCCACGTTTTCTGGGTCTAATTTAATAAAACAAAAGGAAATCTATTAAACCACATTTTGTTTTCTACTCTCTTTCTTTTAAAAGTATTCTAGTCCTCGAGACGACTAGGGAACAAATGAATCCTCTTTTCTAAACACAATTAGGAGGTGAAAGATGCACATGTAAACTACTAAAACAAATCGGTTAGTACATTCGACACATGATGCACATTTAATAATAATAATAATAATAATAATAATAATGCTACGTAGAATACAACCGCAACGCAGGGATATTCGTGGACAGCAAGCTGGGTAATGTGATATTGCCTCCCGAAAAATCCCCATCAAGTAACAAAGAATCTCCTAGAACGAGTTTCTGCCGCAAGGGGGGGGGGGGGGGTGTCAAAAAATCAGCTGGCCCGTACGGGGATCGAACCCGCGACCTTGGCGTTATTAGCACCACGCTCTAACCAACTGAGCTAACCGGCCGGACCTACCGGGGTCTTTCAGAATTCCCCTCTAACAGAAAAGTAATGACGATGCGAGATTCTTATTTCTGCTTTAAATATGTTTCATTTCAACTGACCTCTTCAGTGTACCCACAAAAAGCCCCCCCCCCCCCCGCGAAGAAAGATTGGGACTGACGGGGAGGAAGAAAGCAGCTTCTGCAAGCATGAATGGGTTCTGCATGAGCAGTTCCAGCTGCTTTCTGTTAAGGAGAATCCCTTTCGGAAGGCTCAGAGAGGCGCCTAACGTGGCAGCCTCAGGCTGGGCACGCGGCAATCCGGGTTGCAAATCCACCCATCTTCATCCCAAGCCTACGTTGGCTCCCCTAAAGCGAGGGGGATGGGCTTGTTTTGGATAACAAACACAGACGTGCGAACAGTGGCTGTTAGAGAGCATGAACCAACTGAAGTTCTGAAATTAGGCTCATCAAAAATAATTTGCAGCAGTCGTCTGGCCGCTGAAGAGGAAACCAGACTGCGCGGGGCCTTACGATGGCTGTTGGCGCCCCCGAAGGGCGAGAAATGTAAAGGATGCGCGAGAGAGGCGGCGTTCTGCACCTGAGAGGCTCAGGGGCTGCGCCGGTGTCGAGCGCTCTGGGGGCTCCGATGGCAGTGGGGCGGAGGATCCTCGCCAGGCTTTCGGTTCGAGCCAGCCCGAACGGAAGGGGCTGGGTCCTTCAAAGTTCTGCCTGGCTCGGACAGAAACCCGGAGCGGATTCCCCGCCCCACTGACCTCGGAGCCTCCACTGCTTGAGGGGGGTCTTGGAAAAGTATTATTTGCTGGGCCTCCGATGCTGTAAAGAACAATTTTGTTTAGGAACCTGGAATGTCAGATCAATGAATCAAGGTAAGCTGGAGGTGGTCAAACATGAGATGGCAAGATTGAACATCGACATCTTGGGAATCAGCGAACTCAAATGGACAGGCATGGGCGAATTTAATTCAGGTGACCATCATATCTACTACTGTGGGCAAGAATCCCTTAGAAGAAATGGAGTAGCACTCATAGTCAACAAAAGGGTGGGAAAAGCAGTACTGGGGTACAATCTCAAAAACGATAGAATGATCTCAGTACGAATCCAAGGCAAACCATTCAACATCACCGTAATTCAAGTCTATGCCCCAACCACTGATGCCAAAGATGCTGAGGTTGATGGGTTCGATGAAGACCTACAACACCTTCTAGAACTAACACCAAAAAAAGATGTCCTCTTCATCATAGGGGATTGGAATGCTAAAGTAGGAAGTCAAGAAATCACCGGGATAAGAGGCAGGCATGGCCTTAGTGTACAAAATGAAGCAGGACAAAGGCTAATAGAGTTTTGCCAAGAGAACACGCTGATCATAGCAAACACTCTTTTCCAACAGCACAAGAGGCGACTCTACACATGGACATCACCAGATGGTCAATATCGAAATCAGATTGATTATGTCCTTTGCAGCCAAAGATGGAGAAGCTCTATACAGTCAGTCAAAACAAGACCTGGAGCTGACTGTGCCTCAGATCATGAGCTTCTTGTTGCAAAATTTCGGCTTAAATTGAAGAATGTAGGGAAAACCACTAAACCATTCAGGTATGACCTAAATCATATCCCTTATGAATACACAGTGGAGGTGAGGAATAGATTTCAGGGATTAGACCTGATAGACAGAGTGCCTGAGGAACTATGGACAGAGGTCCGTAACATTGTTCAGGAGGCAGCAACGAAATTCATCCCAAACAAAAAGAAATGCAAGAAAGCGAAGTGGCTGTCTGATGAGGCTTTACAAGTAGCTGAGGAAAGAAGGGAAGCGCAAAGCAAGGGAGAAAGGGGAAGATATATCCAACTGAATGCAGAGTTCCAGAGAATAGCAAGGAGAGACAAGAAGGCCTTCTTAAATGAACAATGCAAAGAAATAGAGGAAAACAACAGAATGGAAAAGACTAGAGATCTCTTCAAGAAAATCGGAGATCTCAAGGGAACGTTTTGTGCAAAGACGGGCATGATAAAGGACAAAGAAGGCAGGGACCTAACAGATGCAGATGAGATTAAGAAGAGGTGGAAAGAATACACAGAAGAACTATACAGGAAAGATCTGAATGTCCCTGATAGCCATGATAGTGCGGTCACTGAACTTGAGCCGGACATCCTCGAGAGTGAAGTCAAGTGGGCCTTAGGAAGCATTACTAACAACAAAGCTAGCGGAGATGACAGCATTCCAGCTGAGCTATTTAAAATCCTAAAAGATGATGCTGTTCAAGTGCTGCATTCAATATGCCAACAAATTTGGAACACTCAACAATGGCCGCAAGACTGGAAAAGGTCAGTTTACATTCCAGTTCCAAAGAAGGGCAACGCCAAAGAGTGTTCAAACTACCACACAATTGCGCTCATTTCACATGCCAGCAAGGTGATGCTCAAAACCCTACAAGCTAGGCTTCAGCAGTATGCGAACCGAGAACTACCGGAAGTACAAGCGGGGTTTCGAAGAGGCAGAGGAACTAGAGATCAAATCGCCAACATTCGCTGCATCATGGAGAAAGCAAGAGAATTCCAGAAAAACGTTTATTTCTACTTCATTGACTACGCTAAAGCCTTTGATTGTGTGGATCACAACAAACTGTGGCAAATTCTTAAAGTGATGGGAGTACCAGACCACCTTACCTGTCTCCTGAGAAACCTGTATGAGTGTCAAGAAGCAACAGTAAGAACCAGACATGGAACAACCGATTGGTTCAAAACTGGGAAAGGAGTACGACAAGGCTGCATATTGTCACCCTGCTTATTTAACTTATATGCAGAGTACATCATGAGAAATGCCGGGTTGGATGAATCAGAGGTCGGAATTAAGATTGCTGGGAGAATTAGCAACAACCTCCGATATGCAGACGATACCACCCTAATGGCAGAAAGCGAAGAGGATCTCAAGAGCCTCTTGTTGAGGGTGAAAGAGGAGAGTGAAAAAGCTGGTTTGAAACTCAACATTAAAAAAACTAAGATCATGGCATCTGGCCCCATCACTTCCTGGCATATAGAAGGGGAAGAAATGGAAGCAGTGACAGATTTTACTTTCTTGGACTCCAAGATCACCGCAGACGGTGACTGTAGCCATGAAATTAAAAGACGCTTGCTCCTTGGGAGGAAAGCTATGGCCAACCTAGACAGCATAGTAAGAAGCAGAGACATCACCTTGCCGACAAAGGTCCGTCTAATCAAAGCTATGGTTTTCCCAGTAGTAATGTATGGCTGTGAGAGCTGGACTATAAGGAAGGCTGAGCGCCGAAGAATTGATGCTTTCGAACTGTGGTGCTGGAGAAGACTCTTACGAGTCCCCTGGACTGCAAGGAGGTCAAATCAGTCCATCCTAAAGGAAATCAGCCCTGAGTGCTCATTGGAAGGACAGATACTGAAGCTGAAGCTCCAATATTTTGGCCACCTAATGCGAAGAGAAAACTCCCTGGAAAAGACCCTGATGCTGGGAAAGACTGAAAGCAAAAGGAGAAGGGGACGGCAGAGGATGAGATGGCTAGATAGCATCACCGATGCAATGAATATGAACTTGAGCACGCTCCGGGAGAGAGCGCAGGACAGGAAGGCCTGGCGTGCTATGGTCCATGGGGTCATGAAGAGTCGGACACGACTGAACGACTGAACAACTTCTGCATTAGTGCGCCCTGGGCGGGCTTGCCAGACAACAGCGGTAGCGCTTCCTTGGTAGCCACAGCTCCCAGTGCTGCGGTCTGGGAGCCGCTATTGTAGTTTCCCGCAATGCCCCAGCCTAACACTGCTCTGGGGCATTGCGGGACACTTAAAACAGCGGCCCAGGGCTGCGGGAGTGGGAAGGGGGCTAAGGAGGGGCCCGGGCAGGTGTGACTGGTGGGGCCCCAGCTGCTTGCTGATGCCAGCCCTGCAGAGAATACTTTCAGTATCAGAAGTCTGGATTTCTGCAACAAAGCTGATAGTTTTTAAAGGCACCACCAGGCTCCGTTACTGTTTTTGCTGCAGCCGCTCCTCTGGAGGCATCAGAAGTCAGGCATGCAAAAATGACCAGCGTCACTCAGCAGTAGCAAACTTCCAATGGGCTTCCAGGTAAAGCAACGGATACTTCGGAAGTATAAATAACTGTTATGATTCAGGAATCCCTGCTAAAATTGATAAAACCCTGGATTCATTCTTCAGAAGGAGGTTTGGCGACGGAGTTGGGCAACTTTGGGCGCCGTGGCTTAGCTGGTCAAAGCGCCTGTCTAGTAAACAAGAGATTCTGGGTTCGAATCCCAGCGGTGCCTCGGACTCCGTCCTCCTACAATCCTCGTTTTTTAAGCTTACAGTTACAGAGCAGTGTCCCCGCAGCTACTGCGATCACCCCTCTATTCTATGGTTTTAGCTTTGGTGGCAGTCAAAGTGAGCCAAGTATTCTGTGAGCTGCAAAAGAAAAGGGTAAAGAGCAAGCCCTCGTCTGCAATACAGAAAGCTGCTTTCAGCTCAGTTAAGACGGGTGCGGTGGAAGGGGAAGGATTTCTCTCCGTCCCTCCGCCGCTGCCACCACAAGTTTTTCCAGCCGTCTAATTAATTAAGGTGCTGCGCCCCTCTTAAAAATGGAGAGCGGAGGAGAGAAAACCACATCTCTTAAACCGGTAGTCAGCAGAGTAAATACAAAAAAACGAAGGCCAGTCTCCGAACTGCCGCGGCGGGGCTCCGCTTCCTCAGTCTGCTTTGAGTGCCGGAGCTCAGCAGTAATTTGGCGAAGTTGCGATAGTTCCACCGAGTACGTGCAGAGTGCCTCGCCTGCCCGTCTATTGAGTATCCGCAAACAAATGATCAGCCATCAAAGGGCATGGGGGCATCTAGGCAGCCTTGAACGCCAGCAGCATTGCAAACAAATGCACGGGGAGACTCCGGAGGGGGCCCCGTTTCTTTCAGACCCGTGTCCCCTCGAGCAGCGGAGGCTGGTGGCTCCAATTTTGGTGGGGATGTGATTGCCCTCTGGGGTAATTGCATCCAAGGTGCTCTCCGAGGGGCTGGCCCTATGTGGCGATTGTGTTCTGCACTTTGGATAGTTTCTTTAGAGTTCTGACTGAAACCCAGGAAAGATCCACAGCCCCGCTGACATCGGGCCACCAGCCTCCACCGTCCTTGAGGCTGCCTGCTTCACGCTTCCGATGGCTGCTTCTGCTGCAGCCCCGAGGCGCGCCGCCCTTCCTAAAGGCACCACTGGAGGGGTGTGTGTGTGTGTGTGTGTGTGTGTGAGAGAGAGAGAGGGAGAGAGACCTCCTTCGTCCCTCCGACTTCCAGAGGATTAGGCGCCTCCTTGGCTCCCTTAAATAGCGAAAGTGTTTCTCTCTCCCGTTTTCCTGAGCCGCACAATACCCACCAGCCTCCAAACACTGCATAAAAGCATGGTATGTACGGATTAAAAATAAAAATTCTGAAGCCCTTTTCTAATGCGGGACTTCCCTTTAGTCAGAACAGGCCAGCTTTTAAAAGAGATAACAGCAGTCGGGCTATCCAGCGAATCTGAGGTCCGTACTACTATGGAAATGAAAAAAGAAACACACGCTTGTCAGAAGTGGGATTCGAACCCACGCCTCCAGGGGAGACTGCGACCTGAACGCAGCGCCTTAGACCGCTCGGCCATCCTGACAGACAGAAAAAGGCCCCTCACACTAATATTAGTAACCAGATAATATTTACACCTATGGCAAGCTACACAGCCATACCGCATCGACTTGCCAATGGTCAAATTGCCTTCTGACAAACTGTTACCATTGCGTTGTTTTAATTCCACACACCTCCTCCTTAAATTTCACCTTAATGCTGGAAATTCATTCCACCAACCTTTTACTTTTATTTAAGGCAAATTAAAATACAATATACCTGTTTGTGTTTAGAATTTTTTTTCTATTTAATTAGATCCCTGTGTGGTACATCTGAAGAGGATACAAAAGAGGACTTCAAACCAATGAGGAATCACTTTGTAGTTTAGTAAAGCAAGGCCTATTTTTCATCTGGCAAGGCATAATTAGATGTTGTTGGAAATATATTTAGTACAGCTTTAAAGGAACATTGCAAGTCTGTTATAGCAATATTACACGTCTGATTATAGAAACCATATTGAAACAAATATGGCCCAGAGCTGTACTTTTTGACAACCAAATAGACTAGGATAACTCTACCTTGTTACTGTAACAGCTAAAACACTTCCTTTCCACAGACAGCACAATTAATGAAATACATTTCCAGCAACACAACATTAATAATGCAATCCTATATGTGTCTACTTAGAAGTCCTATTGAGTTCAATGGAGCTTACTCCCAAATAAGTAGATATAGGATTACAGTGCAAAACAAACTCAGATTAAGAGAGACAGAAGCAAATTTTGGAGGTCAACATATATGTTCCAATGTCAGGCTCCAATATCTCTGGCTGGTACCTTTTGGTGTCATTCGGTATATGGAGCAGTGGACACAGAAGCTACTTGGTTATCTGCTCAGTGAACAGCAGTAAATAATCAAAATGGCCAAAGGCAGAGCTATATCATCAGCATAACACAATTAAAAACCTACTTAAGAATATATCAGCTGCAATGGTATGTAGGAAGCTCATTTCATTTTTCCAGAGAGACTATGGACTAGGCAACGTTACAACAGTCAAAAGAAAGCTGAACTTGGCTGCAGTCTTCCCCCATGGCTTCAAGTGATTTCATTTATGTTATTTAATTAAAATATTTTTATACTGCTTACTATTTAGAAGAAAATCCCAAAGCGGTTCATAAAGTTAAAACCCAACAGCGAAATAACTGAAATACAAAGTCAACAATAAAAAACACAAGATACAAACTCAACCCATTCTGAAGTTACAACAAATTGTCAGATTACAGGGAAACAAGAGTGGTCAGGAAATGTACAGGTAAAGTTGTCTTCAAAAAGCATTAAAGTACACCACTGTCAGGGCTTCCCACGAATCAGGAGGGAGTCCATTCCAGCCACTACAACAGAAAGGCACGGTGGATGTGCCCAGTTCCACCACCTTCTCTTATGTACCTGTCCATCCTTCCACATTTCTATTCACAGTATATTGCACAATTTGAATATATGCAGGTGCAATATTTGTTGTTGTCCTGGATACTGTTGGTGTAGCACACCCAAACTCTGACCTTCAATTGTTTAACTATTATTTTGAGCATTAGCAGGGAGGCTTCCTATCTAGGTGGCCACGATTGGCTTGTTCATTTGGACAGAAATTCAGACCAGTGGATCCTGTTCCTAGCCATATGATGTGGACAGGAATAGTAATCTTGGAACGGACTACATCGGACAGGTGAAAAAACAGCGGGTAGGTGAAAAAACCCTACGCTAGCAACTCTTGAGTATCAGGCATAAGTGGAGCATTTTCCAAAATTGTAGCGTCTCTCTTCCCATTTTTCATTGGAACACAGGCAGGGCAAGGCCTTCTTCTTAGAGAAAAGCATGCTAACAAAGAAAGAGACAAGGCAACTTGCGAAGTAGCACTGACCCACTATTTATTAATACATGATAGTCAACTTTTAAAAACGCACACATGTGACTTCTGCATACTGGGACAGGGGAGCAATGGTCAAATGCCAAAAAGGAGTTTGAGGTCTGCCAGGGTGAGCCTTGTGAAAGCGTCTCCTTTTCCTGACAGTACTTTTTGGGCCAGCTCTTTTTTCTTGGTCTGCAGCTCCAAAATCTTTTCTTCTACTGTCCCTTCACAGACAAACCTAAAACCAAGCACATGGCATGATCAGTACACAAGAACACAAGAAGAGCCTGCTTGATCAGACCAAGGGTCCAGCATTCTGTTCACACTGTGGCCAGCCAGCAGCCCATGGGAAATCCACCAGTAGGACACGAGTGCAAAAGCACATTCCTGCCCACGGTCCCCAGCAACTGGTGTATATAGGCATACTGCCTCTAATACATGTGGTAGCACAGAGCCATCAGGACCAGTAGCCACTGATAGCCTTCTCCTCCAGGAATTTCTACAATTCCCTTTTAAAGCCATCCAAACTGGTGACCATCACTACATCCTGTGGTAGCGAATTCCACAGTTGAACTATGCGCTGTGTGAAGAAGGACTTCCTTTTATCGGCCCTGAATCTCCCACCAATCAGCTTCATGGGATGACCCCAGGTTCTAGTAGCTTGAGAGAGAGAGAGAAAAATGTCTCCCTATCCACTTTCTCCAGACCAGTACAGTTTTTGCACATCCTCACTGGGTCAAGCTCTCTCTCTCTCTATATATATATATATATTAAGCAAAACTGAGCTGTGGTCACTTTTAAAACACCACAGACAGTAATCAGCAGAGTAGGCTGGAAGAATTTCGCCAACACAACTTCAGCTCCCTTTGATACAACACCTGAAGCAATATCACAACTCTTAGAAACTAAGACACAAACAGGGACGGTGCAGGACATGAAGCCAAGCTTGACCTGTGGATCATGACGTCGTTCCGCTGCCCCACACGGTAAATGCGGTCACAGGCTTGGTCCTCCAGGGCTGGATTCCTGAAATGTAAGAAAACTACTCTAGCATTCTGCTATTTGTAACCATAGCTGAAAGCAGGTATTTTAGTCCACACAAGGAGGTCAGTGCATAGGATTGCCAAGTTGCAGGTCCCAGAGGTCCCCTAGAGATTTAAATCAGGGGTGGGGGGCCTCAGGCCTGGGGGCCAAATCCAGCCCTCCTGGAGTTTCAATCTGGCCCTCTGGGATTCCCCAGATAGCTCCACCCCCTTCCCCTGGCCCCACCCCCTTCCCTCCAACTACCAATTTTTTGGTGGTTTCATGGCTTTTGTGCAATTTGCCCCCCCCCAAGGTAAAAATGTCTCTTCTAAGGATTAGTTGCTGGCAGTAAGAGCTTTAAGCTACAATATGTTGTCATTTTTTTGTATTTTGGGCCCTGTCCCTTTGTCTTTGTCCCCTAAGAGTATCTCTAAAACTGATTTCAGCCCTGTGGTTAAAGCCCCATCTACATGGCGCTGACTTGGTCCATCGCATCGCTGGAGCTGCGCAGCTCCTGTGCTGTGGATGCTCAGCAAGCTCGATATATGGGGCAAGTTACTGCACAGTTTTGCTGGAGCCCGGCAAGCGCTCTTGCCGCTGTGAGCAACCGCGTCCCTCTCTGCCAAGCACCGGTAGAGAGGGGCGCAGTTGCTCACAGCGGCAGGATGGGAAGCGAGAAGGAAGAGGGAAGGGGAGGGGAGGGGAGGGGAGGAGGAAAAAGGCGTCATGCAGTTACTCACTGCCCACCTCACATACACCACAAACTGCAATGTCACCCTGAGGGAGTTAGACAGCACACCCCGCTGCGGTGAAGCCGCCACAGCCGAAAAATTCAGAGGAAAACTACACCTCGGAAATCTGCATTTTCCGGGCAGAAACCATGGAAGACTGCGAAGTGGCGAGTGCATCGGCTGTTCTGAGGGATCTCGACTCACACCCGCCAGGTGTAGATGCACCCTAAAAGAGGTTCCCCACCCTGGTTTAAATCTATCTCTGCCTTGTAAGAAGCAGGGACAGCATGAGGGCCTTCTTGTTTTCCCAAGCAGCATTTCATCCATCGAAGCAAAGAGCTAATCTAGGAGAGGATTAGCCAGTTTAGGGAGATATATGTTTACTGCATTAGTCAGCCAGCAGACATAGCAGAAAATATACTGTCAATTGCAATGACTGTTAAGAACCAAACATATAATTTGGACACATTAGTTCACGATCCTATCCTTTAATCAACAAATCTAATTCTTGCAACTTTAAACAATACACAGAATGAGTCCAATTTTTTTTATTTAGTTGTGGAGGTAAAAGCTGCCAAATCTTTACCAATGCATGTCAAGGAGGAAGAGATGGTTTCCTCCTACCAGATTAAGGCCAACACCTCCAGCCAGGAGCGAGATCATCATCACCTATGACAAGTGAATGAGAGAAAGTAGTTTGTTATTTCACCAGACACTGATAAAACCAAACCTAGAAGAAATGGCATAAGGTGAAGCGCACACAATGAGATCCTAAGTCGTTTACCATACTTATTTGTAGGACACTTTCTAACAGAACCACATTCTTTGAGAATAAGAGACCCCTCTATATAGATTACAGATGTCACACATATAGAAGTCAAAGCTTCTCCCCAAAAGCATTCAGCGAGACAGCTTATTTCACATCCCATTTAGGATGATCAGTCACAAAGCAAGACAGGGCTCCTGCATCTTTAACATTTAAGACACTTCAACAGGCACAGCTTATCAAGTAGAGGCATTACTACTTTATCTAACTATTAAAGCTGCAGCCCTATGCATAATTACTTGGGAGTGAGGCCCCATTGAACTCTGGGATTTCTGTGTGAACATGCATGGGATCGAGCTGTCAAGGTACAACCCTCCTTCCTTTGCATGTCATCAACCAGGGGAAACTTATGTGATTTACGTGACCTATTTCAATGAGACATGTGGATATAATGATTTATTTTACATTATTTATTTATTTATTTTGCTCGTCATTAGCAGGGCAGAGGCAGTCAAAGAACTATGGAATTCACTTAAACTCTGTCCCCAACCACTGATAAATCTGGTTGGCTACCAACTTTGGCTTCTGATGTTTCCAACTGGCATTGCCCGCACAAATTCTAGTCTTTTGAGCTACAGGAACTAGAAACTCCGGGTTTTGTTTTTAAAAAAGACAGGAGATTCTCAGAATTCTGGGCCCAGCACTGAACACCTACCTAAAATCTACGAAGCCCTGATCATGATTACTATCGACCATAGATCTTTCTCCCTTTCTTTTTTACTGCAGTTCAGAGCATAGCTTCATCTTGCAAGTCTAACCTTGTAAGTTCACAACATTAGACTCTAAAGTTGAATTGCACGTGACCTTTGGAATGAGTCACTCTGGTATAAAATTAGACAGTTCTCTCACACACAGAGACGATAGTTAAAGTGTACACAGCGTGTAATTTTCCAGGACAGACTTTGGCCATCTCTTCTTTTTGAGCAGCACTTTATTTAGACAAGTATTACTTAAAAAAAAAAACACCCCAGAAATTCCGTAATTTGAACAATATCTGGATCAAACTCAAGAGAGAGAGATTTGGTCAGCCAGGGCTAGGCCAGTGGAGGCTGGTGGCTCTGATGTCAGTGGGTCAGTGAATCCACTCTGGGTTTCAGTCAGAACTCTAAAGGAGCTATCCAAGGTGGTTCCGACTGAAACCCGAAGTAGGTTCACCACCCCACTGGCATTGGAGCCACCAGCCTCCACTGGGGCAGGCAACATGGTGCCCATGGGCACCACTGCATCCTTGGACACCTTCCTTGGCGCCCACCAAAGTGCCCTACCCCTCCCACTTAAAAAAAATAACAACCAAGTTTATGATTGGCAGCTGGTATCATTTCAAAGCGAAGTGAGGGCATCCAGCCACTGCCATCTTCGTTTACTATGAATGCCTCTGGGCCACATGTGGGGTCAGAGACATTTTTAGGAAATGAAGATGGCAGGAGGCTGCAGGTCGATGCTTCATCTGCAGCGCGACCAGCCACCGAGAAAAAGAAAAGAAACAGGGACTCCTGTTGCTTCTGTCAGGTACGCTACACCTCCAATGGTAGCCATTTTGTGGTTGTGTCCAGGACAGTTTCTCAAATTGCCAAATGTGCCAACGAGCCCAAAAAGGTTGCCTAGGCCTGGGTTAGACTGCCACTGCCAAGTCATATATGGTAGAAGCTGAGGCTTTTCTCACTCCCAGATTACAATCCATAGTGAGTTGGATTGAGAGAAGTTTATCAAGCGAGTTTTAGACAGAATATAGGGCTAAAATGATGACTGGGCTAATCCTATCTGGCAATTAAGGATCTGGCCTAGCACAAATAATCACTGGCAACAACTAGCTCCTATGCACTGAAAACAGCTTCTCTGGTCTCTTTCCATACCTCAGGTCCTCTAGGATTATTGTTGAATTCCTCAACCACATCCATCCTCTGCTTTGGGTTCACAGAGCCGTCCACTGTGGTGTATCTCAGGCCAAGCCTCTCAAGGTGTCCCGCCACAACCTTCAACATACTAGTCCACTGAGACACAATGACACTGGAAAGACAGGCCAGATGGTACAAATCTCACCTCAGCTACAAACTCACCAGGTGGCTTGAAGGAAGTTACTCTTCTCACAACCTCCACCCCGCTCCTACATTCTATTGTATGCTGGCCTATCTTACAGGGCTGGCGTAAGGATTATGGAGACACATGTATACAAAGTGCTTTAACACACTCCATGTATACTATATAAAGTGCTAGTCTTCTAAAATGGCTAAAATACAATACATAAACATCTTAAGGCAAATATCTTTCTGAATGTTAAGCAACTGGACGTGGTTCTTCTCAAACAGTATTGCATACTTTCACCTCCTTCCCCATTTATTTATTTAATCACTGTATTGAGCCATTAGCCATGGCTATTCCTCTATCCTTAAGCATTCAAGAAATAAAGTCAGAAATGCAAGCCACAAGCTTTACTCTTCACGTGGAATCTACATTTCTAGTTTCTCTATGGATACTCCCATATTCCAATGTACTTCGAATCCTCAGGTTGGAATTCCAAAGTGTTCAGGTACCATGCCATGCTGTGGAATCCTTTTTTTAAATTGCTCCATTTGTACCTCAGTCTTCCTCCAAGGTATTCACAGCACTATACATGATGTTCCTGAGTAGTCTCCTGTCCAGATACTGGCCTAGTCTTTGGCTTCAGGAAGAGGCAACTGTAGGTCTTTCCCACCGTTCTCTACACTTTTGCATTAGATAGCATCCCAAACCCACAACACCCTCTGAAAGACAGCTGCTATGCCCATACTTACCTTTTCTGGGAATGACTTTGGATAGCCTTCAGCTCTTCCAGGAGATGTGATAACTAAAAGGATGGGGGGAAACAGCACTTAAAGCCCTGTCCCAAGCATGTCCCCTCCCCCCCAGAAATAAGTCCCAATCCCAATCCCTGAATGGGGCTTATTTCCAAATAACTCTGCCTGAGACTGGAGCCTTACTTAAAGCATTTTTACCCTGCTCTTTTGTTGCTTACATAAGATCAACCACAAACTAGATGGTTCCCACCTTCAAGCTTACATCTAAAAGATATGACACAGAAGGAAAAAAGTGTGGGGAGGGAAGAGGAAAACAAGCAAACTCAGGCACCAGTTCTTAATGTTACATAATTGTCCTCAGAATGACCACTTGAGTGGAAACAGTTCAGGGAGAGGCCGGTCTCTCAGCAGAACACATGGAGACGCTGAAGAGGGCTGGTCTCTTAGCAGAACACATGGAGTAGGAGCTACTTCCTCTCTCTCACTTTACTATGGCCAGCCTCAGTCTCTCTCCTGTAATTATGGGACAGACCCTGGGGTCAACCTAACTTTAGTCACACAGATTTTAGGAAGGATAAAGTCTGTCCAAATCTAAGATGGGCTTTCCCATCTTGCTATAAGAAGTAGCTATAATGTTGAAACAGGAAGCTAACACATTTGCTTTCACTATATACATAAATATTAAAGAGAAAGCAAATGCAAGGTCTTGCATCCTGGGCAATATGTTTAAGGAAAGACTATCATATTACAACATGGTGCAAGATACTTGGCTCAACAATACTACAAGCGAGAAGGATCTTGGAACTGTTGTAGATCACAAGCTGAATATGAGCCAACAATGTGATGTGGCTGCAAAAAAGGCCAATGCTAGTTTGGTCTGCATTAATAGAAGCATAGCTTCCAAATCCTGGGAAATACTAGTTCCCCTCTACTCAGCACTGGTTAGGCCTCATCTGGAGTACTGTGTCCAGTTCTGGGCACCACACTTTAAGAAGGATGCAGACAAACTGGAGAGGGTTCAGAGGAGGGCAACAAAGATGATCAGGGGACTGGAAACAAAGCCCTATGAGGAGAGACTGAAAGGACTGGGCATGTTTAGCCTTGAGAAGAGAAGACTGAGGGGAGATAGGATAGCGCTCTTCAAGTACTTGAAAGGTTGTCACAGAGAGGAAGGCCAGGATCTCTTCTCGATCGTCCCAGAGTGCAGGACATGGAAAAATGGGCTCAAGTGACAGGAAGCCAGATTCCGGCTGAACATCAGGAAAAACTTCCTGTTAGAGCAATACGACAATGGAACTAATACCTAGGGAGGTGGTGGGCTCTCCCACACTGGAGGCATTCAAGGCGAGGCTGGACAGCCATCTGTCAAGGATGCTTTGACTTAGTTTCCAGCATTGAGCAGGGGGTTGAACTCGATGGCCTTGTAGGCCCCTTCCAATCCCACTATTCTATGATTCTATGACTAAGTAGTAAAATAAAATGAAGTATTTTGATATTTGTACACTGTATTCCTTAAAGCAGGCTGTCTTGTGGTCACAACTGGGGATTGGGCAGGGTGGGGGGGCAGGAATGGTAGCTCTGCCCTTTCAGTTCATTTCACGCCTGTTGGGTCTTTAGTGGGACTGTAACCGTATTCTGATGCAGACTCCTAGTTCATTGCTGTCATACAGTGCAATCCTATGCATGTCTGCTCAGCAGCGAGGCCTACTAAGTTCAATGGGATTTATTTCACAGATACAGGTGTGTTTGACTGCACGTTGTTAAAAGGGGAAAACAATATTTTGTAATAATGGGCTAGTTCGCATGTCATGGTGGCAAACTTAATTTAATTTAATTTGCCAGAACAAGTGCTGCATGCAAACCACTTCCACTTTCTGTAAACAACCTCTGATCAGTCCATTCGGAGGCTGTGAGTGTGACGTGCAAACCTGGACCAATAGGTTGTTCTGGGGCTAAACAACCCAGAGGATAACCCAAACACAAACCATGGGTTAACCACTGGGTTGTTTAGCCCATAAACAACCCAGCAGTCTGGGTTCACACCTCATGCTCACAACCTCTGATCAAACTGATTGGAGGCTGTTTATAGAAAGTGGAAGCTGTTCACACACAGCCTGTGCTTCCCACAAATCGTGGGTTAAATAACCCATGATTTGTTGCTGTGATGTTCAAACCAGGTTAATGAGTTACAGCATATTAAATCAGCTAAATCAATGAACTTGAACTGAGGTTCTAAAAATTAAAAAAAATTAAAAAGAGGAGAAAATACCCCACCCTTTTCACCAGAGTTTCCTAGAAAGGATTGCCAAAGCCTTCATACCTTGGTGCTCTGCCTGGTAGTTTCAAAGAGATCCACACTGAAAGCTGTACCAAAGAGGTACACCATAGACTGCGGGTCACTGCTCTCAGGCTCAGACAACGTCAAGGCACTGAGTTGCTCCTCCAGCGTGAGAGAGATGCCTTCGCTGTTCAGGTTCGCCTGGTCCAGAGCCTGCAATGAAAAGAATCAACACAGCTGGGGCCTGGCGACTTCTGAACCCAGACACTCTACTCAGAAGCACCGGTCAATGGCCATACACGTCTGTCGCATAGTTACCACTTTTAGTAAGGAAAGATGGCAGCAACACTGACGGAGCCTCAGCAACAGGGACAAGATGTGAATGGTCGTGGAGACAGGAGGAGGATCTCTGCCAGTCTTTTCCGAGGAGTTCGGCTGACCAAGTCTAAACTGCTGTGCTCCTATCCAGAGATGAAACGACATACATGTCAGAAGCAATAGCAGCACGCTATTGACTGATTTAAGAAGAACCAGAAAACCAAGAGCAGCCTTCTTCAACCTGGTGCCCTCCAGATGAGTTGAAGTACAACTCCCAACATCTGGAGGACACCAGGTTGGGGAAACCTGACCAAGAGGAATGCAAGCCTGCAGCTCCTCTACATAGGTAGCAACTGGAACTATAACATTATTCTGGATATTGTAGGAAAACAAACACAGCAACAGATCAGGGGGAAAATCAACTGTGGGCTTGAGACCACCCTCATTGGATTTGTCTTGACACATTTCTACAGATACTGGAGGAGGGCAGATTGGACATCCATCTGTCAGGAACGCTCTGACTTGGATTCCTGCATTAAGCAGGGGGTTGGACTCGATGGTCTTATAGGCCCCTTCCAACCCTACTATTCTATGATTCTATGAATCCTAACCTTTGTCAAATGGGTTCTCCCCAGTGTTCCCTGTACACTGGGCCTCCTGCCGCTTGAGATAGGACTGCAGTGTTGACCTGGTGGAAGACAAGGAAGTGCAGTTAAAGGACATCCAGACCGGTCTGCTTGCTCAGTTTTACGCCTGCCCAAGAAATGTAGACAAACGGGGACAGTTTCAGCATGAGGAGAGGAGCAAACTAGGAAAGGGACAGTGTATCAGTCCCGCAAGAAAACCCTCCAAAACCTGACCAGAGGAGAGCTGCAGAGATTGAACGCAGGTCATAAAACTGATTGATCTCAAACAAATCACTAAAATAAACAGCAGATGACTAAGGCAAGTCTGAAGAAATTTTTATGCTGGCAAAAGGCTATGCAGGTCTTCTAATGAGAAAGCACCAGTTTCGGCCAGAGGAAACGTGAGTTGACTCTTCCTGAGGCAGGGAGAGTAAACTGCTTAAACCATTAAGGGATTTAGCAATTTAGACTTCCATTGAAGGGGCTGAAGATAACACTAAACAAACACAGAAATTATCTAGTCTTTCTATCTAATCTATCTAATAACCAAAACAACAGATGTAGAGTACTCTTTGTGAGGGAGAAAAACAGGGATAACAGGTGAAACCATTTGAGGCAACAAGTGGAGTGCCAATGAAGCACATCTAACTTAGCCATTTCATTTTTAAGGCAGAGGTGAAGAATCTTTTTTCATGGAAGGCTGTATTCCCTTGGGAGTAGTCCATCGGGCAGGCCCAGAGCCAAGGGGGAGTGGGGCTATCCCCTTTTCTCTCCCATCCCCGCCCCTCTCTCTGACACCCCTCCACCCAGCAGGGACAGATGGCTCTTGCCAGAGGTCTGAACTGTTTGTTGAAATTAGGCCAAAGGCCACATGCAGCCCACTGCTGTTTTAAGGCATATTTGAATTTCACACACAACTGAACAGTCCCCTTTTTAAAAAGCGCTCTCTCTGTTGAGATAGAACACATTCTGTTCCAAGTACTAGAATGATAATGGCAGCCTGGTAGACATACCAACCAACCCACTCACCCCTCAAAACCTCATCATTTAACTATCAGGGACTGGAAGGATTTGGTCCACTGAGAAAGCAGAAGGCATAGCACGTGAATACAATTCAAGGAGATGGGAAAACACTGGGTACCTAAACTGATGTACTTGCAGGGAGATCTCAACAAGATGGTGGCTTCTACCACACAGAGAGCTGCATTCTTGGTACATTTGGGGGGAAGGATGGGAGCAGAGCAAATTTGCATCAGAAAGGATACAGAAAGTGAAGAGGAGTCTTGTATACCCCATCCTTGAAATGTGTTCCAAACAGCGGAACCTTGAGAATGCGAACTCTAGTTAAGGCAGAGTCAACCACTGGAATGAATGTATTCTTCATGCCTTCACAGACATCTATCATACCGTGATCTTGTGAACAACACATCATACACTGACTGTTCATCTTCTGACAGTTGTAATGTGTGCAGTTGAGTGAGACGCCGAGGCAGTGATACCTGGACAAAAGGATGAGCAAGATGGATTTTTTAAAGTGTGCCAGCACAATCAGCTACAATACAGCTGTTCAAAGTCTGCAGAAGAGTCCCGCCCCTATGAAAGGGCAAGGTGGCACATTTTGCTTTAGGCTCCCCTATCCAAGAACTCCAGGGAAGCTACGCAGATGGTGCATTGCCACCTTTTGTGCTTCTTTGGATTCGTCAATTGAACTACTGGGATAACACCTAGATTGGGGATGAGAAACGTGTGGCCCTCCGAATGCTTTTTGGCCTGCAACTACCATCAGCCCTCACCACTGGCTATGCCAGCTACAGTTGATGGGAGCTGCAGTCCAACAACACCTGGAGGGTCACACATTCCCCAGCCCTGGCCTAGACTGTAGCATCCCTAAATCCCAGCATCAAATGGACCTTTCAGACAGTCAACACAGCCTTAGCGAGTCCAAAGAGGAAACTTCTGCCAGATACTTAAAATCCCAGGGCTTAGAGTCCTCTCCCTCACTATCTCTAAGCAAGAAAACAAACCAGTCATGTGCATAGAGGATTAGATGCCTCAGTTTAGAAGTAAATGACAAGTCAAAGGTGGCATTGCTCAGGTCCTGCATTCAACATTATTGCATTTTTCACATTTTCTTACTTTCAGTGGCCCCTCCATTTTTCAGATTAAAACAAAGGCCTCGTGTACACATGCAGCAGAATGAAATCAGGAGAGTAAACAGTGCCAATTCAGACTGCAAGGAGGGGATGGCATTTTGATTGCCTTTCCATGTAGAAAGCTAAATTCCTGTGTCTAAAAAACAAACGCTGGCATATCAGGAAGAAATTGGACTCGATGGCCTTGTAGGCCCCTTCCAACCCTACTATTCTATGACTATTCTATGGTTTTCACAGCCCACTCCCTGCACCACCAGTTTTTAAAAATGAGAAAGAATGCAGTTCATTTGACACAGGAAAGCATTAAAAATGTGATTTTTCCACCTGCAGTCTGTTCTACCACTGTGGGATTCTCCCACCTCATTCGGCTGCATATATAGACCAGACATAACTGGTAATGAGTGAAAAGAACAAAAGAGCTCCTTTTCCTATGCAGAGCAAAGAAAGGCCAGTTGTTACCAGAGGCTTTCCAGATGAATCCAGCTGGTCCTTAGTTCTTCGCAGTAAGAGGCTTCTAGTTAAAATGGCCAACCTCTCTCCTCCTTTTCTTGTGTTATTGTCCACCTGATTCTTCCACACCTTGAATTCATCAAAAGGAGAGCAGCGAAGGAATCTAAGAGAACAGAAGATGGGAAGAAGGAGGAAGTAGTGACAGGTGAAGCGCTGCCACTGAGGTCTCAGGGAATCAGGAGCAATTATTTTCCATCTAAAGCAGTTGGGCAAACCTGGACCCCATATATATGTGTGTAATGTGTGTGTTTCTCTCTCTATGCATTCACACCAATACATATATTAGATACACATCTTCTTTCCACAAATGTTAGTAACAGACACACTAGGCAAACAGAAATTTGCCTTTCAGCTTGAGCGTTGAATTCTATCTCGGAGAAGCTCTCAGGGGCATGTGGCCATTCCAGTGGTGGGTGGGGCTGAAGCCAAACAGGGCGGGTCCCCCCCCCCCCCAATACCAGCATATTGTAGCTTAACACTCTTGCCGCCAGTAGCTAAGCCTTAGGGGAGGCATTTCAACATTTTAGAATGGGGAAAAAGCTGCACAAAAGCTGGGAATCTACCAAATGATGGGTGGTTGGGGGCAAGGGGCAGGGCCAAGGGATGTGGGTGTGACCTTCTGGGAAACCCCAGAGGCCAGACTGAGATCCCTAGAGGGCCCAATTTGGCCTCAGGTTTTAGGTTCTGCACCCGTGCGATAGCGCGCGTGCGTGCGTGAGAGAGACGGATCCTCAGTTTAAGGCCCTTTAAGAAAGGTACTTGCAAATCAGCCTGAACTGACATGACCTACGTCTGCTGCTGCCTATTCACTAGTGAGATCCACTTACCTTAGCAGAGAATACATATCCAAGAGGTTGTTCTGAATGGGCGTGCCCGTGATAGCCCATCTGGCAGTAGCTCTCAGTTTACAAGCAGCCACTGAGGCCTGCACTTTGGGATTTTTGATGTTGTGGGCTTCATCCAGTATAATTCGGGCCCAGTGTATCCAAGGTAGGGGAGAGAAAGGAAGTGATTTATCCTAGGGCAGAAAGTAGATCTGGCATTTAAAGGGTTAATTAAACAGGCTTGAGGTCCTGTACACATATTAAAGTCAGCTATAAATTAGATTTATTTGGTCAGGGAAGGGGAAAACCTCCCAGACTTCTTACATTCTGTTAAAGATTTAATACTTCAAACAAATAACAAATATTTCACACTCTAGCTTCAGAGAGACTAAAATCTTGTGTCAAATTCTACCTAACTCTGCAGTTACATGACTCAGGTAATATGAATGGAACTGAAGATTTATCGGATGTGCATAGTTAATTTCCACATTGTACTGCTCCTTTTGATTGGTGGAAGGGATAAGATGCAAATGAATTCAGCATCTGGGAGTTCAATAGGGAAGGGAAACAGCACAAAGAACTGGCTGATATAGTTAACTGAAGAACGCCCTATCCTGGCCCCTGGAATTCTCTCCCACCTGACTTATTTTCTACGTTTCAGCAGGAATACCCAATGAATTTTCAAGATCTCTTTCTGCTGTCACCTGACTGGGTGCTGACTTTGTGAGAAACTAGAAATTTTTGGTCAGTGGCACTTCCACCTGTGTACGCTCCTAAGTCCATTCTCTCTGGTTTCTACATTAATCTGCCCAAGGGGGGACAGGGTGTCCTTTAAAAACCCGCACAAAACGTGCATTTAAATATATACTTTAAAACGCACCTCTAAATGTGTACTCCCTAGAAATACACATTTCTGAACTTATTTTGATACATCTTTTGAGCAGAGAACTGCATCAGAGCATTCGGACACGTGCGCAAGCAAATGGATAGTTAAGTTCTGGTCCACATATTAGTCCAGAATGCACAGATCAGGTCAGTTTGTATTGGAGTTTGCAAAGATAAGATTCTTCAAGCATCCTATGAGAAACACGAACATGCTTCTCTCATTCCATTAAAATCCATGAAGTTAAATAGGAAGAGAAAATTGTATTATTACTATTAAATAGTTGGTTATGGTTGATTGTTCAAAATTGTTTTTAGATATATGTTGTCTCTGTGTGTGCTGTCTGTTTATATGCAAATGGCTTTACACTTTGTATAATGTATTTTTTATGGTTTTTAATCTTTGTAAACTGCCCAGAGAGCTTTGGCCATGGGGCAGTATAGAAATGTAATAAATAAATACGAATAATTTAAAATTTATAAATTTCCTTCATCCACAAGGGTGGTGTACACAACACTAAAAACAAACAAGCAAACAAATCCAGTATAAAAATCATACAATTACACATTAAATTACACGTTTAGAGGCATCATATTTAAGAGCCACAAATACATGCAATAAATGAACAGTACAATGGTACAAACTTCTTATACTATTTACCGTTACAATACAGCAGCTCTCCCCAACTTGATGAAGTCCAGCACACCTGGAAGACAGCTCCTAGCATCCCTGAAGACAACATGGCTGGGAGATGCTGGGAGTTGAAGTCCAACACAACTGCAGGCATCAGGTTGGGGAAGGATGCAATATAGAGTTACAGCTACCTTGAGTTTTTATAGCTACAAGGGAAAATATGGCACAACCATATCCACTGGACAGATTGGTTTGGATGCAGGATCTGGCCTCCACTGATGTAAGGATTCTGCTCATGGAAGATGCCTCTGCCGAATTTTGGAGGAAGCACTTTTGCCCCTGCACACCCCATTCAGCAGGGTCACCTGACCATCTGTGTAGCATTTCCAGGGGGCTGTAAGGGCTCCCATGGGAAGGCGTGGGCAGGAAAGTCCAATTCGCCAGCCCTTTTGCACACACCTAAACCTAGATCCAACCCACTGTTTGCTGCAATTATAATGAAATTTCAAGTCAAAGGCAGCACAGCCTGATGAGCTTTCTCCATGTATGATGTCCTTGTAGCAATTCTGGCCAGGCCACTCTGAGCCAAAGCTACACACACACACACACACACACACACACACACATATCATGCCTTTCGACTCAAATACAGCCTTTATCTCAATGTATCCTAAAAGCAAGTCTGCACATTTCAATCACCTCTACTGTATGGTCTCTGGCAGCAACCTCTGCTTCTTCTTTCTGTGTAGGAATTTCCTTGGCTAGAATACTATATGTAGTGACAACCATGTCATATTCAGCAAGGCTGCAAAGAAGAGGAGAGAAGGGGAGTAAGCCAAATGATATCTCAAAACTACCACGGCTTTCCAAAGATCCAGTTCCAATGGAATGCCTACTCAGAAACATATTCTGTGGTGTCCAATGGGGTTTACTCACAAAGAAGTATGCTTATTAGATTCCAGCCTGCGGAGAAGCCAGTTTCAAATTCTCTTAAAAGGAACACAAATGGCAAACTCCCCCCCGCCGCCACCCCCAAGAGACGGGAAAAGGGACAGACAAATCAGCACAGAACTTGTATCTTGACTCCATGACCACTGCACAAGAAGATACAATATATTCTACAAAATCATCCTAGCCCACTATTAATGAAGTAGCTTCCATCAGCTTCATAAGAATGTGCAGCAATTGCCAACAGCAACAAGACAGATAGGAGTAGATAGCAGATGTTTCGATATGACAAATTTAGATTGGTCCAGTTCAGTTTCCCAAGGGAAATCACTATCTGAGTGATCCTTCCAACAGCCCTGTACAGTAGGGCTAGGATTCTCACCATATCACAGATGGGAGCTGGGGGATAACTACTGAGGTTGTAGCTGGGGTGAGATTTCCCCAGCTACAACCTTGCTTGACTCTTAAGTGCCTGGGCAGTACCCACTCTCTGTGCCAGTGATTCTCCTTCAGCATCTCAACAATCCTGCACACCTAACCAGGGCCAAACATCCTTAACTTCCCCAGATACATGGCTTATAGTGGAAGGACCTTTTCGTTTTGCACTCACGCAGTAGTATTCTTAATTCGGCTGGGACCATGGTACAGGCAGACTTTCAGCTTGCCACTTCTTACATGTCTTTCAACCTCCTTTTTCCAGTGATGGATCAGAGATGCAGGGCAAACAATCAGGGTGCCGTAGGAAAGGGTAACGGTGGAATCTTGAAATGCAAACATGAAGAGATGAACACAAGTGTTGGATTGTTGCAAACCACTTTAGGTAGAGCTGCCCCTGAGGTTGGCCCCGAAGCTGCAGACGGTGCAAAACACCACAGCTAGGCTGCTTAGTGGGACAGCCTACTGGGAACATATTACACCCGTTCTGAAGAAGTAGCACTGTCTACCATATGCTACCAAGCGAAGTTCAAGGTGCTTGTCTGGACATATAAAACCCTACACTGCTTAGGATCTGGATACCCGAGGGAGCGCCTTCTCCCTTATGCACCTATTTGGATATGAAGATCTGGTGGGGGTGTACTCTTGCTGGTGCTGCACTTACCAGGAATTTGATGTGTGGCGCCGCGAGAGAGGGTGTTCTCAGTACAGGCACACGGACTGTGGAACTACCTCCCTGCTCAAGTCTACTTAAGAGACTTCTATGCTTTTAGCACCAACTGAAGACCTATTTGTTCACCCAGGCTTTTGACTCGATCTGTGTTGCTGCACTTTCGAAGTTGCGTTTTATCTGTGTATGCGCTCTCCCCTTTTCTTATTGGTTTATTGTTTACTGATTGATCGGATTATTTTATTGCATTTTATTGGTACCGTACACACTTGGGATTATTTTGTGATGAAAAGCGGGTTATGTGTTATAAATAAATAAATGGTAAGTGGCACCTGCAACAAAATGTTGCAGCGTGGTGGACTTCTGTTCAGAGTTTCAGCCACCCCCTTCCATTCCCCCCTCCCATTTCCACTCCCCAAGAGTTCATCAGCATTCCAGTACTCATTAGGTTGTTTTGGGGTGTGTCCCCCCTTCAGGTCCCCCCCACAAAGGTTCTTTTGTACCTCTGCAAATCTCAGGGCGCTCCCAAGCCTGCCAATACTTCCTTCGTATGCGTGGATGGTGCTGTTTTGGCTACTTAAGGACCAGCACTCAGTTTGTTATTAGCATATATGATGTGATGTTTCATAGTAATGCCTCAGTTTAAAAAAAAATGACAGTACTGCAAACAGCTACCTCAGCCACCACATTTCCTTTCTACACAACCAGTATAAGAGAGGGAGATAGTAGGAGGAAGGTCAATCTCATGCTGCATGTATGGATGGGTTGGCTGGAAGAGACTGAAATGTTCCCTCTGCATAAAGGATGGAGCAGTAAACCTGTCTCTGGACCGTGGGGCGTCCAATGGTATTAGACTGTGTAAAGAAACTGACAGACAGTGGCAGTAGCTTGTTATTTCTATACCTTGTCTTGAAAGCCACATCTCGAGTTTCTTTTCTTTCCCCTTCTCTTTCTGTAAAGACTTCTGGGCCAAGACAAGGGCAATCATGGTTAAAGTCTTCCCTAAGCCCATATCGTCCGCTGGGAAGAAAAAACAGCATAAAACAAAACAGAAATCAAGGTGTGGACAGACTGTATACATTCACTCTCCAGCTGAACTCTGTCTCATACTTAAAAGTATGCAAATTCTTGAAAGCATTTGCTGAGGGCATCCCTGTGATGCTCCGCCTTTCAGAGGACAGAAGGAATGTGGGTTTGCCAGGCAGAACAGGCCTTTTTAGCCAAACAGTCTTTTGGGGATCTAGTTCAGGGGTGGGCAACTGGTGGCCCTCCAGATGTTTTGGCCTACAACTACCATCCGCCCATGCAATTATGGGAGCAATTACGAGGGATCATGGGAGTTGTGGTAGAGCACACACTTTGCATTCAGAAGGTCTCAGTGCTGACTCTTGGTTCATCTAGCCCAGCGTTGTCGACACTGATTGGCTCCAGGGATTCAGGCAGGCGTTTTTCCAGCCCTACCTGGACACCAGGGATTGAACCTGGGACCTTCTGCATACAAAGCAGGTGCTCTACCGCTGAGCTATGGCCCCTCCCAGGACTGTGCTGCAAGGAGCCACTGATCTTCAGTAACAACTTTCTCTTATTCCAAAAGGAATGTGTGTAATCGCTCCGGGGGCTAGAGGGCACATTAGTGCTGAACCCAAGACCCCTTCTCAAGGTTCAGATTACCATCTTCTCCCACTCTAGGGTGGGAGTAAAAGGTGACACTGTGGACAATCCCCCCTCCCCCCGGCTATTTTCTTTAGAAGTGCTGTTTTTTGTTTTTAAGAAAAGCACATGCTCCAGAATATATTGCCTAAAGGTTCCTCACCCAGAATTCCTCCACATGGTTTCTGATTCTCCCTCCACAGGAGCCATGCAAGTGCCTGCTTCTGATGCAGGAGCAGGGAGACCTGAGAAAGTCAATCACAAGGCACAGAATTAATTTTATTATGTGTATCCTATCTAGAGACCAATTACACAAAGTGTACAGGGTAACCAGAACGTGCATCCTTCAGATAAATAATTGCTATTTGCAGCAAACTCACACCTTAGTCTCAGTAAAGCATATGGTTTGGCGTAATTTTTGTTGTTGTTCAGTCGTTAAGTCGTGTCCGACTCTTCGTGACCCCATGGACCATAGCAGGCCAGGCCTTCCTGTCCTCTGCTCTCTCTCGGAGTTTTATTTATAAAAATAACTGTATTTATTTATTTATAAAATATGTTTGTACCATGTGTTATATAAAACCTATCCAGGCAGCGTACAGAAATAAAACCACAAGATGCCGATATAAATACAGAATATAACTAAAACATACTAAAACATAACCAATGGGCATTAAAAATGGATGCAACAAATAATAATATGCAACACAAATAAAACACTGAGGTCAATAAGTCTTTAACATGTACCTGAACTGCATCAACATTGGCACATGTTTTATTTCTGGGAATGCCACCACACAAAAGGCCCTCTTCTTGGTTGCTGACTGACATCTGTAGAACATGACACAACCAGGAGGGCTTTATTCTACTTTTCCTTGAGTCACTTACATGGGGCTCCTGTAGTTTCCCATCCAGGCACTGATCAAATCCACAACCACTTCACTTCAGCCATGATGCAGCATTGGATACTCCCAGACCATTACAACTGGGGTATTGCAGTCAGCCCACACATGCCGAATTACTTGTTTGTTTTTAAAACTTTTTAACATTAGCAAGAGATAAAACAGCTACAATGAAGATTCATTTTTTGAATATGCAGAGTTCTGTTCTTACAAATACATTTTTCTGTATCTTTGATACAGTTATATTCTCAATTTAAAGATGGGGACATCTTTCATTTCAATAGACATAATGAATTGGCATTTTATGGACAGCAAATACTACAAATGTGGGACTTCAAGGGATTTTACGAAGGTGAGCAGTGCATTATGAAGTCCATAGCAATTTCCTTAATATCTTTCTCTAGATATTTATGACTCTGGCTGGCGTTTTGCTAGGAACAAAGTAAAATGCATGCATGGGCATTTGCTCTTGCAGAGAGGCAATTGCAGTGTTGGTGGGGAAAAAACATTCTACCTTTGCCCTAAGTGGGCACAGGGCATTAGTTTCTGCAACTCTTATGCAGACAGCATTCAGTAACACTGGGCATCCTATGTTATAAAGAGTTTAGCCTAGGGATGCAGAACCTCTTTCAGCCAGAGGGCCACATTTCATTGAAGCTCTCGGGGGCTGCATTCTAATAGTGGGTGGAGCAAAAGGAGTGGGCCAAAATACCAAAAACATCAGCATATTTTAGCTTAAAGCTTATTGCCAGTAACTAAGCATTAGGAGGGGGCACTTCACACTTTTAGAATGTGGAAAAAACAGCACAAATGCTGAGAAACCAACAAAAGGTTGTGTAAAGGGGGTGGAGCTAGGGCAAAGGGTGTGGCCATCTGAGGAACTGCCAGAAAGCTGGATTGGGACCCCTGGTGAGCTAGACTGGGCCTGCAGGGCTGAGATTCAACACCCCTGGAATAGCCCATTGGGAACTGGTCCTGAGCAAACCCACTAAAATGAATGGGAGTAGAGAGCGTTAAATGGATGTTACAGAAGCAGCAAGTTTTGCTCAACGTGGATCAACGTGAGGGCTGGGGGAGACAGTAGGGTGCAATGAAGTGCACATAAACCTACATAGCAGCAGGACTAAGATTGCTAGGACAAGTCTGGCATTGGTTCATTTTTGCCACATGAGCACTTGCGCATCACAGCACCTATACAATCTAGTAAGATTCAATGCTCTCTAATGTTAGGCGCCTGCATACTTTTATAACAATATATTTTAGAGGTGAAAAGAAAGCTCTGGGTTTTCTTGCTACATCCGGAAGAATCCAGATAAACTATTTAAGCCCCTTTCCATTTCCTCCGCTCCTGTCTGCACAAAATCATTCTACATTTAAAAGCACTCTGCTAACGTGCTTCTTAGTTTACACGAAGTCAGTGAGAGGCCAGATGATAAGGAAACCAAGCTGTGCAGTGGGTTTTCCTTCACGCAGCTCACCTTCAGCCCAGGTGGATCCTCCACCACCATCTCCTCTGTGGGGCAGGACTCAAGGGTTCGGTGGAGCTGGTTAATTGCTTCGCTCGTGGCGCTGTACGCAGCCTGGAGACGGTCTTCAGTCATTCGGCCTCCATAAAGGGCCTGAATATGGGAGTCCTCTAGACGACAGCGTCAAGGAAGGCAAACAATGAGCAACTACAGCAATGATTCTTAAGCAGATGTGACACCATGGTTAAGGCAGCATGGACATCAAGTGGATCAAGTTAAGCATCTGAATGGGGGAATGGTTTCACTGAAACGTGAGAGTACAGCTAAATATGCATTTTATGGTATGCCATCTTCTTCCTTCCCACTAGTAAACCAAAGAGCCAAAAAAAAGCACAATCTTTATATCGTCTGAGACATATAACAAAACCATGGTGTTTTTACTCATTTCGCTACTAAGCATATAGAGCCTCATTAGTTTTTAAGGTCGTTACAGCTGCCCCAGCTCTTACCTCTGGAAGCGGTACTGCAGTTCTGTCGAGATCCCAAAGGAGGATGGATGTCTAAGGCACTGGCTGCACGATGCTCCTGCAACGGCTGTGGCCCCTTCCCCATCACAGCGCGGGGCTGCTCTACAGTGGTCTTGCTGAACGGATTGTGCTGTGTCTCTGCACGCCTCATACTGCTCAAACCTCCTGCCGTACAAACACCAGCTGAAATATGCAGAAAGTACATACGTCATACTTTCCTTTTTGATGGTACTAAGCGGGCAGTGTGGGGACTGCATGTTTAAATGCCCCTCCCTAGTTTTGTTTTGTAAAATCCTGCATGCGGAAAGATCTCATATCTAGGAGGAGAAGGCTAATCTTTCAAAGTGGTAGATTTCCTTGAACTGCTGTGTTGTTTTTACATTGGGCGTGGTTCCTCCAACGGCAGTCTAAAGCAGTATGGCCGGGGCAGGATTGTATCATGTGATTTCAGCATGCAGTTCAGAGGAAGGTTAACCCAAACACGCCACTAATGTTTCAGAGAGACAGAAGAACAACATGGTGTAGAACCAAAGAAGGATTTCAGAGAGGCCCACAGCAACTGGGGCTCCCCACTTTGCCAATTTGAGACTCAATAAGTAGTCTGTCCAAAATTGTTGCTGGGCATTAGCGCAGTTTCCAAAGGCCGTCTACAGACCATAGTAATTCAAACGGAGAATGAACAGCTATCGACCTACTGGGTAGAAGCCAGGCTGCTGG
The DNA here is from genome assembly GCF_057233095.1 of Heloderma suspectum. Classification (NCBI taxonomy): domain Eukaryota; kingdom Metazoa; phylum Chordata; class Lepidosauria; order Squamata; family Helodermatidae; genus Heloderma; species Heloderma suspectum. The sequence continues at coordinate 49,767,893 of NC_139460.1, read as the reverse complement.
GTCCCAGCAAGTTGAAAGTACCTGTTCTTTTGCAAGAAGCTTTTTGTAGGGAGCCCAACAAGATGCCCATACTATGGTGCTGCAGTAGTTCTTGACTATGCTCTTCCTTTTCTGGCTAAAAAGTAGGATCGGAGTCTTGCATATTAATAGAAGCCAAGCTGCTGAAGCACCATTGCAAGAGAAACCAAGCTGCCATGCTTCTCCCTTCAAAGAAGGTTCTCAAAAGGATCAAAAGCTCCTTGCTGATGAATGCAAGAGGAGAACCTCAAGGTTCCATTACTGCCTGAAATGCACCAGTGGCGGACAGTTGCCCTATTCAGGTGTTATGCCTGAATAGGTTACATCAGCCTCCCACAACCTGGTGCCCTTCAGACATTTTGGACATCAACTTCCATCAGCCCCAGCCAGCATGGCCAATGGTCAGGAATGCTAGGAGTAGTGGTCCAAAACATGGAGGGCCCCAGGTTGAGGAAGGCTCGGTTACATGAACATGGGTAAAAGGTACAGGGCTGTGCACTTCAGCCCCGCTCCCACTGTCCCCAAGTTGAGTGGGGGGAAGTGTGCAGGGTGTCTACTTGAACGCAAGTAGAAGTCTCCATGTGACCAGGAACCCTGCTTCATCAGGGCTCTCAGTCACACAGAGGGTTCTACTCATGTTGAGGTGAATGTGAGTAGAAACCCACTGAGAACTGCCCCCCCCCAACTCAACATAGGGAGGACAGGGACTTAGAGGGCAAGACGCGCACATGCAAGGATGTGGGGTGTGGTCTCAGTGTGCATGGCCCCATCTCTCTTATCCATGTTCATGGACCCTACTGAGCCATAACACCTGGACAGGGCTATTGCCACATCACTCAGGTTATCAACCGTGTCCCTCTTATGCAACATGGCTTAAGATAGTGGTGGGGAACGTGCAACCCTCCAGGGGTTGGTGGACTGCAACTCCCATCAGCCCTAGGAAACACAGCCAATGGTGAGGGATGATGGAAGTTGAATTCAGAAACATCTGGAGGGCCACAATTTCCCCATTGCTGGCTTAAGGTGTCATATTACAACCAGGCACAATACAAAACATTGGCAATTACCTTTAAAGCCCTAAATAGCTTAGATCCGGGATGCCTGAAGGCATAAGGCCACCTCCTCCCATATTATGCTGCCCTCTCTTTAGAACCTGAGAGGAAGAGGCCCTTCTTTGTGTACCTGCCTACTGTGGCAGCATGGCTGGGTAGGACAAGAGGGAAGGCCTTCTCAGGGGCCATAGCCAAATGATGAAACAGCTCGCCCTGTGAGGTACCCCACCCTTGCAGTTTCTCACCTGTCACTGAGGACCTTTTCATTCCCAAAGGCTTTTGCTCTGCGAGGTAAACAGTCAGTGCCGGTTCCAGGTTTTTTGTTTTTTATTTATTATTTTATTTATTATTAAATTTATTAATCGCCCATCTGGCTGGTCACCCAGCCACTCTGGGCGATGTACAGCATAAAATAAAACAGTTTAAAACAATAAAATTCTACAATAAAAACATTTTCTAAAATACCCTAACCCACCCCAAATGCCTGAGGGCTCTTTTTGAGGGCTCTTGGGCAAGCCACCCTAAATGGGCCCCCTGCCTCAATGAGTCTGCCTTCTCACTGCCATTGTAAGCCCTCGTTCTCTTTCTCATCATTGCTACAGCTTGCTTACTTGACAGGCAGAGAGCCAGTGAGCAGGTAGGCACTGCCCCTTACTGCTATGCCACCTCACCACCACCGTCATTGTCCGGGCCAGAGCAAGAGGCAGCTAAACAAGCAGGTTGCAACAGTGAACAGAGCAAGCAAGTCCAGGGGGCTCTTATCGGTGGGAACCTGCTGGGGGGTGGAACCTCGACAGGTGCCCAACAATGCCTACCATTGACGGCAGCCCAGCAGACAGTGATCTCATGATCTGGTTTTAACTGCTGACCCTGTCTCTTTTATTGGCTCTTTTATACTCTGATGAAATCGTGTTTTAAACTGTTGGAAGCTGCCCTGAAGGATGGGATATAACTTGCACCAGAAGGATGGAATGTAAATGTTCAAACAGTCAAACCCCTCCCCCATTAAAACAGGTATGCATGGGGTCTGCACTCCGATGAGCACGTTTGTAATTAGAAGTGGAAATTTGTCAAGAAACTGGGCCACATAATGCCCGATGCAGACAAGCACAATGTGGAATGGGTTAAAGAAAAGTGGGCTGCACAAGGTAAATTATGAGATTTAAGGCAGTCAATGGGTCAGGCAAACTCTTGAGGCCTGAGTAGTTCTGAGATAAGAAGCAGCTTATCTCACTTGTTACTCTGCTAAGAGATCTAGAATACTATCATGTGTACTCAGTCACAAAGAAAATAAGTTTCCTTAGACATATGCAACACTCAGTGGAGGCTGGTGGCTGTGATGTCAGTGGGGCAGTGAATCTGCTCTGGGTTTCAGTCAGAGCCAGTCAGAACTCTAAAGGAGCTATCCAAGGAGCTTTGGATAGCTCCTTTAGCGTTCTGGCAGGTTCTGACTGAAACCCAGAGGGGATTTACCACCCCACTGACATCGGAGCCACCCGCCTCTGCTGGGAACATTACTTCCAAATTCTGAATGAAAAGGCTTACCTCCCTTTACACTTCCTTCTGCCTCCAGGTTCAGAGAGCTAAGTGCAGCTTCCAGCTCGTGCACCTGTTTTAATAACCGCTCGCCTTTATCTGGCAGAGCCTGCACATTCACCAGTTTCAAAGTTCTCTAGAGACAAAGAGGAAGGAGGGGAAGATGTTATTGCTGACCTACATGCTTGTCCCCTTTACCCAACATTTGCTACACACCAGCTTTGAAATATTTAAGCATTGCACAGGACTGATTAGCAAGCAGCAGCAATAAGGATTTGGCCATGTTTTATGACATTGCTAATGCTCACAGAAGTCCAATTCCACCCTCCCCTCATTGTCTTTTGTTTATGGCAAGGGGGTTGAACCTTTTTCAGCCTGAGGGATGATGGATGTTGTAGTCCAACACACCTGGAGGGTGCTAGGCTGGGGAAGGCAGATCTAGTGACTACAAGACGTTAATGGTTTATTTGCAAAGGCTGGGGGGGGGGGCGTTGCTATTTTGACACAGGAACAACTTTTCTGCCCCATTGAAAAGGGATCCTCAGAGACACAAGTAGAGCAAGCAAGCAAATGTGCAATAGTAAGAGAGACCTTTTTCTCTCTCAGCTGAGATGCAAGTTGACTGTGAAGAGTTTGGGAATCCACACTTTCTGCCCCCTGGAAAGAGGTTGTTTCTGGAGAGATGGAAGACACATTCCTCCAATGGTGATCCTCTCCTTGATGGAAACCTAATCCCTGCCCAATGGGCAAATTGGAGGACACAGATACGTCATGTTCATCACTGCTAACATTTTTACTGGTACAGTTTCTCTCTTCCAGAGTTATTCCTGTCTGTAATAGTGCTGATGGTTTATCTGGGTTTCCTTTAGGGTGCACTGTTGGGAAACCCTCTATGAGCATCAGTGCCTTCTCTTTAGTTCTCCAACTGCTACTGGTTTTCATCGTTACTCTTTTGTCACTGCAGGTTTCTGATCCTCCCTTTTGACGTTGCTCTTCATTAGCAGGCTTTGCGCTTGATGTTTGGCTACTGAAACCTGGCAATGATTGCTTTGGTCTCTCTCCTTTTGGCAAACCCTGTTCGGTAGATCTCACAGCTGAATCCTGTCCTGTGTAACCAGAGGGTGTCTTGGACTTTTCGCTAGAACTACATTTGCATTCATCCAACAATGTTTTTTCCCCCATTTCAGTTGTTGGCTCACTTGATTTTGTTTGAGTTTCTATTCCTTCCCTGCATGAACTTTCACATTTTTCTCCAGGCTGTTTGTCCTTGATCTTCATGGCTGCTGGGAGCTCATTCCTAATAGATTCAGATGATAACTTCTGCCGATCCTTTCCATCAGAGCCTTGAGCTTCTCTTTTCTCTGTTTCTTTTTTTGCTGAGCTTCTGTCCCTGCTGCCATTCATTTGTTTCAATGAGAATGGTTCATGATTCTTGTTTGGTACTTTGAATGGATTTCTTTGATCTCGATGATCATGAAGCAATTCCAAAGTGTGCTGAGATTGTGGTTTAGCTGGCAGTCTGGTGGTTTTTGAATCCTATAAAACATCCAAGGCAAAAATTTAGGCTACCAGATCAATTAGATACCATGAATATTAGGGCTGTGTGTTCTCTGTACTTCTTTAGAATAGCTGCACAGGAACTGATACGCAGCTTAAAAGTTGATTTCTAGAGGATCTAAATTTTCCGTGTATTTTGCAAAGTTTCTAACTGTTATAATCATGAAACAAGTCTCAAACTATTTTTATGTAATCACTGAAGATTCAGAAACTATAACAGTTCTGGGCTAAGCTTTACTGCCCTGTACAGTTCCCCATCTTTCATAACAGACAGTATTATCAGTACTGGTCACCATACCCAAACCTAATACCCTTCTTCCCACTCTTTCCTTTCACCCTGTCACCCCAAGTCCTTGCCAAAAAAATACCAAACTGTTTGATCCAGAATTATGCAAGCCAAACACATGCATATTTAATTATGCCATATATGTTTAATCTGCAGACAAAATCTAATTTCCTTAGTGCAGAACCAAAATGATCTTTTAGAAGAGTACATTCAACCTTGATCAATACTCAATTCCAGATCCCTAACCTAAAATTCCATAGTTTCACTAGGATAAACTAACCTTTTCAACTATGCCCAGACTGACTAGAGTAAGATTCCAAAATATTGTGGAAACTACTCTTTTTGATGAACTCCAACATGACCCTGAAATCTTTATGCCTAACAGAAGCCCCCAATAAAGCTTAAAATAGCTTTCAGAACAGCCAGGGTGTGAAAATGAACCAGTGGTTCCTTCCTGCAAAGCAGAAGACACTATGCATCTTGACCGTAAACACATTTTCCTTTATGGAAGTTACCTTAATTAGTCTTGGGGCAGTATCCGTGTGTCAGGGGGGATTTAGCAATTCTAAAAAATCAAAATGAGTAGAAATATTCATTTCCAGAAAAGGGCAGGCCAGCAAAGCTCACAAAAGGGAACTCCGCTGACCTGTCCTGTTCCGAAAATGAATGTTCCCAAATTTCCAGTTACTTTTAGAACCACTAAATCCCCATTGCGCAGGCAGTTCCTCCTGCTGGTGCAAGACGATCTGCAGGAGCTCAGGGGCCTGCTTGGATACTGCCCTATTTTTTTTAAGATTTGTAGTTCAGATCACAATGACGAATTTCACCACAACTAACCAAGTGGTACACAGCCATACTCCAAAAGCTTAATGTTGCGAACAGCTGGCAAAATATAACACTTAAGGAGTCATGAAATATTTGTACCTGCCATGGCACACTTCCACACCACTTCTTTCCTTCCAGTTTAGCTTTACTGCATCGATAGAACAGCCTAGTGAACAAAACAAATCACAGTGTCAGCCTGGCTACTAACCCTGCCACAACAATGTCAACACGTCAAATGTTCTTCAGAAAACATACTTGTATGTGTCCGTTTCCTCTTGCTTGAACAAAGCTTGCAAGTCCACGATATACTCTTCATGCAGCAAGCAATGAGAAGGGCAAAGCCTGGAAAGGAAAGATGGTTACTCACATAAGACTTCTGGCAGGAACATTTAAGGGTTGAAAAACCTTTGGCAAAAATCAAATGCCCATATTCTACTATTCTCTTAATAGAGTGGGGCAAAAATATTATCTCCTGATCCCAAATATGGAAGGCAATCAAACCCTGTGAGCAAGGCAAAGCCCTGCCATCCCCAAAGAAATTATAGCACAAATATATTTTCAAGTGATACCCAACAGCCCTCCCCTAAAAACTAATCAGAAGCTAAATCTAAATTTATAAAGATAAATTTTTATATGTATAAATTTATAAATATATCAAAATATATTTCAATTCTGAATGGAAGACATGAAATTTTACATTAAAAAAAGATTTTGCTGTGCAATTACAAGTGGCAGCATTTTTACTTTAACACGAGTGGTCTAGGCAAGCAGGTAGTTAATTCCTGGAGCCTGGGCTTTTAAAGAAAAGTGTCCAACCTACTCTGTGGGGAGTACAAATCCACATGCTTGCAGGCCGCACACATAAAAACTTTTGCCTTTGCTTGGGCCATCCCGGAGACCAGTCTTCAAAAAGCAGGGATGCCCTGTGCAGGAAGAAAGACAGAGACAGAGATGAAGAAAAGAACAACAAGGAGGCTCAGTCACCCAAGTCAAAACCTCATCTGACTTCAAGGACCTGCATGTCTCACATTTATTACATTTTGTTACATTTTCATCTTACCCTTCCTCTAAGGTGCTAATGGTGATTTAAAAGGTTCTGCCCTGCTCTGCCCTTTATTTACCCTCACAAGAACCGTGTGATGCAGATTAGGCCAAAGGTGTCTGATTGGCCAAAGGTCACCCTTCCCAGTGTTGCAAGCAGTGAGACATTCCTGTGCCCTGTGGAGGCATATACATCTGTGGTCTCTTTCTCCATCCCCTTTTAACATTTTTGAGCAAAAAGGACCACTGAAGTTCTACAATACTGCGCTTGGGTTCTGTCTCCCATAGGAGCTTAAAAGAATATATATTATTCCCTTTTTTTCCAAACAGGAAAAATTCCCTTTGTCAACATTGGAAACTATTTCCTAAATCTTAGTTACTTGCCCACTGGACCACTGAAAGAGGTCTGCAGGTTAGTTGGGAAGTAAGCAGAGTGCACCAGCCACAATGTGATCCTATACACATGTACTCAGAAGTAAATGCCACTGAATTCAATAGGACTAAGGATTGCTTCCAGACAGAAAGCTCCAAATGGTACCAATTAGAAGGCATTGCGCAACTACTCCATTTATTTATTTATTTATTTATTCATTTCATTTCTATACCGCCCAATAGCCGAAGCTCTCTGGGCGGTTCACAAAAATTAAAACCAAACAACGCACAATAAAACAATTTAAAATATATAGAACATTAAAACCACAATATAACAATACAACCACAATAAAACCTAGCAGCAGTGAGGGAGTTTAAAATACAGATTTAAAACAGCAAAGATAAAAATTTAGAAAGCTAAAATGCTAAAATGCCTGGGAAAATAAAAAGGTCTTCACCTGGCGCCGAAAGGAGTACAATGTAGGCGCCAGGCGAACCTCACTAGGGAGCTCATTCCAGAGCCGGGGTGCCACAGCAGAAAAAGCCCTCCTCCTAGTAGCCACCCGCCTCACTTCCTTTGGCAGGGGCTCACGGAGAAGGGCCGCTGATGATCCATCTTTTTCTCCTTAATAGATTTTTTAAGAAAAAAGGCCAAAGGTCTTTTTGGGGGAAAAGTGGTGGGAAATCACAGGAGGGTTATGAGTGGAAGACGGCGCTGTCTGGACCCCCATAACATTCCATGAAGGAGGCAGGATGATAACACGATAAAGGCCCTGTCTGGAAGCATGCTTGCTCCCAGGTCAGCTACCACTGGGCAGAATGGGGCGGCCACTTTTGGCAGGTTGTTTTGGGTGTCATGAAAGGGCAGCAAGTTGTAATTTTTATGGTAATGGTGATTGCCATCACCACAATATTTTTACAGCTAGGAGAGACGCTTGTGGGAGTTTCTGCCTCAGGTGCAAAAATAACTTGAGTGGCCTCAGGTACTATGTACCTTTGATATTGGGGGCAGGGGCATTTACTGCTCTGGCAGTAATATGTCTTGGGCCAGCCCAGTTTACAGCCCCAGGCACCTAAATCTGAGAGTGGAACACATTTGGAAATAAAAGCACAGGAACGTAGGAAGCTGCCTTATACTGAGTCGGACCATTGGTCCATCTTCTTCAGTATTGTCAACGCTGACTGGCGGCAGCTCTCCAGAGTTTCAGGGAGGATTCTTTCCTAGCTCTCTCTGGACATATCAAAGATTGGACCTGGGGCCTTCTGCATGTAAAGCAGATGCTCTGCCACTGAGCTGCAGCCCCTCCCAAAGTGGAGCCACACCTGGCTGTCTTCTAAGACCGTTCTGCAGCTGCTGCTGCCATCTTCCCCTCTCCATCCCCACCCTCTTTGAAAGCAGCGGGGAGGCCATCTGCAGCAAGGAGGGAAGCTTTCCCCAAGCTGGCGCCCTCCAGATGTTTGGGACTACAACTACCACCATTCCTGACCACAGGCCAAAGCTGACGGGAGCTGAAATCCAAAACATTCAGACTAAGGGACCAGGTTGGAGGAGGCAGAACTTGGGTGACCAGGTGTCCAGTTTTATTAAGGGCAGTCTAGATGAAGGGCTGTCAGAGGGCAGTCCTCTATTTGAAGGTGTCAAATGGGCTCTTCAGTCCAAGTCCAGTTCAGGGCACAATCCTATGCATGTTTAGACAGAACAAGAGTCCAACGATTCCCCAGCCAGCAATGTTTTGCTGGCTGGGGAATGCTGGGAGTTGTAGGGCTTTTTCTGTCTAAACATACATAGGATTGTGCCCTTAAAGATTCCTGAGGCAGCGCTAGCAGGGGCTTTGAAGTTCCCCATCAACGGTTAGCGCCTGGACTAACTGAGCATTCTCAGTTAGTGCTCAGTGACTCAGAATGCTCAGTGACTGAGCATTCACACGGGGCACCGGGTCTGTCTTCTCGCCTGTGGTGGGATGTCTTGTATTTCTATGTAAATTACAGAAATTGTTTCCAAATTTGCATCTATGCATGTACGCCTTGGTGCAAAGCTGTGTGCTCTTTTTTGGCGAGGGAGGGAGGAAGGAAGGCGGGCAGTGCCTGACCCCCACCGAATACCAGCCCAGCCATGCCCAGGGGCAGAGCCAACTTTTTTGCGGGGGGGGGCTCATTCTCCACGGTACCCTGCCCAGCTCACGGCCCTGCCCCTTCCTCACCATGCGCGGCGCACGACACTTTCTCCATCGCCGAGCCGCTGCGCCCCACTCGGCACTCGCTTCTCCACAACCCGGCGCGAGGCGCGGCAACAGAGCGCAGTCAAGCCGTGTCCGGGAGCGCCCCCCCGGCAGATTCGCGGAGCTGCCAATCCCGGGGTGGTCTCCCGCCCGCGGAGCCAATCGTAGCGAAGAGTGGGCAAGACCCCTCCCCGACAGAGGCGTTTCGCGTCAGAGAGCGCGGACCACACGCCAACGGAGTTTCTGCGCGCGTGTTCCTGCCCAATCCAGGAGAGGAAGAGGCTGCGGAGTGGAAGGAAGGAAGCGCTATTGGACGAAGAGGCAGCCAGTAGACTGCGGTGCTCCAAGCGCAACTTGGGGGAAGTTGCGAGCTGGAAAAGACAGAGCCGGAGGGAGGCGAGGTCAAACGGGACGGAGCGGGCGGCGGGGCGCGAAGGGGCCTTCCCCAATCTGGCGCCCTCCAGATGTGTTGGACTACAGCCCCCATACTCCACGACCTGGCTGAAGGTGATGGGAGTTGCAGTCCAACACATCGGGAGGGCGCCAGATTGGGGAAGTTGTTGTTGTTCAGTCGCTCAGTCGTGTCCGACTCTTCGTGACCCCATGGACCATAGCGCACCAGGCCTTCCTGTCCTGCGCTCTCTCCCGGAGCGTGCTCAAGTTCATATTCATTGCATCGGTGATGCTATCTAGCCGTCTCATCCTCTGCCGTCCCCTTCTCCTTTTGCCTTCAGTCTTTCCCAGCATCAGGGTCTTTTCCAGAGAGTTTTCTCTTCGCATTAGGTGGCCAAAATATTTGAGCTTCAGCTTCAGTCTCTGTCCTTCCAACGAGCACTCAGGGTTGATTTCCTTTACGATTGACTGATTTGACCTCCTTGCAGTCCAGGGGACTCGGTAAGGGTCTTCTCCAGCACCACAGTTCAAAAGCTTCAATTCTTCGGCGCTCAGCCTTCCTTATAGTCCAGCTCTCACAGCCATACGTTACTACTGGGAAAACCATAGCTTTGATTATATGGACCTTTGTCGGCAAGGTGATGTCTCTGCTTCTTACTATGCTGTCTAGGTTTGCCATAGCTTTCCCCCCAAAGAGGAAGCGTCTTTTAATCTCATGGCTACAACACACACACACACATACACCATTAGCAACTAATCTGGATGACCTCAAAAACAATCACGGCAGCGGTGACTTCAGTGGAAGAAGACACTTTGAGAGGCGTTTGGGGCGAATTCAACTATCGTCTCGATATTGTCCGTACAGTAGGTGGAGGGCACATAGAGCATTTATAAAATGGTTAGTAAAACTTGATAACTCATTAAACCGTTTGTAACTTTGGGTGTAATTGTAACGTGTTGCCATCATGAAATATACTGCTTTTAACTTGGGTCCATCATTTTGAAACACCCTGTATATGCGTTCACACACACGAAGCACCCACAAAAAGGGAGTCTGATGAAGCCTTTTCTACCAGTCCACCAAAGCTTCTGCCCAGTGCTGGCTCCATGGTTTTGAGGGCCCTTAGGCAAGGGGCCCTCCATTGTCCCCCACCCTCAGCAAAATTATCATCTCACGGCCATTGTCACCAGCTGCTATTGCTCCTCATCCTCTTTCTCATCATGGCTGCCACTTGCTTCCTTGACAGAGAGCCACTGAGCAAGCAGGCAGCGACATTTACTGCTCCTCCTTTTCACCACCACCACCACCATTGTTTGGGCCAGAGCAAGGGGCAGGTGAACAAACAGGTTGCAGTAGGGAAGAGGAGCAACTCCTTGGGACTTTTGTCAGTGAGCCCCTGCTGGGGAGGGGAGGGGCCCTTGGCAGGTATCTGACCATATCCACCCTTAACTCTGGCCTGCTTCTGCCACAATAAGGCTACAATCCTGTGCACGCTTACCTCTCAAAAAGTCCCTGTGAACTCAGTGTGGCTCATACTTGAGTAGGCATGTATAGGATTGCACTATCAATTTGTTAGTCTCAGGGTGGGAAACCTGTGGCCCTCCAGGTGTTGTCTCTCTCAACTACCATCAGCCCCAGATAGGATGGCCAAATGTAATGATGGGAGTTGGAGTCAACATGAGTGTGGCAAAGGTTTCCCATCCCTGAGTTTTTTGTTTTTGCAGACCACTGGAAAATGGCTGGAGATTTTCGTGGACCACTTTTTCTTATTCCACAACTGAAAACACATATATGATTTATTATTTTAATAACCGTTTCCTTTCTGTGATAGCTATTCCTGTTTTGTGAGCAAAGTTCTGTGAAATCATGTGTAATGTTTGTATAGGATTGTTCTGCACATCAGGTAATATCTGTAGGTGCTTGTTAGTATTATATTTAGATTATTGAAACTGAGGTATTATTGCGATTATCAATATTAAATTACCAGTGGGTTGTTTTGTACACAATACGTGATTTCTATAACTCACATCAGTATAATAAGGTACAGAATGCTAATCTGGGGCACAATTTGTAATTGAAGCTGCAATCCTGTGTATGCTTACTTGGGAGTAAGTTCTACTGAACTTTGTGGGGTTCTCTTCCAAGTAGACATGTTTAGGATTTATTTATTTACTTATTTTATTTATTGAATTTATATACCGCTCTTTATAATAAATCACAGAGCGGTTTGCAAATAAAAATACAAAACACATACACTAATAAGACTGTACTATGAAACCCCTAAAAATTCAACTAGCAGCTAGAAAATAAATACAATAGATGGTTCTCTTATCTTGATTCTATAAGTAATAAGTACTGTCATCTCAATTTGAGCCACCACTGACAGATTTATCAGAAAATGGGCAAACATACTGTGATTTTGAGCCATCTAAGCATATCTTGTTTAAAGAGCTGATATTTGTTGGATCCAGATGGTCTCCCATGAAAAGAAAGTCTCCTTCTGCCTGCAGAAAACTTCAGAACCAGCAGAGCAATGCACTTAGTGGAATGCAGGAGGCAATTTTCATTGATTTCTTCTCCTCCTGCAGCCCTCTGTCTCCCCTGCTTCCTCTTTCCAACAGCAGGAGCATCCTGAACAGAACTCTGCTGAACAGACACTATTGCAGGTGGAAGCAATCTCTGGATCCAGCCCATTGTCTATGAATTACCTTTTCTCCCGTGGGGTTTTCTTTGGGAAAAAAAAACCACAGTCTTCATATGTATTTATTTTTCAACCATTACTATAGGAAACCATGTACCCTTTCTAACACTTGGGAAGGGAATACAAAATGAATATGTAAGACTCTTTATGAGAACATCCTTTCATTAACTTTTGTCCTCAGTAACAGACTACCATTAACACTCCCCAAATATTTTTTCCAATATAATGTCAAACACCAAGGACTGCTTCGCACAATCAAATAAGTAATCATGGCTTATTTAAGCCATGCTGGGCTGCAGCATTTGCTGGCAGCAATTTTGAATATTCAAGCTGCAGTTGTCATGTCGTCCAAACCCAGGCAGCATGGGTTATGCAACCGTTAAACAACCCTTGCATAATCCATGGCCTGTTCTAGGGTTATGCAAGGGTTGTTTAACCCTCACACAACCAAAGACGCTTGGGCTTGGATGACTAGACAAGCCGTGGCTTGAATGTTCAAAGTTCGCATGCCCTACAGGCCACCGTGGCTTCAGCAAGCTACGGTGGGCTGTGGTCATTGTGTGAAACAGGTCACAATGTAGCCATCTGGCTGCCTTATCTAACCCTTCCACTACAAAAGCATAGCCAGTATCAACAGCCCAATTATTAGCAAAGAACTTTTCTCTGAAATATAGAAAAGAGAAAGCTTTATCAACCCCTTGAAAACGCTTTTGTGGTTTTTTTTACTTGGGGCGTAAACTTGACTTGGGATGGCCTGGAGTCTGTGTGGGCTGATGGCAGTACTTTGAGGACACAACATAGGTGTGATGATGTCATGGAGACATTGCAAGATACTAATCCATTGGCAGGAGCTGTTAGGATATTCTTATCCAAAAGTGATTTTGCATCATGTTTATATTACTTTTAATTGCCAGCCATAGAGGCCTCCAGTTGGGTCTGATCTGAAGCTGATTCCATTATATTTGGAAGGTATGGCTATTTTCAGTTTCCAATGGTGGTAGAGAAAAAGCAAACATAAAAAATATCATTTTTCTGTAAAAAAAAATAAAAGGATGTTAACAGTAGTGTTTAAACACTTATCAAAGTTAAGAGCTGCTCTTAACACACAGCATACACAGAACATTAAAACATTTCAAGGCTGTTATTAGCACAGTTGCAATGTTGTAAACGTAATTTGGGTAGATGGTTAAGGAAGAGGTCTGTGCAAAATGTTGACTCCTATCATTATAGCGCTGTTGGGTTATACTGGAGTTGCATTTCTTTAAGACTTTTGTATTAATATATTTTGTCACATTCTGACAATGAGGCTTACCACTGACTAAACTTTGCCAAGGCCCGATTACAAGGATAGCTTCATGGGGACATAGTAAAGCACCCACTTGTTTCACTGGAATCAAGTTTTCACCCTTTTTGCAACCTCCAAAGCAAGACCTTTGAAAAATCAAGGAGATGAGTAGGTTCCCATAAACGTCTGTACCAAGAACAACTGAGCACTTGCATCCGTTTGACTGCACATGAATAGGCTGAGACCACAGAGAGAAATTGTGTCATGGATGTTCAGATATCATGTTTTCATGAATTCCAGTCTTGTGCTTCAAACTTTCAGTTTACACTATTATTGGGCATTAGTTCAGGGAAACTTTGATGCACAGCTTACCTTGAAATTAAATCAACAGGATGTAAGAACTTGTTCAGATGTTGTGCACTCTTTAAACCCATGGTGCTCCTCATTAAAGCAACTGGCTTTCCACACTATTGGGAGTATTGCGCTTTTTCCCTTTGTACGTCAGTGGTCATGACATAGCTGCTGAGGCTAGAGAAGGTCCAATTCATCTGCACGCCATTTGAAGCTTTGCACACATTCACTATCCCCTCTGCAGTGGGCACAATTTCATCTTAATTGTTGGTTTATTTTTTAATCAAGCTTTTAAGGCTAAAATGCTTTGCCAAATTTTTAGAATAATAAAATATTAGTAAAAGTACCACTTAAATGAAAGAGTGTCATTGTGCTATGACATTTTTCTTTAAATGATGGTGGTGAGGGAAGTATTTTTTAAAAGATATATATCTTATAAAAAATAGCATGATCATGTCCTAGCACTAGAACACTATATTGCTAATTTGTTTTTAAATGATAAAAAGCTTTCCAGTCTATCATTTTAGCAACATGCTTAATAGTGGTGAGCGGAAAGGGTTTTTTCATGCCATTTTTTAAATGGCTCCCACTACAAAGGTTATAGAGCACTGAGCCATGAGAGCTTCAGTGCCCAGCATGTCACTGCCCACACCAAAGCCCTGCCCTTTAAAAAAGATGGAAGAATACCATAAAGGTCTCTACACTTGTGGAGGTTGTGCTCCTCTTCCATTCTAAAAACAAAGTTGGACTTTCTGCAGCCTCAGAAAAGGAAGAACCACAGGGAAAATACAGGATGACAATGACTGGATGACATCATAGTGTAGACACCCAACAAACAGTGAGTGAATGAAGCATGGCAATTCCACACTGAATGCCTAATGTGGAAACACCCTAACTTTCTCAGCCATTGCTGAGAATTTGACAGACCTCACTTGGTCTATTAAGGCAACTGTTTTTGTTTCACTGCATTGTTTTCTAGGAGTAAGCAGAGGACATTGTAACGTTTATCAAAGTGGGGACGGGAGGGAAAGGAGCTATCGTGAAAACTGATTGCGTCTGTGGCTAGAGTTAAAAGGAAACAAGCAGGAAGAGGGCCCTGCAAGGAAACCCATGCCACTGAAAACAGGAAAACAACCCACAGTTTATCATACCAGTTGTGAGCAGATCCTTTTCCACTCCCAATTTCCTTTTGTTTTGAATCTGTTCCCTTGCTGAACAGCCATTCAGGCACATGGTGGCCCTAATCCTACCCTATAGCAGTGATGGGCAACTTCGGGGACTCTGGAGGCCAATTTCAACTCCCCGGAATCCCCTGCGGGCTGCAGCCCCAGTGCTGCATGCTGCCAAAATTTGGCGGCGGCAGCAAAAGAATCGATTTTCGCAGCAAACCACAACACTGGCCCCCAAAGGCCAAATGTAGCTTTAAAACAGGGCTTTAAAGCTAAATTTGGCCTTTTTAGTCCCCCACCGAAACTTGGTGGCAAACTGGAAATTGTTTTGCTGCTGCAAATTTGGCAGTGGTGGGGGCTGCACTTAAGGCCAAGAGAGTTGGCAGTACGGCCTGTGTGTTGTCCCCCTTGCCCTCCAGGGCGGGGTACATATTTTACATATGCAGACACATTCTAACACTGTTAAGACATGTGTTCGGGTATTTTCAATGTCCCTGACTAATACCCTGGAGGCTGTTGTGTTCTCTTTTACAAGAACAGCCTTGTGTTGTCCTTAGTGGTTTTTTCTGTTCCCTGTTGCAAGGATTTTAAGTGTTCCCTTCCTCAATGCTTTGTAGCTGTAGTCTCTGGCCCACGTGGCTCCTGCCGCCACGCCGCACGCATGTGTTGCTGCCTGCCACAGTCCGCACTGGAAGCAAAGAGCCGGGTGAAGCGTCTCCTCCGAACAAGGTGATCCTCACGTCTGCTTCAATAGCTTTGGCCAAGCTGGAGGCATAACTGTCCAGAGACTTATGAACGTCAGCTTTTACGTGAAGAACAGAACTCTTTGCTGATTCTGGACGGGGAAAATAGAGAGCAAACTTAGCATAATAATGCTATATGGAAGCCTTATGCATATATTTGGATATTACAGACATCTAGTATAGGGGAGCAGTACTTCAGTGAGTATATATTTATTAGCACTGTGGATTCGAGGATTCAGCCTGGAATGACACGATAATTTTAAAGCTAACACAATCAGTGGCTCCCATGTCAGTGGGGCGGTGAATCCGCTCCAGATTTCAGTCAGAACCCTAAGGGAGCTATCCAAGGTGCTTCCGATTCACCGCCCCACTGACACGGGAGCCACCAGCGTCCACTGGATAAAATGGGGAGTCAAGCCAAGCATACGTGTGATCATTTTAACTTAACAAGGACAAGTTAACTTAACAAGTTAACTTCACCCATCCATAAATTTAAACTAAAGTATGCTGGCCTCAGAAGCAACCAGGAAATGCTATCTAGGTAGGAACAAAATCGGGAAAGATGTGTCACTTCAATTAAAACCAAATATACGTAACAGGAGAATACCTTTATGAAAAGCCCTCCTCCCTGGTCCTGAGAGCTAGCCTAGCCTAGTCCAAGAGCCGGGGTGGGGAAACTCAGGCCTGGGGGGCAAATCTGGCTCTCCAGGGTCCCCAGATGGCCATGCCACCTTACCCTGGCCTCACCCACCAATAATATGGTGGTTTCCCAGCATTTGTGTAGTTTTCCTCATTCCAAATGGCTGAAATGTCTCTCCTAAGACTTCGTTACTGGGAGCAAGAGCTTTAGGCTACAATATATGGGCATTTTTTATTTATTTTTTGTATTTTGGGCCCTGCCACCCTTTGCCTCCAGCCCCACCCACCACTGGAATGTGGTCCCTAAGAGCTTCTCTGAAACTGAATTCAACCCTTGAGCTAAAAGAGGTTTCCCACCTCTGTCCTAGCAATAGCTCAGAAAGAACTATAGGTGGGTTTTCTCCAGCTCCTGTTGTGCACTTCTGAAAACTGCCCTTGAACAATTTGATTAGCTCAGGCCCCCCTTTATTTTGTTATCTCCTGCACTTATCCTTCTAATTCTGTGCTGGCAAAATGGCTTTTTTCATCCTGTCTTTCCTATAGGTTTTACTTCCACTTCCCTAGGTCCTCTTGCCTCTGTGTGTTATTTCTTAATTTCCTTCCTCTCTTAGCTGAGAATATCTTGTCTGAGTCTGTGCAACCTAGTCTAGCTCACCATGCTACCTATTTGTTAAAATCCTTGAATTTCTTCTCCCTATCCTTGCCACTTTCCCTATACTTCTGCAGTTCCTTTCACATGGAACCCTCTTCTTCACCTTACTTGTCCTTCTCCCTTCTTTTAAGGAACTTCTTAAAAAGGATTGTTTATTTTTTTCCTCCCCAATCCACTTGTAATTCATCTTCACCCTCTTTTTCGTCTTTTAATCATATACACAGGTCATTCCATGCCAAATCGACAAAATTTAGCACATAGTCATAGGTACTTTTTAAATTGTGGATTCATTATACGTACTGAAAAGTATCTACAGCCAATTTTTTTAGGTTCCTAAGGGTGCAACCCTATGCATGTTTAGACAGAAAACATGCATAGGATTGTGCCCTAAAGTTTTTCAACCACATCCTCCTGAAAATTTGGTTAAGGTCTCATTTCCTGTAATCCACGTACTCATTCTTTTGTGCCATACATTGAGATGTACTCTACTTACAACTGTCATTAAGGGTTCATTTTGAAGCTCAGGATGTCTTTCAACAATATAGAGAGTATGTGCCAAAATTAGCAGAAATACAGCAGTTAATTGCTGGCCAAAATTTAGGAAAATCCCAAATTTTTAGGAATTTCTGTACCCCTTATCTCTTGTGTGCAAGTAGGCCCAGTAATGGCTTTGGTTATGTCTATTTACTAGTGATCAGTTTGCCTGGCACATATCAGTTCAATACTCTCATGCATGCATTACATTTTGGACTGCTGAATTTCTCAACATTGCAAAAATCCCCCATTCCCCCCCCCCCCAATCAATATGTTTGCAAGGTGCTATAATGTTCAAAATCCAATTGTTTGTTTTTCAGAGGGGTGTGGCTCTGTCGAATTGACAGGAACTTGTTAAAATGTTGGCTGCAGAAATATTTCAACATATAGAATGACTCTGTATTTTCTTTTTTAATCCATCACTGTGATGCAATCCGTGTTTGTTGATTTGACATGGAATGACCCACATTCATTACACTTCTTATACAAAGCAAACATACCCAAGTGTTGTACGTCTTATTGTGCACTGGCTGAAAAGCAAAATGTATAAATAAATCTTCTCGTTTCCTCTAAACCCACTCCCTCTGTCCTGACCATTGGATCATGCCTTTCTCAGGTATAAACTGTTTCAGCAGAGGTTTGTCTGGTTTTTAACTCTTGCATTGTACATATTTTAACTGTTGTATATTACAATAAGCAGCAAAAATAGAATGACTGTTTATCTACAGAATGTTCTATGTGACCAGTCCCCCCTGCTTATAGGAAGCTCAATATTAAAATGCCCTGCCTCAGTTCACCTTTAACTTGTTCCACTTCGTCTTCAAACGTCACAGAACTCCTTCGGCGATGGGGATACATGCAATGGGGGTGATGAACTCCATCAGAACTATAGTCTTCAAGTAGCAGGACGTCAGTTCCTAAAAGGAGACCATGCCTTATGAGGTGGAGATTGCAGTTAACGAGTGGAGGCTGGGGGCACCAATGTCAGGGGGGTGGTGAATTCGCTCTGAGTTTCAGTCAGAACTAGTCAGAACTCTAAAGGAGCCATCCAAGGTGCTTGAATCGAACTCCTTTAGAGTTCTGACTGGCTCTGACTGAAACCCAGAGTCAATTCACCACCCCGCTGAGATCAGAGCCTCCAGCCTTCACTGCAGTTAACTTATGGAAGCATCCCTGTCATGGACACATACAAACATTTGTCAGTTTATGGCAACAATCTTTAACCTGGTGCCCTCCAGATGTGTTGGGCTAGAACCTCCATCATCCCCAGCCAGCAAGGCTACTTTAAGGTCCTAAGAACTTTGAATGTCAGACGAGCCATGCTGGATCAGATCAAGGGTCCATCTAGTCCAGCATTCAGTTCACACAGTGGCCAACCACCTGCCCATGGGAAACCCACAAGCAGGACATGAGTGCAACAGCACCCTCCTGCCCATGCTCCCCAGCAACTGGTGTACATAGGCATACTGCTTCTGATAGTAGAGGTAGCATAGAGCCATCAGGACAAGTAGCCATTGATAGCCTTCGCCTCTAGGCCTTTTTTTGAGGGTTGATAGCTTTCTAAGAGCTGGAACTCTCTTTCCCTCTTACTGCTAATATGGGGCCAAGGGGGATTTACTAGAGAATAGGCAAGTGGGAGGGATACTTCACCATTCTCCTGCCTTTTCTTCCTCGCAACTGTGCCACCCCGGCCTTTAAAAAAAAGAAAAGAACTATTCCCACCAGCCAGACCCTGAGAATAGAAGAAGCCTAGCTGTGAGGGGAAATGACCTCGAGGGCATTTGCTGGGAAGAATCAGTGGGTACAGGAACAGTTAAGTACCTTCCATCTCTGATTCTTGCCCCCCACCCCCAGGTCTCCCACTGTCCCTGCATTTGTATTAACCTGCAGGTGTCTTTAGGAAATGTGTTTACCAGTATATCATGTCCTTCTGCTCATCAGCTGCAAGTCACGTGACATGTGTCGGCTGAACTGATGTGCATTGACTTGAAATAATACACTCAGTGGGACTCATTTGACGTGTGTAAGATTGCAGGCCTAGTTCTAGTATCAATGATATCCATAGTACACAGTGAGACTGCAACTAATATCCTTAGTCCAATACCAGTAAGCCCATATCAGTAAGTCCTACATCTATAACAGTGCATCCAATTTAACTCAGTGCCTTTATAATCTCCCTGCTGTACATGCAAAATCATAGAATTTTAGAATTGGAAGATACCTTGTGTTGGAAGAACAACAACCAAAGAATAACTCTAGAGGGGGGAGTTTTGGGGAGGAGAAGCATGTGCATGCAAGGGTTAACTTAACTTGGCACTCTCAGCCTTTTGGGATAACTCTGGGGGTCAGGGGTTAATAGAATGAACCACTTCAGCAGTGTCTAGGGAAGAGACAGTAGGCACTGCCTAGTAACTAATGAGTAATTGGTCTCCCCCTCCCCCTGCCACCTTTTTGTATTGGTATGTTCCTTTATTTGCCTAGAAGTGAGCTGTTCGTTTTCTACCTTCCCTGTATGATGGAGCTAGGAGAAGCTCCCCCAATTTTTCTCTCTGTGTAACTAGTAGAAGCCATAATGGTTTTAAGTTATCTTATTTAAGTAAACTCCCAGTTTTAAAAGTATTTCTTCTCCAGACTCAGTCTCATGTTCATCAGCCATCCTCTGCTATTACCTTAGAGGTCATCTAGTCCAGCCCCATGCTCAATGCATGAATCTTGTAACTCTACCATCCCTGATAGATGGTTGTCTAGCCTTTGCTTAAATACTACCAGTGAGAGAGCCCATCACCTCCTAGGCAGTCTGTTCCACTCTTGAACTGCTCTTACCATTAGCCGAAATCTACTTCCCTGCCATCACCACCCATTAGTTCTAGTTCCGCCTGCTGGAGCAATAGAAAACACGACTGCTCTGTCCTCTATGTGACAGCCCATCAGATATATGAAGACCACTACAATGTCTCCCCTTAATCTTCTCTTCCCCAGACAAAACATAGCCACCCCCTTCAACCATCCCTCAAAGGACTTGGCTTACAGGCCCCTCCCTATCCTGGTTTCACTACTCTGGACACATTCCAGTATGCCAATGTCTTTGTTAAAACATGGTTCCCAGACATGGAGGCCGTACTCCAGATGCGACCTTACCAGAGCCGAGTAGAACAATTACTTCTCATGGTCTGGACACTATGCTTCTGTCAATGTGGCCTAAAATTGCATTCACTTTTTTAGCAGCCGCATCACACTGCTGGCTCATGTTCAGTTACCTGATTCCTGAGAGCAAGGAAGAGTTACCTGATTCCTGAGAGCAGCTGAAGCCTGTATCTCCAGTGCTGCTGCTGTGTCCTAAAGTTCGCTCCCCTGCCATGAGAGCTGTGAGATGTGGCGATAGTCCCAAATCTGCAAAAAGTTTCAGTATAAGCAAACCACACTCTGGAGATCTCACCAAATCACCCTCAAAATGCTCTCGCTGCTGTTTATCCAACTGTTAGATTTAGTCAATGGTTGGACTTGCACCATCTGTACTTGGAATGAATTGAAATACCACCACAAGTGAATTTGCATTAGGGCTGTGCACCGCTTCAGCGCGAGGCCCAAACCCCGAGTCGAATCAGGCTGCTTCGGGTCACTTTGTGCCCCTTCCGTGGCGATGCAGAGGGGGCATGAAGCAACCTGGAGCAGGTTGGGGGCTCTCCAAAGCACTTGGTGCGCTTTGGAGCTTCAGCCCACCCAGCCCAGCCCCCCTGGCGCCTCCAGGTCCTTACCTGAGCCGCCACCACTGCCACCTTCTCCTCACCGCTGCCTTCTCTGCCACCACTGCCCACTGCGCAGCCGCCGCCTTCTCTGTTGCTGCTGCTGCCTTCTCCGTCATCCCCGCCGCCGCCGCTGCCTTCTCCGCTGCCAGCTCCTGAGGCATGGATGCGTGGTGACTCTTCTTGCAGGGAGTCGCCATTTTTAAAATGGCAACTTCCTGGAACTTCCAGGGGGTTGCCATTTTAAAAATGGCGACTCCCTGCAAGAAGATGAGACACCGCGCATCCAGGCCTCAGGAGCTGGCGGAGATGGAGAAGGCAGCAGCGAAGGCAGCATGTAGCGATGGAGAAGGCAGCAGCGGCAAGCGAGGAGAATGTGGCAGAGAAGGTGGCGTGGCGGTGGCGATGGCTGTGGTGGAGGAGGAGGTGGCCCTGCTGGGGGGTTGCACGGGGGCATCAGGGGAGGGACCCGAAGCGGGGTTCGCCATTCGGGGGGTCCCTGAATCTGCCCAAGCCAAATCGGTCCTGCCTCGGAAGCAGCAAAGCAGCTTCCAAGTCAGATCGGGGGTCTCTGCACAGCCCTAACTTGCATAATGCAGAGTTAAACTTCACGTGATAGGGACCGCAGTACCTACAATCTACATCTGAGGCCTTCTTCCGAGTGCCACCTCCAAGGGATGCTCAGAAGGTGGCAACAAGGGAGGGGGCCTTCTCAGTGGTGGTCCCTCCCGACTGGAATGCTCAGCCCATGAAGGCCTGCCTGACGCCAACACTGTAATCTTTTTGGTACCAGGTTAAGACTGTCCTCTAGTCTCAGGCATTTAACGGCATATGATTTAATGGCATATGATGGGGCATTTATGCCTGCTGTCTTGAACAGGTCTATTATTAAAAAATTGTTCACTAAAACTGTTTGAGCTGTATAAATTGTTTTTAATTTTATAAGTTAATAATGTTTTAATTTTTTTTCATAATGTTGTATTTTGTAATGTTGTTGTATTTTTTATCAATTGCTGTAAACCACCCAGAGAACTTTGGCTATGGGGCGGTATAGAAATAGAGTTATTATTATCAATAACAATAATAGGGATACAGTCATAAGAACATAAGAAGAGCCATGCTGGATCAGACCAAGGGTCCATCTAGTCCAGCATTCCGTTCACACAGTGGCCAACCAGCTGTCGACCAGGAACCCACATGCAGGGCATGAGCGCAACAGCACCCTCCCACCCATGTTCCCCAGCAACTGTTGTACACCTCTGATACTGGAGGTAGCACATAGCCATCAGGACTAGTAGCCACTGATAGCCTTTTCCTCCAGGAATTTGTCCAACCCCCTTTTAAAGCCATCCAAATTGGTGGCCATCACCACATCCTGTGGTAGCAAGTTCCATAGTTTAACTCTGCGCTGTGTGAAGAAGTCCTTACTTTTACCTGTCCTGAATCAAAAGAGAAATCAAAGGCAGGGAAATTCTTACTCTCCCTTTTATTGTGTAATTGGATGTGTTGTGTAATGGGATATGAATGTTTTCCTGTCAATATGAGCAAGTGCTGTTTGAATAACTTCTTGAAAATACAGTGTTAGGATGCTGACCTAGTTATTCTCATCATAATGCAGGTCTTGATCCTCAGGCCTATGGGCCAAATCCAGCCTGCCTGGGGTCTCAGTGCAGCCCTCCAGACTTCCCCAGATGTCCATGACCCCTCTCCCTGCCCCCTTTCCCTGACTGCTGACAGTTTGGTGATTGGCTTCTGTGCAGTTTTGTCCCCCTTCTAAAAAGGTCAAAAAGCCTCTCCTAAACTTAGTTCCTGGCAGGAAGAGCGCTGAGCTAAAATAGGCTGGCGCTTTTGCTATTTTCATCCCACCCCCTTTGGCCTTTGCCTCCGCCCCTTTGCCTTCAGCCCTGCTCACCCCTGGAATGTGGCCCCCAAGAGCTTCTCCAAAAATGAGCTTGGCCCTCTGGCTGGAAGAGGTTCAACAGCCCTGCATGAAAACTGTGAAAGGATAAAAGGAAGTCAGGCTTTATTACCTGTGATCCTATTTGAAATACTAAATAATCTGGAGGTCCTCTGCCGCTGAACAAAGGATTCTCTGTAGTACCGGTCTCCAAAGCACATCCCCAGCAACTCCTTGCGCACCGTTTTATTCCAGAGTCCATAAATCAACGGGTGGCAAACAGCGCTGGTGAAAGACAACCACGTCGCTAATGTCTCCAAAGCAGGGGAAGTGCTGTTCTTCCCCCAAAGAGCCTCAGAGGTAATGACCACCATGTAAGGCCCCCAGGTGATGACAAAAGCCCCAATCACAACCAAGATTGTGATCAAAGCTTTGCACTGGTTGGCAGAATAAACAACCCCCTGGAAAGCGTTTCTTCGACTACCCGACGAGGAGGTTGAGGTGCTCGAGTTCTTCCTCCCATTCCTTTGGGTGTCTTCCTCGGCAATGACCACGCTCCCGCAGTGGATCTTCCGGGCTTTCATCCTAGCCACACGGAATATGAATCCGTAGCAAATCATCATGACTATGAAAGGCAGCAGCGCACACCAGATCTGCCAGAAGGCAGTATAGCCTGCCTGTTTATGCCATGCGGCCACGCACATCCATTTGAACTGATCGAACTCTAGAGAAGACCAGCCGAAGAGCGGAGGAAGGCATCCAATGAGAGAATGGAGCCACACGTACACAATGGCGACAACGGCTCGGTTACCTGTAATCTTCATTGGGTAAACCATTGGGTACAGGACAGCATAGTACCTGAAAAATAGCAAAGGAGGATTCCGTGGTATCAGGGCACATGCAATAAGTAGGGGAAAGAGTTTGTCTTTCTGAAACCTCACTCTTGGTTTTTGAAACTCAGCCCAGCACTCAGCAAAGTGGGTGATGTCTACAGAGAGATCCTACAAAGTACGAACAAGTCTTTTACAGAGTTTGGAGCTCAAGGGTCAGAAACTAATGAGTCTAAAGGAGTCTTTGAAATCCGCCATACATCACTTACTGTGTTTTTAATTTTATATTATTATTTATTATTACATTTATAACCTGCCCTTTTTCCTCCAAGGAACCCAAGGCAGCTTACATACTCCTCCTCCTCCTCTTCTCCATTTTATCCTCACAACAACCCTGTGAGGTAGGTTAGGCTGAGACTCAGTGACTGGCCCAAAGTCACCCAGGGAGCTTCATGGCTGAGAGGGGATTTGAACCCACATCTCTCAAGTCCCAGTCCAACTCCCTAACCGTTACACCACACTGGTGCTGTTGGTAATTAGCTATGCTAGAGGAACAGCTGATTTCTATGATGCAAATCATCAGGCACAGTGTCATAAATGTACTGCATCTTTACTCAATGTAAGAACAAAAGTAAGCCACTCAGTGCCAATAGAAATGTTTCCTTGTTTGCACTTTACTCCCCTTCTTTTCACATCGCACCCAGCTCCCCTTGGCAGTCTTTGCCTGTCCTGCTCTGTCTCTGCTGTTTCCATGTCCTGGTTTTGGAAGGGGCAGAAATATTTCATCAGTGAACTCCACATGTTTGTCTATAAAAAGACATTCCTTACATTTAATATACCAGGGGCTTCCAGACGGAGGGCTCCCAGCACTAGCAATTCAGAAGGCATTCCGCAGCTCTTTTGTCTTTTTCTTCTTGATGGATTTTCTCTGTTAAGAAAAAAGATGGAAGAAGCGATAGGAAAACACGGGAGGGTTATGAATGGAAGATGCTGTCTGGATACCCTGTAAAATTCTGTGAATGAGACAGGATGATGATGTGGTAAAAGCCTCCCAAGGAATCCAATGTTACGAGTATTACAGTTTGCAATGGGGATGTTTTGTGCGTCATCCAGGGTGCTTCCAGAGGAGGCTTTTATCATGCAATTTGCCCTGTCTCCTTCATAGAATTTTATGGGGCTCCAAATGACATCTTCCACTTGTAACCCTCCCATATTTTCCCACTGTTTCTTCTGCCTTTTTTCTTCCCACAAAAAAAACCCTGTCAAGGGGCAAAAAATGGGATAGCTGCATAATGTCTTTTGATTAGTAGCGCTAGGAGCCGTCGGTCTGGAAGCACCCAAGGTTTGTGTCCCGGGTGGACAGTCCCATGATTTCCCTCTTGTAATTTCCTAAAGTAACAAAATGCTAGAACAATATAGCTGGATTCTGTTTGGCCAAGAGGCTCTGAGAGAGGTTTTCATTCCTTAGGGCAGAGGGGATGGGCAACCTTTTTCCTGTTGAGGGCAACATGCCAGCAGTGGGTGACCGGAGATAAGAACAGGGTTTCCCAGCTTAGTGCAGAAGAACGCCTCCTTCCCCCACGATTGCAGTGCCTACTTCCGAGTAGACACGCAGGGAATTGACTTGTGCTTTGGCACAGAGGAAGCTTCTGTTTGACCATTCTTTGCGGCTTGTATATTCACAGAAGCGTAACTCCTCCCATGATTCTCAGCTCAAGGACATGGTTGTGCTGTATTACTTGGAACACGGCATCTTTCTGTGCCCCTGCCCATATAACTCTGGTATACATTCTGACATTGGTTTGTTCATCTGTTTGTCTGCTGCTCACCCCCATCATAATGAAAAGGCAGCATACCGGTCGATAGCAATCAGTCCAAGGGTGAGCATGCTGGCTGAGCTGATCAGCATGTACAGCAGGGCCGAGAAGTTGCACCAAACGACGCCAAAGATCCATTCCCGCCGGATGGAGCTGGTCACAACGAAAGGCAACACCAGCACGGAAAGCAGGAAGTTGGACAGGGTCAGGCTGAAAACAAACTTGTTGCTGAGTGTGAGGAGGTACGACTTCTTGTAAAGGGTGAGGACAATCACCAGGTTCCCTAAGCAGATGAAAATGGCAATGACAATGAGAGCAATGGACTCCGTCACTCTGCCTGCTCCGTCTTCCAGCAACGTAAAGTTCCCAGAGGTGTTCTTGTTACTGAGGGAGGAATTGATGCTCATGGTCAGAGCGTGCTACAGTGGAGCAGCCAGGACATGCCGGGCACCTGCAACAGAAGAAAATAACACTAAAGAATGTATACACACACACATGCACATTCTGCACCAATGCATGTGACATGCACATAATTACTACTATTTTTGTTATTGTTGTTATTTCCATTTCTATACTGCCCCATAGCCAAAGCTCTTTGGGTGGCTTACAAAGATGAAAAACCATTAAAAAAATAGCATACAAACTTTAAAAATCATTTACATAGAAGCACACAAATAGACAATACACACAGAGACATTTATCTAATGAGCTTCGGCTATTGGGCAGTGTAAAAATGTAATAAATAAATACAGACAACTAAGCAATCAACCAGAAAATGTTGGATGCTTGGGGTTTGTCTTACTCTCTTTTGTAATTTGGGGGATGTTGCATGGACATCATGGGAATGCCCCGTCGACATATAAAGCAGCCCCCAAAATCAAAAGGAAAAGGCAGCTCTTATATATACAGAATACCATTTGTGCCCTGGAATCCTGTAGAGCAGGCAGAGGCAACCTGGCCCCTGGTGGACAATAACCCCCATCTGGAGGATGTGCATGTGCAGTTCAGCATTTTCATACATTTAATGAGGACCAGCCAAATTGGGTCGAGGGTTGCAGCCTCCTCCCTCTCCTGAGTTACCCTGGTACTCAAAGCAAGATGCCCTGTGGCCAATCAGTCAGAGGTACAATTTAGCCAAATCTAATGTGCAATCCTATGCATGTTTAGACAGAAAAAAGTCCTACACTTCCCAGAATTCCCCAAGGTAAGATTTGCGCTGCGCTCTGGCGATGGCTGCAAACTTCGCCCAGTTCTTGTCCCCGGATCACAGCGACCCAGGCGGGGAGAAGAGCGGGCCGGTTGCGAGTTCGAGACCGCTCCCTGGAAGCTTCCAACACCATCCTGGGACGCGGGGAGAGGGAACCTCCGCTCGTTCCCAGCTGTCTTTGCGCCGGATCGGCTGCTCCGAGGAGTCGGCGAGCCCGCGATTGCCCCGCTGCCGGGGTTCTGCCGGGGCTCAGCGCGGCTCGGCGGCCGGGGGCTTCCGCCCAGCCTTTCTCTCCGGCTGCCGCCGCGGAGGGCAGCGGCGGCGGCGGCGGCGGCGGGCTGCGTGCGCCGCGCGTCTCCCGCTGGCGGCTTCTGCCCGTCGGAGCGCCCCTCGCCCGGCTTGCCGGCCGCCCCATCACCGCCGGCAGGGAGACAAAGCGACTTCGCCTTCGGCGGCGGCGCAGCGGAGCGGAGGCCCCGCAAGAGCGAGGGCCGCCCAGGGCAGCAGGCTCCCGCATCCAAGGGGCGGGGACCCCCGCGCTTACACGATGGGGATCCGCACGGCGCTCTCTTTTGCACGAGAAGAGCCCTGACCCCCCCCCCCCGGGCGGGTGTGGGTGTGAGAGACCCACTCACCGTCAGGTCGAGCTGCCCCCTTCCTGCTCGGCCCCCTCCTCCGTTCCCGACGAGGGCGGCTGGTTTCAGGTTACAGCGCCCCAGACCCCCCACAGCCGTCGCCGACAGAGTCCCAGAAAAACTGTCCGGCCCCCCCATCTACTCTTTCACGTCCCTCCTTCCCCTAACCACCCCTCCATCCCCGCTTCACTCCTCCCATTACTCCACCCCATCCTTTCCCCTCCTCTCCTCCTTTGTCCTTTTCCAGTTCGCTCCCCCTCTCTTTCATATTTCCTGAGCGATCTTCATCTTTTGCACTCCCACTACAGCTAGAAAAATAGTTTAAAAAGCAAAACACAAGGCAAGCTGTCTTTATCTTAGAGACCAGCCCGTTTACTTAGAGGTCAACTGGCGTGAGGTTTTCATAGGAACGGTTACCAGCGGCGCTAAATAGGTCATATTCTATACTTATTTCCCACCCAAACCCGCAGCATTCCTGGCTTTCACACCCCATACAACTGTCTTGTTCTGGTCCATTTTACCGTACACTGTTCTTTCTTCCTCAAACTCAGTTTCGCACACACACACAAATGAAGATTTGTGGGAGAACAACGGAATTCAGATTTAATTACAACTTATACAGAAGGCAAGATAAAAAAAATGATAGAAAATGAAGTAAAGTTGCAATCCTATGCGTGTTTAGACAGGAAAAAAAAATCATAAACCATGCATAGGAATGCACCCTAAATGAAATAAACTACCACCCTTTTAGTCAAGCATAACTATAAATGAAGTGAGGAAATTTAAAAAAGGAAATTCTAACGGCACAAAAACAATTCCAACAAGAAAAAATGGTGGGAGACAACAGAAGAAGCCAATGTGGCTTCACAAAAAGCTGAGAGATGACCTGAAAACAAAAAAAGACACGTATAGGAAGTGGGAAAAAGGCCAAGCGACAAAGGAAGAGTACAGGCAGGTAACACAGAATTGCAGGGATGGCGTCAGGAAGGCTAAAGCTGAGAACCAGCTGAGGTTAGCGAGGGATGCTAAAAGCAACAAAAAAGCTTTCTTCAGCTACGTGCACAGTAAAAGGCAGAGGAAAGAAATGGTGGTTCAGCTATTAAATAAAGATGGCAAAATGATAACAGATGACAAAGGCAGAAGTGCCCAGTTCCTACTTTGGCCCTGTCTTCTCCAAAAAGAGGGTCTATGTTGACCCTGGCAAAGGCGAAGTACAGGCTGAAGGGGCAGGATTGCAGCATGAGATCAATAGGCGTATGGTTAAGGAACACCTAATTACTTTGGCTGCAAAAAAGGCAAATGCTCTTTTGGGCTGCATTAATAGATTCATTGCTTCCAAATCCCGGGAAGTACTAGTTCTACTCAGCACTGGTTAGGTGTCATCTGGAGTACTGTGTCCAGTTCTGGGCACCGCAGTTTAAGAAGGATGCAGACAAGCTGGAGAGGGTTCAGAGGAAGGCAACAAGGATGATCAGGGGACTGGAAACAAAGCCCTATGAAGAGAGACTGAAAGAACTGGGCATGTTTAGCCTTGAGAAGAGAAGACTGAGGGGAGATATGATAGCGCTCTTCAAGTACTTGAAAGCTTGTCACAGAGAGGAAGGCCAGGATCTCTTCTCAATCATGCCAGAGTGCAGGACACGGAATCATGGGCTCAAATGACAGGAAGCCAGATTCCGGCTGAACATCAGGAGAAACTTCCTGACTGTTAGAGCAATACAACAATGGAACCAATGACCTAGGGAGGTGGTGGGCTCTCCCACACTGGAGGTATTCAAGATGAGGCTGGACAGCCACCTGTCAGGGATGCTCTGACTTAGATTCCTGCACTGAGCAGGGGGGTGGACTTGATGGTCTTGTAGGCCCCTTCCAACCCTACCATTCTATGATTCTATGAAATTCAGCTTTCTTTCCAACAGTTGCTATTCACGTTTTCTTTGTTGCGGTGTGTCTGGCTTCAGCTTCTGAAGTGTATATACTGTACAACCGATACTGTAAGAAGCAGAGAAAACAAACAACCAATTGATATTGACATCAATTCTTAATATATTGACACTGGTTTTCAAAAAACATACCTCACAATACATTCTTTTTTCTTACACTAAAGGCGCAATCCTATGCACATGTTGACCTAAAAAGACCCTTACAATTCCCAGCATTTCCCAGTCAGCATGACTGGCTGAGGAATGCTGGGGGTTGTACAATTTTTTTCCCATCTAAACTTGCATAGGATTGTGCCCTACATTTTACAGAAACCTTCCATTTTCTGATTTGGCCAAAGATTACAAGAACTCACCTCCTTCTCATGTTGTTGTTCAGTTGTTCAGTCATGTCCGACTCTTCGTGACCCCGTGGACCATAGCATGCCAGGCCTTCCTGTCCTGCGCTCTCTCCCGTAGCGTGCTCAAGTCCATATTCATTGCATCGGTGATGCTATCTAGCCATCTCATCCTCTGCCATCCCCTTCTCCTTTTGCCTTCAGTCTTTCCCAGCATCAGGGTCTTTTCCAGAGAGTTTTCTCTTCTCATTAGGTGGCCAAAATATTTGAGTTTCAGCTTCAGTATCTGTCCTTCCAATGAGCACTCAGGGTTGATTTCCTTTAGGATGGACTGATTTGACCTCCTTGCAGTCCAGGGGACTCGTAAGAGTCTTCTCCAGCACCACAGTTCGAAAGCATCAATTCTTCGGCGCTCAGCCTTCCTTATTGAACTTAAAGGGGACTCTTGAGCAGATTCTTTAGCAGATGTATTTACACTCTATTGTATTGGTCTTTGCAACATATTATAGCAATGAGTTCCCACAGAATAATGGTACCTAAATGCATAGTCTCATGGCCTACGTGAAGTTATTGACTTTCAGTGTCAGTTCCTCATCCATTTAATGAGGATTGTTTAATGATGATCTGTCTGTTTTACCGTTCAGTCCTATACATGTCCACTAGAAATAAGTCTCAGTGAGGTCAATGGGGCCAGATAACTGGGTACAGAATTGCAGCCTTAGAGTATTACACATCAAAATGTGCCATACAATATATTTAAGGCAGTCTCTCTTCCTTCAGTCAGAATTTTACAGAAGAAATACTAGGAACATAGGAAGGTGGCTTACGCTGAGTCAGATCATTTTACAGAAGAAATACTAGGAACATAGGCAGGTGGCTTTTGCTGAGTCAGGTCATCCAGCTTTGGACTGGTAACAGGTCTCCAGGGTTTCACACAGAAATACTTCCCAGCCCAATGTTGAGATGCCATAGACTTTTTGCATGGCAATCATGCGCTCATGCAAAAAAATAAACTACAGACCTTCCCCACTGGGAATACGTCTAAGGCAGCCTTCCCCAGCCTGGAGCCCTCCTGATGTGTTGCACTACAACTCCCATTACCCCCAGCCAGCACCATTCTGGCTGAGGATTATGGGTGTTGTAGTAAAACACATTTGGAGGGCTCCAGGCCAGGGAAGTCTGTTATTAAGTGTTGATATGGCATGGAATTATGATTGCCACATCTACCCAGATGTTAATGGCTGCATGAAAGGCAGAAATTCCAGTAGGTGATAACTTTCCCTATCATTTCATTCCCACGCTAGGAAAAGCAGTGCCTGCCATAGGGATGGCGGAGAAATCCGCCACGGACTCCAGTGAGGCCAGATTCTTTAGAACCTGGCCCCCCGGAGTCCGTGGCGGAACGGACTACCCCCCCACCACCCCGCGACATTTTCCCGGGATGGACCCTACCTGCCGCCGGCCGGACCGGGTCCATCTGCTGCCGTCCGCTGCCCTGGTCTGCGGACACAAATGGCGTCCAGCATAGTGGGCGCCATTTGCATCCCTGCTTTAGCCATGATAGGCTACATAAATCTTTATGCAGCCTATCACAGGAAAGAGCAGGGACGAAAATGGCATCCGCTATGCCATTTGCATTGCTGCTCTTTTCATGATAGGCTATGTAAAGATTTATGTAGCCTATCACGGCTAAAGCAGGGATGCAAATGGCGTCTGCTACGCTGGACGCCATTTGCAGCTGCAGACCGGCAGCGGACAGAAGTCCGGCTGTGGATGGGCCTGGCCGGCAGCTCCATGGACTCGCCATGGAGCGGAGCCAGCTGGGGAGAATTCCGGGAGGAGGAACGGATCACCTTCTCCCCCAGCGGATGCCCCAACCGGAGGGGTGAGTGTGAGTTTTGTACACCCCTAGCCTGCCATGTTAAAGACCCAGAGACCCCATGAATAGAAATACTTTTTTGTTTCTGTGGAGGAGAAATAAATAAATTAAGGGGGAGGCAAAAATAGGGCCAAGCTCTCTGGGCAATAAAACAGTGCCACTTTCCTTGATCTTTTCATTAAAACAAGAGCAGGATAACTTTCCAGTTTGGTCCTTCTTGGCATAGCAGGGCAGGATGTTTGTTCCTCTCCCACAAGCTGTTTTTTTGAGACATCAGTTGGGTTTGGCAACTGCAGAGCATGTATGGGAGAGTTTCTTTAGCACAGCACTTAAAAACCCATCTCACAATTTATATATAAATCTAATTTCTGGTTGCAATTACAATCCTCCATGTGTGGGACAAGAACAGGGGAAATATACTGGACTTAATAAATCTGAGACCAAATGGTCATAAACAAGAGATGAAAAACAACCCCTCTTTTCTGGGCTACTTCATACTGCAAGTAGGGACTTATGGAACTGAATGCTCTTACAAAAAATAAATCCCTGCACATAGGAAATTGGCATGAAGAAGGCTAACCTAGAACCATTTTCCCTGATATGCTAGTAGTTTTCTATGTGGGGAGACTTCCGGGGGTGGGGGGTATGGAAGAGTGTTCAGTTTTGTGAGCTCTCACCTTTGAACTGAACTGGTACAGTCAAGAAACAGGTTTTACTCCCTATATCTGCTGTTTGTGAGGATGTTTAGGATAGGATTGCACTGTTTGGCCTCAAATCAAATAGGCAAGACTAGAGGCTCTTCTTCTGCTGTGGTGTTTTGAAATGAAACATATGCTCCAACTGTCCCTATTTCTGGTACCTATCACTGTTTTAACTTGTGGGTAGCTATTGGGTCTCTAACAGTTAAATGTCTGATGGTGATGGGGGTCTCTGGTGATCTTAACTTTAGTGCACAGGAAATGCACACACAGGGATAAAATAAATAACAAGGCACTGCTCTCCTCCACCCCAGTGGCATATCCTGATAGTGAATGTTGCTGGATATGTTTGAATTCCAGCTAATCTATAATAAGAACAGGTTATTTGTGAGGTTAAACATTCTTACGTTTTTTTAAAAAAGGTAAACGATTTAATGTATGCTTTAAAGAAAAGAGCTTTAAGGAACATGTGTAAAAGTATATGTGTGTACACTAGGGAGGTACAGATTTTGTTAAAATGTTAGTGTTTCATGGGTTGTCAGGCATGTTTCATTCTGTCATCCACTCACTGATGGAATTGGATTTTTTGTATGAGAAATTTATTTGTTTGCAAATGCGCATTAGTGCAAATGTGCACTTGAATGAACCCCCCCCCACACACACACACAAACAAAAGTAAAAAAAAAAAAGGTCCATGGAATCTGCATGACTTGGGAAAAGCTGATCCACTGTGGAATCCATAGATCAGGACGCATAGAAATTCAAACACATTTGAATCTGTTGCAGATTTCTCTGACATCCCTAGCACACACACGCACGCACGCACACATACATACATACGTTCCTTACTGTAAGAATAGGGGCCCTGTTTTTATCTGTGAAAAGTCCTACAGCTCCCAGCATGCCCCAGCCAGTGGGCATGTTGGGAGCTGTAGGACTTTTCTCTGTCTCAATGGGCATAGGATTGGGCACTAAGATGCATGTCTGATACCCAAACCCTGACAGAACCAAGGCAGAGATGTATATGAGAGAGCAATACAGTGCCAGCTCCAGGAGTTTGTGAGGTCCCCAGGCAAGACATTCCCTAATAGGCCCTCCCTTAGAATAAAAGAGTTGGAAGGGGTCTTAGAGCTTATCTAGTCCAGCCTGCTGCTCAGTGCGGGCTCTGCATTGCAGGTTGTAGCTACAGCATCCCTGACAGATGGCCATCCAGCTCCTGCTTAAATACTAGAGCTGAGCAGGGACACACACACCCTGCCCGATCCTCCTTAGAGGCTGCTTCGGGGCTTCTGAGGAAGGCCCAATCCATTTCCGGCTGATTCGGGGACCCCCAACCTGCTTCAGCCTCTGGAGGCCAAAGTGGGATTCGGAAGACTGAATCCCACTCCCACCCCAACACACCACGCAAGCCCCCAGCTCCTTACCTGGGCCCTCGGGATGTGTGCTGGCAGCTGTCTTCTTCCAGGGAGTCGTTGCTGCCACTGCCTGCCACTGCCAACTCCTTGCCTGGGCCCTTGGGACACCCACAGCAGCTGTCTTCTTGTTCCAGGGAGTCACCATTTTTAAAATGGTGACTCCCTGGAACAAGGAGACTACTGCTGGTGGGTGTCCCAAGGGCTCAGGTAAGGAGCTGGGGGCTGGGTGGTGGCGGCGTAGCTGGACTTCTGGATCACACCAAAGCATGCCAAAGTGCTTTGGAGCGACCTGACCTTCTTCATGCTGCTTCGTGACCTCTCCACCTTGCCTCGGAAGTGGCACAAAGCACCCCACTTCAGCTCAGAGTTCGGGCCTCGGGCTGAAGCAGTGCACAGCCCTAATAAATACCTTCAGCGAAGGAGAACCCACCACCTCCCAAGGCAGACCATTCCACTGCCAAGCAGCTCTCAGTGTTAGGAAGTTTCTCCTAATATTTAGCCGAGATCTGCTTCCCTGCAGTTTCCACCCATTGGTTCTAGTCCTGCCCTCGGGAGCCACAGGGAACATGTCTGTTTCATCTTCTGCATGACAGCCTTTCAGATATTTGAAGTCTGCTATCATGTCTCCCCTTAATCTTCTCTTCTTCATGCTAAACATACCCAGCACTTTCGACTGCTCTTCATAGGACTTGTTTTCCAGACCCCTCCCCATCCTGGCTGCTCTCCTCTGGACACACTCCAACTTGTCAACATCCTTCTTAAAATGGGGTGCCCAGAACTGGACACAATACTCCAAATGTGGCCTGACCAAAGCAGAATAGAACAGAACTATTACTTCCTGTGATCTGGACATTTATGCTTCTGTTAATGCAGCCCAAGATTGCATTAGCTTTCTTAGCTCCAACGTTACACTTTTGGCTCATATTCAGCTTGTGATCCACTAAGACCTGGGGAATGCTTGGACTTCTTTCTATCTAAACATGTATCCTATACTCGTGTCTTTGATTTTTGTACCAAAATGCAAGACTTTACGTTTATCTCTGTTGAATCTCATCTTGTTAGATTCAGCCCAATGTTCCAGCCTGTCTAAATTCTTTTGAATATTGATACTGTTTTCTATGGTGTTGGCTATCCCTCCTAGCTTTGTGTCATCTGGAAATTTGATAGATAACACTATAACACATCTACACCCTTCTCCAAGTCATTTATAAAAATGTTGAACAGCATAGGGCCTAGGACAGAGCCCTGCAGCACTCAGCTCAAGACCTTCCTCCGGCAGGATGCTGAGCCATTAACACTCATTTAGTACGGTTACTGAACTAGCTATGGATCCACATAATCGTAGCGTTGTCGAACCCACATTTTACCATCTTGTCAACAAGGATAGTGTGGGAAACCTTGTCAAATTCTTTGCTGAAATCAAGATATATTATGTCCATAGCATCCCCATGGTTTACCGAACTAGTAACTCTGTCATAAAAGGAGATAAGGTTGGTATGGCATGACTTATTCCTGTCAAACCCATGTTGATTCCTAGTAATCTATGATTTTATAGATGCTCATAGACTGACCACTTAATAATCTTTTTGAGAATTTTGCCTGGTACTGACATCAGGCTGACTGGTCTGTAGTTTCCTGGATCTACTTTTTTCCCCTTCTTGAAGATGAGGACGTTTGCCCACCTCCAGTCTTCTGGCACCTCACCTGTTCTCCAAGAGTTCTCAAAGATTACAAACAATAGCTCTGAAATAATGTCTGAAAACTCCTTCAGGACCTGGGGATGAAATTCATCTGCCCTTGATACTTGAACTCATTTAAAGTAGTTAAGTGCTCTCTATCCATGTCTTTATGTATTCTGGTCTGCAAATCCTTCATTTGTTCCACTTGTCCCAGGTTGGACACAACTCCCCTTGTGGGAGAAGACTGAGGCAAAATAGGAGCTGAGTAGTTCCACATTCTCTTTGTCATCTGTTGACAATTCAACATCTATCCTAAGCAGTAGACCTACCCCTTCCTTGATCTTCTTGCTCCTAACAAGAAGTAGGCTTGCTCCTAACAAGAAACATAGACAAAGAAGCCCTTTTTGTCATTTTTAGTATCCCTCCCCAGTCTCAGCTCATTCTGGGCGTTCACCTTCCTGACATCATCCTTGCAGTTTCAGGCAACACTATTATACTCCTCCTTGGTAAT
Organism: Heloderma suspectum; assembly: GCF_057233095.1. Lineage (NCBI taxonomy): Eukaryota > Metazoa > Chordata > Lepidosauria > Squamata > Helodermatidae > Heloderma > Heloderma suspectum. The sequence goes on along the minus strand of NC_139460.1, from coordinate 49,731,930 downwards.
AGTTCCCTCACTTCTCTCTCCTATATATGATCCTTTTGAGTCTCAGCTCATCAGAGAGCTCCCTGTGCAGTCACACAGGCTTCTTAAATGTCCTGTTTTTCCTTCTCACAGGTAGAGTTTGTGATTGTGCCTTCAGTAGCTCAGTTTTCAAGATCTCCCATCCCTCTTGAACTCTTTTTTCTTCAGGATTTCTAGCCATGGGATCACACCCAACCTTTCCATGAGGTTTTTGGAATTGGCTTTAGTAAAATCCAAGGTACACGTCCTGCTAAACTCAGCTTTCACAGCCCTCTCTATCACGAATTTCAAGATTACATGGTCGCTTTCCCCTAAGGTTCTTAACACTTTCACTTAATCTACCATTTCTCACCTGTTGGTCAGGATTACAGGCTGCTTCACATGGAGCTTTTATCCTGCTATTGAGATTGCTCGCTCACGGAAGTTTGCGGGCCCTTTAGATGACGCTGTTAACCTCCAGGGCGTCTCCTACACTAAATGACCTTTATTCCATTTTCAAATAGATCGGAGATAATGAGCTATCAAATTACCTCAATTGTGTTCCGCTTGAGTTCCCTCCGTGATAAAGGAAAAGCCGCTAGATGAGGAGCGAGAGCAATGAAACATCTGGAAGACTCAGATTAGGGAGAGAAGGAAGGGGAAAGGGGAGGGCAGAAAGAAAGCACATGTAAAGGGAGTCCGTTGTGATCCTGCATTTAAAATGGAAGCAGAAAGCCACATTTTAAATGCAGGATTTTAGGCTGGTGTATGTCCAGAAGAGCAGATCCCATTGTTCCTTCTTCCAGCTTCTGAGAGATGACATTGTCAGCAAGACAAGTCAAAAACTTATTGGATGTTCTGTTCTTTGTAGAGTTAGACTTCCAGCAGATATCAGGTATCAGGATGGTTGAAATCCCCCATTACTATTATTGCTTGCCTCTGAGGACGTTTTGTCATCTATTCCAGGAAAGCACCATTCATGTCTTCCAGCTGGCTGGGGACTCTGTAGTAAACTGCCACAGCAATATCACTCTTGTTTCTTCCTCCTTCTATCTTTACCCAAATCCTTTCAACAGGTCTTCTATTCTCAGATCATGAATTTCCACACAGGTGTGTATATCCCTTATATATATAATGCTACTCCCCCTCCCTTCTTGTTGGATCTATTCCTTTGGATCAGGGTGGCTTCAGTGGCTATATTCCAATCATAAGTCATCCCACCAAGTCTCAGTGATACCTATCAGATTATACTTATCTTGTATTAGGATTTCAAGTTCATCCTGTTTGTTTCCCATGCTCTGTGCATCAGTATATAGACACTGGAGACCACGGGTATTGCACATTAGCATGGACAACAGCTCCTTCTCCTCATCAGAGGGAAAGGGTTGTCCAGTCAGTGTACTGGAGACAGAAGAGAAGGAGGAAGAGTAGCCGTTGTTCACTTGCCCTCCAGTTCCCACTTCACCCCCCACCCCACCCCACCCCATCTCATTCAACTCAAGATGGATGAGACGAACAACCAACTAGTTGAAAATTAAAACGTTAATTTATAACATTTAAAAATAAGTGCTTAGTGCTTGCCAGCTATTCCAGTGCTTTTGCAGTCATTGCCCAGAACACTGTATGGTGGGAAGAAGTCATAAGAAGAGCCATGCTGGGTCAAACCACAGTCCATCTAGTACAGCATTGTGTTCATACAGCAGCCAACTAGTTGCCTGTGGGAAACTCATATGTGAGGCATGAGTGCAATAGCACCCTTCCACTTGTGTTCCCCAGCACTCTGCCTCTGATACTGGAGGAAGCATGGAGCCTTCAGGACTAGCTGATGGTCTTATCTTCCTTGAACATGTCTAATCCCTGTTTAAAGCCTTCGAAATTGGTGACCATCACTACACCCTTTGGCATCGAATTCTATAGTTTAACTATGTGCTGTATGAAGAAGATCCTTTTATCTGTCCTGAATCTCCCATTAATCAGTTTCATGGAATGAACCTACTTCTTAGTGAGCAGCTGGGTAGCATTCTGACAGCACATTTCTCTTATAGTTCCACAAGTAAAAAAGGTGAGAGGTTTATTTTTTAAATGAAAGTTAAAATCCAAGGCAATTAGGCTATCAATGGCTACTAGTCATGATGTCTATGTATGACTTCAGGTATCAGGGGTAGTATGCCCCTCAATATCAGTTGCTGGGGAACATGAGCAGGATGGTGCTGTTGCACTCATGTCCTGCTTTGGGCTTTCTGTTGGCATCTATTGGCTGCTATGGGAACAAAATATTGGATTAATAGGCCTCTGGACTGATCTAGTAGGATTCTTTTTATAAATTTTTAAAAGACAGAAATTCAGCCTGTGCTACTTTCCCTATTACCCGTATCTCCATTACGGGGAAAGAATGCAGCTGTTGAATTTCTGCCTGTCACAGCCTTTAAAGACACAGAGCCCTCCTCTTTTTGTTGTTGTTTCACCCTGTGTACCCTGCTTTCTATCTCTTTCCTTGCATGATTACACCACAAGGAAAAGGAGCATGTGAGTTACACCCTTGAACTATTTCAAAATGAGATCGCAGATTGAAATTCAGCTGTCATCACTGTACGCCCTCTGTCGAATTTCTTTTTTTTTTTATGAGGCATTTAAAAGCACAGAAGCTCCGTCAAAAGAAAAGTGCAAGACCTGCCAGGAAAAACAAACGAACTCATTCTTGTTTAGCTTCTTTCCCACCTTTTTTTTTTGGCGGGGGAGGAGGGGAGGGAACACAATTATTCCAAAGCACGGCCACGAAAAGGAGCCTTTAACCCCTGCCTGCCTTACGTGAGTTTTCCACACTAAGCCCTAAGCCTTTGCCCCGCACATGGAGGGCTTTCCCCGATTACAAACAGGAACCGGAAGTCTCGGTAGAAAACCATTCAGACTGCAGCAGTCTCTGCCCGTCCACCCGTTGAGGAGCCCGGAAGCGGAAACGGGGCTTGTCCGTTTGCTTCCCGTGGCGGCGGCTGTCTTGGGGCGGGAAGCTTGTGGCGGTTTCCTCCCGAGGCGCCTGTTTTGGCCTTTGCTCCTGTAAACACCCGCGGAAGCCTTTCTCTCGATGCTCGCTGCGCTGCCGCCGCCATCATGATGCCCGTTTTCAAGAGCAGCCGGCGCGACTTCACCTTCGGGCCGTGGAAGCTGACGGCTGCTCGGACCCACATCATCAAGTCGGCCGATGCCGAGAGGTGCGAGTGAGCGGGGCTGCTGGAGACGCTCGGGGAGCCCCCCTCAGGGGCCTGTGGGCTCTTGGATCGGCACCGCCTTGAGCTCGGCTCCCGCGCCCCGAGGGCGGTGGCGCGGGGGGCGGCAGACGAGCTCCCCAAGAGCCGCTGGGAGCCTGTATCTCTGCAGCGGCCCGGCCCTTCGTTTACAGGAGCAAGGCTGGCTCCTTTGAAGTCGGTGTTGTTGCTTTATTGATGGACTTGCGTGGATCTTACCATTACACTCCCCAACATCTCCATGGAAAACTCCAGCCTGAAACCCTAGAGAACTGCTGCCAGTCATTGTTGGCAGTACTGGGCTAGATGGACCAGGGGTCTGCCTCGCTAAAAGGCACCTGCCTGTGTTTTATGGCCATGAGGAAAACTTTATTTGTAGCTGAAGTGCATGGATGTGAGGCAGCCTTCTCTAACCTTGTGCTCTCCAGGTGTTTTGGGACTTACCCATTAGCCCCAACTGGCATGGCCAGTGGTCAGGAATCCTGGGAGTTGTAGTCCAAAATATCTAAGAACATAAGAGCCATGCTGGATCAGACCAAGGGTCCACCTAGTCCAGCATTCTGATCACATAGTGGTCAACCAGCTGCCCAGGGGAAACCTACAAACAGGACACGAGTGTAACAGCACTCTCCCACCCATATTGCCCATGAACTGGCATATGTAGGCATACCACTTCTAGTACTGGAGGTAGCACATAGCCATCAAGCCTAGTAGCCATTGACAGACTTCTCCAGGAATTTGTCTAACCCCCAAGGAGGGCACCAGGTTGTGGAAGGCTGATGTAAGGTGTCCCCCTGTGTATGGCAGCCCAGACCTTCAGCCCTTGTTTTCTTGTAATTTCCTGCCCTTCCAAATATGCAAAATATTTAAAATCTGTTACAGGCAGGAGATAAGAGGCGTCTTAAGTGAAAAAACCTCTGCAACGTCTAATTTGTGATATGGTCGCTGGTCTTCAAAGTTAGCAATGGAATAAGAATATCTAGTCTGAGTAGTCCTTCCCATGCATGATGCTTTTTAGGCTTACACAGTGGCAGATCTTTACATGATTACATTATTATGCTACAAAGTCTACTGCAAAATGACTGGTTCATCTGATCAGTCTCACCATGCTAAAGTGTTTCCAATCAGCTTTTCAGTGTTCATAGTTAATTTTCTAAGGGTTGCTTTGCATGCTAACCAGTTTGTAGTAAATTGTTCCATAAATGCTGGTGTGCAATGATCCTAAATACTTGTTTGTTGTGTTCATATACAGAGGGACCAATCCTATGGCCAAATTGAATTGACTTCGTATTAGATATGACAGAATACTCTGCACAGCAAAAGAGACCTTAAATTTATTTAAATTCATGTAATCAGTGAGAAATAGTTCCAAAGTGATGAACCTTCCTTGTTTCCATGCAGATTAGCTGAAGAGTTACACATTCCTTGTGTTCCAGAAATGATGTTTGGAGACAATGTCTTAAGAATTCAGCATGAATCTTGCTTTGGAATTGAGTTCAATGCAACTGATGCTTTAAGATGTGTAAATAACTCACAAGGAATGGTTAAGGTTGCTTGTGCAGAGGAATGGCAGGAAAGCAGGTAATAAGAATGTCTCTTCATCTACCTAAGATAAGAGAAATTAGTACAGTTGGGCACAACTGAAGTTTATTTCTGATCTGTACTTATTTGTGTCATTCATTTGGTGTGTGATCTTGACAATCATTTAATCCTCTTTCTTTCCCCCTTACATGAAGAAATAAGACTTGTACATATTTCCCTTCCAGATTTATGGCTTTTGAGATCATAATGCAAGACTGATTGTAAATGCAAAATTCTCAGAAGTGCATACAGTCTTGTACATACGTCATTGCTTGGGTGCATTAGATAGCATAAATGGAAGAATCAATTATGTTTATGCCTAAAATGAATTTTATTCTGTTTAATTGACACATTTGTCAGCAGTCTGTACATTTTGAAGAGCTAAAGCGTGATCCTATGCTTATTATTTCTGTCCAAGTAGTGTAAACGGAATTTATTCCAAGGTCAATTTGCATAGTATTACGGCCTTTGGCATAATAGCAAGTAGAAATGGCAGAAAGCTAAGTTATACATTAATTTCTATAGCCAACAAACTTGAGCATAGAAACAGGATATAATGTTACACTATACTTCTGCATGATCTGGAATAAACAAAGCACAATTTTATACAGTTGACAATTTTTTTGCTGAACTTTAAAATCTCTACTTGTTTACGGATGCCCAAGTATTTACACAGAACACCACTCTAAATGTTATAAGAAATAAGCTCTGTCTGGTTCTGAATCTAAATGCTTAACAGCAGTCTATCTTTTTCCTTGAGGTCTGAGCCTGAACATACAAAGGAAGTTGTTAAACCATATGACTGGACCTATACAACAGACTACAAAGGAACTCTGCTAGGTGATACATTAAAGTTAAAGGTATGTTTTGAATTCTCTTGATGGTTGAGTACCTTGTAAGTATAAAACTGTTAAGTGCTGAGGAGCATTTTTGTAAGAAAATACAGCTTTTAACCTTTTGTGCTTTTTTCTAGGTTTCCACCACAACAGAACACATAGATACAGAGAAACTAAAGGCCAGGGAACAGATCATGTTTTTTGAGGAAGTGCTACTGTTTGAAGATGAGCTTCATGATCATGGAGTTTCAAGCCTGAGTGTAAAAATAGTGAGTTCAATCACTTTTGTATGTGTTGTATCTCACAGTAGATAACATTTTTAGAGTTTGAAGAAAAAAGCAGAAAGATGCAGTCTGCAAATCTTCATTTTCAGTATTTTTTTCCAAGCTAAAGTAACTGAGGAATTCAACCACACAAACTTCTTAAAGCACTGCTTTAATAATATCCCAGTAACAAATGATAATGTCAATTAGTCTCTCCCCCCCCCCCCCCCAATTTGAGTTACAGGGAAGCCTGAGGACTAACAGAAGCTCAGGATTATATTGAAGCCCTAATGGCCTGGCAGCAATCTCCATCCTGACTTGTGCTTTGCTTAAGACATTGGAATAGGAAAGAACTAGCTCATGAGATATTATTTATTTATTTATTTATTTCTATACCGCCCAATAGCCGAAGCTCTCTGGGCGGTTCACAAATTTTTTTGGGGATAAGACAAGATGATGAGGTTGCAAACTCCCATCTGATTCAGTGGGAGTTATATGCTGGTGATATTAACTTGTAGTTGGCAAGGGCATACTTGCCAACTGCTATGTTTCTCTGTTCTGTAACATAGAAAACTTTTTTTGCATTGCAGTCATTTTGTAAGACTTTGTATTCAAATTGAGAACAGTGCAGACTTTAGTTAAGGTTTATTTTTGTGTAACAGTTTCTTTGTAGAAGAAGGATACATACTTAAACTGAAGTGTTTGTTGTACAGTACTTTCCCGCTTTTTAACATCACACTGCAGTTCAATTAAGATGGCTTTCAGTATTGAAAAGAATGCAAACAGTTTTGCAAAACTTAGTAGCTCTCAATTTTTTCCTACTTTGGCTCTTCAATTATGTATGGTGTTAATTTGTGCCTACATGATATTCAAGAATGAACTTCTATAAAGATTGCCTGTCTCGTTGCTACAGGCAAGATGCTATTAATGACACTAATGCAGGCTTCTAAAACATGCACCAATTTTTATAAACTAGGCAAAGACTTGTTGGGGACGCGGTGGCTTAGTGGTTAAGACGCTGAACTGCAGACTGGAAGGTCGGCAGGACAGCAGTTCGAGACCTGAGTGCTGCATGACGGAGTGAGCTCCCGTCTTCAGTCCCAGCTCCTGCCAACCTAGCAGTTCGAAAGCAAGAAATTGCAAGTAGATAAATAGGTACCGCTTTGGCGGGAAAGGTAACTGCATTCTGTGCACCTTGGTGTTCAGTCATCCCGGCCACATGACCACAGAAGCGTCTTCGGACAGCGCTGGCTCTTCAGCTTAGAAATGGATATGAGCACCACACCCTAGAGTCGGACGCGACTGGTTGGGGATACCTTTACCTTTTTTTTTTTTTTAAAGACTTGTTAGGGTAAAATGTTGCAGATATGTGCAAGTACAAATTATTCTTATTGTTTCTGACAGAGGGTAATGCCTTCAAGTTTCTTTGTGCTGTTGAGGTTTTTCTTGCGAGTTGATGGTGTGCTTATCAGGATGAATGATACCAGGCTTTACCATGAGGTAAGGAAGTCTTAATATGTTTTTTTGTTCCGTAGGCCATAAAAGAATTGGGATAATCTTTAGTGTTTAGAAGGGAGGTGCCATATGCTATTACTTGTTTGTATGTATATGGCTTTTAGTATAGTAGTATCATAGGTGAAAGGTAATGCCCTGGTTGGCACATAACACTAATCCATGGTTTGGGTTATTGAATCCCGTGTTGTTGTGATGTGTGAACGCAAGCACACTAATAAACAATGGTTTGTTAACCATGAATAACCCAGGAAGAGAACCCATGGTTGTTGGGTTGTGAAGTCTGGATTGTTTAAACCATGGGTTGTTGTTACCTGTGAACCTAGAACCATGGGCTGTTTATGGGTTGTTTCGCCAGATTACAGAGGGCGGGCAAGAGTGGTAAAAAAAAACCCCACACAGCTGCTTTACATGCTAGTATTATGGTGCTGCAGAGGGTTTTGGGATATAGGGAGGGAGTGGATGAAAGAGGAGAAAAACAAATAACCTAAGGATTGAGAAAACAAACCATGGTTTCTTTGATCACCTGCCAGACAAACCCTGGGTAGGGCAACAAATCATGGGTTAAATAAACCAAGGGTTGACCTTGGGTTATTTAACCCATGATTAGCTGTGGCACCTGTGGGTGCCAGGCTGACTATGCAACCCCCCACTCGGGGGTTTAACCCTTGCATAATCCACGCTCACTACGTTTGCATGACATGACAACACCTGAGTGATGGTTGCATATTCAAAATGGCAGTTATATAACCCACGGTGGGCTGTCGGGTTGTGTGAACAACCCCATTATGTGCAAACCAGGCCAGTGACTTACTATTTCTTTGTAATTGCCTATCTAGTTTGAATAGGTTTCTGTACTCTCAGGAAGGCCTTCTATGGACTTCTCTGCACCGTTTTTTTTGTCCCCATACAGCATTCCTCACTGGAAGAGATGTGTGGCCCATCAGTATTTTAATTTCTACACATTATTCTAGCAGAAATGCCATAACATTATTCAGATTCTCTCCATGCTGCATTAGAACAATGGATTTTATCCAATGTTGGTCCTACTTAGAGTAGACCCATTTAAATGAATGGGACTTAAATTAGACTAAAATTGGATATGGCCCAATGTCTGTTAAACTAGGCAAAATAGTTCATTTGACCCACCAGATATACGGAAGTACTACCAAAGTATTATTTCTATATTGGTCTTGCGAGATTCAAGATGACAGCTGGATCCATACATTCTGTGTAATATATAACACTTCAGCAACGATACTGTTGGGAAAAACATGATTGGTTCATTATTTATTCATATTTATAGACTAATGTCAATAGCTCAACATCTTCACTGGAAAGAGGTGTTTTTTTTAACGCTGGATGCAATAGAAGGCCATTTACGGGGGGAAACACCTTCTCAGATCCAGCCCTCTGTGTTGAACTGACATTGTTTTAATCACTATATTAAATTAGAATTACTTAAGCTATGGCTGCATGTAGATTTTTGTACCACTGTATGAAATTACACTCATTTCTTTTCTTTCTTAGGCCAACAAATGCTACATGTTGAGGGAATACACCTCTAGGGAAAGCAAAATATCAAGTTTAAAGGTATTAACACTTCAAGCATGATTGATTTTTTTTCTTTACTTTGTCCGAGTTGGTAACTTCCTGGTGCAAATTTGTGATAAGGCACTGGCAAATTTACTGAGTGTTTACTGAGTTTTTGCCAGAGAAATAAAATTAACAGTAAGGAAAAGCCACTGACAAACATTTAGCAATTCAGAAGATATTTCCAGTAGTGTCATGTATTTAAGATTAATTAAGGAAAAGACACTTATTGGCCAGCCCTAATTTAAAATAGGCGGGCGCAAAGGGAAGGGGGAATCATATGAACAGGAAACTACAAAAGAATGGCTAGTTAGCAAACATCTTGCTTTTTACTCTATTTTCTTGCTCTTGAACAGAGTCCTTTGTCTAAAATGTCTTCAGCTGTTATAAAGAAATAGATTTTCCCTTATAGCATGGTGGAAAAATCTGGAATGTGGTAATGTTCTACCTGACTTCATAGAACTAGTAATATGGTTGCCTCACTGTCCAGACAGCGCAGTAAATAAGTGTCACAATCTACATCCCATGAAAATCATACCTTTCAGATTGCTAGTAGGGTATACCTTATCTCATGTACCAATTAATTGATTATTTCAAAAGGTCAAACTCCCTCCACCCCATACCACTGGAATTGTATTTGATTTCTTGTATTATCTCATGCATGTAATTTAGCCCTTTAAATTTAATATAAGATCTTGGGCAGAAACCAATGGTACACTTACGCTCCCACCTATTCTTTTCTGCCCCACCAATTGCATTGCACAGACAGCGCCTGCAACTTGCGCAACAGTGATTTAGCACTTCCAGGGCAATCTGAAATGAGCAGAAATGCTTGTTTCTGGAAGGAGGCAGGTTGGCGGTGCTCAAATAAGGGAACTCTGCTAACCTGCCTCCTTCCAGAAACTACCGTTTCTGCTCATTTCAGGGCTTCCCCTGGGAAGCACTAAATCTCTGTGTAAGCGGTGGGTCCTACTTGCGCAATGCAGTCAGTGGGACCCACCACTTGTGGAAGGGAATTGGCTGGGCAGAAAAGAATCGGTGGGGCGGAAGCGCCTTGTTAGGTCCTGCTTCTTGTTTGCCCAGGCTCTTATTTTTATATGGTTTAGTCTCCAGGGTAAAACACCTTAGTTTCCAGATTTCTATTTATTCAGGACATGTTCCATATTTCTCAAGCTGTCTGGTTATGGGATGGAGGGGAGGTAATAACTTGGAAGCAGATTTTAAGTAAAGTTAAAAGGCGTACACAAACATTTATTTATTAAATTTCTATCCTACCTTTCTACTAAAAATAGCACTGAAGGCAGCTACACAAAAAACAGATAAAATAATATTACAACAAACATATCAGTAAGAAATAACACCAACCAGATTAAAACTTATTCCAGCAGCAAACCAGTGTAGATGTCAAAAGCCTGTCTGAATGGAAATAAGAAAGTAAGAAAAGTCCTGCTGGATCGGAACAAAGGCCTCTCTAGTCTAGCATTCTGTTCCCACAGTGGCCAACTAGATGCCTATGGGAAGCCCACAAGTAGGACATGAAGGCAGTACCACACTCCTGCTTGTGTTGCCTAGCAACTCTAGCATACTGCCTCTGATAATGGAAGGAATATATAGCCATCATGACAAATAGCCATTGATACCATTATCATGAATTTGTCTAATCCGTTTTTAAAGCTGTCTAGATTGGTAGCCATCGTTACAACTTTTGGTAGCAAATTCCACAGTTTGGCTACGTGCTGTAAGAATTACTTCTATCTGTCCTGAATCTCCCACCATTCAGCTTCATGGGATGACCCCGAGTACTAGTATTATATGAGAGAGAGAGAGAGAGAAGCTTCTCCATATCCACTTTCTTCACTACATGCATAATTGTATACGCTTATCATGTGTCCCTTTACTTGCCTTTTTTCTAAGCTAAGATGCCCCAAACGTAATCTTTCCTCACAAGGGAGTTGCTCCAGCCCCCTGATGATGATGGTTGCCCGCTTCTGCACCTTTTCCAGCTCTACAATATCCTTCTTGAGGTGCAGTGACCAGAACTGTACACAGTATTCCAAGTGTGATTGCACTACATGTTTGTATAAGCGCTATATGAGATAGGCAAAGAAGCTAAAATAAAACTGCCAAATGATCCCCAAGATAGAATTTGCCCTTTTCACAAAAAATGTCTTTGCTGCCTCTGCAGAAGGACAACAGAGGTAGCTTGGCTTCCTTTGGCAGGGAGTTCCAGAGCCTGGGAGAAACCACGGAGCAGGCCCTTTCTCATCTTCCTCCTAAGTGTGCCTCTGATAATAGTGAGACAGAGAGAAGGGCCACTCCCGATAATCTTAAAATCTGGGCAGCCTCATATGGGAGAATGCAGCCTTTCAATTAGCATAGTCCCAGGTTGTATGGGACTTTATAGCTCATAACCAGCACTTTCAATTAAGCCCAGAAATGGACCAGCAGCCTGTAAAGTTGTTGTAACGAGGGAGTCACATGCCCCCCATAACCTGTCCCAGTCAATAGTTTGGCTGCATCATTCTGAAGTTTTCAAACCCCTTTTAAAGAGAGCCCGATATAGAGCATGTTACAGCAGCCCAAATGGAATGTAACTAAGACATGTGTCATAGTGACCAGATCTGACCTTTCCAGGAACGGGCACAGTTGGTGCACTAGCTTTAGCTGTGCAAATGAGCTCTTGGCCAACTGCCGAAGCAATGCAACCTTGACTGTGGTTGGAAGTACTTTTTCTCTTTTTGGCTTTATTCTACATAATTGTCTCTATTTGTTTTGTTTTGTTTTAAGCATGTTCCTCCACCACTGTTCACGGATCCTAATGAGATTGCTCAGTATTTACCAGTCAAAGAAAATGTTTGTGAGAAACTGGAGTTTCCAGAGAATTTGTGTCCTGAATCTGCAGCGGCACCAGAAGACACTTAAGTGGAATCTCCACAATTGGGTGAACTTGAAACAGACCTTGTTCTGGAGACCATATAACTTCTTGGCCATTACCACTGAAGATTTCACTACTTGCTGGATATGATCTATTTGGATGTCTGGCTAATATTTCTGTAGCCAAGGGTGGGTCTGGGCTAATTTAAAAGTTTTGCATATGTTTTCATTGTTTCTCTGTTTCATATGTGCTCAGAACTAGTGATAAACTGGTTAGGAACTGGAGTTAACTGACATTGGAGAATAAGCCCCCAAATCAGCAGCAATTATTTTGAAGCATACAGCATTTCAAGAAAGCTTGGAAAGTTTTGGAAAAACAAGACACACTCGTAAGCTCAAACAGCTTCTAAGAACATTGTTTTAACATAGTCTTTTGTTATAGAAGGACCCTGTTTCATGCAATGCATAAGATGGAGCATATTGATTATGATTCCTCTCTAACATATTGCATGGTATTATTACTTTCATCAGATGCTTAATGTCTGTCTTTACTTAGAAAGGTGAGAGATGCTTTTTCTCGTCTATAGAAAATTAAATATTTTGCAGACTTGAAAGCAATTGAAGCAAGTGTTGAATAATTTTGGCAAGTACAGATAGACATGGGATCCTATTCTGCCTGCTTTCTACCAGTTTTGACTTTGTAGTTTTTAAGCAGGCTAGATATTAATGGGGTAATGCATTTAAACTGCACAGCACCACATTCTTGATAGTCTATAGAAGTTGCCTCCAATTAAAAAAAGAACAGATATATTGATTACAACCTTAGAGTGGGTAAATCCACATGTTTCTTGTATAAAGTGCTAGTAAATGAATTTACAACACCTTAATGGGCTGCTGCAAATGTGTTAGAAATGTAATTTTAAGTTATTGGTGTTTTAACTTAAAGAGTACATATTTGTGTAGCATATGCTATCTTAATCACCCCTCATCCCTTGCCTTGTCAGTGATGAAAAATCTTTGTTCCATCTGCTTATGTGCTCTTTTCTGGTCCCATTCTTTATTTCTTCATGGGAGGTAAACTATGCTTCTTGGGGCTTTTTTTATTGTTTTCCATACATAATCACTTTCAGTCCCTCAACATTTCTCTTTTACTTGCTCGTTTCCCTTGGCGGTGGGTAAGAAACAAAATTGAGATTAGCGGTAATATGTGGAAAACAGTCAAATTCAGGTTGTTTTCATTTATGAGGTAGCGAACTCAGTGCTGTTCTCTGCCCAGCATATGCATTTCTGCTGGTATGACTCTTCTTGTCCATTGGACTGAGGGGAGAAGAGTCTGTGAACCAGTAACAGGGTTGCTTGTTCTGTACTATTCATTCACTTTGCAGTGTTGAGTAGACTATTTCATTCTCTGTGCCTTAGTTTCCTTACTCCTAAAGGGCCAAATATCTCATGGGGAGTCTTGAGATAATGTAGTCCAATCCTATGGACATTTAGTTACGAGTAAGTTCCAGTTAACACCGTGGGACTTATTTCTGAGTAAATATGCATAGGATCAGGTTAAGTTTTAAAGCCTATTAAAACTCACTCAAAAGGAGCGGAGGTAAGATGGTCGCTACTGAACATACCTGCATAGGGAGAGACCTTGACTTCATGAAATCACTCATTGATTTAGTGACTCAGCTTGCTCTGAAAAATGACTGCTTTACATGGTAAATATACTCGTTGTTTAAATAAGATACATGTGTTGACACCAGAATTTACTAAGGAAGAACTTAGATGGTCAAGCTGATACTGTATTCTTAGGAATTCCTCAGTTGGTCATACTGTAAAAAGTCATGACCACCTTTTTGTTCAAGAATAATAGTCATATGTCAAAACAGGACAAAGCTGATGACTGCTTGGCCTGGGAAAGGAACTAGGATGACCTAGGTTTATTAGTTTTCACATAGTATTTATTCAGTGAAAAGGAAAGACCCTGAAAGTAAAGTAAGCAACTCTTGTAAGCATGAAGAAATGAATCTTATTGAGTTTAGTGTGTGTTTTATTTCAATTAGTGACATGGCAAGACGATACTAGAACTGGTGTCTTTCTGTTTTGCCATCTACTAATTTACTAGTGTGCGCATATCCAAGCAGAGTAATATTTATTTACATGTTTACCATTATTTCTCCCACAAAAGGATAGATATAGCTATGGCAGGATCAGGCATATCTGGGAGATGGGCTGAATTATTGTGCATTGCATTTCCTTGATAGTCTTGTGTGATGTAAACAAAGTAGTGCTAAATACACCCAATGTCAACCTGCCATTTGGCTGTTAGGCTTGGTGATACAACACACACAGCAGAAGTGTGTGTGTGTAGCACACCAGCTCACTGCAAGAAGTTAATTCCCAACAGCTCTTTATTGTTATACATTATTGTGTATACTGTGTCATACACAATATGGGAATTGCTCTAGTAAGTATTTCCAAGTGAAATTAAGAAACTTTAAACCTTGGCGAGGTACAATATACTATCAATATGTCCAATATCTCAAGTACCAGTTAAATTAATGGAAGCCGCATTGTATGACTCCCCTTAGTTTCAATGGGACTTGTGCAGAAGCATTTGCTAGATTGTACCCCAGTCTGTGCATGAAAAAAGTCTTTCATGTTGTTATTTGGTCAGTCAAATATGTGATAGTTTATACTATAAGCACCTGTCACTAAATAAAAAAGTCACATTTTACAACTCTCTCAACTTCAGTCTTCTTGTGGTGTGTGTGTGTGTGTGTGTGTGTGTATTTCCTTAATAGATTGCAAAGCTCTATTGCCTTCTATATGTGCACACATCTCTTCCTTGGCCACCCCAACCCCTGGAGAGAAATTCCTAAACAAGTGAGCTTGCTTTAGGATAGGCATGGGGAATGTGTAGCCTTCCAGATATTGTTGGACTGCAACTCCCATCAGCCCTTTTTTTGGCTATGCTAGCTGGGGCTGACAGGAGTTGTGGTCCAACAACATGGACTTACATGTTCGCCATCCTTGCTTTAGGCCATAGGCTGTAGAAGTGGGATTATATGCCTTAAACCAGGAGTGAGGAATGTGTGGTCCTCCAAATGTAAATAGATGCTATTTACATTAGGAACGAAGCTCCACTGGTGCCAGTAGAAACAACATTACAGTGAATTGTAGTGTGTATAAGATTACTATGATCCATTGTCATCCACACAGCTGCTCAAAATAAATTAGCATGGATCAGTTAATGGGGCTTTATCTGCACAACTGCACTGGTGAAAGCCCTAAGAGTTTGTGTTGGAGAGTTGGCTTTCTGATGCAGATGCCTCACTTCTCAGCAAAAACAAGTGAACATGATTATTATTTATTTACAATATTTGTATACTGCTCCACATCTAAACAGATTCTGGAGTGGTTAACAAGAAGAGATAAAATGAACAAAAGATAAAAAAGAAACATTAAGATTATTCTTTAAAAATCAGAGTGCCAATAAAACTGAGGGCGGTTAACCAAGGAAGGCTTCCTCAAAAACAGCTGATTTCAGGAGGTGCCAGAAGATTATTCTGTAGGTAGGAAGCTTTATTTTTAAAAAATAAAGTTACAAGTAGTGTTACCTTGTGATACGTTCCATGGGGTTTTCTTGGTGAAAAACGTAGGAAAAACCACTAAACCATTCAGGTATGACCTAAATCATATCCCTTATGAATATACAGTGGAGGTGATGAATAGATTTAAGGGATTAGACCTCATAGAGTGCCTGAGGAACTATGGACAGAGGTCCGCAACATTGTTCAGGAGGCAGCAACTCAATCCATCCCAAAGAAAAAAAATGCAAGAAAGCAAAGTGGCTGTCTGATGAGGCTTTACAAGTAGCTGAGGAAAGAAAGGAAGTGAAAAGCAAGGGAGAAAGGGGAAGATATATCCAACTGAATGCAGAGTTCCAGAGAATAACAAGGAGAGACAAGAAGGTCTTCTTAAATGAACAATGCAAAGAAATCGAGGAAAACAATAGAATGGGAAAGACGAGATCTTTTCAAGAAAATCAGGGAACGTTTTGTGCAAAGACACCGGGCATGATAAAGGACAAAGAAGGCAGGGACCTAACAGAAGCAGATGAGATTAAGAAGAGGTGGAAAGAGTACACAGAAGAACTATACAGGAAAGATCTCAGTCCCTGATAGCCATGATAGTGCGGTCACTGAACTTGAGCTGGACATCCTAGAGAGTGAAGTCAAGTGGGCCTTAGGAAGCATTACTAACAACAAAGCTAGCGGAGATGGCAGTATTCCAGCTGAGCTATTTAAAATCCTAAAAGATGATGCTGTTAAAGTGCTGCACTCAATATGCCAACAAATCTGGAACACTCAACAGTGGCCACAAGACTGGAAAAGGTCAGTTTACATTCCAATTCCAAAGAAGGGCAATGCCAAAGAGTGTTCAAACTACCGTACAATTGCGCTCATTTCACATGTCAGCAAGGTTATGCTCAAAATCCTACAAGCTAGACTTCAGCAGCATGTGAACCGAGAACTACCGGAAGTACAAGCTGGGTTCCAAAGAGGCAGAGGAACTAGAGATCCAATCACCAACATTCACTGGATCATGGAGAAAGCAAGAGAATTCCAGAAAAACATCAATTTCTGCTTCATTGACTACGCTAAAGCCTTTGACTTTGTGGATCACAACAAACTGTGGCAAATTCTTAAAGATATGGGAGTACCAGACCACCTTACCTGTCTCCTGAGAAACCTGTATGAGGGAAGCAACAGTAAGAACCGGACATGGAACAACTGATTGGTTCAAAATTGGGAAAGGAATACGACAAGGCTGCATATTGTCACCCTGCTTATTTAACTTATATGCAGAGTACATCATGAGAAACGCCGGGTTGGATGAATCACAGGTCGGAATTAAGATTGCTGGGAGAATTATAAACAACCTCAGATATGCAGACGATACCACCCTAATGGCAGAAAGTGAAGAGGATCTAAGCCTCTTGTTGAGGGTAAAAGTGGAGAGTGCAAAAGCTGGTTTGAAACTCAACATTAAAAAAACAAGATCATGGCATCAGGCCCCATCAGTTCCTGGCATATAGAAGGGGAAGAAATGGAAGCAGTGACAGATGTTATTTTCTTGGGCTCCAAGATCACTGCAGACGGTGACTGTGGCCATGAAATTAAAAGACGCTTGCTCCTTGGGAGGAAAGCTGTGGCAAACCTAGACAGCATAGTAAGAAGCAGAGACATCACCTTGCCAACAAAGGTCCGTCTAATCAAAGCTATGGTTTTCCCAGTAGTAAAGTATGGCTGTGAGAGCTGGTCTGTAAGGAAGGCTGAGCGCCGAAGAATGGATGCTTTCGAACTGTGGTGCTGGAGAAGACTCTTACGAGTCCCCTGGACTGCAAGGAGGTCAAATCAATCAATCCTAAAGGAAATCAACCCTGACTGCCCATTGGAAGCACAGAGATTGAAGCTGAATCTCAAATATTTTGGCCACCTAATGCGAAGAGAAAAGTCATTGGAAAAGACCCTGATGCTGGGGAAGATTGAAGGCAAAAGGAGAAGGGGACAGCAGAGGATGAGATGGTTAGATAGCATCACCGATGCAATGAATATGAACTTGAGCACACTCCAGGAGAGAGCGGAGGACAGGAAGGCCTGGCGTGCTATGGTCCATGGGGTCACGAAGAGTCAGGCACAACTTAATGACTGAACAACAACAGTGTTACCTAGTGTCCATGAGTCTTGCAGGTTCTGTTCCCTTCAATTATGTCATGCTGATTAAGCCATGATCGATGGGCATCCAGATAATTTTTTTCTGCACAGGGGCAGGCAAAGTATATTGATACCAATATAACATATGCATGCAAAATAGAAATGTGAATGTATAAAATTAACTTTTAATATTTAAAAAAGTTCTTAACTTCAAGTTGCTTCATTATTCTCTCTTCAAAATGTTGAAGTTGCTCAAAAAATTATATCATCTAACATTAAAGGGGAGTTTTATTTTTGAAGTATGCCAATAAACCAAAAGGTCTAAGCTTATAGAGCAACAGCTGAATGCAGTCAACATCAAGTAAGTCCAAACAATGAGAATGGAACCTTCTTCAGTTGTATCACAACCAGGAACTGGGAAAAAACTAAAGAACTGTATGTTAGAATCAATAGTAGAAACACAGCATGTATAAGGAGAAGCTGAGAAAAATGAGCTGATTAGGTATTATGAAATAGAAACTGTCTGTGGTCTTATCCAAATTTGTCAATCTTTCTGAATTTTTTCATGCTTGCTCACATTAACCTTTGCACGATGAACACTCATCATGCAAAATCCAGATAAATGGTTATCTGTCATTGTTGATCTTAACCAGGTTTTCACGCTTCTCATTGTGCTAAATGACCTTTCCACTGTTACAGGCAGTGTTAAAGCAATAAGAAATGCTTGCTGAATAGAAGGGAACAAATCAGTGTGCTTTAGTAAATCCAGAAACCCATTTTCAAATTTCTCATGGTGTTTCTCCCTCTTTGATCATATCTCAAATCAGGTGAATGCTTCTGCTTCCAAGTTTTCATACGCTTCATTTATTTTTTCAATCCTGTTTTTGAACTCTTTGTGTAATTTGTGCCATTTGTATTGGGTGAAGTTAGAAGAGACTGAAAATGTGCTTGCGTTCTGCAGCAAAGCAGCTTTCCAGCGACGAGATGATTTGAGTCCAAGTATGGCACATAGATTGATTGCCAAAACTATTTCTCCACAGTTGTTGAACCACCAAAATGTGAGTGGAATTTCTGCTGTCCACAGTGTCTGGGAATGGTCAAGTCAATATCCAGTTTTTCTGCTAATTCTTGAACGATATAAAAATGTCCTTTAAGTACTCTTCTGCATGTTTTCTATGACCATGACTTTTAAAAGGTCCCAGACATGATTGTGTACTTTCATAATATTGAGCTCAATAGCTGGGAGAGCTTGTGTCACGGATAGGTAGAAATTATAATAAGACAAAAGAGGGAAGTTCCTGAGCTTGCAGCTGATTGCAGCCTCCTGGTGTGTTTTACCTGAAGCTGTAGTGGTTAGGATGTGTATCTATTCGAAAATCTTTTCAATGGGAAAGATTCTGATACTTTTGTATTTTGCAACCCAGGTTTCACATAGTAATAGCACAGCTGGAATAAGACATCTCTCCGTACTTTCACAGAAAAAAAAAAAAACTAAGGATAGCTTTAACTGCCAACTGAATTCTGTATCTCAGGTACAGCATTCAAGTCATTCACAACCAGACTTGAGTTTATATGCAGTACAGTGGGCAAAAACAACTTTCGGATATCTACTCTATTTAGCTTGCACACCATCTTCCTTTCCTGCCATTGTAGAGCAGTCATCATATCCTTGGACATGTAGTTTTTCTAGATTTAAGCCAAGTTTTATAAACTCAGTAATAACTGTATTGGCAATTGAGGTAGTATCTGGTTCATTTAGCGTTGCAAAACCAAGAAACTCTTCTCGGATGTTTTCAGAACCAGTTATTAATCTCATTTCTATACTGCCCAATAGCCAAAGCTGTCTGGAGGGCTCACAAAAACCACACACCACAATACAAGGTAATAAAAACATATTTTAAGATCTCTAACATACAAAATTTAAAAGAATTTAAACAGCTAAAACTGTTACAATAAGATACTGGACCTGACAGAAACAACTGGCATAAATGCCCCATTCATATGCTGTCAAATGCCTGGGAGTAGAGGACAGTCTTAACCTGGCGCCAAAAAGATGACAGTGTTGGTGCTAGGCAGACCTCAGTGGGGAGAGCATTCCAAAATTGGGGGCCACCACAGAGAAAGTCCTCTCCCTTGTTGCCACCTTCTGAGCCTCCTTCAGAGGAAGGGTTCTGACGTTGATCGTAGTGGCTGGGTAGGTTCAGATTCAGAGAGGTGCTCTGTCAGGCAGTGTGGTTCCAAGTTGTGTAAAGCTTTATACATTAAAACTAGCACCTTAAATCGGGCTCAGAAACGTACAGGCAGCCAATACAAGTGGACCAGAATTGGCGTTATATGCTCAGACTTTCTCATGTTATTAATCTGGCTGCTGCATTTTGCACAAGCTGCAGCTTCGGAACAGTCCCCCAGGGCAGCCCCATGTAGAGCTTATTGCAGTAATCTAACATGGAGGTTACCAGAGCATAAACTACTGAAGCCAGGCTGTCCCTGTCCAGATTGGGGCATAGCTGGGCTACCAGCCAAAGCCGGTAGAAGGCACTCCATGCCACCGAGGCCACCTGAGCCTCAATTGACAGAGATGGCTCCAGAATAACCCCAAAGCAATGAATCTACTCCAGGGGGAATGCAACCCCATCCAGAACAGGATGAATACCTTCCATCTGGTCAGAAGAACCACCTGCTAACAGCATCTCAGTCTTGTCTGGATTGAGCTTCAGTTTATTAGCCTTCATCTAGTCCATTGTTGCAGCCAGGCACCTCTTCTGCTCTGGAATGTTACTCTGTGGCAAAGCAGCGCTGGATGTTCGGCCAGCCAAAGGCCAGAAGAGAACATGAGGATGGTCGAGGGAAGCCAGGTCATTCCTGTGGAGTCTAGAATGCCAAGCCGGGGGTGTGTCAATAACATGTTGTCAAAACCATTTCAAGGTTGGAAGCCAGGAAGATAAGGAAGATCAACCAGGAGCAGGCCATAAACAGGGACATGAGCAGTCTGTGTTGCAAATCCAGAGCAAGAAGTCAGGGATCAGGCAAACAAAGAGCAGAGCTAGATAAAGGGTTTGTCTCTAGCAATGATGTAGAGCCACTGGAAGGCTTTTAAAACTTGGAGGCATCTGACCCCACCCAACCCCCAGCTGCAACCGATCAAGGCTATTCAGAAGCCCTCCTAGTGAGGAGACCTTGATTGCAGCTGGGAGTTGCATGTAAGAAGAGGAAGCTGAGCTAGTCTCTTCAGACGGCATCTCTCCCTTGGGCTAGGCGGATGTTCCCTCTCCTGCTGTTGAGTCTGAGCTCTCATGTGAAATCTCAGACAATCCTGGCTGTTCACTGGCAGTCTGGCAGGGTGCCTCCTGGATTTCTCCCTCTGGTTCCTTGTAGGGTAAGACCTGTTCCTTGTCTGAGGAGGAGTCCTTGAGGGGAGGCATGACAGCACCAATCTAGTACACCCACAGTCTCACCTGATGAAGACAAAAAGAAGTTGTCTGCGTACTTATGGGAGCATACTGCGAAACTCCGGATAACCCCACACAGTGGTTTCATGTAGATATTAAATAGCATGGAGGACAAAACCAACCCGAGGAACCCCATGCTGGACAGTCCATGAGGCCGAGCAATATTCCGCAAGCGCCACCTTCTGGAGCTTCATTTTCCACATGGACAGATGTATAGCAAGCAACTGGAGGGTCTTCCAAATGTTTCTGTAGTATCTCATCTTATGCTTCAATGCGAAACTCAAAGAGGCTTTGTGTATCTCCAGTTGCACTTCTTTTCCCACATAAAGCAATGTTATATGTGCCACAGAAAATAGTTGACAATATTGGATATAATTCCTTCCAATTTTCCTCTACCAGATCCTTCACAGCTCTGTCAATTTGACACGCTATGTTCATCTCAGGTTTGTTTTTGATGGCCAAAAATCTTTGATGCATCTATTTGTGCATGCCTGTGCCAAGTACTTTAAATATGTTTTCTTGCACTTACATTAAAACTATTCTTTAATTTCATTAAAACTATACATTGCAAGGTGCAATGATAAAGGCTCCCTGTACCCCATGATGAACAGGTTATGAAAAACTCTGCAATATTTACAAACCTTATGAATTCACATACAATCCAGTATCATTAGGCTTAACATCATCCCCGATTACATTGACTACAATTAGCTGTTGCTGTTAAAACTGGAGCTGGTGCTTTGGCCCTCTTTTCTTGTTCTTTTCAATAATGTTTCCTTTTCATCTAATTTGTGTTTAGTTAAGAACTTCCTGATACTAGTTTCTAAAAAATATTTCTGCCTGTTTGTTCTAAAACACACTCTCTGCTCCAGAATCACTCCTACCTCCAAACCTGCAATATCAACAATAGATGAATAAGCATGGATGACATCTTGCAACCTTGAAATGTGACAGTTGGCCATCTCTCCCTTTCCCTTACATTCTCTTTCAGCACTTTCCCACCCTTTGTGGGCAAAAGCATAGGGTTCTAAGGTGCTGTCACATACCAACATAGAGCCCAGTCTTATGCATGTTTACTGGGGGGTGGGTGTTAAGCCACAAGAAGCCATTGTACGTAAGGGAATCTTTCCTTGTGATGGAATCTCACACTTGGAAGTAAGTCCCAACAAATTTCTTCTGAGCAAACATGCATAGGACAGTGCTTAAGGCAGCAATCCTATGCACAACTACTTGGCAGTAAACGTCCATTTAAAAATAAAAGTTATGGGGCAAAAAAAATATGCACGCATTCATGTAAATGCATCTTGCAACCTCAACATCTAAATTTAAAACCTGTCTCTGTCATACCAGCCCTATAGAAACTTTTAAAAGGTTTAAAAGTATCCTGGTGTATACTTCTTTAGGAGTAAAAGTAAGCCCTTGTGAAGTGAGTTTGAGTGAGCATATTCTTAGGACTGGACTAGACGTTTCTTATTACAGCTTACTTAGAAGAAAGCTCCACTGAATACAATAGGATTTACTTCTAACTAAACATGTTTTGGGTTGGGTCAAGTGTGTGAGCCTACGCTCCTAGACACCCTGTTCAGGCACACAAACTCTCATATAGAAACAGATTATTGATGATCAGCACTGGAGCACTGCAGAATCCCATGCACGCACAGAGCCCAGTTTGGGGGAGGGGGGCATGCATGGCACACTTAAGAACTAAGCTGCTGCTGTAGACGAGCCTAGCTTCACTTGCCCACTAGCTCAAACAGTCATGATAAGGGAGGGACATGCAAGCAAGCAAAGCTAGGATGAAGGAAGGAGCAGAAACTGGAGGGCATGGGTGACATTCCTGTTCTCTCCTTGGCCCCAAGCTCAACTCACCTGTGGGCTGGAAAGCAACTCATAGGTTCACTTTAATTAGCAATGCAGCGAATGCTTCTTTTAAACATATGTTGTGGCAATGTCCAGTAGTTGCTTCCTTTTTGGAGGTTATTATACGGATAATTTTTGTACTGAAACAGCATTTAGTATTTGCTAATGTATATGCTCTTTTAAATTATCTACCCACTTCCTAGAAATTAACAAGTAGTCAGCATAAATGGATTCTCTGTGCCCTTTTGACAGCCAAGACTGGTATTACAACACTGGAAGGAGAAACACTCACCTCCTATAATGCAATGGACTGAGGACCTTACAATGCTTTCAATGGGTATATTTGAATGGGTGGTATATAGACACCGCCTTCCAATGGATACTTAGGTATCTGGTCTGTTTTTGTTGAAGCTTGTGTATAATTGCTAGAAAGTTGTATTTTCGTATATAAGCATTTCATATGTATTCATTGATATGGATATATACAGATGTTTGGATGGGTATAATTTTTCTTGTACTTCTCTCTTTTGTTGTACTTTCACAATAATAAAGTAAAAAAAAATATTTTTTTTAAAGTGAATTCATCCAGGGGCCCATGCCAGGTAAAACAGGATAGGAAGTCAGTGATTTGCACTGTGACAACGAAGGAGGGAGCCTGTCATACTGCTGCCTGTTTGGAAGGCAGGTGCTCCACTGGCTACCAAGCCAAGGGCCTAACAGGCCATGGCATCCCCTGGTTGGGCCTGCCAGAAAGCTGGCCTCATTGCCCCTTCCAGGTCCACACTGTATCATTTGCACTGCAGCTGCTCTCAGCTGAAAGGGAAAGCCCCCAAATCCAGTTCTTACTGAGCTGGATAGAATTCCGCCCCTCCCTGGTTTTATTTACTGACCTCCCCTGGCTGGGCCTCACTGCCTTGCAGGGAACTGGAGATTACAGACAGCCAGGGCTGGTGTGCGCAGCACGAAGCGCTGTTGCCGCTCTTTGAATTAAGCTACCAGACTACCTGTTTACCTTAATAATGAGACATGCGTGCCTGTGGCACCCATTAAACTTGAGGGAATCCTCCCGTTTAATTTGCCAACTTCTTGTCCTGTCCCGA
The DNA here is from genome assembly GCF_057233095.1 of Heloderma suspectum. Classification (NCBI taxonomy): domain Eukaryota; kingdom Metazoa; phylum Chordata; class Lepidosauria; order Squamata; family Helodermatidae; genus Heloderma; species Heloderma suspectum. Next base: position 49,707,912 of record NC_139460.1, on the reverse strand, counting down.
GCCTCTGGAATCCAGGAGTGGGGAGGTGGTTGCACCCTCTTGAGCAGACACCTATTCCAGGGTCCATATGCAAAATAGGAATAATAACCAACCCCAATTGGTTATTAGGAAAGTCAAATCACAACATTTCAATTCGCCATAAAGAAAAGCGCTGTCGAAAGGGTACCTTGGACTTCAGGCAGTGGAGGCTGGTGGCTCTGATTCGGGTGGGGCTGTGCATCCATTCTGGCTTTTAGTCAGAACCAGCCATTTTGGGGATAAGGTTCCACACCTTTGGAGTTCTAGTTGGTTCTAACTAAAACCCAGAATGGATGCACAGCCCCACCGAAATCGCGGCCCCCAGCTTCCACTGAGTTCGGCCTGTTTGTTTATTCATTTTCATTTCTATACCGCCCAATAGCCGAAGCTCTCTGGGCGGTTCACAAAAACTAAAAGCAAAAAGCACACAGCGAAACGACATAAAATATAAAAACACTAAAACCACAATATAACCCTTGTGGTTTCACCGCCTCGTATCCACCGCAGAGGCCTTGGAAGACTTCCAAGCACAGATCTGCGTGCACCGGGAACGAGCGCCGAGCCCAAGGCCGGAGCCGGCGTCTCCCGGGCCGGCACAGCTCTACAGCACGCAGCCGTAGAAACCATGCCGACGACACCCCCCCCCCCCCCCCCCCCGATTTGCACTCCGTCAGCGGGATCGGATTGGTCGCTCTGACAGGCACGGGGTGCGTGTGGCAGTTTAAGGCGCGCCAGGCTTCTCTGCGTGCTGGGAGTTGTAGTCTTCGGAAGCGAAAGGCGGGCCGATTGGTAGGCGCCGGGGCGAGCCGAGACAACATCGCAGTGGGCGGAACTCGGCGGGCGACGAGTGTCTGGGCCGCGCGGAATGGACAAGTTGAAACGGGTCCTGAGCGGGCGGGACGCGGAGGACCCGGGGCCCCTGGCGGAGGTGAGCCGCTCTCCCGCAACTAGGGGGTTTCGCTCGACAGGCTGAGCGGGGGAAGGCGGCCCTTGTCCCCGCGTGTCTCCTCCTCCGTCGCTTGGCTCCGGCTTCGCTCTCTGGACTTTCCCCTTTGCCTCTTCTAGCACGCCCTGCTGTCTTCCTCCGCAGCCGCGGACATTCTCGTCTAGACGCGCTACGAAGAGATGCTTTGCCTGTGCGCCCTTCAGCCCCCGAGCCGAGTCCTGTCTCCCCGGCCGTACTTCTCAGCCCCCGATAACCAATTCTAGGATAATCACCACAGTCCGCCTTGACTCTTTGTCCCCACTGAGGTGTTCCCAGCGTATTTATTATTTCCCGACACTGGGTCGCCACTGTGAGAACAGTGGACTACATGGACCCTGGTCTGATCCGGCATGGCCCTTCTTGCGGTCTTATGTTCTGAGCTCGTCCCTTTTTTTTAGGAAGACCACCTCCCCCCCCACCCATCACCCCCCGGCGGGGCTGCTCTGCCTTTAACTGCAGCATAAGAGGCCGCTTCGACAGCCTAAACCGCCCCTGCCCCCTCCAAAGGGTGTGACCTTGTGTCTTTCTTTTAGGGTGCAATCCTGTGCATGTTTAGACAGAGAAAAGGCCTGCAACCCCCAGCATTCCCCAGCCAGGTGGCTGGGGAATGCTGGGAGTTGTAGGCCTTTTCTCTGTCTAAACATGCATAGGATTGCACCCTTAATTACTTCCTTTGTTCCTGCCAGAATTGTTAGCTCCTGACATCACAGGCAGAAGCAGGAGATTGAAAAGGCTTTTTACTTCGACTTTAATCTGAAAAATCAGCCATCACTTCTTCAGTATCCTGCTAAAATGGATTCGAATCTGTTACTTATAGCTTGACAGGCTCTTGCAAAGATACCCAAAACCCTTCTTCGCTATGAGCATGGCAGTGGTTAAAAGGGATTTTTGTTGGAGTCATCAAGATTTTAGTTCAAGCCGTGTTTCAACTGATTATTTTAACTAGCCTTGCATATTACGAAAAGCTTAAAGTACATGTATTTTTGACGTATTGAAGGAACTGTGAAAAATACAGGACAGAATCTCAAGGGAGGAAGGCGGAAGAGAAGGTGTATAACAGCTGTTTACTACCAAACGCATGCTGGGCAGAATTTGCAAGGCATAAGGAGATGGAGAACAAAATACCACTGTCTCAAGGCATATCCTCAAGATCATTAAGTCCATTCTAAAGCTTAAAGCTTGGAAGCTGCGGTGGCTTAGTGGTTAAGACATTGAACTGCAGACTGTTCAAGACCCGAGTGCTGTGTGACGGAGTGAGCTCCCGTCTTCAGTCCCAGCTTCTGCCAACCTAGCAGTTCGAAAGCAAGAAATTGCAAGTAGATAAATAGGTACCGCTTCGGCAGGAAAGGTAACAGCGTTCCGTGCACCTCGGTGTTCAGTCATGCCGGCCACATGACCACAGAAGCGTCTTCGGACAGCGCTGGCTCTTCAACTTAGAAATGGAGATGAGCACCACACCCTAGAGTCGGACACGACTGGTTGGGGACACCTTTACCTTTTTAAAGCTTGGGCTGCAAGCTTTAATGGGTTTAATCTGCACATTAATCAGCAATTGCTTTAGCCGATCAATTGGTAGAGCCAGTTTTAATTTTTAATGGTGGGATGAAAGATGAAAAATGTTATAGATTCTCTGTGGATTTTATCCTTGGCACTACTTATGCTGCTCACTTGTAACTTGGCACCCAATTCATGATATCCCACCCTATATAAAAAGGACTAATCTTGCTATAGGGAGATCAGCATGCTCCCTGTATGTGGAATTCGTTTTGTAAGCAGAGTTTGATAAGCACTCTAGTACTGGCTTTTCACAATGGTGGCATGCATAAACATTACATAAAGCTTAAAATAAATAAATCTAGAACATCATTAAAAGTTTAGCTAAATAGTGGGAAAATGGGGATAGTCATGCTGCTATCTAGGATAAGTGCTCCAGGGTTGCTGTAACACAAGGTTCACAAAATGGGATGGCTGTGTTTGTGTCTGGAGGGTGTTGTCACTATTGTTTTGCTAATGATATACCTGTGACACTTGCACAACCACAATGGTGAGCAGCAGTTCCAGTAGCAATGGATGCATGTACAGTCTGAGGAAAGAATTGTGTTTTCCAGTAATATAACATCGCGATTTTGTGACCGGAAAACATAACACCCTGGAATCCCCATAGTTTTAATATAACATTCCTTGGATTTCAGACAATTGCATAGTAAGTGGCATAGAAGTCACTTCTTGTATTTCAAAACTGGTAAATGTTTGTGCTTGTCTCGGGTTTTATAATAATAGCAAAACTGATTCAAATCTGCTTATATTAAAGGAATTCCTTTTTTAACAAAACATGTGTATTTGGAAAGTTGACACATGCTTCCTAGCATTTTCAACACTACATTATTTCATAAATAACTCTCCAAAATTTAGAGGAAACCTTGTGTAGAGTAGTATAAAAATAATGAAATTCATAATTATGCAAACACTTTTGTTATAAAAGATGAAATACTTCCATTCTTAATTGTATCACCTTGGAGTAAACTCAATACAAAATTGTCACTATGATAAAAACAGGTGCCCTGATTTTAGACAAATAATGTACTGAAACACAATGAATAGGGTAACTTAAGAACTGCTTTCTGTGAGCATCTGAAAGGTGCCAACACAAAGTTAGTTTTAGAGTTGATCAATAGAAAGTACTGTTTTGGAAGAAAAAATGACTCAGGTTTTTTTAAACTTACTGATAAGGAATATATCTGCTACTGGAACAGATAGACAGGTACAATTTCTAAATGGTGTTAGTAACATGTTTCTGTGTTATTACCTCAGAGCTGATGTATGAGATGCACTTCATTCAATAACAGTTATAACTGTCATTTACTTCAGTTGGAAATCAAGTTATTATTTTAGCAATATTTTTATCATTTAGAGACTGTGATATTGTGTACATCAATTTTTTCTTATATTAGGCGGCTTGAAAGAAATGGAAAGCAACTGGTTCTATATTAGGTTACATACATTGATGCTTTCCTTTTAAAATCTTTTTAATATTTCCAGGTGGTTGATGCATCTTCCTTAAGCTGGGGCACAAGAATAAAAGCCTTCATAGCTTGTTTTGGTATAGGCGTTCTGTGCTCTATTCTGGTAAGACCGTTCTCTCCCTCCTCCCCATCAGTTTTTGTAGAATAAAGTTTGGAATTATTATTATTATTATTATTATTGCCACCTTATTTGCTATAAAGCTATCAGCAGGGTGCACAGCAACAACCTTCAACAATAAAAACAAGAACTTTAAAAACAGGAGAAAATATAACATTAAAAGAAGTACACAATTCAGAAAGCTAAATTAAACTAAATTTATAGGCCATGTCACTTATTTTTCAAAATACTTGGTATGGTACTCGCTGAAGCAACACACAAGAGTCCATGTGGAATTATTATTTTGACTGATCTATTCCCCTTATATTTTCACATCAGTTCAAACAACACAATCTTATGTACGTTTATTCTGAAATAAGTTCCACTCTAAATCAGAGGCTGGTTACTCGCTTGTATGTATCCATAAGTTTGCAGCCTAAGTAACTGAATGCAGAATGCTGGGTTATATGGTGAGTTGTGTGGTGGCTTTCCCTTAGCTGAAAGTGCTTCTTCTGCTTGCTTGAGTGTGCACACACAATTTTTACTGATCTCCCACCCATCACTCCACGCTGTTTCAGGGGGTCCAGAGCGCAGATGCACTTTCCACTAATGCAAAGCCACCATTGTATACAACCCACTGGTTGAAAGTCTGGGCTATGAGAAGCCTGCAGTTTCAGAATGCAAGAGGAAATACTGGTGAAGAAGGACTTGAATAGACCATAGTAACTTATAATGTTGAAAAAATAATATGGATTACCATGCTGGTTCAGGCAAATGGCCCATCTAATATCCTCTGCTTAGATGGAGCCTGTACTAGACACTTTGGGAATGAACAATACACAATTCATTCTATTTCATTCATGGCTGGTGTATTAGACCCTTCTCAGTCAGTGAGCAAGTCATAGAATCATAGAATAGTAGGGTTGAAAGGGGCCTGTAAGACCATGCACAATGCAGGAATCCAAGTCAGAGCATCCCTGGCAGATGGCTGTCCAGCTTCATCTTGAATGCCTCCAGTGTGGGAAAGCCCACCATCTCCCTAGGTAATTGGTTCCATTGTCGTATTGCTCTAACAGTCAGGACGTTTTTCCTGCTGTTCAGCCGGAATCTGGCTTCTTGTAACTTAAGCCCATTATCCCATGTCCTGCACTCTGGGATGATCGAGAAGAGATTCTGGCCTTCCTCTCTGTGACAACCTTTCAAGTACTTGAAGAGTGCTATCATATCTCCCCTCAGTCTTCTCTTGTCAAGGCTAAACATGCCCAGTTCTTTCAGTCTCTCTTCATAGGGCTTTGTTTCCAGTCCCCTGATCATCTTTGTTGCCCTCCTCTGAACCCTCTCCAGCTTTTCTGCATCCTTCTTAAAGTGTGGTGCCCAGAACTGGACACAGTACTCCGGATGAGGCCTAACCAGTGCTGAGTAGAACTAGTACTTCCCAGGATTTGGAAGCAATGATTCTGTTAATGCAGCCCAAAATAGCATTTGCCTTTTTTGCAGCCACATCACATTGTTGGGTCATATTCAGCTTGTGATCGACAACAATTCCAATTCCTTCTCGCTTGTAGTGTTGTCGAGCCAAGTATCCCCTATCTTTAACTGTGCGTTTGGTTTCTTTTTCCTAGGTGCAGAACTTGGCATTTATCCCTATTAAATTTCATTCTGTTTTCTGCCCAGCGCTCCAGTCTATCAAGATCACTTTGGTTTGCGTTCAGTCACCACCTTGGTTGACAGATGCTGACGTGATTTGGGGGGCATATAGATTGCGGTGCTTATTTCCCCAATGGGGTGAGCTAATCAGCAAATTGAAAGCTGGATCAGTTTATTGTCTTGACCCTTCCTCTTCCTTTAGCAGGGCTGTCCATTTTTTAGTTTTTTAACCCAGCATGGACATTCATTCAATAGAATGGTCGGTCATTCCTCACTTTAAAAAAAAAATAAAACTTGAAAAATTGTTCTGAAGAAAGAGAAGGAAAATGGCTCATGATTTCACAGGAAGCTAGGCAGTTGGGACTTCACATAGTCCACTTTTGCTGCAAACAAGAATAGGTTTCCCCTGAGCCAATTCCTTAAGACAAGGTTGCACATCTGAACAATATTTTTCATTTCATTTATTACATTTCTATACCGCCCAATAGCTGAAGCTCTCTGCGTGGTTTACAAAAATGAAAAAAACCACACATTAAAAATACATTCTACAAAGTGTAAAAAATACATACAGACAGCACAGACACACACAAATCTAAAACAATTTTAAACAATGTAGGAAGTTCACTTCCACAGTGGACTCACTGCTCAAATTATGTGCGTGCAGGTGCAACCTTGGTTCATAGTTAGAAGCACTATTTGACTTCACACTGGCCAATGGTCATGCTGGCTGGGAGTGACAGGAGCTATAATTCAACACATATGGAGGGCACCAGTTTGGGGAAGGCTGCTTTACACTATCACATACTACATGAAGCCATATGCTGACTTCTTTGGTATCTATTTTATTTATTGATTGTACATTTATAAGCCACCTTTCTGCGTTATCAGTATATGGGTCTCCACCCCTCAGTTCACGAAAGCTGGTGCCATCATAAATTTGTTTGTTTTTTCTGGAACAAGCTAGCACAGCTACCCTTATAGAACCTGTCAAATAGGTTAGGCTGAGAGGTAGTGACTAACCCAAGTAAGGTAAGTGAGCTTTAAGACTGAGTGGGAATTTGAACCTAGAGTTCTCTAGATTTAATCTGACACTGAAACCATTACACCACATTGGAGTATGCAATGTGTATGCTGGATGGAATGTGTAGTTCTTACAATGGATAAGGGACCAATTTTCCTATTTAACATATCCTTACTAAAGTCTTGGTGTTTTCCTCTAATTCTCATGTACGCATCTCTTTTACAATGTTGAATTACTTTTCTTTTTTTAGTATTTCCCTCTATGGTACCATTTTTATTCCTTATTTGTGTGTTTATGTGAACTTCTGTTCTACTATATCTATATGAACAGGAGAAACTAGAAATAAGATAAAGTTTCAAGATGTTGAGTGTGCCACAGATTGTATTGCAGTCTTCTGAAACATGTTGCTTTTTCTAGTAGTACTATAAGTTTAAAGCCCATTTTGTAGAGCCAGCGTGCTGCACTGGCTGGAATTTGGGGTCCGAATATGGGAAACCCAGATTCAAAATCCTGCTTTGCTATGTTCAGTAGGTGGCCTCTGGCAAGTCTGTCTCTCTCAGCCCAACCTATCTTGCAGCACAATCCAATACATGTCTGCTAAAAAGTCCCATTGAATTCAGTGGGGCTTGCTCCTAGGCAAATGTGCATAGGGTTTGCAGCCTTAGAGTGGTTGTGAAGATAAAACGTAGCCCTTGGCACCTTTAGAGGAAACTACATCAATTACAAATATAAGTAGTCTATGAAGAGAGGCTGAAAGGTCATGTTTAGCCTTGAGAAGAGAAGACTGAGGGGAGATATGATAGCGCTCTTCAGGTACTTGAAAGGTTGTCACAGAGCGGAAGGCCAGGATCTCTTCTTGATCATCCCAGAGTGCAGGACATGGAATAATGGGCTCAAGTGACAGGAAGCCAGATTCCGGCTGAACATCAGGAGAAACTTCCTGTTAGAGCAATACGACAGTGGAACCAATGACCTAGGGAGGTGGTGGGCTCTCCCACACTGGAGGCGTTCAAGACGAGGCTGGACAGCCATCTGTCAGGGATGCTCTGACTTGGATTCCTGCATTGAGCAGGGGGTTGGACTCGGCCTTGTAGGCCCCTTCCAACCCTACTATTCTATGATTCTAGTGGTAACTAGTGGGACTGGCAATGGAATGTTGCAGTGTAGAGTGCTCCTGTTCAGGACTCCAGACACTCCATTCCATTCCATTCCATTCCTCTCCCCTCCCTTTTTTCATTTCCCCCTCCAGTAGTCAGTCAGCATTCTGTGCCACTGAGCATGCTCAGTCCTCATTGGGCTGAGGTTTTTTTGGGTGGGTGTGGGAGTTGTCCCGTACGGATTTTTCTTAAAGTGTTGTTGTTGTTGCTGTATTTCTGCAAACCTCCGAGTTCCTCCAAGCCTTCCCTCTTGTGCATAGGTTTCTTGTGCATAGGATTGGCACTTGAGTCTGCCATTAGTATATATAACCCCCTCCCCGCTTAAACTGCAATAGTTGTATAAACCAGGGCTTTCACTGAATGGTTTACATAGTAAAATACTATTTTTTAAAGGTGTTGTCAGAAGGCTTAAAGTTCCATTAGGTAATTGAAACAAACTTCATATGTGAGAATGAATTAGAGGATCTGGAATTTATATTTACTAGACCCTAGTGCTCTTTCTCTACACATTGATCTACATTTGTTGTAGACTCTTTTGTTGCTGTTTTTCCCCCTCTCTCATCTTCCTTTCCAGGGTACTTGCCTGCTATGGGTTCCCAGGAAAGGACTAATCTTGTTTGCAGTATTTTATACACTGGGAAATATCTCATCACTTGGAAGGTAATCTTTTTTTAAATTCAGAGTAGGTAGTAGGATATTACATATGTGAATGAACAAAGCAATTCATTCTTGAAATTCATAATCTGTCACATTTTTTCCCTTTACAATTGAGTCAAAATATTTTGACAGAACAGTTGACAAGAGGGATAAGATCTCATGCTTATGGACTTTAATTCATTTGAAGTGTGGGAAGTAATTTAACTATATTTGCCTAGTTTGCTGCATCTTATCAGTGATTTTGCTTCTTGTTCTCCAAGGAGTAATGTTTCCTAACATTATTTTATGAGTTACATTTTTGCAGCTAATATATTATCATATATCTTTGGAGCCATCATACTAACGCCTCCAAGAATACAGTTATAATGTCATGTTAAACATTGATAATGTGCACATTTTTCAGTGTGTGTGTTGGTTTTTTGCTGCCTGCTGTTGTGTTATGATATTTTTCTTGTTACAGCACCATTTTCCTTATGGGACCTATGAGGCAATTGAAAAGAATGTTTGAACCCACTCGTTTGATAGCTACTATTGTTATGCTTGTAAGTAATGAAGCTTTTTTGTTTGTTTAAAGTTGCATTTGAATTGTGTTTTCAGTTTTAATGTTCTTTTTAAGGGTTTTCTTTAAAATCTATCTATCTATGCTGTTTTAAAACACTTCTATATGCGTCCTTTTCTTTGTACCTCACAGAAACTTCAGTTTCTATAAGTTTAAGTTTGCTTTAGTTCTCTGCATTTTCTAAGTGATGCACAACAAAGGAGCAGGGTTTTCACCAAGTGGTTATTGTGAAAAGTATACAAAATCTTATCAATAGGAAGGCTTAGTGTGGTGTGTAGTATGCTGAGGCCTCTGCAGGATTAGAGACCAGACTTTCCTTCTCCGTCTCTTCTACTTCATGCTGCCATATGTATCCCACTTGCAGGTTCCCTGCTTGCTTGTGTTAATTGTATATGTACCATATCAATGGATGCATCCACCTTATAAGAAAACTAGAATGTAAGAACTGTCTTGCTGGATCAGACCAAGTCCATCTATTTTGGTATTCTGTTTCCAACAGCAGCCAGCCACATCTCTCTGGAAACCTCACAAAGCTGGGCACGAAGGCAACAGCCTTCTCCTCTTGTATGTCCCCAGCATCTTCTACCTGGACCTAGATATTGCCTCTGTATAAGGAGTTTGCATTTAGCTGTCACATCAAATGGTAGACTGTAGATTGTTCTTCAGAAATTTGTCTAAAGCTTCTTCACTTTTTATTGTTACTGGATCTCTGATTGCTGACATGTGTTTGAGATGGGGGTGGGGGTACACTTACGTATGGGTTGGAGGTAAGATGCTGGCAATATTTTGAGTTCTTGAACCATATTTCTTTAGGGATCCTTGAACTTAAATATTCCCTACCATTGCTTCTGCATGGGGTGGGGATGCCCTTATTAGTACAGAATGTGGTAATTAAATACTCACACGTAAGAAAACATGGAGGAAAACTTAGACTACACCTGAAGTCAAAAACGTTTGTGATGTGTAGACCCTAGGTATGTGTGCTATGTGTTTGAGGGGGTGGAGAGAACCAAAGTGCTGTCATAAGCCAGTGCAAAATCCTAAATATGTAGGCTACTTTTGTATTGACCCTCCTTAGGTTACCTTAAATTGACTACAATGTACTTCAGTTGCCTTGGTATTGTTGTGTTAAATGTGGATGCACCGTATGCACCTCCATCTTATAAGAACAGCCTTGCTGGATCAGTCAGTGTAGCCTAGCATCCCGTTTCCAGCACTGGCCTATATACAACCCCACCGCCCCACCCCTCTTCAGTTACGAACTGAAGTTATATAATGTCTTGCCTATTTTTAAAATAATTTTTCTATTCTCTTCTAGTTGTGTCTCATATTAACCCTATGCTCAGCTTTCTGGGTAAGTTCTTGAATCTCTTATGTGACTGGTATGCCTTAATAAAATGCATACAAATTTTATTTACTGAATTTGTTACTATTTCTTTCTCTTTCAGTGGCACAATAAGGGACTTGCCCTAATCTTCTGCATTTTGCAATTCTTTGCCTTGACATGGTAGGTAACAACTCCTTCTCCCTGCTTGTCTTCTCCCCTGTTCAGGAAAGGCGAAGGAGTGAAGTGGACCAGCCGTAAGGAGTGCTCTTCGAGGGCATGTCACAGTCACTCCCATGCCCTAACCTTTCTCGGAGGAAGTGGGACAAGGGGAGGGGCAGGGGCCTCATCTTAGCCTCCTAAGGCAGTCTGGTGGGTGGGAGGCTCTATATCCCTCCCTAAACATACTATCAGAAGAAAGCATCCATTTCTGGAGGCTTGCATACATTATAAAGGAGAGATCTGTTTCTCCACTCCATGTCAGTCACATCTCTTGGACCACCTTTACAAAAGACTACCATAATGGAGCCAAATGTGCACCAATACATTTCTTCCAGAAACACTAGAATTTTCTGAACATGTTTCCATAGGATTCCATTTGGACTGGAAATTTTCATATGAGAGTCTATATGAGGGTGCCATTCCATCATCTGTTCTTATAGGCTTTTTTTCTTAATACAAGACTACTTTGCCTGTCATACATATTTGATTATTTAAATCTGTCCCACATAAACTCTTAGCAGTTGTTGTTGTTTCCTTAACTTTAGCTGCCTTAAAGTAGGATCACTGAAATTGAGCTTAATTATTGCAACTTTTGTTCATCTTCCACATTTGGCCACTTTCCTCTTGTATAATATAAGTGGTCTACTTTGGAGAAGTGTTGGTCCAAGAAGCTGCTATCACTGAGAAATGAGCTCCTTCCTCATATTTCACCCTTCTCCTGTAAGTAAACCCTGGCTCCGAAAAAGGTAATGTGAACTGACCCCGATTTTCAAGGATGGTTTGAAAAATAAACTATGTGAAATGAAGGCTAGTCTTAATTTTACAGACACTATAGTAGGTCAGGTTGAAACTACTTGCAGCCTACATGCCATTTATGCCAGCATGTCAGTTGCTTAGCAGGCCACAATATATGGTTGCTTGACTACACTTGGCTTGGGCCATGTGTTATGCAAGCCTGCTTTAGGTACAGTGTAGGGAAAAGTGTGTATTTGCCCTTGCTAATGAAAGTATTTATCCTATCTCCTAGGTACAGCATTTCCTACATACCATTTGCAAGGTAATCTTGACTTTTGCATTAGTTTCAGAAGGCATCTAGTTCATAAAACAAACAAATGTTTTCTTCGATGTGTATGGGTTGCGAAATTAATCTTATCTTTAATGAATTGCTACTCTATGTACCTGAAATCCAGAAATTACTTATAAACCATATGGCTAAAATAATTTGATAGAGGAAATAAAATGCTTCTTCCCTTTAAGGTTGAAATGGCAGTATGTGACTGACAATACAGAAAACCCAGCACCCTTGTAACATGAAGTGTTTTATTATTTATTTGTTTATATAGTGCCAGCAATTAAAACAATCTATAAGTTGCTTTACAGAGTACAAGTGAGCAGATCCCTGCTGTGAAGGGTTATAATCGATATTTCTATGTAAGGAGACAATAGAGGAAGGGGTGGATGTGGGGGCAAGGATAAATAGGGTAAGAAAAAGTAGTTCTTTCAGATCCACATACTTGGCTTAGTTACAGTAGGGCACAGGGGCTAATGGGTTGCACCAAAGCTTCATGGAAAAGATGGGTTTTGAGGAACAATTTGAAGGGTGAGGGGGAATAATGCAGTTTTGTTTATGGTAAAACTACCCACATATGTACGTCCTGTCTGTGTGGCTAGTTTAAATACTTAAGGGGAAAATGTCTTTGTTTCATCAGTATTTCTGTTTTTCCACAGGGATGCTGTGAAGAAATGCTTTGCTGTGTGCCTCACATAACAGGCAAGCAAACAGCTTGGTAAGTACTAGAAAGTATAGTTATATTGTGGCAAATCCCCAATTCTTTCTTTTTAAGCAATGTGCATCTTGGCTTATAATAAAGAATATTAGGTCTCAGTATGTTTCTCTCACCCACCATAATATCTGAGTTTATGCTTAAAGTAACAAACAACACCAACCCCGAAACACTGAAAAATAATAGCTACCCAGAGGAATGCTCTCCTGCACGCAGCAGGTATTTAAACTGGCACCCCAATCCTGAACAGATCCTGAACAGATTAGGAAGTAAGAAAATATGACTTCAGTGTAGCTTCCCTGGCAAAGTGGGACAGCTTAAGGTGTTACTTGCCAAGGTGTCCCCATTTTTTCCAATTTTTTCCCTTGCCTAGTGTCACTGCTGATACTGCATCGTGGAATGAAAAATTATATGGGCTTTTATAGGTGCCATTACGTTGGCAGTAAAGGCCAAAAGCTCACTTGTAAGCGTATCTTCTGTTTTACAATTTTCAGTGGCTTTTCTACATATGGGTGTATTTATTTATTACATTTCTATACCGCCCAGTAGCCGAAGGTCTCTGGGTGGTTCACAACATTTAAAACCATAAAATGCGAACAATAAAATACAAATGATAAAATACAATATAAAAGTTTAGAACTACAATATAAACATAAAATAATCAATCAGAAGCTAGCAACAAAAGATTTAAAATACAGTACCAGATAAAAACAAACTGAAAACCTGAAATGCCTGGGAGAATAAAAAGGGCTTCACCTGGTGCTGAAATAAGGACTGCGTAGACGCCAGGCAAACCTCTGGGAAGCTCATTCCACAACTGAGGTGCCACAGCAGAAGAGGCCCTCTTCCTAGTAGCCACCCACCTCGCTTCCTTTGGCAGGGACTCCTGGAGTAGGACTGCTGAAGCGGATCTTGGAGTCTGGGCAGGTGTACATAGGGGGAATGATCCTTCAGGTAGCTTGGCCCCAAGCCTTTTAGGGCTTTGAATGTTAGTACCAGCACTTTGAATTGGTCCTGGAAATGGACTGGCACCAGTGCAGATGAAAGAGTATAGGCATAATATGATCACGTCCACCAGTCCCTAGTCTTACTGCCCTGTTTTGGACCAGCTGAAGTTTCTGGACCATTTTCAAAGAGAGCACCATGTATAATGCATTACATTAATCCAAACAAGAACTCATCAGAGCATGGATAAGTGCAGCTAGGTTATCTTTGTCCAGATAAGGGTGTAGTTGGTATATCAGCCTAAGCTGATAAAGGGTATTCCATCAAGTCCATCTGTGCCTCACAGATTTCTGGGTCCAAGAGCACCCCCCTAGACTACGAACCTGATCCCTTAGGGGGAGTGCAGCCCCCTCCAGAACAGGTTGAACATTGCTTAGCCAGGCAGACAAACCACCCACTAACAGTACCTCCGTCTCGTCTGGATTGAGTCTCAGTTTATTGGCCCTCATCCAGTCCATTGCTGCACCCAGGCACAGGTTCAGAATGCCCACTGCCTCCCCTGGATTTGATGAAAAGGAGCCTGGGTGTCATCTGCATATTGGTGACACCTCAGCCCGCATCTACGGATAACCTCCCCCAGCAGTTTCATGTAAGTGTTAAACGGGATAAAATAGAGCCCTATGCCAGCCCTTGGCATAACTGCCAAGAGAGAGAGAGAGCAATAATCCCCCAACACCATCTTCTGGAATCGGCCATCCAAGTAGGAGTGGAATCACTGCAGTGCAGTGCCTCCAGCTTCCAGCCCAGATAGCTTATCCAGATGGATACCATGGTTGGTGGTATCAAAAGCTGTTGAGAGGTCCAAGAGAATCAACAGGGTCACACTCCCCCTGTCCCTCTCTTGGCAAAGGTCATCCCACAGAGTGACTAAGGCAGTTTCTGTTCCAAAACCAGGCCTGAAGCCCGATATAAATGAATTCAGATAATCTATTTCATTCAAGGGTGCCTGGAGTTGTCCAGCAACCACCCACTCAAGCACCTTGCCCAAGGTTACAGTCTGGAGATGTGCACAAGCAGAATCCACAGGTGTAGTCAGACTCTAGACCAGGGGTAGGCAACCTTGTGGCCTCCAGATATTTTGGACTACAACTCCCAGAATTACTGACCATTGGCCATGCTAGAGCTGGGGCTGATGGAAATTATAGTCCAAAACAACTGGAGAGCATCAGGTTGCTTATCCCTGCTCTGGACTAAAGAACAGTCTGTGGGGAGGGGTGGGATGTTGGAAAAGAAAGGAATGGGCACGTTTGTATGTGTGAAGTCCTTTATGTACCTATAAAGTGCCTTGTGCAATTGCATCAACTACCTTCTAGTACTTATAAATATGTTCCCAAGCTTAGATTTGAACCATAAGCCACATGTCCTAGAAAAATGGCTATTTTAACTTCTGCTTTCGAAAAGGAAAACCATTTATAGGATGGGCTAAAGTAAAAATTGGTTAAGAACTTTTCATCTTCATTTCAAAATAATTTTGCTGCTTTTGTGCAGGCCAGCAAGATAAGTTTCACCTATACACATTGAAATCTCTCATGGAGCACTAGAAGACCTGCACAACCATACGACTTTTGTGTCTGCACAAACTCACCTAGGAGCCCAGCTATTAAACTTGCTACCTAAGCTTGTGAACTACAGGACAAAGCTACCAAATACTCTTCTCCCAAGGATAATTGATTCTGTGATAAGAAGCCCCAAGATCAACTAAGCATTCCTTTCACTTGCTTAGCTAAGCTATTGTGTTACATTGGCACAAATTTTTCTACTTCTGATTGTGCAGTTTTGTTAGTGAAATGGATGTTATGGCAATCCCACAGTAGATAGGATTTGAAATTACTGCTTCCTGTTTACACATTTTTGATTTACAGGGGTCCAGAGAACTGCCTACACATTGAACATTGCAACTTCCTCGCTAAGGACATGGTGGATTTTCTGGGGTTTTACGTACAGTTGTTTTTGTGTCTTATTTTCTAGAATTCATTGGTTAGCTCCCAAAATGCTTTGTTTCCTAGAATTCTTAGAACTACAATTCTGTAAGGTGACTTAATGGAACTAAGTTAATGTCTTCTAATCAAATCAATCTAATCTAATCAAATGTCTTCTAACAGAACAGCAAGTGTAATTCCTTATCATAATATAACTGTGCATTAATAGCGAATCATTGTCTGGCCAGCAACAGAAGCAGCAATGAGTGGATACAAGCGGGAATAATAAAAGCAAACAAGTGACCTTCCATTTCTGCTAGAAGTTTGCTGCATTCCATTTATGGCCTCTTAAAATGCCATAAAAAGCCTGGATCTGAAATATCATGGAGACTTCTCTGCCTTAGTATGAATATTGCCTCATGAATTATTTCTCCGCTCTTGTGGCTGCAGTTTTCTTAGCGCTCCCCCCCTTCCTCTTTATAATTGGTGAAATATGACTTCATACAGCTCAAAAGCAGACCATAGTTTTTGTCTGGAGAAGATGATAGTGTATTTTTAAACTCCCTTTTTCCCCATTTCACCTTCACATTTGATTTCTGTTCTCTTTGGATGCTTAACCTACTTATTACTTGTTGGAGGGATTTATATTGTATTTCATATTCTGGTTTCCCAACAGGACAATATCTTGTAATTATTTGATCATACTCCCAGAAATTGGAAATTGTTGGTACATTCCTTTTCTCTGAAATGTTGTCATATTAACTGATTTTGTCTCCATGTAATAAGGAATGAAGTGTGCGTGTGCGTGCACGCACATGCTAAGAAACCTATTTGAGAGTATTTGAGTAACTAGCCTCTTGATGCTCTCTTAATGCTTGTGTCTTAGAATTTTCTTTGGGGTACTTTGAAAAACTTGATAAGCTACAGATGTTTGGTTCCAGAAAGAAAGGACCAATGATCAAATACCCTGCTGTAGTGGTTTGTAGAACTTATTCTCTCCATTCATTATACCTCCCACTCTGCACACTCCCATCATTTGGAAGGGACTAGCACAGTGTATCTGAGCATAGAGGTTTCCCTGAACAGCTCAGGGCACCAGGATTATACTTAATTTTGTACACACTGGATTTAAGATTTATATCTGCATAACTAGATTTTTCATTGGATATTGTCAGCTATTTATAACCTGGGGCTTTTGGAAGCTTATTTATACTATGTCATTTTGCCAAGCAAGCAGATTTAGCAATTTACAAAATTAGACATGCATGAACTGTTTTTTTTTTAAAGGACAGGATTCAAGTACTGCAGTTCTGATGTCAGTAAGCTGCAAAAAAAATAATGTTTGTGAAATTTTGTGATTGCAATTCTCAATCACTTTATGAGAAACAGCTGGAAAGTTGGATTTTATAAATCATGTATGCACTGAATATGAATAAAAAGGGCCAGGAAAATTGAGACTCAAATATATTAAAGTTAGGATTATACTGTTTAAGAATCTGTAGAGTACCCTGTCACTTTTAATCTCTGCTCCATGTATAATTGTTCCCCCATAAGCTACCATCTTCAGGATCATTACCATTATTGGTAGTTAACATATTAGATTGTCCAGAGATGCACATGATAGTATTAAAGTCAGAGCACATATATGTAGGAATTGGCATGCCCTTAGTGTTCATATATGAAATGGTACAGTACCACCATGTACCTCTAGCATGAGTTCTACCTTTCTTTAGTGGAATGGCTGACCTGTGATCTAAACTTTAGATTCTAAAGAGATAAGTGAGGAAAGTATAGGCATCAGTCAAGGTGGTTACTGTAAACACTATCTTAAGATTGCCAGTCAGCCCCCAAGGGGGCTATCATAGCACAGAAGGTAGAATTTTGTCTGGTGTGACTTGCTCAACACAAAAGAAGCCAGATAGAACTTTCTTAAAGGCACAGGTTCTGGTCCTAGTAATCCTAATTATATTGCAGAAGTATTTCATAAGTGAATCATTGCTGTAGAGAGGGGCAATGCCCTGCTTCATAATCATATACCTTTCTCAGAATTTTTGTAGGTTTCTTGAAGTTGAGCTTTTTCTGAAGAGTGAAGTACCTGAATCCTTTAAGGTCTGTCTTAAAATACCAGCCCAGATCATCTTACCAGCTTGCCTTTTAGGCTCAAGACAATAGTTTTTTCAGAGAGTTGAAAGCAATTTGAAACAGGGATTGCTGCTTGTGATGTGCACATTCATCTGATTTTTCACTTCTAGCAAAATAGTATTTGACTGGAGGGTAACAGTGGGATTTAAAAAATGCATGCATGTACTTCATGAGAAACAATGTCTGTCTCAAATTACTTACAGCTCTCTCAAACTGTTGTCTGTCTTCAGCCTCATTGATGCTGCAGAATCAAATGGTAACACACCAAAAAAAGGCCTTCAAGTGCCATGCTAGTATATTGCTTCAACTTTACAAATCTTTGAAAAAAACCATTAACAGTCTTGTCTAGCTTTCTTCTCTGTAGCAATATGTTCATTTTAGGAGGAGGAAAGGAGTTCTTTTCATGAATCAAAGTAGTTTTGGATAATTAGTGTACTTGTTTACAGCATGTGAAGCGATAGGATCAATGGTTAACTCTTCTGTATTTAGCACATCGAGACATTCAAGCCAGCAATGCTGTATCTCCTCTAAAAGAGTTTCTCTTAAAATATTAAAATACATTATTATGAAATATACTTCAAATATTCACAGTGATGCTTTCTAGTGATTTTTCTACCTAAAATCTGCCTTCAACTTGAGTAACTTTCAAATTTTGACACTTTTATGTTACCGATGTGTATTTTTTTAAAAAACACTATTTTGTTAAAGGTGTCTGTAAAAGCATCTTTGAATTATGACAGGGTTTTTTTTTTAACTGGGAAGTATAGAGCTGTGCTAAATGTGCATTAAGGGAGTAAGGTAGAATTGTTGGCATCTTGATACAGGTGCATGGCCTAAGTTCCCAAAGACTTTAAAATTATTTAAATATTGAATCAAATTTTGGCTGTCGATCAGCCTTGGTGTTCTGGGATAAGGCATTTTTGCATGTTATGGGAAAGAATTATCTGATAATTCTGAATGTTTTCTGATTTTCTTGCCCTTACCACATAACAATTTAGTTAAACGCAATCTTTGCCTTAACTGTAATTATGTCAGTGTCATAGCTTAAGGCTTTTCAGCCACTAAATATAAGGTGGTCTCTTCAAGATGTCCTTTTTTGGGAAAACAAAAAAGTGCCTACCTACAAAATGTAACACAATTGCATTAACAGAGACTTTTGTAAAATGTTTTTTTCCAGCTTGAATTAACATTCCATTTTTGTACCCTTGTTGGCTATTGTACCTTCTTGTATATGTTGGGTTGTTTTCTGCCTTAGGAAAATACCTCTTTGAACGAACACTTTTACTGTACTATTCCTTCTGTAATAAAGCTGGTTTCTCAACACAATCGCATATCATTTTTTAAATAAAGTTGACATTGCAGAGAATTTCAGGAATGGTGAAACTCAATACTGAGGTTATGAAGTACTCTTTGGACAATGTATTAATGTACAGCCAATACTATTATCAGGGATGGCTTCAAGGGTAGGCATGCTTGGGCACCCGCCAAGTGCCCATACTCCAGCAGGGGCCCATTGACAAGAGCCCCCTGGAGTTGTTCCTCTTTTTCACCATTGCAACCTGCTTGCTCCCTGCTTGTTAAGTAAGCAAATGGTAGCAATTATGAGAAAGAGGATGAGGAGCAATAGAAGCTAGTGACAATAATGGTGAGAAGGTAAACTTACTGAGGGAGGGGCCCTATTGAGGATGTCTTGCCCAAGAATCCTGAGAAACTTGGAGCCAGGACTGTACACCATAATGGGGTTTGGGAAATGTTCTTCTGACTTGAGGTGGTGGTGGTGGTGGTATAGCAGGGTCTGGGCCTGAAAAGAGGTGTTATTACTTGGGCTTGAAACTACATGCTTGGCTGGAGAGAGAAGATCAATGTATGCATAATGTGAACTTCTGTAGAATGTAGTAGGGAAGAAAAATGAGCTTATTGCTAGTGCAAATTGCAAACTGGCACCCACAAAGCACTTCCATGCTTTTAAAAAAAATGCACACAAATTTGTTGGTGTAAAGACTGGCAAGCAAAAAGGTATTGTTATACGTGCTAAGCTAAAAGATTTAGATTAAACACTTTAGGCAAATATCTGCACATTTTGGCATATTATTTCAAGTCAACTTTACTGATTTTGGTCATACAAATAAATACAGATAAAACAATTGCGATAAAAGAATACTAGGCTGAACAGATACATTTAGGCATTCAAATTGCAGTCAGGTAAGTGTCCAGGAACAACATTTGGACAGCAGGTGGTGACTGTAATGCAAGTAACTCCTTTAAGTTTGAGTAAACATTCTCATTTCTGTAGTATTGGTAGTTTAGCATATTAATGTGAAACAAATGATAAGCAGAATACTAGTAGGTGTTTTCTGTAAAACACTTCATTGTTCAGCTTGCAGCTACAGAAAGCATCTTAGTTTATGCATAGTACCTAATCACTGCTTCCTATTTGAAAAAGCTATGGCACATAGTGCCTAGGAGCTCTGTGTTTGGGAAGACCCTATCAAAACACTGTGGAGCTCTTCTCTTCCTCATCAGTGGATTTTTTTGTGTAAAGAAGTTGGAAGAAGTGATGGAAAAACATAAGGTCACAAGTAGAAGATGTTGTAATCTGGACTGCCTTGTGAAATTCTGTGAATGACACCGGACAATTGCATGATAAAAACCTTGCCCATAGACAAGTTCAGCCCTTTTAAACCCTCTGAAATCATTAATCTGGACTAATTTCCATCCCCTACTTCTGCTCTCACAATTGCAAACACAAGTTAGAATTGTCACTACTTAAGCATGCTTTAAAAATATGGGGTTCTTTTAACCATTCCTTGGGTGCAATCCTATGGCAATCCCCTGAACCTGGAGGCTTATGGGCATCCTATGCAGAGTGGGAGGAGCGGTGGAGGCAATCTTCACTTCTGCACCCCTCCCGCTCTGCATTTTGGCTAGACAGGGTGCATTGGAGCAGGAGGGAAGGAGGCTGGGAAGGCCTTTGGATACATTGTATCTCCGTTTTCCTAGTCCCCTACCCACCCACTGGCAAGCCCCCCATTAACCCTTCCCCGAGGTTGCCTTTGCGATCTCAGAGAGGCAGCCGGCGCACCTCTCTTTGCTGCGGGGGAAGGGACAGGGAGTGTGGATTCCTGGATCCATGGGCGGAGTGCTGTCTCCAGCCTCAGATCCAGGAATCCGAATTATCCTATGGCACCCAGACTCCGTTTGTGGGCCATAGGATTGCTCCCTTATTCTGAATAAGGAAAGGGCTGTAGCTCAGTGGTAGAGTGCATGCTTTGCATCCAGAAGGCCCCTGGCTCAATTCCCACCAGGTACGGCTGAGAAAGTATCTTGTCTAAAATCCTGGAGTGCCACTGCCAGTTTAGACATACTGAGCTAGATGGCCCAATGCTCTGACTCAGTGTAAGGCAGCTTTCCTATGAATGATTACAGGGGGGTAAGTGAATTAATTTGTGTAATGTGATTATAAGTGCGTATCTTAAATATGCACATACAGGAGTGAGAAATATCATCTGGCATATATGTCAAATTAGACCTAAACCATAAAGTTTTAATGCCAAACCAAATTGCCCCTGGGTGCTTCTACAGGAGGGATTTATCTCATAATCACTGTGTCTCAAACATGGAATTTTACAGGAGGTTCAGACAATGTTATCTCCCATTTGTAACCCTCCTGAGTTTTCCCACCTCTTCCATCTTTTTTCTTACCAGAAAAAAGTCTGATGAAGAGGAAAAGATGGAATCGGTGCACAATACCTTTTGATTGGTAGCTTTAGGAGCCCGCCATCAGGAGGCTCCCATAGTGCGACTCCACACAATGTACAGCCTTGCTTTTCAATACATTTGCTAAATTAATTGCCATCAATACAATTAAAATAATAAGTTAAAACATACTTGATATGAAGGAGTCCTATAAATAGGTACAGTCAGGGATCATAATTCTGTCAAATACATTGTAGATTGCTTGCTTGCTCAGGTTTATTAGTGAGCATAATTGTCTAAACATTGCTTAGTTTATTTCTTGGTTGATTAGCTGATTAAATTCAATCTAAAAGTCTCTGGAGGTAACAGCTGCTCACATATGACAGGGGAAAAAAATTAAAGGCCTTTTTCCTCTTAACCTGATATTTGATAGCTGTTTTTTTCCTACAGACTTTTCTACTCCCTTTAAAAAAGAAAAAGGAAATTCTTGATCATATGAAATCCACGAGAAGAAAACTCATTCTTTCCATCTCCCTGGCGTCCCATTTGAATGCGCTCCCTTCCCTGTACGTTCAGTTCCAGAAGCCTAGGGAAACCAAATATCTACCTAGCCATGACATCCAATGCCAAGTCATAATTAGAGAGGACAAAAAGACAGCTGCTTTGCTGGTGTTTTTAATCAGGGTTTGACACCATGAGCAATTATCAGACTTTAAGTGATTTAGGAAAGATTAGTCTTTTCATTACTTTTGCAGGGATCAGTTCAAATAAAGGGCCAATTAACCATGTTTCTAGTGGATGAGACAGGCAGACTGCAGGGTTTATGTGCAGCAACGATTAATAGCTAAAGTGATAGTTCCTAATAGCGCTAAAACCCCCCTCAGTTTTCACAGAGTTAAGTGAAGCCAAGAAAAGTATGGATGAGCAGTCGAAGCAGTCAAACTTTCCTGAAGCACGGAAGTTTTGACACTTGCTTGGGCCAAATGTTGCTTCTCATCCATTCAGTTGTCAGGAGATACCTGACCCACTGGGCCATGGAAATTAAAGGTTGTCAGGTGCGGCGCTGATACATTCTCTCCCTCATGAACCATCCATTTTTTAAACTATGAAAATATAAAGACAGAATTGGAATAATTCATAACTATAATTACCAATTGACTGACACACATTTAAGTTAAAGTAAATGAATGATAACACTGAGGTTGTATTTATTGTCCATAAAACTCATGAAGGGGGAATGAAGCTTCTGAATTCCATTAGAAATCTCATTTGATAGCTTTTCACAAAATCAAGGAATACAACATGATAGAGTACAATCCCTACAAATAACAGTAACACATACACCCCAACCTTTTTTCGTATTAAAATGCTTAATGAATACTTTCGCATAATATTTTTGACACTGGCCAGTTCCAGAACTTTAATGGCCTAGTTAAAGCACTGCCAGGTACCCCTATCTATTTGTCAGCAAAATTACTTCAGGGACACTGTGTATATTTTGACTGACTTTCTGAGGGCAGTGCTGTCTGGACATTTGCACATGACTTCCATATTTAATTCTTGAAGTGTCACTATTCTTTTTTACAAAAGGGATACATGCCCATGATGAAAACCATCCTACCATGATCCAGTCCTATATTAAAGATGACAAAATATGTCCCAAATATGTCCCAAATATGGTTTATTTAACTCATGGGTTGTTGAATTCTGGGTTGTCGTGATGCGCAAACCAGGCTGCACTAACAAACCATGGTTTGTTAGCCACAAACAACCCAGAAAGAGAACCCATGGTTTGTTGTTTATGAACTCTGGCTTGTTTACACCATGGGCTGTCATGTGTGAACCAAGATTTTTGGGTTGTTTGTGAGTTGTTTTATCAGGCTACAGAGGTGGTGGGATAAAAAAACAAAAAAACACAAACAGTCGCTCTACATGGCAGTGCTACAGTGCCGCGAAGGCATTTGGAAAAGAGGGAGGGAGTTGGCAAAGGAGGAGGGAGACAAATCAGGGATTGAGAAAACAAACCATAGTTTGTTTGGTCATCTGCCAGGCAAACCCTGGGTAGGGCAACAAACCATGGGCCAAATAAACCATGGGTCAGCAAATCAGGTCATTGTGGGTCCAAAACAATCCAGAGTAGTATTCTTTAGGGGGCACTGTGAAGCTTCTGACTTGCCAGGTATACTTAAATTCACAAACATTAACGAAGTTCTAATGTTTTAAAAATAACTACTTCTGGAGGGCCAGAAGCAAATTACACTTCTTCTGTCCCCTGAACCACTGATTAGTGCGGCCACTGAGAATACAGAAGTTACCCTTCTGTAATGGGTTTGACACCTGAAGAACTGGTGAGGATTTAGGAGTTGAACTGACACAGGTTCCCATACGCTGTTTGTAAATGTATAAAAGCCCAACTAGCATAGAATAAAGGGCAGTGTTTTGTTTCTTGGGGCGCAATCCATGCTGTCTGGGGCATGCTGGGAGTTGTAGGGTTTCTTTCTGCCTCAACAGGCATAGGATTGCACCCTTAGAGTAGGCTCCATATATATTGAACAACTCCCATAGGCTTCTGTCAGCTGTCTGACACTGATAAGGGTGTAATCCTCCTGTCAATAGTTATGCAGCTGCCTAATTTCTTCTGTTTGCTTCACCTTTTTAAGCAGATAAGAGCATGATATTTTATCTCACTGAGGAGATGAAGAGGGTTTCTTTCCCCTTCTTCATTTCTTTTGATTATTATTTTTTCTGCATCCGTTTATCATCTTTGATCATCAACAAAGTGGTAAACGGATCCATTTGTGACTTTGTTTCACTTTGGCAATCCTTGAATCTGGTTTGGCTGGGACCTGATAGAATCAGGGCCCCTAAATTGTTATACCATCTTTACATACAGCAAAATCCGGTTTTAACCAGAAACATATTCAGGCTGTTCCCATGACACAAGAGCCCACTGTGGGTTATTTAACCCAAGGTAAAACTGCCGTGTGTGCATGGCATGTGTGGCTGTCATTTTGAATATGTAACCCTCAGTCAGGGGTTGTAGTGTCATTCAAACACAGTGAGGGTTAAACAACCCTCGGATAAACCATAGTCTGTTTTAGGGTTATGTGTGGGTTGTTTAACCGTTGCATAATCCAAGCTCACTGGGTTCACATGAAACAACAACCCCCTAGCAGGGGTTGGATATGCAACATGGCACCCACAATGAGCTGTGGCATGTCATCTGAAATCAGTCATTGTCTTCTTGGACCTTCAGCTTCTACAAGTTATGGTACACAAGAAAGTGATAGTATACCTGGGGACCTTTGACTTCTATAGGCCACCATGCCTGATAAACTTTGACTTCTATAGCCCACTCCTAGCCCACCCATCCAAGTGAATTAATAAGAAGCAGACATTCAGCCCAAGCAAGACTCAAATGCAAATACGCAATGTAACCACTGACCCATCTCTAAATGTCTTTTAAATTCTCAGCCTTTCTTTAAAAGCCTTCTAGGTCTTTATCAATCCATTGGATAAAAGCACTCCTAATACTAAGATGACCAATGATTGAAATAGATATCCATAACAATCTCCTTTTATTTATTTTTTAAAGGCTCCGGATCATCTCTGAATACCTGATCTATTTGCATAATCACT
Source organism: Heloderma suspectum (assembly GCF_057233095.1). Classification (NCBI taxonomy): domain Eukaryota; kingdom Metazoa; phylum Chordata; class Lepidosauria; order Squamata; family Helodermatidae; genus Heloderma; species Heloderma suspectum. The sequence goes on along the minus strand of NC_139460.1, from coordinate 49,683,017 downwards.
CTGATGATGGATAACTGCTACTTTCTCCCCTGCTTTAGATTGTATCATTTTCATGGCAAAAGGGTTGTCTGAAACAGTGATTACATATATTTTTATGACGTTCCCATGTTTCCACTCCCCACCCCCACCCCCCAGGTACTCTGATCTTAGTGGTGAATGTGGAGGAAATGTTGTGCCAGAACTGTAGAATGCTTTGCTGATAGTCCATACTTGTCCATTCCTTCTCCCTGTCACCACTGGTCTGAAGTAGTTTGTTGCTTTCACCATTGTAGAGTTCACATTGGAAAGTTTGCAGTAGGCTGCCAAGGACAATTGGAGCTTGTGCTTGCAACAAACATAAGGCCACAAGAAGACCCCTGCTGGATCAGACCAAAGGCCCATCTGGTTCAGCTTCTTGCTTGCCACAGTGACCAACCAGATGCAGGGCACAAAGGCAATACCCACCTCTGCACCTGGTGTTTAGTGGTACATTGCCTCTAGAACATGGAGGTTCCCAATAGCCATCACATGCAAGAGCCATTGATAGACCTATTCTCCATCAGCCAGTTTTATAGGAGAAGGAGACAAACTTTTGTATCAACTTTCTTTGCACCACTGGCCACATAATTTTATAAATCGTTATCCTGTCCCCTCTTCCTAGTCTTTCCCCCCCCGAATCTAAAAAGACCCCCCCCACACACACACATTTATGTTTTACATCAAGAGGCTTATCTCAGAAGATGCAGATGATCTGTTGCCAAATTAAGCTCTGTAGTCATGATGAATTATTCCAACAATCCCTTCTCAAAGTGTAGTGGGGGCAGGAAATTGAAGCACCCTGCATTGGACAGGACAGTTGCACAAACTGGTCCTCAGTTTTGAGCATTGGATGAACACATAATGCAGTTTGCACATAATGCAGCAGTTCCTGGGTTGTTTAAAGTGTAGTTGTTTAAAGTGTTTAACCCAGGAATTACCAGGGACAAGCGGAACGCATGAGCTGTTTCCCGTTCGTGGGTTGTTTTGTAACATGCAAACCTGAAAACTCTTGAGTTGCTTTTGGGTTAAACAACCCATAGTTAACCCAACAACAATCCATGGGCATTGTAGAGTTAACTCTGAACTGTTTAAACCATAAACAACCCAGAGTTTCTGGATTCGTACATCATGAAACAACTCAGGACTGTTGATTAAAAGTGGATATGGCTCCTGCGCTCCACTCATCCCCAGCAATTCCTGGGTTAAACAACCCAGGAACGGCTACGTTACATGTGAACCGGGTCCATTTGAGAAAACTAATTGCACCATCTCCTCCCCATCCCATCCCCCAGGACTAGCTACTTAGGCTCACATACTGGAAACTTACACAAAGTTGTTTTCCTGTTACAAGGCCACAGGAATATAGTCTGATGATGAGCATAACCTTTACTGTTGAGAATTATATTGCAAAATATGTCCTTGCCTCAAGAAAGACCAACGTATTTCCAGAGATTGCTTTTGAATGTGGTTATCACTCCCCACCCCCCTGCCGCCCCCTGCTCCTTTCAGCAGGAATTTGCATCTGCACAGATGGGCTTTCCATTCATTGTTTCAGTTGAGACATTAAACCATTTTCATTAATGGAAATATAGTTCTTGAGCAGAATAATTAGACCCTCCTCAAAAAGATAAAAGCTTAGTGATTTGAATGGAAGATTCTTCTTCAGAGCCAGCCAATTGCCTAATCAGCCTGGCTCCCACCTGACAGTCAGTAATTAGGAAATGGTTGTGTGTGCATGTTAAAACCTTAACACACAGGTGTCATCCTCCTGTTGGGACATAGCGGGGGGAAGAACGAGTCGGTGGCAAAAGGCTGAGGTGAGCACATTTGTTCCACTGTGGCTAGTTAATTGGTTTAGGTTTAGATCTGTTGTGTGTGTGTGTGTGGGGGGGAGTTGTTGCTTTTTCTTTTTCTTTCTTTTTTTAAAAAGTCATCTGAGAAGTTTCTGACATTAAAGTCACCATGACTGATTTGGGCTGCAAGAAACATAGCGACTGCACTGTCTCGAGGCTGCTCAATGTGGTGGAGAGTGAGCTCCAAGCCGGAAGAGACAAAGGGGACCCCACAGAAAAACAGCTCCAGGTCGTCTTGGAGGATGCAGCCCTGTGGCAGAGGTTCAGAGAAGTTACTAATGAGATGATCGTCACCAAGAATGGCAGGTGAGTATTCTCTTCTTCTTCTTGGAGGAAGTGAGGGATGGAGAGAATGGCATATGGAACAGCAGCTAACTGTGCACGGAGGTTGATCAACGATCCACTGGGGACATTCTCCTGCACAAGTCCCGTGACACGAATGGGAGCTGCATAAGAGTTCACTTTTGCACAGCCCCAGATGTTGCAGTGGGGCTTGTGCAGGTTATCTTCCCAGTGGATGGTGCCAAAATCCTTCTTTTTTAAAAAAGCTCTTCGATACAGAGAGGTATTTGGGAGTTGCTATTTCTGTAGGCTTAGGAGCAAATGAAATATCTGAGTGATGTGTATGCAGTTAACGAATGTCAACGCCTGTGTCCATTTTAGTATGTGTGTCCATGCAGGCTATTGAATAAAGCAAAGTAAATCTAAAGAAGCAAGACATTATCTTCTGGGACAATATCTGCTGGTAACAGTGTACAAGCTTACCAGATGCACAGAGCTTTTTTTCTGAAGGATAGTCTCTAATGAGGGCCTCATCAGATACAATGACTTCCCTGAGCATATGTCCACATACCCTACATGATTGATAGCATGTATGGAAAATGGACACAGGTTGCTTTATATATATATATTTACATTTTATTTATATCCTGCTTTTCAGTTCATAACAGGACCTAAAAGAGCCCTACAGCATAATTAACATCAGAAGATAAAAAAACCCAGCCTAAAACACTAATAAGGTAAAACAAAAAGAATTAAAATGACTGGTATGACCCTTATCAAAGGAAGCTCTGATTATGGATGGGTTTTCACGACATCCATTTGCAAATACTTGGTGAAATGGTTATGTGTGCTTTTGTCACATTTGACAGGGTACACGCAGGGCATATATCATATCCCACACGGACATTTATCCATTTGCAAGTACTTGGAGTGAAGACTGAGTCTCTTCCTCTTTGGATGGCACTGAGCCATTTCAGCTGGATTGCACTTTCATCCCAAACTGGATAGATTTGGAATTTTTCTGGATTCCTACATAATGGCAGGACTGGTCCTCTAGAGAAAGGATGCTTCCACCATATACAATGCAAGAGTGTATGGCTATTCTTTCCCAATTATTACAGTGAGATATACCATGTTATCCATATATCTCAATTCCAGCAGGTAATATCTTGTCTTGTAATATCCATCACAAGTGGGAAAACTGAGGGCGAAAAGTTGAGGGCCAATTGTTACTTGTATGAATGCATTTTATGGACATATATTTTATTATGTAAATAGTAGCTGTGGGGAATTGTGAGCAGCCTCAGGACTTTAGGGGGTGGCAAGGAGAAATTTCTCTCTCTCTCATTCACGGCCATTGTCCCAACAAAATTCCCCTCTCTGAAGCTGCTATTTGCATTTTAAGGGAAACCTCTGCTGTGCCAATGGGATCTTCCTTTCGAAGATAAACAGCTGCTTCAGAGAGATGACCATGTCAGGGAGAGGAAAAAACATCTGCTCCTCACGGTCCCACAATGCCAAGGCTGCTCAGGCTCCTCATGGCTGCTGCTATCTGCACAACATAACAACTCTTGTTTCAGTAAAAGTGAACATAAGAATTCCCTTGCTGATTAGAATGAAGGTTGGTCAAATCCTGCCTTTTGTTTCTAGTAGCAGCCAGGAAATGCCAGCCTCTGTAAGCTTTTATGCAGAGCATGAACATGATAGGTGTACCCCGTTACGTTGTACCCAGTAGTTCCTCAGGTATACCACGTCTCTGGATCAGGGTATGGAACATCCTTTTTTTCTGCTGATGGCCATGTTCCTTGGGGGTCATTTGTCAGGGGCTGCATGCAGATGGTAGGTGGAGTGAGAGCCAAAAATGGGCAGGACCAGGGCCAAAAGTGGATGGGTCACCCCCCCCTCTCTCTGTCTCTCTCTCTCCCTCCCCACCCAGCAAGCTGCTGGGAGAGAGACAGATCACTCTTGCCAGAGGTCTGAACTTATTTATTTATTTATTTATTTATTTATTTATTTATTTATTATTAAATTTATATCCCACCTTTTTTCTCTTGCAAGGAACCCAAGGTGGCTTACATGGTCCTCGTCGTCTACATTTTAACCTCACAACAGCCCTGTGAGGTAGATTAACCTGAGAGTCAGTGATTGGATCAAAGTCACCCAGTGACTTCATGGCCAAGTGGGGACTAGAACTTGGATCTCCTGAGTCCCATTCCAATACTCTAACCACTACTGGCTACCACCACTACACAGATCACTTGCAGAGGGCTTCCCTTCTTCTCTCCATCTGCATTAAACTAGGTTGAGGGCTGCACTTTGTCTTTGGGCTGCAGGTTGCCCACCTCTGTTCTGGACACAGAGTTTTCATTTAATGATCATCACTAATGTTTATGGAGAATAAGCTATGGAAAGTTTGTCTAATCCTTTGAAAAATCACTTAAGCTAGCAGCTGTCACCACATCTTAATGTTCTGTAAGTTATTTATACACTGTGTGAAGAAATCCTTCTGTTAGAGAGCTTACTGCCAATCAACTGCATCGGTCATCCACAATTTTATATTATGAGAAAGGAAGAAAGATCTATATGCTCTCTCCCACCATTCATAATTTTATAAACCTCTGACATGTTCCCCCTTAGTCACCTTTTCCCCTAAACTCAAAAGTTCCCAAATCTTTAGCATTTTCACAGATTTATATAATGACATTCTGTTCTTTGTTGCTGGGGTGGGGGGAGTAAAAAAATATTAAAAATTAAAATATCTGATGTGAACTAAAATTGTGCTTTCTGTTCCTGCTATGCAGACCAAGTTATACAGAATACTTGGGAACAGATATTGATTATGGGACCAGATGCACTGCCCACCAGGGGTGTTGCTAGGTTCTTAAAAGATCCGGGGCACAGGCCCATAGCACAAATTTGCATATATCTATATCTCCAAGTCTAAGTGCACCTCTAATATATATATGTGTGTGTGTGTGGTGTGTGCATGTGGTTTGCTTGCGTGTGTGTATAGATTACATACATACATAAGAAGTGTGCACTGACCCCCACCCCACTTCAACTCAGACCCCGATTCAGCATCTTGGAAAACATCCTGCTTCTGCTCGGGCCAATTTGTAGTCAGACCATTTCAGCTCATCACCAAACCTGAGTCAAGGTTTGGAAAAATTAGTCCTAGAATCATAGAATAGTAGGGCTGGAAGGGGCCTACAAGGCCATCGAGTCCAACCCCCTGCTCAATGCAGGAATCCAAGTCAGAGCATCCCTGACAGATGGCTGTCCAGCCTCGTCTTGAACGCCTCCAGTGTGGGAGAGCCCACCACCTCCCTAGGTCATTGGTTCCATTGTCGTATTGCTCTAACAGTCAGGAAGTTTTTCCTGCTGTTCGGCCGGAATCTGGCTTCCTGTAACTTGAGTCCATTATTCCGTGTCCTGCACTCTGGGATGATCGAGAAGAGATTCTGGCCTTCCTCTCTGTGACAACCTTTCAAGTACTTGAAGAGTGCTATCATATCTCCCCTCAGTCTTCTCTTGTCAAGGCTAAACATGCCCAGTTCTTTCAGTTCTTCATAGGGCTTTGTTTCCAGACCTCTGATAATCTTTGTTGCCCTCCTCTGAACCCTCTCCAGTTTGTCTGCATCCTTCTTCAAGTGTGGTGCCCAGAACTGGACACAGTACTCCAGGTGAGGCCTAACCAGTGCTGAGTAGAGGGGAAATAGTACTTCCCGGGATTTGGAAGCTATGCTTCTATTAATGCAGCCCAAAATAGCATTTGCCTTTTTTGCAGCCACATCACATTGTTGGCTCATATTCAGCTTGTGATCGACAACAATTCCAAGATCTTTCTCGCTCGTAGTGTTGTTGAGCCAAGTATCCCCCAAATGTATCCCCCATCTTGTAACTGTGCACTTGGTTTCTTTTTCCTAGGTGCAGAACTTGGCATTTATCCCTATTAAATGTCATTCTGTTGTTTTCTGCCCAGTGCTCCATGCTATCCAGATCACTTTGAATTTTGTTTCTGTCTTCCAAAGTATTAGCTATCCCGCCCAATTTGGTGTCATCTGCAGATTTGATCAGCATTCCCTGCACCTCCTCCTCCAAGTCATTCATACAAATCTTGAAGAGCACTGGGCCCAGGAGGACTGATCCCTGCGGTACCCCACTCGTTACCTCTCCCCAGTTAGAGAAGGTCCCATTTATGACTTTATGCTTCCTGTTGACTACCATTGGAAATTTAAAAAAAACTGTAACTTTTTCTCTTGGTCAGAACTGGATGATCATTTCAGGCATAGTAACCCCGTAGAAGGGGATTAAACCTGCCCAGTGTCAGAAAAGTAGATTCAGGGTTTATATTTTGCTTTCCTTTTAAAGGGAACTGCCAAGAATATTTTTATTACTTGGAAAATTTGGATAAACATTTCAGGATTCATTGCCCCATCAGAGGAGATCATGTCTCCAAATTTCAGAATGATAGCCATAAGGGTTTTTGTGCAAGGGTGGCCTTGACATTTTGAGGTCTCCAAAAGAGGACATACTTATCTCCCTATGTTCCTTGTGGACCATTGTTCTGAAAATTACAGGCAGCCTAGAGTTGTCCCTAAGTAAGTAACCAGCAAAGTTTCAGAAGGATAGGTGCAGCAGTTCATGTGGAAGGGGAGTCCTCAAATTTGGGGGAGGGAGTGATTTGCTTTCCCTTCACCCCTTCCCTAATAGTTTTTGGGGTAAATTTGTATGAAAATGCACAGGTCATTAGAGGTGTCTCCCGGGCAAGAAATCAGCAATGTTTCTGAAGGATATACATGCATGCAAATTTAGAATGACTAGAATTTATTTACATTTTACCAGTGTTAGCAGCAGGGGAACATGGGTGGGAAGGTGCTATTGCACTCATGTCCTACTTGTGGGTTTCCTGTGGGCATCTGGTTGGCCACTGTGTGAACAGAATGCTGGACTAGATTGACCTTGGTCTGATGCAGCATGGCTCTTCTTAAGTTCTTAAATATAGAGTGCCTCTGAGCATATGCAGAATGCTTTTCTTTCACCACTAGGCACTTACATTCTCCCCCTACCAATTCTATTCCCCTCTATGCAACCATCCCTCCTCATCCTACCATCCTCCAGCAACTCTACATAAAAACAGATGTCTTGTTTTGTGCAACTCTCCTCTATCTCCTCTTGTTATCCACAAGCTCTCTTTATATCTTTCTCCCCATAACTTCATTTGTGCCGAGACTTCACCAGGTTTCAGCCAATGAGTCTGTTTTCAAAACTAGGGTTCATTTATGGAGAAATTCTGAGCATGTACTAAATGCCTTTCCCTCACTAGAGTTCGTACAAAATGAAAAAAAACACAAATGACAAAACATGCATAGGACTGAGTTGAAAGGGTAGTCAATTCATTAGATGGAATTGGGTAGGCACTGTATTCAGGACAGGAAGGCCTGGCATGCTATGGTCCATGGGGTCACGAAGAGTCGGTCACGACTTAACAACTGAACAACAACAACAGGCACTGTATTAAGCCTGCAATACCATGCTCACAACTGACAACTCAGGACTTATTTCTGAGTAAACATGCAGAGCATCAAGGTGCAAACCTCCCCGCAAAAGTAAATTGTGCTGGAATCCTATGCACACTTTCCTGAGGGTAAGCCTCATTAAACATAATGTGGCTTCTGAGTAGGCATACACAGGATTCTATAAATGAGCAGTATTTATCTCCCCTCCACTTACAAAAACAAACCAAAAACTCCTATTTTTATTAAAGCTTTCTGTTCAGAGGAACATACAAAGCTGCCTTATACTGAGTCAGGCCCTGGGTCCATCTAGCACAGTATTGTTGACACTGACTGGCAGCAGCGGCTCTCCAGAGCTGCAGGCAGGATTCTTTCCTAGCCCTACCTGGAGATGCTGGGGATTGAACCCGGGACCTTCTGCATACCAAGCATGTGCTCTACCACTGAGCTACAGCCCTTCCTATTGCTGGGTAATGGCAACTGACAAACAAAACAGCCCCAGATTTGTTTCTCTGCAACCATGTGAACCCACTTTTCTCAAAGACTTTAGTGAGAAGGAGAAAAACCAGCCCTCCTGTCTGATTGTATAAAGTCAAATTCAGTTCAGAACTTCTCTTGCCCACTGAAGAGAATTCTCTTTAAGAATTCCCCAAGATATGCTCTGGATGGAATAAAGAAGAGAGAGAGAGAGAGAAAGAAAGAAAGAAAGAAAGAAAGAAAGAAAGAAAGAATAGGATAGGGGAGGGAAGAAGAAGAATGGTGATTGGAAATGCGGGGTGGGGGCGGGGGTAGAGGTAGAGAGAATTCCCAAGTGGCTCCTTTCAGAGAGGTAGTACTTCAGAGGAATTTAGGACGCTGTGGAGGGTTTGTAAGGATTGCACACACTTACATTAACTTTATGAGGTGAGGTGGCTGGGGGCTTTTTCTAGCTTTTTTAAAGAAAACTGTAGACCTGCTTCAGCAGGTCCTCGATCATAATGCCACATAGTTCTAACCCTGCTTTTGGAATAATTTGGGTCCTACAGCTATTTAGGATAAATTAAAGTGGAGGGGGAGAAAGAAGTTTATGGAGGCTGATTGGATCCTTTGCTGTAGTGAAGCTACTAAACTTCTGCAGAAGCCAAAGGTTCTAGTTTGGGGATGTAAAATCAGATGCTGTGTGAAATACCAGTATTCCACATGGAGATCTTTCTTCCCTTCCTTCTCCCTCTTCAAAATTTCATTGCAAGCAAGCTCCCAACAGTGGGCATGTAAGAGCAGAAAAGTAGGGGGAGAGAGGCTTTTGCACCTCAAAAACAACAACAATCCTATAGAGATAGTGACCTCCTAATGGTCATCTTAAAGACCTTCTGATTAGGATCTCTAATCTCCTGTGTGGCTTGGCAGTTTTTACTTTTTGTTTTAGTCTTTGAGAAAAGGAAAATGTATGCATGACTAGCACAAAAGCCACTAGATCTAACTGTTTGAAATTTGGCATGTTCAGTCAGCTCCATAGGGGCTGCCAGGTCCCTAAATTCTATGCACTTATGTGGAAGAACAAAAAAAAAATATAGCTCTTTGCTTTGACACATTTTCTTGAAAAAAAGCTAATTTTACCTGTGGCTAGCCCAAAAGCCACTAGGCCTGTCTGAAATTTGGCAGATTCAGTCATCTATATAGGTGCTGCCAGGTGCCCAAACTCTGTACACCTATGTGGAAGCACACAAAAAATATAGCTCTTTGCTTTGACAGATTTCCTTGAAAATAGCAAATTTTACCTGTGACCAGCACAAAAGCTACCTGATCTAACTGCCTGAAATTGGGCAGGTTCAATCAGCTCCATGGGGGCTACTAGGTCTCCACATTTCATTTATTTATCATACAAAATAAAAAAAAGTTATGGACATTTCTGTTTTCCAATGCAAGTCAATGGGAAAATGTAAAAAAAAATGGCAATTAGGACAACTCAAAAGATCCGGGACCCATGCCCAGGCGGCCTATAGATAATGATGCTCCTGGTGCCCACAGTAGAAATATTTTCCAAAAATGCATCCCTGTGGTATGTCCCCCCTCCCCAGTATGCTTAGGTATACTCACCATCAGTATGTTGTGTTCTGGTTCAGAAGTAATAGGAAATCATAGTTTCTTGCTACATGAACAAGAAATGGTGACCTTGAACTTGTAGATTCCCTACTCCCCTCTCCTCCTCTCATGCGCCAAAGGTGGGCAGAAGAATCTGTTTCTGGTTTTAAACTAATCACAGTTCCCCATGATGTCAGAACTCAAGGAACTGTGGTGTGTTTAAACTATGTTTTCAGAACAAGCTAGGATCTAAAACCATGGTTCGTGCCTAACTTGTTCTCACTAGCTATAGTTTAAGCAAATCATAGTTCTCTGAGTCCAGTTGTCACAGGGAACTATCGTTTGTTTAAAATTGAAGCTTCCCATCTCCTTGTTGCAGGTATGGAAGAAGAGGACAGGGGAGGGGGAGCACACTGCAGCTTGTTCACTAGTTACCTCTGAACCAGGTTACGTCTGAAATGGTTACATCTGAATCTGTTACATCTCTGAGTTTCCTGTTTCCCCAGTCCCAACAGCAGCTAATGCTATGAAGCAGGGATGGAGAAAAATATACAGTGATGATGTGTCATATGGTGAATGCACTAAAATCTTATGAGGAGGGTGCAGACCCATCATATGGATGCCACATTTGGCAGTATCCCCATGACAGACGTAGCATCTATTCCTGCTCTGATTCTTTTCTTTCAGTAGACAAAATTCGGGAGGATGGTGTGAGTACCTGCAGGTAGCGTGTTGAAAATCCCTCCCCCCGAGAAGTTAAATATTTACCATTGACTGTATTTATCATAGAACTTAGCAATATTTATCATATGACATAGCAATTATAACCCTCCCGTGCTATAAACTCTTACGAGGAGAAGATGGTTTTCTCTGGACCTCCTGTTAACCTCTGTGAATGAGGCAAGGCGTTGGCACCAAAAAAGCCTTGTCTGGAAGCACCCCTGGTCAGTGCCTGGGAGGGAGATGGCTTGGGAACTTATGCACCCCACCTTGAGTTCCATAACAAAAGAAAGGTGGGCTATAAATATAATAAAAAATATTTAGGGTTTGTCCTAGAAAATTGAAGAAGATGCAGAGAAGAGCTAAGACAAGCTTATAAGGGGCACAAACCACTTATCATTTCATCATCATTTAATTTACATTCTGCTTTTCCACAAAAAGTGCCCAAAGCAGCTAACAAAACAACATCCATCAACAAAAAAGCATGACAATACGTCATTACAACAGTACATCATTACAATCATAAACTATTCATTTCACAAATACTAACATAACATTTCAAATTAATTACAAAATAGGCAACATCAAACATTACAAAATCAATTATTATTTTTCAGTAGTGTGTAAACCGGAGCCCAATAAACTAAATCTTTCCTATGCAACCACTGAGAAGTTCTCTTGCTCAAACCATATTGAAATGAATGGAAGTTCCACACAAGAGCATTACGATATTCTTGCACAACTACCAGTAACTTGAATGGGCAGGGTGGACCCTACCATACAATCAGGGATGGATGACTCTGTCCATTTCAGTTTTCTCAGCCTTAAGTTTGGTTTGCCCTGAGCTTTGAGATATATTTTTACAGTATGAAAATTAATAGCATTTTGTGCACATTTCTCCTAATATATGCATTTTTGTGTGCCTATTTGTCTAATGTACACATTTTCCCAAGCAATTTTCTTAATATAATGAATTCTAACATTATTTTATTTAATAAACACATCTTTGTGTCCACTTTCCACTAATATGTGCACTTCTGTATGCATTTTTAAAACGGGAGAACCCCAGTGCAAAATTCAGAGAAGTGTGAATTTTGAAGGATAACTGAGTTTCAGTTCACATAGTAGCTTGAAAGTGTGAAATTAGGTAAGCTTGCATTAAAATGTGTTTGTTTGTTTATTTGTGATATTTACATATCACTAAATGTAATAAAATCCCTGAGCGGTTTACATATGCATATTAAAATCACGTAGTGCTGTATCATGCACATTGCATTGCCTACATATCGGTTAAAATACAGTATTAAAAACAATTCCAATTACAATAAGAGCAATACAAGCAGCAGTAATTTGGAGCAGCGTGACTAATTTAATTACAAGCTGGGGAAAGCCTGGGTGAACAGGTGTCTTTTCAGGAGGCGTTTGAACGATATCACACTTTCTGCCTCCCGAACTGCACGGGGAGGGTTTTCCAGAGAGTGGGCACTGCTACGGAGGAGGCCTGCCAATGAGGTATTACATGGTGACACTCTGTTAATTTCAGAATGAGCAGCAAGACCTCCTCTGATGATCTTAAAAGTCAGCTGGATATATATATATAAGGGAAGAAGGTCCGCTAGATATCCTGGTCCCAAGTTGTTCAGGGCTTTGTATGACAATAACGTAACCTTGAACATGGCTTGGAAGCGAATAGGCAGGCAGTGTAGTTCTTTTAACACAGATGTAATGGGAGCATAGCTGGGTGTCCCAGTAAGCACCCTAGCAGCTGAATTCTGCACTAGCTGCAGCTTCTGAACCAGGCACAAGGGCAGCCCCACATAGAGTGCATGACAGTAGTCTAATCATGAGATTACCATCACTGTGGCTAGGATATCTCTATCCAGGAATGGGTGTAGTTGGTGTACCAACTGAAGCTGGTAATAGGCGCTCCAGGCCACCGAGGTCACCTGGGACTCCAATGACAAAGATGAATCCAGGAGCACGCCCAAACTACGTACCTGCTCCTTCATAAGGAATGCAACCCCATCCAGAACAGGCAAACAGCCCAAATCCTGGACCTGGGAACTGTCAACCCATAGGGTCTCTATCTGATCAAGATTTAGCTTCAGTCTATTAGCCCTCATGCAAGCCATAACTGCATCCAGGCACCAATTCAGGACATGCACAGCCTCTTCTGATTCAGATGTCAAAGAGAAATAGAGCTGGGTGACACAAGCATAGTGGTGACACCTTGCCCCAAATCTCCTGATGACCGTGCCCAACAGCTTCATATAGATAACATTGGGGACATGATGGTGCCCTGTGGCACCCCGCAGGTCAGCTGCCATGGGGCCAAGGCACAATCACCCAATGCTATTCTCTGGAACCAACCCCACAAGTACAAGTCGAACCACTGTAGAACAGTGCCTCCAGCTCCCAATTCTGGAGGTGGTCCAGGAGGATACCATGGTCAATGGTATCAAAAGCCACCGAGAGATCAAGAAGTAACAGGGTCACACTCCCTATGTCCCTATCTCAAAGAAGGTCATCCATCAGGGCAACCATGGCTGATTCTGTCCCGAAACCAGGCCTGAATCCAGACTGGAATGCATCTAGATAATGCTACATTCAAGAGCACCTGCAACTGAGACGCCACCACTCTCTCAAGCAACCGACTCAGGAGTGGGGTGTTTGTGACGGGACGATAGTGAGCATAGATCTCTGGATCCAGGGAGGGTTTTTTTCAGTAGTGGTTGCACCACTGCTTCCTTCAAGGCAGTAGGGACAGCATTCTGTTCACACAGTGGCCAACCAGCTGTTGACCAGGAACTCACAAGCAGGGCATGAGCACATCAGCACCCTCCCACCCATGTTCCCCAGCAACTGGTGTACATAGGCTCATTGCCTCTGGTACTGGAGGTAGCACGTAGCCATCAGGACTAGTAGCCATTGATAGCCTTTTCCTCCAGGAATTTGTCTAACCCCCTTTTAAAGCCATCCAAACTGGTGGCCATCACTACTTCTTGTGGTAGCAAATTCCATAGTTTAACTATGTGCTGTGTGAAGAAGTACTTCCTTTTATCTGTCTCCCACCAATCAGCTGCATAGAATGATGCTGGGTTCTAGTATTTTGAGAGAGGGAGAAAAATATCTCCCTATCCATCCACATTCTCCACACCATGCATAATTTTGTACCATCATCATGCAATGATGCGTTCACCACTGCCCTGATCTATCTGGAAAGACCCCTGTGGCTAGCTCGAATAAGCAATGAAGGGCAAGGGTCAAGAAAGCATGTGGTGGGTTGCACAGATGCAAGTGTCTTGTCCACATCTTCAGGCTCCAAAACCTGAACCTGATCCCAAAAAACAGGATAAGATAGAATCATAGAATCATAGAATCATAGAATAGTAGGGTTGGAAGGGGCCTACAAGGCCATCGAGTCCAACCCCCTGCTCAATGCAGGAATCCAAGTCAGAGCATCCCTGACAAATGGCTGTCCAGCCTCGTCTTAAAGGCCTCCAGTGTGGGAGAGCCCACCACCTCCCCAGGTAATTGGTTCCATTGCCGTATTGCTCTGACACTCAGGAAGTTTTTCCTGATGTTCAGTCGGAATCTGGCTTCCTGTAACTTGAGCCCATTATTCCGTGTCCTGCACTCTGGGATGATCGAGAAGAGATCCTGGCCTTCTTCTCTGTGACAACCTTTCAAGTACTTGAAGAGCGCTATCATATCTCCCCTCAGTCTTCTCTTCTCAAGGCTAAACATGCCCAGTTCTTTCAGTCTCTCTTCATAGGGCTTTGTTTAATGATGCACTGGACACCTCAACAGACATTGCATCAATAGCGGTGTTCAAGTCAGCATGACGGTGAGCGATTTTATCCTTGAAGTGTCTTGCAAACCCATCACAGTGGTCCTCCGAATGTTCCAGTATTAGAGTCATTGCATTTGATGAAGGTAACCCCCAAAGTTCTTGGAATAGCTCAGCTAGACGGCTATTTGAGGATGCGATGGACAAGTGCTCAATCACCTTCATGATGAGTCTTATGCCACTTACACTCCAGTCATCTTCTCACTTGTTCATTGTCTGGAGCTGCCCAGTAAACCAGGGAGCTTTCCGGGCAACAAATGCCAAACAGGGTGCTCAGAAGTGATCATGTCAATGGCCTGTTGCACCTTGCCATTCCATAGAGTGGCAAAGGATCGACAGAATTGGTGGCTCTGGCCACTGAAAAATCCCCCAGAGCATTCGGAAATCGCTCAGATTCCATAAGTCTCTGGGGACAGACCATCGTAATGGGTCCCCGACCCTTGCAGCAAGGGACTGATACTGTGATACCAAATTAATTTCACCAGAAAGTGGTCTGACCATGACAATGGGGTGATTTCCACCCCCCAATATCCAGACGACCTACTTCATGCCCAAAGGCAAAGGCCAGATCAGATGTATGCCCTGCCCTATGCGTTTGGCTGGTGACAAACTTAGATAGCCCCATGGTTGTCATGGAGGACATGAAGTCCCAAGGTGGTCCTGTTAAGGCAGCCTCAGCATGGATGTTGATGTCTCCCAAGACCAGAGTCCTAGGGTTCTCCAACAACACATTCGAGATCACTTCAGCCAGCTTGGTCAGGGAGTCCATTGGGTAGCTGGGTGGCGGGCGGTACACCAGTAGAAGTCCCAGTCTGTCTCTTTGGCCCAACACAAGACGCAGGCCCTCATAGACTGTCCCAGGGTGGTGGCGTTTCCTGGTGAGTGAGACTGAACTTTTATGGATCACGGCGACTCCCCACCCCCCACCCCCCAGCCACCTAGCCTGGACTGGTGCTGCACTGAGTAACCAGGTGGTTACACCACCTAGCTCACCCACCCAGGTCTCCATGATGCATGCAAGATCGGCTCCCTCATCCACAGTCATATCATGGATGAGTGAGGTCTTGTAATGGACTGACCTGGCATTCGTCAACACCATAACCAGACCAGAAGGTACAGTAGCCAGTCCACCAGGAAATTGCAAGATAGGGAGGGGATCAGAGAGGGAAATGGCTTCTAGCCATCTGGGTCCCTCACCACTCCGATGACATTTCCTCCCCATCATACCATATCGTCCCTTACCCATGACAACTGTTATGGGGCTACCCTCTACCTCCATATCCTCCTCCCTCCCACCCTGACACATCCTGGCTTGCAACCACTAATTTCCCCTGAAATTAGCATGAAAAGAAAAGAGACCAAAAAGAGAAGAAACAAAAGAAATGAAGGAAGGAAAAAGAAGGGGGAAAATGTTTAACTGCCACAGGGCAAGCAGTAATAATTCTGTCAGCTAATAGATGTAAACTGGCTGGCTAAAATACAATAATGAAGGCCAATGATGGCAAATTAGGGCAATTAAATAAGTGAGACCACATGAGGGATTACATCCCACTCCCAGTTGGATGGAAGATGTTAACTTAGACTATATTCCTGACTTTCTCCTCCCCTGCCTCCCTCTCAGGGGGGACCCCACATGCCACAACTTCCCCCACCCAGGTTCTCACCCTAGGTCAAGGTCACAGGCCTGTCTCTCACACAGGAACCTGATAACATTCCCATTTCCAGCCAATGGGGGGCTGGATGAACCCACTCATGTGCCTCCCCAAAATGGCAACCCAAAGTGGCAACCTCCTTTGGTGTCTCCCCTTTGGGGTTGACCCCACCACAGTCAGCCTTGCTACCCATGGCAGGGCTGGTTCTTTATACAAACTACAAAAAATGCAAACTGAACAAATGTCTCCCACATCCCTACATACAAGAGGTTGATGTGATCTGTTTCAGGTGGTACCATGATGGGGAGGGGATAGATGAAGAAGGAATACGTGTCTGAATGGTGCAGCAAGACATTTTAAAGTGTTGGACCTAGCTTGGTGGGCTTGGGAGCGCATAAGGGCTCCACCTCAGGCTGCACAGTGTCTTGGGCTGACAATGTGAATGGGCCTCATGCAGGAGAACGTCCCACTCAGTTGAGCCCAGGTTCTAGAAGGCAAGCCATACAGAAAAAAGGTTGCATTTTCATACTGTTATATTTAGCCAATAGAAAAGAATGTAGAAGAAGTCAACTGTTCAGACATGTAAAATGGTATTAGGAAAGAACAGTGAAAAATAGTTCAGCCTATCTGCTAAGACTAGATCAGCAAGCAAAGGATTGAAAACGATAATAGATTTTAAGACAACCCCCTGCCCCCATAACCCCTCTTCCTCCAAGGACAGTTCAACAGTATAATGTGCTGACTGGGGAGCTTATGAAATGTCATGCCGATTTTCAAGAATAATTCAGGCAGGAATCCAGGGCATAATTTGCAAAAAGATCAGTATCTGGGCTCATGCAGGCTAGAAGTCTTGGTCTGTGGCCTAGAAATTCCTGTTTCGAGATCCCACAAATTTATTTCTTTAACATTATTTTTAGGCTACCTTTAAGGATGAATCCCTCTCACTTCTTGGTTTTGGAGGCCGGTAGCCTTGACTTTGGCTTGGGCCTACCCTGGTGCTCTTTGTTCCCTTTTCTTTCAGTTTGCTTCCTTGCTCACTCTCTCGCTTTTGTGCTGCACTGGAATGTTTGCAGAACACACATGTAAAGACCAGCCTAGGAACACTGAGTTTACCCCTGTATAAAGGTGGTGCCTATTTGCAAATAGATGATGCAATGCTAAGTGCTCCTGATTGTCATTTCAAGCAGCAGGACGATAAGGTCATCACCATGTATTTTCAGATGTCGGGAAGAACGTTATGGGGAAAGCTTTAGCAAGCTAATGACTTTACCAGGACAAATGCTGGAAATGGAGCCATAATGAGGGGCAGTATGTGAAATATAGTGTAGACTGAACCAAACTGTTCTCAGAATGCTTTGTGTCATACTTGAAGGGAAAAAAAACTCCATGAACAACCTAACTAGTAATGATAGTGCCAAGCGAGACAGAGCCAGCCTGAGGCATTTTGCTGCCTGAGGCGGAACAGTAACAGTGTATTGCTACTTCCCCTTCCACAAGGCAAGGTGGAACTGGGGGTGGTATCAAGTTATTTGGCACCTGAGGCAGAAAATCCCACAAGCGCTTCTCCCTATCCCTGGAAGTAAAAATTCAACAATAATAAATTAAATAAATAGCCATTTGCTGCCTTTTCATAACATGCCAACTAGGGATGTCGGAGAAAACTGCAACAAAATCAGATGAGTTTGAATTTCTATGAGTCTGACCTGCAGTTTCCACAGCAGACCAGCTGTTCCAGGGTCTCACGGATTCCATGCACTTGCCGACTTTTTTTTTAAACTTTCCAGAATTTTATGCAAATTTAGTCATTAAAAATACGTAAAATAAAAAGACACCAGCTGAAAATGCACATTTCTCGTACAGACTAAGGCGCGAAAGTGCGCATATGGGGGGGGTGGGGTGTTGCACATTTTCTCAAGTGCAAATTTGCACAAATGTGAATTTGCACACATTTGGGAAATTGGAAAAAAATCTGATTCCGCCAATGAGTGGACAATGGAATGAAAAGCATCTGACAATCTGCTAAATGCAGACGGAATAGTTTTTACAAAATCCATACATCCCTAATGCCAAATCAGTTATCTAATGGTAGGCTGTCCCTGCCTGTGTATATATTGCTCAGAGGATCTCTCTTTATTACTTTGCATCCTCTAGGGCTGCATACTGAAACAGCTTCCAGTGTTATTACACAGTTCCCATTTATGGACCACCTTGACCATTCTGTTTGAGTGGAAAGGTGGGACAAAATCCTGTAAGTAAGTGGGTAAATTTTATTTCACTGGTGCTTGTGTAACACTTATTCTTCAGGGTCTATAAAGGGACTCACAGCAAAGACTTTGTACAGGGACAATTAACATATATTTTAATATCTTAATTAAAAACAATAATGCACATATAATAATTTTACATAACACACCAAAACAATAAAACAGAGCACAGCCCTCTCAAAGTTCTGTCTTTTAGCTTGAGTCCACAACAAAAATATAAATAAAACCTCTCTCTGAAGCTTGATTTTTTCTGCTGGCTAAAGAAGGAAAACAGTCTTTACTCAGTTCCCTCCAACTCCACAGCAATCTTCTCGAAAATGTAGGGGTGTGCAAAACACTTACCCCATTGTGGCCGGCAGTCCGTGGGGGGGGGAGGTGATCCCTCCCTCCCTCCCTCCCTCTCTCCCCCCGGAATCTTCCCTGGACTGCTCCGCTCCGCGGCAAGACCGCAGAGCCGCTGGCCAGGGCCGGCTGCAGCTGGACTTCTGGCCGCTGCCGGGCTGTGGCCGCAAATGGCAGCTGCTATGCTGGCTGCCGTTTGCATCCCTGCCAAGCCATGATAGGCTATGTAAGTATCTACATAGCCTATCACGGCAAAAGGCAGGGACGCAAATGGCGTAGCGGCCGCCATTTGCATCCCTGCCTTTTGCCGTGATAGGCTACGTAGATAGTTATGTAGCCTATCACGGCTTGGCAGGGACGCAAATGGCAGCCGGCGTAGATGACCCGGAGCCGCCGCCAGATAGGTCTGTTCCGGGGGGATTGTGGGGGGTGGCGGGGGGGTAGTTCATTCCGCCACGGACTCTGAGGGGCCGGATTCTAAAGAATCCGGCCTCACTGGAGTCCGTGGTGGAATTCTCCAACATCCTTACGAAAATGGATCAGGATCCAGCAACACGGTAGTTAAGTGTAGTTAAACAACCCTGTCTCAAAGGTTCAGGGTCTTACACAGAGGAGAAAACAAGCCTCTTCCACTCTGTAATCTGGTAACTACCTAAAATGGTGGCCACCGCCTAACTCACTCCTTTACTGAGCATGTGCAGAATATTCCTCAGAATTCTTAAATAAAAATATACTGTACCAGTAGGTTACAGTTGCAGAGAAACTCTTCTCAGCTTTTGCCCGAAGCTCAAAAGCACTGATTCCTGGAGCACTAAACAATATCATTTAAACCCTGTACAGATTACTAATCTAATAATCGCTCATTCAGCACACATTCTGAATGCCTGAATAGGGCTTTGGAGGAGAGAAAAGGAGGCAGAGACTGGGAAGAGATGTTCTGAGGAAACTGTGAAAAGAGAAAGACAGAGACAGAAAAGAGAGGATCCAAAGAGGCTAAGTAAAGGCCACGAAAAAGAGCAACAGCATTCTTCCCTTCCCTTAGTTAGGGGACAGCAGTGGCTCTGTAACCAACCTTCATAACTCAGTACTACAGTTACTTCTGAGTCCTGGACTTAAAAGCTGCAGACACGTTTTAAGAAACAACCTACTTTTATGGAACTCATCACTATTGGACTCCCTTCCCTCATTTTATTGTTTAGAGACTTACTTTAAATCATTTATTCTTTTAGATGTTTGTTTTGCTTCCTCCCCCTCTTCCCTTCCCTGTTTAAGAAATCCTACTTCTTGTATTATAAGTTCTTTTCCTTATACCTGCTTTCACAGAACAGAGGTCCTGGTGGGCTGGAGGCATCTCACACTAGTTTGGGGTCAGCATCTTTCTCCCTCATCTGGTTCAGTATGTATCAACCCAGGCCCCATGCTTTCCACCGCCCCACAGGGTTGCTGGTAGGGAAAGTGAGGTTACATTTGAAGGCTCCGCTGGGACCTGGGTTCATTCATACAGATTTGGAGCAGCATCGTGGCAATAATTTTCTGTGCCAAGGCCAAGCTCTGTAATATCAAACCATATTTTTGTTTTGTTTTGTTCTTGACTTTTGAACACGTGAAAAGTGGAATTTCCTCCCAAATGGGTCACCAGAACACTCTGTAGAGCAGGTTTTCAGATCAGAGAATGTACCTTCTTTTCAAGGTTCTGAGCCCCCAAACGTTTTTGGTTCATTTTTTTAAAGAGCAGAGACATATTTAAGAATAGAAAACCAGTTTTGATGCATGGCCAGTGGAGGCTGGTAGTTCTGATGTCACTGGGTCTGTGAGACTGTTCTGGGTTTCGGTCAGAACCAGTCAGAACTTGGAAGGAGCTATCCAAGGTGCTGAACCCAATCCCCCAAATAGGTTCAGCACCTTGGATAGCTCCTTCAGAGTTCTGACAGATCCTGACTGAAACCCAGACCAGATTCACAGCCCCGCTGCCATTGAAGATACCAGCCTCCGCTGTGTACAGCTGGTTTTTTTTCTAATAACCTGTCATTGAATTTGTTCTTCTCCAAGCTCTCAGCCCCTTCCTCAAGGCTCCCCACTCTCTGAGAGTGACACTATGGTAGTATCCAATGTTAGTTCTACTTAGAGTAAAGCCACTGAAATGAATGGGACTTACATTAGTCTCTATTTTATCTTCACAACAACCCTGTGAGGTAGGTTACACTGAGAGTCAGTAACTGACTTAATCCAGTGAATCTCGTGGATGAGTCAGCACTAGAACCTGGATATCCTGAGTCCCAGTCCAACTCTAACTGCTACACACAAATATATGGCTTACATTCAACTAAGTTTGCATATACAGTCAGGGCCAGAAATATTGGAACAAGGATAACTGTTTTGGCAGTTGCCCTTCGTACACCACCACATAGAAGTTGAATGTACACACCCAGATGGCAGCAAAGTCAGGACTTTCAGCTGTAATTCAAGGGGTATGACAAAAGTGGGGCACTAACCATTCAGGAAGTACAGCCAGCGGCATACACACACCCCCATCGTTGGTGGCTCATAAGTAATGGAACGAATGGCTGACAAGCAGCTGCATGGCCAGGTGTGGCCTGTTTCCTGGGTACCCCATGACCCATCAAGCAGATAAAAGGCCTGGAGGGAGCTCTGAGTGCCACATTTGCATTTGGTAGCTGTTCACTGGAACTCCCAACATGAGGTCCAAAGAGGTGTCCATGTGAGTGAAGGAGGCCATCATTAGGCTGAGGAAACAAAATAAACCTATCAGAGAGATAGCAAAAACAGTGGGAATGGCCAATACAACAGTATGGAACATCCTGAAAAAGAAGGAAATAACTGGCAAGCTCAGCAACAGCAAAAGGCCTGGAAGACCACGGAAGACAACTAAAGTGGATGACCGCAGAATTCTGCTCATGGTGAAGAGGAACCCTTTCACAACATCTTGCCAGGTCAAGAACACTCTTGCGAAGGTAGGCATGTCATTGTCATCATCTACAGTCAAAAGACAGCTTTATGAATGTAAATACAGAGGCTTCACAACAAGGTGCAAACCACTGGTAACGCTCGAGAACAGACAGGCCAGATTAGCCTTTGCCAGCAAACACCTAAAAAGGCCTGCCCAGTTCTGGAATAAGATTCTTTGGGCGGATGAAACCAAGATTAACTTGTACCAGAATGATGGGAAGAGAAAGGTATGGAGAAGGAAAGGAACAGCGCATGATCCAAAGCGTACCACATCATCTGTCAAACATGGTGGAGGCAGTGTTATGGCATGGGCAAGGATGGCTGCCAATGGAACTGGGTCACTGGTGTACATTGATGACCTGACTGCTGATAAAAGCAGCAGGATGAATTCTGAAGCGTACAGGGCTATACTTTCTGCTTAGATTCAGCCGACGCCGCTTCATATTGCAGATGGCAAATGACCCAAAACATACAGCAAAAGCTACCCAAGAGTTTCTGAAGGCCAAGAAGTGGGATGTTCTTCACTGGCCAAGTCAGTCACCTGATCTCAACCCAATAGAGCCTGCTTTTCACTTGCTGAAGACAAGATTGAAGGCTGAAAGACCCACAAACAAGCAGCAGCTGAAGGCAGCTGCAGCAAAAGCCTGGCAAAGGGAGGAAACTCAGCATTTGGTCATGTCCATGGGTTCCAGACTCCAGGCAGTCATTGACTGCAAAGGATTTTCATCCAGGTATTAAAGGCGATCCTTAAGTTTGAAATGATGTTGGTTTGTTCCATTACTTATGAGCCACCAACGATGGGGATGTGTATGCCACTGGCTGAATGGTTAGTGCCCCACTTTTGTCAAACCCCTTGAATTACAGCTGAAAGTCCTGACTTCGCTCCCATCTGGGTGTGATTCCTTTCAACTTCAATGTGGTGGTGTACAGAGGCCAACTGCCAAAACAATTATCCTTGTTCCAATATTTCTGGCCCTGACTGTAGTTATATAATGCAGTTCAGTAACCTATGAAATCCAAAGTTGGAATCCTTTTTGTGCCATAAACCCCCGAAAGACACTCTTTCTCTCCCTCATGTCCTCTCTCCTCTTTTGCTCATTCTGCACTACTGTTCAGGAGCTTTATTAAGGATTACAAAACCCCCCAAAAGCCCATGTGTGACATGTACAGGAGGAGGAAGGAGGAATGTTTTATCTGTGGCTGTCCTGCACTGAGCGGGGGTTGGACTATATGACAGGTCCCTTCTAGCTCCATCATTCTTTG
The DNA here is from genome assembly GCF_057233095.1 of Heloderma suspectum. NCBI lineage: Eukaryota > Metazoa > Chordata > Lepidosauria > Squamata > Helodermatidae > Heloderma > Heloderma suspectum. The sequence goes on along the minus strand of NC_139460.1, from coordinate 49,660,229 downwards.
TGGATGCTATTGGTTGCCAGATGGGTACTTTTAATGCGGAACAGTAGTTTCAGGTGCAGTGGAGGCTGGTGGCTGTGATGTCAGTGGGCCAGTGAATCCACTCTGGGTTTCATTCAGAACCAGCCAGAACTCTAAAGGAGCTATCCAGGGGGCCCCACTGACAATGGAGCCACCAGCCTCCACTGTAGCAGTTGCATGGTAGCTCCAGTTGCAGAGACTCCATGTGGCTATTCCAGTGAACAGACAAATCTGGGACTTTGGTCCACCACTTTGCCACTGACAGCCATCCGGCTCCAAGGTAGTGGTGAAGATGGAACTAGGGATGGACGGACTCACCCATGCCCGGCTTTGTCGGGCGCTTGCTGACCCCCGCTGCCCACCCCTGTCCACGCTCGTTGCAGCCCAGTGAATGCCTGATGAAGCTGTGGGGCCGCCCATCCTCCTAGTGAGCTGCCATTGTGTGCAACAATGGTGACTCGGGTGCTTCTGGGTAGGTAACATTGTGCACTTGGCAGCCATAAAGGCCTATTTATGTGATGCTTCATTCATACCTGTAATGTTGTATAGACGGCCCATTTACGGCCTCGATTTCTGCAACATTACCTACCCGGAACCTGCACACAATGGTGGCTTGCTATGGAGGATGGGCAGCCGCTGGGCGCTCACCGAGCCATGGGGTGCTTGCTGAGCAGGTCCATGAGCGCCCTGCGGTTCGGCGAGTGGAGTCTAGAAGGGCGGGTGAGGGGGAGTCCATCAGACTCCACACACCCACCCACCCCCCGCCCGCAGACTCTCAGAACATCCCTATCTGGAACTAACCACAGCATAGGGTACCATACTATAGGGCACCATACCATATGCATATTGCCTAAATAACACATCTGTTAAGGCTATGGCCCTTAACAGCTGAAATTTCCCAGTATTTTGGAGCCTGCATGAACATGGAAAGCCCTTAACACAGCATGTCCAACCAAAAGGTGTTTTTGTGAAATGAATATATTTGTAGGTACTGTGCAGAAGAACCAATCAACATGTGGAGGTCCTGGGGTGGGGCGAGTGGGCATGATCCTGCTCTCCCCTTCCACACATTGATTATCCCTAGATAAGGCATCTGCATAGGGCTACTATGTTGAGTAATATGGTTGCTAGTGTATACCAATCATTGCCAAAAGGAATTGATTAGGGTTTAATTAGCTGCTGCCCTGTCTCTTTGGTGCCCCCGTCCCTTAATTTTATTGTTTTATTATACTTTGGTTATTTTTATTAACTTGTTAGCTACCTTGAATACTATATTTAATAGAAATGTGGGATCTAAAAGAAATCAATTAATACACAAACATTTTTATTTTCCAAAATTTTGACATCTTGGGCTAAGTGGTTTTGAATGTGTCTAGAGTTTATTATTTATTAATTATTATTATTACATTTATATCCTGCCTTTTCCCCTCCTGCATGGAACCCAAGGTGGCTTACACGGTCTTCCTCCTCTCCATTTTATCCTCACAACAATCCTGTGAGGTAGGTTAGGTCAAGGGTCAATGACTGGCCCAAAGTTACCCAATGAGCTTCATGGCTAAGTGGGGATTAGAACTCAGGTCTCCCAAGCCCCAGCCCAACACTCTAACCACTACACCCCACTTTCTCTCTGCATTGTTCTCTCTTCCTGCCCTCCAGAGAGCAGTTTTTTAAAGGACCTGAAAACATGACTTGGAGGCCCCCCTCCCTGAAAACAGGAAGTCTGCCCCTGCAATGGTTCCATGTGGATGTGTGGGTGAACTTCACAGGCATAACCTCCCCCCCGCCACCAATGAATTGATTGCTGGGATCAAATGCATTATATAAGCACATCCAGTCTCCAGAATAATTGTTATGGTGCAGACATGTCCTTAGATGTAGTTTCTTGGAGAGAGTTTGACAAGTAAAACGGAGTCGTGATCTTGAGCAGCATACTCATTATGTCTAAGCTCATCTGTCAATTATATTAGGAACAGAAAGTGCTGCCCAGATCATATGGTGTGCTAGCTCATAGAATCATCAGGGCAAAACAGAGGGGTGATGGTAACCTGTCTGTTTCCAGGAAAGTATGTTGCAGCTTCAAGCAGCTCCATAAGAGCCTCGATTTATGTCATGAAGCTATTGAATAAGTAATTAAAATCAACTCCTTCCTGGTTTTAAAATGATTCCATCCTCATAATTTACCACACCTGGTTTCTCTTTCAGACGGATGTTCCCTGTTTTAAAGATCAGCGTCTCAGGCTTGGATCCTAATGCCATGTATTCTTTCCTGCTGGATTTTGCTCCAACTGACAGCCACCGCTGGAAGTATGTGAATGGAGAATGGGTGCCGGCTGGAAAGCCAGAGCCATCGACTCACAGCTGTGTCTATATCCATCCAGACTCTCCCAACTTTGGGGCCCACTGGATGAAGGCTGCCATTTCTTTTAGCAAAGTCAAACTTACCAATAAGTTGAATGGCAGTGGGCAGGTATGGGCACCATGTTTCCTCCATGCTTCTTGGCTTTGGCCACAGGCTTCTACCAATCAAGAAATATCAAGGGTGCATTTATGCAATTAGAAGGGCCCTAAGAGACCTCTTCACCCGCAGATGCCAATTATTCCATGGAGTCCAAATGTAAACAGGAATAAACAGGTCTTAATTGGAGCTTTCAGATTTTAATGGACTCCTTGATGTTAAGAGAGGCAGAGTGTGCTGTGGTTTAACCATCAGGGATTTCCTCCCCCATAGTTTGCCTTGTGTGTGGAGGTTTTTACACAGGACTTCAGAGAAGGGAAAATGATTGTGGGTATTATGGTTTTGTTTTCTCCCCCATGCCGTTTGGTGCATAAGTGGAATGTTGGCAATAGTCAGGTACTCGAATAAAAGGCTGCTCCTAAATGAAATAATTACTATGCTTGCTTCTGCTTCATGATAATTATCAATATTCTATTGAATCATCTTTGTCCTTTGGAATAATAATAATAAAAAGCATGTACCTGTACCAGAAAATAAGTGCCATTCTCTCCAAGACCCTTAAAAATGCAAAGAGGAAAGTTGGCTTTGTTGGGCTGTTTGTTTGTTTGATAAGCATCTATGACTACAATGTGATGCATTACCTTTGACTTGATTGATACAAAACTCCTACATAGGAATAAATGTATTGGCAAGCCCATTAGCAAACAAAGAATGAACTCTCAACTTTGTATCTGATGTACGTCTACTCTGGCCGCTTTCTGGCACTTTCTACGCTTGTCTGTCCACATGTTAAGATCTTAATGAATTCAATTTTTTTTTGAAAGCCATATGAAGGAGGACATGGTGCTTTGTATCACATCAAATGGGAAAACACAAGCATAGGGGACTCCATGTTGCTGGTCCAATCACACAATGGAGTAGTGGCAAAGTTGAAAATGGAATCTAGACTTCTTGAACGCAGGGCTTATATCAGTGCTGTCTCCAGTTTCTGAGGGCCCTTGGGCAAGACATCCTCAGTGGACCCCCTCCCTCAATGAGTCTGCCTTCTCATTGTCTCCAGCTGCTCTGGCTCCACATCCTCTTTCTCATCATTGCTACCGCTTGCTTGTTTGACAGGCAGAGCGCCAGCGAGCAGGTCGGCAGGGGCATCTATTGCACCTCTTCCTCACTGCCACCATTGTCTGGGCCTGAGTGAAAAGCTAGTGAAGAAGCAAGTTGTAATGAAGAAGTGGAGGAGCAGCTCCAGGGGACTCTGGTCAGTGAGCCCCTGCTGGGGTGTGGGCCCTGGACAGGTGCCTGACCATGCCTACCCTTGACATGAGCCCTGACCTATATCCTCAATACAAGCTTGTTCAGTCATGGAAAGTATCCTAGGCTATGGGCCATACATGGTCATCTTAAATAGTTAACAATGGATAGCAGTTACAAATAAATTTATACATTATGACATAGGTGCCTTGGATCCAGAATTTGATGTGGGCATATGTCTAAGAGGCTGCTGTGGTTGATATCTCACCATTACATTTACGGGGCATGACTGCAATCCTATGCAGTTACCAGCATGGGACTAAACTCCATTGAACGTAGTGGTGCTTACTTCTGCCCGGATAGGTTCAACTTGGAAAATACAGTGAGCTTTAACAAAAGATCTTTAGTGAGATGAAGTATAACCTTTAGTTTTTAATTAGAAATGCAAACAATCTTGCAAAGAAGTGTTACCATTTTAAATGACATGAAGCAGGAACTCCATCAAGGAAAAGGAAAGAAGCATTCAGCTGTTGCTTGATTATTTTTCTCATTCTCTGAGTTCCTCTATGCTTGCAGTAAATTTATGGTAGTAAAACTTGAAAATATTGTCATCTCCTCATTGACTTGCCAGGGAGAGGAGGGTCTGTCAATTACCCTGGTGCTCTGGCAGATGATGCCGCTCGCTGCTTATGCTCTGAAAAAGTCCCAGAAATGCTTTTCCCAGTGTCTTCCCTCCGCTACACCACTGTTGTGGTGGTACCTAGAAAATCAGGAAGTGCTGTAGTCCAAAAGCAATAATTGCCATAGCTACTGTAGCTGTAGTTACATAATACACAGCTACTGTACTGTAGCTACCGAAACAGACTGCTCTTTAAGGGTGCAATGTGACTCTTTGTTATGATTTTTGTGTAAGCCATGTCAGATTTCCAGAGAAAGACCCTGCAGCACAAAATACCTTCAGCCAGTTCTCAAATCCCTCTGTTTTTCCTTCCTCCCAAACATGCACACTTATATGCATTCTGCACCCATGCACGCACTCTGCGCACACACATGTACAAACCCACACACAGACCGCTGCCTCCTCCCCTAAGCTCCCGTAAGCTCTGATTACTTTTCTGTTCAAAGCACTCAAATCTCCAACTATTTTCTCACCTCTAGCTCCCATTGTGGAAACCACCCAGGGCATTAACAAGTAACCTGCTTGACAAAGGAGTGGCTGGCCAGCAACTCTAATGATATTTTGATCCACTTTTCATTTTGTAAATGAATTCTTGTTGCTCTAGGAAGCCCAAAATTGGCCTTGCATCAGACCTGTCTTTCTGTGATTCATGGGGTTGGATCCAGACTTAGTCATACTTAGGATAGACCCATTGAAATCTATGGGACTTAATTAGGCCATTTGAAATCAATGTGACTTAATTTAGTCATGACAGATTTAAGTCCCATTGATTTCAGTGGGCCTACCGTAAATATGATTAAGACTGGATCCAACCCATAATCTGGAAGAGAAGAAGATACTAGCCCCAATCAGCCAGGAGTAAACTACACTGAAGCCAGTGGAGCAAGTCAGGCTCAGCTAATAAGGTCCCATTGCTTTCAGTGGGACTTAGTCACAACTAGCTTTAGTTAAATCAGGGCTATTATCTCTAGCTAATCTCTCTCTCCCTTTTTCTCACAACAGATTATGTTAAATTCCTTACACAAATACGAGCCTCAAGTTCATATCGTCCGAGTAGGAGGCCCACACAGGATGGTAAAGAATTGTTCCTTTCCTGAAACTCAGTTCATAGCTGTGACTGCTTACCAAAATGAAGAGGTAGGTTGGTACAAAATATTAAAATAACTTAGTAATTACTGGTGGGAATTATTTTTTAAAGCCTACAAATGAGCACACCCAAAAGTGATCTGGCTCCCTGCTTTAATGCAAAAAGTAGTATTAAAGACTTCTTTATGGTGGTTTGAAAATTTTAATCCTGATTGTACATCATCTTTGAACAATTTAATATAAAGTAATATATTATTATAAGTAAAACAAATCCTGTGTCTAGTTAAGTAATACTTTCCCCAAAAAGTTACACCAGTGACTTATGGGGCAGCGGTGGGGCTGGGGGGATATTTGTCACTGCTCATTATAATGTCACCATGCAATGAAGAGAGTCCCAAATTCTAATCAAACTCCTGTGGCATTTTGCCACCCTTTTGTCTTACGTGCTGATACTGCAGATGCCTTTCTTATAATAATTAATTACATTTCTATACTGCCCAATAGCCAAAGCTCTCTGGGTGGTTCACAAAAATTAAAACCATAAAATAGAAGACAACAAAATATAATATAAAAGTTTAAAAGTGTAAAACTGCAGTATAAAAATAATAACCAAATAGAAGCTAGCAGCAGTATGAAGATTTAAAATACAGTACCAGATTTAAAACAGAAACTGAAAAACTAAAATGCCTGGGAAAATAAAAAGGTCTTCACCTGGTGCCAAAAAGAGCACAATGTAGGCGCCAGATGAGCCTCTCTGGGAAGCTCATTATGCAACTGGGGTGCCACAACAAAAAAGCCCTCTTCTTAGTAGCCACCCACCTCACTTCCTTTGGTGGGGGCTTGGAGAAGGACAGCTGAATATGATCTTAGGGTCCAGGCAGGTGTATATGCCTGCTGTTTAACAGCATATAGAATCATAGAATAGTAGGGTTGGAAGGGGCCTACAAGGCCATCAAGTCCAACACCCTGCTCAATGCAGGAATCCAAGTCAGAGCATCCCTGACAGATGGCTGTCCAGCCTCGTCTTGAATGCCTCCAGTGTGGGAGAGCCCACCACCTCCCTAGGTCATTGGTTCCATTGTCGTATTGCTCTAACAGTCAGGAGGGTTTGTAACCTGAGCCCATTATTCCGTGTCCTGCACTCTGGGATGATCGAGAAGAGATCCTGGCCTTCCTCTCTCTGACAACCTTTCAAGTACTTGAAGAGCGCTATCATATCTCCCCTCAGTCTTCTCTTCTCAAGGCTAAACATGCCCAGTTCTTTCAGTCTCTCTTCATAGGGCTTTGTTTCCAGTCCTCTGATTATCTTTGTTGCCCTCCTCTGAACCCTCTTCAGCTTGTCTGCATCCTTCTTAAAGTGTGGTGCCCAGAACTGGACACAGTACTCCAGATGAGGCCTAACCAGTGCTGAGTAGAGGGGAACTAGTACTTCCCAGGATTTGGAAGCTATGCTTCTATTAATGCAGCCCAAAAAAGCATTGGCCTTTTTTGCAGCCATATCACATTGTTGGGTCATGTTCACCTTGTGATCGACAACAATTCCAAGATCCTTCTCACATGTGGTGTTGTTGACCCAAGTATCCCTCATCTTGTAACTGTGCATTTGATTTCTTTTTCCTAAGTGCAGAACTTGGCATTTATCCCTATTAAATTTCATTCTGTTTTCTGCCCAGCACTCCAGTTTATCAAGATCACTTTGAATTTTGTTTCTGCCTTCCAAAGTATTAGCTATCCTGTCCAATTTTGTGTCATCTGCAAATCTGATCAGCAGTCCCTGCACCTCCTCCTCCAAGTCATTAAAAAAAAATGTTGAAGAGCATTGAGCCCTGCGGTACCCCACTCGTTACCTCTCCCCAGTTTGAGAAGATCCCATTGATAAACACTCTTTGAGTCCAATTCTGTAGCCAACTGTGGATTCACCGGATCATTGTTCATCTAGCCCACTTTGAGCTAGTTTGCTCATCAGGATATCATGGGGCACTTTGTCGAAAGCTTTGCTGAAGTCGAGGTATATGATGTCTACAGCATTCCCACAGTCCACAAGGGAGGTTACTTGATCAAAAAATGAGATCAGATTCGTCTGGCAGGATTTGTTCTTGACAAATCCATGTTGGCTTTGAGTAATCACTGCATTGTTTTCAAGGCGCTTACAGATGGATTGCTTTATAATCTGCTCCAGAATTTTCCCAGGGATTCATGTCAGACTGGTCTGTAGTTCCCAGGTTCCTCCTTCTTACCCTTTTTGAAGATAGGGACAACATTAGCCCTCCTCCAGACATCTGGCACTTCACCCGTCCTCCATGATTTCTCAAAGAGAATAGACAGTGGCTCTGAGAGTTCTTCTGCCAGTTCCTTTATTACTCTAGGATGCAGTTCATCTGGCCCTGGAGATCTGAACTCGTTCAAAGTAATTAGGTGTTGCTTGACCATATGCCTATCAATCTCAAGCTGAAATCCTGCCCCTTCAGCCTGTACTTCGCCTTTGCCAGGGGGGTCATAGACCCTCTTTTGGGAGAAGACTGAGCCAAAGTAGGAATTGAGCACCTCTGCCTTTTCTTTGTCATCTGTTATCATTTTCCCATCCTTATTTAATAGGTGAACAACCATTTCTTTCCTCTGTCTTTTACTATGCACGTATCTGAAGAAAGCCTTTTTGTTGCTTTTAGCATCCCTTGCTAACCTCAGCTCATTCTCAGCTTTAGCCTTCCTGACTCCATCCCTGCAATTCTGTGCTACCTGCCTGTACTCTTCCTTTGTTGCTTGGCCTTCTTTCCACTTCCTATATTTGTCCTTTTTTGTTTTCAGGTCATCTCTCAGCTTTTTGTGAAGCCACATTGGCTTCTGTTGTCTTCCACCTTTTCTTCTTGTTGGAATTGTTTGTAATTGTGCCTTGAGAATTTCCTTTTTTAAAAGCCCTCACCCATCTTGGAGTCCTTTTCTTGTTAGAGTCGCTTGCCATGGGACCTTACTGATCATTGTTCTGAGTTTATTAAAATCAGCTTTCCTAAAATCCAGGGTACGCGTTTGACTACACTCAGCTTTTGCTTTCCTTAGAACCAAGAACTCAAGTATAACATGGTCACTTTCCCCCAGAGTTCCCGTAACTGCTACTTTATCCACTAAGTCATCTCTGTTGGTTAGGATCAAGTCAACGACAGCAAATCCTCTAGTTCCTTCCTCTGCTTTCTGTAGGAGGAAGTTATCCGCCACACAAGTCAGGAATTTTCTGGAGGGGCCATGTTTTGCCGAATTTGTCTCCCAACAAATATCGGGGTAATTGAAATCCCCCATTACTACTACATCATGCTTCCTTGAAACATTGGCTATTTGCTTTTCAAAAGTTTCATCCTCGTCTTCTCCTTGATTGGGTGGCCAGTAGTAGACTCTGACCACCAGGTCCCTTTTATCCTTTGCTCCGTTTATTTTGATCCAGATGCTCTCAATGGGACTACCAAGCTCATCCTCCTGTATTTCTGAGCAGAGATATGTATTTTTCACATATAGTGCAACCTCACCTCCCTTTCTCTTCCTCCTGTTCTTTTTTAACAAGTTGTATCCTTCAATTGCTGTATTCCAGTCATGAGAGTCATTCCACCATATGGAAAAAGCATTCATAGAAGGCCAGAACTAGCCAAGCTAGTGCGGACATTCTGTACATAAATTACTCTTTCTTCCAGCAGCAAAATAAATGCTGCTGCTTTAGAAGAGGGCACTCCTTCAGTATGGTGAACCTGACTGAGATAAGAGCGTAAGAAGAGCTGTGCTGGATCAGGCCAAAGGCCTCTCTAGTCCAGCATTCTGTTCCCAAAATGGTCAGCCAGATGCCCATGGGAAGCCCACAAGCAGGACAGGAGTGCAACAGCACCCACTATGTTCTCCTGCTACTGGTATTATTGAGCGGCATATGCTGTAGGTAATATATAGCCATCATGACTAGCAGTCATTGATAGCCTTTGTTGTTGTTGTTCAGTCATTAAGTCGTCTCCGACTCTTCGTGACCCCATGGACCATAGCACGCCAGGCCTTCCTGTCCTCCACTCCCTCCCGGAGTGTGCTCAAGTTCATATTCATTGCATCGGTGATGCTATCTAGCCATCTCATCCTCTGCTGTCCCCTTCTCCTTTTGCCTTCAATCTTTCCCAGCATCAGGGTCTTTTCCAGGGAGTTTTCTCTTCTCATTAAGTGGCCAAAATATTTGAGCTTCAGCTTCAGTATCTGTCCTTCCAATGAGCAGTCAGGGTTGATTTCCTTTAGGATTGATTGATTTGATCTCCTTGCAGTCCAGGGGACTCGTAAGAGTCTTCTCCAGCACCACAGTTCGAAAGCATCAATTCTTCGGCGCTCAGTCTTCCTTAGAGTCCAGCTCTCACAGCCATATGTTATTACTGGGAAAACCATAGCTTTTATTATACGGACCTTTGTCAGCAAGGTGATGTCTCTGCTTCTTAATATGCTGTCAAGGTTTGCCATAGCTTTCCTTCCAAGGAGCAAGCGTCTTTTATTTTCATGGCTACAGTCACCGTCTGCTGTGATCTTGGACCCCAAGAAAGTAAAATCTGTCACTGCTTCCATTTCTTCCCCTTCTATATGCCAGGAAGTGATGGGGCCAGATGCCATGATCTTCGTTTTTTTAATGTTGAGTTTCAAACCAGCTTTTGCACTCTCCACTTTCACCCTCAACAAGAGGCTCTTTAGATCTTCTTCGCTTTCTGCCATTAGGGTGGTATCATCTGCATATCTGAGATTGTTGATAATTCTCCTGGCAATCTTAATTCCAACCTGTGATTCATCCAACCCAGCGTTTCTCATGATGTACTCTGCATATAAGTTAAATAAGCAGGGCGACAATATACAGCCTTGTTGTACCCCTTTCCCAATTTGGAACCAATCAGTTGTTCCATGTCCGGTTCTCACTGTTGCTTGCTTCTTGACCCTCGTACAGGTTTCTCAGGAGACAGGTAACGTGGTCTGGTACTCCCATCTCTTTAAGAATTTGCCACAATTTGTTCTGATCCACACAATCAAAGGCTTTAGCATAGTCAATGAAGAAATAGATGCTTTTCTGGAATTCTCTTGTTTTCTCCATGATCCAGCGAATGTTGGCGATTTGATCTCTAGTTCCTCTGCCTCTTCGAAACCCCGCTTGTACTTCCGGTAGTTCTCGGTTCACATACTGCTGAAGCCTAGCTTGTAGGATTTTGAGCATAACCTTGCTGGCACGTGAAATGAGCGCAATTGCGTGGTAGTTTGAACACTCTTTGGCATTGCCCTTCTTTGGAATTGGAATATAAACTGGCCTTTTCCAGTCTTGTGGCTACTGTTGAGTGTTCCAAATTTGTTGGCATATTGAGTGCAGCACTTTAACAGCATCATCTTTTAGGATTTTAAATAGCTCAGCTGGAATACTGTCATCTTCGCTAGCTTTGTTGTTAGTAATGCTTCCTAAGGCCCATTTGACTTCACTCTCTAGGATGTCCAGCTCAAGTTCAGTGACCACACTGTCATGGCTATCAGGGACATTATGATCTTTCCTGTATAGTTCTTCTGTGTATTCTTTCCACCTCTTCTTAATCTCATCTGCTTTTGTTAGGTCCCTGCCTTCTTTGTCCTTTATCATGCCCGTCTTTGCACAAAATGTTCCCTTGAGATCTCCGATTTTCTTGAAGAGATCTCTAGTCTTTCCCTTTCTATTGTTTTCCACGATTTCTCTGCATTTTTCATTTAAGAAGGCCTTCTTGTCTCTCCTTGCTATTCTCTGGAACTCTGCATTCAGTTGGATATATCTTCCCCTTTCTCCCTTGCTTTTCACTTCCTTTCTTTCCTCAGCTACTTGTAAAGCCTCATCAGACAGCCACTTTGCTTTCTTGTAGGGATGTACGAAAGTCACTTACCTTTTCCCAGATTCTGTTCATGGTGGGGGGGAGGCTTTCCGTCCCTCCCCCCGGAATCCTCGACGAGGGGGAGGCGATCCAGTCCTCCCCCCCGGAATCCTCGATGGCCGGCTGTGCTCCACGGCGGCTCCGCAGAGCAGCCAGCCAGGCCCAGGCCAGGGCCGTCCGCAGCCGGATTTCCGGCCGCGGAGGGCTCTGGGTAAAAACAAAACAAAACACGCATACGCAAATGGTGGTGGCTACGGCCGCCGCCATTTTCGTTCATTATTTTTTGCCGTCTTAGTGTACGTAAATATTTACGTAGACTAAGATGGCGAAAAATAAGGAACACAAATGGCGGCGGCCATAGCCGCCGCCATTTGCGTACACTTTTTTTTTTTTACCCAGACATGATAGGCTACGTAAGTCTTTATGTAGCCTATCATGTCTACGGGGGAAAAAAAGAGAAAAAAACACAGACTGCAAATGGCGGTGGCGGCGGCCGGTCGGAAGACCAGCCGCCTCCACCACCGCTGAAGCCGCCGCTGGAGCCGCCGCCGTCCGAAACATCCGCCCCAGGTAAGTCTTGTCCCGGGGGGGATCCGCGGGGGGCGGGGGGGTGGCAGGCCGTTCCACGATGGATTTCGGCCTCACCGAGATCCGTCGCGGAATTCTCTGACTTCCCTACTTTCTTGCATTTCTTTTCTTTGGGATGGATTTAGTTGCTGCCTCCTGAACAATGTTATGGACCTCCATCCATAGTTCCTCAGGCACTCTGTCTATCAGGTCTAATCCCTTAAATCTATTCCTCACCTCCACTGTATATTCATAAGGGTCATACCTGAATGGTTTAGTGGTTTTCCCTACGTTCTTCAATTTAAGCCGAAATTTTGCAAGAAGCAGCTCATGAACTGAGCCACAGTCAGCTCCAGGTCTTTGACTGTGTAGTGCTTCTCCATCTTTGGCTGCAAAGTACATAATCAATCTGATCTCGATATTGACCATCTGGTGACGTCCATGTGTAGAGTCGCCTCTTGTGCTGTTGGAAAAGGGTGTTTGCTATGATCAGCGTGTTCTCTTGGCAAAACTAGGGATGTCAGAGAATTCCACCACAGACTGAAATGGGATCGAATTCCCTTCAGTCTGTGCCACGGAATCCTCTGTGGAACGGCACCACGAGGTCCTGCGGAGCCAGCAGTCATGCGGCTTTTTTTTGTCATCCGCACAGAGTCACAAAATTTTCATAAATAAAAATGCAACGTAGTATATATTCCGATAATAAATATGTAAGTTAAAAAAAAAAAAAGAATTGTGCTGAACTGAAAAAGAACACGCCTTGTTTGTGGGTGTTCTTTTTCAATTGAAATCCTCTGTCTCCGTTTACTTTCAGCCAAAACACTTCTTCCTCCTCGGGGCTTCCCAAAACAAGGCTGCCCTAGGTGCGCCTGAGCGATGCACTCTTTGTGAGGAGAACCAACTCTGTACACGTCTACTCAGAAGTAAGTCTTACTGAGTTGAATGCAACTTATTCCTACACATGTCAGCACCCCACTTGCCCCCAGCTCAGCTTTGTATTTCCACATCCAACTCATTATCAAACCTCCTGTTAGTTATCTCAGAAGACTCTTGGGTGAATGGGGGGGGGGTTTCCAGGGAACAGCTGGATGGAGGGAGATTACACACATACACACACACACACACACACACACACACAAAGAATATAGTTCTTCATATTCCCTGGTATGTTTATTCCTCATTTTGGCCATTCCCTGAGCATGTGCAGAGTGTGCTTTTTATTAAACAAAGAGAAGGTTGCTGATCTTTCCCTTCATGCTGCATTTCTACAAGTGAAGTGTGACTGCTTCAGAAAGAACTTTCCATTATACTGTCTCTTTTTCTTCATGAGTTTCATAACAGAAATATGATCTAGTGGTTAGAGTCCAGCCCAAAGTCACCCAGTGAGATAACTAATAGGAGGTTTGCTAATGAGCTGGGTGTGGAAATACAAAGCTGAGCTGGGGGCAAGTGGGGTGCTGACATGTGTAGGAGTAAGTTGCATTGAACTCAGTAACTTACTTCTGAGTAGACATGCACAGAGTTGGTTCCCCTCTCTATTTTAGCCTCACCATGTCACGAACAAGGCTGGATGTGGAAATAGGAAGCCTATCAGGGGGAATAATACTCGTGCAGGGCTCCAGACCGGCATGGTCATTTTGAAAGGTTTTTTCTTTCTTTCTTTCAAACAGCATTGCTTTAAACAAAGAGTCTATCGCTCAGGCACACCTAGGGCAGCCTTGTTTTGGGAAGCCCCGAGGAGGAGGAAGTGTTTTGGCTGAAAGTAATTACTGCATGTCTCAGGGCAGGGGAAAAAATACGTAAATATCTATGAAAAATAGCCTTTCTTATGGAAGTTATGCAGAATTACGGCTGTCGGTATGGATTTATCTTCGTAATTTTCGGAGCAGAAAAAAAAGAGAATTCCGGGGGCTTGCGAACGACGGTATGGAGCACTGGCCGCAAACTGTGGAAGTCAAGCGGCACGGAAGGTACACAATTCGTTCATCCCTAGGCAAAACTCTATTAGCCTTTGTCCTACTTCATTTTGTACACCAAGGCCATACTTGCCTGTTATCCTGGTTATTTCTTGACTTCCTACTTTAGCATTCCAATCCGCTATGATGAAAAGGACATCTTTTTTTGGTGTTAGTTCTAGAAGGTGTTGTAGGTCTTCATAGAATCGATCAACCTCAGCTTCTTCGGCCTCAGTGGTTGGGGCCAGTGAGACTTGAATTACTGTGATGTTGAATGTTTATTCGTACTGGATTTGTACTGAGATCATTCTATCGTTTTTGAGACTGTACCCCAGTACTGCTTTTCCCACCCTTTTATTGACTATGAGTGCTACTCCATTTCTTCTAAGGGATTCTTGACCACAGTAGTAGATACAATGGTTACCTGAATTAAATTCACCCATGCTTGTCCATTTGTTCGCTGATTCCCAAGATGTCAATGTTCAATCTTGCCATCTCATGTTTGACCACCTCCAGCTTGCCTTGATTAATTGATCTTACATTCCAGGTTCCTAAACAATATTGTTCTTCACAGCATCGGATTTTCTTTTCACCACCAGACACATCCACAGCTGAGTGTCCTTTCGGCTTTGGCCCAGCCGCTTCACTCTTTCTGGTGCTACTTGGAAATTCCCCCTGCTCTTCCCCAGTAGTATATTGGACACCTTCCGACCTGAGGGGCTCATCTTCCGGCGTCATATCTTTTAGCCTTGTGATAGGTTCCATGGGGTTTTCTTGGCAAGAATACTGGAGTGGGTTGCCATTTCCTCCTCCAGTGGACCACATTTTGTCAGAACTCTCCGCCATGACCTGTCCGTCTTGGGTGGCCCTGCAGGGCATAGCTTATGGCTTCACTGAGTTACACAAGCCCCTTTGCCACAACAAGGCCGTGATCCATGAAGGGGCACTGATAGCCTTATCCTCCATTAATTTGTCTAATCCCATTTTAAAGCAATCCAAGTTGGTAGCCATCTTGCAGCAGCGAATTCCACAGTTTGACTACTTGCTGTGTGAAGAAGTACTTCCATTTATCTTTCTTGAATCTCCCACCATTCAGCTTCATTGGGTGACCTCGGGTTCTAGTTTTGTGAGAGAAGGAGAACAACTTTTCCTGCTCCACCATCTCCACTTCATGCATAATTTTATACACCTCTATCACCCCCCGACCCATTATGTATAATTGTACGTTTAAATTGATGCATGTTTGCAGCATGGGTGTTAACTGTCTGTAGCAAAACAAAAACTTGTTTATCCTTACTTTATAAAATGCTGGACTTCTAACAGTCCACTGTGAAGTTCAAATGATCTTGTTAACATGAGCCTTCTTCTTTTTTGAAACTCAAGATAACAGCTCTCAAAATCAAATACAACCCCTTTGCCAAAGCCTTTCTGGATGCAAAGGAAAGGTGAGTTCACTTCTTAGTAAGCCTCATGATACTAGCTGCACTAATGGTGCTGGGGTGATCTTAGATAGGCCACTGTCATTCATCCCCTGCCTTGCTATCTGCACAACGGGTATAATAAACAGAAGGTTATTGTAAGGTGCACTATGCTAATAGATCATCTTCATTATTTTGTAATCACATTTGCATCCCATCTTTCCGCCAAGAAGCTCAGGGCAGCATGAATGGTCCTGTCCTATTTTATCCTAGGGACATTGGGGAAATCCACAACAGAACCAAATGACTTTTGATTTTCATGGATCTTGCCCTTGGAATCTACTGCGGACCGGCTTTCCCCCTGTCGGGCGGATCCTGCGAGCTTGCAGACTGGCTTTCTAATTTTCCTGAATTTTGCACAAATTTTGTCATAGAATTTGGCCCCAAATGTGCATTTCCCCCATAGGCTAAAGCATAAAAATGCATATTTGAGGGGAATTTGCACAAAATTGGAAGCAAAAAACATTCCAATCCCATTGATGGGCAGGTGACAGAACAAAAGGCACCTGAAAATCCATGAAACACAGACGGGATGGACATTACATAATCAGTACATCCTTAATTTTATCCTCAACATGAGTTTGTGAAGAAGGTTAGGCTGAGAAATAGCGAGCAGCCCAAAATTACCCAGTGAACTTCATGGCTGTGTTGGGGAGCCATCTGTGTGAGACTGGCTTTGCTAGAATCAAAGTAATTTTCATATTATTTTTCAGGAACCACCCCAAGGATGCTCCAGATATTGTCTCAGAAAGTCAACACATGACATATTCTCACTGTAAGTTTTGTGATATAGGCAACCTTTTCGGCTCCATGGGCACAGTTGCATTTTGGGGGAAGCCTGAAGGAGCTTTTGTCCCATGGTCATTTGGGACCATGGGCATTTATTTTTGGGACTCCCTCTTTCCTTGCCCTCCCCCTTGGATTCTCCCATTTCTTACCCTTCTGGCTTGCATTCCCCCTTTTCATAGAATCATAGAATAGTAGGGTTGGAAGGGGCCTATAAGACCATCAAGTCCAACCCCTTCTTTTCACTTTTCTTTCCCGTTCCTGTCTCTGCTCCTCCTTCCTCTCCCATCCAAAATGCCCTTCCCACTGCTGCAGCCCTTCATCCCTGCTGCTGCCACACTCATCTCCACCTCCTCCTTCCTCTCCCCTGCCAAATATCCTTCCCTCCATCGCCACAATGTTTTCCCCAGGCTGCCCTGGTGGTCCTTTCCTGCCACCACCACTGCTTTCTTCGTGTCAGAGGAGAGGAGGCAAGAGGATGGTGTTGCAAGGGGTCTGGAGGGCAAAGTGGGGCGGGGGGTACGAGGCAGGCACAGGTGCACCCTTAGGTGCCATGTTGCCAACCTCTGTGTAAGATGGATCATCAGTGGTCAGTACCAGGTGCTTCAGAGATGGTAAAGGCTTTTTATAAAAGGCCCATCCTGACCCAAACTGGCACTCTCCAGATGTGTCAGACTATAACTTCCATAATCCCTAGCCAATAATGGGAGTTGTAGTTCAACACATCTGGAGGTCATCAGATTGGGAAAGGCTGTGGTAGGCAATGGTGGGATGTGTAACTTTCTACAACAAGACAGTTTCTTCTGTTCCCAGCAACTACAACTTGGTTCATGCTCTTTTACAATAGTTTCCCCCTTCTGCTTTGTACTGCATGCTGGATATCCTCTATTTGCTGGTTGATGATGTGGTGTTTTTTTTTAATGGTACATCACCTCAAGCACTAATTTTATGGAGGGGTGATCCAAAAATATTCTAAATAAATACATCACTATAAAAGTTGATCTATCTCTCCCCATCACAATTTGTTTATTTGCTTCTTTCTATCGTATGCTGACAGTTCATTTAGTTGATGAGCTGGTTGCATTTCATTCAGTAAGAGATTTCTGTGGCTTTACTTTCAGATTAAAAGGGTATTTAGGAAACAAAGCGGGGTTTTTTATTTTTTTTTTCTCCCCCCACCCAGTCTAAAATACTTTTGGTACAAAGCAAAATATAGGCAAAAGGGTGGGGGTTGAGATAGTCATTTGCTGTAACTTTCCTTATTCAGCTCTGTTTTCTCAATATCTCCTTAGTGGGTGGTTGGCTGATTTCCAATCCAGATGCAGTGTGTACAACGGGAAGTTCTAGCTACCAGTACAGTGGGACTTTTTCTCTCCCTGCTCCGCATTCCCACCATGGCTTTGAACACTATTCGGCCCTTCGAGGACACAGAGCTGTTCCCTATCCTGCTTCGTACATGCAGAGAAATCACTCTCCATCAGGCAAGTTCCTGTCATTTAAAAATATATATATTTATGAGAAAAGAGCAAATACTTGAAAAATAGCTATAATAAAAAAGAAGATGTGCATCTGTCTGTCAGCACCATAGTGCCAAGACCGTAAAATCTAGAGACCTGAAAATTGGCATGCATAACAAGGGGTATGCACCTCAGGGTTATTTAGTTGTTAAACTGCATTAATTAATTTTAATCAATTTAAATGTGTCCATGTGGTTGAAATTTGAAATAACATCTTCAGTCACTAGATGGCAGATGTCCCTGACCAGCACATGGCTTTGTAGTCCATATAGTTTAAAGGCAGGTGAGATTAGCAGGCCAAGAGTCAGAGTTATATGCATGCCCCCTCCCCCTGCTGTAGGGGAACCCCCCAGGGGAATGGAGTGGACAGATTCCACCCTCAGGGGGCTATAGGGGTACAGCAAAGGCTGTGCCTAGGGGTGCTAGCAGGCATGGCTTCATTCAAATGGGGTGGGCACAATGTGTCCAACTCTGTCAGCTGTGTAAGCTTGCTTAAAGCCTTCACTGTGTCAAACTAAGGGCTATTCCAACCCATGCGAAGCCAGATCTGCCTGCTAGTTATTAATAAAATGCAGTGTTCCATCTCCAAATACTAAAGTACGTCACACAAAAGAAATAACAAGTAAAGCATAGTGCAAAGAGAGATTTCCTGCTGACCCTTATTGATTCCAGAAGTGGATAAATGGTTCCCATTTCCTTTTAACATTAAGAGCAAAGATGTTTTTTGGTCACAAAAAGTAGCAATGAAGCCCCACCCACCAAATTCCTGGGCACCTGGCATGCATATCTTTTCTGTAACACTCTCCTTGACCTGCGGGAGTGCAATAGCTTTATACTCTGCACAAAATGAGTCACAAAATGAGTCACTCTTTGTCTGCAATGATAAAACATATTTTCCCCAAAACAGATTGTATAGGTAGGCACAGGAAATGGATTTTTCAAGTCCTCCCTAACAGATGCCAGGGATTGAACCCAGAACCTGTTGCACATAAATCATATGGTCTACCACTGAGTTACAGCCCCTCCCTCCCTCCTAAGGAATAATCACATGTGATTGGGAACCTGGGCTGGGTGGGTGTCTTAACAGTCCCCCTGGCTTCCCTTAATGGTGCCCCTGTTTAAAACTGCCTTCAAGCAGCAGCCATAAAAGGTGCACCAACCAGCAGTAAGTATATATAAATAATGGCACAGGGTAGCATTATCTCAGATATGTGGATAGGGCAGCAATTAAAAAAATCAGCAAATTTCAGTGGTGACCTCTCTAGGCAAGTAATCACCTACACAATCTGATTTGGTATCTTAAGATAAACTTGTCAGAAACATGTTATATTTGCTAAGCTCTTTGTTTTTTTTCTTTCCTAAAGTGAATTTATTAGAGAGCACCAACAGTGATCTGCAAATGTCCCCAGGCCATGAAGGCTGGAATTCCGTCCCCTCCAGTCACCATGCTAACTTACTCCCAGTGCCACATAATAGTGGTACTACCACCCCAGGGCCTAGGTAAGCATACATTGGATTTGCATGTAGAGCAGGGGTGTAGGACCTCAGGCCTGGGCGCCAAATCTGGCCTCCATGGGACATAATACGGCCCTCTGAGGTTCCCCAGAAAGCCACACCCCTTCACCTGGCCCCACCCCATTTCCCTTGACTACCAATCATTTAGTGGTTTCCTGGCTTTTGTCCAGTTTCCTCCCCGCCCCCATTCTGAAAGGTTGAAATGCCTCTCCTAATGCTTAGTTGCTAACAGTAAGAGCTTTAAGCTACAATATGCTAGTATTTTTTTGTTTTTTGGCTACACCCCTTTTGCCTTTACCCTGCCTACCACTGGAATGTGGCCTCCAAGAGGTTCTCTGAATAGAATTTGGCCTTGGGCTTAAAGAGGTTAGACACCCCTGGTGTACAGTCAGCAGCAGAAACAGCCCATGACTTTAGCAGTTTTGAATACCACATGTCAGTAAAATAATCTGATATTTTACTATCTGGATTTCTTCCTTGCTCTCTCATTTCCATCACTACATCTTGGGGAGGACAAGGGTCTAGTCAACACATGCAGCAGAATGAGCTAGTATACTGAGGTGGTAGTATGGGCTGTACCACTTCAAACTGCAGGCAGGGGATTCAGTTTTTTGAAAATGATATCTAGGTAAAAAGCTTTCAGGATTGGATCCAGGATCAGCCTCCTGTGGACGGAAAGGCTCCTTCTACCCACAGAAGGCTTCTGATCCAGTGGAACATTTCTACTGGTGGAATGGGGAAGGAGGAAATTTCTTCTGATTCCCCCTTCCCCTGCAGTTCCCTCCCTCTCCCCACAAAAAAAAAAAAAGCTTTGGAGAGTTGGGAGACTCTCCAGAATAGTGTAGGAAGTGGCACTGGTCTCTGCAGGGGAGGGAGAATGGGCAAATATTGCCTCTCCTCTTCCCACTAGCTGGATCATCCTGAGCAGAACTCCACTGAGTGCTCCTGTTGGTGGGAGCCTCTGGAACCAACCCTCTGTATGTAAAGAATGAGTACATCAAAGGGAGAGGTTCTAGCCTAGCCTGTTCCTTCTGCTCTAGTTTTTCATGTGGAAATAAATAAATAAACACAGAGAGTGGGGAGAGTATTCAATTTAGGTAGAACGATGGAATATGAGGTGGCAGAATGAAAACAAGTACACAAATGGCATGAACCAAGGTCTCTACAGGGGACTATGGATTCCTGTCCCATTATAAAATCTAATGGAAGAAATAACAGTGTAGGACCTTAACATGAATATTCCACCTTATAAAATTCATTCTGTTGTCCTTATGTGTTTGTAGTTGCTGTTCAATTTATTTTAGCATCTAACAGAGCGGAGCGTACTTTCCCAAAGCTAATGCTTTTAAAAATAAAACCAGTCGATCTTTAAGGGGCTACAAAGACTAACAGTGCAACCCTTTCCATTGGGGGTGGGGGACCCACTTGTGGCCCTCCAGGCCTTTTGGCCTATAAGTCCCATTAGCCCAAGCCAAGATAGACAATGGTGAGGGATGATGGAAGTTGTAGGCCACCCCATGTGAAGGACCACAAGTTGCCCACCTCTGTTATATATGTTTACTGAGAAGTGACTTTCACTGTGATTGCTGGGGCTTACTACGTGGTAAATAGTTTAAAGCTGCAGTCCTATGACCACTTACCTAGGAGTAAGTCCTACTAAACTCAGTAGGATTTAATTTTGTGCAGAACTACAGGGATTGGGCTGCTGCAAGTTAATACATATTTGAAGCAACCATTAATTTGAATGCTTGCTGGAAAAAACAGTCCTGATTTTAGAGTATATAGACTTCAGTCAATGGGACATGCTGCCCCTCCACCCCTTCAACAGGGGAATTACACTCCAATATTATTTTCAATAAACTTCCTGTTTGACAATAGGCAATTTCAAATAGAAGGAAGGATTGCATCCTGCTTTGAAAGATTCCCTTCACTTCTGTTTGGCTAGGATTTTTGAAGGATTAAATGATTAGGACTGATCACTGGACAGTTTACTGCAAGAAGGGCTTTATATGTACTGAAAATGCCATCTCAGTTTGTGGGCCCTTTCTCAGGTTGTGAAAACAGGGCAGCGTTTTTGGTGAAGTTCTCTGGGGCTAAGAGAAATTCTTTAAAATTTCAGCCTCTGGAACAAGCTGAACTTAACAAAGGGCCAAGCGATTTGTGGGTCTGTGTGTGTTTTCTTTCTGTAACAAATTGATCCACCCATACTTTTGCTGACAGAGCTCCAAATGATGGTGCCACTTCAGAGACACTGAAACTTTAAAAAATGGCAGCCCCTATAAAAACCATGGTGGCCACCACTGGCCAGTGAGAGATGCCACTTTTTAAATCCACAATGCCTCTAATGCTACACCTTGCTGAAGAGTTATTTCTAAGGCATTGGGAAGGAATACGGTGGCCTGTTAGGATGCCAGTTTGGACAGCCATCAGCCCAAGTGGGGGTAGAACAATTTGTTACGGAAAGAATACACACAAGGCACTCTGAAACTTGTTATGGGAAGCTCCCTGTAGGGGCGAAACATTTTGGCTGCATTCAAACACAAAAACTCACACTCAAAATTTGAGTATGGGTTGAGTGTGAATAGTCATTGAACCATGGATTGTTGTTGAAACGTGGGTTATCATGTTGTCTGAACCCAGCCATGATAACAAACCATGGTGAACAACCCATAGTTCACAACCCAACAACAAACCATGGGTTCTCTTCATAGGTTGTTCATGGTTACCATAGTTTGTTAGCACTGCTGGGTTCAGACAACACGATAATCCACATTTTAACAACAACCTGCAGGTCAACAACAACCCACACTCAACCCATACTCAACCCTTTAGTATGGGTTATCATGTCTGAGCCCAGTCATTAAGAATTTATCTTGGCCCCCCAACATTTAGTGCTGATGGGGAATTTCTGCTCAGTTTTTCTCCTTTTGTTTTTGTTTGGAGCCAAACATTTGAGTTCAGTGTTATTTAGTGCTGCAAAGGTCACGTGTTGTATTTTTACATTGCTTCATTGTAGTCACTACCCATGCCTATGGACAGTTAGCAACAACGCCATTAATGTTGCCAACCTTGCGAGTGATATAAGCAGCAGCTCCCCTGGAACGTTCCTGCGAAACAATATCACATTACCTGCCACATCCTCGACTGCTTCAGTTCCTTTGCCAGGAACCACTGCTACCAGCATGGAAACTCAACTGGAGTCTGCTTTCCCCAGGCTAACTGATTCCACCTGGGCTTCAGTAGCCTCCCATTCATTTTAAAGGACAAAGAGCTGCACAAGAATGCCCAGTAGCATCCTGAACAGAACGGAACTGAAGGCTGCAATTCTCACAGCAAAAAGGGGAACACATTTAGTGATGTATCAGTTTTGACACATCTTTACATTACAGCTTAGATGGTTAGTTGAACAAGTAACATTGGACAAAAAAGAAAAAAAAAGGAAGATTTGCTGGAGAATCTCTTGGCTACTGTGGTACCCAGCTCTACAGGCACAGAGTAACATGAATCTGTGGAGGAAACATTGCTATCAGCCATATCAAAGAAGGGGGGGTGGGAGGCACCCAGTAAGAATGCACATAGCTGCTAATTATTTTAACCTGATTTCAGAATACTCTTGGCTGTAATTCTGGTTGGTCAGATGGTTGCTCAGGGACATATTCGTTATCAGAAGACATTATGAGTGTTACCAAACAGAGGGATCCTAGCACTAACAATCGGAAGGCATTGTGCAGTTATTCCATCTTTCCTTCCTTAATGAATTTTCCACAGTAAGGGAAAAGATGGAAGAAGTGGTGGGAAAACATGGGAGGGTTATGAGTGGAAGATGCTGTCATCTGGAACCCTGTCCAATTCCATGAATGAGGTTAGGTGATGCCAGATAAAGGCTTGTCTGGAAGCACCCTACATTGCAGTACCCTTCTTGAACAGTGAAAGAAAATTACCTAGACTTCTTCAGAATGCTGATAATAAACAAGAACGATGAAGTCAGGCACGATATCTTTCATAGGACCAACGTATTGCTGAAAAGGTAAACCTGTTCTGCCCATCTTCACAGTTCTTGATCTTTTCAATGATCCCTGCCTTGTCTGTTGAATGTAGGCTGTCAACTCTTTACAGTAGGGACTGTATTTCTTCTTTGTTCTGTTCAACACCTACCATGCCCACTGGCATGAGGTGAGCATTCAACAGAAACTTGAAGAGGGGGGGAAACCCCATTTTTGTTGCATTTCCACCAGCCAGTTCATCCAATGGAAGTTAATCTGAAATATTGTAATGATTAGAGTTCTTTGATGTTTCTAAAAAGTAATTTTACAAGTGCTTTGTAAATGCTTTATGCTGCTCTCCATTATAGAAGATCATTTAATCTGTTTCTCTGTGGACTTGTTTTCTCTGTGCAAATCTGGCTTTCCTTGGGCACCTGCTCATGTTGACAAATGTAATGTGTGATCACATTTCTGTGACCGAGTCCGGTGGAGAAAAATAAATGGAAGTTATGGAAATTGCCAGTAGCAGTACCTGTGATAATGTGGATCGCACGCATGGCTTGCTAATGTGAATGCAGGCATGAGGCAGACTGGAATGCACATGGTCAAGAAATGTATTGTGTGAATCATTCCTATGACCATCCCTCTCCAACTTTAAAATGTGGTGAATGTTACTTCCTCCTCTACAATTGCTGTGTAGTGTTTGTGCATTAAGAGCACCACCCATCATGTTCCTTCCAACACCACTGAATGTTGAGTACATTTCAGTGGTGGATGAGATCATTCTTCAGCAGAGATTGTGATGTGCTTTTGATGCTCATGAGAATGAACATATCTTGACTGAATGTAATACATTTTTGAGAATATTATGTTTGAATTGCTACCTGGTTCTAGCAGAAATAAAGGGAGCTTAATGGTGCTGTGGTGTTTGCCAACTGTGTTGTTGTTTTTTAAAATTTAATTTGCATTCTGAATTCTCTTCTGCATTAACAGCATTCAGCCATGACAGGGGAAAATTTGAAATTCAAATGCATTTTTAGTTCCACAGAATAGTTAATACTGTTAAGAATGCCAAGTAGGTGCCTGGGAAAGGTCTGAATGTTTATTTAACAGGCATATCAACTTGGAGAAAAGCCCGGGGCTCTTGACTGCAAGTCTTAGAGCAGGGGTGCAGAACCAAAATGGAGGGTGGGATGGATGACTCCCCTACCCAGCCCTCTGCAGACCATGTGACATCAGGTAGCTGTGCCCATGCCCACTGACTGCAGGGGGCATGGCCACGCTCACCTGACATCATTTGCTCCTTGGCCAAAGTGCCGGGCACTACTTGTCTGCATCCAGGGTGGGGGGCAGATTTTCCCCCATTCAGGACCCACCAGGGGCCACACCCCTGTCCCCCTGCTGAAATATGGTGCTGGGGTAGTAGCAACCCCCCTTCCCCCACCACCCATGATTTTGCTGTAAATGTCCGTGGACAATTTTAACGTCATCTCATGAGCGGCGGACATTTTTATTGATGTTAGTCTGTGAATACTGATGACTGTCTGCCTGGATATGTGTGTGTGTTTCTTTCCATGCTGCAAGCATGGAGGGGACTGTGAAAAAAATTACGCTTGCCTGGGCTTGCCTGGGCAAGTGTGCAGAGCAATCGGGCTGGAGAAGCTATGATTCTTCAAAGACTTGCGTCTTTGGAGATTTGAAGATAATTAATTAAAAAAAAAAAAAAAAGCCAAAGCAGGGGATAGAAGGAGGTAAAACTTAGTGTCATTTGAAGGGATAGAACAACCCGCTGCTCAGTGCAGGAAGCCTGATTCCCAGGCGGTCTCCCATCCAAGCACTGACCGGGGCTGACCCTGCTGAGCTTCCGAGATCAGACAAGCGCGTGCACATGCAGCTGTCTGCTGGTTGGTGATAAAACTTCCAGTGCTGAGGAAGCTATGCTAGCCTATCAGTAGCTGGAAGACCACATGGGGGCATTGAGAGCTGTGATTGGACAGGAGAGAAATACAAACACTGCCGTATATGGGCAGGCGTGGGAGGGGACTATGACCTTATATGGTGATGAACACGGAAGAGCAGAGCACATGAATGGGAAATACCAGAATATCAGGTTATTGAAAGTAGTAGCAGGGAAGCAGGAAATTGCAGTTCCAATACGAACCAGGGATGGGGTAATGTGAAAGAAGGACACCGAAAGCTCATTGGAAGCGTAAAAAAATGTAAGGGTAGATCGGCCCTAAGAAAGAAAGTTAAGTTCAGTCCAGTCCCTGTCAGTCCAGGAGGCAAAGCACCTCTTTCTCTTGAAAGTGGATGGCAATATGTGGCTAGAGGGGAGCAGTGTCTCACCTTTAGGCCAGTCTCTCTCCAGGCAGGCAACATAAACATGAGGTCACAAAACCCAGTCTCTTTTTTTCAGGCAATCAAGGGGGCACATTAGTCTCTCATTGAAGCATGCAGTGGCAGCATGCAGGCACAATCTCTCTTCCACACACTGGGGCAGGCAGAAGCAGGAGCATGTAAGCATCATCTCTTTCTCATTGAAGTGGGGATATGCAAGAGCACGTGAGCACCATCTCTCTCTTATTGGGGTGGGCAGCAGCAGTCAGGAGACAGCAGCCACCAGTGTTTTTTGCACTGAAATGGGCAAAGAAGCCACAGACAAGTAGAGGAAGAGAGTTGGCTGCTATTAAAGGGCTTCTACTTTCCACGAAAGTAGGGGCCGCGGTGGCTTAGGTGTTAAGACGCTGAACTGCAGACTGGAAGGTCGGCAGGTCAGCAGTTCGAGACCCGAGTGCTGCGTGACGGAGTGAGCTCCCATCTTCAGTCCCAGCTCCTGCCAACCTAGCAGTTCGAAAGCAAGAAATTGCAAGTAGATAAATAGGTACCGCTTCGGCGGGAAAGGTAACAGCGTTCCGTGCACCTCGGTGTTCAGTCATGCTGGCCACATGACCATGGAAGCGTCTTCGGACAGCGCTGGCTCTTTGGCTTAGAAACGGGGATGAGCACCGTACCCTAGAGTCGGACACAACTGGTTGGGGACACCTTTACCTTTTTTTTACTTTCCACGAGTACCCCAGGGTGGCCTGGGTCCAAAAGAAGTAGAGATTAGAGGTATGCACTGACTACAAGATTCAACTTGGACCCTGATTTGGCACTTTGGAAAACAGCCCAGTTCTGCTCGGACTGATTTGGAGGCCAAGTTGAGATCCAGAAAGCTGAAGTTTGTGCCTCCAATTGACTATCAAGGGAAATGAGAAATGGCTGTAACTTTTTTCTGTTTGTCAAAAGTGGATGACATTTACAGGCACAGAAGCCTCTAAGGATGGGATTACACCTGCCACATCTCAGAAAAATAGGTTTAGTAGGTATTGTGCCACGCACCTTTATATTGTTCTTTTGCTTCTCTCTCTCTCTAAAAAGGGAACTGCCAATAACATTTTTATTTCTTGGCAGAATTGGATGAAAGTTGCAGTGATAGTTGCTCCTTCTGAGGGGATCAAGCCTGCCAAGTTTCAGATGAATATGTGCAAGAATTTTTGCACACAGGAAGCGTTTACAATTTCAGGGTATCCAAAAAAGGATGTGCTTCTCTTCCTATGTTCCTTGTGGACCATTCTTCTGAAAATAACAGACAGCTTGGGGTAGCCCTATGTAAGGAAACTGCAAAGTTTCATAAGGATAGGTGCAGCAGTTTATGTGGAAGGGGAGGCCATCTTACAATCCCATCCTTGCCTTTCCCCAAAGCACAGTGATTGGAGCCCCTGGTAAAACATACCCTAGATTTAGGAGGTGGACCTGTCAGTCACTTAACCTGACTCCATCCCTCCCCTTTTCTCCCATAAGTGTCAGGAGAAATGAGAGAGCAGAAGACATTATTTTTGGAACAGTGCCAACTTCAGGTTTTTGAGGGCCCTTGGGCAAGGCAGTCTCAGTGGGGCCCTTTATTCAGTGAGTCTACCTTCTCACCGCCATTGTCACCAGCTGCTATTGCTCCTCATCCTCTTTCTCATCGCTGCTACCACTTGCTAGTTTGAGAGGTAGAGAGCCAGAGAGCAAGTAGGCAGTGACATCTATTGCTCTTTCTTCTCACCACTGCTGTTGTCTAGGCCAGAGTGAGAGGCAGATGAACAAGCAGGTTGCAATGGTGAAGAGGAGGAGCAAGTCCAGGGGGGCCTTGTCAGTGGGCTTCTGCTGGGAGGGGTCCCTTGGATGGTGCCCGACCATGCCTTGACACCAGGGCTGTTTTGGAGACACACTGTCTGCCTTCCTGAAGCAGAATTGCAAATGAAGCCTCATGAAGGGTTCACCTTTGGGTCTGGTCCCTTTGGAGGGAAGCCTGCTTTGCCTTGGGAAGCACCAGAAATAGTCCAAAGGCCCCCAATTTGGCTTGGGCTTTGGCCAAATCCAATACACATCCCTAGTAGAGATTGAGCCAGGCACACACTGGAATCTTGGTGCCACCCCAGAACCACAGAATTACAACTTGCAGAATTCTGGGTACAGTTTGAAAGAATAAAACTAGCAGGTTGTGGGTGGGCAGAAGAATACCAGCTACGGATAGAGTGTTCCCCAGATACAGTGGGGCTTCAGCTTTCAACATGTGCCATATAGCGGGAAGTTTAGGAGGGAGAGAGACCAGATGTCAGCAGGCAGAAGATATAGCAGCAGCAGTGGGTAGAGACAGGCATTATTTAGCACAGGGATAGGCAACCTTTTTGGGCTGTGGGCACATTTGGCAATTTGAGAAACTGTCATGGGCACCAGCACAGAATGGCTGCCGTGGGAGTGTGGCTAATCACAAAAGACAATTAACCTGCCCCAAAGACAGAGTACAGGGTGTGTGTGTCTGAGTCCCAACACTCCGCTCAATAGCCCCTGCTGCTCTCTTTAGCCCCTTCTATAGCTTACCAGACAAAAGTGACAGAAGTCCCCTTTCCTCACCCCTTCTTTTTACTGGTGGCTGGGTGCTGTGCAGAGAAGAAAGCATTAGCTTGCAGCCACCTGCCATCTTCATTTCCCAGGTATGTCTTTGAGCCCCATGGGTGGCCCAGAGGCATTCCTGGGAAATGAAGATGGGAGCGGCTGGAGGCCCTCAGTTTGCGTTGAAGCTAAGTAAATTTGCAGGTAAGGAAACCTGTTAAAAGAAGTGGGAGGGACAGGGCACCTAGGTGATTGCCAAGAAAGGTGTCCGGGGGCCCACTGGGGCCCACTGAGGCTCATGGGCACCACATGGCCTACCCCTCATCTAGCACCTCCATCACACCTGGGCTTCTAGTTGCAGTATGAGCATGAGCTCAGGGGGCAGATTAAGAAAGAGACCTGACAGAGGGCAGTGGCACAGGAGCAGTAGAATATGAGAGAAGAAAGGGAAACTGGCAGGAGACAACCAGCATTTGGGCAGGAGGAGCTGACAGAAGAAATAGAGGGGAGGAATATGGGGAGGTGTAGCAATGGGGAGAAAGCTGCAATGTTCATCCTGGACTTGGTAG
This sequence comes from Heloderma suspectum, assembly GCF_057233095.1. Classification (NCBI taxonomy): domain Eukaryota; kingdom Metazoa; phylum Chordata; class Lepidosauria; order Squamata; family Helodermatidae; genus Heloderma; species Heloderma suspectum. Next base: position 49,631,574 of record NC_139460.1, on the reverse strand, counting down.
TCCAACACTGTAGGGTTGGTAAAATTTCACAACATTTCCAGGGTTTTCCCCCTGATGCTTGGCTCCGTTTTGGGTGGTTGTGATCCAAACCAGTTTGCCTGTTTGGGTGGAGTATACCTTAATAGTAAACAGCTGCAATGGTGATAACACTTCTTTTTCTTTAGAACACACACACACACACACACACACACGCACACCCCTTTTAAATGTCACCACCAGTGTGGGCGACAGCAGCTTTCTTTCTCACCCACTTCCTGCATTGACTCTGGTGCTGCTTCAGGTTAAAGCAGCGGTGGCTGGAGCAAGTGGCCTGGCCACTGAAAGTATTAGAGTGCCACTGAAAGTATTAGAGTGCCATTCCTGCCAGTGAAAGTATTAGAGTATGTGCGTAGAGGATGTGGTTGTGGAAGAAGCCTGTGCCACCCTCGCTCTCTTTCATACTGCTACATGAAGGAACACAAACCCTTTGTACTGTGGATCAGTGCATTTCCTGTTTTGTGCTTCTCTGAGTGCCCTGGGAGCCCCATAGAAAATAGGAATGTCCCACAGCAGATTTGGATGAAGGGTGGCAAGTTCTCTCCCCCACTAAGGATGTTGGTCGCAAGGAAATCCAGGTCTTTTTTGGAGTTCCATGGTGTGTACAACTTGCTTTGTGTCTGTGAGCCAAGCTGCAGGCTGTTCCCCAAACTCTTTTGGGGGCATTTGGGGGGAAGGTTCTGCTATTTGTGCATAGTTTTGTGCAATTTGCACAAATTGTGGCTGAATTTGCACAAATTACCACCAGATTTGTGCAAATCACACACATTTGACTGCAATTTGCATAATTTACACAAATTTGGCCATAATTTGCACAAATTGCTCAGAAATGCGCACAAATTGTAGAACCTCCCAACCTCCCCCAATGCAAAATTCCCAGAAAATCCATGAACTGGCCCAGCTCACTGCAGATTGAGTCAGGCACCACAGCAGGAACCAAAATGAAGTCTGGAGCCCTAGGAACACTAATTAAACTCCACCCCAAATGGATTTCTCCAACATTCCCACTCTCCTCATGCAGCTGCCAAGCACCATTGAAGGTCTTGCATTGACCTGGATTTAGCCAAGAGTTCCTAAACGAAGTAAGAACATTGGTTACCCTTGTCTCAGAGGGTGGCCTTAACAGGCCTATGGACTCCAGTATTTGCTCAGTTCTGATGCCCATTTCTGATGGACACTGGTGTCACTACATGCAGCATTTCCCACATTGCATCTCCATGCTGAGGAAAGCTTTGCCCACTCAGTTTCTACACGTTACACAATTGCTAAAGGGAAGGTACAGGAGCACTGCCAAAACGCTGGCAAACCTAAACTTGTTAGAAACCAGAAGTGTGTATCTTGTGAATAAGGTCTCTGACAGGCTCTTATGCCCTTACTGCTGCACGAGAAGCAGAAATTCAATAGGCAAAACCTTTCCTCATGCGACATCTGTATGCTGCAAATGCTGTTTGTCATGCAGTTGTTAAAGACACAGGGACTGTGCCACAAAACCTGACAACTTTTGATTTGCAGTCTATATCGGTGAGTTTTTAGGTGGGTCTGATTGTATATTAGGTGGGTTGTGTTTAAAAAGTAACTTTTAGCACTTGTGATTGCAGGGGTAAATTTTTGTGGCAGAAATATTGAATTTGGGCAGCACAGGACAGGAAGGCCTGGCGTGCTATGGTTCATGGGGTCACAAAGAGTTGGACACGACTGAACAACAGTATTGAACAAGCTGCTCACTTACCTTTATAGCAGTGGTGCAGATCACCTGGCCTGTGGGCCACATCTGGCCCATTGGGCACTCCAATCTGGCCTGCGGAGCCTCTTAGGGTGTCTCCAGGAGGCAGAGCTTAGGCTCCAAGCCCTACCCCTGTAGGAATCCCCTTGGAGGGCATCTCCACTATTATCTCCGATTTGAGAATGGACATAACAGCAGGGATGCTGCCCAGCATTCCCAGTGTTATCTCTGATCTGAGATGTTCAGACATAACATCTGATCTGAGATGTTCACAGATAACATCTGATCTGAGGTGTTCAGAGATGTTTGGAAATAACATCAAATCTGAGATGTTCAGAGATGTTGTGTGCCAGCGAGGGAACCCCTGCTATTTTCTCAGATCTCAGGTTGGAGATAATGGTGGGAATGTGGGGATGTGTGGCTTCATGCAGTGTACAGGGGAAGCCATGTGGTGTGCAAAGCCAGGGACTCAGCCACTGCTGGGAGGAGCGACTGCTCCTTCTGGCACCAACCGAGTCCCTGTCTCCATACTGAAATGAGGCATGGCATGCCTCCTCCCATCATGGAGAGAAAAGCAGGGGGCAGGGGAATGATGACAGGGGGTGGGATCTTGCCCTTTTGACACCATCTGGCCCATGGTGGGCTTGATGGGGGCAACATCCCCCACCTAAAACTAGTTCTGCACCCCTGCTCTATGGGAACTAGGGATTGTAAAGGAAACACAAGATTCCTAAACTTTTGATTCCCTCCTAATGCTAATTTTGGGATGGGGGCACTTTGCAGAGAAGAATCATTGTGCAGGAGTGGGTGTTTGTTGCCCACAGATATTCCCCTGCAAATCCCTCCCCACAGGGATTTTGAGTGAATATTTTCCCTCAGCCTGGCTCTGAAACCCGAAATAAGTCTGGCTGAGGGGGAAACAGCCAGCCAGCTATGTGTCGGGGTGGGGGTGCATTTGCAGGGGGGAAATGGCAGGTGTAAGAAGAGTTAAGCACTCCTCCCTGCTACCAGTCTTCCCCTTGAACCCCTGCCTTCCCACCATCTTGGCTGGTACAACATGGGGAACATACATTTGCCAAGATAATGGCCCCTTCATGCATTATCCATGTGAAGAGGCCTCCGTATTTAGAAGGCGCCCCACCTCCTTCATGAATTATCCATGTTGGGAACCCCCCCCCAACATCACATGGCTCCTAGGCCCTGATGCCCATGCATTGTGCATGCATATCAGGACAGGCAAAGCCTATGCACAAAGGCTTCTCCTAATCATGGACAATGCAAGGACTTCAGGGGATGGGGCGCGTGGCACAACCCCACAACCTCTGCTATGCATAGTCTCCGTCATCCTGCAGATCACATGTGTGATGCGGGGCATTAATGTCTAGCACCATTCTAAGAGATGCGGTTGAACAGTATGCTGTTGGGTTCAGATTTTACTACACCATCTCAGTCACTAGGTGGCCACTTTGCTCTAAAAAATGTTTTCCTAAGTAAGGACATTACAAAACCAGATAGAATTCTTCATCTGTTCATAGAAATGCAATGCCTCTCTAATACTAATGTACTTATGCAGGCTTGCAGCAGGCCAGGGGCTGTATGTCATCTAGTTTCCCTTCAATGAAGAAATGACTTGGTAAAATTGGGACCAGCCTTTATACCAGACAGGTGGGATATTTGCCCGAACACTTATCGGTTTGCTAACTTTTGAATTTTCACCTATAGCTGTCCCCTTAATGGCAACTTTTCTCTGAGGGTGACTGTGCTTAGCTCCATGCCATGAGTTCACTTGCTCATTTCTGCATATCATCTGTTAAAGGTGCAGGAGAGGCCAGGCCAGGCTGGCAGCCCTAGGCCCTCAGCCTATGGTGGGAACACTGCAGCCATTTGCTGAATGCTGCTACTGTGGCCTTGGCTCTTACCAGTCCCAGGGGGTGGGTGAGGGGCAGCTGAGCAGTCACCCAAAACATTTTCCATGTTGGGTTATGAAATGTAGCACGGGGAATTTTGCTGCACCTGCTAAAATCTCCTCTCCTATGCAACTGCCAGGGCTGGCCCTACCATTAGGTAGGGTGAGGCAGTTGCCTCAGGTGGAAGATGCTGAGAGGCAGCAGCAAGGTGTACAATGAAAGGCCTGCAGCCTGCTCAGGACCCAAGTTAGTTTGGTGCCTTCAGGTTCAGTGGAGGATGTTGTTGCATCATCAGATTTGAAGCCAGATTCATCCAACTGTCCAGTCAGCTTTTGTACATGGAATGGGAGAGGGCGCCATCTTGTCCTTCACCTCAGGCACCAAAATGTCTTGGTCCAGCCCTGGCAACTGTTAAAGGCTTTGTCCTCCCTCGGTCACCATATCTTCTAACCCAGCCTTCTCCAATCCCATGACCTCCAAATGCGTTGGACTACAACTCCCAGCATCCCTCAGCAAGCATGGTTGGGGAAGGTTGCTCTAACCAACTATGAGTCCAGACTGGGATACATCTTGGGTTGCTTCTACACTGGCCATTGTTTCTAGAATTTACATCATCCATTCACTCCGTTTTTATGGAGAATCCAGATTATGTAGCTGTTAAACTGTTGCATTCCAGTGGTTTCCATCACGGCACTAATAAAAATAACTATATGATCAAATGGTGCGATTGCTTAAAGTTCAGAGAGGAAATGCATAATCAAAGGACCAGTAGCTGGCAGGGACATGGGGAAGTATGCAACACTGCCCGCCCACAAGCAGGGCCCACGGCTGCTTCTGTTCCGCAAGTGGCCAGCGCCCGCTGATTCCGCTGAGCAAGAGGAGCCCACCTCTTCCACAACAGAGATTTAGAGCTTCTGGGGACAAGCCCCAAAATGAGTGTAACTGCTTCTTTCTGGAACCAGGCAGGTCAGCAGAACTCCCTCATGCCCCTGGAGTTACTAACTAAAGAGAAGTTTTTTTGTAATGCTGGGCTCGGAGGCAACAGGTAATGCAAGAGGCCTTCGTTGATTTAAATCAAAAGGGACTTACTTCTGTGCAAACGTACTTGTGATATTTGCCCATGAGATGAGTATTGTGGGATTTTTATGGGGAATAAAATGGGGAAAACAGCACCATATTTTCATGGGGAATAGAGAGCATTGTAATTAGTGTGAAGTAGAACCACAGTTTTCTGTTTAAATTACAGTTGTTATTAAAAATGTGTAGCTATACATATAAACCAGCACATGCAAATACTATCCAAATCTGTGTCCTCTTTTTCTGGTAAATAATTTCCCTCTTTTTTGGCAATGCGTGTTTACCCTAAAAAGGCATATTCCCCTTATCCATGCTTGTAGGAACAAACTGCTCTGAGAAGTATTTCATCCTTCCCAGTTCTGTGGTCCTTACTGAGGTTCATGGCACATATCTTGCTTTTCAAGACTGAAGCTGTTTCCTTTCTTACTATTAGTTTGAATGACCTAATGGAAATGTGACAGATTATTAGGCAGGAGGATGTGATCAACTGTGATCTGGAAAGGCAAGAAATGTGTGGGAGACCTTCTTGGTGGGAGGAGACTTGAAAGGATGGTATAAAGCCTGGGTGAGTGTGGTTTGTGGGGATTGTATCAAATATGCAGAGAAACTACCAAAAATTTCCCCTGAACTTTCTTTGGGGAGGAGAAAGGGCCAGGCTTGAATTGCCCCTACCCGGACCCACAGGCAACTAGAGCAACAGTTTAAGACTGCCTGAGCCCATTCATTTTAGAAGATACTTTTCCTTTTGCACCATTTGTTTTAATAGATCCTCTCAGGTACATATTCAGTGAGACGTGATACATCAGTGTGTCTCGATTCATGTACAAAAACCAAACCAAATTCCCAAAGTATTTTATGACACATATTCTTTTGGTTTCTCCTTAGCTGGTGCCACTTCGTACTGGAATTTTCACTATATTAGGGTGGCCATGTCCTCTAATTGAAACACTATCAGGGGACAATCCTCTTTTTGAAGGTGTTCTCTATTTGAAAGTAAGGATGCCTGTTGTCAGGAAATCTGGCCCTTTTTGGGCTCACCAGATTTCTGGGGCGCCCCCACCTCAGCTTGCATTTGTGAGCCACGCTGCACGTACCTTCCAGAAATCCAGGACCTTTTGGGTTTTTTAAAAAATTCTGTAAATAGCAATCTGCACAAATTGCAGCCACAATTTGCATAATTTGCACAAATTTCAGCTGCAATTTGCACAAATTATGCATATTACTGCCACAATTTGTGCAAATCACGCAAATTATGGCTGGGATTTGTGCAAGTAATGGAAATTGTGGCTGTAATTTGAGCAAATTGCTATTTACACAAATACCCCCCCCCCCCAAATCCACAAACTGTTATGACTCAATGCAGATCAAGTCAGGCCAGCTCATGGGAAAGCGAGCTGAAGTCCATGGGGCTGAGTTGATGAAAGCTCAGTGAGCTCCACCACCACCCCAGTTCCTCCAACATTCATATTTGAAAGGCTGTCCAGCCTAAGTCCAGTTTAAAGATAAAGGGTAGCATCCAACTGTGTCATTCCATTACCGCAAATGATGTTGTGTTAGTGGAAACTTGGTTCTGAACTATGCGCAAAAGAAGAATCCAACTAAAGTTATGTTTGTGCAAGCGTGGCTGCACAAGTAGTTTTGCATAACTTGTGCAACCAGTTACACAACTTCTTGTATGCATTGTGCAACTGGTTGCACAAGTGGAATGGGCAACCTGTTGTGCATTGGAAAGATTCAGCGGAGCTCTGCTAATGTTATTTGCATTTGTGGAATGTCACAGTTAGATACTGCCCAAAGAACCATAAGAAGGGAGAGCAGCAGGGGCCTTGAAGTTGCCCATCAACAGCACTTGGACAGCAGACTGAGCAAGCACACAACTTATCATTGTATTTCTATTTAAATTATAGTAATTCTTTCTAACCTTGCATTTCTACATATAAATTAACATACGCAAATTTTATGCAAATCTATGCCCTCTTTTTAGGTGATGTGTAAAGCCACCCTACATGCAATGCATGTTCAGTCTGAGGTGTTACATGTACCAACAATCTTGCCTTGGAGAATTAAGGGGAGGAATGATGACTTGACTCTTTGGGAAGAAGATTTCCTAAGAAGGGAATATTCGAGCTTGTTGTAGTATCTAAGCATGTCTGCTTCCTCATCAGTCCTCTTGGATTTACCGGCCTATCTGTTTCAGTTTACACTCCACCCTAACTGTGCTTACTTGGAAGTAAACCCCACTGATTTGAATGTGTTTACTTAGGATTACAACTTACAGCACATACCTAAGCATGTTTAGTCAGAAGTAAATCCTTCTAATCTCAATGGGTCTTATTTAAGGGTGATTAAGATAGTAGCCATAATGTTATATGCCTAGTGTGTGTTTGGCTGCCTTATCCTGCTTTTCCATTGTGGCCCTTGTATGAAAGTCTTTCCAATTAAGGCCAGACAATAACAGAACAGGAAACCAGTTTCTGAAATATATGGCCCTCTGTCTTATGTCAATGCATGATCCAAAATAATGACGGGCAAATTCCCCTCGGCTCAGTTTGGAATCAGCTTGGTATTTATGAACTTTCTTGGAAAATTCTTGAGAAAAGCTCATCTGTTTCTGAGAGTTTGCTTACGCTCCAAATATTTGCATGCATGTAGAAACCACTCTGACAGGGATACATGCAAACAAATTATTGTATTGCCTCCTGGGAATTGTGGTTTGGTTTCTCCTGCCTTGCCACCATCCTCTTAACACCAGCCATGGTGGAGAGCTGCCTGAAAATTCAACCCATCCCCCAACAACCACATTGAGGAACAAGGCCCAATCTACATGGAAATGGAATGAGAAGCACTTTCTGGTTATATTAGGGGCCCAATATACATGACCGATTTAGTGTGGAGTAAGAGCACATCAAGGCCATTTGCAATAGATGACGCTGTTGCTAATCTGCTGCAATCCTGCAGCTTCCCTCTGGAAAAGATGTATTTTCAGAAAATCCTTTTAGTGTGTCTTTTTTCCTTAAATGTGGCTCCTGCACAGTTCCACTGCAATGTGCCCCATCCACCTGCATTAAATCCTAGGCATGCCTCTGTGATCTGGCCATGATCTGGCTGTGACATGGCAAAGGGGTGGGGTTGCCTTATTCCTGCCCTTCCCTCTTTTTCCCCATCTGTGGTAGAGCACTTTTGGACACAGGCTTTGTTTCCCACTTAGCACTACTTTGCGCTATTGCATCCTTTCACTATATTGCAGTAGTGCTGTTTTCCCACTCACGAGAATGGGAAAAGCCGAGTATACACTCCCTAAAAACCCACTTTCATGATATTCTGAATGATTGAAACAGTGCTATTTTCAATGGAGAAAACAGGCTACATACTGTGAATTGGTAAAGCGGCTACTGTGCTTTTCTGAATGATTGAAATAGTGCTACTGCACTATTATGAATGGGAAAAACAGGCTACATACAGTGAATGGGTAAAGCAGCTCCTGTGCTAGGCTATGTATTGTGAGTGGGAAAACAGCACTGCTGCAATATAGTGAAAGGATGAAGCAGCACTAAGTAGTGCTAAGTGGGAAACAAAGCCTGTGTTCACAAGCACTCTACTGCAAATAGGGAAAAAGATGGAATGGGGGGGAGGGGTGCCCCCAACCCTTGGCCACATCACAGCCAGATCACAGCCAGGTCACACAGCCATGCCGAGGATTTAATGCACACTGCAGTGCAACCGCGTAGGAGCTGCGTTTAAGGAAAAACAACACAGTAAAAGCACTTTCTGAAAATGCGTCTTTCTTTTCCAGAGGGAAGCTGCAGGGTTGCTGTGGATTGGTGACAGTGTCATCTGTCACAAACAACCTTGATGTACTCTCTCTCCCTGCACTAAATTGGCCATGTCGATTGGGCCCAAGAGAGGATTTTAGATTTTGGTAAAGCACAACAACAACTTAATGTATTTGAAAAGAAACGATCAGGGAAACTGATTCACCCAAACAGAGGAGATGTTCATGGTATGAAAGGCTGCTTCGGCATGTGGCCTGATCAAGCAGTTCATGACAGGGGTAGGAAACCTCTCTGGACCACAGGCATATTTGGCAATTTGACAAACTTTCCTGGTACCACCACAAAATGGCTGCTGTAGGAGGCATGGCAAAAGACAAGTAACCTGCCCCAAAGACTGAGTACAAGGCAGAGGTGAGTTCTGAGCCCCAACACACTAAACAGCTCCTTTGAACCCACAAGTTTCAGCACCAACAGAAACCTATTTCAAACTAAGTGCAGGTAAGAAAATATGTTAATTTAAAAATAAAAATAAATGGAGGGCTAGGGCACCTTGGCAGGTGCCAAGAAAAGTGTCCAGGGGCACATTGGTGCCTATGGGGGACCAAGTTGTCTATCCCTGGTTTACAGCAACAGTTAGGGTTCCCTTGCCCCCACCTTTCCTCCAGCACTCACAACACACCAAAAGAGAGGCTTCATTCTCACGCCTTTAATTCATTATTCTCAGGTTCATTACAGATGCAAATACTCAAAGATTCTCTGGCTACAAAGGAATGCCTCCAGGGGATTCAAATGGGAATAAACGAAATTTGCCTGCAGTTTGAAAAGGCAGCTGTCTCACTAGGCTAACTTAGAGAGGGAGCTTCTGCCCCTCACCTGCTGCTTCCCTGCGTAGCCTATCACACATCGCTAACCGGTTCGAACGTCTAAGCTCTGCCCCTGACGTTTCCCTCTTAGCTCTGCATCTCTGCCTGGCGTCCCTTAGGTCACAGACCTCAAGCTCCTCCTCCTCCTGCTTGCTGTTTCTCACAGAGGGAGGTGAGGGTGAGGTTTCATGCCTGGCCATCTGGGAGCTGGTAACCAGAGAAGCATGCCTATCCATATCTGAACTGGCCTGTGAGAAAACCTCCCCCAGTTCTGGCTGCTCCTCTTCTGAATCTGAGCTGCTAACTATCTCCTTGCACTCAGAATCAATCCTGACAGCAACCAATGAGGGTTTCACCAAGTGAACTGGGTGAAATAACTTCTGTGCTGCACCTACAAAGCACTTGACATCATAGGTCACATAAGCCCTGTTCAGGCATTTGCCTGACATGTGAGGGCTTTAAGTGAGTAGAGTTGTGGCTTCCACAACAGTAAGTCCTGTCTTACAAACTTTTTAGAGTTCTTTGAGAGTGTCAATAAACATGTAGACAGGGGTGACCCTGTAGACATTGTTTACTTGGACTTCCAAAAGGCTTTTGACAAAGTCCCTCACCAAAGACTCTTGAGCAAACTCAGCAGTCATGGAGTAAGAGGACAGGTCCTCTTATGGATCAATAACTGGTTAAAGAACAGAAAGCAGAGAGTGGGAATAAATGGTAAATTTTCCCGATGGACGGAAGTAAATGGTGGGGTCCCACAGGGATCTGTACTGGACAAATGCTTTTCAACCTGTTCATAAATGATACAGAATTAGGAGTAAGCAGTGGACACATTTGCGGATGACACCAAATTCTTTAGGGTGGTTAAAACAAAAAGGGATTGTGAAGAGTTCCAAAAGGATATCTCCAAGCAGGGAGAATGGTCATCTAAATGGCAAATGCTGTTCAATGTAAGCAAGTGTAAAGTGATGCACTTTGGGGCAAAAAATCCCAACTTCAAGTATAACCTGATGGGATCTGAGCATAATTAAAAAAGGAACTGAGAATAAAACTGCCAATATCATACTGCCTTTATACAAATCTATAGTGCGACCACACTTGGAACAGTGTGTACAGTTCTGGTCACCACACCTAAAAAAAGATATTGTAGAGCTGGAAAAAGTGCAGAATAGGGCAAATAAAATGATCAAGGGGCTGGAGCATCTCCCCTATGAGAGAAGGTTACAAAAGCTGGGATTGTTTAGCTTGGAAAAAAGGAGGGTAAGGGGAGACATGATAGAGGTGTACAAAATTACACATGGTGTGGATGATGTGGATAGGGAGACATTTTTCTCCCTCTCTCAAAATACTAGAACCCGGGGTCATCCTATGAAGCTGATTGATGGGAGATTCAGGACAGATAAAAGGAAGTACTTCTTCACACAGAGCATAGTTCTGAGAAGGCTAGGGGATGTTGACCTGGTGTTGAATGGGGTATGGCTACCCTTGAAAGACCAGGTCCGCAGCCTGGGGGTCATTTTGGACTCCCAGCTGTCCATGGAGGCTCAGGTGTCAGCTGTGAGCCGGACAGCGCTGTATCAACTCCATCTGATACGGCGGCTGCGCCCCTTCCTTCCCGACCATCTGCTCCCATCCGTAGTACATGCCCTGGTCTCCTCTCGTTTAGACTATTGTAATGTGCTCTACGTGGGGTTACCCTTGAAGACGGTTCGGAAACTGCAGCTGGTACAGAACGCGGCGGCTCGCCTGATTAAAGGCAGCCGCCAGCGAGATCACATCACTCCAGTGCTGAAGGAGTTGCACTGGTTACCAGTTGTTTTCCGGGCCAAATTCAAGGTGTTGGTTTTGACCTTGAAAACCCTATATGGTTGCGGCCCAGCCTATCTTAAGGAGCGCCTCCAGCAGCACCAGACAGGCCGCTTAACAAGATCAGCCTCGGATGGCCTTCTCTCTGTCCCATCAGCCAGGACAGCTAGACTGGTGGGGACGAGGGAGAGGGCATTTTCTGTGGTGGCCCCCACTCTGTGGAACTCCCTCCCTAGGGAACTCCGTCATGCCCCCTCTTTAATGAGCTTCCGTCGTGCATTAAAAACGTGGTTGTTCAGGCAGGCATTTGGGGTGGGTTAGGGTATTTTAGAAATGTTTTTATTGTAGAATTTTATTGTTTTAAACTGTTTTATTGTATGTTGTACATCGCCCAGAGTGGCTGGGTGACCAGCCAGATGGGCGAATAATAAATTTAATAATAAATAAATAAATAAAAATAGTTAAACTATGGAATTCGCTACCACAGGATGTAGTGATGGCCACCAATTTGGATGGCTTTAAAAGGGAGTTGGACAAATTCCTGGAGGAAAAGGCTATTGATAGCTACTAGTCTTGATGGCTATGTGCTACCTCCAGTACCAGAGGCAGTGATCCTATGTACACCAGTAGCCGGGGAACATGGGTGGAAAGGTGCTGTTGCACTTGTGTCCTGCTTGTGGTTTCCTGGTTGACAGCTGGCTGGCCACTGTGTAAACAGAATGCTGGACTTGATGGACCCTTGGTCTGACCCAGCATGGCTCTTCTGATGTTCTTATGTTCTTAGAGGGATGGAGCCATGTGCACTGGTCCCGCCCCTCTTAGTGCAGACCTTGCCACATTGAATCAGCAAGGTTTGGAAGGGAGTTCTACTCACATGCCCTTGAACATGAGGAGAACCCTCTGTGCAATTGGGAATTCTCTTTCAGACTTTGATGATTCAGCATGGCAAGGTCTGAACTAAGAAAGGCAGGACCAGAATGCCCAGATGTATAGGGGATGGGACCCATGCACATGACTCTGTCCCTTGACACACTTTAAGCCCTCACGAGTGCAGGCAATGCCTGAACAGGGCTACAACTTCACAGCAGTCAGTGACAGTTTCTTTAAGAGTAGGGGACTAACATTAAACAACTTTTGGAAATACGCCTACAAAGAAGCTTGGTCATTCTGAACATGGACCATGCACACGCAGAATCACATCTTATATTCTATACCAGAGAGGAACTTCTGGGGGAAATCATTCGTAATACATTGAAGCCTTATGAGCCAGACAAATTTGAATTGTGAACTAGGTTGCTATACATTTCAATAATCTCTTTACTAAAAAGAAAAAAGAAGAAAGTGGGGGTGGGGGGAAGTGCTGCCTGAATTTGTTTCAATCCAAGTTTCAGATAATCGGCAGCCGACCTTGTTCGGATTACTCATCGCAAGAGTTTTCATTTTCGGAGCATGTTGATCTTTTTGTGACTTATCTGATAGAAAAGGTGGATCTACATGGACAGCTAGATCAGCTCCTTGAGACTGAAACGGTTTGAAAATAATTCATCTGACATTGCTGTCGGTATATCTTGTAATCTCAGCAAGTCTCCTACCTCTGGCAGCTGGTGTCCATCAGTTTTGGTAGGGCACATACGACACATCCATCAACTCAGTTCCCATTGCTGTTCAACAGGCCTCTTGGCCCACCGTCTCACACCCATGCTCTTAGTGTTCTCTCTCACACACACATTTAGCTTTGGCTGTCTGACACTTGTGTGGGAAGGAACAGCATCTTTTCCCCACCCATTACCAGAGAAGCGAGGGAAGGAGAAGCAGTATGTTTACCACTGCAGTAGGATATGACTTGGTCATACAGTTTCATATAGTCACACAAGGTTACAGTTTGGCCCAGCATTCCCCTCTGCTTTGAAAATGAAATGCAAATAAATGCTGGGACATGCTAATGTTTAGGGTTGCCAGGGTGCAACCTGTAAAATATGTGCATGGCTTTAATTTTTCCCAATGAAGTAGGAACTGAGTTAGCTGTGCTGAGGTAGTTGCACAGCTTTTTCTGCCCATTCCTCCCCCTGAGGCTTCTGTCTGCCCTTTTCCCTGTGCATGAAGTAGCAAACAAGACTTCACGTTTCACCTCCAGCACAAAGAAGAAGAGGGCAGACAATAGTGGGAGGGCTGGGCCAGAGCAGCCATGACCATCTCAACTCCTCCATTGGTTTAAAGCATAAAGCATATGATGTGGCTGCAAAAAAGGCAAACACTATTTTGGGCTACATTAATAGAAGTATAGCTTCCAAATCCCGTGAAGTACTAGTTCGCTTTCACTCAGCACTGGTCAGGCCTCATCTGGAGTACTGTCCAGTTCTGGGCACCACACTTTAAGAAGGATGCAGACAAACTGAAGAGGGTTCAGAGGAGGGCAACAAAGATGATCAGGGAAACAAAGCCCTATGAAGAGAGACTGGGAATGTTTAGACTCAAGAAGAGAAGACTGAGGGGAGATATGATAGCACTCTTCAAGTACTTGAAAGGTTGTCACAGAGAGGAAGGCCAGGATCACTTCTCGATCATGCCAGAGTGCAGGACACAGAATCATGGACTGAAGTTACAGGAAGCCAGTTTCCAGCTGAACATCAGGAAAAACGTCCTGACTGTTAGAGCGATACGACAATGGAACCAATGACCTTGGGAGGTGGTGGGCTCTCCCACACTGGAGGTGTTCAAGATGAAGCTGGACAGCCATCTGTCAGGGATGCTTTGACTTGGATTCCTGCATTGAGCAGGGGGTTGGACTTGATGGTCTTATAGGCCCCTTCCAACCCTGCTATTCTATGATTCTATGATAAAGGGACATGCAGATTCTCGGGCTTGTGACCAAATGCTTCTGGATTGTTCTGTCTGCTTCTTACACTCTTCTCTCCCCAATATTTTGGGATGTGGGGAAAGACAAGGAGGTGAGAGGAAAATGTCAGAAGGGGAGATGGAAGAAATGGTCCAGTGTCTTCATACACCTCTGGTGCTCCCAACAAAACAAGGGTCTAATAATCCATTATTTGCACATTTGCAGAGAGAATCATGGCTGCTGCTTTGCTTGCGCAGTCTCTGCACTGCTAATGTATGACTCATCGCTTCCTGGAAAGACTCCTGCAGCAAACACATGGAGCTGCCTAGAATTGCAACCCAAATCTCCAGAAGGCTCATTTCAAGCAGCCCCGTCTCCTTTTGTGTTTTTTTAGAAAATAGGAGGGGGAAATGGCACAAGTGCCGAGACATAATGCAGCAGGCCGGGGTGTTTATTCATGAGTGCATCTGCTGGCAGGAAAGGGCTCTGAAACAGAAAAAAAGAGAGAGAGGAGGAAACGAAGGAGTGCCCACTGGTTCTGAAACTAAGGAATGTCCACAACTAAAAAACAACAACAGACAAGTTGCTGCATAGCAAATCTGTTAAATTCAGTCTCGTATTGGGATTATAGTGTGCTGTTATACATATCAGATCATAAAAATGGCATACACAAATGTTCTCAATGTGATGATAAAAAGTGGGGAAATGAACTTGCGGAAATGCCCTGCTTGGTGAAAAATGGCGGTCCACCACCAGCAGTACTCCTTCGAATGCTTGGGGCAAAATGGAATTAAAGGAGAAAATGCTTTTAATCATGGGTATTCATAATGAAGAATGGACCCACTGATCACAAATGTGGATATCAGGAGACATGAAAGTCAATGGTAGGTGTGGTAGCTTCAGCTTGTCCCTTAGAAACCCCACAGCAGGTTCCTGAGTGTGTCTCACACTCCCTCTTTTCAATAAATGTGCATGAATTCATCATATATACTAATACTGATTCCAAGTCTCTGAGAGCCAGCCGTTATGTAGCCAAACTGGCATGACCTATGCACAAAAGGAAGGTATGAGCAGGTTTAGGAGAACCCCAAGCAGGGCTGGCCCAAGACATTTAGCCACCTGAGGTGAAGGACAAGATGGCACACCCTCCCATTCCATGAACAAAAGCTGACTGGACTGGCAGATGAATCTCACTTCCACACTAATGATGGGACAATGTCCTCCACTGAACTTGACGGCAGCAGACTAACTTACTGGGCATAGAGTAGGCTGCAAGGCACACGCTTCTCTCCTTGCTGCTGCCTCCCAGCATCTGCTGCCTGAGATGACTGCCTCACCCTGCCTAATGGTAGGGCTGGCCCTCACCCCAAGGTTAGCCAAACTACAAGAAATGTTTAGGGGAAAAAAACCCTAAGTGGGAAACCTCCCTGCAAACAGTCCACTGTGGACCGAGCATGCCCAGTGGCAACAAATTGCTGACTGACATGGGGAAGGAATGGAAAACCGAAGGGGGCATGGAATGGAGTATCCTAGAAGAGGACATTGCTCCAGCCAGCCAGGCATGGACATGAGCACTCCACATTGCAACATCCCATTTGTATCTATTTCAAATGCACCTGTGATTTCACAAGCTTTACCTGAGATGCCCTCAATAGAAATTGCCAAGCTGCTATATACAAGGAAGCAGGGGTAGGCAATGTGGTGCCCGCAGGCACCAATGTGCCCAGGACACCTTTCTTGGCACCCACCAAGGTGCTCTACCCCTCCCACTTAAAAAAAATTAACACCGTTTCTCAGTGGCTGCTGTAAAATAGGCTTCTGTTGGTGCTGAAAACTGGGTTCAAAGGAATTGTTCAGTGTGTTAGGGTTCAGACACCCATTCTGCTGTGTACTCAGGCTTTGGGGAAGGTTACTTGTCCTTTGCCATGCCCCTCATGGCAGCCATTTTGTGGTGGTGCCCAGGACAGTGTATCAAATTGCCAAATGTGTCCACTGCCCAAAAAGTTTGCCTACCCTGCAATAAAGGGTGTCAACTTCAACACCCTTATCATTAGTGTTTGTCTTTGGTGATTCCTTGGTATCAAAAGCAGAGATGGGATCCATCTTGTGACAGCAGTCTGCAGACCCCCTGACAATGTGTGGGCTGCCATTTCAAGCTGCGAGCTTGCCTCCGGATAACGCTACTGATAATGCTTGAACAGACACCAGGAGAAACAAGGATCATTGAGGAACTGACTTCCCCCAATTAAAAAATTCAGAAGTGGAGTCGAAATCACCATGGGATTAAGCACAGACTGCACCAGTATTTCCTAGGATGTAGATCTCCCATGGGAGTTCCAGTCTTCACCACTGCCTTTCTTTGCAGCTCCTTCTTTCGATGTGTCAGCGAAGCCCACAGCTTAAATAATGGTGTCCCCTCCTCCTTCCAAAACAAAACCTCTCATCCTCGCCTCTTCAAAATCACCCCTGCCTTATTTCAATGCTTTGCTGGCTCTTCTGTGTGTTTTTCTCAC
Source organism: Heloderma suspectum (assembly GCF_057233095.1). Lineage (NCBI taxonomy): Eukaryota > Metazoa > Chordata > Lepidosauria > Squamata > Helodermatidae > Heloderma > Heloderma suspectum. The sequence goes on along the minus strand of NC_139460.1, from coordinate 49,615,043 downwards.
ACTCCAGCAGATGGTGTCAGGAGACAGTTTAATGACTCGCACACGCACGAAAGCGAAAGGGATCATTTTTGGCCGCGGAACTGACAGACTTTCACGCGTGCTTGGCGAGACTATGCGTGAAATGCAAAAGCCGATCCGGCCACTTGTTGTGACAAGTCTGTTAAGCCAACACATATATGTGGAGGTGAGCATGAGAATCCATACTGATGACAACCATCACTTTCTATCATAAAACTAGAGTCAGGGTGGCCAGCAAAAGGATTTTATGAAATCTAAAAGCACTAAATGTAGGCTGGCATGGGGATCTGGTGTATGTATGTGTGTGTAACGGTGGTGGTGATCTATGTGGATTCTGAAGCCAGTTTTATGACGTGTGAAAATAACATTAGCACTATTTGGCATTCAGTGGGGCTCCCGTTTACAATATTTGCTCAGCTCTTGCTCAAAGAAAAAGGATTCGTAGTTGACCTCATTTATGATGCCTGTTTGATGAGTTTATATAATTTCAAAATCATGGATGTTTATTGACTTCCCATGCTTTTGCATACTTCCTCTTCAAACAGTAACTATTCTGAGACAGAGGAACAAAGAGAAGTCGGCTGAATGACTCAGCAAGCCAGACTCCATAACAACACAGCATGTCAGCTCAGAGGTGGCGTGCCGTGATCGTATAGTGGTTAGTACTCTGCGTTGTGGCCGCAGCAACCTCGGTTCGAATCCGAGTCACGGCAAGTTTTTTTCTTATTGGCTGTTAGTCCTGATGGCCATAGAAAACCTCCATGTCCAAAGGCAAAGTGCCACTGAATACTAGAGGGACCTTTGATTTGATTCAGCAGGTTTTCTAAAAAAATAAAATAAAACGTTTGTGTGGTGCTGTGCATGAAGGACACCTCCTAAGCAGGGCTGAGTGAAAATGGCCTCCCCAAAATTCCCACCCTATTTGCAGTTGGTGAAAGATGTGTGTGTGGGGAGAGTATTTTGCCAGATATTCTCACAGGAGGAGGTGACATTCTCCAGCAGTTTGTGGGGAAAATTCTGAGAAATTCAGCTCAGGTAATACTGAATGAAATTATGCTGTTAGTTCTTATTGGCAGATGACGGAAGCAATGAGCTAAACAAGGAGGGCTGGGAAGGATAGGGGTCAAGCCTGTTCCTTCCTTCAACATAATTAGAATAATATTAAACAATATTAAAACTGGGTTCACAGTTGTGCCCAAAATTCTTTGTGGAAGGTCATAATGCAGAATATTCTCTGCGGGAGGGGGAATGAAATTCTTTCACAGCTTGGGGGAACCCCAAAAATGAAATTCTCAAAAATATTATCAGAAAATTCTTTTTTGAGAAATTTGGGCCTAATCCTGTGGTCCTGCCTACTATAGAAAAGAAGAGAGACTGAACAGCTCCTGTGCTGTAAACCACATCCTCAGGTTTCCTGAGATATCATGACTGCAATGAGACCTACTTCAAGGCATCTATGTTTCAGACTGTAGCCCATGAATTTGGCAGCATATGATAAGTTTTAATTGATCCTGGAATGGCATATGGTTATGGTTGTCTGCTTTGAGATTGCTTTAGATATATGTTCTTGTATATTGTCCTGTTCGTGTATTTTTTATGGAATTGGCTTTTAAATTCTGTATATTGTATTTTTAAAAGTTTTAATCTTTGTAAACTGGCAAGAGACCTTTGGCTATTGGGCAGTATAGAAATGTAATAAAATGAATGAATGAATGAACGAACGAACGAATGAAGCTTTTGTCTATAAGGGTGTTTCTAGATGAGGCTTTTATGGTGCCATCACCCTACTTCTTTCACAGGTGTTTATGGGAGGACAGATATTGTCATTTTCTATTTATGACTGTCATGTTTTCTTACAGCTTCTCCTGTCTTTTCCCCTAATGCAGAATTCCATTAGGGAGAGCAAGCCAGAGCAGCTGCACAATGCCTTCTGATTGATATTGCTAGGAGCACTCTGTCTGGAAGTACTCTAAGGCACAAGTTTTCAACAATGGTCTTGTTTGACTAAAAACCAATGCTCTCCAGCTTGACAGTTCCTTACATTTCTCGAATGAATACATCTATTTGATCTAATTATTTTCAGTGGGTTTCTCCAGACTACTTTTCTTTTCTGGGGCAATTATGAATTGACATGGCAAATGTACATGTGTTGCTGGTGCCACCGTGGGGCCAGACTTCAGTCCATTCCAACACCTGTATTGATTGTGAAGATGTCATCTTCACATGCAGAAGTTTTGGTGTGGAGCACTCCCAGGCCATACCAATGATTTTCAAGAAGGTATAAAAATCAGCTACCTTCTGCCATTTCCTGCTGTGATGAGATGGTAAATACAGGAGTACTCTATCAACAGATTTCTGTAGAAGAAAAAGCAACAGAACATGGGATCCTTTGGGCAGGCAGGCCACTGTAGCTGCCCCTGCACTGGCTCCTAGTAGCAGAACTCACCTGCTGCTGTGGGTAAATGCCCCCCAGCAGTCCTGTTCCAGGTTTCTGAGGGCCCTTGTACAAGGCATCCTCAATGGCCCCCCTTCCTCAATTAGTCTGCCTTCTTGCTGCCATTGTCATCAGCTGCTATTGCCTCCTCTTTCTCATATTTGCTACCATTTGCTTGCTTGACAGGCAGAGAGCTAGTGAGCACAGAGACAGTGACATCAGCTGCTCCTCCTTCTCACCACCACTGTTGTCTGGGCCAGAGCAAGAGACGGGTGAACTAGGGGTGTATGAAACCCCGCTTACCTGGCTCCGCCGGGTTCCGCTGGTAGGGGGAGGCACTCCATCCTCCCCCCGGAATCCTGGAAAGCCGGCTGTGCTCCACGGAGCAGCCGGCCAGGCCCAGGCCAGGGCCATCTGCAGCCGGATTTCCGGCCCTGGAGGGCTCTGGGTAAGGAAAGAGAAACACAACGCATACGCAAATGGCGGCGGCTATGGCCGCCGCCATTTGCGTCCCCCTTTATTTTCGCCGTAACACTGGTAACGCTCAAGAACAGAAAGGCCAGATTAGCCTTTGCCAGCAAGCATCTTGAGGGAGGAAACTCAGCATTTGGTCATGTCCATGGGTTCCAGACTTCAGATGATGGGTGTGTGTGTATGCCACTGGCTGTCCTTCCTGAATGGTTAGTGCCCCACTTTTGTTGAACCCCTTGAATTACCAGTGGCATACACACAAACCCATCATTGGTGGTTCATAAGTAATGGAACAAACCAACATCATTTCAAACTTAGGAATCGACTTTAATACCTGGAGGAAAATCCTTTGCAGTCAATGACTGCCTGAAGTCTGGAACCCATGGACATGACCAAATGCTGAGTTTCCTCCCTCGAGATACTTTGCCAGGCCTTTACTGCAGCTGCCTTCAGCTGCTGCTTGTTTGTGGGTCTTTCTGCCTTCAGTCTTGTCTTCAGTAAGTGAGAACCATGTTCTATTGGGTTGAGATCAGGTGACTGATTTGGCCATTGAAGAACATCCCACTTCTTTGCCTTCAGAAACTCTCGGGTAGCTTTTGCTGTATGTTTTGGGTCATTACCATCTGCAATATGAAGCGGCGTCCTATCAGTTTGGCAGCATTCGGCTGAATCTGAGCAGAAAGTATAGCCCTATACACTTCAGAATTTGTCCTGCTGCTTTTATTAGCAGTCAGGTCATCAATAAATACCAGTGACCCAGTTCCATTGGCAGCCATACATGCCCATGCCATAACACTGCCTCCACCATGTTTGACAGATGATGTGGTATGCTTTGGATCATGAGCTGTTCCTTTCCTTCTCCATACTTATCTCTTCCCATCATTCTGGTACAACTTAATCTTGGTCTCATCAGTCCAAAGAATCTTATTCCAGAATCTTATTCCATAATAAGAATCTTATTCTTATTCCAGGGCAGGCTTTTTTAGGTGTTCACTGGGAGAGACTAATCTGGCCTTTCTGTTCTTGAGCGTTACCAGTGGTTTGCACCTTGTTGTGAAGCTTATGTATTTACATTCATAAAGCCGTCTCCTGACTGTAGATATTGACAGTGATGTGCCTACCTCCGGAAGAGCGTTTTTGACCTGGCTAGATGTTGTGAAAGGGTTCCTCTTCACCATGAGCAGAATTCTGCGGTCATCCACTTTAGTTGTCTTCTGTGGTCTTCTAAGTCTTTTGCTGTTGCTGAGCTTGCCAGTTAATTCCTTCTTTTTTAGGATGTTCCAAACTGTTGTATTGGCCACTCCCACTGTTTTTGCTCTCTCTCCGATGGGTTTATCTTGTTTCCTCAGCCTAATGATGGCCTCCTTCACTCGCATGGACACCTCTTTGGACCTCACATTGGGAGTTCCAGTGAACAGCTACCACATGCAAATGTGACACTCAGAACCACCTCCAGGTCTTTCATCTGCTTAATTGGTCATGGGGCACCCAGGAAACAGGCCACACCTGGCCATGCAGCTGCTTGTCAGCCATTTGTTCCATTACTTATGAGCCACCAATGACGGGGGTTTGTGTATGCCACTGGCTGTCCTTCCTGAATGGTTAGTGCCCCACTTTTGTCAAACCCCTTGAATTACAGCTGAAACTCCTGACTTGGCTCCCACCTGGGTGTGTTTCCTTTCAACTTCAATGTGGTGGTGTACAGAGGCCAACTGCCAAAACAGTTATCCTTGTTCCAATATTTCTGGCCCTGACTGTATAGATATATATACACACATACACACTTCCTTGTCTTGCCTCCCCTCCACCAGCCTTCTCAAGTCCTGTTTCCTTCCCTTCCCATTTTTGATCTCTTTTCCCTAATTTTTTTAAATTAAAACCCTTTTCTCTTATGTTAGAATAATAGTTAGTCCCCCCTCCTTTGCTTGTAGTTTAGTGTTTGCTTCTCTTTTGCTCTCTCTGTGTGTGTGTATGTGTGCTTATGTTGTGTGGACAAGCAAACGGTGTGTGTTAAAGCACTACACAGTCCACATTTCCAAAAACAGTGGGCAAAGCACTACACACATCAACGGCTATTATTTACAATGATGCCACAGCTCTTTCCACCATGTGAGGCACAGGCAGAAAGACACCAGTCACTAAGAGGCTCAGGCATCCCTGCACACAGTTTTGATTTCCCTTCTATCACACATGGCTCACAGGCACCTTTTTTTTCATCACAGCACACAAAGGGAAGGAAGGAGAAGCTATTTAACACAGTGTCCAAATAGTTCCCTTGGCAGGAGACCTGTAGAGCAGATACACAGTTCTCTTTGAGATGAGGGTTCAATACTTACTGAGGGGAAGAATGAGTCTTTTGCCAAGCAGGCAAAGGGAGACATGGGGGCCAGATCTACACCTCGTGTTGTATCAATATGATCCCATCACTATATGCCTCTTGTGCATTTATACCTGGTAGCACACACAATGACATCTGTTGTGGTATTTTGGATAATATGGAATAAAAAGTGGGAAATCACAATACAAAAGCTGTATATGAAATGCACAATGTGCCCCAACAGTTATTTGTGTACTTCAATACCAATAAAAAGCACTAGTGTACATTAGGGATGTTGGAGAAATCTACAATGGAACCAAATGAGTTTGGATTTTCATGAATCTGACCTGCAAATTCTGCAGTGGACACCTCTCCCCCCTGCCCTCGGTCAGGTGGATTCTGCAGTCTTGTGGACCATTTTTTTAAACTTTTCTGAATTTTGCGCAAATTTCATTGCAGAAATATACGCAAAATTGGGGGGGAACGGCAAAAAATGCACAAGTGAGCAAATGCATATTTCGTGGGAACTTGTGAATTTTTGCATGTACAAATTTGTGCAACTGCAGATTTGCACAAAGTTGGAAATAAAAAAGTCTGATTCTGTGGATGGGCGGATGAAGGAACGAAAGGCTCTTAACAACCTGCAAAACAGAGATGGAACAGATTTTACACAAACTGTACATCCCAAGTGTAGATCTAGCTCTGGACAGACAATAAGACTAGTCCATACCCACACACTGGCGGCAGCAGCAGCATCCAGTAGTTCACTGAACTGGGCTCAAAGGTGGGAAACTGGAGATGCGAGTTGAAACACTATCCTGGAGTATGTGGGGAATATGGTCCTGCTCTGCTTTTGCATGCCTGGCCAGCATCAATCATGTCAGAGAGGAAAAAGAGAGAAAGAGGGGGGGAGAGAAAGAGAGCGAGAGAGCGCTCCCATTATTCCAACCCACACTGCATATAGTTCCTACCCCCTCAGCCACAGGAGCAGCCAGGAAACAGACACAACACGAGGCATTTGTCTTCTCCCAGCCCACAGCCTCAGGACCCAATCACATGCAGTAGGACATGGGTGGGCAACTTTGGGTTGGGGGCTGGGGGGTTGCATTGGCTAGAACCCACTGCAGTCTGCATCCTTCCCTCGCTGCCAGAAGTGGCCACATAGATGGATTCCCAGCAATTCTGCTGGGAAACAAGGTGAGTGCTGCTTGCATGCCCTGTTACCCAGCAGATTCATGCTCCTCCCAGCCAACCAAACAGCTGTTTGTCATGCTACGGGGAGGGCAATCCTGCTGGGAATTCAGTGGTGTGGCAGTGGCTGGGGACCCAGTGGGGGGCTGTATGAGGCTTGCAGACCATGCGTTGCCTGCCCCTGCACTATGATCAGTTTGAATACAGAAGGGGTCCTAGGGGTCCTAGCCTGGTGGCATAGTTCTGGTTTCACAAGCCAACTGTCCCAAGTTTTAATCCAGAGTAGAACCTCTCACTAGAAAAGACACGGAGGAGCTCCCAAACGCATGCACCTCTAAGCCAATCAGGAGGGGAACTGCCTGGACTAATAGCACTTTTAGCACACCCCTCTTCCTGGCAACCCATGTGCCCAATCCCTCCTCCTGTTATTGGCCTGATAGGCCAGCCAGCTGGGACACATCACAGCAAGCCACTTCCTCATTCCCCTGCAGTATGCCTGCAGGATGCTACCCCTGCAGAATGCGTTGCTCACTCTAGTTCCTGTCAGGTGTGTGGGCTGGCAGGGGACCAGCGAGGCAGAGAACCACCTTTGTGGGCTTCAGAAGTACCTGGGCAGTTTATTTGACCATCTCAGTTCAGTTTTTGGAGCCATTAATACAAGGGCCAAACTAGACATTATATCTGAAAATGCATGTAATAGTGTTCCAAGTTTTGTTTTGTTTTAAATAATGAAAAGCAGCCCTGGAAGGCTGCCAATTTGAATAGAAGCATGGTGGAAGAGCAGCTGCTTAACCCTGTCCCCTCCAGCTGTTTTTCCACTCAAAATCTGCTTCCAGATTGGTTTTCCACATGTAGGTGAAGCAATAGGGGTACCTATATCTTACCCGAATCTCTTGCCACACAGGTAAAAAAGCAGTTTGGATGGGGGCTGAGTGGGAAAAGGACCAGAGCAGAAAGCATTAAGCAGCCTGTCCCCATACAGTTCCTCCAGTCACAGGCAAACTCTTGTGGATTCAAAACTGTCTGTTACCCACCTCTCCCATGTAACATCTGGTCTGGCTCTATGTAACTCTCCATGTTGTAGTTTTTAATATAAGATTAAAGAAATTAAGAAAGAAAATAACAATACAATGCTTAAATATCGATATGCTTAGAAATACTGAAATGAAAGAAGAGGTGAAGAGAAAAATAAAGGAGAATTTACAAAATATTAAGAGCGACAATGAAAACCACTTAAATCTTAATGAAAGGTGGAATGAAATAAAAGATGCTATATTGAAAGCAAGTAAGATCTATTTAAAAAGAATAGATTTAAAGGAAAGCAAAAATGGATGACCTCTGAGATCCTGACTTTGATGGAAGAAAGAAGAAAATATAAAGGACGTGATATGATGAAATATAATGACATACATAAAATAATAAAGTATAAGATCATAGAAGCAAAAGAGAAATTTATGGTAGACAGATGTAAAGAAACTGAAGAACTAGAAAGCAAGCATGACATATTTGGGTTACATAAAAAAGGTGAAAGAAGTGACAAGCTGTAGGGAAAAAGAAACAGTCCGGTTTACTAAAAGATAAACATGGAACAATTATAATAGAATTATAAAAAAAAAAGTAAGAGATGGGAGGAATACATTAAGGAATTCTTTGATGATATGAGACCAGAGTTGAATAAAGAGGATGGAGTTAGACATGGACCTGACATCATGTGTGAGGAGGTAGAATATGCTATAAGGAATATAAAGGAAAAAAGGCTGTCGGCCCTGATGGGATACCAGTTGAACTACTCAAGTTAATTGAAGGGGATGAAATATAACTCTTGGTGCATTTATATAATATTGTCTATAAAACTGGTATCATACCAAGATAATGGCTTAAATAAACGTTTGTAGTATTGCCCAAAACTGACAACATTAAAGAATGCTCCGAATACAGAACCATCAGCCTTATGTGCCATGCATTAAAATATTTCTTAAAATTATTCACAATCGAATGTATAAGAAATTAGAATTGTATGTAAGTGAAATGCAGTTTGGATTTAAAAGTGGGATGGGAACAAGAGAAGCATTATTTGGAGTTAACATCTTAATTCAAAGATGCCTTGATATGAATAAAGACATATACATGGGATTTATTGATTATGAAAAGATACTTGATAAAGTTCGTCATGAGCGATTGATTGACATATTGAGAAAAATCGATATCGATAGTCAAGAGATTTGGATTATAGAAAATTTGTATTGGAACCAAACAGCCTCAGTTCGTATAGATGGAGAGTTATCTGAAGAAATCCAAATTCAAAGAGGAGTAAGACAAGGCTGTGTCCCATCACCTATGCTGTTCAATTTATATTCTGAAGCTACTGTATATTTAATGAAGCACTTGCTGAACAAACAGCTGGCATAAACATCAATGGAAAAATAATTAACACAGTTCGATATGCTGATGACACCGTAGTAATGACGGATAATATATCTGACTTACAAAAGTTACTAGATCGGATTAATAAAGTAAGTAATGAGTATGGCCTTAAAAGAAATATCAAGAAAACAAAATATATGGTGATAAGCAAAAAACCTTTTACTGCATTTAATATTAGGATAAATAATATGCAAATTGAGCAAGTCACAAGATACAAATACCTAGGAACTTGGCTCAATGAAAGAAACGAACAAACACAAGAGATAAGCGCAAGACTGGAGATGGCAAGAATAGTGTTTGTTAAAATGTGCTTGACCCTTGCCCTTCATGGCTTATTAAATCAAACAAGGAGGGGTTGTCCGGCTGGGTCCAGGAGGTTGTAAATTCCTCCTTGAGAGAGGGAGTGGTGCCTGCTGCTTTAAAAGAGGCAGTAATTAGACCACTCCTGAAAAAGCCTAACCTGGACCCAGAGGATGTTAACAATTATAGGCCAGTGGCCAACATCCCCTTCCTGGGCAAGGTGCTTGAGCGGGTGGTTGTAGGACAGCTCCAGGCACTGTTGAATGAAACGGATTATCTAGATCCATTTCAATTGGGCTTCAGGCCTGGTTTTGGAACGGAAACTGCCTTGGTCGCCCTGTGGGATGACCTCTGCCGGGAGAGGGACAGGGGGACTGTGACCCTGTTGATTCTCCTGGACCTCTCAGCGGCTTTCGATACCATCGACCATGGTATCCTTCTGGATAGGTTGTCTGGGTTAGGAGTTGGAGGCACTGCACTGCAGTGGTTCCATTCCTACTTGGATGGCCGATTCCAGAAGGTGGTGCTGGGGGATTATTGCTCTGTGCCATGGCAATTGTGCCATGGGGTTCCACTGGGCTCTATTTTATCCCCCATGCTGTTTAACATCTACATGAAACCGCTGGGGGAGGTTATCCGGAGGTGTGGGCTGAGGTGCCATCAATATGCCGATGACACCCAGCTCTACCTCTCTTTCTCATCAAAACCAGGTGAGGCAGTGGCTGTTCTGAATCAGTGCCTGGGCATGGTAATGGACTGGATGAGGGCTAATAAACTGAAACTCAATCCAGACAAGACGGAGGTACTGTTAGTGGGTGGTTTGTCTGCCCGGCTAGGTGATATTCAACCTGTTCTGGAGGGGGTTGCACTCCCCCTAAAGGATCAGGTTTGTAGTTTGGGGGTGCTCTTTGATCCAGAACTGTCACTTGAGGCACAGGTGAACTCAGTGGCACGGAGCACTTTTTATCAGCTTCGGCTGGTATACCAACTACGCCCTTATCTGGACAGAGATAGCCTAGCTACTGTTATCCATACTCTGATAACTTCTCATTTGGATTACTGCAATGCGATATACATGGGGCTGCCTTTGAAAATGGTCCAGAAACTCCAGCTGGTCCAAAATAGGGCAGCAAGATTGTTAACAGGGACTGGCCTGCGAGCTCATATTATGCCAGTACTTTTCCAGCTGCACTGGCTGCCAGTCCATTTCCGGGCCCGATTCAAAGTGCTGGTGTTAACATTCAAAGCCCTTAACGGCTTGGGGCGAGGTTACCTGAAGGATCGACTCCTCCGATATGTGCCCGCCCGGACCTTAAGGTCATCATCAGTGGCCCTTCTCCGTGAGCCCCTGCCAAAGGAAGTGAGGCGGGTGGCTACTAGGAGGAGGGCTTTTTCTGCTGTGGCACCCCGGCTCTGGAATGAGCTCCCTAGTGAGGTTCGCCTGGCGCCTACATTGTATTCCTTTCAGCACCAGGTGAAGACCTTTTTATTTTCCCAGGCATTTTAGCATTTTAGCTTTCTAAATTTTTTATCTTTGCTGTTTTAAATCTGTATTTTAAACTCCTGCACTGCTGCTAGGTTTTATTGTGGTTGTATTGTTATATTGTGGTTTTAATGTTCTATATATTTTAAATTGTTTTATTGTGTGTTATTTGGTTTTAATTTTTGTGAACCGCCCAGAGAGCTTCGGCTATTGGGCGGTATAGAAATGAAATAAAAATAAATAAATAAATAAATAAAAAATGAAACAATTATTATGTAATTGGGCCCTAAATCTTGCAGTAAGGATTTGGATGGTAAGATGCTATGTGTCTCAGTATAATTCTATGGTGTGGAGGTTTGGACACTTAAAAAGAACAATCTGAAAACTGAATCATTAGAAATGTGGATGTACCGACACATGTTGAAAATACTGTGGACTGATCGAGTAACACATGAGAATGTACTTTACAGAATAAGCAAACAAACAGAATTGGTAAAGACCATCAAAAGAAGAAAGTTACAATACCTTGGTCATATTATCTGAGGCAAAAAATGCGCCATACTCCAACTCATTATACAAGGGAAATGGAAGGAAAAAGATCAACAGGAAGAAGACGAACATCATGGTTAAAGAATCTGAGGGAATGGTTCAGCTGTACTTCTACTATTCAGAGCATCAAAAACAAAAATAGCTGTAATGATAGCTAACCTCCAATAGGAGATAGCACCTTAAGAAGAAGAACTCTCCTCTCTAGCTCAGGTTCCTTCTTTCCTTTCCCCCCCTGATACACTGAACAGCAAGAACACAGAGGAAAAGAGCAACTGACATTATCTTATGTCAGTCTTCCAACATTTTCAGCATTAAACTCCATGCCATCTTGAGAACTAGAAAGCAAGGCCCAGCAAAATATCACATGAAACCTGCCCCATTGCATATCCAGTACTTTAAAAGAGTGTTCAGCTTGTTTTATGTGTGTGTGTGTGTATGTGTATATGTATGTATGTATGTGTGTGTATATGTATATGTGTGTGTATATATATATATATATATGTGTGTGTGTGTGTGTGTGTGTGTATACACACACACACTCACACACTCTTGAATGATCATATGATTTGAGCCAGGTGACACATGGGGATATGGTAGAAGAGATACTTTGAGGTGTTACCTCAATGGATATTGGAGGAAGGATAGAGAGATGGAGAGATCAGGATAGGAACAGAGAAGGTAAAGCTTTGCTAACAGATCGCTGAGGAGGGAAATGTTGGCATATTCACACACAGGTCAAAGCCCATTTTGATCCTGATATTCCACCCTGAACTGCAAAAATGTTATGATGGTGTCCCACAGGTGAAGAAATAAGGGTGAAATTCTATCAACCGAGTCCTTGATGATCGGAAGCCCCTGAACTCAGAGGCTTCCAATCATCCAGTGTAGGGCAGGAGGAATGTCAGAGGAGATCTTCCCAACCTCCTGCCCTGCATATTTTGCTAGATGAGCTTTTTTGCCCATCTGGCCAGGGCGCTTCGGAGCAGGAGGAAAGGAGGCTGGAAGAGGCTCAGGACAGCTTGTATCCTGGCCTCTCTGGTCTTCTCCCCTCCCCGCCCACTGGAATGTCTTTCCCCTTTCTCCAAGGTCAATTTTCTGACCTTGGAGGGCAGCCAACACAATTCTTTCTGTACTGGCTGTGAGAAGGCAGAAGAGGGGGGACGGATATCCATCTCCCCCTTCTGAGGTCAGAGCACTGTCTCTGACCTCGGAGGAGGGAATCCCCAGTATCCTATGGCCCTTCAGACAATGTCTAGGGCCATTGGATTGCTCAACAACAATAATGATAATGATAATAATATAGATTTTAACAACAACAACAACAATAACAGCAACAACAACAGATTTGCTATGTTGCGTAGGAGATGCAAGGAAGAGCACAATATAGTCATTATTTAGAATTAAATTTTTGTTTTGTTTAGCCCATTTTTTTTTCTCTTGGTGTTCAGCATAGACATAGAATCTTAGAGTTGGAAGGAACCACAAAGTTCATCTAGTCCAGCCCCCTGCCAATGTAGGAAATCCATGGCCACAGACTACCTGATATGTGGCCATCCAGCCTCTGCTTCAAAACCTCTAATGACAGAGAGTTCGCCACCTTCTGAGGCAGTCTGTTCCACTGCTGAATAGCTCATACCATCAGGAAGTTTTTCCTAAGGTTTAGTTGAAATCCCTGTCTTCATTATTTGAACCGGTTAGTTTGGGACCTATCCTCTGGAGCAACAGACAGAAAATTTGCTCCATCTTCTATGAAGATGACTATCATAGCTCCTCTTCACTGTCTCTTCTCCAGGCTCATAGTTTCTCCACAGTGTGGATTACCACAGACCAAAAAGCAATGTTTTCTAATGTATGAAGGTCTGCAAGAGTGCTGATTCTGCTGCAAGAACAGAAAGTCAAAACACACCTCTCAGCTTAGGCAGTTGATCCATGCTGCCCAGTCCAGTGGAAAACACAATGATGCTGCCTTCCATACATGATGAAATAGAGATTAACCTCCCTGCTTTTAACAAAGTGAATTTTGTTAGGAACAAAATGGACTTTAGTCTGAGCACAGGAATTCCATGATGAATCTAGAAAAGCAAAAGGAGATTCTGTGGCCTATTTCATGTGTGTTAATTTCTCCCATGTGAAGTCATTGCATGCCTGCAGGCAATTGGAGGAAATACCGCATAAGCCAATCTCACTCTGTTTGGAAATGAGTGCAGTTCAACCACGTGGGTATAGTAAATTATGTATGAGTCTTTCCCACCTGATTGTTGCCCTTTGTCCTGGTTGGGTGATGGTCAGATGGGATAGATCATTCAGTTGACCCTTCCATGTGGTCATTTCATTCATGCCACTACCCAGTGGCATGGGATTGCCCCATGGGGAAGCATTCCAAACCATCCACTGGTGTGTGTGAAGGAGGTCAAAATAGAATGTAGACCTGCATTTGGATTTTCTGCCTTCCCCCACATTTCTTAGGGTGTCCGAATGAGCAGATTAGCTTTTGATGCATTTCTGTGCCAAATGATTGATGGAGGGGCAAGTTAATTACTGAGCATGTCTGATATGACACTCGGGGCATAATTTATGCAATGCTTTAGCATTGCATAAATATGTTTTAGAGAATATGTTTTAGAGAAGTGACAGCTCTTTAGTGACAAGATAATATATTCCATTTTGTAGACATGTTCTTGAGCAACCAAGAATAGCACTTGCGTATATTAAAGAAGAATAGCACTTGTGTATATCAAAATGTTAAGGGAGCTGGCACGAAGGAGAAGAAAGGAAAAGTGTTAGTGAGAGTGAATGCTCACAGCAAGCAGTCCTTCTCCTGTCTGTGGCTGTCCCACATGAAGGGGAAATGCGCCAGGATCACAACTTTTCACATTTCCTCCTGATTTATGTTTGGTTTCTGAAGTCATTTGGAAGGCTACCTTGTCATACCTTGCCATCATTTTCTGAGTGAACATTCATATATCGTTTGCATGACTTCACACATATTTGAATTAACTTTTTTTTAAGGAGCACTTTTTAGTTTTCTTTACAGAACATCTGATTTTTCATCAGAAGGTGGTGGAAATGAAAGAAGATCTGGAAGAACCATGGGAAAGGGAGAGGTGGGTTTTACTCCCCTGCACACTCATTATGTGTAAAAGGTAGACCCCTCCCCTATTCTATATGTGAATGAGTAAACACATGTGCTTGTCCTGCACATGTAGTTGACCCACATATGCAACATTTGTAATCTACCATTTTTCTGAAGCCCATCCCCAGAAAGCATCTCTGCAAGTGTCCTGGGTAAGCCAGAAATAATACTGGTGCCCTGTGTGTATGTGTGTGCATGTATGTGGAGCATCAAGTCCAAAACCTCCAATGTGTTATATTGTATGGGTTTGGGGATGGTCTGAATTACCTTTCAAGGATTCCTTACAGTCCAGTGCCTCTGATTGCAAAGAGGTTCAGGATCCCTTCCAACTCTTTAATTCTTGACAAGGATTTCTCTAAGCAGAGCTATTAGTGTGGGTCCCCTGAGACAATACCTCTGAAAGGACAGTTGAGGTATCATTCTGGTGATGTATTTCAGTGAGAACTAGGATGGTCCAAAAAGGCATAGGCGATGGGCAGAGATTACTAATTTTTCTTTCCCCCACTAGACAAGGGGAGAGAGGTGAGAGAGACCTGTGCTGGAAATGGATCTGAAAAGGAGGCAGAGAGCTGACATTGCTCTCTTCAGGACATCCTGTGGTGCTGGATGGCTTCCCTAGGCACTTGATGGGGAATAGGAATCTGTTGGAGTTTTAATGCTGCAGACCCTCATTTTGTGCTCAGCTGGTTTATATGTGTAAGTAAATCTTATATCACAGAAATGCCATAAATCTCCAGTGACCTCTTTCTAGGGAAACTGAACCCCAAGTTAAGTGCTGGAACCCTTGACACATCTCACCACTTGGAAGTGGGCTGCATGCGCATAACAATACCATACATGCTACATTAGAGCTATGTGGCTGTGACCTTAGAAAGCATTTCAAAAGTGCTAGATAAGAGCATGGACCTTTTCATTATGCACATTACAATACTGATGCAAGGAGATTTTGTCCATGGCTACCCAGTGAGTGGAAAGATGAATGCCAAAATATAATTCAGGCTCCTCCTGTATTATGGCATGGGTTTTTGATGCCATTTCTATCTCTATCATATTCAGTACTCAAGCCTGACCATTCCGTAGCATTGATGTTGGCAGGTTCCTTTTGCTTTTGCTTTCCAGGACAAGATGCTAATTTGTATTTATGGGTGCTGCATACCAGTTCTCACAGAGCTCTTTAATGATGCTGGCGATATCATACATGCAGCCCTGAGAGGCTGCAGCAGTCTCAG
Organism: Heloderma suspectum; assembly: GCF_057233095.1. NCBI lineage: Eukaryota > Metazoa > Chordata > Lepidosauria > Squamata > Helodermatidae > Heloderma > Heloderma suspectum. The sequence goes on along the minus strand of NC_139460.1, from coordinate 49,599,494 downwards.
TTTTAAAAAAGAAAAAGTAAAAGAAAGAATAATCCTGGTAAGAGTTTGAAGGAGCCCTGGGCCTGCATACCACCCTTAAAATGCAGATGTTTGCTTGGTAGGAGTTTTTGTGACTCGACTGCATTATCTACATAGCTCACAGCTTCATTGGACCTTTGTGCAGGCAAAATTGTTCAACAGCAGGAGAAAAATAGCTGTTGCCTTGGCAACCAACTGATGACTCATCTTGGGTAGCAAGTGGCAGAAGCTGAGAGGCTGCAGTAATTTTCCACATACTTAATTCGACTCTCTCTCTCTCTCTCTCTTTCACTTTCTCTCCTTCTCAAAGGCAGAAATCTCTTCCTCTTCCCCACCCCCCTCCACAAACCAGGTGTGTGTGTGTGTGTGTGTTTCCAAGTCTGCACACTCAGCATTCTTATGTAATGCAGCAAAGAGCCCTTCATGGCACTCACCCAGGACAGCATCATAGAGAAAAGTTGGTGAAGCACTCAGTGGATTGGAGCTGCGGTCTCCCCAAACCCGGTCCCAACAGAATTTGAAAATGCCAGGGTGGCTTCAAACTCTGCCCAGGTTGCTACTGTCATGTTTGGGTAGCAGCACAAACACCCCCCCCACACACACACACCTCCCTCTTGTGACTTTGTCACACTTCTTTTTGTCCTGCAAGGCTCACACTCTGCTTTTTGTTATCTTTAGCAATCGGCTGTGGGAATCAAGCTGAATGGGTTTTCAATGGGGCACAGTGCCTATTTTCAAGCACTTTCTGGTCGCTGGAGTGATATTAAATTGAGGGTGATACTGATACGTTAAGTCTTGAATGAAGCAAAGCCAGGTCCTCAGGGCTGGCCCTATCATTAGGCAGAGTGAGGCGGGTCAAATGACACGTTATGTTAACTGCGTAGGATATACCCGAGCCTATTCTCTCTCTCTCTCTCTCTCTCTCTCTCCTTCAGAGTAAGTGCATATAGCCCCAATTTGTATCAGGATCAGTATGGACTGGGGGGGAATTAAATCTTCCCCCCACTTGCTTCCCAAAATTCCGCCTCCCTCACTGTACAGCAGATAAAAAATGAAGCCTCCATTGACTCCAATATGAATTGTGGCCGTGTGCACTTACTCTAAAGTAAAAAGGAAAGATTAGGCTCAGTGACATGCTATGCAATTAACATAATGTGTAATTAAATACTGAGGTGACCCTCTCAGGTGACAGATGCTACAAGGCAAGGAATGGCAGCAAGGTGTTAGGGGACAGGGATGTGTGTGACATGGCAGGGGGCACCAGCTGTGGTGACTGTGTGAACCAGGCCATTATGTCAGAACCACAAATAAAAATGTAACCAATTTAATGAAAGCTGACAATTGCTTATTACTTTCTGAAACAACAAAGCACACACTTCAACAAATGTTAATAATATATTTAAAAGTACTATAAACCTTGAAGGTATATACAACAATAAAAGAAATCTTAATGTGTATATTTCTGTATATTCCACAATCACACTGGGTCCGGTATCATAGTGCCGCCCATGGGGTGTGTAGCCCAGCCTTTGTGGGTGTTTCGCTCTGGCCTCAGTGACCCAACCCTTTCCCTCCCTGTTTTCCGGGAGTTTCATCGCGGTTTTGGAGCAGGATGCTGAGGGACCAACTTTTAAAACATCATTGAAAATAAGCGCTACAACACGGCCCATGACCCCAGTCAGGTTTCCCCCCCCTCCCATTGTGCTGAATGAGGCTTGCCCTCTCAATGACCACAGAGAAGCCCCTCAATTCACACAGCACATATCAAAGCCCTCAATTCTTGAAATGCGATTAAGCAGGATCTCGAGGCTTTGGTCAGATTGATTATGTACTTTGCAGCCAAAGATGGAGAAGCTCTATACAGTCAGTAAAAACAAGACCTGGAGCTGACTGTGGCTCAGAACATGAGCTTCTTGTTGCAAAAATTCAGCTTAAATTGAAGAATGCAGGGAAAAACCCATTCAGGTATGACCTAAATCATATCCCTTATGAATACACAGTGGAGGTGATGAATAGATTTAAGGGATTAGATCTGATAGACAGAGTGCCTGAGGAACTATGGACGGAGGTCCGTAACATTGTTCAGGAGGCAGCAACTAAATCCATCCCAAAGAAAAAGAAATGCAAGAGAGCAAAGTGGCTGTCTGATGAGGCTTTACAAGTAGCTGAGGAAAGAAGGGAAGCGAAAAGCAAGGGAGAATGGGAAGATATATCCAACTGAATGCAGAGTTCCAGAGAACAGCAAGGAGAGACAAGAAGGCCTTCTTAAATGAACAATGCAAAGAAATTGAGGAAAACTATAGAATGGGAAAGACTAGAGATCTTTTCAAGAAAATCGGAGATCTCAAGGGAACATTTTGTGCAAAGACGGCCATGATAAAGGACAAAGAAGGCAGGGACCTAACAGAAGCAGATGAGATTAAGAAGAGGTGGAAAGAATACACAGAAGAACTATACAGGAAAGATCTGAATGTCCCTGATAGCCATGATAGTGCGGTCACTGAACTTGAGCCGGACATCCTCGAGAGTGAAGTCAAGTGGGCCTTAGGAAGCATTACTAGCAACAAAGCTAGCGGAGATGGCAGTATTCCAGCTGAGCTAGTTAAGATCCTAAAAGATGATGCTATTAAAGTGCTGCACTCAATATGCCAACAAATTTGGAACACTCAACAGTGGCCGCAAGACTGGAAAAGGTCAATTTACATTCCAATTCCAAAGAAGAGCAACGCCAAAGAGTGTTCAAACTACCACACAATTGCGCTCATTTCACATGCCAGCAAAGTTATGCTCAAAATCCTACAAGCTAGGCTTCAGCAGTATGTGAACCGAAAACTACCGGAAGTACAAGCGGGATTTCAAAGAGGCAGAGGAACTAGAGATCAAATCGCCAGCATTTGCTGGATCATGGAGAAAACAAGAGAATTCCAGAAAAACGTCTATTTCTGCTTCATTGACTACGCTAAAGCCTTTGATTGTGTGGATCACAACAAACTGTGGCAAATTCTTAAAGAGATGGGAGTACCAGACCACGTTACTTGTCTCCTGAGAAACCTGTACGAGGGTCAAGAAGCAACAGTAAGAACCAGACATGGAACAACCGATTGGTTCAAAACTGGGAAAGGGGTATGACAAGGCTTCATATTGTCGTCCTGCTTATTTAATTTATATGCAGAGTACATCATGAGAAACACCGGGTTGGATGAATCACAGGTCGGAATTAAAATTGCCAGGAGAATTATCAACAACCTCAGATACGCAGACGATACCACCCTAATGGCAGAAAGCTAAGAGGATCTTTTTGAGGGTGAAAGCGGAGAGTGCAAAAGCTGGTTTGAAACTCAACATTAAAAAAAAATAAGATCATGGCATCTGGCCCCATCACTTCCTGGCATATAGAAGGGAAGAAAAAGAAGCAGTGACAGATTTTATTTTTTTGGGCTCCAAGATCACTGCAGATGGTGACTGTAACCATGAAATTAAAAGACGCTTGCTCCTTGGGAGGAAAGCTATGGCAAACCTAGACAGCATAGTAAGAAGCAAAGACATCACCTTGCCGACAAAGGTCCATATAATCAAAGCTATGGTTTTCCCAGTAGTAATGTATGGCTGTGAGAGCTGGACTCTAAGGAAGGCTGAGCGCCGAAGAATTGATGCTTTTGAACTGTGCTGCTGGAGAAGACTCTTACGAGTCCCTTGGACTGCAAGGAGGTCAAATCAGTCAATCCTAAAGGAAATCAACCCTGAGTGCTCATTGGAAGCACAGAGACTGAAGCTGAAGCTCAAATATTTTGGCCACCTAATGAGAAGAGAAAACTCCCTGGAAAAGACCCTGATGCTGGGAAAGATTGAAGGCAAAAGGAGAAGGGGACGGCAGAGGATGAGATGGCTAGATAGCATCACCGATGCAATGAATATGTACTTGAGCACGCTCCGGGAGAGAGCGGATGACAGGAAGGCCTGGCGTGCTATGGTCCATGGGGTCATGAAGAGCTGGACATGACTTAACGACTGAACAACAACAACAACAACAAGGCTTCGGTCCATTGCCTTAGACATTACTCTTTCACAGATTCAATATAGAAATTCTGTGCCTTAAATTGGGGCCTGGTTTCAGTCTCTTTCCCACAACAAACCCATTAATGTCTTCTCAGAAGTAACTCCCATTGTGGTGGATGAGGCTGAGATTCCCCCTCAATTGAAATGGCACACATTAAAGCTCAGTTCCTTAAATGAGTTTAAGCAACCAAGTGAGGCTCTGAGGCTCCGATGAATTGCCTTAGTACTTAGCAGCTTACAGCTATCCTTCAGGTTACAATGGGGGCTGGATTTCGTCTTTGTGTGTCCTTTTTTCGCCACTTCATTAATGCACAATTGTGCTTTACATTCCCTTTTCAGGGGCAACAAGGAAGGTTTAAGGGGGGGGGGATGCTCCAGGCTTTGATTTTTCGCCCCTTTGCTAATGCACAATTGTGGTTTAAATCCCCGTTTTAGGGGCAACAACAAAGGTTTAAAGGGGGGGGGATGCTTCAGACACAGCATGTCAATTTTTCACCCCTAAAGCAAAACAAAAGGGCTGGGAAGGCAAGGAGGAGACTGGCCAGAGCGGGAAACTTCAGCAAGGCAGAGGGGGTGAGGGAGGGGGGAATCAGAAAGAGGAGGCAGGAAAACAGACGGGATAAGCAGACCCAACCCACTCCAAAAATACTCTACCCAGCCACCAAGAGAATAACATGATTAGGACTCCGTGGAAACAGTGCAGACCCCCAGTGTACAACAATGGTAACCCGGGTGTTTTAGGATGTGGAAACACGTGCGAGAGAAGATGCAATTGGGGAAACATCGCAACAAAGTTGGACAAGAAGTGAAGCCAATAGTGTGGAAACACACCCTCTGTCTCCCCCCCCCATGGTTCCTCTCTCTCTCTCTCTGGCTCATCTTTCTTTTTTTCCCTTCCTTCCTATGTCTTCCATTCTTCCTTCCTTCCTTCCTTCCTTCCTTCCTTCCTTCCTTCCTTCCTTCTGATTAATTGCTCCATAGGCTTGTATAGGGAGCACACACACACCCCGCTGAAAAGTGGCTGGAGTGTGGTGAATTCCACCCCTGCCAAGGATCCTGTTGCCCCAAGGGTCCTTGGTGCCGAGGGGTGGATTTTGCCATCTCCAGCTGTTTTTCAGCAGAAGGGGAGGGGTTGCTCCCTAGACAAGCCTATGAAGAATTGCTCCATATGCTTGTATAGGACATGAAAAATGCTAACAATTGGCTGGAGAGAGGGCAAAGATCGCCCCCCCCTGCCAAGGACCCTATTCACCCAAGGGTCTTTGGTGGTGGTGGGGCTGCACTTCACCCACCTTCCAGCTATTTCTTAGCAAGGAGGACTTGCTATACAAGTGAATGAAGGAATTGCTCCACTCCCTTGTACAGGAGAAAAATAGCTTGGCAGGTGCCTCAGCTTGGCCTTGCAGGTGCAATGGTGCCCATGGGTGCTGTATGGGGGACCCTTGCAATACATTAATGCTTTTACAATACTTTAGAGACATATAATGAGCAAGGGTTTTAGTGGGAGACTCGGAGCGGAAAAGGGCAAATGGTAGAGACAGCAACCTGATCTCATCTGATCTTGGAAGCTAAGCAGGGTCAGCCTTGGTTAGTACTTGGATGGGCGACCACCTGGGAATCAGGCTTCCTGCACTGAGCAGGGGGTTGGACTCAGTGGTCCTGTAGGCCCCTTCCAACCCTATGATTCTATGATTCTAAGAAACAATGAAGCAACTGCTTAGATATGGGAAGAGAAGGATAGTGAATTCTGAAAGATGACTCCAAAATCACGTGCTTCAGACACTGAAGGGATGGATGGGAATTTCACTATCTGTGAAAGTGTCAGCAGTGGGGTGGGCAGGGCAAAAGAGAATTTGGAGTTTTTCATTGTGTTTTCCATGTTCTAAGGCTGTATCCACACCAGGGGTCCCAACCTTGTTGGACCCATAGGCACATTTGGGAATTTGAGAAACTGCTGTGGGAACAAAATGGCTCCCATGGTGTATGTGGCTGATCACATAACAGCTGCCATGGGGGCCTGGCTACTCAAAAGTGAGCTAAAGAGGTGGGTGGGGGGGGAGAGAAAGAGCAAGGTCAGAGGCTAGAAAGGGAGAGAAAGAAGACTGCCCTAACATTTTCCAAGGTTTTTCTTATAATAATTTTTTGAAGGGGGCAGAGGGAGGAGACCCTCATGGAAGCCACATTAGAGATCCCTGTTCTACATTGTGGTGAAACTGCAGAGCATCTTTCCATTGACTGTGCAGTGCAGTATTGTACAATGGACCCATTGCAGATGTGTTGCAGTCTGGCTCTGTGCTATTGTACAATTAAGGGCCAAACTAGATGTGAGATAAATGGCATGATTGCAATTCATGTGCATATTTTCTATTATGTAAGTAGTAGGCATGGTGAAGCTTGAGCGGCCCCAGGACCACTCTTTCTCTCCCTGCCACAGTCCTGACAAAAACCACCTATCTGAAGCTGCTATTTACATTTCAAGGGATGTTATGCCAGTGGAGGGTCCCCTTGAAATGCAAATAGCAGCTTCCGAGTGATGATTCTTGTTGGGACCATGGCAGGGAGAGAGAGAGGAGGAGTTAAACTTCTCCTTCTCACACCCTATACTCCAGAGGCTTCTCACTGCTTCCCTGAGGTTGTTATCTACACAAAAACCTCCATGAATCTTTATTGCAGTTATGCAATTAACATCACATCTCATTTGGCCCCAAGCTATGCAGTGTGGCTACTGGCCAGTTAATCTGTATGGCACCAGAAGCAGTTTTAGCACTGGCTTGCCTGTGCCACGCCACACTTGATTTATGAGTACAAGCTACCTTATTGCCCTTCCTGTGGGTTGGAGGAGGGGCCTAAGCTCAGTGGTAGAAGACATGCTTTACTTACAGAAAGTCCCAGGTTCAATCCCTGGCATCTCCTGGTAGGGCTGGAAAAGCTCCTGCCTGAAACCCTGGAGAGATTTGCGAGTCAGTGTTGGCAGTACTGGCCTAGATGGACCAAGGGTCTGACTTGTATAAGGAAGCTGATATGCCATGCAGCTGTCTCTCTCCCTCCCTGTCTCATAACACTAGAACACAGGGTCATCCCATGAAGCTGATTGGTGGGAGATTTAGGACAGATAAAAGGAAGGACTTCTCCACACAGCACATAGCTAAATGATGGAATTGGCTACCACAAGTCATGGTGATGGCCACCAACCTGGATGGCTTTAAAAGGGGGTTAGACAAATTCCTGGAGGAGAAGGGTATCCATGGCTACTAGTCCTGATGGTTATGTGCTACCTCCAGTAGCAGAGCAGAGGCAGTGAGTCTATGTACACCAGTTGCTGGGGAACATGGGTGGGAGGGTGCTGTTGCACTCATGTCCTGCTTGTGGGTTCCCTGTGGGCAGCTGGCTGGCCACTGTGAACAGAGTGCTGGACTAGATAGACCTTTGGTCTGATCCAGCATGGTTCTTCTTATGTTCTTTTGTTCTTATTTCTACTTGAATAGGGCTGAGGTTAGGGTTAAATCCTTCCTTCATTCCAAACCTAGCAAGTCTTTCGTACTGAGGTGAATTCCACAGCATTGTGCATGCCAGTTCTAAATAACTTGGCTCTGGCATTTCTAACCGTTTGCCCTATATGTGTTCATTGCCTGCCCCAGCTTGAAACCATTCCCCTCTTGTTACATTTATTGTGTGCTTGGTTGAATAAAGAAAAAGAAACAGAATGAGATTTGATTTTCAAACAAAAAACCTGTCTTGGATGTGGAAGGCTCACACCCACATCTCAAGAACAGCTTTCTCCCTCTACAAAGTCACAAATGAAGCATATGCTAAACTGCACGCCGACGGTTTCATTTTTTCCCCAATATCCAAGATTTTAAGAGTCGTGACAACAGCATGTGTGCATGAGAAATGCACGGAGAAAGGCTGTTTTTGTCAGAGAGAAGCCCTCTCTCCTTTCTCAGCTAGTTGGTAGGTCAGATGCTGCCCAAGCAGAACCTTCATCTCTTATGGCCATGCGGGAAGGTGATATTCTTCAGAGCTGGCTGCTTTTGCAGCAGCATGAGAGAAGGAGCTGGCAAAGCACTTTGGGAATCACAATGAACTGAGTTTTTAGCTGTCCATGATACCACACTGTTCTGAATACCTTTGTTTTCTCAGAGAAAACCGTATTGATGCATTTCTCCTGTGAAGTGAAATGTCTTAAATTAAGCGCAATGTATTATTATGTCTCTGAGATTTGAGAACACTGTCACTGTACTGAATAACTTGGAATTGTTTTTAATGTTGTGTTTTAAATATTGTATTTTAGATGTGATTTTAATATTTATGTGTGAACCACTTATAGTTTTTATTATATTTAGCAGAGTATAAATGCTGCGAATAAATAAACAAACATATCTGGTATCCCAGGTTAGCTTCTGACACCATCCCCCTAGCCTAATATCATCTCTACAGACAATAGATATGATGATATATTGTATCGGGCCAGCTTCTGTTGTGGGTAGGGGCATGCAAACCTTTAGTTCACAAAATGCTTATTCAGCAGCATGGACATGTTCACCTATATAAAGAGCTAAGAAGTGTGCAGATTTGGAACTGAGGCATGAATTTGCCTCCTGACAATGAAGCATTTCAGGCAGAGGTGGACAACTTCTGGCCCTCCAGATCTTTTAGCTACAACTCCCATGATCCTTCACCATTGGCTATGCTAGCTAGGGCTGATGGGAGCTGTGGCTAAAACACTTGGAGAGCTTTCAGGTAACTGTCTTTGGCTGTTTTCACACATAAGCCTTAAAGCATTTGATGTCCAAAGTAGCTTGTAGTGCTAATGGTAAAACCTGCATTGGCCAGAATACCTACTTGATTTTCAAATGCCTCTCTTTCACTTTCTATCCTGCATTAACAATGAACAGGTGTTAATATGAATAGCAGGAGAGAGGTTCAAAGGTGGTTTAAGCCCCACATATGAAAACACCTAGCTTTTCAGGTACATCTCTAAACCAGGAGGGCTGGTGTCACAAGCTGAATTGTAAACGACCTCTGTGTTTACCATTGCTCACAACCTCTCTCTGTGCATGGTCACAGAATCAGGCCAAGATATGGAAGCAGGAGTGCAGCATAGTCTGGGACAGTCAGGGATCAGCAGCTGTTCCAGCCATGAGAGGTGGAAATTAGATTCATGATACATCAAGGTCAGCTACCATAGAGTCAATTTAGAAAGGAGAAATAGTTGTCAAGGTCATAGTCAAAGAATCAGTCCAGAGGGAGGAACTGCAAGGAACAAGGAGCAGGACTTGGACCAGTGCTGGGGGATGTGTGGCCCTCCAAAAGTTGTTGAACTACAACTCCCAGCAGCCCTATCCAGCATAGCCAGTGATGATTTCCCATCCCTGATTTAGGCATAGAAGGACAATGGAATGAAGCGGGTGCAAGAGGCAAAAGGTAACAAAGATGGGATGCAAGCACATTATTTGCAGAAGAGGCAAAAGACTGAGGTTCCTCTAGGGATGTCAGATAATTCCGCCATGGATCTCAGTGAAGCCAAATGCCAGTGCATTTGGCCCCCCGAAATCTGTGGTTGAACAAAGCCCACCGCCCCACCATCCCACGAAAGGCACGTGAAACGGAGCACATACCTGGTGCTGTTCGTGTTGCTTTGCGAATGGCGGCTGCATCTGCGGCCGCCATTCACTTCCCCATTTAGGCCGTGATAGGCTACGTAAATACCTACGTAGCCTATCACGGCTAATGCAGAGATGCCAGTTGCATCCTTGAGGAGGCTGTGATAGGCTACGGAAGTATTTACGTAGCGTATCATGGCAAAAAAAGGGAACACGAATGGCGGCTGCTGTAGCTGCTGCCATTTGTGTTCCTGGTTTTTTGCCGTGATAGGCTATGTAAATATTTACGTAGCCTATCACAGCAAAAAAAGGGAACGCAAATGGCGGCTGCCGTAGCCGCCACCATTTGTGTTCTTGTTTTTTTTGGCTGTGATAGGCGACGTAAATATTTACGTAGCCTATCACGGTAAAAAAATAGAAGCGCAAGTGGCATAGTGGCCGCCATTTGCACCCCTGTCTTTCGCCATGATAGGCTATGTAAATATTTACGTAGCCTATCACGGCCAAAAACATGAATGCAAATGGCGGCCACCGTAGCCACCAAATCCACACGCCTGTTAATGCACCTGGCTGGCGGCTCCGCGGAGTTGCTGCGGAGCGGAGCCGGCCTGGTTAGGATTTCGGGGGGAGGTGCAGAGCGCCTCCCCCCCACTGCAAATCACCCCTGTGAAAAGGTAAGTGACTTTTGTACATCCCTAGGTTCCTCATGCAAAACCTGTTATCCCGGACAGCTTTGGTCATCTGACAATATCATTTCTCACATTGTCAAGTTGAAATGGTCAAGCTGGATCTTGTGATTGCTCTAACATGTCACACACGCCCCAGTTAGGACACCTCCCGATTGGGTTCAACACACTTTGCCTGAATGTGGCCCGCAGAACAAATGCTGCCCAGGCTGGCCTTCATATGATCACTAGCTGTCAGTCTGTCAGGAGGGAAAGCCAGCAGGGCAGCAAGGGAAGCCTCTGAGGGGAGCCATGTGGTAGGGATATACGAATAGCTCTGGAGCTGGGCTGCTATGAGGAGAGAAGGAATACAGATGTGTGAGAAATTAGCTCTGTCAATGTTTTTCTTATGAATTTATCCAATTTGTACCTCTGAGACCCAAACACAGACTGAAACATAATTTGCAGTAAAAATCCATACATTTCTAAGTTTGTAATGTGTTCCAAAAAACAAAACAAAACAAAAATGCATTTGACAATATGTGCACACTTGAAAAATGCACAAAGAAAAATGTGTACATCTGCAACATGCACACAAACATGCTTTGTTCAATGGGTACATGTGTCCAAAAAGACATACATTAAAAAATGCACACAAAACATGTACAGTAATGCACACATTTTGAAAAAATGTGCATTTTATTTTTATTTATTTTATTATTAAATTTATTAATCGCCCATCTGGCTGGTCACCCAGCCACTCTGGGCGATGTACAACATACAATAAAAACAGTTTAAAACAATAAAATTCTACAATAAAAACATTTTCTAAAATACCCTAACCCACCCCAAATGCCTGCCTGAACAACCACGTTTTTAATGCACGACGGAAGCTCATTAAAGAGGGGGCATGACGGAGTTCCCTAGGGAGGGAGTTCCACAGAGTGGGGGCCACCACAGAAAAGGCCCTCTCCCTCGTCCCCACCAGCCTAGCTGTCCTGGCTGATGGGACAGAGAGAAGGCCATCCGAGGCTGATCTTGTTAAGCAGCCTGTCTGGTGCTGCTGGAGGCGCTCCTTAAGATAGGCTGGGCCGCAACCATATAGGGTTTTCAAGGTCAAAACCAACACCTTGAATTTGGCCCAGAAAACAACTGGTAACCAGTGCAACTCCTTCAGCACTGGAGTGATGTGATCTCGCCGGCGGCTGCCTTTAATCAGGCGAGCCGCCGCGTTCTGTACCAGCTGCAGTTTCCGAACCGTCTTCAAGGGTAACCCCACGTAGAGCGCATTACAGTAGTCTAAACGAGAGGAGACCAGGGCATGTACTACGGATGGGAGCAGATGGTCGGGAAGGAAGGGGCGCAGCCGCCGTATCAGATGGAGTTGATACAGCACTGTCCGGCTCACAGCTGACACCTGAGCCTCCATGGACAGCTGGGAGTCCAAAATGACCCCCAGGCTGCGGACCTGGTCTTTCAAGGGTAGCCGTACCCCATTCAACACCAGGTCAACATCCCCCAGCCTCCTCTTGTCTCCCCCCAAAAGTACCTCGGTCTTGTCAGGGTTCAGCTTCAGCCTATTCCTCCCCATCCAGCCACTCACCGTCTCCAGACATTTCGACAGGGATTCTACGGCCAACCTTGGTGAAGATTTAAACGAGAGGTAGAGCTGCGTGTCATCCGCATATTGATGACACTGCACCCCAAACCTCCTGATGATAGCCCCCAGCGGCTTCACATAGATGTTAAATAGCATCGGGGAGAGGATGGAACACTGTGGCACCCCACAAGTAAGTGGCCACGGGTCCGAAACCTCCTCTCCCAGTGCTACCCTCTGAATGAATGTCTGTATGTCTGAATGTCTGTTAAAAATAAATAAATCTCAAACTTATGTGGGAGTGAGGGAAAAGCAAGGGCAATTTTGCCAAGACGAGACTGACGGATCCATCCATCCCTAAGAAGGAATACTCCTTCCTTCAGCATAGCTTGGTCTATTGTTTCACAGCTAATGTCTCCATAGAGGCAAGCCTGGCACAAAAAGAGGCCAGAATCTCATTTGAGTACCAACAGTGCATCTCTAGGTCTCTATGGAGCAATGTACATTGCTTCCCCCTTCCCATGCTCACACCAGCCTTTCCTGCATGCACACGTCTTCTTCTGTTATAGTTGTTGTTGTTCAGTCGTGTCCGACTCTTCATGACCCCATGGACCATAGCACGCCAGGCCTTCCTGTCCTCCACTCTCTCCCGGAGCGTGCTCAAGTTCATATTCATTGCATCGGTGATGCTATCTAGCCATCTCATCCTCTGCCGTCCCCTTCTCCTTTTGCCTTCAGTCTTTCCCAGCATCAGGGTCTTTTCCAGAGAGTTTTCTCTTCGCATTAGGTGGCCAAAATAGTTGAGCTTCAGCTTCAGTACCTGTCCTTCCAATGAGCACTCAGGGTTGATTTCCTTTAGGATTGACTGATTTGACCTCCTTGCAGTCCAAGGGACTCGTAAGAGTCTTCTCCAGCACCACAGTTCGAAAGCATCAATTCTTCGGCGCTCAGCCTTCCTTAGAGTCCAGGTCTCACAGCCATACATTACTACTGGGAAAACCATAGCTTTGATTAGACGGACCTTTGTCGGCAAGGTGATGTCTCTGCTTCTTACTATGCTGTCTAGGTTTGCCATAGCTTTCCTCCCAAGGAGCAAGCGTCTTTTAATTTCATGGCTACAGTCACTGTCTGCGGTGATCTTGGAGCCCAAGAAAGTAAAATCTGTCACTGCTTCCATTTCTTCCCCTTCTATATGCCAGGAAGTGATAGGGCCAGATGCCATGATCTTAGTTTTCTTAATGTTGAGTTTCAAACCAGCTTTTGCACTCTCCTCTTTCACCCTCAATAAGAGGCTCTTTAGATCCTCTTCGCTTTCTGCCATTAGGGTGGTATCGTCTGCATATCGGAGGTTGTTGATAATTCTCCCAGCAATCTTAATTCCAACCTCTGATTTATCCAACCCGGCATTTCTCATGATGTACTCTGCATATAAGTTAAATAAGCAGGGTGACAATATGCAGCCTTGTCGTCCTCCTTTCCCAATTTTGAACCACTCAGTTGTTCCATGTCTGGTTCTTACTGTTGCTTCTTGACCCTCATACAGGTTTCTCAGGAGACAGGTAAGGTGGTCTGGTACTCCCATCACTTTAAGAATTTGCCACAGTTTGTTGTGATCCACACAATCAAAGGCTTTAGCGTAGTCAATGAAGCAGAAATAGATGTTTTTCTGGAATTCTCTTGCTTTCTCCATGATGCAGCGAATGTTGGCGATTTGATCTCTAGTTCCTCTGCCTCTTCGAAACCCAGCTTATACTTCCGGTAGTTCCCGGTTCGCATACTGCTGAAGCCTAGCTTGCAGGATTTTGAGCATCACCTTGCTGGCATGTGAAATGAGCGCAATTGTGCAGTAGTTTGAACACTCTTTGGCGTTGCCCTTCTTTGGAATTGGAATGTAAACTGACCTTTTCCAGTCTTGCGGCCATTGTTGAATGTTCCAAATTTGTTGGCATATTGAATGCAGCACTTTAACAGCATCATCTTTTAGGATTTTAAATAGCTCAGCTGGAATACTGTCATCTTCGCTAGCTTTGTTGTTAGTAATGCTTCCTAAGGCCCACTTGACTTCACTCTCGAGGATGTCCGGCTCAAGTTCAGTGACCGCACTATCATGGCTATCAGGGACATTCAGATCTTTCCTGTATAGTTCTTCTGTGTATTCTTTCCACCTCTTCTTAATCTCATCTGCTTCTGTTAGGTCCCTGCCTTCTTTGTCCTTTATCATGCCCATCTTTGCACAAAACGTTCCCTTGAGATCTCCAGTTTTCTTGAAGAGATCTCTAGTCTTTCCCATTCTGTTGTTTTCCTCGATTTCTTTGCATTGTTCATTTAAGAAGGCCTTCTTGTCTCTCCTTGCTATTCTCTGGAACTCTGCATTCAGTTGGATATATCTTCCCCTTTCTCCCTTGCTTTTCGCTTCCCTTCTTTCCTCAGCTACTTGTAAAGCCTCATCAGACAGCCACTTGGCTTTCTTGCATTTCTTTTTCTTTGGGATGGATTTCATTGCTGCCTCCTGAACAATGTTACGGACCTCCGTCCATAGTTCCTCAGGCACTCTGTCTATCAGGTCTAATCCCTTAAATCTATTCGTCACCTCCACTGTATATTCATAAGGGATATGATTCAGGTCATACCTGAATGGTTTAGTGGTTTTCCCTACGTTCTTCAATTTAAGCCGAAATTTTGCAAGAAGCAGCTCATGATCTGAGCCACATTCAGCTCCAGGTCTTGTTTTGACTGACTGTATAGAGCTTCTCCATCTTTGGCTGCAAAGGACATAATCAATCTGATTTCGATATTGACCATCTGGTGATGTCCATGTGTAGAGTCGCCTCTTGTGCTGTTGGAAAAGAGTGTTTGCTATGATCAGCGTGTTCTCTTGGCAAAACTCTATTAGCTTTTGTCCTGCTTCATTTTGTACACCAAGGCCATGCCTGCCTGTTATGCCGGTGATTTCTTGACTTCCTACTTTAGCATTCCAATCCCCTATGATGAAGAGGACATCTTTTTTTGGTGTTAGTTCTAGAAGGTGTTGTAGGTCTTCATAGAACCGATCAACCGCAGCTTCTTCGGCATCAGTGGTTGGGGCATAGACTTGAATTACTGTGATGTTGAATGGTTTGCCTTGGATTCGTACTGAGATCATTCTATCATTTTTGAGATTGTACCCCAGTACTGCTTTTCCCACCCTTTTGTTGACTATGAGTGCTACTCCATTTCTTCTAAGAGATTCTTGCCCACAATAGTAGATATGATGGTCACCTGAATTAAATTCGCCCATGCCTGTCCATTTTAGTTCACTGATTCCCAAGATGTCGATGTTCAATCTTGTCATCTCATGTTTGACCACCTCCAGCTTACCTTGATTCATTGATCTGACATTCCAGGTTCCTAAACAATATTGTTCTTTACAGCATCGGATTTTCTTTTCACCACCAGACACATCCACAGCTGAGTGTCCTTTCGGCTTTGGCCCAGCCACTTCACTCTTTCTGGTGCTACTTGGAAATACCCTCTGCTCTTCCCCAGTAGTATATTGGACACCTTCCAACCTGAGGGGCTCATCTTCCAGCGTCGTATCTTTTAGCCTTGTGATACGTTCCATGGGGTTTTATTGGCAAGAATACTGGAGTGGGTTGCCATTTCCTCCTCCAGTGGACCACATTTTGTCAGAACTCTCTGCCATGACCTGTCCATCTTGGGTGGCCCTACACGGCATAGCGTATGGCTTCACTGAGTTATGCAAGCCCCTTAGCCACAACAAGGCAGTGATCCATAAAGGGGACATATAATACAGATGAATATCTGTTATAGTAGTACAGATGAAAGATTGCTCTGGAAAGCCACTATGACCATGCAACAGCAGCCAGGGAACTGACTTACTTATACTATTTGCTTAGCTTCTAATACCTTGGATTTGATTTTCTTCATCCTAGGAAAAGTTCTAGTGTGAGAGCCATACTTGCCTACAAGTGACACAATGTTTGGCACAAACCCCCCACAAAACTTACAATACGATTTCACATGTTTTGCCCCAGTCAATGGAAGTGACTGATAAGTTTGTCACTTGGGCCAAGTGGTGGGGCATAAACAGAATAATTTATTTATTTATTTGATGGTACAGGTGGAGAAAAAGCACCTGCTACATTGAAATGTATATGAGAGAATTTAGCCAGAATTAGCAGCATGCTTCTGGAGTACCCGTTTTCCCATAATTTCTTCTTGAGTGGGTCGAGGCTGTAATTATATGACAAAGAATCTGGAAAGCATATTGTAGAGGGTGGTTAGAGCTGATGGAATAAGTTGTTCTTTATTGCGTATGTGCAAAACATCTCTTAGCCACATCATGTCATATGTGGATGGAATCTAACAGGTTCAAATCCTGCTCAACATTTTGTCTTTATCATAGTTTTGTTAGAGAGCAGACTGTAGACAGCATCTGGGGGGAGGGGGGCATAGGATTTTTTGGATTCCTGGATCCAGTGCCAGAGACAGCACTCTGATGTTAGACCCAGGAGTCCAAGTTCCCCCCTTCACCCCCCTTTGCAGCCGGCGCAGAGAGAACCACGCTGGCTGCCTCCACAAGGTCTGCGAGCTCGGAAAGTAGGGAAAGGGGGCGTGCTGGTGGACGGGGAGTGGAGAGGACTGGGGAAGTGGGGACAGGAGCTCTCCCCAGCCTTTTCCAGCATCCATCCCCCCTCCCCTCTCCCTCAGGTGAAAATGCATGTCTAGCTAAAGACAGAGTGGGAGGTGCACCACACACCCCACTCTGCTTTGGATACCCATAAGCCTCCAGGTTCAGAGGCTTACAAGTACCCATGGTGGATCCGATATGATTGCATCCTTAACGACCCTGGGCTGATCTACATTGCGCCTGCCATCGCAATGAATTTGGTGTCCCGTCGGGTTCAACGCTCTCGCATTAAAACGTGATTATTCACACTCACCCATTTTCCCCATTGCAGTGCTTCATTGAATGCATGAGCTCGGTTCACACTCGAGCGCTGTGCTGTTTTCCTGCACGCTTGTCTGATTTGGGATGCTAAGCAGGGTCGGTTCCGGTCAGTAGTTGGATGGGTGACCGCCTGGGAATCAGGCTTCCTGCACTGAGCAAGGGGTTGTTCTATCCCTTCAAATGAGACTAAGTTTTACCCCCTCCTATCCCCCACTCCTGTGTTGTTGTTGTTTTTAATTAAGGCATTATCCTCACAGAATCGGGGCTTCTCCATGATGGGTTTTTTTTCTAATTCAGGCATGATCTTCGAGGATTCAAAGTTGTGAAGCTTCACAACTTCGAGTCTTCGAAGATCATGCCTGAATTAGAAGAGAAAACATTGCAGAGAAGGCCCAATTCTGCGAGGATGTCTTAATTAAAAAAAAAAAAAAGGAGTGGGGGATAGGAGGGGGTAAAACTTACTCTTATTTGAAGGGATAGAACAACCCCCTGCTCAGTGCAGGAAGCCTGATTCCCAGGCGGTCGCCCATCCAACTACTGACTGGGGCCGACCCCGCTTAGCTTCCAAAATCAGACAAGTGCGTGCACATCCAGCCCTTTGCTTGTTGCTGAGGAAATGGGGGCTGCTGAGGAAGCTATGCAATCAGTAGCTGGAAGAAGACATGGGGCTGTTGAGAGCTGTGATTGGACAGGAGGGAAATACAAACACTGCCATATATGGACAGGCTGGGGAGGGGACTATGACTGGATACGGTAGCAAAGGCGGAAAATCAGAGCACATTAAAGGGAAATACTGGGATATTAGGGTATTGAAAGCGGGAGCACGGAAGTGGGAAATTCCGGTTCCAATTCAAGGCGGGTACTGCGTAGTGTGAAAGGCAGGTGGTGAAACCTCATTGGAAGTGAAAAAAGGTGGTAAGTGTAGATCCAGCCCCTGTCACTTATCACTCAATGACATGCCATAGCTTCACAGGCTGTTTTGTGTTAGTTAAGAGATGCCAGCTTCCAAAAATGTGTGGTAATCTGAAAAAGGTTCTGTTATTCACTTCATGAGAAGCTATGGAGATAACGCCTTGTGGACAAAATAGACCTCCATTCATTCCCCTGGGAACAAAGTGTTCAAGGACAGCGCATGTTAAGCAAGTACCAAAGCTCCAGGCCTGAGCTTGGCAAGAAACTCAGTTCATCAATCAGCCATAAAGGGCCCAGGTTTATGATTACAAAGGTACAATGGTGTGATATGTTTATCTTCGAGTTGAAACTCATCAGAAGAGCCTCTGAGCATCCAGAAAGATTGTTGAAAGATTATATTTTATCATCAAATTCCTTTTAATCTTGGGGGCACTGAATAATCTGCTCAGAATTTCAGATGAAATATTATTTTTGCCTGATAGCTCAGTCCAGCTGAGAATATCATGTAGAAAAAAAGCAGAGTCAATGAAATATCTTGACAGCATGTTTTGTTTTCTGTTTTTTCTTTGTCAGTCACTGAAAACTCAGACTGATATTTCAGTCCCTGCTGCACCGAACAAATGATTTGCACAAAGTTTATCACTGTAGGTTTTCACAAACAGAATAAAAATGGCATAATGGTGGAAGAAACTATCCAGTCCTCTTGGGGAAATGGGCCACTATGGAACAGTGCCACTCTAATGCACACAACAATGCACATGCAGTCCTGTCTGAGCCTTGGTGTGGTTTTGCCTCTAGTCTACTGAGCCAAGGAACAGGCAATGACACAGAAAGCTTCCACTATGGGGCAGTATAGAAATGTAAATCATCATCATCTTAGCAAAAGCAAGCAGAAATTTGTGCTTCCTTGTTTTTAATTGTTTTAATCTTCCTTGAGAGATGGTCTCTCAAGAACTACAAGTCCTGGAGTTTCTTATGCATAGGGACAGCGGGGGGGGGGGAGCACCATAAAAATCAGGGGCATTGATCCCAAGGACAGTGGGAGTGAGAGCTACTGGTACAATTTACAGGCCCAAAATATATGAAGAAATTTCCACTTCACAAGCATCCTACAGATCTCTGGTTTGGATGGCTTTAAAAGGGGGTTAGACAAATTCCTGGAGGAAAAGGCTATCATTGGGCACTAGTCTTGCTGGCTATGTGCTACCTCCAATACCAGAGGCAGAGAGCCTATGTACACCAGTTGCTGGGGAACATGGGTGGTAAGGTGCCATTGTGCTCATGCTCTGTTTGTGGGTTCCTGGTCAACAGCTGGTTGGCCACTGTGTGAACAGAGTGCTGAACTAGATGGACCCTTGGTCTGATCCAGCATGGCTCTTCTTATGTTTTTATCATTCTGAGAATTTTCCTTGTGAAATGCTGCATCAGAAAAACATTCCCAAGGCCATGTTTCCATGACAACAGAAGGAGAAGCTAATGGAGGAGTACCAGATTTTTTAAAAGGAATCAGCCATGCTGTGAGCAGGGTTCCAAGAGCAGATTCTCCGGACCAGTAAAAATCGCTTCACAGAACATACTTCCTGTGGTGAGTGTGGGGGTTGGAGTGAACATCATCTGACTGGCAGGGGCTGCTCAACCAATAAGAGAGGCTCCCCCCACACACACTCTCTCCCCGTTTCTCCTTTCCCCTGAAAGTCCAGATGAACCTGCATTTCAGGATCAAGCCTCATTGAGCACAATGGGAGTTACTTCTGAGTAGACACACATATGGTTGAACTGGGAAAGGGAGTGGGAGAACACAAAGATGGAAACCAGTCCCTATTTTAACCTGCAGGACCTCATTGACCACAATGGGAGTTACTTCTGAGGAGACACTAATGGGTTTGTTGTGGGAAAGAGACAGAAACCAGCCCCCCTTTTAATGCACAGGATCTCTGTAAGGAAGCTGTGAAGTAGTTACTTCCTAAGGCAATGAATCGGAGCCTCGAGATTGTGCTTAATCGCACTTTAAGAATTGGGCTTTAAAATGTGCCATTTCAATTGAGGGGGAATCTCTGTAAGTTCTGATGTGGACAGTCAAAGGCAAGCCTCATTCAGCACAGTGGGCGTTACTTCTGAGGAGACACTAATGGGTTTGTTGTGGGAAAGAGATGGAAACCAGCCCCTATTTTAACACACAGGATCTCTGTAAGGAAGCTGTGAAGTAGTTACTTCCTAAGGCAATGAATCAGAGTCTCAAGATTGTGCTTAATCACTTAATCGCACTTAAGGAATTGGGCTTTAAAATGTGCCCTTTTAATTGAGGGCCTTCTCTGTAATTTCTGTGGGCACTGAGAGGGCAAGTCTCATTCAGCACAATGGGGGAAAACACCCCTTGAGTGGGGTCACAGTGAAAGGCACGCCTGTGTGCAGGGCTAGCATACTGGAGATAAATGTGGGGGTTGGGGCATACAACAACTGTACCCGAGAGAACCCAACTTAAGGAAAAGAATCGGACTTTAAGCAGTCTAGGGAAATCTGGTTTTTCCCTGATAAGCTCTGGGGTGGCTGCTGGATGCCCATAACATCATGTACCCCTAATGACCTCAATACGTAACTGGCTCAGAGTAAATTGCTGGTGGAAACTCCCCCCAAATCTACTTTTGGAAAAGAGTATAAACTACCTCCACTTACCTTATTAAATGAGATATACAAAAAACATCTGCAACTAATGTTCAGTGAAGTGTACATAGGCCTGTGGAGTTTTTGGACATTGCCAGTGACTGTGGTGGAAGCTGAAAAATGGGGCAAGAACAATTATGCCAACTAGGTTTTTTGTCTATTGAGTGTGAACTTGCAAGAGAAATGGACTTCCGGAAAATAATTCATGAGTTTGCAATGAAAAAGGCCAGAAAAAGTGAACTGGTGTTTTTACAAAATGTTTGCAGCCCCTTAGAATATAACCCTCAAAACACCAACAGGATGATCCCTTTTTTTTAGGACTAACTAAAAAGCTATACAATGGTCAGCAAACTTTGTAGGACACTTATTCAAGCATGGAACTTAATCCAGACAAGATGGAGGTACTGTGGGTTGGGAAACCAACTACTTCAGATAGAGGTTTACAACTGCTCTTAGACGGGGTTGCACTCCCCCTGAAACAGCAAGTGTGCAATGTGGAAGTCCTCCTGGACTCTGGTGGCTGTGGTGTCCAGGAGTGCATTTTACCAGCTTAGGCTGGCATGCCAGCTGCGGCCCTATCTGGAGAGGATGGACCTTGCCTCAGTTATCCACACACTAGTGCCATCCAGGCTGGACTACTGTAATGCACTGTATGTGGGGCTGCCTTTGAAGATGGTTCAGAAACTTCAGCTGGTGCAGAAAGCAGCCTCCTGAGTGCTGGAGGGGGCAAGGTAGTTCGGTCATATAATGCCTATAGCGCACCAGCTGCCCTGGCTACTGTTGTGTTTCCAAGCCCAATTTAAAGTGCTGCTTTTGACCTTCAAAGCCTTCAACAATTTGGGACCAAATTACTTGACAGACCACCTTCACCCATATCAGCCTGCCCGCACTTCAAGATCAGAAAGAGAGGCCCTTCTCATTTGCCCACCCATGACAGCAGATAGGTGGGTGACCACACGTGAGAGGGTGTTGTTGTTGTTGTTATTATTATTATTATCATTAAATTTATTAATCGCCCATCTGGCTGGTCACCCAGCCACTCTGGGCGATGTACAACATACAATAAAACAGTTTAAAACAATAAAATTCTACAATAAAAACATTTTCTAAAATACCCTAACCCACCCCAAATGCCTGCCTGAACAACCACGTTTTTAATGCACGACGGAAGCTCATTAAAGAGAGGGCATGACGGAGTTCCCTAGGGAGGGAGTTCCACAGAGTGGGGGCCACCACAGAAAAGGCCCTCTCCCTCGTCCCCACCAGTCTAGCTGTCCTGGCTGATGGGACAGAGAGAAGGCCATCCGAGGCTGATCTTGTTAAGCAGCCTGTCTGGTGCTGCTGGAGGCGCTCCTTAAGATAGGCTGGGCCGCAACCATATAGGGTTTTCAAGGTCAAAACCAACATTTTGAATTTGGCCCGGAAAACAACTGGTAACCAGTGCAACTCCTTCAGCACTGGAGTGATGTGATCTCGCCGGCGGCTGCCTTTAATCAGGCGAGCCGCCGCGTTCTGTACCAGCTGCAGTTTCCGAACCGTCTTCAAGGGTAACCCCACGTAGAGCGCATTACAGTAGTCTAAACGAGAGGAGACCAGGGCATGTACTACGGATGGGAGCAGATGGTCGAGAAGGAAGGGGCGCAGCCGCCGTATCAGATGGATTTGATACAGCGCTGTCCGGCTCACAGCTGACACCTGAGCCTCCATGGACAGCTGGGAGTCCAAAATGACCCCCAGGCTGCGGACCTGGTCTTTCAAGGGTAGCCGTACCTCATTCAACACCAGGTCAACATCCCCCAACCTCCTCTTGTCTCCCCCCAAAAGTACCTCGGTCTTGTCAGGGTTCAGCTTCAGCTTATTCCTCCCCATCCAGCCACTCACCGTCTCCAGACATTTGGACAGGGATTCTACAGCCAACCTTGGTGAAGATTTGAATGAGAGGTAGAGCTGCGTGTCATCTGCATATTGATGACACTGCACCCCAAACCTCCTGATGATAGCCCCCAGCAGCTTCACATAGATGTTAAATAGCATCGGGGAGAGGATGGAACACTGTGGCACCCCACAAGTATGTGGCCACGGGTCTGAAACCTCCTCTCCCAGTGCTACCCTCTGGTACCTGCTGGAGAGGAAGGACCGGAACCACTGCAATACAGTGTCTCCAATGCCCAACCCCTCCAGGCGGTCCAGGAGGATACCGTGGTCAACGGTATCAAAAGCCGCTGAGAGGTCGAAGAGAACAAGGAAGGAGCATTCACCCCTATCCAGAGCCCTCCTCATATCGTCTACCAAGGCGACCAAGGCCGTTTCTGTCCCATGCCCAAGCCTGAAGCCTGACTGAAATGGGTCTAGATAATCTCTGCAGTGGCCCCATACCTTTGGAACAAGTTGCCATCAGAGGTCTGCTATGTGCCATCATTGCAAGCTTTTTAAGAAGGCCTTATTTTACCTTGGGTTTCCCTTGATATGATTGCTGTTGTTGCTGTTATTGCCGTTGTTGTTGCTGGTCTTGTTGTTGGCTTTTATTGTTGCTTTTATTGCTATTTTATTGTGTTCATGTTTTTATCGCTTTTGATATTTTAACTGTTTTTATGTATTTTATTGCTGTAAGCTGCTTTGGGAGGGCTTCTGCCCTGAAAGGCAGCCAAGAAAGATTTTGAATAATAAATAAATAAATAAATAAATAAATGCTGTCATGTTACACAAAACCAGCCAAAAAGTGGGAGAATTTTGGAGAGTATATTAGAAAAGTGCCAGTGTGGGCCAAAGTATAATTTCATAAATGTACAAAATATAATTTCAGAATTAAAATCGAAACAAATATTTCTATGTATGTATGTATGGTTTGGGAGCATGGTAAATGTACTGGCTCCACCCAAATGTACTGGGCCCCTCAAACTGATGCTTGGGCCCTGTGCCCAACACCGGCATGTGGCCCCTGACAGATCACCCACAAGGCAATGCGGCCCTTGACAGATTACCCACAAGGCAAAGTGGCCCTTGACAAAAAACCCTCTCCTCAACCCTGGCCTAGAGGGACAAGGACTTCCCTGGGTCAGCTACCAAGTGGCCATTTTTACTTTGCTGACTCTTAAAATTAGAAAGAGAACTGTACCTATTAATCTTGGCAGACACTTTGCTAAACTGTAGTTTAGGATTAGTTTTAGTACTAGGATTGTTTCTATTACAGTCACAGCCACAGTTAGACATTCAGTATTTTATGGTTTTAGTTGCATTTTAGTAATTAATTGCTGTTGCTTTTATGTATGATATAATATATGCTGTATTATTTTTATGTGGATGTTTTGATTTACTGTGTTATGACCTGTGGTTACTACAATAAACTAAACCACTACTACTACAGGGACAAGGCAAGTAAATGGCAGCACTGACAGCTATGTGGGAGTGGTGGGGCAACTTAGGGAAGGGGCCTCTTGAGGACCTCTTGTCCAAGGCCCCCCTTCCCAAAAGACCTGGAGCCAACAGTGTATAGCCATTAAATGACAATGTCATTACCACTAACGCTCAAGGTGCACAAACCAATGGAGGCTGGTGGCTCCGATGTCAGTGGGGCGGTGTATCCGCCTCGGGTTTCAGTCAGAACCAGTCAGAACTCTACAGAAACTATCCTGGACTGACTGAAACCCTGAGCAGATTCACCACCCCACTGACATCGGAGCCAACAGCCTTCACTGGCACAAATAAAAGGCAGTAAGGGCGCAATCCTATGCATATTTAGACAGAGAAAAGGCCTACAACTCCCAGCATCCCCCAGCCAGCAAAGCTAAAGGATTGCGCCCTAAATGGCCCAAGGAATAAGTTTCACCAAAAACACTCAGATCTCTGGACTGAGCATCCTGAGCTATGAGATTCAAGTGAAGGGGAAAGAGAACATCAGCAGACAATCTGACTGGTGACAAAATATATTTTTCACTTACATCATGGCCCTGTTCTGAAGGTATTTGTTTTGCCCTTGGGAGGACTGCCAACTATTGCAGCATCATAGCGAGCGGGCTGACCAGTGGTCCAACAGATGGGAAACAGAAGTTTCATGTTGAGTTTCTATTGCCAAATGGTCACGTAGGACTTCGGGTACATGTTGAACTCAACTCCGTCTTCGTAACAGACCAGCCTCTAAGCTTGGACTCAGACTTTGCTGTGCAGTGGCCACGAAGCATAGATTTCCAGCACTTGACATCTTACTTCTTTGACTCCAGCTGCTCCCA
The DNA here is from genome assembly GCF_057233095.1 of Heloderma suspectum. NCBI lineage: Eukaryota > Metazoa > Chordata > Lepidosauria > Squamata > Helodermatidae > Heloderma > Heloderma suspectum. The sequence continues at coordinate 49,574,805 of NC_139460.1, read as the reverse complement.
CCCTTTCAGTTCTGGAAGCAGCATTCGTCAGCGCCCCGCTGCTGGGGGAAAGCTGTTAGGTAGCACAGGAGCACTGCGGGAGGGATCTTTCTGAGACTGGGAAGCAATAGAAAAATGGAGGGGGCGCTGCTGAGAACAACCTAATTGGCATCCGAAAGCACATCAAACTGTCCCCATCTCCTGATTTAATCTCATTTTCTTTAAATTAATATCCCTTCTTCAGTGGAGGCTGGTGACCCCGATTTTGGTGGGGCTGTAATTCCATTCTGGGTTTCAGGCAGAACCAGGCAGAACTCTAAAGGAGCTATCCAAGGTGCTGAACCCATTTTGGGGTTATGGATCAGCACCATGGACAGTTCCTTTATAGTTCTGCCTGGTTCTGACTAAAACCCAGAATGGAATCACAGCCCTGCTGAAATAGGAGACACCAGCCCCCACTGTCCCTCTTCCTTCTTTAAACCAGAAACTAGTGCTGGTTGCAGCCATTGAAAAAATTCCATGGAACAAACAATAAAACAGCCATAAGATCCACTCCAAATTAAAGTCAAGGAGGAGTTTCTTGCATACATGGCAACAAACTCACAGTATTCTGAATCAAAGGTTTGATACACAACAGTTAAATATTCTGCCCATCAACAGCTGTTGGATGGGAGTCTTCATGTGTTGATCTTGATGGGTATGGTCATTATAGTATTCACACCATAGCAACCTTCTCCAACCTGGTGCCCTCTGGATGTGTTGGACTACAACTCCCATCGACCCCAGCCAGCATGACCATTGGGGAAGGCTGCACTGTAGGGAGCCTTCACTGTATTGATGTAAGTTGGGAATCCTTCTGCAGAAGATAATTCTGTTGGCCAAATCCTTGTAAAGATACAGGCCTGTCTAGAATACAAACACACACACACACACACACACACATACAGCACCACCCTTCCGAAAGGTTGCCATCCATATTCCTGGCTTTTTTAGGCATCAGGAGATTGACATATTGATCTGCTTGTCAAAAAATACACTACCAGCTGTCGGGCAATCCTTGAACAGCAGTAGCAGACAATTTCATATTTGCAATGCCAGCTTTTTTTAAAAAAAGAAAATATTTTAGTACTGTCTAAAAATGCCAGAAAAAGGAATTGGGCATCAGTTCATTTTGGAGTTTCCTCAGCACAGTTTGAAAAGTACCTGGCTGCTTGAGTAAAACAGACTGAAGTGGATTTGTACAAGCCGCTTGAAAGCCTGACTCCATCAAACCAAACACTGCATAAAACAGGGGTGGTGGTGGGGGGGAGAACCACAGGCTCGGGGGTCAAATCCAGCATAGCTGGGATTCCGATCTGGCCTCTGTGGTTTCCCAGAAGGTCATGTCCCCTTTGCCTAGCCCCACGCCTTCCCCTATCACTGATTGTTTGTTGATTTCCTGCCTTGTGTGCATCCCCCCCACCCCCTGGCCTTCTGAAACCTTGAAGTGCCTCTCTGAAGTCTTAGTCACTGGCAGGAAAGAGCTCTAAGCCAAAATATGCTGGACTTTGAGCTCCATCCCTTTTATCTCCTTTCTCATTTTTCTCCCTCTCTCACAATATTAGAACCCAATGGAGTCATCCCATGAAGCTGATTGGTGGGAGATTCAGGACAGATAAGAGGACGTCTTTCTTCCCACAGCGCATAGTCTAACTATGGAATTCACTGCCACAAACTGTAGTGATGGCCACCAATTTGGATGGCTTTAAAAAGAGGTTAGACAAATTCCTGGAGAAGGCTATCAATGGCTACTAGTCCTCATGGCCAAATGCTACCTCCAGTAACAGAGACAGTATGCCTGTATACACCAGTTGCTGGGGAACATGGTGGGAAGGTGCTGTTGTGCTCGTGTCCTGCTTGGGGTTTCCTGAGGGCAGCTGGTTGGCCACTGTGTGAACAGAATGCTGGACTAGATGGACCCTTGGTCTGATCCAGCAGGACCCTTCTGATGTTCCCATCCTGCCCTTTTTTCTCTTTGGCCCGGCTGACCACTGGAATCCCCCTCCCCCCGAAGTTGCTCCAAAATGGAATTCAGTTCCAGGCTGAAAGAGGTTCTGCACACCTGTCATAAAGCAACATGCTAGCTGTCTCTTATCTTCTACAGTAGAAGATTCTCTTCCATGCAGGATGAAGTGCTTCTCCTTTTGTCTAAATGTTTCTTTTGACTAGCTTTGCAAAGAGTCGATCTTGACCATCTGACAATTCCCATTCATTGCAGTGCCCCACCTAGAAGATTCTTTTCTCAGACTATTTCGTTTGCATGTCAGCACTTTTCTGCTGTGCACCTGCTGTCTGTGGCACGCTGCAATAGAGACTGTGTTTGCAGGGCAAGCCACCACAGCACTGGCTGTGCCCAGAGGTGGGGAAAGTGTGGCCATCCAATGTTGTTGGACCCCAACTTCCATCTACCTAAGCCAGCAAGGCTAATTGTCAGGAATGATGGGTGTCGTACTTCAGCAACATCTGGAAGATCCCAGCTTCCCCATTAGTGGGGTAGTGTAGGGAAATATTACAAGGAAGTGACTCCACGTTGGCTCAGTAATGCATGAGCCTTTCTACATAAGGCTTTTATTGTGTGCTCTCATGCTTCTTCGCTCACAGTAGTTGGCAGGTCCCTTCCTATGGTTGTTTATCTGGAAATCAGACACAGACTGGACAGCCCTTTAAATAGAGAATGTGTTCAAAGGGAGGACTCTCCCCTTTAAAGTAGGACACATGGCCTCCCTAGCAGGTCAAGGGATCTGCTGGTCCACCTTACAATTACATTGAGAAACACTGATTGCTCTGTTGGTACATGATAATAGTAATCTTTGATTTGTTTGGGTTATCAGCATTTATTTTAGCCTTTCTCCATTAAACTGCTGCTTCAATTTGAATCAATAGAGAGAGGAAATTTTCACCTGAACTGTTGCCAGGCCAGATACTTCTTGTACCAAGATCTCTTCCTTAGGCATCCACCACCAGAACACTGCCCACTGAGAGCACAGCTCTGTCTCTGGGTGGAAATAACATTTTACGTAGAGGCAAGGGAGGAAGAAATTGAGGGGCAAGGAAGTAGCCATGTAATGGAAGAAAGATGTGTCTGGATCAAGAAAGTAGGAAATGCTGATCAATAGACTTGGGCGGAAGTCATAAAGCAAATGAGAAATACGCTGTTTTAAAAGTGAACTCTTGTAAGAAAATGAGGTGGTTGGTTGTGGCTGGGAAAACAGATACTATCTTTTATTATGATGACCAACCTTCATCAACACAGGAAAGATCACAACAAATTCCCCAAAGGTGTCATACATCTGATCTGAGAACTTGAAAGTGTATTTAAGGAAACCACAACAGGAAGAAGAGTCCAACTCTCGTACAGTTTCTGAGTCGCTCTACTTTAATGGAGACTTTAATGGATTGTCCCATTGGTCAAAATAAAACACTTGTTTTATGCGTATATGGTATTATACAATAACATAAATGGATGCACATTCTCCATAGCTAATATTGTCACATGCAATACATAAAGCAAATTTAATACACAAAGCAAATGTGGCATAGGTGAGTGGTGATGAAGCAGCAGTTAAAAGGTTGCCCCTTAACCCTGAAGCAGAATCAAAGTAGCATGTGGAGCAACAGGAATAAGCAGCTTTATTAAAAAGAATCTATATAAAAGGCAAACTGTGCCTGTCTTCTCAAAATAATGTCCCATTGAGTTCAATGGCCTTTACTGCCAGGTAAGTGTGTATAAGATTGCAGCCTTACCCATTCAAGTTCTTTTTATGCTGTTCCCCTCACAGTATGTGTGGGAGCAAATGGTGAAATGATGATCTGCTCACCAAGTTAATGTGTGTCCAGTTTTCGGGGAGGGGGGGAGTTTGTATCAGGTGGGCAAAACCTTGTTGCAGCCACTTTTATTGGCAAATGGTTAGAGAAGTGCTTAGTAGTAGCCTTTAAAAAAATACTTACACATACTGAGCAAACTGCTTAGCTATGTCAATAATCTGAAAGAAATCAATTAAAGACACCTGGGTGTTGGCCTGCTGGTATTTTTGCCATGAGAGATTGAAGCATCATTCTCTTTTAACTGCTCTGAGAAGGAATGAAAGTAAGGTGATTTGCTAAGTTGCCTTACAATAGGAGTGGGCAATGTACGGGATTCTGGGGACTAATTTCCCCCCTCCCCAGAAGCCACCAGGGGCTGCACCCATGCAGCTGTGGGGAATTTATCGCCAAATTTTGGTGGAGTGGTGATGGTGGTGGCTGAAACAGGTCCATTTAGCTTTAAAACAAGGCTGCTGCTGGAGCACCAAAATCCACAGGGGCACTGTCGCTTTGTTGCTGTTGTTGCCATTGCAAATTCAGCAGTGGCAGGGGGCAGCACAAGTTGCACAAAAAGCCAGGTGGTGGTGGCGTGCGTGCATGCAGCCTGTGTCCCACATGTTCCCACCCTTGCCTTACAGAAAGCATTGGTGTCAGCAACCATTTGTGCCACAAAGCCATCAGGAAAGGTTGTGCATATATAGTGCTCAGTTATGTCTTAAGGTCTCACAGGCTTCTTGGATAAAAACAAACAACTCTCAGAATCTCAGTGAGTAAGTGGCCACCCTAAAGTACGTGTTAACATTAGTCTTCAAAAATCCTCTCTGAATCCTTCCTCTCAAATCTGAACATAGGAAGCTGCCTTATACCGAGTCAGACCATCTGAGTCCATCTAGCTCAGTATTGTCTCTACTCCGACTGATAGCAGCTGTCCAGGGTTTCAGATTTAAGTCTTTCCCAGCCCCACACAGGCATGCCAGGGATTGAAATTGGGATCTTCTGCATGGAAAGCATGCTTTCTACCACTAAACCATGGCCATTCTGTTACCAGCTTAATGCATCAAGGTTCCATGTTTCATGAACGAACAGTGCATACAATCAGCTCTGCTAAATCAGTGTTGGGTTGATACCAACCATCTAGGACAGTGTGGAAATATCAGTGCTGGCCCAAGACATTGTGCTGCCTGACCAAATCCCTTCCCTCCTCCCAGTTAGAGCCAACTCTTTAAAAAGTGTTGCTACACCATTCAGACACCAGTTTCTCCCTTCATTTATCCCTCTTCATGGCGATGCCTGAAACCAGTCACTGCACCCTGCTGTATTTTAGCTTAATTTCTATAGAGGAATATATTGCTTTAAAGAAGGTTGATGCTGGCTCATCTGCCCAGTTGTGTTGGATTAGTTGTTGCTCTGTTTGTTGAGATGGCACTGATGCTATCTTAAAAAAAGGGGATGGGAGAAATACATCTCCACTGAATTGATTGTGATTTTCTTTAGAGCGGTGCACTGCCTCAGTACCAAGCCTGAATAATAAGGCAAAGTGGGCTGATTTGGAGGTGTCTCATCGTGATACGAAGTGGATCAGATCAGCACCGAGGTGCCCCAAAGCAAAGCGGCTCCTCCACGAAGCCCCTTGTCAATTGTGAATTTGGAACTTGTGAATTTGGAGGTGCTTGTGAATTTGGAGCATCAAAGATGCTAAATCAGCAGATTACTGGCTTATAAGAAAAACAGAGGAAAATGCTCTCAGCCTATAGTAACAAGAATGTTATACCAGAGAGGGACAAAGACATTATCACACCATAGGCTAGCTAATGTTTTAATTTTTCACTCTGATATGGCAGGAATAAAACGTATGGTTTACCTTTGTTGCTCAAAGAATGAGAAATCTGATGGTTGTAAATGTTTTAAACATGCATCAGGCCAACTCAGCAGGAGCTGGATACAAGTTTGCATCCAAGATGGATTCTGACATTAAAAAAAGGCTACATCTTCCTGATACAACACAAAGCTGATTTCTGTTATCTTAGCTATATTTGTCAGAAAGGTAAACAGTAACCAGAACATCCCATGTAATACAGAATGAACAGAAGAGTGTGAAATGAGCGTGGATGCCTCTGAAAACAAAATTTGACTTCATAAAGGTATAGTATAGGAAACTGAGTCATACTAAAATAGTGTATGCCTGGTTTCTCAAATGATGTAACAACAGAAGTATTCTTAAATAAATGAAGAAGGGATACAGGACAAGGAGGAAGCTGAGCAGTCATTCTACAAAAATGGTCTTTCATCTCTCCCCCTTTCATTATTAAGCTACACACACACACACACACACACTTGGATCTGTCCTTTTGCTACTGACGCTAGTTTATGTTAGTCTTGGTTATATTGGTATATGAGAATTTTTAGGCCTGAGATTCTGACTATTTTATGATTTGGAGTTTTCATTTGTTTTGTCAAGGAACTTGGTCCCTTCCTTATTTTATTTTTTAACTAGTTTCCCTTGCCTTCAGGATCTTAATATACTCTGCAATTATGTTTTCATCGACTCTCATTGTCTTTTTCCTGTCTAGGTTGATTAGCTGATTTGCTCGCTTTTCATTTTTCAATACTGCTCTTCTAAATTTCCTTCTCTTCTTTCTTCAGATGCATTTGTCTTCTCTGGCAGCCATGACAATATTGATTTTTTCTGCCTCCGTCACTGTTCTTTGCTTTTTTATTTTCTGTATAATCCGTAAAACTGTTACAGAACTTTTCAAGGTGAGAGCTGCTATACCAAAATATAATCTGATAGGATAAAATGCTGGAAATAGGTATGTTAAGACAGAGAGCCTTAACACTGCAGGACTGTTTTCTGCACAGGGATTTTAAATTAATTGTCCAGCCTCATTTTAAAATTCCAGAGCCATCCGATTTTGATCTTCCTCTTCAGACAATTCCCTAAAGGGTCAGCAGTTCTTCAACATCCAATCTATATTCCTCCTTCTTAACTTTGACTCACTAATCCTTATGCAGTGTGGTGAGCAATTACTCTCTGTTCTGGACATTCATATGTCTCAAATTGGTATAGATTTCTGCCAGTGGTAGTTTATTTCATATTTCATTACAGTTTTAACTTTCTATTCTACTTTTGGGGGGAGTGTGGAGAGGGGAAATAAAAGTAACACAGCATTACATTAACATGCCCAGTTCATAACATCGGTATTCAGAACCACATTATATAACTCTTGGTTGTTCCAAGAACAATAGTTAACTTAAAACCCCACTAAAAACCTAACCAGTCCCATTCTGTTCTCATTACAGCATTTAAAATAAATCTCGTATCAATTAGTTCAGACCAGGGTCTCAATGTGGTGCCCATGGGCATCAATGTGCTTGGAGACACTACTCCAGGAGGGACACAGTTGATGCTTAGGCTCTTCACCTGCCCAGCAACATCCTGGATGTGTGAAAGACACCAGGGCTTCTGAGCACCCTGCACCTTCTGGCATCAAGCATTTTTTCCTTTCTTTTTTCCCCTATGTACTTCCTTTGGCACCAGAGGTTGCTTTCCCTGCTGGGGCTAACAGCAGCTTTTGACTGAGGCTGGAGCGTAATATGGCCAGGGGGAAAAGGGTTAAAACCCTCCTCCCTGCATGCCATCGTCCTGATTCTGCTTCCCTCCACCCTGCAACTACTATTGTTAAGGGAAAAAAACAGACAAATGCATTCACATGTACTGTTTTGGCCCTAGAAATTTAACCTATGTGTAAATATCTAGGAAGGGGAGGTGGGATATTGGGACGATGAGTAGATTCAGTCTATTGACACAAATAGATACTTCCTTTTGGGAATCTTTGCAGTCATTGCTTTTGTAGTGTAGCAGCTAGAACTGTACGCAAATGGCCTCTTGACATTTTCCACCCTATTTGTGGGCAGATATATTGGGAGGACCATTTTGCTGGATTTCTCCAGAGGGAGGAGGAATTCTCCACCAGTTTCTTGAGGGTGGGGCTCACCATTAGCAATGGTAGCTGTACAGCTTCTTTCCGTTTTCCCCTACGGTTGTTTTATTTTTTGCTGCCGCTGCAAGTGACAACAACAGCAGCAACTGCACTGGCAGCTTGGCTACCCTTTTGCATCCTCCCCCTTGCCCTGGACCTGGCATCATTTTCACTGTGGATGAAAAAATGGCAGCTGCAACAAAAGAACAGTGGAGAATTTTCAGAGAAAGATCTGAAAGACTGTAAAGTGGCCTTCCTTTTTTACAGGGATGGGGTGCGAATAAATAATCTCAGAATTTTTCTCAGAAAAAAATGGCTTCTGATAAATTTTGACTCAGCTCTAGCAGCATCCTCCATTCCCAAGGTGAACTGCTTTTATTCTGGGGTGGGGAGGAAGCAGAATTTATTATGACATGGAAGCCTTGTGACTCAGGCATATTGCTCCAACAATATTACATTTATCAAGATCTTCCAAGCTATTGTTCAGCCTTTTTTGCGACGTGCTTGAAGTTCTTAATTGCTAACTCTGTTACCATGGGTGGCTATGGAAGACTCTTTTAGATGGGCTGAAATCAAGGGAGGAAGATGGCCCCATCGATATTCTCCTAAAAAATATGATCTTCTCCCTGCTGAAAATAGCAACAAGGACATCGGTGGTGGTGTTTTTCTTGGATAAAACAGCTATGGAGGCAGAAGGCTGCAGAGTGACAGTCTCATAATCACGGATATGCACGAACGAGCGGAGGAAGGGACATAAATTGTACACACCATAAAAATGCGGAGGTGCCAAGGGAGTCGTGATTATAAGCTTTGTGTACAAGCTTTGCTGGTACATGAGTCCGTTCAGTCAGAAAGAGGCTGAAGCTCTTTGTAGCCAATATGTAGCATATGTAGCACTCACTCTATGTATCACTCAGTTCACTCTCCAGGAAAAACAACAACAAAAAACAGTACGTGGAGCTGCTGCAAGTTGGATTATGCCACAGAACAGCCCTTACACAACAGGTGAGCCTTATCTGTAGGGATGGATGAACCTATCCAGTCCACTTTCGACCACGTTGGCATGTTTAAAATCTCAAGTTCTTTCTATCCTGTTTATGAAGAATTGTGTGAATTCTGGTAAGTTCTTATTTGTAAAAAATGAACTGAACAAAATGATCACCTATCTGCACTGGCCACATGCAATAGGTACAGCTGTTCCCAGCATGGAGAGGACCCTGTTGTACCTCCCTGCAATGCAGCTGGTGAAGATAAGGAAAAGGAACCTGGCAGAAAAAAGATGCAGCAACCCTAATTCATCACCACAAACATGGTTGAATATACAGGGATTCCACATGGATTTTTGTAAGACATTCTGTATTATTTTGCCATCCCCCCTGCCGCCCCACTGATGAATCAGAATAACACATTTTGAGGTGAGTGAAACAGCTCTGAAATAATTTTTGTCGTTTTGAGCCCGCCTTCCTTTGATCAGTCCTGTTCTCTGCTTATGCATACCGTAAGGGCCAAGCGACTGGTAATGGTAAGTCAGCCTTCCTCGATCTGGTCCCCTCCATATGTGTGGGACTCTAGGTCCCAGCATTCCTGACCATTGTCCAAGCTTGCTGGGGCTGGTGGGAGTTGTAGTCCAAAACATCTGGAGGGTACCAGGTCGAGGAAGGCTGGGCTAAGTTGTGTGCAGTTCTACCCCTCCCTGCCATGTTTTTTCTTTTATAAATTGCACCCCACAAGGTTGCACATGGAGGTGGGTGGCATGGGAGAGGAGAATGGTTCCTTAACCCTTTCCCCTTTCTTCCTACCCACAGGAGAAAAAGCAGCTGGCAGGTAGTTTTTAGCAGAAAAAAATTCCGGCGGGGAAAGAGTTAAGAGGCCATTCTCCTGCTGCAGAGTGCAGCCTCTGCAGATGCATTTTGTAAAGGAAGAAAACCTTGTGATGGAGCATCACCTGTAGTTTTGCCCTGAGGATAGGTTAGTAAGGAAAGATGAAACAAGGGAAAACCTGCATGGCTCAGATAAACGAAGAGAGGAGAAATTACTTAGGACTTGAAGGGGCTGTTAATTAATGAGATGTTATTGCGCAAAGGGAAGCTTCAGATGAATCATTCGAATAACTTTTTGTGGGAGTGTGATCTGCCTAGTTATCGTTCTTGCTCCTGTTCATCTCTGTGCTGTCGTGGCAACATAGGAGGATGAAATCCACTAAGGGCAACACCAACTCCCTGGTTACCCCCAATCACTTCAACAGGGCTGGTGTGGGAGTAGTATTTGGTGACTCAGGCCCATTTCCTCCCAAAGAAATAAACAGAACTGATGCCCTGTCTTGGGTTCTACTCCTCCCAGCCACCATTACTCCCTTCGACCCTCAAATGTTATGGGTAAACTGGAACCTCTGTCCAGATAAGCGAGACGTCCTTTAATGCCCACTTGGTCCCCCCCCCCCAGGATCCCCCCTGAAAACAGCAGATTATGGCAAGGAAAAATAGAGAAGAGAAACTCTTGCTCCTAATGATCAAATGAAAGGTGTCAAGTTTCTGTGTTTAAACACGGATCTGCCTCAATTACGTAGAAACAGTAGGCAGTAATTGATACAGCAAACATGTGTGGGGTGAGGAGTGTAGAACACTTTCTCCAACCCATGGGCAGCTTCTTGCACTTTCTCTTCTCCCTAAATTTGATACAGGAAGTGACCTCAGCAGACCCCACTCCTCAGGGGAAGTGAGTGGACACATCCTCTTAAGGGGCTACAGGGGTGCACCTAGCAGGGGATGTGCCTTAGGGGTACCCTCAGGTGTGGCTTCACTCAGATGGAGTCAGGCACAATGTGTCCAACTCTCTGAGAGCTGTGTGGGTTTGCTTGACGGTTTCACTGTATCGCGCTAAGGACTATTTAGTAGGGAAGGTGGAGAATTCCGCCACGGATCTCGGTGAGGCCGAATGCCAGCACATTCGGCCCCCCAAAACCCATGGCGGAACAAAGCCCCCTGCCCCCCCACCCTGCGAAAGGCACGCGAAATGGAGCACTCACCTGCTGCCATTCACACTGCTCTGCGAATGGCGGCCGCATCTGCGGCTGCCATTCACTTCACCATTTTAGCCGTGATAGGCTATGTAAATACTAACGTAGCCTATCACGGCTAACGCAAGGACGCCATTTGCGTCCCTGCGGAGGCTGTGGTAGGCTACATAAATATCTACGTAGCCTATCACACCAAAAAAAAAAAAAGGAATGCAAATGGCGGCCACCGTAGCCACCGCCATTTGCGTTCCCTTTTTTTTTTGCCATGATAGGCGACGTAAATATTTACGTAGCCTATCACGGCAAAAAAAAAAAGGGACGCAAATGGCGAAGGCTACAGCGGCCGCCATTTGCGTCCCTGTGCAGCCCAGCAGCAGCCACACTGCATGGTTAACAAGCCACTCTGTGGAAAATGTCCTGGGTTCAGACAACACACTAACCCACAGTTCAACAAACAACCCACACTCAACCATTGAGTGTGGGTTAGCATGTTGTGCGAACCCAGTCTTTGCCCTGAACTCCATATTAGGTGAAATTTGGCATTAACTCAGTAGAAAGCGTTAAGGTCATGATACAGTGTCTATGACAGCTTTGTGGGTACAGGGCTGCCTGAACCAACCTGGCATTCTCCAGATGTGTTGAGCTGGAACTCACATGCTGTGTGGGGATGATGGGAGTTCTAGTCCAACAATCTGCGGGGCACCAGGTTGGGAAAGGCTGGCATAGGAATTTCCCCATTCTCTTCCTAGAAAGAACTGAATGAGATTTTCCTGGGAATTCAGGACTTTGGAATACATGGAAGATTTTGGGTGCAAATGTGGGAGTTTGAATGGAATCTCTCTTCATAAAAACACTGCCACGTACTTGTGAGTGCTGTAATGTGAACATTTTATGTAATGGGACGCTGAGTTACACAAACATCCTAATTACAATCTATTAGGTTTCGTACCAAACATTTTGCACATTTCCTGTTTTGAACTTACCTGATTGACACACCACAAAGTGGTCAGAACTCTTCAGGGCAGGATGAGGTTTTTCTTGCTTTGTTTATAAAAGTGGCTCAACCAAATGTACTTTCTGAAGTAACACCTGCCTGTTGCTGGGAACTAAATCAAGAATAGCTTCTTCTCTGATCTCTCTTTCCAAGAAGCTACAGTTCTTAGATACTAGGGATTATTTTTATAGCATTTTGGACACTTAGAGAGTAAAAGAAGAAGAAAAAGACGGTAACTTTGAAAAAATTGCAATTGCAAAATATGAGATTCAAAGCTATTCTGAGACAACAGCAAAGAATACCATCAGGTCCCCTGAAATGCTTTTGCTTTTCTATTTGATTTAACCCAGGCTTCCCCAAACTGGGGCCCTCCAACTGTGATGAACCACAACTCCTATCTTCCACAGCCAGCATGGCCAATGGCCATGTTGGCTGGGAATAATGGGAATTGCTGTCCAACACATCTGAAGGGCCCCAGATTGGGAAGGTTGATTCACAGTGCAATCCTATACATGTCTACTCAGAAGTAAGTCCCTTACTTACAGAAGCCGCTATCACAGTTTGGGGTGTGGTGTCATCAATATGTGGATGACATGCAGCTCTACCTCTCATTCAAATCTTCACCAGGGTTGGCCATAGAATCCCTGTCCAAATGTCTGGAAATGGTGAGTGGCTGGATGGAGAGGAATAAGCTAAAGCTGAACCCTGACAAGACCAAGGTACTTTTGGTGGGAGACAAGAAGAGGTTGGGGGATGTTGACCTGGTGTTGAATGGGGTACGGCTACCCTTGAAAGACCAGGTCCGCAGCCTGGGGGTCATTTTAGACTCCCAGCTGTCCATGGAGGCTCAAGTGTCAGCTGTGATCTGGACAGCGCTGTACCAACTCCATCTGATATGGTGGCTGTGCCCCTATTTATTTATTTATTTATTTATTTATTGCATTTATATCCCGCCTTTTTTCCTCTTGCAAAGGAACCCAAGGTGGCTTACATTATCCTCCTCCTTCCCGACCATCTGCTCCCATCGGTAGTACATGCCCTGGTCTCTTCTTGTCTAGGCTACTGTAATGCGCTCTACGTGGGGTTACCCTTGAAGATTGTTTGGAAGCTGCAGATGGTGTAGAACATGGTGGCTTGCCTGATTAAAGGCAGCCACCGGCGTGATCACATCCCTCCGGTGCTGAATGAGTTGCAATGGTTACCAGTTGTTTTCCGGGCCAAATTCAAGGTGTTGGTTTTGACCTTTAAAACCCTATACAGTTCCAGCCCAGCCTATCTCAAGGAGTACCTCCAGCAACACCAGACAGGCTGCTCAACAAGATCAGCCTTGGATGGCCTTCTCTCTGTCCCATCAGCCAGGACAGCTAGGCTGGTGAGAATGAGGGAGAGGGCCTTCTCTGTGGTGGCCCCCACTCTGTGGAACTCCCTCCCTAGGGAACTCTGCCATGCCCCCTCTTTAACGAGCTTCCACCATGCATTAAAAATGTGGTTGTTCAGGCAGGCATTTGGGGTGGGTTAGGGTATTTTTAGAAATACGATGTTTTAATGTGGAATTTCATTTTTTTAAACTGTTGTACTATTGTACATTGCCCAGAGTGGCTGGGTGACCGGCCAGATGGGCGATTAAGAAATTTAATAAATAAATAAAATAAATAAACTACCTAAAGCAATTTTGCTCAATCTTTTACTATGAAACTGAAAAAGAATAAGCCCCCCTTTTCTTTCAGCGTCTGGGTGTTCAACTTTAGAGAGCTGGCATGTTAAATGGATAGCTATGTTGCCAAATTTCTGATGATAACTGTAGACGGGCTAATATTTTCAAAGGTGCTCTTTCAAAACCAATCCCCTGTGAAGGAACCTGAGTGGTTTGTCACATCTGCTCTCCTGCAAACAACAACTTCATGCCCTTAGTGACAGGCAAGATGCCATGGGGCAGTCAGATTTTCTTAATTCATGGGTTTTCTCCATTCACATATAAAGCCCGTGAGAGTGGAAAGAGGAGGGCTGTATTGAAAACAAGTCTGGTGTAGCAGTGTGCATGTCAGACCGAGACTACGAGCCTTTCTACACAAGGCATTTATTGTGTGCTTGTGATTCCTCACTTAACGGTAGATTGCAGGTCCTTTACATGATGACCTCATCCTCCAGGTCCTCTCCCACGCTTCGCAAACATTGTAGTGGGATTTTGTTCTAAAGAGGAAAATCTAGTATTATTTGTGAATGGCAGAATAAAACCTAGTGTAATTGCGTATTCCCCTATACCACAGCACCACCTAGTGCTCATGTAATGGAACATAAGGAAAGGAAGAGAAAGAAACCCCCTGGGGAAAAAACCATGGAAAGGAGCCAATCTTAATCCTGCAAAGAATCCAGAAACAGAATCCTCAGTAAAGTGGTGGGTTAAAAGTCTCATGTAGAAAAGCCCCATGGAAACCCAGGTTCAAATCCCTCCCAGCCATGAAGGTTTCTGTGTGACCTTGGGCCAACCATTATCTCTCATCCTAACCTGCCTCACAGGATTGTTGTGAGGATCAAAATGGGGAGGGAACCAAGTATCTCACACTTTCTCCTTGGAGGAGGGAGGGAAAAAAGAAATAACATGCAGGGGAATCTACATTTCACAGTCCAAAAGGGGTACATAGATGAGGGGAACTGAACCTTTCCCTTTCCTGTGCTCTATTGCCTCAGGCTTTTTTTTCTCCTGTCCCAGCCCAGCTGTGATCCCTAAGTGAGGAGGAAAGTGGTTGATGCAACAGGGTGGTACATGTTGCTGGGCGGGGCGGGGCCGGGTTCAGCTCCCCTCATCCACATGCCTCTTTAGACGTCTGCCATAAGCTTTATGGGCAAATGGAACAGACATGAATAAACAAACATGGCTGCTCCTGTAATCTCTTCTTTATCCTCTCAGCAGGGCCATAACCAGCTTTCCTTGCTAGGTGGTGGTGGTGGGGCTGCCGTATTTCCATGTGGGGGACTTCAAAAGACATGAATGGAAATCAGCCATTTCCTCATAACCTTCTATAAATCTCTAGGTGTATTTGCTGTCCGTGAATTATGTTGGAAACCTTAAAGCTGAATAAGAAGAGTTATTTTAAAGTTCACAAGCTTTTACCTGCTTATAATGAACTCCATCTTCTTAAAAACAAAACAACAAGAAAAACTTTTGGAACTTAGCTCTTTCTCTCTTTAAACACTTGGCCAGGCTCACAGTCAAAGTAGCAAAAAAGGGATCTCCCCCCCCCCCCGATCACTTAAGGATGCAATTCTATGCATGTTTAAACAGAAAAAAGGCCTACAACTCCCAGCTTTCCACAGCCAGCATGGCTGGCTGGGGCATGCTGGGAGCTGTAGGACTTTTTTCCTGCACCCTAAGTATAATAAGGGTGATAGTGAACTTGACAAATCCACCTGGAGCCAGGAGGTGACTTGGATGAACAGATCAGTATGGGTCAGTGGAATGGAATTTGGAGCACTACCGCTTCTGAGGGCCATCATCTGCCACTGATTTCCTTCCTTCCTTCCTTCCTTCCTTCCTTCCTTCCTTCCTTCCAGAAATTTTCCTATTCTAAAAAGAAGCTCTCATTCTTTATGGAAGTGCTCACATCACAAACTAAACATCCTGTTGAATAGGGCCTGGAAAGTGGAAACAGTCTGGCGGCCAGTGCGGATGGCAGAACACTGACATACTCATATTGGCCAGTCCTCATTAACAGCCACCCTGATTCGGACTAGATGAACTTTCTGGACCATGTAGTCACACATAGAGTAGACATATTGAAATCAATGGGACTTCAGTTAGTCACGGCCATCTTAAGGTCCATTGATTTCAATGGGTCTGCTCTAAGTATGATTAAGTCCAGATCCAATCCAGTATGGCTAAAGGCAGCACAGGTTTACTATGGTTGCAGACACCATCCGAAGAGCTAAGGGTTGAGCATACAAGCGATTGGCCAAACTTGACCAAGTGCCAAGTTCACATCTTCAACAGCTGAAATCCATCCAGCACAGCTGAGCTAGATGGTATTTTGGAAGCCTCAACTTTACCTTCAAAGCATCTCACAAATATTGTACAGTTGCTGTTAATTTGATTGAATTTATTTTATTTGATTAATTTTGATTGCTTTGTTGAACACCACTTTGTGGGTTCTTTTTTGAGTGCCTATAAATTTTAAAAGGCACACGCACTCTTGGGAAGAATGTTCTCTACGGATTTACTTCATGCTTTTCAATCTGGTAAGCAAGTTGACATGAGCTCCCTCTGCTGTTTGGACAGCATTCTGCGCTGAGCAAAATAAAAAAATGGGATGGTCACAGTACTTCCACGGGGGCAGATTTGTGTATCAAACTTGTAGAAGAGCAGGTTTTTAAAAACCATATATGTTCTGGCAGGAATTGGGACTGAAAATATGGGCAAACTATATAAAGTAGTTTTGAATAAACAGTGTTATTTTATATTTTAACAATGAGGATCTACTATTGTTGTTTCTTTTCCCCAGCAATCCTTGGGCGCGTCCCATGTGTAAGTTGAAACCATCTCTGTACCTGCCACAACCTAATTCAAATGTTTGCAGCCCCCTCCCACTTTCCATCTAAAGACTAACCAAATGCAGACTCCATAGCTTGAACATTAGACACCACCCCCTTTTTTATGCTTGTCTCCCCCTGATGAAGAATTCCAAAGAACTCAAAAGCTTACACAGTTTTTTATGTGACCTTTGAGTTGGCCTAATAAAGATATTATGCTAATGTGGATTTTAGCATTTTTCTTTGGGATTTATACAGCAACAGGAAACCTGATGTTTAAATATATATATATTCCTGTCCTTACATTTTTTTAGTACACTTGGTAGAACAATTTTTACCGTTATGGTCAGGACATGAAGATCTCTCAGACAGAAATATATAAGATCTGATATAAGATCTCTCAGATATAAATATAGCCATTCAGGCGGGCTGTACAGAGGGAGATGAGAGGGGATGTAGGGCCATTCTGCCACTTAATTGGTTCCTCTTCTTTTCCCATCCCCTTTTTCCTCTTGTCTCATGACGTTTTAGACGGTAAGTCCGTGGGCAGGGAATGTTTTGTTTTACAGATTGCACAGAAGCCACTTTTTGGCTGGGGAGCAGGCTAAAAATATTGAAAGAAAGAAAGAAAGAAAGAAAGAAAGAAAGAAAGAAAGAAAGAAAGAAAGAGTAGCTTTGTCCCACCCTGCCCGAGATTATATTTAAGCTATTTGGTCATTGTTTATTGCTTATCCTGTAACAGATTGCTCACACAGCAAGGTGCTCTCTCAGACGTACTCCAAATTGTTTCCCTCATTGCTTCAAGGTAGCTGAATACTTGATGTAGAGAATCTGTTTTTAAAAAAGCTTCTGCTAGGCTTGAATTTGGGAATAATAAGATCTGGACCTTCAGTAGGCGTGTTCTTTGTACTCTGATCTTCCTTTTTATGCTGCCTCAAATTCTGTGTGTGCAGACCAGTGTGTGGTCAGTCTGTGGTTGTGCTGTATGAACAAGCTGCCCAATTTCTCACTGTGAAAAGCATAGCCTGGAGTCTCCAGGAATGACATGGTAGCCACTTAAAAGCTTGAATGGTGTTTATAACCACATGAGGCGATGTAGCCAGTGTTAACAGTAAACCCATCCTGCCTTTAGCCACATTGGGTTGCATCCAGACTTAGTCATACTTAGAGAGGACCACTGGTAGGCAACCTTTTTTGGCCTGTGAGCACATTTGGCAATTTGAGAAACTGTTGTGGGCACCATCACAAAATGGCTGCCACAGGACACGTAGCAAATGACAAGTAACCTGCCCCAAAGACTGAGTACAAGGCAGAAGTGGGGTCTGAGCTCCAACACAATAAACAACTCCTTTGAACCAACAGTTTTCAGCACCAAGAGAAACCTATGTCGCAGTGATCCCAGCTGCTAGTAAGAAAATGCGTAAACTAAAAAAAAAAAAGTGGGAGGGGTAGGGCACATTGGTGGGTGCCAAGCAAGGTGTCTGGGGGCACACTGGTGCCCACAGGCACCATGTTGCCTACCCCTGGAGGAGAACCATTGAATCAAAGGGCCTGGAGGAAGCAATCCTATGGCCGCTAGACAGTGGCTAGATGGCCACAGGATATGTTGTTTTCTGGGAACTGACCTCCCCCCACTTCCACGCTGCCTCCAAGGCAGCACAGAACAGCCCCATCCTCCACACTCACAAGAGGAGCAAAAGGGGCATGGCAGGGGGCCTTGCGGGGCGGGGAGGGCGGAAATGCCTGTACGACACATCCAATGTGTCGTACAGCAGCCTCCTTCCCCACTCCGTCCTCCTGCAGCCAGACAGCTGTAATCGGCTGTTTAGCTGCAAATGCAGGGCAGGAGAAGCACAGAGGGAATGATCCCCTCTGTGCTTCTCCTGCCCTGCTTTGGATAGGCATTCGCCGCCGAGTTCGGAGCCGGCCGCCTATCTGGACAGGATTGTGCCCTAAGTTAGTCACAACTAACATACTGTAAGTCCCATTGATTTCAGTGGGTCTATTCTATGTACGGCTGCAACCCATCGTCACAGGCTGAGGAGGTCATGTGGCTGCTGACTGCCATGCGCAAAAGTCTGCATGGATTGGGCCCTGTCATTAATTGCAAACAAGGGTGGGTGCACCATTAACCAGAGGATGGAGGAGCCAGTCAGTGTGGTGTAGTAGAGTGCTGTGCTGGGACTAGGGAGACACAGCTTCAGATCCTCACCCCTGATGCTCACTGGGTGAACTTAAGCCAGTCACTGTCTCCCAGCTTCACCTGCCTGTCAGGAGCGCCCTAGCTGCCTCTTAAAGTCCCCTCCAATAGCTAATTTCAGATGCTAATTTGTAATTTCTAGCAACTAAGCAAGGAACTGCACTGGGGAAGTTAGCAGAGCAGCCTAAGCTCCAGGTATACTACTGGGGAAGAGCAGAGGGTATTTCCCAGTAGTGCCAGAAAGAGTAAAGCAGCTGGGCCAAAGCCAAAAGGACACTCAGCTGTGGATGTGTCTGGTGGTGAAAAGAAAGTCCGATGCTGTAAATAACAATGTTGTTTAGGAACCTGGAATGTAAGATCAATGAATCAAGGTAAGCTGGAGGTGGTCAAACATGAGATGGCAAGATTGAACATCGACATCTTGGGAATCAGCGAACTAAAATAGGCAGGCGTGGGCGAATTTAATTCAGGTGACCATTATATCTACTACTGTGGGCAAGAATCCCTTAGAAGAAATGGAGTAGCACTCATAGTCAACAAAAGGGTGGGAAAAGCAATACTGGGGTACAATCTCAAAAATGATAGAATGATCTCAGTACGAATCCAAGGCAAACCATTCAACATCACAGTAATTCAAGTCTATGCCCCAACCACTGATGCCGAAGAAGCTGCGGTTGATCGGTTCTATGAAGACCTACAACACCTTCTAGAACTAACACCAAAAAAAGATGTCCTCTTCATCATAGGGGATTGGAATGCTAAAGTAGGAAGTCAAGAAATCACTGGGATAACAGCCAAAGATGGAGAAGATTCATACAGTCAGTAAAAACAAGACCTGGAGCTGACTGTGGCTCAGATCATGAGCTTCTTGTTTCAAAATTTCGGCTTAAATTGAAGAACATAGGGAAAACCCCTAAACCTTTCAGGTATGACCTAAATCATATCCCTTATGAATATACAGTGGAGGTGAGGAATAGATTTAAGGGATTAGACCTGATAGAGTGCCTGAGGAACTATGGATGGAGGTCCGTAACATTGTTCAGGAGGCAGCAACGAAATCCATCCCAAAGAAAAAGAAATGCAAGAAAGCCAAGTGGCTGTCTGATGAGGCTTTACAAGTAGCTGAGGAAAGAAGGGAAGTGAAAAGCAAGGGAGAAAGGGGAAGATATAGTTCCAAAGAAGGGCAACGCCAAAGAGTGTTCAAACTACCCCAGTTTCAAATCAAAGATTGTACCCCAGTACTGCTTTTCCCACCCTTTTGTTGACTATGAGTGCTACTCCATTCTTCTAAGGGATTCTTGCCCACAGTAGTAGATATGATGGTCACCTGAATTAAATTCGCCCATGCCTGTCCATTCCCAAGATGTCAATGTTCAATCTTGCCATCTCACACACCAGACACATCCACAGCTGAGTGTCCTTTCAGCTTTGGCCCAGCCGCTTCACTCTTTCTGGCGCTACTTGGAAATTCCCTCTGCTCTTCCCCAGTAGTATATTGGACACCTTCCGACCTGAGGGGCTCATCTTCCGGTGTCATCTCTTTTAGCCTTGTGATACGTTCCATGGGGTTTTCTTGGCAAGAATCCTGGAGTGGATTGCCATTTCCTTCTCCAGTGGACCATATTTTGTCAGAACTCTCTGCCATGACCTGTCCATCTTGGGTGGCCCTGCACAGCATAGCTTATGGCTTCACTGGGTTACGCAAGCCCCTTCGCCACAACAAGGCAGTGATCCATGAAGGGGAGAAATACTGTACATCTCACTATAGTGTGGAAGACTGTGGCCAGGTGTCCTGTGTGCCTTATTCAGTCTGCTGTCCAGGTGCTGTTGATGGGCAACTTCAAGCCCGAGCTCTTCCTTCTGATGGTTCTTTATCTTTAGACCAGACTTGGACTGGGCAGCCCTTCAAATAGAAGAAGACTTCAAAATAGAGGCCAGTCCTCTGACAGGCCTTCAAATAGAGGACTGTCCTCTATAAAAGAGGACACATGGCCACCCTATCCTGCTTAATTTTTGGGAGGCCAGCTAAGACATAAGCCACATTTGATCACCTCAAGAGACCTACTTGGAGGAGAGCAGAGCTGTGCCTCTTCACCCTGCCCCCACCGCTATGTTCCATGCCCCCTTGCCCCCCCCATGCATTAGGGCAAAGCCTGTTATACATGCATAGGCTCCCCCCGCGACTGGGAACTTACACAGAGTTCCCAGTCACAGGAAGAGCGTACAAACATAGAGCAGGGTCTCCATTACATATGTCCCCATCCCCGTCCCCCTGCAGACAGTGGCAGGCAGTGGGGCCAGCAGGCACAGCCCCACTTTTCCCCTCCACATGATTACAGTTGTGTGGAGGAAACACCCAAACAGGGGTCAGGTACCACGGTGTTCATGCATCTCAACCCAGCACCTCATCTCCTGCACCACCGGTGTTCTGGTCCTTCAGCCAATCTAGGCTCTGCCAGTCAAGAGCACCTTCTAGGCTGCAGTACTGGCCTGAGTGCTGTCAGCTGACCCCACAGCTGGAAGATGGTCAGCTCACCTCACAAGCCAATGGAGGCACATCAGGCCCCATAAAACCCTTTTCTGGGAAGCCATCTCCTCAGCATGAGCTTGCTTGGTCTGATATCCAACCTCTGGTCACTATGGTTCTAGAAGAAAGGTGGGGCTTTGGGGGCTATGTATTTCTTGAAGCTATATTAAGATTTCAGTGTTGGGAACAAGGAACTCTAGGTACCTGTGTTTGGTACATTATAGCACTTGATCATCTTATGAAAGTCCCTATTGTTCTGTGGGTCTTGTGGCAAAGAGGTTGTTTTGAGAACCTCACAGTTTCCGGGTTCTGTGGGTTTAAAGAAAAAACCCTAATGTATACTTAATGTTCAACACTGTAGTATTGTTTGTCTAAAAGTGATACACAGATTCTCCAAATCTCTTGCTTCTCCTTGCCTCTGTTACTGCCTTCTGGCAGGCTACAGTTCTCATCTACATGGGTATAATTTTCCATCTTTAAGATGTGTTGTCTTGTGCTCCACAGTTCCCCAACTTCTAGGAAGCTCAAGGGGTAGCTTTGCAGGGTCACTTTACTTGGGAGGAGAACATGCCAGACAGTTTTTGTAGGATCTGTTTGTTTAGATATATACAAGTAGGGTAGCGAAGCAGCTCTGCTATTGTAGCTGTGTGCAAGTGGCCTCTCAAATTTCTCCACCCTATTTGTGGGCAGAGAAACTGGGGAAGCAATTTTGCTGGATTTCTCCAGGGGGAGGAGAAATCCTCCAATGGTTTCTCAATGCTAGGGCACACCATATGGGTTGTAGCACAGTTTTCCTTTTATTTATTCAATTTATAACCAGCCTATATATAAATACTCCAGGCAGGTACAAAGTTAAACAATTTAACAAAGAATCCAATAATAAAAAAACACAGCATAAAAACAGTCAAAGAGGAATGAGGGGATTTTTTCCCAAAGTTTTTTTTTGTTTTTTGCACTGCCAGTGCAAGCGGCAACAGCATCAACTGTGCTGGCAGCCTGGCCCCCATTTTGCACCCTCCACCATGCAGGTGGGAGGGGGGCTGTGTTGCATCCAGCTCCAGGGAAGAAGTGGAGCAAGTCCTGTGCCAAAATCTGCCCTGCAACTTTTCTTCCCTCCTTCCTTTCTTAAAGAAGCCTCCATTTTTTGGCCTCATTCTTGGGGTGTTTTATAGCTTATTTTGAATTAATTTTGGTGGTGGTTTTGAGCTTAACCATTGTGAGGTGGCCAATGGTGCTTTGTAACAGAAAGAAAAAAAAAAACACTCGCTTCTCTCCATTGCTCTGCATCTTCTTGGGCTGGCTGTGCTTCTTGATCTGAAAAAGCCCTGTGGGAGGAATTACCTGATGATGAGCCTCATCACACAAGACTTTTTATTTTGCAGTTTACTGGGGCTTCTGTTTCCGCATTCTAAGCAAGATAAAGATCAGTTGTCTACATAGGCAAGTTCTCTGCAGCCTCGCGGTGGAGAGCGAGATGTGAATCAGCAGGTCTCCTGAGGGATTCAAGTCTCTCTCTCTCTGAAAAGAAGTGCAGGGTCTGTGTGGCTTCATTGCTGTCAGCTGTTTACGGGGGGCAGGGGGAGTGTTGCCATCTCCTTCTTCCTTCCTGGCCAGCTCTGTGCTCACTCTGCGTCTCTCCTAACCCCACCAAGAAAACTCTCCTCCCAGTCCAAGTCAACAGGCAGATACACTGGAGGAGGAATGGGTGGGGGAAGGCCAGTTGTGATTTTCTTGCTAGCCCAGTGGTGGTTTCTTCCCAGGCTGTGGTTATAGTGGAACTGCACAGTTACACACAGCTGTTAAAGTGGATTTACATTTAAATAGTGGATTATCTCCAGGCTTTTTATGTGTGTGCGGGATAAAGATCAAAAACAGCTGGATGTGGCTTGGAGGTTGATGGCATCATGTGAATGCCCGCAACCTTCCATGAGTGACCAGGAAGCCAAGGGGGCTACAAGCTGCTAGAGAGATGATTGTACAATGAAAGACAAGACAGTCATGCTTGCTCCTTGGCCAACTCATAAGTAAGGTAAAAGCACAAGAACCCCAAATCCAACCCACGAGAATGTCTCCAAAATTGTCTTCTCCTTTGATTTTCTTTTTGAAAGCAATTCAAGCAAGGTAGGGGAGCAGGGAGCGATGCTATTTTTAACAAAAATGCAGCTCCCCAAAGCTGCATCTTGCCAGCTAGGTTCAGAAACATAGATGTTAAGCTCAGTCCTAAGCAGTGAAGTGTAAAGTAAGAAGTGAGTGTCAGTGATTTCAGTGGGGCTCACTCCCTAGGAAATGTATAATGTGGATAGTGGCCTTTGTTTTTCTTTCTCTGATCAGCAAAAGCTGTTTACTTCTCCATACCTTGTTGATGCTGATTTTAGCCCCAACCTGGCAGGAGAGCATGATGCACATTCCAGATTCAAGGAAATCCACTGAACAGGAGGATGCATATGACCCTGTTTGTGTGTTGACTGCCATGCAGTCTTCACTAAGGGCGCAATCCTATGCATGTTTAGACAGAGAAAGGCCTACAACTCCCAGCATTCCGTAGCCAACTATGCTGGCTGGGGAATGCTGGGAGTTGTAGGCCTTTTCTCTATCTAAACATGGATAGGATTGCGCCCTAAGTTATTTCTTGTGAACTCTAACCTTAGTTCAGAGAAGATCCTGGCGTGAAATTAGCTTTGCCAACAGGCATGAACCTAGCTTTATGCAAGTTCAGTTTTGTCTGATGCTCAATTGTCTCTTTGCCAAAATATTTAAATCCACCTACACTCCACTCTCTCCACTAATCCTGCTCACTCAAACAAGTTCCTGTTTCAGTAAAATTCTCATTTGGCTGCTTGTTTCTCTTCTTGGGCAGAGAAAATTCTATACTTATGCCAGGAGTGGAGATACGTCGCCACTACGCTGGTAGAACATCTGCCATATCCAATGAATGCTCGGCCCAAAAGGAGAGGAGAAAAGCAAACAACCAGATTCAAGCATGTCTCTGAGTCAAGAAGGACACTTAGTCAGATTGCCCCTGAATAAGAGATTCCCCCCCTCAAAACACACCACACTTTAATAAATGTAGGCACCTTTGAGAATTCCTTTCTCTCTCTTTTTGAAAAACACACAGCCAGAGAATACAAAAATGGTGGGGAAATGGCAGGCATGCTTCCAACGTCTGTGGAAGCTACCATTGCCCACCAGTCAGGGAGTGTGCTGTTGCTGGAGAATGCAGCCAATGGCTTCATAGTAACAGGAACATGCCCCTAGCACAAAGCCCTGTTTCACCACAGTGCCCCACTCCATCAGTCCCAGTAGCACAGCTAGCAATGACCCTACTATTGGGTCCCCAGGCATGACTACAGGCAGGAGTCCACATCCCCTCCTTGCAAGCACTGTTTTGGTGCACAACACACCAAAAGGGAAGAAGGACAGCGGATATAACATAGCTCTATGGGTAGGGGGTCTTCACAGAGAAGACACACAGCTTTCCTAGGGTGATGGTTCAAGACCCACCTTGGGAAGGATATATTATTTTGACAAGCACTCAACGGAAGGGAACAGGACACATAACAAAGGCAGCTACAGACACACCTTAACAGCAGTAGCCTCTACTGACTCACTCCATAAATAGGAGTCTCTAACGTGGAGGTCCCTGTGGGCACCTCAGCACCCATGAAGCTCTCCCCTCCCTGCACCCTTCAAAAAATGCTTTAAAGAAAAATGTTAGGGCAGTCTTCTTTCTCTCCCTTTCTAGCCTCGCTCTTTCACTCCCCATCCCCACCTCTTTAACTCACTTTTGACCAGCCAGGACCCCATGGCTGCCATTATGTGATTAGCTACGTCCACCATGGGAGCCATTTTGTGGTGGTGCCCATAGGAGTTTCTCAAATTCCCAGATGTGCCCATGGGTCCAGAAAGGTTGGGGACTCCTGCTATAAGGCATAGAGTGGGGAAGCAGGAGATGGGAGTTTGGGCCTTCACAGAGGGAAGGGGAGAACATGTTTCCACCGTCCTTTGTTTCCCCACCCCACTGTGTTAGGTTGGTCAGGTGGCCTACTTTACAGAAGACAGCCCTCTTTTTGAAGGTGTCTTCTATTGGAAGGGCTGTCCAGTCTAAGTCTGGTTTAAAAATAAAGGTGAGCAGCAGGGGCCATGAGCAGGCACACAGGTCCCCTGGTCACAGTCTTCCCCACTATGGCAAGGTGTAATGTATTTCTGTTTAAATTTCAGTCAGTGGAGGATGGTAGCTTCAATGTCAGTGGGGCAGTGAATCCACTCCAGGTGTCAGTCAGAACCAGTCAGAACTCTAAAGGAGTTTTGACTGAAACCTGGAGTGGATTCACCTCCCCATTGACCAGCCTCCACTGATTACAGTTGTTCTTTTACATTTGTATCTATACACATAAATTAACAGATGCAAATCAGAGTTCTTTTTGGCCTCTTTTTTTTGTCAATGAAAAAGTGGCCACCCTACTGCCTACAGCCACAATACCCAATCATCGACACGATGCCAGAACCACAGGTGTTCCAGGAGGAGGCCAAGTGAAACAGCTCATGTTTTACTTCCAGGATGTCTCATGTTTGAATCCAGGGAACAACCCCATAGTAGGAAACGGGGGAGGGGGGGGCTCCTTCACATACACATACACTAAGGCACTTCTGAGCCAGTCAGAAGGAGTGTTACATGAACCAATAGCCTGACTCCAAGGAGTCGTTTTGGCCCACCCTTCCTTCTGGCAATCCATGTGACCATCCCCCTGCCCCCTGCTGCCTGATTGGCTGGCCCTGCTGGGCAGCATCCCAAGAGGCCTAACTGCCCCTCCCCTCTCTCCCTCCCTAGTCATCCTTTCCCCTCCTCATCCCTCCCTCTCTCTCCACCCGCAATTAACTATCTCAGACATCCTGTCTGCAGCACCCATCTCATTTTTGTCCCTGTCCCTTCACAGAGCAGGGAAATTCCTGGCCATGATGCATACTTACATGCCCCCAGCTTCCAGACAGAACTCATCACAAAATCCATTGTCTATGGCCAAGCTCTACACTATAGACTTATCTGATCAGATCCGTTGGGCAGAGACTCACAACTTAAAGATTTCAATCAAGCATTTCTCTGACTACAATACCCACCCAACAGAGTGAAAACACACACACAGATCAACAGGGTCAGACTGGAACCCAGGAACAATTCTACTACAGGGCAGATCCAGAAGAAAAAACAACCAAACACCACTTGTTGTCACCTACAGTTCCCAGCTAAAACCTCTCAAATCTATAATCGACGATCTATCACCCATCCTGGACAGTGACACTTCTCTTTCATAGGCCTTGGGTGGTAGGTTTGGACTTGCTTACAGAGAGCTCCGGATCTAAAAGTGCTAATCACCAGCAACAACAGACCACATAACAGACACAAGAACCGGGCCCTTTGGCAGACCCAGATGCCAACTCTGTCCCCCTATCTGCTCTGGCAACGCTATTACAGGACCTAATAATAATGTCACTCACAGCATTAGGGGTTCTGCTCATCTTCCAGTGTGATATATGCCATCAATCGCTAGCAGTGCTGTGTTGCATTCTAGATGGGACAAACAGGCCAGTACCTACAAAAGAATAAATGGACACAAATTTGACATCAGAAATGGCAATCAGTGAGTGAACACTTCAGCCTCCCATCACTGACCTCAGGGTGGCTATTCCTGAAGAAAGGAGCTATTCCTGAAGAAAGGAACTTCAACAACAGAGTTCAACATGAAACTGCTGAACTGTTGTTGTTGTTGTTCAGTCGTTCAGTCGTGTCCGACTCTTCGTGACCCCATGGACCATAGCACGCCAGGCCTTCCTGTCCTCCGCTCTCTCCAAGAGAGCGTGCTCAAGTTCATATTCATTGCATCGGTGATGCTATCTAGCCATCTCATCTCTGCTGTCCCCTTCTCCTTTTGCCTTCAGTCTTTCCCAGCATCAGGGTCTTTTCCAGGGAGTTTTCTCTTCGCATTAGGTGGCCAAAATAGTTGAGCTTCAGCTTCAGTCTCTGTGCTTCCAATGAGCAGTCAGGGTTGATTTCCTTTAGGATGGACTGATTTGACCTCCTTGCAGTCCAGGGGACTCGTAAGAGTCCTCTCCAGCACCACAGTTCGAAAGCATCAATTCTTCGGCGCTCAGCCTTCCTTAGAGTCCAGCTCTCACAGCCATACATTACTACTGGGAAAACCATAGCTTTGATTAGACGGACCTTTGTCGGCAAGGTGATGTCTCTGCTTCTTACTATGCTGTCTAGGTTGGCCATAGCTTTCCTCCCAAGGAGCAAGCGTCTTTTAATTTCATGGCTACAGTCACCGTCTGCAGTGATCTTGGAGCCCAAGAAAGTAAAATCTGTCACTGCTTCCATTTCTTCCCCTTCTATATGCCAGGAAGTGATAGGGCCAGATGCCATGATCTTAGTTTTCTTAATGTTGAGTTTCAAACCAGCTTTTGCACTCTCCTCTTTCACCCTCAACAAGAGGCTCTTGAGATCCTCTTCGCTTTCTGCCATTAGGGTGGTATCGTCTGCATATCGGAGGTTGTTGATAATTCTCCCAGCAATCTTAATTCCGACCTGTGATTCATCCAACCCGGCGTTTCTCATGATGTACTCTGCATATAAGTTAAATAAGCAGGGTGACAATACACAGCCTTGTCGTACTCCTTTCCCAATTTTGAACCACTCGGTTGTTCCATGTCTGGTTCTTACTGTTGCTTCTTGACCCTCGTACAGGTTTCTCAGGAGACAGGTAAGGTGGTCTGGTACTCCCATCACTTTCAGAATTTGCCACAGTTTGTTGTGATCCACACAATCAAAGGATTTAGCGTAGTCAATGAAGCAGAAATAGACGTTTTTCTGGAATTCTCTTGCTTTCTCCATGATGCAGCGAATGTTGGCGATTTGATCTCTAGTTCCTCTGCCTCTTCGAAACCCAGCTTGTACTTCTGGTAGTTCTCGGTTCGCATACTGCTGAAGCCTAGCTTGTAGGATTTTGAGCATCACCTTGCTGGCATGTGAAATGAGCTCAATTGTGTGGTAGTTTGAACACTCTTTGGCGTTGCCCTTCTTTGGAATTGGAATGTAAACTGACCTTTTCCAGTCTTGCGGCCATTGTTGAGTGTTCCAAATTTGTTGGCATATTGAATGCAGCACTTTAACAGCATCATCTTTTAGGATTTTAAATAGCTCAGCTGGAATACTGTCATCTCCGCTAGCTTTGTTGTTACTAATGCTTCCTAAGGCCCACTTGACCTCACTCTGTAGGATGTCTGGCTCAAGTTCAGTGACCGCACTATCATGGCTATCAGGGACATTCAGATCTTTCCTGTATAGTTCTTCTGTGTATTCTTTCCACCTCTTCTTAATCTCATCTGCATCTGTAAGGTCCCTGCCTTCTTTGTCCTTGATCATGCCCGTCTTTGCACAAAACGTTCCCTTGAGATCTCCAATTTTCTTGAAGAGATCTCTAGTCTTTCCCATTCTGTTGTTTTCCTCGATTTCTTTGCATTGTTCATTTAAGAAGGCCTTCTTGTCTCTCCTTGCTATTCTCTGGAACTCTGCATTCAGTTGGATATATCTTCCCTTTTCTCCCTTGCTTTTCACTTCCCTTCTTTCCTCAGCTACTTGTAAAGCCTCACCAGACAGCCACTTGGCTTTCTTGCATTTTCTGAACTACAATTCACCAAGAGATTCACCCCCATCTTCTGTGACTTGAACTGCGACAAAGGCATATGTGTGTTTTATCACACTACATGTGTTAATCAGCTCACCAATAAAAGGACGGCAGTGTTATTACTGAACAACTGCTTTGGGAATGGCTACTGTTAAGGAAATTATCTCTGTCTGAACTTTCTGCATTTCAATTTCCTCTGACCTCACGGTTTACAATTTCCCCTGTCATTCCGCAACAACTGTTTGGGGAATGGCCACTGTTAAGATAATTATCACTGTCCGTACTTTCTGCATTTCAATTCCCTCTGACCTCACTTTTACAATACCTGCCAATTGAGGGTGACACTTCAGGCATCCAAGGAATTCTGTGCCCACAGAAGCGTATGCCAAAATGCGTTAGTCTTTAAGGTGCCATAAGCTTTGGCTGCAACAAACTAACACAGCTACCCCTTGGTAATAGAAAAACATAGTTGTCCTACAATATGTTCAAAATATGTCTCAGCATCTGCAGTGTGTGAAATGGAAACTGTATACTGTGTGGTGCCTTACAGCACAACCCTGTATATATACGCTTCACAGACATTTTTTTTTTTTTTGCCTTTACACCCTTACAACAACTCTATAAGGCAGATCATTTTCCCCATATTAGACTGGGGGGAGGGGGAGACAGAGGCTGAGAAAGTAGCTTGTCTAAAGGCACAATCCTATGCATGGTTAGACAGAAAAAAGCCAACTATGGTGGCTGGGGAATGCTGGGAGTTGTAGGACTTTTTTTCTGTCTAAATGTGCATAGGATTGCACCCTAGGTTGGGGAAGGCATGTGTGTGGGTTCCCATGAAAGTAAACAGGATGTTTGAGCTACTTGGTGATTTCTGTCTAAACAAGTTTTCAAAACAATTATGATAACATTCATAATCCCTTCCCATCCTTCTTTTAGACAATGGTAATTAGAGCCATGATTCATGGGCAGAAGTCTGTAACTGTTGAGGAAACCTGCCAGGTACACTGTAAGGGTGCAATCCTATGCATGTTTAGACAGAAAAAAGTCCTACAACTCCCAGCATTTCTCAACCAGTCATTCTGGCTGGGGAATGCTGGGAGCTGTAAGACTTTTTGCTGCCTAAACATGCATAGGATAATGCCTCAAGTTGCCTTAGGTGTTCAAGTTTTGATACACAGTGGTGGGTCATAAATATTTTAAGAAATTAATACATGAATAAGTCTCCCTCAAAGCCTTTCACCTAGTTGTAGCAGAACAAATACCTGAATGAATGAATGAAAACTCTAACCCTTAAAAAAGAAAAGAAAAAAGTGGCTATTTGTTCATTTATTCATCCATTATATGGCAAGCCTGATTTACTTATTTATCTTATTAAATGTACAGCATTTTTACCCTGCTCTTCAGCCCCCCTCCCCCCGGCTCCTAGAGTAGTTTACATAGATGCAGGGCATTTCTACACCAGCCTAAAATCCTGCATTTAAAACTGGGCTCTCTGCTTCCGTTTTAAATGCAGGATCACAACTGCCTCCCTTTACAGGTGCTTCCTTTCCCCCCTCCTTCTCCCCGTATCTGAGTCTTCCATTATCTGTCATTGATCTCGCTCCTCTTCTTGCTGCTTCTGCGCTTTTCATGGAGGAAACTGAAGCGGAACACAACGGGGTAATTGATAGCTCATTATCTGTGTTCTATTTAGCTCATTATCTGTGTTCTATTTAAAAACTGAACAAAGGGCATTTAGTGCAGGAGGGTCACGGTGTCATGTAAACAGCCCGCAAACTTCTGTGAAGGAGCAATCTCAATTGTAGGATAAAAGCTCTGTGTGATGAAGCCCTAAGAATTGCAGCCCCTGCCTGCCCTCAGGCTTACAATGTAAATGGCAGGGCACAAAAATAAAAGGGATCGGGAAGGATGAACTAAAAATGCAAAGCTCAGGCACCAGTACTTTGTTTCAAAGTCTGTATAGGTGTTCTTTCTGGCAGGGAAGGGCGAAACAATCTCCCTGTAGCTGCTCCCTCCCTGGCTAACGAATGGGGCCAGGTTGGTCTCCCCCTTGCAATGACGTTCCTCTTGGGAGGCGGGGAGGCAGGCGAGCGGGCGGGCGGGCGCTGCAGTCTCCCGTGGCCTTTGGTACCACATGATATACTTGCTTTTCTTTTGCTCTCCTTTTAGTTATAACCACTATCTTTCATTTCTGTTATTGTTTATTATTCTCCCAGGCCTTTTAAAAAAATCTGATTTTGTGGGTATTCTGAACCATTGTATGCATTGTATTTTTTGTTAGCTATCTACTTTATTCTCTCTGAAAATGTCATTGCTCCAAATTGTTATTTTTATGATACTGTGTTTCTAGATTGTATTTTATCATTTTATGCTGTAAGCCATCCAGAGAACCATGCTATTGGGTGGCTTTACATACATATAGGGTTGGATCCAGACTTAGTCTTACTTAGAATAGACCTATTGAAATCAATGGGGCTTGCTAGTCAGGGTCGAATCTAAGTATGACTAAACCTGAATCCAATCCAATCCATTGTAATTGTTATTGTTGTTGTTATTATTTCTTCCTCTTCCTCTTCTTCTTAGTTTATAAATATTGGAGAACAGAAAAATATATGGCTAGCCTACCTTTCTCATTTAGCTCAGGGAAGAGCACTTAACACTGAAATCCTATCCACATGTACTTAAAAATAAGTTCTATTGAAATTAGGGATGCCTTACTTCTGAGTATCAGAAGGGAAGCACTGTTTAACCAGCTTCCTGGTGTGGTATACCATTACCTGCTTCTAGGAGAGGCTTAACTCATCAAAGATTCAATATAAATGAAGTAAGCCATTGGTTTAGTGTGCCTGATTTGTGTAATACTTCACCCAATAACTCCCCACCCCTACCCAACCCAATGATTATCACATGAGAGCTGTCAACCACCAACAGGAGAAAGTGCCAGTGGAGGCTGCTGGCTCCTATGTCAGTGGGGCGGTAAATCTGCTCTGGATTTCAGTCAGAACTCTAAAGGAGCTATCCAAAGTCCCAAACCCATTTTGGGGATAGGGTTCAGCCCCTTGGATCACTCCTCTAGAGTTCTGACTGGTTCTGACTGAAACCCAGAGCGGATTCACTGCCAGCCTCCCCTTGAAAGTGCTATGTTACCTATTGATCTAGCTGAGTGCCAGAGTGAACCAGTTTCCTTGTTGTGAAGTTCCAGCCCTGGCACTGTAGTTATGCATACATTAGAAACTACTGGAGGTCACGTTTGCAGTGGGATGATCACCTGAACAGCTATTTCTAGCACTGTGATAACAACCCTTTACATGCACTCAGGAGAACAGCTGAGAGTTAAGTGAACCATTGAGCAGACACCCTATCTTAGTGATATTTTCCCTGGCTGATTAAACTGAGCTCATTAGCAGGCCTAAAAATACCCCAACAGCCATTACATTCAATGTGAAACAAAAGGCATTCTCCAGGAGCAAGCCACTCAGTCAATGCACAATTGGCCAGTACTAGATCTGTAGGGGTGGGTGGGTAGAGTCTGCTTATTTGATTAAATACTCAGCATGTTCAAAGCAGTTGAGATGCACCAGCACTACATACAAGATATCATGCCTTTCTTGTTCACTGATTCAAAATGAGTAGTAGCATTTGATGATATACTCATAATTGCTGACATGGAATAAAATCTCCTTTCAGCCCATATAAGCATGCTCTGACGCAAGGCTGGCCCACGATATTTTGCTGCCTGAGGCAAAGAACAAGATGGCGCCCCTTCCCGTTCTATGTACAAAGCTGACTAGACTGACTATTCAAGCTTTCCTCAACACTGGTGCTGAGACAGCATCCTCTGCCACAACAGAAGGCAGCAGACAACCTTAGGGGGCACAGGGCAGCTGTGTGGCATTCAGCTCTCTCCTCCAACAACTTGCTGCCACCTCTCAGCATCTGCCACCTGAGGCAACTGCCTCACTCTGCGTAATAGTAGGGCCGGCCCTGCTCTGAAGGCCAGGAGCAGGCCAAGACTCCCTGAGTTTTCCAATATTAATCTGAAATATGTTAGATCTAGGGCCTTAGTCCCTGTGGCATGGTTTTTAGCTCCTCTACCTGATGGTTGGCTTTAGCTTTTGCAATTTATATGGTATTTTGTGTGCCAGTATATGCTACTGGGTTTTTTTTTTAATGCTGTGCAGGTTTTTTAATAATTTATTGCAGCCTCTGGCAACCTGAAGCCCTCCAGATGTTTTGGACTACATCCTCCAGCATTTCTAACCATTGACCATGTTGGCTGGGGCTGATAGGAATTCATCCAAAACATCTGGAGGAGACCATGTTGGGGAAAGCTGGTTTGTTGTGGGTGTTTTATTATTATTTTACTTTTAAATTGTTTTATTATTATTTTACTGTTGCAAATTCTGTTGACTACAGAATTTGTTTTATAAGGCATTCAATAAATGCAGTAAATAAATGTGAATGAACAAATGAATACAATTTTACCACTTCTTCTGATTCTGAGTAGAATGGGTGACTACTGAATGTTAACTGATCTTGACTATGTGTTTCAAATGCACTAAAGTCTTGGGAATCCAAATGCTTTAGCTGCAGACATGGTTGAATAACTCAGTTAAGCCTGAGTTTATGAGCTTTGTGTATTCTGAGTTTTGCCAGCATTCGTTTTGGCTTTCTTATGAAAAATAAACAACGTCATTTTCAATTGTGGGGAATATTTACAAAACTGAAACAGAAATTCCCCTATCTCTAGAAGCAATGGTTCGAACAAATTCTTTTTGAAAAAAGGCTCTCCCTTTCCCTCAGTGATTCCCCCACCCCCCTCCCGCTGCCTTCCTTAAGAAAAATATTTTTTTCTTCTTCCTGAGGAAAAGAAACTTTCCCTCACTGATTTCCCTCCCTTTCCTTATAAACATTGCTTTGCACTCCCGCTTCCCCAAGCAGCAGAATGTTTCAAACCATCTTTATAGGTCCATTTTTTTCCCCCCAGAAAGAATATTGGAGACTTGTGATGCATTTTATTATTTGATTTATTACAGGTGTACAATTGGACAAGTACGAAGGGAGCGGCGTGCACAAGCAAGCGCACAGCAGGCAGTAACAGACTGCCAACAGCAGCAACAACCCTTCCCCCAAAAGCTTCTGCCCAAACTTCAAAAAACTTAGAGCTGTCCCCCTCAGGGGCTAAATTCAAAATGCCCATTTTCTTGGTCTTTTGGCTCACAGCCCTCAGACAGCCTGGGCAAACCAGTTTCACAGCCTCTTCGTACTTGGACAGTAGTATGAGCTGATCATACAAATGATGTAATCAGCTGCCTGGCTTGACTATTGTTGAACATTAATATTTAACCATTGATTGATTGATTGCACAATCCTATCGAGATAGGCAGCCACCTCCGAACTCAGAGACGACCGCCTACCCAAAGCAAGGCAGGAGAGGCATGGGGGGGCTGTTCCTTCCGCACCTCTTCTGCCCCGCTATTTTCCGCTAGACAGTCGTTTTCAGCTGTTTAGCCACGGGGGGCCAACCGGAAGAGGAGGCTGTGTGTACGACACATAGGGATGGTGGAGAATTCCACCACAGACTCCAGTGAGGCCGGATTCTAAAGAATCCAACCCCTGGATTCTGTGGCGGAACAGCCCCCCGCCACCCTGCGGAATCCCCCCAGGACAGACTTACCTGGTGGTGGATGCGGCAGCGGCAGAGGCTCTGGTGGCAGCTCCGGCGGTGGATGAAGTGGCGGCGGCAGCAGCTCTGGCCACTGCCGGGCTGCTGTGGCCACAAATGGCAGCCGCCATAGCAGCCGCCATTTGCGTCCCTATGCTAGCCCGTGATAGGCTACGTGTATATTTACGTAACCTATCACAGCTAAAGCAGGGATGTAAATGGCGTCCCCTATGCAGGACGCCATTTGCATCTGCACCAGCCCGGCAGCAGCTGGAGGCCCTGCTGCGGATCGGCCCAGCCGGCAGCTCCGCGGCATGGCTGCGGAGCGGAGCTGGCCAGGCAGGATTCCGAGGGGGAAGACCGGATCACCTCCCTCCCGTCGAGGAATCCGGGGGGAGGAACGGATCACCTCCCCCCCCCAGCAGATGCCCCGACCAGAGCCAGGTAAGGGATTCGTACATCCCTAATGACACATAGGATGTGTCGTATATGCAGCTCTGCTCTCCCCGCCCCAGAACGCCCCCTGGAATGCCCCTTTTCAGTTGCTCCACGCTCCTTTTCTGAGCGTGGAGGACGGAGCTTCTCAGTGCTGCCTCCGAGGCAGTGCGAACCTGGGAGGAGGTCACTTTTCTGGCAACCAACCTTGCAGCACAGGCTCTGAGGTTAGTTCCTGCCTGGAAAAAAGCATATCCTATGGCCCTCTAGGCAGTGTGTAGTGGCCATAGGATTGCTCCCTAAATTTTTTAAACGCCTCATAAAATAAATTTCTCTAGGCAGTTCTCTAAGCCATGCCAAAACTAACACAGTAGCATAGTTATAACAATATTTAGATTTCCCACCTCTCTTCAGATACATTCAGGTGCGGTGTGGTGATTTTTCAAGGTTTTTTTTACCATGTTTCTCCTTGCTTCCTAGAAGTTTTCAGCAACCCTACGGTGCGTCCAGAAGAGGCTTTTATCATGCCTCATTTATAGAACTGTACGGCGGAGGTTTCTCAAGCAGAGATGGGGAACATGTTGTTGGACTACAACTCCCCTCATCTCTCACCATTGGCTTTGCTGGCTAGGGGTAATGCGAGTAGAAGTTCAACCAGATCTGGAAGATCATATGTTCCCCACCCTTGGCCTAGACAACGTCATCTTTCACTTGAAACCCTCCAGTGTTTTTCCACCGCTTCTTCCATCTTTTTTCTTTTCACACACAAAGAAAACCCATTAAGGGGGAAAAGACAGAATAGCTGTGTGATGCCTTTTGATTAGAATCCCTCCATCTAGAAGCACCCCAGATTGACCTAGTTTGAGCCACAGACCTTCCACCACCACTAACCAGGTTTTTATATCTGATAAACTATGGTTTCCTTCAACTATGGTTTAAGATAGGGATGGCAAACCTGTGCCTTGATAAGGGCCATGGGGGTTCCCTATCCAGCCTGACATCTTCTTCCCCTGGCCTTGTCCCTTCTATCATGGAGGAAAAAGCTGTTGGACTCCTTCACATGGAGCTTTTATCCTGCTATTGAGATTGCTCATTCACGGAAGTTTGTGGGTCCTTTCCATGACATTGTTAACCTCCAGGGCACATCCAGAGGTATTTCCTGGTTATTTTGCTCCAAAAAGATCTGGAACAAATGAACCATTTTTTACAGTCGAAATGTAATGTGATTGAAACAGCCACTACATGGTGCTGTTTCATTGTGTTCTATGGAACCCTGAAAATTAAAAGCTTCCCCTCTCAGCAGTCACATGGTTGCTGTCTGGGAGCCCGCAATAAATGTGGGAAAGCTCCAGAATGGGAGGACTGCGGGGGGTTTCTTTAGTGTAAAGGCAGCCATTATCTCTGATCAGCAGCTGATTGGAGATAAGCGCTTTTCCCTGCTGGAAAATGAGCTAATGGGGCCAGGGGAGGAAGCTACTGAGTCCTTAAGTCCTGCTTCCTTCTGAACCTTGTCCTGCTTACTTCTGAGTAGCTATGCAGAGTCCTGTCCTGCTAATTTGTGAGTAGACATGCTTCCTACTATAAACTGGTAATAATGTAATTTGTTTTATTGAGAGGGATTTTCATCCCACTTGCCTTTGGCCCTGTCCGCCACTGGAATGTGGCCCTCAGAAGCTTCTCAAAATGAAATCCAGCCCTCAGGCCAAAAATGGTTCCCCACCCATGATTTAAGAACAAGCCAGGATCCGAACTGACACGTTGACCTCACTCGTTCTCACTAACTAGTTCAAACAAACCACAGTTTCTTTAGTCTGAGTATCACCAGGACAGTGGTTTGTTTAGAATTGAAAGCAGATGCTCCTGATCTCCTTGTAGGCATGAGAAAGGAGGAAAGGGGAGAGGAGCACCTGAGCCCAAGGTTTGCCACCCACAACCCATTGAGTATTGCAGCAAACTATGTTTTCCCACCTGAACTGAGTTAATATTTTCTTTGGAATGGCAATACTTCATTTTAAAAAGTCTCTGAAAAAAAAAAAAACTGTTGGCACTTTTGCAGTTTTGTTAAACCAGCTTTCTTAAGAAGACCAAAAGTAAACAGTTACAGTGCATTTGATGATGAAGTTATTCCCAACACAAGTTTCTGAGAATCACTGGAGTCCATCCCTTTGACTGCCATGCAACTGGAGATGTTCAGTGTAAGCAGAAAATCCATATGGACAATCTTATTTAAAACTTCCATTAAGGGTGCAATCCTATCAAGACAGGCGGCTGCCTCCGAACTTGGAGGTGACCGCCTATCCAAAGCAAGGCAGGAGATGCACAGCGGGGATCGTTCCCGCCGCACCTCTCCTGCCCTTCTATTTTTTGCTAGGCAGCCGTTTTCAGCTGTCTAGCAGCGGGGGGCCAACCAGGAGAGGAAGCTGCTGTATGACACATTGGATGTGTTGTACACACAGCTCTGCTCTCCCTGCCCTGGAATGCCCCCGGAAAGCCCCTTTTCAGTCGCTCTGCGCTCCTCTTCTGAGTGTGGAGGATGGGGCTTCTCCGTGCTGCCTCCAAGGCAGCACGGATGAGGGGGGAGGTCAATTTTCCGGGAACCAACCTCGGAGCGTGGTCAGTTCCCAGAAATGAGCATATCCTATGGCCCTCCAGACAATGTCTACTGGCCATAGGATTGCTCCCTAAACATTAGATCTGAATTTGGAAGAGCCTAACATCGCAAAACAGAAGATGGAAAGCTTTTGCAAGCCAATTCCTCATTATGCTCTATGTTCAATTAAAATGGCATACCGTATTTTAACTGAACTCTGAATCATCATGAAGTAGATTACCATTGATTGCGTTCAGTGACTATGAGATATCAGAACAAAACTAAACACAAATCAACGAAGAATAGCCATTCATCATATACAGAGGTCTTTGTGCCTAATTTTAACAACTATAAACAACTATACATTATACTGGGTATTAAATAAAGTACATGGCAAGTTTGTTGCAGAGAGCTAAGTGACTACAGCTCAGACAATTCTGAGCACGTGAAGTTTAAAGGTCACTATGCAAAGGTAAAGATCCATGCACACCTATGCAAAATTAGTCTCTTACTTTTCCATAGTTGATTAGTGGAACTTTGTGACCATCTGGATCATTAGATGCAACATTGGTAGGATTGCCGGATGGCAACCCAGAGGAGCAAGCATTCGTCTTTAAAGTCAAGCAGGATCAGTATATTTGCACCTCCTCCATCTGGAGTAGCGGGAATATGAAGTCTTGCTTAATTGGGGGTAGAGGAAGAGGAAGTCCAGGGTTAAATCTAACATCTCACTAGCATCAGTGGAGGCTGGTGGCTTCAATGTCAGTGGGGCAGTGAATCCACCCCACTGACATCGGAGCTACCAGCCTCCACTAACTAGCAGACTTTCTCCTTCTGTCCTCCCCCCCTGCTGCTTTCTGCACTGCCCAAAATGCTGCTCCAGAGCGTTTCCTAGCCTCCCTGGAGCAGATTTTGAGGGCATGCAGGGGGCTGGGGGGAGAGGGAGACTCACTCCCCCTCCATGGTTCCGCTGACGGAATTGCTTCCATCAGTGGAACAACAAATTGGATTCAGACCCAGGAGAGGAATAGGTGGGAGTGACTATGGTTACTGACTTCTACCTGGCCAATGTCTTTAAAGATAAAAGCTTGTTGTCTGGGTTGCACCACCGGCAACAGAATACAGTTAAGATCATAAAACAGTTTCCACAAAATCAGAAAGCTGAGAAGACTGGATGGGGGCAGCAGAATGTGTTTTCCAGCTGATCCCCCCCCCCTGCAAACCTACACGAACCAAACGTAGTTATACAATCTTTCCTGAATGGGAGCAGGTTTTCTCACCATACTGCTCTCATCAGATAACCCGGCCTTCCCCAGCCTGGTGCCCTCCAGATATGTTGGACTATAAATCCAATT
This sequence comes from Heloderma suspectum, assembly GCF_057233095.1. Taxonomy (NCBI): domain Eukaryota; kingdom Metazoa; phylum Chordata; class Lepidosauria; order Squamata; family Helodermatidae; genus Heloderma; species Heloderma suspectum. The sequence continues at coordinate 49,536,018 of NC_139460.1, read as the reverse complement.
ATACCCAGCCAGAATGCTCATGTTGGCTGGGAATGATGGGAGTTGTAGTCCAACACATCTGAAGGTTATCTCATCTCTGAAGGGGAGAGATGAGATAAACAAAATGGAGAATGGGATTATGAGGAGCAGGTGCCTGCAAGACAATTGTTCAACTCTGCTGGAAGAGGACAGGGATGTCTATTCAGCCCATTTCGTGATTTAAAAAAAAAATGTTTATAGGAACAGTTTTCTGGATTTTTTAACAGGTCAAAGATTCAGCAGAGAAATGCCCAAACCCCATTCGAGCCTTTCCGTATTCGAAATCTAAGGTGAAGATTGCACAATAGCTGGAACCTTTCTCTGTTTTCAGATTCCTTGCTTGCCTACCTGCCCGCCTGCCTGCCTGACCCCCCTTTCCATTTTCTAATGCTTGAAAAATCTTTCATGACTATGTGTGACTGCATTCCTTGCTAGAACCAAAGAAGGACCAAGGAAAGAAAACACATTTCCAGACTGAAATTCAACAGATGAGCACAGCTTTAAGGTGGACCTGGACCCCTGCATTATACAGGAGGCAAAGGCTTACCAGAGGCATATCAAGAAATAGGGGGCTTTAGCTGTCACTTTGGATTGTACATGCTGCTCCTGGCAGTCAGTTTGGAGTAGCAGGAAATCAGCCTAGTGACTGGGTGGCTTGGAGGTGTCAGACCTGCAGATTAAATGGGTGGTCTGAGCATTTTCAGGACACTCTGTCCACCCATGCGCTGAGCTTTGACGAGTACTTCTGAGGGTCAAGAGGGGTTATTACCTCTGAACCCACTAGAGAAACTTGAGGAAGATGATGCCCGTGTCGCAAACCAGGGCTGCTGATCTTGGCATTCCATTTACTCATTAGATGCAGGTCCTGACTGTGAGGAGACTGCAAAAACTCACACAAGAAATTTTTGAACAGAAGCTACACCCACTCCTTAAACATCCACCATCTGCTGCCACCAGCTTCCTCTTTAAACAGGAAGGAAGTTCAAGCAGAATTAAAATACAGTCATACTAAGTACTGAGGTGAAAGGCTGTTCTTTGGCATGACTGTGTCATGTTATCTGAGTCATTCATGTAGGCGGGATAATGTGGCTTTGTAAGGTAGCATCCAGCATTTTGGGCATAGTTGGTGGTTTATAGCGATATCCAATTAAAATGTGTTTAGGCTGCAGTAGGATTGCAAGCTTCTCTGGGAGTAAATCTCACCGATTACAGTGGGACTGCCCTTCAAGTAAACTTGCATAGATCAGGCTGTTGGAGTGAGTTCATACTTCTCACATCCTTACACCAACTGGAACATTATTCCCTCGTCAGCACTTACCTTTGCTTGAGGTCTTTCCCTGTGGTAGTTAGTAAAGAGTGACTCCCACATAGCAATAGATACTAGCAAAGTCACACCTTTGGGGTTATCAAGAGGTAACTGCAATTCCCATATGTATTTATGTACTTATTTATACATAGATACATACTAAATGTTCTATCCCAGTTTTCCCCTGGAACAGAGGTGCTCAAAGTGGCTAACAAGGTACAAAGAAACCCCATTAAAAAAATAACAACAAACCGATCATTAGAATAGCAGAATAAATAACAACGCATCACTGGACTAAAAATGACATAAAGAGAACCAAGAGAGACAAGCTAACAGATCATAACTTAAACAGCAACCCAGTTAAAGGCTTGCTGAAAAAGAAATGTTTTCAAACAATGGCGTAAGGGCACGGGTATCTCAAGTGCTTGTTGCCCTTTTCCTGGGTTGTCCTTATAAAGACACATGAAGCCATATGGTAAGAGAGTCCCAGGTATGCATCAGCAACCTTATTAGGGATTGTACTTTTATATAATTGCTGACAGGCAGAGCAGATAAGCAATATACTGTCAGCTCTGAAGCAGCTTTCTCTGTCTGTTCTTGGAAAACAGAAATCACACTAGAGCTTTATGGAAGAGAGAGAATCACATAAGAAAATGTGACATTTTAAAAAATAAAACACCATAGAACCAGCCAATGTGAAATAAAGTTGCCATGGGTGATTTAGTACACAAAATGAGGCCTAAGAAGAGTTTTCCATATATCTCATGTTTTTGTTTTCTCTAGGAGCTACAAACTATGGAAATAATTTACAAAGGCAATGGTAAGATAAAGACCCCTTCATGGATCACTGCCTTGTTGTGGTGAAGGGGCTTGCGTAACTTAGTGAAGCCATAAGCTATACCGTGCAGGGCCACCCAAGACAGACAGCTCATGGTGGAGAGTTCTGACAAAATTTGGTCCACTGGAGAAGGAAATGGCAACCCACTCCAGTATTCTTGCCAAGAAAACCCCATGGAACATATCACAAGGCTAAAAGATATGACACCGGAAGATGAGCCCCTCAGGTCGGAAGGTGTCCAATATACTCCTGGGGAAGAGCAGAGGGTATTTCCAAGTAGCACCAGAAAGAGTGAAGTGGCTGGGCCAAAGCCGAAAGGACACTCAGCTGTGGATGTGTCTGGTGGTGAAAAGAAAATCCGATGCTGTAAAGAACAATATTGTTTAGGAACCTGGAATGTCAGATCAATGAATCAAGGTAAGCTGGAGGTGGTCAAACATGAGATGGCAAGATTGAACATCGACATCTTGGGAATCAGCGAACTAAAATGGACAAGGATGGGCGAATTTAATTCAGGTGACCATCATATCTACTACCATGGGCAAGAATCCCTTAGAAGAAATGAAGTAGCACTCATAGTCAACAAAAGGGTGGGAAAAGCAATACTGGGGTACAATCTCAAAAACGATAGAATGATCTTAGTACGAATCCAAGGCAAACCATTCAACATCACCGTAATTCAAGTCTATGCCCCAACCACTGAGGCCAAAGAAGCTGCGGTTGATCGGTTCTATGAAGACCTACAACACTTTCTAGAACTAACACCAAAAAAAGATGTCCTTTTCATCATAGGGGATTGGAATGCTAAAGTAGGAAGTCAAGAAATCACTGGGATAACAGGCAATCATGGCCTTGGTGTACAAAATGAAGCAGGACAAAAGCTAATAGAGTTTTGCCAAGAGAATACGCTGATCATAGCAAACACTCTTTTCCAACAGCACAAGAGACGACTCTACACATGGACATCACCAGATGGTCAATATCGAAATCAGATTGATTATGTCCTTTGCAGCCAAAGATGGAGAAGCTCTATACAGTCAGTAAAAATAAAGACCTGGAGCTGACTGTGGCTCAGATCATGAGCTTCTTGTTGCAAAATTTCAGCTTAAATTGAAGAACGTAGGGAAAACCACTAAACCATTCAGGTATGACCTAAATCATATCCCTTATGAATATACAGTGGAGGTGAGGAATAGATTTAAGGGATTAGACCTGACAGACAGAGTGCCTGAGGAACTATGGATGGAGGTCTGCAACATTGTTCAGGAGGCAGCAACTCAATCCATCCCAAAGAAAAAGAAATGCTAGAAAGCCAAGTGGCTGTCTGATGAGGCTTTATAAGTAGCTGAGGAAAGAAGGGAAGCAAAAAGCAAGGGAGAAAGGGGAAGATATACCCAACTGTATGCAGAGTTTCAGAGAATAGCAAGGAGAGACAAGAAGGCCTTCTTAAATGAACAATGCAAAGAAATCGAGGAAAACAACAGAATGGGAAAGACTAGAGATCTTTTCCAGAAAACTGGAGATTTCAAGGGAACGTTTTGTGCAAAGACAGGCATGATAAAGGACAAAGAAGGCAGGGACCTAACAGAAGCAGATGAGATTAAGAAGAGGTGGAAAGAATACACAGAAGAACTATACAGGAAAGATCTGAATGTCCCTGATAGCCATAATAGTGCGCTCACTGAACTTGAGCCGGACATCCTCGAGAGTGAAGTCAAGTGGGCCTTAGGAAGCATTACTAACAACAAAGCTAGCGGAGATGACAGTATTCCAGCTGAGCTATTTAAAATCCTAAAAGATGATGCTGTTAAAGTGCTGCACTCAATATGCCAACAAACATGGAACACTCAACAGTGCCCGCAAGACTGGAAAAGGTCAGTTTACATTCCAATTCCAAAGAAGGGCAATGCCAAAGAGTGTTCAAACTACCGCACAATTGCTCTCATTTCACATGCCAGCAAGGTGATGCTCAAAATCCTACAAGCTAGGCTTCAGCAGTATGTGAACCGAGAACTACCAGAAGTACAAGCTGGGTTTCGAAGAGGCAGAGGAACGAGAGATCAAATCTCCAACATTCGCTGCATCATGGAGAAAGCAAGAGAATTCCAGAAAAACGTCTATTTCTGCTTCATTGACTATGCTAAAGCCTTTGATTGTTTGGATCACAACAAAATGTGGCAAATTCTTAAAGTGATGGGAGTACCAGACCACCTTACCTGTCTCCTGAGAAACCTGTACGAGGTCAAGAAGCAACAGTAAGAACCGAACATGGAACAACCGATTGGTTCAAAATTGGGAAAGGAGTATGACAAGGTTGTATATTGTCACCCTGCTTATTTAACTTATATGCAGAGTACATCATGAGAAATGCTGGGTTGGATGAATCACAGGTCGGAATTAAAATTGCCAGGAGAATTATCAACAACCTCAGATACGCAGACGATACCACCCTAATGGCAGAAAGCGAAGAGGATCTTGTTGAGGGTGAAAGAGGAGAGTGCAAAAGCTGGTTTGAAACTCAACATTAAAAAAACAAAGATCATGGCATCTGGCCCCATCACTTCCTGGCATATAGAAGGGGAAGAAATAGAAGCAGTGACAGATTTTACTTTCTTGGGCTCCAAGATCACCGCAGACGGTGACTGTAGCCATGAAATTAAAAGACGCTTGCTCCTTGGGAGGAAAGCTATGGCAAACCTAGACAGCATAGTAAGAAGCAGAGACATCACCTTGCTGACAAAGGTCCGTCTAATCAAAGCTATGGTTTTCCCAGTAGTAATGTATGGCTGTGAGAGCTGGACTATAAGGAAGGCTGAGAGCCGAAGAATTGATGCTTTCAAACTGTGGTGCTGGAGAAGATTCTTACGAGTCCCCTGGACTGCAAGGAGGTCAAATCAGTCCATCCTAAAGGAAATCAACCCTGACTGCTCATTGGAAGGATAGATACTGAAGCTGAAGCTGAAATATTTTGGCCACCTAATGCGAAGAGAAAACTCCCTGGAAAAGACCCTGATGCTGGGAAAGATTGAAGGCAAAAGGAGAAGGGGACGGCAGAGGATGAGATGGCTAGATAGCATCACCGATGCAATGAATATGAACTTGAGCACACTCCAGAAGAGAGTGGAGGACAGGAAGGCCTGGCGTGCTATGGTCCGTGGGGTCATGAAGAGTCGGACACGACTTAACGACTGAACAACAACAAAGATAAAGAACTGCCCTTATGCCTTAAAATAGGGATGGGGAAGTTCTGACCCATGAGCTGCATGTGGTCTGGGTGGGGTCCCCATCCAGCCCACCACCTGTACTCCCAGACTTTGCCCCTTCCCACCAAAGCTACCCCCCCAGGGGTTTCCCCAGTGCAGCGCTATAGAAAGGCTGCCTTTCTGTGGCTCTGAGATGGGAAACCAATGGTTACAGGGGCATAGCTTTGGGGAAGGGGTGGGCCTTGAGAGGAGGGGCTATCCCAGATGTCATCTGCCCCCCCAGGGCCAAGATAGTTCCTCATCCCTGCCTTAAACCATGGAATATTTTGTTCTCATTCCCAGAGTGGTTGTGGCCAGTACAAAAAGTAGGTTGGACTAGATCCCAAAGTGGGCAGAGTTATGGAAATGATTTTTACCTTTGTTCAATATGCAACAACAACAAAAAGAAGACATTTGCATCCAGGGATGATCTTTCCCCAACTTGTGGCAGATTCCCTCCATCAGCTTTGTAGTTGGGGACAGAATAGGAAGGAGTGAATAATATCAATAATTTAGGCTGGTGAGGAAGCCTGGCCTGGAGAGATGGGGCATGGCCTGGGGAGAATCTGAAGGTTCAGATCCATGGGCCAAAACTTCCTCCTCCATCCCTTAAGCACAACCTGAGCAGTAGAAACTGGCAGGTGAAGCTTTTCAAGGCATGGGGAGATCAACATCATCACCTGCTAATGTCTGAAGAATGAGCTGATGTAAGTCACAGGAGCAAAGAACTTAAGAAAATGGCAACTCCAGGCATCCTTCTTAGGGTGGAAAGACTAGGTGTGTTCTCATTGGGAGTGCAACACTCTCTGCAGAGTGAGATACAGTGTTCAGGCCCCACACAAAGAAGATCGTGGATTGAAGGGTCCTTTGCTTTCATTACAGCTGTAATAACCAGCCATGGTGCCAGAGTGTGAATTCAGAAACAATAGCCTAGCTATAGCGGAAATCTGAATAAACCAGTTTGGCTGGTTGGCTTTCCACCGAAGCGTGTCCTCTGAGTGGCACAGATGGACTGAGCCGGATTGATCATGGCCCAGTTGTTCTCCGCATCTTTGTGAAAGGAAATATGAACAAGGGGAGGTGTACATGTACCCGGAATGTGAGAGGAAGAAAGACCTGCCAGCTACAATTCTTTCTCCAGCCAGCTCCAGATGGTTTCACTAGACATGTTTTGTTAATGAGGCACCCTCAATTGCTTATCTGAGGGATGTAGCATAGTATTTATTCAGTGTCTCACTTATTTGCTCTTCTAGAGAAGCAGCAGTGCTAAATTCTGAAGTCCAGGTGCTCAGCATGAAACCCCAGAAGGGAGTCCAAAATGCAGTTCTAGCTGTTTTCATTGCCAGTGAAATGGGTCTTAATTGCCCATTCTTTTTCTTTCTTTTTTAGCATTGAAAACTTTAATAGCTGCTGGAATATATTATCCCGCTTTTCTTTTCTTTTTTTAATCATGAAATTCTATTTTATTTCAAAATAAGGTTAACACAATAAAGGCAACAAAAAGAACATGCATAAGAATAAATGAAAATCCCTAAAGAAACAAAGCAATTTACTCATTATAAATCTCAGGGCACAATCCTACGGGGATAGGCGGCCGCCTCCGAACTCAGAGGTGACTGCCTATCCAGTGCAGGGCAGGAGAAGCACGGAGGGGATCATTCCCTCTGCCCTTCTCCTGCCCTGCATTAGCGGCTAGCCGTGGGAAGGCAGAGTGGTGGAGGAGGCTGCTGGATGACACATAGGATGTGTCATACATGCAGTTCTGCTCTCTCCACCCCAGAACACCCCCAGCAATGCCCCTTTTTGGCTGCTCCACACTCCTCTTGTGAGTACGGGGCATAGGGCTGTTCCGTGCTGCCTGCGAAGCAGCACAGAAGCCGTGGAAGGTTGGTTCCCGGAAAACCAGATATCCTATGGCCGTCTAGTCTCTGACTATTAGCCATAGGATTGCTCCCTTAGTCTATAACTGATATGCTTATGGAATATGTACAGTAAACAGCCTGAGGAGGAGCTCAATACCTAATGAAAGTAAAAATACAACTTATACAGCATATAAAAGGAGCGTGTCAAGTGTATGCCATTTTGTGTGTATGTGTGTATTAATCAGAAAAAATATAGGCAAGACCAAGCCACTGCAAAATACTTTGCATTACAACAGGGATTGTTGTTGTTCAGTCGTTCAGTCGTGTCCGACTCTTCGTGACCCCATGGACCATAGCACGCCAGGCCTTCCTGTCCTGTGCTCTCTCCCGGAGTGTGCTCAAGTTCATATTCATTGCATCGGTGATGCTATCTAGCCATCTCATCCTCTGCTGTCCCCTTCTCCTTTTGCCTTCAGTCTTTCCCAGCATCAGGGTCTTTTCCAGAGAGTTTTCTCTTCGCATTAGGTGGCCAAAATATTTCAGCTTCAGCTTCAGTATCTGTCCTTCCAATGAGCACTCAGGGTTGATTTCCTTTAGGATGGACTGATTTGACCTTCTTGCAGTCCAGGGGACTCGTAAGAGTCCTCTCCAGCACCACAGTTCGAAAGCATCAATACTTCGGCTCTCAGCCTTCCTTATAGTCCAGCTCTCACAGCCATACATTACTACTGGGAAAACCATAGCTTTGATTAGATGGACCTTTGTCGGCAAGGTGATGTCTCTGCTTCTTACTATGCTGTCTAGGTTGGCCATAGCTTTCCTCCCAAGGAGCAAGCATCTTTTAATTTCATGGCTACAGTCACCGTCTGCGGTGATCTTGGAGCCCAAGAAAGTAAAATCGGTCACTGCTTCCATTTCTTCCCCTTCTATATGCCAGGAAGTGATGGGGCCAGATGCCATGATCTTAGTTTTTTTAATGTTGAGTTTCAAACCAGCTTTTGCACTCTCCTCTTTCACCCTCAACAAGAGGCTCTTGAGATCCTCTTCGCTTTCTGCCATTAGGGTGGTATCGTCTGCATATCGGAGGTTGTTGATAATTCTCCCAGCAATCTTAATTCCAACCTCTGATTTATCCAACCCGGCATTTCTCATGATGTACTCTGCATATAAGTTAAATAAGCAGGGTGACAATATGCAGCCTTGTCGTCCTCCTTTCCCAATTTTGAACCAATCGGTTGTTCCATGTCTGGTTCTTACTGTTCCTTCTTGACCCTCGTACAGGTTCCTCAGGAGACAGGTAAGGTGGTCTGGTACTCCCATCACTTTAAGAATTTGCCACAGTTTGTTGTGATCCACACAATCAAAGGCTTTAGCATAGTCAATGAAGCAGAAATAGACGTTTTTCTGGAATTCTCTTGCTTTCTCCATGATCCAGCGAATGTTGGAGATTTGATCTCTAGTTCCTCTGCCTCTTCGAAACCCAGCTTGTACTTCCGGTAGTTCTCGGTTCACATACTGCTGAAGCCTAGCTTGTAGGATTTTGAGCAACACGTTGCTGGCATGTGAAATGAGCGCAATTGTGCGGTAGGTTGAACACTCTTTGGCGTTGCCCTTCTTTGGAATTGGAATGTAAACTGACCTTTTCCAGTCTTGCGGCCATTGTTGAGTGTTCCAAATTTGTTGGCATATTGAATGCAGCCCTTTAACAACATCATCTTTTAGGATTTTAAATAGCTCAGCTGGAATACTGTCATCTCCGCTAGCTTTGTTGTTACTAATGCTTCCTAAGGCCCACTTGACTTCACTCTCGAGGATGTCCGGCTCAAGTTCAGTGAGCGCACTATTATGGCTATCAGGGACATTCAGATCTTTCCTGTATAGTTCTTCTGTGTATTGTTTCCACCTCTTCTTAATCTCATCTGCTTCTGTTAGGTCCCTGCCTTCTTTGTCCTTTATCATGCCCGTCTTTGCACAAAACGTTCCCTTGAGGTCTCCTATTTTCTTGAAGAGATCTCTAGTCTTTCCCATTCTGTTGTTTTCCTCGATTTCTTTGCATTGTTCATTTAAGAAGGCCTTCTTGTCTCTCCTTGCTATTCTCTGGAACTCTGCATTCAGTTGGATATATCTTCCCCTTTCTCCCTTGCTTTTCGCTTCCCTTCTTTCCTCAGCTACTTGTAAAGCCTCCTCAGACAGCCACTTGGCTTTCTTGCATTTCTTTTTCTTTGGGATGAATTTCGTTGCTGCCTCCTGAACAATGTTACGGACCTCTGTCCATAGTTCCTCAGGCACTCTGTCTATCAGTTCTAATCCCTGAAATCTATTCCTCACCTCCACTGTATATTCATAAGGGATATGATTTAGGTCATACCTGAATGGTTTAGTGGTTTTCCCTACGTTCTTCAATTTAAGCTGAAATTTTGCAAGAAGCAGCTCATGATCTGAGCCACAGTCAGCTCCAGGTCTTGTTTTTACTGACTGTATAGAGCTTCTCCATCTTTGGCTGCAAAGGACATAATCAATCTGATTTCGATATTGACCATCTGGTGATGTCCATGTGTAGAGTCGTCTCTTGTGCTGTTGGAAAAGAGTGTTTGCTATGATCAGCGTGTTCTCTTGGCAAAACTCTATTAGCTTTTGTCCTGCTTCATTTTGTACACCAAGGCCATGCCTGCCTGTTATCCCGGTGATTTCTTGACTTCCTACTTTAACATTCCAATCCCCTATGATGAAGAGGACATCTTTGTTTGGTGTTAGTTCTAGAAGGTGTTGTAGGTCTTCATAGAACCGATCAACCGCAGCTTCTTTGGCCTCAGTGGTTGGGGCATAGACTTGAATTACAGTGATGTTGAATGGTTTGCCTTGGATTCGTACTGAGATCATTCTATCGTTTTTAAGATTGTACTCCAGTACTGCTTTTCCCACCCTTTTGTTGACTATGAGTGCTACTCCATTTCTTCTAAGGGATTCTTGCCCACAGTAGTAGATATGATGGTCACCTGAATTAAATTTGCCCATGCCTGTCCATTTTAGTTCGCTGATTCCCAAGATGTCGATGTTCAATCTTGCCATCTCATGTTTTACCACCTCCAACGTACCTTGATTCATTGATCTGACATTCCAGGTTCCTAAACAATATTGTTCTTTACAGCATCGGATTTTCTTTTCACCACCAGACACATCCACAGCTGAGTGTCCTTTCGGCTTTGGCCCAGCCGCTTCACTCTTTCTGGCGCTACTTGGAAATACCCTCTGCTCTTCCCCAGGAGTATATTGGACACCTTCCGACCTGAGGGGCTCATCTTCCGGCATCATATCTTTTAGCCTTGTGATACGTTCCATGGGGTTTTCTTGGCAAGAATCCTGGAGTGGGTTGCCATTTCCTTCTCCAGTGGACCACATTTTGTCAGAACTCTCTGCCATGACCTGTCCATCTTGGGTGGCCCTGCACGGCACAGCTTATGGCCTCACTGAGTTACGCAAGCCCCTTCGCCACAAGAAGGCAGTGATCCATGAAGGGGATAACAACAGGGATAGCTCACAATATATCACAATATATCACTGCTGGGAAAATCCATTTCCCCACAGCTACTGTGATTAGACTGCAGATTAGTGATCAGGGCAACCTGAGGGACATGGTGGCTGGTGGCATCATCATCCCTGCTAATAAAATAGTCCCAGTGATTCGACCCTGCGAGCCCTGGCTCCACAACCCTGCTGAGAAGATGCCGTAGTGAACTGAAAGGCAGGCCTGCCTACTGTGGGGCAGATTGGCAGCTACATGCTACCTCTGAGACATCATGCTCCTGAATACCAGATGCTGAGGAATGGTAGCAGGCGGTGCTATTGCATTCATGTCCTACGTGTGGGCTTCCCATAAGCATCTGGCTGGCCGCTGTGAGGATTCTGGACTAGATAGGCCTTTGGTTTGATACAGCACAGCTTTTCTTCTGTTCTTAACTAGAGTCCCACTGAGAACAGAGGAGAAAAATTATTTCTGTTATGTGACATCATGTGCTCCAGACTGCTGACCCAACCAATCTCATTGTTTTCATTTGCTCATTCCAGTGCATCACTGAAGGATTTGCAGATTAATTCTGGCTACAGGTTACCTGTGGAACCTGGCTTGGATATCTTTTTATTTTCTCTCCCTTCCTCTCTTTAGTGAGCCTTCTGCAGAGCTGCCTAGGGTTGGATACCAGCCACGAAGCCTTAGGAGAGGCATTACAACCTTTTAGACGGGGGGCAAGGGGGGGGAGGAACATGAACATGAACATGCACACACCCACCCACGCACCCACACAAGCTGGGAAACCACCAAACAATCAGCGGTTGGGGGAAAGGGTGTGTGGCTATCTGGGGAATCCAGTCTGGGATCCCAGGCAGGCCGGATTTGGCTCACGGGCATGAAGTTCAACACCCCTGCTTTAGGTATTGGGCTTTGTTACATACGTTTGTGTGCAAAATGTAGGGCAAAATCTAATGTTGCATGAGCAGACTTCTGCTTGCTCAATGTAACTTTCCCTTACATTGGGGGGGGGGGGCGCTGCCAGAGGGAGGAGGAATTGGAAGCTGTTTTGTTGGGGGGGGGCTTCATTGTTTGCACCACAGAAAACGATGGAGAAAACTTGGATAAAGCCCTTTGCCCCACCTTTCCATAAGCAAAGATTTTGTCTTGTGTGGGAAACGTTTCATTCCCTGCAAACTCGGTGACTCTTGCAACAGAATTTACAGAATCTGTAATACTGTAGCTGCCCCCAAATTATTCTGTAGTGATACAGTTCTAGGAGGACAGTCTAGCGTGTGCCTTTCTTGAACTTGTCGTGCTTCACTCATAATGAACGGCAAGCCAGCTGAAAAAGAAGCCTCCCAAATGTTCACTGGAGAGCTAAGAGAGTGGAATGTTTGAGGACAGTAGGTGTGTGTCAGCTGCCGTGGGGGACCAGCTCTCTCTACAATGACCATAATGTTTCCTTTGATGTGGAGACTCCCCCCCCCCCTCTACATGCACATTTCATGTACTTTTGAAGTGTAAATGTCTCCAGGAAAGGAACAAGCCCACTGAAAGGAAAGCATTTCCTCCTCCTCCAGCACCACCTCCTCCTCTCTCTCAAAAAGGCAATGTGTTAACAGAACGTATTAGGTTACACCACAACGAGAATGAGTCGTCGTCGTTAGTCGTTTTTGGCTTAACACCTATGCACTTACCCGGTACGTAGTAGCAAGTGTGGGGACAGGGAAGGCGCATCATGCTGCGGTGTGGTTAGAAATGTGCCGCAGCTTCGTTCGTAACATATTGCAGAGGGAGGTTGGCTGCAAAGTGCAGCTTAGCTTGTAAAGTTCTGGTGGGTTAATAGTATTTCCCTGCTCTGTCAAGTCTTACGATGTCCTTGTGCAAATATTTTCCTGCCCTCGGGTGTGTGCTTGCCCTGACCTCCCTCTCTCTGTGGGCAAGTGAAGAAAACCTGTCCCACGACATTGTTAAAAATCACACATTGTCTTGGTGAATAGAAAGGATGAGGGGTGCGCAAAAGAGTGTGGGTTCTTGGGTCTTCACTGGAAGAAACAAAGAGAGCTGTGCTGATACGCTGTGGAAACAAAGGAAATGGATCCCATGGCACTGTAGTAAAGTCTTCCTTGAAAGTTAACTGAGCTGTTTCAAACTTGGAAATCTCCACCAGGCAACTACAAAGTAACAAAGGAAACAATCCATTGTAAATACTCCCCACCCCCTTTCATAATGTACATGTGATTCCTTCTCTCCCCCTCCCCGCTCCCATCTCTTAAAAGCAGTCTTTACCAATTTGGTGCCCTCCAAATGTGTTGCACTACAATGCCCAGAATACCTGGCTGGCTGGGGGCCGCTGGAGTTGCAGTCCAACACATCTGGAGGGTACCAGGTTGGGGAAGGCTGCTTTAAAAGTTCTGTTACTCACTTGTTGTTAAGGATCTACTAGGGTTCAACTTGAATAAAAATTGCATATGAAACACCAAATGGATGACTTACCTGGTTGGATATAAATCTTAAACCAATGCAGGTCCCCAATGCAGCACCCATTATAGCTGCTTTGCTCAGCACAGGAGAAGTCCCTCCCCCATGGCAGGGGAGTGAAGACCCTCATGCGGATGACATAGCACATCTCCATGAAATCACTGGGGGACATTATCCAGAGATATGGACTGAGGCCGTGCCAATATGTGGATGACACCCAGCAGTATCCCTGTCTCTATTTTCATCAAACCCAGGTGAGACAGTAGCTGTTCTGAATCAGTGCCGGGGTGCAGTAATGGTCTGGATGAGGGCCAATAAAATGATGCTCAACCCAGACATGATGGAGGTAGTGTTACCAGATGGTTCATCTGCCCGGCTAAGTGACATTCTGGCGGGGGTTGTACTGCTCCTAAAGGATCAGGTCCGTACTTTGGGGGTGCTCTTGCATCCAGAACCATCACTCAAAGCATATGTAGGGTCAATGGCACAGAGCATCTTTTATCAGCTTAGGCTGATCAGTATCTTTTATCAACTATGTCTCTATCTGGACAGAGATAGCCTTGCTACAGTTATCCATGCTCTGATAACCTCTCGCCTGGATTACTGCAATGCATTATATGTGGGGCTGCCTTTGAAAACAGTCCAGAAACTTCAGCTGGTCCAAAGTAAGGCAGTGAGATTGTTAACAGGGACTGACCAACATGATCATATTATGCCAGTACTTTTCCAGCTGCACTGGCTGCCTGTCCATTTCTGGGCCTGATTCAAAATGTTGGTATTAACATTCAAAGCTCTAAATGGCTTGGGGCCAGGTGACCTGAAGGATTGACTCCTCCCACATCCCCCCTCTCAGACCCTAAGATCATCTTCAGGGGTCCTTCTCCAGGAGCCTCTGCCAAGGGAGGTGAGGTGGGTGGCCACTAAGAAGAGGGCTTTTTCTGTTGTGGCACCCCGGTTGTGGAATAACTTTCCCAGAGGGGCTCGCCTGGCACCTATGTTGTATCTTTTACTGCATCAAGTGAAGACCTCCTTATTTTCCCAGTCATTTTAGTCTTTCAGTTTCTCTTGTTTTAAATCTGTTATTTTAAAACGTTGCACTGTTGCTACCTTTTATTTTGGTTTTTTATTTTTATTTTACATTGCAGTTTAAAACTTTTATATTGTATTTTATCATGTTTTGTTTTATGGTTTTAATTGCTGTGAACCATGCAGAGAGCTTTGGCTACTGGGTGGTATAGAAATGTAATAAAAATAAATAAATAAATAAATAAATAAATAACTGCAACAGCAGCAAGCATTCTAAAAATACCAAGGGGCTAACATGGTTCTACAACTAGGTGAAGGACATTTTAGAGCAATCATATCCATATCTTGGGTCATCACCTCATTGCAAGGGGTGACCAGGACCTCGGCAGGACCTCCATCAAAGCCTGCAGGAAATCCCCATGAGACCTCAGAAATCCATCCAGATTCATCAGCCTCTGGGACAGACCACCAAACTTGTGTTGCTGAGGTTCCCCTTTGCCGTCAGCTGCCAAATTCCTGTATGATGTGTAGTGCAATTTCATCCAACTGGCAGTTGTAAATACTGTGGAAAAAATATTGTCATCTGATATGACAGCAGGATAGAACCTGGAAGTAGGTTGTGGATTCGCTGGATTTATGTCTTTCAACTAGGGATCTAGGGATGGGGGAGAAATTTGTTTGGTGCGCATTTTAAAGCAAACATATCTAGTTTTGCACTTTTGAACCAATACAAGAATTGAAATTCAGACGTCCTTTGAAATTTGCACTTCTTCAAATTTTGCAATGATGTTCTCCAATTAAAAAAAAAAGTGTACAAAAACGTGTATATTTCTCCTTTCTATCTAAATCCAAGGAAGCTGTTCCAGTCCTAAATGGGTGTCTGGTGTCGATAATGGAGTGGATAACGGTGAACAAATTTAAGCTTAACCAGCTTTTGTTAGATTTGAAAAATCAAATCTGATGAAAGGTTTGAGTTAACTAACTGTGTTTATTGAAACATTCAAAGTGTTACATCTTTTATCTTTACAAAACGTTCTTAAATGCAATGTTCTTGGTGGAAACTCCAGGGAGGCCACTGTGATGTCCTTGTTCTGGTCCATTGACAACTTGAATCTCAAGGTTTGCAAATGAGTGTGCATGACTCATGGCAACGTAGTGTTCTCCATGGCAGATGAGAGGTGTAAGCAGATAGATGCCAACTTGGTTTGCCTGGCTGCAACATGCGCCATGCCAGGACCCTGTCCAGCCTCTCTGTGAAAGTGCAGCAAGGGGTAAACAAAAGGGTCACCATGACTCTCCATGTAGGAGATCTTGCGGCACTGTCCACTTTTAGCATATACTATCACACAACAATCAGTTGGAGGAAAGCCATCCAAGGTAACAAACACAGCAGCAATTTCAGAGACAGAGGAAACGTTATAGCGTCCAGAGTGAGCCATAGTGTTCATCATTCTGTGGTTGTGATGGAAGCACAGTGATGCATCCACTGGTGCATACCCAGCAGCAAGTGTGACAGTGTTTTCATGCTTAAGCATTTCAGTGACATGCCAGCACTCATTAGTGTATGGGGTAGGAGGTAACTAGCAGGTTAGTGAGTGGCTCCAGCAAGGTGCGGTCCAGTGTGCTGCTCCCTGCTCGCTCAAGGTAAGCCATAGCAGCCTCGTCAGTGTCAAGAACATACCGCTGGCTGCCGCTGGGAGTCTCATCTGACTGCAAAGTGCCCATCAGATGGTAAACTGAGCCTTGCACCTTGAACACAAATGGACCGGGGACCTTGTGGGTGTGCTGTCTTGTGTGGTGCATAGAAGGAAGCGAAGCCTAGGAGACTGTTGTACTTGCAAATGTCATTCAGGAATTGCTTGCCAAGAGCGGAGCTATCGGTGACAATGTTGCAGATGAAGTCTGGAACCATGAGCAGTGGTAATGAAACCTTTCCGCCATGGCAGCAAAGAGTTGACAATTCACCATTGAAAAGCAAGGCGTTGCAGTGTTTGCAAACCTTGACACAGTCGCCAATATCAAACCTGTAGCTATTGGTTGCAGGACGCATGCTGATAGGCACAATCTGCCTCTCACGCCTGGGCTGGTTTGAAATACTGACTGATACAAGGCCAGCCAGAGCTTCGCTGTTGTCCAAAGGCCGACAGGTTACCTGCATATGCAGGCTTGCTGAGGTGGGTATGGCAGCGTCCAGGCAGAGGCGCAAGGTTTCTTCTCTAGGGGCTAGAGGGGAAGAATTATAGGGTTGGCGGAGAATTTCTCCCCGAAACTTCGGGGGGCCGAGCGCCAACGTGTTCGGCCCCCCGAACAAGTTATGGGGAGAAATTCTCTGCACCCCCCCGCCCCCCGCAACCCCCCCGGGACAGGACTTACCTTTGGCGAATGTCCCTCCCGGCGGCGGGTCCGGCCAGCGGTTCGGCGGGTCTTCGTCCGGGGCGGGAGCAGCAGCCAGTCTTTCGACTGGCTGCAGCCGCCGCCGCCATTCCAATAAAAGAAAAAAAAAACAATGCCCCCGTGATAGGCTACGTGACGATTAACGTAGCCTATCACGGCTAGATTTGCAAAGTCAGCCGTGATAGGCTACGTTAATCGTCACGTAGCCTATCATGGGTGACTTTAAAAAAAAAAAGCGCGTACGGATAATGGCGGCCCCCATAGGGAGCCACCATTCCCGTTCCTTATTTGGTCGCTGTAGTCTACGTAAATCTTTACGTAGACTACAGCGAAAATAAGGGCAACGCAAATAGCGTTGCCCTTATTTTTGCCGTAGTCTACGTAAAGATTTATGTAGACTACAGCGACCAAATAAGGAACGCGAATGGCGGCTCCCTATGGGGGCCGCCATTTGCGTACGCGTTTTTTTTTTTTTTAAAGTCACCCGTGATAGGCTACGTGACGATTTACGTAGCCTATCATGGCTGACTTTGCAGATCTAGCCGTGATAGGCTACGTTAATCGTCACGTAGCCTATCACGGGGGCATTTTGTTTTTTTTAACTTTTTATTTCGCGGCCGGGCGAGGTGAGGCGCCTCCTCCCCGGCCTGAATTTCAGCCGGGCGAGGCGGGAAGCCTCCCCCCCAGCCTGAATTTCGTCTGGGCGAGGCGGGAAGCCTCCCCCCCCGGCCTGAACTTCGCGGGGGGAGCAGCGAAGCGCCTCCCCCCCCACCGCGAAAAGCTTCGAGGACAGGTAAGGGACTTTCGTGCACCCCTAAAGAATTAGCATGGCAACATGAGGCACACTTAGACTTGCAGTTCACCTGCCAGTTACTGTTGCTGGTAAACGTTTGACATCTAGACATGTTAGTAATGTGTGGAATATATAAATGTTATTTTGTTAAGGTTACCAGCTAGAGACTTCCTTTCTGAACAATAACTAAACTTTGACTGGGTTGCTTTTAACTGTAGGTGTCTCTTAATCCCTTCATGATTTGTTTACAGGCTGCGTGTTCCTGGCATATCAGTGTACTTTGGCCTGCACCTGTGTTTATAAAGATATACAGAGACTTTCGTGTGTGTTCATATTTCATTTTGCTCCAATTTGCAATGTTTGTTTACTTCTACTTGACATTTTTTGATATTAAAAATAAAACTTTATAGTACATTGTTATAGAAGCTAACCTAAATAAATAAATAAACTCTGGACTTTGAATTATAGTGAAAACTATTGTTATTTGTGGAATCTGCCTGTCAAGAGCTTTCCGGTGAAGTGTGTTTCATGTAGGGATGGACGAAAGTCACTTACCTGATCCCGAAGCTTGCTTCGTGGTGGGGGGGAGGCGCTCTGTTCCTCCCCCCAAAATTCTGGCTGGGGGGGAGTCACCCCATCCCTCCCCGCCGAAATTCTGGCCGGGGGGAGGCGCCCCATCCCTCCGGCTGTGAAACCTCGTCTCCTGCCGGGATGCAAATGGTGGCGGCCATAGCCACCGCCGTTTGCGTCCCTGCAGTCAGCCGTGATAGGCTACGTAAATGTTTACGTAGCCTATCACGGCTGACTTAAAAAAAAAAAAGCGTGTACGCAAATGGCGGCGCCCATGGGCGCCGCTATTTGCGTTCCTTATTTTGGCACGTGTAGTCTACGTAAACATTTACGTAGACTATGGCGAAAATAAGGGCAACGCTATTTACATTCCCCTTATTTTCACCGTAGTCTATGTAAATGTTTATGTAGACTACACGTGCCAAAATAAGGAAAGCAAATGGCGGCGCCCATGGGCGCCGCCATTTGCGTACTCGCTTTTTTTTTCCAAAGTCAGCCGTGATAGGCTACGTAAACATTTACGTAGCCTATCACAGTGTTTTTTTAAAATCTAGCCGTGATAGGCTACGTAAATTTTTACGTAGCCTATCACGTTTGTTTGTTTGTTTGTTTTACTTGGAAATGGCGGCGGCGGCGCTGCTGCACCGCCGCCGCGCCACCGCTGAAGCCGCTGCCGCCGCCGCTGCCAGGGACATTCGAGCAAGGTAAGTCCCATCCCGGGGTGGGGGTGGGGGGAGCAGACCGTTTCTCCACCAATTTTGGGGGGCTGAATGCACTGGCATTCGGCCTCCCCGAGATTCGTGGAGAAATTCTCTGACATCCCTAGTTTCATGAGAATCAGTCAACAGGAAGGCAATCAAAAAAAGGTGACCAACTCCTGACTTTGAATTATATATATGAGATAAGATCCAGATGAGGCAGAGGTGCTTATGGTTAGCCAAAAGGTGGATGGGGTTACATTCCTCCTGAAGACTCAGGTTCACAGTTCAGGTGTATTCCTGGATTCAGTCCTGGATCTGGATGACCAGGTTTCGGTGGTGGCCAGGAGAGCATTTGCTCCTATTCTTGCAGATGTCTGATCTGGCCACAGTCACACATGCCTTGATTACATCCCATTTGGACTGCAGCAACACGCTTGGTGTAGGACTGCTTTTGAAAAGTATCGGGAAACTTCAGCTGGTTCAGAATGTTGTGGCCAGACTGTTGACCAGGGCCAGGTACAGGGAGCATGATGCCTTTATTACAACAACTTTACTGGCTACTGGTCTGTTTTGAGGCACAATTCAAAGAGCTGATTATCACCTATCAAGCTCTATATGGCTTGGGACTAGCTACTTGAAAAACCACCTTCTCCCATATGAACTGGCCCGTCTTTAAGATCTTTGGGAGGCGCTTATTTTGTTATGGCAACCATCAAAGGCACGTTTGGTGGGAACAGAAAGAGGACCTTTTCAGTGGCTTCCCCCAGGCTCTGGATCTCCCTGTTGATGGAGGCTAGGATCATCCTCTCTTTGTTGTCCTTCCGCCAGCAGGCAAATACATTTTTATTCAGGTTGGCACTTTGGCATGTAGGCTAGTCTGTCATGGAAGGTTTTTTTTAATTGGTTGGGTGCCGTTTCCTTATTTTCTATTGTTGTGTTTTTAATTGTGCTTTTAGTTGATTTGTTTTTATGTTATATTTTAATTAATATTTTGTTTTTAATCTGGATTTTGTTAGCCATCTTGAGCACCATTTTTTGGCAGAAAGGCAGGCCATAAAATAAATAAATAAATAAATGCACACAAAAATGCATATATTAGGGGAACTTACATTCAAAAATGCTCAATGGGAACATTGCCTGCAAAAATGTGTATATTAGGTAAAACTGTGTACAAAGATGCGTGTATTAGGAGAAATGCACACAAATTTTCATGTGATGGAAAAACTCTGAAAGTTCAGGACAAACTGAAATTAAGTCTGGGAAGATGAGAAACTAAGAGAAACAGAAATGGACAGATTTGTCTATCTGTATTCTCAACACTGCTTTAATGGTAACAAATTTTGCCTTGGTAGAAGGGTCTCCTTGGGTTCTCTATTGATATGATCTGGTTTTCTGAGCTGCATTTCCTCGCTGGTTTGTGCATAGTGCATCATGACTCCACATGCTCATAGCTGAGTGATAACACATTATTAGTTTTGTGCCTAAAATAACACTAGCTTGTGAAGTGTTTAAAAAGTGACCATATTGTGGCAGGAAAAAGCGGTCGATGTGGGGCTAGCACAGAAGAAGTGGATTTTCCCTCCCCACACCTTACCCTTTGAAATTTCTGCCTCTCATCTTTCCCATTACACCCTTGAAGTGTCCAGTGGGCTATAAAAGCCTGGTGAATGCAGCCTTGGATTACTTCTCCTCCCAGCACCCTAAGGAAAGGATCAGCCATGAAGCTCTATGTGGCAGCCATCCTGGCCATTTGCTTTCTTGAGAACTTCAAGGTGTGCATTGTCAGAGGTATGGTTGTTTTTCAGTTCAACGGTAGTATCCAAATTGCTATTCCTGTTGGCTTCTGTGGGGATCTGACTTTCTCTCCAGATCCTGGATCTGTTTTATCCTGTATCCAGGTTCTAGCAACAGTTACTATAAGATGCAAAAACTTCTTTTAAGGATGATTGTATAATGGCTGTGCGCGTGTGTGTGTGTGGGAGCTAAACTATCGTGTGATTCTGTTGTACCACTAAAGCATTCAGATCTCTTAGGAAGATGTGAAGCTGGACAACAGCTGTTTTTATTATCCAAATTGCTGTTGCGCTTATTAGCTATATCAGTGGAGGCTGGTGGCTCTGATTTTGGTGGGGCTGCGAATCCATTCTGGATTTCGGTCAGAACCAGCCAGAACTCTAAAGGAGCTCTCCATAGTGCTGAACCTTATCCCCAGAATGGGTTCAGCACCTGAATCCCAGAATGGATTATAGAAGGAAACCTACTAAAATTGGAGCCACTAGCCTCCATTCAGTTATAATACCCTCTTAAAATGTGTGAGGTGCTTTACAGTCTTCCAGCGGGGTCCAGAGATCCCTTCTGTGCAAACAAAATCACCAATTCTGGGCAACCATAGTAATAATCAAGGTAACCTGATGAGGGCAGGAGCTGCCTATCCTCACCTTAAAGCACTTGCAAATTTGCCCTGAATTGCATCCCTGTTGTGTCTATTTCCATGCATCCATCCAAGTCCCCAAATGCACAGAAAAAGATCTGCAGTTCTGCTGTTCTGATCTGGGATTCCCTGATATGCCGAACGAAAAATTTTTGTTGCCTCAAATGGAACCTAAACAACACTTTAAACATGTTGCTGCATTAGGTACTGATTAGGTTGTTGGTACTGTTTATTTCATTTATAAAGATAAAAAATAGAATAAAATGTATTTTCAAAAACAACAAAACATGTTGCTGCATCATTCAGATGCCAGTTCTGCCTTCTCTCTCCACCCTCCCCCTCTGCCTAGAATGGCCATCCCCCTCCCATGCACACACACAGTAGCCATGTACACATCCCCCCCAGCAAATGCATCAACAAAAAAAGGGCAAAAGAAGACACAGATTTGCACAACATTTGTATATACTAATGTATATGTATAGATTCATTAAATAGAAATATCTTACATCTCACCCTAGTGGGGGGCACTGTGATGAGGTGCCCTGGGTGCCTGCCTACTGAATCTGTTATCCACGTGCCAACTCTTGATCGGCAGTTTCAGAGCTCCTGCTGGCTTTGCCATCATAGGGTTCTTTATCTTTAAAGTTGACTGGTCTTGGGACCAGAGAGCTCTTCAAATGGAGGACTGCCCTCCATAAATCAGGACACATGGCTGCCCTAGTGCTGTTTGAAAGGGGACTGCTTCACCCTACCAGGTCTAGCCCTGTGGAAGAAGCACTCAAGTGGATTTCTGCATGCAGATGACAGTGCAGGGTGTCTCCACTTGTCTCCATTATATTAAGATAACTTACAGAGTGCTGCATGCAGGGAAAAGCTTTCTTTGCGTGTACCACATCCTTTGTGTATGCAGAAGAGCATCACTGGATTGGGAACTGTGATCATTTTGATCCTCATAAATCTGTCAGTGAAACTTCTTTCATTCCCATTTTACCAATGGGGAATTCAGAAGGAGGGTAGAATAATACAGTGAGGATCACAAAAGCAATATTTTCCTGTGGTCACTTCTGACAATGGTATTTGTTGAAGATGAGAAAAGTATTTCTCCTTTCAAAACAACAACAACCCTCAAATATGTTGACTTTGATTTTGTGCAACACTTCCAGGGCAAACTATCAGAGAATGTTTCATTTGAAAAAAAAATACATAAGAAACTGCCTAAGATGCTTTCCAGAAGTTAAAAAGGCTGTTTTTTTTGTTTTTAAAAACTATATCTTTAGTGCTATGCTTGCATTAGCTCCAAACACTAATCCAATGCCAATCTGGGTACTGGTTGTGCAATATGATTTTCTGTTCCCATTCCCTGGATGTTGGGGACAATCTTGCTCTGGGACATAGCCCCCATTGAGTTTGCCAATTAAAAACAAAACAAAAAAAGTGTGCTGCAGTTTTGGAAAGGAGGAATGAGCAGTCTGCAAAAAGCTGAATTGCTTGTACATCACTTTGAGACCCTAACTAGTGGAGGAATGCAGCTAATGAATGCTATAAGCACTTTAAAAATAAAAAAATAAGCAAAGTGATCCTGATGTGGCAAGGGAGGAGGTCACCTTCATGGCTGACATCAGCATCTGGCAAAGCCAGGGGGACCATGGATGTTTGGAGAGCATTTTGAATTTTGTGAGTGTGTACACATGATGCAGACCAGACCTCTGAGGTGTCGTTCAGCTGTAACCACTGGAAGCTGGTGGTTCTGATTTTGGTGGGGCTTGTGAATCCATTCCGCATTTCAGTCAGAACCAGTCAGAACTCTAAAGGAGCTCTCCAAGGTGCCAAGCCTATTTGGGGGATGAGGTTCAGCACCTTGGGGGAACCACTTTACTGTAATGAGGTTTCATGAAGATGGGAGGAACAGGGAAGAAAAACAGGAAAGGGGAAACAAGGGAACCTAAAGCCCTATTCAGCTGTTATGCCTGAATAATGTACAGGAGCATGTGTAAGAGGCATGGAGCCATGCGCTCTGGACACCCCCCCAAATCCTCACATGCCTCGTCCCCTACATCCTCGACTTCCCCATGTTGAGTGGGGAGTTCTGAAGGAAGCTTCTACTCGTGTTCATTGGATCATGAGTAGAAGGCTCCATGCCACCGGGAACCCTGCTTTATAAGGGTGTACGGGGGGGGGGGCAGGCATGACATGCATGGCCTTGTCCCTCTTACATGTGTTCCTGTGCCCTACTGCATAATGCCTGAATAGGACTTAAATCTTGCCACTGTCAAAGAACTGATCAGACCAGTTTTCTGACAGGGCTATATATGCACAGCTGCAGCAGCTGGACCAGAGAAGGAACATGAGCACATGGTTTACACATATGTAGGTGTTCCTCATCCAGTTAGGGATGCCTGCTCCTATGCACATATCCCCCTGAGATGGACTGAGGCAATTGTGATAACTGGGAAATGTTACATCCCTGCAGCAGAAATGCAGCCTTGAGGAAAGTAGGGATGGCATGAGCATCCAGTTGGGACTCAAAGCCCGGCAAGAAGTTGCTGGTTTGGCCTCCTGGACGCCAGTTCGCGGGCCTGAGCTCTTGCCCGACTCATGGGGTGCTGAGTTGGGCAAGAGCTTGGGTGCCCGCTCCCTCAGTGAGGAGAGGGGAAGAAGGCAGCGCCTCTCTTCCTTCCCCCATCCTCGCTACAGCAGCAGTGGCGCGGGACAGGCTGGCCATTTTCCATAAGTTTTCCTGGCCTTATGGAAAATGGCCAGCTTGGCCCTTGCTGCTGCTGCTGTAGCAGGTGGAGTGGAGGGAAGAAGGAGGCACCTATCCTTTTTTGCCCTCCAGCTCCTGGAGGCCAGGGCAAGAGGCTGGGGACTGGCTGCCGAGGTCTTCCTTCCCCCTGCTGGCCCTTGACAGCCGACGTGAGGAAGAAGGGTGACGGTGGCACCCCAGCGCTCTCACCCTGGCCTCCTCTAGAGAAGACCAGGGCGAGAGGCTGGGGGCTGGCCACCAAGGCCCTTTCCCCAGGCGCTGGCCCTTGACAGCCAGCGAGAGAAAGAGGGGCGGCTCGCGCAGCTCATGGGTAGGTGGGGCGAGCAGGGAAGCTCGCCGAGCAGGCCGGGCTACGCAAGCTGTGGGGGGCAGTTCATTGAGCTCCCCCTGCCCTGCATGAAGATGGGTTTGTCCATCCCTAGAGGAAAGATACCTGGATCCCTCCCTGTACTGAATGAGTAAGAATTGTGATTGCTCGCACTGCAAACTGAATAGCTGGTTTCCAGAATGAGATCTGTTTATAGACATGTAAGAACTGGAGTTCCAATTTAATAAAAACAAATACCCTTTAAGAAGGATCACTTTGGTGTTCATTTATCTTATTTTATATCTCTTTTTTAGGAGCTGTTGGGGTTCAAACTATGGCACACAGCTCCTGTGACGACTTGCATACAAGAAAAATAAACCCTCAAAGAATTGCTGGTTATGAAATGTTAGAAAACAGCCCAATAGAAGCTGTGGTGTGAGTATCTTGCCTAATCTTCAAGAGTATAGTAGCTGACAAGCCCAGAAAAAACAAATACTTCATTCATAGAATCATAGAATAGTAGGGTTGGAAGGGGCCTACAAGGCCATCGAGTCCAACCCCCTGCTCAGTGCAGGAATCCAAGTCAGAGCATCCCTAACAGATGGCTGTCCAGCCTCATCTTGAAGGCCTCCAGTGTGGGAGAGCCCACCACCTCCTAGATCATTGGTTCCATTGTCATATTGCTCTAACAGTCAGGAAGTTTCTTCTGATGTTCAGCCAGAATCTGGCTTCCTGTCACTTGAGCCCATTATTCCGTGTCCTGCACTCTGGCATGATCGAGAAGAGATCCTGGCCTTCCTCTCAGTGACAACCTTTCAAGTACTTGAAGAGCGCTATCACATCTCCCCTCAGTCTTCTCTTCTCAAGGCAAACATGCCCAGTTCTTTCAGTCTCTCTTCATAGGGCTTTGTTTCCAGTGCCCTGATAATCTTTGTTGCCCCCTTCTGAACCCTCTCCAGTTTGTCTGCATCCTTCTTAAAGTGTGGTGCCCAGAACTGGACACAGTACTCCAGATGAGGCCTAACCAGTAGGGATGGTGGAGAATTTCTCCACGAATCTCGGGGAGGCCGAATGCCAACGCATTCGGCCCCCCAAAATTGTTGGTGAAATTCTCCGCCCCCCCGCCCCCCCTGGGATGGGACTTACCTCCCTCGAATGTCCCTCTGGGCGGCGGGTCCTGGCGGGAGTTCGGGGGCGTTTCGTCGGGGGTGGGGGCGGCGGCCGGTCTTCCGACCGGCTGCCGCTGCCGCTGCCATTACAAAATAAAGTAAAAAAAACCACACACACACCCATGATAGGCTACGTAATGATTAATGTAGACTATCACGGCTAGATTTCCAAAGGAAATGCAAGTAATCATCCCCTTATTGAAGATTGGAAGGGGCTGTGACTGGGAAAGAGTGGCTTATGACAGCTTGGGTATGTAGTTCACACTGAATGCTGCAGATCAAGCAGATCAGTGTACAAGAAACCCGAACTATTGTCTAGAAGTATTAGACCCCTATTGTAGATTGGGCTGAAGCTGAGAGAGTAGTTTAAAACAACTCCACAATGTTATCCATTGCTTTTATCCCAACATTGCAGGTTTGGGTGAGAGAGTAGTATATACAACAACTCTGCAGTGTAGTTCACTGTTATACGCCTACTGCAGGTTGGAGGATAGTGAGAGGGCCCTGCAATGTAATCCATTATCAGTACTGCAGGCCAGAGTGGGAGGCTGAAGCTGGTTGTTTTCTCAGTGAAATATCCTCTATACCTCTGAGGGTGCAGCAAAGGTCAATCTACAAAAAAAACTTTAGAAAAAAATAACTAAGTGAGGAAATGCCCAATAAGACAGGCATAAAACTTTGACACAGTACGTTTCACATTTCAAGCACAAATATGCACCACATTATGCCTTTGAGTTAAAAACAATAAACATACTGATGTCCCTTTGATTCTCTCATAGATTAATCACCAAAAGGAGTGTCAGGATCTGTGTGCCACTTGATCTTCCATGGGTGAAGGGCATCATTCGCTTCTTGGACCGAAAAACCAAGACTGGAAAGTAAAAGAGAACTTCATCTAGACCTGAGGCCACAACCTTCTCAACAGAAACATATCAAACCATCAGTAGCTGCTGCTTGTAACTTTTGCCAGTGGTTCATTAGAAAATATTTTCTGAATCAATACAGTTTGGAATTCATTCATCCATTAAAGCAGGGCTGATTGAATGATGGTCATTTAGTGCTGCCTTTAATCTTTAAGAAGCCAGCTCAGTTGGTAATTTCAGTTGTAGCTAACAGGATATGGTGCACACAATATGCCCAATGTTAAAATTGGATTATTATTATTATTATTTAAATGACTCTCAGCCTTCTCCTCTCCTCTCCCGCTATCATCCTTCCCACCCCTAATCCCTGATTCCTCCTGGTATTTCCATAATCTGATTTGAAGTTGGCCTGGATGATCTCCTGGAGGTCCCCGCCAACCCTGTGATTCTGTGATCACGACAAGGACAGGGTTAACTGATTAAAGTTGGTAAAACCTGCTGGACAGGTCTGGCCTGGATAATCTATTGTTAAGCAAAAGTCTGAATCTGGTGTGCTAATTCCATGTGTGTCAATGCGGAGCTCTGGAAACATCTTTAGGGTGCAAGCCCTCCCCCGAAACCTAATGGGGGATCAGTGTCAGCTGGAGTGTGAAAGCTGTGAATCTTCCATCTATGCTCAACCTGTACATATGTATAAATAAACCATAAATCACAAGACCCCTATAAGCCTCCAGTGGCCTCATTCCAAGGAACAAAAATCCTGGGTAAAACGCTTGTGTCCCTGGAGTTCTCACCACTCCAAGAGTTGGGGTGTGTGTAACAATACATAGGACATACCATTTTGCTGTTGTGAGCCATTTGTGGAAATCTCTCCCCAGAGAGGCTCTTCTGGTGCCTTCTCTGTTCTCCTCTAGGGTACCAGGCAAAAAAGTTCCCATTTCCCCAAGCCTTTGAAGTTTTCAGTCTTTGCTCTGCTATTTTGAATATGATGTGGTTTTACTGTTGTTTTTAAAGGGGTTGGATTGAGATTTAGTCATATGTAGAGTAGATCCATTGAAATCAAGTCCCATTGATTTTAATGGGTCTGTTCTAAGTATGACTGGATCTTGATCCAAACTATTGTATTTCTGTCTTCTGTTGTAAACTGCCCTGAGATCATTTTGATGAAGGGAGGTATATAAATTACCCACATAAACAAATAAATATGGGGCTTTTCTAGTTCCAGGATTATTGTGTATGAATTTTACATATAAAAACACATACACACACACACACATTTTCTATGTAAGCCCACTGATTCTGGATGTGTGAAAGCAGTGTGTTTGTCTGTCTTCTGCAAAGCTCTAATATGTATTCTGAGTATTTCTATTCACATGGGTAAAAGGAAAAGAACACATACCCTGGCAGAATGTGCTACATTTGTCACAGGGGCACACCCATAACATAATATGCCCGACAGTTTCACAAAATAAAGGGGGAAGTAAACCTGTTCTTAATTTCTTCAAACTTCTACTACTTTAAGAAATAACACTCTTTGTAAACAATATGTGCACATAGCAGCTTTACCTTAAGCTGAAACAGTAAGAAAGATATTTACTGAGTAAGAAAGATAGTAAGAAAGTTTCTTAAGTAGTTTTGTATAATGTTAGTAACTTGGGGTGGGGGGAGGGGAATAGCAGGCAGGAATACAATACTGCATTTTTTAGGAATATGTTACCCCTTCACAATTCATACACAGCCCCAATGAAGATGCTTCAAAGCATCAAAAACACCTAGAGATAGCTGATGTTAGAGTTAGTTCCTACACTGTCTCACACATGGAGGTCCTGAAGTGGGTGGGGGAATGTTATGTACATGAAAATGTTACATGGAGCTGTCAGGCCTAGTTCTCTCGTAACACAAACAATTTAGCACAGGATTAAATTAAACAATGAACTTGTTTTATTACAGTGAGATGGAAACACAAGCAATCCTTCAGAGTTTGTGGCACAGAAATTTCACAGAGGTTATAGCCCCAATGAATAAGTTAATTCAAGTAGGAGCCCAGACAGGGTTGTAAATCCAGCATTAGGTTTCAAGACGCAATCCAAACAGAACCTGGGAGCAAGATTCTGAAGACCAGCCATGTAGTCTAAGATAGAGCTTCAAAGTCCTAGGTTTCTAGACTTACAAGAGTTCAGGATTCAGGAATAATTTTCAGAACAAGGTCCCAAGAGCATGGGAGGTGAGGCAAGCCAAAAGATCAAGGTTCAGGTATAATCCAAACAAGAGAGTTTTCTGATACTAAAGATGGAACCAATTACCTAGGGAGGTGGTGGGCTCTCCCACACTGGAGGCATTCAAGACGAGGCTCGACAGCCATCTGTCAGGGATGCTCTGACTTGGATTCTTGCACTGAGCAGGGTGTTGGACTCGATGGCCTTGTAGGCCCCTTCCAACCCTACTATTCTATGATTCTATGTTGTATCTGCAAAGCTCCCCGGGCTCTGCAGCTGGGTTTAAACAGAGCTGGGAAACTTAAGAGTTCTTCACCAGTCCACTGATCCCTGCAGACAAACTTTGTTTGTAAATTTGAACTACACCTAAGTGGCTGTTTCTCTTCCAATCTCTTTAGACATTTTTGTTCTTAAGGAGACAGGTTTGAAACCCTCCCTTCCTGTGCCATGAACAGTCAGGGCCAGAGATATCGGAACAAGGATAACTGTTTTGGCAGTTGGCCTCTGTATGCCACCACATTGAAGTTGAAAGGAAACACACCCAGATGGGAGCAAAGTCAGGACTTTCAGCTGTAATTCAAGGGGTATGACAAAAGTGGGGCACTACCCATTCAGGAAGGACAGCCAGTGGCATACACCCCCCCCATCATTGGTGGATCATAAGTAATGGAACAATGGCTGACAAGCAGCTGCATGGCCAGGTGTGGCCTGTTTCCTGGGTACCCCATGACCCATCAAGTAGAGAAAAGGCCTGGAGGTGGTTCTGAGTGTTACATTTGCATTTGGTAGCTGTTCACTGGAACTCCCAACATGAGGTCCAAAGAGGTGTCCATGCGAGTGAAGGAGGCCATCATTAGGCTGAGGAAACAAAATAAACCCATCAGAGAGATAGCAAAAACATTGGGAGTGGCCAATACAACAGTTTGGAACATCCTGAAAAAGGAGGAATTAACTGGCAAGCTCAGCAACAGCAAAAGGCCTGGAAGACCACAGAAGACAACTAAAGTGGATGACCACAGAATTCTGCTCATGGTGAAGAGGAACCCTTTCACCACATCTAGCCAGGTCAAGAACACTCTTGCGGAGGTAGGCATGTCATTGTCAACATCTACAGTCAAGAGACAGCTGTATGAATGTAAATACATAAGCTTCACAACAAGGTGCAAACCACTGGTAATGCTCAAGAACAGACAGGCCAGATTAGCCTTTGCCAGCAAATACCTACAAAAGCCCGCCCAGTTCTGGAATAAGATTCTTTGGACGGATGAAACCAAGATTAACTTGTACCAGAATGATGGGAAGAGAAAAGTATGGAGAAGGAAAGGAACAGCGCATGATCCAAAGCGTACCACATCATCTGTCAAACATGGTGGAGGCAGTGTTATGGCATGGGCATGTATGGCTGCCATTGGAACCAGGTCACTGGTGTTCATTGATGACCCGACTGCTGATTAAAGCAGCAGGATGAATTCTGAAGTGTATAGGGCTATACTTTCTGCTCAGATTCAGCCGAATGCTGCCAAACTGATAGGACACCGCTTCATATTGCAGATGGATAATGACCCAAAACATACAGCAAAAGCTACCCAAGAGTTTCTGAAGGCAAAGAAGTGGGATGTTCTTCACTGGCCAAGTCAGTCACCTGATCTCAACCCAATAGAGCCTGCTTTTCACTTACTGAAGACCAGACTGAAGGCAGAAAGACCCACAAACAAGCAGCAGCTGAAAGCAGCTGCAGTAAAGGCCTGGCAAAGCATCTCGAGGGAGGAAACTCAGCATTTGGTCATGTAAATGGGTTCCAGACTTCAGGCAGTCATTGACTGCAGAGGATTTTCATCCTGGACTGCAAGGAGGTCAAATCAGTCCATCCTAAAGGAAATCAACCCTGACTGCTCATTGGAAGGACAGAGACTGAAGCTGAAGCTCAAATATTTTGGCCACCTAAGGCGAAGAGAAAAGTCACTGGAAAAGACCCTGATGCTGGGAAAGATTGAAGGCAAAAGGAGAAGGGGACGGCAGAGGATGAGATGGCTAGATAGCATCACCGATGCCATGAATATGGACTTGAGCACACTCCGGGAGAGAGCGCAGGACAGGAAGGCCTGGTGTGCTATGGTCCATGGGGTCACGAAGAGTCGGACACGACTGAACGACTGAACAACAACAACAACGTTAAAGATGATCCTTAAGTTTGAAATGATGTTGATTTGTTCCATTACTTCTGAGCCACCAACGATGGGGTGTGTGTGTATGCCACTGGCTGTACTTCCTGAATGGTTTGTGCCCCACTTTTGTCAAACCCCTTGAATTACAGCTGAAAGTCCTGACTTCGCTCCCATCTGGGTGTGTTTCCTTTCAACTTTGATGTGGTGGTGTACAGAGGCCAACTGCCAAAACAGGTATCCTTGTTCCAATATTTCTGGCCCTGACTGTAGAATCTTGCAGCTGGAAGGGAGTATCAGATTCCTCTGACCCACTCCCCTCTGGGAAAGCAGTCAGTCTGGCTGTCACCCTCATTATATTCCAAAGCTTGAGTAGGCTCTTAATCAGCCTCCTCCCAATCTGAATCTGAGGCCACAGGGCCTGGAGCAGGGAGCAGCATGACAGGAGTTGCTATGGATTAAAGCATTTTAGAAGCCCTTCATTCTTATTCCATTCTATGAACAACACAATTGGTAACTTGTGAAGCAGCACAAATCTCAAAGTGGCACACCCAAGATCAAGGAATGAATCTGTGCAGTACTGTGTCATGACCCTCTACTATCGGCTGAGGACACTAAAGAGAAGGGAATCCGGCTGCAGGAATTACCACCAGAATGAGCCCCATAAGACACCACTCTGTCAGAAACCCCCACCTGTGGAGAATCCCAGGAGCCAGTCTAACCACCATTGACATAGCCGGAGGAGGTGGCTTTGCTCTCCTCTGAGCACTCCGTAGCAGAGCTGAAGGCTCCCCAGCTCCACTGGAGACAGTGCCTGAAGGACTGAGAAAGCATCTATGACTCCCTTAGTGAGATTGGACCTAAAAGCTCTGATCTCCCTGTGACATCTTTGAAACTTCTCTTGGCTCCAGACCTTTGAGGGAGCAACATCATAATCTGTTGTTCTTGGACGCCTGTATCTAGCCTGAATTCTTCCCAGCTCTACTCGGAGCTGTCTGTGGTTCTGCTTCCTGCTTGCACTCTTGTTTTGCTTCCCCACTCCTAGGTGCAGACTCCACCAAGAACACAATACACTGGCATTTCCAGACATGGATTTTGTACATTAATCAAACCCCAACATCAGAAATAAAAATCAGACATGATGAGGAAGTTACAACCCTGGCAAGTTGCATGTGTTGATTAGAAATTCATGTGTGCACCCTCCTCCTCCTCCTCCTCCTCCTCATTTCCTCCCCCCCCCCCGCATCAAGTGTTGCTCTGAGCACTTAATCAGGAAATCCTGGACTAAGGTCATAAATGTATCAAATGCTTATGCAGCACAGAAGGCTGAAAAGTAATATCAAGCTGTCTCTTAACCCAAACACAGAGACAGGGGCAGCTGCGGGTCTGAGGGGCTCCTCAGTATAGTGGCCTATGATGGGCACTGCCCTACCCCAGAGGGCTCTAGTAGCAGTGGACATCAGTACCAGCACTCTGGACCAGCAACAGGTGCCAGAAATAGCCCTGGCAGTCGCCTGAGGAAGCTTCATGTTAATGATGGGCCTGCACAGAAACAAAAAAATTGCATTAAATTACAAGGTTTGCTAATAAAAACTAGGGCTGTGCAGGGACCCCTGGATCTACCTCAGAAGCCACTTCACAGCTTCTCAGGCAGGCGCAATTTGGTTTGGGCTGAATAGGGGGCAGACCAGCTTCAGCCTCCTTACCTGGGCCCCCAGGATGCATGCCAGGGAGGAGGAGTCTCAGCTGCCGCTGCTGCCCCTGTCGCTGCCGCCACCGGCTCCTGGGCCCTTGGGACACATGCTGGCAGCTGTCTTCCTGTTCCAAGGAGTTGCCATTTTAAGAATGGCAGCTCCCTGTATTTCCGGAAATAGATCCTGCGCCATTTTTGAAATGGCGACTCCCTGGAAGAAGATGGCTGCCGGTGCGCGTCCTGTGGGTCCAGGTAATGAGATGGGGGCTGGGTGGCAGTGACGCAGCTAGGCTTCTGGATCGCTCTGAAGTGCTGCCAAAGTGCTTCAGAGGGACCCAGCTGACTTCGTGCTGCTTTGTGCCCCCTCTGCCTCACCTCAGAAGTGGCCTGAAGTGCTCTGCTTTGGCTCAGAACGTGGGCTTTGGGCCAAAGCAGTGCACAGCCCTCATAAAAACAGAGCATAACTCTATAAGAAGACACTAGGGTTAGTTGTAAAACTTAGAGTTCATAAATGAGAAGCCAAATACGCTGAAGCTCGTTTAGATTGTCTCTCTCTAAAAAAAAACCATACTGAGTTCTGTTGAAGCATTTTCGTGCAGACATACAGTACTGTGCAAAACTCCTAGGCCACCACCAGCTTTGTTGTTTTAGCAAAGTTTTAATGACCATCCATAATTATTTTTCAGTCTCTGTATTAAGATACAAACAGAAAATACAGGAAATATGTACAGGCAAAAGTCAGTATTCAGTGTGACCTCCCTTGGCTCTAAGCACATCTTGAACTCTTTTGGGGAGACTATCCTGAAGTTCTCTGAAGTAATTTTCTGGTATATTATACCAGGCTTCTTTCAGCACTTCCCAGAGTTCTTTAGATGTAGGTTGTCTTTTATTTATTTCTCTGTCCAGATGATCCCATCCTGCCTCTATAATATTCAGGTCTGGACTCTGTGGAGGCCAGTCCATGACTGTCAGTGTTTTATCAGCTGTTTTCCTCGCTAAATATGATTTCACCGCATTAGCAGTGTGCTTGGGATCGTTATCATGCTGAAAAATGAAACCATTCCCAATCAGGCGCTTTCCAGAAGGAATGGCATGATGAATTAAAACCTGTCTGTACTTTTCAGCATTCATGATCCCATCAATATGGACAAGACTGCCAACACCACTGGCAGAAATGCAGCCCCAAACCAGGACAGACCCTCCACCATGTTTTACTGAAGTCTGCAAGCACTTATTCATCCATCTCTCTCCAACTCTTCTTCTCACATATTGTCTACGATTGGACCCAAACATTTCAAACTTGGATTCATCACTCCATAATACTCTTTTCCACTGATCCTCATTCCAATATTTGTGAGCTTTAGCATATCTTAGCCTTTTCACCCTGTTCCCCTTCTGCAAAAGTGGTTTCTTGGCTGCTACCCTTCCACGAAGACCATTCCTGGCCAGGCGCCTGCTGTTACTCTAGTGTAAGGAGACGTCACACTAAATACTTGCCACTTTAGCCTATAGAAGCAGTTTGTTCTGATTTTTTCTCTATTGTTGAATACTGCATCCAAATTTCCTGTATTTTCTGGTTGTATTCTAATGAAAAGACTGAGAAATAATTATATATGGTCATTATACCATTGCTAAAACAACAAATCTAATGGTGGCCTAAGACTTTTGCACAGTACTGTATGAGTTACTGTTAAACTGGAATGTAGCTAGGATCATCAGTGAAACCAGGGTGCTGATTAGAATTCTGGGTTCAGTGAAAAGTTATACCCAAAACACAGAGAAAATGTCAAAACACAGGTATTGACAAGTCATTGACTATCAGTTCTCCAGAATCACTAATGGGAAAATTATGCTATTTTTGTCATTTCCTCTGGGGATTCTGGGACTGGTAGTTCCCATTCCATCCCTGTTGAGAGATGTTGTTCTACCAGGGCCTGCTCTTCAGTACCTCAATCTTCTCCTGCCTTCCCTGCCCCAGATAAATATGAATGGCCTGTAGGGCAACTGCTGATATGGCTAGTGATGCCCCATGTTTCCGCATTGCTTGCCTTTTATTTCTTGGTTGCATGGCCATTAGACATCTCACTGGGCTGTTCATTCCCTCATAGAGCTTTGCCTTTTAACACAAAATAAAAGAAACTACTACAAGCACAAGTACATTTTAAAAAATAATGTATTTGTTGACTGGTTTTGGTCCCCTTCCCACTAAAGTGCAATTGCACTAGTAAAAGAATAAAACTGGAAAAAATGAATGAGCAAATTTTTATTTTATATATATAAAATAAATATTTACAATATTGATATACTGCTCCACATCAAAGATTGCAGAGTGGTGAACAACAAGATAGAAGAATAAAACACCATATTAAAACTATCAAAACATTTAAAAAGAAACAGATTCCAAATTTAATAAACCGCGGCTGATACCTCAAGGAAGGCCTCTCAAAATAACAGTGTCTTCAGGAGGTGCTGAAAGCAACACAACGTTAGCGCCTGCCTGACCTCCGAAGGCAGGGAGTTCCACAGGAAGGGGCCACCACACTGAAGGATCTTTTCCTGGTGGACTCCAGCCAGGCTATCGTTGGTAGGACTCTTCTGCTTGCAAAGAGGAAATGAACCATTAAAGAGCCAGTGGTTGCCAGAGAACAGGAAACAGCTAAGTAAAAAGGTGATTTCAAACAAGGGAACTTTGTTAATATAATGTCTGAGTAGGAATGGATGAATGTGTACATTTTCAGTTTCTCTCAGCTTCTAATTTTTCTAATCTCAAGTTTGGTTCCTCTCAAACTTCGAGAATTTTTCCAGTCTTAAATTCATCTAAGGATGGCCAAATCTGTCAGTTTTAATTTCTCCCACCTTAATGTTTTTTTAATCCCAAGTGCTTTCTCTCCTGAACATGAAGAACTTTGCAATTTTTTGTCAATTCTTATAAAACAAACTACCTGAAGTAAAATTCTCACCTATCTGCACTAGCCAAATTCAAGAGCTACAGCTATTCCCATCATGGAGAGGACCAAGATGTAGCTGCCTGCCATGCAGCTGTCAATGAGGAGCCAGAAAAAAAGAGGAGACAATCCTAATTCAGCACTAACATGGCTGGATACAGAGGGATCCAAAGCCAGACTTCTAAAGGCTACGCATTCAAAGCACTCTGCCCAGATGGACGAATCTGTCCATTTGAGTTTCTTCCATGTTTGAATGTTTAAAATCTCAAGTTTTTTTTGTCCTGAATATTGAGAAGTTTTGTGAATTTTGTCATATCAAAACCAAACTGAAACAAAATTCTCTCCCATCCCTAGTTTCATTGTACACATTTCATTGTGCACATTTTTGTGCACATTCCTCCTAATGCATACATGTCTCCTAATCCATACATTTATGTATGTAAATGTGCCTTATACACATTTTTGCAAGCAATTTTCCTAATATAATGCATGTTATTTTCACTAATATACACATTTTTGTGTGCAGTTTCCCCTAACGTACACACTTTTGTATACATTTTTGAATGGAATATTCCATCGCAACATTTGGAAAAGTGCGAATTTTGAAGGATAACTGAATGTTGGTTCGCATATTATTTGAAAGTGTGAAATCAGGTTAAGTTCACATTAAAATGATAACCAAATGAATTTCTCCCCTATCTCTACTTCTGAGTAAACATACTAAAGATCTTCATCATAGAGATGGGTGAAGTGGGCTTTTAAAATGGAAAATGTAGTGCTTTATTCTGTGCTGTTCAGAACTGCAATTTTAATTTCATTTCCAGCTAGTTGTGTCATGCCTAAGTTTTACTAGTGTAGAATGAATCTGAGCACATTTTAAATTCAATGGGATGATGGGAATAAAGCTGTGGGCAAGGAGCACTGATTCTCTGAAGCTCCATCCTTAGCAGCATGTGAATTGGCCAAGCTGAGATGTTTTGGGCCTTTACTAAAGCTATTTCTACAGCCCTAATTAGCAATTAGTGAAATGAATGCAGAATGACAAGGCAGTAATTTGAAAAAGAGTGGCTTGCAGTCCTTTAACACCAGTGCCATGGTTTCACTAATGTACAATGCAAGAAAAATGGTAGAAGGAAAAGTGACAAGTTGCAAAGGAGGACAGAGCTCCTGTACCTTTAATCATTGGATAGATGAAGCTGCCTATCCCCTCAGTGAGCTGCCATTTTGCATAAAAATGGCTGCTCAGGGATTTCCAGATATGCAATGTTGCATAAATGGTGGCCATAAAGAGGCCATTTACTTAACATTACAGGTGTAAATGGACCATTCACGACTGGGTCTGGGGAGTGGCGGCAGCTCGGTGAATGGGGTCCAGGAGGCCAACCTGGGGGGAGTCCATTGGACTCCACCCCCTTCTTGGACTCCCACAACATCCCTAATTTTCTATAACTCTATGAATCTGCATAGAGAAGGGAGAGAAGGGAAGGAGGCTCACTATCAGCTCCACTGAGAAGCCAGCTCCATCAGGCACCTCCCTCCATCAACTCTCACCTCTCAGCAGCAGCCATTCCATCAGGCTACAGGAGAGAGGGACAGGGAGAGAGAGGCAGGAGGAAGCAGAGCCACTACATCAGTTGTGCTGGGACACCAGCAACCTTGGGCTTTCCCTCTCCTTGAACTGTTTTTATTCCAGTTAGTTGTTATACAAACTTACTAACAAAACAACTCCTACTGTCTGAGTTTGCTTTTTTCCTCCTCCCTCCAAATTCCTTTTTCCTCTGTGCCATGTCTTTTAGACTGGTCACCCTTCCAGAAAATGTGGTGGTGGGTTATGTATTCCCACAATACCCTTCCTTCAAGGACTTAGGGCAGTAGCTATGAGGTAATCCCATTTAATCTTTACAATAACCTTGTGTGGTTGGTTGGTTGGTTGGTAGGTAGGTAGGTAGGTTGGGGGATAAATTTGGTTTATGTTTGAATGAGCACTACACTCTCCCACACGACACACTACAGCAGGGGATATGTGGTGATGAAAAGTCTGTGATGGGCATTTGCTTTCATCATGGGAGATGACATAGGAGTACTGTAACATAGCTGTAGTGTCTATGACTAATTATTAACAGGTCTAAGTGCAATCCTAAACTCTCTGATGTGAGCTCCAGTGTCAGAGCCTCTGATTTTTCCTGCTGTTGCTGGCAGGATGGAAATGAGCAGGGAGCCTTTCTCTCCTGCTGCTGCTTCCTCATGAAGGGAGAAATTCACTCCTGTTGCAAACAGGGAGGGAGGAAATTAATTTAGACCAGCTCCAGGGCTGGTTCAGATGCGTTGGGCATGTGTTTGGAGGCAGGGTGTGTGTGGATCCTATGGAGGGCTGTGGATTTGTGCCCACAGCACACCCCCAACATGCCTCCCCCCCAAGGTTGGAGTCCAGACTTTGGGGGAGAAAATGGATGCCATGGTAGCTGGGAGGGAATGGGTTGGAACATATGTGGTTGGATCTCCCCTTCCAAGGGTGGACTTCTCTCTCTCTCTCTCTCTCTCTCTCTGCCCTCAGAGGAAGAAATCCATCATATCCATTTACACCCCTCCAGGGACCACAGGATTGCTCTCCCAGTGTGTTAGATGTAGAAGACATTGAGTATATAGATATTTTTCACTGCATATTTTACAGGTAAATGAAGGTTTTTACTGGAATAATTCACTGGAAGTTCTGAAGGAGAGATTGGCTGGAGTGATGTCTTTGCTTTACTAAGAGCAAAGGTGAGGGGGTTTGAATGCATGATCTTTGAAGTCCCCCTCGGGCCCTCTGTTAATATCACCTGGATTTCTGAGCTGTGTTTTCTTTTCTCACTGATTTGTGTGGTGCATTGCAGCTCCACATTCTTGCAGCTTAGAGATGAAACCATAGACACACTACTGGTTTCCACTGTGGAGAAAGAACTTTCTTTTCTGCCTAAAATAAAACTGACTTGTGAAGTGCTTAAAAGAGGTAACCACATTGTGGCAGGAAAAAGCTGCCGATGAGGGGCTAGCACACTGATGGGGGATTTTTTTTCCTCTATCACCTTTAAAAGAGAATTGAATGGGTGGGTTTTTCTCAGAGTTTCCACCTCTCATCCTCACCATTACACCGCTCACACAGGAAGTGTCCAGGAAGTGTCCAGTGGGCTATAAAAGGCTGGCGAAGGGAGCCCTGAATTATTTCTCCTCCCAGCACCCTAAGGAAAGGATCAAATATGAAACTCTATGTGGCAGCCATCCTGGCCATTTGCTTTCTTGAGAACTTCAAGGTGTGCATTGTCAGAGGTATGGTGTTGTTGTTGTTTCCTCCAATTCAACAGTAGTATTTGAATTGCTATTCCTACTTCAGGATTAAATCTGTACTTCACATCAGCGGGGTCTGAACTTCTCCCCAGATGCAAGAACTTCTTCTATGGATGACTCTAGAGTATAATGGTGGGAGGAAAACTAACGTGTGATTTTGAGTGATTTTACCATGAGTGATTTTGTTGCACTCCTAAAGCATAGGAATATGTGAACCTGTCCAACAGAAGTTCTTATTATCCAGATTGGTGTTGTGGTTATTAGCTATACAACCTTCTTAAAATGTGCAAATGTACAATATTGGAGTGGGAGATCCCTCATGTGCAAACAAAAGGGATTCTGGGCACTGCTAGTACTGAACGAGATACCCTGATGTGGGTAGGACTTGCTTATCTGCATCGTAATATAGGTGCAAATGTACCCTTCCAGACTGGCTGTCTACAGTGCATCGCTATTCTATCTGTTTCCACATGTGCAGCTCCTTGAATGTGTAGAAAAAGTTGTGCCAATCCACAAAGGATTCCTTGATATGCAAGAGGATATCAAGTGGATTTCTGGAGAAGGCAGAGTAGTGGGCCTCCATTTCTTTTCCATGGTTGGATCCAAAGATTGCCTTCTTCTAACACAAGAAGTCTTGGTCTAACTACTTCCATTGGAGGAAGAACACCTTTGGATTCAAGCCCATGGGGCAACTTTCCTCAACCTGATGCCCTCCAGAAGTTTTGATATGCAACTCATATAATCCCTGACCATTGGCAATGTTGACAGGGGCTCAAGGCAGTTGTAGACTTGTAGTCCAAAACATCTGAAGGACACTAGGTTGGGAAAAAGCTGCTATAGGGTGATGCATGCATGGAAGAGCTATTGGTGTGACTGTAGCAGTACTAGTGCATACAAAAGAGGACTGCTGTCTTGGAAATTACTTTTTGATCCTCACAATCCTGCGAGTGATGTGTTTTGATCTTGGCCTTTGTGGTTCCTTCTGACAATGGTATTTGTAGATTGTGTGGAAAGGACTTCCATTTTTATCAGACCTCAGATATGCAGACTTTAATTGTGTGAAACATTTCTAGGGCAAACTATAATGGATCGTTTCATTTGAAAGAGTCATAAACTACCACCTCCCCAGAACTTGAGAAGTCCAGTATTTTATCTTTAGCATTGCACTCTCACTAGCTCCAATCCAATGCCAACACTGATTTCCCATCCATTTCCTAAGGGAACTTGAGCTCACGCACACATGCATGTGTGTGTGTGTGTGGGGGGGGGCAGCCTTTCTGAGTGGGGCATAGCCCTGGTGTCTTTGGCACTTTCAAAGGAAACCACAGAGATATCCACTGCAATGTTGAGGAGGGAGGATGGCCAGTCTGAAAAGACCTAAATTAATCATAAATCACTCTGAGCACCTGATTGGTGGGAAATACAGCTGAGTGCTATAAATATGCATTAAAATTAAGCAAAATGTTCCTGACATGGTATGGCATGACCAGTGGAGGGTGTGGATGGTCCTCATGGCTGACACCAATACCAGCAAGGCCAGGCAGCTCTTTGGGGGCCATGGACATTCGAAGGGCCTTCTGAGTTTTTGTTGCACATACATAGTAGACTTTTGGGGCATCCTTCAGATGCAGCCTTCAGATGCAGCCTTCAGGCATGGGGCAGCCACTTTTCTGTGATGCACTCCCACGTGGCTGGGTCTGATTGAAAGGATGGAGGTGGATCGAAAGGATGGAGATCAAGAGAGAAGCAAGGCAGGCAGGGGTGAGCAAAACTTGCCCCCTCCCAAGAGTTGATCAGTGCAATTTGTTTTTTTTCCTGAAATGGCTACTCATGTGCAGCTGCTGCTGCCACATTGGAGGAGGAACTGAACACATGTGCACCTGGTCTGCACATGTCCTGGCAGTTCCCCTTCCAGTTAGGGATTCACACACAGAAGCCATTTTCTTTGCACCTAAGACCCCAGATGCATAGAACTAATTGTGAGAGCTAGGAAATGTCATATCCCTATAGCAGAAGTGTGGCTTTGAGGAAAAATGCCTGGATCCTCCCTGCACCCAAGGAATAACCACTGTGATTGATTTTAATGTAAACTAAATAACTGGAAAGAGCTTCAGGGATGAGATCCGCTTGTACATACTACTTTAACAGCCACAAAAACTCTTTAGCAGTGAAAGCTGTTATTGGGTGTCTTCACACAGCACATAGTTAGGCTATGGAATTTGCTACCACAAAGTGTAATGATGGTCACCAACTTGGATGGCTTTAAAAGGAGATTAGACAAATTCCTGGAGGAGAAGGCTATCAATGGCTACTAGTCCTGATGGCTATATGCTAGCTCCAGTATCAGAGGCAGCATGACTCTCAGTTGCTGGGGAACGTGGGCAGGAAGGGTGCTATTACACTCATGTTCTTCTTGTAGCTTTTCTGTAGGCATCTGGTTGGCCAGTAAGTGCTGGACTACATAGTCCTTTGGTCTCATTCAGCAGGGCTCTTCTTAGGTCCTTAATAACAGTTGGTCTTATTTTTTTTTATCTCTTTTAAGGAACCTTTGGGTCTCAAACTCTGGCACTAAGCTCCTGTGTAGATTTGCATCCAACAGAAATAAACGTTCGAAGAATTGCTGATTATGAAACACAAACCAGACCAGTAAAAGCTGTGATGTGAGTATCTAATCTTCAACTGTAAATTAGCCTACATATCTGTAAAACAAATGCTTCATCCCACCAGAAAAAATGAAAGGAGATAATAGAGTTCACATTGGAAGGTGTGCAAGCAAGTGGGTGTGTGGTAGAGAACTCCCAATTCTGCCCAGGTAAATGATTGCCCAATAATGTAGAGCCCTATAGCTTTCTTGGATGAGATGGCTAGATAGCATCACCGATGCAATGAATATGAACCTGAGCACGCTGTGGGAGAGAGCGCAGGACAGGAAGGCCTGGCGTGCTATGGTCCATGGGGTCACGGAGAGTCGGACACGACTGAATGACTGAACAACAACAACAAAATAGCTTTCTTGGTATAGACTGAGACCTCTTCACTAACCCCTGCCCTTATTGAGTAGTGCAAAATGAGGGAGGATGGATGAATGATAGGAAAGGTCTGGTCAATGTGGAAGGAGAAAACAGGATATACTGAGATTGCTAAGCCCATTTCAGTTAGATTCCAAAATGGGTTTTAAAAATATCCAGAAATCAGACCCACAATTGGTTTACCAAAGTCCAGATTCCAATGGCAACTCTGGTGCTTTAGCTATTGCAATGCAATAGCTCCTTGTAATGAAGCAGCTATGGTATTGTTCACACATTCATAGACAACACTCGATAACTTATCTTCGATTACCTCTCTCTTGATGACTCATGGCTAAACATTTTTTTAAAAACATTTAATATAAATTGCCCTGGGAACATGACTGAAGTGCAATATAAAATACTTAGAATAAACAAAAAACATGTGAACTTCTTCCATTGACAAAAAAAGAGAAGCCCCTGTGGGTTGGATCCATGACTAACTTAAGTCCCATTGTTTACAACGGGTCTACTCTAAGTGTGACTAAACCTGGATCCAACTTATTTTGGCTGATGATAACAAAAAGTCTGTCAGTGGTGGTTGTCTCATACATGTAGTTCATCATGGGATGTCACAGCCACTGAGTGGTGAACATGCACATGTGAACTCCCCCAGAAGCAGAGGTCAGAATTGTACTGCCAGTGTCACAGTATAGGATTCTCAAATCGAAGATCTATTAGTGACGGCATGTGCAATGAAGTTATAGATTCCAGCCTTCCCCAACCTGGTCCCCTCTGGGTATGTTGGACTGCAACTCCCATAATTAGCAGTCAGCATGGCTAGTGTAGTACTATGTACACTCTGCAGTACTAATTTCATGTTTCATTTGATAACCATCTGATTGACCAAACAGAGGAGCATATTAGAAATTAACTCTAGTTTTCACATGTACCAGCTAACTTAAAATGAATGTGACACCACTTATGGTGAGAAGCATTCATCATTTCAGCTTCCAATACATTCATGACATACATTACAATATATTTGTCAACATATTTCATATTTCTTCACAGAAATATGAACCACAAAACTTATTTGATTTAAAGAAGATAAACTTAGCAAAGCTTTTTATTCTTTTGTAGATTCATCACCAAAAATGGTGTCAAAGTCTGTGTGCCACATGATCTTCCATGGGTGAAGAAAACCGTCAACAAGCTGAACCAAAAGAAGGCTAAAAAACAAAGAAGAATTACATCTAGACCTAAGGCTGTGACCAGCTAAACTATCAAGTCATCAGTAGCCTCTCATAACATTCGCTAATTGTTGACTGGAAATAAAGTTTCCGAACCAATGTAGTTTCACTGGAATCTATTTATCCACTAAGGCACAGGAGATTGGGCTATGGCCATTTAGTGCCACCTTTTGTCTTAATTACTGGGGTTGCATCCAATGTTAGTCTAACATGTTCCATTCATTTCAATGGGTCTAGCCTAAGTAGGACTAATGTTGGATACAATCCTTTAGGTTTTCTTTATTTATATGTATTATAGGAAGCCAGGTCTTTCAATATTTTTAAATTGTAGCTGTGTTATGTGCCTTGGGAGTATTTATTAAGAGTTCCCCTTTACACACTATCATAGTGTTATTGTTATATCTCTGGTTTACAGAGTCCTTCAAAGAGATGATTTCAATGTGTTCTGTTATTGTAGATAACTTATTGTTCCACTGTTACAGTTGGTTTAATGCTTCCTGTGTTTAAGAAAGCAGTCATGAATATACAAACATAACCTTGAGAGTTCTGTTTGGTGGGGTGGAAAGAAACCCTAGAAATCACAACAATGGGTACCTGGACATCTAGAATGAGACACCTGTATTTCAAAGTCATGATTGTTCCATCTATTCATTGTTTGGTACAAGACAACTAGGAAAGTCTCATGGATGTATAATACTGTATCTTACTGCCATGCATTTTTCTTCTTAATTGTGTATTTTTCACTTCCTTAATGTTTTGGGGGTGTTTACGTTAGGATTATCTTCAGTTTAAAAAAACACACAATTTAAAATTTATTAACTTCTTATCAACTGGCCCATTTGCCAATTCAAGTAAATGTTACAGTAATTCAATACAGATGACAAAGTGAGGATATTTAAAGAAGACAGCAGGTTCCTTTTGATTAAAAAGGATGACTTAAAAATAATGCATTGTTTTGAAGATCTAAATGGCTGAATGAGGAAACATATTTATATTATTTCAAAGAGATTCATGTGAATTTAGTTTTTAATCCAGCAGTTGGTGTTACAATACGTACAATCAAATTACTTTTACTATGCATTTAATAAATCTATTATTTCACTTGTCCTTAGAACCGTATTTTATATCCTGAGCAGAATCCACGGGGAAATTCTCCTGCACATGCCTCACTGAAATTTATGTGAGCTTCTATGGCCACTATACCTTGTCACTGTTTGGACTGTTTATTGCGTGACTAGCTAAAGGACTGTTGTCGGGAGAGCAGAGGGGAAAAACAGAGGGCAGTTCCACTCCTTTCTGAGACTACAGAGTAGGGTGGCCACTTATGCATTGCCACAAAAGAGGACACCAAATTGCATAACAGTTGCATCTGCAAATGTAGATGTATAGGTGCAAATTTGGAAATAATAATAACTATAACTATAATTTAAATAGAAATACAATACATTTCACCATAGTGGAAAAGACTGACCAGGTGATCTCTGTGCCTGCTCTCCAGGTGTTAACTGTGGATGGGTAACTTCAAGGCTCCTGCTCTCCTTCCTTATTGGACATGCACAAGTAGCTGTGAATTTGTCTACTTATATAGTGAATTCACTGCTACCCTCAGTTTACCCCTCAGTAAAGAGCAATTCAGCCCAAAGTATACTTGTCAACCCATTCTAGTTCATTTTTTGATCCAAGCAGAATATTGATTGGATCCAGACTTAGTCATGCTTAGAGTAGACCCACCAAAATCAGTGGGACTTGAGTTAGTCATGACTAATGTCCCACTGAGTTCAGTAAGTCTACTCAAAGCTAGGGATGTACGAATCAGTCTACATCAGGTATTTGTCAATTTTACATGTATCCAATCATAAGTCTGTTGCATCGGATTTCCTCATCACTCTACAATAATAAAAAAAAAAACCTGCATAAAAA
The DNA here is from genome assembly GCF_057233095.1 of Heloderma suspectum. NCBI lineage: Eukaryota > Metazoa > Chordata > Lepidosauria > Squamata > Helodermatidae > Heloderma > Heloderma suspectum. The sequence continues at coordinate 49,491,227 of NC_139460.1, read as the reverse complement.
TTCACAGGTATTTTCGTATACAATATTCCCTAATAATACCTATTTTTGTAAATATCTTTCCCTAATATACACATCTTTGTATGTATCTTTCCCTACTATACATATTTTTGTATGTAATTTGTGAGTCAAGAACTGAATTGCATCTTTTGGAGAAGTGTGGAATATGATGGATCATTGTGTTCTGATCTGTATATTAGTTTGGGAAGTGCAAATTAGGTTGGTTGTCTTAAAAATGCAGACCAAACGAATTACTCCAGCATCCCTTACCCTAAGCATGACAGAGTCTGGATCTAACATAAAAGTATAAAAGATCTGATATTGTAAGAGCTCCTTTACAAGGTGCACAATTCCTACATAGAAGGCAATTCCATATAGAAATTAACATGAAATCCACATGAAGATTGGAATGCGTGGCAGTTATACAGAGATGTTTGATGCAGCAAAAAAAAAAAAAAAAACAACCCCCCCAAAACCGGATGCACATTTATGTCTGTATGAATGAATGAATTGCATTTATATCCTGCCCTTTTCCTCCAAGGAACCCAAGGCAGTGTACATAATCTCCCTCCTCTCCATTTTATCCTCACAACAACAACTCTGTGAGGTAGGTTGGGCCGAGAGTCTGTGATGTACCCAAAGTCACCCAGTGAGCTTCCATGGCCGAGTGGGGACTACCCAGATCTCCTGGCTCTCAGTCCAACACTCTAACCACAACACCACACTGTCATTCTGTATGATCCACATGCATACTTCATATTCTTCCATACAATTTCATGTAAGGATTGTTCATGGTGTTAAGCAGCTCTTTGCTGCCTCAAGAGACCATTCACTGTAGCCAGGTGCCATCTGTGGATCACATGGAGACAAATGAAGAACAATAGGCCTATTCTCTTGGGTAGCGAGACAATTACAGCTCTCCACTTATACACATTGGATCCAACTTTTGGCAAATCATCCTAAATGTCAAAGTGGATTTGTTTTTTTTCCAGCAGGCAGCATCTGAAGGACATCCCTCTACCACAAATGATGGCCCAAACTTTGTGGCTATCATCTGAGGTCCACTCTGGATTCCCTAGCATCTGAAATTAGGCAGACAATGACTGGGAAGAGGGCTTTTTCAGTTATGGTGCCCCTTCTGTGGAATGCCCTCCCCAGAAAGACTTGCCTGGTGCCATCGTTGTTGCCATTTTGGAACCAGGCAAAGACCTTTTTAGTTGCCCAGAAATTTCATCATGTAATATTAGTTGCCTTGATTGTGGTTTTATCTGTTCTGCTGGATATTTCCTCAAGGGTGGCATAGAGATCTTCTAAATAAATAAATCAGTAAAACAGATCTATTGGTTGTGAAAACAGACCCTCTGTGGGTTTCACTTTCAGGTCAGTGCTTGGAATGAATAGGTGGGGAGGAACATTATTCAGTCTTACAGCTTAACACCTCTCTGTATTTATTTGTGTGTGTGTGCGTGCATGCACACACACACGTGGGGGGGGGGGAGAGTCTGTCCTGCAGTTTAGTAAGAAAGTGTAAAAGAAACCAAATGAGGTGGGACTTTTCATGAAGGCTTTGGTCCCCACTAAAAAGCACTCCCCTTGGTAATCTTTCACAGGCCACTGCAAAAGGTGGCAAAAGTATTGGCCCAGGCTGGAGGGGTGTATGTCATGGGGAAGAGGGGATGCATCCTTGTTGCTGAGGCAACTGTACTGATGCCCCCTATCTTGCCGTGCTCCACTGGTGGGCAATAAATCCAGGACTGGGAGCACTGGCCTGGTTGCCTCAGGAGAAAAGCCTAATTGGACCAGCCCAAAGTCCATCACATCTAGCATTTTGTTTCCTGCTGTGGCCTACCTACCAGGCCCCCAAGCTGGCATGGCCCTCTCTCACCATTGCTCCCTGGCAACTGTTATGCAGCAGCATACTGCCTCTGAACCCCGAGCCTTGGCAACATGCATTCTATCTCCTCCACACCCCTCAGAGTAAGAGAAATTTGAGGACTTTACCCTCAGAGATGTTGCCAGGTGGCCAAATCTGATTGGTCCCTTGGTACTGTGATGTCATCGGACTCATGATATAATCCCTAATTGGCTGGGGCGGTGTGGTGAGAATAAAGAAGAAGAAAAATAGTTCTAAAGGAACAGCACAGTAGCTACAAGCAAAGCCACCTTTCTACAAAGATGGGGAAAGGGCATGTTGGTCCCCCCCGGGGGGTGGTGGTATGAAATGAGGAATTTGTGCTTCCTGAACATGCTGTTTTGTCCAATACACATCTGAGAGTAAGGGGCAGGGCTTGCAGGTCAGAAGTCATTGGTTCCAGGGATACTCGAACCTCAGAACTGCCCCTTTAAAAAATTAACTACTGTGGCTAAGGAACCTGATCTTTCATCATCACAGTAGCATGACACACTGCTTATGTAAAACTATTATACAAGAAACTACTATGGCACTTTGGTAGTTCTGAACTGACTTTTAGGCTTGTAACTATCAATTGGACTTTGCCTGGGTGTTCTTTGCTTGCTTTCTTTCTTTCTTTCTTTCTTTCCTTTTCTATTTGTGCAATTAATACTTAAGCTCTTGAGCACATTAGTAATGCTTCACCGCAGTAACCGGGCTTTGCATTTTTTCCAAGGCTTTTTTCAGCAAGATTGAGAATGTCCTTGGGTTTGCAATGAACACAAGCGCTCTTGCTGGAAAAGGACACAGCGGTTAATGTTTCTGCCTGACTGATGATTGTTAGGTGTCCTTCGCTTGAAAGCTAGAGCGTGAGGGCCCATATATGGGCAAACCAGCATGCCTATTACTCCAAATCCCATGCTGAAAATAGATTGGTTTCATTGCCAGGGACTTGAAAGTGCAAATTATTAGCAGTTGACCCAACCCAGAAAGGAAGGACTCTTTCATTTTGAGACATCAACTCACTTGGTGTTGAACACGAGCAACACAACACACCCTGGAAAGCCAGAAAGGTACCTGCATCATTGGAGACTAAAAGCCTTCAGCTTCTATGGATTCATAGAAAAGCCTGTTTGGATAACCAAACTCCTCAAATGGTAGCATCATTTCCTCACTATGTTCAAATCTGCTTTGATTACCATCAGGGGGCAAAGTGAGTTCTTTGGCCGCCAGGGGGCAGGTGGCTACTTACTTAAGAAGTAAAAGGAGGGATCTGTGTGTCTACATCATTTGAACTGAGCTCACATCAGATAACAGTGCTATATGATGTGTCTTTTTATATACATTTCCTTCTACAGTTCTGACTTCCCATCAAGCAATAAGTTTATCTAATGTACAAAGCTAGACAAAGCGCAAAGCGATTTGCTTTGTTGAAAGATAAGGGGCAGGAATGTAAGAAGCAAGGTTCCTGATTGAACAGGGAAAGCCTGCAGGGGTACAACTGGTTGTACACACACAGGCTCTGTGCAGAAGAGCCAGCAAATAATTGGAGGTTGGGGGCAGAGTATACTCTGCTCGGTTGCCTGAACAAGTAATGTCCCAACCTTGATACTGGAGGGAGGGGCGGAGAACCTCAAAGTTCTAACCCAGAATGAATATTTTAACTATATTTAGCTTTTAATTTGGTATTATCCACCTTGAGCCTTTAGGCTGTGGCAAGTTATATAGCAGCCTTCTATATAGCAGCAGCTATGTAGCAGCCAGGTGCCCTCCAGATGTGTCTGACTACAAGTCCCATCACCCTCAGCCGGCATGGCACCCAGTTGGGGAAGGCTGCTGTATACATTCAAAGAAATAAACACATGCTACATAGATACTCCCACTGACTCACAAAGGATGCATGTCTCTAAATACTAAAGTGTGAGATATTATGATCATGCACAAGCTGATGTGCCATGTTCGTGAGGCTCAAATGCAAGGGAGCTGCTCCTCTTTTCTAAAAACATGGGCTTGGATCCAGATTTTGTCATAATTAGAGTAATCCTATGCATGTTTAGACAGAAAAAAAATCCTACAGCTCCCAGCATTCTCTAGCCAGCTGTGCTATGGTCCTTAAAGTAGATAACATAAGTCGCATTGATTTCAGTGGGTCTACTCTATGAGTAAGTCAGGATGAGTCAGAGAAATCAGCAATGGAAACAAATGATTTTGGATTTCTGTGAATTTGAATTGCAGATTCTGCAGCAGACCTGCTTTTCCAGTGTCACATGGATTCCATGGACTTGCAGACCGGGTTTTTTACTTTCCAGAATTTTACGCAAATTTAGTTGTAGAAAAATAGGTAAAAAAAACAACAAAAAACACCAGCTGAAAATGTGTATTCCCCCCATAGGTTAACACATGAAAATGTACATTTTGGGGGATTTGTGCATTTTGGGGGGGATTTGCCCATTCTTGCAAGCGTGAATTTATGCAAATTCAGGAAATGGGGGAAAATCCAATTTTGTCAATGAGCAGATGATGGAACGAAAGGCACCTGATAATTCACAAAACACAGACTGAATGGATTGTACAAAATCTGTACATCCCCAGTCAGGATCCAACCCTTGTGTTAGATAAAAAGTTCTTGCTTTCGGTTTAGAAGAAAAGGATGCCAGGCAGGCAGCAGTGGATCCAACACTATTTTATTGAACGTTTTGCAAAACGGGTGCAGAGCAGTCTGGACCCCGAGACACGTGTGCAAAAGTCTTTTATACCTTATCACCTCTATTGTTCTTGCCAATAACCAATGAAACAGTCAGAACATTAGCTTACCAAGCCAATAGCCAATAAACAGTCAGTATCAGCTTACCAAGCCGTTAGTCATGAGCGCGTCATTATGGTTCTCCTTTTTGCTCCGCCCACATTTTTCCCGCCACTCGGGCTCCTATGTAACTGAGGCGCCAACGGTTATGGAGTCTCTTTTTTTAACACCTTGGTTCTTTTTTCTTTCCTTTTCTTTTTTGTATATACCAATTCTCTATCTGGGAAACAGAGGCTGCCCAGCACCAAACTGAATTTCCTTGAAATGATTGTTCACAGTGAACAACTGTTCTTTTTAGGCTGTTTAACTGAAAATATATGTAACATTTTCACTTTTCATTCCCTGTGTTTCTGTCAAAACTTCACCTTCTGCAGTCTCTACTGAGTTGGATATTTGGTGAATCAATTTCACCCAGTGATACAGATGGATTATTGAGCTGTTGAATTTCAGCTTGTATTTACTGCTTTGTTGTTTCTGTTTATTTTAGTTGTTATCTTTCTGCTGAAAACTTCGATAAAAACAGGATTAGGTCTAGACTAAGTCATGCTTAAAATACATCCACTGAAATCAGCACGGCCTAATTTAATCATGATTAACTTAAGTCCCATTTATTTTAATGGGTCTGACTAATCCTGGATCCAAGCCATAATTTGAAAAAAGCCCATTCACTGTCATGCCTGCATACATTTCTATTAGTGCTGTGCCAACAATTTTGATTCTTCTATTTTCAGCATTGGAGGGGGGGTGTTGAAATGTAAAATCTGGCAAAAGATGCTGGTGAGGTGAGAATTTCGAGTAACTTTCTCCTTGGGGAAGAGGACAAGGTTTCTCCTTACCTTTTTAAATGTAGGTGGTGGCTGAGGATCTTTCTATTTTCAATTTTTTTTTACTTTACCCCCCCCCCCCCCGCACTTGCAGCTGCCCAGGACTCTTTAGAGAGAAGCTTCTCCAGCCTGCCAACTCTTTTTGCACTCCCGTGAGACCACGTGACCTCTCTTATAGGCATTCAGGAAGGGCTCCCAGGCTGCAGAAGCTCTGCAAAGCAAGAATAGACTGGACTTTTAGAGCTTTAGAAAAAAATTATTCTTCCTTGCAGCAACATAGAGCAAGCAAGATAAGAGTTTTTTCTAAAGCTCCAAAAATCCCATTTGTTGTTGTTTCCAACAGCCTGGGACTCTTTGCAAAGCTTCTGTAAGAGAGGGCGAGGTCATGTGGTCTCATGGGAGTTCAAGGAGTGCTGCTGGGCTGAAGAAGCCTCTCTGTAAAGAGTGTCATGCTGGGGGCATTTTTCAAGTAATAATAATTTAAAAAAATAGAAAGAAGATCCTTCAGCCACCTCCCAAATTTAACAAGGTATGTGGAAACCCTGTCCCCCTCCCCAAGGAGAAAATTCTTTGAAATTCTCCCCCTCCCTGTGAAACAGGCAGAAAAAACAATGCCTTTTTTTACATTGAGAGAAAAAAAACCCCAAAATAGGGGGCAGGATTCGGCACAGCACTGATTTCTATGCTATGCTTGCAGTGTAGTAACAAAGCTCCTTCAGTTAACCCACATTTCTTTTATGTTAGCCTGAGTGACAAGCCCCTATATTCCAACATAAACTACCAGCATCTGGTGCCCTCCAGATGTTTTGGACTTCAACTCCCAACAGCCCCAGGCAGAATGGCCAATTATCAGGAATGTTGGGAGTTGTAGTCTAAAACACCTACAGGGTACCAGGTTGGGGAAGGTTGATCTACAACATCTGGGACTCTGAACCCTGCAGAGAAACCCTGAATAGACGAATTGCCTGATTTGTTTTCCTCACTTTTCTAGTTTACTCCCACTTCTTCTTTTTTACAATAGTGCAATTGCTCTTGGAAATCAGCATTCTGATACATTGAGTCAATAAAGGAACAGGTATGACTTACGCATTAAAATGCTAGACCTAATTCATCTCTAGCACGGCATTGTTCAGTGCAGCTGGGAAAATACACAGTTTATTAACTTCAGTTCCCACCTGTACAAAGGTGACTGCAGGGCCAGCCCAAGACATGTACATACCTGAGGCAAAAAAGACAAGACAGGTCTGCCACACTGATTCCCTGTACAACAGTTGACTGGACTGGCAGCTGAATTTTTCTTCAACATGGACTATGGGATATCATCCTCCACACCTAAGGGCAGCAGGCTAGCTGAGGGGGTGCAGGGCAGGCCATGTGACACACAATTCTGTCCTCAAACGCCTTGATGCTGCTTCCCAGCATCTGCTGCCTGAGGCAACCACCTCACTTTGCCCAATGATAGGGATGGCCCTGGATGCCTGTGACACCATTAGTGACATCACAGGGGCTATTTTAATGGATGGAGGGAAGGGGATCCAACAAGAAGAAGAAGAGCCAATGAAGGGGAAGATTCTATTGGTAGATTTTTACCATATGACTCAGGGTTGATTTGATTTAAATCATGACTTAAATTGCTTCCCTGAAGGATTCGATTTTAATGATTTAAATCACAGTTCAAGAGAGCAATCCTATTTCGGTTTCCTAGCTCCAGGCTTGTAGACAGCACTAAGAGCTTGTAGCCAGGAAACCATGCTCCCTGCCCCTGCCCCTCGTAGCTGGGGCGGAGAGAACCACAGTGGCTGCCCCCCTGTGCCTGTCTGTGCTCATAACATGGAGCATGGACAGGGCAAAAAGGGGGCTTTCCAGGGGGCAGGGAGAGGAGGAGACCGCGGAAGCTGTTTTCGACAGCTTCCTCTGCAGTCTCCAGCCCCATTCCCACCCCCTCCCTGAAGCTGTGCTCAGATGTCCAAAATCGGGAGTCTAAGGGAAACTGCAGGGCAGCCCAGAGCATGCATGGAAGGAATCCTTTCCTTTGTGCTTCAGCTGCCCTGCATTGGATAGGCGGTCGCCTCTGACTTCAGAGGGAGTTGGAGGTGACCGTCCATCTCAGTAGGATTATGCCCTAAATCACTAGTGAGGAAGATTCTATTTAATCATTTTTTTAGTGGAAGTACATTATTGTTTATCACCTTAATACATATTCAGAGATGTAGGTTTCATTATAAGGTAGGTACACACTAAGAAATTATTCTGAATGGTTTCTGGATTAATTTTCATGAAAAAATGGGATGATAATTTGGTCATTTTAGTACTGAAGCAGAATGAGTTTGTGAAGTCATTCAGGAGATTAACCAGCTCCAATGGGTCAATTCATCATGATATTTTTGTTATGATGTGCCAGAAGCACCACCACCAAACAGGCTTTTAAATTGTACTAATAAGGTTGTTTATTCTTCTGGTTAGTCTTCTTCTTCAACAAATGACAACATTAACAAAACATGCACATGGATTCTTGAATGGTTAACTATTTCAGTTTTTAGATAAATGTAAATTCTTTTAAAGAATAAAATTTAGGCAATTTAACCAAGCATGAGAAACTTAAAATATTGGGTGGTACAATTAACTTAAAATCTTTGTGGATATTGCTCCACCCATCTGGTTTCACTTTCTGTTCCCTTCCCTTATCCCTTGCATTTATATCCAATGCCTCTTACTTGTTCAGATCTTCTCCATCTCCCCAAATTCTCTGTTCATTGACTTTCTGCTCTATCTTTGCACTTAGAGGTAAGGCAGAGAGAGAGGGGGGGGGGAGAGAGAGAGAGAGAGAGAGAGCATGCACGTCTGTACACCACCTGCAGAGCAGAATAGGACCGATCAGGCTACCTCCCATCTCCATAAACTGCTGTTAACATATTCATAGAATATAATTAGAAGTTGTATAATTAGTATTCATGATGATATCTTTGACCTATGCTTTTTTTACTAGTTGTTTTAAGAAAATTTCAAAATCTGATTTAATATTTTTTAAGCTGATTAAAAAAAAGATCATTGATCTTTTAAATCAACCCTGGTATGACCTTGACTGCTTTTTAGAACAGGGGTGCACAACCTTTCATTCCCGAGGGCTGCATGTGAAGCTGGCCTGGGGGTTAGGGACAGTGTATGCACAGGAACACACATGTCCCAGTGTTCCTTGGCAGGAGGGAGTGGAAAGCTTTCTCTCCACCAGCAATTGTGAGAGAAATCACTCTTTTGTCTCTGTGAGCAGCAGTGGGGGAAAAGCTATCTGCATGAAGGGTGGGTGGGTGGATTCAGCAGCAGTGTGTGTGTGTGTGTATTAAGGGTACCTCTGGAGGTCACACCTAAGGTCTTTTGGGGGGGCACAAGTTGTGTACCTCTGATTAAGGAGGTGTGGCAAAATAAATACAATCCCTCATCAGCCATGATGTCACTAGGTGACGTTAGGAATCCCACTATGTTTCAGTCTCAGCTCCCACCACCCAAATAGGGGGATAACAATTCTGGTCTACCATATAGGCAGTTGAGGCTGGTGGCTCTGATTTCGGCAGGGCTGTGTATCCATTCTGTGTTTTAGTCAGAATCTGCCAGAACTCTAAGAGAGATATTCAAGGTGCTGAACACATTTTGGGGATAGGTTTCAGAACCTTGGATACCTCCTTTAGAGTTCTGGCTGGTTCTGACTGAAACCCAGAATGGAATCACAGTCCCACTGAAATCGGAGCCACCAGCCTCCACTGCTTATTGGGCTGAATGATATAATCACCAAGTTGGACAGGACCTTGGAGGTTATCTAGTACAATCTCCTGGCCGATGGACAATTTGCAATACAGGCTGCAGCTACAGCATGACAATGCAACAACTGAGATGGGCTAATAATTGGTGATAATCAAATATATATATATATATATATATATATATATATATCTGATAGGATAATTTTATAGGTGCAGGCTAAACATATATTAAAACAACAGAGGAAAGTACAATATTATTGTGCTGTTATTATTTATTATTATTTATTACATTTATATATTGTCCAACAATTGAGGCTCTGGGCAATTCACAACAATTAAAACCATAAAATACAACATGATAAAACATGATATATGAGTTTAAAAGTTTAAAAGTGGCATGTAAAACCAAGATAAACCCCAACAGCAGTTACAACCCAGGGAAAGCCTGGGTGAAAAGGTGCATTTTTAGGAGGCACTTGAAAGTCGCCACATTTTCTGCCCCCCGAACTGCGCGGGGGAAGGTTTTCCAGGGGCTGGGTGCTCTATAGAGAAGGCCTGCCGCCGCCGTTGGGATTCTTCATGGTGACATTTCTTTCATTTTGGAATGACCAGCAAGGCCTGGTCATTCCAAATGTTCCTCACTCAGCCTGTAAAATGTGTCTGTATATATATGAGCTTTCTTACTTTCTGATGTAGCTTTTACATACTAGACCATTTTTCATGTACCAGACAGACCACTGATGAAGACTTTGTGTCGAAACACATTTGGTTTTGGTTTTATTTAGTACTGGTTACTTCTGGTGTTGTAGGACATTACAGCATCCAATTGTGACCTCACTCTAGTTTGCCCCATAGCCATTCATGAGCACGCACAACATGCTAACCCATGCCCAGTGTTTGAATGTGGGTTGTTGTTGAACCATGGGTTGTTTTTTGAACTATGGTTTAGCATGTTGTCTGATCCCAGGACATTTTCTGCAGGATGGCTTGTTAAGCACCCTGAACAGCCCAATAACAAAACCCTGAACAACCCAACAGCAAACCATGGGTTCTCAAAGTGGCTTGTTTGAGAAAAACAAGCCACACTGCATGGTTAACAAGTCACCCTGTGGAAAATCTCCTGGGTTCAGACAACAGGCTAACCCACAGTTCAACAAACAACCCATGGTTCATCAACAACCCATGCTCAGCCACCGAGTGTGGGTTAGTATGTTGTCCAAACCCAGTCTAGGTACAGTTGCTCAGCCAGCTGCGGGTGCACATAATAGCAGTTTTGCCCAGCCAGCCATCTTGCCCACAAGGATCTCATGGGACACTTTGTCACATCCTTACTTAATATAAGGATTGCCAGTTTACAGTGGCTTGGAAAAGAAAAACATAGAAATGAGAAAGGAATGGAAAGGCACTACAATTAACTGTCAGTGTCAAACAATGAGCTGCTTCACATTAGTCAGCAGCACCCACACACAAACACATGCCTCTGCCTGGCTAGTCTGTCAGTGCATTGGAATCAGCAGCTCCTCTGTGTGTGGATTCTTTGCATGGCTACTGTGATGTACATGATTGCAGCAGGGCACACAAGACGCTGCCATGATGGTTCAATTTTTGGTGGCTATATATTCAGCCACTGCCTCCTACAGATGGCTCCCCTATGTCAGGGGTTCCCTTTTGGGGTCAGTGAGCACATTTGAAATGATGAGAGAATGCAATGGGTACTGCCACAAAATGGCTGCCAGGGTGGGCATAGCCTGTTGCAAAACACGCATTTCCCAGAAGGCAAATGGAAAATAGTAAAAGAACTTGGCCAAGAAATTAAGTATAAGTCAAAGATGGGGCCTGAGAGCAAAAACACTGAAACCCTCTTTTGAACCCACAGTTTTCTGCTCCAACATCCATTTCACAGAAGGCAAACAGATGAGGCCCAGAGACAAGTAATTTGGTCAAGGAACTGAGAACAAAGCAGAGGTGTGAACTCCAAAGCACAAAACCACTCTTTTGAACCCAAATAAAGGCGGTGCTGGAGGGCAGGCCTTTGCTTTGCAACGGTTAAAAAAATAATTAATTTAAAACATCTTAGGGCACAATCCTATGCATGTTCAGACAGCAAAAAGTCTTACAGCTCCCAGCATTCTGTACCCAATGTGGCTGGTGGGGAATGCTGGGAGCTGTAGGGATTTTTTTTCTGTCTAGATGTGCATAGGATTGCGCCCTTGAGTAATAACATAAAAAGCAGGAAGGGCAGGGACCCTGGCGAGTGCACCAGGTTGGAGACCCCTGCTCTGTGTAACCCTGTCTCTCTGGTGACAGCGCTATACACTCCCAAAGCACTCGCCCAGAGGTTGCCAGTTAATGCCAATCATCCCCAGGATAACATGGCAGTTCATATACACAGGAGCAAAATTTATCTATCTAGCAAAGAGAAATGCTGCCCTTCTTACTTCTCTGGTTGTTTTTTTGGCTCACATGTACAAATGTTGGGGGGGGTTCCCCCTCAAAGCGAATGAGCTGGGTTCTCTACAGACCTGAATTTCAATCAATATAATTTACAGCTTTTCATTCCGGTAGCTGCATTTGGGGGGTGGGGAAGGGGGGAATCTATTGAAATAGGCGTGTAGCACACTGAGGTGGGGTGGGGGGGTTGATAGCTCTGAACTGTAAATACAGCTCAGCTTCCCAAGAAGGCGGTTCTGAATTCTTAGGCTGTTCCTGTGCCTAGATAACTATACAGTGCTGCTACTGCTGCATCATCACCCCGCTCCCTGGACTGCAGTCATTTTGCATCACCCTGCTGGTGCAGCAAAGCTAAATATAACCCCTGCAGAGTGGATCCTTTCTATATTTAGAGCTGCAAAAGTCAAAGTTCAGCAAATAACTCCATCAAAACCATTAACAATTCCATGATTCAGGGATTAGGTATAGAAACGCCACTAAGAAGCAGCGCTAATATCCTTCCCACACTAGTGCAGGCATCAATGATAATAGAAGGGCATGCCTGGGCCTGGATTATCTCTTCCCCCCCCCCGCCCCTGTTTACAGTAGCTATCATGTAGACTCTCGACATGGGCTGGCAGAGGTCAGTAAAACCTCTTCTTGAGGTGAGGGGATTCCCAGCTTCACAGCACATGTGACTGTCTGTCCAGCTGCCAGAGAGTCAAAACTTGGCTCCTTGGAACATAGAGGCAACCAATGAAATGCACCCTGGGAGACTGGTTTCACAGGCATAATGCATCGTGTTGCTCTGATTTGATAGGCTAATTGCAGGGACAGCTCAGTACTCTTTTTGCCACCTCCTGTCTCAGCGGTGGCCACTTACACGTTGCCAAAAAAAGAGGAATTGCACCACCCCCAAAAAGGACAACAAAGGACAGCAATTTGTATAACATTTGCATATTCTAATATATATGTTGCCCACCCCTGGACTAGATGATCTCCAAGATGCCTTCCAACTCTTGTGCTGCCCTGCAGTTTCCAACCACTGATTCTAGCCTTGCCCTCTGGAGAAAGCAAGAACAAGTCTGCTCCATCTTCTGGATGAGAGCCTTTCAGATATTTGAAGACCACCATCCCATCTCCCCTTAATCTTCTCTTCTCCATGCAAAACTTACCCAGTACTTTCAACTGTTCTCCATAGGACTTGGTTTCCAAACTCCTCACCATCCTGGTTGCTCTTCTCTGGTCATGGTCCAGATGCAGGGGAGATCTATTGATGCAGAATAGCAACAAAAGCTCCATGCTTACAGATGATATTCCTGTCAATATTGGAGGGGGCAAAGAGCATGAGAGCTCTGTTGCCCCTCATACTGTTCTGTGGTGTCCCCAAACCAGTCACTGTTGGGAAAGGATGCTGGAAAAGATGGACCCTTGACGAGATCGAGCAAAGCTCTTCTTATGCAATAAAGCTCTAGCATCTGAGCATCTGAGCTGCTGAGATCAGGGTCATTCTCATTCCTCTGCCACAACAAGCACCAATACAAGTAAAGGTAGTAATCTGCTTCAAGACTCAAAACATTGGATCCCAAACTGTACCATCTAATATCACATGAGCAGTCTTTGTAATACTAGGAATACTTGCGATTTATTTTCTGAATTGATACTGAATTCCTCCTGTTCATGGTATACCATACTGGAATGTTTACTCTGCACTACAATTTAATAACTTTGGGTTGTATCCTCTGCAATCAGGTTGGAATTTAGGCTTACCTGGGAGTAATTCCTGTTGAACTTGATGGGGTTTTCTTCTGAATAGACATGTATAGGATTACAGAGTTTCCAGGCAAGCTTATTTGTAATGATTCATGGGGGGAATGAATGGGGAGAATAATCCAAATTAAAATCATGTGCATAGTAATTAAGGGGGGGGATAAAAAGGTCAATCCTGATTATTGTGAGAAAAAAGCCTAGCAGTTTCTTATCGGAAAAAAGTCCTAAATTGCCAATATTAATGGACAAGGCAACAGTTCTGAAAAGCATATATTTTATACTTTTTTAATGAACAGAATGAATGTGGAATTTTAGTGATGTGCGGGGGTGGGTGGGATAAATCCTCATCACTCATACATGATTTTAGAGAGCAAACCTATGGTCCCTGGGAGAGTGCTTCAACCTCAGACAGTGCTCCAACCTCAGAAGGGGGAGTTGGGGATCCAACCCCAGATGCCTCCTCCTCACAGTTGGCATGGAGAGAACTGCACTGGCTGCCTTTCTGAGGTTGGAAAAGTGAGCTTGAAGCCTCAGGAAAGGGGGCATTTCAGTGAGTGGGGAGGGGCAGAGAGCGGAGAAGCCAGGATATGAGTTATCCTGAACCTCTTCCAGCTTCACCCTCTCTGAAGTGCACTTGCTATTACAGGCTGAAAAACCTGTCTTGTGAAAATACAGGAGACTAGAGGATGGGAAGGCAAGAATCACCTCCACCATTCCTCCCACCCTGCTGGCTTCAGTTCAGCAAAGCATACGAAACTCAGAAGCCTCCGAGTTCAGGGGGTTTCGAGCAGCGAGAGTGCAAGTGATAGGATTGTGCCCTTAATGACTTTTTGATATGCTATCAAGTGACCTAATGCTCATTGTCAAAGTCAAAACCTATTATTATTATTAAACAAATAATAACAACATATATGAGGCAGCATACATAAAATGAAAGTAACACAAAATACAATAAAAGGCAGCCTGAAAAATCACCTTTACAACACAATCAACAACAGTTAAAACAACCAGCAGTTTATGCAATTAAGTGAACATACAGAGTTTAGGGTCTCTGTCTTATCAGAATTCAGTTTCAATTTATTGGCCCTCATCCAGCCTAAGGCTGCACTGGTTCAGAATGTGCACAGCCTCTCCTCATGCAGATGTTACAGACAAATAGATCTGATGACACCTTGTCCCAAATCTCCTAATGGGCACTCCCAATGGCGTCATATCGACATTGAACAACACTGGGAGCAAAATAGTGCCCTGCTGCATCCCACAGTTCAACTGCCAGGGGACCAGGACACAGTCACTCAATGCTATTCTCTGGAACTGACCACATAATTAAGAGCCAAAGCACTGTGCCCCCAACTTCCAACTCACAGAAACGGTCCGGGAAGATACCATGGTCAAAGGTATCAAAAGCTGCTGAGAGATGGAGAAGAAGTAACAGGGTCACATACACCCTGTCCCTTTCCCTAAGGTCTTCCATCAGGGTGACCAAGGCTGACTCCGTCCCAGACCCAGATCTGAACCCAGACTGGAATGGATCATGGTAATCAGTTTGCCCTTGCACAAATGTAACTTCAGTTGGCTTCTCCTCTTGAGCATAGTTCATAGAATCATAGACTAGTAGGGTTGGAGGGGGGCTACAAGGCCATTGAGTCCAACTCCCTGCTCAATGCAGGAATCCAAGTCAGAGTATCCCTGACAGATGGCTGTCCAGCCTCATCTTGAATGCCTCCAGTGTGGGAGAGCCCACTACCTCCCTAGGTAATTGGTTCCATTGTCGTATTGCTCTAACAGTCAGGAAGTTTCTCCTGATATTCAGCTGGAAACCTAGTTCAGAACCTAGTTTCAGCTATCCCATCACATAGAGGACACCTTCAAATAGAGGACTGTCCTCTGTGACCTCTCCAAAATAGAGAAGTGTCCTCTGTAAAGTAAGATGCCTAGCCACCCTATTTCATAGATCTTACTTGGGGCCCAGATGCGAAGATGCTGCATTCTCAGGGTACTGACACTTTTAGGGACCTTGTCGAAGCCCTTCTCATAGGATAGGGTTCCTGCAAGAAATTAACTAATTATTATTATTATTATTTACATTTCTATACTGCCCCAAAGCCAAAGTGTTGTAGCTGGTAGAGCACAGAGGATAGAGGAGCTCGTTGTGGTCAAATCATGGTGACTGAATGCTACTGTTAAAGCTCAGCACTGGAAATTAACAGTCCTATGCACTACTAGTTGTTTGCCCATAAACCCAGTTTTATAAACCTGGGCAGATGGACCAGTTCTATGTAATTTTCCCACAGGCACCAGATACTTGCTGATAGCAATCTGATATAAAAGTAGGGCCCAGTGTTTGCCCTGAGCACATTAGAGTTGGCTGCATGGCAAACCAGTTTTTTGATGGCTCAAACTTGTAAGCAGATCCATTTTTTGTGCACATTGATGATTCTTAACTGTTTCTTTCCTTCTGGTGAGCTGAAAATTGCTCTGGGCATTGGGCAGTGGAATCAGGTGGCTGCTTGGCTGGATGGCTAGCTGTAACAAGCTTTAAGTTTGCCACATGGTCAGAGCCAGTTTTGGCAGGCGGGAACTGGTTTGGGTAGCGAGACCAGCTCATTGGTTTTGCTAACGTGTTTTGTGATCTTGCGGGAAAGTGATGAAGTGTAATATAAGGCTCAGAAAAAGGTCAGAGAACAATGGCCAAGTTGAGCAAAGGAATACTTCCCTTGTACTTCACATAAGAGCTAAGTTTGTGAAGGGACCCTAAGGGCACAGTCCTATGCATGTTTAGAGAGAACAAAGGCCTACAACTCCCTGCATTCCCAGAACAACGGCCTACAACTCCCTGCATTCCCCAGCCAGCATGGCTAACTCAATGCTTAGTGCAGTTGCCATGCATGCAATTGCTGTTTAGGAGTATCATATTGCAGATGATGAAAAAAATCTCTGCCGAATGATGATGATGAATAAAACAGATCTATAGTTCACTTTTCATGGGAAAAAGCTTCACAATGTGGATTACAGCTTACTTTAATATATGGAATACATTATCAACCCCTTAAAACCACATTCAATACATAAACCATTAAAATAACAAATAAGGTATAACAAATTAGAAAGTAGCAGCCAATAAAACCTCATTTAAAAGCCTGAGGCCCATGGGCAGCCTTAGGAACATAGGAACATAGGACGCTGCCTTATACAGACTCAGACCATTGGTCCATCTCAGAGCCAGCCAAAGACATTTTGCTCCCTGAGGTGAAGGACAAGATGGCACCTCCTTCCACTCTATGTACAAAAGCCAACTGGGCTGGCAGTTGAATCACTCTTGATAGTGGCAATGGGACAGCATTCTCCATCACACCTGAAGGCAGCAGGGTAGCTTAGGCCCACAGCAGTCTCCAACACCTTGCTGTCACCTCCCAGCATCTGCTGCCTGAGGCATGCATCTCACTAAGCCTAATGGTAGGGCCCACACTGGTCCATCACTCCATCTAGCCCAGTATTGTTGACACTGACTGGCAGAGGCTTCCCCTAGACCTACCTGGAGAAACTAGGAATTGAACCTGGCACCTTCTGCATGCAAACCAGGTTCTCTACCACTGAGCCACCGTCCCTCCCCAACCAGGGCCCCTCCAGATGTGCTGGACTACCACCCCCATCACCTCATGATGATGGGTTGATGGCAATTTGACATATATGGAGGCCACTCGGTTGGGGAAGGCTAGCCTAGAGAGAGGCTGCCAGTCACGATAGACAATACTGGGCTAGATGGAGTCCTGGCCTTTATAAGAAAGCCACTTCCTAACTCAGGCCAGGTTGCTGGTAGGCCCATCTGTACAATGGGTGGACTTTTCAACCCTAAGCCGGATGTCTTTTTGCACAGCTACTAGCCATTGTGCAAACATGCCCCTTGGCTGTCAAACTGAGAGAGCCTCTGAGAGTTAAACTGAATGTGGAGATACAAGTCTTAACTCCTACACTTCTTCCTAACACCTCACTGGGACTTTCCCTTAGCAAGAGCATCCAGTCCCGGCTCTAACACTTGCCTCAGATTTTCCACTGCTCCCTCTGCCTTCTGGCAATCACTTCGGCTCCTAGGCAGTGGGTTATAAATACTACCCACAATCAGAATACTTCATTGGCACCAACGGCACCCTTTTAAAACACCCACTTTGCAGAAGTGTGTGACTACATGGTGTGCAAGGCAGTGCCCAGCCAGACCCTGTCTCTAAGTAAACATGGTCAAGTTTGATGCTTGTTGTCTCTTCCCTTCAGACAATGCCTTTCTCAGGGTGAAAGAGAGACAGATTAGGTGTGGTGATATTTTGGGAGCAAGACAATGACTGAGATAAGACTATCGTGTACTTTGTACAGAGGAAATAAACAAACAAACAAACAAACAAACAAATGCAGAAGCAGCAACAATAGCAGCCTTTTTAGCCCAATCTTTATCCAAAAAAGTTCCTAGAATGGCTTACAAGGAGGAGGAGGTCAGTACCTGAGCAAGATTACAATGACACACAAGGAAAAGGGAGGAGGAGGGGAAAATAGCAAGTACAGGCACCAGTTCTTAAAGTTATTATTCTTATCACAACCAGCTGGGATGGGAATAGTTCAGGTAGCCTGGTGGAATGGCTGCCACAAGACAACAGCTGGGGACAATCAAAGGAAGCTGGTCTCTCAGCAGAGGCAATGGACGCTTCTCTTCTTCTGCTATGCAGCCTGATGTAATGGCTGTCAGCTATCATCACCATCACCATCATAATCTTTATGTAAATTAGCACAATCCAGAAAAAAATGAGGCATGCTTAAGTTCCATTGAAATGACTTGTGCACACTTCAGGACTTTACTCCTATTAACCACCTTGACTGCCTGGGTGCTGATCCCTCCCGTGTTGTACTCAGGAAGGTTGTGGATGTGCACCAACAAGCATGAGATACTGCTAAGGTTTCACTTTAGGGCAAGGAGGACCCAGAGGTCAGAGAAAGAGGAGTCCCGTGGGCAGAAATGCCTGGCAGTTTGTAAGGAGCCAGCCGTTCTCGTCCTAACAGTTTATCCACATTGGTCCAAGAAAAGAGACCACCGTCTTCATTTTGTCTCCCTCTTGATTTTCTGGGAAGGGCATGGCAACAACAGCAACTGTCAGTAGCTGCTCAGAAAGGAAGAGGAGGGGGGAAACGCCTCTTGTCAGCTCCCTCGTGTGGCTCTTGCTCTCCTCACCATATGCCAACTGCTGAATGTGAAAGATTCATGATCTGAGTGTTGACACAGCGAGAGGCCGAGAAATTCCCTCACAGCACCAAGCGGCTTGCTGCACGGCTGTCCTCAGGCCGACCTTCCTCCTCCTCTGTACTTCCACTCACTGCAACAGGAGAGGGAAGGAGGAGCTATGAATCATCACAGGGCTGTTGGTGACTCACATTTTCAGTTAAGGCTGTAAATATGCCAGGTGGTGCTGGAAACTGTGGGGTTAAGGAGGCCTCTCCTCCTCTTCTTTTTTGGTATAAAGGCGTAAAGGGAAGGGCTGGTCTGCCAGAGGCTGACATCTCGTGCTTGTCTTGCTCTCTCCCTGCCCCAGTAAACACACAATGAAGCAGCCTCCTGCTGAGGATAGGTGGCCTCCCAAGGACACAGGCAAAGGTCTTTCCCAATGATACTGCCGGAAAACATTTTAACTGGAGATGCCAGGCATTGAATCTTGGGCCTTTGGGATGCTCAGCTTGGGGCTGAGCTGTATGTGACCGAGAGGAGCCATGGAAAGGTCAGCCCAAGAAATTTTGCTGCCTGAGGAGAAGTTCAAGATTCCCCCCCACACACACACCAATTCAATGGACAGAAGCCAACTGGATCTTACTTCAGTGTTGGTGATGGGACAACTTCCTCCACTACAAGCAGGGCCGGCCCTACAATTACACAGGGTGAAGTGCCCATATCAGGGAGCGGACCAGGAAAGAGTGGTAAATTGCGCTGCTTTCCCCACCCCACTTTGCTGCTTCTTCCTACTGTGGGAGAGGCCAGATGATGGGCTGGCCAGCTGGGCAGGGAGGGAGGAGCACACACAGGAGTGTGGGGTGTGGGGGCAGTGGCGGTGACAAAAACAGTGGCAGGCCAACCAGGTGAGGGGGTGGCACTACCACCTCACTTGAGGTGGCAAGATTCCTTGGGTTGGGCCTGACTACAAGCTAGCTTGCCTTTCGGGATGCAGGACAGGCTTCATGGCATGCATTGTTCTGTCCTTCAACACTTCACTGCTGTCACATCTGCTGCCTGAGGCTGCCATCTCACTCTGCCTAATGGTAGGGCTGGCCCTATGGAGGTTTTCTAAGTGTTATTAGCTTTCAGCAGAGGGAGGGGAAATTCAAATTGGGGCCATTGGACCAGGGAAGGGGTTTAACTTTTAACCCTTTCTCCCATGCCATGTTCCTAATTAAAATCCTCTTCCCAAAGTTGCTATTTGCCCTGGGGGCAAAAATATACAGGATATCATGCAGGCAACTCTCTGTTTTGCCCAGAAGGACAAAGAGCAGCTTCAGCCAAGCAATTTCACTTGGAAAAATTTTGCAGGGGAAAGAGGTTCACCCACCCTCCCCCAGTGTTGCGGCCCTTTCTGAACTGAGGGCCCCTCCCAATGTCATGCCTTCTTTCCTGGCTTCATCAAGTCCCTGTGTTGCGATCTGGGAGCTGGAACAATGCTATTCCTACACAGGAGACTTCTACCTTCGAAAAGGACATGGAGATGGCCTTGATCCAAGAGGAACTACACCAGGTCTAGGGCAGGGTGAAGATATATCATATGGAACTAGAAGAGAAACGGCTCCTGCTGGATCTGCAGCCCATCAGGAGCCAATGCATAGACAGAATGCAGCTCAGAAAAGCAGCAACTGGAACACCTTGTTGCCCCTCTGGAAGAGCAGCTAGCTGAGAAAGAAAAGACTTTGAGACACCTTAAACAAACCAAGAACACGTACAGAACTGATCTGGGGAGTAAAATGTCTTCATCTGAGTGGAAGAGGGCAGAAATGGAAGCTGTGCTAAACCCAGGCCAAATAAAGTTCTGAAGACGTTAGAAGTACACAAGGCTGGCCCTGCACTAAACATGGAGCACAGGCCGAGGGGAACATGGCCTTAGTGCAGTGCTGCTCTGGTTCAGCTGAATCAATGGGCTGAACTTTGTGCTGGGAGGAGAAGGTGCAACAGGAGAAGGAGCCAATCTGGACCTATCTATATTGGGCACAGAACCTCTCCAAGGAAGAATGTGCCAGACCAGGTTCCACCGTGCTAAGGGTGGCATAGAGGAGAATATCAGAGCATCTTCCTTTGCTGGATGTCCCCTAATCACAAGAGGTTGTGTGGGAGGGAGGGTGGGGGGACATATTCTGTGGTTGTGGCTGTTTTGAGTGCTCAGTCTCTTTTCTTGGGAAGCTGGGGAAAAGGATTGAAGATATTCAGGAATTCTGATCCTTCCCTTCCTTGTCTCTGTGGGGTGCCTTGTCTAGGCAGCCCCAGTTTGAGCCATTGAATTGATATTTTGGTGGACATTTGTATCTGGAATCATGAAGCAGGGTACCTGTAAGAGGTTCTGAGAAGAAGCATCATTATCAGCTTGCCCCCTCTTTTCTTTCTCTCTTTTCTTCACCCCTGGCTATTCAGTGATTGTTGTTTCAACAAAGTCTTCCCTTTGTGCTAATTGCTCCCTTTCATTGAAGTCCCTGCTTCTGTGTCTATCGTTCCATAGGCTTAATGACAGAACAATGTAGCCACATGCGGACATGCCTTGATATGTGAGATGTGTTCCACTGAGGGGTTTGCAATGCATACCCTTGGTGCTATGTGGTGAAAGGATAGCAGTGAACTCAGTAGGTAATCTTCAGATGTGGGGATGGATAGGGTGATGGATAGGGTGGAGGTGGGTGAATGCATGGAGAGGTATTGGTTCGCCATTGTCTCCTGTGGGTATGTATTTCCAAAAGACAGCTATTTTGCTGTCACAGCTTTATGCCAGCAGGAAGGGCCAAGACATTTTGCTGCCTGAGGCGAAGGATTGGGCCTCCCCGCATTCCACATACAGAAGCTGACTGGACTGGCAGTTGAATCTTACTTCAGCACTGTCAATGGGACAGCATCCTCTACCATACTTGGGGGATTACTGTTGCTGGGAAATCCAGTTTGTTTTTGGCTCAACGGGTTCCATGGCATGTATGACAAGCTTTGCTTCTGCGAGCCGAGCTCCCAGCTGTTCCTCGAACTCTGGGAACTTTTAGCACATTTTGTTTTAGGAAGGTTCTGCGATTTGCCCAAATTTCTGAGCCACTTGTGTAAATTATGGACAAATTTGTGCAAATTACAGCTGAATTTGTGCAAAATTATAGCCAAATTTGTGCAAATTATACAAATTTGGCTGTAATTTGTGCAAATCCTGCCATAATTTGCACAAATTGCGGAAACTTTTAAAAATGCACAAAATTCTCTGAAAAACTGTGAACTGACAGAACTCACTGCAGATCAAGTTGGGCACTGCAGTGGGAACCCAAATGAAGTCCAGGGGGCCAAGCCTAGAAACCCCATGAAACTCAAACCCTCCCAAATGGATTTCTCTGACATCCCTTCCTGAGAGCAGCAGGCTAACATAGAGGCACACACAGTTCTATCCTCAAGCATCTGGCTGCCAATCCCTTCCCACCCCCACCATCCACAGCCTCAGGTGGTTATCTCACTCCGCATGGCGGATGGGTCCTGCCTCTGGGAGATGGTAGGATTCTAACTAAGCTGGCTTCTCCTTCAGTCTTCTTTCACCATGCCTTCAACTCCACCCTTTCCCCTGCACGTTTGCTGCTGTATTTTATGTTACATCTTCATTGTTTTAGAAACTCATTGTTTGTTTTATGATTTTAATGATTGTAAGCTGCTGTGAACACAAGGGGAGGTGGGATATAAACATTTTAAGCAAACAAACATATTTCCAAGGTTTCCTGCTGAGGGAGAATAATGGTTAAACCAATTTGAGTCTGTAGTGTGGATAGGCTTTGCATGGACATTTTAGACTTTGGTAACATGAGCGCAGTACACGGTGACTAACTGCAGCAGCTGGCATACCAAGGAATTACTCGTTCCTTCTTTCATCCTCTGCAATGTGCATTTTTAAAGTGGCAGAATCAGAAAGAAGAGAAGGTGGAAAAGTCCCCAAACAACCCAGGCAATCTCACTTCTGAGCAAGGCCAAACTTACCACAAGAATCAACACTGAATTGAATGAGTTCCTTCTGGGAGAACTGGACTTAGTCACTTTGTAATGGTGGCAGTGCTACCTAGAAGAGACTTCTCTATTCCTGAAGAAGAGGAGCAGCTGAGGTGGAGATAGGAGGCTATGAATGACCAGGGAAACACCTAAGAGAAGCAGGGTCTCTGTGGCTCCTACCTCACAAAGGGGAGTCTGTTATGTGAAGGGCTGTCAGACGATAGTCCCCTATTTGAAGGCATCTTCCATTTGAAGAGCTGCCCAGTCTAAATAAAGCACCATAAGAAGGGAGAGCTTGAAGTTGTCCATCAACTGTCAGCAACTGGACAGCAGACTGCACAACTCACACTCAGGTCAGCTGGTCACACTCCGCCCCCTTATGGTGAGAGGTATTGTAAGTCTATATAAATTATGGTAATTGTTTCTAGACTTGCATCCATACATATAAATTAGCATATACAAATTTGTGCAAATCTGTGTCCTCGTTTGCCCTCTCTTTTTTGACGATGCATAAGTGGCCACCTTAAACAGAAGGGGGAAGCAAGGAGGCCTGCAAGCCCTAAGTGTAAGGCGTGGGTGAACAGCAGCAACATGACGAGACCACTGGGCCAGGAATTGCTGAACATTACAGAGGAGAACGCTGAGCCAGTGTCCTACAGGGATACTTATTTTTTCACTTACTTACTTCATGCATGTTTATCCCATTCTTCAGTGCCAGAAAAAAAAAAATCTAAAGGTTAAAATAATAATAAAAACACCAACACATTAAATCACTATAAAATAGCCAAACAATTCAACCAAATATTAAGACTAGAGCCAGAGCAGTTTTCAAAACATTTGTTGAAACATCTACAAGTTACACTAGTTACAGTTTATTGCTTTTTAGCCAATCAGGCCATCCGCACACAAAACAAATAGAATTCTCACATCAACCCAAAAGGGAGACCGAAGTACAAATTATTAATAAAATAACTAACAAGAGCAAGTTAAAAACATTTTAAAATCCTAAAACAATATCTGCCAGAATATTATTACCATGTTTACAGATTTAGTTTTTTTATAACAGTAATTGACTTTCGCCTCTCCAGGGCTCGACTGACGAACTTAGCAGTCCTATATGATGTATAATGATCTGTTCCAGCTAATAATAATCGAGTTATGCTTGCACCATAAGTATCCTCAAGCACAGCTAATAGGGGCTCAAGGTATTGCTTCCTCAAATCGATATACAATGGGCATTCTGCTAGAAAGTGTACCATGTCCTACCTTGGGGCAACCAGCCGGGCAATCTGCAGTCATGCCATGATGGGTCCTATAACGTGCCTTCACCTCCATCAATTGGAGTGAGTTCAGTCTACACCTAGTCATGACCCATCTCAATTCATGTGAGGTGATGGAAATCAAATACGGGGGAGCCTTCCCCGGAGAGGTCATGATGCTTTTATAGATCTTGTTAGAGCGACTTTCAGCAGCAACAGCCATTGTTGTTTGAATATCAACATCCTGTAACCTCTTTGAAATCTCATCCCTAGCTCTATCATAGCCCCTCGCAAGCAAATATGATTGTGAAAAGCCCAACTCAGAGATAGATGTGGTTATCTTGTCTGCCCATGAGCCCCTTCCCATAGCTTCATATGCTAATAAGACCAAGGGGGAGGCCAGCTGGAACACTATCTTTAACTAGGGGTGGACGAAAGTCACTTACCTGTCCTCGAAGGACGTTCGCGGTGGGGGGGAGGCGCTTCGCTGGTCCCCCCGCGAAGTTCAGGCCGGGGGGGGGAGGCTTCCCGCCTCTCCCGGCCGCGAACGCGAAAGTTAAAAAAAAAAACAAAAAACGCCCCTTGATAGGCTACGTGACGATTCATGTAGCCTATCATGGCTAGATCTGCAAAGTCAGCCATGATAGGCTATGTGAATCGTCAAGTAGCCTATCAAGGGTGACTTTAAAAAAAAAAGAAGTGTGTACGGATAATGGCGGCCCCCATATGGAGCCGCCATTCCCGTTCCTTATTTGGTCGCTGTAGTCTACGTAAACATTTACGTAGACTACAGCGACTAAATAAGGAACGCGAATGGTGGCTCCCTATGGGGGCCGCCATTAGCATACGCGCTTTTTTTTTTTTTTTTAAAGTCACCCGTGATAGGCTACGTGACGATTCACGTAGCCTATCACGGCTGACTTTGCAAATCTAGCCGTGATAGGCTACGTGAATCGTCACATAGCCTATCAGGGGGCATTTTTTTTTTCTTTCATTGCAATGGCGGCAGCGGCAGCCGGTCGAAAGACCGGCTGCCGCTCCCGCCCCGCTCGAACACCCGCCGAACCGCCGGCTGGACCCGCCGCCGGGAGGGACATTCGGCGAAGGTAAGTCCCGTCCCGGGGGGGGGCGGGAGGGTGCGAAGGATTTCTCCCCGAAACTTGTTCGGGGGGCCGAACACGTTGGCGCTCGGCCCCCCGAAGTTTCGGGGAGAAATTCTCCGCCAACCCTATCTTTAACCAGAAGAAAGTGGCAGCTTTTTGGACAAGCATTCCCACTGAGTGACAAGCTGTTTCTAGTCGGACAATGGCCTTAGAAGTGGATCTGGGAACCCCGAGTACTCTGGATAGAAATTTATGCTGCACTGACTCCAATGAAGCAATGTCAGCATGGGTCCAGGCAGGTGCCCCATATAATATTTGGGGAAGTAATTTGCCCTTGTATAGCTCTATTAAAGGGGCCACCATCTTACCACCTGGTCCAGCAGCAAAACAAAGAATGGCATTACTAGTTACATTATTTGTCAGGGCTATTGCTTTCAAGTGCTCCGACCAAGATCCTGAACTTTGAAATGTCACTCCTAGGTATTTACATTTATTGACCTGATCAAGCAGGTGGTTATCCAGCTGCCATCGGTATTTTTTCCTCCTTTTGCCAAAGACTAAGATTTTAGTTTTTTCGTAGTTGACCTGAAGGGCTTCTCTCACACAATATGAGCTTAGGGCTCTTAAAAGCCTACGCATCCCCACCTGGGTGTATGACAGGAGAACAGCATCATCTGCATATAATAACACTGAAATATTCCTGTCTTTTAAAAGAGGTGGGAAGAAGTCTGGATTAGATAAGTAGGGAATCATATCATTAAGATATAGATTGAATAAAAGAGGTGCAAGCAAACATCCCTGGCGCACTCCTTTGTTAACAATAATGGGGCCTGAAAGATCACCTGAAGACTCTCTCACACGCAAGATAGAATTCTCATACAGCCCCTGTATTCTCCTGAGCAATTTATGATCCACATTTAAAAGTGTAAGCTTCTGCCAAAGGCAGGGTCTAGATGTAGAGTCAAAGGCTGCTCGAAAGTCTACAAATGCAGCAAAAAGTGAGTGATAAGGGGGAGATGTATATTTCCCAGCCAAATATTTTAGTAGAAAACAATGGTCTACTGTAGATCTGCCACATTGGAAGCCTGCTTGTTCTTCAACTAGGAGATTCTCCCTGAGCACCCAATTTTCCAGCTTATAAAAGATGTCTTGCATACAACTTACTTATAACATCCAGTAGACTTATAGGGCGATAATTCTTAGGGTCTGACTGATTGCCCTTTTTATAAATAGGCACTACAATAGCTACTGCCCAATCTTGGGGAAATTTCCCAGTTCTATCAATAAGAGTAAATAAGGTTGCTAACATTGGGATCCACCAATGAGGATAACCGATCAAGAAATCTGGTGAAATGCCACTCCTTCTGGGGGCCTAACATCTACAAGTATGTAAAGAGCCTGGGCAAGTACAAAGTTTTTCACGTGGTGCCAAAAAGATAAAAACAATGGCACTGGGCAAGATTCTCTAGGAAAGGCATTCAGTAGTGCCACCACTGAAAAGGCTCTATCTCAAATGGTGGCATGCATGAGTGAAGTAGGACAGTACTTGACAAACCACAAGGTCAAGCAATGAGGGACTATAGGTTTAAGGGCTTCACTGTATGATAGGGAATATTTTCATTGGTGTGAATGGCTTATGATACTGCCATTCCTTCTCTGTACTATGTATAGCCATCCACTATTTTGTACTGTATCTACCAAATCAACAGAATCAATCAAAGTTATATGGCAATGATCCTTCCTTTTGGAACTTGGCATCCTAGTCTGATATCATTCTGACCTGTGACACCACATTGTTCTGTAATGGGCAGCACAGGCTCCCAAGTGGGGTGAAACAATGGCAAGGTAACCTAGGCAACAGTGAGGATCAATTCCTTTCTTTTGATAGAACTCAATGGGCTGTCCTTCTGTGTACAAGGTCTACTGAGGTGCCCCTGTGTAGCTAAGCACCTTTAAGAAACCCATATTGAATAAACTGGTAGAGCTAAAGCCATTTTGAGATACTAAGCTTGCTGCACAAAGCATCTCTAAGAAACATTGCTAGTGTCGAGTGTCCTCCAAAAGATTTGGTCGCTTACAGCATTCTTTCTGCCAAATGCTCAAGAGCCTGCCAAACGTCTTGCATCTCTTGGCATCCTTGGAATGGACTGAAATAACCAAAGACCTTTCTGTAGCCAGAAGCAAGCAAGACGAGAAAAGTCCCTGTTTCTAAATTGGAAGGGAAAGCTGTAAACAACAGGCGTGCTATCTGCAAATATACAAGACGACATCATGAACGTCTCCTTTGATCCCTACCGCAAGAGGGGCCAACATTCCACTTTTCGGAAAGAGCATCAGCATCATCCAGGTGTAGCATATTTTTGCACAATTAACTGGGATCATCTCTAGAGGAGGGGGCAGCTGTGCTGTCTTCAGTCTATGGGCATCTGAAGTGAACTGAAGAATATGAACAACTGTTTTTTTAAAAAACCCTTTAAATATATGGCCAATGTGGCATGCAGCATTGCTTTGCAGAATGCAGCAGGCAGCCATATTTAATTCTAGCCAATCCCCTAGAAATATGACTATTTAGCTTGAATTAAATTCCTGTGAACATGTGCAGGTGAGCTAAATATATCCATAGAGCGAATCAGAACAAGCATTTTCCTAGTTCCTGCATACCTCCAGGGGCAGTTCTAATGCTGACTTCTCCCATCCTGACTCCATGGGATTTCAAGGTACTTAGATGATCGTGTAAACAGTCCATCTGCATTTTTACTGCTGTCATACCTGCCGAGCAAGATTGCTTTTTCTCTAATATTTTCTGTAGGTAATAGCTAAAGGTGTTTCATTCATTATTGTTACTAATGGTTGGAAGAGAGCCAGCATGGTGTGGTGGCGAGAGTGTTGGACTGGGAGCTGGGAGATCTGGGTTCTAGTCCTCACTCAGCCATGGAAGCTCACTGGGTGACTTTGGGCCAGTCACAGACTCTCAACCCAAACTACCTCACAGGGTTGTTGTTGCGAAGATAAAGTGGAGAGGCGGAGGATCATGTAAGCCTCCTTGGGTTCCTTGCGGGAAAAAAGGTGGGATATAAATGAAATAAATAAATAAAGGTTAGAAGATCCATTCTTAAGTCAGTATTAATGGTTGATTGACAGCTGCCAGTTAATAGATACTGAACACATCCCACTTGTTTGTGAGGAGTCTGGAGATGAACGGACTGGCAGTCTGAATGTAGCCACTGAAGGCTACAGAAGTCTCCATTTTCTGGTTAGCAAGAAGGAGCTTTGGGGAGGGCTTCGGAGGCATGTTGTGTGCTTTTGAGGAAAACTGATGCTCTTTTAAAGGCAAGCACTGTCTGTCTGGGTGCTTCCCTCTTCTTCCTGCTCAACAGGTGAATTTATAAGCTGGTATCAGAGAAGCAACATGCATCTCAGTTCTTTCTCCTCACAAGAATGTTGGCCCTGCAACAGCCTGTCCAGAATCTTCCTACTGCTCTCAGAAGTAAGAGGCAAGAAATACTGCATTAAAGAGCTGGAGCAGAAGGTGAAGACATCGGCTAAACCAGGGTTTACATAGGCTAAAACGGTGAAAAAAGGGGAATGCAAATGGCAGCCGCCATAGCTGCCATAGCTGCCGCCATTTGCGTCTGCTGTTGTTGTTGTTTTTGCTTGCCGTGATAGGCTACGTAAATATTTACGACGCCTATCACAGCAAAATACAGGGATGCAAACAGCGGCAGCTACAGCAGCCGCCATTTGCGTCCCTGCAGGCTGCCTAGTGGCCAGATGTCCAGCTGCGGGTGGCCCTGGCCGGCGGCTCCGCAGAATCTCCATGGAGCGGAGCCAGCCAGCCAGAATTTCGGGGGGAGGGACGGAGTGCCTCCCCCCCACCGCGAATGTCACCCTTCGAACAGTAAGTGACTTTCGTACATCCCTACTTATTTCAATAAACTATAGTTAAGAGTAAACACAGTTTAGGGTTTGGACAACATGATACACTGTGGTTAACCTAAAACTGAGGCAAAAGCTTCTGAATTAGTCATGGCAGTGCCAAATGAGGAGGGGAGTGCATGAGCCCAAAGCTTGCTGTGGCTCATTCTCATGATGCTAAACTATGGTTTAACAGTAATAGGACCATAGGCTAAGTAAAACAAGTCTCGTGTTTTTAAATCACACATTGTCCTGCGAAGGTCTTTGTGTCTATCACACTGTAAGGTACAGAATGGCCTCCAACAAGAGCTGTCTTCCTTCTGCCGGTACAAGTCTTAATGTGTGTGTGTTTTTTTAAATAAAAGTTTGCCGCATTTATGAATAAACAATGGTTAGTCTTTCTTTTAAATGGTTTATTACAGTGGCTAGTTGTGCACACTTTTGGAGCAAAGTGCTTGTCAGCTGGGTGAGATCACAGAGGTGATCACGCTAGGTAATGCTGAGCAGAGCAGCCTCAAAACATATTTCACACTTGACTAATTCAGAAAACATGGAATAATTGTTCAATTATATTCTTCAGTAGTCAAGATTCAGAACTGACACTCTCCAAAGAAAATCTGACTCAAGCATTAAACTGCATCAGTCCTTTTTTCTTTTCTTTTTTAAAATATCTACAGTGGCAAGAAGTGACAAATGACAAAAGTGACCTACAAGCCAATGATACCAAAGAACAAAGGCTTGCCAGAGACCTCCAGTCACTGGCAATCAGCTAGCACAGCACATGGCCTAATTAGATAGTATGGGAGACATGCAGCCCTCACTGGTCCATGTCTTCTTGATACATCTCCTTGCTAATGTATAGGAGAAGAACATGGGGAGAGCAATTCTATGGCCCCTAGACAGTCTCAGGGTGGTGGTGGCATAGGATAGTTCAGTTTCCTCGATCCAAGGTCAGAGACAGTGCTCTGACTTTGGACCCAGGAGTCTGAGCTCCCCACCCCTACCCCTACCCCTACCCATGCTGAGAACCACACCAATAACCATGCTGGCTGCCTCTCTGAGCTCTCAAAAGTTACCTCGGAGAGGATGGAAAGGGGGAGTTTCTGTGGGTGGGCATGGGAAGGGACTAGGGAAGCGGGGATATGACCTATCCCCAGCCCACCCCAGCCTCTTTCCCTCCACCTCTGTGGAGCCCTAGCTAGATGGGCAAAAACACCCGTCTAGCAAAAATGCAGAGTGGGAAAAGCATGGAGATAAAGCTCACCTCTGTGCTCCTCTCACTCTGCATAGGATGCCGATCTACCTCAGAGTTCGGAAGCAGATGGGCATCTGGATAGGATTGCACCCTTTGCATTCCCCACCCTCTGGAAGCAGCAGCCAATGAATTGGAGTGGGGTGTGGAAATGCTGAGCATGATGGCATCATGTCACATGTTTTATTTGCTCAACGTTACCCAGTAAACACACAGAGGCAATGTGGATCAGCTGCAAGAGACACAATCCCCACAATATCTGGATAGGCCCATTGATTGGGAGGAAGCATGGAGCTTTTGTCTCTCTCTTCCAGATCTGGGCACTTCCACTAGAATCAATGAAACCTAGTTCCAAACTTGATGTAATGCCAGGAGATCCATGGTGTGTGTGTGTGTGTTTAAGATTGGGATGTTGGCGTAATCCACAATGGAATCAAATGAGTTAGGATTTCTATCAGTCTGACCTGTGGATTCCATAGTGGAATGGCTTTTTCTAAGTCACATGGATTCCCTGGACTTGCAGGAGGTTTAAAAAAAAAAAAAACTTTTGAGGGGGATTTGTGCAGATTTGCAGATGTGCTAATGTGCATAAGCACTTATTCGTACTTGTGCTAATGTGCTTTAGCGCAAGTGCAAATTAACGCTAATGCACATTAGCATAAGTGGAACAAAATTTTCATACATCCCTAAAAATATATCCAATTCTGTCAGTGAGCAGAGGATGGAACGAATGACTCCTGATAATCCATGAAACCCAGAAGGAATGGATTTAACAAAATCCATACATCCCTAGTTTAAGGCAAAAGCAGCTGCAGGGGAAGGAATCCAAATTGGATTGGGGCTATGACACTGGGGGGAAGGAGGTGTAATCCTTTTACAAGACACAGTTTTCCCAATCTAAATCCCCCACCCCCAGCTCCAAGCCATTTGGCCTGCAGGGAGTAAACATAGCCCATCTCCAGAAACAATGATGGCAATACAGAGCTGCTTTTTAACATTGCACTGTCTCTTTATCCCACTTCCATTTATAGGTGAAATATCTGCAAATTTCCACCAAAGAGTACAGCCACTTAATTAGATGAGGATGTTGGTACTACCAAGCCTATTGTGCTCCTGGGTCTTCTATCTGTATTTATGTCCCCACATAATCTAATGGTCACTCTTGTTTTTTACCCTATGTACTTATAAGTGTCTTCTCATTTCATCATGAAATTCCTCTTCAGAACTTTGGCTGGTAGATGATCACCCATTGTATAGTTCTTCACACTCTGCAGTGCATTCTTGTGACCCCCACATTTGGAAGACTGGCTCCAATAAGCTCTTGGGCAAGGGGATATTGCAAAGTTGGCTGCACCCCCACCCCCATATGCCAGTTGCACATCATTTGCCTTACCATGGCTAAAGGGGCTTAATAAGATGCTTGGAATGTGACCATACATTGCTATGGAATGTGGACACAGGCTGAACATTTGTAGCAGGTACACTGGATTTGTAAAGAGGTGGGCATTTTATCTGCAGGGGACTACGATTCCCCAACTCCCCATCACTTGCCTCCCTGTACCATGGTGCCAAATCAGATTTTGCTGCAGGGGCTCCAGAAGAAACAAAACTCTGCTACTTTCCTAAATTCCAGCATATTGTTGGCAGATACCAATGCAACTGTTTCAGGAACACGTGATTCAGTTGTTTAGATGCAGCCTACTAAGGATGATGAGCTCATCTCTCTGATAAGGTTGTTTTACTCCAATTGCCTTCTGCTTGATATTTTTAAAGAAACCCCATATTTCTTCCATGCCCTTTCTGTTCCCTCAGAATCATTTTGACTTCAGTTGGAAACCAGGGCCTGTGGGATAGGAAATCTTAAAAGTCCTTCTGGATCAAGGACAACACACACATCCCCTCCCATGTTTTGCATTTTGCAGCTGTTGTTTCTCATAATAACAAAGGTGCCAAAGTCTTTATAGGTCAGGCTGAATGAAACCGAGATCCTGTCAGCTTTTCAGCCTTCTTCTAGTAAGGTGGAGGCACAGGGATACAATCATCTGAGGGTGGGACCAAAGAATGTGAGAATGGAATGGAGCCCAAGAGGTTTAGCAGAAGAGGTCTGCTAAAGGGAAGAGAGACTATGTTAAGAAGGAAGGTTAAATGGGGCCAAGAAATTTGTATTTTTGAAACAAAAGGAAACCAGGAGTTAAATAGAGCACAAGGAGCTGGGAAAGTCAGTTCTGGGGATCTAAGGGAGAACCATTTCTGGGCCAAGGCAGACAACAACTTTGGCTTTCTGAACAAAACTCTAAAGTTATCCTCCAGTTGTACAGGCAGGAGCCATAGCTCACTGGTAGAGCACTTACTTGGAAATTTGAATGGACAATATCCAAGGTTATGGTGGCCTCTTACAAGGACAGAAGATTATGCTGATTGGCATAAACTTTAAATGTGCTGATTCTTATGCATAGATGCAAATATAGAAATTATTATTATCATCATTTAAATAGAAATAATAGAATACATTTGACAGTATATGATATTTAATCAGGTCATGGGATATTGTTTGGATATGTGTGTATTTCTGCTCCGTTTATATGTTTGTAGCTCCGTTTATATGTTTTTAAGATTAAAAATCTCAAAAATACAGTATTATGTATAATATAAAAACAGTTTAGTTTTTATATTATACATAATACTGTATTTTTGAGATTTTTAATCTTTGTAAACCATCCAGAGAACTTTGGCTACTGGGTGGTATAGAAATGTAATAAATGAAATGAAATGAAATGAAACTGCCCTCTGTAAAGTAAGACCCATAGCCATCCTATTCAAGGTTCATTTCCTTAATAAAAATCAGTTAAGAAGTCTCAAATAGCACATCTAGGAAAGATCTGTGCTTGAGACCCTGAAAAGCCATTGTCAACTCAAGTCCTCAGAAGCCCACAAGTAGAACTTAAAGGAAACAGCACTCTCCTATCGTTGCTCTCAGCAGCTGGTACTCAGAGCTATACTGTTGATGAATATTCCATACAGCTACGATGACTAGTAGCGATGAGTAGATCTATCCTTCCTGAAGACTAATCCTCAGAGGTGACCATGAACCATTGATGTGATTCAATATAAGGCAGCTCATCCCACCAAGGTTTGTAATGTTTTATTAAAGATTAATATTTATTTTTTAAAAATTGTTAGCTGCCTTTCCAAGGTGATGTAAGAAGATCAAAGCAAAGAACTGTACAAACTGTACAAAACACACATAAAATAAACAGTATTATTGTCAATTTCATATTGCTTCATTCATAAATCTGCTCCATCCTGTTTCAGCATTAATCTGTGATTTTTTTCTGTTCAAAATCACATAAAAATTGTATTTAAATACATGTTTTAATGCATTTTCTCACAAAATAAACCTTTCTAAATGTATGATCTCATGAAATATGCATTTATCAATGTATTTCATCCTAAAATAATGGGCAGTGTCCACCAATTCTTGTCCACCTCACCAATTCCGTTGTGCATTATGCAAGTGGGACCCAATGGAGATTTAGTGCTTCCTAGAGGAAACCCCAAAAGGAGTGGAAACACTCATTTCTGGAAGGAGACAGGTTAGTGGAGTTCCCTCAGGTGAGCTCCATGGACCTGCCTCCTTCCAGAAACGAGCATTTCTGCTCATTTTGGGTTGCCCCGGAAGCACTAAATCTCCCTTGCATCAGTGGTGGGCCCCACTTGCGCAATGCAATCGGTGGGGCAGAAGAGACGTGGTCGTGTGGACGCGGCCTATTGGATTCTGTGCCTGATGCATTTCTAAGCATTTTGGTACACTTGTTGAGCCAAGAACTAAATTACAAAATTCATAGAAGGGAGAAATCTGAAAGATAACAGTGTTCTGATCCACAGATTAGTCTGGGGTGTGTGGATCAGGTCAGTTGATATCAAAATTCCCAAAGAAGACATTCCTCAAGTGTCCCTACTTTGTTGCTTATTCATTTAGATTTATGCCCCATAACCACCACCATCACCACCACCACCCTTGTCCCAGGCCCTGGAATGGCTTATAGTTCACACTTATGCATTTAAAAAAGAACGTGGGAAGAGGCTAAAGAAATACGTTTGCAGAAACTGGTGCTCTGCCTGGTGTCCCTTGGGTGTTCCCCAGTGAATAATTACCTCTCGAGCGACATGAACCAACAGTATATTAGCAGCCAGCAGAGGAACAACAGTTGTGCTATAAAGCCATCAGTGGCTCATCTCCTCTCAGCTGCTGAATGAATCAAAAACAAAACAAAACAGAAGTTGCAAGAGCCAACAGGAACTATGGAGACGGTTCAGCAGGTGGCTTCCCCAATGCCCGTCTAATTATGGCTCAAGTACAGAGCGTACCTGTCTGCAGAGATGAATGGAGAATTTGCAGTGCTGATTGACTCCTGAGGAGTTGGCATCTGATTAATGGGAAGCCAACCAGCTAAAACGGAAATCTGGGCTGCACTCTGTAACTAACACCATTGAACCTTTGGATGGTCCACTGTTGCATTTTATATGAAACCTTGGCTGGAGATTGCTCATAAAAATCTGCCTTTTTGTCAGCTAACTGGAAGAAAAGAGGCAAGATGAATCAATGTTACTCCCAGTGAGCATAATAATGGCTGTGTATGAATAGCTGTTAAGTAATCTGGTGGAGGAGAGGAAGGAAAGGGAGCGCGAGGACTAACGAGGAGCAGGAGTAGAGAAAAGGGCAGAATGGAAAGAAATACTGGGAATAGTAAATAGGAGAGAGCTTTTGCCATGGGTGCATCTGTGTATGATAGGGAGGAGTGAGAATTTAGTTTCAGTTCAGTTTTGATAAGAATTTCCCCAAACTTGCGAAGTTCTCCGTATTCAGGGCAAAAAGAACTTGAGATGTGGGAGAAACCAAAATGGACAGATTCATCCATCCAGGCCCAATGCTATGAGTGCTTCACTTTTAAAACTCTGGGGTGGAATCCCTAAATATTCAACCCAACCATGTGAATGTTGAATTAGGGTTGCCATCTCATTTCTATGGCAGGTTCCTCATCTTTCGGAGCTGCATGGCAGGCTGGTACAACATGGTCCAGTCCGTACTGGGAATAGCTGTAACTATTGAATTTGACCAGTGCAGATGGCTGAGAATTTTATTTCTGTTCATTTTCTATAAGAATTTACTAAGATTCACAAAGTTCTTCATATTCGGGAAAGAACTTGACCTGAGAGGACTTGAGATTTTAAAAATTCACATGCAGGAGAAAGCAAAACTGATGGATTCACCCATCGTGTGTGTGTGTGTGTGAGAGAGAGAGAGAGAGAGTGAATGGCGTGTCTGAATGGGGTATGTGATGGCAAGCTCATCAAGGGCTGCATGCCAACAGTGGGGGGTGGCCCCACCCAACTGCTGGCACATGGCACCCAGCATGTTTGCCTAGAGCCAGTGCAGCCTTCAGGCCCAGAAATATTCTCTCCACCCTCACTTTAGAGGAATTCACTTAGAAGGAAATTCTTTAGAAGAAAGCCTTCGATCTCAGAGGCTTCTGAGTATCCAAAGCCCAGCTGGGCTACTGCCGGCAGGGCAGGAGGAGCGATGGAGGTGATTTTTGCCTTTCTGTCCTCTTTTTATGAAATTATCATCAAGACAGGCCTCTGAGCCTGTCTAGAAGAGTTGTGCTGGTGGGGCCTGGAGAGGCCATAGGATTTCTTATATCCCACCCTCTCCTGTCCCGTCCCCTCCCCCCGTGCTCACTGTATATCCCTTTTTCCTTCCCTCTGAGGCCACATCTGCAACCTCAGGAAGCAGCTGGTGTGGTTCTTTCTGAAGGAGCTGCAAGGGAGAGGGGGAATCAGAACTCAAAGTATCTACAGCCTTGGGAAGGGAACTCGGGGGACTATGAACCTATCCTCTGTTCCCTGGAATGCTTTCCCAGGGACCATAGGGTTGTTCTCCCCAGGAGTTTGTGGAGATGTGCAGGAGAGCCTTGCCTCTGGAACACCCCCCCCCCATCCACCCATGCTTTTCATGTGTGTGAGAAGGGACAATATGACCATACTAACATCCTGATTGGTCCAGGGTCTCCCCTGTCTTGGAGGAGCTCTATGCACATATGTCAGAAAGTGTGTAGAGACCCTCCTCATGTGTGCCAAAAACACAGCTGCCTCCATGGCTCAGCAACCCCCTCATGTTCTTTACAAACACTGGCATTTGATTCATTTCATTTATTTCATTTCTATACCACCCAGTAGCTGAAGGTCTCTGGGCAGTTCACAACTAGTAGCCATTGATAACCTTGTCCTCCATGAATTTATTTGATCGCTCTTAGAAGCTATCCAAGGCAGCCATCACTACATCTTGTGGAAGCGAATTCCATAGTTTAACTATGCGCTTTGTGAAGACCTACTTTGTTTTATTTGTTCTGAATCTCCCACCACTCAGCTTCATGGGATGACCTTTAGTACTAAAATTATGACAGGAAGGGGTAAAATGTCTCCCTATCCACTTTCTCCACACCATGAATAACTTTGGATACCTCTATCATGCCCGCTCTTTACTCATGCCCGTTCTTTACTCATTTTTTTTTAATCTGAAAAGCCCCAAGTCTTGTAACTTTTCCTCATAGGTGAGTTGCTCCAGCCCTTTGATCATTTTGGAAGTCCTTTTCTGCATGTTTTCCAGCTCAACAATCTCCTTTTTGAGGTGTCGTGACCAGAATGCAGGGCTTGAACCAGTGGAGGCTGGTGGCTTTGATGTCAGTGGGGCAATGGATCCACTCTGGGTTTCAATCAGCACCAGTCAGAACTCTAAAGAAGCTATCCAAGGTGTGAAGCCCTGACATCAGGACCACCAGCCGCCACTGGCTAGAACTGAAGTGACTGATGTTAGGTAGTCATCTGTTGGTTAGGGTTGCCATGTGCCCTACTTTACAGAAGACAGTCCTCTGTCTGAAGCACAGCCAGAGGTCCTTCTATTTGAAGGACCGCCCAGTCTAAGTCCAGCTTAAAGCTATTTTGTGAGAACCCCCAAATCAAGGACATGGCATAGACCATTGTTGGAACTTTGGATTACTAATAGCATTAATGAGAAAACTGGGGGGGGGGGTTGCTGTTTGTTTGTTAACCAAAGTTTGTATTACAGTAAAAAAAAGAAGAACTAAAAAACTGGAGGAGCAGGAGGAGGGGGAGGAGGAGAATACTGAAATCTTGGATTACTTAGTGAGTTTCTTTTTTAGCCATCTGTTGTTCAGAGAATGGATGCCTGACTGCAAAGAGCGTAAAAGTGAGAAAGTGGCCAGCAGAACAGCTGTTGTGTGTCATGTCACTTAGCTCTAGCAGAGACATTTTATAAACAGTCTGACATCTGCCTCCACTTTCTCCCACTCCTGTGAGAGAAACTGAAACACCCACTAATTCAGTTAGAGAACTACTGAGAGCCTTCTCAGACAATGTATGGTATAAAAAGACAAAGGGGGGGGGGTGAACCTGCTTCTGTCGTATTTGTTGTGCTGAATCCATGTGCCTTCCTCTGAGGCTGTACTTCTATTGAAGGGATACAGGATTTTGGTACATGAGGCAAAGATAAGGTGGCAACCCCTCCCCTTCCATTTCACAAACAAAAGCCTGATGGTTGAATCTGACTTCAACACAGGCAATGGAACAGCATCCTCTTCCACACTGGGGGGCAGCAGGATAGCTTAAGGGGTGTAGATTAGGTCATGTGGCAATCAGAGCTCTGTCCTTCAACACCTCACTGCTGCGCTTTGCTTTGCAGCATCTGCCGCCAGGGGCAGTCACTTCATTCTACCTAATGGTAAGGCTGGCCCTGCTGGCCCAAAGTGCGGGGGGGGGGGGGAATGCTGTCCTTCCCACAATCAGCACATTCTCTTGTGATTGCTGTGTGGTATGTAGTTGCAACTGGTATGGGGCCACCCCACAAAAGGCCCTGCCTCTGGTAATCGCTAGCGTGATGGGCCTTACTGTTGAGCCAGAGAACAGGGCCTCTGAGGATGACCTTAAGGCCTGGGCTGGTTCATATGGCTGCATGTGGTCCTTCACGTAACCTGGTCCCAAACTATTCAGGGTTTTAAAAGCTAACCCCAACATGTTTAACTCAACCCAGAAATGAACAGGCAACCAATAGGGGTGTACGAAACCCACTTACCATTCCAGTCTGGGCGTCCGCGGGGTTGGGGGAGACGATCTGTCCCTCCCCCCAGAATCCTGCCCGGCCGGCTCCACTGCACGGCGAGTCTGCAGCCGGACTTCCATCCGCTGCCAGGCTGCGGCCGCAAATGGCGTCTGGTGTAGGGGATGCCATTTGCGTCCCTGCTGTTTTTGTGCAGGGATAATTACGTAGCCTATCACCGAAAAGAGCAGGGATACAAATGGCATCCCTATGCCGGATGCCATTTGCGGCCACATCCGGGGCAGTGGATGGACAGCAGCAGCGGACAGACCTGGACCGGCCAGCAGCAGGTAGGTCTGTCCGGGGAGGATTTTGGGGGAGGGGGGGAGTAGTCCATTCCTCCTTGGACTCCGGATTCTTTGGAATCCGGCCTCATTGGAGTCCATGGCAGATTTCTCCACCATCCCTAGCAACCAATGCCACTGGTACAATATTGGTGTCATGTGCGCTGAATGGCTGGGCCCCACAAGCATTCGAGCAGCTGCCTTCTGCACCAGTTGAAGTTTCCAAAACATCTTTAAAGTCAGCCCCCCTCTCCAGTTCCTTTGATGGGACTGGTGGAGACCTGCATCACAAGGAAGGACAATGGTTCACTTAGCATACATTAGATATCCAAGCATCTCCTCCACATTATAGTCGACCAGGCCTTGTGTGGATCAGTGTGGGAGTGAAGGGAATGCTGGAAAGGAATGACTATGACTAATTAGTTAAAAAGTACTTCTAAACATAAATACACAGCACTGAAAAACTAAATGCTGATATAAAGGACTCCTTGCTGTGAAGAAGCCTGTGGAAAAATGCATAGCTCCCTTCATTTCCATGGTTACCCAGGTGCACATGAAGTCAAAGCTAACTCAAAAACATGGGGGCTAATTTCTCACTGCTTTCCGTACCCTTTAATCTTCAATACATGGCTCAAATGGACAGGAGGAAGAAATCATAATGAAAAGAGGTGCGCTTTTCACTTGGAGAGTCTCACTGGAGGGTCCCAAATTTCAATTGCCAGCGTTGCAGTTTGAAACCTCCTTCCCCACAACACAGCCTCTTCCTCCAAGAAAATAAATGTAAATTTATATTATATAGTAAAATGAAAATTTGAAAATAAAATAAAATAAAAATCTGGAATCAAGTTTGAAATGTTTCAAATGTGGAGTAAAGGTCCAAAATGAATTTTCAATCCAAATCTTGAATGTGAAATTTTATCACAACATTCTAGGGATGTCAGAGAATTCCGTCATGGATTCCAGTGAGGCTGGATTCTAAAGAATCCCCCGGAATCCATGGCGGAATGGCCTCCTGCCCCCTGCCACCCCACAGAATCCCCCTGGGACGGAACTTACCTGGGGCGGATGCGGTGGTGGCGGCTCCAGCAGCTCCGACTGGTCTCCTGGCCAGCTGCGGCTGGGCTGCTGCAGCTGCCATTTGTGGCCTTGCAGCCATGATAGGCTACATAAGTATTTATGTAGCCTATCACAGCAAAGAGCAGGGATGCAAATGGAGGCCGCTATGCCTATTTGCCTATTACATAGCCTATTACGGTAAAGGCAGCCACGCAAATGGCGGCCGCTACTCCATTTGCGTGGCTGTCTTTACCGTGATAGGCTCCGTAAATACTTACGTAGCCTACAATGGCAAAGAGCAGGGGCGCAAATGGTGTAGCAGCCACCATTTGCGTCCCTGATCCTTGCCGTGATAGGCTACGTAAATACTTACGTAACCTATCATAGCTGCTTGCAAGGACGCAAATGGCGGCTGCTCCAACGGCTGCCATTTGCAGCTGTAGCAGTCCGGCCGCAGCTGGAACTCCAGCTGCGGCTGGCCCTGGCCAGCGGCTCCATGGAGCTGCCACGGAGCGGAGCTGGCCAGGGAGGATTCCGGGGGAAGGGACAGAGCGCCTCTCCCCCACCACGGATGCCCTGGCACGGAGCCAGGTAAGGGATTCGTACATCCCTACAATATTCAAAATGTTAGACTTTCTTGTCATTTCTTTATCTTTCTTTCTTTTCATTTTTTTAATGGCAGGTGCCAAATATGGAGGGCATGTTCCCCAGCAACTGGTCTACATAGGCATACT
The DNA here is from genome assembly GCF_057233095.1 of Heloderma suspectum. Taxonomy (NCBI): domain Eukaryota; kingdom Metazoa; phylum Chordata; class Lepidosauria; order Squamata; family Helodermatidae; genus Heloderma; species Heloderma suspectum. The sequence continues at coordinate 49,450,752 of NC_139460.1, read as the reverse complement.
GCCTCTGATACTGGAGGTGACATAGAGCCATCAGGACTAGTAGCCATTGATAGACTTCTCCTCCTGGAATTTGTCTAACCCCCTTTTAACCCCCACCCCCCTTCTCTAATAGGTTTTAACTTTCATTCTTTTCTTGATTGTTTCTTTAAAAAACCACAAAAAATTAAAAGTACTTTAGTTTTCTTGCCTTGCCTTGTTCTTTAGCTTCCCCCTTCTCAGTTCTCAACCATTAGTTTTCCCTTACATTCTGTCTAGATATAGGTATAGATATAGATATAGATAAAACATCTATTTCTGCTTCATTGACTACGCTAAAGCCTTTGATTGTGTGGATCACAACAAACTGTGGCAAATTCTGAAACAGATGGGGGTACCAGACCACCTTACCTGTCTCCTGAGAAACCTGTACGAGGGTCAAGAAGCAACAGTAAGAACCAGACATGGAACAACCGATTGGTTCAAAATTGGGAAAGGAGTATGACAAGGCTGCATATTGTCGCCCTGCTTATTTAACTTATATGCAGAGTACATCATGAGAAACACCGGGTTGGATGAATCACAGGTCGGAATTAAGATTGCTGGGAGAATTATCAACAACCTCCGATATGCAGATGATACCACCCTAATGGCAGAAAGCGAAGAGGATCTCAAGAGCCTCTTGTTGAAGGTGAAAGAGGAGAGTGCAAAAGCTGGTTTGAAACTCAGCATTAAAAAAACGAAGATCATGGCATCTGGCCCTATCACTTCCTGGCATATGGAAGGGGAAGAAATGGAAGCAGTGACAGATTTTATTTTCTTGGGCTCCAAGATCACCGCAGACGGTGACTGTAGCCATGAAATTAAAAGACGCTAGCTCCTTGGGAGGAAAGCTATGGCAAACCTAGACAGCATAGTAAGAAGCAGAGACATCACCTTGCTGACAAAGGTCCACATAATCAAAGCTATGGTTTTCCCAGTAGTAACGTATGGCTGTGAGAGCTGGACTATAAGGAAGGCTGAGCGCCAAAGAATTGATGCTTTCGAACTGTGGTGCTGGAGAAGACTCTTACGAGTCCCCTGGACTGCAAGGAGGTCAAACCAATCCATACTAAAGGAAATCAACCCTGAGTGCTCATTGGAAGGACAGATACTGAAGCTGAAGCTCAACTATTTTGGCCACCTAATGCGAAGAGAAAACTCTCTGGAAAAGACCCTGATGCTGGGAAAGACTGAAGGCAAAAGGAGAAGGGGATGGCAGAGGATGAGATAGCTAGATAGCATCACTGATGCAATGAATATGGACTTGAGCATGCTCCGAGAGAGAACGCAGGACAGGAAGGCCTGGCGTGCTATGGTACATGGGGTCACGAAGAGTCGGACACGACTGAACGACTGAACAACAACAACAACAACAACAAATAGATATAGATAAATAAAACTTTTCTTTCCTTGTTCTTGGCTCCCCTCCACCACCACCCCATCCTTCTCAATTCCTGTATTCCTTCCTTTCCAATTTTTGATCTCTTTTCCCTAAAAAACAACAACCTTTCCTCTTCCATTAGCATTATAGACAGCCCTGCCCCCTTGCTTGTAGATAGTTCAGTGTTTCCTTTTCTTTTGCTCGTGTGTGTGTGTGTGTGTGTGTGTGTGTGCGCGCGCGCGCGCGCTTGTGCTGTGGACAAGAAAACAGTGTGTGGCAAAGCACTACACAGCCCACATTTCAAAAATCAGTGGGCAATGCACTACACAACATATATAATTTAAATTTTATACTACACTGTGTGGCAAAGCAACCCCAATAGGAGGCATCTTCAGAACCTTGGCAAGGGCAGAGGTGAGTGAGGTGCTGGTGGGACCAGCAGCACTGGTAGCTAAGCTGGGTCACCCCCGGTCCAGATGGCGCGTCCTGGTGTAGGGCAGCAGAGTGCCTCTGTCAGTCCAGCAAACAACTGTCGCTGCTCTCCATTCAAGTGCCTGGCAGGGTTGCTGTGTTTGCTTGCTGCCTCTGCCAGATGAGACAACTGTCATTGCTCTCCATTCAGGTCAATGTGCCTGCCTGGCAGGGTTGCTGTGTTTGCTTCCTGCCTACCAGCCAGTGCTTTTCCAGGCAATTCAGCCAAAGAGAGCCTGAGGTCATTGACTGTGATTCTGAATAGGAAAGTAGTACTAAATTTCACCTGCACCTAGCACAAAAACTACTGGGCCAAACTCTCTGAAATTTGGCATGTGGAATTCCCTCCATGGGGGCCAACAGAATGCCAAATACCATGTATTTATCTTGAAAACTGAAAAGGCTATGGCCGTTCCTATTTTCCAGTGCAAGTCAATGGGAAAACGTCAAAACAGAATGATTCGGATATCCGAATCTCGCTTCGGATCTGAATCTGAAGTGAAGCGGATTGGGTCCAGATCAGTCCAAAGTGAAGTGGGGCTGCTTTGGAAGGTCTGAAGTGAAGCGGATTGGGTCCAGATCAGTCCAAAGTGAAGTGGGGCTGCTTTGGAAGGTCTGAAGTGGCATCCGAAGCAAAGGGGGGGGGTCCATGCACAGCCCTAATAGATTGATCCTCTGGTTGCTCTGATTTGTATCAAGTCGCAATTTCAATTTTCTTCTGGCAATTTTCTTCTTCTTCTGTGCTCTGTATGTGGAAATCCTACTGGTTATAATAATTAGGTCTGGTTCTGACATACTATACTGATTATTTTAGGGCTAGTGCAGAAATTTGATAATACCCATTTGGAGGCCGTATCTCTGGGTTTCCTATGGTCTAAATTACCCAGCTCCTTCCCTGGACCCTACCCCAGCCTGCTTACCCAGTGCCATCATCTTTTTGTATGAGTTTGCTGCACTTTGAACATTTTCATGATAGGGCTGTGTGTTGTTCTGACAGCAAGTTGACTTATAGGTCAAGTGAGGGTATTTTGTCCATTTAGCCAGTATACTCTTGACTTGCATCAGCTCTTCAGGGTCTCAGGAGAGTGGATGGAGAGTTCAGTTAACAGAGTTGTTGCATTTGGAAAATAGGTTTCCTGTGGTTATATCAGGGATGGATGGATCTGTCAATCTTGCCAAGATAGTCAGGTTTTTTAGGTCAAGTTTGTTCCATCCCATTTCCACATGAGCCTGCAATTTTGTTTCATTTTTTAAAAAATCTATACGGAAATTTGTGCAAATTTTTTGCAATGTACGCATTAATGTATGAATTAATGTATGCATTTTTGTGCATATTTTTTAAATGTGTACTGTGACGTAACCCTCCCTCAGGTCCATCTGCTTCCGTTTTGGGACAGCTGTCCTCACTGTCCCACAGGCTTCAGCCCCTAAATTCACCAGGTCAAAGAGACACCCAATATGCCTAATTGGTTCCCTTTACCCAACCAGGAAATATGTATGCTATTGGTAGCTAGTGATGTTAGAGAAATCCACCGCAGATTCAAATCTGTGGCAGAATGGCTGCACTTACCTCCCTGTCCGGAGGATTGTCTGCAGAACAGCACTCGGCTGCTTCCTTAACCAGAGCCATTCTCCTCCGTGCCAATCACCATTAAAAAAAAAAAAGGGCGAGCGGCAGGATATGCCCATAGACGTATACACAAAACAGAGCCATGATTCTTGCATATAAGTCTATGGACACATAGACTTATATGCAAGATTCACGGCTCTATTTTGCGCGGAGGAGAATGGCTCCAGGTAAGCAGCCTTCAAGCCAGGCGTCTCCACAGAATCCTCGTGGAGCGGAGCCACTCCAGAGAATTGTGGGGGGGGGAGGAACAGATCGCCTTCCCCCCACGGGTGGATTCCCCACTGGAATGGATGGTGGGGAATCCATACATCCCTATTGGTAGCACAGAATGATAAACAAGATGTGGGATTTTATCATTTAAAAACAAACAAATTAAAGTTTATTAAATACAAGAGATGTTATAATTAATCACTCAGTTCTCGGTCTTATCCTGCCTACTCTACCCCTTCTAACACCTATTCCCGCAAGCCCACTATCTAGACGTAGCTTCATCAAACTCTCAGGCCCTGTCTCCCCTATCTCCAACCCCTGTCTAACCAACTATCTACTCCTGCCTTTTATAAACTCAGTCTCCTCTCTCTCTCTCTCTCTCTCTCTCTCTCTCACACACACACACACACACACACAAGCCCCTCCCACCTTTCACTCATGCACTACCAAACAATTAACCCTAACTTACCTGGGTTCTATTTAACACAACAAACGCATATAAACATTAATAGGAACTCCTCATAGAAAACATTGTGATTTTGTCACATGCACCTTTTCCCCAAGTACTTTACATTGCAAAAATGTTATTTCGTGTGCGCTTTTCTCAAATATATGCATGCTGTGTGCACTTTCCCCTAATCTGCACATTTTTGTGCACATTTCCCCCAAGATGAGCTGCATCACAAAGCTTGCAAAAATGCAAATTTTGGAATGAAACTTTTATCACAGCTCACTGAAAGGTGCACAAAGTGTACCATCCCACTTATGCTGTGCGTCCAAAGAAAAGAAATTTCCACATCTGGTTTAAACACAGAAGCAACTTGATCAATGCACACGTCCAGATTTTTTCCCATACCATACAAGAAAAAAATCAATCAGGCCACACTACTGGTGGTCCCAGTTCAAGTGCTGGATCAATACTAGGTACAGGTTAATTTTTTAATTTGGTCATTTTTGATACTTATTGGATCATGCCTCTTGATTCCAATTAAGTATGGAAATCATGTATCTATCTGTGGGAACAGGAAGAGTATGAGCTGTGCTGAACATTATATGGCTCCATTACATGGATAAAATGCATAGACAATGTATTATGCATACATGTATTTTGTCATCTATTCTCTAGTTTTTCTCAGTAACCACCTATATCTTCTTTCCCACAGCAAATTCTTGGGGAGTGTGAATTGCATGTTCAGCCAGATGACCTTGCCATGCAGCTCTCTTTACTAAACCACCTGTAGTATCCATAACTCCTTTTCCAAGGAGTGCTAGTGCAAAAAATGCCAAGACAACATGAGTCCATAGTCCTTTTCTATGAATGCAAGGACAATGGAAAGAAACTGCTGGTTAAACTGTGATGCCACTCCACCACTGAAAAATGTTACTTCTAATTTCCATTTGTTTATTTACCTTTCTGAACCACCCAATAGCCAAAGCTCTCTGGGCAGTTCACAGAATAAAAGTTAAACCCACACAGATGCCTAACTAGTCACCTGATTTCTACCTGCTCCAAGCCCTGGAGATAGAAACTGGGCCAATCAATAGTCTTCCTGCCAACATTTTGCAATCTCTTGTGGCTCTCTTAGGATGTTACATTCTCCTCCAGGGGACTGTTAATATTTCTGCTGTGCCTGTGCCTCTGAGTACCAGTTTCTAGGGAGCAGCAACAGGAGAGGGCTTTTGCCTTCATGTCTGCCTGTGGACTTCCCAGAGACATCTACTTGGTCACTGTGAGAAACTGGATGTGGACTAGATGAACCTTTGGTCTGATCCAGCCAGGTCCTCCTTATAATTCAAAATTCTCTACCCTCACTTAAATTGGAGATGTTTCTATCTAAACATTCAACCTCCCACCTCCGATACAAACAATTGTACATATCATTAGATGAGTCAGTGTGGTATAGTCATTAGAGCATTGGACTGGGAGTCAGGAGATCTGGGTTCTAGACCACATTTGGCCATGAAGCTCACTGGGTGACGTTGGGCCAGTCACCGGCTCTCAACCTAGCCTACCTCACATGGTTGTTGCGAGAATAAAATGGAGAGGAAAAGGGACCACGTAAGCCACCTTGGGCTTCTTACAAGATGAAAAAAGGCAAGTTATAAATGTAATAATAAATAATATTACATTATTATTATTATTTATTAAATTTATTAATCGCCCATCTGGCTGGTCACCCAGCCACTCTGGGCGATGTACAACACACCATAAAACAATTTAAAACAATAAAATTCTACCATAATTTTTTTTTAAAATACCCTAACCCACCCCAAATGCCTACCTGAACAACCACGTTTTTAATGCACGACAGAAGCTCATTAAAGAGGGGGCATGACGGAGTTCCCTAGGGAGGGAGTTCCACAGAGTGGGGGCCATCACAGAAAAGGCCCTCTCCCTCATCCCCACCAGTCTAGCTGTCCTGGTTGATGGGACAGAGAGAAGGCCATCCGAGGCTGATCTTGTTAAGCGGCCTGTCTGGTGATGCTGGAGGCGCTCCTTAACATAACATGCATAAGCAGTAACTTATGCGTGGTGGACGGCACATCTCTGGACTTTCTTTCCCAAATTGGGTCTATCTTAAAAGAGAAGAGTCACACTAATTAGAGGTTGCCTATAACAATTCACACATACCTAGTTACAGAGAAAATAACAGCTTCGGGATAAATAGTGCATTCCTTCAGGACATGAGTGTAATACTTTTGTAGATGAAGTTATTTAACTCGTGGCAGGAAGAAAGCTGTTCTTTGCCTTTTGAAAGGTGAACAAGCGTGGCCTGTTTTTAATTCTCTATAGACCTATATGCTCATGCAAATATCCTTTCAGCACAATCTATGACTCAGCAGAATCCCCAGGAGGTTGGCAGACTTTCATCACAAGAAGAGTGATTCAGCACCAGCATCTTACTACATGATAAATGATCAGACAAAAAGGGCATCCCTCCTTAAAGGGTATACTATTCACTCCTTTTGCTAAATACAGCTGGCTCAATATGGGTCTGATCAGAGTCCATTTGTCACCAATTCTCAGCCATTTGAGAGGATTAGTAAAATTCAAAGAGATTAACATAAGAAAAGGTTTCAGAGAAGTGTGTGATGCTAGAGGGAAACATGGCAAACAACAAGAATAACAACCAGAAGAAAACCAACAACAAATGCACGCGCGCGCACACACACACACGTTCTGATGTCCTAAAAGGGAGGAAGGGGAAAAGTTTCTGGTCTTGAAACTGCAGTGCCTGGTGTTGTTGTCGTTCAGTCGTGTCCGACTCTTCGTGACCCCATGGACCATAGCACGCCAGGCCTTCCTGTCCTGCGCTCTCTCCTGGAGCGTGCGCAAGTTCATATTCATTGCATCGGTGATGCTATCTAGCCATCTCATCCTCTGCCGTCCCCTTCTCCTTTTGCCTTCAGTCTTTCCCAGCATCAGGGTCTTTTCCAGGGAGTTTTCTCTTGGCATTAGGTGGCCAAAATAGTTGAGCTTCAGCTTCAGTATCTGTCCTTCCAATGAGCACTCAGGGTTGATTTCCTTTAGGATTGACTGATTTGACCTCCTTGCAGTCCAGGGGACTTGTAAGAGTCTTCTCCAGCACCACAGTTCGAAAGCATCAATTCTTCGGCGCTCAGCCTTCCTTAGAGTCCAGCTCTCACAGCCATACATTACTACTGGGAAAACCATAGCTTTGATTAGACGGACCTTTGTCGGCAAGGTGATGTCTCTGCTTCTTACTATGCTGTCTAGGTTGGCCATAGCTTTCCTCCCAAGGAGCAAGCGTCTTTTAATTTCATGGCTACAGTCACCGTCTGCGGTGATCTTGGAGCCCAAGAAAGTAAAATCTGTCACTGCTTCCATTTCTTCCCCTTCTATACGCCAGGAAGTGATGGGGCCAGATGCCATGATCTTCGTTTTTTTAATGTTGAGTTTCAAACCAGCTTTTGCACTCTCCTCTTTCACCCTCAACAAGAGGCTCTTGAGATCCTCTTCGCTTTCTGCCATTAGGGTGGTATCATCTGCATATCGGAGGTTGTTGATAATTCTCCCAGCAATCTTAATTCCGACCTGTGATTCATCCAACCCGGCGTTTCTCATGATGTACTCTGCATATAAGTTAAATAAGCAGGGTGACAATATGCAGCCTTGTCGTACTCCTTTCCCAATTTTGAACCAGTCAGTTGTTCCATGTCTGGTTCTTACTGTTGCTTCTTGACCCTCGTACAGGTTTCTCAGGAGACAGGTAAGGTGGTCTGGTACTCCCATCACTTTAAGAATTTGCCACAGTTTGTTGTGATCCACACAATCAAAGGCTTTAGCGTAGTCAATGAAGCAGAAATAGACATTTTTCTGGAATTCTCTTGCTTTCTCCATGATCCAGCGAACGTTGGTGATTTGATCTCTAGTTCCTCTGCCTCTTCGAAACCCAGCTTGTACTTCCAGTAGTTCTCGGTTCGCATACTGCTGAAGCCTAGCTTGTAGGATGTTGAGCATCACCTTGCTGGCATGTGAAATGAGTGCAATTGTGCGGTAGTTTGAACACTCTTTGGCATTGCCCTTCTTTGGAATTGGAATGTAAACTGACCTTTTCCAGTCTTACGGCCACTGTTGAGTGTTCCAAATTTGTTGGCATATTGAGTGCAGCACTTTAACAGCATCATCTTTTAGGATTTTAAATAGCTCAGCTGGAATACTGTCATCTCCGCTAGCTTTGTTGTTACTAATGCTTCCTAAGGCCCACTTGACTTCACTCTCTAGGATGTCCGGCTCAAGTTCAGTGACTGCACTGTCATGGCTATCAGGGACATTAAGATCTTTCCTGTATAGTTCTTCTGTGTATTCTTTCCACCTCTTCTTAATCTCATCTGCATCTGTTAGGTCCCTGCCTTCTTTGTCCTTTATCATGCCCGGCCTCTTTGCACAAAACGTTCCCTTGAGATCTCCAATTTTCTTGAAGAGATCTCTAGTCTTTCCCATTCTGTTGTTTTCCTCGATTTCTTTGCATTGTTCATTTAAGAAGGCCTTCTTGTCTCTCCTTGCTATTCTCTGGAACTCTGCATTCAGTTGGGTATATCTTCCCCTTTCTCCCTTGCTTTTCGCTTCCCTTCTTCCCTCAGCTACTTGTAAAGCTTCATCAGACAGCCACTTGGCTTTCTTGCATTTCTTTTTCTTTGGGATGGATTGAGTTGCTGCCTCCTGAACAATGTTACGGACCTCCATCCATAGTTCCTCAGGCACTCTGTCTATCAGGTCTAATCCCTTAAATCTATTCCTCACCTCCACTGTATATTCATAAGGGATATGATTGAGGTCATACCTGAACGGTTTAGTGGTTTTCCCTACGTTCTTCAATTTCAGCCGAAATTTTGCAACAAGAAGCTCATGATCTGAGCCACATTCAGCTCCAGGTCTTGTTTTGACTGACTGTATAGAGCTTCTCCATCTTTGGCTGCAAAGGACATAATCAATCTGATTTCGATATTGACCATCTGGTGATGTCCATGTGTAGAGTCGCCTCTTGTGCTGTTGGAAAAGAGTGTTTGCTATGATCAGCATGTTCTCTTGGCAAAACTCTATTAGCTTTTGTCCTGCTTCATTTTGTACACCAAGGCCATGCTTGCCTGTTATCCCGATGATTTCTTGACTTCCTGCTTTAGCATTCCAGCCCCTATGATGAAGAGGATATCTTTTTTTGGTGTTAGTTCTAGAAGGTGTTGTAGGTCTTCATAGAACCGATCAACCTCAGCTTCTTCGGCATCAGTGGTTGGGGCATAGATTTGAATTACTGTGATGTTGAATGGTTTGCCTTGGATTCGTACTGAGATCATTCTATCGTTTTTGAGATTGTACTCCAGTACTGCTTTTCCCACCCTTTTGTTGACTATGAGTGCTACTCCATTTCTTCTAAGGGATTCTTGCCCACAGTAGTAGATATGATGGTCACCTGAATTAAATTCGCCCATGCCTGTCCATTTTAGTTCACTGATTCCCAAGATGTCGATGTTCAGTCTTGCCATCTCATGTTTGACCACCTCCAGCTTACCTTGATTCATTGATCTTATATTCCAGGTTCCTAAACAATATTGTTCTTTACAGCATCGGATTTTCTTTTCACCACCAGACACATCCACAGCTGAGTGTCCTTTCGGCTTTGGCCCAGCCGCTTCACTCTTTCTGGCGCTACTTGGAAATACCCTCTGTTCTTCCCCAGGAGTATATTGGACACCTTCCGACCTGAGGGGCTCATCTTCCGGCATCATCTCTTTTAGCCTTGTGATACGTTCCATGGGGTTTTCTTGGCAAGAATCCTGGAGTGGGTTGCCATTTCCTTCTCCAGTGGACCATATTTTGTCAGAACTCTCCGCCATGACCTGTCCATCTTGGGTGGCCCTGCACGGCATAGCTTATGGCTTCACTGAGTTATGCAAGCCCCTTCGCCACAACAAGGCAGTGATCCATGAAGGGGAGTGCCTGGTGTAGAATGAAACAAAGTGCTGTAACTGAGCTCCCATGGCCAAGCTTCACCCCTGCCTAAAGTGGCCACTTAAGGATCACCCCCTCCCTGCCCCCCAAAAGACAAAATGCATCACCAAAAAAAGGACAAATGATATAGATTTGCCTAGTACTTGCTTGTGCTGATTTATATTGACAGATGCAAATTTAGAAAGGATTGCTATAATTTAAATAGGAATGCAATATATCTCACCATAATGGATGAGACTGTGACCAGGGGACTTGTGTTCCTGCTGCTCTGTCTGCTGTCCAGGCGCTGAATGTTGATGGGCAACTTCGAGACCCCTGGTGACTCTCCCTTCTCGTAATTCTTTAGCCTTAAACTAGACTTGTACTGGATAGCCCTTCAAGCAGGGGACTGTCCCCTGTAAAGTAGGTTACATAGGGAACTGCTAAATCTGCCCCCAAGCAGAGTGTGAAGTTGAACGGCTGATTTTGAAAAGTACCAAGGTATCAGGGAAGGCAGGGATGCAGAAACCCTGACCTGCAGGCCTAATGCAGCCCAGGGGGCACCCTTATCTGGCCCCTCCACCTCTTGGGATTCCTCAAAGGGGTGGGGCTTAGGCTCCAAGCCCCACCCCCTGGAAGAAACTCCTTGGAGGGCATCCCCCCTGCTATCTCTGATGGGAAATAACAGCAGAGATTCCTCCACCATTGCAAATAAGATATAGGAGTGGGGATGCCTGACAGCAGGGGTTGGGACTTGCCTACATGCAAGGATGAGTGGGAATGCTTCCCCTTACATGGGTAAATGCTTCCCCTTACGCCTCTCATCCCTGCTACTGATTGCAGTTGTAGCAGAGAGGATGAGAGGTGACGCGGCTTGGATTTGCCCACAGTGGGGAAGGGTGCCTGCTCATCCCTGCACACAGATAAATCCTAACCCCCGCTGGCAACAAAGAAAAAAAGGGACTGATGTCAGGGAAGCATGGGCAGGGCCATACCCCTGACAGGTGTCAGGGGCAGGGCCACACCTCTGACATCATCCAGCCCACAAGGTATGGGATGGGAGGCAATCCAGCCCTCCGCTCCAAAAATGCTTCTGCACCCTTAAAGAGGAGAGTCTTTAAAATATATCTATTATTACATTTATATCCCACTTTTTCCCTCTTGCAAGGAACCAAAGCGGCTGACATGTTCCTCCTCCTTTCCATTTTATCTTCCATTTTATCCTCACAACAACCCTGTGAGGTAGGTTAGGCTGAGAGTCAGAGACTGGTCCAAAGTCACCCAGGGAGCTTCATGGCCGAGTGGGGACTAGAATCATAGAATAAAATAGTAGGGTTGGAATGGGCCTACAAGGCCATCGAGTCCAACACCCTGCTCAATGCAGGAATCCAAGTCAGAGCATCCCTGACAGATGGCTGTCCAGCCTCGTCTTGAACGCCTCCAGTGTGGGAGACCCCACCACCTCCCTAGGCAATTGGTTCCATTGTCGTATTGCTCTAACAGTCAGGAAGTTTTTCCTGATGTTCAGCTGGAATCTGGCTTCCTGTAACTTGAGCCCGTTATTCCATGTCCTGCACTCTGGGATGATCAAGAAGAGATCCTGGCCTTCTTCTCTGTGACAACCTTTCAAGTACTTGAAGAGTGCTATCATATCTCCCCTCAGTCTTCTCTTCTCAAGGCTAAACATGCCTAGTTCTTTCAGTCTCTCTTCATAGGGCTTTGTTTCCAGTCCCCTGATCATCTTTGTTAACTAGAAGCATCTCCTGAGTCCAAGTCCAGCACTCTAACCACTATACCACACTGGCTCTCCAGTTCAGTTCAAAGACTGGTTTGCATACAATGTAATAAATAAATAGTCTCAAGCAGAATTATGGTATAACTTTATCACATTTTATCATTACAGCATGGCTCAAGTTGAGGCTGAGTGATGGCTGCTTGCCCAAGAATTCAAGTCTCACTTATGATTTGAACCCCAGGTGCCCTGTATACCAATTGCACTCTGTACCAAGTGCATCAGTCTAAGCATCATCTTGTAAATGCCCCATACTATTCTGCAATTTTTTTTAAAAAAGCTCAGCATCTTTCAGTTAAGGGGTTGTTCTGTGAACATTGTGGATGAGATTGAGCTAAAGGAAACTGAGGAGTGATGAAACAAACAGTTCAAACAAGCAATGCATTAACATCCAAACACAAGACAATACTTTTCAGGAATCCTGTCTGTATCTCTGTAAAGTCTTCATTAATTGAAGCTGGAATTGTGAAGAGCTCTTGTATACATGGAGATTAATGGTTCAATGAAAATAAACCACACCCAAGAAATTCCAGGCAAGAAGGTCGCATTCATGGTCCCTTATGTATATATTTTTTTTCTTGATCTAACAGACCATTGATGATTTACACTTTTTTGTTTTGTTAAAGAAGCACATCATTGTTTGAGAATGTTTGAGAAGCAATTCATGTTCTGCTCATGAGTCAAGGACAAGATGCTCTGTTTTGTGCCTTGATTGTGCCAGTGTGGGAAGCTAAAAACTGATTGTTGCAAGCCTCTCAGGAACTGGTAGAGTAAGAGTTTACCACTGCCAATAAAAAGAGGACACTGGAAAAGTACTGGGATTGACATGCAGCCTTCTCAAATGGGCCTGTTCCATTTGTGTTGCACAGGGTGCTGTACTGATAACAAAACTGGTGTAGTGTAGCGTAGCAACTAAGATTGTGAGACTGTGAGCTGGAAAATCTTTATTTAAGCTTCATGCAGCCAGGAAGCTATTGTTCTATCAGTCTGTCTTATCCACAACCACCCATCTATTATCAGGACCGTTCTAAGGACTAATGAGGGGCAAATTACATATTGCATGCAGTTTCCCATAACAAACCCAAATGAAAATAATCTTCAAGAGCGCTGATTTTGAATAGAGGAGCAGCAGGGGAAAGACAGTGTTTAATCCTCTCTCTGCCAGCTGTTTTTCTGCTCTAAATGTCTCCTAGGTTGTCCCCCATCCAGCCCCATAGTGCTTGTTTACCCTGAAATCCTGCAAGAAAAATGCAGGGTGATTTGGCGTGGAAGTGGGAAAACAGTAGGCTTAGTTAAGGCATTCCTCACTACTGCTTTTCCACCAGAGATTCCCCCCCCTTCCCAAAGCTTATTGTTTCGTTAAAAAAGAAAAGACAATAACAACCAGCCACTGTTCACATTCACCATGTGTCATGGAGAATGTGCATATAATATGTTCATGAAAAAGGAATTGTGCAAATTCTCTGGTATTATGCATAATCCCCAACAGGCCTTGGGAAATGTGCATATCTTGACAACATTTTGCACATTCTCTGGGCAATATGCACAGTCTCCAACAGGTCTTGGTGGATGTGCATATCTTGACTGCATTTTGTACATTCTCTGGACAATATGCACATTCTCTGATCAATATGTATAGTGTCCAACAGTCTTCAGGGTCTATGCATATCTTGACAGTGCTCTGTACATTCTCTGGGTAGTATGCATAGTCTCCAAGAAACACTGGAGAATGTGCCTACTTCAGCATAATCTGATAATAATTTTGTAATTTGACCATGCAGTCAAGTATTGTCTCTAATGAAACTCAGAGAAAGTGCAGAAATCAGAGACATAAAAAAGAAATTTTATGCATTGTTAATTCCCATTCTTAGTCTGCAGGTTATGTAAGAAAATGTTCATAAATAATTAGTAACTGTGAGAGTAAACTGAACAATTAATTCTACACACTGGTGCCATGCCATCTACAAAATCAATCTGGTTCTAAATACTGCCAGACTGAAAATAATGTTGATTTCTGGGAAGAAAACAAGGCTCAGATAGATCTCTCTCAGTGGGTCTGATGATCACCTGGTTTCTCTCTCCATCTGACCTCATGGCCTGGTCTACACTTGCAGCAGAATGAGGTGGTAGAGGGCAGAAGTGTAGAATGGGCTGGGCCTTTACGGACTGCAGGTGGTAATCATATTTCTGATTGCTCATCTGTGTGAAAGCCATGTACAAGTAGAAAAGTATCACAGCAGGGAGCAGGCCGGAATAGAACTCCCCCGACCCCAATGTGCTAGTTTTTTACTTGAAGGGTTTGTTTGTTTGTTTTACATGGGTGAGAATTCAAAAATAGTATTCCTGTTTTTGAAAGAAGTCCACTCTTTCACATCCGGATTCTATCATCCTCCTGCAGGTATAAACCAGGTCTTTATTTCCAGTCACTGCAATAAGGACTAGGATGTTTCTTGCCTGTTTACTACCACATTTTTGCTCCTATTGTTTACTACTTTTTCATGTCATGATATTATACCTGTGAGCCCAGGTAGTGCATCCATCGAGGAATGATTTCATAATGGCAAAAGCACCAAAATAGCCACTCCGTTTCCCCCCGAGACATCCTGAAGTCAAAGCACGCTGTTATTCTCTTGGCCTCGCCCCCTCATCTGCGAAGTGGGCATAACAATCTGACCTACCTTGCAGAGTTGGCGTGAGGATTACTGCTATAATGAATATGGGAAAGTGCTTTAAACATTCTAGAAGCACTACATGAATGCTAAGCATTATCTATCAATTTTTGCATGGGAGGCACGTTAGAATTTAGCTTTCAGTTCAAATCCACAAATGCCCCTTTTTTTTTTTAATGTCATGGTTAGCTTCTGGCCTTCTTTTCTTCCTATCTATTCATATTTATTATCCCTGCTGCCTGCATGTCTATTACTTTGTTGTCCTTTTGTTCCGATCTCTACCCATTTTCTGGTGAGACTCGGAACCAAGATTTGAAAAGATAAATCAACATTACCCACTGGCTTCATTTCACTTGGCACATCACTCTCCTGTTAGGACAGGTATTTGATATCTGGGATTAGCATTTTAATTTGTAAAGTCACTTGGAATGTTCTCTGGGGTATCTTGAATTATTTATTGAATGCAAAATTACTCCATTCATCACATCTTGTTTTCTCTGCACACATCTGATTGTCCAGGATGGTCATTCTATATAATTTCACTGAACACCATACACGACTTTGCATGAAGACTCCCATTCTATCACCATTCCTATATTCCCCCCTCCACCACTTCCACCACCCCATCATTCACTGAGAAAAGTAATTAGGTCCCAGAGCATAGTCTGAAAGCACATGAGGCAGCCACCTTGCTGAAGCTAAGCAGGTCTGGGTCTGGACAGTGCTTGGAGGGGAGACCACCTGGGAATAAGGATGTCAGAGAATTCTGCGACGGATCTCGGTGAGGCCGAATGCCAGTGCATTCGGCCCCCCGAAATCCATTGCAGAACGAAGCCCCTGCCCCCCCAACCCACGAAAGGCACACGGGACCAAGCCCCGCCGCCCACAACCCACAAAAGGCGCACAAAATGGAGCACTTACCTGCTCCCGTCCACGCTGCTTTGCGAATGGCGGCCATCCTGCGGCTGCCATTCACTTCCTCCTCTTCATAGCCGTGATAGGCTACGTAAATACTTATGTAGCCTATCACAGCTAACGCAGGGATGCCATTGGCGTCCCTGGGGAGGCCGTGATAGGCTATGTAAGTATTTACATAGCCTATCACGTCGGGGGGGGGGAACCCAGCGTACGCAAGTGGTGGCAGCTACCGCCATTTGCGTACGCTGGGTCCCCCCCCCCCGCCGTGATAGGCTACGTAAGTATTTATGTAGCCTATCACGGCAGGGGGAAAAAAACCCAGCGTACGTAAATGGTGGCAGCTACTGCCATTTGCATACGCTGGGGTTTTTCCCCCTGCCATGATAGGCTACGTAAATATTTACATAGCCTATCACGGCTCAATACAGGGATGCAAATGGCAGCGGCTACGGCAGCCACCATTTGTGTCCCTGCAGGGCTGCCCAGCGGCCAGATGTTCGGCTGCGGAGCCAGCTGGGCAGGATTCCGGAGGTGAGGACCAGATCACCTCCCCCCCCGTCGAGGATTCCGGGGGGAGGGACGGAGCGCCTCCCCCCCACCGCAGATTGCCCGGCGCGGAGCCAAGTAGGTGTTTCGTACATCCCTACCTGGGAACCACATGTAGCCACCTTGAGTTCCATGATGGAAGAAAGGTGGGATATAAATGTAATACATACATACATACATACATACATAAATGCCAGCTGAATGTGGCTTTTCCCTGTCTCTGTCCATGGAGTCTTGGTTCTTCTGGTTTCGCCAGTGTTCTAGCTGCCAAATAGTCACTTAAGGATATATTTTAAAGCCTGTCAATTAGATTTGCCTAGTTAAGATCATTAGATTTTGACATTAACATTAGTCTTCTGTTATACTCCACTCCTCCAGAGTTCTCAGTTTTCTTGCATTTGCATTCCAAGTGTAATGGCAGGCCGTGATCAAAAACCAATTTAAGGCAATGGGGGAAAGGAGAGCTTTTTCTGAATTTTAGTAGATCCCTTTCAAAGTGATTCCTTGCACGTAAGAGGATAAGAAGTGCCCTGCTGAATCAGACCAAAGGCCTATCACGTCCAGCATCCTGTTTCCAACAGTAGACAAGCAGATGCCGCAATAGTCCCCTCCTGCTGTTACTTCTCTCAGCAACTTTTGTGCTGCCTCTGATCCTGGAGGTATCATAGAGCCATCATGAATAACAGCCATTGAATAACAGCCCTATATCATTAAGACCTCAGGGCGGTGTACAGATAAAATCTATTTAAACAGTATAAAACAATAAATAATTTAAACAGCTAAGAGCATATCAAATAATTAAACAAGCTAATACCAATTAGAAAATCTAAAACAATAAAACAGTTAAAATAGTGTGCAACTTTAAAGAATTCAGTTTGACCACAAAGGCTTTGGTGAAAAGCCATGTTTTAACTTGGCACGGAAACAAAACCACCATCTGTGCCAACTGGGGTTTCAAGTAGGGATGGACGAAAGTCCCTTACCTGGTCCCGCAGCTTGCTTCGCGGTGGGGGGGAGGCGCTGCATCCCTCCCCCCAAAATTCTGGCCGGGGGGGAGGCGCCCCGTCCCTCCGGCCGCGAATCCTGCTGTCTGGCCGGGACGCAAATGGCGGCGGCCGTAGCCGGCACCGTTTGCGTCCCTGCAGTCAGCCATGATAGGCTACGTAAATGTTTATGTAGCCTATCATGGCTGACTTTGGGGGGGGGAAAGCGTGTACGCAAATGGTGGCGCTCATGGGCGCCGCCATTTGCGTTCCTTATTTGGGCACGTGTAGTCTACGTAGACATTTATGTAAACTACGGTGAAAATAAGGGCAACGCAAATAGCGTTGCCCTTATTTTTGCCGTAGTCTACGTAAATGTTTATGTAGACTACACGTGCCCAAATAAGGAACGCAAATGGCGGCACCCATGAGCGCCGCCATTTGCGTACACGCTTTTTTCTTTTCCCCCAAAGTCAGCTGTGATAGGCTACGTAAACATTTACGTAGCCTATCACAGTGTTTTTTGAAAATCTAGCCATGATAGGCTACGTAAATCTTTACGTAGCCTATCACGTTTGTTGATGTTGTTTTTTTTCACCTTGGAAATGGCGGCGGTGGCAGCCAGTCAGAAGACCAGCCGCCGCCGCCACTGAACCACCACCGAACCGCCGCCGGGAGCCACCACCGCCAGGGACATTCGACAAAGGTAAGTTCCATCCTGGGGGGGGGCGGGAGGGCAGACCATTTCTCCACCAATTTCGGGGGGCCAAATGCGTTGGCATTCGGCCTCCCGGAGATTCGTGGAGAAATTCTCTGACATCCCTAGTTTCAAGGGGAGGGCATTCCACAACTGAGGTGCCACAGCAGAGAAGACCCTCTCCCATGTCCTACCATAGTGCATGCCTCACACTGGTGGGATGCAGAGGAGGGCCCTCCAACCGATCTCAGTCCCCGGGCAGGCATATATAGGGAGAAGCACTCCCTCAAATATTGAGGTTCCAAGCCACTTAGGGTTTTAAATGTCATCACCAGCACCTTGAATTCCAACCGGAAACCAGTGCAATTCCTATAAAACTGGTGTGATATGATCTTTCCATGATGTTCCAGTCAACAGTCTAGCTGCTGCGTTTTACACTAGCTGCAACTTCTGAGCCGTCTTCAAGGGCAGCCCCATGTGAAGTGCTATGCGGTAGTCTAATCGAGAAGTTAAATTTGACTGCTGAAAAAGAAGGCTTGGTGGAGAACAAGGAGTGGGAAGGCATTGTGAGCTTGGTTCTGGTCCTGATCACAAATTCAAAATCACCCTGTTCCTTATTTATCAGTGTATGACTGCCTACCTGAGCTAGTGTTTTGCACCACCTGGTTGGTGGATCCCAGGGTCCAATGTAAATGGACTAGGAATGAGTGAGAATTTTGTTTCAGTTCTTTTTTTTTTTTTACTAGAATTCATCCAATTCACATGTCCCAGAACCAAATGTGGACTCAGATGCAATCTGTGGTCAGAAGTCCATACATTTCCAAGTTTGCAATGAGATTTGCACAACAACAAAAATGGGTTGAAAAATGCATACCCCTGAAAAATGTGCATGAACATGCTTTTGTCAGTGGGAGAAAAATGCCTGTATTTCAAAAACACACATCATTGATGCATATGTTTAGGGAAATGTGCACAAAAGTACATGCTTTTCATGGAAAAATAACAACAAAGCTCACAAGCTGATATGGATAAGAGTTGGAATGAGCATTGAGGTAGAATTTCTTCTCATCCATGTGGGAACAAATGATACCGCCAAGCAGAGCTACGAAGAAATCACATCAGACTTTGAAGCTTTGGGAAGGAAACTCAAGAACTTTGGGGCCCAGATAGTTTTCTCATCCATCCTTCCAGTAGTTAGAAGAGGGATAGAAAGGGAACGAAAAATACTCCGGGTGAATACACCGGCTACGAAGGTGGTGCCGACAAGAGAGATTTGGATTCTGAGACCACAGCCTATACTTCCTGGAAGATGGGCTGTTGCACCTCACAAAGGATGGGAAGAATGTGTTTGGCCACAGCATGAAGAACTTCATCAGGAGGGCTTTAAACTGAATCTTACAGGGAAGGGAGATGTAATGTTGGGGGTAACAATGGACATAGGCGCATGCACTGCAATGGAGAGAACAACTCTGATAGCGCCCAATAATAGTCTTCAGATACCTGTAGGAAGAAAGCCAGACTATGAAGCACATGGTCTTTGATGTCTATATACTAATGCCCAGAGTATGGGAAACAAACAGAACAAACTTGAACTCTTAATACAGGAGGGAAATTATGACTTGATAGGTATAACTGAGACTTGGTGGGATGACTCTCATGACTGGAAGACAGCAGTTGAAGGATATAACTTGTTCAAAAAGAACAGGAGGAACAGAAAGGGAGGTGGGGTTGCACTGTATGTGAAAAATACATATCTCTGCACAGAAATACAGGAGGATGAGCTAGGTAGCCCCATCGAGAGCATCTGGATCAAAATAAATGGAGCAAAGAATAAAAGGAACCTGGTGGTCAGAATCTACTACCGGCCACCCAATCAAGGAGAAGATGAGGATGAAACTTTTGAAAAGCAAATAGCCAATGTTTCAAGGAAGCATGATGTAGTAGTAATGGGGGACTTCAATTTCCCTGATATTTGTTGGGAGACAAATTCTGCAAAACATGGCCCCTCCAGGAAATTCCTGACTTGTGTGGTGGATCACCTCCTCCTACAGAAAGTAGAGGAAGGAACTAGAGGATCAGCTATTCTTAACTTGATCCTAACCAACAGAGATGACTTAGTGGATAAAGTAGCAGTTACAGGAACTCTGGGGGAAAGCAGCCATGTTGTACTTGAGTTCTTGGTTCTAAGGGAAGCAAAAGCCGAGTGTAGTCAAATGCGTAGGAAAGCTGATTTTAATAAACTCAGAACAATTATCAGTAAGGTCCCATGGCAAGTGATGCTAACGAGAAAAGGAGTACAAGATGGGTGGGGGCTTTTAAAAAAGGAAATTCTCAAGGCACAATTACAAACAATTCCAACAAGAAGAAAAGGTGGAAGACAACAGAAGAAGCCAATGTGACTTCACAAAAAGCTTAGGGATGACCTGAAAACAAAAAAGGACACATATAGGAAGTGGAAAGAAGGCCAAGTAACAAAGGAAGAGTACAGGCAGGTAGCACAGAATTGCAGGGATGGTGTCAGGAAGGCTAAAGCTGAGAATGAGCTGAGGATAGTGAGGGATGCTAAAAACAACAAGAAGGCTTTCTTCAGCTACGTGCATAGTAAAAGGCAGAGGAAAAAATGGTGGTTCAGCTATTAAATAAGGATGGCAAAATGATAACAGATGACAACGAAAAGGCAGAGGTGCTCAATTCCTACTTTGGCTCAGCCTTCTCCCAAAAGAGGGTCTATGACCGCCCTGGCAAAGGCGAAGTACAGGCTGAAGGGGCAGGATTGCAGCTTGAGATCGATAGGCATATGTTCAAGGAACACCTCAGTACTTTGAATGAGTTCAAATCTCCAGGGCCAGATGAACTGCATCCTAGAGTAATAAAGGAACTGTCTGGCAGAAGAACTCTCAGAACCACTTTCTATTCTCTTTGAGAAATCATGGAGGACGGGGGAAGTGCCAGATGACTGGAGGAGGGCTAATGTTGTCCCTATCTTCAAAAAGGGTTAAAAGGAGGAACCTGGGAACTACAGACCAGTCAGTCTGACATCAATCCCTGGGGAAATTCTGGAGCAGATGATAAAGCAATCCATCTGGAAGCACCTTGACAACAATGCCATGATTACTCGAAGCCAACATGGATTTGTAAAAAATAAGTCCTGCCAGACTAATCTGATCTCATTTTTTGATCATGTAACCTCCTTTGTGGACTGTGGAAATGCTGTAGGCCAGCATCTCTTCTCGATCATGCCAGAGTGCAGGATACGGAATAATGGGCTCAAGTGACAGGAAGCCAGATTCCGGCTGAACATCAGGAAAAACTTCCTGACTGTTAGAGCAATACGACAATGGAACCAATTACCTAGGGAGGTGGTGGGCTCTCCCACACTGGAGGCGTTCAAGACGAGGCTGGACAGCCATCTGTCATGGATGCTCTGACTTGGATTCCTGCATTGCGCAGGGGGTTGGACTCGATGGCCTTGTAGGCCCTTCCAACCCTACTATTCTATCATTCTATGAATTCAGAGAACCTTGAGAAGGCAGAATTCTGCTGATTTGCACATCCCTAAAATGGGCTCCAAGCCTCCAAATGGAGGAAACTTCCCATATTGAAGTGTTCTGATGGAGGAGTTTCCCCACACATTAGTGTTAAAGAATTAGCTTGTAAGTAGGGACAGATGAATCAGTCCACTCCTGATCTCTGTTACTTTCACATATATTCAGTCATAAATCTGTTCCATCCAATTTTTGCATCAGTCTGTGATTCTTTTAAAAAATGCATAAAATTTGCATGCATTTTATACCCAGTTTCCCCTAACATGCATTTTACATCCAATTTTCCCTACTATGAGAATAGTATGGAACTGCGCATTTGGTCAGATCACATAAAAATGTGGACCAGACAAAAAATGTTCCCCCATTCCTACTAGTGAGTTTGAATTAAATGTAACAGCATCACTTGCTATATAAATTTAACCCTGCAGAATGTAACACCAGGGATAGCTTCAAAAGAGTTCCAACACAGTCATCTAAAGGCTGACCAAGAATGTGATTGATATGAAAAGAAAGTCTGATTTGATGTGGAAAAGTGAGTTGTGCGAGCAATAAGGATGGGAAAACCAAGAGTGCTCGAGCTCGCTGAATTTCTCCAAACTTTACTTCAAAGCTCAATTTGGCTCACTTCTGTTCTCACCTGTGAACTGTTTTTTTATTCATTTGAAGGGGAAAACGTGCATTTTTCAAAGTTGTGCATTTTTCAAAGTTGCGCATTTTTAAAGTGCACGTTTTGTGAATGCGAATACAAGCTAAGGAATTTGCAAACATTTTCAGAAAACATGCATTCATGCTTGTGTTCAGGGTTGCGAATGGGGTATTTTTGTGTGATTTACGAACTGAAATGAAATTCTCATGCATAACTAATGAGCAATATACAGGAAGAAACCAATACAGTTAACTTCCACAAACCACAACCAAGCATCTTTTACCTCTTGTTCCCAATTTGCAAACTACTAATACAATTCTCAAGGGTTAAGTGTAGCACACAGATAGACTGTTTTACTTGTTCAGATATTTTAATAAATTAGCACAAGCTTTTGTGAGTTACAACCCACTTCATCAGATGCTATAAGTGGAACTGGAGGCTTTGAGTCAGTAGTGAAAAAGCTCTGACTTTTCAGATTCAAAGCCTCCAGTTCCACTTACAGCATCTGATGAAGTGGGTTGTAACCCATGAAAGCTCATGCTAATTTATTAAAGTATCTGAACAACTAAACCAGTTGGTCTATATATGCGCTACGCTTATCCCTTGAATTTGTTAACAGAAGAGTAACGCCGTTGTAATATAATATTATTAACTAGTACATGGTAATATATGCTCCAGCCATGGTTATGATCGAAGTGTGCAATTCTATGCATATTTAGACTGAAAGAAAAGCCTACAACTCTTTTGTAGTAGAGCCAGGGCCTGCAGGAGAAGCCACCACCACCAACACCACCGGGGAAGAGGCGTGCTTGCCGCCGCTGGGCCTGCTGCTGCCACCGCTGGGCCTGCTGCCGCCGCCGCTGCCACCACCACCAGGCCTTCCTTGTGGACTTCTGCCTGGCAGACCGCCAGTCCCTGCAGGACCAGGCCCCCAGGTACCGAGCCAGCTGTGCTGCTCCACCTGCCCCTCCCTGGAGGGGCTACATAAGCTGGCTGGCTGAGGTGGCCTGGGAGAGCCAGGGCCTGCAGGAGAAGCCACCACCACCGGGGAAGAGGCGTGCTTGCAGCTGCTGGGCCTGCTGCCGCCGTCGCCGCTACCACCGCCACCAGGCCTTCCCTGTGGACTCCTGCCTGGCATTTTTAAGGGGATTTTAATTGTTTTGTTTGTTTGTTTTATTTTGTTGGGGGGGATTTTGTTGTGTTTTTAGGGGTGGGTAGCCTGCCTGATAGGCGGGAGCGAGGGGGCATGTGTCCACCTGATGGAGGCAGTGGGGGGAGTGTTGGGGGCCAGAACATACCGAGGCTGGGCGGCAGGCGCTGGTGGAGCGCTAGGGGCAGGCCATGCCAGCTAAGGGGAACAAGGGAGAGATGTGTAGTATCTGTCCCCTGCTCCGGGCCTGTCCAGAGCCAAAGGATGGCTGGGGGAGGCGTGACCCCATCTTCTGGCCTTCGTTTGCTGCTCTGCAATGCCAGGTCTGTTACCCAGAAAACCTCCCTCATCCATGACATGATCCTGGATGAGGGTGCAGACCTGGCATGTATTACGGAGACCTGGCTGGCCGAGGCTGCTGCTCCAACCCTTGCAGCCATGTGTCCAGCTGGATTTTCGTATGCACAGCAGCCGAGGGCTGGGGATCGGGGAGGGGGAGTGGCTGTTATCTACCGAGAGTCCTTGGTCTTCACCAGACCCCCTCTCCGGGAGACCAAGGTTGTTGAGTGCATGTACTGGAGGTTGGGCCCGAAGGGCAGTCTGGGGATTCTGCTCGTGTACCGTCCACCCCGCTGCACGACTGACTCCCTGGCCGAGGTGCTTGAGGTGGTCTGTGATGTGCGTGTACAGTCCCCTAACTTACTGGTGTTGGGGGACTTCAACGTACATTCGGAGGCCATCCTCACAGGAGCACCTCGGGACTTCATGGAGACCATGGCCTCCTGGGAGCTGCACCATATTCTAACTGGGCCCACCCATGTAGCCGGTCATGCACTAGACCTTGTGTTTGTTTCTGGAGAAGCGGGGAGTGATCTGGAAGTCGGGGGTATATCCACCACCCCCTTGTCATGGTCAGATCACTATCTGGTGATGTTGGACTTCTCGGTTCCACAACCCCTCCGCAGGGGTGGAGGACCCATTAAAATGGTCCGCCCCAGGCGTCTTATGGATCCAAATGGATTCCTGAACGCGCTTGGGGATTCTCTGGGGCATGCCAACGGCCACTCGGTCGAGACCCTGGTGGGTGGCTGGAATGCCGCAATCACTGGGGCATTAGATCGGGTGGCTCCGAAACGCCCTCTCCCCCTGAACAGGGCTCGGACTGCACCATGGTTCAATCCGCGGTTAGGAGCTCTGAAACAGGAGGTGAGACGGCTAGAGCGCCGGTGGCGGAAGTCTCGCTCCAAAGACGATCAGACACGGGCTAGAGCTGTATCTTCAGCCTATCACGTTGCAGTGAAGGCAGCAAAAAAGGAATATTATGCTGCCTCCATCGCGTCTGCAGAGTGCTGCCCCAGGAGGCTGTTCCAAGTGGTCCGGAGCCTGGTCGGTCCTGTGGCTCCGGAACCACTGGAGCATTCTAAGGCCTCCTGTGAGGCTTTGGCAAGGCACTTTGCAGATAAAATTGATCAGATTAGGTGTGTTACTCTGCACACTGTGGATACAGTTAGTGAGCAAGAGGCGGCCTGTGGCAAACCGGTTTTGTGGGATCGGTTCCAGCTTCTTCCTCCTGATGAAGTGGACAAGGTGCTTTCATCTGTAAGGCCAACCACCTGCTTACTTGATCCTTGCCCATCTTGGCTCATTATGAGCTGCAGAGAGAGACTGGGTGAGGGGATCAAGGCGGTGGTGAACGCCTCCCTTGAGGAGGGAGTGATGCCATCAGCCCTCAAGGAGGCAGTGATAAGACCGCTCTTAAAGAAGCCCTCCTTGGATCCTCAAGTTCTGAACAACTTTCGCCCAGTCTCAAATCTGCCATTTTTGGGCAAGGTGATTGAGCGGGTGGTGGCGGTGCAGTTGAAGGCACACTTGGAAGAAACTGATTATCTAGACCCATTTCAGTCGGGCTTCAGGCCTGGGCATGGGACAGAAACGGCCTTGGTCGCCTTGGTGGATGATATGAGGAGGGCTCTGGATAGGGGTGAATGCTCCTTCCTTGTTCTCCTCGACCTCTCAGCGGCTTTTGATACCGTTGACCACGGTATCCTCCTGGACCGCCTGGAGGGGTTGGGCATTGGAAACACTGTATTGCGGTGGTTCCAGTCCTTCCTCTCTGGCAGGTACCAGAGGGTAGCACTGGGAGAGGAGGTTTCGGACCCGTGGCCACTTACTTGTGGGGTGCCACAGGGTTCCATCCTCTCCCCGATGCTATTTAACATCTATGTGAAGCCACTGGGGGCTATCATCAGGAGGTTTGGGGTGCAGTGTCATCAATATGCGGATGACACTCAGCTCTACCTCTCATTCAAATCTTCACCAAGGTTGGCCGTAGAATCCCTGTCCAAATGTCTGGAGACGGTGAGTGGCTGGATGGGGAGGAATAAGCTGAAGCTCAACCCTGACAAGACCGAGGTACTTTTGGTGGGAGACAAGAGGAGGCTGGGGGATGTTGACCTGGTGTTGAATGGGGTACAGCTACCCTTGAAAGACCAGGTCCGCAGCCTGGGGGTCATTTTGGACTCCCAGCTGTCCATGGAGGCTCAGGTGTCAGCTGTGAGCCGGACAGCGCTGTATCAACTCCATCTGATACGGCGGCTGCGCCCCTACCTTCCCGACCATCTGCTCCCATCGGTAGTACATGCCCTGGTCTCCTCTCGTTTAGACTACTGTAATGCGCTCTACGTGGGGTTACCCTTGAAGACGGTTCGGAAACTGCAGCTGATACAGAACGCGGCGGCTCGCCTGATTAAAGGCAGCCGCCGGCGAGATCACATCACTCCAGTGCTGAAGGAGTTGCACTGGTTACCAGTTGTTTTCCGGGCCAAATTCAAGGTGTTGGTTTTGACCTTTAAAACCCTATATGGTTCCGGCCCAACCTATCTTAAGGAGCGCCTCCAGCAACACCAGACAGGCCGCTTAACAAGATCAGCCTCGGATGGCCTTCTCTCTGTCCCATCAGCCAGGACAGCTAGACTGGTGGGGACGAGGGAGAGGGCCTTCTCTGTGGTGGCCCCCACTCTGTGGAACTCCCTCCCTAGGGAATTCCGTCATGCCCCCTCTTTAATGAGCTTCCGTCGTGCATTAAAAACGTGGTTGTTCAGGCAGGCATTTGGGGTGGGTTAGGGTATTTTTTTTAAAAAAAAATTATGGTAAAATTTTATTGTTTTAAATTGTTTATGGTGGGTTGTACATCGCCCAGAGTGGCTGGGTGACCAGTCAGATGGGCGATTAATAAATTTAATAAATAAATAAATACAACTCCCAGCATTCCCCAGCCAGCAGTGTAGGATTAATCATACATAGGATTGCACCCACAATGATTTAATGGTATTGTAACAGGATTGTCCCGCTGAAGAGAAATAATTGCATTCAATACAGCATGGGATAGCTGCATTTGTGCAAATGAATAGAGCTGCTTCTGCCATTGCACATGTGTGTAATTCTCAATTCATATTCTACCAAATAATCCCACCATACTCAAAAACTAGGACTGCCTAAAAGAGATCAAATGGAACCCCCTACCGATGTGATAAATATTAGAACACCGAAATAGATTTGTTGTTTATTTAGAGCCAACTGAGAGCTGAGGGCCTGTCCCTTGAAATCTAAAGCCCTCTCCTGAGAGCCAGTTGATGTTCTGCCAAATGCCTCCTGTGCCAGGCACTAGCTTCCTTTTAGCCCGTTGGGAGTTTCATTGCTGTGGCTCCCTGGAGGGTTATCTCATATTACAAAATTTCAAATGCTGAACTGGAGGAGGTCCCAAGCCAGTTCTCTCCTGGCTCATTGGGAAATGCAAATATTCCCTCCCTCTGCCCGCGCGCTCTCTCTCTCTCTTTCGGTGGAAGCAAGCATTTTGTTCATTCCTTTCTAGGAATTGATGCTGCTAACTGTAGCCTAACCCTTCTGAAAAAGACAGGATCACTTCATGCAGGTAAACTGACTGGGGAAAAGGCCAGCGGTACTCGAGACGGGAGGTCTGGATAGGACATGGCTCCTCAATCACTTTCCAGAATTTGCATCACTAATAGCATACCGTTGTGTGCTTCCCTGTGTTTTCAAGGGAGTGTTGGTACTTTCCTTTGTAGGAGAGCGTGTGCTGAGGGACCCACAATGTCTTTGTAATACATATCTTATATAGCAGGCACTCCTGCAAGGCATGAGAAACCTAGATAAAGCCAACCAGCATCCTCAAGGAGCTTTCAGCCTCCAGGCAATGTATAGCTCTTTTTCTGCCTTTATCTCTGACTTTCCCAAACTTGTATCTTCACACAAGGGTGTCCAGATGTCCTACTTTACAGAGGGCAATCCTCTGTTTGAAGGGCTACCAGAGGACAGTCCTCTATTGGAAGGTATCCTCTGTTTGAAGGGCTGGACAGTTCGGGAGACCATCTGGGGCCTTGAAATTGCCCATCAGTGGTTAGCAGCACCTGGACAGCAGTCCGAGCAGGCACACAGATCACCTGGTCTCAGTCTTTCCCACTATGGTGACGAGCGGTATAATATTTCTATTCTTTCTCAATTTGTTTCGATACACAAGAATTAGCATATGTAAATTTTATGCAAATCGGTGCCCTTTGGGGCCTATTTTGGGATGATGCAAAAGTGGCCACTCTACTTCACAAACATCTCTTCTATCAGCCTCCTCCCAATATTATAGGCTGTGTGTCGCCTTCCCTATCCTCTGATGGGCATCATTCAAACACACAGAGATGTTTGTTTCGTTTCTAGGGTTCATCCACCATCTTGCCATCATAGATATTCAAGGCAGCTAAATACTTGCTGACTATCTCCCAACCATTATCTTCCTTTGAGGAAACATCAGTAAAACAGAATTTTGCTGATGTCCTTCAAAGATAGTATCCACAAGTAGGGGAGCTACTTTTCAGTGATATGCTCCCAAGAAGTTGGGGTGGCTTATAAAATGATGGGGGCAGGTAATTCCAGGTTATTAATTCTACCTGACAAAAGGAACAGCCAGCCAGCAGCTCAGAACAACACAAAATAGTCCAGCATGGAGTGTTCCTGGTTCGGGGGGGGGGGGCGGTATCGAACCTCTCTCAGCCTGAGGGCCAGCTTCAATTTTGGAGAAGCTCTTGGGGATTGTATTCCAGGGGCGGGCGGGCGGGGCCAAGGCCAAAAGGGGCCAAAATTACCAAAAAGGCCAGCACAGTTTAGCTTAAAGCTCCAACTGCCGATGATAAAACCTTAGGAGAGGCATTTCAACCTTTTAGAATGCAGAAAAAGTCAGGAAGCCACCAAATGATTGGTGGTTGGGGGAAAGGCGGTGGGGTCAAGGAAAGGGAGCATGGCCTACTGGAGAACACCCCGATGGCTGGACTGCCCCCCCTTCCTGGTTTTCCATCCAACAATCAGTGTGAATTCCATGACCTCTGAGCATGCTTAGTCTCTGTTGGGCTATTTGGGGTTCTTTTTCCTCCTCCACATTTCTGCAGATGTGGGGGTTTGCTCAGACTTTCTAAGACTTCCCTCTTGTATGTAGATGGTGCCAGTTTGGCTACATCAACTTGAAAAATTGAGTTCACTGTTACTATATGATGATTAGGTGTAACTCCCCTCCGCTCTCCACACACATATCCATGTTTCTTGAAGCTTTGCAGCACTTCCTAGAATTGGCATCTGACAGGAAACTTGTTGACAGAGATCAATGACCTTGTTAATCGCTGTGGAGAATATTGCAACCCCGTCTGCAAGTTACTGGAAGGGGGCACTGTTGCAGTTATCTAGTTCATGGGAATTTAGGCCACAGCTAGCCTTAGAATCTCTATAGCCTACAGTGTGGTTTCCTGTTATTTGTCCCAGTTGCACCACCCCTTCCTTCCCCCACTGCTGGGAGCGCAAGTGTTTGCTCTTTTGTCCTGCTGGTTTTATAGAACACAAATGGACTGAACAAAGTGTTTTTGAAAACTCAATGCTGTACCTGCATTTATATGCAAAAATATTGTGAGTAAAGCTATCTTTCCTTCCCTGGAGAAGGGTTTGGTCTCCTTTTTTAGCCTTCTGTGCCTGTGGGACTGGTGAACGCTCACTCTGTTCTGCTATTTGTTTTTGTTTTTTCTCTGCTGTCTTTCTAACAGGAGGCATCAATACTAAATAGTTCCCATCAGCTGCAAGCTAGAGTTACACTGCTGGGTTCATTGGGGGTATATCTGTGGTTTGCCTAGAAGTCCCTTAATACTGTTATAAAACCAGAAACATTACTTTCAGAATTTACTGTGATGGTACATTTACCCAGGTGCCCCCTCCTGTTGATTGTTTAAAACTCGTTATAGCTATAGGTGTGTCTCTCTGTGTGCTGTTTGTTTATATGTCTGTATAAAAATGGCTTTTATAATGTCTTTTTAAGATTTTAAATCTTTGTAAACCCCCCAGAGAGCTTCAGCTATTTTGCAGTATAGAAATGGAAGAAAGGAAAGGAAATATAGAACAAGATTTCACCTTGGTAGTGTGAGACACTAAATCTGTGTGGTACTACGTCAGCCATTTAAGAACGTTGCCCAGCCCAAACAACCTATGGGTATGAGTGGGAATTAGGTGATTACAGCTGCAGTCTTGTACATACTTACCTGGGAATAAGTCCCATTGAACTCAGTGGAGTTTACCTCTGAGTAGATATGCATAGGACTGTGCTGCAAGGCAAGGATACTTTCCACACTTACCTGGGAGTAAGCCTAACTGAACATAGCAAGACTTCCTTCCAAGAACTTGATTCTGATCTCATTCATACTAATTTTACAGTAGGTTAACTGTACTAAATGAAAAATTCATTCTATTAATTGCAAATTATTTTCACTCCATTCAGCAAAACTGCCCGATTCCCATTGGCATTCCTGCTGGCAGGACAATCAGGTCCTATTTATTGTGTAGGAGCAGGCCTTTCAGCTTAGGCTCAATCACATCCTTGCATCTCCTATATCTCCTAGACTACAAAGTGATTCTGATCCACTCTTGAATCATGCAGCTATTTTTAAAAAATTAATTTGCATGTCACCATGTCCTTTCAAGTGCCAGGCAGTTCTAGGACTGCTGCAATATCTCTGGGGAGAAGAGGCTCACGAGCTATTTCCAGCCGCAACTGGAAGTAAGAGATGATACATGACGTTCAGATAACATTTCTTTAAACATCAGAGGCTTATCCAACCGATCCCTCTGAGCCTTTGCCAACTTGTTATCCATAAACCTTCCATCATCATGTCTGGATTTCCAAGAAATGTCTTTTTCCACTTGGTCTGTGTGCTGCCTCCCTTGTTACCACATCAAAGACCTTGAGCATTCAAGACACATGTGGATGGGAAAGTTCCAGCTGAAATGCACACATAGGCAGGAGGCCAGCATTTCATTTGTTTGTTTAAAAATGTATACCCCATCTTTATAGGCAAACCCCCTACTCAAAGTAGCTTACAATATATCAAGATGAAAACAATCCAACAAAATAATATACAGTATAATCACACAATAAACTGAGTAAAAAGAGTAGATGAGAGAGAGAGAGAGAGAGAGAGATCAGTCAAAGGAAAAATAACTGAAGCATCCTCTAAGAGGGCCTTGATGTCTGCTTCTAGGCTCTGGAAATCCTTGCCAAGAGAGGCCTGGCACGAACTCATCATGGCCTTCTGCTGTTTGGCCAATATACATTTTTTATTTAGACAGGCCTTTGTCTATAGCTTTGCATTGAGCAGGGGGTTGGACTCAATGGCCTTGTAGGCCCCTTCCAACCCTACTATTCTACGATTCTATGATTCTATAGGATGGCATGTAAATTGGTTTTAGCTGCTTGTATTACCTGCTTTGTTTTTCATTTTAAGAACATAAGAGCCATGATGGATCAGGCCAAGAGTCCATCTAGTCCAGCATTCTGTTCACACAGTGGCCAATGAGTGCCCACAGGAAACCCACAAGCAGGACATAATTACAACAGCACCCTCCCTCCCATGTTCCCCAGCAACTGGTGTACATATGCATAGTGCCTCTGATAACTGGAGGTAGCATATGGCCATCAGGCCTAGTAGCTGCTGATAGCTTTATTGTCCATGAATTTGTCCAGCCCTCCTTTAAACCATCCAAATTTGTTGCCTTCACTACGCCTTGTGGAAGTGAATTCCATAGTTTAACTATGCACTGTGTGAAGGTGTACTTTTTTTAATCTGTCCTGAATCTCCCACCAATCAGCTTCATGGTATGAGTTCTAGTATTATGAAAAAGGGTCATAATTTGGTTTTCTTTTTTACTTTACAGTTGTTTTTACTTTGCATTTTATTGTTGTTTTATTGTATCTTATTATCTTGTATTTGCCTTATTGATGTTAGCCTCCTTGAGCACTATTTGATGGAAAGGCAGAACATACATTTAACAAACTAAGAAGCAAATCAGAATGCCTGTCAAAATGGCACCTTTTTCAATGCCCGCTTAAGGGAGAGAACTGTGGTGGCCCAGCTGATCTCACCAGGGCATATTCCATAATTTGGGTGCTATTAACTGAACTTCTATCGGGGGGGGGGGGGCATTAAGAAAGGATTCAGAAGCTGAGTATGAAACAAGAAGGAGGATATTGTGGGATTTGGTTGGTTGGTGTCTTGTATAGAGGGATTTGGTTGGTTGGTTCGTGTCTCGTATTGAGGGTTTTGGTTGGTTGGTTGGTTGGTTGGTGGCTTGTATTGAGGGATTTGGTTGGTTGGTGTTTCAAAAGTTGTGTGATATTTTTGAGCAGGCACATATGGGAGCAAATTATGGAGATACTCTGGTCCCAGAGAGCATGGCCCATATATGCACAGTATGGACTGCATAGATCAGATGTACAATGAATGCATTTCTGACTCCCTAAAATGGCCCATTCCATATTTTATATTTCTGACTTCTCATACTTCCATCCCAAGAGGCTTTTCCTAAAGGCTAGTCCAGAGCATTCTGATATTCAGTCCAGTGATTCAGGGTATATTAACACAGATGGAAATCATTGGAATGTTGGTCCGTAGTGGTTGTGTTGGCCATGTAAATATCTCCTAAGCAAGGAGGAAAGAGAAGCACACATCACATTTCTGATCCTAAATGTGATGAACCTATCCCAGTGCACTTGGGTTCTCCTATGTAACCAGGTAAAGCAGAAATATATTATATGAACATTGGGCAAACCGGCCAACCTCGTCTGGCCATACCTTCCTTTTGTTAGGGAGATTCCCAGGTATGGGTCAGTGGCCAGAGAAATGTCTCTTCATGGGAGTGAATGGACAGGAAATAGCAGAAACACCCCAGGGATGTGAACTGAGCTGGGGCAGGGGGCTGGTGGCATACCTGCCCCACTTCCAACTAAGGAAGATGTTAGCAAGATCTCTGTGTGGCAGAGAAACATAATAGAGACTGATGTTTTGCAGAGGTACTGAGCAAAAGGGAGAGAGGGAGAGAGTTTAGAGCTCTGGAAAAGCCTTGGGGGCTCTCACTCAGGAGCTCTGATGTAGGGTGGCCATGTGTCCAATTTTACAGGGAATAGTCCTCTGTTAAGATGTTCACAGCAAACACTAAATGTAGCATGTGAATCTATACATACTTGTTGAAGCACCTGTGTAACCACATCTAGGAACCATGGCCCAATGTGGTGAAACAAACAATTCCAACAAGAAGAAAAGGTGGAAGACAACAGAAGAAGCCAATGTGGCTTCACAAAAAGCTTAGGGATGACCTGAAAACAAAAAAGGACACATATAGGAAGTGGAAAGAAGGCCAAGTAACAAAGGAAGAGTACAGGCAGGTAGCACAGAATTGCAGGGATGGTGTCAGGAAGGCTAAAGCTGAGAACGAGCTGAGGTTAGCGAGGGATGCTAAAAACAACAAAAAGGCTTTCTTCAGCTACGTGTATAGTAAAAGGCAATGGAAAGAAATGGTTGTTCAGCTATTAAATAAGGATGGCAAAACGATAACACATGACAAAGAAAAGGCAGAGGTGCTCAATTCCTACTTTGGCTCAGTCTTCTCCCAAAAGAGGGTCTATGACCGCCCTGGCAAAGGCGAAGTACAGGCTGAAGGGGCAGGATTGCAGCTTGAGATCGATAGGCATATGTTCAAGGAACACCTCATTACTTTGAATGAGTTCAAATCTCCAGGGCCAGATGAACTGCATCCTAGAGTAATAAAGGAACTGTCTGGCAGAAGAACTCTCAGAACTGCTGTCTATTCTCTTTGAGAAATCATGGAGGATGGGGGAAGTGCCAGATGACTGGAGGAGGGCTAATGTTGTCCCTATCTTCAAAAAGGGTAAAAAGGAGGAACCTGGGAACTACAGACCAGTCAGTCTGACATCAATCCCTGGGAAAATTCTGGAGCAGATGATAAAGCAATCCATCTGGAAGCACCTTGAAAACAATGCAGTGATTACTCGAAGCCAGCATGGATTTGTCAAAAACAAGTCCTGCCAGACTAATCTGATCTCATTTTTTGATCAAGTAACCTCCCTTGTGGACCATGGGAATGCTGTAGACATCATATACCTCGACTTCAGCAAAGCTTTCGACAAAGTGCCCCATGATATCTGGATGAGCAAACTAGCTGAAAGTGGGCTAGATGAAACAACGATCTGGTGGATCCGCAGTTGGCTACAGAATCGGACTCAAAGAGTGCTGATCAATGGAACCTTCTCAAACTGGGGAGAGGTAACGAGTGGGGTACCGCAGGGCTCAGTCCTGGGCCCAGTGCTCTTCAACATTTTTATTAATGACTTGGAGGAGGAGGTGCAGGGAATGCTGATCAAATTTGCAGATGACACAGAACTGGGCAGGATAGCTAATACTTTGGAAGACAGAAACAAAATTCAAAGTGATCTGGATAGACTGGAGCGCTGGGCAGAAAACAGCAGAATGACATTTACTAGGGATAAATGCCAAGTTCTGCACCTAGGAAAAAGAAACCAAATGCATAGTTACACGATGGGGGATACGTGGCTCAACAACACTACAAGCGAGAAGGAACTTGGAATTGTTGTCGATCACAAGCTGAATCTGAGCCAACAATGTGATGTGGCTGCAAAAAAGGCCAATGCTCTTTTGGGCTGCATTCATAGAAGCATCGCTTCCAAATCCCGGGAAGTACTAGTTCCCCTCTACTCAGCACTGGTTAGGCCTCATCTGGAGTACTGTGTCCAGTTCTGGGCACCACACTTTAAGAAGGATGCAGACAAACTGGAGAGGGTTCAGAGGAGGGCAACAAAGATGATCAGGGGACTGGAAACAAAGCCCTATGAAGAGAGACTGAAAGAACTGGGCATGTTTGCCTTGGGTAGAGAAGAGAAGACTGAGGGGAGATATGATAGCACTCTTCAAGTACTTGGAAGGTTGTCACAGAGAAGAAGGCCAGGATCTCTTCTTGATCATCCCAGAGTGCAGGACACGGAATAATGGGCTCAAGTGACAGGAAGCCAGATTCCGGCTGCACATCAGGAAAAACTTCCTGACTGTTAAAGCAATACGACAATGGAACCAATTACCTAGGGAGGTGGTGGGCTCTCCCACACTGGAGGCGTTCAAGACGAGGCTGGACAGCCATCTGTCAGGGATGCTCTGACTTGGATTCCTGCATTGAGCAGGGTGTTGGACTCGATGGCCTTGGAGGCCCCTTCCAACCCTACTATTCCATGATTCTATGATTCTATGAAACATCCACAAGTTGCAGGTGTTTCTGTAACAATTGAAACGTGTGAAGTTCTCTTGGTTTTTTTGTAATTGTGGGATTATGGAGAAATCCTATCTCTTCCTCTTAACTTGGCCTACCTTAAAGTGTTGTTAAAAGAATGATTATTAAGCAAGTGCATTAGCAGTATATAAATGCTAATATTAGTATTACTGATTGTACTCTATTGACTTTGCCCCACAAAGTCTCATGGGAGTCACTAAGAATTAAGCACATCCCTATCCCCATATTGTGCAGTTTAACCTCTGCCACCATTGCTGATACTATCATGGTTCCTCTTGATCAACTTAAGTGCAAGTTGGCTTTTGGAGTTCAGTTAAGCTAAATCCATACACCTGAGATCTAAGCCAGAGTACATGTGTGGTGGGTGCAGGAAGAGCATTTTTCTTAAGTTTGAGAATTCAGCACCAATTCTGTTGGTAGCTCAGCAAATTCAGCCAGGAAATCTGTTGTGCTGCAGGGCAAGTATATGAGGAAAGGTTACAACATCTTGGACTGTTTAACTTAGAAAAAAGGCAAGTAATGGGAGACATGACAAGGTGTACAAAATTAGGTATGGCGTGGAGAAAGCGAATAGGGATACTTTTCCTCCCTGTCTCATAATACTAGAACCCGGGGTCATCCCATCAAGCTGATTGGTGGGAGATTCAGGACAGATAAAAGGATGTACATCTTCACATGGCACATAGTTAAACTATGGAATTTGCTACCACCAGCTTGGTTCACTCTAAAAGGGAGGTGGTGTCAGGGTGGAAACTGAGCCAATAGAGCCCCAGAGCAGTTCTGATTCTGACTGAGGAGGACAAGCAATCTGTGGGAGAAGAGCTCACTCATCTCTCACAAGCACAGCAGCTGGCAGAGATTCCTCCTGCCAGCATTCCTGAGAGAGATAGTGACCCTGGCAATGAGAGAGCGCTGGAGGGGGGCTTGCTGGACGCTCGGTGCAGACGTAGGGGCGACAACAGATGGAGGGCGCAGAAAGGAGGCGTAGCGCTCGTTTGGTGTGCAAACAACCGTCGCATCCCAAGGACCCAAGGGAAAGAGGAAGGATCTCTCCCTAGCCCATAAGTTCAGGGTCTTCCCGTGGTTCTCCTTCAAACGGGGACCAACTGCCTTACCTGTAGCTTAGGCTACTCAGCTATCTTTCCCCAGTGCTGTTCCTTGCTTTGGCGCTAGCTACTAGTATTCTGAAAGAGTCATAAAGTAATAAAGGAATAAAGTCTTGGAAAGAATTCCTTGTCGTCTGTGTCCTGAGTTGGCTATTGGTGGGGACTGCAAGAGGCAGCTAGGGCGCTACTGACAGCTGGACAAATTCATGGAGGATAGGGCTGTCAATGGCTACTAGTTGTGATGGTTACATGCTTCCTCCAGTATCAGAGACATACCTATGTTTACCAGATGCTGGGGAACATGAGTGTGAGGGAACTATTCCACTTATGTCCTACTTGTGGATTTCTTGCAGGCAGCTGGTTGGCCACTGTGTGAACAGAATGCTGGTCTAGTGGACCTTGGTATGATCCAGCAGGGCTCTTCTGATGTTCTTATTTAAAGGGCTGTCAGTTGTCCAGAGTACAGAGTGTGGTACAAATGCCTCCTTTGAAGGTGTCCTTTATTTGAAGGGCTGCTCAGTCCAATTCTGCTTTAAAGAGCCACAGCCAGGGAGCACAGAGGTCATGAAGTTGCCCAGCAACAGTCATGGACTTCACAGGCAAACAGGTCCCCTGGTCACAGTCTTCTCTACAATGGTAAGATGTGTTGTATTTCTATTTCACTTATAGTAATTATTTCTAGAGTTGCATGTATAGCTATAAATAAGCATATGTAAATTTAATGCAAACCTGTGCCATTTTTTGTCCCCTTGTTTGGCGTTGCATTTCCTCTTTTTTGACAATGTGTAAATGGCCACCTTGCTGATGGAAGGCAGTGGAAATTGCAGCTTTGTAGGAGTTAAGTTCAACTTGTATATTTGCCAATACACTCAGATGTTACAGAAATGCCATAGATCGTGTCTGTTAAATGCTGCACCCTTGGAACTTCCACACCATAACAATATGAAAGATCTGGGACATACAACACACCAACAAATTCCAGTGGTGAGAGGGAGCAGGTATAGTCAAGAATAGAGTAATAACATAAGAAGTGGTGCAGAAAAACCACCACAAGTGATGTAATCTTTAAGAGCTTCCTTTGTGTGTCCTTTGTGTTCTCAGCATGCTGCCAAGGGATGCATGAGCAGTGCTTTCTTTTGCAAAAGAGAGCGCAGGCCTACATTGGACAGTGTACTGCAATGAAACCCTTCAACTTAATTCTAGGTGTGTCAGGACAGCCAGCAGTTGCTCAGTGGTGAGGGAAAGACTTCTCTATATGCTCAGAGATACCTTTTTAATTTATATAATAGCATATGATACATGACCCTTCTGAAAAAAAAAGTGTATGGCCAAAGATGAGAGTGCTTGTGCTAAATGATTGTCGTTAAAGATGGATCTACAGCATTGCCTCTACAAGATCTTTCCCCTCCAACTCACACCACACGTATCTCTTCCCTTCCCTTCTAATACACTTGTGACCCTCTAGCTCCCCTTATAAGGACACACATGCATTAAGAAAGGAGCACATCAATTATTTAGCAGGGCAGTCAATTGGAAGACAAGATGTAACTACTTTGTGCATGGTTAAAGAGCATTTATTTACATCCTTGACATCCCATCAGCAGAACGCTCCCCTGTTGCTTCAGCATAACTGATACCAATAGAATGCCATTAATCAAATTGACATCATAATTTTTGCACAGCCAGATACCATCAAGGATGCTGAATATCTTTGGTGGATTCAGTCATATCCTCAGAGCCTTAAACTAAGCAACTGTGTGCATTTGGGTGATTATTTTCAGTTCTGTTTCAGTTTCCAGTTCGAAACTTACACATTAAAAAAAAAAAATCTGTGTGCATTAAAACAAATAGATGGGGGAACATACATTAACATGCATTTCCAGAGGTTTGATAAGGGTTGGAATGTAGCAATTATGAGCAAACTCAGGTCAGAGAAGCACTGTCTTGGCCTTTTGGTACATCTGTCCTGTCTTCATCTGGCTGTCTGAAGGTAAGGGGGGAGAAAACAAGAAGAGAGTGTGTCTGTGCACTGCAAAGCCAGTGTTCTCATTGTTATTGGACACCCAAGAAGTGGTGTAAGAGAGACTGAGCTACAATCCCATACATTCCCGCTTTGAATCTGGCTTCTCCAAAGAGCTCACAAAGCAGCCTTCAAGATACCACAGTCTTTCAACCTCAACCCCACATCCGCAGTAAGAGGTGACCAAGTATCCTGCTTTACAGAGGACAGTCCTGTCTTTGAAGGTATCCTCTGTTTGATGGGCTGTTCAGTCCAAGTCTGTTTAAAGTCAAAGAACCAGAAGGAGAGGAGGAGCAGGGGCCTTGAAGTTGCCCATCAACACGTAGCAGCACTTGGACAAAAGAATGACCAGGTCACCTGGTTGAAATCTTCCCCCACTAGGGTGAAATGTATTGTAATTCTATTTAAATGTAAGTAATTATTTTCAAATTTACACATATAAATTTGCATATGCACAGTCCCTGGCTGTGCCTCTCTCTTCTCTCCCCCACCCCACCCCGGCTACTGCTGACACACATCCCCCCTCACTCCTTCCTCCTCCTCTTCTTCATACTTTGCCATCTTCTGAAGTTTATAGCAGGGGGTAGAGGGGGGATTTTCATGGTAGCCACAATGGGAAAGGAATGACTTCACCCCTTCCCTGCCTATTGTAGTCCCAGTAAAAATGGTTTCACCCCCAAAGTAAAGAAGGAATTCACAAGCGACATTTCACATATGCATTCTGCATTTGTCCAGGTGAATCAAGATAATTCAAGATGAGCCAGACAGAAGAGAAAACGTATTTTCTGTGCCTGGAGAAGCATGACTGTGGACAAGGCACAGCTGTTGAAAGGGACAGAGAGGAGCCAAATGCAAGGCAAACAAGAGGAGCTGGCAAGGGGCGAGAGTGAGATAAAAGCCTCTGAAGCAGGCTAGAACAAATCCATAGAGGCTCATCTGAAAGAAGGAAGCTTTTGTGAGCAAAGTGTAGATCTTAGGCAGGATCGCACTGAGCCATTTGCCTCTCACAGAGGCTTCTGTAATCCTATCACCTGCAAATTCATGCAGACTCTCTCTTTTCCATAAATACGTGCTTGCTCAGTGTGTCGCTTCTTACGGAGTAAGTACAGCCCAGCGTCCGAGTCTCATTGTACTAGCCACCTGTGGGCATGCAGCAATAGAAGACATTTCCATTCTTGCATCTTAAAGATGATAGGCGGTGAACTGGGAGAGGAAGCTGCAGGAGGATTTGGCTGCTTGCCTGATCAGTACATCTGCAACAATGTCAGTGACTCCAGGGGTTATTAATTTTCTAAAGGAAGAGCTGCCAGGATTTGAGCCTGGATGTCCTATCCTTCGACCTGGAACCCTGCCCCATAATCATACATTCACTGATTTTGAGAATTTGATGTACCATATCTTTTGAAGTGGCAGGGAGCCACTAGGCATGTGGGAGAAATTTGTTTGGTTCACATCTCAATGCTCTTTTGAACCAGTACACAAACGGAATCCCAGTTATGCTTTGAAATTCGCAATTCTCTGAATTTTGCAATGGAGTTCTCCAAAATGCATTTTATTTGGAAAATTCTTTAAAGCTGTATATATTAGGCACAATTGCATACAAAAATTCATGTATTAGGAGAAATGCACACAAAATCTATATGAATTTTCAAGCAAACTTTTTTTTCAGGGGTGGGGATTGCCAAGTTCAAGACAAAATGAACTTAACACTGGAAAAAATTTCCAAGTTTGGAAAGAGCTGAACTTAAGACTGAAAAAAAAAAAATGAGAAATTGAGAGAAACTGAAATCGATGGACCTGTACATCACTAGGGGGCAACAATCCTGGAGGAGAAAGCTATCAAAGGCTATTGGTCCTGACAACTGTATGCTACCTCCAGTATCAGAGGCAGCATGCCTATGTACACCAGTTGCTGGGGAACATGGGCAGGAGGGTGCTGTTGCACTCAGGTCCTGCTTGTGGGTTCCCACTGACAGCTTGTTGGCCACTGTGTAAACAGAATGATGGACTAGATGGACCCGTGGTCTGATCCAGCGTGGCTTTTCTTATGTTCTTATGTTGTTAACAAGCATATGTTCTTAACAAACATATGAAGGCACACATTTAGTGAAGTTTTAGCTTAGCTCTGCATCACATAATATTCAACAGCAGGTCTGAATTTGGTACTGAAGCCTTATGCAAACATTCCTTCTCTATGTATGTGGGTGAGGGGTTGTAATCATGCCATCTTCTTCACTCCATCGATCCACCTGACAGGCACACACTGGATATCACATTGGCATAGGAGCCTTTGCATATAGATTCCAAAATATAATCTCTGCACTACAGCCTCAGAGTGCACAGAAAGTGCAGTTCACTGCATAGATCCTGTGAGGATAGCTATGTGGGATGTTGGGTGAACTGAAAGGGTAGGTACATAACATGTACATGTTGCCACTTTTACCATGAATGCCTGCTGTTTTCACACAGCCAGCTCAATACAAGACACCCCACCACTTTGGACACTTCTTTGTGTGAATAGGATGGATTTCAGTGGTCTTTTATACAACATACTGACTTCTTTGAGCAATTTTAAAGCTTGCTGACTCTGCCCCCAAACTAGGGGTGGGTGCACCCAACCATGGCCCAGGTCATGTGCGGCTCACCAGACTCCCACTGGCAGGCTGCCCATGCTCACCTTGCACAGTGAGTCACTAGGTGGTCCACGAGCACCCACTGAGTAGTGCGCAGCTGCCCAATCCCTTGCTGAGCCGCCATTTTCTATAAAAATGGCAGCTTGGTCTTTTTCATAAAAGCTGATTAGCGCAAGTGGTGGCTGTAAAGCCACCACTTACACAAGATTACAGGCATAAATGGCTATTTATGCCTGTAATCTTGAGTAAATTTATTTATTTATTTATTACATTTCTATCCCGCCTTTATTCCTCTTTAAGGAGCCCAAGGCGGCGTACATAATCCTCCTCTCCATTTTGTCCTCACAACAACAACCCTGTGAGGTAGGTTGGGCTGAGAGTCTGTGACTGGCCCCAAGTCAGCCAGTGAGCTTCCATGGCTGAGTGGGGACTAGAACCCAGATCTCCCGACTCCCAGTCCAACATTCTAGCCGCTACACCACACTGGCTCTCCCACTTTAATGGTCCATAAATGGTCACTTTATGGCTGCCTTTGTGTAAAATTGGCCTTTATGAAAAAGAAATCACCAGCTTGTCCCCCTGGATGCCAGTCTGTGGATCCCTGCGCTTGCCCGACTCAGTGTGCACCAAGTCAGGCAAGCACGGGGATCCACAGAGTGGCATCCAGGGGGACAAGCTGGCGATTTCTCACCAGGCCTCAAACCCCAGCCGGACAGCCGCGACATCCCTACCCCAACGTACTCCCACTTCATCACTTACATAATACAGTGAAACCAAGTTAAGATG
The DNA here is from genome assembly GCF_057233095.1 of Heloderma suspectum. Lineage (NCBI taxonomy): Eukaryota > Metazoa > Chordata > Lepidosauria > Squamata > Helodermatidae > Heloderma > Heloderma suspectum. The sequence continues at coordinate 49,409,406 of NC_139460.1, read as the reverse complement.
ATGCCATATCTGAGCAGTCTTCTGTGCCTGATGACATTGAATGATAACAGATTCTTGCTTATTTCCAGGAAAAACTTGGGAACCCAGTCTCTATGACTTACATGTTGGCAATTAGTGGATGTACAAACTTGTTCGAAAAAAATGTTTAAAGACTACTGCATCACCACATTATTTTATTTCTTGATTTACTTATGATAACAATTCATAGTGCACTTGCAAATACTGAACATAACGAAGATGTCCTAAAACAGGCTTTTGGAGTAAATTGCAGTTTATTTCCATATTGATTTTGGCTTTAATCTTCTCCTGTGATAGAATTTTTTTTCGCTGGCTTCAGGTTCATGGTCAAGCCTTAAATATTGCTCAATAAAATTATATCCCACATTTGACATACATGGCAAAGGTCACCAGTATGTCATCAGTTTTACACACGCAGGTTCAGCCATACAACTACAAATGGCCTTTTAACTAGAATTTAGAGGTCTGGTGTTCTCTCATTCATGATGGGTCTCTGATAACAGGATTCACAGAGGGAACATAGATGTTTAATATTTACCAAAAACAATTGATTTTGTTTAAAAGTGAAGGCATTAAGGTCATCAGAGGTTACTGCATCAATCTCACTTTGATTTTAGATATAGAAACAATTGAAGGAGTGAGTGTATAGCAATAGCAGGCAATGCTGTTGATTGGCCCTGCTATATATTATGAATGTGATATAATATTGGCATGGATTGCAAAGGTATGGCATCCATGCTACCCTGTCATCTCAGCTCTGGAGTATTGTGAAAGAGGTGCACAGCGGCAAAGTTTGTCTGCACATCAGTAGCTTTGAAATATCAGCAAAGCACAAAGTAAGACACTTTTTTTGTACTTTGACAATGGGGTGCAGTGAATACAAGGATGCTATGCAAAATCAAGCTGGTGGGTATACAGTTGAGCTGGACAGCAAAGGAAACCACTTCCTCAATGTTTATGTCAGAAAGCATCTAAACAGAGTAAAGTAGTTGAATAAAGAATGCAAGAGAGTGGACCATAGTTTTGTCTAAGGGCACACCCAGAATACCAGGTCAGTGCTGTAAGATACAGGCAGGAGTGTGGAAAGTGACCCCAGAAAGGGCAGGAACATCTCCACCATGGCAGTAGGAAGCTAGCCATGCACACTACGTTTCTAATGTTGGTCCTGCAGTTGCATCCACCAGGTACTGTATGCAGATGGGCCAGGAAGCAGTAGAAGCTGAAGTACTCTGCACACATGCTCTGCAGAGATTATGTGAACTGAAGCAACACATCTAATTCCTAATTAAGAGCAATATGGGTGGTCCTGTAGAATGTAATGTTGAACTCAGTGTTGTACTTACCAGCCCTTTTCACAGAAGAAGAGTCACACCTCTGCAAAAAGGCTGGTGCATGGTTGATACATGGCTTTTCCTATATATGTTCTTTCCCCCTCTGCCATCTCCCCACTCCACCCCCTACCCCCCCAGAGTGGGGTGTATAGATAGATATATTCAATGCTACTAAACATTGTCAAATTGACAGTCAAAATCTGTCATCCTGCAGACAATAAACTTCCACTGACGATCTCTGTAAGGAAAGAGAAATAAGAAACAAGCTTTAATGACTTGTGAGGGATGACGCATAACAAGACAGAACATTACAATGAATCAAGGAATTCTGGCTTGTATTGTGTTACCTGTTCTTGTGATCTGTATGGATGAGCTATGGATAACTTTCAAGAACAATAATAAAAAGACCTTTTCCTTCCTTCCTTTCTCTCTCCCTCCCCCTCCTCCCCTCTTTCTTTCTTTCTTTCTTTCTTTCTTTTTCTTTCTTTTCATGATTTTGAGATATTTGGAGCTGATAAATTTTGAAAACAGAATTGGGAGTTTGATCTGAAATGCTGGTCTTCTGGCTGTTAGTGGCACCTTAATTTGATGTTTAGGATAGGGTGGCATCTGCCTCCAACATGTGAGGAGGGGTAGGGAAATAGGAAGGGGACATGGGCACACACACAGGCCCTGCTGCCAATGTCCCTGTGTGCCTGGCTGCTGTTAGAGATCTTTATTCATTTAGTGCAAAGATATGAAAAGGGGTTGCAAGCTCATTCAGCTGAACTCTCTTACGGAGCTCCCCCCATTTGGGAACCACGCCTTATCAGGGTTCCCAACGATGGCTAGGGGTGTAAATATATTCAGCCAAAATAAGTACCATAGCACCTTCCACTGATCTTAATGGAATTTGATCTCATGTTAAGAGTGTTTAGTTCACTCTGAAAATAAAATAAAGAGCACAGTTTGCCTGACAGTGCTCAGGGTCAGGAACTAATGGGCCCACCATAACCTTTAGGGTCTGTAGAGCAGGTCTGTAAAGCAAAGTGTTGGGTGTGTAGAAAGCCCCATATTTTTCTGATTAGGTGAGGGGTAGATTGTCTCTCAGAACAGACTTTGTTCTGTTCTGATGGCCAATGTTCCTACCTCCCCAGGGCAGCCTATGCCATACTTTTCAGAGCTTTTTTTTATGAACTACAATATAATAAATAAGCCATCTCTTAGCACTGGTGGAAAGGTTAGGTGTTCATGAGAATTTTTCAATCTGACCTTTCCACACCGGAGAAAGTTGTGGTTGCTCCACGGATATAATGATCATAGGAATACATCATCATGTCCATGTCTTCCCCATAGTGTCCTGGATGTTCTGTTGTCAACCTTTTAAATAGGGGGAAAAAAACCAGTTGACCCTGAAATGTGGGTGGGGGTGGAATAGTACAACTTAATTTCCTTTTGTCAGCCCACTGAAAAGCTAATTCACACATTTGTCTGAACTCAGGTCATCCCACACCCAGTATTAACTGATTTGAGAACTCAGCTGTCTGTGAGTAATAGACAAGGCCATATATGCTGTGATCCCATGTCTGCACTCCACCAAAGCAGAATCAGGTACTGGGTATAGAATACAGCATCCTAAAAATCTGTTCCAAAAGAGGCAGGTTTCTAGTTCTTATGATGATAAAGATGAACTTGAAAAAATTGTGGGCATGCTTGGTGAAATCCACTGGGGGATTGGTGGCTCCAATGTCAGTGGGGTGGTGAATCTGCTCCAGGTTTCAGTCAGAACCAGTCAGAACTCTAAAGGAACTATCCAAGGTGCTGAAACTATTTCAGGGATGTGGTTCAGCACCCTGGATAGTTCCTTTAGAGCTCTAGCTGGTTCTGACTGTAACCCAGAGTGGATTCACCACCCCACTGACATCAGAGCTACCAGCCTCTACTGCTAAAATCCCAAAAGCCTGAGGGCTGACTAAGCAAGACTTCTAGTTTTCAGCAACTGAGACATCAGCCCCCTTTAGTGCTCCCTGACCCTCACGCTGTGACTAGTGAGGACAGAATAAATTATATAAAATAAGCAAACATTTGTAAAATGAGCAAATAGAAAAAAGCACTTCATTTCTGTCATGTTCACCAGTTACAAAATACAATGTTTCTTTGCAGAAAAAACATGGACATTTCTTTTTTAAAGGATAGAATATAGCCTCCGTTGGTTATAAATGACTGAATCTTAGCATCCCATTATTGTAATGTGGATCCATGAACTCTGGGATCAGAGAAATGGAGATGGAAGAGCAGTGTTTTTCATCTGTTTTGGTTTGCTTTGCTTTGCGTTCTCATATATGGGGGTGGGGGTGTAAAGAGGCACAACAACAAAGCAACAAGGAGGCTCTGGGTCCATTGTGGATGCAGTCAGTCTTAAGGTAAAAGGTATATGAAAGATAGACTAACAACAGAGTATTAAAATATATGTTTTAAGCTAAACGTTTTGGCTTCTGCCCTCTTCAGGAGCTGTGCTGTTAACTGAGTATCAGGGGTGGCAGTTTGGAATGCCTGGAGATTAAAGTTCCTTAGGAGAAAGCAAAACACACAAAAACAAAACAGAGGTATGATTGGTGTAATACTTATGAATTGTCTTCCAGATTAGGGCCATTTGCACTAAGAGTTCTGAGTCTACAGATCCAGAAATTTTCCCTTTTGTCAAGGATATCAGGGTCTTTTGTGGAAAAATGGGGGGAAAAGTGGGGAAACGGTGGGATATAAATGCAATAAATAAATAAATTTTGTTTGTTCTGTTGAAACCAACTGTAGATCCGAGATACTATGTGCAGGAGAGTTGAAATGTCTTGCAACAGGCTGCTCCAGTTTTTTTGTAAGAATCACAGATGTGTTTCCATTGTTGTACCTTGGAGTTGTAAATAGTGATTGTCATTGAACATGAAATTGTTACAAGTAGGGATGTCAGAGAATTCCACCATGGATCTTGGTGAGGCCGAATGTCAGTGCATTTGGCCCCCCAAAATCCGTAGCGGAACGAAGCCTCCCGCCCCGCGAAAGGCGCACGAAACGGGACACCTACCTGCTGCCGTTTGCGCTGCTCTGCGAATGGTGGCTGCATCTGTGGCCGCCATTCTCTTCTTCATTATAGCTGTGATAGGCTACGTAAATACTTACGTAGCCTATCATGGCTAACACAGGGACACCATTTGCGTCCCTGCGGAAGCCGTGATAGGCTGCGTACGTATTTATGTAGCCTATCACAGCAAAAAGAAAAAGAAAAAGGGGGGAACGCAAATGGCGTAGTAGCTCTCGATGGCTACTAGTCCTGATGGCTATGCCCTACCACCAATGCCAGAGGCTGTATGCCTATACACACCCGTTGCTGGGGAACATGGGTGGCAAATTCTGAACTTGTATGCATTGTTGTGCATGTAGGTCAGCAGCTGGCCAGACAAAAGGCAAGTAAACATCTCATGCACATATAATTGAAAACTTGACTTCCTGCTTAGTTCTGTTTGTCTAAGATACTTTGAACTGGGTTTGTTCAGTCGGTTTAAGGGGAAAACTTGCCAGCATTCACCTTAACCGCACAGGTAAAAGCAGGTAGGCAGACATCCTGGCTCCTTATTAGAACAGCTATATCAACAATCCAATTGCTCAACTACTGATAGATCGGTTTATGCTATTCTGTTCTAGGTTATTATGACTAGTTCCAGTAAGGAGCTGACTAAAAAGCAGAGTAAACTCAAGGGTGCAATTCTATGCATAGTTGCCCTTGAGTAAGACAACTGAACACAGTGGCTCTTATTTCTGAGTAAACATATATGGAATTACACTGTAACAAAATGGATGCACAAACACTTGCCTGCTACTTAGAAAATGCAAATGACTCACACGGGGCTTTTGTACAGTGCAAATCAGGGTGCCCGGGGGGTGTTTCCACCAGCGATTTACTTTGAGTAGGCTGCGTGTTGAGGTTATTAGGGATACATGACATCATGGCCATCCACCAGCCACCCTGGACCTTATCAGGGAAAAAACTGGATTTCCTGAGAAGTCCAATGCTTTTCCTCAAGTTGAGTTCTCCCCAGTTAGTTGCTGTATGCCCCAACCCCCGCATTTAGCTTGGGTATGCTAGCCCTGCCCAGGGGCGTGCCTTTCACTGTGACCCCAGGCAAGGTGTGTTTCCTCCCATTGTGCTGAATGAGGCTTGCTCTCCCAGTGATCACAGAAATCACAGAGAAGCCCCTCAACTGACAGGGCACATGTTAAAGACCAATTCTTTAAGTGCGATTAAGTGTGATCTCGAGGCTCCGATTCATTGCCTTAGGAAGTAACTACTTTACATCTTCCTTACAGAGATTGTGTGCATTAAAAGGGGGGCTGGTTTCCATCTCTTTCCTACAACAAACCCATTGGTGTCTCCTCAGAAGTAACTCCCATTGTGGTCAATGAAGTCCTGCAGGTTAAAATAGGGGTTAGTTTCTGTCTTTGTGTTCTCCGCCCCCCCTTTCCCAGCACAAGCATATGTGTGTCTACTCAGAAGTAACTCCCATTGTGCTCAGTGAGACTTACTCCTGAAATGCAGGCGCATCTGGACTTTCAGGGGAAAGGAGGAAGCGGGGGAGATGGGGGGAAGCCTCTCTTATTAGCTGGGCAGCCCCTGTCAGTCAGATGAGATTCACTCCAACCCTCACCAGAGGCAGTATGCCTATGCACACCAGCTGCTGGGGAACATGGGTGGCAGGGTGCTGTTGCACTCATGTCCTATTTGTGGTTGTCCCACAGGCAGCTGGTCGGCCACTGTGAGAACAGAATGCTGGACTAGATGGACCCTTGGTCTGATCCAGCAGGGCTCTTCTTGTGTTCTGATGTTCTTATGACTGGCTGACAGAGTGGTCAGGCAGGCTCATACTACTGCATCCTAGATGGTGCTGGTAAAGCGCACCAGGCTTGCAAGCTTACCAGGCTTGCAGTGGAAAGAGGGCAGAGGAGATAAGGTAGGGATGGATGAGGATTGCATCTCAGTTCGTTTTCGACAAAAAAATTACCCAAATGCACAAACGTCTTCATATTCAGGATGGAAAGAACTTGAGGTTAAAAAATTTGAACTTGGGAAAACCCACAATGGACAGATATGCCCATCCAGGCCCAGGACTTTTGAGTGCTTGGTTTTTAAAAGTCTGGGTTTGAATCCCTGTGCAGTCAACCATGTTTGTGGTGCCGAACTGGGGTTGCCTCTTCTTTTTTTTCTGTCAGGCTCCTCATCTTTAACAGCTACATGGCAGGCAGGTATAACATGTTCCTCTTCACAGGGCCAGCTCTAACACTGAGCACAGTGAGGCAGTTGCCTCTGGTGGCAAATGCTGAGAGTTGGCTGCAAGGGGTTGGAGGAGACAGCTGTGTGTGCCACACAGCTTGCGCTGCACCCCCTAAACTAATCTGCTGTCTTCAGGTGTGGCAGAGGATGCTGTTCTATCACCAATGTTGAAGAAAGCTTGAATAGTCAGTCTAGTCAGCTTTTGTACATGGAATAAGCGGGGGGTGCCATCTTATTATGACAGTTACCTTGCCCACCAAAAAACGCTTCGAATATTGCCAAATGGTTCATAAAGCATACATCTTCGTCTACGAAATAGTGTTAATGTTGCATGTAATCCAAATCTCCTTTCTCTTTCATTGTCACTGAACAATCTGAAGGAGACTATAGCAACAACTCCAGTCTGAGATAGGTGTCACTGTTCTGTTTGGTCAGAGAATGAAAGAAAAATATAGACATGGTAGGAACTTGCCCAAATACACACAAGAAGCCTCTGTCAGAGTCAGGAGTGGAAATGAAGAGTAATCTGTCACTTTGTGCTCTGGTACAGTGGAGAGCTCCTTCATGGATCACTGCCTTGTTGTGGTGAAGAGGCTTGCGTAACTCAGTGAAGCCATAACCTATGCCACGCAGAGCCACCCAAGACGGACAGGTCATGGTGGAGAGTTCTGACAAAATGTGGTCCACTGGAGGAGGAAATGGCAACCCACTCCAGGATTCTTGCCAAGAAAACCCCATGGAACGTATCACAAGGCTAAAAGAGATGACGCCGGAAGATGAGCCCCTCAGGTCGGAAGGTGTCCAATATACTACTGGGGAAGAGCAGAGGGAATTTCCAAGTAGCGCCAGAAAGAGTGAAGCGGCTGGGCCAAAGCCGAAAGGACACTCAGCTGTGGATGTGTCTGGTGGTGAAAAGAAAATCCGATGCTGTAAAGAACAATATTGTTTAGGAACCTGGAATGTCAGATCAATGAATCAAGGTAAGCTGGAGGTGGTCAAACATGAGATGGCAAGATTGAACATCGACATCTTGGGAATCAGTGAACTAAAATGGACGGGCATGGGCAAATTTAATTCAGGTGACCATCATATCTACTACTGTGGGCAAGAATCCCTTAGAAGAAATGCAGTAGCACTCATAGTCAACAAAAGCGTGGGAAAAGCAGTACTGGGGTACAATCCCAAAAGCAATAGAATGATCTCACTACGAATCCAAGGCAAACCATTCAACATCACAGTAATTCAAATCTATGCCCCAACCACTGAGGCCGAAGAAGCTGAAGTTGATCAGTTCTATGAAGACCTACAACACCTTCTAGAACTAACACCAAAAAAAGATGTCCTCTTCATCATAGGGGATTGGAATGCTAAAGTAGGAAGTCAAGAAATCACTGGGATAACAGGCAAGCATGGCCTTGGTGTACAAAATGAAGCAGGACAAAGGCTAATAGAGTTTTGCCAAGAGAACACACTGATCATAGCAAACACTCTTTTCCAACAGTACAAGAGGCGACTCTACACATGGACATCACCAGATGGTCAATATCAAAATCAGATTGATTATGTACTTTGCAGCCAAAGATGGAGAAGCTCCATACAGTCAGTCAAAACAAGACCTGGAGCTGACTGTGGCTCAGATCATGAGCTTCTTATCACAAAATTTTGGCTTAAATTGAAGAACATACAAAAAACCACTAAACCATTCAGGTATGACCTCAATCATATCCCTTATGAATATACAGTGGAGGTGAGGAATAGATTTAAGGGATTAGACCTGATAGACAGAGTGCCTGAGGAACTATGGACAGAGGTCCGTAACATTGTTCAGGAGGCAGCAACGAAATCCATCCCAAAGAAAAAGAAATGCAAGAAAGCCAAGTGGCTGTCTGATGAGGCTTTACAAGTAGCTGAGGAAAGAAGGGAAGCGAAAAGCAAGGGAGAAAGGGGAAGATATATCCAACTGAATGCAGAGTTCCAGAGAATAGCAAGGAGAGACAAGAAGGCCTTCTTAAATGAACAATGCAAAGAAATCGAGGAAAACAACAGAATGGGAAAGACTAGAGATCTCTTCAAGAAAATCGGAGATCTCAAGGGAACGTTTTGTGCAAAGACGCCGGGCATGATAAAGGACAAAGAAGGCAGGGACCTAACAGAAACAGATGAGATTCAGAAGAGGTGGAAAGAATACACAGAAGAACTATACAGGAAAGATCTGAATGTCCCTGATAGCCATGATAGTGCGGTCACTGCACTTGAGCTGGACATCCTAGAGAGTGAAGTCAAGTGGGCCTTAGGAAGCATTAGTAACAACAAAGCTAGCGGAGATGACAATATTCCAGCTGAGCTATTTAAGATCCTAAAAGATGATGCTGTTAAAGTGCGGCACTCAATATGCCAGCAAATTTGGAACACTCAACAATGGCCACAAGACTGGAAGAGGTCAGTTTACATTCCAATTCCAAAGAAGGGCAATGCCAAAGAGTGTTCAAGACCATACAATTGTGCTCATTTTCACATGCCAGCAAGGTGATGCTCAAAATCCTACAAGCTAGGCTTCAGCATAAGGATGGACAAAAGTCCCTTACCTGGTCCTGCAGCTGTGTTTGGGGGGGGGAGGCGCTCAGTTTCTCCCCCCCAAATTCAGGCCGGGGGGGAGGCGCCCCGCTCCTCCCAGCCGAAATTCAGGCCGGAGGGGAGGCGCCCCATCCCTCGCTGCCAAAATTCAGGCTGGGGGGAGCGCCCCGTCTCCCCGGCCGCGAAATAAAAAAGTAAATAATAATTTAAAAAACATGTGATAGGCTATGTAACGATTTACGTAGCCTATCATGGCTAGATTTTCAGTCAGCCGTGATAGGCTACGTAAATCTTTACGTAGCCTATCACGGCTGACTTTTTTTTTAAAAAAAGCGCGTATGCAAATGGCGGTGCCCATGGGCGCCGCCATTTGCGTTCCTTGTTTGGGCAGGGGTAGTCTACGTAAAGATTTACGTAAACTACGGCGAAAATAAGAGCAACGCAAATCGCTTTTTTTTTTTTACTTTACTTTGTAATGGCGGTGGTGGCAGCCGGTCGGAAGACCGGCCGCCGCCCCCGCCCCCGCCGAAATGCCGCCGAAACGCCACCGGGACCTGCCGCCGAGAGGGACATTCGAAGGAGGTAAGTCCCATCCCGGTGGGGGTGGGGGGGCGGAGAATTTCACCACCAATTTCGGGGGGCAATTTGCGTTGGCATTCGGCCTCCCGGAGATTCGTGGAGAAATTCTCCGACATCCCTACTTCAGCAGCATGTGAACCGAGAACTACCGGAAGTACAAGCTGGGTTTCGAAGAGGCAGTGGAACTAGAGATCAAATCACCAACATGCGCTGGATCATGAAGAAAGCAAGAGAATTCCAGAAAAACTCTATTTCTGCTTCATTGACTACGCTAAAGCCTGTGATTGTGTGGATCACAACAAAGTGTGGCAAATTCCTAAAGAGATGGGAGTACCAGACCACCTTACCTGTCTCCTGAGAAACCTGTACGAGGGTCAAGAAGCAACAGTAAGAACCGGACATGGAACAACTGATTGGTTCAAAATTGGGAAAGGACTACGACAAGGCTGTATATTGTCACCCTGTTTATTTAACTTATATGCAGAGTACATCATGAGAAACATCGGGTTGGATGAATCACAGGTCGGAATTAAGATTGCCGGGAGAATTATCAACAACCTCAGATACGCAGACCAGACGATACCACCCTAATGGCAGAAAGTGAAGAGGATCTAAAGAGCCTCTTGTTGAGGGTGAAAGTGGAGAGTGCAAAAGCTGGTTTGAAACTCAACATTAAAAAAACTAAGATCATGGCATCTGGCCCCATCACTTCCTGGCATATGGAAGGGGAAGAAATGGAAGCAGTGACAGATTTTACTTTCTTGGGCTGCAAGATCACTGCAGACGGTGACTGTAGCCATGAAATTAAAAGACGCTTGCTCCTTGGGAGGAAAGCTATGGCAAACCTAGACAGCATAGTAAGAAGCAGAGACATCACCTTGCCAACAAAGGTTCATATAATCAAAGCTATGGTTTTCCCAGTAGCAACGTATGACTGTGAGAGCTAGGGATAGCAGAGAATTCTGCCACAGATTCCAGTGAGGCCAGATTCTTTAGAATCCGGCCCCCCGGAATCCGTGGCGGAACAGCCTTCTGCCCACCTGCCCCCCCCTGCGGAATCCCCCGGGACGGCACTTACCTGGGGCAGATGGGGAGGATTCAGCGGCGGATTCGGCGGCGGTTCCGCCGGTGGCGGTGGCTGATCTCCTGGCCAGCCACAGCCAGGCTGCTGCAGCCGCCATTGGCATCTTTGCAGCTGTGATATCCTACATAGGCTTTTACGTAGGCTTTTACGGTGAAAAAAAAAGAAATGCAAATAGCGCCCACTACGCTATTTGTGGTTCCCTTTTTTTTCCGTAATTGCCTACGTAAATATTTATGTAGGATAAAACGGCGAAAAATAGGGAACGCAAATGGCGGCCGCCGTAGCCGCCGTCATGTGCGTACGCTGGTTTTTTTGGGGGGTAGCTGTGATAGGCTGCGTAAATTCTTACGTAGCCTATCATGGTTGCCTGGCTGGACACAAATGGCGGCCACTATGGCGGCTGCTATTTGCGTCTGCAGCAGCCCAGTAATTGGACTGTGGATGCACCACAGAGTGGAGGCAGCCATCGAGGATTGCGAGGGGGAGGACCGAATCGCCTCCCCCCGTCAAGGATTCGCGAAAGATTCTGCAAAAAGGTGAGTTTCGTACATCCCTAGTGAGAGCTAGGGATGTATGAAAGTCACTTACTTTTTGCGGATTATGGTGATGGTGGGGGGGAGGTGTTCCGTCCCTCCCCCCGGAATCCTCAACGGGGGGAGGTGATCCGTTCCTCCCCCCTGGAATCCTCCGCGGCCAGCTGTGCTCCGCGGCAGCTCCGTGGAGCAGCCGGCCAGGGCCAGCCAGGACAGAGCCGTCCGCAGCCGGTTTTCCGGCTGCAGAGGGCTCTGGGTAAAAAAAAAACAAAAAACAAAACCGCGTATGCAAATGATGGCGGCTACGACCGCCGCCATTTGCGTTCCTTATTTTTGCCCTCTTAATCTATATAAATATTTACATAGACTATGACAGTGAAAATAAAGGGGAATGCAAATAGCGTAGCGGGCGCTATTTGGATCCCTTTTTGATTCCCCGTTTTAGCCTACGTAAATCTTTATGTAGGCTAAAACAGCAAATCAAAAAGGGACGCAAATAGCACCCGCTACGCTATTTGTGTTCCCCTTTAATTTCGCCATCATAGTCTACGTAAATATTTACGTAGATTAAGACGGCAAAAACAAGGAACGTAAATGGCGGCGGCCATAGCCGCCACCATTTGCGTACGCGGTTTTGTTTTGTTTTTTAAACCCACCCAGCCATGATAGGCTACGAAAAGATTTACGTAGCCTATCACTTTTTTTTTTTTTTTTACAAGCCTGGAAATGGCAGCAGCGGCAGCCGGTCGGAAGACCAGCCGCCGCCGCCACCCCCGCCGCCGCTGCAGGAGCCACCACCACCCAGAAGATCCGCCCCAGGTAAGTCTCGTCCTGGGGGGGATCCGCGGGGGGGCAGGGGGGCAGGCCATTCTGTCACGGAGTTCGGGGGGCCGAATGCACTGGCATTCGGCCTCACCGAGATCCGTGGCAGAATTCTCTGACATCCCTAGTGAGAGCTGGACTATAAGGAAGGCTGAGCGCCAAAGAATCGATGCTTTCAAACTGTGGTGCTGGAGAAGACTCTTACGAGTCCCCTGGACTGCAAGGAGGTCAAATCAGTCAATCCTAAAGGAAATCAACCCTGACTGCTCATTGGAAGGACAGATACTGAAGCTGAAGCTCCAATATTTTGGCCACCTAATGCGAAGAGAAAAGTCACTAGAAAAGACCCTGATGCTGGGAAAGACTGAAGGCAAAAGGAGAAGGGGACGGCAGAGGATGAGATGGCTAGATAGCATCACCGATGCAATGTATATGGACTTCAGCATGCTCCGGGAGAGAGCGCAGGACAGGAAGGCCTGGCGTGCTATGGTCCATGGGGTTACGAAGAGCCGGACACGACTTAACGACTGAACAACAACACAGTGGAAACTATGTGTCTTTAAGCTTTTTTCAGTGATTACTAGGGGTGCACGAAAGTCACTTACCTGGTCTCGCAGCTTTTCATGGTGGGGAGGAGGCGCTTCGCTGCTCTCCCCCCGAAGTTCAGGCTGGGGGGGAGGCTTCCCACCTCGCCCGGCCGAAATTCAGGCGGGGGGGAGGCTTCCCGCCTCGCCTGGCCGAAATTCAGGCTGGGGGGAGGCTTCCCGCCTCGCCCGGCCACGAAATAAAAAGTTAAAAAAAAAACGCCCCCGTGATAGGCTACGTGACGATTAACGTAGCCTATCACGGCTAGATCTGCAAAGTCAGCCGTGATAGGCTACGTAAATCGTCACGTAGCCTATCACGGGTGACTTTAAAAAAAAAAAAAAGCGCGTACGGCTAATGGCGGCCCCCATAGGGAGCTGCCATTCCCGTTCCTTATTTGGTCGCTGTAGTCTACGTAAATCTTTACGTAGACTATGGCGACCAAATAAGGAATGGGAATGGAGGCTCCCTATGGGGGCTGCCATTAGCCGTACGCGCTTTTTTTTTTTTTAAATCACCCGTGATAGGCTACGTGACGATTTACGTAGCCTATCACGGCTGACTTTTCAAATCTAGCCGTGATAGGCTACGTTAATCGTCACGTAGCCTATCACGGGGGCGTTTTTTTTTTTTTTAGTTTTACTGGAATGGCGGCGGCGGCAGCTGGTCGAAAGATCGGCTGCCGCCCCCGCCCCTGACGAAGACCTGACGACCCGCCGCCGGGACCCGCCGCCGGGAGGGACATTCGGGAAAGGTAAGTCCCATCCTGGGGGGGGGGGGCGGAGAATTTCTCCCCGAAACTTCTTCGGGGGGCTGAACACGTTGGCGCTCGGCCCCCCGAAGTTTCGGGGAGAAATTCTCCGCCAACCCTAGTGATTACAGAAACCCTGAAATTGCTCTATATTTCTACACAATTAAGCATATAATCCATGACTTTGTTATTTTGTTGGGTAAGTTTACTTTTTTCATGTACATAGCAGATGGCATTTAATTACAGTTCATTGTTCTGCTCTTTTCTCATCCCCCCCCCAAATACCATTTAGTGCACCATCTAAACATTACTAGTAAAAGAATAGCCTTCCCTAACAAATAAAAACAAGAATAATGAACTTTGAAATTCTGGAAACACTTAAAATCTTAATGAATGATTGTCAGACTGTTCATGCAATGCAAAATCCTTTAAGTGTCTCTCTTGCTGTTGGTGTGCATGTATGGAAGATAGATCATTAGATTAGAAGTGAGTGAGGAGAGTGACCTCTGTGCTACCTGTGACCAGACATGTCCTGGCTGAAGTGCATCCCCCCCCCCCCGAGTGTTTCTTTGGTCATGATTCACTAGCATCCTATGGTAAAAGTGAGAAACGTGTGCCGCCATGTTTTTTCCTCCTTAGCAATGGGTTCCACTGTGGTTTGTGGAACTGTGGAAGCTCTGGGTATCATTGCTCAAAATCACTACATCCATCCACCAGCTACACACAAAGGGCAGTGGTGTGATACAGATGGAACAAAGAAAGTATATCCTGCGTGTGCTATACAAGCACTCTCATCCTAGAGCAGGGGCCAGCAATATGCAGCCTGTGGGTTGCATGCTGCCTCCGCCGCTGCCCATTTTTAAGAAATGGTATCCATATGGAGGACCCAACCAGCCAAATGTAGCTTGTTTGCCAGCTATATTTGGTCCTTTTCGTGCTCCGTAGCCACTATGGAGCACCAAAAGGGTTAAATATAGCTTGAAAATAATCTAAATTGAACCATTATAGTACTCTGTAAAGCTACAGAGCAGTTTGCTGCCAATGTTTGGTGGCAAACCAGTGATTTCGGTCCTTCCCCTCCCCCTACTTTTGGGGAGTGGCTGCCTTGAAGACTGCATGGCACCTTGCAGATCGCAGTGGGGCTCCAGGGGACAAAAATGGCACCAGACCTCCAGATGGTGCCCACCCATCCTAGAAAATGAAAGACAGGAGAACATAAGACACCATGGAGGGAGGAAGCTCTAATTCTGAACCAAACATTTTTCTCTCTTAAGTGAAAGCCAGAGTAGGGAAGAAAGGAGATGTAAACCGGAGCTGACCCAAACGTTCTCCACAAAGAACTTTCACAGTGAATCTTGGGAGGGTCAGACACAAAAGCTGAGGATGAAACTTGGCTTACTTTTTCTCCAGCTCCTCTCCTCCTTTTCAACACCATCATTTTTATGGTGCTGGTGGTGGCAATGATGTTGGCAGCGATCCTCCTCGTGGCTGCCATCTGCAGACCGCCATTTTGTTTCTCAAAATGCCTTTGGTAGTGATGCTATGTAATCATGGTGCATCATTTCCAGGTGCATTCAACAGAATAAAAATGGTGAGTCCACCCCCCCCACCCCCACCCCGCAACCACCAGAAAAATTGAAAAATTGCTGCTATCAATGGTAAGCCCCCACTACCATCTTTCACCTTCTTTTGCCACATGGCATATCTTGCCCCAAATCACCAAAATGCCCCCCCCCATTTTCAACACCTGTGGTGGGCCACTGAAAATGGGAGGGGATGTTTCTCTATATATAAAATAACAAGACTGAGAATTCAGCAGTGGGAAAGGGAGTGCAGCAGCAGCAGCAGCAAATCTCATGCTTACATTCACTTTGCCAGTGAAAAATCCTATTAACGTCAAGATCTTTTCATCAAGACCTGGTAAACGGCGTAAAGGAAATTGCCATGTCCACCAGGACATGAATGCCATGAAGCCTTGGCAAATGCAGCCATTGCCTGGACAGGCAGTGGTGAGAAAAAGCAGCTGTGGCAAGAGCCAGGCCTTCCAAAATTCAGCAGCCCTTCTTTTTTAGAGAGAGGAAATAATTACAAACAGCACATGCAGACGTTCCAATGCTCAAGGGACATCTGTTTATATTTGAGAGCTTCACGTTGAGCAATTCATTTCTTATCCATAGATACAGATCGATGCAGTGGGGTTATTTTGTAATGACACGTCCACAGCTGCAAGGAATTTGCTGCTTTTCTGTTTAAACTTCTTTTTTTATTATTCCTTCCAGACAAATGCTGAAAAGTTATAGGACACCTGGCCTCTCATCACAGAACCATAAAACCTGGTTGATTGCTATAGCCTTTCCCAGGGAAATGCCTTGCTTTGCCTTCCAAGATGTATTACGATAGTGTAATAAAATGTCCTAGATACAAGAACAAGGCTCACCATAACCAAATGCAGCCCTAACAATCTCTCACCAGTTCATAGTAAATTAAAGCTGCAATCCTATACATGCAACTGTAAGTCCCATTGAACTCAATAGGACTTCCTGCTGAGTAGGCACCCATAGGAGTGCACCATAGCAATGGTACGGAAATACAAATAGGTGCTTGCAAGTAAGTCCAGGCAATTAAAGTACCTACCAAACAACAGGATTCGGAGCACAATGTTTGTTTGACCTCATAAAATGACAGTGTCTGACCCAGCCCAGACACTGCCTAGGGAAACTGCTAGCACTGAAATTCAGTTATCGAACTGGAAAATGGAAATAATAATGACCTACACTTACAAAGATTTATAAGAAAAGTATCATTAAACATTTCAGAGGGGAAGTACACACACACACACACACACACACACACGATGCCAGATGGTGTTTCAAATGTAGATAGTCACAGATGATTCAGGCTAAGCTGCATGCTTCAAGTGAGGAAAGAACTGCATATCAGTAACAAAGAGAAGATTGAATCCAGGCTTAGTCATACTTAGAGTAGGGTGACTGAAATCAATGGCATTTAAGGGCACAATCCTATGGGATGTACTAGTAATGGGGGACTTCAATTTCCCCAATACTTGTTGGGAGACAAATTCTGCAAAACATGGCCCCTCCAGGAAATTCCTGACTTGTGTGGTGGATAACTTCCTCCTACAGAAATTAGAGGAAGGAACTAGAGGATCGGCTATTCTTGACTTGATCCTAACCAACAGAGATGACTTAGTGGATAAAGTAGCATTTACAGGAACTCTGGGGGAAAGCGACCATGTTGTACTTGAGTTCTTGGTTCTAAGGGAAGCAAAAGCCGAATGTAGCCAAACGCGTACCCTGGATTTTAGGAAAGCTGATTTTAATAAACTCAGAACAATGATCAGTAAGGTCCCATGGCAAGTAACGCTAATGAGAAAAGGAGCCCAAGATGGGTGGGAGCTTATAAAAAAGGAAATTCTCAGGGCACAATTACAAACAATTCCAACAAGAAGAAAAGGTGGAAGACAACAGAAGAAGCCAATGTGGCTTCACAAAAAGCTTAGAGATGACCTGAAAACAAAAAAGGACACATATAGGAAGTGGAAAGAAGGCCAAGCAACAAAGGAAGAGTACAGGCAGGTAGCACAGAATTGCAGAGATGGTGTCAGGAAGGCTAAAGCTGAGAACGACCTGAGGTTAGCTTAGGGATGTCAGAGAATTCCGCCACGGATCTCAGTGAGGCCGAATGCCAGTGCATTCGGCCCCCCAAAATCCGTGGCGGAACAAAGCCCCCTGCCTCCCCACCCCATGAAAGGTGCATGAAAGGGAGCACTTACCTGCTGCCGTCTGCGCTGACTTGCAAATGGCGGCTGCATCTGTGGCCGCCATTCACTTCTTCATTATAGCCGTGATAGGCTACGTAAATAATTACGTAGCCTATCACGGCTAACGCAGGGATGCCATTTGCATCCCTGTGGAGGCCGTGATAGGCTATGTAAGTATTTATGTAGCCTATCATGGCAAAAAAAACAACAACAGCGAACGCAAACGGCGGTGGCTACGGTGGCTGCCATTTGCTTTCCTTTTTTTTTTTTGCCATTTTAGCCTACGTAAATATTTATATAAGCTATTATGGCAAAAAAATAAAGGGAACGCAAATGGCAGCCACTACGCCATTTGCGTTCCCTTTTTTCTTTTGCCATAATAGCCTACGTAAATATTTATGTAGGCTAAAACAGCAAAAAAAAGGGGGGGAACGCAAATGGCAGTCGCCGTAGCCGCCGCCATTTGCATTCGCTGGTTTGTTTGTTTTTCCCATGATAGGCTACGTAAATATTTACGTAGCCTATCACGGCATAATACAGGGATGCAAATGGTGGCAGTTACGGCCACTGCCATTTACGTCCCTGCAGGCTGCCCAGCAGCCGGATGTCCGGCCACGGGTGGCCACAGCCAGCGGCTCCGTGGAATCTCCGTGGAGCGGAGCCGGCTGGAGAGAATTTCTGGGGGAGGGACAGAGCACCTCCCCCCCACCGTGAATGTCACTCTTCGAAAAGGTAAGTGACTTTCGTACATCCCTAGGTTAGCGAGGGATGCTAAAAGCAACAAAAAGGCTTTCTTCAGCTACGTGCACGGTAAAAGACAGAGGAAAGAAATGGTTGTTCAGCTATTAAATAAGGATGGCAAAATGATAACAGATGACAAAGAAAAGGCAGAGGTGCTCAATTCCTACTTTGGCTCAGTCTTCTCCCAAAAGAGGATCTATGACCCCCCTGGCAAAGGTGAAGTACAGGCAGAAGGGGCAAGATTGCAGCTTGAGATCGATAGGCATATGGTCAAGGAACACCTCATTACTTTGAATGAGTTCAAATCTCCAGGGCCAGATGAACTGCATCCTAGAGTAATAAAGGAACTGGCAGAAGAACTCTCAGAACCGCTGTCTATTCTCTTTGAGAAATCATGGAGGATGGGTGAAGTGCCAGATGACTGGAGGAGGGCTAATGTTGTCCCTATCTTCAAAAAGGGTAAAAAGGAGGAACCTGGGAAATACAGACCAGTCAGTCTGACATCAATCCCTGGGAAAATTCTGGAGCAGATGATAAAGCAATCCATCTGGAAGCACCTTGAAAAAAATGCAGTGATTACTCGAAGCCTACATGGGTTTGTCAAGGACAAATCCTGCCAGACAAATCTGATCTCATTTTTTGATCAAGTAGCCTCCCTTGCGGACCGTGGGAATGCTGTAGACATCATATACCTCGACTTCAGCAAAGCTTTCGACAAAGTGCCCCATGATATCCGTATGAGCAAACTAGCTCAAAGTGGGCTAGATGAAACAACGATCCGGTTGTTTCGATCACAGTTGGCTACAGAATCAGACTCAAAGAATGCTTCTCAATGGGACCTTCTCAAACTGGGGAGAGGTAACGAGTGGGGTACCACAGGGATCAGTCCTGGGCCCAGTGCTCTTCAACATTTGTATTAATGACTTGGAGGAGGAGGTGCAGGGAATGCTGATCACATTTGCAGATGACACAAAATTGGGCGGGATAGCTAATACTTTGGAAGACAGAAACAAAATTCAAAGTGATCTTGATAGACTGGAGCGCTGGGCAGAAAACAACAGAATGACATTTAATAGGGATAAATGCCAAGTTCTGCACCTAGGAAAAAGAAACCAAGTGCACAGTTACAAGTTGGGGGACATGTGGCTCAACAACACTGCAAGCGAGAAGGATCTTGGAATTGTCGTCGATCACAAGCTGAATCTGAGCCAACAATGTGATGTGGCTGCAAAAAAGGTCCTGGTGGCTGTAGCTGGCATTTTGGATCAGCAGCAGGGTCAGTGGCAGGGATGTATGGATTCCGTCTGCATTTTGCAGATTGTCAGGTGCCTTTTGTTCCGTCATCCGCTCATTGATGGAATCGGATTATTTCCAGTTTCCCGAATTTGCACAAGTTCACATTTTGCATAAATTTGCATTTGAGAAAATGCACAAATTCCCCCAAAATGTGCGCAAATCCCCCCAAAATGTGCACAAATCCCCCCCAAAATGTGCATTTTCATGCTTTAGCCTATGGGGGAAATGTGCATTTTCAGCTGGTGTTCTTTTATTTTCCTTTTTTTTTCTCCATACTACGTTTGTATAAAATTCTTGAAAGTTTTTTTAAAAAAAGGTCCACAAGTCCGTGGAATCCATGAGACTCAGGAAAAGCCGGTCCATTGGATTCATATAATTCTGAACTCATTTGATTCTGATGCAGATTTCTCCAACATTCCTGGTCAGTGGTGGGCCCTCCTCTAGGGATGTACGAAAGTCACTTATCTGTGACGAAATTTGATTCACGGTGGGGCGGAGGTGCTCCATCCCTCCCCCCGAAATTCTGGCTGGGGGGGAGGTGCCCCATCCCTCCCACCTGAAATTCTGGCCAGGGGGGAGGCGCCCTGTCCCTCCCGCCACGAATCCTGGCCGGCCGGGACTGCAAATGGCGGCGGACGTAGCCACCGCCGTTTGCGTCCCTGCAGTCAGCCGTGATAGGCTATGTAAACATTTACATAGCCTATCACGGTATTTTTTAAAAATCTAGCCGTGATAGGCTACGTAAATCTTTACGTAACCTATCACTTTTTTTTTTTTTTGACTTGGAAATGGCGGCAGCGGCAGCCGGTTGGAAGACTGGCCACTGCCGAACCGCTGCCGAACCGCCACCGGAGCCGCCGCCGCCAGGGAGATTCGCCCAAGGTAAGTCCCATCCCGGGGGGGGGGCAGGGGGGCAGACCGTTTCACCACCGATTTCGGGGGGCCGAATGCGCTGGCATTCGGCCTCCCCAAGATTCGTGGCAAAATTCTCTGACATCCCTACCCTCCTCAGAGCTTGGGCCATGGGCAACTGCCTGATGGTGCTGACCCCTGATGCCAGGCCTAAAGGTATTAAACTAAAATTACTTTTTGCAAATGTTTATACAGGCTGCAAACCTATGCTGTAGAGTCCTTTGCCCACTCCTCTTTTTTGTTTACTTGCTTCTTGTCGCTTTCTTTCCTTGTGAAAGTCTAACTAAGATACATGCACTAAGAAAATTATCAGTACTCCAGCTGTGACTGGCAAGTGTGCAGTTTATTCCAGTAACAAAGTATCCCTGTAGACTAGGAATGAGTGTTTTTATACGTCCGTCATGGAAACAAAACCGATTAGTACTTATAATGGAGCCATCATTGCAGGAACTATTTTGCTTCGAGAATACTGGAACTATTTCACACAGGCAGAGATCCCTGTGTTCTGTCTGTCAAATAGGAGCAGATAAGCTAGTGCTGCTTGTATTTATTTATTTTACTATCAAAGCCATGAGATTCTTTGAAGCAGATTGTTTCATTTGCTTTGCTTTTCTCAAGCACTGACACGATTATGGTGAAATATGACTATACAATCATTGTTGGAAATAATGATGTGGTCCTTATGACGTAGTTCTTCAGTCCAGGATGTTGCTATCTTAAAACAGTACACAGGCGGAAAGTAGGGGAGAGTTGCTGTAAGCCGTACATTAAGGATGCAACCCTATGCATATTTAGACAGGAAAAAAGTTCTACAACTCCCAGCATTCCCCAGCCAGTGCAGCTGGCTAGGGAATGCTGGGAGTTGTAGGACATTTTTCCTGTCTAAATATGCATAGGATTGCACCCTAAGATTACTAATGTGAATTTCCGTTTCAGTTTGTAGAACTAAAACCAGCGTTATGTTCCAAAAGAACATTACCTCAAATGCCTTCATAGCTTTGAGTTGCTGATCATTCTCACCTTACACTTGCTTTCTGTCTTGTCAGCAACAAAGAAAGGAGTGAAAGAAAGTGGTTGTACTTGGATGTGTGTGTGTTTTCCTTTCTTAAAGAATATTCTGAAACCAGCTGGCCCAGCTAATTGTGTTGCCTGATTTTTTGATGGGGTATTGGATTGGCTTTCACTATTACCAACTGTATTGCCGGAAATGAACAATGATTTTTAAAATAATATTAATTTAATTTTTTTACAATTATTTTAGGCCACCTTTAAAGAAAAACAAAAAAGACACATATAGGAAGTGGAAAGAAGGTCAAGTAACAATGGAAGAGTACAGGCAGGTAGCACAGAATTGCAGGGATGGTGTCAGGAAGGCTAAAGCTGAGAACGAACTGAGGTTAGCGAGGGATGCTAAAAACAACAAAGAGGCTTTCTTTAGATACGTGCATAATAAAAGGCAGAGGAAAGAAATGGTTGTTCAGCTATTAAATAATGATGGCAAAATGATAACAGATGACAAAGAAAAGGCAGAGGTGCTCAATTCCTACTTTGGCTCAGTCTTCTCCCAAAAGAGGGTCTATGACCCCCCTGGCAAAGGTGAAGTAAAGGCAGAAGGGGCAGGATTGCAGCTTGAGATCGACAGGCATATGTTCAAGGAACACCTCATTACTTTGAATCAGTTCAAATCTCCAGGGCCAGATGAACTGCATCCTAGAGTAATAAAGGAACTGGCAGAAGAACTCTCAGAACCGCTGTCTATTCTCTTTGAGAAATCATGGAAGATGGGGGAAGTGCCAGATGACTGGAGGAGGGCTAATGTTGTCCCTATCTTCAAAAAGGGTAAAAAGGGGGAACCTGGGAACTACAGACCAGTCAGTCTGACATCAATCCCTGGGAAAAATCTGGAGCAGATGATAAAGCAATCCATCTGGAAGCGCTTTGAAAACAATGCAGTGATTACTCGAAGCCTACATGGGTTTGTCAAGGACAAATCCTGCCAGACGAATCTGATCTCATTTTTTTTAATCAAGTAGCTTCCCTTGTGGACTGTGGGAATGCTGTAGACATCATATACCTCGACTTCAGCAAAGCTTTCGACAAAGTGCCCCATGATATCCGGATGAGCAAACTAGCTCAAAGCGGGCTAGATGAAACAACGATCCGGTGGATCCACAGCTGGCTACAGAATCGGATTCAAAGAGTGCTTCTCAATGGGACCTTCTCAAACTGGGGAGAGGTAATGAGCACGGTACCGCAGGGCTCAGTCCTGGGTCCAGTGCTCTTCAACATTTTTATTAATGACTTGGAAGAGGAGGTGCAGAGAATGCTGATCAAATTTGCAGATGACACAAAATTGGGAGGGATAGCTAATACTTTGGAAGACAGAAACAAAATTCAAAGTGATCTGGATAGACTGGGGCGCTGGGCAGAAAACAACAGAATGACATTTAATAGGGATAAATGCCAAGTTCTGCCCCTAGGAAAAAGAAACCAAATGCACAGTTACAAGATGGGGGACATGTGGCTCAACAACACTACAAGCGAGAAAGATCTTAGAATTGTTGTCGATCACAAGCTGAATCTGAGCCAACAATGTGATGTGGCTGCAAAAAAGGCCAATGCTCTTTTGGGCTGCATTAATAGAAGCTTAGCTTACAAATCCCAGGAAGTACTAGTTCCCCTCTACTCAGCACTAGTTAGGCCTCATCTGGAGTACTGTGTCCAGTTCTGGGCACCACACTTTAAGAAGGATGCAGACAAACTGGAGAGGATTCAGAGGAGGCAACAAAGATGATCAGGGGACTGGAAACAAAGCCCTATGAGGAGAGACTGAAAGAACTGGGCATGTTTGCCTTGGGTAGAGAAGAGAAGACTGAGGTGAGATATGATAGCGCTCTTCAAGTACTTGAAAGGTTGTCACAGAGAGGAAGGCCAGGATCTCTTCTTGATCATGCCAGAGTGCAGGACACAGAATAATGGGCTCAAGTTACAGGAAGCCAGATTCCGGCTGAACATCAGGAAAAACTTCCTGACTGTTACAATGGAACCAATGGCCTTGGGAGGTGGTGGGCTCTCCCACACTGGAGGCACTCAAGACGAGGCTGGACTAGGGATGTCAGAGAATTTTGCCAAGAATCTCGGGGAGGCCGAATGCCAGTGCATTCAGCCCCCCAAAATTGGTGGCGAAACAGTCTGCA
The DNA here is from genome assembly GCF_057233095.1 of Heloderma suspectum. Taxonomy (NCBI): domain Eukaryota; kingdom Metazoa; phylum Chordata; class Lepidosauria; order Squamata; family Helodermatidae; genus Heloderma; species Heloderma suspectum. The sequence goes on along the minus strand of NC_139460.1, from coordinate 49,385,903 downwards.
ACCCCCCGCTCATTGGGCAAATCCTCCTGGCGGCAGCGGCTCCGGCGGCGGTTCGGTAGCAGTTCGGCTGCGGCGGCTGCGGCAGCTGGTCTTCTGACCGGCTGCCGCCGCTGCCATTTCCAGTAAAAAAAAAAACACACAAAAAAAGTGATAGGCTACGTAAAGATTTACGTAGCCTATCACGGCTAGATTTTTTTAAAATACCGTGATAGGCTACGTAAATGTTTACGTAGCCTATCACGGCTGAGTAAAACAACAACAACAACCGCACGTACGCAAATGGTGGCACCCATGGGCGCCGCCATTTGCGTTCCTTATTTTGGCACGTCTAATCTACGTAAACATTTACGTAGACTACGGCGAAAATAAGGGGAACGCAAATAGCGTAGCGTCTATGCTATTTGCGTTCCCCTTATTTTCGCCGTAGTCTACGTAAATGTTTACGTAGACTAGACGTGCCAAAATAAGGAACGCAAATGGCGGCGCCCATGGGTGCCGCCATTTGCGTAAGCACATTTTTTTGTTTTGTTTTTTTACTCAGCTGTGATAGGCTACGTAAACATTTACATAGCCTATCACAGCTGACTGCAGGGACACAAGCGGCAGCGGCTATGGCCGCTGTCATTTGCGGCCCGGCCGGCCAAGATTCGGGGGTGGAGGGCCGGAGCGCCTCCCCCCCACGCGAATCAAATTTCATTCAAGGTAAGTGACTTTTGTACATCCCTAGGCTGAACAGCCATCTGTCAGGGATGCTCTGACTTGGATTCCTGCATTGAGCAGGGGGTTGGACTCGATGGCCTTGTAGGCCCTTTCCAACCCTGCTTTTCTATGATTCTATGATTCACCATGATACTTGTAAGTCTCTGAACTCATCTCCTCTGCCATGCCTCCAGCTCTGCATTTAAGCTGGAAGGGTTTCTTCATCCATCTAACTGAGGCGTCCGGGAGGGGGAGGGAAGGAGACTCTGGAGGACCCTGGAAATGGTGTAAGCTTGCCTCCCCAGTCCCCCCCCCCGCCCACTGGTACGACCCCTTTCCCTCCTCTCTGAGACCACCTTTGTGACCATGGAGAGCCAGCTGGCATGATTCTCTCTGCGCTGGCTGCAGGGGGGAGGGGGAGGAAGTGGGGAGCTCAGATTCCTGGCACTGAGGTCAGAACAATGTCTCCAGTCTCAGATACAGGAATCTGAACTACACTATGCACATACACACGCACCCGACTCTGTCTAGGTGCCATAGGATTGCTCTCTAAGTTAATTATGACTAACTTCAGCCCCATTTATTTCAACAGGCCTACTCTAGTTATGCCACTTTATGGATCACTGCCTTGTTGTGGCGAAGGGGCTTGCGTAACTCAGTGAAGCCATAAGCTATGCCGTGCAGGGCCACCCAAGACGGACAGGTCATGGCAGAGAGTTCTGACAAAATGTGGTCCACTGGAGAAGGAAATGGCAACCCACTCCAGTATTCTTGCCAAGAAAACCCCATGGAACGTATCACAAGGCTAAAAGAGATGACGCCGGAAGATGAGCCCCTCAGGTTGGAAGGTGTCCAATATACTACTGGGGAAGAGCAGAGGGTATTTCCAAGTAGCGCCAGAAAGAGTGAAGCGGCTGGGCCAAAGCCGAAAAGACACTCAGCTGTGGATGCGTCTGGTGGTGAAAAGAAAATCTGATGCTGTAAAGAACAATATTGTTTAGAAACCTGGAATGTAAGATCAGTGAATCAAGGCAAGCTGGAGGTGGTCAAACATGAGATGACAAGATTGAACATTGACATCTTGGGAATCAGCGAACTAAAATGGACAAGCATGGGTGAATTTAATTCAGGTGACCATCATATCTACTACTGTGGGCAAGAATCCCGTAGAAGAAATGGAGTAGCACTCATAGTCAACAAAAGGGTGGGAAAAGCAGTACTGGGGTACAATCTCAAAAACGATAGAATGATCTCAGTACGAATCCAAGGCAAACCATTCAACATCACAGTAATTCAAGTCTATGCCCCAACCACTGATGCTGAAGAAGCTGAGGTTGATCGGTTCTATGAAGACCTACAACACCTTCTAGAACTAACACCAAAAAAAGATGTCCTCTTCATCATAGGGGATTGGATGCTAAAGTAGGAAGTCAAGAAATCACTGGGATAACAGGCAGGCATGGCCTTGGTGTACAAAATGAAGCAGGACAAAAGCTAATAGAGTTTTGCCAGGAGAACATGCTGATCATAGCAAACACTCTTTTCCAACAGCACAAGAGGCGACTCTACACATGGACATCACCAGATGGTCAATATCGAAATCAGATTGATTATGTCCTTTGCAGCCAAAGATGGAGAAGCTCCATACAGTCAGTCAAAACAAGACCTGGAGCTGACTGTGCCTCAGATCATGAGCTGCTTCTTGCAAAATTTCGGCTTAAATTGAAGAACGTAGGGAAAACTACTAAACCATTCAGGTATGACCTCAATCATATCCCTTATGAATACACAGTGGAGGTGAGGAATAGATTTCAGGGATTAGACCTGATAGACAGAGTGCCTGAGGAACTATGGACGGAGGTCCGTAACATTGTTCAGGAGGCAGCAACGAAATCCATCCCAAAGAAAAAGAAATGCAAGAAAGCCAAGTGGCTGTCTGATGAGTCTTTACAAGTAGCTGAGGAAAGAAGGGAAGCGAAAAGCAAGGGAGAAAGGGGAAGATATACCCAACTGAATGTAGAGTTCCAGAGAATAGCAAGGAGAGACAAGAAGGCCTTCTTAAATGAACAATGCAAAGAAATCGAGGAAAACAACAGAATGGGAAAGACTAGAGATCTCTTCAAGAAAATCGGAGATCTCAAGGGAATGTTTTGTGCAAAGACGGGCATGATAAAGGACAAAGAAGGCAGGGACCTAACAGAAGCAGATGAGATTAAGAAGAGGTGGAAAGAATACACAGAAGAACTATACAGGAAAGATCTGAATGTCCCTGATAGCCATGATAGTGCGGTCACTGAACTTGAGCTGGACATCCTAGAGAGTGAAGTCAAGTGGGCCTTAGGAAGCATTAGTAACAACAAAGCTAGCGGAGATGACAGTATTCCAGCTGAGCTATTTAAAATCCTAAAAGATGATGCTGTTAAAGTGCTGCATTGAATATGCCAACAAATTTGGAACACTCAACAATGGCCGCAAGACTGGAAAAGGTCAGTTTACATTCCAATTCCAAAGAAGGGCAATGCCAAAGAGTGTTCAAACTACCGCACAATTGCTCTCATTTCACATGCCAGCAAGGTGATGCTCAAAATCCTACAAACTAGGCTTCAGCAGTATGCGAACCGAGAACTACCGGAAGTACAAGCTGGGTTTCGAAGAGGCAGAGGAACTAGAGATCAAATCGCCAACATTCGCTGCATCATGGAGAAAGCAAGAGAATTCCAGAAAAATGTCTATTTCTGCTTCATTGACTACGCTAAAGCCTGTGATTGTGTGGATCACAACAAACTGTGGCAAATTCCTAAAGAGATGGGAGTAGCAGACCACCTTACCTGTCTCCTGAGAAACCTGTACGAGGGTCAAGAAGCAACAGTAAGAACCAGACATGGAACAACTAAGTGGCTCAAAATTGGGAAAGGAGTACGACAAGGCTGCATATTGTCACCCTGCTTATTTAACTTATATGCAGAGTACATCATGAGAAATGCCAGGTTGGATGAATCAGAGGTCGGAATTAAGATTGCTGGGAGAATTATCAACAACCTCCGATATACAGACGATACCACCCTAATGGCAGAAAGCGAACAGGATCTCAAGAGCCTCTTGTTGAGGGTGAAAGAGGAGAGTGCAAAAGCTGGTTTGAAACTCACCATTAAGAAAACGAAGATCATGGCATCTGGCCCTATCACTTCCTGGCATATAGAAGGGGAAGAAATGGAAGCAGTGACAGATTTTACTTTCTTGGGCTCCAAGATCACCGCAGATGGTGACTGTAGCCATGAAATTAAAAGACGCTTGCTCCTTGGGAGGAAAGCTATGGCAAACCTAGACAGCATAGTCAGAAGCAGAGACATCACCTTGCCGACAAAGGTCCGTCTAATCAAAGCTATGGTTTTCCCAGTAGTAATGTATGGCTGTGAGAGCTGGACTCTAAGGAAGGCTGAGCGCCAAAGAATTGATGCTTTTGAACTGTGGTGCTGGAGAAGACTCTTACGAGTTCCCTGGACTGCAAGGAGGTCAAATCAGTCAATCCTAAAGGAAATCAACCCTGACTGCTGGGAAGACCCTGATGCTGGGAAAGACTGAAGGCAAAAGGAGAAGGGGACGGCAGAGAATAAGATGGCTAGATAGCATCACCGATGCAATGAATATGAACTTGAGCATGCTCCGGGAGAGAGCGCAGGACAGGAAGGCCTGGCGTGCTATGGTCCATGGTGTCACGAAGAGTCGGACACGACTGAACGACTGAAGAACAACTCTAGTTATGACTAAGTCTGAGTCCAATCCAGAGGATTCATGATGGCAACCGAAATGAAAGATGTGGCAGTGTTACTTGCCCTGCTGAAATGCAAAACAAATGCTTTTTTCACAGGAATCAAACTCCTTAACGATGGCCTTGACAAGTAAAATAGAGAGCACCTCCTTCATAAGACATACCTTCGGCAGGCCTGTTGCCGTAAGTGCAGGTGCAAAACATCAAGTGGCACTAGGAAGGATGTTTGAAGGTTTTATTCTGGGAAGTCCAAGATTCTTTCACTTTTTGTCTGCAAGGCATTATTTTTTTAAAAAAAATTCTGAACTTGTATGCATTGTTGTGCATGTAGGTCAGCAGCTGGCCAGACAAAAGGCAAGTAAACATCTTATGAGCGTATAATTGAAAACTTGACTTCCTGCTTAGTTCTGTTTGTCTAAGATACTTTGAATTGGGTTTATTCAGTCAGTTTAAGGGGAAAGCTTGCCAGCATTCACCTTAACCGCACAGGTAAAAGCAGGTAGGCAGACATCCTGGCTCCTTATTAGAACAGCTATATCAACAATCCAATTGCTCAACTACTGATAGATCGGTTTATGCTATTCTGTTCTAGGTTATTATGACTAGTTCCAGTAAGGAGCTGACTAAAAAGCAGAGTAAACTCAAGGGTGCAATTCTATGCATAGTTGCCCTTGAGTAAGACAACTGAACACAGTGGCTCTTATTTCTGAGTAAACATATATGGAATTACACTATAACAAATGGATGCACGAACACTTGCCGGCTACTTAGAAAATGCGAATGACTCACGCAGGGCTTTTGTACAGTGCAAATCGGGATGCCAGGGGAGTGTTTCCACCAGCGATTTACTTTGAGCAGGCTGCATGTTGAGGTCGTTAGGGATAGATGACATCATGGCCATCCAGCAGCCACCCCGGAGCTTATCATGGAAAAACTGGATTTCCTGAGAATGCTTAAAATCCGATTCTTTTTTTTTTTCCATCTCTTTCCCACAACAAACCCATTAGTGTCTCCTCAGAAGTAACTCCCATTGTGGTCAATGAGGTCCTGTCGGTTAAAATGGGGGCTGCTTTCTGTCTTTGTGTTCTCACCACCACCACCACACCACCTTTCCCAGCACAAGCATATGTGCGTCTACTCGGAAGTAACTGCCATTGTGCTCAATGAGGCTTGCTCCTGAAATTCAGGCGCATCTGGACTTTCAGAGGAAAGGAGGGAGTGGGGGAGATGGGGGGAAGCCTCTCTTATTAGCTGGGGAGCCCCTGCCAGTCAGATGAGGTTCATTCCAGCCCCCACCCACACCAGGAAGTATGTTCTATGTGAAGCGATTTTTACTGGTCCAGATAATCTGCTCGTGGAGCCCTCCTCACAACAAAGCCAATTCTTTTTCAAAACTCTGGTACTCCTGCATTAGCTTCTCCTTCTGTTGTCGTGGAAACATGGCCCAGGTTAAAATCTGGAGCCCTGCGCTCTCCAATGAAATGGGAGACATGGCTTCTCCCATCCATTCCAGCCCTGGTGTGACACTCAGCAAGGCCAGCCCCACAATTACATGAGGTCATAGAATCATAGAATCATAGAATAGTAGGGTTGGAAGGGGCCTACAAGGCCATCGAGTCCAACCCCCTGCTCAATGCAGGAATCCAAGTCAGAGCATCCCTGACAAATGGCTGTCCAGCCTCGTCTTAAAGGCCTCCAGTGTGGGAGAGCCCACCACCTCCCCAGGTAATTGGTTCCATTGCCGTATTGCTCTGACACTCAGGAAGTTTTTCCTGATGTTCAGCCGGAATCTGGCTTCCTGTAACTTGAGCCCATTATTCCGTGTCCTGCACTCTGGGATGATCAAGAAGAGATCCTGGCCTTCTTCTCTGTGACAACCTTTCAAGTACTTGAAGAGTGCTATCATATCTCCCCTCAGTCTTCTCTTCTCAAGGCTAAACATGCCCAGTTCTTTCAGTCTCTCTTCATAGGGCTTTGTTTCCAGTCCCCTGATCATCTTTGTTGCCCTCCTTTGAACCCTCTCCAGCTTGTCTGCATCCTTCTTAAAGTGTGGTGCCCAGAACTGGACACAGTACTCCAGATGAGGCCTAACCAGTGCTGAGTAGAGGGGAACTAGTACTTCCCGGGATTTGGAAGCGATGCTTCTATTAATGCAGCCCAAAATAGCATTTGCCTTTTTTGCAGCCACATCACATTGTTGGCTCATATTCAGCTTGTGATCGACGACAATTCCAAGATCCTTCTCGCTCGTAGTGTGGTTGAGCCACGTATCCCCCATCTTGTAACTGTGCATTTGGTTTCTTTTTCCTAGGTGCAGAACTTGGCATTTATCCCTATTAAATGCCATTCTGTTGTTTTCTGCCCAGCACTCCAGTCTATCAAGATCACTTTGAATTTTGTTTCTGTCTTCCAAAGTATTAGCTATCCCTCCCAATTTTGTGTCATCTGCAAATTTGATCAGCATTCCCTGCACCTCCTCCTCCAAGTCATTAATAAAAATGTTGAAGAGCACTGGGCCCAGGACTGAGCCCTGCGGTACCCCGCTCGTTACCTCTCCCCAGCTTGAGAAGGTCCCATTGATAAGCACTCTTTGAGTCCGATTCTGTAGTCAACTGTGGATCCACATGATCGTTGTTTCATCTAGCCCACTTCGAGCAAGTTTGCTCATCAGGATATCATGGGGCACTTTGTCGAAAGCTTTGCTGAAGTCGAGGTATATGATGTCTACAGCATTCCCACGGTCTACAAGGGAGGTGACTTGATCAAAAAATGAGATCAGATTTGTCTGGCAGGACTTGTTTTTGACAAATCCATGTTGGCTTCGAGTAATCACGGCATTGTTGTCAAGGTGCTTCCAGATGGATTGCTTTATGATCTGCTCCAGAATTTTCCCAGGGATTGATGTCAGACTGACTGGTCTGTAGTTCCCAGGTTCCTCCTTTTTACCCTTTTTGAAGATAGGGACAACGTTAGCCCTCCTCCAGTCATCTGGCACTTCCCCGGTCCTCCATGATTTCTCAAAGAGAATAGACAGCGGTTCTGAGAGTTCTTCTGCCAGTTCCTTTATTACTCTAGGATGCAGTTCATCTGGCCCTGGAGATTTGAACTCATTCAAAGTAATGAGGTGTTCCTTGACCATATGCCTGTCGATCTCAAGCTGCAATCCTGCCCCTTCAGCCTGTACTTCGCCTTTGCCAGGGGGGTCATAGACCCTCTTTTGGGAGAAGACTGAGCCAAAGTAGGAATTGAGCACCTCTGCCTTTTCTTTGTCATCTGTTATCATTTTGCCATCCTTATTTAATAGCTGAACAACCATTTCTTTCCTCTGCCTTTTACTATGCACATAGCTGAAGAAAGCCTTTTTGTTGTTTTTAGCATCCCTCGCTAACCTCACCTCGTTCTCCGCTTTAGCCTTCCTGACGCCATCCCTGCAATTCTGTGCTACCTGCCTGTACTCTTCCTTTGTTACTTGGCCTTCTTTCCACTTCTTATATGTGTCCTTTTTTGTTTTCAGGTCATCCCTAAGCTTTTTGTGAAGCCACATTGGCTTCTTCTGTTGTCTTCCACCTTTTCTTCTTGTTGGAATTGTTTGTGATTGTGCCTTGAGAATTTCCTTTTTTAAAAGTTCCCACCCATCTTGGACTCCTTTTCTCGCTAGCATTGTTTGCCATGGGACCTTACTGATCATTGTTCTGAGTTTATTAAAATCAGCTTTCCTAAAATCCAGGGTACGCGTTTGAGTACACTCGGCTTTTGCTTCCCTTAGAACCAAGAACTCAAGTACAACATGGTCGCTTTCCCCCAGAGTTCCTGTAACTGCTACTTTATCCACTAAGTCATCTCTGTTGGTTAGGATCAAGTCAAGGATAGCCGATCCTCTAGTTCCTTCCTCTACTTTCTGTAGGAGGAAGTTATCCGCCACACAAGTCAGGAATTTCCTGGAGGGGCCATGTTTTGCAGAATTTGTCTCCCAACAAATATCGGGGAAATTGAAGTCCCCCATTACTACTACATCATGCTTCCTTAAAACATTGGCTATTTGCTTTTCAAAAGTTTCATCCTTGGCTTCTCCTTGATTGGGTGGCCGGTAGTAGACTCCGACCACCAGGTTCCTTTTATTCTTTGCTCCATTTATTTCAACCCAGATGCTCTCGATGGGGCTACCAAGCTCCTCCTCCTGTAAAAGGTCAAAAGGCAGCAGAGCAGGAAATAGCAGTGAATTGCACTGCTCTCCCCACCCCACCCCTGCCAGGAGGGCCTGCCGCTCCTTTCTATCATGAGCAGCTGTGGCTGAAGCCACTGCCGCCCGCCTGCCCACTTGCTTGGACAAATGCTCCCTCACTTGCTCGAGCAGCCAGCTAGCCATTTGTGCCTGCCTGCCCGGTCCTTCCTGCCTTGTGCTCCAGCCACCCGCTGGGCTCCTACAAGCTATGCTGAGAGGCTGGCCCTGGCCAACCTCTCCTGGGAGTTCACTGGCCCTTTCATGATAGTTGGTGCACAAGGCAGGAGCAGCGGCCATGCTGGCAGGAGCATGTGACCAGCTGAGCTGGCTGGCCAAGCAAGTGAAGGAGAGGCCAGCCGGCGGGGAGGAAGGAACGCACACAGGAGTGTGGGCAGTGGCAGCCACCTCCAGGAACAGCACTAAGCTGGCCAGCTGCTGGCACTGCCACCTCACTTGAGGTAGCAAGATACCTTGGGCCAGGCCCACCACACAGCATGTGAGGGAGGGGGGCATATTGAAGGACATGGGGCTGAACTGGTGGTGAATCTCCCATCTGCCCCATCTCTTGCTCATCAGGGTAGATTTATTGGACGGTGTTCTCAGAATGTTTGCCCAGAGAAGTAGAAGCAGGACTGCATTTTGGAAAGCCGAGGTTCAAGGAGGGATCCTGCTTCAGAGGGCAGCACTAAAACTAATGGGTGGAGCTTGCCGGGCAACAGATTTCGGCTAAATGTTAGGAGAAACTTCCTAACGGTATGAGCTGTTCGACTGTCTTGAAGATGTGATGGGCTCTTCATAGCTGGATGCATTTAATCAGAGACTGGACAGCCATCTGCCAGGGATGCTGTAGTTGTATCCTGCATTTTAGATCTGGTGTTGAGTGGGGGTGGACTAGATTACCTCTAAGGTCATTTCCAGCTCTAAAATTCTATGGTTCTAAGCCTCTAAGACAGGGGTGCATGGCCCACAAGCAACACCCCAGCTACCGCCAGTAATCTGTAGGCAGTGGAGGCTGTTGGCTCCAATGTCAGTGGGGCGGGGAGTCCACTCTGGGTTTCAGTCAGAGCCAGTCAGAACTCTAAAGGAGCTCTCCAAGGTGTGAATAGCCCCTTTAGAGTTCTGACTGGTTCTGACTGAAACCCAGAGCGGATTCGCTGCCCCACTGACATTAGAGCCACCAGCTTCCACTGTGTTTGGTCATCTCCATCTCTTTGCAATGGCAAATCATCATTCCCCCAAGAGGATGCTCTAGGAATGAACTTCTATTGAAGGGACCATAGAGTTTCCAGGAGGATGCTTTAGGGACAGGAATTTTATGGCAGGAACCATAGAGCCCTATGAGCCTGGCTCCCAGCGCATTTTTTAAAAAAAGTATAAAGTGCAAAAACACAGGAGTGATGAGGACTGGGAAAACGTATGTGTCAGAGAGGGGGAAGAGTGCATGTATGTGTGAATGTGTAGTCGGGGAGTATGTGTGTCTGTGTATGTGTGTGCTGTGTATGTATGTGCAGACTCTAGTCCTACATCTAACACCATATGTGGCCCTCAGGGCCAAAAAAGGTTGTGCCTCCTTGCGCAAGGCCATAGTCCTCTTTGCCATTTGCCTCTGAAGAAGTGCTGCTCTTTAAGTCTAAGTGGGTCAGGATGAGCTGCAGTTGCGCAGCGGTGACTGAGAAAGCACTCTGTACTTTCTGAACAGGAATACTGTTCTTTATAATATCACTTTCATGTCTGTGTCTTGAAAGTAGGGGCATGGCCACAGATAGAAAGGGGGTGGTACTAAATGTACACAATCGTGCTTTTCCAGCACAGGAAGGTGCAGGCAAGAAATAAATGATTTAAAGAACAAAAATCAAATCTTCAAATCAAAAACTTAAATAAGAAATGATACACTTGGATTCAGTTAGGCGAAAAATACAAATTCAACAGGAAATAAAACTTTTTGACAAGTATTTGACCAATACCACCCTGGAGACTGCAAGCAAACAAAATATGAGAAATACTTGAAAGAGATGACTGAACAATGAAAGCTTCTTACATGCTTCTTACAGATTTTATGCATTCTAAAAGATAGAATTTCCAGAATAATGTTGATTTATTCTTTACAGTGAGGTTTGCAAGCATCTGATTTGTACTTTCCCCATCATTATACTTGCTGATGTGTCCTTCTACACTAAACTCTCCATGCCTGACAAACAGTTTTCATAGTGATATTAATGAGTTTTGAATACATTAGAAACTCAGCACAGTTTTGTGAACTCACCAGCATGAATACGGGCATCTCCGGCTGTAACGGCAGCAATAAAATTGCCACTCTCGATCAAGCACAGATGGAAAATACTGACTCTGGAATCCTGCCACCAACCCATTATTTGAACATGTTTGATACCTGAGAAAAGAGAGAAAAGAAACAACCAAACTGACAAACACATTTAAAAAAGCAAAAACCAAACATGGTTGCAAGCACTTTCTTACAGGTCATTGGAAACTGGTGGCAAGCCCCAGGCCACTTCAGGTCTAAGAACATAAGAACATAAGAAGAGCCATGCTGGATCAGACCCAGAGTCCATCTAGTCCAGCATTCGGTGCACATAGTGGCCAGCCAGCTGCCCACAGGAAACCCACAAGCAGGACACATGTGCAACCAGTGAAGGCTGGTGGCTCCAATGTCAGTGGGGTGGTAAATCTGCTCCGGGTTTCAGTCAGAACCAGTCAGAACTCTAACAGAGCGATCCAACCACTGAGTGCAATAGCACCTTCCTGGCAGGAGTCACTAGTGGCCACTTCCCAGTCACCATGCCCTCCTCATTTTCTGTCACTTGCCTGCATACCAATTAGCCATGTGTCCTACATAACATTACAGGGGACAGTCTTTGGAAGAGCTGCTAAATGACAGTCCTCTCTTTGAAGGCATCCTCTCTTTTTGTCAGGCTCTCTAGTCCATGTCTGTATGCTACATCATTTGTTTTGCATTAAAGAAAAAGAACCATAAGAAGGGAGAGCAGGGGCCTTGATGGGCAACTTCAGCTTGATGGGCAACAGTACCTGGACAGCAGACTGAGCAGGCACACAGACTGTTGCTCCCCACTATAGTGAGGTGTATTGTATTTCTATTAAAATTAGAGTAATTATTTCTAAATTCGCACCTATACATGTCAGTTAGCATATGCAGAACATATGCTAACCTTTTTGCCTCTTTTCTGGTGATGGATTTCCACTTTTTTGGTGAGGAACCACCCTAATGCCAATGGAAAGGGTCTTGCCTTTCTCCCTTCCTCCATCTCATTCTCAATAGGCCTCCTTGTTGTTGGGAATATTGAAACTTCATCTGCAAGTTACTGGAAAGGGACAGTGTTGCAGTTAGTTAATGCATGGGAATTTTGACCACAGCTAGCCTTAGGATCTCTATAGCCTACAGTGTGGTTTCCTGTGATTTCCTCTTTTTGCTCCTCCCCTGCCTCCCCCTTCTGACCCCCACCTTTCCTGGGAGTACATGGGTTCGCTCTCTCACTCCTGCCTGGGTAATGGAACACAAAAGGGACTGAACAAACTCCTTTGAAAGTCTACTCTATACCTGCACTTTTTATGCAAGAACATTTTGTGAGTAAAGCTGTTTTCTTTCCTTCACTGAAGAAGGGTGTGATCTCCTTTCATTGTTCTTAGACAGCCTTGTATGCATGTGGGACTGGTAAACGCTCATTCCGTTTTGCCTTTTGTTTTTTCTCTGCTAATTGCCTTTCTAACAAGAGGCATCATTACTAAATAATCCTACCACTAGTAACAGTTCTGACTGTGTGATGTGGTCTTCTAGGAAGGCATGGTCACAGCTGAATGGGAGACTCAGCATCCTGCCTTCTGCTGGACCCGTTCTTTTCTCTGAAATGCTGATTTTTCAAGAACACAGAGTGCCAACCTCCCTCCTCCCTCCCTATCAGTACAATATTCAAGAGCCTTGGTTTCGCACCTTGTGTGGACTGGCTCTCTGAGGGAGTCAAGGAGGGAAAATGAATTTGCGGGAGCACAGCCCTACTCTCTCTTTTCTTTCTTTGCTGCTGCACCCTGGGCCTAGAATGTTTTCCCTTTGCTTTAACTGCACTTTGAGGGGTGGAGAGTCATGAGCCAAATGTCAGACAACAACACTGCCACTCTGCCAAGCAACGCAGACTGGGCATCAGGACAAGGATCTCAGAGCTTCCAACATTTCACAGACAAAAAGGAGACTGGGGTATGCTTGTAACATCACATGCTATGGATATCTGTCAGAGCCTCCACCTCTCAGCACACTATTACACATTGCTATTTTGCCTTCTGTACTCATTTGCTCTACAATTCCCCATCTTCCACCATATGAAAAGTCAGGTTTGTTCTTTTGATCTGATCCTCATTTCACACCCTAGCTTGTAAACAGAGATTAAACCACAGTTTCCTGGTTCAGGCACAAGGAGAAACTGGTTTAAGAAATGTTGATACCCGGTGTGTGAGGGGAAGACAGGAAGGGCAAAGACAGAGCATACGTCATGCACAAGGCTCATTTTCAGTCTAATAAAACATGGCTTATTAGATGAGATTGTTATGCCTAGAGTTGCCAACTGAAGAGCTACAAAATCAGGAACACTTTGTGAGACCATAAGCGAAGTACATTAACAGTACCTTAACAGGACATACTGTTCCTGTAAGGCAGGAGTGGGCAACTTGTGGCCCTCCAGACGTTTTGGCCTACGACTCCCATTAGCTCTAGCCAGCATTGCCAGTGATGAGGGATGATGACAAAAACATCTGGAGGGCCACAAGTTGTTTGCCCCTGCTGTAAGGCATTCGGGACTAGCACCAGGTCTGACAGGGCCCTAGACACCCCCAGGTGGGTCCCCTCACTGCCCTGGTGTGCTGCCTGACAGAGCAGGCACAACAGCTACAAACTAGCTGGTCTAGCTGGCAACCGTTGCTGGGCCCCACCATTTTATTTCTTCCACAATACATTTAAGTGACTCCAGAGCAGGGCCATGTTAAGATCCCAGAGGCATTGTGGAGGAATCAGAGTGGTGGGCGTAAGGCACAACTGCCCAAGCTCGAGTGCTGGGTAGCCACTGGTTTTCCTTTGCCCAGCACTGAGCGGACTGCCAGGTCCTGGTGGCTGTAGCTGGCATTTTGGATCAGCAGCAGGGTCAGTGGCAGGGATGTATGGATTCCGTCTGCATTTTGCAGATTGTCAGGTGCCTTTTGTTCCGTCATCCGCTCATTGATGGAATCGGATTATTTCCAGTTTCCCGAATTTGCACAAGTTCACATTTTGCATAAATTTGCACTTGAGAAAATGCACAAATCCCCCCAAAATGTGCGCAAATCCCCCCAAAATGTGCACAAATCCCCCCCCAAAAAGTGCATTTTCATGCTTTAGCCTATGGGGGAAATGTGTATTTTCAGCTGGTCTTCTTTTATTTTCCTTTTTTTTCTCCATACTACGTTTGTATAAAATTCTGGAAAGTTTTTTTTTAAAAAAAAATAGGTGCACAAGTCCGTGGAATCCATGTGACTCAGGAAAAGCCGGTCAGTTGGATTCATATAAATCTGAACTCATTTGATTCTGATGCAGTTTCTCCAACATCCCTGGTCGGTGGCGGGCCCTCCTCAAAGATTGGGCCATGGGCAACTGCCTGATGGTGCTGACCCCTGATGCCAGGCCTAAAGGTATTGAATTAAAATTACTTTTTGCAAATGTTTATACAGGCTGCAAACCTATGCTGTAGAGTCCTTTGCCCACTCCTCTTTTTTGTTTACTTGCTTCTTGTCGCTTTCTTTCCTTGTGAAAGTCTAACTAAGATACATGCACTAAGAAAATTATCAGTACTCCAGCTGTGACTGGCAAGTGTGCAGTTTATTCCAGTAACAAAGTATCCCTGTAGACTAGGAATGAGTGTTTTTATACGTCCGTCATGGAAACAAAACCGATTAGTACTTATAATGGAGCCATCATTGCAGGAACTATTTTGCTTCGAGAATACTGGAACTATTTCACACAGGCAGAGATCCCTGTGTTCTGTCTGTCAAATAGGAGCAGATAAGCTAGTGCTGCTTGTATTTATTTATTTTACTATCAAAGCCATGAGATTCTTTGAAGCAGATTGTTTCATTTGCTTTGTTTTTCTCAAGCACTGACACGATTATGGTGAAATATGACTATACAATCATTGTTGGAAATAATGATGTGGTCCTTATGACGTAGTTCTTCAGTCCAGGATGTTGCTATCTTAAAACAGTACACAGGTGGAAAGTAGAGGAGAGATGCTGTAAGCCATACATTAAGGATGCAACCCTATGCATGTTTAGACAGAAAAAAGTCCTACAACTCCCAGCATTCCCCAGCCAGTGCAGCTGGCTAGGGAATGCTGGGAGTTGTAGGACATTTTTCCTGTCTAAATATGCATAGGATTGCACCCTAAGATTACTAATGTGAATTTCCGTTTCAGTTTGTAGAACTAAAACCAGCGTTATGTTCCAAAAGAACATTACCTCAAATGCCTTCATAGCTTTGAGTTGCTGATCATTCTCACCTTACACTTGCTTTCTGTCTTGTCAGCAACAAAGAAAGGAGTGAAAGAAAGTGGTTGTACTTGGATGTGTGTGTGTTTTCCTTTCTTAAAGAATATTCTGAAACCAGCTGGCCCAGCTAATTGTGTTGCCTGATTTTTTGATGGGGTATTGGATTGGCTTTCACTATTACCAACTGTATTGCCAGAAATGAACAATGATTTTTAAAATAATATTAATTTATTTTTTTTACAATTATTTTAGGCCACCTTTAAAGATGGAACCCCCCCCCCCCAAGGAAGCATACAAGATAAAACATATAATGCAAAATAATAACATTTGATAAAAACAAATAAAAAATTATACCAGCAACCTTTTTCTTTTTAAGGCCAGCAAAATCAAATATAGGTCTATGTTTGCTTGCGGCTGCACACACTTGTGTCCCACTGTCATCTCTAGTAAAACAGATTCTGCACGTTTTAGCAGCACTACAACACCCTCCCCCCACCCCAAACCCCACATTCCTCTGTGGCCTTAACCACAGGGGAAGAGTGGTGCATTGGAGAGAGAGCTAGGCTGAAAAGTGGGAAGCCTCCAGTTCAAATCCTGGGGCAGTATCCAAAGCTGTCACCGCATTAGAAGTAATGACGTTGCACTAGGGTAAACCAACACAAGCACAACCTCACTAGTGCTTGCTAGAAAAAGGGAAAAGGCAGCAATTTGCCACTGAGATCCATCTGCAAACTGTGCCGATGACATTCAGTGGCAAATCACGGCTTTTCCCCTTTGCCTAGAAAGTACGAATGATGTTGCACTGCAGTTGGTTTATGCCAGCGCAACCTCATTAGCACTAATGCTGTGACAGCATTGGATACTGCCCTTTGGTTAGCCATGAAACTAACCAGGTAGTCCTGAGTAAGACACTCTGTCTTAGTGCAGCCTTCTTCATATGGCTGTCGTGAGCATAAAACGATATAATATTATACCCCACACTGGGATAGGATGGGAAATAGATATACCTGCATACTTAGTATGATGATTTATTTAGTTCTCACCCTCCACTGGAATTGTTAGGCAAAAGATCAGTGATGCAAAAGACAAGGCATATCTGTGCACGCATGAAGAAATGTACATCTGCATTTCCTAAGAAGAGTGGTAAATGGTCACCATTAATGTGCGCTCTCTTTCTCTCTCTCTCTCTCTCTCTCTCTCTCTCTCTCTCTGTGCCTTCCTTAACCTGGTGCTCTCCAGATACATTGGACTACAACTCCCGGCATGCACCAGCCAGGCATGCCCTGGCTGAGGCATGCTGGGAGGGCACCAGATTAGAGAAGGCTGTGTACTCTCTCTTACTTTCCCTCCCTCCTCCCTCCGTCCCTCTTTCTCTCCCTGTGTATGTGTGTAATTAAGTTTCATTTTTCTTGTTTCTTCTCTCATTATAAAAGAAACAACGCAACTTCAGATCTTATTCAGTAAAGAAGCTGGCAGCCCCATCTTTAAGCTTTCCTCTTGTGCCAAATAAGCATAATTCTCTATAAGCCACGCCAAGATACGTATGCAAAGATGAGCACTATTGTTAACAGATGTGAAAATATTTTGTAGAGTTCAACATGTTCATCTTGAACTCAAAGAGCCAAGTGCTCCTAGGGGGAGATTGTGTCTTCCCATTCGGCTTTGCATTTTGGTGTTCAGGGATGTGGACATCTGGGTCAAAACTGGGTGCCAGTAGAGCACTCTGGTACATGGCGAACAGTGATATAGTAGAGTGGGGACACAGGAGAGCATAGCTCCAGGACGTTTTTCGGAGCAGCAGCAGTGATATCAACTGCCAGAGCACCAGGATAATTGACAGACCTTTCTTGCTCAGGCAAATGAGTGAAGTGATAAGAAGGCTTCTAAATTTTACTATTGTTTCTGACAGATTACCATAGATGAAGTCAGAGAATGAGAAAAATTATTAAGCAAAGGCTGGATGCTTCCGCTCTTCCTTTCTTGCTAGCAGTTTACAAGGTAGCACTTCTTTGCACTGTTTGCATTTCTAAGTGAAAGCTAAATGTTGCAAGCCTTTTTAAAAAGCTCAGTGTTTTGTACAAGTTGAACTTATGCAGTCAGAAGTCAGCACCACTGAGTTAGGTCACTATGCATAAGGTTGCAGACATGCCTCGCACACTTAATTGTGAAATGTTATTAGTGATCACTTCTTTCTTTATTTTGGATGTCTGTGTTTTATGATGATGTTTTTAACCAGAGTGTTAGCTTTGAGTATAAATAATAGAAAAGCAGAAGACAGACAGACAGACAGTGGTGACATGACTATGGATTCTTCCTGAGGGTACAGCTATGGGAGTCATGATGAGTCCCTGCACATCAAAATTTAACACTCCACCACCAGTGACTAGCATTCTAGAAACAACAGCATAAACAGTTTATGGCACACCCTTCTTTTGTCTGATTGGTTTGCCTGAACTCTCACTTTGTAAGCTCCCAGAAGGAAATGAGTGTTCAGTAAGATGGCTGACTTCTCAGTGAAACCAAAGTTCTTCTGCAAGCTCCTACCTTTCCATGTTCAGGTGCGTATCTGAATGTTCTGAGCTGTGCTAAGATTGAGGGGGAAATGGCACATTAGAACCTAAGCCAAGCAAGCTGAAGGAGCATGCACCATTCCCAGGCAGCTTCCAGTCAAAACTACTGAACACGATCACTTCAGTGGGCACGAACGGCCCACTTCCCATCTGAAAGACTGCCAATATGAATGAGCAGAGAGGCAGGTGAGAGCATGGCAAGTGATGGAGTACGACAGCCCACCCCAACCTAGTACCCTCCAACTGTGCTGGACTGCAGTTCTCCCCTAAGTGCCAGCCAGCATAGCCAAGTTGTCACCAACTGCCCACTTAAGACTGTTCCTTGGCAAATCTGATTCCCTTCACCCCTCACATGTACCCTTTTAACCCCATGCTTAAGTGGGATTTCAGGACGCTCTTAAAATATCACATGGGGACCCTCAGCTCTGTCATGCTCCTAGAATGGCAATTGAATGTATAATTTGCTGATATCAAAATGATTGGGCTGTTATTGAGATTTGCATAAAATTTACATAATGAAATTCATATGTATATAGGCAAATTCAGAAATAATTACTATAATGTAAGTAAAAAATCCCCTTCATGGATCACTGCCTTATTGTGGTGAAGAGGCTTGCGTAACTCAGTAAAGCCATAAGCTATGCCGTGCAGGGCCACCCAAGACGGACAGGTCATGGCAGAGAGTTCTGACAAAATGTGGTCCACTTATTGGCTGCAGTCAACAACCTTAGATACACAGACGATACCACCCTAATGGCCCAAACCAAAGAGGATCTGAAGAGCCTCTCGTTGAGGGTGAAAGAGGAAAGTGCACAAGCTGGTTTGAAACTCAACATTAAAAAAACGAAGATCCTGGCATATAGAAGGGGAAGAAATGGAAGCAGTGACAGATTTTATTTTCTTGAGCTCCAAGATCACCGCAGACGGTGACTGTAGCAATGCAATTAAAAGACGCTTGCTCCTTGGGAGGAAAGCTATGGCAAACCTAGACAGCATAGTAAGAAGCAGAGACATCACCTTGCTGACAAAGGTTTGTATAATCAAAGCTATGGTTTTCCCAGTAGTAACGTATGGCTGTGAGAGCTGGACTATAAGGAAGGCTGAGCGCCGAAGAATTGATGCCTTCGAACTGTGGTGCTGGAGAACACTTTTACGAGTCCCCTGGACTGCAAGGAGGTCAAATCAGTCCATCCTAAAGGAAATCAACCCTGACTGCTCATTGGAAGGACAGATACTGAAGTTGAAGCACAAATATTTTGGCCACCTAATGCCAAGAGAAAACTCCCTGGAAAAGACCCTGATGCTGGGAAAGATTGAAGGCAAAAGGAGAAGGGGAGGGCAGAGGATGAGATTTATTTATTATTAAATTTATTTATTTCTTATTAAATTTATTAATCACCCATCTGGCTGGTCACCCAGCCACTCTGGGCGATGTACAGCATATAATGAAACAGTTTAAAACAATAAAATTCTACAATAAAAACATTTTCTAAAATAACCTAACCCACACCAAATGCCTGCCTGAACAACCACGTTTTTAATGCATGGTGGAAGCTCATTAAAGATGGGGCATGGCAGAGTTCCCTAGGGAGGGAGTTCCACAGAGTGGGGGCCACCACAGAAAAGGCCCTCTCCCTCTTCCCCACCAGTCTAGCTGTCTTGGCTAGGGATGTACGAAAGTCACTTACCTTTTAACGAAATTTGATTCGAGGTGGGGGGGAGGCGCTCCGTCCCTCCCTCCTGAAATTCTGGCCGGGGGGAGGCGCTCTGTCCCTCCCTCCCGAAATTCTGGCCGGGGGGGGAGGAGCTCCATCCCTCCCCCCCCGAATCCTGGCCGGCTGGGTCCGCAAATGGCGGCGGCTCTAGCCGCCGCCGTTTGCGTCCCTGCAGTCAGCCATGATAGGCTACATAAATGTTTACGTAGCCTATCATGGCTGATTTAAAAAAAAACGCGCGTACGCAAATGGCGGCACCCATGGGCGCTGCCATTTGCATTCCTTATTTTGGCACGTCTAGTCTACGTAAACATTTACGTAGACTACGGCGAAAATAAGGGGAACGCAAATAGCGTAGACGCTATTATAATTATAATAGCGTAGACGCTATTAAAATAAGGAACACAAATGGCGGGGCCCAAGGGCGCCGCCATTTGCGAACGCGCTTTTTTTGTTTTTTGTTTTATTCAGCCATGATAGGCTACGTAAACATTTACGTAGCCTATCACGGTATTTTTTTAAAATCTAGCCGTGATAGGCTACGTTAATCTTTACGTAGCCTATCACTTTTTGGGGGGTTTTTTGGTTTTTTTGTTTTTTTACTGGAAATGGCGGCGGCGGCAGCGGCCGGTCGGAAGACTGGCCGCCGCCGCCGCCAAACCGCCGCCGAACCACCGCCAGAGGCGCCGCTGCCTGGAAGATTCGCCGAAGGTAAGTCCCGTCCCGGGGGGGGGGCTGGGGGCAGACCGTTTCGCCACTGATTTTGTGGGGCCAAATGTGCTGGCATTCGGCCTCCTCAAGATTTGTGGCGAAATTCTCTGACATCCCTAGTCCTGGCTGATGGGACAGAGGGAAGGCCATCCGAGGCTGATCTTGTTAAGCAGCCTGTCTGGTGTTGCTGGAGGCGCTCCTTAAGATGGCTAGATAGCATCACCGATGCCATGAATATGAACTTGAGCACACTCCGGGAGAGAGCGCAGGACAGGAAGGCCTGGCATGCTATGGTCCATGGGGTCACGAAGAGTCGGACACGACTGAACGACTGAACAACAAGTAAAAAATACATCTCATCATAGTGGGGAAGAATGTGACTAGGGGACCTGTGTGCCAGCTCAGTCTACTGTGGATGGGCAAATTCAAGGCCCCTGCTGCTCTCCCTTCATAGGATTCTTCATCTTTAAACCAGACTTGGACCAGACAGCCTTTCAGCTAGAGAATTGTCCTTTGTGAAGTAGGACACATGACCACCCCTTTACCTTTGTGACTAGGAGAGAAGGAGGGGGTTGCTCAGCAAGTCAAAGACAAGAGAATTCATCCTTCTATATTTTTATTTAAATAAATATACATACTTTGAATCCTAAGCAAAGAAAGAAGGCAAGGCATTAACTCTAAGTGGGTAGCAGCTTTGTTTACATATGTACTCTGCCTAAAAATATATGGACTACTGGGAGTATTTATGACAGATCTGTATACATAATATGAAGAAAAGCTGAGAATTCAGAATACATAAAAGAATAGTTGCTCCTGGCTTTTGGGGTGGTGGATTAGAATGGTTAATAGTGCAATGCTCTACATGTCTGCTCCCAGGTTAAGTGGACATCTGATTACAACCTGAATTCCTATCTGTTTAGGAGAAAGTGTTCTTCATTGTGAAACTCATCCTGCACTGGGCAGATTTCTCAAGCCATTGAAATGTTAAGTTGTATCCAATGTTAGTTCTGCTTAGCCCCATTGAAATGAATGGGACTTTAGTTAGAGTAAAATTGGATACAACCCACAGTTATCTTTGCCCCATCAATAATGGAAATTAGTAGGGATGTCAGAGAATTCCGCGACGGATCTCGGTGAGGATTTGGCCCCACAAAATCCATCGCGGAACGAAGCCCCCACCTCTCCCAACCCACGAAAGTCGGGTGGCATGAAGCCCCCACCCCACAAAAATAGCGCGAAACAGAGCACTTACCTGCTCCCGACTTGGCACCGACTTGCGAATGGCGGCTGCCCTGCGGCCGCCATTCGCTTCCTCTTTCATGCTGTGATAGGCTACGTAAATACATACATAGCCTATCACGGCTAACGCAGGGATGCCTTTTGCGTCCCTGCGGAGGCTGTGATAGGCTATGTAAGTATTTACGTAGCCTATCACAGCAGGCTAAAAAAAAAACGCATACGCAAATGGCGGCCGCTACGGCCGCTGCCATTTGCGTTCCTTATTTTTGGCCATCTTAGTCTACGTAAATATTTACGTAGACTATTACGGCCAAAATAAATTGGAACGCAAATAGCGTAGCGGGCGTTATTTGCGTTCCCCTTTATTTTCGCCGTAATAGTCTACGTAAATATTTACGTAGACTAAGACAGCCAAAAATAAGGAACGCAAATGGTGGCGGCTGTAGCCGCCGCCATTTGCGTACGCGGTTTGTTTGTTTGTTTGTTTTACCCAGAGCCCTCTGCGGCCGGAAATCCGGCTGCGGACGGCTCTGGCCTGGGCCTGGCCGGCTGCTCTGCAGAACCGCCGCGGAGCACAGCCGGCTGGTCGAGGATTCCGGGAGGGAGGAACGGCGCGCCTCCCCCCCATCGAGGATTCCGGGGGGAGGGACGGAGCACCTCCCCCCCCACCGCGAAGCAGATCTGCGAAACGGTAAGTGACTTTCGTACATCCCTAGAAATTAGTAGTGGTATCTAGGGATGTCGGAGAAATCCGCAATGGAATCAAATGAGTTTGGATTTCTATAAATCTGACCCACATATTCCACAGAGGACTGGCTTTTCCTGAGTTGCATGGATTCTGTGGAATTGCAGACTTTTTTTTTTTAACTTTCCAGAATTAAGTCATAGAAAAATACATATTTTTTTTTTTTTTAAAAAAAGCCAAAAATGTGCATTTCCTTCACAGGCTAAAGCATGAAAATGCACATTTGGGGGGATTTGCATGCTGGAGGGGAGATTTGTGCATTTCACAATGCGAACTTGTGCAAATGTAGATTTGCGCAAATTTGGGAAATTGGAAAAAATCTGATTATGTCAATGAGACAACAGAATGAAATGCGCCTGTCAATCTGCGAAATGCAGATGGAACGGATTTCACAAAATCCATATAACCCTAATGGTATCGTCACTGCAGTTCATCAGATTATTGATAGTGGTTTATGCCATAAACATGCATTTCTGTGCTCACTGCATGCATAGCTATTGCATCAGCCTGACGATGCATAAGATCAGGGTTTCCAGTGCCAACTCCTAAAGATATTTTGAACTTGGTGTCCTACCATTCTAGTCCAGCTCTGTTGATCTCTTCCCACCAACACTCTGTGGGTTCTCCCAGGGTCTGCGGGGTGGGCATGCAGGCATAGTTCCACCGTCTGTCCGAGCCTTCTTTTTTGCTGAAAGTACTCCTCACCGCCACAATCACTTGCCCATGAGGGCACTGGAAGTTGAAGCCCTGCCGATACACATTGGCCCAGCCATCATCACCCCCATATTCACCGTAGGGGTTGTAGTAGTCCTCATATTGGCCCCACGCCACTGTAAGCAGTGGTAGGAAGACGCAGAGAAGAACGAGCTCCATGTTGCTTGTGTTCCTGGCTGTAAAACGCCCCACTGGGTTGTTGTGTGGGCTTTTTTATATCCTGACTAACATTTGGATTCCAGATGTGGAACATCTTACTCCAAATGCCGTGTGTCACTGTTTTAGCAAAGCGCCTCCGTGCTCAAGCAGACACGTTCAATTAGTTTTAAGGTGGAATTTTACAAGCACAGTAATCCTTTACATGGTCAGAACTGGGATTTCCTAGGACTGTAAACTATTTATAATCCCATGTGCTCCTATATAAAATAAGTGCATAATATACATCACAGATGTGTGCACAGTAGCTAAAGCTGGGGAGGAAAGAAACCATTTCAGTTTTAAAGCAATTCTGCTGTAGGCAATTCTAAGTTAGTAAAACACTGGAATTCCAGGAAGCACACAGAGATAACTTCAGGTAGCAATTTTCCATCCTTATCCTTTGTTTTAAAAAAGCACATTCCTTTGCTCATCTTTATTGGAAAAAAATCTTCTCGGCTTGATTAAAATATGCAGGCCTTGATCCCATTGTGTACACACAGCTGCTGAGCTGTATGCATATTACCCTGTCAGAAAATCAACTGACCAGGCAGGGGGGAACTAAATCCAGCTACCCCTCTATTGAATAGCTGTTAGTTGCAATTGCTAGTTCAGGGAGTAATTCCCCACGCAACAGTGTTTGTGCATACATTGCCGAGGGTGGCCAGGCGTCCTACTTTACAGAGGATGGTCCTCTCTTTGAAGAGCTGTCAGAGGACAGTTTTCACCACAAGGAGAACTGTCACTCAGCCCAAGCCCCTGATGCACATAGGATGGCCATTTCCACATTACCAAAAAAAGAGGACAGCAGTACGCATTAAAGTTGCATGTGCAAATGTATAGGTGCAAATTTAGAAATAATAACTAGAATTTAGGGCATAATTCTATTGGGATGCCTGTCAGCCCCCAAACTCGGAGGCTGACAGGCATGTTATGCAGAGTGGGAGGTGTGTGGAGGCAATCATCACCTCCATGCTCCTCCTGTTCTGCATTTTTACTAGGCAGGCTTTTTTTACCTGTCTAGCTGGGGCTCTGCAGACCGGGAGGGAAGGGGGCTGAGGAAGCCAGAGGATTCTTCATAAGTCGGCCTCCCCAGTCCCCTCCCCACCAACAGAGCCTCCCCCTTCCCCTCCTCTCTGAGGTCTCCTTTGCTCTGGAGCAGTTCTCTCCATGCCAGCTGCCAGGGGGAGGGGAGCTTGGACTCTTGGGTCCATGGGTGGAGCACCGCCTCTGACCTTGGATCCAGGAATCCAAAGTATCCTATGGCCCCCCAGGCACTTTCTAGGGGGCCCAGGATTGCTCTCTTACATAGGAATACAATACATCTCATCACAGTGGGGAAGACCTTGACCAGGTGTCCTGTGTGCCTGCTCAGTCTGCTGTCTAGATGCTAACTGCTGATGGGAACTTCAAGGCCCCTGCTGCTCTGTCTCCTTGTAATTCTTTGACTTTAAACCAGACTTGGACTGGCCAGCTCATCAAATGGAAGACACCTTCAAAGAGAGGGCTGTCCTCTGCCAGCTCTCCAAAATAGAGGACTGTGCCCTGTAAAAGAGGACACCTGGCCACCCTCATTGACTCCTGCCATTTGCCCTATGGATCCTTCCAGTCATGTGGTCAGTTTCCATGCCAGTGACAAATACCAGAAACACCTGCTCTGCTTCTTTCTATGTGACTTGCACTAATGCAGCATGCAGGGTTACTTCTGGTGTCTGAATTGCCATTGCCTCAGGGCCTGGTTCCTCCTCGATCAAGGGATGCAAGAGGAGGCAAGGGGGAATGGTGGTACCACTATGAGAAAATTCCATCTCAGATTTAAATGACACAGGAGACATGACATGAAGTCTCACCCAAGCCTTGAGTCTCCTCATAGCAGTACAACCATTTCATGTAATGAAGGACTCTGGCCCAGCCTGTGGTAAATTCAGATTTTGTGGCAAACAGGAGGCAAAGATGAATCATGGGTAGTGATGCTAACTCATACACCCAAATGCCAAAGTCCTCAATTATGTCTCTGTGAATACCATCACTTGCAGACCAGTTTATGATCAGCATGGATGCATAAGCAACATGGCATCACAAGTGAGGCTGCTGCTGCTCTCACAATATTTTCTTATTTGCAAGAGCTACCAAAATAGTTTTGCCATCATTTGCGCATGATCTTAGTCAAAATGAACCTGCTTTCTGCAGCCTCCTGCTTACAGGTCTCCTCTTCTGCCATCTGTCTCTTCAGTCCATTGAATGAGTCTGCTAATATTTTTCTCTCTGGTTGTGTTGTAACAATCATCTCACACATGTCTTTTAAGTGTCTGTGTTGTCTGCCACTTTGCACATCAGCTTCAGTTCACACTCTTACTGCTTACCTTTTAAGGCTCTGCTTTAACCCATATCTCTTCCCACATTTCTCCTAACTGTATCTCATCTTCCTTCTCTCCTTATCCCCTTTCTTGGTCCCTTTATTCTGCGTAACCTTGTCTGCCAGGGTCATGTTTGTTCCCCAGGCTGGCCCAAGATTCTTTTCAGCCTGAGGAAGAGCAGCAAATGGCATCCCACCCCACCCTACTCTGCTCAAACACAAGTGCCGCTCCCTTTCTCTGGCAGGAAAAAAAACCCAAATGAAATAAACTTCTGCTGCCCTTTCATGACACTCAAAAGTAGATGTCTGAGGCAACTGCCTCACTCTGACTAACAGTAGGGCCGGCCTGCTTCCATTCTGCCGCCCTTGCCTTTGTGCCTTCTCTCAGGTGTTTCCTGTCTTTGAAGCACATTCCCCATCTGTATCTGTCAATCCATCTTCTGCTACTCTTTCCTTGAATCCCTTCTAAAAAACACACACTTTTTCCACAGTGTTCCCTAGAGCCGCTCCCTCCACCCCAGATTCATCTTGCTGCTGCTGTGCTATATAAAAGCCAGTTCCCAGCATCCTGTCAAACTCTTGCTTGATTAAGAAACAGACTCCATGAAGTGGCTATGCAGCTAGAAGCAGGCATGATTCTTAACACCTGGAGCAACCACAGGCCAGGAACATGTTTAACCTTCTCACTAATGTTCCCAAGGGCACCTCTTTGCTTTCTCCTACATAAATAAATGGCTGGCATTCATTCCCACAGAGGGCTGTTGAACCTTTGGCCTAGGGGCCAGATGTGGCCCACGACGTAGGATCCCAAGCCAGCCCTCTGGGGTTTCCCAGATGGTCATGCCACCTTCACTTGGCCCTACCCCCTTTACCTGACCACCAAACATTTGGTGGTTTCCCAGTTTTTGCAGCATTTTGTTCCCCATTCTAAATGGGGAAATGCATCTCCTAAGTCCTAGTTACTGACAAGTAAGAGCATTAAGCTAAAATATGCTGGCAGTTTGGGGTATTTTGGTCCTGCCTTTTGTACCTTTGGCCCTGCCCATTGCTGGAATGTGGCCCCCGAGAGCTTCTCTGAAATTGAATTGGGCCCTTAGCTAAAAGAAGTTCAACATCCCTGCCATGGAGAAACAGTAAACACTGTTGCTGTGAGAGTGAAACCCACCATTTACTACTGATACTTGGTGGCCTGACCCTCTCTAGGTTCCATCACCACAGTAGGGTCTGCCTCCTCCACCACCAGTGTTCTTCCAATATACAAGCCCTCTGCTAGTTATTTAGCTAATTGTTGTTAAAAGTACCAGCTGTCTGCTATTAGTAACACCCCAAAGTCCATCCTATTCTTTTACAGAATCTTGCCCTCTCATCTCACATCTGTCCTGTTAGTCTAACATATAGCTCCTTCAGGCCGAGAGCCAATGAGAGCCAGTAGAGCAGATTCTTTGCATGCAGAAAGTCTCTGTTTCAAGTCCTGGCATCTCCAGCTGAGCTAGATGGACCAATAGTCTGACCTGGTAGAAAACAGCTTCCTATGCTCCTATGAATGTTGAATAGTTGAGTGGGGAGATGGCTTGAATCCCCATTTAGCCATGAAGCTCACTGAGTAACCGCAAGTCCATCACTATCTCTTGGCCTAACCTACCTCACAGGATGGTTGTAAGATTAAACGGAGGGGGAAGAATTACGTATTCTTACCCTGGGATCCCTAGAGGAGGGCTAGGATTAAACTAAAATAAATGAATAATACATTAGGCAAAGTGTGGCTCCTTCCCCCCATCCCCCCCCCCAAAGTTCTAGAACTCCATGCATTTGTTGTAACGTACATAAGCAGCTCACTAGAAATATTAGGCCTATTGCGTAAGTAAGTACATTTTATTTCTTTGGTCATAAGCCATAGGCCTGGTTGTGTGGAAAGTCACTATACTAGCACCGCCACTTCCTGGGGGATGGCTGCTTGTACTTGTTGGAAGACTTTCCACACGATGAGGCAGCTTTAGTGGTAGGGTGTCCATGTGTCCTACTTTACAGAGGAGAGTCCTTTGTTTGAATGCATCCCTTATTTGAAGGACTGTCCAGTCAATAATTCAGAAACATGTTCCTACTCAAGACAGTGCTTGTGTGTGCATAGTTTGAAACACATGCTCAAGTCCCATTGAAGTCAAGCACCTAAAAGCATCCTTCGATAAATATCCTACCTCTAGTGCAGGGGTATAGAACCTGGTCCCCTCTAGATGTTTTGGAGTACAAATTCCATCGGCCCCAGTCATCATGACAAATGGTAAGGGACTGTGGAAGTGGTAGTCCAAAACATCTGGAGGGCACCAGGTTACCCACCTCTGGTCTGGGATATTACATATCACAGTGCTAAGAAAGCATTTGAGTAGTACACTTCTGTATCTCCAGAATGGACATAGAATCTGCCTCTGAAGATACACTTTCTTTTTCAGACGTTAAAGCAAGGTTCATTTGTTTTCTTTCTGCAACAGTCACAGATAGGTCTGTGAAGCACAGCAATGGTTAGATGTCTTCAGAGCCAGTGTGGCATAGTTGGGCTTGGAGCAAGAAACCCCAAATTCTACTAAACTGTGACTTAGGGCACAACCCTATGCATGTTTAGACAGAAAAAAAGTCCTACAACTCCCACCATTCCCCAGCCAGCCATGCTGGGTGGGGAATGCTGGGAGTTTGTCAGGGGGTTTCGCTGTCTAAACATGTATAGGGTTGCGCCCTAAGATGTTTTTAATTAATTATTTTTTAACTACTGCGGAGTGAAGGGCTGCCCTCCAGCACCACCTTCATTTGGGTTCAAAAGAGTGGTTTTGTGCTTATCTAAATCACCTTAGGCCAGTCTCAATCTGTCAGTCTAACCTGTTTCAAAGGGTTGTTGTCAAGGTACCATATATCAGATGACCGTGAGCTCCTTGAAGCACAGGGAGGGGGGAAAAATGTCCTAAATAAAGAGCCAGAGTATATTCTACTTAAATTGGTGTTTGCATTACCTGTGTTTGTAATTGAAATGTACAGCCTTAATGAAACATACATTCAGTTTAAAAGTGGCTCTTTTCTCTTCTTTCTCCTGCATGAACAGCATTCATGTGACAATACTCTGGACTAAAATGTCTTTATTCTGGTAGTTTCGTTACACTGGCTGATTACAAGCTATGATGCTAATGGGGCAATTTTCAAGGTTTTCAGTTGAGTAAAGTTGACCTCAAAATATTCATGTGGGAGAGCACATGGCCTGCATGCACAAGGTCCCGGTCTCCATCCCCAATGTCTCCTGATAAAAACATCTCGAGTACAAAGGCTGGGAAAGATCTCTGCCTGAGAGCACACAGTGAGGTGGATTGGCCAGTGATCTGGCTGAGCATAAGACAGCTTCCTATGATCATAGCAAGGGTTCCAGTTGTGCCATCCAGTGGAGGCTGGTGGCTCTGACATCATTTGTGTGGTGAATCCGCTCCAGGTTTTAGTCAGAACCAGTCAGAACTCTAAAGGAGCTATCCAAGGTGCTTCTGACTGATTCTGACTAAAAGCCGGAGTGGATTCACCACCCCACTAATATCAGAGCTACCAGCCTCCACTGGTGCCATCAGGAGTCAAACTTTAGGGTCAAAGTTGAGGGCCCAACTCAGCAGAATGAGCAAGAAGCCCCCCAAGTGCACCAGCACTGGCTTAACACATTATGAAGTAAGCGAAGGGATGCACATTACCACCTAAAGACCGATGCCCCCATAAGGCCACTAAGTTTTACCATATTTTGATGTAAGCAACGTAATTCACATCACCATGCAAAGAAGGGTATGGTATAAAACCACCAAGGGCACAATCCTATTGATTGTATCCTCAGTGATCAGAAGTCCCTGAACCCGGATGCATCCAATCATCTAATGCAGGGCAGGAGGAGCAGCAGAGGCGATCTTCACCTCCCTGTCGTTCCACCCTGCAGGTGTCTCTGCATGAGCTTTTTAACCCATCTAGCAAGGGTGTTTTGAAGGGGGAGGGAAGGAGGTTGGAAGAGGCTCAGGATAACTCATATCCTGGCCTCTCTGGTCTCCTCCTCTCCCCGCCCACTGGAATGCCCCCTTTCCTCCTCCTCCGAGATTGCTTTTCCGACCTCGGAGGGCAGCTGGTGTGGTTCTTTCCATGCTGGTTGCAAGGGGGTGGGGGGTCTCCAACTTCCCCTCCAAAGTCGGGGCACTGTCCCTGACCTCAGAAGGGGGACTCCAAACAATCCTATGGTCCCTGGGATATTTGTCCTGCGACCACAGGATTGCTCCCTAAGTTCAGGACAGGCCCCCACAAGAGCGTTTAAGTCCAGTTTAAATTACCTATCTGCACCACTGAAGAGGTCCTTTTGAAATACAGCATCTCCTTCCTTTGTACCCTAAACATTTGTTAGTTCCCCCATAGTGTTTTGTTCTCATACTAACAACCCAGCAAAAACAGAAGTAGTTTGTGCTAGTTCTGTACCAGGTCTAGAATATGAATCCTCCCGTGAACACCTATCGCATCCTGCAGGTATTTAGTTTAAGGGCACTCCTCTGACAGCCCCATGAACTGCACTGCATTACTAGTATATAGTCGTGGATTTATTCTGAATATCTAGACCATTAATATCCTAAAACCCTGTTAATGTTATAGCATGTCAGCCCAGTGCTATAAAGCAGGAGTTGGCAACGTGGTGCCCATGGCCACCAATACACCCCGGGACGCCTTTCGTGGTGCCTACCAAGGTGCCCAACCCCTCCCACTTAAAAAACAACACATTTCCATAGGAGCAGCTGGGGTTGCTGTGAAAGAGGTTTCTCTTGGTGCTGAAAACTGTGGGTTCAAAGGAGTTGTTTAGTGTATTGAGGTTCGGACCCCACCTCTGCCTTGTACTCAGTCATTTGGACAGGTTACTTGTCCTTTGCTATGCCTCCCATATCAGCCATCTTGTGGTGCTGCCTAGGACAGTTTCTCAAATTGCCAAATGTGCCCACGGCCCAAAAAGCTTGCCTACCCCTGCTATATAACAGATTGGATGGAAAAGTAATAGCAGAGAAAGTGGATATACAGATGTGTTGCCAACTCTTACACTATAAAAATGTATTCAGTGTTTACTGGGTGGGGTATTTTTAATGCCATATTCAGGACTGCCAAATTCTGGAATTCTTCATAAATGTTCACTTTAGATTATTTCTGAGGCTGAAACAGGTCTGAAAAGGGCTGAAAGCCTGAATTGGAGATGCCCTGCTTTTGATGGTATGCACGTGTTTCTTTTAACCTGTTGTCACTTTTGGATTTGCATGGGTTTGAAACAATACAAAAAACTGAAAAATCTGTTTATGGGGATGAAAGCGGGATGAATGTGCAGTGCTTCCTGATAAATCTATACACAGCTTAGAGCTTTGTGTTATGAATTGCAAACCTCTCAGCTTTTACTTAAAAGAAAATGTTTTTAGGCTCTGTGTGGAAGTGAAGCAAAACTTGAGCATAGGGGGCAGTATCCAGCTGGGGCCTTCCTCATGCAGCCAGCCCCACCAGTTCTGTTCTGTGCACAGAAGGCCCCGCCAGCCCTCACCCCTAAGCAGCCCCTATTGCTTGCACAATGCAATATCATGCTCTCCGGGGCAAACCCGGAAACAAGTGGAAGTGCTCGTTTCTGGAAGTGGGGGTCGCTGGAGCCCTGCCCCTTCCGGAAACAAGCATTTCTGCTCATTTCAGGGCTTGCCCTGGAAGTGCAATATTGCGTGCGCAAGTGGTGGGGGCTGCTCGCAGAGCAGGGTCTTCTGCACACAAATTGAAACTGGCGGGGCTGGCTGTGTGCGGTAGGCCCTAATTGGATGCTGCCCTGGGAGTGTAACCAAAATGTTTAGAAGGCAAAACACAACTTACGATTTCTATTCAAATTCTGTCATTTTATTCAGTCTGCCTTAGACTCTTCCCCTTTCTGTAGAAAGAAGTCTCAGATCCTCGTACAATAACTGCCATCACACTACCATTGTTTTGAGAAGAAAATTCTCCATGCTGCTAACGTCTTTATGCTTAACCAGCCTTATGGCGAACACAGTCTAGATTTACATTAATGTCCTTGGGGATTACTCACCATACAAAAGAGACCAAACTATGAGGTGAGAACATCTTACTCAGCTCCAGCATAGAGATGAAATCATACCCAAGAGGATTTTATATCCCTATGAGAGCTGGCAGTCACCATAGCAATGGCTTTTCCTCGTTCCTTCTTCCTTTTTCTCGTATGAGCGGTGCCACATCAATAGCTACAGAAGTTGCCAAAACTCAATCTCATCTCAGGTTAAAATTGTATGTACCTTTAAAACCTCTTGAAATTATAGTAAACACCACTAGTTTGTTCTTTGAGAAGGGCTCATTAACGGCACAATGCTGTATTTGTCTACTCAGAAGTAAGCAGTATTGGGTTCAGTGACGTTTACTCCCAGATAAGTGGATATAGGATTGTGGCCTTAAATTACAGTTCTCAGTTGAGGTATCAGACGTCAAAGCAGAGTGAAACAGATTTTTTAGTTATGTGTCATCTTCATGAACTAAGCCTTTGCTGGATGCTTTTTAATGTATGTTTTTAATCTATGATTTTTTTCATGGGTCTGAGGACCAAAACAGACATTACTTTGAATCTGTATCTAGCAGCTATGTCTTTCTTCTTCTTCTTCTTCTTCTTCTTCTTCTTCTTCTTCTTCTTCTTCTTCTTCCATGTTTACTCTAAAGGAGGGGTAGGGGTCCCATCCTGGCTCTTAAAAGCCCCTTTAACCACCACCACCCCACACAGAAACTCACTATGGTCCTAATCGGGATTAGGCCCCCTGAACCTACTCTAGAGTAAACATGAAAAAAGACTTGGCCCCTAGATACAGATTTTGAGTAATGTTAGTTTTGGCCCTCACAGCAGCATTACAGAGCCAGTGTGGTGTAGTACTTAGAGTGCTGGTCTAGGACTCAGGAGATCCGAGTTCTACTCCCCATTCATCCATAAAGCTCACTGGACGACTTTGGCCAGTCACTGACTCTCAGCCTAACCTACTTCACAGGGTTGTCCTGAGGATAAGGAGGAGGATCATGTAAGCCACCTTGGGTTCCTTGCAAGAGGAAAAAAGGCGAGACATAAATGTAATAAATAAATAAATAAGGGAAATACCTCCGTTAGGACCAACTAAGATGGCACAAAATCATGAGCAAGCTTCCAAGTGCTACAGAACTCATGTCCAGGCTGGATGTTAAGTAAAACAAATGGAGGTGGAGAGAAAAAGCTGAGAGTGATGTGGAAGCCCAAGAGTCGGCATTCTGTAACAGCCTTAGGATAGAAGGCAGGAGGTAGTAAGCAGACATCATTAGAATATATTCTGCTAGGTTCAAAACAGAGTTTGGGTTGTACTGAGGGCTGCTGGAACACAGAAACAATCATGGCTTTACCCTCGTTTTTTAAAAATATATAAAATCTAACAGTTACTTGCATCTCTGATTGTAACATGCAGGCCCCTATTTGGGGGATAAGGTTCAGCACCTTGGATAGCTGCTTAGGAGTTCTGGCTGGTTTTGACTGAAACCCAGAATGGATTCACAGCCCCAACAAAATCAGAGTCACCAGCCTCCACTGGGTCTGACTGTATATAATGCAGTTCCCTATGTCCCTACATTCCTATTTCATGCCCTCCAACCATTAGGCAGTAATACCCAATTTGGCATCTGTTGACTTTGTGCCTCGAAGCTATGGAAGACGTGGCATTTTTTTCAAAGTGCCTTTCCACTTGAGGCAGATGTCTTCATACATCTCTGAGCAACTGAGGAACCATCAAATGTAGGTGAATTGTAGGAGAAATTCAGAAATCAGATATGCAAAGATTTCTTTCAAAAAAATATCTCTGGGAGACAGTTTTAATCATGCACTTGAAGAAGTAACATCTTGGAAACATAATTTAACAAATAAGCCTGTGGAATTATCCAGCCCCCCATTTTATCCAATGACCTGAGAAGGAAATAGTTCAAAAGGCTGAACTAGAAAATGGCTGACAATAGGGCTCTCCATGCATTAGAGAATACGAGGAAGTTAATGGCCACTGTCACTGTTAATGGCCCAACCTCCACATGTTCAGCTGAAAGTGCTCATAGAGCCCTACATGCATATAACTATCACTGTGACTTTGTTCCTCTTCTCCATGTGTTCACTGGCTGCTTTGTGTGAAGAGGCCTAATGAAAGCACAGCCAAATCCAGAGGTTGTCAAATGATTTGCAGAAGTCCAGTTCATGCAGTTGTTCACAATGCCAATGGATCAAAATGACATTTTCTGGGTGCTCCAAGGGGCTGTGGAAAAACATTTGCATATCAAACCTCACCTCGCCTATTGTCTGGACAAGGGAAAAATGCACTGTACACAATTCATTTAAGTTACATTTTCTGCTGACAGAGAACTCCATCTCATTATTATCTAGAAATCATGCTGAAGCAAAATACCCACAAAGTGTGACCTCATTTGGGATGAAGTAGCAAGGGCTGCTAGGCAGGCTCCCCTGGCAATTGATTCACTACATGTAATGAAGTCAGAGATCCCTTTAACTTTCTTTCACTTGGTGGAGATGACTGACAAATATTACCAGCTTCCTCAGGACAGGTCACTATCAACAGCTGTTTGAAAAGCAGTCAGTTTTGGCCATTATTCAAAGTATGCAAGCTGACCTAAAAGATAAGAGAAGATGCAGATAGAACATTTGCGCAATATCACCTTGTAGTAACTAGGGATATACAGAGTTTGTTAAATCAGTTCCATCTGTGTTTTGTGGATTTTCAGATGCCTTTCTTTCCTCCATCCACTCAGTGATGGATGGAATTGGGGGGGGGGGGCAGATGTATGCGAATTTTGTTCCACTTGTGCTAATGCAACCAACTTGGCCTGTATCTTTAGACACTGGCATTCTCAGGGGCTAGGTGGTGGCACAGGCTCCCCCTCCACTTCAGAAGCCAAGCTCTCCACCTCTCAAGGAGGCAGATCTGAAGCCATCTCCCCTGAGGGCCAGGAATACCTTGGGTAGCCCTGCGGTCCTCTGAAGTGGCCTGTTCCATGGGGACATCTGGCTCTCCTTCTAATGAAGAAGATCTCCTCTGAGATCATCCTCTGATGAAGAATCTTCCAGAGGAGTCATGACAGGAAGGGCCCCCATTTCATTTCCCAAGCTTCCTGCATTTCAGTCAGGGAGGAGACTAGGAGAATTTGCTTACACTTAACATGTGGTTTTGCTGAACAGGGACAATGTTGTGAGAGGGCAGAACCTGTTTCCCAATCCAGACACTGGGCCAGGAGAGTTGACTCTTTCAGCCTGAGGGGCAAATCCCATTTTGGAGAAGCTCTCAGGGGCCATATTCCAGTGGTAGGCAGGGCCAAAGGACTGGGACCAAAATACCCCAAATACCAGCATACTTTAGTGTAAAGCTCTTACTGCCTGTAACTAAGCTTTAGGAGAGGCATTTCAACCTTTCAGAATGGGGGAAAACTATACAAAAGCCAGGAAACTACCAAATGATCAGTGGTATGGGAAAGGGGATGGGGCCAGGAGAAGGGGTGTGGCTACCTGAGGAATCCCAGAGGGCCGGATGGGATCCAAGGAAGGCCAGAAGTGGCCCTCTGGCCTGAGGTTCTGCACCCCTGCACTAGGTTCACTAGAGCAGAGAACTGGGGCAGATCTGGCAGGAGTCCCTCTAATATATAGGCCCTCTTTCATGCATTCCCTTCCTATCATATTGATGTGCATTCCGTTAGCCTTCTGGGTGCTGCTGAGTCAACCTCTGTGCTGACTAAACCAGCATTAAGATATGAACAAGCTGTGATGCTAGCCATGGGAACAAATCTGTGTGGACCTACTCTGAGCTGGGCCGTTTCCAGAATCAGGGTTTCATCGGAAACTTCCTCACATTGCTGTTTCCAGTGTGTGTCATGATGGAGCGACCATAATATCACTGCAAAGTGCCATGGGTAATTCTGAACTAATCACTCTTAAAATTCTCCACAGATCGACTGGGGTAAAGCAGAGGTCAGGACTGGATTGATCTTCAAAGTTAAAGCGTCAGTAGCTGACTGTAATTCTCAGGCCAGTCATGGGGATGAGATTGAATCAAGCCCGTGTTCCAAGCCTTTCTCCAGGAACCACAATTATTGCTTCATTTCTGAAAGGGTTGCTGAAGGGCTTAATTCTTGACTTAGTCATTATTTATGCTGGAAATGAGCAAGTTGAGAGTGGACTGATTGGCTAGCATCTTTATGCCATTTTTGTCTTTGCACGGGAGGTGTGTGGGTGGGAGAAAGCCCTCTCCTAAATCATGTTAAGGGGTCATTTACATAATCAGAGTTTGT
This sequence comes from Heloderma suspectum, assembly GCF_057233095.1. Taxonomy (NCBI): domain Eukaryota; kingdom Metazoa; phylum Chordata; class Lepidosauria; order Squamata; family Helodermatidae; genus Heloderma; species Heloderma suspectum. The sequence goes on along the minus strand of NC_139460.1, from coordinate 49,350,069 downwards.
TTGTTTGGTGGGGGGGGATGTCTTCTTGCTGAAATGTCTATCCTAAAAAGCAGATACACAACGAAAGGATTGATTCTCTCTTCTTCTTTTAGCTTAGTACTCTAATAATAATTCTTGACATTGATATATTCCCTATTGGAGGCTGAGGCTGAGAGAACAGTGACTTGCCTCCAGCCATCTGATGAGTTCATGGCTGTGGTGAGAATTCTCAGTGTACTCTTTTATCCACTACTCTGCACCTGCTACACTAGGCCCTTTTTTGCTGCCTCCCATTTCAAGAGAGTCCCCATTCCTCTCAGTTGAAGCTATTCCCTCTCTGCACTTATCCATTCTTTGGCATGATACTGCCAAAGATCAACATAAGGACAGCCTACCTGGATCAGATCAATGGTCCATCAAGTCCAGCATCCTGTTTCCCACGGTAGCAACCCAGACACCTCTGAGGAGGCCACAAGCAGGACATGAAGCCCTCTCACACTGGCAAGAGATCTATCATCCATGATTTGTCTAGTCCCCTGTTAAAAGCTGGTGGCCATCACATCACATCTTGTGGCAACAAAATCCATATATTCATTTTCCATTGTACAAAGAAGTGCCTTTTTTTTTGGTCTTCTGTTAATCTGTTGCCCTGCCAATGACTTTCATTGCACAACCCCAAGTTCTAGCATTATGAGAGAGGAGAAAAATGTCCTCTGTCCATTTTCTCTAAGTCCACATCATGCATACTTTTATAAACTTCTATCATATCCAGCCACCCAGTCCCCAGTCATCTTTTTTTCTAAGCTAAAAGGCCCCAGAGGCTTTAGCCTTTCCTTGTAGAAAAGGTGCTCCAGCCCTTGATAATATAATTGGTTGCCCTTTTGTACACCATTTCCAGCTCTACACAAAGGCATCCTTTTGAAATGGGGATGAACAGAACTGTCCATACTATTCCACGTTTGACTGCACCATAGATCTATATAGCTTTTTAAGTCCTGTCAGAGTGAAACATGTGCTCAAATGTCTTCCACTGAAATCAATGGCTGCATTCATATGCAACAATAAACAATGGTTTATTGTTACATGCAGTAGCCTTGAGTTTGCTCGCCCACCCCCACTCTCCTCCTCCAGTGTGGCTGGCAGTAGGAGTTTGGAAGCTTTCATTTTTGCTTTAGAATAACCACAGCTTCCTGTTACATCCAAACCCAGGCAAATTCCAGACAATTTGGCCCAGTAGTTTTTGTGCTAGACACAGGTAAAATGTGCTGTTCTCAGAAACGCAAACCAAATTCAGAAGGGATAATAATCAGAGAAGTTTGGTGTTGAAGCAGAGGAGGTCACTATCCCTAATCTCTGCTGTAGGTTTCTTTGAAGTGCAAACAACCCCTTTCTCCTAGTACTTTCCTACTAGTCAGAATCACAGTCAATGACCTCAGGCTCTCTCCGTGGTCTTGTGTGACAGAGGCAGCAAGTCACAGCAAGCGACCCTGACAGGCAGGCACATCAAGCTGAACGGAGAGCAACCAGTGGTCTTGTCTGACAGAAGCAGCAAGACACAGCATGCAACCCTGCCAGGCAGGCACATCGAGTCGAAGTATGGAAACCTCTGCCTTGTAGACCCATACTTCCCCCATCCCATCTCTTCCATGGTGGCCTGCATAAGCCTCTTGGGGGTGAGAGACAGAGAGCTTGCAGTAGTTCCGGTGCTACCAGCCTTCTTCTTGCCCCTGCGGCCTGCCTGCTGGGATGTGGGGGCCTCTTCCCCGAGCAAGACCCCAATTGGTGCTGCCTCCAGGGGCAGGCTGCTGGTGGTGTAGTGCCCTGGCTGTTTCCCCCTGCTCAGAGATGCCTTGCTGTGGTGGCAGACAGCAGCGCTGGGATCCACTCCCATCTCAAAGTGGTCCACATGATGCTGCCCTGATGTTTCTGTGGAGACAGAGACTGCCTGCCTTGAGTCTCAGGGGTCACCACACGAGAAGGGTGAACAATGGAAGAGGGGCCGGGTGCTGGAGCCTCTGCCTGCTGCTCATCGACCCCCACACTCTGGAGGATCTCCTCCTCTTCACCCTCCACCATGCTAAGGACATCAGGCACCACTGCCGTAATGTCCCTCAGCGGGCTCCCCTCTTCCACTACAGAAGGAGATGCTGCTCCTTTGGCAAGAGTGCTACTGCTGCAGCCTGCACCAGCCTCCTCAAAGAATGTCCTCCGGGCAACTTGCCTCTGCACTCTGCTGCCCTGCTACACCAGGGCGCACTATCTGGACTGGGGGAGAGCTGGCTTGCCTACCAGCGCTAGTAGCCCTAGTTAAGATTAACCACAGTTTACAGTGCAAATGTGCTGCTAAACTGTACTTAATTGAAACTGCAAGCCAAAGCTTCCAATCTCAGCCTTGCAGCAACATCAGAGGAGGAGATGGGAGGCACAAGTGAGTGATCCCGAGCCTCATGCACGTAATGACAAACCATTGTTTATCTTCACATCCGCATTCGGCCAATGAGACTTAATAGTGCTTAACAGACTGGATTGTGACCCGCAGCTGCTGTTACCATGCCTGGCATGACCAGCCTGGAATGAGATACTCACCTTCTCAGTTTGGCATAACTCATCCCCCTGCTCCTTCCTGTTTTGTTCTTCCTGCACGCTCTCAGTTAGTGCTGCTGCTCCTTGTGCATCGGCTCCCAGCCTCCTACTTGGCTTTTGTGAGAAGAGGAAAAAATAATGTAGGAGCATAATACATTCCTTTAATCTGTGCAGGCGGCGGCAACCACCTCCAAATTACATCCATCTGCCTAAAATGGGCAACATTCCTGCAGTTCATTCATTCTGTATTTCCCCTGTCTCCACCACCCCACTCCCAGTATCTCTTTGAAATGTCTTTCTTTTGGTAAAGACATAGCCAGGAATCTTCCATACAGTATGAAGCACCTGAGGCCAAATAGGATGGCCACTTATGCATCACAAAAAAAAAGAGAGGATGCATAATAGCACAGATTTGCATAACATTTGCATATGCTGATTTCTATGTATAGGTGCAAAATTTAGTAATGATTACTATAATTTCAAAAAGAACTATAAAAAGAGATGGGGAGAAATTTGTTCAGTTTACTCAGGAGTCTTTGGTGAGGGACTTTGTCAAAAGCCTTCTGAATGCCCACAATTAATGATTCAGCCTTAAGATGGCTAATTTTGCACGGTCAAGCCAACATGCAAACTGAAACTCAGTTATCCTTTGAAATGTGCACATCTCTGGGTTTTGCAATAGAGTTCTTCAGTCAAAAAATGTATATATTAGGGGGAAAGCATACATAAACGCTGATATGTTTGTGAAAATAACATTAACATGCACTATGTTAGGAAAATCTCTTGCAAAGAATGTGTATATTAGGCAAAACTGTGTACAACACTGCATGAATTAGGAAAAACAGACTTTAATGCAAATTGAAAAGAAAATTCTCAAAATTCAGGATGAACTGAATGTAAGATTGGAAAAATGAGAAACTGAGAGAAAATAAAATTGACAGACGACTGCATTTGTAGAATACATCTCACCATAGTGGGGAAGTCTGTGATCAGAGAAACTATGTGACTACTCATTCTCCTGTCCAGGTGCTAACCTTCTTAGGAATGTTCTTTTATCATTAAACTGGAATTGGACTGGACAGCCCTTCAAACTGAGGACATCTTCAGAGACAGGACTGTCCAGTGACAACTCTTCAGATAGAGGATAGTCCTCTGTAAATTACAATACAAGGCCATCTTAAGGCCAAATCAGTAATTGTGGACATTCAAAAGGCTTATGACAAAGGCCCTCACCAAAGACTCTTGAGCAGACTTAGCAGTCATGGGATAAAAAGAGAGGTCCTTTTATGGATGAGTAACTGCTTAAAGGAAGCAGAGAGCAGAAATAAATCATCAGTTCACACAACAGAGGGAAGTAAACAGTGGGATCCCCAAGGATCTGTTTTTGGGATCAGTGCTTTTTAATAGGGCTGTGCATGGACCCCCCGCTTTGCTTCGGATACCAGTTTGGACCTTCTGAATCATCCCTGCTTCACTTCGGACTGATTCGGGCCCATCTGCTTCAACTCGGATCCAAATCCGAAGCAAGATTCAGATATCCATATCACTCGTTTTTGGCATGTTCCTATTGACTTGCATTGGAAAACACAAATGGCCATAACTGTTTTTAAATGTTTTCATGATAAATACATGATATTTGGGAACTTCTTGGCCCACATGGGGGCGATCCCACCTACCAAATTTCAGACAGTTTGGCCCATTTTGTGCTAGGCACAGGTGAAATGTGATTTTTTTTTTCAAGGAAAACTCTCAAAGCAATGAGCTATAACATTTCACTGGTTGCAGAGAAGTGCATGATATTGGGGGGCCTCTCTGCTCCCATGGAGGGATCCCACCTGCCAAATTTCAGACAGTTTGGCCCATTAAGTTTTGTGCTAAGTGCAGGTAAAATGTGCTGTTCTCAGAAACTCAGACCAAACTCAGAAGGGATAATAATCATAGAATCATAGAATAGTAGGGTTGGAAGGGGCCTATAAGACCATCGAGTCCAACCCACTGCTCAATGCAGGAATCCAAGTCTGAGCATCCCTGACAGATGGCTGTCCAGCCTTGTCTTGAATGCCTCCAGTGTGGGAGAGCCCACCACCTCCCTAGGTAATTGGTTCCATTGTTGTATTGCTCTGACAGTCAGGAAGTTTTTCCTGATGTTCAGCCAGAATCTTGCATCCTGTCACTTGAGCCCATTATTCCGTGTCCTGCACTCTGGCATGATCGAGAAGAGATCCTGGTCTTCCTCTCTGTGACAACCTTTCAAGTACTTGAAGAGCGCTATCATATCTCCCCTCAGTCATTTCTTCTCAGGGCTAAACATGCCCAGTTCTTTCAGTCTCTCTTCGTAGGGCTTTGTTTCCAGTCCCCTGATCATCTTTTTTGCCCTCCTCTGAACCCTCTCCAGGCAACTTGTCTGCATCCTTCTTAAAGTGCAGTGTCCAGAACTGGACACAGTACTCCAGATGAGGCCCAAGTACCAGTGCTGAGTAGAGGGGAACTAGTACTTCCCGGGATTTGAAAGCGATGCTTCTATTAATGCAGCCCAAAAGAGCATTTGCCTTTTTTGCAGCCACATCACACTGTTGGCTCATATTCAGCTTGTGATCTACAACAATTCCAGGATCCTTCTCGCTTGTAGTGTTGTTGAGCCAAGTATCCCCCATCTTGTAACTGTGCATTTGGTTTCTTTTTCCTAGGTGCAGAATTTGGCATTTATCCCTAGTAAATGTTATTCTGTTGTTTTCTGCCCAGTGCTCCAGTCTATCAAGATCACTTTGAATTTTTTTTCTGTCTTCCAAGGTATTATCTATCCCACCCAATTTTGTGTCATCTGCAAATTTGATCAGCATTCCCTGCACTTCCTCCTTCAAATCATTAATAAAAATGTTGAAGAGCACTGGGCCCAGGACTGAGCCCTGCGGTACCCCACTCGTTACCTCCCTCCACTTTGAGAAGATCCCATTGATAAGAACTCTTTGAGTCCGATTCTGTCGCCAACTGTGGATCCACCTGATAGTTGTTTCATCTAGCCCACTTTGAGGTAGTTTGCTCATCAGGATATCATGGGGCACTTTGTTGAAAGCGTTGCTGAAGTTGAGGTATATTATGTCCACAGCATTCCCACACTCCACAAGGGAGGTGACCTGATCAAAAAATGAGATCAGATTCGTCTGGCAGGATTTGTTCTTGACAAATGCATGTTGGCTTCGAGTAATCACTGCATTGGGGCCATGGTGGCTTAGTGGTTAAGACGCTGAACTGCAGACCGGAAGGTCGGCAGGACAGCAGTTCGAGACCCAAGTGCTGCGTGACGGAGTGAGCTGGCCGCATGACCACGGAAGCGTCTTCCAACAGCGCTGGCTCTTCGGCTTAGAAATGGAGATGAGCACCACACCCTAGAGTCGGACACGACTGGTTGGGAACACCTTTACCTTTTTTTAATCACTGCACTGTTTTCATGCTTACAGATGGATTGCTTTATAATCTGCTCCAGAATTTTCCCAGGGATTGATGTCAGACTGACTGGTCTGTAGTTCCCAGGTTCCTCCTTTTTACCCTTTTTGAAGATAGGGACAACATTAGCCCTCCTCCAGTCGTCTAGCACTTCACCCATCCTCCATGACTGCTCAAAGAGAATAGACAGTGGTTCTGAGAGTTCTTCTGCCAGTTCCTTTATTACTCTAGGATGCAGTTCATCTGGCCCTGGAGATTTGAACTCATTCAAAGTAATGAAGTGTTCCTTGACCATATGCCTATCGATCTCAAGCTGCAATCTTGCCCCTTCAGCCTGTACTTCGCCTTTGCCAGGGGATCATAGACCCTCTTTTGGGAGAAGACTGAGCCAAAGTAGGAATTGAGCACTTCTGCCTTTTCTTTGTCATCTGTTATCATTTTGCCATCCTTATTTAATAGCTGAATCATCATTTCTTTCCTCTGTCTTTTACTATGCATGTATCTGAAGAAAGCCTTTTTGTTGCTTTTAGCATCCCTCGCTAACCTCAGCTCATTCTCAGCTTTAGCCTTCCTCACTCCATCCCTGCAATTCTGTGCTACCTGCCTGTACTCTTCCTTTGTTTCTTGGCCTTCCTTCCACTTCCTATATGTGTGGTTTTTTGTATTCAGGTCATCTCTAAACTTTTTGTCAAGCCACATTGGCTTCTTCTGTTGTCTTCCACCTTTTTTTCTTGTTGGAATTGTTTGGAATTGTGCCCTGAGAATTTCTTTGTTTAAGAATTCCCACCCATCTTGGACTCCTTTCCTTGTTAGAGTCACTTGCCATAGGACCTTACTGAACATTCTTATGAGTTTATCAAAATCGGCTTTCCTAAAATCCAGGGAACGCGTTTGGCTACACTCGGCTTTTGCTTCCTTTAGAACCAAGAACTCAAGTATAACATGGTTGCTTTCCCCCAGAGTTCCTGTAACTGCTACTTTATCCACTAAGTCATCTCTGTTGGTTAGGATCAAGTCTAGAATAGCCGATCCTCTAGTTCCTTCCTCTACTTTCTATAGGAGGAGGTTATCCACCACACAAGTCAGGAATTTCCTGGAGGGGCCATGTTTTGCAGAATTTGTATCCCAACCAATATCGGGGAAATTGAAGTCCCCCATTACTACTACATCATGTTTCCTTGAAACATTGGCTATTTGCTTTTCAAAAGTTTTATCCTCATCTTCTCCTTGATTGGGTGGCCAGTAGAAGTCTCTGACCACCATGTTCCTTTTATTCTTTGCTCCATTTATTTTGACCCAGATGCTCTCAATGGGGCTACCAAGCGCAGACATATCTATTTTTCAAATACAGTGCAACTCCACCTCCCTTTCTGTTCCTCCTGTTCTTTTTGAACAAGTTATATCCTTCAATTGCTGTATTCCAGTCATGAGAGTCATCCCACCAAGTCTCAGTTACACCTATCAAGTCAGGTGTTGGAGAAGTTAGGTGTTGAAGCAGAGGAGGTCACTATCCCTAATCTCTGCTGTAGGTTTCTTTGAAGTGCAAACAACCCCTCTCCCCTAGTACGACTTTCCTATTCAGCTTCACAGTGGATGAGCTCAGGCTCTCTTTGGCAGAATTTGGAATACACATTACCTGACAAAACACTGGCACACAGTCTGGTAGAGTAGGTTTTGTAGTAATGTCCTTTTTTAGCATGCACAAAATGAATATTTTATATTTATTTTATTTTTTAATTTTAAAAAATTAGCCACACCCCACCTGCCAAATTTCAGACAGTTTTTAATTAAAGAAATGATGCAAGTGAACTGAAGGAACTCAAAGTGTAGCAAAGTGCACATCATTATCTAGTTTATATTTATATATGCAGTTGGTGACCCGTTCGGGTGCTGGAAACCTCCACCTTATTCACCCATACTTCCCCCACCCCATCTCTTCCATGGTGGCCTGCCTAAGCCTCTTGAGGTAAGAGACGGAGAGCTTGCAGGCATTTCGGCACCACCAGCCTTCTGCTTGCCACTGCTGCCTGCCTGCTGGGCCATGAGGGCCTTTTCCCCAGGCAAGACCAATTGGTGCTGTCTCCTTAAGTGTAGGAGCAGGCTGGTGGTGGTGTAGTGCCCTGGCTGTTTCCCCCAGGGCACTACACCACCAGCAAGAGATACCTTGCAGTGGTGGCAGACAGCAGTGCTGGGATCCATTCCCACCTCAGAGTGGAGCTAGAGGAGAGCAGGGGTATGGTAAGAGAAGGAACCCAATTCCCCCCTAGCTCCAGCCCCTCATGAACCCCTCCCCTTTTTACTTCCTGGTATTCAAAGTTTGACAGGTGTCGTTCAAGAATCCCATTGAAATGCATTGTGTTGCTATTTATGGCCGTGCAGGACATGCAAATAGTTTAGTCCCATGCAATGTCTCCCATGACCCCCAGGGGCACTGTAGGCAAGTTCCATGCATCACCAGCAGGGGGAGCCCACAGGCTTAGGCTTGTGACACAAAATGGCAGATGGTACATGAAATGGCCACCATGCTTCAGACTTCTGAATCCGAATCCAAATCAGTGCACACGCCTAATTTGTACTGCCCTTCCCTTCCTTCTTTAAAAAACTTGGAATACATGTGCTCCCCAAAGGAATGGAAGAATAGGGGGGAAATGAAAACACAATGATTTGATGACTGTGTTGTCTGGATGATCAGTAAAAACAAAGAGAAAAAAGAATGAATGAAGAAAGAAAGGATGGTAATTCTGGACTAAACACCTGGTCTGGAAGCAGCCTTAACGAAGCCTGAAAGTGGACAAGTACTAACCTAAACCCAAGATCTTTGTTTGCGTATTAAAAATGAAACAGTGTTTGAAAAAAAAAATCCTATATAAGTCCTTGATTCTTAAGGTCAGTTCCCAGAAAGGTTAAGTGGATAAGCCATTCTGATCCACTGTTTCCACACATATGCTCTCAGGATCACTTCTCAAAGTCATTGTGTGGGAGCGCAACCATCATTATACTAGAATCAGCTCTTGATGTCAGCAGAGTTTCTCAAGTGAGCAGTTTGAAAATTAACAACAGGATTCAAGTTCTGGGAAATTACAAGGCTTTCAGTTGGACTTCAAACCATATCAATGTCTGCAGTAACCCCACACTGACATTAAACCTTCTGCTGAACTCCAGATGATTAAATGATTCCCAGGCCACAGTAATCCAATTTCACGTGCTCACATGGACAGAATGTCTATGGGGAAAAGATACATAAGAACATAAGAAGAGCCATGCTGGATCAGACCAGGGTTCATCTAGTCCGGCATTCAGTTCACACAGTGGCCAACCAGCTGTCTACCTGGAAACCACAAGCCGGGCATAAGCACAACAGCACCCTCCTAAACAGTCGCTTAACTGGAGATGCTTGCCATCTCCAAAAGAAACCATAGGTTTTACTGACAAGGCAGTAGACATCAGGAAATATTGGGAAAGTATTCCTTTGGCCAGGGGCGGGGAGCCTTTTTCAACCCAAGGGCCAAATTCTGTTTCAGAGCAGCTCTTAGGGGCCACATTCCAGTCTTGGGTGGGGCCAAAGCAAAAGGGATGGGCAAAAATGCCAGCATATTTTAGCTTAAAAGTCTTACTGCCTGTAAGTAAGCCTTCAAAGAGGGATCTCAGCCTGTTGGAATGGGGCAAAATGTACAAAAGTTGGAAAACCACCAAATGATGGGCTATCGAGGAGAACTGGGAGGGGTGGCCAGGAAAGGGGAGTGTGGCTATCTGGGAATCCCAGAGGTTCAGATTGGAACCCTAGGAAGTCCAGATTGGCCCACAGGCCTGAGAGGACCTACCAGAGGCCCCTGTGTCAAAGGCCCCCTTAAACCCTTGGGTGGGGTTTACGGCAGGGGAGAAATTCCACTGCTATACCACTGAAATCAATTTCAGGATTGCGCAGTCAACTGCTCTGCAGCAATGCTCTGTCTGGCTGCCCACAAACCAGCCATCCCCAACCTGGTGCCATCTAGATGTTTTAGACTACAGCCCCATCATCCCCAATCATTGGCCATGCTGGCTGGAGGGCACCAGGTTGGGGAAGGCTGCTGCAACCCACAGCACATGGAGGTCCCTAGTACATTCAGTAAGAGGTGAGTGCCTTCTGTTGGAATGTACCTGGCACATTTCTAGCACATCTTGTGCACTTGCAATCTTGGGAGGTCTGGCAGTAGCTGAGGAGTATTAAAATGCATTACAGTAACTGTGTCATGCAAGTGCTGAAGAACTGCACTGACTGTACTGAAATGACCAGCCAAAAAGAGCTTCTTTTCTGTCAAAAATGCTCCTCTCAAAGAATCCCTTATTTTTGTCTCAGTCAGTCATAAATAATATCTCATACATTCCACCTGTGTCTATGTAGCAAGGACAGTCTCTGTGTTTTCTGCTATCTGTCCCTGGTAAATCCCTGTCCCTATTTTGTCTCTAATTTTGCCTTTGAGGGGACGCCTTGGGAGAGCTTCTGCCTTGGAAGGCGGCCAAGAAATATTTTAAATAAAACAATAAATAAATAAAATAATGCCTGGAAAAGACCCTGATGCTGGGAAAGATTGAAGGCAAAAGGAGACGGGGACGGCAGAGGATGAGATGGCTAGATAGCATCACCGATGCAATGAATATGAACTTGAGCACACTCCGGGAGAGAGCGGAGGACAGGAAGGCCTGGCATGCTATGGTCCATGGGGTCATGAAGAGTTGGACACAACTTAATGACTGAACAACAACAAAAAGGTAGATAGTGTGAGTTGCTAGACCAGTCATTCTCTGCGGCACCATCAGGGCAGAACTTTGGGGCAAAAGTCAAGGGCTCTATTCAACAGAGTGGGCAGGTGGGCTCCAAGCCACATTTTAAAGTAAGTAATCAATATTGCCACCTAAAGACACTCACACAGCCTGTGAGACCTTTAAGTCCAGAGTCGAAAACTACCTAACTACACCTCTGGTCATTTATTCTTCAAGGTTCAACTTCCCATTTGCTCTAGAAGTTAACTCTCTGCGTAGGGAATAGTTGCATCTTTAACCCACTTAAATGCATACGCTTGGGCAGGTATGCAGCCTGCCATTTCACACCCTGGAGCTACCGAAGGTAGTGAAGTAATAAAGGTCTTATTACTAACATGTCTTTGGGGTTGTAGGATGGTAAACATTGCTGCTGTGGCAACTGCATTGTTCAGTGTTTTGTCTCAAGCAACTGAGTGAAATGGACAGCGAAGTAAAACCCCAACGGCAGACAACAGACTAGCATGACGAACACCATTTGGCCTAATGTACCCTAGACAGGCTGAAATTGCAAATTGCACACAAACATATATAACTTAAATGAAGCCCAAGCATTTTTCCCTGAATAAGCCGCTTCAGTATTGACTGCTATATTGCCCTGCGTGCCATTTGTCCACTCCAAATCCATGCATGCGTCTCCCCCCCCCCCGCAGGGTTTCACATACAGAGAAAGGTTGTGGATTGATCTGAAGTGAGAAATAGGGTTCAAGGAGGAAAGAGTTCAGTGATCCCTCTACCTACTGTTTCTCCACCGAAAATCACCTCCTTCCTGGGGAAAAGAGAGGCACCCTTGGTTTGGTTACATGCATTTGTATGTAATGTGTACTCAGGCCCATAGATGAGAGAGTAGTCACTGAGTGAGTAGCTGGAGCAATTTATGAAGGTTCTGTCTGTTCCTGAATTCACAACAGAAGATGAAATTTGCACAGATAGAACAATCAATGTGTGTGGAATGCTCTGCTCCTTCCTCAGTCCTCAGTGTCTCAGGGTTGGCACAATTGCCATGCAGATGACACGCAGACATGGCTTCCTTGTAAATGTGACAGAGATTTATCTTTTACAAGGGAAAATCCCAATCATTTCACTTCACTGCTTCCTTGAGCTCCCATCATCTGCTTGTTCTCTCCATATACATTCTTTTGTACGAGGCCAGAAGATCTTAGGGACACCCTTTATTTCAAAATAAAAATAAAACCCAATTCCTGCATTAGGCTGGCATATGTTATTTTACATCTGGATGTAGTCTGGGTTTTGGTTTGTTAGAATATTTATTTGTCACATTTAGGGATGCTAGAGGATTTTGTCAGGCCCACATTTTTAAGTGATGCAACCTGATTTGCATTTCCCAGACTAATACATGGATCGGAATGACGTTATCCTTTGCTTTTTGCATGTTCCCAAAGTTTGCAATACTGTTCTCCGCTCAGAAAAATACCAAAGTGTATATAAAATGTGTATTTTAGGTTAAAACGAGTACCAAAAGCATATTTTAAGGTAAAATGCACACAAAACTGTCTGATCTGTGGGGGAAAATACATTAAAATAATGCAAATTATCATGATACACACACATGCATCCATATTGAGGAGGAAACAGGATGGAACAGCCATGGCAATTCTTTAGTAAAACAACGTCTGACGTCTTTTTACTTGTTCCCCCTTAAAGTTTTAGTACATATTAACATTCGACTCTCAACCATTCCTCTGGAGGATTGCCTGGGTTTACTTTGGCTTTCTTTATACCTCTGGATTTCTGCCACATTAAACATGTTCACTACTTTAGTTGTTGCATTCAGGACATGGAAAATGTGGCTCATGTAAGATCATGTCAAAGTGAATAGCAGTCGTCAGTCTAGCCCTTTTTACACAGGGCCTATTCGAAGACGCAACTTTTGAACTTGGACCAAAGCTGTCACCCAACTGCCTGGCTCCAAAATCACTTTACTAAAATAAATGAGGTAAAGTTCAAGTTGGCAAAGAAAACCAGCTCCAGGGTACCTCATTGCTTCCCTGCTCCAGGATTGTGCTCCATCAGTCCTTGATGGGTCTTTCCATTATGCATTTAGCTAAGGATTGTTAATACTCAATGTGTGTTAAATATAAACCCACTTTCATAGGATCATTCATCCCCCATGAAAGTGGGGCAGATTTTCAGTGATTTTCAGGGGGGGGGGGTCAAATGTTTACAAAATGTTCAGTCTTGCCTTTAAATTCAAGATGGCTAAGGGTGCAATCCTATGCATATTTAGACAGAAAAAAGGCCTACAATTCCCAGGATGTCCCAGCCAGCCATGCTTTTTTCTCTCTAAACATCCATAGGAGTGGGCCTTAAGTGGTTTTCTTTCCTTTTTTTCACATACCCCCTTTCTTTTGACAAAAAGAGCCTTGCCGCTCATTCAAGTAGTAGTTCGCCTACTCCTGGTTCTGCCATGTTTCTGCAAAGGCAGAATATCCTTGGGAGCGATGGGTTTTTAAATTATTTATTATCTATATTGTACACCAGAAAGGTTTTTAACAAGATTAAAATAAATGCATCATTGCCCATTGGGAGCAGCCACCGTTTGCCTTCCCCTCCCCAAGAATGACTTTAGAATGATACTACATCAGGATGTATTATCACTTGAGGGGCATCCAGTCCCAGGGGAGTGGCTGGGAGCAGCCGAGCTGCTGGATGAAACTACAGCAAAACTGTTCTTATTAAAAGAAAGTTGGGGGAATAAAAACCTTCAGCCACTTTCTATTTAAAGGTAAGGCCAAGCATTTAATCAGATTTGCCCACTCTTTGAAGATTGATCCAATCTATGAGAGGCGCTTTCATCCACCACCATCCCGCAAAATCAGAGAAAAGCTCTGGGCTAAATATTTAGATAGGGCACAATCCTACCTGAATGCCCATCAGCCTCCTCCCACTCTGCATTTTTGCTAGACAGGTGTTTTTGCCTGTCTAGCAAGGGCTCTGCTGAGGGAGAATGAAGGAGACTGGGGAGGGCTGGGGATAGGTTGTATACCCACTTCCCTGGACCCCTCCCCTCCAGACCCACAGAATCACCCCCTTTCCATCCTCTCCGAGGTTGCTTTTGCAAGATTGGAGAGGCAGCCAGCATGGTTCTCTCTGTGCCAGCTGGGAGAGGGAGAGGGAGGGGAGGGGGAGCTCAGACTCCTGGGTCCGAGGCCAGAGTGCTGTCTCCAACCTCGGATCCAGGAATCAGAACTATCCTATCCCCCCCCCCCAGTGCTGTCTAGGGGCCATAGGATTGCTCTCCTAGTTATACTAAATACTAATATTTAGTTAATTGGGTTAGTTAATACACACTCATCAATAAATGTGTATGTGTCCTAGAAGCAAGATGGGACACACGGGCAATAAAGAAATAAATAAAGAAAAACTCCTTGAATGAGCAGCAAGGCTCTTGACTTGCAAATATAAATCAAGCAAATATATGTATCTAATACAGCATTTTTCCATATCTATATCACATCTCAAGAAAGTAATGTTAATGCGTATAAGGGCTCTGGAGCTTTCTGCTACCTTCCAAGTTTGTGTAGTGCTGGAAATGGCCATGGGTAGCAACAGGATGGCCACGGGTGGCAACAGCCCAGTCTGGTAAACTGGATGGCCTTTGCTTACCTGCAGGTCATTCCAAGTGCCTTGACAGTATGCACCTTGGAGCAGGCAAAGTGAGGAAGCATGGCTGCCCAGTGCCAAAGCGACAGATAAGAGAGAGAAGGGGGAAACATTGGGGGAGAGTTGGGGGAGGGTTGGGGGGAGCATTGGTGGAAGGTTACTCCATTGGTGGAGCATTGGTGAAAGGAGAAGGATGGATAACAACCAGAAGGAAAGGAGGCTGGGGCAGAGAGCCAGAGAGGCAGGGCTGGCCCTACCATTAGGAAAAGTGAAGCAGTTGCCTCAGGCAGCAGATGCTGGGAGGCGGCAGCAAGATGTGTTGGAGGAGAAACCTGTGTGCCATGAGGCCTGCTGTGCACCCCCTAAGTTAGTTAGCTTGACATCTCCAGGTGCAGTGGAGGATGCTGTCTCAACATCAGTGTTGAAGACTGCCAGTCCGGTTAGTCTTAGAAAAATCTTTGATATTTATGGATGCCCATGGACTTTTTAATTATATTCCCGTGGTGTAGAGACTAACAGATGGACAACAACAGTGGATCCTGACTGCTCTTATAGTTGCCAAGAGACTTATACTACAAGCTGGGAAGGACAAACATTCACCACCTATCATTCAGTGATCTGAGAAACTTACTGCTCTCTCTACCTCTGAACATATATTCTATAGTCGTCAATCTTGTTTGCATACTTATGGGAGCTGTAGTCCGAGGCATCCAGAAGGCTCCCTGGTGCCTTCTGGCTGCCTCAGATTACAACTCCCATCAGTCACAGCCAGCATGACCAATGGTTGGGTATGGTGGGAGTTATAGCCTAAACCATCTGGAAGGCACCAGGTTGGAGTAGGCTGTTCTGGGGATTACAGCTAGATAATGCATGAGAAGTGCTTTGAAGACATGAAAGTGCTATAGAAATGCTGTTGTTATTTATTTATTATTTATTTATATGAAGAAAAGCTCAACAGAGCCATGAGAACCTGTATTAATGACCCCCAATAAGGGAAGGAATCTGGGCTACAGTGCAGTGTATTTGCCAAGTTGCCTGTTATCTTCAAAATCTAAACTTCTCATTACTCATAAAATCTGGACATTTGTGGTTTACCAATATAGTACTTTGTTCAGTCCAGCTGCTGGGAAACTCAGTAATGAGAGGGGACTTGTCACACTTCCCAACATACCAAGCATTGTTTCCAAAAAAACAAAATGCCCTTCAAGGCGCTTAATCAAAGATACATGATTCATATGGAAATGCTGCCACTGCTGTATGAAGGAACGTTGTTATAGAATAACCCCAGTGTAGATGCCAGCCGAATCCTGCTGTCTCTCACATTGTCATCACATTGCAGATGTGATGCAAATAGGTAAATAGCCTTTATCTAGAATTATCTAGAATTAGATAAAGGGTTAGGCACAGTGGTCAGCATGTTACTTTCAGGTTAATTCCATCATTATCATTAGTCATCGCACGACTGGGTTTCTTTTTTAAATAGCAGCTGTTACGCTATTTGTGTGTGGTGGGGGCAAATCAGATTGGGAGTATGGTGTGGGTTTTAATACTTTGCCCCTGCCATGGTCCTGATCTGTGCATGCTATTTGCCCCAGGAGGAAAACTTCCATTGGCGAGAACTGAAGCTAGCCTCCTGGAGCAAATAAGTACAGGTGTGGGGTGATTCAGATCAGGATTGGTGGAGGGCAAAGGGTTAAATTCCCTTCTCCCACACCATGGTCACGAACGATCTAATTAACCCACCACCACACCCACCTCAGATGCTATTTGTTTGCTTGTTTTTAAATTATTCTAATGATGTGATTACTGTCACATTTAGTTTTACTCTTATAGTGCTGAAATAGTTGCCCAGCTGATAGAGACGTTCATAAGCTTTAAAACCAGATGGGACAATTCCACTAATGCAGGGCCAGCCCGAGACATTTTGCTACCTGAAATGAACAAGATGGTGCCCCCCTCCAATTCCATGCTCAAAAGCTGACTGGACTAGTGATGGTACAGCATCT
This sequence comes from Heloderma suspectum, assembly GCF_057233095.1. NCBI lineage: Eukaryota > Metazoa > Chordata > Lepidosauria > Squamata > Helodermatidae > Heloderma > Heloderma suspectum. The sequence goes on along the minus strand of NC_139460.1, from coordinate 49,333,633 downwards.
TCCAGCATATCTGAAGGCAGCAAGCCAGCTTAGGTGGCACAGGACAGGCTGCTTGGACATAGCTCTCTCCAACACCTTGCTGCCACCTCCCAGCATCTGCAGCCTGTGGTGACCACCTCACTCTGCCTAATGGTAGGGCCAGCCCTGCCCTAATGTATCCTCCTGCCTTCTTACTTCCATAAGAGCATAATATTACATCAGTGTTTCCTGTGTCCTCAAGTTTGGCTGCATCTGATACTCTTGTTTAAAAGATAGTCATCCTTTCTTTAAAGACTCCAACTCCCCTGATAAATATGCTCCACTTTACTTTCTTAGGAATTCTGCTCATTCTGAAGCCTGTAAGGAGTTAAACAAGGAAGTGGTAGCAGTGTAATGTAGGGATTCTGCTGTCTGCTTTCACAATGGAACAGCCAATCTGTCTTCTGAACTTTGTGATGTGTTTAATAAGCCATAATAAAGTCAGAATAAATGACAAATTGAATCAGAGGTACTTTTCTTTTTCATTACTCCCCCTTTCTAATTTGGTTGACAGTAGGGATGTGTGAGCGAGCAGCCCGCACACTTGGCGAGCAGCCTGCACTCTTCCCAGCAACCTTGTTGAGCTCTGTGGTTGCCATTTTTTTGAAAAATAAAATGGCAATTGCAGAATGTGGATATTTGCATGTGCACGGAAATGCACGTTTGTTGCAAATGCACATATCCACGTATGTGAAAATGCACATTGTTGCAAATGCGCATATTTGTGCATGTGAGAAAATGCACATTCTGTAAAAATGCACATTTTCACGCACATGCAAATATGCACGTTTGTGAAAAATGCATTTTTGCATACACGAATATGCACATTCCCAAAATGTGCATTTCTGTGCATACGCAAATATGTGCACATTTTATTTCTAAAAAAATGGCAACCACAAAGCCTGATGAGGCTGCCGGGGTGAGTGCAGGCTGTTTGCCAGGCAGGGGCAAGGAGGGGCAGGGGATCAGCAAGTGGGGATCAGGGGTGCGGACAGGGGTGGTTCCGCTGGATTCCCAGACCGAATCAGGCACCTGCAATGTCCCTAGCTGACAGCAGGGGCATTGGTAGGCATGGGCCCATAGGGCCCTGGACCTGAAACTATTTCCCAGGGCCTAGATCTATTCCACAGAGCCCTGAGGTGGCAATGGAAAGGGGGTTTTTCTTTCAGCTTCAATGCAGTGGGCAGTTTTCCAGGGGGATTGCAGTTGGGGAGGGAAGCGCTAACTCTCTGCTCCCCACATGCTGCAACACCCCCCAAATATCTTCCCCTGCATGTCAATTAAACTTAGAAAAAAATGTTACCCATTTGTTTCAGATGATCTACGGAAGGATGCAAATAATTTATTCTGAGATTACTGGGATGAGAAATGAATTGGCTAGCTTTGCCTCCTTTGACATTTAAATAAATCCTAGTAATTATTTCTACATTTGCCTATATAGCTATAAATAACATATGCAGATTTTATGCAGAGTTGTGTCCTACTGGCCTGAGCCCCAAAACTTTTAAGTGCCCAGCTAGGGATGTACAGATTGTGTAAAATCTGTTCCATCTGCATTTCGTGGATTATCAGGTTGCTTTCGTTCCATTGTCTGCTCATCAACATAATCGGATTTTTTTTTAGTTTCTCAATTCGTGCAAATTCACACTTGTGCAAATTTGCACTTGGCAAATTTGTGCTTGTGAAAATGCACAACTCCTCCAAATGCACAAATCCCCCCCAATGTGAATTTTCACACTTTAGCCTATGGAGGAAATGCACATCCCCCCGCCCCAAGTGTATTTTTCTATTACTAAATTTGCACAAAATTCCAGAAAGTTAGAAGAATGGTCTGCAAGTCTGTGGAATCTCCTTGACTAGGGGGACACCACTCTGCTGCAGAATCCATAGGTTGGATTCATAAAAATCCAAAGTCATTTGATTCTGTTGCGGATTTCTCCCACATCCCTATGCCTAGCAACACCCCTGGTCAAAGGAGTGCAGCCAGGGTATGGTAAACCAATGTTAGGTCTCCTTTGCTCTCCCTCCACTTGTCACCTTTCGACTAAAACCTTACATGCATACCTTTCTTAAGGACCCTGTTTAATATACTTTCCACACAGTTGGGTCAGCATTTCACAGATTCATTTGATTGCCAGAAAAAAAGAAGATGAGGGCATGAGCCTATTTTTGGCATAGTGCCCCCAAAAGGTCAGGAACGCCTGCAGCTCGAGGTCACTGCGTGCAAATATGGTGTTTACATGAGAGGCCTTATGGGAAGACAATCCATATCTGCAAGCTAGACCCTCAGGATTCACAAGCTGGCAAGCAGGAAACATGGCAGGTTTCCCTTACCAAAGGGAAAGATGTAGCCGTTGATAGCAGGTATCCATGCATGAACTGCCACAGGGCCCAGTCCTAAGGGACATGCAGACAATGGTGAGCCACAAGTTATCAGCTTCTTTGCCTCTGCTTATAGATGCAGCCAGCCACACTGCTTATTATCAGTGCAGACTGGTGGCTCCTATTTCAGTGGGGCTGTGAAGGCATCTGGGTTTCAGTCAGAACCAGTCAGAACTCTCAAGGAGCTATCCAAGGTCCCAAACCCATTTGGGGGGGTGAGCTTCAGCACTTTGGATAGCACCCTTAGAGTTTTGACTGAAACCCAGAGCGGATTCATGGCCCCACTGAAATAGGGTCTACCAGCCTCCATTGCGTATTATAAAGAGAAACTACCTGCTTATAATGTGATCCTGTGCATGTTTACACACAGGTAAGTCCCACTAGGTTCAATGGGACTCAGTCTCTAGTAAGTGAGTTTAGGATTTTAGTGTCATGTTTCATAAGCTACCCAGATACTTCCTAAGCCAAACTAGCACCCTCTTTATTTTGTTCATGCTTCATCTACTTGTGCAGGGAGGGGAGAAGGGGGGGACACAGAGAGCAAGACCAACAGAGTATGAGAGTTAATTTGTGAAAATGCACACTCCTTATCTCCTACATGCTACAGTCAGTGACTCATCGTAGCTCAATTTCCAGTGAATGCAGCATTTTCACCTGCAGACTCAGCATTTCTGCGACTCGACTGCAACCAGGTACACCGTCTTCTTGCTTCTATTCCCACTCCTTTGGCAGGAGGGGCTTAAAGGTATTATTGAAGCAATCTGGCTGCCATCCAGCTGCGCACATGATGCTCAGACACTTTACTATGGGGAAGACAGATACTTTCTTTATTTTCTCTCTCTGGTCACAGCCACTTACTATTGTCACTTTAAGATAGCTCAGAAGGTCGTAGCTAAAAAGAATCCAACAAGAATCCAAGAATCCAACAACAGCAACAGTAGCATCACAATATCTTTATTAGGTGCCAAGTAAAAAAAAGAAGAAACAAGCATCTTCTTGTATTCACCAGCATTCTGCTTCAGGCTAGATGTTAGGCAAAATAAAGACCTCAATAAATAAATAACCACTACAAAAACAAATGTCTTATTTTTGAGGGTGAGGGGTTGCATAACACCCGGCCTGAAGATAAATTCTGCTGAACATGAAAGCTTGCTCACTGATTTCTGTCTAGGGTGGCCACTTGCCGAAAAAGAGATATTGCAACACTCAAAAAGAGGACAGAAGAGGGCAGCCATTTGCATAGCATTTGCATATTCAAATACATATGTATAGCTGCAAATTTAGAAATAACGACTGTGATTTAAATAGAAATATAATGCACCTCACCATTGTGGGAAGACTAAGCAAGTGACCTGTGCGTCTGCTCAGTCTGCTGTCCTGGTGCTAGTGTTGATGGGCCACTTCAAAGCCCCCGCTGCCCTCCTGCCTTCTGGTTCTTTGACTTTAAACCAGACTTGGACTGGAGAGCGTATCAAATAGAGGTCACCTTCAAAGAAAGGACTGTCCCCTGGCAGCTGTCCCAAATAGACAACTCCTTGCTGTAAAGTAGGACAACTGGCCACCCACTTTGGGTCTTTTGAGCTAGTCCTGGATGTTATGCTATTGTAGCTGTTTCGATTTTTTTCTAATGAGCCAAAACAGTGACCTGCATGCATGTGTGTGTATGTGTGTGTCTGCTACGGGGAATAAATTCTCTGGTTCTCCAAGGAAAGAAATTGGACATAAACCCTGCAACTGATTCTTTATAAGGTTCATTTCCTGACAGAACTAAAATGCTGGGAAATGGGATATTTATTAACTGTGCTTCCCTCAGTTGGCAGAGTGTCAACGACATCTGATGATGCACAAACAAATCAGCAAGAAAATATTGTGTCCAGACAAAGAGGGTATTAGCAGAAACTTCATACAGGATAGAATTGCTGACTCTCCAGCTGCCTGTCACTACCACTAGGAAACCACGTTTAAGAAAGTTAAAATTCTGAAGCACGGCTGTTCCAAATTACTACAGGATTTTTTTAAAAGAAAAATTGTCATGAGAACTTTGTGATATTAACTGTAACCCTTTGGGAAATTGATCCAAGCTTCATCCATAGTTCATTTTTCATGAGCCTTAGTTTTGGCTGCACAACAGTTTGTGCTCTGCCAAAATGCCAGTCCTTTGGCCTTCCTACTGTTTGATCTCAATAGAATTCAGCATCCAGCTGAATTTTTATCAGTACAGTAGGAAGGGAAGCATTCAAATTCAAAGTTCTCCACATATATCAGAAAAGACTGAGATGCTACCTGGAAATGTTTTTTAAAATGTACACAAATAGCATCAAACAAATAGATGTTATATTGCAAAAATAGTTATGTAATGCACTTGTGCAGCTCTTTACAAAAACATGCATTCATGAGAAGATAATGGAGAGGACTCCAGTTCCAATCATTCATGTGTTCATGGATTCCAAGTCTATTCATGTAGAACAAATTCTATTGTTGCTCTGCCAATGGGATGCTATTCTAGTATCTATTTCAGCATTAGCCTTATTTATGAAATTCTGTAATAACTTGCAGACAGCCTAAGGAACATTGGGGGTAGGGGATACAATCACTCTCATGTTCCAACCCCTGAACCTTTGTATATACATATATTGTATGCATGTACGGCTCTATCCACATAATCAGGACACCTGGCTTCCTGGTCATGCAGAGAAAGCCTTACATGTGTACACCTGTACATGCATAGGGGCTATGCAGACCTTCAGAATGAATGTGCATAGGTTGGGGGTTGGATTGCCACTGTGATCCTCCCCACCACCTCCACATATTTTATTGATGATGATGATGATGATTTATATCCCACCTTTTCCTCTCTTCACTGAATTTCTGAAAGGGGCTCCAAAACTGACATCAAATAACATGTTAGATCTAGTCCACAAAAACTCAATGTTGAGAGAGATGATACTAGAATGTCAACAGTTTTCCGGAGAGTCTTCCAGCTCTGTATATATTCATATAAGCCACTGGGGTCACATAATGTTATCAGAACCCATTTTCTCACAGAATCACAGATGCAAGGATGTTTTAAGAAAAGCATTTCGAGGAGAGAATATGCTCAAATATTCACAGGAATATACTCATTGTGAGGAAAATTCAGCCAAAGCATGGAAGTATCTTCTCTCAAGGGGACAATTGGGGACTGGAAGCTTTACTGTCATGCAAATATAACCTGAAATGTCTGGATAAAGTAGCTCATCAGAGACACAGAGTGGGATCCAGACCAACAAGTGAGAGTTGGACAGCATGGTACAAAATATTTTTATTTAACAGCAAGCTAGACACAGAAGGATCATAAAGCCAGAAAGCCAGTGTAGTGCTTAGATTGAATGCTGGACTAGGACTGGGGAGGCCTGGGTTCTCATCCCCACTCGGCCATGAAGGTCACTGGGTGACTTTGGGCCAGTCACTGACTCTCAGCATAACCTACCTCACAGGGCTGTTGTTGTGAGGATAACATGAAGAGGAGGAGGATCATTTACACTGCCTTGTCTACTTGGGGGAAAAGTGGTATATAAATGTAACAAATAAAATAAACCAAGGAACTTATAAGCAAAGACCTTTTAGTTATCCTAGGAGGAAGCTGTAGAGCAGCCTTCCACAACCTGGTGCCCTCCAGATGTTTTGGAATGAAACTCCCATCAGCCCCAGCCAGAGTGGCCCATTGTCAGGGGTTATAATACAAAACATCTGGATTACAGGTTGGAAAAGGCTGCTGTATAGCATTCCTATATTTCAGTATGTCATATAACATGGCTACAGAGCTTCCTCGCACTCTGACTTGCTTTTGCCTTGAACTTCTGATTGGCTAGAAGGCCTGTATGGACTTCCTTCTTGCCATAGAGAAGCCTTCAGTGCTGCACTTTCTAATTATAATAATGGACTTATATGCAGATATTTGGTCGGCTTTTACTGAAGTTTATGTGTAACCTTCTGCTTCTTTTTTCTCCCCCCCCCACCCTGCCCCAAATATTGTAATGTTAGAAACTGAGGATTTTGAATATGTTGTTGGTATTTTTTATTTCACGTTTTTTTTCTTTTTAGGTTTTGTAATGTTTTCAGTTTGTTTTGTTTTGTAAAAAAAATTCACAATAAAACTTATTTAAAAAAAAACACTTTAATTTTGGTTCCTTTGCCTCAGGACACCTTTTCCTGCTGCCCTTTGCCACCCTGACCTTGCTTTTCTGGCGACTTGGCCTTCTCCTATCCACCTATGCCTCTCTTGCCCTGTTCTACAGACTGTTTCTCTAGTTATTGACTCCTGCTTGACACACCTAATCATGGTAAATTGATTAAAACCTAAGAATTTCTTTGACCAGATACAAAGAGTCCCAGGCTGACCCAGAAGTTATCAGGAATGCTTCTGAGTGTGTGGAGATAGTTAGCAGCTCAGACTCAGAATGGGAACAGCCAGAACTGGGGGAGGCTTCCTCCCTAGTTAGCTCAGATGTGGATAGGTGTTCTTCTCAGGACCTTGGCATGCAGATGACTTGACCTGAATGCCTTCCCCCTTTCCTCCTCCATGAGAACTCAGGTCTCGGGGGAGGAGGAGAGTGCAGGGTGTGACTTGAAGGATGCTAGAGTCCGGCGCAGAGCGAAGCGGGAAAAGTTAGAGGCGGAGCTCAGACGTACCACCTGGTTGGCTATGCGTGATCGCCTACATAGGAGGGCACAACTGTAAGGGAGGGGCAACCCCCCCCCCAATTATTCTGACCGGCAACCTCTTGTTTCAAACTGCCGGCAACGTTTCTAATTCCGATTTGGCTCCTCTATTGGTATTTGTAATCGTGTGGAGTGGCTGTTTCCTTTGTAGCCTGAGAGTTTCCTAGAATGTGCATTTTTAAGGAACCTGGTCGTTAACTAATAAAGTAGTGAGCCTGAAGCCTGGTCTCCTGGAGTGTGTGATTGTGAAGGGAGTGGACCAAGGGACCTGACAGGAGCCAATTTCAGACCTATTCTTGTATGTTCCTACCTCGTGACCAGGCTAATGTGAGATAGGCTGAGCATTGTACCTGACCAATTTAGGAAAACATACAAAATAAATGTACGACATAAGGAGAGTCAAAGTGATTCTTGAAGAAAGCAGAGCTCCCAACTCTGTACAAAGGACCATAAACTGAGAGGGTTTGCATGCCTAGGTCAGGATATTCCCTCAGTTATCACATGTATGCTGGACACTCTTGAGAGACCTTGTGCCACTGAAGCTACAGTTAATACATATGACATTCTCCAGGATTAGGAAGAGGTTTTGCAGGGACTCAGTTACCTCAGAAAGCCTGCCCCTGGCCTATGAAGGTGAGTCCTAACACATCTATGGCAGCCAACAACACTGCTGTGCAATATTAAAGTCTAAAATTTAAACCAATTCAGATTCTATCTACTGTTAAGAATATTCTGAAAATCAGGTTGTTCAGATTTTATTTATTTATTCATTTATTTAATATATTTATGTACCACTTACCATATTTTAAAAATATCTCTAAGCAGTTATTTTGTACCCATGAGCATGGTTTAAATTGACCCTGGATACCTACTCATGCAGACAAATATAATTTGTGAACTGAAGGACATCTTGAAATTACTTCTAGAGATTGTCCTATAAGATGGCCTAAAATTCCTTTAAATAATTAAATCAATATTGCAAAGGTTTCCATCTGTAAAGACAAGGATGCACAGCCCTTTGATAAAGACAACTTTGAGCAGGATAGCTAGATAATACCATGTGTATATGACCCCATTTGGATCAAAGCAAACCTGTACAATGCTAGCTAGTCACCAAACATTGGCTTGTCTGGTTGAACACAGTGGCTTTAAGACCAACAGCTTCATGTGTGGTTCATTCAGTATCCTCTTCAGCCCTTTGAAATGCATGCTAATGGCTGATCGTTCTGATCATTTTCCAATATGTTCCCTTAAAGTGAAGTTTCTTTTAACAGGTCTTACAGACAATATTACTTTCAGGAATACTGAATGTTGCCATTTTGGCTTCGACTTCATTTCTCCATTTTTCAAAATATGGTATAGCCTTGGCCAAATGTGCTTTGATTCCTTATAACTTTCAGCTGCAGTGCCATCCCGGTCCTCTTTTTACAAGCCAGTAGCTTCCCTTTATTCTTTGTAAAGCTTGATGTCCTCTGTGATTCCCGCAACAAGTGAGAGAATGATCATGCTTCTCCCTTCTGGGGTTTCTAGAGTTCCCTGTCTTCTGTCTAGTTTTCTAGATTGTGCTTTCAGGCAAAGTTTTCAGTGGTGGTGGTATTTTTTGTTGTTGTTTTTATGTTATAACTTGAAGAAGCTGTGTTCACATCAAGAGCTGATTTATAGTAGTATTTTAGTTGCTTTTTGAAATAGGCTGCATAGCAACCACGAGACCTTTGGTAGCTTTTAGGGCAATTTCATGTGACTTTACAAAACGACTTTGGGTACATGACATCAGGAGCATTATCACCCAAATACATTTCTAAGTTCCAGCATAGGTCTATCCCTCAAATGGAGGGGATAACAGATTCACCTTTACATTGCTGGCCTGGAAACTATATCTCATGGCTGGTGTCACGCTCCTTCTTCCTCTCCCTTCACAATCAACACACTCCAGGAAACAAAGCTCCAGGCTAACAATGCTTTATTAGTTAGGGACTAGCTTCATTACAAATGCAAATTCTAGGAAACTCTCAGACTGCAATGAACCAGCTAATCCACACATCTGCGAACATCAATAAAGGATACAAAGTGGAAGTTACAGAAGTTGCCAGCAGTCTGGGCATGAACTTCACAGCCAAACTTGCTTCACATGGATGGGTGGCTCCCTCCTATGTTGGCTTCCATGAGTGGCCAACCTGGCAGAGCATCTGAGCTCTGCTTCTAATTTTTCCTGCTTTGCTTTGTGACAGACCCTAGCATCCCTCAAGGCACATCCCTCACCCTCCTCCTCCTCTCCGTCCAAAACTTGAGTTCTCATGGTGGAGGAATGGGGGAGCCATTCAGGATGGGCCATCTGTGTGTCAGTGTCTTGGGAAGAAAGTCTCACTGTATCTGGGCTCAATAGGGAGAGTGCCTCCCTCTGTTCTGGCTGTTCTCATTCATATTCCGAATCTGAGCTTCCAGACATCTCCACACACTCAGATTCATTCCCAACAGCTGGATATTTCTTTTTCTTAAATACATTCTTACTCTACTGGGCTCCCATCAGAGTGGTGGATCAGTTTAACTCAAGGGTGAGGAACCTCAGGCCCAGGGGCCAAATTTGGCCCTTTGGGATTTCCAAGAACACACCCCTTTGCCTGGCCCCATCCCTTTTCTCCCAGCTACCAATCATTTGGTGGGTTCCTGTCTTTTGTGCATTTTCCCCCAATTCTAAAAGGTTGAAATGCCTCTCTGAGGCTTAGTCACTGGCAGGAAGAGCTTCAAGCTACAATATGCTGGGGGAGGGGTTGTATTTTGGCCCCACCCTTTGCCTTTCGCCCTGCCCAGTACTGGAAAGCAGCACCCAAAAGCTTCTCTGACGTTTGTTTGTTTGTTTATTTATTACATTTATATCCTGCATTTTTTCCTCCATGGAACCCAAGCCAACTTACATGATCCTCGTCCTCTCTATTTTATCCTCACAACAACCCTGTGAGGTAGGATAAGCCAAGAATCAGTGACTGGCCCAAAGTCATCCAGTGAGCTTCATGGCCTAGTAGTGACTAGAACCTGGATCTCCCAAGTCCCAGTCCAGCACTCTAGCCACTATACCACACTGGCTCTCAATTTGGCCCTCGGGCTGAAAGTCATTCCCCACCCTTGATTAAATTGTTTTCCCCTCAAAGCTTATGGTATGGATTAGATTCGACTGGCATACCACTAGTGGAGTTATTTCATTTCTAGTCATTGATAAGCATATGGGGTTGGATCCAGAGTCAGTCATGCTTAGAATAGACCTACTGAAAAGAGTGGGATTTTTTCATCATGACTAACTCAAGTCCCATTGATTTCAATAGACTACTCTAAGCATGACTAAGTCTGGATCCAACCCATCTCTACGTTCAATGGGATGGCTCTCAAGAAGGAGATACTGGGGGAATATATTATGAGCACTGAAGAGGGAGAACAGTGTCAAATAATCCTCCTACTGAACTCTTCAGCTTGCTTGGTACCCAGGAAGTAGGGCCACACCAGGGAAGAGTTAGCAGGAGAATGAACTAGTCTAGAAGATGTTTGGTCCCTTCCACTTCTGTGATTCTGGGTCCTCTTCCCAAAGGATTCCTTAATCATTTTGCAAAAAGAGGAAGAAAATCAGTGGTGTGCTGCCTTCTGAGGCCATACTCACATATGTCCTTGACTATGCACCCAACGTGCATGGCCATAGACACATTCTGAACTGGAATTGTAACATTGCTATTCCCCTAGCAGTATGTCTTATGTCCAGGAACACCACCTCCAGGGCCAGCATCTACAGTCAGTATGGCCAGACCCCTGCTGGAGCTCATGGACCATTGCATGGCAGCTGCAGAAGTTTAAATTTAGGAAGCAGCCACAACCAATCACCACTCCACTATACTATTCCCTTGGGCTTTCATGGTTGCTACCATTTGCTCCACTCAGCAGCCCACCTGGCCACTTGTGGCCTGAATTTAAATCTGAGATGGCTCAAAGCAGCCCAGTTCTATAGCTGTCACCTCACCAATGCCACCTACTTACTGACTCACCTGCATGCCCTTTCCCACTAGGCCCAATGTCCACTGGAGGATGACAGCATGCAACAGCAATAGTGAGAAGGAGCAGCAGCAGCAGCACTAGCTACTACCACTCCCAGGTCTAGGCTGTGGACAGCAGTCTGTGGTGAGCCAGGAGCCATGGAAAAGTGAGTGGTCAGGACTGAAGAGCAAGTCAGGAGGACCAAAGAACAAACCAAGAGGTAAAACTGAGGAGCAAGCCAGGACTGAAGGAGAACCAAAGGATACAGGAACACACCAAGGTTCAGGAAGGCCTACTGCTCAAGCAAGGCTTAACTGGAAGAGGAGGCCCTCTCAACAGCCAGACTGGGTAGGCAGGGTGAGTCCAGGGCCTGAGGATGGATGCTCAACTGGGATGCAAAGAAGACAACATGCAGTTTGGTGACTCTTCTCATGGGGCAGCCACACACAAACCCAAAGATTCCTCTTTGAGCCACAGCAGAAATTGAGATATTAAATGTAAAGGAAGGGGGCCCATGAGTTCTGTTCAGGGGCCTACAAAAACCTGAGGCCAGGCCTGACTGGTTCTTATCAACACCTCTTCTCTTGCTACTTGATCCTTTGGGAACAGGTTGGGGAACGTTGAATGAGTGACTATGGTAGCTTGATAGACACTACTGGATTCCATTGGCCCACTTAGACTATACCTGTGGCCTTGGCCACTGATCTATGCTTTGAGAACAAGAGCAGAAACATGGTTTTTAAGTGCTTTGGATACCATTGACTGTGAGATGCTAGTCACTAGTGACATGTTCAAGATGGACAGATTCAGGAGAAATACACTTTGTTGTTGACAGGGAACTCGTAGAAGTGGCATGGAGTGGCTGACATTAGATCAGCATCTGACCGACATTGCAGAAGACAATGCAATATTTGAAGGCATTCTCTGTTTGAAGCCATAATAACTTTGAGCTGTAATAATACACAGGCTTCCCTTCCACACCTTCAGGGAGCAGAAGCAAAGTTACTGCACAAGCATTTACATCATCATAATTTGACATAGTTCTGGAAAATATTAATACCATTTTAAAGAGAAACATTTACACTGGTGCATGAGATGCACATGACTGGCTTTTTCTTTCACCTGCCCTGAAGACCACTATCCTCATTTTTACAATAAAGTTAGGGGAGGGGGGGAAACTGTACCAAAATAAACTGCAATGGTGAAAGCTTGTCGGTTTCTCACTGGCATTTTCATCTCCTTTAAATGCATGTTAATGATTCTGACCTTTGGGGTAATTTGATTCTGACAAGGGCACCATAGCAGCTGAGCTCTGGGCTGTCATTCTGATCAGCATCAGCAGACCAAAAGTTATTACATTTCCAGAATCAAAGCAGGCTTTTTGCACAAATAGCAGATTTCAACATGCCTGGTGATCCTTCCTCCATGTCTGGCACAGCATCTCTCATCCTCTTCATCTCTTTTGCTGGTCCTGATGCTATGGTAGATTTAACAAATAGTCTGGCAAATTTGTTATCATATAGCTGGAAGCAAAGTCAAGGCCATTTCCCATTTTTACTCTGTTTGCCATCAAAACATAGTCCTCCTCCACATAAATTAGTTCCACTTAATGTCTTATTTTTAGATTGTGCCCTTCACATTTCAAAATTCAGCTAAGTGGCAGTTTATTAGTATTAAAGTTTAGGTAGCTTCTCTACAAGATTAGCAGGAATATAGGTTTCCAGCATGGCCTTTTTGTTGTGACTCCTAGAGAGAGACTGTTTCTTGGGTGCAGTAAATGGAAGGTGGGCATGTAATATATACAATAAGACTTTGGTATAGTAGGACTTCTTCTGACCAGTCAGAGTGGACAAAAAAGTAAAAACTCAATTTCAGAACGATAGCTCTTTGCAAGGAGATAATTTAAAGTGTGCTTCTGGCAATGATTATGCATGCAACCTTATTTATTACCTCTCTTTTAGTCTTATTAATTGTCAAACCTGCCACATAAGTCAATCTGAGGCTGACTCATGAGGAGCAACTGGTAGTACACAGGTCTGACATGTAGAAGGTCCCAGGCTGAAGCCCTAACATATTTGAGGTGTGACTGTGGGGAGCACTGGGGAGGGCTTACAGCAGACACCATAGTAGGGCCACTCTTAGTTCCCTTAATTACTATACACTGCATACATGGCAGTATCCTGAGCTGTCAGGAGCCATGGGAAATGTCCTCACATTTCCAAGTATCCCTAGATGTCACTCATATGTGCATCAGCATCCAGGGATGTTACATTTCCCATGGTTCCTAGCATCTCAGGTTGATGCTGTCCTGTCCACATCTGTGGTAGTGTATAAGAATAAACAGAGTTCTTATTTAGATGTCTGCCGAAGTCCTCCCTAACACATCCAGGTAAGAAGGGGGAATGGGGAAAGAATCACATTTGGGCATTTGAAAATCGCATGATGGGTGTGCAATCCTCACTAGACCCAATGCAAGACCTGGGGTATTTTGCTAAATGTTTAGAGGACATTCAGAAACATAATCCATTTTTGGAGGAGAAGCATCACTAGTAGTAGCTGTCATTCAGTGGCAGATGCTACATTCCCTTCCATTATAAATACGTGCACACAGCCATTGCTTCCCAAACAATATAACAATTACATTGATCTAATTACAAAGATAGAGAAAAGCATGTTTAAGATGGCATTCTTCTTTTTCCACAGGAACTAGGCCAGATTTTAAAATTAGCCTCAGTTTAATTTCCAGCCCATGTTTAGTTTTATAGTACATCATCTGATTTTCTAAGAATGCTGAGCATATCCACATCCCATTGGCTTCAATTACTGTATTGCTTCATTCTCCTAAAATTATGGAAATGAAGGTGGATATAGTGCTAGTGGGTGCTTAAAACCCTTTCTCTTTTTATACATCCCAGAATATTCATCTCGATCAGCCTTCCCCAACTTGGTGCCATCCAGATGCATTAGATTACAACTCCCATCATCCACAGCCGATACAGCCAATTGCCTGCTGCCCTGGGTTGGTGGAAGGTGGAGAGAAGTACATCTAAGGGTGTAATCCTATGCATGTTTAGACAGAAAAAAGTCCTACAACTCCCAGCATTCCCCAGCCAGCCATGCAGGACTTATGGGACTTTTTGTTTGTTTGTTTAAACATGTATAGGATTGCACCTTAAGGCTGATCTAGATGCTCATTTCTGGTGTCAGTAACTGCTGAGGCTGAAAATATAAAGTATTCAGATATAAAATATCCTTTAGAATCACTGGATCAGATTGACAGCCCAAGTCCCATAGATATTTGTGTGACGTATTTCCAAGTCAGTATGCCTAGGATTGCAGCCTCAAGTCTGCAAATCCAGCATTGCCAAGCCTCATATGAAAGCTTTTGTCAGGACTTGAGCCTGTAAATTCATGCACTTATGTGTGAACATCTGCTTTACATTTATTGAAAATGTACGTTTGCAGATGTCTCAACTGTGTGCAGAACAAAAATAAGAAGCAGATATTTCCACAACCAAAAATAATTATCAAAAAAGCCAGCACGTATTACTTTCCCAAATCTTATCTCATTCTTCTGCAGGGGTTGCCAGTACAGTCCACCCCTTTTATATTGGATGTTGTCATGTGAACATATAATCTGAAATCAAGCCTGTATATGGAGCTCTTGCACTGTGTTCTGTCCCATTCACTTCAATGGAACAGGGCAACTCTGCCTCCACATTCATTTGTGGCCACAGAGCTGCCATTTCCACTTGAAGTGAGTGAAGAAAATGTTTGGTTACTGCAATAAAGCCATGGTTGCATGGTAGTCAAGGAAAAATAAAATCATGGAGTTGGAAGGGCCCTTGGAGGTCATCAAATGGAGGTCAGCCTCCTGTTCAATGTAGTACAAAACCACAGCATCTTGAGCAGATAGCTCGCCTCTCTAGCCTCTGCTTAATGCCTCCAGCAGAGCCCTCAGGCAGGCAGTCTGTTCACCTATCAAAGAGCTCTTACAGTTAAGTTTCTCCTAATGTTTAGTCCAAATCTGCGTTCTTGCCATTTCCACCCATTGGTTCTAGTCCTACCCTCTGGAGCGACAGAGAGCCAAGTCTGCTCCATCTTCTGCATGACAGCCCTTCAGATATTTGAAGACCACTATTGAACCCCCCCCTCTATCCTCTCTTCTCAACCTAGTTCTTTCAACCATTCCTCTTCCACAAGTGCCACATCCACGAAAGATTACTGGCAGGGGTTGGCTTCACTGGGCATCTGTCAAGGCCTTTGTCCCAGCAAGGGGCCCACTGCCAACTCCCAGAGCCCCTGACCCTGCTTTTCCTCATCCTTCCAGTCACTTCCTGTTCAAGAGAAGGAGCAGTGACAGGAACAAGGAGAAGGGGTAGTAGGCCAGCAGCCTCCATTTGCCTTGCCTTCTCCCTCTGGGTAGTAGTGCAGATTGGGCCAAGAGCAGGATTACTGAACCTGAGGCCTGAGGGCAAATCTGGCCTGCTTGGGGTCCTGTTCTCTCCAGATGGCTCCACCCTCTTCCCCTGGCCCCGCCCCTTTCCCTGAGCACCAAGCACTAGGTAGTTTCCCAACTTTTGTGGGGAGTTTTCTCAGTTTAAAAGGTTGAAATGCTTCTTTTAAGGCTGAGTTTCTGGCAGTAAGAGCTTGAAGTTAAAATACGCAGCTATGTTTGATATTTTGGCCCTCTGACTGAAGAGGTTCAACAGCCCTGGCCTAGAGGAATAGAGCAAGCGGATGGGCAGCGGCGACAGTGATGAGGAAGAGGTCAAGCTATTCGGGGAGGAAGGGAGGCCTTTTGAGGACACGTTGCCTAAAGGCCCTCCACTTCCTGGAGTTGGTACTGCTGCCCAGATGCAAGGCAATGAACTTGATCAGTAGCAGACCCACGACTAGACTTGATCCTATAGATCAGCTGGAGCTGATGGAGTGCAGGCAGTAGTTAGCATTGCAACAACAGAAGGGTCACTCCATAGCAAGCAGAACAGAGCTATTCCCTGGGCCCTGCTTGCCAGGATTTTACCAACGGGACACAAGAATGAAGGGCTGTGCTGCTGCTCTCTCTCTGCTGTCAAGACAATAAGTGGCCATATCAGACAGCATATAAGAGGCCATCCCAGCCCCCTATCATTAGTTTTTCGACCTCAAGCTATCCCGATTTAAGACAGGAAACTGGGAAATGGGACATACTGGAAGCTGAGAAATGGGTAGGGTGGCCATGTGTCCTTCACCCACCCCACCACACACACAAAGGACAGTTCATTATTTGAAAGGGTGCCAGAGGACTGTTCTCTATATTGATGACATCCTCTGTTTGAATGGATATCCAGTCCAAGAAAAAAAGAGCCATCAGAAGGAAGAGCTGGCCTTGAAGCTGCCCAGCAACCGCACCTGGACAGCAGGCTGAGCAAAACACACAGGCCACCTACTCACCATCTTCCACACTGTGGTGAGATGCACTGTATTTCTACTTAAATTATTATTATTATTTCTCATTTCGCATCTATACATATCAATTAGCATAGGCACATTTTATGCAGATGGGCGTCCTCCTTTGTCCTCTTTTTTTGGCAGTTCACAAGTGGCCACCCCAAAAATGGGCTGTGCAGCAGGCAGCAGTACAGTGAATCCAGTTTAAAGCCCACATCCCGAATCACAAAACAGTCGCACCTCCGGTTGCTCAAAGATAGCGGCAGGCAGAGTGAGGAAGGATTTCCGGCCGCGGAGGGCTCTGGGTAAAAAAAAACAAAACGCGTACGCAAATGACGGCAGCTACGGCCACCATTTCCGTTCCTTATTTTTGCCATCTTAGTCTACGTAAATATTTACGTAGACTATTACGGCGAAAATAAAGGGGAACGCAAATAGCGTAGCGGGCGCTATTTGCGCCCCTTTTTGATTCGCCGTTTTAGCCTACGTAAATATTTTTTACGCTACACTATTTGCATTCCCCTTTATTTTCGCCGTAATAGTCTACGTAAATATTTACGTAGACTAAGACGGCAAAAATAAGGAACGCAAATGGCGGCTGCCATTTGCGTATGCGATTGGTTTTTTTTTAACCCAGCTGTGATAGGCTATGAAAATCTTTACGTAGCCTATCATGTCTCTGTAAAAAAAAAACAAACCTCCAGACTGCAAATGGCGGCGGCAGCAGCAGGTCGGAAGACCAGCCACTGCCGCTGAAGCCACCACCAGAGCCGCCGCCGCCAGGAACATCCGCCCCAGGTAAGTCTCGTCCCGGGGGGGATCCGCGGGGGGGCAGGGGGGGCAGGCCGTTCCGCCACAGATTTCAGGGGGGCAAATGCACTGGCATTCGGCCTCACTGAGATCCGTGGCGGAATTCTCTGACATCCCTACTTTCAATACCCTAATATCCTGGTATTTCCTCTTAAAGTGCTCTGATTTTCCGCCTTCGCTACTGTATCCGGTCGTAGTCCCCTCCCCCGCCTGTCCATATACGGCAGTGTTTGTATTTCCCTCCTGTCCAATCACAGCTCTCAACAGCCCCATGTCTTCTTCCGGCTACTGATCGCATAGCTTCCTCAGCAGCCTGTTTCTTCAACAACAAGCAAAGGGCTGGATGTGTGTGCGCTTGTCTGATCTTGGAAGCTAAGGAGGGTCAGTCCTGGTCAGTGCTTGGATGGGAGACGGCTTGGGAATCAGGCTTCCTGCATTGAGTTGGGGGTTGTTCCATCCCTTCAAATGAGACTAAGTTTTACCCCCTCCTATCCCCCACTCCGGATGTTTTTTTTTAATTAAGGTGTTATCCTCACAGAATCGGGGCTTCTCTGCCATTTTTTTTTTCTAATTCAGGCATGATCTTCGAAGCTTCAAAGTTGTGAATTTATATACTGCCTTTTAGAAAAACGTTCTTAGGGAGCAATCCTATGGAGATAGGTGGCTCCGAACTTGGAGACGACCACCTATCCAATGCAGGGTGGGCAAAGCATAGAGAGGATCTTCTCCTCCATGCTCCGGCCACCCTGCATTTGTGGCTAGATGGCTGATTTTGGCTGTGTAGCTGCAGTGCTTCAGAGTGGAAAGGGGCCAGCTGGATGATGCATAGGAAGTGTTGTACTGGCCTTTCCAAGGTCCCCTCCCCTCCCTGCCCCCAGGAACACCCCCTTTCCTCCCACTCTGCTCTGCTTTTATGAGCAGGGAGCTGGGGATGATCCACACCACCTACAAGGCAACGGGGGAGGGGTGGGGAGGCAGTTTTCTGGGAACCCATCTCAGAGCGTGGGCTCTGAGGTCAGTTCCTGAAAACCTAATAATCCTATGGCCGTCCAGCCGCTGTCTAGCAGCCATAGGATTGCGGCCTTACAAAGTGGCTTACACAGATATGTGGGTTTAAACAAATTCATAACAACATAAAAACAGCATAGTTAAAATGAAAACCAACCACACAATTAAAAGAACATTCCGCAGCAGCCAGAAATTACATTAAAACTTTAAAACAGAACTCAGCACAATAAAACCGGAGATCACAAAAGAAAGCACCACCACAATAACAGCAGCCTAATTAAAAATTCTTCAAATTATGAAAAAGCAGCAGGAAACAAATCAGTTTCAGTGCTCACTTAAAGGCCTGTAATCATGGAGTACATCAAAATCATCACCATCATCACCATCATCCAAAAGTTTTCTAGGCACTATGCAAACATTACTCTACTTACTATGCACACGGAAGAAGCAATCCTATGTTGCCTAGACAGTGTCTGGGGGACATAGGATTGTTCGGGTTCCTGGCTCTGAGGCCAAAGACAGGGCGCCGAGCTCGGAGCCAGGAAACCGTGCTCCCTGCCCCCACCCCCTCGCAGCCAGTGCAGAGAGAAACACACCAGCTAACTCCCTGCGCTCAATAAACAGAGCGTGGAGACGGGAGAAAGGGGTGTTCCTGGGGGCAGGGAGGGGAGGAGACCGGGGCGGCTGGCTCATGCCTTTTCCCATCACTGCCCCAGCCTCCTGCTCTCCCCTTCCCTGAAGCCTCCATTAGACAGCCGAAATCACCCACCTAGCTTAAATGCAGCACGGGAGGCACAAGGCGCCTCCCACTCTGCATTGGATATATGTAAGCCTCCGCTTATGGGTACCCAGGGCACAACCCATAGGATTGCTCCCTTACTCTATTTACTGGAGAATGTAACAGAAATGAACATATTTTGCTTTCTGTATTTTGGCCAGCCGTTGCCATATGCCCGCTACAAATTTGCCCTGCATTTAGCTACAGCTGCTGAATGGCTGTCAGCACACACTGAAGACTTCTTCCCCGCTCCCCTCCTTAAAAAAAAAAAAAAAAAGGCTGGCCTTCACCCCTCATCTGGTCTGCACAGTCTGCCTGATCTTGCCATTTATTTCAACAATAGAGAATTGCCTGAATATTTAAACACCAATTGTTCTTAGCTAAACATAATGTTCAGCTACTTTGGTTGCCTTAGCAACATCGACTTTTAAAAATACAGAAAAGACATAATCTGCGAAGTAAATGATTGTGCAATAAAATAAGCCGGGGGGGGGGGGAATGTTTCCCTGTCTCTGACCCACGCCACCACCAAATGATTTACTTGAAGAGATTCATTTTCCTGGCTCTATAAAGCCTGAAAAAAGTAGCCCAGTCGAGTATATTCCTTATTTTAGCTGGGTTATAATGACCTGGGCCTGGAATAAGCCTGATGCATCTGCAGCTCCCGGGGCCTATCTGTGCCTGCAAGGAAATTGTCAGAATCCCCAAAATGTGAGTTTTGTTATTTGAAAGCAAGCTCCTGGTCCTCATGTTTGCTGAGATGTTTGGAAATGTGATTGTCAAGAGCCACAGTGCAGTGGGCTTTCCTGTGGCTTGGTGGCCCAATCTGCAAGGATGGTACAATGAAAGGCCCTGGAGTCCCAGGCACCTGTATGCCACCAGCCCCCTAAACCTGCATGGCAGAGAATAAGAGTGCCTCCTTTTGGAAGAGAGGGGGAGCAACAGAGGTGGCAAAAGGAGACAGGTAGGTAGTAAGGTATCAAGCTGGACATCCCTGCTCTGCCTAGGGCATCAGCAGAAAAACCCAGGAGGGGACCAGATGAATCTTTCTCTTGTTTCCTGGAGCTGTGACCTGGACAAGCAGAAAGGAGAAATGCTGCAGCCTCCACTTGAAACGGAGGACATTGACACCAACCAGCCAGCCTGTGATGAGGTGAGCTTGCCCCGCAGTCTACCTCGAAGGGTTGTATTTTATGGTTTTAATTATTGCGAAGTGCCCAGAGAACCTCGGCTGTTGGGCAGTATATAAATGTAATAAATAAAAATAAAGAAATAAAGTTACAAGGGTTTCAGGATACCTAATCAGCTTTTGCAGGAGACTGGGGTTATATACTCTCAGGTTTCTCCCACACCCCAGCAGAGGAGGCTGCCACAGTGATGAAAAATAATAAGTCTGAATAAAAGACATGTTTATATATAGATATATAGATATATATCACTGCCAAATTCATTATGTTTCTCTACACTCACAATTTCTAATGCCACACATCAAGATGTTTCAAGAGCTGATTTGTGTTTTTCATATTGAGGAAGGCAACTGTAGAGTAACTCCCTGCCCAATTTAATTTGGCATCTTCTACGTGCAGGCAGATGCTAATTACATGTTACCAAAATATGCCTCGCTTTCCACTCTTGAACTGATTTTATTGTGGCATTCAAACATTGCCCAGTGATGACCTAGAGCTGGGGTGGGCAACCTGCAGCCCTCAGGCTAATTCCATGTGGAGTGACGCAGAAAGAACTATACAAACTCCACATACTGTGGCTCCACCCACCAATGCATATGGCTCCGCCCACCATTAGCTATGTCCCCCAGTCGATTTTTCTCATGAGTCAACGGTCCTTCAGAGGAAAAAGGTTCCTCGCCTGGCTCTGACCTAGAGGAAGGCTTGAAAAAGGTAGCATATTCATTTTAAAACCCAAAATAGAAAGAGTCACATTTGGAGGTATAGATAAGGTGAGAAAGATTTCCAAACCCAGTGTGGGAAAGAAGGCTATATCTTTTTGCATTCACCATTGTGGGCTTCAGAAGAGAGGACTTTCCTGGTGCCTAGTAGGGCTGAGTCACTCTCTTTAGGAGCCTGAGGCATGGGTGGGGGTTTTGAAGGATATGCTCAGGAAATAGGTTATTGCTGAATGGAGAGGAACCAGCTCCTCAATGTTCACAAAGGGAACAAGACTGCGGAAATATGTTACATCAGATTGTTTTAAATGCTTGTGATTTCTAGTATCCCTCTTAAAGAAATCCAAGTGAGCTACTCATATAGATGCATAATACTCACAGCCATACTCAAACCAAGCGTCATGGGCGTTGTCCTCCTGAGGGTCTCGGCTGAAAGATCTTATTTTCTCTAAGAAAACAACAGGGAATTCCCAGCAGACCCACCAGCAGTGATGCCTGCCCTGGAACTCCCATGTAAGGTGGCTGAGTCTGTGAGCCACCATTTAAATTTCCCAGAATTCCCTGGAGTGACACTACGTTGGGCTCTTCAGGGCATTGTGGGAATTAAAATGACATTCCCAACCACCCTTGGAACACTGCTGCTTGCCTCTGCCACTGCCAAGTATGTTTGGGGAGGCCCATCAACCTAAGAGGGGGCCACCTGAGGGCACTTTGCCTAGGGCCCCCTCAAACCTAGAGCCTGCTGAAACTGGCCCCTTGTGGAATGTGCCCTATGGCCCTCCCCAGATAGGAGCCCCCCTCAATAACTGTCCCAGCTGTATGAGTGTCTTGCTATCCTCTGTCTCAAAAGGAGATGTTGCCTTTCCCAGTTGTGGTTCCCTTCCCTGCACTCTCCTTTCCCTGTGATGTAGGCCCATGCCTGTACGTGCCTTCTTAGTGCACTGTAAAGTTCTGATGACCTTCAGTGCGCTCAGTGGCCTTGAGCATAATGGCTGCGATTATCTTGTGTGGCTCTGTGAATCCCCAAATAGCAGACACAGTTGCTGTGAACTGTCACCAGAAAGATTCCCACAGAAGGGCTGCATTCCAGGAAAAGCCACGGACAGCAGGGTTTACATGGCCTGCCTTTCCCGTTATTTGAGTTTTATGACATTGGCATAGAACAGAGGGTCAAACTACACGGTACGTTGAATAGGAAGCATGTAGCTATGGCAGTTGTTGTTTTTACTTAAAGGTACATGAAGGGGTGGTGGAACTGGATCACTCTGCCCTGTGCACCAATTGGGGGGGGGGATTCCTCTTTGCACCACTGGGAGCCTTTTTTCTAACCTATTTGATGCACAGGGATGACCTTTGTCAGAACTGCAGTGGGTGAGGGAAGGATTAAACCTCCCCTCCTTACATGGTGCTGTCCTGATCCAGATTCCCCCCACCTCACCTCACCCCACCCCAGGCTTACTTTTCAGTTCAACAACAACAACAACAGATGGAGCGACATGCAACATATTTAAGTAACATGTAGTTTGATCCTGAGGGAATGAGAGCAAAGAGGTGAAGGATATTGTAGAGCTGGAAAAGGTATAGAAAAAGACAACCAAAAATGATCAGGGGACTCTATGAGGAAAAACTTACAACATTTGGCAGAGATTTTATCAGTGTATGCCTGCTGTGGAGAAAGTGGAGAAAGAGGTGTTTATGGAGGATAAGGCTATCAATGGCTACTAGTCAAGAGAGCTATACTATCTCCAGAATCAGAGTGAGCACACCTCTGAATTCCCATTGCTGGGGCACAACAGGAGAGGACTATAATGCTCATATCCTCTTGTGGCAAACAGAATGCTGGACGAAGGCCTTTGGTCCGATCCATCAGGGTGGTCTGGTCTGAACTTCTAATGTGCATGCTCAGGGTCAGACTAAACATTCAGGTAAGCACTCATAGTGGGGCTATGAGTGCTAGCTTTTCCTACTCTCCTGTAAGCATGCATAGCCACAATTTGGATTGGGACCATGGCACACCAGGAGGGGCGGATTAAACCTCATGAAATTCTCTCTCTCTCTTACACACACACACACACGCGCACACACACACACACACACACACACAGGACGAGACTTTTTCTTCTTGTTTAACCCTCCTGCAGGGGACAAATTTTGTGGAAAAAAAACCAGGGAGGGGAAAAGGTTTAACCCCCTCTCCCAGAGTGCCATGGCCTCAATCTGAATCAGGGCCACGCACACTTAGAGGTGAGTAGGAGAAGCTAGCACTCATAGCTCCACTATGTGTGCTTACCTGAACGTTTAGTTTGGCCTTCGGGGCGTAAGTGTCAGGCTCAAAAACTTAGCAGATCATAAACCTACATGAGTAAGTGTCAGGTACAGGACTATCCCCAAAGTACAACTGAGCTCTGGCCAAAGGAAGACGCTATGGGAAGGCACCACTGCTGCAATTACAAGGGGTCAAAGTGTTAGATAAAAAGTCCTTGCTTTCGGTTTAGAAGAAAAGGATGCCAGGCAGGCAGCAGTGGATCCAACACTATTTTATTGAACGTTTTGCAAAACGGGTGCAGAGCAGTCTGGACCCTGAGACACGTGTGCAAAAGCCCTTTATATCATATCGCTTCTATTGTTCTTATCAGTAACCAATGAAACAGTTAGTACATCGGCTCACTAAGTTAATATCCAATAAACAGTCACTATCAGCTTACCAAGCCGTTAGTCATGAGTGCGTCAGTATGATTCCCTTTTTGCTCCGCCTATATTTTCCCGCCACTCGGGCTCTTATGTAACTTGAGACGCCAATGGTTATGGAGTCTCCTTTTTTTTCCTAACAATTCCCTCCTTTAAGTCTTTATTCACGTCTTAAAGCATTTAAAACGGAGTTTCTTTATCAGCACAATAAAGCAAGAGCATCTGTTTTGACAGAGCGGTTTCAATTAACCGCTGGGATAAGCCTCTAGCGCAGGGGATAATGCAACAACCAAATAACACTAAAACTCCTATCATCACTACAAGCGAAATAAGGATTGAGGCTGCTAGGTGTTTCCATTTTCCAAACCATCTCTCCAACCAGTCAGTCACGGGGTTGTTAATCCCTGAATTCTCGGCTAATTCTTCAGACAAGGCGGTGAGACCCTGCAAAGCCCTTGTTACCGTGCCATCTGGGGCGGTGTTGTTAGGGATGAAGGTGCAACACCGTCCACCTAGCATGACACAAACCCCTCCTTTTTCTGCTCACATCATATCAAGAACACGCAGATTTTCCCAAGCCATTTGGCTGGTGGCATCTAGCTGCTCAGCCAATCCTTTTACAGCATCTCGAGTATAGTTTATAAACCTCTGCTGATTATAATAAACGTAATTGATCCAATCTACATTTTTGTTAATGGTCACCCACCAAAACAGGGTAGATTCAAATCCTGCAGAAATTTGATTTCTTCCTTTGAACTCATCTGGCACTCCCCTTGGTACTCCTATGGAGTCAATATATATTTGATCATCAAAAGGGGTTACTGATCGTTTCTGCCGGGGTTGGCCAGTCTTCTCTGCTGGATGGTATGCAATTGAAAAGGGGACTGCCAACTGAACTAACCCACAAGCTCCGGACCAATTGGAGGGCAATACCTCATACAACTCTAGGCCACCACAATACCACCAGAGATCAGCTCGTGGGATTGAAAGGGAATTATTCCTAAAGCGGGTAGAATTAACACATCTTACTTTACTCGTCAGGTTCCCTATACGCCCCTCTGTGTCTGCAAGGTTTCGGTGTATGCATCCGGTATGGTTTCTTCTTTGCAGGAAGACTGTGGAAGGTCTGACACGATCCTTTGATTTGAGTGGGGGGTATAATTTATTGAGGGTTTGGCATTCCTCCTCTCCCCATGCATCAGGGTGTTGGAACAAACGGATCACGCAGGTGAGGAGGGAAGGAGTGTCCCATCGCAGTGGAAAGGGCAGCACCTTTGCTACAGATCTCCCTGTGGCACAAACAAAACAGTCAGACTTATTTAAAGACTTGGCTGTATACTTTATCCACTCTAACCACACATTATCAGTTTCCTCTGTTATTGGGATCCCTAACCTGGTTCTCCAGGGACGCCTCTCTTTCTCAGGGATCTGTACCAGAAGTGGTCTGAGGGGTGTTGGTGTGACATTTCGGGGTTTTATCTTAAAGCTGTCAAGCCCAAGTCCTTGAGGTATCACCATCCACGTTAATATTTCTTTAACCAACATTACCAACACCACCCACAATACTTGCTTCATATTACAAGTTTTTTGTAATTCGAACCCGAGCTTTTCCCAGATGTTGTGACTTGTATATTACAGGCGATTGTGGCTCCTGGATGGCTTCTTCGCCTGTGTCCTTGGCAGCTTCCAGAGGGGTGCCAGGGAGCAAAGGACCGTTGCCTGTGTCCTCCTGTTCTTTCCAAGTGACAGAAGGAAGCGAGGGTCGCTTAAATGGCTTTATCCGGCTGCAATGTGTCCATTTACTAGAACCCACAAGCTTTACACACGAGTGGCTGGTTGGTCCCACCAAATAAGGCCCCTCCCACCCTTCCTTTAAAGCTTCTTTATTCCACTTTTTCAGCAACACCTCGTCTCCCGTCTGGAAGAGATGGATAGGTGCATCTAACGGCAGTCTCTGAAACGGAACGGAATAAGCTCGTAGCTGTGAAAGAACAGACTGTAGAGAAGTCAACTGATCCCTTAGCATCTGATCACCCACCTCCCACTTGACTTCCTCCCTCCTTCCGCAGTGTACCCGAGGCGGGAACCCAAACATCAGTTCAAAGGGGGACAATTTTATGTCCTTTCTTGGCATCCTTCGAAGCTTCGTTAAAGCTATTGGCAGAGCCTCAACCCAAGTGAGCTTCACCCCTCATTGGAGTTTGGTTAAAGTCTCCTTGAGGCTCCGATTGATTCTTTCAACCTGTCCACTTGCCTGGGGCCTCCAGGGGCAATGTAAATGCCACTCTACTCCCAGAGCTTGTGCCAGCCCCCGTGTAATAACTGAGGTGAAATGTGAGCCCTGATCGGACTCTATAACTTCGGGCAGGGAGAACCGGGGCACCACCTCCTGTAACAATTTAGCAACAACAGTTTTAGCTTGGCAGTTCCTACATGGAAACGCCTCTACCCACCCTGTCATTTGACATACTATTACAAGCAAATACCTGTAACCCCTACATGGTGGCATCTCAGCAAAATCAATCTGCGCCCTCTGGAAAGGATAGTAGGCCCATGGTCGCCCTCCTTTTGGAGGAGGGGGTGCCCTGGGAGGGTTGGTTTTCTGGCAAACTTCACAGGTTGCGGCTAGTCGGTGGGCGCATACAGTTAAGCCAGGGGAGACAAACAGCCTCTTGCAATAGTCGATCATGGCTGATGCTCCAGGGTGTCCAAGAGAATGGTGAACTTGCTCTAGAACAACCCTCTGCAGGGTCTGTGGAAGAAGCAGTCTTCCATCTGTCATCTGGATCCATCCGTCATCGCAGGGACTTATTCCGTGTTCTTGTGCCATCCGTAACTCAGCAGGGGAGTATGTGGGGCGCTCTTTTCTTTTGGGTAGAATGAGGAATGTTCCTTGGATTCCCTCTCTGGCTGCTCTTTTTGCAGCCTCATCTGCCTTCTGGTTTCCCTGTCTCCATTTTTCCTCTTTTTCTTTCCCATGGGCTCGGACGTGGACAACAGCTACTTGTGAGGGTAGCTGGAGGGCATCCAGAAGATCCACTATTAGGCCGCCATTAGCCACTGGAGATCCGTTTGCTGTAAGGAATCCCCTCTCTTTCCACAGTTGCCCATGAGCATGCACAACGGCGAAGGCATTTTTGCTATCGGTATAAATATTTACTCGCTTTCCCTTGCTGGCTTGCAGGGCTCTTGTCAGGGCTACCAGTTCAGCGGATTGGGCGGAGAAATGAGGAGGCAGCCTTTCCTCACGCACACTCTCCTCTAGAGTAACGACAGCCGCGCCTGTGTAGCGCCTTCCATCCAGCATAGATCCATCTACAAACAGATCTCTGGCTCCCTCTATTGGTTCATCCTCAAGGTCCGGTCGGCCTTTGGTGTCTAGGTCTAATACTTCAAGGCAGTCATGATCTGGGAGTCCTGATCCGTTTGTGCCCAGTAATGTTGGCAGTAGTGTGGCGATATTAAAGCTGGAGCAAGCCTTAAAAGTGAGGTTTTCGTTTGTTAGTAAACCTATTTCATATCGGGAATGCCGGGCTGGGTTGAGAAATTTGCTTCCTCCTCCTGATCCCAAAATTTGTGGCACTCCATGCGGCACCCAAACTTCAATGGGTCCTCCCATTGTCATTTTCTCCGCTTCAGCGCAAACCAGAGCCGTTGCCGCTACTGCCCTCAGGCAACTTGGCCATCCTCGCGCTACGACATCTAGGACCTTGGAGTAATATCCCACTGGTCTCCAAGAGGGCCCTTTTCGCTGGCAAAGCACTCCCGAAGCTATGCCCTTGTTTTCATGCACATAAAGTCTAAATGGCCGGCTGGGATTTGGTATGGCTAGAGCAGGTGGTGACACAAGAGCAGCTTTAAGACTGAGAAAAGACTTATTCATTTCCTTAGTCCATTTCCATTTATCCAGTCTATCTTTCTGCAGCGCCTCATACAGCGGCCACGCTATCTCCCCATAGTTTGCTATCCATAGTCGGCAGAATCCGGTCAACCCCAGGTAGGCCCTCAATTCGCGGGGGGACATAGGGACAGGAGTGTCACGGATGACTTCAACTCTTTCTTGCCCTAGGTTCCGAGTCCCTTTAGTTATGTGGTAGCCTAGGAATTTTACAGTTGGTTGGGCCAACTGTACTTTTTCTTTTGACACTTTATACCCCCCCCCCCGCTAGATAGTTGAGGAGGGAAACCGTCCCACTCAGGCACGCATTCTTGGCCTTGGCTGAAATCAGGAGGTCGTCACAGTACTGGAGGAGATGCACCTCTGAGTGCTGCTGGACCCAGGGTTCGAGATCCTTTTGGAGCTGCTGGCCAAAGACCACCGGTGAGAGATTCAGCCCCTGAGGGATGACTGTCCATGCTAATTGAACTTTTGACACCCCCCCCCCGGGCTTTCCCATTCAAAGGCGAACAAAGGCCTTGAATCAGGGTGGAGGGGGATGCTGAAAAAGGCGTCTTTTAGCTCTATGACAGTGAACCAGGCGTGCTCTTCCGGAATTCCTACAAGGAGGGTGTGTGGGTTGGGCACCACAGGATGGGGGGCCTCGATCTGCTGATTAATGATCCGGAGGTCTTGCACTAAGCGAAAGCCCTTGCCCCCCCTCCCCTTTTTGGCACAGCGATGATGGGCGTGTTATAGGGGGACATTATCTCAATGAGCCGGCCTTCTTCTCGAAGCTTTGTTATTACTGGTTGTAGGCCCTCCTTTCCTTGGCGGGAAAGGGGATACTGTTTCACATGAACAGGCCTTGCTCCCTCCTTGAGGGGAATTTTGTATGGTGCTGCCGACTTGGCACGAGAGGCCCCTCCAATCCCGGCCCAAGCTAGAGGGTTGACTCTGTTTTCTATTAAGCTCCAGTCCTCGGTGGCCTCTGGGGTGGATTCTTCTGCAACCTTCAAAAGGGCCATTTGGTAGTTACTACTCTGCTGTTTAGGGAGCCGTATCTCCATCCTTCCGTCAGGAGTAAAAGCAATCTCAATTTGGAGTTTAGTCAATAAGTCCCTCCCTAGCAATGCCACCAGACAGGAGGGGGTACAGACAAATGCATGTTCTAGGTGTGTTTTCCCAACCTTGGTAAACAGGGGACGAGAGAGGGGCACTTGGGTTGCCCTTCCCTTGACCCCCATTATGGTGGTGAACCCCCCACCTCCCGTTGGGGGCTCACTGAGGGGGAGGACAGACAGGGCGGCCCCTGTGTCCACAAGGGCTTTGTAGGAGCGGCCCCCAACCTTTATTTTGACCATGGGGTCCCGTCTTGCCTCAGAGACGGCTAAGAGGGGGCCGGGCCCCGGTCTGTCCTAATCTCTTTCCTGTTCATACAGAACTCTCTGCGCTTCTCCCGTATTTTCCCCTCTCTCTTTCTGCTTCAAAGCCTCACAGTCACGCTTCCAGTGCCCCATTTTCTTACAAAAGGCACATTGATCTTTCCCCAGGGGAGATCCTTTCCTTCCCCCTTTCCTCCCCTTCCTAGCTCCCTCCTTGTCAGGTTTAAGAACCGCAGCAAGGAGCTTGGCCTGCCTCTTGTCTTTTTCTTTTCCTTCTTCTTCTTCTCGCCTCTCATAAACCTTTTGAGCTACTTCAACTAAAACTCCTAAGTCAGCTGCCAACCCTCCTTCAACTTTTTGCAACTTCTTTCTGATGTCCTGGCAGCTATTTCCCACGAACTGAGTCGTGAGGATCCTTAAATTATTTGGATCATTCAAGTCAATGTCAGTATATTTAGCGAAGGCTTCCCTCAGCCTTTGGAGGAACACAGCAGGAGGTTCGTTTTTGTCTTGCTTTAGAGTCAGGACTTTTTGCAAATTGGGGGCCCTTCTCGCGGCTTGCTTCATGCCTGCTAAAATGAGTCGAAAATAGTCAGCATGTAAGCGTCTATGTGCCGCTGTGGCCACCCCCCAATTGGGTCGCCCTGTGGGCAGAACCTCCACCGTCTCCTCCTCAGTTGCTTGGGGATTTTCCTCCCTATACTTGGCTCGTGCCCCCGCAAGGATGGTTGGCTTTTGGCTGAGAAAACAGGTGTTCAATAGCATTTGTGTATCGTCCCATGTGGGGTTGTGAGTAAGCCTCACATTCTCCATCAGAGACAGGAGTGGCCCGGGATCCTCTTCAAAGGAGGGGTTAAATTGTTTCCAATTATACAAATCAGATGTTGTGAATGGGACATAAACAAACATCGTCCCTTGAGGATGTTGGGCGGTAGGGTCGGGGACTTCTCTGATGGGGAAGGTGAACTTCACCGGTGGTTGGGGGTCCTTTCGCAGGTTGTAGTTAGGTCCCCCTTTTGCCTCTCTCTGTAGGACCTCCAATCTTTCCTCTAGGGAATATAGACGATCTTGGAGAGTGTCCTGGCATTCAACTAGAGGGGTGGGGTCCTCTGGTACTATTTCATGAGAGGGGTCCTTCTCGGGGGCATCTAACTGCTGGGCGGGCCCCTCAGGAGAGGGTGGTGGTTGCAACGAGCGCCCTGCGACGGCTGTCCCGTAGGGAGGAGGAAGCAGTAGGTCCTCCGGTGCCGTGGCCACGACCCTGGGTGGTCCTTCTTTTGGTGGTTTCCTTTTGACCACCATGGGAAGGGCAAGGGACATGCATTTAACAACCCACGGAGCAGGCCTGCCGCAAAGGGGCACACAAGTTGCCCACGAATCAATATAAGGGAACTGGTCCCAACTTCCCCTCTGTGCTACTATTGTTCGCACATCAGATACCAAGGTTGGGTCAAAAGACCCCTCGGGTGGCCATTTGGGTTCTAATATTGGCCATTCCCGGGTGCAAAAAAAGACAAGATGATCCTTTGTCATCTTAGTTCCATAATCCTGCTTAAAATGTGACCAATTGCGCAAACAACACTCCAAGGGCGTATGGGACTTCTTCGCAGACTTAGATTGGGACCCGCCCATGACGGTGGGAATTTCAGTCAGCAATTCTTGCGCTTCGCCCTCCTCTGACCTAGCCCATCTCCGGGGTAAGGAAATGCAGATCGGGGCTCCTCACTCGCTTCGCCCGTAGGCGTCACACAATCACAAACACACCACCGTCCCGCGTTTATCCCCTAATGTAAGCTGTTTCACTTACCCCAAAAGCCTCTTCTGTCCCACCGCAGCTGTGTCCAGCTGCTTATTGATCCACTGCCAGTGCCTAAAAGGAGTGATCACGTCTCCCTCTTCCTCTGGCGTTGGTCCCCAGGCGCTTCTGCCGCCACCGTCGTGAGGAGAAAGCAGTATAAAACAACCGCCCGTGGCCACTTCTCCTCCGCGGCCCCTCGGCTCAGCGCGAAGGGGACGCGCCCTGAAGCAGGATCCGAGTCACGGCACCAAATTGTTAGATAAAAAGTCCTTGCTTTCAGTTTAGAAGAAAAGAATGCCAGGCAGGCAGCAGTGGATCCAACACTATTTTATTGAACGTTTTGCAAAACGGGTGCAGAGCAGTCTGGACCCCGAGACACGTGTGCAAAAGCCCTTTATATCATATCGCTTCTATTGTTCTTACCAGTAACCAATGAAACAGTTAGTACATCGGCTCACTAAGTTAATATCCAATAAACAGTCACTATCAGCTTACCAAGCCGTTAGTCATGAGTGCGTCAGTATGATTCCCTTTTTGCTCCGCCTATATTTTCCCGCCACTCGGGCTCTTACGTAACTTGAGACGCCAATGGTTATGGAGTCTCCTTTTTTTTCTAACAAAAGGGCCCCCACCTCCTTATGTTTTGTGACAGCCCCCTTACCTAGTTTTTAGAAAGCTACAGCAGGGATATTTTGCTAAAATTGGGGAGTCGGAGGATGAGGCTTGTGGAATTTATTAACCTTTGCCCTGATAATTTGAACACTGGAAAAACAGACCTTCGGGAACCATCCAGAATGGGTAGACTGGATATTGGGGACTGCTGGCTGTTGTCTCTTGTGGCGGCCATTTTTGTGAACACTGATATATGCATTTTTGTGTGTCTTTCACCTAACATATGCATTTCTGTATGCACTTTTTGATGTGGGAACCCCATTACAAATTCAGACACGTGCAAATTTTGAAGGATAATTGGGTTTAGGTTCATATATTGGTTCAAAAGTGCAAAATTGAATACATTCACATTAAAATGAGAACCAAATAAATTTCTCCTCCATCTCTACTGCTATTACTGAAATTATTTTAAAAAGAAGTAGTAAGAGGTGCTGGTATATTAACTCAAGGCTGGCTGAGTAACTAAATTAATTAAAGGGACCCATATGGAATTGGAGGTCCCCCACCCACCCAAACCTTTAGTCAAATCAAAACAAAGGCTTACAAGGTAGCAGCTATGGAGAAACATAGGCTTCTGTTAAGCCTGTTACTAGATGCTGCCAAGTGGATTTTTGATCAACACTTCCTTCCCTCTGGCAACACGAATGAAACACCAGCTATTTCAAGTTGATACAAAATGTAAGCTGGAGCTGGAATCTCACTTCAAAGTCTTTCCTTCCAAGAGTTGTCACACATTGGAGATAAAGGTGAAGCTCAAATATTTTGTCCACCTAATGTGAAGAGAAAACTCTCTGGAAAAGACCCTGATGCTGGGAAAGACTGAAGGCAAAAGGAGAAGGGGACAGCAGAGGATGAGATGGCTAGATAGCATCACCGATGCAGTGAATAGAGAGTGCAGGACAGGAAGGCCTGGCGTGCTATGGTCCATGGGGTCACGAAGAGTCGGACACGACTGAACAACAACAACAACACCCAAGATTAGTCTAACTTCCTACTCATTTCAATGGGTCTACTGTTAAGTAGGACCAACGTTGGATCCAATCCAAAGTGAATGTGACATGTCCCTTATGCCAAATGTGACCTTATGGCATATAACTTCCTAGAAATGGTGTCAAAAATGTGACACCACAAGGAGGCCTGTGGCATTCCTGCCTATCTAACAGTGACAATACATTTTCAATAAGGCCTTTGCAGCAGTAAGCAACACCTTCCCCAACACACAGAAACTCTGCCACTAGGACCTTTACCTCAGGACCAACAGTTTTACTTCATAAGATGTGAGGACACACTGGTTTTTATTCTGACCTGTATTTTTCTCTTTATTACTTTATCCTTTGGTAGCCATGAGCAGTAGGTGTAGGATTTTATAAAATAAAGAAATATTTATTAAATACAGCATTAAGATGTTAAACAGCAAATAAGGGCACAATCCTACACCTATTTAGACAGAAAAATGTCCTACAACTCCCAGCATGCCCCAGCCAGCATGGCTGGCTGGGGCATGCTGGGAGTTGTAGGACATTTTTTTCTGTCTAAACTTGCATTGGATTGCACCCTTAAAAGCTTCTATATATACACCTACCCTCTCACTCTCCTACACACTTAATTTCCACTTTAGTCCTGTACACACAAATCCTAGTCACAGTTTATCTCTTCACAATTTTTGTTGTTTATTCAGTCAGTTGCTTCCGACTCTTCGTGACTTCATGGACCAGCCCACGCCAGAGCTTCCTGTCGGCCGTCACCACCCCCAGCTCCCCCAAGGTCGAGTCCGTCACCTCCAGAATATCATCCATCCATCTTGCCCTTGGTCAGCCCCTCTTCCTTTTGCCTTCCACTTTCCCTAGCATCAGCATCTTCTCCAGGGTATCCTGTCTTCTCATTATGTGGCCAAAGTACTTCAGTTTTGCCTTTAATATCTTTCCCTCAAGTGAGCAGTCTGGCTTTATTTCCTATGGACTGGTTTGATCTTCTTGCAGTCCAAGGCACTCTCAGAATTTTCCTCCAGCACACAGTTCAAAAGCATCTATCTTCCTTCGCTCAGCCTTCCTTATGGTCCAGTTCTCACAGCCATAGGTTACTACGGGGAATACCATTGCTTTAACTATGCGGACTTTTGTTGTCAGCTTGTATATCTGGCAATTCTTGTTCCATGAATTGCTGGAGAATACCTTGCAAGATCTTGAGCATTACCTTACTGGCATGTGGAATAAGTGCCACTGTTCGATAGTTTGAACATTCTTTGGTGCTTCCCTGTTTTGGTATGGGGATATCAGTTGATTTTTTCCAATCTGTTGGCCATTCTTGTGTTTTCCAAATTTGCTGGCATATGGCATGCATCACCTTGAGAGCATCATCTTGCAAGATTTTAAACAGTTCTGCTGGGATACCGTCATCTCCTGCTGCCTTGTTATTAGCTATGCTTCTTAAGGCCCATTCAACCTCACTCTTCAGGATGTCTGGCTCTAGCTCACTGACCACACTGTCAAATCTATCCCCGATATTATTATCCTTCCTGTACAGATCTTCCGTATATTCTTGCCACCTTTTCTTGATCTCTTCTGCTTCTGTTAGGTCCTTGCCATCTTTGTTTTTGATCATACCCATTTTTGCCTGGAATTTCCTATTCTATTATCTTCTTCCACTTCCACGCATTGCTTGTTTAAAAATAATTCCTTATCTGCTAAACTCTGGAATTTTGCATTTAATTGGGCATATCTCCCCCTACCACTGTTGCCTTTTGCTTTCGTTCTTTCTTGGGCTGTTTCCAGTGTCTCAGCAGACAGCCATCTTGCCTTCTTGGTTTTCTTTTTGTTTGGGATGTTTTTTCTTGCCGCCTCCTGAACAATGCTGTGAACTTGTCCATAGTTCTTCTGGGACCCTATCTACTAAATCTAGTCCCTTAAATCACCTCCACCTCCACCTCCTTCACCTCCACTGCATATTCATGAGGAATATTAGTGAGCTCATATCTAACTGATCTGTGGGTCTTCCCTATTCTCTTTAGTCTGATTCTAAATTGTGCAATAAGAAGTTTGTGATCTGAACTACAATCAGCTCCAGGTCTTGTTTTTACCAACTGCATAGATGTCCACCACCTTTGACTACAAAGGATGTAGTCAATCTGATTTCGGTATCGACCATCTGGTGAAGTCCATGTATAAAGTCGTCTCTTACGTTGTTGGAAGAGAGTGTTTGTTATGCACAGTAACTGCACAATCTACCTCTTCGCAAACCCTATCCAAACCCTACCTCTGTCTCTCTTGCCAAGCCCTATCCCGATCTAAACTTTTCCCTATCTGCACTACACAAGCACAGCACCCTGTTTATATAGCACACATTATTTCACACACACACACACACACACACTCGCTCAGCCGGTCATTTCACATATGCAAGTACACCACATATCCTGTCTTTCATCCCACTCCCACTCTAGATCTACTTACCATAAAACTATAAAGGCATAACATTACTACAGATGTCTAACCACAGATTTATCATATATGTACATGTAATGTTACAAGCCCCTTCATGGATCACTGCCTTGTTGTGGCGGAGGGGCTTGCATAATTCAGTGAAGGCATAAGCTATGCCGTGCAGGGCCACCCAAGACGGACAGGTCATGGCAGAGAGTTCTGACAAAATGTGGTCCACTGGAGAAGGAAATGGCAACCCACTCCAGTATTCTTGCCAAGAAAACCCCATGGAACGTATCACAAAGCTAAAAGATATGACGCCGGAAGATGAGCCCCTCAGGTCGGAAGGTGTCCAATATACTACTGGGGACAGTAAGTAACATTCTTACTGTTGCTTCTTGACCCTCGTACAGGTTTCTCAGGAGACAGGTAAGGTGGTCTGGTACTCCCATCACTTTCAGAATTTGCCACAGTTTGTTGTGATCCACACAATCAAAGGCTTTAGCGTAGTCAATGAAGCAGAAATAGACGTTTTTCTGGAATTCTCTTGCTTTCTCCATGATCCAGCGAATGTTGGCGATTTGATCTCTAGTTCCTCTGCCTCTTCAAAACCCAGCTTGTACTTCCGGTAGTTCTCGGTTCACATGCTGCTGAAGCCTAGCTTGTAGGATTTTGAGCATCACCTTGCTGGCATGTGAAATGAGCGCAATTGTGCGGTAGTTTGAACACTCTTTGGCGTTGCCCTTCTTTGGAATTGGAATGTAAACCGACCTTTTCCAGTCTTGCGGCCATTGTTGAGTGTTCCAAATTTGTTGGCATATTGAGTGCAGCACGTTAACAGCATCATCTTTTAGGATTTTAAATAGCTCAGCTGGAATACTGTAATCTCCGCTAGCTTTGTTGTTAGTAATGCTTCCTAAGGCCCACTTGACTTCACTCTCGAGGATGTCCGGCTCAAGTTCAGTGACTGCACTATCATGGCTATCAGGGACATTCAGATCTTTCCTGTATAGTTCTTCTGTGTATTCTTTCCACCTCTTCTGAATCTCATCTGCTTCTGTTAGGTCCCTGCCTTCTTTGTCCTTGATCATGCCCGTCTTTGCACAAAACGTTCCATTGAGATCTCCGATTTTCTTGAAGAGATCTCTAGTCTTTCCCATTCTGTTGTTTTCCTCCATTTCTTTGCATTGTTCATTTAAGAAGGCCTTCTTGTCTCTCCTTGCTATTCTCTGGAACTCTGCATTCAGTTGGATATATCTTCCCCTTTCTCCCTTGCTTTTCGCTTCCCTTCTTTCCTCAGCTACTTGTAAAGCCTCATCAGACAGCCACTTGGCTTTCTTGCATTTCTTTTTCTTTGGGATGGATTTCATTGCTGCCTCCTGAACAATGTTACAGACCTCCGTCCATAGTTCCTCAGGCACTCTGTCTATCAGGTCTAATCCCTGAAATCTATTCCTCACCTCCACTATTCATAAGGGATATGATTGAGGTCATACCTGAATGGTTTAGTGGTTTTCCCTACATTCTTCAATTTCAGCCGAAATTTTGCAAGAAGCAGCTCATGATCTGAGGCACAGTCAGCTCCAGGTCTTGTTTTGACTGACTGTATAGAGCTTCTCCATCTTTGGCTGCAAAGGACATAATCAATCTGATTTCGATATTGACCATCTGGTGATGTCCATGTGTAGAGTCGTCTCTTGTGCTGTTGGAAAAGAGGGTTTGCTATGATCAGCGTGTTCTCTTGGCAAAACTCTATTAGCCTTTGTCCTGCTTCATTTTGTACACCAAGGCCATGCTTGCCTGTTATCCCGGTGATTTCTTGACTTCCTACTTTAGCATTCCAATCCCCTATGATGAAGAAGACATCTTTTTTTGGTGTTAGTTCTAGAAGGTGTTGTAGGTCTTCATAGAACCGATGAACCTCAGCTTCTTTGGCCTCAGTGGTTGGGGCATAGACTTGAATTACTGTGATGTTGAATGGTTTGCCTTGGATTCGTACTGAGATCATTCTATCATTTTTAAGATTGTACCCCAGTACTGCTTTTCCCACCCTTTTGTTGACTATGAGTGCTACTCCAGTTCTTCTAAGGGATTCTTGCCCACAATAGTAGATATGATGGTCACCTGAATTAAATTCGCCCATGCCTGTCCATTTTAGTTCGCTGATTCCCAAGATGTCAATGTTCAATCTTGCCATCTCATGTTTGACCACCTCCAACTTACCTTGATTCATTGATCTTACATTCCAGGTTCCTAAACAATATTGTTCTTTACAGCATCGGATTTTCTTTTCACCACCAGACACATCCACAGCTGAGTGTCCTTTCGGCTTTGGCCCAGCCGCTTCACTCTTTCTGGCGCTACTTGGAAATACCCTTTGCTCTTCCCCAGTAGTATATTGGACACCTTCCAACCTGAGGGGCTCATCTCCCGGCGTCATATCTTTTAGCCTTGTGTTACGTTCCATGGGGTTTTCTTGGCAAGAATACTGGAGTGGGTTGCCATTTCCTTCTTCAGTGGACCACATTTTGTCAGAACTCTCTGCCATGACCTGTCTGTCTTGGGTGGCCCTGCACGGCATAGCTTATGGCTTCACTGAGTTACGCAAGCCCCTTCACCACAACAAGGCAGTGATCCATGAAGGAGAAGTGGATTATGCCCCTCATCATTATTAACATCACAAGTAGTATCCTATGAAATGGAGTATGTTCAGATGTTAGGACAAACCATGATGTGGCATTACATGAAGAAGCACTGAGAAATCTCAGGTTCACATGTTCTGTCTTCCCACTTGCTTGTTCTCTCTCTCTCTCTCTCTCTCTCTCCTCACACATCAAGATTTCCCCCTTCTTTGCAGCAGACCATGGCTTGCCATTTTGTCTGAATCAGCTAACTATGGGTTGCACTTGCCTGCAAACCAGGGTCATAAACCAGGATCAATCCCTGGTTTGTAGGCAAGCTCAAACAATGGTTTCCTTATTTGGATCAACTATGGTTTGTTTCAAACAAGGAGGAGGAGGGAATCTCAGCATGTGATGGGAGGGAAACAGTAGGAAGAACTGTGTGAGACCGAGGATCTCCTCTCTTCATTCACATAATGAACAAATAATGTTTTAGTGTTATATCTAAACATATCCTATGGCCAATTGCTATCCGATGCACAACTGCAGTAGTATCAGTTGCGTGATCCTGGCAACACACTATTGTTGTTTGTGTCCTGGGAAAATGTAATGTCCCCACAACAGAAGCACTACATTGCAGGAAAGTGTCTGAAACCCCTGCAACGAAAGAGAACTGCCCATTTATTGCACAACATCTGGAAATGCTGGGTATGTTCTAGTGGTCTAACTTTTCAAGAAAATGATGGTCAGTTCCTAACCCACAAAGTTAATGTCATGAAAATCCTTCAGGAGCATGTAGTGCATAATGCCTGCTGCTAAATTTGGGACTGCACAGGAAATCTTTTTACTCTTTCTCTGCTTTCATCTTCTTTCATCTTCTTGCAATTAAGTATTCTTATATGGTTTCTTGGCCACTAATGGTAGAAGAATTATAGGCTTTGTGGGTTTATTTTGGGTGGTTTAATAAACAATCACTGCCTCTTTTCCCTTTTCCCACCCTTCAGTAGCTTCTAAGAAACAACTTTTAAATAACTTAAGTGCAGAGTCTCTGGGTTTCAAGCAGCCAGAGACTCTGTACTTCATGGTTGTTTTTGCATGTGGTAGCTTACATTTTATATATGAACATGTAGCCAAAGGCAGCTGTTTTCTGATCTTAAAATTCCTATAAAATCCAATCTGTTTTGTTGTGTGTGTTTTTAACAAAAAGTCCCCTGAGGGACATGTCTGCAGTAGTTGTTTACCTACAGAGATAACACTGGTTTAAAGCAATTCTGAGACACACATTTAACCAGCATTGTATGATCTGAAAGTCACCATTCCTCAATAAAAGAATTTCAAAGAGAAAATCCAGTGTGAAATGGCTGAACTGGCATTTATCAACATGTTTTCATTTTCTTAGTTTAGAACTCAAACAAGAGCGGGGTTTTCTTTCCTATTACAGGTGTTGAATAGCAAAGCTAGGATTATGTTATCGCCAATTACTCCTATTGTGAGTGGTCATTGAGGCTTATCTTGTAGACACTTCAGTTTTGTACAGAAATGTCATGAACTGTACCTCTTGCATTTCATGGCCTTTTGGCCTCATTGTTTACATTTCTCTCTCTCTACCTGTGTGTGTTATATCTATCTCACACAAGATTCCCTTTTATTATTTGAGAATGGGTGGTATCTGCAGCGCAAATATGCCCCAAAAGTGAGATCATCTCTTCCTCATGCTTCAGTGTGGTGCAACAAAGGTATGTGAGAGAGGCTTAATGGCTAGGATATTGATGCAAATTAGGGTGGCTAATTTTCCATTTTTGCTTTTTAACTTTTCACTTTATCACATCTAATTTTTACTTTGCCATTTAAAAAAAAAACAATGAAGAATCATAGAACAGTAGGGTTGGAAGGCACCTGTAAGATCATCAAGTCCAACCTCCTGCTCAATGCAGGGATCTAAGTCAAAGCATCCCTGACAGATGGCTGTCCAGCTTCATCTTGAATGCCTCCAGCGTGGGAGAGCCCACTACCTCCCTAGGTAGATGGTTCCACTGTCGTATTGCTCTAACAGTCAGGAAGCTTTTCCTGACATTCAGCTAGAATCTGGCTTCCTGTAACTTAAGCCCATGATTCCATGTCCTGCACTCTGGGATGATCGAGAAGAGATCCTGGCCTTCCTCTCTGTGACAAGGTTTTGAGGACTTGAAGAGCGCTATCATATCTCCCCTCAGTCTTCTCTTCTCAAGGCTAAACATGCCCAGTTCTTTCAGACTCTCCTCATAGGAGAGGATGTTTCCTGGCTTTAGAGAACAGCTGGGTAAATCTGCCCGAGGACAAAGGTAGCGGAACCCATTATATTGCTTGTGTTCTGAGAAGTGTCACACTCTTCCTGGGCAAAAGCTGGTTTAAAATAATTTCAAAAGAAATGTCATACAAGCTTCTCCCACTGCTGTTCTAGCAGCATCAACCTCAAGAGAGAGGGAGCCAAAATAACAGCGTTGCTCCAGTGCTTTGGATCTCCCTGTCTTCGTCAGGGGGTCCAAAGCTGGGAGTACCCTTGTCCCTGAGATCATATGAATAAGATGTGGGCTGTCAGTTCTAGTGAATTTCACAGGAGAGTATGTCTCAGTGGATCTGTGTGTGCATAAACCCACACCTTTCCTGTTAAAATTAGAAAACAACAGCCTCTCACTAATATATTGGAGGGAAATCTAAAACTTAATATAAATGTAGACATTCAGCTTAATCTTATGATTTGCCAATACACCTGATTTGTCACTGCTTTCTTCTACTGCTCCAGGAGTAGGCAACATGTTCATGGGCTGCGTATGCTCCCTGCCCTCGCCGAATTTGCTGCAGCATCAGTGGCAAAATAATTGGTAATTTGCTGCTGAAATTCAGCCACAGAGTGGTAGCAGAAAGAGCTTATTTCGCTTTAAAACAAAGCTAAATAGACCCTATTTTGCTGCTGCTGCACCACTAAATTTCAGTGGCAAATTTTGCAGGGAGAGCAGAGGTGCAGCCCTCAGTGAGTTCAGGGGGGCAATTTTGGCTTCCGGACCCCCAGACATTGCCCACTTCTGTACTACACAGATCTTTTTGTAATCATTTCAATGTTGTATTCAGGCACAGTGAATTAACTTACTTCACTATTACCCTTCCAAGCAGTGCCATTTTATGAACATGCTAATTTGACCTTTAATGTCTAAAGTGGGGATAGTTCTTTGCAACTGCTCTTGAGAGAGACTGAAACTCTGGCTGAATGCTCTGTTCAAATGGGTCTGAGGCTGGCAGAATTATTTAGGACACAATCTTATGCAAGTTTAGACAGAAAAATGTCCTACAACTCCTAGCATCCCCCCAGCCAGCATGCTGGGAATTGTAGGGCTTTTTTTCTGTCTAAACATGCATAGGATTGTGCCCTTTCTTGTCTATATATGAAGAAAACTAAGAAAAAATGTGCAGTTAAAGAGAGTTGCATAAAAGCTCCATTTATGTAGAATGTAAGAGAAGTAACCGATACAATGAATATGAACTTGAGCACACTCCGGGAGAGAGCGGAGGACAGGAAGGCCTGGCGTGCTATGGTCCATGGGGTCACGAAGAGTCGGACACGACTGAACGACTGAACAACAACAACAAGAGAAGTAAGTCCAGTTAAATAAAACCTTGAGGCTGTGATCCCACATATTAGGAGATTTATACTGCAGAATGAATATCAATACTCCAACCCTATTAGGTGGATCTCATTATCACTGGAATAAGTGAAACCATGGTCATTAAATTATATGAAGTAAGAGATGAGTATATAGCTCATGACTTGCCACATTTCTAGCATTATCATACAGCCCAGTTCCTTACACTGAAATGATAAGAGTCTGTTGTTATGGCGGCGGCTGTAGTAGAAAGATTTATTATTATTACTTTTCACTAAACCGGCATATTTAATTGAAAAATGAGATTTCCTGCTGCACTGACTTCTAATGTAATAAGACTAGATAGTACATGAAATGAGTAATAGAAGAACTGAGCCTAATATATTATCACTTGTGCCTAGTTTTTCTTTGCTTTTACTGGGGATTTGTATTTTATTTTATTTGCAATTACACTGGTAATTATCCATGTCAGAATATCCTTCTGATGAAAACAAAAATCATTCTGGAATTATCAAAAGTCTGTGCCTCATTTAGACTTCCAAGCCTGTTATAACCCTTCAACCTGTCCACTCACTATTTCATTTAGCCCAGCAGAGCCATATTCTGTATTTGTCAAATAATTTGTCAATTTTTCATCCTCCAGGTCTGTACTTCCAGAGGGAAGGGGGTGGGGAAATTGACAACTTATTTGACAATTACAGAATATGGCTCTGCAATACTAAATGCAGTAGTGTGTGGAGAAGATGAAACTGACAAGGATATGGACAAGAGGGGAATGTGTCTCTGCAGGGCTACATGGCAGACAGGCAGACTTGCGATCATGTGCACTTCTGCAAGATCGCCAATAAAATAAAATAAAATATAAAAAAATTACAATACCATTTGCACAAATTTCAAAAACAAAAAAATATGCAAATTGCTGTCATTAGAAAGAGCACGGAATCCATGTATTGCCTCAACTTGCTACAGATCAAGCTGACACCACACCAGCAGGGGGAAACAGAACAAAATCCACAGGGTGGAACCAGAAAAATCCATTGTGTTTTCACCACCATCCCCCAAATGGAATTGTCATACATCCCTATGAGGAGCGATGGGCAGAGCTATTCCTGCACTTAGGAATGTTTGACCTGATCAGCACCTTCCACATTAATGTGCAGGTCGGAACTTAGTTATTCACTAGCTGTCACATTACTCAAATCTTCTGACCCAGTTGGTGATGGGAGTGGGGGCTGGAGTGAAATAGAAGGAGCTGACCCTATGCCCTTTGTACCCTTTTTGTGTTCCAAATTGCCCCCCCCCACACACACACACACACACAACACTTTCCCCCCTGTGCAGTTCCTTGCTCCAAACCACACTCTCAGTAAGCTGCTTTTCATTTTGTTTTTTAAAAAAGAAAGAAATTGCCATTGGGGTTCTGTTACACAAATAACCCTGCTCCCTTCACCTGTAGAAGGGACAGCAGGGCTGTACCACAGCTCCCATCCCCATTGTTGCATGGCTTCCCCGGCCATGCCCCGACATCCACACATTGAGTGTGGAGGTCAGAAACAGCAGGGAAGCCTACATGTGTAGATCTCTATGCCTCTGGCTGGAACCCTGTGCAACTGGGGTTCGAACTCGCATGGAACCCTACATGCCTAGAGGTCTATGTGCATAGGTTTCCCCAGTGCAGATGATCACACTCAATTTGTGGATGCCAGAAACTGAGCCAGGGGAGTAATGCAACTTCCAGGGCAGGGCCACTGGTGCAACTCTGCTTGCTTGCTTGCTTGCTTGCTTGCTTGCTTGCTTTCATCATATTTTTTTTAATCTGCCCAATAACAAGAATTATCTGGCAGGATTAAAAACTGTTCAAAGAATAAAATACCATAGAAATAATCTCAGGGATAGATAAATATAAAAATACATATGAACAACCGTAACAGTCTAAAAACTACATCTCTAAAATGCCTGGGAGAAAAGAAAGGTCTTTGCCTGGTGCCAGAAAGATAACAATTTAGGCACCAGGCAAGCCTTCTTGGGGAGGGCATTCCATAAATGGGGTGCTACAACTGAGAAGGCCCTCTTTCTCAGAGCCACTCACCTGACTTCTTTTGGGGGGCTTCCAAAGATGACTGAAGGGTCCAAGCAGGTTCATATGCAAGATGTTTCTTTAGATCCTCTTGTCCCCAGTCATTTAGGGCTTTAAAGGTCAACATCAACACTTTGAATTGGACTTGGAAATGGACTGAAAGTCAAAGCAGCTGACATAGCACTGGTGTCACATCACTATAATGGCCAATCCCAATTAGTAGCCTATTTTGAGCTAACTGAAGTTGACAAGCTATTTTCAAAGATAACCCCATGTACGATATGATTAACATATGACTGGGACTATAATTAGGCTTTAGAAGCATGGAATACTAATTTAACAAGCAATATCTCCAAATCAGTCCAAACTGCAAGAATAAATGATAATGCCACCTACCGACTAAATCATAAAATGGTCTTATATCTTTATATTTAATGGATTCCAATTTGTTATGTCCCTTTAATAAACACAAAAAAGGCTGAAGGATGTAGGCCCATGTCCTAGACATTTAAACATAGAAGTAGTTATTCGGCATCAAAGTGAGGCACACATTTGGGCATTGTGAATTAAGTCCTTGCCATCTGCATACTCTTGTACTATTTAATGTTCTGCACTCTGTGAATCACAAAGAAGGAGATCCAGACAGGCCTCAACTAGAACCTCAGACGTTGAGGCTCAGGGGGAGGAACATGAAAGGATAAGGAGCCTGGCAAATGCATTGGGGGTCTGGTATGATAGGTGGAGTCTAGGGGCTGCTTACTACCACTTCCCCTTTCTCTAAGATAACAGTGTTTCCCCCTTGGTGAAGGGGGAGAGGAACTGACAGGGTGCAGCAAAAAATGGGATGTGGTGCCAATGCAAACCCAGTTTAAAGTAGGCCTGTTGGAGGAGGGCTTTGCCTGCCTTGAATTCGGCTGCTATATTTGAGCCAAGGTGACTTCCATTTTCAAGGATGCCTGGGGAGGCAGGTGTGCTATTTACAGATAACAGTCCTCTATTTGGGGGAGCTGGCAGAGTAGAGTCATCTATTTGAAGGTGTCCTCT
This sequence comes from Heloderma suspectum, assembly GCF_057233095.1. Lineage (NCBI taxonomy): Eukaryota > Metazoa > Chordata > Lepidosauria > Squamata > Helodermatidae > Heloderma > Heloderma suspectum. The sequence goes on along the minus strand of NC_139460.1, from coordinate 49,289,367 downwards.
CTTTGATGCACAATCTAGTCCAAGTCTGCTTTAAAGTCAAAGAACCAGAAGGAGGGAGAGCAGCAGAGGCCTTGAAATTGCCCATCCAAACTGAGCAGGCACACAGGTCACTTGGTCAGTCTTCTCAATTATGGTGAGATGTACTGTATTTCTATTTAAATTATAGTTATTTTCTAAATGTGCACCTATAAATATACATTTAGATATACAAATGTGCAAACTGAGGTCCTCTCTTGTCCCCTTTTTCATGATGAAGTTCCTCTTTTTTGGCCACCCATATGTGACCATGCTACCCGCCATTTCAAATATTCACTCGTGCCTGGTCAGGAGAAGCCTGGGTATTCCTGGTGGCTAAGCAGTAGAACCTAATGAACATGGGGGAAAGCTCTCAGCAAGCCAAGCAGAAAATAGCCTGGCTGTTGGTTCTGGTCCCTCAACCTGAGATTTTATACCTTCTCCGCAAGACCCTGAAAATAAAGCTTTTAAAAACCCTGGAACTTCAGGTCAAAGCTAAGAGGTAGAAACCCAAAACCCAAAGAGGTAGATATCCCCCTGTGTCATTCTGCAACCAAGCAAAGACCTTTTTTTTTTTTTTTAATCTTCCTAGGCATTCGGTGTGGCTTTTTAAAAAAAAATCTCTAGTGTCTGTGTGTTTTTAAAAATACTTCTTCATTAACTTGTATTGAATTCTGTTGTTGTTTATTGTATTTTATATTTTGCTGAAAGTGACCCTGGGAAAGTTTTTTGAAGGGTGGGGCACAAATATCACAAACAAACAAACAGGAAGTATGAGCTTATATAACAAAGTATGAAAAGACATGATTGCCCATTGACTGTGGTTGAAATTAAGTTGAAAATTAACCAGCTGACCATCATAAACAAAGCCATGGGGACTGCACAGCTTGAGCTGGGATCTATCCTAGTTAGCGACCAGAGACTGTACACAGTCAGTCCTTTGATCCCTCTTTTGGCATTGGAAGAAACAGAGGTGTACAACAACTTTCCTAGGAATTGGTATTTTTATTTATTTACTTACTTAATTACAATATTCCCTTCTCACTTTTCTACTGGAGATATCAGAGACTAGGTGGAAACAATTAAAAAAATTAGTTAAATACATTAAACAGCAACAACACAATAACCAGAAGCTTCAGCCTCCGTCTCTCCCTCCCTGAATGTTTGCCTGAGTCACTCTGCTTTGACTTTACGCTGAAATTATAGGCAGAGCCATCCCAAGACATTTTGCTGCCTGAGGCAAAGGACAAGATGGCATCCCATCCTCCTCCCCCACCATTCCACATACAGAAGCCGACCAGACTGGCAGTTGGACTTTACTGCAACACCGGTGACAGGACAGCATCCTCCTGGAGGCAGCAGGCTAGTTTAGGGGGTGCAAGGCGGGCTGCATGACACACACAGTTCTGGCCTGCTGCAACAGAGAGAGATGGCCAGGGAAATTCAAGAAGAAGAGCTGGAAGAGCTGCCAGCTCTGCCCCCCCCCCCACACACACACTTCGCATCTGCCACCTGAAGCTGTTGGCTCATTCTGCCTAATAGTAGGGCCTGGTCCTGAAGACAGGACATCAAGCAAACCTCTCTGGGAAGGGAATTCCAAAGCCTAGGTGTCCCTAGTGAGAAGGCCCTCTTGTGGTTGTCACATAACAAGAACCTCTCAGGACAAGATTTCCAAAACATAATATAGTAATATAATGTACAAAAGGGGGAAAAAATGGAATATAAACATTGTTGTTGTTGTTGTTCAGTCGTTCAGTCGTGTCCGACTCTTCGTGACCCCATGGACCATAGCACGCCAGGCCTTCCTGTCCTGCGCTCTCTCCCGGAGTGTGCTCAAGTTCATATTCATTGCATCGGTGATGCTATCTAGCCATCTCATCCTCTGTCGTCCCCTTCTCCTTTTGCCTTCAGTCTTTCCCAGCATCAGGGTCTTTTCCAGAGAGCTTTCTCGTTGCATTAGGTGGCCAAAATATTTCAGCTTCAGCTTCAGTATCTGCCCTTCCAAGAGCAGTCAGGGTTGATTTCCTTGAGGATGGACTGATTTGACCTCCTTGCAGTCCAGGGGACTTGTAAGAGTCTTCTCCAGCACCACAGTTCGAAAGCATCAATTCTTCGGCGCTCAGCCTTCCTTATAGTCCAGCTCTCACAGCCATACATTACTACTGGGAAAACCATAGCTTTGATTAGATGGACCTTTGTTGGCAAGGTGATGTCTCTGCTTCTTACTATGCTGTCTAGGTTTGCCACAGCTTTCCTCCCAAGGAGCAAGCATCTTTTAATTTCATGGCTACAGTCACCGTCTGCGGTGATCTTGGAGCCCAAGAAAGTAAAATCTGTCACTGCTTCCATTTCTTCCCCTTCTATATGCCAGGAAGTGATGGGGCCAGATGCTATGATCTTTGTTTTTTTAATGTTGAGTTTCAAACCAGTTTTTGCACTTTCCTCTTTCACCCTCAACAAGAGGCTCTTTAGATCCTCTTCGCTTTCTGGCATTAGGGTGGTATCGTCTGCATATCGGAGGTAGCCACAGTTAATGATCAAGGGTTAACTGCAGCCTTTAAGATGATCAAAACAGAGCATTTAGAGAAAAGTACCCTAGAGAGTAATTTATATTATAGCTTATCAAAAATTTAAACAAGACCAGAAGGGCTAGTGGAGTGTTACGGCTTTTCTTATGTCTGAATGTGTGTTGTCCCTTAGTTAAGTTTGCTACCCCAGAGCCTTTTTAGACTCCTTCCTGCTGGTAAACTACTGCCAGTGCCAAGACTCCACTTTGCCATCTGTGTAAGTTTTCAGCTTTTTCTTTTCTGTTTTTGGCTATGGACCTAGTTAACGTTACTCACCCATGTCTTTGTCATATCCCAAGAGAAATGCAGAAAGACAGACTGATCATTTTAGAGAAAAAAAGACACAAATTAAAGCTATATCCAGAGGACACAATGAAGATTTGGGATTCTACAAAATCAAGCAGTTTCCCTTCTCTCCCCAAATAAGTCAAGCAGAAAATATGGCTGAAGGGTTTTGCCGTTGGTTTTCTTTATCACAAATGGCTGGTGATGCAGATAACATATGTCACCAGTCCTGCCAAATAATGCCAAAGCCACATCTATGAGGCATACTTTGAACATCTAGCCTCTCTGCTTCCACAATGATAAGGTGAAGCAGAGTGAATGATGACTGCACCTTTATTTCTTATCAGAATACTGTGGGCAAAAAGACCACCTAGGAATTTCCTTGTGGGGCTAGTTGGTTCCCTTATCTGAGAAGGCCCAGGCAGGTCTGCCTTGAAAAAACTCCACAACTGTGTGTCTGAGTTGGGGGTGGAGTGCCACTTCCCTCTACCCTATCAGCACCTGCCAGCCACTGGCTACCACTTGGAAAGCCAGTGCTGGGCCACAAATTAAAACAGGTGTGCATGTATCATCCATGAGTATACCCAAAAGTTTCCAGTACTCCCCCTCAAGAGTGGCCACTTACACATCGCCAAAAAGAGGACAAAAGAGGGCATAGGCTTGCATAAAATTTGCACATGTTAATTTATATATTTTGATGCAAATTTAGAATTATTATTATTATTATTATTATTTTATTTAAAACATTTGTATCCCACCCTATAACATTAAGATCTCAGGGCAGCATACAGATAAAATCAATTTAAACAGTATAAAACAATAAATAATTTAAATAGCTAAAAACATATTAAATCATTAAGCTAGTTAATAGTACCAATTTAAGATCTAAAACAATAAAACAGTTAAAACAGTGTGCAAACTCAGGGAATCCAATTAGCCCTCAAAGGCTCTGGTAAAAAGCCATGTTTTAACCTGGCACCGAAACGAAACCAGTGTCCGCGCCAATTGGGCCTCCAAGGGGAGGGCATTCCACAACCGGGATAGTGACTATAATGTACATAGAAATACAATAATCTCACCGTAGTAGGGAAGTCTGTCACCAGGAGACCTATGTGCCTGCTTGGCCTGCTGTCTGGGAGCTAACTGTTGGTGGGCAACTTCAAGGCTCCTGCTGGCTCTCCCTTCTTGTGGTTCTTGGGCTTGGACTGGGCAGTCCTTCAAACAGAGCAACCCAAGGGCCAAATTCCAATCTAGGAAGGGTCTCGGGGATGCATTGCATCTGTGGGTGGGGCCAAATGCGGAGGGGGCCAAGACAAAATATAATTATTACATATTTTAAACCTACTGAGAAGTAGGCAGAACAAGGCTTCTGCACATCTACTCAGAAGTAAGACGGTCTAAATAACTTCATAGCACTTTCAAGTGGCATCTGAAATGCCAAGCCTCTGCATGTCTACTCAGAAGTAAGGAGGATAATATGTGTCCATAGGATTGTGTGTACTGCACATTCTTGCCTATTGTTATTATTATTAATTTACAGATTGATGCAGAAACAGGATGGGATGGGTTTATGAATGAAGACATGTGAAACTGGCATGGGCTGGAAATAGTCTGATCCACTCCCTAATCCATATCTCCACATTCAAACTGATAGCCCCTCTACCCTTGTTCGCCCTTCCTTTGTACCTGCCAAATGATAAAGACCAGGTGGAAAATAATAAATTGCTTGTGTCCAAAAGAAAAATCTTCAGCATTTCAAGTTTATAAACTATTACCAGAAGCAGATTGTCTACAGCTGTGGTTCTCTATTAACTCCAACCAAATGAGGTTCTGATTTATACATGTCAAACAACTGAATTATGAAGCATTCTAAAATCTTAATGGAACTTAAGTAGCAAGTTTCTCACATCATTGGGTCAGCATCTTGCTTCTCCAGAACTTCTTAAGAACATAAAAAGCACTATGCCGGATTGCATCACAGGCCTCTCTTGTCCAGCATTCTGTTCCCATGATGGCCAACCAGATGCCTAGGGGAAGCCCACAAACAGGACAGGAGTGCAGTAGCAGCCTCCTGCTCACATTCCCCAGCAACCAGTATTGAGAGACATACTTGGCTAATGCTGGGGTGCTTCAGGAAACTGTTTTCTGGTGGTGCCCATTTTATCACTATCACTCCCACTAGAGGCCACAGTGAAAACGAGATTTGTAGTGAGCAAAGCACTCCACAGGCAAAATGTACAAGACATTTCTTGTCTTCTAAAGCAAACAAGGCCCAAAACTGGTTAAAGTATGCCATGATAAGAAAGGCATATGTCAGCTATGCGACTGGCCAAATGTTACAGTTCTTAAGTGGCAAAGGAGATAATAAATCCAGCACCAAACAGCCAAACCTTGCCTGGAAGTGTGTTGCCTTAGATCTTGAATAAAGAGGCCTGCCCCAAGGTATTTTGCTGCCTGAGGCAAAGGCTAGATGCTGCCCCTTCCATTCCAGGTACAGAAACCACTTGAACCTTACTCCAACACTGGCAACAGGATATGGTCCTACAGCACACTTGAGGGAGGGAGGGAGGCTAGTTTAAGGGGTGCAGGACAGGCTGTGAGGCACACACAGCTTTGTCCTCCAAGAGAATGGAATGGCCGGAGGACTGCCATTGCTATCCCCCAACATCTGCCCCCTGAGCTGGTTTCCTCATGATGGGGCTGGCCCTGTGAATAAGCATCCCCCTTCCCCCGCCCCAGTCCCTGTGGTCCTCAGGAAGAGTACTTCTGACAGTGCCGCATGTTCCTGAGGTTCACCTCAGGAGTAAATGCAATGGAGCGTTTGGTGTTCCAGCACCTGCCCTCTGGAATGGGCTCCCCATTGGCAACTTCAGTCTTGATCTTTAGACATCTGCTCAAGGCCCACCTCTTCCTGCAGGCTTTCCCTGAAGGCTGACACAGCCAGAATGGTTATAGCTGACTTGTGCTTATTTTACTGTGTTTTTATTGTTATACTGATTTTTTTTTAATCATTTCTGTAGATCACTTTGGAAGTCCACTGGAAAGCGGTATATAAATCTATGTAATAAATAATAAATAAATATGAAATGCACAGGATCTCATTATTGTTTCTTTTTCCTTGCAAGTGAAACTATGAGTAAAAAAAAAACACCCATGACATTCATTAACATTTGGTAGGGATAAGAAGAGACCCAGCGTGGTGTGTTGGTGAGAGTCTTGGACTGGGAGCTGGGAGATCTGGGTTCTAGTCCCCACTCAGCCATGGAAGCTCCCTGGGTGACTTTGGGCCCATCACAGACTCTCAGCCCAGCCTACCTCACAGGGTTGTTGTTGTTGTGAGGATAAAATGGGGGGGGATAATATAAGCCACCTTGGGTTCCTTGCAAGGGGAAAAAAGGTAGGATATAAATGCAATAAATAAATAAATAAATAAATAAATGCCAGATGAAGTTGTTTTGGGGACTGGATCTAACCTACAGACTCCCAGTTGGCCATCCCTGGGCTAGGCTACTTCCATAGCAGCACAAACACAACATCTGATGTTGGGTGGGAATCAGCCTCCTGGAAACGTCTGCAACTGTTTTTAGCTTTTAAAGAAGGTTGCTAGATAGGTCTTATGTCTGACTAGATAGATGTCTTCCTTCTGTCTTCCCTCCAGTGGTGTAGTGGTGGCGGGTCGCGCCAGGGCGTCGCTCCAGCAATTTTTTTGAAGCCAGCCCCCAGCCGGGTCGCAGTCTGCTAGGGAAGGAGGAGGGAGCAGAGGGAGTGCGGGCGGCTGCCTCTTGGCTGCTGGCCAGACAAAGGGAGTGAGCAAGTGAGAAAGGGAGCCTGAGGGAGCTCTGCAGCCTCTTTCACCCCCCCCCCTCCTCAGATCTTGGCTTCTCCACCCATCTCCACTTGGCTAATGGATAATGTTGGGGCGCTAAAGGGAGTGTGCAAGGGGGCTGTTTAAATGACAAGAGATCTGTCCATGAGGGCTGAGTGGAGAGGGTGAAGCTTCCATAGAGTATCATATTTTGAAAACCTAAAATGTTTGTGTGTGTGTGAGTGAAAAAGATTAACACCCCTGCATTTTTTTCTCAGACATCCAATTGAGATACCCCTGCCTTACTCTCAGCTGCAGTGTTTTTGGATCCCCGTTGAAGGCTGTATATCTTACAAGGTTGTACAAACTTAGAAGGGGTGTGGCTGTGAGGGGGCGTGGCTGTGACTGTCACAAAGCGACCCTGCACTTCTGAATTTGCCACTACACTACTCCCTCCCTCCCTCTCCTTTGCTCTTTGCCTGCCTGCCTGCCTGCCTGCCTGCCTGCCTGCCTGTCTGTCTTCCTTCCTTCTTCTTCTGCATTTCAGTTCAGAAGAGTAGGGATGCTGGAGAAATAGAAGACAGACTAAAATGAGCTCGGATTTCTAAGAATTCGACCTGCAGAATCCATGCAGAGTCCATGGACTTTCGGATCCTTTTTTTTTTACTTTTCTGAAATTTACACAACTTTATTCATAAGAAAATACACAAGTTTCTGCTGAGACTGGAAAATATACGTACATGAGAAAAAGTCAAGCGGAATGGGGGACAATATGCTAAATGTACTAAGGTAAATTATGTAAATTGTTGTGAACCCTCTTATGGAATCATTTACGTATTTTTCAGCATAACGGAAAAAATCGCATCTGTCTGTGAATGGATGAAGGAACAAAAGGCACCTGACAATCTGCGAAACACAGACGGAGCAGATTTTACACTGTCTGTGCATCTCTACTGAAGAGTAGTTAGTCTGAAGGAACAGGGCGTTGCTCCAAGGACACTACAGTGTTCACATGCCATTTTGTGAATCAATCCAGGGCAAAGAATTCCCTGTTGCCTTTGAGGATGGAGCCAACCAGAGGGACCATTTGTCCCTTTAGCTTTCAGGATAAATTACTTGAATGTAATATTTTTGCTTCACATGATCAAGTCCTTAAAAGTCCTCCTCCTTTTTGCAAAGCTTGGCAACTCCTCAGACGGAAAGACATTGTTGAAACAGTCCCTGGTTGGTATCAAAAGCTTGGGGAGGAGAAGAAAGAACTAATTCATACTTGAATTTTGGCTTAGAAGTTATGAGTTTAAACAAATATATCTTGCAACTTGGACAACATCACGAGTACACTAAGGAATGCTGGATGGCAGGGAGACTTAAAAAGACTAGATGAGGAAATGTCATTTCTGTCCCCGTCATTTTGTATTTCAGGCCATGAATACCATTGATCAAAAGCACTTTCTGCAGTCTATGCCTCCTTCAAAGTCTTTCATTTTAGAAGAAATGCTAAATACCTTTCTTCAAGTCTTAGAAAAAGACTTTTACAAGTCTTAGAAAAAGAGTGGCTTATCTGGCCATAACCTATTTGGGCTTGCCATGGCAACGCTATTGTGTAGTTCAGATAATTTAAATGTTGATTAGGCAGAAACCTGAAAGGTCTGGAATTCAAACAGGAGAACATTGAAGAGATATGAAGTAGCAGGCATGGAAAAGTACTGCACACACCCTGCGTAAACATATGCCATAGGGCATTCACACATCTGATCCAATCCAATTGCAGTGGCCTAGTGTCCATGCCAAACCACACTTGACAGATACAAAATTGCCTCTTGTTAAATAGGAGCATGGAAGATGGATAGAGGTGGTCCCAGAATACGATTGAGGATAACTGAATGGAGGATAAGGCTATCAACAGCTACTAATCATGGTGGTTATATATTCCCTCCAGTATCACTGTGCTTCTGAATATGAGTTGCTGGGGATCACAAGTGGGAGGTTACTATGGTTCTCATGTCCTGCTTGTGGTATCTGATTAGCATCTGATTGGGCACTGTGGGAACAGAATGCTGGACTATATAAGTTTTTGGTCTGATCCAGCATGGCTTTGCTTATGTTCTTTGTTATTATGGTGTGATCAGCTATCACATCCCTAATCTCCCATCATGGAGGGAGCATGGGAATGGCACGAGTAGGATAACCTAGATCTGGGGTAGGCAACTAGATCCGTGTTGGACAGTTTGGACTACAACTCCCATTTTGTTGTTGTTGTTTATTCGGTCAGTCGCTTCCGACTCTTCGTGACTTCATGGACCAGCCCACGCCAGAGCTTCCTGTCAGCTGTCGCCACCCCCAGCTCCCCCAAGGTCGAGTCCGTCACCTCCAGAATATCATCCATCCACCTTGCCCTTGGTCAGCCCCTCTTCCTTTTGCCTCCCAATTTCCCTAGCATCAGCATCTTCTCCAGGGTGTCCTGTCTTCTCATGATGTGGCCAAAGTACTTCAGTTTTGCCTTCAATATCATTCCCTCAAGTGAGCAGTCTGGCTTTATTTCCTGGAGTATGGACTGGTTTGATCTTCTTGGAGTCCAAGGCACTCTCAGAATTTTCCTCCAGCACCACAGTTCAAAAGCATCTGTCATTCTGTCTTCCTTCGCTCAGCCTTCCTTATGGTCCAGCTCTCGCAGCCATAGGTTACTACGGGGAATACCATTGCTTTAACTATGTGGACCTTTGTTGTCAGTGTGATGTCTCTGCTGGCTGGAGCTCATGGGAGTTGTAGTCCAAAACATCTGGAGGACACATATTTGCCTACCCCAGGCCTAGATCAAAGATGGCCAACTCTTGGGAGCCATTTTATGCTCCAGAAGGGTTTGTTTTTTGTTATTTTGCCACACTGACGTAGCCCCTCATGGATCTTCAGACTCAGTAATAAAATGTATGCCATGTAACAGTCAAAGATTCACAGTTTGCTGGGATAGCAAGATCATTATATATAGCATTCAAAGAAACACATCAACGTTAAAGAGTGGGCTATCTCCTTCTCTGTATTTTTCCTTGTATTTTCCTTGTGACGTGTATTTTTCCTTAGGAGTGAAACTGTAAGCAAACCATGGAAAAGCATGTGGAATCTTCACTTTTCATCTCTCGTAGGCGTAGCATCATTTGCAAAGAGCATTTGGATCTTAAATGGTGAGAAAAACCTGTATGGAAGAAGTGCCTTCTTAGCTTTGTCAGCCATTTCATTAATCCTTTAAACGCCTTATCTACAGTGCAGATTAAAATGATCTTTCCCTGGAGACACTGAGATGTTTTGTCTTGTTTATTCATCAGTAGCACACAAAGTCTAATTATCTGTGCAACTTCACTAAATTAGATGAATAGATGTGGAATTTACAAGTCTTGCATTAGGGCATTCACAAGACTTCCTATAAGTGAGTCAGCATCATTTTTCTGGCTGGCTAGGTTACGTTACGAAGCTTTGTTAATCTGAGACTATTCTCCCCACACTCAGCTGTTGCTGTAGCACAAATGGCATCTTTGGGCAGGTGGGCTTGTAACTTTTGTGGAGGGCTAATTACAAGAGGAACCTCTGTCAATTCATGGCCAAACGTGAGCAGGACTTCACATTCTGCTCGTCAATGAAGGATGACAGACATGCATGTGTGGGATTCCTATCAAAACAAGTTGTCTTCTCCTGATTTAACAGATGGTGTTAAGTCCTGCCACTTTGGGCCATGACTTTATAGAGCAGGGGAGCAGAACTTGTGGCCCCCCACTTGTTGTTGGACTCCAACTCCCATCATCACAGCTATGCTGGCTGGAGCTGATGAGAGCTAGAATCCCACAAAATCTGGAAGGCCACAGGGTTCCCCAGCCCTGTTATAGGGGTTAATTTTAGCAATAGCCCTCCAATAAGCTTATTCTTTATTTATACTAGCCCTTTGCTCATGTTGTGCTGAACCAAAAGACAGGGATGGCGTTTACTGAAGCTTTCATCAGCGATGAAAAGCACACCCTTCAGGTGATTTTGGGGGGTGCTACAAAAGGGGAGGAAAGTGTTTGTCCATGCAGAGTGAAGGCAGGAAGCATTACCACCACTCTGAACTGGCTTTGTGACACTGTCACGTGGCCAAATCTGAATGGCTATATAGCACATGATTGGCTGAGATCAATTGGGGAAGAAGAAAGCTGGGGGGAGGGGGGAGAGAGAGAAATGGTGCTAAAGGAGAAGCAGAGAAGGGAGACAGTTGGAAACAACTGTGAATATCAGTGGGAAAGCTTCCATTAAGAGGTTTCAGAGGGAACATTCAGGACCTTTATAAGTCAAATATTCAGCACAGCCCTATTTTATATAATGTGGAGCAGAGCACTATAAAAACTCAGGGGATTGCTATTAGGGACATTCCTAGAAGATGGAACTGTGCACTACCATTTGTGTGAGTGTTCTCTCAAATGTATAGATCATCTGAGATGATAAGCAAAGCAGCTGCAAAGCAGAATACCATCCAGCCATGCTGTAATTAAGTATATTAGGCCATACAATTTATTCTATAACACTTCATAATTTGTATTTCTAGTTGTTGTTTTAAATCTTTTGCCAGAAATTCTCCTGAATGCTTCTTCTACAAATGTCCATTTGCAGAATTTCTGCTCCTGTTCCATTTTGTTATCTAAGGGCTTCAGTTCTGCCATAGAACAAAGTCACCTAAGACACAATTACTTAAGCGTCTCCAGCAATTAGACTAAACGTTGGCAATAACGAGCCCATGAAAACAGGACCTCTTTTGTTATGAATTCCTGCAGGGAAGTTCCTTTAATCTCATCTAAAAAAAATTCCACCCTTATCTTTAATTTCTGCACCCAGCATCTTGGCCAATTGCTTTTTGTCATTCAATAAATTTATAACAACCAGCTGAAGGAGCCATGCTGCGATTTAAGCTTCAGTGTTTCATTTTCTATTCGGTGAGGTCCCATCACACACTGTAAGAATTGCAAGATGGGCGTAGTGGATGATGAATGTGGTACAGCTACGCTTGAAAGACCAGGTCCGCAGCCTGGGGGTCATTTTGGACTCCCAGCTGTCCATGGAGGCTCAGGTGTCAGCTGTGAGCCGGACAGCGCTGTATCAACTCCATCTGATACAGCGGCTGCGCCCCTTCCTTCCCAACCATCTGCTCCCATCCGTAGTACATGCCCTGGTCTCCTCTCGTTTAGACTACTGTAATGCGCTCTACGTGGGGTTACCCTTGAAGACGGTTCGGAAACTGCAGCTGGTACAGAACGCGGCGGCTCGCCTGATTAAAGGCAGCCACCGGCGAGATCACATCACTCCAGTGCTGAAGGAGTTGCACAGGTTACCAGTTGTTTTCCGGGCCAAATTCAAGGTGTTGGTTTTGACCTTGAAAACCCTATATGGTTCCAGCCCAGCCTATCTTAAGGAGCGCCTCCAGCAGCACCAGACAGGCCGCTTAACAAGATCAGCCTCAGATGGGCTTCTCTCTGTCCCATCAGCCAGGACAGCTAGACTGGTGGGGACGAGGGAGAGGGCCTTTTCTGTGGTGGCCCCCACTCTGTGGAACTCCCTCCCTAGGGAACTCCGTCATGCCCCCTCTTTAATGAGCTTCCGTTGTGCATTAAAAACGCTGTTGTTCAGGCAGGCATTTGGGGTGGGTTAGGGTATTTTAGAAAATGTTTTTATTGTAGAATTTTATTGTTTTAAACTGTTTTTATTGTATGTTGTACATCGCCCAGAGTGGCTGGGTGACCAGCCAGATGGGCGATTAATAAATTTAATAATAAATATAAATATAAATAAATATATGAGTGCAAATTTCAGGCAGGATCACATGGGAAGAGGCTGTCTTTCAGATACTTTGGTGCCAAGCCATTTAGGGCTTTATAGGTAAGAACCAATACATTGAACTGAATGTGGAAACAAAGTCCCAAGCCAGTGGAACTGGAAGCCAGTGCAGCTGTTTCAAGGCTGGTGTAATATGGTCTTTAGGCACGCGCCAGACAGTGATGAAGGAGAAGTCTGCTGCACAATAGATATGGTTCCCAATGTATTTCAGTGCCGCTTGAATACATTTGTGTGTCCATTGATGATAATGTATTGCTTAGCATCCCCGTGAAGTATAAGCTGTTGATATGCAGTACTCATGTCCAACTTCGTGAATAACTGTCCTTTGGCTAATGCTGTGAAAAAGGATTTTCAAATTTGGGGAAAGGACAATAATAGTAATAATTATTTATTTGTTTGTTTATTTATTGCATTTATATCCCGCCTTTTTTCCTCTTGCAAGGAACCCAAGGCGGCTTACATTAATTATCCTCCTCCTCTCCATTTTATCCTCACAACAACAACCCTGTGAGGTGGGTTGAGCTGAGAGTCTGTGACTGGCCCAAAGTCACCCAGTGAGCTTCCATGGCTGAGTGGGGACTAGAACCTGGATCTCCAGGCTCCCAGTCCAATACTCTAGCCACTACACCACACTGGCTCTCTCTATTATTAATGGCTATTATTATTAATAATAATAATGATAATGATGATGATGATGATGTTAAGGATATTAATAATAATAATAATGATATTAAGGATAACAATAATAAATCAAAACAGCAAAACAGTTAAAAACAAACAGTTCTCTCAGACCACTAGTGTTCTTTTCAGGAGCTAGTAGTGGTCTTCTCCTCAGGACATGAGCTCCCTCACCAATGCTCTCCCTCAATTGCTTTCCCCACAGACTACACAAGTGTTTATGTCACTCCCAGGAAGATATGTATACAGAGCCATCTGGGTGTAGCACAGATACAATTTGGGCTGCCCATTCTACAAACTTCACAGGTTCAATACTACCCATTTCCTGCAGCTCCTTCAACTGCACTTCAACCTTTTTGTTTAATTGAAAAGATATTCTAATTGCAAAGGGTCCCGCTCTTCAGCTGAAAAGCAGTTTATAAATTTTGGAACATTGGTATGTCACAAAATATGAATGTAACGTATTGTTGATAAGATTTCATTGTATTTCATAGGACTGCTATTCATAATAATCTGTGTATGCTAACTATAAGTATAGACTGATTAGCTGTGTATGCTATAAGCTAGCTTTAAGCGCAAAAAAGTGTTCTTGGAACTGGGGCAAAAAAAGCTTACCACAGGTGGGTTGGTTAATTTTCGGAAGTAAAAAGCTCATTATTTCATGAGGAGAAGGACCATTGCAAGGGTGCTTCTGAAATAAGTTATGAGCCTGGCTGCGTTATGGAGTGGCCTTCTGAGGCCATGAGTGGGAGCTGTGACGGTGTCCAAAGAGTCAAGGTGCGGAGATGTGTGTTTAAGATAAATGACCTTGTGCTGTTGCTAGGTAGAATGTTTTAAGTGGTAAGATTTTGACATGGTTGACCAGAGAGGTCCTGGGAGAACGAGAAGCCTACCAGACATGGTTACCTAAGCTCTGCCAAACATCCCTGCCAGATAGGTAACTATAAAATCTTAAAGATGACTGCTCTGTTGGTTGAGAGGAATAGAACTTTAATTTTACTAAGAAATATGCTAGCCGTCAATTATGCTTCCAATCATCCTAATTGCACTGTATGTAGAATGTGTTTTGCTTGTTTCATCATCGCAAAGTTTTGTTTAACGTTTCTTTAATTCTGTTTGAGCACTAAATATATATTTTGTGGTACCACTTTGTGTTATTTGGCTTGAGGGGTGTTTGGGGGCCCACAAACCATATAAATTACTTCTTGAAACCCAGAACACTCAGCTGGGATTCATACATCTGTTGCTGACTGGGGTCTGTCTATGCAGCCACTATTTTCTCTCCAGGTCAGGGGAGTCACAAACACATGTGTTCAAGGAAGACAAACAAGCTAGTTGGGTGGAGTGGGAATGCATCTCCTGTCTCAGGTAGATATGTCTGCGTTGAATGAAGTGCTCTGTTGCATTTAACTTCTGTTTTTGTGGTAGTTCATCCCTGCAGAGCACCAAGGCTCTTAAGAGTGCCTACTTCCTCCTTGAAAACTTACTCACATTCATTAGGGTGCAATCCTATGCATGTTTACATAGAAAAAAGTCCTACAAGTCCCAGCATGCCCCAGCCAGCATGCATAGGATTGCATCTTTGATGATGCATCCAAACAGTTGTCTGTTGGGGATACTCTATCCCTGGATTTGCTGTATCAAGCAGGGGGCTGGACTAGATGGCCTTGAAGGTCCCCTCCAACTCTAGGATTCTATGATTTTCTGGAAGCAATTCTCTTTCCATTCTTTCTTTCAATTCCATTCCAAGTCAGCTAATTATCAGTTTGGTTAGGGTCACAACTTGGAACTGCAAAGACTGGCAATTGTCTCATATTATCTTTATATGAAAGGGTCACAATTGAATTTCCAATTACCTAAAGGCAGGGATGGGGATCTTCTGTCCTGCAGGGAATATTTGGCCCACCAAGCCAGCCCCACCCTCTGAAGGCTAGCAGGAAGAGGAATCCCTGCCGTTATCTCCAATCACGGATCAGAGACAACAGCAGGTATTTCCCTGGAGCATGCTGTTCACCCCCCAACCGGCAGGGTGAGTGGCACTCTAAGTTCTTTGCCTACCCCATATCCACCCCCACCTAATGGGGGAAGGCGATGGGCAGGCAAAGACGCCCTGACCAAGATGCTGACTAGAGGAGCTCTGGACAGTGCTCCGGCCTGGGACCAGATGACATTGTGGGCATGGCCCCACCCCCTGGCATCATCTGGCCCACGGAGGGCTCAGTGGGGGTCATCCAGCCCCCCACCAAACGCAGTTCTCCACTCCTGTCTTAAGAGTTCCTCCTGTATTTGTGTACAATTTAATTTTACTGTTTTGCAGTGAAGATACCTCTCCCTGTTTCCATAAGCCTTGCCTCATACAATGCTTGACTCATAACAGTTCCACCGCATATTGTGTCCAATTCAAACAAGACTTTCTTGGACACACACCTCTGCGTACACCGGTCAGACCACAAATATGTCAGTTCAGTTTTCATGTTCATATCTGCAGGCGTGGTTTCCTCCACAGTGACAACAATTTTCTTGAAACAGCAGCATTTCCTTTTCTGGGATGTTTGCAAATTTAAATAAGTAACCCTGTGTAGTCTTGGGATGATTGTTCTTCCCACTTTCCCATGAGTGATGCCTACGAATCAGTCTTGTACACTTTTATTTCCTGGTTCCATTGCCAGGGCCACTTATAAACAGTGTCAAAGGTTAACGGTGGCTTAGTAGTGTTCTCAGCATTCCCCACCCATCCACCAGCCTGTCCTTAACATCTGAGTCAGAGCAGCACCATAATTACAATTCTGAGAGAGCTTTCTTAGCGCTCCCAAAAACTCTCCCACTGTCTCCCCAGACCTTTTTGATTGCTAGTTACATTTCAGTCATTCTGTTATTTCCCTGGGAGTTGTGTTGAAATAATTTGTCAACAGATTCACCAGCTCAGAAGTTCTGCCTCCTGGCTTTTCAGGGGTTGATAGATTTCTCATTAAACTGTGAGTGGAAAGAGCCCTGATACTACTGAGTAGAATTGCTTTAAAAAAAAAAAAAAATCTGTTACATATCATTAGCAGTGAAAAAGTGAATCAGTATTTCACAGGGCTCTTCCCAGCTGCGCTGCTGTGGATACAACTGTGAAACAGTCTCCCCATTGTTGTAGGCATTATCTCTCAGCATCTAGATAAAATGATGCCACATCCCTTCTTTGTTTCTTTCTCTGAGCAGGCTTGTTGGTCCAGCTCCGCTTTGCCCTCTTGGGTTATATTGTATACAATTTGGTATATACAACCAAGAATATTTATTCAGGTTTTTCAGACATAAGCCATAACTACGATATTCTGTACGATCCCTAGAAGGACTCTACAGGAACACAGGGGGGACGAACTAAAAAATACAGAAAATAAATGTGCCGTTGTGGCAGCTTGTACATGTCACAATACTTACCTCATGTACATGTAGGATAGCCACTTAACGCATTGCCAAAAAGGAGGAAGTGCATCATCCAAAAAGAGGGCAAAGGAGGATACAAATTTGCATATCATTTTCATATGCATACACACACACACGCACACACACATGCGAATTTAGAAATAATAACTATAACATACACAGAAATACAGTCCCACCATAGCAAGGAAGACTGCGACCAGATGACCCGTGTGCCTGCACAGCGTGCGGTACAAGTGCTGCTAAGTGTTGGTGGGCAACCTCAAGGCCCCTGCTGCTCTTCTTCCTTCTGGTTCTTTGCCTTTAATCCAGACTTGGACTGGACAGCCCATCAAATAAAGGACGCCTTCAAAGAACGGACAGTCTTCTGTAAAGCAAGATACCTGGCCACCCTACGAGACTTGCGGAGGGGTTAAGATGGCACCTATCCTGTGTGTGGCCTTGGACAGACATACAAACGTAACACCAATGAAAAGTGGTCGCCTAACCTGCCTCAGGTCATTGATGTGAAGATGAACTTGGAAATATTTTGTGTTCCTCAGTGGATGGGATATAAATGTGATTGGCAGATTCTAAAATTAATACTGGTTACAAAAAGCAGTTTCAGGGCTGTTTTTCAAGTGGCAAGGAGCGAGACCGACATGCAGGACGTGAAACATAAGTGATCCATGTATTACTTAAAATATGCTGTCATAAAGGGTTGTATCCAGTGATGGCTTTGCCTTAGCAGAAAGCGCTTCCACTCATGCAACTTGGAGCTGATCTCCTCCTACCAACTGCACCCTTCTGAGCCATATTCCATTCTGTTTCAGTGGATCCTGCAACAAGAGCAGCTTTTGGGAAAGACAGGGGGCTTGAGTGGAAGGGGGGGGATCAGCAAAAGTTGGGTGCCTTGACTTGAGCGGGTGGAAGCATTTTCTACTGACACAAAACCACCATTGGATACATGCCATATTCTTCCAATTTTATTTGACAGAGAAATTAAAAACAAAAACAAAGTAGGTGTGTCTGCTTTTTTGTCCATGTCTCTGTTCTGGTAAAGAAGTTTGTCACTCATAGCAGCCAAAGGGAATAAAAAAGGAGAAAAGTGCTGAGGGAACATACACAAACAACCTGTCAAGCAAGGCTGTATTTACAATATACAACACTGAGCAAACACAGCTTTCTTGCAACTATTTCCTTGATGTGCCTGACAACTGATTCATTTTTAGTGCTCTTGGCTAATCAAGAATTAGCTAAAGCATTGTGGGACTACGACGAAAGGAATATCTGTTTACAATTCAGGATGTCTATTTGGTTGAAGACAGACATACCATTAAGAGAGTGTTCACAGCATATTTCATACACATACGGTGAGACCAGCTTTCTTCTGGCTTCACAACTAAAATGACAGATGTGTATGCATACCAGTGAAATATACCTTGGCTCAGCTATCAGTCCCCCTCCCTCACATTTCAGATAGGTTGTCGTTTTAAAAAAATGATGCATCCATTTATTCATTCAACAGGTTTGTCCATTTGTTCATTTTAAAAATAGCCTTTTCTTTAAAAATTGCAAAACCATTTGGGGGATTGAAAGGAGATGCCCTGATCACTTCACTGGCACCAGCCAATCAATGCTATGCACAGCCAGCTTCTGCAGAGTTGCATAATTTTTGTTTTTCAGAGCTGCTAGGGTGGCCAGGTGTCCTACTTTACAGAGGACAGTCCTCTATTTTAGAGACCTTGCAGAGGACAGTCCTCTATTTTAAGGTGTCCTCTATTTGATGGACTGTCCAGTCCAAATCTGGTTTAAAGGAAAAATACCATAAAGAGGTGGACCAGGGGCCTTGAATTTGCCCATCAACAATTAGCACCTGGACAATAGACTGAACAGGCACATAGGTAATAAAGGACTGTCCTTTAAGTAGAATACCAAACTACACCTACAGCAGCCCAGTGAGCCCCAGGTGACTTTGGGATGTAATGACTGTGCAGCCATATCCCTTTAATTCACATTATTTTCTCACAGTGTCACACACCAGGCTGGCCGATTTCCTGACTGGTTTCCTTTTAGGCTTGCTGCCAGTGCAGCTTTGTGGAGCTCCTGAATCTGTTTGAATTGTGTTTTATGTGTACGGCACAGCTTTAAGCACTGCAGGGTGTGTATGTGCCCTTTTTAAGGGCCTTAGTTTTATATTGCCTTTTGTTGCCACCACCATATTGTTCATTTATATGAGTTCTCTTTGTTCCTCGTTATCGAGGCTGTGTGTAGGGGATGTTTTCCACAAAAGGGAGGGAAAGAAATCTCAGTTAACAGGATTCTTTTTTAAAGGACAAATACATGCTAGACCCAGACATTTTCCTTCCCTCAGGCCTTTCGCACAAACTGCAGTGTCAAGAGTTTTAAATGATGGCTGAAATAAGAGACAAATGTAGCAAAGCAGGCAAGGGATCGCAGAAATGAGGGTTGGTGAGGGAGTGATATAGAAAGAAGGTTTCACTTCAGGCAGCAAACGCTTTCAAATCGGTAATGGAGGGATCAAGGACTATTTTTAAGTCAGCCGTTCAATGCATGGAGGCCCATATGCCAGGAAGCATATATAAGAGACCCTTTTCTGGCAAACCTGTTCTATTTAAACTCTTCTTTTTTCCACTGTACTGAAATGGCTTAGAGCAGGGGTGGGCAGATAATAGACCTCCAGATATTTAGGACTTCAACTCCCAGAAGCTCCTGCCAGTGTGGCAATGGTCAGGAATGCTGAGAGTTGAAGTCCAAAACATCTGGAGATCTACATTCTACCCACCCCTGGATTAGAGAGTAAGGGCTTGAGGTTGGGTATTTTTGTTTTCATCCTCTTCTTGTTTATCCTTGGCATGCTGAGAAGGCTTCCAGATGGAAGATTCTGAGCACTACCAATCAGAACGCATTGTGGAGCCATTCTGGCTTTTTTTCTTTTCTTTAATCAGTTCTCTATGGTACCAACAACAACAACAGACAGAAGGAGTGCTGGGGAAACATGTGAGAGTTGCAAGTGGAAGGTGACAACAATTGGACTGCCCTTCCATAAAATTCCGTGAATGAGACAGAACACTGGCTAGGGATGTCAGAGAAATCCACAATGGATTCAAACGAGTTTGACTCCAACCTGCAGATTCCATAGCAGACCAGCTTTTTCTGAGTCATGCAGATTCCACAGACTTGTGCACCAGTTTTTCATGGGGGGGGGGGATTTCCACTATTGTGCATTAGCGCAAGTGTGCATTAGTGTTAATGTGCCCTTTGCACAAATGTGCTAATGCACATGAGTTGGTGTGTATTCATGTTAAGTTGCATTAATTAATGCATATTCATGCATTTTCATGAGTGTGCAAGTGCACATTCTTGTTAATGTGAATCAGCGCAAGTGAATGAAATTCTGGTAAGAAAAAAACCTGATTCCGTCAATGAGTGGATGGTGGAACGAAACAAGCCTGACAATCCACAAAACACAGACAGAATGGATTTATCAAAATCCATACATCCCTAGTTGGCGCCATAAAGGCATCATCTGGAAACAGCCCCAAGTCTGCTAACCCCTGCTCACGGGATGACCTGGGGTTATGCTGCCTCTCCATAAGGGGAGACATCCAGTTATCAGGGTTACCTGTCACACACCTTTGCTACTTCGGGCTCAGTACTTCCAAACCTCAAATCAAAGCGATTCACAGTTTGAAAATCCCCCCCCCCCAAAGAAAGTTTAGAATTTTCATACATTACATATTCAAAATTCAAATTACCCACAATTTGAGTTCTTTGGGTGTAAACTGCCCATTTCATTCAGATTCATTTCTCAGTTCTTGAATTTCCTCTTCTGGGAGGAAGGGAAAGGGTGTTTAGTTTGGAGCAATGATCTGGAAGGATTTCAAAGCAAACGTCACTCCACTTTGTTGCACAGCTCACAAGGCATACAAGCATAGGCGTAAATGACACTTGATCTTTGGAAGCAGAAAGCGTTTCTTGTGAGGAAATGTTCAGTCCTTTGGTGACGGGAGAGGGAAACAGGAAGATGTGTTTCATTAACCTTGGTTGCCCAGTCCTATGTCACATGGACACCATAGCAGCCTTCCCCAACCTGGTGCTTTCCAGATGTTTTAGACTACAATTCCCATCATCCCTAACCATTGGCCATGCTGGCTGGGGCTCATGGGATTTTAGGTCGAAAACTTCTAGAGGGTGCCAGATTGCCTACCCCAGGCCTAGAGCAAAGACAGCCAAGACAGCCACCAGGTTGGGGAAAGGTGTGAGAGCACATTCCACCCCTGCAATGAACAGTGTGGCCAGCATGGCTTCCTCCCCGTTTCACACTGGCCCTTTGGCTTGGTGGTGAGCTCCAGTAGGGTCTCCTTCCCTACCCATTGCCTTGAGTACTGAGATTATCTTCTTCATGAGCCTCAGGGCCAAACTAATATGTAAACTAGCTGCTTTTATCTTGGAAAAGAAGTCGCATGCGGGACACCCCGATCTGGAATGTACTCCGGATCTGGACTGCAATATCACAGTGCTTTTCTGATGGCAAATCTCTCCTTGGAAAAAAAGGAAAGGTTCCTCCTGTGCAAGCACCAAGTCATTGCTGACTCCTAGAGGGATGCCGCTTTTACTGGCATTTTCATGGCAGACTATAGCGGGGTGGTTTGCCATTGCCTTCCCCAGTCGTGACCACCTTTCCCACAGCAAGCTGGGTACACATTTTACCGACCTCAGAAGGATGGAAGACTGAGTCGACCCGAGCCGGCTATCCGAGACCCGGCTTCCGCTGGGATCGAACTCAGGTTGTGGGGAGAGTTTTGGTCCCCAAAGGTGCTGTTTGCAGGAAACAGAACTTTCAGGGGCAAAAATCCAGCCAGGAAGGAGGAGCCATTTTCAGCAGAAAAGTGGCAGGGGGCCTCAGAGCATTTTTTTGGTCTTTTTTCTCCGCAATAAAAGCAGGTGGGTTAAGCATGCTTCTTTAAACATGCAAGTAATGCCACATGTCAGTCTGGCCCTCAGACTGCAGCTGATTTGGCCCTAATGGGCTGTTCATATGCTCATGCTTCAATCCATTGCTGTCCTCATGAAATATTACTCTAAGCAGTGCTCGAGTTCCAGAGTGATGAATGGACCTCTTGATAGGATGGCCATGAGTCCTAATTTACACAAGAGAGAGCTCTATTTGAGGTTATCAGAGGGCACATCTCTATTTGAGTATTTATTTGTTCTTTTATTTAAAAAAAAACAACCTACCTTTCTCCCTAAAGCAGACACAAATCAGCTTACAAGAAGGAAAATAAAACAAATAAGTAGGGATGCGCACGCACACACACACAAACACACACACTGTGGTGGGGGGAGGTACTGGGGTGGAGGGGGAGGCACACATACATATTGGGGATACCTGGCACAGCAGCAGTGCCGGCTGCTTCAAGCTGCCACCTCCTCCTCCTAGTAGTGACCCCATGGGCAATGTTGCTTGCAAGCCATCACTCGTGATGCAGAAGCAGCAATCCCACCTGCTTCTGGGTCACCTGCCCCAGCAACCCTGTCTGGATCACTTCCTCACCACAGCCATCAGCGGTGGTAAAGCAGTGATCTGGGCTGATGGCTGCCTTGCCACCACAGTTTTTTCAGTTGTGCTTTTCATGGCAGTGGCTGGAAGTCTTAGGGGGCCACCTGCAGCCCATGGGTTGTGCACCCCTGCTCTATAATGTGAACAGCTTTCCTATCCAAGCCCAGTTTAAAGATAAGGAGCCATAAGAAGGAAGAGCCAGCAGGGGCCTGAAAGTTGTCCATCACTGGTCAGCACCTGGAGAGCAGACTGCGCAAGCACACAGGTCACCTGGTCACAACTACCTGGTCACACTGACTGCTGAAAGTGGGAGCCGGAGCCAACAGGGGTGGACGGCATCAGGTTGCAGAGGGCTGTCCTAGAAAGATCACATTGTAGATCTACTTCTGTGTCAATTCTGCAATTAACACACACTCGGAGTAAAATTTACCCCATGTTGTTGGATGAAGGTTTTAAGGAAGTGCAGAATTAGTTAGCAGTTACTGAACTTCAGCAGATGGATTCTGGATCCTGTGACACAATAAAAATTCTTCTCTGATTTCACAGATAACTGCACTAGTACAGCACTTCCAGTAAAGGGTTGCCTAGGCTTGGGCTAAAGTCTACATTGGGGAAAGACCTGGCTCAGTATCACTTCTTTTGTTAATGATTTTTAAAGCATACTGAAATTACAGGCTTCTTAGATGGACCTCAGTCCTTACAGCTATAGGAAAATAATTCTTCAACTCATTATTTAAAGTCTTGTTGGCACCCTTGGCTTTCTGGTCAGAGACCAAGTACTATAGGAACCAAAGAGAGTTCATAACTTCATATTGTCATGATCCATGTTGATGTTGTATCCCCCTCTGTCTCTCAGTATTGTTTCAGTAATCATTCACGCCAGTCTTCATTCTGTATTGGCTTATGAACTGCATCTCATAAACCAATAAAGCCAGTGTGGTGTAGTGATTAGGGGGTTGGACTGGGACTCAGGAGACCTGGGTTCTAGTCCCCACTTGGCCATGAAGCTCACTGGGTGACTTTGGGCAAGTCAACGACTCTCAGACTAATCTACCTGTGGGGATAAAGTGGAGAGGAGGAGGATCATGTAAGACACCCTGAGTTCCTTCCAAGAAGAAAAAAGCCGGGATATAAATGTAATAATAAATAACATAAAAATAATACATTTGCACCTTTTCACTTTTTTAATAATAATAATAATAATAATAATAATAGCAGCTTTTAAAAACATGTTCCCTCAGTTCTGTCATCATTATCATCACCATCTTTTTAAAACATGTTTTGTCAGTACTGATGGGCAACAAACTGTCTTGAAGAAAATAACTATTCCATTATTCTGATGTAATGCTATTGGGGGACGGGGTGATTTTACATCCAAGTGATTTGTTTTAAGTAAATTAGAATCAGGATAAATTTAATAGGGGAGATAAGATGGAGGGCTTACTAATACAAAGATGAGGTATCCCATGGCCAGGAACTCAATGAAGGACAAACAGACATCATGCGCAGTAGGGCTTACATTGGGCAGATAATGCTATTCCACCCTGCCTTTGCACCATTTTCAACATGAACTACAGAATAAGAAACAGAACCAGGGAGTACAGAGTAAACTAAGCAGGCAATTAAAACCATTTTGTTTCCACTGACATTTTTAGTTAGACCTGGTAGGGTTTGTTATTTTATAAATGTGAGGCTTCTGTCTGTTCTGTATTGTTTTCATTATCTGCTCTTAGTTCTTAATTAGCTTGCAGTGTTTTTGCTGATGAGCATTTTCGCCATGCATCTTGGTGGTTGTAGAGGCAGGCAGGGCAGTATATTTCCCAGACAGCCTTCCCCAACCAGGCGCTCCCCATTTGTGTTAGACTACAAGTCCCATCATCCCCAGCCAGCATGACCAGAGATTATGGAAGTTCCAATCCCAACATATATTAAGGGCACAGATACAGGAAGATGGTCCTAAACCAAAGCTTCAAGTGCTCTGGAAGGCTTTTTCCTCACCTGCCCTGCCCACAAAAAAAAATAAACAAGCCATGAAAGAAATGCATGAGCATCTTCCTGATAACCTCCAAAAAAATCTCCCACTACTGTGGCTCAAACAGTGATGGCATGTTCCCCACCTTGGCCAAACACAGACAATATGTGGCATTCCCTGGCCAGTTGATTGCCCAGGAGCCAAGGTGGTTCTGTAAATATCTTCCCATTATTAAATGTTTCTGTCAACTGCAGAGATCAAGGGCCAATCTACATTGCGCCTGCCATCGCAATGAATTCGGTGTCCCGTCGGGTTAAGCGCTCTCGCATTAAAACGTGATTATTCACACTCACCCATTTTCCCTGTTGCAGTGCTTCATCGAATGTGCAAGCTCGGTTCACACTCAAGCGCTGTGCTGTTTTCCTGCTGTTTTCCTGCGCATGCTTGTCTGATCTCGGATGCTAAGCAGGGTCGGCCCCGGTCAGTGCTTGGATGGGAGACCGCCTGGGAATCAGGCTTCCTGCACTGAGCAGGGGGTTGTTGTATCCCTTCAAATGAGATTAAGCTTTACCCCCTCCTATCCCCAGCTCTGGATGTTTTTTAAAAAAATTCAGGCATTATCCTTGCAGAATTGGAGCTTTTCCGTGATGTGTTTTTTTTTTCTAATTGAGGCATGATCTTAGAAGCTTCTGCTTAAGACCCTGCTTAAGACCCTGCTTAGCTTCCGAGATCAGACAAGCGCGCGCACATCCAGCCCTTTGTTTGTTGCTGAGGTAACAGGGGCTGCTGAGGAAGCTATGTAATCGGTAGCCGGAAGAAGACATGGGGCCATCGAGAGCTGTGATTGGACAGGAGGGAAATACAAACACCACTGCAGATGGACAGGCGGGGGAGGGGACTACGACTGGATATGGTTGCGAAGGCGGAAAATCAGAGCACATTAAGGGGAAATACTGGGATATCAGGGTATTGAAAGCGGGAGCACAGAAGTGGGAAATTCCGGTTCCAACTCGAGGCGGCTACTGCGTAGTGTGAAAGGCGGGCGGTGAAACCTCATTGGAAGCGAAAAAAGGCGGTAAGTGTAGATCCAGCCCAAGTCAAGTCAATTTTAGTGAACACTTCAGCTGAAAATAGGGAGCTAAAGTAGCTAGGGATGGGGGAGAATTTCTCCCCGAAACTTCGGGGGGCCAAGTGCCAATGCATTCAGCCCCCCAAAATCGGCGGTGAAATTCTCTGCCGCCCCCGCCCCGGGATGGGACTTACCTTTGACGAATGTCCCTCCCGGCGGCAGGTCCTGGCGGCGGTTCGGCGGGTCTTCGTCAGGGGCGGGGGCGGCAGCCGGTCTTTTGACCAGCTGCCACCGCCACCATTACAAGGAAAGTAAAAAAAAAAAAAAAAAACCCGTGATAGGCTACGTAACTATTAACGTAGCCTATCACGGCTAGATCTCCAAAGTCAGCCGTGATAGGCTACGTTAATCATTACGTAGCCTATCATGGGTGACTTTGGAAAAAAAAAAAGTGCGTACGCAAATGGTGGCCCCCATAGGGCGCCGCCATTTGCATTCCTTATTTGGTCCCTGTAGTCTACATAAAGATTTACGTAGACTACGGCGAAAATAAGGGCAACGCTTATTGCGTTGCCCTTATTTTCGCCGTAGTCTACGTAAATCTTTACGTAGACTACAGGGACCAAATAAGGAATGCAAATGGCAGTGCCCTATGGGGGCTGCCATTTGCGTACGCGCTTTTTTTTTTTTCAAAGTCACCCGTGATAGGCTACGTGACGATTTACGTAGCCTATCATGGCTGATTTGGAAATCTAGCCATGATAGGCTACGTTAATCGTTATGTAGCCTATCATGGGGGCGGTTGTGGTTTTTTTTTTACTTTTTTTTTCGCGGCTGGGTAGACGGGGCGCTTCTACCCGGCCTGAATTTTGCCGGCGAGGGATGGGGCACCTCCCCCCCGGCCTGAATTTCGGCCGGGCGAGGCGGGGCGCCTCCCCCCCTCGCCTGAACTTCGGGGGGAGAACCGAAGCACCTCCCCCCCACTGCAAAGCAAGCTTCGAGAACAGGTAAGGGACTTTCGTCCATCCCTAAAAGTAGCCAGCCTTTGAGCATGCACCAACAGCAGCTAAGGTCTTTTGAGCACCTAGTCTGGTGAATGTAGAGCAGACCATGTGGGAGACAAATTGGCACATAGCCTTGTAATAATTAAAACCCTTGATTTTAATTATGAGCTGATAAAGAATGTCAGGGCAAGAGGAGCCACCTTGTAATAAAATATAATAAAATGAGCATTAAAACCTGGCAAAAAATTGTACTATGAGCCCATTAAAGTTGAACTCCATCAGCATCAGTACCAAAGATCCATTCTCCAGCTCCTCAACAGCTCTCTCTTCAGCTTCCTGTCTACAACTTGATTCACACAGGGGGGCTGTGGACAGACGCCTTTGGTGATTGTAGCAGCTAGTGGTTCTGACAGCTGCTACAGACAGCTGTGGAGATGGAGAGCCCCCTTCTGTGCTCTCCCAGTGCTGCTCTCAGTGCTGCAATGGCTGGCTTCTCCTTAGATTCAGAACAGCAGAGAGGAACAAGGAAGTTGACATCACCAGCAGCTTCTTTTATCCTCTCTGCTGCTCCAAGAAGAAGCCTGGCTGACACTGCCTTAGGGAAGGTAAGCAAGCTGGCAGGAGGTAGCATCCAAGATACAGGGATGGACGGAAGTGGTCCAGGAATGATTATAGAAGTTGCTGGAGCTGCTAGCTGCTACAGTCACCTGGAGGCTTCTCACCACATGGAACCTCGTCCATGGGCTCCTCTGTAAAGTGAAGTTCCTGACTGATTCCCTTCTGATTCCACCCCACATGATGTAGTTGACTTGCTGGTCTTCCCTCCTGCCAGCTCTTTCTCCTTCATTCAGTTCAAACCATATGTGCAAGAATTCATACTACGCTCCTTCTCTGAAAGGGCCAAATTGTACATGGAGGCCACCAAAGCAAAGTGTTTAGACCTGCTGGTGCTCCATGTGGTTCTTAGCTCATGCGCTGGCCCTTACGCATGCAGCACATGCATGCCAGTGCAGCCACACAGTGCTGCCATGAGGCAAGTGTCCAGCCCAAGTGCCTATCAAGCTGTACACTCACCATGTGGAACACTGAGTTGGGTTAATGTTTCCCAACGGTTGTCACATTTCAGTTGACCTCTGCATAAGCTCTCTGTTATTTTATGTATTACATTTGGTTAACCTTTGCTCATTTTTTACATTTGGTTACCCTCGAAGGAGCTATAGCGGTGCTCTATTGTACTGTGAAGTGGAGTAGACTGAGGAACAGTGACTTGCTCAAGCCTAAGGAGGAGGCTGCCTAGCTGAGCGGAGATTCGAATCTGGGTCAACCACAGGCAGACCCACCACTTGAGCCCAGGGGCAGGCAACCTGATGCCCTCCAGATGTTTTGGACTACAGTTCCCATGATCCCTAATCATTACCCATGCTGGCTGGGGCATTTATTTATTTATTTATTTATTTATTTATATACCACCCAATAACTGAAGCTTATGGGAGTCGTAATCCAAAACACCTGGAGGACACCAGGTTGCATTCCCCTGCTGTAGCCTCTGCACTTCAGAGTGAGCCAGTGTGTAAATATGCAATCTAATTTCACGTAACTTGCCTTACCTGGCAATAAAATTGGTCACAGAACTGCAGGAAAATTAAATTGACTTGAACACAAACTAAGGCAGCCCCATAAATAAGCCCGCAGACATTACTACCCTGCTAGGGGCTGTCCTCCTGCAGCAGCCCCCTGCATAGTGATGTTGGAGAAACCCTCAGTGGATTGAAAGGACATTGGATTCCTAAGAATCCAGCCTGCAGAATCCACAACGGACCAGCTCTCCCTGTGGTGTTGGCACCGGCAGGGAGAGAGGGAAAGCTGTGCATGGCTTGCAAATTTCAGCTTTATTTTTTTTTCTAAAAGTAGCAAGATACACAAATTGCAGCCACAATTTGTGCATAATTAAGCACTTTGCAGCCACAATTTGCTCAAATTGTGCTAATTATGGCTGTAATTTGCCCAAAATACCCGAATTGCAGCCACAATTTGTGTATCTTGCCATTTTAGAGAAAAAAATAAAGTTGAAATTCAGAAGCCAAGCAAGGGGCTCCAGAGGAAAAGTTGAGCCCCAATTGGGCCAGATGTCCACACAATGGAGATCCCTTGGACCAGATATAGGCAGATTCATACATCCCTACCCCTGCATTTCTATTCTGGGTTCGAAAAAGGGGTATTCCCTCCTCTGGCAGCTCACTTAGGGCACAGTCCTATGAACTGCACCCTCACTGCTCAGAAGCCCCCAACTTGGAGGCTTCCAAGATTCCTATGCCCTGACTTCCTATACCTTCTTTGCCTCCCCGCCCTCTAATCTTTGGATTTTTTGCTAGACAGGCTTTTCAGCTCATCTAGCAAGGAGGCTTTAGAGGGGGAGGGAAGGAGGCTGGAGGAGGCTCAGGATAAATCATATCCTGTCCTCTCCAGTCTCCTCCCCTCCCCGCCCACTGGAATACCCCCTTTTCCCCCTATCTGAGGTCAATTTTCCAACCTCAGAGAGGCAGCTGGCATGGTACTCTCCATGCCAGCTGTGCGGGGATGGGGGTCAGATCTCTGAGGTCAGGGCACTGTCTCCAACCTTGGAAGGGGTTTCCAAGCCATCCTATGGTCCTCAGGATGGACCTATCCCCTCACTGCTGGCCTACTCCCTCACCTGCATGCAATTCCTTGTCATCTATGGCAATCAGGCGAGTGCCTAAATGCAAGGCTGGATCAAGGGCGTGTCTACACTTCTGAATTAAAGGGGCAGATCAGTGCTCAAGGTGGGCGAGGTCAGCCTTAAAATGAGCCATGCCCCTCTCTCTCTGTGCCAAAGTAGAAGGGTTGACTATTATATATTTATGTATTTATACATACCTAAAATTTGAAAAGGAAAGGAACACAAGAAGCATTGCAGTTCAATGAAAGATGATTATCAGGGAACATGGATGAAGGTTTAAGGGACAGGTGCAGCAAAACTATCATAGAAGAGCTGAGAAGGAAAGGGCAATAGAATAGGGCAGAAACCTGGATATTTGGGGGAAGACGAATAGTGAGGAATTAATATATTCATGACATATCCATTGGCGGCTTTGGAGAAGTTTTGCTGCAGCTTATACCAAAACAGCTAACACCACTTCAGATGAATTGCATCCTGAAGAAAGGGTGAAGTGCCAGAGGACTGGAACCCCAGTACTTGCCCACCACTCTTTTAATACAAAGAGAGGCATACATTTTTGTTGTAGATCTATTTTCCTGGAATGTCAGACACCAGAAGTTTGCTAATAAGTCTAACACAAATAGTGCAATTGTATACATGTCCTCTCCAAAATAAGCCTCATTGAGTTCAATGAGACATACTCCCAGGAAAACATGTATAGGATTGCAGCCTAAAACTTTACATACAGTTTATAAGTAAACAGAATTTTAGACCCAATTTTCTAGAGTCAAAATATCTGTGCGTAGACTGTTCTTCCAAGCACACTGACTCACCTTTGTGGAAATTACCAGGCAGATGAGTAATAATTTTCAGAGCCATATTCAGAAAGTTGTAATGCTGAGAGCAGTATTCACTGATCAGCTGCAACTGAAGACAGAGCTAATGTGTATCTCTGTTAATTGTGTAGTAGAAGGTGGTTCTGAATACATACAGCTTGCATGCAGCAATGCAAAGAGGAGCATCTGCTGACGTTCACTCTTCTGCATTACCATCAAAGGCACTGAGGAGCCCAATCCTTTGTTTCAACTGGTCAACCTGCATTTGGTCACTCACCCACCGCACAGGAGCTCTGTCTTCATTTGTATCAGGTCACGCTGCAATACTATTTGCCACTATTGTGCCTACAATAACTGCCTGGGCTGGGACAGTCACATGAGAATGCAAACAGGAGGCTTCATTCTTGGCCAGGACTTCTGCATGCTACAGGAGCCTTTGCCCAACCTGGTGCCCTGCAGATGTGTTGAACTACCATCACCCCCAACCAACATATCATGTGAGTTGGGAGATTATGGGAGCTGCAAACCAAGATGTCTGGAAAGCCCTGGGGTGGGGAAGGCTGTACTGAAAACAGATTCTCACCACGCGAAGACGAGGTTGCAAAGGCAACAGGCTAGTTTTGTTATCTTTGGAGAAAGTCATCAAAGGTATTAAAGTTTCAGAAAGTGTCTCCCGAGACATTCCCCATGCCTTCTGTCACATATATGGTGACTAGAGTTTACATTCCCTTTCCTCTCTTAGTCCTTTTCTAATTTTTTTTTCTCTTGCCTAAGATTAAAAAACATAACACCCAGAAAGGGGTTAATGCATCTGAGAGCCCTGTAATTAGCATTGGAATGAGACTTAAGACTTAAAGAGAAAATGATTATCCCCTTAAGCAAGAGTTTAACTCTTACGCAAGAAGAAAAAACTTTCCAGGCTGGCCAGCAACTGTTGCAGTAGTATCTGCCAAGTTATTGATTAACTATCAATTCAATTTTATTGCGTTGACAGTCAGTCAACTACTACGAGCCACTATTTTCATTGCTTCAGTTTGTTATCTTTATTCTTCTGGCCCTGTCTAGGTTTAGTACCTGATCAAGAACAGTGATATTTTTAATATCTGGTTACTCCAGTGAAATAATGCCTTTCTTGTTTCAGGCTTGGAAATTTCCAGTGTATGGCATCTTATGTCTTTGGAGAAATATAACAAGGATGAACTATTCTTGCTGCTTGTGCTAATTTAGGGCCAGATCCAGAATTCAGTCGCAAATGCAGAGGACATTTGTGTTCAAGATTTTAACATTAGTAGCAGCAGCAGTAGCCAGCACTAGGTTCATCCCTTAAGGCAGAGATAGGCAACCTTTTCAGGTCTGAGGGCTACATGCGGTGCCGGATAATGGATCGTGTACACACACACACACACACACACACACACACAGGAGGGATGGGATTGCTGGGGGACAGAAGGTTTTAGACTGTGACCCCGATTGGGATTGCTGCTTCTCTGCCACCATTAACTCTGCCAGATGATCAGCAGGGCTGCAGAGGAAAGTGTGTGCGCCTCCCCCAGGTTCACTGGCTACACCCCTGCCCACCCCGCCTTAATGGCTGCATTCGCACATTATCTCTAAACCACGGTTTAGTGTTACAAGGATAAGCTGTACCAAACCTTGTGCTTGTGTGCTTCTCCCTCTCTTCTCCTCCTCCAATGCAGCCTTTTCTGTTTTAGATTAACTACTTCAGTTTAGCATGTGAACCATAAACTGTGGTTAATCCTGACTACAGTTTGCTGAAACAAGCCAAGTTCATAAACTGCTATTTAAAGTTGGCTTGTTTCCACAAACAATAGTTAAGATTAACCACATTTTTCTGGGCTCTGGTATCACAACAAGCTGTGCAAAATCATCCAAACTCCTCCTCATAGCTACACTGGAGGACTGGGGAGAGATCATGAGCCTGATGCTCACTGCACCTCATCCTTGTAAACCATGGTTTAGCATTATGTGTAAATGCAGCCTAACCTGTTATATACACTACTCATTCAGACAGTGAAGTGCACTGCACTGAGTTCAAGACCTCCAGGGCAGCAGTGGGGAGAAGGTAGACCTGGATCTACTGAAAGATCTCTGTGTGACCCTCCACAGGGGTTTCTGACTCCCAATTATTTAACAAGAGCAAGATTTTTCCCTAGGCTGTTGCAATTAAGAAAGCTTCAGCTAACCAGCAGTGGACTTTTGTGCAAAGGGACTGGGAGTTCAGTTCAGTTCTGATATGGAAAACAAATCCCTTTGTTCAGAATGTGTTCAGAGGCACCCTGGGTTTTTTTTGTTTTTTTTTTCATTCTAAATGTATGTCCTGTGCACCTGGCTCTGACTGGTACATCTTGGAGATTGAGGAAAAAGCAAAATAAATCTGACAAGCCTGAAGTCTGCCCACCCCTAGCGTACAGCAAGAGAGAGCCAAGTTAAAGTATTTGTTCAGCTATAGAGCTTTCTGAGTGGCTAATGGCAAGTCGTTCTTTCTCAGACTAACTTTTTTTTACAGAGTTGCTATACCTCACATGCAGTACTGTGGCTCCCCCCCACCCTCGCCCCAGCATTTTTAATTTTTTTTAAACCAAAGCCATCCTGGACAGACTATGAGTCAGAGCAGAAGAAGGAAAGACAGAGTGAGGCTACTTAACCTGTTCCTCCCTGGTCATTTTTCAGCTCAAAATAACTTTCCCAAGCTGCTTTTTTATTTGTAGGAGGAAAGACTGGAGGGAAAGGGTTAAACAGACTCCTCTGCCCCATCTTTCCTCTGCTCTGACACAAAGCCTGGCCTAGATGATTTTACTTCATTTCTCTATTATTACATGTATTTCCTGTCCTTCCTCTGAGGAGCTCAGTGCAGTAAACATGGTTCCCCAACACACACACACACACACACACACACACACACACACACACAATTTTATCCTCACTACAACCCTGTGAGGTAGGTATGCTGAATGAGAGTGACTGAAAAGCAGTGGAGGGGGGAAAACATGGAGTTTCAGCCTAAGTGAGACAAGAATTGCAAAGCATTTTGCAACTGAATTGGGAATAAGGAAGGATGAGAAATTTGTTCAGTTCACATTTGAATGTAAACTTACCTAATTTCTCACTTTTGAACCACTATGCAAATTGAAAGGGAGACATTTTTCTCCCTCTCTCAAAATACTAGAACCCAGGGTCATCCTATAAAGCTGGGAGATTCAGGACAGGTGGGAGATTCAGGACAGATAAAAGGAAGGACTTCTTCACACAATGCATAAACTATGGAATTTGCTACCACAGGACATAGTGATGGCCACCAGTTTGGATTGCTTTAAAAGGGGGTTAGACAAGTTCATGGAGGAAAAGGCTACCAATGGCTACTAGTCTTGATGGCTATGTGCTACCTCCAGTACCAGAGGCAGTAAGCCTATGTACACCAGTTGCTGGGGAACATGGGTGGGAGGGTGCTGTTGCACTCATGCCCTGCTTGTGAGTTCCTGGTCAACAGCTGGTTGGCCACTGTGTGAGCAGAATGCTGGACTAGATGGACCCTTGGTCTGATCCAGCATGGCTCTTCTTATGTTCTTATGAAACTCAGTTATCTTTTGAAATTTGCACTTCTCTGAATTCTATAATGACATTCTCCAATCAAAAAATGCACACAAAGTATGTAAATTTGGGGAAATTATGTTCAAAAATGCATTGTATTAGGAAAATTACTTGCAAAAAATATGTATACACAAATGCATGTATTAGGAAAAATGTGCACAGAAAATGCTTATGAATGGTCATGAAAACTTTAAAAATAAAATCTCAGCTTTCAGGATGAACTGAAGACTGGGAAAATGAGAAAGTGAGAGAGAAACTTAAACTGAACGATTCATAAATTCCTAATTGTAAATCATCACCATAATTATCTAGGGATGGGAGAACCAGGTATTTCTGAGCTTGCCGAAATTCTCCAGAATCACTTTGAAGCCTGTTTCAGCCCTCTCCCATTTTCGTTTTTGACCTGTTTTCAGCTCATTTGAATGGGAAAAGTACATTTCTGTGAATATTTTTCAGAAGCGCACACTTTCCCCCCATTGATTAAAGTGTGAAAATGCATTTTAAAGAAACTGATGCTAATCT
This sequence comes from Heloderma suspectum, assembly GCF_057233095.1. Taxonomy (NCBI): domain Eukaryota; kingdom Metazoa; phylum Chordata; class Lepidosauria; order Squamata; family Helodermatidae; genus Heloderma; species Heloderma suspectum. Next base: position 49,255,489 of record NC_139460.1, on the reverse strand, counting down.
CACACATTTTTAAAATATATGCATTTTTCAAACAAACATTTGTTTTTTTTAAAAAAACAGCCCACTCCGGCTTGCATTCATGTTCAGGATTGTTAACGTGACATATTCTCATGATTTGTAAAAAGAAGCAAAATTCTCATACATCATCATCATCCCAAACTTTTCATATGTGCCCTGAAATGAACATGGCCACGCAGTGCTTCTTCCCACCTGCCTCAGTCTGTGGGCATCTGGGTTACTCTGATGCCAACCTTTAAACATAGGGTGAAGACAGATGGAATGTTTGAAGAGTAAACACAGTGGGTTCTTCGCCCATGATCTGTTGCATTACAGACATCACAAAACTGGAGGTCGAATGCCAGATCTACCCCAAGATTTACCATTCCCTTCTCCATTCACAATGTAAGTGGTCTGGCTGTCTTTCTTCTTTTTTTAAGGGAAAAAAAAGAGGTACACCTGTGTATATCCATTCATCCCTCAGGTTACCCCCACCCCCACCAAAGTCGCAAATATTTTTTAAAAAATACAAAAGTGCTGTATGGATGCAGAAAGAGATCTGCCAGTAATATCATGGGCAGCTGCAAATACGTAGGTAGTTTTTACAGTGGATTTCTCCAATCAAGTATCAGTAAACTAAACTACTCTCTAAAGAAGTGCTCTCTTAAAAATCATTGGAACGTATTGCTTGTTTAAAGAGCAGTGAATCCATAACAAGCCACGTTATCTCTTCCCAGTGCTTGAACTGCAGGTACAGAGGCTAGGGATATCAGAGAAATCCACAACAGAACAGATTCAATTGAGTTTGGATTTCTATGAATCCAGCCTACAGATTCCTCAGTGGACCAGCTTTTTCTGAGTCATGGGGATTCTGTGGACTTGCAGACCAGTTTTTTTACTTGGGGGGGGGATGCTCATTAGTGCAAGAATGCATTAGAGTTAATGCGCACTCCTGCAACAAATGCACATTTGCAAACAGGAACAAAATTCTCATACATCCCTTTTTAAAAATCCAATTCCGTCAATGATCAGATGACGGAATGAAAGATTCCTGACAATCCACAAAAAAACAGCTGGAACAGATTTAACAAAATATGTACTTCCCTAAGAGGGGCCCTTAATACAGTCCACAAGCCCCGCCCCCGACTTCCCCCAATTTTAGCTAAACAGTACCTCTCCCCCACCCCACTTGTATCTTTTTAAACAGAGTAGCTGGGGGTCTGTCACAAGGAGGCTGGGCTACACCCTCTGCCTCCCCCATGTAGTTCAAGCACTTTCTCGGTCTGCCCTGAAAGATTCTGGATAGCACTGGATGTCTTTTGCATGGTGATTTGATTGAAAAATATCCACCTTCCAGCATTTCTGCAGAAAATTTGACCTGCCAGTAACCTGACCGAACAGGCAGTACTAGGGCAGAAATCAAGCAAGAACTTATTCTTGTAAGTTTTCCAACTTGAGATCAGACAGACATTTAGAATATTCAGGTCAGGAGGGGAAAATATTTTTTCTTTATGTTTCACATCCATGTGTCCAAAAATGGGTAAAACTAGTCTGCATGTTTACACATGGGAAGTTCTGAGCAGTATGTATTTGTGGGTGGCTACATCGTTAACAGGTGGCAAGTATATAAGTGTCCATCCTTCAAAGTGGGTGTCAAAAATCCCTTCATTTGGTGGTTTCTGTGTGCACTGGAGCTTTTACAGAAAAAATATTTTAGGAAGGTTGCAGAGAGCAATTACATTTTAGATGACTTTCTGGCTTCAGCATCAGAGGGAAACCGAGATGAATTCAACCTGGGGGAAGAAAACGTTTTAAGACGTGGCTACCCGGGCAGTTTTTTAGATCTGCACTTTGACCCAACAAAAACAACAAAGGAACGTGGCTCTTTAAAGATACACATTTATTAGGGTCCATGAAATCTTGTGCCAGTACTAACTGTGCAAATATGCTTATCTATTTATCAATAAGTCCTCCTGAGTTCGATTGGACTTACTCCCAAGTAAAATATATTTGTTCACTGAGGCTTTCCCTTATTTGTAATTGACATGACACTGCTCTGTTTTACTGTTTTGTTGTTTTCAGCTATTTACTGTTTCATACTGTTTTTATATTGTATTGTATTGTATTGTATTGTATTGTATTGTATTGTATTGTATTGTATTTTTATGTAAATTGCTTGGAGATCCTGGGATCTTAAGCAGCATAAGGAAGTGTGTATAAGACTTCAGCCATAATATATGTTAGTCTTTAAAACAGGGGTGGGAAACCTCTTTCCCTGGAGGAAAAGGTGGCTACTAGTCCTGATGGCTATGTGCCACTTGGAGTACCAGAGGCAGTGAGCCTATGTACAACAGTTGCTGGGGAACATGAATGGGAGAGTGCTGTTGCACTCATGCGCTGCTTGTGGGTTCCTGGTCGACAGCTGGCTGGCTACTGCTGTGTGAACAGAATGCTGGACTAGATGAACCCTTGGTCTGATCCAGCAGGGCTCTTCTGATGTTCTTATGTTCTTATGTTCAGCCTGAGGGCCAAATTCCATTGAGGAGAAGCACTTTGGGGGCACATTCCAGTCGTGGGTGGGGCCCAAGGTAATAGGGGTGGGGGAGGATACAAAAAAATACCAGCACGTTGTGGCTGGCTGGGGAATGCTGGGAATTGTAGGGCTTTTTTCTGTCTAAACGTGCATAGAAGTGTGCCTTAAATAAATATCGAAATAAACTGAACTTAGAACCAGACCTTCGAATCGCTGTATCACAAAGTGTTAAACCAAGGTTTTCAAAAATAATGAAGCATATTCAATCACACCGCTCTCACTAAAAATATTGTATTAATTATAGGAGGTCAAATCAGTCAATCTTAAAGGAAATCAACCCTGAGTGCTCATTGGAAGGACAGATACTGAAGCTGAAGCTCAAATATTTTGGCCACCTAATGCAAAGAGAAAACTCACTGGAAAAGACCCTGATGCTGAGAAAGATTGAAGGCAAAAGGAGAAGGGGACGGCAGAGGATGAGATGGCTAGATAGCATCACGGATGCAACGAATATGAACTTGAGCACACTCCGGGGGACAGCAGAGGACAGGAAGGCCTGGTGTGCTATGGTCCGTGGGGTCATGAAGAGTCAGACACGACTTAACGACTGAACAACAATATATATATATATATATATAGAGAGAGAGAGAGAGAGAGAGAATGTTTTTGTACCATTAATAAATTTTTAAAAACCATTATTTAAAAAATATTGTTTATTTCATCTTTATCTCATTCTTTTTTATTTCTATTTTTGTGGATGTTTTATAATGTACATAATATATTAATACAGTAGTATAAATTGTATACAATTTATAAATAAATAAATATATATATATATATATACATACATTGGGGGCACATGCTCAAAAAAAATTTATTGAAAGGGGTGAGCGATCAAAAATGTTTGGAAACCACTGGGCTAAATCATGAAAATGTGCAAGGGGGTGCGCATTTTTGCAAGTGTGAATTTGTGCAAATTCGAGTTTGTGCAAATTTGAGAAATTGGAAATAATCCAATTCCAGCAATAAGCAGATGACGGAACAAAAGGCGCCTGACAATATGTGAAATGCAGGCGGAACAGGTTTTACAAAATCCATACATCCCTAGCAGCAGACATGATTAAACTCCCTTCTTTTCACAGGTTGAAAGAACATCTGCACAGGAAAGTCATTGGCTTGCCTAGTCACTGAAGGTCATGGAAAGTCATTGGCAGCTAGTCTCTCAAGTATCAGCCAGTGGCCTTGGATATTGCGCCCACATCAATTTGAGCTAGTCCAATGGACTTGAATGAGAACTGTGATGCAGAGGGGGATCTATATTCCCACATGCACCAGCAGCAGCAGCAGCACATCTGGAAGGCTGCTTACACACTTGGATCTTTCTTCCTGGATCATAATCAAATGATTATGTGTTAAGGATCCATCTGGATGTTGTTTTTGTAAAGTGTAATTTTTGTAAATTCTAAATTTAGTACAACTTGTAAATTGTAAACTGTATTTTTGTCAATTGTAAGGTGTAATTTTACAATTGTAAAGGACAAAGTATATGACAAACATGTGTTTGAATACATGTGCATAGGCTACACAGTGGAGGCTGGTGGCTCCGATGTCAGTAGGGCAGTGAATGCGCTCCGGGTTTCAGTCAGAACTCTAATGGTGCTATCCAAGGTGTGATAGCTCCTTTAGGGTGCAATCCTATGGCCGCTAGTCAGTGGCTAGACAGCCATAGGATAGGTCGGTTCCCTGAGAATCGACCTCCACCCCCTACCATGCTGCCTCGTAGGCAGCGCGGATCAGCCCCACGCTCAGCGCTCGTAAGAGGAACATGGAGCAGCGAAAATGGGGCGTTCCTGGGAGCGGGCCAGGGAGCGGAGGGTGGATGTGCCTTTCCTACGCTTCCTATGCATTGTCTGGTGTAGCCCCCCTCCCCCAGCTCCAACTTTCCATGGCTAGACAGCCAAAATTGGCTGTGTAACTGCGAATGCAGGGTGGCTGAAACACGGAGGGGAAGATCCCCTTTGGGCTGCTCCTGCCCTGCATTGGATAGGTGGTCACCTCCGATAGGACTGTGCTCTTAGAGTTTTGACTGAAACCCGGAGTGGATTCACTGCCGCACTGATATCAGAGCCACCAGCCTCCACTGCATGTTCATGTATCAGAGAGCCAGGGTTAATTGTGGCTCTTTGTTCAGTCAGTGCAAACCCTGGTTTTGTTATTTGGACTCTATGAAATAGTCGTTGTACTCAGCGTTTGTCATATTTTCAAATCTAATGATATTCTGAAATTCATTTTATTTTGTTTGCTGTGTTATGCAACAAAAGAAAAAGAAAGCCCGAAATAACAGTGTTGCTGGCTTTTATAAAGAAGTTATATTGCATCTGGCTCCCCCTCCCCAGCCTCCCAGCCCCAAAGCTAGGTGGATTAGGGCCTTTCCAGACATTCCCTCCAGAAAGGGCCCAAGAGATGTAAGTTTAAAGTCTTAAACATCTTTTACTGAGGACATTGGAACTTCAGTTGAAGTTCTGAAGTACTAAGAATATAGCATGCCCGGGCATACATTATACCACAGACAGAACATTTGTAAGAAAATCAGATGCAAATTATTGACATTTTTGCAGCAATTCCTATTCCATATTAAAAGAAAAATATTATTTCTGTTTCCCACCTTTTCCAAAACAAAAAATCAAACAGATTCTCCTTTGCAAATCAGTCATAGAAATTAACTGCAGAAAGGTGCCGAAGGGCTCAATCCCATGCAGGTTTAAACAGAGAAAAGTCCTACAACTCCCAGCACTCCCCAGCCAGCACTGTAGGAATTTTTTCTGTCTAAATATGCATAGGATTGCACTCTAAGAGAGCAATCCTATGGTCCCTGGGTGACCATCCCAGGGATCGTAAAATGGCTTGGAAAACCCGTTCCAACTAGGCTGGAGACAGTGCTCTGACCTCGGAAGGGGGAGTTGGAGATCTGACCCCTGATCCCATCCCCTCCCATCCCATCCCCATCCCATCCCATCACAGCTGGTGTGGAGAGAGTGCATAGTTAAACTATGGAATTCGCTACCACAGGATGTAATGATGGCCAGCAGTTTGGATGGCTTTAAAAGGAGGTTGGACAAATCCATGGAGGAGAAGGCTATCAATGGCTACTAGTCCTCATTGCTATGTACTACCTCCAGTACCAGAGGCAGTGAGCCTATGTAAACCGGTTGCTGGGGAACATCGGTGGGAGGGTGCTATTGCGCTCATGCCCTGCTTGTGGGTTTCCCATGGGCAGGTGGTTGGCCACTGTGTGAACAGAATGCTGGACTAGATGGACCCTTGGTCTGATCCAGCATGGCTCTTCTTATGTTCTTAACTGCACTGCCGCCTCTCCAAAGTGAGAAAATCAACTTCAGAGAGGGGGGAAAGCGGGCATTCTGGTGAGTGGGGAGAGGAGATTGGAGAGGCCAGGATATGATTTATCCTGAGTCTCCTCCAGCCTCCTTCCCTCCCTCTCTGAAGTGCTGAAAATCCCAACTGGTGAAAATAAAGGAGATCGGAGGATGGGGAGGCAAAGATCACCTCCGCGGCTTCAGCCCGGCAGCATGGCCAATGTCAGGAAAAACAGGACCTGTAGTCCAACATGTCTAGAGGGCCACAGGTTCCCCACCCCTACTCACTCACCTGAGAGAGAAATTCCCATTGAACTCAATGGGGCTTACTTCTGGGCAGATATGCATAGGCTTCACTGTTAAAGGATATCTAGTCTCTATCCAGACTTTCTAGCATAAATGTAAGCACTTACAGCCACATGTGGGCGGGCACCCTCCTGTGAATCTGATCATGTAAGGGAGGAAATTGGGGCCACTCTTGCTGCCCCCACCCTCTGTGCCATCCTCACTGCCCCCACCCTGTCACCCTCCACATGTTGGAGGAGGGAGTTCGAGGGAGGGAACCTGCCCTATGAGTGTAAGCCCCCCACATGATTTAGAACCCTGCACGATCAGGATTCTAAATTACACCAGGGCCCACAAGCATAGAACAGGCTCCCCACTTCAGGCTTTTCCTCTCCAATGTGTGAAAAGCAGTGGGGATGTCATAGAAAGACGCAGTGGCAGCAAGCAGGGTCCTGCTCTCCCCACACACACAGGAACTGATCCCATATAGGGCTTTGGAGTTACCCAGAACTCTTCAACAGCCAGAATGGAAACTTAAGCAGCTTTCAGCTATATACAGAGCAACGCGGAAATCCAGCAGAGCGCTCATGCTAGCGTATCTCTGCACCAGCCAGCTCAGCAGCCCTCTGTTCTGTTTCTTCACTTTTAGATTTGGTATGTTGTCTCCATGCTGTTCTTCATATGTTTCCAGCACATACCTGCTTCCTTACAGGATTATGTGTCATCCTTTGGCTCAGTTTTTTTTTTTTTTTAGGGGAAAAAAAAGGAACATTGGATGTGTCTACTGAAAGCTGACACATTAATAACTTTGCAGGAGCCTGCAAAAGAAAGGAGGGGAGATATCCTTGACACATCTCACAATGACCAGGTTTGGGCAAAGTGAGAAACCATATCCTTTCCCCGCAAAAGAAAGAAATTAGTGCTGAATAATGTAGATATTCCCCCCCCAAAAAAAAAAAGCTTCAAGAAATATGTGTTGGTTCTTGTTAAGTTATATTATAGTGGTTGGGCGGTTCTTTGTTTTTCGCACAACTGCTAATGGAATACAGTACTGGGATCTTTGTTTCATTGCAGTGTGACTCTTGACAAAAGACTCATGTTGTGAGATCTATAATAGTAAAAGAGGGTGTGAATGTGTCTGTCTGTCTGTCTGAGTCATAACACCAAGACCATGAACCTAGACACCTGAAACTTAGCATGTATACTAAGGGAACCTCGGGGTATGCACCCTGGGGTTATTTGGTTTGTTAAATACATTAATAAATTGTGATTAGTGTAAAAGTGTCCATGTGTTTGAAGCATGCAATAGAGAGTTCCCTAACCACCACATAAATTTGCAGTCAATAAATTTGAAGCCAGAGTGGAATAGTCCAAGTGACAGAGTTATATGGCTGCCCCTCCCCCCCACTTGCTGTGGGACAGCCTTTCCCTCACAGCAATGGAATGGACATAGCCCTCCCTCAGGGGGCTATAGCACAGCACCACAACTGGGGCCATGCCTAGTGGTGCCATGCTGGCTGGGGAATGCTGGGAGTTGTCATACTTTTTTCTGTCTAAACATGTATAGCGCTGCAGTATTATTTTGTTTCTGGCCAATGTCTTGCAATGGCTGTCGTCCTGGCAATTGTCCCATCCCTTCCTCCTTCATTATCTAAGTAGTTCCTCCCTTTCAAACAATTTTTCAATATTGATTTTTATTTGGTACTAGCAAATGTACCCTACTTTGCATGGGCTGGAATTGCCCTTAGTTTGATACAGCGAAGACTTTGAGCAAAGTTACGCAGCTGCCAGAGCCGGACACACCGTGTCTGCCCCGTCTAAGTGAAGCCCTGTCTGCTGGCAGCCCTAGGCAAGGCCCCTGTGACAGTGCAGTGCTATAGCCCCCTGAGGGAGTGGTATGTCCACTCCATTGCTGTGAGGAAGCGGGCTGCCCCACAGCAGTCCAAGGAGAGCTATATAACTCTCCTTGGACATACCTCAAAACAGGAATTGGGACATTTTTCTCCTGCAAGCCTCCCCCTGCTTTGTGCCCTGCATGTGACAGACACCCTTGCTTCTGATTCCAGTGCTGATTTACCAAGCAATCCTATACACACTTACCTGTGTGTAAGTCTACTGAACTCAGAGAGACTTACTTCTAAGTAGACATGCATAGGATTGTGCTGTTAGTCTTCAGGTGGGCTATCTGCCTTTTTAAAAAGTTTTTAAAGTGCCGCCTTGATCATTATATATTTTAAATGTTAATTTGGTTCCTTATTTTAAGGGGGGATACCCAATCAGTTTGGGGGGGTAATTGAAAAACTGCTCTAGGTAGAGAAGAGGGTGGTTCTTCAATGAGATTATCGGTGCTAGCCAATTGGTGCTATGTACATCCATCTACAGCCTGGTAGACCCAGTTTCCCTTGAGCACAGTCCTGGAGAGAGATCATGTATCTATGTGAGCATGCTTCCACAGCAATCCTATTCCTGTTTTTAGATCTATATGCACCCTGAGATCTCAAGCTCATTCCTCTTAAGGACACCACACAAATGTCAATTGATGATGAGCTTCGGACTGTGCATGTGAATCCATCCCATTGCCCCTTGCTTCCATTCAGCATCATTTTCTACCTCTCTTTCAAATGACTCCGTGTGGTACAAAGCTGCTTAATACTTTACTTCTTAAAAATTCATATTTTATCTCCTCAACCTTCTCTTCAGTGGCTTTGTTTCTGTTTGCAGCTTAGGCTGCACCTTAAACCTGCCTGCAAACTCCAAAGTTAATTGCCTTTGTGTGCATACAAAAGACACTTCAAAATCACAGTCTTTGAATATGTCATTTTGCTCCCCTGCTTCCACCAGTGGCAAATTCAAGGGAGCTTCACCGAGGTCAAAGGGCAGAGGGGATCGGTGCCGTGTGGTGTCTTTGAGAAGCTGAGCTGCTTCCAAATGTGCAAAATGAGAAGGAAAAGTGAGCATCAATCGACAGAACAATAGATGGTTATATAGTCCCAAACTGGAATCAGTACAGCTTCAGATTACAAAGAAATATGGACAGAAGATGTACCCATAATTCATAGGTCCTCTTCTTTGCACTTCTTACTTTGATGTACATCTTGCTGCAGGGGATACATGCAGGTTCGTGCTTTGGTTATGCTATGGAATGTCACCTCACAAGGTGGATTGGGACATTCACATGGTGAGGAAGAGGAGGGAGACTTTAAGCTTTCGGGGGCCCTGCTGTGGTCCCAATCTGGATCAGCCCCCCTCCCCCCACCTCCAATTTACATTGCCAAAATGGCAACCAGTTGTAAGGAAAATTGCAGGGATAGGGCAATGGGTTAAATCTCCCTACCCACCACTCTAGGGTCCTGAGCCATATGAGTTAAAAAAAACACACAGAGAAAAATACTAGCTACATCTCTAAAGTAACAAGAATCATAGAATCATAGAATAGTAGGGTTGGAAGGGGCCTACAAGGCCATTGAGTCCAACCCCCTGCTCAATGCAAAGAAGCTTGACCCTCCAATAATTTGGGAGGGGTGGGGATGGAATGCAGGGTGGGGGAAGGATCGGAGCCTCACACCACCTTTCTGAAAGCAGAAATGCAGCACAAGGACCCCAATCCTTTCTCTTACTTTCTGTATGGTGGGAAAAGGACATGCAAGGATTGTGTCCCACATGATATCATGTATATTCACATGATACACTGAAGGTTCATACTCTGTGTATGTTCATTAACATGGTTGTGAAAATCTAGCCCTGTTCAGTCACTCTAACCATGTGTAGGCCCTACATGTGAGGAAGGGAAGTGGGGATGACCCTACTAGCTCCACTCCCACCCTTGCCATTCTCATTGCTTTCTACACATAGAGGGTGGCTGTCTGCAGGGGATGGCCTCCTCTGCCCATGGAAATTCTCCCCGAGATTCTTGAAGTGAAATCATAATTACCATTAGTTAAGTATTTATAATCCAATTTATCTTATAGGTAAATTTGCAAGAAACCAGATTCAAATACATTGAGGAGAGGATAGAATTGGTAACACCATAATTATACATTTCCGTTTTAAAAACCAGGAGAATTTGAATGATCAAAAAACCTGCCAGTTTAAGACCAGAATTAAGGCTGTCCCACATTTGCTCAAGCTCCACAAAGCCAGGAAATTGCCATAACATACGTGCTCCATGATCAGTAATAATGTTGTGCAATGTCACAAATTGCACTTGCTTACAACTTGCCCTCCAGGCACCCACACTTTCCCCTGGGCAGCAAAATGCCCCATATTATCCTGGTCCTGTATGGCCTTAGGAAGCATCCAACCTTACTGCTAGAAAAGGGCTCCCTGTCTCTGCCAGCTACTGATATATAAGCAACAAAATGGCATGGGTCAACTTACAGGAAGAGTCCTCTAGCAAAACAGTAAGGCTCAGATACTTCATAAGGCAATACAGGACTAGGACAATGTGAGCCATCTTTCCTGGTCCCAGGCACTCCATCCATTGCATCTGGATTTGGGCCTGAAAGACCAAGGAAAAGTATGGGTGCATGGAGAGTATGTTGTAGCATTGTGTAGCAACCTGTGACATTGCACACCATCATCGCTGATCACGGGGCATGTCCATTAAGGCCTCAGCCTTAGCTTCCAGTTTCCTGACTTTGAGGAGCTTGAGCCAGCATGAGACAGCCTTAACTCTGGTCTTAAACTGGCAGGTTTTTTGATCACTGAATAATAGGCACTTAAAGCAGAGCCGGCCTGACAGGTAAATACCCTTGCGGGCAAATGACATGGGGCCTAAAACAGAGCTAGATCAGGACTTACTGGTAAATCTCTTGGGTAATTTTCAGTAGATTACTAAGGCTTTCTGACTACCAGTTGTCTAGCCATAGCAAGAGCTAAAAGATCCCCCAGACTAAATGAGGGCAAAACTGCAAGTTATGCTAATTGCATAGCGTGTAGCTGAACACTGTCTTACATTTTACTCTCATGTAAGCTGTGCAGCCCTGATTCTAGTCAGGACCATGGAGCTCTGGAAGGGGAGGGCTAACCTTCACCCCACTGCCATTTTTTTCCTCATTCTAAAAGGTTGAAATGCCTCTCCGAAGGCTTAGTTACTGGCAGTGAGAGCTTTAAGTTAAACTATGCTGGTCTTTTTGGTCTCATCCTTTTAACTTTAGTCCCACCCCTGTTGCTCTTGGCCCCACCCAGCACTGGAATATCCCACACACGCATACCCAAGAGCAGGGCTGGCCCCACCATTAGCCAGAGTGAAGCAGTCGCCTCAGGCAGCAGATGCTGGGAGGTGGCAGCAAGGTGTCAAAGGAGAGAGGTGTGGACCATGCACCCTGCTCTGCACCCCCTAAGTTAGCCTGCAGCCTTTCAGAGACAGTGGAGGATAACGTCCCATGATCAGTGCTGAAGACAGATCCATCTGCCAGTCCAGTTGGCTTTTGTACATGGAATGGGAGGGGGGCCCATCTTGTCCTTCGCCTTAGGCAGCAAAAGGTCTTGGGCCGCCACTGCCCAAGAGCTTCTCCAAAATGGAATTCAGCCCAAATGCTGAAAGAGGTTTAGGATGTGACATAACATGCGCTCAATAGATAGATAGATAGATAGATAGATAGATAGATAGATAGATAGGATTAAGGGCACAATCCTATGGCTGTTAGACGGTGTCTAGACAGCCATAGGATTTTTCAGTTTCTGGGAACCAAGCTCGGATCCCAACTTAAATCTCATTCATTCCAATGGGTCTACTCTAAGTAGGACATGCTGGATTTTACCCAATGTCCGGAAACTACCTAAGATTTAGACCCTAAGTGATGGGACCTGCAGCAAAGCAACCCTATTTTTGCACCATTTTATCCAGCCAAGGGCCATTTCATCTGTGAATTTTTTCCTACCTGGAGACTGGACTCCAGCAGTATTTACATAAAAACACTGTGTTTCCTAGCCATTAAAACCAATGGGAGTCTTTGCATCTTTAATCAACTGACACTAATATAAAGGAAGCATAACACAAAGTTCTCAGTATGTGCTATGTTACCCTTCCAAGGCTTCAGAAAATACATCCAAACTATAGTCAATATTGTTAGAAGGGGCGTGGCCATATTGGTCTAGACTGTCATTTTTGGTGGGAACATTCTAAAGCATGGGAGTTTTGCAACATGGATGCTGATTACTGTCAGAGATTTCACCATGTTAGACCATTGGAAACTCCTAAAGCTCTGTTTCTTCATCACTTTGAACCTAATGACCCTGGATTTCTGCCTAAAGACCTTCTTAAGCAAGTGTGTTCAGCTGCAGAGTTATTGTCTCTAGCACATAAATACAAGCCTCCAAAGCAACCAATTAAACAGCAGTAGATTGATAAACTTTGTAAAACCACACACACACACGCGCACACACCTCTTACATAATTTTTAAAAAAGGAAATTCTCAAGGCACAATCACAAGCGATTCCAACAAGAAGAAAAGGTGGTGGAAGACAACAGAAGAAGCCAATGTGGCTTCACAAAAAGCTTAGGGATGACCTGAAAACAAAAAAGGACACATATAGGAAGTGGAAAGAAGGTCATGTAACAAAGGAAGAGTACAGGCAGATAGAACAGAATTGCAGGGATGGCGTCAGGAAGGCTAAAGCTGAGAATGAGCTGAGGTTAGCAAGGGATGTTAAAAACAACAAAAAGACTTTCTTCAGCTACGTGCATAGTAAAAGGCAAAGGAAAGAAATGGTGGTTCAGCTATTAAATAAGGATGGCAAAACGATAACACATGACAAAGAAAAGGCAGAGGTGCTCAATTCCTACTTTGGCTCAGTCTTCTCCCAGAAGAGGGTCTATGACCCCCCTGGCAAAGGCGAAGTACAGGCTGAAGGGGCAGGATTGCAGCTTGAGATCGACAGGCATATGGTCAAGGAACACCTCATTACTTTGAATGAGTTCAAATCTCCAGGGCCAGATGAACTGCATCCTAGAGTAATAAAGGAACTGGCAGAAGAACTCTCAGAACCGCTGTCTATTCTCTTTGAGAAATCATGGAGGACGGGGGAAGTGCCAGATGACTGGAGGAGGGCTAACGTTGTCCCTATCTTCAAAAAGGGTAAAAAGGAGGAACCTGGGAACTACAGACCAGTCAGTCTGACATCAATCCCTGGGAAAATTCTGGAGCAGATCATAAAGCAATCCATCTGGAAGCACCTTGACAACAATGCCGTGATTACTCGAAGCCAACATGGATTTGTCAAAAACAAGTCCTGCCAGACAAATCTGATCTCATTTTTTGATTAAGTAACCTCCCTTGTAGACCGTGGGAATGCTGTAGACATCATATACCTCGACTTCAGCAAAGCTTTCGACAAAGTGCCCCATGATATCCTGATGAGCAAACTAGCTCAAAGTGGGCTAGATGACACAACGATCCGGTGGATCCACAGTTGGCTACAGAATCGGACTCAAAGAGTGCTGATCAATGGAACCTTCTCAAACTGGGGAGAAGTAACGAGTGGGGTACCGTACCGCAGGGCTCAGTCCTGGGCCCAGTGCTCTTCAACATTTTTATTAATGACTTGGAGGAAGAAGTGCAGGGAATGCTGATCAAATTTGCAGATGACACAAAATTGGGAGGGATAGCTAATACTTTGGAAGACAGAAACAAAATTCAAAGTGATCTGGATAGACTGGAGCGCTGGGCAGAAAACAGCAGAATGACATTTAATAGGGATAAATGCCAAGTTCTGCACCTAGGAAAAAGAAACCAAATGCACAGTTACAAGATGGGGGATACGTGGCTCAACCACACTACAAGCGAGAAGGATCTTGGAATTGTTGTCGATCACAAGCTGAATCTGAGCCAACAATGTGATGTGGCTGCAAAAAAGGCAAATGCTATTTTGGGCTGCATTCATAGAAGCATCGCTTCCAAATCCCGGGAAGTACTAGTTCCCCTCTACTCAGCACTGGTTAGGCCTCATCTGGAGTACTGTGTCCAGTGCTGGGCACCACACTTTAAGAAGGATGCAGACAAACTGGAGAGGGTTCAGAGGAGGGCAACAAAGATGATCAGGGGACTGGAAACAAAGCCCTATGAAGAGAGACTGAAATAACTGGGCATGTTTAGGCTTGAGAAGAGAAGACTGAGGGGAGATATGATAGCACTCTTCAAGTACTTGAAAGGTTGTCACAGAGAAGAAGGCCAGGATCTCTTCTTGATCATCCCAGAGTGCAGGACACGGAATAATGGGCTCAAGTTATAGGAAGCCAGATTCCGGCTGAACATCAGGAAAAACTTCCTGACTGTAAGAGCAATACGACAATGGAACCAATTACCTGGGGAGATGGTGGGCTCTCCCACACTGGAGGCCTTCAAGACGAGGCTGGACAGCCATTTGTCAGGGATGCTCTGACTTGGATTCCTGCATTGAGCAGGGGGTTGGACTCGATGGCCTTGTAGGCCCCTTCCAACCCTACTATTCTATGATTCTATGATTCTATAACATATAACAGGGATGGGTAACTTGATGTGGCTGCAAAAAAGGCAAATGCTATTTTGGGCTGCATTAATAGAAGTATAGCTTCCAAATCGCTTGAAGACTGAGGGGAGGTATGATAGTGCTCTTCAAGTACTTGAAAGGTTGTCACAGAGAGGAAGGCCAGGATATCTTCTCCACCATCCCAGAGTGCAGGACACGGAATAACAGGCTCAAGTGACAGGAAGCCAGATTCCGGCTGAACATCAGGAAAAACTTCCTAAGAGTTAGAGCAATACGACAATGGAACCAATCATCTAGGGAGGTGGTGGGCTCTCCCACACTGGAGGCATTCAAGATGAAGCTCGACAGCCATCTGTCAGGGATGCTTTGACTTGGATTCCTGCACTGAGCAGGGGGCTGGACTCGAGGGTCTTGTAGGCCCCTTCCATCCCTACTATTCTATGATTCATTCTATGATTCCGGAAGATTGGGTTTGGGTCCATTAACACCCACCCACCCCGACTCTCCTAAAGGCTGCATCCACAGGGTGCTGGTGGAATTCCACCAGATAGCAGCAAAAAACAAAAAAATCACTGATTTGTCATAGATTTTTGGCAGCAAACCACTTCAGAATGCTACCATGGGCAAATTTAGCTTGCAACTAGCGAAATCTAGCCATTGTGGTGTTCCGTAGAGGTTTGCTACCCAAAATCAGCAGCAAAATAGTGGGTCTTTTGCCGCCGCCACCACCACGGATTTCGGTGATGCAGTGGTGGAGAGGGCTGCAGAGGCCACGCTGGGGGTGATGGGGTATGGATGCAGCCTGAAGCTCGTGTGCTTCCCACCCCTGCTGTATCATTTATATATCCAGTCTTAGAGTCTAGACAGTGAGCTTCTCCTTAGGCTATTTAAGGTACAATCCTATGCATGTTTAGACAGAGAAAAGGCCTACAACTCCCAGCATTCCCCAGCCAGTATGGCTGGCTGGGGAATGCTGGAAATTGTTGGCCTTTTCTCTGTCTAAACATGCATAGGATTGCGACCTAAGTCTACCTGACCCATAAGAATTTCCCTGGTATTCTAAGAATACTGATCACTGAGCTTCTTTATTTCATTAATGTTCTGGTTGTATTGTTATGTATGTTCTTTGTTGTTGTTGCCTGAATTTTCAACTTTATTTTGAAATACAGTAGAATTCTAAGGTGGTAGGGGGAAGGAAATCAAAGGGAGTGTTGCTGCTGTTGATTGCGATTGCTTGTGGACTGGGCCCATTATGTTTTTTTCCAAAATTGCTACATTGCTGAATTGCTACATCCTCGCTTCCACTTCTTGCCTCAGACAGTCCGAGTTGCTCCCTGGCTGCACTGGTGGGAGTGGACTGGCAGGGTGAGCAGACTTTTTATCACTCCTCCTTTCTGCAGGCAGCTCCTGCCAGTGGAGAAGTAGCACTCCAGTTATCATCTAAAGTTCAGCTTCTTTATTCCAAAAAAGCCACTCTCCCTATGTTTCTATTAAAGATATTGTCAGGGAGACAGGGCACTCCTTGCCTGCCTAGAACCCACACAATAGCTTACAGTACCTGACGGATAAACATTACACACAATGATTTCATTTTTCCCTAATGTTTTGCCGAAACCAGCCCGGAAGTGCACAAAAAGCAAGTAAGGTGATAATGTTAATTGCTCAACACCTGTTGGCAACAGCATGCGAGCTTCAGAAATTCAGTGGTGATAAGCCCGTGCTTACACTAGTTTTTCAGAGGGAAATCTGTTGAACTATGCCACCAGCTCACCTAATTTCTGTGCCCATTTTCTCAGCTGATTAAATGCTTTGTTATGGCTAAGTCTCAAGTGAACACCGATAGAGCTTTGGATGTGTCTGGATTCTGGTGAGGAGTAATGAAGCCCTTCAGTGCTTTTCTTCTGAGTAATATCTACGCCTTTCTTTATAAAACACAATGAAAAGTTGTTGTAGTAGTAGCAAGTTTTCTGCTTACCAGATTATATCTCTTAGTAAAGCACAAGTCAGACCTGCAATAAAATGTTGTAGTATGGAGCACCCTTGGTCATGTTTCCAACCACTCTTCCCCCTCCCAGTTGCCACTCCCCGCCACCACCTTCCAACAGTCAGTCAGTATTCCATGCTCACTGAGCATGCTCACTTCTCAGTAGGCTGTTTGGGGGTTTCTCTAATTGCTTAGGATTTTTTTAATGGTAGTTCTACAAATCTTGGGGTTCCCCTAAGCCTGCTAATACTTTCCACTTGTGCATCAGTGGTACCATTTTGGATATATAAATAATGGCACCCACATGCCAATTATCAGAAATAGAGGGAATGGTTTGGTGCTGATCTTTTTTCTTTTAAATTTTATACTTTTAAATTCAGGTGTAAACGATACCTGTCAAAATGGGAGAATGCACGCACAGCACCACCAATTGTGAATGGCAGATGTCTGTTCCACTGCCCAGATTTTCCTGGCAATAAATGTAGGAGAATGGGGGTTGCTTCTTGCCTGAATGCTTCTTCAAGGTGTAATACAAACAAACGTGCCCATTTAAGTGTGCACATGCCAGGCACAATGGAAAGCATCCTACATGGATGTACTTTTCATTTCCAAGTTTAAAAAATAAAGTGCAAATTGCATCTCAAAGGCCTGTCTATGATGATGATGTTTATTTGTACCCTCCCTTTTTCCCAATACTGGGACTCAAGGCAGCTTTACAACATTAAAACTTATACAGTTAAAACATATAAACAGAAATATACAAAAGTTAAAAATATAATTAAATCATCAATAATATTAAAATTGTGTAAAATATCACAATTTAAAAAGACAACAATATAAACCATAGTACCAATTGATCATATTCTCACAGGTCCAGACTATCTATCCCCAAAGGCCTGCCAGAACAAAAAAACTTTCCCTGCCTGCGGAAATATATCAAGAAGGGTGCCACTCTCACCTCCCTGGGAAGGGAGTTCCAGAGCCTTGGGCAGCCACTGAGAAGGCCGTCTCCCGCATTCCCCCCAGGCGAGCCTGTGGTGGTGGAGGGACCATGAGAAGGGCCTCCCCTGAAGATCTCAGGGCATGAGCAGGCTCATAGGGGAGAATATGGTCTTTCAGATAACCTGGACCCGAGCCATACAGGGCTTTATAGGTCATGACCAGCACTTTGAATTGTGCCCAGAAACAGACTGGGAGCCAGTGGAGCTGTTTTAGCAGGGGAGTTGTATGTTCCCTGTAGCCAGACCCAGTCAACAGTCTGGCAGCAGCTCTTTGGACCAGCTGAAGTGTCTGAACATTCGTCAGAGGCAGTCCCATGTAGAGCGCATTACAGTAATCCAAACAGGATGTAACTAAGGCGTGTGTCACTGTGGCCAAGACAGACATCTGAAGGAACGGGCGCAGCTGGCGCACTAGCTTTAACTGTGCAAATGCACTCCTGGCCACCACTGAACCTGGGCATCCAGGCTCAGGGCTGAATCCAGAAGTACACCCAAGCTGAGAACCTGTGTCTTCAGGGGGAGTGTAACCCCATCCAGCACAAGCTGAATCCCTATTCCCTATCTAGTCAAGGAAGAATGGGAGAAGTAACCCTCTGGACTCAATGATAGGAAATCCACCTTTCCCTCTTCCATAGAGGGCTCTGGATGAGGAGTGGTGCATGGCTACTGGGGAAAGGGCCTTTTTGGTTGTGGCTCACCAGCTGTGGTATGCTCTCCCCAGAGGCATTAGCCTGCTGCCTACTTTACAGTCTTTCTGGCGCTACCTGAAAGCCTTTTTATTTTTACAAAAACTTTAAACTCTTAATTTTTTAATCTAAAACCAGTTTAATTTATTTCTTGTTGTTACTAAGAAGTGGGGTTTATATTATACTGATGTTGTTCTCTGCTTTACATTTACTTTTGATAGTTTTATTGTTATTGTAACTCACCCAGAGAACTTTCTTATCAGGCAGCACATAAGCATTGTTAATAAAAAACCATGGTGATGATGGTGATTCATAGATTCATAGAATAGTAGGGTTGGAAGGGGCCTACAAGGCCATCGAGTCCAACCCCCATGATGATGGTGATGATGATAATTCACATGCATTGATTTACTACATGAACACCCTTCCTATATACCATATCCCCAAGTAGATTATGTACACATGTGTCTATTTTGTTGTGTCTGCACATGGGATACATAAGTTTGGAAGCCACAGATAATCTCAGCTTTCCCCCACCTGTGAAATAGACACATTGTACATGATGGTGAACACATGATGACTTAAATTCAATTTTCCTCTACAGGCCTGATAGAAAATTATCACATGTGAACTAGCCTTGATATTAGCAGAAGAAACAAGACAAGTTTTTTTTTTAAGTTTCCTGGGAGAAGGGGCAGGGGAACCTACATAAAAACTGTGAAAGAAAATCATATATAGGAGAGAAGGGCTGATGAACCCATGGATATGGTGTAGTGGGAATGTGTCCATCTGGGAGAGCAGTGTAAGCAGTGGGAATGATTTAACAAAGCCAATTTGGAGAAGGCAAAGTTAATGAGCTAGAATGCCTTCTGAAGTGAAGAGTCTTAATTCTGTAAAGCCGACAAACAAACTTTCTGGCTTTGGAAAGGCATAAAGAGAATAGTGCATAAAGAACCTTCGCTCCCTCTTCCCCCCCTTTTTTTGTTATTTATATTGTTAGCCATACTTAATTGTGCTAATTATCCAATAAAATGCTAAACACATTCAGCAGTTTGTCTAGCTGGAGCTTCAAAAAGAATTTTTAACTAGTTCATCGGTGCCTTGTGTTCATGTTTCCATGCTACCATTGCAGCTAAGAGTCAGTCCTGTTACAGGCCTACATTAGTTCGTTCGTTCGTTCTTTCTTTCGTTGGTTCATTCGTTCGTTCTCTCTCTCTCTCTCTCTCTCTCTCGCTCTTCTTTCTTTTGTATAAAGTGAAATTAGTACAGATGTTTCTGCTCCCAGTCACTTCAAGTGGTTCTGGCACACTTCACCCTCCAATTCTGCAATTCAGCAGCTACACAGTACAAACACTGAAGCCAGAATTGTCACAGGATCTGGCATCCTGATCAGACTTACCTGCCAGTGAACAACTTATTGGTATTCATATACCATAGTCACTGTCCCTGATGCTGTACAGGAAATTCAGCAAAAGGCTCCACTGAATACATTTTAACAGTAGGGGAGACAATAGAAGGAAGGGAGAAGTTAGATCAGTTTTCCCCAACCCAGTGCCCTCCAGATCTGGTGGTCTGCAACTCCCACTGGCTGTGGGTGATGGGATTTGCTGCCCAACACATCTGAAAGGTGCCAGGGTGGGAAAGCCCAAGTTAGATGAATTCATACATTTACCAATGGCTACTGGTCACAATGATGTTGCCATTCTTGCTGGAGCCATGTGTTTCTATACAAACCTGAATCATTTTTTTATTTTTGAGGGGGTGAAATTTCAACAAAACAAAAACAAAAAAGAGGAAAAGAAAAATATAGCTACATAAATTTGAATATATTAGTTTCAGTGCATGCCTATGATATAGATAGATATAGATATAGGTATGAAAATACAGCTTTCTAAGAATTATAATAAACTTCAACAAAAGCAGACCCAATATCCAAAGAAGTGTCCATTCACAGGTGGCATCTATACACCAACTGTTCAAATGTTGAAAGCATTGAGAGGTCTTCAATCCATTGCATTATGGGAGGCGAGTGTTTATCCTTCGAATGTTGAAATATCAGTCTTTTAGCAGTCAAAGGAGCACAGAGAATGCATTTGTGCTGGCCATGCATTAACTTCCAGGAAGCAGATAGATAATTTAGGAGAACTTGTATATCAGTAAATATTAAAGAGTGTTCCAATACAATGTTTATCCATATAATAACCTCCATATAATAATATTATATTATAATAATATAATCAGAGGCAACTATTGGGCATTGCCAAAAATATGCTTAAAAGAAGCATTAGCTGCATTACACCTCCAACAGTTAGCCAGCTTTGACAAACCCTTATTAAAGAGATGTGGCATTCAATTGACATGGAACAAGAGTTTTTGCTGAATAAGGCATAACCTGAGATCCATAGATGCTTCAGATACAGATGCTAAAGTGGTGATTCATTGATTAGGCAAAATGAGACACTTCCCCTGTCCCAAATCCTGCTTGGCTCATTTAGCCCAGTATCATGCACTCTGACTGGCAGCAGGTTTCCAGCATCTCAGGTAGAGGTCTTTCTTTCACATGGCCTGGCTACATGATCCTTTTAACTAGAGATACAAAGGATTAAAGCTAAGACTTTCTGCATGAAATGGTCCTGTATTCTGCAAAGCTGTCTAGAGACTCAGTACTTCACTGCCATTAGTGGATTCCAATTGTAACCTGAAGCACTGTTGATCTGACTGTAGTTTGCATAATAAAAGCAATTGTTTTGCACTTCAATTTCTCTTATGGATCACAAAGAGAAGTGAGTCTGGGCACTTGACACCTGCTCATATCCCAACTTCAAGTATAACCTGATGGGATCTGAGCTAGCAGTGACTGAGAAAGAAAGAAATCCTGGGGTTGTGGTGGACAGCTTGATGAAAATGTCAACTCAGTGTGTGGCCACTATAAAAAAGGCAAATTCCATCTTAGGCATAATGAGGAAGGGAACTGAGAATAAAACTGCCAATATCATACTGTCCTTATACTAGGGGTGTCAGAGAATTCTGCCACGGATCTCGGTGAGGCTGAATGCCAGTGCATTCGGCCCCCCGAACTCCGTGGCGAAACGGCCTGCCACCCCCCCCGCCCCCCGCAGATTCCCCCCGGGATGAGACTTACCTTGGGCGGATGTTCCGGATGGCAGTGGCTCCAGCGGCCGCTTCGGCGGAGGCTGTTGGTCTTCTGACCAGCTGCCGCCGCCGCCACCACCATTTGCAGTCTTCCCCCCCCCCCATTCATGATAGGCTACGTAAAGACTTATGTAGCCTATCACGTCTGGGTTAAAAAACAAAAATGCGTATGCAAATGGCGGCGGCTACAGCCGCCGCCATTTGCGTTTCCTATTTTTGGTTGTTTTAGTCTACGTAAATATTTACGTAGACTAAGACGGTGAAAATAAAGGGGAACGCAAATAGCGTCCGCTACGCTATTTGCGTTCCCCCTTAGTTTCACCGTCTTAGTCTACGTAAATATTTACGTAGACTAAGACAACCAAAAATAGGGAATGCAAATGGCGGCGGCCATAGCCGCCACCATTTGCGTACGCGTTTTTGTTTTTGTTTTTGTTTTTTAACCCAGACATGATAGGCTACGTAAGTCTTTACGTAGCCTATCACAGCTGAATTCAGGGACGCAAACGGCGGCAGCTATGGTCGCCGCCATTTGCGTCCCTGCTAGCCAGCGACCGGATGTCATCCCGGCCAGGATTCTGGGCTGGAGGCGTGGAACACCTCCCCCCCCAGCAAGGATTCCGGGGGGCAGGGGGGTGGCAAGCCATTCCGCCACAGAGTTCGGGGGGGCAAATGTACTGGCATTTGGCCTCACCGAGATCCATGGCAGAATTCTCTGACATCCGTAGGATAAGGATAGTATGATATTGGCAGTTTTATTCTCAGTTCCCCAGCGAGGATTCCGGGGAGAGGGACGGAGCGCCTCCCCCCCCCAGTGGAACCCAGCGGAGCTAGGTAAGGGGGGTTTCATACATCCCTACCTTATACAAATTCATGGTGTGACTACACTTAGAATACTGTGTGGTCACCAGAACACAGTTCTGGTGACCACACCTAAAAAAGGATATTGTAGAGCTGGAAAAAGTGCAGAAAGGGGCAATTAAAACAATCAAGGGGCTGGAGCATCTCCTCTATGAGGGAAGGTTACAACAGCTGGGATTGTTTAGCTTGGAAAAGAGGAGGGTAAGGGGAGACATGACAGAGGTGTACAAAATTATGCATGGCGTGGAGAACGTGGATAGGGAAACATTTTTCTCCCTCATAACCAGGGGCATTGTTATGGATGCCCACCTTTGCACAGGCCCCAGATCTTTTTGAGCTGTGCCCCAGATCTTCTGAGCTGTCCTAATGGCCATTTTTTTACATTTTCCCATTGACTTGCATTGGAAAACAGAAACGGCCATAACTTTTTTTAGTTTGTATGAGAAATATATGACATTTAGAGAATTGGTAGCCCCCATGGAGCTGATTGAATATGCCCAATTTCATGTAGTTAGGTACAGTGACATTTGTGCTAGTCACAGGTAAAATTTGCTATTTTCAAGACAATCTATCAAAGCAAAGAGCTATAATTTTTTTGTGCTTCCACATACATGCATGGAAGTTAGAGACCTGGCAACCCCTATGGAGCTGACTGAGATTGCCAAATTTCATACAGTTAGGTCCAGTGGCTTCCAAGGAATAAAAATGTTATTGTCAGTTCCCTTTAAAAGAAAATCAAAATATAAACCCTGCACCTATTTTTCTGACATTGGGCAGGTGTAATCCCCTTCTAGGGGGTTACTATGCCTGAAATTATCATCCAGTTCTGACCAAGAGAAAAAAGTTACAGTTGTTTTCTAATTTCCCATGGTAGTCAACAGGAAGCATAAAGACTCATTTTTCCAAACCTTGACTCAGGTTTGGTGCTGAACTAAAGTGGTCTGACTACAAATTGGCCTGAGCAGAATCGGGGTCTGAGTTGAAGTGGGGTAGGCGGTCAGTGCACACTTCTGTATGTATGTAATCTATACACACATGCAAGCACATCACATGCACACACCACACACACACACATATATTAGACATGCACTTAGACTTGGAGAGATATAGATATTTATGCAAATTTGTGTTATGGGCCTGTGCCCCAGATCTTTTAAGAACCTAGCAATGCCCCTGCTCATAATACTAGAACCCAGGGTCATCCCATGAAGCTGATTGGTGGGAGATTCAGGACAGACAAAAGAGAGTACTTCTTCACACAATGCACACTTAACTATGGTATTTGCTACCGCAAGATATAACGATGGCCACTAATTTGGACTGCTTTAAAAGGGAGTTAGACAAATTCCTGGAGGAGAATGGCTACTAGTCCTGATGGCTATATGCTGCCTCTAGTATCAGAGGTGGTATGCCAGTGTACACCAGTTGCTGGGGAACATGAGTGGGGTGGGGGTGCTGTTGTGCTCATACCCTGCTTGTGGGTTCCTGGTCAACTGCTGGTTGGCCACTGCGTGAACGGAATGCTGGACTAGATGGACCCTTGGTCTGATCCAGCAGGGCTCTTCTTACATTCTTATGATCTTATGTGTTCCGGATTGTGAAGAGGACATGTTCACATGATTTGCAAACGTATTTAAATTCTCATGTTTCCCTACTTTTGCCTGTTCACACAGCCAGCTCTCTCCTCCCTTCATGGTGTGTAGCAATTAACCACTGAACATAAGAATGTAAGGAGAGCCTTCCTAGATCAGACCAGGGTCCATCTCATCCAGCATTCTGTTGCCACAGAGGCTATACCAGCTGCCTGCTGGATACCCACAGGTAGGACATGAGACCAACAGCACCCTCCTGCTCATGTTCCCCAGCAACTGGCATACTGCCTATGATATTGGAGCGAGGTAATATATATAGCCATCACAACCAGTTGCCTTTATCCTCTAGGAATTTGTCTAATCCCTTTTTAAAGTCAAACACATTGATGGCCATCACCACATCTTGTTGGGTTGAGTTCCATACTTTAACTATGCACTGTGTGAAGGAGTACTTTGCACAGGTAAACCTGCTTTGAACTGCATACACTTTGAATTGCTTTGAATACTTTGAATTGCTGCATTTGGAGGCACAAGTCTTTTGATTGTGCATGCAAGCCCGTCTCTCCTCCCCTCATGGTGCATAGGAATCATTAATCCTAGTTTCCCATTACTTCTGAACTGGAAAACGATGGTTGCCAGCTTCAGAACAAGCCAGGATCTTAAACCAACTTCAAACTGTAATTTAAGACCTTGGCTTGTTCCAAAAGTGTTAACCATAGTTTCCCAGTTTAGGCAAAATGGGAAACTAGGGTTAATTGGAGACCTCTGCATTTCATAGAAGCAAGCTGCAAAAGGAGGATGGAAGGGGCTGCATGTGCAGACAAGAGCATGGGCATCCAAATGCAACCAGCACGTATGCAGTTCAAGGCAGGGCTTAGAGCAGGGATGGGCAACATAAGACCTGAGGGCCACACGCAGCCCTCAGGTCTTGCAATGTGGCTGAAGTGCAGCCCCAGCCACCCCCACTGCCACCTCCACATCACCTAAATTTTGCAGCTGCTGCTGTAGTTAAAAAAAAAAAAATCTCCCGTTTGCTACAGAAATTCAGTAGCAACCCTCTACAGAGGCTCAAAAGTTCCAACTTTAGCTTGTTTTCAAGCTAAATATGGCCCTTCTGAGTCTCCGTAGCAGTTTGCCACCAGATTTTGGCAGCAAACCACTAATCCTTGTGCTGCTTCCGTGCTGCTACCAGCAGGATTGCAGCCCTCAGGGGGAGCTAGGAATGCTTGTGTTCGTCTCTTTAATGGCAAAGGAAAACTCAGTGATGCAGCCTGTCTCATAATTGCTACTCTGTAACAGGAGAAGCCTGCCAAATTGTCAAGGCAGCCTGACAAGTTGCTTCTGGCTGGTGAGGCAGGGAGTCCCCTCCTTAGGTCTGGTAAGGCAGGGAAGCTATTTAGGTAGGGTGTGCCCCCTTTATCTCCATTGCCATTAAGGCACAATGACCCTGCCTGGTGCCAGCCTTTCTCCCTTGCACTACTTATATTCAGGTTTGAGCAAGCAGCCTAAAAACGTACCAGGCATGTGATAACCGATGAATACAAAAAAGTAAGTTAGAAAAAATACCCAGAGCAATTAAATAATAACAATAATTAAAGGAAAGGAAAGACGCTAACATCAATTATGAGCCATTATTAACCAAACAGATTAATCCAAGAGCATATATTCTCTAGCTAAATTAAAGTCCAGGCTGTGTGTATGCCATGATTCCACGGGAGCATAGGAAAGTGCAGAATGGGATACTGGGTATAAAGTCCAACTTCCTGGCCATCTCTGCTTCTTTTCTTTCTTTCTTTCTTTCTTTCTTTCTTTTTAAATATAAGTTGTTAGCTCTTATGGCTGTGACAATATGCTTGGAAGCAGGGAGGATAGCCCCTTACACATCTTCATAAAAGAGGACAAATGAGGATATGGATTTGCATAAAGTGTTCATATGCCCATTTATACATATAGAAGAAAAGCTCAGAAATAATTCCTATAATTTAAAGAGGAATGCAATACATTTCAATACAATGCAATACAATGCATTTCAATACAATGCAATACAATACAATGCAATACAATGCAATACAATGCAAGGAATGCAATACATTTCAAAACAGTGGGGGGAACTGTGACCAAAGTGCCTGAACAGTCTGATGTCCAGGTACTAACAGCTCAAGGCCAACATCAAGGGCCCCGTTATCCTTTTGTGATGGCTCTTCATCTTCAAACTGCAAAGCCCTCCAAACAGAGGGCTGCCTTCTGAAAAGCAGTGGGACACATGGCCACCATAAATGTATGTGGGCAGTCGCTGCTGAAATCTCAGAAGACAGAAGCCCTTTTCAGACATTAACAGTGGAGGCTGCTGTCTCCGATGTCAGTGGGGTGGTGAATCCGCTCCGGGTTTCAGTCAGAACTAGTCAGAACTCTAAAGGAGCAATCCTGCACCTTGAATAGCTCCTTTGGAGTTCTGACTGAAACCCCGAGCGGATTCGCTGCCCCACTGACATCAGAGCCACCAGCCTCCACTGGACATTACAGGAGGGCCTGATTAACATATTTGATAGGCGAGGAACAGGTAGCATTACCGAGGCAGGCTCCTCACCTAACCCCAGACATGGGGTGGGCAGGCTTCAGGCTTGAAGGATCTACTAGGGATGTACGAAAGTCACTCACCTTTTCGCAGGGGTGATTCGTGGGGGGGGAGGCGCTCCGCACCTCCCCCCAAAATCCTAACCTAGCCAGCTCCGCTCTGCGGCAATTCCGTGGAGCAGCCGGCCGGGTGCATTCGCAGGCGTGTGGAGCCTGTGGATGCAAACAGCAGGTATGGCAGCTGCCATTTGCGTTCCTGTTTTTGGCCGTGATAGGCTACGTAAATATTTACGTAGCCTATCACGGTGAAAGACAGGGGCACAAATGGTGGCCGCTACATCATTTGCGCCCTTTTTTTACCGTGATAGGCTACGTAAATATTTACATAGCCTATCACGGCCTTCTCAGGGACACAAATGGCGTCCCTGCGTTAGCCATGATAGGCTACGTAAGTATTTACGTCACCTATCATGGCCTAAATGGAGAAGCGAATGGCAACCACAGACGCCACCACCATTCACAAAGCAGTGTGAACGGCACCAGGTAAGTGCTCCATTTCGCGTGCCTTTCGCAGAGTGGTGGGGCGGGGGGCTTCGTTCAGCCACAGATTTCGGGGGGCCTCACTGAGATCCGTGGTAGAATTCTCTGACATCCCTAGGATCTACTTTGTTTTTTACTGGAACCTCAAGATCCACCAGCTGGAGCCAGGTGCAAAATACATACATTTAGAATGGAAGAATCCTGCGCCCAGAAATTTGTTTTGAGTAACTGTACCCTCCACCCCCAGCTTTTTCATTTCAGCAGCATAATTTGAGGAGGGTGAGTCATTTTGTTGTTGCTACTATGACACAACTGGGTGTCAGAAATCCTTCCCCAACTACTGTCCATCACCCAGAGATCTGCCAAAAGATCCCAATCTACCTTCTGGCCACCCCTGCATTAGACCATGTTTAGAGAGTCCTTAACCCATTCAGCTGGCCACACTATAATGTTTGCAAGGACTAGAAGTGGTTCAATAACATGTTCAGTAGCTGGGCTATCAGTGCCAGTTTGGTGTTCAAGACAGTTCCTGGGCAAAAAGCCATCACTGGAGTGGTGCCACTTCCTTGCCATTGGCACTGCTGCCTAGTTCTGTGGGCTCTTGCTCTGGACTCCATTTGCACAGCTGCCCAAAAGCAAGGCAACCACAAGAAAGCAGGCACTCCTCCATGTCCCCCTGACAAAGGAAGCCAGGCAGATGGCTACAAGGGAGAGGGCCTTTTCAGTGGTGGTTCCCCACTTGTGGAATAAACTCCCCAAAGAGGTTCACCTAGCAGCTACACTGTTGCCTTTTTGGTGCTAGGCAAAGCCCTTTCTTTCCTCCCAGGCATTTTAGAGACATAGCTCTAGGTTATTATGACTCTTTTATAGAAGCCTATGCTGTTTATTGTTTTTGTGATTTGCATTATATTGTGATTTATACTTTTAAATATTTGTATGGTATTTTATGGGGCTGCGGTGGCTTAGTGGTTAAGACGCTGAACTGCAGACTGGAAGGTTGGCAGGTCAGCAGTTCGAGACCCGAGTGCCGTGTGACGGAGTGAGCTCCCGTCTTCAGTCCCAGCTTCTGCCAACCTAGCAGTTCGAAAGCAAGAAATTGCAAGTAGATAAATAGGTACCGCCTCGGCGGGAAAGGTAACAGCGTTCCGTGCACCTTGGTGTTCAGTCATGCCGGCCACATGACCACGGAAGCATCTTCGGACAGCGCTGGCTCTTTGGCATAGAAACGGAGATGAGCACCGCACCCTAGAGTCGGACACGACTGGTTGGGGACACCTTTACCTTTACCTTTATGGTATTTTATATTTTTAACTGTCCATATGGCATTTTAGTTTTTTAACTGTTTGTAATCTGCCCAGAGAACATTAGTCACTGGGAGGATTAGAAATGTAAAAAATAAATAGATAAACAAACAAACAAACAAACAAATGGGCAACAGCAGCAAGGAGAAGGTGCAGTAGGGCCTAGGGCAGGGATGTTGAACCCCAGACCTGGGGGTCCCAATCCCACCCTCTGGGATTTCCCATATGGCCAGGCCCCCTTTTCTACATCATATGGTGGTTCCTGCTTCTCCCCATCCCCCTCCAACTGTCTATTGTTTGGTTATCTCTCAGCTTTTATGCAATTTCTTCCCCATTCTAAAAGATTGAAGTGCCTCTCCTTGTTGAGAATATTGCAACCTCGTCTGCAAATTACTGGAAGGGGGCAATGTTGCAGTTAGTTAGTTCATGGGAATTTTGACCACAGCTACCCTCAGAATCTCTATAGCCTATGATGTGGTTTCCTGTGATTTCTTTCTTTTGCTCCTCCCCTTCTTTCCTTTCCCCTCACCCCTCTTTCTGATTTCCACCATTGCTGGGAGCACATGTATTTGCTCTCTCGCTCCTGCCTCTGTCATGGAATGCAACATGGACTGAACAAGCTCCTTTTAAAACTCTGCACTGTACCTGCATTGTATATGCAAGAATATTTGTGAGTAAACTGTTTTTTCTTCCTTTCACTGTAGAAGTCTGAGGTCTACTTTATTGTACTAAAATAGCCTGTGTGCATGTGGGACTGGTAAACACTCAATCTGTTTTGCCTTTTTCTTTTTTCTCTGCTAATTGCCTTTCTAACAGGAGGCATCATTAATAAATAATCCCATCACTCCTAAGGCTTAGTCACTCGCAGTAAGAACCTCAAATTACACTATGCTGGTATGTTTGGTTTGGGGGTCCTGCCCTTTTTGACTTTGGCCCCACCCACTTGCCTTTAGCCCTGCCCACCACTGAAATGTGGCCCCCAAGAGCTTCTCCGAACATGAATGCACTGAAAGAGATTCCACACCCCTGGCCTAGGGGCTCCCAGAGTTGGCCACAGGCACTCCGCAGAGGCACGAGCTTTAGCAGCTGCCTGATGATTACAACCCCTGACACCAGCCCTGGTTGCAGCTGTGGTTGCACCAGCCTGCATAGCCCCTGGCCTCCTTTCCATGACTCGCAAAAGCAATTATGAAAACCAGCAACGGTGGCATGGTTTATAATTTTTAAAAATAAATACATAAAGAAATAAAAACATTAAATACAAAAGAAGGGAAATATGCAAATGTGCTTTAGCTGCCTAATTCATATTGCTTCGGTTGGTCTTGGTGCAGAATATTCGTTATTATTTTTAGCACTAGAGTACCTATGGCCCTGCTTAAAGTGAGCACATTACATCTTAGTACAAGACATTTAAGGACAGGACCTTTGGCTCAGTTTCAATGCTCCAGTGTAAGCCCTGGAATGGCTTTTCCTTCAAATTATTCCCAAAAGGCCTCTATGTTCTCTATGATACATTCCAAAGACAAGCACAGAGTTTTTGTTGTACAAGGAGTGCTTATGGCCAATCCCTCCAGAACGGAAGCCCTTAAGGCAGGAGACGTGTCAGTTCTCTGGCACCGCTCTGCTGCGAGAGGAATATTGCGTATGCTTTTCAGTGCCTCACTCAACAGTGTTTTTCCACTGCCCTTACCTGTAAGGCAAGCCAACACAATTTAGCTCTGGGTACCTCAGCCACAGGGCCAACTGTGTGGATACAGAAAACTGGTGACATCACCAATATCATGCTAGCCATGTAAAGGAAAGATCAGCCCTGGCTAGGGCTCAAATGACACACTTTCTCCCTATAACAACATGGGGTTGGCTCCAGATTTATGCTAGATCAACTGCACTGAGAGAAATGGACTTCCGTGCTCCCTCCTTCCAATGGAAGCCCCTCCAGCCCCCTGAAGATGCTACACAGAGAGTCAGGAGACCCTGCTGACTGGGGTGAGCTGGGTGTAGGAGTGAAGGGTGGGATCCCTCCTAAATCAGGTATAGGGACCTTCCATGAGCAGAGCGTTTCCTCTCACAAAATGCCTCTTCTTGCAGAAGGCAGATCCTGGATCCAACCCATGCTTTTCAGAAATTCGTATTTTCATTTTGCATGTGCATTGGCACGAAAAGTTGGAGGGAGTCAGAGGATAATGGCATGCAGATCATACTGATAATGCAGTCTTCCCCAAGGTGATGCCTTCCAGGTGTTTGGGACTACAACTCTCATCAGCTCCAGCCAGCATGACCAATGGTCAGGGATAGGGGTGTACGGATTTTGTCAAGTCCGTTCCATCTGTATTTCATGGATTGTCAGGTGTCATTTGATCCATCATCTGCTCATTGATGGAATCAGATTTATTTTAGGGATGTTAGAGAATTTTGTTCCACTTGCGTTAATGCGCATTAGCGCTGATGCACATTAGCACAAGTGTGAATGAGTGCTAATGCATATTAGGGCAACTGTGAACTTGCACAAATCTTCCCCAAAAGTTAAAAAAGCAGTCTGCCAGTCCACGGAATCCTTGTGAATCGATTAAAGCCAGTCTGCTGTGGAATCCACAGGTTGGATTCATAGAAATCTGAATTCATTTGACTCCGTTGTGGATTTCTCTGACATCCCTAGTAAGGGATGATGGGAGTTGTTATCCAAAATATTTGGAGGACACCACATCAGGGAAGGCTGGATTTACCAAAGCCTTTGAGAGCTAAATGCATTCCCTAAAGGTGCACACTGTTTTAACTGTTTCATTGTTCTAGGTTTTTTTTTTTTTATTGGTATTAGCATGTTTAATGGTTTAATATTCTTTTAGCTGTTTAAATTATTTATTGTTTTATACTGTTTAAATGTATTTTATCTGTACGCCACCCTAAGATCTTAATGATATAGGGGGGATACAAATGTTTTAACTCAATCAGTCAATCATTGTAAGAGACCATCCTATTGTGAAGCTAAGTGAATAGCAGCTTCCACTCTTAAAATGATGTTTGCACGCAAAGCTTTCTTGATGGGTTGTTCCATATTGTTAGTGGGGGGGGGCATTTGGATTTTCTGCCTCAGACACCAAACATTTTGGTGCTGGCCCAGACCATTGCTCAACATAAGGCATCTAATATGGCTTCTTTTTATTTGCAAACCAACCAAAAACAAAATAGGCATGTTGATGCTTGTGTTGCTAACCCACATTAATTTTCCATCTGCATGATGGATATAAAATGCTTCCTGCATTTATGTGTAGAGCAAAATTTTCTGGCCCATTTTATCAGGGTGTCCCCCCCCCCTTATATAAACTTTATTTTCTATTTGTAAGAAAGCTGCAAAACGTTTAAGCACAACAGATGTTTTTAAAGATTCAAGGAACGACAAGTTAACTTGGGTGATATCCGTGTTTTTCCTCTAAATATAGCAAATCAATGTAATTATATGGCAGGGTAGTGGTAACTTGGGTTGAGTAACAGAGGCACCCATGCAGATGCAAGTTGGACAGGGGCAGAAAATGAGCCTTAAAGCTCACATAATGGATTTATATTTATTAACGTCATCTCAAATATGTAAAGTTCAGAATAAATTAGCCATCGACAGTTGGATCCAGACTTAGTCACGCATGGAGCAGGCCCA
This sequence comes from Heloderma suspectum, assembly GCF_057233095.1. Lineage (NCBI taxonomy): Eukaryota > Metazoa > Chordata > Lepidosauria > Squamata > Helodermatidae > Heloderma > Heloderma suspectum. The sequence goes on along the minus strand of NC_139460.1, from coordinate 49,223,489 downwards.
CTAAAATCAATGAAGTAAGTTCATCATGACCAACATGTCCCATTGATTTCAGTGGGTCTGCTCTAAGGATGACTAAATTTGGATCTTACCCATTTTCAGGGTGGTAAAATGTAAAGGCAGATGCCAGCTGGTTAGAAGCAGGGATGTGCGAATGCACCCCAGCTCAGGTTCTCCGGGAGCCTGCTGAAGCACCCCCCGCTCACCCTCCCAGGCCGGCGCTCGAGCCCCCACAAGCTCAGCCTACACTCACCACACCCCCGTCCTGTGAGCACCCACCATTTTGCCGCCTTTGTTTTCTGCATTAAAAAGGGGAGTTTAAAAATGCACATATTTCAGTATATGTAGTTTGGGGGCCAGGAAAGCTTAATATGCACAATATTAGAGGTATCATTCAATCAGTGAATAATATGGGTTGAAGAGGAAAGAAGTGGAGTGGACAGCAACAGTTTGCACTAACCAGTGTCTGAGATGACTAAAGCCCAATGATGAGAAGACTGGACCATGTGCAAGCGTCAACCATGTTTTTTATAAATCCAGCCTTACTCTAGAGCAGCAAGCAGCAGGATCAGTACCCTTAAAGGCAGGGATGGGGAACCCCTGGCCCACAGGTCAGTCCAGCCCACGGAGCCTTTTGACCTCACTTTCTAATACTCCCTCAACCTGTCTGTACTTGTGTGCCCATCTGTGTTTGCCAGCTGAGAACATCACTGTATGAATCCAAGAAACTGGGCTCTGGCCCACAAAAGCTCATGCCAAAATACATTTCTTAGACTTTAAAGTGCCACAGGGCTCTTATTTATGTATGCATGGGCCTTTTCCTGTCTATTCTCCTCTGTTCATCTTCTGTTAGGATGAACACTCACACATTGCCAAAAAAAGGAGAAATTGCATTACCCGCAAAGAGCCAAAAAGAAGATATCAGTTTGCATAACATTTGGATGTGCAAACTTCTGTGTTTATGTGGAAATTTAGAAATCATAACTATAAATTAAATAGAAATAGAATCTCACTATAGTGGAGAAGACTAACCAAGTGCCCTGCTGCTCAGCCTGCTGTCCAGGTGCCTTATGGCTGTGTGACTTTAAACCAGACTTGCACCGGACAGCCCAGCCCATCAAACAGAGGGCACCTTCAAAGAGAGGACTGTCCTCTGCCAGCTTTACCAAACAGAAGACTCTCCATCTGGCCCCCCTGTGGCTGCTGTTCCAGCCCCAACTCAAGATCACCTGTCCCTCTGCCCCACAAGAGCCAAGCTGGAGGTAACTGTGAAGCAGAGTAACAGCACCCGACTGCCCACAGAACCCATGCAATGCAGAAGCACAGTCTCTAGTACACATGCGTTGCCTCCATGGCTGATCCACACAGCTATTTTTTCCAGCTCAGCCTCACATGCAAGAAGACGGGAGTTTAGTTTGGTTTAAAGCTGACTTCTTTTGCTGGACAAGGGGAAGGGGCATCCCCTTCAATGAAAGAAAACCAGTCCATGTTATGCCTTCTGTGCTCTCTTGCACTGGGAACTTAGAAAGCTGCCTTATACCAAGTCAGATGACTGGTCCATCTAGCTCAGTATTGTCTAAACCAGCCATTGGTCATGTCGGCTGGGGATGATAGGAACTGTAGTCCAACAAATCTGGAGAGTGGCAGGTTGGAGAAGGCTGATCAAAACCAGGGGGCAAGCAACCTGGTGCCCTCCAGATGTTTTGGACAGCAAGTCCCATAGTTACCAACCATTCACCATGCTGGCTGGGGCTGATGGGATGTGTAGTCCAGAACATCTGGAGGGCGCTATATTGCCTACTCCTGGTCAAGACTGCCTGGCAATAGCTCTCCAGGCTTTCGGACAGGAGTTTTTCCCATCCTTACCTAGAGATGCCACAGCCCTTTGACATGCAAAGCATTTGCGCTACTACCGAGCTCCAGCCCTTCCCCAAGAACATTTAGCATCACCTGATTTTCATTTGTCTATGACAAGCAATATGTTGTAAGTAGGGATGTACGAAAGTCACTTACCTTTTCGAAGGGTGACATTCGTGGGGGGGGGAGGCGCTCTATCCCTCCCCCCGAAATTCTCCCTGGCCGGCTCCGCTCCACAGCGACTCCATGGAGCCACTGGCCAAGGCCACCCGCAGCCGGACATCCAGCCGCTGGGCTGCACAGGGACGCAAATGGCAGCCTCCGTAGCCGCCATTTGCATCCCTGTATTTTGCCGTGATAGGCTACATATATATTTACATAGCGTATCACGGCAAAAAAAAAAAGGAACACAAATGGTGGCGGCTACGGTGGCCACTATTTACGTTCCCCCTTTTTTTTTGCCGTGATAGGCTATGTAAATATTTACGTAGCCTATTACGGCAAAAGACAGGGGCGCAAATGGCGGCCACTACACCATTTGCACCCCTGTCTTTTGCCGTGATAGGCTACGTAAATATTTATGTAGCCTATCACGGCAAAAAAAAAGGGAACACAAATGGCGGCTATGGCGGCCACCATTTGCGTTCCCTGTCTTTGCCGTGATAGGCTATGTAAATATTTACGTAGCCTATCACAGCTTCCGCAGAGAAGCAAATGGCGTCCCTGCATTAGCCATGATAGGCTACGTCAGTATTTATATAGCCTATCATGGCAAAAATGAAGAAGTGAATGGCAGCAGGTAGGTGCTCTGTTTTGCGCACCTTTCACGGGGTGGGGGGTGGGGCTTCATTCCGCAATGGATTTCAGGGGGCCGAATGCACTGGCATTCAGCCTCACCAAGATCCGTTGTGGAATTCTCTGACATCTCTAGTTGTAAGTCCTTTTTCTTTCCAACTACTTTGCCTTACAGTCTAAATGGCTGTCTGTTCACTTTATCTCGTCTCGATTCTCATTTTAGCGACTGTGCACAATCTCATTCAAGCTTAATTAACATTTGTATGTGACCAAAGTTTTCCATGGTTTATTTTTCCTTTCTCCCTAGTATATTGATGGGTTCTTGGGGGCGGGGGTGCCTCTGCTAATATCAAAGAATGGGCTTGGCTTTATCTGATTTCTGGATGGCTTTAATTAAAGGCCTCTCAGTTACATATGGCATGTCCAATAAACTGGGATAGCTTGACTGGCTATAATGGAACAATTGTAGGCTATGAGGAATGCTGACCTGCGGAGAACTTTTAACCATGACCCAAAGACCACAGTGCAGTGATCGATGATGATGATTACATTTAGATTCCGCCTTTTTTCCTCTTCCAAGGAACCTAAGACAGCTTACAGGAACCTTCTCTTCATGTTATCCTCACAACAACCTTGGGAGGTGGGTTAGGCTGAGAGTCATTGACTGGCCCAAAGTCACCCAGTGAGCTTCATGAGTTCCACGCTGTCACCACTATACCACTACATGATATCATGCAGCCCAATCCTATCTATGTTTGCTCAGGAGTAAGTCCCACTGTGTTCAGCGGGGCTTGCTCCCAGGTGAGTGTGTGTAGGAATGCAGTCTTAGTTACAATGATTTCAATGAGCTACATCAGGACTGGGTAACAGGCGTGCAGCCCCTGCCGCTCCCATTTCCCCCTGCCCACCACCAATAAATAAAACATATGGTGAAAGTAGTGGTTTGCTGCCGGATTTTGGCGGCAAATCACCATGGAGGCTTAGAGCAGACAAATCTACCTTTAAAACAGGTAAATGTGTCCATTCTAAGCCTCCACAGCAGTTCCAAAGCAGCTACAGAGCTTTCGATACCATCGACCATGGTATCCTTCTGGATAGGTTGTCTGGGTTAGGAGTTGGAGGTACTGCACTACAGTGGTTCTGTTCCTACTTGGATGGCCGATTCCAGAAGGTGGTGCTGGGGGATTATTGCTCTGTGCCATGGCAATTGTGCCATGGGGTTCCACAGGGCTCTATTTTATCCCCTATGCTGTTTAACATCTACATGAAACCACTGGAGGAGGTTATCCGGAGGTGTGGGCTGAGGTGCCATCAATATGCAGATGACACCCAGCTCTACCTCTCTTTCTCATCAAAACCAGGTGAGGCAGTGGCTGTTCTGAATCAGTGCCTGGGCACGGTAATGGACTGGATGAGGGCTAATAAACTGAAACTCAATCCAGACAAGATGGAGGTACTGTTAGTGGGTGGTTCGTCTGCCCGGCTAGGTGATATTCAACCTGTTCTGGAGGGGGTTGCACTCCCCCTAAAGGATCAGGTTCGTAGTTTGGGGGTGCTCTTGGATCCAGAACTGTCACTTGAGGCACAGGTGAACTCAGTGGCACGGAGCACTTTTTATCAGCTTAGGCTGGTATACCAACTACGCCCTTATCTGGACAGAGATAGCCTTGCTACAGTTATCCATGCTCTGATAACTTCTCGTCTGGATTACTGCAATGCGTTATACGTGGGGCTGCCTTTGAAAACGGTCCGGAAACTTTAGCTGGTCCAAAATAGGGAAGCAAGACTGTTAACAGGGACTGGCCTGCGAGCTCATATTACGCCAGTACTTTTCCAGCTGCACTGGCTGCCAGTCCATTTCCGGGCCCAATTCAAAGTGCTGGTGTTCCTCCCATATGTGCCTGCCTGGACTTTAAGATCATCGTCAGCGGCCTTTCTCCGTGAGCCCCTGCCAAAGGAAGTGAGGTGGGTGGCTACTAGGAGGAGGGCTTTTTCTGCTGTGGCACCCCGGCTCTGGAATGAGCTCCCTAGTGAGGTTCGCCTGGAGCCTACATTGTATTCCTTTCGGTGCCAGGTGAAGACCTTTTGATTTTCCCAGGCATTTTAGCTTTCTAAATTTTTATCTTTGCTGTTTTAAATCTGTATTTTAAACTCCTGCACTGCTGCTAGATTTTATTGTGGTTGTATTGTTATATTGTGGTTTTAATGTTCTATATATTTTAAATTGTTTTATTATGTGTTTGGTTTTAATTTTTGTGAACCGCCCAGAGAGCTTCGGCTATTGGGCGGTATAGAAATTAAATAAATAAATAAATAAAAATACAGAGGATTCAGCCTCTGTAGTGGCTTGATGCTGAAATTCGATGGCAAACCGCTGCTCTCCCCCCACCCCTTCTTGCCAGTGGCAGCACCGTGGCAGCAGGAGTGAAGCCCTCAGTGTGTTTAGGGGGGAATTGGCCACCAGACCACCCAAAGTTGGCCACCCCTGTGCTACATAAATATATAAAACAGGTAGTATAACAAGGGGGACCGGTAACCAAATATTACGGTGTGCCATTTCCTCCTAAAAGGAGTGCTCCTGTGCAGGGTTCCAATCAGCCATTCCCTCCAAGCAGGGAACTCCACCACAGCACCACCCATCTTCTGTTTCTCCAACTGACATACAACATTTTGTGGCTAGTGATCACGCTCAGCCCTCGGCTGACCTTTTAGGTTATTTTTAAAGGTATTCTCTTTTTTTGTACTTCTGCAAATGTCAAGGTTCCCCCAAGCATGCCTGTACCTCCTTCTTGTTCCTGAATGGCCTCATTTTAGCTACACAGCCATCAAGACCCAGCACTAGGGACGTATGGATTTTGTTAAATCCGTTCCGCCTGTGTTTCACAGATTGTCAGGCACCTTTTGTTCCGTCGTCTGCTCATTGACAAAATCAAGTTTTTAAAACCGGAATTTCATTCTACTTGTGCTAATGCACATTAGTGCTAATTTGCATTAGCACTAAACTGCATTAGCACAAGTAGAGTGAAATTCTGGTTTTAAAAATCCGATTTAAAAATCCAATTCGCAAAAGTGAAGAACCAGTCTGCGGAATCTATGTGACTTGGAACAAGCTGATCTGCTGCAGAATCCACAGGTCAGATTCATAGATATCCTAACTCTTTTGAATCTGTTGCAGATTTCTGCAACATCCCTACTCACTGTTAGAGGAAGTGCTACCTTTTATACCACCGAACATTATTGATTGAGGAAATCTAGGCTTTATATATAGAGCTCTTTGGAATGACAAGAAGCTATCAGGGGTATTGGGCAGCGATATTTATAAGAGATGGGGAACATGTGGCTATCCTGGCTAGGGCTGATAGGAGTTGTAGTCCAACAACATCTGGAGGGTCACATGTTCCCCACCCCTGATCTTGGGTGTTACAATAAACATGGGGCTACCACCCAAAATGGCAGCCCCGTGTTGAGTCCTCTCTGGCCCCACCATATAAGGTGTAGTGAATCCTACCTGTGATTTTACATCATCACACTGAGCATTTCCCTCACCATTATTGGTTGCTGCTCAAGGAGGGTGAGGTGAAGGACATAGTGTAACGAGGTCAGCCACAGGTGGATTTCACTACACATTGCAGAGGAACTTGACACAGGACTGCTATTTTCAGCAGTGGCACTGCATATATCATAACGTCTAGTTCTGCCCACAGAAAGCAAAGTTGGAAACAACGGCAGATATTTTAAATCTCATGAGACAAAGAGGAAGTGGCCTAGCTAGAAACTCCCCCATCCACCCATCAGCACTGGTACTGCATTGTCTGGTAGAGAGGAACACGTTGTTGCTCTACCTGTTGTTCTTTGTAGTCAACAAGGTTTTTCATTCTCAGCCTCACACCTTCTGGAGTCAAGTTATTGCACTGGTTTTCTCTTGGCATTGGCCATGCTGGCTGGGAATGCTGAGAATTGCAGCCCAACACATCTGGAGGGCACCAGGTTGGGGAAGACTGGGCTACATACTTCTGAGTAGATCATCTAGCACACTGCGCTGGACACACCACAAGGTTCCTGCACTTGTATATAGAAGGGCAATGCAGCGGGTACAGCTTTTCACACAGGGATAAAACACCTGCTGAAAGTCCCCATTCCACAAACAAAAGTGCAGGTGCCCACTGTTCTCCCTGACATGTGGCCATCCTAACTACAGCATGCCCTGTCCCTTGGATCCAGCATTGTTTGTTAACAAGAGAGCTCAAACCCATTGAGCAAGGGGCTGGACCTAAATAAGGTTGGGGTTGGAGCCAGTTTACCCACCATGACAGCCTATTGGCCAAAGTCCGTCAATGGCTAGACCTCACCATGTCTGTCAAATCAGGATTCCCTGTTTTTTAGAAAGGTATTTTGCACCAGCAGCCAGAGGCTTCTTATTGCCCAAGCTGCGATGGGAAACTAAAGCACGCCCAGCGCACGTCCAATGATAAAGTGGCCTTCTGAATGCACGGAGAGGAACTGAAATGACAGTTTCATTGGCTGCTTTGAAAAAATGCATAAAAGATGTGTTGCGCAGAAGCTGGAGGAACGGCTGTTTGCAGAAAATTGGTTTCATTGCCCAGGGAGAGGTTTTTGCTATTAGAATAGAGCACCGTTCTCCATCCTGGCATCCTCCAGATGTGTTGGACTACATCCCCTATCATCTCCAACAAGCATGGCTGTTGGCCCTGCTGGCTGGGTGATGGGAGCTGTAGTCCAAGGCATCTGGAAGACACCAGGCTGGAGAAGGCCAGGATGGATTTTTCCCTCTAATTCATTAAATGCCCTGCCATTGCCATCAGAAACAGCCATTCTTGGTCTGCTCCCTGTGATGCTGCTCTCTCTTGCTTTTTCACCCCCTCCCCCACCCCCAAAACAGAAATGGGAGTACCACAGTGTTGATAGTCACTGTAGAACTACCATGATTTTGTTTGGTTTTGTTTAACTCATTTCTGTCCTGCACCTTCAGCACAAAGTGCTCTCAGGGCAGCTCACAATTAAAAAAATAAAAGCGACACATAAAATATCACAAAACAGTAATTAAAAAACAGCCAGATAAAAACAGCACCTAAAACTCAACAGCAGCTTAGAAGATTTTTAAGGAATGGGGAAATTAAAAGTTCCTGAAATGACATGAAATGACATCATGGTAGTTTCCAGGCAAGCCTCCCTGGGGAGATCATTCCAGAAGTGCAGTGCCACAACTAAGAAGGACGCTCTCTGCACCAGCTTCACAAGGCAGAGGCAGGAGGAGATTCTTCGAGGACGACCTGATTGATTCAGTAGGCAGGTATGGGAGGGAGCAATCCAACAGGTAAGAAGCACCTGGACCCTAAGTTGTGTACAGCCTAAATTGAAAACAACCACACTTTTTAGTAGTTCAGGGATGGCCTACATTCTCTCAAACCTCTACATACATTAAGGGTGCAATCCTATGGAGATAGGTGGCTGCCTCCGAACTCGCAGGCGACCGCCTATCCAATGCAGGGCAGGAGAAGCACGGAGGGGATCCTTCCCTCCGTGCTTCTGCTGCCCTGCATTTGCAGTTAGACAGCCATCGGTGATGGGGAACCTCCAACCTGTAAGCCAAATTTGGCCTGCCCTAAGTTTCAATCTGGCCCATGGAGGCCCTCACTGAGAACCCACCCCCTTCCTGAAGCCACACCCCCTCCCCAAAGCCCCACCTCCTCAGTGAAAGGAGAGGTGGTGGGAGAGTGCCTTTTGAAGCCCGCTTAGTCAGGAGCCACCATTTCAAGGAGAAGGGAGGGGCTGAGTGAAGCCAGCATAGCACAGTGTGTGTGCGCGCGCATGTGTGTGTGCATGCGTATGTGTGGTGTGTGTATAGTCAGGGAGTGGGGGTTGTGGATGCTCTGTGAGGGAGGTATGAATGCTCTGTGTGTAAAAGCTGTGTGTGCCTGGGCAAGCGCATGGGGGGTTCATGCTAGGACCAAAGGTGTCCCCAGTAGGGATGTCCGGATTTTATTAAATCCTTCATGGATTGTGCAGTATCAGTCGTTCCAGCAGCTGTTCACAGACGGATTCGACTTTTTGTTGTTGTTGTATGGAAAAGTACACAAATAATTCCACAAGAGGGTTCACAACAATTTACGTGATTTATGTTAGTATGTAACATTTAGCATATTGTACTCCATTCCAGTCCACTTTGGACTGTGGCTCCACCCACAGCTGGCATGTGCTTGCCTGGAGCCAATGCAGCCCTCGGGCTGAAAAAGATTCCCCACCCCTGTGTTAAATAAATGTGTGAGGGGATCATGGGTCCACACTGCATAGCCCCACTGACACACATGCCGGCCATGCCCTCAGAAGCCATGCATTGGTCAACCATGAGAAGGCACCAAACAGTATAGGCGTAAAACCACCTCTCACAGTGGCCCGACAAATGGTCATTGGGGAACACGCTTGCCTATCTCACATGGATCGACAACTCTGTGGATACCCTAGGGAGCATCTCACCCCTTATGTCCCTCCCAACCTCTGCGATCATCAGGAGGAGCACTTCTGGGGATGCCACGTGCAAACCTCAGGAGCACTTTCAGCAGAGCCTTTAGGGCTGCAGCACCCACCCTCTGCAACCCTTTACCAATTGACATTAGACAGGACCCCCCACTTCTGAAGTTTAGACATCTTCTTAAAATTCAACTCTTCACACAGACTCTCCCTGAAGTGTGACCCAGCCAGCTATGGTTTGTAGCACACAGTAGACTGTGTGTGGTTTTATTGCTGATTAATTTCTACTGTGTTGTTTTGGTGCCATTGTATTTTATGTTCACTGCTTTTATGTACCACTTTCCACAGAGGTATCAATTTGAAATAATAATAATAATAATAATAATAATGATAATGATAATAATAATTTAATAAAAACTCCCTCGTGGATCATTTTAATGGGCTGTTCCCAACAGCAAGCGAAAACTCAGAATCCCAGGCATTGCTTCTGGCAATGAAATTTAAACTTCTCAGTGAATGCCCATAAGACTGGTCAATACCTTGTTTTAGCAAGACAAGAGCTGGAAAATAGTGAGTTATAGTGTCTTTTTAATCTGTATCCAGTTGGGTTTGCTGTTCAGAGACAAGTAGGAAATGTGATGTCTGTTAGATCCCGATGTCTTATGAAGTAAGCATTCACACTAAAATCCAAGGGTGAAATGAAGCATAAAGCCTGAACTACACTTGAAACTGCAGGACATAGTTGCCAACGATCAGTAAATTATTTGCAATAAAGATGTGGACATCAAAAGACTGGTCCCAAAGTGCAAGAGACAAAGAGGGAGAAGTAAGATCTTTCAGTGGACCCACCATGTCTATTGGTGGATTAGAGAACATGAGGCAGGGAGGGATAGGATAATAATAACCTACCATTACCATGTCTGCTGGCAGATTAGACCAAGCTTCAAGCTTCAGAAGAGATCTGTGAAACACTAATGCTCATTGAATTCACCCTGAAACCTTGCTCAAATAAAATACATGACCGACTGACCCCGAAGCTTTCACAGAGAGTCAGGGTGGGTGGTGATATGTTATTTAAAATGGCTGTAAATGAAAGAGTCTGGATCTTATTAATGAAATCACAGGAAAAAATATTCCCATGGCCCTATTATTGTGTTGTTTGAAGGGCTAGAATCAATTAAAGGTAATACTCTACTAACTGGCCCTGCCAAATTCTTAACAGCAATATATTGGCTCCAAAAAGGTAAGTCAGCAGTTGACGTTTGGAGGCTTGCTATAATCTGAGACATGCTGAAATCAATGAAATGTACATGTTATTTGCATTTTAGGCACAACATTTTCCCCTGCCTTTCTACCACATATTCAAGGTGGCCTACAATTAAAGAAATGCACAATCAAAATGAGCTAAAACTAAAAAAAGAATAAAAAGACAGTAGCAGCACAAATTCATATTAAGAGCAATTAGGGATGGGGGGATAAATTAGTTCAGTCAGCATTTTAATGTGAAAGTCTGTAATTTCACACTTTCATACAAATCTGCAAACCAAAACTCAATCATCCTTCAAAATTTGTACTTCCTTGAATTTTGCAATGAAGTTCTTTGTTCAAAAAATGAATATAAAATGCATATACTAAAGTGTCCACTACAATGCATGTATTAATGAAAATAATGTTCAGAAACGCATTGTATTAGAAAAATTGCTAGCAAAAAACAAAGTGTATATTAGGCAAAATTTCATACAGAAATGCACAGATTAGAAGAAATGTGCACAAAATGCATACTTTTCATGCAAATGTGTCTGTTTTTTTAAAAATCCAATGTCCAAGATGAACGGAATTTCAGAATGGAAAAATTACCACAGTTTGGGGTGAAGTGAATTTAAGACTGGAAAAATGAGAACCTGAGAGAAACTGAACATGACACATTCATTCATTCCTAAGAGCAATGCTCTTCCCCCCGCCCTTTTTTTTTGAGCCTGGTTAAGTAAAGCCCTCTTCACTTCCTGTCTAAAAGTGAACAGCAATGGGGCCACGTACCGCAACATGGAAGGGCCTATCTCAGATGCCCACACAGTGCATGTCTGAAAGCAGGGAGGACCTGAAGCAAGGTCTCAGAGGTGGCACAAAGTTCTCAGGCAGTGCTGTAAGGGGATGGGGTGATTCTTGATACATATATAGGGCTCCCAACTTCCCCAAGTACTAGAACCTTCCAGGAGTTGTGCTCCTGCTTAGGCCATTTTGCTGTAGATGTTCCATAAGTAAATTGGTTTATAGACTAAGCTTATAGAATAAGAATTTTAATTAGTGAATTACTTTGTTTCTTTAGGGGCTACTAGACACTGTCTAGACGGCGATAGGATTGTTCGATTTCTGTGAACCGAAGTCAGAGCTAGGGCTACAGCCTCCATTCCCAGAAACCACGCTCCCCCACCCACCCAATCCCTCTTGTAACTGGAACAGTTGTCTCCAGGCCAGCCACGTCTCCATGCTCAGAAATGGAGGGCAGAGATGGGGAAAAGGGGGCAGTCCCAGGGGCGTGGAGGGGAGTAGACCGCAGAAGCTGCTTTATGCAGCTTCCTAACAGGTCTCCAGCTCCCCTCCCTCCCCTTCCCCAAAGCCGTGCCTAAATGGGCGAAATCGCCCATCTAGGCAAAAATTCAGGGTTGCTGGAGCACAGAGGAGAGGATCCCCCCCATGATCCAGCTGCCCTGCATAGGATAGCCAGCAGCCTCCAGTTTCAGAGGCTGGCACTATCCAGATAGGATTGCATCCTTAGTGATCTTGATTTTTTATTATATATGAACTTCCGGGCCAGATTTGCAAAGTCAGCTTCCCCTGGAGGAGAGAGCACTGGGGACTTACAGTGTTTTTGTAATACCTGTTTACTTTATACAGGTTAAGCAGGTAGCAAGCAGACATAGTAAGCAGTAGGGCTGTGCACGGACCCCCGCTTCGCTTTGGATGCTGATTCAGACCTTCTGAAGCAGCCCCGCTTCACTTTGGACTGATTTGGACCCAATCCACTTTACTACGGATTTGGATCCTAAGCAAGATTCGGATATCTAAATTATTTGGATTTGATGTTTTCCCATTGACTTGCATTGGAAAACAGAAACGGCCATAACCTTTTCATTTTCATGATAAATACATGAAATCTGGGGACCTGGCAGCCCCCACTGAGGTGATTCCACCTGCCAAATTTTAGTCAGTTTGCCCAGGTAGTTTTTGTGCTAGGCACAGGTAAAATGTGCTGTTCTCAGAAACTCTAACCAAAGGTCATAAAGGGAAAATCAGAGAAGTTGGGTGTTTAAGTGGTGATTAGGAGGGAGGTCACTATGCCTAATCTCCCCTAGTACTACTTTCCTATTCAGCATCACAGTGGATGACCTCAGGCTGTCTTTGGCTGAATGGAATACACATCACCTGGGAAAACAGGCTGGCAGGCAGGCTGGCAGAGCCATTTTTGTGCTAGGCACAGGTAAAATGGGCTTTTTTCAACACAAACTCTCAAAGCAAAGAGCTATAACTTTTCACTGGCTGCACAGAAGGGTCCCAGCAGCACCTTGCCCACCTCTGCCCCTGCCAAGACCCCAAAGATGCCTCATATTGGGCTTGCTTTGGCACACAGTGTAGTATTAAATTTAAATAATATATATTAATGTGTGTAGTGCTTTGCCCACTGCATTCTGAAATGTGGGCTTGTGTGTAGTGCTTTGCCATGCACTGTTTGCTTAACCATAACACAAGCATGTACACACCCACACCCACACACAAGCAAAAGAAAACGAATACAGGACTACCTATAAGCAAAGAAAGGGGTATTATTATTGTTGTTGTTGTTATTATTATTGGGAAAGATATAGAGTTCAAAAATGGGAAGGAAAGAAATACAGGAATTGAAAAGGGCAGGGTGGCAGAGCCAAGAACAAAGAAAGGAAAAGACTTATTAGATTAGATAGCTAGATAGCTAGACAGACAGACAGACATAAAATAAAGGGGAGAGAATGAAAGAAAGAAAGAAAGAAAGAAAGAAAGAAAGAAAGAAAATTACTAAGGAATAGTTGAATTGAGAACGGCGGGGGGGAGAACAAGGCAAGGCAGGAAACTAAAGTACTTTTTTAATGGTTTTTTAAAAAATAAAGAATATAAAAAGGAAGGAAGGAAGAGAATACCAATAAGAATGGTTGAATTGAGATGGGCGGGGGGGGACAAAGAACAAGGAAAGGAAAGGAGGAAACTAAAGTACTTTTTAAATGTTTTTTGTTTTTAATATAAATAATTAGAAAAGAAGGGGAATAGTTGAATTGAGAAGGGCTAGGTGGGAAAGAAGAAGAACAACAAAGCTGCAGTACCACATGTGCACGCACACGCTACAGGTCTAGCTAACTAACCAACTCTAAGCAGCTCCTTCTCACACAATGGAACAAACTCAGGCTGATCTCCAAGATATACAGTATCCCTCCCCACTCCACCACTGTTACTGATTGGAGGCTGCTGGGTCAAGTTCAGCTCTAATTTGGCAACTAGAGTTGCCATTTGCCAAAGCTACGTCCCTCCTTCTCCTCTCCCTTTCCCCCATCTGTCCTCCTCCTCGCCCCCTCCCTGACCTTTCACAACTTGATACATTTAGAGACAGGCTGTCTAGGCTTCAAGTGGCATCAGAATAGCTCCGAATCTCTGATACAGACTGAGGCGCTTTGGCAGTGACCGCTTTGCTTCGTACCGCCTTGGTGCTGGTCTGATCCACTTTGGCTCTCACCAAGGCATGCCCGAAGCAGCCTGACTCGCTTCAGTATTTGGATTGGCACTAAAGCAATGCACAGCCCTAGTAAGCAGATAGCACTAACAAAAAATACCAGCAGCTTTTGGCCCAAATGAAAGGTGCTAGTTCTCACCTATAGAGCCCTAAACAGTCTGTGTCCTGTATTCTTTCAGGAATGCTTTCCACACCCTTAGATTCCTTGTCACCACCTCCACATAGGAAGGAGAGATCTTTAGTGATCTCTTTTTCAGAGGAGAGACTGAGTAGGGAATAGTGTAGGAACCACCCCCTTAATTCTCTGCCTGTCCTGGATGGCTTCAAGGACTCACAAACTTACATAGTGCCCCACAAAAAAAGCAATGCATATTGATGCAAATTTAGAAATAATTACTATAAGTAGGGACATAATGCCCCTCACCATAGTGAGGAAAACTGTGACTAGGAAAGCTGTGTGCCTGCTCAGTCTGCTGTCTAGGTGCTGATGGGCAATTTCAAGGGTCCTGCTCTCCTTTCTTGTGGTTCTTGATCTTTAATCAGACTTTGACTGGACAGCTCTTCAAACAGAGGACTGTCCTCTAAAGTAATATACATGGCCAACCTAGTCAGGAAGCCAGACAAGATCTTTGTTGCCTCTCGTATACAATAACAGAACAGACACAGGAAACTCCTAACTCCACCCAAACTAAGGGACTACACCGAGGGGTAGGCAACGTGGGGCCCCCAGGCACCAACACATCCCCAGACACCTTTCTTGATGCCACCGAGGCACCATACCCCTCCCACTTTTTAAAAAAATCAACACATTTTGCTGTGAAATAGGTTTCTGCTGGTGATGAAAACTGTGGGTTCAAAGGAGCTGTTTAGTGTGTTGAGGCTCAGACCCCACCTCTGCCTTGTAGTCAGCCTTTAGAGCAGGTTACTTGTCCTTTGCCATGCCTTCCATGGCAGCCATTTGTGGTGGTGCCCAGGACAGTGTATCAAATTGCCAAATGTACCCATAGCCTAAATGGGTTGCCTAGCCCTGGACTATGCTATATAATGACACTGCCCACATACTGACAAAAGCATGCTTCCCTAACCTGATGCTCATCAGATGTGTTGATCTACAGCTCCCAGCATCCCCCAACCAGTTTTAAGAATTTGGCCTTGGTGGTTGTTTCTCCTGTTCATTCCTACTCCTAGTGGGGAATGATTTGAGGTGATCTTTGGGATAGACATTTTTAGTGAATTTGTCTGGTTTTAATGAATATGCAATTATATAGTGTATTCTTTGTACTTCATCCTTTTTTATAAATTGCTCTGGGACTCCTTTGGGTTTGGGGAAGCAATGTATAAAGTTAATAAAGTAAAGGCACAATCCTACGGGGATAGGCAGCCACCTCCAAACTTGGAGGCAACCACCTATCCAATGCAGGGCAGGGGAAGCACGGAGGGGATCGTCCCCTCTGTGCTTCTGCTGCCCTGCATTTGTGGCTAGACGGCCGGTTTTGGCTGTCTAGCCGTGGGAAGGCGGAGTGGGGGAGGCAGCTGCTGGATGACTCATAGGATGTGTCATACTGGCATTTCTACCTTCCCCGCCCCAGAATGCCCCCAGGAACGCCCCGTTTTTGCTACTCCGCACTCCTCTTCTGAGCGCAGAGCTGTTCAGAGCTGCCTGTGAGGCAGCGCGGGAGGGGGGCAAAGTCGGATCTCTGGGAACTGACCTCGGAGTGCGGGCTCCGAGGTCGGTTTCCAGGAATTGACCTATCTTGTGGTCGTCTAGCTGCTGACTAGCGGCCATAGGATTGCTCCCTAAGGGTGCAATTCTATGCAGATTTAGACAGGGAAAAAAAGGCATACAGCTCCCACCCAGCCTGGCTGGCATGCTAGGAGTTGTGGATGGCATGCTGGGAGTTGCAGGTCTTTTTTCTGTCTAAACATGCATAGGATTGTGCCTTAACTAACTAGCTAACTAAGTTTCAGACACCTAGATCCAAACTTTCTTTCTCTGCTTACTCCCTATGCCCCAGGCCCCCAGCAGGAGGCCAGGAGTTCATCAAGGTGCCCCAAGGAGGCCCCTCTATTACTCACGGCCAAGTTTTCTGCCATACAAAAAGGCTGGAGAGAGAACTATTTAGCATTACAGAAGAACAGGTCTATGAATGAATATGTTCATTCATTTAAGTGGATGCAGATCTAAATGTGCCCATTCATTAGCACTGACACCGAACTTTAGGAACGAATCTACAAGTTCCAAACACAGACATGTGCACCATTTGCAGGAGTGTACATAGCAGATGTCGTGTATATCTTTAGTCCATCAGGAATTCCTATGTCTCAGATCAGAGGCTTCTATACCTTTATTCTGCATACACAAACAGGAAAAAAATCCAGAAAAACAGCTTACGGAATAATCGGTTCATCTCAGGAATGTAATTATCGTTTGCTGATGCTAGGTGACCCTAAAGCACAGACAAAACACTCTTTGAAGAGCAGTCAGCTGTTCTTATGACATATATTCTTCAGTGGCTTCACTGCTCTTCCACTTTCCCAGTTAGGTGTTTTGTTCGATCATTTGTTTGTTTTTGTTTCCTTTGTTTTCTCATTGTCACTGTAGGGAGGGCTGGAGGAGATGTTTGCACCAGACATATTTTAATGATAGCATACAGAGACAGTCTAAACTAAAATGGGGGAACTATACAATCAGAGCATAGTAGCTAAGGAGGCCTGTAGCTAAAGAGGACACAGTCTTTGTCTGAAAATTACTTTGCCCCCTCTCTGTTTTCCCGATTCATAAAATATAGGCAAAAACCTTTCAGAACAATTGGCAAGCAGTATCTATACGTCGGTGGAGGCCAGTGGATCTGATTTTGGTGGGGCTATGAAACCATACTGTGTTTCAGTCAGAACAAGCCAGAACTCTAAATGAGCTATCCGAGGTGCTGAACCTATTTGGGGGGATAGGGTTCAGCACCTGGGATAGCTGCTTTAGAGTTCTGGCTGGTTCTGGCTGAAAACCACAGCGGATTCACAGCCCCACCGAAGACAGAGCCATCAGCCTCCACTGCTGTATCTATTCACGGCTGTGTCCACCGCAGGCCTTCGGAATGAATATAAAGTCCTTGAACAGCAATTAAGTCCTTGTGTCTTCCAATGAGAAATGATGGTGATTGGTCGGTGTGGAACCTGGGTGGAGGAGGGAAGAACCTCAATATTTGAGAAGGTTTGTCCCCCACTAATTGATCAGGAGTACAGCTTGGGGGTTCCACTGGATCTGATACTGGATGATCCAAATGATGTTTAGGTGGCACACCTAAACAATGTCCAGGATACCTTCAGCTAGCCCAGGAGTGAATAATATGTGTCCCTCCAGATGTTCTTGGACTGCATCTCATTGTCCCTCACCATTGGCTGTGGTGGCTAGAGCTGATGGGAGTTGCAGTCCAACAACATCTGCAGGGTCACAAGTTGCCCACCCTTAAGCTAGCCCAGCCTAACGGCCACATGTATTACCCTTCCACAGAGACTGTCTAAAGCAGCCTTCTCCAACCTGGTGCCCTCCAATGGCCATGCTGGCTGGGGATAGTAGTAGTTCTAGTCCAACACATCTGGGGCACACTATATTGGCAAAGGCCACTCTAGAGTTTGAGTCTTAAACTCTTAATTCCAGATCTTCTCTTTTTTAAGAAGAAATACATTGCAGATCTGGGCTAGCTGTGAACAATTTTATATGCTGAATTAACATATTTTGTTTCTACCTATAGATTTTTAAATTGCTTTTTTGCAGGCATATATACCTGAATGCAGTGAGCCACCTCAATTCTTTTGGGAAAGGCAGCATCTAAAATGGAGATATAGATTCTAAATCCTTTAATAAATAAAAATGAAATAAACATCATTTTCAGGAATTGTAACTGAGCAACCATCTACAATCGTCAACAATTAATCAAGCTGTATTAAAGTCCTTTTTTATGTCTTTTTGCAGTTGCTGTTTTTCTTCTTCTTTATATGTGTTTTATTATACTAAAAATTGTATGAATAATCCCCATGTTCCAAAGCCCTGAATTCCCTGTACAGAAAAGAAAAGGGTCGACTGTATTGCTGGAGCCGTAGATTGGCTTATTGTTTCAGCCCTGCTCGTTGGCTTTATTGTCCTGTCCTAAGCCAGGTTTCAAAGTCAGACAACCATGCAGACAAAGTTATTCTAGATCAAGGTCCCTGGTGATAGGGGTAGGTCGAAGAGCCTGCCTTTGGGTAGGTTTCCCATTCACAGGGGATTTCATATGTTAAGTCCTCCTCGCATGGAGTGGAATGGCTTTTTGCCCCCTTTTGTTTTTGTTTATCGCTTCTGCAGACAGCTCTGTGCAAAGCTGATCCAACTAGGCAGCGGAGCATCTGTTTACATAGCAGAGTCTGCCTTTGCAAGGAAAAAGGCAAGAAAAAGAGGTAGTTTATTCAACAGAGCTTACACTATATAGAAAGGCATGCACAAAAATCATTCTTTAAAAAAAGGTTTTTTATATAATTTGCTAACATTACAGCATTCTGTAAAGATATATCATGAATGTAACTACCTTTCAAAATTGAAGCCTTTGTTTTCTACCAAATGACATCTAGCAGAAGGCAAAAATCTAGCAAAAACTTCATTAGATTTACTGTAGCCCCTCAATTAACTTCCTTATGCAAAAATCACGCATCATCAATACATGTTGGCTCTGAATATGAGACAACAATGTGATGTGGCTGCAAAAAAGGCCAATGCTATTTTGGGCTGCATTAATAGAAGCATCGCTTCCAAATCCTGGGAAGTACTAGTTCCCCTCTACTCAGCACTGGTTAGGCCTCATCTGGAGTACTGTGTCCAGTTCTGAGCACCACACTTTAAGAAGGATGCAGACAAACTGGAGAGGGTTCAGAGGAGGGCAACAGGGATGATCAGGCGACTGGAAACAAAGAGCTCTTCAATTACTTGAAAGGTTGTCACAGAGAGGAAGGCCAGGATCTCTTCTTGATCATCCCAGAGTGCAGGACACGGAATAATGGGCTCAAGTGACAGGAAGCCAGATTCCGGCTGAACATCAGGAGAAACATCCTGACTGTTAGAGCAATATGACAATGGAACCAATTACGTAGGGAGGAGGTGGGCTCTCCCACACTGGAGGCCTTCAAGACGAGGCTGGACAGCCATCTGTCAGGGATGCTCTGACCTGGAATCCTGCACTGAGCAGGAGGTTGGACTCGATGGCCTAGTAGGCCCCTTCCAATCCTACTATTCTATGTTGCAGACCACATACCCATATTTGCATCAACAGTATTGAATCAGGGCAGCCTCTGTTTACCCCAGAGTTGCTGGGTCAGGACAGTTACATGGGGGGGGGGCAGATTTTGTAGACGGGGGAGCCACTCGCACTCCTGCATTGTTGAGATCACATCATAGCCGCAATCCAGTTTAAAGGTGAGTGCGCTTAAATGTATCCTGATCAATGGTTTTAAATGCACCTAAATCTGGACTGGATTGTGGGTAATGTTCAAAGTGGACAAATCCATGTACTAAAATAAATTCAGGAGTACCAAGGTTTGACTGAGGGTGCGCTTTTGTGTGCTTAGCATTGTTGTCGTGTTTTTTTTCCCCCAGATAGGTATCTGAGGGCTTGCAAAACACCCCCAGATGAATGGGGGGATGAGCTCTGGAGCTATTCCCTCCTGGTTGCATTAGTGCTGAGGATTGGGAGGACAAGGTAGGGCTCCTGCACTTCTCACAGGTGTGTAGAAGAGGGAATTTCAGTAGGTGTCACGTCATGCAAGCTACATCCAGGTCCAGCCCTACCATTAGGCAGAATGAGACAACTGCATCAGGTGGCAGGTGCTGGGGGTGGGGGCAGCCCCCTGGCTGTTCCTCATGAACCCTCTGTCTTTCCCCTGCCACACCACCTGTCCTGGGTCCCCTAAACTAATCTGCTGCCTCAGGTGTGGTGGAGGCCTCAATGGTGTTGCCAGCATTGAAGTAAGTTTCAGTTGCCAGGCCAGTCAGCTTCTGTGCGTGGGCTGGAGAGGGGTGCCATCTTGTCCTTCACTTCAGGCAAGACAACGACCTGGGCTGGCCCTGGTTAGACCTGTTGAAATTCCCTCTTCTACACAACTATTCAAAGTGCAGGCACCCCATTCTCTTATTTAATCTGGCCACCCTAGAACTGACAAAGGGCCATTTCAAACATGCGATGGCAGCAGACGTGAGCTTACTGATGATGGTACTTTTGTCAGAGTGCTGTAGCCAATCTCAGTTCCCTGGGGAATGCATCTGTGTCGCACCTGTAAACATCTTAAGTATAAACCTAAAAAATGGAATGTGTGCAGTGGCTCTTGGTTACAAAGCAGCAGCATCAGAAGAATGCACCGCTGGGCTTAATGCGGCAGGGCAGGAGATTTCCTTCCTCATTCTGCATGTGAAGCACCAGGTGCCATGTTTCTCTCACAGGAGAGGGGGGATCATCACGCATACAAGTCAGGCCAGATGGCAAGAAAGTTTGGCCATTGTCAGCAGGACTGGCATCAAAGGTAGGCATGGTTGGGCACCTGCTGAGGGCCCACGCCCCAGCCGGGGGCCCACTGACAAGAGCCCCATGGAATTGCTCCTCCTCTTCATCACTGCAACCTACTAGTTCACCCACCTGTTGCTCTGGCCCAGACAACCATGGTTGTGAGAAGGAGGAGCGGTGGGTGCCCCTGCCGCCTTGCTGTCTGTCTCTCTCTGCCTGTCAAGCAAGGAAGTGGTAGCAATGGAGAGAAAGAGGATGAGGAACAAGATCAACTGGTGACAGTGGTAGTGAGCAGGTAGACTCACTGAGGGAGGGGGTCCTTGATACTCTTGCCCAAAGGCCCTCGAAGACCTGGAGTCAGCACTGATTGTCAGTGTGGGTTGCCTCGTCTTTTAAGGTTAAGCAGATTTGCAACAGCTATCACACATCCGGCAGGGCAGGGCAGGGCAGGGCAGGGGTGAGACCAAGGTGACCTTCCTTGGTGAAGCCATAGGATGGGGCTCCTTATTCCCACAAACAGCCTGCGCTATGATTAATCAGGCCAGCCCATAGGCCAGAGACAAAACCCAGGCACCACACACAAGCCATGTGTCTAAGTGCCCATGGGCATTTATGAATTGGCAAAGGGGGGAGGCTATTTCCAGTGGAGGCTGGTGGCTCCGATGTCAGTGGGGCAGTGAATCCACTCTGCGTTTCAGTCAGAAGGTGTGAAGCAGCTTGGATAGCTCCTTTAGAGTTCTGTCTGGTTCTGACTGAAACCCAGAGGAGATTAATTGCCCCATCGGAGCCACCAGCGTCCCCTGGTTATCTCCAGGATGGTGCCATATGGGCATGGTTCTCATGCATCCTAAAGCAACTGCAATGTGCGTGCACATACAGTCCCTTTTTGGGAGCAGTCTCATCCCCGCCCTGCTGCTCCCACCAGAGGGCCACGCCGTGGAATCACAGGCACAAGAGCTTTGCGATCACGATTGGGAGAGGCACACTTTGGACAGCTGCACTGAGGTGGCAGCTTCATTTCTTCACCTCATGACAGGGCCAGACTCGCAGGCCAGTTTAATCAAGATATCCAGCCAAACTTGTAGTCTCTTTTTACACTGAATTGTCTTAGCTTGTGATACTGATTTTAATCATCCTTTGTTGTATGTATTACTTTTGATGTATTTTAGAAAAAAACAACAAAGAGCCTTGTGGCTAAAAGATTTTTTTTATTATCTTTATCACATTACATGCATTAATTGACTGACTTAGTGCCAGGGCATTTCTGCTAGCAGCAGCGACTGTTTTGTGAATGGCTACTGTTAATCAGTGCCAGCTCCAGGTTTTTGAGGGCCCTTGAGGAAGTCACCCTCCATGGGCCCCCTCCCACAGTGAGTACCTTCTCACCACCATCGTCACTCACTGCTATTGCTCCTCATTCTCTTCCTCATCATTGCTACCGCTTCCTTGCTTGACAGGCAGGGAGCCAGTGAGCAAGTAGGCAATAGCATCCACTGCTCCTCCTCACCACCACCACCTTCGTCTGGGCCAGCCCCTTGTCGGTAGGCCCTTGGTGGGTGTGGGCCCTTGACACCAGCCCTACTGTAAATAATGTGATCATCACCATCAGTACTTTCTACATTCCAAATCCTTCTGACCTCACTGTTTACATTCCCCTTCCCCTGCTACCATATGTTATTGAAATTCTTGATAACGCTCTGTGCATCTGATGAGGTGGGCTTTCATGAGGAAGTCCATGAAAGCTTATGTCAGAATACATTTGTTAGACTTCAAGGTGCCACAAGACTCTTTGTTGTTTTTCCTGCAATAGACTTAACAGAGCTACTCCCCTGGAAAATGTATTTTAGGAATCTTGTAAGCCACTTTGAGTTTGTTTGTTTGTTTGTTTGTTTGTTGAAAAAAATGGGGCAAACTTTTAAAATAACTAAATAACTTGTTGGACTTATCCTATTGGCAACACTCAGAGAGCAATAGGAGAACATTTCAGTCTCCCAGGACACTCTACTTACCTGAAAATTGCCATTCCCCAATGGAGACATTTCAAAGACTCCAGCCTGAAACTGCTGGATTAGCATTTGTCAAGAGATTTGATTCTGTTTATTTGGGCATGAATAAGGACAATAGTTTCCTGTATCCTGTCCCACTAATAGAGAGCCAGTGTGGTGTAGTGGCTAGAGTGTTGGACTGGGAGTCGGGAGATCCGGGTTCTAGTCCCCACTCGGCCATGGAAGCTCACTGGGTGACTTTGGGCCAGTCACAGACTCTCAGCCCAACCCACCTCACAGGGTTGTTGTTGTGAGGATAAAATGGAGAGGAGGAGGAGTATGTACACCGCCTTGAGTTCCTTGGAGGAAAAAAGGCAGGATATAAATGTAATAAATAAATAAATAAATACAAATATTATACCTAGCATTGCTAATTGTGTTATTACCAATTAGTGCTGTTGTGAATGAATACTTACATGAATTGTCACAGAATGTACTTTCTGCATTTCATAGCCATTTGATGCCACTTTGTGCATCCCCCCTCTTTCCCTCCAATACCCATCAACTGAGGATAGCACCAAGCACCAGATGAAGCAGAGTTTAGTCCACAAAAATGTATGCCTTAATAAATTTGTTAGTCTTAGAGGAGGGGTGGGCAACCTGCAGCCCTCGGCCTAACTTCAGGCAGCTCTATGGCTAATTTCAAAAGCTCTCTGCATGCGATCAGTTCAAACCTCTGGCAAAAAAAATCTGTCCCTTCCCTGGCAGTCCAGTGGACAGGAAGAAAGGGAGACAGAAAAAGGAGTGGCAGAAAGAAAGAAAGAAAGAAAGAGGAGAAGAGAAGAGAAGAGAAGAGAAGAGAAGAGAAGAGAAGAGAAGAGGGGTGACCTCTCCACTTTTGGCTCTGGCCTGGCCCACCACTCACCTCAGCCTCACCAACCCCTGACAGATTACTCATGAGAAAATGTGGCCCTTGATGGGAAAAAAAAGGTTACCCACCACTGCTTTAAAGTGATACAAGACCCTTTGTTCTTATTGCTGCAACAGACAAACATTTTATTACATATATATTTATTATTAACAAGCCCTTCAACACATAATAATAATAATAATTATTATTATTATTATTATTATTATTATTATATTTATATCCCGCCTTTTTCCCAATCCATGCCCAACAAACAGGTCCTGGAGGGTAATGGTACTCTCAAAGGGGCCTCTCCTGCAGATCTTAATACCTGGGCAGGTTCATCGACAGACAGAAAGTCCCTTACTTAGCCAGATCCTAGTCCGTGTAGGGCTTTAAAAATTGAAACCAACACCTTGAGTTGAGCCCTGAAAGCAATTGTCAACAAATGCAGATCTTGCAAGACAAGTGCAATATGGTCCCAATGCCGTGCGCCAGTTAGCCTAGCTGCCATATTTTGCACCAATCCAAGCTTCTGGACGCTCCTCAGGAGCAACTCCTAAAGATCTGGGGACAGTGTGGGACTGAAGAGCACTCCCAAGCTACTGACCTGATCCGTCAGGCGGCTGGCCCCTGGAAGACCCGTCCTATGCGTATTCATTTAGCACAAGTTTGTTCAGTGGGGCTTCTTCCAAGGATGCACAGGTGTGCAACATTAGGGTTGGTTGGCCTAAGGCCCAAATCCATGGCATCCATGTAGGCTTGAGAGCCCTTGTCCCCTTAGTACCACTGGCTGGGTTTTGTCATAAACACAAGTGTCATTTCAGCGCCAAGGAGCATAAGCATGAGCATGCTTAGGTGACAGTGTCCCCACCTGCCTCGTTTTCAGATCCGCTCAGCACACCTATAGCCTGCTCACAAGCATTTGCAGCAGTTCCTGTTCCAGGCTTTGGAAGTTCAGCTGGCAGTATGGCCAATTAAACATTGCCCCCCCAAAAAACAGACAACAAAGGAAAGCACCAATCTGCACAGGCTAATTTGTATGTATACATGCAAATTGAGAAATGATGACTACAGTTTAAATACAATACATGACAATATGAGGATACGTATTATCCTCATCGCCATCATCGGTTACATTTGTCACCCCCTTTTTTCCTCTTGCAAGGAACCCAAGGTGGCTTACATAGTCCCCTTCTTCTCCATTTGAACTTCACAACAACCCTGTGCGGTAGGTAGGTCAGGCTGAGAGTCAGTGACTGGCCCAAAGTCACCCAGTGAGCTTCATGGCTGACTAGAACCTGGATCTCCCAAGTCCCCATGTAGTGAGGAAGACTGTGATTCTGTGTGAGCCTCCTCAGTCTGCTCTCCAGATGCTATCTGTTGATGGGTGGCATCAAAGCCCTGCTCTCCTTGATTGTGGTTCTTTAGGTTTAAACTGGACTTGTACTTCAAACAGAGGACCGTCTTCCTCTGGTGTGGTGGTTAAATTTGAAGTGCAGGCACTCATCATGACTGTCCCCATAGCCACGCCCCCAAGGAGACTCCAAACACTCAGGTAGCTGTGTTGATTCATAACAACAAATGGGTTCTAGCGGTTTTCATCTCCACCAGGAGCAGGTCTTTTGTAAAGCTAATGGCTCTGAATTGCCCATTCAAGACAAAGCCATCCTGTTGCATTTCAACAGGGAACAATATATTTTTCCTGGGAAAATCCCCCACCCCCAGCCTGCTACTATGAGGATTGCAGCTAAGCTCAGAGGAAACAGGGATGTGGGGTGGGGGTGGCAGTTGATGTCAGCACCCCGACTGATGCAAGAGTGCCGTTGCTGTGTCCCCACGAGCCCTGGCTCTGCTATGCCACTGCAGTCCTCTGCAAAGTAAGACAGGCGGCCACCCTGGGCTTGGGCAAGGTGCCTTCAAAGGTCACCGTTCCCTGAATGCCCCATCCTTTTGCCACTGTCAGTCCTGTCCCTCTGGGCTCAATCTTCAATGCAGCCCAGAAGACAGAAACAGCTGCCCCTTCTCCTTACCCTTGTCGCCGCTTGCATGATCTGAAAGAGCAGGTGAGCAGGCAGGCAGCGAGAAGCAGGAGGAGGGGGGCGAAGGGGCTCTGTGGGTGGACAGTGGGGTGCTGGCCTTGACAGGTGCCCCACTGTGTTGACTGCTGGCGCCAGCCCTGATTTACACAGTACCTATCGCTCTGTGGGTTACCTTACATGCCCCCCTCCACACACGCCGTATGGTAGGAATGGCACACGTCACTGTGACTTTCATTTCAGGACATGGCTAATGATGGGTTGTTGCCCTTCGCAACAGTCAGAGTTCTGTTTCTCAGTAGGTCGCCTGTGTGCCTTTCACCTTTTGTACCTCCTGGTGTGTGTGTGGTTTTTTTATTAAATCAAAGGTGTTCAAAAAACACACACAAGCTCACAAGTGTGTGCAGAGCAGGACACTATGCAGCACCCTCTCCCGAGAGAGTTCCCATGCCCAGGCAGCTGCACCCACCGCCACGCTGCAGACTGGTGGCTCCGATTTCGGTGGGGCGGTGAATCTATTCTGGGTTTTAGTCAGAACCAGACAGAACTGCAAAGGATCTGACTGAGGTGCTGAACCCTATCCCCCAAGTGGGCTCAGCATGTTGGATAACTCCTTTAGATTTCTGGCTGGTTCTGGCTGAAACCCAGAATGGCTTCACCGCCCCACCGAAATCGGAGCCACCAGCCTCCTCTGCACCACAAACATTTTAATGGCTGCTTGGCCACCACCAGTCCAGATAGTGCTTGCCTGAGTAGGAAGTAACCTGGGGGGGAGCTAGGATTGAACACACCCTTCTTGCACAGCACTATTTGTGCAAGGAGAATCTATGCCACTATATAAAAAAAAATGGCATGAAATTTCTGGACATTTTGCCAGTTTATCGCAAGACTGCTGCTTATTAACATGCTGGGAATAGGGGGAAACTTGGAATGATTGATATATCCTTAGGACAAAGCCACAATCCTTTGGACACTTACTTATAGGGTTGCCAGCTTTTCTGATCAAGCTCCTGTGCTTGGAATACATGAATCCCTAGGATAGAAAAATGGTTAGCTCTTGAATAAAAAAGTCTTGCCAGAAAAAAAAAAGTTGGCAATGGAATATTTATTATGCATTTGGTACATAACTTTGAAGGGCTTAAGCAGTTCTCTCTGAGCAAGTCGGCCATATCCAGTAGGGAACACATTTTGTCCCTTTAAGAGGATGACATTCAAAATATGTGCGATTTTCTTGTCAGTGCAATATTGCCATGGGTGAAGCTGAACTTGCAGACCTTCTGGATTCCTTACATTAGATGCAGTCCTGCCCACAGGAGCAGCAAAGGACATGTCTTTGCCCTCTTCTATGTGACAGCCCTTCAAGTACTTAAAGAGTATTTAGGGTGGCCATGTGTCCTCTTTCACAGTGCTCCCTTTGAAGGGCTGTCAGAGGACAGTCCTGTATTTGAAGGTGTCCTGTATTTGAAGGTGTCCTCTATTTGAAAGGCTGGCCAGTCCAAGTCTGGTTTAAAGATAAAGAACCATAAGAAGGAGGAGCTGAGTCCTTGGTGTTGCCCATCCACAATTAATACCTGGACAGCAGACTGAGCAGCAGGCACACAGCTCACCTGGCCACAGTCTTCCCCGCCATGGTGAGAGGTATTGTGTTACAGTACTTCTTTCTATATTTGCATGCGCGTGCACATGCACACACGCACGCGCACACACACACACACACACGCGCATATATATGTATATATGTATGTATGTATATGTATATGTATATGTATATGTATATATAAACTATGCAAATTTCATGCAAATCGGTGTCCTCTTGTAGTGATGCATTTCCTCTTTCTTGGACATGTGCAAGTGGTCACCCTAACTATCATATCCCCCCACATTAGTTTGATGATAGATCTATTATATTTTTAATTGGGCCACTTGATATTATTGTTAAGTATCCTTGTGGATCCCTAATGGATGGAAAGTTGGAGTAAATAGATCAGCAGACACATCCACAATTCATTGAAGTCAGTGGACCAGAACTTGGGCAATGGGTTGTGGCTGGTATTATTCCATTGCTGATACTAGCTTTCCTGATCTTCAGCATAGTTCTTTCCTGGGCTGGCCTGGAATGGAAAGTAACGATACTCAGGAGCGTGCATACTACCAGCAAGACTCTCAGCACCCCACTCCCCTTATCACTCTACTCAGGCATATTATCAGCTCATAAGATTTGTACATAGCATCGAAATCTGCCCAGCGCTAGCTTTCACGCAGACTAGTTTATCTCAGTGCTGTTCACGTAACTTCACTGATTCTTCAGGTGAGACTATCTATGATGGCAACAGATCCATATCTTCAAATATAAGGGTGTGCAGATCAGCAAGACCTGAACTAGGGGAGGGGCTGTAGCTCAGTGGTAGAGCCCCTGCTTTGCATGCAGAAGGCCCCAGGTTTGAATCGATCCCCAGCATCTCCAGGTAGGGCTCAGAAAGTCCTCTGTCAGAGAACCCTGGAGAGCCACTACCAGTCAGTGTAGACAATACTGAGCGAAATGGACCGATGGTCCACCTCAGTCTAAGGCAGCTTCCTATGTTCCAATGCTGCTATGTTCCCGTGAGCATGTCAAGGTTCCCTGAATTCCACCTTGAAGGTCATTCTCACTAGTGTCCATATCAGATTGCGAGCTTTGTTTTGTTTTTCTGTTCATATGAAAATCTGTGTGTTTCTTCACGAACATTTTCCCAAATGTAAGCAGCAGTTTTTAAATGTCCGCATTTTTCTCCCATCGTGTCTGTCTACATTTTTTCAAGACTATGCATTTTTATTTAGTGTCCATTTTTTCAAACGTTCACACTTTTCAAACTTTGTTGTTATTGTTGTTCTGCGAATCGCATCGCAAGCTCGGAAATTTAAACCTCGCAGTTTAAACCTGCGAGGTTTAAACTGGGTAAATTCTGGTCAAAATGAACTGACAAATTTCTCATACATCCCTATTCAAATGCAAGTCACCACCAAAGAGCAGTAAAGCAGTGAGGGGAGGGGGAGTTCCAGCAAAGAAGTGTCAGGTGGGAGGGGCTGCTGGACCCTTCCTCCAATATTAGGGATGTACGAAAGTCACTTACCTTTCGCGGATTATGTTGATGGTGGGAGGGGAGGTGTTCTATCCCTTCCCCCGGAATCTTCAACGGGGGGGAGGCGATCCGTTCCTCCCCCCCGGAATCCTCCGTAGCCGGCTGTGCTCCGCAGCAGCTCTGCGGAGCAGCCGGCCAGGCCCAGCCAGGCCAGAGCCGTCCACAGCCGGATTTCCGGCTGCGGCGGGCTCCGGGGGGGGGGGGAACCCGCATAAGCAAATGGCAGCAGCTACAGCAGCCACCATTTGCGTTCCTTATTTTTGCCGTCTTAATCTACGTAAATATTTACGTAGACTAAGACGGCGAAAATAAGGGGAACGCAAATAGCATAGCGGACGCTATTTGCGTTCCCCTTATTTTTGCCGTCTTAGTCTGCGTAAATATTTACGTAGCCTAAGACGGCCCAAAATAAGGAACACAAATGGCGGCGGCCATAGCCGCCATTTGCATATGCCTTCTTTTTTTTTACCCAGACATTTTAGGCTACGTAAAAACTTACGTAGCCTATCATGTCTCTGTAAAAAAACAAACTGCAAATGGCGGCGGCGGCGGCCGGTCAGAAGACCAGCCACTGCAGCCATAGCAGCCGCCACCATCCGGAAGATCCGCCCCAGGTAAGTCTCGTCCCGGGGGGGATGCACGGGGAGGCGGGGGGGTGGCAGGCCGTTCCGCCACAGATTTCAGGGGAACGCCAGTGCATTCGGCCTCACCGAGATCCGTGGCGGAATTCTCTGCCATCCCTACTCCAATTAGCATGGCTCCCATGGCATTCCCCTTCCCTCAGCCATCCTCCGCCCCAGGCAGGATCATTTCCACTCTTGGACCCAGCTGAGAGAAAAGCAGCTGGAGGCAGTGGAAGCTGGTGGCTCCAATGTCAGTGGGGCAGTGAATCAACTCCAGGTTTCAGTTAGAACCAGTCAGAACTCTAAAGGAACTATCCAAGGTGGTTCACACTAAAACCCAGAGCGGATTCACCACTGCACTGACATTGGAGTCACCAGCCTCCACTGGATGGGGGAAGGGTTCGGCACTCCCTCTCACCCACCCACGCCTTCTCTGCTGCAAATCACCCCTCAGCCTGCCACTTTGCTGCTATTTGGTGTGGTGATCCATGTTCAAAGACAAAGATCTGCCACCATCATGGGTAGCCTGTCTTGGAGGTGGAAAAACAATATTTCACCAGATAAGCAGCACAGCTTTTACCTAACAAACTTCCTAAATGTTGTGGGGGTTGAAACTGAAAGTAAAACAAAACCCTCTGTGAATTCATGGTGAGTGCAGCAAATGTGCAATGGGATTCCAACTCCGCAAATGCAGATTGAGGTCCACTGATCACAGTTAGGGCGCAATCCTATGGACTGTGCCCTCACTGCTCGGAAACCCCTGAACTCTGAGGCTTCGGAAATTCCTATGCCCTGGAAGGCTGAAGGCAGCAGGGTGGGAGGAGTGGCAGAGGCGATCTTTGCCTCCCCATCCTCCAATCTCCTATATTTTTGCTAGACAGGCTTTTCAGCCTGTCCAGCAAGGCGCTTTGGCGGGGGCGGGGGGAAGGAGGCTGAAGGAGACTTGGGATAAATCGTATCCTGGCCTCTCCATTCTCCTCCCTCCCCACCCACTGAAACACCCCCTTTCCGCCTCTCTGAGTTCGATTTTCCCATCTCGGAGAGGGAGCCAGTGCAGTTCTCTGTGTGCCAGCTGTGAGGGGGTGGGGGCAGGGGCCAGATCCCCTTCTGAGATTGGAGTGCTGTCTCCAATTGGAAGAGTTTTTCCAAGCTATCCTATGGTCCCTGAGACACTGGCCTTTGGATGATAGGATTGCTATCTTATATACCGCTCTGGCTGTACAGTGCTTTGGGGGCCTTTGGGCTGAAAAGTAGTATAACAATGCACTTGTTCTTACATAATTACTGATGCACTTACTTAGAGTATATGAAGGTTAAGTGCTACCACTTGCTCTACTTTACTCTTTTTTTTCCTGTCGGGGTGCAGATTACCTTGGCCGAAACTTGTCAGGGTCTGCATTCCAGAAGTGGGAGGGGCCAAAGACAAAAGAGGGCAGGGTCAAAGTCAGAGGAGTTTGCAAACTGGGTGTGGTTTGACCTATGCTGGGGTCTAAATGAAACAAAGCTGGGAGTGGGGGGTGCGGGCCGTGGGCCTCACACTCTGCACTCCTGCTCTAAGAGCATTTCCTCCCTTTTGGCGATGCAAAAGTAGCCATCCTAGCTGTTTTGCAGGATGCTGTTTTCTAGTAACTAGATACTGGCAGTTCATGATGTGGGTTCTTGACCACTTAGGCCACTTCCTGGCATCTTGAAGCCAGCTCTGATTACCTACCCTCTCAAATCACATCTGGTCTGATATATGGTCTCTAAAAAAAATTTGCACCACAGAGTCGAACTGGAAAGAGGTGGCACGTGGGTAGTAGCCTGTCTGTGCTTATCAGGGGGAGCTTTCAGAGTTCCTGAGCACTTGCTTAGTAGGCAAATATTCTGGGAACACTAGAAGGAAACCAATTAAAAGGCCTAGTTAAAGGCCTAGTAGACCTGGCAGATCTCATAAAGCAAGGGCTCAAAGTTCACTTTGATAAAACTGATTATTACATTTTAAAAGCCTGAAAGTTTTCAATGAAAACCATAAAGCTACCTTTGTAAGTATGAGAAAAATTATTTCTTTAAGGACCAGCACACAATTTTAGATTCTACTTTATTAACTGGGTAAAAGCCTATATATCAGTTTTGGTGGGACCAACCTGAATTTTCATTTACTTTTCACACTCCTGAGTCCAAACCAGGGCCAGCACAAATTCTCCCACCACCTAAGGCAGGAGAGCACATGTGTGTCCACTCACCACCCATTGCCGCCGCCACAATCTCCAGGGACACCCCCATGCACACAATGCCTGGCTCGAAGGAAGGACCCCCTCAGAGCCAGGCATCCAGGCACTTTTAATGGCCAGCATAGCTTTTCAGAGAGCTGCCCACCCACAGAGGGAGAGCTGGGCTGGTGGGGTTCTCTGGAGCACCTGCTGTAGGGCTCCAGGGCTGGAGCACCTGCTCCAGAGAGCCCCATTGGCTCTACTCTTGTGCTGTGGCAAATGCAATTTGCTGCTCCTCCCACTCCACCACGTGAGGTGAGGGATTCACCCCGCCTCATGGGTGGGCTGGTCCTGGTCCAAATACATAATCAATGTGGTATCAGTTAAGAAATTTTGAGGCCTGGATCGTCCTTCCCTTTCACAACACCACAAAGAGACAAAGCTTCAGGCTAATATGATTTTATTTGCTAGAGACTAGCCTATATACAAATGCAGATTCAAGGAAGCTGTCAGATGGCCTCAGGCCCTAAACGACTAATCTGTGATCTCTAATTAGAGGAGATGAACTGGAGGGTAGTGAAGTTGCCAACAGTTTGCCCATGAACCTCATGGCCAAACTTATTTCTCAGTGATGCCCCTCCCTTAGGGTAGCTCCCTCCTACGTTGGCTAAGAGTGGCTATCCTGGTGGAGCATCTAAGCCCTGTCCCTAATTTTTCCCGCTTTGCGACGCACCCTTGCAACTCTCAAGTCATGCCCTCCTTCTCCCCCTGAGCAACTTGAGTTCTCATGGTGGAGGGAGGGGCAGGGACTCAGCCTGAGCCATCTGTTTGTCAAAGCCTTCAGAGGGATCTCTCCCAGCATCTTAGAGCTCTAGGGAAGGACCCTCCCCCGAGCTCTGATCTAGCTGTTCCAACTCTTATTCAGAATCGGAGCTGTCAGACATCTCAAGAGGCTTGGACTCATCCCTGACAGAAATAATAACATAAAATAGTACCAATTAGTTCCTGTCAGCAAGAAGTGGTGAGGTTGTTTCTAATGCAACAAATTCCTCTTGTATTTGAGAAAATATGTTATTTTATAAATAAGTTCATTTGATTTCTAAAGTCCAGGCCATCATGGCTCAGAATAGAGCCTTCAGTACCATAGCACCCACTCTCTGGAACTCCCTACCACTGAAAATTAACCAGGCACCAAACCTTCTGAGTTTCTGGCACCTACTGAAAACATACCTTTTTCAACAGGCATTCCCAGGAAGGTAATTTATCCTCTGCATGAAGACTCGTTTCTGTACATCTCTTAGAAAGTTCTTTAATGTAAACAATTCATAAATATTGTTGAATAATTAAATAGATTTGAAAGGTGGGAGGGACATTTTGTCTTTTTATATCCCAAAGTCCATGCTCCAATTAATTCTATTAGACCACCTTGAGGGCCACCCACACACAATTTTTCTTAACCTTTTACCCAAGGGTTTCTAAAAGTACTCTCTCTTTTTTTTCCTAATGCAGTTTAAAATTTGGGAGGGGGAATGAAAGAGCATAAATGTAAGGTATTTCACCACTTTTCACAGGGACTGAATGGATACTGGCACAATTCATTTCACTTTGAGAGAAGATTATTCTTGGCCATTACCAAGCTTAGGAGGGATTTGAGAGGCTCCAACTGTGAAACCTTCATTCAGTGATGGCAACTCATCTTTATACTGACTGGCTGCCATGAATAAAAGAAAACGAAGAAACCCAATGCTCATCTGAAGTTATAGTGACCAGCCAGGTGGGCGATTAATAACTTTAATAATAAATAATAAATAAATGTGCTTGGTGCCTCACTGTTTATTCCTAGGATATGTGGTTCTTCCCTGAAGCAACATCTCTCCGTATTAAGAACATAAGAAGAGCCATGCTGGATCAGACCAACATTCGGTTCACACAGTGGCCAACCAGCTACCCACAGGAAACCCACAAGAAGGACATGAGTGCAACAGCACCCCCCCCCATCCATGTTCTCCAGCAACTGGTGTACCTAGGCTCACTGCCTCTGATACTGGAGGTAGCACATAGCCATCAGGACTAGTAGCCATTGATATCCTTCTCCAGAATTTGTCCAACCCCTTTTTAAAGCCATCCAAATTGGTGGCCATCACTACATCCTGTGGTAGCGAATTCCATAGTTTAACTATGCACCATGTGAAGAAGTACTTCCTTTTATCTGTCCTGTATTTTCCACCAGTCAGCTTCATGGGATGACCCTGGATTCTAGTATTTTGAGAGAGGGAGAAAAATGTCTCCCTATCCACACTCTCCACACCATGCATAATTTTGTACACCTCTGTCATGTCTCTCCTTACCCTCCTTTTTTCCAAGCTAAGCATAAAGGTACAATGTCCAAAACTTTAAACAAATGCTTCCTAAATGCAAGTCCTCTACGGAGTTTCATATAAATTTTTCTTCAAGGTTTGACCTTTTTCAGGGATGAGGCAAAGTCATATTCCCTTGTGTTTTGTAAAGGTAATATTTTATATCTACCTTGTACTAGATTGGACATGTTGTCCATCTAGCCAGGGCCAGCCCTACCATTAAGCAGAGTGAGGCAGCTGCCTCAGGCAGCAGATGTCTGGTGGTGGTGGTGATGGGGCAGCAGTGGCAGCCCTCTGACCATTTTCTGCCATTAGAGGACAGAGCGGTGAGTTCTAGGCAGCCTGCCCTGTGCCCTCTAAGCCAGGCTGCTGCCCTCAGATGTAGTGGAGGATGCTGTCCCATCACCAGTGTTGAACTTAAGATTGTAGTCGGCATCTGTAGGTGGACTGGTGGGGAAAGGGAGCCTTCTTGTCCTTCACCTCAGGCACCAAAACACCTTGGGCCAGCCCTGCATCTAGCCTAGGATTATCTACTTCTACAGGCAGCTGCTCTCAGGCGGACAATGGTGCCATCAAGGTAGGACTTTGGGACAGATGCCTGGGGCTCCACTCAGCTGCATGAGCAGGAGGGGCCAAATGTAGCAGGGCCGGCTTACCACTTGTTAAAGTAAGTGAAGTAATACACATCACCACCTGAAGAGGGTGCTGGTGGTGGTGGTCAGACCATTAGGTCCAGAGTCTAAAGTTACATCAACGCGCCACTGCAGGCCAAGCTCTTTCATGTCACCTCCTATCTGACCCTTTTAACTGGTGATGCCACAGACTGAACCTAGGACTTTCTGCATACAAAGCAGGTGTTCCACCAGTGACTTGGCTACTGTCCTTTATTTTAGATAAGGACACTGAAGGCTGGTGGCTCTGATGTCAGTGGGGCAATGAATCCACTCCGGGTTTCAGCCAGAATTCTAAAGGAGCTATCCAAAGTGCAAAGCACCTTGGGTAGCTCCTTTAGAGTTCTGACTGGTTCTGACTGAAACCCAGAGCAGATGCACTGCCCCACTGACACCGGAGCCACCAGCCTCCACTGGATAAGGACAACATTTTCAGTGAACATTAACAGACTTTTGTTGCATTGATCCAGCTGGCATACATACGCAGGCAGACTTCTGCTACAAAGAATCCAGTGCTGACAAGGACAGTTGCCAAATTTGGTACCTAGTGTCAGAGTGGAAACTGAGCCGATAGAATCCCAGAGCAGTTCTGATTCTGAGGAGGATCAGCAATCCGTGGGAGAGGAGCCAGCTCATCCCTCACAGGCACAGCAGCTGGCAGAGATTCCTCCTGCCAGCATTCCTGAGATAGATAGTGACCCTGGCAGTGAGAGAGCGCTGGAGGGGGGCTTGCTAGACGCTCGACACAGACGCAGGGAGCAACGAGTGATGGAGGGCGTGGAAAGGAGGCGTAGCGCCCGTTTGGCGTGCAAGCAATGGCCACCTCCCGTGGACCCAAGGGAAAGAGGGAGGATCTCTCCCTAGCCCATACGTTCAGGGTCTTCAAGTGATTCTCCTTCAAACGGGGACCAACTGCATACCCGGAGCATAGGCTACTCTGCTGTTCATTGCTTAGTTGCTGGTGATTCGCATCTGAAAGAGTCATTAAGTTGTAAAAGGATTAAAGCCTTGAAAAGAATCCTTTCGTCTGTGTCTTGAGTTGGCTATTGGAGTGTACTGAAAGAGGCCGCTACGGCGCTCCTGACACCTAGGACCACTGGCCTTTGAAGGGTTATCTTTTCTTGCACAAGCTTCAAATGTGATAATAAAAAAAAATTCTATAGAGAAATAATTTCCATGTCAGAAATTGAATGGATCTCATGTGTAGATAATTACATGTTACAACGGTACATGCTCTGGGAAATCATAGCCGACTGCTGCAGCTTCCCAGTGCATGAAAATAACACATGCATATATGATTACATAAGACATGCATGTATGGTCGCATATGTACGTAAGACATGTATGGGATCATGGGATTCATGCAATTTTGCCATATTTGAAGGAGCTCTGTGTTTATTCGGCTTTTCTAGTACCTGTTGGGGTGCACATGCTTTCAAAGTGGTACCGCTTAGATACATCATCTGTTATCTTCCAGCAGAACGGGGAAGGGAGCCGTTTGCCATAGCAACACAAATACAATAACTGTTTCTGCTCTGTCAGGTGAAAGGTAAGGGTATAAATCAAAGATATAAAACTGTAACATTAACATGAGAACCACCAGGTACTTCTTTAGGGTGTATTCAGGCAGGAGTTGGCTACCTTGGAAGGCTGAACTTTTTGCACACTTTTTAAGAAGGAGAGTAGGTAACTTCCACATTGCAGCAGAAGCTTGATTTGCACACAGCACTATTGGCTGGCCCTTGTTTTAATTGCAAAACCAATTCTGCATCTCCCCAGAACTATTTTCCCAGTTTAAAAAAAATCAACCATGATTTCCCATTCAAATGTGTAATTGTTATTCAGTCGTTAAGTCGTGTCTGGCTCTTCGTGACCCCATGGACCATAGCACGCCAGGCCTTCCTGTCCTCCACTCTCTCCCGGAGCATGCTCAAGTTCATATTCATGGCATTGGTGATACTATCTAGCCATCTCATCCTCTGCCATCCCCTTCTCCTTTTGCCTTCAGTCTTTCCCAGCATCAGGGTCTTTTCCAGGGAGTTAGGTTAGTTCGCATTAGGTGGCCGCAATATTTTAGCTTCAGCTTCAGTATCCATCCTTCCAATGAACAGGATACACATTATTATTTTTAAGGGAGCCAGTCACAGGAAGCCACCTTATACTGAGCCAGACCCCTGGGCCATCTAGCCCAGTTTTGTCAACACTGACTGGCAGCATCTTTCCGGGGCTTTAGGCAGGGGTTTTCCAGCCTACCTGGAGATGCCAGGGATCAAACCTGGGACTTTCTGCTTGCAAAGCAGGGGCTCTACTGCTGAGCCATGGCCCCTCCAGCTGAAGCGAGGCAGGAGGGGCAAAAAAGGGAAGAGGGAATCAGCGCTGGATTTGGGAACAAGTGTCTGTGTCATTTGAGGAACAAGAGCAGGGGTGGGATGCTGAGCCCGCACAGCAGCAGAAAAGGCACAGTGACTCCTGTTTGTAGACAGGCCTCAGGGGCACCCTGGCTTAAACTATACCCTGCTAGTATGCTTTCCTTTCCCAGTAGCAACGTATGGCTGTGAGAGCTGGGCTATAAGGCAGGCTGAGTGCCAAAGAATTGATGCCTTCGAACTGTGCTGCTGGAGAAGACTCTTACGAGTCCCCTGGACTGCAAGGAGGTCAGATCAGTCCATCCTAAAGGAAATCAACCCTGAGTGCTCATTGGAAGGACAGATACTGAAGCTCAAATATTTTGGCCACCTAATAAGAAGAGAATACTCACTGGAAAAGACCCTGATGCTGGGAAAGATTGAAGGCAACAGGAGAAGGGGACAGCAGAGGATGAGATGGCTAGATAGCATCACCGATGCAATGAACATGAACTTGAGCATGCTCCAGGAGAGAGCGGAGGACAAGAAGGCCTGGCGTGCTATGGTCCATGGGGTCACGAAGAGTCGGACACGACTTAACGACTGAACAACAACAAAAGCATCCTTTCCACTCTCTGTGTGCTCCCCTAGACTGTTTGCATCTTGGCCCCACCTGCTATGAAAAGAATTCTCTCCAGGTCTTTCATGTCCCTCTGCCCAAGCAGGCCACTATGACACACTGCTGTTTCCAATGGGCACATCCATGTATCTTGCTCTGTCAAACGTGTTTCAAAGCAGAGAGACAATGGAATACCTCGCTATGCCTTGTTTCAGGAAAATAAGAGAATAATACATTGTGAACTATATGCTAAGTAAATGGATCATCATTGGTAGGACCCATTATGGCTGAGCGAGTAAAGTAGAATGCAGTGGAGGCTGGTGGCTCTGATTTCACTGGGGCTGTGAATCCATTTTGGGTTTCGGTCAGCACCAGCCAGAACTCTAAAGGAACTATCCAAGCTGAACCCTATTCCCAAAATAGTTTAAGCACCTTGGGTAGCTCCTTTGGAGTTCAGGCTGGTTCTGGCTGAAACCCAGAATGGATACACAGCCCCAGCAAAATCAGAGCCACCAGCCTCCATTGGAAGAACGTCCTTCTTCCTTTTCAGTGGCCCTGTTCAGGAGTATTCTCTAAGCTATGCTTCTAGCCTTGGGTCGGACCTAAACCACGTTTTCCCAGTTCTAGGGCTCCAGCCATGGGAAGCTGCATTATACCAAGTATTATGCCATTATATCACTTATCCATCAAACTCAACGTTGCCTACACCAGGGGTATTGAACCTCTTTCGGCCCAAGGGTCAAATTCCATTTTGGAGAAGCTCTCTGGGGCCGCACTTCAATGGTGGACGGGGCTGAAGGCAAAGGGGTGGGGCCAAAAAGACCAGCATCTTGTAGCTCAAAGCAATTCCTGCCAGTGACTGAGCCTTGGGAAAGGCACTGCAGCTTTTTAGAATGGGGAAAAAATATGGGAAAGTTGGGAAACCACCAAATTCTCAGTGGTTGGGTGGCCATGGGGCCACATCCCCCCACTCTTTTTTTGCTAACTCATACGTTGGTCTTTGGACATGACAGCTCACTATGCGGAAAAAGCCATTTGCTAGATGCAGGCAGCATGCTGTCACCGCAGGGCCTCTTGCACAAGGGCGCTCCCTCTCACCTACACAACTCTGTGCACCCATCTAGGCCCATCCTGATGCAATTAGGATTAAGAAAAAAGCACTACATGGTAGATGCAAAGACACTTTTAACGTCACATTCTTTGGCACTGATTTCCCCTTTTTCAAAATTAACACATCCATCCATCCCCAACGGCCATCTATGGACACATTTCCTAACTTCCAATACAGTGCAACTTGCTGCTATTATAATAGCTTTGTAATAATCCAGATGTCTGTGAGTGCATCCATGAGCACCCCAGGACCAGGTCCAGATTACTGGGGGCCTTGGGCAGGCTGCCTTTGGTGGCTCCTGCCCCACCCCCACACTGACCAGTCCCACAGAGCCTGACACCGAGTAGAGGCTAGTGGCTCCGATGTCAGTGGGGCAGTGAATCCACTCCAGGTTTCAGTCAGAACCAGTCAGAACTCTAAAGGAGCACCTTTAAGCTTCACACCCTGGATAGCTCCTTTAGAGTTCTGAGTGGTTCTGACTGAAACCTGGGGCGCATCCACCACCCCTCTGACATCGGAGCCACCAGCCTCCACTGTCATTTAGGGAATGCTGAAGGGCCGGATTAGAACCCCAGGCAAGCCAGATTTAACCCCTGGGCCTGGGGTTCAACACCCCTGGTCTGCACTGACTGACAGTGGCTCCCCAGAGTTTTAAGCAGGAGTTATCCCAGCCCTACCTGGAGATGGGGAATAAACCTGGGACCTCCGGCATGCAAAGCAGGTGTCCTTCCACTGAGCTACAGTTCCCCCCATGTGAAGCAATTGCAAATCAATTATAAAGGAGGAAGTGAACACAAGGACAGTGCTGCTGAATCCGGCCAAAGGCCAATCTAGTGCAGCATCCCATTCCGCACAATGTCGAACCAGATACCCGTGGAAAGCCCACAACCAGGACCTCTGCAAAACCAGCCTCCTGCCTGTCTTCCTCAGCAACTGGCACTCAGAGGCATGCTGCCTCTGATCCTGGCGGTAGTATGTACCCATCACGAATATGCACTATAAGGCCTATAAATGCGTCCTTGTAGGGAAGCACGTAAAAAAGCAAAGATTGCCATGCCGGTCCATGAGAAGAAAAAACTCCGAAATCCACAACTGGGCAATGCCTTTATTAGGACCAACCAAAATTCAACAAAAATGTGCAAGCTTTTGAGTTCTCCAGAATTTTTCATCCAGCTAACTGGTGCAAAAAGTGGTCGGCCAAAAGGAGGAGTCTCTGAGGCTGATCTTAGGGCACAGGCAGGCTGATATGGGTGTAGACTGTCTTTCCAATAACCTGGTCCCAAACCATTCAGGCAGCAGTGTAGTGGTGGCAGGTTGCACTGGGGCTTCGCGCTGGCACTGTTTTGAAGCCAGCCCCCAGCTGGGTCACAGACTGCTAGGGAAGGAGGAGGGAGCAGAGGGAGTGGGGGCAGCTGCCTCTTGGCTGCCAGAGCCAGCCAGATAAAGGGAGGGAGCGAGAGAGGGAGCCTGAGGGAGCTCTGCAGCCTCCTTCCTCCATGCCTGCGTGCCTGGCACTGCCCTTGTCTCCTGCGTCTCCTGCAACACCGGCCACCCATTCAGGGCTGCCGCCGCTGCTGCTGGCCATATTTACTTATGGGGCAGGGCAAGTGGCTGGCTTGTGCCAGTTTTTAGGATCTATCACACAATCCAATGCATGTTTACTCAGAAGTCAGTCCCACTATCTTCAATGGCCAACTGGGCTTTCTTCCAGGTCAGCGTGCGTAGGACTGCTTCCCAAGATCTCTGTAAATTTAATTCGAAATAAACACCCGTTGGATTGCACTGTTAATTCTTCAACATTAATTTCTACAGTAAGCAGAACTGCCAAATGCAACATGCTCTGTCAGCTCCACTTTTTGGTACAAGGTTGGCTGGTATCTGGGCAGACAAACCCTGGTGGAGGGGAGGAAACCAAAAAAAATCAGTTGGGGGGAGAGGAGAAAGAAGGTGTGTGTGTGTGTGTGTGCACGCGTGTGTGTGGTTCAATCCAGCTGGGTGTAGGGATGTACGAAACAACTTACCTGTTTCGTTTCATGACATCCGCGGTGAGGGGGAGGCACTCCGTCCCTCCCCCTGAAATCCTTGCCAGAAGGCTCTGCTCTACGGAGCTGCTGGCCGGGGCTGCCCGCAGCGACATCTGGCCGCTGCTGGACTGCACAGGGACACAAATAGCAGCCGCCATAGCCACCACCATTTGCGTCCCTTTTTTTCACCATGGTAGGCTGCATAAATATTTACATAGCCTATCACGGCAAAAAAAAGGGAACGCAAATGGCGGCGGCTATGGCGGCCGCCATTTGCATTCCCTTTTTTTTGCCGTGATAGGCTACGTAAATATTTATGTAGCCTATCACGACCTCCACAGGGATGCAAATGGCGTCCCTGCATTAGCCGTGATAGGCTATGTATTTACATAGCCTATCATGGGAAAAATTGTGGAGCGAATGGCGGCCGCAGACACGGCTGCCATTCGCAAAGCAGCACGAACAGCACCAGGTAGGTGCTCCGTTTTGCGCGCTTTTCATGGAGTGGTGGGGCGGGGGGGCTTCATTTCACCACAGATTTTGGGGGGCTGAATGCACTGGCATTCGGCCTCACTGAGATCCGTGGCGGAATTCTCCGCCATCCCTAGCTGGGTGTGCGGACGTTTCTGTTGCGGGATGGGAGAGATCTAATGAAGGAGCTTAGGGAAGGCTAATGGGTAATGCTGGGGCACTACGGGAGTGTGCAAGGGGGCTGTTTAAATGAGAAGGAATCTGTCCATGAGGGCTGAGTTGAGAGGGTGAAGCTTCCAAGAATATCATATTTTGAAAACCTAAAATGTTTGTGAGTGAGTGAGTGAAAAAGATTAACACCCCTGCATTTTTTCTCAGACATCCAATTGAGATACCACTGCCTTACTCTCAGCTGCACTGTTTTGGATCCCAGTTGAAGGCTGTATATCCTACAAGGTTGTACAAACTTAGAAGGGGCGTGGCTGTGAGGGGGCGTGGCTGTGACTGTCATGAAGGGACCCTGCATTTCCGAATTTGCCACTACACTACTGCATTCTAGGGGTGTACGAAACCCCGCTTACCTGGCTCCGCTGGGATCCGCAGATGGGGGGATGCGATCCGTTCCTCCCTCCGGAATCCTCAATGGGGGGGGAGGTGATCCGTTCCTCCCCCCCAGAATCCTGCCCGGCTGGCTCCACTCCGCAGCCATTCCGCGGAGCCGCTGGCCGGGCCAACCCACAGCGGGGCTTCCAGCCACTGCCGGGCTGCTGTGGACACAAATGGCGTCCTGCATAAGGGATGCCATTTGCGTCCCTACGCTGGCCCATGATAGGCTATGTATATATTTACGTAGCCTATCACGGCTAAAGCGGGAATGCAAATGGCATAGGGGACACCATTTTTGTCCCTGCTTTAGCCGTGATAGGCTACGTAAATATATACGTAGCCTATCACGGGCCAGCGTAGGGACGCAAATGGTGGCCACTACGAGGGCTGCCAATTGCGGCTGCAGCAGCCCGGCAGCAGCTGGAGCCGCCACCATCGCTGCTACTGCCGCTTCATCCGCTGCCGGAGCTGGCGCCAGAGTCATTGCCGCCGCCAGGTAGGCTCCGTTTCACGGGGCTTTCGTGGGGCTTTCGCGGGGTGGTGGGGAGGGTTAATCTGTTCCGCCATGTATTCCGGGAGGCCAAATTCACTGGAATTTGGCCTCCCTGGGATCCATGGCAGAATTCTTTAACATCCCTACTGCATTGAGGTCTTTAAAGAGAAGTACTACTACTTTAAATTGAACCTAAAAATGAATGGGTTACCAATGTAGGTGATGCAGAAGTGGTGTGATATGATCAAACCACCCAGCCCCCACCCATATTCTGGATGAATTTTGCACTAGCTACAGTTTCTGAACTGTTTTCAAAGGCAGCCCTATGTAGAGAGCATTACAGTAGTCTAGTTTGGGAGTCAGACAAAACTGGAGAACATCCAAGATAACCCAATGGGGAAAAAGAGACAAAGGCTCAATCTACATGGAAACGGAATGAGAAGCACTTTCTGGTTATATCTGGATTTTTATGAAATCGCTTTGGTCCATCAGGGACACACAAAGCAAGAGAGTATACACTACCTAAAAACTGTCTTTCACAGGTCACGCTGCATTTGAAACCCCTGTACTTCAGGGTTGGGTGGGCAGAGTAGAACTAAATATCAACCCCATAGGTGGTGCTCAGTGAATGAAAGAGGCTTGTTCCCTGCCCCTGTCCATGCTCCCCTGCTCAGGGAAGTTTACTGGAAGCACTGAATTAAGCCCCTGTAGTTTACCCCACACCTCTCCCCTTTCATCCACCAGTGGGATACTGTGAAAGATTAAAAGATACTGCGCTATTCTGGATGGGAAAAACAGGCTACATACAGTCAAGGCCAGAAATGTTGGAACAAGGATAACTGTTTTGACAGTTGGCCTCTGTACACCACCACATTGAAGTTGAAAGGAAATAGACCCAGATGGGTGTAAAGTCAGGACTTTCAGCTGTAATTCAAAGGGTTTGACAGAAGTGGGGCACTAACCATTCAGGAAGTACAGCCAGTGGCATACACACGCCCCCATAATTGGTGGCTCATAAGTAATGGAACAAACCAACATCATTTCAAACATAAGGATTGCCTTTAATACCTGGATGAAATCCTCTGCAGTCAATGACTGCCTGAAGTCTGGAACCCATGGACATGACCAAATGCTGAGTTTCCTCCCTCAAGATGCTTTGCCAGGCCTTTACTGCAGCTGCCTTCAGCTGCTGCTTGTTTGTGGGTCTTTCTACCTTCAGTCTTGTCTTCAGGAAGTGAAAAACATGCTCTATTGGGTTGAGATCAGGTGACTGACTTGGCCATTGAAGAACATCCCACTTCTTTGCCT
Organism: Heloderma suspectum; assembly: GCF_057233095.1. Lineage (NCBI taxonomy): Eukaryota > Metazoa > Chordata > Lepidosauria > Squamata > Helodermatidae > Heloderma > Heloderma suspectum. The sequence goes on along the minus strand of NC_139460.1, from coordinate 49,180,204 downwards.
TGAGAAACTCTCGGGTAGCTTTTGCTGTATGTTTTGGGTCATTATCCATCTGCAATATGAAGTGGCGTCCTATCAGTTTGGCAGCATTCGGCTGAATCTGAGCAGAAAGTATAGCCCTATACACTTCAGAATTCATCCTGCTGCTTTGATCAGCACTCAGGTTATCAATAAACACCAGTGACCTGGTTCCATTGGCAGCCATACATGCCCATGCCATAACACTGCCTCCACCATGTTTGACAGATGATGTGGTATACTTTGGATCATGAGCTGTTCCTTTCCTTCTCCATACTTATCTCTTCCCATCATTCTGGTACAAGTTAATCTTGGTTTCATCAGTCCAAAGAATCTTATTCCAGACCTGGGCAGGCTTTTTTAGGTGTTTGCTGGCAAAGGCTAATCTGGCCTGTCTGTTCTTGAGCGTTACCAGTGGTTTGCACCTTGTTGTGAAGCCTCTGTATTTACATTCATAAAGCCATCTCCAGATTGTAGATGCTGACAATGACAACCTACCTCCGCAAGAGTGTTCTTGACCTGGCTAGATGTTGTGAAAGGGTTCCTCTTCACCATGAGCAGAATTCTGCAGCCATCCACTTTAGTTGTCTTCTGTGGTCTTCCAGGCTTTTTGCTGTTGCTGAGCTTGCCAGTTAATTCCTTCTTTTTCAGGATGTTCCAAACTGTTGTATTGGTCACTCCCACCGGTTTTGCTCTCTCTCTGATGGGTTTATTTTGTTTCCTCAGCCTAATGATGGCCTCCTTCACTCGCATGGACACCTCTTTGGACCTCACATTGGGAGTTCCAGTGAACAGCTACCACATGCAAATGTAACACTCAGAACCACCTCCAGGCCTTTTATCTGCTTGATGGGTCATGGGGTACCCAGGAAACAGGCCACACCTGGCCATGCAGCTGCTTGTCAGCCATTCATTCCATTACTTATGAGCCACCAACGATGGGGGGGGGGTGTATGCCGCTGGCTGTACTTCCTGAATGGTTAGTGCCCCACCTTGTCAAACCCCTTGAATTACAGCTGAAAGTCCTGACTTCGCTCCCATCTGGGTGTGTTTCCTTTCAACTTCAGTGTGGTGGTGTACAGAGGCCAACTGTCAAAACAGTTATTCTTGTTCCAATATTTCTGGCCCTGGCTGTAATCTCAATGGGTGAAGCAGCTACTGCACTACTGTGAATGCTTGAAAGAGGGGGAAAGAGACTACATACTGTGAATGGGTAAAGCAGCTACTGCACTATTCTGAATGACTGAAACAGCACTACTGCACTGTTATGAATGGGAAAAACAGGCTGCATACTGTGAATGGGTAAAGTGGCTACTGCACTAGGCTACATATTGTGAATGGGAAAACAGCACTACTGCGATATAGTGAAAAGATGAAACAGCGTGACGTAGTGCTAAGTGGGAAAGAAAGTCTGTGTCAAAAACTGCTCTACTGCAAATGGGGAAGAAGAGGGAATATGGGTGGGAAGGGGTGGCCCAACCCCTTGGCCACATCACTGCCAGGTCACAGACAGGTCACAACTGCATGCCCGAGATTTAATGCAAGGGGACGGGGCACACTGCAGTGGATAGCTCCTTTAGAGTTCTGACTGAAACCCAGGATGGAGTCACTGCCCCACTGACATCGGAGCCACCAGCCTCCACTGAGTGTCAGGCTTTGTGGGACTGGTCAGTGTGGGGAGGGCAGGAGCCACCAAAGGCAGCCTGCCCAAGGCCCCCAGTAATCTGGACCTGGTCCTGGAGTGCTCATGGATGCACTCACAGACATCTGGATCATTACAAAGCTATTATAATAGCAGGAAGTTGCACTGTATTGGAAGTTAGGAAATGTGTCCATAGATGGCTGTTGGGGATGGATGGATGGACTTGTTAATTTTGAAATAGGGAAATCAGTGCCAAAGAATGTGACACTTTACAGTCTTTATGCTTTTACATCTACCATGTAGTGCTTTTTTGTTAATCCTAATTGCATCAGAATGGGCCTAGATGGGTGCACAGAGTTGTGTGGGTGAGAGGGTGCGCTCTTGCGCAAGAGGCCCTGCGGTGACAGCATGCTGCCTGCATCTAGCAAATGGCTTTTTCCGCATAGTGAGCTGTCATGTCCAAAGACCAACGTATGAGTTGGCAAAAAAAGAGGGGGGGGGAGGCAAGTGGGGAAAAGCCCTAATTAGAATCAGTAGTTGTGAGCAACTTTTTCTCACTGCCCTTAGCTTGACCGGTGTGCTCTCTTATGCTGCTGCAGGGCTCTGTTGTATCGCAAAGCGGTACCTGGCATTTCTCAAGGTCAAACAGGGGAGGAAATGCCTCCTCCCTTCTCAATTCTTCCCTCCTACACCTTGATCTCTCCTTATTTTCTGGTTATCCTTTACTTATTTTAAACTGCTGCCCCTCCCGCTCCATCTCTGTAGCCCCAGCCCCTTCCCCCTGACCTCCTGCAGATATTTCAGAATGGCATCGTTCTTTTGTGCTCCCAGGCCATCAGCCTTGAAATACTTGCAGGTGTTCCAATGCAAATACAGGAGAGGGCCACACTGGCACGGGCTGGGATGTACTGTTGACATTAATTGTGCCATTGTTGACTTGGCATGTGACCAAGAATGAGTGCAGAAAAGGATCAGAAAAGTGGGGAGGCCAGAATAGCTGTGCAGGATGGAGCAGAGAGACAGTGGGAGAGGTATACCCACTATGTACCTGCGCATTGCTATTTCTGCTCAGCTTCAGGGACTCTTCAGGCATGTGAGCATAGAGGGAGAAAGGAGAATGCAGAGAGGAAAAGCTCCTTCATTAAAAAAAAGAAAGAAAAAGCATGTTCTTCTTGGTCACCTGGGAACAAACCCTTCTGTGGTTTCCCAGGCCTCCCCGTTGCCACATCTGAGGATGCTAACTACCAAGCTCCCCTCATACATATATACATACATATATATATATATATATATAATATTTCCTGAGTCAGTGTTTCGATTCTACATTCTCATACATTCAGGAATGAGAATGATGGACATCTTCCATCTCCTGCCCAAGAACTGGGGCCCTGGATCCAAACACACACACACACTTCAGATGAAGCCAGAGCCAATCCCATAGAACTGAATGGGAAAGAACTTTCTGCAATGGTGGCTGCAGAGACAAAGCAGCACCAGCAGATAGCTGAAGCTGACCCAGGGAAGGGCATTCCCAGGGCAGCAAGCTGCAGGGAGAGAGAAAAGCTCCACCTTCAGTGGGCAGCAGCCTTGACCAAGAGGGAGGGGGAGGCGCTGGGGAAGAGCAGGACGCGCTGCTGGAAAAGCAGGCTTCTGGATCCGGACCCGAAAGACTCCTAGTCCAGTCCCCTGTCAGCCTGTCTACGTATGATTAGCCCATCTATCCAGGCAACAAAGATCAGCATCGAAGCTCCTATAGCCATTCCCAATTGCCTCGGTCAGTACAAGGGACACCGTTGATCAGATCCAGAACCGGGCTTTTTTTTAATATTCCTTTTTCTTTCTTCTTAAATTCCTTTTCGCCATTCCTGACGCCAGCCCACGGCAACAGCCCCCACACGGCGACCATCGTGCCAGGAGCTCCGCAGGCGCCACTCGCTCGGCTTCCACCGCCACCCTCGTCGCAGGCCTCGAGGCGGTCTCGGCGGGCGCGGCCTCCTCCTCCCCTCCACACGCCTCCCGTGCTGCTGCCGCGAAGCCCAGGTGCGCAGCCTCTCCGGGCGGCCGGGCGGCGCGGCTCGCGGCTTCGGCGGGCCGCCTCGTCGCCACCCCCCGCAGCCTCGCATCCAATCGGGTCGTCCGGCTCCCAGCCCCGCCGCCTCGCGCGGAAAGGGCCAAATCTGCGGCGCCCGCTCCGCGCGGCGGCGGCCAGAACCGCCACCCCCGCCTGCCAAGTGCCCGCCCGCCCGCCGCTTTCCAGCGGCGCGGCGCGGCGCGGCGCGGCTCCGGTCCGGAGCGGCCGTGGAGAGCGCGCGAGAGCAGCAGCAGGAGCCCCAGGCCGCTTGGCCTCCCGCGGGCGCTGGCTCCCCGCCGCCTCTGCAGGGCTCAGCTCGCCCCCCCCCCCCGATCCCAGGAATTGCAGGTGCGACTCGGTGCGAGTCGGCGGCTCCTGTCCTGCCTCAGCGGGGCAGTGAATCCGCTCTGGGCTTCAGTCAGACCCGGCTCAAGGAGCCATCTGGGGCGCAGAACCCGTTTGGGGGATAGGGCTCAGCACCTTGGATAGCTCCTTTGGAGCGCGGGCTGGTTCTGGCCGAAACCCAGAGCGGATTCGCTGCCCCGCTGAAACGGGCCACCAGCCTCCACCGCGCGCGCGCTCGTCCCCCCGGCCGGAGCCCGACCGCAGGGCACCAAGCAGGTGCTGAGGCGAGCTTGAAAGGGGGGGAGGGGGGAGAAAGAGAAGCCGCCAGCGAAGCCCCCGCGCGGCTCCCTATATCTCCTGCACAACTCGTCCTCGGCCCCGCCCTCAGCCGCGCCTCCTGTCGGCAAGCCGACGTTCTCATTGGCTACCGGCATTTTAGGGGGCGGGGCTCTCCCTAGAACCTGGGCCATATATCCAGCACGGGTGGGGGGGACGGGGCTATTTTTTTCCTCTTGATCAGAGCCTGGTGTTCCCGTCTGCCCACCCCCTGCCTCGCGTTCCATCTCCCCCCCACGCCCGTCGGTTCCCCGGCTGCCGGGAGCAGGTCCAGCAGCCCCTCGCCTGTGCGCCTGCCCTAGACATCTCGGGGAGCGCGCTCTTCGGCTCCCGGCCAGGATTACTTGACAGCCAGCCAGCCACCCCTCGGGAGGGCGGGACGCGCCGCCCGGCACACAAAGACCTCCCCTCTCTGCCCAGCGCCTGCCGGCAGTTCGGAGACCGCGAGTGGCCTGCAGTAGGCGGGAAGAGCGGGGGACGCGCCGAGGACTGCGCGGTCTCTTCGGGCGACGCGGCGGACCTTCTCCTCGCTCCTCCTCTCTCCCTGCGCCGCAGCTCCCGCCAAGGCGCTAGCAGGCGCGCTCCCCGCTCATGGCTCGCGGGAAAGCAAAGGAAGGGGATGGCAACTGGAAGAAATTTATCTGGAACTCGGAGAAGAAGGAATTCCTCGGCAGGACTGGCGGCAGTTGGTGTGAGTATCTTGCCCGTCCGCCTTCCCGTCTCGGCTCCTCGCTGGAAAAGCGCGGAAAGAGGCCCACGGGGGCATCTGCGGTGAATCCGCGTGCGAGAGCCCGCAGGGAGGGCGCAAATCCGCCGCCTTCCACCTGGTGCCCTCCAGATGCGTTGGCCGGGGGATGCTAGGCGTTGTAGTCGCACACATCTGGGGGCACCCGGTGGAAGGAGGCTGGTGTAAATGGCTCCCCGGCTCCGGTGCCTCTGTGAAACCCTCCGCAAGGGCCCCCTCGCCGGTCGCCTCGTCCGCCACGATCGCTTCCGCGGCGAGAGGCGCAGGGCGGCTTGGCGCGGTGTCGGTTGCCGTGCGTAAAATCTCCCCGGCCGCCTCCTTTGCTCTTCTCGCCGGATCGCTTTTTTCCCCCCGTTGTCTTTTGACCTCCTCCTCCTCCCGCTGCCAGGTTCAAAAATATACGCCAAGCCTCCCCCTCGGCAGCTTTCGTGGAGAAAGAAAAAAGGCGGAGGCTTGAGGCAGGACTGGGTGTGCGGAGAGAAACCGGAACGTCGAGCGCACTGGTGCCGGCGAGTGAGACTTTCCGCCAGTGTCATGGACACTTACGAGCCGTGACCGACCGTGGGTGTTCCCGGCAATACGTGTGACTCTCGCGTCTGTGTGCGCGGTGTGTGTGTGTGCATGGTAGGGGGGTGCGTGTCTGTGCGTGTGCAAAGAACGGGTCTCAGCGATTCCTTTCGGAAGGAGCGCCTCGGCGTTGCCAGGGCTCGCCGCCTTGTTTGCTTGCTTTGCTTTGCTGGGCGGCTCCGATTGTCTAGACAATCCTCGGGTACTTTGCCGCCCCGGCTGCGTGGACTTTTGTGTCGATCGGCTGCTGCCTGTTGCCTCTGTGTGCTAGAAAGAGACGCCGGGCTTTCTCTCTCTCTCTCTCTCTCTCCCTCCCTCCCTCTCATTCTTTTTCCTCTTGAAAAGGTCGTGCTGAAGGGCATTGATGTATAGTACCAAAAAGAGAGAGAGAGTCGTGACTGCGGGCAGGGGGGAGTCCCGATCACCCCTTCTTACTCCTCCTCCCGCCCCTCCCCCGTGCGGCTGCTTTCATGTCGATCACGAAGGGCACCACAGCGGGGGAAAGACACGCTAGTAGTGTGCCTTAGAGAGCGGGAGTGTGTGGATATGTTTTTCTTTCTCCCCTCCCCCCCCTTTTCTTCTTCTTCCTCTTTAAAATGGCCACGATAAGCCAGGAGAGTTTGTGGGAACAGAAAGGGAGACTGGCGTTACGCTGGTTGCCATCCCAGCCTCCACCAACCCCAAAGGGTTAATAATGCATCACAGCTCAAGGTTAGTCAAGGTGACACCTTCCCAGCGAAGAGGTAATGGAAGACTTCTTGGTTGGAGTCCCCAGAGAGGCCGAGGGGGGGGGGGTGTCCATCATCAAGGACAACCACGAGCTAAAGAGAAGGGGGTCTCCTTTGGGAGGACTACAAATTGTTCGGAATATTGACTTATTCTTTTCCACTTTTCCACTCACACCTTTGTTTGGGGGAGGCCCAAGTGAGCTGCACACACACAGAGAGAGAGAGAGAGAGAGAGAGAGAGGGAGGGAGGGAGGGAGAGAGAGAGAGAGAGAGAGAGAGAGGTCAGGTGGGAAAGAAGCTAAGGAGGTTTAGGAATAATAAAGTCCTTGAAGGCTGTTTCCTAGCAACTATACCTAACTTGAATGAGAGTGAGAGTCAGAGCTCCCGCACACAAATACACACACACACACACCAAAAACAAAACAAAAACCTACACATCCCTTAATTTTCTCATTTGCTATTTTTCTCCCCCCCCCCCGCCACCCTTTCCTCCCTGGTCTAGGCATCTCCCTCTACTCCAGGACTGAGGCCCATTTTCTGAGGTCATCACACTGACACTGCATTGCACAAATATGAAGGACATCAAAGGTTTTCCTACACCTCCAGTCCAATTGTTCCTCCTTCCATATTCATTCCCACCTGGTCCTAGACCACAGTATCTGAGCAGCCAACAAGATTATTTTTCAAGGATGATTCTTTGTAATGCTAGGTGGACCTTCGGAACAGGGGCCTTTGACTCTGGCTCCTAGCCTGCCTGATCTGTATTTTGAACAGGCTAGCCAACAAGCGCTTAATGCAGTTTTATTTTCTTAGTCCCTTTTTTCTTGTTAGTGGAGGGAAAGGCCTGACAATACCCTGCGGGGATGGTGCTGAGCACGCCCAGGGCCTTTTGCGTGAGTGATATGTGCTGCCCTTGAAGGAAAGGGTAGGCTGCCCTTGAGTCTCCTCCTCCCTCTGCTGGGGTTTGAACAGGCCGTCTTGAGGGGCTCTGTAGATCCTTGCACTGGAGGAGTGGGCCTGTTATCTAGAACTTTCCATTCCCTTCCAAACTCTTTGTGCAAATTTAGAAACATCCATGATACTGAGGTCAGGGCGGCAAATGGCTCTGAGGGGAGAGAAGAGAGAGAGAGAGAGAGAGAGAGAAGCAAAACCTTGCTCAAAACGAAGGAGAGTGGCTTTATTTAGTAAGCGCTGGCTTTATAAATAGAATTTTGGGGTGGGTGGGGGAGAGAAAAGGGTTGAGGTACATTTTAAAATGATTCACAGACTGAAGACCTTTTTCTTAGTCGCTTAGAGAGCGGCTGCCAAACCGCAGCTGCCGGCCTTGCACCGTCTCTGGGTTGAATCCAGCCGATGTCCCATTGGAGGTGCCACATCCGGAGCTTCCGGTTGTGGATCTTTGGCTAGAATCCACAGAGAGGGCAGATGCAAAGGGAATGAATGCCGGACAGGTCATGGATGCCAGATGAACTGGAGTCTGCCAGAAGGTGTGCAGCACCATGAGTCTCTCCAGGGCTCCAGAAAGGGTGTAAGACAAGATCCCTTCTTCAGAGGCTGTACAGCAGCCTTCTGCCAACCTGGTGCCTTCCAGATGAGTTGGACTACAACCCCTATCACCCCTGGCCAGCATTGACATACTGCATGGGAATGATGGGAGGTGTCGTCCAATGCATATTGAGGTCACCAGATTGGTGGAAGGCTGCAGTATACCTAAAATCCTTTAGAGACGAGGTGTGCTTCCTGACAAGGGGTCCCAGTGCTAGCAACCAGAAGGCATTGTGCAGCTATTCTGTCTTTTTTTTCTGAATGGATTTTCCACAGCAAGAAAAAAGACAGACAAGGCAGTGGGAAAACACGGGAGGAAGACAACAACCTCTGTAACTCCTGTAGAATTCTGCGAATGAGACAGGGCGATGGCGTAATATAAGCCTCATCTGGAGGCACCCAAGATGTCTGTTTGCTGAAAGGGGCAGTGGAATGACATTGAAGTCTCTTTCAGAGCAGCTTGGCTAGGAGAGGATCTTACCTATGTATTAGAAATCAGGCCATTCTGTTGCCTTAAAAAAATTAAAGAGTCTATCTATGTCCCTTGTTTGCTAGAATGGATTACTTCTGTAGCTTAGGAAGGACTGTGTACTTTGAGGTTGTGGGTTACTATTAACATCCTGGTTGGTTGGAAGTCTGGTTTAAACTCGTATCCCATCACTGACCTGAGCTCTTTTGATTTCTTTTTAAAATTATTATTATTCTTTTCTTTCTCAAACACACACACACACACACACACCCCACTTTGCTGTCAGCAGGTTTCCTCTTTGGTTCACTGCAACACCACCTCCTATGACTGTCCTCTGGAAAAAATGCCCAAATCTCTCTGACGTCACAGCTATTTGCCCACTGCTGCCTGGTTACTAAAGAGTGTGTTAACCCTGAGAATGCCAGAACTGTTGTGCCTGGTCTCTCTCTTTCTCCTCCCTTCCGGGGAAAAAATCCTTATTTTAATAGAGTTTTCTCTTTTACTGACACGTTATCAATGTGTCAGTAACTTTTCAGAATCGGTGTTCTCTTGCCTCCTCACTTTGCAGTCCCTCAGCATGGATGTTTGCTCTAAAGGTCACCACCTTTGGAATACAATTTGTAGTCTAACCCCCCGCCTTTTTTTCACACACTGTGTTGCTCTGGTCTTCTTAGGGCACAATCCTATGCATGTTTAGACAGAAAGAAGTCCTACAACTCCCAGCATTTCCCAGCTGGCCATGCTGGCTGGGGAATGCTGGGAGTTGTGGGACTTTTTCTGTCTAAACATGAATAGGATTGTGCTCTTAGAATAGCAGAATTGGGCATGAGGTGGTTTTTCCATGCAGTAGGACTGCCCTGTGATGCCTAGTACAACATGTTACTCTACAGTTAATCAGTAGAGATAATCCCTGTAAACCAGTAACTGATACAACCAGATTTCAAAGACTGTGCAGTTCTCTGGAGCAGCCGCAGTAATAAAGAAAAGTTTTAATTTGTTGTCCCCTCCCTCTTCCTTAAACAACCACCACCCTTTAATCACTTATGTAATTTGTATATTAATCTGGCTGATTACAACTCAGTGTAGCCAGAATGTGTGACTTGTACTGGGCAGCTTTCTTAATATCCCACATAAAAGCAAGCTAAAAGCCATTCAGGTCTGAGGCGGTGTAGCAATATAGTGCCAGAGAGTTCAAATACATGCTGGGGGGAAAGATATTTAAACACTGGAGATGTGCCATACATGGTGTTCCTCAAAGATGAATTACAGCTGCCTTCCCCAACCTGGTGCCCTCTGTATGTGTTGGGCTATGGCTGACTGGGGGATGCTGGGAATTGTAGTCAAACTCATCTGGAGGGCACCAGGTTGGGGGAGGCTGTATTACAGTGTACTGGATTCTCATGCATCTTCAGAAATGGGTGCAACTCTCAAAAGCTCACCCAGAAGGGTTATGCAGAGTCATGCGTATAGGTTTTGAGTCGCCATTGGTGACCTACAGCAAAGAAGGGTGTGGATCATTCCCATCTCCCACCGCACTGAGGGCCTGTACAAGTGAGCCCTGCAGCAAAATGTTGCAGTATATTCTCCCTCCCAAAAGGAGTGCTCCTGCTCAGAGTTCCATCTCTCCAAACTGTGGTGTGGTGGTAAATTTTGAAGTACAGACACTCATCATGACAGTCCTCATAACTATGCCTCCAAATAAAATCCAGCAATCCAAGTAGCAGTGTTGGTCCATATCCACAAACCACTTCAAGCAGTTTTGATCTCCATCAGGAGCAGGTCTCTTGTAAATCTAATTGCCCATTCAAGACTAAGCCGCCCCAAAACATTTTGCATTACAAACACTTTGCATTACAGGGAACAATATATTGTTGCTGGTGAAATTAATTTTCCACCAGCTACTATGAGGGGTGGTGCTAAGATCAGAGGAAACAAGGAAGACGGGGGGGGGGTGAGGGCAGTTTACATCTGTGTCCCTGCTAATCAAAAAGTGCCAGCACTGTGTCCCTGGGATCCCAGGCTCCACTGCACCTCTGCATTCCACTCTCCTTCCACCGCCATCCTGGTTCTGTCTTTTCCAAATGTTACTCTATATTGTGTGGCTATTGAACATGCTCAGTCCTTACTGGGTCAATTTATGTCCCCTTAAAGGGGTGTGTCTGTTTAATTGTACATCTGCAAACCTTGGCACTCCCCTGAGCATGCTGGTACCTCCCTCTGGTTTCTCAGTGGCCCCATTTTGGCTACAGTCCTGTTGGCACTCACCACCTTAGTTCACTATTAGAAGGAGTGCTGCTGGGGCAACAAGTGAACTGTCCCTGAATCCCTTTAAGAGCATAAGAGGAGCCCTAGTGAACCAAACCAAAGATCCATCTAGTCCAGCATTCTATTTCCAACAAGGCTCAGCCAGGTATCTCTACAAGCAAGGCATGAAGGGAGCCTTCTCCTTTGGCTGAGTGTCCCCAGCAGCACCTGGTGTTCAGAGGGTAGGTTGCCTCTGAGACTGGAGGTTCCACATATCTATCATGGCTGATAAACACTGATACAGGCCTCTTCGGCATGAATTTATCTAATCCTTTATAAGAAGGAGGAAGGCCATTGATTTCAACAGAATGAAATAAATGTGCTTAGGACTTCTACCTCTGTGAGAAGCCCTCCCAGCTTGCTGCCTTTTCTAACATATATGCGCACGCGCTTGCTCACTCGCTTGCTCTCTTTCTTTCTTTCTTTCTTTCTCTCTCTCTCTCTTACTATTTTCAGGTCTTTTCTGCTAATTTTGGGTGGAGTGTCACTAGGGATGTCAGAGAAATCTGAAACATATTCAAATGAGTTTGAATTTCTATGGATCTGACCTGCGGATTCCACAGCATACTGGCTTTTTCTGAGTTGCACAGATTCCATGGACTTGTGGACCATTTTTTTTTTAACTTTTGGGGGGATTTTGAGCAATGTCGTTTGTTTGCAAGTGCACATTGATGCTAGTGCGCATTAGCACAAGTGCACATTTGCAAATGAACGAAATTCTCGTACAAAAAATCCAAGTCCATCAATGAGCAAGTGATGGAATGAAAAATGCCTGACAATCTGTGAAACACAGACAGAATAGATTTAACAGTCTGTACTTCCCTAAGAGTCACTACTCAAGTACACTGTCTCCTTGATTCCGATGGCGTTAATATCTCTCTTGATCTGACCTGTGCGGAGCAGTGGCCTTGAGAAGCCACTGCATACCCAGTTGGCCTTCTCCTGCATCATTAACCATTTGTCCTTGACGTTTGAATTTGTTCTCTCTTGTCACAGTTAAGATCCTTCTCTTCTATTTGATCTTCTACGGCTGCCTGGCGGGTATCTTCATTGGGACCATTCAAGTCCTGCTGCTCACCATCAGCGAATTCGAACCCAAGTATCAAGACCGAGTTGCACCCCCAGGTAACAACAAGGACCAGTGGACAAGCTGGTCAACCCAAGCCCCCCCCCCCGCCATGGTGACAGGATTGAGCCCATTTTACCTAGTGGGCTGTGGTGGGTTCTAGAACTACAGTGATCAACTCATGACTGCCTCTTTCAAAAGTTGTCTCGCTTTCCTTATTTCCTCACATCTTCTGAAGTCAGGCAGATGATTCACTAGTCAATTGTAGCAAGTCAAGGAATGTTGCACCACCTATTGCATCACAAGCTAAGTAAGGGATTCCTAAGTAAGGGAGCCCTAAGTAAGGGAGCCCTAAGTAAGGACATGTTATCATCTGTCACATTCATATCTTGCTCTTCCTTCAAGGAGCTCAACCTTCCCCCACGTGGAGCCCTCCAGATGTGTTGGACTGCAGATCCCATCATTCTCAGCCAGCATCTGTGCTGGCTGGGAATGATAGGAGGTGCAGTCCAATGCATCTGCAGGGCACCAAGAGCGGGAAGTCTGGCCAAGGCTGATAGCTTTGCCCAAGGCTGTTCAGGGAGCCTTGCCTGAGTGGAGTTTTGAGTCCAGGCATTCAAATACAACACACCAGTCCATCCTTCCCCAAGCTGGTGTCCTCCAGATGTGTTGGACTGCAACAGCTATGCTGCCTGCGGATTCTGGGAGTTGTAGTCCAACACATCGGGATGACACCAGGTTGGAGAATGCTGCTCTGGTCCAGTAGTCTTCGACCTTTTCTGACCTGGGATCTGCCTTTAGCCCAGATACATAACCATTGCTTTATTTCTTTTTTTGCCATATATAACGCTGCTTTGGGGACCCACCTTAGGTCAACTTGTGGTACAGTCGTGGGGCCTGACCCACCTGTAGTAGTCAAGTGCATCTGTTGATCTGATAGGTTGGGAACCGAAGTGGGTCGGTTCCATCTAAGGTGGGTCGCACCAGTAGCACCACTTTTGTTCTTGTCGTTTAACCAGGAGAAAAAGAAAACCATCAGATACAGAGAAGGACAAGGGTTCCCATCTCCCTAAAAGTTGTGTAGCACTGGGGATTCCAGGCGTTGAAGCTTTTCTCCTGCCTGGCAAGCTGCCTCTGGTAAAATTCTCTCTTCCACACAACAATGAAAGGTGCAAGAGCCCTGCTGTCCTCTTAGCAGCTGGTCATCCTAGAGCAGCTTTCCCCAACCTGGAGTCATCCAGATACTTTGGAGGTATCTCCCAGCATTCCCAACCATTGGCCATGCTGACTGGAGCTGCTGGAACTTGGAATCCAACAGCATCTGGAGGGCACCAGGTTGGGGGAGGGGAGCGTGTCCTAGAGAGAAATGGAGAAAGGCAGACATATGCAAAAAATACTTTAGCTGGATCCTATGTTGCATGTTGGGACTTGGGACAAAGGGAAGGGGATATTGGCAGCCATCCTTAATATTAGTTTAGATATTCTGTGTCCAGGTTACGTTTCTTCAGAAGAGCTCACCACCTATTTTGAAGAGGCTGGGAAAAAAATATTGTGTACAAACATCCCCATACTATGAATGTGAGTTAAAAGTGGGGGGTAACAAACTATCTGATTAGGAAGTGAGGAGAACATTGTTATGGCCCACACCTGCTTATACAGGCTGGTCCAAGATATTTTGCTGCCTGAGGCAAAGAACAACATGGCATCCCCTTCCATCCCACCTACTGAACCCAATTTTGACTCTTACTTCAACACTGGCAACAGGATAGGGTGCTCCACTGAACCTGAGGGCAGCAGGATAGTTCAGGGAGTGCAGGTCAGGTTATGTGGCGCACCCAGCTTTGTTCTCCAAGAGAGTGGAGTAGCGGATGTTCTCCAGCAGGGCCAGCCCTGTGTGTATACAGCTGACACCAGTCCTTGCATTCAAAAGAAGCCGGGAAGTAAATGAAGAAAAGATGTAGGCATTCGGTTGGATCCAGATTTAGTCATACTTCAGGCAGAACCCTCAGTGGGACTTAAGTCAGTCATGACTAACTTATGCTCCATTGATTTCAGTGGGACTCCTCTGTATGACCGGATCTGGATCCAACCTATTGAGTTCAAGAATCTCAAAAGGAACAATTCACACAACTGTTTTAGAGAAACACGGCCTCACACAAAGCAGGAATTGCAACAGTACAGGACTTTGGGACCATTTCAGGGTATAAGACATATTGCCAACCAATGCAAGTTTCCTTTTCGCCATTTATGAAACACGCCAACCAGAGGGTCCAGCTGGAGTGCTTAATGTCTGGTGCTCAAGAGTATTGTGTGACCAACCAATGAAAATTATCGGGGCTGGCCCTGCCATTAGGCAGAGTGAGGCACCACCGCAGGTGGCAGATGGTGGGCGGTGGCAGCAGCCTCCTGGCTGTTGGAGGACAGAGCTGTGTGTTCCATGTGGCCTGCCCTGCACTCCCTAAGCTAGCTTGCTGCCCTTAGGTGAGGTGGAAGGTGCTATCCCATCATCAGTGCTCCACAAGGCTCCACAGCCAGCCAAGTCAGGTTCAATAGCAGGATGGAGCATGCAGCATCTTGTCCTTTGCCTCAGGCAGCAAAATGTCTTGGGCCAGTCCTGTGAATGATGGTGCTGGATGCTCAGAACACCTGGATTCTAATCCAGGCTTGCCACTGGAAAAGGTAATATCTGCCTTTTTCATCTTGGACTGTAAAGTGAAGCACACTCGTGGAAATCAGTTGCATTTGATTAATCTTCTTTGCACAGAAATACATTATGGATTCCGGTAGCCGTGGTGGGCAAGATGGATCTGTGATACGATCGTTCTCTTTTCATGGGTGTCTTTGTTGGCATCTGGCACGTATGAAAGGCAGCATGGTTTGGTTACGGGTCCTCTTGTCTATGTGACTGGCCTCTTAGCATTTTACTTCAGCAAATGTTTGCCTCTCGTGGACCACCATGCATCCACAATGCAAAGAGAAACAGATTGGGTAGCCATTGTCCATAAGCAACATGTAAACTGGCAGGATGAGTTGGTGACACGTGACTGCTCCGTTTGTTCCACCCGGCCTCTATTGTTTTATCTGGCCCCAACAGCTGGTAAGAACCAGCAGGGAGTGGCAGGGGAGGAGTGTTCCAGTGTCGGCTTTTCCACATTACAGATGACCCTGAGGCTGCTCGATTCTGGGGACATTCATGATTTATGTCCCTCTTGCTGGGCATGAAAGAGTTCAGAAGCTTTTAATAACAGTATAGCGTTTGACAGTGGAGGCTGGTGGCTCCGTTGTCAGTGGGGCACTGAATCCAATCCAGGTTGCAGTCAGAACCAGTCAGAACTCTAAAGGACCTTTGGATAGGTCCTTCAGAGTTCAGACTGGATCTGACTGCAATCCAGAGTGGATTCACTGAGAGCAGAGCCACCAGCCTCTGCTGTTTTTAAATGACCATCACGTCACTGCCAGAATGCAGCTGGATGAGCTACTCCCATAGCAAGATGCACCCCCTCTGACAGCTGCATACACGTCTGTGTTAAAGTCCAGTTCAACCACTGCATTCCTCTGTTGGCTGCCCTGACTTTAAATGATGTTAGTCAAGCATGAAACTTGGAATGAAGGTCGGAAACGTTGTATTTTTCCGCTACCGTAGCTGGACCCAGTCTGACTGTAGCAGTGAATGAATGGCTCTGGCAGCTTGTACAGGGCTTAATTGCCCGTTGTGGGCCAGGCGTGTATGGCAGGTGGAGAACTGTCCCCTGCTAGCTCTTGGCAAGGATCTGTAGAGCCATCTTGACCAACCTGGTGCCCTCTAGGTGTGGACTCCAACTTCCATCAGCCCCAGACAGCAGGGCCAAAGGTCAAAGCTGATGGGAAGTGTAGTCCAGAACACCTGGACAGCATGAGGTTGGGGAAGGCTGCTCCAGAGCAGGGATGAGCAAAAAGTAGGTCTCCCAGTGTTTCAGACACTGCAGCTAGGAAAGTCGGAGAAATCTGCAAAGGATTCAAATGAGCGAATTTCTATGAATCTGGCCTATGGTTTCCACAGCAGACCGGCTTTTTCCAAGGCACACGTATTCTGCAGACTTGTGGACTGGTTTTTCACTTGGGGGGGGGATGTGCACTAGTTTGCATTAGGGCTAATTTGCATTAACTAATGCACATTTGTGCAAGTGCACATTAGTACTAATGCAAATTACCACAAGGGGAATGAAGTTCCGGTGTTGTTGTTTTAAAAAAAATCCAATTCCATCAGTGAGCAGACAACAGAAAGACACCTGCCAGTCCACAAAACACAGATGGAATGGATTTTGCACTTGCCCAATATCCTTTTTTAAAAACTTAGATTTAAAATTAGATTTAGCCTTGAAAAAAAAAAAAAAAACGTAAGCAGTTACATTTCCATGCATTGACGAATTAGTCAATGAGTGATGTGGCATGTATTTTCAGAGTGGTAACTTATGCAACAACGTGCTAATAATCAAGGCAGTGGTGGATTAAAGAACACTGGTACCTATTGAACTATGTTCTTTGATTGCATATCTCTTTTGGCTGTAGTAGGACCCAAAGAGATGTTCAGCCAAAGAGCTTGGAGAAGAGAAGATTAAAGGGAGATACAATAGCAGTCTTAAAATATCTGAGGGGCTGCCATGCAGAAGCTGGAGCAGACCTGTACACCCATAGAATCATAGAATAGTAGGGTTGGAAGGGGCCTACAAGGCCATCGAGTCCAAGCCCCTGCTCAATGCAGGAATCCAAGTCAGAGCATCCCTGACAGATGGCTGTCCAGCCTTGTCTTGAACGCCTCCAGTGTGGGAGAGCCCACCACTTCCCAAGGTCATTGGTTCCATTGTCGTATTGCTCTAACAGTCCAGAAGATTTCCTGATGTTCAGCCGGAATCTGGCTTCCTGTAACTTGAGCCCATTATTCCGTGTCCTGCACTCTGGGATGAGCAAGAAGTGACCCTGGCCTTCTTCTCTGTAACAACCTTTCAAGTACTTGAAGAGTTATCATATCTCCCCTCGGTCTTCTCTTCTCAAGGCTAAACATGCCCAGTTCTTTCAGTCTCTCTTCATAGGACTTTGTTTCCAGTCCCACTGTTGCTCTGGAGGGCAGAACGAGACCCAATGAGTGGAGACTGCAGGGAGCAGATTTTGGCTAAACGTTAGGAGAAACATCCTAACAGTAAGAGCGGTGACAGTGGAATAGTGGAGATGATGAGTTCTCCTTTGGTGGAGGTATTTAAGCAGAGGTTGAACAGCCATCTCTCAGATCTTGCACTGAGTGTGTGTGGGGGAGGTTGGACTAGATGATCTGCAAGGTCCCTTCCAACTCTATGATCCTTTCCTTTACAATCACTTACACAAAGCAAGGCACACAAATAATTTGCTAACACAAATAGGGCTTAGGGAAAGCAGAAACGTGCAGTGATTGTGAGGCATCTGAATCTGCCTTTTTAGTAGTTTTGGAGTTTCACATCCAAGGCACAGTCAGTTTCTTTGAATCTTACTGGACATTACAACATGATGCATGAGTGAGCTATCATCTGCTGTGTACTGTAATATCTGAAAAAGGAACTTCTGCATCTTCCACCGGGGAGATACTAGTGCTTCCTTTTGGACATTTCCGCAGCTTCTTTCAGTGTTGCGCATCTGTTTGTCTACACATGTTGTAACATCGGGAGCTGCCCTGCAACAATCTGCATTGCCTCGCTGCTGCATACCACATACAGTCTATTCCGCTCCTCCTGTTGTGCAGGCTGCCAGCATTGTAAACGTACCCACTGCTGGGTGTCATGCTCCTGCCCCCCGGCATGGGATGAGGGCACAGCTACTGCATGTATGAGCAGCCGAGGAGTTTCAAAGGACTCCCACAGCGAAGGCAGCAAAAGCCTCTTCTCGACGCTGTGTTGCCCTCTGCAGAAAACTGCACGGCAGCTAAAATGCCTTTTTGGCTAGTGACCATATTCTCAGCCATTCAAACACTTCCCCACTTATCTGGAAGCTGCCAAAACATGCCTCTATGTAACTAAAATCTACCTAAATTATTTGTAGGCTGCTGTTAAAGGTGGAACCCTCTCAAAATGGCCCTCTCTTCTGTGTGGCTGCTGTCCCTCATGGAGAGCCATGACATTTCCATGCCACCATCACGTGGATCAGGCCCATCATGTGGAGCGTCTGTCAGTGCCAATTGTCACCAGACTGACATAGAAACCTACCTGTTTACTTTATTTACTATAGTTATATATAAAGCTGCACAATAGCATGGTTCTCTATGCGACTTATAGCACAAAATGATAAAATACAGTTAAAACCACAACATCAGACATCAAATGATTTGTGGCATAACATTTTCTGGCATAAACATTTCCATCAGCGAGAGGAATAAAAGCAGATAACTTACACGTCTACAGCACATAAACTGTGGTCCAGAACACTAAAAACACAGATTTTTAAAAGGCCTTGGAGAATATAAAAGTCTTCACCTGGTGCTCCTATTTCTTACGCTGCTCCTATTTTATTTTTGACTTCAAGTTTCAATGTAAGTTGCCTTGGACATTTCTATTGTAATTTAAAGGTGGGATATAAATGTGATGATGATGTTTACATTGGCCTATTATGCTAATGAATCCTAAAGAATAATGCGGTCCTGAATCCAGGCACAACTCAGGACTCGTTTAACACTACAAAATTCCTGCCTGAAAGACAACTTATCATAGGAACTTGTATAGATGGTAACGTGTAACGATTGTACGTGTGACTTTTTCATTGCATGTAGATGCACCAGCCATGTACATGAGTGTAAAATCTATACAGGGACAGTGCAAGACATTGCACCACCTGCGGTAGACAAATTCCTGGAGGAGAAGGCTGTCAGTGGCTACTGATCTGCTGCCTCCAGCATCAGAGGCAGTATGTCTATGTACACCAGATGCTGGGGAACATGGGTGGGAGGGTACTGTTGCAGCCGTGTCCTGCCTGTGATTTTCTCCTGGGAAGCTGACTGGCCACTGTGTGAACAGAATGATGGACTAGCTTGACCCTTGGTCTGATCCAGTGTGGCACTTCTCATGTTCTTATGGATTGACTGCTGCTTGCACATCCTTCCCTACCACACCACTTGCGCTGACCTGTGAGCAGCTCCCCTCCTCACTCTTTAAAAAAGTTTTCGCTGCTGAATTAGCAGCGGTAGTGCAGACACTCCCAGCATCTCCAGGGCCATCTTGTCCCTCCATGCCACACTCTGCGGAAGGACCCCTTCCGCAGAGCAAGGCATTGTGGGTGAGGTGGTCCCAGAGAGCGCCTACGCTGCTGCTGCGAATTAAAATGGAACAGTCCCTGTTTAAAGTTAAACAGCTGGCGTGTGGGTAGGCTGGGGGTGGGGGTGGCAGCAGCAGTCATGGGCAGCACATGGGGGCATGATCTATGCTGCCTGTGGCTCCTCACAGCTCATTGTGCATGGTGACAGGGTCTGCCCTGAATACACAAGTCACCACACTCAAATCTCCGGATGAGTTTGCTGGAAATAGAGGAAGAGAGTGTCTTCAGCACAGGAATTTGTATGTGAATGAAGTCGCGCTCAGTTCCTTGACTTAGAAGTGCTCACGGATCTGGATTATTATTTTTTTCAGGTGTCTACCACTAACTTTTTACAACAGTCTAAGGAAGTTATTTACCTCTTTGTGCTCTTACCCAAGCAAACTGATCTGATGATTTCGATAACAACTTTAACTGAGCGTGGCCGCAGTCCAGCACAGAGTTAGGCACAGGTTAGAGACGAGTTGTGGCCCATCTCTATGGTAACGTATGTGTCAATCCGTTGGAAGATGTCGCCCTTTGCATAACTTATTCAGAGCTGAGATATATTAATGGCTCTCTGCTTTGAAATAAAAACAGGCTGTCACTGTTGGCTCGGCTGCAATAGCTTTCCCACACACGCTTGGCCCAGATGGACCTCATGGTTTATCTCAGATGCCAGAGCACATCAGTTCAGAATGTCTTGCAAGATTTTGTTACTCTTTGTACTGAATAGTATCAAAATCCAGTGTTGGCTGACATGCAGAATTAACACCTGGTATCTTCTTCAGTTGTGAGCAATGAAAATTTCTGTTTCGGAGCTTTGCCTTGGGAGGAATGCTATATCCTCATTCAAGCCTGGTGTCAGCACCCAGCAACTGGGGCATATGAAATTGCCCATGATCCAAGGCTGGGCACAGTGGGGCTGACACCTTGCCTCCCCGCCGCCAGTGCCCACCAGCACTTGCCCCCCCCTTGCACTCACAGGCTCATGTGGCGGTTTCACCCGCTCAGCTCCTGTGGCAGCCACAGCACTTCCGCCAGGCAAGCTGGCTTGCGTGGAGGGGGCGAGGCTGGCAGCTGCAGCAGCGGCACCCAGTGCAGGCTGGGGACTCCGGTTTCAGTGGGGCTCTGAACCCATTCTGGGTTTCAGGCAGACCAGCCAGAACGCTAAAGGAGTGATCCAAGGTGCTGAACCCTATTCCTAAAATGGTTTAAGCACCTTTGGTATCTCCTTTGGAGTTCTGGCTGAAACCCAGAATGGATACACAGCCCCAGCAAAATCAGAGCCACCAGCCTCCACTGGAAGAACGTCGTCCTGCCTTTTCAGTGGCCCTGTTCATTCTTTAGGCTATGCTTCTAGCCTTGGGTTGGACCTAAACCACGTTTTCCCAGTTCTAGGGCTCCAGCCATGGGAAGCTGCATTATACCAAGTATTACGCCAAAACCACAAAATAGGTTCAGCACCTTAGATAGCTCCTTTAGAGGTGGCTCTGACTGAGACCCAGAATGGATTCACAGCCCCACTGAAACCGGAGCCAGCAGCCTTCATTGTCGTCACCATTGGATGGGCCCAAACAGTGGTGGGTGCAGGGGGGTGTCATTGAGGGCTGTCTGTCCAGGGCCCTCAAAAGTCTGGACCATGGCCTGTTCTCGCTGCTCATTTGTTGGAGCTGTCATGGTGTTAATCCTATTTTATTGACTTGGCAGGGTTGCACAGACCTCTGTGTCTCAAAACAAATTGTGCCCCTTTAATTGGCTCAGTACTGTGCCCTTGGCTTAATTGTGGGGGAAACCACTTGACCTAATGTCAGATGTAGACCTGCTTTGATGAGTTTTGCATTTTAGTTTTTATCATTGTAAGCCACCTTGAGTGTTTTAAGGGAAAGGTGGGGTATGAATATTTTAATTCATAAATAAAAGCCATGGAAGTGAAGTTAAGCAGGACTAACTAGTTTCATTGGCTTCCATGGGACTTCAGTCACAAATAGCTAGTCACAAACCACTGCATCCCAATGGTACCCATCCACTTAATTTCCATGCCTCCTGCAGCCTTCCCCAAACTGATGTCCTCCAGATGTTTTGGACTACAAATCCCATCAGCCCAAGCCAGAATGGCCAATGGTCAGGGGTGATGGGTTTGTAGTCCAAAACATCTGGAGGGCACCAGGTTTGGGAAGGCACTTTATATGCAAAATGGGGCATCTGGCAGCTGTTGAAATGCATATAAATCAGTTTTTGTCAGTAGCACCAGGGCTATTTAGACACTTCTGAACCAACCAAAGGTGACCACCCCAGGCTGCCATCAACACTGGTTGTGTAGCGGATAATGATGTTAAACCATTGTGGCCAGCTAAGTGGAGACTGGTGGGTCTGATTTCAGTGGGGCTGTGAATCCATTCTGGGTTTCAGTCAGAACCAGCCAAAACTCTAATGGGGTTCAGCAGCTTGGATAGCGCCTTTAGAGCTCTGACTGAAAGCCGGAATGGAATTATAGCCCTGCCAAAATCGGAGTCACCAGCTTCCATTGGGCCAGCTTGAAAGAATGTATTAAATTGATTCTGTACCAGTTGCACTGGTTACCATGTATATCCAGGCCCAGTTCAAAATGCTGGTTTTGACCTATATAGCCCTAAACTCTTTGGGACCAAGTTACTGGAAAGATGGCCTGTGCCTGTATGAATGTGCCCATGCCTTGAGATTGACATCAGAGGCCTTATTTGCTGGGTCATCTTTAAGGTCAGTTAGAATTGTTGGTACTAGGTGCAGAGCCTTCTCAGTAGTGGCCTCTGCTATGTGGAACTCCCTCCCAAGGGATGTACGGTTGGAGCAGTCTTGCAGTTCAAATAGGCTTTGAAGACCTATCTGCTTTTATTTTATTTATTTATTTATTTATTTCATTTCTATACCGCCCAATAGCCGAAGCTCTCTGGGCAGTTCACAAAAACTAAAACCAAACAACACACAATAAAACAATTTAAAATATATAGAACATTAAAACCACAATATAACAATACAACCACAATAAAACCTAGCAGCAGTACAGGAGTTTAAAATACAGATTTAAAACAGCAAAGATAAAAATTTAGAAAGCTAAAATGCCTGGGAAAATAAAAAGGTCTTCACCTGGCACCAAAAGGAGTACAATGTAGGTGCCAGGCGAACCTCACTAGGGAGCTCATTCCAGAGCCGGGGTGCCACAACAGAAAAAGCCCTTCTCCTAGTAGCCACCTGCCTCACTTCCTTTGGCAGGGGCTCACGGAGAAGGGCCGCTGATGATGATCTTAAGGTCCGGGCAGGCACATATGGGAGGAGGCGATCCTTCAGGTAACCTGGCCCCAAGCCGTTAAGGGCTTTGAATGTTAACACCAGCACTTTGAATCGGGCCCGGAAATGGACTGGCAGCCAGTGCAGCTGGAAAAGTACTGGCGTAATATGAGCTCGCAGGCCAGGCCTGTTAACAATCTTGCTGCCCTATTTTGGACCAGCTGAAGTTTCTGGACCGTTTTCAAAGGCAGCCCCATGTATAACGCATTGCAGTAATCTAGACGAGAAGTTATCAGAGCATGGATAACTGTAGCAAGGCTATCTCTATCCAGATAAGGGCGTAGTTGGTATACCAGCCTAAGCTGATAAAAAGTGCTCCGTGCCACTGAGGTCACCTGTGCCTCAAGTGACAGTTCTGGATCCAAGAGCACCCCCAAACTACGAACCTGATCCTTTAGGGGGAGTGCAACCCCCTCCAGAACAGGTTGAATATCACCTAGCCGGGCAGACAAACCACCCACTAACAGTACCTCCGTCTTGTCTGGATTGAGTTTCAGTTTATTAGCCCTCATCCAGTCCATTACCGTGCCCAGGCACTGGTTCAGAACAGCCACTGCCTCACCTGGTTTTGATGAGAAAGAGAGGTAGAGCTGGGTGTCATCTGCATATTGATGGCACCTCAGCCCACACCTCCGGATAACCTCCCCCAGCGGTTTCATGTAGATGTTAAATAGCATGGGGGATAAAATAGAGCCCTGTGGAACCCCATGGCACAATTGCCATGGCACAGAGCAATAATCCCCCAGCACCACCTTCTGGAATCGGCCATCCAAGTAGGAACGGAACCACTGTAGTGCAGTGCCTCCAACTCCCAACCCAGACAACCTATCCAGAAGGATACCATGGTCGATGGTATCGAAAGCCGCTGAGAGGTCCAGGAGAATCAACAGGGTCGCACTCCCCCTGTCCCTCTCCTGGCAGAGGTCATCCCACAGGGCGACCAAGGCAGTTTCCATTCCAAAACCAGGCCTGAAGCCCGATTGAAATGGATCTAGATAATCCGTTTCATTCAAGAGTGCCTGGAGCTGTCTACAACCACCCGCTCAAGCACCTTGCCCAGGAAGGGGATGTTGGCCACTGGTCTATAATTGTTAACATCCTCTGGGTCCAGGTTAGGCTTTTTCAGGAGTGGTCTAATTACTGCCTCTTTTAAAGCAGCAGGCACCACTCCCTCTCTCAAGGAGGTTTTATTGGTTATGCTGCTGATTTACTGTTTTATTGCTGTGGTTTGTAACAATTATTTTTACTGTATTATCATTTTAAATATTGGGTTTTTTTGGTTGTTGTAATTTTACACATTTTAATATTGTTATATTGTGTTAGTTCAGTGGTTTTTGTCATTGTACACTACCTTGAGAGGCCTTTGTCCAAAAATGTAGCCCAACAATGTGAGAGAGAAAATCATATTAATATCTATATAGGAATTATGTTAGTCTTACTATGATCAGGTTAAACCAGTCTATTTTATTCTTAAGGTTGCTTTGACATTACTCTTTATCTGCATACTTTTATTTGTAACCAATCATTTCATGCCTGTCAGTTATTGTAATCTGCTTATTTAGAAGTATAGTAACACACTGGAAACTTTCCACTTGGCTTGCTTTATGACTCAAATGGTTCTTGGAACCACTGGGAAGATGGGAAACACTCTGATCCAAAGGAGAAACCCAATGACAGCCGGGGGGTGGGGGGTGTCATTCAAATACATGCACATAAAAGCTACTCTGTCTAGATATGTGAAGGCTTGGGGGAAAACAGGGGAGGGGGGAAAATCCAGAAAGATTTGGGGAAATCCCCAGATTGTCCAGAAATCCATGGGGGGAAATGTGTTCTTCCTCTTTTCTGGCTTTTCCCCATTTTTTCCTGGATTTTTCCAGGCCTTCACATCTCTAGTCATGTCAGGGACAAGGCCAAACTAGATCCCTCTTTCCTAATGTGGTAGCTTTTCCATGTGCAGGAAACACTTTTAACATGCAAGAGCACCCAGTGATTTCTCCCAACCCGATTGTCTGCACTGAAGCCATCTAGGGATGACTGTACCATATGCCTTTTCTTCACAAATCAGCTTGCAGTATCCCAGCAAAACCGACGATCTGCAGTGTCCCAGGTGGAAGTCTAAGAAGCTGCCCGCTTGGTTTACATTTGGCATGTGTGAATCACTGGCACGTTTATTTCCTGAGTTCTTTCACAAGCTGCCTGTGGGTGATTTACTCCTCTTTCCTGTCACAAATGCCCACATGGCATTGTTGGTCTAAGGTTACTGAGTAAGGGCAGGGCTGCTGGAAGGAGTTATTCTTGTTTGCCCTTTAGCAACAGCCAGGAAGCATTTATTTATTTTGGAAGAGGTAGGCATGTAATGCAAAGCTGTAGAGGGTAAAGGCGGAAAGAAGTGAAGCACAGCTTGTGTGTTGAATTATATCTTAAGACTTGATGAAAGATATCTGTTTGATCTTCAAATAAGCTGCAGAGACAAATAGCACTTCTGTTTTCAGAGTAAGTAAAATGCAGTACAAGTGGGTTCTTTGTAATGCATGGGCCTTTCTGAGCATTGCATTTTTCCTACACAGGAGTAATCCATGCATAGGAAAATATGTGTGCCACTGTAGTAGGGTGGCCACCTATGAGTCACCCGCCAAGAAGAAATGCATCACCAAAAAAGATTTATTTTTGCATAAAATGTACATATGCTAATTTATATGTATAGATGCAATTTAGAACAATTATTACAATTTAAAGAGAAATACAGTACATCTCACCATAGTGTGGAAGACTGTGATCAGGTGACCTGCGTGCATGTCTGTTCAGTTAACTGCCGATTGCGACAGTTCTTATGGTTCTTCACCTTTAAACCAGAATTGGACAGGACAGCCCTTCAAATAGAGGACTGTTCTCTGTAAAAGGGGACACATGGCCACCCTACCCTGTAATGTCTGAATGGTGGCATGCATATTTTTCCTGCTGCATCTACATGGAATAGGCAGCAACACCATACTTCAGACACAGTAGTACACATGCTTACGCGGAGGAAACCTAAAATGTAAAGAAAAAGTAATAGGCCTGAGTCAGAGGCAGAGCTGGCAATAGTTTGCCAACTTTCTCTTGTAACCCCTTGGCTACCATTAATCTTCCACTTGCAGGGATGGGCTGCTTTTATATCAGGTGGGGGAAGGAATGTAATTATGGAACACTAATCTAAGATTGCTAGAAATTAGAATGTGTGTGTGGAGGCGGGGGGGTCAGAAGGAGGGCATTGCTGTAGAATAAATGTTATGTATATATTTTATGAGAACCACCTTAGAAAAATTTATTGAAGGGTAGCATACACATTCATTAAACAAACCATTGGTTCCTGGGAGCTGATGAACTGGGAACAAAGGAAACCTTCCCTTTGGACTAACAATTCTCACTCAGCACAGAAGGCACTCCTGGATGTGGTGGGGGAAGGAGAGGAGAAAATGAAGCAGAACTAGGCAACACCTTTTTGTTTAAACACTCTCAAGATCTGCTCCACACATCTCCCTGCTATTGGTTGGTAAAAGCAACCAGGGCTTGATATCATTGTGTTAAAAGTTTTGCTGGCCCCACTCCAATACGCAGTGAGTATTGGCTGCCACTTGGAGAGGGTGGTGGAGAAATGCTTCATATGATGATATAGCACAGCCTTCCCCAACTTAATGCCCTCCGAATGTGTTGGATTACAACTCCCATCATTCCAAGGCAACATGGCCATTGGTCAGGAATGCTGGGAGTTGTAGTCCAAAACATCTGGAGGGCACCAGGTTTGGGAAGGCTGTGCTAAACCATAGTTTAGTGTGACATGAACAAGTCTAGGCAAATCTTTGGTACACACACTGCATGTTTAACAAACTATAATTAATATTAACCACAGTTTGTCAGTTTGGATGAAACAACAAGCTGCAAATAAGCAAAAATGGAAGCGAAAGCTTCCAAATCCTCCTCGCTGCCACACTAGAGAAGGAGAGGAAAGCAGACAGTGCACAGACCTAAGGTTTGCCTAGACTCATTCACATCATACTAAACTATGTTTCAGCATGAGATCTGGACATGGCCACTGAGTTCACTAATTGGTGGGGGCGGGGGGAAGACAGGAGACCTGACTCTGCTGGTCGGACAGGTCTCTTGCACAGGGGCACTGGCGGGGTTGAGGGGGCCCTAGACAAGATACTCTTTGTGAAGGACCCTGGACTGGATACTCCTTGTGGGGAGGCCTGGACTGTCCTGGGCATTCTCCACACACACACCTGCCCCCGCCCTGGGTTTCTCCCGTTGTCGCTCTGGTCACTTGCTCTCTTCCCCCGTCAGGTGGTGGGAAGGGAACAAATAGGTCAGTCACATTGTCTTTCATCTTAAAACCTCTTTATAGAGGTTTTGCAGTATACTGGGCAGCCTGGCAACCTCTATAAAACATTATTTGAAAGCACAGGGGCCAACACATTCCTTTCCTGCCACCTGGCTGCTCTCTTTCCCCACCCCCACCCAGTTTTCCACTGCTCTCCCCACCACCACCGCCCACCGCCCCATGACCAGGGGATGGTGCCTTATTTCCTCTTTAAATGTCTTATCCTTTCTCCAAAGAGGCTGTGCATCCTGCAGAGTGAGACTCTGGTGGCATCCACTGTCTTCATTTCCCCAGAGTGCCTCTGGGCCCACATTAAGGAAAGTCTGGACTCAGTAGACTAGCTGAGTGACTTACCCAGTACCTCTTACATTAAATGGTTTGAAGGTGGGGGAATAAGGTGCTGCCACCATTGCTGCACTGTCATTTGGGGGCCCTCCTGGCTGCGGGTCCCTGGACCTGGGCTGTGTAATCTGGCCTCCTTACACAGTAGCTCCTGAACTGGGTCAGTGTAGAACAGTAGGAACAATTTATCTGAGCACTGAGAACCTGGGCAGTAAAGTAGTAGTGCCCTTGAAGGTCTACAGCTTTTCTCAGTTCACCCCAGTTTTAATCAGTTACTCCTCCCAAGGATTTAACTCACTGGCTAGATCCCTTTTATGTGCTTCATGACCTATTATATGAAATTGTATGATGACTGTGTAAGTCACCCAGCTGGTCTACAAGAGCCAGTGAGCTCTAGTAGTTGGAGTGTTGGCCTGGGAGTTGGGAAACCCGGCTTCAAGTCCCCACTCGGACATGAAGTTCACTGGGTGACTGTGGACCAGTCACTGACTCTCAGCCTAACCTACCTCACAGGGTTGTTGTGAGGATAAAATGGAGAGGAGGGGGACCATGTAAGCCACCTAGGGTTCCTTGAAAGAGGAAAAAGGGTGGGATATAAATGTAGTAATAAATAAAATGTAGTAATAAATAAAGGACATGGAACAATAGGCTCAAGTGACAGGAAGCCAGTTTCCGGCTAAACATCAGGAAAAACTTCCTGACTGTTAGAGCAATATGACAATGGAACCAATTCCCTAGGGAGGTGGTGGGCTCTCCCACACTGGAGGCGTTCAAGATGAGGCTGGACAGCCACCTGTCAGGGATGCTCTGACTTGGATTCCTGCACTGAGCAAGGGGTTGGCTTTGATGGTCTTATAGGCCCCTTCCAACCCTACTATTCTATGGATCTATGAAATATAATAATTAAAAAATCCTAGATGCTTTATTAAACTTGCTGGATTCAGGGGCCTTGGGAGAAGAAAGTGTATTATTGAGAGCTTGTCCTTTGTGTAGGACTAACTGTTGAACAGGCTGTCAATGTAGCATCCCCCGCCCTGCCTGTTCACTCCCAGGTGGATGTGCCAAACGGAAGAAGAACGTGCGCCTCAAGGCACACGCTGTGTGGGCAGAGGCAGCAACAGGAGCAGCAGGACCTTCATCTCCCATTACTTTCAGTGTCAGCGTTGAACGTGCCCCATGTAATTCAATTAAAACTTGACCTGAAAGTCACGGGAGAGCAAACATGTGGAATGCATTCATTTGTATGGGCTGCTTATGTACGTCTCCTCCCGATATCATTTTCGACTCCTTCCTCCTTGCCCCTTCCCCAAAAGGCAAAACTAGTAAGGAAGATGTATTGCTTGTTGTTCAGTTTTTGCGGCTCCCAAACCAGGCTCCCTTCACCCTTCTCTAATCTGAGCCATGAGGCAAATGCAGGCTATTCAAAGAAAACAGCACAGGATGAGAGCTCTGTATTTTGCATTCCAAATGTGGGAACTTCCAGTCACCATTTGTATCCTTCACGCCTGTGGAGAGCTAGGCTGGCAGGACAGCTGTATGTCCTCAGTGGTGTAGATCAAGATCCAACTGGATTGGTCTTTTCATCAGTGGAGGCTGGTGGCTCTGATGTCAGTGGGGCGGTGCATCCACTCCAGGATTCAGTCAGAACTAGTCAGAACTCTAAAGGAGCTATCCAAGGTGCTTGGATCACTCCTTTAGAGTTCTGACTGTTTATGACTGAAACCGGTTCACCCCCCACTGACATCGGAGACACCAGTCTCCACTGATTTTCATGTAAATTGATGCAATGTTTCTGTTACCTGTTCCTAAAGTGGCCACATTCTATACCCCAGCCTCCCCCAAGATGTCCCCCTCCAGATGTTTTGGATGTCCCATCAGCCTCAGCCAGCATGGCCAATGATCAGGAATGTTAGGAGTTGCCAGGCTACTAGTCCTGGTGGCTATATGCTACATCCAGTATCAGAGGCAGGCCGTATGCCTATGTACGCCAGTTGCTGGGGGTCACAAGTGGGAGGGTGCTATTGCACTCATGTCCTGCTTGTGGGTTTCCCACAGGCAGCTGTTTGGCCACCGTGTGAGCAGAACGATGAACTAGATGGACCCTGGTCTGATCTAGCACAGCTTTTCTTATGTTCTTAGGTTGTTATGAGTTGTAGTTCAAAACACATCTGGAAGGCACCAGGTTGAGAAAGGCTGCTCTTCTGAAGCATGTGTTTGAAGTTTTCTGGTAAGAAGTGGCAGAAGACAGAAATTTGCAGGGGGGGAAGGGAAATAAAGCTGTAGAGCAGCCCTTGGGGATGATAGGAACTGTAGTCCAGCACATCTGGGGAGTGTCAGATTGGGGAAGGCTGTGGAAAAGACAGCTAAGCAGGACAACATAATGTTGTCCTCTGGATACTGGAGTGTTCTCTGTGCTTTTTCAAAATGGGAGCATAGAGACTCAAGAATCGATATTCTGCACCAGGCAATACTGTGTCCAGTGAACTGTGATAGCCAGATTGCCCTGAGCAAATGGTACTACATTTGTGTTTGGCTGCTATCCAGAATGACCCAGGAATAAAGCTGGTGCGTTCTGGGCCCAGAACATAAATGCATTTCCCTTTTTTCCTCACTTGACTGTAGAGATGCTTGTTTGGCTTACAAGTGCAGCATTCGGCATGCAAATCCCTGCACTGTGTCATTAGCATACAGGTCTTCACCCCCACCCCCCAAGGGATGCTCCTGGGCAAATATGCTGTTCAGAGTTACCCACCGTTCCAGAAGAAGTGTGCAAGTCCGCCTCGTTCCCCCACACCTCCTGTAGGGAAAATTTTATTCTTATTTCACTTCCTTTTCTCATTTCTCAGCAACATATGAACTTCGCAGTACACTAAATTGTTCTTTTTGCTGGGAGCCTTCAGGATTGGAGTCAGAGGCTGGTGGTGTATGCAAGGCTTGTACAACAAGTGTCCTAGGCAGCTGAAGAATGAAACCTTATCTGGCAGCACTCTTATTCCCTGTGCTGACACTCACTACTTTATTATGTGTTTGTTTTTTAAAAAAGAAAAGAAGAAGAAAAAAAGAGGGTGGAGGGAAGTTCAAAACATCCAGCTTTTTTGTAATTCAAGGCTGAGGTTTTCCTATGTCATGAAGCAGAGTGGACGTTCTTTTGGCAATCCTAGCCAGTAGGGACAGGGGGAAATTCATTCAGTTTACATTTTATTGAAAGCCTACCTAGTTCGCATTTCCTGAGCCAATATACTAACTGAATGGGGTTACCTTTCAGTATTTGCACTTCTCCCATCAAAAAATGCCTATATTAGGGGACAGTGCATGCAAAAATTCCTATATTTGTGAAAATAACATACAAAAATGCAATATATTAGGGGCAATTGCTTGCAAAAATGTTTACATTGGGGAAATTGCATACCAAAAATGCATATATTCAGAGAAATTGCACAAAAATGTGTATTAATTTTCATCCTGACTTTCTTTAAAAAAATTGCAAACTGGTGCAGGAATGGGATGAAATGGGCTTAAACTGGGAAAAGGAGAAACTGAAATTGACAAATTCGTCCGCCCCCATCAGTCAGTAGCTTGGGCATGACAAGTGACTGTGTGAGTGACTTCTTGGCACTTGGTATCTGAAGCTGCTCCCAGTCAACATGCGTGTGCCATCATATATGCATTGCTTTCTCCAGCCTGTCACATTTGTTACTATTTGGAATCTTAGAATATGACCACTCTAGATTAGAACCAGAACCATGATGACGTTCAGTGCACGGTCACAGGTCAGCCAGAAGTAACAAGGTGTTGGCCCTCTCCAAGCTTTCATTGTCCACAATGCATGTGTGTGGGGGCGGGGGGGCAGGGCGGGTAGCAGTCCCTGCTCCTCACCTATGCACATTTGTTAGAACAGGGTAGACAGTCAGGTGCCCTCCAAATGTTTTGGGCTACAACTCCTATAATCCCTGATCATTGACCATGCCGGCGGGGGCTTGTGGAAACTGTAGTCCAAAACATCTGGGGGGTGCCAGTTACCTACCCCAGCATTAGACCAACTGCAGAGGTCTGTACATCTGCAGCCTTCTACAGAAGCTCTTTTGACTGTCTAGTAATTCAGGGGCACCTCCTGCCACCCCTCGCTGCACACATGGATAAGAAATGGCTGGAAAGGAGTCCTGGCCTTTGACCAACTAAGTAGCAAGCCTGATATTGGCATGGTGGAAGAGTGTGTTTGTGCATCTGGGTCAGCAGCTTTTCCTCCTCAGATTTCACAGACCAGGGAAAACACCCTTTGCCCTGCTGCTTGTAAGGCAGGGCTGTAGAACCTCAGGCCCCAGACTCCAGTCTGACCCTCCAGGATTTCCCCAGATGGCCACACCCCTTCCCTTGGCCCCACCCCTTCCCCAACCACCAATCACTTGGCAGTTTCCCAGCTTCCGCACAGATTTTTTCCCCCACTCGAAAAGGTTGAAGAGCTTCTCCTCAGGCTGAGTTACTGGCGGTAAGAGCTTTGAGCTACAACATGCTGGTATTTTGGCCTGGCCCTTTGTGCCTTCAGCTCCACCCGCTACTGGCATGCAGCTCTCAAAAGCTTCTGTGAAATGGAGTTTGGCCCTTGGGCTGAAAGAGGTTCTGTAGCCCTTTGAGGAGAGAGTGCAGAAAAGGGCCACTGAAATGACCAGGGGGCTGGAGCATCTCCCCTATGAGGGAAGGTTGCAAAAGCTGGGATTGTTTTGACTGGGGAAGAGGAGGGTCAGGGAGACGTGATAGAGGTCTACAGAATGCATGGTGTGGAGAATGTAGATAGCGAGAGATGTTTCTCCTTCTCTCAAAATACTAGAACCCGGGGTCATCCCATGAAGCTGATTGGTGGGATATTCAGAACAGATAAAAAGGACTTCTTCACACAGCGCCTAGTTAAACTATGGAATTTGCTACCACAGGACGTAGTGATGGCCACCAATTTGGATGGCTTTAAAAGGGGGTTGGACAGATTCATGGAGGAAAAGGCTACCAATGGCTACTAGTCTTGATGGCTATGTGCTACCTCCAGTACCAGAGGCAGTAAGCCTATGTTCAGCAGTTGCTGGGGAACATGGGTGGGAGGGTGCTGTTGCGCTCATGCCCTGCTTGTGTGTTCCTGGTCTACCACTGGTTGGCCGCTGTGTGAACAGAATGCTGGACTAGATGGACCCTTGGTCTGATCCAACAGGGCTCTTCTTACATTCTTATGTCCTTATGAGTCAGACCTTCAGACGTGACCTGAAATGGGCTTGCCTGAGCTGCAGTAAAGCTATACGGCTCATATGGCCTTGGTCATGTGTGTTCTGGGCATATAGGTGCTGCTGGTTTAAGTGCTGGCCTCTCTAGGGATGGGGGAGAAAT
This sequence comes from Heloderma suspectum, assembly GCF_057233095.1. Classification (NCBI taxonomy): domain Eukaryota; kingdom Metazoa; phylum Chordata; class Lepidosauria; order Squamata; family Helodermatidae; genus Heloderma; species Heloderma suspectum. The sequence goes on along the minus strand of NC_139460.1, from coordinate 49,147,685 downwards.
TGGTCCAGCTCGCCTTGCCTGATTTTGCATTTTTGAAGCACTTTGCGAACCGAAACTCAGTTATGAGTTATCCTTCCAAATTCGCACTTCCTGAATTTTAGAGCGGAGTTCTCACATTTAAAAAAAGCATACTAAAATGCATATATCAGGGAAAATAATGTTGAAAATGTATTGTATTGTTTGTAAAAAATGTGTGTATTAGGCAACAATTCATACAAAAATGCATGTATTTGTAGAAATGTGCACAAAAATGCCTATGATTTTTTTTAAAAAAAATCTCAAGTTTGGGATGAACCAAACTTAAGATTAGAGAAATGACTAAAGTTTGAGACAAACCAAATTTACGTTTGGGAAACTGAGAAGTTGAGTGAAAATGAAATGGACAGATTCATCCATCCTTGTGCCTTTCGTCCCAGAAAAAGGGTTTCCTCATAATAAATGCAAAAGAACTCCACCACCCCTTCCTGTTTGTTGAGGCTCACTCTAGGAATCTGATGCCTTTCACTCAGAATGATTAGTCAGTTTGCTGACCTGTTTGCAGAGGCTCACCTGTAGGGTCTCTGGAAAGCCCTATGATAAAAGAAGCACTTAAGTGGGGATGGAGGTTCCCATTGAGAGAAGGCTAAGACACACCAAATGCCACAAAGATTCAATTAAACCACCAGACTTCTGATAAGTGAAATCCCATGTCTGAAACTCTTACCTGGGATGGGCTTATTATTATACCTATTGGCTTGTGGGGAAGTCACTGTCATCATGCTGGGAATGGAGGGTCTGCTCTGCAAACTCAAGGAAAGTGGTATTAGGAGAAGTGAAAAGGACTGAGGGCTCATCAGTTTGATGATCCTTAATACTGAGAGTTCACAGTGCCCATTAAATTGTCCTTCCCTGATTTGGCCCCCTCCAGATGTGGAGGACTACAACTCCATCATCCCCAGCCAGCTGTAGTTAACATGACATTTCTAAAGTGGTTCTCTTCAGAGATTATATCTCTTTCCGCCTGTAAGCTGTAGCTCCTTGTCACACTGATTTTAGCAGCAGTTTGCTCATCTGTAGGGAAGCCATATGCTCACACCAGACACCCCATCACTTTAGGTATCTTTCATGAAGGTGACTTTTGATAGCTGTTGAAATAACCTTGGATTCTTTCTTTTAGGTAGGACGTGTTCAAGGACTGTGAGTCAGCACTCACAGCAGGTTCAGGCTTAATCACTTTGTTTCAGCTGAAATGCTCTTCCTGGCTCGGATGCTTTGCTGAAATCCCCAGGTGGAATTATTGGATCATAAACTGATGGAATCCTATACATTAATAGCAAATACATTCTCCAAGTATAGATCTTTATGTAGTTAAAACACCACCATCCATACACAAGAGGGGGGACATTAGCAGGTTTGGGGAAAACCCCACAGTTTGCAGAAGTAAAGAAGATCTTTAGGGGAAAAAAACCTAAAGGGGATGGAAAGCCCCACAAACAACTCAGTGAGGACTGAGCATGCTCAGTGGCTATGGAATACTAGCTGACTGTTGCAGGGAAGGGGAAACTAGTGGTGAGCAGGAACACAATGGAACAACCTGTAAGAAGGCATGACTGGCTGGAACCCTGAACAGGAGCACTCCACACTGTAAAATTCTGTTGCAGCTCCCACCTATTATACCTGTTTTCATTCTATGTAGCACCTTAGTATGAAGCACTTTGCAGTCTTGTTGAGCCTCACAATCACCTTGTGCGGGTCATTGTGTTAATACATGAAGAAGTAAGGTTGAACGAATGTTGTGTGCAGGGTTATCCCAGAGTCCGTGTCTGAGCAGTCACTTTGAACAAAGGGCTTCATACTGGTTCTCATCATTCACAACAGGCGGCTGCTGGATGTTTGGTCCACTGTAGAGTCAGTAAAGTGCTTTAACTGACCTCACTACAGCTGAAATCTGGCAGTGTGGTTCACAAGCCACATAAGAAGCTCTTCGCATGTGACACTCTTCTTACTGGAGAGCATACACGTGAATGGTAAAAAATGAACACTGTGTACACCTTTGTGTGTGTGAGCACTGCAGCTTCCAAATATGTATATATGCAGCCAAACAGACTATGGCTTGGATCCAGCTCTAGGTGCACTTAAGTGGGGTGACGGAAGTGGACTTCCCTGCCCTCTCCTTCAAACCGAAAATGCTACAAAGAGGGTCAGGGGACCCCGCTTAATGGGGAGAGCTTTGGTGCGTGGAGGGGGGATCCCCCCAAATCAGGCAGAGGCACCTTCCGTGAGCAGGGCCCTGCCACAATAGAAGGCAGATCCTGGATCCGACCCCGTTCCCATATTATTCACAAGACAGTACCCATTTGCTTGTCTCTACCCACTTAAACGGGTGTAGGGGGAAAGTCCATCCTAAGAGCCTGTTGTATAGTTCTCACTGGTGATTTGTGCGCTACCAGACAATAGTAGCCTGAACACATGAGGTGAGCTCTTACAGCTGGACCCACCAGTGGGATCCATTATACCAGTAATGGCTCATGTGCTAGGCCCAGAGATGTGGAGATCCCCACGTAACTTGGGCATAAAGTTTGCTGGGTGGCCTTGAGCTAGTCTCTTCCTCACCCCGACAAAGCTGTCGCAATGATACCACACAATATCATCCTATTTTCCTTGGAGGGAGGCTTGGTTCGAAATGTGACCATTTCAACATTTTATAGCCCTCCTGTAACTGTGTTTGTTCCCAAATTATTCTGAGCTGTTACTGCACGAGGAGAGTTCACGTGGGGGCCAAAGATGCGAGAGAGCGTGGCAATTCAGCAAACCACGTTGGATATAGACATTTCTGGAATGCAGACAATCAAGCTCTTGACAGTGCTGCACTTTTCCATAACAAGTTGTATACTAGGAACTTGCAGGGAAATATGTGGCTGGTGAACTCCAATCAATGTGTGACACTTGACCTTGTCGAGCTGCAGCCTCATGCTTTGGACTTCCTGGATCAGGGTCCTTCACTCTCAAAATTTCTGGCACAAGCACAACACAATGTAGATTGCCTTAGGTCTTTGTGTGTCTTTCTCTCTACATGACTGCTATTTTCCTTTTCTTTTCAGGACTGACAAATGTTCCCCAGGTACTTAAAATGGAGATTTCCTTCAACCCTTCTGATGCCAACTCCTACAAGAAGTACACGACCCTCCTTGACAAATTTCTGGCAACTTATAATTCAACACTGCAGAGAGATATAGATATGGAGCTTGAGTCTTGCGACTGTGAGTAGATCCGATCTTTGTTTGCACATAATGTTTAGTTTGAATATTTTTTTGAGTGGTAGGCAGCAGTATTGCAACCGAAACTCTCCCCATGACCTGAGTTCGATCCCAGCGGAAGCTGGGTCTCAGGTAGCCGGCTCGGGTCGACTCAGCCATCCTTCCGAGGTCGGTAAAATGAGTACCCAGCTTGCTGGGGGAAAGGTAGTCATGACTGGGGAAGGCAATGGCAAACCACCCCGCTACAGTCTGCCAGGAAAACACCAGCAAAAGCGGCGTTCCTCTAGGGGTCAGCAATGACTTGGTGCTTGCACAGGAGGAACCTTTCCTTTCCTTCCATCTTGCTAGCAGCTTTTCCAGTCTCACTAGGAGGAAGGTGACTACCCTTTAAGTAGATATTTTGGTCAATGTACTTTTTCCTGAATTGCAAATGCTGGGGGGTGAGGAAGTGGCCGTGAGGTGTTGGAAGACAGAGCTGTGTGTGCCATCTGACCTGCCCTGGTGACGGGACAGCATCCTCAATCGCACCTGAGGGTATCAAGCAAGCCCAATGCCCTCAGGTGCCATGGAGGATGCAGTCCCACCATCAGTATTGAAGTAAGACTCAGTTGCCAATCTGGTTGATTCCTATACATGGTGGAAAAGTTTCTGACGGGGCCATTGCCTCTGGCAGAAGATGCCTTGGGCCAGCCCTGTTAATAACTATTAAAGGCACACACACACAAAAGCCCTGTCCTTTGGAGAATCTCGTAGCCCCAAGAGCAGCTTGCGACCAACCTCTTTGAAATGAGGCAGGGCTTCTGTGATCCTCAGAGCTGTTAGCTCAGGCATGATGTCATTTTTAAACACCCCATGATCTAGAAAAATGGCGTGGTCAATACGGCACGTGTCACAGAGAGACGTAGTATGCACAGCCATGGAACTGGTCTCCGGGGCTGTGTGTTTTGGTCCCTGGCAGACGTCAGCTATTATATCACGGCAGGAAAATAAGGAAAATATGGGCTTCTTGGTAGATGTCCTTTCACTATCAGAAGTGTTTCCTTTTGGTTAGATGTTATGCTGCCTACTCAAAACTATCCCCAGATAGGCTTAGAATTCATCTTTAAACATATTTACACTCGTAGTTTGAGCCTTAAAAGCAGAACTGGGCAAAAGTGGCCCCTCCATAAGCTATTGGGCTACAACTCACATCATCCCAGACCACTGGCCATACTGGCTGGGGCTGATGGGAGTTGGAGTGCCACAGGTCGTTCACCCTGCTTTAAGGTTTAATCTCATCACTCGGAGATTATCAAAGAGGGCAAGGAGCTATCCAACATGGTGAAAGCAGAGAGACCCTAAGGCGGGGATCCCCAACCTTTTTTGTTTACCTCAGCGGGCAGATTTGGAATTTTGATAAAGTGTTGTGGGCACTGTCACAAAATGGCTGCTGTGGGGCCTTACCTATTCATAAAATCGCTGCCATGGTAGGCATGGCTGGTCACAAAATACCTGTTTCCCAGAAGGCAACGTGGTGAGTCTAAAAGAAAAGTAACTTGCCCAAGAGCCTAAGTTCAAGGCAGAGGTGGCGTCTGGGCTCTAAAACACCAAACCACTCTTTTGAACCAAAATCATGTCTAGAGGGCAGCCCTTTGCTTTGCAGCTTGCCAGCCTCCCAGTTAAAAAAAATTGTAAGAAATAAAATAAAAATCAGGAGAGGAGGGGATCCTGGCAGGTGCCAAGAGAGGGGTCTGCATGTACATTGGCGTACATGGGCACCACGTTGGAGATCCTGGTCCTAAGGCAACAAGCAGTGCTGGTTCCAGTTTTTGAGGCTCCTGCGGCAACACACCCTCAATGCCCCCTCCCCACCCCGCTTAGCGAGTCTGTCTTCTCACTGCCATTGTCACCAGCTGCTATGGCTCCCCCTCCTCTTTGTCATCATGGCTACCACTTGCTTGCTTGACACGCAGAAAGAGCCAGTGAGCATGTGGGCAGGGGCATCTACTGCTCCTCCTTCACAGCAGTACTGCTGTCTGGGCCAGAGCGAAAGGCAGGTGAACAAGCAGGCTGCAGTGGCGAAGAAGAGGAGCAACCCCAGGAGGCTCTTGTCAGTGGGCCCCTGCTGAGTAGGTGCCCTGGCAGGTGCCCAACTATACCTACCCTTGACACTGGCCCTGGCAACGAGCACCTTGTCAGACTTCAGAAAGAACTGTAGCCAGCTGATCAAATGGCATATAATCAGTCTTCCCCTCCCTCCTTGTTTCTGTCTCTCCTGCTCTCCACCTTCAGCTATACCTTCTTCCCCCAAAAACCGAGGTGCCTATGACTCCTCTCGGGGCAGGCTGCCATCTTGCAGGTTCAATCGCTCCTGGCTGGAAAGCTGCTCTGGGATAAATGACCCTACTTACGGTTACAAAGACGGAAAGCCATGTGTCATCATCAAACTCAACAGGGTTCTGGGCTTCATACCGAAGGCAAGTGCTGCTTTTGCTTTCTAAGCGGGAAGGAGGAGGTAAAGGTGTGGGAGTCAGTGGCATGATATCATAGGAAAAGGAGGGTGTTTCTCTCAGCCTGGGCAAGCCTACTTATGTCTAATCCCCATCCAGTGGAGGCTGGTGGCTCCGATGTCAGTGGGGTGGTGAATCCGCTCCGAGTTTCAGTCAGAACCAGACAGAACTCTAAAGGAGCTATCCAAGGTGCGCTGCTCTGCACCTACTGACATCGGAGCCACCAGCCTCCGCTGTCCGCATCTCTGTTCTCATCTCTGCTCTTGATCTCAAATAAACATTTGGTGGCTGCTTGAAATCTTCTTACGAGGAGCGGCTCTCATAGAGTGGAGAACTGTTCATCTTTTGGTCACACCATGAGGTGACCATTAGCAAATTCCAGGAACGTTTTGGAGGGTGGGGGTGATCTGCTTGGCTCATTCTAGTCATAATGGAAGAACAGTCAAGTGCATATGGAAACCTTGCACCCCTGCTCTGGCCTGGGTCAATTTAACTTGCCTATAAGTGTAATATTTGGTCTGTTGCAGTCAACACCTGGTACTGGGGATCCACAGTTTAGATAAGGTAACCAGTTAAGGACCAGCTGATATGGGGAGGGATGGGATTGTGAAAGGATAAGTGTGGTTGGTTCGGGGGGGGGGGTAGGAGCCACCTTCACTTCTATTTGGTACCAACAAACCCTCTTGGCATACTGGGGCTACTTCAGTCACGACATCAACATGCCATTCCTTCTGCCCTATATCTAATGAAAGACATTGGGTTGGATGGAGACCTAGTCATCCTTAACATCCACAGTAGATCCACTGAAATAAATGCACTTAAGTTAGTCATAATGGGACTAACTTAAGTCTCATTGATTTTAATGGATCTACATCCTTAGAGTAGACCCACTGAAATAAATGGACTAACTTAAGTCCCACTGATTTCTGTGGGTGTGCTCTAAGTATGACTAAGTCTGGATCCAACCCTTTGTTGAGAAAGTCTACGTCAATGCCTGGTGGTTCTCATATTGTAGTCCATATCATGTGTTGCTTCTGCCATCAGTAATGTGACCTTGTTCAGCTTTTTCCACCCATTACCAGCTCACCTCCTCTGACCAATGTAAGTTTGTGGACTGAAAAATAATCAACTTTTTAAACCAGCCTTCCCCCATCCTGGCATCCTCCAGATGTGTTGGACTACAGTTGTGCTGGCTGAGAGATGCTGGGAGGTGGAGTCCAACACATCTGGAAGGCACCAGGTTGGGGGAGGCTGGTTTAACACTTCTGTACCTATTTTCCTAAAGGCCAGTTGTACTTGCCACCGGTCACCAACAGTGCTTGTGTGCTGACCCGCCTGGCCATACTGTATAACGAAGAAGATTCTCACACTTTTCCTGTAGTCTGCCCCCCCCCCCACACACACACAGTTTGTTCCACTCTTAGTCTGTGAACAATATCTGGGGGCCGCTTATTCATCCACCAAGAGCATTGACTGAAAATGTTTAGGATGGCTGATTGGAGACTGGAACCAACTCTGCCCCACAAACCCACTAGTCTTCTCCTATATGGGCAAAGAGCAGCTTAAATGAAAGCTTCTGTTGGTTTAATATAGTTTGAGGAGTAGCAATGCCCAAGTGGGGATGCACCATCCACTTTATCACAGCCCCTAACAGGACTGTTCCACCTTGTCTGGAACAGGAGCCTAGCAGCACTGCTTGGGGCTCACAGAGGATGCCTTTTCCTTTCCCACTCTCCTGAAACCTGTGCTATGTACTGCTAAAGGGCTCAAGATCTGGCTGCAGGGGGAATAGAGTGTGGGAACGGGGTTATTTTGCCTCATGGCATGCATACCCCCATGAACCTTATGCTCAACTCAAGATACTACAAATTCTTAAGTGCTCAAGGAGGCCAGTCTCTCCTTCCATTTTCCTTTTTTCTAACCAATAATCCCTTCCATATCCCATGGTTCGCAGCAGAGGCTGGTGGCTCCAATGTCACTGGGATGGTAAATCTGTTCTGGGTTTCAGTCAGACCTCTAAAGGAGCTATCCAAGGTGCTGTTCTGACTGGTTCTGACTGAAACTCATAGATTTACTGCCTTATGAGATCAGAGCCACCAGCCTCCACTGGTTCAACAACTCTCCTTCTTTTCCTCCTCCGAGAGGAAGTGAGAGCTACCCAGAGAACAATCAAGGATTATTTACAGTATATATGTGATTGGGAAATAGCCTGTTTTGTTTCTTCCTCCCCACCACCAATCAAAAGCTGGCACTAAAGACAGATGTTCTTGGGTTTTGTTGTTCACTGTGAACCCAGAAGTTCCTGACACACACAATGAGATGAGTCACTCTAATATTTTTGTGTCTCTTGTGCCTTCTACATTCTGCAAGTCCTGGAACCTGACAGGGACATTAAAATGTTTTTTCCTTTTAATTTACAACCAAATATACTTCTGCACACCCTAGGGAGTCTCCCAAATATGCAGAAACCACTGCCTTATTTTTGCATTGCCCTGTTTCGCTTCCAAATGGATAGGCATGTGACCACCAAAGTTTGCTATTAGAAGGTGATACTTGGGGGAATGTACTTAACTGGAAATGTCATTGATCTATTAGTGAGGATTTTGAAGTTTGTTTAAACAGTTTGTAATGTACTTCTTTTCCTCTTAGCCTCCACAAAATGATTCCATCCCGCCTGAGCTGCAGGCAAAATATAATCCTAATATCATTCCTGTTCATTGCACTGCTAAGGTAAGTCGTTCAAGCTGTTACTCGAAAGTGTTGTGTGTGGGGAATGCTCTCTCCAGGGGTGTTCGCCTGGCATCTATTTTGTCATTTTTCTGGTACCAGGCAACACCCCCTTTATTTTACCAGGCCTTTTAATAGTTGTATTCCTTCAGAAGCTATTTATTATGCTGTTTTTATTTGTTATTAGTTTGAAAGTTGTCTCTTTAAAAAATGGATTGTATCTTGCTTTGATGTTGTGAAGCTGCCTTGGGAAAAGTGGCAGAAAAATCCTGCATTCTAACACAATGGGTTGGATGTCAGTTTAGTCACACATAGAGTAGACTCGTTGAAATCAGTAGGACGTAAGTTAGTCATCACCAACTTAAGCCCCATTGATTGCAATGGGTTTACTCTAAGGGTCAAAACAGACAGCTGCATTTTTTTTTCTTTTTTGCTCTAGAGTAGGTGCAGGGGCCCCAGTCATGATTGGCCCCTCTGTGTCTACAATTTCTATTGCAAAATAGTGATCCCTAAAGGAAATGGACCACTATTTTGCAATGGAAATTGCAAGTGTGGGGGGCCCTGATCCAGATTGGGTCCATAGGAAAGGGTTAAAGCCCTCCTAACTCACCCACTAAGGTCTTAATCCAGAATGGAGCCCTCCACCTACTCTAGAGTAAAAATGAAAGGAAACAAGCTTTCAAGTAATGTCTGTTTTGGTTGTAATTATAACTAACTCTGGATCTAACCCAGGAAGCCCTGGTGCTCCCATTATAACCACCCTGCAATAAAAGAGGGAATCAATACAGAGTTAGGCATGTTTACGCCCAGTGACAATGTCAGTGGTCTTAAGGGTACTTGTACAATAAGCATTCACCATTATAGGAAGCCTCGCTGCAGTCCTACTGAAACAAATGGAGGTTGCTCAGCAAGAGTACTTGGTTGATGGCTCACTTCGTCGTTATCCATGCATGCTAGCTTTTCAATCAGGGCTCTTGAACCTCAGGTCTGCCATCCAAATCTGGCCTGTCTGGGGCCCCAATCTGGCCCTCTGGGGATTCCTTCATGCTTTCATCCCCTGGCCCCACCCCCAGTCCCTTGACCAATTGGTTTCCTGGCTTTTGATGTCCCCCCCCCGCCCCCGCCCCTGCCCCCGCCCCATTGTAAAAGGTTGCCTCTCCCAAGGCTTAGTGACTAGCAGTAAGAGCTTTACGCTAAAATATGCTGGTCCAGGCCCTTTTGGCTTTGGCCCTGCCTACCACTGGAATGCAGCCCTCAAGAGTTTCTCTGAAATTGAATTCAGCCCTTAGGCTGAGAGAGGTTAGACAACCTTATTTTAAATGGACTCCCTTACCTTCTCTTATCTTACTTGCTTTGAGTGATTCACAGTTTGGCCCAGCAAAGCAATATCACTCCATATTAAGATAGAACAGCTGTTGCTTCTTCTAAAAGTAGAGCCTCAAACAATACCCAACGGAGAGAACCTGGGCCTTTGTTTTTCCATTGGAGAATGAGACTTGATACCAGAAGTGGTGACAGCTTCTGTCAGGAGTGAATGCCCTTTGGCGGAAGCCAAACCAAGTTAAAATTGCTCCCTGTCCAATAGGAATTGGACTGAGATCACTAAATACCATCTGTCCATCTCCAGCATGTAGAAATTGAGGGAACTGGAGGGAGAGAGGGAACTGCAGACTGGGTCCGTTTTGTAAATTACCTGACAGCAAGAACGTTCACAGGATTTCCACTGAAAACTCTTAACCCAAACTCAGAATTTGATTCTCTTGTGTGTACTTGCTATGAACTCCTTTCAAAAGTAATGGAATGCTGAACACAAGAAGAGCCCTGCTCAGTTTATCACAAGCTATGCTGGTGGTGAACAGCAGGAGAGAGCTGCTACCATCATGTCCTTCTTGAAGCACCTGGTTGGCTACTGGGAAACAGGATGGTGGATAAGAGAGGACTTTGGTCTGATCCAGCAAGGTCCTTCTCAAATTCTTATTATGTTTAGATGTGACCAGGCTTCCCTAACCTGGTGATTTCCATATATGTTGGTCTACAACTCCCAGTATCTCTCAGCCAGTGTGGCAGGCTGGGGGATGCTGGAAGTTGTTGTCAAATATATCTGGAGGGCACCAGGTTGGAGAATGCTGGATTAGACAGAAGCTCCATCTAGCCTAGCATCCTGTTTATATCAGTGGCCAACAAGATGCTTCTAGCAATCTTACAAGGAGGGCATAAAAGAAAAAGTGCTGCCCCATTGTTTACCCCAGCACCTGGTATCTGGAGGCATACTGTTCCAGAACCTGGAGGTTCCATTTAGTTATCATGGCTAATAGCTTTTAACCTGTCCTCCATGAACTCATCTAATCCCTTTTTAAAGCCGTCCGAAGCCCTTTTCAGATGATGTATTCACGTGTAGCAAATGCATGGAGGGAAGGAAAAGGAATGTTTGCGTAGGCCAGGGGTGGGCAACTTGTGGCCTTCCAAATGTTGGACTCCAGCTCCCATCATTCTGCTCACCATTGGCTATTCTGGCTAGGGTTGATGAGACGTGTAGTCCAACAGCATCTGAAGCGCCACAAGTTGCCCACCCTTGGCATAGAACATAGAAAAGCAGAGTTCCCAATTGCACAGAGAAAGCGATGTGTGTACAGTTCGATGTGTGTAGGCTCGATACAAACATTCCATTTAACATGAGCAACTCAAGAGTGGGGAACAGTGCAAGTGGTCCTGCTCTCCCACTCCGCCGATGTTCATCATTTATCGTGGGACTCCCAAGAGCAACTGGAATCTGCAACTGAGGCAAAATGCAGCAGCTAGGCTTCAAACTGGTACACGGTATTGGGACCATATTACACCTGTCTGAAAAGATCTGCGCTGGTTGCCAGTTGCTTTCTGGGCTCAGTTCAAGCTGTGGCCTTTAACCTTGTAAGCCCTAAAGGGTTTGGACCTGTCTGTCTGTCTCAGTATGAACCTGCATGGGTATTAAGATCTGCAAGAGAGGCCCTTTGGGGGGCACCAACACCATTACTTGAAGAGGCTCGTTTGTCGGGCATGAGTGAAAGGGCTTTCTCCTCTGTCACTCCCTCAAGAACTATGACTGGCCCCCACTCTCTTGGCTTTCAGAAAGGGTGTAAAGACACATCTTTTTAATCTAGCTTTTTAAATAATGTAGCTGCTTTAATGTTCTAATGTTTTACTGTTTTAACATTATTTTATTGTTTAAAGGTTTTGTTTTAAATTGTTCTGCGCCACATTGATGGCTTTTTAGCAAATAAGGTAGCATATAAAATTAATAATAAATAAATATAATGTGTGAAAAGGACTTAAGATAGTGGCACCTTCACAGAATCTTCTGGCATATAACAAATGATTCCAAGGCAACTGCATGTCTATTGTGACATCACTATCCTCAACTCATCCCACAGCTGGAAGTCACTTCTGTGTTATTGATACATAGATTAAATGGAATGGCTTTTCAGTTGGATTACTGTTTTTTTTAATGTGAGATGTATGTAATGATGACAGAAAAAAGAATGCTGGAAGTGTGGTACATGGAGCGCTCAAAATGGATATGCAAGTGATTTGTCTCTCTCGTTCATTCCTTCAGAAACAGGAAGATCTTGACAAAATTGGCCCTGTGGAATACTATGGCATGGCAGGGTATGGTGGCTTTCCTCTACAATACTACCCATATTATGGCAAGCTCCTCCAGCCCAAATACCTCCAACCCCTTATGGCAGTGCAGTTCACCAATCTGACCTATGACACAGAGCTGCGTATCGAATGCAAGGCCTATGCTCAGAACATCCATTACAGTGACAAAGATCGTTTCATGGGACGTTTTGATATGAAATTTGACATAAAAAGCAGCTGATCACAAGCACAGTTTGTTTCTCCTTTTTCCTCTTAGCCATTTAAAAAGTATATTAAAAAAGACAAAAACCTACTAGTCTTGAACAAAACTGTCATACGTATGGGACCTACACGTAATCTATATGCTTTACACTAGCTTTCTGCATTTAACTAGGTTAGAATGTAAACTTAAAAGTGTAGCAATAGCGACAAAGATATTTATTCTACTGTAAATGATAAAAAACAGAATTGAGCCTTGGGACATGCCCATTTCTACTGTAAATTATGATTCCATAACTGACTTGTAGTAAGCAGTGTTTCTGCCCCCTAAGTATTGCTGCCTTGTGAATTTTATTTAGTGTACAGTACTATAGGTGCATTACTCCGGTCATTTTTCAAGCCATGTATTATTGTACCTGTTTTCTACTTTCTGTGAGCAACAATTTGCTGTCCAAGGTGTAAATACTCAGTGGGACTAAAACTGGCATGGTACTTTTAATTATTATTGTTATTATTATTTGTTCATTTTCAAAAAGTAAAGGCCCACCTGTGAGATTATTCAACAGCACTCCATAGAGCCTTTTTTTCCCTGTGGTTTTAGGACTTTATTTAGAGTGGTGGCAGGGAAAAATTATCTTGACTTTGAAGTAAACCTAAGGAGAGCAGGTGATTGTGTACTGTGCTTTGTAGCGAATGGTGTCTTTCTCTCTCTCTCGTTCCCCCTCATCCTCCAGTATGTTCTGAATTTGTGTGAGAGACCTGAGTCAGCCTATCACTCTCATCAGTGATGGGAATAATTATTTTGCTTTGTATATTTTCTTCTTTTCCTGCTAGAGGCATCATATGCTGTGGTGCTGTCTTTATTAAATGTTTTAACCATTTTCATGGTGGAAGAATTTTATATTTATGCAGTTGTACAATTTTATTTTTTTCTGCAAGAAAAAACTGTAATGTATAAAAATAAACCAAAGCCACATGTTTGAAAATAAATCTTTATTTTAAACTTTATGAGAAGCAATGCAGTTACCCCATCAACTGGTGTTAAATGTTGTCTAAAGTGCAAAACTCTATGTTCTAACATATGTAATAGCCAGGAGTACAGTGATCTTGTATTTCAGTCGGGTTAAAACATTGGACAATAAATGAATAAACACACATCTCCCATCCTGTGGCTTGTTTTTGTAAGTGGTTTATGCCCCCTAATTCTGTTTTATCTGGTTAGTTATCCAAGATGTTGAAAAAATACTGGACCTGCAAAACAAACAAAAACCTATTACAGGGCATCATTTAGTTACATGCAGCCTTGGTAGAACTGTCATCTGAAAAACCAGCAAACATATCCCTAGTGTTTCACAGACAATGTTATGAAGCCAGGTGAAACATAGTCTGTGGCAAACAAGATCACCTTCAGAACACACATTCTGGTTGGACTGGGATAGTGTCTTCTGGCTAGCTGTATGCCTCCATTATTTTTCCAGAAAGCATCATGTAAGTAATGAGTTGTCAGTAGTGATGTAGGAATTCCCTCCCCTGGCTCACCTCATTTGGTTGGTTTCTCCAAACTTTTCTGGCAATATTTGGAAAAATCAAGGTTTCTTGCTGAATGTTCTCTAAGAAAGCTTGGAATGCCGCCACACCTGTAGGAGCTCCTAACCAGACCTTCCTGCTACACCCTCCCCAAATTTTGCAAAGGTAAACCACTGGCTGGCAATGCTGAAGGCCTACAGGCCTCCTTAAAAACAGGGACACTTCTTGGCATGCTCTGGAGTGTCCATTGCTGCTGGGATGCATGGGAGCTACAATTGCCAGTGACAATGGCTACTCCTCAGCAGGGAGAATAATGGGACCAACCAAGCTTCCATCACTAGCCAGCCCCCCACCCCGCCCATCCCTTTCGAGGGTTAAGGTTGCTTGGAAAAAGAAGAGAACCAACAGGAAAGATGTGCTGGCACCAAGCCCATAATGAGCTGGGCCTGAACATTAGCAGAGTTGTGGTTTTGACTTGTAATGGTCAAGGGGAGGACAGAGGTGAATTCTTGAGTTCGAGGTTGCATCACACTGAATATCCAAAGCTTTCCCTCCACTTTCTGAAACTCAGATACATCATTATAAGCAGTCATAGGTAGGTGTTTTTCTCCTCAGAATTTGCACCAGAGGGCTCGGGAATCTGAAGCGTACAAGATTTTCTGTGGCAATAAGAAAACTAAAAATCATTATTTTAAACACTTCCACTAGTCCTTCACTGGAGTTCAAGAGCCAGCTAGAAAGAATTTTTTTTAAATTTCTTATTACTACACTTATATCCCACATTTGTTTTTTCTCTTGCAAGGACCCCAAGGCAGCTTACATGGTCCTCCACTTCTCCATTTATAGTGAGGTAGGTCAGGCTGAGGGTCAGTGACTGGCCCAAAGTCACCCAGTGAGCTTCATGGCCAAGTGGGGACTAGAACTCAGGACTCCCAAGTCCCAGTCCAACACTCTCAGCTCTACACCATGCTGGCTCTTTTATGAGCAGAGACCCTGAGGGCAGGGAAGAAGCCTGTGGCTTGACTCTCCAGAGAGCCCAGTCACCCGCTGAAGGGTTCTCATTCCAACCAGTGGGCAGATGGCCTACCTTGCTGGCTCCTACCTTGGCAGAGTTACAGTTTACAGCTGTCAGAAACAACTAGCTCACACCTTCCTTCCCACCCTCTGCAGCGCCAAAAGGAGGGAATGTAGGGACTGGGCAGAAGATGGTATTGCTAAGAGGGAACAGAATTAATACCTTCCTTACAGGCCAAAGTCAAGGAGCATATTTATTATTTCCCATACCCACGAAGTTCAGCTGTGCAAAAAAAAAAAATGGATGAAGAAAGTGTCAGTGACTACATAATTCCTGAGCCAGACAGTTTATGGTCTCTCTTCCTAGTGAATGAAAGAAATGGTACTTATTTCATACCTTAAGCTGAAGTATGATTTCCTAGGCCATAAGTATCTTGTTAAGCAACAGCTCCTAAGCCCTTTCAAACAGAATGTAATGATGGTTGTATGGAATATTATATCTGTTAACCAGAAGTAAGTGTAATAATACCTTAGATTGGACCAACCAGCTATATAGCTTTTGGACTATTGTCTTAATAGGTGTAGGAAGTCAAAGGGACTACCATGAACCTTGCTAGTCTTTGTAGGTTCTACATGAGTTCTGGTACCAATATCAACTAATATCCACAGTACTGCTTAGTCTTAGGGCAGAAATACATCTTGCAAGGAAAATTATGGGTTTCCCAGTCTTGTAAGGAAAATGCAGGAGCAGGGAGCACTTACAGGGCAGAATTGTGGGACAGGAACAGGTACTTAATGCACCTGATTCTTCCCTGCAAATGCCATCA
Source organism: Heloderma suspectum (assembly GCF_057233095.1). Lineage (NCBI taxonomy): Eukaryota > Metazoa > Chordata > Lepidosauria > Squamata > Helodermatidae > Heloderma > Heloderma suspectum. The sequence goes on along the minus strand of NC_139460.1, from coordinate 49,132,031 downwards.
TGTTTAATAATTCCCCCGTATGCACAGACTGGATTCTGCCACTGCAAGTAATCTCAGCTGGGACTTTCTCCTACGACTTCAGGATGTATCTATATCTCAGCTGGGTCTTGAAGTAGATCTGTCAAGACTGAGTTCATTCTTCTGCTAGTGTTCTCTTATGGGCAGGTTTTAGTTGTTTCTCTTGAGGAAACCCCAAAGGATGGACCTAATAATGGATGCAAGCCTCTCACATGCACACTGAAGGGAACTGACAACTCAAGTTCAGTGGCTTCCAGCAGGGGATAATAGCATCAACTGGCTAGAGTTGTGAGCCATTTCAACCATCTGGAACCTTTTGTGATCCAGAACACCACAGGTGTCTCCATTTTTCTAAGGGGCAGTGAAGAAGGTTGGAAAAGCCCCTGAAAGGGAGAAAGTCAGGCTCACAAGCTAAGCACCCATCTTAGCTAAGAAGGAAAAAGAAAATTTGCTGCTGCTGCTGCTGCTGCTGCTGCTAAGGAAGGATCAGGCTTTACCTCCTGAAGTTTAAAGACTGTCATTTAAGGAACTCAAGTTCCTGGATTATTGTTTTGAATTCTTTACAAACCTACCAAAAATCCACCCACCTGCCTTGTGAAAGACTCAAAATGAAGACCACACAAAAACAGTTCATGTACAGAGATGAAAACAAGCACTGCAGCATAACTTGTTTTATTGAAAAGAACTCACTGTGACCGTAGCTGCACAGTATGGGCACAGTGGTGCATGCTTTAAGCCGATTATAATGGCTTAGGTACATTTAGGGCCAAACTATATGTTATGTTAAATGTTTTACTGCTTTAAATGTAATTGTAGTTTTAAACAATTTAACACTGTCTGAATGGGCTTTGCATCAGGATTGTGGTGGGGAGAGGTTTTAACCCTTCCCTTCCCTGCCAAGATCCTGATCGAAATCACTCCCTGCAGTTCCAATTTTCCCTGGGAAAAAAGCTTTCCTTGGTGCCAATGGGAGCTTCCTTCCCAAAGCAAATTGCAGCAGAAGGGGAGGGGGGATTTTTTTGCTGGAACCTTGGCAAGGGAGAGAATGGTTAAGACTCCTTACCTACAGACCACAATCCTGACCCACACCACCACCCCTAACCCAGCAATTGTTAAAAACTACACTTACATTAAATGCTATTAATGTAATGAGTTTGGCCATTAGTTAGACTTGAAGTAGCAGCTTCTCCCCCACTCTTTTTTCCCCTGAGTAGCCAAAAACTGTTCCCATGTACTCCCTGGTGCAATTCTTCAGATTCTGGTGCTGTGATTATGGAGCCATATAAGGATGGATTGTCATTCCAACATATCTATAGGACTCCTGAGTGTCTGCAGTATTAAACTGCTGATCTCCAGCTCACAGGTTGCATCATCAGCCATTTTCATTTTGTTCCATATTTGTAAAAGGAGGAGGAAAAAAGAGAAGGGAGAGGAAGATAGAGACAGAAAGAGAGTGAGAGATTGAAACTGCATGGTATCAAAAAGAGGATGCCTGCAAAAATTGCACTGCAATGTGCTGAGTTCCCCCCCTTTCTCCCATGTATAGCATGCCTTCGCCTTTGACATAGGAACATCGGAAGCTGCCTTATAGTGAGTCAGACCACAGGTCCAACTAGCCCTGTATTGACGAGTGACCGGCAGCGGCTCTCCAGGGTTTAAGGCAGGAGTTTTTCCTGCCCTACCTGGAGATGCCAGGGATCAAGCCTAGAACCTTCTACGTGGAAGCCATGTGTTCTCCCACTGAGCTACGGTTCATCAGCAACAACTAATGACATGGAATGGGAGATAAGGAAACATGACAGTGTTACAATACAGGTCGGCTTTCCTGTACAGTCATTTGTAGTTCTTCATTCCCCAACCTGGTGCCCTTCAGATGTGCTGGACTGCAATTCCCATAATCCCCAGCCAACATCTGGAGGGCACCAGGTTGGGGAAGGCTAGTTCAACCCAAAGCCAGATATATATGGTACCAAAATAATAATAATAATAATAATAATAATAATAATAATAATAATAATGGGACCCATGATGTCAGTTGTGGTTCAACGGCAGTCCTGTGCCCCCAAAGGTGGAAGATTACTGTGTTAAGTGGTGCAATTATCTTCACACGTAATTACTTACAGTCTATTCAGGGATTACTGGTTTGCAAGAAACCTCTCATTAATCTTAGTATGGTATATTTATCTTATTGGCTCCTTGAATCAACCCTAAGTGTGAATTATGTACAAACATTCTGAAAGGGACAAGGCTGCTGAGGAGAGGTCATGATGCTCCTCAGATTGTGCTTCAGGTTACAAGCCTCCCACCAACGGAGAGCCTCTGGAAGAGGAGATGTGTTTCAGCTGGGATCCAAATGCTGCATTCAGGCCACCTAGCTTCAAAGGTGGGTTTTGTTTTGCTTTTTGCTCTATCTAAAGTCCATCACAAGCATATTGAGAAACATCAAAGGCCAGAAAAAGTTTGCTATCTATATATTATTTCCATGTACAGTTATGGGGATCAGCTCAGCTACCACAGAAGCCTTTTGAAGAAATGGCACATTGAAGGCACTGGAGAAGACTCTTCTTTTTTCAGGGCTGTACCCCCGAACAGTAAGAACAGATTAGCCGGACACTAAAACAATCCAAATATGTATAAGCCAACCAGTAGCAAACGATAACTATGTAACCTGCTTTTCCTCCAAGAAGCTCAGACCAGTGTCCCAGGGGCTCACAGATGGCCTTCCATCCTGGCCAAGCCTAGAGATGGAAGTTCAGAAGTGATGGAATCTGGCACTTGTCCAAAACCACTTTGTTTCAGGGCTAGCTGGATTTGGACCTGGGCTTTCTCAGATGTGGATCAGCAAATCTTGTTCTCAGTAAGAATCACCTTGACAATAGGACAGAGCTTGAAACTTGATTCAATAGAGTTTTTTCAATCTTCACGCTGTGGGAACGTGGTAGATAGTCCTCAAGTAATTAGAAAGAGGCTAACTGTAAACTAGTCCCCAGGTTCGAGACGTGTGATTCTCATGCTGACCTACTCCATGTAGCCCAACCAGCACCTTCTAGGGCATGGATGGGAAACCTGTGAACCTCCAGATTTGCTGGACCACAACTCCCATAATTCCTGACCATTGGCCATCTGGCTGGGGCCAATGAGAGTTGGAGCCCAACGCCATCTGGAGTGCCTGATATTCTCCACTCCTATTTTAGGGTAAAAAGCAGAAGTAGGTACAAGAATGACCATTTGTAATTATAAAAGGCCAGGTTTTAGAAGTTAGTTTTGCAATCCAAGGAGCTGAACTCTGGAAATTCCCCAGAACACAGCCCCCGCTATGCAGCAAACCACACTCTGCTTCTTCCAAAGCCTTGTAACACAGACACAAGCTCTTTGCTTCCAGCTTTCTTTGTATCCTGTTTGTCTCTCTCCTCGTCTCACCTAGGAGAACACAAAGTTGCTTGACTGGCATTGCACTGTGCATTAAGGTTTAGTGTCATTTCCATACTTTCTACCCCCTCATCATCTAGAGTTGACATACTTGTGCAACCTGTAATAAAACCTATTGCAAAATTCCTAACCATGCCATTGGTGCAAACAATTATCTTCTGAACAGTGTGTGCCCTGAAAGCAGTGAGAGGTCAGATGCAAGATTCAAAGAGAAGCAAACACTTTGGAGAAGTAGAAACACTGTTTTTGTAAAGTATGTGGTCACTCCCAGAAATACATCAGAGTGATACTGAAACCAAATTGGGGAAATTTCACTATTAGCAATTCCTCCAGTGAATGAAGACTCCTCTTAAAAATGCAAATACTGGGAACAGTCTAAATTAATAGCGTTTAACACCTTTGAGAGGCAAAACAGGAACACTTGCTTCAAACAACTTTGTTGCCCCAAGGGTGCTCACCCATATTTTGTACTTGGTACATATTCGGTAGCTGATGATCAAAGACAGCTCTGCAGGATTTCAGCATAGGTCCTTTTCCATCCACTGTACTTCCTCAAACTGCCATTCCTGCCCACACATCTAGCAACTGATGGCAGCCCACCCAACCCTGACCTTGCGGCATCCGTCTGCCTAGCCACTGCATCCCTTAGCACAGCCTTCCCCAACTTGCTGCCCTCTAGATGCTTTGGAGTACAACCCCCTGCATTCCTAACTATTGGAGATGCTGGCTGAAGCTGATGGGAGTAGAAGTCCGAAACATCTGGAGGGCACCAGGTTGTTGAAGGCTGCCCTAGCATCTAGTAAGTTGGTTCGGTGCAAGGTTGCAAGACATCATGTCTGTGCTCCTTCCTCTAACCTTACTGAGTGGTACCCAAGGATCAGACATCCTGGATTGCTCTGCTACAGACCTTTGTTGCATTTCTGTTGCTCCACTGACATATAAATGATACATAGGGAACAGCCTGCAATCTGGAAAGGCCTGGTCATGATGGGAAGACACTTTCCTCTGCAGCAGATCCGGGGATAGCCAAGTCTACAGCAAGGGAGAGGATATCTGCCTCCGCAAGGGTTTTTAAGATTACAGCCCCTCAAGGCACAATCCTATGCATGTTTAGACAGAAAACAAGTCCTACAGCTCCCAGCATGCCCGAGCCAGCATGGCTGGCTAGGGCACGCTGGGAGCTGTAGGACTTTTTTCTGTCTAAACATGCATAGGATTGTGCCCTCATTTTCCCTATGCAAGCAAATGGAACAAATGTGCTACACTAACTCAAACAGAACAAATCCAACAGAAGCCGTGGGAGGGGTTGTTCAGGCAGGCATTTGGGGTGGGTTAGGGTATTTTAGAAAATGTTTTTATTGTAGAATTTTATTGTTTTAAACTGTTTTATTGTATGTTGTACATCGCCCAGAGTGGCTGGGTGACCAGCCAGATGGGCGATTAATAAATTTAATAATAAATAAATAAATTTCAGAAGTCAGGTATTCAACTTCAAATTCTGCAGCTGATTAATTTTGGTAACTCGCACTCATGCTGTTTTTTCAGTTATTACAAAAACCTGAAGACCAGAGTGATGGCTGTCAACATGGACAGCTTAAAAGAGGGATTAGGCAAATTCCCAGAGAATGCCATCAATGGTGGCTAGTCATGATGGGTATAGATGACCCCCAGTATCAGAGGCAGTACACTTGGGTTGCTAGGGAACACAAACAGGAGGATGCTGCTGCACTCATGTCCTGCTTGTGGGCTTCCCATTGGTATCTGGTTGTCCACTGTGGTAACAGAATGCTGGACTAGATAGGTCTTTGGTCTGTTCCAGCAAGCAGCTTCTTAAGTCTTGTTATCCAGACTGCAACTGCAGTCAAATTATTGACTTCCTCTGCTCTCCTTTGTGCCCAGGGATTCCAGCAACTGCCTCTAAGATGAGTAGCATTTAGGCATACCGTGGTAAGTATATGTAAGGCTGCCCATAAGCCTAAATGGAGATTGCACACCAGCCTAACTGATCTGCACCATAGGATCATTCTGAAATAGCTCAGTGGCAGCGCACATGCCTTGCATACAGAAGGCCCAGGTTCAATCTCTGGCATCCCCAGTTCAAAAAGGATCAGATAGTGAAAGGCCTCTGCTCAAGAACCTGCTGCTGCAAGCCAGAATAGACAATACTGAGCTATATGGCCAAATAGTTTGCCCTGGTAGAAGGCAGCCTTCCATGTTCTTAAGTGCACGGGTGTCATATAATCAATAACCCGGAGAGCCACTGACAGTCAATGTAGGTAACCATGGTCTGACTTGGTATAAGACAGCTTCCTATGTTCCAAGACTGAGCCTGCTGTCCTGCAAAACCATGGGGTATACTGCGACACCACCACAAAACAACCCACATTTCACGTGTGCTACTTTGGAGGATTTAAATTTCCAGTCATCTGTGACCCAAGCTGGAAGGAAATTATCAGATAAAAGGCTCCACAACGCATTATTAACCCAAAGCCAACTAATCCTGCCTGCAATTCAACGATTGCTATCTCCAGCAAATCATTCTGGCACTTTATCACACTGAATCAGGGCAATATAGCCAACGTTTATTGAGTTATAATTCCAGGGCCTTAGAATTCCTGAGGGGTTGAAAGTGGAGAGTGCAAAAGCTGGTTTGAAACTCGACATTAAAAAAACGAAGATCATGGCATCTGGCCCCATCACTTCCTGGCATATAGAAGGGGAAGAAATGGAAGCAGTGACAGATTTTATTTTTGGGCTCCAAGAACACCGTAGACAGTGACTGCGGCCATGAAATTAAAAGACGCTTGCTCCTTGGGAGGAAAGCTATGGCACACCTAGACAGCATAGTAAGAAGCAGAGACATCACCTTGCTGACAAAGGTCCGTATAATCAAAGCTATGGTTTTCCCAGTAGTAATGTATGGCTGTGAGAGCTGGACTATAAGGAAGGCTGAGCGATGAAGAACTGATGCTTTCGAACTGTGGTGCTGGAGAAGACTCTTACGAGTCCCCTGGACAAGGAGGTCAAATCAGTCCATCCTAAAGGAAATCAACCCTGAGTGCTCATTGGAAGAACAGATACTGAAGCTGAAGCTCAAATATTTTGGCTACCTAATGCGAAGAGAAAAGTCACTAGAAAAGACCCTGATGCTGGGAAAGATTGAAGTCAAAGGAGAAGGGGACAGTAGAGGACAAGATGGCTAGATAGCATCACCGATGCAATGAATATGGACTTCAGCACACTCCGGGAGAGAGCGGAGGACAGGAAGGCCTGGCATGCTATGGTCCATGGGGTCATGAAGAGTCGGACATGACTTAACAACTGAACAACAACAACAAAGCCCATTGTAAAGATAAATAAGAACTACTGTGCTCCTTTTGCCTACTGAGCCTGTTCTGTACAGCAGTGCAGCCAAGCCCCTTTTTGTTGCTTGAGGTGAAAGAGGTAACTGAATGTGCCATCTCCCACCCTGTCACCTGCTCTTGAAGCCGTGTATGCACCTATTGGGGGAGCCAGGAGCACCCCACACAAAGGATCTCTGATTCTGTGTAGGGTGCCTGAGACAAAAGGGAGATGTGGTGCTTCCTCCATTCCTGGGAACTTGAGAGAATCCACACATGCAGTATACTGCCTATCACAGAAGACTTAGATGTGGTACACTTAATTAGCGCCTGGTGTCCAGAAAAGCAGGAAGCAGAAATACGGGGGGGGGGGGTACTTTGAGAGGAAGCCTTTATGGTGCCACTGCCTTGCCTCATTCACAGAAGGGGGGGGGGGCAGATGATGTTGTCTTCTATTTGTGACCCTGCCATTTTTTCTTACTGCTTCTTCATTGTCTTTCCTTAATACAGAAGATCCGTTAAGGAGAAAGCACGGAACAGCTGCCCAATGCCTTCTGATTGCTAGCGCAAGGAGTCTTCCGTCTGGAAGCACCCTAAGAAACAAAACTCCTGCACTAACAAAAAGTTTTGTCTAATAAGGCTTATTGCTGAATTGGCTGCACTGTTATTTTACTTATTCTAAATATTAAATGCCATTTTCCACTTGAATGTCTAAAAAGCAACTCACAATGACCAAATCAATGACAAAAATCCATACAGAGCAATACTACTGCACTGTAAACTATAAAAGCACAGCAGCAAAAAGAAAAAGAAAAAAGTGAACAGAACAGCAGCAACCAGTAAACACAATAAAACAGCAATCAAGAAGAAACAGATCTCCTAACAGTTCTGCAGGTGAAGACCATCTTCTAGATCATATTTTAGATTTTAAAAGGCGGGGAGGGGTCTAAAAAATATAGTAGGATGAACACTTGAAATCATAAGAGCTGTACTTATTGGAATAGAGAGGGAAGGAGATTTGACCTGTGTCTACTGCCTTCGTTAGCACTCACACCATTTTTCCCTTTCCTCGTAGCATTTAAAGCATCTTACACAGGATTTATGTCACTCGGTTTGGGCCCCTAATGAAAGGCTGCGTTGCAACATCACCCGATGACTGGGAGAAACAATGGCCCTGTTATTAATTATTTAAAGGCCGCTGAGAGAGAGGAAATGTGGTACAAAGGAAGAGCCCACAACAGACGGGTAGTTCCTGCTTCGGATGATTGATTCGTCTGTTTCACAAATGTGAATGTCCTGAGAGAATAAGAGTGAATTTCAAACTGCTTAAAAGGCTGGTTGTGTTTTCGCTCAGAAGTTAATATGTAACACCACCTTAGGCTGCAATCCTCTACCCACTTACCTGGGAAGTAAGCCCCACTGAACTCTAACTAGACATGCATAGGACTGCACTGTAAGAGACCTTTGTTCAGAATGTGACACAACTGAAGGCTAGGCAAAGAAAATGCAGGCTTTCAGCCATTTGATACCTTGCAGTTATTCATTTACACTCTTATCGCTTTTATATCAAATAAAACTGTACAGTGAAAATGGCTTTAAACTCAGACCTTTTCATACATTTGTACTTTGTGATTTTGCATTTTACTTCACATTTTATAATGTGAATCAAATTATGCACTGCAAGAGTTATACAATGGGAACCATCCCATCCTAGGTTTTATTTGGAAAAAAGTCTTGTCAGCTCTCACTGATGCAGACAGAAATAGTTGGAATTTGTATTTAATTATATGTAACCCACCGTACGTCAAAGGCTCAAACTGAGTGACATAGGGTGAGTTCACAAATCCTGCTTAAGTTCATGTGAAGGGCTTGTGGTAGCCCCAGAAAATCTGACTCCCCCCTACCGCTCCCCTCGAAGAGCTGCTCTCCCTTGTCATATTACAAATTCCTGTCAGCTTCAAAAGAACTTTGCAATATGACATGTAAGGCTTCTGTTAGAGAAAAGCAAATCTAAAGCCCTTCTGGGCTCCTGAAGCAGATTTTAAATTCTTTGGATCCTAGCTATAATTTTCATGATCTGACATTGAAAAGATCAAAAAGGGAGTCTTCAAAAGGTCCACAATCACTCCATGGCACTGAAGGGACAACATGATTACCTTCTTGTTGACTCTTTAAAGCACTTTAAAACTCTTTATGTTCAACTCCCTACACCTGTACTTACAGCCTGATCCTATGCACAGTTACTCAGAAATCTGTCCCACTGATTTCAATGGGGCTTTCTCTCAAGTAAGAAGGCATACAGCTGCAGCCTTAACTTTCCTTTCTTAAGAGCAAATGCAAGTGCCAACACTCTGCCAGTCACCAAGTGTGTAGACTACAGGGGACATCTCCACAAGAAAAATGACTGGTTTGGAACTACTTTACATTTGTCATGGCTTTGCCAAAAGAACCCAGGGAACTGTATAGCATTGTAACGATGCTGAGAATGTTCTGTTAGAGCTCCCTTGTCCCTTTACAGAACTACAGTTTCGAGGGTTCCGCGGTTGGGAGTCAAGGTTTAAAACTCCCAGACAGAACACCTAGGAGGCTGTAGAAGAGGACGTACCACCACTGCCACTCCCCATTGCTTCCCTTTTACTGCTGTCAACCTCCAGAGGAGGAGAGATGTGGGGGGGGGGAGCAGTGAAGCATCTGGTCTGGTGAGAAGGCGCCACCCATCTGAAATGTGGCCCCTTGGGGTGCAGCAAGAGAACTAGGAGTGTGGATTAGCTTTATTTATTTTATTGGCCTGATAATTTTGATTTTCCTCTGTACTTGCTCTGTATTAACTTTAGACTATTCCGTTCTAACACTGAATTTAGCCTATGTTTATGTAATTGTTGATTTTGTCTCGTTTGAATATCTTGATATGATTTGGAACAGGGTTTTTTTTTTCAGATGTTATGGATTTTAAAAATATAATGAAGACATCCCCAACCCGGTGTCCTCCAGACACATTGGACTGCAACTCCCATAATTCCCATGGCCACTGGAATTATGGGAGCTGCATTCCAATAAATCTGGAGGGCTTCAGGTTGGGGAAAGCTGCATTAATGTTTATTGTGAGCTGTTTTAGGCAGAGTTTACTGTGGAAAAGTGACATACAAATAAACTAAACATATATTGTAAGCTCCTCAGGGTAGGGACCTGTCTTATTATTATTGTTTGCATATATTTTTCTGTCAGGAATCTTATATGTAGATGGTACCATAAAAGCAAAATAAAATAGGACCCACCAAAACCTTTTTTTAAAAAAATTGGCAAACACAATAGCATTCAGGGCTGCTACAGAGTGCCAAAAGGGTCAGAATTAACTTGCAAACAAGTTAATTGTGACCCTTTGGGCACTCTGTAGCAGGTCCAGACACCATTTTGGTTTTTTATCCCCCCCACCCCAGCACCCATGGATGGTGGCGTGCAGGCCATGGGGGTGGGGGGGAGAGTCCAGGAAGTGAAAATCGTCCCTGGATCCCCCAAGGTTGCCCACCCCTGCTTTACCTTAAAGCTTTTCCTGCCAGTAACTAAACCTTAGGAGAGGCATTTCAACCTTTCAGAAAGAACTGCACAAAAGCCAGGAAACCACTAAATGTTCGGGGAAAGAGGTGTGGCTGTCTGGGGAACCCCAGTGGGCCAGACTGGGACTCCAAGTGAGCCAGATTTAGTGCCCCTCCTATACAGGTCTACACAAAAGTAAGTCTCATTGAATTCAGTGGGGCCTACTCCCAAGTAAGTGGGTGTAGAATTGCAGCCTGAAACTGAAAAAAATGTATGCATCCCTGAAAACTTGCTATTTTAAAAAAATGTTCTGCCAAGAGAGTTGGTCCAGTAAGATTCATCATCTCAGTGGGGCTTACTCCCAAGTACGTAGCTGTCTACCTCCCATGTTTAAGCAGATGGAATATAACTACGGGAGTTGGAATTGGGCCACAACACACATCCCCTTCTCTGCAAAAATTATTGGGCCATATATGATGGCACCATACAGATTTTGGTGATGTTTCATATGCCAAACACTTTCATTTCAAATTCCTCATTTTAAACTGAACGCAAATGCCAAATAAGAACAAGTTGTCTCGGTGAGGGATCAAAGCATATGTTTCTCCATTATGAGCTATAAGAACTATACATTTAGTACTCAGAAAACAGAATTGTTAACAACTACATTAACCACTGAGTATGCTTAGACCTTAACTAAAAGAAAGTATTCCCATTACCTTATAACCCAATCAGAAGGTGTGGCATTAATTTCACAAAGGACCCCAAAGAAACCAGGCAGACCACTGTCAAACATTGCTGATAAAAAGTGCTAAAAGTGTATATTACATGAAATGCTAACACACACAACTCAGATGCTAAATTCCTCTGCTTCAGAGATTGAAATAAACAACATTTTCCATTTCTATATAGTGAGATAACAATAAATTGTGTTTTGGTAACCGGTGTCCCATATCAAATGTCTGTTTCAGTTTTCCTCTCTAACCTTCATACATTCCCAGAATATGCTACACCAGGGGGGTCCCCAACGCAGCACCCACAGACACCTCAGGGGCCTCCAACGGCATCCACAAACCTCTCCACTCCTTGCCCACTTCTAAAGTGTTTTTTTTTTTAAATAAAAACCTTGGAAAATGCTCGGGAAGTGTTTTTCTTTCCCTTTGTAGCCTCCAGCCTTGCTCTTTCTCTCCCCTCTGCTCCTTTGCCTTGCTGTTTCTCCCAGCCTCCAGCCTCACTATTTCCCCACTCCTCTTTAGCTCACAGTTTCTCCCCCTCCTAGCCTCTAGCCTTGCTCTTGCTTGATCCCTTTGCCTTGCTGTTTCACCCTTCCTCCCAGCCTCTAGCTTCCCTATTTCTCACCCCCCACACACACACACACAAACCTCTTTAACTCACTTTTGATGATCCAGGTCCCCAAGGCACCCATTATGTGACTAGCCATAGGAGACATGTTGTGGTGGTGCCCAGAGCACATTCTCAAATTTTAAAACTTGCCCACAGTTCCAAAAACATTGGAGACCCCTGTGCTACACAAATCAGGGAACTTTAAGTGATGGACATGTAAAAGCATGGTTTTGTCATACTATTTTGAGTGCTCCATCATGTGAAATGAGCAGATATTACAGAGCCACTCATCTGGGGTATACAAAGATGTAGTTCAAATAAAATAAGAGATCTCACTTTCTTGGATAATCACAACCCACCATTGTTCCAGATGCTGGGAGACTCATAGACATGGGAAAGTTCTAGAGCCTAGACGGACAATTCCTTTGTACTTAGAGTAAACCCATTGAAATGAGTGGGACTCAAGTTAGACTAACAGTGGATACAACCCATAGTTCATAGTTATTATCCCCATATTTGTGGAGGGCCGAGGTGGATTGTCTTGTGAGAACCCTGCAAGGTAGCCCAACAAGAAAACTGTTCTTATTCCAGTATTGTAGGAAAGGGCTGAGGCTGAGAGTGTGGGCCTTCCAAAAATTCTGCAATGCAGTCAAGCATTATTATCTTCCACATTGCAGGTTGGTGTGGGTCTTATGACCTCCACATATCAGATGCGAACTGAGCTTGAGAGATAGTTGATTACAACAATCCTCTCTAATCAAGGCTTTAAGAATGGTCACCTACTCAAAATACAGCATCGCAAGTACAACTAACTACTGCAATACTAGACAGTATGCACATTATCAAGATGCAGAAAGTAAAACAATTACAGAATAGGATATACAGATTTTTCAAATGAACTCATTTTTCACACAATGTCCATGCGTCTAAATAGCCTTAGATCACCACACATTCTTGTTGAAAACACAGTACAGCAGAAGATAGTCCACATAACATATAATAGATCACAGTAAAGGTAAATCCAGCTAAATTGCCACCTCCCTCACCCATACTCTTCTCTCGCCTACAGTCAGTACTCATCTGAACGCAGAGGTGGCTGTGCTTCATTCACTTCCATACATATTGTGCTTTCATTGATCTAATGATGTAACATGGAGATTCCAAAGAAAAGCAAGTTAACAAACTAGGTGAGTTTGTTAACCCAGGTTTTTTTTTTTTCTATATGCACAGGGAGTTCATCCATTGTTAGTCTGATGAATTGCTAAAAGAGAGGATCTGTTGAAATCCCCCTAACAGAAACCAATGGCTTAGAGAAGCTTTTCCTGGGTTGATTGAAAACCAACTTCTTTACTGAATCAAGTTCTTTATTGAAAAATCAAGTCTGCTGAACTACGACTAAGAAACTTCAAGCAAGATTCCAGCTTAAATCAGTTAACTTGATTGAAGCTTGAATACAGTCAGTGAACACCAGCCTAAAATCCCGCATTTAAAACGGGGCTTTCTGCTTCCATTTTAAATGCAGGATCACAACGTGAAGGACTCCCTTTGCAGGTGTTTCCTTTTCTACCTCCCCTTTCCCCCTCCTTCTCCCCTTTATCTGAGTCTTCCATATGTTTCATTGCTCTAGCTCCTCTTCTTGTGGCTTTTCCTTTTTCACAGAAGAACCTCAAGAGGAACACAAATGGGGTAATTTGACAGCTCATTATCTCCGATCTATTCAAAAATGGAATAAAGGTCATTTATAGTGCAGGAGACACCTTGGAGGTTAATAAATTCATCTAATGAGTCCACAAACTTCGGTGAGTGAGCAATTTCAATAGCAGGATAAAAGTTCCGTGTTAAGAACCCCAGTGGTTTCCTCTCCCACTAAAGGCATTAAGTTAGCACAGCAAAGCCAGGAAGATTGTATTATTGCCAATTACTTCTACACTAATATTTTGCTTGGGAATATCATTTGTGGCCTGATCCTATACATGCAGTGTTCTATATATTTTAAATTGTTTTATTGTGTGCTGTTTGGTTTTAATTTTTGTGAACTGCCCAGAGAGCTTCGGCTACTGGGCGGTATAGAAATGAAATGAATAAATAAATAAATAAATAAATAAATGCTTGCTTGGAAGTAAAGTTCCACTAAGTACAAGTGGACTTACTCCCAAGAAGGGTTGCTTCCACACTAGAGCCCTTTGGTACTGATGAGGCACTCCTTTTCTGTAATTAGCACGAAATGGAACTAAATGTACATCAAATTGCAGCCTCAGCTTCATGTAATTCCAGATAGATACCAAAGAGCAACTCACATCTGCAAAGCGAAACAAGGGAGAAAATAATCCCAAAGAGTTAAATGTGAAGACAACATTGGGGCATGGGAGGGGAGGGGAGAGAGGAGAGAAAAAGAACAAATGTAAGGCAGCAGAGAAGCTAATATGTATCAATATGTGAATCATGTTCTGTTCTGAGGCTATTTTTTTCAATGTAACATGGACATGGACAGCCTTGGTAACAGCAGTCTCCTAGAAACATTTTTGCAAAACTAACCTTAGTAGAATCAATTAATGAGGCCAAAGCCACATTTGTTAAACACTGAAGGCCGGGGGATAGGGGCACCAACAGCAGTATGACTTGCTATTAATGTTCTAATGCTTCAAATAACTGTTTAATGCTAACAATATGCAGAAAACAAGAACCATTTCTTTTCATTCATACATTGGTGAGTCACCTTCCTGTTAAAAATATTCAAGGTAACCTATGATCTGCCCTTTCTTTCTATTTAAATGGGGCATTTGCCACAGTGTTTTCTTTAGGGGTGGAATCCAAGTGACCATTTAGCGAATGGTTACTTGCCAAGGGGTGAATGTAACCACTTGGTTAACCTGTCATCTCTACACATTACACCACTATCTTACTCCCCTAGACTGCTTATTAAAGTGCAGTGCAGATGTTTAGTAAAATTCTCCTCACCGTTAAACAGGATGTTATAAACAACTGGTTTACCACCATTGACATTGTGGTAAGGTGCCACTTAAGTGGATCAAGTAGTCTCAATGCAATTGAAAATCCCTCAACATCCTGCTTCTTCTTAAATGTGGCTCAGTCAAACCTACTGAAGAGCTTTTGGCCCAGAGTGCAAACAGTGCTAGCTTATTTCAACGACAGCAAACTTCTCCTTTCATTGGTTTGCTTGTGGAATACCCCGAGTGTAACAATACTGCTTACAGTTGCTGGACTTGGAAAAAGCTTCTCCATGGAGCAGCTGTTTGGAGCAGGTGGGAAGGGGGAAATTTATATGAACAGCCTTGCTAAAGGCACCCAATTGGCATCATTCAACCTATGAAACTGGGCCAGATTATTTTAATCCTACCAGACATGGTGCTAATGTACGGGCAGGGGACCCCTGCAGCAACCCCCTGCCTCCTCCCCTCTCCCCCACCTCTCTCTAAAGTAATCTGCCTTGTTCTTTAGCAAGCGTGGCACACCTGCTGCTGCACTTGCCTAGGCTGCTCTGATTGCTGTTCCTGGAAGCTCTGTGGCTTCCTTGACTAGTACTGAGCATGCATGCTGGGTGCACATGCTCAGTATGTTCCCATACAGCTAGCTGAGACAGGCTGTGAGGCGGCGAGTCTAGGAGGAATGCTCTGCCTTACGGCCAAACATGTGCTTGTTACAGTTCTCCCACACTTGTACAGGATCTGGACTGTGAAAGTGGGCATCCATGCTAGGTGCTTCCCTTGTCTATCAGGCTTGTTTTAATGAAGACGAGATGGTGCCTGCAGAGAGAAGAACAGGTCCTACCACATTTTTTTCTTACTCACGAGATGGTGGCTGCCTGCACTTGCTGGAGCTTTACTGATGGTTTTCAAGAAGGAAGATTCTGCCGTATGCCTGGTTAAAGGTGGGGAGTTTGGGTGGCTGGCAGCAGCAAGGCGGAGCTGGCTGGAGCAATGGGGTGCTTATCAGGGATCTGTGTGTATTTGTGTGTGTGTGTGTATCCGTGTTTGCTGTGCGTGTCACTGGGGTGAGAGTGAGACGAGTTTGTGAGAGTGTGGGGTGCATGAATGTGTGTGGGTGTGTGTGGGGGGTGGATTCGTGCCTGGAGTACGTGGATTCCCACCACCATCATCACTTGATTTAGTGTCCTTCTCTGTGCAATATGGGTTGCTGCTGGAACCAAAATGTGCTTTTGTTTGCTTCTGTGTGGCTATGTGGATTATCATTATTATCATCATTATCATCATTATTTCATGTAAATGGCTGGATTGTAGATACTCTCTGAATTTGCTGCCCATGCTTACTCCTGAGTAATCCAGTCCTCCTTACTTCTGAGTAGATATGCAAAGGGTTGGTTGGGGGGGGGGTCTTTTTGGTGGACATACAAATGAGTGGATTGTGGATGCTCTCAGAACTTGCTGCTGGGTATCATCATCATCATCTTTACCATCTTTATTATCATTATCACCAACTTTATCCCACCACCTCGATGAACAATCTTTGTGGGCATGCTCTCTCAGTGTCCCCTTTTGCAATGGGTTGCAATGGATTACACTGGGTATCAGGGATATCAAGAGGGCTGCTGCTTCACTGCTCCAGTATGTTCATAATCTAAAGGATCATTATTAAACCAAATAGCTTACAGGATTTAATTATATATCACACAGAAATAGAACTGGTATAATTCTATTTCTATCATTTGTTTCTTTCAATGGGAGAAGAGGGACTATATGAAGGTAGCATTTGTATTGCCCAGTATTATTTTAATATGCAGATATCTCTTTAAAAGTATACATACAATATTTATCATAGTTGCCATCATCTTAATATTAGTAAACTTTTGAGCACTCTGATTTTTCAAAATCAGTTGTTCTATCTGAAATGTATTTCACTGATTACAACCTTTGAATTGCAAATTGAGATAGCACTGAGTTCAAAGTTCAATTAAGTGCCTTTAAAAAGTCACAGTAGGGAGTGACTCAGAACCATATCATGTAATCATTATAGCCTCTGATTCAGTAAGCTGAAGAGGACATTGCAACAGGTGTAATACTACTTTGGTGTAATATCAATTAACAGAAATAAAACAGCACTTCAACCTTTATGAATGAAAATGGGCTTCTTCATTTGATGACCATGGGCATTTTAAATTCTTCTTTCCTGGCTCAGTCAGTCACATGAAGGTTATTTATTAATTTCACTGTGCTTACTGAAACCATTTTGAGAAGGGCGGCGGGGGGGGACACACCAACAGTTCAGAGTCAAACTACAAAGTGGGAACATAGTGACAAATTCCATTGTCACTAACAATGAACATTTAAAATATGCATAGTAAAAGGCAGCAGCCTCCCTTCTATAAAAGTATAAGAGTTCAATTTAACACAGAAATGAGCTACCAGCCTCCTGGACTGGTACACTTCAGAATGCAGATGGGTGTATTGCATGCTTGACTGCTCGTCTAGGTAAAAGAAAACATTCTGCACACAGAAAACTCATGTCAAGGAGAAGTCAGGCTAGAACCCTTCTCCCCAACTTGCTAGTTTTCAATGGAAAGGGAGGTTTTGATCACTGGCAAGCATGTAACAATGCATTTATTTACCTACCTGCATTCTGAAGCAGTACAGTCCCAGAATGACTGTGCAATAAAATTGTACAGGAATTGGTCTGATAAAATGCCTTGGCTTGCTGCTTCTGTATTGCTTATTCTCTAGGAGCACTTTCTACATGTAAACAAAATGGCAGATGGCCCAAAGTGTCACCATTACCAGACTACCTTTTTCTCCCTTCTGTTCCATCATCCGAGTGCCTTTCCAGACTATTAATCCCTTGCAGTTCTGTGATCTAGTACTGGAAGTGCAATAGCCCAGCCTCAGATATTAAGGGGTAGTGTTAGAAGGTGCATGTAGTGGTGGGGGAATAGTAAATAGAAGGCTGGACTTGTGTTTTCTATTCTTTTTAATTAGGACAGATGGGTATTTTAGCCCTGGAGAAAGGGAGTGTGCAGCATTCAAAGAAAATATTTTAAAAGGAGATGTTTCCTGAGATGAGAACCATTTCTGTGTTCATCATTTTCTCTTTTTTATTTTGAAAGAGTGCTCCACACTTTAGTGATATTGGAAAGAAAGCTCAGCCTCTAAATTGTTTTAAAAAACTGGTTATAAGAGTTTACAGGCTGAGCAGTTCAAATGAGTGCTGTTTTTTCACTCTAAATATGCACGGGTCACAGGTTCCTGAGGTATGAAGGCCCTGATTTAGCTTCCTTGATAAAGCTAGACAGATCTGGAAGACTGCCTGGGACACTACTTTGAGAGCTCCATGGAAGAAAGGCAAATTATAAATGTAATAATTTAGTAGGAAATTAAACAGACAAGACTACAGGAAATCCATAATTGGAACCCACACTATTTTTAAAAAATGGGAATTGGGGAAGCCGAATGATTAGGACAGTGGCACTAAGGGAGTGGGGAGGGCATTGTTTTACCAATTAAAATCCCACTCTCACAAAACAATTTGTCCCATAGGACAAAACTTATAGGTGCCATACAATAGAGTGGCTTTAGCTCTACAGTTATAATGTTTAGTCCCTTGTTATTTATTTGTTTACAACATTTATATACCAGTCTATATCTAAACAGATTCCAGAGTGGTGAACAATAAAGGATAAAAAGAAGAAAATACCATATTAAAAGCTTTAAAACAAAACAAAACAGAATGCTAATAAAAACTGTGGCTGGTCAATCAAGGAAGGCTTCTTAAAATAAAGGTGATTTCAGCAGGTACTGAAAACAAAACAATGTTGGTGCCTGCCTGACCGCAAAAGGCAGGGAGTTCCACAGAAAGGGAGCCACCACAGTAAAGGCTCTACTCCAGGTGGACTCCAACTAGGCCATAGGTTCAAGCGGAACTGCCAGGAGCATCCCATCTCATGACCCCAGTGACTAGTTATAGGTTGATAAGGGAGAAGGGTGCTCTCTCAAGTTTCCTGGTCCCAAGTTGCTTAGGGCTTTATACATCAGTAGCAAAACCATAAACCTGGCTCATTAGCGAATAGGCAGCCAGTGCAGTTCCCTCAGCAAAGGAGTTGCATGCTGAAAAAGGACAGCTCCTGATAACAGCCGAGCTGCTGCATTCTGCACTAGCATCAGCTTCCAGACCAGCCTTAAGGGCAGCCCCACATAGAGCACATTGCAGAAATTCAGTCCTGAGGTTACTAGTACCTGTACTACCGTGGCCGAGCTGTCCCTGTTCAGGAGAGGCCATAGCTGGCATACCAGTCAAACCTGGTATAAGGCACTCGAAGCCACCATAGCCACTTGAGCCTCCAGCGACAGTGATGAATCTAGGGTTACCCCAAACGACGAACTTGATCTTTCAGAGGGAGTGAAACCCCATCCAGAACAGGCAATGAGCCTATCTTCCGGACTCAGGAACCACTCACCCACAGGGCTTCCGGCTTGCCAGGATTCAACCTGGCCCTCATCCAGCCCATCACCAAGTCTAGGCACTGATCTAGAATTTGCACAGCCTCACCTGATTCAGATGTCAAAGGGAGATAAAGGTGTATGTCATGAACATGCTGATGACACTTAGCTCCAAATCTCCTAATGACCGTTCCCAGCGGCTTCATATAGATGTTGGACAACACTGGGGACAAGATGATATCCTACAGAACCCATAGATCAATTGTCAAGGGGCTGAGGAATGGTCACCCAATGTTACTCTCTGAAATCAACCCCCCAGGTAAGATCAGAATCACTGTAACACAGTGTCTCCAATGCCCAGCCCACAGAGTTGATCCTGGAGGTATCCAGGAGGATACCATGGTCGATGAGATCAAAAGCTGATGAGAGATTGAGCAGAATTAACAGGGTCACATTCCCCCGTCCCTCCCCAATGAACGTCATCCATCAGGGTGACCAAGGCTAATTTGGTCCTGTAACCAGGTTGAAACACTTCAGTCCTGTAACCAGGTTGAAACACAAACTGGAATGGGTCTAGATGATCAGTATCTCCAAGAGTGCCTGCAGATGCTCTGCCACAACCTTCTCAAGTACCTTCCCAAAACAGGGGTATTTGTGACTTGGGTGGTAGTTGCCAAATACCACTGGGTCCAGACTGGGTTTCTTCAGGAGTAGTTGTATTACTGCCTCTTAAGGACAGCAGGAATTATTCCATCACGCAAAGATGCATTTACCATTCCCTGGGTCCACCTGGTCATACCTCCTTGGCTAGCTCTTATTGGCCAGGAAGCGCAAGGATTGAGAAGGCACAATTGTTGCAGGCACCTTGTCCACATCATCAGGCTGCAGCAACTGAAATTGATCCCACAAACTTGGGTAGATGGTAGCGTTAGACACCTCAACTGGAGCTGTATTAACAACAGTGTCACTGTGGAGGCAAACTATTTTGTCCTCAAAATGCAATGCAAAAAGTCACAGCAGGTACTTGAAGGGACCAGAGCTCCATGCACTCGAGAGAATGTTAACAACCCCCGGACCACCCAGAAGAGTTCCACTGGATGGCTATTCAAGGATGCAATAGAGGCAGCAAAGTAAGCCTTCCTTGCTGCCCGAACCACCATGCAATAGGCATGATTATGTGATCTAGAGCACGCTCCATCGTCTTCGCTTTGAGTCTTACACCATTTCCACTCTAGCCAACATCCAGCTTGTTTTACTGTCTGCAGCTCTCCAGTATATCAATGAGAAGAACAGGCTCTGAAGTGCTGAAGAGGGCACTCCAGTGCAATCGATGACCCTCTGCAACTCACTGTTCCATACTAAGGCCTGGGTTGGATTACCAGTAATCAAAGGGTATAGGAATTATTTAAACAGAAATATGTTCTAACATCCAAAAAGTACTACTAAAACTATACTATGCAGTTATTCTTAAGGACTGATAGAGTGCTAATTATATTAGCTGTCCAGCTTTTATATGTACTGGGACTACTAACTCCTCCAGAGCCTCTTGTATTTCAGGTGTGTGTGTTTAATCAACTTCATCACTAGTTTAAGTGATAGTAATAAATATGCTGATTCTTAAATGTGACACATGTATGAGAGTTAATCTTGCCTGATAAAAGAAATGAGCAGTAAAGCAATAACCTTAGAAACAACTAGCCAAGGCCAAAGCAAGATCTTATGGGAACCATCTTCTTCCTGATAATGTCTAGTTTTAAAAATCTGTGTTGTGACATTATGGCAATGTGAGCTTCCCCATTCCCACTCCACTGCATTTGGCTGTCTCATGTAGGATGGGGGGGGGGAGATACACAATGGAGAGATGTCTCATAATGCAGCACGAGACATTACTACAGTGGTCACAGCATTTTGTGGAACATTACCAGGACAGGGAAGAGGAGGAGATGATGTGGCATGTCTGCTTTCTTCCCTAAGACAACTGCCAACCCATTTTTGCTTGGATAGAAGCAGCAAGAACGTTTTATGGCCAAAGCCCAGAGCCAGAACAATTTTAGTTAGATAGAACTATCCATAACTGTTTAAAACCAACGTAGCAGTGATATTTACTATGTTGCCTGAAGCCACAGGCAGGAGGAAAGCATTAAATATGTGTTCTAGCAGAGGGTCTCAAGTAATAACTTGTGTTTGCCAGGAAATCCAAAGATAGTATTCACTGTTTCATTACATTATTAATGTGACACTGATAAGGCATCCATTGCCAGTGCTGGATAAGGTCCAACTACCAAATTAGAAGTAACCCATACATAAAACGCTTCCGTCGTCAAAAGAAAAAAAACTATGGTAAAAATTGTACAAGTAAATGCACAAGGTGCTAATTTCAACTAGATTCAATTCCCTATCCTGCTCAGGCAGCTGATAACATACACTTAAAAATGAAGCTTAAAATTTTGATTTTACTTAGAATGGTACTAAATAGCTCAAAACAAACATCCACACCCTTTAAAAAAGATGATCTTGTAATATCAAGATGTATCACCCAATCTTACCTCCAAAAGACCATCCTCTGGAAGATCTGTGCAGTGAACGGCATTCTGGATCTTGTTTTTACCATAGACAGCACGGAGTGTGCCAGGACGGAGATAGCGGGCAATTTCCTGCAGAACATAAAAATGTGGCTACTTGAAAATATTTTTAAGATGCAGCGGTAATTTATCTAATAAAGTGCTGTTTGTGTGAGGACTGTAGGAAATACAGTATTACCAAAAAAAAAAAGAGCTAACTCCTGCATTGACCTTTGCATATGCAAAGAAGTACCAACAGGGCAAAGAGAATTAAACTACCATATACTATTTAAGCAACAGACCTCATGACACAGTGACTGAAAGAGAATTCACATTTAATTAACCCCAGTAGCCAGTTTGGATAAGATAAGTCAAATCCTATGGGGCTACCTGAGCAGAGTTATTGAAGTGTGCTGGCACTTGGTCCTTAGAAATGTCTGCTTAGAATGCCTTCCCTGGCCATTTGGCCAGTTCCAGTTATGACTCTTATCAAGCATGGATGAGAAGGCCAGTTCTCTGAGGCATTTCAATCCCCTCTTAGCTGGTAGTGTCTCCCCTAAATGGCCAGAAGTAGTGTTAGGACACATCAGCATCAATGTTTAGGCATCTGGAGGACAGGATCCTGGGGCTTTTCCCACTTTGATGCCATCTGTCACTTGAATATGCAGCTTGAGTGTCCTTATTTCCTCATGTATTTACATAAAATGGGAGGCAAGCTGAGAATGGTAACTATGCCACATTCCAAAGGGAAAGTCAGATTAGACTATTGCACAAAGACAACAATGAGTCCTATGGTACCGTAAAGACTAACAGTTTTATTACAATATATCAAATAGTTAGTCTTTAAGGTGCCACAGGACTCTGTGATTTGTGTCATATTTATCACATAAACATCTTCTGAAATTCATCACAGGCGCAAGCTCTGAAAATTAGCATTATGTATTAAGCAGTGAATAAATAGAATGCTTCTGTCTTAGAATATTGTTAATTGTAGATGGGTTAACATGTGATTTCATTCCCCCAGCCTGCTGCATTATGGAGCTGCCCTTTCCAAGTGAATGAGCCCAATTTTTGGCTTATGTTCAATATACAAAAATAAAACTGATTCCTAATCTCTGTCTTCTCTGTCATGGTAGACATATATGCTGTCAAGTTTGCTTCAGTTCTTGCTACAAGACTCCCCAACACACACACACACACACACACACACCCCAAATTTGCTTTGGAAGGTCTCCCAATCTGCCAGAGAAGATGCTGGGGGGGGGGAGCAGGGAAGGGGAATTACCCCTTCCTTTTCTGCTGATGGAAGCCATTCCACCAGGAGAAAGGGTTAAATGGATACCACCCTTTTTAATCACTGAAATAGAAGTCCCAAGATTTAGTAAACCCTGACCACTGAACTGTGTGGCAGCAAAAAAATTTTTTTTCATGCTTCAGTTTAAAGTAACCCAGTAATATAATTTTGTAGACAAATTGCCATGTTTTCTTTGTTCATAAGTTCCTTATACCTGGCAGGATACCACCTGCAAATATCTCACAGCCATATGTATAAATGTCAATATTAACAAATATACTGGAATGCTTGAACGGTATTTTTGACATTTTGGTTGGCCTAATGAAAGTATTGCCCCCAAAATAGATTTTGGAATAACTAACTTTACCTAGATATATATTTTGTGTGTGGGATGGGTGGGTCTCCAAATGGTCTAAAAAAAGGTGGGGAACCTGAAGCTCTCCAGATGTTGTTGGACAGTAACTCCCATCATCCCTGACCATTAGACATGCTTCTTGGAGTTAATGGCAGCTGGAGTCCAACAACATTTGGAGCAAATTTTGGGGAGGCTTGGTCTTAAACTGGAAATTCAGAACCATTATATTTACAAAAGACCTGCTTCTGGTGGAGATAAAAATTGCTAGAACTGGTATTTTGATGTGGATCAACACAGCTGCCTGAATTTTGGGACTCTCCTTTGGGTCGTGGCTATGGGGACTGTCATGAGGGCCTGCACATCACAATTTACCACTACTTTTGAGTCAAACTATTCTCTCTTTCTCTTTCTTTTTAGTTTTTACAGAGCCACACAAAATAGGCTGCTGTGCTGAAGATTCATACTGCCTTAAAAAAAAATCCCGTTAATCGATGTAACCCTAAAACAGCATGTAAATGAGGTATTAGTTACTAATTAAATTGCATGCCTCTGGCAGCAGCAGACAAAATTGCACCTACCAGTCTGTAAAAAATGTATCAGAGAGGTGCAAGCTCCATACAGAATGAAAAGGATGTTTTTAAAAAAGAGTCTGCAACAAGTAATTGAACTGTAATTTCATGTGATGGAAAGCAACCAAATACAATTCAGATGGGGGTTGCAAAATAAACCAATGCTTGCCTTTTCAGTAAAGGTAACAGCATCTGATTTATGTGACAGCAACCCATCCTTTTCAGGATGCTTTCTCCCACTCACTACCAAATGCAAGAAGACAGGCAACATAAGAGACTGCCTGCTGCAATTAAGTTTGAGGGATGTCATCATGTCCCACCACACAAGTCACCTAGAGAATGTACGTACATAATTAGGAAAAAAAAATCTGCGGGCACTGCTTGTGGGTTTGGCACTTGCCCACCTCCCCTCTGTGCATGACATTTTGTTTTTGAACTTTGCAAGAACCATCACAGCAGTGGCAGTGGCACTTGGGATGTGTGCAATTGGTTGAGCACATGCATGTGATTGTGCAGCCATGCTGATTCCTTTTCCAACAATTTAGCCACTGCCACCCAAACACACAGAGCTTTCCTATCCCAGCACCTTTGCTGAGTGGTCTCTTCTCTTTTACTTGACTATAATTTAGCAGCAACCTTTTTTAAATATAATTTCAATGTGTGATTACTCTAGAGAGAAGCAACAGTAAGAGCAATAAATGCTGGTAGGAGCAAGGAGAACATGTTTCTGCTTTTCTTATTAAATGCTGATAAGATGTTGATATCCGGAAGGCTAAGGAGAAGGGGGCTCCCTCTGTGTTTCTGGTTTTGTTTTAGGTACCTGTGAGACATGTTCCCTATTTGAGATTCTGTATGCACCCTACCACATATAAATGCACTTGTCACATAAGCTGGCCCACCCACAGGCAGAGTTTGTTTATTTAATACATTTATGTCCTGCCTTTCCTCCTAACAGCTGAAGGCAGCTAACAATAAAACCCATGTACTACCAATTGAAATTAGCCTTTACAATTTTAAAGCACAAGCACGAAAACTCTAAAACAGCAGTAGAGAATAAAATGCAGCAGCAATCAAAATATTTAAAATATTAAAAAAAAGAGACAGATTGAAAATACAGGATTACAAATCAAATGCCTTCTAGAAAAGAAGATCTCTGCCAACTTCCAAAAGGTCTTCAAGGAGGACATGAAATGAGCCTCCCTTGGAAGAGAGTTCCTAAGCCTAGGTGCAGCATTTCAGCAATCAGTGGCTCAGGCAGGTCTGCTAAAGCTAACGCTAGAAGTGAATGGATCAATCCATGTAGCAAATGTGTTTATATGAGATGGGCTACATGTAGAATCTGTCTTTGCAACCACGTGTGCTTTGGCCGTTAGTGTTACGCTGCAGAGCCCAATGGAAGAGATGCTGTCCTCTTCTCTTCATTTGAGGTTTATTTGTTTGGATTTTTGGGGAGGGGGGCAAGGGAAGGTTATGTATATGTTTGGGATGAATGTTTAAAGGGTTTAGGATTTACTTGTCTAAGGCATGGTCCCAGGCATGGTCTGAAGGCACATGACAGCTACCTTGCTGAAGCGAAGCAGGTCTGGGTCTGGTCAGTGTTTGGAGGGGAGACCACCTGGGAACCACATATAGCCACCTTGAGTTCCACGACGGAAGAAAGGTGGGATATAAATGAAATAAATAAATAAATAAATAAAGTGCTCTTGTGGATAAACCCTGCCAAGGAGAGAGCAGAACTGATGAACTGATTCTATTAAACACTGCTTGAAAAGAATATACTCAATGAAAAAGATGAGTGAATCTATTAACATAGAGTTTTTTTTAAATTAGGGGAAAGAATGGATGAAATAGATTGTTGAGTATATCTGCATTCCCCCCTCAAGGATTTGTAGTAGTTGGATCAAAATTCTGTTGCATAGCATCCATATCATTTTACAGTTGTGGCAGGGATGCCTCTAACACCAACTGGCTGACCTGCTCTGATGACAAAGA
Organism: Heloderma suspectum; assembly: GCF_057233095.1. NCBI lineage: Eukaryota > Metazoa > Chordata > Lepidosauria > Squamata > Helodermatidae > Heloderma > Heloderma suspectum. The sequence goes on along the minus strand of NC_139460.1, from coordinate 49,106,188 downwards.
ATGTTCACAAATTCCGAGTGTACAAGGAATGAAGTTGACAGAATGTCTTCTACCGAGTATTTGAGAGGCGAAGGGAAGTCCGAGTTGGGCTGGGATTAAAACCTCACATAAACCCTAGGAAAAGGAGTAGCTTTGGAGACCAGGTTGAAAATTAGAAAGAGAGCATGGGAAGGTGGGGAATCTAAGGGGCAGGAAGCCCAAATTTAAGGTGACTGAAGGAAATGTTCAAAGTAGGCAAAAGACAGACAGGGGTAGGCAAAGCAAAATGGGTCTTGAGGAAAAGGGCAGAACAGACAGACTACTAAGAGGGATATGGAAGCTGATCTAGACATATCAATTTGAACTAAGCCAGTTCTGTGGCTGTAGGCTTCTATAATTTAGTGTTGCAAGATAGCATTTATGGGTGAAACATGGATGTCTTTGCACACTGAACATAGTATTTTCCAAAAATGGCCATTTAAGTAGCAATATGTGGATATTAAAGGCTGAACTTTACTGAAAAGGCTGATTAGAGACATGACTGAAAGGTTGCCTGCACTCATAAAGCCCATTGACAGGTATCCCTTTCTTCTCATCCATGTGGGAACAAATGATACTGCCAAGCAGAGCTACGAAGAAATCACGTCAGACTTTGAAGCTTTGGGAAGGAAACTCAAGAACTTTGGGGCCCAGATAGTTTTCTCATCCATCCTTCCAGTAGTTAGAAGAGGGATAGAAAGGGAAAGAAAAATATTCCGGGTGAATGACTGGCTACGAAGGTGGTGCCGACGAGAGAGATTTGGATTCTGGGACCACGGGTTATACTTCCTGGAAGATGGGCTGCTGGCAAGGGATGGGTTGCACCTCACAAAGGATGGGAAGAATGTGTTTGGCCACAGCATGAAGAACTTCATCAGGAGGGCTTTAAACTGAATCCTATGGGGAAGGGAGATGTAAAGTTGGGGGTAACAATGGATGTAGGCTCATGCACCGCAATGGAGAGAACAGCTCTAATAGCACCCAATAACAGTCTTCAGACACATGTAGGAAGAAAGCAAGACTATGGAGCACATGGTCTTCGATGTCTATATACTAATGCCCAGAGTATGGGAAACAAACAGAACGAACTTGAACTCTTAATACAACAGGGAAATTATCTTGATAGGTATAAATGAGACTTGGTGGGATGACTCTCATGACTGGAATGCAGCAATTGAAGGATATAACTTGTTCAAAAAGAACAGGAGGAACAGAAAGGGAGGTGGAGTTGCATTGTATGTGAAAAATACATATCTCTGCACAGAAATACAGGAGGATGAGCTTGGTAGCCCCATCGAGAGCATCTGGATCAAAATAAATGGAGCAAAGAATAAAAGGAACCTGGTGGTCAGAGTCTACTACCGGCCACCCAATCAAGGAGAAGACGAGGATGAAACTTTTGAAAAGCAAATAGCCAATGTTTTAAGGAAGCATGATGTACTAGTAATGGGGGACTTCAATTTCCCCGATATTTGTTGGGAGACAAATTCTGCAAAACATGGCCCCTCCAGGAAATTCCTGACTTGTGTGGCAGATAACTTCCTCCTACAGAAAGTAGAGGAAGGAACTAGAGGATCGGCTACTCTTGACTTGATCCTAACCAACAGAGATGACTTAGTGGATAAAGTAGCAGTTACAGGAACTCTGGGGGAAAACGTTGTACATGTTGTACTTCAGTTCTTGGTTCTAAGGGAAGCAAAAGCCAAGTGTAGTCAAATGCGTACCCTAGATTTTAGGAAAGCTGATTTTAATAAACTCAGAACAATGATCAGTAAGGTCCCATGGCAAGTGACTCTAACGAGAAAAGGAGTCCAAGATGGGTGGGGGCTTTTAAAAAAGGAAATTCTCAAGGCACAATTACAAACAATTCCAACAAGAAGAAAAGGTGGAAGACAACAGAAGAAGCCAATGTGGCTTCACAAAAAGCTGAGAGATGACCTGAAAACAAAAAAAGACACGTACAGGAAGTGGAAAGAAGGCCAAGTAACAAAGGAAGAGTAAAGGCAGGTAGCACAGAATTGCAAGGATGGCATCAGGAAGGCTAAAGCTGAGAACGAGCTGAGGTTAGCGAGGGATGCTAACAACAACAAAAAGGCTTTCTTCAGCTATGTGCATAGTAAAAGGCAGAGGAAAGAAATGGTTGTTCATCTATTAAATAAGGATAGCAAAACAATAACAGATGACAAAGAAAAGGCAGAGGTGCTCAATTCCTACTTTGGCTCAGTCTTCCCCCAAAAGAGGGTCTATGATCCCCCTGGCAAAGGCGAAGTACAGGCTGAAGGGGCAGGATTGCAGCTGGAGATCGAAAGGCATATGGTCAAGGAACACCTCATTACTTTGAATGAGTTCAAATCTCCAGGGCCAGATGAATTGCATCCTAGGGTAATAAAGGAACTGGCAGAAGAACTCTCAGAACTGCTGTCTATTCTCCTTGAGAAATCATAGAGAACGGGTGAAGTGCCAGATGACTGGGGGAGGACTACTGTTGTCCCTATCTTCAAAAACGGCAAAAAGGAGGAACCTGGGAACTACAGACCAGTCAGTCTGACATCAATCCCTGGGAAAATTCTGGAGCAGATGATAAAGCAATCCATCTGTAAGCACCTTGAAAACAATGCAGTGATTACTCGAAGCCTACATGGATTTGTCAAGAACAAATCCTGCCAGACAAATCTGATCTCATTTTTTGATCAAGTCACCTCCCTTGTGGACTGTGGGAATACTGTAGACATAATATACCTCAACTTCAGCAAAGGTTTCGACAAAGTGCCCCATGATATCCTGATGAGCAAACTAGCTCAAAGTGGGCGAGATGAATAAACGATCTGGTGGATCCACAGTTGGCTACACAATGTGATGTGGCTGCAAAAAAAGCCAATGCTCTTTTGGGCTGCATTCATAGAAGCAACGCTTCCAAATCCCGGGAAGTACTAGTTCCCCTCTACTCAGCACTGGTTAGGCCTCATCTGGAGTCCTGTGTCCAGTTCTGGGCACCACACTTTAAGAAGGATGCAGACAAACTGGAGAGGGTTCAGAGGAGGGCAACAAAGATGATCAGGGGACTGGAAACAAAGCCCTATGAGGAGAGACTGAGGGGAGATAGGATAGTGCTCTTCAAGTACTTGAAAAGTTGCCACAGAGAGGAAGGCCAGGATCTCTTCTCGATCATGCCAGAGTGCAGGACACGGAATAACGGGCTCAAGTGACAGGAAGCCAGAATCTGGCTGAACGTCAGGAAAAACTTCTTGACTGTTAGAGCAATACGACAGTGGAACCAATGACCTAGGGAGGTAGTGGGCTCTCCCACACTGGAGGCGTTCAAGACGAGGCTGGACAGACATCTGTCAGGGATGCTCTGACTTGGATTCCTGCATTAAGCAGGGGGTTGGACTTGATGGCCTTGTAGGCCCCTTCCAGCCCTACTATTCTATGATTCTATGAACCAGTTCCTGGGAAGGATAAGGGGTGATCTGTCTATGAAAGGTAACCGGGGGAGAAGATGGGATTGAGTGTGTCATATGTAGGCTTTTAAATTCTGTTCTGCTGCACGCTACTAGCATATGACAAGTGAGTGTGGGAGAATGTTCCTTGGCTAGGGTGACAAAATCCCTCCTGAACATCCCTCCCCTCCCCCCCCCCACACACACACACTGAATGGTAGAAAAGACAGGCACTTAGTCCTTTCCATGTGGATTCTGGGTTTCCAAACATTAACAAAGTGGCATACAAAGTTGCCACAATGAAGCAGCTCCGCCGTCCCACCATTACAGAAATGCATGTGGAGGCCCTTAGTGTTTGTAAGAACACAAGAAGAGCCATGCAGGATCAGACCAAGGACCTAACTAGTCCAGCGTTCTGTTCACACAGTGGCCAACCAGCTGCCTACCAGGAACCCACAAGCAGGGCATGAGTATAGCAACACCCTCCTGATGGAGTTCCCCAGCAACTGGTATACACAGGCTTACTGCCTCTGATACTGGAGGTAGCATAGAGCCATCAGGACTAGTAGCCATTGACAGCCTTATCCTTCATTAATTTGTCTAATCCCCTTTTAAGACCATCCAAACTGGTGGCCCTACATCTTGTGGTAGCAAATTCCATAGAAATTATGTGTTGTGAATCTCCCACCACTCAGCTTCATGGGATGACCCCGGCTCTAGTATTATGAGAGAGGGAGAAAAATGCTTCCTTAACCACTTTCTCCACATCATGCATAATTTTGCACATCTCTATCATGTCTCCTCTTACTCACCTCTTTTCTAAGCTAAACTGTCCCAGATGTTGTAACCTTTCCTCATAGGGGAGTTGCTTCAAGCCCTTGATTATTTCTGTTGCCCTTTTCTGCACCTTTTCCAACTCTACAAGGTTTCATACTTCATGAATATACCTAAAAAGATCATATCCTCCAGCCTGAACCTGCACAGACCTTAAGATCAGCCTCTGAGGTGCTGGTCTGACTCCTCTCACCATCTGAAGCAAGACACAAGGTGACCTAACATATGGCCTCTTCAAATGCGATGCCCCACCTATGGAATTCTCTACCCACGGAGGTTCATCGATGCTTTCTCCACTTGTGTTTTGGTGCCAGTGAAAAATATTTTATTTCTCCAGACCTTTTAGGTTTTTTAGTATGTTGGGTTTGATGTTAATTTGAAATTTTAGTGCTGCTCTGTTTCTGATTTTTTTATTGTTACATGTTTTGTTGCATTTCATTGTTTTACCTCTGTATGCTGCTCTAAGAGCACTGCTGGAGAAAAGCTAATGAATATTCAAAAATCAATCTAAATCAACAAATGAAATGTTATTTGATGTTTACATTAAAGACTTGAATGACTAATTCCACTCCAACACCTATATTCTGTTTATCTAGTCATTACAAATAGGGAGTAAGAGATGCCTGCCACTTTACATTAGTAAGAACAAGTAAAGCCACCACCCAGCATAGCTCATAATGATCAGATGAATGCCAACCAGGTCTGCTATGCTCCATTAATCTCAGTTCTTCTCAAATCAGGCAATCTGCAACAGCTTGCTACATTCTGAATTGTGCAAATTTCTAATGGATCCATGAGTGTATACTCATAAGCAGCATGACTGGCAACCCCACCTCACCCCACCCCACCAAAACCTATTTTAGCACATCTGTTAGAAGTGGAATAAAAGCACCCCCTTCGCTTTCATTGCATTTTATTCTGGAGAACAATTCCTTTTTGTGTTGCCTGGCTTCTAATTTTAAACCCATTTATTAAGTCCCACTGAACTTGGGTGAATTTACTATTCAGTAAATACATATACGATTGTGCTACTCACAAGGAGAGGTTTTCCCTCTATCATTTTCACATAACCCTGAAAATCCAAGGGCTTTGGGGATAACTTGGATTCCTGCATTGAGCAGGGGGTTAGACTCAATGGTCTTGTAGGCCCCTTCCAACCCTACTATTCTATGATTCTATGATAAGGGATAAAGTTCCCTGCTTCTTCCAGCCATCACTGGCTGAACAAAATCACATTCTGAGATGATGGAGCTAGTACCCTCTGAGGGGACCAGATGAAGTGGAGAAGCACAGACATGTATACCCAAAATGGGGCTCCGCAATACTGTGACCAAGTTCACACATTACATTTTAGGCTTACACATAAGATGTTTTATGTGCACCTAGAAATGTAAATGAGAATGTTTTAGAATGCAGAGAACTTGTGTATCATACAAGTACATCCATCAGCTCCCTGTTGGTTCTGCATGTGGGTTGGCCTCTGAAACTCTGGGAAACAGCCCAGTGACATAGCAGGAAAGAAAAAGTTAATCTTCCAAACCCAGTGTTGGTTTCTTCCTAATCTTAAAAGAGCCAAAATAAGTTGCTAAGACCCTTCTTTTTCCTGTGCTGGCTTCCTGTGCATCTGAAACCAAGTGGTGAGGGAAGGGGAAATTAAATATTGTGTGCTTATTTTTAAACCAACCAACCAAATTTGGTAAGTAAATGATGTTGTGATACTGCAAGGAAATAGACTGATCAAAATTCTGCTCAGGTTGTCTTGCAGTAGGAAAGAGAAGCACACTGAACAGACCAATGAGCAAACCTTAAATTATGCATCTACCGAACATTCATTTAATCATCCCCATTTCACATTTGGTGGGTCTTATTTTAAAAACAGGCTTTATTTAATGAATGGTTCAAAGGACAATGAGAAAGGTTGTCAGAGAGTAAAAAACTCGTATTGCACCTGCTGCAGTTGTCATCAATTGCAAAGGTATCGTTTTTAAAGGAAATGTTTCTTCTAGCACAGAATACATTACATGTGCATACATTTGCCTTTTAAAGAACTCTTACAATATCTACCTTACTAATAAAGGAATGTCTGGATTCACCCGATTCTGTACCAATAGATCTATCCTCTATCAATTTGTCTATCCTGGTGCTCTCAAGATGTGTTGGACTACAAATCCCAGCATCCCACCAGCATGGCCATCAACTATGCTGGCTGGGGATGCTGACAGTTGTAGTCCAAGACATCTGAAGGGCACCAGGTAGGGAAAAGGCTGGTCTAAGCCTTTAAAAAAACTCTCCCTCAAAAAATATCATTTGTAAAAGTTTAAAATCCAAACATCATTTGCATGTTAGATGAAAACAACAGCTGCAGAACACCAGGACCTATAGGAACATTCCTGAGAAGTGTTCATGGTTTTGTCTTTATCTCTGTTCTAGTTCTTAGTTACTCTATGTAGCAGTTCACCCATTTGTTTCTGAAGTGGTGGTATTGACACAGAGTAACCCAACCACTTCATTTTCAGGGGGTGGGGGAGATACTTGCATGAAACAGCCCCCTATATGAACAAACAACATTACTAGCAGAAAGGAAAAGCTTGATAACTGGCTATGTCTGATGGGGTAGTTTGAAGTTACCCATTGGGAGAGCATTCAGATAATTTTATTGTACCTTTGAGCAGAAATTCATGGAATCAGCAAGTAGCAAGATACTCTTCATCATACTGGCAGAGTCTGGAGGATCAGTTTCCCACATGGTAGAATGAACACCATGATATGCTGTTATTTGATCAGTGGCCATCTGTAGCTATCCAAGATGTAGCCTCCATGTTACATTTATTTCTCCAACATAACCATTCCTCTTTAAATGACATTCTGAAATCAGTTAAAGCTCACACACTTCTGAAATCTACTAAGAAGTTAAAAAATATCATGCTGGAGGAAGGGAAATATAGAAACAAATAGCTTACAACTCAGTGACATCAACATTTCCCCTATCTGACACACAATGCTACTTTTTCTTTCCTTTATGACTGGGGCAACAAGAGATTTTCTTTTTTGTCTTGACAAAATGCTCCTTTTTCAAGGTTGGCCCCATCCAGTAATTCATTTGTTGCTGTCATATACACCATGGCCCTATACGAAGAACAATGTTCTCCTCAATATGCAGTCAAAATCAACACTAGCAAGCTTAAACTAAAAAGCCAGATATAGTGCACACTTTTGAAGATCAAACAGAAAGTCCCCGAATGTAAATGCTGAATGAATTTAATCCTAAAGATGCTCAGAAGCCTCAATGAGGCAGCACATCTAGCCCCATAAATAAGACCTTTTGGATATGCCCATAGCATAAATGGAGTAAAAAATACTAGCCACTTGGGTAATTAAATACATCCACAGCATCCCCCATTCCTCGCTTGGTCAGCATAGGGTTTCAAAGTCGTTCTGTCTGTTGCTCCTTCTCCTGTCCATTCTGAACTGATAGGCAATCATGGGGCAAGTGTATATGATAGCCTTCCCAACTTGATGCCCTCCAGATGTGCTAGACTACAACTTCCATAATCTCAACCCAGTATGAACAAGGATGGGAGCTGTAGTCCAATACATCTGGAGGACATCAGGTTGAGGACTGCAGGTCCAACCTATCTGCGGGGCACCAAGTTGGGAATTCTAGTATATGAGGTGGAAGAATTTCCACGCTCCTAATTTGGTGTGTCACCATGAATTGGAAGCAGTACTTCTAAGAAACATTATGGCTAGGGGAAGTACAATTTATGAAGGGATTTGTAGCAACACCAGTTTGTTAGTTTGTCTGCATTACAAGGCCACCAGACCTTGTTGTGATCAAGACCTATAGCAAACCCAGAAATAATTATATGGCAGCCAAAAATGAAAACAATCAAATAAATCCAATAAACAATGTCAGCAAAATGAGCTTGCAGGAAAGATAGGAGCCTTATCGCCATAGCTATGTGTATTCCACAATAATTATGTACACAGAAAGTATGGAATGTGGTGTTGGGTATAGAATTTAGCAACCTGAGAATCTCAGTATTCATGTTTTAAAAAAGCAAGCTGTGCAGCCCATATCCCAGTTTTGCTAAGATAAGCTTGATAGTAACATCGGAAATATCTGGTGAAATTTCCAAAGCAACACTTTCTAATAGATCAACAACAACTAGCGTCTATATATTTTTAAAGGAACACTGATGATGATTGTCCCTAAATAACCTTTAAACAATCTAATCATGTCCTTTCCACTAGAGACAGCCACAGACAGCATGACATACTAATTGCAGCCTCTTATTGATCTGCTTTCTACTCTCACTGATAACGGTCTTGTCATTGAATGAAAAACTTTTTTTCCTTCTCTTTGCATTACTTAATGCCATGTGAAGAGCCACCTAATTAATTATAATCATAAACTGATCTGCCTTCAAATATCTTAATATGTTAAACTGTAGAAATCAGAAACAGTAATTGTTTGTTTCTCAGAGGGAGAATTCCATAACAGTGGATTAAGTAACCCATGTCATGTGAACCAGGTCAATGTGTTTGCATCACTCTGAATGTAGCTGCAGCTGTATCTTTAACCACTGTATGATCTCAACACTTTTAAAAGCGATAAAACAGTAACAGCCCTTGAAGCACGAAGAGCCCCAGTGACAAAGCATCAGTAAACAAGCAAGTTTAGCACCTGTGCAAGTTTAGCAACAGGGTGAGGAAGCCAGGGCATTAAACTCTCCTCTCCCCCGCCCTAGTAAGTAGCTGTGAATAAATAACTACAACTAAATTCCCCACCCTCTCATAGTAAACAACTAAGTTTTCCAGGTAAAACGCAGCCAAATAAAAACCCAGTTATGAAGGTATAAAGCCAGCAGTGGTGTAGGGGCTATCCAGTCTATTGCACTAAGTGCCACTGGCTGAATAGAGGTCATGGCTGTGTGCTTGGTGTAATGAGCTCCTAGCTCTCAGGGAAAAAGTTTGTTCCCTTGAAGCCAAGGTTGCTGACCTGGAGAAGCTCAGAGGCAGAGAGGTTGGTGAATGAGACCTTCAGGGACATAATAGAGGTGCCCCACTCTATGGGTGACAGCTCCTCTGCAGTTACGAAGAATGTGGGTCTCAGGGAAGGAGGGAATCATTCTGAGGAAAAGGGAAATAATCCCTTAGAAAGGACCCATTCTTCAGAAGATGAGTAAATATCATCCTGCCCTTATACAAATCTATGGTTTGACCATACTTGGAATACTGTGTACAGTTCTGGTTACCACACCTAAAAAAGGATATTGTAGAGCTGGAAAAAGTGAAGAAAAGGGTAACTAAAATTATCAAGGGGCTGTAGCATCTCCCCTACGAGGAAAGGTTACAACAGCTGGGATTGTTTAGCTTGGAAAAAGGAGGGTAAGGGGAGATATGACAGAGGTGCACAAAATTACGCATGGTGTGGAGAATGTAGATAGGGAGACTTTTTTCTAGGGATGTACGAAAGTCACTTACCTTTCCGCGTATTATGTTGATGGTGGGGGGGGGAGGCGTTCCGTCCCTCCCCCCGGAATCCTCAACGGGGGGGGAGGCGATCCATTCCTCCCCCCCGGAATCCTCCATGGCCAGCTGTGCTCCGCAGCAGCTCCGCGGAGCAGCCAGCCAGGCCAGAGCCATCCGCAGCTGGATTTCCGGCTGCGGAGGGCTCTGGGGCGGGGGGGAACCTGCGTACGCAAATGGCAGCGGCTACAGCCGCTGCCATTTGCGTTCCTTATTTTTGGCCGTCTTAATCTACATAAATATTTACGTAGACTATGACGGCGAAAATAAAGGGGCATGCAAATAGCGTAGCGGGCGCTATTTGCGTCCCTTTTTGATCCACCATTTTAGCCTACGTAAATATTTACGTAGGCTAAAACAGCAAATCAAAAAGGGACGCAAATAGCGCCCGCTACGCTATTTGTATTCCCCTTTATTTTCGCAGTCATAGTCTACATAAATATTTATCTAGACTAAGACGGCCAAAAATAAGGAACGCAAATGGCGGCGGCCATAGCCGCCGCCATTTGCGTACACGGGTTTTTGCTTTTTTTAAAACCCAACCATGATAGGCTACGTAAATCTTTACGTAGCCTATCACGTCAGTTTTTTTTTTTGTTTGTTTTTTACAAGACTGCAAATGGCGGCGGCGGCAGCCGGTCGGAAGACCAGCCGCTGCAGCTGCTGCCGCCAAAGCCACCGCCGGAGCCACCGCTGCCCGGAACATCCACCCCAGGTAAGTCTCGTCCCGGGGGGGATCCGCAGGGTGGCGGGGGGGTGGCAGGCCATTCCGCCACGGAGTTTGGGGGGCCGAATGCACTGGAATTCAGCCTCACCGGGATCCGTGGCGGAATTCTCTGCCATCCCTACTTTTTTCTTCCTGTCGCATAATACTAGAACCCAGGGTCATCCCATGAAGCTGATTGGTGGGAGTTTCAGGACAGATAAAAGGAAGCACTTCTTCATACAGCGCATAGTTAAACTATAGAATTCGCTACCGCAAGACATAGTGATGGCCACCAACTTGGATGGCTTTAAAATTCCTGGAGAACTCTATCAATGGCTACTAGTCTTTATGGCTATGTGCTACCTCCAGTACCAGAGGCAGTAAGCCTATGTTCAGCAGTTGCTGGGGAACATGGGTGGGAGGGTGCTGTTGTGTTCTTGCCCTGCTTGTGGGTTCCTGGTCTACCACTGGTTGGCCGCTGTGTCAACAGAATGCTGGACTAGATGGATCCTTGGTCTGATCCAACAGGGCTCTTCTTACATTCTTATGTCCTTATGAGTCAGACCTTCAGACGTGACCTGAAATGGGCTTGCCTGAGCTGCAGTAAAGCTATACGGCTCATATGGCCTTGGTCATGTGTCCTGAAACTCCCACCAATCAGCTTCATGGGATGACCCTGGGTTCTAGTATTATGCGACAGGAAGAAAAAAGTCTCCCCTTACCCTCCTTTTTCCAAGCTAAACAATCCCAGCTGTTGTAACCTGGGCATATGGGTGCTGCTGGTTTAAGTGCCAGCCTCTCTAAGGATGGGGGAGAAATTGGTCCAGCTCGCCTTGCCTGATTTTGCGTTTTTGAAGCACTATGCGAACCAAAACTCAGTTATGAGTTATTCTTCCAAATTCGCACTTCCTGAATTTTAGAGCGGAGTTCTCAAATTTTAAAAAAAGCATACTAAAATGCATATATCATGCCCTGCTTGTAGGTTCCTGGTCAACAGCTGGTTGGCCACTGTGTGAACAGAATGCTGGACTAGATGGACCCTTGGTCTGATCCTGCATGGCTCTATTTATGTTCTTAACCAGAAGCACAGTTATTCACACTGTTTTCTGAGTAACAAGTATTGAATAGGCATCGTTTAGGGCATGATAGATTGAATTAGTTTTAATAGCATTCCAGTGATACTTCAGGATCTAATGGAAAGAAGGTTTGGCAAGGGCCATGGCTGCATAAGCAAAACCTCTGTGTTCATGATAGCAGCCCCCCGCAAAAGGACACACATTAAGGTCTAGTTGCCCCTTTGCTTTGTAAAGCATGGCACTGCCTTGGGACCTTTTTGATCAGTAGGCAATCTGAGCAGAATATTTCTCAAATGTAGGCTTCTAAAATCAGGCATCTAGAGCTGCTGCATTCACATGCAAATGAAAATGTCTTATTGAACAAGATGTGTCTTTGGACTTCCCTTTGCTAAGAGGTGCACCTGGTGCCATTGCTGTGTTGTTTGTAATTTTTTTTGTGCCAGGTAAACACCTTTGTCCAGACTTTTTAAGTGCCTGGGGTTTTGTGCCAGCATTTTATCGTATTTTATTGCACAGCTGGCTCTTGTTTTATTGTGATTTCTTTGATTCATTGTTTTAAAGCTGTAGCTTTAAGAAGATTGCTGAACAGCACCCTACTTATAACAACAACCACAACAACAAGAACGTAACGTTCTGAAAAAGTATGAGCGGGGGGCAGGTAGGATGGGTCAATAGCTAGTAGTGAGGAAATCATGCTTGCTGTTTCCTTGGGGTTCCTGAGAACATGCAAACATTCTTTATGGTACTGCTAACCATTAGAATTTTATACCATGGTTCTAGGCTATGCACAATTATACTCAAATGCTTGTATGAACAGCTCAAATGTTCACGGAAAAGGGGTTAACTGTAAGCATGGAAGAAACTGGGGAGACACGCTCCAGGCCTGCTGCCTCCACTCCTGGCCTCCCATATTGACAGGGAAGGTCTGCAAGGGCAGCAGAAATATGCTCAGCTGAATGCACTTACTTTGTTCCAAGCAAACCCTGGTTTATTACAGTTCCCAGTCACTTGGGCCTCTATAACCGCAGTCACAGCATCCTTTGCAGACCTTCCCTGTCAGCACAGGGAGGCCGGGAGCACAGGGGCAGGGACAGCCTGCATGCTTCTGGCTCCCCACAAGCTTACAGACAACCCCTCTTTGGCAAACACCAGAAGAGGACTTAGGTGTATTGAAAATGTATGTAATAGCAGGCCATGTATGAAATATATGCTTATTAATTTTCATATGCATAAAATAAATACCATCAGGCATGTTAACACGGGAATTCAAAAGTAAAAAGTCAATTGAGTCCCCTGTTGAAACAGCTCTACAAGTGCTCTAGCACTTTATTTTTTGGACAAAAGGGCTGCATTGAATATTAAGAGAGGGAGTTTTAGAGAAAACATCTTACTGAACAAGACAGTACTGATGTAATGCAATTCTATTTTAGAAATCCCATTAATATCCATTTGCCAAGACATGGTAAACGGTATGAATGAAGTCTGTATCTAAAATCTGATGCTCTGATTAATGGCACACCTAAAATAGCATTTAGATTAGTACCACAGTCCAAGTTGCTTTGTGGGGATATAGAGTGTGGGAGCCTTTTTCAGCTGAAGAGTGGGGTAAAAATGCTCTAAATAAATAAATAAATAAAATATTTCATCAAATGAGAGAGACAGTCTTCCACATGCTGTAAGCATAAAGCCTCAGTGTGTGGACTGAGTACTGGAGGAGAAACACTGGGCCGAGCATGTTTCAAGCAAACCTTGGGTTGTTTTTTCACTTCCTTCATTGTTTGGTTCCCACCCCTTTTGTCTACTCCTTCCCTCTATTCCATGTGCCTTTGCAGCACTGCAATACTAGCATGTAGAGTGGCTGAATTTATCCTTCTTGCCCACTGCCTCTGTAGCCTGGCAAAACAACCCATGAACAACCTACAATTTTTTAGTTTGAATGTAACAACATTCAGAACCCAACAACAAACCATGGGTTCTCTTCATGGATTGTTCGTGGTTAACAGCCCATAGTTAAACCGTAGTGCAGCACTTGCGTGTAACAACAACCTATGCTTCAACAACAACCCACGTTTCAATGGCAACCCACAATTCAACCCACAGTCTGGGTTGTTGTTACATGCAATCAGGCCATTATGTAAGAGATGGCTTCTCATGAGTATTCTACATGAATACATTCAGTTTAACAGCCAGCACTAGACTTACATAAACCCCCATCTGCTCACAAAATGAAACCATCATCCCATAATCTAAAAATCAATTCTGCATAAATGGAAGGTCAAGGGAAGTAGCCTGGACCCTAGGAATGGTATAATTAGCAGCAAATACTAATAAAATATAGTAAAACTAACTTGATAAATTGGGAAATATCTGATCACACTTCTCTGAAATGTATGAGTATTAAAAATATTTATTTCTGCTTTCCAACTAACTCCTTATTTCAGAATTCCATACTCTACATTAAAATACTTAAATTCAGTAGCTCAAAATATTTATAAGGTTGCAAAACTCAGCAGGAAAAGGAGGAATGGAAAGGAGTGCAACTGTCCACTCTCCCTTAACTTGCCCCTGATTCTTCCTAAACTAAGGAGATCTACAGGGATACAGCAGTGGAGAAATAATGCCTCAGATCTACTGTGTAGCTCAACCTGCGATATCACAGCTGTTAGCAGGCCACCAAGACAGCAAAGTCTGTGGATATTTCCAGCAAGGTTTTGGACTTCAGTCATTTCCTGGAAAGTGGAGGAAGGGGAAGTTTGTGTGTGTGCCCGGCTGGTTTCCCAGCCTGCTACTCAAGCTAATACCACCTTCTGCTGTTTCCTCTCAGGTATTTAGGACTGCAGAAAGATGCAGCACTTCTACATGCACCTCAGCATCATGCAAAGCGCAACGCTAAATGCACAATTATCATTGCTCTTGGACACATAAGCAGGAACGTACAATAGATGCCCCCCACTATTTTCCTCAGCGGATACCTCTCTAGGAAAGAAGCCAACCTATGAACAAGTCGCTGGTATCTAAACTGAGTCCACAGTATTTCTACCCTCCATAGAATAGTCTTTGTCCTAATACTGCAGGATTGTGTTAGCTAAAGTAGACATGGAAGAGAGACTCAGTTGCTGGGTCACAGTCTGACAATTTAACTAGGACCACTGTTTGAGACGTGCTTTAGCTTTTGTTTTAGGATTAATGTTTTATGGAGTATTGGTTGCATCTGGTATCATTCATGGCATGTCTGGGTATGCTCTAAAATTGCTGGCTAGTTCAGCGCTGCAGCAGTGGATACTAAACAAGCAACAAAATCGAAACTATTTTGCCAGTTCTTGCTGTTACCTGTTATATTCTCAAGAATGGTAAATCAAAACATACTGATAGCCGTGACAATGATGCTCTAAAACCTGATTCCAAACAAAGCAGGACAGACTCCTATTTCCCCTCTGCTAGCGCTCTTGAGTTTGATGTGCCCTCTGGGAATTGCTATACTATATCAGACCCCCTTGATTTGGGATCCTTTATAACTTCTAATCCTGTTGATACTGCTTCCTCAAAAAAAATTCTAGAGCTGCCTACTGTTAAGCTAACTTTTGAACAGGGTGCTAGGTGTGTCTGCATGGAGCAATACTCCTTAGTGGCCAACACTGTGTTACTAATATTGAAAGGAGATCAAACAGGAGCTGTCCAAGCTTTTCTCTAGTTTGGCTTCTCAAACTGTGGCCAACTGTCTGGGGAGATGCAATTTAACCAACTATTTAAACCAAGGGAGCTCCCCTGCTTGCAAATATATGCTTTTTTTATCTGTCTTCCCTTCAGTCTGATTTAGTCCTTGTGAATTGAGCACAACCTTGACCCATGGTTAAGCCCATTGGGGGCACCCGTAAGTAATCTTTAATTTCACTACTTCCTTTTATTTTGAATCTGCCCAGTGGCAGAATTGATCTTAAGGACATTTAAAATCTGTCTTCGAAAGCATCTATGAGAAAGTACATTCTTTCTTTCTATAGCAATGATATCCCCAAAAAGCTATTGGCAGGATAATCCTCTAAAAGCAGACTGCAAGTTGAGGAGAAAACCGAAGATAAATCTTTGCCCTCAGAATAAGGAACAGCATAACAATAACAACAGCATGGTCTTAGCAAGTTCCATTTGTATCTATGCTCTTATACATTAATTTTGGTAAGTGAGGGGAAAATAGATGGGACACAGATTATGATTATCTATCCACTTCTTAATTAAAAAAAAAATAACACAGCAGTGAGGGGACTACAGTGTAAATTCAAGAAGCTGCAGTGAGACAGAGGGTGTTTTAATGCTCCCTTCCGCCCCCGATACACCATTTCCCATATCTATTCTCCACTGTGAAGCTGTTCTGAGACCCATTTTGGAGGGGAAAATACAGGTTCCTTTATCATGACTGTATATTTTTCCCCTGTGGGATTAACAGCAGCTTCATGGGGAGGGAGAGGGAGATTTAGATGTGGTAAATGGTGTGTGTGTGTGTGTGTGTGTGTGTGTGTAATGCTCCTTTCCAGCTGCGAAGAAGAAGAAGAAGAAGAAGAAGAAGAAGAAGAAGACGACTGAGAGATCCAAACTCAGTTCTCGCACATCACTTCTGTTTTGGCCCGAAATTTCTCAGTTAAGTTACTTACAGGATCAGAAGGCCCACAGAAATCTCTGAACACTTTTGCAGGATCCAACTGTCTTATTTCTAGAGCTATACAGGGTCCTGAGCAGAGTTCTACAACCATCTCCTGTAACCAGAAAAAAAGATTTTTAAATGATTTTGAAAACATGTTATTGAACACTGTATATCCCTTTGCACCAGTGTTTGCCTTTTTAAGGAAATCTAAATAATCCTTGACAGTTATGCATGTTCATCATCATCAGCTGCTGCTGGCAGGCCTGACACGGGCAGAGAAACTCACAATACGATGTCAACACGACATGAGGTCCTAAACAGTACAGGGGAGAACCTAATAGATTTGGCACAGCCTGTTGAGCACAAGGCTAAGCAACCAGCATTTTTGCTGGAAGAAAGCTATTCACTACTACAGCAATATTGAAGGCAGTATTTCCCATGTTTCAGCCTGTCCATCAACATGTTTGAAAAAAGACCAAGTTTTATGTATCTCACAATTTCAAATTAAAACTAAAATTATCACTTGTGCAATTTGTCTTGCCAATTCAAAAATATTATTGGGTTGAATTCTGTGTGGCTCACATGAAAAACAATAAAAACATAAAAAAATAATATTCCCTATAATTTGTCTCTTGTTCTCTACTATATCAAAAAACCTTCAGGATGGTACATTATAAAAAATGGGTCAGGAAGAGAAAATGTATTTTGTTTACTTACAGAATATTCAGCAACAACACCTTTGTAAATGGCATAGAATTCTTCTGCATTTGCACGGTCCATATAGAACTGCATATAAAAGAACAGAAAAGAAAGATGTCATTCTGGAGTGCCTATGGGACAGAAAAGCGATGTACAAAATTTTAAAATAAATATGCCTGTTTACAGAGAGAAACAAGCAAAAACAACGTAAACTTTATAGTTGTACCTTTTCTGCACATACACAACCTGAATAGGCTTCATATCTTCTCTCAATTAATCCCTTACAAGCTATTGTTTGGCAAATAAGCTTATAAAAATAAAAGCTACCAGAGAGCAAGATCTCATTTGTCGCTGTTGGACGTTCAACTGTATATCAATATAGAGAGAGGAGAAAAATCAGCTACATGATATATTCCTGCTGCGGCGGGGTTATCCACTTTTATATTTTCATTGATATTTCTTTTATCATTTCTTGTTGTTGTTGTTCAGTCATTAAGTCGTGTCCGACTCCTCATGACCCCATGGACCACAGCACACCAGGCCCCCATCCTCCACTCTCTCCCAGAGTGTTCTCAAGTTCATATTCATTGCATCGGTGATGCTATCTAGCCATCTCATCCTCTGCCGTCCCCTTCTCTTTTTGCCTTCAATCTTTCCCAGCATCAGGGTCTTTTCCAGGGAGTTTTCTCTTCTTATTAGGTGGCCAAAATATTTGAGCTTCAGCTTCAGTATCTGTCCTTCCAATGAGCACTCAGGGTTGATTTCCTTTAGGATTGACTGATTTGACCTCCTTGCAGTCCAGGGGACTCGTAAGAGTCTTCTCCAGAACCACAGTTCGAAAGCATCAATTATTAGGCACTCAGCCTTCCTTATAGTCCAGCTCTCACAGCCATATGTTGCTACTGGGAAAACCATAGCTTTGATTATACGAACCTTTGTCGACAAGGTGATGTCTCTGCTTCTTACTATGCTGTCTAGGTTTGCCATATCATTTCTACTGTGCTCTTATTGTATAAATAAAAACATAGCGAGGACTGACTAAATGAGCCGGGGGAGACAGTATAAATATACATAGTATAACATATATACTTATGTATATAAGACCCATGATAGCTCTTGACAAGCAGACTGGTATTATTCCCATTTTAGAGATGAAGAATTGGTGAGGCTAAATAGCCATGATTAGTCCAGGTCAGCCAAGGGGTTCCCATGTGAGAACTCAGATCTGAGTTCATGTTCCAATCAGACATAGTATGGTGTCTTTCACCCATAATGGAACCAATTACCTAGGGAGGTAGTGGGCTCTCCCCACACTGGAGGCATTCAAGATGAAGCTGGACAGCCATGTCATTGGCCCAACACATGTAAAAGGACACATGCTTGATCTGGTTTTCTTGACTGGGCAGAAGGATGGTGATCTGAAAGTGAAGGATTAACATCTGTCTCTTTGTCATGATCAGATCACTTCCTGCTGAGGTTTAGACTCTTGGCAGCCTTTCCCCTCTGCAACGGTGGGGACCTATCAAAATGGTCTGCCCCCAGAGGCTATTGGATTCTGACAGATTCCAGAGGCCTCTGGGGGATTTTCCTGCTGGTATGGCTGGTGCTCCTGTCGAAGCCCAGGTTACTCTGTGGAATGCAGAGATGACTCGGGCAGTTGACACGATCACACCCAAGCGCCCTCTCCCTCTGAGCAGAGCCCAGCCAGCTCCTTGGTATACACCTGAGCTGAGGGCAACGAAGAGGGAGACGGCTAGAACACAGGTGGAGGAAAACTCGTGCTGAGTCTGACCAAACACAGGTTAGAGCTCATTATCGAGCCTACTCTGTGGTGGTGATAGTGGCAAAGAGACAGTTCTTTTCCACCAGCATGGCATCTTCTCAGTGTCATCCAGCGAAGCTTTTCTGAGAGGTTCACATTCTAGGCCAGGGAGAGAGACTGTGGAACCCTCAGCTGCACGCTGTGACGAGTTTGCATGGCACTTTGAAGATAAAGTCGCTCAGATTCGTCATGAATTGGACTCCACAATTAATGCAGTTCCATTGGTAGAGGCGTTCAGAGCACCGTCGGGTCCAGTTTTATTGGATGAGTTTCAATTATTGAGGCCTGAGGATGCGGACAAGGTGCTTGGCCAAGTCCAATAGGCCACTTGTATGCTTGACCCTTGCCCTTCATGGCTTATCACATCAAACAAGGAGGGGATGTCCGGCTGGGTCCAGGAGGTTGTAAATTCCTCCTTGAGAGAAGGAGTGGTGCCTGCTGCTTTAAAAGAGGCGGTAATCAGAGCACTCCTGAAAAAGCCTAACCTGGACCTGGAGGATGTTAACAACCATAGGCCAGTGGCCAACATCCACTTCCTGGGCAAGGTGCTTGAGCGAGTGGTTGCAGAACAGCTCCAGGCACTCTTGAATGAAACAGATTATCTAGTTCCATTTCAGTTGGGCTTCAGGCCTGGTTTTGGAATGGAAATTGCCTTGGTCGCCCTGTGAGATGACCTCTGCCGGGAGAGGGACAGGGGGAGTGCGACCCTGTTGATTCTCCTGGACCTCTCAGTGGCTTTTGATACCATCAACCATGGTATCCCTCTGGATAGGTTGTCTGGGTTGGGAGTTGGAGGCACTGGAAAAGGCAATGGCAAACCACCCCGCTATAGTCTACCATGAAAAAGCCAGCGTAAGCGGCGTCCCTCTAGGGCTCGGTAATGACCCAGTGCTTGCACACGAGGAACCTTTCCTTTCCATTGTTATATTGTTGTTTTAATTTTTTATATTTTATATTGTTTACCGTGTGCTTTTTGGTTTTAATTTCTGTGAACCGCCCTGACAGCTTCGGCTATTGGGCAATATAGAAATGAAATGAAATAAATAAAATCTGTCGGGGATGCTTTGACTTAGATTCCTGCACTTAGCAGGGGGTTGTGCTCGATGGTCTTATGGAGATGGGGGGAGCAAGAATGCACACTATGTATATATGAGTGGAGAAGAGGCCATAATGTCTCCTCTACCAAGAGAAGCAACCAGGAGCTCCTCAGCATACACTATTTGCAGCCTGAGCCTATCAATTTCTACCCACCAAATTCAATGGGGTTTACTATGAAGTCAGTGCTGTTGGAGAAGTATAAGGGAGTTGAAAATGGCTGGTTTCTAAATTTTGTTTTGTTTTTTAATTTTGGAACAGAGCAGATTGGGAACCCAACACACTTTTAAAGTAGGCGGGTGCGAGAACCAGCTGGTATGTTTGAAGCTGCTGGTGTCCAAGGTGAGAAGGCAAAATCGCTGAAAGGAGAAGCAGGCCTGCTGCTCCCAGGTGAAATGGATTAAGGAGCTGCTGTAGGAGAAGTTGCAGGAGGCAGTGAAGGTTGGACTTTCTCTCAAGACAATAGCTCTGAACAAAAAGCAATAATAAAGGGTTACCATCTGCAAGGCTGAGATTTCAAATCCTCCGTCAAGTATTGCTCTAATAATCTTCCCGGTCAGACCTGTGGAAATTTTAAAAAGAAAAGGGGTAAGTTTAGAAGCTCTGAGACCAGTTTCTCTGAGCACCAAACTCTCAAGTGACAGGATTACTATTATCATAGTGCTTCGAATATTTATACACTTTTTTTAATGAAAACTGTTGTGGCTTGCACATTTACTTAGGGGATATTAGGCAGACGGAGATTAAGCAAATGGGTTTATGCTAACCTGAACACAGGTAAGAGCTCATTATTGAGCCTACTCTGTGGCAGTGAGGGTGGCAAAGAGACAGTTCTTTTCCACCAGCATGGCATCTTCTCAGTGTCGTCCAGCAGAGCTTTTCTGAGTGGTTCACAGCCTGTTACATTCTGAGCCAGGGAGAGAGACTGTGGAACCCTCGACTGCACGCTGTGACGAGTTTGCATGGCATTTTGAAGATAAAGTCGCTCAGATTCGTCATAAATTGGACTCCACAATTAATGCAGATCCATTGGTAGAGGCGTTCAGAGCACCGTCGGGTCCAGTTTTATTGGATGAGTTTCAATTATTGAGGCCTGAGGATGCAGACAAGGTGCTTGGCCAAGTCCAATAGGCCACTTGTGTGCTTGACCCTTGCCCTTCATGGCTTATCACATCAAACAAGGAGGGGATGTCCAGCTGGGTCCAGGAGGTTGTAAATTCCTCCTTGAGAGAAGGAGTGGTGCTGGCTGCTTTAAAAGAGCACTCCTGAAAATCAGAGCACTCCTGAAAATGCCTAACCTGGAGTTATGGAGGATGTTAACATGGAGGACATGGAGGATGTTAACAACCATAGGCCAGTGGCCAACATCCACTTCCTGGGCAAGGTGCTTGAGCGGGTGGTTGCAGAACAGCTCCAGGCACTCTTGAATGAAACGGATTATCTAGTTCCATTTCAGTTGGGCTTCAGGCCTGGTTTTGGAATGGAAATTGCCTTGGTCGCCCTGTGAGATGACCTCTGCCGGGAGAGGGACAGGGGGAGTGCGACCCTGTTGATTCTCCTAGACCTCTCAGTGGCTTTCGATACCATCGACCATGGTATCCTTCTGGATAGGTTGTCTGGGTTGGGAGTTGCAGGCACTGCACTGCAGTGGTTCCGCTCCTACTTGGATGGCCGATTCCAGGAGGTGGTGCTGGGGGATTATTGCTCTTTGCCATGGCAATTATGCCAGGGGGTTCCACGAGGCTCTATTTTATCCCCCATGCTGTTTAACATCTACATGAAACTGCTGGGGGAGGTTATCCGGAGGTGTGGGCTGAGGTGCCATCAATATGTCGATGACACCCAGCTCTACCTCTCTTTCTCATCAAGCCCAGGTGAGGCAGTGGCTGTTCTGATTCAGGGCCTGGGCATGGTAATGGACTGGAAGAGGGCCAATAAACTGAAATTTAATCCAGACAAGACGGAGGTATTGTTAGTGGATGGTTCGTCTACCTGGCTAGGTGATATTCAACCTGTTCTGGAGGGGGTTGCACTCCCCGTAAAGGATCACGTTCGTAGTTTGGGGTGCTCTTGGATCCAGAACTGTCACTTGAAGCACAGGGGAACTCAGTGGCATGGAGCACATTTTATCAGCTTAGGCTGGTATACCAACTACGCCCTTATCTGGACAGAGATAGCCTAGATACAGTTATCAATGCTCTGATAACTTCCCATCTGGATTACTGCAATGCATTATATGTGGGGCTGCCTTTCAAAACAGTCCGAAAACTTCAGCCAGTCCAAAGTAGGGCAGCAAGATTGTTAACAGGGACTGGCCAACGAGCTCATATTACACCAGTACTTTTCCAGCTGCACTGGCTGTCAGTCCATTTCCGGGCCCGATTCAAAGTGCTGGTATTAACATTCAAAGCCCTTAACGGCTTGGGGCCAGGTTACCTGAAGGATCGCCTCCTCCCATATATGCCTGCCCGGACCTTAAGATCATCCTCAGCAGCCCTTCTCCGTGAGCCCCTGCCAAAGGAAGTGAGGCAGGTGGCTACTAGGAGGAGGGCTTTTTCTGCTGTGGCACCCTGGCTGTGGAATGAGCTACCTAGTGAGGTTCGCCTGACACCTACGCTGTGTTCCTTCCAGTGCCAGGTGAAGACTTTTTTATTTTCCCAGGCATTCTAGCATTTTAGCTTTCTAGGCTTTTAAGCTTTGCTGTTTTAAATCTGTATTTTAAATCCCTGCATTGCTGCCAGGTTTTATTCTGGTTTTATTTTGGTTGTATTGTTATACTCTGGTTTTAATGTTTTTATATTTTATATTGTTTTATTGTGTGCTCTTTGGTTTTAATTTGTGTAAACCGCCCAGAGAGCTTCAGCTATGGGGCGGTATAGAAATTAAACAAACAACCAAACAAACAAACCCTAAAAACTGTTGACGCAGCCAGGCCACTATCTGGAGTCCATGCAACTCAATACTAACCATGTTTATTAAAAAGTAGATGCCATTCAAATCAACAGGCCTTACTTCCAAGTAAACACTCTTAAGAATGGGACTACAGCATGATTTTTCCACCTATGACCAAGGTAGTTTCGACTCCTAACTAAAAGAAATCCAAATTCCGCAAACCACCCTCCCCCATTTAATCCCCAAATAGTGGAAACTCATTCAATTCACATAGCTTTTCTAACTAACATTAGAGTTGTTAAAATACTTCGACCTTTGGGGGAAAGTGAGGAATAGCGCAAGAGAAATATAGGTGGGTAAGGAACAGAAGGATCATATGGGTTGGGACACATGACCCAAATATGTAAGGGAAAGACAAGTCTACATGTAAACATTATCCTTAACACCAAAGCCTTTGGCAAACAGCATTTGCACTTTCGATACAAACCTCCACAACTATAATGGCTCAGCATTTCTGTTTTCTTAAATGAAAGCTAAGATTCTGATTCCCACACCAAAACCAAGACCATGCCTACATCTGCGTTTTGGGGAAGAGGAAACAAACACACTTAACATTTTGGTTGCCTACAAGACATACATAGTAATGTTTTGAAAATCTATTTTAAAACAATTCAGGCCTCACTAAATAAATTGGCTATTTAAAAAATTAGGAATAGTACATCTTTAAATGTGATTACTTTAACAAGCCAAATCAGAGCAACAGATTAGGTGTTAGTTTAGGATTTAATTTTTAGTGACAAAGTACAAAAGAAATCGCAGGCATTACTAAATGCAACTGAAGGAATGTAATACTAATCCTAGCAAAAATGCATAACACATAACTTTGTACATAAAAAAAACAAGAGCGGGAAGGTTTTATGTCTCCAAGACAGCATTAGGTTACTAGGCACTAATACAGAACAGATAATCTTCAGGCACATTTTAATCAGATGAAGTGATGCGGTACAACATCTACTTTGCTGTTTAACAATTCACTGCCTTGTGACACACAACGACAATTCAAAGAAAGCAGATCTAGAAACTTAAAGCAATCAGAGGGTACTGAGCTTGGCGAGAACTGGACATGCATGAAAAGCTGTTGGTTGCCATAACTGGCACATGTTGAGATACAGGCTGGCTTGGATGATAAGTCAGCCCACTATGGGTTATTTAACCAAGCGTGAGGCTGCGGCATGTGTGGGGCATGCATAGCTGCCATTTTGCAGACTCATCTGCCGCTCAAGGGTGGTTGTGTCATGCGAACCTGGCAAGCCTGGGTTATTTGAGGGTTAAACAACCCTCACATAACACTCCTACTAATCAAGGGTTATGCAAGGGGTGTTGGTGGGGTTTGCAAGTCATTGCCCCAATCTAGGATTGCATATTCAAAACAGCGACCGCACACATCGCAACTCATTGTGGGTTAAATAACCCAAGATGAGCTAGCTGTGTCATGCAAACTGGCCCATTATCTCCACATAAATATGATTTTGAACACCTACAAATAGAAATTTGGAGCCACAGGATCCAAAATCCACCTACCGAGTTCCTCAGAAAATGCACAGAAAGCATGTGTCCAGGAGCTATAAGTGGATGGAGGAGGGGGTGTTTTCAGGCACAATCCACATAGCAGATTTTGTATACTTTTGTGTGTTGGTTTATTTTGTAGATTCTATTTGTCAAAAATTGCAGGTAGCCTGTTGGTCTATTAGAAAAACTCCAAAAGCAAGAGTAGTATAGTATGACCGCTTATAATATTTTGCTTGTGCAGTCATGGAGAGGGTAAGAGCTACTCAAGACCTCATCCCTACCTGGTTTCTGATATTTAACAGGTTTACACACTTTCAGCTTTACCTTGAAGGATCAGAAGTTGTTTTGCTTTTGTTCTTAAACAGAAGCAGAAATTCTCAGAATACCAAATTTATGCACAATGCAAAATTCCACACTTTTGCATTAGGATTGTAGAATCCACACAGACTTTGGAGTTTCCCCTATAAATAAGGTTAACC
The DNA here is from genome assembly GCF_057233095.1 of Heloderma suspectum. Classification (NCBI taxonomy): domain Eukaryota; kingdom Metazoa; phylum Chordata; class Lepidosauria; order Squamata; family Helodermatidae; genus Heloderma; species Heloderma suspectum. The sequence continues at coordinate 49,081,393 of NC_139460.1, read as the reverse complement.
AAATAATATAGGGATTATGAGTTTCTGTTTGCTTGTCAAACATCTCCATTGAGAAAACAGCAGTGTGTGGAGGGGGAGACATGCTTGAAAAGCTGGACGCCTTGGTTGACAGAGGGTTCCAGGAGCATTTTGCTGAAGCAGTTACCTGTCACTCATCTGCATACTACAGTAGCCATTATGGAGACACACAGCAGACAAAATTGGCAGTAATCCGGAGTATTGTGTCCAATCCTGGGCACTGCACATTAGGAAGGATATGTAGACAAACTGGAATGGGAAGTTTGGAAGTTTTATTCCTTTTTTACAACTTAACAACTCTACTGTTAGCAACTAGCTATGAGCAGCAGAGTACCTATGCCCTAAGTTGGAACAGTTGGTCCCCGTTTGAAGGAGAATCACTGGCAGACCCTGAACTTATGGGCTAGGGAGAGTCCCTCCCCTTTTCCCTTGGATCCTCTGGGCGCAACCGTTGCCTGCGCGCCAACCGGGCACTACGCCTCCTTTCCGCGCCCTCCATTTGGCACAGCTCCCTGTGTTAGCGTCGCGCGTCCAGCAAGTCCTCTTCCCACGCTCTCTCACTCCCGGGACCGCTATCTATGTCAGGAATGCCGGTGGGAGGAATCTCTGCCAGCTGTTGGCCCTGGGAAGGATGAGCACGCTCCTCTCCCAGGAGTGGCTGCTCCACCTCAGAATCAGAACTACTCTGGGATTCTATGGGCTCAGTGTCCACCCTGACACCACCATGGCTTATTGTCATCATGGAAACTGGCCTAGAAAGAAGCACAGTTTGACTTGCAAAGCCAAGCATGCATTCTATGAAGCCCTGTGTGAGCTGTCAGCTCTTGAGTCCTAGTGAAGTGATTAAGAAGGGAGTCTAAATTACTGAGAAGTGGCTACTAAAAAGCTTAAGTGAATGCTCAATCTTTCGAATTCAAAAAATTGTGGTGGCTCCAGTTCCCTACTAACAGCTTCGCTTCTGTTCAGTATCTTCACCCTCCCTCACCAGACCTCCTTCTTTTGGCTATCTGTGGGCAATGCTGTGCAGCCTTTGACAGCAACAGCAGAGCAGCTTGAGGCAATTCCCCATTTTTGTAATTTGGACTAGAACTGACATGAGGGTAGTCTGTGCCCACAGCAACTTGATAACCTTTTGTAACCAATCTGGAAGTGAAGTCCTTTAGGTTCTCCTTCCTCCCAATCAGGCACTGGGTTCCTTGATCTAGTTGTTTCCCTTTTCTTCCCATTTATATCAATTTCTGCTCCCCATGGTCCAACCTTTCACCAGCACCTGAGCTTCCCTTGTCAATGGGTGAAATTTAAGCTAAAAGCCAATTCAACACTTTATCTGTCCACCAGGATCTCCCTGCATCCTATCAGATATTAACAGAGTTCTCATATGCTACATATTATGTGCCTTTGATCACTGCATCATGTTCCTGTGGCAGGTGCTCTGGTTGCTAGGGTCTAGCGCTTTGGCTGCCTAGCAACAGATATTTCTTTATTCCACTCAAAAGTGGATCAAGCTAGTCCAGAGATAAAAACAACAGTGACTTTCCCACTGCTTTGTTATGAGAACGGAACGCTTTAATGAGCTTCCGCCGCGCATTAAAAACGTGGTTGTTCAGGCAGGCATTTCGGGTGGGTTAGGTGATGTTTTTAATGTAGAATCTTATTGTTTTAACTGTTTTGTTGTTGTACATCGCCCAGAGTGGCTGGGTGACCAGCCAGATAGGCGATTAATAAATTTAAATAAATAAATAAATATGATATTGTGCAACTTAGTGAAAGGGACTCTACCCTAAAATTAAGCATCTGTTATCTAAAAGATTACATTGAGCACTCTAGTTGCCACACAGGTCAGTTAGAGTTAAATTGCATTGCATGGTCAAACAGATAGCTTATCCACATGCCATATTTTTGCAAAGATGTGTCCCAATTGAAGTTGGCAGAGGGAACAGGCCATTTTACATTATAAACACTTAGGTAGAAGGGAAAGGTGGCAGAAAGTACAGATGTGCATTGGCCTGATTTAGGCTGATTCGGAAAGGTTTGGGAGATGACCAAATCAAAACAGAGCTCCTCCAAAGTAGACAATATCTGAACCTGAACCCCCCACCCCAGCTTTCTTAGCAATTTGGAGGGACACAGACACAGCATGCCCAGAAAAAAAATGATACATTTCTCCCCACTTTCTCAATACAAGGGAAACACCAGGGTGGGGGCGAGGGGGGAGGGAGAGCAGGTGGTGTAGATTTGTGACTGACGGTTCTACCTTCTAATCACAGTTTGTTTTGACCAGGGCTCTCCAACTGTAGTGCTTTGGGGGAGGGATGTTGAAGACATATATCACAGAACTGATCCAGTGTTCTGCGTTCTTTGCTAGTTCTCTCTCCCAGGAGTTTTGGGGGAATCTGTAGGTCCTTGGATGGTGTGGCGTTGGATGCTTGTTTGGAAAATGCTGGATGTTCAAGGCCTTCTGCCTCTGCATGCTCCACAACCATCATCCACCCCGTCCTATTGCACTTTCTGTTATTTTGCTGCCAATTGAGCAGAACCTCCCCACTCCCAAATCCTTAAAATATTTTTCACTCATCATAAATCCCTAGCTCCACAGTTATCCTTCAGAAGTGTTGCATGTTTCTTGCCTAGGGATAACTCTAGGATGTATACAAATTGCCAAAAACACCGGGGGGGGGGGGGGAGTGGAAGTGAATCATCCCCCTCAACAAATGTTAAGACTCCTCTTCCACAAGAACAGCTGTACTATCCTATTTAAATTTTGCAGACTTCATAGATAGGGTTTCTTCTATGCTGTAAGTCGTTTCATACCAATTGCCCACAAAACACATAATGGGATAATCACATCTTTTTCTTCTTTTTTAGTAATCCCCGAAACTGTAAAGGCTGTTCTTGCATGAAAACCCCTACACCTACTAATTTCAAACTTAACAGGCTTGATTCCTGAAGAAGGCAAGGTTTGCACACCTGCAAATCTCTTCTAATTCTGCCAAGAAATAAAGAGGTCAGCAGTTTCCCCTTTTTTAAAAAAATCCAATATTTAAAAGGTGTCTATCTCAGAATCTCCTGTACCAATTTGTCAACAAATTGGCAGGTTTTGTTCCATCAGTTGTGGCTATTATACCTGCAAATTTCATCCAATTCTGTCAAAGGGAAAACAACTTATGCCCATTTGATGATTTTTAGTTTTAGTCAATGGGTGGCATGGGTATTTCCAAATCGTGATCAGATTCAGGGCCTGAGTCAAATCAGGCAGCTTCCAAAATGGTCCCAAGCAAATTGGGATGTTTTCCAATAATTTAACTAGGGTCCAAACCAAAACTTGTAGTTGGTGCAGATAAAGAGTAGAAAGCTATAAAAGCAATTAAGTGTTTGATAACAACTTCCTATAATGTAATAGACTAATTATATTTTCAAGAGTCAGATTGGAAAGTAGAGGAAGAACTACGATGGGCTGTGTGTTTAAGTTGTTAAAAACCGGGCAAAGTAAAAACCAACAACAGCTATTTCCCTCTTGACTGAAAGCACCTGCTACTTCAGTATTCTGTCTGATGTTACATCTTACATTGACAGACAACACTGGTGTATTCAGCAGGATTGCAACTGTTTTATTATAACCACAATTCTGCTAGCCCATGAAGAACCACCAGAAGCCATACAGCAAAGTAAAGGTCAAATTGGTTTTGAGCAATGATGCCAATCTCTCACTTGGACTGCACCATCTGTTCCAGTTCTGATAATCCTGAAGTCTCTTGTGTGGACTAGGAGGGATCAGCACAATCTCCACATAGCTTGTGAGTGACTGGTACACTGAACCTGCGCATGCAAAAACTTCCATTTGCTTCTGCAAGCACCTCGATTGGAAATCACACTGGTCCTACCCGTTAAACTTTTTATTTGTTTGTTTTACAAGAAATCCTATGCAAGACATCAAAAATAATGATTAGCAACAGAAACAAAGAAAGTCTTTGATTCATCTTTGGACTGTAGGCATCAATATTTTGGATTGATAAGACGATATTAATCTTTTGGGCATATGGAACTGCATCATTCAGTGCAACAGAGTAACATGGTTACCCTTCTGAAAATCATTTATAAGGACACTGAATGACATGAATGACCTAACATACTCCAATTCACACAACCCTCCTCCCACCACACTGATTTATGACCATCACCTAATGGTGGATATTCACATGTAATCTTCTCTTGTGAACAGATTGAGTATGTTCCCAGTTGCCTTCTCACCAAATGCCTGGTAACCTTGATATTTAAGTCTCGTTGGGGGTATGCTGAACCAATTGTGTATGTATGTATGTAAATCACAAGATGGTTTCTAAAAGAGATGCCTAGAGTCTATTTCTAAGAGGTGCCTAAAACTACAGTGCCCCAAAGGTTGCTTGAGGAACCAATTACATACAGTTTGGATTAACATTTACAGCCTATACAAATTTGTTTTAGAAATTGTAGACAGCTGAATCAAAACATATAACCATAATGTGAACGCTCTGATTTTATTAATTTTCCTGTATCTGATGTTAGGGAAGGAAAACATAGTTATCTATATAAGGTAATGTTTCGACATCAGTTGTTTCAGTTAATCTGATAAAAAAAAGATCATACTCCAGCAAAAATAACGTGTTACAGTTTTAGTTCATCACATCATATTTGGAATTACTAATTGTGCATTTTAGTATTGCATATTACTGCATATGTGTTACTCTATGGGGAGGTAAAATTCCCTTTCCCGTTGAACATATTTTCATGTATCCAGGTGACCTGAAAAGGAACTCTATCCATGTCATCTAATTCAGAGTCACACATTGCCCCCAACCCCATATGCCTGTGCCTCCCTTATATGAATGGTGGTGGTAATATCTACTTGAGCATCTTTCCACATAAGGACAATGGGGTGGGAAGAAAGTGTGGTGATGTAGCAGCCATATCAGGGGTCAGACTAAGTAGCCTCATGCAGTCTCATGCTTCATGTTCTTGCTGAGCTCTTCCTCTCTGAAATATATGTTTGTAAGATGACGAGACACAGGAATTTCTTATCTTGTCAACAAAGGCTAAGGTCATAGAATTGTATATCTTGTTCTCTTCTGTTCTCTGCTTATCATGGCTACCCTATAACCCATTTCTTGTATTATAAACAATGGTGCTAGGAGAAGAAATGTTGAGGACTGCAACCCCACACGGGAGGGAGAGGAGGAGCCGTTTCCTATGTGTCACAATATCTATAAAAACAATGTGCTGATGTAAATCGGGGCTTTTGGCTCTTTGGAAATGATTCCAGCCTTAAGCCCGCGCGTTAAATAAAGAAACTCTTTTTCCTTCACTCCGTGGTCTCTCTGACTCTGAGTTCTGCAACAGTGAGAGTGGTGAGGAAGCAGCCCTTTAGGATTGGGCTTTCTTAGCTAGATTAACACAGAATACACCCTCTTTTCCAGACTGAGAGAAAAAGATACCAACGTGGAAGCATGGCACAGACACCATCTGGCTCAACACCACCCATTGCAAGAGCAGAACCTTAGAAAAGTCAAACATATTCATCTGCCTCTGGTTGGGATGACTGAAACTACAGAATGCATGGTATGTTGAATTTATATTGTATGGACTTCCTATAGACAAGTGCTCCTAGGGGACAAAACCAGAACATTGTTAACAGTGTGAAAATGACTATGATTACTGCTCAGTCTGGCAAGCACACACACTGAAGAAAATAAGTTTATTCCACAGTATCTAGTGTTACAAGGAGTGCACCTTAACTAAAATCCAATAAATAAACATTATCTCAACTAAAAGCTCAATTGAGCTAGAAAGCTGATGTGTTGATGCTGTTTTAAGTGGTTTTTTCCCCATTTGATGGCTGCCTGATTACCACATTAGCCTTTGTCTGAAATTTTCTACCACATTAGCACCATAGCATACCATACTTACCAATGCAGAGGGAAACCCGAAGGTAATGAGCTTATCAGATCATTAAGAGGTTATTAATAGATCATCCACATCCAACCTAAGCTGAGTTTGCATAGAAAGAGGGGCTACAACATAGGAAAGAAACAGTCTTATACTGAGTTAGACCACTGGTCTATCTAGCTCAGTGTTGTCTAAACTGATTGGCAGTGGCTCTCCAGCATTTCAAATAAGAGTCTTCCCCAGTCCTACCTGGACTTTTTGAATGCAAAGTATGTGCTCTGCCGCGGAGCTAGAGCCCTTCCACACAAACAAAACTAAGTGTGTGTGTGTTTTAACTTCTTGGATGTTTGCAGCACGGTGAGATCAAAAGTGAGGAGCACATATTAACAGACATGTTTGTATCAGTACAGAGAATATCATTAACTGCTTCTGTAGTATAGAACCATCCCCACTCGTATTAACCTTTGTATAAATCTATCATATAATTTGTCAAAATGTTGTGAGTTAGACAAGAGCTTTAAAAGACATACAAATTGCTTATCTCCTACTATTCATAAACATGCAGGAGACAGAGATGCAGATCCCAGGGAGCTGATTTTGAAACTATTTGGTGGAGCTGTTCTATGATTAAGATTGTCTGGAAGTAGGTACGCAACATGATATTGTTGATGGTACATCTGACTATACCCTAGATTCCCTGAGAATTTTGTTAGGCTATTTAAAGCAGTTGCTTTAGCTAAAAAAGAGAGAGACCTAATTTGGAATTTATTAACGATGGCAAAAAATTCTGGTAGGTCAAAAATGGAGAAGTGTTTGCATGCCCTTACTTACAGAATGGTTACCAAAAGCTTGGGAAATTGCAGGGATGATAAAACTCACAGAATATATAAGATTAAGAGATGGAAAGCCAAAGATAAAAACATGAATATACTACTACTATACACAGAGAGAGAGAGATACATATGTATGTTTTATATACCATTTAACACTGTTCTTTTTTAAGTTCTTCTATGAAATGAAGGTGTAACTTTGATACTGATAAGAGTTTTTGTCTATTGCAAGTATTGCAATATGTTGTGTTTCAATACTTAAAATTTTGGTAGTTCCAGAAATGTTGATAAAGTGTGTACTATTTATTTATATATTTATTACACATTGTAAGTTTTCTATTGATTGCTGTATATAAATTTAGTTTATCATATGTATTGCATCATCTTGCTTTTCTAAAAAAATAGTGATACAAATAAATCTGTGGGGAAATTCCCTTTCTGTTATTAACCCCCTCCCCCCAAACAAATAATATGATGGTAATAACAACATGAGTCTAAATCTCCAACTGAGAAGACATGACAAAATCTTTCTTCAGAGGTCCAAGCTTATGGAACTTACCTTCTTTAATCACATGAGGCTTAATAACACAACAGGTGCAGTGTGTATATTTTGCAGTGTTTGCAGGTCCATGGCCTCCACTGGAGGGAAAGAACAGCTCCAACTCCTGAAAATAATTGGAATTAAAATTTAATAGTGTACAACTGGGTGGCTCATAGTCATAGCACACCAATTACGTATGTCTGTAGGCCAGGGGTCACAACTGTAAAAATCTGATGTGCTTGAGTTTCTCCCCAAACAATATTGAAACGTAATGTTATCCCCTTCATTAATTTTCTGCTTTTCTAGCCATTAGCTTTCTTTCAAAATGCTGTGTGACACCTTTCTCCAATGGTAAGATTTTGGTCCTATTTACCCTTACATTCTATCAACATCCCATAAATGGAGGGTATTCCATTAAGAAGTAATTACAAATGTGCTCATGCTGCTACTTCTTTACAGGGTTTTACTCATGACTAAAACAATATAAATTTATCATAGGCTGAATATCCATGGTCTCTTTTTAAACACCACACCTTGCCTTTGTCACCTCCATCTTTTATTAGCCTATCAATGCTGGAGCTAATGAAACCTACCTGCTTTGCCAATGCCAGGGAGAAACACAAGAACAGCCCTCGATCTGCCTTATCAGGTCCTATATATTGATACACTGACAGTCACAGGCTCTTCTCAAGTTTATTTGCTAGCTGCTGTTTTATTTTATTATTTTATATTGCGCTGATTTGTTAGTGTAGAATCAAAACATATTTGGTGTAAGAGAAGAATTAACTTGATTACAAATTCACTCATGCACCAAAAAGCATGGAAACTTCACTTTCATGCCATGTAAGCACTAAGCACATCCTACAGTCTCACATATTCTTCTGCTCACTTACATTTATCAGCCACTCACCCACGCTTGGCCTTTCAACCCCACTCCTTTTTCTGCATGCAAATATGCGCAGGAAGATGTGAAAAATGAACACATACAGCAGCATGTCACATGCACAACAGTATGCTACACACAAATGCACACAGATGCAGCAGCTCCACTTTCCCCACCTACAAATATAAAGTGCTGCTACCTGTGCTCCCACTGGAGTAAACCTTTTTCCTTTTGGAAAGCAGGTTCCACTAGGGAAGCTTCAAGCTGCCAAACTGAGATAGGTTGCCCTACTTGCCTTAGTTAATTTAAGATGAGCACAAAACCAGTTACAAACATAAGGGACCAATACAACATTTTAAAAATACTCTTAGCATGGCTGGCTGGGGAATGCTGGGACTTGTAGGACCTTTTTCTGTCTAAACCTGCATAGGATTGCGCCCTAACTCAACCATTCTTCATGAGACAGTTCGGAAATGTAGTCAGAGTATGCCCCCTTCACAAGGTAGGTTTTCCTTGCAAGATTTCCAATATGACAAATTATGATTAACAGAATTCTCAGGCTTTACAATGATACAACGCTGATACAGCCACTTGTCCGAACTACAGAGCTGATCTATTATTATGTTTATAAGCCACTTTAGAGATTTTGGTTGAGAAGGAAAGAGAGGAAAAAGGGTTTTAACAAAATTCTTTTTTCAGGACATTTTTCAAGCCTAGTGCATTCAGAAGAGTCCAACAAGCACTAGCAAGGTTTGCAATAAAATGTATTCATTGAGCCATAAAAAGGGAAACAGGTAATTTTCTAAGTTTAGGATTCAATGCCTTTTAAACCATCATTCAATTTCTCTCTACTCCTAATGGTTCAAGCAAATGGATCAGCTAAGATGGGATTGGGCTTTCTTGTCCTATACTGTTCCCTTTCAATTTATGCCTATCAGAGAATAACAAAAATAAAAACCAACAGCACAAAGAGTAGTTGTATTAACATTTGCTGTGGAAGAGACTGAGGCACCGCATGGCAGATCTCAAAAAAGTCCACTCCTGTTGCTTTAAAACAGTGGCTTTCAAATGGTGTTTGGGGTTGGACTCAATGGTCTTACAGGCCCCTTCCAACCCTACTATTCTATGATTCTTTGAAAACTATGGGGTTCCCCGGAAGGCTATCAGGGTTTTCAAGAAGAGAAGTTAGTAATAGCTGACAAGCTTCTCTGAAAGTTAACTACTGTCCCATGCAATGTGCAGCCACAGTGGGCTGTTCTAAGGCACATCTTCATTTCACATAGGACGACAGTGAGGCTCAGGAGAACACAGCACCCCACATGAGCCAAGTACCTACAACACTTCCCAGAATTCTCTGCAATGTGCATGGGCTCCTTGGCAGACTAACTGATGTGGAAACACTTCCCTAAAAGATAGGAAGTTTGAAAACCATAGCCTTAAAATATGAATGTGTATACCAACTGTTGGGACCAGCACAGTTCGACATTCTCCCCCATGGCTATAGGCTTGTTGCCCAAAAGTAAACTTGGCTGGGTTGAGGCAGGCCTCAGCATTGTGGCTACTAGCTCATCGGCTTCCTGATTCCTCCCCTTTCTTCACATGAAGCATAAAGCAGAGCACTGGGGGAGTGAGGAGAGAGAAGAAAAACTAGAAGAAGAGGCTCCATGAGCAGGAGAAAGGGCAGAGACACAGCCTGCTTCGAGGAGAAGAGGGATATGATAACCATCAGCCTGGTTCACACACAACACTAACCCATGGTTTATTTAAACTGTGGTTTGTTGCCCTACCCAGGGTTTGTCTGGCAGATGACTGAACAAACCCTGGTTTGTTTTATTTGTCCCTGGTGTTTTTGTTTCCCTCCTCCTTCACCTGCTCCCTCCCTGTATCCCAAATGCCTCTGCAGCACTGCAATACTAGCATGTAAAGAGGCTGGGTTTTTTGACCGCTCTTACCCACTGCTTCTATCGTCTAGTGAAACAACTCATTCTGGGATTCTGGGATCACACATAACAACCCATGGCTTAAACAACCCACAGTTCACAATCCAAAAAAAACCCCATGGGTTTTCTTAGTGGGTTCTTTGTGGTTAACAACCCATAATTAACCCATGAATTCCGGTTCGCCTGTAACAACACTCCATAATTCAACAAACCATGGTTAATTAAAGCATGACTTGTTGTTACGTGTGAACCAGGTTACCATATCCCCATCCCTGCAACTGGGAAAAACCGAGCATGCATGGAGGTAGAAAAAGTCACCAACATCAACAGCACGAGACCTGTCCATGATGAGATGAGTTCCCCTTCCAGTTTCTTCAGCATCTGGTAGGTGTCCAAATCCCAAACAGTAAAAGTGGCTCTAAGTATCCCTCACATACTAGTAGAGATTCTATCTTGGATAACACAGTTGATGCCAAAATGTAAATGCAATCTACTGTTGGGATGAGCCAAATCAAATTTTAATTTACAAATTATAGTAGCTTATGGAGAATCTATAAATCCTGAGGAAAATATGTTCAAAACATTGTGTAAAATTATAAATAAGTATGTTATGTAATATAGCATTATTGTGATTCTATGTTATTAACTGTGTGTGGTGACAAGGTTGTCTCTGAGGCTAACTAGTTACTTTGCATATGAGGCCTACAGCTGGCAGCCTACAAACTGTCAGCAAAACTGTAATTATTACCAAGGAAACAGTTATAGCCTTAGCAGGTTTACAGTTGGTCCAGGTGCATATATTGGATAAGAGAATCAAAAAGGTCAGGATGTAATAGTTCAGTTAGCAAACATTCTATTTATTCTGATTGACTGATAAATATAGGCTAATGGACTGGCATATAACAAGGTTTTAAAGGTTTTTTGTTCAGAGGTTCTCTACAGAGAGTGCAGAAGGCAATCCCAGTCAGTCAGGAACAGAACAGCCTGAGAAAGCAGCATAGCCTAAGAGAAAAGGCTGAAGAAGAAAGGTAGCTGAAGTTACAGAAGGCAAAACCTAGGATGAGAGGAAGACCCTGGAAGCAGTTCTGAAAGGGGACTTATTGCCAGATTGTCAGCAGAAAGCAGTTGGCCTCAAGAAGCAGTGAGACTTCAGGAGCGGGCAACTGATGACTCCTTCTTTGCTCTGTGTTGTTTTCAATAAGTCAGGAGAAGCTACAGCAAGCCTGCCAGTTGAAGATGATTCATCTCAGGGAGCTGTGAACCTAACATCAGAGAAAGCTGGGAGATATTTTACAACTCTGTATATTTCCGGTGATTTCCTACAGAAGGGAAAACTTTAGGTCAAGACCTCTGAATCATTCTGGGTGAGCTAATGGGGGAGGAGGAGAGGTAGGAAAAGGGTTACTGGCAACTGGTTTTTAATAGGGAACTGAACTAGGATAAGGACATACCTGCTTCCTTAAAGAAACAGTACTTTTAAAAGCAAGTAAACAATAAAGTAATTTGATAACATTTAATATTTTATATAAATTGAATATAGACAGATTGCTTACCTGTAACTGTAGTTCTTCAAGTGGTCATCTGTGCATTCACACATATGGGCTCTGTGCCGGGGCGGAGCCTCATTCAGGAAAACTTCTATAGCTGAGGAACGTTTTTGGTGGGAACCCTCCCCCACCGTCCCACTGCACATGTCTAAGTGGGTTCTTGCCTATCTCCTCAGTTCCTTGAGACCACAAGAAAAAAATTAGTCTCAGAACCAAGGATTCCTCGGTATCAACATCATAAGATATCAACACCAAAGAAGGGACGGTGGGTGGGTTGTGTGAATGCACAGATGACCACCTGAAGAACTATAGTTACAGGTCAGCAACCTGTCTTTCTTCTTCGTGGTCTCTGTGGGCGATTATCAAGCCAACTTACTAGAGGAGGGTAGATGTCCTATTGAAACACAGAAGACAACACCGCTCTTCCAAACGTGTAGTCCGATCAAGCATGCACATCCAGCTATAATGCTTCACAAAGGTCAATGGGATAGACCATGTTGCAGCTTTACAAAGGTCCACTAGAGCCACCCGTCTCCCGAAGGCTGTCAACGCAGCAATAGCCCAAGTCAAATGCGCTCAGATGCAATGCAAAGGCTCCTTCCCACGGAGCTGGTATGCCAGAGTAATGGTTTGAACTATCCAGGCAGCCAGCCTCCATGACCATAGAATCATACGGTCATAGAATAGTAGAGTTGGAAGGGGCCTATAAGACCATCGAGTCCAACCCCCTGCTCAATGCAGGAATCTAAGTCAGAGCATCCCTGACAGATGGCTGTCCAGCCTCATCTTGAATGCCTCCAGTGTGGGAGAGCCCACTACCTCCCTAGGTCATTGGTTCCACTGTCGTATTGCTCTAACAGTCAGGAACTTTTCCTGATGTTCAGCCGGAATCTGGCTTCCTGTCACTTGAGCCCATTATTCCGTGTCCTGCATTCTGGGATGATCGAGAAGAGATCCTGGCCTTCCTCTCTGTGACAACCTATCAAGTACTTGAAGAGTGCTATCATATCTCCCCTCAGTCTATTCTTCTCAGGGCTAAACATGCCCACTTCTTTCAGTCTCTCTTCATAGGGCTTTGTTTCCAGTCCCCTGATCATCTTTGTTGCCCTCCTCTGAACCCTCTCTAGTTTGACTGCATCCTTCTTAAAGTGTGGTGCCCAGAACTGGACACAGTGCTCCAGATGAGGCCTAACCAGTGCTGAGTAGAGGGGAACTAGTACTGCCTAAGATTTGGAAGCTATGCTTCTATTAATGCAGCCCAAAAGAGCATTGGCCTTTTTTGCAGTCACATCACATTGTTGGCTCAGATTCAGCTTGTGATCAACAACAATTCCAAGATCCTTCTCGCTTGTAGTGTTGTTGTGCCAAGTATCCCTCATCTTGTAACTGTGCATTTGGTTTCTTTTTCCTAGGGGCAGAACTTGGCATTTATCCCTATTAAATGTCATTCTGTTGTTTTCTGCCCAGCGCTCCAGTCTATCAAGATCACTTTGAATTTTGTTTCTGTCTTCCAAGGTATTAGCTATCCTGCCCAATTTTGTGTCATCTGCAAATTTGATCAGCGTTCCCTGCACCTCCTCCTCCAAAGTCATTAATACAAATGTTGAAGAGCACTGGGCCCAGGACTGAGCCCTGTGGTACCCCACTCATTACCACTCCCCAGTTGAGAAGATCCCATTGATAAGCACTCTGAGTCTGATTCCGTAGCCAACTGTGGATCCACCTGATGGTTGTTTCATCTAGCCCACTTTGAGCTAGTTTGCTCATCAGGATATCATGGGGCACTTTGTCGAAAGCTTTGCTGAAGTTGAGGTATATTATGTCCACAGCATTCCCACAGTCCACAAGGGAGGTGACTTGATCAAAAAATGAGATCAGATTTGTCTGGCAGGATTTGTTCTTGACAAATCCATGTTGGCTTCGAGTAATCACTGCATTGTTTTCAAGATGCTTACAGATGGATTGCTTTATCATCTGCTCCAGAATTTTCTCAGGGATTGATGTCAGACTGACTGGTCTGTAGTTCCCAGGTTCCTCCTTTTTACACTTTTTGAAGATAGGGACAACATTAGCCCTCCTCCAGTCATCTGGCACTTCACCCGTCCTCCATGATTTCTCAAAGATAATAGACAGTGGTTCAGAGAGTTCTTCTGCCAGTTCCTTTATTATTCTAGGATTAATTATTAAAATTGGCTTTCCTAAAATCCAGGGTACACCTTTAGCTACACTCAGCTTTTGCTTCCTTTAGAACCAAGAACTCAAGTATAACATGGTTGCTTTCCCCCAGAGTTCCAGTACTTGCTACTTTATCCACTAAGTCATCTCTGTTGGTTAGGATCAAGTCATGGATAGTCAATCCTCTAGTTCCTTCCTCTGCTTTCTGTAGGAGGAAGTGATCTGCCACACAAGTCAGGAATTTCCTGGAGGGGCCATGTTTTGCAGAATTTGTCTCCCAACAAATATCGGGGAAATTGAAGTCCCCCATTACTAGTACATCATGCTTCCTTGAAACGTTGGCTATTTGCTTTTCAAAAGTTTCATCCTCGCCTTCTCCTGGATTGGGTGGCCAGTAGTAGACTCCGACCACCATCTTCCTTTTATTCTTTGCTCCATTTATTTTAACCCAGATGCTCTGATGACACAGGCAACTCCTTTTTAGGACCTGCATAGCAGACGAATAATCTTTGTGATTTTCAACTCAGTTCCAGCTTTGTAGAAAGCTAATGCCCTTCAAACATCCAGATTATGAAGATGTTTCTCCAGGTCTGAAGATGGTGTTTGGAAGAAGGCTGGAAGCACAATAAGTTCATTGAGATGAAATTCAGGAATGACTTTAGGAAGAAAGGTGAAAACTGGCTGAAGGACAACCTTGTCCTCATGAAAAACTGTAAAAGGAACATCGATACAGAAGGCACACAGTTCACATGCTTTTCGAGAGGATGTGATAGCTACTAAAAAGGCCACCTTCCATGACAGCAAGCATAAATCTATAGTAGCCACAGGCTCAAACAGTTTCTATGTTAAAGCTTGTAACACCAGGGAGAGATTCCAATGTGGGGCTGAGCACTGGAGGAAGCAGGTTCCACAACTCACACAAGAATCGTTTGGTGAGAGGGTGGATGAAAACTGAATAGCCCTGCATCTGCCCCCTCATAACTGAGGCAACTGCAGCGCAAACTCTAATTGAGGAATACTTTAGGCCTTTTACAAATAAATGATGAAAAAAATTACAAAATATCCGAGATTGAGCTGGAGGAAGAGCGAAATCCCTTAGAAGCGGCAAAAACTTGGAATGCTGACCACTTACTACAGCATGATCGCCTGATAGCTGGTTTCCACACTGCATCCAGTACCCGCTGCACTCTGATGAGATTAATCTTCGCTATCACCTTCGGGAGCAGAGGAGATGGAGGAAAGAGATAGAATAGTGCACCACTCTACCGCAGAAGAAGGTGTCTCCCAATGACGAACGGCCCACTCCCGCTCTTGAGCAGAATATTCTGCAAATCGTGTTCAACGGGCTGGTGAACAGGTCCACCGATGGCTGCCCCCACCATCAAAATAGATGACGCAGGATTTGAAGAGACAGTTCCCAAACATGGGATGCTCACTAAGTCCGAATGAGGGAGTCTGCCAAAGTGTTGTCCACTCCAGCAATATGACTCGCAGTCAAGCTGATGTCTCTCGGGACGACCCAATTGTAAATTTTGAGGGTGAGTCCCACCAGTTTGGATGAATGCGTTTAGGTGCCAAAGAACAGAGGTGTTGTCTGCCAGAATTTGAAGGTGTCTGCCCTGCAGATAGGTGACAAAAGCCCATAAGGCTTTCCACACCTCCAGCAACTCTAGAAAATTGATGAGCCCATCTTCCTGCACTCGACCAACAGCCCTAAATTCATAACTGTCCACAATGAGTTCCCCAACCAAGGAGAGAGGCATCCATGATGAGCACTTGAGATGGAAATGGCTGAACAAACAGTACACCTTGATCGACATTGTTTGGATCCATCCACTAGCAAAGAGAATACGCAATGCAGTCCAGTATCCAAAGTTGGGTTCGATGAGCATTGTTGTTGTTGGGAAAAACTTGGATAAACCAGTTCTGCAATGGTCTCATTCTCAGGCATGCCCACTCCACCACCAACACACTTGCAGCCATGTGGCTTAAGAGGCACTGAATGGTGTGAGCTGGCACTTGTCGTTGTTGATAAAGAGCAGTCGCTAAGGTGATTAACTGGTCCAAGCATTTTCGAGGGGGATACGTGCGACCTGTCCTCAAGTCTAATTCTGCTCCAATGAAACTGATAACATGAGTGGGAGATAAAGTCGACATCTCTTCGTTGAGGCAGAGGCCCAGAGTGTTGAGAAGATTCAAAACAACTACAATGGCACAATTCAGAAACTCCCTGGAAGCACCTACAAGGAGCCAGTCATCCAAATAAGGGTAGATCTCGATGCCTTTGACACGGAGGTGTGCACAGATTACCGACATACATTTCGTGAACACCCATGGAGCTGTCCCTAGCCCGAAGGGTAGCTCATGAAACTGGAACACGTTGGGTCCAACCGCGAAACACAGGTATCTTTGATACTCTTCCTCTATACTGATATGGAAAAAAGCATCCTTGAGATCCACCGCCATGAACCAGATGCCTTTCCAAAGGAGGGGGAGGATTCTTGCCAGCGTAATCATTCTGAATCATTTGGGGGTGATAAACTTGTTCAAGAGTCTTAGATCTAAAACTGGACACAGTCCGCCCTTTTGGGAACTGTAAAGAACTGGGAGAAGAAACTGCTGTGCGTCTGAGTCGAGGAGACAAGCTTGATGGCACCCTTCCGAAGAAGCGCCTCCCTCTCAAGATGTAACGGTTCTGAAAGCGGAGTTATTCTGACAATTCCCACGGGAGGGAGGGCGTCAAATTCTATTTTGTATCCTTGTCGAATGATCACCAGCACCCAAGCATCTGATGTGATTGCCTGCCACCCTAAAGAGTAAAGAGAAAGACAGTTTCCTGCAGTTAGAGTGGGCGGAAGCAGGGAGGTATTGAATTTTTTGAATCAAAGATGCCACTTCAAAGCAGTCAGCCTTAGCCCAAGATTGACGAAACCTGGAGGAAGAAAACTACTTCCTCTGCTGCTGTTGCTGCTGCTGGTACTGGTACCAAGGGGCACAGTCCGCAGATTGCCTCTGAAAGTACAGCTGATGCCGAAACCAATGCCTTGGTTTGTAAGATTGTTGTTGTTGGGGCTGTCCTATGCCCATCTTCTTTGCCATCATTCTTGCTTTTTGGACACAGCCCATCTGGTCATCTGTTTTAGAATTAAATAAACCCAACCCATCAAAGGGTAAGTCTTAAATTCTAGACTGGGCCTCTGGTGTTAGTCCAGCTGAACGAAGCTATGCATGGCACCACAGAACCACAGAGCCTACCATGGATTTAGCATTACAGTCAGCCTGATGGCGCATTGTATTAATTTGTTGATGGGAAACTTTAACTGCTTCCAATTGAAACATCATGGCCAACTCTCTCTGGTCATCTGGTAGGTAAGTACACAGAGAATCCATCTTTTTCCATAAAAAGAGTTGATACTGCGACATCATGGCCTGATAGTTTGCAACACAGAGCCCTAGGGCCACGAATGAGTAGAGTCTCCAGCCCATCAGATCAAGTCTGCGACACTCCTTGTCAACTGGAGATGCATGTGATTTTTGTGACCGACCCCGGGCAGATTCTACTATTCTTGAATTTGGTCGAGGATGGGAAAAAAGAAAAGCAGCATCCTTTTCTTAAACTTTATAGATTGACTCCAGACACTTCGAGGTAGGAGCCATCAAAGGAGGAGTATTCCATGTTTGTTTCATGGTCTGGAGCAGTGTGGGAAGAAAAGGAATTGCCACTGGCACCAACGTTTCCATGTATACTGCATCAAACACCGGGTCTTATATATGATCCGTGGGCTGCTGCACATTGATTCCGAGAGACTGTGCCATTCTCAGCACCTGCTCCAAGAAATACCCCATGTCCTCTGAAGGGGAGTCTCTGTCCCACGTGCCTACAACCTCGTCCACTGACGAAATAGAGGGAGGCACCAAGGAATAGGACAAAGAATCGGATTGATAATCCTCTGCAGAATCCTGGGAGATATGTCTCTGATTCAATGTTTTTAGTTGGTCACTTTGCTGTTGTGCCAGAGGAGACAGTAGCGGGCGCTCTGGCAGAACCTGGTCAACATAACCTCGTAGTTTGTCTAATGAAGGCAGGTGCAGGGGGACCAGAGGCAGTGGCAAAAACATGTCATCTGGTGGATGCGAGACTGTAGCCGAAGGGCCTGTTCTGTACCGAGGAGAAGTTGCTTCTAAATACCTCGTTCGATCATAGTATAGATTGTAATCCCAGCATGGCAGCCATTCCTCATCTTGGTAGGATCTCGGAGGCGGCCCGGACCAAGTAGAAAGGCGATCCTACTCTTGATGTCGATCAGAATATTCATCCTCATGGTATCATAGCGGTGATCAATATCGAGGGGCAACATCCCTGAGAATGGCAGATGATTAAGACCTTCCATACCGAGGTGACCGTGAGTCACGATCTTGTCACATGGATGGGGATCGCGATAGATGATCCTGAGGAGTGGAATCAGCTCAGTGTTGAACAGGAGAAAAATCCCTGATCTCACCTTCAGAGTCTGTAGAAGGAGGCTCTAACAGTGCCACGGCCATCAGTACTGATGAGAGCCTTCGAAATGGTGAGTTTAAAAGGGGGGGAGGAGGGATCTCCAACTCCAAAACTCTCGGTGGAGTATTTTTAAGCTCCTTTCTCTTCTTTTTCTTTGGGACAGCTTCTGGCACAGGCTTGAAGGGTTTAGCCTTTTTGCAATTTTTTTGGCCACCGAGAAAGCCAATGAACAACCTGGTGTAGGAGGGTCTGTCTGCCCCACCGCAGATGTTGACTGAGGGGTTGAAACTGTGGTAGTCTGAAGCATCTCGGCTTGTATAGAGGCACCCGACTGAGGTTGAGATTTTCAGGTATCCACTGCTTCCAATGCCCTTTTCCACAAAATCGCCTTTAATCTGTCCAAGCAATTTTTATGGGCTTGTTTAGAGAAAGACTGACAATGATGGCACATCTCTACAACATGAGACTCCCCAAGGCAAAGGAGGCACAACGAGTGTCCATTAGATGGGGGGAGTTTACCGCCACAGCGGACGCACTTTCTGAAGGGCGCCTTCAATGCCATACACCAAAGAAGGAAAATAACAAATAACTATACTAACTACCCTTTTTTTCTTTTAGAACAGAAAAACAGAATAAGAAGAACAAGAAGAACAAGAAGAAAAAGCAGCAGCAGAAGACCTCAGCCTAAACGCTCACAAAAATTTGTGGACAGCATTCCCAAAGAGGCAACCATAACGGCGGTCAAAAAGAAACTGAGGGGATAGGCGGAAAGCCACTCAGACATGCGCAGTGGGACGGTGGGAGAGGGTTCCCACCCAAAACGTTCCTCAGCTATAGAAGTTTTCCCGAATGAGTCTCCGTGCAGATGCAGAGCCCATATGTGTGATGCACAGAGACCATGAAGAACTTAATAAGTAAATTCATTTTAAATAACATATTTTATTTAAAAGTTATTTTAACTTTTAAATATAACTGTTTGCCTGTATATCCCATGCCTATAGCCCAGAACCTCGCTACTGAGTGTGTGCTAAAGGGATAAGGTTTTAATATGAACTTAATGGTTGCATCATAAAGGTTAAAGGATAAACAACTAAAGTACATTTTTATATAGTGTTCATTTGGATGTCACAAAAGTGGGATTGGTAAATCCAAGCCTCCACACATGGTGAGCATTGGAGTGCGATTATAAAGCAAATTCTTCCAAACAACTATAAAATGGATTCCTGTGTTTGTATGCATGGTGAAGGATTTACTTCAGATTTATTTTAACAGCTACTTCTTTCTCCCTAGGAGAGTTTGTAGATGCTGCATCCTATAGGTTTCCTTGGCAACTGGTATACGTTTGTGCTACCTGTTCATTCAATACACAATCCCAACTACTGTGTCAATCTCCAGTAATTACAAAGTAAAACAAGGACACTATGATATCGGAATGTGTATACAAGTCTAAGAGAACTGTGAAACTAAATATTTAGTGCAAGGGTAAAAATGAACAATATTTCAAAAATAACAGCAATCTCTCCAAGAAAAACATTTACAACTTATTATGTTTAGGAAAATCATCAACAGCAGGTATATTTTTCATTCTCCAAATGTGCTTAGATGCCCTTACCAACATTTCCTTCATTCTCAAGTTGACTTCAACTATCCCTGTAGTATGTCAAAACAAAGAAACACTCTAACGCTAACACATGCTCCAGAAGACCATATTTACCAAAGACAGCCCCAGTTTTCCAGTACCTGTTCCTGGGAAATCACTGCCCCTACTTTGTGCCTAGTATTTTGCCTTTGGAAAATGCCTGTTAAAATGTAAATAATGTGAGTTGCTAGAGTTGTCGTTCCTCCCCAGGGAAGTTAAATCTCTCGGGATAGATACATCTTCTCTCTTTCCCTCTATTGCGCAAACATGTAAATGCACACATATGAACATTGAGTTGTCACCTAGTCCACAGCTTGACATTCCACATGCTGCAGAGGCTCATTTTGCACTGCTTATTAGATCGCCAGGTAATGTTTTTCTAGTGTAACCTAAAGCACAAACATCTTCCTGGTGCTTAAATCAGTGGAAGACAGTTGACTGCAGGGTAAATGAATACAGCATGCAAAAAGTAAAATAGAGCTGTCAATAAAGTATAATAGCAGGAGAGGGTGCTTAGGCAGTGAGCCTTTGTATGAGAACTGGGGTGTCAGTGTCCCAGTTTTCATCTGTGAAGTGTTGAAGAACACACACAGTTTCAATCCATTCACTCAATTGTGTAATTTTAATACATGCTGTAAGATACTAAACTCCATTTCACCTCCCAAACCTTGCCTTTTCTTCCAGACCCAAATACTTGCCCTGCTGTTTTACTATGTGCACGTAGTCCATGCACACAGCTGTCATTCCACTGCTCAAGTAGGGCACTGGACCACAGTGTCAGGCTTGCAAGGGCCTCTGCTACTGCTCCCAGATCAGATGTGCTACTGCCTGGATGCAGTCCTGGCAGGTGTTTTGCCACATCAGCAAAAAGCTGAACAATTCCTGTTGCCTAGCAGTATAATGACTTCTTGGTTGTGCACCATTGTACTGGGTTGCTAAGTAATCTCCATCTAGTTACTTCCCTTTCTCCATTTGAATCTAGAAAAATAAGGAGGAAGCTAGTGGAGGGAAGAAGGAGACAAAATAGGAAGTAAAGATCAAAAACAAGACTAAGAAGTTTCTTCTAGATCAGTTGGAGAAGGAGAAAATACATTCAAGTACCAAGGGCTGGCCCAGCTTTCTTCTGCCACCATACTTTGCACTCCCTTAATCACATGCAGCTTAATGGTTTACAGTTGTATGAATTTGTATTTTATATAATAAATAAAAATGTTAATTCCTCTATTCCAGTACCTCACCCCACCAATACTTATCTATAGTCCTATGTCAAAAAGAACTGTAAGGGGTTCATATTAAGGAAGCCATAACATAGGGAACCTGAAAAATATCAGAGTTCAATACACTGGTATTCCGCAAGGAACAAATAAGTAAGTAACTAAGACACTGTGAGCAACACTATTCTTAGCTCCACCTGTTAGGCATACGGAACGTGTTTCTATGGAAAGAGAAAGGGGTATCAAAAAGTTAAAAGGAAACTTTTATTTAGCTTGTTTCCTTATTGCTTGGCTTTCAGGTGAGCCTCGGTTTCAATAAAAATCCCAAACTATACATTGTTTAATCCACAATTATAAAAGGCTATTAAAACTATTTCTAAGTGTGTATGCTTATCAACATGCAGCTTTAACTCTCACAAGGTATGTGGGAAAAATGAGCTCTAACATTATAAATTCATTTTATTATTTGAGCATTTATATACTGCTTTTCAAGTATACTACCTCCCAAACCATCCCACACATTAAAAGAATGGGAGGATCACAGTTAGCCCCTCCCCTCTCAAAGACACCCCCAGGGGCACACACTGGCCCTCCAGGAATTTGGAATGTGTCCGAAAGGGCTGTACATACATACAGCTGCAAAACTCTTCCATGTAAGGAAGCCTGATTGGGTCAGGGTTCCCTATCAAGTGAAGGAGTGGTATGCACATACATCCCCTTCCAATACATTCTTTCAAAATGTGGAGGGGGTCATATGACCGTCCCCCCAGTGTGTGTGTGTGTGTGTGTGCGCGCACACGTGTGCGCGTGTGTTGGGTGGGGGTGGGGGAAATAAAGAAGATACAGAAATTAATAAATATTTATACAATATAACAGAATAAGAAAGCCGTAAAATACTGTGTAAATGAAACATCTTGAAAGCCTGAGAGAATTAAAAAAAAAATCTTCATCTTGAGCCAAAAAGATAAGAGAGACTATGCTAGGCAAGCTGCCCTGGGGAGAAAGTTCCAGAAGTGAAATGCCACTACAGAAAAGACCCTATCCCATGTTATCCCCTGCCTAACCTCAGACAGCACAGCAACCCACAAAAGAGCCTCTGATGAGAATCTTCATGTGGCACCAATACTAATACCCTACAAGGCAAAGGCCATTATTGTGTCATTTCATGGCAACCGACTAACAACTACATAATGTCTGCCGGGGAAGGAGCGGGGGCAGGTTGAAGACAATAACTTGTTCTCCACAAAAACTTCCCTGCAGTTTTCTGGTAGGACACATTTAAAGGAACAGCCCTAAAACTGAATTTTGTACCTAACCAGTATAAGGTTTGGGGTTACAACTTCCATATTTTTTGCCCAAATTGGATCCTAGAGGGTTCAAAAGGTCTGGCAGAGATTCACAATATATTGAAGAAACTTACAGGAGCATCATGGAAAAGATGCAGACTAGATGGTGTAAACAGAGTATACATGAATGGAGTAATTTTTTCTCCCAGATTTAGTGTAAGGAAAAAATAGCTCCTCAAGCCCTGAGGCCTGTTCTTTCAACTGCATATTATACACAAAAATTTTCTCAATTTAGTCTGCAAGAATCAGACAATGCACTATTGGAGTATGATTGTTAGGGAAAACATCGCCGCATCACCTACCTTGTCTACTAGCAGCAACATGAGCGTGCTCCATTTTCATTCCATATTAAGTAGCTGGTCAATGGCCTGGTTTGCATGTAACAACAACCTAGAATATGGGTTGAGTATGGGTTGTTGTTGCTGTTACATACAAACCCTGCATTATGGTTTAAGTATGGATTGTTAACCACGAAACAACCCAGGAAGAAAACCCATGGTTTGTCGTTGGATTGTGAATTCTGGGTTGTTTGGGCTTAACAACCCATAGTTAAACCATACTGCAGGGTTTTCACATAATGACAACCCATAATTCAACAACAACCCATAGTCATCCTGTATTCAGGGTTGTTATTACATGTGAACCAGGTCAAAGAATGGACATTCAAGAATAATTAATTTTAGAATAATGACAACTGCATGCTTTTTCATGAGAAAATCATCTAATTTCTTTATTTGGCAGTATTAAAGAAAATGTCTTTACACAAAGCTAACGAGAACAAAATTAACATGTCCAACTGTCTAACTGGGTAGGTATCTAGCCTTTTTCAAGGAGGATAAATTATCCGTCGAAATACTATCTTTGTGGTTTACCTCGCTCGAGGGAGCGAGGGTGGACGGGAAAGCCTTGGGGTGGTAACCAAAATTGGCAAAAAATGGAGTTTGGCAAGTGGAAGCATGGCAGGCATTGTTATAAGCAAATTCTGCGAGAGGCAGCAAGGAAAACCAGTCATCTTGCTAGTAATTGACATAACAGCGCAAATATTGCTCCAGAGTCACATTGGTGCGCTCGGTCTGACCGTCCGTCTGTGGATGGTGGGTGGAGGAAAGACGGAGCGTCACATGGAGAAGCCCAAGTAGCTCCCTCCAGAAATGGGCAGTGAATTGGGGGCCCCTATCCGAAATGAGACCCTCGGGCCATCTGTGGAGCTGGAAAACATGCGTCAAAAACAGCTCCGCCGTCTCCCTGGCTGTGGGCAACCCAGAGCAGGGGATGAAATGGGCCATCTTAGAAAACAAATCCACCTCCACCAGAATAGTGGTCTTACCGTGTGAACGAGGCAAGTCAGTGATGAAGTCAAGGGAGAGCAGTTTCCAAGGTCCTGAGGGGGTAGGCAGGGGGTGAAGCAAGCCTGTGGGCTTGCCTGAGGGAGCCTTCGCCCGCTGGCAGGTTGGGCAGGAGGCGACATAGGTCTTAACATCCTGACACACACGAGGCCACCAAAAATCCCGTGTCACTCCGTGCAGGGTCTTGGCGAAGCCAAAATGCCCAGCAGTGGGGGATTCGTGGCACTGATGGAGGACCTTCTCGCGGAGGGGTCTAGAAGGCACACAGACCCGACCGGAATGGTAAAGCAGGCCACCTCACAAAGAGAAGGGGGTAGAGTGGGAGGAGGACAGAGGCTAGCCCCAATTCCTCCACTTTTGTGCGGACAAAAGCATCCTGAGCCTGTTCAAAGTGAATAAGTTCCTCCCAAGAGTGAGGTACCGCAGCTGCCGCCAGGCTCTGGGGGGGGGAAGAATCAGAGAGGGAGGGATTTCCCTCACCCCCTGGCTGGAGGTCCGGCTTACGAGAAAAAGCATCTGCTTGTAGGTTGTCGGAGGCCTTCACATGGCAAATCTTCAGGTGGAACCAGGGGAAAAAAAGCGACCACCTAATCTGCCGCTGGTTTAAGGCACGGGCTGTCTGAAGATGTTCCTAATATGCAGTTCTAACTTCGACTGGGTGCTGTGCCCCCTCCAGAAGATGACGCCAGGTCTCCAAAGCGGACTTGATGGCCAAGAGTTCCTTCTCCCAGATGATATAATTCCTCTCAGACATGTTCAGCTTCCTGGAGTGGTAGGCGCAGGGATGCAACCCGCTGCCCACCCGATCTGGCTGAAAAAGCACCGCCCCCACCACAAAGTCAGAGGCATCAGTTTGCACTACAAAAGGCTTCCTCGGGTCAGGATGTAACAGGATCGGCTCAGAACTAAAGCTTCTTAAGTTCCTCGAAAGCCTGTTGGGCAGATGCCGTCCAATGAAAAGGAGATTTCCTGCCCTTAAGGAGGTCCGTGAGAGGAGACGTCAGCCGAGCAAAGCTGGGCAGGAACTTTCTGTAAAAATTAGCAAACCCCAGAAAACGTTGCAAGTCCTTCTTGGTGGATGGAGCCTGCCAGGAGACGACAGCCTGGACCTTTGCAGGATCCATCCTGATACCGTCAGCTGAGATAATGTAGCCAAGATAGTCCAAAGAGGTTAGGTCAAACGCATGTTTCTCCAGCTTGGCATAAAGATGGTGCTCACAGAAGCGCTGGAGGACAGCGGAGACATGGTGCTGATGGGCGTGGGGGTCCTCAGAAAACATAAGTAAATCATCGAGATACACAATGAGGAAAGTGTCCAAATAGCCCCAGAAGATGGCATTCATAAAACGCGAAAACGGGGGGGGGGGGGCGCAGGCGAGCCCAAACAGCATCACTAGGTATTCATACGCTCCATACCGGGTGCCGAAACAGGTCTTCCACTCATCCCCCTCCCGGATGCAAATCAGATTGTAGGCGCCACACAGGTCCAACTTTGTGAAAATCTTGGCTCGCCCCAGGCACTCTAGCATCTCTGGTATGAGGGGGAGGGGGTACTTGTCGGGGATCGAGACTGAATTCAATGCTCTGAAATCGTGCACCGGGCGGAGTTCTCCCGATTTTTTGAGCACAAACATAGTAGGGGTGCAGGCGGAGGAGGAGGAGGGGCGAATGAAGCCACGTCTGAGGTTTGTGTCCAAAAACTCCCGCAGAGCTCGAAGTTCCAGCTCCGACATCGAATATAGCCAGCCAGCGGGGATGGTTGCCCCAGGAATAAGATTAATGGCACAGTCAAATGGGCGGTGGGGGGGGGAGCTGGTTGGCCTCCTTCTTGTTGAAAACATCCCAAAAAGCCACATGCTTCTCTGGGAGGATCACGGTAGCTGAAGAACTGCCAGAAGCAGATGAGGAGGGGGAGGAAAGGGTTAAGGCCTGGGCTGGGACTGGCGCCTTGGTCGGGAGGCAATGCTCCCGGCAGTAGGGAGACGCAAACTCCACTTCCTGAAGCCCCCAAGAAAACTGAGGATTATGCTTAGAGAGCCAGGAAACATCCAGCCCGATTGGGTATTGGGGAACCTTGGCCAAGTAAAACTGAATCTGCTCAATGTGGGACTGGGCGCGCAGAGTGAGCGGAGCTGTAATCCAGGTCACCGCACCCGAAGAAAGAAGACACCCGTCGATGGTCTCCACTGCCAAGGGGGCAGGAAGAGGCAGGGTAGGAATCTTGTGGAAGACAGCGAACGTTTCATCCATGAAACTGGTCGTAGCTCCAGAGTTCACTAAAGCTAGGGCCTCCATCCCACCCCACTGGGAGGAGCGGAGGTAAACATGCAATAGCAGATGGGAGGGTGGGGGGGTTGCGGAAGGCACCCACCTGGTGGGGAACCGACCCCCACACTGGAGACCCCCAACAGGCTTGGGGGGCAGCCTAGTCAGGCCTGGGGATGAGGAGGAGGAGGAGGAGGAAGGAGAGGAGGGGGAGGCAGTGGGGCTGCGGGTCTAGCACGGCAGGTTTTGGCGAAATGTCCCAGCTTTCCACACCGAAAGCATCGGCGCTCCGCGCACCGCCGCTCTAGTTCCTCTGGTGGCAGCGGGACTCAGGTAGCTCCCAGCTGCATCGGGGTCTCCTCCACCCCCACCGCAGGGGCAGGGAGTGGGGGAGGGGGCAAGAAACGTGGGGGAATGGGAGGAGAGAAATCTCAGCCCCCGGCGCCCCACCGGGTCTGCCGGCGCCCCTCCAGCCGACTATCTATCTGGAGGCAGGTCTGGATGAGGTCCTCCAAAGTAGGCGGGCTAGGTGTACATGCCAACTCACCCAAGATCTCGTCGTTCAAACTGTCCAAAAACTGAGCCACCAGCACGGCATCATTCCACTGTAAACCCTGCATCAGCAAGCAAAAAGTTGTCGCGTAGCTGGAAACTGAGTCCTTGCCCTGCCTGAGGCGGCGAATCTCCCGAGAAGCCGTCTGCGTGCGCAGGGGGTCACTGAAAAAACTGGCCATCGCTGTCATGAAACCTTGATAGTCCCCAAGCAGGGGGTCATTAGCGAGAAGAAGTCCCAAAGCCCATTTAGCTGGCACGCCTGAAAGTAGGCTAATGATGAAACCCACACGAACCTGTTCTGTCAGGAAATCCTCAGGTCGTAGGCACCTATACAGCTCCAACTGGGCCCAGAAAATCTGAAATAGTCCTTTCTCACCAGAAAACTTCTCTGGCAGAGCCATCGGGCACTTGCAGCAGGGGGGAATCTGAGTGGTGAGGGTTGAACCGCAGCTTGCAGACTCTGTATGGCAGTCGTCAATTGAGCCACTCGATCATGAAGAACCTGGTTCTCTTGAGCGAGAGCTTGCACCGCCGAGTCCATGGCAGCCTCCAGAGGCAGTAGGAGCAGAGAGAGAAAAAAGAGGAACAGGGACCAAGCTGTCAGGAGCACCCTAGCTGCCTCTTGCAGTCCCCACCAATAGCCAACTCAGGACACAGACAACGAGGATTCTTTCCAAAACTTTATTCCTTTATTGCTCTTTCAGATACTAATCACTAGTGACAAAGCAAGGAACAGCACTGGGGAAAGATAGCAGGGTAGCCTAAGCTCCAGGTAAGGCAGTTGGTTCCCGTTTGAAGGAGAACCACGGAAAGACCCTGAACGTATGGGCTAGGGAGAGATCCTCCCTCTTTCCCTTGGGTCCTCGGGACACGACAGTTGTTTGCACGCCAAACGAGCGCTACGCCTCCTTTCTGCGCCCTCCATCTGTCGTCACTCCCTGCGTCTGCGCCGAGTGTCCAGCAAGCCCCCCTCCAGCGTTCTCTCGCTGCCAGGAGGAATCTCTGCCAGCTGCTGTGCTTGTGAGAGATGAGTGAGCTCCACTCCCACGGATTGCTGTTCCTCCTCAGAATCAGAAGTGCTCTGGGGCTCTATTGGCTCAGTTTCCACCCTGACAGTCCCAAAGGCCTGCTGGAACAAGAATGTTTTAGCCTGCCTCCGGAAACATGTCAAAGAGGGAGCCATCCTAGCCTCCCTGGGAAGGGTGTTCCACAGCTGTGGGGCAGCCACTGAGAAGGCCCTCTCCCAGGTTTCCACCAAATGTGCCAGTGCCCATGGTGGGACTGAGAGAAGGGCCTCCCCAGAAGATCTCAGAACATGGGCAGGTTCATAAGGGAGGATACAGTCTTTCAAATAACCTGGACAAGAGCCCTATAGGGCTTTATAAGTCAAAGCCAGCACTTTGAATTGTGCCTGGAAACAGACTGGAAGCCTGTTTTAACAAGGGAGTTGTATGCTCCCTGTAGCCAGCCCCAGTCAACAGTATGGCAGCAGCTCTTTGAACCAACTGCAGTTTCCAAACACTCTTCATAGGCAGCCCCACATAGAGCATGTTGCAGTAATCCAAACAGGATGTAACTAAGGCATGTGTCACTGTGGCCAGATCAGACATCTCCAGGAATGGGCGCAGTTGGCGCACTAGTTTTAACTGTGCAAAGACACTCATGGCCACTGCTGAAACCTGAGCATCTAGGCTTAGGGCTGAATCCAGGAGCACCCCCAAACTGCAAACCTCAGTCTTCAGGGGGGAGTGCAACCCCATCCAACACAGGCTGAATCCCTATTCCTTGATCTGCCTTTTGACAGACCAGGAGCACCTCTGTCTTGCCTGGATTAAGTTTAAATTTGTTTTCCTTCATCCAGTCCATTACTGATGCCAAACACCGGTTAAGTACAGAAACAGCTTCTTTGGAATCTGGTGGAAGGGAGTAGCAGAGCTGGGCGTCATTAGCATATTGGTGGGACCGAACTCCAAACTCCGGACAACCTCTCCCAGCGGTTTCATGTAGATATTAAATAGCATGGGGGACAGAACAGAACCCTGAGGGACCCCGCAAGCTAACGGCCATGGAGTCGAACAGGCATCCTCCAACACCACCTTCTGAGTTCGCCCCGCTAGGAAGGAATGGAGCCACTGTAAAACAGTATCTCCAAGTCCCATCCCAGCGAGGCGTCCCACAAGAATACCATGGTCGATGGTATCAAATGCCACTGAGAGGTCCAGCAGAACTAACAGGGACACTCTCCCACTGTCCAGTTCCCAGCATAGGTCATCCACCAAGGCAACCAAAGCTGTCTCCGTACCATACCCAGGCCTGAAACCAAATTGAAATGGATCAAGATAATCTGTTTCATTCAGGAACCCCTGGAACTGGGAGGCCAGCACACGCTCTAATACCTTGCCCAAAAATGGTACGTTAGAGACTGGACGATAGTTATTGAGTATGGTGGGATTCAGGGAACGCTTCTTCAACAGAGGTCTCACAACTTCCTCTTTTAAGCATAATGGAACAATGCCTTGTTCTAGAGAGACATTAACCACTCCCATTGTCCACTCAGCCAGTCCTCCTCTGACCTCTTAAATAAGCCAGGAGGGGCAAGGATCCAGCAAACATGTGGTGGCTCTCACTGCTCCAAGGATCTTGTCCACATCCTCGGGCTGCACAAATTGAAAAAAATCCATCAACACTGAACAAGCAGGAGCCAAAGTGACATCCACAGGATCTGCATCAACTACAGCATCCAAGTCAGGATGGATTCGAGCGATTTTATCAGCAAAGTGCTGGGCAAATTGTTCACAGCGGGCTGTCGAGTGTCAGAATTTTCATCACATGGGCCAGGATGTAGAAGGCCCCTGGCCACTTGAAACAGCTCCGCTGGCTGGGAGCCCCGAGGGCTGGATTGGGACCCCAGGCCTGAGATTCCCCATCCCTGTTGTATATGAACAGATAAACCTAAGTGCAGCTGCCATATTTCATTATGCTAAAAATGAGCTGAGTCTACAAACAAATCAGTGGGCCACTCTTAAATCAGAAGTATCAGAATACAATTTTTATGATGATTCTGATGACCAATGGTAACCCAGTCATCAAAATGCAGGAAGACTTGGCCTATCAAATAAGTATTTTGAAAAACTTACTCTTGCTGCAGAAGCAAAGGAATCAGGGCCATGGGCAACATTTCTTATGCCATCGGTTCCAAAATATGCTCTAACGCTGTTTGGAGCATCAGTTCGGGCCACAGTAGAGTTTGCAGGTCCTAATAAATTTTTCCATCTACTTATGGCATCATCACCCAAGATCTCCATAGCAACAACAGGGCCACTTGTCATAAACTCAAGAAGCTCACTGCAAGCAGAATACAGAGCAATCAGAATTCACAATGAACTAGAAGATAGGACAGGATTCTGCTCTCCTAAATACAACCAAGCCAACAACGCAATCTCAGATGGCCACAGAGAACATACATATAGCAATTATATCTGTTTAAATACGAATCTGGTATAAATTCCACATGAGGCCTCAAAAAAGTATAGTTTGTTCATTCTTCTACCTTGAGCCAACATCATTTGAAATCTTTTCACTCTCTAAGATCTTAAAAGTCAGCACTAAAACAAGCGGAACATAGATACCCAAGAGTTTTTATCTTATTATTGTTTCATAGTTAAGATGAATACTCAAGATAATACTTTACCTTGGATTGTTTATGTTATTCATGGGATTCCAGAGGGTAGCACTGGGAGAGGAGGTTTCAGACCCGTGGCCACTTACTTGTGGGGTGCCACACAGTTCCATCCTCTCCCCGATGCTATTTAACATCTATGTGAAGCCGCTGGGGGCTATCATCAGGAGGTTTGGGGTGCAGTGTCATCAATATGCGGATGACACGCAGCTCTACCTCTCGTTTAAATCTTCACCAAGGTTGGCTGTAGAATCCCTGTCCAAATGTCTGGAGACGGTGAGTGGCTGGATGGGGAGGAATAGGCTGAAGCTGAACCCTGACAAGACCGAGGTACTTTTGGTGGGAGACAAGAGGAGGCTGGGGGATGCTGACCTGGTGTTGAATGGGGTACGGCTACCCTTGAAAGACCAGGTCTGCAGCCTGGGGGTCATTTTGGACTCCCAGCTGTCCATGGAGGCTCAGGTGTCAGCTGTGAGCCGGACAGCACTGTATCAACTCCATCTGATACGGCGGCTGCGCCCCTTCCTTCCCGACCATCTGCTCCCATCAGTAGTACATGCCCTGGTCTCCTCTCGTTTAGACTACTGTAATGCACTCTACGTGGGGTTACCCTTGAAGACGGTTCGGAAACTGCAGCTGGTACAGAACACAGCGGCTCGCCTGATTAAAGGCAGCCGCCGGCGAGATCACATCACTCCAGTGCTGAAGGAGTTGCAGTGGTTACCAGTTGTTTTCCGGGCCAAATTCAAGGTGTTGGTTTTGACCTTTAAAACCCTATATGGTTCCAGCCCAGCCTATCTTAAGGAGCGCCTCCAGCAGCACCAGACAGGCCGCTTAACAAGATCAGCCTCGGATGGCCTTCTCTCTGTCCCATCAGCCAGGACAGCTAGACTGGTGGGGACGAGGGAGAGGGCCTTTTCTGTGGTGGCCCCCACTCTGTGGAACTCCCTCCCTAGGGAACTCCGTCATGCCCCCTCTTTAATGAGCTTCCGTCATGCATTAAAAACGTGGCTGTTCAGGCAGGCATTTGGGGTGGGTTAGGGTATTTTAGAAAATGTTTTTATTGTAGAATTTTATTGTTTTAAACTGTTTTTATTGTATGTTGTACATCGCCCAGAGTGGCTGGGTGACCAGCCAGATGGGCGATTAATAAATTTAATAATAAATAATAAATTAATAATAAAATTCCTTTATTTATACTTGGCAAATATTTTCAAAAACTCAATGCTTTGTTTCATAAAGTTTGGTGGGGTTCCTCCCCACCACGAATGTCCTTGAAAAGGATGCAACTTCCAATTAAAGAAGGTGGGTTTGGCTTTCCAGATCTTGCTTTATATCACTGGGTCTATTTGTTTTCCTGTACTTGATTTTGGTCTTTTCCACTTAGATCAGATTTTCCACCTTGGTCAGTTTTGGAATCTTCTTGTCTGGATCCTCTCTCTAAATGGATAGCATTAGGTTTTCGGCATATTAAAATGGACAGGGTTCTTCCCACAATTATGGCTGTTAGAGATATGTGGCGTATAATGTCACGTCAGTTACATCTTGCTCCATTTTTTCATGGACTATATGGGGAAACCCAGATTTAAAAATTGGTAAGAAAATGCTTTGGTGGAGGACTTGGATGGATAAGTTGATTTTTACTTTGGATCAGATAGTAGGTGATGATGAGTTTTTGTCATTCTTGGCTTTACGTGCCAAATACAACTTCCTCACTATGGCTGAATGGCAATACTTGCAACATTTGTTAGAATCTAGGTTTGGCCCTGCCGCTTTTACAGCTTCAGAGTACTTCACTACTGGAAATCCTTATTGAGGCCAATCAGTTGTATCGACCCACCATGTTTATAAATACTTATTATTGGTGAATAAATATGATATACAGTGTCTTAAGGAGGAATGGAATACGGAATTCAATTGTCCCATTTTGCCTAATCAATGGATAACCACTTTAGCATCTGTATCCAAAACGTCCATGGATCTCAGGTTACACTTTATTCAGCAAAAACTCTTGTTCCATGTCTACTGGATGCCATAACATCTCTTTAATAAGTGTTTGTCTAAGTCAGCTAATTTTTGGAGGTATAACATGGCTAATACTTCTTTGAACCATATGTTTTGCAATGTTCAATAGTTGCCTCTTTTTGGGAGGAGGTTTTAGGGATGTCAGAGAATTTCTCCACGAATCTCAGGGAGGCCGAATGCCAGCACATTCGGCCCCCTGAAATTGGTGGAGAAAAGGTCTGCCACCCCCCACCCCCCTCCCCGGGACGGGACTTACCTTGTGCGAATGTCCCTGGTGGTGGCGGCGGCTCCGGCAGCGGTGCGGCGGCAGCGGCCGGTCTTCCGACTAGTTGCCGCCGCCGCCATTTCCAAGTTAAAAAAAAAAATGTGATAGGCTACGTAAATGTTTACGTAGCCTATCATGGCGGACTGCAGGGACGCAAACGGCGGCGGTTACAGCCGCCGCCATTTGCGTCCCGGCAGGACAGGATTCGCGGCCGGAGGGACGGGGCGCCTCCCCCCCAGCCAGAATTTCAGGGGGGAGGGACAGGGCACCTCCCCCCCATCCAGAATTTCAGGGGGAGGGACGGGGAGCCTCCCCCCCACCGCGAATCAACTTTCGGGTTCAGGTAAGTGACTTTCGTACATCCCTAGTTATTATACAGATAAACTTTGTACTGGAATACTCTTTAATATTTCCTCATGTACATGACTTTTTAAATTATCTACCTGCTTCCTGGAAGTTAATGCATGGTCAGCACAAGTGGATTTTCCAAACCTTTCTAACAGCTAAAGGACTGATATTACAACATTGGAAAGATAAATGCTCACCTCCTAAAATACAGTGGATTTAAGACCTTACAACACTTTCAACATTTGAACAGGGGGTGTATAGATGCCACCTGCGAATGGGTGCTCATTTGGATATGGTCTGGTTTTGTTGAAGTTTATGTATAATTCTTAGAAAGCTGTATTTTCATATACACACACGCACGCATTTCATAGGCATGGACTGAAATTGATATATTCAAAGGTATGTAGCTACACTTTCTTTTCCTCTCTGTTTGTTTAAATTTCACAATAAAAATTAATTTTACAAATCTTACTATTGTTTCATTCCAGATTAAGCAGTTACATAGGTACAAGACTCCCAGTTCCTCATCAGTAGTCAGCCCATAGACTTGCTATGTCTATCTGGCCAGCCTGGCTTGCTATGTCTATCTGGCCAGCCTGGAAAGCTTCTCCCTCTGTAAATCGCCACCCATTGTTCGTGCTCGTATACGGACAACCATGTTCAATCACAAGTGGTGCCCATTAACAAAAAAGCAAAAAGATCAAACCCAAACACAAGAGGGTTTGCACAGCACTGCAACAAAACATCAGTACTTGGCAATCTGCTGCCACCAGGAGCAGTGGGTGCATGACTGATAGAAAGTCAGGATAAGGATAAGACACTGGACTGCTTAATATGTTAATCTTAAAATAAGGGAACACATATATTTGATTTCTGCCCTACACCCAAACACATTTTGAAGAAGAGAGCAGTCTCTCTACTACTAGGAGTCAGGACAGAGGCAGCTGGAGAAGTCTGCAAGACTCGCTTGTCCTGTTGCCTCCTAGAAAGGATGAGCAGATTGTCCTTATCTTTGGCAACAGTTGCAGCAGCGATGCCTAGCTTTTTTTAAAAAGCAACAGTACATCACTTACTCTGGCAGCAGCCACAAAGGAAGCTGCCTTATACCAGGTCAGACTATTGTCCATATAGCCCAAAACTGTCTACAGGGACTGGCAGTGGTTCCCTAGGAAATCAGGCAGAAGTCTTTCATATCGTCTGCTTCCTGATCCTTTTTACTAGAGATGCCAGGGATTGAATCTGGGACCTTCTGCATGCAAAAGCATGTGTTCTGCCACTGAGCTATGGTCCCTCCCTCCCCACGTGCCTAATAGTAAGGGGTCAACATCAACTGCCAAATGATTTATTCACATTTATTTAAGAAATTTAAGAAATTTGTTTATATGCTCCCTTGGCAGTTTACAAAATTATTAAAAACAACGTAAGAAAAATATAGTAATATAGAAAACAATCCTGTTCCGAACTACAAACCAGCACACAATGGCCCAGTTTACACAATCAGCAGGCAGTTAACAAGCAGCAGTGACTGGTTAACTAAACTGCACATGCCAGTCACATGCCAGGGGGATTTGTGTAATTACCCTCAGCAGAGCAGCTTGTCACGTTGTGCAAATCTGGCCAGGGTGACCAGCAAGCCGGGCTGCTCAGGATATTTATGCAAATGTGACCAGCACATGCAGCATAGGTAACAAGCCATTGTGGCTTGTTAACTGCCTGCTGGTTGAGAGAACCCAGTCACTGCCTCAAAAAAGTGTAAGATTCAAACAAACATTTCAAGGTATGTTTAAAACACACAGATGGGGCCATGCATACCTCTTTTGAGCACTCTAAAGATGGAGGCCTGCCACTGAAAAGGCCGTGTCTCTAGGTACCTGCCAAACTGATGTACCCTGATGGCTGATCTTAAAGCCTGCACAGGTTTCATTAGGGTGCAGGCATTCTTTCAAATCCCCTTCATGGATCACTGCCTTGTTGTGGCGGAGGGGCTTGCGTAACTCAGTGAAGCCATAAGCTATGCCCTGCAGGGCCACCCAAGACGGACAGGTCATGGCAGAGAGTTCTGACAAAATGTGGTCCACTGGAGAAGGAAATGGCAACCCACTCCAGTATTCTTGCCAAGAAAACCCCATGGAACGTATCACAAGGCTAAAAGATATGATGCCGGAAGATGAGCCCCTCAGGTCGGAAGGTGTCCAATATACTACTGGGGAAGAGCAGAGGGTATTTCCAAGTAGTGCCAGAAAGAGTGAAGCGGCTGGGCCAAAGCCGAAAGGACACTCAGCTGTGGATGTGTCTGGTGGTGAAAAGAAAATCCGAAGCTGTAAAGAACAATATTGTTTAGGAACCTGGAATGTCAGATCAATGAATCAAGGCATGGGAGAATTTAATTCAGGTGACCATCATATCTACTACTGTGGGCAAGAATCCCTTATAAGAAATGCAGTAGCACTCATAGTCAACAAAAGGGTGGGAAAAGCAGTACTGGGGTACAATCTTAAAAACGATAGAATGATCTCAGTACGAATCCAAGGCAAACCATTCAACATCACAGTAATTCAAGTCTATGCCCCAACCACTGAGGCCGAAGAAGCTGAGGTTGATCGGTTCTATGAAGACCTACAACACCTTCTAGAACTAACACCAAAAAAAGATGTCCTCTTCATCACAGGGGATTGGAATGCTAAAGTAGGAAGTCAAGAAATCACCGGGATAACAGGCAGGCATGGCCTTGGTGTACAAAATGAAGCAGGACAAAAGCTAATAGAGTTTTGCCAAGAGAACACGCTGATCATAGCAAACACTCTTTTCCAACAGCACAAGAGACGACACTACACATGGACATCACCAGATAGTCAATATCGAAATCAGATTGATTATGTCCTTTGCAGCCAAAGATGGAGAAGCTCTATACAGTCAGTAAAAACAAGACCTGGAGCTGACTGTGGCTCAGATCATGAGCTGCTTCTTGCAAAATTTCAGCTTAAATGGAAGAACATAGGGAAAACCACTAAACCATTCAGGTATGACCTAAATCATATCCCTTATGAATATACAGTGGAGGTGAGGAATAGATTTCAGGGATTAGACCTGATAGACAGAGTGCCTGAGGAACTATGGACGGAGGTCCATAACATTGCTCAGGAGGCAGCAACTCAATCCATCCCAAAGAAAAAGAAATGCAAGAAAGCCAGGTGGCTGTCTGATGAGGCTTTACAATTAGCTGACGAAAGAAGCAAAAAAGCAAGGGAGAAAGGGGAAGATATATCCAACTGAATGCAGAGTTCCAGAGAACAGCAAGGAGAGACAAGAAGGCCTTCTTAAATGAACAATGCAAAGAAATCGAGGAAAACAGTAGAATGGGAAAGACTAGAGATCTTTTCAAGAAAATCGGAGATATCAAGGGAACTTTTTGTGCAATGACGCCGGGCATGATAAAGGACCAAGAAGGCAGGGACCTAACAGAAGCAGATGAGATTAAGAAGAGGTGGAAACAATACACAGAAGAACTATACAGGAAAGATCTGAATGTCCCTGATAGCCATGATAGTGCGGTCAATGAACTTGAGCCAGACATCCTCGAGAGTGAAGTCAAGTGGGCCTTAGGAAGCATTACTAACAACAAAGTTAGCGGAGATGACAGTATTCCAGCTGAGCTATTTAAAATCCTAAAAGATGATGCTGTTAAAGTGCTGCACACAATATGCCAACAAATGTGGAACACTTAACAGTGGCCACAAGACTGGAAAAGGTCAGTTTACATCCTAATTCCAAAGAAGGGCAATGCCAAAGAGTGTTCAAACTACCGTACAATTGCGCTCATTTCACATGCCAGCAAGGTGATGCTCAAAAACCTACAAGCTAGGCTTCAGCAGTATGCGAACCGAGAACTACCGGAAGTACAAGCTGGGTTTCAAAGAAGCAGAGGAACTAGAGATCAAATCGCCAACATTCACTGGATCATGGAGAAACAAAAGAATTCCAGAATAACCTCTATTTCTGCTTCATTGACTATGCTTGTGTGGATCACAACAAACTCTGGCAAATTCTTAAAGTGATGGGAGTACCAGACCACCTTACCTGTCTCCTGAGAAACCTGTACGAGGGTCAAGAAGCAACAGTAAGAACCAGACATGGAACAACCGATTGGTTCAAAATTGGGAAAGG
This sequence comes from Heloderma suspectum, assembly GCF_057233095.1. NCBI lineage: Eukaryota > Metazoa > Chordata > Lepidosauria > Squamata > Helodermatidae > Heloderma > Heloderma suspectum. Next base: position 49,044,193 of record NC_139460.1, on the reverse strand, counting down.
AGTACGACAAGGATGCATATTGTCGCCCTGCTTATTTAACTTATATGCAGAGTACATCACGAGAAACGCCGAGTTGGATGAATCACAGGTCGGAATTAAGATGCTGGGAGAATTATCAACAACCTCCGATATGCAGATGATACCACCCTAATGGCAGGAAGCGAAGAGGATCTAAAGAGCCTCTTGTTGAAGGTGAAAGAGGAGAGTGCAAAAGCTGGTTTGAAACTCGACATTAAAAAAACTAAGATCATGGCATTTGGCCCCATCACTTCCTGGCATAGAGAAGGGGAAGAAATGGAAGAAGTGACAGATTTTATTTTCTTGGGCTCCAAGATCACTGCAGACGGTGACTGTAGCCATGAAATTAAAAGACGCTTGCTCCTTGGGAGGAAAGCTATGGCAAACCTAGACAGCATAGTAAGAAGCAGAGACATCACCTTGCCGACAAAGGTCCGTCTAATCAAAGCTATGGTTTTCCCAGTAGCAATGTATGGCTGTGAGAGCTGGACTACGAGGAAGGCTGAGTGCCGAAGAATTGATGCTTTCGAACTGTGGTGCTGGAGAAGACTCTTACGAGTCCCCTGGACTGCAAGGAGGTCAAATCAGTCCATCCTAAAGGAAATCAACCCTGAGTGCTCATTGGAAGGACAGATACTGAAGCTGAAGATGAAACATTTTGGCCACCTAATGCGAAGAGAAAACTCTCTGGAAAAGACCCTGATGCTGGGAAAGACTGAAGGCAAAAGGAGAAGGGGACGGCAGAGGATGAGATGGCTAGATAGCATCACCGATGCAATGAATATGAACTTGAGCACACTCCGGGAGAGAGCGCAGGACAGGAAGGCCTGGCATGCTATGGTCCATGGGGTCACGAAGAGTCGGACACGACTGAACAACTGAACAACAACAACAAGAAATTCTTTCAAATAACCTGGCCCCAAATTTAGGTCTTTAAAGGTCAAATAAGTTACTGATACTTTTAAGAAGCTTGCTGCTTCTATCACTGCCATCATAAACAAGTATAGGTCAGTGTGTGGCAGCCACTACTGCTGCTGCTCTTCATCCTCAGGATTGTGAAACCATGAGGTAAACCAATCCTGCAAGCCTATTCAGCAATTTCTACCCCTGGCAAAATACTATCCACAGTATATTGGTGTGAACAAATTACTATCCACAATTTATTGGTGTAAATATCTTATCATCAATAAGGTAAAACTGAAAGTCAATCTAATAATGTTTACTATTTCAAAGAGTGCAATGTATGAATTAAACCATCCTATACACTGAAACATATACCTACTTGTAATAAGGCTTAGCTTGGTGCTCTGCATAGAAATCAATTGCTTCTCCCCTACAAGAGATTAGAAAAAAACTTTCGTTAATGTTTCGGGGGCGGGGGGGATTAACAATGGCTTGGAGCTAAAGAACCACAAGCAGAGTTCAGCTTTTGCCATGGGATTTCCCCTGCCCTTTGTAGGACCATAGGAAGCTGTCTGATACCAAGTCAGAGCATTGGTCCATCTAGCCTAGTACTGTTGATACTGAGTGGCAGCAGGTCTCGAGGGTTTCAGACAGGAATCTTTCCCAGCTCTACCTGGATATGCCAGAGACTGAACCTGGGACCACTGAGCTACAAACCTCTTCCCACTGCAACTCCTTGTGCTGCCAACAGCCTGTGATGCAGTGTGGGGACTTCAGCTGGGTTGGGAGGTAATCCATCAGGCAGCCTTTACTGAGCAGAAGAGCCTTCTGCTTATGCAAAGGGTTCTTTGGTTGTAAACCAGTGTGTTTTGAATGAAGTAAATAAATAAATGAAGTAAATAAATAGTAAACGCATATTGCCAAGGACTTGGTGGCTGATTTCAAATCAGATGTGAATTTCAACTTGGCTCACTTCTGGTAGCTCCCTGCATCCCTCGTCTCTGCATATTCTGTGCCAGCTTTCCTTTGCCTCTCAAACTCCTACCTGTTGCCTTTTCCTATTCCCTTCATTCTCCTGTAGCGTTCACTCTCATTTCCCTCATTTTCTTCATTTTCTTTTGCCCCTGCTTCTTTTATCCCCTCCTTTGCTAGCAACTTCTGCTGACCATGCCTCCATCTAGAATCAGAACTATTCAGCCAATTCTGTAGGTCCATGAATCAGTTGCGGGGGAACAACAGCAGGAGAGGGCTATTGCCCTCATGTCCTGCTTGTGGACTTTCCAGAGGCTGGCCACTGTGAAAAACAGGATGACGGGCTAGGTGGACCTCTGATCTCATTCAGCAACAGCTCTTCTTAAGTTCTTATCCATATAACTACTAAGGTAAACATAAGTTTTTCTGTATACACATTTCAGAACTTGCATAGAGGTTTGAAACAAAGACCTCCGTTTTCTAAAAGGAAAATGACATTGATCCTTACACAGAAGTTGTCAATAGAAAATAATTTTTTAGTAATTTGAAATAAATACGTTGTTAAGAGCTGGGAGTACTTGCTCACTATCCATTTGGCATAGCAGAAACATTTCCCAATCAGGAAATACATCTCCTGCTATATCAGGAACCACAAGGGGACATGTTAGCCTGCCTCCCAGGGCTGCACTCTTCGCTCAGTGCAATTCCCAGCACTGGATTGGGAAGACAATGAGCAATGCCAAACGGACGGTAGTGCTGTCAGCTTCAGCAGCACTGATAATCTTTTAGGGCCTGCAATTCAAGTTTCCCATCTCTCCAAAGAGGTGATCAGCACAACCTCATGCTGCACAACTAGAGACATACCTTTCTATGATTCTATGATCTGCATATGCAACAGCGCACTGGCCACTGCCCCACATCTATCTGGTCCATTTCTACTGCACTGCATCTGTCTGGATCATGGCCTAGATGGCTAAGAGCAAAAACTAAAGATCACCTCAAATGCGTGGCTACTGCCACCCCACATCTCCTCCCTGCATCATATTGTAATATTGTTAAAGCAAATGTATGACATCACATCCTATCACGTCATTGCACTCAATAGTTCTCTTTTCCCCTTCAATTCAGAGGCAAGAAAACACTGAACATGATGGTTTCACGCATATGCTTTAACTAAACACTACCCAGAGACAAGGGGAGGAGATGTAGTTTGGCAGCAGACACACATTTAAGGTAAAGCAGTTTCTTCTTAGGATAAAGAACCAGTAAATGGGATTTGGAAGTGTAATATGTGTTTAAGGGCACGATCCTAAATAGGTTGGCAGCCACCTCCAACCTTGGAGGTGACCGCCTATCCAAAGCAAGGCAGGAGAGGCACAGAGGGGATCGTTCCCTCTGCACCTCTCCTGCCTTGCTCTTTTTTGCTAGACAGATGTTTTCAGCTGTCTAGCGGCAGGGGAGCCATCTGGGAGAAGAAGCTGCCGTACGAAACATAGGATGTGTCATACACGCAGCTCCGCTCTCCCCGCCCCGGAACACCCCCCAGCCCCACCCCTTTTCAGTCGGTCAGTGCTCGTCTTCCAGGTGCGGAGGACAGGGCTTCTCCGCACTGCCTCAGAGGCAGTGCAGATGAGGGGGGAGGTTGGTTCTCTGGGAAGCAACCTCGGAGTGCGGGCTCCGGGGGCGTTTCCCAGAATAGACCATATCCTATGGCCCGCTAGACAGTGTCTAGTGGCCATAGGATTGCTCTCTAAATAACCTTTTAAAACTCCATTATTATAATGGTGAGGTTACACCTTACCTTGTAAGTTTCATCATTTTGGCCTTAGTTATTGTAAAACCAGCATTAATAATCATATCAATGACTTCCCCAAGCTTGAGTGCTGTATCAGGTTTCAATAAAGCCAAGGTTCTAGGAGAGAAAACAACAAAAATGCAACCAGATAGAAACACAGCATCAAAATGCAAGCTGAAGTAGATCTCTACCTTCACAAATACCAGTATAAGAAAACATTTCCATGTCAAAGTCATTCACATGAGCATTTGGATCAAAGATTTGAGTAATATAAATGGGATCTGTAACAAAAAGTTGCATGGGGGGTGGGGGGGTGTTTGTGAGGTTGCTTTACCCTCTACAGGTCCAAATTTAGATAGCTATACCAGGGGGGTGGGGGGGTAGTGACCAGAGTGATGCACGCTGGGCAAATGAGGATCCCCTCCTTTTTGTGCAATTCTCCAATCTCCGTATTGCGGAGGGAAAACAGCGTGGGTGAAAGACATTATGCCCACATTACAGGAATAGGGCTGAGACAAAGTGATTTATGACAACCCTACAATGTAATTCATTGTTAATATTCTCACACTGCAGGGTGGAGGGGGTCACATTAGGTTGCTTATGTTGAGAGGCTGGCTTCCGACAACCTCTAACATAACCCAGTTTAAATCTCGTTACATTGCCCCCTCGTCCTGCTCACTTAATACCAACACTTGTTCTATGTTTCTTCCAGACAAGGCTTTTATGGTTCCATCGCACTGCTTCATTCATGGCCCAGACAATGATGTCTTCAGTTTGTAATCCTCCCATTTTCCCACTGCTGCTTCTGCCTTTTTTCTTACCACACATAATCCACTAAGATAGCTGCCCGATGCTTTCTGAGCAGTAGTGCTAGGAGCCTTCCACCTAGAATGTCCCCTAAGTTTTAACAGGTGGGAGAGAGGGTTTGCTCAGAAGTGCATGTTGTGCTTTAACTCCTTTAGCATCTGGATGAAAGAATTCCAGAGGGGCTGTGGCTGTGCATTGTGGTGATGGGCAAGGAGGGGAGAGGAGGCGGTGTCCCTGACTAATAAGCAATCTCTGTGGGAAGGCAGACAGTGCATGTGGTTCTCTTTGCTCTTTTGAGCTCCTTCTTTCTGAGGCAGCAGCTGGCCCAAGCAGCTGGCTCATCTTAACAGTCTCAAGTTCAGCCTTTGCTCCACTAATTTCCCTGGGAGGTGGGGGGAGGGTTAGCTAGAAATGTGTTGGGGGGGTGTTCGTGCGTGATTTTCAGAGCAAGGTTGGTGGGCCTGGTGGGGAGGGAGGGAAGGCAGCCGTGTCCTGAGCTCCACATGAGATTCAGGTAACTACTATCTGGGCTGTGTGTGGCTCATTCAGTGATCATTTCCCCTCCCTTTTCTCCAGGGAACACATGAACAGTCTAGTTTTTCCCCCATTTGGAGGAAGCAGTTGCCTCCTTTAAAAAAATGTATGTACTTCCGCAAATCTTGGCATTCCCGTGAACTCGGAGTTAACTCCCTCTTGTTCACGGGTACAGCCCTTTTGGCTAAAAAGCCATTGGCATATCCCAATTGGGTTCAGTATTGGAGAAAGAGATGATGCTTATTATCCAGGAACAGCACGAGATTCCAGCACTGTAATATTGGAAGTATTGGAAGTATCTAGACATGATAGTACCTCCAAGAAGTCTAAAGAGCTTGTTTCCATGCTGTGAGTGCCATCTTTCTTGATACCAGAGCCATCTCAACAGTGATGCTCCATGGCATTAGTTATCAAATGGTAAGCTATGTGTGTGCCATGTGTGTCTCATTTATACTACACAAGTTCATGACACCACCACAAGATTCAAGAAGAGAGAAGTTTGTAATGCCACTGTGAAACTTTGGGTGTCATTTGACCTGTGTAAGTCCCCAGATGTGAAAATGCATAGAAACCACTGCTCCTTCCCAGTTTAATTCCTTTCCAAAGGTTTTGGGGCAGTGATGAAGAAACTAGGCTTCAATTTTGTAATGTAGCACTGCTTTCAAAGGGGCATACACATGAGCTACTAGACGACCACTGCAACACTGTCCGCCAGTCATGATTCAGTAGCTGATAGGCAAGAATTAGAATCAGAAGGGCTGCTTCTATGGATGGGCATCTTTAACATCAGCCAACCACAAGTCCATCCACAGCTCTTTCTGTCCACACCGCCTGGAGGAAAGAACCTGGAACTTGGACGGTAATCACCAACCACCAGGGACCAGAAGGAACTGCCATAAATACCTCCATGAACCTCTAATATATAGTATCTTTTGTGCATTTTAATTGTAAGCCATTTGGGAGACAATCTTTGCTGAAAAGCAGGGCATAAATATAGTTACTCATATCCGTGCCAATTTAGGCACCATTGCTTCAACAAAGTCAGAGATGGATGCGACCAGAGTGCAGTCTAGTGATGCTATCATGGATGGCTTTCAGCTTGCAGAGCCTGAGAACATAGACAAATGTCTTGCAGGACTGAGGCCCACCACTTCCTCTCTGGATCCTTGTCTATCCTGGCTTCTGAAATCATCCAGAGCTGGGCTGGGTATTTGGACCTCAGAGGTGATTAATGCTTCCTTTAGGGAAGGGGTGGTCCTGACTAGCTTGAAGGAAGCAGTGGTGAAGCCCCTATTGAAGAAATCTGGTTTAGATCCATTGGATAATTACCACCCAGTGTCAAAGCTACAGAGAGCTTCAGCTATTGGGCGGTATAGAAATGAAATAAATAAATAAATAAATAAATAAATAAATAACTTTTCGGCAAGATGTTGGAGCATGTGGTGGCTTTTCAACTCCACATAGTATTGGATGATGTTGATTATTTGGATTCATTCTAATCCAAGCTCAGGCCTGTTTTGGGGACAGCCCTGACTGCCCTAGTAGATGACTTATGGCCAGAATTGAGGGGGTGGGCATGGAGCGAATGCAACGCTGTTGGTTCTCCTGGACCTCTCAGCAGCTTTTGGTACCATCAACCATAGTATCCTTTTTGGATCATTTATCTGGGTTGGGCATAGGAGACAGAGTGTTCCAGTGGTTCCAGTCCTTCCTGAACAGCCTCAGAAGGTGGTGCTGGGGGACATCCACTCCACCTCATGGCTATTTGGTTACAGCATGCTGCAAGGTTCCATCTTGTCTCCTATACTTTCCAACATCTACATGAAACTGCTGGGGGAAGTCATTTGGAGGTATGGGCTGAAGTGTCACAAATATGCTGATGATACTCTGCTCTACCTCTCGCTTCCATCTAATGGTCCTAGGGAGGCTGCTGAACTCCCGAACCAGTGTCTGGAGACAGTTTTGGGATGGATGCAGGCAAACAAGCTGAGACTTAATCCAGACAAGAGAGGTACTGTGGTTAGGGAAACTGACAAATCTGGACAAAGGAATACACCTGGTCTTAGATGGGGTTGCAAACCCCCTGAAGAACCAAGTGCATTTGTGGGAGCACTCCTGGACTTGGCACAAACTGGGGAAGTTGGTGGCAGTGGCCAGGTGTACTTTTTACCAGCTCAGGCTGGTATGCTAGCTGTAATCTTAACTGAAAGGGGATCGTGCCTCAGTTATTTATCGTCTGTGACATCCAGGCTGCCTACTGTCATATGCACTACATGGGGCTGCCTTTGAAGATGGTTCAGAAACTTCATTTAGGGCGCAATCCTATGGCTGCTAGGCAGCAGCTAGTTGGACAAAGGATTGGTTGGTTCCTGGAGAACTGCCTCCCCACCCACCCCTCCGCCGCCTCGTAGGCAGCGTGGATCATCCCTGCGCTCCGCGCTTGTAAGAGCAGCACACAGAAGGGGGAAAGGGGGCATTCCCGGGGTCGAGCAGGGAGTTTGGAAGTGCCGGTACAACACTTCCTATGTGTCGTCTGGCTTCCCCACCCCATGTTCCAATTGTCCTGTGGCTAGACAGCCAAAATCAGCCATCTAGCCACAAATGCAGGGTGGCTGGAGCACAGAGGAGATGATCCACTCCACGCTCCTCCTGCCATGCATTGGATAGGTGGTTGCCTCCAAGTTTGGAGGCAGCCACCTATCCACATAGGATTGCGCCCTTAATGCAGAAGATAGCCACCCCAGATACTGGTAAGGGCTGGCCGGTCTGGTCATGTAACAACAATACTATGCCAGCTGCACAAGCTGTCAGTGCATTTCCAAGCCTGATTTAAAGTGCTGGTTTAACATTTAAATCCTTCACTGGTTTCAGTCAAAGTTACTTAAAGAACTGCCTTCTCTTGTACCAGCCTTACCACATTCTGAGGTCAGCAGCAGAGGCCTTTTTTACCTGACCACCACCAAGGGTGGATAGACTGGTGAATACAGGGGAAAGAGCCTTTTCAGTGGTAGCCCCACACCTCTGGAATTTACTTCCATCAGCGGTTCATTAGGCCCCTTCTTTCCAGGTCTTCAGGAAGGCTCTGAAGACCCACCAGGTTCACTGACCTTTCCATAGTCTGTATGCTGCAGGTTTTATTGGTGCCTGTTTTTATAGAATTTGTTATAGAATTTTTATTGAATATTTATAAACTAATTTTTTTGTATTGTTCTGTAGTTTTTTATCTTGTATGCTGCCCTGAGAAGATTCTACCCTTAAAGGTGGCCTAAAAATAATTTTAAATAAATAAACAACCCTCTTCAATTTCCTGCTTCCATAAACTTGACTCTACTTTTATATGGGACCAGTTTAATCCCGCACCCTTCCCCCTTTTCTTTTCTTTTCCATAACGGAAAAAGGTACATTTCCACTCCCCCTTACATAATGAAGTAAAGAGGCTCTCTAATGAAAGATAAATATTATCAATACCCTGGACAAAATAGTTTATAAAGTTGGAAGTATCTCGGAGGTTCAAAGAGTACAACCTCTCACCTTTCTTTGCAACTGCCCAACATGCGGGAGGTATATTGATCTCCATAGTCAACCAAATTGAGGTGGCGTGAGAATATAGTAATTTTGTTACCCACAAACAGATCTTTAAAGTGCAGAGCTTCATATTTGGTGCGATTCAAGAATCTGCAGTGGTTCTTCATGTCATACTGCAGGGTAAAGAAAATGAGTCATCTACATGCAAACCTAAAATACATTTATGTATTTCTTTATGTATTTAAACAGTGTAAAGTTAAAATAAAAACAAGTTAACTCTGAAGGTGCTGAACATCCATCCCTTCTGTGCATATGGGGGAAAAGACCAAAAGGGATAGTAGGACAGAAGATGGGAGGGAATCCCAACCCCACCCAACCCTTTTCTATTTTCTGTCATGTCTAGCAAAAAGCTGCCAAGGAATTTTCAGATCTCTCTCTGCAATCGTGCACAAAGAAGAGCATACGTGGTTGTTCTTAAAAACCAGGATTCCCAGGATCCTACTTAAAACTGTTAGATTCCACACAATTTGCCATTACTTCAAACTCTGTATTTCTAGGGACCTATACCAAACGGCTTGGAGCACAGAAGAGATAGAGGTAGCTTCGTGAGCTGAATTAAACGATCTCCTTCAATTGTAGTCTAACAGGCAAAACCAATGCTGTTAACAGTTTCTTTCTTAAACAAATTCTTATTACAGAGCACATTCATTACAAAAATGTAAATCTGATTAACTACAACTAAGGAGAGAATTATCTCTAAATTGAATCATTCTTTGTCCAAACCAGAAAGGCAGACTCATGGTAAACAAACATCCATTTACATATTCATTATGTGACACTTCGTAGGTTTTTGTTATCTTAATATAGAAGCATTTACTAGATAATAGTCTTTTTTTACAAAAATCTCCAATAAACCAGTAGTTCCACAGAAAATAGGATAATCTTACAATGAGAAGCTTTCGGACTGAAATCAAGCTTCCTACTCTGGAGGCTTTTCACAAAAGGTTTGGAAAGAAACTAGAATTAAAATGAAAGAGCAGAAAGGCAAAGCATTAAAAAATCCCTGAAGCCTCAACCAACCCCTTCTAGAACAGGATGGGGACGTTCCAGCCTAAGGCTCCCCGCCCCCCCCCGTCCCATCCCCCCCCCCCGCACCTCTGCCAGGAAACATTTGTCTCTCACCAGCAGTGGATCAGGTAAGAGCTTTTCCCTGCAGTGCAGAGGGGTGGGGCCCAGGGGAGGAAGCTGCTGAGTGATTCAGTCCTGCTTCCTTCTGAGCCTTGTCCTGTAAAGACTTGTCCTGCTTACCTCTGGGTAGACCTGCAGAGGCTTAGAATCATAGAATAGTAGGGCTGGAAGGGGCTTGCCAGCTAACTTTTGAATATATATGATGCACATGCTTACTTCTGAGTAGAAATGCTATTTGAAAGTGCTGCTGAGTATTTCAGTACTGCTTACTTCTGAGCCTTGTCTTCCAGAGGCTTCTTCTGCTTACTTCTGAGTAGTCCTACAGGGGCTTGTCCTGCATGCTTGTGAGTAGGCATACTGCTTGTGCATACTTCTGAGTAGTCATGCATAGGCTTGATATTGGGATGCTATTTGAAAGTGTGCTTGAGTGATTCTTTCCTGCTTACTTCTAAATAGATAGGCTGAGGCTTGTCCTGGTTATTTGTGAGTAAACATACTGCTCATGGGCTTACTAGTGGGTAGACATTTATATATTTATTTTATTATGTATTTTTATCACATTCTTAAGCCAAAAAAAGGCACCCGAAACGCTACAATCAATCAGCAAAAAAGACAGTTCCTGCCCACCGGCTAAAAATCTAAAAACATATGACACATGAGGAAAAAGGAATGGGGAGGGAAGAGGAAAAAATTAAATAAACTGTTAGCAGGGCTGGTGAAATGACCCTGCTTCCCCTCTCATGTCCTGGGAGGGAGGCGCAGTCCAACTAGAGCAGGCCCTGATACTTCCATTGCCTGCTCCAGTCTCCCTTGCTCCTTTTCCACATGCCCATTGATGTCAGTTAACCCTGTGGGGGTGACAGGCAGTCCAACTGGAGCAGACCCAGATACCTTCTAAAATAAATTAGTAACAATGGAATTAGAGGGGGGAAGTTCAGTCCCATCCACTTTGCCTTTGTCCCCACCCATCACAGGAATGAGGCCCATAAGAGCTTCTCTGCAATGGAACCAGCCCTTGAGCCAAAAAAGATTCCCCACTCCTGTTCTAGAAGCTGCTTAATACAGCCCTAACTCAGAAGCCAACACATACAACCAGATTCCCAATGCCTTGCCACCACAGGACTCCAATCTGCACAAAGAGACCACTGCTGGCCAAGTTTTCCCTATTTGTTTTAACTGAGGGGACAGCTTCAAGTGGATACTCCTTTTGAATGTGCCAACGTCCCCCTTCCATTGCTATGAATGGAGGAGCCTATTCTCTAGATCAGTGGTCTCCAAACTATTTTGATTGCACTTCCCTATCAGTAAAAAAATATTGAGCACGCACCCCAGTATAGCAAATGATATACATGTACTAGTGTACTATTATGTACATTATAAAACATCCACAAAAATAGAAAGTAATGAAAGATGAGATAAAGATGAAATGAATAAATTACTTTAAAAATATTGTTTATTAACAGTATAAAAACCTTGCTCTCACTAAAAATATATTAATAATAATAATAATATTTTTAGTGAGAGCAATATGATTGAAGATGCTTGATTATTTTTGAAAATCTTGGTTTAACACTTTGTGATACAGCAATTCAAGGGTCTGGTTCTACGTTCAGTTTATTTCGATACTTGGTTTTAATGGCTGTCTAAGCTGAAAAGGCCCCTTCATGGATCACTGTCTTGTTGTGGCAAAGGGGCTTGCGTAACTCAGTGAAGCCATAAACTATGCCGTGCAGGGCCACCCAAGACGGACAGGTCATGGCAAAGGGTTCTGACAAAATGTGGTCCACTGGAGAAGGAAATGGCAACCCACTCCAGTGTTCTTGCCAAGAAAACCCCATGGAACGTATCACAAGGCTAAAATAGATGACGCCGGAAGATGAGCCCCTCAGGTTGGAAGGTGTCCAATATACTACTGGGGAAGAGCAGAGGGAATTTCCAAGTAGCACCAGAAAGAGTGAAGTTGGTGGGCCAAAGCCGAAAGGACACTCAGCTGTGGATGTGTCTGGTGGTGAAAAGGAAGTCCGATGCTGTAAAGAACAATATTGTTTAGGAACCTGGAATGTCAGATCAATGAATCAAGGTAAGCTGGAGGTGGTCAAACATGAGATGGCAAGATTGAACATCGACATCTTGGGAATCAGCGAACTAAAATGGACAAGCACAGGCGAATTTAATTCAGGTGACCATTATATCTACTATTGTGGGCAAGAATCCCTTAGAAGAAATAGAGTAGCACTCACAATCAGTAAAAGGGTGGGAAAAACAGTACTGGGGTACAATCTTAAAAACGATAGAATGATCTCAGTACGAATCCAAAGCAAACCATTCAACATCACAGTAATGCAAGTCTATGCCCCAACCACTGAGGCCGAAGAAGCTGAGGTTGATCGGTTCTATGAAGACCTACAACACCTTCTAGAACTAACACCAAAAAAAGATGTCCTCTTCATCACAGGGGATTGGAATGCTAAAGTAGGAAGTCAAGAAATCACCGGGAAAACAGGCAAGCATGGCCTTGGTGTACAAAATGAAGCAGGACAAAGGCTAATAGAGTTTGCCAAGAGAACACGCTGATCATAGCAAACACTCTTTTCCAACAGCACAAGAGGCAACTCTACACATGGACATCACTAGATGGTCAATATCGAAATCAGATTATGTCCTTTGCAGCCAAAGATGGAGAAGCTCTATGCAGTCAGTAAAAACAAGACCTGGAGCTGACTGTGGCTCAGATCATGAGCTACTTCTTGCAAAATTTCGGCTTAAATGGAAGAACGTAGGGAAAACCACTAAACCATTCAGGTATGACCTAAATCATATCCCTTATGAATATACAGTGGAGGTGAGGAATAGATTTCAGGGATTAGACCTGATAGACAGAGTGCCTGAGGAACTATGGACGGAGGTCCATAACATTGCTCAGGAGGCAGCAACTCAATCCATCCCAAAGAAAAAGAAATGCAAGAAAGCCAAGTGGCTGTCTGATGAGGCTTTACAAGTAGCTGACGAAAGAAGCAAAAAAGCAAGGGAGAAAGGGGAAGATATATCCAACTGAATGCAGAGTTCCAGAGAACAGCAAGGAGAGACAAGAAGGCCTTCTTAAATGAACAATGCAAAGAAATCGAGGAAAACAGTAGAATGGGAAAGACTAGAGATCTTTTCAAGAAAATCGGAGATATCAAGGGAATGTTTTGTGCAATGACACCGGGCATGATAAAGGACCAAGAAGGCAGGGACCTAACAGAAGCAGATGAGATTAAGAAGAGGTGGAAACAATACACAGAAGAACTATACAGGAAAGATCTGAATGTCCCTGATAGCCATGATAGTGCGGTCAATGAACTTGAGCCAGACATCCTCGAGAGTGAAGTCAAGTGGGCCTTAGGAAGCATTACTAACAACAAAGCTAGCGGAGATGACAGTATTCCAGCAGAGCTATTTAAAATCCTAAAAGATGATGCTATTAAAGCGCTGCACACAATATGCCAACAAATGTGGAACACTCAACAGTGGCCACAAGACTGGAAAAGGTCAGTTTACATTCCAATTCCAAAGAAGGGCAACGCCAAAGAGTGTTCAAACTACCGTACAATTGCGCTCATTTCACGTGCCAGCAAGGTGATGCTCAAAATCCTACAAGCTAGGCTTCAGCAGCATGTGAACCGAGAACTACTGGAAGTACAAGCTGGGTTCAAAAGAGGCAGAGGAACTAGAGATCAAATCGCCAACATTCGCTGGATCATGGAGAAAGCAAGAGAATTCCAGAAAAATGTCTATTTCTGCTTCATTGACTATGCTAAAGCCTTTGATTGTGTGGATCACAACAAACTGTGGCAAATTCTTAAAGAGATGGGAGTACCAGACCACCTTACCTGTCTCCTGAGAAACCTGTACGAGGGTCAAGAAGCAACAGTAAGAACCGGACATGGAACAACCGATTGGTTCAAAATTAGGAAAGGAGTACAACAAGGCTGCATATTGTCACCCTGCTTATTTAACTTATATGCAGAGTACATCATGAGAAACGCCGGGTTAGATGAATCACAGGTCGGAATTAAGATTGCCGGGAGAATTATCAACAGCCTCAGATACGCAGACGATACCACCCTAATGGCAGAAAGCATAGAGGATCTAAAAAGCCTCTTGTTGAGGGTGAAAGTGGAGAGTGCAGAAGCTGGTTTGAAACTCAACATTAAAAAAACTAAGATCATGGCATCTGGCCCCATCACTTCCTGGCATAGAGAAGGGGAAGAAATGGAAGCAGTGACAGATTTTACTTTCTTGGGCTCCAAGATCACCGCAGACAGTGACTGTAGCCATGAAATTAAAAGACACTTGCTCCTTGGGAGGAAAGCTATGGCACACCTAGACAGCATTGTAAGAAGCAGAGACATCACCTTGCTGACAAAGATTCGTATAATCAAAGCTATGGTTTTCCCAGTAGCAATGTATGGCTGTGAGAGCTGGACTATATGGAAGGCTGAACGCCGAAAAATTGATGCTTTCGAACTGTGGTGCTGGAGAAGATTCTTACGAGTCCCCTGGACTGCAAGGAAGTCAAATCAGTCCATCCTAAAGGAAATCAACCCTGACTGCTCATTAGAAGGACAGAGATTGAAGCTGAAGCTCAAATACTTTTGGCCACCAAATGTGAAGAGAAAAGTCACTGGAAAAGACCCTGATGCTGGGAAGGATTGAAGGCCAAAGGAGAAGGGGACTGCAGAGGATGAGATGGCTAGATAGCATCACCGATGCAATGAATATGAACTTGAGCACGCTCCGGGAGACAGCGGAGGACAGGAAGGCCTGGCGTGCTATGGCCCATGGGGTCACGAAGAGTCGGACATGACTTACAACTGAACAACAACATAGCTGAAAAGGACACTTCACAAAGATATGCAGATCCAAATGGGAGAAGTGCATACATAGTTGGCTGCACTTACTAAATCATTATACTCATTTTTCAATCCCATCCACCAATTATGCAAGGTTTTTGTTGAAATTCAGCTAGCAAAGTTCAATCTTCCCTGATGTCAATCAGTTATTCTAATCTAATCGGAAGGTGTTGGACTTTTATATTTTTAACAAATGGGTTCAAAACCCACTGAAACTGTTTGTTTTGAAGTTTTTTGAACAGGTTAGGAAATTCTGTTTCCAAATTTTTAAAGTGGAAAGATATGAAAGTTTTTATGGGTTACATCATTGTCAGCAACAAAATCACATACCAATGGAAACATTTCCAAACATCCATTTTCAAAATGCTCTCTCCATAGCACAAATTTCTTTCGAAAAGAAGTTACTTTCTCACTCATTGTTAAAACGTCACCTTTATCTTGAAGGGAGAGATGCAGTGTTTATTTTTTCAAAAATATCTGCTAGGTAGCATACTGCTGACAGCCACCTGTCATCACAGAAAAGGTCAGCAAAGTTGCTCTCCGTTGGCAGATGGCAGCTGCTCCGGTGCCATGGCCGAGCAAGCAACTGTGCCTTCTTCTACCGTGCCTGGCAGAGACTGGCACATTTGCTTTTGGTGGCCACGGCAGAGGAAGGATAGGAGATGAGCCAAGACAGAAATGCCATCGAGCGTCCCTCTCAGCTCCCAGCCCATCCTGCTGCCTCTGCTGCCGCCATCATTGCACACAATGGCAGCTCACCAGGGCAGGAGGCAGCTGCTCAATTATCAGGTGGCTCACGCACCCCAATGGATCACCTTGCACACACCCCACTTTGGAGACCACTGCTCTAGATTAGGGCAAAAGTGTGTCAGTGCACAAGTCAACAGTAGGGCCTTTAATTGGGTGAGACTCTTTGGGCAAAAATTATTCGTTCTAGCGAAGTGTCCTACACACCCTTTTATACTGCTTCCACCATTTTATGCAGCCAGATTCTACACATGTGTTTATTCAGAAATAAGCTCAATGTGTTCAAACGGGTTTACTCACAGATAAGTATACACAAGATTACAGCCTTAGGCTCACACACAAATTGGCTAATAAAAGTACTGACACTACAAGAATATCTACAGAGACGTGAGTTGTCTTACTATTTATTCGTTTCAAAAGTATCTTTTTAGATATTCCTCAGAATGACTAAGGACAATTTCTTTTTTCATTTACAATTTCATATCCAAAGCTGCAGAAGCCATTCATGACAGTTTACTCTGGAAATATTTAAATCCCAATTTGACATAATTGAAATGATTAAGTACTTCCAACAGTCATCCCAAGTTGCAGAGAATTGTAGGGAGAGAAAGGGGAACCAAAATTCTTGAATACCAAGTGTGTACTATCAGTACTGAGCATGAAATATCTCTTCACTGTAGTCTTTTCAGTATGCAGGATTTTCTGCTGTAATCAAATTATGAATCACATTCTCCTACATGGCTTTCCCAAATAATCTACCAGATATTGCCTGATTACGTTCTAGTGTTGTTGTTGTTGTTGTTCAGTTGTGTCCAACTCTTCATGACCCCATGCACCATAGTAAGCCAGGCCTTTCTGTCCTGCACTCTCTCCCGGAGCTTGCTCAAGTCCATATTCATTGCATCCGTGATGCTATCTAGCCATCTCATCCTCTGCCGTCCCCTTCTCCTTTTGCCTTCAGTCTTTCCCAGCATCAGGGTCTTTTCCAGGGAGTTTTCTCTTCGCATTAAGTGGCCAAAATATTTGAGCTCCAGCTTCAGTATCTGTCCTTCCAATGAGCACTCAGGGTTGATTTCCTTTAGGATGGACTGATTTGACCTCCTTGCAGTCCAGGGGACTCGTAAGAGTCTTCTCCAGCACCACAGTTCGAAAGCATCAGTTCTTCGGTGCTCGGCCTCCCTTATAGTCCAGCTCTCACAGCCATACGTTACTACTGGGAAAACTATAGCTTTGATTATGAGGACCTTTGTCGGCAAGGTGATGTCTCTGCTTCTTACTATGCTGTCTAGGTTTGCCATAGCTTTCCTCCCAAGGAACAAGCGTCTTTTAATTTCATGGCTACAGTCACCGTCTGCGGTGATCTTGGAGCCCAAGAAAATAAAATCTGTCACTGCTTCCATTTCTTCCCCTTCTCTATGCCAGGAAGTGATGGGGCCAAATGCCATGATCTTAGTTTTTTTAATGTTGAGTTTCAAACCAGCTTCTGCACTCTCCTCTTTCACCTTCAACAAGAGGCTCTTTAGATCCTCTTCGCTTTCTGCCATTAGGGTGGTATCGTCTGCGTATCAGAGGTTGTTGATAATTCTCCCAGCGATCTTAATTCCGAGCTGTGATTCATCCAGCCCGGCGTTTCTCATGATGTACTCTGCGTATAAGTTAAATAAGCAGGGCAACAATATACAGCCTTGTCGTACTCCTTTCCCAATTTTGAACCAATCGGTTGTTCCATGTCCGGTTCTTACTGTTGCTTCTTGACCCTCATACAGGTTTCTCAGGAGACAGGTAAGGTGGTCTGGTACTCCCATCTCTTTAAGAATTTGCCACAGTTTGTTGTGATCCACACAATCAAAGGCTTTAGCGTAGTCAATGAAGCAGAAATAGACGTTTTTCTGGAATTCTCTTGCTTTTTCCATGATCCAGAGAATGTTGGCGATTTGATCTCTAGTTCCTCTGCCTCTTCGAAACCCAGCTTGTACTTCCGGTAGTTCTTGGTTCACATACTGATGAAGCCTAACTTGTAGGATTTTGAGCATCACCTTGCTGGCATGTGAAATGAGCGCAATTGTACAGTAGTTTGAACACTCTTTGGCGTTGCCCTTCTTTGGAATTGGAATGTAAACTGACCTTTTCCAGTCTTGTGGCCACTGTTGAGTGTTCCACATTTGTTGGCATATTGTGTGCAGCACTTTAACAGCATCATCTTTTAGGATTTTAAATAGCTCTGCTGGAATACTGTCATCTCCGCTAGCTTTGTTGTTGGTAATGCTTCCTAAGGCCCACTTGACTTCACTCTCGAGGATGTCTGGCTCAAGTTCATTGACCCCACTATCATGGCTATCAGGGACATTCAGATCTTTCCTGTATAGTTCTTCTGTGTATTGTTTCCACCTCTTCTTAATCTCATCTGCTTCTGTTAGGTCCCTGCCTTCTTGGTCCTTTATCATGCCCGGCGTCTTTGCACAAAACGTTCCCTTGAGATCTCCGATTTTCTTGAAGAGATCTCTAGTCTTTCCCATTCTGTTGTTTTCCTCGATTTCTTTGCATTGTTCATTTAAGAAGGCCTTCTTGTCTCTCCTTGCTGTTCTCTGGAACTCTGCATTCAGTTGGATATATCTTCCCCTTTCTCCCTTGCTTTTTGCTTCCCTTCTTTCCTCAGCTACTTGTAAAGCCTCATCAGACAGCCACTTGGCTTTCTTGCATTTCTTTTTCTTTGGGATGGATTGAGTTGCTGCCTCCTGAACAATGTTACGGACCTCCGTCCATAGTTCCTCAGGCACTCTGTCTATCAGGTCTAATCCCTGAAATCTATTCCTCACCTCCACTGTATATTCATAAGGGATATGATTTAGGTCATACCTGAATGGTTTAGTGGTTTTCCCTACGTTCTTCCATTTAAGCCGAAATTTTGCAAGAAGCAGCTCATGATCTGAGCCACAGTCAGCTCCAGGTCTTGTTTTTACTGACTGCATAGAGCTTCTCCATCTTTGGCTGCAAAGGACATAATCAATCTGATTTCGATATTGACCATCTGGTGATGTCCATGTGTAGAGTTGCCTCTTGTGCTGTTGGAAAAGAGTGTTTGCTATGATCAGCGTGTTCTCTTGGCAAAACTCTATTAGCCTTTGCCCTGCTTCATTTTGTACCCAAAGGCCATGCTTGCCTGTTATCCCGGTGATTTCTTGACTTCCTACTTTAGCATTCCAATCCCCTGTGATGAAGAGGACATCTTTTTTTGGTGTTAGTTCTAGAAGGTGTTGTAGGTCTTCATAGAACCGATCAACCTCAGCTTCTTCGGCCTCAGTGGTTGGGGCATAGACTTGAATTACTGTGATGTTGAATGGTTTGCCTTGGATTCGTACTGAAATCATTCTATCATTTTTGAGATTGTACCCCAGTACTGCTTCTCCCACCCTTTTGTTGACTATGAGTGCTACTCCATTTCTTCTAAGGGATTTTTGCCCACAGTAGTAGATATGATGGTCACCTGAATTAAATTCGCCTGTGCTTGTTCATTTTAGTTCGCTGATTCCCAAGATGTCGATGTTCAATCTTGCCATCTCATGTTTGACCACCTCCAGCTTACCTTAATTCATTGATCTGACATTCCAGGTTCCTAAACAATATTGTTCTTTACAGCATCGGACTTCCTTTTCACCACCAGACACATCCACAGCTGAGTGTCCTTTCAGCTTTGGCCCAGCCGCTTCACTCTTTCTGGCACTACTGGGAAATAAATACCCTCTGCTCTTCCCCAGTAGTATATTGGACACCTTCCGACCTGAGGGGCTCATCTTCCGGCATCATATCTTTTAGACTTGTGATACGTTCCATGGGGTTTTCTTGGCAAGAATACTGGAGTGGGTTGCCATTTCCTTCTCCAGTGGACCACGTTTTGTCAGAACTCTCTGCCATGACCTGTCCGTCTTGGGTGGCCCTGCACGGCATAGCTTATGGCTTCAATGAGTTACGCAAGCCCCTTCGCCACAACAAGGCAGTGATCCATGAAGGGGACTTTCTAGTTTATTGCAATAATATTTGACAATTCTTCTGATATTTACTGAAAGTGTTCCAATTCCTTTTAATCACTACCAAGAAGTGACAAATTTTACATTAAAAAACCCAAGTCCCCATAAGATTTTATGTGCTTCGCATACTTTTGAGTTATTTATAAATCTGACTAAAACAAAGAGACAGGTGCACAATAATGTGGGTAAACAATAGTAAAATCAACAGCTTATTTGGTAAATACAGCTTGCACATTTATTCTTCTTCCTCTTCCATCCTTTAAGAACCAAAAGGAAGTGAAGCATGCTGACTTGGAACCAAAGAGCCCCTCAGGCACATGCATGTGCTTCCCCAGGAACAATGGATTTTTTTTTTCAGATAGCAGCTCCTCATGTTGCATCTGAAGCCTCTCCCAAACCCTCCCTGAGTTTTGGCGCCAGATTGTCTGCAACTGGGAGGAGAGCTTTCAAGCCTTCAATTGTGTACATGGAAGCTCCCCACGTGGCCGTTTGGGTCTCAGATACTACATACAAACCATAAATCATCAAGAGATGTGTCTAAGAAGCTACATAGGATTCTTGAATGATATTGTGAAGCTTAGTGGGCTGGGTTTGGGGGGATTTTTTAAACACGAACTAGCCCTTATGTCTAATGAACTGCCTTTCATTCATTCGTTGTCTTCCTTAAAAGCTTGGTAAAGATAGGTGCTGCCATGCTGGCCTCAGGGAATGAGAGATACTAAATAAGTAAGCACTATGCATTGTTGAACTAACTTCAGTTTGCAAAGGGGAAAAAATTAAGTTTCAGTTTACCCAGAATTAAGATGCCCTTTACCAACCAAATTTGTATGAAATCCATTTGTTCAGAAAAAAAACTTGCTCAGATTATTAGTACTCTTTCACTGTTTCTATTTTTTGTCCTGACTTCAGGCATTAATGCAGTCATTGCCAATTTCACTGACAGAATGTGAAAGAGAACCTAGAGTCCAAAAGAAAAGCAACTCTATCCACTGTCTGGATTGCCTGGCCAGGGCTACGCGTAGCCAGCCATCATCTTGGCACCCATCCCCACTAAGCCTGGAGTCCTCCCAAATCAGTGCTCCTGCTTCCTATGCCCATCCCTCCAAGTTATGCACCACTTCAGAGGGCAGGAAAAGAAGCTGAGGAATAGTTGCCAGAACATGCTGCATTTTAAAAACTGCCTTTAAACTCCCAGGTGCATTTGCAAAGGAGTACAGCACTCAGTCCAAGTCTGTAGAGTGTTTTAATCAGAATTTTTTCCTTAACTGCCACCACCAAGTATTTATGATTCTCCCGTTATCACATGTTGCGGGGAGGAACTGCTTGTGGGATCCCCTTGCTAAACTGAGCATGAAGTCCTTTTCCAAAAGGCATTTGACCAAACAATCTAACCAGGCTCTTTTGTTAAATGGGAATGCAAAACTAATATCCCTCTTTTTGGGCAGCCTTCTTATGAAATATAGTTTATTGTACAGGAGGAAGAGACCAACGTAGCATAAAAAATAGTAACCTACAGAATTACTTATGTGGGTGCCTGTCTTCACTGCTTGGCTAAGATAGGATTACCAAGCAGGAGCCCAGGAGTAAGAGATTTATTTATTACATTTCTACACCACCCAATAACCGAAGCCAAGTTTTTGGAATATCTTTTGTTTCAGGTCATTTCGCAAAATCCAAAATAGCTCCAGCCACATGCTATCTATATTCTCCAGGCTCTAGAGCAGCTCATCCATCTTCTATCCAGCCATCAAGTAGAATACCCATTCAGAGAGAAAAGGTTACCAATCCCACCTCTTTTGAAAACCTTTATAGTGTCATCCTGGTTACAAGAAGAGACCTCCACACCTCTAGGTCCCTGAAACAATTAGAGCTAGGCAAGTCACAAATGACATCATACCAAAGCTTAGAAACCATAGTCCTGCGCAGCAACAAACTCATTAGCATTTAAAATTGAGGGAAACAACCATGATGATAGGCAGAATTCACATACTCAGTCCTGTGTGACAATAGTTAGGATTTAACATAGGAAATTCAGCATTAACACATATCCAAGAAAGGCTGGCTGCTGCGCAGTTTCCCAAAATTGAGTTTTACACTTTTAAAAACAGAACCAGTAAGGTCAAGCTGGCCAAGCCTTAGAAACCGTAACACATATAGGTTTAGTTTACAACAAAGTTTCCTACCATCCCCATGATAAGCAATCATCCATACAATGGGGAAGCCTGGGAAAGGCAGCAGAATCAGAGGCATCTAAGCCTTTATGGCTGGTGCGCAAGATAAATCTTCCATCTATCCAGTGGATGGGCCAGCCCCAAGCAAAGCTGCTCAATCAGTCCTAGTCTGATGGTAATCTTCATCTCCACCACAACTACTATATTTTATGGCATCATCAGGAGGCCCTAGAAAAGCTATCACTCTTGCTTCTCCATGCAAAAAGAAATGTTCAAATTCTAACATGGGTTTGTGGAAAGAGGATATAATGCCCTATTTTCCTCTAGAACTATGTATCTCCTAAGAAAGAAAAGCAATTCTTATGTGTGCTTTTTACCTCCTGTGAATGCCAGAGGTAGCTTACTTTTGCTCTCAAGCAAAGCAATTTGCAAGGTATTCTTATAACAACAACGTCTTACCATCTCCACCGACCCATCTTTGGGATAATACAACAGCTCATAACGTCGAAAAAGCGAAGCATTTGTATCATACCACTCTGCAATGAAAGCAAATCTTTCATCCTGGCTCTGAGAAAAAAAGAGAAATGTACATTTTAAGTAGACAATATTACTAATCCAGATTTTTGAAGTATAGTCTACCAGTCATAGGGAATCACACTTTCCTAATGCCAGCAATAAATATGATTTTGTCCCATATACAATTCAAGTGTGGGTGCCACTGAATATCTTGGAGCATTAGTGAATAAATGCAATAAGAACACATACTGAATAAAGATATACTTTATTATTTGTAGACCAATTCACCTCTTCTTGTTTAAAGGTCTCTCAGAAAAGGTACTTCACCAAGTACTGTTTTTCAAAACAAAAGTTGGGTTTTCAGAGTCAGCAGCTGGCCTCCTGGTTGCCCTGAGCAGAACAGCAACAAAAATCTCTGGACAGACCGTGTTTATGGGATCCATCTCATCAGGTGGATCCTACCTTCATAGAACAGGTAACTTAGGACTTTGCTTACACGTAAATTTTAGGACAGTGATGCAAAGAAAACAACATTTATGGCTAGCAGCACACAGGAGAAAAGTAGGAAATTAATGCAATGTATTTAATTCTGCAAGAAGGCTTTTCTAAAGAGTTCTGGTTCGAAAACTGTGCGCCACCACCAGTAACATATAACATCCCCTATAGTCACTGAAATACATAAAGATCACATTGAATTGGTAAAGCTTTGCCAGAACTGTGTTCTAGTTTGAAAGGCTAACACCCTTCTCAAACATTCCATGTGAGAGATCGCATACTGGCTAAGTGCAAGCTTTGAACCTGGTTCAAATCTTACTTCAATCGTGATCTGACTAGTTGGCTTTGAAGAAGCCTCTCTTTCTCTCTCTCTCCCTCCCTCCACCAACCTCCTATCTGTCATATGGGGATACTGCAACTACTACTGACTACATTACAGGGTAGTTGTAAGGATTACTGAGATTTTTTTGAATATCTGAAAAGAGTGATATGCCAACTATTACTACTATTATGACAGCTTTGTAAATAAGCCCATTAAGATTACTAGCCTCTTAGACAAATAAAAGAAACTGACTTTTACCAAGCGGGCTGGCAGAGATGGATGGATCACTCCTTCTCTCCTCTGTCAGCCTGCTGAGTTTCTGAGCTGGTCATGGAGGACACAACGTTCCTCCAGAGCTAGTACAGAAACCAAGTGGGTTGGTATAGGAAGAATGGAGTAATCCCATCCCTCCTCCACCAGCCTGCTCATACACCTGCATAGAATTCTATGCACTCGCCTGCATGGAATTTCTAGTCACCTATGACAAGCAGGCAATTTATTAAATAAAAGATATTATCATTATTACTTTCTGCCTTAAGCTATTTTAAAATAAGCTAATTCCTCTTCCTTAGGTGACACCACCTCCCCAACTCAAATACATCTGCCCCATGAGGCCTCTCACAATTCCAGTTTTAACTCTTCCAACTATTCACATCAAGTTCCTACCCAGAACTTCATTCATATGGGCAGGGCTTGCCACGAAAATCACATCACGTTATGGCAATTATACTTTCTTACAGCAACCCTCTCCCACATTGCATTGCACAATAGCCCTATGCAGAAAAGGCAGCCTTTATATGAAAAATGGGCAGAGCCACAGATGCACATCGGGAGATTTGTGTGCACAGCTGAACTTTATCATTACTCTTCTGAATAAAAACCCTTCCTCTCCCCTTTCACAAGACACTTCTTAATCTCTTCAACTGTTTGCCCCAGGTAGGATTTCATACCAACAAGGATTTCATATGTTGGTATTATCGATCATACTCTGGTATTTGAGACTATATTCATGCTCCCTGACCAAACCTTGGAAGTAAACATTGCCAACCTCTGCAGTTAGATGAGCATTGTACTATTGTTTAAACACTTCTTCAGAGCCAATGAGTGTATAGTATGTACCACTATAGGTCCCACCCTAGTCAGTAAGGCTTACAACATACAGTGCAAACACAAAGAACAAGGACTAAGTCTAAGGGTGGGGGATGGAGACTTCTCAGAGCAGAGCACATATTTGTACTGTTAATATAAGTGCTTCCCACTTCCCCAAGCAGTAAGAAGTTCTAGGGTTTCGTTTATTTGGTGTAAAGAACACACCAGAGTCTTATGGTGTCATTGTAATATTTCCTTTATTTAGAGATCTGCAAGCAGGACGCAATGGAGACAAATACACTCCTATAACCTGTATCAGGCTCCCAGAGAGCAGCTCTTGCTGCCAGCTTCAAAGCGACACCCCAGTTTAGCAAACTGCACCTAAGTTCAAACTGTGAAGACTCCCTGTTTCTTGCTTACTCAGTCAGTCAGTCACACACACACACACACACACCATATGGGTCCCAGAGACCACCCCCTTCCAAAGGCTGGATTCCTGGCCATCAGTAGACCATCCCCAGTCACTGCAGGAATATTAAGGCTCCTTTGTTAAAGTCCTTGGCCTTCATCAACCACTCATTTTTGTTGCTGCATTTCCCTGAGCCAACACTGATCTCCATACCTTGAGCTTCCCCCCACCAATAATTTTTAAGGTTGGAGATTAGTGAAAGAACCTGCCATTTAAAACCTTCAGCATTACAAAACAGCTGATGGCATTCAAAGAAAGCGGAGCCAAGTCATTTACCAGTGCTGCGGAACAATGCAGTTGCAGCACCATTTGTGACTCATTGGTCACAGCACCTGCTGGGAAAGCTTTCCCGGCTCAAAAACTGCTTCTAGACTTTGCCAGTACTGCAAAAGAGGCAACAAGTCATTGCCACCAGAGATTGCAAAAGGCTATGTTAAAGATGTCAGATAATGGAAAATTATCTTCCTTCATCCTGTACACTGTCTAGCTGTATCCCAATCAGGCCGAAGCATAGTGGCAACCCAGTAAGATGCTGCTGACCTTGTCAACATTTTATTCTCTAGGGAAGGTCATTTCAATTTCTACAGCTGCCAATCCTTCACCTGTTATTCTGTCCTTGGCTTTCTCTTAAAGTTGTATCCTATATCATTTGTGCCACCTACTTGCCTCTTAAATAATTCAGGCATTTAATTTTTTTTTTTTCTGAGTAGGATCCACACACACACACCAAAGTCTGCTTCTTCCTGTAGAAGTCACAGAAACCTTTATCTGCACCACGATTTTTTCCTTTTTAAAATAAAAATGTGTCATGATTATGAGAATTAATCTAAAACTCTGAGAGTAATGCAGCCAACCTTCTCAGTCTCAGTTTCCCTTATGTACTGGAATGGTTTCCAAGACAAGAAAAATAACCTCTTGAGAAGAAATCATCCTTGATTTCAGTTAAAGAGAAGGAAAAAGGCCAAGGTACTCAATAACCTTTAATGTCAATGCAAATAGAGAAACAATAAAGTATTTAACTAGCCACATTATTTACCTTCGTACTGGCCATGGTTTATTTTATTGTAAACATGGTTACTGTAACACTCATTGTACATAATAAGTAACCTTTTAGGCCAGCCTTCCCTAACCTGGTGCCCTCCAGATTTTTGGACTACAGCTCCCAGCATGCCTGACCATTAGCCATACTGGCTGGGGCTAATGGGAGCTTAAGTTCAAAATATCTGGAAGGCAACAGGTTGTGGAAAACTGCTTTAGGCCTTCAGTAAAGCTGAAAAGAGAGCAAACTAGGTAACTTGTTTGGTTGCTTAGCAACTAGTATTCAAGGCTGCTACCTCATCCAAAGGCACAGAAAGGTGACTGCATATGTTAATTCATTTAAATACAGACTAATGCTAAATTGCCAATTTGTATAAATGAGGCTGAGTTAGGAATGAAAACGAGCAGGAGACAAAGGGAATCTGTCAGCCTGGTTAAAAACAGGGTACCAACTCCCAGGAAAGCTTGTGCACACAAAGATGTACGTGTGTAGGCTCTCTCCCTCTAGATGCCCACACTTAATGTGTAGCCATTGGGGGCAGGAGAAAAAGGTCCAAACCAAGCTCACCCATGCTGTAGTAACCTCCCAACTGGACTACTGGAATGCACTCTAGGTAGGGTTGGGCTGCCCTTGACAAGTATCTGCAAACTTCCTTTGGTCCAAAATGCCACTGCCAGACTATCACGGATGGGTCAGATGGAACAAATAAAGAACTAAATGCTGTGCAGCCTGAGTACCCTAAAGACCATCTTCTCCCATATGTCCCCCCCACCCCAATACTCTCTGTCCAACATCTGAGGTCTGGCTCCATGGTCCCCTGCCAACTGAAGCACAGCTGGTGGCCATGTGACAGGGTCTTTTCACTGGTGGCACCAACACTGTGGAATGCCCTACTACGGGAAGTCAGTCTGGCCTTATTTTCCCAGTAAAAATGTCACTTTCTGGATCAGCCTTGGCCATGGCCAATGATTAGTTTGAGATGTTCCTGGCTTCCCTGCTCCTGTGAGCAGGTTTTTATTAACTGATTTTTACCTGTTGTTATATTGCTTGTATTTTTGTTGGTGCTGTTTCCTGATGCTCTTATTCATTTATTAGTTTTATTGTTTTTATGTTCTTGAGTTGTTTTACCCAAAAAAAAGATATGATTTTAAAATCAAATACATACATATAGCTTATACATAAACACAACTAGGATGAACTCCCCCCTTTCAACTCATCATACACAACTACAATGGCTTTCAATGCTGAAAAAGTAGAAGAGCCATGACTACAGCACAATCCTATGCTGAAAAATTGCCATCCTGGCCCCTTCAGATGATTACATTAAAAGCAAAATACAGCTATCATCATACTGGAGAAGAAAGTGTTCCCTCTTGGCTTTATAATAATACCAAACAAAACTGTTTAGGATACCAAAAAAGTAACAATGACTACCAGACTTAGGTAGCAAAGCCATGGCAACAGCACAATCCTATGCATGTTTACTCAGAAGTCAGTTAAATGGGGCTTACTTCTTAGTCTGTGCGTTTAGGATTGCAACAAAACTAAGTACTGGATAATTGTCAAGATCATATTATTATTTAGATTAATATTTAGACTGCTGTTCAGCCACAAAGATCCTCAAAAGGAGATTACAATAAAATAATCATAGAATCATAGAATAGTAGGGTTGGAAGGGGCCTACAAGGCCACCGAGTCCAAGCCCCTGCTCAATGCAGGAATCCAAGTCAGAGCATCCCTGACAGATGGCTCTCCAGCCTCGTCTTGAATGCCTCCAGTGTGGGAGAGCCCACTACCTCCCTAGGTCATTGGTTCCACTGTTGTATTGCTCTAACAGTCAGGAAGTTTTCCCTGATGTTCAGCCGGAATCTGGCTTCCTGTCACTTGAGCCCATTATTCCGTGTCCTGCACTCTGGCATGATCGAGAAGAGATCCTGGCCTTTCTCTCTGTGGCAACATTTCAAGTACTTGAAGAGCGCTATCCTATCTCCCCTCAGTCTTCTCTTCTCAAGGCTAAACATGCCCAGTTCTTTCAGTCTCTCCCCATACAGCTTTGTTTCCAGTCCCCTGATCATCCTCGTTGCCCTCCTCTGAACCCTCTCCAGTTTGTCTGCATCCTTCTTAAAGTGTGGTGCCCAGAACTGGACACAGTACTCCAGATGAGGCCTAACCAATGCTGAGTAGAGGGGAACTAGTACTTCCCGGGATTTGGAAACTATGCTTCTATTAATGCAGCCCAAAAGAGCATTGGCCTTTTTTGCAGTCACATCACATTGTTGGCTCAGATTCAGCTTGTGATCAACAACAATTACAAGATCTTTCTCGATTGTAGTGTTGTTGAGCCAAGTATCCCTCATCTTGTAACTGTGCATTTGGTTTCTTTTTCCTAGGGGCAGAACTTGGCATTTATCCCTATTAAATGTCAATCTGTTGTTTTCCACCCAGCAGTCCAGCCTATCAAGATCACTTTGAATTTTGTTTCTGCCTTCCAAAGTATTAGCTATCCCTCCCAATTTTGTGTCATCTGCAAATTTGATCAGCGTTCCCTGCACCTCCTCCTCCAAGTCATTAATACAAATGTTGAAGAGCACTGGGCCCAGGACTGAGCCCTGCAGTACCCCACTTGTTACCTCTCCCCAGTTTGAGAAGGTCCCATTGATAAGCACTCTTTGAGTCCGATTCTGTAGCCAACTGTGGATCCACCGGATCGTTGTTTCATCTAGCCCACTTTGAGCTAGTTTGCTCATCGGGATATCATGGGGCACTCTGTCGAAACCTTTTCTGAAGTCGAGGTATATGATGTCTACAGCATTCCCACGGTCCGCAAGGGAGGTTACTTGATTAAAAAATGAGATCAGATTCGTCTGGCAGGATTTGATCTTGACAAATCCATGTTGGCTTCGAGTAATCACTGCATTGTTTTCAAGGTGCTTACAGATGGATTGCTTTATCATCTGCTCCAGAATTTTCCCAGGGATTCATGTCAGACTGGTCTGTAGCTCCCAGGTTCCTCCTTTTTGCCGTTTTTGAAGATAGGGACATTAGCCCTCCTCCAGTCATCTAGCACTTCACCCATCCTCCACGATTTCTCAAAGAGAATAGACAGTGGTTCTGAGAGTTCTTCTGCCAGTTCCTTTATTATTCTAGGATGCAGTTCATCTGGCCCTGGAGATTTGAACTCATTCAAAGTAATGAGGTGTTCCTTGACCATATGCCTATCGATCTCAAGCTGCAATCCTGCCCCTTCAGCCTGTACTTTGCCTTTGCCAAGGGAGTCATAGACCCTCTTTTGGGAGAAGACTAAGCCAAAGTAGGAATTGAGCACCTCTGTCTTTTCTTTGTCATCTGTTACCATTTTGCCATCCTTATTTAATAGCTGAACCACCATTTCTTTCCTCTGCCTTTTACTATGCACGTAGCTGTTGTTTTTAGCATCCCATGTTCATAAAACATCCATCTATAAAGAAAGTATACAAAACACTGGCAGCAGTGCATTCCTTATTAATCCAGAACCAATCCTACTTCTCAGTCTGGCAGAGACCGGGTTCGCATGATCAGAGAGGGGAAAATAAGCCACGGTGGCTTATTTACCCACCCCACACGTGCTGGTTGCGAGCCACCTAATTTCCATAATTAGCCTCACTGGGTGCAGGTTGTCGTGATGTCTGAACCCGGTGAAGGTGGGTAGCTGGAGTGGTTTACAAACCACCCCAGAACTGATGGCTTGTTCTAGGGTTGCAGGGTGGTTTGTAACCTGCCACCCACCCTCACCGGATTCAGATGTCACCACCACCTGTGCTCAGCAAAGGTAATTATGGAAATTAGGTGGCTTACAACCAGCACGTATGGGGCGAGAAAATGAGGCACCACGGCTTATTTTCCTTCCCCGATCATGTGAACCCACCCAGAATAAAAAAAGGTCTTTAGGAGATCTCCTAATTTCACAATGGAGAGGGGCCTGGCAAATATTCCTGGGTTGAGAACTCCACAAAGCAGTATCACTGCCAACCACCAACCACCATCTTTATTTCTGGTAGGATTTACCCTTACCTGAAGTGGCAGTAACACCTGAAACACCATCTCTCCTGCAGATTTCAACTCACAGGGGTTGGGAATTAAGGAGATGGTGCCCCCTTCAATATTAATTTATTTATTGCTTCATATCCCACTTTTCTACAATAAAATTGCACTCAAAGTGGCATGCAATCGGAAAAATAACCAACAAACAAATTAAAATATCCCAAACCAGGACATCTGTGGCTTTATAGGTTAACATCAGTTCTTTGAATTCAGCCCAGAAACAAACTGGTAAGTTAAAGCTGACAGAGAATGGGTACTATGTTATCTCTCTCCAGGTAACATCAGTGCAAAAATGTGGACC
Source organism: Heloderma suspectum (assembly GCF_057233095.1). NCBI lineage: Eukaryota > Metazoa > Chordata > Lepidosauria > Squamata > Helodermatidae > Heloderma > Heloderma suspectum. The sequence continues at coordinate 49,014,302 of NC_139460.1, read as the reverse complement.
AACTAACACTTCTGGACTATCTTAAAAGCCAGTGAAGGGCATTATAGAAGTCAAGCTGAGTGGCTACCAGTGCATGCATGATAGTTTCCAAGACCCTTTTCCTCCAAAAACAGATATAACTAACATTATTTCCAAAGCTGGGAAAACATACTCTTGGCAACAAATGACAACTGGCCATAGAAGTAACACCAGCAGTCCAGGAGCACTTCCAAACAGTGAACTCGTTTCCTAAGGGGAAATGTAAGTTCATTCAAAACAGGCCTATTCCCCACGCACATACACCCAGATGTGTACTGACAACCCCACCACCACCATCAGTACCACCATATTGCCGGGACTCCGTTTTCATTCCTTCTTATCTAGTTAATCAATGGTCTCAGGCAGGCATTCATAGGGGAGACTAACACAACAGGTGCTAAAGGAAAGGGGAACGGACCTGGGTGATGATCCCTTTCCACAAATGACCTAGCAGTTTCATGGAAGTGTTAAAATGCAAAGAAGGCAAGAAGGATCCCTGCTGTTCTCACAAAGAAAACCAGTAATATTCTAGCACCACCTCCTGACACCTGCTAGTGAGGTAGGAGTAGAACCACTGTCAAACAGTGCCCTCCACTCCCACCCTACACAAGTGGTCCAGAAGAATACCATGGTCAATGGCACCAAAGCCAATGAGAGATCTAAAAGAATCAACAGGGTCACATTTTCATTAACTCTCTTTCAGTACAGGTCATCCACCCAAGCAAGCAGGGCAACTTCAATCCCAAATCAAATCAAAATAAATTTAAAGACCATCCATTTCATCCAAGAGTTCCTGGAGCTCATAAGCTACTGCCCACATGAGAACCTTAGCTTAAAAATAAAAGAGATGTTTGAAAATAGGTCTGCAATGTTCCAGCACAAGGGCATCAAGGGAAAGTTTTTCAACAGTGGTCTTACTATTCATTCTTTTAAGAAGGTATGCACTACTTCTTCTGGTCAAAGATGTATCGATAAGGGAGACATGATAGAGGTACAAAATTATGCATGGTGTGGAGAATGTGGATAAGACATTTTTCTCCCTCTCTCAAAATACTAGAACCCAGGGTCATCCTATGAAGCTGATTGGTGGGAGAGTCAGGACAGATAAAAGGAAGGATTTCCTCACACAGCGCATAGTTAAACTATAGAACTCGCTACCACAGGATGTAGTGATGGCCACCAATTTGGATGGCTTTAAAAGGGGGTTGGACAAATTCCTGGACGAAAAGGCTATCAGTGGCTACTAGTCTTGATGGCTATGTGCTACCTCCAGTACCAGAGGCAGTGAGACTATGTACACCAGCTGCTGGGGAACATGGGTGGGAGGGTGCTGTTGTGCTCATGCCCTGCTTATGGGTTCCTGGTTGACAGCTGGTTGGCCACTGTGTGAGCAGAATGCTGGATTAGATGGACCCTTGGTCTGATCCAGCATGGCCCTTATGTTCTTATGATAATTAGCAGTAATCAATTCAATAATTTCCTGCTGCACCTCTTAACCAGTCCTGATAGACAATAGACCCAAGTGCTTTGTCCACACCTGTAGGTGTCAATGTTGTTGTTGTTTATTCGGTCTGTCGCTTCCGACTCCTCGTGACCCCATGGACCAGCCCACGCCAGAGCCTTCTGTCGGCCGTCGCCACACCCAGCTCCCCCAAGGTCGAGTCCGACACCTCCAGAATATCATCTATCCATCTTGTCCTTGGTCGGCCCCTCTTGCTTTTGCCTTCCACTTTCCCTAGCATCAGCATCTTCTCCAGGGTGTCCTGTCTTCTCATTATGTGGCCAAAGTACTTCAGTTTTGCCTTCAATATCATTCCCTCAAGTGAGCAGTCTGGCTTTATTTCCTGGAGTATGGACTGGCTTAATCTTCTTGCAGTCCAAGGCACTCTCAGAATTTTCCTCCAGCACCACAGTTCAAAAGCATCTGTCTTCCTTCACTCAGCCTTTCTTATGGTCCAGCTCTCGCAACCATAGGTTACTACGGGGAATACCATTGCTTGAACTATGCGGACCTTTGTTGTCAGTGTGATGTCTCTGCTCTTCACTATTTTATCAAGATTTGTCATTGCTCTCCACCCAAGAAGTAAACGTCTTCTGATTTCCTGGCTGCAGGCAGCGTCTGTAGTAATCTTTGCGTCTAGCAAGACAAAGTCTGTCACTGCCTCCACGTTTTCTCCCTCTATTTGCCAGTTCTCAATCAAGCTGGTTGCCATAATCTTGGTTTTTTTGAGGTGGAACTGCAACCCAGCTTTTGCACTTTCTTCTTTCACCTTCGTCATAAGGTTCCTCAGCTCCTCCTCGCTTTCAGCCATCAAAGTGGTATCAACAGGTAGGTGTCAATAACTGAAACTTATTCCACACCACCAGAGAAAACAGGCTACGGAGGCCTCTATTAAAGATGCTGCATCCAATATGGCATCTAAGTTAGAATGGATCCTCTTGTGCTCCATCCATTCTTTCAAATGCCTCAGTTCTCAGAGCAGTTTGAGCTCTAAGTAGCAGGTAAAAGCATCTAGCAGGTACCATATCAACTGATCCTCCTATATGTATAGGTGTCCACAAAGATTTTCACAAAGTGAACGACAGAACTAAACACTTCCATATGGCCATTTAAATCCCTCAGTCTGCAGGGGCAGACCATCCTAACAGATCTGCAAAGATTAGGAGATGGTGTAAGACCAACCTAATCAGTTAGTGATCTGTACATGACAAACTGGTTGCTACAGGTTCCCCCAGCCCCAGATGGTTAACAGGTCAGTCATCCAAATGCCAAAGAAATCGAATCCTTCCCAAAAAAGCTGCAGCAGCAACCCACAGATGGATACCCATACAGCTCAACAAAACAAGGAGGGCAGGGAAACAGAACTCTATTGAGCCCAATGGGGATTCCCCCCTGTACTCAGCAGCTACACCCTCTGGGAAGGATCATGCCTCAAATTAATAACTTTCAAGAAGGAAAAGAACATCTGTTTTTATTTTATAGATATATATTCAGAAGGCAAAGTAGCATTTATACAAACTATTACACAGAACAAAAGAAAGAAAGAAAGAAAGAAAGAAAGAAAGAAAGAAAGAAAGAAAGAAAGAAAACCAACTGGGTCAATTTGAACCACTTTATAAATGCCAAAGTTTTGCACATAATTAAGCCTTCACCTGCTACACTATAATCAGTGTTTAGAACTAAAAGAAAGAAAAAAACTGCATTAGGCTTCTTCTGCATCCCTTCAGTTCTTAAGCAAAAGAATCAACAAAAGCAAGCAGAAAGCAAGGCAAAGCATCAGTACTCCCAAGTTCTGTTCCCACCGTTGTACTTGACATGCTGTGTAATTGTGGACAAAATAGTTCAACCTCCTACATACCTCAAGAATCCCCAAATTAAAGTGATGGAATTGTATTTACCAGAAAGGTCTAGGACAAAGACAAAGTATGTATAATGCAGTAAAGCACACCCATGGGTGGGATCCCCTTCAGTGCTAGTTCACTTAGTGATTATAAAAGCAGCAGCTTTGAAGGCAAATGGAGAATTCACATAAAGAAGCCTTTGAACCCTCCGTTGAAAATCTAACTTGTAGTGTTTCGAATAGATACGAACTGAAGATCAGGACGGTGATCTGTAAATAACAGGAAAGAGGAAAATTTTCAAAGCAGCCAGATTTTGCCAGAATTCAATATTGGAAACAGTTCTAGTAAGCCTTTGTTTTTTCATTCATGAGAGGAGATTATTTATTTAATTTATTATTATTTTATTTCTATTCCACCTTTCATTTAAAAAAAATCCCAGGGCAGATAATATTAAAATACAATACAAGAAAAATTAAAACAATAAAATACAATTTTTCTAATAAAATCAGCTTCAACTATTGAGCGATATAAATATGTAACTAAGAAATAAATAAATAAAAATCAGCAGAGAGAAACAAAAACACAATAGATATCCAGTCATATTCATTGCCCACTAATAAATGCCCAGGCAAACAGAGAAGCTTTAGACTGGCACCAAAACGCCAGTAAAGCTGATGCCAAGCATACCTCTTGGGGAAGGGCATTCCAGAGTTGCGTCCCAATGTACTTCCCCTAGTGGTAGGATGAGACAGGCCTGTCCCCCAGTTCATTTTCTTTTTCTGTAGCTATCCCCCATGCACTTAAGCTGAAACCCTGATGATGTTGTCGATGTCTATTTTGGCATCAAGCATGAAGCTTCAGGTGATGCTGCAGAATTGTATGAGCTCTTGAACACCAGGTATTAAGCAATTTGGTTGATGCAAGTGGGGCCCAGACACCATTTTTTTTAGCCCAGTACAAACTTGTCATATAAAACCCCTCCCACACATATACCACAATCCTATCCCATACATACAACTGCATGAAATAAATGTTTCTATGCTAATTCTATGTAGACAACGCAGAGCTAGATGCAACCATGGTTTGACTCAGTAAGTGATCTCCTCAAGCCGATATTTGGCCAGAATTCTTGCGGAACTGGTATCATCTCAGAAACAGTTTCACATGCATTCTCCCATGCTCTGTCTTTGACTGAGGTGAGATGTATCCACAAGAATAAATAAAGGATGCCAACCCACACAGGCATAAATAGTGATTTGAGATGTGAATATGCAACTAGTGTGCTTGGCGAAGCCATGTCCCTTCACAAATGGTGCCTACCCTGTAGTCAAATCAAAGAGCATTGCAAGTCCGCAGAAGACAAATTACATAACTGTGTTTGAGAATCGCACAATCTTGTAATGAAAGGCATGTAGGTACTGCTAAAATTGGCCTCTCTGCTCCCACTGAATATAGAACAAGTTCTAATTACTGTATTTAATAAGTACAGAATGAACCTCAATACAGCAGTATACTGCACTTTTAATAATCAGAACTCTGGAGGGGGAGAAATTAAAACGTGTTACTAACAGGAGGCTTTAATGACATGCAGGAAGGCAAAATGATGTGTGCACACAGGGACAGCACTAACATTAGAGCAACCGTGACCACACCTTTTGTTGTAATAGTACACATAAACAGTTTTGAGAAGTGCCCACCTGGACAAAACAGAATCAACCATTTCAGTGGGGCTGAAGTTGGATACAGTGATGCCTTAAGATCCAGGCAAAATATCAAAACGCCATCCACAAGCCTACAATGGATTCTGGAGTTCCAGGATCTGTCAACCTCTCCTCAGCCATCCTACTAACCTCGTGAGTACCAGCAAGGCTTTCTTCGCTACCCAACAATTCTTTATCTGTATCAACCAGTTGTCGTCTCCTCCTCCTCCTCCTCTCAGTGAGCTATGGCTCTCAAATCAAATAGTCTGCTGCTTACCTACACATACCTCACATCCCACTGTGGCTTCACTTCTTCTCTTATACACCACTAGCATCCACACCTTGGCTATTTATTTCATTTCTATACTGCCCAATAGCTGAAGCTCTCTGGGTGGTTCACAAAAATTAAAACCAAAAAGTACACAGTAAAATAATACAAAAATATGAAAGCATTAAAGCCACAATATAACAATACAACCAGAATAAAACCAGGATAAAACCTAGCAACAATGCAGAGATTTAAAATGCAGATTTAAAAAGCAAAACTAAAGGACTAGATAGTATAAGTCCTAAATTTTAGGACTTAGAAAGATAGTCCTAAAATGCCTGGGAGAATAAAAAGGTCTTCACCTGGCACCAGAAGGAGTACAATGTAGGTGCCAAGCAAACTTCACTAGGGAGCTCATTCCACAGCCCAGGTGCCACAGCAGAAAAGGCCCTCCTCCTAGTAGCCACCTGCCTCACTTCCTTTGGCAGGGGCTCATGGAGAAGGGCCTCTAAAGATGGTCTTAAGGTCTGGGCAGGCACATATGGGAGGAGGCAATCCTTCAGATAACCTGGCCCCAAGCCATTAAGGGCTTTGAATGTTAATACCAGCACTCTGAATCGGGCCTGGAAATGGACTGGCAGCCAGTGCAGCTAGAAAAGTACTGGCATAATATGAGCTCCTTGGCCAGTCCCTGTTAACAACCTTGCTGCCCTATTTTGGACCAGCTGAAGTTTCTGGACCATTTTCAAAGGCAGCCCCACATATAATGCACTGCAGTAATCCAGACGAGAAGTTATCAGAGCATGGATAACTGTAGCTAGGCTATCTCTGTCCAGATAAAGGCATAGTTGGTATACTAGCCTAAGCTGATAAAATGTGCTCCGTGCCACTGAGTTCACCTGTGCCTCAAGTGACAGTTCTGGGTCCAAGAGCACCCCCAAACTACAAACCTGATCCTTTAGTGGGAGTGCAACCCCCTCCAGAATAGGTTGAATATCACCTAGCCGGGCAGATGAACCACCCACTAACAGCACCTCCATCTTGTCTGGATTGAGTCTGTTTATTGGCCCACTTCCAGTCCATTACCATGCCCAGGCCCTGATTCAGAACAGCCGCTGCCTCACCTGGGTTTGATGAGAAAGAGAGGGAGGGCTGGGTGTCATCCACATATTGATGGTACCTCAGCCCACACCTCCGGATAACCTCCCCCAGCGGTTTCATGTAGATGTTAAACAGCATGGGGGATAAAATAGAGCCCTGTGGAACCCCATGGCATAATTGCCATGGCACAGAGCAATAATCCCCCAGCATCACCTTCTGGAATCGGCCAAACAGGTAGGAGCAGAACCACTGCAGTGCAGTGCCTCCAACTCCCAACCCAGATAACCTATCCAGAAGGATACCATGGTTGATGGTATCAAAAGCCGCTGAGAGGTCCAGGAGAATCAACAGGGTCGCACTCCCCCTGTCCCTCTCCCGGCAGAGGTCATCTCACAGGGCGACCAAGGCAGTCTCTGTTCCAAAACCAGGTCTGAAGCCTGATTAAAATGGATCTAGATAATCCGTTTCATTCAAGAGTGCCTGGAGCTGTCCTGCAACCACCCACTCAAGCACCTTGCCCAGGAAGGGGATGTTGGCCACTGGCCTATAATTGTTAACATCCTCCAGATCCAGGTTAGGCTTTTTCAGGAGTTCTCTGATTACCACCTCTTTTAAAGAGGCCGGCACCACTTCCTCTCCCGAGGAGGAATTTACAACCTCCTGGACCCAGCCAGACATCCCGTCCTTGTTTGATGTAATAAGCCATGAAGGGCAAGGGTCAAGCACACAATCGGACTTGGCCAAGCACCTTGTCCACCTCCTCAGGCCTCAGTAACTGAAACTCATCCAATAAAACTGGATCAAACAGTGCTCTGAACGTCTCTACCAATGGAACTGCATTAATCGCAGTGTCCAATTCATGACGAATCTGAGGAATTGTATCTTCAAAGTGCCATGCAACACTTGGTTGCCTAATAAATACATGAAATGAAACTGGTATCCACACTGTCACAAAAAGCCCTCACTTGTATCCCTCTAGCACAGGGTGGAGAACTACAAGCCTCCCGGCCTCTGAGGATCCAAATCCAGCCTTCAGATGTCCACAGAAAGCCATGCCCTCCCCCCCACCACCAATCATTGGGTGGTTTCTCTGCTTTTGTAAAGTTTTTCCCCATTCCAAAAGGTTGAAATGCCTCTCTGAAAGCTTGGTTACTGGCAGCAAAGAGCTGTAAGTTAAAATATGCTGGGGGGGTTGGCCCAACCCCTTTTGCTTTTCGCCCTGCCTATCACCAGAATGCAGCCCCCAAGAGCTTCTCCAAAATGAAATTTGGCCCTTGTGTTGAAAGAGGTTCTGCAGACCTGCTCTAGTATCAGCTTCCTTTCTTCACATTTGGCTGTATCACAACAGTAGAAACGCATGGAGAAAGATGCCCCACAAAACTAAAGTTCCTTTTCACCTGCTTCTGTTGACAAAGCCGAGCCAAATTTTCAGCAACATCCATTAATGCTGTTCTTCTATGGACAGTGTCCTCACTAAATTTCTTCCCCCAACAGCTTCCACTCTATTCTCCTTGTCCACTATAACAGTAATACTATTTAGGCAGCAATCCTATACCCACTTATCTGGGAGTAAGCCCTTTTGAATTCAGTAGGACTTACTTCTAAGTAGACATGTATAAAATTGTGCTGTTAGACACATTGTTGTCATTTTTCATAAACAGAAAATAGGTGTTTCCTTTGTCCTTCTAAAAAACCTATTTTTTCTCCAGTTTGCGTTATGGCTTTAGCAGTCAAAACCTAACTTGGCAGTACTGTCACTCTGCCAAATATGAAAACTCTGGCTTTGTAGGCTAACACATTGGCTAAAGGGGGGGGGGAGAAAAACATGGAGACCAGCACCAAAAAGCATTTAAAAATAAAAATGAGGAGGTCTCAACCAGTGCTAGAAAATGGTGTACTGAAATGAGCCCAAACACTTGTTGGATCCCCTCACCTAGTTTCCCCATACACACACACAAATATCTGGAAGCCAAAGTTATTAAACTTTTATTTATTTATGAGGATTTGAGCACCAGGTCTTTGAAAGGAAACATTTACAAATCATTCACTGTAATGCTGAAGACTACAACTTGGATCCCACATGCTCATTACTTTCACTTTCAATTAACAACCAAGGAAACCCCCATTGTGGCTATCATGATGTCCGAACCCAGAAACTCTGGGTTGTTTAGGCATTGAACAACCCAGGGTTAACCCCCCCAAAAAATCCATGAGTTAACTCTGGGTTGTTTAACCCCTAAACAACACAGACTTTCTAAGTTCCAACATCACAATAACAACCCAGGAACTAGGTTGAAAGCAGAAGTGATGAGCGCATGGCAGGCAGCGGGCTCGCTCACTGCCGCTTAGCTCTTAAAATCCATAGTTTAAACAACCCATGGGTTGTCATTACATGCGAACTGGACTCACTCCTATCCTTAATTTTTGCCCCCTACATATCTCATTTCACAATATAATGAATCACAGTTATATTTGCAAATTAATTAATTTCAACATTTATAATACCACCTGTCAGGGAAGAAAAGCCCTCCCAAGGCAGCTCATAGAAATAAGATAAAATGTTAAAATATAAAACACACATATAAAACAATAAAACTAAAACAGCAGCACAAAAGAACCAATACTCAGACCAGCAATCCACATAAAACATAACGTAATTAGCAGTAGCAGTTTAAAAATCCAGCCTAAAGTAATTAATTTAAAGTAGACTGGAAGAAAAAGGTCTTTAAGGCCCATCTAAAAACTGCTGCAGTCAAGTGAACTCAGGGCAATGTACAGGAAGTATACATGAACGGTGACTTGAACTCAGGTGTCCAAGTCAGAGCACTCTGTCTACTATGCCACAATGGTTCCCCCCATCTAATCCTTTTCTGAGCAGTTCACATACACATGAGTCTCCCAGAACTGCAGCGAAGGTGAAAAGTGACCTTCAGCCAGCTGATACCGGTGTGTGTTAGCACCAAACAGTTTGAAAGGCGGTTCCAAAGAGCACACGTTTGGCATTTACCTTGAACATTCTGAGAATATCGTGGCCTATTAAAAATTTATTGCCTTGCTACATCGAAGGCAAAGAGCTCGACCAATCCCTTTCTTCTTCATGACTGAGAACATTTTGAGCCAGCATTCATTGTGTACTATAGTTTAACCAAATAGTCTCCTGCCAAGTCTGTCATTAAAGTTAAAGCACTTCTTTTTACCTCGTGTTGTGTAAAATATTAACTCTTGGGCAACTCGGCTGAATACAGATTTCAGTCAGCACAAATTATGTTCAATGGCATACTCATAAATCCTCTATAATAAAGACAGATATCAAGTTAATACTGAACAGAGGTGTGCTGGGCTTCGCTTTTCTTTTTTCAAAGATGAAAACAAATCCTTACCTACTATCTTTAATAGTGGGTAATATAATGAATAATGAATCCACAGATCCACAGCCCTCCCAGTACTGAAACATGCTCCCAAACCAGCAGTACCTGAAGCTGCTATAGATTAATTCCCTCCCATCAAAATCAATATAAGGATTTTTTCTAAATAGCCAGAAAAGGGGTGGGGGAGAACAGCAAAAACACCACTCCTCTCTCCCTTCTGTCCTGCTGGCATAAGCCCAGTAGGACTTTGGCTGAGGCGATTCCTCCACCCTCAGATCTTCCTGCCAGCAGTGGTAGGGTTGTTCTGTACGGCTACAGTAGGATAGCCACTTTCCTTGGAGTAAGTCTCATTGAACTCAGTGGGGCATATATAGGATTGCACTGTAAACCTTGCTAATTCAGATCAACTAAGAAAATTAGCCTCTGTAATGTTCCCTTTGAAAGTTATACAATAAAATGACTTTTTCTGCCAAAACCTAAAATGCCATTCTGGATTATTTATATCACAATCGTTGCCTCGGGTCATAGCAAGAGCAAGGAAATGTTCATTTGTTTTCAAAGACCTTCCATATGATCTTGGGTAATTAATTCATTTTCATTTTAGATATTCAGAGCAATCAGCAACAGTACATAAAAGCAGATGTTTAGAATTTCTGCTGTGATGTACTTGGCTAAATAGGAATACAACTGCAAACAGAGGTTGCAATCCTGCACAGGGTTAGACTGCTTAAATTCCAGTGGCAGGGACATGTGCAAAATAGTCAACACTTGAGAGCAATTCTAAACTCTAATTATTGTCTACTGCACAGTGGCTCTTCAGGATGTCTTTCCCATTGTCAGCTACCTGATTCTTATAACTGGAGATATTAGGGATTGAACCTGGGACATTATGCACACAAAGCATGTACTCCACCATTGAACTATGGCCTGTCCCATACCACTGGGGTTACAGTGGAATTGCAGCAATTACAGCAAGCACAGGGAGAAATCTCATCACCTAGACTTACTCAAATCACAATTTTCTACAAGAACATCAGCTACCATAATTTTTAAAACAGCTTAGGGCTCTTAGGATGGAGGTATTCACAAATGGTTCAAATACTGTTTGTCTGAAGAAACCGTAAGGAGCAGCTGCCAAACACCCATGCTTTAAATTACACGTTTCTTCCAGTCCAGACACATCTTTGTCAGCTTAAGTGCTCCACCTGGTGTTTTAAAATGGTCATATTTCATTTCAAGACTTCAGTTGAAGAAACTGCATTATTTATTCATAATTCTTTTTAAACTACGAGTAGAGTGTAGACAGGAACGTTATAGTAATATCATAGAATCATAGAATCATAGAATAGTAGGGTTGGAAGGGGCCTACAAGGCCATCGAGTCCAACCCCCTGCTCAATGCAGGAATCCAAGTCAGAGCATCCCTGACAAATGGCTGTCCAGCCTCGTCTTAAAGGCCTCCAGTGTGGGAGAGCCCACCACCTCCCCAGGTAATTGGTTCCATTGCCGTATTGCTCTGACACTCAGGAAGTTTTTCCTGATGTTCAGCCGGAATCTGGCTTCCTGTAACTTGAGCCCATTATTCCGTGTCCTGCACTCTGGGATGATCAAGAAGAGATCCTGGCCTTCTTCTCTGTGACAACCTTTCAAGTACTTGAAGAGTGCTATCATATCTCCCCTCAGTCTTCTCTTCTCAAGGCTAAACATGCCCAGTTCTTTCAGTCTCTCTTCATAGGGCTTTGTTTCCAGTCCCCTGATCATCTTTGTTGCCCTCCTTTGAACCCTCTCCAGCTTGTCTGCATCCTTCTTAAAGTGTGGTGCCCAGAACTGGACACAGTACTCCAGATGAGGCCTAACCAGTGCTGAGTAGAGGGGAACTAGTACTTCCCGGGATTTGGAAGCGATGCTTCTATTAATGCAGCCCAAAATAGCATTTGCCTTTTTTGCAGCCACATCACATTGTTGGCTCATATTCAGCTTGTGATCGACGACAATTCCAAGATCCTTCTCGCTCGTAGTGTGGTTGAGCCACGTATCCCCCATCTTGTAACTGTGCATTTGGTTTCTTTTTCCTAGGTGCAGAACTTGGCATTTGTCCCTATTAAATGCCATTCTGTTGTTTTCTGCCCAGCACTCCAGTCTATCCAGATCACTTTGAATTTTGTTTCTGTCTTCCAAAGTATTAGCTATCCCTCCCAATTTTGTGTCATCTGCAAATTTGATCAGCATTCCCTGCACCTCCTCCTCCAAAGTCATTAATACAAATGTTGAAGAGCACTGGGCCCAGGACTGAGCCCTGCGGTACCCCGCTCGTTACCTCTCCCCAGCTTGAGAAGGTCCCATTGAGAAGCACTCTTTGAGTCCGATTCTGTAGCCAACTGTGGATCCACATGATCGTTGTTTCATCTAGCCCACTTCGAGCTAGTTTGCTCATTAGGATATCATGGGGCACTTTGTCGAAAGCTTTGCTGAAGTCGAGGTATATGATGTCTACAGCATTCCCACGGTCTACAAGGGAGGTGACTTGATCAAAAAATGAGATCAGATTTGTCTGGCAGGACTTGTTTTTGACAAATCCATGTTGGCTTCGAGTAATCACGGCATTGTTGTCAAGGTGCTTCCAGATGGATTGCTTTATGATCTGCTCCAGAATTTTCCCGAATTTTAAATATATTTAAAACAAACACAGTAGTTAAATGAAAAATTCTCAGGCAAGGAACCTATCAAATGCATATTCAAGGAAAATCACAAGGTTAAACATTTGAGGCACAATCTAGCCTCCTCCAAATTCAGAGGTGCATTTGAGACACAGGAGGCCCGGGGTTATTAAAAATGGCCAGGTACATTGCAATGCACATGGCACATCAGCAACATGCCCAGCACAAGGCTATCATAGCCAAGGGGATGCAGGACTGACCAATCCTCTTCATGTTTACTTAGAAATAAGTCCTACTATGTTCAATGGGGCTTACAACTGAGTAGATGTACATGGAATTGCAGCCTAAAACTTGAACCCGCAACTTTCAGTTTGCTACTAATCTAGGGGTGGGCAACTTCCTGGGGTCAGGGGGGCTGCATCCCCTGCTTGCCACTGCCACACTGCCGAATTTGCTACAGCATGGCAAAAAAACACCATGATTTTGCTTTAAAACAAGGTGCACGAGGAGCACACAATTTGCTTTCCAGCAAAATTATGCTCCTGACATCACTTTCAATCTTAAGCACTTACTTAAGTATCAAATGTTAAAGGCTGGAAAAATACCAGAAGGCACTTCCTAGAATTTCGTACAGCCTATGTCTTCAACTAAAAAAAAATCCTGTGAGAAGCAGCAAGAATCCAATTTATTTTCTAACTGCAGAGTATTATGACATACCCCAAAAGAAATAGTTTAGCAGATAACGGCAGCTTATTATTACAGGAAAGGACTGCATCGTACTGTCACAGCTTGCTTAAAGAGTTACCAAGTTGTCAGCAGTTCCTCCATCAATAGATACGCTTTTAATCTTATTTTTATCTAAGCTACTTCTTTGCAGTGAAATATAATTCTGCTCTCGCTGAATTAGACACCATTCCCAAGGCTGCTTACATCATGGAAATTCAACCAGAGATATTAAGACTATGACTTTCAATCCCATCATTTATAATTACAGATCCAACTTTTAGGGAGGGGAGAGAACTTAAAGAATGATCACTGCCAATTTTCACACACAAATTCAATTTATGCCTGATGGAAGTGTAAATTGCATACCAAGGCTTAGAGGTGGAGGTATAAAAAGCCTACAAAGGACCAAGGCTAAGGAGAGATGCTAGCTTTAAACTGGCCAGCTGGCAGTTCTCTTTACACTACTGCTAAATAGTGCTAAAACTAATATTTCTATTATATAGCAGCTCCAACACAGAATAATGCTGAGACTTCTTTCAAGATTCACCAAATGTGACAAAGATAATTCCTAAAAATAACTCTCAAGATGCACCTCATATGTCTAACCACACTTGTGTGCAATAACATACAACTGCGATGCCTATTTTTAAATAGTAAACAAATGAGTAAATATTGTATACTACTCACTGTTCTTTTAACAGACTCACCAAAATAACGCTTGCAGATGCAAGGTATACTCCAGTAAAATCTCTAATGCGAGCCCATTTATTTTCCAGGTGCCAGAGCCAACATTACAAACACATACATTTTACTCAGTGAGGTCTAACTGGCACTCTAGTAGTTTAAAAAATATATATGTATAGAAGTATTGAAGCACCTACCTTCCACTTTCCACTACCAAATTTGTGGATCCAGTCCTGCAATGTGTACATAAACAGTTTTTTGTTCTGGCAGGCCTTTGGATAGTCTGGACCTGATGTATATGATGGATTGATACTATTGTTTATATTGTTGTTGGCTTTTTTAAATTCTAAAATTTTATACAATTTTAATATTATTGATTCAATAATATTTTTAATTTTTGTATATTCCTATTTATATGTTTTAACTGTACAAATTTTTAATGTTGTAAAGCTGCCTTGAGTCCCAGTATTGGGAAAAAGGCGGGATACAATAATAATAATAACCACAGCTTAAATAAAATGTAATTATTTCACCATCACATAAAAGACTGGTAAGAAAATCAATGCTTAGAATTCTCTCCTAAGACCATATTGCAGGTTGTAAAAAAGAAATCTCTGAAGAAAATTTTATGAATGTTTAAACAGATACATTCATAATCCTTAGCAACATTATAGCTATGTCAGCAAATGGAAAATGTCCGATCTCCCCCCATGCACTATATATTATTTTCAGGGTACGTGTACTTTGAAGTTATAGTTTGGTATACAGTATGAGATCATAACCTAGAGGAAGCAATGCTTGGAATTTATTAATATCTGAAGCTGTTAAACAAAAAAAGCAATCATGAAATTTGAGTAGAATGTATATAATATAGACTCTGAAACATGACCTGGCACATGAAGAGTTGAAATGGGCACAAAACTGTCCTTTTGCCACAAGGCTGCATAACTTTGAAGTGGCACTGAAGTGGTTTATTCCCTTAGTTTTTTTTGAAAGGATTACAGAGCACTGCCTGAGATGCAAACATTTAGCTTGTAAATTCAAAACCAAATTAACCACAACACTTAGAAATGTGCAGGGTGCACTTTTGCTGGATTCTCTGAAATCCAGTCTTCCAGTGGCCAGGGTTTCTTAAGAATTGTGACATACCAGGTTGAAGAAACATCTAGTCTAGTATCTTATTTCATACAAAAAGGTCCAGTCTGCATTGAGTTTATCTCTACAAAGGAGGGGATGGGAAGCCAGAGAGAATCATGTTCCAGGCATTCTGCCATTTATTTAATCTTGATTAGGCTCTGATCCTATCTTACAGCTTCAGAAATTCAGCATCCAAGCTATTACATGTCAGACTGATATAAGTAATAAATAATCATAACAGCCATTGATTGCTTCCTGTTTACAGTTTGGCCAAAGGACTCCCATTAATTTGAAGTTTGATTAATATTTCCTGAACATTGAACGAAACAGCCCAGACAGTTTATGGGTTTTTTCAGACTTTTTTTGGCATAACAATTCATAACTCAATTGTTACATAGGATCCAGACATATTTCCTCAAAGTAGCATTTCTGCTGCCGGTCATTTCATTTGTGGTCTGTCTACCATTTGTTTAACTTTCCTTTTAGTTCTTTGGAACTTATGTTTCTGTCCTTTTCAGTGTTCAGCACAAATCTTCCCTGAAGTCTTTTTCTTTTAACATGCGAAAAGGTTATCTCATCTCCCCTTCCATTAATTGGGGATAGGTTAGAGAGCCACTAGTTCCAGATTCCAATTAGTGCTACTATAGTGCTAAGAAAAGTGTTTCAAAGATTCCAGGTAAAATGGATGGGCAAAATATAAAGAAAGAGGCAAGGGGTGGATAAAGGCCTACCAAAGAAAGGGTAAGAAAACTGTCATCACTACTGGAACAAGTAAGGATTTGTGAAGGAAGTATATTTTCAGAATGGATTTAAAGTACAAAAGGGAGATGAGAGACTAGGAGGAAAGTAGATTGTTCTAGGTATAGATATGGCATGCAAGGCAATCCAAAGGAAAGAGTGAAAGATAGTAGCAACCAGGAGTGAAAGGAAAAGAAGGTTTGTGCAGCCCAGTCCCAAGCATAGTCAAATATAAATTTCATTGAGATCAACGGAGCTATACCATACATCAGGGATGGGGAACCTCCAGTCCATGGACTAGGTGTGGCCCACAGAGATTGCCCATTGGCCAGGCTGCTTCTTCCCCAACCCCAGACCCATCTCCTCTCTCCTGCAAGGAAAAGCTCTTATCACCAGTCAGCAGCTAACTGGAGATAAGACCTTTTTGCTGCTATGCAGTGACAAAGGGAGCCTTTGTCACTGTGCAGTAGGAAAAAGCTCTTATCTCTGATTAGCTGCAGATTAGAGATAAAGAGCTTTTCCTTGTTGGAGAGAGGAACCAGCTGAGTGAGTCAGTCCTGCTTATTTGTGAGTAGACATGCTGCTCGTGCTTACTTCTGAATATACATGCAGAAGCTTGGTACTTGGGATATGATTTGGAAGTGTTGCTTAGTGATTCAGTCCTGTTTCCTTATGAGTAGACATGAAGAAGTATTGTCCTCCTTACCGCTAAATAGGCTTAAAATTGGTAATTATCACATTTGGCACCATCCTGTTCACTTTGCCCCCCCTGCCCCCCCCAACAGAATACAGTCCCCAAGGCCCTTCGAAGACTAGAATTGTGTCCTCAGACTAAAAAAAGTTCCCCACCCCAGCTATACATAGTAAATTTATAAGATTGCAGCTTTAAGTGCAGACCTTTGATTAACTGAAGACTTTCAGCCAGATTCAAAGTCTCTTTACTCAGAAGTAGATCAACAGCATTTACTTTCATGAACATTTGCTTAGGAGTTCAGGTTCAGAAGTAGGAGCAACTGTTAATGGCATTTGCTGTAAATTGCACTCCTACTAAATCA
This sequence comes from Heloderma suspectum, assembly GCF_057233095.1. Taxonomy (NCBI): domain Eukaryota; kingdom Metazoa; phylum Chordata; class Lepidosauria; order Squamata; family Helodermatidae; genus Heloderma; species Heloderma suspectum. The sequence goes on along the minus strand of NC_139460.1, from coordinate 48,997,509 downwards.
AGGATTACCTTGTTTTAATCCATCATATGGAAGGAACTGACATATTATTCTAATGTTATCACTGTTAACACTAATAATGCTGTAAAGTGCTATATAAATGCTGAATAGAAGTGCTGTATAAAATGTATGTACAGTGCCGTACAGGTATAACATTGATATAATACTGTTACACACACCCCACTTCCATGGTGAGAAGTTCCAAGGACAGTAGTACAGGATTTATGCTGCAATCCTATACCAAATTACTTGGAAGAAAGCCTCATTTAATTAAATGGGGCTTACTTCTGAATAGACTTGTACAGAATTGCACTGTTGGTTTCCTTTTGATGAGACACCACTGAAAGCTACTTCAACATCATTTCCACCACCCCCATCTACTTGCTGTAACATTTTGCCTGATGGCGAGATCTGGAGATTTCAAAAACTTATACATTTTTTGTGACCTTTGAGTTGGCCTAATAAAGTTAGTGGCCTAACAAAAGGTGTTACCCTAACATGAATTTTTCTTATGGCCAACATGTTTAACTTTGCTTTTTTTGGAAGCTTATATTATTTTTGTAATATTACCTGTTCTACAAAATAGACAAGCACAGCAGAAGCAAAAAGTCATTCATTCAGCAAATCCCCAAAGAACATATACAACCAATGCCAGACTGTGCATGCTTACAATAAGCATGCACACACAAACTCCAACTAGAAAGCTCTCAGCTCTGGTTTGCTGCCCTTCCTCTCCTGTCCTTTGCCATCTCTCTTCTCCCTCCCCAGCTGTAGGGCTCACACATTTCTCCAGCCTGATAGGATATCTTCTTCCAAACCTGAAGAGAGAGTCTCAGGAGAGCCAGTAAGATGTAGCAGTTAGAGTAGCCTTCCTAACATGGGTCCCCCTGCAGATGTTTTTTAGCTTATAACTCAATTGTGTGTGTGTGTGTGTGTTTAATTATAATTTGTATATTCATGTTTTTATACTGTAAACACCCTGTGAGAGCAGTGCACCCTGAAAGGTGGGTTAATTTTTTAATAAATTCATAAATCTACTTTAAACTTTTAAAGGTTTTTATATTATGTTTCATTATATCGCTGTTTCGTAGTTTTAAATTTTGTGAACTTCAAGATTTGGGCAGTTCGGAGAGCTTCAGGTATTGGGCAGTATAGAAATATAATAATTATTTGCATTATTATTGTTATTATTAACAACTCCCATTGATCATGCTGACTGGGGCTGATGGGAAGTGTAGTCCAAAACATCTGGAGGGGCCCACGTTGGAAAAAAGTGTCAGACTAGAACGACCAAGTTTGTATCACCACTTAGCCATGAAGTGCATTGCCTAACCTACCTCACAGGGTGGTTGTGAGGATAAAAGGAAGAGGCGAGGCCCATGTACACCACCTTGGAAGAAAGGAGGGAGCCAACTATAATAACAACCTCACTAAGTAAGGGCGCAATCCTACGCATGTTTAGACAGAAAAATGTCCTACAACCCCAACATGCCCCAGCCAGCCAGAAGAAGACCTACAACTCCCAGCAATGCCCGGAGCCAACCACGATGGCTGGGGCACGCTGGGAGTTGTAGGACTTTCTTCTGTGTAAACATGCATAGGATTGCGCCTTAAGCGCTAATTCCCTCCCACTGATAAAACATCAGCCAGCATCCTCAGCCACCCACCCGCCTGAGGAGTCGCCGAGAGGGCGCTGCTTTTCAGCTCGAGAGTCCCAGCAAGGCACCGGCCTTCACTCGGGATGCTTAGGAGAGGGCACCCCCTTCGGCGCCTCACGCTCCGTGATCTAGGGGCGCCCCCTCCCTCGGCCCTCTATCATTTGCGCCCCCCCCCCGGCCGCCCCATCACTCACCATGGTACAGCCCCCTCCGCCCACGGCTTCCCGCGCGCTACGTCAGCCAAGCAGTCGCTGCTCCCTCAAACCCTACGAACAAAACCGGCCGACTAAACGCGCCGCCACCAAGCCGCTTCTTAGCAACCGAAGCCACGCCCCCTGCCGCGGCCGCCGCATAGAGAAAGGGAAACGGCTTTGTTTGACCGACGTTCAGCCTAAACTTCCGGTAAAAATAGAAAGGCTCCAACAGCGTTGGTTTTCTATTGGCTCAGCGTGGCGTCGCTCTCCAGCCCTTTACGGTGGAAAGACCCAGTCTAACTTTTCATTGGGAAGTGAGACCGGAAATGCCGTCGCTCGCGTGGGAGCGAGCGCGAGGGAGAGTGCTGTACAGAGGGGACGTCGTCACTATAGCGTTGGATGAAGCATAGAGATAGGAAAATATAGTATTCCCCACACACACACACACACACACACACACTAACCTAGAGACCAAACTTCCTAGTTCCTTTTTAAGTTTTCGCCCTCTCTCGGCTTGGATGCAAGGGAGAGCTGTCCATAGAAAACAATGGAGAAATACAGGATTTTAGGAACAAAGTTGGGAGGAGTTCATGCTCTTTCTAACTCAGGACTTGTTTCACAGGAAAAAAAGGAGCTGCGGGAGATTCTAAATATGTAAAAATTACCCTGCCAATGCAAATACAACCTATCGTTATCACTTATTGCAGGTTGTAGGTGTTGGCTGTGGCTGTGGCTGAGGGAGAATGACTTACTTACAACAGCCCTGCAGTGTATCCCACTGATACAGATTAGAGGTGGAGGGCAAGCAAAGGCCAATCTACTCAGGAGTGGGGCAACAACCTCCAACCCCCACCAGCCCTAGCCAGCACAGCCAATGCTGAAGGATCATGGGAGTTGAAGGCCAAAACATCTGGAGGACCATAATTTGTCCATCCCTGACTTAAATGGTTCCACCCTTGCCCCAGTCCTGTTGCCAGGGCTGGCATCAAGGGTAGGCATGGTTGGGCACGTGTCACGAGCTCACACCCAAGCAAGGGCCCACACCCAAGAGTCCCTGGGCATTGCTCCTCCTCTTCACCATGGCACTCGGCTTGTTCACCTGCCTCTTCCTCTGGCCCAGACAACCGTGGTGGTGGTAAGAAGGAGGAGCAGTAGATGCCCCTGCATACATGCTCGCTGGCTCTCTGCCTGTCAAGCAAGCAAGTGGTAGCAATGATGAGAAAGAGGATGCGGAGCAAGAGCAACTGGTGACAGTGGTGGTGACAAAGTAAACTCAGTGAGGGAGGGGGGCCGTGGAGGGGGGCTTGCCCAAGGACCCTCAACAACCTGGAGCCAGCACTGTGCTGCATTCTAGTGCAAAAGCATTTTGCTCCATGCATGCAGATATGTTGCACTTGCAATGGTTTAAAAACCCAAATCGCATTTTTTCAGGGACATACTAAAACAAAGGACAGCACTGTACTGTCCTTTCTTTTAGTATGTCACCATTTTTCACGTAAAATAAGAAACTAGTTAGAAGAGTATAAATCCTTGCATGTGCTCCTATATTTTGTTGGAGAGGGGAGGGGGATACACTAAGGCTGCAATCCTATACACACTTACCTGGGAGCAAGTCCCATTGCACTCGATAGGACTTACTACTGAGTAGACAGGAACAGGATTGCAGTGCAAAATTCTGAACTTCTCCAAGGAGTTGTAAGGGTAGCTCTCTCAACTCAGTAAGCTTCAAACTCGACTCAGAAGGGATGCTCTGTGTGTGAGTCTATTAATATATTTCTACACACGGAAGCCAGTCGATCGGAAGTTATTACTTCGAGGAGGCGGAAGAATGAATGAGGGACGAGAGTGAGAAAGCCGGAGCTGCTTGTGTGGAGAGAGTGAGACGGGCGGCCGGTAAGTGGGGTGAGGTGGGTCGTTTGTATCCAGCCGTATATCTAAACCCTTCCTTACTGAGAAGCGGGTCCCGTTGAAATCATACCGTGGAAGAGACACGCAGTTAAGATCAGCTTGTTAGAATCGGCTTGTCTCGTTGCGGGTGGGGGTCCTGTGGCACTATATGCCAGCCTTCCCCATCCTGGTGCCCTCCAGATGTTTGGGACTTCAATTCCCATCATTCCCAGATAGCATGGTCAGGAATTCTGGGGTTTGTGGATCAAAACATCTGGAGGGGAAGGGATGTAAATCTACAATAAGTAGTGAATTCAACCCCACCTGCTCCCAGGTAAATGTGCATAAATGTGCTTAGGACGAGAGGGGGCTGAAAGGTTCCATGTAACTCCATGGGTATTTAATGAAATCGGACACAGTCACAGAAGCCACAACCTATTCAACAGCATGCAATCATCGCTGTGCTGATTGCTTTATGTTTAATAAAAGGCACTACAACTTGGTTTCCTACTGTGTGGTGCACTGCTTTGGGCTTGTCAATGGTAAACAAGGCTTAAAAGTGCAAATCTCTAGAGAACAGTTTCAAGGGCCAATTGCCCAGTGGGTGGAATATGGAAATATTAGGGCTTGGACCAAGGCATCAGGTTGCCTGAGGCACAGCAGCAGATAGAGAGCCCTCCAAACCAAGGTGTATAGTACCCAAGATCAGCTAAGTTATTGTAGTACCTGAGGTACAAAATCCTACAAGCACCTGTCCCCTGACATTACAAAATGAAACAATTATAAATTAAATAACTATTTGTAGCCTTTTCATAACACACAAAATCAGCTACTTAAGGAGGCTATTTAGCTCTGCCTAATAGTAAAACTAGCCCCTGAAACTAAGGTGGTGTGGGAGACTGAACTCTGAAGAAACTAGAAGTAACCTGATAGCCCTTGCATGTTTATTCAAATTAAGTCCCACTGAGTTTATTTGGAGTTACTGCCTACATGTTAATAGAATTGCAACCTTAGTCAACTTCCTATTTCAAAATAACAGTCTGCCTGCATTCTTCAACTTTTGCATCTTACAAAGCACTGATACTGGGCTAGTTCAGAGCTGATGGCATGATGTATGACAGTAGCCGGTGTCTGGTGCTTTTCACCAAACTATATGGGATCATATGTTCTTATTGGTGTTGCCAAGTGGAGTATGAATATAGAATCATAGAATAGTAGGGTTGGAAGGGGCCTACAAGGCCACCGAGTCCAACACCCTGCTCAATGCAGGAATCCATGTCAGAGCATCCCTGACAGATGGCTGTCCAGCCTTGTCTTGAATGCCTCCAGTGTGGGAGAGCCCAGTACCTCCCTAGGTCATTGGTTCCATTGTCGTATTGCTCTAACAGTCAGGAATTTTTTCCTGATGTTCAGCCGGAATCTGGCTTCCTGTAACCTGAGCCCATTATTCCGTGTCCTGCATTCTGGGATGATCGAAAAGAGATCCTGGCCTTCCTCTCTGTGACAACCTTTCAAGTACTTGAAGAGTGCTATCATATCTCCCCTCAGTCTTCTCTTCTCAAGGCTAAACATGCCCAGTTCTTTCAGCCTCTCTTCATAGGGCTTTGTTTCCAGTCCCCTGATCATCTTTGTTGCCCTCCTCTGAACCATCTCCAGTTTGTCTGCACCCTTCTTAAAATGTGGTGCCCAGAACTGGACACAGTACTCCAGATGAGGCCTAACCAGTGCTGAGTAGAGGGGAACTAGTACTGCCCGGGAATTGGAAGCTATACTGCTATTAATGCAGCCCAAAAGAGCATTTGCCTTTTTTGCAGCCACATCACATTGTTGGCTCAGATTCAGCTTGTGATCGACAACAATTCCAAGATCCTTCTCGCATGTAGTGTTCTTGAGCCAAGTATTCCCCATCTTGTAACTGTGAATTTGGTTTCTTTTTCCTAGGGGCAGAACTTGGCATTTATCCCTATTAAATGTCATTCTGTTGTTTTCTGCCCAGCGCTCCAGTCTATCAAGATCACTTTGAATTTTGTTTCTGTCTTCCAAAGTATTAGCTTTCCTGCCCAATTTTGTGTCATCTGCAAATTTGATCAGCATTCCCTGCACCTCCTCCTCCAAGTCATTAATAAAAATGTTGAAGAGCACTGGGCCCAGGACTGAGCCCTGTGGTACCCCACTCGTTACCACTCCCCAGTTTGAGAAAATCCCATTGATAAGCAGTCTGAGTCTGAGTCTGTAGCCAACTGTGGATCCACCTGATGGTTGTTTCATCTAGCCCACTTTGAGCTAGTTTGCTCATCAGGATATCATGGGGCACTTTGTCGAAACCTTTTCTGAAGTCAAGGTATATTACGTCTACAGCATTCCCACAGTCCACAAGGGAGGTTACTTGATCAAAAAATGAGATCAGATTCGTCTGGCAGGATTTGTTCTTGACAAATCCATGTTGGCTTTGAGTAATCACTGCATTGTTTTCAAGGTGCTTACAGATGGATTGCTTTATCATCTGCTCCAAAATTTTCCCAGGGATTGCTGTCAGACTGACTGGTCTGTAGCTCCCAGGTGCCTCCTTTTTACCCTTTTTGAAGATAGGGACAACATTAGCCCTCCTTCAGTCATCTGGCACTTCACCTGTCCTCCATGATTTCTCAAAGAGAATAGACAGTGGCTCTGAGAGTTCTTCTGCCAGTTCCTTTATTACTCCAGGATGCAGTTCATCTGGCCCTGGAGATTTGAACTCATTCAAAGTAATGAGGTGTTCCTTGACCATATGCCTATCGATCTCCAGCTGCAATCCTGCCCCTTCAGCCTGTACTTCGCCTTTGCCAGGGGGATCATAGACCCTCTTTTGGGAGAAGACTGAGCCAAAGTAGGAATTGAGCACCTCTGCCTTTTCTTTGTCATCTGTTATCATTTTGCTATCCTTATTTAATAGCTGAACCACCATTTCTTTCCTCTGCCTTTTACTATGCACATAGCTGAAGAAAGCCTTTTGTTGCTTTTAGCATCCCTTGCTAACCTCAGCTCGTTCTCAGCTTTAGCCTTCCTGGCACCATCCCTGCAATTCTGTGCTACCTGCCTGTACTCTTCCTTTGTTGCTTGGCCTTCTTTCCACTTCCTATATGTGTCCTTTTTTGTTTTCAGGTCATCTCTAAGCTTTTTGTGAAGCCACATTGGCTTCTTCTGTTGTCTTCCACCTTTTCTTCTTGTTTGAATTGTTTGTAAGTGTGCCTTGAGAATTTCCTTTTTTAAAAGCTCCCACCCATCTTGGACTCCTTTTCTTGTTAGTGTTGCTTGCCATGGGACCTTACTGATCATTGTTCTGAGTTTATTAAAATCAGCTGTCCTAAAATCCAGGGTATGCATTTTGCTACACTCGGCTTTTGCTTCCCTTAACCAAGAACTCAAGTACAACATGGTCGCTTTCCCCCAGAGTTCCTGTAACTGCTACTTTATCCGCTAAGTCATCTCTGTTGGTTAGGATCAAGTCAAGGATAGCCAATCCTCTCGTTCCTTCCTCTACGTTCTGCAGGAGGAAGTTATCCGCCACACAACTCAGGAATTTCCTGGAGAGGCCATGTTTTGCAGAATTTGTCTCCCAACAAATATCGGGGAAATTCAAGTCCCCGATTACTACTACAATAAAATCCTATGCTGAATGTAAAAGCAACATAATCTGTTTTCACAAGCATTTCCATGATAAGATGCACTGACCTACCTGGTCCCTGATGCTGGTTTCAGAGGCCCTTCTCTGTGTGCCCCCTTCCAATAGAAGCTCAGGGGCTGGCAGTTTGGGAATGTGCCTTTTGTGTGATAGCCCCAGATTTATGGAATGCTCCCCCTAACGGAGCTCACCTGATGCTAACATTATCATCTCTGCATCGTCAGGCAAAGACATACTTCTTTCTCCAGCCATTTGGACATTTTGCTGGGCCCACACCCAAGCAAGGGCCCACACCCAAGAGTCCCTGGGCATTGCGCCTCCTCTTCACCATTGCACTCTACTTGTTCACCTGCCTCTTGCTCTGGCCCAGACAACCGTGGTGGTGGTGGTGCTGGTGGTGAGAAGGAGGAGCAGTAGATGCCCCTGCATGAATGCTCACTGGCTCTCTGCCTGTCAAGCACGCAAGTGGTAGCAATGATGAGAAAGAGGATGCGGAGCAAGAGCAACTGGTGACAATGGTGGTGACAAAGTAGACTCAGTGAAGGAGGAGGGCCGTGGAGGGGGCTTGCCCAAGGACCCTCAACATCCTGGAGCCAGCACTGTCTGCTGCATTGTAGTGCAAAAGCATTTTGCTCCAGTGACTTGCATGCTGCTTTTGTGGTGTTCATTCCAGGCTGCTGAGGGGGGAAGGGGAAGCTGTTCATTGTGGGTTAACACTTTTCATATTGTATTGTTTTTAGATTAGTTTTTTATGGTGTTTACTTTTATTTGTATTATTGTGCCAATTATGGCTTATATTGGGGGAGTGTAATATGAATTATGAATTTCTGTGTTTGTGTAAGTTGCTTCGAGACTGTTTTTTGCAGTGGGAAACGACTCAGGAAGTTAATAGTAATAATAAGCTACCATGTGTGAGATGGGCACAGGATTGTGAACCAAGTTTCAAACCGTCCATTAAAAAAAAAAAAAGTACAGGTTATCTCCATCCCATCTTTATATATAATGGGGAAGGGCCATAACTCAGTGGCAGAGCATGTGCTTTACATGTAGAAGGCCCCAGCCTCAACTCCAGGCATCACTGGGGGGCGGGGTGGGGGAACGACCCGGCCCTATCTGAAAATCAGGAAAGTCACTGCCAAATCAGTGACACTACTAAGCCAGGTGGACCAATGTTCTGACTTGATATAAGGCGTCTTCCTATGCCTATAGCTATGTCCACATTTCTTTCAGGGTAAGTAGTAATGTTTTCCACTGAAAATGGATTGTGACATCTCACACATGCAGAGGATTTTAAAATGTGCTTGTGCATTAGTCACAATAACCTTTCAGCAATTGTAAAATATTGTGCTGAATTAAATTCTGGAAGGAAAGGAAACCTGCCCTTTCAGGGTTGTTGTTTTTAAAGCAGCTCTAAGCCTATGGATATGTAGCTGTAACAGCAAGCAACTAGTTCATAACCTTGTGTGCTCCCAGACACCTTGAAACAGGTAGTCATGAGACCACGCCTTCAGAAACCTTCCCTGGACCTAGATAACTGCATCAGCTCTCAAGACTGTTGCGAACCTTTCTTTTGGGGGCAAGGCATTTAGCCAGACAGGGTCTCCTTGCTTTTGGATGCTTTGGAGGACACTAATCATATGAATTTATCTCAGTCCAGTTTGGCACAGAATCTGGTCATCCTCATGGATGACCACTGAAGAGAGAGACAGGGAGTGCAACCCTGTTGATTCTTGTCTTGTCTCTTCAGACTCCAATACTATCAACAATGGTATCCTTCTAGAATGCCTGTCCAGGGTGTGGGCAGTGTTCTCTGGTGGTTCCACTTTTGCCTGGCAGGGAGATTCCAGAAGATGGTGCTGGGGAACTGTATTTGGTGCCATGCTATTTCACAAGTCTGTGCTATCCCCTATGTTGTCAGAAGTTTGGGGTGAGGTGCTATCAGTATGCTAATGACACCCAACTCTATTTCTCCTTTTCATCACAGCCAACTAAAGCAGTGGATATGTTGAACCAGAGCCCGGAATCAATAATGGGTGGGATGACGGCTAATAAACTGAAGCTTAGTCCAGGCAAGATTGAGGTCCTGTTGGTGGTTCATTGTTCTTAGGAGGTGGTATCCTACTTACTCTGGCTGGGGTCACACTCCCTCTTAAGCAGTTTCTCATTTGGGGGTTGCTGTTATTTGGCCCTTACGTTGGATGTCTAAATAGCTTCCATAGCGTGAAGCACCATTCACCAGCTTAGGCTGGTGCACCAGCTGTGGTTCCTCCTAGACAGCAATAGCAGGTTAGATTACTGCAAAGTGTTGTATGTGGAGCTCCCCTTGAAGACTGTTTGGAAACTTCAGCTGGTCCAGAACATGGCAGTCCTATTGGCACATCACAGTTAATAGTTTGGCTGTATTACACCAATGTTGTTGTTTAAAATGCTTAATTGGCTTCCAGTGTGTTTCTGGGCACATCTTATTCTGCTTTTAACCTTTAAAGCTCTAAACCTATTGGGACCTGGTATTTGAAAACTGCCCTCTTCCTTATGAACCTGCCAACCCCAAGATCTGTATCGGAGACCTTAGGTGCCCCCACCTTCAGAAATGAGCCAGGTAGTGACTGGAAACTTGACCACTTCAGTGATTGTGCCTTGGTTATGGAATGTATTATTTATATTATTTATTTTAGTTGGACATTTATATCCCACCTGTCTATGGAGAAATAAATTCAAGGTGGCTTACTATGAAAATATAAATCACAACAAAATTTGAAACAAATATAACAATATAACAAACAGTATACCCACCCCAGACATGTTCAACTGGTACCAACTCTTTATCATTTGGATGTCAAATGAAGATGTTTTTATTCTCCAGGGTTTTTACAGATGACTGCTGTTCTTACTTGTTTTATTTCTAACTGTATGTATAGCTTTAATGCTGCATGAATGGTTTTTACTGGTTTATGTAATTCTAGACTATTTGTAGGGTGTGTATTTTGTTATTATAAAATATATACATCAAATACCTATAAATGCATTTAACTGTAAGAAGAGAGCTGTACAGATTAAAGTCTAAATTGTACTTAACCTGATGAATTCATTAAAGGGGAACCATGTTTATTGAAACATCCTTTTCTTGCCATCTCTCAAGTGCACACACTCAAATTTCACCAATTTCACTACTGTTCATATTTTGGCTAATTGGTATCTTAAAACTGGAAGTTTTGGGCACTGCCATTTACAGCTAATATTACTTTGGAATCAGTAAGTTCCAAACTATTTCATGTTTTTGGATTTGAATAATCTCATTCATATAACCCAACAAAAAAAAATAATCACAGGTACAGTGTATGCAGGAATTAATCCAATGAAATAAAGGATATCCTCATTCATGTTCTTACTAGTTTTATTCTTTAACTTGCTTTTGTTGCATTGGGGTGTGATTTGTTTCACTCTAAACTGCTTTTAATATATTTTTAGAAATGCAGTATAAACATATTTAAAATAACTAACCAGCTGATGGCCCTGAATGGGATGCGTATCCACATCAGTAGATGCATCTAGGCACTTCAGACATCTGTGTCCTTGTCAGCTGTATGGGTGGGAGGCTGCTTGCATGCAGAGGATCTTCTTTTCTGGGTTGGGTCACTGTAGTGCAATCAGTTAAGCACTATTGGTTCTGCATGCTGCTCAAGAGAATTAGCAGCTATGACATGTAACTGATGCATTTTTCCTCTTTTTTTAAGGTTTAGTACTTGTTTCTTGTGTGCAGCACCATCAACAAAATGACAACTCTACAAAATACAGAAAACAGTAAGTGTTCATCCTTTTTCAAAACTAAACATAGCATCGCAAGTGGCATTCTGCAGATATTTGTAAATGAAAGGAATTGGTACAAACTTCAGCAAAAAAATATTTCCTACACGACCAAGAAGTCGTTTTGTCAGGGATGCTGGATGTTGATTTTTTTGGCATGAGACAGTTGTTTAGGTTCTCTTTACATGTTTTCTGGTGGTGCTGAGCATTTAAATATGAATGCTTTTAATATAATTTAGCAAACCATTATTTTAATTGGCATTGTGTCTAGTTCTGCAATAGGCATTCTTTCTGTTTTGGATTCCTAATTTGATTAACTATGGCCCTTCCACACTTGCATAAGTGCTTTTTTTACAGGGAGAAATGCAATGGGCTGCTCCCAAAGGTTCCTTTTCCTCCCGATAAAGGGAAACTTTAGATGCAACCCAATGACAACTATTTTTTTTTTCATTCACATATATTTTGAATGTTAACCTTTCTGTCTCCAAGCTTCAGCTGAATATGCCACCTCACCCATCCGTGGACCTGGCGATGGCATGGAAATGGAGCAGCCACCAAAATCTGTTGAAGTAGTCCATACCACAACCAGCCATGCCCACCGAAGCCCACACAAGAAAGTGCTTCCTTCCCTAAGTCCTGGAGTACTTCAGCTAGGGAAGATATATGGTGATAAGGCAATGGAAATTGAAGCTGTACGAATACTGGTTCCCAAAGCTGCTATAAACCATGTGGTTCCTGCCAAAAATCCAAAGGCATCAAAGTCTGTAGGACATCAAAGAGAGACCTCCACTCTATCAGAGGGAATTTCAGATAATAAGAAAGAGCTGTTGGAGCTACAAAGTGAAATAGGAAAGCTCAAAAACTCAGAAAGAAGATTGCTACAGGATAAGGAAGGCCTTTCCAATCAACTCCATGTGCAAACAGAGGTAGGCTTGACCCATTGCACCATTTTTTTTAAGTACCAGTGTATACAATGAGCTTGGAGCAGGTAACTGCAATATAAGTAACTAACAACTATCCATGTTTCAGGGCAAAACCAGTCATAGCAATGGCAGTGGTTCGGTCTTTTATAACTAAACAGGAGACCTACCGTGCCTTGAAAAAATCTGTATTGTCCTGGTAGTGTAGTTCATATGCTTAATGGCAAGATGCAAGAAACCCCCTTTCAATAACTTTGTCTTCTTTTCTTAGCGCAATCCTATGCATATTTATTCAGAAGTTAATTTGTGCCCCATGGGGCTTACTTCCAAATAGGTGTATTTAGGATTGTATCCAAGTCATTAAGTTATACTGTGCCATCAAACATGAGTATTTAATGCAAAATGAAGGGGCTGACCAAGTCTGGCACCACACATCCAGTGTTCTGTTAAAATTAATCTTACCCCCTGCACCAGGAGCAGCTGTATGCCAGCTGTGTGTATGCTGGAATGCAGGTACTACAAGCAGATGGGTCCATACACTGATTAAGAATCTTTTAACTGTACTAGCTGGGTGGAATTCCTATGCAGGTAATGACTTTTAGATGGTGCTGTAAGATGACAGTCGCATCTAAATTGGCCATAAGTGTGTAATTGTGATAGTTGTGGTCATGTTAATCATCTGGAATATGACTGTAGGTGAGCATGCTGTCCAAACACAGGACATTTCCCATGGTGTGGCATGTTTTTCTCGAACAAGCCACCTTGAGAACCCATGGTTTGTTGTTGGGTTGTTCAGGGTGGCCAACAAGGCATGGTTAACAAGCCAACCTGGGTTCAGACAACACGCTCACCCACAGTTCAACAAACAACCCACAGTTCAAAACAACCCACACTCAACCACTGAGTGTGGGCTAGCATGTTGTGTGAACCCAGCCAGCGAGAGGGTGTGTGCTGGTGGACCTTAAGGACCAATTCTGCCACATATCTGTCCACTATATCTTTTTATTTCTCCTACCCCCTATGAAAAAATTTGTGAGAGGAGTAGAACATTTCAGGTGGTCCAAATGCACATTTGGGTGCAAATGAGATCCATAATGAGAATTGCCTATGTTTATTTTAAAAACTTAGTAACTGCCATGTGGGTAAAGAGAAACAGGTCCTGTCCCTCCCACCCCCTGCAACCTGCTATTTGTCCTGGGGCAGTGGGGGGGCATGCAGGGACCATACAGATAGCTAGTGCATTTGAGCATGTTAATTATTCCACATGAATGTGCTCCTTACATCTAGCTTTTAAAATTATCAGTGCATACTGGAGGCATAGACATTGGAGAGAGCACTAAGCTCACTTACAGAGCACTTCTACCAGCAGGCATGGAGGAAATCTGAAGGTGGAAGAACTGCCTTATTCAAAGCCTGGCAAAGCAGAAGGGAAAAGCAGGGTTTGTACTCCGGGGCAAATTATATTTGTTAATATATGCAGCCACACTACACTAACATAAAATATTTTGGGCATGTTGGCAAGCTTGTTCAGGTAGCTGTGCATATTTCAGACTGCACAGCTATTTATTCTTGATGTATCCTATAAATGATTACTATGAATGTTATTTATTTTATATCCTGCCTTTCCAACATAAATGGTGTTCAAGGTGGCTAACAATGATAAAATACAAGACAAAATTATAATAAACATAAAAGCAAATCAGTTAAAAAATGACCAGCATTGAACAGGGGCCTCCTAGCATCTTTCTTAATAACTGCAATATTAGCCGGGAATATTGTCTTGCCGTAGGTCAATCGGGAGTTGAAGAAGTTACTTGTTGCTTCTGTTGGAGATGATTTGCAATATCACTTTGAACGCATGGCTCGTGAAAAAAATCAGCTGATCCTTGAAAATGAAGCCCTGGGGCGGAACGTGTCTCAGCTATCTGAACAGTTAGAGCGGATGTCTATACAATGTGATGTTTGGCGGAGCAAATTCCTAGCAAGCAGGTATTGTGCATCAATCCTTCTTAAAGGCTATCTTGAGAAATGGTTGTGCATCTACATAAGGTGTAAGTGACCACAGATGTGGAAATACCTTTTGTGTGATATTTCCCCAAAATCAGATGTCAGACTTGTCTAGTGTCTAAGCAATTTACAATAGGTGGTGTAGCAGTGTATTTGGTGGGGTGAAAGCTGACCGAGAAGGATAAGCTTGCTGAAGACTGCTGCTCACTTTGCTGTTGCCAGATGGCAGCCTCAAATAGTACAGTCCGGGACCTTATAATGCTGAGTTGCTCACAGCCCACCTTGTTGACCCCAGCTGCTTCCCTGTTTGGCTTGCTTATGAGGTTGAACAGGGAGCATGTTATATGCAGCAGATCTGTATTCCTCTTTCTTTGGGTATCAGCCTTCCTCCACTAAACTTGTGTTGGCTTGCTTTGCAATCCTAAATACCAATTCTTCATCAGTAGCATTTTTTAACCTGAAAGTTAAAAAGCAGTTTAGGGGCCTAACCCAGAACATGACTAAAATTACTCATCCACTTTACTGTTGTCTTGTCCTTTGCTGGATTGTAGCTAGGAAGATAAGCCCATTGATTGTAATCAGATTTCCACAATGAAAATGCTAATGTGATATAGTGGATAAGGTGTCTGACTTGGACCATGGTGACATTAATTTTTTTTATTTGTTTATTTATTTATTTATTTATTTAACATTTATATCCCACCTTTCCTCCAAGGAGCCCAAAGCGGTGTACTGTCAGGGTGGAAACTGAGCCCATAGAACCCCATAGCAGGTCTGATTCTGAGGAGGAACAGCAATCCGTGGGAGAGGAGCTCACTCATCCCTCACAGGCACAGCAGCTGGCAGAGATTCCTCCTGCCAGCATTCCTGGGATAGATAATGACCCTGGCAGTGAGAGAGTGCGGGAGGGGGGCTTGCTAGATGTTCGACGCAGACGCAGGGAGCGATGGAGGGCGCGGAAAGGAGGCGTAGCACCCGTTTGGCATGCAGGCAATGGTCGCGTCCCGTGGGCCCAAGGGAAAGAGGGAGGAACTCTCCCTAGCCCATAAGTTCAGGGTCTGCAAGTGATTCTCCTTCAAACAGGGACCAACTGCCTAACCCGGAGCATAGGCTACTCTGCTGTTCATTGCTTAGTCACTGGTGATTGGCATCTGAAAGAGTCATTAAGTTGTAAAAGCATTAAAGGCTTGAAAAGAATCCTTTTGTCTGTGTCTTGAGTTGGCTATTGGAGTAGACTGAAAGAGGCCGCTAGGGCGCTCCTGACATGTACATGATACTCCTCCTCTCCATGTTATCCTCACAACCCTGTGAGGTAGGTTAGGCTGAGAGTCAGTGACTGGCCCGAAGTCACGCAGTGAACTTCTGGCAACTAGAACCTTGGTCTCCTGGGCCCCAGTCCAACACTCTTAACTCTAACCGCTGCACCACACTGGCCCTTTCATTAGGGTGAAATCCCAGCTCAGCAAAAAAGCTGAATAATTGGCCCCAGGCCGCCATCTCTCAACCTACCTCACAGAATTATTGACTATTAAATGAGAATTTTGTATATGCTCCCCTGAGCTCCTTCTGGGGGAAAAGTTGGATAAATGTCATAACGTAGTGTACTTAGGATCAAAGTTTGTCAAATTTGGTGTATAAAATAAGCTGGTTTCCCCCGTAATTTCCAATCAACTGATCAGTTCAGAGTGCAGAGTAAGAATTAACAGTAAGTTATCTGCTAATGTACTGTATAAACTAGAACTTTAAGCAGATGGATCTACATTACCTGCCTGAGACATCTGGGATTTCTTCTACAGAGTCATGACTGATGAGTTGACTAACTCCAGAGCAATTCTCCAGCGTCAAACCAGGGATGCACAAAGTGCAATTCAGGATCTGTTAAGTGAACGTGACCAGTTTCGCCAAGAAATGATTGCTGCACAAAAGTATGAAAATATCTTGTTTCTAGTTTCTGATAGTTCCTGCTAAAATCCTACCTGAGCAATTTCCATTACCACTTGTGGATCATTAATTCAAAACAAAACAGCAGAGCCCTGTACCATCTTAAAGGCTTATTGTTGCATAAGCTTTCACGGAGTAGAGCCCAAATAGCAGATCACCTATAATATGTATCTGCCTATAAACAGTGGGCCCAAATGGCCGTGCAATGCAAGAGGTAGCATCAATATATACAAAATAAGCACAGGGATCATTCACAACAGAATAGGCGATAACACAATCACCCTAGCTTTGCTCTCGCCTGTCAGTCTCTATGCAGAACAGTAAATGGCCACAAATGTGACACAAAAAATGGCAACACTCAGAAACCAGCGGGGGAAATTTTCCATCTCCCATGATGATGCTGACCAAGCTGCTGTTCTTCAACAAAGGAACTTCAAAGTGAAACTCCAGCATAAAATCGCTGAACTAGAGTGTATCGGAAGTTTTATTCTATTCAAGTAGGCCTAAATCAAGACACTGGGTTGGATCTAAACGTAGAAATCAATGTGAAAAATAAGTCATGACTAATTTAAGCCCTACTGATTGCAATGGCAACTAGGTGTAAATAAGTTAGTCTGGATGTAACCCAATGGTTTCTTCTCCCACTAATTAACATAGCAAAATTAAGATGTTTATGTTGCCTTTAACCACTGTTATGGATTGTCACTGTGTATATCATACACATTTGAACTTTGCATACAATTACCAAATTGTACATCTTGCATTTCATGGTCATTTAGCCCCACTATTTATTTTCCTCTTATTTTCGCGCACGCGTGTGTGTGTGTGTAATGTCTGCCAACTGAAGATCACTTCATAAATCTGAAGAGTGCTTGTCCAAGAAAACTTACACCACACTACATCTGTTAATCTTTGAGATGCCACAAGATTCTGTGTTTGTTAGATCAGACTATAACATGGCTACCCCTCTGGAACTAGTTAAATTATTGCACAACGTTAGTTTTTGCAGACTGCCATATTATCTAGTTATTAGCATTGCCTGGTAAGCTTGATTTTCATAGCATGTGCCCATGTATCTTATGTTTAATCATCAGAGTTATCCAAAATATGAAAACCTTACTCCATGTGGATAAGGGGGATTGAAAAGGGTCCGCTCATATTTAGAGGTTTCTGTCCTAGTTACTTGATGTGGGTTGAGGCCACATATACAAAGAGAGAGGCTTGTCACTATCTGCATTCTCTTCCACTCAACTGACCCCCTTTGGAAATAAGCATGGTTAGATTGGTACTCTAACCTACCTGGCCCTTCTGTGATGACCTCCCCTTTCAGTCAAGGGTTGCAGAGGCTCTGTAGGTCACACCAGCGGTTTTCTTCACACCATATTTCTTATCCAAAACCATGGCAAAAAACTACACAAAGCTGTCTCCTTACATCAGCAGCAAGATTGTACCATATGTTTGCTGCATTTGGATGCTGGCTGCCATATCCCATCCCCATCCTAGGACTGCACATCCTGCCACCTTGTGACCTGCTAAAACTTCTCACTGTGGTCTAGAATGTTCATCATTAAAATCAATTTTCTTGTTTCTTATACAGGTTGCTGGAGGAGCTGCTGGTTTCTCTGCAATGGGGAAGGCAGCAAACTTACTATCCTAGTGCACAGCCTTATAGTACAGCAGAACTAGCAGCTGTAAATCATAAACTTGCTAGAGCAGTGACCTCACACCTTCTTGGAAACAGCAATAGCACCAAGAGTCCAAAAAAGGGCTCGTCGCCCTCCGAACTCTGTAACACTCCTGCTGAGAAAATGGCTGAAATGGTAAAAAAAGCCCTTCGTTGTAGCATAACGTTACCCTTCTCTTGAGCATTAAGAGGATGCAATTTCAAGCTCGCTTTCCAGAAACGCAAAGCAACTCCTTTTTATTGGATCACAACTACTGCTGAGAGAATGAGCTTTTACTCTGATCCAACAGCATTTTCATACTCTGAATACAAGAACGTATATTCACAAACTTAAGAAATCCCAGTTTACCAGGCCTGTTCAATGAAAGATGGGACAGTTGTCCTAGCCCTGAACAGCAAGTTAAGGGGGAAAGGGAGAGCAGCAGAGGGGTAGAAATCGTTTGTTTTTGTAGCCCACACCTTTGATGAGAACAATTATTGTCCTCACCTATGCATGTTTACTCTCAAATACATATTATTCTGCCTTTACTCCAAATGAATTTTACCCTTCAGAGGCTATGTTGAATTCTATTTACTTCCTCAAACCTAACAAACATCCTCTTTTATCCTTTCCATTTCATTACTTTCCAAGGATTTATTCCATAGGCTGCAATGCAATATGGCAGCGCATAAGCCGTCTGCAGCCTATGCAAAAGCAGCTGCAGCCTCCGAACTGCACTGTAACAGGACTGGCTGTAACAGTTCTAGTGACAGGTGAACACTGATCTCTGGAGCTGCCCCATCTGCCACTGAAGCTAGAGCAGCTCTCCCCCAGCCCAGGGCAGTATCAGAAATAGGCCACTGCTGCTTACAAGATAGGCAAGGGGTTTGCTGATGGCAAGAAGTGAGGGAGCTCTTCATGTAAAACAGAAGACTTTCAACATTCTGCTTATTTTCTTCCAGGTACTAAGAATGCTGGATCCTGGCACCTGTACAGAAGCAGCACCAGAACTTCCTTTTGCCGAGTCTTCAGCATCGTCTTTCCTTTCACCAAAGAAGAATATTGGACGGTTCCACCCATACACTAGATATGAGAATATAACTTTCAACTGCTGCAGTCACTGCCAGGGAGAACTGATAGCTCTTTAAAAATTCTCTGCCTAAACGACAGAGCTGCTGTTTCTGAATATGCTTACTTTCTTACTGATCTATATTCACTTTTCTATACTTTTTTCAGATGGGATGGGCTTGTTGTATTAGAAAAATACTTCTTATACAGATTTGACTTTTTAGGAGTTGTGCTATCAAAGTCTGGTTTTTAGCAGGCTAGAATCACAATGCAGTAAGAGCAACTTGCTCCCAGGCAAATATGAAAATGTTTGAATACACGATATAGTGTACATAGGCCCTTAAATAGAATTCACACACTTTTTTCTCTTCCAAGGAAAAGCTGAATGAGTATTATAGAAACCCTCTGAGCATTAGAGCTTTGGATTTTACTTCCTTTAAGAGATTCTGATAGCTAGCTCTGTCAACTGAAGTATTTATTTTAATTTAGAATGATGGTGAGTGTAGTGCTTAAAAGTATTTTACAATCTATTTCCAGTATTGTTCTAGCAATTGTTACAGGGGCAGGTGCAAATATATACTTTGAGGAAAGCTTAAATGCATATTTAGATAAAACTGTTCTTAAAGAGCTTGATTTAATTTGGGTATTGACTGAGGTTAAATGAGTTCCAGAGTGCATTAGGTCTATACAGTTCTCATAAAATTGAAGCCAAAGAATAATGACAAGTTTGTAGTGCAAATTATTGCAGTTGATTCTCAATGGATTATGTACCTCTACAAGACAGGCTTTAACAGCCCTTGAACAAGTGTCTGGGGCATCTTGTATTTGGATATCTTTTTACTGGTGCTATTATATATGGTTGGACTGATCTTCTATCTATACCTTTAGAGAATAAGACTTGTAGGTTTCTTTTCTCATCTTTTAATTTGGAAACAAGTCTGCTGCCAGATTAGAAGGAAAAGTTTAGTTTTATGTAAATCTGTTTCTGGAACAATCATTTAAATAGCTCAAGCAGACATAGTGTGTGTGTGTGCACACATGTAACAGTCTGTTTTGCTTAATGGAGTGTATGCATCAAGATTTGCTACCATTTAGACATAATCTGCTCTACTCATTGACAGTTTTACAATAAATGTTAATTGTGTACCTCTCCCAGAGCTGGTATGTTTGTAAATCTTTCTAACTTATTGTATACTCATTTCTAAGTTAAATGGGCTATTCCCAAAGAAGAGTCCTGCAATAGTGAAGTACTCATGTTCGTCTTAAAAATTCCTATTGTATGTATGGGTGTGAACATTACAAAAAACAAGTATCAAAATCCCTCCATTTACTGCTTGGATTCTAGTAAACTTGAGCAGGAGAACAAGTGCCTTTCCTTCCTGTTCCCTTTGAGGAAACAAAACACTGAAAACATATACCGGCTATCTGTTCTTCGAAACGCCAATGTCTACACAAAAATACAAAGAAAGCTTGAAAGCAGCAGCCTTCCCTAGTCACCATCTCTTCCCTAATACTTACTACTTTCACCAGTGCATTGCATTAGCTCTTTGACTTTACAGTCTGTATGTGTGTTTCCTCTGCTTCTGCACTTGAGATGGAATACAAAAATCATGGCTTCTTATATATAGTAACTACCCAAGAATGGGCAGAAAAGACTTCTTGAAAAATGGTGAATACATTGAATTTCATTGATAGCAGAGTTTGTGATGCAGTCCTCATTGTATCCCCTTCTCCCTTCATAAAGCAAGAGAAACACATAGGGGGCACTGGGACAGAAGTTTGAAGCAGCGCAGCAATGCCTAGATGGGAACACCAGGCTAGATGCTGGTAGAAAGTCAGTAATGCTATCTAATAGCATCTTGGCACAAGCTGTAACACTGGTTTAAGTGTAGCTTTCACACAAAATGCTTGACTTGAAGATGAATGTGGTCTTAAAGTTATTTAAGAATAATTTACACTGCAATTGCCATGGGGGCATTTATTCTGTTTTTGCTTTAATAGAACTAAGAACACCATCCCAACCCATTCACAAATAGAGAATTATTCCAAGTTTAAGAGGGGGAAAGATAAGCAAGACTGAGAAAATCAAGCCATTATTGAAGGACTATGAAACATACCAGAAGAGAAGCTGCTTCCAAGAAGCAGCCACTCAACCTATATAAGGTAGTGTGAGGGACATATTTTAGGCACCTAGTGACTCTAAACCTCAGCTGTATTGGTCTGTGAAGCGAAGAGATCTTGGTTCAGAAATTGAACAGAGAATGTTCTCTATTTGTTTTGCTCTTCTGGCTTCCTGCCTGAACTGCCTTGATCGTTCTTTGGCAGCTAGTTGCTCTTCTCGTTTCTCCTGTCTCTTCCTCCTTAACCACCTGCAGAGAAATGAAATAGTTTGAAGAACTGATCAAGTGGCCCAAATTTCATTTGAATTACCACTTCCATAAGTGGTGGAAGCAAGTAATCTTACTTCATTCTTAGCAAAAACATTATACATTCTGGAACAAAATGCATAATCAGAAGATAGAACAGAGGCATAACAACATTGACTAGGTGGCTCACTAGTGGTTCTGGCTGTAGTTAATAATGATTCAGGCTAATACACATTTTTAAGCTTCTGATATGAGTGACCCCATTACTCAAGGGAGCTTTTTATCAAGTTGTGGAACATCATGCTGTGACTTATATACCAGGCAGAAGAGAGTCTTGACAAAATATTAAATCCTTGAACCAAGACATCCCCTCTGCTGGACTTATTCCTACAAAGGCACCTGGAAGGAAGACCTGGTTGTGTTTCATGCTTGCTGGCCAATACAGAAGTATCACAGCCCCTAACACTGCTTAATCCACAAGTGGATAATTCCTGAGCCAAGCTTCCAACCACTTTGAGTGGGCGGGGGGTGAACCAAAGCCCTCTTTTCCCCCTTCCTCTACCTTAAAGCAGATTGGTTTTAAAAATAGTCAACTGAGCATTCTTAATATTTTAATCTGGCAGTTCAGTTTGCCTTCTCTTGCTGCTGTCCTAGAGGTGAACCAGTTTCCATTCAGATTTCACTCTGAAAAAGAATGCATAGACTACAGGTAGAAAGTCTTGAGTTTTCTAAAATTTTGATTTGACAGCTCTGTATTACCCTTACTTCCTGTTGCAGCACCATATCCTGCAATATAAGGATACTTCTTTCACACACATATGGGAGAAAAGATGAGGAAAATCTTGGGTAGGAGAAGAATAGAGGAGGCAAGCCTCTTCCTGATGGGAGCAAAAGCCTTGATCTTCTGCTTCCTGGGAAAATATAAATTAAAGGTGCAATACGATACATGTTTAGACTGAAAAAGTCCTACAACTCCCAGCATTCCCCAACCAGTATGGGCTGCCAGCCAGCATGCTGGGAGTTGTAAGACTTTTTTCTGTCTAAACATGCATAGGATTGTGCCTTAAGTTGCTAAACACTGAAATGGAATTGCTCCTCTTAGGAAGTAACAAGAGAAAGATCACACACAACCCTCCAAATCTTACTGTTTATAAGCCTTGTCATTTTCCACTGTTCTTGGGAGGAAGAACATGCATTCTTCCTGCTGTTTCAGGTCTTGCATCTCTTTTTCTTTCATCTGTTCTTGTTGCTTTCTTTTAAGCCATGACCTGAAGGCTTCTTCTGGATTTCTACTCTCCTGCTATTTAAGAAGAAAAAGCACAGAAATCTACTCCCATTTTGAAAATTAGGAAAACATGCAAAACTTAGGTTGATGCAAATGAATTAACAACATGTTGGCAACTTGATTCCAAATACTAATATGACAGTTGTTTTCCCCTACTCAAGATATATTTTTAGGTGTAGCCCTTTTGTCATCCTATAAAAATGCAACTAGAAGACATTGATATTTAAGCTAAGGCTCTTCAATATATAAATATATAAATGAAAAGCTGTCTCCTAGTCTTTTTAATCTTGGTTTTGAAAACAGATATTTGCTGTCCTGGGGCTTACCTGGGAAATGGGAGCAAAGTTTAATTTTCAGAAAGAAACTGGCAGGGGACTCGGGCTTATGGAGAACACTACCATCTTCACTATTAGTCTTTCTCCTTAATTCTGTCGGAGATGAAGGTTGGCACTTGCTGGGTGGAGATGACAAGGCACTCTGCATGTTTTCAGAAGCACTTACTATATTCTTGCTAGCTAGTAGAAATATATTTGGCTATTCAACCTGGACATTATTTGTGGACCTCTCCTCCAATCAAGTGATTGACATCTACATTGCTCAGTATCACTTTCATAAGTATTTTAATACAAGACATTCAATAGTTTGATTTATTTATAAATGCATATTATAAATGCAGTTCAGTAAGAACTCTCAGGACAGCTTACAGAATAAAAAATACAATAAAATAGAATAAAAAAATACAATACAAGCAGCAGCCACCCCCAAAATAGTGGTCATCAACACTAAAAGCAGGAAAAGCTGAAAAGGGCTGAGTAAGAGGTCTTACCCACTGACACTTGCTCTCTAGCTCACCACTCCCTCCTGATCCAGAGTTTATTTTCCATGCCCTCTGAATCTCCATAGACTATACCAGGCATGAAATATGCTTGATGAAGGCAAACAGAGATGCTGTAACAGACTACATAGACACTCTCTGATGGACACATACTGCCATGGAAAATGAAAATTTTGAAACTGTTTGCTTAGGACAAATTTGGAACCATACTAAAATAAAGGATGGTATGCAAATACTACAATTGCCACAGAAGGACACTGCAAGCATAGCAAATCAGCTTCTAAATTGCTGATAATTGTACAGCCTGTAGGTAATGTATCCTAGTTCTGTTCTAGTCACATATCAGCTTGTAGCTATAGTTCTGGAAATAAAAGGCTGAGTCGCTATCCATCTTTGTCAAAGAAACTGGGGTAATCGTAGTTTCACTTTTTAAAACTAAACAGGTCACAGCACGACAAGTATGGAAATTTCAACTTACTCTGCTGCTCAAGTCTTCCAGCTCTTTTGCACGGCGAAGTCGTTTCTCTTCCTGCATTTGTTCTTTTTTCTTCTGCAACCAAGCTTTGAAAACCACGTCATTCTCTCTCCTTTTCTGCTCCTCCAGTATTCTTTTCCGTATTTCTTCCTTACATTAAAATTATTAACAAATAATGAGCATTTTAAATCATCTTATTCAAAATTCAGCATAAGTTTATAAAATTTCAGTGTGGAAGAAATAAAAGTTGTTTGTAATTATACTAGCCTATCTGTAAAGAAACAGAGTATGAATATCATTATCTAATAATGGTAACTAAATCCCAGTGGTTACAAAACAACAATTCTGTTAACATGTCTGGGAGACATTAAACACATTCAGGTAAATAGATGCTGAGCTGGGAGAAAAGATACTTGCAGGAGGTGCTGGGCACACAGACATCTGCAAAGGCAGATGAGGATAATCACTGGGTTGTACCCAATTGGTGTAACTTCACTGACAGAAGGCTCTTTGATCCAGGAGAGGCTTCTGTCAGTGGAACAGGGAGGGAGGCAATTTGGGGCAATTCCCCCTCCCCCTCCAGCCTCCTACACGCCCCAATCTGCTCTGGAAGGTCTGGATCCAACTCATAATTAATTTATGGGAAGAGCTGGCAATGATGAAATCATTGTCACCAGCTTAGATGGCATTAAAAGGAGACCAGACATATTTCATGAAGGATACGTTTCCAACAGCTATTAGCTATGACTAACGTTCAAAAGCAGCGCACCTTGGAATATTAATTGGGGGTGGATGCCTTTATGCCCTGCTGGTGGGCTTTAAAGAACTGATAAAGAACTGACTAACTGACCACTGTGGGAAAACAGGTTCCTGGACTATACGAGCCCCTGATCACTTCAAACTGGGCTTTTATGCTAGAAGGAGTAAGACAGTTTCATAAGGTGGACCTTACTTACACTAAGCAAATTCCAAAGCCACAGCCATAACTAAAAAGGCCCTCCTCCGACCTGCAACCATACAGCACCATCCTATCAATCCTCTAAACTTGGAGGCTTACGAGTATCCTGTACAGAGAAGGCACAGCAGAGGCAATCCTCACTTCTGCCGCGCTTCCCGCTCTGCATTTCAGCTAGATGGGCTTATCCACCCATTTAGCTAAGGCACTTCAGGGGGAGGGAAGGAGGATGGAGAGGCCTCGAGATACTGTGTAAGCCAACCTCCCAGTCCCCTCCCCACCCACCGAAATGCCCCCTCAACCCCCACCCTGATGTCACTTTTGCAACCTTGAAGAGGCAGCTGGTGCGGTTCTCTCCGCACCAGCTGCAAGGGGGTGGGGAGCAGGGATTCCTGGCTCTGATATCAGAGTGCTGTCCCCAACCTCAGATACAGGAATATGAAGTATCCTTTGGCCCCTCAGATGCTGTCTAGGGGCCATAGGATTGCTTCCCCCACCCCACGATGGGACTTGTCACTGGACACTACTTACATTCTTAACAAGAAAGCAGGTTCAACAAGTCACTCAGATAGCCATCTAATCCTAGTCTCAATGTTAGTGCACTCATCTGTTCATTTCCTTTGTACTCTCACCTCTTTCCTTATTTTTTCTCTTCTCTGCTCCATTTGTTTTTGCAGTTCTTTTTGTCTGGGTGACAAACAGTATGTAGAACTTCTAATACCAATGCTCACATTCGCTGACTGCACTCTCCGTGGGCTTTTCCCCCTTTCTGTGTTCCTTGTAATGTTAATGGCTGAGCTTGGTCGAATAGGTGGTGGTTGAGGGATATGAATAAACCCTTCTCTGGAAGGAGAACAAGACGTCATAGGTGTTTGTACTAAAGACTCCTCTTCTGTTACACAGATTGTGCCAAAAGCAGTTGCATAGGAAGTTTTAGGAGAAATGTGTTGAGTTTCAATGTCACTAAATGAAACACTTAGTGGAGGAAAGAAGCCTTGGCTCTCAATGTCACGGATACTCAGGAGTTCAAACTTCCCATCTCTCTCTACTAAGATCTTGCCATCCTTGTGCTCATCATCTGTACCACCATTAATAGAAAGAGATATATCTTCCTGCCCTGCTTCATTAGAAATGCGCAACTGAGACAGCCTACCTGAAATGTTCCTTTCCCTGCGAAGATCACTTTTACCAGGTTCTATAGCTTTTACAGAGGGGACTTCAAGATCTACTAGATCATCCTTGAACTTTAGTTTCCTTTCTTTCGTTTCATCCAAAGGTTCCTGAGACAACAGAAGTTTGTTGGCTTCTTCAATTTTTTCTAAGATGTAACGTTTTATATCTTCATCATCCTCTAAGTCCTCCTGGTCTTCTAGCTTTGATTCCTGACAGGAGTTTTCACTGTCAGTATCAGATACCTGATCCAACAGCTTGGTATCAAGTTCAAGTATGGAATGTATTTTACTTTGTGACCTTTCATCCTTCAGTGCTTCTTCAGACTCAGAAGGTTCATGTGAAGAATTTCCTTCTTCATCCTTTAGAACTTCCTCAGGTTCAAGAGACTCTTGCGAAGAATTTTTTCTATCTTCTTTACCTTCTAAGTCGTTGTCCATACTAGCTTCAACATCTTCATTTTCATCATGATTCTATGAAGAAATTAAAAGTACTTTTTGTTAGATGCAAGAAGAAACATACACAAACAAGTAGTGTGTCATTAACAATTATATGTACCTGGAGACAATTCTTAGAGTTCACAAGATAATTTTCCTCTCTGCAGTAAGTGAATAAAATCTTAATAGTTGACAGTCAAAATTTGTAAAAGCTTCGTTCTAGAAGAACAGTCAGCAAAGTACAATGACTGAAAACTTGGGCTTGGATGTAGGATATCCATGTTCCATACCCCACTCAGCTGTGATGCTCACTGGATGGCATTGGCATTTCACTACATCTCAACCCAGTGTACTTTGTATGGTTGTTGGGAGGCTAAACACACACACACAGGCTGTTCACACATAACTGCAGCAAATCGTGGCTTAATTAATTTCTCCACAATTTGTCACTATGTATGCTAGGCACATTCTGCAGCCTTTTTGAATATTCAACTACCACCACCCCTCATTAGGCCAAACAGGGGTTGCTACATGATGGCCAAACTCAGACACTATAGGTTAGTCATGCGTTAAACAACCCACAGTTTAACTATTAATTGTAGGTTAGCTGTGGGTTGTTTAATCAACAATTAACCTATACTGACCAGGTTCGGACGATTGCAGGGGTGGTCTTTACCCATGATGGGTTCTTCCCCCACACATGACTGTGATTTGCATAATTACCTGCAATGCAGCACAGGTTGCCATGTCATCTGAACCCAGCATGTGGCACGACAGGGGTAGCTCCTCACCCACCATGGCTTGCAGTAGGGGTTATGTGGTGGGTGAGAAGTTCAGATGGCATGGCAACCCATACTGCATTGCAGATAATTATGCAAATCACAGCATGCATGGGGACAGGGGAAGAACCCATGAACGGTTCTTTCACCCCCACAATCAGCGAAACATGGCCACTATCTGGGTTTGGACATCACATAGCAACTCCCAATCAACCCTACCAAGGCTTGAATATTCAAAACAGCTGCAGAATGCACCCAGCATGCACTGCAGCATGTTGTGGGTTAACTAGCCCACAATTTGCTGTCATTACAGTCACACAGCCCTTCAGATGAGGAGTGGGATACAAATGTAACAAATAAATAATGCCCATGCCTGATATGCTATGTATGCACATACCCACTTCACATGCGTCCAGATGCAAATTTAGTTAATTTGTAGGGTTCATTCCAATTCCCATTTTTACAGAATTCAAAATAAGTTGGCAAGAACTGGTAAGCCAAACGAGCCATGGTTCAGCAAGAGCACAAAGAAGACATAACTACATAGGACACAAAAATGTTGCCCCCAAAACCACCTTTGAAATTCTTGTCCACATTTTTTTCTTTTAGGTTTCTTAAATCAAGATATTCTGATACATGCCACAGGTACACACTGCACATCAACCTACTTATGCTTCAGAATTCTGACTTCTACTACAACTGAAAGCTTTGGAAAATAAGATCCTGTATGGATCCATAACAGCAAAAGTTAGTTCCTATTCCAGTTTGTATAATTTCAGTTAGACAGTCAATGGTTATAATTCCTGGTTTGAGGAATGCTGTTCCACCAATAAATTACCCTGCTTAAATTTCAAGATAAAGCTCCATTTTCTCCTCCTGTAGTCATGCAAACCTGAACATTTTGTCTTCTTGCTAGGCAACAGTGCTCAGTTATCCAGAAATAAAACACTTATGAGTATATATAGTATCCCAAGGAAATACCAGATTTCTTACTTAGAAATAGATTTTTAAATAATAAAATCCTATGCATGTTTAATTGGAAGTAGTCCCACTGCGTTTAACAGGGCTTACTCGGTGGTAAGTGTGTTTAGGAGGCAACCTTAGCCTGGGAACCAAAGAATCTCTTAATGCAAGCAGACTCTGGATGTACACAAACAATTCTCTCCCCAACCCTATCATCATTTCAGGTCACTCTAGAAGTTTCCTCAAATTGGCAGTAGCTTAGTCTGCAAGCTAAGGGCCCTCTGGATTTTAGCCTATGATCAATACAGTTTTAACAACCACTGAAGTACTTTCTGTCCAGTCAACCTGCTTTACATCAATATATTTCATATATAATTTAGTTATTGGCACAGGACTGCAACATAGTATTTAGCTAATACCTGTACATCATCAGGGATTTCCTTTTCTTCTTCATTAATTAGCCACTCAAGGTCTTTTTCAAAATCATCCTCATAGTCCCCACCTTCTGTGGGACCTCCAGTGTCTGTAGATTCACTAACATCTTCCTTGTCACTCATTGTGGATGTTCCTTAAAATAAAGCTGAAAAATAGGGGGAAATAAAATAAGTATTTTGTTACAAATAGAAGTTGGGCATTTTGGAATACATTCATTTTAATGGCAATAATAACGTAACCCTGCAAACAATGCTCATAAGACCTGTACCAGATTGTCTCAAAGCACGAACATTTTGCTCATGTGAGCAAACATTACAAATGAACAGAGTGATCATAGTTGCCAAGCAGCAACACACATGATCACAAAGATACTTTTTCCAGCCACTATACCCAACTGCATGAATGTTTGTACTGGATGGAAAAGGGTCAGATGTACATTCAGGCCACACATGAGCCATTAGCAGCCTGTTACAGCCATCAGCACAAGAGGCGACTCTACAGATGGACATCACCAGATGGTCAATATCGAAATCAGATTATGTACTTTTCAGCCAAAGATGGAGAAGCTCCATACAGTCAGTAAAAACAAGACCTGGAGCTGACTGTGGCTCAGATCATGAGCTGCTTCTTGCAAAATTTCAGCTTAAATGGAAGAACGTAGGGAAAACCACCTACGGTATGGTTTTCAGGTATGACCTAAATCATATCCCTTATGAATATACAGTGGAGATGACAAATAGATTCAAGGGATTAGACCTGACAGACAGAGTGCCTGAGGAACTATGGACGGAGTTCTACGGAGGTCCATAACATTGTTCAGGAGGCAGCAACTCAATCCATCCCAAAGAAAAAAAAAATGCGAGAAAGCCAAGTGGCTGTCTGATGAGGCTTTACAAGTAGCTGAGGAACGAAGGGAAGCGAAAAGCAAGGGAGAAAGGGGAAGATATATCCAACTGAATGCAGAGTTCCAGAGACTAGCAAGGAGAGACAAGAAGGCCTTCTTAAATGAACAATGCAAAGAAATCGAGGAAAACAATAAAATGGGAAAGACTAGAGATCTTTTCAAGAAAATCGGAGATCTCAAGGGAACGTTTTGTGCAAAGACGGGCATGATAAAGGACCAAGAAGGCAGGGACCTAACAGAAGCAGATGAGATTAAGAAGAGGTGGAAAGAATACACAGAAGAACTATACAGGAAAGATCTTAATGTCCCTGATAACCATGATAGTGCAGTCACTGAACTTGAGCCGGACATCCTAGAGAGTGAAGTCAAGTGGGCCTTAGGAAGCATTACTAACAACAAAGCTAGCGGAGATGACAGTATTCCAGCTGAGCTATTTAAAATCCTAAAAGATGATGCTCTTAAAGTGCTGTACTCAATATGCCAACGAATGTGGAACACTCAACAGTGGCCACAAGACTGGAAACGGTCAGTTTATATTCCAATTCCAAAGACGGGCAATGCCAAAGAGTGTTCAAACTACCACACAATTGCACTCATTTCACATGCCAGCAAGGTGATGCTCAAAATCCTACAAGCTAGGCTTCAGCAGCATGTGAACCAAGAACTACCGGAAGTACAAGCGGCGTTTCGAAGAGGCAGAGGAACTAGAGATCAAATCGCCAACATTCACTGGATCATGGAGAAAGCAAGAGAATTCCAGAAAAACGTCTATTTCTGCTTCACTGACTATGCTAAAGCCTTTGATTGTGTGGATCACAACAAACTGTGGCAAATTCTGAAAGAGATGGGAGTACCAGACCACCTTACCTGTCTCCTGAGAAACCTGTACGAGGGACAAGCAGCAACAGTAAGAACCAGACATGGAACAACCGATTGGTTCAAAATTGGGAAAGGAGTACGACAAGGCTATATATTGTCACCTTGCTTATTTAATTTATATGCAGAGTACATCATGAGAAATGCCGGGTTGGATGAATCACAGGTCAGAATTAAGATTGCTGCGAGAATTCTCAACAACCTCAGATACGCAGACGATACCACCCCAATGGCAGAAAGTGAAGAGGATCTAAAGAGCCTCTTGTTGAGGGTGAAAGAGGAGAGTGCAAAAGCTGGTTTGAAACTCAACATTAAAAAAACTAAGATCATGGCATCTGGCCCCATCACTTCCTGGCATAGAGAAGGGGAAGAAATGGAAGCAGTGACAGATTTTATTTTCTTGGGCTCCAAGATCACCACAGATGGTGACTGTAGCCATGAAATTAAAAGACGCTTGCTCCTTGGGAGGAAAGCTATGGCAAACCTAGACAGCATAGTAAGAAGCAGAGACATCACCTTGCCGACAAAGATCCGTCTAATCAAAGCTATGTTTTTCCCAGTAGCAACGTATGGCTGTGAGAGCTGGACTATAAGGACGGCTGAGCGCAACAGAATTGATGCCTTCGAACTGTGGTGCTGGAGAAGACTCTTACGAGTCCCCTGGATTGCAAGGAGGTCAAATCAGTCCATCCTAAAGGAAATCAACCCGGAGTGCTCATTGGAAGGACAGATACTGAAGCTGAAGCTCAAATATTTTGGCCAGCTAATGCGAAGAGAAAGCTCCCTGGAAAAAACCCTGATGCTGGGAAAGATTGAAGGCAAAAGGAGAAGGGGATGGCAGAGGATGAGATGGCTTGATAGCACCACCGATGCAATGAATATGAACTTGAGCACACTCCGGGAGAGCGGAGAACAGGAAGGCCTGGCGTGCTGTGGTCCATGGGGTCACGAAGAGTCGGACACGACTTAACAACTGAACAACAACAACAAAGCAGCCATCAGCTAGTCTGTAGAATGTAATGCATTGGGTTCTCCTCCACCATATTGTATGTGCTTTTTCTGTGTCTAACTAGTTTATTTAGGGTGCAATCCTATGCCTGTTTAGACAGGAAAAAGTAATACAACTCCTAGTATTCCCCAGTTAATATGGCTAGCTGGGAAATGCTGAGAGTTTGGGACTTTTTTCTGTATAAATGGGATTGTGTCCTTAGAATATTTATATCCCACATTTCAGCTCAGTGAGTACTATAAATCTCTATAAAATTAAATCAAATAAAAGCAGAAACAACTATTCATCAAAAGGTTGGGAGAATAAAATTGTACAAGGCATCTAAGAGCACAATTTTATGCATGTTTAGATGGGCAAAAGCCCTACAACTCCCAGCATTCCCTAGCCAGCCATGCTCTGGGGAATGTTTTCCACAACCACAGCACCACCACAGAATAGACCCTAGTTCCAATTGTTCCCTGCCTAACTTCTAATGGCAGAGGCACCTGAAGCAGGGCATCTGAAGATGAAGCTGTCCATTCTCTGACATTATATGGGTTAAGTGCTACAATACCAAACCAGGAATATAGGAAGACATGTTCTATTCTCCATCTCTAGTATATTCTGATTTCACAGAACCTTTTATGGCAGCAAATACTTATAATAAAAGAGTCCTTCATTTATCAAAACTGAGTGATTTGGAGAACAGAATACATACAAAGTTACTTTATACTTCTTAAATTGGGGGGGGGGAATCTTGTACATCACCATGAGCACCTGGGAAGAAGGGGGGATGTAGTTATCATATCTGAAGGCACTGCTTAGCGATCTGCCAGAGAATTTAATTATGGTCCTCCCTTTCTATTGCTGTAAGTAAAACAAATGCATAAAACTTATGTGGACTTCATTTTACCATACTATTCCTCCAACACAGCACAAAGGACTTTGGCTGATTAAACTTTACTACCATGCATACACATGTGCACCTCAGTCCTAAACATGTTTGTTTACTAATGCCCCACTCTGTTCAGCAAGACTGATTTCCACATAAATGTAGTTAGGACTGTAACCTATGCCTCATTAATGAAGGAGAAAGTGGAGATAGAATAAAACTAAAGGGCTTGCCTCAAAATAAAGCAGGTACATCTGCTCCTTTCTCGTTTCCAAAAATAGAGATATACCCTTCTCCTTTCTCTTAGGCACAGGGAGCACTCTTAAGATCATGAGGAACGGAAGTGCCGCTACTCCACTTTTTGAAAACTACCCACCCACTTGGGGATTAAGGATTTTCTGCTTCTCCAAAAAAAAAAAAAAAAAAGAAGAAGTCCAGGATGTATTGATGGGTGAGTTTATTGGAGCTCCTGTCCTGCTCTCGGGCAACGCCTCAGAGCAGGTGCCCGCAGATTCTGACAATGCAAGTTTGCCAGAGAGATCGGGGCAAACGACAAAAGCTCCCCTGTAGCTAGCCTCTGGTCCAGCCAAAAGACCCGCACCAAGGCACCCTCCAGAGGAATCCCTGCACGGCCTGTTCCGGGGGTGGCAGCAGCTGCTGAGCCGGATTAAGGCCTCTACCGCTCCCGAAGCTGCCTATTTTTACGTCGAGGCTCGCTAAGCGCCTGAAGCGTCTGGCCCAACCAGCGGGCAAGCCCTCCACGCCTGTCGCCATAGCAGCCTCCGCCGCTCTTCCCCACCCCAGGCGAGGCGCCGCTGCTGTTCCCAGCCGAAGTAACGGCGCGCCTCGGCTCCTGAGGCGGCGCTCAGCTTCGGGAGACCTTGCGGGACACGCTCTGCCCGCCTGCCTTCCCCGCCGCTTCAGTGCCGAGGACGACGGAGAGCTGCCGCCCGCCCCCTCCGCACTTTTCGTCGGAGAAACCAACCCGGGGCTGCGGTGCGGTCGGCGACTCTCCGCTTCCCCGCAAGCCAGGCTTTGACACGCTGTCGACGGCAGACCAGAGGCTGCCTCAGCACGAAGCGCTGCCCCGCTGTCATAACCGTCCCTCCGCTGCCCCTCCTTGTTCCCTCCCTCCGTTCATCTCCACCTGTGGACGGCGCCGGGCAGCGACCCGCCCTCCATGGCGTTGTCATGGTAACCACTGCACCCACCGGCGTCCCGCCATGTCTCCGAGATTTTTTTTTCTCCCCACCACTCACCAAGCGGACGAGGACGGCGGCTGTAAAGGACCAAAGTGGGCCGCCCTCGCCGGGCGCCGCGCTCCCCGTCTCCATAGCAACCGGGAGCAGGGAGATCTCGCGAGAGGACAAACGAGAGCCTTCCTCCGGCCCTTGCTGTTTCCATGGGGACAGGGGAAATGCCGCCCGGGCGGGAGATGTTTTTGGCCTGCGTAGTTCGGGAAGATTTCGGGTTGGCGGGCGTCATAATTCATAAGGGGGAGTTTGGGTGGGGAAGAGAGGGGTTAAGGACGTAAGAAGAGTCGCTGCTCAATCAGGCCAAAGGCCTATGTAGATCCGCGTTCTTTTCGCACAGGGCCAACCAGCTGCCTACGGAAGCCTACAACAGGACATGAATGCAACAGCACGGTTTGTCCCAGAAAACTTCACAGCTTATTCTGAGCTTTCACCTCTTTATTCAAAGAGAAGAAAAGGAAGCATACGTATGCGGAGGTTCCTACAAAAGTCTTGTAAGGAGGTTCTCAACATTTACAATTCAAACCAAGTTTTTATACAGTGAATGACAAGGCACAGCTTTGGCTGACATTGATTGGATAACAGAACACTACAGAGGCAGAACAAGTTGTATGATACTTCTGATTGGTTACTAACTGCCACATAGAAAAACAATAAGTTTAGTGGCCAGTGTGATAAGTAGTTCATACTGTTCTATCTGGCATTTCAGGTGGCATTGAAGCTGGGGCATGCTTTTTACCCAGACTTTCAGTCTGCATGCTTTGTTTACTTGCGTTCACTTTCCTGCATGCAAGGTTAGTGAAATGCAGGGTCAGCGCAAGCATCAGTCTGAATTTTTCCCCCAGTTTTTTTATTGTGAATTTTAACAAAACATAACAAAAACAAAAAAGAACAAAATTTTTAAAAATACAACAACATAGTCTAAAATTTGTTATTGTTCAGTCCTTAAGTCGTGTCTGACTCGTCGTGACCCCATGGACCATAGCACGCCAGGTCTCAAGAAGCAGCTCATGATCTGAGCCACAGTCAGCTCCAGGTCTTGCTTTTACTGACTGTATAGAGCTTCTCCATTTTTGGCTACATAGTACATAATCAATCTGATTTCGATACTGACCATCTGGTGATGACCATGTGTAGAGTCGCCTCTTGTGCTGTTGGAAAAGAGTGTTTGCTATGATCAGCGTGTTCTCCTGGCAAAACTCTATTAGCCTTTGTCCTGCTTCATTTTGTACACCAAGGCCATGCTTGCCTGTTATCCCAGTGATTTCTTGACTTCCTACTTTAGCATTCCAATCCCCTATGATGAAGAGGACATCTTTTTTTGGTGTGAGTTCTAGAAGGTGTTGTAGGTCTTCATAGAACCGATCAACCTCAGCTTCTTCAGCATCAGTGGTTGGGGCATAGGCTTGAATTACTGTGATGTTGAATGGTTTGCCTTGGATTCACACTGAGATCATTCTATCGTTTTTGAGATTGTACCCCAGTACTGCTTTTCCCACCCTTTTGTTGACTATGAGTGCTGCTCCATTTCTTCTAAGGGATTCTTGCCCACATTAGTAGATATAATGGTCACCTGAATTAAATTCGCCCGTGCTTGTCCATTTTAGTTCGCTGATTCCCAAGATGTCGATGTTCAATCTTGCCATCTCATGTTTGACCACCTCCAGCTTACCTTGATTCATTGATCTTACTGATTACACATACACTTCAGTAAAAGCAGACCAAATATCCAGATATAAGTCCAACTGGAAGTTACGCCTATATACCACTCTTTCAAATGTTGCTAGTGTTGTTAAGTCTTCAGTCCATTGCGTTATAGGCGGTAGGCTTTTATCCTTCCAATATGGTAATATCAGTCTTTTAGCAACCAAAAGGGCATGAAAAAATCAATTTATGCTTACCATGTGTTACATTCCAAGAAGCAGGTAAGTAATTTTAAATAACATTTACATCAGTAAATATTAAAGAGCTTTCCAACACAAAATTTATCCGTATAATAACTTCCTCCCCAAAGGAGGCAGCCGTTGGGCATTTCCAAAACACATGAATAAGAGAAGCATTGACTGCATTACATCTCCAACAATTAGCTGAATTTGACAAGCCTTTACTAAAAAGACGTTGTGACATCCAGTAGACCCGAAACAAAAGTTTTTGCTGAATAAAGCATAACCGAAGATTCATTGAAATGTCTGATACAGACACCAAGATGGTGGTCCACCGATTAAACAAAATAGGATGTTCCAATTCCCTGTTGCATTCTTGCTGTAAACCACTTGTATCATATTTATTCATTGATAACAGATGTTTGTAAACATGAATCGTAGGTCGATATATCTGATCAGCTTCAATAAGTATTTCCAATAAAGAAGGAGACTCCGAAACAGTAAAAGCAGCAGGACCAAATCCAGATACCAACAAATGTTTCAACTGCAAATATTGCCATTCCGCTGTAGCAGGCAAATCAAATTGATCTCGCAAAGTTGAAACTCATCATCAGCCCCCACTAATTGATCCAGGGTAAAGATCATTTTATCTGTCCAAGTCTGCCATAAAAACATTTTCTTACCAATTCTTAAATCTGTATTTCCCCATAAAGTCAGTTTAGCATGGGAAAATGGATCAAACTGTAATTGACATGACATTATACGCCAAACTTCTCTAACTGCCAAAATTGTGAGAGGAGCTCTGTCTACCTTGATATGCTGAGAACCTAATGCCATCCATTTAGAGAGAGGCTCCAGACAAGAAGATTCCAACACTGACCAAGGGGGAAAATGAAATCTGAATGGAAAAGACCGAAATTTAGTACAAGTCAGCAAATAGGCCTGATGATACATAATTAGATCCAGAAAACCAAACCCGGCTTCAGTAATTGGAAGTTGCATCCTTTTTAAAGATATTCTTGGTAGAGAGGAACCCCAGAAAAATTTACGAAACAAGGCATTAAGTTTTTGGAAATATTTGCCAGGTATAAGTATAGGGATCCCACATATAACATAAATAATTTGAGGTATGGTATTCATCTTAAGCGTATTCACCTTACCCAGAGAGCCAGTGTAGTGTAGTGGTGAGAGTGACGGACTGGGAGCCGGGAGATCCGGGTTCTAGTCCCCACTTGGCCATGGAAGCTCACTGGGTGACTTTGGGCCAGTCACAGACTCTCAGCCCAACCTACCTCACAGGGTTGTTGTTGTGAGGATACAACGGTGAGGAGGAGGATAATGTAAGCCGCCTTGAGTTCCTTGCGAGAGGGAGAAAGGCGGGGTATAAATGCAATAAATAAATAAATAAATACCCCATATACTCAACTTTAAAGATGCCCATCTATCTATATCTCGTGAAATATCATTAATCAGCTTGTTTAAATTTAATCTAATCATTTGAGATATATCTCTAGGAATAATTATTCCCAAGTAAGTAATAGACCCTGGGCACCATCGAAAATACTAATTCGCTAATACACTAGAGTATACCCTATCTCCAATCTGCATTATTTCTGACTTTGACCAATTAACTGAATAGCCAGACAATTCACCAAAGGTATTAATCAGTTTCATCAAAGCTGGAACCGACGACTGGAGTCTCGAGATAAACAGCAAGAGATCATCAGCATAATTTTAAATTCTAAACCAAAATGGACAAATCCATGAATGCTATTATTTTGTCTAATAGCATATGCCAGGGTTCCAAGCATCAGTCTGATTAATGGCTCTTGGAATTTTCTTCCACACCTTGCACCCATTGTATTGTAACTTGACAAGAAGGCATTTTACTTGTCACCTTCAAGACCATTCAATGAGGACTAGTCACCCTCTTCAGGGTAGAAAAAGCACATGTTCCATACTTTAAGAGAGGATTCTTATCTGCATCAGTGATGCAAAGCAAGTGGTGATAGGTATTCAGGATTATTCAATGCTGTTTTACGAGGGTGTAATCTTGGGTTTATTTTTAAGTTTTAAAACTGACTTTTTAACTTGGTTTGTGGTTTCATTTACATTTCCACCCAGGCAGATGCGAGTTAGAGCAACACTGTATCCCGTTTTGAATCTATTGCTTGGTGCAGGGTTTCTGATGGCGCAAAGACGTTGCATACACAGGGACAGTACATACAGTACTTTCATGGATACACTGAATATGCACGGGGCAGCAGGATCAAAGTCAGTAGCATGTCCCACCCCAACCTACACACATTCAGCCAAATGTGTGTAGGGTACCTACATGAATACAATTGTACACACACACATTCATTGAACACAGGACTCTTTCACGGATTACACTGAACGTGCATTCACCCTATATGTACGCATGTTGAGATGCCTATAAGAATCTAGCCCTATTCGAGCATTCTGCTTTAGCAAATATGTACATGAATGGGGATAGGGGGCAGGGAGTGAAGACAATCACACTCTAGCTCTCCCCACCTCCTCCTCCCGTTGCTGTCTCGATTGTTCTCCATGTATTGAGGGCAAACATCTGCAGCAGGGAGCCTTTGGTATCCTTGGAGGCTCTCCATACAATTTGGAACCCTGATTTTCCACAGTTCTAAATCAAGAGCCTATTCCTACAGGGATACAAACGACTGCCCGCTGCAGAAGTTCTCTCTCCACACACAGAGGGCAATGAGGATGGCAAGAGGGCGCGGAGCTGCGTGTACTCACACTTCCTCCCCCCCTTGCATATTTATTATTCCCTAAAGCAGAATGCCTAAATAGGGTTTCTGTCTATGTGCAGTCATGCTCGGTTTGAGCACATGTACTAGGATCCTATTCAGTACAGGGTACAGAACATGTGTACAGCTGTGTACATGCACTGAATGAAGACTCAGAGTTGTGTGAACTGATGAACACATGGTAACTGCCTGGAGGACAAACCTTTTTATCCCTGAGCAGACGAAGATTCTGAGGCAACTCGAAAGGAGAGTGAAAGATTTGAGAGAATCTCAAATGGGAAGTGAATAAAAAGCACCATCCAGAGAAGACTGGGGGAAAGGACTGCAGCCTTCTGCACTCATCCAGCATTCATTCAGCAAGAGCCCTGCAGCTCAGGGCAGTGTAGTAGTACACAAGTTGGAGATGAGAGACTCTCTCTGGAATGCTAGTAGATAACCAATGTATTGGTTCCCATCTTCCTTTGTTTTGTTTTGTTAGAGACTTACCTTAATTGTATAGTTATCTCAGTTGTTCCAGTTGCTTCCTCCCCTTTCTTCCCCTCCTTGTCAATGAACATTTTTTTCAATAAATCTTTGTTAATTAACATTTTTCCCTTTCATGCACATTTTAATTCTATTTTCAAAGTTTCATAGCAATGTTTTTTGTGGGCATATTCAACTTCATTTTAAAAAATCAAGAACTATACTCAGTTGCACTACTTATAATGGTTTAGGTAGAACTAGGAACTTCGAGCAAAACACTATGCAAGCTGCACTGAACACACTAGGACTTATTTCTGTGTGAGCTAGAGTAGCAGCAGTACTTTTATGAGGAATAGTTTGAATTTAAAAATAATACTCCATACCCCAAAATTCCTTGTTTGTTAATCAAGAAGTTTGAATATTGCAGCATCAGTGTAAGGGTTACAGATATCTTCAAGGTAAAGGAATGTCTTTCAATTGACAAAATGATACATTCCCTTACATGTGAATAACCATACATGAATCCAGATCAATCATATCTTGTGTGTGTGTATCTGCATACATGGTGTAGTCCATGCATATGTCCTGTGTGGAGCCTGCCACAACCTCACTATACATGTTCACTGAACACACTTTGTCACAGTTGGTATGCACACAGATCAGGGCCTTTCACCATTATCCTTCTCTACTTGTATTTATTGTGTGTGCTTTGAACATCACGGGAAGATCCTTCTTCACTCTACAAAGGATCAAGAGCTGGAGTGATCTTCCTTCACCTTCTTCCCCCATTACAGTTCAAACTACTGTGCAATCCCAAAAGTATGCTTTGAGTCAGCCCAATCATAAATCCAGACCACTATAATAAACTATAATTATAATGTGAAGTGGCCCAAAGTTTATTGTTTTAAGTACAGAGCTGTTCAAACTTGGAAGCACATTTTGCCAAAATGAAGGTTTGGACCAGACAGTGTTAGGACACCTCCTAAAGACGGTCACTTGGTGACATGGATATATTATTGAGATGGCCCAAAGCTTGTTAGTTCCTTACCCAGGCTACATAAATTAATTTATGAGTTAAGTAAGGAATGAGGAATTGCAAATAAGGAATGGTTGATATCTAGTGGTAGTGTTGCTAAACACTTGTTGACTTGTTACAAACAGTAGATCACCATCAGATTCTGATCAAAACTATGTAGTAGCATAAGTTAGACTTTGTTTAGCTTTACTTTTCTGCATCTAGCATGCGAGATGAATGTATAACTGGAGTTCAAAATAAAATAGGTGTTGGATAAAATGCAGGCCATAATCAGAATTGGCTAGACAAATTCCTGTTTAGAGGCCAGCTCACCTTTTATCAGGAGTAAGCAACATGGTTCCCTTGGGCACTGATGTGCCCCTGGACACCTTTCTTGACACCAGCCACTTTTTTTTTTAATTGATACATTCCCTTACCACAGCTGGGATCACTTCAAACCATAGTGAGGGCCAGCTGCTGCCATCGTCATTTGAATGCCTCTGGGCTACATGGGGGAGCTCAGAGACATTCTTGCAAAATGGACAGGGGCAGGCTCATGCTTTTCTCTGCAGCAGGCCCAGCCACCAAAAAAAAAAAAATGGAAAGCGAAAAGAGATGCCTGTCACCTGTAAGCTTGAAGGGGGCCTATGAAGGGCATCAATAAGCCAGCTGGGTGGGCGGGGGGTCAGGGAAATCAGCAGGTTACCACCAGGGAGATGATAGGGAGAGTAGCAGGGAATTTTGGAGAGATGCTGAAAAAGAGTGGGGTTTTGCAATCAAGGGACCTTTGGATGTATGCATGCTGAACACATGATTGGGGGCGGGTGAGACAGCATATCTATGGGTGTTAATCCGGAATGAGAGAGAAAAAGAGATAGGGGGGAATGAGCTGGCCGGCTGGCAGAAGCAGGGGGAGAAAGCGGTTGCCTTCTATGAAATAGGTTTCTGTTGGCACTGCTAGCTTTGGCTGAAAGTTTAGTTGGTTGGGGCTCAGACTCCATCTTTGCCTTATACTCAGTTTTTGGTCAACATTTTGGTTACTTGTCCTTTGTGCCTAGCCATGCCTCACATGGCAGCCATTTTGTGGTGGTGCACAGGGCAGTTTGCCAAATGTTTCCCCAGCCCAAAAATATTGCCTTCCCCCACTTTACATTAACTTGAAGCAAGCATGCTATTTTCATAGTATCAAAGACTACAGGTGAGGCACACAGCACTGGCTCCACTGCACAGGCAACCCAAATGGTTGCAGCAATATTTATAAGGGCCAATATAGCTGCATACAAACTGAAAAGCATGCCCGAGGATCACTAGCAGTGTGCAGAGGATGCTATGACACAACTCTGCAAGCTGTAGACAAACATGATCCAAACGTTGTGCCCCAGCATCCTCTGCAATATTGCAAGCTATCCTGGGGAGCACCTGTCAGATGTGATTATGCTTAACACCTCAGACCAACGCTGGAAACAGATGTTTCCCGCCTAGAGTATTTGTATATAGGTGGGTTATAAATTGAATAAATAAATGTGGAAGCTACAATCAAATGCCTTCTACTCCAAGGTCTGGTCATTTGTGTTGTGTGTGCCGGTACTGAGAAAAGCAAAATAGCCAAGCTGATGTACTGTATCTGAACCGGCTTGTTAGTGGCAGAACATTAGGCAGAACAAGTGGGTCCTGTAAATTTTGCAGTGTATCCCCACCACAAAGCAGGAGTACTCCTGTTCAGGGTTCCAGACAACCAGCCATGCATGCCTCCAGGACACTATGAATGACAAGGATCTAAGCACAGTATTCCACTCCCCAGCCCATTTCCCTTTTTCAAATGATGCAACATTATGTGGCTACTGAGCATGCTCAATCCTCATTGAGCTGTTGTGGGGAGCGGGGTTGCCCCTTTGGGTTTGTTTTTTGTTTTAGTTTAGTTTTTTCACTTCTGCAAAC
Source organism: Heloderma suspectum (assembly GCF_057233095.1). NCBI lineage: Eukaryota > Metazoa > Chordata > Lepidosauria > Squamata > Helodermatidae > Heloderma > Heloderma suspectum. The sequence continues at coordinate 48,956,011 of NC_139460.1, read as the reverse complement.
CTCAGTTTTCCCCCAAGCACATGCTCTTGTTTCTCAGTGCCCCCAGTCTGGCTCCATTTCCATTGGCACTTGCCACCTGTGTTTGCTATTAGGCAGAATTCTTCATCTGGAAGTCTGATTATATTTCTCTGAAGTGTAGCAAGACCTTTTTCTAGAGCAATAGACAAGTATTTAATTTGAATCATTCTGCATTCAACGTTTGGGGTTCATTAATACAGAACCTGGTTTTTCTCTTCCAAAGGTGGAGCACACACAACCCTGCCTATTAAAAGAAAAATATCAAAGCTATGGTTTTCCCAGTAGCAACATATGGCTGTGAGAGCTGGACTATAAGGAAGGCTGAGCGCCAAAGAATTGATGCTTTCGAACTGTGGTGCTGGAGAAGACTCTTACGAGTCCCCTGGACTGCAAGGAGGTCCAATCAGTCCATCCTAAAGGAAATCAACCCTGAGTGCTCATTGGAAGGACAGATACTGAAGCTGAAGCTCAAATATTTTGGCCACCTAATGCGAAGAGAAAACTCTCTGGAAAAGACCCTGATGCTGGGAAAGATTGAAGGCAAAAGAAGAAAGGGACGGCAGAGGATGAGATGGCTAGATAGCATCACCGATGCAATGAATATGAACTTGAGCACACTCCGGGAGAGAGCAGAGTACAGGAAGGCCTGGCGTGCTATGGTCCATGGGGTCACGAAGAGTCGGACACGACTTAACGACTGAAGAACAACAACAAGACTTGTAAGAATATCATAAAATATTTTTATTTGATAAAAAAATAACTTTAAAACTTGGACAAGAATAAAAATTTTCCTTCCTGCAACTGCCTTGCTTGCACATTTTGCTTTTTTAGTTTCACAAAGCATTTTCCTGACAAGCTTTTCTTATACCATCATTAAATAATATAATTATTAACATAATTATATTATTTTATTATTTATTTTCTCCATTAATATACCACCTTTGCATCAGTGCCAAGGAACTAGTGCAGCATAACCATCTACACATAATACAAGGCAACTCTTCAACAATGAAGGCATCACAGTCTCTCTACCTTCTGTTAACAGGACTTTTCCACAGATGAGGTTTTATAGTTATTTTGATTCCTCAAGAGGAGAAAAATAGGGCCAAAGAATGAGATTTTAATTGAGTGAATGGAGTTAACATTTATATTTGTTACATAAATAGCAGCTAAGGAGAAGGCTGAGCAGGTAGGGCGGGGGAGAGGGAGACTTTAACTCTGTCTCTTTGTCAGAATCCCAACGAAGGTCGACTCTCCAAAAGTGCTATTTGCATTTCAAGTAAAGCTCCCGCTGGCACCAACTATGTCTTCCCTTGAAATGCAAACAGCAGCTTTGCAGGGGTGATTTTTGTTGGGAGCATAGCAGGGAGAGAAAGAGTTTAACTTCCCCTCCTCACCCGCCACTCATAGTCCCAAAGTTGCTCAGGCTTCCCCATGGTATTTATTCAAGCAATTAACCTCACATCTAGTTTGGCGCAGAGGCAAGAAATATTCTTTACTACTAGATTAAAAGATTCAGTTTCCTCCTTTGGTTACTTACTCCTTCTTTTGTCAAACTTGTGAATGGTACAGGTTCTCACCTTTCCTGCTAAAAGTATTTTCAGATTTCTGTTTAGAAGACATCTTGGATAGCCAGGAGCAACTGCAAAAATCTTGTAGGAAGATTTTCTACAAGATTTGTAGGAAGAGGTGTAGGAAGTTGTGTGAATTTACGCAAGAGACTAGCTGTTTCAAAGAAGGACAATATTTACATTAAAATCTGGTTTCAAGCTCTCTGTAGTTTGGGGTCAGTAGCTTGCTTTAGGTGTTATGTCAGAGTTGAAGTTCATACACAGTCGCCAAGCTCAGCACTGCAAACTCAGCAGTAGAATGGGATGTCAAAATCACATAAAAGAATTCTTACTTACACTCATTTTGAACATCCCTCCATTCTTCCCATTTCCTTCATTTGATTTTTATGTAGCAAGGAGGCCACTAGAAGACAAGTACTACCTGCTCACTACAAACAAGGCTTATAGCAAGGGCTTCTTCACATATATTATGCTTCTCCTCCTCCTACATGGAAAGCACTTCCTTATTGGAAGTCACACACAGTTCACATGCAACAACCACACAACACAGACATGTACATTTTGCTGCATTTACATAGGAAGCACAACTGGCAGTGGTTTCCCAAAGTGTACACACAGCTGAATACTTTGGATTGTGGCCCCGCCTTGCAATGTGCTTATACAGCCCCCAACATTCCTACCTGGAGCCAACTAAGCTTTCAGGCCTAAAAGGCTTCCTATCCCTGTTGCAGAAACATGCAACATTGACACAGTCCCATCATGTGGACAAGTTTAACATCCTTAGAATCTAGGCCAGAAATCACACTGCAACCCTAAGACCTACTTGTTGTGGATTTATTCAACCCTCTCATTTGCAATTATTTTGCCAGTCACCGGAAATAAATGTGGCCAAAATAACTGGATGCAGAAGAAGCAAGATGTAATTTAGCATCCCTGTTTCCCCAAGATACCGATGAATACAAACCACACAACATCCTCTTGGTATAAAACCCTTCCCTGCCCTACAGTGGAGGGATGGAATCTAAAGGCTATAGTTCTTAGGCACTGTTCCTTTTCATTATAAAACAACAACCCTGTTCTATATTTCCCTTGGAAAAACACCTGCAATCAGCTTAGAAAAAGTCTAAGAACTCCTCAAGAATTCCACACTAAACAAAGCTTTAAGAGGCATCACACTACTTAATTACTAGGGGGAATCAGATAAAACAATCATGAGGGTGAACTTTAATCTGGTGTGGTCAAATGCATGTGTGCCACAGTTCAAAAACACAATAGCTATAGGCTAAAATGGCAATCAAGGGGACTTCTATTATTTGAACAGATTATGCAAAACAATATTGATGTCAGTGCACTCTCCCATGACACTATGAAAAGTCTTTTTGTCAACAACTTAAATACAGGAGCTTAAAGGTGCAATCCTATGCATGTTTAGATGGAGAAAAGGCCTACAACTCCCAGCATTCCTCAGCCAGCCATGGTGGCTGGGGAATGCTGGGAGTTGTAGGCCTTTCTCCATCTAAACATGCATAGGATTGTGCCCTAAGAGACTGATCGCTTTGGAGGAGTTGAACAAAGACTAGACTTGGTCAGGATGACCCGCCAAATGTGAATATAGATAATTTTGCTTCTTGGGCTCTCCATGCCCTATATTACCTATGAATTAAGATGTACAACTCAACATTTCATGAGGTCAGCGGGTCAATCTATCTACTTATACTTGATGGGTAAGGGCAACCAAAGAAAACTTAACCTTTAAACCAGGGATGTGGAACATGTGGCCCCCCAGACGTTGCTGGAACATTGGCTATGCTGGCTAGGGATGTGAGGAGTTACAGTTCAAGAACATCTGCAGGACCACATGTTGCCCACCATTGCTTTAGACACACCAAAAAGGCAGACAACAGGAATACTGCAGTGTGAGAAATGTTTGTGCGCATATATATAAGAGGTCTATTCAGCATTCATGAGTGTGCCTCTACCTGCCCAGGGCAATGTTCTTCTACTGCCATGTCCCAAGTTCACTGGAAGGCTGCCACTGGTTCCAGTTCTTGGCTACAGCCCCAATACTTCAAGTTCCTTTGAAACGCAGCCTACAAACTACTGATGGCATGGGCTGGGCTAGTTTAACAAAGCCATCATTTTCCATTTCCATTTTTTATTTTTAAAATATTTTATTAGTTTTCCAAAACAAAATTAATCATTTCCCAATTTCCATTGACTGCTTGATGGCTTGTTTGTCTCAAGAGGCAAGAGGGCGATCAGCAAGCCTGCAGCATGCTTCTGACCTTCCCCAGATGGGCAGCTTTGACTAAAAAGCTTACTTGAGGACATTTTGGTATATATAGTATTCTTACTTATGTAAGATATCGTTAAATACATTCTGTTTCTAACTTACGCTACTAATATAGTACAAATATATGTCAAGTACAACTCAGGTAACAGTCTTGAAGTAACAGTGTTGGAATACATTAATAAATAGGAACCGGCATATTTAAAATAGATCCCCTTTTCCCCAACACAGGTTTTGAACAAGTCCATGTTCTGCACATTAAGCACTGTCTTCTGTAGTGTCGTTTCTCCTTCTCTCCTTCCTCTGGTAATTCTGGATAATACTGCATGTGCCACCAATCAAGAACACAACCGATATGGCAGCGAAGTAACCAGCATAGATCATGAACTGGAGAAGGGGGGGGAGAGAAGTGGTGAACTGATAAGCTGAAGTTCATTCATTTTCTTAGGGCCAGTCCTACCATTAAGCAGGGTGAAGGTGCCTGCCTAATGCTGCAAATTTGGGGTCCCATCATAAGGGAGAAAATAGTCAATTATTTAGTTATATTTTTAACTCAACAGGGAAGGGGAAGGAGAAAGTCACCATTTCGATTTCCTGCCTCAAAATGTCTTGAGCTCTTTAGGATCTCATTTTATTCTGATGGATTGTAAGACACATTTGTCCTCCATCTTACCCACCATCCATTTTTGTCAGTGCATTCTTGAGGTACATTCAGATAGAAAGCCAAGGCAACAAGGACCTTCAGTTACAAAATGAAACACAGACAACAGCAAGTGGCACCATTGAATTTGTTCCACCTCCTGGCATCTCAATAAGCCAGGCTATTATAAGCATTCCCAATGTCCATTAGGAACATGACTGAAAAACCACCTCTCCTCAGCAAACACAGGGCAAGGCACTATTCACCCTCCTAAAGCCAAGATGCTGGGACCAGAATTCCCATCTCACCCATTGGCTTTCATCTTACCACTGCATGGCCTTATTCACCAACTCAATGGAAAGGCTTTACCAAGAAGGCTGTGCATTCTCACGTTTTCCACCCAGCCAAAATAAAAGCATGTGCCTTACCTGTGTGTATATGTCCAGCCCAAGCCCTTTTGCATCGACAACTATCAATGTGAGCAGCGTCTGCAATGCCAGGGCAATGAAAGTATTGACACCAAACACGAGGGCATAGCGCTCTACACTTAGATTCGTAGCAATCTGGAACCTTTGGAGAAAAACAGAGTGGAAAGACTGAACATGAACACAGGAGAGAAAGCATTTTTTTCAGAGTAGACAGCAGAAGTACCCTTCCAAAGTTGATTATCAAGAGAGTTGGGTGAACTAACTAGATGCATCGGTAGCTGTGCCATGCATTTCACACACAGAACTGTCCCAATTTCTGGTTTTAAAAGCAAAGGACGTATATGGGGCAGGGAACTGAATCTTCCTCCATCCCTTCTCCCCCAAAGTTTTGAACTTAAGCCAGGGTTGGTGTTGCTATCAAAGCCCTATCCAAGAAAAAGGTGTCTGGCGACAGAGGCTATGGGGAGGTAATCTGCAGGCAGGAATAGAGTTTTTAAGGTCTCCTGGGCACCCTTCTCACTCCTCTTTCTACATGACTGGGGGCAGTTCCATGATGAAACCACACACAACTGTCACAATCACATCCTAATTTGTCCCTTTCCATATGCAGTGACCTTACTGAATCAGCCCACAAACCAAGACACACTACTGACATTTCCCAAAACAAACATGCAGCTTAATGTATGCATATTTACTCTGAAGTTAATTTCAATAAAATGCATGGGGATTACTCCTCAGTAAGCATGCACAGGATTACAGCCTTAGACTGAAAACCAGAGCATTCTCTCTAACTTCAATTAAGCACTGGCACAAGTTTTCTGTACAAATCATAAAAAGACCTTCCCCAAAAGCTTTGAGAACTAGAGATCAGCCAGGTAAGATATAATTTAGGAAATCCTGCTGTTCAAGCAATTGGACTCAACAACCCCTTCCAAATCCAATTATATAAGCAAAAAGCATGGTTCCAAATCAATAATGAAGGAAGTCACCCGGGAAGGACCATAGCTCAGTGGTGGAGCGCACGCCTTGCCTGCAAAGGTCCCAGGTTCAATCCCTGGCATGTCTAGGTAGGGCTGGGAAATATCCCCAACTGAAACCCTGGAGAGTTGCTGCCAATCAATGTAGACAAAACTGAGCTAGATGGACTTTGTGTAAGGGAGCTTTCTATGTTTCCCTATGTGAATTCATGGGAGCCTCTTGAGAAGACCATTTTCCCTCTGCAACAATTTAAAGATTAAAGCAGTTGTACCCATGTCCTTGCTCTCCTTATTTATGTACCTTCTATGACCACAGCCTCTTGTCCAATACTCGGCCATTTACAGGCCCCAGTAATATGTACATTCTGTCCTAGTTTGCTGTATGCTTTGCTGAACAGCTATTGCATTTACATTGCAGCATGGATTTCATTGCACAACCCTACTGCATGGCTGACACAAGAATACTTGCTGCTCAAAGCACTTATTGCCCTTCCTTGCTTTCTACTTTAGTCAAACAAATAAGCCTGAAAGACATCCAACATGCAGAAGTCATAATACAGACAGCCCATTTCCATCCTGACATTTCAGATTGCCAGTGACTTATTGGCATGCTCAAAGCCACAGAGTTTTGGCATAGCAGCCATAAGATGTACATTGCCAAAACAAACAAATTGTGTAAGGTGAACGAGAAACCCTTTTCCCTTTTCATAAACTGATACCTGGTTTCAAAGTGACACCAGGTATGCAAAAAAAAGTCATGCAGTGTTCCCTGCACCCAGCTTCACATTTAAAACCAGTTTCGTCTTCCCACCCCCACCCCCCACCCCCACCCTATCTGCTACTCATGCAGCATAAGCATACCTGCACAGCACCTGCACAGGCTAGAGATCCCTGGAATGTGAGCACTACACACAGGCAAGGCAACCCAGGTTAAAACAAGAAGCCCAGCCTGTTTCCTTGCATGCCCCATATTGAGCCACTAATTCAATAAAAAATATCCTTCAATCTTTGCTTGTATTAAAAATGTTCTGCTTTCTGTTTGAATTCACCAGATTCAGCTATGCTCAAGCAAAAGACACAGTTTAACAAGGCCCTATGATCTGAAGTTTATGGATCTAGATATTCCTCTTGATTGCCAAACAAGCAAGGGAAAGAAAGAATTCTTAATGCAGAATATCAGCTCAAGACATAAAATGCAGTACAGGCTGGTGTTAAGTTTACTGAAACAAAATGCAATATTTTAACAAGCTTATATTACATTTTTTTTAATTTTTCAGTTCCCATTTACAGGAATAAAGTAAATACCAATACCGATTTAACCCAGTAAGCTAAAGCGTTCCATTTAAAAGGCATTCTTGCCAGGAAACCTCTGATCCAGAGGTCAGCGCTTTGAACATCTCTATGTTTTTAACCCACAGCCTGGCTCTTCTTAGCTTTAACTATGACAAGACAAATCTTCAGACAAACACAGCCAACACCTCCCCCCCCCCCCCGCTAGGTTCAGTTAGGACAGATATAAACTGATAAAGTTTGCAAAGTACGTACGTTGCAATTGTGATGAGCAGCATATAGACAATTCGGAATACTACGTAGGAAGCGTAGCATACCCAGATGTTACGAACGGTGTCCATGATATATACAGCCGCAGCAATTAAGAGAGAGAACATGGCTAAGGCTATTTCACCCCAAGTAGCCCAAGACGTTTTTATGTGGCCTGCAGCAAACACAGCCACAGCTCCTAAAAGTGCAAAACCAAAATAACTTAGTGTCTGAAAATACTTGTATCCAGTATAGATATATAGCAGATTTTTTTTTTAAGGAATCTGTTAGGCATCAGTGATCAGGACAAACAGAGATACCAGTAAAGGTTTGCTAAATAGTCCATCAAGTACCTAGAGTTTCACAGAGTTCAAAGTAGGGATTGGGGCGGGGGGGGGGGAGATTTCATTAACTGCAAATTTTGATGTGAACAGTTGAAAATTCTTCCCTCTCAACATGCCCGCAGAACAATCTCCCTGGTACCCTCGCAGGGAGGGACACTGCGTGCGGAAAAAAACATGGCTGCCTCCTTGTGGCAGCAGCCGTCCCTTTTCCGTACAATTACCCAGGAAGCAACAGCACATCATAACATGCTGCTTCTTCTTGAGCATTTTTAGACAGTGTTTATGCCGTGCAGTAGCTGCCATACTTTGTAACTACCACCAACAGCTTTAAACTGTTACAAAAAAGTGTACAAGAGGCTCCCCGCTATTAGCCTACCATCTCTCTTGGCTAGTCTTCAGGGCAAGGGTAGGCAACTTGTGACGTTCCAGATGTTTTGACCTACAACTCCCAACTGCCCTAGCCAGCATAGACAATGGTGAGGGATCATGGGAGCTGTAGGCCAAGACATCAGAAGGGCCACAAGTTACTCACCCCTCCCTGCATTGGGTTTTTATAGTTATATTGTGTGAGTGGGTTTGGGGGATTGAGGATGGAATGGGAAAATAAAGTCTATTGAGTGTTTCCCAATCTAGTGGTTAGGACCATTACTGAATTGTGATTGTGCAATAAAGGTGGCATAACCATAGCCATGTTGTTCCAACAGGCATTACATTAGACATGTGAGTATGACCAACAAACACTTCCAAACATCCTAAGCATATTTGCTTGGATGACTTCTCCAGGAGGCTCCTGTAAACACTATTATCTCCAGACAGAATTTCAAAACTTATTACTAAATTGGTAACAGAAACAAATGAGTCATCTCATGCACACATCACATCAAACTCACCCAACAGCAATTTGATGGAGTGCTGTTTATGGTCTCTCTCCTGCACTAGGAAACAGCAGTTTTGCCAACAGCACAAGACACCAACTTGATAAATAAGGCACAGTCAGTGCTTTGGAGCCCCATAACATGCACCTCTCTCAAAAAAACAAACAACAAAAAGAGAGTGGAAGGGGGAACTTACCTAGTAGCGTGGAAACAGCCTCCACACCACCATTATAGATCTCAGAGCTTTGCGAAGGTAGCACCATTTCCCACATGCCTTGAGCATAGTTTATGACCTGGAAGTAGCCACATGTTGACAGTGCCCACCACAGAGACCAACACAGCAGAGGCCGGGAAGAGTAACATTGTAGGAAGTCCTGCCAGAGCTCTTTGATTACTTTCACAATGTCCACCCTCTGCTCCTGTATAGATTAAAACATAAAAATTCAACTAGTCTTTCTACCCAAAAGTCAAGTGGTAGGACCACAGTGCTCTTGGAAGATTACAGATCCAAACAGGCTGATGAAACAAAACCTTCCATTTATTCAACCACCACACAGTAAAGCCCCTGGCTCTCTTGCCATAAAAGAGCTGAACGTATGACAAGCAAAACTAAGCGGCACTAACTTGTATATGCACATGGCTCTTCTCTCATCATGGACTTGGTTTGTCCAAGTCATGGATCATGAGCAAAACCATTAATGCGCATGCAACCACAATGCCTTTTGATGTGTGTTGAACGATGGTATGCAAAAAAGCCGTGAAGATTCAGGCTAGTCATCTGCATCATGGAATCTAGATAACAAATTAAAAGCTGTGGACCAGAAAAGCAGTCACATGAACTGGCCTCCAAAACTCTAGCAACCTCATTACTTCTCTACATACGGTATTAAAACAAGCATAATATTTCTGAAGCAAAGACAGACAGCGGTAGTTGCCACTATCTATCCACGTTCTCATCAACGAACAAGAGGAAACTAAGTCAGCCACCCCCATCTTGTTTATGCTGTCAGTGAACACAAGGCAACATGGGCTACTCTGAAATCCAAACATCAGATAACTTAAATAAATCCCGAGACAGACAATTTCCTCAGAGAAGCCACTATTTTCTATAAAAATAGCAACTTCACATTCTACAACCACTTTTATAGAATAGATTTAACATTAAAACAAGATGAACATTAAGGAATTTGAAGCAAACAAATGGTAGATCAGTGAAACAGAGCTGTTCTAGTAGACGTTACAGGTTGCACAACGGATGGCTCTTGCACTCTAAGCATTGCAGCTCATGTGCAGGAAGAGAAAGCAAAATATTAATCCTCCCTTTTGGTTAGCAGGTTTTGACAAAAGTGGTGGACTTAAGACTTGGGACTATGATGATGGTGTACGCCAAGTCTTAGAAACCAGTAAACAACAGGAACACGCAATATAATGTTACCAAACCAAATTATTACAAGAGCTGTTGGTCCTACCAGTCTGTCTTACCGCTAGCTAAGATGGCAACTCAATTCTCAAAATGAAAAAGCATGCACAGCACGGAATCAAGGATAGCAAATCTGTTGCAATGTTATTAGTCTGATTCATTCTGCTACATTATTTCTTTAGAGCAGGGTGAAGCAACTTAGTGTCTTCCAGATATTCTGGACTATATCTCCCACAATCTCGGACCATTGACCATTGGCTGGAGCTTATGAGAGTTGTAGTCCAAAACATCTAGAGGGCACCAGGTTGGTTTCCCATACTTTAAAGAGATCATTTGTTGCTTTTCTGTAAAATATCCTCCCCGAAAGCACAAGATTAAAGGTTTTCTGGAGACAACAAAACTTGGCTCACCTTGGTAGCCAGCCAAAGTTTGTTCTCACAATGACCCTATTCCCCCCTCCACAGGAAGGGGACAGGGTTTGCTGACATTACATGGAGCCCAAGGCCCAGGCCAACTGTGGAGGGTGAGCCTCCTCCCTCCTCCACAGCTCACAAGATGGATGAGAGCGTATCCTCACTATGCTAAGCCACAGGCACTGTAAAAAGATCACATAGTCTCCACGCTCTCCCAAGTGTCTTGAGTTTCAGTCCCCTTGAGTTTCATCAGGGAAAGCCCTTACATTTCTCCCACGCTTCTCAAGTCACCCTGCTGGCATCATGGAGAACCCTCATATTTCTCCATGCACAGAGGAAGGGCAGGGGCTCTCCTCGATTGTGCACTCTCGCTGGAGCAACGAGATTTTACGCAACTGGCAAGCTTGCAAATGCATGTCCGGATCCTTTTCTGGAGGGTAAGATGGCATCTAGTGGACGTGAATGCAGCTCAACTTGGTTACAGTGCACAATTAACTCCTACACTGCTGTCCAGTCTGTGCATAACATTTTCTTCTGGCAGCATCTGGCCTCCATTAGTTTCCAAGGCCTTAAGATGCAGACAGCTGGCCACTTGTTTTTAAGAACTTGAAGAAAACACACAAATCCTTTTTGCACAGTTGTAATTAGTCTGCAAAAGCTTCTTCCGTCACCATTTTAAAAATGAAAGAAACTGCAGATAGGGCTGCAGACATCATGTCCAGAAACATTTTAAACAAAAAGCACGAGGAAGAATTCTGCGTAACTTAAAAGGTTGTGTACCACACTGAAACACTGGTTGGCCCATTCCTGACAATTGTGCAGAGGGAGAATGCAAGAATCACCACCAGCTTCTGCAACAAGTTCAGGTCACCTATTTTAGCACTGACTGCTTCTTGCTGTGTGAGAGCAATAATTGTTATCTCTGCCCGAGTCTTGTGTGGTCAAACATTTATAGTGTGGCTGAGGTACAACAGCATCATTAATGGAGTTTTGTGGATAAAGTAGATTTGAACAAGGGAGACCAGTATTCATATCCCAGATCTCAGTGACCAACAAAAGTTGCTACGTGCAGGTGATGCATTCGCTCTGTCTTAGTTCCTTTTCCATTAATGAAACACAACCACAGCCCACCTCAGAGGATTGCTATGACTACAATCAAGATAGAAATTCTAATGCTCTCTGTATGTTTAGGGGGATTAATATTAGGGCTGAGCAAAGAGGGAGGCAGGTTGGGTGTTTTTTGCAAAAGCTTCCAGCAGTGACAAAAGGCACACACACACAACTTTTCAGTAGTTTGCAGGGGGAGGACACAATAAAAAGAGGCAAAGGAGTGTGCATGCTCAGACTGAGGGCGATGCAAACCCAGAAAGTACTGTCTTCACTAACAATGGGCTATGCAGCATTGTCACATCACACTTACTGTGCAATCCCCAATTGACTGGAATCAGTATTCCCCCCAAAAATATGACAATGTAGCTTTTTTATGGCACCAAAGCAGCAGCTGCTCAGAAATTAAACAGGCCACAAACAAGGTGAAAAGTGGAGGGTTTCAGTGACCGTTTTGCCTCTCCCAAGAGCACTATGTTGGCCCTCACAACTGAAACTGGCAAGTGTTCAGTACAGACTTAATATTAAGAGTCATATTGATCATCGTAGCAACTGAGGTAGAGATGTAAATTATGAAGATATTGCCCCTGTTTGCACACAACAACAACCCATTGGTTTAAAAACCGATGTGCTGTCATAAACAAGATGGTGCACTGGCTGCAGTGTGCTCGCCTCTTCCACTTTTTTTTCTTTTTCCTTCTCTCTTTGTTATTGTGGTGTCCTCATCAGAATATTGTACTGCTGGGAAATTGTAGTACTGCTCAGGTTGTTGGTAATTTTGGTATTATTTCATTTATAAAGATAAAATAAATAAAAATATATTCCCCAAAATAATGTTCCAACTTTGGTGTATAAATCGACATTGCTAGTATTGCACAGTTATCTGCAATATGATGAAAGCCATCATTTCCTGATTCTTGAGAAAGGGATAAACATAAATGTGTACATGGTCTACAATAGCCTTCCTTAACCTGGTGGGAGTTGGACTTCAATTCATATCAGCCTCAGCCAGCATGGCCAATGGTCAAGAATTCTGGGAGCTGTAGTCCAGATCTTCTGGAAGACACCAGGTTGAGGAAGGCTGGTCTACAAACAAGATCTTCCAAATAGAACGACAAAGCCATAGATACTCTTATTCACCTGCATCTGTGCAGGTATACTGAAAGCCGGGTTGGAGAAACCCGGTTAGCCACCCCTGATCTACAACTACAGAATCTCTTTTTAGGAAAGATTTTTGCAGCCCTGATAAACAATCCACACGGAAGAGCTTGCTCCAACGGCCCTGGTGTTGTAAATTTCAGCTGAAGGCTGCAGGTGGGATGGGGGTGGAGAGTAGAAGACAAAAGGAGGAGATGCAGCATTTACCTAACCAAGGCTAAGCTGTGGTAGTGCAGGTTTACATCTGTGCAGAAAGAGTGAAGAACAAACTGCTTCCACCTATCCATTATGGTTCTCAGCTTCACAGTAGTCTTCTGTTAAGGAAGCAGTATTTGACTGGGTAACATTAATCCCATGGAATTCTAATACCTTTCATTACCAGCTGCAGCCTAGCAGACAAAACGAAACCACACAGAGACCCTTCTGGCCAAAGGGCAGGTTTCTCAGTATTTTCTAGCTTTGTTTACACTGTTACAGCAGCTCCCTCACTGCTGAAATGCTCGTTCAGAGTTTATTACATCTTGAAAACTCTTCTAGAAGAATCTCCATCCAATCAATAGTGGGGGGGGGGGGTTCCCTAGACGATGGTTGACATTTCCCTAACAATGGCCCACAGTTTTACTATAGCTCTCCTTAGAATCTTGTTGTCCCACTTGCAAAGGATGTTTCTAGTTTGTAACAGTCTCATATTCTTAGGTGACTGGTAGCCTGCCTTTGGAAGCATATGGGCATCACTTGTTCTTAGGCCTGCCATTTGCAAAAGCTGTCTTCACTATTACTAACATTTATAGAGTGCCTTATTTGCTAAAAAGCCATCAAAGTGGTGCATAGTTTAAAACAATAAAACCATAAAATAATAACAAACAAGAACATTAAAAATAGTAAAATATTAAAACTATATAATTTAAAAGGCTAAACTAAGAAGATGCGTCTTCACACCCTTTCTAAAATGTTTCCTAAAGAATCTCCAATAAATGAATTGGCATATCCAGTTTCTTTGAATTTGTATTTTAAGAGGTCCAGCAGTAATAGGACTCCACCAACACAACCATGCTTAAGATCACATCCCAGAATTTAAAGTGTTCAGACACCTAAAACCAATGAATTGACTTGTGCTGCCACAAGAAATAATTAACCCAACAGTTGTTCTCAGTGCGATGGCAGAGTCGGTATCTTCCATTCCCCTGAAACAGCAGTACTGCTTACCTGCTGTTCTGCAGGATGCTCTTCTACATTTAAAGGAACCTTCGATTCAACATCTTCCCACCCAGGATCCCTCTTTAAGGCAGGATCATCTTGGATGACTGTTCCATTTTTACAATCTACACCCTTCGTTTCTCTACTGACCTGGGTGCTCGTGAGGTGGTGAAAGAAAAGGCTTTTCTGTGGCATAGGCAGAAACCAGGCCACGGCAAAGGCAACAGATACAGAGGTGAGAGACACCACATTCAAAATGAACAGAGACCAGCCAGCAACAGACACCAGGATTTGTCCACAGATAGAGCCCACAGTGTAACCCACAAGGGCAGCACTTCGACAGTAGCTCGTGACTTTTTGGTACAAGTTCAGGTTCACAACACTATAGATGTAGGAATAATAGGCAATTTCCGTTGCAGTCACCAGTCCGTAGAAGAATTCCAGGAACTGAATAGCCAGCAGTCCTTTGGCATAGAGCAGCATGAACCATGTCACTATAAGGCTTAGTCCTTGTAGAAGAATGACAGGCTTGTATCTGAGATAGTCTGTTGCCAGAAAGACAGGAAAAAGCAGCACCAAATAAGAGTAAGTCCATACTGGATAAATTTCATTGAAGACCTACAAGAGGAAGAATTTATATAGTTTTTGAAATGGGAAAATCATATGCTAACAACAGATGTTTGTCTAATGCAGAAGTGGGCAACATGCGACCCTCCAGATGTTCTAGCCTACAACTCCCATCAGCCCTAACCAGCATAGCCAAAACACCTGGAGGGTCTCAAGTTGCTTATCCCTGGACTAATGGAACCTGGACATGTTGCTGGCAGTGTTTGGAAACTGACAGGTTTTATTAGTGTAAAAAAATACATCACCATCTCTCCATAATAAAGTTCAAAAAGTGCTAATAAATTTATAAACTTTATGAACTTTATTGTAGAGAAATGGTGATGTCAAAATTATAAAGGTACCATTTAAGTTAAAATATCAATGGTATAAAATACAATTAAACAAAACAATCAAATGATTAAATAGTAACATATGTAGAACCGCAGCAGATCAACCCTCAAGTTATCTGTCTTCAAAGGCTCTTTCAAATGAAAGTTTTGTGTTGACCTCAAAGTGTAGAACTAGTAGATGCCAAGTAAATTCTCTCCAGGGAGTCTATACTACAGCCTGGGCACCCTTGGAGGTATCTGAAGGATATGGGGCACAAAGTCGCAGGGAGGGGAAAGAATCCAAGGCAGGTGATACCTTCCTCCCCCTGCAGCCAACACTATATGGATTGAACATCCCCTGGTGGAAGACCTCATCAATCCACACTGATCCCATCATTCCAGTGTGATTTTGGAAGAAAGGAGCTCAGAAAGAGCAGCTACTTTGTTCTTATGGGTTGTACCCAATGTTAGCCTAACTCAAGTCCCATTCATTTCAGTGGGTACTCGAAGTAGGACTAATGATGGATACAATTCTATGTTTCCTTATTCATGGCTTTAGCAGAGGTTCAGAAATATCCTGTTCCCTTTCTCATCTAATGCTGTTGTTAGGTTTAGCACCCCTGTTCACAGACCCGTGCATGCAACAGGAGTGGGCTGTGTGGAAGCATTTCTCCATATTCAATAGCAGAATAAATTACTGGTGCTGGTTGAAGGAGTTTGGGTCAGAGTAAGTTTAGAAGACTGGGCCAAGTCTGAGAAATGTCATCTAGCAAGGGCCAGCTGACATGCCACTGTATCTCTCTGGCTTGGAAACTGCAGTGGTGGGGCGGTGATGGGGTAAGGGTAACGTTGCGAACCCTAGCTTTAAAATGGACACAGTCTAAGAGCATCCGTCAAAAGAAGTAGTGAGCAAATCGACCAAAAACTTGTAGGACTGGATGTGTCAGAACCTTATCACAAAATCTAGAACACATTTCCCTGTGATTTATAGCAGCCAAGATAAAATCATGTGGTCTAAAATGCTTCCTAGCAGATGTTTCTGTTCAGAAGAGGCTGGTGGCTCTGATGTCACTGTAAAGCACCTTGGATCACTCCTTTAGAGTTCTGACTGGTTCTGACTAAAACCCAGAGCGGATTCACTGCCCCACTGACATCAGAGCCACAAGCCTCCACTGCACCTGTTACTTCTAGGTAACCCATGGTAGACCAGCCCAAGCAGCTCATTCTATCACTGAACTAGATAAATAGATAGAAAGCGCCTCCTAATATCCAAGCCCCTTCCACACTAGGGCCACTAAGCACTACCAAGGCACTGTTCTTCCACGATTCGTTGGAAGCACTTCTATCACTCTGGGCCACTCAGCACTTAATTCAGCACCCATTACAATCTGACAGTGCCCATCTCCATGGGCAAGATTCAAAGTATGGTTACTCAGCAGTAAGTCCCATTCAATTCAATGGGACTTACTCCCTGGAAACTGTGGTTATGATTGCAGCTGTCAAGAAGGAAGGGTGTCCCCCCACCCCACCACCTTTTATTGTGGCTTAAAGTGGCTCCTGGCATTATTGAAATTGGCCCTTCAATTGTTCCTTGAACTGGTTTCCTCCCAGCCATCTTCCAGCTCTTTAATTATTGGTTTCCTACATTCAAATCCCATAATTTCCTTGCTGTCTCCTTTGTTTTCATTAGCTTGTGCAAAACCAGAAATGAAAATGGTCCTGTGTGTGTGTTTTGTGAAATTAAGATCAACATCAAGCACCTCCCCCCGACCCCCACTTCCAACACACCACAACCCCATGAAATGCTGGGAGTTGTAGTCTAACCAGTTGCACCTTCACTCCATAGCAAGTTAGAGTCAGCCAGCTCATACAGCTAAGAGGAGATGGAGCTTAACACCATCTGCATTGCAGGTGGGTGGCCAAGTTAAGGTGTCAGGAGGGAGTGATGCACTCAATGTTTGGCCAAGTGTCAATAACATAATCATAAACTTTGACAGCCCACACCAGACTGGCTAGGGCTGCAGCTGCCTGGACAAAAATGCCACACACCACGTCTTTAAGGGGAAAATACTAAAACGCAACTGTTGGACAGCAACTGGAGTCTCCGGTGCTGATTGACTGGCTGAATTACATCAGTTCAAGAGGAAGCAGCTAGCGAAGAGACAACCTTACTTCTTGGCTGTGTGGATCCCAGCATATAATGCAGCATCCCACTGGCAATAAGGTTGTGAACTCGTTATTCGAGAAAAGCTCCTGCGCCTTTCAGAGTTGTCTGGCAACTGGATCCACTTCTTGCCGCCAACACTCTGCCACCATTACACCCTCTTCCCCTTTCCCTACGAGCAGCAATCACTGCCCGAGATCTCAGGGTGGCACACAAGGCGCAATTCGGACTTCCCGGATAGCTCATAATTAGGCAGGCTCCAGGAGTAGCCCATTCAACCACGAGGAGGCTCAGGCCTCCGTTTCCAAGGATGGCAGAGTCCCGAGCCAACCCCCAAACTCAGAGGCTCCCTTAATTCGCATCTGATGGAGTCCGCAAAAGCTGATGCCATAATAAGGTAAAGGTAAAGGTGTCCCCAACCAGTCGTGTCCGATTCTAGGGTGCGGTGCTCATCCCCGTTTCTAAGCCGAAGAGCCAGCGCTGTCCGAAGACGCTTCCGTGGTCATGTGGCTGGCATGACTGAACACCGAGGTGCACGGAACGCTGTTACCTTTCCCGCCGAGGCGGTACCTATTTATCTACTTGCAATTTCTTGCTTTCGAACTGCTAGGTTGGCAGAAGCTGGGACTGAAGATGCCATAATAGATGTGTTCAATCTTTCAGGCGACTCTGTGTTAGCTTAACTCCAGAAGAGCGGTTCTCTCTCACTGGGAAGGGAAAGGCCCTCTGCACATGCTCGGGGGCACTCTCTTCATTCTAGAATACAGCCCCCATGCGTCTAGCCCCGCCAAGGAAATGGGGAGAGGGGAGACCCGATAAAGCTCCCCATTCCCCGTCCCCCGCGGAAGAGGCCAGGAATACCTGCGTCTCGGTGAGGTTCTTGTCCGGGCCCAACAGGTAAGGGGTCAGGAAAGGCTCGGAGGGCCGCAAGTTGGCGAAGAAGCCGTAGCCGCAGAGCACAGCCGTGGGCAGAGCCGAGCCGAAGCGGCGCGGAGCCCGCCTCACGCGGCGAGGCAGCGCCCGGGACCGGAGCCCGTCCAGGACGCCCTGCGCTTCCATCCGACGAGCCCCGGGACGGGGCGTCTCTCTGCGTCAGGCCCTCAGCTGCGCCGGCGCCCGGCCACGCTCCGCTCGGCTCCAGCGGGCCGGAATCAAGGCAGCCACTCGCGCGGCCGGCAGCCAAAGGCACCTTGACCCTGCGCAGTAGCAGCCGCGCGCGCACGCCCCCCGCCTTCCGGGTTCCCTTGGCGCCGGCGGAGGGGAAGGAGAGGCGCCGCCCGGCCGCATCCGAGCGGACGGAGCGCAGCCGAGGTGCGCGGGCGGGCGGCCGTGGGGGCGGCACTTTTGTGTATGTGCTGCTCGTGTGTTATTATCGCAGTTAGATGCTGCCTTTTCTCCTCCCTCAAGGAACCCAGGGCAGCGTATGTGGCCCTCCTGCCCTCCCTTTATCCTTGCAACAACCCTGTGAGGTAGGCCAGGCTGAGAGTCAGAGGCTGGCCCAAGGGCACCCAGTGAGCTTCATAGTAACGTATGGCTGTGAGAGCTGGACTATAAGGAAGGCTGAGCGCCCAAGAATGGATGCTTTCGAACTGTGGTGCTGGAGAAGACCCTTACGAGTCCCCTGGACTGCAAGGAGGTCCAATCAGTCCATCCTAAAGGAAATCAACCCTGAGTGCTCATTGGAAGGACAGATGCTGAAGCTGAAGCTCCAATATTTTGGCCACCTAATGCGAAGAGAAAACTCCCTGGAAAAGACCCTGATGCTGGGAAAGACTGAAGGCAAAAGGAGAAGGGGACGGCAGAGGATGAGATGGCTAGATAGCATCACCGATGCAATGAATATGAACCTGAGCACACTCCGGGAGAGAGCGCAGGACAGGAAGGCCTGGCGTGCTATGGTCCATGGGGTCACGAAGAGTCGGACACAACTTAAGGACTGAACAACAACAACGAGCTTCATAGCTGAGCAGGGACTAGGACCCAGATCTCTCGAGGCCCGGGCCAACATTCTAGGCCCTACGCCTCATTGGCTTAACTAGATTTACCATGCCTTCTTCCAGGACATTACATACAGCAGACTTCCCCAACGTGGTGCCCTCCAGATGTGTTGGACCACTGCTCCCAGAGTCTGGCTGGGGGATAGTGGGAGCCGTAGGCCAACACATCTGGAGGGCACCAGGTTGGAGAAATCTTAGCGATGTAAAGTTCTGAAAAATAGAAAGATGGGGGGGGGCACGAGGTGAAAAATTTTCCAGAAAAAAATGGAAAACCTGTTTTTCCCCCAGGGATTTTGTTTTAAATGGGGGGTGGGGGCAATGTTTTCCAAGGGTTTCTTGCTTTTTCTCTGCTTTTCCCCCCAAACCTTCACATATCTGGGAAGGCTGCTGTATACTATAAGGGGCTGATGCAGACAGTTCATACCCTTCCTCCACCCCGTTTTTATTGTCCAAAGGGTCATCAACTTTCTGTGGCTCCTGGAAGTACCTGCACATGCTCAGTCATTGAGCTGTTGTTTGGACAGGAGAGGTGCCCCTTTGGAGTTGTGCGTAAAATGTTTTGTACATCTGCATACCTTAGGGTTCACTCCAGTGTGCTGATACGTCCCTCTTGTTTCTCAGTGGACCTGTTTTGGTTTCTTGTCTGCACTCACACCCTTGAGTTTGCAATTAGAGGGAATGATGGCAGTCAGGTTGTAAAAAGTGAATTTAGCCATTCCCAAGGGCTTGGGCATACCCAGTGAAATTTTTACTTTTAACACCAGATCTGCACACCATTTCACAACCTGCTTTTGAAAGGCTACTCCTTTTCAAATGGGGCTTGTTATATGGCATGGGGGCTGCTGCTCTTTAAACACAAGCCCAACTCCCCCTTGGGCATGCAGAACTAGTTGTACAGCTCCTTAGATTGGGGTAGGCAGACATCAGGCTTGTGAAATCCACTTTGTTTTTTATTGAAACCCTGAGATCCATCAACCAGAGCTTAGTGAAAAAGACATACACTTAGGGTGCAATGCTATGCATGTTTAAACAGAAAAAAGTCTTAGCGGCTATGGAATGCTGGAACTTGTAGGACTTTTTTTCTGTCTAAACATGCATAGGATTGCATCCTTAGAATTAAAGAATTCTGAACCCAAGAATGTGTTTCAAACAGAGCTCAAAGTCCTTCCAGTCTTGACCCCTTAAACTGAACCAGTATCCTTGCTCTGTTTACAGTATTGTTTACCAGTTATCTTGTTGTGTGTTTTCCTCACATGGTCCCATGTTTAGAGATAAGTCCTTGTCTTAATTAAGCATCTAGTGTCTAGATCTTGTGACTGCAGACTTTGGCATGCATTACAGCTGATGCAGTTGTGATTTGAATGTTTAGAAACAAGAAAAATAACTAAGAGGCTCTAAAATATAGGTCTTGTTCAGATATAATGTGGGGAAGGGTGATTAAGCTAACCACAGTGTATGGTGGTTACCACTAACCAGACCGTGTGCTCCCACCACATATGCACAGAACCACGGCCTGCAGCATGGTTAGCCTAACCACTCCCTAACCACTCTGCATCCTGCAAAACCCTGCAGTCCTCTGGACGGGCTACCACACATCCCAGCAGCCCCAGCAGAGCAAGCAGCCACGGGTGGCCATCTTGGGGCTTACTGCTGCAGCAGCAGTAGCCTCCCCACTGGGCACGTCCTTCCGCCTGCACACACGCAGCCTGTGATCCATCTTTCCTGTGCCAGACGCCATCCGCCCACTCCCTGCTCATCCCTCCTGCAGTGGCGTGGGGCAGTGACGTTGCTTGCATGCTGGGGCTTTGCCTTTGCAGCCCTGGGGGCTGGGGGGGCTACAGCTTGTGGAGGAGGGACGCCATTAGAGGGAGGGATGACACTGCTTGGCCAGAGGCCAGTCAGCCAGGGATATTTTCCCTTATCACAGGGGCTTGTGCCTGGGAGTGCGAAGTGCTCAGGTTTACTGTCCTGACAAAGGCATGAGATCGAAAGCATCTTTCTTCCACAAGCACTTCTCCGATTGCGTACTATGGGCAGGGTCTGCCACATCATGTGTTGCTAGGCAGATTTCGACCATGGAGTTAAAGGCGGCAAACTCGGTAGCAATTCGTAGATGTAAAGATGTACTTCCCACTCGCTTGTGGGAACAGCGGGGCCAATTTCAGCTGCTCTTGCCCCAGAGCTCTGTGGCAGCGCTCGGATAATCACAGGGGGGCTGTCAGACATCATGCTAAGCCATGGTTAGGGCCACTAACCCTGCTGCAGTGTGTGGTTAGTGAGCATGGTTAAACCGTGGTTATGTAGCCACCATAGTTAGGAAAAACGTCTTACACACAGCGCTCTAAGCCAGCATAGTTAGCTCAAAATGCTTAACCATCATGCCTTACCTTTATGTCTGAACAGGGCCATGGTGTCGGTTCCCCTCTTCCCCCATTCTCATGACTGTTTAACCACCATTTGGTGGTGGTTTGTGGCCCCCTGATACATTGTTTTTCAACCTATGTTGCCACTATTGATCAATATCCATCTAGAAAACACTGGAGTCACCCTCAAAAATTAGTATACCTTAAGACTAATAGTCACAAAGCCTCCATTAGGAACACTCAATAAATACAACTTTTACCCTCTTCTGGACTTTAACTGAACTTCTCTTGCCAAGTTTCAGTACTTTCGTCCCATATTAAGGCAACAGGTAAAACTAGCTTCTGCTCTATTATAGATGAGGGAAACTTTGTACAATATTACATGGTTACATGGATTAATTGGTAGCTAGATCCTTAGTACACTTTAAATCTATTCCCTACCTCATTTGCATTGTTGCATCTCTTACATCAGAAGTGAGCGTTCCCATCATCTCTAACCATTGGCCATGAGTTCAACTCCCATCGTCTCTAACCATTGGCCATGCTGGCTGGAGGTAATGTGTATATCATAGTATGAGGACTCAACTTTGGGAAGGGCTGCTGTAGAGGTAAGAGGGCTGAAAGGAGGAAGAGTAGACAGGAGGATACGAAACAGGGACTTAAGGGAAGGAAAGTATGTTTGATTCCCTGTTGATTCTCCTGGACCTCTCAGCAGCTCTTGATACCATCGACTATGGTATCCTTCTGGATAGGTTGTCTGGGTTAGGAGGTGGAGGCACTACGCTGCAGTGGTTCCACTCCTACTTGGATGGCCGACTCCAGAAGGCGGTGCTGGGGGAGTATTGCTCTGTGCCTTGGCAATTATGCCATGGGGTTCCACAGGGCTCTATTTTATCTGTTCAAGATTTACATGAAACTGCTGGAGGAGGTTATCCGGAGGTGTGGGCTGAGGTGCCTTCCCTATGCGGATGACACCGAGCAAAGGGCTGGATGCACCCGATCTCGTCTGATCTCCTAAGCTAAGCAGGGTCAGCCCTGGTTAATACTTGGATGGGAGACCACCTGGGATTCAAGCTTCCTGCATGGAGCAGGGGGTTGGTCTTGTAGGCCCCTTCCAACCCTATGATTCTGTGATCTGTGAGCTCTACCTCTCTTTTTCATCAAATCCAGGTGAGGCAGTGGCTGTCCTGAATCAGTGCCTAGGCATGGTAATGGACTGGATGTGGGCCAATAAACTCAATCCAGACAAGACAGAGGTACTGTTAGTGGGTGGTTTGTCTGCCCCGCTAGGTGATATTCAACCTGTTCTGGAGGGGGTTGCACTTCCCGTAAAGGAACAGGTTTGTAGTTTGGGGGTGCTCTTCGACCCAGAACTGTCACTTGAGACACAGGTGAACTCAGTGGTACGGAGCACTTATCAGCTTAGACTGGTATACCAACTATGCTCTTATATAGACAGCGATAGCCTAGCTACGGTTATCCATGCTCTGATAACTTCTCATCTGGATTACTGCAATGCATTATACGTGGGACTGCCTTTGAAAATGGTCCGGAAACTTCAGCTGGTCCCAAATAGGGCAGCAAGATTATTAACACAGACTGGCCAATGAGATCACATTATGCCAGTACTTTTCCAGCTGCACTGGCTGCCAGTCCATTTCCAGGCCCGATTCAAAGTGCTGGTATTAACATTCAAAGCCCTTAATGGCTTGGGGCCAGATTATCTGAAGGATCACCTCCTCCCATATGTGCTTGCCTGGACCCTAAGCTCATCCTCAGTGGTCCTTTTCTGTGAGCCCTTGCTAAAGGAAGTGAGACAGGTGGCTACCAGGAAGCTGGCTTTTTCTGCTGTGGCACTCCGGCTGTGGAACGAGCTCCCTAGAGAGGTTCGCCTGACATCTATGTTGTATACTTCCGGCGCCAAGTGAAGACCTTTATTTCTCTCAGTATTTTATTTTAGCTTCCTAGTCTTTTAGCTTTGGTGTTTTAAATCTGCATTTTAAATCTCTGCATTGCTGCTAGTTTTTAATCTGGTTGTACTGTTATATTGTGGTTTTAAGCTTTCATATTTTAAAATGTTTTATGCTGTGCTTTCTGGTTTTAATTCTTGTGAACCACCCAGAGAGCTTCAGCTATTGGGTGGTATAGAAATGAAATGAATGAATAAATAAATAAATTTGTGTATGTATGTACACAAGGTGACCCAAGGGAAATGGATGAAGGTTGCATTGAGATAGGGCAAGGAAAAAGAGAGGCTGAAGAAAGGTCATATAATAGTTCCCCAAAAGTAGGCTTTGGCAGAGGCAGGGATTGCCCCAGGCCTCACACATGGAGGGGCTACATCAACACTGACAACCTATATCCCAACTGAGAAGAGAATAGAGGGGAACTCAAATGAATATTCATCCCCCAGGACTCTCAAGAATCTTAAAAAGTTCCTGCCCAGAAGACTGAAAAGGCCCCGCTAAACAGGGCTGCTGTTGCTGTAGCCTGCCTAGGCTTGTAAAAGACATTCAGTCTTCACTTCTATAACAAGAGTTCAGATTACTGAGAACTTGAACTATCTCTCATCTGGTAGTTTGTATCTCCATCACCCCATTAACATGCAGCCTGTTGAATTTTGCATGAAGTATAAAAGCACAATGAGGTCACCTCAGAACTTGTCTGAGCTGTATATCTCACAAGAGAGAAAACCAGTTTCAGTGACCGCTGCAGGCACTCTCAAAGCATGTTATAGCAAGTGTCATGCACGAGTCGGATTCTGCTTTGTCTGCTGCCACTAATGACTAACCATCTTTTCTGAAATGTCAGGTGTAGTCATCCCTGGAATGACCTGATTCAGCATAAGATCACCTGAAAGCAGAAACAGAGGGTCAACAGATAGAAAAGGAACAACATATTTCTGGGATTTATTTTAGTTGTATTGTAAAAAGCTCCTAGTTTAATTAAGAGATTTGGTAAAGAAGGACACAAGCAGAAAGTTTTAAAACTCTGGTTTGAGTTAAGAATTTACAAGACATCACATATGCAAAAATAGCTCTATTTAAACTTTAAATATATATATAAACTGTTATGAATTGTGTGTATAACTGCCCCAAATGGATAAAAAAAACAAAGTAAATATTGAGTTAATAGGATCCCAACAATCTACATTTCCCACCTGTAAAATGGGAGTATTTCTAGCCAAGCCACGACTATAATGAGAAAATTAAATAAGAAATTAAGCAAGGAATCTGCATGTCAGTAGCCCAGTTTGTTTCAATAGCCCCATCAGGATGAAAACACTGCAATGACTTTCCCATTGCCAAGGTGTACTCATGGCCATACAGAGGAAGACACTCTAGACACTGTCTAGAGGGCAGTAGGATTTTTCGGTTTACTGGCTCCAAGCTTGTAGACAGCACTGCCCCCTTGTAGCCTGAGTAGGGAGCACCATGGCAGCTGCCTCTCCATACTCATAAAATGCAGTGCAAAAATGGGGTGTTCCCGGGGGAGGGGAGGCCCCTTTACGTTGCTTCCTATGGGGTCTCCAGGCCTGTTTCCACCCCCTCCCTGAAGCCACAGCTATACATGCGAAAATGCGCGTCTAGCCAGGAATGCAAGGCAGGTGGAACGTGGAAGAGAGGATCCCCTCTGTGCTCTGCCTGACCTGCATCGGATAGGCATCCACCTCAAGTTCAGAGGCTGACATCTACCTCGATAGGTTTGCGCCCATAGAGGAGGATTGTACTCACCTAGATTCTAGTGGGTATATAAGCTGGCTGGCAGCAACCAGTAACTCTGAACTCCAAACAGAAAAAAAATAATGGCCCTATCTGGAAGTAACAGCAGCAACCAGTGACAATTCATGGGTTACTTAATTCACTGATGAACTGTGGGGACGTGAGCCGCTTCTGGTTTCCAGCAACAGCATTCTACGAGTGCAGCATTCATAGGTTGTTTCCGTGATGTCCAAACTCAGGAACTTGTTCCTGGGCTTGTTCTTGGGTTAATTTGGGGTTGTTTAACCCATGAACAACTCCAAGTGCCTGGGTTCAGACATCACCAGAAGACCCTATGAATGCTGCATTCATAGGTTGTTGCTAGAAACTGCAAGTGGTTCATTAATTAACCCACGAATTGCTACCAAGTGCTGCCTTTACATCTGAACAGGGTCATTATGTTGCAACTTACAGAGTCTGAATCAGGTACGTGAAAATAAACTTATCCTTCATGGTTATAAAAATAACCATGAATGATTTGTTAATAATTAAACATGCAGTGTTTAGTGATTCAGGAGACTCTTGGCAGTAGTCAGCTTAGTCAAATACTTGCCCCAGCATTAGCTTTTGAAAAACAACCTCCACCTAGAATCAAATCTAATGAAGCTGTTCTTCCATTCAATATGGCTTTGGGCCAAACTACATGTGACTCAGGAAAGCCATGATCGTATCTTCCCCAAATCTTTTTTGTTACTTCTAAGGAGATGCAGGCTGATAATTTGATCAGGGAAGTGGCACCACAGGAAGTGGAGGTTTAATCCTTTCCCCTGTGCTATGTCCCCTATTGAAATTGCTCCACCTTCTGAAGCTGATGTTCCCTGCATTTTGTGTAGTTTGGTCCTTTGTTTCACATATTATGTTGCATTGGAAAGCAAGGGTTAGTAGGCGGCATAGAGTGTCTTTCCCCGCGTCCTTTTAGTTATCGTGAGAGGGGAGGCACTGAACATCTGGTAAGCCCTAACATCCTTCTGAGCCAAAATGCAGCCCCCAAATTTATTTCAATTTGTTTGTTTGTTATACTTGTATTCTTCACACTCTTTATCCAAGGAGGTCTGAGCAGGAACCCTGTGAAGCAAGTGTGGCTGAGAGATAGGCCAAAGATCATGCAGTGAGCTTCATGGTTGGGTAGGAATTTGAGCCCATGTTCCTGTGTCCAGGCCCCAAACTTTAGCCAGTGTGCCACACTGGCTGAACTGTGATGCTGGTATGTTCAAAGCCATTCCCTACTAACATTTTCTCCTATACAGTGCCAATTCTGTAATACAGTACATTTTCCTTGCCCCTGAGAAAAGGTCCAAAGGTCTTCTAGGTTATTATTATGATAGTAAATTACTATTTTTCAAGATGTTGAAATGAGAACAGGCAACCACATTGGTATAAGTTTTAATTTGTTTTTCACGTTCGATATATGTGGTTTGCATTGTTCAGAAAATATGGTTTGGCAAGGGAAGGGCATCCTTGGAATGAAATCCCCTAGAAATACTAAGGCACCTTGTAGAAAGACAAACCATCCATTGCAAAGGTCATGGGAGAAAGACTGAGCTATAAATATTTCATACATCAAAATACATCAGGGGTCCCCAACACAGTGGCCGCAGAGAGGGCCCCAATGTGATGCCCAGTAGGCACCCAGTTTTCTTTTTTAATATTTTATTAAAGTACATACATGGATTTGCATGAAATGCATATGACATTCTAGCAATTATACATAGGCTTCAACAAAAGCGGACCAAATATCCAAATAGGTATCCATTTCTTGGATACTATATGCCTTGTAATATCTGTCTTTTAGCTGTCAAAAGAGCACAGAGAATCCATTTACTCTGACCATTTGTTAATTTTCATGAAATGATTTAAAAGAGCATGTACATGAATAAATATTAAAGACTATTCCACTACAAAATTTATCTGTATAGTAACCTTGTCCCAAAAAGAAGCAACTACTGGACACTGCCAAAACATATGTTTACAAGAAACATTTGCTGTATCGCACTGTCGGTAATTATGAGAAATGCCGGGTTGGATGAATCACAGGTCGGAATTAAGATTGCTGGGAGAATTATCAACAACCTCCGATATGCAGACGATACCACCCTAATGGCAGAAAGCGAAGAGGATCTCAAGAGCCTCTTGTTGAGGGTGAAAGAGGAGAGTGCAAAAGCTGGTTTGAAACTCAACATTAAAAAAACTAAGATCATGGCATCTGGCCCCATCACTTCCGGGCATATAGAAGGGGAAGAAATGGAAGCAGTGACAGATTTTACTTTCTTGGGCTCCAAGATCACCGCAGACGGTGACTGTAGCCATGAAATTAAAAGACGCTTGCTCCTTGGGAGGAAAGCTATGGCCAACCTAGACAGCATAGTAAGAAGCAGAGACATCACCTTGCCGACAAAGGTCCGTCTAATCAAAGCTATGGTTTTCCCAGTAGTAATGTATGGCTGTGAGAGCTGGACTATAAGGAAGGCTGAGCGCCGAAGAATTGATGCTTTCGAACTGTGGTGCTGGAGAAGACTCTTACGAGTCCCCTGGACTGCAAGGAGGTCCAATCAGTCCATCCTAAAGGAAATCAACCCTGACTGCTCATTGGAAGGACAGATACTGAAGCTGAAGCTCCAATATTTTGGCCACCTAATGCGAAGAGAAAACTCCCTGGAAAAGACCCTGATGCTGGGAAAGACTGAAGGCAAAAGGAGAAGGGGACGGCAGAGGATGAGATGGCTAGATAGCATCACCGATGCAATGAATATGAACTTGAGCACGCTCCGGGAGAGAGCGCAGGACAGGAAGGCCTGGCGTGCTATGGTCCATGGGGTCACGAAGAGTCGGACACGACTGAACGACTGAACAACAACAACAACAACTGTCGGTAATTAGCCAAATCAGACAATCCCTTATTAAGGAGATGTTGCAGTGTCCAGTAGACAGGAAACAAAGTTTTCACTGAATAAGACACACCCTAAAATCCATAGAAGCGACAGGTAGAAGCCAAAGTGGTGATCCACTGATTAGGTAGTTTGTGGTGGTGCCCACAGCAGTTTCTCAAATTCCCAAATGTGCCCATGTGTCCAAAACAGTTGGGGACCCCTGAGATACATTACTATGGATACCTTGCAAAAACATTTCTGCTAATCGTATGACAAAACATTCTTTAAGATGCGGTATAATTGAATGGACAGTGTTTGCAGTGGCAAGGAGGTGGGTCCACTAAGGGCATCCCCCCCCCCCGCTCCCATCTGGAGCCAACACTGATCATACATTGTACAAATCAAAAAGGAGAGGATGTCTCCCATGTTGGATAATGGCAGTAGCCTTTACTGCATGTTCTGTGGCATGAAAACCCCTTCAGGAGACCAAAAGGAAGATACGTACATCCAAAGGTCTGTAGCTTTGTTGCTCTGTATGAGTAAAAAAGCAGCTTTATTTCTCTCCACATTTGTAAAAGGCCTCTGCACTGAATAAAGTGATAACTTGAGAAGTTGAGCCTGCTCATCAGGCACTGAAATGATAAATATCAAGTTAATCTTGAGTCTTACATTTTTTTGATATTGTTATGATCTCTGGCATTTATTTCTTATTTAGTAAGGAAATCAATAAAATACATGAATAAACAGAAGTGTGAGGCTCAATGTGTGAGGCTTCCAGCAGATCTGAAGTCCAGGGCCTTTCAACTTAAGTACTATGTGTGATTCTGCTCAAGGAACTAAGGAAGGGTGCAGTCCTGCTCCAGCAGTCCCCACGCAAGATATTTAATGGGCAGTGAGATCCACAGTGTTGAACTCAGAGGCTTCCATGTATCCAGTGTCCTGCTGGGCTGCTGCTGGCAGAGTGGGAGGAGTGAAAGAGGCGATTTTTGCCTCTCCGTGCTCCTGCTGTTTCGATTTTCTTCTAGACAGGCCTCTGAGCCTATCTAAAGGAGGGGCAGCAGCTGGGAGGTCATAGGATTCTTCACAATTTGGCCTCTCCCCCCCCCCCCACCAAAACATGCCCCTTACAGAACTCTCTGATGTCAGAAAGCAGCTGGTCTGGATCTTTCCGTGGCAGCTGCAAGTGGGTGGGGGGAGAGATCAGATTCCAGAGCCCCCTTCCAAGGTTGTAACAGTGTCTACAGCCTCAGAGGGGGAACTCTGAAGAATCCTATGGTCCCTGGGATGCTCTCCTGTGATCATAGGATTACTCTCCTGGAAAGTGTAATGTGCTAAGCAAGAAAGTAAACGGTGCACTGGTTGTATTAGTATGAGCTAATTTTGTTGGTATAGTTACAGTTTCCTGCTTCCTAAAATAAGAGATCAATATATCACAGAATCCCATCTAAGAAGGGGCAGATCACACGCTTTAAAAGTATCCCAACATCACAAGATCTTAATAGACTATTACAGTCACTTGAAAGTGACTGTGATTCACTTCAAGACTAGGGTCGAGTATTCATAGAGGTCATAGAAAAGGCACCATTGGCATCAGGTTGTATGCCCCTGACCTAATGGCTGCTGATATCTCTCTGTCTTTCATAAGATAGTCTAATATTTTATTTACGTAATACAATGGTAACATGTTAAGGTATACATTCATAGTTAAAATGGCAAATATAACTGCTTGTTTGTCTTATGTAATCACACTACAAAAATAGCTGTGATATGTCTTTTAGGGGTCAATCCTATGCATGCTTAGAGAAAAGAAAAGCCCTACAACTCCCAGCATTCCCCAGCCAGTATGGCTGGCTGAGGAATGCTGCGAGTTGTATGACTTTTTCTCTCTCTAAATATGCATAGGATTGCACCCTTAATTGATATTTTCAAAGCTATTTCAAATCCACAACTGAAAATGCCTTGAATATACACAACATAATCAAACTAACAGTGTTTTATTTTGGGTTTGTTTTGTATTTATTTCTTAAATTGAGCTTGTGAGAACAAGTTTTAAAGTTTGGGGCTTCTTGGCTTAACAAGTCTTCTGTGCAGCCCCTAGAAAGCATCACAGCCAAGGAGTTCCAGCCGAAGTGCAATACTCTGATTCCATGTTTTAGGAACAACACGAATGAACCTGGAAACTATACGTGGTTTGAAGAAGTGCTTGACTTGCCCATCGCTGTTAATGTTTCCTGTGAACACCTGAGAATAAACGCAGAAGAATGAATTAGTAGAATAAATGCATGCATTTTAAACACAAATGCCTAAGAACTGCAGTAGATCAACAGGAGAAGGATTGGACATCTCAGATTTCCACAACGACACATAATATGTGCCTTCTCTGAGTTCAGATAAACCAACAAAGTTGCCTCATGTTGTCAAGTCAGTGATCCATCTTTTGAGCCCAGTACTCTTAACTGACGATGGCCCTGAGGCAGAGATCTTTCCCAGGCCCTGCTCCCCAAAGTGGTTCACCGGCACGTCCCATTCCCACAGCCACTTCACTTCTATCTTGCCTCTGGATTGAGAATGGGGGAGTACCTGATACCCAGGGGGCCAGAATTAGCCCCAGGCTCTCCAGTTGCTAATCCTTACTATCAAGAACTCCATTTTCTTTTTGTACTCTTAAGTTTCTGTAAGGCTTCATTTGGCCAGACTGAAGTTTCACGTAGTGATAAAACCTCCTGCATGTGTGTGATCTTGTGAGGCCTCAAGGTTGGACAGACCCAGTTAATTGGGCTGAGTGATTTCAGCTGCATTCCTGTGGGAACTCTCACCCCGCCCCCTTTAGGCCTGAGAGGCTACAGGCCTGACAGTTTTGTTTCAGCCAGCCTGTGATTGGCGGATAGGCCATCTTGTAGGACCCTATAAGACCACTGATCAGGGGGTTGGACTTGATGGTCTTACAGGCCCCTTCCAACACTACTATTCTTTGATTCTATTACCTCCTTGGGGTTTGGGCATAAAATTAGGGGGGTTACAGCAGCTCATTGTCTTCGTCCTGCTTTTGGCTTGTGACTTTGCATCTCATCTTGTGAGCCCTGTTCTATGTGAAGACCCATCCTTAGGGGCATAGAAACATGTTTAGGTAGCTTTTGTTATTTTCTGCCTGAAATACTGTTTCCAAACGTTATGATTCTTTTATGCTTTTTTGTCCCCCTTTTCCTTTATAAATAAACTTAATACCTACCTCAAGGATTGTGTGTGCTTCCTTCCAAGTAAGCCTTAGTACTAAATCCAGAGACTACTGCTTGGTTATTGCTACTGTATAAACTTTCAGACCTGGGGCCTTAAAACAGAGGGTGCTAGTTTGGACTCTTATGTCATAAGCCCTAGGAGTGTCCTGTAAGGTCTGAGAGTCTTCTGGCTTAGACTGAGGTGGACATAAGGAGTGATGACAGCCTACTTTGCAGGGTTGTTGTTCAGCCTGAGCAACCTTTTGTCCCTGCCTACACCATTGGAGAGCTAGGACAACCCTCTTCCTTCCTTGAAATGTACTGTAAAACACTGTTCAGAAATGTAATTCAACTGTTCTACTCCATGTTAAAGGAGCCATATCTAATATTCACTGGTCCCTATATTGCTGTATGAATTCTAGATGCTTGATGAAGCAAAATAATTAGGCAGCATAGAGTCACTGTTTCCCACCTGGTTTAACAGATTAAGGGACAGCCAACATTTTTTAAGGCGTAGTATGCTCCTGAGGTTGAACTGAAGCCATAAATAGGGGAAGGGGGGGGGGACTGGTACCTTTTCCAAGGAATTTGATTCATCCAAGTAGGACTTCCATGCTGAGCCATCATCACTGTAAAGGATGGAAAATGTTTTCACATACATTTCAGTAGTCATCGATTTAACTCCTTGGGTTACGATGCCTGTTATCTTCTTAGGTTGAAGGAAATTAATCTGTAACCACTGACGGTGGTTGTTTGACTGTAGGATTAGTAAATACAATAATATTGTGTCACTCCTACATTGCTAATCTGGCAAATATCCAAAACATGCATCTCATCCACGGAGTTCTACAGAAGTGAACAGGGAGATTGAACTAAGAATGAGCACTTAAAATTGGCCAGGAATCTAGCTTTTAATTTTAGAATAGTCACAAACTGAGGGAGAGGGTGAGGGGGAAACATGAAGATGGGTTGGGAAAAGGGAGAAAATGGACAATTTTTTAAAATTTCCAAAATTCGAGTGAGAGCCAGTGTGGTGTAGTGGCTAGAGAGATGGACTGGGAGTCGGGAGATCCGGGTTCTAGTCCCCACTCAGCCATGGAAGCTCACTGGGTGACTTTGGGCCAGTCACTGCCTCTCAGCCCAACCCACCTCACAGAGTTGTGAGGATAAAATGGAGGAGGAGGAGGACCATGTACGCCACCTTGGCTTCCTTAAGGAGGAAAAAAGGCGGGATATAAATGTAACAAAATAAATAATCTGCAAATCATCTCAGAGGACAAAAGACAGCACATTTTGGATCCTAATCTCAAACAGCTGGACCACTGTAACGCTACGTAACATCATATGCTTCCTGACCCCTGCAGGCTTGGGCAACCATTCTTCTGTTGAGGGTGGCATTCCCTTGTGGATACTCTTGTCAAGGGCCAAATGTTGACAGTGGATGGGGCCAAAGGCAGCAGTAGGCTGGGCCGGAACCAAAAGAGCCTTTTCCCTCTTGTTCTGACACCCCCTTTTCTTTCTCTAATCACATGCGGAGGGCTTTTGGAATTAGGCTGAGGGCTGCATGTTGCCCACCTCTACTTTTATGCCCCAGCAAAGAAAGGGCAAACTCATGTAAACCAGAGGTGGGGGGCATGCGGCCCTCCAGATGTGGTTGGACTGCAACCCTCATCAGCCCTAGCCAGCACAATCAACAGTAAAGGATGATGAGGATTGCAGTCCAACCACATCTGGAGGTGCACATGCTTTGGGAGGGAGTTCCATAATTGGGGTTTCACCACTGAGAAGACCCTCCCCAATAGCTGCACACCTAACCTAACTTGGCAGGGGCTCCCAAAGAAGGGCCTCCAAGGAAGATCTCAACTACTGGACTGGGTCTTGCAACATCCCTGATTTAAACCTTCTCTTATAAAAAGAACAGAATGCATTTCAATACAGTACATAAAAATAATAGAATATACTTGAGGGTTGTTTACACATGACATTTTTTTTACCATGCACCCTAAGAACATTTTAAGTACACTTCAAATGAACAGTGAATACAGCAAACACATGTTCGAAAATGTACTGTACTGTACTGTACAGGGATGCTCATCAGAGAGCCAGGCGTGTTTTAATATGCTGATTAGATTGAAAACCATCTTGAGCAGTTTCATGGTAAACATTACATGGAAAAGTGGAGCAAAAATACTTTAAACAAATACATAAAAAGCTGCAGAAGCTTGGAATTGCAGTTTTGTCTTCACCTTTGCTTGCCAGGCATTTGTCCTCCCTTTTAGATTGAGGCGGGCAAGTGATGGCTCCCAGGAACTCCACCAAGTCTTCATAAAAGAAGAGGCTGTAATCTGTACATCCCTGATAGCCCCTGATTCCATTCCCAGCGGCATAGAGCAGACTGTGATGAAAACATCAGCACACCCTTGTTAGATCTCCTAAGCAGCAGAATGGCTTGCAGAACAGGTACCAGAGTGGAAGTCACATCACTGCTGCTGATTTGATAAAGTAAATTTAATTTCCTAACATTTATCTCTTCTCCCTCTTATTTACAAGACAGCATGCAGGACCCCAATTTGAATCAGGACCACTGTGCATGGGTAAGGGAGGTTTAAATTTTCCCCTCCCAGCCACTTGTTTTAGTAAATTTATCCAACGTGGGGGCTTAAAAAAAGAAAAAAGCCTCCATTGGCTCCTTCACCAAAATATGTGTGTGTTTGTGTGTGTGTGTGGGGGGGGGGGGTGAACGTAAAAAAAAACAAATGGCTGCGAGGTGAAGGTTTAAACCTCCCCAACCTGTGTGCTGTGGCCCCAATCTGGATGGGGGGGCCTGCACATTTACTTGCAAGTTAAAAAAAGAAAGAAAAAGAAACTATGCTGCACGCCACACATTTAACATATTGTGTAATTTAGCCCTGATTCTGTCTGGAATCTGAATACCTATATTCGACTGTTTTAAACATTTTGGCCTTCAGAATGAGCACGTTCCCCTTATATGGTTGCTTGTGAAGGAGTGCCATGGGTTTTCATGTCTTACCGTCTATTTCACAACCCAGGAGTTCCATACGAAGGGTGGGCCTGTTATAGAACTTGCTTGGATACACCCTAATATACCTAGCAACAATAGGAGGATCAATGTGATTTTCTTTTATTCCATGAGCATCTGAATTGCCTACAAAAGGCTAAAAGGAAAAAATATTTTTAAAATCTGTAAATAATTACACAAAGTTTGTTCATTTTATTATAAGGATAAACTTCCAAATAAGTATCTCGCCTTTTTTTTTTTTTACACAAATTCTGCCACGTTCTATGTAATTGTTCACACTGGAAAAGATGAACTATATGGGCCCTGAGCCAATTCTAGCACAGGCAACGAATCATGTGTAGGTCTAGATGGGCATGTCCACCAAAGGAGACACCGGGTCAATTAATTAGGCCCCTGATAAGCACTGCAATGTGAATGGAGATGCACATACAAATGTGCTTTTGTATCTGCATTGGCTACAGGGACAGAAAGTTGCTTCCATGTGCAGATCTCCCCTGCTACATTGGAGCGTACATATTTAGCATAATGGTAGCCCCAAATCTAGGAAACAAACAGGTAAATCCATGCATTAATATTTGTAAACAACCCAGAGAGCTTTGGCTATTGGGCAGTATAGAAATGTAATAAATGAAATGAATGAAAATGCTACCTGCTTATGTCATCCCTTAGAAAGATTTGGATACCTATTTGGATACTTCAGTAGATTTGGATACCTATTTGGATTTGGATACCTATTTGGATACCAAGGATTTGGATACCAAGATTTGGATACCTATTTGGATACTTCAGTAGTGAAGTATCCTAGTGTTTGATTGGGAAGTCAAAGGGGCTGAAAAGGGGTATGTCTGGGGACAGTTCCAGGGCAGGGATGGTGGAAATGCCTGTATGACACATCCAATG
Organism: Heloderma suspectum; assembly: GCF_057233095.1. Taxonomy (NCBI): domain Eukaryota; kingdom Metazoa; phylum Chordata; class Lepidosauria; order Squamata; family Helodermatidae; genus Heloderma; species Heloderma suspectum. The sequence goes on along the minus strand of NC_139460.1, from coordinate 48,920,792 downwards.
TGTCGTACAGCAGCCTCCCCTGCTTGCCCCCACCCCCCTGTGGCTAGACAGCCAAAATTGGCTGTCTAGCAGAAAATGCAGGGTGGCTGAAGCACAGAGGGAACAATCCCCTCCGTGCTTCTCCTGCCCTGCATTGGATAGGCGGTTGCCTCCGAGTTCGAAGGCGGCTGGCTATCTGAATAGGATTGTGCTCTAAAAGTGATATTTTCAGAATGCTAAACACAGCAATAAATAATGTGCACATTCCACACTTGCATGGTGCAGTTGTAGATTTGGTTATAAGCACTGTGTGAAACCCCGTGCTTGGAAGATTTCTCTCTCTTCTCTACCACTCCCTTTGAAATATCTCTTGAACAAAAATATTTAATATCTGCCCATCTATTTTTTTCAAGCGGAAAACAAAAGACAAATGTGTACTTCAAACACATTGAACATACATACCTTGCTTGTCCCTAAGTAGTTCCCTTTAAAAGTGATCCACTTTCTTCCATCTTTGCTGTAGGTAATAAAATATTCCGTTGTATACAAGGATTTCAACAATGACTTAGCTCCCTGCGTCTGAATACCTGTGATTAGAACTTGTCTTTGCAGGTCAACCTATGCAGCAACAAAATAATTGATCCATATAAGCCCAGTTTCATTCTTTAATGAAAGGATATCCTCTACCGTGAGTGTGTGTGTGCGTGTGATCTGCAATTTGCACGAAGTTCTGAGTAATTTGTACAAATTTGGGAGTAAGTTGTGCAAATTTGGCCATACTTAGGGCAAATTCAGCCATAGTTTGCACAAATTGCTCAGAAATGTAAGCAAATTGCAGGACCCTCCCAAAAAATTGTACAAAATTCCCAGAAAATCCACGAAGTCTCCCAATTCGCTGCAGACTCAGGCACCAGAGCAGGAACCAAAACGAAGTCCAGGGGTCCAAGCCTAGGAAAACTCATTGAACTCCACCACCATCCCCAACAGATTTCTCCGACATCCTTAGCCTGCATGAATTGTGAGGTGATTCACCAATCTGAATGCAGCAGACTAACCCAGTTCAATAAACTGCCTGCTTTTGCTGTCTGCCTAGGGCTACTAAAATAAGAGTCAATGGCTACTAGTCATGACGGCTATATATTACCTACAGTATTGGAGGCAGTATGCTGCTGTATGACAGTTGCTAAGGAATGCAAGCAGGAGGGTGCAGTTGCACTCATGACCTGCTTGTGGGATTCCCAACAGGTATCTGGTTGCCCACTGTGTGCACAGAATGCTGGACTAGATAGGCCTTGGCCTGATTCGGGATGGCTCTTATGTTCCTAAGAGGCAAGGTATAATACATGGCTGGTGGACTGGCTTAGGAGGTTCTGTAACTCTGCGCTGAGGAGCTGAGGAGTTTGGAGCACTTGAAATTAGAAAAATCAGGAGTCTCATGTGGAACAAAACAGTGCCCAAACAAGAAAAACATTTGGAATTCAAAACATCACATAGTAATTTCATTATGTTACTGGATACAACAGAGAGCGTCTGACTTGAGGAAAGCCATGGAGGGCTTTCTAACAAAGGTCAAACTGCGAGCAAGGCAGAAGCAGAAAACATTTTTTGTTTAAATTTTTTTGTTCTTTTTTCAGGCCTTTCAAGCTTGGGGGGGCCTTGGTTTTCTTTTTCAGTTGAGCTATTATTTATCCGTACAAAATGCCGGTGAAAAGCATTTTTTAGGCATTCAGAATAAAGGCTAATACTGGAGCTATGTTAAGTGAGCTTTCCAATCTTCTTCATCAGGGATAAAGCATGCCAGGGGCGGGGGCGGGGGGGGGTCTGTTTTTCAAAGAAAAGAACAGAAATTCTACAGAAGCTATCAGGCAGGCCTCAAATGGTATCCTAGTCATGGACTATAGAAAGAATTTTTAAAACATTAATAACCACTATATTGGCAGAATCCTTTCCTTTAGTCAAAATTAACACAGAATCTTAGAGCTGAAAAGAATTACTGGGTCTGTCCTACATAACCTGTGACCCTCTGAACTGAACACAGCTCACCAGCAACATATTAAGAACAAAAGAAGAGCCATGCTAGATCAGACCAAGGGTCCATGCAGTCCAGCATTCTGTTCACGCAATAGCCAATCACCTTCCCATGGGAAACCCACAAGGAGGACATGAATGCAACAGCACCCTCCCAACCATGTTCCCCAGCAATTGGTGTACATAGGCATACTGCTTCTGATACTGGAAGTAGCATATAGCCATCAGGACTAGCCATTGATAGCCTTATCCAGGAATTTGTCTAACCCCCTTTTAAAGCCATCCAAATCGGTGGCCATCACTATGTCTTGTGGTATTTGACCTATCAGATGCTTAATAATTCCCATGTTTTCAGTCCCGGGCAAGGAGCTCACAGAAGAGGTTTATTAAGCACCTTGTGGGCTGCCTTACATGGTTGGTGGACTGTTCTCTGCTTGGCAGGTTACAGCTTGTGCACAGCTGCCTGCCTGAATCTAACCATCCACAACCCCAATGTCGCCAAGACAACCTACGTACTCTAAACTACAACAGGTCACAAGCAGAGAGAAGATGCTTTGCGGAATGGCTCCTGCAGAGCAACTAGATTCAGATGACTCAAGAAAGATTGTCAAGCCACACGGGCTTATCCTCCAGGAGTCTTTAGGCCATTCAATCTGGCCCTAAACATGGCAATGAGTCAGATCCCTACTGTCACCCCATCCACTGAAGGAAATTATGCTGGAGCGACTCCACAACACCCAACATCTCAGCTGTAGTCGTGGCTGACTGACCCAGATGCCCTAAAGCAGGGACAGGAAATTTGTGGCCCTCCAGATGTTTGGCCAACTCCCATCAGTCCTAGCCAGCATAGCCAACGGTGAAGGACGAGGCTAGTTGTAAGCCAAAACATCTGGCGGGACACAAGTTGCCTATCCCTGACACTAAAGGAATGGGCAAAAAACTCCCTAAACCATATGAAGGCAAATATATCTTTTCTGAACCCAACACTTTCACACTGAAGCATCTGAATTTTTAAAAGTCACAAGACAAGTTTCATAAATCTATCCTACTCTGACCCAATTCAGATGATAAACCCATGGATAATAAACCATGGGTGGTTTGTGAGTGCGCACAAGCAAGCATGCTGGTTCCGCTTTTTGAAACAGCCCAGGAACACTGCTTGGATGAAAACTCTGGTTTGTTTAACCCTACAAAACTCAGAGTGCTGGGTTCACACATCATAACAAAAACCTAGGAACAGGGCATTCCTGGTTGTTTTTGAAAGTGGAAGCAGGAAACCGGGCAGGAACCAGCATGCTGGGTCTCATGCTCACAAACTACCCATGGACTGTAAACCATGGCTTGTTTGATCACCCAAACTGGGTATCTGTCTTGAATCCAATAAAGCTATTTCCCCCTCAGAACCATTTCAAACAGGCAATTCTAGAATTTCAAATCTATTTCCAACCTAAATAAATTAGCACAGAGTTTATTTTATTTGCTGTATTTATATAGCTCTCCCATTACACATGTTCTCTGGGTTGTTCACAAAAAAGCAACATTAAAATGCAGTATAAAAAATAGAAACGATTAGACTAAAACATAATTAAAATGTGGATTTTAAATCGAGAAGCCTAAACTTGTACCAGAGGTTCTTGTACCCACAGCCCATCCCTCTGAATTCCTTTTTCTAAGGTTAAAAAAACAAAGTTACTTTAAATCTATAGTCATAAAATAAGTGTTCTGTTTCTGTGATCAAATTATACCTGGATCCATGGATGTTCATTTTTCTTCTCAGTACTCCAAGCATTGTATTTTCCAGCATTATTTAATCTTGCCAGTTTAGGTTCCCAGTATCCTAGATAGGAGTGAAAAGAAGGTTTATTTTAAAAGAAAACTGAAATGCTAATGTCTTTTTGCCTGCTCATTTGTGGTTTTGACAAAAACATGAGCTTGAAATAAACTATTTTTTCATGACAGGAAGAACCGGCAAAATACTAGATATTACTAGGTATCAGTTATAAACTAATGGTGAGTGAGGGACAGAAAAACTCTTGAGTGCAATCCAGAGCATGTTAAAACAAACACATTAAATTCAGATTGCAGGCTAGTCAATCATAAAAGTCACCCTTTCGCTCTTTCACTTCATGTCTACCATAGTGCAAAGATGGAAGTGAAAATATTGGGCCATATTTAATACATTCTGCAGGGAGTGGGTGGTACACTGTGCAGTCAATCCAGTGCTAGAGGCTCGAATGTAAACTGTCACTTGCCAAGTGATGAAGACATATTCAACATCATGTCTTACATTCTTTAGCTGTGAAATTCAACTTACCTATGTGATCTGAAGCACTGATTTGTGAATCTTGTATGATGCCACTTACCAGACCCATAGGTAGCTTGCACTCTGTAGAGAGGGATCAAACATTTTATTAGCCATTCCTAAACTATGGCACCAGGAAAGGTTATCCTATACTCTAAGTCTGGGGTCTCTAGCATGGTGCCCACGGAGTCTTCTCTTGGTGCCCTTCAGGCTCCTTGCCCCTCCTGTTTTTTATTTTATTTTTAAGATTTTTTAATTAAAAAAAAATAACTGGAAGGCTGGCTTGCTGCAAAGTGAGGTGTTGCCCTCCAGTGCCTTATTTATTTGGGTTCAAAAGAGTGGTTTTGTGTTTTGGAGCTCACCCTTCCACTTCTGCCTTGTCCTTAGGTTGTTGGGCAAGTTATGTTTCTTTTAGCCTCACCAGTTTGCCTTCTGGGAAACAAGTGTTTCATGACCAACCATGCCCACCATGGTAGCCATTTTAATGAAAGGTCAAGCTCCCCACCATGGCAGCCATTTTGTGAGAACACCGATGATACTCAAAATTCCAAATGTGTCCACTCACCCAAAATGCTTGGGTACCCCTGCTCTAATTACACCTTGGGTGGGGCTAGGGGAGGGGGATGCTGCTGCTTCACCAGCAGAACAGCTGCTGTAGGCATGCTCAGCCAGCGAGGGGAAGAGAAACACACCCAGAAAAAGTAAAAATGCTGTAAAAATGACAGACGTGCCTCCAATTTCCCTTGAAACTCTGCCAGTGTGCATCTGTCAGGGACTCTGCCAGTAATGACACCCACATACCACCCACACATAGGGGGAGCCAATGAATTCACGGGGACATGCCCCCGGCACACACATCTGCATCCCAATCATTCCATGACATTTACGTGCCTTGCAAGGTTCAGTACGGTTAAACTCTATTACCTTTATTTATAACAGTAAAGGAGGCCTGCATTCCTTCTTCCTCATATTCACTGACTTCATTTTCTAAAAGCCACATGCCAGCTTTTGATGGCTTCATTTCAACAGTAGTGAATGAACCTTCAAAACAGAAGGAATTATAGACATGTGTGTGTGTTTTTGACATGTCTTCAACGGCAGAAAAATGATTGCTGTGGCCATGCAATAAGTGAGCAGCAGGTTAAACCACAGCTCACTCTGACTATTTTTAGCATCTTGTACTAGCATAAATTAGAGATCAGATGTAAGGCTCCTCATGGAGCAAAGTGATGGTTAACATGAGAAGAAAGTCTCTGGGTAGAAATGGCAGTATTCCTGCCAGCAAGAGAGTCTGTTGTGAAACTGTGTTGAATGTCTCTATGAGTACTTGCTTCTCAGCATCTGACAATTTATCCACCCATCTTAAACATTACTGGGAATGTATCCCTTCCATCTTCATCATCATCATTTATGACGACTGCACTATCAGTGTACACAGCACTTTCTGGGGTCTGATTATCAATTTTTTTAAAACCTAGACAGCTCCCTGCCCTCTAGGAGCTTACAATCTAAAATAGGACAATGGGGAAGACAACAAAGGGTGCAAAGGGAGAGACATGGGTAGGGAGAGCTTAATATGAATAAATTCAGTTAGAGTTGGGAGTGAGAATTAAGGGGTTAAACCAAAAGCCTTTTGAAAAAAGGCTGCTTTTCAGGGTAGATTTGCAAGAAGAGTGAGTGGTAGGTTGGCCAGTTACACATTGGCAAAAAAGAAGTGCACACCAAAAAGAGGACAAACAAGGGCACCGATTTTGTATAAAATTTGCATGTGCTAATGTATATGTATAGATGTCAATCTAGAAATAATCACCATAATTTAAATAGAAATACAGTACATCTTTCCATAGGGGACTTTGGGAAGGGCTGCTGTAGAGGTAAGAGGGCTGAAAGGAGGAAGACAGAGTAGAGAGGAGGACACGAAACAGGGTCTTGAGGGAAGGAAAGTATGTTTGATTCCCTGTTGATTCTCCTGGACCTCTCAGCAGCTTTTGATACCATCAACTATGGTATCCTTCTGGATAGGTTGTCTAGGTTAGGAGCTAGAGGCACTATGCTGCAGTGGTTCCACTCCTACTTGGATGGCCGACTCCAGAAGGCGGTGCTGGGGGAGTATTGCTCTGTGCCTTGGCAATTATGCCATGGGGTTCCATGGGGCTCTATTTTATCTGTTCAAGATTTACATGAAACTGCTGGAGGAGGTTATCCGGAGGTGTGGGCTGAGGTGCCATCCATATGCGGATGACACCGAGCAAAGGGCTGGATGCGCCCGATCTCCCGATCTCGTCTGATCTCCTAAGCTAAGCAGGCCCAGCCCTGGTTAACATTTGGATGGGAGACCGCCTGGGAATCAGGCTTCCTGCATGGAACAGGGGGTTGGACTCAATGGTCTTGTAGGCCCCTTCCAACCCTACGATTCTGCAATCTGTGTACAAGCCTGTGACTAGGCGCCCTGCATGCCTATTCCATCTGCTTGCTGTCCAGGTGCTAAGTGTGGATGGGCAACTTCAAGGTTGCTGCTGCTCTCCCTCCTTCTGTTTCTTGACCTTTAAAGCAGACTTGCACTGGACAGCCCATCAGACAGAGGACACCTTCAAAGAGAGGACAGTCCTCCGTAAAGTAGGACACCTGGCCAACCTAGTGAGAGGTAACACCATATATATATGTTCAGGAAGAGAGTTCCATGTATGGCCACACATTGGGCAGAATGAGGCAGTCACCTCAGGCAGCTGATTTTAGGTGTTATGAAAGGGAAGCGTATTGTTAGTTATTTAAAGTGTTATTGTTGCATTTTAACTGCCAGAGATGAGAGGTGCTTGTGGGATTTTTTGCCTCAGGTGCCAAAATAACTTGGCTGGGCTGGGGCATGATGCACCTTGACTTATGGGGTGGGGGCACCATTTGCAGCTCCGCCTCAGACAGCAAAATGTCTTGGCCAGCCCTGCCTAGGAGGCAGCAAGGGAGGATAAGAGGAGACGTATTACAAGAGCAAGAAACCTTCAGACAGCTCACCCCGTTTCTATATTCATCAATATTGATGAATATATTGATCAATATATCAATGAATATTGATCATATCAATGATCAATATATCATATATCAATATATCAATGAATATATGAATATTGATCAATATTGATGAATATTCTATATTCATCAATTCATCACGTGTGTGTGTGTGTGTGTGTACAGTATAAAAACAGTTTAATTCTGAACAACAAAATTACATACTGCTGCAACATTATCCTCTCTTTTACACAAATAGAGAACTCAATAAAAGAGAAGGAATTTAGCCAATACATCTCAGAAGGCTAGTGAAAGCCAAATTCATTCTGTTGCAATAATGTCCCAACCATTTACCATAGACATTTATAAATGGCAAAACCTACGGTGGTTCATGAGTTACCAGCCGCCTTTCAAACCACAATGTGCCTTGGGCAAAGGGACCAGCACCTGTATGGCAAGTGATGAGGGGCAAGAGCCTATTGGGATGCAAATGTGACTGCTGAACCACAGGGCTCTGGAGCCTATCAGTCAACAGCCTGAGTGCTTGGACTGTGAGATATTATGGGGCGATATAAATGTAATAATAAATAAATACAAATATGGGACCTATGACCCAATTGGAGTCCACCCAGGGAAGAGCCTTCAGTGTGGTGGCCCCCCTTCTGTAGAACTCCCTGCCTCTGGAGGTCAGGTAGAGGTGTTGTTTCCTGCACCTCCTGAAAACAGCTTTATTCCAGGAAGCCCTCCTTGACTGACCAGCCATGGTTTTTATTGGTACTCTGTTTTTTAAAATAACAATGTTTAATATGGTATTTTATTTCTTTTATCTTTTTATCATTTTATCTTTTATTGTTCACCGCTCCAGAATCTGTTAAGATGTGGAGCAGTATATAAATACTGTAAATAATAAATAAATCACACACACACACACACACACACACAGTATGTGTATGTAGTTGTCTGAAGTCATTCCAGCATTGCACAGAACATTTAATTTTCTGACACCGATACATGGATGTAGTTATATTTACCAGGAAGAAGAGGGTAGACACCAAGTTGATGATCCTCCATTCCCTGCTCTGTGAATGTCTGACCATAAAAATTAATGACATGAATGTCTTGTGGACCACCCATATTCAGCAAGTGCCAGTGCACCACCTCATCCTTATACATCCGCAACCCCTCCAACTCGTATTGGATCCCATTAATTGCTGAAAAGAAAATATGATCATAGATTAAAGAAACTGCAAGCATCTCCTTTTGTAATTAAAAAAATGTTCTCAAGGCATAAAGGTTCATTGCAATTTCTGTAACTGCTGAATTCTTCAAGATCTTGACATAGGAAAAGATTCCAATTCAGCTTGTTAAGTACAAGGAATTGATGAATCAACAGTAGAATTGGTTGTGATAACACAAATGGGAAAAAATGGTGGGGGTGGATGGGTCTGTGTTTGCAAATCTACTATTATTTGTTTATTTATTAAATTGGGAGCATGAGTGACAGCAACACACATAAATCACACACAAGTGCTTAGTGTCTGCAAACATTTAACATTCAGCAAATGTCCCTCCCTATCATTTTGTCATTAAAGTCATAGTTATTTTTCATCACTAGCACCCTTTAGATGAAGGAAAACATCTATACCGGGAAATTTATGATGTTGTTGGGCTCTGGAGGGTGTCGCAGCATGAGTCTTTTTATCAAAGTACCAGCTTTTCTCCTCATCAAAGACCATAAAAAGCAGGACAAATTCTCGCATGTCTATCGGCCTGTTATACTTGTCAAGCATTCCTTTTTGACAGACCAAGATTGGCCCGATCAAGCCAGAGTGAATATCTTTTTCCTGCAAAATGATTAATAACAGGAAGAGGCTCTTAAATCCAGTCTCTCAGTTGTTGTTTTTTTTAAGTTAATCTTAAAAGTAATTTATTCAGAAACATCAGTCTGGTTCATTTTGATGCAGATACATTAACAAAGTTCATGAAAGTTACAGCATGATCATTTCTCCGCATTTCATAAACAGGGAATCTCAAATCGAAAATATTTCTGAAAAACAGAATGCATAGTAAACTGGAAGACAAATTAGCCAGAGCATTCTTCATTCAGGTTGAAAGAATGCACTTCTGTTTTCACTCAGAAGACTCCATAGGATGACTTTTTTCTTTTTCTTTTGAATTAGATTTATCTTACCGGGTTTACGGCAGAGTAGTATGCCCAGGATTTACATAATCTCTGCTTTTGCATAGGCCCCGATCGTTTGGTTGCATGCCAGACGTATGTATAGGTATCATTGGGCATGATGGCATCATCCTTTCTGAACCACTCTGGAGACTGATCATCATAGCTTCTACCTTCAGAAGATTTCTCATAGTAAAGCCCGTGGGCATGGAGAGAATATGGCCTGGAGGCTAGGTTTTGAAACTGAACCTAGAAAGTTGAAGGGACAGTGATTAGCAGTGATAGAGGTAAAGAAACTCCCCTCCCAACAGTTCTGAAACTTTGCGGTGCTATGGTAGATTCTGTTAGATTTTGGTGTAGCATGAGTCAGAGACCACGTTTGCATGATATAACGTCACCCTTGTTTGTTTCGGAGTCGCTTGTCATGTTGTCTGAACCCGGCACGATGGGTTAAGTGTGGGTTGTTAACCATACACAAGCCACCCTGAGAACCCATGACTTGTTGCTGGGTTGTCCAGGGTGACTTATTATGACATGCAAACCTGGCAGTGTGGGTTCTGCATGGTATGTTTGAAAGGGCTACAGAGATGCCTGGCAAGAGTGGCCAAAACCCCATCCACTCCTCTCAGTGCCTTCCGCCTCTCCGCCTCCAGCTTGGTACTTCATTTAACAGCCATCGGCTTTATCCCCTTGTGCGTCAAGTTAGCACAGCTATGTGCGTATGCATGACTGATTTACCTCTGGGTATATGGTGTGTGGCCCCAATTTGGGATCATGGCAATTCGAGAGGGGAGATTTAAGCTTTCTCCTCTTGTTTTCATGCTGAAATTTTATTTATTTATTTATTTATTTATTTATTTCATTTCTATACCGCCCAATAGCCGAAGCTCTCTGGGCGGTTCACAAAAACTAAAACCAAACAACACACAATAAAACAATTTAAAATATATAGAACATTAAAACCACAATATAACAATACAACCACAATAAAACCTAGCAGCAGTACAGGAGTTTAAAATACAGATTTAAAACAGCAAAGATAAAAATTTAGAAGGCTAAAATGCCTAGGAAAATAAAAAGGTCTTCACCTGGCGCTGAAAGGAGTACAATGTAGGCGCCAGGCGAACCTCACTAGGGAGCTCATTCCAGAGCCGGGGTGCCACAGCAGAAAAAGCCCTCCTCCTAGTAGCCACCCGCCTCACTTCCTTTGGCAGGGGCTCACGGAGAAGGGCCGCTGATGATGATCTTAAGGTCCGGGCAGGCACATATGGGAGGAGGCGATCCTTCAGGTAACCTGGCCCCAAGCCGTTAAGGGCTTTGAATGTTAACACCAGCACTTGAATCGGGCCCGGAAATGGACTGGCAGCCAGTGCAGCTGGAAAAGTACTGGCGTAATATGAGCTCGCAGGCCAGTCCCTGTTAACAATCTTGCTGCCCTATTTTGGACCAGCTGAAGTTTCTGGAACGTTTTCAAAGGCAGCCCCACGTATAACGCATTGCAGTAATCCAGACGAGAAGTTATCAGAGCATGGATAACTGTAGCTAGGCTATCTCTGTCCAGATAAGGGCGTAGTTGGTATACCAGCCTAAGCTGATAAAAAGTGCTCCGTGCCACTGAGTTCACCTGTGCCTCAAGTGACAGTTCTGGATCCAAGAGCACCCCCAAACTACGAACCTGATCCTTTAGGGGGAGTGCAACCCCCTCCAGAACAGGTTGAATATCACCTAGCCGGGCAGACGAACCACCCACTAACAGTACCTCCGTCTTGTCTGGATTGAGTTTCAGTTTATTAGCCCTCATCCAGTCCATTACCGTGCCCAGGCACTGGTTCAGAACAGCCACTGCCTCTCCTGGTTTTGATGAGAAAGAGAGGTAGAGCTGGGTGTCATCCGCATATTGATGGCACCTCAGCCCACACCTCCGGATAACCTCCCCCAGCGGTTTCATGTAGATGTTAAACAGCATGGGGGATAGAATAGAGCCCTGTGGAACCCCATGGCACAATTGCCATGGCACAGAGCAATAATCCCCCAGCACCACCTTCTGGAATCGGCCATCCAAGTAGGAGCGGGACCACTGTAGTGCAGTGCCTCCAACTCCCAACCCAGACAACCTATCCAGAAGGATACCATGGTCGATGGTATCGAAAGCCGCTGAGAGGTCCAGGAGAATCAACAGGGTCGCACTCCCCCTGTCCCTCTCCCGGCAGAGGTCATCCCACAGGGCGACCAAGGCAGTTTCCGTTCCAAAACCAGGCCTGAAGCCCGATTGAAATGGATCTAGATAATCCGTTTCATTCAAGAGTGCCTGGAGCTGTCCTACAACCACCCGCTCAAGCACCTTGCCCAGGAAGGGGATGTTGGCCACTGGCCTATAATTGTTAACATCCTCTGGGTCCAGGTTAGGCTTTTTCAGGAGTGGTCTAATTACCGCCTCTTTTAAAGCAGCAGGCACCACTCCCTCTCTCAAGGAGGAATTTACAACCTCCTGGACCCAGCCGGACAACCCCTCCTTGTTTGATTTAATAAGCCATGAAGGGCAAGGGTCAAGCACACAAGTGGTCGATCGGACTTGGCCAAGCACCTTGTCCGCATCCTCAGGCCTCAGTAACTGAAACTCATCCAATAAAACTGGACCAGACGGTGCTCTGAACGCCTCTACCAATGGAACTGCATTAATGGTTGTGTCCAATTCATGACGAATCTGAGCGACTTTATCCTCAAAGTGCCGCGCAAACCCGTCACAGCGTGCTACCGAGGGTTCCACCGTCTCTCTCCCTGCCCCAGAATGTAACAGGCCGCGAACCACTCGGAAAAGCTCCGCCGGACGACACTGAGAAGATGCAATGCTGGTGGAAAAGAACTGCCTCTTTGCCACCCTCACCGCCACAGAGTAGGCTCGATAGTGGGCTCTTACCTGTGTTCGGTCAGACTCAGCACAAGTTTTCCTCCACCTGCGTTCTAGCCATCTCCCCTCTTGCTTCATTGCCCTCAGCACAGGTGTATACCAAGGAGCTGGCCGGGCTCTGCTCAGAGGGAGAGGGCGCTTGGGCGCGATCGTGTCAACCGCCCGAGTCATCTCTGCATTCCACAGAGCGACCTGGGCTTCGACAGGAGCACCAGCCATACCAGCAGGAAAATCCCCCAGAGCCCTCTGGAATCCATCGGAATCCATTAATCTCCGGGGGCGGACCATTTTAATAGGTCCCCCACCCTTGCAGAGGGGAAAGGCCGCCAGAAGTCTAAACCTCAGCAGGAAGTGATCTGACCATGACAAAGGGACAGATGTTAATTCCTCTACTTTCAGATCACCATCCTCCTGCCCAGTCGAGAAAAGCAGATCAAGCGTGTGTCCTTTTATATGCGTTGGGCCGATGACATGTTGGGACAGCCCCATGGTTGTCATGGCGGCCATGAAGTCCTGAGCCACCCCGGATACAGCGGCCTTGGCATGGAAGTTGAGATCCCCCAGGACCATCATCCTGGGGGTCTTCAACACCAAGTCCGAGACCACCTCCGTCAGCTCAGGCAGGGAGTCCGATGGGCAGCGGGGTGGGCGGTACACCAACAGAATCCCTAATCTGTCCCGGGTACCCAACACAAGACACTCAAGATCTGCACTCGAATGAGCAGGAAGCCTGGAGAGGGAGATTGAATTCCTATAGACCACGGCAACCCCCCCTCCCCGACCCTCCAGTCGGTGTTGGTGCTGCACTGAGTACCCAGGAGGGCACAGCTGGGAGAGAGTGACCCCTCCCAGTTCCCCCACCCAGGTCTCAGTAATACATGCAAGGTCAGCCCCCTCATCCACAATCAAATCATGGATGAGGGAGGTCTTATTTTGGGCCGACCTGGCATTCAGCAGCAGCACCACCAGACCCGAGGGCAGACTGGTAAGGCTGCCAGGAACCATCAGGTTGGGGGAAGAGCCAGAAGAGGGGACAGCTGTAAGGTGTCTAGCCCCTCTTCTCCTCAGCTGGCCTGTTAATCCCCCAACGCCATACCGCCCCCTGCCCGTGACCACAGTTATGGTGGCACCTCCCCCACCCCCTGAGTTGTCCAATAGTCCTCCCAGGCATATATTAAAATATTAAGATATAAAATATACAACAGTTTAAAAGAATATAAAAGAGATAAAAGAGAACAGCAGCTAAGAAGGAGCAGATAGTCCACGTTTGCCCCTTCCCCTGGTCTCTAAAGCTGCTGCCCTCTGCTGCTGCTGCTATTTGCTGCTGGTGTTGTGGCTGCTGGTGTCTCTGGAGAAGCAGGTTGGTAGATCTTGCGACTCCAAGTTCCACCCCCATTCCACACCCCCAGGATTAAAAAAAGAAAACTATCTCAATTAGTTTCTTTTTTTAACCCCCCTGAAGCAGGGAAGGGGATTTCGCCATGAAAATAGGAGGGAGGAAAGCTTAAATCGCCACGGTCCCCGAAATGGGGGCGGGGTGCATTTACCCAGAGGTAAGTCAATCACGCATACACACACAGATGTGCTAGGAAGAGTAACATCACTCATCCCTAGCTGCAAGGAGCAGCCAAGGAGGGGGTTTTTTAAACTGTTAAACAAAGAAAATAAATGAAACGTTCAGCCGCCTCATCCTAAAAAGTAAGGTAAGCCTGCCTCCTCCACTCCAAAGATACGGCATGTACATGTCAGTGCAGGTGCTTCGCAAGGCAAGAAGTAGAGGGGGCGGAATCTTATCACAGCAGGAGTATAGATGAGTTGTGCTACAAGGGGCCCCAGGATACATGCTGGGAGCGGGTGGGAGGACAAGGGGGCAAACTACCACCCCATCACTACCGTTTTCTGCCCAAAATCCCACCCCCTGCCCCGTGTGTACAGGGCTCAACAACAGAAAAAGGGTTTTGCTGGCATCAGTGGAGGCTCTTTTTCTTTTGTTAACCACCCCACATGGGGGAGGTCGGGAGGCAACCGTGTGGAGGGGAAGGTTTAATCCTCCCCTCCTAGTATGCAGTGGTCCCAGTCCAAAACAGGGCCACATGCACTTACAGGAGAAAAAGTGAACCCTCCACTACACAATATGTAATTAGTGTAACGTGTAGTTTGGCTTTCAGTTAGAGGCTGGAGGGTGTTTCAAATGAGCAGCCCCATGCCACATGGAATCTTCACATATTATTCTGAAGCTGCAGACAGGGATGAATATAATTCCTGGAATTCCACTTTGGGATACACCCACTTGCGCACAGCTGGCTGGCTGGCTGTATAGGTCAATATACTGGGTGTAGATCGTGGTTTAGCTATAAATGGTAGTTGCTACCTTACTATGGGCAGAATCCAACGGGGTGCTTATGCCCCTGCTGATTCTCTTACGCTCTGCCAATAGTGTTGCACAAGCGGCCCCCACCACTTGCACAACAGTGATCTAGCGCTTCCGGGACAACCTGAAACTAGTGGAAACCTGGAAGGAGGCAGGTTGGCAGAGCTCATATAAGGGGGTTCTGCTAGGAAATGCTAAATCTCCCTTGCATAAGCAGTGGGCTCCACTTGGGCAACAGAATTGGCGGGACCCACTGCTTGCGGAAGTAAATCGGTGGGGCAGAAAGGAATCAGCGGGGGCAGAAGCACCCCACTCCATTCTGCCCTGTCTTCTGACCTACCCAAGTTACTAAACAGAGTTGCTGTATAAAGTTCCTTGCATTTCTGCACCCACATAAGACACCCTCACAAATTAGTCCTACTGCAATACTATAAACCCTGAAGTGCATAATTGTCATTGGTGTTAATGGAAGTTTCCTTCATCCCCATTTCACACATTCCAGGGTTGGGCTTTCAAGACAAAAAGGGGGGTGGGAGAGAAGGGAATAACTTCTTCCCTCTCCTTCCCCCTTTCTTTCTTCAATGGAAAATCTGATAGGAGGTGGAAGATTGGAAAATCCTTCTGTGTTATATACTTTTAAGTAGACTACAGTAATGAGACGCGTATGCAAGATTGTTTCATTTATAGACTATTAGCATTGCTCAGATTGGCCTCAAACGTATTCAGGCCTATGATATAATTTTGTACCTCTATCTCATCATATATACAGTGCTCTCACTTCTCCAAGTTCTGCTGTGTTTATGGAGCCAAAACCGCGCTTACCATGCAGAAGAGGGAAGTACCACAAGGTTCAGGGGAACCCCAAGGTTTGCAAAAGTACTAAAAAAAAATAGAAAAAGAAACCCTAAAGGAGGAAAACAACCCAATGAAAACTGAGTGTGTTTGGTGGCCAAAGGAATGCTGGTTGGCTGACTGTTGGGAGGGGGAAAAGCCCAGGAAACTGCGGTGGGAGGGGGAAATAAAATAGAGTATCCTAAACAGGAACACTCCATACTATAACATTTTGTTGCAGGTCCCACTTGTATAAAATTTCCATTCCAGGACTGAACCACAAGATACAAAACAGCTTTTAAAGAGACTCCTTATTATAGTCTTCATACTCAAACCAAAATGAAACACACTCTGCACTTGACACATTTTTCATTCTTGAAGTTGTTCTTAAAAATCCAAAGTCCCTCAATGATTCAACAACCAGGAACATGCACTTACCTGGATGACATCACCCACCTCGGCTCTAATGACAGGACCGAGGATGCCAAGGTGCTCTTCGTACTCCCCATGAATGATGGGCCTCTTGAAAGTATCATCCAAATAACTTCGGAAAATCACTTTTTTGTACACTCTCCTTGCTGGGCCACTTTTCGCTGTACTGAGGACATGGAAGCATGGAAGGTGGGAGGAATTGTAAATTTGTAAATAACTTCATGGGTAAATTTTTAATATCAAGAAGTACTTGGAGATTTGGCCATACAGATGGTGGACCCATTGCAAAATTGAAGCAGACATATATCAGGTCTACTGTTTGACTCTGTATTGAGTTCACAGGTGAGATCCAGAAGCCATTTTAGATGTACCCAGTGGTTTGGGCAGTCCCAGTATAATTTTTGACTTTTTGTCTTTGAACAGCAAGCCCCTGTGCCACATGAAATTTCTTCTGAAGGTTCTTCTGTTTCAAACATGCTTTTTTAATGTGTGTAGCAGAGGGGGCTGCTCCTGGACAAGCACAAACTGAAAGCCAAAAAGGACATGCAGAAATAGTTGCTCCGTTTCTTTTTCTTCCAGACAAACTCAACAGCCCACTCAGCAATTATTCTTTCCAACTCGAAGATTATTGAATTTTTCAAACATTGACAAAGATATCAAACTGGTGGATACAGTGCCAGCTCCAGGTTTTGGAGGGCCCATGGCCCCCCTCCCTCCATGAGTCCACCTTCTCACTGCCATGGTCACCAGGTGCTATTGCTCCTCATCCTCTTTCTCATCGCTGCTACCCCTTGCTTGCTTGACGGGCAGAGAGAGCCAGCGAGCAAGGTGGCAGGGGCATCTACTGCTCCTCCTTCTCACCACCACAGTTGTCTGGGCCACAGCCGGAAGACAGGTGAACAAGCAGGATGCAGTGGTGAAGAGGACCAAGTCCAGGGGGCCCTTATCAGTGGTATTATTTTGATATTAGATAAAAGATGTGGACACAAATTGGATTATTTTATTTTTATTTGGGGGTCTTTTTATTTTCAATTATTGTTTATATTTTTGAATAATTTTAATTTTTTTCTCAGTTTCTATTCAATAAGAACTATTCTGATGATGTCTGAAATGCTTAGTTCTAAATGTAAACTAAAGCTGTATTTGTATACCACTTGTTATACAAATTTAGTTATTTTTTGTAAATCTGGAAAGATGTGTTTGAGCAGAGGGGCAAATAATTTGCTTTTGCTTTTTCAATGCTTAACGTGACTTCATGCAACATCAAGGGGCTGCAAAATGTAAACAAGCAGAAAGGAATTATTTCTAAGTTAGAAGAGCTTAATGGTGACATGGCTTTTTTACAAGAAACCCATTTGATGGCTGCAGATGGATAGATGTTGCAAAGGACTGGGTTGGTGAGGCTTATGTCACTGATACTTCTACACAATGTAAAGGGGTTGTGATTTTAATTCATAAGCAACTTTCTATTTCAGTTCAACAGGTGATTCTTGACACCGAGGGACATTTTTTGATTCTGGTAGGGAAGTAGATGGGTAAATTAATTGCTATAATCAATGTACATGGGCCAAATATTGATTATCCAGCTATGTTTCATGATTGTTTTGCTAAACTGATTGATACCGCTTTTGATTATTTGATTGTGGGCAGGGACTTTAATGAAGTCTTAGATACTTTGTGAGATAGGAGTACACCTCCTCCTAAGACCCAATCAGCTGTGAGACTGGCAGTCCAGGCTTATAGGATGGAATATGGTTTAACCGATGCTTGGAGAATTTTACATCCTGCCAACAGAAAGTATACTTTTATTTCACCAGTCCACCATAACTGCTTTAGATTAGATTATTTTTTGATCTCTACATCTTTAGTATGTCAAATTAAAGATTGCAAGATTGACACATTGGTAGTGTCAGATCACACCCCGATATGTTTGGAACTGCATTTTTCTGACACTCCTAGGGGCCCCGGTCTTTGGCGCTTTAATGTTTCTCTTCTCAATGATGAGAAGTTTAAAACTCAGATGTTAGGTAACAGAGTATTTTAATACTAATGAGGATACGGCAGGTTCATGTGCCATTGAGTGGGAGGCCAGTAAAGCTTTTTATAAGGGGCCAAATTATTTCTTATGCTTCTTATCAAAAGAAACTTAAAAAAACCTCAACATACGTTTTTAAATAAGAAGCCAAAATCTCTTATAACTCAGTTTTCCACTTCCCCCGCTACACAACTTTATCAAGAGCTGCAGAACACTAAGCATGAGCTGAATAATAAGGTGCTTGAGCGGGTGGTTGCAGGACAGCTCCAGGCACTGTTGAATGAAACGGATTATCTAGATCCATTTCAATCGGGCTTCAGGCCTGGTTTTGGAACGGAAACTGTCTTGGTCGCCCTGTGGGATGACCTCTGCCAGGAGAGGGACGGGGGAGTGCGACCTTGTTGATTCTCCTGGACCTCTCAGCGGCTTTCGATACCATCGGCCATGGTATCCTTCTGGATAGGTTGTCTGGGTTGGGAATTGGAGGCACTGCACTGCAGTGGTTCCGCTCCTACTTGGATGGCTGATTCCAGAAGGTGGTGCTGGGAGATTATTGCTCTGTGCCATGGCAATTGTGCCATGGGGTTCCACAGGGCTCTATTTTATCCCCTATGCTATTTAACATCTACATGAAACCGCTGGGGGAGGTTATCCAGAGTTGTGGGCTGAGGTGCCATCAATATGCAGATGACATCCAGCTCTACCTCTCTTTTTCATCAAAACCAGTTGAGGCAGTGGCTGTTCTGAATCAGTGCCTGGGCATGGTAATGGACTGGATGAAGGCCAATAAACTGAAACTCAATCCAGACAAGACAGAGGTACTGTTAGTGGGTGGTTCATCTGCCCGGCTAGGTGATATTCAACCTGTTCTGGAGGGGGTTGCACTCCCCCTAAAGGATCAGGTTCGTAGTTTGGGGGTGCTCTTGGATCCAGAACTGTCACTTGAGGCACAGGTGAACTCAATGGCATGGAGCACTTTTTATCAGCTTAGGCTGGTATACCTACTATGCCCTTATCTGGATGGAGATAGCCTAGCTACAGTTATCCATGCTCTGATAACTTCTCGTCTGGATTACTGCAATGCGTTATACGTGGGGCTGCCTTTGAAAACGGTCCAGAAACTTCAGCTGGTCCAAAATAGGGCAGCAAGATTGTTAACAGGGATTGGACTGCGAGCTCGTATTAGCCAGTACTTTTTCATCTGCACTGGCAGCCAGTCCATTTCCGGGCCCGATTCAAAGTGCTGGTATTAACATTCAAAGCCCTTAATGGCTTGGGGCCAGGTTAACTGAAGGATCACCTCCTCCCACATGTGCCTGCCCGGACCTTAAGATCATCATCAGCGGCCCTTCTCCGTGAGCCCCTGCTAAAGGAAGTGAGGCGGGTGGCTACTAGGAGGAAGGCTTTTTCTGCTGTGGCACCCCGGCTCTGGAGTGAGCTCCCTAGTGAGGTTCACCTGGCACCTAAATTTATTCCTTTCGGCGCCAGGTGAAGACCTTTTTATTTTCCCAGGCATTTTAGCATTTTAGCTTTCTAAACTGTTAGCTTTGCTGTTTTAAATCTGTATTTTAAACTCCTGCACTGCTGCTAGGTTTTATTGTGGTTGTATTGTTATATTGTGGTTTTAATTTTCTGTATATTTTAAATTGTTTTATTGTGTGTTTGGTTTTAATTTTTGTGAACCGCCCAGAGAGCTTCAGCTATTGGGCCATATAGAAATGAAATAAATAAATAAATAAATTTCTTTCACAGCAGGCGGAATTTGCTCTGACCTGTCTACGACAGAAATAGTGGGAAAATGGTGAACGTCCCAGTAAGTTCCTTGCACATCATCTTAAACAGCATCAACATCAAAATGTCATTTCAGCTATTAAAGATGGGAGTGGCAAAATATATACTTCTCCTATAGATAAAAACTCACAATTTTTAAAGTGTTATTCTGATCTTTATAGTACCGCTAGCAAGATATCAGATCAAGATATGAATGCTTTTTTTTTTCCTCAGATCAATCTTCCATATTTAGATTCTTCACAACAACAGCTCCATCTAGCTCCTCTGCATTTAGAGGAAATTATGAATGCGATAATGAAAATGAACACTGGGAAATCACCCCATATGGATGGATTGAGTGGTATAAAACATTCTCCAGTTTTTTAGCCCCAAAGTTGTACTGCCTCTAACCATATTTTCGAGGCGGGCTCCCTTTCTTCATTGTTAAATGATGCTTATATTACCATGATTCCTAAGCCTGGCAAAGATCATACCTATTGTGCTAACTATCGACCTATATCATTAATTAATGTAGATATCAAAATATTAACAGCAATCTTGGCAGATAGATTGCAACAAGTTATGGCCACATTGGTTAGACCAGGTGGTATTAATTAAAAATAGACAGAGGGCTGATAATCTTAGATTAGTTGTTGATCTAGTCGCTTTAAACTCTGAAACAACTGACCAGGCGGCCATCATTTCCTTGGATGCAGAAGAGTCCTTTGACAAAATTCATTGGAAATGTATGTTTACCACATTGACTAATTTTGGTTTTCCTATAGAATTTTTGAAATGGGTTAAAATTTTATACTCAGCTCCAAGAGTGAGAGTAATGACTAACAGTTCATTTCTGGCTTTTGTTTTTTACTTGGGCAGGGCACCAGACAAGGTTGTCCACTTTCCCCATTGATATTCAACTTATGTTTGGAACCCCTGGTGTGTGCTATTAGACAAAATAGTTGTATATATGGATTTGTCCATTTTGGTTTAGAATTTAAAATTAGCCTTTATGCTGATGATCTTTTGTTGTTCATCTCGAAACTCCAGTCATTGGTTCCAGCTTTGATTAAAGTGATTCATACTTTTGGTGAATTGTCTGGCTATTCAATTAATTGGTCAAAGCTGGAAATAATGCCAATTGGATATAGGGTATATTGTAGTGTGTTAGCCAATTGGCAATTTCAACGGTGCCCAGAGTCTATTACATATTTGGGAATAATTATCCTTAGAGCTACATATATCTCAAATAATCAGGTTAAATTTAAATAAGTTGATTAATGATATTTCATGAGATATAGATAGATGGGCATCTTTAAAGCTGACTTTATGGGGTAAGGTGAATACACTTAAGATGAATACTATACCTCAGTATAGTATACTATACCTCAAATCATGTATGTTATACATGGGATCCCCATACTTGTACCTGGCAAATATTTCCAAAAACCTAATGCTTTCTGTCATAAATTCTTTTGGGTTCCTTTCCAGCAGAATATCTTTGAAAAGGATGCAACTTCCAATTAATGAAGGTGGGTTCGGTTTTCCGGATCTTGCTACATACCATCGGGCTTATCTGCTGACCTGTACTAAATTTGGTCTTTTCCACTCAGATTTGATTTTCCACCTTGGTCAGTGTTGGAATCTTCTTGTCTGGAGCCTCTCTCTAAATGGATGGCATTAGGTTCTCAGCATATTAAGGCAGATAGAGCTCCTCCCACAAGCTTGGCAATAGAGATGTGTGACGTATAATGTCATGCCAATTACAGTTTGGCCCATTTTCCCATGCCAAATTGACTTTATGGGGAAATCCAGATTTAAGAATTGGAAAGAAAATGTTTTTGTGGCAGACCTGGACAGATAAAATGATTTTTACCCTGGATCAATTGTTGGGTGCTGATGATGAGTTTTTGCTATTTTCAACTTTGCAAGATAACTTTGATTTGCCTGCTAGAGCTGAATGGCAGTATTTGCAACTGAAACATTTGTCAGTATCTAGATTTGGTCCTGCTGCTTTTATGATTTTGGAGTCTCCTTCGCTATTGGAAACACTCACTGAAGCTGACCAGATTTATTTATTTATTTATTTATTTATTTATTGCATTTATATCCCGCCTTTTTTCCTCTTGCAAGGAACCCAAGGCAGCTTACATTATCCTCCTCCTCTCTATTTTATCCTCACAACAACAACCCTGTGAGGTAGGTTGGGCTGAGAGTCTGTGACTGGCCCAGAGTCACCCAGTGAGCTTCCATGGCTGAGTGGAGACTATAACCCGGATCTCCTGGCTCCCAGTCCAACACTCTAGCCACTACACCACACTGGCTCTCAAAAATATTGACCCATGATACATCTTTACAAATATTTATTATCAATGAATAAATATGATACATATGGCCTACTGCGGGAATGGAACAGGGAATTGGAATGTCCTATTTTGTCTAACCAATGGACCACCATTTTGGTGTCTGTATCGGATATCTCTATGGATCTTCCATTATGCCTTATTTAGCAAAAACTTTTGTTTTGGGTCTATTGGATGCCACACCATCTCTTTAATAAAGGCTTGTCAAACTTGGCTAATTATTGGAGCTGTAATGCAGTCAACGTTTCTCTTATTCATATGTTTTGGAAATGCCCAATAGTTGCCTCCTTTGGGGAGGAAGTTATTATATAAATTTTGTATTGGAAAGCCCTTTAAAATTTACTGATGTAAATGTTATCTTAAATTACTTATCTGCTTTTTGGAATGTAACATATGGTCAGCGTAAATTGATCCTTCGTGCCCTTTTGGCTGCTAAAAGACTGATACGACGATAGTGGAAAGATAAAAAGCCCACTGCCTATAATGCAATGGATTGAAGACTTAATGCTAGCAACATTTGAAAGAGTGGCATCATAACTTTCAAATTGACATATTTGGATATCTGGTCTGCTTTTACAAAGTTTACATGTAATCTATTCTTTCTCTCTTTTTTTCTACCCAGAATATTGTAATATTTGAAACGGAAGATTTTAGAATACGTTGATATATTTTTTATTTTTTTGATCTTGTTATGTTTTTTGTTTGTTTGTTTTGTTAAAACTCACAATAAAAAATTGATTAAAAAAATTAGTGGCCCCCTGCTGGGCTTTGGGCCCTTGGCAGATGCCCAACCATGCGTATGCTTGACATCGGCCCCAAGTAGAGATCTTATTCTATGCTAAATGATAGAAATTAAAGTGCAGAACTGGTCATAAGATCAGGACTTTTAGTAATGTTACATCTAAATTATGATGCTGGTCTCCCCTTTTCCAGGATACTGATTGAAATACAGAGTTACAAGACTGAGTGTAATTTACAGCAGAATCCTGTGCATGTGTACTCAGTAGTAAGTGTTCAACAAGACTTATTAAGGATAGTCAAATCTGTCAATTTCAGTTTCTTTCAGTTTCTCATTTTTCCAGTCTTAAATTCAGTTTGTCAGGAAAGTTGAGTATTTTTTTAAAGTTTGCTTGAAAACGCATTTTTGTGCACATTTCTCCTAATATATGCATTTTTCTATGTAATTTTGCCTAATACACACATTTTTGCAAGTAATGTTCCTAATATAATGAATTTTGAATGCTCTTTTTTTTCTAATATACACATTTTTGTATGCATCTTTTATTGAAGAAAACTGCAAAATTTGGAGAAGTGTGAATTTCGAAGGATAGCTGAGTTTCAGTTCATGTACTGGTTCAAAAGGGTTAAAGTAGATAAGTTCATATTAAAATGCAAACCAAACAAATTACTCCCCCATCCCTAGGGCTAACTCTCTAGTGTGCATGTTTAAGATGGCAGCCATACTTATGGACTTATATTTGGATATCTGGTCTGCTTTTACTGAACTTTATGTGTAATCTATTCTTTTTTCCAGTCCCCCCCCCCCCGAATGTTGTAATATTTGAAACTGAGGACTTTAGAGTATGTTTTTTCTGCTGTGGCACCCCAGTTGTGGAATGCCCTCCCCTTGGAGGCCCGATTGGTGCAGACATTGGTTTCATTTCGGAGTCAAGTTAAAACATGGCTTTTTATCAATGCCTTCAAGGGCTAAATGCATTCCCTAAAGAAGCACACTGTTTTAACTGTTTTATTGTTTTAGATTTTAAATTGGTATTAGCTTGCTTAGTGGTGTAATGTGTTTTTAGCTGTTTATTTATTGTTCTATACTGTCTAAACCGATTTTATCTGTACACCGCCCTGAAATCCTAAAGATATAGGGTGGGATATATATACTTTAAATAAATAAAATGCTGTTATATTTTCCTTTTTTTTGTTTTTTGTTTTGTTATGTTTTTGTTTCTTTTGTTTTGTTGAAACTCACAATAAAACTTGATTTTAAAACAAGATGGCAGCCACACTTTCAGGATGGCAATATAGGAAGGAATCATAGAATATGAGAGATGAAGGAGACTTGGAGGTTATCTAGTCCAAAACCTTGCTCATTGCAGGGATCTTTTTAACTGCAGAATTCCTGACAGATGGCCATGCAGCTTCTGCTTAAATACCCCCAGCAAAGGAAAGCCCACTCCATCCTGACATAGGCTGTTCCACAGTCAAATAGCTAGTACACTTAGGAAGGTTCTCCTAACATGTAGCCAAAATCTGCTTCCCTGCAATTCCCATCTATTGCTTCTAGTCCTGCCCTCTGGAGCAACAGAGAACAAATCTGTTTCATCTTCTCCATGACAGCCCTTCAGATACTCCAAGACAGTAATCATGTCTCACCTTAAAACTTCTCTTCTCCACACTAAACATACCCAACTGTTTCATCCTCAAAATATTCACCATCCTAATTGTCCTCCTCTAGTCATGCTCTAGTTTGTCAACGTCCTTCTTAAAATGTGGTGCCCAGGACTGGACACAGTTCTTCAGACGTGGTCTGATCAACGTGGAATAGAGTGGAACCTCTCATGATCTGGGCAAGTGCTACTGTTAATGCAGCTTAAGATTGCATTAGCTTTATTAGCAGCTACATCACACTGCTGGCTTATGTTTAGTTTGTGATCATCTGAACTCCTAGATCATTTTCACGTGTAATGCTGACAAGCCAGGTCTCCCCTATCCTATACTTGTGCCTTTGATTGTGTGTGTGTGTACCTAAATGTAGGACTTTACATTTCCCTGTTAAATTTCATCTTGTTGGTTCTGACCCAGTCTTCCCTGACAAGATTGTTTTGAATCTTGTTTCTGTCTTCCATGGTGTTAGTGATCTTCATGCCGTCTCCAAATTTTATAAGCATCTTCTCAATGCCCTCATCCATTGAGGGTCATTTATTATTATGCAGTGGAGGTTCAAAATGAATCCAGTGGTTCTAGAATCCCCCCCTGGTGATGATTCACCTGACTCCATGGCCCATCATTGTCACCTGCACCCAAGCTCTCCTGCCTTGTCATTTCCATAGCACCACTTCCCACTGCTCATGTGACAAACACTAATTCCCCCCAATCTTCATCTTTCTCTATCTCTAAAAGCATTAGAACCAGTATATTGCTCCATGCACCAAGGAGCTGGTATACTAATGAAGCTGCTTTCTCTTTTGTAATGTGTGTGCATGTGTGTGTTAAGAACAACATCTGTAAAAAGAAAGCCCATGCGCTTTTGACTTTCATGAGTGTTTAAGCTCATTCCTCCATTTTAGAAGCAGCCATTTCTCATCTTGTTGGAGCATAACCGCATACATCTGCTGTGTGTACACCACAGCTCTGGTAAAGATCCCCTTAGTCCTACATTCGCGATCACACTTGTATTTGTGCAACTTCACATATGCCTGTGAACTAGGATGTGTGGGCCAGCTCCAGGTTGGATGGAGCCTGGGCCCAGCTCATGGGCAGGGTAGCTTCCACCCCACAACTTTCATGGGCTGCTGGCTTCCCACCGAGGCTTCTCAGTAGGTGGGGGTGATGGAGGAGGAGCGCCACTGCCTGTGCTACTCTGGGCCCTGCACAGCAGCGTTGGTCATGTTTTTCTTGCTCAGTGCTCCACTGAGGCCTTTATGCTTCTCTTTAAACTAAACATACCCAGCTTTTTCAAAAGACTTGCTTTCCAGACACCTCACCATTCTGGTTGCCCTCTTCTGGACACACTCCAGTTTGTCAAAAAGGATATTGGCCCAGTTCACACAATCACAGGGTAGTAAACAAGCCATCATGGCTTGTTAACCGCCCTGCTCACACCAGTTGCATGCCACTGACAGCTGGATTTGCTTAATCACCACTGCTGGCGCAGCTTCTCGTGTCATCTGAACCTGGTACGGGTGGCTTGCTGGGATGGGAAACAAATAGGGATGTCAGAGAATTCCGCCATGGACCTCAATGAGGCCAGATTCAATAGAATCCAGCCTCCAGAGTCCGTGGCAGAAAGGATCCCTTACCTCCGCCTCCCTGCGGAATCCTCCCCAGCCGGATCCTCCCCGCCAGAGGCTCCAGAGCACTGCCGTGCCATATCGCTGGCTGAGGCTGACTCCGGATGCAAATGGCGTCCACTACACAAATGGCGTCTGCTAGCCTATCGCATGAAAAGCCATTTGCGGCTGTAAAGCTCTTAGTTTAAGCTAAATGCAGCCATTTATGGCTGCATTTAGCTTAATTTAGCTTAATCTTAGCTTAATCTAAGACTACGATGAAAATAAGGGGAACGCAAATAGCGTAGCGAACGCTACGCTATTTGCGTTCCCCTTATTTTCGCCGTCTTAGTCTATGTAAATGTTTATGTAGACTAAGATGTGCCAAAATAAGGAACACAAATGGCGGCAGCCGTAGCCACCGCCATTTGCGTACGCGCGGGTTTTTTTTTTTAAAAAGTCAGACGTGATAGGCTACGTAAACATTTACGTAGCCTATCACGTGTTTTTTTTTTTTAAACCTAGCAGTGATAGGCTACATAAATCTTTACGTAGCCTATCAAGTCTTTTTTTTTTTTTAACTGGAAATGGCGGCAGCAGCAGCCGGTCAGAAGACCAGCCACCACCGCCGCCGCTGCCAAACCGCTGCCGCAGCTGCCGCCGCCCGGAAGATCCGCCCCAGGTAAGTCTCGTCCCAGGGGGGGCGGGGGGCAGGCCGTTCCGCCACCGATTTCGTGGGGCCGAATGCACTGGCATTTGGCCTCCCCGAGATCTGTGGCAGAATTCTCTGACATCCCTACCCAGAACCCTGGGTTTCTCATGCCACCCTGGCCAGTTCTTATGACAAGAGAAGCTGTGCTGGCAAGGGTAATTATGCATATCTGGCCAGCACGCTACTGACAGCATGCTACGGTGGCTTGTTAACCACTCTGTGGTTGTGTGAACCCGGCCATTGTCTCAGTGGTGTTTAGCTAGTAGCCATGATTGTTGGAATCACCGAGGACAAGAATTTAGGGACAGTTTTTCACATATGATGTGTAGATGATGGGGCTTTCTTCACATGGAGCTTTTATCCTGCTGTTGAGGCTGCTCCTTCACGGAAGTTTGCAGGCTCTTTACATGATGCTGTGAACCTCCAAGGCGTCTCCTGCACTAAATGCCCTTTGTTTCATTTTTAAATAGATCACAGATAATGAGCTATCAAATTACCCTGTTGTGTTCCGCAAGAGGAAAAGTGGCAAGAAGAGGAGCGAGATCAATGAAAGATAATGGAAGACTCAGATATGGGGAGAAGGAGGGGGAAAGGAAGCAGGTGAAAAAGGGAGTTGTTGTGATCCTGCATTTAAAATGGAAGCAGAAAGCCCCATTTTAAATGCAGGATTTTAGTCTGGTATAGAGATGTCCGACAACAGGGGAAAAAAACTCGACCTGACAGTGAGTTTCATTTTTTCCTATTGTCACCTACACATCCCTGGTACCATCTTTCATGATCGGATTTGCCATCCAAAGATGAACATAAGGTTCTATAAATTCACAGACCCTGCCTAAGGGCTGTGGCATTATATGGTAAGAGTTTCAGTCAGGACGCTACATTCACTGATGTTTGAAAGAAAATTGCATGCTGTTTCCAAAGTGCCCTATAATCTCAGATCAGTTACAACCTATCCAGGCTTGATTCCATGCTCCTGAACTTGTTATTCTTCCTGTCTTAACATCTGAACTATCCAGTTCTTCCTTCCTAGTTCAAGACATAAGCCTTAATTGCTTTTAATCTTCTTACTGACATATTCTTAAACATTTTAGTGTATTGCAGTTAAGCCAGCAACATGGAACCAGGCAGTAATCAAAGAAAAAGAATTCTATCAAACCTTTTTCTCCATAGTCCATAGTCCCAGAAAACTTCTTCAGCTGCAATGTAGTACCTCCTTATGTTTCCAGCTTTGGCAGTGGTGCGTAGGTAGTGCTCAGCTATAGCCTCAGGGTTACGCGCATTACTGGTGTCAAGTCGGGAATCCATGGTATACGGGTTGTCATACAGCACTGCCTGATATTCAAGTGACCCACTACTACTCTCTTCATAGTCTATGTTGTCTATGTCATATTCCTTATAGTCCCCATTTCCAACTGGAAATCCTATTGTGACAATCGGTTTATCCTGGTTTTGTGTCAGAGTGTAATTAGCCTCATTTTGCAGCATTGTGTGGTTGGCTTTAATAGAGGGTTGGGAGTTGTTGAGTTGTCCAGGTGACACTAGAGTCTTAGAGGTTCTTGGTGTAAAGGAGTCACGTGGATTTTTTTTCTTTCGTCGGGCCTTCAGGAATGTTCCGGATGTACTGATAGTGCAGTTCTCATTTCTTGCTTCAGGCTTGTTGCTCATTTCAGGTTGGCCTAACTCAAGATCAGTGTCACCTTTATGCGTGTTCTGCTTTTCCTTACTAGTGAACATGGCATTTTCTAGATATACCGTGGCATTTCTGGAGCTGTTCTGAAATGTATTGTCAACGTTCTTAGTGAGATCTGTTGGTGTATCGTAATTCTTCTTCTCAGAGACAATGTTCCACTCATAATCTGTCTTTTTAGGGGGACACTTCTGTCCCTGGTGTGGTACATTTTTCAAACTCTTGACTGTTTTTGGAATGAGAGTAGAAATCAAGGTGTCTAACACCCCATCTGAAGACAAATTGCCATACTGTTGAACTTTCAACAACTGCAGTTCAGAACCTTGTAGTGGTTCAGAACTGTTGTTTTCCACTGTTTCTCCCACAGCCAAAGTTAAATTAATTGAAAGCATGGGAGACTCAGTATGTGCTTCCTCTTCATCCTCATCATAATAATATGAAAAGTGATCAGTTTCTAATTTATCTAAGCTGGAGGCATTTTCTGTACTAGGAATGGCAAGAAACGTACTATCTGAAGTGGTGTTGTCTAAAGCAGAAAGATTTCTCTTTTGTTGTACATACAACAGCAGGGCACGCATCTCTTTTACAGCAAACAATATTGCTTCTGTCAGACCTTGCTTTTCAGTCTTTCCATCCCAAGTCTCTTTTCCAGCTGTACTTTCTTCTTGCTCCTTCTCTGAAGAGTTTACTGCAAAAGTGCCCTTGGTGCTATTCTCTCCATCAACCAAGAATTCTTCTTCATCTTTACTCCAGACTCCCCCATGCATTCTCAGATGTTCAGCCCTGCGTGTTTGATTATAATTATCTGAGATCTGGATTGTACTCTCTCCATGGGCACGTTGGCCTTGTTCAGATGACAAGGTGCTAACTGACACAGGGATATCTGAAAGCAAAATCTCTTCTGCCAATGGTGTGTAATTGGGAGGAAGGGACTCAACTGCACTTGGGTAAGAAGCAGTACTTTGAATTTCCAGCACTTCATCACTATGCAAAGTATCACTGTGATTTGTGAACACCTGACTTGAGTTCACAGAGTCATCGTTATCATTCATAGAGCTGGTGCTAGCAGAAGTATCATCTTTTATGGCAATAGCAGTCAAATTCTCCTCTTCTTCCTGAGCAAATGACTGTTTAAACGTTCGAAGTCCCAGCATTGCAGCCAGCATTTCTTGTTCTTCATCTTCTTCGGTATTATCTTCTGCTATTGTGGCTCTGTTATCTTTCTCTTTCTTGTTTTTTGTTGCCTCAATTTTCTCAGCAGGAAAATGGAAAACAAGTGCATCTTCTCCTTCTCCTTCTACTTCTTCATCGTAGTCATCACATTTGGCATCTCTAAACCTCAGTCTCATGCCATAGCTCATCTCACGGGTGCCCCACGATGATAGAAGCCACGTTCCTGCAAACGCAATTAAAAAAAAAAAAGAAAAGTACATACGCTCCTTATACAGTCCTGCCTTGTCAATTACCTTGTACGTTTCCTAGTGCACCTTGTTCCCTTTGACAGCTGAAACTTACAAGGCAATAGACAAGGCAAGGCTATATATAGTTCAACAGCAGTAAGTGTGCACTTTCGCAAGTGCGAAAACCCCAGGGTGGGGAGGAGAATAAAAACCTTGTTGTTTCTCCTTGATCTCTCAGTGGTTTTCCGTATCATTGATCATGGTATCCTTCTGGGGCAATTGTCTGAGCTGGGAGAGGGGGATACTGCACTGTAGTGGTTTTGCTTCTTCTTGGATGGCCATCTCCAGAAGGTGGGCTTTGGGGGATATTGCTCAGCTTCATGGATTCTCCAGCATGGGGTTCTGCAGGGGTCAGTTTTGTTCCCTGTCCTATTTAACATGTACATGAGACCACTGAGTGGGATCATCAGGAGTTCTGGAGTGTGTTGCCGTCAGTAAGCTGGTGGCTCACAGCTGCACTACACCTTTTCATCTTCATCACGTGAAGCTGTGGATGTGCTAGATTGGTGCCTGGTTGCAACAATGGACTGGACGAAAGCTAATAAACTGAAATGCAATTCAGACAAGACTGAGATGCTGTGAGTGGGTAGTTTTTCTGACCAGATGAAGGCTGTTCATCCTGTTCTGGATGGGGTTGCACTCCCCCTGAAGGAGTAGGTTCAAAGCTTGGGGATTGTCCTGGAGCCATCATTATTACTTGAGCCTCAGTGGCTTTAGTGTTCTGAGTGCCTTCTACCAGCTTACGCTGGTGGCCCAGCTACACCCCTATCTGGACAGGGAAAATCTGACTTCAGTAGTCTATGCTCTGGTAACCTCTAAGTTAGATTACTGCAATGTGCTCCACATGGGGCTACCCTTGAAGACTGTTCAGAATTTGCAGCTTGTGCAAAATGCAGCATCCAGATTAATAGCAGCCAGAAGGTCTGAGCATATAACACAAATTCTGGCCCACTTGCACTGGTTGCCTGTATGTTTCCAATCCCAATTCAAGACGCTGGTTTTAACATGTAAAGCCTTACACAGCTCAGGACCACAGTATCTGACTGAGCACCTCTCCTGATATGAACCTACCCAGACACTACGATCAATGCCTGTGGCCCTCCTCTGAGTGCCTCCTCTGAGGATGGCAACAAGAAAGAGGGCCTTCTTGGTGGTAGCCCTCCAAATATGGAATGCTCTCCCCACTGAGGTCCACCTGGCACCAACACTGTCATCTCATCAGAACCAGGTTAAGACTTTCCTCTACTCCCAGGCATTTGAAGGTATACAATGGGGCATTATGCCAGTTGTTTATCAGATCCTGGTATGTTATTTTAACTATTTTTCATCTGTTTTAAATTGTTTTTAAATTCTATATGTTAAAGATTTTATATTATTTTTTACTATATTGTATTTGTGGTTGTAATTTTTGTGAACCGCCCAGACAGCTTTGGCTATTGTGCAGTTTGGAAATCAAATAAACGAAATGAAAACACAAGATGATTGTGACACAAGTTGAAATTACAGCTGAATATAGCATTCCATTATGTGCAATGGAAGTAAAGTATTTTCACTTCAAAAAACACCAGCCCATGTTTTGAATTCAATACCCAAAGTCCTGTATCTTTCTTCTGTACACAGAAGAAAACAACCCAGTCAAACAGCTATTGATTTTCTGCTCTTGCTACATAAATAGACTATTTGTCAGAAACCACCCTCGGTGTCCATACAAGCAGACTATTCACACAACAGACTAACCCACACTCAGTGATTAAGTGTGGGTTGTTGTTGAACTGCGGGTTGTTTTTTGAACTGTGGGTTGGTGTGTTTTCTGAACCCAGGACATTTTCTGCAGGGTGATTTGTTAACCATGCAGTGTAGCTTATTTTTCTCGAGAATCCATTATTTGTTGTTGGGTTGTTCAGGGTAGTGAACAAGCCACACTGCATGGTTAACAAGCCAACCTGAGAATGTCCTGGGTTCAGATAACATGCTAACCCATGGTTTAACAAACAACCCATGGTTCACCAACAACCCACACTCAACCACTCAATGTGGGTTGGCATGTTGTACGAACCCAGTCAATTTGTCAATAATAGCAGCTTTCTTTCCACAGCAAATAAAACCTTTAGGGTACGGGGGGTGGGAGGATTTTCATCAGGACCATGGTGTAGCAGGAAGGAGTAAACTCACCTCCTGTGTGCCATGGTCCTGATCTTGATTGCCACCCCCATGGCTGCTATTTAACAAAAACACATTTAACAAAAATTTATTTTTGTTATTTAACAAAATTTTTGTTATTTAACAAAAACACACGGACATATATTTCACATCAATGTGTAGTTTGGCCCTAAATGTCACAGCGTTTTGCACTCACTGCATTGCCTCCCATTCCATTTCCAGTTCAAAGTCCTGTTTTTGATCTTTAGACCCTTCACGTCTTGGGACAATTGTATCTGAAGGTCACCTGTCTCCACATGTACCAACCCGAACCTTAAGATCTTCTTTGCAGGTGATAAGAATATAAGAAGAGCCATGCTGGAGCAGATCAAGGTCCATCTAGTCCAGCATTCTGTTCACATAGTGGCCAACCAGCTGCCCATGGGAAACCCGCAAGCAGGACATGAGCCCAACAGCACCCTCCAACCCAAGTTCCCCAGAAACTAGTATACACAGGCATACTGCCTCTGATACTGGATGTAGCATACAGCTATTGGGACTAGTAGCCATTGATAGCTTTATCCTCCATGAATTTGTCTAGCCCCCTTTTAAAGCCATCCAAATTGGTGGCCATCACTATGTCAGGGGTGCTTCTGAGTGCAGGGAGTGGGATAGTAGCTCAGATTCTGAAGAAGAACCACCAGACATGGGGGAGGTATGTTCCCAGGCTAGTCCAGACATCGCTAGGCAGGCTCCTCAGGTTTCAAAGGTCCAGCTGGAGGAGGAGGGCCCCTCTTCACACACACACACACACACACACACACACACACATACACACACACACACCGTGAGAGATAGCCAACAGGGAGAGGCAGGGTTTGGGGAGTCTGAATTAATAGATGCCAGGCGCAGACACAGAGCAAAGAGGGAGAAGGCCG
Organism: Heloderma suspectum; assembly: GCF_057233095.1. NCBI lineage: Eukaryota > Metazoa > Chordata > Lepidosauria > Squamata > Helodermatidae > Heloderma > Heloderma suspectum. Next base: position 48,887,654 of record NC_139460.1, on the reverse strand, counting down.
GGGCGGACCTTAGACGGTCTACCTGATTGGCCTTGCATGAACAGCTGTGCCTAGAAATGTCACGAGAGAGACAGAGACCTCCCCCCACCCCTTAAGTTAGGCTAGTGAGACCGCCTTCCTTTCAAACGGCAGGCAACTTTCTTAGCTACCTTTTGAACCCCCCAAAGGCATTTCCTTGTAGGCTGAGAGTCACTGAGAATTTGCATCTGTATGTATGACCCTTTGAAGTAATGGATTAAAAGCTGCAGACTGCAGCCTCTTGAAAGTGTTTGATTCGCCGTTTGAAGTTCAGTAGGGGCAAAAGGAATCCTGACACGCTATATCTTGTGGTCCTTCTCCAGGTGCCTCCATTGGGTGAGGTACAACAGGTAGCCATTAGGGAAAGAGACTTTTTGGTGTTGGCACTCCAGCTGTGGAATGCCCTGCCAAGAGAGGCTTTCCTGGTACCTAGCCTGATGTCATTTCAGTGTTTTTTTAAGTGTGCTTGCTTAAATGTGTGCTTGCTTAAATTTACTTATCTGCGGGTTTTTTCTGTGTTTTTTATTCTGCTTTTATAGGATTTTAAAATGTTTCTTTTGTATGAATTTTAAACTTGTTTTAACCTTATTGCAAACTGTCCTAGGGACCTATAAATCAAAGAACAAATAAATATAAATCAAAGAACAAATTACCAGTCATAGACCTGTCACTTACCAATATTGTCCATGGTTACAGTAGCCGATTTACCACCCATGGGGAAGAGGTTTAAAATATCTTGATGTTTTCCTCTGCTCAGGAAAGTGTGACCAGCAAGATGTACAGGCACTATCTCATCCTGTGTGCCTACACTGACAAGGTGCCATTCAACAACTTCAGACTGACAAAATCCTAAGATATTCCTTCTATCAGATGCAAAGCCATTGAGGGCTAAAATAAAACAAAGCAAAAACACAATTCAAAGTACACTTAATTTAATCAATATTACAAGGACCATATCAAATCTACTGACATTACGTGAGGAATGAAAGGGACTCATCTTTGCATATAGAGCAAGAGCTATTCTACAAGTATGCACAATGACTGGTTCAGACAACACAATAACCCACATTCAGTGGTTGAGTATGGGTTGAGTGTGGGTTGTCTTTGAATCATGGGTTGTTGCTGAAGCTTGGGTTATCACATTGTCTGAATCCAGCACATTTTCCACAGGGTAGCTTATTTTTGTCGAACAAGCCACCCTGAGTGAGAACCCATGGTTTGTTGTTGAGTTGTGAACTGTGGGTTGTTGGTAGTTAACAAGCCACAGTTTGTTAGCAAGACTGGGTTCAGACAATACAATAACCCATGGTTCAACAACCACCCATGCTTCAATGACAACCCACACTCAATCCATACTCAAAATATGAGTGTCGGTTATCACGTTGTGTGAAGCCAGTCAATGAGGTAGAAGAATTCTGGATTCTATCACTTAAGACTGTATGGAGAGGTCATATTTTAATGCTGCCAAGCATAAAAAGCTCCCTGCATGTAATAAACTAGCTTATCAAGGAAAGAGCTGCTCTAAACCTTTCTTTCTGATGTACTATTTTACTATATTACAGGGAGCTTTTTACAGATGGAGGGAAGCATTCAAAAATATGAACCCTCCTTTTTATTATACATATTTATGGTTAACAAATTATAAACATTAAAACAATTAAAATGCAAGTAATACACATATTTTTATCCCCTGCACAATCTGCATGGTAGCATTTCACAAGGATGTTTTGGAACTTTTAATACAGACCTCCTTCAGCTCCTTAGGGCAACTTTCCCCAACCTGGGTCCCTCCAATATTGTTGCCTACAGCTCCCCTCACCCTGACCAATGGTCCTGCTGGCTGGGGATGATGGTTGTTGTAACTAACAACATCTGGAGGAACCCAGGTTGGAGTAGGCTGCCTTAGGGAATGAAGCATATTGTTACAGGCACCCCACTTCCCTAAGGAAGTTCCTAGGGCACAGCACTCACTCAGGTTTGGTTTCCTTTGGAAAAAAGGGATCACTTGAGATTTATGGTGTTTAGGTGTATTTACAAACATACAGCTAGAGCATAGGCAGAGGCAAACAGCATAAACACTCCTTTGTAGGGTAGCATTCCTGCTGTCCCCCCATCACATCACACACCTGCACCCTCCTTCAGCTGGAAGGGCGGATGAGTCACCTCCCCAGTTGCCTCTCCCATTCAAAACTCTCAAGAAAGTTCTCCCAAGTATTTGCTAGCCCGCACCTCCATTAAAGAACCATCATCTAGCCATTTACTTGCTATTTCCCTCCCAAAAGATGTGTCTGGCACAGCTTGGCCACTGACCATCAAGGAACGTTGACCACTAATTTGGCCCCTCGACATTCTTTTGTCCAAATCACAGACCTATTCAAAGCAGACCTGTTCACCCCATGTAGTCCGAAGTGGCGCAGTGCTACATTTTACAACCCCAGATCAGCTTTCTGCAATCCTGTTCCCTCCTGAGGTTTTGGGCCACAATCCCCATCAGCCCCAGCCAGCAGGGGCAATTATCAGATATGGTGGGAGTTGTAGTCCAAAACATCTGGAGGGATCCAGGATGAGGAAGGCTGGTCTAGCTTGTAGAGTTGTTTTGAAACTGGTCAGATGTGTAGTGAACATCACTGAGCTTACAAATATTGGGCCTGTTCAGACGTCACGCTAAGCTATGATGGTTAGGGCATTTGCGCAAACCATGGTGGCTTAGTGTGTTGTGTGTGGGGGGGGGTTCCAAAACCACCCCAGCTAACCACACAACTGCAGTAGGGTTAAGAGGCCCCAGGGTGGCTTACTGTTATGTGTGTCATGCTCCCCGGTGGTTAAAACAGGCTCTGGGTGGTGTACAGGCTGCAACCATAGAGACAGCGCCGTAGAGTGTTCTGCACTTCCAGCAACTCTCTAGCTGGCGCAGACTTGGTCCCCAGGGCATCACAATGGATGTAGCAACTGGCGTATATTTTTGCAGCGCGATGACCACTGTGATCACTGGTACTTGTGGCAGTGGGAGGATGGTTAGGGTAACTATGGAAGGGGATGGTTACAGGAACCATGTGGCACCACATGGTTCCCAGTCATGTGACAGGCACATGCATTGTGGTTATGCTACCCCCCCCCCCGTAGTTACCCTAATCTTCCTCCCACTGTGCACGTCTGAACAGGCCCATTATGAAAGCAACATCACATTCTTCCATCTTTTTAAAAAAATAAACATTGTAACTTTTTACCCAACACTAATGGTGTTGGCCTTTCACATGCTTCGTGAAACGCTGATGCCAATTTTTACTCACTGTACATGACATTGGACTTGTAGAATTTGGGGTCATCTCTCTTAATGGTGGAAGGATTGCTACAATACTCCTTGATATTGTCCTCAATGTACCAGCTCTTGTTTTCATCAAACACTGCAAAGACTGCATGCTGCTCTACATCAGCCTTGTTCTGCAAAACATCAAAGGCAAACATGGTTTCTGGTTGCATACTAAAGGCCTCCTCTCTGACATATACGCAAAGAATCCCAAAGCTGGCTAATATCCTTCCAGATAGGCTGTCTGGATTGGGGATTAGGGCCACTGTACTTCAGCAGTTTCATTCCCAGTGTGATGGCCGATTCCAGAAGGGGGCACTGGGACACTAATGCTTGGTCAAGTGGCATTTATGCCACAGGGTCCCACGCTATTTCATATTTACATTGGGGCGGGCCACACACAACCCTTCCATCAAAATTCACTGGCCCAGCACACACCTCGTTGTAAAACAAAATCAGGCTCCCAGAAGCCCCTTGTTTTAAATGGAAAATGGGACTATTGCCACCACTCCACCAAATCTCAGCGGCAAATCTGGCAGCATAGCAATGACTGTGGCGACTCCAGCAGCAAGGTGTGTATGTGTGTTGCCCTGGATGAGTTCGGCTTCCCCGCTCCACCCCCTATGGCCCTAAGCCTAACTCAGGTTTACCCAGGGCTGTAATTTACCAAACAAAAAAACAGGCACATTAATTTCTTTTACGCAACTGACATCATGTCTAGTTTGGCCCAAAGATGCCTGTGGGAAGCCCACAAGCAGGACTTGAGGACAAACAGCTGTCTTTTCTGCTGTTTCGCAGCAGCTGGTAAGACACAATGCAATACTATGCATGTCTACCCAGAAGTAAGTCCCACTGAGTTCAATGGGACTTTCTTGAATAGGATTGTAGCCTTCGAGGCAAACTGTCTATGAACCTGAAAACAGCATATGGCCATCATATCTCTCTTTCAATTTCTCTCAGCCTGCAATATTTTACAGTACCTGTATCCCCCTGGTGTCGAGTGCCTTGGGTTTACAAATCAGAAGCGGTCCAATCAGTCCTGAGGCGATATCCCTTGTCATATCCACAGCACTATGATATAATCTGGTGACACATGTAGCATCTTTTGCTGTGGGTGCATCTATGTCACGTACAGTCCACTTATATGTGTAGACTTCCCCTGGCTGGACTGCCCTACCCTGAGTGCTGTTCTCTAAAGCAAATATCAGTGGAACAAGAGCATAAACAAATGAAAGATGACATTTATTCTGTGTAGCGTCAACACCACCTGCAACCCTATTCCATCTGAAATGTTGTGCTCTTTCCTGTACAGCTCTAAAAGGCCTCTTTTTTCCTCGACTAATGTGAACGCACATAGTGCATGATATTTACTTTGTCATGCAGAGTGTGAGAAGTGGAGTAGAAATTACTCTGTACAGAGTGTGAGAAGTGGAGTAGAGTAGATCAATCCGGATCTGTCTTCATGGCTTCTCCAGTTGGATTGTGGGCCCTCCCAACCATGCTTATCAACAGAGGACGGAGGTTGTGATGGAGGAGGAGTGGGCAACAGGCAGCTAACGCCGACCCGACCCACAGCACCTTGGAAAGGAGGTCTCATGATGACTAGGAATCCCAACATGTTTTTCACCTTCCCTGAGGTATATCCTTAGGACACACCATAATGTACTGCTTTCACATTTAGTTGTTGCCTAGGAATTGGCATATAATCATACATTGGGGCTGTTCACACAACACGTTAACACACACTCAGTGGTTGAGTGTGGGTTGTTGTTGAACCATGGGTTGTTTGTTGAACCGTGGGTTAATGTGTTCTCTGAACCCTGGACATTTTCCACAGGGTAGATTGTTAACCATGCAGTGCAGCTTGTTAAGCACCCTGAACAACCCAACAACAAACCATGGGTTCTCAAGGTGGCTTGTTCGAGAAAAATAAGCCACACTGCATGGTTAATAAGCCATTCTGAAGAAAATGTCCTGGGTTCAGACAATATGCTAACCCAAAGTGCAACAAACAACCCACAGTTCAACAACAACCCACACACAACCATTGAGTGTGAGTTAGCATGTTGTGCGAACTCAGTAATTGTTTCTGCATTTAATTGTCACAACTTTGGCAGGTACAAAATCAAAAGAGGGTGGGAGCTGAGACCCATAGCTATCAATGGCCTGATTGGGAGCATTGGGATGACCAAGCAGATTTTGGGCAATTGTTGGGGGAATGGGAAGCATGCCGAAACCTTTCGAGGTATACAAAACAAAAAAGACAAGGTTCCCAGTAGGCCCAACTGGGACACTTCAGGCATGAGCTGATTGTGGCATGGATAGCCAGGCCAGTGCCCCAGATGAGCTAGAGCAGCAGGTTCAGGGGCTTTACACCTCCACACTCCAAACTGTTTTCTCCATGCCTGTAAGCTGTGGCCAAGTTTTAACCCAAGACCTGTGCCCTCCTCTTCCTTGTTGAATATGAAGTGCTAACATCACTTCCCTAATTATCCTGTTAATTTCTTCTGCTTTCCATGCCTACGATAAAGCAAGTCACATCTCTGGATGCAACTGACTTTATAGTAAACCCAAAAGCCCTTAGGGCACAATCCTATGCATGTTTAGACAGTAAAAAGTTCTACAATTCTCAGGAATGCTGGTAGATGAAGGACTTTTTTCTGTCTAAACATGCATAGGATTGTGCCTTTAAAGTCTTTTTAATTTTTATTTTAAATCTGTTGAGTAACAGCTGCTGGATAACAGCTTCTAGTTGGGACTAGAGATGGGCAAACCTCTTTCAGTTTCTCTTTCTCCCACATTCATTTTTTTAAAGATCTGCCTGCCATATAGTTGTTCAAGATGAGGAGCCATAAAGAGGGGGTGACCCTAATTCAGCACTAACATGGTTGAATACACAGGGATTAAAATCTAGACTTTTAAGAGCTAAGCACTCAAAGCTCTGGGTCTGGATGGGCAAATCTTTTGTTTCAATTTCTCACATGTTCAAATTTTTAAAGGGAGCAACTCTATGGCCACTAGGCAGTGTCTAGACAGCCATAGGATTTTTTGGTTCCCAGAAGCCGTGCTCCCTGCCCCCTCCCCTGCTGCCTCGTAGGCAGCATGGTTCTTCCCTATCTCCATGCTCGTAAGCACAGTGCAGAGCAGGCAAAAAGGGGTGTTCCTGGGGGCAAGGAGGGGAAGAGACCGCAGAAGTGTTGTGACAACACTTCCTATGCGCTGGCCTGCCAGCCTCCCCACACCCCCCACTCCAAGGTCCCCAGCTAGACAACCAAAATCGGTTGTCTAGCCGCAAATGCAGGGTGGCCAGAGCATGGAGGAGAGGATCCATGCTCCACCCACCCTCCATGGGATAGTCAGTCACCTCTGAGTTCAGAGGCAGCTGACTATACCAATAGGATTGCGCCCTAAATCTCAAATTCTTTTTGTCCTGAATATGGAGAACTTTGTGAATTTTGATAAGATTCTTACCAAAATTTTATCTTAATTAATTTTATTATTTCTTTATCACCCAATAGCCAAAGCTCTCTGGGCGGTTCACAAACATTAAAAAATATAATATAAAACCTTTAACATACAAAATTTAAACACAATTTAAACAGCTAAAAACAGTTACAATGACTATGCCACAATAAGAAAGGCAGGGAAGGAATCAAAGCGGAAATAATAATTAATGACCAACCTTTGGAATCTGAAGGATAAACAGCTCCTTCTGCATCCTTTGAAAGTGTAACTCCATGGAAATAAATACTGTAGGGTCTACTGGCCATATTTTTGAATATGATCTGTTTAAAATGCAGGTGGACAAGATATGTGTTCAACATAGCAATAATACTAGTCTTTGTACAAGGTTTTTATAATCATCACCATCACTGTATTATTTATATCCCACATAATATCCCATTTATATTCTACTAAATGTTACAGCACAACCATAAAACATAGTCATAAAAATATGACTAACAAAGAATTTCTAAAACAATGAGGAAAAAACATAATATAAGTTGAGTTCAGAAGCAGCACTATTAAACACCAAGCAAATATTGTTACCAAGACTGATAGAAGCATGCATCAGATTCAGGCCAATCCCAAACCAAATCGGGCTGATTCAAACAGATTCAGGAGATTTCTGAAACTCAGCGGGTTTCCTCCAAAGTGGACAGAATCTGAATCTGAACACTCCTGAGGATTTGGGTTTGGAATGACACAGACACTGGACTTCTCTACATGAGGCTTTTATCCTGCACTGTTACTGGGGGATCTGCTTCCAGATTCTTTACAAGATTAAGATCGGCTCCTTTACATGTGCTTTTTCACTATACAGCCACTAGATGGTGCTTTGGTATAGCTGTGGTATAGCAGAATTACGGGCATACACAAGCCACTGCAGCACCATTAAAATTAAATACTGCATTTTCCCCGTTAAGAAAAAAGTTGCTATAATGGTCAGAAAGCACAGGAGAGGCCGTGGAGGTTGACAACATTGTGTAAAGGACCCACAAACTACTATCAGTGACAAATCACAAGCGCACAATAAAAGCCTTGTGTAGAGAAGCCCACAGACAGCATGTCTCCAAAAATTGATACATTGATCCCCAAGCTCTCCATGTAAGGAAAACACCAGAATGGGGAGGGGGAGGGGAGGGGGTGTAGTTTTCTGACTGGCAGTTCTAGCTTCCAATCACAGTGAATTATTTTACCAGGCCTCTCCAATCCCAAATCTTTGGGGAAAGGAATTTGAAGTAATACTGCAGTATTGGTCCAGTGTTCAGTACTCTTTGCTAGTTCTCCCTCCCAAGAACAGAAGCATTAAAAGAGGTTTGGTGGAGTCTGTCGCCCCGGGAGGGAGTAGCACTGAGTGACTGCTTGGAAAATGCTGGCTGTTCAAGTCTTTCTGCCTCTGCCTGCTCCACATCTGTCAGCCACCCCTGCCCTTTTGCACTTCCTGCAACATCAGTGCCAACTGATCAGAAAACAACAAAAAGTCATTCATCATAACTTCCAGCCTCTTCACCTGTCCTGAAATTTTGCATGTTTCTTTTGCAGGGACATCTCCATGACATATGCCATTTTCATACAAATTGCCTAAAAGTTTCACGAAGGATTATAAGGGGAGTCAATCCATTAACCCTCCCACCCCTAGATTGAACACTCCCCTTCCACAAAAAACACTGCACCTATCCTTCTGAAATTGTGCATTTTCTCGATTAGGACAACTTCTATGCTGAGTGTGCCCATGAAAAACATAAGAGGTAAATGCATCTTTTTGGGGAAACACCCAAACTGTAAAGGCTGCTCTTGCACAAGGCTTCCTACTACTATTCATCTGAAACTTTGCAGTCCTGACCTCCTCAGAAGAAGCAACTGTCTCTGCACATTTCATCCAATTCTGCCAAGAAAGAAAAAAAAACATAGTGGCAGTTCCCTTAAAAAAAATAATAATTAAAAGTGCATAGGACAAAAGCCCCTGCACCAATTTGTCTGAAATTAGGCAGGCATAATCCCCTTATAAGGGACTACTATGCCTGAACATGTCATCCAATTCTGACAGACAGAAGAAAGGTCATAGCTTTTTGTTGTTTTGCAATTATAGTCAATTGGAGACATTAAGTTTTCAACCCAAGTCAAAGCGGGCTTTTCTGAGCCGAATCAGGCTGTTTTCTGAATTGCTGAATTGGAATCTGAACTGAACCTTGTGGTCTCTGCACCTCTCTAGTTTTCACAGTTGTTTCCGAAAAAGAGTTGCATTGTTCTTGCATGTCATTCATTTATTTATTATTTGGATCAAATGAACAAGTGGCAAGGCCATGGCCAGAGTTAGGTCAAGAGTACACTCTCCTGCCTAGAGCACAAGTTTGCTCCCATTCCGTTTTCCTTTTTTAAGTGGGCGTTTACATTTGTGACATGACAGCTTTCATTTAAAGTCTGTAACTAAGAAAATGTCTGGTTTAAAAAAAAAGTGGGGGCAGGAAGGGGGAGTGTAAGCCCTAATTCAACAGAAACATCCAAGAAATTTTGCTTATGTGCACTGCTGTAACATATTGTCATTTCGTTATTGTAAAAGCTGTGGACAATATGACAGCTCTCAAGCAATCTTTTTTCACCAATGTTCTTTTCCCTAGAAGTTGGCAGGCCAATTTTCTCTCTCTTTCTGCCCTCCATTTTCCTTTTTTCAACCTCAATAGATACACTAACATTCTGTGTCTCAACTGCTCTCACCCATTAATGTAATTGATAAGATTGTCACACGACAACTTCCCCCCTTTTTTCTTTTAATTTACAAACACATATACTTCTGCATACCTAAGGATTCCACCGCCTTATTTTGGGGTCAACTAGTTTCATTTCTTAACAAATAGGAAGTCAACCCCCTGAGGTTCTAACTACAAGTGACATAATTGTGTCGCTTCCAATCATGTTCATTTTTCTTTATTTCGTTATAGGCATGAGGAGAAGTGTCGTGCACCTCACTGGAGAATTCCTCCTCAGAGGAGGAGCTAGAGCTCTCAGAGACAAAGAGCACCTCAGAACAGCCCATGTCAGAAGACCAGGAAGAAACTAGGCCTTCAGAGGAGATGGTTGCAGGTCCATCACTGCAAATGATGGGGGACTCTGCCTCTGAGGCAGAGGCTGAGCGACCCCTGGCCCCTGAGAGGGTCATTGCCTCAAGAGGCCCGTAGGGCTTCTGTAAGAAGGAGTTGGAATGTACTTTCACAAGACATAGTGATGGCCACTGCTTTGGATGGCTTTAAAAGGAGATTGGACCAATTCGTGGAGGATAAAGCTATCAATGGCTACTAGTCCTGATGGCTATGTGCTACCTCCAGTATCAGAGGCAATATGCCTATGTACACCAGCTGCTGGGGAATATGTGCAAGAAGGTGCTGTTGTACTCATGTCCTGCTTATGGGTTTTGTTGGCCACTGTGTGAACAGAATGCTGGACTAAATAGGCCCTTGGCCTGATCCAGCATAGCTCTTCTTATGTTCTTATGAGTGCTCAGTTAGAAAGGAGGACTCATCAAGAGGGAAGGACTCCTTGGGCACAAGGCTATGCTCCTGAGTACAACTGTTGCCACGGGACCTGTAACAGAACACAGCTGAGCCCTGGGTGGGGCTCAGAAAGCTCTGGCTATATAAGCCTTCAGTTTCCACCTAGCCAGCGCTGGTACAACATAATTCTACCAGCTCCAGTGCCTTGTATTATGTTTTCCTGACTTTGTTTTGTGATTGAAACTCCGTGCTACTGACTCTTGGACTCCTGCTTGACTCTGCTTCTTGGACTGTGCATTGTATCTGACTGCTTATCTATGTTATGACCTTGGCTGTGCCTCAGACCTCTCTTCTGGAAACCACCTACTTGCCTATTGGATTCATCCCTGTATTTGCCTAGCATAGAGACTTAACTCATCTATAGCAGGTCAAGAAGCTTATTTGGGTCCATGGCACATAGGGAGGGGAGGTTTAACCCCACCCTGCCTTCTCTCAGCACACTCACAATTGAACCCCTTGCCCCATGCTGTAGTTAGACTTAGGGTAGGGCAGGGTTAAACCTCCTTTTCCTGCACACTGTGGTCGCATTGAAACTCCTCCCTGCCACTGCTTCTCAAGTAAATAAAGAAAAAACTGACAATGTGATTAATATCATGTGTAGTTAGGCCCCTGATATTAGAAGGAATAAGAGGTTATGGACAGCACATTCAGGACAAAATAAATATTTGACAAATGGGATGCAGAGATGTACAGAAGACTTATAGAGAGAGGCAATATAAACCTAGAACTGCATAGCAAACACAATGAGTTAGCCAGTCTAATTTAGCTGCAATTAGATCCCATTGAAATTAATGTGAAAGGTTAGTCATGGCTAGCTTAAGTCCCATTAGTTTCAATGAGATGACTAGCCTGGGTTGGATCCCGCCCAAAATAAATGCAAATAATTAATAGTTTGGGATAAGCAAAATGCATATATAGGTAGACATTCTACTACCGTGCATGAATTCAATAACATGGGATTTTAGACTATGTAATTTCTATGTAATTTCAGGCCTTGAGTGGTTGCACCTGGTGTTGGGCCATAGAGACAGATTGGGGATGCTGCTGGTGTACCGCCCACCCTGCTGCCCAGCATCCTTCCCTGACTGAGCTGGCGGAGGCAGTCGCAAGTGTGGTGTTGGAGAAACCCAGGACGGTGGTTCTGGGTGACTTCAACTTCCATGCTGAGGCTGTCTCCGGAGTTCCAGCTCAGGACTTCATGGCCTCCATGACAACCATGGGGCTGTGTCAGTATGTCATCGGCTGAACACATGAAGCAGGGCACACCCTTGATTTGGTTTTTGCTCCAACTTGTGAGATGGGTAGTCTGAAGATTGGGGCGCTCCAAGTAACCCCATTGTCATGGTCAGACCATTTCCTGGTGAGATTTGAACTTACGGCGTTACTCTCCTCCCGCGGGGGTGGGGAACCTATTCGGATGGTCCACCCCAGGAGACTGATGGAATCCAATAGATTTCTGAATGCTCTTGGGAATTTTCCAATGGAGAGAGCTGGTGATTCAGCCAAGGCCCTAGGCTCACTGTGGAACAGTGAGATGCGGAGGGCCATCGACTTGATTGCACCTGAGTGCCCTCTCCAGCACTGTGGAGCCCATTCTGCTCCCTGGTATACTGGGGAGCTGCAGTCAATGAAACAGGCTGGATGTCGGCTAGAGCGCAAATGGTGCAAGACTCAAAGTGAAGATGACTGAACACGCTCTAGAGTGTATAATCGTGCGTACTGCATGGCACTGCAGGCAGCAAAGAAGGTTTATTTTGCTGCCTCCATTGTGTCCTCAAGTAACCATCCAGTGGAGCTCTTCCAGGTGGTCTGGCAGTTGTTAACATCTTCCCCAGTAAATGGGGCCCTGGCCCTGTCAAGGACCCATTATGACCTTTTTGCATTGCACTTTGAGGGCAAAATCGCTTGTCTCTGCAGTGACCTTGATGCTGTTAGTGCAGTACCAGTCGAGGTGTCTGATGCCACCATCTGCCCTACTTTCTGGGATCAGTTCCAGTTGTTACGGCCTGATGATGTGGACAAGATGCTTGCAATAATGTGACCGACTGAATAATGTGCCCTCTTGATCCCTGTCCCTCCTGGCTAATAAAAGCTAGCCGAGGGGGTATGACTGGGTGGGTCCAGGGAGTGATAAATGCTTCCTTTCGGGAAGGGGTGGTCCCTTCTGTCCTTAAGGAGGCAGTAGTGCGGCCACTCCTGAAGAAGCCCACTCTGGACCCAACGGTATTAGACAACTACTGCCCTGTTGCAAATACCCCTTTTCTAGGGAAAGTACTTGAGAGGGCCATGGCGGGCCAACTGCAGGCACTCTTGGAGGATACTGATTATCTAGATGCATTTCAGTCTGGGTTTCGTCCTGGTTATGGGACTGAATCAGCCTTGGTTGCCCTGATGGATGACCTTTATCAAGAGAGGGACAGGGAGAGTGCAACCCTGTTGATTCTGCTCGATTTCTCATCGGCTTTTGATACCATCAACCATGGTATCCTCCTGGATCGACTCTGTGGGATGGGTATTGGAGGCATTGTGTTATAATGGTTCCAGTCCTACCTACGGGGCCCATTTCAGAGAGTAACATTGGGTGACCATTCCTCGGCCCCTTGGCAATTGAGCTATGGGGTGCCGCAGGTTACTATCTTGTTCCCAATGTTGTTTAACATCTATATGAAGCCTCTGGGAGCGGTCATTAGGGGATTTGGAGCTAAATGCCATCAGTATGCTGATGACATGCAGCTCTATCTCCCTGTGACATCTGAATCAGGAGAGGCTGTGCAAGTCCTGAATCAGTGCCTAGACTCAGTAATGGGCTGGATGAGGGCCAGTAAACTGACGGTGAATCCTAGCAAGATGGAAGCCCTGTGGGTGAGTGGTTCCTGAGTCCGGGAGATAGGCTCATTGCCTGTTTTGGATGGCGTTGCACTCCCTCTGAAAGATCAGGTCCGTAGTCTGGGGGTACTCCTAGATCCATCATTGTCGCTGGAGGCCCAAGTGGTCACGGCAGCTTGGAGTGCCTTTTACCAGCTTTGGCTGGTTCGCCAGCTACAGCCTCTCCTGGACAGGGATAGCTTGACCACGGTGGTACAGGGATTAGTAACCTCAAGGCTGGATTACTGCAATGCGCTCTATGTGGGGCTCCCCTTAAGGCTGGTCCAGAAGCTGGAGCTAGTGCAGAATGCAGCAGCTCGGCTGTTGTCACTGTCAGGAGCTGCCCCTTTCCTGCGTGTAACTCCTCTGCTGAGAGAACTGCACTGGTTGCCTATTCACTACTGGGCCAGGTTTAAGGTATTAGTACTAGTGTACAAAGCCCTAAACAACCTGGGACCAGGATACCTGAGAGAGCGCCTCCTTCTTTACCAACCTGCCCAGTCACTGAGGTCATCAGAGGGCATGTTGCTGGTGGTTCCACATGGACCCATGGCCCAATTGGAGTCCACCAGGAAAAGAGCCTTCAGTGTGGTGGCCCCCTTCCTGTGGAATTCTCTGCCTTTAGAGGTCAGGCAGGCGCCAACATTGTGTTCCTTCCGGCACCTCCTGAAGACGTAGTTATTTCAAGAGGCCTTCCTTGAATGACCAGCTGTGGTTTGTTAAATTCCACTTTGTTGGGGTTTGTCTTTTAAAAAAACGTTTTAACTCTTTTAACCTGCTGTTTTATTCTTTTACTGTGTTGTCCACCACTCCGAAATCTTCTGATGTGGAGCGGTATCTAAATATTGTAAATAAATAAATAAATAAATTCAACATGGTTCTCAGTACTTACATTTATTGTATCCCTGACCTGAGCTCTGATAACAGGGCCCAGAATTCCATGTTCTTTGGGCCTAGTATTGTCTATGCGTTTGCTGAAGCTGGCATCTTTATATTGCCTGAAGACAGCCTTTTTATACTTCTTGCCAATGAGATTTGAAAAATTTTCCAGATACTGAGATTTATATTTTCTTTGACATTGGAAAAAGAAAGAAAAATTAGCCTCAGAAAGATCTCTTCAGTAGGATAATGTATTCTCGAAAGAAATAGAAGCCACTGTTTAGACAAACCTACATAACACAAATGATTATATGCATCATACATACCCCAATAAAGAGGTACACATATGCTTCCATTTTGGTATAGGTACAGAGCAGGGATGAGAAACTTATGGCCCTCCAGATGTTATTGACCTAGAACTCCCATCATCTCGGGCTGATGGGAGTTGGAGTCTAATAACATTTGGAAGGTCACAGGTTACCCACACCTGGTATAGCGTAACAAAAGGGGTTCTTCTCCATACGTTACCACATTACAGCAACATTTTGTGCCCTTGCTATAGCTCATCCATATGCAGGAATCTGTTTCTGCAAATGAATGACAATTTCTAGACCAGGTAACAGTCTGCACCACCAAAAGTGTAATACTGGCAGTGGAGGCTGGTGGCTCTGATTTCAGGGGCTGGGGATCCATTCTGGGTTTCAGTCAGAACCAGCCAGGAGCTATCCAAGGTGCTGAACCCTATCCCCAAAATAGCTCCTTTAGAGTTTTGGCAGGTTCTGACTGAAATCCAGGGTGGATTCACAGCCCCACTGAAATCGGAGCCACCAGCCTCCACTGAATACTGGCGTGAGATTCCTCCACATCAAATCATTCTTGCTTTGTGGGGGACTGCAGTACAAACTAGACCAGCATTTCTCACTGGAACTGAAATGGGCAAGGCCTGAATTTTCACAAGGCTGAAGGCTGAGGGACAATACCCTTTGCCCTTGGCAAATGAAGACCCAGGCTGTATGGCACCATAGTAAAAAATGAAAGAAAAGTGTCACAATTGTAACTATTTCAACAGTCAAAACTTGTGTTATTTAAACGTAGCTACATTTACATCCTTCTTGCTTTCTTGTTATTTTGCATAATTCTATTAAGAAACCTCTCAAATAGAGCACGTTCATTTTAAATCACTTCTCGTGTATCCAGTAGTTCTGGTCCTTCAGCTAATATACTTATTAGTTCATTCACATCATCCAGTAGAATTGCAGCATTCTAAGGCTCGAAACCTGGTTCACTTTATCCCCTCAACAAACACATTCCATTATCTTACTTATCGACGTTGTCAGGAATATCCTGACTGTAATCCCAGGTGATTTCTTCTGCGGTAATGAAATACTCCCAGTTCTTAATCAACCTCCATTCTCTAAAGGTTAATTTTTTCGTTAAAGTGTCTGGTTTTCCACAGTCTTCTATGTTGAGGTAACCATGCATTCCCGCTGGTTTGAAAGACAGATGTGACAAGAACAATGATGAAAGTTAGTAGTTAAGCAACGTGGATGTCCCAGTGCTATTCATGTTGCCTTTCAACCTAGTCAGATTAAAATAAGGCTGTGCACTTTATATTTCTGATTTTTAAAGAGGCCTATGAAAGATGTAGGCTTATCTCCCTCCATAAAATAACCAAAAATCTCCTCCTTTTTAGCCCATGGAAAGGAATCTATGACACTCTATGACAATCCATTCAACACTCTTAAGGTGTAAATACTCAGCCATGTTAGCACATGTTGAATTACATGACTGTGCTGTTTTGGTATGGCAGAGCCTTCCAATGACCTTATTTTATGTCAGGGTTTGCAATGCCACACCTCTTTTTAGTTACTTAAATAAAGTCTTTGCAGAGGTGTGGTTGTATTTCTTGCAGAATCCTGTCATGCATTTCTGCAGTATTCAAAATACATCTAAGTTTGTTCATTTTAGCAGTAGCTGTATTGGTACGAAAGCTATGGGGAGAGAGGCTATTTTTACAAGTGGTAGTCCTACATCATGGGTGCAGAACCTCCAATTGGTGCATGTCAAGCCCCGCCTCCTCCATAAGCCCCACCCCTGCTGGGGGTTGGGGAGGAAGCAGGGAGAGGAAATCCCACTGCTATCTCTTCTCTGTGATCAAAGATTGGAGATAACAGTGGGGATTCCCCTGTGCGACTGTGCTGCGTGCAGGCTTTCCCAGTCAGAACCTATATTGTCAATAATAACTAAATAAAGCATTTTTAGCTGCTCAATCATATGGTTTCAATCAATTAAATTTACATAAATTTGCATATTATTGATAATTATCATATTATAAATATTATTGCTGCATTTTGAGATACTGAAGAAAGTGGAAGATAACTTCTACTTTAATAAATAAAAACTACCATTCATTGTCAGAAGAAAAGGCCATCTCTAATATTCTCTTTTTCATTCCCCGTTACAAGCATGTCCGAACCAAAATGGCTACAATAAATAAATAAGTGTGCCCCTAACTCACAGCCTCACCTACTTATATTTGTCCTTATAGTTAAAATTGTCTCCCGCCAATTAACTACTAAAACTTTAATTAATTAATCTAGTGACTATACCGATTAAAGATGGTAGCCTTGATCATTACATTTGTACTTAGCCAATGTGCTGAACATCGCTTAGATCTTCCCCCCTAAGGATCAGCACAAGTGTCACACCCAGGAGTTAAAAGGAGGAGTAAGTCACATGGCGGTCACTTGAAATGACTGCACACGTTGCAGTAAGTACACCAGCTGTGGACAGAGGAACACTGCCACTAACTCATATAAAAAGTGATTGTAGCTCCAGATTTCTTGTTGCTCTGCAGTCACTTTGCAAAGAAACTGCAGTTCCAATCTGTGGAATGAGCTCCCTAGAGAGGTTTGCCCGGCACCTACATTGTACTCCTTCCAGTACCAGGTGAGGACCTTTTTCTTCTCCCAGCATTTTAGCATTTTAGCTTCCTAGTCTTTTAGCTTTGGTGTTTTAAATCTGCATTTTAAATCTCTGCATTGCTGCTAGGTTTTATTCTGGTTGTACTGTTATATTGTGGTTTTAAGCTTTCACATTTTATATTGTTTTATGCTGCACTCTGTGGTTTTAACTTTTGTGAACCGCCCAGAGAGCTTCGGCTACTGGCTGATATAGAAATGAAATGAATAAACAAACAAACAAACAAACAAATAAATAAAATCCACACCAGATTCTTCTCTTAGCACTTGACCCCAGTGCTCCCAGAGCTAAGATGGTTTTGAGGATTCTGTATGACCTCCATACAACAGGAGGAACATATAGCTGCAGCTGCACAACCCTCGCTTAATAAAGAGATCCTTGCCTTGCAGGTGCTTTGCAATGAGCGATGATATTAGCCACCTTCCTGTCATGCTTACGGACATGTTTGCTGTTGCTGATGTGCCTCCAGCAAGGCTGACAGTTGACACTGTGTAGCTGTCTTGTTCCAAGGTTTGTCCATTGAAATGGATGGAGAAGATCTCAGGCGTGGAACACATCCCTATCAAATGCCAACTAATGCTATCGTAATTGCAGGCCTGTACATCTGAAACAAAAAGGACAGTTGTTGGAACTGCCGCAAAAAAACCCCAAACCACCGTGGCATCTGTCAAGCCAAGCAATGCGGGACAAGCTCATGCAGTACCTGGAAGCGTTCCGTTAGCATAACCATTAATCGTGTACATGAGGGAGGTTCCTTTCCCCCAGCTTTTGCTTTCATCCAGCACAGCAAACATCAACACATGTTCCCTGTCAAATAGTTTCTGTGTCCCATTCTCATTCAAGCTACCTAGAAGGAAAATAAAAAGGGGTGGGGGAAAACCCAAGCTGTCAGAGACATCAGCAAAAACAAATGAAAAATGCATTTGCTTTGACCAGTAAGTCATAAATCGGGGTGCAGACCAACACTAAAAGGCTGATATGCCTCGTAAGGTTGATAGGCCTCCTAAGGCATAAGATTGGTAGGCCTCGTAAGGCTGATATGCCTCCTAAGGCTGATATGAAAGGTTGATATGCCTCATAATATCAACCTATTGACTGGCAGTAAGAATTTTAAGTTAAATATGCTGGTATTTTTGGTATCTCCCCCAGCTTTTGCCTTTGGCCCCACCCACCAGTGGAATGCAGCCCCCAAAAGCTTCTCCAAAATGGTATTTGGCTCTCAGAGGAAAGAGGTTCTGCACCCCTGTCAGAGATTCCAGTAAGCTCGTCAGCTGGATATTTTAGATATTCCGTGTCCAGTATATGCCTTACAAGTTTAAGATTTAGGAAGGTTTTCCTTTTAACGTGTCTATTTATTCGTTACATTTATTTCCTGCCTCCTTCTACAGAGTTCAAAATGGTACACATGAGAATCTCCAGTCCTGATCCTGATTATGCCTAGATCTGCTTTCCTTCAGAAATATGGCTAAATCAGGCACCTCCAGAAGATTTTCTGGGACTAACATTGAACAACTCTTATAAATAGAATCCTATGAAAAAAATCAGAGGTATATTACACCATCACCCTTAACGACAAAAAAGAGACACAAGTCTAATTACTGTTGTTTGCAAACTCTTGTAACATCAAGTTTGAAGATGATGGCATGGGGTTTACTGTAAGTTGGTGGGCAACCGTAAAAAAATAAAAAACTAACTAACCAACAAGCCAGCTATTTCTTCACTACCTCATTTGCAAAAGTAAAAGTACAGCTGGAAGAGGGCTCAAGCTATACTTACAACTGCAGAAGCCCTGTCCCCCAACCCAAGATGCAATACTGTTATTATGAATTAGTTGTTTTCAATTATTGTTGCACTGGGGCAGTAAGAAAATATCTAAAAATCAAGCAGGACTTTCAAACACACCTGTCCTTTCTCGCTATATACCAGGCTTTTCTACATGAGGCTTTTAACCCACACCTTTACAGAGGCTTCTGGATTCTTTGAGGGATAAAGATTGGCTCCTTTACATGTTTTTTTCCCCTGGGTTTTTTTCTTCTCTGCCTTTCTATAGGTTCCATTACACAACCACTAGGTGGCACTGTGGTATAGCAGAATTGTGCAATTACTTACTACTACATGAGGCTTCTATAATGCCATTGAGAAAAATACCAGACTTTCTTTGTTAGAGGGGGGGGGGGGAACATGATAATAGTTGCAAAGCATGGGAGAGGCCCTAGAGGATGACACCGCTGTGTAAAGGACCTGCAAACTACTGTGAGTGAGCAATCACAAGTGCATAATAAAAGCCTTGTGTAGAAAGGCTCAAGAAGTCTGGAAGTAACCTCTGCCTATGAGTGACTGCAGCATGCAAACTATAGGAGCTCAAGAGGTCCAAAAAGCACTAGCACTGAACCACAGTGCCCCCCAGCATAAATTACAATGATGGCCTGTTTCAAGTGGCACCCTGAGGGGTGGGGGGATACATGAAGTAGGAATTGGTGTCTGAATGGTGCATCCAGACTTCTTAAGCCAAGGAGGAGGGAGAGTGACATGCAAGGGAATCCCTGCATTATCTGTAATTACAGATCAGAGATAACAATGGAGATTCCTCTACCCTCTAAGCTCCCAGTAGCCTTCAGAGGGCAGGGCCTGGAGAGTGGGAGGGGCTTGGGGCACAGCAGAGGGGCTTGGATGGTGGGGCGGGCCCACAGAGGGAGCCCAGGCCTCTGGTGAGCTGGATGGGGACACTTTGTGCCCAAGGGTTAGAGTATCCCCATCCCTCTCTTAAGGTGTGTTGTTCCTGGTGGGGAGGTGTGTGTGAAATTTGGCCTCCACTCCAGGCAGCAAAATGTATTGGATTGGTACTGGATGGTTTCTTTCACAGTGGTATTTGTGTTCATGGATTTTTTTCCAGCTGTGAGTCACCTTGAGTATGGTTTTTCTGTAGAAAGGAAGGTAAGAAATTTTAATATAAAAATAAATAATATCAGGCTAAGAGAAGGGCACTCTGCATGTTCCCGGCAGCAGTCTCCCCTCTCCAGATGCAGAGAAATAGTCCCCAATAATTTCTGATAGGGAAGTCTCAGTCCAAGCTGTGAGATAAGCTTCTGAATGAGAGCACGGCAGAGAACCCAGTGGCAGACTCTCCTGCTGTGTCACAGCCTGCTAAAAGATACATTTGTCAAAGAGGCCAAGGGACTGTGGTAGGTAAAAATTAACAAATAGGAATATATGCATGAGTGGAAGGATAGCACATTATAGATTAACCCCCGTGGTGACCGGTGCTTATACTCCATGCAGCTTTATTTCAGCTTAAGCGTTTTTTATTACCTTCTTTGCATATCAGCAAGGCACCAATAAGGCCAGAATTAAAGTCTGCCACCATGTTCACATGTGAGAAGTAGGCATACGTGAGACAGGGAGGATCAGCTTCTCTGGGTCCAATTTCTGCAGTCACCTCCCACATATATGTATACGCCTGGCCAGGAGGCACAGCATCGCCCAGTCCTTCTGGATGTGATGCTGTGTCAAAATTTGACAAACCTTCAGTGGCAGAGGAGAACAGAACAGTGAGGATTTCTCATCTCATTAATAAATTAAGTCCACATACCAGTGATGCCCTTATAAAATAAATATTACATAAATGTACATACACGCAGTCTGAGCATAAAGCTCTGTTCACCCAGTTACTCCCGTCAATTGCAGACATGAATTTTCTTTCTCTCTGCTTTTGCTCATATGCTAAAAAGAGAACAAATCAATGTATTCACCTGTCTTATACAGCCCTGCTCTCTTTTTTCCTGCTCAGGGGTTGTACATGCACCACAGTCCAGATGACAGGTACTTATGGCCAAATGGCCCTACAGAAGTATTTGCTATAGCTTTGTGATCTAAGTTATAGCTTTGCTATAGCATTGTGATCTACAACCTGCTGAATTTTTTCAGATTGTTTTCTTCCTATACCATTAAGCTTATAGGACTCTTGTTGGAAGGACAGCTTTTTTATTGAAGTTACTTAGAACAGCCAAAGGCAATTTGCTTTCACTCCGGGGAATGGCATACCATCATACCAGCTTTACTTCAGCAGAATTAATTCAGTTTCAAATGTGGTCACTGAATTACTAACAGCACGATGTACTGACGTCTCAGTTACTCCGAGTCAGTACATTTGTCCCTTGCCGTTTAAACAGCAACTTGGGCTAATGTAGACAGATGGAACAATCCCCATGGAGGACAACAGCACAAATCCCAAGCAAAATAGGTTTCTGTTTTTGAGAAATACATACTTCCTGAACTTGGAGTTTACTGTTAAACCAGCGTAAGTATACCCAGTTTTACTTCTACTTTTAAGAGCCTATGGTCAGATCAAAGCCTAAGGTGGGCTTTAGGATCACAGTTCCACAAATGGGAACTTGGTTGTTGACTGATACTGGTGGTTGATGAAGCTGGGAATGGCAGCCATTTCAGAGAAGTCTGGCCAGAGGTAGCTGCCCATCCCCATATCCCCCCTGCAACATTTTAGGTGGGGTGGGGAAAAGTAGCGATACTAACAACTCCCTTATCATCACACTACAGATCACTGCAAGTACATGCACACGCACACTCCTTGTCTAAACTTTTCTATGCCTGCTACAGTACTACTTATTTAAACAGCCTATTCTGCACTGCCTCTGAAGCAACTAAGATAGTCAGCTGTTTGCTACAGAGCTTTTCTACACGAGGATTTTAATCGCTGTATCTACATTCGGTTTTGTTGGAGAATTGAGATCAGAGCTCTACACCAAGAGCTTTTCCTTCTCTTTGAGCAATCATGGAGGATGGGTGAAGTGCCAGATGACTGGAGGAGGGCTAATGATGTCTCTATCTTCAAAAATGGCAAAAAGGGGGAACCTGGGAACTACAGACCAGTCAGTCTGACATCAATCCCTGGGAAAATTCTGGAGCAGATGATAAAGCAAGTGATCTGTAAGCACCTTATAAACACCTTGAAAACAATGCAGTGATGACTCGAAGCCAACATGGATTTGTCAAGAACAAATCCTGCCAGACTAATCCAATCTCATTTTTTGATCAGGTAACCTCCCTTGTTTTCCTTGTCAAGAAATCACCGGGATAACAGGCAAGTATGGCCTTGGTGTACAAAATGAAGCAGGGCAAAACTCTATTAGCCTTTGTCAAGAGAACACGCTGATCATAGAAACACTCTTTTCCAACAGCACAAGAGGCGACTCTACACATGGACATCACCAGATGGTCAATATCGAAATCAGATTGATTATGTCCTTTGCAGCCAAAGATGGAGAAGCTCTATACAGTCAGTAAAAACAAGACCTGGAGCTGACTGTGGCTCAGCTCATGAGCTGCTTCTTGCAAAATTTCGGCTTAAATTGAAGAACGTAGGGAAAACCACTAAATCTTTCAGGTATGACCTAAATCATATCCTTTATGAATATACAGTGGAGATGACGAATAGATTGAAGGGATTAGACCTGATAGACAGAGTGCCTGAGGAACTATGGACGGAGGTCCGTAACATTGTTCAGGAGGCAGCAACTCAATCCATCCCCAAAAAAAAGAAATGCAAGGAAGCCAAGTGCCTGTCTGATGAGGCTTTACAAGTAGCTGAGGAAAGAAGGGAAGCGAAAAGCAAGGGAGAAAGGGGAAGATATATCCAACTGAATGCAGAGTTCCAGAAAATAGCAAGGAGAGACAAGAAGGCCTTCTTAAATGAACAATGCAAAGAAATCGAGGAAAACAACAGAATGGGAAAGACTAGAGATCTCTTCAAGAAAATCGGAGATCTCAAGGGAACGTTTTGTGCAAAGATGGGCATGATAAAGGACAAAGAAGGCAGGGACTTAACAGAAGCAGATGAGATTAAGAAGAGGTGGAAAGAATACACAGAAGAACTATGCAGGAAAGATCTTCATGTCCCTAATAGCCATGATAGTGCGGTCACTGAACTTCAGCCGGACATCCTCGAGAGTGAAGTCAAGTGGGTCTTAGGAAGCATTCTAACAACAAAGCTAGCAGAGATGACAGTATTCCAGCTGAGCTATTTAAAATACGAAAACATGATGCTGTTAAAGTGCTGCACTCAATATGCCAACAAATTTGGAACATTTGTTGAGAGCTACCAGAAGTACAAGCTGGGTTTTGAAGAGGAACTAGAGATCACATCACTAACTTTCGCTGCATCATGGAGAAAGCAAGAGAATTCCAGAAAAACGTCTATTTCTGCTTCATTGACTACGCTAGAGCCTTTGATTGTGTAGATCACAACAAACTCTGGCAAATTCTTAAAGTGATGAGAATACCAGACCACCTTACCTGTCTCCTGAGAAACCTGTACAAGGGTCAAGAAGCAACAGTAAGAACCAGACATGGAACAACCGATTGGTTCAAAATTGGGAAAGGAGTACGACAAGGCTGCATATTGTCGCCCTGCTTATTTAACTTATATGCAGAGTACATCATGAGAAACACCGGGTTGGATGAATCACAGGTCGGAATTAAGATTGCCAGGAGAATTATCAACAACCTCAGATACGCAGATGATACCACCCTAATGGCAGAAAGCGAAGAGGATCTAAAGAGCCTCTTATTGAGGGTGAAAGAGGAGAGTGCAAAAGCTGGTTTGACATTCTCGAGGATGTCTGGCTGAAGTTCAGTGACCACACTATCATGGCTATCAGGGACATTATGATCTTTCCTGTATAGTTCTTCTGTGTATTCTTTCCACCTCTTCTTAATCTCATCTGCAAAGAAGTCCCTGCCTTCTTTGTCCTTTATCATGCCCGTCTTTGCACAAAACGTTCCCTTGAGATCTCCGATTTTCTTGAAGAGATCTCTAGTCTTTCCCATTCTGTTGTTTTCCTTGATTTCTTTGCATTGTTCATTTAAGAAGGCCTTCTTGTCTCTCCTTGCTATTCTTTGGAACTCTGCATTCAGTTGGATAAATCTTCCCCTTTCTCCCTTGCTTTTCGCTTCCCTTCTTTCGTCAGCTACTTGTAAAGCCTCATCAGACAGCCACTTGGCTTTCTTGCATTTCTTTTTCTTTGGGATGGACTGAATTGCTGCCTCCTGAACAATGTTACGGACCTCCGTCCATAGTTCCTCAGGCACTCTGTCTATCAGGTCTAATCCCTTAACTCTATTCCTCACCTCCACTGTATATTCATAAGGGATATGATTTATGTCATACCTGAACGTTTTAGTGGTTTTCCCTACGTTCTTCAATTTAAGCTGAAATTTTGCAACAAGAAGCTCATGATCTGAGCCACAGTCAGCTCCAGGTCTTGTTTTTACTGACTGTATAGAGCTTCTCCATCTTTGGCTGCAAAGGACATAATCAATCTGATTTCGATATTGACCATCTGGTGATGTCCATGTGTAGAGTCGCCTCTTGTGCTGTTGGAAAAGAGTGTTTGCTATGATCAGCGTGTTCTCTTGGCAAAACTCTATTAGCTTTTGTCCTGCTTCTTTTGTACACCAAGGCCATGCCTGCCTGTTATCCCGGTGATTTCTTGACTTCCTACTTTAGCATTCCAATCCCCTATGATGAAGAGGACATCTTTGTTTGGTGTTAGTTCTAGAAGGTGTTGTAGGTCTTCACAGAACCGATCAACCTCAGCTTCTTCGGCTTCAGTGGTTGGGGCGTAGACTTGAATTACTGTGATGTTGAATGGTTTGCCTTGGATTCGTACTGAGATCATTCTATCGTTTTTGAGATTGTACCCCAGTACTGCTTTTCCCACCCTTTTGTTGACTATGAGTGCTACTCCATTTCTTCTAAGGGATTCTTGCCCACAGTAGTAGATATGATGGTCACCTGAATTAAATTCGCCCATGCCTGTCCATTTGAGTTCGCTGATTCCCAAGATGTCGATGTTCAGTCTTGCCATCTCACGTTTGACCACCTCCAGCTTACCTTGATTCATTGATCTGACATTCCAGGTTCCTAAGTAATATTGTTCTTTACAGCATCGGATTTTCTTTTCACCACCAGACACATCCACAGCTGAGTGTCCTTTCAGCTTTGGCCCAGCCGCTTCACTCTTTCTGGCACTACTTGGAAATACCCTCTGCTGTTCCCCAGTAGTATATTGGACACCTTCCGACCTGAGGGGCTCATCTTCCGGCGTCATCTCTTTTAGCCTTGTGATACGTTCCATGGGGTTGTCTTGGCAAGAATACTGGAGTGGGTTGCCATTTCCTTCTCCAGTGGACCACGTTTTGTCAGTACTCTTTGCCATGACCTGTCCGTCTTGGGTGGCGCTGCATGGCATAGCTTATGGCTTCACTGAGTTACGCAAGCCCCTTCGCCACAACAAGGCAGTTTTTAGAGCAAAGCAGTGGCGGTGGTGTATGAGTATATATGGGCTTCTTCACATGGAGCTTTTATCCTGCTATTGAGATTGCTCAATCATGGAAGTTTGTGGGTCCTTTTTGTGACATCACCAACCTCCAGGGCACATCCAGAAGTATTTCCTGGTTATTCAATTTATTTATGTATTTATTATTTCATTTCTATGCTGCCCAATAGCCAAAGCTCTCTGGGCAGTTCACAAAAATTAGAACCACAAAGCACAGCATAAGATAGTATAAAATATGAAAGCATAAAACCTCCATATAACCGTTTTATAATAATAATTCCATGTTAAAAAGGTCCGGAGAAAATGAAACAGCCACTAGATGGCGCTGTTTCATAGAGTTCTATGGAACCTTGAAAATTAAAAGCGTCCCCTCTCAGCAATCACGTGATTGCTGTCCGGGAGCCCGCTATAAATGCAGAAAGGCTACACGACGCGAGGACTGCAGATTTTTTCTTTAATGTAAAGGCGCTTTCTCTCTATATATGTATATTACACTTTCCCTGCCTGCTACTTTTCTGTTTCAAAATCACCACAATGGGATTTCAAATAGTAAACACCCATTTAAAATCTTGCCACTTAGAAAAGGTTGCTTGGAAAAAGCTACTTAGAAGGTGTCGGGGAAGACGATTTGGAGCAGAAAAATGGCAGGCTGGGAAAAAGTGTCCCCTCCTTGCTCTGATTCCTTTTGCAGTCTAAGGGCTCCTTCACACCAGGCTTTTATCCTGCGATTGAGATGGCTCCTTCACAGAAATTTGTGGGCTCTTTACGCGACGCAGTGATCATCCCAGGCATCTCCTGCACTAAATGCCCTTTGTTACCTTTTAAAATAGATCGCAGATACTGAGCTAGCAAATTACCCTGCTTTGTTCTGCTTGAGTTCCTTCCCTGAAAAGAGGAAAAGTGGCAAGAAGAGGAGCGAGAACAATGAAAGATAAAGGAAGACTCAGATATGGGGGAGAAGGAGGGGGGAAGGGGAGGGGAGAAGGAAGCACGTGTAAAGGGAGTCAGTTGTGATCCTGCATTTAATACGGAAGCAGAAAGCCCTGTTTTAAATGCAGGATTTTAGGCTGGTGTAGAGATGCCCTAAATTCCCCTTTTAGATGATGGGCTGTGGAGGGGTGTGGGCCATGTGGCTGAGAGCATGTTGTCCTCCCATTCCAGGAAGATATGAATCGACTATGGGCTGATTCACCAGCTTGTCAAGATGTGGGTTGCTTACAGAGGTTGCAGGAAGCGCTGAAGCCATGCTGAGGCAGCTATGCTGAGGCAGTGCTTTCACTCAGAGTTTGGGCCTTGTCACCAAGGTCACCAAGCTATCCCCAAAGGTTTGAAATTAGGTTGAACAATGCTGTGGTGATCCCAGAGCATGTGTGGTGATTGCTCATGATGAAACAATTAGAAAACCACTTCGGCTTTCACCACCAATACTAACCCACAACATCATCATACCAACTCAAAGGATGAGATGACTCATTTTCACCTCAAGTCTTGTACTTTGAAGGGAACGAAACACTTCTTGAAGCAGCTAGCACCACAGAATGCCTCACCACCATACAAGATTAAATTCTCTATGGGAAGTTGGTGAGGGAACCATATCCATATCACAAACAATGCTGCAATTTTACTAATGTTTTGGTGTTCCAGAACGTGTACTCTGAGATGGGAGGCAAAGGTTTCACACACACACATACACACACACACATCTCCTTAGTTGCACTGAAATGGGAGAACTTAGGGTGCTTCCAGACTAAGCTTTTATTGTGCCATCACCCTGTCTCATTCATGGAATTTTACATACTCAATTTGTACCCCTCCTGTGCTTTCCCACCGCTTCTTCCAACTTTTTTCTTACTGCAAAAATCCCATTAAGGTGAAAAAGACAGAAGAGCTGCACAATGCCTTCTAATTGGTAGTGCTAGTGGCCCTCTGTCTATGTTTTCATGGGTGGGGGGAATTGGTGCCTGTTATAAACAAACAAACAAAACCCAGAACTTTCAGCAATAACTCTCTTCCCCTTTGTTCACTTTCAGCAACACGTGAAATTCCTCCAAAGGCAGGACTATTCACTTCTTTAGCAAGTGTTATCTCTCATGCCCTCATATGATATTTTGAGGCTTTCTCACATCATCTGCGTGAATGTGCACATGGCACAGAAAAACAAGCAAGTGCCACTTTAAAGCTGAGGAGACATTCTAGTCCATATTGGTACTACATTTGAATCGCAGATAAAGAAAACAAACAAAACATAAGCACATTTCTATTTCTTTGATTTGTACCAAGAAAAAAGACACTCAAGGCAACTTTAGCGTCACGTTGTATGAAATTGCCTTTAGATCAACTGCAGCACTTACCCTCTGATTGGTTGTTGTACACTGGACTTTGTGGGTAAATGCTCAGTGGTCTGTCAACGAAGTTCCTAAAATTAATGATGAGTGTGTCTCCCACTTCAGCACGTAGTGTTGGCCCCAGAAGCCCTGCCAAAAAGAAAGGAAGGAAGAAATATTAAGAGAAAGCCTAAACATACAACATGGCAGTTCTTGGGAAAGGAAACTTGCCTTCCCCTAGCTGGAGATAGTATTATAACGAAGGTATGGAATGCAAAGAGGGACAAACCTGAGAATACAAATGAATAAACAATGGCTATTAGGATGCACCACCATTCCTTAGAGCTGGGATGTACAAGAAGAAAAGAGGTCATGGGTAGGCATATACTGTAGCCTTTTCTGACTTACAATATGCATGTTGGCTGAATGCATGGAAGGAAGTGGGGGTGGGATCCCATCCCATGGAGCTCACGGGACAGATGAATGGGCACAATCCTGCTCCTCCCGCCACATGTTCAGACAATACACATTTTGAAAGTGAGGTTATTTTCCCAAGGCCAAAGAAGAACTGTAGCTTAATAGACAGCTGAGCTATTTTTTCAGGTTGGGGACAGCTTTTCTGACCACTGCACCAGCCCAACCTGGGATGGGGGCCCTGCTTAGCCTTGGGGGTTCATCAAAAAGAGCTTTTATCCTACTATTGAGATGGCTCTGTCACGGAAGTTTGCAGGCTCTTTAGATAACTCCATTACCCTCGAGGTTGTCTCCCACAATTTCCCCAAGCCTATCCCGTGTTTTCCCCAAACACAATAAATGTGGTATTTTTTCCAGCCCACGGAACAGGAGTGCCATGACCTCCCTGTGAAATTCTCCAATAGCGGGAAAAACCACTCTGTCTGCCTGCGGCTGGCGTTTGTTTTCAGTCGCTGGGCGCGCGCATGGTCAGGATGACAAAGGCATCGAGGATGGGAGTGGGGCGTGCAGGAGCAGATTTGACAGGCGCAAGGGCAAGAATCACCCACCAATTGCAGCTCCTATCTCCACTCAAGTCTTGCTGAGGAAGGACTTCCCTTATTTCCCAGGTGTCTGCCATGTAAATGCTTGAGCACATTTCTCAGTTGGAGGGAGAAGGGGGTAAAATGCCTCCCTGCAATGAAAGAAGACACATCTGATCCCCCACCCCACCAAGCTCAGAAGCAACATCCTCTGTTGATTCAGAGCATCCCATTAAGTTCAGTGGGGCTTACTCCCAAGTAAGTGTGCTGAGGGTTGCAGACTTACAGGGTGATCTTATGTCTACTCAGAAGTAAGTCCCATTGAGTTCAATGGGGTTTACTCCCATGTAAGTGTGCCAAGGGTTGCAGGCGTACAGCACAATCTTCCATTTTCTGTCTACTCAGAAGTAAGTCCCATTGAGTTCAATGGGGTTTACTCCCATGTATGTGTGCCAAGGGTTGCAGACTTACAGCACAATCTTACATTTTATGACTACTCAAAAGTAAGTCAGAGGTTTCCTGGGGGCTGCAAGAAAAGAGTACAGCAGAAGTTAAGCTATGAAAACAAGACCCCCCCCCCTTTGCACACATGCCAGGAAGAGAGGGAGGGAGGCACTCCCTCTGTTCAAACCACATGTCGGCTGTGTAAAGGAGCCCTTCCTAATCCTTCAAAGAAACCGAAAGCAGGAAGCTCCAGACAGGAAGTGGATTTTTGCGGGCGTTTTGCTTAATGTAGAAACATTCTTAACAACGTGGGATAAAGTTATGAACGTTGCCTCATACTAGGTCAAATTATTTGTCCATGTAGCTCAGTATTGTCTACTCTACTCTGACTGGAAGTGGCTTTCCAGGGCCTCAAGCAGAAACCTTTCACATCGCCTGCTACCTGATTCTTATATGGAACATATGAAGCTGTCTTATACCCATTCAGACCCATTGGTCCATGGAGCTCAGTATTGTCTACAGCGACTGGCAGTGCCACAGTGGCTCTCAGGGGTTTCAGACAGGGATCTTTTCTCTCAGAATACTAGAGCCCATTGGGATAATTCAATAAAGCAAAATGGTGGGATATTCAGAACAGATAAAAAGAAAAACTTCTTCACACAGTGCATAGATCAGCTATGGAATTTGCTTCCACAAGACATAGTGATGGCCACCAACTTGGACAGCTTTAAAAGGGAATTAGACAAATTCATGGAGGATAAGGCTATCAGTGGCTATTGCTTTTTTGTACCATCTAGCCTTATGAAAAGGTCTGGAGAACTTGAAAGCTTGCTCACCCTTTTGTGGCATTTTGGTTGCCCAACTGTGGATTTTGAATTTTGTTTTTCTCATGGACCAGCACAGTTAATTTTGTTTTTTAAATGTTTTCATTATTTATGAAAAATATTTTTGGGTGCCTTTCAGGGCAGAAGCCCTCCCAACCAAGGTGGCGTACAACAATAAAACACATAAACACATAAAACCAATACAATATTGAAAGGGATAAAAACACAATAAAACAGTAAGAACACATTAAAAATGATGGCTATATATCACCTCCAGTATCAGAAGCAGTATGCCTCTGAACACCAGTTGCTGGGGAACTTGAGCAGGAAGGTGCTATTGTGCTCACATCCTGCTTGTGGTCTTCCCATGGGCATCTGTTTGGCCACTGTGGGAAGAGAATGCTTGCCTAGGTAGGCCTTTAGTCTGATCCAGCAGGGCTCTTCTTATGTTCCTACCTGGAGATACTGGCGATTGAACCTGAGATCTTCTGCATGCAAAGCATGTGCTTTATCACCCTTCTCCTAGCTGGGGATTACTTTGATTCAGCTTATCATAGAATCATAGAATAGTAGGGTTGGAAGGGGCCTACAAGGCCATCGAGTCCAACCCCCTGCTCAATGCAGGAATCCAAGTCAGAGCATCCCTGACAGATGGCTGTCCAGCCTCGTCTTGAACGCCTCCAGTGTGGGAGAGCCCACCACCTCCCTAGGTAATTGGTTCCATTGTCGTATTGCTCTAACAGTCAGGAAGTTTTTCCTGATTGGGACCTTCTGTCTTGGGACCTTCTGTCTGCAAAGCCCACGTTCTACCACTGGGATATGTTCCCTCCCCAGTACTTACAGTGTGAGAGATACAGGTGTTGTCAGCAACGTATCTAGAAAATGCAATAAATCCATTGCAGGTAGTGCGTGTGGCAAGTTCCATTTCCTGAGCACAAACCCTTGCCCTAGCGGGTGTCCAGTAAGCTAGCCATTTGTGCATCGCCAAATAAGAAGAGAAAAGGGGCCACAGATCTGTATTAAAAATGCATGTGCTGATGTATATGTATAGATGCAAATGTAGAAATAATTACTATAACGTGAATGGAAATACAATAGTGGGGAAGACTGTGAACAAGCGACCTGACTGCATGCTCAGTCTGCTGACCAGGTGCGTCCTGCTGATGGTTAACTTCCAGGCCCCTGATCTCCTTTCTTATGGTTCCTTATCTTTAAACCAGACAGCCCTTCAAATAGAGGAGGCCTTCAAATAGAGGACTGACCTTTGTAAAGTGGTGTCCAAAGTCCCCGGTTAATTCTAATCCTGAATGTTCTCAAAATAGGAATTGGATTTTAAAAAGAATTTTAAAAAACAGGGTTCCTGATCACATGGAAAGAGCTTCACATGTGTGCAACTGTCTCCTACTGAAATGGCTTTGTATAAGTAGTTTCAGTAGGAGATGATTTGCAAAAGCCCACCTCTCACACCCATCTTTTCACACACTCATTCTTTTAATTATACATTTCAGTGGGTTGAGGGGGTTATTACCCATCCACTCTTTGCATGCACATTCTTATCAATGTACAGAAGATTGTGCATGCAGGATGTGCTGCTAGAATAATATGGAAGTGAAAGGAGGAAGCCATGGTCCAATTTGTTTGGCAATAAGCAAAGTAACCTTTGAAATGGGCACACACAGAACAACTTCAACACAGATTGTGGGTATATTTTCATCAAACTTGTTTTCAACCGTACAACAGTGTTATGCAGTTTGTATGATTCATCACATTCCAACGAATTATTTCCCCACAGTAGAGTAACGCATCTTATTAAATGGGGTCATTAAGAAAGACAGTCAAAAACAGTCAGGTATCAATTAAAAAAAGAAGAAAGAATAGAGTAATTTTCAAAAGTGACTATTTGTTTGTTTGTATTTATTTATAAGATGCCTGCAAAACCAGTTTTGTAGTTTGGGGCCTTGTACAGTTGTTTCATAACAGAGTAATAATACAATAAATACAAACAGAGACCTAAAAACACAACAATACAAAATAGACAGAATAAAAATACAAATGCAAATACAAAAGAAAATATGATAAAAAATACCAATCTGATAAAATGCAAATTAAAAAAATGACAAGCTAAAACCAGCCAAGAAATAAAATGGGAGTTAAAACCAGGAACGTGTAATAGGGATCAAAACAACAAATATTTAAAAGGCCTGGGAGAACAAAAAGGTATTAATGATTTGGAACTTTCATTGTGAGATACTTTAAAGGTGGCCAGATTTCAAGGGCTTTCATCGCTTGTCCTCTAAGTATCATAAATCTTATGTACCGCATATTGGTAACCCTAAAGCTAAGGGCCACTTCTCTCTACACATTGTGGTGGTCACTATGGAAACATATGGCAGACAAACGGGATTGGGAACCCATTTTTCTGTAATTCGGGCATGGGGAACATGTCTCCCTCCAGATGTTGGGGGACCGCAATTCCCATTAGCCCTAGCTAGCATAGCCAATGATGAGGGATGATGGGAGTTGCAATCCAACAACATCTAGAGGCCCACCCATTCCCCATTCCTGCTGAAATGTGTGAAGTGGACCCAAGGCCCTAGAAATGAATGGCTGCTGCTGACCAGTCAGTCTGTAGAGAACTACCACTTTCATTTTACATCCACCAGTCAAAAGGAAAGCATTATGGGGCACCTGTCAAGGTCCACACCCCAGCAGGGGTTCACTACTGAGCACCCACAGGCAGCCCCTTGGCTGTGCTCTCCACCTCCGTGTTGTTGCTGGTGAGAACAAGAAAGCCGCTGCCGCCGCTGCTGCTCACCTTGCCCTCTCCTTTTAAGCAGTGAGGCAGACTGGTGAAGAGGGAGAAGGCAAACAAACAGGCAGCTGTGGTGACAGTGGTAAGGAGATTGGCCTCCTCGGGGAGGAAGCCCCACTAAAGCCACCTTGCCTAACCCTCACCAATCTGAAGCCAGTATTGAATCTAGGGTGGCCACATATGAATCGCCAGAAAAGAGGGCAGAAGAGGGCACTGATTGGCATAAAATTTGCATATACTAATTTATATGTGTAGATGCAAATTTAGACATGATGATGAATTAAACAAGAATACAGTACATCTGTGCTGTCCAAGCGCTGAGTGGCAATGGGCAACAGTTCCTACGGTTCTTATCTTTAAAGCGGAATTGGGCAGGATAGCCTTTCAAATAGAGGATGCCTTCAAAGAGAGGGCTGTCCTCTGTACAAGAGAACATGTGGCCACCCTTGGCCTCTGTCACCAGCCAGAGGACTAAGGGCCTCTGGGTAGTTGAACCACAAACATCCCAATAAGAACTCCATTTCTTATTGGACCAGCATGACCCCGACTTAGGATATAATATAAACAGCAACTTACCACTATTAAGAACTCAACACTTTGTTCTGGCGTTGTAGGTCTGATCACTCTCCTTTAGCACTCCACTCCCTTTAATTTGTATGCCTTGTCTTGTTTTCTAGTGTGTAAGCCTGAGGGCAGGGCCTGTGCCTCATCTGCATTTCTGTACAATCCTCACTAGCAGCATTGTGTATTGAAACTGAAATCTCTGTGAGCCACTTGAGGAGACTTGGGTGGGCGTGTAGAAAAGCAGGATAATACATTAATAAACAAGTAAATAAATATGTGATGGGCTAAACCTGCTGTTTGATTGGGTTCATAACCAAACAAGATTATACTGTTTGGGATATTATACTGCGAAAACAATATCATCTGCTTCTAAAAATAATATGCTTACCTAATAGAGCATTTCTTGGTTTTTCAGTTTTGAAATCTGCTTCATACTCTCTGTAGACAATTTTCTTAAACAGAGGATGTGACTTTGGTAATCTGAAATACAAAGTTCTTTAAACTAATCATATGAAATAGCTTATATGGGGCAGGGGGATGAGATTTATAAAAATTCCATGATGAAAATTCATCATGCAAGTTAAGCACAGCTGCAGAAATTAACAGGCATGTTTTAACATGTTTTGTAGTGTCTCTACGCTGAGATGCTCCACGTCCTACCAACTTCTGAGGCAAGATAGGTGATGACAGGACAGTGCCTTTTTTGTTGTGGCACCTTGTCTCTGGAATTCTAGATCCATTTCAGTTGGGCTTCAGGCCTAGTTTTGGAACAGAAACTGCCTTGGGATGACCTCTGCCAGGAGAGGGACTGGGGAGTGCGACCCTGTTGATTCTCCTGGACCTCTCAGTGGCTTTCGATACCATCAACCATGGTATCCTTTTGGATAGGTTGTCTGAGTTGGGAGTTGGAGGCACTGCACTGCAGTGGTTCCGCTCCTACTTGGATGGCCGACTCCAGAAGGTGGTGCTGGGGGATTATTGCACTGTGCCATGGCAATTATGCCAGGGGGTTCCACAGGGCTCTATTTTATCCCCCATGCTGTTTAACATCTACATGAAACCACTGGGGGTGGGGGAGGTTATCCAGAGGTGTGGGCTGAGGTGCCATTTTGATTTGCACAGGCCTTAAGTGTCTGATGAGGTTTATAGTGGTGTTTTATCGTATTTATTGTTCTGCTGTGTCTTGTTTTATTATGGTTTTTATGATCTGTGGTTTAAAAAATGTGATTTTATTATTTCATCAAAAGCTGCTCTGGAAGCATTGCTAAGAGCAGTTTATAACTAGTCTAAACAAACAAACAAACAAGGTTATTTTGCAGAATTTGCAATATTCTATTCCAAGGCCACATCTACATGGATCATTTACTCTGGTCCTGCTGCGGCCCTAAGTGAACATGGCACATGATGTATGCCCCTCTCCGTAGCAAACATGCTTTTTCTTGCTGTAAAATCTGGGTTTTTTGGAAACTGGTTTTCTGACAGATTTCCCCATCCACGTGGCTTCAGCGCAGTTTGGGAGGCTGTGAGACCTGAACTGCCCTCGGTGCAGGCTGCTGGAAGGGAAAGTTGTGTTGGGGGGGGTGTCGGGAGCACAGAGGGCTAAACTGCATCTACCCGGAAGTAACTTCAACTGCACTTTGCTGAGTACTGGAGCAGAAGGGTTGGGAGAATTCCTTTGCCTGTTTTTTACCTATTCATTGAGCACAGAGGTGGAGAGGGGGTGGGCAGCCAGCCCTGTTGCTCTGAAACTGTGCTGTTGTGAACAGGCAATGGATAAACATGCTTACACGGAAGTAACTCTTTCCAGTTGCACTTCACTGACTGTGGGAGGGGGGAGGAGGGGGGCAGCCAGCCCTGTCCTTTGAAACTGCGCTGTTGTGAATGTGCGCATAACTTCAAGGATTCTTTTAAAGGAATCCCTCCCAAAGGACTCTTATTCCCGCTGAGAAATAGTGGCCAGGCGTGCGAGGGAGAGGCGTTGGATAAACATGCTTACTCTGAAGTAACTCTCTCCAACTGCACTTCACTGGTCGTGGAAGGGGGGAGGGGGTGGGCAGGCAGCCTCTGCTCATTTGCTGCTCTGCACCATCGCAGTTAATGACATTCAGCTCTACTCAAGAGACTCCACCGGCAGAACCTTGAATAAATGCAGTGTCTGGTGCCATTTGCCCCAAGAAAGCGAGGTCTTCTCCAATTAATACACCATGTTATTGGCTGCACGTGCTGCACAAGAAGCAAATTCAATGTGTTGAAAATCCAGATTTAAATGGAATCAACTCATATGGAGTCTCCCTGTAGATGTGGCCCAACTTTATTTCAGAACTGGATTGAATGGAGGCAACCTCAGGGATGCGAACAAAAGCAAGAATGCATGGAGGATCATAGGACCAAAACAGGGAAGAAATATATGCTAGTCTCTGGAAATCCCATGGCGACCCCTCTGATTCCTCGGCCTTTTGGCTCTTGGGGCCAAAAAAGCTGTGCACCACTGCTTTAGGAAAAGCTACCACAACACTATAAAGTTTTATTCTGAATTCTCAGGCTAGAATTCTCAGGTGCTTTCATCTGTAAGGCCGACCACCTGCTTACTTGATCCTTGCCCATCTTGGCTCATTATGAGCTGCAGAGAGAGGCTGGGTGAGGGGATCAAGGTGGTGGTGAATGCCTCCCTTGAGGAGGGAGTGATGCCATCAGCCCTCGAGGAGACAGTGATAAGACTGCTTTTAAAAAAGCCCTCCTTGGATCCCCAAGTTCTGAACAACTTTCGCCCAGTCCCGAATCTGCTATTTTGGGGCAAGGTGATTGAGCAGGTGGTGGCGATTCAGTTGAAGGCACACTTGGAAGAAGCCAATTATCTAGATTCATTTCAGTCGGGCTTCAGGCCTGGGCATGGGACAGAAACGGCCTTGGTGGCCTTGGTGGATGATATGAGGAGGGCTCTGGATAGGGGCGAATGCTCCTTCCTTGTTCTCCTCGACCTCTCAGCGGCTTTTGATACTGTTGACCACGGGATCCTCCTGGACCGCCTGTAGGAGTTGGGCATTGGAGACACCGTATTATGGTGGTTCCGGTCCTTCCTCTCCAGCAGGTACCAGAGGGTAGCACTGGGAGAGGAGGTTTCGAACCCATGGTCGCTCACTTGTGGGGTGCCACAGGGTTCCACCCTCTCCTCGATGCTATTTAACATCTATGTGAAGCCACTGGGGGCTATCATCAGGAGGTTTGGGGTGTGGTGTCATCAGTATGCGGATAACACGCAGCTCTACCTCTCGTTCAAATCTTCACCAAGGTTGGCTGTAGAATCCCTGTCCAAATGTCTGGAAATGGTGAATGGCTGGATGGGGAGGAACAAGCTGAAGCTGAACCCTGACAAGACCAAGGTACTTTTGGTGGGAGACAAGAGGAGGTTGGGGGATGTTGACCTGGTGTTGAATGGGGTACGGCTACCCTTGAAAGACCAGGCCACAGCTTGGGGGTCATCTTAGACTCCCAGCTGCCCATGGAGGCTCAGGTGTCAGCTGTGAGCTGGACAGTGCTGTACCAACTCCATCTGATACGGCGACTGCGCCCCTACCTTCCCGACCATCTGCTCCCATCGGTAGTACATGCCCTGGTCTCCTCTCGTTTAGACTACTGTAATGCGCTCTACGTGGGGTTACCCTTGAAGACGGTTCGGAAGCTGCAGCTGGTACAGAAGGCTGCGGCTTGCCTGATTAAAGGCAGCCACCGGCGAGATCACATCACTCCAGTGCTGAAGGAGCTGCACTGGCTACCAGTTGTTTTCCAGGCCAAATTCAAGGTGTTGGTTTGGACCTTTAAAACCCTATACGGTTCCGGCCCAGCCTATCTCAAGGAGTGCCTCCAACAATACCAGATAGGCCACTGAACAAGATCAGCCTCGGATGGCCTTCTCTCTGTCCCATCAGCCAGAACAGCTAGGCTGGTGAGGACGAGGGAGAGGGCCTTCTCTGTGGTGGCCCCCACTCTGTGGAACTCCCTCCCTAGGGAACTCGGCCATGCCCCCTCTTTAATGAGCTTCCGCCATGCATTAAAAATGTGGTTGTTCAGGCAGGCATTTGGGGTGGGCTAGGGTCATTTTAGAAATGTGATGTTTTTAATGTTGAATTTTATTGTATGATCTGTTTTTATTGTTGTACATCGCCCAGAGTGGCTGGGTGACCGGCCAGATGGGCGATTAATAAAATTAATTAATTAATTAATTAAGCTAGCGCCTTGTTTTTAAACAAAAGCAGAGATTCTTGGGATCTGGGTGGTTGGGAGGAACTCAGTTCTGTGTTAGAAACTGTGGCCAATCCACATACACATCCCTGTCTATACATGGAAAGGTTCCCTTCATTCAAATGTACTGGCAGTGCAGTCAGCAAGGAGAGTCCAAAAATGCAGGCTGCTGTGTTGATTCATATCAACAGACCAGTTCTAGCAGTTTTCATCTATACTAGGAGCAGGTCTTTTGTAAACCTCATGGGTCTTAATTGCCCATTCAAGACCAAGCCACCCCAAAATACTTTGCATTGCAACAGGGAACAATATGATGTTGCTGGGAAAATACATTTTCCCCAGCTACTGTGAGGATTGCAGCTAAGCTCAGAGAGAACATGAGGGGGGTGGCAGATTACATCGACATCCCTGCAATTAGAAGAAGCACGGGCACTGTATCCCTGTGAACCCTGGCTCCACTGCACCACCGCGTGCTAAACACTGCATAGATCACAGAAGTGACACTGCCATTACCCAAGAGGACAAGCACTGAGGTACGGAAAGATATAAAGCACTGGCAGAAATAGGGAAGGAAAATGAAGTGTTTCAAAAGGGGCAAAGGAGGAAACAAGTAAGGTGACGTTTGGGTCAGAAAAAGCTACGTTAAAAATTAATCTAAAGGTGGGACTTGAAGGGAGAGAGGAAAGGCACTCTTAAGCATAAGGAATAGGGTACCAATGCTTTTTCTGGAAAGGCTTTTATACTTTTGAAATCTACATGACCAATAGGAATGAAATGGAAAGCACTTTTCCCAGCACACAGGTAAGAATTTACCTGGTTAATTGCTGCCTGTCATATGTTTATTAAAGGCAGAGCAGCCCTGCCAGGAAAAATAGTTGGCAACCCTAACAGAAAGCAGTATAACCGAAAGCATGGGAGACAGGTATGTGAGGAAACAAGAGGGGATGAGTTTGAGTGGAATGGTGGAAGCAAAAAGGGGAGGGTGTAAGGTGTAAGGGGAGATGACAGGGCCCAAAAGGTGCAGATCTTTAAAAGTGAGGACTAGAACCTTGAAACTAAATGTGCAACATGACTACCAGTGCAGCTGGCAAGACTGAAGGCCAGAAAGGATGAGAATATAGTAATCTACATGAGAAGTGATCAGGACATTGGATGACATTTCAGGAAAGAGTAGATAGTCAAGGGCAAACGTTGGAGAGGCTGATAAAAAAGTGAAAGGTTTTGGCAACACCTTTATTGAAGGAAGGGAGGGATAGCAGGAATCAAAAGATGGCTACAGTTGTGAGACTGTGGGCCAATTTATACAACTGGCAGAATCAAATGGTCAAGCTTTTCCTGGACTGTATCCCATTGTTTATTCAGTTTAAGATTTTTTCCCCTACCGCCATTCAATGTACCTGTCCAAACTGGTGTACACAGATTCTAAACACATCATCAAAAATCACAGAAACAGTTTAAAACAAAACAACCACAACCAAAACTGAATTACAAAACAAAAGAATAATAGAGTGGAACAACATTTTCATAACACAGGCTGAGGATGTGGGAGCAAAGTTGCGTGCGTGAATGCTCCCCCACACACACACAAAACTCCTCCCTGTGCACACAAAACTAGCATAACTGTGGAGAAGGAACCCTGCCTATGTGTCCTAACTGAATGGTGCTGAGCAGGGGAAAGTGAATAGGCAGGAAATAGTAAGAAAGAGAATAATTAAGAAAATAACACCAGCAGAAAACAGTTAAAATCATTGCTCTGTGTGTGTGTGTGTGTGTAAGTATTTTTTAATTAATTCTATTATTTTCATATAATAAATTGGAACATATGGAAATAATAAAACAATTAAGAAAGCATTGCAATTTAAAAGAAAATAATTAAGAAAATCATTGCAATTTAAAAGTCACAGTCCACCAGTTACTGATCTTACCTAACCCATTCCATCCCTTCTCCTCTCACTACTCTGAAAAAGACCATAGGACCTCATCACCTCCCCCTAAGCCACCCCAACTCCCCATGTTTTTGTTACCTGGACAGCTCCTCATGCTGGGAGCCGTAGTTCCAGCTCGTGAACTGAGCCGCTATATTGTGCTCTCTGAGCTGAGCTGCTTTCACGCTAGGATTCCCCAGACCCGGCCAGCCCATGCCCAGGAGCATCAAGAGGAGACACTTGAAGATAACGGCCATGGTACAAATTCCCATTGATGCTGATATGCTGAGAGACACATGAGGTTTCAGCAGCTCTTACTGCTGCAGCTTACAACTTCCTCAGGGAAACGCATTCTCTGTGGCTGGTGTTGCAAGGGATAGTGGTGTTAGTGACGTCTAGGTCATTGCTCTTTTCTTCCTCTGCCTCTCCCCCCTACTGACAGGATTATACAGGAGATAAACAGCTGCTGGATTTGCCTTGCCTTGCCTTGCCTTCCTCCTCCTCCTCCTCCCACAACACCTTCTCTGCCGAGGGCCCAAGGCTAGGATGCAGACTCCACTCCAGGAGGCAGAGTCGGTCGTTTATCTGGGCCACTGCCCACGAGGACAGGAGAGTACTACAGGCAGTGGCAAGAGCTTCTGTAGATGGATCCCTTTGAGGTTAAAAAGGCAGGACAGCGTGCCTTCCAGAGGTATGGAGCACATCTTGAAGAAACGCTTTGGCCGCATCCACTAAATTGGAGGGGCGAGGGTCTTCTCTATTTACCAGAAAGGTGTTCTGAAAACCACGGCACAAGTTACTATGATTGTTACATTTATATCTTTTTATTTTATTATTTATTTTATTAATCGCCCATCTGGCCGGTCACCCAGCCACTCTGGGCGATGTACAACAATAAAAACAGTTCATACAATAAAATTCAACATTAAAAACATCACATTTCTAAAATGACCCTAGCCCACCCCAAATGCCTGCCTGAACAACCACGTTTTTAATGCATGGCGGAAGCTCATTAAAGAGGGGGCATGGCCGAGTTCCCTAGGGAGGGAGTTCCACAGAGTGGGGGCCACCACAGAGAAGGCCCTCTCCCTCGTCCTCACCAGCCTAGCTGTTCTGGCTGATGGGACAGAGAGAAGGCCATCTAAGGCTGATCTTGTTGAGCAGCCTATCTGGTGTTGCTGGAGGCGCTTCTTGAGATAGGCTGGGCTGGAACCATATAGGGTTTTAAAGGTCAAAACCAACACCTTGAATTTGGCCTGGAAAACAACTGGTAGCCAGTGCAGCTCCTTCAGCACTGGAGTGATGTGATCTCGCTGGCGGCTGCCTTTAATCAGGCGAGCCGCCGCCTTCTGTACCAGCTGCAACTTCCGAACCATCATCAAGGGTAACCCCACCTAGAGCGCATTACAGTAGTCTAAATGAGAGGAGACCAGGGCATGTACTACCGATGGGAGCAGATGGTCGGGAAGGTATGGGCACAGCTGCCGTATCAGATGGAGTTGGTACAGCACTGTCCGGCTCACAGCTGACACCTGAGCATCCATGGGCAGCTGGTAGTCTAAGATGACCCCCAAGGTGTGGACCTTGGTAACCTTGGGTCTTTCAAGGGTAGCCGTACCCCATTCAACACCAGGTCAACATCCCTCAACCTCCTCTTGTCTCCCGCCAAAAGTACCTCGGTCTTGTCAGGGTTCAGCTTCAGCTTGTTCCTCCCCATCCAGCCACTCACCATTTCCAGACATTTGGACAGGGATTCTACGGCCAACCTTGGTGAAGATTTGAACGAGAGGTAGAGCTGCGTGTCATCCGCATACTGTTGACACCACACCCCAAACCTCCTGATGATAGCCCCCAGCGGCTTCACATAGATGCTAAATAGCATCGGGGAGAGGATGGAACCCTGTGGCACCCCACAAGTGAGCGACCATGGGTCCGAAACCTCCTCTCCCGGTGCCACCCTCTGGTACCTGCCGGAGAGGAAGGACCGGAACCACCGTAATACGGTGTCTCCAATGCCCAACCCCTCCAGGCAGTCCAGGAGGATACCGTGGTCAAGGCCCACCACTTTGGGTCCTCCCACAACTCTGTGTGTGTGTGTTTAAAATATCCTCACAAATGGTCTGTGTAGTTGGTTAGACTGAGTGACTGGCCCAAAGTCACCCAGTGAATTTCATAGAGAAACAGGGATTTGGTGTCCCCAGAGTTGAAGTAAAACTATTTCCATATCAATTGACATGTTGAGCAACAAATTTAAACTCAGAGGCCTATCTAGTCCCATGCTCCATTCCTGCGGTGGTGAACCAGCTGCCTAGGAGAAGCCCTCAAGCAGGACATGAGTGCAATAGTGCCCTCCTGCTCGAGTTCCCCAGCAAGTGATACTGAGAAGGATACTGCCTCTGATGCTACAGGTAATACTTAGCTATCATGACTAGCAGCCATTGATAGCCTTATGCTCCAAGAATTCCTCTAATCTCCCTTTAAAGCTGGCCAAGTTGGCTGACACATCATGACATCCTGTGGGAGCAAATTCCATAGTTGAACTATGCGCTGTGTGAAGAAGTACTTCTTTTTGTCTG
This sequence comes from Heloderma suspectum, assembly GCF_057233095.1. Classification (NCBI taxonomy): domain Eukaryota; kingdom Metazoa; phylum Chordata; class Lepidosauria; order Squamata; family Helodermatidae; genus Heloderma; species Heloderma suspectum. The sequence goes on along the minus strand of NC_139460.1, from coordinate 48,845,494 downwards.
TCCTCAATATCCCACCAATCAGCTTCATGGGATGATCCCAGGTTCTAGTATTATGCATTTTTTCTCCACACATGCATTATTTTATACACCTCTATCATGTCCTCCTTTATTTGCCTTTTTTCTAAGCTGAAGAGCTTGCTTGGGAGAAAAAATTCATTGAATGTAGAGGGATTTACTTTTGAGTACACAAACATAGGCTTAGGAGGTGACTTGATATGACAGATGCCTCTGCAGGCAACAGCCTACTTCAGGCTTCCCGAACCTGGGGAAAAACTCCTACCATTCCTGACCACTGGCTATGCTAGCTGGGGCTGATGGGAGCTGAAGTCCAAGATATCTGGAGGGTACCAAGTTGAGGAATGTAGGCCTGCAAAGTGGAAACTAGAATAGGAACTAGGGTAGGAAGGCTCTGCTTGTAAACAACACAAAGGAGTAATCCTGCAGCTGATATCTAGTTCCTCCAAACCTTCTACATGGTACCGTCTTAAAGCTAGTTTTATTTTGTGTTTTCGACCTTTTGAAGGGCCTCTTTTTTCTTTTTTGCTGCCACTTACACACACTTAACAGTCTAGCATTGTTTTGGTTCACAGAAGCTTTTTAAGTTTTATTTTTATTAATGACTTGGAGGAGGAGGTGCAGGGAATGCTGATCAAATTTGCAGATGACACAAAATTGGGCGGGATAGCTAATACTTTCGAAGACAGAAACAAAATTCAAAGTGATCTGGATAGACGCTGGGCAGAAAACAACAGAATGACATTTAAGAGGAATAAATGCCAAATTCTGCACCTAGAAAAAAGAAACCAAATGCACAGTTACAAGATGGGGGATACATGGCTCAACAACACTACAAGTGAGAAAGATCTTGGAATTGTTGTTGATCACAAGCTGAATATGAGCCAACAATGTGATGTGGCTGCAAAAAAGGCAAATGCTATTTTGGGCTGAAGCATAGCTTCCATATCCTGGGAAGTACTAGTTCCCCTCTACTCAGCACTGGTTAGGCCTCATCTGGAGTACTGTGTCCAGTTCCGGGCACCACACTTTAAGAAGGATGCAGACCAACTGGAGAGGGTTCAGAGGAGGGCAACAAAGATGATCAGGGGACTGGAAACAAAGCCCTATGAAGAGAGGCTGAAAGAACTGGGCATGTTTAGCCTTGAGAAGAGAAGACTGAGGGGAGATATGATAGCACTCTTCAAGTACTTGATAGGTTGTCACAGAGAGGAAGGCCAGGATCTCTTCTCGATCATCCCAGAGTGCAGGACACGGAATAATGGGCTCAAGTTACAGGAAGCCAGATTCCGGCTGAACATCAGGAGAAACATCCTGACTGTTAGAGCAATATGACAATGGAACCAATTACGTAGGGAGGAGGGCTCTCCCACACTGGAGGCCTTCAAGACGAGGCTGGACAGCCATCTGTCAGGGATGCTCTGACTTGGATTCCTGCATTGAGCAGGGGGTTGGACTCAATGGCCTTGTAGGCCCCTTCCAATTCTATGATTCTATGATTTGACTCTTCAACATTGGAGGGACAATAGACTTAGGCAAAGGTGACCTGCTGGTTTCCCTAACTCTGCCTTCCCCACCCATCTCTAATTTGTGTCACAGGTGTCAGTTTATATAACATTCAAAACAAAACTTGGTAACCTCACTACCACACGCTTGATGAAGGTGCACATCTGGAGCTGAATTCAACAGAATAAAAGTAGAAAATATTTAAAGTGTTCAATGGGTTTACAAGTACAACACCCATTGCTTTGCCTCTACTCCCTGAAGTGCACATGAAAATCTGTCTTGTACCTTTAATAATCAGGCAGCTAATTTTAAAAGGTCTCTTTTTCAGTGGGTAAAAGCAGAACAAAAGAAAGCTCTTTCTTGTAGGGTACAAGAAAGTCCTTGAAGTCTTGGCTCCTCTTGTGGCTGTAGATTCAAATACCTCTTGGCACCAAATCTTGAGTAAAATTAAAGGAAACATTGCAAGGTGATAGGGATTCTGGAGTCCATGTGTTAACATAGTCTGGTTCTATATCAGCCTTTCCTGACAAAAGTCTTATAGTTAAATAATCATTTATCAAAAATCACTTGCTCACAATCAGGGCCAGCCAAAGACATTTTGCTGCCTGAGGCAAAGGACAAAATGGTTCCCTCACCTCCACTTCACCTACAGAAGCTGGACTGACACAGTTGAATCTATCTTCAACAGCAGTGATGGGACAGCATCCTCCACTTCAGCTGAGGGGATCAGAGTAGCTTAGGGGGTGCCGGGCAGGCTACCTGGAACACACAGCTCTGTCCTCCAAGAAAGGGGAATGGCCAGGTGGGTGCTGCCACAGTCCCATCCACACTAACCAGCATCTGCTGCCTGAGCTCACCACCTCACTCTGCCTAATGGAAGGGCCAGCCCTGTTAACCATTGAGAAAGTCACTTCATGCAGGTTAAGTTTTAGTTAAGGAAAAATGATATGAGGATTTTATTAAAACAGCCACTTGTTCAGAAAAAAAGTTTAATTTTAGCATTAAACCATGAATTAAGAGTACGTGTTGTATCCTGCCCTACTTCAAAAGGAGCTTGGAACAGGCTACAGGGAGATTTCCAATGTGTTGCCCGTCCAGACCCTGACCTAATCCAGAGCTGCTAAATGTGAGTCGAAACTATGAGGTACCCCCACAGTATTCTGTGGGCCCAATTGCACGACTATTCATAGTTTGAAGCTTTGTCTTATCTGCTTGAAACCTCTCGATGATAGAAGACCCTCTCATTGGGAGTGTCAGTTTTAGGCAGAGAAACACATTCTGAAGGATTGTTGAAGTAGCCAAAACACACATTTGTGAGAGAGCAGAGCAACTCTAAAAAAATGTTTACAGACAGCCACGGTAAACATGACTAGATTGATCATTGATCTGACTTGCTTATAATTGGAGGATAGTTTTAGCAAGTTGAAAGCAAGAATATCCCAGATAAACCTTTAACTACCCCCGCTTACCAGGGCTGGCTTAGTCTAGTGAAGGGGCATCTCTACTCCTGGGTCCTATAAATATAATGGAAAGTAAATCATCAAAATTATGCCACAGAATATGTTAGCTTAGAAGAAACAGCTCTGCAGTGCTAATGGTGTCCAGAAAATCAATTCAGACAATGTGGCCAGTGAGCACATCATGTTCTGGAGGGGGGAAAAGGTTATTTTATTTCCTCCCACCATTTTGCCAAACAGAAAGTTAATATTTACCAGGAACAAACAGCCTGATCCTTTTGGAGGAATACTTGCCAGATTGATTTGAATTATCTGCTAACCCCCAACACAGAAACCTATCACTGCTATCATTTTCACACTATGGTCCTTCCAATATTTTACTTGAAATCAGAGAGGCAATAAACAAGTGCTGATATCTTAAGTGAGAAACCATCATTTTGTAACAGAAGTTTTTGCTAGAAAAGGGAAAGGATGCATGATTTTTACCTATATATAGCAAGTGTGTTTAAGTGTACTGAACCAAGGAAGAATGTTGAAAACCACAGCTTATCTATACCTGGGACAGATTTGCTCCCTCTCCCTCCTTCCATAATACTTTACACCACTGGAAGGCAAGGGTTCAATGCCAAGAAATTAGGATAAACTATTACTGTCAGATTTCAAAGCACACATCTGGCTTGGGTCAATGGACCTGTGTACAGAGTACTAAACTCTCTACACAATGGCTTGTCTATTCTAGTATCACAGCTGGTAGTAGACAAATATTGAGGCATGTGGTATTTTCCTTTGACTTGCAAAAGGGAGCATTAAGGAACAACCATTTCAGTTTCTAGAAAGATAAAGGTATTCAGCCAAAATGCCCCCCAAATAGCTTTAGAAACTTGGATAAATGTACTTCCAGATATTTGGGTGGAATAGGAACTGAACAGAGGGCTCCTATTAAATCAGTGTTGGTTCAGGTTCGCCGCCTCCATAGTTCCAGAAGAATCTTAGGGCTCAATGAGGTTATCTGAAGCACAACTTGAGTGGGGAATTTCTTTGACCTTTTTAGACAACAGAACTTTAATAGATGGAACATCAGATTGGTTAAAGCCAGTTCATAGTTCCTACTATTTATGTTAAATCTGTAGCAGTGATATGGATGTAAATCTGCCCAACTGCATAGAAAGATGCAATAAATTCTAGTTGATATGGGCAATTGAGCAGTCTGCCACTGGTTCCATTTATGAACCAAAACATTTTTTCTTCCATGGTAGAAAGGTTCTCCCCATCAGAAGACATCCCAAAAGCCCAATTATTTCCACTTATTGACAATATGTATTCTATTGACGCAAGTGGGCTGCTGGGTGGAAGGCAGCTGCTTCCTCTTCCTTCCAGCTGCAAGGAGAGGGAGAAGGGGCCAGTTTCCTGGAATCCTTCTCCACTCAGCATTCCTTTAGGTGATCTCAGTTCCGAGTTCAAAAAAGATGGCGTGACCTAGGAAAATGTTCTGTTAACTACAAAGACCCCAAATCTGGTAATCTGGACATTTCATAACTGAGCTGAAAAAAAGTACAGCAAATGTTTGAAGTATTTGCAAAACGTGTTTTAAGCAAACTGGAACTACTTCAGACTCCATGTATTCAACAACTGAGTCAGTTGTCCTGTGGGGTTTCACCTCTTCCCCCTGCCCCACAGTTATCACAATGTACCCTATTGGAATGAATAGGAAACTACCAAATCCCCAAGCTAACTGGGGCCCATTTTCTCAAAATAGGGCAGGGAAAATAACCTGTCATTTTACCTGTATCAAAACATACCACTTCAAGGACACTAGCGTAGGGTGTTCTTTTTTCTGCTTTAATATTTTTTTTTTCTGTACAAAATTCCCATTACAAGTATTGCAGGGGTCACTGACTCCAGGAGTGGATTTTATCCTAGGCTTAAATCCTGCTTCTCTTGACACAGAAGTTAATACTCACATAGTGCAAACTTGCAACCCTGATTTCTTATGTGTAGTGTTCTTTCAAATAAGAGGACACCCTATTAGGCTACTGGGGTACATTGAACCCCTTCTGTTATTCACCATGAGCCCAGCATTTCCCCTATGCATTTAGATTTTCATTCTGTGTTCTCTTCTGCTTTCTCCTCCAAGGTTTCATGATAGTCCAGTGAGGAATTTAAGTTAACACTGTAGGGCCCAGTGTAGCCCAGCAATTTGGGTGGGGTGGGCAGACTATAGGCTTGCAGAACCCACTTCATTTCTTACCAGAACCCTAGGATCCACCAACTGGAGCCAGGTACAAGGATGAAAGGATTCTGAGCACAGGCAGTAATTCTGAATATCAGAAATACATACAGTTCACAGTCCTTCCACACACAAAAACACTCTTGGTTACTCTGCCACCCCACACAGCTTTCTTCATTTCAGCATTTTGTTGTTGCCATTGTTAAACAATTGGTAGTCAGAAATCTTTGCTAATCTACTTTAAACCACCCAGAGATCTACCAGGAGACCCTGATCTACCTTCTGCTGACCCCTGTTTTAGACGATGTTTTTAGAACATAAATAAACCCCTCTTTAAATATTAAAACTGAAGTAATTTTGAAATCATTAACTTTATTTCCAGTTAGGACTTTATGAATGAGTTGGAAGGACCCCAATAGCAGATAGATACTGTTAAACAAATGGTGTGCATGGATTAAAATTTAACATAGGAAGCTGCCCTCCATGAAGTCAGACCACTAGCCTACAGTACGGTCAACACTGACAGCAGCTCTCCAGGGTTTTAAGCATTCTTTCCTAACCTTACCTGCAAATGCTGGGAATTTCACCTGAGATCTGCATGCATAGCATCTGCTCCACCACTCAGCTACACCCTTGCCTTATTTAATTAGATACATGCATTAGGAATGGCTAGAAATCTAATTGATTTAGGGCACCATCCTATGGGATCCACCCTGGGTACATGTAAGCCTCCAAAAATGGAGGCTTATTTGTATCCAATGCAGAGTGGGAGGCACCTTGTGCCTCCAGCTCTGCATTTAAGCTAGACAGGTGATTTTGCCCATCTAGCGGAGGCTTTGGGGAGGGAAGAAAGATGGAGCAGTCGTAGCATTTCTTGTATGACTGCCGCCCCAGTCTCCTCCCCTTCCCGGGAACGCCTCCTGGGGAGGGAACGCGTCCTTTCCCCCATCTCTGCACCCCGTTTGCAAGCGTGGAGAGGTAGCTAGTGCTGTTCTCTCTGCATTGGCTACAAGTGGGCAGGGGAGGGAAGGGCGGTTTCCTGGCTCCAAGCTCGGACCCTATCCAGCACTCCAAACAATCCTATGTCCCCAGATGCTGTCTAGGGGACATAGGATTGCCCCCTTAGGCTTTTTAAAAAACACAGCTTCAATGATTAACACAATGAGATCATCTTATGTTAAAGAAAAACATAACACCTCTGAACCCATAGCACAGGAATGAAAAAGTGGTTTATTTTTTTACACATAAAGATCTTTATTAAAAAGTAAGGCTGGTAGTGGAATTTTATTTTGATGCATAAACTTGATAGAAGTGGTACATTACAGAAATTGTATACAATGGTGGATAAACAAGTCAGTCACATGTACGGGTTTTTCTTTTTTAAAAATTAGGATCAAAAATTACCATAAACATTCTTTTCCCTAGTTACATTGTAAAGTGTCTTGTGTAGTCATATTCTATTGTTGGAATGACTGCTTGTACAAATTTCAAAAAAATCAGAAGATACCTGAATATTTAATTAAGGAAAACAAACTCGGTAGGTTCACAACCATAAGTCTGCTTTAAACTGCACAGTTGCAAAGCAGACACACCTTTACAATTGTGCCAACATCTCTCCCCTTCTCAAAATCAAGCACTAAATTTATCTTAGGAAAGAGCTAGATAAGAACACTCGTCTGGTTCAATAGTTGAATGGCCAGTGCACCAACTTCCATTGTGTAGATAAGTCTATTTAACAATTAGTTTTTGTTATAGTTACTGCTACCACTGAAGGCAGCTGGAATCTGCGGAATGCCACAAATATTCTTTTGATTTCGTCCCCCAACCATCCCTGCTTTTGTTAAAATCAGCGTAAGTACAGACATAGCGCTCCTTTAAGGAACCCATATTGTTCTTGTCAACAGGTATGAAAACTGTGGACTAATTAAAAGGCTTCTAGAATGCAAGAACTTACACCGTCACATAGCCAGAGTGAGCTAAAAGTGAATCATGCAACTTTTTCCAAATGCAGCTGATCTCTCTTTTCAGTTACCTGGACTACCTGAGTGCAGGAGTCCACCTGAAACTTGATAATGTAGGGTTGGGGGGGGGGAGATTAATGAAGAAGAATGGAGAGGGAGAACCATGTCATGTGCTGGACCTGGATAACATCTGAAAAATAGATGACCCACCTTCGAGCCCTTCAAATTCTTTTCACTGAATCAGTAGTTAAGATTTCATAAAAGGATACATATGAACGCCGAGTTCTCCCCCACCTTCTGCCACAGTTTCAATTATTTTCTTCATCACTTCTGCATGCCTGAAAACAAATAATTAATATCTTTCAATGTTGAAATAAACATTAAGATTAATTACTTATACTTCATAAACGAGAATAAGAAGAATGCTAGATAAGTTTCTTGGCAGCAGAAAGGAGCAAGGACTTTTGCTATTTCAAGCTAGCTCTTCTGCTAGCTGCTTTGGCAACAGCAACACATATCTCCACCTGTACTCTCTCTACTCCTGTTTTATAATTAGGAAGACCATTCCAGAAACAACATAGCAACAGAAGAGAATTGCAGGCCAACCTGATTTCCGCCATATGCCAATTGTACCCACAAGGCTGGTATTACAACCAACTCCTCTGAATGAAATACAGACCAAGCACCTCCAGTGTGTGTTATCACGCACTGCATCACCGATGATGCTCATATTACATCTGATGCAGATGCCCACATCCCATACACAAAAACACATAAAAACATAAGAGCTCTGCTGGATCAAATCAAGGGCCCATCTAGTCCAGCATTCTGTTCACACAGCAGCCAACCAGCTGTGGGAAACCCACAAGTAGGACATAAGTGCAACAGCACCCACTTGCTTGTGTCCCCCAGCTGGTGTACCTAGGCATACTGCCCCTGATACTGGAGGCAGCATACAGCCATCAGGACTAGTAGCCATTGATAGCTTTATTCTCCAAAAATTTGTCCAACCCCCTTTAAAGCTATCCAAATTGGTGGTCATCACTACATCTTGTGGTAGCAAACTCCATATTTTAACCATCCTGTCCCCCATGCATTTTAACATCTCCATGAAACCACTGGGGAAAGTCATCAAGTGGTTTGGGCTGAAATGTCATCAGTATTCAGGTGATACTCAGCTCTACCCCTTGTTTCCATTTACACATCCCAGGAAGGCTGTGGAACTCATCAACTGGTGTCTGTTTTAGGGTGGATGAGGGTAAATGAGCTGAAACTTAATTCAGACAAGACAGAGGTACTGTGGGCTGGGAAACAAACTACTCTGGATAGAGGCTTACAACTGGTCTTAGATGGAGTTGCACTCATCCTAAAAGACAAAGTGCATAGTCTGGGGGTCCTCCCAGACTCTGCGCTAACCAAGGAAGCCCAGGTGGCTGTGGTGTCCAGGGGCTTAGGCTGGTATACCAGCTTTGGCCTTATCTGGAGAGGACGGATTTCTCATTTATACATGCCCCAGTGATACCCAGGCTGGGCTACTATAATGTGCTCTACATGGGGCTGCCTTTGAAGATAGTCCAGAAACTTCAGCTGGTGCAGAATTCAGCTGCCTAAATGTGTGTGTGTGGGGGGGGGAGGCTGAGACAGGAAACCCATTCCCACTCCATCTGACTAGCTTGTTTCCCTCACTGGAACAGGTGTGTCTGTGGCTCACCTGACCTAGAGAGAAAGCAGTGGCTGTATGGACAGTTCCCACTCAGCAACAGATGTGTAAATCCCAGCTGAGTGTTCTGGGCTTCAAGAGTTAATTTATGGGTTGTGGTCCCTGAAACACCTCTCAAGCCAAAAAAACACACAAAGTGGCACCACAAAATATATATTTATTGCTCAAACGGTATTCAAGAATAACAAAACTATGCAATGATGAAACAAGCAAAACACATTACTTATTCACAATGCAATTAGGATGATTAAAAGCATAATGGCAATAGTGGCTAGCATATTTCTTAGTACAATTAAAGTTCTATTCCTCTCAACCAACAAAGCAGTCAGCATTAATATTGTATAGCTACCTATCTGGAAAACATGGTTGGCAGAGTTTAGGTAACCATGTTTGGTAGGCTTCTCATTCTCCCAGGATCTCTCTGGTTAACCATGTCAAGATCTTACTACTTATAACATTGTACCTAGCAAGAGTTCTAGGTCCTTTATTGTAATCACATCTATATACTTTAGTTCTTTGTACTCAGTCACAGCTCCTACTCATGGCCTCAGGAGGGCCTCTCCCTAACGCAGCCAGGCTTACAACTTACTTCAGAAGTACCCTTGTGAAGGTTCATCTCCTCATGCGGTAATGAACTTTTTACTTCTGAGAACTAACCAACCCACCTGTGATGAGCTTCTTTGCCCCAGTTCCAAGAACACATTTTTGCACTTAAAGCTAGCTGATAGCATACACAGCTAATCACTTTGTACTTACAGTTAGCATTCACAGATTATGAATAGCAGTCCTTTGAAATACACTGAAATCGTATCAACAATATATGTTACATTCATATTTTGTGACAAGGCGATTCGATCATATAACACCTATACTGCACCCGCCGTACTGGTTACTGGTGTGTTTCCAAGCCCAATATAAAGTGCTGTTTTTGTTGTTTAAAGCCTTTAACGGCTCTGGACAAAATTACTTAAAGGACTGCCTACACCCATATCAGCCTGCCTGCACTTTAAGATCAGCAAGGGAAGCCCTCGCATTTGCCCACCTATGACAACAGTTAGGTGGGGAACCACACGAAGAGAGCCTTTTCCGCAGTGGCTACACCCCTCTGGAATAAGTTGCCAGCGGGGGGTCTGCCAGGCCCCATCATTGCAGGCTATTAAGAAGGCCCGGAAACATTATTTGGCTTTGGCCTTCCCCTGATTCTGCTGTTGTTGCTATGTTTATTGCTATTTAAGATCATACCGGTTTTTATTATCTGATTTATTATTGTATGCCGCCATGGGAGGGCTTCTGCACTGAAAGACACTCAGGAAGTTTTTCAAACAAACAATGTACTGTGTGAAGAACTTCCTTTTATCTGTCTTGAATCTCCCACCAATCAACTTCATGGAATGACCCCAGGTTCTAATATTAGGAGAGTGAGAAAAATGTCTACCTATCCACTTTCTCCACACCTTGAATAATTTTGTAGACCTTTATCATATCTTCCCTTACTTGCTTCTTTTCTAAGCTAAACAGTCCCAGATGTTGTAACCGTTCCTTGTAGGGGAGTTGCTTCAGACCCCTGATCGTTTCAGTTGCCCTTTTCTGCACTTTTTCCAACTCTACAATATCCTTTTTTAGGTGCGGTGACCAGAACCGTACACAGTATTCCAAGTGTGGTGGGACCATAGATTTGTATAAGGCCAGTATTATATTGGCAGCTTTTTTTTCAATTCCTTTTCTAATTATATCTAACATGGATTTGCCTTTTTCACAGTAGCCACACGCTGGGTCGACATTTTCATCGAGCTGTCCACCACAACTCCAAGATCTCTTTCTTGGTCAGTCACCGCTAGCTCAGATCCCATCAGGCTATACATGAAGTTAGGATTTTTTGCCCCAGTGTGCATCACTTTACACTTTGCCATTTTGATGCCCATTCTCCCACTTTGGAGAGATCCTTCTGGAGCTCCTTATAATCCCTTTTTGTTTTAACCACCCTAAATAATTTGGTGTCATTAGAAAACCAGGCCACCTCACTGCTCACTTGTTAATTCCAGATAATTTATGAACAAGTTGAAAAGCACTGGTCCCAATACAGATCCCCATGGGACACCACTGTTTACTTCTCTTAATTGGGAGAAATTACCATTTATTCCTGCTTTCTTTTCTTTAATCAGTTACTGATCCATAAGAGGATCTCTCCCCTTATTCCATCATTGCTAAGCTTGCTCAGGAGTCTTTAATGAGGGATTTTATCAAAGGCCTTTGGGAAGTCCAACTAAACAATGTCTATTGGATCACCCCTGTCCCTATGTTTATTGAAACTCTCAAATATACAAAGTAGATATCGCTACCTGGAGGCAATGTACACACACACACTTATTTATTTAAAATAGAAGTCTCAAATCAATTTTTTCCACCACCACAATGCAACCACCCTTTTCACAGAATTCATTTTAGACAGATTCACAACAAGGAAGGGAATAACACTGCTACATCAACAACACCTAGGTGAATTCCACTGCTGATCCAAACTGACAGCCATACAGAACTTCCAGGGAATATAGCTCTCCAAGTGGAACGACCCACCCTCAGAACATAGCTAAAGGAGTGAAGAGGACCAGGCTGTTACATTCAGTGCTACAGCATCTCACTTACCCAATTTCTTTATTACTATTCCAATATCAATCCATAGCTTATTGCCTCTCTCCATCCAAAGTAGCCTCCTTGTATATTCACATATAGTCTTTTACTCCAGTAAGTACAGACTGTCTCGATGCATATCCTCTTCAACACAGACCCTTTGCATATCGGTTGCCAGGATTAACAGCTGATGTAACAACTGGGGTCACAACCTTTGGGACAAACTGTACTAAGCACCCATAACAGCCCCAAGTATAAAGCACCTTACTCCAAGTTCCCTAAAGCTGTTTCTCAGAACATGCCCTCAGACACCTCTTGAAGCTGCAAAAGTACAAGGAGCAGATATACATATAGAAATGAAACCAGTATAAGCCCCCTGACATGTTAGAGACAAGAAGTTTTAGTGGGTTTTATTAAAACAGCTGTCTGAAAACTGGGGAGAAATGTCTCTCACTGTACTTAATGTAATTTGGCATCTTCATGGAAAATTCAGTAATGGAAAATTCACAGAACTAAGTAGCACAAAAGAAAAACTGCTTAATCTCAATAATGTTTTAAAATACAGTACCCTTCAGTATTATGCTTCAGTAGCCACCTTTAGTTACGGGCTTCCTTTTCCTGAGTTCAGAATGCACAACCTTTTCAGGAGGGCAACACATCCTCAGCCCTACTTGCTGACAGAAATGGACTTGAGCTGCTACTGTCCAGAAGGTGCTGACAAGAGCTGCTGCTTCTTTTTCTCTAATTAGCCATGCTGTTATACTCCACAGAGCTCTCTACTTCGTTTAGCACTCTTTTCCCACAGTGGCCAATGAGATGTCTATGGGAAGTCCACAAGCAGGACGTGAAGGCAATAGCATACTCCTGCTCATGTTCCCCAGCTACTAGCATTATTGAGAGGCACATACTGGAGGGAATATATAAACATGACTAGTAGCCATTGATGGCCTTGTCCTCCATGAATTTAAAGGCGATTAATTTAAAGGCCAACTTGGTGGCCATCACTACACCTTTTGGTCGAGAATTCCACTTAACCATGTGCTCTGTGAAGTAGTACTTCTTTTTGTTGGTCAATCTCCCATTATTCAGCTTCACTGGATGACTCAGGTTCTATAACTATGGAAGAGAGAGAAAAATGTCTCCCTTTTCACTTTCTCCACGCTGTACGTAATTTTATGCACCTTAATCACGTCCCCCACCCCCTTACCCTCCATTTAGCATAGACTGGTCTCCTTAAGAGATGCTAAAATGCCTACTCAGCTACAATATGCATTTAATAACCCTCCAATGCTATTGGAGTAAGCACCACCGAGCTCAATGGGACTTACATCTGAGTAAGCATGCTTAGGATTGTTAGAATAAGTCTTGTTGATCAAACAAAGGCTCCAGAAACTGAAACTTGTCATGTCAAGGCGCGCAAGAGTGCTCCTAAGAAAGGATTCTTTAACCCCAGATAGTTTCAAGGATCACAAGGAAGGCGAGACTGAAAACAAGAAGCAGGCAACATAATTTGCTTGCTTACTTTCTCATTTTTATGGCCCAAAACAGTCAGAGGGGCAGCATCAACTAGAACTGGTTCAAAGTACTGTAATTTGGAGGTGAGTCCTGATAATTAGGAATTCAAACAGGCTTTTAGAGTTGGAGCTAAGACCGTTGTTCAAAGCAGATGAAGACTAAGTAATCACAACACACCCTCTCTCTCAAAATTGCAACCCAAAAATATACTATTGTGCAACCTTGAAAACAGAAGAGCTACGGAGAACTGAGCAATCTGCCAGGAATTGTTAGCGTGTAGCTTGAAGCCACCACCATTTCTGTTCCTTCTTTGAAGCAGAATGTGGTGGTTGAACATGTCACAATAGAATCACTGAAGAGGTCACAGACGTTTAGCCCAAGTTGTCATGTCAGGTGGCAAATTTTGACTTTGTGTACTGGATGTGCAAGTAACAGAAGTCAGGATGGATCTCCAATACACTAGAGAACCTCCTCCCAGACAGTCTGCCCCCTTTCTAGAGATGGAACCTCTGCTTGCACTTCCAGAACTAAAGAAGCATTCTACACATGGCAAGTAGACTAGAACTCTCCTTCTTTTATTCCTTCATTACGATTTAAAAATGAAACAAGAAGTGGCACTAGAACAGGGACACTCCCATGATTCTTAGGTTTTACTACAGGGACATGGGAAACCATCCCTCTTCCTTCTCCTATCCCAACCTTCAAGGTCCTTGCACACTGATCCTGTCCATTAGGGATGGGGAACCTGTGGTCTTCCAGACACAGGTGGACTCCAACTCCCATCATCCCTGGCCTTGGTGACTGGGGCTGATGGGAGTTGTAGTCTAGCACGGACAATAGTCAGGGATGAAGGGTGCTGGAGTCCAACAAAGCTGGGGAGGTGCCGTTTCCCCACCCAGCTGTAGGCATTAAGGAATTTTCACACAACACTGGCACATGACCACCGATGGCTGCTGCTGCCCCAACGAGAAGGCGAGAAAAGGCAATTCTCAGCAAAAGGGAGCATTCTCCTGGCTACCATTTCTATTAAAATGCAGAATCTTCCAGGCCTTTTAAACAAACTATAAGATAGGCTGTTTACTTCCCATCAAGTGCTGCATTAACTTTGACACCTTAAACACGTAGCTTTGTACTTCTCAGGTGAGTTCAACAGGAGTGTCAGGAATTTAGAATGAAGTCAAATGCATGCATTGTTAGGACACACATAGTTTGGGAAAAACCCACTTCCAGGATAGCTGTCTGCCATCTTCTGGAGAGATTGAGAAGTGGGGGAAAAACAGAAAAATCGGTTTAGTTGATAAGATCCTCAGAGGTCTTACCTCACTGGGGCACTCAAGATGCAATACAGATGAAGACTGATGTTTTAAAAAGTTATTCTTTTGCTTTCAGACATGGCATTCACTAATAAACCAGAATTAGAGCTGCCTAAGCTAAGTGTTGGACAAAAAGATTTTCATACGTAGTAAGACCTATGAAGAATGCAGGGTTGAAAAGCTGCTCTGATTGCTAAAAAGGAACCAAACACAAAACACACAGCCATTTCATCTAGCCAGATAGCCTGACCAAACATTTTTCATGAGCATCTTCATATACTGTATGTAATTTTTAAAAATGCAGATTAAAGGAATACCTGCATGGGTGAACTGAACACATTGGAGGTGGAGGAAGATGTGGGTGGTTTTCAATTGTCACAGTCTTTTTGACATGATCTTGACTAATATCTTCATACATATGGTCTACATTTAACGGCTGCCGTTGCTAAAAGGGGGGAGAAAGTGAGCAGAAGACAACTAACTTAGATTCCTCTGTAATTAAAAGAAAGCAAAAGCAAAATAGCATTTTATCCTAAGACTGGGAAGACTGCAGTTTTGAAACTCAACGAACAAATGCATTAAATAAGTAAAATAATCATTTATACAGAATTTGCACTGCAAGCCTCATTTATTTTTGAGAGTAGATAGATGCATTTTAATTCATTTTACAAAAGGGTTGCTGACATGCTCCACATCACTCATGAAGCCCACAGATGAGCCAGGATTTAAATCCACGTCTTTCATACACAATACGAACAGGTCAACCATTTGTGTAACATACAGTTCTGACTTCATCTAAGTAATGCACAAGGCAAGCTTTTAGCTTCAGATAGAGAAATCAGTATCCTGAGATCTCAGCTTTATTATTATTATTTTTTAAAAGCAGGCTTCAAGCCCTTCAAGCTGTGAAGACAGTTTTAGAGGTATGTGGGCAATGCCTGATAAAATTTCAAAACTCAAGGGGGAGGAATGAGAGAGAACAGAATTCTTGGGAAGATATTTCATTTCAGCGACTTGTGTAAAACCCGGCATCTCCGTATGGTTCAAGCTGAAGCAGAATTATATTAAAAAGGCACTGTATGGAATTTCCCCCCAATTTACCTAATTTATACTGGTTGCAGAATTTAGCTCTTCTTGGTGCAGAATTTAGCATGCCTTAGCACATATTTTTTTTAATGCAATGTATACCCAGGCCTGCTCTTAAACATACATAGTCATCATGTGGTTTTCTTTCATTCGCTACCAAGCCAAACACAAGTAACAGCCAGAGGACCAAAGAATGAAAAAGCTTTGCAGTCTTGAGTGCTGACAAGAGGAAGAGTACTGCACATGGGCTTCCTCATAGCAGCTGGAAGTGTATCAAGTAACTCTGGGGCATTTTTCAGCCACAAACCTTTAAGATTCAATCATCTTATTTTAAAAGAAAAAAAGTGTGCTAATTTGTTGCCTGTGCTTTGCTTTCTGTAAAGACAAGGTAAAAGCCCACTTATACCTTTAAAAAGAAGGGCAGGAAGCAGAAGTCCTTTGGACTCTCATGGATTTCACTATGGACAAGATGCTCAAATCTATGCTTTGCACATTACAGCGGAAGTGGGAGAATAGCTATCCAAGTCCCTTGCACTTTTGCTTTCCCTGCCTATCTGTAACATAAGAACCAGCTCTAAGCAGAGCTATAGACATGTGCTTAACACATCTGCAGCCTCCACCATCACACATAACTGAACCTCTCATTCCCAGTGATGTGCATGAAGACAACAAGCCACTGCAAACCAGCCATGCACTGTATGCATGAAAGAGCACCACCCATAACAAAACACATGGACATATGTCAGGAACTATCCTGCTGATGCACAAATAAAAAGTAGTACCTGCAGTCAACAGAACTTGGGAGAGCAAGAAACAGGATGTTATTTCCTTGTTGGCTAGTTGAACCCCTAATTACAAGTTAGTGTCATTCAAGAGTGGAGCTACAGATGGCTTGTTTACAATTGTTTTCAGAAGTCTGGATGATCTTTGTTGCAATTCTTTTGGGGTTTGTTTCTTGAGGCTTCTTACGAAGGCGTTAGCAACTTGTGGTCCTCCAGATGTTTTGGCCTATGGCCACAACTCCCATCAGTCCTAATCAGCATAGCCACTGTGAGATGATGGGAGTTGTGGTCCTCCAGAAGTTCTGACCTACAAGTTGCCATCCCTGCTATAGCCTGTTGCCAATAGGCTCATTTCACTAATGGGCTCTGAACAGTGTCAAATAAGAAAAAAAAAGTGTGTACCTCATCATAGCCAAATAACCAAAGCCTTGGTGTTTGGTAGTATTTGTCGTATGTGATGTAAAGGTCATATGTCCTAGTCTGAAGAATAACTTCTTCTCCACCTCCAACGTCAGCTTTAGCCTTGGCAGCTTCCACTATTTTTCTTGTATCCAGTGTTGCCTGTTCAAGATTTAAGAAACAAGTTAATAGCTCAATACTGTCAGCAGTTATCTTCTCCCCACCAAGTTCCATGTCTACAGCCATTAGATGGTGTTAGGCACAGATTGTATTTAAACTTAGTCCCACATGCCATTTTAAGGAGTATTCTGCTGAACCCAAATTGAGGTCAAAAGATGCATTACTGCTGTCAAATGAACATAGTGCACTCACATCATCTGTCTCCAGCAGCCCACTCTCTTCATATTCTGAAAGAGTAATATAAAGAGACCACTTTACTGTTCATTATTTTTGCTCTTCTGCCCGTTCCTTACAAGCAAGGCAGGCAGCAATGTTTAAGACTAAACCCTCAAGTTAAGATACACCCTTTACTATTATATTATGTAAAGAATTGGTTGTCACCTGATTCCACCCCAAACACTTGAGGAACTGCTGTGCTGTCACAGAATGATCATTCTGTGTGGGGCAGTATGAAGAGGCAGGGAGGCTGAGGGCTGGGGAGAGAGCCCAAGGGGTAATGGAGATTAGGATGAAAGAAATGGGTAACACAGGCCAAGGTAGAGGACCATAAAGGAACAACAGGTGGGAGAGATACATTGCTGAGGAAAAGAAGAGCCCAAGGGATGCTAAGCTGAAAAAATCACTCACACCTCAGCAGGCATTACAGTATAGCTCTTTCTGTAAAGATAGAGCTATACTGAAATGAATAGAAATGAAATGAAATGAAAAAAATAAACAAGCAAACAAACATACATACATACATACTCTAAGGGGGAATTTTACCATCTTGTTTTGTGTGACGACAGTGAATTTGACTACATTTCCTAGCCATCCACTTTGTTACTTCCTAGATCAATGCATATATTATATTTAGGAGCAAATACAGAGCTTTCTTCTTACGAAAGTTTCAAAACTAAATAAAGAACATTCCATGTCCATTAATTTCATTTTTTGTATTTGGAAATTACACTGACGGACATGTAATCAATATTATATTAGTGATATATACTTGTTTTAATGACATGCCATGTGCATCTTTTAAGACTATGGTGTAATTCTGTCATCTTTAGTTGCCTTAATATTATCCTCTCTTCTAGGATGACTGTTTTGGCTTCTCTCTGCCTAATTTGTCTCACTGATGAACATGTTTCCAAGAAGTTATGCCACCTGTATAATTACATAAGTTCCCTTTCTCAATTCTTTTCACTTCTGGAATGGCTATTTAAAAAGGTATGCATCTTGTTTCTACTACTATGGGCAAGAATCCCTTAGAAGAAATGGAGTAGCACTCAGTCAATAAAAGGGTGGGAAAAGCAGTACTGGGGTACAATCTCAAAAACGATAGAATGATCTCAGTACGAATCCAAGGCAAACCATTCAACATCACAGTAATTCAAGTCTATGCCCCAACCACTGAGGCCGAAGAAGCTGAGGTTGATCGGTTCTATGAAGACCTACAACACCTTCTAGAACTCACACCAAAAAAAGATGTCCTCTTCATCATAGGGAATTGGAACGCTAAAGTAGGAAATCAAGAAATCACCGCGATAACAGGCAAGCAAGGCCTTGGTGTATAAAATGAAGCAGGACAAAGGCTAATAGAGTTTTGCCAAGAGAACACGCTGATCATAGCAAACGCTCTTTTCCAACAGCACAAGAGGCGACTCTACACATGGACATCACCAGATGGTCAATATCGAAATCAGATTGATTATGTCCTTTGCAGCCAAAGATGGAGAAGCTCCATACAGTCAGTAAAAACAAGACCTGGAGCTGACTGTGGCTCAGATCACGAGCTGCTTCTTGCAAAATTAAGGCTTAAATTGAAGAACGTAGGGAAAACCACTAAACCATTCAGGTATGACCTAAATCATATCCCTTATGAATATACAGTGGAGGTGAGGAATAGATTTAAGGGATTAGACCTGACAGACAGAGTGCCTGAGGAACTATGGACGGAGGTCCGTAACACTGTTCAGGAGGCAGCGACTCAGTCCATCCCAAAGAAAAAGAAATGCAAGAAAGCAAAGTGGCTGTCTGATGAGGCTTTACAAGTAGCTGAGGAAAGAAGGGAAGCGAAAAGCAAGGGAGAAAGGGGAAGATATATCCAACTGAATGCAGAGCTCCAGAGAATAGCAAGGACAGACAAGAAGGCCTTCTTAAATGAACAATGCAAAGAAATCGAGGAAAACAATAGAATGGGAAAGACTAGAGATCTCTTCAAGAAAACTGGAGATATCGAGGGAACGTTTTGTGCAAAGATGGGCATGATAAAGAACAAAGAAGGCAGGGACCTAACAGAAGCAGATGAGATTAAGAAGAGTGGAAAGAATACACAGAAGAACTATACAGGAAAGATCTTAATGTCCCTGATAGCCATGATAGTGCGGTCACTGAACTTGAGCCGGACATCCTCGAGAGTGACGTCAAGTGGGCCTTAGGAAGCATTACTAACAACAAAGCTAGCGGAGATGACAGTATTCCAGTTGAGCTATTTAAAATCCTAAAAGATGATGCTGTTGAAGTGCTGCACTCAATATGCCAACAAATGTGGAACTCTCAACAGTGGCCACAAGAATGGAAAAGGTCAGTTTATATTCCAGTTCCAAAGAAGGGCAATGCCAAAAAGTGTTCAAACTACCACACAATTGCGCTCATTTCACATGCCAGCAAGGTGATGCTCAAAATCCTACAAGCTAGGCTTCAGCAGCATGTGAACCGAGAACTACCGGAAGTACAAGCGGGTTTCAAAGAGGCAGAGGAACTAGAGATCAAATCGCCAACATTCGCTGGATCATGGAGAAAGCAAGAGAATTCCAGAAAAACGTCTATTTCTGCTTCATTGACTATGCTAAAGCCTTTGATTGTGTGGATCACAACAAACTGTGGCAAATTCTTAAAGTGATGGGAGTACCAGACCACCCTACCTGTCTCCTGAGAAACCTGTACGAGGGTCAAGAAGCAACAGTAAGAACTGGACATGGAACAACCGATTGGTTCAAAATTGGGAAAGGAGTACGACAAGGCTGCATATTGTCGCCCTGCTTATTTAACAGGATGCCGAGTGCATCATGAGAAATGCCGGATTGGATGAATCACAGGTCGGAATTAAGATTGCTGGGAGAATTATCAACAGCCTCAGATACGCAGATGATACTACCCTAATGGCAGAAAGCGAAGAGGATCTAAAGAGCCTCTTGTTGAGGGTGAAAGAGGAGAGTGCAAAAGCTGGTTTGAAACTCAACATTAAAAAAACTAAGATCATGGCATCTGGCCCCATCACTTCCTGGCATATGGAAGGGGAAGAAATGGAAGCAGTGACAGATTTTACTTTCCTGGGCTCCAAGATCACCGCAGATGGTGACTGTAGCCATGAAATTAAAAGACGCTTGCTCCTTGGGAGGAAAGCTATGGCCAACCTAGACAGCATAGTAAGAAGCAGAGACATCACCTTGCCGACAAAGGTCCGTCTAATCAAAGCTATGGTTTTCCCAGTAGCAACATATGGCTATGAGAGCTGGACTATAAGGAAGGCTGAGCGCCCAAGAATTGATGCTTTCAAACTGTGGTGCTGGAGAAGACTCTTACGAGTCCCCTGGACTGCAAGGAGGTCAAATCAGTCAATCCTGAAGGAGATCAACCCTGAGTGCTCATTGGAAGGACAGATACTGAAGCTGAAGCTCAAATATTTTGGCCACCTAATGCAAAGAGAAAACTCCCTGGAAAAGACCCCAATGCTGGGAAAGATTGAAAAGGAGAAGGGGACAGCAGAGGATGAGATGGCTAGATAGCATCACCGATGCAATAAATATGAACTTGAGCACGCTCCGGGAGAGAGCGGAGGACAGGAAGGCCTGGCGTGCTATGGTCCATGGGGTAATGAATAGTCGGACATGACTTAACGACTGAACAACAACAACAACAACAAATGCATCTTGTTACCCATTTATCACATTTGTAACCCACACTTCCTCAAGGCGCTTAGGATGGACATTGAATCATGACTTACTACGGAACAGCTGAATCTGTTAGACAATAGTTATCTCGGGCTAGTGCTGTACCGCTTACATCCCTGCTTTCCCAACACAAGTACAATATATTAATAGAAACTCTCGGAAGAAATCCATGTGCCCTCATCTCCAATGAGGGAATCTTTGGATATATTGGGCAGTATCCAATGCTGCCACTCCACTTACACAACTGATACAGCGCTAGCATAATCAACCTCTTATGCATCGCCAATAGCGTACGCTGGTGCTACAGGTTTCCCTGGAAAACCTGTCACTCCAGCATATGCTATTACCGCTGCGCTAGAAGTCACGTATGCTTGCACTACAGCAATTGCATAAGTGCAACAGCAGCAGCACTGGATATTGCCAATTACTTTCTGAAGGAAGGAGCTGCTTCCTTGTGAGGCAGGTTAAGCCAAAGGAGTTGCTTGTCTTGTCTGGGTCCACCCAGGGAGCTCCATAACTGTGCAGGTATTTGAACCTGATCTGCCACATTCAAGCCCAATACTTCACACATGACATCTTACTGGAAGTCAAAGGGACCTCAGAGTGAATCTTCCTGTCTCAGAATTAAACCTACCTAAACCAATCCCAACCAAATCCTCATTTACACTGTCTCTAAAGCCCTCCACTGCTAGAATTTCCCCATCACTCTCTCTCTCCCGATCTGGGTTCCAGCACTCCCCAACAATTAACAGTTACAAAGTTCTTCCTAATGTTGAGCCTTCATCTCTGCAGTCTGAACCCATTACTCCTTGTTAAGAGGAATAAGTGATCCTCCTGCTCAAGGGTTGGGGAGAGCAATCCTGTGGCCGCTAGACATAGTCTAGATGGCCATAGGATTTTTTGGTTTCTGGGAACCGAGGTCATCCAACCTCGGTTCCCAGAAACCATGCTCCCCACCCCCCTCCCCCTTATAGCTGGTGTGGTTCTTTCCATGCTACCACTGTCTCTATGCTCATAAAAAGAGTGCAGAGAGGGCAAAAACAGGGTGTTCCCGGGGACAGGGAGGAGACTATGGAAGCTGTTTTCAACCACTTCCTATCCGGTCTCCAGGCCCCTTCCCTCCCTCTCTCCAAAGTCTGGATGGAACTCCTCCATCCTCCCTGCACTGGATAGTCGGTAGCCTCTGAAATCAGAGGCTACTGACTATCTCAGTAGGGTTGCCCCTTCATGTATTTTAATGACTCCAGTAAAGTTTGCAACACTGTCCTAGAAGGAATCTTTCACAGAAAGATGTCCATGTACAAAATGGATTCACGTTATCTGTGTTAAGGTACTATATGAATGCAATTATGGCAGATGCTGTATGAATGCAATTATGGCAGCATAAGTGTCTTGTTTCAGTTACATAACTCGATCTAGTGAAGTATAGATAATTACCTTCCATATCAGCTGCCTCTCCCTCATCATCGTCATCATCTTCACAAGATCCTGGGCGTTCTGGTAACTTTGCATTGTCCTTTGAAGACAAGAAAATGCAATTACAATTTCAAAGTTCAAAAGAACTTCTAGGCCAGAGTATTCATGTGGCAAATATGAACTATGCTATGTATGAGAAGTCTGTGACACTGGAATAAACTAGCAAACCAGCCATTCACTGTAATCCCAAAACACAAGGACCAAAAATGTTCTCTGGACTTCTATGTACTGCTTTAGTTTGTCATGCATTCAGTAACTTTTTTAAAAAAAAAAACAACTGGTTCAAGATACCAATGTTTTCAAAAGGAAAGGTTTATGTTACATAATAAAATTTGCTTCTTGAACATCATGAAAGCGTTCTGAAATATTGAATGTTTACGGCACTATCACCATGTTCCAAACTACATCCAATCCACCCTTTCTGTCACTATCTATTTATAAATTAAATTCTAATAGTACTGCCCTGACAAACTGTGCAGCATTTAAGAGGCACCCACGCACCTTCAACATTGCGTCAGAGACTGTCCAATCTTTTAATATTCTAGCTAGAATATTTGAAGGCAGCAGCCATTAAGCATGCAAAGATTGACATTCTTAATTATTTTGGCTTGGAGCATGACTTTGCTCCCCAAGCAGAATTCTACTCAGGGTATACTTCCAGTGGCAGAAGAGGCGGGAGGCAACTTTTGCTGATTCCCCTTCAACCTGAAGCCCCTTCTGCCCTCTAAAAATCTGCTCTGGGGGGGTTGGAGGACCTTCCAGAACAGTACGGGGTGGCTGCAGGGGGAGGGGGAACTGGAAAAAAACACTTCATCCCCACTTCTGCCAGGGGAAGGCTAAGTTTTGATCTCACCCACTCCCTTTTTCTTGAAGATCAGCAATGTTAAGGTTAAGATCTAAGTAATTCTTGTCAAGCGTGAGCAAAGTACAGTTCAGCCATTTATAGGTATGACAAGTCTGAGCAAAAGTAAACTCACTCATCCCCTTATGCAAGAGCTTTAGGTAATCAGCAGTTTGGGGTGGCAGTCTAAACACAAGTTTAGCTGATGGGCAACTTAAACTTCCCACCTAAGTCACTGGAATTTCACTAAGCCACCAAAGCATAAGGACCAAAAATGTACTTTTTTACTCTGCCCTAGTTTACTATTTTAGAATTAGTCTGCTGTAATAAAACTCTGCATTTGCGTGCATCAAATATTTTAGTGGTTTTGTTGAGTATGCTTGATATTAATCTGCAGAAGAGCTTCCCTCAATCCACAGGCGTGCTGCGATTCATATTAGGTTCCCACATACTGTTCCAGTCCATTGAAAATATAAAAGGAATACACTTAACCTTAACGAGCGGGATGATTCCAATAAGTATACTATATTAGGTTTCTACTGTATTACCCTTCCAGTATATTACTCACAAATTCACAAGTTAATACCTTGCTCTCCAATGTGATCTCTTTAATGGATTCTGTCACTCCTGTAACGCCTGTTGAGAGCACAGATAGAGTCAGAACTAGGGATAAACCTGCTGATACTTTATGATACCAGAAACAGATCCACACACAGTTATGACTGAGAATTTTCAATGGCTGCTTTTTAAAATGGCTAAAGATTCAGATTCAGTGAGGGAAGCTAAAATCTGAAGATGGTCTCTACAGCTGGACATTTATGCACTTTGGAGCATTTTTAAGAGTACATGAGAATGGGTCCACAATCTGAGCATTTATAAGCTTGACATGAAAGAGAAACGAACAAAAAAGGAACTACGACACCTGCATTGTGAAATGTGTCCACCCATCCTCCGTCTCCATCATCTTCTTCTATAATGGCTTCCAGTTCATCTGAATATTCCATCTGTTTGCACCGCTTGTAGCATGGCACTGCAAAAAATAGCACACAGCGTTCATTCACACAGTCAACTGGAGATTAATTCTGTCAACACTTTTGGAACTGGATATTTTCAGAGTACTTACTGCTGATGTATATAACACTTCACATATCTTAATATACATTTTTGCAGCATGCATTCAGTTTGAATCAAGTAAGGCTTACTGCCCTGGAGATCAGAGACTTTTTCTACATTGGAATGTGTCTGAGTGCAGAGTTGAAACTAACATAGCCAGCAGCTGCTTAAAGTATATTCAAGGCATCTAGGAATCAGTACAGTTATCACTGCATTTCCACAGGTAACACAATACTAAGGCAGGCAAATGTCAATGCTACATATAGGAACCACTACAAAAAGCAAAAAATACAAGTATCAACACATGCATTATAAGATGGATAAAGCATGAGTTAATGGGGAGACAAGGACCAACTAGTAAGATCACCAGGGGCTGGCCTTGGAACTATTTTACCTGAAGTTTTCATTAGTGAGCTTGGGACAGGAAGTAAAAATTATTTATAAAACTTGCAGACACCAATTTCAGAGACACTGTTAATGCACAGAAGGTCTGGGAAATTACCCAGGATGAACTGGATGAGCTCATGAATTGGAATACTAAAAAGAACATTAAATTCTACAGTACAAATTGCAGGGCCGTGCATTTGAGTACTAAAACATTTCTTTTAGCTAGTGATATATCAGCTGGAAATAGATGGAAATCTATTGGGTTTGCCTGTTCACAAGAGGAGCATGAGCTACCAGTGCAATATGGTTTGTTGTTGTTGTTCAGTCGTGTCCGACTCTTCGTGACCCCATGGACCATAGCACGCCAGGCTTTCCTGTCCTCCGCTCTCTCCCGGAGCGTGCTCAAGTTCATATTCATTGCATCGGTGATGCTATCTAGTCATCTCATCCTCTGCTGTCCCCTTCTCCTTTTGCCTTCAGTCTTCCCCAGCATCAGGGTCTTTTCCAGAGAGTTTTCTCTTCGCATTAGGTGGCCAAAATATTTGAGCTTCAGCTTCAGTATCTGTCCTTCCAACGAGCACTCAGGGTTGATTTCCTTTAGGATGGACTGATTGGACCTCCTTGCAGTCCAGGGGACTCGTAAGAGTCTTCTCCAGCACCACAGTTCGAAAGCATCAATTCTTCGGCGCTCAGCCTTCCTTGTAGTCCAGCTCTCACAGCCATGCATTACTACTGGGAAAACCATAGCTTTGATTAGACGGACCTTTGCTGGCAAGGTGATGTCTCTGCTTCTTACTATGCTGTCTAGGTTTGCCATAGCTTTCCTCCCAAGGAGCAAGCGTCTTTTAATTTTATGGCTACAGTCACCGGTGATCTTGGAGCCCAAGAAAGTAAAATCTGTCACTGCTTCCATTTCTTCCCCTTCTATATGCCAGGAAGTGATGGGGCCAGATGACATGATCTTCGTTTTTTTAATGTTAAGTTTCAAACCAGCTTTTGCACTCTCCTCTTTCACCCTCAACAAGAGGCTCTTGAGATCCTCTTCGCTTTCTGCCATTAGGGTGGTATCGTCTGCATATCGGAGGTTGTTGATAATTCTCCCAGCAATCTTAATTCCGACCTCTGATTCATCCAACCCGGCATTTCTCATGATGTACTCTGCATATAAGTTAAATAAGCAGGGTGACAATATACAACCTTGTCGTACTCCTTTCCCAATTTTGAACCACTCGGTTGTTCCATGTCTGGTTCTTACTGTTGCTTCTTGACCCTCGTACAGGTTTCTCAGGAGACAGGTAAGGTGGTCTGGTACTCCCATCACTTTAAGAATTTGCCACAGTTTGTTGTGATCCACACAATCAAAGGCTTTAGTGTAGTCAATGAAGCAGAAATAGACGTTTTTCTGGAATTCTCTTGCTTTCTCCATGATGCAGCAAACGTTGGCTATTTGATCTCTAGTTCCTCTGCCTCTTCGAAACCCAGCTTGTACTTCCGGTAGTTCTCGGTTCGCATACTGCTGAAGCCTAGCTTGTAGGATTTTGAGCATCACCTTGCTGGCATGTGAAATGAGCACAATTGTGCGGTAGTTTGAACACTCTTTGGCGTTGCCCTTCTTTGGAATTGGAATGTAAACTGACCTTTTCCAGTCTTGCGGCCATTGCTGAGTGTTCCAAATTTGGTTACAAAGATACAAATTACTTCCTGGATGCAGCCAAAGGAAGGCATGTTTAGTAAAGATAGGAATATAGCCATCCTTGAACAAAGCACAGTGAGACCAAATATGTCATCCGTGTTCAAGAAGGATGAATGTGAGCTTGAGAAGTGTAACGAATAAAAGCTAGATGGTGACATGCACACATACTACACAAAATACTACAGAATGTCATTCTTCACATAACAATTAGTTGGCTACACTTATTCCTAAATTCAGTAACTCTAACACATTTGTTAAGAACTGGTCTAGTCTTTGAATGCTCTCTCAAATCAGACGCAGAGTTGGAAGGGGTCAAAAAGCCACTTAGGGTCTTCCAGATGGAGGAGTCCTAGCTAACAGTCAGAAGGCACTGTGCAGCTGTTCCATCTTTTCTTACGTAACGGATCTCCCTCAGTAAGAAAAAAATGGAAGCATTGGTGGGAAAGCATGGGAGGGCTATGAATGGAAGATGTCACCTGGACCCAATGTAAAATTATGTGAATGAGGCACGGTAATGGCACGATAAAAGCCTTGTCTGGAAGCAACCCCTGTCTAATCTTCTGCCATGAGAAAGAACACCTACCCACCCTACATTCCACCCCCCAGATCAGCCTAGGCAATACAGACCACATTAAACCATCAGCAAGTGCACTGCATAAAGATGTTCAAAAGTTCACATCATTTCAAAATGCAGAACTGTGCCTATAGTAAGCTTGTTCAATTATAGGTTTAGATGTAAAAGCATAATGCTGCAAGCCTGTGGCTAGTACACATTCCATCACATCGCAACACTAATGCCAGACTTACCATTTTTAGTGACCAAAAACTGTTTGTCTGTTGGGAGATAAGCCTTGACCTTTAATTCTTCTCCTGTAGCCCTTAAAAATACAAAGCCAGCCTGTGATAATCTGCAAACAGGAGATTAATTATGCTTCTTTTACAGCAGCACTATGCCTCTGCTAAAACTGAAATAAAAATACTGCAACCTGTTTAAAAAGTGGTTTGCCATGTGGCTTGGGAGGGGTATTCAAAACAAGGGGAAGTACAAGCCCAAAGCTTTGGGTCTAAGAAGCTATTTCTACTTGTTAAACTACAACAATATTTTCAGAATGCTACTTCCCCTGGTTCTTAATATTTTCTTTTTCAACTTCCAGTTCATCAAGCTTATTGGCAACTAAACCTGCAGCGTATGTTGCAAGGAGACAATAGCCTTTTATGAACTTGTAGCCAATCTTGAAAGTTCTTGCATCATCTTCTTGGAGCTGGGACGTAGAAGGGAACATTACTGTGGGCCTGAATGCGCTATCATCCCCCTGCTTGAAGAGGGAGACAGCGAGACCAGCCTCCCAGGTAGTCTGCCAGGGCATGCTGCCCATCTTGCTGCCTGCCAGCCACCTGTGCCACGCCAGGACACTCCTGAAGGACTCAGAGTGCTGTCTCCTCACAGGACCAGGCCCTTGATTCAGCACTTTCCCCAGGGGCTTTATTTGCCAATCTTGGCAGATACTGCATCAGCTTCTTAGCGCTGGGGCATAAAGGGAATGTTGCTGCCTGGTGGGGTACCCACCAAAGGGGCGACACATCAGGCACTTGGCCTATTTGGTCTTCAGAGTATTTGGCAGAAGACTGGCTTTCTTTTTAGGGCCTGAGCATTTGTCTGGGAGAGAGGATATGGGGCCAACTGGGAGGACTTGGAGGAGGGCCAATTAGCGTACTGACATGGGTTGACATAAGGGCTAGCCAGATAAGGGTAATGCAGCCCAGATACTTAATGACTGTGCCATGTTTCGGCCCTCCTCCCACCCGGGGGTTTGATGGTTGCCCTATCAGCCTGCCCTCAGTTCTCCAGATGCTGCACTTAAATGCCAGACGGTTGCTTAATAAGAGCTCCCTCATCCATGGATGAGACCTATTATCTGGATCTATTTCAGCTGGGATTCAGGCCCAGTTCTGGCGTGGAAACACCCTTGGTCACCCTGTGTGATGACCTATGTCGGGAGATGACATATATCACCCCTATCTGGACAGGGATAACCTGGCTTCAGTAGTCTATGCTCTAATAACCTCCAAGTTAGATTACTGCAATGTCTTCTACATGGGGCTGCCCTTGAAGATGGTCTGGAAGCTGCAGCTTGTGCAAAATGCAGCAGCCAGAGTGATAACAGGGACCAGAACATCTGGGCATATAACACTGATTCTGGCTTGATTGAACTAGCTGTCTGTATGTTTCTGAGCTCAATTCAAGGTGCTGTTCTTGACCTATAAAGCTTTACATGGCTCTTGGCCATACCTGATGGAGCACCTCTCCCTAATTAAGCTACCTGTACACTATGGACATCTGAGGCCCTCCCCCGAATGCCTCCTCTGAGGTAGTTTTGAAGGCTGGCAACAAGGGAGAGGGCCTTTTTGGTGCTGGCCCCCCAATTATGGAACACTCTCTCCTCACTGAGGACCACCTGGCATCAACACTGTCCTCTTTTTGGCACCAGGTAAAGATTTTCCTCTATTCCAAGCATCTGACAACATATGATGGGGCATCCTGGCAGTTTTATTTTCAATTGTTTCTAACTTGTTTTTAAACTGTTTTAAATTTCTGAACGTTAAAGGTTTTGTATTGTATTTTATCATGCTGTGAAATGCTCAGAGAGCTTTGGCTATTGGGTGGTATAGAAATGTAATGAATGAATGAAGCCAAAGGAGCAGCTCAGAGCTTCATGAAAGTTCTGATGGACTGGCATCTTTCAATCCTATCACTCCAATAACCCTAAAGAATTCAGTAATTGGGATGCTGACTTTGTTCCCGTTGGCAGAAGTGTTACCTGAGCAGCATTCTGCCAATGGAAGGGGGGCGGATGATTTTCCACATTCCCCCTTCCTCCCTTGTACCCACCCCCCACCATAAATCTGCTCTGGGCTGCAGGACTCCCTGGAAAAGGGGAACTATAAAGGGAGGGGGTATTGGCAAAATTGCCTCCCCTCCCCACATTCTATTGGTAGAATCCTCTGTTAGATTTCAATCCTGTCCATGAAAGGAAAGCCTTCTGTTTGCGGAAGCCTAGTCAGGATCCAAACCAAGAATGCCAAGTTAAGGAGTTAAACCCAAAGTTTCCTTAATAATGTATTGCTATTTTACAACTAAGACACTCTTCTGGTATATTTAATATTTGCCTTTATCAGATAATCAGTTTAGCTGTAATGTTTATGGAACCAGTACAAGCTCACAAGCAATATGACAACTATCTTGAGCAATTTCAAGATAGTCACACACCAGATTATCATGAACGTAGAACTTCTCTGCCCAATTAACAGAGAGCCTGGTACATTATTTGCCAAGCAAGGTGGATTGATTTAAATCAAGGTAGTTGAAAATCACTGATTTCAATGGGCAAGAAAAAACTTTGATTTAAATCATTGATTTAAATCAAATTTCCCACTGACACTTTTCATACGTTTTCTGAACAACAGTGCAAATTTGACCACTAAACCATGTTAACTGTAAATTAACCGTGTTAATTTACAACTAAATAAAGTATTATTTACACTGTTCCATTTTTACAAGTGGTTTGCATCACCTGGTTCACACGTAATGACAACCTATGGGTTGTTCAATCCATGGGTTGTCAGGACCACACAAAAACTGCCTTCTACCTGCTCGCTGCTTCCACTTAGGATCCAGTTTAGCGAACAACCCAGAAACTAAGCAGGAAACAAAAATGAAATGCCTGCAACTGATAGGTCAAAGCAAGGTTTGGTAGTTACTGGACAAACTAGAAAAGTTTATTTTCATCAGGTGAAAATTAAGTGCCTATGTTTTGTAGGTAGAGTGTCAATAGTCATAGTTGAGAAGTGATTGGATTGGGTCTTTGTTTCCATACAAAAGCCTCTATAACTCAATTTATCTGGTAGAAATACTGATTCAATTTAGAGATTAACTGTATGGCTAACAAGTTAATATCCATATAATGTTAACCTAGTTATTATTTATGGGAAACTTAGGGCACAATCCTATGCATGTTTTGACAGAAAAAAGTCCTACAACTCCCAGCATTCCCCAGCCAGCATAGCTATGCTGGCTGGGGAATTCTTGGAGTTGTAGGACTTTTTTCTGTCTAAACATGCATAGGATTGCACCCTTAGTATTTCAATTAAAAAAAAAAATCCTCTACCTTGCTTGGCCCAGCTCTACCATCACATAAGCGCAGAACAACAATCCTATCCAGTGTATCTTTGCACATGTAACTTTAGTCAGAGAAACAGAAACTGAAAGCCTGGAATTTCCAAGAAGCAAGAGCATGTAGTTAGGCTGGACAAAGCTATGCTCATGAGATGAAAGACTAAAATTAATGCCCATGTTGACTGAATTTCCTACCAGTGTGAGTGTGATAGAACCATTAATTCATTTTTATGAGGCTGTTAAGTATAGGTTTAGCATCTTCACGATGAGACTTAATTGTAACAATGTTGTTTTTTAAATGAGGAATTTAGGATTTTTTAAATTCATTTTAGAAATCCAATTTAAAAAAAAATTAAATCTATTTTTATCCACCCTGTTGCCAAGACACGAACTGGTAGAATGTATGCATAGAATTAGACCAAAGCTATTACATATGAATTACACAGAACGAATATGATCTTTGCCTACTCATATACCCATTAATAAAGAATTTGATGCTCAATGAGGAGCTGTGTCCACCCATGTCCTCCCACTATGCTCAAGTAGTGATGTGTGACGTGAGTAGTACATCCACACAGCCACATGCCCACTTTACGATATTCTTCCCTCTCAAAAGAAAAAAGGCAGGGGGAGGATTATACCAATCAAGAGTCTACACATGCCACCCATATTACTTCACACACATGCTGTGGAAAATACACACATATACATGACCCCCAGACAGTGAATGTGCTAGCCATCCCTAAGTGCTGTTGTAATGAGTGTTTTGTGGAATCTTACTTACCATTGCCAAGTAGGACAGTGGTGAACTAAATGGTCTCCAGCTGCCACAAACTGCCAAAAACAAAGCGGTTGAACATTGTCACTCATGAAAACATTTGCTGTACACACATGTAAATATTTTGTCTGAACATGGGATATCCATACAATTTGATTGCAAGGAGGAGCTGGATTCCTGAATAGATTCAGTTACTTGGATCATCTAGGCACCAAGTGGAGTAAGTGGCCCATGTGCGCTAAATCACAAAATTTGGTCTAGAAGCTGGCCTCAAATGCCAAAAGAATCATGCATTCAATAATCACCAATACCACAGATATTATCTCATCTAACCAAGCTCCTGTTTCTTTCTAGTCATAGGATGACAGACAAGCCATTTCCCCCTTTATTTATAGCAGCATCAAGTACCCTGGAAAGTGAGGTACAGCCATTGCCTTATTTCTGCCCCAAAGAAACAACTACCAGGAACATCTCTGTTTAGGCAGTCCACTACAAAGCACCAGAAGAAATGTTTACCTAACAGCACAGTTAGCTAACCTGTCTCCACAGAAGCCTATATCATTAGATCCTGCTGCTACAAGTGGTGAAAACAAGACATCACTAACTTAACAATATTTTCTGTACGGAAACTGTGGGTTATGTTTCAAAGCAGCCTGAGGCGCAGCCTACAAGGCAGGCAAGCAATGAAGGGAGCTAAGTTCAGTTGACTCGGTACGAGACAACATGTAGACAGATTAAAAGGAATCTAGAAACACTGCCACTAAAGATGAAAAACTCTTGTTAGTGAATACTCTGGTAAAAAAAGTCTTCCTTCGGCATTCTGAAATTAAGTCTGTGTTGACAGAGTAACACAAACAGAAGCTACACACGTATACATAGAGGCGATCCACAGCTAGACTAGTAGTGCGAGATGCATCATCCCCCATTTATGAGTGAAGCAGCACAAAAGTGAGAGCCGACATGCTGAGGATCAAACTAGACATTATGTTAATTACATAGTACACATCTCCATCTTGTTTTTCTTTACTCTAAATAAGGGGTGGGCAACTGCAGGAGGTCTGGGAGCCATTTTTGCCCCCAAGTGTCCCCTACCATCCTGGTGGGCTGTAGGGTGCTCCAGAAAAAAATAAAAATAAAGTTTGACCATCGCAGTGCTACAGCCGCCTTTTCGCTTTTAGGGGATTGTTTTTCCCGACACTGCTAAATTCAGTGGCATGGCAGGAGATGACGGGGCTGCACCAGGGGGGTGGGGACAGCGTGTTGCCAACCCCTGCTCTAAAGTAAGCACACAGGCCCCCAATTTAGATCAAGACCACCACATGCAGAGAGGGAAGGCTTAATTCTTCCTTCCCCAATGCAGCAGTTGAAGAAAGAAAAAAGCCTCCCATTGGCCCCAAGAGGCCTTTTTCTTCTGCTACACATGGGGCAGCTGAGAGTTTTGGGAGGGAATGATTAAACCATGTGCTGTACTCCCAATCCAGATCTTGGGCCCACCTGCTTAAAGAAAAAGAAAGTGAGCTGAACACACAATGTAGTTAACGTAACATGTAGTTTGACCCTGAGAGAATGCTAAAACATGATAGAGGAATAACTAAAAAAAGTACTGCTTGGGACAGATGTTAACAAGTACTTAAGAATACTCCTGAGTTTGCTGTTGCAGAAACCCGTAGAAAAGGAAACAGATGAGGATTTTGTAATATTTCTACATTTCCTTTTACAAACCTCTTTGATCATGCATAAAACAGTATTAAATTAAGAAATGTGTCAGCTTTTCCACTAATATAATCTGCATGGCAGTTTCCAAATACCATTAAAATATAACATTTTAAAATAGCTATAAAACAGGTTAGTCCAATCCTATGCACATTTACTCAAATCCAAGTATTTCACTGGGACTTATTCCCAGGTAAGCATACATATGACTGCAGCTTTAGTGGTGGCAGAGAAATGGTTGACATTTTCATAATTTTGACAGGTTTTTCCAGGAAAACATTTCTTTAACTATAAACCGTATCTTAGCATCTTGTCCCAATTCCTGTTTGCACTAAGAGGAAATAGCGAACTCTGCAATAGGAACTTCAT
Source organism: Heloderma suspectum (assembly GCF_057233095.1). Lineage (NCBI taxonomy): Eukaryota > Metazoa > Chordata > Lepidosauria > Squamata > Helodermatidae > Heloderma > Heloderma suspectum. The sequence continues at coordinate 48,812,226 of NC_139460.1, read as the reverse complement.
GTTTTACTGCTTTCGAAAGTTACTTTGAAAAACAAGTGAACAATTGTACACATACCTCCTCAGGAGTGATAACTCCAGTTTCTTTAAACTTTGATTCCTACACAGAAAAAAAGAAGAAGTGATATATCTGCAAACATTTGAAACCAAAAAGGTCTTAGGATTAAAAAGATTATACTATTCCCATCTCACCCATACTTTCTGGCCAGACACTCCTTTGGTGTGGTATTGCAGGCCTTACTTTCGAAGCCTTTCCATCTTCCTTAGTAGATAACCGTAGAACGCATTGGCACATAGAACAATGAGAAGTTATCAAAAAACCATATAATCAGAGTATACCTAAATGCAAAAACAGATCAGCTGTTTTCTCTAAAGAGTCAAAATCACCACCAATAATGAGTGCCTTTACTGTTCATACAGCAAAACGCAATCAGAACTAAAGAAGAGAACTACTGCAGAGTTTCAGAGCCCTCCAAGGAAACTGCTGATTCAGTGGTCTCAAGTGCCTTTCAACAGGCATTCAAACACAACACTTTTCAAGCTTAGTTACCCCCACTGCTACCTGGTCCTGGTTTTTAAACTCTATCTCAGACAGAGAGTATACTTACCGCAATGTGGTGTAAGGCACCAGTATACTTGCTCTGTGTAGCATGCTATAACATTATGACAATTTCCTACTTAAGTAGCTCTTAACGTGCTCCTATCATCCTTAGACATTAGTCAGGACATTTCACACCAGTATGAAACAAAAAGACCTGGTTCACACAATCACCGAGGTTTAAACAAGCCATGGTGGCTAGTTTAATCCTTGGTGCGTGCAGGGTACAATTTACCTAATTACCTGCCTGGATAGAGCTTGTGTCGTTTGAACCCAGGAATCATAGCTTGCTGGAGGGGGAAACAACCCCAAAATAAACCAACAACCCGGCCATGGATTATTTGAGGATTGTTTCCCCCTCTAGCAAGCCATGCCACCCAGGGTTGAACATGACAAGCTGCGCCCGGGCGGGTAATTAGGTAAATTGTGCCCCACACACGCCAAGGATTAAACAAGCCAGTGTGGCTTATGTAACCCTTGGTGATCGTGTGAACTGGCCCAAAATGCGCAAAACTAACAAACTTACAAGAAATCAAAAATATTGACTGGGTTCAGACAACACAATAATACACACTTGTGTGGGTTGTCATTGAACCATGGGTTGTTGTTGAAATGTGGGTTATCATGTTGTCTGAATCCAGCTGTGATAACAAACCAGGGTTTGTTAACCATGAACAACCCACAGTTCACAACCCAACAACAAACCATGGGTTCTCTTCATGGGTTGTTCACAGTTAATAAATCATGGTTCGTTAGTGCAGCTGGGTTCAGACGACACGATAACCCACGTTCCAACAACAACCCACAATTCAATGACAACCCATATTCAACCCTTGAGTGTGGGTTATGATGTTATCTGAACCCAGCCAATTCTACTGGCACAGAAAGCCAGTATGAGGGAGTGACTAGAGCTTCAACTGGAAACTAAGCTTTAGATCCCTTCTCAGCCAAGAAGCCTTGGTAAATTACTGTCACTCAGCTTTTGTCTACATCATAGGATGACTGCAAGATAGATAGTCTTGTGTAGGCTATTCTGAGCTGGCTCCTTGAAGGGCAGGAAGTAAATGTAACAAAATTAATACTTTAACACGCTTAAACCTTCCTGGAAAAATGATCAAGTATTGAAGAAAATCAAGGATTTCTTCAAAATCAGGAATCTGCCAAAAATTAATTCTGCTATATAATACAAACTTTTATCTAATGTCACTTCTGACACTTCTTGCTTTCCACTTACATTTCAATCATCTGAAGCAAGCATAAAATCCCCCCCGCCCCAGAAAATACACTCAGGAAACTTGCTAATATGAAAATCAGAATTTTTCTTTCTCCACTTTTATGAATTGTCTCTTTCATGAAGCACACAAAGATCCAAGTGGAAATTAAGAATTAGAAGCCATAGATTTTTTAACTGAACAAAAAGGGAAAGAAATTAGAAATGCATAGCTCAAGGACACCAGGGTCAGTTTTATATCCATTCCTGCTCATGAATAGGGATGGCAATGCCCTCCAATTGGCTCTTGGGATAGTGCTAAGGATGGGCCCTGCCACGCCAGCCAGCCCTCCTTTTTCACTTGCTATGGGAAAAGCCAGCACCGCAGCAGTCTAGCCCTGGCGGCAGGGTCAGAGCAGGAACGGGCTCTTGACAGCTGCCTGCCTATGCCAACCCGACACAAGGCCTGTTCATGAAGATAAGTTTCAGTTATGAGCCTGACAGTTCTATTCCTAAAAGCAATTCACAAGCCCTATTCACATCACTGAACTAGCACATTTCTACAATGCAACGTTTTAAAAAGTTTTAAGAGACGTGTATGTGCCACTAGTAAATGGACTCAGCTTCACACGGTTTGGAACAGCCCTCAGCTTGATGCAGCAAAGCCTTCAAACAACATTAAGCAGCTATTGTGGTTGGACACGTTGTGTATGCCCCATCTGAGTGAAGCCATGTCTGCTGGCACCCCTAGGCATATAACCCCGAGGTGCACACCCCAGGGGCCCCTTAGCATTTATGCCAAGTTTCAGGGAGCTGGGTTTCACAGTTTTGGCACTATGGTGCTGACAGGCAGACGGAAATACATCTTTTATTATCAATGTGAGCTAGGAATTTTTGTACATTTGTAAAAAAAAAAGCCTGATGTTGTGCATTATGAAACATATATAGAAACACTAATTTCGAGGGTCCCAGAGAAATATCATTCATATGCCGTTTGAGCTCTGTTTTGTTTTTTTTTAATAAATGTTCCTATGGGAGGGATGCAATCTGTTTTACACATCCAATGTAAAAAGCAAGACGCTTCTCCCTACTCTTCCAAGATCTCTGCAACAAGCCAAAAATTTGGAGAAGGGGAGCATAAGGTTTTCCTCTTGGGCAACCAGTTGCAAGGGATCATTAGAAAGAACATTCTGGTCACTGCATATGTGGATCCCTGTATATAAAGGAATAACGTTTTGGATCTATTCAATTCTGAATGCGACTGAAGTCATTTTAAGCATTACATGTATCTGAGAACTCCTGTCAACATCCTTGGTTTTACATAATTAGATCTTCCTATTTAGAGCTGTTTCTCCTATCTGTTTAAACAAGAAACAGAGACAACCAATCATTCAAAAAAAAAAAAATTGTGATGTTCCAGACTGTCAGGTACACACCTCCTGCTAATAGTATTTTGTAACTAAATTCTGTAGACAAAGACAAGAAGCAGCTCCTACTGAATGGCAATAGAGGTTAGCTTTGATTCCTGCATGTTTACAATAAATTTTGGCTTTTAAAATATTTTTACACCTGGAAAATGTAACTCATGCACAAGGTCCACGGAAGGAGAGGAAACAACTTCTCCATATCTCAAGAAGTGGGAAAGTTAAGTTTGGTAAGGAACAAGGAAAAGATCAAAGATCAGTAAGTGGATTTTTAAAAGCATAATTAGTTTGAAACTCAGTGTTAAATTTGGTGGTAATTATTCACTAGAAGAAATTGCAAATGTAATATATTCCAGTCACCCACATTTCAAAATTAAAACTCTCTCCTTTCTAAACATTATACCTAAAACAACTAGTCTAGTTATCAGTTGAGCTAGATACTCGATTTGCTGCTGGTTTCTTCATGTAAAAAAAACTACTATATATTAACTGTGATAAAATGAAGGTTATGGTCTTTTCCAAAAGTGTTGTGAAAGCCAGATGGTGTTGGATAGGCATCTTACAGACAAGTGGCAAAATTTAATACTTGGTATATTTATAGAAGTCACCCTGAGAACAATGCGTCGTATGGTGACCAATAAAGTGAATAAATAAATAGGTACCATATTTCAGTCTTCCTTATCTTGGTCAGCTCATAGGCTTTTTGCTTTACAGTGACTTGGTTTGCACTACTCACAATGAGCTGTGTCACCCACGGGGGCCACTTTACATATTCAACCTCCAACAGGAGGTGGTCGTGTAGTGTGAACCGCACTGTGGGTGTGAAGGTTAAACAGCCCTTGCATAACCCTACAACAGATCATGTTGTAGATCAACCCTACAACCTCCAACCATTAATCTTGGTCAGGGGTTGAATATGTAAAATGGTGACTAGCACCAAAAGACGGCTGACAACACACAGTAGACTGTCGTGTTGTGCAAACTGGCCCAGTATATACCCCAACTACAGTCAAGGCTATAGTTAGATTTTATATTACAAAAGGGAGCCAATGTTCTTTTACCCCTAGGGTCTTCTATGAGAAATCTTTGGCACAACTTTTGTTTGGGGTGCAGGTGGGATTCACAGGGGCAAATTCTAAACTTAAGTTGATTTTGTCAGATGATTTGCATAAAAATAGTTGCATCCAAATGTCTGACCTCTGCAGTGCTTAGGAGAGAAGCCAGTAGAAAGAAGGCAAGGCTTGACTTTGGGATGGAATTTATTGGATGAGATTTCTATTTTTAGAGAAAAATAGAACATAATGATGGTTATAGGAGTGACTGGAAAAATTTCCTGGAAGACAATTTTTTCCTGAAAAACAGATCACCCTACCCCCATGACTGAAAAAACTTGTTTCGCTGAATTTTCCAGGTTTTTTTCCGGGCCTTCACATCTCTCCTTCAAATATTGACATCTGAATATATTCAAATATAGAAAGCAACAGAGTAGTCCAGTCTTGAGGCTACCAATGCATGGATCAAAGTGATTAAGCTACCCCTGTCCAGGAACAGGTGCAGTTGACATACCAGCCAAAGTTGGTAAAAGGCATTTCGTGCCACATAAGTCACTTGAGCTTCTAATAATAGCAGTGAATCTAGAAGCACCCCCCACAACTTTGTACCCACTGTGGCACCCCACAGCATAATTGCCATGGGCAGAGGTACAGCCACCCAATGCTACCCAATGGACCATACCCTACAGATAGAGATGAAACCACTGTAAAACAATGACCCCAATTCCTAATCCAGGAGGATACTATGGTCAACAGTATCAAAAGCTGCTGAGAGATCGAGTAAGAGTAACAGGGTTGCATTCCCTTTCCTGGTAAAAGTCATAGGTAAAACTCATGATAGCACTACATCAAATGCATAAGTGTAGTGGCCCTGTTGGATACCGCCCTATGGATCTACCAGGAGACTGTGCTAATTGTTTGAAGTCTCTATTTGTCCCAAATTATAGGAAAGCATTTACATTTTCACTTCAGTATTCTTCCCTCAGCTATTTTGGAATGAAGATTTAATGGCATTTCATATGCTAATCATGTCCACGTGGTACTGAAAGGTTAAAAACTGTAATACATACATCGTGTAAATTTAGAGACAGAAAGCAACCACATTTATTTTCTTCGTTTGCTCGCTTCTCAGGAAGGTGTTTACAGTGGTATATGGCCATCCCATCATAGAAATGCAATCTTATGTAACTGAACCACTTTACAAGTTTGTATTCCATGCTATTAAGATTCATAAGCAACTTTTACAGAATGGTTATAGGTTACTTGGGGGGAGGGGTAAATCTTGTTTTAAATCCTTCATAACATAAATCTACATCATTCTGTTAGTGAGCTTTTCTGTATATGTTTTTAAATATACAGAATTAAATATTTGTGAGGTTTCTGGAATTTGAAGGTATGTAGACCATTAACAAACCGGAACTGAAGATTAAATGCAGGATTTTAATTATAAAATGTAAGCCTCATCAAGCAAAAGAGGCAGAAAATTTTTAATAAGTGGGTTTGATACAATCAAGCAAATTCATTATACAGCCACAAACCCATTAAAAGGCTTGATACAAGAACAAGTAGATCACATTAAATTACGTATGCTTGTACGTGTGTCATGCCACATGTTCACTTCACATGTCTCCACTACTGTATCTTGTGACAAAGTCATGAGATGTCAGCAGCACCTCAGGGAGCAGATTCAGAACTATGAAGTCTTCACACCCATATCTCCTAGCAGAAAATGTAAGTTTTATTTGCCTTCCAGCCCAGTTTTTTGCAGTCATTTTCACAGCACTTTCCTCTTTTTCCTACCCACTGATCAACTTTCTGCCTCATTATTACTCCTTGCCTTCTGGTATTAGCTCAGCTCAGACTCCATAATAGCAAGAATCTCTCCCACAATTCCACAGGCCAGTTGTTCAACACCCACTCCCACTACATTCACAACAAAGACTACTGATATCCTCATGCTTTGCACAGCCCTACAGGTTTTGTTTTGTTTTTTTCCACTTTCACCATCTTTCCCCCACTCATTGGTAAAAAGCAAGAAGCACCACAGAGAGAAGAAAGTGACAATTATCTGGGACTGCAAGGAGCCGGTCCCATAAGCTCTATGGTACTGCAGTCTACAAAAAAACCAGTAATTTAAAATATTTGACAGCCTTGGTCATAGATTTCAGAAGTCTACATCAGCCTTTTTTTAAATGCCAGTTGTGTACAGAGCAATTAAAAAGTTATAACTCCTAACTCTCACATCACCAGGGTTTTTCCTATCTTCTCTATGACTCTTGAATAAAATTATGGCAATTCCACTGGTCAAAGAATGATCTATACAGCATATATGGGTCTTTCTTGCATACATCAGTGTGCTGTAAGCAGCATTTATTTGAAGCAGCTGTCTTGTTGAGCTTTCTCATACACATATATTGCTCCACGACCAAGGAAGTAAGTATCCATTCTGTATGATTTTAAATGCACAACTGCATTTCTTCTACATACCTCTGAAACTATAAATAAAGACTACAGGCTCAGGGAAAGGAAGATATCTTCCCATGTAGCTCTATAGGGTAGAGAGATGTCATTCACAGGAGGTAGTTCCAGAGTAGCTGCCACATTAGTCTCCTACAGCAAATGCAGACAGACTTGCCACATCTTAAGGACTTAAGGTGCAATCGTATGCATGTTTAGACAGGAAAAAGTCCTAAAGTCCCAGCTAGCATAGGATTTGCTCTAAGACTGTAACCCTAAACACAGTTACTAAGGAGTTAAGTTCCACTGAACTCAGTAGACTTACTTCTGAGTAAATATGCTTAGAGTCGTGCCACACCAGATTCGCTGTGGCATCACTTTTCATGGACTAACATCCACTTCATCGAAATTCACAAAGTGTTGCTCCTTCACTTGGCAGAGAAAACATATGACAATGCATCCCACCCACTGCCAGGTATGGAAAAATGCAGAATGTAAACAGAGAGGCCAAAAGGGCCATGACATGCAAGAGATACGCAGCCCCTGACGCATGCAGAGCAAGGTCAGAGAGCAAGAGACTACCACCGCCCTAGCCTAGGAGAAACTAATCTGCAGAGTAAACGTGCAGTTCTACAGGGCGCTGGACAGCTTCCCCTAAGGGCCCACGACAGAGGAGGCCAAGGAGGGGCGCCTACTTCCACCTTGCCTGGATTTGACAAGGATTTGACTGGATTTGCGTTTCTTGCTCAGCTGGGTTTTATGAAGGGGGAAGCAGACTCTTCCTGAGGCAAGGGGAGGAGGCCTTCGCCCAAGCCCAGCCTTCCAGATGTGTTGGAATACAACCCCCATCAACCTGAGCCACGGGGTGATGGGAGTTGTAGTCCAACACATATGGAGAGCGCCGAGATGGGGAAGGTTGCCCTAGCCTTTCCCAAGCCGGTGCCCTCTAGATGTGCTGTACTACAGCTCCCATCACCACTGGAGATGATGGGCGTTGAAGTCCAGCATATCTGGAGAACGCCGGAGTAGGGAAAGCTGGACCGATCCCGTCCCTTCCCTCTTGCTGCTGCTCCGCCCCCCGCTCCGTACCTTCAGCACCGGCGTCAGGTATTCGGCTACCTCCAGCGCCTTCCCTTTCACCGTGTTGATGACGTTCTGCATGCTGCCTCGCCCTGCGTGGCCGGACGGAGCCGAGCTCCTGCCTTCGGCACCACCAACCAACCCTCAGCAGACCCAACCGCTCGCTCCTTCGGTCCGTCCTTTCTTTATTCCTTCCTTCCGGGAGATCCCAGCACCAAACGCTTCCCCCGCCCCGCCCCGCCCCGCCCCGCCCACCACATCCAACGGGGGTGAGGAACCACGTGAGCTACTCCCTTGGCACGTGACCCGGTCGAGTCCTTCCTCCCTCTCCCCCCCGGCTCTCCCCTGAGGCGGTCGCGGAACGCCGCCTTTTTCCCACGCCTTGAAAGAGAACTCTTGCGCCTGCGCACAAAAGCAAGATAAACGTATTCGAGGCTGAGGCGGGAGAGTGTCACCATAGAGATAGAAATGTAGAGCCCCGCATCGTAAACATTTCGTTTTCTAGATGGGTAGCCGCGTTAGTCTGTTGCAGTAAACGGAACGAAGAGCCTTGTGGCACCTTAGAGACTAACACATTTATTCTAGCATAAGCTTTCATAGACACTGTGTTAATCTCAAGTTGGCAGTGGGGGTAGGTGGGAAGTGTAAAGTGTGTTCAGTAGCTTTTTGGAGACAGTGTGGCACAATCTCTGATCATAGACTTCCATGGGTTAACACTTCAAGCATCTGATGTTTTCATTTCCTTTGTCCGCGAGTTACACACCACCAGCACCATCGCAATCTTTATTGGCACTCTAGGTTTAAAATTGAACGAGTATCCCACTCCTCCTAAACTTCCAGTCGTGCAAAGTACACATGGTTCGCACCACAAAGATGGTATGGTGATCTAGAGCAGTTCCACTTTGTGCCTATAGAATCCTTTCTATTTTATAGCAATATCTTTGGTATGTTTCACAGAAAGCAAAGGTAGCCGTGTTGACCATAAGGAAAGTTCCAAAATCCATATTGGTGTAATTCATTCCTTTAGTAGGCCAATTAAAAGATCGCAAAAAGGGGGGAAGCGATTGCGATCTCCACATTTCTTCATCAGGCAAGATGTTACAAAAAGTAGGGGGCAAGGGAGGGAGAGAACTCTGACTTGATGTTGAAGTCATCCATCGGTTAGAGAACCAAGGGCAACTGGGAGGCTGTACCATGGCAAGGAGGAGACCAACCTAGCCCCATACATTAGAGAGGGAACAGCTGCAGGGAGCTTGTTTCGTTTTACCTTGCCAGAAAGAACATCTCGAAGAATTTTAACTGGGACCTGAGTTTTGCTTTTTCCCCCTCCTTCCTTCCACCCTCCCAATCCCTTTCCCTTCTGTGTCATATTTTTAGATTGCAAACTTGAGGCCAGGGTCTGACTTATTATTAATCTTTCTCCCCCATTCATCTCTAGACTGATCCTGTAGACACCGTTTATTTTATTTATTTCTGATAACCCTTTTTGCCTGAAGAGCAAGGTAAAAAGGCTGTCATAAATAAATTATATAAATGGTGTCTGCAGGATCGGTTTTGAGATGGAACGGAGGAGAAAGGGTGTGCAGACATCCAAAGAAGGTGAGCTGATGGTTTCAGGTTTCACTTCGAGTTGCTGAATTATGGTCTGCTTATTATTCTCAAGCTAACCTATCTCTACAGGCGTCGCAGCGTTCGGATCTCTACGGGCCGCCCTACGTCGCTCCTCAGTTGCATGGGTCACGTGACTAAGGAGCTGCCTCCTCCTCCGCCTCCTCCTCTTCTCTGCGCATGCGTAAAGGGGTGACCAGTAGGCTGAGGGGGGGGCCAGCGATGCCGAGAGGGGGAAGCAGCAGCTGTCAGGTAACCAAAACCCTGGGGAGACCGGAATGGTGGTGGTGATAGGAAAAGGAGCGCCCCCTTCCCCGTTATTATTAAATAATAACGAGCCCTCTTTATTTTGGAGGAGTGGAGTCAAGCAGACCTCCACCAGGCTGGGCAATGGATGAGGTTTGGCTACTCCCCAGGCAGCACTCCAAGAGCCCATATCATAGGAAGCCGCCTTATTTCCGGGTCAGGCCCTTGGGTCCACCTGGCCCAGTATTGCCTACACCAGCTTTCCCCAACCTGATGTCCTCCAGATGTGTCTGACTGTATTTCCCATCATCCCTAGCCAGCATGGCCTTTCCCCATGTGGGCTGGGGATAGTGGGAGCTGTAGTCCAACACCACTGGAGGTTATCAGGTTTGGGAAGGCCGGGCCATGATGACTGGCAGCGGCTCCTCAGGGTTTTAGACAGAGGGCTAGGAAAGACTCCTACCTGGCAATTCTGGGGATTGAACTTGGGACCGTTTGCATGCAAATCATGTGCTCTCTGCCACTGACCTAAGGCTCTTCTCTGTCCTCCAGTGTAATGTGGTTGACATTGTAATTAGGGATGCCTGCGGTTCAAATTCCATTGTAGCCGCAAGCTCATTAGCCAAGCTACAGTTCTCTCAACCAGGTGATGCCTATTAGGGTTATTGACCTGTCTCTTGGGCCTTTAACAGCAACCTGATATACATAAATTTCACAGATGAAGCTTTTCCTTGCATGTAGATGAAATAATAGGAAAAACTCTATGTTAGGTTGTTTTCAAAGAGGCAGGAACAGGGCTGGTAAAAATATATATATATATATAGCAGCCCTACCCGTTTGCAGTATGTTGATAATAATGCTAATCTACCTTAGATGTTTGCTCATAAAGATTACAAAGACAGGGTATGTAAAGTGCTTTGAACACTTGAAGTGTGTTATATATGCTAGCTAGTATTAGTTATTATATCATATATGCATGCACAAGGTTGGCTAACTCATTTTATAGTTCAGTCTGTAGTGCTCCAAGTGCCCGGATTTTCAGACATAGGACATCTAAGATCACATTCTGTAGTTGAAGAGATAGTTAAAAGGGAGATAATGCAAAAAATACCATATCCGTGCTGAGAGTAAAGTGTGTTCATTTGAGCCTTTTACATGGCTACTTTGGCTATTGCATCAGCATCTGTATCAAATGTCCAGTCCACAATGCAGCACTAGTTGCTGTTGGTTTTCCTTCTCCTTCTCTTTTCCTACCTATAGGTTCCGAAGTCTTATACAGATTACTATGATTTCACCCCATCATTGTTGTGGAGAGATTTGGATGTCTTTCCCTCAGCTCCATTGCTGGGCAAACTGGTTTTAGCAGTATTCACTTCACAGGCTTTCATTGTTGACAAAACCTGATTCTCTGCCTTGTTAATGAAATTGGTGCACTGTTGATGCCATATGAAAGGTGGTGTGTGCTCCTGACGTCATTTATGACAAATCCTCTCTTTCCCTTACACCACCCTCTGGTGTAATTTTAGAGAGTTTAAACATTTATTTTATTATGTTTCTTCTTAAGATGAGTGCTTCCCTGGTTTTCTATAGTTGTGCTTAAATAGTCCTATAAAATGTAAAAATAAACAAACTCACACAAAAAGAACCCCCATTTAAAATAGCACAAAGCTACCTTTCTCCCACTATTCAAGAATTGTTTAAGGGTGTAAACAGGCTTCCTCTCCCCCACCCCACCCCTTCTTTCCTTCTTAGGCAAAACTTAATTGTTTTTTATTTTGTGCCCTTATCTTGATTTGGCAGATGTCAAGGATTTTGTTTTCTGGTCTGTAAGAAAAGTCTGTTCTCTACCCCTGTCAAAATATCTGCTTTCCCCCACCCTTTGTTTTATTGTCTGAGTTTATTTGCATGTAATTGGCTAATGCTTAGGAAGACTAGTGTGTGTGTGTGTGTGTGTGTGAGAATTGTGAGTTTGTTCACAATTAATTTTATACTAATAAGTATAAAAACTGACTTATAGTGACAAGCATAAAAATACCAAAACATAATTACATCGATGAAAGAAACATTCTAAACTGTTGATAGAATACAAAGCAGCATTTTAAATTATTATTGCACAACTTGGATCTCTTGTCCCCAAATGTTCCAGATGGAATCAGCTTTTCAGCTGAGACTAAACGTGAGACATGTACTGCAGAACACTATTTTGTGCAGTTTATGTAGAGTAAAGCACTAACCGCCTATCAAGTACTTGATAGTGTTATTTTTCTGAAATGAGCTACCTGATAAGTCTTTTGCTTTGCTGTTCAAAGGGCGCTGACAACAAGACAACGAAATGGAGTCCAAGTGCTGCAGTCAGCCTGCTCGGTGGTCCAAGTCAGCCATGTACACATTTCTTCTAGGAGGTGCCTTTGTTACCTTAGGATCAAGTCGCATCCTTCTGATGAAATACTCTGCCAACGAAGGTACATTTCAATATTTAATTCCATATGGATATCACCAGCATTTGTGAGCATGCGATCTGCTTTCAGGTTCTCTGCCAGGGTGTGGCATCAGGCTAAAATGTTATCAGTGTGTGGAGTGTAGATTTTTCATCAGAGTTTCCTGGCAATCTGGATTCCTTCCCTAGAGCCACTTTACACAAGAGTAGTTGAAGTAAACCCACTTGGCAGTCAGAAAACCTTCTGTGACATCGCGCGAAACAACCAGCATTTATTTTCTGTGTGCGTATAGATACTACTACTAGTTAGGACAAGGGCAAACAAGAATAAGAGACATGATGTGAGGGTAAAAGAGATCTGAGGAAGGCATAGCAATTTGTAAAACACAAAAACTTCACTCTTTGAGGTCCCTCTCGCTTACTGAGTCTTCCATAGAAATAGCATGCATATTTTCATGCATGTCTTTGCAGCCATACGGATTGGAAACATTTTTATATGAAAATAAAAGCAGAGGTTGCTGATAATCCAAATCTCATACCTGCATCTCTGCTGAATGTACGTGCGTGTGCAGGCTGTATATTGTAAGTTTTTTATGTGAATATCCGTAACGTTCCATTTAACCTCTTTTAACTTTCCACAGATAACAAGTATGATTATCTTCCTGCAACTGTGAACGTGTGCTCAGAATTAGTTAAGCTGGTGCTGTGTCTGATGATGGCACTTTGGGTAACCAGGAAAGGTAAGCTGTTATGGTTAGGTTCTTACGTGATATTTAGCTGCGGGCATGTCTTCCCCAGTTGTTTGCTACGAATCAGTGCAGTTTTGGGCATATATAACATGCATCTGCCTTGCGTTGTCTTTACTCATAATACATAAGATCTGTGTTGATGCAATGTTACTGCACTGAAAATTGTAGTGGCTGAAAATGTCTGTGGTCTGAACAATCTCTTTAATTAAATATAACCGCTGTAGTTCTTCTCCCTGGGCAAAAGGTTTAATCTTTTATCAAGTTTTTTATGGATATGCTTTATGAGACTGCACTCAGTCAAATGAGTCATAGTACAATAAGGTTGTAACTACCTATTTTATTTTCTTCACTGCTTTGTAGCTTAGATGTCATGTGCCCCTAACACACTAATTCTGCCTATCCATCTGCCATCAAACTGCATATATTCTTTAAAGGTCTTACAATGGCCTTTCTATAATACTCGCTATGTAATTCCATCCTGCCTTTCTAATAGCTCTTGTCATCTTATTCACAGTATATTCATCTTAAGAAAGGAGGAGCCAGCAGACACTGGAATGGATATCTCCTTTCTGCTTTTGGTTCTGTTGTCGTTCACATTTAACTGGGCTATTCTGGCTCCAACTAGATTTGCATCAGCAAAGCTCTTTGAGAAGATTCCTTCCATTCCCTTTTCTAGTCAACAGATTATGATTAACAACTCTTTGCAATGTAGCCCACACGATCTACTGCGTATAAAAATCTGAAGTGGATTCATAGTGGCACTAAAGAAGAGCATATTAATGATTTTTGTTTTATGAAGTGAAATGCTTGCTAGTCAGTTTCATTATTTCTGGAGAGCCCTGTAAATAGTTCATGAATCTAGGAAGGCATGGGTTTCTTGAACAATAACTCCTTGTGAGGTATGGAAAAAGACTTACAGAAGAGAGGGGATTGGAGCGGGGGGGGGGGACATTTGTGATGTGGCATGAAGATCTGCTAGTCAAAGAGGGAGGGATGAAAGCCCTTTAAAAATCCTATTAGGTGTCCACGCATCATTAGGTTAGAGCAGAATAGCTCTTTGACTTCAACCTGTTTGGGCTGTTCGTGGAAACTGCCAAATATACACTTAACACTCTTCCTTGAAATGCAAAGGGGACCGGAGAGGTATAAGCACAGCTGGAACACTTTTTAAATATATCTTTTCCTTTTCATTCCTCAGCCTTTAAAAGAAAATAAATAAATCTCCATCTCCTTTCCTATGTTATTGTCAGGAATGAATATGTGCATGTGGAGATGTCTGGCAGCTCAGATTCAGAATGGGAACAGCCAGAACAAGGGGAGTCACCCTCCCTAGTTAGCTCAGATATAGCAAGACTTTCTTCCCAAGTCCTTGACACACAGATGTCCCAGCCTGGATGGCCTCCCTTTCTTCCACCATGAGAACCCAGGTTTCAGAGGAGGAGGAGAGCGAGGGGCATGACTTGAGGGATGCTAGGGTCTGTTGCAGAGCGAAACGGGAAAAGTTAGAGGCAGGGCTCAGATGCTCTGCCAGGTTGTCCACTCGTGTGAAAGCCAACGTAGGAGGGAGCCCCCCTAAGGGAGGGGGCATCCCTGCAAAGCTAGTCTGGTTGAAAAGTTCTTGCCCAGACTGCTGGCAACTTCTCTAACTTCCACTTTATTCTGTCTCCTCTATTGATATTCGTAGATGTGTGGATTAGCTGTTTCATTGCAGTCTGAGAGTTCCCTAGAATCTGCATTTGTAAAAAAGCTAGTGTAAAGTGTAAAGAAGTGTAGCTTGAAGCCTTTTTTCCTAGAGTGTGTTGATTTGTGGGGGAGAGGACGAAAGAAGGTGACAGTTATTTCGAACATGTACCTTCTTTCCTGGGATTGACATGTGTCTTTTTAAATTAAGCCACTAGAGAAGCCTACCCCAACTTGGTGCCCTCCAGATGTTTTGGACATTTGCATAACCAATAGTCAGGAATTCTGGGAGTTGTCCAAAACATCTGGAGGGCACCAAGTTTGGGAAGGCTGCACTAAAGTATTATTTAGAGACTCTTTGAAAGACAAGCAAACAAGTCCCTTAGTACTCATCCTGCAGGTCCCTTTATGTTCATGTGTATGCTAGACTTTATGTTGTGATGCATCCTATCAAAATGAGAATGCTAATATCTGCAAAACTGGGACCCTCAATCTTTTTGTAACAAAGATGGCATCGCTTCTAACTTACCTATACTACATTTCACAGGCTAGGTTAAACAAATGAATATTCTGAATCTAGGCTATTGTATACTGAATGTGCCTTCTGCTTAGACACTGTAAACCAAAACAACTTGCTCAGTGGGCCTAAGAGCATGAGAAGAGCCCTTGCTAGATCAGACTAAAAGTCCATCTAGTCCAGCTTCCCACCTGATGCTTATGAGAAGCCTACAAGAGGGTTTAAAGGAGGGGTTGGGAACTTCAGGGGCCAAATCCAGCCCTCTAGGGTTTCCCCCTTTCCCCCAACTACCAATTATGTGGTGGTTTCCTAGCTTTTGTGCAGATTCTCCCCCATCATAAAAGGTTTTAATGCTTGTCCTAAGGCTTAGTTATTGGCAGTAAGAGGTTTAAGCTACAATATGCTGGTATTTTTTGTATTTCTGGCCATGCCCATTTGCCTTCAGCCCCACCCAAGGGTGGCTCCAAAATTCAGTTCAGTCCTCCTCCTGAAAGACGTTTCGCATCCCTGGCTTAAAGGCTATTAAGTCTCTTCCACAGCTGCTCCGCCAACAACTGGTACGCTGAAGCTTCTGTGTAGCCATTGACAGACCTGCCCTCCATGTATTTCTGCCCACTTACCTGGCAAGCCCAGTTCTCACTTTGTCACATGATAGGAGTGCCTACACTGGTTGGGTCCAAAGGTATCATTCCGCTGACGAAACTGCTTCCATTAGTGGAACCAGGCGGGGGCAATTCTCCCACAACTCACCTTCACATGCCCCCAAATTCTGCTCTGGGGAGTTTCCCAGCCCTCTGGAGCAGATTTTGGGGATATGAAGGGCAGCTGTTGGGGAGAGGACACAGGGAAGAAAGTCCAATTTCACTAGCATAATACCGGATTTAACCCACTGGGACTTTAGATTTCATGTAGTGAGGTTTTGTTTGAAACGGGTCTCCTTTTAAAAAAACCCATGAAGGTTGTCACACTTGAAAACTAGCCTTTCTCTCGTGTGATAGCCTTCTGATTTTCGCATGGGAACTTTTTCACACAAATGTCTTAATGTACAAAATAATATGTAGCAAATGCAATTAATATGTCATAAAGTTGCCACATTAACACCTTGAAGAGAATGTTTTAAAATTGGTCTTAGCAGAGAGACCATGAAGCTGGTGACAATGGGGATTGAATTTTATTCAGAGATCATGGCTTCGAGTGTGTAGTTGAAATATCTTTCCAGGAAAGCATGGTAGACTTTCATATTTGACCCTGCCCAATTGATTCCCAAACTGTGAATTTATTAAGGATTCTGTCTCTGGTACTTTGTGTCTTTTTAAAGCTAACCATAATAGAGGTAAAGGAAATTGTACATATACATTAGCAATTAAATGCATGTAACTGTTTCTTTCCCCTCTTTGCCCAATGTATTCCTTTTCTAGGAGGATATTCTCATAGTGGATTTGGCTGCAGCTCCTGGAGGCAATTGTATAGCTACATTAAATGGTCAATCCCCGCCTTTCTTTATTTTCTGGATAACCTGATTGTCTTCTATGTGTTGTCCTACCTTGATCCAGTAAGTAACAATGCAGAAATGCAGGATGTTTTCTCTGCTCAGGGTTCTCATGGACTGTGAATGTGTCCTATCCCTTCCTAAGTTGCCTTTGCCAATGTATTTATTTATTTGTTTCATTTATATCCCACACTTTCCTCCAAGGAGCCAAATTGTTGTACACTATCCTTATCCGCCCAACAACTCTGTGAGGTAGGTTAGGCTGAGAGTTAGTGACTGGTCCAAAGTCATCTAGTAAGCTTCATGACCAAGTGGGGACTTGAACACAAGTATTCCCAGTCCAACTTTCTAACCACTGTACCACACAGGCTCTCTGCCAAGTTATGATCAAGTCAGGAAACTGTAGATGGTCCTCCATTCCTACTTTTATACCTGTCCAGATGAACAAGCGATGTCTCAGTAGCTGGGTTGTATTTTTAGAGGAGGCCTTGCAAAAGCTATGATATGGTCTAAGGGATGGATAAAGCAAGATGCTTTTCAGTTGTTTCAACAGAAGCTTGTATGCAAGACATAATAGGTAGTAACTAATGCTATGGGAATTGAGGTGTTTTATCTAGGGTGTCCAGTTATGACCCAGTACTGTAAGGCAAGATGGGGGAAGGAGCATTTCAAAGAACATGTTCAGCCTAGGTGTTTTGTTTTGTTTTAAATGGGAACAGTAGCATAAGTTTTCAAATAGGTAGAAGTCCAGAACAGGGATGGCTATCTACCCGATTTTATTCAAGGTGTGGTAAAATGTTTGCATGCAGTTTTGCTCATAAAGAAAAACAGTGTTTTTTAATTGTAAAAAATTGGGCTGTTTTGAACAGAACAATCCCATGGTTTCTTAAGCTAGGAATGAGTGTTGTGCCTTCGCGCCCCTCCCTTCCTAAAGAGCTGCTTTGAGAAGCTTTTTTTGTAATAGCAGGATATAAATATTCTAAATAAAATAAATAAGATTAAACTCAATGTCCCCATAAAATAAGCATGATACAAATGCTGAAGTGTGTGGGACAGAGGGGAGTGTGGGGGCCAACTGGATCATTATGCCAGAACTTCCTCAGTAGAAACATTCCATATTGCAGTGTTGCATCTCTCTTCTTGATTTTGAATGTAGTATGTAAATTTGCATATTTGTACGTATTATGTAAAGCTGTGTCTCTGTACTTGTTTTCTTTAATTTGGAAATGCACACTGCCAGCTTTATTATGGAGGCTGACCACTTGTGACAGTCATGTGGCAAAATGTATTTCCACATTCCCAAGGCCACTCTCTGAAGACCAGAATGGCCTCACGGAACACTTTTTAAGTGGCTATCTCTGGCCTAGAACAAAGGCAGTAAGGAGCATTTGTCTTCTTACTACTAAAGGACAAATAGATTTACGATGCAGTAATGGGAAGCGAGGATCGATATTGGAAGATACTTCCTGTGAGTGGATGCAAAAGTAGAGCCAATTGGGAAGAAGAGCCATCATTCTGGTCAAGATATGGCATTGTCTTAATGGACAAATTCCAGACAGAGGTTCTCAAGAATTGCTAGATAAACGTCTGGCAAGAATGCTTCAGAACCCCACTACAGTGCTGAAGTTCAGGTTTGACCAGAATCTAGACTTCTAGAATCTAGAATTATTAGCTGTATATGGAAAAGAAAGCCTCCAAATACCAATGGGCCAAAGAACTTACTTCACTCTCCCATTGTGAACTCATTGCCTTTTGCAGACACCATCATATGGACACCTATAACGATGTTTTGACTGCCTGCACTGACACCTGTGTCAATTGAAACAGGCAGCTGTCCGTTCTGAATCATCACTGGACTCAAGGGGACAGGAAATGTGCTTGTACTACCCCCTTTCTCCCCTTTTCATGGAGGCCTCCCCTGGATCCAAGGGCCTTCCATGTATGGAAGGGTAGCATTGGATGCAACCCCATGAGTCCGACTTTGGGCATTGCAGAAAAAAGTGTGAACATTATATGTTTTCTTTCCTTTTTGGCAGAGCTATGCCACTTTTCATATCTTTTCCAGAAAGCTAGTTCAGTGCAATCAATGCCTTGTTCTTGGCCATTTTTTAGTCAGCTGGAAACGATGTTGGCCCTTCATTTTTTTTACAATGGTGTGTGATAAGTCTTGGTCACACTATCAGGTGTGGTGCTGGCCTTCCTGATAAAAGAAAATCGTAGGATGATAAGTATCTTATTACTATACTGCATTTGACCTGTAACTTTACTCCTCGCCTCTTTTTTTCCAGGCCATGGCTGTGCTGTTCTCAAATTTTGTCATCATAACAACAGCTCTCCTGTTCAGAATAGTGCTGAAGTGAGTAGCTGCAGAAGTGTGTTTTCATTTGTCACTTCTCTGTTTCCTTTCTTGGTATTAAAATTTGCTGCATTCTTTTTAAATCAAGAGTCTAAAGGTATTTGAAATTAGAAGGAAATCAAAATAAATTTGGTAAGGTTTTTAGCCTTTATATGTTAATGAACATACCGTTGATATTGACAGTCCTTGGTTAATTAGCTACGGCGGGGGTAGGCAGCATGGTGCCCACGGGCACCAGTATACTCCCAGACCCCTTTCTTGGCACTCACCAAAGTGTCCTATCCCTCTCACTTATTCTTATTAAATTAACTCATTTTCTTACTAGTAGCTGGGATTGCTGTGAAATAGGCTTCTGCTGGTGCTGAAAACTGTGGGTTCGAAGCAGTTGTTTAGTGTGTTAGAGTACAGACTCTACTTCTGCGTTGTATTCAGTCTTTTGGTCAGGATAAGCTCCCATGGCAGCTATTTTGTGGTGGTGTCCAGGACAGTTTCTCAAATGGCCAAGTGTGCCCACAGCCCCCAAAGGTTGCCTACCCCGTGCTATGCTGATCATTAATGACTAAGTTTGCAATCCTAAAACACACATACATGGGTGTAAGCCCCATTGAAGTAGACAGGACTTACATCTGAGTAAACTGGCTTAGGATTGGGCTGCAAATAAGCCTATACAGGAGGCACAGATTCTGCCACCAACATCACAGAAAAACTTACACCCAGGAGCTGATAAGCTTTCCATCCTACGTAGTCTGTTTTCTTTAGCGTTTTAGTGCAGTTTGCCGCAGTTGCTCCATTCCTGGCTTTCAGTTACCATCTCAGGATCTCAGGCTGTCCCTGTAAAGTTGATCCACCCACCCCTTGCGTACTGATTTAAGGGCCCCCAAAACAGTTGCTTTGGAAGTTTGCCACAATATTCTAGCCAAGATGACTATAGATGGGGATGGGTTCTTTTATAGCTGTTTCAACAAATACAAAATAATTCAATATGTGGATTGAATCGTTATATCAGGGGAAGGAGTTTTATGTTTGAAACTGCTGGTTGCCATCCAAGGCCTTGAACAGAGCACACTTCAGCTTTTGGACGGTACAGAAATATAACAAATATTTACAGAGTTCTGTCTTTGGGTTTATGTATCATAGTGCTGAGAGTGTTGAGAGGAGATCTTGTTCATACAACTGCCTTAATAAAGAAGATGGGTATTTGCTTTCTGGCCATCACTTGTGCTGTTTGGGATTGACTTGCTGGGTTGCTCCATACCTGTCCGGATGTACTGAAAGCGTCTTTCTTCTCCACACACAGGCGGCAGCTCTCCTGGGTGCAGTGGGCATCTCTTCTGATTTTGTTCCTGTCCATTGTAGCCCTGACTGCAGGGACGGGAAGCGACAAGCATAGCTTGGCAGTGCACGGATTTCATCACGACATCTTTTTCAGCCATTCTAACAGCTGCCTGCAGTACACCAAGCCGGAGGAAGAGTGTTGGGGAAGAGAGAACTGCACAGCCAAGTGGTTCTTCCCTGGCTTCAGCTGGAATGTCACCACTGCCACGGGGGCCTTGAGAACCATCCGCCTTGGGCTAGGACATCTGCTCATCCTAGTGCAGTGCTTTATCTCCGCCCTGGCCAACATCTACAATGAGAAGATATTGAAAGAAGGTGGCCAGTTCAGCGAAAACATCTTTGTACAGAACACCAAGCTGTACCTCTTTGGAGCGATGTTTAATGGGCTGATGCTGAGCCTGCGTCCTGAAAATAGGCACCGGATTGAACACTGTGGGTTCTTCTATGGCCACAATGTGTTCTCAGTGGCCCTGATTTTTGTCACTGCCTTCCTGGGGCTCTCGGTGGCTTTCATCTTGAAGTTCCGAGACAACATGTTTCATGTCCTGACTGCGCAGGTGACCACTGTGATCATCACCACAGTGTCTGTCTTTGTTTTTGACTTCAAGCCTTCCCTGGAGTTCTTCTTGGAAGCTCCTGTGGTACTTTTGTCCATATTTATCTACCATTCCGGCAGCCCCTGGAGCGTGGAACACACTGCTCAATGGGAGCGGAGCAAACTCAATGGAGGTGCCTGGGAGCGCTCCAGCGGGGTAAGGCTTTGAAAGGCAGTTGTTGTGAACAACATTTATATACCGCCTTATTTGTTAAAGCCATCAAGGCGGTTTATTTAAAACAATAAAACCTTAAAACAATAAACAGGAACATTAAAAACAGTTACATAATTTAAAAGGGTAGATTAAAAAGATGTGTCTTTACACCCTTTCTAAAAGCCAAAAGAGTGGGGGTGAATTGTAGTTCTTGGAGGAGCGTATTCCACAGTGACACAGGAGAATGCCGTCTCATGCATGCCAGACAAATGGGCCTCTGTGAGCAATGGAGCCCTCAAAGGGCCTCTCCTGCCAGTGTTAATAACCGGACGGGTACATAACCAGACAGGTGGTCCCTTAGATAGCCAGGCCCTAAGGCGTTTAGGGCTTTAAAGGTTAAAACCCTTACCTTGTACTGAGCCTGGAAAGCAACTGACAAATCAGTGTAGGTCTTTCAAGACAGGTGTGATATAGTCCTGGTACTGTGCTTGGGTGATCAGCCTAGCTGCTTCCTTTCAAGACCATTGCATAGGCTGACCAGGTCCATCTTGCCGCTGCAGCTGCTGCGATATAAGCAGAAGCTTTTGCTACAGTGGTTAAAGCAACAACCTGCCCCTGACAAATTTGTGGCTCTGCTCTCACTTCTGCAAACGCTTGCCACCGACCTTGCTGTAGTCATTTGCTCACAAAAACAGCAGCAGGATGGAGAGGTGAGGCTGCTCCCATTAGCTGTTAGGATGTGGTGCAAGTTGCCCCTAATGGCTCTGTTTCTCGCTTCCCGCAACTCTCTGCCTGCCTTAGAAAAGAAGCCCATGCTGCAAACCTCTGTTGCATGCAGCACAGCCACACCACGTAGCGTTGTTGTTGTTGTTTTTTGCATTGCTGCTGCTTCGTTGCAGAGGGCATGGTCAGCTCACACCACTGAAAGGTCAGGTTATTCCCTTGTGCGGCTGCTGGGAGCTTCCTGTGTGATCCTGTCACTTGCTCACCACTACAGGCCCGTACCTTCTTCCCATGCCTTATATCTCTCTATTGTGTTCTTGAGTAGTTGAGGCAAAGTACCTATTCTACATAGTGTGGCATTGTCTCAAAAAGTTATCCCCTTCCTCAACAATAAAAAGATTTTGGAGAAGAAATCTCATCAGTTGAACCCAATAATTTTGATTGCCTCAGTTTTAAAGCCAAGGATGGTGAAGTGTTTTCTGATCGCAGTGAATTTGAAGAGTTCAACTTTCCTGGTTCCAGAAATTTGGCATATGATGCTATAAAACCAATGCATTTTGGAGCACCCGATTTCCTTGCAGTATTTTTAGTCATAGGCTCCCAGCCACCCAAGAATTTTAGCACTGTGTAATTGCAACACGTTTAAAAAAGAGAGAGAAGGAATTAATTGTGTTTGTGTGTGTTTTAAGGGACATTTCAACACTTCCAAATACAGTTATTGTTAACGTTAAAGCATATTTGTTCAGAATATAAAGGCTGCTTTAAATTCTATAGAGCTGGGGAAAGACAAACTACCCTGGGGGGCAATCCAATGCACCGTTAAGTGTGCTTAAGCCCACTGATTTCACTCATTGGGCTTAAGGATGCAATCCTATGGCCGCTAGACAGCAGCTAGACAGCCATAGGATTTTTTATTTTCTGGGAACTGAGCTTGGAGCCAGCGCTCTGAGGTCAGTTCCCTGAAAACAGACTCCCCGCCCGCCAGCTTGTAGGCAGCGCGATTTGTCCCTGGTTCCATGTTTGTAAGAGCAGTGCAGAGTGGGGGGAAAGTGGGTGTTCCTGGGGAGGGCAGAAGCACCGTATGACACTTTCTATGCATAGTCCACCCCACCACCACTCCAAGGTGCCCTGGCTAGACAGTCGAAATCGGCCGTCTAGCCACAAATGCAAGGCTGCCAAAGCGCGGAGGAGAAGATCCACTCCACCTGCCCTGCATTGGATAGTCGGGACTGACTATCCCCATAGGACTGTGCCCTAAGTGTGCTTAACTCTGAGTAGAATTGTAGCTCCCTTTTATACAGTTTGAACACCAGAGTGCGCCACTGACAAAGCCACTGCAAATAACATTTGTGTGCTCTTAAAAGGGATCATCTCCCCCTAGAAGGAGGGGTTGGTAGCATTTCCTACATGCATCTGCACCCAGGATCTTAAGAGTTCTGTTGGGTTCACTTCAGAGATGCATCTTCCCAAAACTTGTGTGGATTATGTAATTTTTTATAATCTTTTTGTGAGCACAGACTGTCAAATCAGATGTTTCTTTCATTTCATTTATTTCATTTCTCTACCACCCAATAGCCAAAGCTCTCTGGGCAGTTTACAAAAATTGCAGTACAAAACAATATAAAACCTTTTAAGATACAAAAATATAAAAACAGTTAACAAGTTAAAACATGTTTCCCTACTTGTTCTTTTCTTTCTTTCACATTTCTATATGGTGCCATTCCAGAAAAATATGCAGTGCAGAATTTTACTGTCCTGTTGATCAAATCAAATTCTACATTTTTTTTTATTGTTAGCTGCCATAAATGATGCATAACCATCAGGAGGGAGGGCTGTAATTTTTCGTATAAATTATATATAACCAGTGCAGGTAAATCAGCAGTATCCTATGAAAGACTGACCAACCACTTACCTAAAAGAGGAATGGACCATCCAATCGATATATTTCAAAACAAAGGTTTAGCAGAGATTTAAGGTAGCACAGTAGGCCGAATGGGAAATACTGTAGGCTCTACCCTCCAGGATTGACCAGGCTCTCTGGTATAGCTCTGGAGTGGACAGAAGGTAGATGATTTGGACTTCAGCCTTCCAGGAGCCCCTGGCAATATGGCTGGTGGTCAGGAATCATGAGAGTTAAACTCCAAAACATCTGGAGATCTGCTTTCTGCTCAGCCCTTGTGTAGCCTACAAAGGAGATATAGGTTGCAATCCTGTTACATCCTTATCTAGGAGCAAGTCCCATTGAACCTAGTAGGTCTTACCTTTGAGTAGACATCGATAGGATTGTGGATAGGACTGCACTGCTAGGTTGTTACACTTGACCTGGGAGTAGTTCCCATTGAGTGGGGCTTACTTCTGAGTAGACACGTATAGAGTTATCCGTAAGAGAAAATATAGCTGATTGGTTTTATCATTGTGGCTTGATTATTTTAAATTAGCCATTTGTTAACAATTGAGCAGAGCAATTGCACAAACTTTACGGTGGAGCCTTTCAGAGCAAATAACTTAAAGTTCTGCTATGGAACATTCAGAGGCAGCTGCTTGAACTGTCACCTGTTGTACCATAACATTTCTACTCTGTCTTCCTACGTGAAGTTCTGCTAATGATTCTTAATAAATTATTACAAGAAGTTGGCAGTAACAACGTGTTTATAGATAACTGGGGTGCAATAAGTATTTTGAATTCATGAGCACCAATATAAACTTGGAGCCAGTATCACATACCTGGCACTTTTCATGTCCTGTCCAGTATTTATTTGTTTTAGCATCTAATCTGACCCATCCCAAGGGGATTGACCTTGGCTAAAATGGATGAATGATTTTAAAATGAGCGGTGCATTTACAAGGCGAAACAGAAATATGCCTAGAAACAGAAACACTGAAGCATAGTTGCTGTGTTAGCAAAGGGCCATTGTGCCTTGTAGCACGCGTATGAATTATCCATTAAAATCAGTCTGCCTACTCTCTCCCCCTCTCATATGAATCCTGACCATCAAAAATACCCAACAGCCCCAATAAAAAGATCTTGCAGAAATTTCATCCTATTAGTTGGGGGCCAGTATCAAGAATGCACTCCTGTACAAGTTGTGGTAACTTCACAAAACTGAAATTTTGTTGTTGCCATTTAAAAGCTCGTTTATTATAGATTGCTGTAAGTTTGGTAAATGCTTTCACTGTTGCCTTTTCACTGTCTTTCCCCTCTTATTTTCTATAGGATGGAGAAGAACTTGAGAGACTTACCAAGCCAGACAGTGATCGTGATTCGGAGGAGGAAACCTTATAGGAAGGGTTTAGATTCTTGAAGTCCAGGCACCACTTGTCAAGAGAATCACTTTTTACTGTATGGCAGGATGCCTTTTCCATGACTAACACTGGTTGAGCATTCATTTACTTTTTTCACAAAGGTGGGATTTTAATTGTCTGATGCCATTTGGTAAAAAAAAAAATACTATTTTAAAGGTGAATTAGACAAAGTAATGGAGGACAAGGCTATCAATGACTACTAGTCATGTTGGCTATATGTTACCGCAGGATCAAAGACAGCATGCCTCTGAATACCAGTTGCTGGGGAGTAATGATGGGAGAAGGCTATGGTCTCAGGTCCTGTTTGTGGGCTTCCCATAGCTATCTGGTTGGCTGTGGGAAGCAGGATGTTGGACTAGATAGGCCTTTGATCTAATCCAGCAGGTTTGCTCTTATGTACTTGATCCCACTAAGGTGAAGATTTTCTGCATTAGGAAAGCAATCGGTGTGGACTTCGGAAGGCTCTGGATGCTGAGAGGTAAAAATTGGAAGCATCACGTTGAACCATGTGTATTAAGATTGCTGATTTTTTCACAGTATTGTAAAGAGTCTTGAATGCCACCAAAGTTGATCAAGGTAGCTCAGTTCAAAGCTGACATTTGGAAAGGATAAGTTGATGGAGTCATGAAAGCTACTCATCTTACGGCATTCCAGAGGCCCAGCCCTCAAACTGTATTTGAATGTCAGTATGCTGAAAACATGTAGGGATGAAGCGACGACATTTACTCCTATGTTGGGAATGCTTCACACATTAAGCGCTGGCAAATGAGTCTTTGCCCCAGATGTATATGCTGCAGGGAGCCATGGCCAGTCATGGTTCCTGGATATGAATACCTCTGTGACATGCACAGTGGAAAATGTGCTCTCACATGCACAATTACATTTTCAGATGTCCATGTAAAATGTTTTACAGAAGCAGCTTAAAAATGTGATGTGTGAAGTAGCTCTCAGTGGTGGATAAAATCACAATATATTCGCTAAGGCCCTGCCCCAAGGCTTGCAGGTAGCTCATCAAATGCACAGCTACTGGGATTGTAAGGTGCTAAGATTTTATATTGGGTATTAGTTGTCCAAATGGCATCTCATATTCAAGAATATGGACATCTAATGCTTCTTCTGCAGGCTCAAAATAACTTTGTTCCTCATCCTTTCAAACCAAAAGAGCCGTTCAGCTGATGGATCATTAGAAACACTGTGTCCAGTTGTGTATTTTTGGTGCCATCATGGTAATATGTACTTTTTCAATGGACAGCAAAATAATAACACTTCTCATTCTAAATTGGCTTGCTTGCACATGTCACTCAGTGCCACTGAGATGCGCATTTCATTATCGCTGTATAGAAATCGATGTATTATGGTGAATTTCCCCGTGCCTTTAAACACCACTCTATACATTTTTTGCGTTGAAAAATACACAGTCAAGATCAGCCTTACGGGTTAGCATAAAGCATTTCACATTCTGCAAAATATTTTACAGACCTGTCCACTTGCATGCTCTTCTCTCTGAAAGTGGTGTGGGTGACATATTGAAATGGTGGCAAGGGATGCATCCTGAAGGAATTGCTACTTCCCTGTGCTACTTAGTCACCCTTTTCTGGGCGAATGACTAATGGTGAACTGGTCAGGAATATTTGTAATCCAGATGTTGCACACAGGAGAGGTGCAGACCATGCCGTTTTCTCAGGATCTGTCCCATGCATTATTGAAGGCAGCTAGTGCAGTCCAGACTTTGTGTAGTGTCCCTGATGAGCACGCCACTCCCAGGTTTTGCACTAGAAATGTCAGTTTTCATTGAAGCAGCGTTATCTTCTCTGCAAATTCCTCACAAGGACCAGAGAGGCATCACAAAGAATTTTGCCCTCTTAGTTTGCCACTTGAACATGGCAAGCTCTAGTGCCTCCCCATGATTGGACTGACTTTGGTGTTGGTGTCCCAGTCTGGTTTTTGTCCTTTGGTTGCGTCTCTTGTCCTCTTTATTTCCTGTGTGTGTGTGTATAGTGCAACTGTATAAATGTGTGGCACAGGAACCAAAGGGGACAAAAGAAACATAAGGTAGGATAAAATAAAATGCGACAAAGATCAGTTGTGCTACTCTCAAAACTTTAATAATGCATGCAGCCCTTTCTCTGAATATGATTAGAGAAGCTGAATATTTTGTAGCTTAACTGGGGTTCAGTCAGTTTTGAAGTTGAGAAAATGAATAAAGGAAAGAGTATGAATTGGGGTTTAAGTGTGTCTGATATTCTTTTCCACAGTATAATTTGGAAATCTTGGTAACGCTTGAGTTGTCATGTAAGACTTCCACTCCTTCAATTGTACATTTCCTGCTAAAGTTCCCATTTGCAAAAAGAGGGGCAGAAGTACTGTTTGCTACCTGTCTTGCATAACTATTGGGAGGTGGAATGCATGAATGTGCTAGAGAGATAAACGCTCCACTAAGTGGTGTTGTGACAATATGTAGGTGCTACTACTAATTGCACACATGTTTTTGTTGTATATTGAAGGAGGGACCATTGGGTAGCATTGGTTCTTCTGTGGCTCTCCTACAACATTGGGAACTGTCTTAATGGAGCAGCCCTTTGAATCTGACTTATCATTTATCTCAACAGTGTTTCTTCAGAAATATTACTTGAAATAACCATTTATTGCTTCTAGTGTACGACTGGCTTTGGATCAGCTGTGGTTTATGTTGAGAGTGTATTTAATTGTGCATTAGTTCTTCTTTTACACTTGTGAAAGCCTTGCTGGCTTCTAAAGAAATCTGTTCCAGTGTTTGCTGATATAACAGAATGTGGGCTCCCTGACACCAGCTTTTTTTTTTTTTTTTACAAAAAAAAAATTCCGGTGTATTTGTTGAGGAACTCTTCCTGTAAGCCTACTAGTGCCTGGGGGTTCACAAAAATATAGGACTTCTTTGTGCTGAGTTTGAATTGTTTCACAATGCAGCCTAGTATGCTACAGGGCCAAATAAACCACAGTGTACTAACCAAGTGAATGGAGTTTGGATTTTTGTGAATCCTCTAGCCTTGGGGCTAGAGGAGGCATGACAAGAGTGGGTATTGCATGCTTTCCAAAGCTGGAACAAAGCAGAAATCCAAAGGCTGGACTTTAAAAATTGGTAATGTCACACAGGTATATATGCTGTCAGTACCAATATATGAATGTGGACTGTGCCACATCAAACTGTGAGCCACATCAAACTGTGCTATAAGTCACACACAACTTGCAAACTGGGTATCATCTCTCATCCACCACCTCTATTAACAGCCTGGATATGCTGGAGTCTCCTGGGGCAAAGGAGGTGTAAAAGCCTGTATGATAACTATCTCAGGCAAGTAGGTCCTAATTGCTCCCTTTGTTTCAGTCCAGGACATAGCCCAATATTTTAAAATTTTAAGTTGTGCTAACCTGTATAGTATTTGTTCAGTCGTTCGGACAACACGACAACCCATGGGTTAAACGACCCATGCGCTGTTGTGCATGAGCTGGAGAGAGCAGATGCGCTGTCTATAGTGTGCCTGCCACTCTTACTCAGCAATCTATGATCAGCTCTGTCGTAGGTTGCTGAGCATGTTGTCCAAACCCAGGCTGCTGGGTTGTTTCAGGGCTAAACAACCCAGCAGTCCTGGTTCAGATGATACGCTCGGCAACCTATGCCACTCATGGGTTGCTGAGTAAAAACAGAAGGGGTGAGTGCACTGTAGGCAGTATGCCCACTCTCTCCCATTCATGCATGACAGCCCATGGGTTGTTTAACCATGGGCTGTTGTGTCACGCAAACTAGGTCAGTGTATACCAACTCATATTTGTTTTATATTATAATTGTAGCTTGTTCACCAAGGGCAGGACCATGCAATACAAGAAAAATAAATTTCCCTCAGAATACTCATATGGGGGCAGAGGCATTTGCGGGGGATATGGATAAGTGGGAGAGGGCTGCTTAACCCTTCCTGCATCCAGTTCTCGCCTGAAAATGTTTGCATGGCTATCCCAACAGTGGAAAAAGCTAGGCTGCGGTGAAAAAGTGGGAGGGAATTTTCTGGGGAGAATTAGGAGGTGTGGGCAAGGTTAAGCATTCTCCTGCCTGCCAATCCTCCCCCTCCTCCTCCTCCT
Source organism: Heloderma suspectum (assembly GCF_057233095.1). Lineage (NCBI taxonomy): Eukaryota > Metazoa > Chordata > Lepidosauria > Squamata > Helodermatidae > Heloderma > Heloderma suspectum. Next base: position 48,783,103 of record NC_139460.1, on the reverse strand, counting down.
CCTCCTCCTCCTCCTCCTCCTCCTCCTCCTCCTAATTCTGCATTCACATATCTGGCAGACACGTTTAGAAAACGTCTTTGCCAGTATAACATGTAGTTCGGCTTTGGGATAGAGAGAACTGTTTTACTTGGCTCTTCTGGAATGTAGTAAGAAATTACTTGCGAAATTAAGATTCCAGATGCTTATTTTCTTTAATGGAGGATAGCTTGTTTTGCCAAGGGAATACCTAGTACCAAAAAACACACACAACAACCCACCCAAAGTGTCAGAGCTAGGACTACTGTAGTACAGTGCTTTCTACTGCGTGTAATGTGTATTATAATTGCTTTGGTCTCCTCACTTTGGCCAACACTAAAGCTGTCCTCCCTAGCATGATGTCTCCAGGAAGCATTTGTGAGAGACCATTAGCTTCAGATTACATTTCAGTTAAGGAAGCAAAAGGGAGGGAGACTTTTACTTCAGCAATTCCCTGAGAATTTCCTCCCATTAAAAGTCTACACACATAAATCTGCCCAACACATTTTGCAGGTTAACATTAAACAATTATAGTGAGACTCTGAAACACTGTCTCCCCACTTGTGGATTATGCATGAAAACCAATGAGAAATTCATTCATATTCTCTGTTTTGTGTGTGCGTGTGCGTGCGCGCACACACACACTTCTCAGCTGAAAAGAATGCATGTTCCACTCTCCTTTGGCAATTGATAATACTGTATGCAAAGTTTGAACCTGATGCGTCACTGGTGGCCCATTGAGGTTGGGAATTAGAGGATGCAGTAACTGAGTGTGGGTGGACTTGAGCTAAAACACTGAAAAAATGTGTTTGGGGCAACTGATGAGTATACAGGCGAGAATTGGTCACTGTAATGCGGAGCAGGAAACAGTTTCCCCATAGGTTGCACGTACAGGACATCTGCGGACCTGAAGTGGTTTCTGAACTGCAGTAAACTAGTAGGGGCCATTCCCTCTTTTTTGTACAGGAAGCAATTACCTGCTATCCTCAGTTCCTGCCTCAGAGCTGCTGGTCCTTGGGTCCCGGGTAAGTGGCTGCACTGATTGTGACTGGCTGCAGTGGTGGCCTTAGGCTTCTAGCCCAGTTTGGATTAAAGAGCCAGTATAATCTAAAGTAGGTCAGAAGAAGTTTTAGCATTCTTTCCTTACTAATACATAGTTTGTAAAGTAACATGGGAAGGGTCAGAACAGTGGGATAGGCAGAATACTTTCCTGTTTACGAGTACAGAAATTCGCCAGATTAAGATTCTCTCTCCTGCCCCCTTGTACACCAGGAGGGCATTGAGTTCAAGTATGTCAAAACAGTACATCTAAGGGGGCAGGGTGTGTGTGAAACCATTACATAAGCCAGTTACCCTCCAAGATAGGATTCCCAAGGTCTTAGTTCCCATTGATGTGACACAGCTGGGTCTCTGTTATATTACTGCAGATAGGAGCTCACATGAGCCTACCCAAAAAAAAAAAGCTCTTGCAGTAGAAAACTAGCATATCAGGAATTATAATTCTTGCTTAGCCTTCTCCCTGCCATGCTAGTTTTTTATCTGGAGCACTTTTGTTATTTTGTAGGGAGGAGCATCCATCATGTTAGCCCCACCCGAAGCCTGAACTGGTACATCCTAGGCACGAGTTTACCATCTCTCTGAGAACTTGGCCTTTGACCCAGGCTATGAAAAAGCATTAGCCCAAAGATGCACTGGCTGAAGCAAAGCTGTCTATCTTTCAGTGCTTGGTGAAGGGACATGTGGAGATCTAAATGACTGTTAGAGAGCCTTCTACAGAGCCACATATTCCCAGACATTATCAAGGCAAAGGAACCTCTGGTGGTATGGGCTGTGTTTTCCTTTAGAACCGAGGAGCTGGGTAGCATGATCCATGTCCTTATCCCCCAGGAAAGGGGCTGTGGAAGTCTTGCTTCCAGTGCCAGCCCAAGACATTTTCCTGCCTGAAGCAGAGCCCAAACACCTCTAAAAGACTTGCACTATTCAGACACTAGTCTCTGCTTTCATCTGGCCTCCTGTCATGGTGCCACCTGTAGCAGGTCTCTGCTTGCTTCCCAGGCATGATGAGCCAAAGGCCAAGAGAAGGGTGCAAGTGGCCTGCTGGGCTTGGCACCGTTTGTTTATATATGAAGGTTCAAGAAGTGCTCCTTCTTCCCTAGAGGTAGGAGGGACAGGCTGAAAGCGGGTAAGACGAACTCCTGTACATGATGAAGGGTTGAGTTGCTCTATAAAAAGGGTGCAGAACCTCAAGCTTGGGGCCCAAATCTGGCCCTCTGGGGATCCCTTGAAGGCCCTGCCTCCTTTCCTTGGCCTCATCTCCTTTCCTCCAACCATCAATCTTTTGGTGGTTTCCTTCCTTTTGTGCAGTTTTTTCCGCATTCTAAAAGGTTGAAATATCTCTCCTAAGGCTTAGTTACTGGCAGTAAGATCTTTAAGCTAAAATATGCAGGTATTTGTGGGTTAATGGACCCTGCCTGTTTTTCCTTTGGCCCTTCAGAGCTTCTCCAAAATGGAATTTGGCCCTTGGGCTGAAAGAATTTCTGCACCCCAGCTCTATAGAATGAATGATAGGTCTGGATGCACAACAATCATAGGAACATAGGATGCTGCCTATGTATCCATCTAGTCTAGGGCTGTCCATTCCGACTAGTAGTGGCTTTCCAGGGTCTTCAGCAAAGGTTTTCCCCACACCATCAGCTGCTACCTCAGATCCTTTCAACAGGAGATGCTAGGCCAGGGAACCTAGGACTTCATGCATGCCAAACATGAACTCTACCGCTGAGCTATGGTCCACACTCCTATTACTTTAGCACAAAGTTGGGCAATTTGTGGCTCTCCAGATGTTTTAGCCTACAGTTCCCATCATTCCTGACCATTGGCTATGCTGACTAGGGCTGATGGGAGTTGTAGACTAAAACATCTGGAGGGCCACAAGTTGCCCACCCTGAGATACCAGCCTCTTTCTCTAGTGAGAGAGTAGCTAACTCAAAAACTTGATGAACTGACAAGATAGCCATCAAGAGAGATTCCTACAAGATGCCTCATCTAGTATAAGAGGTAGGTCTGGTAATGTGGCTGAGATTACAGTTAAAACTTCGGCTGCTTTCTCTTTGTTTTGAATTCTTGTATGCATTTCCTAGCTTCCATAAGGAGCTCGGAGGAAGCCCTACTTTTCCTATCCAAGGCAGGAAGGTTACTGAGGATGCTGGGACAAGTCCTGCTTCCTCAGGAATTGTTGCTAGCCTCACCTATGCTGTCCCATAGGTAGGACCATTGCTGAACTGAATGTCTTCATGCTTCCATAGGAAGAAAAACAATACCTGCAAGATGAGAGCCACAGCTAAAGTAGCAACATGGTTTGCACTCTTTCACTGTATTGTTTTACAGTGAAAGAGTGTAGCCATCTCAGCTTCTATACTCTACTCTACTCTATTCTTTATAGAATAGAATATATTTATTCTACTCTATTCTTTACTCTAGCCATCTCAGTTTCCCATACTGGTAATTTATGGGTGAAGCTGTTATACTGTGGAGCTGGCATATTGTGAAGAAAGTCATTTTAGGTAAAGTATTTTTTTAAAATCACTTTTCTGAAAGGATCTCTTCTGTATTCCTTCCTCAAAAGCTACCTTTTGAAGGATACATTTTGTAATATCCACCATTCTTCAGCAAAAAAATTCACAGCTTTCCAATAATTCCCCCCCCCTTAGGGTGGAGAGAAAAAAAAGTATACACATGTTAGTGTCTATTATACAGTTTATAGCCTGCCTACGGTACAAAGTTCATTGGAGTGGGGAAAGGGGTGTTCTATACATACATAACACCTGGCAATACCCTCAAATTAAAAGGGTTCCGAAATATAAAGGAGTCTTTATTCCATAAGGCATCAGTGACTCTAATTTGATCTATTTCACTTCATGGACATGTGTGTTACAGTGAAGGCCATAGTTCAATACTTGACTGAACACAGGAAGAAACACATTCAGGTGGCCATAAAAAAGATTTCCAAGTTTGGCTCCTTGTGGCTTGAATGGTTATTAAGATGCAAGCAGGGTGCAGTCAAAGGTTAAGTTGCTAATTTCAATAGGGGTATCCATGGTGGTAACTTTCATGGTGACGGTAATCATCTTGGTAACCTTCCTGATACCCTTGGTGATAACCGTGGTATCCATACCCTGCGTATTCATCTTCCGGGCATCGCATGCCGAGGGACTGCTGAATGGCCATCTCCTGTCGTCGAAGTTGCATAGAGTCAATCAAATCGTACACAATCACCATGGACCACATTGGGGAAGGATACCAGGATTTGACATTCCCATCTTTTCCAACCAAAAGCATGGAGAAATATTCAGGGCTGATCTGGAAATAATTGCGTATGTCTTTCACCAAATGAGCAGGGACATCTTCTCGGTCCACGCTAGAGCTCCCTAGAGAAGGTGAGAATTGGGAATAATATCAGCATTTGATCATACACAGGCAAGTTGTTCTGAAAACATAACATGTTCACTTAGTACTTTTAACTTACTGCGGTACTGCTACTGTAATTTATGGGTGAAACCGTTATACTATGGAGTTGGCATGGTATACTGGTAAGGAATAGTGGTTGTTTCTTGGGCCAAAGTTGAATTACACAATTGATTCATTCATTCATTCTATCCTATCTTTCCTCTAAGGAGCCCAAGGCGGCATACATAATCTTCCTCTCCATTTTATCCTCACAACAACTTTGTAGGGTAGGTTAGGCTGAGAGTCACTGACTAGCCCAGAGTCACCCAGTGAGTTTCATGGCCAACTGGGAACTAGAATTTTTAACTACTACATCAAACCAGCTCTAGTTGTACTGGGGATTCCTTTGTTTCCACTGTTACGAGCAGGTAATAAACCCTCACCCCTATGTAAGTTGGCATGGTGTTCTATCTTATTTAGGGTAGTAGTTAATCAAGTTTAATCTAGGAAGACCATATTCTGAAAGGGACACAGTTTCTGTCATTTTAAGAGCTTTGAAGCAGAGTGACATTAGAAGGTGTGCTTTGTTTTCTATAAGTCCAACAATGTAGGAAAAGCTTCCCCCATAGAATGTCTGTCTCCCTCAGAATCCTGAAAGGGACAGAAATCCAATCTCATTAGAACACAGTCAGCCTAGTGCTACACTTGCCTCACACGTTAACTTCACCAGGTGAAATGAAAGTGTGAAGCTTTAGGGATCTGTTCTTTCCAATGCTCAAATGTCAATGTGTTGCCTTTCAAATAAACCTTTGGTATCAAATAGGTCTCAGGAGAAAATATGCTTCCTTTTCGTGTGTGTGCACGCGTGTTTGTCCTGCAGCTCTCTTCATTCTGCTGAATTGTGTAAACCTATTTGAATTTTTCCAGTTGGAAACAAACTGTGCCATTTTGTGGGACTATATTTTTATGTTTATAAAAAAGAGCTCATCCCCCCCCCCTTTTACTACATGTACAACTCTAGATTCTTTTCTGCTTATATCAAACTATAAGGGAAACGTATTAGAAACCTGACCTTACATTGTGACTTTTTTCCAGTTGTCATTTGTCATTTTTTTTTAATGTAAGATCCCAGATTATCAGTGCCCCTCCAAAGACATACTTGAGAAAGGTTTTTTTTTTTTTTATTCTTCTGGCTTCAGGAAACTCCCCAAGGCAATGGAGGGTGCCTATTGGGATATAATCGTCTCGGGATAGGCAGCCGCCTCCAAACTCGGAGGTGACCGCCTATCAAAGGAGGGCAGGAGCAGCATGGAGAGGTTTGTCCCCTCCGCGCTTCATCCGCCCTGTATTCGTGGCTAGATAGCCAATTTCGGCTCTCTAGCCATGGGAAGGCAGAGTTGGGGGGGCAGATGCCAACCGATGCATAGGAAGCGTTGGAACAGCACTTCCGCCCTCTCCGCCCCAGCACCCCCCCAGGAACGTGCCATTTTTGCCACTCCGTGTTCCTCTTCTGAGCACAGAGCATGGGGCTGTTCCACGCTGCCTACAAGGCAGCGCGGGAGGGGGTGGAGGTCGGTTCCCAGGGACTAGTGGCCATAGAATTGCGCCCTTCGGCTACAATCTTGTAGCACAGCCTTTCCCAACCTGGTGTCCAGATGAATTGGACTACTCCTCCCGGGCCATGTTGGCTGGGGATGCTGGTAGTTTGAGTCCAACAATCTGGAGTATACCAGGTTGGGAAAAGCTGCTGTAGTACACACTTACCTAGGAATAAGTCCCGCTGAACTGTATGGGATGTACTTCCAAATATATAGGTATAGGGTTTTCCTGTTAACCAGGTTAGATAAATAAAGGAGGGTCAGGAGCAAGGAAGGTAATACAGAACATACCAGAGTAAGCTTAAGGAGCTACACTACAGGCATTTTTTTTTATACTTCTGCTTGTCTGTTAGAGCATCAAGCTAGGACTATGAGATGTTTCAGACAGTCACCCAGCATGGCTGGCTGGGGAATGCTGGGAGTTGTAGGACTTCTTTCTGTCTATATATGCATAGGATTATGCCCTCAGTTTCTCAAGTGTAGTTACTAGAGTTCTGTTTGGTCTATTGCTCCATATCCCATGAAGGACCTGGGATGTGACTGTGCTGTGGCTTCATGTGCAGTTACCATGCATGTTCTATGGACTCACCTGTGGCACAGTTCAAGACCCATCAGTAACTCTTGTTTAAAGTATAAGTTTACAGTTGTTATATTCAGTCTACATAGAGCCTTTCTACATGAGGCTTTTATTGTGCACACGTGATTGCTCACTCACAGTAGTTTGCGGGTCCTTTACATGACATTCTCATCCTCCAAGGCATCTCCCATGCTTTACAACCATTGTTGCGGGGAGGGGGGGTAGATCAAGAAAAGTGTAGTATTTTTGTGAATAGCATTATATTTATAGCGTATAATTGCTCAATTTCGCTATACCACATTGCCATCTAGTGGTTGCATAATGAAACATATCAAAAGGCAGAGAAAGAAACCCCCCAGAAAAAAAGCACGTGTAAAGAAGCCGACCTTAATCTCACAAAGAATCCAGAAGCAGAAGCCCTGGTATTGCAGGATAAAAGCCTCATGTAGAAATGCCCTGAAAGAACACGGATTCATCATGCGGAAACACAGCTCAGCGCAACGCACACTGATGTCTTCCATCATTGGCGCTTAAAACTTGGAAAGGATTTCTTACCGTTGATAGGGTACAATTCCAGAACTCCACCAATCTCCTCTCCCAGGCCTAGCAGCTTGAGGACAGTAATATGACGCAGACCTGTAAAAGAAGAGGGTCAAACATTGAGTAATGCAAGATTTTTTCCACTGAGTGAAAGGAAAACATTGCTGTAATGCCAAAGACAAATACAATTCCCTCCCAGTTCTATATGCATACAATGCATAGGGTTAATATGCAATTTTTAAAAAGGAATTCTGCATAGGAGATTTACCCAGTTCACCATCCTAGAATGTAAATAGAGGATACTGAGAACATAAGAGCCATGCAAGAGCCATCAGACCAACGGTCCATCTAGTCTAGCATTTTGTTCATACAGTGGCCAACCAGCTACCCATGGGAAACCTATAAGCAGGACATGAGTGCAACAGCACCCTCCCACACAAGTTCCCCAGCAACTGGTGTACATAGGCATACTGCCCCTGATACTGGAAGTAGCATAAAGCCATCAGGACTAGTAGCCATTGATAGTCTTCTCCTCTAGGAATTTGTCCAATCCCCTTTTAAAGCCATCCAAATTGGTGGCCCTCACTACCTCCCCCAAGCACTGATCATTTGGTGTTTTCCTGGCTTTTTTTGCAGTTTTCCCCATTCTCAGAGGTTGAAAAGCCTCTCCTAAGGCTTAGTTACTGCCAGTAACAGCTTTAAGCTACAATATGCTGGGGATATTTTGCCCTGCCCACAACTGGAATGTGACCCCGGATTGCTGCTCTGAAATTCATTTCATTTATTACATTTCTATACTGCCCAATAACTGAAGCTCTCTGGGCGGTTTACAAAGATGAAAACCGTAATACATTTAAAAAACCATTTACATACAAACGTACAAGCAGACAGCATGCACAAAAACACACACATCTAAACAATGTTAAACAATTAACAATAAGAAAAACCCAATACCTGATTAAAACCTCATCATATGCTGCCAAATGCTGGACAGAAGAGGAAGGTCTTATCCTGGCACTAAAAATGTAACAGTGTTGGTGTCACATGGACCTCATGGGAAAGATCACTCCAAAATTGGGGGGCCACCAATGAGAAGGCCTTCCTTGTCACCTTCTTCCAAACCTCTCTCAGAGGAGGCAACTGGAGGAGGGCCTTAGATGATGAATGTAATGCACAGGTAGGTTCATGCCAGGAGGGGTGCTCCATCAGGTGTTGTGGTCCTGAGTCATGTAAGGCTTTATAGGTTAAAACCAATACCTTGAAATTGAATTCTGCCCCTGTGCTAAAAGAAGTTATGCGCCCCTGCTTACAGGGAGAGCACAGAATCTGTTTCTTGCAGTCTGCGCATGCAGGCTGTTGTGGGTAAAATGCCTCTCAAGTCTTCCTCCTTGGTACATTTCCCATGAGTCTAAAGGGATTGCTTTAGCAATAGTATCCAAATGTATAGTTATGGGTAGTTAGATGGGCTAAACCTAACCCATGAGCTTGATTCATGCCGATACAGAGGATTTTTAATTATTTTATTTTACAAGGACAGCTAGTGGCTACAAACCAATGCAATGGTGGTTTGTTTCTTACCAAAATTGCAGGCTTGCCCTGTGAGGGCTGCAAGCTGCTGCGAATAGGCCCAGTCTTCATCACTGGGAGCAGATATCACAAGCAGTCTCCTCCTCCATCGGAATCTGGAATGAAACGAGGATGTGCGCAGAGAAATTACTCCCAAAGCAGCCATTGGTCAGTCTCTATAGCCTTATGAGTGGGTCACAAGTCTGCTGACTAGGGTGGCCTCTTATGCATTGCCAAAAAAGAACACCAATTTTGCATAACATTTGCATATACATATTTCTATGTATAGGTGCAAATTTAGAAACAACTATAGTTTAAATAGAAATAAAATATCTCTCACCGTAGTTGAGAAGACTGACCAGGTGACCCGTGTACTGTTTCCTGTCCAGGGGCTAGCTGTTGGTGGGCAACTTCAGTGGCCCTGCTGGCTCTCCCTCCTTAAGGTTCTTTATCTTGAAACCAGCCCTGGACTGGACAGCCCATCAAATCAGAGGACTGTCCTCTGCAAAGTAGAACAGCTGGCCACCCTACTACTGGCTGCTTTGTTATACATTGACATACAGGAAGATGGGGCAGCCAAAGCCTGTGAAAGGGAAGGCAAAGCATGCCAGATGTTTGGCACAGCTGGCCTTGTCATATGCTGAGAAGCTGTTCCAACAGATGGCGTTTGTAGCACTGTTTCACTGTTTATATCCACACTAGGGATGTACGGGCTGTGTAAAATCCACTCCATCTGTGTTTCGTGGATTGTCAGACACTTTTTGTTCTGTCGCCTGCTCACAGACAGATGCAAATTTTTTTCATCATGCAGAAGAATACGCAAATCATTATGTAAGAGGTTTCATAACAATTTATATAATTTACTTTAGTATGTAACATTTAGCATATTGTCCCCCATTCCATTCAACTTTTCCTCAGCAGAAACGAGCATATTTTCCTATGAATCAATATGCATAAATTTCGGGAGAGTAAAAAAAAAACAAACCCAAAAGTCCACGGACCCAACATGGCCTGGGGGGGTCGCTCCACAGCGGATTCCGCAGGTCAGATTCTTAGAAATCCAAGCCCATTTTCGTCCGCCCTGGATTCCGCCAGCATCCCTAATCCACACTCCTTTACTCTCTTGCAAAACTCACTTTGAGGTATATGAGGAAACTAGCAGGGACTCAAGGATTATAGGTAGGAAGTTGGTCTGGAAGGAGGAGAGCAAGTTCCCCCTAAATGGCTTCCTGACAGAAATATGGACACTCTCTTCTTTACCACAACGACTTCTTACTTCAGCCATCTTTTCAACCCACACTACCTTAGTGGTAATCATAGCAAGTGTCACTACGGATGAGCAATGGTTAAGGGAAGACCAGCTAGGTACATTCTGCATGCTGTTCATCTGCTAAAAATCAAGAAGAACCAAGATCCCATAAGTAAGCAAAGTCACCAACCATGGCTTTCAAAAAATCCCTATATTTAGACCATTATAAGCACAGCTCAACACTTGAGGCCTGAATAGATTTGGACTCCTTAAACGTGTTATAAAATGATCTGGGTCTGGGATTTGCTTTAAGTCTTATTCAATATGCGGCTGCTATAATGGTGCTCGGACCCGTGCTAAACATTCAGTCGAATCTCCAATCCACTTAATTTTAAGGAAGAATTTTTTAAACTGAATGTAGTACTGCTGGTTCTTTGGTTAAGATGGGTTGTGGACCAGCTGACTGTGAACATGAGGAAGCAATAGCTCTCAAATGCCTTTAAAAATTCCATTTTAGGTTTCAGGTTATCCTGTTTTGCTGAAAAAAATTCCAAGTTTCTCTAGACAGGCAGAACTAATGGGAATGAAAGATACTTTTCCATTTGAGCTTTTTCTTTTTCTTGTTTCCTTTGAGATCACCTTCTCTTTGCATTCTTCAGGAAAGTGGGTGGGTGGGGTGACACGTTTGTACAAACGAGATTGGAAAGCCAAAACAAAAGGTTATTTTCTACTTTCAAAACAAGTTTCTATTCCCATAGAATAATCGGAGCTAACTAGGTTTAGAGGAATGTGTGCAGAGCTCCATGGCTACTTTCGTAGCAGGAGATGGTCTCTTAAATGGCTACAGATGTTGTCTTACAGATGGTGCCCCAGCACTCCTGTTTGTGTCAGTCTTCCTGAACCTTCTCTATCTTCCTGAAAGCAGGGAGGAGGGCTTCAGTGCCTCTCTGCTTATCTTGCTTCTTAGTGTCTATTTTCCTTCATCCTGACAAATCTCATGGAAATCTAGCAGAGATAAACAATGGAGAGCAAAACGCACATAGTGACCCCTGCTTCCGTGGGTGACTACAGTCTCCTCCAGCTTTCTCTGCCTGATGGTGGAGACTCCACGGTAGTGCTAGCTCCAGTTTTTGTAGGGCCCTTGGGTAAGATACCCTTCCCTAAGTGGGCTCTATCATGGGTGCTGCTGCCCATTCGCTTGCCCTCTTCTGGACCCAAACTGCAGAGCCACCCAAAAGGGAGGGAAGGAGGGAGAGCAAGGTGGCTGCTGCTCCTTCTTGCCCTCTTCTCAAAGAGGGCAGGCAGACAGACAAGGAGGAGCAACAGCAGCAAGCCCAGGAAACATCAGGGGTGGACAATAGTGCCCCAGCTGAGGAACGGGCCTCAGCCCTCAGCAGGTGGGTAGCCATGTGTCCTCTTTTACAGAGGACAGACCTCTCTGAAGGGCTGCCAAAGGGCTCTCCTCTCTTTGAAGGTCTCCTCTCTTTGAATGGCTGTCCAGTCCAAGTCCAGTTTAAAGATAAAGAACCATCACAAGGAAGAGCTGGACCTTGAAGCTGTCCATCAACAGCAGCTGGACAGAGGGCTGAGCAAGGCACACAGGTCACCTGGTCACAGTCTTCCACACTATGGTGAGATGTACTGTATTTCTATTTGAATTATAATAAATATTTCTAAATTTGCATACATATTAGCATATGTACATTTTAGCAAATATATGTCCTCTTTTTTGGTGATTCATAAGCGGGCACCCTAATGCCAGCGCCCCAAACCAGCCTTGCCTCAAGAGGCAGAGCTTAGCTACATGTGGCAACTTTTCACAAAGTGAGTTTGACATGTAGCCAGGCTTTGAGGGTACAGCAAGAGATTGCTTTTGTGACAACTTCTTATTATGTTACCCAGTCTTGTCTTGAGCCTTTGGAAATAGGCCAAATTAAAAGCCTATGTAAATGAATGACAAACCGCTTAGCCAAATCTGAGCTCCTAGTTAGTGCATTTAAAGCATTTGGAAATAATCAGGAGGACTGTTTTCTTTTTGAATTTTAAACAATGATTGTAAGAATTGGGTCCAATACATTTTCACCATACCAGTTCTTCATGATCAACTCCCTTTGTTCAGCAGGCCTTTCCTGAAGAATTAAGGTTCCATACCCATACTTCCTTGTGATATCTTTTCGGTATTAAAGGGGGTAGAGAGACATAACAGCTAATACAGCTTTCCCCAACCTCGTGCCCTCCAGATGTGTTGGACAACAACTCCCAGAATCCCCCAGCCAGCTCTTGTAGCCATAGCCAACAAAATCTTCCAAGTACTGGGCTGGCGGAGAAGAGACTGATATCTCTGTCCCTCTTCTGCCAATCTGCTTGGTTTCCACATTGGTAGTAGAGGAAGGGGAACCTGTCCCTCAGCTCTGTCCCTTTTCTGCCAGCCTATGTGGTAAAGAACAGCTGTTTTTACTAGCCTGAGAAGAGGCTTTTTGTTGTTTATTCGTTCAGTCGCTTCTGACTCTTCATGACTTCATGGACCAGCCCACGCCAGAGCTTCTTGTCGGCAGTCGCCACCCCCAGCTCCCCCAAGGTCAAGTCCGTCACCTCCAGAATATCATCCATCCAGCTATTCTGCATTTCCATGCTGGCCACAGAGGAGGTGGTTTCCTCTCCTCTATGGCTAGCATGGAAACAGGCTACTAGCAGGCTACTCAAAAAAAACTCTGCAAGCTAGTAACTTTTGTGAGCTTATTTACAAGGCTGATGTAAAGGAGCTCTAAAGCAGGCTTGATCTTAAAGCTATGGCCTCCAAGCACAAGGAACAGTTGTAGTATCCCCCCAGTACTACACCCCTGACTTTCTCCTGTGTAAGTGATGGGCTTCCAGTTCATTTGTATGGGGGAAATAAAGAACTGCACTAGGGGATAAGATTGCAATGGGGGCAAAGCCTGCTGGCCATGCTTGAAAGAAAGTGGCATGGTCAGCAGGCATGCTACCGCATGCAACAGATAGCCTAAGATAATAACAGGTATTTGTCTACCACTTAAGAATATAAGAACATAAGAGGAGCTGTGCTGGATCAGACCAAGGTCCATCTAGTCCAGCATTCTGTTCACACAGTGGCCAACCAGCTGCCGACCAGGAAACCACAAGTGGGACACAAGTGTAAGAGCACCCTCCCATCCACATTCCTCAGCAATTGGCGTACATAGGCATACTGCCTCTGATAATGGAGGTAGCATGTAGCCATCAGGAGTAGTAGCCGATAATAGCCTTCTCCTTCAGGAATTTGTCTAACACCCTTTCAAAGCCATCCAAATTGGTGACCATCACTATGTCTTGTAGAAGTGAATTCCATAGTTTAACTGTGTGCTGTGTGAAGAAGTACTTCCTTGTATTTGTCCCAAATCTCCCAGCAATTCGCTTCATGAAATGACCCCAGGTTCTAGTATTATGAGAGAGGGAAATGACCCCAGGTTCTAGTATTATGAGAGAGGGAGATTATTAACAACCTTATAGAACACAGGTGGGGAAACCTGTGGCCCTGCAGATGTTGGTCTCCAACTCCCATCATTCCTGACCACTGGCCATGCTGGCTGGAGCTAATGGTAGCTGTAGTCCAAGAACAGGTTCCCAGCTCTGTTTTGAAACATGGCTGAAGCCAGTGAGATCAGTCCAGTTTCTCTACTTTGGAACTAGATGGGGTTGTGGAGGGGCAGTGAATGCTTCGGGTGGTGCACCGTGGGGTTGGTGAAAGGACTGGAACTGTCCATCCCTCTTTTTCTGCCCCATCAAACCTGATAGTCTATTAGCTAGTTTGTATTAAAGTGAAAGCACAGATAGCTGAAGTCCCAAGAATGGGTTGATATAGTTTAGGCTGTCTAAACAGCGACTGATTAGCCACCTGCCTGTACTTGACCCCCGAGGGTTCTCAACTTCATTCCCTTCGCCGGGACTCGACACAGAATCACAGAATCATAAAATAGTAGGGTTGGAAGGGGCCTACAAGGCCACTGAGCCCAACCCCCTGCTCAATGCAGGAATCCAAGTCAGAGCACCAAGTCAGAGACATACAAATTACAAACCATCAACATCATTATTTTGAATGTTTTGCCCTAAGAAGGAGTGACTGAGAAATGATGCTGCTTCCTGCTGTTTCATTCATTCAAGAGGAGAAATAATTATGGAAAACAAATCAGTACTGCCAATGCTCCAGGGAGGTCACTCGGTTTCATACAATCTACTCATGCCCATTTGGCAGTGCGGGGATATTAATAATAATAATAAAAGTTAGTTTTGGAGACACTTCCATTTAGACATTATATTTCTGTCTTTCCCACACTCTGTGCTTTATTTTAATTATTAGGGATTGCAAAAGGCAAATAACATTATGCAGTTTCCCCTTTATAGAAACACAGACTTTTTATTGTCTGGGTTAGACATCTGTCTCACAATTACGAGTCTTCCAAAGATTCAGGATGGATAAATCAGTCAATTTTGGTTTTGCTCAGTTTCTCATTTTTTTTTCCAACTTGTAAATTTGTATCGTTCTGTTTCCACATCATCAGTTTGCCCATTCCCTAATTTAAGGTTTGCACAAAAATTCATGCACATTTCTCCTAATGTATGCAGTACTCAGTTTTGCCTATTGTCTTTTTGTATATTATTTTCACAGATCTATGCACTTCTGTGTGCACCTTTCCATAATATACCCATTTGTGTAAACATTTTTTGATTGGAAAGCTGCATTGCAAAATCAGAAAAGTGTGAATATCTAACTATAACTGCCTTTTGGTTTGCATATTGGTTTGGGAAATACAAATTTGCATTAAAATGCAAATTGAAAGAATCTGTCTACCATCCCTACCTAAGACTGGTATTAGGGGAACAGAACAAGATATAACTGATTCCACTTCATACCACAAGCAGAGAAATCCCATCAGGTTTGGATAATTGGGCAAATCAGGTTCAGATAATCATGCAACTTGTGGAACACTCACCTCCACAAATCCAATGTGAACCAACAAGGTTCTTCTGCTAGAGGGCATTCAATCCACCAATGCCTTGGCTAGTGAGAGGACAAAGGCTCTGCTTGCCTTGGTTTTTCCTATTCCTCCCAGAGAATGTGTGCCCACTTCTAGAATAGACTTTTCCAACTGGGTGCCCTCCAAGGGCCATGCTGGCAGGAGATATTAGGAGTTATAGTCCAACATATATGAATGGCATGAGGTTGGGGAAGCTGTTCTAGATGTTCTGTGCCCCACTCCCAAGGGAAGCTCGCTACAGAGGGCTTTTGTACAAGAGGCATTTATCATGTATCGTCATTCCCTACTCACAGTTGTCTGTGGGTTCTTTACACCACATCATGAGCCTCCAGTTTTGCTTCTGTGTCTAACCAGCACTTTTGGTGAGTTGTTTTTAGAGCAGGCAAAATGCGGCAATTAATTGTGAATGCAAAAGAAAGTGCAATTTCCTCTCGTGTATTTGTGCTATTCCACTATACCATAGTGCCACCTAGAGGTTATGTAGTGGAAAAGCAGGAAAGGAAACACTCCTGGTGTAGTGCACGGATCTCAATTCTGCGACGAAACCGAAAGCAGATACAGCAGATTAACAGCCAGTTAACAGCCTCATGTGGAAAAGCTCAAAGTTTAAGAACCACAGGTCACAGGACAGTTTTTATAATCTTCTCTACTGTGCATATAGATATAGACCTCAATATATCGAACCTGAATGTCTGAATTACCTCTACTGAATAACATTACATTTTAGGTAATATTAGGCTGTATGAAATCTACCTGTGGTATTAAACATGTAATGACTGCTTCACACATGCAGGTGATCATCAAGTGATGGATATGAACATGTGCGAATTCACCCTAATGCTATTGTTGGTCTTTTTTCTCCCCAATATTATGAATAAGATTCTGTAATTCATTTTTTTTAAGAATCCATAGTAATTCAGGGGAGCAGCATATACAGCCTTAATCAATGTAATCTACGGGTAGATGATTTAGTGTAAACCCAAACTAATCATATTTCTAGAACATACAATGTACTAATAAAGATAGCAGCACCCCCTGAATATATGCAGGATTTATTTACCCTACTACCAGTTGAGGCTGGTGGCTCCGATGTCTGAAGTGGGGAGTGAATCCGCTTCAGTCAGAATTCTAAAGGAGCTATCCAAGATACTACACACCTTGGATAGCTCCTTTAGAGTTCTGACTGGTTCTGACTGAAACCCAGACTGGATTCACTGCCCCACAGATATTGAAGCCACCAGCCTCCACTGCCTACTACAGGGTTGGGCAGAAGGTAGATCAGATTTTACTGATAGAGCTCTGGTGTGATGTGCTGTAGATCAGTGAGGATGTCTAACTCCCTGTGGCCAGTCCTACCATTAGGCAGAGTGAGGTGCCAGGGCAAGGTCCTTTTAGGATCTTCAGCCTCAAGTGACAAAATAACTTGAATGGCCTTCGGTACTACGTAGCTTGACTTCAGGTAAGGACAGGTTTACAATTTCCTGCTCTGCCTCAGGCACCAAACCGTCTTGGGCTAGTCCTTCAACAATAGCAACGACTAGAAAACCCTTTTCACTCTAAATTTAGGTTGCTGAGAGAGAGAGAGAGAGAGAACCAGGAGTGGATTTTTGTGTGAAAAGACTTGTGAGCTTGGGGGCATCTTTACACCAGCCTAAAACCCTGCATTTAAAATGGGGCTTTCTGCTTCCGTTTTAAATGCAGGATCACAACGACTCCCTTTTTCATGTGCTTCCTTTTCCCCCACCCCCTTCCCCCTCCTTCTCCCCGTATCTGAGTCTTCCATTATCTTTCATTGATCTTGCTCCTCTTCTTGCCACTTTAACTCTTTTCACGGAGGAAGCTGAAGCGGAACACAGTGGGGTAATTTGATAGCTCATAATCTGCGATCTATTTAAAAACGGAACAAAGGGCATTTAGTGCAGGAGATGCCCTGGAGCGTCACGGCATCATGTAAAGAGCCCCCAAACTTCCGTGAAGGAGCAATCTCAATTGCAGGATAAAAGCTCAGTGTGAAGGAGCTCTAGTTCTAAAAAGATCACAAATTCCTGGGCTGAGCATCTGCTCAGAGGCACCCTGTTCCTTAATTCTTAGCATATGTCCACCCACCTGAGCCCCTGTTTTGCACCTGGCTGCCCTTGGTGGACCTCAGGATTCTTAGAAAAAAACAAATTACATCCCGCAAGCCTGAAGTCTGCCCAACCCTGTTCTACATTTGGGATTAAGGGGCAGAGTTTCTGCATCGAAGAGTCTGGCTTCTGGACAGGCCTGAACGTTGGCACTTGTCTTTTTAGGAATTAATCGCTGCAGATGTTGCTAGTGTTTGACCAGGATAATCAGCCAATGACAAACACATACTCAAAACAAGCGCTAAATTTGAAACCACTTCACATTATTAAAAGAGATTTTAAAGAGCTCAAGCATAGCTAAAGAGCTATTGGAAATACCTAGACAAAAAGTTTTCCAGGGATTGTTTCTTGTCATCTTTGCAGACAATGCCTTCACGTTTCTGCTTTTCCATATCTTTGATACGTGATTGGAAGGTATCGATCAAATCAAACACAGACTTCATTGCTATGGGCACTTCATAGTATTGCTGTAAAAGGAAGTGTTGAGAAGGAGTTTCACTGCAAACAAATTGCTTGGCATCTGCATTCCTATTGCAACATAATGGTGAAGCTTCATGCATACTGACAGAGTAATATTGATTGGTCCCTTGTGTGGTCTGAAGGCATATGTTGCAACAGCCTTGGCTAAAGCTGAGCTGGTATGGGTCCGGTCAGTGCCTGGATGGGAGACCACCTGGGAACTCCATGCTTGCTACCTTGAGTTCCAGGATAGGAAAAAGGTGGGATATAAATGTCAGGAATAAATAAAACCCTGTTCATGTTGCTGTGGCACTTTATAGCAGCCTTCCCCAACCTGGTTGTTTTGGACATCAGCTCCCAGCAGCCACAGCCAATGGTCAGAAATCCTGGGAGTTGTAGGCCAAAATATCTGGAGGGAGCAAGTTGGGGAAGGCTGCTTTATAGGACCATTCTGTAGCATGTAAATGCCATGACCTGTGACTATGCTATCCCAGTCCTGTAGCCAGACTAAAAGTTTGCGAGGGGGGGAGTAGGGGGCAATTCATCTGGTTTGCAGGCCTGTTAAAGACAAAATTATAAAGAGCTTTTTAAATTATTTGTTTGTAAAACAATTTAGGGGCAGAGTAGATTTAGGGGGCAGCCCCCCTGGCTACAGGCCTGCGCTATCCTTGTATGGAACTGAGTATTTCCCACTGAAATTCCTCATCTTGAAGAGAAAGACAAAGTCATTTGGTTCCCAACTCCACCTGCCTCTTCAAGTGCCAACACATTTTTTGGCTACACTCTGTCCTGAAATGATCTGCGCTCATACATCTATCCATATTTTCTGCCCTCCCCATCTCCTCTCTGATATACAACGCAGTTCCTTACTCCAATAATTGTGCTGACCGACTTCTCCCTACCTTGGCCCTCATATCTGAGTCTGTCAGCACCATGAAGAAGTCGTCATATGTCATCCCATATTGTCTCCTCAGCTCGTTAATGAGATGCTGGTCAACCAGGTCTTCATCCTCTATCACCTTCATAGGCTTCTCATTGTCTTAAAAGAAAACAAAATGGGGCTAAGTGCTGAACGAACCTACATCACGTCTTCTTCGAATAACAGCAGAGGAGGAGAACAAACGTTTTCTATTCTTCTTCTGTTCAGAAGCATCCACCAAGGTTATCACACTGATTGTTGACAGTGCAACAGATAAAGGTTAAGAACATGACATCTTCACGTGCAAGCATTTGAGCACTATTTGTAGGAAGCTATTAATGGGAAAACCCAAAGCCCACACAATACATAGGAGGTCAATGCGCACCCTGGCTGCATCAAGCCAGAGGCAGGTTATTGGACACACAGAGAGCAATCCTATGGAGGTCAGAGGGGTGGGGAGAGTCTGTGGCAGAAAAGCCATCACTTCCTAAGCTCAGCTGGGCTCATGCCAGCTCTGGGGTGGGGACAGTTTGACTTTTCTTTTCTTTTTTACCAATTTTTGTTCATTTTTACCTCGTTGTTCATTTTTTTAATTATTTGTTTCTAAAACAATTTAGGAGGGCAGAGTAAATTTGGTTCCAATAGGAGGGAAAAATAAGTATGCCAGCTCCAGGGCTGATGTAGTACCCCTACCCCTGTTCTAGAGGTATATCCCATGATACAAAGCCACCACTTGGAATGCCTCCTCCTTGCCCTTACCACCAGCAGGGCAGCCACAGTGGTGAAGTTCCATTGCCAACCAGGGAGGACCTCCTCAAGTAGACCTCCCTCTCTCCACCCATGGTGGGAGAGGCCCACAATATTCTAAGGCCTCCAATGGACCATAAGATTACACCCTAAGTCAGCATTTAAATGTTAACGAAGGGTGTGCAATCCAATGGTGAAGAGAGCTTCGGCTATTGGGCGGTATAGAAATGAAATAAATAATAATAATAATAATAATAATGGTGTATCATGGTTGTTGTTTTTCCTTTCTCCCTTAAGGGGCTGGCTTCAGAGTGATTCTTTATAGCCTGTATGTCAGTAAAGGCTAGGCAATACAAATCACCTTTGTAAGGTTTCTGTACAATGTAGAAGTTAGAACCAAGAAGAGCCATTAAGAAACCAACCAGAAATAACATTTGAGAAGGCTGGAGAGAGATTACTAGCAGTTTTGTGTATATGGAGTGTGCATGCAATGCTAAATTCCTAGAGCTATTTAAAACTCCTGCTGTTCCCTAATTAACGTTGGTATTTGTACATTTTAAATTAATCAGGGCCGTGTATGTGTATTCGTTTTTGCTTAGATAGCAGTGAAGCTCTTGCCCATGAATAGGATCTCAAGAAACCGTTTGTCTTAATGAAGTGTCTTCATTATTCACTCATAGCGCTAAAGAAAGAACTCCAGTGGTGTTATTCTCTTTTGTAAGGAGGAACATCCAGAGAGGAGCCCAAAGCAAATACAAGGAAATGTTAGAAAAAGAGTGTGCTTCAGGATATGGCGTTTATGAAGAAAGGTTGTATCTCTGTGTTAAATCAACCTAGATGAATATGTTTTCTAAAAGTGCTCATTTGTAGCCCAATTCTGGTCCTTCATATCTAATTACATAAACTGTTCCATCCTATCACGTAATCCTATGTAAACAGTACAATTTAAGAGCATGTGAATCTTTGGCATATCTAAACTATTATCTAAACTATTCAGATAAATGAGGTTGTTGTTTTAACAAGACCAGAATTTAAGTCTCGCTGGACAGAACTTGGACGCTGTTGTATTATCTCCTGTATATTTATTGCATTAGATCCAGACTTAGTCACACTTAGAGTAGAAATCATTGAAATCAGTGGGACAAGTTAGTTATGAAGGGAGGGGGAGGCATTTTTCACTGATCTCTCCTTCCCACCTGCTGCCCCCTGAAATTCTGCTCTGGAGAGTTGGGGGACTGGTAACCGCATAGCTAAACGTCTGTAAAATAAGCAGAACATGCAGGGCTGGCCCTGTCACGACACAGAGTGATACAGCTGCCCCAGGCAGCAGATTAAGGCAGCAAATTATTGTTTATTATTGTAGCTTTTTTCTTCCAGGGAGGGTTATGGGATTTCCTGCCTCAGGAACCAAAATAACTTGCCTTGCCTTATGTACTATGACTTATTGGGGGATGAGGTGTGTCATTTCCTGCTCTGCCTCAGGAAGCAAAGTGTTGTGGGCTGGCCCTGTGGATACTAATCATGTAAGTAGAATCAAACAAGCCCCCTTCATGCAAGGTTCAAAGATCTGGGGAAGCTTCCACAGGTAGAGGTTTATGCACCAAGGCTTCCCATCGCAGATGTCCATGCTGACATGTGGACAATGAGGACTGGGCTGGAGGAGCCACCCAACATTGCGGGTGGGGCTAAAGGCAGCACCCCGCAGCCCCTTTCAATGTGCTTTGCCCCTTTACACGAGTAACATGTGAAAGGGTCTACAGTTACATAAAGTTCTGAGTGCAGATGTTTGTAGCTGAGAGCCAGCTCACCATTTGACCCTTGCCATGACCCAGTCATACTTCTTTGTTTTCTACTATTTCATTGGCTTGATCAACTAGCACAGAGATACTCCATGAATCTGAATGTGTTGGCTTAGTAAAGTAAACCGGAGAACTACCAGAGTCAGCCAAACAAATACGAGGAGTGGGGCGGGGGGGGGGGAGAGAGAGAGACAGAACCATGTTACCACAATAAAAGGAACCTCTTAAGCATTTTTAATGCTAGTCATATGGTTCCTTTGCTCAAAAAGAAAGGAAAGAAGTTTCTTTATAAAAATTAAAAACCAACCTAGCTGGAAGTGGTCAATCTTCATGCGGCTGTTGTTCATGGTGCCAAAGATGGTGATGACTGAAATTTTTCTAGTTGCCATTTTGCAAAAGCTCTCCAGATACTCATCTCTCTGTTGCACATACATGGTGTTGTCAGTCTTGGGTGTTGTGATCAGCTGGTAAGATACGAGAAAAAGATTTTGATCATTTGAATAAAGTATTAGTATCAAACCTAAAACATAGGTGTTACTTATATGGCTTTGGCTTTCACAGTAGCTTCTTCTCGCTGTATATGAAGACCCGGGCTACATAATACATTTGCCATGGGGTTCCAAATCCCCTGGATGAATTCCCACCCTCCCATCTATGAGCCTTTCCACACAAGGCTTTTATTGTACGCTCTTGATTGCTCACTCACAGTAATTTATGGTCCTTTACATGATGTCGTCATCCTCCAGGGCCTCTCCTGTGCTTTGCAACCATTATTGAAGGTTTTTTCCTATTAGGTATGATTTAGAAATGGTGGAATGAGAGTCTCGTGTAATTGTGCAATTCTGCTATACCACAGCACTATCTAGTGGTTGTATAATGAAACATATAGAAAGGCAGAGCAGGAAAAACCCTGGAAGAAAGCATGTGTAAAGGAGCCGATCTTAATCCTGCAAAGAATCTGAAAGCAGAAGCCTCCGTAAAGGTGCGGGATAAAAACCTATATTGATTAATACAGCTCTCATCTCAATGTGTGAGTCCGAACTGGGGGGGGGGGGGTGTTTCCACGCTATGGGCTTCACTTTGTTTGCAACTTTGTTTGCAACTTTGTTGCAATATTTCCCCAATCGCATCTTCTCCTTTTCCAGTTTCCACAGTGCTTAAATTCTCAGCTTATCGTCGCTGTAGCATCAGGCTCTTTTTCCACTGAGAATTATTTTCTTGATGGCTGAGTGGTGTCTGAGTGGAGTCTGGGTTGGGTCTGATTACCTCATCCGTGTTCCCACCTCTTTGGCCCTGTTTCCAGGACAATGGAAGGAGAAGCTAATGGAGGAGTATGGGATTCTTAAAAAGGAATCAGCTTTGCTGTGAAGAGAGGCTTCCCCTCCCGCCCCCCTTTCCCCTGAAAGTCCAGATGTACCTGCATTTCAGGAGCAAGCCTCATTGAGCACAATGGGAGTTACTTCTGAGTAGACACACATATGCTTGTGCTGGGAAAGGGGGGGGGAAGAACACAAAGAGGGAAACTAGCCCCCATTTTAACCCAGAGGACCTCATTGACCACAATGGGAGTTACTTCTGACAAGACAGTAATGGGTTTGTTGTGGGAAAGAGACTGAAACCAGCCCACATTTTAACACACAGGATCTCTATATGGAAGCTAAGAAGGAGCTATGTCCTAAGGCAATGGACCGAAGGCTCAAGATCACGCTTAATCGCATTTAAGGAATTGAGGGCTTTGATATGTGCTGTGTCAATTGAGGGGCTTCTGTTATTTCTGTGGTCATTGAGAGGGCAAACATCATTAAGTACAATGGGAGAACACATTGACTGGGGTCATGGGCTGTGTTCTAGTGCTTATTTTCAATGATGTTTAAAAAGTTGGTCCCTTGGCATCCTGCTCCAAAACATCAATGAAACGTCCAGAAAACAGGAAGGGAGAGTTGGGTCACTGAGCCAGAGCAACACACCCACATAGGCTGAGCTACACACCCCATGGGCAGGACTATGATACCGGACCCAGTGCGATTGTGGAAACAAGTCAGTAATGGAGCCGCGGTAAAATGGAAAAGTCAGACTATAAGCAGTCTCAGAAGAAGCGGTTGTTCAGTGATAAAATGTGGGCTGGTGCTGAATGGCCACAATGTCGTGGAAACACGGAGACCTCACCGCGCAGCCAGGTTGGAGTAAACGACTGGTGGAAACACAGCCCGGGCTAATTACATGGGCTTGGATCCAAAGATCGTGCTGAGCAGGCAAAAGGCATTTCCAGTTGTGCATGTGTGTTGCTGGTTTCCTCCTTTTCTGCAGCCCCTGCACTCCTGACAAACCAGACTGAAGTGTCCCCTGACACTTCAAAGCCAGTTTTTAGCAGGAAACAAGGGATGGTTGAAGGATAGAAAGAAATCAGGAACCACTCCCTACAGTGGGATCTTTGCAGTGCCAGCTCTTGCTTTTTGAGGGCCCTTGGGCAAGACTCCCTCCATGGGTCCCCTCCCTCCCTTCTCACCGCCATTGTCACCAGCTGCTATTGCGCCTCCTCCTCTTTCTCACCATTGCTCCCACTTGCTTGTTTGACAGGAAGAGAGCCAGTGAGCAAGGTGGCATCTACTGCTCCTCCTCACTACACTGTTGTCTGGGCCAGGGCGAGAGGCAGGTGAACATGCAGGTTGCAATGGCAAAGAAGAGGAGCATCTCCAAGGGGGCTCTTGTCAGTGGGCCTCTGCTGGGGTGTGGGCCCTTAGCAGGTGTCCGACCATGCCTACCCTCAACGCAGGTCCTAGATCGCTGGACCCAAGCTGTAGTGAGTTTCTGTCTCCCTCACTGAACTTTCCCCCTAGGAACAACAAAACTCCCTTTTGTAATATCTCTTACATATGTAATATCTAGCTCAGCCCCAAGATTTTCTGTGTAAGAGTTAACTAATGATTAAGCAATGCTACAAGCAGAATTAAGTGTGCTGTAAGCCGGAATAGGGTGTGTTATACATGGCTGTGAGTACGACAGTGGAAGCAACAGAAAATATGTGCCTTCAGAAAATGATCAACCCAAAACCAATAAACAACACAAGGCCCAATGGCCCCTATCCCACTGGCTAAACGTTCCCCACAGACCCATATTCATCGCGGGACAAGTTATCACAGGCCAGGCCTCCCAGGGGGAAATAGTGGCTGATTAAAGTTTGGTACATTATATGGTAGGAACCAATCAGCTTTTTGCAGTTGGAACGTTATGTATCAGTGGTGACTGGCTTTAATTTCTTATGCAGCAGCAAAGCATTTACTTCTTATTTATATAGGACTGAAACAGATTGTAGTGCACTGCCAGAAAGTTGGCTGTTGACTGAGAAGGCATTCAGGCATGATGAGTTTGAGGCCAGGATCTGAGTAATGTCAGAGAGGTCCATTTAATTATCATTCCTAAAGCAATTATAACGTGGTCAAGCAGAGGTCAGTATCCAGAAGGCAGGCAATAGCACAGAGCATGGAAATGTGCATGCGTGGACAGGAACAGAAGATATGGATAGAAGGAACAGGGAGGGTTGAGGCAGCTGGAGACTGAGCAGCCTAGGTAATCCTGAGCCATGGAGAGTGCCCGGCCAGCAGACAGAATGTCTAGGACCTTGGGTTGGCTGACCCGGGGCATATAGAGGGCTTTCAGCCAATCAAGGAATAGGCTGATAGCTAATGGCCATTTTGTGACAACAGAACGCTGTTTTAAAGCATGGGAGCTTCCATGGCTTCTATGATCTCCTAGAGATGTGAGACAGAAGATTCTACCAGCAGGCCTGAAGTAACAAGTTCTATCCTCAGGACTGCCAGTGCTTCGTATGCAAAGCCCTGCGTCAGTCAGAAGTGAAAAAAAGTTACAATAATTATCATCTACATTTATGTCCCATCTTTCCTTCAGGGAGCTCAGAGCAGTGTACATGGTTCCTCCTCCTCTTTTATCCTCAGAACAACCCTGTGAGGTAGGTTAGGCTGAGAGAGTATGACTGCCAGGGCCAGCCCAGGACATTTTGCTGCCTGAGGCAAAGGAGAAGATGTGCCTCCCCCACCCCCTCCAATTCCATGTACAGAAGCCGACCGGACTGGCAGTTGACTCTCACTTCAGCATTAGCGATGGGGCCTCATCCTTCACCATACCTGAGAGCAGCAGGCTAGCGGGGGGTGGGGGGGCAGTTGCAGGGCCAGCTAAGTGTGTCACACACAGTTCTGTCCTCTAACAGCTTTCCCATTTCTACCCATCCCCCTCATCTGCTGCCCGAAGTGGCCACCTCACTCTGCCTAATAGCAGAGCCAGCCCTGATGACTGCTCAAGTTCATTCAGTGAGCTTTGGGGCTGAGTAGGGATTTGAATCCAGGTCTCCCCAGTCCGTCCAACACTCGAACCAACAGCCCAAGAAAGCATTTTGACAGTGCAAGGATGTTAGCTATCTGTATAGCATTCTTACAGTTCTGTCGCTACTGCTAGAAAATACTGTTGCATTTGGTTAAGCAAAATGGCCTGTTCTTTCTAGGGTTTTTGTACAGCCTGGCACCTGATAACGGATAATTAGGTCCTGATTAATCATCTTTAACGGTTGGTGGTGATTTCAATCCCCCAGATTTGTTTCATACCCTGCCTGAGAACGGGAGATTTTGCAATCTGTTTTCGGTACATACTCAATCTTGAGTTTGGATCTCCACAGAAAAGGGTCACTGACTGGGTTACTAAGGGGCTGAGTGCTCAAAAGTAGTTTATTAGACATTAGTCACCTTGGCCAGGGTCGCTTGAGGACTAGCACTGCTTCCCTGATTCCTGTCTACTCATGCTGTATGTTTGTAAATAAACAGTTTATTACAAAAGGTACCAGAACTCTCACCTCACAAGGGCAGCATCCACAACTTCCCAGTGCTCAAGGAAGTGAGGAGTGCAAAACAAAGCTGACAGTTTTATTTTATATTTATCAAATTTGTAACCTGCCCTCTCTTTAAGGAATGCTGGGCAGCATTTATAGTGGTTATCCCTTTTTATCATACTCCTGTAAAGTAGGTTAGGCTGAGAAAGAGCACAACTACTCCAACCGACAGACACTCTTTTTCTACTACATGGCAACCATACAAAAACTATAGATATCTGAATGGTGTTTCCCCACCTCCCCCAGTCTTATTGGGTTGTATCCAATGTTAGTTCTACTTAGAGTAGACCCATTGAAATGAATGGGATTTATGTTATATTAACACTGGATGTAACCTATGGGTTGGTGCACAAGCCAAACTCCTAAACTCTATTGCTCCATAATTCACCATACACAGAGTTAGTTTCAGTCTGTGTTGCTTATACAGATGTAGTTTCAGCCTTAAAAGGATATGGATCTGTGGGTCTATAGACAGATTTAGATATCTGAATATACAGGGGGCTTTCACTCATCTAGTTTGCACATTACAGTGGTAATTCCTGGGTTGCTTAACCCAGAAATTGCTGGGGACAAGCAAAGTGATGAGTCTGCTGCCTCATGTGCGTATGCCATTTCTGTGACATGAGAACCTGAAAAACTGTTTATGGGTTAAACAACCCAGAACTAACCCAACAACAAACCATGGGCAATTGTTGGGTTAACTCTGGGTTGTTTAACCCCAAACAACCCAGAGTTCTAGGTTTGCATATCACTGAACAACCAGGAACAGGGTGTTCCTAGATTGTTAATTAAAAGCAAAACAATAGGCGTGTGGCTCACACACTGTGCTTGTCCCCGCAATTCCTGGGCTAAACAACCCATGAATTGCTGCCATGATGTGCAAACCAGTTTGTGTTTCTTCTCTTGCACTTCCCCCCCCCCACCAGCTGAAATGCTTAAAATGAACAAGGGGGTGGGGGGAGGTGAGAATTTGAATTAGCAAGAAATTATAAATGTATTTTTGTTTCAGATTACAAAGACAATTGGACAGCACCCATGGGTAATTATGATCTATTCTGGCTAACCTCAGCACCAAACTAGTTCTGGAGTGGGAAATTCATTATCAGACTTCCCACATTTTTAATAAGGATAAATGCAGCCACTGGAGGCGCTGATTCTGCAGTGTCAGGAGAAGGAAAGTTAAACCTTTTCCCTGCCCCTGCTCTGTTTCCCAGTCTCCCTCACTCCCCTGGAGCAGCTGTTTTGTTCTGTGAGGCAAAACACACAAGCACTTACATGTTTCGTATGTATCTTATATATACGTGGGACGTCTGATCACCCATCTCCTGCTAACTCATCTAACTGCACCCTTACACAAGCCTTCTTCAAAATCATAGCTTTAAAATAACCTTTCTGAAATAAACAGGGTTTTGTTGCTGTTTGCATTACTGCAGGGAGTTAATTTTAGAATACCTTATATATACAGCCTGGCTGTGTCTTCTATGGGTATGGATAAAAGGCTACTCTCAAGCTTCCAGACTGTACTCCTTCCACACCACAGGGTAGCAAACAAAAGCAATGTCACTGAGCCAAAATACATGGGCCTACAGCAAAGTCACACAGACACAAACAGTAGATGGAAGTCAAAGCTAGTGGTGAGGCCAGATTTCAGAGCTGGCCCCTGCTGCTTTCGTGTCTTTAACCAGATCTTGATCTGCAGACATTATGAGCAGGTCTCCAAACCAAAAATAAAAAATAGAAATATCCTGCTGATTTCTATAAATCAGGCTGATGTTAAAGGCAAAAGCAGATGCCAAGACATTTTTTCCTGGTCATTTGGCAACTCTCTTTTGTATTAATAAAGAATTTTATATGGATCTGAACCACCACTACCTCATCACCCGCCAATGCACAAATACTGGGACTTCACATTTAAATTCAAGACCAGACTCACAGGAACAGTGGAAGCCACTTTATACTGAGTCATGCCATTGTAAACATTGAGGGACAGCAGCTCTCCAAGGTTTCAGGCAGGAATTTTTCCAGCCCTACCTAGAGAGGCTGGGATTATAACTGGGACCTTCTGCATACAAAGCATTTGCTCTACCATTGAAGACTCTTGAGATTAATGAAGCATCTTGTTGAAGCATCATAAGAAATGAAGTCATCTGTAAATTCACATGCATGAACATGGGTTTAGGAAGGGCATCTATAAGTAAAAACAGAGCTGCCACCTAGATTCCCGAAAGAGGTTTTGCAGCTTGCGGAAAGGCAGAAATTCAATGCATCTCCAGATCAAGAAAGATTACACCTGTTGAACATCAGCTTCTCATACAGCTGTTAGAGACATGCAGCCCCTGTCTAGTGACAAAGGGAGCAAATGTCAATGCATACCCAATGGATCCAAAGTGGCCAAGCCTGATTTTCTGAAAAAAGAAAGATTCCTGGAATAGAAGAGGATAGTTTCAGAACAGCTAGACTATGTGTGTGGTTGGTGTGTAGGATGGCCAACTATGCAAAGGTTAGTCCTCTATTTGAAGGTGTTCTCTGTTATGCCAAGTCAAAGTCTGGTTTAAATTCGAAGAACCATAAGAAGGTTCTACCCTTAGAGATTGCCCCCCAAAATTAAATAAAAATAAATGAGAAGGGAGAGCAGGGTCCTTGAAGTTGCCCATCAACAGTTCTAGCGGCACCTGGACAGCAGTCTGAGCTGGCACACACTGGTCACCTGGTCCCAGTCTGTCTTTCTATGGTGAGATATATTGTATTTCTATTTGAATTACAATTATTATTTCTAAATTGGCATTTATACTCATTGTTTCCTTATTCTTCCTTTCTTTCTTTTACAGCAAAATACTGCTGTTTTCTTATAAAAGAAAGAAAAGAAATAGGGTGAGAAAGTAGTAATTACTTAAGTAGTAATCCCCAGGGGAACTGATGCTGATTAAGGGGTAATTCATCAGTAATCCCACCAGCCATACTAAACATATCCAATAAAACAATTAATTTGTAAGGAGCAAACTTTTCATTAAAGGCACAGTAACCTTTAGAAGCTTCAAGGAAACTTTGTTCGTCCTGCCACACTGGGCAGGCTGCTACTGCAATTGTATTGTATTGCAAAAGGTTTATCCACAAATCATATCAGAAGAAACGTGAAGGACAACACAGAAAACACTGGAATGCAGTGATTTTCAACAGTGTCTCCTGGATTCTTGGCAGCAAGTGAGTGAACAAAGTTGGCAATTTCAGAGAAAAGAGCATCCTCAGAGTCCATCTTTGTTGCTGGTAGGTTTTCTTCAACATCACAATCACCAAACATGTGGCTGTAGTGGTGGGTTGTGACTTTTCATGGCAAGTAAGCCACATGCTTCTTGTTTTGAACTTATGTAGAAATTCATTTTGTTTTAACACTCACAAGTTTGGTGGCTAAGCCAGCAGCTTCTGTGGCACATGGGGAATCAGGTCTAAGGAGCGAAAGAAGAAAAGCTGTGCTGTTCCCCATTCCCCTGTTATCCTCTTGGGTGGAGGGGGGTGGGTTGTCATCCTAAAGTGAGGCTCACCTGAGAAAATCCTGGCTTTGCATCGTCATGCAAATTCAGGCAACTGAATTTGTCTTGGGATTCAAAATGCCGTTCAAACATTCACTTCATCCTTACCGGTGACATACTTATCAATAATGCTGGATTTAGTCCCCTTTTATAGTCAGAAAATAGTCCGTTTCATTCTATCTGCTTTTTATTTTTACAGAAGAAAATATACTGTAAAAATATTAAAGGCTGATCTCCATGTTAGCCTCTTAAGAGTGCGATCTTATGTATGTTTAGATGGAAAAAAGTCCTACATGCTGGGAGTTGCAGGGCTTCTTACTATCTAAACATGCATAAGATTGTGCGCTTAATGAAATAATGCCTGCACAGAACCCTGTTTTTGCTTGTACAAGCCTCTAGAAAATGAGAATGCACTCCTCTTCCCCAGAGGCAAAAACACATCACAGTTGCTTCATAGCACTTCTGGCAATCTCTTTCCCCTTGCCCTGACTGTGTGCGTAGTGATCTGTTGCAGTTGCTGCTGCCACCAGCGGTGTTGTGAAGCCAGGGAACACAGGGATGCGACAACAGCACCAGGACTTTTTTATTAGAAGGGAAGCTGATGTCATCTTGGGTCATCCCCCCCCCCCCCACACACACACGTATGTCCCTGTTCCCTCTGAGTTTAGCTGCAATCCTTACAGTAGCTATGGGGGGAAATGAATTCCCCCAGTAACTATATATTGTTCCCTGTTGTAATGCAAAGTATTGGGGGGCAGCGAGGGCTTGGTCTTGAATGGGCAATTCAGACCCATTAGCTTTACAAAAGATCAGTGGAGGCTGGTGGCTCCGATGTTACGGGAGTGGAGAATCCACTCTGAGTTTCTGTCAGAACCAGTCAGAACTCTAAAGGATCTATCCAAGCACACCTTGGATAGCTCCTTTAGAGTTCAGATTGGTTCTGACTTAAACCTGGAACGGATTCATTGCCCCACGGACATCGGAGCCACCAGCCTCAACTGCAAAGACCTGTTCCTGGTAAGGATAAAAGCTGCTAAAACTGGATGATTGATATGGATCAACACAGCTGCCTGCAATTTGTGAACTCTCCTTGGGGGTGTGGCGATGGGGACTGTCATGATGAACGCCTGCACCTCAAAATTTACCATTGCACCATTGGCTGCCACACAGTTCCTGCCTTTCAGTAGCTTTTCCCTTTAGGTCCTATTCCTCTTGCTTCCTTTCCAGCATGAACTTACTCACTATGATAGCATGAGGGGAAAAGAGATAAAGTACAAAGCAAGTACTACTTTAAAGAAAGAAAATGAGGTCAAGGCTGCCACCAAAGGCTTTTCAGAAGGCACCCTAGAATCATGCTCTGGTTTCCTGTTTTGGCTGGTACAGATAGAACGGGGGGCTCTGTAAATGGAGCGCCCCAATAAGAAACTTATTTTTTGCACAGATGGTAAGGGATGATTATACATGTATAATCTACTTACCAGGAGCCGTCTTTTCCCTTCAAAGAAATCCAAAAGGTTTGTCACGGATTTTCTGGAGGCTTGGGTGAAAGACTTGGCATTAGTTTTCAGGATTCCCTCATTCTCTGTTTTGCCTCCTTTCTTATTTTTCTTGTTACGCTCTTTCTCTTGCTTGTTTTTCTTTTCAGCTTTGTCCTTCTTGGCCTGCTTCTCGTTTTTCTTGTCAGCTCGCTCTTTCTTCTTCTTTTCAGATTTATCTAAGCGGTCGTGTTTCTTTGGATCCTTCCCTTTCTTTGGTGGGATATTCCCCACGGGGACACCTTCCTCTAAACGAGGAACAGCAGGCTGCCCTGCATCGTATTTATCCTCATATTCGTTGCTAAGTATTTTGCCTTGGACTTTCTTTTTAGGGGGCTTGCTTTTAGCAGGCTTGTGCTGCCCTGTTGTGATGCTGGGCTCCCTTGTGTTATAGTCCTTCCTGTCTGTGCGGTTGTCTCTATATCTGCCAGCACTTGCCTTCGTATAGTGCTCTGTGGTGGCCATTGGGATCTCTGTGTAGGTGTCATAATTAATGGCTTTGCTGGGCCTCCTACTACCTGTCGGTTGTCTGTGTGTGTGGCCCGGATGCCTTTCTCTGCGGTTCTCTTTCCATACTGGAGAGGAAAAATTCTCTGTTACCCGAGCGGCAGTTGCCTCAGGTGCTGTGGGAAGCAACATGTGTGACTTTGCGGTCCAGGTTCTCTGTGTAATAGGAACAGTCGTGGTGGTTGTTACAAGTCTATTTGCTATTGTCATTATTCTGGTGACTGGCCTGAAAGTTGTGGTTGTGGGAGGGAAAGTAGGGGCTCTAGTTGTAGGGGGGGGTGCCGCCGGTGACACTGCAGTTGTTACAACTTTCTTCACAGTTTTAACCCTGGTTGGCTGCACACTGCTTTTCCTTGTTTCTTCTTTCTTTGGTAATGAGGGGCTCTGTCCTGGTGCGGCTCTGGTGTTGCTGTCACCGTTGTTGCCTTCCTCAGCCACCTGGCCCTCTGCTCCCGCTGCTTTGCATTTCTGGATGAAGCCCTTTTGCCTAATCTTCTCAATTTTCCTGATGGGGCTCTGGTCAATGACTTCATAGATGGCCTCTAGCCTTACTGGGTAGGGGTATCTTTCCTCTACTTGCAGCGTCTTCTTCAGCAGCACCATGCCAAATTTCCCCTTTTCTAGCTTCAGAAAGTTCATGAGTTTGGGAATAAGGCTGTGATCTAGAGGCTGCTCCAGAATTCTCCCCTCAGGGCTTATCTTCCTGACTTTCCCGCCCTCTTCACCTTCCTCATGGAACAAGACAATCTGCTGAACGTGTCTCTCAGCCAGTTCACAGTAGACATCGTTTTTCAGCAGGCTCATCATGAGCCGGTAATAACCATCAGAGGCATGAGGAGCAGAGATGATCCAGACTCTGCTCTTTCCGGCAAAGCTAGCCAGAATGTTGGGAGAACTGGACCCAGATGGGAAGCGCACAGTGCGCGATCGAAATGCAGCGGAAACTCCCTCATCCTTAATCATTTCTGACTTAGGCCTTTGCATCTGCCGTCTTTTAGTCCCGCCATTCTTCACCTGGGCACGAGATTCATCTTCCAGAGGGGCTGCTTGTGGGCTTTTTGTCTCCAAAGAATCCCTTTTGACAAGGGGACGTTGACGAAAGCTCCCAGAAGGGCTCAGAAGTCTGTGCAAAGCCTCTGCTCTCCTTGTCTGTGAAGTTGATTGCCTAGTACTGCCCTGGTAGGCCAGAGCAACTTTTCTGACTCTAGGGCCCCCTCTTTCAGCTTGCCTCAGCGGCTTTTCCAAACCACACACTAGCCATGCTGCCCACAGCACAGCTAAGCTCACAACCGGTGTCCAGTTCATTGTGGGTTTTACTTTAAAAATAAGAGCAGAGCAGAGGTATGTTAAAGGCAGTACTGGGAATTCATATAGACAGGGGTTTCAACAGGGGTGAAAAGACCAAAGACTCATCAAATCTACTCTCTCTCTCTCTGTGTTTTGTTTTTTTACTAGAACCCCAATACCCACCAACCAGAGCCAGGTGCAAAAGGCATACACTTAAATTTAAAGAACAGGGTGTTTCTGAGCATGTTCTGAGCCTAAGAATTTGTTTTCAGTAACAGAATCAAACTGAGCTCATAGTCCTTCCACGCAAAAGTCCACTCCTGATTACCCACAAGCTCTCTTCACTTCAGCAGCCTACCTTGGATGTTGTTGCTATTGTTAATTCCCTGAGAGTCCGAAACCCTTGTCAATCTACTGCAAATCACCTCGAGATCTAACAGTAGTTCCCGATTTACTGCCTGCCCATCCGTGGACTAAAGATGTCCAACGCTCATCCCTGAGACCGCCAAGATAATTTTTTCCTCCAATCTGGTTGAAATGCTTTCAACTTCCTTGTGAATTTCCAAGATCAGCACTCTAAATTTGCCTGGCTTTTCGCTTTAAGAGAAAAATCTTTGTAAACCGCCCAGAGAACTTTGGCGATTGGGCACTATAGAAATGTAATAAATGAAATAAATGAAATGCAACTCTACAGTATATGCAGGGAGAGCAGCCTCTTCAGTGAGAAAGGAGACTGGCTAGAGTTATTGGGTCAGGAGTCTTTGGATCGCTTGTGGTGTGCATATGGACTGGAGGAGTGTGTGGAAGCTTTGCTGGGGGAAGCAGCCTTAAACCAAAACGACTGAGGCAACAGTCAATGGACAGCTGGGATCTGTTGATACAGAAAACCTAAAAGGGCTGTATTATAATCTACACATTTAATACACACACGCACCAGTTTGTCTCAGAGAAGCAGCAAAGCAGTGTCAAACTTACCCTTACAGCAAACTTCTCCTTCCAGAAGTGTTTCCCTCTCAGAGCCTTTCTTTAGACAGAGAGCTTTGCCATGTACATCTGCTGCAGGAAGCCGGGCGATTTTTCTGCTACAAAACAGATTCCAGGGGACGTCCGGTTCACGATGGCTCGCTCGCTCTTTCGCCTTCTTTACCACACCGGGGACAACGCAAGGAACTTCCCTACTGGATCTTCGCTTCCCTCCATCTAGCCGCCGCTCTGCCTTTTTTCTGGAGCCACACAGAGGCACATCTCGCTGGAGTTCGAGGAGCTGCTGCCGCTGCTCTGAACTCTCGTCCTCTTTTAAAGTTCCATGATCCCCCCCATCAGTCCCTTCCTCCTCCGTGGAGCCGCGCTCCTTTGTCTCCCGAGAGCCAAAGCATCAGGGCTAATAGATTTTCCAGGCAGAATTCAAAAACACACGCACCCAAACGTGATCCCGAGGAAAGAAAGAGTTCCTCCGCACCTTGCTCGCCCTTCCTAATCTTCCCTCCTTAGCCGCCTTATTCCTCCCCTCCCCCCCGCTTTTTGGATCTCCTCCCAGAAATGTCAGGATAACTTAGAGCCCAGCTCCAACCCAAACCGAAACAACAGCCGCCACTGGAAATGTGTCTGTTGGGGGGCGAGGGGGGGGCGCTTCAGTTGAGCAGATCAGCGGCACATCGCCTCCCCTTCCCACTTGCACAGGGTTTTGAGCGAGAAAGGGGGATGCTTCTTGGGGGTCGTCTGAAACGTTACACATCAACATCATCGGTGATTTTTTGGAATGGGCCGGTCGAGACCTTAACTCTTTCAGCACCTTCGGCTGTCTTACCGAAGCACCCTCCTCTTTCACCTTTTAAAAGCGGACCCACAGCTTGAAGGAAACGTTGGGTTACACCTGGAGTTGGATCAGGGCCAGCCCAAGGCATTTTGCTGCCTGAGGAGAACAGCAATGCTGGCCTTCCCCCGCCGCCCAAGTCAAAGCGGGTAGTAGTATCCAAGGCCATCCACATCATTTTGTCCCCTGAGGCAGAAAATCCCACAAGCCCTCTCTCCTGCCAGGCTATAAAAATGCAACAGTAATAAATTAACACCTAATAATTTGATGCCTTATCATGATGCTAAAAATCTCCTGCCTGAGGCATCTGCCTAAAGGCAGGGCCAGCCCTGGGTTGGATTCAGACCAGGGGAGGCTGGGGACTCTGATGTCAGTGGGGCGGTTCCAGGTTTCAGTCAGAACTCTAACGGAGCTATCCAAGGTGCAAAGCTCCTTTAGAGTTCTGACTGAAACCCAGAACAGATTCACTGCCCCAGTGACATCAAAACCACCAGCCTCCACTAATCCAGAATAGACCTGTCGAAATTAACAGGACAAGTTAGGACTCATTTCAGGCCCACTGATTCCAAGCATGAGTTGAAATCTCCAAGCATGACTAAATCTGGATCCCACTCATTGTCCTCACCTGTGTTCCAAAATACATGTGTATTCCGCCTTTCCTCAAGGAGCCATATGGCATACATTTTATCATCACAACAGCACTGTGAGGTTGGTTAGACCCACAGCCACCCAGGGAGTTTCCAAGCTAAGTGCTTATTTGAAACCTGGGTTTCCCCAGTCCTAGTCTAACCCATGTTGCACCAAATGCAAGTACAAGGGCAGAGCAGTCACCTGCCCCCCTCACTCCTAGGTGCATTTGGCCTAACCTATGAAAGAGCCTCCATAAGTCTAAACGAACAGGTCTAAATACTAAAAGAGGGATTTGACCCCCTCCTATGTCCTCCAGAAGTAAAATATCTGAGGAGGTGGGTGGGGAAGAGATACATCCTGTCTCTAGTGCATATGAGTATATACTATAAATGCACTAGGCATAATTCAGAACACAGCCTAGCATCTCTCACACAGGTATATTGTAGGCCTGTGATGGTTTGCTGGTATATCTTTAACCCAAGCATCCTAGTTTTGGCTTTTAAATCAGTGGACAATAGGTTATTGCTGAGTTCATCTAGCTGACAGAGGAGAGCCTTTAGCAACATGCACTGATGACAGGGAGAGACTGTCAGAAGAATAGGGATGCTACATGTTTTTACCTGTGAAATGCTGGCTCCACTATAACAGAACACCCAGTGGCATTTAGATTCTTTTGCCTGGGTGCTTTGTTGACAAGGTGCATTTGCACAAATATGAGAATTTAAATAAGAGAGTGTGAAATACCATGCCATGGTATGCATCGGACCAGGACTAGTGTACTAGAGTTTTCAACCTCTTACTGACCTCAAATCTGAGGTTATAAAAAAGCCAGCCCTGCCATAATGCAGAGTGAGATGGCTGCCTCAAACAGCTGATTTTGTGTGCTGCAAAAGAACAGAAAATTGTTATTTAATGTATTATTGGTGTATCTGTACTGCCAAGGTGGCAGAGAAGTGTTTGAGGGGTTTTCTGCCTCAGGTGCCAAAATAACTTGGCTGTCCTTGAGTACTATGCACCTTGACCTGAAAGGGGGTGTGTGCGCCATTTTCTGTTTCGCCTCAGGTAGCAAACTATCTTAGGCTGGCCCTGCATAATAGATTACTTATAAGAAGAAAAGAGCAGGTAAATTGAGGTTGAGCTGATCCTTAATCCTGGAGTATTTCACTACTACCCACTTGATATTGTTTAATGTTTCTGCCTTATTTGTGGGCAGAGAAATTGGAGGAACTGTTTCATGGAATTTCTCCAGAGCAGGGGTGAGGAACCTCAGGCCTAGGGGCCATACCTGGCCCTCAGGGATCCCAATCCAGGATTTTGGGGTTCCGCAGTTGGCCAATCCCCCTTTCCCGGGCTATGCTCCCTTTCCCCCAGCCACCAATTGTTTGGTGCTTTCCTGGCGTTTGTGCAGTTTTCTCTCTATTCTAAAATGTTGAAATGCCTCTTCTAAGGCTTAGTTACTTGCAGCAAAGAGCCTTAGGGAGTGATGCTATGGCCCCTAGAAGGAGTCTGGGGAGCCATAGAAAATTTCAAATTCCTTGATCGGTGTTCTGACCTTGGACCCAGGAATCAGAGCTGCCCTCCAGCTCCCCCTTCCAGACAGCATGGAGAGAACCATGCCAGCTGCCTTTCCAAGGTCACGAAAGCAACCTCGGAGAGGAGGTAAAGGGGGCATTCCTATGGAAGGGGAGGGCAGGGGACTGACGAGGCTGGCTTACACCATATCCTGAGGCCTCACCAGCTTCCTTCCCTCCCCAACACCTCAGCTAGATAGGCGACAGAGCCCATCTAGCTGGGATGCAGAGCAGAAGGCGTGGCAGAGGTGATAAATCACCTCCGCTGCGCCTCCAGCTCTGCACTGGATATAGGTAAGCCTCTGAGGTTGGAGGCTTACGAATATCAAGGGTGGATCACATAGGATTGCACCCTAAAGCTACCATATGCTGGTATTTTTCATATTTCTGGCCCCACCCTTTTGCCTTTGACCCTATCGCCCTTGCCCCCACCTGCCACTGGAATGTGGCCGAGCACTTCTCTGAAACTGAATGTGGCCTTTAGACTGAAAGAGGTTCCTCACCCCTGCTCCAAAGGGAGGATAAATTCTCCAATAGCAGTACAACTTCTTCCTTTTGCATCCTCCATTAATCTGAATAAAAAGCCCTCCGAGGCTCAGAAACAGGGAGGATTCAGACAACTAGGAGGCCCACAGTAGTGGCTTAGAAATGTACCAGACAGTGCTCGAGTTTGTCATTTGCACATTGCAACCCATATGCAACCACATGAAGCACACTGAAGCGTGATGCATGATGGCCTTAACCATGTGGTCAGGTCAGGGGTCACAGATGACTTCCTCCACCTGTGGTTGCTGGTCATTTGGTTACAGACTTCCTTACCCCATATAGTAAGCTTTTCTGTGGCTTTTCTGTGGCTTTGGTGGTCTGACTCCATCAACGTGGCTGGCCTAAGGCCAAACCCACCTAGGATTCTATTCACTGCACTGCCACAAGGCCGGCCAGCCAGGCAGCCATACTTTTTGTTCACAATTGGTTTAAAGGAACTTTAAATGGTGGCTTTCCCTAACATTCATTGCATGTCACTGTGTGGAACTGTGGTTCAAATCCTACTTTAGCCACCCTTAATACAGAAAGGATCTGAAATAGAAAAGTGTTCTTGTGTATACATTATAAGGCCATTTCCCCTTAGACTGGGAAAAATAAGTTTGCATCAAAGCATTTAGGAATACCCAGTATTAAGAAGGTACTACAAACAGAAAACCTCTTATTGTTTTAGATTTTCTGAGACTTTTCACACATTCAAGATTTAAAACCACACTTAATTTGAGAGTTGGCCTTTATAAACAGAAGAATTTTCTCTTTTTCTCTTCTTCCCTCAGTCTGCTGCTTTAGCATATCCCCCTGCCCTGCCCCCTACTGCAACTTCTCTTTAATTATTATTAATTGGCAGATTATATGGGAAAAAAACCACACATTCCTGATGTTTTCACTTAACATGAATTGGGATGCTGTGCTGTGCTGTGCTGTGCTGTGCTGTGCTGTGCTGTGCTGTGCTATGAAGGATGGATCGCTCTCCAGTCCACATAAAGCTTTGTTCTGTGAAGTGTGAAGATTTCTGTTCAATTAGGCCAGTGCATAGTAGACAACAGCGGTTTGCAGGGGAGTGATGTTCTTAACATTTTTATTTATTTATTATATTTACATCCCACTTTTCTTCTATGGAGCTCATGGCACTATACATGCCTCCTCCAAATTTTATTTCCTCACAACAACCCTGTGAGGTAGGTTATGCTGAGAGGTAGTGATTGGCCTAAGGCCACCAGTGAGTCTCATGGCTGAGTGGAGATTTGAACCCTGGTCTCCCCAGTGGTAGTCTGTCACTCTAACCACTACACCAATCTGGCTTTCAATATGTTACTAACATATATGTTGGTACAGTTACTCTAGATTAGATTACTGCAGCATGCTGTGCGCAGGGCTGCCTTGGAGAATATTGCACTAACACAGATGGCTCTCATACCATACCCAATGTGAAAAATCTATCAGAGAGGACATGCAGGGGGAAAGATATTTCAAAGAGATCTAAAGTTACCAAATCCTGTAGAGCAGGGTTGGGAGAGGAAAAGTGGATCTCAGTGGTAACCAAAGTGGCCAACTCTTTACCAAGTGCAGAAAAAGTGTGATGAATTGATATAGTGTAATTATACCAACTGCACAGTATAACTGCAAGCACTATAACACCACTCTTAATTGCACTGCTCTTTGCCACCATAAAGGAAGCTGTTTTCAGGATTCATTTAACTTGAATAACCGCAGTGACGTTATATACTTCACAGAGTGCTCCTATGCCATAAACAGAATAAATATCTAGATTTCTAGTTGAAGTTTATCCATAAAATACATATATGGCCATGACCATATTATGTCCCCGACATTATCAATTTGCACATATAATGAAGACATTTGTAAGTTTGTTTTGGGCTTATTAATGTGTTGTATTAATATTTTGTCAGCAATGGATATGAAATTATTTTTCAGAGATAATTGTTTAACAATATTTTCTAGTGAACCACTTGCATGTATATTTATTTAAAAACATGTGATAGGATTTCATATTACATTGTGAACATGCACACTCCTGGCTTTGTGTTTTTTGTCCATGTACATTCAATTTAAATTTGTAATCTAATTTGTTGGGATCCTACAATCATCACTGGGAACATTCTCTTAACGTTGAAAATATTCATTCATAAGCAAAAAGTATAAAAACTGAAACTCATTTATTTCAAAACAGGAGTAGATGTGAGGGCAGGGGATTCTTATCAGGAAATCTTCACTGCATGTCATTGGCATATTTGATGCTTTTAACCCAAAGTGTATGATTTAGTCAAAAAGTCTGTCTTAACTGCTCCACTAATGGGCTATAAATCCATAAAACAAACAAAAATCATGCATTATGGTTCCTTTTTTGACTATTTCTGTCTGCAATTGCAATTTGGCATTCAAGTGCTGATTCAGGAGCAGGGAAAGGTCCCCTAAGGGCATACCTGAAGAAGTAGGTCATATAATATTACAAGGATGTCACTAGTTAAATAGACAAGGCAAGGCAGTAGAGAGAATAAATGCAGGCACAGAGGAGGGACGCAGGATGGTGTGCCCAACAGGTTGGCAGCAAAGACTGGATGGAAGAGAGCCACAGTGTCTGCAGCTTTGTGTGACCGGAAGGCTTTGGGGTTCATCACACAGAGCTTTTATCCTGCTATTGAGATGGCTCTCTCTCGGGAGTTTGTGGGCTCTTTAGATGATGCCCATTCATTTCCTCCAGCCGATCCCATCTTTTTCCCAAACGCAAAAAATGTGGTATTTCTCCCAGCCCACAGAACAGGAGCACCATGACCTCCACGTGAAATTCTCCAATAGTGGGAGAAACCGCTGCGTCTGCCTGCCGTGGGCGTTTGTTTTCAGTTGTTGGGGACACGGTCAGGATGAGATTTGACAGGAGTGAGGACAAGAATCTCCTCCCAATTGTGTCTCCTGCCTCTGCATTTCTCAGTCGGAGGGAGAAGAGGGTAAAATGCCTCCCTGCAACAAAGGGAGACACATCTGATCCCCCACCCCACCAAGCTCAGAAGCAACGTCCTCTGTTGTTTCAGAGCACCCCATTAAGTTCAGTGGGGCTTACTCCCAAGTAAGTGTGCTGAGAGTTGCAGACTTACGGGGTGATCTTATGTCTACTCAGAAGTAAGTCTCACTGAGTTCAATGTGGCTTACTCCTGCATAAGTGTGCCAAGGCTTGCAGATTTACAACACAATTTTACATTTTATGTCTACCTAGAAGTCAGTCAGAAGTTTTCTGGGGGATGTGAGAAAACAGTACAGCAGAAGTTAATCTACAAAAACAAGACTCCTCCCACGCCCTTTGCACACATGCCAGGGAGGGAGGGTGGCACTCCCTCAGTTCAAACCACGTGGCTATGCTGTAAAGAAACCCTTCCACAAAGAAACAGAAAGCAGGAAGCTCCAGAAAGGATGTGGGGTTTTGCGGGGGTTTTGCTTAATGTAGAAACACCCTTTGTAGTGGAAAGGATTAGGATGCAATCCTATACATATATACCTGGGAGTGAGTCCACTGAACTTCGTGAGGTTTACTTTTCAGCAGACTTGAATAGGATTGTATTGTTAATCTCCTGTCCATGAACAGAGATAGGTAATGTTACTAGAAGGTGACAACCTCATGTGTGAAATTAGTTGAAAAAAGTTAGTTGAAAAAAGTAGCTGGTTGGCCACTGTGTGAACAGAATGCTGGACTAGATGGACCTTTGGTCTGATCTAGCATGGCTCTTCTTAAGTTCTTATATTTGAGAAAGGCCATATCTCTCTTCACACAGTTAATAAAGAGGTTTGTACAGACTGTTGTTATCCAGAAATGAGGGCAACCTTTGGATGCAGGCAACACAGTTTTTTTTCCTCCAAGTCAGGCCTCCATTGTCCAAATGGCATTTTATGTATGCATGCATGTATGTATGTATGTATTTAAAGGGAATCTTCTCTGACCTAGTTGTACCTTCCACATTTAAGGATATTTCTTTGTAAAGAGCAATGATATCTGCTCTTTACACAATGGCCCGGTTCACACAATCAAACAACCCATGGTTGATAAACCATGGATTGTTTGTGAGCATGTACAAGCAAGTGTGCTGGCTTCCATTTTCCAAAACAGCCCAGGGACGCCCTATGCCTGGGTTGTTGTTGTGATGTGCAAACCTAGCACTCTGGGTTATTTAGGGTTAAACAACCCAGAGCTTGAATCCATGGTTTGTGGTTGGGTGAAATTCTGGGTTGTTTAACCCTAAATAACCTAGGTTCACACATCACAACAACAATCCAGGAATGGGGTGTTCCTGGGCTGTTTACAAAGCAGAAGCAGGCAGGAGGCAGCACGCTTGCTCACTCCTATGCAGCCATGCTGATTCCTGGGTTGTTTAACTGATGAATTGCTGTTACATGTGAACCAGCAGGTCAGTTTCAGATTTGAAACTCTTTGATTTTTTTGTGAAGAAAAATCCAGTTTCTTGACAAGATAATAGCTAAAATATGGCAGATTTATCTTGCGTGGCAATGCCTGGCATTATTCTAGGGCTATGTTCATGCTGATCTCAGCACCCCTTTTTTTGGTCAGTGTTCCCAGACTTGCTGGCACGTGTGCCATTTGCACATGGACATAGTTCTTCCTTGGCATCTGTTTGACATCTGGAAGCATGTTATCAGCCAAGGAGAACAAAATGTCTCTTGGCCAGGGCTGCTAGAAACCTTTGCCACAAGATGAACATGGTATCTGTAAAGCAGATATAGCTGCATAAATATTTTTCTGTGCAACAGAAAAAGGGAAATGCCTTATTTGAGAACACCACCACCAAAGTGTCATAAAATGGCAGATACCACCAGCAGCACTAGACTGGTGTTTTTTTTCTGCTGCTGAACTGGTGCCCACCTGCCTCAAGATAAAGGGAGTGGGGCAATGGCCCTCAGGAGGGCTTGGGCCACCAGCAAGCGGCCAATCCCTGAGACTAGGCTGGCACAAACAAAATGATAATTTCTTACTCAATGGGGAAATGTATCTGTGAAGGTTTGAGGCCTACAGTGGCAAAGGGAAAAAAGGTCAGGCTTAGAGGCCTGGAGTTTTCTGTTGGGAAGGGGTAACCCTGACAGGAGTAGTTTCATTTCTCCACTTAAGTTTCATTTCTTCAGGTTTGAAGCAGTACTTTAGGTTTTGAGGGAGGAGGGGGGAATATAAAGAGAGCCAGTAAGAGGAGAGACAGCCAGAGCCTGAAGAGTGAGCAGAGTCTGAAGAGTGAGCAGGAAGAAGCAGCC
Source organism: Heloderma suspectum (assembly GCF_057233095.1). Taxonomy (NCBI): domain Eukaryota; kingdom Metazoa; phylum Chordata; class Lepidosauria; order Squamata; family Helodermatidae; genus Heloderma; species Heloderma suspectum. The sequence continues at coordinate 48,740,454 of NC_139460.1, read as the reverse complement.
TAGAAAAAAGACAGCTAGGGTAAAGGAACTTACATTTTGCAAATTTAATTTTTGTTTAATGCCTTTTGTATCACTCAGCTCTATTGTGTAAATATCTTTAGTTGTAATTTGTTTGCTTTAAATCTATTAGTAAACTGTTGTAGTTAAACTCTGTGTCTAGAGTGTCAGTCGCCCCACGTCTACAGCCTAAACCCCATGTTACTGGGAAGGGGAAGTTTCAAAGAAGGAAGATGGGACTCTTTAGGAGGCAAGATATCCTTAAGTAATTGCTCAAGGGGTCCAAGTCATAAGGGGAACTTTGACAGCATCATTTCCCCGAGTACTCTTGATTATATTCTTATGCCACATCACTATACTGTTAGAGGCGCCCCCTCTTACATCACTGTAAAATAGAAATTTGCAACATGGGCATTAGGATTGCACTGGGGAGTCAAGTGATTCTTTTTTTTTTTTAATATATTGATATACTGCTTATCATTCATCTCTCTCTCTCTCTCTCTCCCATATAGAAATTAATATATCTATTTCCAAAATAGATTCCAATTGAATGAATACAACTTGCTCATCCTTTCAGTGGTGAAGAGGGTTTTTAATCCCCCCCCCTTTGAGAATTACACCCTTACAAAGCAGAAGAACCCATGCATATAAATTTTTTGGCCGCATCTTTAGACTGATGGGAGGCATTGTTCATAATGATGTACAAAGGACATTTTGTCAACCACAGAGGTCTGGATTTCATTCTGTGTCATGGCCTAGAGCTCAAAAGTACTATCTGCCAAAGAAAATGTAGTCAAGGAAGAATTTATTAATAAATCGCTGTGTTCTTGGAATGCATATTTGTAAAGACTTGCATTTTAAGTGAGAGCTCAGTGGGGGAGCGTACTAGTTCCCTCTTCAGGATTTCTTCATTTGCCTGAAAGGTTGTAATATGGTGGGCTTGACTTCCTCTGCTTCAGTTTTCAAAAAAAGTGGGCACCAAAAATTGTAATTCACATAACTTATAAGTGCATCAGGTGCAGCCTCCCAGTCCCAATAGATAAAATGCATTTCTCTGTTTTTCAGGGACCAGGGTCTCATCATATCATAATCTGGCTATGTGATAGCTACCTGAAAAGCCTCCACTTAGGGTGCAATCTTATGCATATTTAGACAGAAAATGTCCTACATCTCCCAGCATGCCCCAGCCAGTATGGGAATTTTTTCTTCTAAATATGCATAGGATTGTGCCCTTAGCTACTTCAGCAGTGTTTAGAAATCCACTCCATGTTTTTCTAGGAGTTCTAGTATTCCAACCCAGGTTTTAGTTAGGATTCTTTTTTTTTGTACATGAGCTAGATATATAAGAGCACTATTGCATAGCACAAAGACACAAGAGGAAATCACACTTTCTTTTGCTTTCACAATGTAGTATCAAATTTTCCCTGCTCTAACAAAACTCACCAAAAGCCCTGCTTAGACACAGAAGCAAAACTGGAGGGTCACGTCGTCATCTAAAGAACCTGTAAACAACTGTGAGTAGGGAATGATGAGCGTTTGATAGATGTGTCATGTAGAAAGATTCTTAGTTCAGGAAGTGTGAATTAGGTCAGTTTGGTTAAAAGTGCAGATTGAATAACATTCCCTCACTTCCGTAGACTCTAACAAATCTCATGACTTCCAGTCTGTCATAATCTGGCCTTGTACACCTACCTATATCTGTAAGTACACCTTTAAAAAAAACAAAAAGTGGCACATATATTTTTATTTATTGTTACAAATCTGCTTCAGGACCAGGGACAGCAAGGAGAGGTGTGTTGGTGACATTGCTGTGGGGATGGCCAACTGTGCCAGACTTGCCCATTCATCCCATGAGGAAAGGGAGAATGCATTGCTAGCTCTGAACTGTCTGAGGGAAAGGGGCTGCATGGGGTTCCTGTCTAGGGTGGTTAGGAACATAGGAAGCTGCCTTATCCTGAGTCAGACCATGGGTCCCTCTAGCCTGGTATTGTTGACACTGACCAGAAGCAGCTCTCCAGGGTTCCAGACAGGAGTTTTTCCAGTCCTACCTGTTGATGGTGGGGATTGAACCTGGCACCTTCTGCATGCAAAGCATGGGCTCTACCACTGGGTTAGAACCACTGCCCTTCCCTTTATTTGTTTTATTTAGTGAGTTATTTAGTGAATTTTTATCCCACCTTTTTTCCTCAAGGAAACCAAGGCAGTGTACATATTCCTCCTCCTCTCCATTTTATCCTTACAACAATCCTGTGAGGTAGGTTGGGCTGAGAGACTGAGTCACCCAGTGAGTTTCCATGGCCGAGTGGGGACTAGAACCTGGCTCCCAGTCCAACACTCTAACCACTACACCACACTGGCTGTCCTTTGCAGGGTTAAGCCCCTGCTTTTAATAAGGTAAGTACTAGTTATTAATTTATTTATGTTATTCAGTATTATTTTAATCCACCCAATAATAATAATATTTTATTTCATTTCTATACTGCTCAATAGCGCTCTCTGGGCAGTTCACAAAAATTCATTAAAAATACAAAGATTATTATACAACATTACATAATACAACATTATTATAAAAACATAGTCTAATTTTTTTTTAACATGCACAATTTAAAACAATTTAAACAGCTAAAAACAATTTCAATAACCAATGTTCTCTGGGCAGATTACGAACAAATTAACACAAAGTTCACCAACAAAAGTACTGGGAACAGCATTAGGCTCACATGTCTCCAGGAGAATGTAAACTGCAGTGTCTGCCAAGGCCTTCAGGAACACTTCCTTAGATGAGGTTGAAGAGCTTAAATTTTGTGGTCTGGATTTCTTGGTGGTGAGAGACTCAGCTGGCTGGAAAAGCTTCCCCCACAGAGGCAGCCCTGGCAGTACGGAACCTCATGTGGCCCACCTTTGACATACCCATTCCGAGATCTCATAATCTGGTGCCTCAAGGGATGCCACCTCTTCCTGCAGAGTCCTTTTAACTCCTTGGGCCCAAACTGCTGACCGTTTGTCTGCTCCCTCTGCGCCATCTTCTGAGTCAGCCACCAAACACAGCTGCAGTGTTCCTTTAATCCGCTCAAACTGTGCAGTAGCTGCCGGTGAGTGCAGAGCTTCTTGGGACCGCGATGGCTGAAGCTCCTTCTTCCCTCTCATCCCATCGAGCAGGTATCAGGAACAAAGGTGAGTGAGCCTTAACTTGGGGGTGGCTGGGTTCCTTCCCCCACTACAGACATCATGGATGCTAACCAATCAGCACTTTCCACAGCCAGTATTCAGAGCCCATCCTGGGAAAGTTGAGGTTACTTCCAAGCCAGTCCCACTATTTAAAAAATGTTATGTCTGTCTTCACCCTAATTTCATGAAGAAACAGAGCAGCTAGTCATAGAGACCAAGGGTGTGTTTCCACCCTATCGGCTTCACTTTGTGTGTTTCTACATTAAGCAAAACCCCCACAAAACCCCACATCCTTTCTGGAGCTTCCTGCTTTCAGTTTTTTTGCGGGATTAGGAAGGGCTTTTTTACACGGCAGCCACGTGGTTTGAACTGAGGGAGTGCCTTCCTCCCTCCCTGGCATGTGTGTAAAGGAGGGGGGGAAGTCTTGTTTTCGTAGCTTAACTTCTGCTGTACTGTTTTCTCGCAGCCTCTGACTTACTTCTGAGTAGCGATAATACCACGGTATAAATTTGCAATCCTAGGCACACTTACTTGGGATTAAGATGCATTGAAATCAATGGGACTTACTTCTGAGTAGACATAAGATCACCCCGTAAGTCTGCAACCCTCAGCACACGTACTTGGGAGTAAGCCCCATTGAACTTAATAGGGTGCTCTGAAACAACAGAGGATGTTGCTTCTGAGCTTGGTGGGGTGGGGGGTCAGATGTGTCTCCCTTCATTGCAGTGAGGCATTTTACCCTCTTCTCCCTCCAACTGAGAAATGCAGAGGCAGTAGACATAATCGGCATTCTTGCCCTCGCGCTTGTCAAATCTGCTTGGGTCTCCTTCCCTGCAACCCTGCTCCCATCCTCAATGCCTTTGTCATCCTGACTGCGCCCCCAGCATCTGAAAACAAACACTCACAGCAGGCGGACAGAGCAGTTCCTTTCGCTATGGGAGATTTCACATGGAGGTCATGGGGCTACTGTTCCGCAGGATGGAAAAAATATTTTTTTTTGCATTTGAGGAAACCACAGGATAGGCTGGGGAAAATGGCGGGAGAACCCTGGAGGGGAATGGCATCATCTAAAGAGCCCACAAACTTCCGTGACAGAGCCACCTTAATAAAAGGATAAAAGCTCCATGTGATGAACCCCTTTGTTTGCAACTTCATTGCGATGTTTCCCCAATCGCATCTTCTCCTTTTCCAGTTTCCACATGCTTAAAGTCCTGGCTTATCAGTTTATCATCGCTGTAGCATGGGGCTCTGTGCTGTTTCCACTGAGCTCTAATCAAATTATTTTCTTGATGGCTAGGTGGAGTCTGGGTTGGGTCTGATCACCTCATCAGTGTTCCCGCCTCCTCTGCCCTGTTTCCAGGACAACGGAAGGAGAAGCTAATGGAGGAGTACGGGATTTTTAAAAAGGAATCAGCTTTGCTGTGAAGAGAGGCTTCCCTCCCCCCATTTCTTCTTTCCCCTGAAAGTCCAGATGCACCTGCATTTCAGGAGCAAGCCTCACTGAGCACAATAGGAGTTACTTCTGAGTAAAGACAAAGACGGAATTCAGCCCCCATTGTAACCCACAGGATAGCTATATTAGGGATGTTGGAGAATTCCGCCACGGACTCCAGTGAGGCTGGATTCTTTAGAATCCGACCCCCCGGAGTCCGTGGTGGAACAGACTACCCCCCAGCCACCCCCCGAAACCCCCCTGGAACGGACCTACCTGGTGGCGGCTCTGGCGGCGGCTCCAGGTCATCTTCCGGCTGCTGCCAGGCTGCTGCAGCCGCCATTTGCGTCCCTGACAAGCGGTGATAGACTACGTAAGTATCTACGTAGCCTATCATGGCAAAAAGCGGAGATGCAAATGGTGTGGCGGCCGCCATTTGCATCCCTGCCTTTTGCCATGATAGGTTACGTAGATACTTATGTAGCCTATCATGGCATGGCAGGGACGCAAATGGCAGCCGGTGTAGTGGCCGCCATTTGCGGCCGCAGCCCAGCTGCAGCTGGATGTTTCGCTGCGGCCAGCCACGGCCAGTGGCTCCGCAGCCTTGCTGCAGAGCGGAGCCGGCCAAGGAGGATTCCGGGGTTGGGGACGGATGGCCTCCCCCCCACGGACCCCAGCACACCGGACTGGATGGCCTCCCCCCTCCCGCGGACCCCAGCAGACGGAGGTAAGTGGGGTTTCGTACACCCCTAAGCTATATGGAGCGGTTGTTTAAATGCATTTAAGGAATTGGGCTTTAATGTGTGCCATTTCAATTGCGGGGGAATCCCAGCCTCATCCACTGCAATGGGAGTTAATTCTGAGGAGACACTAATGGGTTTGTTGTGGGAAAGAGAGTGAATCCAGCCCCCATTTTAATGCACAGGATCTCTATATGGAAGCTGTAAAGGAGTTAAGTCCTAAGGCAATGGACCAAAGCCTCGAGATTGCGCTTAAATGCATTTACGGAATTGAGGGCTTTGATATGTGCCTTGTCAATTGAGGGGCTTCTCTGTTATTTCTGTGGTCACTGAGAGGGCAAGCTTCATTCAGCGCAATGGGCGGGGGAAAAAAAACCTTGACTGGGGTCATGGACTGTGTTCTAGTGCTTATTTTCAATGATATTTTAAAAGTTGCTCCCTCTGCATACTGCTCTAAAATAGCAATGTAACTTCCAGAAAACAGAGAGGGAAAAGGTTGGGTCACTGAGGTCAGAGCGACACACCCACAAAGGCTGGGCTACACGCCCCATGGGCAGGGCTATGATACCAAAACCAGTGCGACTGTGGGAACAAGTCAGTAATGGAGTCGCAGTAAGCTGGAAAAGTTGGACTATAAGCAGTCTCAGAAGAAGCAGTTGTTCAGCGATATGGGGCTGGTGCTGAATGGCCACGATGTCATGGAAACACAGAGACCTCACTGTGCAGCCAGGTTGGAGTAAATCGCTGGTGGAAACACAGCCCAAGTGCTCAGGTGAGTTCTCTTATGAGAACTTGTCCATATTCTTCATGTCTAGATGCTATTACATTGTCGATAAGCTCTTGCTTCCATTCAATTCAGTGGAGATGACTGGGGAACGCTCCAGTAAAAATTGGCATTTTTATACAAATTATTTATATTCTTTTCACCGAGGGCCAACAAAGGGTGAAGCATACTGCAGATCTGTTGTACGTTTTCTCATGTATGAAATGGGAAAAGAAAAGAAAAGAAAAGAAAAAACGTCAACCAGTAAAGACTGCTGATTCCTCCCAAGAAAGAACTTTTATTACAAAACCAGAGCATATGAAAACACAGCTGGAATTCGTTGGCAATTAACAGCATCACAGGGGCAAAATGGACATATTAGTCCACGCTCACATATTAGAATCGGGTTGCTTTATAGCACTTCAGCATGAAGTGTCATAGAGACACGACACCGGGGTCGTGTCTCTATGACATCGAGTTTTTCCCCCACAGAATAAAAGAGCGCAAACAAGTTAAGCCTTGTAAGTATCAATTGGCTTATTTCCATCAACACTTGCCTGAGTGCAAGAGGAAGTATGAATTGACATACAAAGTGAGCAGGGAAATCCCCAAGGATTGTGGGGAAGGCACAAATCACTTGTATATTTGTAATGGGCAATTCATACTATCAACTATCTGGTTCCTTCCAACTGTTCTTATATATGTCACAGTGTCTACATTGCCTTGTGGTAAACCCAGAAAGACTTCGAGCAGCTATGGCTATTGGTTAATTACTAATTATGTATTGCATTATTGTATTTACAAAGCTCCCCAGCATTCATTGGTTCAGGTGGCAGCTTAAATCATCTTGATGTGACCCAAAGAATCTTCTTCACGTATGCATGTGAAAATACTCAGGGCTACTTTCACATGTTACAGAAACGGCAGACACGTGTGTATATGCATGCATTCAAGGTGTAACATGTGAAAATGCAACACATTTATTATTTTTTACTTTATTTGCCTATCATAGAAACTGAATGGGAACTTGATCCCTGTGGAACAGACAAACACTGTGCACATTATAAAACCACAACTGCAAAAGAAAAAAAAAATACATTTATCACCTAGGGATGGATGAATCAGTCTATTTCTGGCACATCAGTTTCACATGTATTCAATCATAAGACCATTCTGTTCCATTTCCTCATCAGTCTGTGAATTTTAAAAAAACTTCATGAAAATTTGCACGTATTTTTGTATGTGATTTCCCCTAATGTATGCATTTTATATGCAACTTTCTTGAATATATGCATATTTCTAAACAAATTTCCGTAATATATGCATTTTTGTACTTACAGTCAGGGCCAGAAATATTGGAACAAGGATAACTGTTTTGGCAGTTGGCCTCTATACACAACCACACTGAAGTTGAAAGGAAACACCCAGATGGGAGCGAAGTCAGGACTTTCAGCTGTACTTCAAGGGGTGTGACAAAAGTGGGGCACTAACCATTCAGGAATTACAGCCAGTGGCATACACACAAACCCATCGTTGGTGGCTCATAAGTAATGGAACGAATGGCTGACAAGCAGCTGCATGGCCAGGTGTGGCCTGTTTCCTGGGTACCCCATGACCCATCAAGCAGATAAAAGGCCTGGAGGTGGTTCTGAGTGTTACATTTGCATTTGGTAGCTGTAAACTCCCCACATGAGGCCCAAAGAGGTGTCCATGCGAGTGAAGGAGGCCATCATTAGGCTGAGGAAACAAAATAAACCCATCAGAGAGATAGCAAAAACAGTGGGAGTGGCCAGTACAACAGCCTGGAACATCCTGAAAAAGAAGGAATTAACTAGCGAGCTCAGCAACAGCAAAAGGCCTGGAAGACCATGGAAGACAACTAAAGTGGATGACTGCAGAATTCTGTTCATGGTGAAGAGGAATCCTTCCACAACATCTAGCCAGGTCAAGAACGCTCCTGAGGAGGTAGGCATGTCATTGTCAACATCTACAGTCATGAGACAGCTTTATGAATGTAAATACAGAGGCTTCACAACAAGGTGCAAACCACTGGTAATGCTCAAGAACAGACAGGCCAGATTAGCTTTTGCCAGCAAACACCTAAAAAAGCCTGCCCAGTTCTGGAATAAGATTCTTTGGACTGATGAAACCAAGATTAACTTGTTCCAGAATGATGGGAAGAGAAAAGTATGGAGAAGGAAAGGAACAGCTCATGATCCAAAGCATACCACATCATCTGTCAAACATGGTGGAGGCAGTGTTATGGCATGGGCATGGATGGCTGCCAATGGAACCGGGTCACTGGTGTTTATTGACGACCTGACTGCTGATAAAAGCAGCAGGATGAATTCTGAAGTGTATAGGGCTATGCTTTCTGCTCAGATTCAGCTGAATACTGCCAAACTGATAGGATGCCACTTCATATTACAGATGGATAATGACCCAAAACATACAGCAAAAGCTACCCAAGAGTTTCTCAAGGCAAAGAAGTGGGATGTTCTTCAATGGCTAAGTCAGTCACCTGATCTCAACCCAATAGAGCATGCTTTTCACTTACTGAAGATAAGACTGACGGCAGAAAGACCCACAAAGAAGCAGCAGCTGAAGGCAGCTGCAGTAAAGGCCTGGCAAAGCATCTTGAGGGAGGAAACTCAGCATTTGGTCATGTCCATGGGTTCCAGACTTCAGGCAGTCACTGACTGCAAAGGATGTTAATCCAGGTATTAAAGACGATCCTTAAGATTGAAATGATGTTGGTTTGTTCCATGACTTATGAGCCACCAACGATGTGTGTGTGTGTATGCCACTGGCTGTCCTTCCTGAATGGGTAGTGCCCCACTTTTGTCAAACCCCTTGAATTACAGCTGAAAGTCCTGACTTCGCTCCCATCTGGGTGTGTTTCCTTTCAACTTCAATGTGGTGGTGTACAGAGACCAACTGCCAAAACAGTTATCCTTGTTCCAATATTTCTGGACCTGACTGTACATTATGAGCCAAGAACTACTTTGCAAATTTCAGAGAAGTGTGCAGTCCAAAGGAAAACTGTGTTCTGCTCTGCATATTAGTTTGGGAAGTGCAGATTTTAGGTTCCTTAAAAATGCGGAACAAATGAAATTCTCCCCCATCCCTGATATCACCCCACACGTTACAGGATACACTACCGGTATATATAGTGCACCCATTAGTTCAAGGATGGAAGAAGAACAAGAGTAGATGGATGTACTGTTATACAGTTATATGAAGAAGATGCAGCTATAGACAGATGTTTTTTCAACTTGTTTTGGAGGCAAATTATGGGTAAAATGGTGGGCTTTTAATGTAGACATTGCCTATCATGCTTAATGGCAAATTTCTCACAGTTGAAGAGCTAAATTACAGTCTCCTACATGACAGAGACAGTCATTGTTATGAAGAGAGCAGAGGAAATTCCAAGTGACTGATAACATTTCCCCTTCTTTCAGCACAAAACAAGGGAGTGAGGAGGATGGAACCTTCTTACTGAAAGAGGAAATCGGCAGTCATGGCCCATGCAGCATTACCTACTGCTCTGCTAATCATTGCCCTGGATGTGCCATTATTGTCATTGCTAAAGGACTTGACGAAAGACTGCACAAAGGAAAAATTCCACTGGTAAGTAGTGTTCAGGATCCTGCGGAATCATATGGATAAGCCTGTTACCTTAAAAACATGTCTATAAATTTGACATATACAAAGGCTGTTTACATTAGTGGCCAAATGCGTTTAACATTTGGGAACTCTCTAGTATCGTATATCAGGGAACGAACTACATGATAAAATTGACAGGAACTTTGGGGAGATGCTAAAAAAAACAACAGCCAGAACTATTTAAAGAGCTAGATTTGGCTTATTTTGTAAAGAGCTACACAAATAATTAAATGACTTGGAGGACTGACTTATGAGGAGAGATGAAAAGAATTAAATATGCTTAGTTTGGCTCTTTGACAAGTAAGTGAGAGATGCGGTCTAAATCTAAGAAGGTAGAGGAATTTTTTTATAGGTTGAGCCAAAGGTTAGTGGGAAGAAACTGAACGAAGGCAAATTTACATTGCCGAGAACTAGGAGGGCTTCCTTATTGTTGAAGGCTTACAGCAGGGGTGCAGAACCAGTTTTAGCTGGAGAGCCAAATTCCATTTCAGACACTCTCAGGGGCCACATTCTAGTGGTGGGCAGGGCCAAAGGCAAAAAGGGCAGGACTGAAAAACCAAGACACCTGCATATTTAAGCTTAGAGCACTTTCTGCTAGTAACTAAGCATGAGGAGAGGCAATTAAACCTTTCAGAATCAGAATGAAGGAAAAACTGCATAAAAGCTGGGAAACCACTGAATGATCAGTGGTTGGGTGAAAGGGGTGTGACCTTCTGGGGAACGCTGGAGGGCAGGATTGGGACCCTGGACCTGAAGTTCTGCACCCCTCCCTGGCTTGTAGACAGAACTGTAGTTTTCTCAAGAGACATGGAACAGACCTTTTCGGTAGAACACCAAGTGTACTTGGTGAAGTGTGTGCCCCATTTCTGTATGGAGGAGCTCAGACTATCATCTCCATTTTACTCTGTCAGATGCACCTATCTGATGTTCAGGCTCCGCCTCCCCTAATTGTGATTCCATAGGCATCTAACTGGCTGCTCTTGTGCAGGGCAATCTTATGCATATTTACTGAGAAATACATCCCCATATGTTGAATGGGACTTATTCCCAGATGCAGGTGTGTAGGACTACAGTCATAATATTGTTATTTTAGTAGGACACCACTCAGTTGAGTTTCATAGAATCATAGAGTAGTAGGGTTGGAAGGGGCCTACAAGGCCATCGAGTCCAACCCCCTGCTCAATGCAGGAATCCAAGTTAGAGCATCCCTGACAAATGGCTGTCCAGCCTCATCTTGAAGGCCTCCAGTGTGGGAGAGCCCACCATCTCCCCAGGTAATTGGATCCATTGTCGTATTGCTCTTACAGTCAGGAAGTTTTTCCTGATGTTCAGCCGGAATCTGGCTTCCTGTCACTTGAGCCCATTATTCCGTGTCCTGCACTCTGGGATGATCAAGAAGAGATCCTGGCCTTCCTCTCAGTGACAACCTTTCAAGTACTTGAAGAGCGCTATCCTATCTCCCCTCAGTCTTCTCTTCTCCAGGCTAAACATGCCCAGTTCTTTCAGTCTCTCCTCATAGGGCTCTGATGTCAGTGGGGCTCTGATGGTGGCTCTGATGTCAGTGGGGCACTGAATCTGCTCTGGGTTTCAGTCAGAACTCTAAATGAGCTATCCAAGGTGCAGAGCAGAGCACCTTGGATAGCTTGTTTAGAGTTCTGACTGAAACCGGAGCGGATTCACAACCCCACTGACATTGGAGCCACCAGCCTCCACTGACACCACTAATACACATAAGGTGAACTCAGAAGACAAAGTTGCCCTTAGCAGTCTTGCTATGATTTAACATCAAGAGGTACATACATACTTGTGAAGCAGAAAAGGAAGCGAAATCTTCAAAAAAGTTGTAATACCTTTCGTCTTCCCCCCTCCACCAATCCCCCTCCCAGTATTTCTAGCTTTTCTGCCAAACACAAACATGCCAGGACTATCTATCTATCTATCTATCTATCTATCTATCTATATTTGTTAATTATTATTAATTACACATTTCATTTTTGATACTGTTATTTTTTCTGTACTTGTACTTTTTTAAAAGTGATAATGAAAACCTTCTGTTTGAAAGAAAAGCAGTAATTTCAGGGCAGAACCAGGAAAGCTCCTAATATCCTGTGGCAAGATTGTAACTTAATAATTCTCCTTTCTATGAGCATTTCCATTTCTGTGCTTCTCTCCTAGGTCTTTTACACTGGCAAGAAATGGCTTTACTAGTACAAAAGGTTTTTTTTTTAATTCATCTTTGAAAAGAGATGTATGACTGGATAAATGCTTTTTTTTGCTCTTGTGTATGTGAGGGGAATTTTTTGTTTCTTGTTTGTATAAAAGGCATCAGGCATTAAACAGACCTCTTAACCTGAAACAAGCAGAGTTTTCCCAATTCAAATTACAAGCTGTTTGTTTGTTTATTTATTTGCAATATTTATATACTGCTGATTTGAAACAAATCCTAGAATATAGAAGGGATTTGTTGTTTTCCCCCCTTAGCTAAGCTCAAGAGAGACTCAGCCCTCATGTGAGACATTAATATTTCAAAAGCCACTCTTTTTCAAAACACCACTGATAGCTAAGGAATTTAAACCTCAAAAGGAAAATGTTAACACTAATGTGACATTAGTGCTTAGAAGTCTTGGATGACACAATAAGAAAAGGAAGCTGTGTTGGTCCATAAGAAAAATTCCAATTGATTGATACCACTGCTAACACCAAACAAAATGTCACAAAATAGTGAATCTGCTTTCAGGGTTTCACAGCTATCCAATTGCTGTGAAGGAGCCTGGATATGGACAAGAGAGGATTAAGGAACCAGAAAGACTATTTAAAGCTCCTTAATAGTCAGTGGTCAAGCATGCCAACCAACCACACCTGTTGATAAGGAAATACAGGTAAACGGCCCAGAATGGCTAGGAAATAGCTGGAGTTGCCTCTGGAAGGTGAGAGCCACCCACCCAAGCTAAAAATGATGTAATCTAGGTGTTTATACATTTTACATTTTAGCATGGCCAGTGGTCAGGAATGCTGGAAACTGTAGTCCAAAACATCTGGAGGGCATCAAGTTGGGAAAGGCTGATGTCATCAAGTCAGTGTGGTATCACAGATAGAGTGCAGGGTCAGAGGCCCATGGGCAAAAATCAGTGTTTGTATTGCACTGTCTAGCTGAAGCATGGAGGGGACAATCCCCTCCGTGCTGCTGTTGCCCTGCATTGGAAGGCAGGCAGCCACCTATCCCAATAGAATTGTGCTCTATGTTACCAATGCACGAGCGGAGCCTGCTTTCTGTAATTATGGTTCAGTAAAGAACACAAAGCTTTTCACTTGCGGCATTACTGGATGTAAATTAGAAGAGGATTCTGGGGATGTTTATGATTCCCAGAGAGATTTCCAGTCTTGGTGCTGTGTGAGCATGGTGTGTGCTATACATTGTGGGTAAGAAAATGGTTTCATGAAGTAGGAACAGTTCCCACTCCCATCCCCCACCCCGATATGCACCATCCATGGTTTAGCAGTGATTCTGGAAATTAGGACATTATGAATAAGCTTGGCAAACGGTGGGCTTGCATGCTGCTCCTCTTTTGCACATTTTGCACTGCAAAATGTCGGGAGCTTTGTGCATCATATTTTGCATTCAGAATGCCTTCATTTGCACTTCAAAACAGGACTCAACACATTTGGGAGCAGCATAGGACTGGCCCAGTCCACATCATCCTGTTTTGAGATCAGCCACCACTCCTCCCCAGTCAGTTGTAGCAGGAGTGAAACCCTTAAGTGCAGGCTTCCATATATAGCTATGGCTCACTCCGCTATTTCTTTTTTTGCTCATTCACTATCCAGAATCAAGGTAAATGTGTAAGAACCCAAACCGTTCTTAAATAATCAGAAGTGTCAGAGTTTTAAAATGCCTTAATATTAATCATTTAAGAATTAGTTATTTCTCCAGATACTAGTGCATTCCTTCCCACAGGCACAAATAAGCATACAGTAGCTAGTGAAGGTACATGGAAGGTACTACAGCACTCAGCCCTCAAGCCAAGAGTTTCCTACCTGTCCATCCCTAGCACTTGTTTTGATTCCTATCTTTCCCAGCCCCGTCCTCCTCCCAGACTCTAAAACATGTGCTGCCTGGTGAGATCAAGTGTTTATAGTGGTTGAGAGCATAGTTCAGTCCCAAAAGGAACCAGTCTCATTTAAGCAGGATATATGGAGGAACAATAATGATGGTGTAAAGCAGAGACCACAACAGCTTGCAAAGTTCAACCAAGCTGGCAGAAAACCATACACAACAAAGAGAAAAGCAGTGAACAGAGCTCCAAAAACACCCTCCCAAGGAATCTGAAGGGGATGGAATGAGTGGAGGGCAAGCCTCCAAGCTAGCCAAAACCACTTCTAAGGGGAATCCAATGCAGTATCCTCACAAATCTGCCAAACATGCAGATTCAGAGATCTCCAACCTCATCTCTCCCTATAGCATCCCCCTGAACAGATGTAACATTTTCCTGTCTCTTCGCTCACTGCTATGTGGTCTCAGTTGCAAGCAGTTGTGTGTTATATGACAGTTTTGTGAGTAATAATGATAACGAAACTGTCTAGTAAAGTCAATTCGGGATATTTTTCTTCGCAAGGCCATAGCAATGGGACTTTATCCACTTCCCGTTAAACACAAGCTGCTATTTATTGCCACCACATCCAGACACTTACTCACCCTTGGTGTCCTCAAACGTTGTTCACTTCCTTCACAACAGAAAGGGAAATGGTGCGAAAAGACAATCCAAGGGCGAGGTTAACTTCACCCCTTATATTTGCAAGCATCTTTGGCTACTCCTTTTCCTTCTCTCCCTTTATCCTCACCATTGCAAATGGAAAGGGAAACAACCAACCAAAAAAGGTAAATGTAACGATGTGTGCCATAAGAAAAAAAAATCCAAAGTCCGTATTAAGATAATATCTTTGTTAGGCCAACTTATGATCACAAAACAGTGTGCAAGTTCTTGAGTTCCCCAGAACCCTTCATCTGGCAAGATGGTAAACAAAGGAACAACAACAAAAGGATGGTGGTGGTGGGAAGGCTGGTGTTGAAGCCAAGGAGTCTGCATTTAGTTACGTATGAAGATGAATGTGAGAAGAGGCTGCAGACATTCAACTTAGACTCTATCAGGCGGTGAGATCAGGTTGCAGCTAGAACTTTCCCAAGGGCTGCTGAGATGGAGAAACAAAAAAGCAATGGTTGAACCTGCATTTTTAAAAATATGAAATCCAGCTGTGTTACTCAGAACCATCTCCATCCTTAGGAAAAACACCTAGGTTCCTTGGTAGGTGGAAAACAGGTAGACCGTAGACAGTTTTTATATTAACTAAGGGAGCAATCCTATGGAGGTGGTCAGCAGCCTCCGAAGTCTGCTGGGTATCCAAAGCAGGCAGGCCAGAGCATGGAGGCAATCCTTGCCTCCATGCTCTGGCCATCCTGCATTTTCTCTAGATGGGCGATACGTGTATTAATCAAATACACGTATCTGGACATATTTGCTCACAAAACATGCCTCTCTAAACAAATTTGCTCTCAAAGTACACATTTCTAAATACATCTAATCCTAAAATATGGATTTTTATTTGTATTTTGGTACTTTTTCGAGCCAGAAACTGCATCACAAAATTTAAAGAAGTGCGAAATCTGAATGATACTGCCTTCAATTTGCACATTAATCCAGGAAGCGTCAATCAGGTTGGTTTGCTTTGAAATGCAGGCCAAACAAAATCCTCAAGCATTCCTAGTCAGCGCATACATATTAATGCATGAACATTAAGGCATCATGTCATGCACCCTGGTCAGGTTTATGTTGTATAGCATGACAATTAACCGAATGGGCAATCACCTTCTTGGTTTCTGTAACATGATTAGTGGAACTGAAATTAAGAACAGACTCACTGGGGGGAAACTGTTCACAAGGGGACAGCTCCCAGGCTCATGGGGGCTTTTACTTCCATATTCAATAAAGCTCTGGTTATAGGCCTAGCTGTTAATGCATCTTTCTATTTATCACATAACACATTTTTTAAAACAGTGCAGGACAGGCTAATGCTGAGTGAATTAATACATACAACAAACAGCAGAAATTACCAAACCTTAAGACATGTGTAACTGGGCGAGGTTCAGGCACCATAGTTTTCATTGGAGAACAGGAATGTTATGAACAGCATGCCCCTATTGTCATCTGTGAAATGCTGGAGGGTAAGGGATGAATTCATTGCAGATAGTACTGTTAGTCATAATGGAAAAGGCAATGGGAAGTTATATTGTATAGATGCATATCTCGCATTTTCAAAGTGTTGCAAATCTGCAACAGGATCATGCATATTGCAAAAATAATTGTTTTTATTAAGGCATTTGTGTGCCACCTTTCTGCCAGCAAGAACGGAAGACAGTTCACAATATATTCTTAAAACAAAATTAAAACAGCATTCTGCCACAACTGGACATTGTATTATTTGCTATATTGCCCCTTAGTCTTTGCATTTAGAAGTAAAGCCTCCCTCTGGTGCTGCTGTTTTTTGCTGTTGTTTCGAGTTGCAGCCTGCAAAATCTGGCTTTGCACTGTCTTTTCACCTCATCCAGGCCATTTTTTTAATCTCAACCTGCTTCAACCTTCCAACCATCTTCCTTCTACAGTTAAAGTATTGATCCTCTGCATGTATGAGTTGTTTGCTGTTCAAGTTATGTTATCAATAAAGTTGAAGACTGATTTATATGAAAGTGTGGATTGGACATGAGTTTTGCTGTCTGGATAGACACGGTCCAGAACAGTCGTAGAATAAAAACATAAAACAATGGAGAAAACATTGATATGGCACAGACTGCAAGTAAAACCAGTCACCACAGGTCATTAAAACTGTTCCAGCAGTTTATATGACAAAAGAAAACACACCGGGGGGGGGGGGGCACAACAACAAACTGAACAGAATTTAACGTCAACAGCTCAGGTAAACAGAGCCGCCGTCCTACTTAATACAGAGTGTAAAACACACAGTAGTCAAGCTCTTTTTTATTTCTCTGACCTTATGCAATTAGGCCAATTTTGAAAGGAATTGACCAAAGCCACATTATGTTCCAGCGCCTCATGTGTGGCTGCCCAACTGTGAAGGTGCTTCGCTTTTAAGGCTAATTTAGGTCAGCTGCTCCTACGAGCCACTGGAGATGACTGGACAAGAAGTGACTGATGTTATTACAGAGAGAACAGTGAGAAATGGGTTTTTGTGCAAGTCACATCCTATCTGTGCCCACAATTCTTTCCTTCAAAAGTTTTTCTAACTCTGTTTTTAAAAAAATCCCAGCTACAGCATTAGTATTTAATTAAACTACTGGAAGCTGGGAGAGCATGCGTCCAGATCCAGCAATTGTTGGAGACACTTTTTGATGTTGCTTATCTCTTGTTAACAGCAGGATCCATTATACCACAAAAGGTCATTGTTATTTCATTTTATTTGTCTATTAACATTTATATTCCACTCTATCTGCTAAAAAGCCATCAAGGTGGTGTACAACATTATAAAATAATAAAACCTTGAAACAATAAAAACAAGGACATTTAAAACAATTACAACATTGAAACTATATATTTTAGCTATACATTTCCATAGCCCTTTCACTTGTGCCTAACAAACGGGCCTCTACAGGTAATGGCATCCTCAAAAGCCCTCTCCTAAAGATTTTAACTGCAGACCATGGAAAATCCCTTTTATACATTCCCATGCGTGCAGATTAGGGATGTACGAAAGTCACTTACCGTTTCGCGGATTCAATTGCGGCGGGGGGGGAGGCGCTCCATCCCTCCCCCCAGAATCCTCGACGGGGGGGAGGTGCTCCGGTCGCTCCCCCCGGAATCCTGCCCGGCCGGCTCTGCTCCACGGCGATTCCGCGGAGCCGCCGGCCAGCTCTGCCCGCGGCCGGACATCCAGCTACTGGGCAGCAGGGATGCAAATGGCGGTGGCCATAGCCACCGCCACTTGCGTCCCTGTAGTGAGCTGTGATAGGCTATGTAAGTATTTACGTAGCCTATCACAGCAGGCTTTAAAAAAAAAACGCATACGCAAATGGCGGCGGCTACGGCGGCCGCCATTTGCGTTCTGTATTTTTCGCTGTTTTAGCCTACATAAATATTTACGTAAGCTATTACGGCGAAATAAAGGGGAACGCAAATGACATAGTGGGCGCCATTTGCATTCCCCTTTTTTTTGCCGTAATAGCCTAGGTAAATATTTACGTAGGCTAAAACGGCGAAAAATACAGAACGCAAATGGCGGCCGCCGTAGCTGCCACCATTTGCATAAGCGGTTTTTTTTTTTAAGCCTGCCGTGATAGGCTACGTAAATACTTACGTAGCCTATCACAGCCTCCGCAGGGACGCAAAAGGCGTCCCTGCGTTAGCCGTGATAGGCTATGTATGTATTTACGTAGCCTATCATGGCCGTGAAGAAGAAGCAAATGGCGGCCGCAGGGCGGCCGCCATTCGCAAGTCGGCGCCAACAGGAGCAGGTAAATGCTCCGTTTCGCACGACTTTCGTGGCTTGGGGGGGCGGGGGCTTCATCCCGTCCAACTTTCGTGGGTTGGGGGAGGTGGGGGCTTCGTTCCGCGATGGATTTCGGGGGGCACTTGCATTCGGCCTCACCAAGATCCGTCGCGGAATTCTCTGACATCCCTAGTGCAGATCTCCTGTGGCTACCCTGGTCTTCTTCAAACTAGTTTTTCATAATTTGATAGCCATGTGTCAGGGTGGAAACTGAGTCAATAGAGCCCCAGAGCAGTTCTGATTCTGAGGAGGAACAGCAATCCGTGGGAGAGGAACTCGCTCATCTCTCACAGGCACAGCAGCTGGCAGTGATTCCTCCTGCCAGCATTCCTGGGATAGATAGTGACCCTGGTAGCGAGAGAGCGCCGGAGGGGGGCTTGCTGGACGCTCGATGCCGATGCCAGGAGCGACGACAGCTGGAGGGTGCGGAAAGGAGGCGTAGCACTCGTTTGGTGCGCAAGCAACGGTCGTGTCCTGAGGACCCAAGGGAAAGAGGGAGGATCTCTCCCTAGCCCATAAGTTCAGGGTCTTCCTGTGATTCTCCTTCAAATGAGGACCAACTGCCTAACCTGGAGCATAGGCTACTCTGCTGTTCCTTGCTTAGTCGCTGGTGATTAGCATCTGAAAGAGTCATTAAGTTGTAAAAGGATTAAAGCCTTGAAATGAATCCTTTTGTCTGTTTCTTGAGTTAGCTATTGGTGTGTACTGAAAGAGGCCACCAGGGCACTCCTGACACCATGATAATCACGCTGATCATTTACAGAGAACTATAGATACGGGTGTATTTATATGAATAAGGGTGTGAATTTGAAAGTTTTAAAAAAAACCAAATCAAAGTCCTGTGTAGTATTGAACGATCCCAGGAATCTCAACTCCAAAATGAAATCAAATCAAAGTGGTCAGATTTCCTAGACTGTGTCCACACCTACACTGTAGATTCCCTCACTCCAGAATGACCTGGTGTTGGTTCAGAAGTGTAGCACACTCCAAGTGGTCAGAGATTTCAGCAAAAAGATTTCAAACAGTGAAGGTGGTGGGTCTGGTTTCAGTGCGGCTGTGACTCTTTTCTGGGTTTTAGGATGAGCCAGCCAGAACTCCAAAGGAGCTATCCAAGGTGCTGAACTCAGCCCCCTCTTTAGACTTAACCTTAGCCTTACTGATACTTTTTTTATTTTAAAGATCTTGCTGTCTTTTAGTCTTTGTGTTTTTTGATTGTTTTTCTTTTTATTATCTGTATTTAATTGCTTTTGCAATTGCCTATTTTCCATTTATGCAAACCACCTTGGGAATGTCTATTGAAAGGCAGTATAGAAATTTTGAAAATAAATAAATAAATAAATAAATCTGTTCAGCTGAGAACATTGTGCTAATGTGCCTGAATTTAATAGGATCCATGAAACGGGGGGGGGGGGGGGTGTGCTGAAAATTGTTTGCATGATATCTTTCAGCACATTCATTTTTAACAAGCTTGTGGGCATAGTTGCATAGCAATATGCGTCAGGCTTTGCTAATCTGTTTCTCTATTAAATTCTGATATCACCTCACTTAAAATAACCTAATAGTGAATTTTATATGCTGAGTTGGCTGCTCTATTGTTTTTCCTGGCTGCTCCTCTAGCCTCACTCATTTTTTTCCCCTTCAAGAAGAAAAAAAAACCAACATACATAGTTGTAGTTCAATTAATTACTTTATAGCAGGGTTATTTTGCTACAACAACATCATTAGCACAGCAGTTTGGTCCTCAATCTTCTCTACAGTATGTCAGCTCTACATATGACTGCAGAAGCAAGCAAGAAAAATAACTCCTTTGTTTGCTCCTTGGGAAATATAATTAATGATCCGTACAGCATGTTTCTACAACGTGCACTTCAGCCACAGCATTTTGTTTTATTCTTGGCACAACAATCCCTTGTGACCTTTACAATTTTGTAGATGTTGGAGACACAAGATAAGGGAAACACAGAATTTCAAGACATCAAAAATACTATTAAGTCCAACTACCCACAGTGAGGGCATCTGGGAGCTAAATTGTTGCCCATTTTATCCTGTTGGTCTGTTGAACCTTGACTACTGGTTCAGGCTCCATAACCAGCTTATTAACAGAGTTATATATGCAGCTCCCTGGAAGAGCTCTGAAAACACTGGCCTGCAGGAGGGCTTCCACTTGTCCAAGAGAAGAGAAGGAGGATGAAGGTTGGATTGTATTTAAAGGAGAGGTGCACAGTTCATTCACTGTGCTTGAATACAATGAATGTGGGGCTGTGAATCTAGGAGGGACCAGTGCAGTCACTTGGACCAGAACTCAGACAAGGTGTCCATCTTAGGACATACAGCTTAGGAGAAAACAATATCATTGCCCTCTTCTTGTGCTCTCTCTTTTCTCTTGATATGTTAACTGAGAACAATTAAACCATTCATGACCCTTAAAAAAAGAAGTATATGATTGCTACAAACAGTCCTGAGAAATGGTGCCCCCAGCCTTTCACAAAGACATCCCATGCTATGAGTAAGCTGTACAGTGCCCACTTGAGAATCCAGATAGCGACTATTTGGCTGTGCCCTGATGTTATGTTAGATGCAATCCAGTGCTGGCCTTTCCATTGCCTATTTTGAAAAGGCTCTGTCACTACACCTCAGTCCTTCATTTCCAGTTTCTTGGACTTGGTTAGGAACACAGGAAGTTGCCATATACTGAGTCAGGCTATTGGTCCATCTAGCCCAGCACTGTAGACACTGACTGGCAGTGGCTCTTCAGGGTCTCAGGCAGGAATTTTTCCAGCTATCTGAAGTTGCCAGGGATTGAACCAGGGACCTTCTACATGCAAAACATGTGCTCTATCACTGAGCCATGGCCCCTCCGCTACCACGGCCCCTCCCCTCAGTCACTGCCTAATCTGGCAATGGCAGGGAAGTGACTCCAAGATGGCGCCAACTCAATATATATGCCTAGCCCCATTTTGGAGGTGCCCAACCCCTGCCATTGCTTGAGGCTAGAACCCTAAAACTGGACCAAAAATTTGCCACCTGAACTGAGGCCTTCAGCTCATGAGGAACAGGCCAGCCTTGCCTTAGGGGTTTTGACAAGAGACAATTATATCTACCCCTTTATAAACAAACTCATTCGCCTGTGTTTTGACATTCTCTTCTCTCTCCCCTTCTTTTTCCAGCTACAGTGGGTTGTTTCTTCTCTGTTTTTCAAAGCAAACTGGATTGGAATGCACAGACTATTTTCAGATTTTCATGGTCTACTTTTCAAACACCTGGAGCAGGAAGTGTCAGATGGACACATCTATTTAATCCCATGGCCAGAGGGATCATAGCCCGCTCCAGTCTGAGATGATTTTTTTTTAAGGCTCATTTCATTTTCATTTTGTTGCTATTGGCAAGAGGTGAAGTGCAGTGCTAAAGAAGAATTTGTTCCCGTTTGACTTCAAAACCAAAATGGGTCTTGTTTGTTTTTATAAGGTTCTTTATATGGGACTGTTGGGTTGCTGTTGTTGTTGTGTGTGTTTTGAAGACTTGAACTCAGAGACATACAGTTTGTTTTCTGTCTAGCCGCAGCAGTTTTCTGTAGTTACAAAAGTGCCCTTCAGCATGTGACCTGATACTCAGGGCAAGCTCTGTGACCTGTATCCTCTGCTGTCTTTTGTGAAGGAGTCCTTTTAATGTGTTTCCGATATTATGCTGTAATAAACTCCATGGTTATTTTCTACAAACATGTATGGCATGGTAGCAAGCTAGCTAGAAACAAGAATTATCCGAGTCCAAAAATGTACTGTGATTTTGCGTGTGCTATATTTGGAATCCATCCCCATTTTGCAAGCAGCCCTTATCGTTGTAAAACAACCTGTACTGAAGCACTAGACCACCTTAGACTTTGGAATGAACAGAATCTGATCTCTGGTCCAGTTTTTGTTGCTACATCTTGTAAAAGCCTCAAATTTTATGATACCTTGTGATATTCATTCTTGAACCTGGGTAGTTGCAGGAGCCCTTACCATGCATCCTGTTTAAACACTGGAAACTTAGTATGTGTGTGTTTAGGATTGTTTTAGAATATATTTCAGTTTATTTATTAAAATGTTTTTATCCTCCCCTCTGAAAACTTAGGATGAGGTCATCATCATAGGGCTTATAAAAAGCAAGGGTTTGATCTGTTTGAAAGAGATCCTGGGAGAACGAGAAGCCTACCAAACATGAATACCTAAGCTCTGCCAACCATGCTTGCAAGATAAATAACCATAAGATCTTAATGATGACTGCTTTGTTGGTTAAGAGGAATAGGACTTTAATTTTACTAAGGAATATGCTAGCCGCTATTTCTATTATGCTTGTAATCATCCTAATTGCATTATATCTAGTAATGTGTTTTGCTTGTTTTATCATTGCAAAGTTTTGGCATTCTTTCATTCTGTTTGAGCAATAAATACATGTTTTGTGGTACCACTTTGTGTTATTTAGCTTGAGGGGTGTTTCAGGGACCACAGCCCATATCAATTACTTCTTGAAGCCCAGAACACTCCTCCGGGATTCATACATCTGTTGCTGACTGGGGTCTGTCCATACAGCCACTGTTTTCTCTCTTGGGGGCTGTCTTCACGAGCAATTTAGCGCGAAGTTAGAGCAGTCTGAATTCTTTTGCAACATATGACATCGTCACCAATCCACTGCCAACCAGCCGCTTGAAAAACCGCATTTTCTGAAACTCCTTTTACTCTGACTCTTTAACTAAAAGCAGCTCCCTGCCAGTTTTACCACAGTGTGCCATGTCCCCCCCCCACACACACATTAAACCCTGGGCGTGCCTCTGTGACCTGAGAGTGACATGGTCAAGCGGGGGGGGGATGCCCCATTCCCTCTTGTTTCCCAAATGGAAGTCGTTTTTCCCATTGAGAAAATCCCTAGGAGCGTAGCATCGACCCCTCACATCACCACAGTAGTGGGGATACTCATTCACCTTAGGTTGCCCACTTTTAATCTTTAACATATCCCCCTTTCAGTGCATGTTTACTCAGAAGTAAGAAATAAATCTCTCTCCCCTGCAGTGAAAGTGTTAAAGGCTAACTTTAGTAACTCTGCCTAAAGCGCTCTTTCGCTTCTCCAATGCTCTCTTAAATTGCTATTACAATGCTGTGCTTCTTTGCTGTTCTGTAGTTTCAAGTTGTTTCTCTGTTGTTATGTAAAGTCCCTTCCCCACTTTACTGCAGTAACGATCTTTTGGGTTTATGGGAGCTTCTAATTGCAAGCAGGGAGAAGGAGAAAGGGTGGTGGTGGAAGCAATAACTCCGTGGCAGAGTGCTGGAATGGGGCTGTCAGGGTTGGATTGGAGCCCATACAGCTTCAAAGCAGTTGTGATTCTGAGGAAGGGATAGAAACCGTGGGAGTGGAACTCGCATGCTGTTCAGAGGCGCTGCTGGAGGGAGAGCCCCTCCCTGCTCACATTCCTGAGAGTGGTAGTGACCCTCACAGGCAGGGGGGGGGGACAACTGGAGCTTCGGGATGCGAGGTGCCACGCAAGGACAAGCGGGAGATGGAGGTCACCGAGAGGAGGCACTCAGCCCGCTTGGTGCAATGTCAACAGCTGCGCCCCGATGCCCCACGGGAAAGGGGTGGACTTTCGCCTCCTAGCCCTTAAGTTCAGAGGCTTCCCACCTTTTCCCTCCAAACGGAGACCAACTGATTCCCTAATGCTAGAAACCCCGGATAGGCAGCTCTCTTAAGTTTCCCTCATTAGACTCAGGCAATTAGCACCTGTAAGCATCATTAGGTTGAATAGGAATAAAGCCTTGGAAAAGAGCCCTATCGTCTGCGTGTTGATTCTGGCTACTTGAGGATTTCAGAAGGCGGCAAGGGTGCTCCCAACAGGGGCAAAATTGAAGGGCTGAGTTTCTTGTGGGGGCAGGCACTTCAGATGCTGCACTCATGAATTGGGGATTTTAGTTTCTCAAGGCAAAAGTGTGCACATGGGGAAAAATGGTGTAGGAGCAATCACTCCACAGAAGATTGCTGAAATGTGGTGAAATTGGGATGGGGGGAAGCTCGCAGGGGGACCCTTCAGATGCTGCACTCAAGAACTGGGGATTTGGGGTTCTTCAGGGAAATCTGCACAAATGGGGAAAATTAGTTGCTCTCCATTCATAATAATGTAGTAGCAAGGGGGAGCCTGGAAGGGAAGGGGGGAACAAGTTTCTCTCATTGGTTGTGCATCCCCTGCCAGTTTGATGATGTTCAGTTCTACTCCCCCCACACCACCCGGAAGTATGTTCCTTTCAAGCATTGTGTCACCCTGAAAACCCTGTCCCTGATGGAGCAAAGCTGATTCCATGAAAATCTGGATAATACTCCAATGCGTGTCTCTGCCATGAAGATCCCCCCTTGGTCAGGTGAGTCACAGACATACCTGTTCAGGTAAGAGAAACAAGCTGGTTGGAGATAGCCGGAATGGGCCTCCCATCTCAATTGGACAGCATCCTCCACTGTGCCTGAGAGCAGCAGGCTAGCTTAGGGGGCACATGGCACACACCAGCTCTGTCCTACAGCTCCTCATTGCCACTCCCCACCCCCAGCATCCACCACCTGAGGCAGGGCCACTCTGTCAAATGGTAGGGTCAGCCCACTGCCGCTACAATCCCTATTCTCCCTCAGTGTGTTGATTGTACCTGCTTGTAGAATGTCCGCACTACTGAAATAATCACATATCAGTAAAATTACTGATATTGGTTCACTATGGCTGCCTTTACACTAAAGAAACCCCCCACAGTCCTCCCATTGTGGAGCCTTTCCGTATTTATCACAGGCTCCCAGACAGCAACCACATGATTGCTGAGAGGGGAAGCTATTAATTTTCAAGGTTCCATAGAACTCAATGAAACAATGCCATCTAGTGGCTGTTTTAATCAAGTAACATTCCAAGTTAAAAAGATAGTTCATTAGTTCTGGATCTTTTTGAGATGGAATAACCAGGAAATACCTCTGGATGTTCTCTGGAGGTTGACAACATCATGAAAAGGACCCCAAAACTTTCATGAGTGAGCAATCTCAATAGCAAGATAAAAGCTCCATGTGAAAGAGCCCTGAGTAGTATAACCATGAACAAGCGCCTCAAGGCAAAGCTTTTGGGACCACTTCTGTTGACAGTGAGACAGTGGCGGGGGGGTGACTAAGGACAAAGAAAGCCGATATGAATTCTCAGTGATAAATTAGTTGTAAGCCAGAAATTATCTTAAATGAGAAGGACCAATTGTTGTTGTTGTTCAGTCGTTCAGTCGTGTCCGACTCTTCGTGACCCCATGGACCATAGCACGCCAGGCCTTCCTGTCCTGCGCTCTCTCCCGGAGCGTGCTCAAGTTCATATTCATTGCATCGGTGATGCTATCTAGCCATCTCATCCTCTGCCGTCCCCTTCTCCTTTTGCCTTCAGTCTTTCCCAGCATCAGGGTCTTTTCCAGGGAGTTTTCTCTTCGCATTAGGTGGCCAAAATATTGGAGCTTCACCTTCATTATCTGTCCTTCCAATGAGCACTCAGGGTTGATTTCCTTTAGGATGGACTGATTTAGGAAGGACCAATACAGATTCTCAAAGTTGAACAAAGTCACATTAAAGGCTATCAGTACCCTTTGAAACCCCAACAGCACTCAGCTGAAAGGAAGAGATGCTGACAGCAAACGTTATTTAGAACTTGTCAGTATTACAATTTCTGTGGCTTAAAAATGTATCTGTACTAAATTAAGGCAACCTTCTTTATTGCCATGGTACTTTGCAACATCCCAGCAGAATCAAAGCTATGTTTCAAACATGAAACAAGATACACTTTTTCCGTTGTTTATTTTTTCAGGGAGTGCTTGCTTTTGGAGTTGACTGCAGGGCAAAGCTTCCCCCTCCTTCGTTCTCTCTGGAAACTTCTGAAAGAGAAGTGAAGATCCATAGTAGTCAACAGCCGAGAGTGCCAAGCCACTGTATAAAGACTGCCAAGCCAACAAGCAGAATTCATCTCACTGTACTCAGTGGGTACTATTAACCAACAATGAACCAGTGGAAATGGAGACTGTCAATATGGACTGTGAGCATATTTATAAGATTCTGTAGTCTCTACCCTGGAAAACTCTTCTTGCCATGAGTGAGACAGAACAGTATACCATTCCATAGCTACTTTCTGCTCATGCCACATTTTTCTTTTCTATTTTTCACTTGAAATGTTACTACTTTTCCTAGGGAACTTGTCCATGAGTAGCAGAAAACAAGAATTTGGGGAGTTATAAGACATGGGACTCAATATTCCCTGGCAGAGCCCTTGAGAGAAATGATGGGCTCCAGGGAATTTGATTCCCTTCTTATAAGACCACTCATGCAGGCAGTAGAGGCACAATATTAAATATATAATGCTGTCCTGACCAACATGTGTACTCAGTGATTCAAATAGTTTTTAAAAGCAGAATCAGAAAATAAGATGGAGACTTTCAGAGAAAGGACATTTATCTGGCCATACTGAATCCATGGATGTGGCTTAGCAGTATAATTTTGGAGCCATGCAGAGCATGTGTTGATAAATGCACGTGGAATAAGACTTCACCAATGTGGCAGGAATAGTTTTACTCACCTCAAATAAGCATTTAGAGAAAATGCATGCTTTGCCATCACAGCTTGTCAGGTTCCTTAAAACGACGGTTATTTCTACCCACTAATCATGGGTCAACTCTAGTTGTAGAAATGAGAAGAAGATTCCAGAGGGACTGATATAAGGAAGAAATAAAACCTCTTTATTGGTAGAGCTATCTGACTGGTTTTTTTCACTGTGAGTTTTGGGAAATGCTAAATAAACAACATTTATATAGCAGCTTATATTTATTTAGGTTTATTGACTTTGTGGGAAGTTACATCAAAGTTGTATTTGTCTTTTACAACTAAGTTATTAAATTATACACTTTTAAGAGATACTGGTTGAGATAGGTTTCAAATAATATGTTGTTGTTGTTGTTGTTTAGTCATTAAGTCATGTCCGACTCTTCGTGACCCCATGGACCATAGCATGCCAGGCCTTCCAGTCCTCCGCTGTCTCCCAGAGTATGCTCAAGTTCATATTCATTGCATCGGTGATGCTATCTAACCATCTCATCCTCTGCCGTCCCCTTCTCCTTTTGCCTTCAATCTTTCCCAGCATCAGGGTCTTTTCCAGTGACTTTTCTCTTCGCATTAGGTGGCCAAAATATTGGTCACCTAATGCGACCAATATAAGGACTATAAGAAAGGCTTCAGCTTCAGTATCTGTCCTTCCAATGAGCACTCAGGGTTGATTTCCTTTAGGATGGACTGATTTGACCTCCTTGCAGTCCAGGGGACTCGTAAGAGTCTTCTCCAGCACCACAGTTGGAAGGCATCAATTCTTGGGCGCTCAGCCTTCCTCATAGTCCAGCTCTCACAGCCATACGTTACTACTGGGAAAACCATAGCTTTGATTATACGGACCTTTGTCGGCAAGGTGATGTCTCTGCTTCTTACTGTGCTGTCTAGGTGTGCCATAGCTTTCCTCCCAAGGAGCAAGCGTCTTTTAATTTCATGGCTACAGTCACCATCTGTAGTGATCTTGGAGCCCAAGAAAGTGAAATCTGTCACTGCTTCCATTTCTTCCCCTTCTATATGCCAGGAAGAGATGGGGCCAGTTGCCATGATCTTAGTTTTTTTAATGTTGAGTTTCAAACCAGCTTTTGCACTCTCCACTTTCACCCTCAACACAAGGCTCTTTAGATCCTCTTTGCTTTCTGCCTTTAGGGTGGTATCGTCTGCGTATCTGAGGTTGTTGATAATTCTCCCAGCAATCTTAATTCCAACCTGTGATTCATCAACCCCGCATTTCCCATGATGTACTCTGCATATAAATTAAATAAGCAGGGCAACAATATACAGCCTTGTTGTACTCCTTTCCCAGTTTTGAACCATTCGGTTGTTCCATGTCCGGTTCTTACTGTTGCTTCTTGACCCTCGTACAGGTTTCTCAGGAGACAGGTAAGGTGGTCTGGTACTCCCATCTCTTTAAGAATTTGCAAGAGTTTGTTGTGATCCACACAATCAAAGGCTTTAGCGTAGTCAATGAAGCAGAAATAGACGTTTTTCTGGAATTCTCTTGCTTTCTCCATGATCCAGCGAATGTTGGCGATTTGATCCCTAGTTCCTCTGCCTCTTCGAAACCCCACTTGTATTTCCGGTAGTTCTCGGTTCACATGCTGCTGAAGCCTAGCTTGTAGGATTTTGAGCATCACCTTGCTAGGGATGTCAGAGAATTCCACCACGGATCTCGGGAAGGCCGAATGCCAGTGCATTCAGCCCCCCAAAATCAGTGGCGGAATGGCCTGTCCCCCCGCCCCCCCCGGGACGAGACTTACCTGGGGCGGATCTTCCGGGCAGTGGCGGCGGTTCAGCTGCCGCCGTCGCCATTTCCAGTTAAAAAAAAAAAAAAAGACGTGATAGGCTACGTAAAGATTTACGTAGCCTATCACGTCTGACTTTAAAAAAAAAACAACCGCGCGTACGCAAATGGCGGCGGCCACGGCTGCCGCCATTTGCCTACGCGCGTTGTTGTTTTTTTATTAAAGTCAGACATGATAGGCTACGTAAGCATTTACGTAGCCTATCACAGCTGACTGCAGGGACGCAAACGGCGGCAGCTATGGCCGCCGCCATTTGCATCCCTGCTAGCCAGCGGCCGGATGTCCGGCTGCTGGCGGAGCCGGCCGGCAGCTCCACAGAATCCCTGCGGAGCAGAGCTGGCTGGCCAGGATTCCGGGGGGAGGGATGGAACGCCTCCCCCCCACCATCAACATAATCCGCAAACAGGTAAGTGACTTTCATACATCCCTACACCTTGCTGGCATGTGAAATGAGCGCAATTGTGCGGTAGTTTGAACACTCTTTGGCATTGCCTTTCTTCTTCTTAATCTCATCTGCTTCTGTTAGGTCCCTGCCTTCTTTGTCTTTTATCATGCCCATCTTTGCACAAAACGTTCCCTTGATATCTCTGATTTTCTTGAAAAGATCTCTAGTCTTTCCCATTCTATTCTTTTCCTCCATTTCTTTGCATTATTCATTTAAGAAGGCCTTCTTGTCTCTCCTTGCTATTCTCTGGAACTCTGCATTCAGTTGGATATATCTTCCCATTCTCCCTTGCTTTTCGCTTCCCTTCTTTCCTCAGCTACTTGTAAAGCCTCCTCAGACAGCCACTTTGCTTTCTTGCATTTCTTTTTCTTTGGGATGGATTGAGTTGCTGCCTCCTGAACAATGTTACGGACCTCCGTCCATAGTTCCTCAGGCACTCTGTCTATCAGGTCTAATCCCTTAAATCTATACATCCACTGTATATTCATAAGGGATATGATTTAGGTCATACCTGAATGGTTTAGTGGTTTTCCCTACGTTCTTCAATTTAAGCCAAAATTTTGCAATAAGAAGCTCATGATCTGAGCCACAGTCAGCTCCAGTTCTTGTTTTTACTGACTGTATGGAGCTTCTCCATCTTTGGCTGCAAAGGACATAATCAATCTGATTTCGATATTGACCATCTGGTGATATCCATGTGTAGAATCGTCTCTTGTGCTGTTGGAAAAGAGTGTTTGCTATGATCAGTGTGTTCTCTTGGCAAAACTCTCTTAGCCTTTGTCCTGCTTCTTTTTGTACACCAAGGCCATGCTTGCCTGTTATCCCGGTGATTTCTTGACTTCCTACTTTAGCATTCCAATCCCCTATGATGAAGTGGACATCTTTTTTTGGTGTTAGTTCTAGAAGGTGTTGTAGGTCTTCATAGAACCGATCAACCTCAGCTTCTTCAGCCTCAGTGGTTGGGGCATAGACTTGAATTACTGTGATGCTGAATGGTTTGCCTTGGATTCGTACTGAAAGAAATGTCCCTGTAGAAGGAGCCAATTTGCAGTGGAGAGGATAATTAACCCATTCCCCAGCCACTGATTCTCTACTTCAAATCTTCTATTCCAAGCTTCTTTTCTGCTGCAGGGTCTAAATGTGTTTTACCCTGAGAAGTGTGTTTGGAACCCATGGGGGGAAAAGACTGGGAGTGGCAATTTTGGAGCAAAGAAACAGTGGGAAGGAAAGAGTTAAGCACCCTTCCTTCCTCTGCCATTTCTCCACTCTAAGTCACCACAACCCCAAAAGCTTTTCTCTAAAACCAAAGTAATTGGAGTTTTATTACATTCACTTGCTTGTAGCATTTACGATAGGCTTTCAAGCTATTTTCCAGTATGCATGTTTTGCATTGTTCATGTAAATTTAAAATGTGGGAATAATTGTGCACATAGAAGAAAAGCCCTCTGAGAAGATCTAATGATTGTCTAGCAACTCTTTCTGTTGCAGGGCCATCCTTTCTTTCTTTCTTTCTTTCTTTCTTTCTTTCTTTCCCTGGATTCTTTTTCTATCAACTTAGCAGAATGGAAAATGACCATTCCTGAGCTTTAGATGAGGAATGGACATTTGGCCCCCTGCCATTCTGCATCACACCAGGTTGGCCTACAAAGCCCTGCTTCATACGTTGCAGGAGGTACCTTGCAGGAGGTACCTTCCATCTAAAAAGGAATCAGAAGATGACGTGAGAGAGGTTTTGCTAATTCAAAAGGCTGAAAATGGCCACCAACAGAGGTTGGTCCAATAAAAAGCACTACCTTATCTAAACTGAGTCTGACACACACATACACACACAGGGAGAGAAATATTTATAGGGGGAGTTATGATGCATTCCCTGGAATACACCTAAGAATATATGGAGAAATCAAAGTCAAATTACTTACTTATCTATACATTGTGTGAAGAAGTACTTCCTTTTATCTGTCCTGAATCTCCAACTATTCAGCTTCATGGGATGACCCCGGGTTCTAGTATTATGAGAGAGGGAGAAAAATATCTCCCTATCCACTTTTTCCACACCATGCATAATTCTGTACACCTCAGTCATGACTTCCTTTATTTGCCTTTTCTCTAAGCTAAACAGTCCCAGACATTGTATAACCTTTCTTCATACGGGAGCTGCTCTGGCCACTTGATCATTTTAGGGCAGAATCCTATGGCTGCTAGTGAGCGGCTAGACGGCCATAGGATTGGTCAGTTCCTGGGAATCGACTTTGGAGCCCGCACTCTGAGGTTGGTTCCCAGAGAACCACCTCCACCCCTTCCCGCACTGCCTCTTAGGCAGCTCAGATCGGCCCTGCGCTCTACACTCAGAAAAGCACTGCAGAGCGGGAAAAATGGGGTATTCCAGCGGGCAGGGCGGGGGTGGTCAGAAGTGTCAGTACAACACTTCCTATGGATCGTTCGGCCTCCTCATCACGTGCTCCGAGGTCCTGTGGCTAGACAGCAGGGTGGCTGGAGTGTGGAGGAGATGTGCTCCTCACCACTCCTCCCGCCCTGCAGTGGATAGGCAGTCGCCTCTGAGTTTGGAGGAGGCCGTCTCTCCCCATAGGATTGCTCTCTCCATTGCCCTTTTCTGCACCTTTTCCAAGCAGCTGGACACAACCAAAGGGGTTGTTTGGATTGGCTTACAATCTTTAAAAAAAAAAAACCCATTTGTTTAACTGCTAGTCTTTTGCTCCAGGAGTACAGACACAATGAGTATGGGGAACTGAGAATCATGGTAGCCTGGAATTTAATGGAAAACAAAATTGTGGCTAGCTGAAGAATCCAGATATAGGCTAGGCCGCCTATATCCCAGATTTATAGCCTGGCTTTGCCAACTCACATAGTTTGGAGAAACTTTTAAAAAATTAATGAGTTTGCGTGAGGATGGAGGAATGGGAGAAACTCAGCCGAGAAAATGGGGAACAGATATCATGTATGAGAAGGCAGGCACGCTTTCCACATTGCTGTGCAGAGTTCTGCATGTGTTATTTTTTGTTGTGAAATTATTCCACTCTTACCCAGAAGGGTTTCATTTAAACAGTTATTTGCGGGGGGGGGGGGGATAGATAGATCTGTATTAAACAGAAGGCTGTTTCAAACACGAAATCATTTTGGCAATTTCTTAATCCCAAATGTACAGCAATTTTAGACTATAATACATTCCAGTGGCATGAAATATCTTGGCAGTGGGAGGGAGGAGAACAACGTGACTTGAAGTTACACCAGGAAGCACCTGAACAGTCCACCCCCCACATTTTACTTATTTATTTGCATTTGTATAGTTTGCAGCATCTCAAACAGTTCTGTGACTAATTCTATAAGAAATCCATCTCCCATGCTGAATCCTTGGATGTTGATTTGATAACTGAATGAAATCTGTGAAGCTAAAATCTAAACTTCAAAAAACTTTTTTTAAAAAAAGCTTTAAAACAGAAATATGAGTATATATCTATAAATCCTAGATATCTATACATCCCTCTAGCAAATCTCTCTCCCCATCACCCCACATCACTACCTACCTAAGATGGGCTGGCTGAAGAACAGGGCTGAATGTGTGGAAGGGCTCAGTCCTGGAATATGTTGTCAGGCGAAGCCCTGGACTATGTGCTGTCATAATTAAGAATAGTCCCAAGACATGTGCAAAGTTCTTTTCCTTCACCAGTAACTGCTGCCTCCCCCCATACATTTAGGATTAGAGAGCAAGGATTATAAGGCAGATAGCCTCTTCCTTTTGGGGGTGGTGATCACTACCTTATGTATGCAAGTTTGTAGTAAATTAGCTTGCATCTTATATACTGAAATACAGCTCATAAAAAAGGGTCTCAGATAGGCAGAAATTATGCTACCCAATCTTTCACTCCAGCCTTTCTATACTTGGAGGGTCCCAGTTTGGCTTCATATCCCCTGGTATGCAGTAAGTCAGGTTTCTAGGGCCCTATGAGGTCTGTCAATCCAACTCTACATTTGATTTTTGTAAATTAAGAGACTTGAGCTATTTTCCAGGTTGGAACACAAAATGGGGGATGGTCATGTTCTCCCTCACTATAAAAGGCGCATGTTGTCAGCTTTTGGCCCCAGGTTACTAACACAAATAATGCTGTTTTATTCTCCTCTTCTCCTGGAGAAGCTGGTCTAATGATATGAGCACATTGGGTTGGAACAAATGTTTTTCCTCTAAAAGATAACTTTGCTCAGCTGTGCCAGCATTAGTTGGCAGTGAATGGATGCTGTCTTATTGATGTATTATTTAGAGGGTTGACTGCCTTCCGCACACCAATGCAAAGATATGAAAAGTCCCCTAATCCTGTTGCTAACACTATGGTCCATGTGACAGTTGACTGCCAAGGGAAAAGAGATTTTAATCCATCACCCTTTCCCAGCTCCATTTCTATATACCCAGTGCATGGCATTCTGCTTCATCAAGTTGGACCCCTTTTTGTACAGTACAGCTTTGCAGTCACTGCTGCCATGGTTACAAGCTGACTTCACTGGCTAGGAATTATACTACTGTATGGTCTCTTCTCTCTTGAGTCTTACAGGCATTAACGGGCAATTGCTTTGGAAGACGGAGCTACTACATCGGGTTGGGTGTGTGGGGTGTGTGTGTGTGGGGGAGAACCTTTCAGCCCTAGGATCCTAAAGAACTGTGGCATCCTTGAGGTGCAGCTATAAGTACCACAGTCCATAGCTAGAAATTTGAGGCATGGGGGCAGGTGGGGGCAGGGATCATTGCAGAACAGCCAGAGTATAAATACAGGTAGCCCAATATGTTGAAAGTGATTTAACTGTATTATATATTCATAAAATGCAATTTTAATTTACAAAATATAAGAGAATCATAGAATAGTAGGGTTGGAAGGGGCCTATAAAACCATCAAGTCCAATCCCCTGCTCAATGCAGGAATCTAAGTCAAAGCATCCCTGACTGTAACTGGCTTCCTGTAACTTGAGCCCATTATTCCGTGTCCTGCACTCTGGGATGATTGAGAAGAGATCCTGGCCTTCCTCTCTGTGACAACCTTTCAAGTACTTGAAGAGCACTATCGTATCCCCCCCCCCCCCAGTCTTCTCTTCTCAAGGCTAAACATGCCCAGTTATTTCAGTCTCTCCTCATAGGGCTTTGTTTCCAGTCACCTGATCATCTTTGTTGCCCTCCTCTGAACCCTCTCCAGTTTGTCTGCATCCTTCTAAAAGTGCGGTGCCCAGAACTAGACGCAATACTCAAGATGAGGTCTAACCAGTGCTGAGTACAGGGGAACTAGTACTTCAAAAAATAAAGGCCTAGTGCTTGTCAGTTAACCCAGAACATTGGAAGGTGGGAACAATTTTACTTCTTAGGCAGCAACTGAGGAGAATACTGCCTGAGCAGTATCTCACAAGTAAAATGGCTAAAGGGCTCTAGAGACTAACTTTTTTTTTTAATGAAAGCTGCAAATTCAGAGGGAGCCTGGGATATTCTGAGGGAGGCAAACCCTGCTGTGGCTCTGGCAGTCATTTCTGTTTAATCATAATTGTTATTATCAATGCCAAAATATGAGATTAGCCATTCACATACAGATCCATTGACCACTACTGATCCCCAAAACAGACATTACTCTTAATCTGTGGCTCTCTTCACACCTGAGTTTTTTAGCAGGATCGTGCTTCTTTAATCACTGGTTTTCACAGGAGCTTTAGATGCTGCTGCTGCTGCTGCTGTCCTGCTGCTATCTCACAACTTTCCTTCCCTCTTCCCGTGTTATCTGAGAACAGGGAAAATCCGACATTTTCTGTGCTTGCGATTGAATTCATCATTTCCCCCCTGTGCCAGGTGTGAAGAGAGCCTGTGTCTAGCAGCTATGGCTTTTTTCATTTTTACTCTAGAGTAAATGCAGGGGGCCTGACCTGAACTGGGACCCGAGCATGGGGGATGGGGACTTATACATTCTGAATTGTAGGCCCTTTGCCTTCCTAGAGTAAAAATGGGAATGGACATAGCTACTAGACACAGATTTAAAGTAATTTTGGCTCTCACATATAGGGTGTAGGTGAGGAGAGAAAGGACAAAAACACATTGTACTCTCACTTGATTTAGACCCCTAGTGGATCGATCCATACGCAATGAACTACATGCTCAGCAAAATCACATGCTGAAATGTAATTCCTGGACTTTACTAACTTAGACAGTTGACAGGATGGGGAGGATACATTTTCAAAGTTCCCCCATGTTTTAAAGCAATCTCTCCCTGCACAGAGAAATTAGTACAACTAGCAGTAAGCTAGTCCAATATTTATATGTAAAGGAACTTGACAATTAAAAAAAAAATCAACCAAAATACCTGTATACCAAAGTGGTACAGTCCAGGATGGATCCTACTATGTGAATTTGCTTAATGTGCAGTTTGGCTCTGAAGTGAATGGAGTAATTCACTGTATGTGAATACATGTGACTGTGACTGTAGAAATTTTCAGTACTGTAGTCCATAATACACTTGTTCTATAAAGTACACAAACAGTTTTCTAACATCTTTCATTGATTTTTCACTTCTGTGTATTTAATCCCTTCTGTTACCCCATTTTTTCTGTTTGAGGAAAACACAGGATAGGTGGGAGGAAATAGTGGAACAATGACTGGACAACGATGATGTCATGTAATGGACCAGCACAATTCAGTGACTGAGCAACCATGAATTTGCAATAAACTTGAGGTGTAGAGATCCCCTGTGTCTAATGATGTACCTCTCAAACTTAGACATGTTTATTCAAAAGAAAGTTCTACTAATTTTAATGGGGCTTATGTAAACATGCATGGGATTGCAACCTCAGGCAATTCTTTTGAGCATGCCAGGATTTGTTAAAATGGCACCCTTCTGACGATCAAATAGGTCATGAGCAACTTAAAACAACTAGTGCTGTGTTTGACATTACGTTTGGATATGGAGGCCAACCGGAGGATTGCTGCTTAGTTTTCTAATTTCACATGATTAGAAAACTCAGACAGCCTGCCAAATTAGTTGGCTGTGATTAATTATGAGACATTTTCAGTTTCATTTGTTTCAGTGCACCCCCTTGTCCTGGGCCTGAGATCAAACCTTTATAGGCTAAACAAAAAACCATATGCCAGTGCCTTCCTACTTGACTAGTGAGGGACTAGAACTGCAGAATTCTGTCCACTTTAATTACATCATGCCACAGGAATTTGACTAAGCTTGAGTTCAGAACTCAGTGAGTTTCAGTTCTCTTCCCTAGGGAACAGTATATTTTAATTGCATCAGATGCTAGTCATACATTCTAGCAGCTCTGAGCTGACTATGTGTCCAATGGCAAGAAACAACTCATCGTTAAATGAGCTGACCCAGGATATGCTTTAAAGGAAGGTGAAAATGAGTTAAACTGCAGAAACTATTGAAGTTGCTCAGAGGGAAAAGATTTGAACAACTTTTTCCTTCTCTGTAAAAGACAATTATATAGTACTATATAGAACTACTTGGAAATGACTGTGGTAACTAGGCTACCAAGTAAAAAAAAAACATGCCAGAAGGTAAGACTGCCCACACACCAGATCAACTTAGGCAAACTAGATAAAAGCGCTCCACAAGCAGAGATAAGATGTACCACAGAAACTCTGTGGACTGAATAGCTCCAAGAGACTCATAGTGAGTCATGTTGTATACCTGAGGTACACAACTTCCTTGCCTTTTCGTGTTCAGACCGCAGAGTCTTAGGGCTCTTTCACACGGAGCTTTTATTCTGCGATTGAGATTGTTCTTTCATGGAAGTTTGCGGGCTCTTTACATGGCCCCACGATCACGATCACTCAAGGCGTCTCCTGCACTAAATGCCCTTTGTCCCATTTTTAAATAGATCGCAGATAATGAACTTTCAAATTACCCCATTGTGTTCTGCTTCAGTTTCCTCCATGAAAAGAGGAAAAGCAGCAAGAAGAGGAGCGAGATCAATGAAAGATAATGGAAGACTCAGATATGGGGAGAAGGGTGAGGGAAGGGGAGGGGGAAAGAAGCACATGTAAAGGGAGTCCATTGTGATCCTGCATTTAAAATGGAAGCAGAAAGCCCTGTTTTAAATGCAGGTTTTTAGGCTAGTGTAGAGATGCCCTGAAACGACATGTATCATCTGATTACGCATACCAGCTGATGGTTACTACTGAAACATACCATTCAATTACACCTATCTGGCTAGCACAAGAATCAACATTCATGCTTTGACACTTGACATGATCCAGCTAACATTAAGCACTTTTAAATCCCACTGATTTCAATGGGGATTGTTCAATATATTCATAAGGTATTACTTTCTGGTTTGTTTGCTTTCTAAATGTTAAGTGAGTCAAAATAAAAGCAAGCAACCAGGAAGGGTAACGGTAATTACTGTTATTATTTGGAGGGAGGGAGAATTCGTATATTGTTTTCTGTAATATCTGTTATACAAAAAAAATCAATAGAACAACTCTACAAAACTGCTTTGGATCCAGACTTAAGTTAGTTGAACTTAGATCTCATTGAAGCCAGTAGAACGCATTAGTCAGGACTTAAGCCCCGTTAATTTCAGTGGGAACTAAGTTCAACTAATCTAGTCTGGATCCAACCCAAACGTGCTTCCATTGAAATCAGTGGCACTAAAAACCCATAAGGTTGGTTGGATCATGCCCATTGTTAATCTATGCTGCATTGTGAAATTCTGAGAATTACAGTATTTCGGAACTAGATTTGTATAACACACACCCACACTGCTAAAAAAAATAATCTCATCATGACCTGATCCTAAGAGCAAGTTTCCTCCTCGAAAAAGGCTAAACAAAACAAGAGAAGGATCAGAGAGTACAAATCTTACCACAAAGCCTCCTCCCTTCAAAATTTAACAGTGGACAATAATATATTTTGGGCCCGCTGGGCATCCCTCACCTTAATATCCAATTGGATTATGCTTGTGAGGGATGCCAGCCATGTGAGGGAGGCCAGCAGAAACATGTCTTTACCAACTTTCATCTGTGATATATCTTAACCAACCCCTCTTTTAAAAAACATACATAAAAGCAGGGATGACGGAGAATTCCGCCACGGATTTCAGTAAGGCCGAACGCACTGGCATTTGCCCCCCCCGAAATCCGTGGCAGAACGGCCTGCCACCCCCCCACCACCCCGCAGATCCCCCCTGGGACAAGACTTACCTGGGGCGGATGTTCCGGATGGCGGCGGCTCCAGCGGCGGCTCCAGCGGCAGCTTCGGCAGCGGTGGTGGCAGCGACTGGTCTTCCGACTGGCTGCCACCGCCACCATTTGCAGTCTGGTCTTTTTTTTTACCCAGACATGATAGGCTACGTAAAGACTTACGTAGCCTATCACGTCTGGGTAAAAAAAAAAAAAAAACATGTACGCAAATGGCGGCAGCTACGGCAGCCACCATTTGCGTTCCTTATTTTTTGCCATTTTAGTCTACGTAAATATTTACATAGACTATTATGGCGAAAATAAAGGGGAACGCAAATAGCGTAGTGGGCGCTATTTGCATTCCTTTTTTATTCGCTGTTTTAGCCTACGTAAATAAGCAGATCCACGAAACGGTAAGTGACTTTCGTACATCCCTACATAAAAGGGTTCTCTCACTAGGCAAGCAATTGGGGGTTGCCACAACCTATTCCTAGCAGTATTTCCTCCATTCTTCTTCAGGACTTCTACCTGCTCCTATAACTATAGCACTTAGGGATGTCAGAGAATTCCGCGACGGATCTCGGTGAGGCCGAATACCAGTGCATTCAGCCCCCCGAAATCCATAGCGGAACGGCCTACCGCCCCCCCGGGATGAGACTTACCTAGGGTGGATGTTTCGGACGGCAGCAGCTCCAGCGGCGGCTTTGGCAGTGGCGGCGGCTGGTCTTCCAACCGGCTGCCGCCGCCATTTGCAGTCTCTGTTTTTTTCTCCTCCCCCCCCATAGACGTGATAGGCTATGTAAAGACTTACGTAGCCCATCATGTCTAGGTAAAAAACAAAAAAACAACGCGTACGCAAA
The DNA here is from genome assembly GCF_057233095.1 of Heloderma suspectum. Taxonomy (NCBI): domain Eukaryota; kingdom Metazoa; phylum Chordata; class Lepidosauria; order Squamata; family Helodermatidae; genus Heloderma; species Heloderma suspectum. The sequence goes on along the minus strand of NC_139460.1, from coordinate 48,701,240 downwards.
TGGCGGCGGCTACAGCCGCCGCCATTTGTGTTCCTTATTTTTCGCCGTCTTAGTCTATGTAAATATTTATGTAGACTAAGACGAAGACAAGAAAGGGGAACGCAAATAGCGCCCAGTACGCTATTTGCGTTCCCCTTTCTTTTCTTCGTCTTAGTCTACGTAAATATTTACGTAGACTAAGACGGCGGAAAATTAAGGAATGCAAATGGTGGCGGCTGTAGCCACTGCCATTTGCGTACGCGTTTTTGTTTTTGTTTTACCCAGAGCCCTCCGCGGCCGGAAATCCGGCTGCAGACGGCCTTCGCCTGGGCCTGGCCGGCTGCTCCGCGGAGCTGCTGCGGCGCACAGCCGGCCATTGAGGATTCCGGGGGGAAGGACTGGATCGCCTCCCCCCCATCAAGGATTCCGGTGGGAGGGACGGAACGCCTCCCCCCCCCATGAACAGAATCCACGAAAAGGTAAGTGACTTTCGTACATCCCTAATAGCACTCGTATTGCTTAAAAGCCTAGGCAGGTATTTGGCTAGGATGGTTCAAGTCCAGAGAACAATAACAACATACTGTTTCTTACGGTTGGAATAAGACATAGGGTGCTTCCAGATGAGGCTTTCATGGTGCCATCATGCTGCCTCATATAAAGACGTTTATGGGGGTCCAGATGACGTCATAATGCAGAAAACCTGTTAAGGAGAAAAAACGGAACAGCTGCATGCCTTCTGATTGCTACCGCTAGGAGCCCTCCATCTAGAAGCACCCATAATACTTGGCTATTAAAACAAACAGTTTTAGCTAATTGTTTCACTGTCCCGAGTTGTAAAAAGGAGGCAACAGAAAAACATGCTTATCTTTTGAGGCTCTAATAGTGAAATGCCCATTTTGAAGCCAGGATCCAGCTCAGACAAACTAGCAAGCAAGTCCTCTGCAGTCCTCATTGTCCAAAGCAGATGTGTTCCAACAAAGAACAAGGACGTGAGCAGCATTGTCCCTCTTTGGGCACACACACTAAGCCAGACAAGACTCTCCCTCATGAGTAATTCTTTCAGACTTGCTTTAATAAGAAAGAAGCTTCAGGGTTTGGGGAAGAGTAGCCCCCCACCCCCTTTTGATGTGGGCCAATTTAAGGCTTTCAAGTCATGTTATTAATGTATATATTTATTTATTATATTTTTATCCCATTGTTCAGGCAAAAAATGTCTCCCAAAGCAGCTCATAGCAATTAAAATTCAGTACATACTGCTGGTGACAGACGCTGTACATAAATGAAAATAAATCACCGGGCCTTTCCCTCATGCTTGCAATTTTAGACAAGACACAAGCAGAGGGAAAAGGCAGAAGAACTGAGATCACTTTGACAATGCCAGAACAAAATGGTGAGTTATTAAGAGTTGAGGCCATGTGGACTTTCCTTTGCTGGTGTTTTGGTGCAGTACAGGTGGTGCAATTCCTTCGCAGCCTTTAGTCTTCTGGCTGATGACAGAGGCCATTAGAGTGCAGCCTTCCTTTCACTACTGCAGTCCCAGGGCATCAGGTAGTTGACGTTGAGTTCTTGTTGGAAAGGAAGGGGAAAGCCAGCTCCTAACACCTGCTTGTTCTCTGGGTGGTGGTGGCTGAGGCCAGGATGGTTTTCCCTTTAGTGTTTCTTCCTGGGAAGGAGGGAATGGATCTTGGTCCCTTGGCTGGTGTACTCCCACTTGCCTCTAGAGCAGGGGTCCCCAACCCCCGGGCCATGGACTGGTACCAGTCTGTGGCCTGTTAGGAACCGGGCCGCGTAGGGGTGTGCGAAACCCCCTTACCTTGGGTCCGTGGGGGTCTGCAGGGGGAGGGAGGTGATCCATCCCTCCCCCCCGGAATCCTCACTGGCCCTGGCCGGCTCCGCTCCGCAGCAAGTCCGCGGAGCTGCTGGCCGGCTCTGGCCGCTGGTGGACTTCCGGCCACTGGAACGCAAATGGCGTAGCGCACGCGTAGCGGACGCCGTTTGTATCCCAGTGGCCGGAAGTCCGCCCGCGAAACCACCCCCACCCCCAGTCTGTGGAAAAATTGTCTTCCACGAGACCAGTCTCTGGTGCAAAAAAGGTTGGGGACCGCTGCTCTAGAGGCAGAGTTTGTGAAAAGTCTTACCAAACAATCTCATTTTAGGGGAGTTTTTCTCTCTCCTGACTTATACAAATCAGTTCTTGGAGGGAATTCATTTCCCACTGATACTGGTTGTCAGATATACAAGCAAAATGGGAAATCCTATTTGCACCTCTCCAGGAGAGCCTCACACAGAGCACCTAGGGATACTTAAGATGAGCAGGCAACAATTAGTAGGATGCAGGATGCAAGAACAAAGAAGTCTCTTCCCTATTCTAAATAATCTAAAACTGATTCTTCCTAAATCAAAAAAGACCAGGCAGACACTAATTACACACTACGCTGAAATTCCACAAAATGCAGTTTATGACTATCCTTCCATCACACGGCTTCTTCACACGGAGCTTTTATCCTGCTATTGAGATTGCTCACTCACAGAAGTTTGTGGGTCCTTTAGATGACGTCATGAACCTCCAGGGCATCTCCTGCACTAAATTACCTCTATTCTGTTTTTAAATAGATCGGCGATAATGAACTATCAAATTATCGTGGTTTGAGTTCCACTTGAGTTCCCTCCGTGAAAAACGAAAAGCCACAAGAAGAGGAGCTAGATCAATGAAACATATGGAAGACTCAGATAAGGGGGAAAGGGGGGGGGGGGAGGAAACACATGTAAAAGAATCTGTTGTGATCCTGCATTTAAAATGGAAGCAGAAAGCCCCATTTTAAATGTAGGATTTTAGGCTGGTGTAAAGATGCTCACAGTATGACTGTGTCTATCCAGAAATGGGGGAGGGGTGTAGTTGTTGTGCTCATAATTTTCATGGTGGAAATGGGTACTTCCTCAATTAAACAGCCAGCTGCTCCCATTGCAGGCAGATGTAACAACTTAGTTCTTTTTTTGCCCTTCATTTCCCCACCTTTTAAAGTCTAAGTGATTCCAAGGTAATTAACAATCATTCCACCTCTCTGATGTATTATGTGGCAAGAACACCCCACCCTTTGTGTTGTAACTTCCATGATAGCCAATCTGAGCCATTTGTAAATTTGGATGGTTTCTCTCAAACTGCTTTGCCAGATGGCTTGAACAGCTGCGTCTTAAGCAAATCCAGTGTCTAATTATTCACAAATTTACAGGAAAGGTTGTCATCTGTCCCCACAATCAGAATTTTATTAGTGAGCTCTTTATGTCCATAAAGAAGATCAAAAGAATTTCAGATCCCAATCCTTTTGGCAAGTGTGTGAAGAAGCTTAAAATCCAGACATGCACCCACATTTACATTGCAAATCACCAGCTATAGGCATGTAAAATCTCACAATAGTCTTCAGAGCTGAGCTGAAGAGCTGAGTCTTCCAGAAGATATTATAGCAGAAGCACATAATCAATTAATTATCTGTGATCAGTATAGTTACTCAGTAGAACCATCAGCCCCTTCATGGATCACTGCCTTGTTGTGGCGAAGGGGCTTGCGTAACTCAGTGAAGCCATAAGCTATGCCGTGCAGGGCCACCCAAGACGGACAGGTCATGGCAGAGAGTTCTGACAAAATGTGGTCCACTGGAGAAGGAAATGGCAACCCACTCCAGTATTCTTGCCAAGAAAACCCCATGGAAAGTATCACAAGGCTAAAAGAGATGACGCCGGAAGATGAGCCCCTCAGGTCGGAAGGTGTCCAATATGCTACTGGGGAAGAGCAGAGGGTATCTCCAAGTAGCGCCAGAAAGAGTGAAGCGGCTGGGCCAAACCCGAAAGGACACTCAGCTGTGGATGTGTCTGGTGGTGAAAAGAAAATCCGATGCTGTAAAGAACAATATTGTTTAGGAACCTGGAATGTCAGATCAATGAATCAAGGTAAGCTGGAGGTGGTCAAACATGAGATGGCAAGATTGAACATCGACATCTTGGGAATCAGCGAACTAAAATGGACAGGCATGGGCGAATTTAATTCAGGTGACCATCATATCTACTATTGTGGGCAAGAATCCCTTAGAAGAAATGGAGTAGCACTCATAGTCAACAAAAGGGTGGGAAAAGCAGTATTGGGGTACAATCTTAAAAATGATAGAATGATCTCAGTACGAATCCAAGGCAAACCATTCAACATCACAGTAATTCAAGTCTATGCCCCAACCACTGAGGCCGAAGAAGCTGAGGTTGATCGGTTCTATGAAGACCTACAACACCTTCTAGAACTAACACCAAAAAAAGATGTCCTCTTCATCATAGGGGATTGGAATGCTAAAGTAGGAAGTCAAGAAATCACCAGGATAACAGGCAGGCATGGCCTTGGTGTACAAAATGAAGCAGGACAAAAGCTAATAGAGTTTTGCCAAGAGAACATGCTGATCATAGCAAACACTCTTTTCCAACAGCACAAGAGGCGACTCTACACATGGACGTCACCAGATGGTCAATATCGAAATCAGATTGATTATGTCCTTTGCAGCCAAAGATGGAGAAGCTCCATACAGTCAGTAAAAACAAGACCTGGAGCTGACTGTGGCTCAGATCATGAGCTGCTTCTTGCAAAATTTTGGCTTAAATTGAAGAACGTCGGGAAAACCACTAAACCGTTCAGGTATGACCTAAATCATATCCCTGATGAATATACAGTGGAGGTGAGGAATAGATTTCAGGGATTAGACCTGATAGACAGAGTGCCTGAGGAACTATGGACGGAGGTCCGTAACATTGTTCAGGAGGCAGCAACGAAATCCATCCCAAAGAAAAAGAAATGCAAGAAAGCAAAGTGGCTGTCTGATGAGGCTTTACAAGTAGCTCACGAAAGAAGGGAAGCGAAAAGCAAGGGAGAAAGGGGAAGATATAGCCAACTGAATGCAGAGTTCCAGAGAATAGCAAGGAGAGACAAGAAGGCCTTCTTAAATGAACAATGCAAAGAAATCGAGGAAAACAACAGAATGGGAAAGACTAGAGATCTCTTCAAGAAAATTGGAGATCTCAAGGGAACGTTTTGTGCAAAGACGGGCATGATCAAGGACAAAGAAGGCAGGGACCTAACAGATGCAGATGAGATTAAGAAGAGGTGGCAAGAATACACAGAAGAACTATACAGGAAAGATCTGAATGTCCCTGATAGCCATGATAGTGCGGTCACTGAACTTGAGCCGGACATCCTCGAGAGTGAAGTCAAGTGGGCCTTAGGAAGCATTAGTAACAACAAAGCTAGCGGAGATGACAGTATTCCAGCCGAGCTATTTAAAATCCTAAAAGATGATGCTGTTAAAGTGCTGCATTCAATATGCCAACAAATCTGGAACACTCAACAGTGGCCACAAGACTGGAAAAGGTCAGTTTACATTCCAATTCCAAAGAAGGGCAGCGCCAAAGAGTGTTCAAACTACCGCACAATTGCGCTCATTTCACATGCCAGCAAGGTGATGCTCAAAATCCTACAAGCTAGGCTTCAGCAGTATGTGATCCGAGAACTACCGGAAGTGCAAGCTGGGTTTAGAAGAGGCAGAGGAACTAGAGATCAAATCGCCAACATTCGCTGCATCATGGAGAAAGCAAGAGAATTCCAGAAAAACGTCTATTTCTGCTTCATTGACTACGCTAAAGCCTTTGATTGTGTGGATCACAACAAACTGTGGCAAATTCTTAAAGTGATGGGAGTACCAGACCACCTTACCTGTCTCCTGAGAAACCTGTACGAGGGTCAAGAAGCAACAGTCAGAACCAGACATGGAACAACCGATTGGTTCAAAATTGGGAAAGGAGTACGACAAGGCTGCATATTGTCACCCTGCTTATTTAACTTATATGCAGAGTACATCATGAGAAATGCCGGGTTGGATGAATCAGAGGTCGGAATTAAGATTGCTGGGAGAATTATCAACAACCTCCGATATGCAGACGATACCACCCTAATGGCAGAAAGCGAAGAGGATCTCAAGAGCCTCTTGTTGAGGGTGAAAGAGGAGAGTGCAAAAGCTGGTTTGAAACTCAACATTAAAAAAACTAAGATCATGGCATCTGGCCCCATCACTTCCTGGCATATAGAAGGGGAAGAAATGGAAGCAGTGACAGATTTTACTTTCTTGGGCTCCAAGATCACCGCAGACGGTGACTGTAGCCATGAAATTAAAAGACGCTTGCTCCTTGGGAGGAAAGTTATGGCCAACCTAGACAGCATAGTAAGAAGCAGAGACATCACCTTGCCGACAAAGGTCCGTCTAATCAAAGCTATGGTTTTCCCAGTAGTAATGTATGGCTGTGAGAGCTGGACTATAAGGAAGGCTGAGCGCCGAAGAATTGATGCTTTCGAACTGTGGTGCTGGAGAAGACTCTTACGAGTCCCCTGGACTGCAAGGAGGTCAAATCAGTCCATCCTAAAGGAAATCAACCCTGAGTGCTCATTGGAAGGACAGATAATGAAGCTGAAGCTCCAATATTTTGGCCACCTAATGCGAAGAGAAAACTCCCTGGAAAAGACCCTGATGCTGGGAAAGACTGAAGGCAAAAGGAGAAGGGGACGGCAGAGGATGAGATGGCTAGATAGCATCACGGATGCAATGAATATGAACTTGAGCACACTCCGGGAGAGAGCGGAGGACAGGAAGGCCTGGCGTGCTATGGTCCATGGGGTCACGAAGAGTCGGACACGACTGAACGACTGAACAACAACAACAAGAACCATCAGAAAATTAAAACTTTTAAGTTGCCATTTGAGCTGCCGACATGCCTCTTACCACTTGCCAAAACAGTGGGAGGCTGGCCTCCTTTAAAAGGTGCCAGAAGTTTTCTTAGGGCGCAATCCTATGCACGTTTTGAAAGAAAAAAGTCCTACAAATCCCAGGGTTCCCCAGCCAGGTGGCTGGGGAATGTTGGGAGTTGTAGGACTTTTTTCTGTCGAAACATGCATAGGATTGCGCCCTTAGGGAGGGTTTCAGCTCGTTCTAGACCAGGGGCACAAAACCTCAGGCCTAGGGCCCAAATCCAGCCCTTTGAGGGTCCCAATTTGGCCTGCTGGGATTCTCTAGAAGGCCACAACACCTTTGCCTGGCCTCAACCACCAATCGCTGGGTGGTTTCCTGGCTTTTGTGCAGTTTTTTCCCCATTCTAAAAGGTTGCATTGCCTCTCCCAAGTCTTAGTTACCGGTAGCAAGAACTTTAAGTTAAAATATACTGGAATTTCTGGTAGTTTGGGGGTTTGGCCCAACCCTTGGCCTTCAGCTTTTCCATTGCTGGAATGCGGCCTCTAAGAGCTTCTCCAAAATGGAATTCAGCTCTTGGACTGAAAGTGGTTCTGCACCCCTGTTCTAAACCCTTGCCAAAGCAAGTTTTCTGTGTATTGCGATATGGATGCTGAGGGGTTAGAACTACTCAGTTAAAATAGAGCTACAGTGTACATTGACTAGAATCGATGATATGCTATGCATTAATGAAATTGACAAATCAATTGTCCTTTCAATTTGTGGTGTGTTCTAGTGTTGGTATAAAGAATACAATTTATCTTTGACCTGGCTCCCCCTAAACTGATGGGTTCATTAAGTGCTGTATAGCTGGGAAAGTAGTCAGTTATTCAAAACATCTGGTAACTTTTTCCAGTAACAACCAGAAGATTGGGTGGTGCATTTGTAAGGCTTGCTATCTGTTATATGCATGCTACAAAAACAGGCTGTATCTTGGTCTGATTGCAGCCATGTGGAAAAAGACGATTAGTGGTCTGTTGAAACAAATGAGACACCAGCTTAATAGTTTGCCAAATGCAGTGGATGTAAGGGAAAGGAAACAGAACCACAAATTATTACTTCTAAGAATTTTTAGAAGGAATCCTACAGGTTTCTCATAACATAGGCACATTTCCTTTATTCATTTTGTATCTTACCCTATCACGTAGACTCAGGTGGGTTTATAATATTTTTAATATTTCCTCCCCTTGGCTTACCCCACTCTTGTTTTATGTTCCTTATGATCCACTCTTCCATTTACTATTTTATTAGTACCAAATCAAAACCTTATATTGATTATTGTAGTTCTTGTATCCTATTTATTGTTAAAATACAAACATATTTTTTCTTTAAAAAAACACACACAAAACAAATTCCCAACCAAATGTATTCCATCCTGCTCCCTTTTTCACTCAAGCGAAAAATTCCACACTCACCCATTCACATGAGCCTCACTTTCGTTTTTTACTTCCAAGTAAGTGTGTGGGGCCCCGGCCTGGACTGGGACCACTGTGCATGGGTAGGGGAGGTTTAACATTTCCCCCCATCACTCCCCCCCTCTGTGTGTGGGAGTTAGTTTTTTTTTTTCCTTTAGCCTCCCCCTCCCCACGTGTGTGAGTGTATGTGAATTTACCATGGAAAGTGGCTGGGTGGGAAGGGTAAAACCTCCAATATCCACACATGGTGGTCTCAATCCAGATTGGGCCTGTGTGCACTTATTTGGAGGTAAAAAATAAAGTGAGGCTGAGCTCAATGCTACAAATTTAACATAGTGTATAGTTTAGCTCTCAAACCATCAAACTTTCTAGCCTTCCAGAAATTCCAGAATCCTATCCTTTGCCCTGCTGGTGTGAGTTCTCAAGCTCATACCCCTTGAGTCCTGCTGGTCCAGTTTGATGGGAATTATTTGGTATTGCTGCCTTTTGTTAAAAAGGCAGTTAGCAGAGAAAAAAACAAAGAAACAAACGGCAAAACAGAATGTTTACCAGTCCCACACGCACACAAGGTTAAAAAAAGGAGACCACACCCTTCTTTAGTGAAGAAAAGGTAAAATGGTTTACTCACAATATTCTTGCATAAAAATGCAGGTACAGTGTAGAGTTTTCAAAGAACAGTCTGTTCTGTCCGTTTCTTTGTGTTCTATAACACCATCAGGAGAGAGGGAGAAAACACAACTGCTCCCAGCAGTGAAGGAGGTTGGGGGGTGGAGCAGAAGACCACACTGCAGGCTATAGAGTTCCTAAGGGTAGCTATGCCCCAAATTCCCATGCATTAAGTAGCTAACTGCAACACTGCCCTGCTTCCTGTAACTTGCAGATGAGGTTGCAGTATTCCCAACACAGATCGCTCCACCTGAAATGTAGTCCAAGTAGTTCAGGGGCAATACATAGCTCAGTGGCAGAACACATGCCTTACAGGCAGAAGGTCCAAGTTCAACCCCTGGCATCTCCAGGTAGGGTTGGAAAAACTCCTGCCTGAAAATGGGGACAGCCACTGCCATTCAGCTTGGGCAGTATTAGGTTAGACGGACCAGCAGTCTGACTGTATGTGAGATATCTTCCTTTGTTTCTATGTTCTGTTGCCAGCATGCTGTAAATGGATTTTAGAACAAGCACACCAGGGTAGCACATCAAAGATCAGTGACTCTCCTAAATCCTTGGAAGTCATGGATTACCTGGAGCGACCACTAATTTTGGAAAGCTGGAATGTTTCCAGAAGGGTAAGGGACCAAACTGTGTGCTGGAGGAGGTAAAAATGGCACATAACGAATGAATAAACCACAACGTAATCTCCCTGCTATTTGGTATCATTTTGAGCACATTCCAGGCAAGTTAGCAGGCCTTTTAGATTATTAATCTCATGGAGACCCTCTCCTTCTACTAACCCTCAAGGAGAATATAAACACAAATTTATTTGGGTAGAAAACACTTATGAAAAATAGCTCAGCTGTGACTCATCCAGGTTTCATAACTAGCTATCACTCCTTCCATGCTGTACTGTTCTCTTGCTGCTTATGAATCACATCTGCAACATCCAGCCACGGACGTTTTTGCTGAAGTACCAAGACTTCAAAAACAACAACTAAGAGTGCAATCCTATGCATATTTAGACAGAGAAAAGGCCTACAACACCCAGCATTCCCCAGCCAGCCATGCTTAAGTTTAGGCCACTGGTGATTATGAACTAGAAAGTCTAATCAAATTTATTTATTTATTTATTTATTTATTATTTCATTTCATTTCATTTCATTTCTATACTGCCCAACAGCTGAAGCTCTCTAGGCGGTTCACAAAAATTAAAACCAAACAGCACACAATAAAACAATTTAAAATATATAGAACATTAAAACCACAATATAACAATACAACCTCAATAAAACCTAGCAGCGGTGCAGGAGTTTAAAATACTGATTTAAAACAGCAAAGCTAACAGTTTAGAAAGCTAAAATGCTAAAGTGCCTGGGAAAATAAAAAGGTCTTCACCTGGCACCGAAAGGAATACAATGTAGGTGCCAGGTGAACCTCACTAGGGAGCTCATTCCACAGCCGGGGTGCCACAGCAGAAAAAGCCCTCCTTGGCTTGTAAATATAAAATTGCTGAGTCAACAGCAGAGGAGCCCAGCTGAGTGGCTTTATTAGACTGTCTGAAATAGAAATAATCCATCAAGAATGTGTGGGGACATTAGGAAAGAGGTGGGTGTACAAGTGTGATCAAATGAAACACACGTGGTGGAAAGGAGCCCTGTGGCAATACGGGACCATTCTGTACGAAGCTATCTTTATGCTGGGGTGGGGAACGTCAGCTCTTGGGGACTGCATTCTGGTGGTGCACAGGCCCAGAGGCAAAGGCAGTGGGGCCAAAATACAAAAAAATATCAGCACATTGTAGCTTAAAGCGCATATTGCCAGTAACTAAGCCTTAGGAGAGGCACGTCAAATTTTCTGAATGGGAACACAGGGGCGCCAAGGCCAGGAAACCACCAAACAGTCAGCTTTGGGGGAAAATGGGACGGGGACAGGAGAAGGGGTGTGGCCATCTGGGAAACTCCAAGGGTCTGAACTGGGACCCCTAAATGGCCGGATTTGGCACTAGGGCTTGAGGTTCCCCACCCCTCTTGTAGGCTAATGATGAAGCCATTTGTCCTGGGTTTATTGGAATGAGCTGGGGTTTGGGGAAGCACCAAGGGCACCCATGAAAAGTCTTACTTTCTCTATCTTCTCCATATAGCTTACTCAGAGCATTTCCACACAAGGCTAAAACCCCGCACCCTTACCAGGACTTCTGTCTCTGGATTCCTTGCATGATTAAGCTCAGCTCCTTTTCACATGGTTTCATCCGTTTTTTTTCTTTCTGTACAAGTTCTATATGTTTCATTATACAGCCACTAGATGGCACTACAGTATAGTGTGACTCCAGAATTTTATTTTTAACAGAAAGTTATTGCGCTTTGAAGTCTCTTGTTGCATTTTCCCAGTAGAGAATTAAGCCGCGATAATGGCCAAAAGGGACAGGAGGGCCCTGGAGGTTGATGAATTTGTGTAAGGGGCCCACAAAAAATGGTGAGTGACCAATCATGAGTGCACAATAAAAGGCTCGTGTAGAAATGCTCTCATTCTACCCAATGGAACTTTGGGATGTAAATTAGTAAACAGGGAGGTGGGTGATCATGGGTACAGATCTTTCTGATTTCTGAAGGGATCTGCTGTCTCCATTACTTGGATTCTTTGTTTATGTTTATTTTTTAAAATCATCCCCCACTCTTCTGTCCCAGAAGTTGGACTCGATGGTCTTATAGGCCCCTTCCAACCCTACTATTCTATGACATTCTATGCAGTGGGACCTCCAGAGTGGCTACTAATATCACAATAAAAACGAACAGTACACCAATACATAAAATAGAAATGGAGCAGTGGACAGCAACAAAGAAAAAATGACAGCAGTAATACAATGTAGGTGCCCCTAAGTAGCAATGGCATCAAAGAAAAATCAAAGGTGACAATATAACACAAGGGCCCAGACCAGAACAATATCTAGATGGCAAATTCTAGTGTGAAAAGCAGCATTTTTACTCATTTTTCAGAAGTTCGAGCGAGGACAGGATATTTCAAAGTCTAGGCACCACCATCAGGAAGGCCCTGTCCTGCAGGCCCACCTACCCCACCACTGTTGGGGGTGGACCACACAGAGCAGGATCCCTCTGCAACAATCAAACCATGCAGGAAAGTTTGTATAGAAGGAGGCAGTCCTGAATAGATGAATTCAGTTAACTGGAGAAAATAATCAATTTCTCAGCAGCATTATCAGTTTCACAATTACTTGCCAATGCAAACAGGCACTGATGCTTGAAGCTTTCCCTGAAGCCCTCAGGATGTAGCAGTAGAGGCCACAGGCCTACCAAACTATTTTGGCGAACTGGCTAAAGCCGACTACTGCCCAATGTTTTGAACAGGTTTTTTTTCAAAAAAAGCAGTAAGGCTGGTTTTCCTATTGCTTTCACTCTAATACAGACTTGCATTCAGTTTTATTTTATTTCCAGGGATGGTTGCAACATCTGTTTGACTACAGGTTCCCTGCCTATTGATCTCTAGTCAGTGAGTGGCTCTTCCCACCCATCCCTTTCCCCAGTTTCAAACAATCTCACTCTCTGCCCCTTGAATTGATTGGCGGGGAAGGCAGCTTTGTGCACAGCGACACTGAGGAGACCATGTACTGGTCAATGCTTTGGGGCCAAGTACAATGTTCTCCCTTTGATTGGAATGGGCCATGGAGATTTAGAGTTTTTTGCCTACTCTGCACAGCATGAAGCTTTTAATTTGCTGAAGTTTATTGTTAAGACTTGTTGTGCAAGACTGGCCTCTTGAGACCATTCAGCTGGGGGGGGGCATAAATCCCCTTGGGGCTTGCCTACTCTGGGCCAGTCCTTATTTTTGAACCAGACCAATGCTTGGACAGAACCTAAAGGGATAATTTAAATTACATCATCCCTAAATGTGGTCTATGTGGACTCTTCATTGAGACACTTATATCTGTTGGGTTCCATCTCCCATTTCATGTGACAAGGTTCATTTGTTTTTCTCTAAGCCTTAAAGTAAATCAAGGTTAAGCGAGCAAAGAGATTATAGATATATCAAGAGTTTGTTTTGCATGCTTGCCGCAAAGATGCTGCCAGATACAGTATCCTGTTTTTGTTCCACAATCCATTTAGAAATCGTATCAAATTAGTATGAGATTTTCAGCTACAAAGAAAGAAAAAAAGCAGGGTGACTTGTGTGCATTCAAACATTTTTATTCAATAAGGAATTCAAGACTGGGAACTATTGCTGAGTGATCACTTTTGTGGTTTGTTGAGGCACCAGTAAACAGGTTTAGAGTTCTTATTGGTAGATCAGAATGCACAGAATTAAAGCAACTCATTTTAATTTTTAAAGTTTACTTCATTTTTCTTACAGGAGCAAAATGTTTACATAGGTGATCAAGTACATCAATACTTGATTCAAATATTTTCATAACTATGCTCCATGTTATGGTAACTACTATTAGCACATCTTCATTTTTTTTCTTCATGCATCTCTTGTAATGCTAGAGCCCTGTATGAATAGGAGTGGGTAGGATAAAGGAAAGGGAAACCGGCTGGCACAGGAATAAACTATGCAAGGGGGCAGGATCCCCCTTGCATACTTTGGTCTCCAGCACTATAGACTCAGGTGCTTCCAGATGAGGCTTTTATCCTGCATTCACTTTGCCTCATTCACAGAATTTGACGGGGGGGGGGGGGGCAGACAGCATTGTCTTCCGCTTGTAACTCTCTTGTATTTTCCCGCAATATCTTCCATCTTTTTCTTATTGCAGAAAATCAATTAGGGGGAAAAAGATGGAACTGCTGCACGATGCCTTCTGACTAGTAGTCTCTTACCCCACTGGGTTACATTAAGAAAAGTATTGTGTGCAGGACACATGATTTGATTTTTAAAACTGTTCTACTTAGTTCTACTTAGGACTCTTTTAGAGTCTGACATCCAGTCCAGCTTAGGATTCCAAGGAGAGCTACAAATATAAAACATTTGGAATATGTGAAGTGTGAGGCAAAAGCTAAAGGAACTGGGACATTTATCTTGGAAAGAATGTTCTAGAAACAGTGAGGTCATAAGCATTCCTTGCCATATTTTGGATGATTCAATGCCTTCTGTATTGGATTGACCTGATTGTATTTCCCAAAATGGTGTGAGTGCCCTGCAGGTCATTTTGCTTTTCCAAGGGCTCTCACCTTTTCCCTCATACTCACCAAGCATCCTTATTGACTGTGTGGATGCATATGGGGTCATCAGGAAGTACAGTTCCATTCCAGGGAGCAGAGCTATTTGGCACAGATGAATTCTATTCTAGGTGGCATGATTCTAGCCCAGATTCCAGCCTAGACTGGAATGGCTGCAAAGTTGTGCTAAGCACTTGGCAAAATGGTAGCTTTCTTCTGTTTCCTGCCTCCAAGCTGAGCAGAGCAGAGCAAAGGAAGCTGCTCCAGCTGGACCAGGGACTACAGAAGCAAGCAAGCTCCCAGAGAGCGAGCGAGCAGAGTGAGCAAACAGGGGGAGCAAACAGGAGTTGGCCAGGGGAGTTTGGCAGGTGAGGTCAAGGGGGGGGGATGCCCCTAACTTTTTTAGAAAAACAAACTTTTTTTTCCATTTATTTGTCTTGTAACACACACTTCCATACCATTGGGACTCTGCTTTTAACCTCCAGTGAGAAAGGGCCAGGCACAGGCTACTCTAGAACAATCAGAAAGCTAGACACAAAAAGGGAAAAGAGACTGTTGAAGGACAAGACTCTCTAGTTGTCTGAGGTGTGTGCCATGTTTTTTTTTCTTGCCTGAGAACAACATGGCCTATACGTGCAACAAGTGCAAGTTGATCACACTGCTGGAAGAAAAAGTAGGAGGACTGGAGCGGCGAGTGTTGACCCTCTGTCAGGGTGGACACTGAGCCCATAGAATCCCAGAGTAGTTCTGATTCTGAGGAAGAGCAATCGCTCCTGGGAGAGGAGCGCGCTCCGCTTTCCCAGGGCCCACAGCTGGCAGAGATTCCTCCCACCAGCATTCCTAGACTTGAAAGCAGTCCAGGGAGTGACAGAGCAGAGATAGCAGACTTAGTGGATACGTGGTGCAGACGCAGAGAGCGGCGCCAAATGGAGAGCGCGGAAAGGAGGTGTAGCGCCCGGTTGGTGCTCAAAGAACGGTTGCGCCCAGAGGAGCCAAGGGAAAAGGGGAGGGATTCTCCCTAGTCCTTATATTCAGGGGTCTGCCAGTAATTGCCTTTCAAACGGGGACCAACTGTTCTAACTTAGGGCATAGGGATGCTGCTGCTCAGATCTAGTTGCTACCTGTAGAGCTGTTAAGTTGTAAAAGAAGAATAAAGCTTTGAAAAGAACCCCTTTGTCTGTGTCTGGACTTGGCTACTGGATTAGACTGAGAGCCCTCCAAGGAGCCCTTGACACCCTCCAGGGAATAAGAGAACACGAAGAGTTCTTGGACAGAATGGTGGAACTACAGCAGCAAAGGGAAGTACAGGAGCTAGAAGAACAACAGCAAGCTGAGGCAGAAGAGGGAAATGCTGAGGTGAGGAAAAATGCAGTAGAGGATACTCCTTGGAAAAGGGTGACAATTAGGAGCAGAAGAACTAGAAGCCACTCTGCACCAGTAGAGGCAGTGGAACTAGGGAACCATTTCCAGGTACTTGAGGATGAGACTGGAGGACAGCCTGCAAAGGAAGAATCACAGGGGAACCTGCATGAGAGTGAGCAAGAAGCTGAAGGTCAGTCAAGCAGAGGTGATGAAACCAAGGCCTACAACAAGAACAGAAGAGTAGTAGTAGTGGGAGACTCCTTGCTGTGTGGGATCGAAACCCAAGTATGTCACGAAGACCCGTGGACTCGCCAGGTATTCTGTCTCCCAGGAGGATGGATTAGAGATGTGACCGAAGAGTTGCCTGCACTCATAAAGCCCACTGACAGGTATCCCTTTCTTCTCATCTATGTGGGAACAAATGATACCGCCAAGCAGAGCTATGAAGAAATCACATCAGACTTTGAAGCTTTGGGAAGGAAACTCAAGAACTTTGGGGCCCAGATAGTTTTCTCATCCATCCTTCAGAAGAGGGATAGAAAGGGAAAGAAAAATACTCAGGGTGAATGACTGGCTATGAAGGTGGTGCGGACGTGAGAGATTTGGATTCTGGGACTTCCTGGAAGATGGACTGTTGGCAAGGGATGAGTTGCACCTCACAAAGGCTGGGAAGAATGTGTTTGGCCACAGCATGAAGAACTTTATCAGGAGGGCATTAAACTGAATCCTACGGGGAAGGGAGACGTAAAGTTGGGAGTAAGAATGGACGAAGGCTCATGCACTGCAATGGAGAGAGCAGGTCTAATACTGCCCAATAATAGTCTTCACAAACATGTAGGAAGAAAGCCAGACCATGAAGCACATGGTGTTCAATGTCTATATACTAATGCCCACAGTATGGGAAACAAACAGAACGAACTTGAACTCTTAATACAGGGGGGAAATTATGACTTGATAGGTGTGACTGAGACTTGGTGGGATGACTCATGACTAGAATTCAGCAACTGAAGGATATAACTTGTTCAAACAGAACAGAAGGAACAGAAAGGGAGGTGGGGTTGCACTATATGTGAAAAATACATATCTCTGCACAGAAACAGGAGGATGAGCTTCGTAGCCCCATCAAGAGCATCTGGGTTAAAATAAATGGAGCAAAGAATAAAAGGAACCTGGTGGTCGGAGTCTACTACTGGCCACCCAATCAAGGAGAAGATGAGGATGAAACTGTTGAAAAGCAAATAGCCAATGTTTCAAGGAAGTATGATGTAGTAGTAATGGGGGACTTCAATTTCCCCAATATTTGTTGGGAGACAAATTCTGCAAAACATGGCCTCTCCAGGAAATTCCTGACTTGTGTGTCAGATAACTTCCTCCTACAGAAAGTAGAGGAAGGAACTAGAGGATTGGCTATCGTTGACTTGATCCTAACCAACAGAGATGACTTAGTGGATAAAGTACCATACAGGAACTCTGAGGGAAAGCAACCATGTTATACTTGAGTTCTTGGTTCTAAAGGAAGCAAAAGCCGAGTGTAGCCAAACACATACCCTGAATTTTAGGAAAGCTGATTTTAATAAACTCAGAACAATGCTCAGTAAGGTCCCATGGCAAGCGATGCTAATGAGAAAAGGAGTCCAAGATAGGGATGGCAGAGAATTCCTCCACGGATCTCGGTGTGGCTGAATGCCAGTGCATTCGGCCCCCTGAACTCTGTGTCGGAACGGCCTGCCACCCCCCACCACCCCGCGGATCCCCCCCGGGACAAGACTTACCTGGGGCGGATCTTCCGGGTGGCGGCAGCTCCAGCGGCGGCTTCGGCGGTGGTGGCTGCGGTGGCCAGTCTTCCAACCAGCTGCCGCCGCCGCCATTTGTAGTGTTAAAAAAAAAAAAGACGTGATAGGCTACGTAAAGATTTACGTAGCCTATCATGGCTAGGTTAAAAACAACAACAACAACAACAACGTGATAGGCTACGTAAATCTTTACGTAACCTATCACGTCTGACTTTAAAAAAAACAACAACGCGCGTACACAAATGGCGGCGGCTACAGCCGCCGCCATTTGCGTTCCTTATTTTGGCCCATCTTAGTCTACGTAAATATTTACGTAGACTAAGACAGCGAAAATAAGGGGGAACGCAAATAGCGTCCGCTATGCTATTTGCATTCCCCTTATTTTCTCCGTCTTAGTCTACATAAATATTTACGTAGACTAAGACGGGCCAAAATAAGGAACGCAAATGGCGATGGCCGTAGCTGCCGCCATTTGCATATGCGCGTTTTTTGTGTTTTTTTAAAGTCAGACATGATAGGCTACGTAAAGATTTACGTAGCCCATCACAGCTGACTACAGAGACGCAAACGGCGGCAACTACGGCCGCCGCCATTTGCGTCCCTGCTAGCCAGCGGCCGGATGTCCGGCTGCTGGCAGAGTCGGCCGGCAGCTCTGCGGAATCCCCGCGGAGCAGAGCCAGCTGGCGAGGATTCCGGGGGGAGGGACGGAATGCCCCCCCCAGTGGAACCCAGCGGAGACAGGTAAGGGCAATTTTGTACATCCCTAGTCCAAGATGGGTGGGAGTTTTTAAAAAAGGAAATTTCCAAGGCACAGTTACAAACAATTCCAACAAGAAGAAAAGGTGGAAGACAACAGAAGAAGCCAATGTGGCTTCACAAAAAGCTTAGAGATGACCTGAAAACAAAAAAGGACACATATAGGAAGTGGAGCAACAAAGGAAGAGTACAGGCAGGTAGCACAGAATTGCAGGGAAGGCTAAAGCTGAGAACAAGCTGAGGTTAGCGAGGGATGCTAAAAGCAACAAAAAGGCTTTCTTCAGATATGTGCATAGTAAAAGACAGAGGAAAGAAATGATGATTCAGCTATTACATAAGGATGGCAAAATGATAATTGATAACAAAGAAAAAGCAGAAGTGCTCAATTCCTACTTTGGCTCAGTCTTCTCCCAAAAGAGGGTCTATGATCCCCCCAGCAAAGGCGAAGTACAGGCTGAAGGGGCAGGATTGCATATGGTCAAGGAACACCTAATTAGTCTGAATGAGTTCAAATTTCCAGGGCCAGATCAACTGCACCCTAGAGTAATAAAGGGACTGGCAGAAGAGCTCTCAGAACCACTGTCTATTTTTGAGCAATCATGGTAGGGATGTATGAAAGTCACTTACCTTTTTGTAGCTTGGATTCGTGGGGGGGGGGAGGCGCTCCGTCCCTCCTCCCGGAATCCTCCCTGGGCCAGCTCTGCTCCGTGGTGGCTCCGCAGAGCCACCAGCCAGGGCCATCCGCAGCTGGAGTTCCGGCCACGGCCAGCTGGTGCAGACGCAAAGTGGTGGCCGCCATTTGCGTGGCTGCCTTTGCCGTGATAGGCTATGTAAATACTTGCATAGCCTATCATGGAAAGAGCAGTGGTGCAAACGGCATAGCCTGTCAAGGCAGCCTGGCTGGACACAAATGGTGGCTGCCACAGCGGCCGCCATTTGCGTCCGCAGCAGCCAGCCGAGAGACCAGCTGCCGCCGCTGCCACCGGAGCCGCCGCCGCAGCCACTGCCACCGCCGCTGCCCCTGGAACATCCGCCCCAGGTAAGCTTCGTCCCAGGGGGGATTCTGCGGGGATGCGGGGGGGAGGCCGTTCTGCCACGGGTTTCGGGGCCATCACTGGCATTCACTGGCATTCGGCCTCACTGAAATCCATGGAGGAATTCTCTGCCATCCCTAAATCATGGAGGACGGGTGAAGTGCCAGATGACTGGAGGAGGGCTAATGTTGTCCCTATCTTCAAAAAGGGCAAAAAGGAGGAACCTGGGAGCTACAGACCATTCAGTCTGACATCAATCCCTGGGAAAATTCTGGAGCAGATGATAAAGCAATCCATCTGTAAGCACCTTGAAAACAATGCAGTGATTACTCGAAGCCAACATGGATTTGTCAAGAACAAATCCTGCCAGACAAATCTGATCTCATTTTTTGATCAAGTAACCTCCCTTGTGGACTGTGGGAATGCTGTGGACATAATATACCTCAACTTCAGCAAAGCTTTTGACAAAGTGCCCCATGATATCCTGATGAGCAAACTAGGTCAAAGTGGCTAGATGAAACAACAATCAGGTGGATCCACAGTTGGCTACAGAATCGGACTCAAAGAGTGCTTATCAATGAGATCTTCTTAAAGTGGGGAGAGGTAATGAATGGGGTACTGCAGGGCTCAGTCTTGGGCCCAGTGTTCTTCAACATTTTCATTAATGACTTGGAGGAGGAGGTGCAGGGAATGCTGATCAAATTTGCAGATGACACAAAATTGGCCGGGATAGCTAATATACCCTGGAAGACAGAAACAAAATTCAAAGTGATCTTGATAGACTGGAGCGCTGGGCAGAAAACAACAGAATGACATTTAATAGGTATAAATGCCAAGTTCCACCCCGAGGAAAAAGAAACCAAATGCACAGTTACAAGATGGGGGATACGTGGCTCAACAACACTATGAGCAAGAAGGATCTTGGAATTGTTGTCGATCACAAGCTGAATATGAGCCAACAATGTGATGTGGCTGCAAAAAAGGCAAATGCTCATTTGGGCAGCATTAATAGAAGCATCGCTTCTAAATCTCGGGAAGTACTAGTTCCCCTCTACATAGCACTGGTTAGGCCTCATCTGGAGCACTGTGTCCAGTTCCGGGCACCGCACTTTACGAAGGATGCAGTCAAGCTGGAGAGGGTTCAGAGGAGGGCAGCAAAGATGATCAGGGGACTGGAAACAAAGCCCTATGAAGAGGGAGCCACTGAAAGAACTGGGCATGTTTAGGCTTGAGAAGAGAAGACTGAGGGGAGATATGATAGTGCTCTTCAAGTACTTGAAAGGTTGTCACAGAGAGGAAGGCCAGGATCTCTTCTCGATCATCCCAGAGTGCAGGTCACGGAATAATGGGCTCAAGTGACAGGAAGCCAGATTCCAGCTGAACATCAGGAAAAACTTCCTGACTGTTAGAGCAATACGACAATGGAACCAATGACCTAGGGAGGTGGTGGGCTCTCCCACACTGGAGGCGTTCAAGACGAGGCTGGACAGCTATCTGTCGGGGATGCTCTGACTTGGATTCCTGCATTGAGCAGGGGGTTGGACTTGATGGTCTTGCAGGCCCCTTCCAACCCTATGATTCTATGATTCTGCACTTCCTAAACCTGCATTAAATATTGGGGATGCTCCAGTGTAGGACATTTCTGCTTTTTCCTTTTCCATTATTTCAGTTTTTAGGCATCCATGAAACCCACAGAACAGAATTTAACTTTCATTTCCATATTATGGCTTTGTGGAGTGGATTCTGTAGAAAGTCCACCTGCCTATTCAAATTTCAGGTAAGCGGCTCCATTAGTGCTACTGTACCTTCATTACTGTCAATAATTCGCTTCAGTTAAAGGCTCCAGCTGTGTTTGTCTATCTGTTTTTCTCTTATAGCCACACTGCAGTCACACTCACATATGCATACTTTGCCCACAAAAATGGACTCTGGCAGAAAAAGTTTCAAACATCATGAGAATACAGATGGTCTGGCTGTCACACATGCATGTTTTGCCCGCAAGAATGAAGTCGGCTTGGCATAAGTGGCTTAAAATATGAAAATACAGATGGCTTTGTATAAAAATTTTAAAATATTTTTTTAAAATTGAGAATGCAGATGTTCTGGCATGAAAATACTGCAGGAATGCAGATGTGGCAAAAGTGCATGCTGCTTGTTCATGTAAGTGTGACTTAGAAACACATTTGTTAAAAGCTTTGTGGGTTTCAGAATGATTGCCAGATTTTTAAGCCCAGGTTTCAGAAATGATAGAACCGCTAACATTCTACCCAAAATTCATTTCCCCCCACATTTTGGTCTAATTTATTCCTTTTCCTACCTTGCAGAGGGCGAAGAGAGAAAAATTATTTAAAAAGGAAGTAACCACTGGTTCTTTACCCATGATAAACGCCCAGCTTCCTACTAGCTTCACAATTTGCGTGACAAATGTAAAGTCCAGCAATACAAATCCTTGTTCAAGGGATGTGCGAAAGTCACTTACCTTTTCAAAGGCGTGATTCGCGGTGGGGGGGAGCCGCTCCACACCTCCCCCTGAAATCCTAACCCGGCCGGCTCTGCTCCGCAGCAACTCCGCAGAGCCGCTGGCTGGTTGCATTCACAGGCGTGCAGAGCCTGTGGACGCAAATGGCGGCGGCTACAGTGGCCGCCATTTGCGTTCCTGTTTTTTTGCCATGATAGGCTACGTAAATATTTACGTAGCCTATCACAGCAAAAAAACAGGGGCGCAAATGGCATAGCGGCCGCCATTTGTGCCCCTGTCTTTTGCCGTGATAGGCTACGTAAAGACTTACGTAGCCTATCATGGCAAAAACACAGGAATGCAAATGGCGGCCGCCGTAGCCACTGACATTTGCATTCCCTTTTTTGCTGTAATAGGCTACGTAAATATTTATGTAGCCTATCACAGCCTCTGCAGGGACGCAAATGGCAGACGCAGACGCCATTCGCAAAGCAGCATGAACGGCACCAGGTAAGTGCTCCGTTTCGCATGCCTTTTGCGGGGTGGTGGGGCAGAGGGGCTTCATTCTGCCACGGATTTCAGGGGGCCAAATGCACTGGCATTCGGCCTTACTGAGATCCGTGGCGGAATCCTCTGACATCCCTACCTTGTTCAGCCCTTCCCCTGTGCTTCCGATGGGCAGCCCAGTTAAAAATAGTGCCACATGTGTGTGTATACAATTTATTATTGCATCCATCACCAAAATCTTTAAAACATTTGTTCTGGGGACTGGGAGTGCATTTGTATTGGCACAGAACTAGCCAATAAGCATCAACCACAAGTGCATCTTCCAAATTCCAATTCATTCCTCCAGAATAGGTTCTCTTGGGAGCAATCTTATGGCCCCTAGACAGTGTCTGGGGGGCCATAGGATATTTCAGATTCCTGGATCAGAGGTCGGAGACAGCTCTTTGACCTCGGACCCAGTAGTCCGAGCTCCCTGCCCCCGCCCCCGCCCCCTAGCAGCCGGTGTAGAGAGAAACGCACTGGCTGCCTCTCCAAGGTCACAAAGATGATCTCAGAGGGAAGGGAAAGGGTGTGTGTCAGTGGGCAGGGAGGGGATGGCTTACACCGTATCCCCAGGCCTCCGCAGCCTCCTTCTCTCCCCCTCCCCCTCACCTCAGCTAGATGGGCAAAAACACCCGTCTAGCTAAAATGCAAGGCAGGAGGAGCAAGGAAGCCAAGATTGCCTCCACCGCTCCTCCCCTGTGCATTGGATGCCCAGAAGCCTCCGAGTTCGGAGGCTTTTGGACATCGCCATAAGATTGTGCCCTTCAAAACTATGAGCAGTATCCAACACGGCATAACTGCTAATGTAAATTACATTACCCTAGTGTAAATTGGTCTAATGCAAGGCCAAAGTATTAGCTGGCATGCCAGTTTCCCCAAAAAACTCAACATGACAGCGAAAGCTACTGGCCTTATGCTAGAGTAGTTTGTGCAGTTTAATGCAATTTATGGTAGCAGTTGTACCCCAATGGATACTACCCTATATTTTTTATTATAGCAATTCAGAGCTGCAAATTCAAACTAAAAGCAACCAGCCTTCAAATAAAGTAAACAACGACAAAGCAGTACACTTTTTTTTAGAAAATAAGTACAAAAAGGGAGTCCTACATAAAAGTATCATCATTAGGTGATGTGTTTGAATATTATGAAGAGATCACAGCCTTCCAGGATGTGGTGTGAGAGTGAGCAAAAAGTTGCACAGCCAGATTCCTGTTAGCGTTAATGAGTTTGCATGATCATCTCAGCCCACCATAGCTTAAGCCATGGTGGGTTGTGGTGCATTCCGGCCACCATTTTGAATATGCAAGCTGTAGTGGATGCTGTGGCTTGTCGTGTCATGTGAACCTGGGCATTGTGGGTTATGCAAGGGTTAAACAACCATGGGCTCTGCTAGGTTTATGTGAGGGTTGTATGTGAGATCTCAACACTGCGACAAAACCCAAAGTAGATACAGCAATCAACAGCCCTATGTAGAAAAAGTCCTGGAAATGGAGGGAAAGATGATTCCACATTTTTTCAATGCTTAAGAGAGCTCTAGCCTAGCTGCTAAGAGTCAATATACGATCAAGTCTTTATAAGACTAACAGTCTTCACTGTTAGAAATCATAGACTAATAGGGTTGGAAGGGGCCTGTAAGACCATCGAGTCCAACCCCCTATCCAATGCAGGAATCCAAGTCAAAACATCCCTGACAGATGGCTGTCCAGCTTCATCTTGAATGCCTCCAGTGTGGGAAAGCCCACCACCTCCCTAGGTAATTGATTCCATAGTCGTATTGCTCTAACAGTCAGGAAGTTTTTCCTGATGTTCACCCGGAATCTGGCTTCCTGTCACTTGAGCCCATTATTCCGTGTCCTGCATTCTGTGATGATCGAGAAGAGATCCTGGCCTTCCTCTCTGTGACAACCTTTCAAGTACTTGAAGAGCGCTATCCTATCTCCCCTCAGTCTTCTCTTCTCAAGGCTAAACATGCCCAGTTCTTTCAGTCTCTCCTCATAGGGCTTTGTTTCCAGTCCCCTGATCATCTTTGTTGCCCTCCTCTGAACCCTCTCCAGCTTGTCTGCATCCTTCTTAAAGTGTGGTGCCAGGAACTGGACACAGTACTCCAGATGAGGCCTAACCAGTGCTGAGTAGAGGGGAACTAGTACTTCCTGGGATTTGGATGCTGTACTTCTAATAATGTAGCCCAAAATCCCTATTAAATGTCATTCTGTTGTTTTCTGCCCAGCACTCTGAAGGTAGCAGGGTCACTTAGGGGGCACAGCGCATGCCACTTGGAACACAGTTCTCTCCAACGTTTTGCTGCTGCCTGCCAGCATCTGCCTCCTGAGGCGAGCACTTCACTCTGCCTACTGGTAGGGCCGGCCCTGCTTCACACCATCGGTTTAGCTTCAGTTTCAGTTTTTCACTTCCACCTTAAACTTCTAAAGGGAGTCCCCAAGAAGAAACATTTGGAAGTTTTACAATAATTGTCTAAATTCCTACATCTAAATCTTCGACTTAGAGGGACTGTATGAAACACAGTTTCCACATATACGATTGTCATGATAATGACATTCACAGTGGTCCCTTTATGTCAATCATTTGGTACCTTCTCATGGATCCACTTCTGCTAGTGAGAATATGTATGTGTATCAAGCTCCACTGAGATTTTCCCCAGGCAAAAAAAAAAGCTGGTCTAATAAAACATACCACTTTTTTTATCTATGGAAACAGAGGCCCTCAGTTTCCAGGGTGGTAGGGCAGACCTCAGTTCATGAAAGAAAAAAAAGAACCCCTGAATTCTTTTTCAAGAAATGTTCATCTTGTTCATATCAGTGAAAACCACATTTATGGGAACTCACAGTTTCTCAGCATGTCGCTCTTGCAAAAACATAATAAATACTTCATTCTACATCACACTTATGGTTACCAACACTTAATATAGAAGTGCCATTAATCCCCAGCCACTGGGGCAGGAGTGCTTGTCTGGCAACTGCCTGATCTCATTACTGGAAGGCCTTCTGAAATTCAGCATGTAGCATGCTAGTCATAAAACAGGAGTCCTCTGGTTTCCCTTTTAAGCACAAGAAAATTATTAGCGCCAGTTCTTTCCTGGCTAGTGCTGTGAAAACCTCCTTCACATCTGTTTTCCTGCCACCTTTCTTCATATTGGATTTGAATAAGTCCTCTAGTTTATTAGGTCACAGACACATGGGGCTGGGCCTCACTGAAACCTCTGCCGCCTTAAGAGCTGCTGGATGGAGCCTGGATGTGTTTTGTTAGCAGCTTGCTCAATAGTATTATCTGATCACAGAGATAACCACAGAAATATGCATGTTTTTGTCTTGCAAGGCATGAGAAAGTGACAGTCTGATCAATACATAAATATATCTCTGTGTATCTGTGATGATGTATTTACATGTGAATGTACAAATATACATCCAAGATATGCGTAGGAGAAGGCACTCTGGCACATGTGCATAAAACAGCCTTCCCAACGTGATGCCTTCTCAATGTGTTGGACAGCAGTTGCTGTCTATGCATGTGTCCAAACAATAGTGCAGTCACCCTCCCTCATTCGTGGAATTATACTGGAGGTCTAGAAAACATTGTCTTCCATTTGTAACCCTCCTATGTTTTTCCACCTCTTTGTCTGTCTTTTTTCTCACCGCAGAAGATCCACTAAAGACAGAAAGGTGGAATAGCTGCACAATGTCTCTTGCTTGATAGCTCTAGGAGTTGTCCATCTGGAAGCACTCTATGACATTCAGTGTGAACTTGGAAGTTCCATCTCTAGACAGTGGGATGAGTTACTCTATATTTCTTAGGAATATAGGCTCAGTTACTATCAAAGCTCTGTAAGTTCTGGAAGCTCACAGGTCCTTGCTGAGCCACTTCAGGTTGTTCATTTTTAATGTCTTTTTCTTTTAATTTACAAAATTACATACTTCTGCATACTTAAGACTTCCCTGAGTATGTAGAAACCATACCTTGTTTTGAGGAGGTCCCATTTCCCTTCCAAACTGATAGGCCCTAAACCATTCAAGTTTGCTATTCTTTATATATTCTTTAATATACACAAGAGAGGATTTGAGATCTGGTTGACTAATGCAGCGTATGAAGCTGGAATGAGTTATCAGATGCGCTGAGAGGAAAAGTAGTTTAGGAAAAATGTGGGGTGGGGGAAAGTGCTGAACATGGGAAAAATTATAACAGAAGTGTTTGCAAATGTTTTCCACTCAGAAATTATACGTGATTAACCTAGCCAAAATCTGCCAAAATCAAAGCACAGGAACACCCTCAAATTTGCATTTCAAAATGCTGACCATATGCTAATCTGCAGGTAAGTGTAATTTCTCAACTTCTAACTTTTCAATTATGTAATGTCCGAGTGGCTAGTAATTAACTGTAAAGGTCTAAGAATTACACAGTCCCAGGAACATGGTATTTCATTTATTATACATAGTAACCATATTATCTATAATAATACAAGAGGATGTGTGTCTGTCTGTCAGGACCGTAGTACCAAGACCATGAAACCTAGACAACTGAAACTTGTCATGCATACTGGATATATGAATCAGGTATCATTTCTGAGTGGAAAACACTTTCAAATGCTTCTGCTACAATTTTGCCCATGTCTTACTATTTCTCCTAGATTAAAAGGGGGACAGGATCAGGAGGGGCTCCCCACACATAGTTTTCAATCTTATTTTGTTCTCTGATCTCCACTCCACCTGAAATGACGCTGCAGATACAGGGTGGGAAATACCCTCACAAAACCAATTCACTAGATTATGGCTAGTTACTGTAGTCCACAGAAACCAATAATACAAGAGGCAATAAACATATTTCTGAATATTTTGGATATCCACTACCCCAATGGAGAAATCAAAACAGATTGTATTAATATAAATTCTGTGAACAATTCCTGGCTAACAGAAGTATTGCTTCTTGGGCTTAAATTATGAGCTACAGCTTGATCAATGCTGATTAAAAGTATGGAATTTTCTTCTGATGGGAGGAAGCCATAGATCCACTGCAATTCAGTCAGTTACAGTGAAGCAGAAGCTTCTATTATTAAAGTTGTTTTCAAGAACGAACAGCTGGCAAAAATTAGGTCAAGAAACCACCCCTTCTCTGCTTGCCCAACCAGATGCAGGAAACCAAGGCTAAATAAACTTCTGGCCCCACAATAGTGAAAAAAAATACTTTTCACTTATCACTCATGCGATATTTGCTGAGAATGTAAAGTAAGTTAACGCTTCATTTAAAAAAAAAACCTGAAATGTCTTTAATAAAAATGCATGTGTGTCAAACATCAGGGTGCCACGGTTTCAGATTTTACAGCATGAGCTTATCTTAAGTCCTTAGCACTCCCGTTGATAAAGCATAGTGGAGTTCAACTATAGTTTATGAGCTTTACACCCTGAGAAACCTAAAATCTGGTATATTGAACAGAGTTTTGAGATACAAGGGGGGTTTTTTAAAGGGGGTGTGGGGAGCAAATTCCCGCTGTCTTAATTTCACAGTAAGATCTGAAAATGCCATCCGTTTTTACTAAAGGCTGATTTTCACATTAGTTTTTTCTGACGTGATTAACATTCATGTTGGGAAAATCACATATCATGTAACACAAGTGAATCCATATTTTGGTTGCAGTATGCATGTTGAGAAACAGGCACAATGGTTTTTCCACACAAGTGGAGGTGGGGAAGGATTAAACATTAAAAGCACATTTGTTTTTGATTTGTACCACACACTCCACACATTTTCCCTCAAGGTAATGCCACTGTTCAGGGAATATTGTGTTTTTCAAGCCAAGTATAAGGAATGTCTGCTCCCTTACCAACCAGCTCAGGCCCTGAGATCATATTTGGGGGCCCTTCTTCAAGTTGCCCTGCCAACTGAGTTGAGGTGAGCGGTGACTGAAGAGAGGGTTTTCTCTGTGGTAGTCCCCTACTTATGGAAATTTCTTCTCAGGGAAATTTGCTTTTAGGTGCCAGGCGAAGACTTTATTTCCCCTGGCTTTTAACATCTGACAGGTTTGTAACATTTGACGCGATTATTTTATCCTGTCATTTTATTCATAACTGTTTTTTGTTTAATTATTCTGTTGTTTTTATCTTATGAGCCACCTTGGTAATATTGGGTGAGGGGCAGTATACACATTTATTAAACAAACAAACAAACAAACAAAACTTTGTCTCTTACAAAATGTGTTCTTTTGCTCAGATAGCACATTCAGATTGAACACTGATTCTGGCCTTCTTGCACTGGCTGCCTGTATGTTTCTGAACCTGATTCAAGGTGCTGGTTTTGATCTATAAAGTCTTACATGGCTCGGAACCACAATACCTGATGGAGCGCCTCTCCCGGCATGAACCAGCCCGTACACTACATTCAGCATCCAAGGCCCTCCTCTGGGTGCCTCCTCTGAGGGAGACTCGGAGGGTGGCAACAAGAGGGCCTTCTTGGTGGTGGGCCCCCCAATTATGGAATGATCTCCCCGATGAAGCCCACCTGGTGCCAACATTGTTATCTTTTCAGCACCAGGTTAAAACTGCCCTCGTCTTCTCTCAGGCATTTGGCAGCATATAATGAGTGTTTAATTTGGTCCTGGATTGTCTTTGGCTGATTGTTTAAGGGTGCAATCCTATCCAGATAGCTGGCAGTTTCTGAACACGGAGGCTGCTGAGTATCCAATGCAGGGCAGGAGGACAGCTGACAGCGGCGGCTCTGCGCTCCAGCCCCCCTGCATTTCTGCTAGATGGTGATTTTGTCCATCTAGCAGCAGCACCTGGGAGGGGGAGAGGCTGGGGCGGCCATAGGAAATGGTGTAAGGCAGCCACCCTGGTCTCCTCCCTCCCCTCGCCCCCCGGAAATGCCCCCTTTTCCCTGTCTCCATGCTCCATTTTCCAAGTGCAGAGAGGTAGCCAACGCAGCTCTCTCTGCGCCAGCTACAAGGGAGATGCGGAGAGGGTGGTTTCCTGGCTTCAAGCTCAGAGCCAGGGAACTGATCCATCCTATGCCCCCCCCCCCGATGCTGTCTGGTGGGCATAGGATTGCTTTTTAAAAAATTGTTTTTAGATATATGTTGTCTCTGTGTGTGCTGTTTATATGGTTTTATGTAAATGCTTTTTTGTACTTTGTACAAAGTGTTTTAATGGCTTTTAGTTTTTTTTTTAACCACCCAGAGCAATTAGGCTGTGGGTTGGTATAGGAATATAATAAAATAAATTAAATGAAACTTCCAGATAATTTTTTGCCTCTTCCTTTCCCAGTTTTTTCCTCTGGACGTTCATTTACAATTCCACAAACCTCACACCTCTAGTGGCTGTCTAATGAAACATATAGAACTTGCAGATAAAGGGAGAAAAAGGGGGGAGCACATGAAAATTACTGATCTTAATGCCGCAAAGAATCCGGAAACAGAAGCCCTGGTAAAATTGCGGGTTAAATAGCCTCTGTGTGGAGAAGCCCATAGACTACAATCCTCTTGGACAGGATTCTTGTTGCTTCTATGCTCAGTACCACATACAGCATGCTGTGTTGGCACTAAGTGTTAAATAATAATAATAATAATAATATAAGATGCAGTAATAATAGTAGATGCACAGATGCCTCGAGATACTGAATCCATGGTAAATTCTAATGCGGATCAGTTTTACACTGGATTATAGCCATCCCTATACCTCCAGAATAAGATCCATGCATAGTGCAGAAGAGTGCAGAATTTTATGCTGAACTCATTGAGTGCTGAACTCAATGTCCTAAGAATCTTACCTTTCATTAAAAACACAAACAAGTTTCTATCCCTCATGGCAGTGAAGAAAAATGGCTTGAAAATTCCTGGTGAAATATATGCTAACAGAGAAAAAAGAGGGGTTCCATAGGATTTCCAGCAGCCAAGTCGATTTCAGTTCCCTGCATAGTTCTTTGCCTCTCTTCATGATTATCTGAAGCAGAAGCATTTATATAAAATACACAAACATAGTGAAATTCGCTTAATTTGCATAAGGTATACACTGGATAATATACAGATTACAAAATCAAGCTGCAGAAGTTCTCTCTCGGAATACACAGAGCTCTTGACTTAAGGGACAACCACACCCATACGCCTGTATTACAAGCTACAAGTCAATGCAGTGTTGACTGTCAAAACACATTCCTCTACATCTCACTCTACAGACCTGAACCATTGACAAAATTCTAAAATTTATCAGGTCAGAAATTGGAAAACTTAACTGAACCCATCTTGCTGTATGTGGTTATTACCTGCATTCCAGATACATCCATCAACTGCTGTAGAATATCTTGGATCCCTGATGGATTATGGGCCCAGATCCATAAACTATGTCATAACTTGTCTCCTACAAGTTGTCAGCTTCATGGCACAGTTTGACTAGGGAAGCCCAGTGGTGTAAGTTCCTTAGCTTCATGACTGCAATATACTGAAAGCTCTGTAACAAAAACAGTAGAGATCCACTAATTATGATTGCCACATCCTGTGGAAAGGGAGTGGTTTGGGGGTTGTTTAAATGGTGTCTCCACATGCATACAGAATAAATGGGGAAATAGCTTTGCCAAATGGTACAGGGTTTCTCTGTTTTGCCTGTTAATTTCTTATCATACTTTAGAAAATGCTAATAAATGATTTATATCTAATAACAATTAAAATCACTGCTAAACTTGGACATCAGTACCGAAAGCCTTTATGATTGTGCTTGGATTAATGCCTGCTTTTAATAAGCACTGATGCTCATTCTTGTCTCATTTCGTGTGCTGGCAGTAAAGAGCCTAACATGGATTGCTGCTGATCCTCCTTCCTCTTGATGGTCCTGCACTCTTCATTTAGGCATTCTCCTCCTCTGCTTCCTTCATGTCTACTTGCCCTGCCTCTCTTAATTCCATTGGGTGAACACTGGGGTCCTTGGGACAACCAAATTGTGGTTGATTTATTTGGCCACGAGCCAGAAGAACAATCACCATAAAAACATGCCAAGTAAAAATAATAAAGTCAGAGCATTGTAGATCCTATTATAATTCGATCAAACTCCCTAATATTTATATTTAAACATAACACAAATGCACTTATCTAGATAAGTCTCTTATAGCCTTATGATACATTCCATGGGGTAAAAAGAAAATCCGATGCTGTAAAGAACAATATTGTTTAGGAACCTGGAATGTCAGATCAATGAATCAAGGTAAGCTGGAGGTGGTCAAACATGAGATGGCAAGACTGAACATCGACATCTTGGGAATCAGAGAACTGAAATGGACAAGCATGGGCGAATTTAATTCAGGTGACCATCATATCTACTACTCTGGGCAAGAATCCCTTAGAAGAAATGGAGTTGCACTCATAGTTAATAAAAGGGTGGGAGAAGCAGTACTGGGGTACAATCTCAAAAACGATAGAATGATCTCACTACAAATCCAAGGCAAACCATTCAACATCACAGTAATTCAAGTCTAGGCCCCAACCACTGATGCCAAAGAAGCTGAGGTTGATCGGTTCTATGAAGACCTACAACACCTTCTAGAACTAACACCAAAAAAAGATGTCCACTTCATCATAGGGGATTGGAATGCTAAAGTAGGAAGTCAAGAAATCACCGGGATAACAGGCAAGCATGGCCTTAGTGTACAAAATGAAGCAGGACAAAGGCTAATTGAGTTTTGCCAAGAGAACACGCTGATCATAGCAAACACTCTTTTCCAACAGCACAAGAGGCGACTCTATACATGGACATCACCAGATGGTCAATATCGAAATCAGATTGATTATGTCCTTTGCAGCCAAAGATGGAGAAGCTCCATACAGTCAGTAAAAACAAGACTTGGAGCTGACTGTGGCTCAGATCATGAGCTTCTTGATGCAAAATCTCAGCTTAAACTGAAGAACGTAGGGAAAACCACTAAACCATTCAGGTATGACCTAAATCATATCCCTGATGAATATACAGTGGAGGTGAGGAATAGATTTCAGGGATTAGACCTGATAGACAGAGTGCCTGAGGAACTATAGATGGAGGTCTGTAACATTGTTCAGGAGGCAGCAACTCAATCCATCCCTAAGAAAAAGAAATGCAAGAAAGCAAAGTGGCTGTCTGATGAAGCTTTACAAGTAGCTGAGGAAAGAAGGGAAGTGAAAAGCAAGGGAGAAAGGGGAAGATATATCCAACTGAATGCAGAGTTCCAGAGAATATATGCTCTGGAACTGTAGACATCATATACCTCAATCATATGTCTATAAGCTGTAGACATCATATACTTCGACTTCAGCAAAGCTTTCGACAAAGTGCCCCATGATATCCTGATGAGCAAACTAGCTCAAAGTGGGCTAGATGAAACAACGATCCGGTGGATCCACAGTTGGCTACAGAATCGGACTCAAAGAGTGCTTATCAATGGGACCTTCTCAAACTGGGGAGAGGTAACGAGTGGGGTACCGCAGGGCTCAGTCCTGGGCCCAGTGCTCTTCAACATTTTTATTAATGACTTGGAGGAGGAGGTGCAGGGAATGCTGATCAAATTTGCAGATGACACAAAATTGGCCGGAATAGCTAATACTTTGGAAGACAGAAACAAAATTCAAAGTGATTTGGATAGACTGGAGCGCTGGGCAGAAAACAACAGAATGACATTTAATAGGGATAAATGCCAAGTTCTGCACCTAGGAAAAAGAAACCAAATGCACAGTTACAAGATGGGGGATACGTGGCTCAACCACACTACAAGCGAGAAGGATCTTGGAATTGTTGTCGATCTCAAGCTGAATATGAACCAACAAAGTGATGTGGCTGCAAAAATGGCCAATGCTCTTTTGGGCTGCATTAATAGAAGCATAGCTTCCAAATCCCGGGAAGTACTAGTTCCCCTCTACTCAGCACTGGTTAGGCCTCATCTGGAGTACTGTGTCCAGTTCTGGGCACCACACTTTAAGAAGGATGCAGACAAACTGGAGAGGGTTCAGAGGAGGGCAATAAAGATGATCAGAGGACTGGAAACAAAGCCCTATGAAGAGAGACTGAAAGAACTGGGCATGTTTAGCCTTGAGAAGAGAAGACTGAGGGGAGATAGGATAGCACTGTTCAAGTACTTGAAAGGTTGTCACAGAGAAGATGGGCCAGGATCTCTTCTTGATCATCCCAGAGTGCAGGACACGGAATAATGGGCTCAAGTGACAGGAAGCCAGATTCCGGCTGAACATCAGGAAAAACTTCCTGACTGTTAGAGCAATACGACATTGGAACCAATTACCTGGGGAGGTGGTGGGCTCTCCCACACTGGAGGCCTTCAAGACGAGGCTGGACAGCCATTTGTCAGGGATGCTCTGACTTGGATTCCTGCATTGAGCAGGGGGTTGGACCCGATGGCCTTGTAGGCCCCTTCCAACCCTACTATTCTATGATTCTATGAATAGCAAGGAGAGACAAGAAGGCCTTTTTAAATGAACAATGCAAAGAAATCAAAGAAAACAACAGAATGGGAAAGACTAGAGATCTCTTCAAGAAAATCGGAGATATCAAGGGAACGTTTTGTGCAAAAATGGGCATGATAAAGGACAAAGAAGGCAGGGACCTAACAGAAGCAGAGGAGATTCAGAAGAGGTGGAAAGAATACACAGAATAACTACACAGGAAAGATCATAATGTCCCTGATACCCATGATAGTGCGGTCACTGAACTTGAGCCGGACATCCTCGAGAGTGAAGTCAAGTGGGCCTTAGGAAGCATTACTAACAACAAAGCTAGTGGAGATGACAGTATTCCAGCTGAGCTATTTAAAATCCTAAAAGATGATGCTGTTAAAGTGCTCCACTCAATATGCCAACACATTTGGAACACTCAACAGTGGTCACAAGACTGGAAAAGGTCAGTTTACATTCCAATTCCAAAAAAGGTCAATTCCAAAGAGTGTTCAAACTACCGTACAATTGCGCTCATTTCACATGCCAGCAAGGTGATGCTCAAAATCCTACAAGCTAGGCTTCCGCAGTATGCGAACCGAGAACTACCAGAAGTACAAGCTGGGTTTCGAAGACGCAGAGGAACTAGAGATCAAATCGCCAACATTCGCTGCATCATGGAGAAAGCAAGAGAATTCCAGAAAAACGTCTATTTCTGCTTCATTCACTATGCTAAAGCCTTTGATTGTGTGGATCACAACAAACTGTGGTAAATTCTTAAAGAGATGGGAGTACCAGACCACCTTTCCTGTCTCCTGAGAAACCTGTAAGAGGGTCAAGAAGCAACAGTAAGAACCAGACAACCGATTGGTTCAAAGCTGGGAAAGGAGTACAACAAGGCTGCATATTGTCACCCTGCTTATTTAACTTATATGCAGAGTACATCATGAGAAACGCCGGGTTGGATGAATCACAGGTCGGAATTAAGACTGCCAGGAGAATTATCAACAACCTCAGATACGCAGATGATAACACCCTAATGGCAGAAAGCGAAGAGGATCTAAAGAGCCTCTTGTTGAGAGTGAAAAAGGAGAGTGCAAAAGCTGGTTTGAAACTCAACATTAAAAAAACTAAGATCATGGCATCTGGCCCCATCACTTCCTGGCATATAGAAGGGGAAGAAATGGAAGCAGTGACAGATTTTATTTTCTTGGGCTCCAAGATCACCACAGACGGTGACTGTAGCCATGAAATTAAAAGATGCTTGCTCCTTGGGAGGAAAGCTATGGCAAACCTAGACAGCATAGTAAGAAGCAGAGACATCACCTTGCCGACGAAGGTCCGTCTAATCAAAGCTATGGTTTTCCCAGTAGTAATGTATGGCTGTGAGAGCTGGACTATAAGGAAGGCTGAGCACCGAAGAACTGATGCTTTCGAACTGTGGTGCTGGAGAAGACTCTTACGAGTCCCCTGGACTGCAAGGAGGTCAAATCAGTCCATCCTAAAGGAAATCAACCCTGAGTGCTCCTTGGAAGGACAGATACTGAAGCTGAAGCTCAAATATTTTGGCCACCTAAGGCGAAGAGAAAACTCTCTGGAAAAGTCCCTGATGCTGGGAAAGACTGAAGGCAAAAGGAGAAGGGGACTGCAGAGGATGAGATGGCTAGACAGCATCACTGATGCAATGAATATGGACTTGAGCACGCTCCGGGAGAGAGCGCAGGACAGGAAGGCCTGGCGTGCTATGGTCTATGGGGTCACGAAGAGTCGGACACGACTGAACGACTGAACAACAACAGATAAGTCTATTGTGTTTCAAAGTTGATAGATTGCACCCCACAGATTCAAATAAACTCTGCTTCCAAACAAACGTACAAGTTTTATTTAAACAAAGACTTGTACACAGAGCT
Organism: Heloderma suspectum; assembly: GCF_057233095.1. Lineage (NCBI taxonomy): Eukaryota > Metazoa > Chordata > Lepidosauria > Squamata > Helodermatidae > Heloderma > Heloderma suspectum. The sequence goes on along the minus strand of NC_139460.1, from coordinate 48,665,964 downwards.
TTCTCAGCCTATGGCCTTTCTCTCCGCAGGCCAGAAGCAGTGGGTGCTGCCCTTAACTACTTCCTGGTTCCTCCCAGTAAGTACAACGTATTCAGGTTGAATCCATCAGTTCTTTCATATTGTCACTTGTTGCAAATATTTCAAAATACATTTGACACTGCTCTGTCATTGCCATGGCAAAATTAACCACCTTTCAAATTACATTCTTATTAGGCCTGTGCACTGCCTTTGATTTGGAAGTCCGAAGCATGGCGGCCATTTTGTGCAACATCCGCCATTTTGTGTCACAGACCTAAGCAACAGGGCTCCCCCTAGCTGTGATTAATGGAACTTGCCTATAGTGCCCCTAGTGGTCATGAGAAACATTGCAGGCTGTGTTCAGCATTCCTTTGCATGGGTCTAAGCCTTGGCATGTCATTATTTATCAATTAAAAAACGCTGGGATTGCTATAAATAAAAACCTGGCACTATTTTTTATTATTTTTGTACTCAGAAGTTTAGGGACCTAAATGAAGCATCGCTAGCCTTTTATTCCACATCTTCGCCCCTCTGTGCTCTTGACAAATTATGCTTTGAGGACTAGGATATTAAGTAATCCATAATCGGTGAGGAACTACAATAATAATTCCAGTGTCCTAGTTTACAAGACAAACCCCTGATGGAGAACCCCTTTCTGTACATCTTGCATTGAAAGAGGAAATATCTGCACTTATCCGACTCCTGTCACCCTTCCCTCTTCTTATTAGGAACCAGCCTCTCCTCATCAATTTGTCTAAAAGTACTCACATGCCACTCCGCTTATCTCAGTCTATCCCAGACCTCCCTATGGGTTTAACCAAGTGCCTTCTAAACTTTCCAAAATTAGCCCATGTAATTAGTGTTATGCCTCTGTAATAAACGGGTATTTGATTATTGTAATCTTTGGCTCTTGTCTCGTTGCTAATTTCCCATTTCAAATAAGAACCCATGCTAAGGTCTATTGCTTGTTCACCACGGGGGCATCCCAATTTATGTCACTGCATGCCATGAGTCCAGGCTAAAAAAAAAAAACCTGACACATGTCACTTGTTGGACATATGTAGATAAGAACATGTGGGTCTAATCTACAGTCAAGGCCAGAAATATTGGAACAAGGATAACTGTTTTAGCAGTTGGCCTCTGTACACCACCACACTGAAGTTGAAAGGAAACACACCCAGATGGGAGCGAAGTCAGGACTTTCAGCTGTAATTCAAGGGGTTTGACAAAAGTGGGGCACTAACCATTCAGGAAGGACAGCCAGTGGCATACACCCCCCCATCATTGGTGGCTTATAAGTCATGGAACAAACCAACATCATTTCAATCTTAAGGATCATCTTTAATACCTGGATGAAAATCCTTTGCGGTCAATGACTGCCTGAAGTCTGGAACCCATGGACATGACCCCAGTGCTAAGTTTCCTCCCTCGAGATGCTTTGCTAGGCCTTTACTGCAGCTGCATTCAGCTGCTGCTTGTTTGTGGGTCTTTCTGCCTTCAGTCTTGTCTTCAGTAAGTGAGAAGCATGCTCTATTGGGTTGAGATCAGGTGACTGACTTGGCCATTGAAGAACATCCCACTTCTTTGCCTTGAGAAACTCTTGGATAGCTTTTGCTGTATGTTTTGAGTCATTATCCATCTGCAATATGAAGCGGCATCATATCAGTTTGACAACATTCGGCTGAATCTGAGCAGAAAGTATAGCCCTATACACTTCAGAATTCATCCTGCTGCTTTTATCAGCAGTCAAGTCATCAATAAACACCAGTGACCCGGTTCCCTTGGCAGCCATACATGCCCATGCCATAACACTGCCTCCACCATGTTTGACAGATGATGTGGTATGCTTTGGATCATGAGCTGTTCCTTTCCTTCTCCATACTTTAATCAAGTTACAAGTTAATCTTGGTTTCATCAGTCCAAAGAATCTTATTCCAGAACTGGGCAGGCTTTTTTGGGTGTTTGCTGGCAAAGGCTAATATGGCCTGTCTGTTCTTGAGCGTTACCAGTGGTTTGCACCTTGTTGTGAAGCCTCTGTATTTACATTCATAAAGCCGTCTCTTGACTGTAGATGTTAACAATGACATGCCTACCTCCTTAAGAGCATTCTTGACCTGGCTAGATGTTGTGAAAGGGTTCCTGTTCACCATGAGCAGAATTCTGCGGTCATCCACTTTAGTTGTCTTCCGTGGTCTGCCAGGCCTTTTGCTGTTGGTGAGCTTGCCAGTTATGTCCTCCTTTTTCAGGATGTTCCATACTGTTGTGTTGGCCACTCCCACTGTTTTTGCTATCTCTCTGATGGGTTTATTTTGTTTCCTCAGCCTAACGATGGCCTCCTTCACTCGCATGGACACCTCTTTGGGCCTCATGTTGGGAGTTCCAGTGAACAGCTACCAAATGCAAATGTAACACTCAGAACCACCTCCAGGCCTTTTATCTGCTTGATTGGTCATGGGGTACCAAGGAAACAGGCCACAGCTGGCCATGCAGCTGCTTGTCAGCCATTCGTTCCATTACCTATAAGCCACCAACGATGGGTGTGTGTGTATGCCACTGGCTGTCCTTCCTGAATGGTTAGTGCCCCACTTTTGTCAAACTCCTTGAATTACAGCTGAAAGTCCTGACTTCGCTCCCACCTGGGTGTGTTTCCTTTCAACTTCAATGTTGTGGTGTACAGAGGCCAACTGCCAAAACAGTTATCCTTGTTCCAATATTTCTGCCCTTGACTGTGCGTGGCCAATTTAATGTGGAAGGAGAGCGCATCAGGGTCGTTTGCGACAGATGATGCTGTCGCCAATCCACAGCAACCCCGTAGCTTCCCTCTGGAAAAGGCACATTTTCAGAAAGTCATTTTAGTGTTTTGTTTTCCTTAGACTTGGATCCAGAGCAGTTCCGCTGCAGTGTGCCCCGTCCCCCTGCATTAAATCCTGGGTGTGCCTATTTCTGTGACCTGGCTCTGACCTGGGCAAGGGATGGGGCTGCCCCCTTCCCCCCCCCCATTCCCTCTTTTTCCCCATTCACGATAGGGCTGGTTTCCCATTCACAGAATGCAGCCTGTTTTCCCCATTCATATAAGCGCTTCTCTATTCCTTTGTACTCTCCTGGACTTGATTTGCAAGTGTGGGATTTCCTTTTTTTAAATCCTTCAGCCACTTCCTCCTCCCTTCCTGCTCCTCTTCTGCCCCCACCCCCCATGTGATCCTGCTGCATGTTATTGATGGCTCTCTGTAAAAAAATGAATCAGGAGCGGTGGGGGGGGGCTGCTTGGTGGCTTTCATTGCTCCTTCTTCTTTCCTCATTAGCTATTGGAAAAGTGTAAGGGGGAGCCAGAGAAAGAGCAGAAGAGTGGCAGCGGCTGCCGGCCCCAGTAATCCAAAGGGGAGTGCTGAAGCAGAAAGCCTGAGTGTGACACATGGAGCCAAGGCAGCAGGAAGGGAGAAGCTGGAGTTGTTGCTCAGCGCCTTGGGCAGGAGCATGTGCTGTTGTAGTAGTGGAAGGAAGCAATGTGCCTCCTCCATCCACACATGCGCTGCTCCAGCAGGACTTCCAGAGCAGCCTGTTTTTCCCATTCATAAAAGTGCAGTTTCACTGTTCCAATTAGTCAGAATGCCACAGTAGAGGCTTTACCCCTGCAGCATATTTTCCCCATTCATAAAAGCGCAGCTGTGCTGTTTCAGTCAGGCAGAATACTGCAGTAGCAGCTGTACCCATTCACAGAATGTAGCCTGTTTTTCCCATTCGTATAAGGGCAGTTTTAATCTTTCATGATATCGCAATGGCAGCTGAGAGGGGAGAGGTGTTGGATAAGCTACAGGGACTTAATTCAGGGCTTCCAGTAAACTTCCCTGAGCAGGGGAGCATGGATAGGGGCAGAGAATAAGCCTCTTTCATTCACTGAGCAGCACCTACGGGGTTGATAACATTCAGTTCTATTCACTGGACTTCACCCACCCAACCCCGAAGTATGGCCATTTTGAAGTGCTGTCTGACGCGTGGAAGCAGGTTTTTAGGTAGTGTGTACTCCGCTTTTCTTGCTGCATGTGCTGCTGATGGACCAAAGCCAATTTCATGAAAATCCAGATAAAACCAAAAAGCGCTTCTCATTCCATTTCCATGTAGATCTGGCTGTGGTAACAGATCTTAGGAAGCTTGCTCTCTGGTAAATAGTTTAGGAGTTGAAAATGTCGTAAGTGTTAAAAGGGTCACCTCTTAAGGGCTCTCCTATCACAAAAGTGGTTGTATGGATGGACTCAGAGAGAGAGAGACACTCAAGGGCCACCCACTCTGACTCCCTTTTCTGCTGAAATGCACATCCTCCATCTGGTATCTTAAAATAACATCAGAAAAAGTGGGTGTAGGCCTCTTGTGCTTAGAACAGAGAGAATTTCAACAAGTGTTGCTTCTCCAGCTGTAGTGATACAGTGGTACAAGATGTACCCTACCAAAATCTGCTTTCTCACCAATGACCAGAAGCATAGGAGCCCTTGTTGTTGTTGTTGTTGTTGTTGAGTCGTTAAGTCGTGTCCAACTCTTCATGACCCCATGGACCATAGCATGCCAGGCCTTCCTGTCCTCCACTCTCTCCCGGAGTGTGCTCAAGTTCATATTCATTGCATCGGTGATGCTATCTAGCCATCTCATCCTCTGCCGTCCCCTTCTCCTTTTGCCTTCAATCCTTCCCAGCATCAGGGTCTTTTCCAGGGAGTTTTCTCTTCGCATTATGTGGCCAAAATATTTGAGCTTCAGCTTCAGTATCTGTCCTTCCAAGGAGCACTCAGGGTTGATTTCCTTTAGGATGGACTGATTTGACCTCCTTGCAGTCCAGAGGACTCGTAAGAGTCTTCTCCAGCACCACAGTTCGAAAGTTCAATTCTTCGGCGCTCAGCCTTCCTTATAGTCCAGCTCTCACAGCCATACATTACTACTGAGAAAACCATAGCTTTGATTATACGAACCTTTGTTGGCAAGGTGATATCTCTGCTTCTTACTGTGCTGTCTAGCTGTGCCATAGCTTTCCTCCCAAGGAGCAAGTGTCTTTTAATTTCATGGCTACAGTCACCGTCTGCGGTGATCTTGGAGCCCAAGAAAGTAAAATCTGTCACTGCTTCCATTTCTTCCCCTTCCATATGCCAGGAAGGGATGGGGCCAGATGCCATGATCTTAGTTTTTTTAATGTCGAGTTTCAAACCAGCTTTTGCACTCTCCACTTTCACCCTCAACACAAGGCTCTTTAGATCCTCTTCACTTTCTGCCATTAGGGTGGTATCTGCGTATCTGAGGTTGTTGATAATTCTCCCAGCGATCTTAATTCCGACCTGTGATTCATCCAACCCGGCGTTTCTCATGATGTACTCTGCATATAAATTAAATAAGCCGGGCGACAATATGCAGCCTTGTCGTACTCCTTTCCCAATTTTGAACCAATCGGTTGTTCCATGTCCGGTTCTTACTGTTGCTTCTTGACCCTCTTACAGGTTTCTCAGGAGACAGGTAAGGTGGTCTGGTACTCCCATCTCTTTAACAATTTGCCACAGTTTGTTGTGATCCACACAATCAAAGGCTTTAGTGTAGTCAATGAAGCAGAAATAGATGTTTTTCTGGAATTCTCTTGCTTTCTCCATGATGCAGCGAATGTTGGCGATTTGATCTCTAGTTCCTCTGCGTCTTGGAAACCCAGCTTGTACTTCCGGTAGTTCTTGGTTCACATGCTGCTGAAGCCTAGGTTGTAGGATTTTGAGCATCACCTTGCTGGCATGTGAAATGAGCGCAATTGTGCGGTAGTTTGAACACTCTTTGGCGTTGTCCTTCTTTGGAATTGGAATGTAAACTGACCTTTTCCAGTCTTGTGGCCACTGTTGAGTGTTCCAAATGTGTTGGCATATTGAGTGCAGCACTTTAACACCATCATCTTTTAGGATTTTAAATAGCTCAGCTGGAATACTGTCATCTCTGCTAGCTTTGTTGTTAGTAATGCTTCCTAAGGCCCACCTGATGTCTGGCTCAAGTTCAGTGACTGCACTAACATGGTTATCAGGGACATTAAGATCTTTCCTGTATAGTTCTTCTGTGTATTCTTTCCACCTCTTCTGAATCTCCTCTGCTTCTGTTAGGCCCCTGCCTTCTTTGTCCTTTATCATGCCCATTTTTGCACAAAACGTTCCCTTGAGATCTCTGATTTTCTTGAAAGATCTCTAGTCTTTCCCATTCTGTTGTTTTCCTCGATTTCTTTGCATTGTTCATTTAAGAAGGCCTTCTTGTCTCTCCTTGCTATTCTCTGGAACTCTGCATTCAGTTGGGTATATCTTTCCCTTTCTCCCTTGCGTTTCACTTCCCTTCTTTCCTCAGCTACTTGTAAAGCCTCATCAGACAGCCACTTTGCTTTCTTGCATTTCTTTTTCTTTGGGATGGATTGAGTTGCTGCCTCCTGAACAATGTTACGGACCTCCGTCCATAGTTCCTCAGGCACTCTGTCTATCAGGTCTAATCCCTGAAATCTATTCCTCACCTCCACTGTGTATTCATAAGGGATATGATTTAGGTCATACCTGAATGGTTTAGTGGTTTTCCCTACGTTCTTCAATTTAAGCTGAAATTTTGCAACAAGAAGCTCATGATCTGAGCCACAGTCAGCTCCAGGTCTTGTTTTACTGACTGTATAGAGCTTCTCCATCTTTGGCTGCAAAGGACATAATCAATCTGATTTCGATATTGACCATCTGGTGATGTCTATGTGTAGAGTCGCCTCTTGTGCTGTTGGAAAAGAGTGTTTGCTATGATCAGCATGTTCTCTTGGCAAAACTCAATTAGCCTTTGTCCTGCTTCATTTTGTACACTAAGGCCATGCTTGCCTGTTATCCCGGTGATTTCTTGACTTCCTACTTTAGCATTCCAATCCCCTATGATGAAGTGGACATCTTTTTTTGGTGTTAGTTCTAGAAGGTGTTGTAGGTCTTCATAGAACCGATCAACCTCAGCTTCTTTGGCATCAGTGGTTGGGGCCTAGACTTGAATTACTGTGATGTTGAATGGTTTGCCTTGGATTTGTAGTGAGATCATTCTATCGTTTTTGAGATTGTACCCCAGTACTGCTTCTCCCACCCTTTTATTAACTATGAGTGCAACTCCATTTCTTCTAAGGGATTCTTGCCCAGAGTAGTAGATATGATGGTCACCTGAATTAAATTTGCCCATGCTTGTCCATTTTAGTTCTCTGATTCCCAAGATGTCGATGTTCAATCTTGCCATCTCATGTTTGACAACCTCCAGCTTACCTTAATTCATTGATCTGACATTCCAGGTTCCTAAACAATATTGTTCTTTACAGCATCGGACTTTCTTTTCGCCACCAGACACATCCACAGCTGCGTGTCCTTTCGGCTTTGGTCCAGCTGCTTCACTCTTTCTTGTGCTCCCTGGAAATTCCCTCTGCAATTCCCCAGTAGTATATTGGACACCTTCTGACCTGAGGGGCTCATCTTCTGGCGTTATATCTTTTAGCCTTGTGATACGTTCCATGGGGTTGTCTTGGCAAGAATACTGGAGTGGGTTGCCATTTCCTTCTCCAGTGGACCACATTTTGTCAGAACTCTCCACCATGACCTGTCCGTCTTGGGTGACCCTGCACAGCATAGCTTATGGCTTCACTGAGTTACGCAAGCCCCTTCGCCACAACTAAGCAGCGATGCCTTTTATTTAATCTGGCCATCCTAGGCCAGTCAATGCCATCTAGTGGTCCTATCCAGCAAGTTGGAGCAGTTCATGCTAGGAACAGAGGTTCAGCTCTCAGCAAGATCCCATATGATCTCATCTTATAGTTGTCTGGAGCCACGGGAAAAGGTTGTTTTGGGAGAATGAAGCTTTGTGGAGGATTTAGCTGCGATGTACAGTGAGAGAGCAAATTTCCATCACCGCTGACATCTTTTTAAAAGCAGTGTTGTTCTGGAATAATTTTAGATGGCTCCCAACAGTACACCCCACATTCCAAACACCAGCTGCCAAACCAAGGTCCCATCTACATGAGCCTTTTACTTCGGAGCAGCTGCAAGTCAGGGTCCCTTGGGAGAGATGACATAATTGCCACTTCGGAGCCATCCATTGCTTTCTCCTGGAAAATGCAGATATCCAAGAAGGTGTTTTGCTGTGATGTTTTTTATTTGCTTTGGGTTTCCCCACAGTTGTGAGCCATCTGTCCCTTCCCCAAACCGACTTTGCATCTTACAGTGGGCGTGTTGTAGGTGTGCATACTGCTTGTGTCACTCTGTGATGCCCCTTTACTCCCCCCATCCCTTTGCAGCTGCGCAGTTACAGAGGCACAGAGAGGCCTTTTCATTTATTTAATCACACTTTTGCAGATTTCTGCAGATTCGTATCTTCGCAATGGCTGCTTTTGGACTCAGTGCCCAAGGGCCAGGGCGGGGTCTTGGGGGAGGACCAACTTCGCTCCAGCCACCATTTCGGAGCAATGGGTAGACACGTACCACTCACGCTTCTGAGTGTGAACCACTGCGAGAGTCTAAGGCTGGGGAACTGACAAACAGTTGGTGTGGAAATGAAGGAGCACAGAACACCCACTTTTTGCCTAACGAGGGACGTAAAGACACAACAGAACCCCTAAAATACAAAATAGCCAGTGAAGTGTTGCACCTCCACGCTCACGGGACTGCACAGCTGCACATTAAAGTATAATGGCAAAAAAAGGGCATGTCAGAGTCTGTAAGGGAAGCCCACAGTAAATCGCAAGTGTTTCCCAGCAGAAGCTAATTCGAAGCTGAAATGCTGCGCAGTTGCGACGCAGTGAAGGGTGAAAGCAGTGCCATGTAGATGGGGCCCAACTTTCATTTAAATGTAGAGGGAGTTTTTTTACTAGCTGTATAAGGAGCTGGTATTCGGAAAATTGTGTTAGGCAAAGCCTCAAAGGCGAAGAGATTCCTGATTATAACCAGCATATTCACAGTCATCTGACTGTAAACTAACCAATATTGCCACTGGCAGGACAACTTGTTTTTGCCAGTGTTCCTCAGAAATGAAAACAAGTTAATTTCTTGATTTTATATAATATGCATACTCTTTTTACCTAGCAAGCTCCAGATTAACAAACATTCCTTTCTGCAAGGACTTCCTCAAAGCTATGTGAACAGAACTGCTTATTATAGTCTTACTAGTGAAATGCTCACCAACTCTGGTGGGTGGTCCAGCTCCTTACCTCCCCCTTTCTACTCAACATCCCAGCTCCACTCCCTCTTATCCCCAGCTCAGCTCCTTGCAAGGAATGTCCTGGTGCACCTGAAGTTCAGTTGTCTAGAGATGGAAATTCTGCACTACCCTTTATTCTTTACTACTGTCAGGGTGGACACTGAGCCCATAGAATCCCAGAGTAGTTCTGATTCGGAGGAAGAGCAGTCGCTCCTGGGAGAGGAGCGCGCTCCTCTTTCCCAGGGCCCGCAGCTGACGGAGATTCCTCCCACCAGCATTCCTAGATTAGAAAGCAGTCCAGGGAGTGACCGAGCACAGATAGCAGACTTGGTGGATGCGCAGCGCAGACGCAGAGAGTGGCGCCAGATGGAGGGCGCGGAAAAGAGGCGTAGTGCCCGGTTGGTGCGCACACAACGGCTGCGCCCAGAGGATCCAAGGGAAGAGGGGAGGGACTCTCCCTAGTCCTTAAATTCAGGGGTCTGCCAGTAATTCCCTTTCAAATGGGGAACAACTGTTCCAACTTAGGGCATAGGTACTCTGCTGCTCAGATCTAGTTGCTACCTGTAGAGGTGTTAAGTTGCAAAAGAAGAATAAAGCTTTGAAAGGAATCCCTTTGTCTGTGTCTGGACTTGGCTACTGGATTAGACTGAGAGAGGCCTCCAAGGAGCCTTTGACAACTACCTTTTATATAGGTGATTAGGTAATCGCCCATTAAATTTCACATATTGGGTAAAACAGCCTCCCCCAACATGTTCCCCTCCAGATGTTTTGGACTTCAGTTCCCATCAGACTGGGCCAGCATGGCCAGTGCTCAGAAATGATGGGAGTTATAGGGCAGTATCCAATGGTGTCATTCCGCAAACTCAAATAGCGCTAATGAATCTCAGCCAAATCTTTCTGTTGCACAAGCGCTTGCCCATTATGCTTGTGCACCCAGTTGTTATGGAACTGGTTGCATGATGAGTTGCACAAGAGTGCAGCTGGTTGCATAACCAATTGCGCAAGCGAAATGCACCACCGCTTGTGTAACCACGCTTGCGCAAACGTAATTTTAGTCGGCTTCTCCTCTTGAGCATAGTTCAGAACCTCGTTTCTGCTAGCACAACATCATTTGCGCTAACGGAATGACATAGTTGGAGACTGCCCATAATCCAAATCATCTGGAGAGCACCAGGTTGGAGAAGGATTTTATTGGATTTTAGAGTGGGGGAGACAGGAGAAGGAGTGACCTCTTCCCTCATGTCAGAGTTGCCAGATTTTCATTTTGAAATTTTCTCATGAAAGTTCACCATCCTCAGTGTTTGCTCAGAATTCTCATCTATACTAAATAATTTCCCATAATTGATTTAAGAAGGTTATGTTCAAAACCCTAATAAAAACAGCTATAAAACATAGCCATTTATTGTATGTTGGATGCAGATACAATATAATAATCATTTATTACTAGCTTTGAATTAAATCCTATTGAGTTCAATGAAATTTATTCCTGAATAAATCTGCAAATGGTTGCAGCCTTAGACAAGCCATTGTTATCAGCACCAGACCCAACCCCCATTTTTAAAATGGGGATCATGCTGGATTATGTTACAGAGCTATTGTAAGGATTATTGAGATTGTGACCTGGTTCACACATAACGGTAACACATGTTTTATTTAATCCATTTGTTGCCTACCCAGGGTTTGTCTGGCAGATGATCAAACGAATTGCGGATTGTTTACTCAGTCCCTGGGTTGTTTGTTTCCTTCCTCCTTCACCTGCTCCCTCCTTGTACCTCAAATGCCTTTGCAACACTGTAGAACTGGCATGTAGGGTGGCTGGGTTGTTGTTTTTTACCACTCTGTAGCCTGACAAAACCCATGAACAACCCAGTTCTGGGTTTACACATTATGACAAACCATGGTTTCTCTTTCTGGGTTGTTCATGGTTAACAAATCATGGTTTGTTAGTGTATCTGGATTTGCACATCATGACAACCCGGAACTCCATAACCCATGGTTTATTTAACCCATAGTTTAGAGTTATGTGTGAACCAGGTCAATGTATAGGAGGCACTTTGCATGAGCAAAGAGGAAGTGGGAGGGGTTTTGTGGCTCATTCACTTTTGCTCTAGAACCCCAATACATGTTCCCTGTGGTGAGCCGAAGGAAGGGGGCATTTGTGCACATTCTCTGCTAGTGGAAGGATACAAAGGAAGCCAACACAGCAGCAGACAAAAATGAGCTTATGTTACACATGTCTCTCAACTCACTTGGGATAATCCCCCCAAAGCATGCTAGGATTTCCCAGTGGCTGCCTCCAAGTTGACTAGATGGACCTTTCATCTGACCTAGCAAGGTGATTCTCATGTGCTGAGGCCTAGCATATGTGTTACAGATTTGGCATTTGCTGAGCATTTTCAAACCATAGTTCCAGTATTTAGGAAGCCTTGGGCTGCCAGTTAACTACCTCTAGCTGATCAATACACTTCAAAGTGTACACCAAAATTGTTTTAGGTAGATTCAGTTTTTGTTTTGTACTAACAAGAATTAGTAAAGGTAAAACCTTTTTGATCCATTTTTCATTTTTATTAGAAATATACTTGCAGCATCACATCAATATATAACTCTCATAAAATAACTTTAAAACATTTTTTGCTGTTAAACAGAGCTTTGCTAAAGATTCTTAGATCTTAATAGCTTAACAGGAAATACAATTTCTTAAACATTTCTTGTTCTTAGAATTCTAGTCCTAATACCTTAAAAAGGAGAGATCTCATTTTAAGTACCAAGGTCTGCATTCAATACAGGATAGGCTATTCAGCAGACAGGTACACAGGCCTGGTGAGCTTTTAAAAATCTAAAATTCTAAAATCAGCACATATTTATACACATTTTTGTGTACAAATTCCCTCATAGCTAATATTATCTACTGTCCCATAATTTAGAGCTCACAGTCTTAATTATCTCATTGTTATTAAACATTCCTAAACAATTAGAACATATAAATAAGGTTTACATGTACACCTTTCAGGCTAGGTACAATCAATTTTGAATTATACCTTTGAGAATATAACTCTTTACTCAAAAATTTCCCAATCAAGCCTAAGTGTATAAATTATTCTAGGCATCTGTATATCAAGCTTTTTGATGTGTATACCCTACACAATATTTTGCTCATTAATTGCTAAGTAAAACATTTGAGTACACCTTTGACCTGGAATAATACAATCTCACACCTGTTAATTACTCAAATACATTTTTGGCCCAAGTGATAGGGCTTTAACTCTGCATTTTCTCTTTGGATGCTATCCAGGTCAACTTGACCATTATTTTTTAACCAGCTTATGAACCTGTACGATTGTTATTTTTTACCTATCTACTTTTTCAAGTTCTTAATTATTCATAATTAACATTTGGTATTTGCATTTCATAATAAGACATATTGTTTCAAGAGAGGTGGGTTAGCATTTTCTCAATAGTATTCTCAGCAAGTCCAATAAAGCAAAATCAGCTGTTTCCTAAAAATCCAGGACATATAGGTATTCTCCATTCTGGTGAAATAAGCCATTGCGTATAGCCTTCTGCAGAGAGCTCCATCACATGTTCAGTGCATGCATGAGGGTGTGTGTATAATAGGATGCCAATGGTTATGTTGTGTCCCCCCTCCCCCGGCCCTTTGTTTGTAGTGAGTAGGGGCCCTATGCACATACATCTGTATGCACACACAGCCCTGTTACACTACTGCCAGACACACTGTCAAGGTTCCCCTTATGACCTGGACCCCTTGAGCAACTCCTTAAGGATCTCCTGCCTCCTTAAGAGTCTCACCTTCCTTCTTTTACCTTCCCCTTTCCAGTAACGTGGCTGTAGACATGGGGTGACTGACACTCTAGACACAGGGTTTAACTACAACAGTTTACTAGTAGATTTAAAGCAAACAAATTACAGCTAAAGATATTTACACAATAGAGCTGGGTGATCTAAAAGAAAACAAAAGTTGCAAAATGCAAGTTCCTTTACCCTAGGTGTCCTTAGACTTTTCTAGGCTGCTTCTTCCTGCTCACTCTTCGGACTCTGCTCTCACTTCAGGCTCTGGCTGTCTCTGTGCTCTTGCTCTGGTTGCAGCCTGGTCTTTCTGACTCTTACTGGTTCTCTCCCTCTCTTTATGTACCCTCCTCCCTCAAAACCTAAAGTACTGCTTCATACCTGAAGAAATGAAACTTAAGTGGAGAAATGAAACTGACGCTAATCTGGAGAAATGAAACTACTCCTCTCAGGGTTACCCCCTCCTAACAGAAAACTCCAAACCTCTAAGGGCTCTTTCATACCAGGCTTTTATCCTGCAACTGAGATTGATCCTTCACGGATGTTTGCAGGCTCTTTACATGATGCAGTGATCATCCCAGGCATCTCCTTTGTTCCATTTTTCAATAGATTGCAGATAATGAGCTATCAAATTACCCCGTTGGGTTTCGCCTCAGTTCCCTCCATCAAAAGTGTAAGAGAAGCGGCAAGAAGAGGAGCGAGTTCAATGAAAGATAATGGAAGACTCAGCTATGGGGGAGAAGGAGGGGAAAGGGGGTGGGGGAAAGTCATTGTGATTCTGCATTTAAAACGGAAGCAGAAAGCCCCATTTTAAATGCAGGATTTTAGGCCAGTGTAGAGATGCCCTGAGCCTGACCTTTTTCCCCTTTGCTGCTGTAGACCTCAAACCTTCACACACACAGTTGCCAAAGGATGAGGACAGAGAGTACAGCAGATGCAGGAGGCCTGGCTGGGGGTGGAGGGTTGATCCTGATACCTTCAAAAGAGGGCTTGTGAATGTTCATGTCACAATAGTCTCTAAAGTGCAATAGCACTATTTGTTGGGGAGGGATGCTATTACAGTCTAACATGGCTATTCTTTTCAGGTGTGCATTTCTGTGCAGTGCTCAAAGTGGGACAGTTTCAGTTCAAATTAAGACAGACTCAATTACGTATGTTGAAAAGAAGTAGGATGCTTTTAGGCTCACCTGGAAAGAAGTGAGATGGCATCCTGTAGAATCCCACCCCATTTCATCCACTGCTTCTGGCTTCTTTCTACTGCAAGTTCCTTCCAGTGAACTGTCTGCCAGAACCATCATCAACAGGCTTATAAGTAGAGAGAGCAAACTCACCCCACTTCAATAATATTGAATAAGCGCAGAACTTCACCATGTCATTCTTACAGGCTCATTTCTGACTGAAAAGGGCCTTTAAAGAAAAATAAACCTTCTTCTCAAACTGCAAATTCCTTTCTTGAGAAATACGATTTAGGCATCAGATGCCTATTACCTCAGCATGTGCTCTGACACCGTTAAAACAAATTGCTTTATTTCACTATAACTAAGGCTTATTCATTCACAAATAATGGCAGAGGAGTGGGAAATGTCCCTAAGGACTGGGGGAAAGAACCAGCCTGTTGTAACTTCAGAGGTGACGTTATTTAAAATTGATTTATTTTGCTAATATCACAAAATGGGTCCCGGGAGAAGATAAAATAAACTGCTCAGTGCTGATTTCACACTCAGGATATTTCCTGAGAACTAGTAGTTGCACTTATAAGCTGCTGATGGTAGAATGATATGACCTTGTCCATTGTTCGGTGACTGCCGTATTCATATGCCTTGCGAAATTCATGTAATTAAATCTGTGTCCAGTTCTGAATTCTGTATCAGTTAAATAAATGAGACCCAGATTCTTTAAGGGGTGGAGAACCTGTGGCTCTCAGATGTTGCTGGTCTACAACTCTCATTATCCCTGATTATTGGCCCTGCTCCCCAGGGCTCATGGGAGTTAAGCGTCCAACAACATCTGGAGGAGCACTAGCTGTCCACCCCTGCTTTGGTTTGTTCGTTCATTTATTACATTTCTATACCATCCAATAACCAAAGCTCTCTGGGCAGTTCACAACCGTTAAAACCATAAAATAAAACAACATAACAAGTGCACAAGGCCTGGCGAAAGTGAGGATATATGTGTCTGCCTAGAGATACTTAGGACGCAATCCTATGCAGATAAGCAGCCACCTCCGAACTCGGAGGCGACCGCCTATCCAATGCAGGGCAGGAGAAGCATGGAGGGGATCATTCCCTCTGTGCTCCTCCTGCCCTGCATTTTTGGCTAGACAGTCACTTTCTGTTGTTGAGCTGTGGGATGGGAGAGCAGGGGAGGAGGCTGCTGGATGACACATGGATGTGTGTCATTTCTGCCCTCCCTGCCCCAGAACGCCCCCCATGAACACCCCATTATTGCTGCTCCATGCTCCTCTTCTGAGCACGGAGCATAGGGCCATTCTGAGCTGCCTGAGAGGCAGCGCAGGAGGGGGGAAGGTTGGTTCCCAGAAAACAAGCTATCCTATGGCTGCCCACCTGCTGACTAGCGGCCATAGGATTGCTCCCCTAAAAACTGTCTTTCGGCCTCTCTCATGTTGTCTGTGCCATGTGTGAATGCTGTTAATAAGGGATTGACCATTGTGGGTGCCTAGTTGGGCCACCTATAATTATGGCTGGGAACATCATTTTGTGTGTTTTAGACAAGAAATCCAAGCTCTGTTCTAGCAGCCAGAACATAGTCTGGATGCCAGTACAGGTTTCACATATGCATTATCATCCCAGACTGCAGGACACGGAATAATGGGCTCAAGTGACAGGAAGCCAGATTCCGGCTGAACATCAGGAAAACTTCCTGACTGTTAGAGCAATATGACAATGGAACCAATTACCTGGGGAGGTGGTGGGCTCTCCCACACTGGAGGCCTTCAAGACGAGGCTGGACAGCCATCTGTCAAGGCATGCTCTGACCAGGATTCCTGCACTGAAGACGGGGTTGGACTCGATGGCCTTGTAGGCCCCTTCCAACCCTACTATTCTATGATTCTATGATTAAAGTACATACTCATCTGAGCCTAAATTAACATGTGTAAAACAACTTAAAGCTTTGGGCTCCTTCACACCAAGCTTTTATCCTGCAATTGAGATTGCTCCTTCACCGAAGTTCGCAGGCTTTTTATATGACGCCATGACCGTCCAAGGCATCTCCTGCACTAAATGCCCTTTGTTCAGTTTTTAAATAGATCACAGATAATGAGCTATCAAATTATCGTTGTAATTTGTGTTTCTGTTGTGTTCTGCTTGAGTTTACTCCATGAAAAGAGTAAAAGTGTCAAGAAAAGGAGTGAGATCAATGAAAGATAATGGAAGACTCGGATATGGGGAGAAGGAGGGGGGGAAGGGGTGGGGGAAAAGGATGCACATGAAAAAAGGAGTCGTGATCCTGCATTTAAAATGGAAGCAGAAAGCCCCATTTTAAATGCAGGATTTTAGGCTGTTATAGAGTTAGGGATGTCAGAGAATTCTGCTACGGATCTCGGTGAGGCCGAATGCCAGTGCATTCGGCCCCCCGAACTCCGTGGCAGAACGGCCTGCCACCCGCCCCCCTGCAGATCCCCCCCAGGACGAGACTTACCTGTGGCGGATCTTCCGGGCGGTGCTGGTTCCGCCGGCGGCTTCGGCGGCGGCGGCAGCTGGTCTTCCGCCCGCCGGCCGCTGCCGCCATTTCCAGGCTTGTAAAAAAAAAAAAAAAAGACGTGATAGGCTACGTAAAGATTTACGTAGCCTATCATGGCTAGGTTTAAAAAAAAAAGAAACCAACAACGTGATAGGCTACGTAAATCTTTACGTAGCCTATCATGCTTGGGTGGGTTTAAAAACAAACAACCGCGTACGCAAATGGCGGCGGCTATGGCTGCCGCCATTTGCATTCCTTATTTTTGCCATCTTAATCTACGTAAATATTTACTTAGACTATGACGGCGAAAATAAAGGGGAACGCAAATAGCATAGCCGGTGCTATTTGCGTCCCTTTTTTATTTGACATTTTAGCCTACGTAAAGATGTAGTAATCATTTGACCATGGGTCAAAGATTACTGATTTTGAGGTCACATATATTTCCAACCAGCATTTTCTGCCCTGAAAGTATCTGAATGTAAGAGTCCTGCCAGATCAGACCAAAGGTCCATCTAGTCCAACTAGGGATAGGTGAGAATTTTTTTTCAGTTCAGTTTTCATAAGAATTTACCAGCATTCACAAGGTTTTCTATATTCAGGACAGAAAAAAACTGAGATTTAAAAAAATCAAATGTGGGAAAAAATCAAAACGGACAGAATCATCCATCCAGACCCAGAGCTTTGAGTGCTTTGCTTTTAAACTCTGGGTTTGAATCCCGGTGTATTCAGCCATATTGACGCTGAATTGGGGGTTCCATCAGGCTCGCCACCGCAGGCTGGCATGAGTGGGCAGTTAGCAAGGGCCCAGCAACTCAAAAGGTCCCAGCCCTGTCCTGCCCCTGCTGCCTCCAGGGCTTGACTATTGCAGCTGCTGTGGCTGCTGCTCCTCTCTCTGTCCCCTCGCCAAGCCAGCCCCACTGGCAAAAGGAGGTGTCGCATGCAGCAACCAGCCAGATGGGCCTGCAGCCGCAGGGCCCATGCCAAGCCATTTGAAAACATAATGTTTTAATGCTAGGTTTCAAGTAGCAGTTAACTGAACCAATCAGATGCTACCTTTGGGAGGGGGATGACCAATGAGGACACAGGAGAAGCGGCGCTGGCACCCGGGTCATGGGCAAGCAGGAGGGCAGCACTTTGCTGGAGGCCCACTGGAGTCTGGTGCTGGCCCTGGGTGCCACTTCCTTTTTCTGGCTTTCCCCCTCACCGTTGGCACCTACGTGGCAGGCAGGTACACATTGGCACCTACGTGGCAGGCAGGTACACGTTGGCACCTACGTGGCAGGCAGGTACTACGTTGGCACCTACGTGGCAGGCAGGTACACGTTGGCACCTACGTGGCAGGCAGGTACATCATGGTCCTCTCCATGTTGGCAGTAGCTGTACACCTATTGGATTTGGCTTTGGGGCTGGTGCAGATGAGCAAGGATTTCATTTTTAACAAGAACTTACCAAAAACATCGCCAGGTTCTCTATATATGGGAGAGAAAGTATTTGAAATTTTAGGAATATGAATATGGGAAAAAGCACAACTTACAGATTGACCCATCCCGAAGTTCAGCATCCTGTTTCCCACAGTGGCCAGCCGGATGCCTAAGGGAAGCCCACAAGCAGGACATGAGGGGACTAACCCTCATTGCTGTTGTTTCGCATAATGCCTCTGAACCTGCGGCTGCATGTAGCCATTGTGACTAGTGGCCCTTGGTACACATCCTCCGTTAATTTGTCTAATCTCGCGATGTACTGCAT
The DNA here is from genome assembly GCF_057233095.1 of Heloderma suspectum. Classification (NCBI taxonomy): domain Eukaryota; kingdom Metazoa; phylum Chordata; class Lepidosauria; order Squamata; family Helodermatidae; genus Heloderma; species Heloderma suspectum. The sequence continues at coordinate 48,647,502 of NC_139460.1, read as the reverse complement.
GCTTCCCTCACAGACTCACTGTGCCTTTTTTTTTTTTGCTATTATACTGAAATGCACAGCTGTGCAGTCCCGTGAGCGTGGGGGTGCGACACTTCAGTGGCTGTTTTGTATCTGAGGGGCTGTGCTGTGTCTTTCTATCCCTTTTTAGCTAAAAAGTGGGTGTTTTGTGCTCCTTCATTTCCTCACCATCAGTTTGTCAGTTCCCCAGCCCAAGACTCTCACGAGGGTTTGCACTCACAAGCGAAATGGTGAAATGGTGGCCGGAGCAATGTTGGTCCTCCCCCAAGACCCCCCCCCAGCCCAAGACACCCCCCCCCAAGCTACCTAGGCCCATGGTCATCACTGCATCTTGTGCCAGCAAGTTCCATAAACTTGAAGAAATGCTTCCTTCTGGGAATGCTTTCTGGAAATACTGTGTAAATACGCCAAACATCGCTCTGATTTAAATGATGATCAGGTAATGATTTTGTCACAAAACGTTAGCATGCAACAAAGATAGGTATCATGTTGGTGTGAATTGAAATCCCAAATATGAGACTGATGGTACTTTGTGAAACTAAGCTCTTTGTTAACCCTCACCCCTTATCTCCTGCTTCTCCTGCTTAAAAAAAAAAGAAAAAGATTTTCTTCTTCTTTATACAAATCGTGTGTGTGTGTGTGTGTGTGTATGTAGCCCCATCTACAACAGGCTTTTACTCTGGGGCGGGTGCGAGTCAAGGTCCCTCATGACAAATGATGCAGTCGCGACTTCGCAGCCATCCATGGTTTTCACCCGGAAAATGTGGAGTTCCAAGGAGTCATTTTACTGCAATTTTGGGGGGTTGCTGGTTGCGGGCCATCTGTTCCTTCCCTGAACCGACTTCGCATCTTACAGTGGGTGTGTTGTAGGTGTGCATAGTGCCTGCGGCAGTCTGTGATGTCCCTTGACTCCCCCCATCCCTTCACAGCTGCGCAGTTACAGAGGCACAGAGGGGTGTTTTCACCTATTTAATCACAGTTTCGCACAGTTTTGCAGCTTCATATCTTCACAGCGGTTGTGGACTCAGTACCCAAAGGCCGGAGGGGGGTCTTGGGGGAGGACCAACATTGCTCCAGCCACCATTTTGGAGTGATGGCTAGACACGAAGCGCTCATGCTTGTGAATGAAGGCTGGGGAACTGTCAAACTGATGGTGCGGAAATGAAGGAGCACAAAGCATCCACTTTGTAGCTAAAAAGGGATGGAAAGACACAGCACAGCCCCTCAAATACAAAACAGCCACTGAAGTGTTGCACCCCCACACGCATGGGACTGCACAGCTGTGCATTTCAGTATAATGGCAAAAAAAAAAGGCACAGTGAGTCTGTTAGGGAAGCCCACAGTACGTTGCGAGTGTATCACAGAGCACGCTGACTCCAAGCCGCATTGCTGCACAGTTGCAACCAGGTGGGGGTTCAAAGCGGTGCCATAGATGCAGCCCATGTGTGTGTGATGGAGAGAATGAGAGACAGAAGAGGTTTTGGTGAGTCAAGAAACTTTCCAAGAGGTTTAAAACAATCCTTTTTTTGTATCAAACTGGATAACAGTATAACCTTGAATTTGCACTCTGGGTTCCACTGATCCTTTGTAAACATCAAGTTAAGATTTCCTTTCCTTCTTAAAGTGTTTGACCCATTCTTTGGGCAGTGAGAAGTTCTGGGCAAAGAAAGATAGCAATGGAAAAATGATGGAAAATTGAGTTTGAGAAAGACATTCTGCTAGTGTTTCAAAGCCAATGGAAATAAGTTAATTGAACTGACATATATTCAAAATTAGAGCCAGTTTCCAACACCCTGAGAAATCTTTGTACCTTATATTTCAAATATTTACATTGCTGAGCTTTCCGAGTATGCTTCCAGATAAGGTTACAGAAAGAAACATATGTAACTAAGTCCTTTAAGAGACCTTAGTAAATTCAAACAGGTGTGATATGTACATGTGCAGGCAGAAATGACAAAAGAAGTTTGAAACTACAGTCTTGGCGCTGTCTGCTACAGCAGACAAAATCATTGGCTGCTAGTAGTAAAAAAATGGGAAGAAACCTACCCAATAGATTGTATTAAATTACCAAGCCTTTTACACATCAGGCTTACCTTAATTTTAAATGTGATCTCATGTTAGGCATTAGCGTATCTGTTCTAGATATGGCATGGTATATAAATATTGTAAATAAATAAATAAATAAATAAGCAAGCAAGCAAGCAAGCAAGCAAGCAGAGTTCCCTGAATTAACACTGACAGTGAGGGAAGACTCTGTCCTCAGAGGTCCTGTTGGAAGTGTGCGTGCAACTCAGCTAGGTTTCTGGAAGGGGCAGGTTGCGCCTTCCAGAAACTTGCATTTCCAGTTTTGTTGGAGCTTCCCCCTGGAAGCACTATACTGCTGCCACTGGTGGCAGGGGCCAGCTGCGCCTGCACCGGGAACTAGCGGTGCTTGCCAGTAGTGGTAGGGCACCGTTGAATCCTAGCATTGAGTCAAATACCCAGGACATTTCCCCATTCCAGGGGTCAACCAGAGCTTTGTTAGAACTGCCAGCAATGTGAAATACTGGCATTGAGCCCATATGGAGGAAGAATCCCGTATTATATTACCAATCCTTGCACCATCTACACAGACTGAGGAAACTAGGAGCGCTTCCAGACAGAGGGCTCCTAGTCCTACCAACTGTGCAGCTATTCTCCTTAACGGATTTTCTGCAAGGAGAAAAAAGACAGAAGCAGCAATGGAAAAACACAAGAGGGCTACAAGTGGAAGGCTTGTATGGATCCCCTGTAAAATTCTGTGAATGAGGCAGCGTGATGGTGCAATAAAAGCCTCGTCAAGAAGTATCCCAGATTGTTTTAAACCTTAGATAATCATACATCCCTGGCTCCAACCATTGAGTAATGCCAGAGAATTTGGCTTCAATTTATTTTTTTGCCTAGTACACCACCCAACATTAATCTTCAATCATAAAGACTATTTATTTATTACAATTTCTAATCTATCATGTTTCTCTTTGCTTCTGCTCTCTGCCTACCCAGGAACCCATGTTTCACCCAAGGCAAGGGAGAGAAGTAGGCGAGAGCCACCCTTTGTGTTTTCAGAAATGGGGTCAGCAGTTGCTTCTTTGTCGCAGAATCCTAGGTATCACCTGATACCTGCCGACCGTAGCAGTGACAAGCTCATTCAGCATGCCTTCTCCATGCATGGGCGGGAGGGCTTTGTATTCTTACCTGACAATTCATTATAAAATTAACAAAGGGCTACCTTGGATAAAAAGAAATTGGAACAATCAGCAGAAGTGATACATCAATATCAACAGCAACAACATTTTTTGAGAGTGGAAAAACAAAAAATAGATCTACCGGCCCTATAGTAGGTAAAGGAGAATGAGAAGCAGACAGATCAACAAAACACAGGGAAATTTTTAAAGGATAAAGGATTAAGAAACAAAGTAGGAGAGCCTATTAAAACAAAACCACAAGAAATGTTAGACATTATGGATGACAATTACACAAATGTTTACAAAAAACAAAGAATTTCAAAAGAAGATATGCTGGCAGGCAAGCTGACGGCACTGGGGCCTGTGATGTCAAGGCATTATGTTGCCATGGAGGCAACTGGCCTTCCAATGATGCCAGGGACTGGCAGAGAGGCAACGGTCCCTCAATGGCTGCTTGCTTCCTACACCTTTTCTCCAGACTTTGTTATGGCCCTGCTGGGAGGATGCGAGCTGACACCAGAGGATTGGGGAAGGCAGCATTCAAACCCAGATTGGCAAGAAGGGCTCTTCTGATGTTCTTATCCTGAGACCAAGTCTAAGCTGCAGAATCCATGGCCAAAGCCCTCCTTTCCATTCATGGAGATGGCATACTGAATGAGGATATGAGTACAATTATTGCGCCACACAGCCTCTGATCATAGAAGTAGCATTTAGCCATCATGACTAGTAGCTTCATCCCTAATCCCCTTTTAACACTTCCAAGATGATAGGCATCACTACATCTTGTGGTAGTGAATTGCATAGTTTAATTATGTGCTGGTGGCACATAACTATACTTACTCAGATAAGTAGCTGGCTCAGTTTATTAAGGTTGAAATGGAAGAGCCACTGAGTTCACAGTGGATCTCTTTTACTCTTTATTGACTGGACAAATTGCAGCTGGTATCTGTCAGAGGCAGAAGCTGCACCACACTCAAAGCCTATCTATCCGCCATCTCCCCACATCCACCTAGAATGAGACTCAGGGCTCCTTCACACCCAGCTTTTATCCTGCGATTGAGATTGCTCCTTCACAGAAGTTTGCAGGCTTTTTACATGACACAATGATCCTGCCATGACCCTCCTGCACTAAATGCCCTTTGTTCCGTTTTTAACTAGAGCGCAGATAATGAGCTATCAAATTACCCCGTTGTGTTCCGCTTCAGTTTCCTCTGTGAAAAGAGTAAAAGCAGGAAGAAGAGGAGCAAGATCAATGAAAGGTAGTGGAAGACTCAGATATGGGGAGAAGGAGGAGGAAAGGGAGCGCGTGTAAAGGGAGTCAGTTGTGATCCTGCATTTAAAACGGAAGCAGAAAGCCCTGTTTTAAATGTAGGATTTTAGACTGGTGTAGAAATGCCCTGTCCCTCTCTCCCGTGCTTTTGTTATCAGGCTCTGTAGCATCACAGATCACCTGAGACAGTAGCATTCTTCAAGGCCCTGGGTATGATCCATCAGTATTATTTTATATTCTTTTTCATTTTGGCAGTGCCTAAAATCCCACCACTTGACCATTTTTGGACTTCCCTGGTAGAGAAGTGATTGTTGCCCAGAGGAAACAATGAAGAAATTCAGGATTTTAGCATAGCTGTGACTGAGCAGTAGTATGTCCACCCAAAAGCAAAAGGCAGCAACAAAGACAGGAGTTCATGTTTAGCTTGGGTTTAATTTCATGAGAACAATGTTATTTTTTTCTGAATTCATAAACAATCCACCACCACCCCTTGCAAATGACAATAAAGTCCATCAAAAGTATCATCATGTCAGTCCTGCAAAATACCCCAGTGTTATTCTATACAATTTGCTGGGGGCGGGGGGGCAGAGAGAGAAAGAGAGCCATGCATGACAACCCTGCAGTGCAATCCAGTGTTGTGATCCAGTCTCTTAGCCCATTGGGCTTTTTAGGGAAATGCAGTTGGGGAAGGGGCTTTTGACTGGATTGTAGCAGCAACATGGCATGGGATAGAGGTGATGAACGGTTTTCCCACCCATGAAGGAAAAATAGGAAGACTCTTGTGGGTTGGTTGCTGCTGGAATAAACACTTAAATGGAAAAACCCCAACCTATTTACATTCATGTCAAAGGTCAGATCCTTTTTGATTAAAAAAAGAAAGAAAAGGGTGACTGACCAGTGCTGATAACATCGCAGACATCATGCTAAGCCTTGATGGTTAGGCGTTTTGAGCTGACCCAACCCTTTCCCTCCCTGTTTTCCAGAAGTTTCACCGCCAGTTGGGAGCAGGATGCCGAGGGGCCAATTTTTAAAAAAACTTTGAAAATAAGTGCTAGATCACTAGTGTGTATAAACATGCTATCACAGGCAAGCAAGTACTTCCACTACAGCCTGAAAATCAGGTTTATCTCAGGTCACTTCCCCAGAACTACACGTGGGGAGGATCCACAGCTAATATTCCTTTGTGTCCTTTGGACCCAGGAAACGATGCCACAAGCATCATAGTCCAGTTTTCATATTACACACTAAAGCACTATCTCATTATAACACTATTGCACAGTTCTTCCATCAATACGCATACCCCCTATGTAAGTATCTCACTATCACTCTTTCACTCAATTGCGAAATAGCACTAACACGTACTTGTGCTATCGCATGATAGTGCTATCGCGCAATAGCGCAATAGTTCAGGGGTTCCTGCTAACTCCTGTTGTAGTCAATGAGGCTTGTTCCCAAAAGTGCACTATCATGTGTTTGAACTATTGCGCAATAGCGCATTTATTCAGGGGTGCCTGCTAATGCGGAAACCTGGTATTTAGAGGGAAAGGGAAAAAAATGTGTGGAATCCGGCATAGGTCTGGGAAGTCTACTCAGAAGTAACTCCTGTTGTGGTCAATGAGGCTTGTTCCTGAGATTGCCATTAAGCCAAAAACACTAAGTACAGCCAGGGTACATCATGTATTCATCTGGTGAAAGGCATAGTAACTCCCCTAATGGCTGTGAAGCGCTATTTCCAAAGCTGCATGTCTCTGCTGTTTGGTTTAAGGCTTTTCGGGAGTAATCAATGTCAACTTCAATCCTTTGCATCATTGCCTAACCAGGGGGGCAGGAGAAAGGGGAGTAGAGCCTGGAGGGGGGAGCCTCTCTTACTGGTTGAGCAGCCCCTTGCCAATCTGATGACATTCACTTCCAATCCCCCCACCCCACCCGGAAATATGTTTCTGTCAGCGACTTATAATGGTGTGGTGCAGTCCTTTGTGGAGCCCTGCGCGGAGCTATGCCAATTCCATGAAAAAAAGGTATTCCTTTGTTTGCTTCACCCTTCCATTGTTGTGGAAACAGGGCCCAAGTCTTTGTTTTTTAAGTTCTTTTAAACCTCTTATGTACCATTCCACAGCTTTCCCTCTACTGACATACCAATATACATCCCAAAGAGGACTTGTCACTCCACTTCCTTCAGAGGGTTGACCTAAATTTCCTCCCGCCCTCAGAATGGGTGTGACAGGCACTCCAATGCCAAATCAGTCATCTGTCCTGCAAGTCCCCCGCCGCCGCCTGCCCCCACACACATGCTTTTGGTGGGCTGTCTGCTTGTGCCATGTGTATATTTACGCAATTCAATGTAGATTCATTTTGGTGATATGATAACTAGGGATGTTAGAGAATTCCGCCATGGACTCCAGTGAGGCCGGATTCTTTAGAATCCGGCCCTCTGGAGACCGTGGTGGAACAGAGCAATCCCCCCTGCCACCCCGTGAAATTGTCCCGGGACGGACCGTACCTAGTGTCGGCCGTCCAGTCCATCCACTGGCCCCGGTCTGCGGCCGCAAATGGCTGCCCCAGTCTGCGGCCGCCATTTGCGTCCCTGCGTTAGCTGCAATAGGCTATGTAAATATTTACATAGCCTATCATGGCAAAGAGCAGGGACGCAAATGGCGTAGCAGCCGCCATTTGTGTCCTTACTCTTTGCCATGATAGGCTATGTAAATATATACGTAGCCTACCACTACACCATTTGCGTCCCTGCGTTAGCTGTGATAGGCTACGTATATATTTACGTAGCCTATAACGAAAAGAGCAGGGACACAAATGGCATAGTGGGCACCATTTGCGTCCCTGCTCTTTGCTATGATAGGCTACGTAAATATATACGTAGCCTATCATGGCTAACACAGGGACACAAATGGTGCAAATGACTCGCCATGGAGCGGAGCCGGCCGGGGAGGATTCCAGGGGGAGGGACAGATCACCCCCCCACACATGCAGATGCCCCAGACTGGAACGGGGTAAGTAATTTGTACACCCCTAATGATAACGTCCACATTGGCTGAGGTTACACATGCAGTCCACATAATTGCAGCCCTCCGTTGCCACCAGAAGTGCAGAACAAGTACCTTAGTGGACCAGGAACCAGAGATGATGCCTTGGAAGGTCTCCTTGTGCTGGTAGAAGAGGAGGAGAAGATGGAACAAAGGGCTAATCTACACTTACGGGGTTTTTTTCACTTCCAGTAAGGTTTCACCGCTCATCTTTCACACTACGCAGGACCTGCCTCGAATTGGGACTGTAATTTTCCACTTTTGTGCTCCCGCTTTCAATACCCTGATATCCTGGTATTTCCCATTCATGTGCTCTGCTCTTCCGTGTTCATTACCTTATAAGGTCGTAGTCCCCTCCCACACCTGTCCATATACGGCCGTGTTTGTATTTCCCTCCTGTCCAATCACATCTCTAGATGCCCCCATCTGGTCTTCCAGCTACTGATAGCATAGGTTCCTTAGCACTGGAAGCTTTATCACTAACCAGCAGAGGGCTAGAAGTGCCAGCTCTTGTCTGATCTGGGAAACTCAGCCGGGCCAGCCCTGGTCAGATTTTTGGATGGGAGACCGCAAGGGAATCAGGCTTCCTGCACTGAGCAGGGGGTTGTTCTTTCCCTTAAAATAACACCAACTTTTACCTCCTTCTATCCCCTGCTTTGTCTTAAAAAAAAAAAAAAAAATTAAGGCTCATGACTGAGTGCCTTTACACATGCTGCCTCCCCCCTCCCTCCCTCCTAGCTTAACTGGTGCTGTAATGTTTTCTCGTGGCCCCAATCCTGGGCACTCACTCGGGAGTAAGCCACATTTAACTCAATGGAACTTACTACTGAGTAGATATAAGATCACCCTGTGATTTTTTTTTTAGGGATGTCAGAGAATTCCACAACGGATCTCGGTGAGGCCGAATGCCAGTGCATTTGGCCCCCAAAATCCATCACGGAATGGCCTGCCACCCCCCGGCCCCCCGAGGATCCCCCCCGGGACGAGACTTACCTGGGGCGGATGTTTCGGACGGTGGTGGCTCCAGCGGCAGCGGCAGCTGGTCTTCCGACTGGCTGCTGCCACCGCCATTTGCAGTCTGTGTTTTTTTCTCCCCCCCCCCCCATAGACGTGATAGGCTACGTAAAGACTTACGTAGCCTATCACGTCTGGGTAAAAAAAAAAAAAAAAAACGGCGTACGCAAATGGCGGCTACGGCTGCCGCCATTTGCGTTCCTTATTTTTCGCCGTCTTAGTCTACGTAAACATTTACGTAGACGAAGATGAAGACAAGAAAGGGGAACGCAAATAGCGCCCAGTACGCTATTTGCGTTCCCCTTTTTTTTTCTTCGTCTTAGTCTACGTAAATATTTATGTAGACTAAGATGGCGAAAAATAAAGAACGCAAATGGCGACGGCTGTAGCCGCCATTTGCGTACGCGTTTTGTTTTTTACCCAGAGCCCTCCGCGGCTGGAAATCCGGCTGTGGACGGCCCTGGCCTGGGCCTGGCTGGCTGGCTGCTCCGCGGAGCTGCCGCAGAGCACAGCTGGCCATCAAGGATTCTGGGGGGGAGGACCGGATTGCCTCCCCCCGTCAAGGATTCCGGGGGAAGGGACGGAATGCCTCCCCCCCCCATGAACAGAATCCGCGAAAAGGTAAGTGACTTTCGTACATCCCTAATTTAAAAAAAAAAAAAATTAAGGCATTAACTTCGAATTTTCAGATCTTCAAATCTTTGAAGAGGCCTTCTGTAGCCTGATTTCCCTGCGCACAAGCATACATTTCTTCAGTGAGCAGTCTTCGAAGATGCAAGCAGCCCCCCCACCCCCACCCAAGCGTCTCCTGCCTCTGCATTTCTCAATCGGAGGGAGCAGAGGGTAAAATGCCTCCCTGCAATGAAGGGAGATACCTGTGATCCCCCACCCCACCAAGCTCAGAAGTAATGTCCTCTTTTGCTCCAGAACACCCTATGGGGCTCAATGGGGCTTACTCGAGGCTTGCAGACTTACAGGGTGATCTTATGTCAACTCAGTAGTAAGTTCCATTGAGTTGAATGTGGCTTACTCTTGAGTGAGTGAGTGAGTGAGTGAGTGAGTGCCCAGGATTGGGGACATGAGAAAACATTACAGTACCAGTTAAACTAGAAGGGGCAGGGGAAGGCAGCATGTGTAAAGGCGCTCAGTTGTGATCCTTAATTTGTTTTTGTTTTTATGCCAAAGCAGGGATAGAAGGAGGTAAAAGTTAGTGTCATTTGAAGGGAGAGAACAACCCCCTGCTCAGTGCAGGAAGGAAGCCTGATTCCCATGTGGTCTCCCATCCAAAATTCTGACCTGGGCTGATGCGGCTGAGCTTCCAAGACCAGACAGGAACCTCCAGCCATTTCCTTGCTGATAATAAAGCTTTGAGTACTGAGGAACCTATGCAATGTCATCTCAGGGTCTTTGAAGCTTCAAAGAAGCTAGCAGCCCCCAAACACAAGTGCTGGGTGCCGTCGCCAATTCCCCTCTTCCTCACGCTGCGTGCAAAGGGCTGGTGCAGGGAAAAGAGCATCAACAGACACCCCCCAGTCTCTTGCCCTGGCCTCAAGCAGGTGGGGGGGGAGAAGAGGATAGGTGCCTCCTTCTTCCTTCCACCCCCACCTGCTACAGCGGTGGCAGCAAGGGACAAGCTCTCACCGGGAAGTCCCAACTGGATGGTCTCACACCATCCCTACACACACACAGAGGGATAGAGGAAGAGAGGGATGGTGGGCGGGGAATCAGCAGAAACAGGGAGAGTTTCTGCTCCTCCAAAGAGAGCTGCCATCTTTAAAACAGCGCGGCTCTCGAGTGTGAACCGAGCTCGCGCATTCGATCAAGAACTGCAATGGGGAAAATGGATGAGTGTGGATAATCATGTTTTAATGCGAGCGCGTTTAACCCGACAGGACCCCGACTTCGTTGCGATGGCGGGCGCAATGTAGATTGGCCCAAAGAGACCAATTACAGCAGCCTTTCTCCAACCTGGTCCCCTCCAAACGTGTTGGAGCACAACGCCCTTCATCCCCAGCCAGCATGGCCCATGACCTTGCTGATTAGGAATGGTGGGGGTTGTAGTCCAACACATATAGAGGCGATCGGGATAGGGAAGGCGGAGTAAGAGGAACAGTAGCCAATTACAAGAACAAACATAGATTAGGAGGTTTATATAAAACAAGGAAGATACAGCAGCCACTGGGAGGTACTTTTAAAGCATCACAAGTCCCCCCGCCCCTCGTTGCAGGTAGGCAGGTAGTCTGCCTCCACTTCCCAAGCTCTGCAATCCACCCCACCTGCTTACTGGATGACAGGGCAAGCAATAAGCAGAAGCCAGCTGCAGGGAGGCCATTGCAAGACACACTGGGCTTGATGTAACTTCTTTTCATTCTGTAAACAGGTGGTTAAAATGTGTGTGTTTGGGGGGTGGGGAGGTAGAGGTTTACAAAATCACAAAGAGTGTGGAGAGAATGGCTAGAGAAAGAGCAGATTGCCTCGATGTTTCCACTTTTCATTGGCCCGAGAAAGAAGTGTAAAAGTCTTCCGCTTTCATGTAACAAAAAAAGCCAGCATAGGACAAAATAACAGCCTCCAGAATCTCAAAGTCAAACCTTGTCTCCATGTCCAAACACTTTTAATTCAAACAGCTACAATGTCCAAGTATTAAATTCAGTCTACTGTCTTGCAGAAGGACTTGGACGACAGGCTTGCTATGATTTCACAGCGCTTTGGACAGATTACCTATGTAAGCATGTTTGGGATGGAAATCTGTAACAGGGGTGAGGGGAAGCTTGGCATTCACTGTGTTCTGGATTACATTTTTATGCTTTGCCAGAGCACAATGAATACAGACTGCTACCATTAAAAGCGATTCAACAAGCGCACAAGAGACTCTAGGTGTTCTGATGTTTGCAACCTTAATGGAGTAAGTGGGGCTAATGGTATCTGCATCCAAGCTGAAAGGCAGAATGTGAGTGAACACACACACACACAAGACCTGGTTCGCATGTAACTCCTGAAATCTAGCAGACCTCTGGCATGCTTGTTGCTTCTATTGTCAATTAACAACTTACAAACACTGGACAGTCTGGATTGTTCAGGGGTTAAACAACCCAGAGTTAACCCAACAACAAACCATGGGTTAACTCTGGGTTGTTTAATCCCTAAACAACCCAGAGTGTCCAGGTTCAGACATCATGATAACAAGCTACAAAAAGGGGAATTGAAAGCAGAAGCAATGAGCACATTGGAGGCAGCGCACTTGCCCACTCCCATTCAGCCTGACTGAACTTGGGCTGTCATGTCATGTGAACTGGTCCTTAAAAGTTCCTGAGGTCCCTGCATTCCACTATAGTGAAAATTAAATTGTCTTAATGAGCACTACTAGGGCCTAATTACACATTACATGTAAAGGCATGTAAATGCCTCTATGGCAGCTTTGAGAGGAGTAATTTAGGGCAGAGAAGCTGCAGTGGGTAGGTGCATAGCCCTTTTTCCACCCTTTTCACTCCCACTGCTATTCTATCCCAGATCATCTCGACTCAAAGCCACTTCTCTACCACTGGGTTTGTTTACCCTCAGCTTCCTGGCGGGGGTGGTGGAAGTGGCAGGTGGTGCAATGTGTAGCAAAAAATAACAACCAGAATACAACAAGCTTTGACAGAGGAGGCGGATTGACAGAGGAGGCGGAAAGACTGCATAAGAGAACTGAAAGAGTTCATGTATTTATTTACTGTTTGTTACATTTGTATCCCACTTTTCCTCCAAGGAGACCAAGGCGGCATACATGATCCTCCTCCTCTCCATTTTATCCTAAAATAAAATAACTCTATCAGGTAGGTTAGGCTGCGAGTCAGTGACTGGCCCAAAGTCACCCAGTGAGCTTCATGGCCGAGGGGGGTCTTCCGAGGCCTAGTTCAACACTCGCCACTACATCACACCGGCTCTTCAGAAATGATGAACAGAAAAAGATTTAAGTGCATCAGAAAAAAATAAAAGATGATGGTCTGACAACATATGCAACCTAAGCAGTCCTTTGGGAAGGCAGAAGGCTTCGTTAAGCCGCCAACGAAGTAGCACTCTATCTGTGGCGAAAAGGTACAGCAAAGAATTGTCATAACTTTGCAGATCACTGAGGTTAAGCTTTTGGATTCTGCACAGGCACAGAAAAGGCACCTTGGCATACTTATTACATTACAAGCAATCCTTGGCCACACCTCTTGGATCGCACACTGAGCCCCCTTCCACGGGGACTGGGAATGCTGTGGATCCATCTTTCCTGGGACTCTGCTTCCCCCCAGCCCTCAGACATCAGACTTCTGACACAAAAGAATGAGCAGCCGAGGTTTTCACAGCAGCTGGAAGGGGGCTCCAATACACATCAGCGAAGGAGAATTATGTGTATGCATTTATAGGCCACCTTTTTGCTTCACAGCAGGCCTCCAAGATGGCGGACAATAGCAATTTAATAATATAAAAAGGCAGCAATGTAGAATGTCCACTTCCCAGTCCTTAGGTGTTTCTGACGCTCCAGACTCCGCCCTGGTAGTGTGCTACCCAGAGGATGCCTTGTAAAGGCAAAGAGAGAGAGAGAGAGAGAGAGTGTTTATAGCTCCTGGCTCTTCCTGGAGGCCATGGTGACTAAGGGAGGCGATGGTGTAAAATATCCTCTCCCCAGCTGGATATTACAAGTGGATCCTGCAACAAAAAGGTATTCTCACCTTTTAATAGGAGTACTCCTATCCAGAGTTCCAGTCAGCCATGATCTTTTGCAGCAGGCTCTTCTGTGCCACCACCCCCATTCTCACTTTCCCACTGAGACACAAACCTCAATGGACTGTTTCTAGTTTTTGAGGCTCTTAAAAAAATGTTTGTACTTTTACAAACCTCTGGGTTCTTCTGAACATGCTGATATCCCCTTCTTGTTTTTCAATGGCCCCTTCAGGCTACGGTCCTCTCAGCATTCACCACCTTGAGTTCACTAGTAGAAGGTGTGGTAATGGGCATTGTTATTTATTTGTGCATAATTCACAAATCAGCCATATGAGGAGCTTTTACCTAATCCTGTGTGCTAAATAGATCCAAAACCGTCAGCAGTTGGATGGGAGGCCTTAAAACAAAGCCCATAAAATCATAAACAGCACTTTTAATAGCCCCACATGTTGCCTTCCCTGAGTCAGCTGGAAGCAAGATGACAGCTCTCAGGAAAATACCACTGTAATTCCTCTGGTCCATTAAAAATTCTGTATCCTTCTTTGTGAGGATGTACTCTGTAGCTCATTGACTAAATGCACTGTTTGTATAGGGCATTTTGCCCACCTAACTCTCTCCTGTTACTCCAGTCTGAAATAACTGTTCTTCATTTCCTGCTCTAAAATAGTTGAATTGCTTACCAATTTAAACAACGGCTGTGTCCAGCCACAATGATGGCTACTTTTCAGTGGTGAATGAAGTTCATGCTGCAATGCTAGAACAGCAGGAGGGATCCTGCAGAATGTATAATGTGAGGCGGGATTCTGGTATTCTCATATTGCTATTAAATTCAATTTATGCAGAAAACACAGCCTCAGAGGTCTGTGAAGTATTATTTTTCTGTTTGTTTTGTTTAAATGACTGCATAAGAACTGGCCTTCACTATAAGCACCAGGCAGACAATTTGATCCCTACAAGGAGCCAGGGGGGTGGGGAGATGGAGGGAGGGAGGCCAAGGATGCAAATCCTTGTAATTACTTTTTTACGAGTAATCCTGTCTGCCATGTTGGGAAGATCCAAAGGTAGACCAACTGCCATATCCAAAGTCCTGCTGAGCTCATGTTGGCAGGGTGGAAGAAAGGGTGGAGTGACTTGTTTTGCCTTTTTTTATTCTCTCTCCTTCTTGGGCTGTTTTGGTGGGGTTTTGGTACAAATTCCCTCCTGTTGGTTTCACTGATTTGAAACCAATTCCATCGGTTTGGAGCATGTCTGGGGACTGGAAATGCTGTTCATCTGCTCTCCTGGAAGGCTTCCTTCCCCCACCCACCCCCAATCCAGTGTCAGAGTTTTGATGGAGAAGAATCAGCTGTAGAGGTTTCTGCAGTAGCTTAGAAGAGGGGTTCCGAGGTCATATATCCCCCTCTGAAGGTGGACCTGTCCCTCTCTGCCCGCAGAGGGAGAGATCTGACATATGCTATGGCCCTGGGATGCTCTCCCAGGGATCATAGGATTGCAGATGTAAGGGCCAATTCACACACATACATTATAATCAGAGCTGCTCTTATGTGTGTATATTCTTTGGCCTAAGAACAAACACTAGGCTTCCATTGTTTCATGTCCAAACTAATACCTATAACTCTCTTTTTGTTTTTCTGTGCATTCACCCTTCACTTACCCTCAATTAGAGGCCAGCTCCTGGCAGCACCTGTACCAGATCTGGCCATTCAATGGTGCAATCTGGCCTCTAAAATGCGAAGCCCCTTGCTCTGCTCTGTTGTTTATATATTAATATTTTATCATACCAGTGCTTTATGACAGTGTGTCATGCATCAGGATATCCCACCAATAAAGCCACCAAATGTGGGTGGGTTAGGGAGGGGGGAAAACTCAGGTTATCACACCACTAGAATACCACATTGATGAGGACTTGAAACTATTAAAAAGTGGTGGCTCAATCTGCCTGTTAATTATCCCTTATCTAGTTCCACTGCCATCATAAAATACAAATTCTTATTTACATGTTACCCTTATAGAATCATAGAATAGTAGGGTTGGAAGGGGCCTATAAGACCATCGAGTCCAACCCCCTGCTCAATGCAGGAATCCAAGTCAAAGCATCCCTGAGAGGTGTCTGTTCAGCCTCATCTTGAATGCCTCCACTGTGAGAAAGCCCACCACCTCCCTAGGTAATTGGTTCCACGGTTGTACTGCTCTAACAGGACATTTCTCCTGATGTTCAGATGGAATCCAGCTTCCTGTCACTTGAGCCCATTATTCCGTGTCCTGCACTCTGGGATGATCGAGAAGAGATCCTGGCCTTCCTCTCTCTGACAACCTTTCAAGTACTTGAAGAGCGCTATCATGTCTCCCCCCAGTCTTCTCTTCTCAAGGCTAAACATGCCCAGTTCTTTCAGTCTCTCCTCACAGGGCTTTGTTTCCAGTCCCCTGATCATCTTCGCTGCCCTCCTCTGAACCCTCTCCAGTTTGTCTGCATCCTTCTTAAAGTGTGGTGCCCAGAACTGGACACTGTACTCCAGATGAGACCTAACCAGTGCTGAGTAGAGGGGAACTAGTACTTCCCGGGATTTGGAAGTGATGCTTCTATTAATGCAGCCCAAAAGAGCATTTGCCTTTTTTGCAGCCACATCACATTGTTGGTTCATATTCAGCTTGTGATCAACAACAATTCCAAGATCCTTCTTGCTTGTAGTGTTGTTGAGCCACGTATCCCCCATCTTGTAACTGTGCATTTGGTTTCTTTTTCCTAGGTGCAGAACTTGGCATTTATCCCTATTAAATTTAATTCTGTTGTTTTCCACCCAGCGCTCCAGCCTATCTAGGGGCCAATCTACATTACGCCTGCCATCGCAATGAATTTGGTGTCCTGTCAGGTTAAATGCTCTCGCATTAAAACGTGATTATCCACACTCACCCATTTTCCCCGTTGCGGTGCTTCAATGAATGCGCAAGCTCTGTTCACACTCAAGCGCTGTGCTGTTTTCCTGCTCTTAAAGATGCAGGCTCCCATTGGAGGATCAGAAACTCTTCCTGTGTCTGCTGATTCCACGCCCACCACGCTCACAGCTCTCAATGGCCCCATGTCATCTTCAGGCTACTGATCGCATAGCTTCCTCAGCACTCAGTGTTTCCTCAGCAACAAGCAAAGGGCTGGATGTGCATGTGCTTGTCTGATCTTGGAAGCTAAGCAGGGTTGGCCCTGGTCAGTAGTTGGATGGGCAACCGCCTGGGAATCAGGCTTTCTGCACTGAGCAGGGGGTTGTTCTATCCCTTCAAATGAGACTAAGTTTTACCCCCTCCTATCGCCTGCTTTGGATTTTTTTTTTTTTAATTAAGGAGTTATCTTCGAAGAATTGTGGCTTCTCCGCAATTTTTATTTTCTAATTCAGGCATGATCTTTGAAGATTCAAAAATTCTGAGATTTGAGGCACACAGGCTGTACTTAGGACTTAAAGTTCGGTCTTCCTTCTGGTATGGGTTCTCTGTGCTCAAGTACCTTCAAGGGATACTCGGGACTTCACGTGCAAATTTTCAATTTGGTCCAGCAACCGCTATTCCCTGAAAGCCACTTCACCCTACTTGGCTTCCTCTCCTTCCTGAAGGCTGCCCCAGGAGTCTCCCACTCCTATCCCACAGAGAATTTGACAAGCTCTTGCCTCAAGTGATTTCACCCTCAGGGTTTTTCAGTCTTTCTGTAACGAAGCCTGCAGTTTTCACTTCAGTTAAATACAGTTACTCCACACAGTGGTTTACCAAAGACAGGTACCAGAAAACAGGAATTATCCCCAATAACTGAGGGCTACTTCACACAGAGCTTTTATTCTGCTATTGGGATTGGTTACTCACAGAAGCTTGTGGGTCCTTTAGATCAGCGGCCCCCAACCTTTTTGGCACCAGGGACTGGTTTCGTGGAAGACAATTTTTCCACGGACCAGTGGCGTCCATTTGCATCCATGTTCTTTGCAGTAATAGGCTACATAAAGATTTACGCAGGATTTGCGTCCCAGCGGCCGGAAGTCCGCCAGCGGCTGGAGCTGGCCAGCAGCTCCGTGGACTCACCGCAGAGCAGAGCCGGCCGGGGCTGGCGAGGATTCCGGGGGGGAGGGACAGATCGCCTCCCCCCCGTGGACCCCCACGGACCCAAGGTAAGGGGGTTTTGCACACCCCTACACTCACTTCCTGCTGTACAGCCCAGTTCCTAACAGGCCACGGACCAGTAGCGGTCCGTGGCCCGAGGGTTGCGGACCCCTGCTTTAGATGACGTCATCAACCTCCAGGGTGTCTCCTGCACTAAATGACCCGTATTCCATTTTTTAAAAGATTGGAGATAATGAGCTATCAAATTACAGCGCTTGAGTTCCACTTGAGTTCTCTCATGAAAAAGGAAAAGCCTCAATAAGAGGAGCTGGACCACAGTTCCATCTAGTGTCTGTATAATGAAACATATGGAAGACTCAGATAAGGGGGGAAAGGAGGGGGAGGGGGGAAGGAAGCATGTGTAAAGGGAGTCGGTCATGATCCTGCATTTAAAATGGAAGCAGAAAGCTCTGTTTTAAATGCGGGATTTTAGGCTGGTGTAGAAATACTCTAAGTGATGAACATGTGTGTGTTTCAAACCATTTTTTTTTTAAATGCATTAGGCAATGCTTGCAGTACCTTAAATGTTTCCACATCTCTTATTTTAATTTAACTATTTCCAAATTACAAAGATTTAAATCTATGGGCATTTCTGTCTGCCTACTAGCACTATCAAAATGGACTAGGGAAATGTAATGACATCAGTGACCCTCAGCCACAACGTGCTCTCAACCAGCTTTTTATGAACCATTAAACAAGATAAAGAACAACATAATCCACAGGTTGACAACTCCAAAACCTCCTCTGTTATCCATTTGGGCTGCATGCCAACACCTCTAGATGAATGAATACAGAAACTCCATGGAGTTTGTTGCTTCTGTGGCATACATTGGGCACCCATGAGGATGCCCACAGAGTGAGGGTCAGCTTCTTGCACAAAACAAGTGTTCAGGGGAGGATAGTAGGACCAGCCTGCCAACCTGAACTCAAGTTTAGGATTCCCTTCCTCAAGCTATTTCACTAGCTCCAGACCTGAAGACTGCTATATAGCTATAGCTCCCACCCTCCCTGCTTTTGTCACTGTCATGGCTTTTTATTGTTTTGAATGTTCTGTTCCAATGGAAAGACTTTGTGTATGCACATTTCTCATCTGGAGGTTCTTTTGTTTCTTTTCTTTTAAACGAAGTAATATTTTCCTGCATACCTGAGGAATCCTATGAGTATGCAGAAACCTCTGCGTTGGCAAGGGGTGGTTTCATTTCACTGCTCTAGCGGTTGGCACTGGGCCACTAAAGTTTGCTGTTAGATGCAATGATATGCCCAAAAAAGACTACAACTAACAATTTCTCAAGTTCTCTTCACAGGTCTATGTCTACGAATCCTTTCTCTGCCACAGACATCCTGTGTGAGTTTAAAAAAAACCCCTCTACATTTCGCTATTTCGTTTCCCCTAATGTGTAAAAAAAAAATCTTGTGTTAGCATTCAGCTATGGTCACACATCACACAACTCAGCATAATGCATAGTGATTTTGCAACTACAAGGCATTACACAAGACCCAAGCTGGGTTCTTAAGTAATCTTGTGTATTCCTGTTTCTAAGAGCTATATAAAAGCATTGATCTATTCACTTATTAAAGTAGTAAGTAACATGAATTACTCCACATCACAGGAATCTCTTCCTGTACCAGATATC
Source organism: Heloderma suspectum (assembly GCF_057233095.1). Classification (NCBI taxonomy): domain Eukaryota; kingdom Metazoa; phylum Chordata; class Lepidosauria; order Squamata; family Helodermatidae; genus Heloderma; species Heloderma suspectum. The sequence continues at coordinate 48,628,499 of NC_139460.1, read as the reverse complement.
AAGTTAACATGGATATTGATAATTTCTAAAAGTCAAACTACACATTACGCTAATCAATAGCATGTAGCTGAGGATTTTTTTTTTAAAATTCTAGCGTAGGCATGTTTGGCCCAAATTTGTATTGGGATCACCACACTCTGATAGGGGAGAGTTAAAGCTTCTCCCCCACACACATTTTCCCTCAAATCCCCCCACGGTGTGTGTGTGTGACTTTAAAAAAAAGAAAAAAAATCATCATTGGTGCCATTGGAGACTTTTTTTAAACCCCCTCACAAGGGGTGGGAGAATGGTGTGTGTGCGTGGGATGGGAATCTAACTCTCCCCTTCCAGAACACGGTGGTCCCAAACTGAATCAGGGCCACGTGCACTTAAGAGTAAAAATAAAGACAAGCCTCAGCTTCATGCCACATGATTAGCTACATGATATGTAGCTTGGTTCTAACCAGCACAGTCAAAGGAACCAATGTTTACAAATAACCAGGATCACTACCCCTGAAACCAGTGCTGTGTCTCCACTTTAGCCTCCCCAGCTAAATCTGGGCTGGTTGTATCACCTTCCCCCGCCCCTGCTCCCCCACAGCTCCTTTGTCACTTGCCTCTCATGGTACCTTATGTTCCTCGTGCTTCCCCCTTAAGGCAAATTGCCCTGGGTGAAAGATTATGCGTTACTTTTTGTACTTGGTGTTCAGCAGTATATGCAAACATAGGAGGAAACAGTGGTCTAGGGCCAAACATCATGATCCCTTTTAATTGTTTCAAATATATCTTTAGAAAGATTATCAAAATATATTTTACATCTTCTACATCTTCTATAGGATTGGTGAGCTCAGGATGTCCATGAAGGTTTCCTAGGAATTAGAAAAATCTGAGGGCTAAGAACTTCAAAACTTCCAGGGAAAGCATATGGAAAATCTCCCACAACGTGATGGAACATGAGGTTGAAATGCCACCTAGTGGTGCTGGACAATTTCAAGGTCACTATGAATTACCATTTTTCTTAAACTAACATTCATATCAGGGTGGTATCAGCACCTAGCATCTTTGGGTAGCTGCCAGGTCCTGCTCATAACATTTGCTCTGGACCCCTCCCTTAATCTTTTTTTATTTTTCTGGTCCAGCACTTCAAGCAATGTCAGGCATCTGGATATAGCCAGCCTTTAAATGTCCAACATTGCCCCTGGCCTAGCAACACTCGGGGGAATTGTGGGGAATTTAAAGGATGGCTAGAAGACATAGCTGTCCAACACTGCTTGCAGCACTGCCATCACAAGCAGGTATGCCCCCCAAGGACCACTTGAAAGAGGAGAGGGTCCACCAGAGGACTCCTTAGACCTGGAGCTGGCCCTGATTCATGTCTTCATTCTCTAATTGAAGTGGTTGAATTTTTCTTTCGATTCCAGGGCCAGCCGTCCCACAAGGCAGGGTGAAACCTTTGCCTCAGGTGGTAGATTACATCCTACCCCCATCCACCGTCTGGAGGGCTGCCTGCTGCCACCATGCTTGACCACATTTCTCTGGCTGGCTACAGTTGCCGCCACCTTCCTGCCCATCACAAAGTGCTGCTACTGGTGTTGCTGCATTTGTTGCAGCAGGAAAGCAGGCGGTGGGACTCTCTAGAGCACCTGCCTGGCTCACTGCCTCACTTTGAGGGGTCCTACAAGTGTTATTAGTTATTACATTTTTATCCCACTCTTATTCCAAGGAGCTTGGGGCAGTACAAGGATCCCATCCTTACCATTTTATCCTCACAACAAGCCTGTGAGGTACATCTGGGTGTGAAAGAGAGGGCAGGGTCCAAGGTCAGCCAGCCAGCTCATGGCTGAGCAGTGATTAGGTCTGTTCAGTCCAAGTGTGACACTCAATTAACAAGACTGTCCTCTCTCTCTCTCTCTCTCTCTCTGCATTAACCTCCCCGACATATAGAACATAATTTGGAGAACTTTAGGAAGAATCTATCAATCTGCAGGGTGTGGTCCCATAGCTTGTCTTACACTCAGATCTGGTAGTCACAGTTAAATTGGTTCTTGCCCTGCATAGTTCATTTCCTTGAAACACTGGTAATACCGTCAGCAATCTGGTAAATAATGAAACTCTTTCTAAATAATGAAACTCTTTCCTTTCTTTCTTTCTGTGCTGGTTAGAACCAAGCTCCTCTTGTAGAGTGGTTTAGCCTGAGACCCCTTCCCAATTCAGCCTGTACTTTCATAGTGCCCCATATGCTTGGATTAGGCAGAATGGCAGTGGCAGTATTTGTTCGTTTGTTACATTTATATCCCACCTTTTCCTCCAAGGAGCCCAAGGCAGCATACATAAGCCCACTCCTCCTGCTCTCCACTTTATTCTCACAACAACCCTGTGAGGTAGGTTAGGCTGAGAGTCAGCGACTTGCCCAAAGTCACCCAGTGAGTTTCATGACCGAGTGGGATCTCCTGAGTCCCAATCCAACACTCCAACCACTATACCAAACTGGCTCTCTCTTAGAATTAGAATTCCCTCTTCTCATACCTTTCAAAACAGCTTTCTAAATGGTGAGGCAGGGAAAACGGTGACTGTATCCTCAGTCAATGTGAGAAGAAGGAGATTCATGATGCAGAACAGAATATTTAAGGCTGGCAGTGTTCTTGAAAGAATTCTGTAGACCCGGAGAGAACTGCAGAATTGCTCCACTCTGTGTCTCTTGCACACGGACAATTGGCTCTGGCTTTTTAACCAGTAACTGTGTGGGGGACATTGTCAGAGACAACAGGCTGTCGAGCATGTGACAAGGATACAGAAAGCCCAAAGGTACTCATTTTCAGTGTGACAGTCACTTTAAAGGAATAGCAATTGGCTATTATGTGTTTTTGTCTTTCACATTTTGCCACAACACTCAAGTCAGGTGGCATCTTATGTTGAAGGTGAGTGTCCTGGTGGAAAGCATTCCCCCTGTGAGAAGTCACATGCTTTGTCGTAGATCACATTTTCCACTTGCACAAAGGTGGCATATGGCTCCAGCTCATTCTCCTACAAAACAAAGGCACAACCCCTGAGAAGGAAAGATAGCTCATCTTCTGAATAAAGTTCCACAACATTTTAAAATTAAGTGAAGGACACATTCATAGACCCATTTGTTTCTTCACTTCATGATATACACTTGGGGAGATGTTTCATCTTATCCATGCTTGAAATTGTGTGAAATGGTCGGCTTTATGTTATAGGCATTTTACAATGTGAAACACACTGAGCATGTCAAATTAAAACATTTCATATGATTAGCTATTGAATCATTTTTTAAAAATAACATATAGATGGTGTTTGGACCTATGTATCTTTTCAAAATTTGACACAATTTGGAAAAGAAACCATAATGATTATTGGCTCCCAGCTGCTAGTCACAAACTCACACCTGTATTTCTAATTTCATGAAATTTTTAAGAGACACTGAAGAGTCATCATGAATGACTGGTGTTTTTCTGTATATCTGCTTTGCAGGTGATGTTTTTAATCTCCCAGTCCAACCAGGCTATGCTAATCTATGGGCCAAATGGGAACTCTCTTCCCATTGTGAACAGTAGACCCAGCCCACCCCCAATTCTGATGGGGGTTAAATCCCCTCCCTCCATGCCATTGTTCCAGCTCACACTCAGATACACAAGGCCAAAATGTATGAATAATGTCATGTGCACTTTGGTTCTGACAGAGCTGCTGCTTGTGGATCATGAGACTACTAAAATGTCTTTGATACTGAGAAGTAAAATGAAGATGGCACAAACTTGGAATTTGGCCAAATATTTAACATTCTAATCTGAAAATCTTTCAAAACGCAATCACCAGGCATTTTAAAAAAATGCATCTCAAATAATAATAAAGTTTAAAGCAATGTCTTTGATACTGATACTTTGATAAAGCAATGTCTTTGATACTGATACTGATACTTTGATACATTGTTTAAAACAATGTCTTTGATACTAAGAAGTAAAATGAAGATGGCAGAAACTTGGAATTTGGCCAAATATTTAAATGCCCAATCACGGGGCATTTAAAAAAATTGAATCTCAAATAATAATAAAGTCTAAAGCAATATTATTACTTTTCCATATTCACTTTTTGACATAAGAATGGACCAAAGCAACTCTACTGGCCTATTTTTCCCTAAGGGCTCCAAAATCTAGCAGTGAAACAGAACAAAACGTATGTTTAAAAACCCTCCTATGTTCAGTTTGGTGGCTCACAAGTTTGTACAGGAATTCTCTGAATGCTATCGCCTTTGTGGGCCAATGAGAGAAATATGTTCTCATTGACTTCTACAGAGTTAATGCAACTCTTGAATCTCAGGGCCACTTCTGAGAAGTCAATAAATAAGTAGCATATTTATTTATAATGAATATTTATATTCACAAATAAGTGAAGCTGGGAGTTATGGATCCACTGTGAGTTGTCAAATGCCATAAGAACATAGGAACGTAAGAAGAGCCATCCTGAATCAGACTAAGGGTTCATCTAGTCCAGCATTCTGTTCACACAGTGGCCAACCAGTGGCCCATGGGAAACCCACAAGCATGAGGCATTTAACCTGCACCTTTACTGAGGCTTCTGGATTCTTTGCAGGATTAGGATCAGCTCCTTTAGGGCTCAATCCTATGCATGTTTAGACAGAAAAAAGTCCTACAACTCCTGGCATGCCCGAGCATGCTATGCTGTTCTTTTCTGTGTTTTTCTTTTTCTGCCTTTCTATATGTTTCATTATACAGCAACTAGATGGCATTGTGGTATAGCAGAATTGTGCAATTACACAAGAATCTCATCTCTCCATTTCTAAATAATACCACACTTTCCTTGATCTAAAAATGCTGGGGAAGTAGTTGCAAAGAGCAGGAGAGGCCCTGGAGGATGACAACATCATGTAAAGGACCTGCAAATTACTGTGAGTGAGCAATTATGAGCACACAATAAAAGCCTTATGTAGAAAGGTTCCATATTACTCTTATATTGAAAGATCTGCACTGGTTGACAATTGCTTTCTGGACTTAATTCAAGGTGTTGGTTTTAATCTCTAAAGCACTAGACAGCTTAGGGCCTGGCTATCCGAAGGACTCCCTGTCTTGTTATGAATCTGTCCACTTATTAAGTAAGGTATGAAGGAGATATATAACAAAGAGGGGTGGGGAGATCTGAAGGAGAGGCCCTTCTGAGGACACTGTCACTCACAGAGGCCCCGCTTGATGGGCACGTGTGAGAGGGCATTCTCCTTTGTCACTCCCAAATTGTGGAATGCACTGCCCTTGGAGTTAAAATCAGTTACCTCTCTCTCTCTCCCCCCTTGTAGAAAGTGTGTCCAAACACATCTTTTTAACTGGGCCTTTTACAAAGTTTTGCTATTGTCATTTTTAATGTTTTAATGATGGTTGACAGTTTTCATGTTGTTGATGTAGCTGTTCTTATTGTGTTGTTGTGTAATGCCTTGGTAGTTTTTACAGAAAGGCAGTGTAAAAATGCTATAATGAAATACAGTCTGTCACTTTCCCATGTGTTGGCATCCCACACGGTGTCCCAATGCTTTGCAGTAGGCTGCATGATTGTAGGCAACCTTAGTACGGCTAGCAGCCAGTAGATTCTACAGTGGTAAAAGTATCGTGTCCTTTTTAATGAATAAAACAAAAGACAGCTGGATTGAGAGCAGATCCCCCTGGTCTTACCTGGATGCTCAGTCTTGAAATAGTTTCAGGGCTTTTGGATGTGACGACTTCTGTCTGTCTGATGTAAGAGGGGAAGGAAAAAGAATTCAATCAGATCCCATCTTCCAGAGATGTAATTTCATCTGTAATATTACATCTAGTGGGCTCTTATACTGAATTACTCATCAAAGCATCCTGTCCAATCTTACAACCCAAACAGGATAAGATATACAGGTTCCAGTGCCAATATGAAGGGACTATTCATCCTTTCACCCATGGTATAGGGGCATAACCTCAGTCCCATTGTTACTACCGCTATGTCAGAACTGTTTTTCTTACCATGCTCGGCATGGTAAGAACCCTTTAGATTCCACTCTATGGGTCATTTTCCAGCCCCAGAAACAGTACTGCTGTTTCTCTGTAGTAAACTGAATTTATAGCTATTATGGCATCTGATCAATTGTATAGAGCTGTGAAGCTTGACTTATATTAGGACTGTGGCATACATACCTTCCATAGAAGAGCTTCCAGAGGTAGATGAAAAGTAAAAGGACCAGAATTCCCAAGAGACCAGTGAGGCTGCTATAGAGAATTCTTGTTGTGGAATTCCTTTTTTCACTGTATTTGCCTGAGGATTTGAAAATTGCCAGAAATACCAGTTAGGATAGATTTTAATTTTAGGCTGTAATCCTATACTGACCTATTTGGGAGCAAGTCCCATTGAACTCAGCTGGCTTACTTCTGAGAAGACATGCACTGGATTGCAGTGCTGATGGATTTAACTGATAAATCAGTCAACAAAAGATATAGTTGTAGGTTTAGTTTGGGAGCGCTCCTGTGCAGGCCCCTCTTCCCTGATGAAAAAGAATATTTAGCCTTTTCCTTCCACTCTGTATCCAAAGCTAGGGGATATTTTGCTATTCAGTGTGAAACCATTATGGATTTCCTTTTAGCTATAAGACTCACTGGCAATGGAAGCTGATGGTACTCAGCTGGAATGCAAATACACCTCTTATCCCCTGGTCACCCACAACAGTAATGGGATTTTAATTTGTGCATATTGACCCCATCAGGGGTCAGCCAGGACCCATCATTGCAGGCTTTTAAGAAGGCCCTGAAGACTTAGGGGTTCATCACGTGGAGCTTTTATCCTACTATTGAGATGGCTCTGTCAAGGAAGTTTGCAGGCTCTTTAGATGATTCCCTTACCCTCCAGGGTGTCTCCCGCAACTTCCTCCAGCTTATCTCATGTTTCCCCAAACGCAAACAATGTGGTATTTTTTCCAGCCCATGGAACAGGAGTACCATGACCTCCCCTTGAAATTCTCCAATAGTGGGAGAAACCGCTGCATCTGCCTGCTGGGGGCATTTGTTTTCAGTTGATGGGGGCACGCACGGTCAGGATGACAATAAAGGCATCGAGGATGGGAGCGGGGCGTGCAGGAGCAGATTTGACAGGCGGGAGGGCAAAAATTGCCTGCCAATTGCAACTCCTGCCTCCGCTGAAGTCTTGCTGAGGAAGGACTTTCCTCGATTCCCAGGTGTCTGCCATGTAAATGCTTGAGCACATTTCTCACTTGGAAGGAGAAGAGGGTAAAATGCCTCCCTGCAATGAAGAGAGACACATCTGATCCCCCACCCCACCAAGCTCAGAAGCAACATCCTCTGTTGATTCAGAGCACCCCATTAAGTTCAATGGGGCTTACTCCCAAGTAAGTATGTCGAGTGTTGCAGACTTACAGGGCAATCTTATGTCTACTCAGAAATAAGTCCCACTGAGTTTAAGGCAGCTTACTCCCACATAAGTGTGCTGAGGGTTGCAGACTTACGGCACAATCTCACATTTTATGTCTACTCAGAAGTAAATCAGAGGTTTCCTGGGGGCTATGAGAAAACAGTACAGCAGAAGTTAAACTACGAAAACAAGAACCACCACCACCCCGCTTCTTTACACACATGCCAGGGAGGGTGGAAGGCAGTCCCTCAGTTCAAACCAGTGGCTGCTGTATAAAGAAGCCCTTCCTAATCCTGCAAAGAAACCAAAAGCAGGAAGCTCTGGAAAGGATGTGGATTTTTGCTGGGGGGGAGGGTTGCTTAATGTAGAAACACCCTTACTCTGGCCTTCCCCTGATTATGTTTTATCAGACTGCATTATAGCTTAATTAATGTTGCAGGTTCTGTCTTACACTGATGTTTGTTATTTGTTATTTTGTGGAACTTTTGTTGCTTTTATCATGGCATCAGGTTTTTTTATTATGAATTTTATTATATGCATTTTATTGTTGGGAGGGCCTCTGTCCTGAAAGGCGGCCTATAAATATTTTAAATAAATAAAATAAATACATTAATGTAACACAGGGCATAATATATATAATATATATATCCCCAAATTGATATGGGAGAAAATACTAAAGAAAATATTAACTATTTTCCCTTCTAACATTAATAGCTTTGGTTTATAAGTTGTATATTAGACTACACTTATGAAATACTGTGATCTTTCTTAAATAATTTCAAAACTGGCACCTATACTTAAGAGTCTGGCAATATGTAACCCCCCAAACCTAATTGATTGATCAATTAAAACCCAAATCAGCAAAAATATTTAAATCAGTTGAGAGCCATAACATGAAAGGATCATCAACAGCAAGGAAACATAGCCCAGTCTTGGGAAGGGATGCTAGTTCAGCAGAATAGCACAGGCTTTACATGCAGAATGTCCCAGGTTCAATCCCTGGGATGTCCAGTTAAAATGATCAAGTAGCAGGTGGTGAAATGATCTCTGCCTGAAATCCTGGAGAGCCACCTGAAGAGTAGGCAAGACCAAGCTGGATCAACGAGTAGTCTAACCTGATATAAGGCGGTTTCCTATGTTCTTCATGGCCCAACTCATTATGTCGGTGAGAGGTAGCAGAGACGGTTGTATACCTTCAGCAGACTTGTCTCAACCAAATGTGACTTGGTGAGTGAACCGCTAAAGCTCGTTAGCCATGAAGCATCCTTGTAAATGATCCAGCCTTTTCCTTTACTCACTATCAAGGGCTGTTTCCAAGAATCTTTCCCTCTGTGGCAATTCTTTGGAAATCATTTCCACAGAGGAACGGATGTGAAGAACATTAGAAAAACTCCATCATCAGGATTTGGCAGCATTCCAACATCCTACTTGAGGATCTTAAAAAATCAATACGGACGTCCAATGTTGACCTAAATTTTTCCATGCAGACTTTTCCATGGGAATATTTCCAAAATACTGTCTTTGAAATAAAACATGACACAAGAGCTGGCCTTAGACAGAAGAAGAGGAAATACCCACAAGAGTTTGGGGGAGATTTCCTTCTTTTCAGAAATATTATAGGCCAAACAAAAAATGGCTAGCCCCAAACCCAAGAACACATCACCAGTAGAATAAACTGTATCTGTTACAAAATAAACAAGGCTACTGATTCACTGGCTTTTCTTTCATTTTATTTTTATCCACTTTTGTGGATCAAAGTCCACCCAAAGCAGCATTCAATTAGAATATTAATAAAAATACTAAAAACTATTACAAGTTGACTTTTGAGCTAAAAAAAAAATGCTCAAAATATATTGAAAAATAATAAAAACGGGAGGAACCCCATTAAACATTTAATCTAAAACGATGGCACACAAACAGAAGATGTAATACAGCAGCAGCAGTAGCAGCAGCAGTATAGAATCAAGCCAGTCATCAAGATTTAATACAGACTGCAAATGCCTGGGAGAAAACCGAGGGCTCCAGCTTACAACAGAATGCATGCTAAGAAGTGGTCACTTTGAGACCTCTCGGAAGAGCATATCAGGCGGTGGAAACCACAGATAAGTAGAGAAAAAGGATCTGATTAGTGTTACCTATTGAGATATTTAAGACACGGGATTCCTTCCAAGCAGGATGGGAGATGAAGCAAGTTACATCACCCGCTGTAGCGTTGGTGGTATTGTATATACTAGTGATGGTCTGTGTGCCATTAAGCAACATTTCCTTCACAGTATTAGAACCTCCCAGCGGGGCCCACGAGATCCGTGCGGCTGGTTTCCCTGCAGCTGCCTTGCACAAAGCAGTCCCATTGATGTCATGAGTCAGAGACACTTCAGGAGGCACTGAAAGGAAAAGTTAAATGGGGGAAAGAATCAGTTAAATTTACCATTAGTAGTGGGATGAGACCTGCTCTAGGAGCCCATATGGAGATGGACAAAAAAGTGGTACGGTCGCATATTCTTTTAATATCTATGCTGTACCAGGATACATTTTACTCCAAATAAAGTTTGGAGTAAAAGTGCCCCTTAAAAGACCTGGTGAGTAAACACATTCATTTGCCTGTCAGCATTCGAAAATATGGAACATGTAGATTCAACCTCCCCTCCCACTCGAGTCACCCTTCATCCCTTGAAGTAGAAGCTCCCTCCCACCAACTAAGACAGCTGTTTAAATATACACATTCATAGAATCACACAATAGTAGAATAGTGGGGTTGGAAGGGGCCTACAAGGCCATCGGGTCCAACCCCCTGCTCAATGCAGGAATCCAAGAATACAGGGTTGCTGTTACTCCACAACAACAGTGGCTTCTGCGAGCCCCTTTTTGAAAGGAGGATGGCATTATTGGCGCAACCTTCTCAGAAATGCCTGGGAATGGGGGAGCACAGGACAAGTCCCAGTCAAAATGATACTGTGAAAACCAGGGCCAGCCCTACCATTAGGCAGAGTAAAGCAGTCGCCTCAGGAAGCAGATGCTGGGAGGCGGCAGCAAGGTTGGAGGAAAGACCTGTGTGCCATGTGGCCTGTTCTGCACCTCCTAAGCTAGTCTTCTGCCTTCAGGTGCAGTGGAGGATACATTGCCAGTCCAGTCAGCTTTTGAACATGGAATGAGAGAGGGCACCATCTTGTCCTTCATTTCAGGCAGCAAAAGGTCTCTGGTCATCCCCTGATGAAAACACCTGCTTCCCTAGACAAGGATCTTCCAAAACACCCAAATTCTGTTAAACAAAAGCTGCCAGCTATGTGGAGGGGCTCCCACAAAAGGTACAATCTTGGGGTGTCACTGAGTAGCAATATTGAAAGGTCTTCTTTAGTGTCACCCTTTGGTAACAACCCTATGAAAGGAGAGTAAACACACAGCAGCATTGATATTTTAGTTTAGTTGAAGAGTATAGGATTTGGGTGGACAAGGCTTGGGGGAACTATGAGCATCTCTACACCATCCTAAAATCCCGCATTTAAAATGGGGCTTTCTGCTTCTGTTTTAAATACAGGATCACGACGGACCCCCTTTACACCCGCTTGCTTTGCCCCCCCTTTCCCCCTTTCTTTCCCCCCTTATCTGAGTCTTCCATATGTTTCATTATACAGCCGCTAGATGGTGCTGTGGTCTAGCTCCTCTTATTGCGGCGGGCTTTTCCCCTTTTTCACAAGGGAACTGAAGCGGAACTCAAGCGTGGTAATTTGATAGCTCATTATCTCCAATCTTTAAAAAAACTGAATAAAAGTCATTTAGTGCGGAAGATGCCCTGGGGGTTAACCATGTCATCTAAAGGATCTGCAAACTTCTGTTAACCAGTCTCAACAGTGGGATAAAAGCTCCGTGTGAAGAAGCCGTATAGATCACATACTCACATATCTTAATGAGAGGCTACAGTTTCAAAAGCATATTGCAAGAACAAGTGTATCGCTGAGGTTTCCTGGCTTCTTAAAGTCCTTCTATGAAAAGCATTTCCTTTACTGAGAAGTCTTCTCTCTTCAGCTTGACACCTGTTCCTTATATCAAGGAACCGTGCATCGTTTAGCATTACACCATAGTGTTCCATAAGAAATACAGTTTGATCCTTTTTGTTTCATTTTTTGCCATGGTCACTGAATGCTGTGCACAGCACATACGGTGCCAAGAGGGTGGCTTCAGGTTGCAAACCTCTAGAGAGCAGTCCTCAGCCTTGTAGGGCAGGAAAGATGGCCGACTAGACTGTGATTTGGACTGCAACTCCTATGATGCTTGTTTTTAGAGCCTGTGGGAAGCGTGGAAGGCCTGTAGACTCATTCTGTGGGAAGAGGGGGAGGCCTGAGACTCATTCTGAAAAAGTATCACTCTCAGTCTCTCTCCCTCCCTCCTTGAGAATTTAGAACCACATTTGACTGCTTACTGTGGTGGCATCTTTCTCCCCTCAGCCTCCACCAAAAAGGCTTAGGAAATGCAGAAATATGAAGAATGGGAAACCAAGTTCTGTACTGCACAATAATGCACATATTGAGGGCCAGAAACAGACATTGATCTCTAGGAGCTATGTCATTTTTCCCCCCTTCATTTTTACTCTAGAGTAGGTGCAAGGCCCCAATTCAAACTGGGGGTTGGAGGCTATTCAGGTCTGGATTGAGGGGGCTGCACCTACTTTAGAGTAAATGTGGGGGAATGCAGCTGCTAGACACAGGCTTAAAGTAATGTCTATTGTATTTTGGCCTTAAAAGCCACTCCTCAGGTTTGCATGGTGGAGTGCATGCTGTGAAACCGGATGTAGCTAGAGATCACATTCACCACATTTGAAAGGGGGACCAAAGTCAAGCCATATCCAGCAGCCCTTATCTCTCTCTGCTCTGTGCAGTTTTGCCTAGTATTAGCCACCTTGGTTTTCTTTTTTTTCCCAGCCCTTTTATGTAGTCTTCCATACTTCTTGCTATGCTATTTGTGCCCTCTCTGTGTCCACAATTATTAGTGTGCTCAAATAATATTTGAAAAAATATTTGTCATTAACATTCCTGGAGGTGAATTTTGAGCCATTTGGGGACCACATTCGTTTCAACCCTAACCTCCCACCACCACCACCCCAATTCCTACTCAAAACACTCACAATAAAACCTTTTCTGGACCACCATACGCTCACCTTTTCTGTACTAGTTAACATTATGCTACCCTTCCTTTTTCAAACCCTGCTTGTTCCCATTTCCCGTTTGTGCTTCCTGTTAGCCTTTTCAAACCTGAGGCTTAAAAGTGGGACTTTCTCCTCAGTGTTATGTTAATGTCTGGTCATCATTCATGCTGAGAAGAAAGCAGAGGAGAGGCATTTGCCATGCAAAGAGGCTTTACAATCCCATTAAAAGCCAGATTGAAGCAAGAGCCATTTTAAGCTTCATGTTTGGAAGTAGCTCATGTCCTCCCACTGCACCCCAAGAGGGACCATGTCACTTCCGTGTTTTGTATAATGCCTAGAAAGCATGAATAAATTTGTAGTGGTAGTAGCAGTTGCAGGAGCAGCAGTAGAAGAAGGAGCAAAAAAAAGAAGTGCCATGCTGGATCAGACCAAGGATCCACTTAGTCCAGTTTTCTGTTCACACAGTGGCCAACCAGCTGCCCAAGGGAAAAACACAAGCAGAACAAGAGTGCTAAGTGTTGTTGTTGTTTTTAAAAAGCTGGCTTTAATAGATGTTTTCTCTGTTACTGGTTTTTACTGTATGATTTTTTTTATTGATGTTTTGTGTTAATGTTACTGCAATCCACTTTGAGAGGTTGCTATACCCAAAAAATGGTATATAAAGGTTTGGAATGTATGAATGAATGCAGAACCAATGTCAAGTATAGGCATGATCAGGCACCTTCTGGGGCCCACACCCCAGCAGGGGCCCACTGGCAAGAGCCTTTTGGACTTGCGCATCCTCTTCACCACCGTAACCTGTTTGTTTACCTGCTTCCTGCTCTGGCCCAGACAATGGTAGTGGTGAGAAGGACGAGCAGTAGATGCTAGTGCTTACTCGCTTACTGGTTCTGACCTGGTTCGCTCCTAAGGAGAAGCCACAGTGGGTGAGCTTCCTCATGGGGCTTCTTGCTGCAGTAGTGATCACCATTTTGAATATTCAGGGTACAGCGAGGGAGCCCCAGAGCATCTTGTTACATTCAAACTTGGTGATGGTGTGTTGTTGTGGGAGTTGACAAGCCACCCAGAACCCAGAACCCACCCTTGCTGGGTTTGCATGTAACAAGAAGTTATGGCGTGCCTCCGCTGTACCCCAAATATTCAAAATGGCCTCCACAACGAGAAGTCCCACAGGGAAATTCACACATGGTGGCTTCTCATTATGTGTGAACTAGGAGATTGTTTGTCAAACAAGCAAGTGGTGGCAATTATGAGAAAGAGGAGGAACAATAACCGCTGGTGATAACAGTGGTGAGAACGTGGAGTCACTAAGCAGAGGGGGGCAGGGATTGAGGGTGATTTGCCCAAGGGCCCTGAAAAACCTGGAGCTAGCACTGAATGAACAAATGAAATATCTATAGCAGTAATATGCTCGGTTGATGATTAGCACATGGATTTTCTTACCTAATATGGTTAGAGCAGATTCATAGTCGAAAGTTCCATTAGTAGTTACAACAGAACACTTATATATCCCCTCATTGAAAAGTTGTGGTGCTTTTATATGAAGATCAGGCAGCCGATCTGGTCTAGATAACCAGTTCATGTTCTTACTGCAGTTTTTGTCTGTCATATTTGACACACTCATGTACGATATATGGCAACTTGTTCCATTCTTTAATTCTACATTCCATACAATTAGGTCATAACTTTGTTGAGGACAGTTCAGTACAACATCAGTACCAACCACTGCAGACCTACTTGATCTACCTGGAAAGAAACAGAAAGAAATGCAGTCAGGGGTTGCTACAGGTGTGTGCGTGTGTGTGTGTGTAGGGGAGAGGAGTGTGTGTGTAGGAAAAGGTGGTTTAAAAAAACAACTTCCTAGCCTTGTATCTGCAGACATTCCCTGTTAAAATCCAAAAAGATTCACACACAAAAAGATTATTTCTACTGGAGTAGCAAGAAATCAGCACAAAAGAATATAATCACACTAATGTGTGCATTAGGTATAACTCTTCTATTAAGATATACCTCAAAAGTGTATATCGTAATATAGGAGTTATGCATAATGACAGCTATGGCTTAAGATATGCACTTCTGATCATTGTTATACATCTTCATGTTCCTGTAAGTGGCAGAACGTGGTTAGCTTATCAAATGCATGTGAGAACTGGAATAAAATGCTTGGAATTATGAACTAAACTTCAAATTTTTAGAAAATTAATTTTATTTATTTTAAATATTTACATCCAAGCCTTCTGCATAACTAGCAAAGCTTTAAGGCAGGTCACAAACATTAAAAACACTAAACAAAATCAAACACTAGTAAAATCCTATTAAAAACCCTCTGAGTGAAACAATCAAGAACAGCAAACACTCATTAGTTCCCCAAGAGGGTAAAACTGTCTTGATCTGGCACCTAAAAGTCAATAAAATTGGCACCATAAGGGTGTCTTGGGGAAGGTATTCTACGACTAATCATCTGAACAATGAACAGGGCCAGACCAAGACATTTTATTGTCTGAAGCAGGGGACAAGATTCCATCCCCCATTCCAAGTATAGAGGCCAGCCAGGCTGGCAGCTGAGTCTTAGTTCAATACTGGCAGCAGCTCCTCTTTAGGGCAGCAGGCTAGGTTAGGGGGCACAGGGCAAGATGCGTGGTATGCATACCTCTGTTCTATAATAGCTCACCACTACCTGCCCCACATTTCCCTGCATCTGATGCCTGAGGCAGCCATCTTACTGTGCCTCATGGTAGGGCAGGCTCTGCCTCTGAAGGGAAGGGACCTAGAGCAGGGCCTCTGAAGCTGATCTCAGAGAATACACAGGTTAATTAATTTATTTATTTATTTATTTATTTATTTCATTTCTATACCGCCCAATAGCCGAAGCTCTCTGGGCGGTTCACAAAAATTAAAACCAAACAACACAGAATAAAACAATTTAAAATATATAGAACAACAGAATATGACATCAAAGAGGGAAAAGAGAAGAACTTTCCACATTTGCTATAGTTTGTTTTTCTGAATCCATTGTACAAGATATGATATAGGAAGTGTGTTCACATACTAGGTATAGTGTGTTTTTTTAAAATCCAATTTATTTATGGTAGCCATTCGTCTCTCTGGATCTTAGTTCTACCTGTTTGTAAAATACTGAATATCCCATTCTATGCTATATGAAGGAATGAACTGGACTTATGTAAAATAGTACTTTTATTAAAAATAGAGATGTGCAACATTACCTTCTGCCAGCTGAGATATAGCACTGGTGACTGTGACTGCAATGTTATGTTGAATGGACTTTCTTGCTAGGGATGACCCTAAGACAAAACACAAAACCATACAGTTAGGAGCATTACATATACCTGTTGTTGCTTTTTAATTGAAAAAGTTCGGATCAATGCTACAAAAACAAGAGAAATGACCGGACAGAGGAGTAAGACACAGGTACATGTTAAACAAGGAACATAGTCCAGATATATTAATGAAAATGACTCTGCATACCTATTCCTAAGAGAAGACTCAAACTCTGGTGCATCTTCCAACGTCATTCAAAGACCTTATCTTGGAAATGCATTATTTGGTGTGCATGTGTAGTGCTATGGAGCTAGTATGGCATAGCAGGTACAGTGTTGGATTAGGATCAGGAAGCTGTTGTTCAGTCGTTAAGACTCAGGTTCAAATCGCTACTCAGCCATGAAGCTCACTACATGAGCTTGGGCCTGTCACCATCTCTGAGTCTAACCTACCTCACAGGATTGTTCTGAGGATAAAATGGATAGTGGAGAACAATGTATACAACCCAGATCTCCTTGGAGGAAGGTTGGGATATAAATATAATACACCAAAAAAAAAAAATATATGATTCATGAACATTGAACTAGTATCTCTAAAAGTATAATTATGGGTAAACTACACGTTACAAGCAAATACATATAATGGCACTCTGATGACCCTTTATTGGCTTTAAAAGCCATCTGAGGATGAGTCATTGAGAGAAGAGAAACAGCAGTATGTATGTGTGTGGGGAAAGTGATTACTGAGAGCGAACCTGCATTTGAAACCCCTGCAGGAGAGAAACTTCTTTGGAAGGTGATTTGGAGGAGGCAAGTAGTAGATGGGGGGAAATTTAAGCACCCCCGCTTCCCACTGTTTCCTCCACTCCCAGTTGCCCCCTCCCAAGTGGCTTTTCTAGCAAAATAAAAAAAAAGAGCCACTGGGCCATGGTTACATAAGTTTGCATGTAATGAATAGTTTGGCCTAACACGTCCAGCTGCTCTGTGAAAGGATAATGCCTGTTTTGTTTCTTGTCAGAATAAGTGAAGTTCTGACCAAACAACTATGGTAACCCAACTCCAGAGGCTGGAAGTTGATTCACATGACATACATGGATTTTACGTACTGGTGTAACCCGAAAGTGATTTTTTCAGGGGTTTTTATGAATGTTTGGACTTAAGCCAGTGTTGCAGCTCAGCCTCTCCTTCGGCAATAGACTTTAAGCAGTTTTCCAAAGTGTGCTGGCCCAAGCTCAAGACAAGTTGGAGCACCATGGAGCTCATGCCTATTTTAGTCAGCCTCCACTAGTCTTTTGCTCTCCATCTTCTTCCACCTGTAGTGGTCAATAGCAATTTAATTATCCTTCCCCATCGCAGATGGCTGAAAAAGGACACATCATCCAGGAAAACCTGAAATTGTTCTGCCATTGTGCAGTCAATAACTTTCTTTTAAAAGGGAGCGTTAGAAACTGGTCTCTAACTATAACTTTGTCCCTGCACAGAGATGGTGTTTTTGAGAAGAGGTCTAATTACCACCTCTTTATTGAAGAAGGAGAAGGAAGAGGATGAGGAGACAACTGATCTGCACAGAATCAGGCCAGGAAAACTCCAACCAGCAATTTTTCCAGCCTATTTCAGCTTGCCTTCGCTAGTCAGGATGAACAATGGTCCAAATCACATGTGGTGGCCTTCCTAACTCCAATTAGCCGATCTAAATCCTTGAGAACTACTGGCTGAAACTGAGGCAGGCAAAAGTGAAGAGCTTTCAAGCACAAAATTAGGTGTGATATATAGAATCCTAAGAAATTGTTTTAAAGGAGAGAGAGATTCTAGCTTCCATATTTATGGCGAAAAGCTTGAAAACATGTTCCCTAAAAGCTGAGTAGCATTTGCTTCTAGAAGGCATGTCTTTGGTGCCTTAAGTGAAAGGAGACGTCGATCCTCAGCCTTCACGTCTTCACTCCATTCTCCTGGCATTTACTAATTGCTAGTAAACGTCCCCTATCCCTTCACCATCCAGAGTCCCTGTCTCTCAAAAATTCTGCATGCTACAAAACCCACATTTTGCGATTGGAACACATTTTTTAAAAATGAGTAAATTCACATAACTGAATTCTGATGTATATTCTACTGAATAAAGCAAGTCCCACTTTGATAGGAATTTAGAGACTGGCCAGCTCCCAATTGCTACAAAATGGTTTGTTTTTTTTCCTTTTCTCCTTTACCCCTTTTTTTCCTGCTAAATATATGCTCCATATCCAAATACAGCTAGGCTATAGGCCTAAATATTACAGGGAGATGGTGAAGGTCAGGTCCACATACCACGGGTTCTCCAGATCCTTTTCAATATACCCTTTCATGTGGTGGAAAACGAAAGGCACAGGCATTACAAGAAAAGACAACATCTTCCATGAAAAGTTGGACTTACCAATTGTTGCCATGGCCACTGTGATCGTGAGCAGGGTATAGGCACCCCAGCTCTTCATAACAAAATTAATGCCAGATTTTGCTTCCATTGCTCACACAGACCTCCTACCACCACATCCATGCTGTTGTACATCTAGTCGCTGTTACAGGGAGCATCTTATCATGCAAATGGTTCATTCCAGCTAGCATCTCTGCTCCATTTTCCACATCCTTAGATTTATGCAGCAACTCCAGAATGTTCCTCACTGATTAACTCCTTTGGGTTGGGGTGGTTCTTTCTTCTGCCTTGTCATTCTATGGGGCTTCCTGTGCTGACTGTCAGAAGTGATCACTGAGGAAACTTTTCTCATTGGTTCTCTCAAGAAAACTGCTGGCTTTGCAAAGATAAGCTCCTGCAGTAGAACTCGAGAAAAAATAAAAATAGAGTTGGTTCACTGTGCCCAGGCTCTGTGCCAAGAGGAGTTTATTTCACAGGTGAATGGTACCTAATACAAAATGGTAGGCATTTCACAGCAGAAGAATCTATTTATAGCCTGAAAAATTGTCTGCAGTATGATCCCAACAGCTTTCACTCTTACTTCCTACATTGTCTTGCATGAGGAAAAAGCACTGTAGTTAAAATACGGTCGATTTCTCAGGCTTCCCTGGTGCTGCTGCTCAGAGTTGGCCAGCACTAGTACTAAAGTGGGACATTCTGAGGAGAGAGGAAAAAAAGACACAAACAGTAGGGTTGGTTCCATTCACATCACTTTTAGTGGGCGTTGAAGATTCAGAACTTGTTCATACAAAGGAAAACATTTATTTCAATTCCAATGAAATGACTAAAGGTTATGATAAATGGTAGGTGCCATCAAATGTGAATTAAGATTAGTTTTACAGTGCTTGCGATACTATATTATGTTAGATCCCGTTCCTGGGATCTTTAATTAAATTGTTTATATGACAAAACAATGATAATTTTTATCCCAGAGTAGCAAGAATGCAAAGGATTAATCAAACCCTCATTTACTAACTGTATACAATATTTATATCCACAACCTCAAGATAGCTAGTATCAAATGTATATGGAGGACAGAAGACCACCATGCCTGCAGCTGGAGCTTTATTTGCTGTTTTCACCTCAGCGGGTCACACTGCAGAAGAAACAAGCCAGTTTCAAAAGCAGCTTGGCTCTTTGGCACTGAGAACTGATCTCACTACAACAAGCTGTATATGTTGAGTTTTCTCTTGCTTATACATGCCACTTCTTCAGCTGCCTTCAACTATCATTTTAGAAGTCCACAGTGACCTGGAAGAAAGGGGATAGTAAATATCCTATAAGTAATGGCTGGAATTTTATATATGCATATAAAATAAAATGAAAGTGAAAATACATCTTTAAAATTTGAAACCTCCAATCTGAAAATCAAATATCAGTTGGGTTTTTTACACTGAGCAATCACATAAATCTAATGGTTAATCTAGTGTAAGAAAAAGTAAGTTTTACAAAATTGTCTTGATTGAGAGGATATAACAAAGGATGTAAACCTCTACCTCAATTCTCTTACTCTCCCCACTAACCACTGCAGTTCTGCATTTTCTTTCTTCTGTTCCAGTGTCCTAATAGTTGCAGTCTTGGTTACAGAAAATGCAGTCATGTAATCAGGGTCAGTAGTGCCTCTAAAAAGTGGAGATGCTACAAGGTCCGCCCACCCTGCCTAGCCACTCCCAGAACATCTTCCCAAGGTCCCCACTCCTCCTATGTGTGCCGCCTCAGCTCTGCCCATGGAAGCCCCCTACTCCCAGCCATGAGCCTCCATGAGCAGGATACCTCTCTGAATATCAGGTGCTACGCATGAACCAAAGAACCGGTGGTAAGCCCTGTCTGTAAGCTTCCCAGAGGCAACTGGCTGGAGACCATTTGAAGACAGAAACGACAGAGTTGTGTCAAGGTAGAGGTGAGGCCTAATCTTTGGTCCAGTCGATTCCTTTGGCCCCACATGGGCAGCTGCAACATCTATCTTACAGAAAACCACTGAGGCTGAGAAAAAAAAGCAATTGCCCAAGGATACAGAGTACAGTCAGAAGTGGCTTGGAACTTCCACCACCCCACTGACATCAGAGCCACCAGCCTCCACTGGGAAGCTCTACAGCAGGGTTAGGCAACCTTTTTTCCCCTTGGGACCACATGCCAGTGGTGGGCATGGCCAAAGGTGGCAGTGCATGGGTCCTGAGATGGCAGTGGGTATGGCTAGGACCAGCACCCCCCTCATCCCCCCCCACATGTATTTATTATTACATGTATATCCTGCCTTTTTCATCTTGCAAGGAACCCAAGGCAGTTTACATGGTCCTCCTCCTCTCCATTTTATCCCCACAACAACCCTGTGAGGTAGGTCAGGCTGAGAATCAGTGACTCGCTCCAAAGTTACCCAGTGAGCTTCATGGCTGAGTAGGGACTAGAATCTGGATCTCCCAAGTTGCAGTCCAACCACACTGGCTCACATACACAGCCTTCCCCTCTCCCCCATGCTCCACTTTCAAACACACATACACAGGGCCTGTTCGCACGATCGCAGTGGGGAAAATAAGCCACAGTGGCTTATTTTCCATGCTACAAGTGCTGGCCAGATTTCACTAATTAACCTTGCTGGCGTGGCTTGACGTGCCTTCCGAGCCCGGGTGGCATAGCTTGTTTGAGGGGGCAGCAACCCTCAAATAACCCATGGGCTGGTGATGGGTTATTTACAACAAGCCATGCTGGCTGGGTTCATACAACACACACCAAGCTACCAGTGAGGGTAATTAGGAAAATCCAGCTGGCACATGTGGCAGGGGAAATAAGCCACTGTGGCTTATTTCCCTCTCTGCAATCATGCGAACAGGCTCATTCTCTCTCTCTCTCTCTCTCTCACACACACACACACACACTTGCCCTCCATTCTCCCCCTCTGTCTCAGTGCATGGGGTTGGGGAGGTTTAAATCCCTCCTTCTCTGTTCAATGCATAGGAATGGCGGAGGAATCCGCAATGGAACCAGATGAGTTCGGATTTTATGAATCTGACCCATGGGTTCTGCAGCGGACTGGCTTTCCCCCTGTCAGGTGGATTCTGCAGACTTGCGGACCATTTTTGTAACCTTTGGGAATTTACACAAATTTCATCATAAAAAAATACGCGAAAATTAAAAAAAATACCCATCCAAAAATGCACATTTCCCCATAGGCTAAAGCATGAAAATGCACATTTGGGAAGATTTGCATATTTTGTGGAAATTTGCACATTTTTGCATGAGTGAATTTGTGCAAATTTGTAAACTGTTGATGGGCAGATGACAGAATGAAAGGTGGCTGACAACCTGCGGAACACAGACAGAATGGATTTTACACAATCCATACATCCCTCACAATGAGAGCCTCTTGCGCCTCCCCCCTCCCTGCAGCCAGCTGATTGGTGCTGGGAACAGCTGAGGAGCATTGAGTCTAAATAATCTAATCAAGATAAATTAATTCTTTAAAGTCCCAGTCATGCACATGCAAATTGATTGTAAAGGCTTCGCCTCCCCGTTTCCAAAATGGCAGATGTCAGGACACTGAATACACCACTGAAAAATCCAAGGAAGGGAGATCACTATAATACTGGGCTTATTACCTGATTGGAAGCTACAGATGACAGCCACCTCCTCATGTGGTTACAGATGCTATGTAGCTTTTAAGTTGATGTGGTGGTTGCTAATCTTGTTTGTACCCTATGGCAGCTGTTTTCTGAGCATCATTTGTGCATTGGAACTATCAGATGTGGTTTGAATGTTATTGTCTCCAATCACAAGGAAGGAAATGTCAGCTTTTCGTTTTAAAAACTCCCAAACCTACTGGGAATTGAATGATTTAAACCAAAGTTAACAGGGATGAATGTTAAGATGCAGAAAGTGTGTCTGTAAGATTCTGCTGTGTGGTCTAAATCCCCTGAAGCTGGATCCTGGCCTGGACTGAAGCAGAGGTTTGTGGCATAACAGTTACGACGGCATCCTGTGCAAGGCAGGGGCGTTCAAAGGGTTAATTTGTATTGCTCATTCTGAGAAACACCCACATGGCTGAAAGCCTCAATGAGAATTTATTTTTGGGTGGCTCCTACAGAACAGACTTTGAAAAGGAGTCTAAACTCCTTATCTGTTTCAGGACTGTTTTTTTCTTCTTTCAGAACCTTGGTTTCCATATTTGCAGAGTCATTCTTATGACTTCAGCTCAATAATTAGAAGCTGTCTGTGAAGAGTTATAAAAGGCTGACAGTGGCTTAGTGACAAAATTCGACCTTCCCATTTCCACATGTATGGCTCAGAAAATAGAGTTTCTGTTCTCAAAATGCTGCAGTACTTCTGCTACACTCTTTCAGCCGCTCCGCTGCAGCTCCTAAATGAAATGTTTATTTCAGCATCTTTTAGTTAGACTCTTGCTCTTCCTAACCTTCTCCCCATAAAAAAGGAAACAGTCTACTCAGTTAGGTGGCCATGTGTCCTACTTTACAGTCTTCTATTCAAAGTGTTGTCTAGTCCAAGTCCAGTTTAAAGATAACCATAAGGAAGGGGAGAAGCAGGGGCCTTGGAGTTGCCCATCAACAGTTAACACCTGGACCACAGACTGAGCAGCTGAACGAATGCCCAGACCACACTGTGAGGTGAGATGTAGGGTGAGATGTCTTTCTATCAGATTATGGTCATAGTTCCTAAATGTGCATGTATGGATATATATTAGCATATATAAATTTTATGCAAATCTATGTGGACTTTTGTCCCTTTTTTGGTGAAGCATTTCCTCATTTTTGGCAATGTGTAAGCGGCCACAATTCTGGCCACACCAGAAGCTGGGATAGCAAAATCAGAACAGAAAGCCACTAAGCTATCAGACAGGATGGCTTAGCAGTTTACGGCCAGATTGCAAACTCACCAAATTGGGAATGCCACCGTGTAACACCTGTGGTGGTGGATATATGTGAGTACTGCCTGATTCTTATTATGCTTCCCTCCTTTTAAGGCGGAAGGGTTGGACAAACATGCACATGGATGTACTCACACACATTCCAAAGCAGACACTATGATGCATGTGCCGTGGCAGATGAGCAAGCATTTTAAAGGTTCCCCTCCTCTCAAGTACAGTTCTCTCATGCCTTTTTTTTTTTTTTACACCAACAGCTAGTCCCTTTGCCATGTACATTTCCCATTCTGCATCAGAAATTAGCACAGGTATAGTTTGAATAGGCCATCAGAACCAAAGGATCAGCTACATCTAACATGCCCAAAGAAGAGTAACCAATTCCATTTTTATACAAAACTAGCTGCTTGTACTGGCCTAGTAAGCATACCAATTTCATCCAAAGCTCTAGAGAAATATTTATGATTTTATATTCCACGATTTTTCATATTTCTCCACAAAACACACCCTCAGACCTTTGGCTTTGTGCCTTAATACTTGTTCTCAGCTGTAAACTAATTTAAATACGTGAACCTGCTTTTGCACACTGACTGCAAAACTCCCGCTATGATTGCTCCCTCTATTTCCTATCCCTCAAGGGCGAGTGTCAATACTTATGTAGCCAAAATGGTACTTCACATACATAAGAGAAAGAGGAATAAGCATACTAGGGA
Source organism: Heloderma suspectum (assembly GCF_057233095.1). Lineage (NCBI taxonomy): Eukaryota > Metazoa > Chordata > Lepidosauria > Squamata > Helodermatidae > Heloderma > Heloderma suspectum. Next base: position 48,604,666 of record NC_139460.1, on the reverse strand, counting down.
TAACAACGAGATTTGGAGAAGTACCTAAAATTAAACGAAAACCTTAGTGGGCGAACCATCCGCAAAACAGAAAAAAAACCCGCGACTGTGCATGCATGCAGTTGTGCAGAACAGGGCGAGAGACAAAGCAGGGAGAGAAGCAAAACCATTAGTCCTTTGGGGAAGCTTTCTCACTGTGGGCAACCTTCCAGCCTGAGAAGGGTGATCTTGATAAGTATGGATGGGGCCACCTCCTTCAAAGGTTTCTCCCACCACACATGACACAAGCCACATTTTCTTGTGGGGTGCAGGGTGGGGACGGTCTCACAACAACCATTCCGTTCCCAGTTTTGTTTTGAGTTTTGACTAGGGATGGCGGAGAATTCCGCCACGGATTCTAGTGAGAATCCGTGGTGGAACGGCCCCCTCCCCCCTGCCCCCCCCGCGGAATCCCCCCAGGACTGCACTTACCTGGGGCGGATGCGGTGGATTCAGCGGCGGCAGCGGTTCCAGCGGCTGGTCTCCTGGCTGGCCACGGCCGGGCTGCCGCCGCTGCCATTGCCGTCCTTGCAGCCGTGATAGGCTACGTAAGAATTTACGTAGCCTATCATGGCTAACCAAAAAAAACCAAACCCCCCCAGCGTACGCAAATGGCGGCAGCTACAGCGGCCGCCATTTGTGTTCCCTATTTTTGGCCGATTTATCTTACGTAAATATTTACGTAAGATAAAGTGGCAGAAAAAAGGTGAACGCAAATAGTGTAGTGGGCGCTATTTGCGTTCCTTTATTTTTCGCCGTTCTAGCCTACGTAAATATTCACGTAGTTTGACTGAGCAGTTTTTTGTAGCTTTATTGCCACCTAGTGGGTGAACCAGGAAGTGAGTGATTCTTGTGTACATTATTGCCTCGAGATGCAAAGGAGGTGACATGTCTTGAATCAACAAATGCAGGTGTCAAGAATCATGAAAGTTTTAGAATTGCTCAGAACTCTTTATAAGAAAGCGACTGTACCATATTCTTGTACAGGAGTTGTAGCCATGTTGGAAATTGCCCTCTTTCTATACGTCGGCTATAATATGCAGCAGTCCTCCATGCAGGTAGTAAAGAAATGTGTGTATATTTGCTCCAGTTGGCTGTGGGTTTCCAGAACACTGACATGAGAGTCCTATTCAGACATGTGCCTGCTTGCGTATAGGGCTAAATTGGATAGGGGGATGAGGGCATGCACGTAAGCCCTGCCCCCAGTGTCACCAGACACCTGGCTTCTGTGTAGACCTTTGGGCATTAAGCACGAAGGTCTGAAGAGGGGTCTGTAAGTGCGTTCAGCTGAAGACGCTGACAGAGTTCCCATGATTGCGAATTCTGCCTTATCAGGGTTTCTGACCACAGGAACTGTCAGAGTTAAGTTCAGTTATTTTGAACACTGGATAGGTGGTGATTCTAGTCTGAATTCACTGAAAAGAGGGATGCTTTATTGGTAAATCATAACTCTGCACCTGAGGCTGAAACCTACCTGGAAGTCATGCCATTCATTTGCCCTAGGAGAAGCACTCGGCACATGCTCAAGGGCAAATCAGTTCTTTATTTAAACTTTGCACGTTCCAGGAAGATTGAGGAGAGATCCTGAAAATGAGTTCTGTGGCTACTCCTGCTCGTCCCTTGTATAATATTGAGCCTAAGGGCCTAAGGCTGAGAGGACAAGGGCAAAGTGGAAAAGCTTATATGTTCTTAACATTTCTTATGAGCCTTAGGCCGGAGCCTTAGCCCCATTCCTTTCCTTTGCCAGGGTTCAGCTCCAAACATCTAGGGCAGAAAAACAAATGAGCAGATCAGCGCTGCAGTGCAGATTTTCAAACTGAAAGTGATTATTGTGTGTGGGTGTGGGGTACATATTATTCTTGGCTTTTTCTTCATATCCAAAGCCAGTAAATATTTTGTATTTCATGGGGTAAACATGGCCAATTAGGATGGTCCGCTCCCAGAGACTTAGGGCTTTTCTACATGAGGCTTTTATCCTACAATTGAGATTGGTTACTCATGGAAGTTTGCAGGTCCTTTACATGACATTGTCAACCTCCAGGGCTGCTCCCCTTTTCTGTGACCATTTCCACAACTTCATTTGTAATGGGGAAAATGGACGGTTTTATAATGGCGATTTGAACACATCTCTCTGTGTAATTATGGAGTTGCGCTATAACCGTAGCTATATCACAGCACCATCTAGTAGCTGTATAATGAAACATGTAGAACTTGCAGATAAAGGAAATCCCAGGGGGGGGGAGTGGGGAAATACATGTAAAGGGCCGATCTTAATCCCACAAAGAATCTGGAAGCAGAAGCCCCGGGAAAGTTGCGGGATAAAAAGCCTGGTGTAGAGAAGCCCTAATGGACTGAGGTGGTGCAAGATGTCCCACCACCTGAGGCGGGAAGATGTGTGCTGCCACTGCCCGCCACCACTGCCCCCCCCCCGAAAGAGAGATCGGGCGGGCGGCCTCTGTGGAGAAGCACCCAGGCCGAAATCCTGCACAGCTTTGTGAGGTGGCCCTGGAGACTGCCTGTGCTGCCTTTACAAGCAGTCTTCAGGCCCACCTCACAATGCCAGGTTTTGAGGAAGGAGCCATCAAAGTGCAGCATTCTGGGCTGGGGGCCTCTCGGGAGAGGCTGCCTGTCTGATCTCTCATTCAGGCGACTCTCCCAGAGCAAGAGATCAGGCAGGCAGGCTCTTCAGAGAGGACACCTGCCTGTCCGATCTGTGGAAGAAAATTCCAGCAGCCATTAATCAGACTGATACTTGCACTGACCCTGCATTTCACTAACCTTCCATACAGCAAAGTGAAAGTAAACAAAGAATGCAGTCTGAAAGTCTGGCTAAAAAGCGGTGTCAGGGTAAAGGGGAAAAACTCATGCCCCCGCTTCAATGCGACTTGAAAATCAAGATAAAACCAGAACAGTAAGAACTGCTTATCAGAATGGCAACTAATACTTATTGTTTTGCTGTGTGGCAGTTACAAACCGATCAGAAGTATTATACAACTTGTCGTGCCTCTGTAATGTTCTGTATCCAATCAGTGTTAGCCAAAGTTGTGCCTTGTCATACATTGTATAAAAGCTTTGTTTGAAATGTAAACGAGGAGAACCTCCTTACAAGAATTTTGTAGGAATCTCCGCATATGTGTGCTTTCTTTTCCGCCTTTTGTTTTCTTTCAGAATAAGCTGTTAAGTTTTCTTCGACATATCTCTTGCTTTGGGAGAGTTCCCGGAAAGAGAGAGGCATGTTTGGTTGCTCTGTGTGGCTGACGAGGCACTCTGGAGAAGCTGCCTGCCCACCCACCCAATCTCTCACTTTGGAAGAGGGCTCAGAGCAAGAGATGCGGGCTGCAACTCCTCCTCCAAGGGGTCCTGCTTTCTTGCTGCTCTTCAACAGCAAGGGGGGAGGGTCTGGTGCAGCAGTGCCCTCCTAGTGGCGTTGGGTCCAATCCACTGCCCCTCTCACCCTGTGTAGGGAAATGTGGGCTTACTACAGATTTTCCACAAACCTTCAGTTTAGAAATTATGACAGGTTCCCATTTCCTGTCTACTAAAACCAGGCGTGGGCTAGAAGATATGACTGCCTTGACACTGAGATGTGCTGATTTCCATATGCACAGGAAATGATTTAAAATAAAATAAAATGCTTTTTTAAAGAAAGCAATCATATGCACACACACACCTGTCATACAGAAATAGAAAAATAATAGAATTAGACTTACAACAAATCTGCAGGCAGAGGCTCTGTCCCCTCTCCCACCAAAAAGAAGAAATGTTCTGAGGGCTTTTCTACATGAAGCATTTATTATATGCTTGTCATTCCCTACTCATGGCTATTTATGGGTCCTTTAGACAATGCTGTGACCCTCCAGTTTCACTTCTGTGTCTAAACAGGCCTTTTGGTAAGCAGGGAAAAGGCAGCATTTAATTGTGAAAGCGAAAGAAAGCACAATTTCCTCATATATTTGAGCTATTCCACTATACCACAGTGCCACCTACAGGTTATGTAGCAGAAAAGCAGGAAAGGAAACACTCTTGGTGTAGTGCTTGGATCTCAATTCCGTAATGAAACCAAAAGCAGATACAGCAGATTAACAGCCGATTAACAGCCTCATGTAGAAAAGCTGTTAGAGTCAGGATAGACTGCAGGAACCCCACCCATAAATTGAAACTTCCTTTTATACCTTTAGTCTTATGCCAGTTATATGCCTAATAGTATACATGGCAACTATTATGACTTAAGCTTACTGATTCATTATTATAAGGTGGTCTAACTCCTTCTACCCCTTCATGGATCACTGCCTTGTTGTGGCGAAGGGGCTTGCATAATTCAGTGAAGCCATAAGCTATGCCGTGGGCCACCCAAGACGGACAGGTCATGGCAGAGAGTTCTGACAAAATGTGGTCCACTGGAGAAGGAAATGGCAACCCACTCCAGGATTCTTGCCAAGAAAACCCCATGGAACGTATCACAAGGCTAAAAGATATGATGCCGGAAGATGAGCCCCTCAGGTCGGAAGGTGTCCAATATACTACTGGGGAAGAGCAGAAGGTATTTCCAAGTAGCGCCAGAAAGAGTGAAGCGGCTGGGCCAAAGCCGAAAGGACACTCAGCTGTGGATTTGTCTGGTGGTGAAAAGAAAATCTGATACTGTAAAGATTAACAATATTGTTTAGGAACCTGGAATGTAAGAACGATGAATCAAGGCAAGCTGGAGGTGGTCAAACATGAGATGGCAAGATTGAACATTGACATCTTGGGAATCAGCAAACTAAAATGGACAAGCACGGGCGAATTTAATTCAGGTGACCATTATATCTACTACTGTGGGCAAGAATCCCTGAGAAGAAGAAATGGAGTAACACTCATAGTCAACAAAAGGGTGGGAAAAGCAGTACTGGGGTACAATCTCAAAAACGATAGAATGATCTCAGTACGAATCCAAGGCAAACCATTCAACATGGCAGTATTTCAAGTCTAGGCCCCAACCACTGATGCCGAAGAAGCTGAGGTTGATGGGTTCTAAGAAGACCTACAACACTTTCTAGAACTAACACCAAAAAAAGATGTCCTCTTCATCATAGGGGATTGGAATGCTAAAGTAGGAAGTCAAGAAATCACCGGGATAACAGGCAAACATTGCCTTGGTGTACAAAAAGAAGCAGGACAAAGAGTTTTGTAGGGATGTCAGAGAATTCTGCCACGGATCTCGGGGAGGCCAAATGCCAGCGCATTTGGCCCCCCGAAATCGGTGGCGGAACGGTCTGCCACCCCCCCGTCCCCCCCCCGGGACGAGACTTACCTGGGGCGGATCTTCCTGGCGGCAGCAGCTCCGGCGGTGGTGCGGCGGCGGCGGCTCCGGCGGCCGGTCTTCCGACCGGCTGCCGCCGCCGCCATTTCCAGTTAAAAAAAAAAAAAAAAGATTTACGTAGCCTATCATGGCTAAGTTTTTTTAAAAAACGTGATAGGCTATGTAAATGTTTACGTATCCTATCACGGCTGACTTAAAAAAAAAACGCACCTACGCAAATGGCGGCGGCCATGGTCGCTGTCATTTGCGTTCCTTATTTTGGCACGTCTTAGTCTACATCAAGATTTACTAGACTAAGACGGCGAAAATAAGGGGAACACAAATAGCGTAGCGTCCCCTACGCTACTTACGTTCCCCTTATTTTCGCCGTCTTAGTCTACGTAAATCTTGACGTAGACTAAGACGTGCCAAAATAAGGAACGCAAATGGCGTTGGCCATGGCCGCCACCATTTGCGTACACGCGTTGCTGTTGTTTTTTTAAGTCAGCCGTGATAGGCTACGTAAACATCTACGTAGCCTATCACGGCTGACTGCAGGGACGCAAACGGCAGTGGCTACGGCCGCCACCATTTGCGTCCCTGCTAGCCAGCGGCCGGATGTCCGGCTGCTGGCGGAGCCGGCCGGCAGCTCCGCAGAATCCCTGCGGAGCACAGCCGGCTGGCCAGGATTCCGGGGGGGGGGAGGAACGGAGCGCCTCCCCCCCCATCCAGGATTCCGGGGGGAGGGACGGAGCACCTCTCCCACCACCATCAACATAATCCATGAAAGGTAAGTGCCTTTCGTACATCCCTAGAGTTTTGCCAAGAGAACACGCTGATCATAGCAAACACTCTTTTCCAACAGCACAAGAGGTGACTCTACACATGGACATCACCAGATGGTCAATATCAAAATCAGATTGATTATGTCCTTTGCAGCCAAAGATGGAGACGCTCTATACAGTCAGTCAAAACAAGACCTGGAGCTCACTGTGGCTCAGATCATGAGCTTCTTATTGCAAAATTTCGGCTTAAATTGAAGAATGTAGGGAAAACCACTAAACCATTCAGGTATGACCTAAATCATATCCCTTATGAATATACAGTGGAGGTGAGGAATAGACTTAAGGGATTAGACCTGATAGACAGAGTGCCTGAGGAACTATGGATGGAGGTCCGTAACATTGTTCAGGAGGCAGCAACTCAATCCATCCCAAAGAAAAAGAAATGCAAGAAAGCAAAGTGGCTGTCTGATGAGGCTTTAGAAGTATCTGAGGAAAGAAGGGAAGCGAAAAGCAAGGGAGAAAGGGGAAGATATACCTAACTGAATGAAGAGTTCCAGAGAATAGCAAGGAGAGACAAGAAGGCCTTCTTAAATGAACAATGCAAAGAAACTGAGGAAAACAATAGAATGGGAAAGACTAGAGATCTCTTCAAGAAAATCGGAGATCTCAAGGGAACATTTTGTGCAAAGACGGGCATGATAAAGGACAAAGAAGGCAGGGACATAACAGAAGCAGATGAGATTAAGAAGAGGTGGACAGAATACACAGAAGAACTATGCAGGAAAGATCTGAATGTCCCTGATAGCCATGATAGTGCAGTCACTGAACTTGAACCGGACATCCTAGAGGGTGAAGTCAAATGAGCCTTAGGAAGCATTACTAACAACACAGCTAGCGGAGATGACAGTATTACAGCCGAGCTATTTAAAATCCTAAAAGATGATACTGTTAAAGTGCTGTACTCAATATGCCAACAAATTTGGAACACTCAACATTGGCCACAAGACTGGAAAAGGTCAGTTTATATTCCAGTTCCAAAGAAGGGCAATGCCAAAGTGTGTTCAAACTACCGTATAATTGCGCTCATTTCACATGCCAGCAAGGTTATGCTCAAAATCCTACAAGCTAGGCTTCAGCAGTATGTGAACCGAGAACTACCAGAAGTACATGCTGGGTTTCGAAGAGGAAGAGGAACTAGAGATCAAATCGCCAACATTCGCTGGATCATGGAGAAAGCAAGAGAATTCCAGAAAAACGTCTATTTCTGCTTCATTGACTACGCTAAAGCCTTTGATTGTGTGGATCACAACAAACTCTGGCAAATTCTGAAAGGGATGGGAGTACCAGACCACCTTACCTGTCTCCTGAGAAACCTGTACAAGGGTCAAGAAGCAACAGTAAGAACCGGACATGGAACAACCGATTGGTTCAAAATTGGGAAAGGAGTACGACAAGGCTGTATATTGTCGCCCTGCTTATTTAACTTATATACAGAGTACATCATGAGAAACGCTGAGCTGGATGAATCACAGGTCGGAATTAAGATTGCTGGGAGAATTATCAACAACCTCAGATACGCAGACGATACCACCCTAATGGCAGAAAGCGAAGAGGATCTAAAGAGCTGATATTTTGACCACCTATTTTGACCACAATATTTTGACCACCTAATGCAAAGAGAAAAGTCACTGGAAAAGACCCTGATGCTGGAAAAGACTGAAGGCAAAAGGAGAAGGGGACGGCAGAGGATGAGATGGCTAGATAGCATCACCGATGCAATGAATATGAATTTGAGCACACTCCGGGAGAGAGCGGAGGACAGGAAGGCCTGGCATGCTATAGTCACGGGGTCACGAAGAGTCGGACACGACTTAACGACTGAACAACAAGAACAAACTCCTTCTAAGGCCCTTACTCTAAATCTAAGTGCCTTCCATTTACTAATGTCATTGTTGATGTCTTTGTCAATTCCAGAGAATCTTGAAAAGCTCCAGCCTCTACTTAAGCATCCTGTTTCTATTCCCTGTATTTGGCAATATGTCTAAAGAAAAAGTGCATTAACCACAAGCTTTTCTCCGTTAACTTCCCTCTTTAGGAAAGACAAATAACTTTAATACCTAATAATTACTTCCTGAAATTCCCTCTGGCTCAAACTAGGCCGAAAGAAACAATCTTTTATCAGGCCAACTAATCTTTGGTTCTCTTAGTTATCCCATCCTATACTTATCTTATGCTATCTATGCTGCTCTTATATGTAAGCAAAAACCTTATGGCAGGCTCAAATAACCATCTGCCTTAAATAAGCTCAGTTATAATGCCTTTTAAGATTCCTGCACCTGCCTCATGGGAGAGCTGGCCCTGCTAATAGAATTCAAAGGATTCCTGAACGCACTGATATATTTTCCAGTGCCTAGAGCTATTGATCCTGCCAAGGCCCTTGTTTCACTTTGGAACAGTGAGATGAAACAGGACGTCAAAACTGAGGGCTCCTCAGTGCCCTCTCTGTGTCTGGTCCCATCTGTAGGGTTGGTCTCAGAGAGTAGTTTGGGGAGGAATGCTCATCAGCCACCTGGCATTTAGGCTGTGGGGTGCCGCTGGGCACTATTTTATCCCCAATGCTATTTAACATCTACATGAAACTGTTAGGAGCAATTATTAGGGGATTTGGGGTGTTTTTACCCATGGTAATTGTTGTATAGGTAGAAGGAATGACTGTAAAATTCAGCATGCCTCAAACAAAACTATCTTTTATTTATCACCCACAGAACTGCAGAACTTAGCAGAAGCTCCACCCACTGCTGCTGCTCTGAATTCTACAGGAGCTGCCAGGGTTCAAAACAATACTAACCCACAGCAAACCCCCCCCCCCCAATACATAACATTCTTCCCCCCTTAGCTCTCATAGTCTTCCAACCGAAAGGTACCCTTTCACGGCACGGTCTCTGCACTGGACTAGTAGATGTAGATTACTCAGATGACTTTCTTTCAGTAACTGCTGTAGGTAAGGAAGGAGTATTGCTCCCATCGCTTAATGGTTCTGGCATTTCAACCGATGGTGAGAGAAACACATCAATTCCAGATAGATCTTCAGCAGCTATCTCTGCTGATGACAACCCACTCTGACCAGAATGCCTTCTCAGCTGGTCAACATGCAATGCCACACTGACCCATCTGCACACTGGACCTTGTATGACACAGGCCCAGTGACCTCAATGATAGAGGAAGAAACCCACCTCGGTCCAGCACCATAGTTCCTAGCAAACACCTGATCTTATGGGGCAAATGAATGGAGAGAAGGAGCTGAGAAGACTGCATCCAGAGCTTGCTCCCGTTTGTTTTGTAAGTCTTCAGCTAAATCTGGGTGGAGATAGTCAAGGCAAGTTTTTCGACGCCACCCCATAAGTAACTCTGCAGGACTGACTCCTGTTTTTGCACAAGGAGTAACATGCTGGGCAATGAGAAACCTGGCTAGTCTCTTCCTGCAATGCGTATCAGGGCATCTTCTGTTGTCCGCACCATCCGTTCAGCTTGGCCATTTGCTCGGGGATGGTGAAGTGCAATGCTGACAGTATAAGCATTATTATACTTAATATAATAATTATATTACATTATGTAATTATATTACAATAATTATAGAACATTATTCTGCGGACAAGAATAAGGTTCTTGTCTGCAGATTATTTAAATTCAGCAGATGTAAAAGTAGTCTCATTGTCTGAGACTATAGTAGCAGGCAGCCCATGGGTTGCAAATAAGTGGCACAGTGCTGTGATTGTTTCAGCGGCTGTTTGTGATGGTACTAAGACTACTTCAAGCCACTTCAAGTAAGAATCTACCACTACCAATAAGATTTTTTCCCTTGAAATGGTCCTGCAAAATCAATATGTATTCTTGACCAAGACTTCTTGGTCACTTCCCATGGAAAGATAGGTGCTCTTGGTGGATTGTGCCTAGCAGTTTGACAAGTACTGCACTCATCCGGGTCGATACCTGGCCACCAGACATAGCTTCTGGCCAATGTGTTCATACAAACGATCGGTGGATGAGCTGCATGCAGTGTGGTCAAGATGGATTGATGACCCTTATCTGGAATAACAACATGGTTTTCCCATAGGAGACATCCCTTATGGGTAGACATCTCATGTTGACGGCATTTGAATGGCTTAAATTCCTCTGGCAGTTCCTCATCTGGCCATCCCCTCCATACCCAGTTTAAAACACGAGCCACTACAAGATCTTGAGCAGTCAGCCTAGCAATTTGATCATCCTTAAGAGATGGGTCAGGAAGGGCTTCTAGCATCAAGACTTCCGGTGGAGGAAGTACAACAGAAGCTGGAATTTGAAGTGGTACCCAACTCAATCCATCGGCATTAGCTATTGCCTTTCCTGGTTTGTAGACAAGTGTATAATCATAAGCATTGAACAGAATGCTCCAGTGCTGCATACAAGGTGATAGTATGCAGGGAGTAGACTTACCAGGAGAGAAGATTCCTAGAAGAGGCTTGTGGTCCATGCGTATTTCAAAAGCATGGCCATAGGGATAGTTGTGGAACTTTTTGACTCCTGCAATAACAATCAAGGCTTCTCTGTCAATTTATGCAAAGTTCCTTTCAGTGGATAACTTAGCCCTTGAATAATAAGCAATTGGTGCCTCTGTACCATCCGGGAATTTGTGGCTTAGCACAGCACCAACCCCATAAGAAGAAACATCAGTAGTAAGGATTAGTGTGTGTGTGTGGGGGGGGATTCATAATGTACAAGCACAGAACTTGAACTCAAGAAGTGTTTGACCTTCTGGAAAGCACTCTCATGCTGGCTGGTCCATTTTCATGGAACTCCTTTTCCCAGCAAGCAATGCAATAGCTCAGCAATGGTAGCCTTTTGTGGAAGAAACACATGGTAGAAGTTGAGAAGTCCCAAGAAGGCTTGAAGTTCCTGCTTTGTTTTTGGAGCAAGTGCATCGTGACTTGCACGTATTTTTTCATCCATGGAGTAAATGCCAGAAGCATCAATAGGACAGCCTAAAAATGTTACGCTGGAGGTTCCAGTTCCACATTTCTCCTTTTTTACATGAATGCCAGATGTGTCAAAACGATGTAGGACTTCTTGAAGTCGTTCAGCAAGTTCTTCCTTTGCTGATGCCATGAGCAGGACATCATCAAAATATAGTACAACACCGGGAATTCCAGAATGTCACAACTTCTCCTTAAGTATCCAGTCTCTAGTCCCTGTGTTTGGCAACATATCTTTTTAAAAAGTGCATTAACCACACACTTTTCTCTGTAAACTTCCTTCTTTAGCAAAGACAAGGAGCTTTGCTACCTAATAATTACTTCCCGAAATTCAATCTGCCTCAGACTAGAGAATCAATCTTTTTGGTGATGGCTTTCTTCTTTTTTTGACACTTCACTAGTGGCCACCCTATCATGCAAAATAGCAGGGCGGGGCAGGGGGAAGATTGCCAGTGGGAAGGTTGGCCCAATCAGAGGCTGGGCTATTGGTCCATATAGCTGTTGGATAATAACTCCACATGCTTCCAGACACTAAGGTGCGATAGAGAATGTCCTTGTTGTCTGATCAGTTCCTTTTTCTTGCTCCCTCCCCTTCCTCTTCCTTCTTCTTTCTCCTTCTCCTCTGCCTCTGCAACAAGCACCGTGTGCTGTTCCCAGAGAGGAAGCAAATAACCATATCTCATGCCTTCGCTTACTCACACTCACGCACCCAGCTTTTGGGGGTGCTTGTAGCTCAACAGCATTGAGCAGGGGGTTGGACTCGATGGCCTTGTAGGCCCCTTCCAACCCTACTATTCTATGATTCTATGAGATAGCCTTCTGCGTTGATTTGTATAACAGCACTAACAAAGTAAGTTGATTTGAACTTCTTTTAAACTGCCTCTAGGCTCTGTTTAGTGCCTCCAACACTAAATGCTGTGTTGCCACACTTTATATAAAGTAACTATGCTGGAAGTCACACCAGACTTTCCAACAACAGCGAGCCTCTTGGGTTGGGTCCCTCCACACCTTTCCTAGTGTAAGGTTATACCCCATGGATCAGAACTTGGAACCCCCTGAATATAAAACATGAGCTGTTCCATTAGACCACGGCTCTTTCTGCCTCCTCTGTGCTCCCATGACCTTGTGTTGAAGCTGCAGGTGGTGGTGGTGGTGGTGGTGGTGTGGGTGGAGTCAAACGCCTCATTACATGTCTGATGTCTGTTTGCTGCTGTGATGTAGTGGTTAGGAAACTGCTCTGTGGAGCATGCACTGCATATGGCAGCTATTCTGCCAGTTTAGCAGTGGCCTGTCTCTGCTTACCTGAATACAGGATTGCTCTCTAAGTAGCCCTGTAGGTGGCAGTTGGGGTAGAGAGGGCTACTTCCAATGGAGCAAGCAGCATGTCTAGCTGCTCCTTGAGAATAATGAGGCAGAGAGGGAAGCAGTAAGGTCCCCTCATAGAAATGAATCTATTGTGGTGAGTAGTCCTAATGTAGACAAACAGTACAATCCTATCCATGTCTACTCAGAAGTCAGTCCCATAGAACTGAATGGGGCTCAGCCCCAGGTTAGTGGGTACAGAATTGCCGCTTCATAGCACAATCCTATCTGTGTCTACTCAGAAGTCAGCACCATTGAGTTCAATAGGGAAGTGTTCAAAGGATTGTCACCTGGCTATTCTTGTGTGTGCAAAGCAGACAAGCTTCCAGGTTAATTCTGAAGCCCAGGTGTTTTTCTCGTGGTCAGCCAGGTATAATAACTGCTCACGGGACAAAAGAGCAAGCCAGGACTTTATTGTAGCTGTGATTTGGCAGCACCTTGCCGTCAGATACACCCACACCTGCAATAAACAAACAAACAAACAAACAAATTTTGAAAAGACGCAGAGGCAGGTGTTCATATTCTCTCAAACTCAGGTCTTTTGTGTGGTCAATGTGAATTGCTTAAACCTTTTTTAAAATTTCTTGCAAATATAAGAACATAAGAGGAGCCGTGCTGGCCAAGATCAGACCAAGGGTCCATCTAGTCCATCATTCTGTTCACACAATGGCCAACCAGCTGTTGACCAGGAACCCACTAGCAGGACACGAGCGCAGGAGAACCTTCCCACCCATGTTCCCCAGCAACTGGTGTACACAGGCATACTGCCACTGATACTGGAGGTAGCACATAGCCATCAGAACTAGCAGCCATTGATATAGCCCACAGTTATTATCTATATACTGAGGATGAGAAGGGACAACCCTGCAATGGTGACCCGACACTGCAAAGACGGTGGCGGCGGCTGAGGCCGTGATTGGCTCGTGAGAGTCATTTTCTAACTCAGTGCGGCTCTTGACCAGGAAGGAGGCGGAGCGATCGTTCTGCTTTCCGGGTTAAAGAGCCCGAAGTCTCTGTGCTGCATGGGCTTGAGCGTGAGGCGTCTCCGAGGCTGCAAGTGGCGCGAGTCTTCGGGCGCTGCATCGGAGTTACGCCCGCGGCCGCGTGTACACACTTACTTGGGAGGAGGAACCATTGGTCTCGGTGGGAACCTACTTTCGAGTCAGCGTGCATACGATCGGATCGCACGCACCACGCTTTCCTTTCTCCACCTGCTTAAAATTGCCCTTACAGGTTTGGAAGCCCTCACTGGTTTGTGGATTTGGTATCTGAAAAGTAATAATCATTCCTGTGACACCCCGGTTCCGTTAGTGAGTTTCTTAATGTTGTTTCTTGCTCTGACCAGTTTTATTTCCCTCCCCCCGCCCCCAGGCTGCAATCCTGTATACACACTTACCTGGGAGTAAGTCCCGTTGAACTCTGTGGGGTTTACTTATGAGTAGACAAGTATAGGATTGCAGTTTGTATGCTCTGTCTGGCATCAGTACTAAAAGCCTTGATACAAAGCAGTGCTGTAATGCAATGGGGGGGGGTGCATTTGTGATGACTTTTCTTAGTAGCTGCTGCAATAACCCTCATAACCTCTTCCTCTTTCTTTTCAATCACATCTGAACTAGAAAACCCTAAGCTAAAGATTTTTTTTTTTTTAAATGAAGGTACTGAATTGACTGTTGAAGGATTACAGGACTTTTGAAAATCTGTGGGCAAAGATGTTCCAGTTACCAAAACCAAGGAGGGTTCTAGGGATTAGCTGCCTGCTGCGGAGACATTTTGTGATGAAAGGCAGAACCCCTATCAAATATGCTTCATTTTCAGAAGTTCTGCACTTACAGGAGAAACGGTTGACTGGAATCACCTTTCCTCTCCAAGATCTGGCAAAATATATGGCCCCTAATGTGGACACATCATGCTTTCAAATGTTCAGTCCTAACCACAATGACATCAGCAGGGCAGAGATGCTGTTCGTTCCATCCCGTAAACACACCATTGATTATTTCACTTCTGCTGTTCGGATGGATCATGCCCCACAACTGTCGCAGCCTGAGGTGAGATCCATAAAAGAGTAGTTTCATTCTTAGGAGCAACTGTTGTCATTTGGGGTGCATATGAGGAAGAAGGGCCAAATGTAGCCAAAATTACCTTGTTTGAAATTTTGAGGGGTGTGGTGTGGAAGAAGAGATGGGGTAACGAAAACCATTGGTTGTAGAGATCTGCATGGCTTTGATTGCAAGATAATGGCATTTCATGTACCTGTGGCTTGCAGCAATAATACTTTTGGGGTAATTGTCCAGACATTATAAGTAACAATGCAAGAGGAAATGAGTACTTGTTTAATAATGTATCGATTTTTTTGCAACAAAACCCAAAGATAAACCTCAAACTGGAGACACAGTCTGGGGTCAGAAGTGGACTGGATCAGCTATTCTTATGATATATGTAGCTGGAGTGGATTCAGTCTTTGAACTAGTGGAGATCTGCACAAGCCTTCCAGTTTTGCTGCTTCACTCAGTTATAGGTTCTTCCTTGTAGCCCCATCCTTCTGTCTCCAGATGCTTTTTCATCACATACATTTGCATCAGTGCTTATGCATCTATTAATTCTCCTTATGCCCAGTGCTTCTCCAATTTTGTTAAGAACTGGAAAAGTTCCAAGTTCTTTGAAAAATGTGGGAGGGGGCACCAGAACAAAAAGTCCAGCCAAATCTGTTTAAGCCTGTAATCCTAAATGGACTTAAAGTGAATGCTATTGGAATCCATAGGATTTAGTTTTGAACATTATTCCATTAAGTAATGGAACTGGGGTGTGAGGCTGCAGTTCTACCTTGTTTAAAATTGATCTGTAAAGTAGACACATTGAGGAAATTCATGCAATGTTGTCCAGTATACATAACTCATTCCAGTAGTAGCATTTAGCTTCAGAATTTCAAGTCCTCCAACATTATGATGCAGCCTTCTGCAAAAGCATGGGACCTATTGAAATGATAACTAGGACATGTCTTCTTCACACTCATTCACCTAAAGGAGGCTGCTAACAACTTGCCTGTGAATAAATGGAAAGTTCTCCATTTCCAGAAGGAACACACAAGTCCTGACATTTTGCAGACACTGAGAGTTCTATAAAGCTACAGAGAGAGGAGTTTCAGGAATTCCATATCCTCTGGATTAATTGCTGAAACTAGGCCCATCTTGCACAGTCAGACTGTGCAGAGGTTAGGGTGACAACGGAGGTAATATGACTCTTTGCTTTAATTACACAGCTTTTCATTGGGTAAGAAAGTGAAATGTGCAGTAATTGTAACTGTCCTCCTCAGGTTTGCTTTTTAGGAAGAAGCAATGTTGGAAAATCCTCCTTAATAAAAGCTTTGTTTTCATTGGCCCCTGATGTTGAAGTCAGAGTTTCCAAAACTCCAGTAAGTGTCACTTGAGGACTTATTACATTCACTTTGGAAGTTAATGGAGCCAAAACAAAGATGTTTTTGTTCTGCTATGTTTATTGTAAAATTGTTGGTAACTGATGAGAAAAACTCAGCTTGGAGAGAGAGTACTAGGAAGCTAATAATAATATCTTATAAAGTGCCTAACATTTTCTAAGCAGTGTCCAAAGAGATTGAAAGATAAGACAGTCCCTGCCCACAGGCTCACAGACTTATAGACATGGAAGGTACAAAAGGAAAAATGAACGGGTAGGGAAGAGGAAAGCAATCATATGCATGCACCAATTCTTGAAGTTACTTAATCTGAACATTAACATGTGAGTCGGATGGGTGAGCCGCCGTTACCTTTAAGTGTACACACAACCCTGCAGCCCTTGGACCCCTAGGCAATAGCAGTGGCCTGAGTGTGCTCAATGCCGCTGATAGAAACTCTGAGGGCTGGTTCACACATGCCTGTTCATAATTACATGGCAGAAGCATCAAGTGCGTGTATGCCTGTGTGAATGAGCAATCCCAGGTCAGAGTTTCAATGTTTCCTCAAGCTCAATGAGTTTGATTCAGTCTGTACCAGCCACAGTAATCCACCAAGTGTTGGATGATCGAGAAATCAAGCTATAGACCAGCCTTCCTCAACCTGGTGCTCTCCAGATCTGTTGGATTACAGCTCCCATTATCCTGTAACCTGTAACCCCACAGATCTGGAGAGCACCAGGTTGGGGAAGGC
The DNA here is from genome assembly GCF_057233095.1 of Heloderma suspectum. NCBI lineage: Eukaryota > Metazoa > Chordata > Lepidosauria > Squamata > Helodermatidae > Heloderma > Heloderma suspectum. The sequence continues at coordinate 48,588,054 of NC_139460.1, read as the reverse complement.
TGCTATAGATGCATGTATGCATCTGTACGCAGGGCTTGTAAAGGAGAAATATTTATAGATAATCTAATTAAGCAGACTTGTTATCTTGACAGGCTCTCACTACCTGTCTATATCTGGGTCTGTAGAGATGTGGTTTTTCTGAAACTGAGAAGGACTCAGTCATTTTACACTCAACACAGTTACTTTATGAATAGATGCTCATATGCTATATTTTAAACATTTATTAACAAGAAGCAAGCGTATTTAAGACCACAATAGAAAGAAATTGTTACCTTGATATTTGTTAACAAAAGTTATAACAGTGGGGAAAAACAAGACAAAAGCACAGTGCATGCATTATCAATACAGATTTCTGCTAGCAGAGAATACTCCTTGCTGGGAGCAACCTCACCCGGTATCTTCCCTTTGCTTTTATAGTTCCACACTTGAACATGGTATGTGATGTGGTTGCTTACTGTACTCTGATATTTATTCACATTGGATGACATTTTGTTTTTACTTGTATAGTTTTATAGAAATTTCCCAACTTGTCCTTTGTGATTTTGACCTGTCCAGGACATGAACCTTACTGAACAAGAATATTTCTTGTAATGTGCCCTTTTCCCCTGGTTAAGCTTCCTGCCACTGATAGGTCAAAAACAAACTGCTTCAGACAGTCTCTTTGATTTGCCTAAAATGACCATTGCTTTAAAATTGCCTACACCTGAACCACCAAAAAAAGCCATTTTCTATATCCATCTGATCATAGCTGTTTATGCTTTTGTCAGTTGAGAAAACTAGGAAACCATCCCAACTTCGTAAAAGAAGCCCCAAAGAAGGATATGAATATGTGGTCATTTTGGATCAAATTAATCTTCCTTCACTACATGCCTCTGAGATGTTTGTGATACTTCTACTGTGTAGTTACTCTTGAGCTGTATGAAGATAATTATTTTTATTTTATTAGCAATATTTATATACAAACTGCTTCTCATTTGAAACAAATCCCGAAGTGGTTCAGTTCATTTTGGAGTAGAATTCCCCTCCCCTGGACTCTTATAATGGACCAATAGATTTGAATAGAATTCCACAAGTTAACCAATCATATCTGACCACATTTTGGTTTCACATTCCTGTATAAAAAGTCAGGAACCTCACGGACAGATAGCATAGCCACTTCTTGGGTAACAGCAAGCACCAGTATGTCAGTTTATCAATGCCAGCATGACATTCAAACTTTGTCTCACTTTCTGGTCCTAGCTGAAGTACACAGTTTTTTCTCTCTCTTCATTGAACCCTTTGCCCATCAGTCACTGTTCCAAAACAAAACATATGAATATATGTAACTTTTTACCTTGAATAATTACAGTTCCTTCACAGACTCGCCCTTAGCCCATTCAAGGTCCTTTTCCAAACTGTCTTATGTCTAACACAGAATCTGAAATAATAGAAAAGCTGTTTAATATAATTCCATATTTAGGATATTAAAGATAAATGCTTGGGATTTGTCCTAAAACACACAGTATAGTTTTATAAATTAAAAATAGCAAAGTTGTATGTAATTGTCACAAATAATTTGAATTAAGACACCCTCCAAAATCAGGAGTCCGAAACATGCATAAAGAAAGTGCATAGATTTGACATTTCAGAGTAACCAGTAAAAAAATCACATGGTCAACCTTTAAATGAGACAGAAAATGCAGTCTTTCTATCAAAATCTTGGTGCTCAACTCCATTAAGTGTAATGCTTGTTAGATATAAAATTTCAGGTGAGCCCACAAATCGCATGATTTTGGGATATTAACTGGAATAAGACCAACCCCCACCCCCTGCTCCTTTTGATGTTTCTCCAGGGTCACACAAAGAAAATGAATTTCTTCAAAGTGGGAAAATTCTTTACTTTGGTGGATATGCCAGGCTATGGTTACAGAGCACCTGAAGATTTTGCAGACATGGTGGAGCCTTATTTAAATCTGCGTCAGAAGTAAGACTGAATGTTGCTGTTCTATTGCAGTTTCACTTAAATCTTTTCCACAGGATTAAGCAATATTACGTTAAATGTCCCATTTTATAATAGAGTAGTAAAATGCTCTCTTCAGTAGGAAGGTGTACTAGGGCACATGAAATAGTTTTTAGATGCAACGTCTGTTTAAACTTGGGCCAGTCACAGTATTTGGAAATATTGTTTCACAAATAATCTTGCAGCATTCTTTATAGGATGAATTGAAATCCATACAAATGACCAAACTGCCCCAGGACGAGGTAATTCACAGCCAGGTAACATGGTCATCTCTATCATGCTGCCAAGTCTTAAAGACGATTTTACCACATGCCCAGTACAAATGTGTGGTAGAATGACTGGCTATATAAACTCTTGGGCTAAATTTCAGATTAGGAAATGAGGAAGACACATTTCTCTTGCCAGTTATCTCAGCTGTGTCTGTTTTTCTATTTTTGCTAAGCATGGTTGTGCACTATGTTTCTGTTTTTTAGTTTGAAACGGACATTCGTATTAGTGGATGGCGAAGTAGGAATGCAGGAAATGGATAACATTGCTATTCAAATGTTGGAAGAATTTGGGATCCCTTACGTTGTGAGTTGTGATCTTTGCTTAAAAATACAGAAAGTGAATGTGCAACATATTGAACTAGTTTGGCTAAAACGCATGTAGCAGGTAATAGAAAGCATAGATACAATCTAGCTAGCAGTAAACACGTTTGTCCTGTTAATTTCAATGGAAGAATTAAGCATTTTATGTCCAATTTTTGCTAGTATCACTTTAGTAATGGTATGAAAAACGACAATTTTGGAAACTAGTGGATTTGTCTAACCCTGTCCTATGGATTGACAAATGGAAAGAAATGGTATAAAGATTTTGATTAATAAATATACTAGATTGGATTCAGATTAAGAGTTGTATCTGATGTTGGTCTAACTTGTCCCATTCATTTTAATGGGTCTATTCTAAGTAAGGATACAAACTTGTGCCACACTTGAGTCCCATTGAAATCAGTGGGACTTAAGTTAGTCATTGGTTACGTTCCAGTGATTTGACTAATGTAGGGCATTTTTCCATCTATACTTGCGTAGGATTAACCCTACAACTCCTAGCATTCTGCAACCAGCCTGGATTGTTTTCCCCATTAAAACATGCATAGGGTTGTACCCTTAGTCTGGGTCTAACCCAGTTAGTGAAGCAGTGGTCTGATCCACTTAGGTTGTTCAGTTCACCTTAATAAAATATTCCAACTTAGGCCTCATACTTTTTTTGAGGGAGTATATGAAATGTTAGATTTTACCTCTCCCAAAAATCTCCGTAAGTATGGAACTAGAGAGAAGAAAAGTTGTAAGAGAGCAGAGTTCCCAGTCTGTTGAAAAAAAATCAAAAGAGTTCGGAGTATCAAAAACATCAATCAAGTGAGCATCCTGAACTAATTCAAAAGCTTAACATAAGACATGTTACAAAGAATTCAAGTCTTCTTAAAAAGTTGCTTTAAAATATTCTCTGGGTTTCTGTGGGGTTTTTTTGCAGCTTGTATTAACCAAAATTGACAAAGCACCAAAAGGAGTGATGGCAAAAAATGTGCTACAGATTCAAGACTTCATAAAGAAAAAGACACAAGTGTGCTTTCCTCAACCTTTTCCAGTCAGGTAAAACCTAATCAATGGTTCTTACTCAAGCAGAGGTAGCAACTGCAAATAAAGCTAGTGTGGTATAGTGGTGAGATTGTTGGACTGGGAGCCTGGAGATCTGGGTTCTAGTCCCCACTCGGCCATGGAAGCTCACTGGGTGACTTTGGGCCCGTCACAGACTCTCAGCCCAACCTACCTCACAGGGTTGTTGTGAGGATAAAAGGGAGAGGAGGGGGATAATGTAAGCCACCTTGGCTTCCTTGCAAGAGGAAAACAGGCGGGATATAAATGCAATAAAATCAATCAATCAGTAATATAATGGGAGAATAGAATAATTATGTTCTCTTCGTCTTCATAAAATAATAATTCTACTTTTGTTTCTGCAGTTCTTTGTATTATTCTGGAATCCACGTACTGAGATGCTTTATAGCACATATTACTGGACATCTTCCCTTATCCGCTTGATGATACTTCATGCTCAGACTCATCTCCATGTTGTACATTGTTCTTCTGCTAAAAGAGATAAAAGATTTACTGCTTCTCTTTTTTAAGCTTTGTAAATAATTTGGACACAATAAATGCTATTTAAGTGATTCATATCGCCTCAGCTTCAATATTAAGTTACAGTGTACACATTTTCACACTTTCAGTTGATTGGATCTGAACTGTAAAAGTTTAAAGAACAGTAAACGCTACTTTCTAGCCCAGATTTTTAGATAGATAAACTTAAATAGAAGCATAGGCCACATCAGTGCAGGCATGAATCCATAGCTGACTTGACGTTGGCCACTCACTGACACACAATTGTCAGTGAGTGGAGGAGAGTATTAGAGAGACTTGTGGCATGTTTAACTTCCAGTGGGGAAGCTGTGTTAGCCTGATGCAGTAAAAAGTTTATTGTGACACTTTAAATGCTAACAGGTTTATTATACCAGTGTGTTAGTCCTTAGGATGCCACAAGACTCTTTGTTGTTTAGGGGTTTGTTTTTTGTAATCTGTTTGTTTACAAATATATGGATTGAGCAGGAAGGAATCAAACAGGCAATGATAGCCCTAAAGTAGCATCGGTCCCCAAAAGCAACAGCAGCTCCTTCCGGCTCCCTTAAGGCTGCAATTTGTCAGCCAAGCACCCAAATGGGAAGCATTTATTGAAATCAAGTAAGGGTAATTTCTAATACCACAATAAATATGTTAGTCTTTAAGGTGCCACAACACTAGTTGTTTTTCCACTGTTCCTTGTTATTGACTAGGGAGTGGCTGTTCATATGTTTTAGCTTCTTGTTGGCCCCATATATATTTATATATTTAGCCTGCTTTTCCTCCAAGGAGCCCAAGACAGCATACATGATCCTCCTCCTCATTCTCCTCTTCTTCTCCATTTTATCCTCACAAAGTAGGTTAGGTTGAGAGTCAGTGACTGGCCCAGAGGTCATCCAATGAGCTTCATGGCCAAGTGGGAACTTGAACCCAGGTCTCCCCAGTCCAACACTCTAACCACTACGCCATACTAGCGGACAAGTCTCCGTATCTCCATATCTCCGGACAAGTCCTGCCTGTCTTTTCTCCAGAAGCACACTCCTCTTGCTCATGTTTTGAGTGGGTTAAAGCAGCCTTCCCCAAACTGGTAATCCAACACATCTGGAGGGCACAACTTCCAGGAACCCCCAGCCCGCATCTGGAGGGCGCCAGGTTACCCAAGGCCTGGTTCAAAGCAGCGGAGGCTGGTGGCTCCTATTTCGGTGAGGCTGTGAATGCATTCTGGGTTTTAGCTGTGAGAGCTGGACTATAAGGAAGGCTGAGCGCCGAAGAATTGATGCTTTCGAACTGTGGTGCTGGAGAAGACTCTTACGAGTCCCCTGGACTGCAAGGAGGTCAAATCAGTCCATCCTAAAGGAAATCAACCCTGACTGCTCATTGGAAGGGCAGATAATGAAGCTGAAGCTCCAATATTTTGGCCACCTAATGCAAAGAGAAAACTCCCTGGAAAAGACCCTGATGCTGGGAAAGACTGAAGGCAAAAGGAGAAGGGGACGGCAGAGGATGAGATGGCTAGATAGCATCACGGATGCAATGAATATGAACTTGAGCACGCTCCGGGAGAGAGCGCAGGACAGGAAGGCCTGGCGTGCTATGGTCCATGGGGTCACGAAGAGTCGGACACGACTGAACGACTGAACAACAACAAGCCAGAACTCCAAAGGAGCTATCCAAGGTGCTGAACCCTACTCCGCAATAGGCTCCGCACCTTGAATAGCTCCTTTAGAGTTCTAGCTAAACCCCAGAATGGACACACAGCCCCACCGAAATCGGAGCCACCAGCCTCCACTGGTTCAAAGGTGATCCGCTTCAAAAGCGAGGGCAGGAAGGCAGCTCCGTTTTTCCTACAGCGCAAGCTCGACGGTTTTTAGTTTCCCCCCTTCCGCGCCCGGTAACGCCGCTGAGAGGGGGAACTGGGAGAGGGCGAGGAAGGGCATCGCCCAGCATCGCTCACTCCGAGGGAGCATGCGCAGTAGTACTTCGTCCACCCGCCAATAGCGATGCGAGCTGCTGCACGGGCGGAAGAAGCTGCTTGCGGTGGCCGCGCCCGGAAGGCGCCGCCGCCGCCGCTGTCGCCGTGATCATGGCGGACGAAGAGGAGGACCCGCCTGTGAGTGAGCCTGAAGGCGACGCCAGCGTGGGCTGGCGAGGACGGCCAGGGCCGGCTTGGGGAGCGGCGCCTCTTGGCGGAGAAAGGCGGCTCCTCCTTGCATCCCCTCTCCTCCTCTCCGGTCTCCCTTGGGATCCGGAGGAGATGCTCGCTGCCTCTGCGTCCTGGTTCGGGTGCTAGAGGGGAGGAACGGGCTGGGGCGCAAGCTAACGCCTGACCAGACGGAGGCTGTAATCATATATTCGATTATTGTTGTCACTGTTGTTTAAATAAAGCAATATTTTCTGCCCCTGGTGCTTAACTGCATGTGCACCACTCAGGGCAGCCAACCGCCATTAAAACAATTCATAAAATGCAACGACGTTACCTCAGAGTAAGTTCTATTGGAGTTACTTCTAAGCGGGCATGTATAGGATTGCGCTGGAAAGTGTAATCCTGGGCAGAAGCACCTGGGAATAAGTTCCACTGAACTCTATGAGACTTACTTCTGAGTAAACATGTGTAGCATTGCACTGTTATCCTGTAAACCTCCACCAGGGAGTGGTACCCATCGGCCTCACTGGATTTTACTTCCAAATAAACCTGTGTAGGGGATGGTGGCTGCAGCATATGCAAAAACTACGCATGACCTCAGATTGGGAAGCCCTCCTTTCTATTGTTATTATTTACATGATGCTGTTAGTGTGCATGAGGGTTTATAGGAGGGGTGGGCAACTTGTGGCCCTCCAGACATTTTGACCTACAACTCCCATCAGCCTTTGCCAATGGAGAGGGATGGATGGAAGTTGTAGGCCATAATATCTGGAGGGCCACAAGTTGCCCACCCCTGCTTCACAGAGTAGAAATAAAAACAGAGGCTCCTGCGCTGGGAAACTTGCCATATAACATCTGCCACAGGGGACCATACATATGTTCTGAATGTCAAGTATCATCCTTACGGGTGTTTGATGGTGGAGCACTTTCTTGGAGGCACACAATTCTGTACCATTCTCATTGCAGGGCTGACACTTGACATTCAAAACAGGTTCTGGAGCTGAGCCCTGACTCAAATTAAGTCCCGCTGGGGAGAGACAATTCACAGCGGGGAGGCTTTGTGGGCTGAGCATTGGAAGGGGCAGGATGAGAATAGGATACCTTGAGGTTTGGAGAAGGGTACACATTGTTTGGGGGTTTGTTTCCCTTTAGTTTGAAGAAGATACTGAAGAGGCTGGAGGAGGGCCAGATGGTGGACAGGGCAAAAGGAAGAGGCTGTTCTCCAAAGAACGTAAGTTGGGGTCACTGGTATAGCTAGGGCTGGACCTTGGATCCAGAGTCCAGGACCTGCAGCCCTGGAGACCACCAAATGACCACGTTGGCTGGGAAATGCTGGGAGTTCTAGGACTTTTTCCTGTCTAAACATGCATAGGATTACACCCTAAGACAATGCCCAATTTGTGACTAAGGGCTGATTTACATGTGCATGTATGTCATTTGATACTACTTGATGATTCATAGCAGAATATGGGAACTATTTCCACTGGAAGCTATTGCTTGAGGTTATATTGAGAAGGCCAGTGTGGTGTAGTGGTTAGAGTATTTGACTGGGACTCGGGAGACTCACCCATGAAGCACACAGGATGACTTTTGGGCCAGTCACTGACTCTCAGCCTACCTCACAGAGTTGTTGTGAGGATAAAATAGAGAGGAGGAGGACCATGTAAACTGCCTTGGGTTCTTTGCAAGGGGAAAAAAGTGGGATATAAATTAAAAAAAATAAAAATATGAGCTGATATAAGGTGTTTCATCTGTAATTATTTCAGGCATGCGTGTTCCATCACTTGATCTTGCAGTCATTTATTGATGAACATGTATGTGTGAACTGCCTCCTGAAATATTTAATTTAAATTAGCCTGTTTTTACTATGTATCTGTATTTCCCAGTCTTATTTACAATATTTGCTACATGCTTCTGTGGCAATCGGGTTACACACATTTCCCTTCCTTGCGAGTGGGGCAAGAAAGGCCTGTGTGATAACTCAGGGTTGGGTCTAGACCTGGGATGGGGAATCCCTGCCCCGCAGAGATTCCCCATCGGGCCTGCAGAGACTTCGGCTCCTTCTGCGGGTACAAGCCCCACTCCTTGGAGATTACCGGGGGCTTGGGAAGGGGGTAGGGAATCCCCCTCTTACCTCTGTTCATTGATCATCTGGCCCACGGAGGTCCAGGTAGGGGTCATCCCACCCCTATCACTGATCTAGACTTGATGTACTTGTCCCATTGACTTAAATGAGCCTGCTCTAAGCATGACTATTGAAGTCAATGGGAGAATTACATCATGACTAATTTAAGTCACATTGATTTCAGTGGGTCTACTCTAAGCATAACAAAGGCGGAATACAACCCTTTGTGCCCTGAGATTGGGTTCTAAATACTAGTTTTACTGTAAAATGCCATTCCTTTGAAGACTTGGTGTCTTCAAGGGAATCTCATTCTCCGGGGTAGTAGAATTGCAGTATTCACCAACGACTAACTTGGATGATGCCCAGTTACACTGAAACTTACATGGTCAGAACAGTGTAAGCTTCTGTAAGCATAACTTGGAGAGAATACAGACCTGTCGCCTAGTAGTATTGTTCATTTGGGATCTAAAATCAGGCAGATAGGTTCCATCAAGGTTCCACTAAAAATCATTGGTTATCGAGCATTGTCCTTAAAAGGGATATTATGGTCATCAGCATGATAGCGGTTGATGTTGTTTCAACATAGGGATCCTACAAAACCCAATATATATTCCCAAGTGGGGAATATTTATATGGATGCTTCTTAAAATTAGTTTAAAAGCTTGCATAAGTGCAGAAGCCTCTGCTTGCTTGAAGAGTTTGGGAGAACGTGACCGCCCAGATACACTTAAGACAGTCGGTGAATAGCTCCTAAATCTTCCAGAGTGCTTGCAATTCTTTTCCCACTGAGGGGTTTCTTTTGTTCCACAGTGAGATGTATGATGTATGGATTTGGAGATGATCAGAACCCTTACACCGAGTCAGTAGATATTCTTGAAGACCTGGTCATAGAATTCATCACAGAAATGGTAGGTCCTGCTGGTATGCTTGTACATCAGTCTTCCACAAACTGGTGCCCTCCAAATGCTCACTGGGGTGAGCTGGGGAGGGGGGTTGTCCCCCAAAATGGGGCAGAAGCATCTTCCTTGAGTAGAGCCCTTCCATCCATGGAAGGCAGATCCTGGACCCAACCCAGAATGAATAATAAGTTAATATCATGGTTCTTATCATCTTGACCCATGTTAGAAATACTGTATTTAAAAAGGGGGATGATTTATCAACAATTCTGTGGGACCAAAGAAAGCATTTTTGTTGTTCTGTCCTGATTCAAATTGATTTTTTTTTTCTCCTGATAGACCCACAAAGCAATGTCTATTGGACGGCAAGGTCGAGTACAGGTTGAAGATATTGTCTTCTTGATTCGTAAAGACCCACGGAAGTTTGCCCGCGTCAAAGACTTGTTAACAATGAATGAAGAACTGAAACGGGCCAGAAAGGCATTTGATGAAGCAAACTATGGCTCTTGAGGACTTCTGTGATGCAGGTAGATGGCAAGTGCAAGAAGGCAAAAAATCGTGTTTTTCTGAGTTGCCCTTTACCTGAAAGCCATAAAATCTGTCTATCCTTCTGGATAGTGTGGACCTCAGAATCTAGAGTCTTGCTCAGATGTAATTAATTTCCTACTTTCAAAATGTTGCATTGTATTTGTTTCATTGAAGATTTCCAGAGTTTCACACAAATATTTTAGAAGGGAATGCTTGAATCCATCTCCAACATTTGGGCAATTCGTAGTGACTTTTAGTTTGTAACACGTAGCTAACCAAAATGCCAAACAAGTACCGCACCACACTTATTCTTCAGAACTGTGTGTACGCATGTGTGAAGTTAATGTAACACAAGCTGCCCGCTGTAGTACTTTGTATTCAAAATCACATCATTTTGTCACAATTCCCAAGCGTTTTAGTTTTGTGACATTTCAGGCCATAATCAGTTTCACCGCAGAGTTGCTTCTGAAACATGGATAGTACCAGGTACATTCCCAACAGCCTTCTCAAATAGCAGTGTTAAATGGCTGCAGATATACCAAAACGAATAGGAGTGCTTGGATCGTACAGAATTACTTTACTAACTGGAGTGTGGATCACTGCTGTTTGAGAGGGCAGGTACAAATGTACCCTTAATGATGGTTATTTTCATGTTTGGACAATAATACAATGCTTCCCTTCCCAAATTTATCTTAAGTGGCAATTCTATGGTAACTTTCAGGCTCTTGAATGATGGGAAGCACACTGCTATACAGAGCTGTAGGTTAAACAGAACTACTTTAAGAGAACCAACAGTTTTATTTTTGTTACAGTTGTTGGGATAGATGGACTCTTGACAAGAAATTCTGCTTTTCTTTACAACTGTTGTCTTCAATAGAATACATTAAAATGGACTTTAATTGTATGCCCTATTGCAAGTTGTATCCTTAATTTTTTTTTAAATTTACAAATTTAAGAGTTGTGATGTTTGGCCATGAGGGCTGTTTCATGTGTTAAGTTTCCTGCACAGATTTGAGCGGTGTGTAGGAAAAAGATATGTACCAATGCCATCATGAGAAAGTCATCTATATTTTGCTTGTTACACAAAAGAACCGGCTACCGAGGTTTCCCGCTGCATGTGCATGCAGCAAGATGTAATGTTATGAAGAAAGTGTATCTACCCTGGAACAATAGCTACAGAAATCTACACTGAGCAGTGCTCAAACACCAACCTGGTTCAGAGCTACTTGCAACTGAGTGAAGTCTACAACTCTGCTACAGTCAGCAGCACCTCAGAGGTGTCACTGTTGAGGAAATTATTTGTGCCTTTTTTCCTGAAAAGTTGGGTGGGGGAAATGGCCTCTGACAAGTGCCAATATATTTCGATATAACCACTATTAAAGTAAAGAGAATGCCACTTTGCCAAAGGTAAGAATAATTGCAGTGGACATAACTTGTAGGAATTCCAACCATACTGCTTGTACTGGTGGCTCTTCCCATACTTTTCTGCAAGAGTATGAATCACTACAACTCTTGAAGCTAGTTATGGCTGTGTAGTTGGATTCAAAGCTGATTCTTAAACTCAACAGCCATGCCACAATCCTTTGAGTAGGTTACAAGAATTGGTTCCTGGCTTAGGAGTGGCTGATTATGCACTGTCACATCCAGGCTTAAACTTTTGACACACCACTACAAGTATCACATTATGGCGGTGGCAGCCTGTCAAAAGCTTAACTCTGTGCACAACCCAAAGGCTTTAAATTGACAGGTATAACTATTTTAAGCTGCCCCTAACCCCCCAAATAGTTCCAAGACTTGGCCCTCCGTCTACCAGCTACCTGAGTTAAAGGACAAGCAGAGGCCGTTATCAATTATCCAACATTGATGCTGGCTAGCATAGCTTTAGTTCTGTCTCGAACATTTGCCCTATTTCCCATGTTCTTACTAATGAACTACAAGACTTACAAGTAGAGGTACAGGTGGGGCTTGGAATATCATACCTCTATGTGGAATGCTCTTGCTCTGGGTTCCATTGATCCCCATTTCCTGAAGGCTGTATTCCATTCCTTCTCCTTGCTGGTTGTTTTTCTCCCCTACCACAGCCAGCATTCTATACCCACTCTGGGAGGATTTCCAAATATTTTTTGTACTTCTGCAAATCTTGGGGTTCCCCAAGCCTGCTACTACCTCCCTCTTGTATGGAGATGGTGCCATTTTGGCTATATAAGTATCTACCCACAAATAAGTTTACTATTAGGGTGTAGAGAAAGGAAGCATAATATATACTATCCAGGCACTGGGGTGTTCACCTCATACTTTGTGTTAATCTGCCAACAGTTACAGTAATGAAAATATTTTCCTAAAGTACTACAAGGACATTAAAAGAATTTCCTACACTGTGTATATATAAGTAGAGACCTGCCACATTCCCTTTGCTCCATACAAAGAAATTTGGTGAACACAGTTTAAATGTAGTTTAATGGAATGAAGCATTTAGAGACCTATTACTTTAAAAATGTCATCAATATCATCGCTCTTCTCAGCAGCTTCCTTCTGTCTAGGGGCAGGGTTTCTTTCCAATACCACAAGGTCAGAAGCAACACTGGGGGCTGGTTCTTCACCCATTTCATTAGAACTACTGTTGTCAGCAGTCCACAGCTGAGATGTGCAGTTAGGCCACTGATCAAGGGAACAGGAGAGGCTGCCGTCACCAAAAGCAGGGGTGTGGCTCTGTGCAGGTATGACGCAAGATGGTGTTCTCTTTGAAACACATCTTGGCTTCCTTGGAAGTTTGATCCGCCTTCGTAGACAGGAGCGTGCTCTAAGTATTTGGCTTGGTCTCCGTTTGCAACTTGAGAGCATGAGGTATTTACAGAGTGTAGCTTTAACACAGCCAAGTTTCCTCTGCAAACTATAGGAAAGAAGAGAGTTTATATATTTGTCATGTTTTACATTTATAGCCTGCTTTTTCCGCCAAGGAGGCATACATGATCCTCCTTCCCTCCATTTTATCCTCACAATAAACCTGCAAGGTAGGTTAGGCCGAGAGTCAGTGACTGGCCCAAAGTCACCCAGTAACCTTCATTGCCAAGTGGGGACTTGAATCCAGATCTCCCCAGTCTAACACTCCAACCCATGGGCACAGAATTGTTCAGGGACATGGGACCAAATTGCCCCCACCAGGCCCAACATGGGCCAGATGACATCACAGGGCATGGCCCTACCGTGACAACATGTCAAGGGATGTGGACCACCTCCTGACATCCCCTACTCTTTTGTTTTTTTTTCTTCTTGCTGGAAGGAAGCACAGAACCGTGCCTACTCCCAGCATGGACAAAGGGACCCCGGCCACTTCACATCCCTGCTATCTCCAATCAGAGACAGCAGTGGGTGGATGCTCTCTGAGTGGATTCCTCCAAGGGGTGGGGCTTAGTGCCTAAGCCCCCACCCTCTGAAGGAACCCCAAGGGGCTATGGGGCCAAATGCGCTACCCTGCTGACCAGAGGTTCTGCACTCCTGCTCTAACCACTATACCACAGTGGCTCTCTTAGTTTAGCAACTAAAGGGGTAACCAAGAGGGATGCTTTGTTATAGCAATTTTTTAAAGTCCAAGTAAATTATTCTGTGTAACCAGAGATCTTTTGCACAAGAGAGTACAAGGGTGCCTACAAGAGCCTCCTCCATTATAAAAAACCAGAAATAAATAACAGATGATGCTTAACACCATGACCTCAGAAATATACCCCCCGCCCTTCTCTTTTTATTTTTGACATGCAGACAGGGGAAGAATTCTTCCCAACTTTCCACCTTATGAACACTGAATGCAACCAGGACATAGTAAAACATATTTAGCACTTAGAGAGTACCTAAAAAAATCTAAGCACTATACAGGAACTACACCTTCACTGGCCAACAGATGAAACTAGGTCAATCTCCCCTTTGTCCTGATGCTCTCCTAGGGTGAAGCCTCCCAGATGCCCTTGATCCTCTGGCCAGTAGCTGAGACCTTTCATCCTAGGGTAACATTATGTCTCTGCGGACCAACTGGTCATATGCTTATTTAGTATACAGATCAGCCTTCCTCAGCCTGGTACTCTCCAGATGTGGTCAGGAACGGTGGGAGTTTTAGTTCAATATCTGGAAGGCACCAAGTTAGGGAAGGCTGATATAGATCTAAACGTAGAATAATTGTTGTAGATATGTTTGGGTTGCTAGAAACCTATGGGAAACAGAAGAAGTGATGCACTTCGTACAATACCTCTCTGTGACAAGTCACAGAGGATGCTGTGGCAATTAACCATTCTACTGTTATCTGTACATTATAGAACACTTGTAGAATCTCTTCTCAGTTCTATCTATAGTATAGATACAATGCTCCACATTTGTGAGTCTGTCTGCCTTCTCCTAAACAGCTTTGTTAGCTTGGGGAGGAGAGGTACCATTGGAGAGTTCAGCGGGAGAATAGCCAAATTATAGTCTGCTGAGATCGCTGCCTCAAAGAAATCCCCTCACAATGTTAAGGGCCCCTTGGAACAAAAGAGGAAAAAGCAAAAGGAAGACTGGTGTATATGACCAGCCAATCCAATTCTTCTCACATCCACTTGCATGATTCCAGGATGTTGACAATGAGTACATCTACTGTAAGATAAATGCATGGTAATTTTAACTGAGCAAAAACCTCAAGAAGGATCAAAGAACATGAGTGGCTGTGTATTGCTCTCAGGAGGGAGATAAGACGCTTGAAAAAGGGTCCAAGAACCTGGGCTAGGGTTAAGGCAAGTGAAGGGATATAGGACCAAGAAGGTAGGATGGCTGAAAGCCAAGAACTGAAGAGACCCAGGACTGACATAATATACAAACCTGCAACCCTGGGCTTCTACATGCTGCAGCCGCTTACTTTTCAAAAGCTTCATTCCCAAGAAAAAGGCCTCTGATCCAAGTTTGTTGCTTTTGCACCAGATAATCGTTCTTCTGAGTGTGTCAGATAGTTCTCCAAAGGAGCATGCTTCTTGAAACTTGGGCACAAAAGATTTAAGATGCTGGGACCTCAGAGATTTAGAAGAAACGAATGTGGGTGTCCTTTTTGATTCAGGAGGATTTACGCTGAATATAGTATTCTGAAATTAAATAGAAAGCAAGGAAATTAGTACTGGAAAAGGCTAATAAGGTAAAATTTATCTTCAGCATAGAAGAGGCTCAAATTCTTAAGGTTAACACACAGCATCCTTGAAGGACACTAGAAACAGAGAAAATAAAGATGTTGTTGGTCATAGTTTTAACCACTGGCTAGAAAAAAAAATTATTTGCCTTAATACTCTGATCCTAAAGACTCTGGGCAGGATCTAGCACAATTTGGTATTTTGCATGCTCGTGCACTTTAGAATTATGTTTCTTGAATAGCAGCCCCCTGTGATACATGGCAAAAATATTTCGAGGAGCAGTTTGTTATGCACTATCTGCCGTTCAAAGTTTTAAAACATCCCTCTGAACACCTGAGAAATGCATGAAGGTGCCTTATACCGAGTCAGACCATTGATCTATCTAAGTAAAATATTGTCTATTTTGACTAGCAGTAGCTCCTCAAGGCCTCAGACACAAGTCTTTTCAGTAAATGGGGTCTTAAATAGCAGGGATAGGAGATTCCAAGGAGCAAACCCGGAATTTCTGCATTCACAGTGTGTGATCGACCACTGAGCTATGACCCTCCCCAAGAAGCTCATCAGATCCACTAAAGTTCAGATGCTTCCAGTGAAACTGGCTTCTATTAAGTACGCAAAGCATCACTTTCTTAGTTCCTACCATCCGCAAGACAGGTGGATGAAATTGTTTATTCATATACATGAAGAACTCCAGAGCATAAACAGAATTACTCAATATATATATTAGGTTGGATCCAAACACAGTCACACTTAGAGCAGACACACTGAAATTAATGGGACAAGTAAATAATGACTAACTTAAGTCCTACTTATTTCAATAGGTCTACTCTAAGGATGACTAAATCTGGATCCAAACCATTATGAATAAAGTAACTTAAGAGTATACTAAGGCACAGTACAGACCCTGCCCCAAAGCCTACAGTGTAAGCTTACTTTTACAAAATAAGCATACCTCAAAATTTGAGCATCTGCACTGAAAGGTGTGCCTTTTGCAGCAAATTAATGCCATGGCAGTATTTACTGATCAGAAGAATAAAATGAAGTACAGAGAAACTTTATGGGCTGAATGCAGAGTTTGCTTCTGCCAGAAGGAACACTGCCTGAACAGAGTTCTGCTTTGGATGGGAAGGGGAGGGGACCAATTTTTGACACTTCCTCCCTCTCCCACAGCCCCCAGCACCATGTTCCACACTGTTCTGGAGGGTTTTCAGGGATTACAAGGAACTGAAATTGCTTCCTCCCTCAATTCCAGAAGGCAAGCTCTGTATCCATGCCAATAACTTCAAGATGCACAAACACAAAATCTAACAAACCTCTTGGGGTGCCGGGTATCTACACAAGGTCTTGACATTGAACTCCAATTTCTTTCCATGATCTAGAAAAAAGGGCACACCTTATAAACGGGAAAAGTGAGCTTGGCTACAATCTTATGCACCGTTATTTGGAACAAAACTATCCAGAGATCAAAGGATTTCTTATGTTATAACTATTTTTATTTGGGATAAGTGGTTTGGGAAATATGGTTTTGCCAGTAGATATGTAGTATTCTAGCACAGTATGGCTAGGGGTTATTTCTAATCTGCAATGTCCCTAGCAGAAAATATAGCACATGATTCTATCCACCCCTCCTTCACCACCAATCTAATTGCAGGCAGGCGGTACAGTAAGACTATTAAGGAGAAGGGGTCTATGTGCACCTCCCATATCCCACCCAGCCCTCCCAACTCAGCCCAGTGGAAGTTATAGTGCATGAGAAGTTGCACAAAGTGTTGTAATATGGGGGTGTGGGTGGCTGATCCCCAAAGAGACAAAGCTTTGTTTCCTACATCCCACCCCTCATTTCACCCAAATTAAGAGGCCATCGCCACTTACCTAGGCTAGTTCTGCTGACCAGAACTGGCTTCCCAATATCAACAGTGTTCTGGGCACTTCTCATCTTCTTCCTGACTCTTGTAGGAACTGTTGTACTTAAAGATGCAGCTTTGCTTCCTGGGAACAACCTATTCATCCATCCAGTTCCGGCCTTTTTTATTACAAGTACTTTGGGCATTTTCTTCTTAATCTCTGAATAAGGGTCTCCCAGAAATTCATTTATTGCAGAAGGAAACGCAAATCCTTTAATATAAGGCCTTGGTTGCATCTTTGAAACCTCCTGAAGCAATTCAAACAGGCTTTTGTATAAAGAACCAAGGCTTTTCAATACACCTCTATAAAGAATCCTAAGTCAGTAAAAAAGAAGAGATGGAACACTTGGGTGCTGTGTAACAAATACTTTTCCCATTGATGGTTGCTCCTCCATTAAAACTTTCCAAAACTTACTTCCTCCATTACTAGCTTGATCTCACACAATACGAACTAACCAGTCTTCTCCCATAATAAACTTTGGCATTAACGTAACAAGTAGAAATGCAACAATAAAAACATTTACAAGCATACATACCATAATCTGCTCAGCAACCCCAAAACCAGAGTATTCAGCAGTATGTACTCTTGCAAACACAGATGCTTAACAGAGAAACTGAGGAGCGAGTCAATTAAGGTTGGACAACACTTGATCAAAGAGGTTAGAAACCCACATTAAACACTTATTGCAGCCTTCCCCAGCCTGGTGCCCTCCAGATGTTTTGGACTTCCATCAGCCCCAGCCAACATGGCCAATCATCAGGAATCCTGGGAGCTGTAGTCCAAAACATCTGGAGGACACCAGGTTGGGGAAGGTTGACCTATTGTATGAACACACAGTGGAGTTCAGTGAGTACAGAGCCTTAAGACAAGCCCCATCGGACACATTTTTACTGAGAATTCTGTGCTACTTTCAGGACATAGAAAATACATATTATTTCAGCTAACTTATGAAGCCACAACAGACAACAGTTAACATCAGAAAACTGACACGCATCAGGATTCCTTGATAAATATACAAGACATTTCATCAAAGCTATCTTCCCTAATAAGCCTGCAGAATATCCCATGTGATTCTGCATCTAAAAACTGCAGGAGGCACCAAATTAGATTCCAAACTCTTATTTTGGAAGGATACAGAAATGTTGTACAACAGCATTCAAGTAAACGCAGCATGAGTTTGCAGCCACCCAGTATCTTCACCAGCACCACTTCTATCACAGGTTGGCTGGGAACCAAGGACGCTTCAGAATTTTCAGAGTTCTGTTTCCTATTTAAAATAAATAAAAAGAAAGGAAAAATGTGTGCGTATGTGTTGGCATCCTGCCATATTTAATGCTGGTATGATCTGGGCCTGACAGTACCCCATAACTGAGTCCCAAGCAAGACTGTGTTGCCATGAACTCTTCCTGTAATAAAAATTAATGATTCTGTTGTATGTTCATTCAAATTTGCCTGAAGATTCTGCTTTTGGGTTTGAGTTTCCCTCAAAAATATTTAAAATCGTGCAACTTCCCTGGGATTACTTAAGACTTGCGTGCCCTGAGGAAAGACAGAAGAGGAGAAGCCCAGGCTGGGGCGCTCATGCCATTAGCTCCCAAAGAGAACTTCAACTGGCTTGAAAGAACTACATTCTGATGGTATTTTTTTCTTTTTAATAACATTTGTTCATTTCATTATTTGAAAATGTATTTATTTTATATCTCACCTTTCCTCCAACGAGCCCAAGGTGGCGTACATGATCCTTCACCTCCCCATTTCATCATCACAACAACCCTGTTAGGTAGGTTATGCTGACAATCAGTGACTGGCCAAAGCCACCTAGTGAGCTTCATGGTCAAGTGGGGACTAGAACCCAGATCTCCTGAGTTCTAGTCTAAAGCTCTAGCCACTACACCACACTGTAAACTGCCTTAGATATTAAATAAATAAATAAATAAACTTTTATATAAATGGCTGCTGATATACTAAAAGATAACCAAAGAAAAAAATAAAAAGGGCAATGCAGAGAAAATTAGTATCTTCTCTTGGCTGATTTCTATTAATGCAAGATTCTGAATTACAGAGATCTCTTCATTCTCTATTGAAGAGGTCAGCATAGTTTAAAAACTTCCACGGTCTTCCACTAGAATGGATACATTATTGATGTATAATGCTGTTTTAAGCTGTTTAGCTGTTTTATGTCCCATGGATTCCTGTAGGATTAAAATTAGCTAAAGTACTATACCCCAATGAACTTGAGCACACTCTGGGAGAGAGCGGAGGACAGGAAGGCCTGGCGTGCTATGGTCCATGGGGTCACGAAGAGTCGGACACGACTTAGCAACTGAACAACAACAACTATACCCCAAGCTCAGGAAAGCTGAGGATGTAAGCTACAGAACCATATAAACATGGTGAGATGTGCTGGCTTATGCTACTTACATGGGGCCCAGCTGATCAAGATCTCGAATTGGCTTCTCCAAATTCATTAGATTTAAACGCTTCAAGCACTGTTCTACCTGAAAAGCAGAAGGAATAAAGAAGTTGACTGATTCACAAACTTTTAACCCAGACACACTTTGATTTTTAATAATTTGCAATCCACAATATGAGTACAATATTTTTTGAATGACCCCTTTCTATTCTGTAGCAAAGCAATTGGGATACATAAAATGAACAACAGAAGTTTCTCGATATTTCTCCCTTCTATAATACTCATAAAACACCTAGCACTGTGATGGGGTGGGGGGTGAGGAGAGGAACCCTGTGTATTACTCCCTACCATCCCCACAGTGGGATTCCCAAGAATGAAAGCCAGGAAACACAGCAACAGTGGCAGAGTCCAATGCTTTACTTCCACCTCCCCCAACCCCCATGGGGGGAAAATGGCATTCATTTATGGAGGAAGCATCAGGCTTTGTCCCTCTCAACTGGGTCCCTGACTGCAGTCTCTCCCATAGAACTCAAAAGAAGGCAAAGAAAATCAAGCCTGCTCCTTTCTGAAAAGCCCAGTTCCTCCATTTACATAGTCAACTGGTAGGTGTGTACACACACACCACATTTGTATTCCCTTTAAAAAGTTTTCTATTCAATAGATCTCCCCACTGACTTTGTTTAAGACAATTTTTTCTGAAACCCAGAGGTGAAAATGGAAGCATTCCAGTGCTTACAAAGGAGCAGTTACAGCTACAGCTCTCTGGCACCTCTTAAGGCCGCAAAAACACCCCTGTCTACAATTCCTGCGATAGCATATGTGATGTTATAGCATTTGATGTGTTTGAAGAATAACATACTAACTATTACTTCTACTTATATGTGAAATTACTGGGAACCTAGGCTACAATGCTAAGCATACTTCAGCACAATTTCTAGGAAATCAAAACCATGCCTATCTCCAAGTAAACGTGTTTAGATTTGGGTTGACAAGCTAATTGTATATTAATGTCTACAGAGTCATGGCAATAAATGGATTCTTCCTATATCCTGAACTGAAGTGCAAGTTTGCATAATACATATTTATAGACCACTTGAACTACAGCAAAGTAAATGAATATGGACAGTTTAGAAGACACAGTAAGAGAAACATGTAAATGTGGTCTTTTTGTTATTGTTAGGTTTTCCTTTTGCAAACACAAATATCAATTTAACAAAAAAAAGCTTTTAGAAATGAGTCAATGGACAGTATCTAATGTTTTTATTACATGAATAGAAGGAGAATTCACAAAGTTCTTGTATTCATTGAGTGAAGACACTGGATACTGCCCAATGTTAAGCATCTATTGTAGATTTATATCTGTCATCATTGTCATCATTAACATCATCCCATTAAGGTTACAACTAGTTCCAAATGAAAAAGATTATTTCCAGGAAATGTTGGTCTTCCAACCTGTTTGAGACCCCGATATGGCCTATGACGGCTCATCTGGTAGTGGAAACTATAAATGACTGAATGCAGGAGGCTCTGTTCTGCAACCATAGCTTCATTTCTTAGAAGGTGGCCAACAGCACGGCACCCCTTCCTAACAGCTGAAAGACATCTCACTGGAAAAGATAAATGAAGACATTGGTATGAAACTACACAATAATTGACTCAGCAAATCAGAAGACATTGCACCTCAAGACCTTGTATCAGCTGTGTAAATAAACCCACAAAAGTTACTAGCCTTCCAAAAAAAATTTAATAGTCTGCTGGGGGCTGGTGGAGGAGCGATGGAGAGTTCTGTCCCTCCTCTAACAACCTACGGCTTCCCCAAAGCTTACAAACATGACTCCAGGAACCTGAAATACATTTGAAAACCAGTAATATTTCTTCATCCTCTTCCCTGACCTTTGTAGTCTTCATATTGGCAGCTAACACAGCAGTTTCAAAGAATGTTCTTGAACCAGTTCTTAGAACTGAAGGCCCATTTCACTGCTTTGTTGGGCAGCACTGCAGTCTGTGACGCAGCCTACCACCAAATTTATATGTATTTATTTATTTCCTTTGTATACCATCTAATAGCCAAAGTGCTCTGGGCAGTTCACAAAATTAAAACCACAAAAACACAGCAGAAAATGCAATATAAAATACAGGAGATTAAAACTACAGAACAAAAATATAACCAGAGTAAAACCTAGCAGCAGTGCAGATATTGAAAACACAACAGCAAATTTAAAACAGCAGAGCTAAAAAACTGGAATACTAAAATGCTAAAAATGCCTGGAAAAATAAAAAGGTCTTCACCTGGCACCGGAAAGCATACAATGTAGGTGCCAGGCAAACCTCTCTAGGCAAACTAGCCATCACCTCAGCTTCAGAAAACCCCAGCCAAACTTGGTATCCACAAACCACGGATAGCGTGAAAGGGAGAAGTGGTTTCAACAGTTTGCCTTCCAGTCACAAAACCTCATAGTCCCTAGAGTTTGTGGTTACTCAAGGGGGGCGGGGTAATGAAACCCCCCAGCCACACTGATTCCAAAAGTTACTCAAGAGCACTTCTACAAGTCACTTCCATCACAGAAATAATTTCCAGAAGGGTATCCATGTTAGTCTGCTGCAGCAAAAACAACAAAGAATCTTGTGGCGCCTCAACACATTAATTCTGGCATAAACTTTTATGGACACTGTCCATCAGATGCATGAAGTGGACAATGCCCACAAAAGCTTATGCCAGAATGAATTTGCTAGTCTTTAAGGTGCCACAAGACTTTGTGTTGTTTTAATTGCAAAAATTTACAGATGATTCATTCCGTCAATTCATCTTGATGGCTTACAGCCCAATCCTATGTGCATTTATTCAAAAGTAGGCCCTACTGAATCCAGTGGAATGTACTTCTAAGGAAGTGAGACTACAGCTACAAATTTAGGTTACAATCCTGATCCATTAATGTCAATGGGAAGTTTTGCTATTCACTTCAGTTGCACCTTGATTATCACAGCCTTACAAACAGCACATATGAGGACTCCAGTACTATGGAACAATAAAATGCCTGACAGGATTTTAGCATTCCTTTTTCTCTCTCGTTAACATTATTTAAAGCTCAAGGCCACAATTCAGCCAAAGTTAAGCTCTTCTGCACCCCGTTGTATTAGATCCAGACTTGGATCAAGGGGACTTAAGGGAGTCATGACTACCTTAAGTCCCATTATTTCCAATGGGACTGGGGGCTCCTTCACCCCAGGCTTTTATCCTGCGATTGAGATTGCTCCTTCACGGACGTTTGCAGGCTCTTTACATGACACCGTGACCCTCCTGCACTAAATGCCCTTTGTTCCGTTTTTAAATAGATCGCAGATAATGAGCTATCAAATTACCCCGTTGTGTTCCGCTTCAGTTTCCTCCATGAAAAGAGGCGAGGCGGGAAGAAGAGCAGCGAGATCAATGAAAGATAACGGAAGACTCAGATACAGGGGGAAGCGCAGGGGAAGAGGAGGAGAGAAAGGAAGCACATGTAAAGGGAGTCAGTGGTGATCCTGCTTTTAAAACGGAAGGAGAAAGCCCCATTTTAAATGCAGGATTTTAGGCTGGTGTAGAAATGCCCTTTCCCTTCATGGATCACTGTCTTGTTGTGGCGAAGGGGCTTGCGTAACTCAGTGAAGCCATAAGCTATGCCGTGCAGGGCCACCCAAGACGGACAGGTCATGGCAGAGAGTTCTGACAAAACGTGGTCCACTGGAGAAGGAAATGGCAACCCACTCCAGTATTCTTGCCAAGAAAACCCCATGGAACGTATCACAAGGCTAAAAGAGATGACGCCGGAAGATGAGCCCCTCAGGTCGGAAGGTGTCCAATATACTACTGGGGAAGAGCAGAGGGAATTTCCAAGTAGCGCCAGAAAGAGTGAAGCGGCTGGGCCAAAGCCAAAAGGACACGCAGCTGTGGATGTGTCTGGTGGTGAAAAGAAAATCTGATGCTGTAAAGAACAATATTGTTTAGGAACCCGGAATGTAAGATCAACGAATCAAGGTAAGCTGGAGGTGGTCAAACATGAGATGGCAAGATTGAACATCAACATCTTGGGAATCAGTGAATTAAAATGGACAGGCATGGGCGAATTTAATTCAGGTGACCGTCATATCTACTACTGTGGGCAAGAGAAATGGAGTAGCACTCATAGTCAACAAAAGGGTGGGAAAAGCAGTACTGGGGATACAATCTCAAAAACGATAGAATGATCTCAGTACGAATCCAAGGCAAACCATTCAACATCACGGTAATCCAAGTCTATGCCCCAGCCACTGATGCCGAAGAAGCTGAGGTTGATCGGTTCTATGAAGACCTACAACACCTTCTAGAAGTAACACCAAAAGAAGATGTCCTCTTCATCATAGGGGACTGGAATGCTAAAGTAGGAAGTCAAGAAATCACTGGGATAACAGGCAAGCATGGCCTTGCTATACAAAATGAAGCAGGACAAAGGCTAATAGAGTTTTGCCAAGAGAACACGCTGATCATAGCAAACACACTTCTCCAACTGCACAGGAGGCGACTCTACACATGGACATCACCACTTGGTCAATATCGAAATCAGATTGATTATGTCCTTTGCAGCCAAAGATGGAGAAGCTGCATAGTCAGTAAAAACAAGACCTGGACCTGACTGTGGCTCAGATCATGAGCTGCTTCTTGCAAAATTTCAGCTTAAATTGAAGAACACAGGGAAAACCACTAAACCATTCAGGTATGACCTAAATCATATCCCTTATGAATATAAAGTGGAGGTGATGAATAGATTTCAGGCATTAGACCTGATAGACAGAGTGCCTGAGGAACTATGGACGGAGGTCCGTAACATTGTTCAGGAGGCAGCAACTCAATCCATCCCAAAGAAAAAGAAATGCAAGAAAGCCAAGTGGCTGTCTGAGGAGGCTTTACAAGTATCTGAGGAAAGAAGGGAAGCGAAAAGCAAGGGAGAAAGGGGAAGATATGTCCAACTGAATGCAGAGTTCCCGAGAATAGCAAGGAGAGACAAGAAGGCCTTTTTAAATGAACAATGCAAAGAAATTGAGGAAAACAACAGAATGGGAAAGACTAGAGATCTCTTCAAGATAATCGGAGATCTCAAGGGAACGTTTTGTGCAAAGACGGGCATGATAAAGGACAAAGAAGGCAGGGACCTAACAGAAGCAGAGGAGATTCAGAAGAGGTGGAAAGAATACACAGAAGAACTATACAGGAAAGATCTTAATGTCCCTGACAGCCATGATAGTGCGGTCACTGAACTTGAGCCGGACATCCTCGAGAGTGAAGTCAAGTGGGCCTTAGGAAGCATTACTAACAACAAAGCTAGCGGAGATGACAGTATTCCAGCTGAGCTATTTAAAATCCTAAAAGACAATGCTGTTAAAGTGCTGCACTCAATATGCCAACAAATTTGGAACACTCAGCATTGGCCACAAGACTGGAAAAGGTCAGTTTACATCCCAATTCCAAAGAAGGGCAACGCCAAAGAGTGTTCAAACTACCGCACAATTGCGCTCATTTCACATGCCAGCAAGGTGATGCTCAAAATCCTACAAGCTAGGCTTCAGCAGTATGCGAACCGAGAACTACCGGAAGTACAAGCTGGGTTTCGAAGAGGCAGAAGAACTAGAGATCAAATCGCCAACTTTCGCTGGATCATGGAGAAGGCAAGAGAATTCCAGAAAAACGTCTATTTCTGCTTCACTGACTACGCTAAAGCCTTTAATTGTGTGGATCACAACAAACTCTGGCAAATTCTGAAAGAGATGGGGGTACCAGACCACCTTACCTGTCTCCTGAGAAACCTGTACGAGGGTCAAGAAGCAACAGTAAGAACCAGACATGGAACAACCAATTGGTTCAAAGTTGGGAAAGGAGTACAACAAGGCTGCATACTGTCGCCCTGCTTATTTAACTTATATGCAGAATACATCATGAGAAACACCGGGTTGGATGAATCACAGGTCGGAATTGAGATTGCCGGGAAAATTATCAACAACCTCAGATACGCAGATGATACCACCCTAATGGCAGAAAGCAAAGAGGATCTAAAGAGCCTCTTGTTGAGGGAGAGTGCAAAAGCTGGTTTGAAACTCAACATTAAAAAAACTAAGATCATGGCATCTGGCCCCATCACTTCCTGGCATATGGAAGGGGAAGAAATGGAAGCAGTGACAGATTTTACTTTCTTGGGCTCCAAGATCACTGCAGACGGTGACTGTAGCCATGAAATTAAAAGACGCTTGCTCCTTGGGAGGAAAGCTATGGCAAACCTAGACAGCATAGTAAGAAGCAGAGACATCACCTTACCGACAAAGGTCCGTCTAATCAAAGCTATGGTTTTCCCAGTAGTAATGTATGGCTGTGAGAGCTGGACTATAAGGAAAGCTGAGCGCCGAAGAACTGATGCCTTCGAACTGTGGTGCTGGAGAAGCCTCTTACGCGTCCCTGGACTGCAAGGAGATCAGATCAGTCAGTCCTAAAGGAAACCAACCCTGAGTGCTCATTGGAAGGACAGATACTGAAGCTGAAGCTCAAATATTTTGGCCACCTAATGCGAAGAGAAAACTCCCTGGAAAAGTCCCTGATGCTGGGAAAGACTGAAGGCAAAAGGAGAAGGGGACGGCAGAGGATGAGATGGCTAGATAGCATCACGGATGCAATGAATATGAACTTGAGCACGCTCTGGGAGAGAGCGCAGGACAGGAAGGCCTGGCGTGCTATGGTCCATGGGGTCACGAAGAGTCGGACACGACTGAACGACTGAAGAACAACAAGAAATGCCCTTTATCTGGATCTAACCAGTGCTTTTTAATGCCGGAGAGGCACATGTTTTACTCTCACTTATTAAGAGCAAATTACTCTATTAAAACAATGAGACTTTCTTCTGAGTAGACGTGCACAGGATTGCACTGACAGAAGCGCTCAACTTTGGCTGGGTCGAGCCCTAGATTCCTGTAATCCATATAAGAATATTAAACCAAATTCCAAAGACAAGGGAATTGTCGAGGCGCGGCGCGAAACTCCCCAGCACGTGTGCCAGGCGGGCATATACGAGCAAGCGGCACGCGAACCTGACGTCGAAGGGAGACGTTTTCGCCTCAGCGGCCGCTCTCCTCACCTGAGGGATGCTGACCCGGCACGGCGACCGTAGCGCTGCACGCGGGCCAGTCCACATCCAGCCGGTTCCAGACGGCCTCCTCTCCTCCGGGCGCCGCCATCTTCCCCGGCAGGCGGGGTCTGGGCTGGACTAGCCCAAATCACGGGGACGGAGGCGATTGGAGGGCGCGCCGGGGGGTGGGGAGAGCAGCCATTCACCCGTTGCGTTCTATGCCCGCCCTCTCGCGGGTTCTCCGTGGGGGAGGAGCCGTGGGCGTGGCTCCCTCGCCTCAGGAGAGAAGGCGGAGGTGGTTCTACCTTGTCGTTTCTTTCACGGTTATAGTTCTAAGCGCCCGTTGGTTCATTTCACAACAGTTGCTTAAATAAAGCGCTTTCCAGCAGGTGCCAGATTACACCTAACAATGCATTCTGGGAAATAAGATCTGTCTCTCCCTGGACTCTCATGGGTGTCACATTGCCAAGGTTGGGGAGAGGTTCCAGGCTATTAAGCTCTTTTTGTTATGTCCCCGAGGCGCCCCCCCCCCCAATCGACTTTGTCAGGCAAAATCGCAGCAACCAGATAACCAAACTCCTCGTAATATGAAGAGACAGATCCCTCTGCTACCGAACAAGAGATGTACAGCTGGGTATTTTTTCCAGGACGGGGTTGCATCAAAACAGCTCTTTTCTTACATTTGGGATGTGGTAGTTTCTTTGTTCTAAAAGGAAATTTTCCATATGCCGAGCTGGATGTGTCCAAATCAGATTTGTACAGACTGTGATCTTAAAAGCACTTAATACAAATAGACCCCCAGAGTTTTATATGTATCAAACAAGACCTGATCTGTACAGGCATGTCTGCCCAATCACACTGACTGTTCAAATAATTTCATGCATTCCACAATTTTTAGAATATTTGTTTTTAAAGAATGACAGGAGAGAAGATAAATTCTACAGCTGTGCAGCATGCTGGCTTTGCCAACTCTTCCCTACGTGCCTAGCAGGTAAAGCTTTTCTTATCACTGCGTCTCCATGCTATCAACAACGCAAAAAGTACCAATCTCATATTCCCTGTGACTGCATATGACAAAACTGATTATCTTCAGGAGTGGATTTTTATAGACTAGAGATCATAAAGCCACTGATACTCTATAGATTTCCTTGTTCCCTGCAGATGAAGCACAGTGAATGAAATGTTTTCCATGGACTAGTCGTATGTTTTGGCAGCATATTCTCATTACTGCTGAAGACAGGGATTGTTAGATCCTAGCCCAGATCACTATTCTAAGAAATAGTTGCGATGGCCTTCAGTTATTACAAATAAACTAACTTTCACTTTGAGTAAGAGAGTATGCAAATATATGGGATCAAATAGTTACTTTCCCTTTAAGAAAAGGCAGTCACATATTCTCTAAACAGCCGCACCTGAAGGAGTTATAGCATAGGACACATAAAAGGGCTCTACGAAGGATAGCATTTCTTCTTCAGTTATAAGATACTTATTTCTGGGGGGGAAATGATAGGGAGAAAATCAGATAATGCAATAATTTTTGCAAAGGACCTCACTAAGGTCTCACTTGCTGAGTTTCTAAGATATTATGAGCAACCCATAAGTGAGGAACAAGCATGGGCTATCTGTTTCCAGTCTTGTTGCAAAATGAAACAGTTATTAGCTCAAGGACTAGATTCTGTATTGCAAATGATAGTCTTAGACGCTGACAACCTTTACATTCATTTTGATGGTAGCGTGTCCTTCACTCTGCAACGCAACTTTGGTAAGAGTTAAGATGAAGGTTATTTGAGTTACTCTTTCAGGTTTGCACATATATGTGTTTGTATTTTCTTAATTGCTACAATACTTTTATATACTATCTCTTATCTTAGTTAAGGCTTTAATCTTTTATGTGCTTATTTAGTGGTAGATCTTATTAACCTCAATGGGGTTTCTGAATAAATAACTGGGCAGTCCAGTTATCATTCTTGTAAAAGTTTAGGAAATGAAATGTGTAACTGAAGAACTGGAAATCACAGTGCAAATGCGTGTCTCTGATTCCATGACTAAGGATTTAACAAAAGTTAAAGCAAAGCACAGCAAATCTAACTATAGAATAAAAAAGCTCCTGTGATGGTTTGCGATTAGATCTGAGTAACTCCTCCAGGGCTGGTACAATGTGATAGTCTTGATGCGTATGTAAACCTGTATCCAGGCAATTTATTATGCAACTATGGGTTGCTTCCCACAGCAATTCTTGCTAATCTGTGGCAATGGTGATGATGAGTACTAGCAATTGGTTGAATGAAAGCACTAAGTAAGAACAAGCAGGGAAGGAGGGAGGCGGCTAAAAAGATGAATGAGTAGAAGCTCAGTTCTCACTTCTGTTGCCTTTTCATAAAAAGATATGCTTCTAATGATCATTAAGAGGTCACTTATATTTTGGAAGATAACTAGTGCTTATTAACTGTTCCAAGGACTGTCATTCTCTATCCATCCTTGGAAATAAACAAGGGTGGCCACTTAGGCTTCCCAGAAAAAGAGAACACAAGATGACAGATTTGTGTGTTCAGTCTGCTCCTCAGGCATCAGGCCCTAACTGTTGATGCTCTCTTCTTATGGTTCTTTTTTAACTTTAAGCCAGACTTCAACCAGATAGCCCTTCAAACAGAGTATGCCTTCTGCCCTCTGTAAAGAAGGCCACATGACCACCCTAGCGTGTGCGCATGTGTGTGAGAATGATTTTATACACACATAGGCATTAATGGATATATGTATGTTTGTCTGTGTTTGTATGATTTTAGTTCAGGTCTTAGCCTTTCTGATCTAAGGTATTCAGGTCTGGATGAATGACTGGTGTTATCCTGATCAACAGTGGAATCCTCTTCAGCTTTCCTTTCTCGAGTGGCTTCTTTTACCAAGAAAACCTGAGAGGCAATCTGTTAGGGCACAATCCTATGCATATTTAGCAGGAGAGAAAATCCTACAACTCCCAGCACTCCCCAGTCAGGCATACTAGCTGGGGAATGCTGCAAGTTGTAGGACTTTTTTTCTGTCTAAACATAAGAACATAAGAAGAGCCATGCTGGATCAGACCAAGGATCCATCTTGTCCAGCATTCTGTTCATACAGTGGCCAACCAGCTGTTAATTGAGAACCCACAAGCAGGACATGAGTGTTACAGCACCCTCTCGCCCATGTTCCCCAGCAAATGGTGCATATAAGCATACTGCCTTTGATACTGGATGTGGGACACAGCCATCAGGACTGCTGGCCATTAATAGCCTTATCCTCCAGGAATTTGTCTAACCCCCTTTTAAGGCCATCCAAATTGGTGGCCATCACTACGTCTTGTGGTAGAGAATTCCATAATTTAACTATGTGCTATGTGAAGGACTTCCTTTCATCTGTTCTGAATCTCCCACCAATTTTCTTCATGGGATGACCCCAGGTTGTAGTATTATGAAAGAGGGAGAAAAGTTTCCCTATCCACGTTCTCCACACCATGCATAATTTTGTACACCTCTATCATGTCTCCCCTTACTTGCATAGGATTGTGCTGTAATCATATATTCTACTGTCACTTTGAATATGCAACTAATATTTAAGACCAGAGGCGCTAAAGTATGTGTATTTTGTTCCAGATAGTCACATAAATGAACAACCAAGTGATACTTTGGAAGATAAGGTAAGGCTTTGCCATTTAATGTGGCCCTCAGCATAGACTGCAGATCTAGCATTGTAAATCTGTGTATGCCATAGCTACTTTACTTGGGTTGCTTATTAATGAAGGAATACATACACTACTTAGCAATGGCCCTGGAGTGCTGATATTGGATTAAAATTAGTAACTTAACAGCCACAATAAAGTCCCATCCAGATGGCATGGAGGGGGAGGGAACAATGAGAGTACCTACATGCTTGAATAAATAGGATTGCTATTATCTGGACTTCCTTTACATAGGTTTTTGTAAGTGAAACTTCAGTGGTCAATTAACATTTGGGTAACAGAGCTCTTATATTCTTGGGCTTGCCCAGTGTGCTCTCTGTTGCCTTATTTCAGATGGCCTAGAGGCCAAGGACAAACTGGAAGCCTATGTAATGAAGTGTAGCACTGACTGCAATTCTGTGTCCAGCAGTGGACATGAGTCTGGTCCCTTCAGTAGGACTCAGGGTGCATAACTGTGTGCAGGATTGCATCCATAGACCTACCAGTTTGTGGTAAGAAACATACGCAAGTGGGGGAGAAGCCCTGAAAGTTAAAGCAACAAGTCTGCTCCTTTCAAAAGCGACATAATTTTATTTATTTATCACACAGACACCCAGCAGCATACTTATTCTTGCCAGGGAGAGCATTCCTCCTGTGGTCTCTAGACAGCATTGGGGGGACCATAGGATAGTTTGGATTCCCAGGTCCAAGGCTGGAGACAGTGCTCCGATCTCGGAGATGGGAATCCACACTCTCCGCCACCTCCCCTCGCAGCTGGTGTGGAGAGAACCATGCCACCTGCCTCTCCAAGGTTGGAAAAGCAACCTTGAAAAGGAGGTAGAGGGAGTGTTCAAGGTGGAGGGGAGGGGACTGGAGAGGCTGGGATATGAGTTGGGATCTGACACACCCCAGTTAGGTGGGCAAAAAGCCCATCTAACTAAAATGCAGAGCAGGAGGAGTGGCAGACGGGACAATTGCCTCCGCTGCTCCTCCTACTCTTAACTGGATGCTCGTAAGCCTCCAGGTTTGGAGATTTATGAGCATTGGATGCGGAAGTAATAGGACTGTGCCTTTAATAGATTTCTGTTTCAATGTCTATGTCAGCTTTCTGTGCAGGTTAAGACAGAGTCATGTTGTCAAGAGTAGGGAGCAGAAGGTGAACAGAACACAAATCACTGCTAAAGTTAAAAAGGGGGAAACCATATATATCACCTTGCACACTTTAAAGCAAACTGGGCAGAAGTAGATTGGAATCTATTGATAGATCTCTGGGTGGTTTGCTGTAGATTGGCAAGGGTTTCTGGCTCCCGGTTGTCTATCAGTAACAACAACTAAAAAGCTTCCCCCATGAAATAAGTTGCTAGAAAAAAATATAGGTGGGTGGCGGGGAACAAGGAGTGGACTGTTGTGTGAAAGGACTGATCACAAATTCCTGGGCTGAGCATGTGTTCAGTGGCACCCTCTTCCTTAATTCTTAGCATACTGTATGTCTGCCCACCCATTCAACTGTTTTACACCTGCGTGCTGGCTGGTGGCCCTCAGTTTAAAATTACTAGTAAAAAAACAAAGATCCCACACACCAGAAGTCTGCCCACGGCCCTTAGTCTCTTCATCCAAAACCAGCTTGCAGACAAGCAGTCACTTAGTAGAGATGAGTTTAAATTTGGAAGTCGTTTTTCTTGCTTTTTAAAGCAAAGTTTTACATTTGGATAGACAATACGTTAAAATGTTCTATGATGGTTTAAAGTAAGCAACAACCTGAACTCAATTTCTCCTACTAATGGAGGCCAACTGTTTGCATTTATACATAAGGGTGGGCAAGGACAGGGCCAAGTATGTTCAGAAAGGATAACATCTTAGGAGTTCTGTATGGAGCTGGTCACCTAGGTAACTATTTTTTAATGCTTATAACTGACCTGATCTTGGTTCTTGGAATAAGATGATCTCCTTGGACTTCCTTTATAGCTGACAGAACTGTTGGGGAAGTTGATCTATAAAGCTCTGGACTGGGGGATTGAGAGTCATATGGAAAGAGAGCTGAGTGAGTCCCTGGAGAAGCTAATCTCTTTTATGCTCAAACTGAACACAGAGACCATCAAAACAGCAGTTGCTTTCCAAGATGTCATCAAGGTTTTGTTTCTTTTGCTTTTTTCACAACCTACCTACACCTTCAGGCATTCACTCATAAGAACATAGGAAGCTGCCTTATATACTTCGGCTACTGGGCGGCATAGAAATAAATAAATACTGAGTCAGACCATTGGTCTATCTAGCCTGGTATTGTCAACACTGACTGGCAGCGGCTCTCCAGGGTTTCAGGTTTGAGTTTTTCCAGCCCTACCTGGGGATGGCAGGGATCGAACCTGGGACCTTGTGCATGCAAAGCAGGGGCTCTGCCTCTGAACTTTGGCCCTTCCCTGGCCATGGTGCTGAAATTTCAGTGCAATCAGAAGATGGCGTAGAAAAATAATGGCCTTAACTTAAGCCTTCAGTGCAAAATCTGACTAAGGAAGGACAGAGATGAATAGGCAAACTGGCTTGTGCAGGAAAACTATACTGGTGTTGTTTTACAAAGAAAAAAGCATGCTAATCTATGAGCTGGGGCAGGTAGGGAGAAAAGAGTGTTGCTTGGATTGACTGTGAATTACAGTCTGCATAGCAGCAGATGACTTGGCGAATAAAACAGGAAGGAATCCCAGGAAAGTATGCTTTAAACAAACTGCCAGAATGTTAAAATGGCTGACACTGCAATCCTATGCATGTCTACTCAGAAATAAGCCCAATGAGTTTAGTAGGACTTAGTCCTAGGTAAGTGTGTATAGGATTTCTGCCTAAATAGTGCAGCTCAGGCCTCAACTAAAAAAACCCATGTGTTTAACTTTAGTACTAGCTATCATTCTTGACTAATTTAATTAATGAAGGATCTATTTATATACTGCCCTTTAATAAAATTGCCAGGGTAATTTATAATATTCAGTAAAACAATACAGTGGAACTAAACTATAAAACAACTAATAGGACAGTAAGCATTGGTAGTATAAAACCGTAAAAGCCAGACAGAGCTGAGGAAGGGCACTCGTTGTTTATGGGTGCTTTAGACCACATCATTACCCTACAGTTTTGCCTCTGTTTTTAAAGAGTGCTTGTCGAAGGGTGGGGGAGGTTGGAGCAGGGAAAATCTGGTATTTTTAAGCATTGGGAAATAAAGTGCAAGTCCCCATTACCAAGTTGCATTATTCTACTCTACCACAACGCCACCTAGAGGTTATGTAGCGGAAAAGAAAATAACTTCATATAGAGCTCTAATCTTAATTCTGTGGCAAAACTAGAGCTATAAACACCAGGTTAAACAGCCTTGTCTAGAAAAGCTCATGCATTGCTGGAGGGGTGAAGGCCTACTTTATGTAGTGGTGTCTTCAAGGTATCATATTATTAGAACTTGCATCTAGTTCTAAATTTCTCTGGATGGTGTCTTCAAACTATATGCATTTCGTGCCTTTAAGGCATAATATTTGTACCTCAGGTATGATATGGCTGTTTTTCTTTAAGACAGAAGACTAATGACTGAGGGTGTTTCCAGGGGGACAGGTCCTAGCACTTCCAATCCAAAGGCATTGTGCAGCTATTACATCTATTCCTCCTTAATGGATTTTTTGTAGAAAGAAAAAAGATGAAGACGTGGTAGGAAAACACAGGAGGGTTACAAGTGGAAGACAGCGTTGTCTGAAACCCCACTCCCCCAGTAAAATTCATGGAATATCCCAGGGCTTTTGCACAATAAAAGCCTCATCTGAAGGCCCCATGTATGGGTAGATTCTTATTTGTTTTTTCATGCCAATGTTGGTAGGCAGTTGACAAGATAGCGTGAGAAAACAAAGCTACATATCCTATAGCCTGTTGCCATGCAGTCTCAGTTCTCTGATCATTTCTCCTAGGATGCACTAGATCTCTTGCCTTTTTACTACTTGTAGAATTTGTATACATTTGAAAACTGTCTTATAGTCCAGTGTAAAGCTTAGAAACATGAATCCAGAACTGATTGCTGTCTTTCCATTTTAGATCTGTGAGGATCACTTCCTCAAGCCTTTTGAAGCTGCCAGTCATTACACAGTTATCTGCAAAATGCTCTTTGCTGAGTACATTGAGCTTCAGAAACTGCTGTTCACCATACGAAGTTGCAAAGAGGTATGGGGGGGGGGCAATTCTTTCATTTTCTCCATCTCAGCATCTTCATCCGATTATAATAATTGGAAGGGAAAAAAGCTAGAAGAAAAAAAAATGTACAGGAGGCTGGGAAGGCAGGTAGTCTTTAGAGTTGGAGCAAATAAATTACAAAGGCATTCCTTTTATATCTTTCAGTATTTGGGAGCAATGGACGTGGAAGACTGTTCTGCAATGCAGAAGGCAAATGACTGGGTATGGGTAGCTCTTTGACTTGTTACTTTCATACCCAGTTCTCCCCGCAAAAAGGTGACCTCACATTGATCAACATCTGAAGTATGCAAGCTTTTGACAAGATTCAAAGTTTGGGTACTTCCCTACCAACATAAGTTAACCCACCTTGTCTGTTGTTACATGTGCTGCCCACTTCTTGGAGTGGGAGAAGTTCAGGGGCAATGCAACAGAAATTGCAGTCCAAATGCTTACTCAGAAGTAAATCTAAATGCATGCAATGGGATTTACTTCCAAGTAAGTGTGCATAGGTTTGCAGCCTACATTCCCTTTGTATGAGAAAAACACGGGAGTTTTATTTTACAAATATATAAGCAAAACATAGTTAAGGCAAGCACTACTATAAGCAGACAGCACAGCAGGCATCAGGTAATCAGAGAACAACTGGTGCAGACCCCTAAATTGCACCCCATTTTTAGCTAGAAAACTAATCTCCCCCCACACACACCCATCTCTTCATTTCATCAAACTGCCAACTGTTTGTTTAGCTGTTGCTCTGCCCCACTCCCTTCAGCTGGGTAGCTTATTCCAAAATCTGGAGAGCGATTCCTAGCTATCAGGAGGCTATCTCATGTAGGAAAGCCCTAAGATGTTTTCTTTGGCCTGGGCTCCCCTTTTTCAGGCTGGCTTGTGGCAGGATGTACTTGGTGACTTGCAGAAGGGCGTGAGACTGCATAAGGCTATGGAGCAACCTCTGCAAAGGACTCCCCCAGAGGAGAGTACTCACTCGTCTTATAGCACAGTGGTGGATGATATCAGAAACAAGCGCTACACCCTCAACAAAGTAAGAATGTCTATCAGCTTCCAGAGCGTTGCATCTGAAACTTATGTGGTACCTGAAGAATTGCTTGTTCAAATCCAGGGAGTAGAAGCCATACTAGCTTGGCATTAATGTTGGTTTGAGATTTCCCAAACCATATAATTCCCGATCAAAATAGGTGCTCTTGTGTTCCTGCTTCGTTCTGGGTCTATTTTGACAGCTGAGGAATTCTACCAATGCAAACATGCCCTAAGAAGGACTTGTGTGTGTTAATGTATCACTATCTACATGAAAATCAGGTACTTTAATCTCTGAGAATGGATCACACCATTTAATATTAAGAGGGGAAGAAGCTTTTAAATGCTACGGTGAGGTTGTGTGCTGCTTTGGTACCTTACACCAGCTGCTTATTCTTTAGCTTCTGTAAATGATGATCTCATTTTTTTTTCAAGGGCCCCATCTACACTGTGCTTTTATTCTGGGGTGGGTGTGAGTCAAGATCCCTCATGATAGATGACACAGTTGCGACTTTGCAGCCATCCGTGGTCTTCGCCTGGAAAATGCAGAGTTCCAAGGAGTTGTTTTACTGCGATTTGGGGGTTTGCTGTGGGTTTCCCTGCGGTTGTGGGCCATCTGTTCCTTCCCTGAACCAACTTCGCATTTTGCAGTGGAGGTGTTGTAGGCATGCGTAGTGCCTGTGTCACTCTGTGATGCCCCTTTACTCTCCCCATCCCTTCACAGCTGCACAGTTACAGAGGCACAGAGGGGTGTTTTCATCTATTTAATCACAGTTTCGCAGCTTTGTATCTTCTCAATGGTTGTGGACTCAGTCCCCAAGGGCTGGGGGGGGGGCGGTCTTGCGGAAGGACCAACATCTCTCCAGCTACCATTTTGGAGTGATAGCTAGGCACATAGCGCTCATGCTTGTGAGTGCAAACCATCGCAAGAGTCGGGCTGTGGAACTGTCAACCTGATGGTACGGAAATGGAGGAGCACAAAACACCCACTTTTTACCTAAAAAGGGATGGAAAGACACAGCAGAGCCCCTCAAATACAAAACAGCCACTGAAGTGTCACACCCCCACACTCATGAGACTGCACAGCTGCGCATGGCCAAAAAAAAGGGGCATGGCAAGTCTGTTAGGGAAGCGCACGGTACATTCCGAGTGTATCGCAGGGCATGCAGACTCAAAGCCGCATTGCTGCACAGTTGCAATGGGGTGTGGGGGGGTCAAAGCAGTGCCACGTAGATGGGGCCGAGGACTTCAGAGACAACTGGAGCAAATTCTGGGCAAAAGATAGAGCATGTTCCCTTTAAGTGAAACCACATGGTCACCAAATAGTTCACTCAAATTGCGGGAAGAGTTTGCATCTCAAGTTGAATTGCAGTAAAACCTGAAAGGCATGAAGAGCTGGGTTCTTGTTTTTCTGCTGTCTAGTCTCTGTTTGGCAGGTATCAGCACGGATATTGAAAGAGAGACCCTGCCAAGAGCCCAGCCTGCATGATCAGCTCATGATGGAAGTGAAAAATCCACCAAAGCTTCGGCCCAGCTTTATAGAGAGGAGTAGCGACAAATACAAACGTATGCACCAGATGTTGACTGGGGTTATGGTAACTTGATGGTTCAAGGGCATTTACATGAGGCTTTTATCCTGCACCTTTACCAAGGCTTCTGCTTCCGGATTCTTTGCGGGATTAAGATGAGCTCCTTTACATGCACTTTTTTCTGAGGGTAGTCTTTCTCTGCCGTTCTATATGTTTTATTATACAGCCACTAGATGGCACTATCGTATAGCAGAATTGGGCAAATACATGGAAAGTTTCATAGCACCATTCAGGATATACTAGACTTTCCTTAATCTAAAAAAAACAAGATAAGGGTTGCAAAGTATGGGAGAGGCCCTGAAGGATGATGGTGTGTAAAGGACCCACAAACTACAGTGTGTGAGCAACAATGAGCACACAATAAAAGCCTTGTGCAGAAAAGCTCAGCATGTAAAGGACCTGGAAACTATCACGAGTGAGCAATCACAAGTGCACAATAAAAGCCTTGTGTAGAAAGGCTCCAAAAGTGTTGGGATGCATGGGTGAAGAAACTATAAGTAGCTACCTACAGGGATGTAGGATTGAGATCTGGTATGCTTCTACTATAATCTTGACCCTGGGTAGTGACTGTTACACTTTAGGATATGAACAGTATGGGACAGACAAAGGAAATAGTCTTTAACATGTGCCTAACTAATAGTGCCTAACTATTACATGTTGCTATGTAATATCTGGTGGTGGCTTAGCACTGCTCTCACTGTCAGATCTGGGGTAGAAGGAGTTGGTGTTTAAAAATGCAGTTGTTTGAAATGCACTCAAAGGCCTGATGAACACATGCATGTGCATCAGTTGATGATGGCAACCTCCAATGATGACCTGCATGCACAGACCATCCTAGATGAACATTCATGACTCCTTACATCCCCTGGAATATAATGCTTTCCAATAGTTGGTTCACACCTTCAGCTGCCAGGAATTAAAGCCCATTTCAGCCTTTCATTTGTGTAGAATGAATGCATGTAGGAGGGCAATGTTGTGGTGGCAGGCTCTGCTCGCAACCCACATGTTTAGTAGAACATCTGGAGGGAGCTGCTACACATACAGCTGTACGTACAAAGGTCTCTCTACCCTCAATCAGGATTTCTGCCTTTGCACAGTTTCCTACAGCTGTATCTGCAAAGGATGCCTACAGATCAACTGCATAGATCTGGGCGGGAGTTTGCTAGTACTGCCACTCCCATGTGGATTTATTCTATCCAAATAAATGCGTGAAAAAGGGCAAAACAAAAGAGAAATAGTTGTGTCTGTGCATGTGTGGCCCACCCCAAAGTACTCAATGAATCAACAGTCAACTGACAAGTACGATCTTACATTGGCTGGTATTGAGAACTAGCTCTCTTGCATGTGCAGAGGGATAGTTTTCATCAGATTGGTAGATCACACAAAACTGGGAGGAATTATATGCATCTGATAGGATTGGGTTCTAAAATTGGATCTGATAGGATTGGGCTCTAGAATTTAGAACTTAATCCTATCAGATGCATATAATTTACATTTCATCCAGTTATCGATTTAGACTCTAAATTGATAACTGGGTGAAATGTAAATTTTCACAGCTCTCCCAAACCAAATGTGGTTCCTTGACAAAAAGATGCACAAGGACAAACTGGCAGTAGCATTGTTCAAGAGGATTTAGGTGGGGGAAGGGAAGATTGTGTTTGCTGACAAAATAGAGATTATTGATGATAAGTACCAAAAATATAAGAGAGGCAAGGCTGGCCCTACCATTAGGCAGAGTGAGGCAGGTGTCTCAAGTGGCAGATGCTGGAGGTAGAGAATAGTAGCAAGGTGTTAGATAGAACTATTTATACCCACCCACCCCCAGGCTAGCTTGGTACTCCTGAGTGGGGTACAGTCCTCACGGTCCAGTTGTCATTGTTGAAGAAGAATGCAACAGCCAGTCCAATCATCTCCTGTACATGGAACTGGGCTGGGTGCCATCTTATCCTTTGCTTTAGGGTAGGCAGCAAAATGTTTTGGGCTGGCTCTGAAGTTTAGAGAAGTTCATCCTACTCTGAAGTAGGAGAAGTTTAAGGGAGAAGTTTAAGGGAGAAGTTTAAGGGAGAAGTTTAAGGGAGAAGTTTAAGGGAGAAGTTTAAGGGCAGCTTAGACAATGGAAACAAAAACTGATCCGGACATGTAACATACTTATTTTTCTAATGTAACTCAAGGAAACTGGTAACTGGTGACTTAGCATCAACTTGGGGATAACATACAATGCAGTTTCTTATTTTTTTCCCGTGTGTGTGTGTATTTTCTCCCAGAAGACTTTCAGAAGTTCTCCTTGAATTCTCCATGTGATGGTATCTTCTCTGACCAAACCATTAGTGCAATAGACTTCTTAAAAGCTAAAAAGCCACGGTTGAATTGCATCCAGTCAGACCAAGAACTTAAGGTAGCTTCTCTTTCTTTTTCTTTTAGCGCTATCAAATTTCAGATAGTGAAATTTCAGACACCCCAGGAAGAGAAACCATGGTTTGTTGTTGAGTTGTGAACTCAGGATTGTTCTTGGTTAACAACCCATAGTTAAACCATAGTGCAAGGTTCACAAGCCACAACAGCTCATGATTCAATGACAACCTATACTCAACCCATACTCTGGGTTGTCGCTATGTGTAAACTAGGTCATAGACTAAACTAATAGGAGAAAAGAACCTTTTAAAAACTCTGTAAAATGCCATGTATTCTAATAGCATATACATTGGAGGTGTGGGGGCATAGGAGCCCAAACATTTTGTTAAGAATAAATATACAAACTTGAACAAATATATATGCATAATACTGACTGCAATATCCAAACTAGTTGAACTTGAAATATATTGTTCAGAGAAGTGGAACAAAGAGAGATGTGTGGGATGGTAGAATAAAGGAACAGGATCAGGAGCTGTGGCAAGGGTAAACCAGGGTTGCTGTTGTTTATTTGGTCAGTCGCTTCCGACTCTTTGTGACTTCATGGACCAGCCCACGCCAGAGCTTCCTGTCGGCCGTCGCCACCCCCAGCTCCCCCAAGGTTGAGTCCGTCACCTCCAGAATATCATCCATCCATCTTGCCCTTGGTCGGCCCCTCTTCCTTTTGCCTTCCACTTTTCCTAGCATCAGCAGCTTCTCCAGGGTATCCTATCTTCTCATTATGTGGCCAAAGTACTTCAGTTTTGCCTTTAATATCATTCCCTCAAGTGAGCAGTCTGGCTTTATTTCCTGGAGCATGGACTGGTTTGATCTTGCAGTCCAAGGCACTCTCAGAATTTTCTTCCAGCACCACAGTTCAAAAGCATCTATCTTCCTTTGCTCAGCATCCCTTATGGTCCAGCTCTCGCAGCCAAAGGTTACTACAGGGAATACCATTGCTTTAACTATGCGGACCTTTGTCAGTGTGATGTCTCTGCTGTTCACTATTTTATCAAGATTTGTCATTGCTGTCCTCCCAAGAAGTAAACGTCTTCTGATTTCCGGGCTGCAGTCAGCGTCTGCAGTAATCTTTGCGCCTAGAAAGACAAAGTCTGTCACTGCCTCCACGTTTTCTCCCTCTATTTGCCAGTTCTCAATCAAGCTGGTTGCCATAATCTTGTGGGGTTTTTTTTAGGTTAAACTGCAACCCAGCTTTTGCACTTTCTTCTTTCACCTTTGTCATGAGGTTCCTCAGCTCCTCCTCGCTTTCAGCCATCAGAGTGGTATCATCTGCATATCGGAGATTGTTAATGTTTCTTCCAGCAATTTTAACTCCAGCTTTGGCTTCATCAAGCCCAGCACGTCGCATGATGTGTTCTGCGTACAGGTTGAATAGGTAGGGTGAGAGTATACAACCCTGCCGTACTCCTTTCCCAATCTTAAACCAGTCTGTTGTTCCGTGGTTGGTTCTTACCGTTGCTACTTGGTCGTTATAGAGATTCCTCAGGAAGCAGACAAGATGACTTGGTATCCCCATACCACCAAGAACTTGCCACAATTTGTTATGATCCACACAGTCAAAGGCTTTAATAAAACAGAAATAGATGTTTTTCTGAAACTCCCTGGCTTTCTCCATTATCCAGCGTATATTGGCAATTTGGTCTCTACTGCTTCTGCCTTTTCTAAACCCAGCTTGTACTTCTGGCAATTCTCGTTCCATGAATTGCTGGAGTCTACCTTGCAAGATCTTGAGCATTACCTTACTGGCATGTGGAATAAGTGCCACTGTTCGATAGTTTGAACATTCTTTGGTGCTTCCCTGTTTTGGTATGGGGATATAAGTTGATTTTTTCCAATCTGTTGGCCATTCTTGTGTTTTCCAAATTTGCTGGCATATGGCATGCATCACCTTGACAGCATCATCTTGCAAGATTTTAAACAGTTCAGCTGGGATACCATCATCTCCTGCTGCCTTGTTATTAGCAATGCTTCTTAAGGCCCATTCAACCTCACTCTTCAGGATGTCTGGCTCTAGCTCACTGACCACACCGTCAAATCTATCCCCGATATTATTATCCTTCCTATACAAATCTTCTGTATATTCTTGCCACCCTTTCTTGATCTCTTCTGCTTCTGTTCGGTCCTTGCCATCTTTGTTTTTGATCATACCCATTTTTGCCTGGAATTTACCGCCGATGTTTCTAATTTTCTGGAAGAGGTCTCTTGTCCTTCCTATTCTATTATCTTCTTCCACTTCCGCGCATTGCTTGTTTAAAAATAATTCCTTATCTCTTCTGGCTAACCTCTGGAATTTTGCATTTAATTGGGCATATCTCCCCCTATCACTGTTGCCTTTTGCTTTCGTTCTTTCTTGGGCTGCTTCCAGTGTCTCAGCAGACAGCCATCTTGCCTTCTTGGTTTTCTTTTTCTTTGAGATGTTTTTTGTTGCCACCTCCTGAACAATGTTGCGAACCTCTGTCCATAGTTCTTCTGGGACCCTATCTACTAAATCTAGTCCCTTAAATCTATTCTTCACCTCCACTGCATATTCATTAGGAATATTAGTGAGCTCATATCTACCTGATCTGTGGGTCTTCCCTATTCTCTTTAGTCTGATTCTAAATTGTGCAATAAGAAGTTTGTGATCTGAACTACAATCAGCTCCAGGTCTTCTTTTTACCAACTGCATGGATGTCCGCCACCTTTGGCTACAAAGGATGTAGTCAATCTGATTTCAATGTCGACCATCTGGTGAAGCCAATGTATAAAGTCATCTCTTAGGTTGTTGGAAGAAAGTGTTTGTTATGCACAGTGAGTTGTCTTGGCAAAATTCTATCAGCCTATGTCCTGCTTCATTTTGTTCTCCCAGACCATGCTTGCCTGTAATTCCAGGTGTCGTTTGACTACCCACCTTATCAATGCAGTCTCCTGTAATGAAAATAACATCTTTTTTTGGCGTACTATCCAGTAGGTGCTGCAGATCCTCATAGAACTGATCTACTTCTGCTTCTTCAGCATCTGTGGTTGGGGCGTATATTTGGATCACTGTGATGTTAAATAGCTTACCCTGAATTTGAATTGAGATCATTCTGTCATTTTTTGGATTGTATCCAAGCACTGCTTTAGCCACTTTATTACTAATTATGAAGGTTACTCCATTTCTTCTGTGGTCCTCTTGTCCACAGTAGTAGATCTGGTGGTCATTTGATGTGAAGTGTCCCATTCCAGTCCATTTCAGTTCACTGACACCCAAAATGTCTATATTTAATCTTGACATCTCCCCAATAACCACATCCAAATTGCCCTGGCTCATAGATCTTACATTCCAGGTTCCTATGGTGTGTTGATCTTTAGAACATCGGATTCGTCGTTCACCACCAGCACCATCGGCTGCTAGCCATCCTTTCGGCTTTGAGCTAGCTGTGTCATCACATCTGGGGCTAGTTGAACTTATCCTCTGTTTCTCCCCAGTAGCATTTTGACCATCTTCCGACCTGGGAGTCCCATCTTCCGATGGTATACCGACATATCTCTGGTTGTACTGATCCATTTAGTTTTCTTGGGAAAAATACTGGGGTGGGTTGCCGTTTCCTTCCCCAGGGATCACATTTAGTCTGACCTCTCTGCCATGACCTTCCCGTCTTGGGTGTCCCTTCACGGTTTAGCTCATCATGACATCATTGAGGTGCTCAAGCTCCAGCACCACGACAAGGTAACAATCTCCTTGAAAATCCAAGCTTTCTTTCAAACTGAAAAGCTAGAAAATGTCCAGACTTCTCTCTCTCTCTCTCTCTCTCTCTCTCTCTTTTAAGAAAGCAAAAAAGTGGAGAAGTTTAGGAAGGGTATATATGTCAAGAACCTGTAGATACAATGCAACACTGCCCTTTCTTTATCCACATAACTAAACATGCTAACTTAAAAACAAACTTTGAATTACCATCTTATCAGGGCAAATCCATGCTGGTTCCCGTTAGTCTGATTTCAGAGGGAAATACAGGAGTTAGG
Organism: Heloderma suspectum; assembly: GCF_057233095.1. Classification (NCBI taxonomy): domain Eukaryota; kingdom Metazoa; phylum Chordata; class Lepidosauria; order Squamata; family Helodermatidae; genus Heloderma; species Heloderma suspectum. The sequence continues at coordinate 48,544,737 of NC_139460.1, read as the reverse complement.
TTTTTGGATCCAACCTCCGGAGTTTACAGGAAAATGCTCATAGATGCTGTAGAGTAGTTTACTTGAGTTTCTCCATCTTAAAGTACTCAAGCAAAACTAAAGTTTGTCATTCCATAATAACTACTGAATATTAGAGGATGGAGTTCAGTTTTACTTATGAAAAGCCATAGGGGATATTATCTAAATGTTCTTATTTAATTCCTAGCTATTGTCGACCTACAATCAGAAGGCATCTGCTAAATGGTCATTTCCAACCATTGCAGATTTGATGGGAACAAGATACTCAGAAATAAAAGATTCCTACCAAAGAGGCAGTTACAGCATTTCTTCAAGGGCCCAGGTACTTACTACTATGAAGAAATACATGTTGGTTGGTTAAAATATTTATTAAAAACAGACACAGTAGTATCAGTGTAGTATTCAGCAATTATGTTTCTTTGTGAGGGACTGCTCTGTATGGTTATCCTTTGTTCTCCTCCCCTAACACTTGTCCCATGCATCTATAAATAAAGGAAACAGCAAGAGGGGAAGGCACTTACATGACCCAAAAGAGAAGAGAAAATATTCTCACGTGCCTGAAAAAAACTTTATTATGCCCAACGCATTTCAGAAAGGATTTTCCCAATGAACATAAGAAGAGCTATGCTGGATCAGACCAAGGGTCCATCCAGTCTAGCATTCTGTTCACACAGTGGCCAACACAGTGAAAGGCACACCCCTAGGCAGGGCTAGCATACCCAAGCTAAATGTGGGGGTTGGGGCATACAACAACTATACCTGGGAGAACCTGACTTAAGGAAAAGAACTGGACTTTAAGCAGTCTCAGGAAATCTGGTTTTTCCCTGATAAGCTGCTGGATGCCCATGACATCATGTATCCCTAATGACCTCAACACACAGCCGGTTTGGAGTAAATCACTGGTAGAAACACCCCCAACTCTCCCATTTTGGCTTTGAGGCTTCTAATATTTGCATAAAAACACCTATACATGGTATCCTTCCCCAGATGCCTCTGGCATGTGCATCTTTTGCTATGGAATGTTGGCCTCTTTGATTGGCTATTATTTTCCAGCATGTACTCCTGACCTATTTCCTCCCCTTCCTCAGTGGCCACTTATCTTTCTCCAGATATGTTACAGAAAATCTTTCCAAAGCTGCTTCTGTTTTAAAATGTTCAAAAGTAAAGCAAGTAAATAAAGGAAAAGTAAATAAAGGAAACATGTTTGGGAGTTAAATTGTATTTATTTTATTTATTACATTTTATACCACCCAATAGCCGAAGCTCTCTGGACAGTTCACAACAATTACAACTATGAAATACAGGGTGATATAATACAATATAGAAGTTTAAAAGTTTAAAACTACAGTATAAAAAACAAAAATAATAACCAAATAGAACCTAGCAGCAGTGCAAGCTTTATAATACAATACCAGATTTAAAACAGAAACTGAAAAACTAAGATGCCTGAGAAAATAAAAAGGTCTTCACCTGGCACAGGAAAGAGCATAAAGGCATCAGGCAAGCCTTTCTGGGAAGCTCATTCCATAACGGGGGTGCCACAGCAGAAAAGGCCCTCTTCTTAATAGCTACCCACCACACTTCCTTTGCTGGGGGCTCCCAGAGAAGGACCACTGAGGTTATTAAACCTCAGCACTTAAGATTGGTTACAATCACAATTGAAGTCAGGCTACAATAAAGCAATATAAAACCAGTAATTAAAAAACCACATTAAAACCATCTGATAGACCAGGACCCAAAGGTCAAATAAGCCCATAGGAAATTTGGACTGAAGGAAATAAGCTCACTGTCCTGTGGCTCCAGAAGCAGGTGCATGCAGTAAGAGAGACAGTTTCCACTATCAGATGCTTCCAATTTCCATTATCAGATGCTTCCAACATGGCTTATACGTGTGGGTATAATGGAAAAATACAATGTGTGAAGTGACTATGAAGGCATTTCATACATGACACTAAAGACACTCTTTAGTCTAGCATGAATCACTTGTCAATGTTAACTTCTGCTTTCTGTATCACATCTCTTGTTTTAACTAATGGGGGTTTTTCTCTTGAATTACAAATGCAGGAAATGTAAGCATCACTTGGTGATGCTTGTGAGCCTCCCATCTTGGGCCTGAGGAAATGCTAACATCTTCAGTCTTGCAGAGAGCAAGACAGAGTCCGGTTTATGCCATGTTAACTTCACTCATTCACTTTTAGGATTTCAGCTCACTCTGCGCTTCTGTCAGTGTGTGTGTGTGTGTGTGTGCGCGCGCGCGCGCGCACGCACACAATGGAATGGAATTCCTTCCAGTATTTGTAATTTGATTGGCACTCATAGTAAGCAAGCTATCTTTCGGTCTTTTATAGTATTGGGATGGGTGACTAATACAGCTATAAAATTATGAGAGAAACTATAGCCCACACTCTGATTTCTAGAATGCAGCTGTCTTAATTCTATGTCTAAAGGTAAAAGTACTAAAACTTGTATGGATTTTACCACATCATACTCTAAAAAAAATAATCTAGGCACTGTAGTTCACAACTCCCTTTCCTCCCCTTACAGGTTTGTTTTGTTTGTCATAACCAGTTCTTTATATGGCCGTACATGTGTCATCTCTGTAGCAGGTAAGTTGACCCAAGGGCCTTTTAATGATAAAAAAATTACTGTAAACAGAAGCCGCATTATCAAATCTTACACCTAGGATCAGTTTGCATTGGTTGAATTCAGTGCTGTCTATTAGAGGAACAGAAACCGCTGGCAGAATGGATTCCCCCTCCCCGTCTGCTTCCTAAGTTTGCTCTGAAGGCCTGAAGGATCTTCTGTAGCAGATTCAGGATGCATGCAGGGGTATGTACCAAGGAGGAAAGCAAGGGGAAGCCCTGTTATATGAGTGGACTTCTACTCATGCAACATTGGATGTAGACTTTTTCTGAAATAAGGGAATGTTTTGTTCAACATGGGACAAACATCCCTGTGTATTCTATTTTGCAAATAGCTCAAAACATCACTTCTAATCACAGGACAGCCCAAGTCTAAAAATCGACTAGTTGTCAGTCTTGATCTGGCCCTGTGAATCTGCTCTAGAATACCTGGCTTTGAGCTACTATTGTGACATTCACATGACCAAAGTGCTTGTAGGGATAATCACCGCAAGGAAGTGAATACAAGTTGCTCTTTGTAAACTTATTCCATGATGCATGTCACTATAAGAAGTTTCAGTAAAAGTTGCCAGAGAACTTCTTAAGCTAACACTCAGCAGTTCATTCATATGAAGTAAAAATGTAACACAGCTACTAAGCTGAGGCTCTTGATGTAGTACCAAAGAAAACAAAGGCAGTGGTGCACCAGGGGAAGATACTTGCGTGAGTATTTTGCGTATTAAAGCCATTGCTGCTGTCTGAAACTTTTACCCCACATGGTGGGCAACTTGTGGCCCTTTTGGCCTACAACTCCCATCATTCCTCACTATTAGCTAAGCTGGCTAGGGCTGATGGGAGTTGTGAGCCAAAACATCCGGAAGGGCACATGTTGCCCACCTGTGCTCTAATGCCTAATGTATGGCTATAGAGAGATGCCCTGGAAAGAAGAAATTGAGCTTAACAGCAAATCAGATGCCCATGATTCAGGTACTCTAGGAAGGTGTGTGCCTCTCTGTCTATGGGCATTTCTACACCAGCCTAAAATCCTGCATTTAAAACAGGGCTTTCTGCTTTCGTTTTAAATGCAGGATCACCACTGACTCCCTTTACATGCGCTTTCTTCCCCACCCCCTTCTCCCTGTATCTGAGTTTTCCATGATCTTTCATTGATCTCGCTCCTCTTCTTGCCACTTTAAGTCTTCTCACAAAGGAAACTGAAGCGGAACACAACGGGGTAATTTGATAGCTCATTACCTGTGATCTATTTAAAAATGGAACAATGGGCATTTAGTGCAGGAGGGTTGCGGTCTCATGTAAAGAGCCCGCAAACTTCTGTGAAGGAGCAATCTCAATCGCAGGATAAAACTTGCATGTGATGAAGCCTTATATGTTAAAGGCACAAAACTGCTCCAAGGATTTGGGAGGGGTATCCTGGAACTGAGGGAGGGGACAGCCAATCAGATCTCACTCCTGGGAAGGAAACATGCATATGAACTGAACGCAGTGCGTGTGCTTCAGGAGTGGCCCCAATGCTCTAAAAATGTCCTGTCTTTACCCTTTTTCTCAGGCCACATATTTTCAATTGATTAATTTGGTTTACACTGCATTTCCCCCCATATGTTCTAATACAAAACCAACACCCGTATAATGTATCATTTGATTTCACAGTGGCTCTTCTGTGTTGTTCTATGTTAATATTCACAGGTGATGCATTCTATATTAAGAGGCTCTTAATTTGTTATGTATGCTTTGAATTTTACCAGTTGGCAAATTAATCTCATTTACCAGAAAATGCATTTTGAACGTTTATTTGAGCATCTCCTCCCTTAGAAAGACTCTGTATCTCTTGTACTGGTGCAATGCCAAATAGCAAAAGGATGGCACAATGTAGACACCAACCATCTTCTTTCTTTCACAAGATACAGGGCGTTTGCATCTTTCTGAAGGCAAGGTGGATAAGCTCAAAGTTGCATTCACCAAGGCATTTCATAAAATGGTTGGCAGCTGTTTAAGTAGGGCCTCTTTCTTTGAGTTGTACCCACACTCCAGGGGCATTTGAAATTGATCAGGCACCAGGGGAAAAAATCAATTTTGTCAAACTTGTCAGTTACTTTAATTTAAGGGAAGCGGTGGGGTTTACTTTGCCACTTCTTACTGTTTCTATCTCTTTATTCATGCACATGCCATTGCTACAACTGAAGGTATTTTGGATTTTGTTTTTTTAGTGTTATCTGCAGGGATTGCTGTATCAAAGTAAGTTCTCTTCTCTTAAAATAATTCTCATGTACTTTTACCAAGTTACTGACCCACAAGAAGTCCTGTCCTCTTGTTCCCTGAATGCAAAGTTTTGTTTAAGAACTTTTAAAGAATTTATTAAATTGTGGTTTTGCTGTGGTTTTGAAAGCAGCACATAAAATGCTTGTTGGATTGCTTGATGACTATCTTGCTTCTGACTGATATTCTAAAGACCTTAATGAAATATTTAGCAGTTTGCTGAAACTTGACTTGCCTTTTCTAGCTTCATACTTGGTTTGAGAATGTCTGTATGCGCTTTCATTTTGTTCAAGCTTCTGTGTATGGTTTAAAAATATATAAAAAGACCTCACACTCTCGTCCTAATCTGTCTGTGTTTAAGGCAATGGGGTTGGTCACGCAACACTGTGGGTTAGCATGTTGTCTGAATGCAGCGTGATTTCCACAGGGTGGCTTGTTAACCACCCTGAACAACCCAACAACAAACCTTAGGTTCTCAAGGTGGCTTGTTTAAGAACAATAAGCCACACTGCGTGGTTAACAAGCCACCTTGCAGAAACCACATTGTGTTCAGACAACACAAAGCCCACTATGTGGAAAACATGCTGCGTTCATACAACATGCTAACCCACAGTTCAACAAACAACCCACAGTTCAAAACAGTCCACACTCAACCACTGAATGTTAGTTAGTGTGTTGTGTGAACACCCCCAGAGATTGTAGAAGCCCCATACCCCTCATAAAGGACACTGTAAATGGGATGTTCCTACACTATTCTACAACTACTTAAAACATTCTGTCAATAATTTAAATGCCATGCTATTCTTGTCTAGATGTCTATGCCAGTAAGACCTTGCGTACGTCTTCCACTTCACTTCTTTGAAGTGGTGCAGCTGGGCAAAGAAGAAGATCTGGTTGTGCAGGGCCAGAAAGCTACACAGCTGTTGTATGAAGTAGAGCACTGGGATTCATCAAGGTAAGACTAAGGACTTCACCACACCAGGCTTTTTATTCTGCAGTTTGCCAGGGCTTCTGCTTCTAGTTTTTATGTGGGATTAAAGATCAGCTTCTTTATATGGGCTGAATCGGGCTGCAAGTTCTCCACAGCCTCAGAGAGGAGAATGAGACAGTGAGCTGTGAATCATTATGTCTCCTGATAAATCCAAGTCTCTCTTTGCAAAGCAGTGCAGGGCTTCGTTGCTGTCAGTTGTTTATATGGGGGGTTGCCATCTTCTTCCCCTGCAAGTTCCACGCTCGCTTTGACCCTCTCCCAGCCTGGCCAAGAAAACTCTCCTCCCAGCCCAGGTCAACAGGCCGACATGCTGGAGGGCATTGGGCGGGGGGAAGGGCAGTTGTGATTTTCCTGCTCAGGCCCAATGGCATCTTCTTCCCAGGCTGTGGTTATAGCAGAATCGCACAATTACACACAGCTATTAAAACGGATTTACATTTAAATAGTGCATTATCGCTGATCTTTTAAAAAGCAGGATAAAGTAAAAAAAAAAATGCTGGATGCACCCCTGGAGGTTGATGATGTTGTGAAAAGGACCCGCTAACTTCTGTGAGTAACCCGCCGCAAGTGCAAAATAAAAGCCTTGTGTGAAGGAGCCCTGTGGGTAAAAACTGAACTGTGTTAACACTTGCACGCTCTCCCCTACCCCCGCCCTTCACCAACTATTTCTCAAAAAATGATAATAGGAACTGCTCTTTAGAAACTTTGCTTTTAAGGAAGGGACAGTTTGATTCTAAGAAGTTCCTCTTCGCACCTTGTAAGGTATTTTCTGCCTTCTATATGAAGACCTTTATGCTGGAATTTGATTCCTCTGTATCTTTAGGGAAAACATTTATTTAATTAGAGGCTTTTAGTTTTGCTCAGCTCATCTGTGAAAGGGCCAACACACTAACTCATATCAGAAACAATAACACTACCTTCAGATTAAAGGGTGATCAGTTCAGTTCTGAATTCATGAAGCATACATGCATGTTACTCTTGTGTCAAAAATCCTCGTGGAGGAAAGATGTATCCTTGTGCCACTTTGAGACAGGATGAAGACCAATGCAGTATTTAACTGGGTTCTTCACCACCAGTTGAGTGCTGAAAAAAGGATGTTGTAGAGTTAGAAAATGTGCAGAAAAGGGCAACTAGAATGATCAAGAGGCTGGAGCAACTCCTCTACAAGGAAAGGTTACAAAATCTGGGACCATGTAGCTTAGAAAAGAGGCAAGTAAAGGGAGACATGATAGAGGTGTACAAAATTATGCACGGTGTGGAGAAAGTGGATAGTGAGACATTTTTCTCCCTCTCTCGTGATACCAGAATCCAGGGTCACCTCATGAAACTGATTGGTGGGAGATTCAGGACAGATAAAGGGAAGTACCACTTCACACAGTGCGTAAACTATGGAGTTTGTTACCACAAGATGTAGCGATGGCCACCAATTTGGATGGTTTTAAAAGAGGATTGGACGAATCGAGGATAAGGCTATCAATGGCTACTAGTCCTGATGGCTCTGTGCTATCTCCAGTATCAGGGGAAGTACGCCTATGTACACCACTTGCTGGGGAACATGGGCAGGAGGGTGTTGTTGCACTCATGTCCTGCTTGTAGGTTTCTCATGGGCAACAGAAAGCTGGACTAAATGGACTCTTGGGCTGTGTTTCCACCAGTGATTTACTGCAAGCCAGCTGCATGTGGAGGTGGTTAGGGTTAGATGCCATCATGGCCATCCAGCACCCACCCAGAGCTTATCAGGGAAAAACCGGATTTCCTGAGACTGCTTAAAGTCCGATTCTTTTCCTAAAGTCAGGTTCTCCCCGGTATAGTTGCTGTGTGCCCCAACCTCAGGTATGCTAGCCCTGCCCAGGGGTGTGCCTTTCACTGTGACCCCAGTCAAGGGGTGTTTCCCTTCTCCCGTCCCTGTGATTCCCAGCACAAACCAATTAGTGTCTACTCAGAAGTAACATTGTGCTCAATGAGGCTTCTCTCCCAAATGCCCACATCGGAAGTAATTCGTTTCCCCCACCCCATTAGAGCGATCAAGCGCAACAACAGAGAAAGATTGGGGGCTCTTTAAGCGGGTTCTTCCTGCCTTGCGCATATAGGAAGTAATTACTTCTCATTTTCACCTTCCTTAGGGAGAAAGGGGGGGGAGAGCCTGGAGGAGGAGAAGGCTCTCTTATTGGTTGAGCAGCCCCTGCCACTCAGATGATGTTCACTCCAACCCCCACACTCTACCCGGAAGTATGTTAGGAGAAGCAACTTAAAACAGGGCAACGCACACCCCCGTGGAGCCTTGCCCGGACCAAAAGCGGCTCCTAGAAAAATGTGAGTAAGGGCGCAATCCTATGGCTGCTAGTCAGCAGCTAGACAATCATAGGATAGGTCGGTTTCCGGGAACCGACCTTGGAGCCCACACTCTGAGGCCGGTTCCCTGAGAATCGACCTCCACCCCCTCCCACACCGCCTCGTGGAACGGCCCCCACTCCGCACTCAGAAGAGGAGCAGGGAGCAGCAAAAACAGGGCATTCCTGGGGGCATGCCGGGGTGGGGAAGTTGGAAATGCCAGTATGACACATCCTATGTGTCCCCCGGCTGCCACTTCCCGCGCTCCGAGGTCCCACGGCTAGACAGCACAAAAGCCGGGTATGAGGATCGAAGAGGAGATCCACTCCTCACCACTCCTCCCACTCTGCACTGGATAGGCAGTCACCCCTGGGCTCGGAGGCAACCGTCGACCCGGATAGGATTGCTCCCTAAGCCACTCTTTCCTTCTCTTTCCGTTGTTGTGGAAACAGGGCCTTGGTCTGATCCAGCATGGCTCTTATATTCTTGTGTTCTTATGAATATTGTATCTTGCATTACAAATGTTGGATCAGCCTCCAGTTCTGCCCTTTCTTTCCGAGTCAGGTGGTCTACCTATCTTTAAGCATTTATACAGTCACACATCACTTTGCAAAATATCATTTTTAAAATAACAGCTACTGTTGCGCACTTATGGCATTTGAGGGAGAAGGAATCAGGGTTTCTAGACGTATTTCAAAATAGTCTGAATTCTCCTTGTTACTTCCAGAGCACCTCTTGTGTTTGAACCCCAGTGCTTATCGCCGCCCCTTGCCAGTCGCACAAAAAGCATGATGGATTGGCCTTCTGTGGATATCTGTACCAAATGTGAGAAATATCTTCTGGAGATCCTCTTCCACCAGCCTCCTTGTAGGAAAAGGCCCTTATCATGGACTGAATTGGAATATGGAACTGGAAATGTCTCCCCTCCTATATAAAGTATGACAATGTAAATCGATGACCTTAAAGGCCTAAATAGAAGGACCACTGCTATTTTTTTTTCCTCTCCCCTAGTCCTGAAGAGCCAGATACTGTTCTTTTGATTTGGAAAGCTGCACTTTAAAGAACAAAAACACCCCTCATTGACTTCATGGCATAAATACTGAAGCATTTTCATAAGCCATGCCTTTAACCTCCTGTCCTTTCACTTTACCACCTCTTAAGACCAAACGTCAAGGACATGACACTGAGGTTCCCTCAATGACTACAACCGTGTGCTTGGGATAATGATTGCGACCTAGGCCAACGACCCTGCCTGTTGCTCCCAAGCCCAAGGGGAGATGGGGTTTGATTACAGCACCAAACCCTCATGTTCGCTCTCTTCCAAAACATTCCAAGAATCAAGTCACCAGGGAAGGGCAGTAGCTACAGTCAGTAGTCAGTAGCTACAGCCTCCATGGTAAAGCCTAGGCAAGTTTATTTTATCTGGGTATCTTCATTTTTTGGCTTTAAACATAATAATCCTTCCTGTTGTTCTGAGTGGAAGCCATTTTTATATTCTACAAAGATGGATTTGAAGAAATAAAAAGCATTTTGATGAAACCTGTGAAAAGGCCAAAAGGTTTAGAAGGTGGAGAGTGGCATTGCTCTGTGTGTGTGTGTGTGTGTGTGTGTGTGTGAGAGAGAGAGAGAGAGAGAGAGCATGAGAGCTCACTAAATTGATTTCTTTCTTGCTTATTGCCACATGTGTGAGCAATGGTGAACATCTCCCGCCAAACTTGTGTGGGGCAAAACTCTACAAGGTTGCTTGTCCTTGCTGTAGTCTCCAGGAAAAAGAAATCCCTGTGTCTGTGTGTGTGTTTGTGTGCGCACACGTGCATGTGTGTGTTTCTGTGTGTGTGTGTGTGTGTGTGTGTGTGTGTATTTTATTCTGTTTATTTTAAGAGGTTTACATGCCACTCTTTAACAGGTTCCCAGTGGTAGTGAATCAGCAAGGTTGGTAATTTAATATTTAGGTAAAATGCAAGGTAAAGGATTGATGCACAATATGTAGCGCTCTCTTTTTTCTTTCTCCTTGCAACCTCCAAAGTATTTGCTTTGAACTACTGCAGCATTTTGTCCATGGCTGCATTTCCACCAGCGATTTACTCCAACCTGGCTGCTCAGTGAGGTCTCTCTGTTTCCATGACGTCGTGGCCATTCAGCACCAGCCCCACATTTTATCGCTAAACAACTGCTTCTTCTGAGACGGCTTATAGTCCGACTTTTCCAGCTTACCACGGCTCCATTACTGACCTGTTTCCACAACCGCACTGGGTCCAGTATCATAGTCCTGCCCATGAGGCATGTGGGCTGGCCTTTGTCGGTGTGTCGCTCTGACCTCAGTGACCCAACCCTTTCCCTACCTGTTTTCCAGAAGTGTCATCCCTCTTTTGATCTCTTGGATGCTGAGGGATCAACTTTTAAAACATCATTGAAAATAAGGGCCAGAACACAGCCCATGACCCCGGGGGAGGGTATGTGTGTCTCCCATTGTGCTGAATGAGACTTGCCCTCTCAATGACCACAGAAATGACAGAGAAGCTCCTCAACTGACAGGGCTTTGGTCCATTGCCTTAGGATGTAACTCCTTCACACCTTCCATATAGAGATCCTGTGCATTAAAATGGGGGCTGGTTTTGCTCTCTTTCCCACAACAAACCCATTACTGTCTCCTCAGAAGTAACTCCCATTGTGGTGGATGAGGCTGAGATGCCCCCTCAATTAAAATGGCACACATTAAAGCCCTATTCCTTAAATTTGTTTAAGTGACCAAGCGAGGCTCCAATGAATTGCCTTAGGATGAAAGTACTTGGATTCCATTTATTACTCTCTTTCCCACAGTAAACCCATTAATGTCTCCTCAGAAGTAGCTCCCATTCTGCTGACTGAGGCTTGCCTTTGAATGCCTACATCAGAACTTCCAGAGATTCCCCCTCAATTGAAATGGCACACATTAAAGCCCTATTCCTTAAATTTATTTATTTATTTATTAAATTTATTAATTGCCCATCTGGCTGGTCATCCAGCCACTCTGGGCAATGTACAAGCATATAATAAAACAGTTTAAAACAATAAAATTCTACAATAAAAACATTTTCTAAAATACCCTAACCCACCCCAAATGCCTGCCTGAACACCCACGGTTTTAATGCACAGCGGAAGCTCATTAAAGAGGGGGCATGGCAGAGTTCCCTAGGGAGGGAGTTCCACAGAGTGGGGGCCACCACAGAAAAGGCCCTCTCCTTTGTCCCCACCAGTCTAGCTGTCCTGGCTGATGGAACAGAGAGAAGGCCATCCGAGGCTGATCTTGTTCAGCAGCCTGTCTGGTGTTGCTGGAGGCGCTCCTTACGATAGGCTGGGCCGGAACCATATAGGGTTTTAAAGGTCAAAACCAACACCTTGAATTTGGCCTGGAAAACAACTGGTAACTAGTGCAACTCCTTCAGCACTGGAGTGATGTGATCTCGCCGGCGGCTGCCTTTAATCAGGCGAGCCGCTGCCTTCTGTACCAGCTGCAGCTTCTGAACCATCTTCAAGGGTAACCCCACGTAGAGCGCATTACAGTAGTCTAAATGAGAGGAGACCAGGGCATGTACTACCGATGGGAGCAGATAGTCGGGAAGGAAGGGGCGCAGCCGCCGTATCAGATGGAGTTGGTACAGCGCTGTCTGGCTCACAGCTGACACCTGAGCCTCCATGGACAGCTGGGAGTCCAAAATGACCCCCAGGCTGCGGACCTGGTCTTTCAAGGGTAGCTGTACCCCATTCAACACCAGGTCAACATCCCCTAGCCTCCTCTTGTCTCCCACCAAAAGTACTTCGGTCTTGTCAGGGTTCAGCTTCAGCTTATTTCTCCCCATCCAGCCACTCACCGTCTCCAGACATTTGGACAGGGATTCTATGCCCAACCTGGGTGAAGATTTGAACGAGAGGTAGAGCTGCGTGTCATCTGCATATTGATGACACCACACCCCAAACCTCCTGATTATTATTATTATTTTATTATTTATTTCATTTCTATACCGCCCAATAGCTGAAGCTCTCTGGGCGGTTCACAAAAATTAAAACCAAACAACACACAATAAAACAATTTAAAATATATAGAACATTAAAACCACAATATAACAATACAACGACAATAAAACCTAGCAGCAGTGCAGGAGTTTAAAATACAGATTTAAAACAGCAAAGATAAAAATTTAGAAAGCTAAAATACTAAAATGCCTGGGAAAATAAAAAGGTCTTCACCTGGCGCCGAAAGGAGTACAATGTAGGCACCAGGCGAACCTCACTAGGGAGCTCATTCCAGAGCCGGGGTGCCACAGCAGAAAAAGCCTTCCTCCTAGTAGCCACCTGCCTCACTTCCTTTGGCAGGGGCTCACGGAGAAGGGCCGCTGATGATGATCTTAAGGTCCAGGCAGGCACATATGGGAGGAGGCGATCCTTCAGGTAACCTGGCCCCAAGTCATTAAGGGCTTTGAATGTTAACACCAGCACTTTGAATCGGGCCCGGAAATGGACTGGCAGCCAGTGCAGCTGGAAAAGTACTGGCGTAATATGAGCTCGCAGGCCAGTCCCTGTTAACAATCTTGCTGCCCTATTTTGGACCAGCTGAAGTTTCCGGACCGTTTTCAAAGGCAGCCCCACGTATAACGCATTGTAGTAATCCAGACGAGAAGTTATCAGAGCATGGATAACTGTAGCTAGGCTATCTCTGTCCAGATAAGGGCGTAGTTAGTATACCAGCCTAAGCTGATAAAAAGTGCTCCGTGCCACTGAGTTCACCTGTGCCTCAAGTGACAGTTCTGGATCAAAGAGCACCCGCAAACTACGAATCTGATCCTTTAGGGGGAGTGCCACCCCCCTCCAGAACAGGTTGAATATCACCTAGCCGGGCAGACGAACCACCCACTAACAGTACCTCCGTCTTGTCTGGATTGAGTTTGTTTATTAGCCCTCATCCAGTCCATTACCATGCCCAGGCACTGATTCAGAACAGTCACTGCCTCACCTGGTTTTGATGAGAAAGAGGTAGAGCTGGGTGTCATCTGCATATTGATGGCACCTCAGCCCACACCTCCAGATAACCTCCCCCAGCGGTTTCATGTAGATGTTAAACAGCATAGGGGATAAAATAGAGCCCTGTGGAACCCCATGGCACAATTGCCATGGCACAGAGCAATAATCCCCCAGCACCACCTTCTGGAATCGGCCATCCAAGTAGGAGCAGAACCACTGTAGTGCAGTGCCTCCAACTCCTAACCCAGACAACCTATCCAGAAGGATACCATGGTCGATGGTATCGAAAGCCGCTGAGAGGTCCAGGAGAATCAACAGGGTCGCACTCCCCCTGTCCCTCTCCCGGCAGAGGTCATCCCACAGGGTGACCAAGGTAGTTTCCGTTCCAAAACCAGGCCTGAAGCCCGATTGAAATGGATCTAGATAATCTGTTTCATTCAAGAGTGCCTGGAGCTGTCCTACAACCACCCGCTCAAGCACCTTGCCCAGGAAGGGGATGTTGGCCACTGGCCTATAATTGTTAACATCCTCTGGGTCCAGGTTAGGCTTTTTCAGGAGTGGTCTAATTACTGCCTCTTTTAAAGCGGCAGGCACCACTCCCTCTCTCAAGGAGGAATTTACAACCTCCTGGACCCAGCTGGACAACCCCTCCTTGTTTGATTTAATAAGCCATGAAGGGCAAGGGTCAAGCACACAAGCGGTCGATCGGACTTGGCCAAGCACCTTGTCCGCTTCCTCAGGCCTCAGTAACTGAAACTCATCCAATAAAACTGGACCAGACGGTGCTCTGAACGCCTCTACCAATGGAACTGCATTAATGGTGGTGTCCAATTCATGACGAATCTGAGCGACTTTATCCTCAAAGTGCCGTGCAAACTCGTCACAGCGTGCTACCGAGGGTTCCACCATCTCTGTCCCTGGTCCAGAATGTAACAGGCCGCGAACCACTCGGAAAAGCTCCGCTGGACGACACTGAGAAGATGCAATGCTGGTGGAAAAGAACTGTCTCTTTGCCACCCTCACTGCCACAGAGTAAGCTCGATAGTGGGCTCTTACCTGTGTTCAGTCAGACTCAGCACGAGTTTTCCTCCACCTGCGTTCTAGCCGTCTCCCCTCTTGCTTCATTGCCCTCAGCTCAGGTGTATACCAAGGAGCTGGCCAGGCTCTGCTCAGAGGGAGAGGGCGCTTGGGCGCGATCGTGTCAACCGCCTGAGTCATCTCTGCATTCCACAGAGCGACCTGGGCTTCGACAGGAGCACCAGCCATATCATCAGGAAAATCCCCCAGAGCCCTCTGGAATCCATCGGAATCCATTAATCTCCGGGGGCGGACCATTTTAATAGGTCCCCCACCCTTGCAGAGGGGAAAGGCTGCCAGGAGTCTAAACCTCTGCAGGAAGTGATTTGACCATAACAAAGGGACAGATGTTAATTCCTCCACTTTCAGATCACCATCCTCCTGCCCAGTCGAGAAAACCAGATCAAGCGTGTGTCCTTTTATATGCGTTGGGCCGATGACATGTTGGGACAGCCCCATGGTTGTCATGGTGGCCATGAAGTCCTGAGCCGCCCGGGATACAGCGGCCTCGGCATGGAAGTTGAGATCCCCCAGGACCATCATCCTAGGGGTCCTCAACACCAAGTCCGAGACCACCTCCGTCAGCTCAGGCAGGGAGTCTGATGGGCAGCGGGGTGGGCGGTACACCAACAGAATCCCCAATCTGTCCCGGGTACCCAACACAAGGTACAAACACTCAAGATCTGCACTCGAATGAGCAGGAAGCCTGGAGAGGGAGATTGAATTCCTATAGACCATGGCAACGCCCCCTCCCCGACCCTCAAGTCGGTGTTGGTGCTGCACCGAGTACCCAGGAGGGCACAGCTAGGAGAGAGTGACCCCTCCCAGTTCCCCCACCCAGGTCTCAGTAATACATGCCAGGTCAGCCCCCTCATCCACAATCAAATCATGGATGAGGGAGATTTTATTTTGGGCCGACCTGGCATTCAGCAGCAGCACCACCAGACCCGAGGGCAGACTGGTAAGGCTGCCAGGAACCATCAGGTTGGGGGAAGAACCAGAAGAGGGGACAGCTGTAAGGTGTCTAGCCCCTCTTCTCCTCAGCTGGCCTGTTAATCCCCCAATGCCATACCTCCCCCTGCCCGTGACCACAGTTATGCTGGCACCTCCCCGACCCCCTGAGTTGCCCAATAGTCCTCCCAGGCACATATTAAAATGTTAGGGTATAAAATGCACAACAGTTTAAAAGAATATAAAATATAAGAGATAAAAGAGAACAGCAGCTAAGAAGGAGCAGATAAAGTCCACGTTTGCCCCTTTCCCCTTGTCTTTAAAGCTGCTGCCCTCTGCTGCTGCTATTTGCTGCTGGTATGGTGGCTGCTGGTGTCTCTGAAGAGGCAGGTGGGTAGGTCTTCAGATCCTACGCGACTCCAAGTGCGACGCTAAGTGCACACTTAGCGTCGCACTTGGCGCGACACCCAGGCGCTGCCTCTGGCAGCCCCGCCTTAAGTACCTGTGGGTGGGGGCAGAAGCAGGCCCCTGATGATAGCCCCCAGAGTCTTCACATAGATGATAAATAGCATTGGGGAGAGAATGGAACCCTGTGGCACCCCACAAGAGAGTGGCCACAGGTCTGAAACCTCCTCTCCCAGTGCTACCCTCTGGTACCTGCCAGAGAGGAAGGACCAGAACCACCGCAATATGGTGTCTCCAATGCCCAACCCCTCCAGGCGGTCCAGGAGGATACCGTGGTCAACGGTATCAAAAGCCGCTGAGAGGTCGAGGAGAACAAGGAGCATTCACCCCTATCCAGAGCCTTCTTCATATCATCGACCAAGGCGACCAAGGCTGTTTCTGTCCCATGCCCAAGCCTGAAGCCCGACTGAAATGGGTCTAGATAATCGGTTTCTTCCAAGTGTGCGCTTAAATGCGATTAAGCACGATGTCGAGGCTTTGGGCCATTGCCTTAGGGTGTAACTAATTCACAGCTTCCAAATAGAGATCCTGTGTGTTAAAATGGGGGATGGTTTCACTCTCCCACAACAAACCCATTACTGTCTTGTCAAAAGTAACTCCCATTATGGTCAATGACGTCCACTGGGTTAAATGGGGGTTAGTTTCCCTCTTTGTGTTCTCCCCCCCCCACACCCAAGTATATGTGTGTCTACCTGGAAGTAACTCCCATTGTGGTCAGTGAGGCTTGTTCCTGAAATGCAGGTGCATCTGGCCTTTCAGGGGAAAGGAGAACAGGGGAATGGGGGAAAGCCTCTCTTCACAGCAAAGCTGATTCCTTTTTAAAAATCCCATACTCCTCCATTAGCGTCTCCTTCCATTGTCCTGGAAACATGGTCGAGGAGGCGGGAACACTGATGAGGTAATCAGACCCAACCAAGACTCCACCCAGCCATCAAGGAAATAATTTGATTAGAGCTTAGTGGAAACAGCACAGGGATGATAAGCCAAGACTTTAAGCATTGTGGAAACTGGAAAGGAGAAGATGCAATTGGGGAAACATCGCAACAAAGTTGCAAACAAAGTGAAGCCAATAGCGTGGAAACATGCCCCATGATGCTAGAAAATACACAACATTCCTCCTTTGTCCAAATACTCCAATGCTAGGAACAATCTCTAGAATACTGATGGATGAACATTCAGCAGTGCATCCAGAGAAGTTGCTGAAATACTAAAGCTTACAAATATTGAGTATGTCTGTCTCTATAGCATACTGTTGAACTATTGGAAAACACAATGGAGAAAAGAAAATGGAGAAATCCCAGGTGCCTGTAGGAAAAGGTTTATTGTAGTTCTTTTATATTGACCCGACGTGTTTCGGAAAGAGTTATTTCCTTCAGGGGCTACAATAAAAATGTATACATACATCATCTTGATCATTTCATGTTAGTCCAGAACGTATAAAAACATCTGTGGGCTTCATGAAGTAAATTATTAGTAATGAAAGTGTACCATTTGTCAATAGCTCTCAAAAATGGCATTCCTAAAGCATTCTCTTAAAAGAGAGGATATACCAAAAGGTGAGCCCCTCTGCGGACTGGTGTCCTTGTGAAAAATGAGTGACTGGGTGCACCTAATCTCTTATTCCCTATGTTGCTGAAATGCTCGCTCATACGTTTCTTAAGAGTTACTAAGGAACTTCAGAAAAGTATCCATAAGTATTGGCACTTGGTGCAGGACCTGCTTGGCTCCGCAAACAAACCTTGCATTACTTTCAAAAGGATTAAGAACCTGAAGGATTGGCTGGTACATAGTAACACTCAGTTACGAACAAGGCCATCTCTGCTCGTCCTTCCTGGTGCCACGGCACCTAGAGGGCATCATCCATTTGGCCACTGTATATTCTGCAAATACACCAAAAAATGCCAGTCTTTTACGAACCCAGTGGACAAGAAAACATATGAGATCAAACCATTTTCCACCCATAGTAGTGCACATGTAGTCTACGCTATTACATGCACCTGTGACAAAATGTATGTTGGCCAGACACAAAGGCCGCTTAAGAAACGTATGAGTGAGCATTTCAGCAACATACGGAATAAGAGATTAGGTGCACCCTTAGTCAATCATTTTTCACAGGTACACCAGTCCACAGAGGGGCTCACCTTCTGGGTAACAGAAAAACTGCATGGATCTAATAATAAACTGCTCCTCAGAAGAGAAATGTTTTGGATTTTACAGCTTGGTAGTGTTTCTCCCATAGGACTGAATGAAGATGTTGATTATTTACCATTGTTGTAAATGGGATAATAATTCTTTAAGTTTTGTCAGAATCAGGAAAGGCCAAGAGGAGTTTTTGTTTTCCTTATGTAACATCAATGTTTTAGGCCACTGTAGCCAATTAAGGGAATTTTATCCAAATGATTTAAACTAGCCCACGGGACCGTTTCTGCTAATACAAATGGATGAGGTTTGTCTGTCTTGATTACAAGATAAGGTGAGTTTGTGGGCGTTAAGCAAATAACTTCCTGGGAAAACTATGGCTCGTACAAGATTACAATATTTTTGGTGAGTCTAGGATCTGTTTATATTTGGCACAAAAAGCAAGAGTAAAGTGTAGTTAGGTTGTATATCAAACAGTTCTTTAGTATGGACATTCCTAACCACTCTTCCCTTCTCTGTTTGTCTTCCTGGTCATTAAAATAAAGTTTCTTAACCGTCTAAGGCAATTTTAAAGAACAACAGATTTTTACAGGTGAACAACTGCCTGTTAAATTAAAAAAATAAAAAATCTGTACAATAAGATGATGTGGAGAGCCAGTGTGGTGTAATGACTAGTCTTGGACTGGGAGTTGGGGGATACGGGTTCTAGTCCCCACTCAGCCATGGAAGCTCACTGGGTGACTCTGGGCCAGTCGCAGTGTTGTTGTTGTGAGGATAAAAAGGAGGAGGAGGAGGAACACCGCATTGGTTTCCTTAAAGAGGAAAAAAGTTGGGATATAAATGTAATAAATAAGTGAGGACTTCAATATGTCTGATTATCTTACTAAATGGTGGCATAATATAAAGGAATTAGAGTTTAGGTTTTTTCTATGGTAAATCCTCTCTTTTAAGAGAATGTTTTAGGGATGCCATTTCTGAGAGCTGGTGACAAATGGTACACTTTCATTACTACAAATTTACTTCATGAAGCCCACCCCTGCTATAAAGGCAATTCAACACAATCTGTATAATTTGCTGCTGATACGTTTATATAAAAGGTGCTGGGAGTTTTCAAGTGTGCAATATAAGGTAGACAAGCCACTGGTCTGTTTCTATGTGAGGAAGGTTTCTTAATATTATAAAGCAGTACGGATGTTTTATTTTGTAATATGATAATTATTCTGGTTAAAGTAATCCTGATGATGTTTTATATATATACCGACACTAACAAATCTTTGTACTTTGTCATTCTCATTTTTTGCCTTGTTAGTTTTAATAAGTGTAAAACTAATGATTTCTTGATTTTTATATGAATGTGAGAAGTATTAATTGTGTATAGGTTAAAATTGGTTGTGAAATTTATATAATTTTTATAGTAATTATTTATTTTAGGAGTGTTTGAGATGTTTTTATATGTTCTGGAGTAACATGAAATAATCAAGATGATGTATATATATATTTTTATTGTAGCCCCTGAAGAAGGAAATAACTCTTTCTGAAATGTGTCGGGCCAATATAAAAGAACTACAATAAACGCTTTCCTATAGGCACCTGGGATTTCTCCATTTTCTTTTCTCCATTGTTTTTTCCTGCACACATGCCTCCCCTCTTCTTTTTATTGGAACTTTTGGAAAAGACATCTTCTGCCATCTACTAGTAATATTGCTCTGCATAGTGCCATGATGGAAACATGTGAATTTCTACCAGGCCTGATAGACTAACAAGGCTTCTTATGGCCAAGATAGATAAGCAGAATTTTAAAATGCAAAGGTAGCTATGTTGGTCTGGCCATAATAATTCCGTATTAGGGTAACACCTTTCATTAAACCAATTCAAAGGCAAAACAAAGTGCAAGGTTTCGACATCTCTTCATTAGCCAAAATGTTGTAAAAAGCAGCTGCATGTGTGTATGTGTGTATGTATCTGTATGTACTATGTTGAAGTCCTGAAGTTTGCATGGCCTGAAACTTAAAATATGGAAGGAGGCTGCAGACTAATTTGAATTAGCCTAATTTGAGTATTGGGAGGAAAGCTATGGCCAACCTAGACAGCATAGTAAGAAGCAGAGACATCACCTTGCCGACAAAGGTCCGTCTAATCAAAGCTATGGTTTTCCCAGTAGTAATGTATGGCTGTGAGAGCTGGACTATAAGGAAGGCTGAGCGCCGAAGAATTGATGCTTTCGAACTGTGGTGCTGGAGAAGACTCTTACGAGTCCCCTGGACTGCAAGGAGGTCAAATCAGTCCATCCTAAAGGAAATCAACCCTGACTGCTCATTGGAAGGACAGATAATGAAGCTGAAGCTCCAATATTTTGGCCACCTAATGCGAAGAGAAAACTCCCTGGAAAAGACCCTGATGCTGGGAAAGACTGAAGGCAAAAGGAGAAGGGGACGGCAGAGGATGAGATGGCTAGATAGCATCACGGATGCAATGAATATGAACTTGAGCATGCTCCGGGAGAGAGCGCAGGACAGGAAGGCCTGGCGTGCTATGGTCCATGGGGTCACGAAGAGTCGGACACCACTGAACGACTGAACAACAACAACAATTTGAGTATCTGCAGCCGCCTCCCACATTTCATCTTAAGATTCTAGCCATGCCCATGCAAACTTCATGACTTCAGTATCAAGTCACCTGTTTTTCTCTCTTCCCCATCTATTCTTTATAACATCTTGCCTGATTAAGGGTGCAATCCTATGCATGTTTAAACAGGAAATGTCCTGCACCTCCCAGCATTCCCCAGCCAGCATGGCTGGCTGGGGCATGCTGGGAATTAGGATTTGTGTGTGTGTCTAAATGGGCATAGGATTGTGCCCTAAGATCTTGGAGGCTTGCACAATTTTTGTGACTTTGAGTTGGCCTAATAAAGGTATTACCCTGATATAAATCTTGAAGTAGAATTAAGAAACACCTCCTTAAAGGCAATGAGTACTCGAGTCATATAGGAAAACTATTGCTTCCTAATGAGGGGTTTTCCACAAGAGGGCAGCAAACACTGTAATAGATCAGCCATGATGGCCTTGTTTCCGACTGCACCAGTTTAATAGGCCTTGCTCTTCCAAAGCCCTTGGACGATCTGCCACAGTAGTTCTTCAACTGAAAGAGAAGTATATCAATGTTTATGACGTAAACCCACTTACTCCAAAACAGTGGATTTTTCAAATGGAGGTATTGGGTGTATGGATGAATGTAATTAGGAAATTCCATGAGTACCAGATAGGCTGATCATAGAATCATAGAATAGTAGGGTTGGAAGGGGCCTACAAGGCCATCGAGTCCAACCCCCTGCTCAATGCAGGAATCCAAGTCAGAGCATCCCTGACAAATGGCTGTCCAGCCTCGTCTTGAAGGCCTCCAGTGTGGGAGAGCCCACCACCTCCCCAGGTAATTGGTTCCATTGTCGTATTGCTCTTACAGTCAGGAAGTTTTTCCTGATGTTCAGCCGGAATCTGGCTTCCTGTAACTTGAGCCCATTATTCTCTGTCCTGCACTCTGGGATGATCAAGAAGAGATCCTGGCCTTCTTCTCTGTGACAACCTTTCAAGTACTTGAAGAGTGCTATCATATCTCCCCTCAGTCTTGTCTTCTCAAGGCTAAACATGCCCAGTTCTTTCAGTCTCTCTTCATAGGGCTTTGTTTCCAGTCCGCTGATCATCTTTGTTGCCCTCCTCTGAACCCTCTCCAGTTTGTCTGCATCCTTCTTAAAGTGTGGTGCCCAGAACTCGACACAGTACTCCAGGTGAGGCCTAACCAGTGCTGAGTAGAGGGGAACTAGTACTTCCCGGGATTTGGAAGCGATGCTTCTATGAATGCAGCCCAAAATAGCATTTGCCTTTTTTGCAGCCACATCAGATTGTTGGCTCATATTCAGCTTGTGATCGACAACAATTCCAAGATCCTTCTCGCTTGTAGTGTGGTTGAGCCACATATCCCCCATCTTGTAACTGTGATCTTCAATAAATACCACTACATGTGTTGTATAGATTTTTAATATTGGAAAATTGACAATCTAACTACTTTTGAAGTAAAGTTAAAGGATGGAGCAGTACATGACCTCTTAAACTCCAAAGAAAATGGGGTCTGAATCTTTCTTACTGAAGGAAAACCTCCAACCAATCTATTTTCCTTCATAAAATATTTTTGTCCATAGAAGTACTTATGACCCTATAAATGCAACGTTTATTTGCTTTATCTGTGGTGTTAACAAAAGCGTCACCCACAGCTTAGCCTTCATAAGTTTTCTTCATTATCAAGCCTCAGTCACAGAATCCGTATCTCAATCACAGAACATCTCTACACCAGCTTAAAATCCTGCAGTTAAAACTGGGCTTTCTGCTTCTGTTTTAAATGCAGGATCTCAATGGACTGCCTTTACATATGCTTCCCTCCCCCCTCCCGCTCCCCTTATCTGAGTCTTCCATTATCTTTCATTAATCTCCTCTTCTTGCAGCTTTTCCTTTTTCATAGGGGGGGGGGGACTCAAGTGGAACACAACAGGGTAATTTGATAGCTTATCTGCAATCTATTTAAAAATGGAATAAAGATCATTTAGTGCAGGAGACGTCCTGGAGGTTCACAACATCATATAAAGGGCCTGCAAACTTCCATGAGTGAGCAATCTCAGTAGCAGGATAAAAGCTCCATGTGAAGAAGCCCATAAAGTGCATGAGATAATGTAAGGGCACATGCCTTTCCCTCAAATAGATCCCCAGACTTTTGATGTGGGGGGAGAGCAGCAGGAAGGACTTCAAGCCCTTTTCCCTACCCTCACCCAACACTGAAAGGACTTGGAGGCATTGAGTGAGTTGCACGCTAACCCTGCCAATTTAGCACTGATAAGGCCCAGAAGGCCAGCACGGAGGGTGTTAAGAAACAGCTGGAAAACCTATATCTCAAATTGTCCTTGTTTGTTTTCTGCCATGTATAGAAACGCCAAACTTAAGCCATACTTCTTTATCAGTAAAGAAATAGCAACCCTGTTTCTGGTAGCTTGTTCATCCTTTTCCTACTTTCTTATCCTGTTCCTGCCTTCCTCTAGGACAGGGTAGTCAGGCATTTTGGACTGTAGGCACATTTGGCAATTTGTGAAACTGTCCTGGGCACCACCACAAAATGGCTGTCATGGGAGGCATGACAAAGGACAAATAACCTGCCCCAAAGACTGAGTACAAGGACAAGACCCCACCCAAAGAGCAGAGGTGGGGTCTGAATCCCAACCCAGTAAACAACTCATTTGAACTCACAGTTTTCAGCACCAATAGAAACCTATTTCACAGCAACCCCAGCTGCTGGTAAGAAAATTAATTAATCCTTTTTAAAAGTGGGAGGGGTGGGTCAACTTGGTGGGTATCAAAAAAGGTGTCCAGGTGTGCATTGGTGTCTGAGGGTGCCATGTTGCCTACCCCTGCTCTAGGGATGGGGGGAGAGAATCTCTCTCTGACTTTGCAAAATCACCTTCCACAGAGCAAGACAGAGGATGGCCACTTATGCATCACCAAAAAAGAGGATAAATGCAGACTCGGATTTGCCCAAAATGTGCATATGCTAATTTATATTGTGAGAGATGCAAATTTAGAGATAATTAAATATAATTTAAATAGAAATACAATATATCTCCCCATAATGGGGGAGATTGTGACCAGGGAACCTGTGTGCTTGGTCAGTTTTCCACGTGCTAACTGTTGGTGCGCAACTTCAAGGCCGCTGCTCTGCCTTCTTATGGTTCTTTACCTTTAAACTGGATTTAAACAGACTGCCCTTCAAACAGAGAATGTCTTCAGGCAGAAGACTGCTCTCTGTAAAACAGGATACATGAGCAATACGAGAGCAATGGAAGTGCTACCTTGGGAAGAATCACATTTCCCCAGTCACAATATGCAGCTTGAATGCCTGGGGAAGCACAGCCTCAAAGGGAAAAAAGGATGTTGGATTAGGCTGCAACAAGTGGAAAACATCTGTATATTTATTGTTGTATAAACTGATCATCTGCAAAGAGTCTTGAATTTCAAGATCGACACTAGAGAATGCCATTTTTATGTTCATAAGTCTTGCCTTCATATAGCTGATAGCAGAACTAGTATTAAATAGTATCCTACATATTGGTCACTTGAGGCTCAGGTGGCCTCAGTGGCACGAAGTGCCTTCTACCAACTTCAGTTGGCAGCCCAGCTATGCCCCTATCTGGACAGGGATAACCTGGCTTCAGTTGTCTGTGCTCTGGTAACCTCCAAGTTAGATTACTGCAATGCACTCTACGTGGAGCTGCCTTTGAAGATGGTTCAGAAGCTGCAGCTCATGCCAAATTGATAACAAGGACCAGAAGGTCCAAACATATAAGACCGACTCTGGCTCACTTGCACTGGCTGCCTGTATGTTTCCAAGCCTGATTCAAGGTGCTGGTTTTAACCTATAAAGCCTTACGTGGTTTGGACCACAATATCTGATGGAGCGCCTCTCCCGACATGGACCTACCCATACACTACGCTCAGTATCTAAGGCCCTTCTCTGGCTGCCTACTCCGAGGGAAGCTCGGAAGACGGCGACAAGGGAGAGGGCCTTCTTGGTGGTGGCCCCCAAATTATGGAATGATCTCCCCAACAAGGCCTGCCTGGTACCAACATTGTTATCTTTTCAGCACCAGGTTAAGACCTTTCTCTTCTCCTAGGCATTTGGCAGTATATGATAAGTTTTAATTTATCCTGGAATGGCTTATGGTTGTGATTGTTTGCTTTGAGATTGCTTGTTTGAAGTTGTTTTAGATGTATGTATGTTCTTGTGTATATTGTCTGTTTGTGTGGGGGTTTTTTTTATGGAATTGACTTTTAAAACCCATATATTGTATTTTTTAAATGTTTTTAATCTTTGTAAACTGCCCAGAGAATTTTGGCTATTGGGCGGTATAGAAATTTAATAAATAAATAAATAAATAAATAAAGGCTTGCTAAACTAGGTGCCCTGCTATCATGAGTGAAAGCATGCAGATAATTCCTAATACTGTATTAGGTTAAATGTTCTTAAGTAAATATGAAACAGCCAACTCCCCTTGCTAGTCTCCTAAGTGTTTGTTGGGGTGAGGAAAGGAACTGCTTTGCATTTATTTTATTGTGAACTTCAATCATTCAGCCTCATGTTTGTTCACAGGTCTTGATTTTGGGGCCCTATATATATATTTCATAACTGTAAGAAGAAAACATTTGGTCAAGCATCTTTGAGGACCCACAATACACCCAAATAAGGGTCAGGAAGAGAAATAGCTGAACTATGTTAGTGTCTGTATAAGAGTCCCAGTTCCTGTAGAAACAGGCTTTTTGTGTGTGCGCAAAGCTGAGATATCTATTTCACCACTCCTTTAGAAAAACAGTACGTTGATGGCTAAAAGCTCTATAACAAAGCTTCTGGGAACACATTCTGGCTTGATCTCAGTACTGCGCATATCTGCTGAACTCATGGCTCTCACAGAATGGCAGCAGGCTCTTTTGTTCTCTGGAGTTTTTATGAGACAATATCTGTCAAACTAATCTATGGAGATAAATCAAACACACAGCCATGATTGTTAAAAGCTGTGAGTGGCTTCCTCCGTTTGCCATTTATTGTGGTGAGTTGTAAGAGAAAGTGTGGAAATATGGGAGTGGAGGGTAAGTAGTTGGCAGAAGAGTGTGGTCCCCCCCCCCCATCACCACTCAAAAGTGATTTCTTAGGCTATCATATCAAAATATTGAATTAATATGAAATGTTCTGTTTTACATAAAGATGCTGCTAAGAGCAAGTGTTATAAATTTATTTAGGCTGCAATCCTGTACATGCTTACTTGGGAGCAAGTTCATTTAACTTAATGGGACTTACTTTTGAGTAGACATGCATAGAATTGACATGCATAGAATAAGCTTAGTTGGGACGAGGAAGAGGGCCTCTTTGGTGGCTGCACCTAGGATCTGGAATTCCCTTCCACACAAAACCCATCTTGCCTCCTCTCTTATGGCTTTTTCCTTTTTGGAAAGCATTTGGGCTGTGAAATGTGGTCTTACCGAATTTGGTTTTTAACTGTGTCTGGTTTTTGAATAGTTTTGCTGTTGTATTCTAATTCTTTTTTCTGATGTTTTATTATATTGTGAAGGGTGTTTTAAATTGTTAATGTAGTGTTTTATCTTTGTTGGCCGCCTTGAGCTCTCCAGAGGAAAAGCAGAGTGTGAATATGTTCCATAAACTGTGGTATAGTGGAGCCAGAGTTCGCAGGGACACAGTGCCAGAACTTTTTTATTAGCAGGGACACTGATGTCTTCTGCCAACCCCTCAGAATTCCATATTCCATCTGAACTTAGCTGCAGTCCTCAGAGGAAGGAAGTGCGGAGTAAGACTGAATGTTCTCAGCAACAATATTTAGTTGTGAGCTATCCCTGCTATAATGCAAAGTATTTTTTGGTAGCTTGGTCTTGAATGCGCAATTAAGACCCAGCAGCTATATAAACGATCTGCTCCTAGTATTGATGAAAACGGCTAGGACTGGTTTGTTGATATGGATCAACACAGCTGCCTGAATGTTTGGACTCACCTTGGGGGCTTGGCTATGGGGGATGTCATGATGAGTGCCTACACTTCAAAATTTACCACTACACCACTGTACATAAATAATAAATATCGATCTGCTACATACATGTTTGAAAGACTCTGTGGAGAGGAAGAGTGCTACTCACAGAACACTGAGATGCTCATAAAATGTAATTTTTATTTTTTTTATTTATTTACAATATTTATATACCGCTCCTCATCAGAAGATTTCGGAGCAGTGAACAACATGATAAAGAATAAAAATGTTACTGCAAATGTCATTATTAAGACAGACTGTTTCAGTACTATCCAGACAAAGTTAAACACCTTCAAGTCTTGTTGATTTCCAACAGGAGAATGAAGTTATGTGCATTGAAATTAATAGAACTGGTTGTATATGCTCCAACTTTCCTGTTTAATGCTACTTGTCCTTGGGAAATCGTCCTGTTTTTGCTTTTTTGCAATATGTTTGTAAAACTAATCATGAGTTGCTCGAGTTGCCATTCTTCAGAGTTCAGCCCTCTTTGTGCTCTCCAGAAGTTAAATCTGAGGCATATGAAGATGGTTGTGTATTGGCTCTAATGCACACACGGGTGAGGATGAAAGCACATGGCCACTAGGGCTGCAATCCTAAGATCCCAGGGACAATAGGATTGTTTGGATCTCTCCCCCCCACACACACTCGTGAGAGTTAAGAGAGATGTTTGCCCTTGGAGGGGGAGATCCAACCTTGGATACTCCCCTCCCAAAACCTGTGGAAACTTCTGCAGCCTGTACCTCCCTGACCTGGAAGCCAAAAGGGAGTGGATCAGGGGAGGCATTGGATCTTCAGGAACCAAAGTCCTCCCATTCCCCAGACATGCCTCCAACATGGTGGGTATGTTTTACACTGGCCTTGGAGCTGGTATAAGTAATTTACCTCTCAATGGTTGCAATGGGAGGGAAATAGTTCAAAAAACAAAACTCAGAATGGCATAGAAGGGAGGGCTGTGTTTCCACCAGCGATTTACTCCAACCTGGCTGCACAGTGAGGTCTCTGTGTTTCCATGACATTGTGGCCATTCAGCACCAGCCCTGCATTTATCGCTGAAAAACCACTTCTTCTGAGACTGCTTATAGTCCAACTTTTCCAGCTTACCACAGCTCTGTTACTGATCTGTTTCCACAATCTCACTGGGTCCAGTATCATAGTCCTGCCCATGGGGCATGTGGCCTGGCCTTTGTCAGTGTGTCGCTCTGACCTCAGTGACCCAACCCTTTCCCTCCCTGTTTTCCAGAAGTGTCATCCCCGTTTTGATCCCTCGGATGCCGAGGGATCAACTTTTAAAACATAATTGAAAATAAGCACTAGAACACAGCCCATAACCCCAGTCAAGGGGTGTTTTCTCCCCTTGTGCTAAATTAGGCTTGCCCTCTCCATGGCCACAGAAATAACAGAGAAACCCCTCAGTTGACATGGCACATATCAAAGCCCTCAATTCCTTAAATGCAATTAAGTGCAATCTCAAGGCCCCGGTACATTGCCTTAGGACGTAACTCCTTCACAGCTTCTATATAGAGATCCTGTGTGTTAAAATGGGGGCTGGTTTCGGTCTCTTTCCCACAACAAACCGATTAGTGTCTCCTCAGAAGTAACTTCCATTGCGGTGGATGAGGGTTGCCTTTGAATGTACCACATCAGAACTTACAGAGATTCCCCCTCAATTGAAATGGCACATTTTGAAGCGCAATTCTTTAAGTGCGATCAAGTGACCAAGAGGGATCTAGAGGCTCCAATTAATTGCCTTAGCAAGAAAGTATTTCACACCTTCATTATAGATATCCTGAGGGTTACAATGGGGGCTGGTTTCCATCTTTGCATTTACTTCGTGTGTGTGTGTTTTTGTGTAAATGGTTTTTAATCTCTGTATATTGTATTTTTAATGTTTTTAATCTTTGTAAATTGCCCAGAGAGCTTTGGCTATTGGGCGGTATAGAAATGTAATAAATAATAATGCTCTCTTTCCCACAACAAACCCATTAGTGTCTCCTCAGAAGTAACTCCCATTGTGCTGAATGAAGCTTGCCTTTGAATGCCTACATTAGAACTTACAGAGCTTCCCCCTCAATTGAAATGGCACACTTTTAAGCCCAATTCCTTAAGTGCGATTAAGCGATCAAGCTGGATCTCACAGCTTTGTTATAGATATGCTGGTGGATACAATGGGGGCTGGTTTCTGTCTTTGTGCGTACTGCTCTCTTTCCCACAACAAACCCATTACTGTCTCATTAGAAGTAACTCCCACTGTGGCCAATGAGGCCCTGTGGGTTAAAATGGGGGCTAGTTTCCCTCTTTGTGTTTTCCCTCCCGTTTCCCAGCACAAGCATATGTGTGTCTACTTGGAAGTAACTCCCATTGTGCTCAATGAGGCTTGTTCCTGAAATGCATCTGGACTTTCAGGGGAAAGGAGAAAATGGGGGAGAGTGGGGAAGCCTCTCTTCAAAGCTGATTCCTTTTTAAAAATCTGGTACTCCTCCATTAGCTTCTCCTTCCATGGCCCTGGAAACACAGCCGAGGAGGCGGGAACACTGATGAGGTGATCAGACTCAACCCAGACTCCACTCAGACTCCACCCAGCCATCAAGAAAATAATTCAGTTAGAGCTCAGTGGAAACAGCACAGAGCCCCAAGCTACAGTGATGATAAGTCGGGTCTTTAAGGGCTGTGGAAACAGGAAAAGGAGAAGATGCGATCAGGGACACATCACAACAAAGTTGCAAACAAAGTGAGGCCAATAGCGTGGAAACAGGCTGCAGGACAATCATGTTCCTCCCTCACTTCCTGCCAGCATGAGCCTGGATGTAGCCGTTTGTCCACTTTTGGATCCACTGACCACAACAGGTAAGATTGCTCTGTAAAGGCACCACATAGTCAAGTGCATAGTCTGCCATGTTGCGTGTTTCAGCTGGTGAGTATCCCTATTTTATTCTGCGAAATGTTGGTGGGTATGCAGATGGCTTCAGAAACCAGCCAGGACATCAACTGGGTATGGTGCTGGTGAGTCTGTGTTCCTTCAAGTCTCATTTTGAAGAAGGTTGCACGAAGCTAGTATACCACCCATAGAGGTGTAGATTATTTTGGTGAAGTATTGTAATATTAAAGTCTTGGTACATGGTGCTGTGGCAAATAGCCTTGGTAGAAAAATTGAAGAATTATCCACTAAAATTACCTAAAAGTTATCAAAATATCTGATTTTTAATAAAATATGGCATGATTTTGTTGTAAAGACAAATCAGGGACATACACAGCAATATTTTATTTCATGTATTATATTTCTATACTCCATAGCCAAAACTCTCTTTGTCAAAGCCCTTCCTCAGGTTATGGAAATTATGAAGAACCATAAACAAAACCTCCAAGCAGCCAATGGATTCCAAAAGTGAAAGGTGTGTGCATGGAAACGTTAAGTGTAATACCCTCTGTCAGCAACTGAATTTAAATTCAATGTGTTTGTCATTGTAAATTATCTTATTGGCCAAAGTATGTTTTTATACCCTCACTTGGACAGGCATTAACAATCTTAATGGAGATACTGTTATTACTAGGGGTATGCACTGACCACAAGATCTGGTTCAGCTTAGACCAATTTGGAGTTCATCCACTTTGACACAGGTCTGAATATAAATAATAATCCAGAATCCAAATTGTCATGTCTTCCATTGACTATACGTGGAAATCAACAAATGGCTTTAACGTTTCTGCTGTTATCCTGAATCTATCAGAATCAGCCCAATTCGGTTCTAGATTTGGGATTTAGACGAATCTGATGCACACCCCTAGTTATAACCAGTGCCCCCTAACATTTGACTTTGAAAACTGGCACTCTAGTTCTATCTTAAGGGAAAATTTGAGGAACACCATATGGAGTGCCATCGCACGAGGCTTTTATTTTGCACTCGTGGTGGATCACCCTACCACCTCTTAAGACCAGGTCTGCAGATCCTTTTCATGATGTCGTCATCCTCCGGTGCCTCTCCTGAGGTTTTCCAGCTTTATCCCACAGTGTTTTAACTCACCGATAATGTACTAATACATTATACCACCATTAAAGAGGATGTGTAATTTTGGGAACCCACAATTTTGCTGTAATCTTGCAGCGCCATCTAGTGGCTGTATAAACAGAACATAGGGAACTTCCGCACAAGGGAAATGGCAAAAAAAAAAGCGGGGGGACATGTATTGTGCCAATGGTGATGCTGGAAAGACCCCAGAAGAAGAAAGCCTGGTAGAGGCGTGGGATTTCTGCTTCGTGTGATGACACCCTAGATCTTCCCAGTAGTCACTGGCCCAGTTCACATGATCACAGTGGCTAAAGCAAGCCACTGCTCATGTGGGCCAGATTTCACTAATTATCCACACTGACACAGCTTGCTGTGTCATCTGAACCTGGGCAGCATAACTTGTTTAGGCAGCCTTCAAATAACCCAACAATAGTCCATGGTTTATTTGAGGGTTGCTGCCCACACTAAACAAGCTATGCTGCTACTCAGGTTCAGACAACACAGCAAACTGTCCCTAATCTGGCCAGCATGCACCCGGCATGCGTGGCGGCTGCAACAAGCTATAGTGGCTTGTTTCAGCCACTGTGGTCATGTGAACCGGCTAACTGTATCAAATGGTGGAAAACCTCCCCCCAAGCCACTTTCTCTTGAGCTGCAGCTGTTCCATAATGGGTACATATGGAAACATGCCATGTGAATGGACTCTATAGTAACGGCCAAACTATACATAATATGGGAGATCCGTGATCAAATCCCCTGATGGCTTTTTAAAAGCTCAATAGCAGCTGCAGGGTTGTGTGTGTGTGTGTGTGTGTGTGTGTGTGTGAGAAGTCGATCTGGACACCGGCACTGGGAGAGGAATGTTTAACCTTTTCACCTGTGCCATTTGTGTGACTGAAATTGCCCCCTCCTCCAAGCTGCTATTAGCCCCATGTTGGGAGGAGTATAGGTACAAAATGGCTGCCTGTTGTTTTGTTCCCAAGCAAGGGAAATGGCAGCTTCAGAGGGATGATTTTGAGTGGGGAAGTGGCAGAGGCTCCAAGGGAAGGGGTTAAACACCCCTTCCCGGGTGCTACTGTCTCAGGGCTTTTTCACATGGAGCTTTTATCCTGCGATTGAGATTGGTTACTCACGGAAGTTTGCGGCTCCTTTAGATGACATCATGAACCTCTAGGGCATCTCCCGCACTAAATGACCTTTGTTCCATTTTTAAATAGATCGGAGATAATGAGCTATCAAATTACCGCCCTTGAATTCTCTCCATGAAAAGAGGAAAAGACGTAATAAGTGGAGCTAGACCACAGTGCCATTTAGCAGCTGTATAATGAAATATATGGAAGGCTCGGGGGGTGTCTCCATGAGCGATTTACTCCGAGCTGGCTGTTTGGAGGTTGTTAGGGATATATGACATTGTGGCCATCCAGCAGCCACACCAGAACTTATCAGGGAACGACTGGATTTCCTGAGACTGCTTAATGTCCGATTCTTTTCCTTAAGTCAGGTATAATTGCTGTGCGCCCCAACCCCCGCATTTAGCTCAGGTATGCTAGACCTGCCTAGGGGTGTGCCTTTCAAGGGGTTTTTCCTGTCCCTGGACAAACCAATTAGTGTCTACTCAGAAATAACTCCCATTGTGGTCAATGAGGCTTCTCCCCTGAATGCCCACATCAGAACTTACAGAGATCCCCCTCAATTGAAATGGCACCGTTTAAAGCCCAAATTCCCTAAGCACTGTAAAGCGCCATCTCGATGCCCTGATTCTCCGTTGTTTGGTTTAGGAAGTAACTACTTCGACCCTTCATTATAGAGATCCTGCACAGCATCCGGTTACACTGGGGGCTGGTTTCTTGTCTTTGTGTTTACTGCTGTCTTTCCCACAACAAACCCATTAGTGCCTCCTCAGAAGTAACTCCCATTGCGCTGAATGAGGCTTGCCCTCTGAATGCCCACATCAGAATTTACAGAGATCTCCCTGAATTGAATACAGAGTTTAAAGCATGGATTGCCTGAAGTCTGTAAAGCTCTTTAACGAACCTGTGATTCTGCATGGCTTGGTTTATTGCCTTAGGAAGTTACTACTTCACACCTTTGTTATAGAGATCCTGCAGTTAGAAACAGGGCAGGTTTCTCATCCCTGTGTCCCCTCCCCCTGCTTTTTCCCAGCACAAGCATATGTGTGTCTACTCAGAAGTAACTCCCATTGTGCTCAATGAGGCTTGCTTCTGAAATGGAGGTGTATCTGGAGTTTCAGGGGAAAGGGGGGGGAAGCCTCTCTTATTGGTTGAGCAGCCCCTGCCAGTCAGATGATGTTCATTCCAACCCCCACCCCCACCAGGAAGTATATTCTATGAAGCAATTTTTACTGGTGCAGAGCACTTGCTTATGGAGCCCTGCATGGAACAAAGCACAGCAAAGCTGATTCCTTTTTAAAAATCCGGTACTCCTCCATTCGCTTCTCCTTCTGTTGTCATGGAGACATAGTCTCAGATAAGGGGGGAAAGGCAGTGGGAAGGAAGTGCATGTAAAGGTAGTCTGTCATGATCCTGCATTTAAAATGGAAGCACAAAGCCCTGTTTTAAATGTGGGATTTAAGGCTGGTGTAGAGCTGCTCTCAATCCAATCCCCCATATGCCTGGTGCTTTTAAGTTTTGTGTGTGTATGTATTTTAAGTTAGATCTAATCACAGGTCTCCCATGTAAGATGTAATTTGCAACATCTATTATGTTTCGGAGTGTTTATCACCTGGGCCACTATTGACCTATACCACTTTGATGGTATACATCAAAGTACAATACATTTTCAATCACATTCATTCTCTGTTAACCTTACCTCCCCCTGCCTCACATCTTGTCCTCTGTTCCACCCTGCCTAAGCTCAGATTGTAAACTCCTTTGGATAGAAAGCTGCCCTTTATGCTTCTGCAACCCATAAATTGTCACATACTTTGATGACTCTGTCTAAACGATGACAATTACATTCATGGGTTGGGTTGCATTTTGTGACTCTTTCAATGTAGACCGCATTTCTGTGAAAGTTGACTAAACTCATAGATGTAGCTCTGGCCTCAAATCATGCTTCTATAGTCTTACATTTAAAGCTGTCATGTTGGAGTCTGGATGAAGTGGATGTATATTTTTTCCAAGGTTGCTAAGCACTTCTGAAAATGTTGTTGTTGTTGTTGTTCAGTCGTTCAGTGGTGTCCGACTCTTCGTGACCCCATGGACCATAGTACGCCAGGCCTTCCTGTCCTCCGCTCTCTCCCGGAGCATGCTCAAGTTCATATTCATTGCATCAGTGATGCTATCTAGCCATCTCATCCTCTGCTGTCCCCTTCTTGTTTTGCCTTCAATCTTTCTCAGCATCAGGGTCTTTTCCAGGAAGTTTTCTCTTCGCATTAGGTGGCCAAAATATTTGCGCTTCAACATCTGTCCTTCCAATGAACACTCAGGGTTGATTTCCTTTAGGATGGACTGATTTGACCTCCTTGCAGTCCAGGAGACTCGTAAGAGTCTTCTCCAGCACCACAGTTCGAAAGCATCGATTCTTCGGCGCTCAGCCTTCCTTATAGTCCTTATAGCTTCCTTATAGCTCTCACAGCCATACATTACTACTGGGAAAAACATAGCTTTGATTAGACGGACCTTTGTTGGCAAGGTGATGTCTCTGCTTCTTACTATGCTGTCTAGGTTTGCCATAGCTTTCCTCCCAAGGATGACAAATATTTTTTCATAGTTTTTGAAATCTGGGCAGGATCTCTGTTACTGCATTAGCCAGAGTTTCCTGACTGAATCTTATGTTTGCATAGCATTTGCTCAGGTGCAGTATCTTGGGAAGGGGAACAATACCAGTTCTTTCCCTCCCATCACATCTCACACATACCACCAGAGCTTTGCTAAGTTTTCTATTTCCTCTCAACCTTCTTGGGGTATAAATTATTGTCCCAAAACACAGAGGTCTTCTTTGCATACACCCTGATCAGCATAAACTTTCATTGAGTGTTAACAGGTCTCTCCCAGAGCAACTATTAAATGTCGTTCTTGGTCCTCCCCATGGAAATGTTGTTGCTATGTTGGTGCTAAAGAAATGAAGACACAACTCAAAGGGCTCCTTCACGCTGGGCTTTTATCCTGGATTGAGATTGCTCCTTCATAGAAGTTTGTGGGCTCTTTATATGACGCTGTGCACATGATGCCATCTCCTGCACTAAATGCCCTTTGTTCCATTTTTAAATAGATCACAGATAATGAGCTGTCAAATTACCCCGTTGTGTTCTGCTTCAGTTTCCTCCGTGAAAAGAGTAAAAGCAGCAAAAAGGGGAATTAGATCAATGAAAGATAGTGGAAGACTCAGATACAGGGAGAAGGAGGGGGAAAGGGGTGGGGGGAAAGGAAGCATGTGAAAAAGGGAGTCGTGATCCTGCATTTAAAACGGAAGCAGAAAGCCCCATTTTAAATACAGGATCTTAGGCTGGTGTAGAGATGCCCAAAGTAATGCCTCTTGCTGGATAATCTGATAGTAAAAGTAATAAACAAACTTTCTAGCATCCTGGAGTTTTTGTTTGTTCATTTTTATTTTCTTGGGGTCCCAGTTTCTACTGTTTATGAAAGAGGGAGAAAAGCTTCACCCTATCCACTTTCTTCACATCATGCATAATGCTATGCA
The DNA here is from genome assembly GCF_057233095.1 of Heloderma suspectum. Lineage (NCBI taxonomy): Eukaryota > Metazoa > Chordata > Lepidosauria > Squamata > Helodermatidae > Heloderma > Heloderma suspectum. Next base: position 48,509,583 of record NC_139460.1, on the reverse strand, counting down.
CCAGGAGTGCAAAACCTCCAGCCCATGGAGCACTCTAATCTGGTCAGCACAGCCTCTTGGGGTTCCTCAGAGAGCATCCCCCCCACTCCTATCTCTGATAAGAACATAAGACGAGCCATGCTGGATCAGACCAAGGGTCCATCTAGTCCAGCATTCTGTTCACACAGCCCATGAAAAACCCACAATCAAGTAATGAGTGCAACAGCACCCTCCCACCCATGTCCCCCAGTAACTGGTGCACATAGGCATACTGCCTCTGATACTGGAGGCTGCATATAGCCATCAGAACTGCTAACCATTGATAGCCTTCTCCTCCAGGAATTTGTCTAACCCCCCTTTAAAGCCATCCAAATTGGAGGCCATCACTACATCTTGTGGGAGTGAATTCCATAGTTTAACTCCACTGTGTAAGAACTACTTCCTTTTATCTGTCTTGAATCTCCCACCAGTCAGCTTCGTGAGATGACCCGGGGTTCTAGTATTAGATGAGAGGGAGAATAATGTCTCCCTATCCACTTTCTCCACACCATGCATAATTTTGTACACCTCTATCATGTATCCCCTTACTCGCCTTTTCTCTAAGTTAATCCCAACTGTTGTAACCTTCCCTAACAGGGGAGATGCTCCAGCCCCTTGATCATTTTAGGTGCCCTTTTCTGCACTTTTTCCAACTCTACAATATTCTTTTTTAGGTGTGGGGACCAGAATTGTACACAGTATTCCAAGTGTGGTTGCACCATGAGGGCAGGATGATATTGGCAGCTTTATTTTCAGTTTCTCTCCTAGTTATGCCTAACAAGGCATTTGCCTTTTTCACAGCAGCCACACACTGGGTCTGAGATCAGAGACTGGAGCAGGGATGAGGTGTGGCAAGCACTGGGAGTTGCCCGTGCTGGGGAGAGCAGTGAACAAGCCCCAACGCTCCTAATTCCTGCTGCTATCTCCAATCTCAGATAGGAGATTGGACTCCAATATGGGGAGCTGGGACTCTCCTGCTCTGGGGAGAGTGGCTGAGTCCCAACACCTCTCATCCCAGCAGCTGCCTCTGATTTTGGATCCATGCAGCCTGCTCCATACCCTCAGCATGAAGAAAAGAAAAGGGGGGTGATGCCAGTAGGCATGCCCCCCCGGCATCATTTGCCCCCTGGTGGTGGGCAACAGTTCTGCACCCCTGCTGTACACCTTAGGACACAATTCTATGCAGGTTTAGACAGGAAAAGGTCCTGCAACTCCCAGCATTCCCCAGCTAGCTATGCTTTTTTTCTGAACTAAAAAGCCCCAAACATTGTAGCCTTTTCCTCATAGGGAAGGTGCTCTAGTCCAGGGATGAGCAGAAGGTAGAGTTGCATCTACTGGTAGATCTGAGTGATTTGCAGTAGATCAGCAAGGATTCCTGACTCACAATTGTTTAACGATGGGAGCCACTAAACAACTCCCCCTCCCAAAAATATATGGCTGAAATGAAGAAAGGGGTAACCAGGAGTAGATCTTTGTGTGGAAAGATTGTGAGCTCAGTTCATTCTTAATTTAACAGCCCCAGTCAGGCATTATGCCTGAATGAGATAGAAGCATTATGCCTGAGTAGGATACAAGCAGCCTGAGTAAGAGGGATGGGACTGCACACGCTAACCTTGCTGCCAATGTCCTTGCACGTGCTGGTCTTATCCCCCGAGTGGGTGATTTCCCATGTTGAACAGAGAGGTCTGCAGCTGGCTTTTACTCATGTTCACTTGAATGCAAGTCAAACCCTTTGGGTGACTGGGAACCCTGATAAAGTGGGTTCCCAGTCACGTGGGGACTTCTACTTGCATTCAAGCAAATGCGACTAGACACCCCTTGCAGATTTCCTTGTGCAACCTGGGGAGGTTAGAGACTCAGGGTGGGCAGGTCTGGCATGCAACACCCCATCCTGCTTGCACATGTTTTTTGTACCCTATTCAGTAACACCTGAATAGGGCTAAAACATGTTTTTTAAACTAGGCTCCAGTTGGGGGATCTCAGGGTTCTAGTAAAAGAAGAAGTAGATCTCATATGCATGAAGTCTGCTCCCCTGGCTATTTTGGTGGCCTTTTTCTATTCTGTTTCCAGCTCAACAATATCCTTTTAAAGAGAATCCAGCAAGGAACAGTAGGTGACAATGCAGGCCACTTATGTTAGGGGGACTCTTTGTTTCTCTATTGTAATACTTTCTATCTGAGATTTTGGGTGGCCTCTTTTCCATGCATCTCAGGTGACTAAGCCATTCTTCCCCTGCTCAGTTCTCAGATTATTCCATCAGTTCTTATTTGTCACCCAAGCGACAGAAATCTTTGCTGGGGATCACTGCTCATTGAAAGGGAACTATCACAGCCTGATGTATTGCTGCTACATTTTACTTTATATCAGAAGAATGAGTTTGTTTAGATTGAAACAGGTTCAATGCATAATACCAAGGCATAAAGGTAAAAGGAAGCTCTACAGGCCACAATCAAACAATATTCATTGCTGATATCAAGTTCTCCCTGCAGAATCCCACACATCTCTTCAAGGATACAGCAGTTCTGTAAATCTGCAACATCTGCTTTTATTGGAGCTCAATTTTGCTCTGTGCTGCCTCCTTCTGTTCGAGTTTTGTTTTCCACAAACAGAAGGGCTACTACTCAAACTATATGGAGCAGCCTTCCCCAACCTGGAACTCTCCAGATATTTTGGACTACAATTCCCAGAATTCCTGACCATTAGCCATGCTGGCTAGGCCTTATGGGAGTTGAAGTCCAATCTGGAGGACACAAGGTTAGGGAAAGCTGATCTGGGTTACTTACAGATGGAAGCATTCTTGCAGGTGCAGTCATAGTTTTCTATGTTTTTTAAATCAGACCAGAGAGCTTCGGCTATTGGGCAGTATAGAAATGAAATAAATAATAAAATAAATAAAATCAGGAATTATAATGGGTGTTCCACACCACAGGAGGCATCATGGGCTTGTGGAGCTTTTTTTTTTTTAGCCGTATCCCACAATCTTTCATACATACATATGGGCGGAGCAAGGCAGGATGTAGAAATAGTTGCCTTTTTGTCCCTTCCCTCCACCAGCAATTTCCTCCTCCCATTTCTTTATTTCTTATTGGGCACGCATGCAGGTGAGTCTGTTAGCATATATGTATATATAGAATACCCACCCACATCTAGTGGGAAAGCATAAGCATTGCATTTGAAATAAGGGCCCCCTAAACTGAAATCTAAAATGAATAATGAATCATAGAATAATAAGGTTGGAAGCAGCCTATAAGACCATTGAGTCCACCCCCCTGCTCAATGCAGGAATCTAAGTCAAAGCATCCCTGACAGATGGCTGTCCAGCTTCATCTTGAATGCTTCCAGTGTGAGAGAGCCCACCACCTCCCTAGGTAATTGGTTCCATTGTCATATTGCTCTAACAGTCAAGAGTTTTTCCTGATGTTCAGCCGGGATCTGGCTTCCTGTCACTTGAGCCAATTCTTCTGTGTCCTGCATTCTGGGATGATCAAGAAGAAACCCTGGCCTTTCTCTCTGTGACAACCTTTCAAGTATTTGAAAAGCGCTATCATATCTCCCCTCAGTCTTCTCAAGGCTAAACATGCCCAGTTCTTTCAGTCTCTCTTCACAGGGCTTTGTTTCCAGTCCCCTGATGATCTTCGTTGCCCTCCTCTGAACCCTCTCCAATTTGTCTGCATCCTTTTTAAAGTGTGGTGCCCAGAACTGGACATGGTACTCCAGATGAGGCCTAACCAGTGCTGAGTAGAGGGGAACAAGTACTTCCCAGGATTTGGAAGCGATGCTTCTATTAATGCAGCCCAAAATGGCATTTGCCTGTTTTGCAGCCACATCAGATTGTTGGCTCATATTCAGCTTGTGATCTACCACAATTCCAAGATCCTTCTTGTTTGTAGTATTGTTGAGCCAAGTATCCCCCATCTTGTAACTGTGCATTTGGTTTCTCTTTCCTAGGTGCAGAACTTGGCATTTACCCCTATTAAATGTCATTCTGTTGTTTTCTGCCCAGCACTCCAGCCTATCAAGATCACTTTGAATTTTGTTTCTGTCTTCCAGGGTATTAGCTATCCTGCCCAATTTTGTGTCATCTGCAAATCTGATCAGCATTCCCTGCACCTCCTCCTCCAAGTCATTAATAAAAATGTTGAAGAGCACTGGGCCCAGGACTGAGCCCTGCAGTACCCCATTCGTTACCTCTGCCCAGTTTGAGAAGATCCCATTGATAAGCACTCTTTGAGTCCGATCCTGTAGCCAACTGTGGATCCACCTGATAGTTGTTTCATCTAGCCCACTTTTAGCTAGTTTGCTAATCAGGATGTTATGGAGCACTTTTTTGAAAGCTTTGCTGAAGTCAAGATATATTATGTCCACAGCATATTATGTCCCTGGATGGAATGGAATGCTTATAGTTCATCATGCAAATGTAATGGAGTTGCATATGTACTCCTTTTTAAAAAATGACATTAGAAAAGGCAGTACCACACAGAATGGTTATAAATATATGAATATAGCCAAAGCAGGAGATATCAAAGCAGTTGTCTTCCATTTTGCATGCCCCCCAAATTTTCACCCTTCATTGGCTGTTAGAGCTCTTATTGCATGGATACCGGAAACAAAAATGGCACAGCTGCAGAATAACACTCCAACCGTGTGTTCTTGGAACTTGACCCTCAGTAACATCACTTACTGATGATGATCAGTGAGTCACACATCATAACCACAGCTCCAATAAAATGCTGGGAAACTGTGATATTCAACATCCACATCTCTTGAAGTTTGCACTATTATTATGCCCTGGAAAATTAATGGATTTTCCCCATAATGGGAAAGCACGGAAGGATTGCAGGATGATGACAGCATCGTGTGGAACCCCTGTAAAATCTCGTGAACAAGGCAAGCCTGTAGCACTTCAAAAGCCTCATCTGGAAGCACCCTACATAGGGTTAGTTTTTCTATCTTTTTTTTCTTTGTATGCTGTCTTCATCTATGAAGAATGCAAACTCCAGATATTTTAGACCCCACCTCCCTGACCGTTGGCCATATTGGCTGGGGCTGATGGGCATGATAGTCCAAAACATATGGAGGGCACTGGGTTGGAAAGACTGCTCTAGTATTTGTCATAGTTGTCGTTCTGGCATTTAAATTTGTGGTGGTCTTTAATCTTCTCCTTATTGAAGGAGAAGATTAAAGACATTTTCCCTCTGGGCTGGCAGAATTGGTAGAAGGCACTCAGTGCCACTGAGGGTACTTGAGACGTAAGTGACAAAGATGGCTCCAGGAGGACACCCAAGCTATGGACCTGCTCCTTCAGGGGGAGTCCAACCCCATCCAGAACAGGTTGAGCACCCGCCATCTGGTCAGGAAAACCACCCACCAACAGCATCTCAGTCTTGTCTGGAATGAGTTTCAGTTCATTAGCCCTCATCCAGTCTGTTGTTGCAGCCAGGCACTGATTTAGCACATCCACAGCCTCACCTGAAGAAGATGAAAAGGAGAAATAGAGCTGCATGTCATCAGCATACTGATGACAACACACTCCAAAACCTCTGATTACCGCACTCAATGGTTTTATGCAGGGGCATTGCTAGGTTCTTAAAAGATCCGGGGCACAGGCCCATAACACGAATTTGCATATACACTCACGCGCGCACGCACGCAAGTCTAAGCGCACATCTAATGTGTGTGTGTGTGTGTGTGTGTGTATAGATTACATACATACATAAGAAGTGTGCACTGGCCCTCCCACCCCACTTCAACTCCCCCCGATTCAGCATTTTGGAAAACACCCCGCTTCTGTTCTGGCCAATGTGTAGTTGGACTACGTCAACTCAGCACCAAACCCAAGTCAAGGTTTGGAAAAATGAGTCTTTATGCTTCCTGTTGACTACCATGGGAAATTAGAAAACAAAAAAACCCTCTGAACTTTTTTCTCTTGGCCAGAACTGGATGATAATTTCAGGCACAGTAGCCCCCTAGAAGGGGATTCACCTGCCCAATGTCAGAAAAAATAGGTGCAGGCTTTATATTTGATTTTCTTTTTAAGTGAACTGCCAATAGCACTTTTATTCCTTGGAAGAATTGGATAAAAATTTCAGGATTCATTGCCCCGTCAGAAGAGATCATGTCTGCCAAATTTCAGAATGATAGCCACAAGGATTTTTGTGCAAGGGTGGCCTTGACATTTTGAGGTCTCCAAAAGAGGACATACTTATCTACCTATGCTCCTTGTGGACCATTGTTCTGAAAATTACTGACAGCCTACAGTTGTCCCTAAGTAAAAAACCAGCAAAGTTTCAGAAGGATAGGTGCAGCAGTTCATGTGGAAGGGGATTTCTCCAATTTGGGGGAGAGAGTGATTTGCTTTCCCTTCCATTCACCCCTTCTCCAATAGTTTTTGGATAAAATTTGTATGAAAATGCACAGGTCATTAGAGGTGTCCCCCAGGCAAGCAACTTGCAAAGTTTCTGAAGGATATACATGCATGCAAATTTAGAATTACTAGAATTTATTTACATTTTACCAATGTTAGCAGGAGGTGGGAAGGTACTATTGCACTCATGTTCTGCTTGTGGCTTTCCTATGGGCATCTAGTTGGCCACTGTGAACAGAATGCTGGACTAAATGGACCTTGGTCTGATGTAGCACTGAGCTACAGCCCTTCCTATTGCTGGATAATGGCAACTGACAAAACAGTCCCAGATTTGTTTCTCTGCAACCATATGAATCCACTCTTCTCAAAGATTTGAGTGAGGAGAAGGAGAAAAACCAGCCCTCTTGTCTGTTTGTGTAAAGTCAAATACAGTTCAGAACTTCTCTTTCCCACCGAACAGAATTCTCTTTAAGAATTCCCCAAGATATGCTCTGGGTGGAAGAAAGAAAAGAAAGGAAGAACAGGATAGGGGAGGGAAGAAGAAAAGAAGAATGGTGATTGGAAATGTGCGTGGGGGTGGGGGGCAGAGAGAATTCCCTAAGCCAAGTGGCTCCTTTGAGAGAGGTACTTCAGAGGAATTTAGGAGGCTGTGCAGGGTTTGCAAGGATTGCACATATTTAAATGAACTTTATGAGGTGAGGTGGCTGAGGGCTTTTTCTAGCTGTTTTAAACTGTAGAACCTATTAAAAAGCCACAGCAGATCATGATGCCACATAGTCTTGACCCTCCCTTTGGGATTATTTGAGTCCTACAGCTATTTAGGAGAAATTAAAGCGGAGTGGGAGAAAGAAGTTTGTGGAGGCTGATTGGAACCTTTGCTGTACTAAAGCTACTAAACGTCTGCAGAAGCGAAAGCTTCCAGTTCGGTGCAGTAAAATCAGATGCTGTGTGAAGTACCAGTATTTCACATGGAGTTCTTTCTTCCCATCTTCCCCCTCTTCAAAATTTCATTGCAGGCAAGCTCCCAACAGTGGGCATGTAAGAGCAGAACAGAAAAGTAGGGGGAGTGAGTTTTTTTGCACCTCAAAAAAATCCTACACCAGAGATTAGGGATAGTGATCTCCTAATGGTCACCTTAAACACCTTCTGATTAGGATCTCTAATCCCCTGGGTGACTTGACAGTTTTTACTTTTTGTTTCAGACTTTGAGAAAAGGAAACTACACATGGCTAGCACCAAGCAACTGGACCTGTCTGAACTTTGGCAGTCTCAGTCATCTCTATAGGGGCTGCCAGGTCCCCAAATTTCATGCATGTATGTGGAAGCACTATATATATATATACACACACACACACACACACATGCATATATATATATGTGTGTGTGTGTGTGTATCTGTGTGTGTGTGTATCTTTGTTTTGATACATTTTCTTGAAAAAAGCAAAATTTACCTGTGACTAGCACAAAACGCACTGGACATAACTGCCTGAAATTTGGCAGGTTCCATAAGCTCCATGGGGGCTGCCAGATGTCCAAATTTCATACACTTATGTGGAAGAACAAAGAAATTATAGCTCTTTGCTTTGACACATTTTCTTGAAAAAAGCAAATTTTACCTGTGGCTAGCACAAAAGTCACTAGGTCTACCTGTCTGAAATTTGGCAGGGTCAGTGAGCTCTATGGGGGCTACCATGCCTCCAAATTTCATGTATTTATCATACAAATTAAAAATGTTATGGCCATTTTTGTTTTCCAATGCAAGTCAATGGGAAAATATTTTTAAAAATGGCAATTAGGACAGCGCAAAAGATCTGGGGCACAGCTCAAAAAAGATCCAGGGCCCATGCCCAGCTGAGCCCTACTCTAATGATGCCCCTGGTTTCATGTAGATTTTAAATAGCATGGGGGACAAAACCAAACCCTGTGGAACCCCATACTGGAGAATCCACAGGGCCAAGCAATATTCCCCAAGTACTACCTTCTGGAGCTGACCCTCCAAGTAGGAGCAAAACCACTGTAATGCATTGCCTCCCACTCCCGGCTCAGACAATCATCCCAGAAGGATTTGATGGTATTGAAAGCCACCGAGAGATCAAGGAGAATCAACAAGGTCACACTCCCCCATCTCTCTCCCGACATAGGTCATCATACAGGGCAACCAAGGCTGTTTCCATGCCAAAACCTGGCCTGAACCCCAACTGAAATGGATCTAAATAATCAATCTCATCCAAGAGTGTCTGGAGCTGATTGGAAACCACACACTCAAGGACCTTGCCTGGGAAAGAAACATTTGCCACTGGCCTAAAACTGTTAAGATTTTCCGGGTCCAGAGAGGGTTTATTTAGGAGTGGTCTCACCGCTGCCTCTTTAAGGTGGCCCAGGACCACTCCCTCTCGCAAGGAGGCATTTATCACTTCCTTGGCCTAGCCAGCTGTTCCTTCCTTGCCAGTTTTTATAAGCTAAAAGGGGCAAGGATCCAATATGGAAGTGGTTGCACAAACCAGTCCAAGCACCATGGCAACATCCTTGAACTGTATCAGCTGAAACTCATCCAAGAAAACTGGACAAGGCTGTGCTCTGGACACTTCGCCAGATTCACCTGCTGTAACAATGGAGTCTAAGTCCTGGTGGATGCAAGAGATTTTATCCTGGAAGTGCCTGGCAAATCAATTACAGCAGGCCTCAGATGGGTCTACAGTGTCCTTAGGGCTAGTATGTAATAGGCTACAGACCACCCTGAAAAGCTGTGCTGGGTGGCGTATGGAAGACTGAATGGAAGCAGCAAAATGTTGTTTCTGTGCCACCCTCACTGCCCCTGAGTATACCTTACCATAGGCACACCCCAGGGTTCACTTGCACCAGCTAGGAGTTCTTCTCCATCTGTACTCAAGCCCTCTCCTATTTTGTTTCATTGCTCTCAGCTCTGGAGTATACCACGGAGCAGTATGAGCTCTACTCAGGAGAGGGCACTCAGGAGCAATCATGTCAACCACCCTGGTCTAGGGATGGCAGAGAATTCCACCATGGACTCCAAAGAATCTGGCCCCTCGGAGTCCGTGGCGGAACTGACCACCCACCTCTGCCACCCCGTGAAATTTCCCTGGAACAGATCCCACCTGCCACCAACTGGGTCCAGTCCGTCTGCTGCCGTCCACTGCCGGTCTGCGGAAGCAAATGGCGTCTGGCGTAGCAGATGCTATTTGGGTCCCTTCTCTTTGCCATGATAGGCTACGTAAATCTTTATGTAGCCTATCATGGCAAACAGCAGGGACCCAAATACCATCTGCTACGCCGGACGCCATTTGCGTCAGCAGACTGGCAGCGGATGGAAGTCCAGCTGTGGATGGACCTGGCCGGCAGCTCCGCGGACTCGCCGCAGAGCAGAGCAGAGCCGGCCAGGGAGGAATCCGGGGGGAGGGACGGATCGCCGACCCCCCCAGTGGACTGGTGAGTGGGTTTCATACACCCCTACCCTGGTCATTTCTGCATTCCACAGATCAACCAGGGTTTCAACAGGAGAGCCAGCCATATCAGCTGGAAAGCTCCCCAGAGCCCTCTCAAAACCATCCAGATCCATTAGCTTCTGGGTGTGGACCATCTTAATAGGTCCCCCACTCTTGCAGAGGGGAAAAGCTAGGGACGTTGGAGAAATCCTCCATGGACCCCAATGAGGCCGGATTCTATTGAATCCGCCCCCCCCCCCCCGAAGTCCATGGAGGATCAGATCTCCTACCTTGTCTTGCAGTGCGAAGTCCTCGCCGGTGGATCCTCCCTGCTGGCGGCTCCGAAGACCCAGCAATACGGCCACCATGGCCGTATTGGCAGACTGTGGACGCAAATGGCCACTATGCCATTTGCGTCCCTGCTCTTTACTGTGATAGGCTATGTAAAGATTTACGTAGCCTATCACGGTGAAGTGCGGGACGCAAATGGCGTCCCCTCCGCCGGACACCATTTGCAGACAAAGACTGGCCGCAGCTGGAAGTCCAGCAGCGGCCAGCCCCGGCTGGCAGCTCCATGGACTCGCCGTGGAGCGGAGCTGGCCGGGGAGGATTCCAGGGGGAGGACCGGATTGCCTCCCCCCCCCCAGGTAAGTGGGGTTTGTACACCCCTAGGAAAAGCTGCCATAAGTGTAAACCTAAGCAAGCAATGATCTGACCATGACAGAGGGACAGAAGCAATTCAGATCACCATCTCCATGTCTGGTTGAGAAAACCAAGTTTTGCTTGTGCCCCGCTACATGTGTTGGGCCGCTGACATGTTGGGATAGTCATATGGTTGTCATGGAGACCATGAAATCCTGAGCCACCCCAGACAAGGTGCCCTCAGCATGAATGTTGAGATCCCCCAGATGTCTGGGGGATCTCATCAACACACCTGAGACCACTTCTGCCAGCTCAGATAGAGTCTGTTGAGCAGCGGGGTGGGTGGTACACCAACAGAATCCCCAATCTGTCCCATTGGCCCAATACAAGGTGCAAACACTCCAGATGTCAAATGGACAGGGAGCCTGCAGAGGGAGTTGGAACTCTGATAGACCACAGCAACCCCCACGCCCCAACCCTCAGACCTTCCCTGATGCTGAACCAAGTACCCTGGTGCTAACTCCTCCCTGCTCAGCCACCCAGGCCTCAGTTATGCATGCCAGATTGGCCACCCCATCCACTATTAAATCATGGATAAGGGAGGTCTTATGCTGAACTGATCTGGCATTTAACAGCAACATTCAGAGGCCGGAGGCCAGGCTGATAGGGCAACCACCATGCCTGGAGGTCAGCGGAGGGCTGGAACGCAGCACAGCCATGTTCCGTGGTTAGCCCTCCTCCCAATGCCTTACCTCCCTTGACCTGAAACCACACTCATTGGGGCCCCCTCAAGTTCCCCGACTTGGCCTCATACCCTCTCTCCCAGGCATATCACAAAGTTTTTGTTGGAGAAACAGCTAACCCCACATATAAAGCTGCAAAGTCAATCAGCCAGACGTTAGGGGGGTGGCCCTTGCCCTTCTGTGACCATAGATAACCCTGCCTGTCTCTGGCACTCTAGTGACTAAGGCAGGAGTGGGGGAATCTACAGCCTTTCAGAGTTGTTGTTGGGTTCCAGTTCCCATCAGCCCTAGCCAGCATGGCCAGTGGTCAGGAATGATGGGAGTTGTAGTCCAACAACACCTGAAAGGCCAGTTTCCCACCTGATACAGTAAAGTAAAAAAATGAAAGGGGTAAACAAACAAACAATGCATGTATTTCATGTCTGTGTGTGTGTGTGTGTGATTGTGGAGATCATACCTTAGAAAGTGTCTTGGTTTATGAAGTGCAGTGCCCAAGCAACTGGAAAATAAGTGAAATTTTGCAGTCATTTAGCTTTTTTTTTAAAGCTCAAGTTAATCAAGGGTTGAGCTGGATAAAAGCACTGGGATTACACTCTCATTTTTTCCTTGTCTCCTACAATGTCAAAAGCCCATTAAATTCTATTTATACAGATCATGTTCAGAGCAGTGTTTACATTATGGGGGGGAGGGGGGATGGAAAAACTTAATCTCTGTCCAGAAAGTGTTTGGCAGGGGATGAAAAAGTTTCCACTTTGGAAAAGGGGCAGCACAGCACACATGTACACTCAGACAGTGCTGGGAGGGCTCACCTAAATAGCAGCTCCTGCTCCAGCCTCTTAAGACCCCGGGATGGAAACTCTTTCACTACAAACAGCCAAGCAGATATACATTTTTGAAATCTGCAACTGCAATGGAAGCAGCAAAAGGAAGGAAAATTGCGTGCTGGAGCCTGTGTCTGATTTGCCTGTAATGACCTTTCATTCCTTCAAGTAAAACGCTTTTCCTAGTTTCCACTAATCTCCATGTATGGGTAGGATTCAGTGCTGGGGAGACACCAATTAATTAGTGGCAGACGATTTTTGGAGGGCTTTGACCGTCACTGAAAGTTTCTTCTGCATAAAAGTCCAGATAGACGTGGTCTCTTTCATTCCAAGATGCAGACAAGGCACTTGGAGTTTGTCAACAAACTGCTGAAGCTGGTTGACAGGAGAATTGTGCTGGCCAAAGGAGAGAGGAGTATATGGTTTCAGTACTATCATATGAGTTGAGACGATTAGATGGTGGGAAACCACATGAACCAAAGAACCTGGGGCTGATCATTAATAATTATGGAGAAATGTTAATATTGCATGATGCTATACAAATGAGTGCTCATTGGAAGGACAGATAATGAAGCTGAAGCTCCAATATTTTGGCCACCTAATGCGAAGAGAAAACTCCCTGGAAAAGACCCTGATGCTGGGAAAGACTGAAGGCAAAAGGAGAAGGGGACGGCAGAGGATGAGATGGCTAGATAGCATCACGGATGCAATGAATATGAATTTGAGCACGCTCCGGGAGAGAGCGCAGGACAGGAAGGCCTGGCGTGCTATGGTCCATGGGGTCACGAAGAGTCGGACACGACTGAACAACAACAACAATAGACTTCTCATTTACAGGAGTGAATGCTATGGCCAGTGCTCTTGCTTGCAGTACACATATTGAAGGGGAACAATAATTGTAGGTTTCTTATGAGGACTTGCAGGTATTTTTCTAGATCTGATTTCTCCAGGTAAATCCTTCTCTCACCAGCTGAGATTTGAGCAAGCTCAGATACATTAATTAGGGTGCAATCCTGTGGGGATAGGCAGCCGCCTCCAAACTTGGAGGTGACCGCCTATCTAATGCAGGGCAGGAGAAGCATGGAGGGGCTCGTCCCCTCCACGCTTCTGGTGCCCTGCATCTGTGGCTAAACAGCAAATTGTGGCTGTCTAGCAGTGGGAGGGTGGAGCGGGGGAAGAGGCTGCTGGACAACACATAGGATGCGTCGTACTGGCATTTCCACCTTCCCCGCCCCCAAACACCCCCCAGAATGCCCTGTTTCTGCCACTCTGCACTCCTCTTCCAAGTGCAGAGCATGGGGCCATTCCACGTAGCGGCCGCAATTTGCATCCCTGCTCTTTGCCGTGATAGGCTACGTAAATACTTACATAGCCTATCATGGCTGACTGCAAGGATGCAAATGGCGGCCGCTACAATGGCCGCCATTTGCAGCCGCAGCGGCTGGCCGGGAGACCAGTCGGAGCCGCATCCGCCACCACCACTGCCGCATCCGCCGCCAGATAAGCTCCGTCCCAGGGGGATTCTATGGGGTGGCAGGGGGAGGCTGTTCTGCCACGGAATCCAGCCTCACTGGAGTCCGTGGTGGAATTCTCTGACATCCCTACTGACCATGCGGAACAAGGCAGGCGTTTCTACATGTATAGGCTCTTTCCTGACTGAGGAGGCAGAGGAAACATGTATACAACAGGGAATTCTGTATATTCTTTAAAATATGTTCGGTTACTTTCGAGCCCATTAGTGATGCTGAGGCATTGCTTTTCCACAGCTGAAGAATGGAAGTCAACATTCCACCCAGAACTTAATAACCCACCATACTGTCCTGTAACACCCTTCCCTGTGGCATAGCACAGCTCTCGACAGAGCCTGCCCAGCCCAAATACCTCACTCTGAGGGGTCCTTTCTGAGAGCAGGGCATTGGTGTGGAGGTGGCACTAGAGGTGGCTGCAGCACAGGCGGTCTCCAGGGACACCTCCCTGCCATTGCCTCACTGTCAGGAAGGATCCCTCAGAACAAGGTATTGGGGGAAAGGTGCAGGAGGGAGAAAGAGGGGGAGTGTGGGGGCAGCAGTGTAAAAGGACAGAGGGGGAGAGTAGCAGTGGCGGTGGCTCTAGCAGCTCGCACAACTCCTCTTCCTCCTCCCCTCCCCAGTGGCAGCAGCTTGCACTTCTTGTTTTGGTGGTGACAGCAGCACTGGCAGTGTGTAGTCCCATCTCAGCCAGTGGGAGGTCTTGCATTGGCTCTGAGTAGGGTATTAGGACTATGGGGTTGTTTCAAAGGCTTTATGAGGAAAACTATTGGGCGGTACAGAAATAAACCAATAAAAATAAAATAAACTACCTGAAATTCAAATGCAAGTCTCATTCAGCAAAGATAATTTCCAAAGTTAATTAAAAGCTTCCTGCTTGGTAGTTCTGACCCTTTTCTTGCTTCCTGTTGAGCACAGCAGCAGGATTATTGATGAATAGCTGGTTAATTTTTTTTTCAATAGCCTCTCTTAATTGTTCATTATTTTTTATTTTCCAGTGGGAGGACTTAAGGTACTGACTTCCTTTCTTTTCATTTGTGTATTGTGAAGCAATTTTGCTCCATAAAAATGCAAATACAAATTTAGGAGTGGAACCCAGTAATTAAGGCTCCCTCAAGTGGGAACAGAAACTGACAATAAGGGACAATTAAGAGAAACTATTTAAGACATGATTAACAGGTTATTCAAAAATATCACTGCTGTGCTTAACAGGAAGCAATAAAAGAACAGAGCCTGCCAACTGAAAACATTTAATTAAAGGCACTGGATCCCTAAAAACTCTGAATAGTACTTTGCCTGTCCACACTGGCCAAGCTGGCACTCAGGTACTGCAACTGATTTTTAAATTTAAAAAAAATCATTACCAGTCAAGTCTGAAAAATAATTGAGAAGACAACTGGAAAACACTGGAATGCACCTATTCATTAACTGCATTATCTGGCTTCTCTAAAAACCTAAGTGTACAAAGGATGATCATTCCAGAAAAAACAGCTGGTGCAGAAACATGTCTGGAGTGCCAAACACTACAGCTGAAATATGGGTTATTCTGTTTTGTAATGACTCCCAGCACAAATCAGGATAAAATATTTGCAGTGCAGACTTACTATCAACAAAGGAAGCACCCAGCAACTTTCCTAGTATCTCCAACCCATTTGTCTGTACTGTTCATTTTACCAGCTTCTCACCCATTACCCATGATATTCTGAGCATGAATGCCAGCAACATAAAGCATATCGTATGTGAGTAGTGCCAGATTTGCTGAAATCTGGTAAAAAAAAAAAAAAAGAGCAACTGTTGTTGGCTCTATCAGAGCTTCTGGAGAAAAAGACTTGGAAAATATCTATTAATGCAATGGTTCTTGAAGTATCATGCAGAGATATAGTTTCAGAGCAGTCATGAGCTGTTCTCTGACCCTTCGCCACAGAGTACCTTGAATGATGGAGATCAGTGGTTTCTGTCTATCTTCAGGGAACATTTTCTGCATCAAATGTGTTAAGGAGCCCTTGAGCACCCGCCATGGATACCTTGTGCATGGCCGAGGATTGTAGCACATGTTGTAGGGCACAAAGTCAACACAAATTGGGCCTATGGGGTGTTGTTGCCCCATATGATCCAAAAGTGCAGCTCAAAACACACCTGTCCTGCTCTAGAGCAAGTCTTGGCTGTTTGCAAGCAAGTACAGGGAGGGGAACAATAGAGTCATTGAGTTGGCAAACAAATGGTCAAGCACACAGGGTTCAGTCCAAGGTGTTTTAAGCTAAGACAGGGGCAGTCAACAATCCAGGCAGAGGTCAGGACACCGGCAGTCAGGCAGGCAGCAAGGAGCAGGCAGCAGCTAGGGTCATCAAGGTAACAGGCAAGAGCTCAAACACAGTAAAGCAGTCAGGCATGTTCCGCAGTCCAGAAGCAGGGTCGTTGAGCAGTCCAAGAGGTCAGGAACCAGAGCATCAGACACAGGGCACAACACAGGAGGCAAGGCACACAGCAGAGGCCAGAAGGACCAAGTTGTTCCAACACTGGCTAAATTCCAGTGCAGGCTTTTAAGCTCTAAGTCAGCCAGACCCCACCCAGAGCTCAGCTGTAGCAATCAGGGCTCCTTTCCCACAGCCTACTCCTGAGGAGTCTCTTCCTCCTGAGGAGACCTCCTCAGCAGGTGAGCACTCCTTCGCATGGGAGCCCTGCTAGCCTGCCTCTTGAGGCGACCATGCTCCCGGGGATCAGGGGGCGGCTCAGCCTCTGCCTCAGAGGCAGAGTCCCTCTCTCTTGACCTGGATGGCCCGGCAGCCACTTACCCCGAGGGTTCAGGCTCCTGTGGGGCTGGTGGCAGTCCCTGGGCTGTGGTATCCTGGGCTTCTGGGACCTCCAGCTCCTCCTCTGAGGAAGACTCCTCCAGTTGGGGCATGACAACACCTGACACTCTCCTGCATCTGCCCATTGTTGGGAAAGATTGGTGGTGGTGGGCAAACTGTCTCAAAGAAAGTTGCCTACCGTTAATGCTTATAGAATCATAGAATAGCAGGGTTGGAAGGGGCCTACAAGGCCATCGAGTCCAACCCCCTGCTCAATGCAGGAATCCAAATCAGAGCATCCCTGACAAATGGCTGTCCAGCCTCATCTTGAAGGCCTCCAGTGTGGGAGAGCCCACCACCTCCCCAGGTAATTGGTTCCATTGTCATATTGCTCTTACAGTCAGGACGTTTTTCCTGATGTTCAGCCGGAATCTGGCTTCCTGTAACTTGAGCCCATTATTCCGTGTCCTGCACTCTGGGATGATCAAGAAGAGATCCTGGCCTTCTTCTCTGTGACAACCTTTCAAGTACTTGAAGAGTGCTATCATATCTCCCCTCAGTCTTCTCTTCTCAAGGCTAAACATGCCCAGTTCTTTCAGTCTCTCTTCATAGGGCTTTGTTTCCAGTCCACTGATCATCTTTGTTGCCCTCCTCTGAACCCTCTCCAGTTTGTCTGCATCCTTCTTAAAGTGTGGTGCCCAGAACTGGACACAGTACTCCAGATGAGGCCTAACCAGTGCTGAGTAGAGGCGAACTAGTACTTCCCGGGATTTGGAAGCGATGCTTCTATGAATGCAGCCCAAAATGGCATTTGCCTTTTTTGCAGCCACATCAGATTGTTGGCTCATATTCAGCTTGTGATCGACAACAATTCCAAGATCCTTCTCGCTTGTAGTGTGGTTGAGCCACATATCCCCCATCTTGTAACTGTGCATTTGGTTTCTTTTTCCTAGGTGCACAACTTGGCATTTGTCCCTATTAAATGTCATTCTGTTGTTTTCTGCCCAGCGCTCCAGTCTATCCAGATCACTTTGAATTTTGTTTCTGTCTTCCAAAGTATTAGCTATCCCTCCCAATTTTGTGTCATCTGCAAATTTGATCAGCATTCCCTGCACCTCCTCCTCCATAGAATCATAGAATCATAGAATAGTAGGGTTGGAAGGGGCCTACAAGGCCATCGAGTCCAACCCCCTGCTCAATGCAGGAATCCAAGTCAGAGCATCCCTGACAAATGGCTGTCCAGCCTCGTCTTAAAGGCCTCCAGTGTGGGAGAGCCCACCACCTCCCCAGGTAATTGGTTCCATTGCCGTATTGCTCTGACACTCAGGAAGTTTTTCCTGATGTTCAGCCGGAATCTGGCTTCCTGTAACTTGAGCCCATTATTCCGTGTCCTGCACTCTGGGATGATCAAGAAGAGATCCTGGCCTTCTTCTCTGTGACAACCTTTCAAGTACTTGAAGAGTGCTATCATATCTCCCCTCAGTCTTCTCTTCTCAAGGCTAAACATGCCCAGTTCTTTCAGTCTCTCTTCATAGGGCTTTGTTTCCTGTCCCCTGATCATCTTTGTTACCCTCCTTTGAACCCTCTCCAGCTTGTCTGCATCCTTCTTAAAGTGTGGTGCCCAGAACTGGACACAGTACTCCAGATGAGGCCTAACCAGTGCTGAGTAGAGGGGAACTAGTACTTCCCGGGATTTGGAAGCGATGCTTCTATTAATGCAGCCCAAAATAGCATTTGCCTTTTTTGCAGCCACATCACATTGTTGGCTCATATTCAGCTTGTGATCGACGACAATTCCAAGATCCTTCTCGCTCGTAGTGTGGTTGAGCCACGTATCCCCCATCTTGTAACTGTGCATTTGGTTTCTTTTTCCTAGGTGCAGAACTTGGCATTTGTCCCTATTAAATGCCATTCTGTTGTTTTCTGCCCAGCACTCCAGTCTATCCAGATCACTTTGAATTTTGTTTCTGTCTTCCAAAGTATTAGCTATCCCTCCCAATTTTGTGTCATCTGCAAATTTGATCAGCATTCCCTGCACCTCCTCCTCCAAGTCATTAATAAAAATGTTGAAGAGCACTGGGCCCAGGACTGAGCCCTGCGGTACCCCACTCGTTACCTCTCCCCAGTTTGAGAAGGTCCCATTGATAAGCACTCTTTGAGTCCAATCCTGTAGCCAACTGTGGATCCACCGGATCGTTGTTTCATCTAGCCCACTTTGAGCTAGTTTGCTCATCAGGATATCATGGGGCACTTTGTCGAAAGCTTTGCTGAAGTCGAGGTATATGATGTCTACAGCATTCCCACGGTCTACAAGGCTTGTTTCACTGAAGAATGCTTGATAAGTTTCCAAGGAACTCTAGAGTCCTCCAGAACATAGAGCAGTAACCACTGATCTAGGAAGCAGGGTGCCAGCTTACCCACTGACTCTTCTCACAATTAGAAGTTGTAGTCCAAAATATCTGGAGGGCACCTGATTGGGGAAGGCCGATATGAGGTGTGCAGTTACCAGAGGCGTTATGTGCCCAGTTTCAGGGAGGTATTTTTTGCTGTTGTGTTTCAACCCAGAAACAGCATCCTCGCTATTCCCCTCTTCCATTCACCCAGCCAATCCTACATTTTGTTTAGGATCAGCTAATGAGGAGCAGACTGTTCAGTCCTGAAACCACTCACGAGCACATTACATGGAGGCAGGTGGGGAGGAGGAAGCATAAACAAGCCTAAAGCAAAAAATCCAACCCCAACCCCCAAACAAATCCAGACCAGATAGCAGGGGTTCTTCCAAACTAGGGGTGCTTCCAGATGAGCCTTTTTATCTTATAATCACTCTGCCTCATTCACAGAATTTTAGGGGGAATCCAGACATCATCATCTTCCAGTTATAACCCTCCAGTGTGCTCCCATCACTTCTGTGTTTTTTCTTACCAGAAAAAAATCAATTAAGGAGGAAAATACTGAACAGTGCACAATGCCTTTTCATTGGTAATGTAGGAGCCTCCATCTAGAAGTACCTAGGTGTTTATTCTAGAATCGCTGCTCTTTCTGCATTCACTTTTTATGGGATATCTACATGATCTCATCATCAAGTTGTTGCTCTTTCCCAGTCATACCATTTTATGAGCAACTTTTAAAAAACAAATTAGCTTTTGATTCATGCTAAAACTTCTTTTTGCCAATATACTTTTTTTTAAAGTGTTGAAATATTTGTGCCATAATGCTTAAATGACGAAGCGTTTTAGTGCAACTTAAAATGTTGGATGATGATGATTTCCAGTTGGTGCCATTTTACCTCTGTTTTTTTCCCCTGCCTGATCTTCCACCAAAACACATTAAAATATTGTTTAAGAAAAAACTTACTGAAGGATTATGTAATAGCAGCTTAGGGTACAATTTATTCTATGCATGTTTAGACAGAAAAAAGTCCTACAACTCCCAGCATTCTCCAGCCAGCTGGGAACTGCAGGACTTTCTTCTGTCTAAACATGCATAGGGTTGTGCCTTTAATTTTTTTAAAAACCTCTTTAGTGCAAAGAATTGGTTTACAAAACTGATCAAACAGTGTGCTGAGATGACTTGCCTCTTCCCTGCCCACATGACTGTTCCACACCCACTAGTGTGAATGGAAGACAGAGGAATGTGCATCCACAAAAGGTACTATCTGACAACCCCACCCCCACCCCCTTACAAGTGTTGAAATCATCAATTGCAAATTCCCATGCAGCTTACAGTGGAAGAGCAATGATTAGGTAGTGCTAGGAGTGCTTCCAGACCAACAGCTCCTAGGGCTCAAAACACATTGTGCAGCTAGGGATGTCAGAGAATTCTGCCACGGACTCCAGTGAGGCCGGATTCTTTAGAATTCTTTAGAATCTGGCCCCCCGGAATCCGTGGCGGAACAGCCTCCCCCCCCCCGCCGCCACCCCACGGAATCCCACCGGGACAGAGCTTACCTGGCAGTGGATGTGACGGCGGCAGATGCAGCGGCAGCTCCAGCTGGTCTCCCAGCTGGCCGCTGCTGGGCTGCTGCGGCCGCCATTTGTGTCCTTGCAGTCAGCCGTGATAGGCTATGTAAGTATTTATGTAGCCTATCACGGCAAAGAGTGGGGGCACAAATGGCGTAGCAGCTGCCATCTGCGTCCCTGCTCTTTGCCATGATAGGCTATGTAAATACTTACGTAGCCTATCACGGCTGACTGCAAAGATGTAAATGGCAGCCATTACGACTGCTGCCATTTACGGCCGCAGCAGCCCGGCCATGGCCGGAACTCCAGCTGCGGCCAGGGAAGATTCTGGGCATCTCTACACCAGCCTCAAATCCTGCATTTAAAACGGGGCTTTCTGCTTCTGTTTTAAATGCAGGATCACAACAACTCCCTTTTTCACGTGCTTCCTTCCCCCCACCCTTGTCCCCATATCTGAGTCTTCCATTATCTTTCATTGATCTCACTCCTCTTCTAGCCACTTTGCCTCTTTTCATGGAGGAAACTGAAGCAGAACACAATGGGGTAATTTGATAGCTCATTATCTGCGATCTATTTAAAAACGGAACAAAGGGCATTTAGTGCAGGAGACGCTTTGAATGATCACGGCGTCATGTAAAGAGCCTGCAAACTTCCGTGAAGGAGCATTCTCAGTCGCAGGATAAAACCTCAGAGTGAAGGAGTCTTTCTCTCCTTAGCAGATTCTGAGGGCTCCTAATGCCACCAATCAGAAGGCATTGTGCAGCCATTCCATCTTGTTCTCCTTATCTTTCTGTGGTAAAAAAAAAAAGACAGGAGCAGCAGCAGGAAAACACAGGAGGGTTATGAGTGGAAGACATCAACATGTAGAACCCCACCACCACCACCATTAAAATTTTGTGAATTGAGGCATGGCAGTTGCAGAATAAAAGTCTTGTCTGGAAGTGTCCTTCATTTTTAGCAGACAAGAACCTGATCCGGATTCCATTGGGATTAGAGCCAGGACATGTGTTTGTTTTTGCCCAGAAGTCTCATAATCCCAAGCACAGTGGTGGCATTGCAGAGAAAAGCAAACCTCAGTTTAATTTTGGCGCAGCCCATTAACTGAGCTGACCTTCTCCGCTTTTGTCTTGCGCCACCCAACGTAGTTCCCTTTTTATCCCCTCCATATCCTCAGGAAGGCCTCTCCACGCCCACAGACCGTTTTGCTGCAGTCCTCCAGCTCCCTGCCGTTGCAGCCACCCTAGCTACTCCTTGGCACATGGAAGGCGGCCAGGTGTAAAAAGAATGTTGGCTGCACATTACCAAAGTCTTAACTCCGATGTAAAAGGGAATAATAAATAGCATGGGGGAGGCACCATCTTTAGGGAGCACACTTGTTAACTGAAGGGCAACACACACACATAGTGGAGGAAGGGGAGAAGAGGCTGCAAACAGAAGCAGCAACAGCAGGAGCCATCGGGAGCGAGGGGGTCCTGCTGTAGGATCCATCAATTATACGGCTGGGTTTTTGTTGTGTTTTGTTTTGTGGGCTCTGAACTGAAGCTCAGCTGATGAGGGCAAATTGGAAGAGGAGGTGAATAAGGGATTTTACCCAATCCAGTGACTCTGAATGGGAGTTTCAAGCTAAATTGAGGGGCCGGAGGCGGTGCAAGTTTGGAAAAAAAAGGAATTCTGGGACTTACAAGGGAAAATGCGGGGTGGGGGCTGGCAGCGCCCAGAGGGTGGGGAGGAAGAGTAAGGACCTGGGGGGGAGGAAGGGGGCGAATAGCACAATAATGGGAAAGGGGAGGCCAGGCTCTGGAGCTCTCGTTTCAGACAATGATTCCCATGTGGTTCTCTTTATCTCTCACCATTCAGGAGTCAATAGAAGGGAGGGTTTTTTTTATTTTAACTTAAAGTATGCAATCTTCCCCCCTCCCTTACCCAATTCCCCCCATTCCCCCCATCACTAAAAAGGGTGGCGGTGGAGATTCTTAACAACATTTTAAAAAAGAACAAGCTTAAAAGAACTTAGAGAACAGTTCAGTCATCAAGTGTTTTCTTTGGTCCGAATTTATCTGGATTCAGTGTGATCACATGGAACTGAATTTAAGGGTGGCAGAGTTATTTCACCACCATTGCCACCCACGTCCTTCTCCCCCTTCTTCCTGTAACACACAGGCACTTAATCCTTCAGTGCTTTCCCTTCCGTACAATCCCACCTGCTCCATAAACAGGCTCTCCTCTTAGAACAATTTTACATTCGCGTAACATAGGTGGTGCCAATCTCTATAAGCCTTCAGCATTGGCCAGATGAAAACTGGTGAATTTGTCTTTCAATATATGAAAGTTTTTTATACCGGCGCAGGGAACAAGTAATGTGAACAAAGTTGATGGAGTCTGATGGCTGACAAACTCCAAGGAAAGAAATGTGGAATTCTTAATATTAAAATGCCCATTTCTGTGTGTGCAACAAAGCCACATGTTTTTTTTACCCTGGGGAGATTTCTCAGTAGAAACCCAGATTTTATTTCATTTATTCTATTTGTATATAAGCCCTTGTCTAACAGCTGTAGCATGATAATCTGAGCTTAATATAATGGATGGAAATGTAACTTTCCTTCAGAGAGTAGCCATAATATCCCTCCAACAACCCTGGAAGCTAGGTTAGACTGCGAGGTTCACTGGGCCAGTGTGAGAGAGTGGGAATGTAGAATTCCAAAAACTAAGCCACGATGCTATCCAGATAGTTGGCAGCCTCTCAGAGGCTGCTGAATATCCAATGCAGAACAGGAGGAGAGAGGTGGCTCTGTGCTGCAGCCGCCCTGCATTTCTGCTAGATGGGTGATTTCGCCCATGCAGCAGCAGTGCCTTGGAGGGGGAGGGAAGGAGGCTGGGGCAGCCATAGGAAATGGTGTAAGGCAGCCGTCCTGGTCTCCTCCCCTCCCTGCCCCTGGGAATGCCCCCTTTCCCCCATCTCTGCACTCCTTTTCTGAGCGCAGAGAGGTAGCTGGCGCAGTTCTCTCCATGCCAGCTACAAGGGGATGGGGAGAGGGCGGGGTGCTCGCAGTTTCCTTGTGAGCTTGGAGCCAGGAAACCAAAGTAGCCTACGTTCCCCAGATACTGTCTGTTGGGCATAGGATTGCTCTCCCTGGGAGCAATCCTGTGGCCCCTAGACAACACCTGAGGGGCCATAGGATAGTTCAGATTCCCTAATCCGAGGTCAGAGACTGCACTGTGACCTCAGAGGGAGGAATCAGAGATCTGATCCCCCTCCCCCTTGCAGCTAGCACAGAAAGAACCACACCAGCTGGCCTCCAAAGTTGGGAAACCAACCTTGGAGATGGGGAAAGGGGTGTGTTTCGGTGGGCGAGGTGCGGGGAGAGACTGGAGAGGCCCAGATATGAGCTATCCTGAGCCATCTCCAGCCTCCTTCCCTCCCCTATGAAGCGCCATCACTGACTAGACACACAAAAAATCCTGTCTAGTGAAAAATGCAGGGTGGGTGGATGGGGCAGCAAAGATTGCTTCAGCTGCTCGTCCCACCCTTTTTCTCTCCCCCCCCTTATTTTTCTTGGTGGCTGGGCCTGCTGTAGAGGAAAGTGTTGGCCTGCAGCCACTTGCCGTCTTCCTTTCCTAAAAATGTATCTGAGCCCCATGAGCAGCCCAAAGGGATTAATGGGAAATAAAAATGGCTGTGGCTGAGGTGTCACTTAGCTTTGAAGTGATTCCAGGCGCCAAGAAAGTAAGAAAATGTGTTACTTAAAAAAAGAAAAAGAATTAAAAGTGAGAGGCCTCATCAGGTGCTAAGACAAGAGTTGCAGTGGTGCCTGTGGGCACCATGTTGCCTATTCCTGAATCACACATTCCCACTCTCTTTGGCAGTGGGGGAGGAGCACTTAATGGTTTTGTTTCATTTTGGATGAAACAGCATTGGAGACTTTGCATTTCTCTAATATCTGTTACTTTACAAATACACAGGTTGAGCATGGAGGGGCAGAAAAGTAAGTTAGTTCCCGGGAACTAACCTAGAAAGTAGCAACAGCAGCTCCCTCCAAAGTAAGTAACATCCACTTGGCTCCTGCCCTGCCTCTGTGGCTTTTTCTTCTAGCTGCAAAACTTTAACCTTAATGGATACACATAGCATGCATCTCTCCAAATAGTTTGTTCTCTCTCTCTCTCTGTCTCTGTCACACACACACACACACACACACACACACTACATAATAGTTTTCTCAGCCCTGGCTAGTAGATGTGTCTTGGCCCATACTAGTCATTAACAGTCTTGAAAAGTCATTGAAGAAATATCTTCCAGACCAGGGCTGGTGGTGCAAATTCAGCCTTCCTGTGGTCCGTTCCAGTCCTCTGGGGTTCCCCAGAAGGCCACACCCCTTTCGCCCCCAACCACTGATCACTGGTGGTTTCCTGGCTTTTCTGTAGTTTTTCCTCATTCTAAAAGGTTGAAATGCTTCTTCTAAGGCTTCGTTACTGGCAGGAAGAGCTTTAGGCTATAATATGCTGTTTGTGTGTGTGTGTGTGTGTGTGTGTGTGTTTGGTATTCTTGGTCCCAATCCTTTCACCTTTGGCTCTGCCCTCTTTGCCTTCGGCCCTGCCCACCACTGGAATGCAGCCCCCAAGAGCTTCTCTGACATCGAATTTGGCCTGTGGGCTGAAAGAGGTTCTCCACCCCTGTTCGAGACATTATTTCCAGTTGAGAGACATCACCAGATCATCAGTAAACAGTCATCAAATATATAAATACTGTTCATTTGACATCTGCTGTACCGTCCTCATTGGTGTTGGCCACTTAAAAAAAGCAAAACGCTAGATGAGCATTCTGTCACTTGAGTGGCAGAATGCTCAGCCTCTAAAGAAAAAGACAATTAAACTAAAATTAAATTTTCAAAAATGTCACGAAGTAGTGCAGCCACTGGGCGAGGGAATTGTGTCACCCTTCACTAATGATGCAACAGGCACAATCAGTGATATTACAAGCCCTATCCAGTGAGGCCTATGACACTTTCACTACTTCATTGCACAAAGCATTAGCAAAAACAATATGTCAGTACCAAAGAAGGCGGCCTGCTAGCTTCTGGACAAGTACATTTCTGGACAAGTACAAGTATGCTCAAGCCTCCAGCATTCTGTACAAGTTCAGTATTTGCAAGCATATGATGTACATAGGTCCTGATTCATATATCCTTAACAACAGTACTACTGCACACATCTACAGGAAATATATGATCAGCACCATTGTGTATGTGTTTTTTAATAGCTCCAATCACCTGTTGGGAGAGGAAAGCAGGGTTGGATTCAGTTTTCTCTCCCAACATGAGATTTTGGGAGTATGACAAAGCATATTCACAATCTGTTAGGTGCTGCATGCTTGGATGTGATGTAGCACAAATCACCCCACACAAAGATCTGGGTTGTGAACACAGTTTGGTTTTTTATGCTGCATAGCAGCCTTTTGCCCACACAGGATCCCACGCAGCAAGTATTCTCTCCTAACCTCCAGCAGCTTATGCCTCAAAATACATTACTCTGAACAACTTATCCTATAAATGTATCAGTGCCTTTCTTCTGCTATTTCTGGCCCTTATGAAAATTCAGTGATATGGCAATACATTCCATCAGTCAGCTGTGTGGATAAAATATAAAGGGCATAATGCAGCCAAAGCTAAGTACTTTTAAGACCCATTTGCTGGATTAATCAAAATCTCAACTCCTTTGGTTCCATTACGGATTTCTCCTACATCCCTACTCAGATGTAAGTACCACTGATTTCAACTGGTTTATTCAGTAGTATGTGAGTATAGAATTGCAACCATCTCATTCAACTCCCACACCACAAAGTCCCGTTGAGTTCAGTGGGACTTACACCCAGGTAAGTGTGTTGAGGATTGCAGCTTTAAGCTATGTGAAAAAATGTAAATTATTGTTTTGCAGAAAATGCAGCTCCTGTTGCCAAGTGAAGAATGAACTAGGATAAAATCTAATACATTATTCTGTTAGGTATGTTTTAATTGCCTCCTCTATTTTAAACTCTTTAATATGTTTTGCTTAAAAGAAGCTGGAGACATTACAAAGGCTTCCCTCCTACATAATATGGGGAAGGGGAACATTCTTAAATACACATGGCTTTCATTCCCTTGCTAGTTTTCCCCTCAATAACTCCAGGGTAAATCAGACAGACAAAAATCATTACATTAAAATTAGTTGTAGTGAGTATAGTGGGTGAGATTCATGGTCAGCAGCTTACCCCATCATAAAGCACTGACCATTTTAGTCAGTTACATACACCTGTAACATTGCACAAACACAGTGGCAGCATGCTGGTGATGGCAGCAAGGGGTACGGGGCACACTGGTGGCAAAGGCTAGGGGGTGCTGCTGGCAGCAGGGGGGATGCGCTGGTAGCAGCAAGGAGTGAGTGGAGCTGGCAGCACCATGCTCTCTTGCCTCAGGCAGCAGGAGGGCTTGCGCTGGCACTGGGAAAGTGGGTTATATAGACTCTGCTTGGTTAGGCCATCATCACTGAACCCATTTTGGAGAAATTTGTGGTGACTAGAACTTGCACCTCACATGTAGGTTCGCCAGCTTTGAACCAGGCCCTGTAGCTTTGCTTTTGAGAGCCATTTGATCTGCAGCACTTGGGAGGTGATCCTGTTTAGCTCCATGCCATGAAAAGCATCTCTTGCTTACTTCTGCAGATCAAATGGATGTCAAAGTCACAGGAACACCCGAGCCAAGTTTTTTTTCTGGCCAGTTGGAACCCTGCTCAGACAGTCTGCTCATGATCACAAGCAAACCAGGCTGAAAGAAAATAAGAGCCAACTACATGCTCAACTGTTGTGCAAACTGGCCCTATGACAACTTGATTTGAAAAAAATGATGTGTCTGCCCAGGGATGTGTTTTTGTCTAGTGGCAACTGCAAGTGTTTTCAGAACAGAAAGCAACAGCTTGAAGAGCCAGAGGCCTGGTTTGCACAATCACCGTGGTGGCTTAAACCAGCCATAGTAGCTTGTTTAAGCTGTGGTGCATTCTGGCCGTGTCGTCGAAACTTGGGCAGCATGGTTTGCTTAAGGGGGAAACAACCCTCAAATAATCCCCCCCAAACAAGCCACTGCTGCCCAGATTCGGACGACATGACAAGCCGCACCAGGGCGGGTAATTAGGTAAATGGTGCCCGGCACACTCTAAGCCACAGCAACTGTGCAAACCAGGTTGATATGTCTGTTATATGGGGTTAACTCGCGTGGGTCAATTTTGTGCTAGAAGTCTGCATCAATTGTGTGTTTAACAAACGATATATTTTGTTGGACTATTTCCTTCTGGTCTAAGAGGTCAAATAACATGAAAATTTTCAAAGTTCCTTCTGATTAGGAGTTACATGTAACTCAGAAACTTACAGGTTCCTACATGATCAAAAGCTGTTCCAGTAAAAACTGTCACCTTACCTAAGAAAGTTTTTGTTCTCCGACGTCAGCATGGCAACAACTTTCTATATTAAGCAGTATTTGCCAGGGATACAAAAGAGATCATTCCGATAAATTACAAGCATTACAGTTAATCAAGGGAGGCCAAAGGACAAACATAGGCTAAGGGTAAGCTCAGTTTGGATTTGTGGAAAATATAAGCTACAGGGGTAGATGGCAGAAAGGAACAGGGGTGGATGGCAGAAAGGAAGCTGTGAGTGAAAAATGAGGAACCGCAGAGGCTACCTTTGCTGAATGCAACGAAAACTAGTTTGGGGAGTGCCCATACATTACTCTCTCAAAGAGGACAAAAGATACAAGGCATATAAGGGAACCTGTCACTGTAATCAGCCTCAGACTTGTGGGATCTATGTCTTCAGTCCACTTTAATTTATCACCTCAAAAGCCCTTACAACAGATGGCTGTTGAAGGACATTGAAAGTCTGTCACAAGGCGTCAATATTATCGGGAACTGAAAGGAGAATTTCTCCCTAGAAGATTAAATTCATCCTCTCTGGGCCCCCTCATTCCCTCCTGTTCTTGGCACTAGTCCATACACAGAAACAAAGCCTGATGTATGATAGGGACACACATGTTAGTTACACTCTTGCCTTGAGAAAAAAGCACAATGAGTTGCCTGCACATTTCACACTATATCACGTGCTAATAGCACTGGCAAATTGACATTGCTGCTGTGGGAACATTTCACGCTAAATAATATCTCCCATACTCTTCTCCCACTCTCCTGCGGTTTGCCGGCTGTCTGTGCAGCCGGCAATCCCAGGCAATTAGTTACCCAACTCTATCCCCAAAGCAGGGAGAGCGAAGGACCTTGACCCCATCAGTGACATATTTATAATCGGCGATAAAAGTCTCTCATCCTACCCTTCTTCAAGAAACCTCTACTATCTTGTGGTGGGAAGGGGGGGTATGATGGGATTCAGAGAAGTGGTGGTTGCTTCTGTTCTAGACTGCTGAAAAGGAGTTAATTAATTAAAGTGGCCATTTTGCCTTTTCATGCCCTGACGCTCCTGTCAACTCCCCCCCCCACCAGCATTTTGGAAGTCATGTGACTGGTGTGTCATCCTTCTTCCCCTGCCCCCAGCAAGTATGCTGTGAAATAAATGCTCCTTACTCGTTCTCCCAAGAGAAACTCTACAACTCAAAAACTCTGCACATTTATTCTTTCTTCTGTCTTCTGCTGGTTGTCAACAGTTTATTGTACAGAAATGCGGAAGATCAGTTGAACCCTGAAACAGAGAGAGACCCATTATTTGGGTTGCTGCTTTCGTGTCTTTAACTATTGCACAACAGGAAGAAATTCAACAGGTGACGTTTCCCCCCATCATTGCATCTACATGTTGGGGAAAGCTTTTCTTTAATTTGTTTTCTCTGTGACACAACTGTTAAAGGCATAAGAGTCCTTGAAGAAAAAAAGTGGCAATCCTAGCTGATTCTGCCCCAACATTTGCCAGTAAATGCATGAAATCCAGGGTGTTTCCAGATGGACTCCTTCTAGTGCTGTCAGTCAAAAGACATTGTACGGCTATCCCACTTTTAATGGATTTTGTGTGAAAAGACAGAAGAAGGAGTGGGAAAACACAGGAAGGTTACAAATGGAAGACAACATTGTCTGAATCTCTCATAAAATTCCATGAATGAGTCAGGGCAATTGCATAATAAAAGCCTAATCCAAAAGTACCTCTCAAGCTGCTGCTTTTTTTTCTGGCAGGGCTCCTGTACTTTTAAAAGCTACATAGGTGCCCGGGAACGACACTGTTAGTACCATATTCCGTACAGCAAAATATATATTAACAGTCTTGCTTGTTGGAAACATAGTTTACTAGCAACTATGATGATTTGGATGCAGGAAAATGGGAATTCCATTATATTAAAAAATAATTAACAGAACATGGAAATTGAACTAAGTGGATTCCTTCCGAATGGCCATAGGAATACACTGAATTTTCAAATAGCCATTAGAATTCATTAAAAGTTTAATTTAAATCCAGAGTGACTGGTGGATTTAGCTACCATCAACAAATGGCTGAACAAAAATGCATTGCCTGTTTGAATGGCCATTGGGGTATGGTGGGATCCTGCACCCTGATTTACAAGGTCCAGCATGAAAAGTATCTCGACAAGTCTCTTTTGGAATGGCCATTGGTGGATTGGATCCTGGCTGCATCCTGAATAAAGATCTGACTAAAAAGCATCTTGGCAAATCAAATACAATCCAGTGGGTATTATGAAAATGAGCAATGGCTTGGAGTACTTTCCCTATGAGGAAAGGCTAAAGTGTTTGGGGCTTTTTAGTTTAGAAAAAAAAAAGATGACTAGGGGAGAGGGGCAGGACATAAAAGCAGTTTTTAACATTATGAATGGCGTGGAGTAAGTAGAAAGTTTGAACCCTCTCACTTATAATACTAGAATGTGCGGGTCACACAATGAACTACACTGGCAGTAGTTGCAGGACAGCCAAAACAGCCAGAACTTCTTCACTTGGGATGTATGAGAATTCTGTTTCAAGCTGAAAGCTTGACGGATTTTCCTGGTTTAGCCCCAGCAGATGTTGTTCCATTTTCCCCCACTGGCGCCAACTTGATTTGTATTGACTCGAACAAATAAGCAGATTCCGGAAGTTTTTAAACCGGAAGATTCTAAGTTTGGCTCTTAGATGCTAATTATACGTAAACAGGACCACCAGTCTCCCACCCCTAATACGTAAGAATTTGTATATATGCAATGAGACTCCTTCTCAACTTGCAAAGCAACTTCAGAAATGGGGCTGTGTTGCATGTGCACCAACTCTCCCAGCTCCCCACTGGGCTTGCTGTGCCAGTCACACTTGTGCATCAGTTATTACTGCCTTGCCATCACAAAAGGGAGCAACAATGAATTGCACGAGTTTAAATAGATGCTCATTTTCATGATTAGAAATGCACCCAACTAATGTGATCTGTGAGTAAAAGAAAACAATCATTTCAAGGAAACAGGGGGCAGGGGGATCCAGCAGAGTCTGCCACCAATGATTGGAACGGAAATAATACAGAATTGGATTGGGCTTAAATAAAATGGAATTCCCAAAGTCATACATCCTTATTCTTCACACAATGCATAATTAACTCAAGAATTAGCTGCCAGAAATTGTGGTCATGGCCACTGGCTTATGGCGAAACCCAAGATGTCACTTCAAGAATCACATCAATATTTTCAAAAAAGTAATAGCAAGTGTCGGGGGGGGGGGGGATTTTTGTTAGGAGGACAGGTTTAACCTTTCGTCCAAACAAAAATTGCCCCCAACGCAGGATTTTTGTTGGGACCATGGCAGGGGAATAAAGTTAAACTTCCTCCCCTCCCCAAGTACAGTGGTCCCAGTGAAAAAAAACCTTCCCATGACTGCTATTAATCTTGAAAAAATACATGATTCCAAGTGACAAATTTACCATCTTGTCTAATTTGGCTCGTAAAGGTAAAGGTGTCCCCAGCCAGTCGTGTCCGACTCTAGGGTGCGGTGCTCATCCCCGTTTCTAAGCCGAAGAGCCAGCGCTGTCCGAAGATGCTTCCGTGGTCATGTGGCCGGCATGACTGAACACCGAGGTGCACGGAACGCTGTTACCTTTCCTGCCGAAGCGATACCTATTTATCTACTTGCAATTTCTTGCTTTCAAACTGCTAGGTTGGCAGAAGCTGGGACTGAAGACGGGAGCTCACTCTGTCACACAGCATTAGGGTCTCGAACTGCTGTCCTGCCGACCTTCCGGTCTGCAGTTCAGCATCTTAACCACTAAGCCACCACGGCCCCAAGATGGCTTTAAATAGAACTGAACAAACCTTGAGAGCACAGGTCTACTCTCAGCTATTGGCCACACTATCTATATGATACTTTCATGCTTAGAGTTGTGAATGTGAGTTGCTGGGAGGCAAACAATGGAAAGTAGAGCTGTAAACTTCATGCTTTGCTGCTGGGCTTCCTGGAAGGATGTGGCTACTGATAGAAACACTGAGGGCTCCTTCACACTGAGCTTTTATCCTGAGATTGAGATTGCTCCTTCACGGAAGCTTGCGGGCTCTTTACATGATGCTGTGACCCTCCTGCACGAAATGCCCTTTGTTCCATTTTTAAATAGAGAGCAGATAATGAGCTATCAAATTACCCCGTTCTGTTCCACTTCAGTTTTCTCCATGAAAAGAGGAAAAGCAGCAAGAAGAGAAGCGAGATCCATGAAAGATAATGGAAGACTCAGTCAGATACGGGGAGAAGGAGAGGGGAAGGGGAGGGGGGAAGCATGTGAAAAAAGGAGTTGTTGTGATCCTGTATTTAAAACGGAAGCAGAAAGCCCATTTTAAATGCAGGATTTTTGGCTGGTGTAGAGATGCCCTGTTGCTGGACTAGAATGAATCATAGAATCATAGAATAGTAGGGTTGGAAGGGGCCTACAAGGCCATCAAGTCCAACCCCCAAATTTTACTCTGATCGAGCAAGACTTCTGTTACATTCTTATGAGCGAACTGCTAGGGTATCGTGAAAAAGGAAATAAATCATACAGAAACTTCTGTGAGCCCAGAGTTGAGCAAGATGCATCTCTATACAATTAGCTTTTTGGTGTTGCCTCCTTCCTAACAGTCTCCCTTGAGGCTGGGTATTTCTGCCACATCTATGCATTAGATACAGTCAGGGCCAGAAATATTGGAACAAGGACAACTGTTTTGGCAGTTGGCCTCTGTATACCACCACATTGAAGTTGAAAGGAAATACACCCAGATGGGAGCGAAGTCAGGACTTTCAGCTGTAATTCAAGGGGTTTGACAAAAGTCGGGCACCAACAATTCAGAAAGTACAGTCAGTGGCATACAAACACACCCATCGTTGGTGGCTCATAAGTAATGGAACAAACCAACATCATTTCAAACTTAAGGAATGCCTTTAATACCTGGATAGGGGTGCACGAAAGTCCCTTACCTGTCCTCAAAGCTTTTCGCGGTGGGGGGGAGGCGCTTCGCTGCTCCCCCCGCGAAGTTCAGGCTGGGGGGGGGAGGCTTCCCGCCTCACCCGGCTGAAATTCAGGCCGGGGGGGAGGCTTCCCGCCTCGCCCGGCCGAAATTCAGGCCGGGGAGGAGGCGCCTCGCTTCGCCCGGCCGCGAACTAAAAAGTTAAAAAAAAAAAAACGCCCCCGTGATAGGCTACGTGACGATTAACGTAGCCAATCACGGCTAGATCTGCAAAGCCAGCCGTGATAGGCTACGTAAATCGTCACGTAGCCTATCACGGGTGACTTAAAAGAAAAAAAAGCGCGTACGCAAATGGAGCCCCCATAGGGAGCCGCCATTCGCATTCCTTATTTGGTCACTGTAGTCTATGTAAATCTTTACGTAGACTACGGCGAAAATAAGGGCAGCGCAAATAGCGTTGCCCTTATTTTCGCCGTAGTCTACGTAATCTTTACGTAGACTACAGCGACCAAATAAGGAACGGGAATGGCGGCTCCCTATGGGGGCCGCCATTATCCGTACGCGCTTTTTTTTTTTTTTAAGTCACCCGTGATAGGCTACGTGACGATTTACGTAGCCTATCACGGCTGACTTTGCAAATCTAGCCGTGATAGGCTACGTTAATCGTCACATAGCCTATCACGGGGGCGTTTTTTTTTTTTCTTTTATTGGAATGGCGGCGGCGGCAGCCGGTCTAAAGACCAGCTGCCGCTCCCGCCCTGGACGAAGACCCACCGAACCGCCGGCTGGACCTGCCGCCGGGAGGGACATTCGCCAAAGGTAAGTCCCGTCCCGGGGGGGTGCGGGGGGCAGGGGGATGCGGAGAATTTCTCCCCGAAACTTGTTCGGGGGGCCGAACACGTTGGCGCTCGGCCCCCCGAAGTTTCGGGGAGAAATTCTCCGCCAACCCTATACCTGGATGAAAATCCTTTGCAGTCAGTGATTGCCTGAAGTCTGGAACCCATGGACATGACCAAATGCTGAGTTTCCTCCCTTGAGATGCTTTGCCAGGCCTTTACTGCAGCTGCTGCTTGTTTGTGGGTCTTTCTGCCTTCAGTCTTGTCCTCAGTAAGTGAAAAGCATGCTCTATTGGGTTGAGATCAGGTGACTGACTTGGCCATTGAAGAACATCCCACTTCTTTGCGTTGAGAAACTCTAGGGTAGCTTTTGCTGTATGTTTTGGGTCATTATCCATCCGCAATATGAAGCGGCGTCCTATCAGTTTAGCAGCATTTGGCTGAATCTGAGCAGAAAGTATAGCCCTATACACTTCAGAATTCATCCTGCTGCTTTGATCAGCAGTCAGGTCATCAATAAACAGCAGTAACCCGGTTCCATTGGCAGCCATACATGCCCATGCCATAACACTGCCTCCACCATGTTTGACAGATGATGTGGTATGCTTTGGATCATGAGCTGTTCCTTTCCTTCTCCATACTTTTCTCTTCCCATCATTCTGGTACAAGTTAATCTTGGTTTCATCAGTCCAAAGAATCTTATTCCAGACCTGGGCAGGCCTTTTTGGGTGTTTGCTGGCAAAGGCTAATCTGGCCTGTCTGTTCTTGCGCGTTACCAGTGGTTTGCACCTTGTTGTGAAGCCTCTGTATTTACATTCATAAAGCCATCTCTTGACTGTAGATGTTGACAAGGACATGCCCACCTCCTCAAGAGCGTTCTTGACCTGGCTAGTTGTTGTGAAAGACTTCCTTTTCACCCTGAGCAGAATTCTGCGGTCATCCACTTTAGCTGTCTTCTGTGGTCTTCCAGGCCTTTTGCTGTTGCTGAGCTTGCCAGTTAATTCCTTCTTTTTCAGGATGTTCCAAACTGTTGTGTTGGCCACTCCCAATGTTTTTGCTATCTCTCTGATGGGTTTATTTTGTTTCCTCAGCCTAATGATGGCCTCCTTCACTCGCATGGACACCTCTTTGGACCTCATGTTGGGAGTTCCAGTGAACAGCTACCACATGCAAATGTAACACTCAGAACCACCTCCAGGCCTTTTATCTGCTTGATTGGTCATAGGGTACCCAGGAAACAGGCCACACCTGTTTGTCAGCCATTCGTTCCATTACTTATGAGCCACCAACTATGGGGTGTGTGTGTATGCCACTGGCTGTCCTTCCTGAATGGTTCGTGCCCCACTTTTGTCACACCCCTTGAATTACAGCTGAAAGTCCTGACTTCGCTCCCATCTGGGTGTGTTTCCTTTCAACTTCAATGTGGTGGTGTATAGAGGCGAACTGCCAAAACAGTTATCCTTGTTCCAATATTTCTGGCCCTGACTGTATGTGTGACAAACCCTTATACTCTGGATGTAGCTCAACAGTGCCCTTAGAACATCTGGTAAGCTGGCAACAAGTTGGGATGTTTGAATAGGCTCATCTTGCCACCTTGTACACATTCAAAAACTTATGCTCTTTTTTAGAATACACTAACTGGTTCAAACAGGCTGCGTCTTTTTGAGATATACATTTAGAGTTGTTAGGAAGGTAATTTTCTGATGTTTGGGGGCACTTGTAAAGAAGGCATCCATCAGGAGGAAAAGTCATCCCCTTCCCAGTATGTAACAATATGATTGGATCATTCAGTCATGCAGAGATTTAGAGGAATGGCTTGACCTCAGAAGAGACTGCTGTGCCACTTGAATGAGTCACTGCTCTGAGCTTGACTTCTTCCATTCAGGAGCTATGCTCAGGGCCCAAGTAGCTATGGCATGGGACATCAGCATATCTTGTGTTCTTGTTGTTTTAAATTTATAGCAGCCACACACCCTTGAACTGGATCAGGATCAGGTGCTGGTAAGTGGGGTTGGTAGTTTACGCCTACCCCTCGCACTGTTTTCCTGATTAAAATTGCACACACGCACCAAAGTTCGTATTTGTCCAGTGGGTGAACATTTACAGCTGGGGTGAACAACACGTGGCTCGTGGGCCGCATACACCCTCTTGCCCTCCCCACCACCAGTGGTGGCAACTGTAGCAACTGTACATTTTAACTGTAGATTTTGCAAGAAAACATGGTGCATGCACCTTGTTTGGAAGCAGAATTGCACTCCTGGAAGCTTCGGCTTCCTTCCAAAACAAGAGGGGGTGGGGAGAAGAGTGTTCCTGCCACCACTGCTACAAGAGTAACTTCATTAGTGACAATTTCAGCAGTGTTCAGGGAGGAGTGCAGCCCCCAGTGGGTTCCAGTGGGGCAATGCAGCCCCCAACCCCGAAAAGTTGCCTATCCCTGATTTACAGGTACCCTAATGATTTTCCATGCAGCTGCAGGGCAAACAGCAGCAGCATCTTCTGTGTTGGGAGGATAATAGGGAAAATAGCATTTGTGGGAAGAATAAGGGGTAAATCCCTCCCACAGGATCTGAGTTCTCCTAGTACTTTAGGGCAGAGGGGGGGAGGCTGTTTCTTAGCTAGGTGAATTCTGTGAATTCCTACCAACAGAGGATATGGAGCCTGCGTCTGCAAAACTCATCCAAAAATCCAAATTAAATGAAATAGCATGCCATCTATGACGTTTTCTACAATTTAAAAATTAAGTAGAATGGCATAAAAGGGGAAGCTGATTGTGTGCAAAATAAACTAAGTTACAACACTGTTGCAAATGCTCATGTAGGATTACTGGACCATGATGATCATGCTTTTCGTGAAGCTTTTGAAATGGATTCTTCTAGGAAAGGCCTCACAACAAAAGAGTGTGCAAATCTGCAATAACTTCATATTGGTGCAATCTGCTACAAGAAAGTTTCCCTCCATCCCCTCTAAAAGTTGACATATATAATTTTCTCTTCCTTTTCCTTGGGGGACAGGTGTGGGGCTGAGGGACAGGGAAGCATGGAAGCTGAAGGAGAGAAATTTTATCTACTCAGGTAGTTTAGGATGAGGTATTTGTAACAAAAGCTCCTTACAAGGGTGGCCACAGATGGGAACATTGTGAGGCTTTAAAGTACTTTTATTTCAGTAGGTCAACTTTCTTGGAGTCTCCTGTACCAAGAGTTCTCACAATTGAGCACAATATACACACACACATGTGTATGGATGTGTGTAGATGGGGGAAGGGGCAGCCGTTAAAAAGCCTTGCTGAGAAAGGTATTTCTTGTGGAAGAAAAAAGGCAGGCCCCTTACTCCCTACTGAGACCATTTCTCCTGCTTTGCTGGAGCTGTCAGGCATGAATCCCAGTAGCATTCCGTAACTAATTGACAGTAATGGGGGCCATTGGGAGTCTAAG
This sequence comes from Heloderma suspectum, assembly GCF_057233095.1. Lineage (NCBI taxonomy): Eukaryota > Metazoa > Chordata > Lepidosauria > Squamata > Helodermatidae > Heloderma > Heloderma suspectum. The sequence continues at coordinate 48,472,601 of NC_139460.1, read as the reverse complement.
AATACATGGCATTACCCAGCATGCACTGGAGCAAGGAGGAGGGAGGGGGGCTCAGAGGGCAGCTGTGGGGGAAATAAAGAATGTCTTTTAAACTCTCTTTTTTCCAGTTTTGTTACAGAGATAAGGGGTGAGAGGAGGGCTAAGAGGCAACATTATTTCTGGGAAACTTTATTTCTCTGAAATTAAGAAACAATACATGATGCACACTTCTTGTCTGTCATCTGTAGTATCTCAGTGTGGGAGCCTGGCACCCTAAGGAAGAAACAGATGGAATTTCCATTTAAAGTTAATGAAATCTGAAGAAAGCATCTCTAACTGCTCTTCCTCACCCCACCCCCTCCAATTTAGAACAGTCTATAATACAGGCGGTTCTGCTGACACTCCTGTTGAGTCTTATTTTCTAACTACAGACCTCACTGGTTGAAAATCCCCTCTAGGTGAAGGCCTTTTTCTTTAGACATTAAAAAAAAAGAAAAGAAAGAACCCCAAAACTCAAGGGTTGGTAGGAGGTGGGGGTAAAGAAGGATGGCAGAGGAAGCTGTTCAGGTTCCCTTGCTGTTTATGTGTTAGTGGATTATACTGTGTTAGTGGATTTTTCCAAGTATATATGAAGAATATATTTGCCTGAAGATTCATGTTATTCCCAGTAAATATGTGTGGAAGATTCTTCAAATTAAGAATACGTTTTTTGAGCTGATCTGCTCTGAAATTTGTTTCTGTTAAAATAGAAAGATGGCTACCTCTGTTATAATTCTGACACACAATTTTCTGTATTGTGATCCTCTGTCTATCAAAGTCCTACATGACAGAGGGACACCTGATTCACATGAGCTGCAAGGTTAATCTCCCCAAAACCAAAGCTACCACAGAATCTCATCTGATTTCGGAACCTAAGCAAGGTCAGCCCTGGTTAGTACTTGGATGGGAGACTGCCTGGGAATCAGGCTTCTTGCATTGAGCAGGAGGTTGGACTCGATGGTCTTGTAGGCCCCTTCCAACCTTATGATTCTATGAAATAACCTCTGGAATATTCACACAGCAAAATGGCACTTTTACCCATAACCTGCAGGGGTAGCAAAAGTACACCAATACTTATTTATTATTATTATTATTTTTTATTTATTACATTTATATCCCGCCTTTTTTCCTCTTTAAGGAACCCGAGGTGGTGTACATAATTCTCCTCCTCTCCATTTCATCCTCACAACAACAACTCTGTGAGGTAGGTTGGGCTGAGAGGCAGTGACCAGTGAGCTTCCATGGCCGAGTGGGGACTAGAACCCAGATCTCCCGACACCCAGCCCAACACTCTAGCCACTACACCACACTGGCTCTCAATACTTACCAAAAGATATTCACTCACTATAACACAATATATTCCGGACAAAATGAATCCAGAGGTACACCTGGCATTTCTGTTGATGCAAACTAATTATGTATAAGTAGAGGCAAAGATACACAGGGTTCAGCACTGGAGTGAACGAGCAAATTCCATATATTTCCATGCTGTTTAAGGGTTTAACAACTAGCGAATGAAGAATAGATTGCATACCTTATGGGAACAGCAAGTATAGAGTTCTTGCAGTTAAACATCACTATATACCAGTGAATGAATGTGAGCACACTCCGGGAGAGAGCGGAGCACAGGAAGGCCTGGCGTGTTATGGCCCATGGGGTCACGAAGAGTCGGACATGACTTAATGAATGAACAACAACAACAACAACATATACCAGTGAATAGAATTAATGGATTAATTGTATTTTTAATCCGCCCAATAACAAAAGTTCCCTGAGCAGTTAGGGGAGGCTGCTGTGCACCCTATGGCCTAATTCCTACAAACAGCAGAGGAGGTGGTTGAAATTGTGCCTGGATTGGTCTACTTTGAGACAGCAGGTGAAGGACTGCATTATTGAATGTTCCTCCATATTAGAAAATATTCCCTCTACATAGAAAGCTAGATGTCAGAGAGAAAGTTTCCCTAGAATGCTAGTTTTGAATGTGCAGGGATTCCAACTCCACCCCCACCCCCCACACACAAATAATTCAACCATACCAACTAAAGTACGGTATGCGGACTAAAGTGGTACAGTCCAGGGGACAATCTACGCTAGGATTTTTCCCTGTTACAGCACTGTCTGGCTCACTTCCACAACACACAATGCATTGGCCAGCCTGTTGTCTTCATGCTATTTCTGCATCTGTATGCTGATATTTTTCAGACCATGTTCTTTAAAATTAATTGCTGTTTCTAAGGTTTAGGTGTGTACTAACTGTGAAGTATCGTAACTTGTACTGATTAGACTGGCTTCAAAACTGTAGAACCTGTTTTGCCGAAAAAGTTCCCCAGTTTCACCTTCAGACCATTATAATGACCTGGTTTGCATGTAACCCTGGAGCAAGCAACCATGCTGCCTTCCCTGAACATGCGAACCCGACACTTTGAGTTGTTGAGTTTGAGCCAGAGTTTGAATCCATGATTTGTTGTTGGGTTAAAAGTCTGGGTTGTAGAAATGGTAGGCATGCAGGAGGCAGTTTGCTCGCTTGCTCCAGCATGGCCAAGGCTAACTATGGGTTGTTTCGCCGATAGTTAGATGTTATGTGCGAACCAGATCAATATTTATATATATTCCTATTCCATACACAAGTCAAGTTGCACATCTCCTGATCATTGTATTATACCTTCTCTTTGGTTTCTATTTTGCACCGTACAGCACCTTAAAGTGGGAAACAACTAATGAAGCTAAGTCAGGCCATCAGTGGTGGGGATGGGAAGCATGATTTTAAATTAAAAAAATGATAAGTGATGAATGGAATGGCTAATCCCGGGAAACCTTGAGAATATAGCACAGTGCCTGTGGGGCCTCCCTTTTTTCTTTTCTTTTAATTTTTTTCTTTTCTTTAATTTCGCTGCAGCACATATAATCAATTATGGCCTGAATCGGGGATAAGGGGTAGGGAAGCACTTCAATTCATAAATCAATTTTATACGGTCATCAGTCAGGTTGTGAATGCAAATACCTCTGTCGGTTTAGGTTATTCAGAATTAATTGACTCCCACCGGGCTGGGCTGCAGATGGAGAGGAGCTTTCTCACAAAGTCTACTCGGGCTCAGCAGGGGCGGCGGCGGGGGGGGGGCTTCCTCTGCTCTCTTCCCCACTCTCTTGTATTATACTATAGTGTAGAAGATGGAGGGAGGTGAGGGGTGTGAGTGTGTGAGCAGGGGGAGGGGGAGAGATACTTGAAGAAAGAAAGGGATATGCAAAGATTAAAGCACCCATTGCCTCTTCAGCTCATAGACACTTTTATGTGATTAGAAATGCATTGCTTTCAAGGGTTAGCTTTTAAGACTTGAGCTTCTCAAGTAAGAAAACAAATAGAAATGAGAGACTTGGTACTCAGAGTCTGAGCTGGTCTAATGTCATTAGAGGGCCACTTTCTATTGGCACATTCACATCTGGGTTACTGTTTCAAAGTCAATCTAAGGTCAGGAGTGTCCATAAGTCACTGACATCTAGTGTTAGTATGGATGCGTAATCAGACTGGGTGGAATAGAAAGCCACCTTCGTGGAAATGCTACCGGTTTAATGTCCACTCTCTATCAACTAATCCTCTGATCTACCAGCAGAGAGGCCTTGGGGTGGATTCACAGGTACCTTTAACATACTAGATCATTTATTTTCCCATGATCACAGATAAATAAGAGGCTAGTACAAGACACAGGTGAAGATAGTGTGAACTTTGCCATGACTTGTTTGCTTAATTATTTAGTGGATTTATATCCACTTGTCCACTAAAGTCCACAAGGCAGCTCACAGTATTAATAAAATGCAACGAACACATTAAAAGCTGTACACTTAAAACCATATAGAATTAGGAGATGGTCCTATAATAGAGCAGGGGGCACCTGGATATTGCGATTTAAAAGATAGTGCTTCTGTGAGGATGGGTTTCTGCCCACCTAGTTTGATCTCTTTCCCTCCCCCCATCTCATACACATACACTCACACACACGAAATGTGAATAACTTATGTTACCACTTCTGGCAACAGCACTCATGCATGCAGAAGAGGCTGCTGTTTTTGCAGTGTCCTCATCCATACGCATATCCAGGCATGTAGGAAATACACATGATGGCAGTGAGGCTTTTTTTTAGATCCAAAGAGAGTGATGGCACCTTTTGAGTATCCTAAGTGAGGGGATGGAAAACTGATGAGAAAATCTTATAAAGGGAGGTTCGGACTTTGGGAAGCAAAAGAGCACTGAGAACAAAAGAGCAACCTCCATGCTGTGCTGTATTTCTTGTTGACATGTGTAGTGAGTTTGCAGTTCTGGCTGAAGCCAGAGAGAGGCAGGTGTTGTGCAGGGCTCGCTCCCAAGTAATACCCCCCCCCCCGCTCCCAGTCTGACAAACCCCTATCATTACTAGCCTTCTGAACATTTTGCTATTCCAGCCAATAGCCACAGATTCCAACATAGTCCTGTTACTGAATATCTTGCCCAACTGTAGTGCTGGATATGAGAGTTAGCTCCCCCCACCCCACCCTGCCACACACACACACACACAGACGTTTCCAGCTGAAATTCTTCTGTTTTGCTCTGCTGATATTTGCCCGGCTGAGCAAAACATACTATACCACTGTGGCTTTTTGCAGCATGGAAATAAATTATCACTTGTTAATGTATGCACATTGAGCTGCTGTTAAAGGCACAGCTACAGAGGCTGGGTGAAAAGTTGGCAACCCTAGTTGGCATGCAGTAATTCAGATACGCCTCCGCTAGTCCTGGGAGAGAGAGTGATGAATGTGTTTCTTAGCTTTCTATCTCTTACCTCAGGTACTAGGGGTTGGTTTTTCCATCTTCCTTCCTTAGAGCTGGTATAGCATAGTGGCTAAAGATGCAATCGTATGCATGTTCAAATAGAAAAAAGTCCTACAACTCCCAGCATTCCCCAGCTGTTATGCCCCTGAATAGACAGAGCTATGCTGTGAATCAGGAAACCCCTGGCTGCAATCACACCTCAGCCGTGAACTCACTAGGGGGCCTTACTAGCCACTTTTGCTCAGCCTCAGTTCCCTCCACCCCTTGCAATATGGGCAATACTTTACAGTAGAGCTGTGCACAAATGGCCTCTCAAAATTCTCCAGCCTATTTGTGGGCAGAGAAATTGGGAGGACGGTTTCACTGAATTTCTCCTAGGGACAGCGAAATTCTCCAGCAGTTTCTCACAGATAGGGCTGACTATTGGCAGGGGTTGTATCACAGGTTATTTTCTTTTTTCGGAAGGGTTTTTGTTTGTTTATTACGCTGCTTCTGTAGGTGGCAACAGCATCAACTGTGTTGAGGCTTCCACTTTTTTGATGCAGAATTTCAAATTTCTTTTGGTGGCAGTTTCGAGTTTAGCTAATCACTATAAGGTGGCTGAGGATGCTGTGTGTGTTTCTCTCTGTATTACACATCTTTCCATTGCTCTGCAGCCTCCCAGGCCACCTGCACTTTCTGAACTGAAAAAGTCCCATGGGAGGAATTGCCTCATGATGTCTTCGTCATGATGTCTTTAACTGAAGTGCAGGAAGCCGAGGAGGCTACAGGCTGCCACAGAGATTACTGTACAGTGACAAACAGGACACTCATGCATACTCCTCAGCCACCTCACAAGTAAGGTAAGCACACAAGAACTCCAAACCCAACCCATGAAAATGTATCTGAAATGTCTCCTCCTTTGAATTCCTTTTCAAAAGCAATTTCTTTTCTATCAAATTGAATGAGAATGGTCGAAAAAATGTGGGAGAAGTTTTTCAGCACAGCACTACTTTATTGGATTGTTCTAAGGATTACAAGTAGACCAGACTTCTCCAGTCTGGTGCTCTCCATCGCCAACCACTGGCTATATAATGGTGAGCAGCTATATAAATGTGAAGTGTTTATTATCATAATCTATACCAGAGGTGCAGAACCTCAGGCCCGAGGGCCAGGGCCAGCCCTCCAAGGGTCCCAATCTGGCCCTCTGGGGTTCCCCAGAAGGCCCTGCCCCCTTCCCTTGGCCCTGCCCCTTTCCTACCATCATATGGTGGTTTCCCAGCTTTTGTGCAGTTTCTTCCCATTTTGAAAGGCTGAATTGCCCCTCCCAAGGCTTAATTATTGACAGCAAGCTTTAAGGTAAAATATACTGGCATTCTGGCCTTGCTCGTTTTGCCTTCAGCCCCACCTACCACTGGAATGTGGCCTCAGGAGCTTCTCCAAAATGGAATTTGCACCTCTGGCTGAAATATGTTCTACACCCCTGATCTTTAGTAATAAAAGAGGATGTGTGTCTGTCTGTGTCATAGCACCAAGACCGTGAAACCTAGACACCTGAAACTTGGTATGCACACTAAGGGGACCCTAGGAGTGTGCACCTCAGCATGATTTGGTTTCTAAAGCACATTAATTAATTTTAATGAATTTAAGTGTGTCCACATTTGTCCACATGTTTGAAGCCTGTAGTACCATCTTCGGAAAACTAGTCACCTGAAATTTTGCATGCACAGTAAGGGGACCCTCGAGTGTGCACCTTATTTGGTTCTTAAAATGCATTAGCCATGGGGCAGACTTCAGGGTTGCAGGATCTACTTTGTTTTTTATTAGAAGTCTAAAGCCCACCAACCGGAGCCAGGTGCAAAAGATTGGTGGAGGGGCGGCAAGCAGAACCAAATGGCGCTTCAGAGGATAGAGCCAATTGCCCACAATACCCACTTATGGGATGACCTACATATACAAGTTTAAAGGTGCAATCCTGTGCATGTTTAGACTGAAAAAAAGTCCTACAACTCCCAGCATTCCCCAGCCAGCTGGCTGGGGAATGCTGGGAGTTGTAGGACTTTTTTTTCTGTCTAAACATGCATAGGATTGTGCTCTAAATGTCCTTTTGAATTACTACAGAACTCATTACATAAATTTGTGATTTGGGGGGGTCAAGATCAGGTTTGATTTTTCGACTTGAAAACCTCAGCCACTTATAGCACTTCATGCTTCAGAGCAATTTCTCCCACCTTACTTTTCTTTGTTGTTGTTGTTGTTGTTAATACATTCCTTTTAAAATTCTAGTAATGTGCAGGAATTCTTTCAAAGGCACTAGACCATCTCACACTCAAGATGCCTAAAACTCCTTGGAGATAAGGTCAGGTATAAATGTTTGAACATTAAAAACAAATTTTAAAACTTCTGATTCTTACAAATTATGCATGTTTACTCAGAAGTAAGTCCCACTGTATTCAATGGGGCTTACTCCCAGGTAAGTGTGTATCTAAGATTGTAATCCTACACATGCTTGCCAGGGAGTAAGTCATATTGAATGCAGTGGGACTTTGTTCTGAGAAGATGTGGATAGGATTGCTCTGCTCAACTATTTCTTATTCTTGGGTATCTTTGTTGTAGAATAGGATAGAGCCAAAATATTATTTGAGTGGCACTTCCTTGTAAAAAGTGTGTTTGTGTGTGTGTGTGTGAGATCAATAAAATCAATGTTTATTTTCAATCCTATTGAAATCTGTTCAAGAACCAGACTATGAATCATCAGTTTAAGGCTCCTAGTATTTGCTAGACCCAAAAGTGATTCCTTCAGGGTATTTCTGACATGTGCAAGCTCCCAAGTTTATTGCAGAGCCTCTTTCATAGAGGCCTGGGAAAAGAAAGAAAGCTTTAACACTTTTGGTAGGACCTCTGAAGAATTTACAGCTCCCTTTCCTTGAGACACAAATGTTTTTATAGCTTTGATAGCCATGATTTCAGTGCCCTATGAAACTCAAATCTCAATTCATGCCAGGGACCCAGAGCTCATAAGTTTCTGGAAGGCAGCCAGCAGCATTGCATGGGGCCATTTATTTCCAAGCAAGGTGGAACCTGGGGAGAGGCAAGGAGAAGGGTGGCTGGAGGGAGGGAGGGAGAAGGAAGGAAAGAGAGAGAGAGAGAGAAAGAGAGAGAAGGAAGAAAGGAAGGAAGGAAGGAAGGAAGGAAGGAAGGAAGGATATATTGGTCGGGTTCAGATGACACGCTAACCCATCATGGGTTGCATTCAGGAGTGAACCACAGTAGGTTAGCATGTCATGTGTGGGATGTTTTGCCTGACCACGATCGATAAGTTACCGACTCTTGTTATCCACCCTCTGCAGAGTGGGTACAGGGCCCCGGGGTGGCTTACTGTGTGGTGTGTCAGGCTCCCTATTGATAAATCCAGCTGCTCAGTTGATAATGGGAAGGGCAGGTGATTCTCTAGCCTGTGCAGCCAATCTCTATTGTTGCGATCACCTAGCAATGCAGGTGTGGCTGGTGCGATCCCATTCCCACCATGGTAGCAGCTGGGATGCACAGCTGCCACAGTGAGAGGACAGTGGAGGGACTGTGAATAGTGGAGGGGTAAGGGAACCATGCTGCCTGGCGTGGTTCAGTGATTGTGTGTTGGGAGAGCTTGTCATGGTTTCCCTACCCCTCCCTGCAGCATGCTCTGCTACCCACCCTCCCCTCGTGATTGTGTGAACGGGCCCATTACCTTTATATCTGTACTGCCTTTCATACACATATAGCTATGTGCATATGTTTTTACACACTAACAATTATGGTCAAGTGATGTATTAGTGGATTTAGAGGTCTTGATTTAATTCCCAGCTCAGGTTCTATAGTCAAAGATTTGGCTGGTTGTTGTGTTCAGGAACAGGGAATTATCCCCTTAAGTTCAGCCCAGCCTCCAGTCTCTCTCATAGGCTGACCAGCATCACCAAAAAGGAGGACACCAAGGCATAACATTTGCACTTACACATTTATAGGTGCAAATTTAGAAACAATAGCTATAATTTAAACAAATGTAACACACTAGTGGAGAAGAATGGCCAGGTGACCCATGTGCATACTCAGTCTGCTGTCCAGGTGCTAACCATTGACAAACAATTTCAAGGTACCATTTCTTGCTCCTTCTGGACTTTAAACCAGACCTGGACTGGACAGCCTGTCAGAGGACACTCTATGCCTCTCATCTCTTAAACCTGTTAGAAGAAACCTTGCTGCAGACCTTGGAAATAAATCAGTTTATTTACATCTGCTAGCACAAGGAGACATTCTCCCTCTCTCCAGCCCTGTGCAGCCCTCTGCACCACTCGAAAATCTGCTCCAGGGGTTTTCCCAGCCCTCCAGAGCAGATTTTGAGACATGTGGAGGGCTGTGGAAGGGAGGGGAATCACCCTATTCTTGCTTCCACTGATCGAATTGCTTCTGTCAGAGGAACAACACCATTGCATTCAAGCCTAGATGTGCAAGCAATCAGAACTCATTGTCTCCCAGCACACTTGACCCTTTCTACCAATGGCACCACTTTCTTGTGTCTAAGTTATATGATGATTTTTCCATAGCTCTTCCTTTCTCACTGACCTCCCCCATCCTAAGGCTCCCTCCTCTTATGCCTTCCATCTATTATTCTCTCGTGCACCTGCTTCTTAGTCCAATGCCTCCTCTGTTCTCTGCACCCTGTGCTATACCTCAGGTTCCAGCCCTCAGCCTTTCCCCTTGCACAGTACTGTTGTCTCTGTTCTTCCTTCTTCCTTAAGTCCAGGAGAGGGCTTTCCCAGCCAAACTGAGGATTTCTTTTTCCTGCCTGTGCACAGAGATCATCATCAACTGAAATCCCACCCAAGGTGCTCCCCTGCCTTTGGAGATTGAGTAGGTGGGTTAGTGGTTAAGATGCTGAACTGCAGACCAGAAGGTTGGCAGGACAGCAGTTCGAGACCCGAGTGCCGCGTGACGGAGTGAGCTCCCGTCTTCAGTCCTAGCTCCTGCCAACCTAGCAGTTCGAAAGCAAAAAATTGCAAGTAGATAAATAGGTACCGCTTCAGCAGGAAAGGTAACAGAGTTCCGTGCACCTCAGTATTCAGTCATGCCAGCCACGTGACCACGGAAGCGTCTTCGGACAGCATTGGCTCTTCGGCTTAGAAACTGAAATGAGCACAACCCCCTAGAGTCAGACACGACTGGTTGGGGACACCTTTACCTTTACCACAGAGAGGGACGTTTCTGTCATGGCTCCCTGATTATAGAATGCCCTTTCCAAAAACATCTACCTCGTGTCATCTTTAAAATCTTTATGGGCTTCTTAGCACAAGGGAAACAGCAAACTTGACTGCCTCTTTTCCTTCACTCCTGCAATCTCTTTCCCACCAGGTGCTAGGTGGGAAGTGGGGAAAAGTGGGGGGCCACAGGGAGAGCCAGGGACAGCCCTCCCAAGAAGCAGGGTGAAGCCCCCACCTCAGGCAGCAGAGTGGGAGGAGCAGCAAATTGTGATGCTCATCCAGCCCGGCAGGAAAGCCCACCGCTGCCTCCTCCAGTGGGTGCTTCAGAGAGCACTGCCAGTCACTCTCCCATCATGGCATTTACTGCAGTGGGAGAAGAGGGCCTGCAGCTCTCTGGAACAGCCGCTGCCTGCTTGACAACACTAGGGGGTACCCCCAGAGTCCTGCGAGTCCCACTTTCCCTCTGTGGCGAATGCCACAGTGAGACCGTAGGTAGCAGGGCTCTCTGGAGCAGCCACCCACCCTCTGTTTTGCTCTGAGGGAACCCTCACAGTGAAACAGAGGATGGGTGCCTGCTTGCAGCCACCTGCCCTCTGGCTCGCACTGAGAATCCTCTCAGCGAGAGTTGGATGGTGGGTGGATGGGGTCTTGTGAGAGCTCTGCCTGCTGCTTCTTCTGGATGACAGCTGACATGATGGCAGCGGTAAAGGGAAGGGTGAGGGGGCACATGACAAGGGAAGAGGTCAGGGGTGCGATGCAGTAGTGCATGTGCTCTCTCACCTCAGCTGGCGGGAGAGCTTGCACTGGGGCCGGGGAGAACACCTGAGGGCACGAGGTGAACATTCTTATTTTCTGGAGCTTTATTGATTTATTTTAGTAGTATTTAATCTTGACCCACTGGGTTCATTTCTATAAATGCCGATGTTATTAATAACTTTCTTGGTTTTAGCTGATTTGTGTATCTATTTTTATTTTTTGATATTATTTGTATTGGTTTAGTTTAATTTTGTGTGTAAACAACATTGAAGTTTATGTGCAGAAAGGCAGGATATACATACCTTAGCTGAAATGTTTGTCAACATTTTATGGGCTTATCTTCCATCCTCAGCAGTTAGAAAGTTAGTGAACATTCCATGATATCCCAGAAGCGGTGGGGATGGTGGGAGACAGGCAACAAGAGACAGCCAGTTAAGCCATCAAATGAACACACCTTTTGCTGTATAAATGTCCAAACACACATCTTCATTACGCCTGCAAAACTACGTGCAGATATAGAAGTACGCACCCTGCCGAAGTAGACACTTTTAAAGTACAGTACACATACTTATTCTTGGTCTGAGGCAGCCTTGCCACAATCATAAAAAGAGATTTCCCATGCCTACAGTTCGGTGCTCCCTCCCCCACCCTCTAGTTATAATGGACAGACCTGCTCAGTACTTCAGGAACTTGCAAAATTTTTATGGGCACGAGAAGCACCCTGGCAAGGAAGAGGAAACTGTGGGCCAGGAGAAGGGCAGGCAGAGGACATGAGGGTACCACAGAGCTTTAATTTTCTGTACGGTCCCTCTTCACAAACTGTGTAAACTTTCATTAGGCACTCAACCAAAGGCATGGACTGCTGTCCTGCGCTCATTTATGTCTGCCTCAGCTCCACTGATTTCAATAATTTGTGCAGATTTAAAAACTGCCCTTGCCTTAATAACAACCACCTGAGTTGTAACCTCCATCTTGAGCCAAACCCACAGAACTAATTTAAAAGAAGCGAGGTGCTAACCCTAGGCAGAACTATGGCTGATTGCTGCTCTGCCATGCTAAGATCGCCTTTTACGTCTAGTGCAGATGTGCTGTGTTCCCTCAAGCCATTGTTTGCAAATCAGTCTTAGGGACATCCTTTTCAGTGTTAATTATGGTCCAGAGTTACATGTTGCTGACACTAACCCTGGCTCTCTCAAACCAGAATTTATTTTGAAATTATGGTTTGAAGGGGTTTGCAAACCACAGTTATGAAAGAACTTAGTGTTAATCATGGTTAGTGTTGGTGCACATCCATGTCAAGGTTAGGTATGGTTGGGGCCTACACCCCAGCAGGGGCCCACTGACAAGAGCCTCCTAGACTTGCTCCTCCTTTTCACCATGCTTGTTCCCCTGCCTCTCACTCTGTCCCAGACAATGTTGGTGACGAGAAGAACGAATAGCAGATGCCACTGCCTCCTTGCTCACTGGCTCTCTGCCTGCCAAGCCAGCAAGTAGTAGCAATTATGAGATGGAGGAAGAAGAGGAGGAATGGCAGCTGCTGACAATGGCAGTGAGAAGGTAGACCCACTGAGGAAGGGGGCCCATTGAGGATGTTTTGCCCAAAGACCCTCCAAAAACTGGAGCCATCACTGTGTACATCTGAGTTTAAACCATGGTTAATAACAAGACGGGAAAAGAGGGAGTGTTCACTCTAGACCAGGGTGGGCAACTTGTGGCCTTCAGATGTTTTGGCCTACAACTCCTATCATCCCTCACCATTGGCTATGCTGGCTAGGGAGTTGTAGACCAAAACATCTGGAGGGCTACAAGTTGCCCACCGCAGCTCTAGACAGATGAGGAAAGAGGGAGAGAAAGCACACATCCCTGAAGTTGGCTCCTATTTGTAAGCCATGGTTTGCAGGGAGCAAGCACCAGAACTTATTTGGGAGGAGTTCTGTTTATTTCAAGCACCAGGAGACAGCCCAGAATCTGGATGCACATTACAACTGGAAATCAGGGTGAAGTTGTCCTACAAAAGAATGTGGAGTGATTGAAAAGGAGATCCTAGAGGTGAGTGAGGGGGAAATTCTGTGTGAACATTCAATTGGACTCAAATTGTTATTGCCAGAAAATGGAATGGGTTGGATCCAGACTTTGTCATACATAGAGCAGACCCATTGAAAAACAGTGGGGCTTCCACCTGGAAACATATGTCCTCACTGTGGGAGGCTGTGTGGATCCAGAATCTTCACAGCCACCTGCAGACCCACTGCTAAGACTCTGTCTCTGGAAGACAATCTTACTCGGTCATGAGTGATCGCCATGATGATGACATTAGTCATGACTAACTTAAGTCCCACAGTTTTCAGTGGGCGGTGATTAATCTAAACATGATTAAGTCTGGTTCCAACCCATGATGTGCATTAATCAGTGGCTGGGAACATAACATAAGTTGAACGGAGCCCTCCAGTATAGGAAACAAATGTGTTGCTTTTGATTGGCAAAGGGAAACATTTTTCCTGGACTAACTCAATCCCTAATGAGGACCCCAACATTTTGTAACTAGCTATAAGTACTATGTTTACCAAGAGTCTCTATCAGTTCTCTCTTATTTCCAAATTAATAATCAGTACCTTAAAGGGCTTACGGGCTCCAAAAGTAAGAACTCCCTCAAAAGTAAGAACTCCCCCAAATATGTCTCAGTGGAGTCAGCATGTCTTCAACGATCCAAATTCAGGACAGATCCAAATCCAGGGGGTTGTCCCTATGGGGGTTTTGCTGTGGGTTTGCTGTGTTTGGAAGTCATTCAGGACACATGACATCATGGCCATTCTGCAGCCAACCCAGACTTTGCATGGGAAAAAACATTTTTTCTGAGACTACTTTTATGCCGATTGTTTTCTTTAATTCACCTCTGTGCTTCTATTGCAATGTGCACCAACCCTCCGCATTTACTCTGGCATGACAGCCCTGCCCAGGGGTGTGTCTTTCACCTGGCCATGACCTCACTGGCCCCAGTCAAGGGGTGTTTCCCCAATGTTTTCTCTCCCTGTATTTTCCCCAATGCTTCTGCCATTTCATAGCTGGCTGTTCAGGAGTTCTGAGCTACCTCATGGTATTTACTTCGCCTTGCCTACCATTAAACTCTGGTGCAAAGTAAAGGTGTGCTTAGCTTGGTAGCCTCTAACTTATAAAAAAGCCTCTTAAATCGATAAGACATAAAAGCGTAACGTCGAAATAGCACATTAGCATGAACCCAAAGTAAGTGCTTCAGTTTCACCAACCACAGCTGCCTGAGGGGAGTGGAATTCTTTACAAGTAGGGTATGGGGTGGGTGGACATAAAAATGGGTAAATGAGTAAAAAAATGGGGAGACCAACGAGTGAGGCTTGTTTCCTGCTACTACATTATGAATGGAGAGCAACTAATTTCCCCGTGTGTGCAGATTTCCCTGAAGAAACTAAAATCCCCAATTCTCCAGTGCAGCATCTGAAGACTCCTGAGAGCTCTCCCTTTCTCCTTCCTGTAAGAGAAGCTCCTGTAAACCAGAAAGATCATTACTGCGATAAAGCGATAAAGTGGAGAAGGGATTTTACATTACAACACAGAAACTACAGAACATCAAAGAAGCAAAACACTGCAATAGCGATTTAAGACAGCATTGGAGAAGTGAAAGCGTGCTTTAGGGCAAGTTATTAAAGTTAGTCTTTAACCTTTTCACTGCAGGGGAGCGAGATGTATTTCTTACTTCTGAGTAAACATGCATAGAAGGGGGCGGTATGTTAAAGACTGAAAGCAGGCTACCTAAAGTGATGGAGTGTCCCCACTACTGAAGTAATGTAAGGGTCGCTGCTACTCTCCTGGGGATTTTCTCAGTGGGAATGGGAAAACTACTTCCATTGGGGAAACAAGAGGGAATGGGGCATCCCAGGACACCTCCAGGTCAAAGAGGCATGCCCAGGATTTAATGCTGGGCGGGGGGGGGGGGAACATGGCCAGTCCCTTCATTCTTTTGTACAGATGTGCTATAGTGAATCTAGGGCATTGTGATAAGTCAAAATAGTGCATCTGGAGGAGAAGTCTTTGCTTTGCTGCTAAGTGGAAGCAGGACAAAGTCCCCCAGAAAAGAACTACTCCACCTGATGGTTCCAGCACCCTAAGTAAAATGAAATCAATGGGTCTGTGCATTTAGTCCTGACATTATTGCACTATTGCAGTTTTAGAGGGAAAATATGTTTTTTTAAATTGGGTGGGGAGGGTCCGACATAGGATCCCTCCTATGAGGGTGAGGGTGCTAACACACACACTGGCCAGAGAAAGCAGAAGGAGCGGGATAAGATAAGAGTGGGAGGGAGGGAAAAGGCTTTCTAAATGATGACGTGGACAAGACTCCAAAAAAAAAAACCGATTTGCAGTAATTCGCAGTAAACTGCCGTGTGACCTGCCAAGAGCCCCAGGCCAACTTTGGGATAATCCAGATTTTCAAGCTCCTTCTGTGCTCATACGGAGTACATATGGCTTCAGTAAAAAGCGCAACAAAGAGGAGAACGAACTAAACCTGTTGCCATGAGGATTCCCCCCAGGACAGATAAAGGAGGATTCAAGAGAGACTAATGCTGTTGTATGAAGACAAAGTCAAAATCCAGTAGAGAGAAATCCTACCAATATACCCTCAGCCAAGCAGATACTGGCTGGGTTCACCCAACACAATAACCCACACTCAGTGGTTGAGTACGGGTTGTCGTTGAACCGTGGGTTGCTGTTGAAATGTGGGTTGTCATATTGTCTGAACCCAGCCATACTAACAAACCACGGCTTGTTAACCACTAACAACCCATTAAGAGAACCCATGAACAGCCCATTAAGCGAGAACAACTGTGGGTTGTTTGTGGTTAGCAAGCCATGGTTTGTTAGTGCAGCTGAGTTCAGACAACACGATAACCCACATTTCCTCAACAATCCACACTCAATCACTGAGTGTGGGTTATCAGTCATTCTGGGCAAGCTGGCGAGCTCCTGGCCAATTATTACCCTTAGGAGAGCAGTTAAAAAAAAAATAAAATCAGGTGACTACTTTCATATCCTGCTTTGTGGGCTTCCCAAGGGCATCTGATTAGCCACTGTGAGAAACGGGATGCTAGACTAGCCGCTTGATGCCACTCGGTTTCTCGCTATCTACACCCCTTCCAGGGAACAAGGTACAGCATTTCTGCAATAGCTTTGAAATCTACAAAACATGCATATTTTTTAGGGCATACTCTTGTGGGGTGGGGGGCGAGGATCATAGCAGCAGATCCTGCCCACAACTTCCAAGCATTCAACAACTCTTCTGTGCTTCATGTCTTCTGAGATGGATGGATGGATGGATGGATGGATGGATGTGTGTGTGTGCAGCTTTATGTGAGCCTGATAGTTCCTCTTTCTTCAAGGCCTGGGCAGGACCTTGGTCCAGGCAGTAGAGCTGAGAGAATGTGCCCGCTGTCTCAGTGCACATCAGAAGTTAGTGTTTCTCATGTTTGGAAGTAAGAAAGAACCTGCTGTTGAAGTTGCCAGAGTCTCTTATGCGTTGCCTGGAAAGCAGAGCAAAGGGGTGGACTGCAACCCGGGCAGGTTAGTTCACTTCCCCGCCCCCCAACTGAGCCCAAAGATCACTACATGTTCAGTCTTACTGATCATGTAAACAGGCCTAATGAGTAAGGCAGTCTTCCCCAACCTGTTGCCCTCCACATATGTTGGAATACAACTCCCATCACCCCCAGCCAGCATGGTCCAACACATCTGGAGGGCACCAGGTTGGGAAAGGCTGCACTAAGGGTACATCATGCAGATGTACCTATTTACAGGAACTAGGGTATACTATTCTGTGCAGGGGAAATGCCAGTCCAGATTAGCAGGAGGCCCTGTGCCTGCAAGGGCTGTATAAAGGGCACAAATGGAGCAGCTGCCGTTCTCCCACCATGGAAACAAACTGGTGGGAAAAGAAGCATCTGCTGAGTAAGCTTGCCAGAGGACTGCCAAGAGCATCATATGTGCAGGGGCCTGTGGGGAGCACTTCCATTAAAGGCCATACAGTCACTGTCTTGCACAACTGGTTACCACTTTTTCAACTGGCCTGTACAGCCAGTTTATTATTGTTTATGTTTATTAGCATGTAAGGTTTTTCATGGCATGGCAATTTCTAGAGATCAAGCTACTGGTAAAGGAACAAGACAAAAAACATCTGGTCATTTGGTAATGCTACCTGCACCTATTACATTGCCATCTAATTTTAACAGGCTCAGCAGTTCTACACAGAAACACTGAACTACATACACTGAAGTACATACACTGAACAACAACACCAAAACACAATTATGCAAAGGCAAATTCATCACAAACATGCAATTGCATCTTCACGCAGTAATATCGATGGAAAACAAAAAAATACACGTTCCCCTCATGTGAAATCTACTATTAGAGGTAATAATAAATTTAAAGCTTGGCTCTAGGGGTGACAGATGTTCCATAAAGACCATTCTTTCAGAGCCACACAACAGCTCCCCCCAAAACAGACTCTACCATTTTTGAATGGCCTTTTCTTTTGAAATGTAGTTCTGGCAGTCCTGACTTAGGTCCAAAACTGTGGTAGGTTTATGCGGAGGATGGAAAAGGGTTGTGAGGATGAGGGACAAGTGTTCCAATATCTGGTTGTTATACATACTGAGCCAGGGTTTCTCTCTCCCACCCACACACTTTCTGTTTAAAAAGTCTGCTACTGACTCAGGAGTGTTCATTAAGGATGGGTCTAATTAGGCTGCCCTGAGCGCTTCAGAGTTCAGCAATAACAGAAAACCTGCTATTTTACAACTTTGGCAGAGGATGAGAAGGAGACAGTTCTGTGGTGTGCTCCCTGGAAGTAAGCAAATGATAAGACACTGGGAAGATGAGGTGGAGAAAAAGTTTTTATCTTTAATTAAGCCCTTGCCACACACTTTCTCTTTTCTCTTTTTGTGTCCTTCTTCCCCAACAAACACACATGGGATATTGCTGAAAGGAGAGTGCAATGATTTCCTTTGAGATTTTCAAAGTCGAGGGTTTCGTTTCTTTGAAATAAATTAGAGCATCAGCTTTCAGCAGCAGGCATGGCTCTTGCAAAGCTAATGTGGTTCCTGTCTCTCCAGTAAAAGAAAAAGCAATAGCTAGGGATGGTCTGTCATTTTGTTATTTAAACCACCTGCTCTGGAAGAAATTTTTTCATGGACAACAAGAATGCCCTGTTAACCAAATCATTAACTGGAAGTGCTTTCTTTGTAGCAAGATACTCCAGGTTAAACCAGAGCATGAGGATTTGAAACACTAGCAGAAAATAAAAATAAAATTCAGCTGGGGGTTTGGGCCAGGCAGCGGGATTTTTGACATAATTTTTGTAAAAGTTTATGCTCGGGAGAAATAATTTTATTTTCTGTTACTTTAAATAAAGACCTAGAGAAGGGACAAATTGAGAGATACTCTGAGGAGAGGGAACAAGGCTGAAAGCCAATAAGGCAGCTGATCATATAAGTCTGTGTGGAAACTTGCTCACAGTTATTTGTTCCTTGAATTTACAGTTTGCAAGAATAGCACAATCTAAACATGCACATAATAATTTGGTGGTTCCCAACCTTTTTGGCAAGTCTGTCACAAAAACTAGTCTAAAGTAAAGCATGGGGACTACTGTACTGTGCATTGCAGTACACACAGCTCCCCTTCCATTGGTGTGGTTTTGTCTCTCTTCTGCTGATCTAAAACTTGGTCTGAACATCCAGAAGAATGAGATAGTAGCATGCTGAAGTGATAGAACTGACTGCACCGCTTCAGACTGCAGGTGGAGGATCAATGTTTTTAATGTTTCATTCAAAGCTTCATGTAGATAGAAAGCCAGCACAGCAGATGACGTTCTAGGCTAGAAGCATTCTCCCCATATACTAACTTTCTATTGGCAAGGAGTTGTGTTTTTGTTTGGTTTTTTACATGGGAGAAGCATCCAAAAGTTGAATGCCTCACCTGTAGTCCAAAGTGGTACAGTCCATTCTACCTCATCAGTGTTCTACTGCCTCTTTTTTGTGCATGTGGAGAACCAGCCCAAAGTGCATGCAGGAGAAGCATCTGGGGTGGGGTGCGAAACTCTGCTACCTGTGCCAATTGAAGCTGATGTGCATATAATAGGCATTATTTAACTGGATACCTTTCTATGAATCAAAATATTGTTGCTTAAAATTATATCATAATTATTATATTTGAATATTACCTTTCCTCCACAGAGTTCTCAGGTGTCTTCTAACCTTGCAGGAACCCTGTGAGATAGGTTAGGCTGAGTCTGGGATAATTAAACTCAGTGGTGGAGGAGCATGTACTTTGCATGCAGAAGATTCCAACAAGCAAAGGGATGTATTTTTTGACAGCACCTTTATGTTGATTTGATCTGTACCCTGCCTTTCTACCAAGAAAAATGGCACTTAAGGCAGCTTCCTATCTTTTATACAATTCTTTTACAAGAAACCAGGCAGCAAACAATATAGAATTAGACAATTTTTCAGTCTATTACATAAAGGCAATTTGGGCCTCCCCAAAATGCCGTTTCCTTTTGGGTCTTGCAAGTTTTACTTCAGCTTCCCTACCTTTAAACACAATCCTATTAGAAGATTGTGCTTCGTTTGCCTTTAACAATTACATTCTTCTCCATTTAAAAAGAAGGTGAAAATAGTGGATGCTTGGACTGAAACAGAACATTAAAATTTTGCCCTGACTACTAAATGATATGAGACCCAGCTCCTAGTAACTGGTGACTTTAACACTAGAATAGGATCAAATGATCTTATATTTGAATCTAAATACTCCCTGATTTTGGACTTCCCTAAATACTCCCTGATTTTGGACCCTCCCCATGCCATGACCCCTCAAAATCTGCTCTGGAAGGCTGAGAAACCTGTGGAACAGATTCTCAGGTGACACAGAGGGCTGCAGGGGGAGGAGAGAGGGAGAAAGCGCCAACCCTCTAGCGGATTTCTCCTAGTACAATGTTGGATTTAACACGCCTGGAGACCTACCATGTGTAGTGGTGTGACTGTTGGAGTGGGACTTGGGAGATCTGGGTTCTAGTCTCCACTTGGCCAAGAAGCTAACTGGCTACTTTGGGCCAGTCACTGACTCTCAGCCTAACTTACTTCACCGGGTTGTTGTGAGGATGAAATGGAGAGGAGGAAGCTCATGTAAGCTGCTTTGGGTTCCTTGGACAAAAAAAGGTGGGATATAAATGTAATAATAAATAAATAAATAAAATTCTTTGCTTCCAGAACAAACTTTCACCTCACTTGGGCCTTTCACATAAATAGGTCTTAAAATGGATAGTGATCATCAGCCGCTACCCTTGCAGTTGTCTTTACCAAAGCCAGCAATCTGTCAAGTACTGTATTTTCATTAGTTGTCATCAAAAACAGGTTAAAATGGTCAGCCCAGATACACAGAAGCTTGCCCCGATAGAGGCAAAGTGTCTGTTGCCATGGAGACAATGGCGTCTCTCAACATGAGATGTGTAGACACTGGCAACTCATCTATATGAGTGAGAACATGTTCCTGTAACATCACCACACTGTATCTCTGCAACAGTGATGTGCAATTACAGAAAATGTTAATTTCTTCTCTTCCAGGTTTATGCACTACAGCCACACTTGTTGTAAGTTTTACACTAAGTAAAGAGGAACCCTGGAGGAGGTGGCTGCTTTTAAAAAGTGCTGCATAACTATAATTCATATAAAAGTCAAGTAAATGATTTCCCCTAGCCGTTCCACAAACATGCTCAGGCGAGAACCGGGTGCCCCATTTTTATAAAGTTTGTGTGATATATTCTTTCATAGAATCATAGAATAGTAGGGTTGGAAGGGGTCTATAAGCCTGTTGAGTCCAACCCACTGCTCAGTGCAGGAATCCAAGTCAGACCATTCCTGACAGATGTCTATCCAGTCCAGCCTTGTCTTGAACACCTCCAGTGTGGTAGAGCCCACCACCTCCCTAGGTAATTGGTTCCATTGTCATATTGCTCTAACAGTCAGGAAGTTTTTCCTGATGTTCAGCCAGAATCTGGCTTCCTGTCACTTGAGCCCATTATTCCGTGTCCTGCACTCTGGGATGATCGAGAAGAGATCCTGGCCTTCCTCTCTGTGACAGCCTTTCAAGTACTTGAAAAGCGCTATCATATCTCCCCTCAGTCTTCTCTTCTTAAGGCTAAACATGCCCAGTTCCTTCAGTCTCTCTTCATAGGGCTTTGTTTCCAGTCCCCTGATCATCTTTGTTACCCTCCTCTGAACCCTCTCCAGCTTGTCTGCATCCTTCTTAAAGTGTGGTGCCCAGAACTGGACACAGTACTCCAGATGAGGCCTAACCAGTGCTGAGTAGAGGGGAACTAGTACATCATGGGATTTGGAAGCTATACTTCCATTAATGCAGCCCCAAAGAGCATTTGCCTTTTTTGCAGCCACATCACATTGTTGGCTCATATTCAGCTTGCGATTTACCACAATTCCAAGATCCTTCTCGCTTGTAGTATTTTTGAGCCAAGTATTCCTCATCTTGTAACTGTGCATTTGGTTTCTTTTTCCCAGGGGTAGAACTTGGCATTTATCCCTATTAAATGTCATTCTGTTATTTTCTGCCCAGCACTCCAGCCTATCAAGATCACTTTGAATTTTGTTTCTGTTTCCCAAGGTATTAGCTATCCTGCCCAATTTTGTGTCATCTGCAAATCTGATCAGCATTCCCTGCACCTCCTCCTCCAAGACATTAATAAAAATGTTGAAGAGCACTGGGCCCAGGACTGAGCCCTGCAGTACCCCACTCGTTACCTCTGCCCAGTTTGAGAAGATCCCATTGATAAGCACTCTTTGAGTCCGATCCTGTAGCCAACTGTGGATCCACCTGATAGTTGTTTCATCTAGCCCACTTTGAGCTAGTTTGCTAAGTACTTACTTTTGGCACTGATAGCTTTTAATTGGAGCAGATTCTCATTTTCCAACGTGTTAATTTCATTTTAACTATATTAAGTTAAAATAGAGAATGGGTACTAAATCAAATAGATATAAATTAAAGTAGGCCATACCTAATTTTGTTGCCAGCAGTGGAGTGAAATTTTGGAAGACTTTTTCTTTGATATACATAAGACATAACTAGTTTTTTTTAAAGTTGGTAATAAATACATAAGTATTTATGTGATTTTACAAGAATAGCCCATTGGAATCATGAATTATTTCCCCCATTAAAGATTTAGGCACTGTTTCTCCCCACACACATTTGGTTCCTTGGCCTCAGAGATGTCTGTGCCTGAAGATGGTTTCCCTGATGCAGTAAACAAAAAGAGAGAAAATATCTTCTCAGATGGTTCAATAGATGAGTCTTGTATGGACATTTAAGACCTAACCGATTTGAAGATAGTTTGTAGATAGTATCGCAGAAGAGCACTCTGTAATAATATTATGGGGACAGTTCATGTGGTTAGTTTTCAGAAAAAGAACTGGGTAATCTTATTTTAATGTAATGATGCAGGCTTCTCTAGCTCAGAATGGCTCATGCTTTTTTACTCTGCATTGCAACAAGGCTTACTTGCTCGAGACATCTCATCTTGCCTTATAAAATGTATTTCCTGCCCTCAGTGCACAACCTTGATCATTACTGCTCTATACCCGTGGAAGACTCCAGACACACTGTACCTAGATCCTTAATATCATAGACTATCTCCTTTTATAACATCTAAACTCTTCATGGCACTTAGGCAGTACAGAGAAACTGGCTTCAGTTTTGGAAATTGGACTAGATTACTTAAAACCTCTTCAAGCCTGTAAGTATGATGTCACATCTGTCTTTAACAATTTGGGGTTTGGTGTGTGTTTTAGCAAGAGCACTGTTATTTCAGCTCCACTGGAGATTTAGGGTAGTATCCAATGTTAGTCCTTCATAGAGAAGACCCATTGAAATGAATGAGCCAAGTTAGTCATTACTAACTTAAGCCCCATTCAT
The DNA here is from genome assembly GCF_057233095.1 of Heloderma suspectum. Lineage (NCBI taxonomy): Eukaryota > Metazoa > Chordata > Lepidosauria > Squamata > Helodermatidae > Heloderma > Heloderma suspectum. Next base: position 48,449,810 of record NC_139460.1, on the reverse strand, counting down.
TTCAATGGGTCTACTTTATGTAGAACTAGAATTGGATACTACCCTTAAGGTTTTGTTACATGTATTGTGTAGATACCATGGCAGCAAGTGAGATGGAGTGGAGGGTAGTAATTGGCCACTGCCATTAAGCAGCTGCCACGGTGACCAGTGAGAGAGGGGCATGTCCATGTGCAGCTGGGTTCTGCATTGTACAGCCATGTGGCAGGTGACTGGTCAGCAGCATCCAGTGCAAATCAGTGCCATTACTTGGCCATACCTGCACTGGATATAGCTGACCAGTCGGCAGTTGTACTCCTGCAAGGTAGGAGTACAATATGCTATGTGAAGGCTGCCAGTAAGGTTGACAGACCACCTTCCACTCAGCAGTAGCAGCCAATTACTATCTTTCTCCCTATCTCACTAGCTACCTCTGGGAGGCACCAGCTTGGAGGCAAACTCTGCTTAGGGTCTGTGCCATTCTAAAGTGAAATGGCAGATAAATAGGAAAAAGAGGGAATTATCTCATGAGGAGAATATGTGATTTTCCTGAAATCTGCAAGTTGCAATGGCACAGCTGAGAATTTAATCCAGACCTCTTAACCCTCATTCCAGTGCCTTTGCTACATCTCATTTGTTTTTCATATAACCATGCTATTCTATTATACAACATGGCCCCTTCTCTAGGGTTCTCTACAGCCTGGCACTATATAGTGAACAATAAGGACCAGATGAATGCACTGGAGCCTGGTGGCTTCAATTTTGGTGGGGCTGTGAATCCATTCTGGGTTTCAGTCAGAACCAGCCAGAACTCTAAAGGAGCTATCTAAGGTGATGTAATCTAGCCCCCAAATAGGTTCAGCACCTTGGATAGCTCCTTTAGAGTTCTGGTTGGTTTTGACTCAAACCCAGAGTGGATTTACAGCCCCACCGAAATCAGAGCCACCAACCTCCACTGGATCAATGGGTTCTGATGGACTTCTGATAACTTGAACATCCGGCCAGTGGGGCTAAAACCAGTTTGGCAGGGGCAGGCATTTAGTTTGGGGGGCTGACTGGGCAAGCAGTAGTGGGCCCAGGGGTCCTTATGTTGCTTCGGAACAGATGCATCTTTGGAAAAAGCTCTGCATGCATGCCTCCTTGCTTACTACCTGATCAACCTATATAGTATTAGATAGACTATTTATTCCCAAGGACACTATAATCCTCCAGTGTTCTCTTATGACCCTTTAAGGTTGGCTTGTACTTTCTGCCACTTGGAAAATGTTTGAGTGAGGATTAAACAAGATACATACAGAGTCAAACACACACACACATTGTCAGAGACAAACAAGTGCAGACGGGTAGCCTGGACTGTAATCTTAAATTGAGAAAAAGGCATGTAGACCTGATTCCAAATTTACTGGTTGGAACTGGTCTATGAAAACAAGCATAGTGCCAAACAAAAATTTACAAGATGCCTCTAAGCAGAGTCCGTTGAGAACATAGGAGTAGTTCTAAAAGAATCCCAAATTACTTGATGTCCCATCTGCACCATTCTACTTTGCGGTCCCTTGAGTACCATCTGTGTCTAAGGACAAAAATGATATTTTTATATTTGCTTAGTGAAATATCCACTATGGTGGCAGCTTAAGTTAGTCTGCAGAGCCAGAATTTTCACTCTCCTTCACAGTGTTTGGAAACACAACAGTGTCTGCCAATTCACTCTGAAGGAGTCTCTCTCTGTCTCTGCTTTAGAGAGCCAGTTGGCCCGGAAACAACTGGCAAATCTGACTGAATAACTGGACCAAGGAGAAGGTCATGTCATGCCAACAGCAACAGACATGCCCTAAGGCCAAAAAAAAAAAGTGTCCTTGAATGTGGGGAAGGAGAGAGAGAGAGAGAGGGAGAGAGAGGTCTCCGTGAGAAAGCCTGTTCTCTCTCTCTCTCTCTCACTGCTGACTGAGACAAATACAAAACAGAAAATGTGTACAGGTCTCTAGTGATTCTAACACTTGGTGTGAACTGTTGGATGTGGGACCCTTATGAAGATTCCTGGGGAAATTACTCCCCCCACCCCACCCCATAAAGTAGTATGAGAGTTCGGATTTTTAAAAAAGGATAAAGAAGAAACATTACACAGCAACAAGTACTGTACTTTGTGGCACATTAACTATGGATCAAGTGATTACATAGTAAATTAAATGCATTTTACTGTAGGCCAAGCAAATGACATGTATATCCCAGTCATTCTGGGGGGTTTGCAGCTAAGTATGTGGAAAAGGTTACACACCTCATCAAATGTGGAAAATTAGTTTGGCCACTGAGCAGGAGAAAAAGTAGATTTAAGCTGTGGTCCTCAAACCACTTTACTGTAAATAGAACCACAGAGGTCAATGGGGTTAAGTAGTTTGATGGCCACAGTCTTAGCAATATAAATTAAGCTACTAATGGAGCAACTGTTAGAATTACAAAATCACCCACATTCAGTTTGACATTGGCTGTATGATGTGGTTGGTGGTAGGGTAACCAGATGCCAAAGAAGACAGGGCTCCTTTAATAGTTGTGTAGCAGAGAGAGTTTTGGCAAGTGCAGCTTGTCATGAGAAAATGAGAAAAACAAACACCTACCTGAAATTAAAATTATAGGGACCCTATCTTCCTTTGCATTTGGTCACCCTATTAGATTGATGGCAGCTGTCTGCTGATCACTACTAGGGCATCTGGATTCGATTCCAGAACAGAAATGGAAGGTGTTGGTGGTAGTGAATGGGCTTTGGGTGGTAGGATTATAGGGTAAGGTTGAAGGAGGTTGGGCATGGAGCGTCAGGACCTTTGTTGAAGCAGCAGAAGGTGCTGAAAGCAAGGGTTGGCATCCATTATTTGTGATGGTGTACACCAACAGTAACAAGTTGGGTGGAGATATTGAGAAAAGTATAAGGGCTCTTGTATAGCCTTCCCCAGCCTGGTGCCCTCCAGATGTGTTGAACTACAAGTCCCAGCCTCCCCAGCCAGCGTGGACATTAAATAAATGAATAAGAATACATCTAGTAATATAAGTAATAAGGACCGCGGTGGCTTAGTGGTTAAGACGCTGAACTGCAGACCGGAAGGTCGGCAGGACAGCAGTTCGAGACCCGAGTGCTGCGTGACGGAGCGAGCTCCCGTCTTCAGTCCCAGCTCCTGCCAACCTAGCAGTTCAAAAGCAAGAAATTGCAAGTAGATAAATAGGTACCGCTTTGGCGGGAAAGGTAACAGCATTCTGTGCACCTTGGTGTTCACACATAACCACGGAAGCGTCTTTGGATAGCGCTGGCTCTTCGGCTTAGAAATGGAGATGAGCACCATACCCTAGAGTCAGACACGACTGGTTGGGGACACCTTTACCTTTAGTAATAAGTACACAAGAGGGAGTTGGTGTAATCCTGAAGGAGCACCTGTTATCTACTCTATTCGACGCGCTATGCTATAGAAAAGTTTAGATCAGAATAGCAAGCTCAATACCATACTGTTTACCAAATTTAGTATGGTATGGTAGGGGTGGAAGAGGTGAGGAGGAGGAGGAGGAGGAGGAGGAGGAAAAGGGAGATGAAGAAGAGACAAAAAGGTAAGCGGGTGCAGTTGATCTATGAGGGTAGGGGCCAGTGAGGCAATGAAAGAGCACACTACTTTTGTGAGTTTAGTAAAAACTCATTCTGGCCTCTTATGAAACACAAATAAGTTTCCATGATATAAATAGTGAACTTCAGTAATGGCTTTTCATATGTCTTTGTGTGTCTGACCTGCCTAAATAAATGTTGCTATTTTAAGCAAAAGCGGTTGAGCATTTGCTGAATATCCTTGTCCCACTGCCCCCTCCAATTCCTGCTGCTTCAGTTTCCCCTCCCATACCACTTTTCTCTATACGGTGGGATTAATCCATCAAGTCAGATGTGGGGTGGGAGCATAAAGGGGGAGCAGTGATACTGCACTCCAGTGAGCAATGGAGAGGCCGCCATTCATGGGTCAACAAAACCAGGGAAGACTGTTGGACTTAATCAGCTAAGGATTGCTCCAGCATGGCAGACAATTAACATCAAAGACTTGTGCAAGGGGGGGAAAGTGAAAAACAAGCTTTCAAATCCAATTCCTTTTTTTTTCTCTTGAAAAAATTAGAAGGGCGGCGGGGGGGGGGGAGATTAAGAAAAAAGTAAACTGATGGGTGGGTAGGTAGAGATTACCTTGCAGGCTTGGAAAGGGCATAGTATAAAGATGAAGGGCTCAATCCTATGCATGTTTAGACTGAAATAAATCATACAGCTCCCAGCATCCCCCAGCTAGGGGCATGCTGGGAGTTGTAGGGCTTTTTTCTGTTAAAACTTGAATAGGATTGTGTTCTAAGACAAATAGGTGACATGGTAGGAATTCTGGGTTGTCACCTGCCCCTTTTGAAATGTAAGCTTGATTGGATTTCTTTGTTTTTTAAACTGCCATTTGCAGATTTTAACAATACAAATATATGCACATTGAAAATTCCACAAAGCCTGTCCACCAACTCTCCTGAAAAACCTCCCTCATGAAGGCTCCTTGTCCCTCAGCGATGACCATCAGCAGCCATTCCAGCAGGCTGTATGGTGGGATACGGCAGATTTCACCAGCCCTGTCGAAAGGCTATTTTTTTTCCTTTTCCCTTTCCTTCACTTGTTCCTTGTGTGTCATGTCATTTTAGATTGTAACCCTGTGGGCAGGGGCTGTCTTGTTTTATTGATTGCACATAAGGTGTTGATAGGATCATTTTTGGCTGAGGGGTGGGATAAAATGCTCTAATTAAATTAATACTCCCTATCCCTCAGCTGCAATAGCAAATATTGAGAGATTTTGTCTCCTAAAATCTTTCCCCTCATCTGTAATTAGATATAAATTACCTGTGTTAAAACCAGCTAATGGATTTAGATCATCTTCTCTCATTAACAAAAGAAAGCTTCTCTCCGGGACCCCACAACCATGGAAGTGAGGCCTCTGCTATGGTAGCACCCACGGTGGCTCACTTATGGCCAAACTAAGTGTTCTTCAAATTATTTACTTAAGTGTTAGTGCATGTGGCCCCTATTCGGATCAGAAACATGGCACTCCAAGAGGGGGGATTTAAGCTTCCCTCTCCCATTTTTGTCCTGAAATCCCCCCCCCCCCGAGGACCCGGTGTGTGTGTGTGGAAAAACAACAGTGTTGAAACATTTTTAAACCCATGAGGGTGGGGTGGAACTGTGGGAAGACAACAGGAGAGAGGGATCGTTAATCCCCCGCTCCCGGGGCACCAAAGTTCCAATCAGAATGGGGGTTGCATGCACTTATACAAGTAAAGAATCCACTCACTCATAACTCTGTTGTGCATGATTTGAAGAACAATTCATCTGGCCTTTAGTATTGATCCTAGGAACATAGGAAGCTGCCTTTTACTGAGTCAGACCATGTAGCTTGGTATTGTCAATACTGACTGGTTGCATCTCTCCAGGGTTTCACGTAGGAATTTTTCCAGCTCTACCTGGAGATGCTGGGGATTGAACTTGAGACCTTCTATGTGCAAAACATGTGCTCTACCACTAAGCCAATGTCCTTTTGGCTCCAGGAAAGACACTTTTATTTGCTCAGGCCTTTTTAGGTCTTTTAGACCTTTCCATAATTGGACTCTTTCACTTTACTTTTTATGCTGAGGCTGATTTTGGGCTGCTGTTCTTTTAATAGAGGAATGGGGAAGCTATTTTGGCCTGAGGGCCGAATCTGCTGTGGACAAGTATTGTGTTGCCTCATTGGCTGCCTTATCAGCCCCATTCCCGCAGTGGGCAGGGCCTCCCTACTGCTGTCATGCTTTACTTATCCCCCACACAAATCCATGTACTTGTGCACACACATGCCAGTATAAATGGGACTCATCTGGTGCCTTGAGAAGCTGCTCCCCAAGATACTGTTTGAGTCCAGAGATGACTTTGCTCCCTCTTCCCCTTCTTCAATCAGACAAGGTGAGGGAGGAGCAAAACCATCTGAGCCTCGGCCTCAAGGCACTCTCTTTTAGGCCCTGGCTCAGTTGCTCACCTGCCCCCTCTTCCTTCTCTGATGGGGGCAGGACTTCTGGAAGGGACTTCGGGGACGGGCCTCACCTGAAGCCCCTGCAGGCCAGATAGGTTGGCGCATGGGCCCTATTTGGCCCACCGGGCCAGAGGTTCCCCATCCTTGTTATAACATTTGCTTGGATTTGATTGTTTTCAATCTTGTCAGCTGCTCTGAAAGTCTTTTTTTGGTTTGGTTTTACTGAAGAGCAGGGTAAAAATACTGTAATAAATAAAATGCTGAGTAGGATTTTAATTTGATTAGTGGAAAATGGTATTTGGAATACACTGCACATTTCTTAAGAAACTGAGTGATGCAGAGAAGAAGCTTTACTGGAAATTATTAACAGCTGAATTTCAACTTCTCCCTGTTTTAAGCCCTGGTCTGTATGGTTTTTCATTCATTCATTCATTCGTGTCTATTTAAAGCTAGCACAGTACACATAGGCAGCACACTCACAGTCACAGCCATAAATCTGGGTAGGCACTCAGTTACTGCTTAAACACTATCTCAGTCTAAAGGGAAGTGGTTAAATTTCATTACTTTAATTTACAGTGCAACAAATTGTCTCACATTAATCTTGATATATGTAGACACTTGGGCAGATCTCTGTGGTTTCCATTGGTTGCCCCATCTGCTATCATTGTCCACTTCTGGTACAAAAGGTTTTTCACCTGGATGCTAATTAACCAACCAGCACAACCTATTTTGGTGGTGTGGGACTTGCTGTGTGTCTTCCTGTTTGTTCCTGCTTGTTCCTGCTACATTTCAATGGATAGTTTAAATGTGCATTTAAGTCATTTAAACTACAGAAGTATAGATTCAAAATCATGGGAAATAATAGTTCCACTCTACTCTTTGCTGGTCAGACTGCACCTTGAATATTGTGTCTAGTTCTGGACACCACACTTTAAGAAGGATTGAGGTAAATTGAAATGAGTTAAGAGAAGGGCAACAGAGATGAGAGGGTAATAAAAACTCAGTCCTACGAGGAAAGATTGAAGGAACTGATTATGTTTAGCCTTCAGAAGAGAAGACTGAGGGGGGATATGATAGCACTTTTCAAGTACCTAATGGGATGTCACGTGGAAGAGGGACACAACCTGTTCTCTGTCATCCAAGACTGCAGGACACAAAATAATGGGGTTAAGTTACAGGAAGGCCATTACTTCCTAAAGGTTAGAGCAGTCAAACAATGGAACAAACTGCCTAGGGAGGTTGTGAGCTCGCCATTGCTGGAGGTATTCAAACAGAGACTGGACAGCCATCTGTCTGAGACATTTTAAACTGGATTTCTGCACTGAACAAGGGGTTGGATTCAATGGCCTACGTGGCCCCTTCCAACTCTATGGTTCTATAAACTTTAACATATACAGATAAACAGGTTTTAGTGGGAGGGAACCAAACGTTTTTCTTTTTTACCCATTTTATGGTTTTGTTTTGTTCTGCTGCATTTCAGGAATGATATTTTGGCTCACTAATTTGTGCTGGATGAGAGCAAAAGACATCATCTATGCAGAAAACAACAAACTGAAAAAGTTAAGTTATATTTTAATTGCAAGGCGGGAAAGGTGCCATGAAGCAAGACAGGATTTGCTGAATTTTTAAAATGAATCTTTTATCCCTTAACCGGCCTCACATTGTGGGCTCTTCTATACACCTCTGGAGCACCTCTAAGAAACATTACACTGCTCACGTACTGTTTCAGTCATAATTTACAGCCCTCTGAACTACAAGGGAATTGAACTAAAACATTTCTGCAGTAGAGTTTACTATTGCATTTCCCCATTTGTCCTACATACTACTATCTCCTCTAGAACAGGGTTTCTTAAATTTGTGTTGTATTTTGAGCAGTTAGGGAGTTTAACTGCATCTCAGCCACTGGTGGTCACTTTTGTCTCAGGTTTGAATGAGACAGAATTTTTTAAAGGGCAAAATCAGGATTTTTATATAAATCTCTGGTCAGAGAGGTACACTTGAAGTGCTGTGTACCGTTCTGGTTGCCACATCTCAAAAAGGATATAGAGCTGAAAAAGGTGCAGAAAAGGGCAACCAAACTGATCAGGGGGCTGCAGAAACTCCTGTACAAGGAAAGGTTACAATATTTAGAGTTTTTTTGTTTAGAAGAAAGGCAAGTAAGGGGAAGACATGGGCTTCATCACACTGAGCTTTTATCCTGCGATTGAGATTGCTCCTTCATGGAAGTTTGCGGGCTCTTTACATGATGCTGTGACCCTCCAGGGCATCTCCTGCACTAAATGCCCTTTGTTCCGTTTTTAAATAGATCACAGATAATGATCTATCAAACTCCCCATTGTGTTCCACTTCAGTTTCCTCCATGAAAAGAGTAAAAGTGGCAAAAAGAGGAGCGAAATCAATGAAAGGTAATGCAAGACTCAGATATGGAGAGAAGGAGGGGGAAAGGGGGGGGAAAGGAAGCAGGTGAAAAAAGGAGTCGTTGTGATCCCGCATTTAAAATGGAAGCAGAAAGCCCCATTTTAAATGCAGGATTTTAGACTGCTGTAGAGATGCCCATAATAGAGGTTTATAAAATTATGCATGGGCTGGAGATAATAGTGTGGATAAAAAAATTTCCCCTCTCTTACACAATATTAGAACCGGGGGTCATTTAAATATTTAGTTACAACATTCTTATGCCACTCCATACCCTAAAGTTCTTTGGGCATTTTCTCCAGCAATTGACAACAATGGAAGAGCCACACATATGTGTTTAAGACTGCAACACAAGGTTGTGACTGTGGCTTCAAGGGGACTCAGGGAAGAGGTGTGGTCAGCACTTGGGGAAGGAGACCATGACTGGTTGAATGCATGGCCTAGGCTAGGCTGAGACAGGTGCGTCATGAAGCAGTGAATACAGCATTGCTAATAACAGGCATGTCTGAAACAGGAGGTACTAGAGCAGAACAAAACAAAAGACAGGGGTGTCACAACCCCACACTAGCAATAACCAGTTAACTGCTCTGTTGCCTATGCAGGAAGATATAACCAACATACTAAGCAGGTTGAATCACTTGCCCAAGTTGGCTTCAGATAGTTGTGGGGCTCTTTGGCAAGAGGCTCTCAGCTGTGCTCCAAACTTCTAAACAACAACAAACACAAAGACAGCCATTCTGGTCCATGAGAAATACTGTATTTAGCCATTCAGGGCAGAATCTATCACCAGAGGAAAAAGATTTTCTACCAACTGAAAAGAAACTTTACACTGAAGGTTCCACCCCTCCAACAACTAGGTAATACCCAGAAAGTGGCTTCAATTGACTTTTTACCTAGTGCACCACCTAAAACTAATCTCTGGCTTTGCTGATATAAAGACTGTCATGTTTCTCTGTACTTCTGTTCTATGCTGACTCAGGGACCTATGCCCAAAGCAAGAGACAGATCTAAGCTGCAGCTGGCCTTTTATGTTCCCAGAAAAGGAGATCAGTTATTGTTTTTCTGTCCAAGAATGCATTGCTAGGTCTAACTGTTACCTGCTACCCCTACTGAGATTCATTCAGTCTGCAAACCTCCATTTTTAGACTAGGTCTAAACTGAAGACCTCATATTCACAACATTTGGCCAAATCTTTGGCCTTCTCTGTTTCTTCCCCCAGCCCCTGCTTTCTGTACCACCTAGCCTGATGAAAAGTTCTGGAGAATTCAGAAGCTTGCATACATTTGTGGCATTTTGGTTAGTCATAATAAAGGTATTTATTATGACTAACCAAAATGCCACAAATGTATGCAAGCTTCTGAATAAAGCTTGAATAAATTCATGAATAAATCCATGAAGGGGAATAAAGGTATTCCCCTTCATGGATCACTGCCTTGTTGTGGTGAAGGGGCTTGCGTAACTCAGTGAAGCCATAAGCTAAGCCGTGCAGGGCCACCCAAGACGGACAGGTCATGGCGGAGAGTTCTGACAAAATGTGGTCCACTGGAGAAGGAAATGGCAACCCACTCCAGTATTCTTGCAAGAAAACCCCATGGAACGTATCACAAGGCTAAAAGAGATGACGCCAGAAGATGACCCCCTCAGGTCAGAAGGTGTCCAGTATACTACTGGGGAAGAGCAGAGGGAATTTCCAAGTAGCGCCAGAAAGAGTGAAGCGGCTGGGCCAAAGCCAAAAGGACCCTCAGCTGTGGATGTGTCTGGTGGTGAAAAGAAAATCCGATGCTGTAAAGAACAATATTGTTTAGGAACCTGGAATGTAAGATCAATGAATCAAGGTAAGCTGGAGGTGGTCAAACATGAGATGGCAAGATTGAACATCGACATCTTGGGAATCAGTGAATTAAAATGGACAGGCATGGGCGAATTTAATTCAGGTGACCATCATATCTACTACTGTGGGCAAGAATCCCTTAGAAGAAATGGAGTAGCACTCATAGTCAACAAAAGGGTGGGAAAAGCAGTACTGGGGTACAATCTCAAAAATGATAGAATGATCTCAGTACGAATCCAAGGCAAACCATTCAATATCACAGTAATTCAAGTCTATGCCCCAACCACTGATGCCGAAGAAGCTGAGGTTGATCGGTTCTATGAAGACCTACAACACCTTCTAGAACTAACACCAAAAAAAGATGTCCTCTTCATCATAGGGGATTGGAATGCTAAAGTAGGAAGTTAAGAAATCACCGGGATAACAGGCAAGCATGGCCTTGGTGTACAAAATGAAGCAGGACAAAAGCTAATAGAGTTTTGCCAAGAGAACACGCTGATCATAGCAAACACTCTTTTCCAACAGCACAAGAGGCGACTCTACACATGGACATCACCAGATGATCAATATCGAAATCAGACTGATTATGTCCTTTGCAGTCAAAGATGGAGAAGCTCTATACAGTCAGTAAAAACAAGACCTGGAGCTGACTGTGGCTCAGATCATGAGCTTCTTGTTGCAAAATTTCGGCTTAAATTGAAGAACGTAGGGAAAACCACTAAACCATTCAGGTATGACCTAAATCATATCCCTCATGAATATATAGTGGAGGTGAGGAATAGATTTCAGGCATTAGACCTGATAGACAGAGTGCCTGAGGAACTATGGACAGAGGTCCGTAACATTGTTCAGGAGGCAGCAACGAAATCCATCCCAAAGAAAAAGAAATGCAAGAAAGCCAAGTGGCTGTCTGAGGAGGCTTTACAAGTAGCAGAGGAAAGAAGGGAAGCGAAAAGCAAGGGAGAAAGGGGAAGATATATCCAACTGAATGCAGAGTTCCAGAGAATAGCAAGGAGAGACAAGAAGGCCTTCTTAAATGAACAATGCAAAGAAATCGAGGAAAACAACAGAATGGGAAAGACTAGAGATCTCTTCAAGAAAATCGGAGATCTCAAGGGAACGTTTTGTGCAAAGACGGGCATGATAAAGGACAAAGAAGGCAGGGACCTAACAGAAGCAGATGAGATTAAGAAGAGGTGGCAAGAATACACAGAAGAACTATACAGGAAAGATCTGAATGTCCCTGATAGCCATGATAGTGCAGTCACTGAACTTGAGCCGGACATCCTCGAGAGTGAAGTCAAGTGGGCCTTAGGAAGCATTAGTAACAACAAAGCTAGCGGAGATGACAGTATTCCAGCTGAGCTATTTAAAATCCTAAAAGATGATGCTGTTAAAGTGCTGCACTCAATATGCCAACAAATTTGGAACACTCAACAGTGGCCGCAAGACTGGAAAAGGTCAGTTTACATTCCAATTCCAAAGAAGGGCAACACCAAAGAGTGTTCAAACTACCGCACAATTGCGCTCATTTCACATGCCAGCAAGGTGATGCTCAAAATCCTACAAGCTAGGCTTCAGCAGTATGCGAACTGAGAACTACCGGAAGTACAAGCTGGGTTTCGAAGAGGCAGAGGAACTAGAGATCAAATCGCCAACGTTCGCTGGATCATGGAGAAAGCAAGAGAATTCCAGAAAAACTTCTATTTCTGCTTCATTGACTACGCTAAAGCCTTTGATTGTGTGGGCCACAACAAACTGTGGCAAATTCTTAAAGTGATGGGAATACCAGACCACCTTACCTGTCTCCTGAGAAACCTGTACGAGGGTCAAGAAGCAACAGTAAGAACCAGACATGGAACAACCGATTGGTTCAAAATTGGGAAAGGAGTACGACAAGGCTGCATATTGTCACCCTGCTTATTTAACTTATATGCAGAGTACATCATGAGAAACGCCGGGTTGGATGAATCACAGGTCGGAATTAAGATTGCCGGGAGAATTATCAACAACCTCCGATATGCAGATGACACCACCCTAATGGCAGAAAGCAAAGAGGATCTAAAGAGTTTCTTGTTGAGGGTGAAAGAGGAGAGTGCAAAAGCTGGTTTGAAACTCAACATTAAAAAAACGAAGATCATGGCATCTGGCCCCATCACTTCCTGGCGTATAGAAGGGGAAGAAATGGAAGCTATGACAGATTTTATTTTCTTGGGCTCCAAGATCACCGCAGACGGTGACTGTAGCCATGAAATTAAAAGACGCTTGCTCCTTGGGAGGAAAGCTATGGCAAACCTAGACAGCATAGTAAGAAGCAGAGACATCACCTTGCCGACAAAGGTCTGTCTAATCAAAGCTATGATTTTCCCAGTAGTAATGTATGGCTGTGAGAGCTGGACTATAAGGAAGGCTGAGTGCCGAAGAATTGATGCTTTCGAACTGTGGTGCTGGAGAAGACTCTTACGAGTCCCCTGGACTGCAAGGAGGTCAAATCAGTCCATCCTAAAGGAAATCAACCCTGAGTGCTCCTTGGAAGGACAGATACTGAAGCTGAAGCTCCAATATTTTGGCCACCTAATGCGAAGAGAAAACTCTCTGGAAAAGACCCTGATGCTGGGAAAGACTGAAGGCAAAAGGAGAAGGGGACGGCAGAGGATAAAATGGCTAGATAGCATCACCGATGCAATGAATATGAACTTGAGCATGCTCCGAGAGAGAGCACAGGACAGGAAGGCCTGGCATGCTATGGCCCATGGGGTCATGAAGAGTCGGACACGACTGAACAACTGAACAACAACAAATAAAGGTATTGTCCAACTGTGGATTTTGGTCGTCGTCGTCGTCGTCCAACTCCTAGTTGTCCATCTCTTTCAATGGCTGACCCCTCTCCACCTTGTAACAAGTTACTTCTCAGAAAAGCATCATTGAGGTGTCCTGTGGAAAGCTGGGTTGGGAGATGAGGATCAAAATACATTTTCCTTCTCCAGTTGGATTTCCCCTCACTGTCTTTCAGTGGAAACTTATTGTCTGAGATGTAGTGAGAAGGGGGGTTCGCTATGGAGACAGAGTTGTAGGTACTAAACACCTATCTCAATTGCAACTCCAGATGGCTCTTTCCCATTGAAATGGCCAGAGTTGATTGTTTACTCCAATCAATTGCCCATTTAGCAAAATTCACTCCACTACCCAAGACAGGAGGCAGCTAGTGAGACTGCAGTTCCTTTAAGCCACCAGTGCAATCATATGGCAGTATAACTATTACGTGATCTGCATGACATGTTGGTTATACAGATAGGCATTCTCTCTTGTCTGCTGACACCAGGGCCATTAGAAACAGAAAATTATCTTGGGGTGAAGACACACATAACATTCTCAGATCTGCAAGACCATTCTAGTTCAAATCTATCTATTCCTCTGCAAAGTTGAGCCAGGGGGAGGCCCACCCTATGCTTCAAGCAGTAGGCAAAAGTGCAACCTCACAGTCCATAGGACACTTTGGCACTTTTAAAGAATTATCCTTTAAAAAGAATCAATAAGGTCATGAATGAATAAAATAAAATGAAGGGGCTGAGACAGTGCTGGGATGGACATCTATCATTTCAGTTGCAAAGTTGGGAGAAAACCAGGCTCATCCCACAGCTGAGGGAAGCACTGTTTTATATTATTTATTATTACGTTTATATCCCACCTTCTTTCCTCAAAGGAACACAAGGCAGGTTACATGATCCTCTGCATTTTATCCTCACAACAACCTTATGAGGTAGGTCAGGCTGAGAGTCACTGACTGGCCCAAAGTCACCCACTAAGCTTCATGGTTGAGCAGGGACTAGAACCCAGATCTCCTGAGTCCCAGTCCAACACTCTAACCACTGCACCATACTGGCTATTATTCCTCATCCTTGGTCTCTTAAGTGGGTTCCAAATGTCTTGTATTGGTGGATGTGGAGTATTCTCCAAATGAGCACTTTTTTTTATGAGCCCAGTGGTCTGGGATGATGTGAGTTGTAGTCCAACAGCATCTGGAGGGCCACAAGTTTCCTACCCATGATGTAAAGTTAGAGTGCTTCCAGATGGAGGACTCATAGTACTAACAATTAAAAGGCATTCTATTCTTTTCTCCTTAACAGATTTTCTGTGGTGAGAAAAAAAGATGAAGGAAGTGGTGGGGAAACATGGGAGGGTTATGAGTGGAAGATGACCTTATCTGGACCCCCCTGTGAAATTCCATTGGCGGAGCTGGGCGATGATGCAAAAAAAGCCTCGTCTAGAAGCATGGTAAGCCTCTGTTGATACCAGTTATTGATTGCCCCGGTTTAAAGGCCTGGTTACCATTCATGAAATGCACATGTCAGTGGAGACAGATTAGAATTAGAATGTTTTACTACTGTAAAACTACAATACTGCAAAAAGTAGAGAGTAAAATAGACAAATATAGAGAGCAAGATAAAAGATATAAGAGACTCTGAATAAGGTTTAGATACAGCACTAAAAAACTGTCATCCAAACAACAGATTACAGCATGCAATCAAGGCCAGTCAGGCATTTTACTACCTGAGGTAGAATACTGAGCTGCTACCCTCCCCCTTTCCCCTCTACATAATGCAGACTCGCTTCAGATCTCCATAATAAACACATGAATTAAAAACTGCTATGACCCTGTGGCTGAAATGGACTTGTCATTCTGAAAAAATAACTGTGAATACAGGAAAGGAGTGAGAAATGCAGCAGTCTCGGGTCAGCTTTTTTTTTTTTTTTAATAAAGAATGAAAGAAACCTTTGCTGTCAAGAGCAGATGACTTTTCCACAAGTCTTTTGTTATTAAAACTGGGGTACAATAAATCAAGGTGACTTACTTTCAAGAAATTTGGAATAATCTTAAACAAACACCCCTGCCAAATCCCAAGGTCCCAAATATGAAGAGGAGGAGGAGGAGGAAGGGTTTCTCAAAGGTAAAATAAATTACATGGAGGAGGCCTTGGAACAGATGTTCCTTAGTTCAAGCCCCACAAGTGCAACATAACAGAGCGATCACTTGGGAAGGTAGAAAGGCCACTGCTGATGAGGAGCGGAGGAGGCAAGTCCCATTAGGTTCACAACATGTCCATCCCCTGCCCTGTTATTCCATCTCTATCTTTGGAAGTGCAGACACCAAACTGAGAAGAATTTAAAGAGTAAAAGCTTGTTTGATTTGTATTATGCTAGCAAAGGCTAAACCTTTCTTACATTAAACATTCTAAGACTTTTGGCAAATTGTCAAACTTTACTTTTACCTAAAACCAGTACAAAAAGCTTTATCAGAGAGTAGGTACCTGGTAATCAAGCCTTTCTCTCTCTCTCTCTCTCTCTCTCTCTCTCTCTCTCACACACACACACACACCCCCCTATATGTGAGCAGCTTCACCATGTTGCAATCCCACAACTCTGTTCTTTGTGTGAATATCCCATAAGAACATAATAAGAACATAAGAGGAGCCTTGTTGGATCAGACCAAGGGTCCATCTAATCCAGCATTCTGTCCACACAGTGGCCAACCTGCTGCCCATGGGAAACCCACAAGCAGGACATGAGTGCAACAGCACCTTCTTGCCCACGTTCCCCAGCAACTGATGTACTAGGCATAATGTCTCTGATACTGGAGGTAGCAGAGAGCCATTAGGACTACTAGCCATTCATAGCTTTCTCCTCCAGGAATTGTCTAACCACCTTTTAAAGCCATCCAAATTGGTGGCGATCACTACATTTTGTAGCAGCAAATTCCATGGTGTATGCTCTGTGTGAAGAAGTACTTCCTTTTATCTGTCCTGAATCTCCCACCAATCAGCTTCATGGGATGACCCCGGTTTCTAGTATTATAAGGAGGGAGAAAAATATCTCCCTATCCATTTTCTCCACACCATGCATAATTTTGTACACCTCTGTCATGTCTCCCCTTACTCGTCTTTTTTCCAAGCTAAACAATACCAGCTGTTGTAGCCTTCCCTCATAGGTGACCAGAACTGTACACAGTATTCTAAGTGTGGTTGCACCATAGACTTGTATAATGGCAGTATGATATTGGAGTTTTATTCTCAATTCCTTTCCTAATTGTGTCTAACATGGAGTTTGCCTTTTTACAGCAGCCACACACTGGGTTGACATTTTCACTGAGACATCAACTACAACCCCATCTCTTTCTTGGTCAATCACCGTCAAGCACCCATCAAGTTATACATGAAGTTGGGATTTTTTTGCCCCCACATGCTTCACGTTACACTTGCATACACTGAACTACATTTGCCATTTTGATGCCCATTCTCCCACTTTGGAGAGATCCTTTTGGAACTCTTTACAGTCCCTTTTTGTTTGAATCACCCTAAACAATTTAGTGTCATTGGCAAACTTGGCCACTTCACTGCTCACTCCTAATTCCAGATCATTTATGAACAAGTTGAAAAGCATTTGTTTCAATACAAATCCTTGTGGGATCTCACTATTTACATCCCTCCCTTGGGAAAATTTACCATTTATTCCTACTCTCTGTTTTCTATTCTTTAACCAGTTACTGATCCATAAGAGGACCTCTCCTCATTCCATGACTGCTAAATTTGCTCAGGTATCTTCGGTGAGGGACTTTGTTAAAAGCCTCTTGGAGGTCCAAGTAAGCAATGGCTGCTGGATCATCCCTGAACACAGGTTTCAGAGAGACTCTTCATTGAGACTCTCAAAGAACTCTATAAGGTTAGTGAGACAGGGCCTACCTTTGTGGAAGCCATGTTGATTCTTTCTCAGCAGGGCTTGTCCTTCTATATGCTTACTAATTTTATCTTCAATAATGCTTTCAACCAATTTGCCCAGAACAGACATTAAGCTAATTAACTTCCCAGTAATTTCCCAGCCATATGGGCAAGGTCCCAGTCCACCCCCCACAGTCCCCGGTCTTCCAACATTTGTTTGTTTGTTTGTTTGTTTGTTTGTTTGATTTATACCCCAGCTTTCTACCAAAAAATGCCACTCAATGTGACTATTTTGAGCAGGGTGGTTTGAAGCGCGCTTCTACTTGCAATTATTTGAATGCGAGTAGAAGCCTCCCTGTGTTTAGGAACTGCAGGGTGGGGCTTGCATATGTGTGTGCCGATCCCCTCTCACCGTGTTTAGCTTTCATGCATGTCAGCAGGTTGAACACCAACATAGGATTGTAATGTTCCTAACTGAGGGGTTGGCGGGGATAGAAGAGACTGATCCCCTGAAGAATTCCTCTCCCTGAAGAACTGCTCTCACCCATTACTGCCCCAAGAACTACTAACCAAAGACATTTCTTATGTAGCAGGGAAGTGACTGGGGCAGCAGGGGGGAGGTAGTTTACATGACTTGCAATGGAAAGGGTATAACAATAAAGGGACTTGTGGCACAATAAAGACTGTGAGCTTCTATATGAGGCATTTGTTGTGTCCTCATCATTCCCTACTCATGGTTGTTTATGGGTTCTTTAGACGATGTCGTGACCCTCCAGTGTCAAGGTTTTTTAGAGCAGGGGAAATGGGGCATTATTTCTGTTTGGCGAAAGGAAGCAGGATTTCCTCATGTATTTGTGCTATTCTGCTATACCACAGTGCCACCTAGAGGTAATGTATTAGAAAACCAGTAAAAGGAATGCTCCATGTGTAGTGCTTGGACCTGACTTCTGTGATGAAACTGAAAGTAGATGCCGTGAATTAACAGCCTTGTGTAAAAAAGCCTTAACACGTTTATTATAACATAAGCTTGCATTGACCAGAGCCCACTTCATCAGTTACATGGAATGTCATTCTGAATTGGAAGACAGATACACACACACACACTTGGGGAGATCAAGTTCTTTCCTTTGGTTTGTAATGGGGGGTGGGGAGTTGTAACATCTGCCTGTTTTGCTTTGTATGTTTTTATATTGTTAAATTTAAACCAGGTAAGATAGGGTTGATAGTATGCCAGAGAGTGAGTGAAAGGTGGAAGGGGCCTGTATGTATGTGAGGATTCAGGGGTTATATAAGGAATGAACTGACAGTTAGAACTCAGATACGATTTATGGATTGAAGAAGCAACATCTAGGTAGTGGGGTTTGTGTATGGGATTTTAGGAGGGGTAGGAAATCAACCCTGAGTGCTCATTGGAAGGACAGATACTGAAGCTGAAGCTCAAATATTTTGGCCACCTAATGCGAAGAGAAAACTCGCTGGAAAAGACCCTGATGCTGGGAAAGACTGAAGGCAAAAGGAGAAGGGGACGGCAGAGGATGAGATGGCTAGATAGCATCACGGATGCAATGAATATGAACTTGAGCACGCTCCGGGAGAGAGCGCAGGACAGGAAGGCCTGGCGTGCTGTGGTCCATGGGGTCACGAAGAGTCGGACACGACTGAGCGACTGAACAACAACAACAAAAGAGTAGGTAGGGAAGTTAGGAACTACCATTGATTAATAACAATAACTTAAAATGTTCATGTTTTAAATAAATCTTTGTTTTTTAAAAAATCCAAATTCCCATGTGTTGTTTATACTACCTTTATTATATCTACTTCTACTTCCTGGTTACTTCTCCTGTAGTGGGTTGAGAGAACCAATTGAGCATATTGAATCTCTCTGGAACCCAGACAAGGTAAAAGGGCTGAAGCTTGTGGAACAGCAGCAGCAGGACTTTCCTGACGGGTTTGTTTCTCAGTTTCGGAAGTGGAGGCTGGGGAAAAGATGGAACCCGGGCAGGAACGGCTCAAGCACGCCATATATATATATAAATATTGAATGAAAGATAGAAAGACTAACAGCAGAGTATTAAAAATATATTTTAAGCTAATGTTTTGGCTTCTGCCCTCATCAGTAGCTGTGCTGTTAACTGGGTATCAGGTGGGTATATAGACATTGGTCTAGGGAAAAGAAGAAAAAAGTTAGCTGTGAAGCAGGGGCATTTTAGGCAATTAAATATTCAGGGTCCAGGCCCATATGGCATAAATCTGCATAAAATCTGCATATGCTAATTTATATATCTCTATGCAAATTTAGAAATAATGACTAGGTTTCTTTAAATTTCACAAGAGGGGAAGCCAGCTGATGAATTTCTCATCTAAATTATCTCAAGTAAAATAAATTCTTCAATGAATTTACACCTTGGCCCAGATCATCCCAAACCAATTGAAAATAATGGATTTATAAAGCTTAATTGCCATGCAGGAGAAGATTTTTTGAGGGGAATGCTGCAGTACATGGGAAGGGGAGGGTTAATCCTTCCCTCCCAACTGCAGCACCCCTTAGAAAATTGCCCCCTGCATTACAATTAAGCTGAAAAAAATAAACTTCCATTGCCACCAATGGGCACTAAGGTCTCTGTGAAAGAGATCCAAGGCCCTGAGAAATAGATTCAAGCCTGAGCCCCTTGGGCTGAGGCCTAACAATACCCCTGCTGTGAGGTTAGAGGGCAATGAAATTCAAGAAATACAAACGAATAATTATGTTAATGTTTAGATGTATTAAAATATTTACAGTGACTATTTATAATGTACTGTTGATAAAACATCCTGGGATTGATAGTCTACTTCCTTGGAAATCGTAAGAAAAGGATTTACTGTTCTATCTATGATTATTATGTTTAGGGGGGACTTTGAGGCATTCAGTCATAATCCCACTGATGGTAGCTTCACCCCTTTGGCTCCTCAGCCAAGCACATACACCAAATGTCTAGGTCTGCAGTTCCTCTTGTACTGAGCAGGATGTGTTGGTGTGATAGTAATCCTGCTCAGTATGAGGGCTCCTTCACACTGGGCTTTTATCCTGCGATTGAGATTGCTCCTTCACAGAAGTTTGCAGGCTCTTTACATGACGCAGTGACCCTGCTGTGACCCACCTGCGCCAAATGCCCTTTGTTCTGTTTTTAAATAGATCGCAGATAATGAGCTATCAAATTACCCGGTTGTGTTCCGCTTCTGTTTCCTCCGTCAAAAGAGTTAAAGCGAGTTAAAGCGGCAAGAAGAGTCGCGAGATCAATGACGGATAATGGAAGACTCAGATAAGGGGGGAAGGAGGGGGAAAGGGGAAGGGAAAAAGGAAGCACATGTAAAGGGAGTCAGTTGTGATCCTGCATTTAAAATGGAAGCAGAAAGCCCTGTTTTAAATGCAGGAATTTAGGCTGGTGTAGAAATGAGAGGAACCACACGTTGAGACATTTGGTATTTATGACTGTGCCAGGGTTGAGCCTCAGGGCCAAACTAAACATTCGGCTAATAAGTGGAGCTATGTGCGATTGTTTTTCTTACTCTTCCAAAAGAGCACATGGCCTCAATTTGGATCGGGACCATGGCACTCCGGGAGGGGTGGTTAAACCCTCCCCCCACCTGTTTTTCCCCTAAAATTCACACACACATGACGGGGGCAGAGGGGGTGTAGAAAAGAAAAGAAAAGAAAAGGAAGGAAGGAAGCTTCTCCTAACTTCAAGAGAGGCTTCTTTCCTTTTTCAAAACCCCCACTGCCTGCAAGGAGGGGAGATTTTAAGAAAAAATGGAGCAGTGAAGGTTTAACCAAGTGTGTGGGGGGAAGGTTTGAATTCCCCATCCAGAGCACCATGGTCCGAATTGGGGCCATGTGTGTTTACAGTAGAGTAAGACAAATGATCATATATAGCTCCGTTATGCATGATTAGTAGACTGCGTAGTTTGGTTCTCAGACAGTAGTTGGAGGGGAACCAAGAGTTGTGCCAGGGAGTCAGAGCTGAGGGGCCACACCAGAAGGGAATCAGCGCCAAAATATGCGCCACAACCAGGAAGACGATTGTCACTCAGTTGAAAGGCTTTTCTACACGAGGCATTTATCATGCACTCATCATTCCAGTCCATTTCCGGGCCCGATTCAAAGTGCTGGTGTTAACATTCAAAGCCCTTAACGGCTTGGGGCCAGGTTACCTGAAGGATCGCCTCCTCCCATATGTGCCTGCCCAGACCTTAAGATCATCATCAGCGGCCCTTCTCCATGAGCCCCTGCCAAAGGAAGTGAGGCAGGTGGCTACTAGGAGGAGGGCTTTTTCTGCTGTGGCACCCTGGCTCTGGAATGAGCTCCCTAGTGAGGTTCGCCTGGCGCCTACATTGTATTCCTTTTGGCACCAGGTGAAGACCTTTTTATTTTCCCAGGCATTTTAGCTTTCTAAATTTTTATCTTTGCTGTTTTAAATCTGTATTTTAAACTCTTGCACTGCTGCTAGGTTTTATTGTGGTTGTATTGTTATATTGTGGTTTTAATGTTCTATATATTTTAAATTGTTTTATTGTGTGTTGTTTGGTTTTAATTTTTGTGAACCGCCCAGAGAGCTTCGGCTATTGGGCGGTATAGAAATAAATAAATAAATTCCCTATTCACGGTTGTTTACAGTTCTGTAGACAACGCCGTGACCCTCCAGTTTCACTACTGTGTCTAAATAGCACTTCTGGGGAGTTTTAACAGAGCAAGGAAAATGCGGTATTTAATATATAAGTGAAAAAAATGCACTGTTTCCCTTTATGTATTTGCTCTATTCTGCTATACCACAGTGCCACCTAGAGGTTATGTAGCGGAAAAGCAGGAAAGGAAATGCTCTTTGTATAGTGCTCGGATCTCATTTCTATGATGAAACTGAAATTAGATACAGCAGATTAACAGCCAATTAACAGCCTTGTGTAGAAAAGTTCAAAGTCTCAGCTCAAACAGGAAGCCTTTTATAGCCCTTGCCTAAGAGGGCCTAATGGCCAGCCCAACGGCAGAACATGGGAAGAACCATGTATATGAGCCTTGCCATGTGTGGCAAGCCGTAGGTAGAGCCTAGCAGAATCCCTACTATTTAAGGCTGTCACCTAATAAATAAATCTTAGTAGATTGGTTGTTGTTTATTCATTCAGTCGCTTCCGACTCTTCGTGACTTCATGGACCAGCCCACGCCAGATCTTCCTGTCGGCCGTCACCACCCCCAGCTCCCCCAAGGTCGAGTTCGTCATCTCTAGAATATCATCCATCCATCTTGCCCTTGGTCGGCCCCTTTTGCCTTCCACTTTCCCTAGCATCAGCATCTTCTCCAGGGTGTCCTGTCTTCTCATTATGTGGTCAAAGTACTTCAGTTTTGCCTTCAGTATCATTCCCTCAAGTGAGCAGTCTGGCTTTATTTCCTGGAGTATGGACTGGTTTGATCTTCTTGCAGTCCAAGGCACTCTCAGAATTTTCTTCCAACACCACAGTTCAAAAACATCTATCTTTCTTCACTCAGCCTTCCTTATGGTCCAGCTCTCGCAGCCATAGGTTACTAGGTTGAATAGGTAGGGTGAGAGTATAAAACCCTGCTGTACTCCTTTCCCAATCTTAAACCAGTCCGTTGTTCCGTGGTCTGTTCTTACCGTTGCTACTTGGTCATTATACAGATATTAAATCTTCATCCAATTTGTATAAGAGTAAAACAGTATTTCTGAAGTTAAAAAAGCCTTCTTTTCAGATGTATTCTTGTGTTAAAGGCAGCACAATTTTAGAGAATATTTTTAAAAATTAAAACCTCATTATAATGCATGATAATATTCTATAATATCAGTTGTTTTCAATAAGCCCCACTGAACAGAGTGGGACGTACTTCTGAGTGAACATGCATAGAATTGCTCTGTTCTTCTGCATTTCTTTCCCATTTGCTGTGCATCTCCCTCACCACTTGGCAGTATGTTGAGAGAAAATGGGTTTGTTCTTTGTTTGTAGAAAAGCATAAAACGTTTTCAAAGAGTCCCAATGTTTCTCTTTTGCAACAGGCACCTGGGTTGTGGTGTGTATTTATTTAAAACTTTTTAAAGTGTCCAAGAATAAGATGAAGTATTGAAAGGAAAAAATGTTGAAGTACTTCTCTCTCTCTCTCTCTCTCTCTCTCTCTCTCTCTCTCTCTCAGTGTGTGTGTGTGTGTGTGTGTGTGTGTGTGTATTAAAGTGACTAGCAAAACAGAAATATTAAAAACTTAAAGCAAAACGTTTTGGCTTCTGCCTTCTTCAGCTGCTTTTATATGCAATAAAATAGCAAACTTAGGTCACAATCCTATGCATGTTTAGACAGAAAAATGTCCTAAAGTTCCCAGCATTCCCCAGCCAGCCATCTAAGGATTGTGTCCTTAGATGCTGAGTTATGATGGCTTTGTGGTTAAAACAGAGCTACTAAGGAAAAGAAGGGAGGCTAGCAACATGCTCAGAGGAA
Organism: Heloderma suspectum; assembly: GCF_057233095.1. Lineage (NCBI taxonomy): Eukaryota > Metazoa > Chordata > Lepidosauria > Squamata > Helodermatidae > Heloderma > Heloderma suspectum. The sequence goes on along the minus strand of NC_139460.1, from coordinate 48,426,362 downwards.
ACCCGAGGTTTGCAGAAGATGAAAAAACCTTAAAGAGCACTCCTACACACAAAACACCATGAAGCACAATGAAACTGAGCATACTCGGTGGCCACAGTATGCTTTAGTCTGTTGTCTTGTATGTGTGTGTGTTGGGGAAGGGAGGGAGAATGGAATGAGTTATCCTGAAAGAGATATTAACTCATCCATCTACATGTGTACACATAGGCGCGCGCACACACACACAGACCCGCACACACGGGTTTAGTCTTCTCTTTCTGTACCCAGTGAATTGCACCTTCTGAGATCCCCATAACCTGAAAAGGAGGCTCTTTTTGCTCTTCTGCAAAGCCTAGGCTTCTCCTTTTCTGTTCTCTGGCCCTGTCTGAAGCTTAAAGTCTGTGGTGTCTCTGTCTGTCTCTATGTCTCCTTCTTCTCGCTGGCCAAGATCAGATTTCATTCAGCAAATGAATCATAGTCTAGTGGAAACTCCCTATGAGCTCTGCCAAGAATTGCAAAGTTGATGAAAGAACTATTTTCCAGCCAAGAGTTTTGATGAGTTTCTATTGGCTCTGTCTAGGCAAAGGCTGACTTCTGAACTGAGGCGAATGGAGCCATGAATGTAATGGTTTCACAGTTTGCTGAGATGTATGCAGAAATATATTCAAAGAGGATCTAGTTGTGGTTGAGGCAGTGCAGGTTGCTAACTCCACAAGAAGAATCACACCTGCCAGTGTATCACTGCTGCTCTACAAATGGAATGGAACAGCGGGAGATGGCCCTGTCCAGGCACTGCTCGCCTGACTTCAGATGCTGGCAGTGGGGACATGAACCAGAGCCTCTGAGGTCCATCCTAATGTCTGGGCAGGCCCATGTGGGAGCAGGCTTTTTTAAAGGTACCCCGGTCCCAAGCTGCTCAGACCTTCATATATTAAACCACCACAGTGAATTGTGCTTGGAAATGGACTAGTAGCCAGTGCTGCTGTTCCAAAACGGGCAAAGATAATGCGCTTCATATGAACATTCTCTCTTAACAACTATAGTGCTGTATTTTGCACTAAGGCAGTTTCCAAACAGTCATCAAGGTCAGCCCCACATATAGTGCATTTCAATACTCTAAATCAAGAGTTCCCCAATGCAGACCCATGGGTACCATAGTGGCCATGGGGGCCTCCAATGGCACCCATAAAGCTCTCCACTCCCTGCCCCTTCAATTTATTTTTAAATAAAAACCTTGGGAAATGTTAGGATAGTCTTCTTTCTCTCCCTTTCTAGCCTCCAGCCGTGCTCTTTCTCTCCCCTCTTCCCCGTTTGCTTTGCTCTTTCCTCCTCCCTTCCAGCATCTAGCCTTGCTATTCTCCTCCTCCACCTGTTTAGCACACTGTGGCTGTCTAGGGACCATAGGATTGCTCCCTTAGAGAGTAAACTTCTTTTTATGCTTTTTAGCTCCATATATCTCCATCCCTGAAGCTTCTTCTCCTCGAGCAGCTTTCCCTAACCTAGTGCTCCCCAGATGTTTTGGACTACAACTCCCAGAATTCCTGGCCATTTGCCATGCTGGCTGGGGCTTATGGGAGCTGAAGTCCAAAACGTCTGGAGGGTACCAGGTTGTGGAAGGCTGCCCTCAAGCATCCCTAAAGCTTCCCATAAAGCTTCTTAGTTTGGAACTTAGGGTATGACTATACCTTTGAGACGTCAAGGATCTTTCCATTGCTTGCCAGGCTGCTGTTTCATGCTACATGCTTTGACCAGGGAGAGGTAAGTGGAAAACAGGCTGAACTCAGTAGTGACTAAAGAATTAGCTGGTGGCTGCCCCCTTCCCAGGTGGAAAATTTACCTGCAACTCTTGGAATTCCTCTCACTCAGGACACTGGGGGGAAAGAGAGGTGGTGGCAAATGTAAATGGGTGTGTCATAGGCTGGTCTTGCAGTCAAGGCAACGGGGCATTCTCCACAATAGCTTCCAGGTAGATCCATAACTGAAAGTCAGGACTGGTGTCCCGAGGAGTGCATGTCCAGTAAAATATACAGTCTGAAAATATCTGCAGGTTAAGTCATTGCTGTATCCAAATAGCAAAGAAGTGAGCCCTCAAAATTCAGGTGTATGTTGAGGTCATTTTCTAGAATGGAAATATCAACACCAGAGAGGTGGAAGTGGACCTCACTTTTAACAGTAAGGACACTATGACCCTGCTGCTAGGTATGCTTTTGTCATTGTGATGCCTTGCAAGTTTGGGTAAAGATGTATAAAGAAAACAGCACTTCCGACATGCAACCATTTTCCTTTCTCCATTCTACATAGGATCCTCTTTGCATTAGCGGACATCCACAGCACATACAACCTGTCCCACTCATACTGTCAAAGATTCTAGCAAGATTCAACATGCAGACGGCAGGAGCAAATGAATTATCTCACATAATTCAAGGAACAGTTTAGGAAGCTATGTGGAACAAACGAGTTTCACACGACAGGGGAAAACAAAACCCAAAGATTGGGTCAATAGGCAATTTGACATGGGGAGAAATTGTTCCCAGTCCCAAACGTGATCATTTAGGAATGATTCAGACATTCTCTTTGGGCTCTTCCTTCATGCACAGGTGCCTTCTATTCACACAAGCAATGCAATGTGTAGGCCAGGAGGACGCTCAAGAATTTTGACTGCTTTCATGAGCATGAAAGTACATTTTGAGACTTCAGGGATTGAGAACTTGACGTGGCTAAGACCCATGAGCTTCCAAGCACCTGAACCCTAATTTAGTAGCTACTCAAACTCAGTATGTAGTGGTAAATTTGGACATGCAAGTGCTCCTCATGATAGTCCCATAGCCACACCCCCAAGGAGAGTCCAAAAATGCAGGCAGCAATGTTGATCCATATCCATATATGAGTTTGGATTACACATGTGTGTATATACATACACCAGGTCAAGATTTTCCAGGAGTTTCTTTTCCTAGCATCAGGGAGAAATATTTTATTTCAAAAGTGACAACCCAGTTCTATCAGTTTTCATCTCCACCAGGAGAAGGACTTTTGTGAAGCTAATGGGTCTGAATTGCCCATTCAAGACCAAGACACCCCAAAACACTTTGTGTTGCAACAGGGATAGCTCACAACACTATATTGTTGATGGAAAATTCACCCCCGCCAATCAACCTACTGTGAGGATTGCAGCTACGCTCAGAAGGGACGGGGAAGCCTGAGGGGAGTGCTGCATGATGTCATAGTCTCTGCTAATCAAAAAGTCACTTTGCTTCAACCATGTGAGTCTTGGCACCACTACACCACTACTCAAACTCCATTGTATGTCCACAGAGATACTTATCTGAAAATAGACAGAATTTCCAAATTAGGTAAACATAATGGTATATTTTAAAAAGATGCTTGCTCTGTGTTTGTGAAAACTGTATTTGGCTTACTGGCATCTGTGTAAGAAATGTGTGAAATGTTCTTTTCCAGTGCATACCTCGGTTGAAAAAGTGAGGATATGCCAGTATATCCCAAACACCCTTCCAGCTTTCTTCCTTTTCCCTTGTGTCTGTGTCCCCTCTTGCTTGTCTGTCTGCTCTTACTGTCTTTCCTTCCTTGCAAGGACTTAGAATCCCATTAGGCCAACTTGGCTTTCCTTCTTGCTGCCGTGTATGCAAAATGGAATGATGAATGCAAGCAATTGATTAAAAAGGAAACAGTGCTTTAGGCACAGGTTTGCAGCTTCCCTTCTCTCAAAAGGGGGCCTCTTTTTTCTGCTCAGCTCCAAGAAAATTATCTCCAGTAGTTCAAGCCAGCAGAGGCCCTGCATGGGACCAGTGTTCATAAAGCCCAGGTGTGTTATAGCTCTGCGTGGCTGTCAGCCTTGGAACATGAGCCACCCTCAGAGCAATATTCTCCCTGCCAAGTGATCGGAAAGAACCGTGGAGGGCCAGCCAGGGCAGGTGTCAGGTTTCTGCCTGGAGAAAGGAATGAGATTGTGCTGTCTGAAATCCCACACATACAGCTTTGCTTGGGAGAGCCACAAACCTTATCAGGATTCAGATTCTGGCTGTGATCGTTTTTCTTTCTTGAACATTCTCTCCTGCCCCCTCTCTTTCTCTCTCTCATCTGTTTTCTTTGACACTGGTCCCAGGACCACTGCCAAATCTCATATCCATTAGTGAGGTGCCTTGCTGACTGAAGCACAAATCAGGATGGATCCGAACGCAATTAGCAGCTGCTAGCACCTCATCTGGAAGGCATTAGCTTGGATTAGGGGTGAGGAGAGAGAAAAGAGGGAATGAGTAGAGATGCCAAACTGGATAAATACTAGCTTATTTCTATCATATTTTAAAGCCCTCTATTCTAGCAGCCAATGACGCACACAGAGATGTTGGCGTAAGCAGGCAGAGATGGAATCATGCAGTGCAAGAGACACTCTTGTGCAGCCCACAGGCTCTTTTTAGATCTTTTAGAATCCATATCAGAAGAAAAAGAAGGAGGAGGAGGAAGAGGATTGGCATAATGATCATGAAGCAAGATGAAAGCCCTGCTTCAGACAACCAAGGCAGAGCATAATTTTGGAGCAGCAAATTTTAGGCATATTTTGTCCAAAAAATACCACCCTTGAGCCCTAAAGCAGCTCCAGCCCCCTGTGGCCGAGGGAACAAAAGAAATATTTCCAGGACAACACCAGGCGTGCAAGTTATCTAGAGCACTTACCTATGAGAACCTTTCCCCTAACCTAGGACCAGACTTTCACAGTGGGAGACACTGCAATTTAAAAATGTTGGCGGCGGGTGGCGCAAGTCTAATCCAAGTTCATGCTGTTTTTGCAGGAAGCAAATCTGTGTGCCATCCAGATCTGTGGACTATGCCAAGTCAGAACTTTGCTGTGAATATTAGTTTCAGCTCCAAGCAACACAGGAAAAGTGTGTGTGGGTCTCTCTGTGTTGGTGGTACAGGTCCAGTGGGAATCCAGCAGCAAGTTGCCCATTTCCCCCCTCTCTGCCTCTGTTCTCCAGTATTTAATGTAAATATTCATTATACTGGTAGGAATGAAGCTTCTTGTGCAGGTAATCAGTCTCTGCATTCTGCTAGAGTGGAAGATAGGTACCTTTGTGTGATCTGCAAATAGGAACGCTTCTGGTATGACATGGGAATAAATGGAAGCAGCTGCCTGAGGTGCCATTTCAGATTCTGGATTTGGGAAAAGGAGATTTCAGTGGCGAAGGATGAGACTTACAGCAGGGTTCAAAGACTTGCTCTTGGATATTTTCAATATTATGCTGCAGGAAAGCAGTACATCATAGGGGCACAATCCTATGCATGTTTAGATAGAAAAAAGTCCTACAGCTCCCAGCATTCCCCAGCCAGCCATGATTGTAGGACTTTTTCTGTCTAAATATACATAAGATTGTGCCCTAAGTGCATTTGTTACGGTGAGAAATAATCTTGAGAAATGATCACCTGTGGTCTGAAACTTGGTGCATGTGTACCAAGGTGACATTTTAAGCATGGTGGAGGCAGTTTGATAAGACCTGTTGATTGCTACTGCCTCCAAATACATGTGCACTGAACAAAAATGGTTCTGCAGGTTTTTGTCATGGTTCAGTTTGAATCAGGGCAAAGCCAGCTCTGTAGGTACCAAACTGGGCAGCCCCTTTGACATCACCAACATGCCTTTCTTTATTTTATTTCTTTATTTGCATTTTAAAACTGCCCCGTCACTAATTTGTGGATGGCATGCAAATTAAAACGTGAGAGACTGTGCTGTGGTGGAGAACATAGGAAGAGCCATGCTGGATCAGACCAAGGGCCCATCTGCTCCAGCATTCTGTTCACACAGTGGCCAACCACCTGGCTGTGTGAAGCCCACAAGCAGGACATGAGTGCAAATTGCACCCTCCCAATCCAGACTCAGCTGGGCTGGCTCCTGTTGCTGCTCCACCTGAAGATGATTCTGGAAATGGAGGGGGTGTGGGACACTAGGGATGAGCAGCAAGTCCGAAGTGTAGAGGCTGCTGTATAAATGGCATGGGAAAAGTAGACGAGAGAGAGGCAGCGCAGAGCGAGAGCTGGAGGTCCACATCTACGCATCACACTATTCTCTCTGCTTGAGGTGCTGGCAGCTCACAATCAGTGCAAACAGCAGCTACTTCTATGAACCTGATTGTGCAAATGGGCTCGAACGGGTTTTTATGAAGCAGTGGTCTTCTGAAAGAAGAATATTGAGATAAATTTCTGAAAATAAAGGACTCAGTAACTCAAGACAAGAGTATTGCACTCTGCCAATCATTTTGAACCTTCAATTTGGTTTGATGAGGAGGTGCAGGGAATGCTTATCAAATTTGCAGATGACACAAAACTGGGCGGGATAGCTAATACCCTGGAAGGCAGAAACAGAAAGCAAAGTGATCTGGATAGACCGGCTCACTAGGCAGAAAACAACAGAATGAAATTTAATAGGGATAAATGCCAAGTTCTGCAACTAGGAAAAAGAAACCAAAATGCACAGTTACAAGATGGGTGATACTTGCCTCAACGATACTACAGATGAGATGGACCTTGGAATTGTTGTAGATCACAAGCTGAATATGAGCTAACAATGTGATGTGGCTGCAAAAAAGGCAAATGCTATTTTGGGCTGCATTAATAGAAGCATAGCTTCCAAATCCTGGGAAGTACTAGTTCCCCTCTACTCATCACTGGTTAGGCCTCATCTGGAGTACTGTGTCCAGTTCTGGGTGTCACACTTTAAGAAGGATGCAGACAAACTGGAGAGGGTTCAGAGGAGGGCAACAAAGATGATCAGGGGACTGGAAACAAAGCCCTATGAAGAGAGACTGAAAGAACTGGGCATGTTTAGCCTTGAGAAGAGAAGGCTGAGGGGAGATAATGATAGCACTCTTGGAGTACTTGAAAGGTTGTCACAGAGAGGAAGGCCAGGATCTCTTCTCAATCATCCCAGAGTGCAGGACATGGAATAATGGGCTCAAGTGACAGGAAGCCAGATTCTAGCTGAACATCAGGAAAAAGTTAAAACTTCCTGACTGTTAGAGCAATACGACAATGGAACCAATGACCTAGCGAGGTAGTGGGCTCTCCCACACTGGAGGCATTCAAGGTGAAGCTGGACAGCCATCTGTCGGGGATGCTTTGACTTAGATTCCTGCATTGAGCAGGGGGTTGGACTTGATGGTCATATAAGCTCCTTCCAACCCTACTATTCTATGATGCTGTGATTCTATGAATTTAATTTAACTCTCCTTGCTCCACTGAATTGTTTTGATGCTACATTTTGGCTTGCAGTGATGCCAAGTACACTGCAGAAGGGACTGATTGAGGAAAGAGCACTAGGAGACGGGGTCTTATTCTCTTTCATTTGATATTAGATTCACGCCAATCCAAATCTGTACACAGCAGTAGAATTTATTCCAAATGGTGAAAGAGAGTTAATGCCTAAATAAGCATTGGTTGTTGAATAACTGGAGTCAACATCAAGAAGGACGAGCATTTGTTTTGGGTGGTCCATGTTGGTTAGAAACTTGGAGCAAAGAGATGAAATGAAATGAAATGAAGCAGAGGAAATTATAGGCACAATATCAGAAGTTTCTTGGAATTAGCTCCAGGAGAGAAATATTTGTTAAAGTTTTGAAGAAATTTGATGCTTTTAGTTGCTTTGAAATGGAAGTTTGAAAGGTGCTTTAGAGATGAGCCTAGTGGGTGGTATGCAGGAACATGTTGCTTCTTTTCATATACTTTTAACAAAACATGTTGTGCCCCTAAAGGACCACTAGACTGTTGCAGTGTGAACAATTTTTTCTTCCCTGTCCAAGAGAGCGGAGACACACTAATGGATCCAATGGGCTTACTCATCCTGGAGTGTTGATGACAGCCCAACCCTTTCTCAGTGATTCAGTCCAACCCTGTCTCAATGATTCAGAAAAAGTAACTATGTTTGCATGAAATAGATTCCCCTAAAAAGGGTTCACAATAGGCATGATTCTGCCTCTCCTGTAGGGCAGGGGTGGAAAAACTCAAGCCCAGGGACCAAATCTGGCCCTCTGGGGTTCCCGAGATGGCCTAGTCCCCTTCCCCTGGCCCCATGCCTTTTCCAAATCTGGCCCTCTGGGGTTCCCAAGATGGCGTAGTCCCCTTCCCCTGGCCCCATGCTTTCCCCAAATCTGGCCCTCTGGGCCAGACAAGATGGCCTAGTCTCTTCCCCTGGCTCCATGCATTTTCCTCTGACCATCGATTGTCTGGTGGTTTCCTGGCTTTTGTACAGTTTTTCCTTGCTCTAAATGGTTGAAATGCCTCCCCTAAGGCTTTGTAACTGGCAGTAATAGCTTTAAGTTAAAATATGCTGGCATTCTTTGTATTTTTGCCCCCCCTCCGCCTTTGGCCCTCCACACTACTGGAATGTGGCCCCCAAGAGCTTCTCCAAACTTGAATTTGGACCTTGGGCTGAACGAGGTTCCCCACCTCTGCTGTAGAGGGGCCGCCCAAATGGAGAGGACATTTTTTTTTTTAATACTTACCAGCGTGGGTGCAGGTTATCAATTTAAGTCTGAATCATGTCAAGCTAACAGAACCCTAGTGCAGTGAATCACCCAGCAATCAGTGTGGCCATGGAGATGCAGCCTGGATCATCCACAGGACACTGCTTTAGAGCTAAAAACAACTTCCTACAGCCTGAGTTTTCCACTCCACAGCAAGGACTGGCATTTGCCATGTGTTTCTACCTCCTCATTGCCCCAACAGGCCAATTTTTGAGACACCCCGGCCAGTGGTAGTCGGCAGGACATTTGCTTGCTTTGCAGTGGCCGACTCTTGCAGGGCTATACCTGCTTGTGCATATTGATGTGAGGACAGCTGAGGGTTGGATCTAGATTTAGTCATCCGTAGAGTAGACCGATTAAATCAAAGGGGCGTCAATTATGTCCTGATTTATGTCCTGTTGATTTCAATAGGTTTACTATACATATGACTACATCTGGATCTAGCCCACTAGGTTTGAGTTTTTCTAAAAGACAAACACCACAACTTGCCTTTTCCTCAGCATGTACAGGTCTGTGTGATGCATATATGGCATAAAACAGAGGCCAAAGTTTCAGCACGCAGGGGTCCCCACACACATGCAGCATGTGTGCTTTAGAGCAGGGATGGTCAGCTTGTGGCCCTCCAGATATTTTGGCCCACAGCTCCTATTATCCCTCACCATTGGCTACGCTGGCTAGGGCTTATGGGAGCTTATGCCAAAACATCTGGAGGGCAACAAGTTGCCCATCCCTACTTTAGAAATACCCCTTTTTTGGCTTCCAGCTTTACTGTTATAGTTTTAATAGTGCAATTCTATGCATGTTGACTCAGACATAGGTCCCACTGAGTTCACTGGGGCTTACTCCCAGGAAAGCTTGCATTGGACTGCTGCCACAGCCACACAGCATACACCCTTCCTCTTCTCATATTGTGTTTCTGCTCTTTTCATTTAGTCTTTCCTTAATCCTGCATCTCCCACACTTAACTTTGGCTGGGAATTAGGCCATTTGGCTGGTGGAAAGTTAGTAAGCAGCAGCTGCCCAGTATCTCAAGATCCTATAATAAAACAAAATGGCAGTCCAAGCACAACAGTTTCTGCTCTTATATCCATATTACATTTGCTCTTCATGTGAAAGAACAAAGACTCCAGACCAGAAATGATGGGAGTCAGCACTCTTGGACTTAACTCTGTGCAGTTGACTTCGGTGGACGAAGCTTTTCTAAGCACATGTATACCACTTGAAGTGGTTTGTGGACCACACTAAGCATGCCACCCCCTGATGCAGTGCATGTTTCTTTTTTTTCTTTTTTTCTTTTCTTTTTTGGTTTCTTTTTAATTTTTCTTTATTTCATTTCCATTACAATACATGTACATTATCTATCTGTAAAACTTTGTTCAACAAATGCATAATAAATTGTACATCAATTTACAAGTTATCCATGCTATTAACAATTATAAAATGTACATATTTTATTCTAAAGAACAAATATATAAGCTAAACTAAACTTTTGCTGCAATTTTTTATGTTTGAAAACATGCATTACAGTTTGTTAATACATATACCTTCTTATTTGTTATTTTAATCATTTATAGTACCTTCTTGTGTTCTTATGATAACCGCAGAGTTTTGTAGCAGGAGGGAACACTCCATCATTTCACTGCATTGTATAAACAATAAAATTGTACCATTCTTCTGTAAAACTCTCCTTTGTTCTTTGTCCTTTTGCTAATTTAATATTATTTGTCAATTTTCCTAATAACGCAATCTGCTATACTCTGTTGTGCCATTCTTTAAGTGAGATTCCTTTTAGGTATTTCCATTTTCTGGCTATCAACAATCTAGCTGCAGTTGTTAGAAATCTTATAAGTGTTTTATGTAATAAATTCATAGAATAATCATAGAATAGTAGGGTTGGAAGGGGCCTATAAAACGATTGACCATTGAGTCCAACCCCAATTCTCATTATTACCTAAAAATATTCCCAGTAATGGTAATTCTGGTGTTTTTGCAAAGCCTTGTCCTGTTATTTTGCTAATTTCTAGAAAAACAAAGTCCCATATTTTCTTCACTTTCCCCATTCCCACCACATGTGTTGTGTAGTGCCTAGGTCTTTACATCCCCTCCAGCAAAATGTATTGTTGTCTTAATTAATATAAGAGAAGCACACTGGAGTGAGATACCAGCCTGGTATCGTTTTAATAGTTTGTTCCCTGATTTTAGAGGATAGCGTTTTCATTGGAAATCTCTGCCAAATTTTATTCCATTCTTCTTCAGTAATTTGAATTTTCCAGTTTAGTTCCCAAACTGAGCACAGGCTTCCAGATGTTCCCATATCCATTTCTAATAATATTTTATAATTTTTAAAGATAACACCCTGAGTTTGGTATGTTTGATGAAGTATTCTCAAAAATGGATAATGGTCCAGTAGCTTGTTCCATTATTGTTTTATTTCTGATAAAATTTCCCAATTGGTACCAAGAGTACCAGCTAATTTGCATGTTATGCAACTTTCCTTTCCAATATTTTCATTCTATTGGTCTTGAATTGATATAAAAGTCTCTTACATAGTAAAAACCTTGTTCTGAACACCCTTTCACGTTAATGTTATTTGTTTTGAGTTCTGGATGACAGGATACCAGTATCAGTGCTTTTCTTTTCTGTTTCTTATTATCAAAAGCAATCCATTTAACATGGATGTGTTTGGAATTTCACATTTCCGTAATTCTTTTTTAATTAAGAGAACAGTATTTAAATGTTTGATGTACAGGGAATTACTTTCTATTTGTATCCAATGTGTTTCCTGCCTTCCCCCCCTAATATTGAAAGTGCATGGCTAAGTTGAAATGCCTCATAATATAAAGTTAGGTTAGGAACACCCCATTCACCCCATACATTGCCTATATCTCAAGTTCTTAACTATTCTGGGTCGCTTGGAGTTAAATATAAAATATGCCAATTTACTTTGCCATTGTTTTAGTGCTGTTTTAAGGACTTCAGTAGGTAAAGTACAAAATAAATATGTAAGGTTGGGCAGAAGAATCATTTTTGTTAATTACATTTGACTAGAAAGTGATACATTTAATTTATTCCAGTTTTTTTATTTTCTGTTTAATGTCAGCCCAAATATTCCCATAATTAATAAGAAATAATATTTTAGAATTTTTATTATATTTATTCCAAGATATCTGAAATATTTATTTACTAGGGGGATTCCAAGCTGCTGGGAAATTAAAAGTTGATTTTGGGGGGATATGTTTAGATTCATTAATTCTGATTTATTATAATTAATTTGTAAGCCTGCTAAATTTTTAAAGTTATCTAATTCACTCTGTAAGAATGGGGCAGCTTTTACTGGATCTTGTAGGGTTAATAGCATATCATCTGCATAAAGATTGATTAGGTGTTCTGTTTTTCCTATTGTGATTCCTTTTATATTATCATTATTTCTTAAATAGTTAGCTAAAAATTCTATAACAAGAGTAAAAAAGTTGGAGAAAGGGGGCAATTTTGTTTAGTTCCACTTCCTATTTCAAAGTATTCCAAATCTGAGTTATTTATTTTTAATACAGGCCCATATATGGCACCAATAGCCTTGGAAAATTTGAGACCAAATTTATAAGATTTCAATGCATTTTAAAAAAAATTCCAGTTAATGCTGTCAAAAGCTTTGCATATATCACAGTGCCACCAGAGCCATAGGTAGTTTGTTTTGTTTACAATAACCCATCAGACTAAAAAAAACACCCTTCTAACTGGATCAGAAATATGTCTATTTGGTATAAAACCAAATTGATCTGCATTTATTAATTTTTCTATATAATTTTTAATTCTATTATTCAGCACTGAGGCAAAGATTTTATAATCTGTGTTTAATAAGGAGATTGGCTGATAAGAATCAGGTTTTAATGGGTCTTTCCCTGGTTTGAGTAGGAGTACTGTGTGTGAATTTTTCCATGTTCCTGGGACTGGGGCTCCTTCCAGAATTTCATTAAATAATTCCTGTAATTGTGGGATTAAAGTGTCTTTAAATTGTTTGTAGAATTCAGTAGTATATCCATCTACACCTGGTGATTTCTGTGTTTTTAGTTTTAAGATAACATCTTTTATTTCGTCAACTGAGATGCTTGCCTCCAGCATTAAACTACCTCGGTGCATGTTTCTTTTAACAGCTCTAAGGAAGAGAAACCTTCAGCCAGAGTTAGCTTTCCTCCCTCGGTGGTGCAGTGGTTCAGCCTCCTGCCCGTCTCTCCCACTCATTGTAGGGTGGGATTTCAGTTCTGATATCTATAGCCATTGAAAGGCAAGGATAGGGAATTATACCACTTTAGTTCTGGAGCAGGGAAGGCTACTCTTCCATACAGTCACTAAGGGTGCAATCCTATGCATGTTTAGACAGAGAAACATTTTTCGGAAAAAGCTCGCACATTCCCGAACTTATGACCACATTAAAAAAAGTTTTTTGTTGTTTTTAAAGCACACTTTAAAATGTGATTTTTCCCAGAACCCTTCCCCCACAACGTATTTTCACCCTTTAATCAATGGGGGGAAAGTGCACACTTTTGAAACTTTTGAACGAAAAGAAAAACAGGTCACAAACAAAAACGGAAGCGAGGCCAGCTGAACTTTGGAGTGGACTTAGGAGACTTTTGTGGAGCTCGTGCATCCTGGGTTCTCCCATCCCTAGTCATGATACAAGAGAGTCAATAGCTACAAAAGCAGGAGGGGATGAATAAATCCCACATTTAAGGAAGGAAGAGCCTTAGCTCAGTGGTAATATCCATATGTGACACACATAAGGTCCTAGATTCAATCCTTGGCATTTCCAGTTGAAAAGACCAGGTAGCAGCTGATGGGGAAAATCTTTGCTTGAGACCCATTGCCAGCCAGAGTAGACAATACTGGACTGGGTGGACAGATAGTCTGACCTGGTATAAGGCAACTTCGTATGGTCCACATTTCAGTATCCACAGACATTAGCACCACTAAGACTGCAAATCCTATACACATTTACCTGGGAGTAAGTCCCATGGAACTCAGGGAGGCTGACTTCTGAGTAGACATGTATAAGGTTCTACTATAAGGGACATTTTACAGGAGTCAACTTGGCGGAGAAAGTGGTTGAAAATGAGACATTTAAATAAACCACTGGGCCGGTTCACACGACACAGCCAGGCCATCGTGGGTTATATGGCTGCCATTTTGAATATGCAACCCCCGATTGGAGTAATCAAGTGTTGTACCATATGGTGTGAACCCAGCCACTGTGAGTTATTTGAGGGTTAAACAATCCTCGCATAACCCTGCTACTAATTGAAGGTTATGCTAGGGTTGTTTAATGTTCAAAACGGCAGCCGCACACACGTGGCATGCATTGCGGCTCATTGTGGGTTATTTAACCCATGATAGCCTGCCATGTTGTGTAAACCTGGGCAATATTTCCTATCACTGATGTCTCTGAAACAGCCTTCCATGATATTATAATATGGCATATTTGCTATAATGAAGAAGAAAAATCAAAAGTGTGTTTCCGAGCCCAATTCAAAGTACTGGTTTTGACTTTTAAAGCCTTAGATGGTTTGGGACCAAGTTACTTGAAGGACCGCCTTCACCCATCTCAGCCTGCCCACACTTTAAGATCAGAAAGGGAAGGCCCTTCTCATTTGCCAACCCGTGAGAGCAGTCAGGTGGGTGACCACACGAGAGAGGGCCTTCTCTGCAGTGGCCCCCCACCTTTGGAAAAAGCTGCCATTGGAGGTCTGCCATGCTCCGTCATTGCAGACTTTTAAGAAGGCCTTGAAAACATATTATTTTACCTTGGTCTTCTATTGATATGACTGCTATTGTTGCTGTTACTGCTGTTAACATCATTGCTGGTTTTATTGTTGGCTTTTTTTGTTTTTATCACTTTTAATGTTTTAACTGTTTTTATGTATTTTATTGCTGTGAGCTGCCTTGGGAGGGCTTCTGCCCTGAAAGGCGGCCAAGAAATATTTAAAATAATATAATTAAATAAATAAATAAAAGCACCAGAAAAAAGAAAGAAAATGTGTCCATGTGAAGATGAATTAAGGAAGTTGGCAAGTCTCTTTTGTCTCATATTCCAAGGGTTTGGAAAACCTATTAACATTCTTGCGCAAACCCCTCCCTAGCCACCAAGTATTGAAGAGATATTTTGGTGCAGTTCTGCTGCGGTAATGTGACTGGGCCAGAAGCGATGGGATTTGGATTGACCTAGCAATTTTGCAGGTCACCATGCAGTCTCTGGAATGTTTTGGGTTACAAGGAAAGAAAAAGGCAGGTGTTTTTGCACATGAGATTGCTTTCTTCTTTGAGGTGGGCTGAGGAGACTTAAAACTCCATGAAGGTATTTTTGTTGTTGTTTTTTAATACATGCTCTTTGAGATGACTGCCACAGCTCTAAGTGTTGTAGTTGGTACATGGGTGGTTAGGTTTTTTTTCACATAATTTCTGTGGGATCCCTGACAGAAGCCATCAGGGCTGCCTTTTAATCGGAGCTGTACACTTTAGTAAGTCTGTTATCACTCATACACAATGTGCTTCATGCTGGATCAATCCAGCTATGATTCACATTCAAGATGTGAGCAAGAGGAGTGAGGAGGGGGAAATGTGGGGGGTGGGAGTAGAAAAGATTAGAAAACTTCACATCTTGAAAATGGAATTTATATTTTAAAATCTAAAGGAAGCAAATAAAATTGAAACACATCATTGAAAAACTAAGTTTATTAAGCTGCAAATAAACAAAAAAAAACCCTGGATATACCAACAAAGAAAAATAGAAATAACAAAAGAATTTATGACGTTAGTAACAGAACGTGATAGACGGGCCATTTCAAGAAGCCACTTTCAAGTGTGGTGGGTGGTATTCCCCCCACCTCCCACTCCCCATCCAGACTGTAGCATGCACGTATAAACCCTATTCAGGCGTTATCTAAAATGGTTAAGGGTGCAATCCTATGTAGATGGTTGACAGCCTCTGAAATTGGAGGCTGACAAATATCTAAGGCAGCATGGCCAGAGCATGGGGGCGATCCTGTCTAGTGAGGGAGCTTCAGAACGGGTTCAGGGGGAGGCCATGTGGCACACATGAAGCTGCATAATGCAGCTTCCGCAGTCTCCTCCCCGCCCCCAGGATTGACCCCTTTTCCCTGCCTCTGTGTACCATTTCTGAGCACAGAGACTTGGCTGGAATGGAGAGATCTGTGCCAGCTACAAGGGGGCAGAGGACGGGCAGGGAGCACACTTTCTAGGCTCTGAGGTCAGAGCCCAGAGACCAAAAAATCCTATGTCCCCAAGACATTGTCTAGGGGACATAGGATTGCTCCTTTCAGTAACACGTAAGTGCAGAATGGGGTTGAGCGAAGTTGCTCTGTCCCTGATGCTATGTGTGCCGATTAGCTGCTCCCCTGGCATCTGCATGTTCAACATGACTGTGTGCAGGGAGGGGATTTCATGCAGAGACTGCCTCCCTGTAGATGTGTGCACTGTACATACGGATGCCAGGAGGAGGGTCTAATCAGCACACGTGACATGAGGGGCAGAGGTCTATGGCACGGTTCTGTTTCCCACTTGCGTGTTGCTTTAACCACTTTAGATAATGCCTGAGGGCTCCATGAACGATTCAATCTGAATAGTTTGTCACAAGCACAAAACCGTGATTTAGCATGCATGTGCCACACAATACATGTTTGGAACATGTACTAGCCCCTGATGTTCCACTGAACATACATGGGGGTGGGGGGAAAGTGTCATGCCCCTGATGGAGGGATCCTCCTCCTCCTCTGAGGAGCTAGAACTCCCTGAGACAGCTGAAGCCCTGGAGCCACCTCTGTCAGGAGACATGGGGGACCTGGGCTCTCTGGGGAGAAGGCCACAGGTCTGCCCCTGCCAGGAGAGGGGTGTTCTGCTTCAGAGGCAGAGGCTGAGCGACCACCCACCCAGTCCCAGAGACCACCATTGCCTTAAGAGGCAGAGAAGTAAGTCTCCTTTAAGATGAAGTACCTGACTCCAAGGAAGAACTCCTCAGGCGTAAAGATTGTAATATACAGCAGCTGAGCTGTGGGTGGGGCTCTGGAGGCTCTGGGAATATAAGCCTGCATTTTCTGTCTGGACTTTGCTGAAAAGAACATTGGTTCTCAGCTTCTTGTTGCCTGTCCTTAACCCATGTTTGGCCCTCTGTATTATTGACCTTGGACTTCTGTTTGATGCTGCTTCTGGATTCTGATTATACTTGCCTGCTATCCCATGTGCTTGATGTTGGCTCCGTCCCTGACTTATCTCTTTAAAATCCTTGTTTGCTGGTAAGAACTCCATTTTACTCTTGACCTGCTTAATTGACTCCTCCAATGCAATTAACTGTGTGTGTTTAGCAAGAAGCTGAACAGGATAGTGAGCAGGAAACTCTACAGTCAACCTATGTGCTTTCATGAAAATGTAGAGAGCCTTCATGGATACCAATACATACATAGAGGGCTTTCTCTACATGATCAGGAACCCATGAAAAGCAGGACTCTCAATAACAGAGTCCGAGTCATCCATGCATACAGCTATATATGCAGGGGCTCTACAGATGTCACAAAAAATACCTGCAGGTGCTCTCCCTGTCATCATAACCTCAGAAAGGGCTAAAATTGCACAGAAACCAAGAGTTTGCACTCATAAGAAATTACTCCAACAACCCATGAACCCTGAGTCTATGGTGCAATCTAGGCTGGTTCTGGTGGTCAAAATCGGCAGACTGTATACAACTTTGTGGTGGTAGGAATGATCCAGAGAATAGTCTGAAGGCACATGACATCATTCTGTGGGCTGTCTGGATGGAGACTGGCTGGGAACCATATATGGAAGCATGCTGAGCTTCATGGACAAAGAGCAGGGCAGACCAGATGTGTTGAACTGCAACTCCCATAATGCTGGCTGGACACTGTGGGAGTTGCAGTTCAACAAATCTGGATGACACCAGGTTGGGGAAGGCTGGTGTGTACCCTGTGCTAAAATAATGCAGAATCAGTGCCAAAAAGATGGATTCCATGGCCTCTGTAAGTTATTCATTAGCTTAACTGGTCCTGGGCATGGTCCAGAAGGCAAACACATAACACTTGGATCTGATCACTGCCTCAGTGAAAGACTGCCTGGGAATGCTATGTATACTACCTTGAATTTCTTCATGTTAAAAAGATAGGATATTCATGTAAAAATGCATAATTTGCATTTACAGAATTTGTTCTAGTCATGGATAAGTTGTTCACAGGGTGCTTGGCATAAACGTCTGAGACACTTCACCAGTGTATTTGATATTATGCACTGTCACTTTAAGATGTCCAGCCTGGCATCTGTGTACAGATAAGCCTGGAGGGAGTGCATCTCAATATGGCTGTAGCTCAGTGGTAACGCACATGCTGTGCATGCAGCAGGTCCCAGGTTCAATCATCAGCAACTCTAGGGCCCCATCTACATGGCACCGCTTTCACCCCCCACCCCGTCGCAACTGCGCGGCACTGCTGCTTTGAATTAGCTTCTGGTGGGATACACTTGCGATTTACTGCACGCTTCCCTAACAGACTATGCTGTGCCCTTTTTTTGCCATTATACTTTAATGTGCAGCTGTGCAGCCCCATGAGTGTGGGAGTGAGATACTACCGTGGCTGTTTTGTACTTTAGGGGTTCTGTTGTGTCTTTCTGTCCCTCGTTAGGTAAAAAGTGGGTGTTCTGTGCTCCTTCATTTCCATGCCATCTGTTTGTCAGATCCCCTGACTGAGACTCTCGCAATGGTTCGCGCGAGTGATACCTGCCTACTGATCGCTCTGAAATGGAGGCCGGAGCAAAGTTGGACCTCCCCCAAGGCCCCCTGGCCCCTGGGCACTGAGTCCGGAAGCAACCGTTTTGAAGATATGAAGATGCAAAAATGTGTGATTAAATAAATGAAAACACCTCTCTCTGCCTCTGTAACTGCACAGCTGTGAAGGGACAGCAGGAGTAAAGAGGCGTCACAGAGTGATGCAAGCACTACGCACGCCTACAACATGCCCACCGCAAAATGTGAAGTTGGTTTGGGGAAGGGACAGACGGCTCGCAACCGTGGGGAAACCTGCAGCAAGCAAAAGAAATCGCAGCAAAACGCCTCCTCGGAAGTCCGCATTTTCTGAGAGAAAACCACAGATGGCTGCAAAGTGGTGACTGCATCATCTGTCCCGAGGGACCTCAGCTCGCAACCACCTGGAAGCAAAAAGCTCGTGTAGATGGGGCCCAGGTAGGGCAGAAAAAACTCCTGCCTTAAACCCTGGGGAGCAGCTGCCAGTCAGTGTCAACAATACTGGACTACATGGACCAAGGCTCTGAGTTGGTATCAGGCAGCTTCCTATGTTTCTAAGAGGACAAAGCAAGTGATCATACCATGAGCCCATTAGCATCTGGTCAAATACTAAGGACAAAAATTCAGCAATATGTCTTAATCAAGTGACACCAAAACTGAGGGCCTCACAATTAAATTAGGCATATCAATCAGGAGGTAGGCATGAATACAGCCCGGGCAAAGAGTCACATTTCATTTATTATATATCTATACCACCCCATAGCTGAAGATCTCTGGGCAGTTCACAAAAATTTAAAACCATTACAACACATCATTCAAAGCATATAAAAGCATTTGCATAAAAGCCATATAAACAGATAGCACACATAGACAACATATACAGTATCTAAAAACAATTTGCTAAACAGTCAGCCAAAGATGGTCCAGGACCTAATTAAAATTCGTTATGCTATATGCTGCCAAATGCCTGAGAGAAGACGAGGGCAGTTTTAACCTGGTGCTGAAAAGATAACAATATTGGCAGTAGGTGGGCTTCGGGGAGATAATTCCATAATTAGGGGGCCACCACCAAGAAGGCCCTCTCATTGATGCCCTCCGAGCCTCCCTCAGAGGAGGCACCCAGAGGAGGGCCTTGGATGCTGAACGTAGTATATGGGTCGGTTCATGTTGGGAGAAGCGCTCCATCACGTATTGTAGTCCCGAGCCACGTAAGGCTTTATAGGTCAAAACCAGCACCTTGAATCAGGCTTGGAAAGATATAGGCAGCCAGTGCAAGCCGGACAGAATTAGTGTTATATGTTCAAACCTTCTTGTCCCTGATATCAATCTGGCTGCCACATTTTGCACAAGCAGGAGCTTCTGAACTGTCTTCAAAGGCAGCCCCACATAGAGTGCATTGCAGTAATCTAACTTGGAGGTTACCAGAGCATAAACAACTGAAGCCAGGTTATCCCTGTCCAGGTAGAGGCATAGCTGGGCCACCAACCGAAGTTGGAAAGCAGTCCGTGCCACTGAGGTCACATGAGCATGAAGTGACAACGATGACTCCAGGAGGACCCACAAGCTACAAACCTGCTCCTTCAGGTGGAGTGCAACCCCATCCAGAACAGGTTGAGCACCCTCCATCCGGTCAGGAGAACCACCCACCAACAGCATCTAAGTCTTGTCTGTACTGAGCTTCAGTTCATTAGCCCTCATCCAGTTAATTGTCACAGCCAGGCACTGATTTAGCACATCCACAGCCTCACCTGAAGAAGATGAAAAGGAGAAATAGAGCTGCATGTCATCAGCATGCTGATGACAGTGTACTCCAAAACTCCAGATGACTGCACTCAATGGTTTAATGTAGATATTGAGCAGTATCAGGGACAAAACTGATCTCTGAGGAACCCCACACTGGAGAATCCATGGGCCAAGCAATATCCCCACCTTCTGTTCCACCTTCTGGAGCTGCCTGTACAGGTAGGAGCAAAACCACTGCAATGCAGTGCCTCCCACTCCCAGCTCAGACAATCATCCCAGAAGGATACCATGGTTGATGGTATCGAAAGCTGCTGAGAGATCAAGGAGAATCAATATGGTCACACTCCCCCTGTCTCTCTCCCAACGTAGGTCATCATACAGGGTGACCAAGGCTGTTTCCATGTCAAAACCCGACCTGAACCCCAATTGAAATGGACCTAAATAATCAGTCTCCTCCAAGAGTGTCTGGAGCTGGCTGGCAACCACCCACTCAAGGACTTTGCCCAAGAAAGGAACATTTGCCACCAGCCTATAATTGTTAAGGTTTTCCAGGTCCAGGGAGGGTTTCTTTAGGAGTGGTCTCACCACTGCCTCTTTGTGGTAGACTAGGACACTACCTCTTGCAAGGAGGCATTAATCACCTCCCTGGCCCAGCCAGCTGTTCCTTCCCTGCCAGTTTTTATAAGCCAAGAGTGGGCAAAGACCTAATAGGGAAGTGATTGCACAAACCTGTCCAAGTACCTTGTCAATGTCCTTGAGCTGTATCAACTGAAACTCATCCAAGAAAACTGGACAAGGCTGAGCTCTGGACACCTCATCAGCTTCACCTGCTGTAACACTGGAGTCATAAGTCTCAGCAGATGCAAGAGATTTTATCCTGGAAGTGCCCAACAAATGGGTCTCAGACAGGTCTACAGTGTCTTTAATAGCCCCTGGACAACTCGGAAAGCTCTGCTGGGCAGCAGATAAAGGATTCAATAGAGGCAGCAAGATGTTGGATTTTTGCCACCCTCACTGCCCCCGAATATACTTTACTATAGGCACATACCAGTTCTCCATCTGCACTAGGGGTGCATAAAAGTTCCTTACCTGTCCTCAAAGCTTTTCGCGGTGGGGGGGAGGCGCTTTGCTGCTCCCCCCGCAAAGTTCAGGCCGGCTTCCCGCCTCGCCCGGCCGAAATTCAGGCCGGGGGGGGGGGGGGGAGGCGCCTCGCCTCGCCCGGCCGCGAACTAAAAAGTTTAAAAAAAAAAAAGGCCCTGTGATAGGCTACGTGACGATTAACATAGCCTATCACGGCTAGATTTGCAAAGTCAGCCATGATAGGCTACGTACATCGTCACGTAGCCTATCATGGGTGACTTTAAAAAAAAAAAGCGCGTACGCAAATGGCGGCCCCCATAGGGAGCCGCCATTCGCGTTCCTTATTTGGTCGCTGTAGTTTACGTAAATCTTTACGTAGACTACGGCGAAAATAAGGGCAACGCAAATAGTGTTGCCCTTATTTTTGCCGTAGTCTACGTAAAGATTTACGTAGACTACAGCGACCAAATAAGGAACGCGAATGGCGGTTCCCTATGGGGGCCGCCATTATCCATACGCGCTTTTTTTTTTTAAAGTCACCCGTGATAGGCTATGTGATGATGTACGTAGCCTATCACGGCTGACTTTGCAAATCTAGCCGTGATAGGCTACGTTAATCGTCACGTAGCCTATCACGGGGGCGTTTGTTTGTTTTTTTCTTTTATAGGAATGGCGGCGGCGGCAGCCGGTCAAAAGACCGGCTGCCGCTCCCGCCCCGGACGAAGACCCGCCGAACTGCCGGCCGGATCCGCCGCCGGGAGGGACATTCGGCAAAGGTAAGTCCCATCCCGGGCGGGGTGCAGGGGGCGGGGGGGTGCGGAGAATTTCTCCCCGAAACTTGTTCGGGGGGCCGAACACGTTGGCGCTTGGCCCCCCGAAGTTTCGGGGAGAAATTCTTCGCCAACCCTAATCTTCACTCAAACTGTCTCCTGTTTTGTTTCATCACTCTCAGCTCCAGGGTATACCATGGAGCAGTACAAGCTCTACTCTGGAGAAGGACACTCAGGAGCAATTGTACCAACCACCTGGGTCATTTCTGCATTCCACAGATCAACCAGGGTTTTGACAAGGGAGCCAGCCGTATCAGCTGGAAACCTCCGCAGAGGCCTTTGGAAACTATCCAGATCCATTAGCCTCTGGGGGTGGACCATCTTAATAGATCACCCACCCCTACAGAGGGGGAAAGCTGCCGTAAGTCTACACCTTAGCAGGGGATGATCTGATCGTGACAAAGGGACTGAAGTAAAGTCCCCCAACTTTCATATTACCATCTCCATGTCCAGTTGAGAAAACCAAGTCTAGAGCATGCCCTGCTACATAGGCTGGACTGATGACATGTTGGGACAATTCCATGGTTGTCATGGAGACCACAAAATCCTGAGCTGCCCCAGACAAGGTGCCCTCAGCATGAATGTTGACATCCCCCAGAATCAACTGTCTGGGGGATCTCAACAGCACCCCCGAAACCACCTTCGTCAGCTCAGATAGGGAGTCTGTTGAATAGCAGGGTGAGCGAAACACCAACAGAATCCCAAGCTATATGGTTGTGATAGCTTAGTGATGGCTGGAGCAGCTGGCTCAACTCTCCCCACATGGCCACTGGGATGCATAGCTGCTGCTGTGGGAGGACAATGACGGGACTGTGGGTAGAGGAGGGGTAAGGGAAACACACTGCCCGGCATGGTTCCATGATCGTGGGGGGACGTGCTTGTCATGGTTCCCTTACCCCACCCCGCAGTGTGGGTCCATTACCCTCCAGTGAACAGACTTAATGGCTAGTGGATTTCAGTGACCTTCATTACACTTTCTAGAGGACTAGGCTGACCACAAAGGATACAGTGCTGAAGAGAAAAAAAGGAGGACTAGAAGTAGGATTCTTCCCCGTGACTGACCTGAGCAAGCCTGCACTAAAGTGGCCAGGCTTCCAACAAAAATCTGGTTAAAAGATCATTTAAATAACCACTTGGTAGTAGGGATGTACGAAAGGTCCGCCACGGATCTCGGGGAGGCCGAATGCCAGCGCATTCGGCACCCCAAAATCGGTGGCGGAAAGGCCCCCTGTCCCCCCGGGACGGGACTTACCTTAGGCGGATCTTCTTGGCAGCGGCGGCGGCTGCAGTAGGGATGTCAGAGAATTTCGCCACAAATCTCGGGGAGGCCGAATGCAAGCGCATTCAGCCCCCTGAAATCGGTGGCAGAACGGTCTGCCTCCCCTGCCCCCCCCCCCGGGACGGGACTTACCTTGGGTGAATCTTCCTGGCGGCAGTGGCTCCGGCGGCACCATTTCCAGTTAAAACAAAAACAAAAACGTGATAAGCTACGTAAAGATTTACGTAGCCTATCACGGCTAGATTTTTAAAAAATACCGTGATAGGCTACGTAAATGTTTACGTAGCCTATCACAGCTGATTTAAAAGGGAAAAAAAACCCGTGCATACGCAAATGGCGGCGCCCATGGGCGCCGCCATTTGCGTTCCTTATTTTGACACGTCTTAGTCTACGTAAACATTTACGTAGACTAAGACGACGAAAATAAGGGGAACGCAAATAGCGTAGCGTCTACGCTATTTGCGTTCCCCTTATTTTCGCCGTCTTAGTCTATGTAAATGTTTACGTAGACTAAGATGTGTCAAAATAAGGAACGCAAATGGCGGCGCCCATGGGCGCCGCCATTTGCGTATGCTCGGGGTTTTTTTTCCTTTTAAATCAGCCGTGATAGGCTACGTAAACATTTACGTAGCCTATCACGGCTGACTGCAGGGACGCAAATGGCGGCAGCTACAGCCGCCGCCATTTGCGGAGCCAGCCGGCCGGGATTCAGGGGGGGAGGGACGGAGCGCCTCCCCCCCAGCCAGAATTTCGGGGGGGAGGGATGGAGCGCCTCCCCCCCGGCCAGAATTTCAGGAGGGAGGGACGGAGCGCCTTCCCCCCCCCCACGAATCACACTGGCAAAAAGGTAAGTGACTTTCGTACATCCCTACTTGGTAGAGAAAAATGGGAAAGGGGTTGGAGGTTTCAAGGTGTAGGGAAAGGACTTCCAGGAGGTAGGAGAACTGAAAGATGCTTGTCCAGAGATCCTGTTGGATCATTACTGAAGATGGAACTGGGGTGCAGAGGACCTCCTGCAGCTACCAAGAAAGCGGAGTCATGGAAAAAGTGGGCTGGCACTTTCATCTCTATAGTCACCAGGATTTATGAACGGAGATCCCAATAGATGATGCAGTAAGCTACCCTGCGGCCTGTAACCCACTCTGCAGAGCATGGGTTCCGAGGGTGGGTACTTTACCAATTGTGGGCAGGAAAAATGCCCCCCCATATAACATGCTAACCCACTGTTGATTGCATTTGGGAGCAACCTACGGTGGGTTAGCGTGTTGTCTGAACCCAGTCTAGGTGCTGAGAATTACCAAGCATTGCCTATCAAGTTTCAAGCCTACCTTTGCATCCTTTTGGGATAAGAATTTGTTTTTTAAAATAAAAAATAAATAAAAGATGTCGTTCGCTGTATGCTGAGCTCTGTATCCAGTCCCACAGTGATCACTTCTTCAACTGTTCCAACAATGTTCCTAGAGCAGGAAGACTCTATGCTATTCCTGCTTTCACAGCGGGTGGAGGCTTGGTAGATCTTCCATCCAGAAAGAGGATTTGCTACCTGAGACTAGAGAGTGTCAGGGGAGTCTGGTGGCTGCGATGTCAGTGGGGTGGTGAATCTGCTCTGGGTTTCAGTCAAGATTTGTACTTTGCATAGCTCCCTTGGAGTTCTGACTGGTTCTGACTGAAACCCGAAGCGGATTCACCGCTCTACTGACATCGGAGCCACCAGCCTCCAATGGACAGTTTTCAGGACAGGTTATTAATGCTTGCAGTTGTAGTAACCTTTCAGTATTTGCAGACATATAATGCTACTTTGAGCCACAAGATATGCCTCATCAAAGAGTGACCCTTCTCATTTGCCAACACAGAGCTATATAATTTCAGGGAATAATTGACAGTGTGCATGATACACCAGTGCATCATCACTGCTGTATCATGCACCACCACCACCACCACCATGGTTCTCTGTGAAATATTAGTGTGAGGAGCTCTGCTCTCCTACGACTTGGATATGCTGCTGCTGCCCTCCCTTATGAATCAGGACATTTGTAATTATGATAATTAATAACAATCACACAGATGTTAAAGGCACAGGTGTACCTTTAGACCTCCTTAAGTCAGGAGCAGGCAATTTTGGTGTTGGTTTTGGAACTGCTTCTGTCAGGATTTCATATGGTGCTTGAATGATCTGGAGAGCAGAGGAGGCCCAATTCCTTTACCTTTTCTTATGCTTCCCTCTACAGTTGCTGCTTTTAGACTGCTTGGGGGGGGGGGATGGCTGAGGGGAGCCATGGGGTGAGACTTGTCTTTCTTTGATGAAATCCACCAGTTTGAGTGGGGAGGTAAAGCCTGCTTACTTCCCCCACCCCGCCCCGCCCCGCCCGTAATTTAAAGGTTTAACTCACTGTCCATCTCTTGCCAGTCAGTATTTCAGTTTAAAATTTGCATACACTTAGAACAAACATATCTTTATATGTTCAAGTATGGAATAGATTGTAGGTTTTTATCTTCTTCAGTGAGAGGTGGAAACCATAAACAGGTTTTATATTCAAATTAGTTTCATAGCAGCAGAAGAGTTCCACAATATAAAGTTAAAGCACAAGAAATGTCAGGGGTTCTGCTTTCATCAAGAAAATCTGCCACATTGCTTGGTTTTTGCACTAAAGCAGATCATCCTAATTACACCAATGAAGGGTTTGGAATGCACACAGACCCAAGAAGACACTTTTACCAAATTCTTACTTTAGTTCATGCAGCTTCAATTACCAGTCATCCCCCCTATCTCTTTATCTTCTCTTTTTTCTTGTTTTATTTTCTCTTGCTTTTATCTCAAAAGATCTCTAATGCCTGAATCCCTGGTCTAAAACACTTTTCTAATCTCCTCACTGACCAAACAAGGTTTTATTTGTTTGTTTAATTCCAGAAAGAAACTATCCCATTTCCTATGGATTATCAAACCAACAAATAGCCTTATAACGAAAGTAAACAAAGTAAAACCAGCTTGTAAAGTCTTTAAGCTGAGGGCTTCCTATTCACTTCATTCTGAATCTGATCCCTGCCTCCCTAATAGCAGTAGCAATGCCTTCTGATCACATCTAATGCAGGCTGCCTCTCTCAGATTAGCTTGTCTTCGAGATGAAATAATCAAATATCTCCTTAAATCTTCTCATCATCAACATGTTCTGGAGACTCAAACAAGTCAACAATGCAATCTTTTTCTCTCTAGGCAGTCATCACTCTCTGTCCAAATCTGTTCCTGTATTCTATTTTCACTTGGGTATGGATTGTGTTGGTGCTGGAGAAGACTCTTACGAGTCCCCTGGACTGCAAGGAGGTCAAATCAGTCCACCCTAAAGGAAATCAACCCTGAGTGCTCATTGGAAGGACAGAGACTGAAGCTGAAGCTCCAATATTTTGGCCACCTAATGCGAAGAGAAAACTCTCTGGAAAAGACCCTGATGCTGGGAAAGACTGAAGGCAAAAGGAGAAGGGGACGGCAGAGGATGAGATGGCTAGATAGCATCACCGATGCAATGAATATGAACTTGAGCACGCTCCGGGAGAGAGCGCAGGACAGGAAGGCCTGGCGTGCTATGGTCCATGGGGTCACGAAGAGTCGGACACAACTGAACGACTGAACAACAACAAATTGATTGTGTAAACTTGATTTTTGGATAGCTAAAAAAAAATAAATCAAACTGTTGAGAAATTTGAGTATGAAATTCAGGATCTGGGCCTTAAGCAATTAAGGGAGCAATCCTATCGGGATAGGCAGCCGCCTCCAAACTTGGAGGCGACCACCGATCCAATGCAGGGCAGGAGAAGCATGGAGGGGATCGTCCCCTCTGCTCTTCAGCCACCCTGCATTTGCGGCTAGACAGCCGATTTCGGCTGTCTAGTCACGGGAAGTCGGAGCATGGGAAGCAGCAGCTGGACAACACGTTGGATGTGTCGTACCAGCATTTCTGAGTGCCCCACCCTGACATTCCCCCAGGAATACCCCGTTTTCACTGCACCATGCTCCTCTTCTGAGGGGCCGCTTCATGCTGGCTACAAGGCAGCACAGGAGGGGTGGAGGTTGGTTCCCAGGAACTGACCTATCCTACAGCTGTCTAGCTGCTGACTAGTGGCCATAGGATTGCAAACTAAACCAACTCATTAATGCTGAGAAAATAGGTGGAGTTTTATGAAAATGAATGCTAACCTAAATTGTACATTTCCCATTTGAACTTCTACAGGTCGAATGCACTTGACCTGATGATGATTTGGGTGGCATTATTAGAGATAAAGAGCAGCCACAACATCCAGAGCAGAATCTAACATTGTCAAAGTTTAGAATATTTTGATCTGAGGTTCTGCTTTTGGGTAAAGTTCCTTATTTCCTCCCTACCCAGCCATTTCCTCTGATCATTGCCTGTTTATTTGCTCATTCAGAATTGAGACGGTTTGTGAGCATGAATAAATCCATCATAGCAGGATTTATGAGAAAGCTCACTTGCACATCAGACTGAAAGAGCAAATTTAACGGAGCCAGTTACCCACTGAGGATCTTATCGAAACACCACTGTTCAGTTTCTTTTCAGTCCTGTCTTTCATCTGAAATACTCCTATGCCCCCCGCCTACAGCAGCACAATATCAAACAGCTGGTGTTTCAGCAGCTCTAAGGATATAGAGTTTTGAAGCAACTGGAGAGTAAGGACAAGCCAACCATTTTTTGAGCAGTGAGTTGAAAAATCTTAAAACTCTGTTTTTGTTCATCAGTCACTGATGTTAAATAGATGTTAACACTGTGGGAAAAAAGGAAGCCTTTGTTAAAGATTTGATCAACCAACTCCTTTAAAGGTGTAAGAGCAAAGCATAAATTAAAATCACAGGACATAACAAGGAGGAAAATGAGTGATTATAAAATATAATAATCCTGCACATGAATATAAAAGAGAAGACAGGGAAAAGAAAGCAAACATTTTCAGACCTTCTAACATACTAGAGTGAGTCCTCCAATCTCAAAGTCTGAGATGATCTGATTTGTGCTAGTGAAAGTTAGCTTTGAAATATAAACACTTCATTTAATAGTTAACTGTAGCAGAATGTTCCTTCCCATTGCTAGACGTTATAGTAATATCCAGAGGTAGGGACAATTAGCTATTATCAATATCTAGGCATCTTTTATTATGCATGATGTAATATAATTAACATCTCTTACCTTTCAAGGCCATATCTATACCATCCTATTTTCAAATGTAAACTACATGCTCAAGTCATGCCTGCATGAAAGTTTAAACTTACAAGCAACAAAGGTTAGATGGGCAGAACATCTTTAGAAATATAAACTATAAATATAATAATATAAACTATTAATTGAATAATTTGTCCTGTTGTTGACATCCAAATGGTTGTTGACATCCAATTGTTTACCTCCAAAATGTAAATCCCACAAATAGCATCACTGTATTCAAACCCCCTAGGGGGCTGCAGTGGCTTAGTTGTTAAGATGCTGAACTGCAGACCGGAAGGTTGGCAGGTCAGCAGTTCGAGACCCGAGTGCTGCGTGACGGAGTGAGCTCCCGTCTTCAGTCCCAGCTCCTTCCAACCTAGCAGTTCGAAAGTAAGAAATTGCAAGTAGATAAATAGGTACCGCCTCGGCGGGAAAGGTAACAGCGTTCCGTGCACCTCGGTGTTCAGTCATGCCGGCCACATGACCACGGAAGCATCTTCGGACAGCGCTGGCTCTTCGGCTTAGAAACGGGGATGAGCACCGCACCCTAGAGTCGGACACGACTGGTTGGGGACACCTTTACCTTTTTATTCAAACCCCACCAATGTAGCAGTAATAAATACAGGCCAAATCAATGTCATGTAATGTCATCCTTACTAGGAACTGCAGTACCACTAAGTGTCAAACAAGATGCAGAAATTGGGGCTGTGAACCCCTAACCTAGTGAATGCTTATATTCCTTTGATAACTGCATGGAACAGAGAGGCTTGCCAGCTGCTGCTTTCCTCATCACTTCAGCATGGTGATACAGCATGGTGATACAATAGCTACAATATTTCTTCTTGCCATTCATCTATTGAAGGCATGAGAATACCTTTCAAAACTGTCCATGGGAAATCATGGTGGAAAGACAATCCATCAGGGATATAGGGTATGTGTGGATAACAATAACGTTCTCATTAAGAAGTTGCTGCATCTGGCCATTTCTTGGCATTTCAACATCTCCAGAACAAGCATTGTGGTGGTCAGGTTCATTGGAAGTACCCTTTACCCACTTGTATACTGGAAGACATGGCACATTAGGACAAAAGAAAAAATCTGCCCTAGACGCAGAAAACCTTAACAATTATAGGCTGGTTGCAAATGTTCCTTTCCTGGGCAAAGTCCTTGAGCATGGCTGGCTGTGGGATGCCTGGAGTTGTAGGACTTATTTCTGCCTAAACATGCATAGTATTGTGCCCTTAGAGATTCATTCAAGTTGCCTATATCAACAACAATATCACCTTCATCAGGAGGTGATTTTCTGCAAGAACCACATGGAAGAGTTCCATGTGCAGCAATAGGTCAACATGTGAGCAGACTGCAGACCAACACAAGCTCATCAGTCTTGATTTTAGAAGCCTGCCAAACTCATGTTGACCTACAAATCTCAACGCATGTAGTTTCACAGAACAGGGAGACGTGGGTATCTACCCCATAGGGATTGTAAAACGTTACCCCTACAATGCAAAAAAAGATTTGTGTGCTTCACTTTTAAAATAGACACATGTAAAACTCCACTGTCAGTGAACATTTCCTGTTCTAAGCACAGTGCTAAAACTGACTAGAAGCTCTGAGGGAACATAGGTAGGTACCTTATATTAGCTCAGACCATTTGTCCATCTACTCTGACGGCAGCTTTTCAGGTCTCAGGCAGAGCTCTTTTCCACTGTCTGACTCTTTGGCCAAATCTACATGGCCAATTTAGTGTGGAGTCAGTATATCAGAGACCCTCACGATAGATGACGCTGTTGCCAATCCACAGCAACTCCACAGCTTCCTCTGGAAAAGGCACATTTTTGGAAAGTCCCCTTGGTGCCTTTTTTCCTTAAATACGGCTTCCATGTGGTTCTGCTGCAGTGCACCCCATCCCTCCACATTAAATCCTGTGTGTGCCTCTGTGACCTGGCAGTAACGTGGCCAAGAGGTGGGGCCACCCCTCCTCTTTCCCCCTTTTGCAGTAAGGTGCTTTTGGACACAGGCTTTCTTTCCCACTTAGCACTACTTCATGCAGTTTCATCCTTTCACTATATCACAGCACTGCTGTTTTCCCATTCACAATATGTAGCCTAGCACAGTAGCTGCTTTACCCATTCAGATTATGTAGCCTGTTTTTCCAATTCACAATAGTGCAGTATCTTTTAATTTTTCCCAATATCCTAATAGTGGATGAGAGAGGAGAGGTGTGAGGTAAACTACAGGGGCTTAATTCAGTGCTTCCAGTAAACTTTCCTGAGCAGGGGAGTGTGGACAGGGGTGGAGAACAAGCCTCTTATTCGCTGAGCATGGGGTTGATGACATTCAGTTCTACTCTGTGCATCCAACCCCAAAGTATGGGGGCTCAAGAACTGTGTGACCCATGAAAGTGGGTTTTTAGGTAGCATATACTCTCCTTTTCTTGCTTCGTGTGCCCCCGACAGACCAAAGCGGTTTCATGAAAATCCAGATATAACCAGAAAGCGCTTCTCATTCCGTTTCCATGTAGATTGGGCCTTTAAAAAACAATTGGAGATGCCTGGGAATGAATTTGGGATCTTCCGTATTCAAAGCATTTGCTCTACCACTGAGCGATGGTCTCATCTCTGAGCAAATTTATCCTTTGAATAGAAGATGTAAGGGAGAACCAGAGATTGACAGCATAGTCTGATTGGTTGGTTAAACTTGGGGATTCTTCTACAAAATAAGAGAGAGGCTCTGGTCTGGATGCATAAGTTGTTTGAGGAGTAATTATGATGTGGCCAACCCAGGTGGGAATTATTCTATGTGTCCTACCTTGTCTACTGCTTACAGCTGTAGGTAGATGTTGGTCCTTCCAGTACGTTAGCATATGTAGACAGTCACTGGTCACCCACATCTGTTGAATAGCTAACTTGCATGCCCCAAGCAAAAAACAGTCCCAGTGGCATAGTAAAAAACACTATCCTTATAGCATGACAACCTGTTCCTTGCCTCATAATGAGGATGACATTACATTGCTCTCTTAACTTTGATCCTACCATATTTAAGACGGTGGACACAGTTTCCAATGCAGATACCAAATACTTGGTCTGTGTCCCTTTGAATAACCACATTCTATAACTGCATTATACAAGTTGCCAGAGAACGGGAGCTAAAGGTTCTGACAGCTAGAATGAGAAGAGTTAGATCATCTGGCCACCCCAAATATGGGACAGAGAAGTAATTTATAGTGGTTTGGCACCCAACCTTCCCCAGTCTGGTGCCCCCTGTTGTGCTGGACTAAAAACCCATCACTCCCAGCCAGGAATCCAATGGCCATGTTGGCTGGGAATGATGGGAGTTATAGTTCAACAATTCTGGAGGGCAACAGGTTGGGGAAGTAACTGAAACTTTAGAAAACTGAAGGATTTCTTCTCACTTCTTGGGGCAAGGGAAAACCATAAAAACCTATTCCAACATGTTTTTCTCCCCAGTCCTTTAGCCCGGGGATGGGGAACCTGTGCCACCCCTGGCGTTACAAGGATATAACTCCTTTATCCCTGGCTATCCTGGTAGGGGCTGATACAAGTTCTGGCCCTTCAGGTGCTGTTGGACTACAAGTTCCCCATCTCTGCTTTAGAGACTCATTGTTAGGAATTCCAGGGCTTGCACCAGGAACCTCTGGTTTTCAGGCTGACACAGCTAGGGAACTACCATGGACTATGTGTGTGCATTCCGATCTCAGGGGCCAATTCAGGTGTAAACTGAATAAGAACGTATGACATCCAGATCTTCCTGCTCAAGCCACTGACCTCAGGGATCCTGAGCTGGAAAATATACCCTCCAGATCTAGGTTCAGGTAAAGGTGACCATGGCCCTGGATTGGCCCTGATACTCATACCTTATCATGGTATCATTGCTTCCCTACATTAAGATTTTACTCTGGGTCAGTGCTGAGCATCTATAAGTTAGTCTCTTGCCTTTTCTGCTGTCACTTCTATTCAGTCATCCTAACTGGAAAAAACACTGGCCAGGCAATTGGCAGGTCCAATAGATGCATTTACTTTGCTGGTTGGTGCAGTGAAATTCAGCATTTCTCTGTGTGCAGTTCTATTCAACCTAATGTGGTTCATGAGATTTGAAAAATGGGGAAATAACCATTATGTATAGTAGACAAGCATCCCCTCTTCCACCACCTGGTTGAAAGGTGACACTGTAAAACCTCAATGGCAGCATTTTTGGCATGGGATAATCCTGTGTTATGTAGGCACAGGAAATGCTTATAATTCATGTTATGATATGTTTTATCTTTATGTTTTATTTCAGCTCCGGAATAAATCGAGGTATTAACTCCTTTCAAAAAGAGACCTTACCTTTTCTCTGAACGTGAACACATGTATTCATGTTTTCATGGAGAGTACAGGGAATTTGCAATTCTATGGGAATCTATAATATGGTTCATCTTTATTTCCACAACTGCAGTCTGGGTTTTCTTGTGCCTGTTGAGGTGTCTTATATTTAAATGTGTTGCCTAAATGAACTTATTTAAAATAATCACCACCACCATCAAAAAAAGCTTCCACTCCAGTAAGGGAACAAAAATGTTGTTTTATTACCTTCCACAGAAAACATAAAAGCAGCAAAAAAAATTGCTTCAGGTCTTATTATTTGTTTTCCCTGGATCTTTTTCAAAGTTTAGATCCATGGGTAATGTATCATGCATCTTTTTGCAGTCTTCTAGCTGTGCTATGTAGAAAAACATATCTGTCTGCTATCCTACAGAAAAGAAACAAGCGTGTGAAACAATTTTGCAAACTGAGTCAGGACCAAACCAATACATAGAACTCCTGTTACTAAGGACGGGTAAACAAACTATGGATCTGTTCAGTAAACGGTGTTCAGATAATATTCTCTCTACCCTGCACGATTAGATCAGTTGAATATCTGGATCTAGTATGCTCCCTGTTCCCACCCCACATATAGAATACAATGCATGAACCAAGATAGGATGTTTACTTGAACATGGATCTCCCAGACCCTGTGATCCAAATTCTGCTTTCAAAGGGATATGGATGGGTGCATGTCAGGGAGCTGTTGGGTTCAAATAAATACAGTATCTCCCCATTCAAAATTTCTCAGTTATATCTGTTACAGCAAGTGTGGGCAATTTGTGTCCTTCCAGATGTTTTCACCTATAAATCCCATAATTCCTCACCATGCTGGATAGAGATGGGACTTTGTAGGCCAAAGCATCTGGAGGAGCCACAAGTTACCCACCCCTGCATTACAGGGTTATTTCGTTCTAGAATGAAGTCAACCTACTCATGTTTTTTTCCCCCCAACTCCAGTTAACCCTTCAGTCAACTCTGGTAGGATACACCACTGTTATCCTTGTCTAGTGATTGGTGGTCTATGACCTGGCTATGTGTAGAGCCAATCTGTTTTTGGAAGTCCAAAAACAATCTGATTATGTATTTAACCAACTGTCAACTGAGGTCTGAAACAATGCAATAAAACTGTAGTCTCATAAAATATTCAGGCAACTTTATCCTTAGTTTTAAGTGAGTCGGAATAATTTAAGCAAGATACTGCAACTGGCCTACTGGAATCTCAAAGAAATCCCCCTTCTACATGAGTAAAGGGCTGGATGCATCTGATCTTGTCTGACCTCAGAAGCTAAGCAGGGTCAGCCCTAGTTAGTATTTGGATGGGAGACCGCCTGGGAATCAGGCTTCCTGCACTGAGCAGGGGGTTGGACTCGATGGTCTTGTAGGCCCCTTCCAATGCTATGATTCTAAGATTTGATCATGTTTTGATTTTCCTATCAGGCATCAATGGCTGAACGTGGAGATGGACCTGTTGCTTAGGGCAGTTTGATGTGCTGGATTTGTTTGGTGTACTCAAGGTCTACTCTGTTTTCAGATATGTAGGAATATTTTTTTGCCAGGTCTCATGATCTGGTCACAAGCATATATAAGATCATAAGAAGAGCCCTGCTGGATCAGACCAAAGGTCATCTAGTCCAGCATCCTGCTTTCCACAATGGCCAACCAGATGTTCTAGTAAGTCCAGTAATAGGCCTGTAGCCTTTCCCCATTGTCGTCCCCCCCAACTGGTATTGAACTGGTAGATTAATTTTAGCTATAATGGAGGCAGCATGCACAGTGTAAAAATTCTTGGCCGGCGCTGGGAAGAGTGGTTGCTCCACTCCTAGCACTGGCTGCTCACCGCCTGGATGAACCTTCAAGGTCCGTTCCAACTCTATCATTCTTTGTAGTTATTACTGGTTGACAGTTGGGTACCTGTAATGTGGAATGGTAAATTCAGTTGCATGATAGCTTCAGTTGCATAGACTCCATATGTCTATTCCAGGGGACAGAAAAAATCTAGGACTTCAGTCCACCACTCTGCCACTGACAGCCATCCAGCTCCAAGGTAGTGGTGAAGCTGGAACTCACCACAGCTGCAGCATAGGATACCATACAGTATGCATACTGCCTAAATAACATGTCTGTTAAGGGCATGGCCCTTAACAGCTGTAATTTCCTGGCATTTTGGAGCTTGAGAGAACATGGAAAGCCCTTAACATAACATGTTAAACCAAAAGCATTTTTGTTTACTGAATCTAATCCAATGGCTGTGACCACACTAGCAGTAAATTCCATAAACTAAATACAAGTTATGACATCAGATGGGAAAATCTGATGAAAAAGAATTTTTCTTCATCGGTCACTGGCAATAGGCGTCATGGCCAATCATGGCCATGCTGGCCTGAATGATGAGAGTTGTGGTCCAACACATCTGGAAGGTGCCAGATTGGGGAAGGCTGCTCTATCGTGTTTCCCCTTAAGCCCTCCCCCTTCTAAGGAAGGTGCTCCAGCCCTTGATTAATTTGCCCTTTTCCAGAGACCAGGTAAAATTATTTCACCTTACTCTTTGGTTATTGCATGGCAAAAATCACTTGAGCCATGCAATTATATTCTACTAAGTTAACTACTTCTGAAACCAGTCCCTCTTGCTGGCATGTTGCACCTTGCTTGCTCCTGTTTGTTACTTGTCATGTGCCATAGCCACGAATTTTAAGTGTATAAACAAGTAATTGGGAAACAGTGGGGAAAGATGGGATGGCCTTTCTTTCTACGATTCCTTATACACTATGGTTTGTTTAATTCTAGAACCTTTTCCAAATATTCTTATTGTACCTCCTCAGGCAATCCAACAGACACCTGTACAAGTGATCCTGGGGCTGAAACCGTACACTTACACGGGAGTAAGTCCTACTGAACTCGAGTCAGTGGGACTTACTTACACATTCAACGGATCCGCTTGTAACAGAAAAGGAGGCAGAAGGAGGCAAAGGGGTTAGTAGGAGAGTGACACATTCAGACAACCACTTCTTTTTTCCCATCACCAAGGAAATTGTCCCAAGTGATCTACCTCTCCACTTTCCTGACTAAACATCCTGCTGCGATCAGTGTGCTGTTTAAAAAACAAGACTTCCACTGTCGTTAAAAACCTGCTCCTAACTCCCCCGTCGTAACCCTCTCGCTCCCCCACCCCCGGCATGCCCCCCGCCTCAGCGCTGATGAATAGACATCACGAGCACGCTTTGACTGAGGACCGCCACATACCCACTGCAACAAGGCACGGGCGGGGGAGGAGAGAGACCCTCCTTCCTTCCTCGCCAAACTTTGCAATCCCAACTTTCCAAGCTTCCGCTTTTCTCGGATTTGGGCTGGGGGGTGGGACAGGCGGGACGGCAGCTCGGTTTTATATGCGATCCCTTTAGAAACCTTGTCTTCTTCCCTTCTTCGGAACATCAGGTGCAAGGGGGAGATCGTCTCTCATGCTCCTGCCTCATTTTGTGGGGGAAAGTTATTGATCGTGTGACCTCCTTTCGGAGAGTCCAATCTCTCTCTCTCTCCCCGCTTTTCCACTTCTTCGGCTCCTCCTTTTCCCCCTCTTCCTCCTCCTCCTCCGAAAGGGGAGGCTCCAGAGCCGGGCAAGCAAAAAGAAGGGAATTGTTTAAGAATTCAGTCATCCAAAAAGCCTTCTTCCATATGGAGGGTCTGGCTGCCTCGATTCCAGTGCCTTTCTCCTCTCCCTGCAGCAGTTTTTTCTTCCTCTTCCGCTGAGCTTGTAGGAAAGCTGCAAACTCTTCCTAAAAGCAACCAGCTCCCAAGTACAACAGCTTCCCTTTCTCCCCTAAACCTTCTCCAAACAGATCCTCAACTCCAGCCTTACTTTGGTGAGTGCCCCGCAGATCTGTCCGGCCTGGAATCTTTCCAGCCTCGAGATTTTAGGCTCTTTGTTGGTGGTTTTCTTTTCGCTCCCTTCCTTTTTTCTTCCTTTTCTTCTTCCCTAAATTGTGTCTCCCTTCAGCATCATCAGAGATCTTGGGTGAGTTGAAACAACCGCAACAGCAGGAATAACAACAACAACAACAACAGAACAATCCTAAAGTTCGATTTTTAAGAAACGAGGCGCCACGTTCTTTCCCCCCTCGTATGGTTATCTGTGTAATTGTAGTTTGTTGTCTTGGAAATTTGGGAGGACGTTGGGGATGTCTGACCGGATGCTTTTAGGAGAAGAGGAGTTTGATCGCGTATAAGGAGTCGGTATACTTTCCCAACGATTCTCTCAAATTCCTCTATTTTATGGAGGTGGGGGTGTTTTTCACAGGGCAGGTGGGATTTGCAGGCTGGTTGTTTTACTTTTTCGCCAGCATCTCTGTGGTAATGGAGGGCCTTGCATTTGCCTCTACTATTGAGCTCCAGAGCTCTTTCCCAAACTTCCCCCAAAGTTGCAAAATAAATATAAAATGCTTCTCTTTCCCATCTAGGTAAGGGTGGGAGAGGCAAGCTAGGAAATGCTTCATAGCAAGCTCGTGTCGATAGTGTGGCTTTATATCAGTGTTTTTAGGAATGTGCAAAGATGGGGGGTGGGGAAAGTGAAGCATCTAAACGCAGCAGCATCTTTTGCTTGTGACTATGCACAAAGGTTGCTGCTGCACAGAGAACGCATGGATGAGTTTGCTCAGGGTAAACAAGTTTGTTGCCTGCCTTCCGTTTCTGATGCAGCTGCTTATTCTTGTCTTGTGGTCATCTTTAAATAAAACAGAAATTGGAGGTAGTTGCTTTCTTCTCTTGAGTAGATTTTTATACGTGTATATAGCCAGATGCCTTCCTGCTTTGGTTGCAAGACTTGGCCAAAGATTTACTTAACGAGTTTGAGAGGTAAAAGTTATTTACAGTAGCATCCCAATTCAGCTTTTAAAAGAAAGGAGATATAACACCTGTTAATAAATGGGGGGGGGGAATCCTCAAGTTGCAAACCTTATTGAAACATAGAGGTTAAGCCCTTTTAAAGAGTAAAGGATAGGAGAGATATGAACACCTGCATAATTCTCCCATTGATTTCAGTTGGACTAAAAGGTGCTTAACTTTGGCAGGATTGCGCCCCTAGGGCTCTTGAGAAGTATTTGAAGAGTCCTCATTCCTGAAATATGTAAATTTACTGAAAGCTGTTACAAACATTTCAGTGTTTTTGAAAATGTGCATATGGTCTGCAAAGTTTATATGTCAATGAATAAAACAATATTAATATGGCATTTATGTAACACTTGTGTAGGTTCTAGAGGAACTGTGATTTGTCTCTGAATTCTTCGATGACAAATTTAACTTAAAAACAAACCTTCCCTTAAAATTCCTTGCATTCTTTCTAGTGATCCCCTCACCAGTACTTTTAAGAATACAAACCTGCAGCTCATCTTAGATGTTTGTCAAACTCCCTATGAGTATTTGGAGAATGGACATTGTTTTCTTACTGATTCTTTTTAAAGTGAAGAAAAAATATAATGTTTACATGGAAGAGTTATACAGAACTGATTTTCATAGCTAGGAACTAAGTGTGTTTCACCACCTCTGCTTTGCTCTTTAGCCTTCCCACCAAATTCTTAATGAAAATTGGATATGTTAAAGCACACTGTCCTCTCTTGTAGGGGAGATCATAGTCTAAATTACAACTGGCTGTTCTAACAAGGACCAAGATATTATGACTGCTATCCAGTAGATTTCAACTTCTGTTTTGTTGTGGATTTACCTTGTCTGTCAGTTGGCGAAATGAATCTGAACTGCTCTCCTCTAGCAACATACTACATGGTATGATTGGGTTCATAGTACCAAATCTGCTTATTGTTTTAATATTGCACCATTTCCCCAGCAACCTTTGTTCTTTTGGCTTTTTCACTGGGGGAAGGGGAAAGGCTCTGTGCTGAGAATTGGTCTTTAGAACACCACTGTTTTGTTGGTCTGTAAGAAAGAGTCACAAAGTAGAGTAAGTTTTTATTGGACTAACATCTGTTGGTGAGACTGCATGCTTTGCTGAGTAAAGCTTAGCTATATAATCCTTTCTAAAGGAGGGTTGATCCAGTATAGCACAAGTCAGGTCAGGCTCTACTGGTAGATCTCTGGGTGACTGGCAGTGGATCGGCAAGGATTTCTGACTCCCAGTTGTTTAACAA
The DNA here is from genome assembly GCF_057233095.1 of Heloderma suspectum. NCBI lineage: Eukaryota > Metazoa > Chordata > Lepidosauria > Squamata > Helodermatidae > Heloderma > Heloderma suspectum. The sequence goes on along the minus strand of NC_139460.1, from coordinate 48,387,413 downwards.
TATGTTTCCCACTTAAATTAGGCTGCTGAAATGAAGACAGCTTGGGGTAGCAAGAGTGAACTCTTGTGTGAGAGGGCTGTGAGCTCAGTTCTGTTACTGAAAAATTCGTGTGCTCAGAGGTACCCTGTTCTTTAATCGCAAGGCTTTTGTGCTTGGCTCTGGTTTGGTGGATCTTGGGGATTTCTAATAAAAAACAAAGTAGACCTGACAAGTCTGAAGTCTCCCCGATTCCTGCAGTAGAGGAATAATACTACCTTAACTGCTTTATAGTTTGATGTTTGCCTCCCCTTTAATCTTTGCCTCCCCTTTAATCCTGATCCCACACATATACATACACACCAATTAACTACTTTCTTTAAGTAAGCATCCTTCTCAGACCCCACCATAATGTCATGTGGTCAGTTTTCCCCACTTAGAAATGTAGTCTCAGTTCCATCCACTCTGAACTAGCTGCAGAATGTAGGATTCGGCTTTTACCATCTACTTTACATTTTCAGTGTGTAGTTTACTTCCAGCCCAGTGATTCCACTGCAGAGATTTCCATGTATCTCCTACAGCAGCCTTCCCCAACCTGGAGCCCACTAGATGGGTTGGACAACAGCTCCCATCACCCACAGCCAGCATACCCAATGGCTGGGGATGATGGTGCTGTAGTCCAACACACCCATAGGGCACCAGGTTGGGGAAGGCTGTTCTAGAGCCTAAACGAATGAAGGTCTGCAATGCAAGGATGTGGCAGTTTAAAACAGAACCCAGGTCCTTCTTCCATGAATTGTATAGGAAAGGAATAGACAGACAGACATTTGACATGGGAGTGGTATACATTCCTGATTTGCATTCTAACTCATGAATGCAAATCGTTCTAGTATTCATCACAACTTGCAATAATAAATAACAGCCACCACAACCATGTTAAAGAGGAGCTGTTAGAGCAGTTGCTTCTGTTGGTAAAACAAGGATAGGATTGAAATGAAGGAAAAACTAGATAAGTTAAAAGGGTGAGTCAGTAGTCTAACTGATTTACACCCATATTTAATTGATAGAAAGGAGTAATCAAAACTTCCTTTATATAGGCTGGCAGAGGAAGCAAGCGTAACCCATTTACTTTAAAAACTCTCTACCTCTATAGCTTAAGGGCTGATTTGTGGTGACTAGCTCAAGGTCATGCCTGTAATACCTGTATCAAGAGGTAGGACACAGGAACTGTTTGGTAGAGGAGGCTGAGCCTGCAAAAGCATATCACATTGTTCCGTTTCTGCTCACAAGGATGAGCAGTGACAAACTTGCAAACGTTTTTATGGTATATGGTTGGTCCTTCATAATGAATTGCCTTCCTTGATATTCAGTTTACTGGCTTATCAGATCTGAGTGAGGATCACTTTGTCAGACCTTTTCATGACAGTAAATGCAAGTTTGTGAAGTTTTAGGGTAGAACTTTCTAGGAATCTAGGGCATGAACTAGAGTAGTGGGAGCATAGAGTATGTTTAGACCATAGAGATGGTCTTGGGAAATCTGGGTTCGAATTTCAGGGTGGCACTAAACAAGTCAGTTCTGTATGTACAAGGATACAGAACAAAAGATATTTAAGGAGCAATCCTATGCATGTTTTGACAGGAAAAAGTTCTACAACTCCCAACATACCTCAGCCAGCTATGTATAGGATTGCACCCGTAAGCATATTAAAAGTACAGTACAAATTAATCCTATCTTAGGTAAATCTGTTCCTGGCTCTTGGACCAATTAATTTATCTACACTCAAAAGAGATCACTCAGACATCCGTGGCGTAAATGGATTAATGGTGTAAATACATTAAATACAAATACATGTTTAAGTTATCTCAAAGTTATATATGAATCTGGATTATACTGAATTAGGCCATTGGTCCATCTAGGAGGGCTGGTGTGGTGTAGTGGTGAGAGTGTTGGACTGGCAGCTGGGAGATCCAGGTTCTAGTCCCTGTTCAGCCATGGAAGCTCACTGGGCCAGGCACAGACTCTCAGCCCAGCCTACCTCACAGGGTTGTTGTTGTGAGGATAAAATGGAGAGGAGGAGGATCATGTAAGCCACCTTGGGTTCCTTGCAAGAGGAAAAAAGGTGGGATATAAATGAAATAAATAAATAGTCCAATATTGTCTAGTCTGACTGGCAGTGATCAGAAAGAGTTGTTTTCCCATCACCTGCTGCTACCTGATCCTTTAAAGAATTGAACCTGGGACCTTTTACATGCAAACTATGTGTTCTACCACTGGGTCTCTGGCCCCTTCAGGGCCCAAACACCACTTTTTTAATCCAGTACTAACTTGTAACACGGATCCCCTTCCATCACATTTTCTACATTTCTAAAATTACATGGTGGCCCACACTGGGGCTTTTCTACCATGACCCCCACCTCACTCCACTCTCAACTCCTTTTGCTATTTTTGTTTAACATCAATCTAGCATGAAGAAGAGTCCCACAAAGCTTGCTGAGTAATTCATAACTTTTTGGTTGGTCCTAATAAAGGTTAGTTCTTGAGAGAGCACAGCATAAATTCCTCAAACTATATGTACCAGTTTAACTGCACAAGTGCTCTCTCCCTGTTCTAGAGAAGGCCCTGGGCCAGAAATTCACTGTTCAGATTGTTGCTTTCTTAGTTTCTACAGATCTCACAATGTCTGGATAACAGTAACATATTAATTACATTTCTATACTGCCCAATAGCTGAAGATCTCTGGGTGGTTCCCAACAATTAAAACCACAAAATACAGCATAAAATACAGTATAAAATTGAAAAGTTTAAAACTACAGTATAAAAGTAAAACCAGAATAAAACCTAGCAACAATGCAGGGATTTAAAATACAATAACAGATTTAAAACAGAGCTAAAAGACTAAAATGCCTGGGGAAATAAAAAGGGTTTCACCTGGCTCTGGAAAGAGCACAATGTAGGTACCAGGCAAGCCTCTCTGGGAAGCTCTTTCTATAACTGGGGTGCCACAGCAGAAACCTCCCACTTACCCAGGGAGATATTATAGGGAGATACTTTTCTGTAAACATCCTCTATCCTCAAGCATCATCTCCTACCCACCCATGGGGCTGTAGCCTGGAGTGGGCCCCTCTGGATCTCTAGGGCCCAGCACTCTCCTCAAAGCTGATGTGTCCATGGAATTTGGAATTCAGAACCAAAGGATTCCCTATTGCCTCAAGGCTTGTGAGGCCCTCTTGTTATTTCAGAGTAGCAGAAGGTCAAACTAGATGTGAGGGTTAAAATGCAGGTTTGTAAATATGCAAGAAGCATCAGCTGGAGGGTTGGTAATTATTGGGATTGCAGCCCGTGTGGAGGGGGAATTTAACCCTTTCCTCCCTGCTGTGGTCCTCAGGAAAATCCCTCTTTGGAAGGTGCAATTTGCATTGGGAGAATGCAAAGCAAATACCGCATTGCAGCTGGTTCACTTGTAAGAGCACCACATGCCCGCTATAATATTAGAGAAAATCAGTGACATTGGGAGAAATGGAACAAGCAGAAAGGAGTGCAGAGCCAAAAGGAGTGGGTTTGCAGATGTGTAATCCATCATACCTCTCTCCTTTAGTTATGGTTAATCAGAGAGATCCTTTAGAACTAATTGTAACATTTTGAGTTGTTGATATTTATGAGATCTTGCACTTAGTGTAGAGAAAAACCCTTTAACAATCAGTAGAAAAAAGAAGAAACAACACCTAGATAATTCTACAAAATTGTTTAGCTTTTGAACTTCAAAGGTTCATAAAGATCACTTACCTAAACTCTTTGCTAACTGAGATTGGTAACTGAGCTATGTGATCTTGGATTGGATATTGCTTTGCCCACACTATGGTATGATATCATAGGCTTGTGTTGGTGGGTGTACATGGGAGGCTGGTCTGATGCAGCTGACTGTCTTGTGAATTCCCCTGCCAACTGAAGTATGGCAGATGTCTATAAGATCATTGGTAGTAGCATCTAAGCAGCAACTTCCTGCCCAAGGAGTTTCATCTTTTGTTCTCCTTGCTGGCTGTCAGGAGGCAGGTAAACACTATTTTGTTTGAGAGAGCTTTTATTTGAACTAGGACTTTTCAAACTGGAGAATTATGGCTCTTGCCTGCCTATATTTTATGTGCTGTAGGTAGTTTGATAGATTTTGCCCATTGTTTTATTTCTTGATTTTGTATTTTACTGTAAACCACTCTTGCTATGAAGTGGTATAGAGACTGAATAAACAATAAAGACCGAGAACCCTTGAGGTTATTCTTCCATGAACAAACACATCACTAAAGTTGATAGATAGCTTTCATATGTCCATGTGCTGTAATGTCATTGCAAGTGATAATTCAGTGAATTATGATTCAATTCTGTGAAAGACCTGGATTTCTATCTCTAATTGTGTTTTAATGTATTTCTTTTAATCAAATCTTATTTGTGATTGTAAGCTGCCTTGAGTGCTGTTTTTCTTGGTAGAAAGGTGAGGTACAAATAAAATAAATATCCTGCTTTTCACCCTTCTGCAAACAATTTGGGATGAGAGTTTTTTGTATGAATTCTCTTGAATGGAGATATTCTTGCTAAACAATCTCAGGGATCTCTTATTTGTCCGATATGAACAAGCGAAGAGTGCCTCTGCGGCAGTGTATCAAGAATATCTCTGTTTGGGAAAATGCAAAAGAGGAACAAACTTTCTTCCCAGTTTCCAGAAACTTCCCTGTGAGGTGACCTAGAGGCAATTCTTAACCACAGGTGACCCAGTAAGCAGCTAGTCACAAGTTTGCATCAATGCCTGTCCTATTTTAGCTTCTAGGATCTGTAGTGCGAGGCTAGGAAACTTCATAAGCAACAACTTTTGTCCAGATTCTCAGAGGCATAGGGTGCAATCCTATACATGTTTAGACAGAAAAAAGTCCTACAACTTCCAGCATCCCCCAGCCAGCCATTGTACCCTTAGTTGACCTCAGCCAACCTAAACATTCCATTAACTGCTAAAGTCTCAGGAAGGGAAAGTGAGGGATGCGCTCTGAAATGTTTTTGTTAAATGTACATTCCTGGGTTAGACTTAATATGCACATCATCAAAAAACAAGAATGGTGATCCCAAATAATAAATTCAGTACATTTATATTTCAGTTTCTGACATAATGAAACAGATTAGACCCACCTTTTGCTTCCCTCCACCTGCAATATATTTGTAGTGATTGAAGTTGAGCAATTTGCAAATTTTGGAGCGCTGCCTTTTGCTATCTTTATATTAGAATCACAGAGTTAGAAGGCACTCCCCAAGCCTGATCCCCTATCTAAGGCAGGATCCCTAATGAAACATACCTGACAGCCTCACTTTTTTTTTTTTAATCAATACCTCCAAAGAATGTTTTTACAATCTTATGGACAGTTTGCTCCATTACTAACTGGTCTTTTACTTGGGAAGCATTTCATATTTAACTTAAACCTTCTTTAAGACAATACTACTTGTATGATTCTCAGTGGATATACTGAACCATTGTCCTTCCTACTGACATATTTTTTTTAGAAACGGTGAGCCTCTTTCTTCTCCATCCACCCTCTACCAAGCTTTTTATTCCATATCTTTAGGCAACGAAGACAGAAATCATACATACCAACCTTCCCCAACCTGTTACCCTCCAGTTGTTTTGGACTTCAACCCCAGTCAGCCCCAGCCAGCATGGCAAATGGTCAGGAGTGCTGGGAGTTGTAGCCCCAAATATCTGGAGGGCATCAGGTTGTGGAAGGCCACTATTTATTTATTACATTTCTTTACTTCCCAATAGCTGAAGCTTGTTGTGCAATTCACAACATAGTTACTTGGGAGTAAGTCCCACTGAAAATGTATTACAGAGCATGTAATTATGATGTAAGGGTGCATGCAGTGTAAGTCTGCCGTGGAAGCAAATTTAATGCATTTTAGACACACATACCACCTTCTCCCCTGGACTGAGCTCAGGAGAGTCCTGTCCCCCCGTCCCCCCACATTTCGTAGCAGAAGCTGCATTTCCAGTGCTGATTGGCTAGCCTTTCTATCAGTCATGATGCCACCTTGCTCCCTTCTTGGAGCAGAATTTTAAAGGAGCAATCCTATGTATGCTTAGACAGAAAGAAGTCCTACAACTCGGCATGCTAAGATACTACTACCTGAGTGTAGTAAAACTTAAAAAGAAGAAAATAAAGCACCAAACAAAGATTTGAACAAATAACCATGTAGGTGCTTGAAGAAACAAAACAAAATGTTCAAGTCTTGGACATGATTCTTTGAAAAGCTCAATTCTGACAAGTACAACTGCAATATTTCCTTTCAGATTCAGATCTGCCATTCACATGTTGAGGCCAGACTACTTTATTGCACTCTGCATGCAGCTTCACTAGGTGCAGAACACTCATTTCACCAAGCAGAGAACACAGCACCTGGCCTTCTGATGGTGTGAGTTGCTGGGAACATGATATACCACTGCTCTGGGGGTCCACACTGACTTCTTTCTGGACACAGTCCACAGTTCTGATTTTGATCTCTAGAGCTTTAAGTGTGCTGGACCCTTCCTCATCCCTCTATCCCGTATGGGCTTTCTAGATCAGTCAAGAGAGCCTTCTCAAGAGTTCCAGCACTGTGAAGTCTGTGTATGTAGAGTTGTTCTCCATGGATGACCCCTTAGAGAGTTGCCAGTTCCAGGCCTGGCTATTTTCCATATGAGCTATATGACATTCCAGGCAAGTTTTCAGGGCTAGGGTGGCTTTAGCTTTGGCTTTATTGGCTTTATTCTGCCAATAAAACTTACTGTAGATTTTTTTGCGACTTGTTTTAAGGTGTATACAGTTAACATTTGAAATACTACAGCCTTAAAGGACATTGGATTTTTTTTATCACAGCATCACATTCCAGAGACCCGGTTCCCAGATACTACTAGACCCATGGTTAAGGACTCAGGAGCAGGCCCTAGAACCATGCAAGGCTTTCCCCATGCCAACATCCCATTTACTTGTTGCAATGCAGTCACTGCAAACCTTGGTTAAAATGAACACATTTTGCTTGTAAACTCTCACTGAGAACTCTATTTCAGTGTCTCAGCATGATCCCAATCAGGTGCAGAAGACCCAAGTGGTTGGTGTATTCACATATATTCCCCATGGCACGGGAATGCATTATAACAGCCTTCTCCAATCTGGCACCCTCTAGAAGTGTTGGAATACAACTCCCAGCATGCTCCTGGCTGGGGCATGCTGGGAGTTGTAGTCCAACACATCTGGAGTGCACCAGGTTGGGGAAGGCTGAACTATGAAGAAGCAGTTTCTAGGATGTTGTGTGTGACTGAAGAGGACCTGAGTCTTAATGTGTATATGCTTCATAGCTTCTTAGAGAAAACATTTTAAAACATATAATCCATGGTATGTGTACTCACCTAGTTTTTGGAATTAAAGCTCTTAACAAAATGCCATATATGGGACACAGCAACAAAATTAAGGTGCTAGCAGTGTTCTTTAATTCAGCTGGAAGCAAGAAGCTAGGAACAAAACAAGAATAGCCATGCTTGTTAAAACGGCATTCCTCAAAGGTGAAGAAATGTACAACTAGGCTTAATTTCTTCTGTTAATCCCAGTTCTGTGAAATGGATGGTTCTGAGTTTTCTTATCCCAGCAAGAATTGTAAGGAGATTAGGTTTGCCACTTCTTATGTGTCATCAGTTTATGCCTGTAGAGCAGGGATTTCCGTGTTGTCTACTAGGGCACAGTAGTGTGAGGTGAAAGGGGCTGGCTAAAGCAAGGCTTGAAAAATCAAGTTACAATGTATTGGTTGCATTTACTACTCTGTACCTAATGGAGAGGGTAGGCCTGGTGCAGCATTAATTCTTCCTCTCTGTACACATTTTAAAACCAAATAGCTACCAAGCAGAACGAGCTTAATTCATGACCAAGGGGCTGTGTGGTGAATTCCATGTATGCAGAACCCCTCTGTTCTAGTAGCAGCTCCTCAAGACTTCTTTGAAATTTAGGCTAGCTTCAAAACAGCCTCTGATATAATATGAGGAGCTACCGCAGGAAGGAAAAATGGAGAATCCCAAGTGTGTACACTGTACTCGAGTCCTTTCACTTGTGTAAAGGGGATTCTAAGACTGCAGCTCTGAAGGGATAATGACAACCTAATGATCAGCTCAAGTGAGGGGCTTAAACATGGAGACAGATGCCCTGTGAAAGTAGTCAGGCAAACATCTGAGGTAACTGTTTACTAATATTCTTCACTATATTGAAATAATGTGTAATGCGAAACATTTTGTGTGTTCTGAAAGGTTACGTAGATGCTAAGTAGTGTTATAATAAACTTATACTAGTGAAAACTGTAATGTAATCAATGTGGGATTTACTGGAAGAGATCAATTTGATAATATGTCACAGTAAATAAACAATGTGTTAAATTCTGTTTTTTTGGAAGCGTAGCAGTTTATCCTCAGGGGTATGCACAGATGTAGTTCCCCAACAAATGTCACATTTATTTATACAGTATCAGGGTGAGGGGAGAGAAGGGAGAGTCAAAGGTAGCATGGGTTCGATGCGAGCGAATGCAGTTCTATATACTTACAGGTGGGAACAAAGTCCATGAGGGTAAGCCAAAGGATTCATAGAAAAGGTGAGTATTGACTGGAACATTTAGACATAACTATACTTGGTTTAGATATAACGCTAAACGATGATCCATGAGCCTCACAAGCCTTGGGCACGTGCACTTCCCCCCTCCCCTTATCTGGCATGACCATGAGGGGAGATTGAAAGCATTCACTTCTGCTGTTACACTAACTAGAGTACCCTATTATATCTGAGTGTAGGGAACTCAGGTCACTTTGAAATAGGCTTAGAGAACAAGTCAGGCATATAAACTGTGGTTTGATCCTGGCTTGTTTGAATTAATAATAGCTGAAACTAACCAGAGTTTCCATATGTTTGAACATAACAGGGAACTCTGGTTTGTTTAAATGCAGAAATGAAAGCTCCCAGTCCCCTCAAAGCTGCACCAGAGGAAGGGAGGGGATGGGGTACATGTGAGTCTGAAGCTCTTGCACTTAACACTAAGCTAGGCTTCTCCAATCAGGTGCTCTCCAGTTCTTATGGACTACAACCCCAGCATTCTTGGCCATTACCCATGCTGGCTGGGGCTGGTGGGAGGTGAAGTCGAAAACATCCAGAGACAATCTGTGAGGGGCTGCCGTTCTTTGCCATATGATAGAAGCCCGTGTGATTAGAACCTTCTGTAGGAAGTGACTTTGTGTTGTGTGATGGCAGCATGTCAACACTATGTTACGCTTTGACAGTGGAAAATTCAAGCATCAGGTGTCTGAACTGGTACAGTCTTCTGACAGGAAGTTGGGTTGGACTTAAAACCTGATCAGATAGAGGGTCCAAAGCATATGTAGCTAGTAAATGAGCGGGGGGGGGAGATGTTTGGTCCTTCAGATGTTGTTGGATTGCAACTCCCATCAGCCCTCACCAGCATACCCAAGGGCATATGTACACCACAAATTAAAATGGGCTAGCATACCTTCACTCAGTTTTCACATAGGAAGTCAGATTCATATGTTTGAAACCACATCCACATGAAAATTGTGCCCAGGCCAAAACTTGTCATCTCAGAAGAGGAGGATAGTTTTCCAGTCTTCTTTCAGAGATGGTATATTTTGCCATGGGATGTAATTTTGAAAAGTAGGGGTATTTTTCAAACCAGTGACTCCCAATATGAAAACTGAGGTGGTACAAAAACCTGAGAGAATTATGAATTTTTGAATTGGTCCTGAGGGTGGCCAGCTGGCAGTCTTGGGTAGTAAATCTACAACTGATCTATGCCAATAGTGGTACAGAGAGACCATTGTAACCTCCTATAGTAAGTATCTCCCCAGCTAACAGGCTCTTGCTTTTTCTCTCTCCTAAACCCTTCTGTCAAACCCTTCTTTATGAAGGCTTCCACTACCTCCAAAAGCAAAACTGGCTTTATCTTTAGAGAGGTTTTTGGATGCAAGAATTTGAAGGTGGAAGGGAGCAGGGAAGGGTGATGACGTCAAATCCATTAGTACATTTTCAGCACAGTTGCCAAAGAAAATGTTCTTAACATATTTGAACAAAGAGATGTGTGAGAAATCCAACTCTAGATTAAATAATGTAGGCCCTTTATCCACAAAGGATCATCAGAGGGGGAAATATTCTTGCAGAATTATACAACAGATTCACTTCCACATGCCAGGAACTGGACGCCATTGGGGTTATGATTAATTATTGTACGTTCATGCAGTCCTTACGTCTCCCTCAAAATTCCACGAATAATGTATAGAAGAATTGTTCTCTAACAAACTCCCGTTACATGAAATACATTGAACTGGTCTGTATGTTAACTTTCATCACAGAGCAGTAGCTCTGTGGCAATTTTTCCTCATACATTCCAGCTGTATTGTGAAGTAAAACTTGCTGTGTGAGTTGAGGTCATCATGTGGTGAATCCATGTGAGTGGCAATCACTGGTGGAGCCCAGATATGTATTCTGATGCACAAAAAAACCCTTCATGGGTAGCCAGACTCCATAATGATGACAGTGCTATCTGTTGCAAGGCCTTCCAAGTTATTGTGTGCTTGCAGGAAGGCTTAGGTAGGGTCTCACAACAGAACCATAAAAATGGTGTAATAGAGTGCAGAATTATCTCCTTAAAATAGTCCTTAACAGTGAAATTAATGATATTAATTAGTCAATATGATTAATGTAATAACAAAGGCCAGATACAATTCCTTTAGGGAGCTGCCATGGGTTGCCACTTGGCCATTCCTGGGTAGAGGATACTTTTTGGGTACTAACGGGAGTGAAAACATTGAATTATACAGAAAACCAAGCTTGGGCTGAGAAAGCTTAGAAGGACAGTAAAGCTAACTGATGTCTCCATGTGAACAATACTCATGACAAAAAGACAAGGAAGAGAGAAAGCAAAAATGTTTTTAGGAAAGAGAAAGCAGAGTTTAGGCGAACATCAAAAAACTATTTTTCAGGAAGGTTAGAATTACTTGACCAAATGCCCAAGTGCAGCATCTGTAGTGATCAAAGGCAAGCCCCACAGGAATAGTTTAACCCTCTTCATCTTTTACGTGATATCTCCTCAGAACTGATGGTGAGAAGGAGGTCTCATTGCCCTTCATCAAGGGCTGCTGATTTGGTTTTGTAGCGACTCCTCCTCGGACATTTTTTTTCGGTAGTGTGCATTAACAGCTCTCTGGATTGCAAACTGTAGACCAGAGGTGGGCAACTGTTGGGCCTCCAGATGTTTTAGCCTACAATTCCCATAATCCCTCACAATTGGCTGTGCTGGCTAGGGCTAATGGGAGTTGTAAACCAAATCATCTGGAGGGCCCCACCCTTACTGTAGACTCTTATGGAGCATATCTGCTGTGTATTGATAAGAACCCAATTAATAGATCATTGTATTTGATGGTGGGGGGGCACTTCAGATCTCAGCCCAGCCACTATTCTGTAAGTGGCTTTTGGCAATTAGCTCTTATCCTCTCCCCTGTTCTCCATCTATAGGATTCACATTAGAGAAACAACTATAAATCACTTCACACATTAAAAATTTATAGAATTTTTTTAAGGAGGCACTCTGTCCAAATGCTTACTTTTAACATATTTAAACAAAATTGTGTGCAAAAAATCCAAGTCTAGATTAAATAAATGTATACCTTTCATCCACAAAGAGTGATCAGAATAGGGATACTCTAGCAAAACTGTACAATAAAGAACAATATTCTGTGTTAGAGGGAAACATAAACATACAGTCAGGACCAGAAATATTGGAACAAGGATAACTGTTTTGGCAGTTGGCCTCTGTACACCACCACATTGAAGTTGAAAGGAAACACCCCCAGATGGGAGCGAAGTCAGGTCTTTCAGCTGTAATTCAAGGGGTTTGACAAAAGTGGGGCACAAACCATTCAGGAAGTACAGGTAGTGGCACACACACACACCCCATTGTTGGTGGCTCATAAGTAATGGAACAAACCAACATCATTTCAGACTGAAGGATCGCCTTTAATACCTGGATGAAAATCCTTTGCAGTCAATGACTGCCTGAAGTCTGGAACCCGTGGACATGACCAAATGCTGAGTTTCCTCCCTTGAGATGCTTTGCCAGGCCTTCACTGCAGCTGCCTTCAGCTGCTGCTTGTTTGTGGGTCTTTCTACCTTCAGTCTTGTCTTCAGTAAGTGAAAAGCATGCTCTATTGGGTGGAGATCAGGTGATTGACTTGGCCATTGCAGAACATCCCACTTCTTTGCCTTGAGAAACTCTGGGGTAGCTTCTGCTGTATGTTTTGGGTCATTACCAACCTGCAATATGAAGCGGCGTCCTATTGGTTTGGCAGCATTTGGCTGAATCTGAGCAGAAAGTATAGCCCTATACACTTCAGAATTCATCCTGCTGCTTTGATCAGCAGGCAGGTCATCAATAAACAACAGTGACCTGGTTCCATTGGCAGCCATACATGCCCATGCCATAACACTGCCTCCACCATGTTTGACAGATGATGTGGTATGCTTTGGATCATGAGCTGTTTCTTTCCTTCTCCATACTTTTCTCTTCCCATCATTCTGGCACAAATTAATCTTTGTTTCATCAGTCCAAAGGATCTTATTCCAGAACTGGGCAGGCTTTTTTACGTGTTTGCTGGCAAAGGCTAATCTGGCCTGTCTGTTCTTGAGCGTTACCAGTGGTTTGCACCTTGTTGTGAAGCCTCTGTATTTACATTCATAAAGCCGTCTCTTGACTGTAGATGTTGACAATGACATGCCTACTTCCTCAAGAGCGTTCTTGAGCTGGCTAGATGTTGTGAAAGAGTTCATCTTCACCATGAGCAGAATTCTGTGGTCATCCACTTTAGTTGTCTTCTGTGGTCTTCCAGGCCTTTTGCTGTTACTGAGCTTGCCAGTTAATTCCTTCTTTTTCAGGATATTCCAAACTGTTGTGTTAGCCACTCCCAATGTTTTTGCTATCTCTGTGATGGGTTTATTTTGTTTCTTCAGCCTAATGATGGCCTCCTTCGCTTGCATGGACACCTCTTTGGACCTCATGTTCCAGTGAACAGCTACCACATGCAAATGTAACACTCAGAACCACCTCCGGGCCTTTTATCTGCTTGATTTGTCATAGGGTACCCAGGAAACAGGCCACACCTGTTTGTCAGTCATTCGTTCCATTACTTATGAGCCACCAACAATGGGGTGTGTGTGTATGCCACTGGCTGTCCTTCCTGAATGGTTCGTGCCCCACTTTTGTCAAACCCCTTGAATTACAGCTGAAAGTCCTGACTTCGCTCCCATCTGGGTGTGTTGCCTTTCAACTTCAACCAGGTGGTGTACAGAGGCCAACTGCCAAAACAGTTATCCTTGTTCCAATATTTCTGGTCTTGACTGTATATTTCCTTAAGAGCCTTTTACAGTATCAAGTCAGGATAGATTTGGTGAGTCCTCCAAATATTTGTAGGGCCATTTTCCCAGTGCTACAGAGTACACCAAGTATACACTCAAAAAGAAGCTGCAGCCAATCATGCACCCGGATGAATGTTCCTGTATGATACACACATGTTTGGAAAATAACTGTTTGTTGCATTTTAGAATAGAATGTTTCTTTAAGAAACTGGTTTACTAGACCGTGGGCCTATTCACATGCGCATGGGGGGAGGGTGGTTAAGGTAACTATGGGGGGGTAGCGGAACCACGACACGTGGGCCTGTCACACAACTGGGAACCACACGGTTCCTCGTGGTTCCACTACACCTGCATGGTTACCTGGTGAGCCTACCTGAGTGGTTAGTGCGCATCCCAATGTCCTCTGCAGCACGAATGGGCTCCCAGTGGCCACTTCAGCATCCCAAATGGCCATGCGACCTTGGAGAAAGTCTGCGGCAGCTAAAGCATCACCTGTAGTGGTGAATGCAGCAGACTCTATGGTCACAGCCTGGAATATCTTCGGAGCCCATTTAAACCACTGGGCAACCTGACAGACGACACAGTAAGCCTCCCTGGGGACGCTTAGCCCTTTTCCAGAGGAGTGTTTAGCAGGGGTGGCTTACTAATCACAGGGAAAGTAGTTTTCTCTCCCCACACGACACGCTAAGCCATTGTGATTAGTGGAAATTCCACAACCATCATGGCTTAGCATGTCTGAACAGGCCCCCCTATCTTTTTAAGTAGGTCTTCTGTGTCTTTGATCCTAGGTCAGCCTACTATGACAGCCTGTTTAGACATGTTTTTAAAAATTTATTTAAGTATTTTTATCCTGCTCCTCAGCCAAAAAAGATTCCCGGAATGGCTTACAATCATTCAGTAAAATAAGACACTCCCTGCCTGCAGGCTTACAATCTAAAAAGACATGACACACAAGAAAAAGGAGATGGAAAGGGGAAAAGGTGGATTTTCGGCAGGGCTGGTGGAATGGCCCTGCTTTGCCTCTCATCTCCCGGGTGGCAGGGTAGTCCAACTGGAGCAAGCCCTGATGTTCCCTTGGCCTGCTCCTGTCTCCTTTGTGCCTTCTGTCCCACAGGGAAGTTGATGCCAGTTAGCCCTGTGATCTAGGGGTAGTTCACATGTAACGGCTGTCAGGGACAAGTGGGAGAGTATGCAAATCACTTCCTCTTTTAACTAACAACCTATGATCAGTTTGTGTGTGACAAACCATGGGTTGTTTAAACCATGGTTTGTTGTTACATGCAAACCAGTGTTACAAATAGTAGTGACCAAGAAAAAGGATGCCTCATACCAGAGGTAAGTGGTATTTCTCTTTGATGCTGCTGCAAAGAGACCCCTTCCCATAGAGTTTAACTTCCCTCAGGATCTCAAAGAAAGGGGGGGGCTCTGTATATTTTTGTGATGATGCTGAGTTCAATATTTGAAGTTTATAGTCCCCTCACATTATTACAAATCCTAAAATCCTTTGAGAGAAGGCTATGATAGCCCATTTTAATTTGTGGTGTACATACAGTCAGGGCCAGAAATATTGCAACAAGGATAACTGTTTTGGCAGTTGGCCTCTGTATGCCACCACATTGAAGTTGAAAGGAAACATACCCAGATTGGAGCGAAGTCAGGACTTTCAGCTGTAATTCAAGGGATGTGACAAAAGTGGGGCACTAAGCATTCAGGAATTACAGCCAGTGGCATACACACACACCCATCGTTGGTGGCTCATAAGTAATGGAACAAATGGCTGACAAGCAGCTGCATGGCCAGCTGTGGCCTGTTTCCTGGGTACCCTGTGACCAATCAAGCAGATAAAAGGCCTGGAGGTGGTTCTGAGTGTTACATTTGCATGTGGTAGCTGTTCACTGGAACTCCCCACATGAGGTCCAAAGAGGTGTCCATGCGAGTGAAGGAGGCCATCATTAGGCTGAGGAAACAAAATAAACCCATCAGAGAGATAGCAGAAACAGTGGGAGTGGCCAATACAACACTTCGGAATATCCTGAAAAAGAAGGAATTGACTGGCAAGCTCAGCAACAGCAAAAGGCCTGGAAGACCACAGAAGACAGCTAAAGTGGATGACCACAGAATTATGCTCAGGGTGAAAAGGAACCCTTTCACAACAACTAGCCAGGTCAAGAACGCTCTTGAGGACGTGGGCATGTCATTGTCAACATCTACAGTCAAGAGACGGCTTTATGAATGTAAATACAGAAGCTTCACAACAAGGTGCAAACCACTGGTAACGCTCAAGAACAGACAGGCCAGATTAGCCTTTGCCAGCAAACACCCAAAAAAGCCTGCCCAGTTCTGGAATAAGATTCTTTGGACTGATGAAACCAAGATTAACTTGTACCAGAATGATGGGAAGAGAAAAGTATGGAGAAGGAAAGGAACAGCTCATGATCCAAAGCATACCACATCATCTGTCAAACATGGTGGAGGCAGTGTTATGGCATGGGCATGTATGGCTGCCAATGGAACCGGGTCATTGTGTTTATAATCACACAATATAATTGTGTGATTATAAACACAATAATCATGTTTATTGACGACCTGACTGCTGATCAAAGCAGCAGGATGAATTCTGAAGTGTATAGGGCTATACTTTCTGCTCAGATTCAGCCAAATGCTGCCAAACTGATAGGACGCCGCTTCATATTGCAGATGGGTAATGACCCAAAACATACAGCAGAAGCTACCCCAGAGTTTCTCAAGGCAAAGAAGTGGGATGTTCTGCAATGGCCAAGTCAATCACCTGATCTCCACCCAATAGAGCATGCTTTTCACTTACTGAAGACAAGACTGAAGGCAGAAAGACCCACAAACAAGCAGCAGCTGAAGGCAGCTGCAGTGAAGGCCTGGCAAAGCATCTCAAGGGAGGAAACTCAGCATTTGGTCATGTCCACGGGTTCCAGACTTCAGGCAGTCATTGACTGCACACCACCACATTGAAGTTGAAAGGAAATACACCCAGATGGGAGCGAAGTCAGGACTTTCAGATGTAATCCAAGGGGTTTGACAAAAGTGGGGCACGAACCATTCAGGAAGTACAGTCAGTGGCATACACACACACCCATCGTTGGTGGCTCATAAGTAATGCAACAAACCAACATAATTTCAGACTGAAGGATCGCCTTTAATACCTAGATGAATATCCTTTGCAGAGGCCAACTGCCAAAACAGTTATCCTTGTTCCAATATTTCTGGTCCTGACTGTACGCCCTTGGGTTGAACTTCCCTGATCAGATAGAGGGCCCAAAGCACATGCAGCCAGTAACTGAATAGAGAAGGGGTGGGCAATGTGTGGCCCTCCAGATGTTGTTGGACCACAGCTCCCCTCACCATTAGCTATGCTGGCGAGGGCTGATGGGAGTTGCCATCCAACAACATATGGATGGCCACACGTTGCTCACTCCTGGGGTAGGGACTCCATTTGCCAATGGTTATGTCTTGATCTGTTTGGGAATAAGGAGAAATATTTAATGGGCCGCTGTAAGAATGGTTTTCCAGAGCAGTGGTGTCTTGCTTGAACTAGCTTTTACTTGATGTTTGTACAGTACCAATCGCAGCTTGCGTTCTCTCTCCCCGCCCCTGCCCCCCATAATTGAGCTTTGTGTGTTTGTATTCGCTGTGCAAATAGGAATGAGGGAAGTGGTTCTCCAAAGCAGAAGCCCATCCCAGTTGAAGAAATGCTGTAGATCTACAGTAGAGGCTGTAGATCTCTCGGGTTTGTGTGCATTCTCACTTTCTTGGCAGGACAGAGAACATGCTCATATGCAGGTGTCCAAGAGAATTTTTAAGTACAGGGCTGCAATAAACAATAATAAAGGAAATCCTATAAAGTCCTGGCTTCCCACATTTCCATTATGGAGAACATGGATTACTTATATTAAGGGTGGGCTGAAAGTAGATCTCCAGATGTTTTGGACTTCAACTCTCAGTATTCATGGCCATTGGCCATGCTGGTGGGGGCTTCTGGGAATTGAACTCCAAAACATCTGGAGATCTACCTTCTGCCCACCCCTGAGTTATATAATGAATAATGTAAGATTGCCTAAATGATTTCCAAATCTTGCATTTTCAAACAATGACAAATCTGGACCGCCCCCCCCCCCCGAACTTTAATTTAATTATTTCATGTGTTTCTCCTACTTTATTAGCCTTCACCAACCTGGCGCACTCCAGATGTTTTAGACGTAAACTCCCATCAGCCCCAGCCACCATGGCCAATGGTCAGGAATGCTGAGAATTGAAGTCCAAAACATCTGGAGGGCACCAGGTTGGGGAATGCTCTTCAGGGCAGGGACTTGCTCTTTTGCACACTGTAAAGCACCATGCGTGCTGAGGATGCTGTGGTGGTGTTGCTGTTACATAGCTTACAGGCTTTGGTAATTTGGTTTTGGCAGCATTTGCCAGTCACTGAGGTGGTCCTAATGCAGTAGTACTTACGTTCTGTTCTGATCTAGACATTCCCACTGCTTGCTCCAGGTGTGCAATATGGGATCCAGACTTAAATCAGAAATTAGGAACAGGAAGGAAGCCTCCTAGCTCAGTATTGCCTACACGGACTGGCAACAGCTCTCCAGGGTTTCTGACAGGAGTGTTTCCCAGCCCTACCTGGAAATGTCAGGTTTAGAACCATGTTCCTTTTATAAGTAAAGCATGTGCTGTACTGCTGAGCTATGGTGCTACCCTAGTTGCCACCTACTCCTGTGTAAAAAACACACATACACAGTGGCCATCAGAGGTATGTTCAAAGACAGCCGTCAATGAGTACCTAGTTATAGGATGTTTGTGTACCACAGGACAGAAGTTATGCTAAGAGGGGTACAGAAAGAGGTGTACAAGCATGGAACAGGGAAGGGGGAAAAGTGTCCTATATTACAGTCAAAACATTGTTCATGACAAGTAGCACTGGAATATCCCATTGGTCACTGACTGCTGTTGGAAAAAGAATGGTCGCATTGGCTGCATTCAGACATCATGCAAAACTGTGGTTTAGTGTTGTAAGAACACGCCACATCAAATCTTAGCCTGACATGTTTCCCCTTCCCTCTCTCCCTCATTTACAAAGAAAGAAATGTCAAGCTTCTAGTTGTGATTTTTTTTAAAGCTTTCTGGGTACAGTTTCTCATTTCATCAAATAAAGGAATTGTGGTTTTCAAAAACCATAGTTAGTTAACAGACCAGGACAGCAAGCCAGGATCTGGTCCACAGTGCAGATGTTTCTATTTGTGGAAAACTGCTAAATAGTCCCATTGGATGTTGTCTTAAGGTGATGCAGTAGGTGAGGTATTCTTTTGTGTCTGATTTTCACAGCAGGAGTGATAACCTATGGCATCTTCCCTTTCCTGCTTCCTTGTATTGATTATCCAGTGTTCCATTAAATATCCCTTCAAACTGGCTTTCAAATCCCATGTTTGCATATACTTTTGAATAAGATTAAAGAATCTGTCTTTCCCCTCAGTACAGTAGTGAAATACAAAATGAACAGGGTGATATCATTTACAGGGCCAACTTCATTTGGTGTTAGAGTATGCAGAACATTTCATTGCACAAAAATGGAAAGGGAGCTAGGGGTGAGTTCACACATTCATGTACATTGCTTGGTACATTAAAACTCAGTGAGTCATGTCTGAATGTGCATGCATTTAAAGATATTGTGTTGAAGTGAGGAGAAAATGGAGTTTGATCTCTTATGGCTGTCTCACACATGCAAGTCATCACTTGATGTTGTGGCTATGAAGTGATGAACATGTACATGTGAATCCATCCTAATTTAATTTTTGTGAACCGCCCAGAGAGCTTCGGCTATTGGGCGGTATAGAAATAAATAAATAAATAAATAAATCATAGTTACAGAAATAATTATTTGAATTAGTAATACCAGCAGTTTTGCAAATATTTAAACTTTAATACAATGTATGACGGCAGAATTTTGTGAACTGTGGATCCAAGAACTCTGTTGAATCCACTGATAGTTATTGTTGTTTCCTACCACTGTACAGTCCGTTTCTCTTTACTTAAAGCAGGAGTGGGCAACCCATGGGCCGCATGTGCTCCCCCTTGGCCTTTTTTGTGGCCTCCACTGTCCCACCACCACTCATTAAATTTGGCAGTACAGCAGCAGTGGTGGCAGAAAAGCAGTGCTTTGCTGCCAAAATTCAGTGG
The DNA here is from genome assembly GCF_057233095.1 of Heloderma suspectum. Classification (NCBI taxonomy): domain Eukaryota; kingdom Metazoa; phylum Chordata; class Lepidosauria; order Squamata; family Helodermatidae; genus Heloderma; species Heloderma suspectum. The sequence goes on along the minus strand of NC_139460.1, from coordinate 48,367,772 downwards.
CAGCAAAAAAAACCCCCAAACAGGGTTATTTTGCTTTAAAACAAGCAAAATCACGCTCCCAGAAGCCTCCTGGGAGCACAGTTTTGCTTAAAAACACCTTGTTTTAATGGAAAATTGTGTCTTTTTACAGCTGTCACAAAATCAGTGATGTGGCATTGGCAATTTCGCTGGCAATGGGGACGGATTCAACCCTTGCTGGGATCCAGTGAGGGGAAATTGGCCCTGGGACCTCCTGAAGTAGCCCACCCTGATTTAAAGGATCATCATGGAGTTAAACAGATGAACAAAGGATGATCTTAAGCGGTTTGCACTGTAGGCTAATCCTATTTATTTTGTTGGAATCTATGTAGTGCAAGGTGTATATTGTCTATGAGCTTTCCTGCACCACGCTATTCCCATTTATAAATGACACAGTATGTATTTTGACCTTTTCTATTTCCTGAAATTCCAGATAGTGCAGACACAACCTTAGACAGCCTATATTTAAGATGGTTGCTTTCATCCTTTCCAGACCTTTAACCCCAATCTGCAACATGGACCCCACTTTTATTTATTTTTTGTCCTATGGATTTCTTTTCCTTTGCTATATCTTCTGTTTACATATGTTCTTCTTTCTTTCATCATACAGAGGTAGATGTGGCACTGCTGTTGCGACCCACTTTAAGTAAGACCCACCAGTTGAAGCCCAACGCATAGAATATTTAGGGATGGTAACACACAGCCACACATCACTAATTCTAAAAGATGCAGACAGACAGACTTAACTAATCATGGTAAGAAAAGAATATGAAAAATGGAGGCTCTAGATGGCTGTCATCAAGTTAGCTATGCTTGCAAGTAGCATGTATTGAATGTGCAGTGCCTCTAATTTTGTTGGTTGGAGAGGGGAGGAAGAGTACCAGAGAGTTGTCTCCCTACGATGACTCCTGATTCATCCTGGCTTTGTGGGAAATTCAACCCTCTTGTTTTCGGCCACAGGAATGATCCATGGAGACAGTTGTCTGTGTTCCTAGCTCTTGGGTGTGGGGGAGGGTGTGTGCCAGCTTTGCTCTGCTCTTGGATGACACCGGCTGGAAGTAGGAAGCATATAAGGAGAAGGAAAAATGGGGGCAGGATCGTGGGGGAAGGAAGGATCATATGGGTAACGGATGGTCTCTTGTGGCCTGTTTGATCCTAGCTTCAAGACAATCTGAAATCTTCTGAGCAAAATCTCTGCTATTTCCAACTTCTTTCTATAGGATAATCAGCATACAGTAACCTCCCCCCCCCTTTGTTTTCAGCTCTCGCTCCATATACAAGCTTCATGTTTTAAAAACATTTCTTCTTGGCAGACGTTGAAACATATGATGAGCTTGGACTAAGATGAAACTACTTGTGGAGTGTTAGGCAATGAGATGCATTTGTTCTGAACCTTGTGGAGAGAAGGCGGGTGAAGGAAACGGAGGAGAGGGATGACCCTCCCCCAAATGCGGCACAGTGCCAAAAATGTGTTTTGGTTGGAAAAGGAAGCTAAAGTTTTGATGTTATCCAAGAGTTAACGCCTTTGTCTCCCATAATAGGAGAGCCGTTCATTAGAGCAGCAAACTTCTTGCTGGCCCTCATAAGTGTCCTGTAATAACCCTTGCCTTAACTGTTGCACCATGTTAGTTATGTAGCTTTACTTATTTAGCTAGGACAGCACCGTTATGAGATCTAACAACCAGCATCCATCCTCAAGGATTTTGACTGCAAGTCCATTTCTCCTTAACTGAAGAGAAATCTGAGTTTCTTTCTTGAAAATACAGGTGTGATAATTATCATGTTAAAAAGTCAGGGCTCACCAGTTAGAGACTGGATATCTGGTCTACGGGTAGTTTCCAGTATCACTGTTGTGCTGTGTGGGAACTTGTTCTCTTGTGCCAGTGAGGCCTATCGCTCGTGCAACAGAAAGCTAGTGGTTCAAAAAGCAACCCTGGAAACAAGCAGAAACACTTGTTTCCAGATTGGGACAGGTCAGTGGAACTTTCTTCTGCAAGCTTCACTGACCTGCTCCATTCTGGAAATGAGTATTTAAACTTATGTTGGGTGGCTTTTAGAACAGCTGACTCCCCACTGTGCTAATGGTGGGTCCTGCTGGTGCACAGGCAGGCTTGGATACTGCCCAGTGTTCCTTCTTGTACCATAGACACCATGTTATGATCTTACTTAAATCAGTCCCCTCTCCCTGCCATACCTCTAAATCTCCTTATTTGTACAGTGGATAAAAAGTTATGCCTTGCTTCACAGAACTTTTAATATATGATGTTTGAGCTGAGTATTATTGTTTAGACAGATATTCTCATACCGTGACATGAATGAGATTGACAAGAGCTTAGTTTTTCACTGCCAAGTTGCTGTTTTAATTGGAAAATGGGGGCTGTGGGGGCTGAGGTGAGAGGAAAGAAGAGAGAAAAGATGATTAACATAGAAACGTTGCTGCTTTGTAGCAACTGAATAATCATGGCAGCTGACATTGGATTATGCCTTGAGTCTTGTATACTTTGAGTCATCACAAGGGCCTGATTGCATTTTCTCCTGATGAATAGAAAATTAATGTGGTGGAGATGGAGTGGCAGTGAGAGCATCCTTTTTATTGGATAAATTTTATGAACTGCCCAGAGAGCTTCAGCTATTGGGTGGTATAGAGATAGATGGATGGGTGGGTGGGTGGGTAGATAGATAGATAGATAGATAGATAGATAGATAGATAGATAGATAGATAATATTGGGAGACAGTCTCATATCTGGACCCTGCATCTGGTAAATCCATCCAAGCTCAGCATATTCTTGGTCCTTGGCATTGTATTGAGGGAATGACAGGGCTTTTACTGCATAGTATGTCTGGATGCAAAGTGCAGTAGTGGATTTTTATTATAAGATTGGTTCATAAATGTTTAAATGGTATCAGTTAAGTGATAAGCTTATCCCTTTTGAATCCTGCCCCCAGTGTTGGGTCATTGGTTGACGTTTTAAGACGTAATGATTAGTGAAGACTGATAATGTGATAGCTTTAATGGATGAAATTTCTGCCACTACTTACATTACTGAGGTTATGAATTTATAGAAGCAGAGGGGTGCAGTAGATAGAATGCTGGACTGAACTGGGGAATGAAAGGTAATGCTGTGAGCTGGGGCATATTTTCTGTTGGCTACTGGATGTCTTGCTTGCCCCCATTTTGTAGTTTTTACATTAGTAGTTGCCGTAGGTAAACACCACTGGCACAGAGGTGGATTGAAGCTGCCTGATGGCTCATTTTATGTTAGGATAGATGGTTCACAGTTTATCTTCATTACAGTTTATGCATGTGTGGCAGTTCTGCTGATATAGCTAGATTAGATTATCGGCTGACACTAGACCTCAGTCCAGAGCATATTTCACTGAAATCAACAGAACATAATCATGGAGTTAGTGTGTTTAGGGTTGGTGCTTAATTTAAACTAGGCCTCTGTGTTTGTTTGACAAACATTTTCTCTGGAGTCTGTGATTTTGAGCAGGTTTATTTGATATATCCCTGTAAAATTATCCTGCTGTTTGTTGTCTATACCAACATCTCACCACAGAGTTTGGCACAGTTGCTCCTTCCCTTAACCACACTATTTTGTGCACACTGTAAATTGCTGTGTTTCCACTGTAACCAGTATATGGATCCTTCCTTCATGTCCTTGATGACAGTAGAACTCCAAAGCACTAACTCTTTGAATCCTACAGATTTGTCAGTCAAAACAAAGGCGGGGGGGGGGGGGATATTATAAACGGAAATGTTTTATAAACAGTTGGTGAATCGCTAAGCATCTCAAAAAGGTTCATCCATGTACACTGCAGTCCTGTACATGTCTATGGAGAAGTAAGGCCCATTGAGTTCATTGGAACTTACTCTCTGGTAAGAGTGCATAGGATTTCAGTTTGAGCTTCTTTGCATCCACAGAATTGGTATATACATTTAGCATGGTAGGGATTGATGGAAGTGGCTACCACTGATCTCAGTGGGATTAATGTCACTCTTTGGCAAGACTACATGTGGAACTCAGGTTGTTTTCTCCTCAGTTGTGACTTCTTGAAAATATACTTTCCCCTATTTTGAGAAAAACTGAAATAAGAGAAAAAGTGCCAGGCTGATTTTCATCTTGCCTCTTTTTCTTACTTGTAATATTATATTGTTGTCACCGTAAGTTCAGCACTAAACTTGTGACAACAGAACAATACCAGGGTTTGTTTTACTTCTGATCCATAGTCCAATTCCTTTAATTAATAAAACAGATGGTCTTTAAAGAATCACTTTGCATTTCATCTGTTTTTGACCCCATAGAATTATGAAGCTATATATGAAAGGGCCTATGTGGTATATATTGGAGACACACACACACCCCTGCCCCCCAGCCCCCCAATTGCTTGCATAGATCTTCTAACAGAGAAGAACCTTTTATATAAAACCTAAGATTAGGTGGAACTCATCTGGTTTTGCAGCTATCCCAAAACACAGCTGAAAATCTTTCGAGGGAGATTGGTCAGAATTATGGTTTGGGATGGAAACCACATGGAACCAAGCCACTCCACAGTTTTTCTCCCCTGAACCCTACAAAATACAGAAAGTGTGGGGGTGGAGTTCAGAGGGAGTGCAAGCTCCCATATGGATAAAAAAAAATTGGTGCAAGACTCTTAACGAATCAGAATTTCAATTTTTCTGATTCTCCTGCCTGTGCTCCACTGCTTATTTGGAAACTATATGTGTAGAGTTTTCATACATATAGAGAAAGTAGAATGTATTGCAATCCACAATCGCCTTTGTTTGTTATCAGAGATAGCTTTGGACTACTTGAGAAAACATGCCTTTGGCATTTTTCTTAAGGATAATGGTAGATAAGGAGAATTGTGTTTTTAATTTAAGACATGGGAAGGAACTCACAATGAGTAGAATTACTTGGAAAGAGGGCAAAGAAATTTAGTTCATGGGAACCAAAGGCATTGTTCTCTCTATTTAGACATATATGTTTTTCTGACTGGTATATAATTCCAACGGTCTTTGCAGCTCTCTTTTGTTCCTATTTCTTATTCCTTTTGTAAACAGAGCATGCTAAATCCAGCGTTATTGCTGGCTATGCTCCACGTGTTTGTTTTCTACACATGTGCTGCTCTTGCCAGCTCTGCTTTGGCTGTGAGAGGGGAAAGGCAGGATGGAGGGGTGGCAGAGAGAAACGGGAGCAGACTGCTGCTTTACAAACTCATATTTGTTTAAAGCTTAAAAGGCTGCTTGAGAGAACATTTGGAGTGAGGGGAAAGTGGTGGGGAGGGAGTGGGGAAATGGAGAATGTAAACTGTGTCAATGCAAGCAAACTATCCAGCTGGACCTGCTCCTGTTGCCTGTGTGAAGAACTAGGAGAAGAGCAGCGCATTTTAGGGATCTTGACTCTCAGATCTATAAAATAGGAGTGGGATCTCCCACAAAATGTTGCAGTGTATTCTTACTTCCTAACAGGAGTTTTCTTGCTCAGGGTACCAGCCAGCCATTCCCTCCAAGCAGGATATTCCACTCTTCTCTCTCCCACTCCCAAATCCCCACCCCAACTGACACTCAGCATTTAGTGGCTACTGAGCATGCTTAGGCATTGTTGGGCTGTTTTGCCTACTTAAGGTTTCTCTTTTTAAGTTTCTTGCTGGACTTATGCAAACCTTGGGATTCCCCTAACATGCCGATACCTCCCTCTTGTTTCTGAGTGGAGCCATTTTGGCTCCATTTCTGTTAGCACTCAACCCTCTGAGTTCACTATTAGAGGGATTGATGCCATTTAAAAATGGACTATGAGCTGTGAGTAGTTGAGTGAACAGTCACCCACAGAGTGGGGTTGAACAGTCATACCTCAGCTTAATAAGCCAGGATATGAACAAGTCTTTTGCTCTCACACACAGCCCCTTCACAAGATTGAATAAGAAAGTCTCTAATTAACTGTAATTTTCCATGTTGTCCAAACAGAAAAACTGGTCACCAGCTCTGGAACAAGCCAGGATATTAAACCAACCTGAAGCCATAGTTTAATATCCTGGCTTGTTCTAAAACTGGTAAACATAGTTTTCTGGTTGGACAAACTGGGAAAAATGGTTAATTAGAGGCTTCCTGGTTTGTTTGTTTGCTTGTGCTATGGAGGGAGCAGTGAAGGGGCTAAATGTGCAGGTAAAAAAAACTAATTCATTGGCTTCTCCAGTTGCAATAACCCTGATGATCTGATTCAGGTACTATCATCAGTTGTATTTCCATTGTTACTGGAAATGTATTTATTATATTACTAACTTAATACTACATGCCATTATTACTGAGGTATTGGTTCTCCAGTAGGAGAGAGTTTCATAACCTAGAAATTGTCTCAAAGACAGCCAGTCCTTGAAGCTTCTTCAGTGATCATTCCAAATTTGTAGAGCAACACAGAATACTCTGTCCATACAGTGTCATCTAAATAAGTACTCAAGTTAAAAAAAAATCTCCTGTGTGAGCCAACAGCTGAGCCTACAAGCCTAGATTGCACAACAAATGTTTATGTGCACAGATGGAATTGCAATATTTTCTTCAGGAATTCTAATATTGGTCATCAGATAACTGAAATACTTTCTGCGCAGAAATGGTCATTGGATGATACCCCTACAGAACACAAGTTAAAATGTCTATCTCCAGTGCTTAATGGCCAAGAGATTATTATGAACTTCATTGGAGCTGAGGGGCCAACCTGTTCCTGCCTTCTCTTAGGGTTTTCTTAGCTAAAACAACTACTCAGCTCCTTTATGATTTGGGGTACTGGCTGCACTGCTGTAGTATAGAGTATCCAGAATAAGACTGAAATCTGAATAAGCCCCATTAAACAAAGTGGAACTTACTTCTGAATATGCATGCATAGGATTGTGCTATAAATGTTAAAAATTACCTTTGCCTGTCCTGCCTTCTCTCCCAGCCTCTTTTTTGAGGCTGGAAACAGCCTTTAGAATGTAAAATCCAGAGGTTTCTGATTAATTATTGGCTTAGGCTCATCAGAATGAAGAATACTAAGTACCAGATTTATCTTTGAAGGAGATAACCAATTAGGATCCAAACCATAAATCCTAGAGATCTGAGTTTTTCTAACTTCAGTTCATTGCAACTGGATATGGCCTCAGCTAGAGCTACGGTTAAATTTGATTGATTGATATAGAACATCAAAATTATTTGTTCTATGCTGAAAGCCAAGATTTCCATGGTGTAGTATTATGAATGACCTGACTGTCTGGTATCTTTGTCTTCTAAGGAAGATTTTATTATGCATACAATCTTTGAGTATTGTGGTATGGAGTGGCAGGGCAGCCAAACAAATCATAATGATTGATTGATAAATAAAATCTAAGACATATTACTGGCTTTTTGGTAATCCCTAATACACCTAGACAAAAAACTGGTTATTTCTTTGGGTTTGGGTATGGGAAAGCCATCAGCTACCTTTAGCCCTGCCTACTAAATGACAGATACCCTCCTGTAGAACTAGCAGCAGCAGATATTTGAAGCACATTTATCTTGGTGTAACCTTATATGGAGGGTTTTGATATAAGTACGATTGCTGATTTTGTTTGACAATAATTGTAGTGTAATTTTTGTTTGTTTTTAATTATATTCGGAGCCATATTTGATAATGTTCAATTGTATTTGATCATTTGTGATCTAACTGCTGTATATGGTAATGGCCAACTCGCTGAGTAATAAACATGATTTAGAACCCATAGGATTTCAGGGTTTGTGGGGTGGAGAGAAAGAAACAACTACAAGATCAGGCCTGTAAACCAGGCAAGAAGCTCAGTCTCAGGCACGTATAATACTAGAATTTGAGCAGTAGCAGATGATCTGGTCTTGGAGATGGATGGTCAGATCAAGAAGGAAGCAAAGAAAATCAGAGCTGCTAAGATCATGGGTAATTGGTGAGTAAGGATAAGAGTTCCAAGGCAGGGTGGAGAGGTACGACATCTTTGATGAATTCAGAGAGGCTCTGGCACTCAACAAAGTGGCTCTAAGTCAAGTCCTCACAAGTTGCTCTGACTTGAAGACTAAAGAGATCCAGATAATTACAGATGGAGAAGAAGCATGTTATTGGACTCTGTTGATAATCGAATGTTCAACTACACTATCAGTCTCCAGATGCAATTCCTGTTTGGATTGAAGTATCTGAAGTTTTCTCTGCTAACCAGCTGTCATGGCAGCACAGGGAGTAGGGAACTTCTTCAGGGTGCAGGGTTTGAAACTTGTGCACTTAATGTTATTTACTTCTATAAACTGAGGCATTTTTCCATCCAGTGGAAAACCAGTGGGTCTGATCGTCAAACCTTCCCCAAAACTAAGATCACATTAACATGAATTTGCAATTAGTCTGATTAGAAGAATTCAGTCTCAGTTAATTCATACTCCCTATATTCTCTGCCCTACACATGCACATTATTAAACAATAAATTTGCCTTACAACTTAGGGACACATCTAAGATGACTTTGCAGGAAAAAGATGAGCTTGAACTACATATTCCTTAGGGTGCAATCCTATGCATGTTTGTTTAGACAGCATGACTGGCTGGGAAATGCTGGAAGTTGTAAGATTTCTTTCTTTCTAAACATGCATAGGATTGTGCCCTTAATTTTAACTTTTTATTTTTGGGAGGTCTTAATACCAATACATTTACACCACAATACTTGAGATTACAGGAACTTGAAAGAGTATATTAAATTGTATGTCAAGAATAAAGTTACTCCAGACATAATAACCATGAAAGAACTGCTTTATGTACAGTAATTTCACTTTAGGAGTGTAGTGTCCTGATGTCTCACAATGCCACGAAACTAGTGATGCTAAAAATACAATTTGCAGTTGCAGTCCCCACCTGAGAATTCAAATGGGTATGCACTAAAGTTTTAGAGGTTTTGATGTTGCCAAGCATTACGAAACCTAAGATAACTAGAACTAGATAACTAGAACTTGTTGGGTGGGGTTGCACTGTATGTGAAAAATACATATCTCTGCACAGAAATACAGGAGGATGAGCTTGGTAGCCCCATTGAGAGCATCTGGATCAAAATAAATGGAGCAAAGAATAAAAGGAACCTGGTGGTCGGAGTCTACTACTGCCGGCCCCCCAATCAAAGAGAAGACGAGGATGAAACTTTTGAAAAGCAAATAGCCAATGTTTTAAAGAAGCATGATGTAGTAATGGGGGACTTCAATTTCCCCGATATTTGTTGGGAGACAAATTCTGCAAAACATGGCCCCTCCAGGAAATTCCTGACTTGTATGGCGGATAACTTCCTCCTACAGAAAGTAGAGGAAGGAACTAGAGGATCGGCTATCTTTGACTTGATCCTAACCAACAGAGATGACTTAGTGGATAAAGTAGCAGTTACAGGAACTCTGGGGGGAAGCGACCATGTTGTACTTGAGTTCTTGGTTCTAAGGGAAGCAAAAGCCGAGTGTAGCCAAACACGTACCCTGGATTTTAGGAAAGCTGATTTTAATAAACTCAGAACAATGATCAGTAAGGTCCCATGGCAAGTGACGCTAACGAGAAAAGGAGTCCAAGATGGGTGGGAGCTTTTAAAAAAGGAAATTCTCAGGGCACAATTACAAACAATTCCAGCAAGAAGAAAAGGTGGAAGACAACAGAAGAAGCCAATGTGGCTTCACAAAAAGCTTAGGGATGACCTGAAAACAAAAAAGGATGCATATAGGAAGTGGAAAGAAGGCCAAGTAACAAAGGAAGAGTACAGGCAGGTAGCACAGAATTGCAGGGATGGTGTCAGGAAGGCTAAAGCTGAGAATGAGCTGAGGTTAGCGAGGGATGCTAAAAACAACAAAAAGGCTTTCTTCAGCTACGTGCATAGTAAAAGGCAGAGGAAAGAAATGGTTGCTCAGCTGTTAAATAAGGATGGCAAAACGATAACAGATGACAAAGAAAAGGCAAAGGTGCTCAATTCCTACTTTGGCTCAGTCTTCTCCCAAAAGAGGATCTATGACCCCCCTGGCAAAGGCGAAGTACAGGCTGAAGGGGCAGGATTGCAGCTTGAGATCGATAGGCATATGGTCAAGGAACACCTAATTAATTTGAACTAATATTTGCAATGTTTCATCCAACTTTGTAGGAATTCCATTTTAATTGAATGAAAAAGAAATGAAAAATAGGCTATTACTCAATTCATAAAACCAAGATCTAGTTAAAATGCAATAAAAATCTTCATTTGTTGTAGTGACAATTCGATATTAGCTAACAAGTTATGGTTCACTATTCATAGGAGGGTAACTTGGGCATTTTGTTTAGCTGCTAGTGGTACCTGTAACAAAAAGTTGCAATGTGGTGTGGTCCTGTTCAAAGTTCTAGCCTGCCAGTTAGCAAGCCAGCCAGGCATGTCTTTTTTCAGAATACTCCATTCCATTACCCACACCAGGTTTTCTGAGTATCCCCCCTCCCCCGCCCCCATTAGTCAATCTGCATTTTGTGGCCATTGTGCATGTTCAGTCCTCATTAAGGTGGGTTTGGGAATTCCCTTCCCCTGTAGGGTTTTGCGTTTTTTTACTTCTGAAAACCTTGGGATTCCCCCAAGCCTGTTGATTCCTCCCTCTTGTGAGCGGATAGTGCCATTTAAGCTACGTAAGGGTCCACACTCAGAGAATGAGTTAGTTATTGTTGTTGTTGTTGTTGTTATTATTCACAACATAAAAGCACCACAAATAGCAATCTCAGGGTGTAGGGATACATCTACTTCACTGGTTGCAGGTGTCATGATAGAATAAATTTGAGCTTGGTTCTCACTGATATATGGATGGATTGTTTATGAACAAATGATCAGTATAGAAACACATAAACATGCAGTGTGGTTGACAGATAGACCTTACAACCAGTTTGTATAATCAGTGGACTGTATGTTTTTTTTCTGGACTGCAGAAAGATCAAATCCCTGGTATCTCTACTTAAAAAGATCATATGGTAGGTGATAGGAAAGACCCCTGTCAAAGACCCTGAATTGCTGCTGCTAGTCAGAATAGACAATACTAGGGTAGATGGACAAATAGTCTAACCAGGTGTAAGGCAATTTCTCATGTTCCTATTAAGTAGGCATTAAAATTCTTTAAGAATGTTTAACTGCAAAATAAAGTCCAATATCTAGATAGAATCTAGTTAGAAAGGTAGGTTTTGGACTTCATTTTGCATCTAGATTCTAGATCAGCCTTCCCCAACTTGGTGCCAGCCAGATGTTTTGGTTGACAACTCCTAGGATTCCTGACCACTGGCCATGCCAGCTGGGGCTGTTAGGAGTTGGTCCAAAACATTTGGAGGGCACCAGGTTAGGAGACAGTGTCCCAAATGAAGCAGAAACAGATATTTCCATGAAAGAGATGTTGTGGGTACTTGTAACCAAGAAGGCATCAAGACAACAGAAACATTAATATTTCATTCAGTAATAGAGACATGGATTCTATCACTTCCCCAATCCTCTGGCATGTGCAGGGGATTTGTAGGAGGGGCAGGGTTCAGTGGTGAGCATAAATCATTGTTAGGTAGTAAGCCAAGCCAAAATTGTGAGCCTCTGAGCAGTGTCCAAAGCTGCCCATGCACTTGCAGAACCCTAAAGCAACTGGAAATGAATTGAAATGCTCATTTCTGGAATTGAGCAGGTCAGCAGAACTAGCAGAAGGGAGCTCCCCTGACTGGAAACTAGCGTTTCGGCTCTTTCCATGATTGCTCTAGGAAGCACTAGTTTCCTGTTGTGTTACCTTGAGAGCTAAATTAATATGTATATCCCAGGTAAATATGCTTCCTAAATTTAATTTCTTTAATTTGTGGATATCAGAAGTGGTGAGATGAAGTCTCATGAAAAGGCAGGAAGGACGCAGATGTCTAACTTTTCCACTAGGTGTCCTGTCTTTAGTTCTTGGGTTCTTTCTTGGACATAGAAAGGCTCAAGTCCTTATAAGTTTCTTCCTTTCTAACTGATGATATCTGTTTTTTACAAATGCCCTAATTATTTAATTAAGACATTTTATCTCACCTTTACTCTAAAAATACTTCAAGATGTCTCTTCAAACTTCATTATCTCTTGACTGAGTCAGCAACAAAAAAATGTTTAAGGCTGGCTATGCAGAGACAACGTGTAAAGGTTCTTTGCTGGACAAGACAAAATGTAGAAGACATGTAACTAAGGTATTTTCATACCACTGTATTATGACAACTGCCAATCCACTAAACACGTTGCACTGGGAGCATTGTGAAGTGATTGTTCTACTATGTTTTACCATGGATTGTTTTACTATGGATGATTTGCAATGTGATTTGAGACTTTACCATGTTAAAAGGGGTATGTGAACCAGCCCTCCTGTTTATCAGTGTTGGTGTTACGCAACATTATATTAGTGTTTGATATCACAGATTCCAGCCTTACAACAGATTACTGTCTTATACTTTCTAACAATTTGACTTAGACAGGCATTGTCTGATAAAACTACAAAAAAAAAAATTAAGTTGGCAAATAGTCTGGGAAAAACAGTGAACACAGTGATTTAGGGCACAATCCTATGTACGTTTAGGCAGAAAAGGTACTACAATTCCCAGCATGCCTGGCTGGGGAATGCTAGGAGTTGTAGGACTTTTTTCTGTCTAAACATGCATAGGATTGCACCCTTAATGTCTGTTTTTATGGGATGAGTATTCTCTGTTTTCTTGGAAATTATTGTGGGCATTGATAGCTAATTGTTGTTACAAAGCTGCTGCTTGAAATCTGGTAAGATTTACAGTATTAAGAATGACATGGCATGATAGAGCATGGTTTCGAGTTCATCACCCCTCATGTAAGTGTTTGAGGGCTATGTTTTCTTGAGTTATTGAGTAACCTGAACATTAGTTTGAGGTGGAAAGAGAGAAAGCCATTAGAGAAGAATTGTAGTTGCAGATTTTGTGTGGTACAGAGTTGTGGCAGGAAGTGCTTTGGCTGCAGAGAGCATTATTAATAGAAACACATATTTGACATTTTATTGCAAATCCAATTCCCAGTTGAGGGCTCCCCCTATCCTGTGTAGTTGGCAGTGACTGCTTCCTAACGCTTTCTGTTTCTGGAGAGATTTCCTTATCCATTCCAGATCATTACCGTGATTATTTGTTGTTGTTCAGTCATTCAGTCATGTCCGACTCTTCGTGACCCCATGGACCATAGCACGCCAGGCCTTCCTGTCCTGCGCTCTCTCCCGGAGCGTGCTCAAGTTCATATTCATGGCATTGGTGATGCTATCTAGCCATCTCATCCTCTGTCGTCCCCTCCTCCTTTTGCCTTCAGTCTTTCCCAGCATCAGGGTCTTTTCCAGAGAGTTTTCTCTTCGCATTAGGTGGCCAAAATATTTGAGCTTCAGCTTCAGTATCTGTCCTTCCAATGAGCACTCAGGGTTGATTTCCTTTAGGCTGGACTGATTTGACCTCCTTGCAGTCCAGGGGACTCGTAAGAGTCTTCCCCAGCACCACAGGTCGAAAGCATCAATTCTTCGGACCTCAGCCTTCCTTATAGTCCAGCTCTCACAGCCATACATTACTACTGGGAAAACCATAGCTTTGATTAGACGGACCTTTGTCGGCAAGGTGATGTCTCTGCTTCTTACTATGCTGTCTAGGTTTGCCATAGCTTTCCTCCCAAGGAGCAAGCGTCTTTTAATTTCATGGCTACAGTCACCATCTGCGGTGATCTTGGAGCCCAAAAAAGTAAAATCTGTCACTGCTTCCATTTCTTCCCCTTCTATATGCCAGGAAGTGATAGGGCCACATGCCAAGATCTTAGTTTTTTTTAATGTTGAGTTTCAAACCAGCTTTTGCACTCTCCCCTTTCACCCTCAACAAGAGGCTCTTTAGATCCTCTTCGCTTTCTGCCATTAGGGTGGTATCGTCTGCATATCGGAGGTTGTTGATAATTCTCCCGGCAATCTTAATTCCAACCTGTGATTCATCCAACCCGGCGTTTCTCATGATGTACTCTGCATATAAGTTAAATAAGCAGGGCGACGATATGCAGCCTTGTCATACTCCTTTCCCAATTTTGAACCACTCGGTTGTTCCACGTCTGGTTCTTACTGTTGCTTCTTGACCCTCGTACAGGTTTCTCAGGAGACAGGTAAGGTGGTCTGGTACTCCCATCACTTTAAGAATTTGCCACAGTTTGTTGTGATCCACACAATCAAAGGCTTTAGCGTAGTCAATGAAGCAGAAATAGACGTTTTTCTGGAATTCTCTTGCTTTCTCCATGATCCAGCGAACGTTGGCGATTTGATCTCTAGTTCCTCTGCCTCTTCAAAACCCAGCTTGTACTTCCGGTAGTTCTTGGTTCGCATACTGCTGAAGCCTAGCTTGTAGGATTTTGAGCATCACCTTGCTGGCATGTGAAATGAGCGCAATTGTGCGGTAGTTTGAACACTCTTTGGCGTTACCCTTCTTTGGAATTGGAATGTAAACTGACCTTTTCCAGTCTTGCGGCCATTGTTGAATGTTCCAAATTTGTTGGCATATTGAATGCAGCACTTTAACAGCATCATCTTTTAGGATCTTAAATAGCTCAGCTGGAATACTGTCATCTCCGCTAGCTTTGTTGTTACTAATGCTTCCTAAGGCCCACTTGACTTCACTCTCGAGGATGTCTGGCTTAAGTTCAGTGACCGCACTATCATGGCTATCAGGGACATTAACATCTTTCCTGTATAGTTCTTCTGTGTATTCTTGCCACCTCTTCTTAATCTCATCTGCTTCTGTTAGGTCCCTGCCTTCTTTGTCCTTTATCATGCCTGTCTTTGCACAAAACGTTCCCTTAAGATCTCCAATTTTCTTGAAGAGATCTCTAGTCTTTCCCATTCTGTTGTTTTCCTCGATTTCTTTGCATTGTTCATTTAAGAAGGCCTTCTTGTCTCTCCTTGCTGTTCTCTGGAACTCTGCATTCAGTTGGATATATCTTCCCCTTTCTCCCTTGCTTTTCGCTTCCCTTCTTTCTTCAGCTACTTGTAAAGTCTCATCAGACAGCCACTTTGCTTTCTTGCATTTCTTTTTCTTTGGGATGGATTTCATTGCTGCCTCCTGAACAATGTTACGGACCTCCGTCCATAGTTCCTCAGGCACTCTGTCTATCAGGTCTAATCCCTTAAATCTATTCCTCACCTCCACTGTATATTCATAAGGGATATGATTTAGGTCATACCTGAATGGTTTAGTGGTTTTCCCGACGTTCTTCAATTTAAGCTGAAATTTTGCAAGAAGCAGCTCATGATCTGAGCCACAGTCAGCTCCAGGTCTTGTTTTTACTGACTGTATAGAGCTTCTCCATCTTTGACTGCAAAGGACATAATCAGTCTGATTTCGATATTGATCATGTGGTGATGTCCATGTGTAGAGTCGCCTCTTGTGCTGTTGGAAAAGAGTGTTTGCTATGATCAGCGTGTTCTCTTGGCAAAACTCTATTAGCTTTTGTCCTGCTTCATTTTGTACACCAAGGCCATGCCTGCCTGTTATCCCGGTGATTTCTTGACTTCCTACTTTAGCATTCCAATCCCCTATGATGAAGAGGACATCTTTTTTTGGTGTTAGTTCTAGAAGGTGTTGTAGGTCTTCATAGAACCGATCAACCTCAGCTTCTTCGGCATCAGTGGTTGGGGCATCGACTTGAATTACTGTGATGCTGAGTGGTTTGCCTTGGATTCGTACTGAAATCATTCTATCGTTTTTAAGATTGTACCCCAGTACTGCTTTTCCCACCCTTTTGTTGACTATGAGTGCTACTCCATTTCTTCTAAGGGATTCTTGGCCACAATAGTAGATATGATGGTCACCTGAATTAAATTCGCCCATGCTTGTCCATTTTAGTTCGCTGATTCCCAAGATGTCGATGTTCAATCTTGCCATCTCATGTTTGACCACCTCCAGCTTACCTTGATTCATTGATCTGACATTCCAGGTTCCTAAACAATATTGTTCTTTACAGCATCGGATTTTCTTTTCACCACCAGACACATCCACAGCTGAGGGTCCTTTCGGCTTTGGCCCAGCCGCTTCACTCTTTCTGGCGCTACTTGGAAATACCCTCTGCTCTTCCCCAGTAGTATATTGGACACCTTCCAACCTGAGGGGCTCATCTTCCGGCGTCATCTCTTTTAGCCTTGTGATACGTTCCATGGGGTTTTCTTGGCAAGAATACCGGAGTGGGTTGCCATTTCCTTCTCCAGTGGACCACATTTTGTCAGAACTCTCTGCCATGACCTGTCCATCTTGGGTGGCCCTGCACGGCATAGCTTATGGCTTCACTGAGTTACGCAAGCCCCTTCGCCACAACAAGGCAGTGATCCATGAAGGGGCATGATTATTTATCCACAGTCTAATATGTGATCTGGTCATAACCACCTGCCAAGAGGTGAGGAGAATTTTATCACACACCTGTGCTCCACCAGAAAGAGAAGTTATTGTGGGACCAGCACATTTTTTCTCACCATTTGGTTGGATGTTATCAGGCAACTGGTTTTCTTTATGGTTTCATGTATACTTCTAATAACTTACTCAGTAAATGGACATCTGTATTACACCCTCCATCCAGGTCATCTCAAAAGTCTGCAAGCTTCCTGTCAAGGGCAAAGATTTTTATAGTGAAAGGGACTCCTGCCACCTCTGCATGCAGGTAATCACACGAAGAGGAGGCATTACGGACATCTTGACAGCTGGCCCACGGCATGCTTATTAGTTGCTCCTTTACTGTCCACTCCACTTCCTCATCTTCCCAGCCATCTTTCTTCCCCTCTACAAGCGCCAAACTTTGTCCCTTCACTGAGCCCCAGCCTCTCCAGATTAGAGCTCTCCAGGGACCTTGTCTTTTGAAAAGAGGAAAGAAAGAAAAAAGTGAGGGAAAAAAGAAAGAGAGGGAACAGAAGAATGAAAACAGACCCAAGGGGCAATAGTCCCTCGAGCCATCTCACTGCATTACAATGAATATGGACTCTATTAAGCTCCGTTCTGCCTGTTAGCGTTTCCCAGGGCAACACAGCTCCCATATGGCAAGCATGCAGCAGATTAGGGTAGGCCTCTAGGCCTCATTGAAGACCTGAGGCTTGACTGGCAGTTGAACTCCCTCCCCCCTTCTCCTCACACTTGACACTGCCTGTGTTTATCTAAAGCGGGGTGTGTGTGTGTGGGGGGGATACATTTGGAAGGTTATTGTCCAGGGCAATGAGAGATAGGAGAGGGGAATAACTGAGCCAAGCTGGGAAGGAAGAAGGAACATGGGAGGGAGAGGGGTTGGTTGGCTAAAGGAGGGAAAGAGGGAGGTGAGATGGAGCAAAAGGAGATAGGAAAGAGAGAAGGTTGGAAGGAGGGGTGGCAAACACTTCATAAATATTCAGGAAGGATATTGAATAGGGAGAGGAGAAATAAAGCAGATGGAATTCATGTTAAAGAACAGCCACAATCGCCCTCCAAAAACAAGAAAAGAAAAGAGAACTGCTTTAAAGGAGCATAGGGAACGACGTTTATCCAATTAGCAGGGTTGTCAAATTGAATTTATACAGAACTGAAGGGGGGAGAGGAGTGAAAATTAAGTGTGTGAGGTTGTGGGGGGAGCAATATATAGAAGAAAGGAAGTGCATTTTTCCCTCCTTCTCACTCTAGTAAGAAGATCTCACTCATTATAGGACTGAGGCAGTTTCCAGCGTGTGTGGGAGGCGGGCAATGTAAGGGCCAAAACTGAATATTCCATTTTATTGCGGTGGTTCTCCCTTTGGACTGGAGGCTAGAATAAGGTAACAGACATGAAGCATTATAGATGAATACTAGCATTGCTCTTAATTGAGGCCTCTTTATCTCTGGTGGACACTGTAGTAAATTTGGGGTTGGATGATCACTTAAGGGGATGAAGTCCCCTATACACAGAATTGTGACTGGGCAATCATCATTCAGATAGCAATACTGGTTTCTGGATTGCAATGTGCTATAATCCATATATATATATATATATATATAGTCCATTTTCTGCCAATAAGAGTAATAGTGGTAGAGTTTAATGATGACTCTACAAATATTCACTTTCTCAGTTGTAATTAACTGAAAGCAGTCTAACACAGAGATTGCATGTAGACTACCAAAAAATGATGATTTGGATGCATATACATTTAATAATGAGCTATGGTCTAACACTGAGGCAGAGTTAGCAAAAATGAAGATTTTATTCCCTATCATTTGGCCAAATGGACAATTTAATCTAACTGTATGGCTTTCACTGGGTTTGTACAGACCTGCGCCATTCATGTTATTTTTTTAATCCAATTTAGTTTGCCTATTACTTTTCTTACATCCAAAAAGTTCAAGGTTGTTAACAATAACAAACATAGAGTTGAATGTATATCTCTAAATTACAGAGAAAACAAAAAATGGTATTGTTGTTCAAAATTCAGCAATACAAAACAATGCAATGATGCAAACTCAAATTCAGCTTCAAGTAGCTTATCAACTTTCAAAATAATAACAGACCCTTAATTATTGTTGATATTTTATGGTGAAATAGCTGCTACCTAGGGGAATCTCTGTAAAGAATTCCATAACCCTAGTCCTTCTGTCAAGATTGCACTATTGTGAGTCTCCACTCACTGGACAAAACCTCCCCAGCTGAGCTTAATGGGCTCAGTTACTGAAGTATTCCATAAGTATTTGTGCCATTATTGTGTGTGGCTACTTTTCAAATAGATTTCAAGGACCTATTCTCCTTAAGACATATGAAAAGATTGCCTTCCTTGTTGGATTGTGCTAGCCTACACCATTTGCAAGACATTTCTGTTCTCACAATATTTCCCTGCTGCAAAAATCTTGGCCCATATTCTTTTGGCTGTGTTTGCATGAACTAAACCAAAAGTGTTAGGTACATATGTTGGATTACTCATATTAAGCAGCTCCTGGTCCTTAGGCAAACATGGTTAAGACTGCTGCTACCCAGGTGAAGGCCCAGAAAAAAGGAAAGGTTTCTCCTGTGAAAGCATCGAGTCATTGCTGACTCCTAGAGGGACGCCGCTTTCGCTGGCGTTTTCATGGCAGACTGTAGCGGGGTGGTTTGCCATTGCCGTCCCCAGTCATGACTACCTTTCCCCCAGCAAGCTGGGTACCCATTTTACCGACCTCGGAAGGATGGAAGGCTGAGTCGACCTGAGCCAGCTACCTGGGACCCAGCTTCCGCTGGGATCGAACTCAGGTCATGGGGAGAGTTTCGGTTGCAATACTGCCGCGTACCACTCTGTGCCACACAAGGCTCAGGCACACCTAGAAATCTTCTCCTTCTCCTTCTTAAATTTCTATACTGCCCCATAGTTAAGCTCTCTGGGCGGTTTACAACAGTTAAAACATTAAAATACAATATACAAATTTAAAAACCATTTACCTGAAAGCATACGGACAGTATATACAAACAACATAGAACTAAAGACAACTTTGAACTAAAAACATTTTTTAAAAAATCCAACAATAAAACACTGCTGAAAACAACACTGCTTAAAAACAGTATACAAAAGTCAGCAAAAGGAACAAGAGTTCTAAAAAGGGAAGGCCTGCCGGAATAATAGTCTTTAATGCCTGCTTAAAAACCTTCAACGAGGTCAGCAGGCACATTTCAACTGGCAGGTCATTCCACAACTGAGGGGCAGCAAAAGAAAAGGCCCTCTTGTGTGTGGCTTCCAGTCTCACATTAGGCAGCCGCAGCAGATAGCCCTCAGAAGACCTTAGGTGGCGGACTGGGACGTAGGGGAGAAGGTGCTCCCTAAGGTACCTTGGACTTAGACCATGTAAGGCTTTAAAGGGAAGAATTCAGCACTTTATATTTTGCTTGGAAACGAATTGGCAGCCAGTGTAAAGATTTTTAAACCGGTGTAATATAGTCTTCACGGGATGTTGCAGAGGCCAACCTGGCTGCCGTATTTTGTACCGGTTGAAGTTTCCGAACTAAGTATAAAGGCAGCCCCAAATACAGAGCATTACAGAAATCAAGTCTAGAGGTTACCAGCACATGCACCACCGTTACCAGGTCCACATGTTTCAGGAATGGGTGTAGTTGGCATATCAGCCGAAGTTGATAACAGGCACTTCTCACCGTTGCCTCCACCTGGGGTGCCAGGAGCAGGGTTGGGTCAAGAAGCACCTCCAAGCTATGAACTTGCTCCTTCATGGGGAGTGCAACCCCATCCAGAACTGGTTGACATACCTCAGTACCTGAATTATGACCCTTCACGATGAGCACCTCTGTCTTGCCTGGATTCAGCTTCAGCTTGTTCTCCCACATCCAGCCCATTACTGACTTCAGGCAGTCATTCAGAGGAGTCATACCTTCCTTGGATAAAGATGTTAAGGAGAAATAGGTTTGGGTGTCATCAGCATACTGATAACACTCAGCCCCAAACCTCCTGATAATCTCTCCCAGCGGTTTCATGTAGATATTGAACAGCATTGGGGATAGAATGGAGCCCTGAGGGACTCCATGTAATAGTTCCTTTTTCGAGGAACACTATTTCCGAGCAACACCATCTGGAACCATCCTGAGAGAAAGGAGCGGAACCACTGCAGAATCGTTCCCCCAACTCCCAACTCCCTCAGGTGATCCAGAAGGATACCATGGTCGATGGTATCGAACGCCTCTGAGAAATCCAAAAGAATCAACAGGAATGCACTCTCCCTATTGATTCCCAGGCGAAGATCATCCACCAAGGTGACCATGGCAGTCTCAACTCTGTATCCTGCTCTGAAGCCATTTTGAAATGGGTCCAGGTAATTAGTTTCATTCAAGACTGCTTGGAGTTGAATGGACACTGCTTTCTCGATTACCTTGCCCCAGAATGGTAAATTACTTACTGGCCTATAATTATTGAAGTCTAGGGAGTCAAAGAAAAACATCTTCAGAAGCGGTCTAACAACTGCTTCTTTCAGACATGATGGAAAATTACCTTCCCTTAGGGAGGCATTAATAATATTCAGCAAAAATTGCCTTACCATCTCCCCTCCCTGGACTACAAGCCAGGATGGGCAGGGATTGACCTTAGCCTTCAAGGTCAGTTTGAGGGTGGGTGGGCAGAATTACCCTTACAGCCTGATCTGCCCTAATTAGCTCACTACATGGATGCCACACACACATTCTAGGAGTACCAGTTGTAGCCTGGTGACTTCTGACACATATTATATAGGTCACATACAGACCCCATGCTAAACCATAGTGTGCTTAATGTTAGCTATGGTTTGTTTAAACAAGCCAGTTTCATAACCCATGGTTTGAAGTTGGCTTGTTTCAAGCAAACCATAGTTCAGTTTACCTACAGTTTTTCAGGTCTGAACAACATGACAATCTGTGGTTAAGGAAAAACGGAAGTGGAAACTTCCAATTCCTTACAGCTGGCATGCCAGAGGGGTGGGGAGTGTATGAGCCTGAGACTTACTGTGGCTTGTTCACCTCAAGCTAAACTATTGTTTAGCGTGACATCCAAACCAGGCCATTGTGTTGGAAACAACTGAAATACATCGTTGCTTGTCTGAGAGGAAATAGTCATCATTTTTGGTGAATGGAAATATCCTGGGAAAAGTAAATATGTAAATGTGTAAATGGTACCCAGTATGGTAGACTGTTGAGTTTGGGTGAGCAAAACTTGGGTCCAGATTACAACTCAGCTCCAAAGTTTGCTGGATGGCCTTGGGCAAGTCACTTTGTATCAGGTTATCCTTCCTGACAGGGCTGTCCTAAAACACTTGTCTGAGATGGATGGGCTACAAATTTAAATAAATTAAGCCTATAATCTTAATTGACTTGCAACTGACCTGCTACAGATCTTAAATTATTTTGCAGCATTCCTCTGCACTGACCTGTACAGTTTTTGTAAAGAATACCTTATCTTAATTACTATGAACATTGATTAGACTAGTCAGTGTTCATAATAATTAGTCTGTACTAATCATTTTGTATAACTGTAGACAAAGCTGACTCATACAAATATAAAATAAGGGGTTATGGAATTCATAAGTGTGCATAGGATTGCAGCCCAGGTCACTCAGCTGTAAAGCTTAGATAAGCCGATCTATTTGACTGAAGACCTGGCAGAATTTCAGTTGCCCTTAGACAGGAAACCACCTTGTGGGCTTTGACCATTCTGCCTCCCTGTCTGAGTTCTCTAGTCTTTTCATCTCTCCTTTCCCAAACACCTTCTCCCTGCCCCCCCCCCCTTCCTGCTGGTGCAGTAAAGGGCATGCTCATGCCCAGCAGCTGAAACAACGGCTGTTTTTCATTTACGGCCCTACTCATAAATTTCAGATGGTGTGGTAGTAACAAGAATTGCTTGGCTGGCCCTTATTTAAGCAGCAGGGGGTCTCAAGCTGCAGGCAGCATTTCCTCAATAAAACATTCAGATTCTAATCAACAAACACCTCTATTGCCGCCAACATTAGAATCATAGGACTCCCTCCATCTTCATTTGTCTCTTTTCCATTCCTTCATCTTGTTCCTTGCAATGTATACAGATCCCCCCCGCCCCCGCTTAGTATAGCATGGGGAACAGGCAACTTTGCTGTTAGCTTTTACACCCCTTGCATCTGATACATCCCTCCTTTAAACTCACAGTGCTAATAGCTTAGTCCTTTGATTTACTGAAAGTGACTTCCATGCCCTCAGTCCACTGACAGGAAATTGTTTTAATCTGTCAGGAAAGAATTTATAAAAACAGAATAGTTCTTTTTCGTTATCCAGTCCAGTAGAATTGCTGTTGCAGTTTTGATAGGCAATGTGAAAGTGTCACAGACTTTTACTGGTAAGATAATTAAGGCCACATTCCTGCCAAAGTTAAGTATTTTGAGGCCCGCTGATTTGAATGGAATAATTAAGCATGTGCTTAAATCTCTTCAATTGGAGTCAATGGGACTTAAAACACTGGATGTTGACATGAAATTGCAACAGGCTCATTGAAAACTGGCAGAGTGGTGCCAGTAGCCGCCTTTCTAGAAATATATGTCACATCTGGAGTTTTTGAAGTCTCAGGTATTTGGGATAAAATTTAGCTTCTTCTTCGGTATAAGTGGTGAAACTGGAACTTTATATTAGTTGAAGTGTAAAAATTGTGGACTTTTGTCCTCAGAAACTTATGTGTGTTCTTATAGTGTGTTCACTATAGTGTGTTCTTATTTTGCAACTGTTAACCACAAGTGTTTTCAGGAATGCTCTCAAATCTTGAAATGCACTTAGAAGTTGTTACAAAAAAGTGGAGCAATGCATTTAAAGAGAGTATATTGCTGAAGAGTGACTGGGTGACCAGCCAGATGGGCGATTAATACATTAAATAAATAAATGCATATATGTAATATGAGTAGATTTTGCATTCTCATTAGATATTGTCTCTGGAAATAATAGGTTGGATCCATATTTTATGCACATTGATCTGGGAGTAAGCTCCAATGAGTGAGAGTTAACTCTGAATAAACATGCGTAGGATTGCACTGTAGGTTAGTTGTACTGTTCCCATGATAATCAATGGGACTTACGTCATGACTGTGTCCCATTTATTTAAATTTAACTTAAGGGGTGAGTTCGCATGTCACTTTAAATCATGGTGGTTTATAAGCTACTCACAGTAGCTTATCTGGAAAATAAGCTTCTGTGATCCCTCACATGATCAGACAAATAATCTATGCAGAGTAGTTTATTTCCTCCCTCTGTAGTCCTCCCACCTGGCCGGGATGGTATCCCAGCTTCCTTTGCACTGGAAACCATTCCCCGCCGGCCCTTGCGCCGCAGCTACATCACATTCCTCTCTCCCGATTGGCCGGCTGTGTGCTAGGGGGTGTCTTCTTCTGTCTCTGCCTTGTCACCAATCTCACCCTGGCATTGATCCACACCCACTTCCTAGCACCCCCATGGCCATCACCCAAGCCGCAGCACACCACTCCTCACTGCCCCGTTCCCCAGCCGACCCCCCTGCCTGTCTGCACCCCCACTGCCATCCCCCCACCCAACCCGTGGTACTCCCCACCTCTCCTCACATTGCCCTTCCCCCCTGCTTGCTTGCACCAAAAAGGGGGTAGTGGCTCTAAACCCTTGGGAGTTTTCAGGAACAGGACAAAATTTCATACACAGGTTCCCCTTGTAGAGAGGCACCCGATGCACAACCCAAACCCTGTGTGATTACAAACATGTGCAAGCAGAAACACCTTTGCATGAAAAGGGGTGGTGGTTCTAAACACTTGGAAGTTTGCAGGAACAGGACAACATTTCATACACAGGTTCCCATCGTGGTGAAGCACCCAAGGCAGAACTAAACCCCTGTGTGGCTATGCCTCTCCGTGGGAAACGTGGGGGTTTGACACTTTGGAAGTTTGCAGAGTGTACTGCTGAGGGAGTGAAGTGAGGGTGGAGAGCACAATCCATTGCTAGGCAGATCTCAGAAACAGAGATCGCCTGAGAGGAGCAGAGTGGTGGCAGTGGTTTTGACCGTTCTTGCAAAGTGATTCTGGAGGCGATCTGTTTAAACCACTCTGGAGCACCAGATGAAACGGTAAGCCATGATAGTTAAAATAAACCTCACTGCAGACCATTGCTTATCAGAGAGGCTTATTTTGCTAAATAAACCACCGTGGTTGGGGAAAACTGCTCATAGATGGCATGATAAACCATCATGGCTAATTCAGAAAAATAAACCATCATGGCTTATTGTGTTGTGTGACAGCCAAGTTCTACTAATTTACAGTGCAACCCTAAGCATGGTTACTCAGAAGCAAAGCTTATTGAGTTCATGGAAATGGAACTTACTCTCATATAACTTAGGATAGGATTGTATAGTATTGCAGCCTTAGTCTAGAATCTACACTTCAGATCCAGCCGAATGTATGTATGTTGGTCTGTTCATTTGTTTTTAAACCTTACATAAGTACCGTGCTTGTCTATTAATTATCTGCAGGATCCTTAGGTCACTCTTTTCTGTGACTCTTTAATTTTAAGGTAATTTCCCCAAACTCTTTTCTTTTCCTGTATTTCTCCTTTCTTGCCAGTATTGAATGTTTGTATAAAAAAGAGCTCAAGGGCTGAGGAAATCTATTCATTTGTCTTTCTGTTTAAACCAAAATATTTTTTGTAACCACAGCCAAGTAAAGAGGTAGCAGAACTTGGCAAGCAAACTAGTTAAGCTGCAGTTGATTGGACGTGTTCTTATTTCATGTCCTGAAAATATCCTTAATAGCACATTTTTTCACTGAGATGTTTCATTTGTGGTAGGTAGAATTCATACAATAGAAGCTAAATATGACTATGTTGTTCTTGTGTTAATTTTATTGCAAATGAGAGAGAAACTGCATGCAGGGAGGGGGACACACACAGTCTTATTTATCATTAATATGAATGCAGCATGTGAGCAATTCCTATGTTCTCCCATGAGTTGTACTTTAAAACATTGCAGCTTGGGACAGTGAGAGACTAGAGGCTTTACCCACTGAATTTTTTGTTCCAAGAGGCAATTACTGCTGCTAATTCTGAGCAACTGCAAGACCGTATGCTAAAATTCCCAAATACTTCACTTGTCCTATGCTGCTATTTACAGTATACTTGTGGCCATGTTTTTGACCCTCTGGCTATAATATCTTCTGGAGAAAGGTGCTAAAGAAGTACCATTCCTTGAGGATCTCTTGCTATATCATTGCTATATATACTGATGTCATTAAGGTATTTGTTGCCATCATTGTAGACAAATGTGCATTGTGCTGCAGCAGCCACATTTATGACTTCCACTTGTAAGCAGTCCTCGTGAGGAGGCAGTAAGTTCTGAACCGCCTAGTTTCTTCACGTCTACTTGCCTTCATGATAAGGTGAAGACTAGTGGAATTTGTATTGGAATAAACTGTTCAAAATTTTTGTCCCAGTGAATCACAGGGGATTTCTGGCTTTCTTATTTGCTTATTTAATTAAATAAATGGGACCAGCAAACAAAACGTTGCAGTGCGGAGTGCTCCTGTTCAGGGATTCAGCCAGGCTTGACATTTGTGGGATACTCAGTTCCATTCCCCCTGCCCTCCCCGCCCATCCCATTTTTCTTTTCTTTTTCTTCCTCCAACATGCTGGCTAGCATTTTGTGGCCACTGAGCACGCTTAGTCTTCTTTAGTCTGTTTTTTTGCAGTTTCCACCTCCTGGGTTTTTTCCCTGGTTAAACTAAAACCAAAACTAAATTATGTTCTAGCTGATGGGGATTTTACATTGGAATTAGAGATGTTGGAAACATTAAAACAACTGAAGTGTGACTTGTAAGACAACCTAAAAAGATTAAGACTCTACAGCTTAGAAAAAACTCTGAGAGGAAATCTTGACCAGGTGTATATATATTATCATGACCGGATTTGGAAAAGTGGACAGGGGGTGGATGTTTATACATTAAAAAAGTGTAAGAACTAAGAAGGAAATAATAGGATTTATTTATTTATTTTTTGCACAGTGTGATAGATTTATGGAATTAACTGCTTATAGCTGGGGATGTAGGATAAAGGTGTTAAAAAAGAAAGAACTAAACATAATGGGGGAGTATCTACTGATCTAAGCCTTAGGGTGCAATCCTATGCATGTTGAGGCAGAAAAAAAGCCCTATAACTCCCAGCATTCCCCAGCCAACATGGCTGCCAACATGAAGACTTACTCCAGATCTTGGAAGCTTGGCTGGAGAAAAAACAGGTTTAAAAAGGCTTAGGAGGATCCGCTCCACCTGTCAGTTTTCCCCTGCAAATGTCTCCTTCATTCATTAGCAATAAGAGTCACTATAACCTTTTGCCTTATAATTCCATCTTCTGAGGATGAATACTAATTCCGTAGAGAGTGGATATAACTTACTCAGCAAGCCTATTATCCTGCCTCTTCACTAATTTATGTTTTTCTCTTTTTTTCCCCTGGCATCCAGGGTGCCTCACAAAGTTGAATCCCAATCCTTAAGTCCTCTGGGGCAGCTTATGGGAACCCCAATTGGTATCTTTTGTTCCAGACTCCTCTGCATGGGATGACCATGATACCAAGAGGGGAAAGACCAATGTCTGCTATTGCTTGTTTGCTTTTGGCATCTGCTGGCTGCATTGCAAATTTCGGTGAGTTTTTATGTTTTTGTGCTTTTTCAGGAACTGGATCTTATTTCTATTTCTTAAAGCGTTTTTATTTAATTATATTTATGAGTCATGCTGTAGCAAAAATGTCAGAGTGACAATAAGAAAAAGAAAAAAACGTAAAACTGTGTGTGTGTCTGTCTGTTGTATCTATATATAAAATTAATTATCAACTAACATCAATAATTAAAAAGTACATTAAAAAGCTAATCTCGTATCAATTAATACAACACAACAAACACACATGCAATCACAGGCTTAAACAGTCTTAAATTTACCAGTAATATTAATGTTAATGCTTCAATAAGATTAGTACTTCAGCAAGATTAATGTTTTTAATCTTTGTAAACCACCCAGAGCCTCGGTTATGGGGCAGTATAGAAATATAAATAGTAATAATATCAGTTGAATTAAAATGTAACAGACATTATGAGACTAAAAAAAAAAGGAGAATAAAGAAATTGTTGCCTTGCACTGGGAAGTATTTCAATGTAGGCACCAGGCAAGCCTCACAGGGGCTGTTGTAGCGTTCCATAACTGGCGTGCTACAACAGAGGAGGCCATCTCTCATGTAGCCATCTGTCTGAGGAGTCACATGAATTGGTCCTACTACTGCCTTTAGGTGTTGCCTTCCCCATCTTCTGTGGCATTATTTCAACAGCTTTCAGTTATCTGGCTATTTACTCAGATGGCTCTCTGACAGCTTGTGAAGCCCAAGCCAAGATTTGGGAGCTATTGTCTGAATCATGGAATTTCTTCTTGCTGGGAATGAATAGGAATTGCCTGTGTGTGAGCAGCCAAATGATAAACCCACCAAATTCAGAACTAATATTACCAAGTGATGGGGACAAAATAACAGAGATGGTTATATCCATTACGTCCTGCTCATGACCTTTCTGGGATATCTGGATAGCCCTGTGAAGTGCTGGACCTAGATAGGCCTTTGGTGTGATCTATCAGGACAGTTCTTACATTTTTATCTGTATGCCACTCCTCCCATAGCTTATGCACTTGGGATACATAAAGCACCCAATGTTATGGTTAGCTTCTCTTGGTATGGAAACAAAGAATGTATTATGAAGCATCTGTATATGCGGTGTCCCACTCCTGAAGGAGAGTAAGAGAGAACACTCACATGCGAAGATAGCAGGTAGGGGCAGAACAGATGATGAATGCAACCAAAAGAGAAGGTAGTTAAACATGCCTTTAGTTACTTGCAAAGCCATGCTTACTCGGTGTAGTGCCCTCTTTCAGACTGAGGGTAATATTTAGGTAAGATGAAGACTAAATATGTACTTGAAAGGGGTGTATATTTACATTTTTGCCAACAGTTAACCAACCACTGAATGCCATTGGCCTTAAACCTGTAGAAGTTATGATATCTACATCATCTAGTTTCAGTGTTATGGAATTCTGCTCTTAACAGTTATGCAAGAGAAGCCTAAAGAACTTGAAGACGGTTAGAATGTAGGTAGTTGGGTTGGAGGATACCTGAAGTGGGAGTACATAGACTCTCCTTTGTAAGCCAGCAGTCATGAAGATTTCTTGGTTGTCCCTTTTGTACAGGTGAATCTCTTCAGGTCATTGTCCAGCCTGCTTCTGTTGTCCAGAAGCATGGTGGCTTGGTGACCTTGCGATGTGTGGTCGAGCCTTTGAGGGTGAATGTTACCTGGAGACTGAATGGAAAGGAGCTCCTCCGCTCGGATGATGTTCTGGGAATCCATATTGATCAGCGACGGCTCACCATTGCTGCCTTAAACAACCACACTGTGGGCCAATACCAGTGCACGGCCCGTGTACCTGAAGGTGTTGTCGCCAGTGTCCCCACAATGGTGACATTAGCCAGTGAGTAGCTCTGTTTCTTTCCCTCAGACCACAACATACTGGATCTAGTTGCCTTTGCTTATTAAACCTGCAAGGGAGCATGGTCATATTTCTGAACTTCATCAGATGATCTGGGCACCCTTCGTTCCCAAACATAGGAGATGCCATTTATTTGAACCCTGGCCTTGTGCTGGATTGATACTCATGCCACAGCATGTTCTGTGCTTATCAGTTTGCCCACAAGACTCATTTTGTAGCACATCTTTGCCTGAGGAGGAAAAGTCACCTTAGAACTTATCTGATCTCCCAGCAACATTCCCACATTAGAACGTGTCTTCTGTTGAGTAAGTAGTGTAGTCAAACTGGGATACAGGCGTTGTTTAGGAGTCAAGAGTTCTGACAACGCGAGCCTGTGAGGTAAATGATATTATCTGTATTAGTCATTGGACAGAGCTGCCTTCTAACCTGTCTCAGCTAGAAACAGGAGGGTTCCCTCTTCAGGGCACCACAGGGTGTGGAGGGAATACAGACAGGAGATAAGCCTAAAAAAATTGGAAGATACATTTGTGCAAAACAGGGGTTGGTTTTGTTTCAAAGCCAAGAATTACTGGCTTCTCATCAAGATATTAATCAGAAGTGAAATGTTTAGGTTGGGCTGGGTTAGAAAAGGAGAAGCAGAATAGAATGGAACAGCAACTCCAAGGCTCTGTGGGAGGGGTCTGTCACTGGGTTGAAGCCTATGGGGGATTTGGACTGAGCTCTGCAGTTAGATTAAGTTTCGGAGAGTGCATTCCAGAGCAGAATGGGGGCTGTGTTTTGCTTGTGGGCTCATAGAGGAGGGGAGTGAAAAGGTGGATGGGATTACTCAGAGCATGGTTTGCATTTAAGAGAGACTGGGAAGGTACTGCTTGCTCTGCCTCTTAGCACAGTTGTTTTGCTTATGGGCCTCCCTAGTGTTCTCACAAATGTTTTTTATTTGGACAAAGCTGTCATTGTTCAGCCTACCTGGCTGATAGCTTTCCTCTCCAGCCCCAGTGACTGAGGAGGGGAAAGCTTCCGCTACAGAGCTTCTAGTAAATCTCCTGAATGTCCAGAAAGTCAGGTTCTTAAATTCAGTGTGCTTTTGTTGCTGTTGAAATTACCTTCACAATTTTAATTAAAATAGACAATAGCCAGTTCACACCTAATGGCGGCACGTGCTGTGCATGAGACGCTTCTGTTTTCTGTAAACAACCTCTGATCTACGTGATCAGAGGTTGTGAGTGTAATGTGCAAACCTGGACTGCTGAGTTTGTTAGGGGCTAAATAACAAACCATGAGTTAACTGAAGGATTGTTTAGCCCCTAAACAACCCAGTGGTCCAGGTTCACATGTTGCACTCACAACCTCCAATTGTGCCAATTAGACAGAGGTTGTTTACAGAAAGTGGAAGCTGCTCATGTGTGGCGTGCAGCCTCACAAATCATGGGTTAAATGAACCACGAGCTGTGAACTAGCCTTTCTGTGCAAACCGGGTTGTAGATGGTAGGAGTGACATTAGATAATGAACAGACCATTTACAGTATTCACATTCAAAAGTGGATATGACCATGGATTTGCTAGCATACAGAAATGAACTGAGGCTGGCATAGATCAGCAAAATGTATATGTGTACATTAGGACCATATGAAACGTTGCACCACGGTTGATTTGCATTTGACACCAGAGTTACAACTGAGTGTTTCACAGATATTTACAGTGGAACTTCAGGACTTGCTGAAAGAAACCTTATTACTGAAATTGGCATAGAAGGCTTTGATAACTGAATGGAACAATACCTGAGAGAATGAACGGATTGGCCATACCTTTTTGAGGGATAATTTTAAATTCAGATTGACTTTTCCCCACCCAAGCTGGCATGAATTTGGACAAGGTGGATAATGTGCAAATACAAACTGCATGGAAGTTGATTCCATATTGCCTATATTGCCTATATGTGAAGATTATATATGCTACAGACTTTAAAGTTTTGTCCATAAGATGATGTTTTAAACTTATTGTGATGCTTGTTTTTTGCATACATAATAAATTTTGCCTAAATAAAATCACAAAGTTCCCTTCCATGTATGAAAGAAAGGGGCGGAACTGGTTATTTCCCTTCCTACATATGTGGAGCAAACAATGAATTTTTTTGCATGCAAAAGATCCCAGCTTCAAACCCTCGTGTATTCAAGTAGGGACTCCAGTCTGAAACCCTGGAGAGCCACTGCCAGTCAGTGTAGATTGTACTGAGCTATATGGACCAATGGTCTGACTTGGTATAAGGCAGCTTTTCATGTTCCTTCTTTAGGGGAAGAATACTGGAGTCCTTGAGACTCATGGAGTGAGGGGAAGGGACATTGGCCTCTGCCACCAGCCAGTTGCATATCCTGCAAGAAAGAAAGCTGTGGGAAGAGGAAGACTAGCATAGCTCCAGTTATCAGCCAGAGAATAAGCAGATGTATGGAGCTTGTTTCTCTCTTTCCACCGCCCTGTCTTTCTCCAAAATAACTCTGCTCCGATTGCCAGTTGCCCTGAGACTGTAAATGTGAGGGGAAGGATACCTGGTCTCTGCCACCAGCTAAAGCAACAAGGGCCACTGTATTTTTAATCTGTTACAAGCCACCTTGGAGGCCATTTGATTGAAAGGCAAGGCATACATCTTTTAAGTAAATAAATTGATGGAGAAGATAGGCAAGGACAACAATACATTACAGGGGCTGCTGAGGTTGCCAAAGGCTTCCTTTCTCACAAGGCTATGCTTCAGTGCATGGTGGAGAAGTTTCCAAACATCTGAAGAGTAAGTTGGGATTCAGACAGGAAAGAAGCTGCAGTTCAAACCCTATATTTCTTTTGGTGGAAGGAATTTGGTGGAGGGCATTCAGAGTAGGCCTCAAGACCCACTGTGAAGAGAGAAAAGCTGAGGAAAGTATAAGAAGAGAATGGAGATGTGGGCAGACGTCCTTCACTGTAAAGTAAAGGTTAATCTGAAAGGAAACTTGGAAAGAGGCTTAAGGAAGTGATAAATGAAATTTTATTCAGGATCTCCCCTCTCCCCAAATATTTGAAGGGTTCTATTAATACGGATGTATGTTTAGGAATATATCTCTGACTCTTCATAAGCAACCTTAACTGTCACCAAAATATACACAGCATCCTTCCTGTTACCCAGAGGCACCCTGTCTGAAAGAGATTATCACTGCCAGTATTTTTGACATGTTGGCAGCTGAACTTTAGCCTTGGGACATGCTTGCCTTTAGTGCAGAATTGCTGATTGGCACGCTTGGGCTGGTTCCTGCTCAGGCTACTTTAGAGAACTAGTTGAGACTAGCAATTAATTCCTGTAGCAACTGTTTTTTAAAAAGAAGTAGAGATAAATTAGCTATTGTTATATAGACCTTGACGGAAGGAAGCGTGGAAAGGGAGGAGAGAGGTGAACTTGTTAAAGCAGCCAGAACATTGCAATTGCACATATTAGGAAGCTGATGTGTTCATCAGCTTCCAAGCATATATAATTATTGCAAAATTAAAACTCATGCCATACCTTATACAAAGGTACATGACAGTGTACACAGCTCTTTTGCTACAGATATATTATCCATGAAGGAAAAGCATTATGTATAAATTGCTGTTGGGTTTTCTCGTATAAATACTGCATGTTTCTGTCCCCTGTTGGGTGCAGTAGAAAACCTGCACATGAATGTGATTTCTGCTAAACTTTTAGAACCAGGAACAGGGTCAGAACTTAGAAGAGATTTCTAGCAGTCAGAAAGTAGGAATTCTTCAACTAACATTAGTTCCACTTCTTTCTCATAATCTCTGATCCATCTCTGTGGGAGGCTATCTACATTTGTTGCACTCAGTGTTCCTTGAACCCAATATTTTTCAGTCTTTGACCAAAAATTGGAATGAAAGATCCCTAAACGTGTACATAATAGAAAAGCTAAAAGAGTTAGTTGAAACAAACATTATGGAAGGATTATTTTTTACTTACACAGTATTTTCAATATGATGTCCCTCCTTCTAGGATGCATCTTTTGCAGCCTCCAACTAACTAGAATGGGGAAATGGCCTCTTCCCTGAAATCATGGCATGTTCAGGCAAGAAAAGTATGGTAAAACCTGTGTGAGTTCAGTAAATATGTAACTGGCATATTTTCTAATATATTTAAAGGGGGCTAGTTTTAGCATAAGAAAGAGCTGCTCTAATTCACAGCAGGGGAATTTAGCATTATATATGTATAATTCATGCAATGAATATGAACTTGAGCATGCTCCAGGAGAGAGCGCAGGATAGGAAGGCCTGGCATGCTATGGTCCATGGGGTCACGAAGAGTCGGACACGACTGAATGACTGAACAACAACAAAATGTATAATTCAAAGAACAGAGGGGCTGTTTAGAAACAAAGTTGTCTTGAGTTCTGCCCTAAAAATCTACAATTTTACATAACTATTTTATTAATTATGTTAGATTGCATAAAAGTATTTCATTTGTATGTTCTGTCTTCAGAGTCTGAAAATTAAGCTAGCAGAGCAGTCTTCAGGTAGAGCTACACACCTGGGTTTCAGCATTTTGTAAAGTGCCAGTGGGCAGTGACCCCTATTCAGAGACATCTTTGGGGACCTGGGGGTATTTGCAGCTGTCTTCTCAGCAACAACAAAAAACCTCATTCTTCATTTGGCTTCTGTCAGGGCCTCTAATCTGATAAGTCCCTTGATACAGCTCTTGGCTCCATGTTGAAAAGCCATTTTCATCCTCTAAAACTTTAAGGGTAGAATTACAGCGAGGGGGAGAAGGAAATGAAAATACGCAGGTTTAGAAGGCAGCATAGGAGATGTGCATATGGAAGGTATGGAAGTATATATGAAGACGTATGGTGTGGTGGCTATGTAACATCTTTGTGTACAAGAAAGAGGGAGGGAGAGATACATATAAGGTGTACTTGAGATACTTGATGACATAGGAGCAGGGCAGTAAAGAATAGAAGGGCAGATTTTAAGTATGTGAGGAAGGTGCAGATAGTGGAACTGTAAGTGCTTTCAGTTATGATGTTTTGTGGGTATGTATCAAAGTACCTCGAACTGTGGTGCTGGAGAAGACTCTTACGAATCCTCTGGACTGCAAGGAGGTCAAATCAGTCAATCCTAAAGGAAATCAACCCTGAGTGCTCATTGGAAGGACAGATACTGAAGCTGAAGCTCAAATATTTTGGCCACCTAATGCGAAGAGAAAACTCCCTGGAAAAGTCCCTGATGCTGGGAAAGATTGAAGGCAAAAGGAGAAGGGGACGGCAGAGGATGAGATGGCTAGATAGCATCACTGATGCAATGAATATGAACTTGAGCACACTCTGGGAGAGAGCAGAGGACAGGAAGGCCTGGCGTGCTATGGTCCATGGGGTCACGAAGAGTCGGACACGACTTAACGACTGGACAACAACAACAATCAAAGTACCAGTTACCTACAATCTTTATGTTCAAGGCATCAATCCCTATGCTGATCACTGCTAGCCCACATGGACTATAGAATTAGCATGGCTGTACAACTACTGTTAGGCCCAAACAGCAGCAGTAGATTTAAATAGCTTCGGGCAGTCAGAAGTACCTCTTCTTTGAGATACTTCTTATTCTATGTTATTGTAATTTCTCCATGTGATGTCTGCAGGCATCCTGTGCTAAGGTCTTCTAGCCACTTCAGCTAGAAGATCCTACATGAAGGGCATCAGCAAGACAAAGTTTAGTGGAAGCCAGGTCAAGATCTCTACCGTTCTATAACCCTGTTGCTTAAGTATGGATTACAAGGGTAGATTTCTTATCCTGCTTTGCATTGGAAGAGGTTGTTAAGTAATTTTCATTTCCTGATCTTGTAAGTTCCAAGTTTCCATAGCGACCCTTAGGTGTGCTTGGTGTAATGATATATTTGGAGGATTGATAATTTTTATTTTTATATATATTTTTCTTTCCTAGGAGCACTTCTGTTGGTTTAGTACATTTTCTTCTACTTGACTCTAATACTTTCCATCCTAGGATTTGAGTCCCTCATGAACTGGGGGCATGTTTAAGAAGAATTTGCAAAACTCACCACATTTTGGCAAGATGGATATGAACTAGTTAACAGTGCCAATTTAAAGCAATATATTAACTGTGACTGAAGGCAAACTGCCATCTGCTATTCCTAATGCTGGATCCCAGTTCAGTTTAAGAATACCTCTTTGGCTGCTTATAGAAGATTAATTTCAACTTCCTAATACCATCATGGCAAGGGATGGCAAGTTTTCTTTGTAGTAGCTCTGTTTTATTTCCATGTCCACTTGGAGTAAATAATACTTTAGCTCTTTATGTTGTACATTACTCATGTCTGTTTTCTCTTGCTGAGAGTCCCTTTGACTCACCCATCATTTAGGCTAATTTGCAGCTATTGACAGGTAACTTATCTTGCCAACAGCCTGTAGTAATTGCAAGCAGTTGCATCTCCTAGCTGTTAACTTCGAAATTACAAGAGCAGTGAAAGGTAGCCTCTGTCACGTAATTCTGCCAAAAGAAGTAGAGCTGTGTCTCTTCTTCACTATACAATTACAACTTGCCATCCGTAGTTGAAGGCTAGTTTGGCTCAGAGGATAGAACATTAGATATACATCTGGGGCTTTAGATCCTGCTCATCCATACACACAGAAAGCTGCTTCATGTGTTCCAATGAGCAGATGTGCTGTATATTCCAGCAGCATACCCTGTGGCATGTGAAATGGATACACATTCCCCTGCTGCCCCCCCCCACCCTGAGCATATATGTGCCATGGAAAGTCACAGTTGGCTCTGGTTTCCTGCCATGTGCATGTACAGTGTACATGTGTTGAAATCAGCACTTCATGCATTACAAATTGCACATGTTGTAGCTGCCAAATCTTACATGCATGAAATAGCTCTATTACACTCCTCATTGTCTGGGGAGCTCATTACACAACTGGGGTGCCACAGCAGAAAAGGCCCTCTTCTTGGTAGCCACCCACCTCACTTCCTTTGGCAGGGGCTCTTGGAGAAGGACCACTAAAGATGATCCCATATATACTGGGAAGGTATATATAGGAGGAGACGATCCTTCAGAGAACCTGGCCCCTGGCTGTTTAGGGCTTTGAATGTTAATACCAATACTTTGAATGGGGCCTGGACATGGAAGCTGGAAAAGTATTGGCCTAATATGATCACGTTGGCTAATTCCCATTAACAGTCTCACTGCCCTATTTTGGACCAGCTGAAGTTTCTGGACTGTTTTCGAAGGCAGCCCCACATATAACACATTGCAGTAATCCAGATGAAAGGTTATCCAGGCATAGATTACTGTAGCTAGGCTATAACTGTAGCTAGTCTGTCTCTGTCCAGATAAGGACGTAGTTGGAGTATCAGCCTAAGCTGATAAAAGGTGCTCTGTGCCATGGAGTCCACCTGTGCCTCAAGTGACAGTTCTAGGTCCAAGAGCAACCACAAATTACAAACCTGATCCTTTAGGGGGAGTACAGCTCCCTCCAGAACAGATTGAACATCACTTAGTCGGACAGACGAACCACCCACTAACAGTACGTCTGTCTTGTCTAAATTGTGTCTCAGTTTATTGGCCCTCATCCATCCATTACTGTGCCCAGGCACTGATTCAGAACAGCCACTGCCTCACCTGTATTTAATGAAAAGGAGAGAGACAGCTAGGTGTGATCTGCATATTGATGACACCTCAGCCCACACTTCCAGATAATTTCCCCCAGCAGTTTAATATAGATGTTGAAGCGCATGGGGGATAGAATAGAGCCCTGTGAAACCCCATAGCATAGCTGACAAGGCACAGAGCAGTAATCCCCCAGCTCTACCTTCTGGAATCAGCCATCCAGTAGGAGTGGAACCACTGCAGTGCAGTCCCTCCAACTCCCAACCCAGACAACCTATCCAGAAGGATACCATGGTCGATGGTATCGAAAGCTGCTGAGAGATTGAAGAGAATCAGCAGGGTCACACTCCCCCTGTCCCTCTCCCGGCAAAAGTAATCCCACAGGGTGACCAAGGCACTTTCTGTTCCAAAACCAGGCCTGAAGCCCAATTGAAATGGATCTAAATAATTATTTTCACTCATGAGTGCCTGGAGTTGTCTGGCAACCACCCACTCAAGCACCTTGCCCAGGAAGGGGGATGTTAGCTAATGGCCTATAGTTATTAACATCATCTGGGTCCAGGTAAAGCTTTTTCAGGAGTGGCCTAATTACCACCTCTTTTAAAGAGGCCAGAACCACTCCCTCTCTCAAGGAGGAATTTAAAATCTGGACCCAGCCAGATACATCTTCCTTATTCAACGTAATAATCCATGAAGGGCAAGGGTCAAACACACAGGTGGTCGACTGGACTTGACCAAGCACCTTGTCTTCATCCTCGGGCCTCAAACTGAAACTCAAACAATAAAACTGGAGCAGATGGTGCATTGGATGCCCCTACTAATGGAATGGCATGAATTGTGTACAATTCATGGCGAATTCAAGCAACTTTATTTCAACATGCCATGCAAACTCGTCACAGCGTGCTACCGAGGGTTCTGCCATTTCTCTCCCTGACCCAGATTGTAGCAGGCCACAAACCACTCAGAATAGCTCCACTGGATGACTTTGTGAAGATGCAATGGTGGTGGAAAAGAAATCTGCCACCTTCACTGCCACAGAGTAAGCTCGCTAATGAGCTCTAACCTGTGTTCGGTCAGACTCTGCACGAGTTTTCCTCCACCTGCATTCTAGCCGTCTTCCCTCTTGTTTCATTGCCCTCAGCTCAGATGTATTCTAAGGAGCTTGCTGGGCTCTGCTCAGAGGGAGAGGGTGCTTGGGTGTGATCATGTCAACCACCCATGTCATTTCTGCATTCGACAGAGTGACTTGGGCTTTGACAAGCACACCAGTATACCAACAGGAAAATCCCCCATAGCCCTCTATAATCCATCAGAATCCATTAGCCTCCAGGAGCTGACTGTTCTAATAGGTCCCCCACCCTTGCAGAGGGGAAAGGCTGCTGAGAGTCTAAACCTCAATAGGAAGTGATCTGACCATGACAAGGGGATAGATGTTAATTCCCCCCACTTTCAGATCACCATTCGCCTGCCCAGTTGAGAAAACCATATCTTACATGTGTTGGATCTATGACATGTTGAGACAGCCCGATGGTTGTCATGGTGACCATGAAGTCCTGAGCCGCCCCGGATACAGCAGCCTCGGCACGGAAGTTGAAATCCCACAGAACCATCATCCTAGGAGTCCTCAGTACGAAATCTGAGACTACCTCCATCAGCTCAGGCAGAGAGTCTGATGGGCTAGTGGGGTGGGCGGTACACAAGCAGAATCCCTAATCTGTCTTGGGTACCCAACACAAGGTACAGATATTCAAGATCAGCACTCAAATGAACAGGAAGCCTAGAGAGGGAGATAGTATTCCTATAGACCACAGCAACCCACCCTCCCCTACTCTCGAATTGGTGTTGGTGGTACACCGAGCACCCAGGAGGGCACAGGTGAGAGAGACTATCCCCTCCCTGTTCCCCCACCCAGGTCTCAGTAATACATACCAGGTTGGCCCTTCATCCACAATGAAATCATGGATGAGGGAGATTTTGTTATGGACCAGCCTGGTATTCAGCGCCAGTACCACCAGATCCAAGGGCAAGCTGGTAAGGCAGCCAGGAACCATCTGGTTTGAGTATGAACCAGAGGAGGGGATAGCCGTAAGGTGTCTAGCTCCTCTTCTCCTGAATTGGCCTGTTAATCCCCCGATGTCATACCTCCCCTTACCTGTGACCACAGAATTGTTAATGAACCACATATATAGAAATGCGCTACCTCCAGTATCAAAGGTAGTGTGCCTATGTACACTAGTTGCTGGGGAACATGGGCAGGAGGGTGCTGTTGCACTCGTGTCCTGCTTGAGGGTTCCCAGTTGACAGCTGTTTGGCCACTGTGTGAACAGAATGCTGGACTAGCTGGACCCTTGGTCTGATCCAGCATGGCTCATCTTATGTTCTTAAATGTTAATGAACCACATCACAGAATGAGATAGGGAGTGTAAAGTATTTTGCTTTAGAAAAAAAATGTGTTTTTTTTTAGCTGATTAGCAACATATTCTAGCCTGAGATGCCTCCCCACATGGTTTTCCTTATAATATGAATCATGGTAGCAGTCCTTGAATTTTCTGCAGGCTTTTTCTTGCTCGTTTGGTGGGATAGCCAACTCTCTTCCTATGGACCTGGGACAAAAAAAATCTAAATTTTACTGCTGAGGAATTTGGAGGCCCAGGCAAAATAAAGTGACCTGAGAAAAGGGGTAACAGAGGTGTGAATAAATCCTAAAAGCCCTGACTTAGTCCTGTTTTACCCTCATAAGGCCATTCTTATGCATGTGAAATTGTGTTTGAATTTCCTCTGTTTGGATTGCAGAAGTGTTGGACTGTTCTTTCTCTTTGCTCATTGGCTCAGGATCAGGTTCTTTTTTAAAGCTCTGGATCTGCTTTTGTGCATACACATCTTTTGCCAGTAGTTCTGGAGCCTTCGCTTTGGCTCTGAGATTCAAATACTGCTGTGATGAATTTGGACCACCAGGATGCACATTAATTTTTCCTGATTCTAGTTTATATTTTGTTGATCAGAGAAATATGTTGCGTGAGCAGCCAAGCTTTCAGTTCTTTCACTTTCTTCTCCCACCCCTCCTCCCTATTTTCTGTGTGTCTGAATATTTTATCCCAGGAAAGGGAAGAATGAAGACAGCACCATTCTCTCCCCAGACACAATTTTTGCAGGAAAAAAATAGAGGAATGGAATGTGCTGTAGAGATCTTGCAAGTGAAAAATGAAGCTTCATCTGTCTGCAATGCCCAGTGGAAACATGGCTCTCCCTCCAGAGCTTGCCTTTAAAGGATTAATCACTTTTCTGAAGTTCACCCCTTTATACCTTTTTACTTTTATTAATTTTTTTGGTTATATGATGCCAAGACATTCCTGAAGTATTAAACATGTTTGCTGCAAATCATTTTTATGTCTTTGTTAAGTCTGTCCCCTACTTCTCTTCTTGAATGCAAGAAATAGCACTGAAATAGTCTCCTGACAGCTAATACGTTTCACATTTGGGGAGGCTTTTTGCCATGCTGCCAAGGGAGCTGTTTTTTATTTAAAAAATGTTTTTGAAGCAGTCTTGCTTTAATTAGCCTGTTTCAGAAATTTCATGTCACTTTTCCATGAGCGTGGGTGGGAGAACCTTGGAGCCAGAGCTGTCTTTTGCTGTTGGAGAGCTGGTATAAATCCCAGAGAACGAAAACATATTTTTCCACTCTCCTAGTCTGCCAATAGAGACTTGGCCAATGTTTTCAGTTCACAGGCTGTTCTAGTTTCTGCTGTCCCAACTGTCTGAATACTTGCATTGATCCAGTCCAACTGTGGACAGCACACCCTCTTACTATCTCAGGTCATATGAAGGGAGTCTGGAATGGTGGGCTACCAAATCTCAAAATTTGCA
Source organism: Heloderma suspectum (assembly GCF_057233095.1). NCBI lineage: Eukaryota > Metazoa > Chordata > Lepidosauria > Squamata > Helodermatidae > Heloderma > Heloderma suspectum. Next base: position 48,327,275 of record NC_139460.1, on the reverse strand, counting down.
AGTAAAAATCTCAGATTCTTAAGATATGAAAACTGCTTGATTTTTGGAAGGGTTGTTTGTTTTCAGAATGCGAGCTGGAGATGGAATGAAATTAAGGACTAGTACAGTGAGGGATGCTGGTGCAGCTTTCCTTACCACAGTGCTGCAGTGAGGGAACAATCTACACCTTGTAGAATTTCCCTTCAGTGTAACTAATTTCTTAAGGTAAAGGAGCCCTCTTAATCTTTGGGCCTTGTAATTCCAAATGTTTTGAGAGCATGGCATGGGGAAACGTCAAGTTAAGAGGTTCTGTTTCAACGGTAGGCAACCTTTTAGGGTCTGTGGGCACGCTTGGCAATTTCTCAGTTTCTCACAACCACAAAATGGGTACGCTGCAGATGAAAGCATCAGCATGCAGCCACCTGCCATCTTCATATCCTAAGAATGTCTCTGAGCCCCATGTGTGGCCCAGAGGTATTCATGGGAAAAGAAGATGGCAGCAGTTAGAAGCCCTCATTTTGCTTTGAAGTGATCCCAGCTGCCAGTAAGAAACTTTGTTGTTTAGAAAGGGGGGGGGAGGGGGAGCGCATCTCAGTGCCAAGAAAGGTGTCCAAGGGCGCACTGCTGCCCGTGGGCACCACATTGCCTACCTCTGTTCTGTTTACTACATTGCTTCTCGAACTTCTTGAACTCACATCCCCTCACTTTCTCAACATATAGCTACCTCCCGGTGGCCCCCACCCCAGAACCAGTCCTCTGTTCCTCAGGTGAATCCTTGGCATTCCTTACACATACTTGTGTGCTGCTGTTTGCAAAGATCTGTGGATTGGGGTTGAAATCCCAGACAGGCCTTAGAAGAGGAGTAGACTCTCTCCTAAAACCACACACAAGGGAACTTCATAAGAATAAAGCAGCATCTGTTTCCTCTCCAGATAACATTGGGATGACAGGGCAGAACGGATGCTGTCACCCTGACAAATCCAGTGTGGATCAGTGAGGTTCCACTGCCGAAGGGATTCAGTTGACCCATGTTGGGTGAAGATGGCACCACAAGGAACCAGAGTATGAGGAAAAGTTGGATGTTCTTTAATGAAAAGTCAGATTCTCAGGATCTTGCATGCTGTTAGAGCATATATTTGACATTACAGTCATGGTCTTGCAGATTTCTAGAAAAAGAAGGGGCAGCACCAAAGACATTCAGAGAAAGAATGCAGCAGATAAGGCCAATAAGGTAAATGCAGCAGCTAAAGCCAATACAGTAGTTATTGAATAAATCCCACTGCATTTCTTGTTTTATCAGAAGGAGATGTAATATATGTCTTACAAACTCTTTTGAACAAGCGAGTTTTAAAGATTCCTTTGATGATGATTAGCCAAATGCATTGAGGATTACTTATTCAATAACTCCTACATCTTATTGGCTTGCCCTATTGCATTCTTCCATGCAGCTTTCTAGGCATGTGTGTCACACTCTGCTTTGAAAAGTATGATAATGTAATGCCATGAATATGCTAGTCAGTGCCACTTTAGCAAATTGCTTGTGAAGTAATAGAGTCACAGCATTCTGAAGGTTGAAGGCTCATGAGGGAGTGTTACCTACATTGTGCTGCACAGCCTAGCACTGTGATGACACCACATAAATGAGAAATACTAGTATAGCGGCAACAGTAGGACCACTTAAAGATTACCTTCTCCCTGGACATGGTTGTGACACTCAATTGCTCCCACTTTTAGGATGTAGGGCCTATTATTTGACTCTATTCCCCCTTCCAGATAATATTGCAGTATTGAAACCAAGGAGCTTATTGTTGAACCTATTAAAATAACCACAGGCTTGGTTTAAGACAGGGGTGCAGAACCTCCCACCCACATGTACCCCGCAGGGCACCCCAGTCCTCTGTTAGAGAAGCAAAGGAGACTCAGCTGCTTCTCCTTCTCGTGCCCTGCTGCCTGGGAAGGAGGCAGGGTGCGTGAAGACAGGATAGAGCCAACCTAGTCTCCGTCACTCCCCATCAGAGGAGCAACAGGCCCTGGTCTGGCTCGGCTTCACTGCATGCAGGGCTTCCCTAACTGGGAAAGCCCATGTGCAGCCAAGCCTGGTTCCTGCCCAAACACCGAGTGGAAGATTAACCTGGCACTTGGTCCAGGGAGCAAATGACATCAGGTGGGTGTGGCTATGCTCTCACCCACCTGAACTCATACAGCCTTCAGAGGGTTGGGTGGGTGGAGGGTCATTTGGCCCCCATCCAAAAGTAGTTCTGCACTCTTGGTTTAATAGATACAGTACCACTTGCTCACTGCAGTATTTTTCAGTGAGGATGGATAATTAATTACCATTACATAAACCTTATGTCATAAAGAGAATGGAAAGATGTACTGTTATTTTTTAATAGGCCCCTCTTTTCCCACCTTGGGTTTTAATTTTTGGTGTCTTAGAAGAGGAATGGGAGTCAAATCTTTAAAGTTGCTTCTCCCAGTCTCTGGAAAGGCTAGACATCTTAGGCTCTTTTGACTGCATATGGGCTTAGATTCTTCCATTTAAGATTGAAGAAAATCATTCCTCTTTCTGGACTCATAAGTAGTGATGTTCCCAACATTTGATGAAGGGAGTTTACTGGCAGAGTTCTATGACCCACATAATATTGGCCATTTGATTTTTGAAATCCTGTGTAGATGGTTAAGAGGTGCAGACAGAGTAATAGAAACAACAGGAGTGGGGAGTAAAAGGAGGAAGGCTGCTTTTTTTTTTTTTTTTTTGGCTGGTTGTGGTGAAAGCTTGTGCAAACATTCTCTCCTAATGGATTTCTCAAATGTACTGGCAGGCAGGCACCTCAAGGCAGGTGTCATGTCAAATACCTCCTTGGGTGAAACCTGATCCATCCCTCTTGATCTGGTATACCCATTCTCACTTTTAAAGGACCTTTCTGTTGGCTGTTCAACACTGTGTGAGCCCAGGGACTAGTGTAGAAAACTAGTTTAGCAGACAAAGAAGACTTAGTCTAGGATTTTTTTTTTCTTACTCCCTGGTGTAAATTTTGCTGGCATGGCTATTTCTGCAAATCTATTCTATTCTTACGTTTTTCTGTAAGTTCACAACATTGTCTTCCAGAGCAAACATTAGATCAAGTGTTGTCAATTATTAGCATCTGATTTTTTTTAAAGAACCTGTTACCTATTCATATAGGCTTACATTTTGAGCAACAATAACTTTTTAAACTTGTTTATTATGGTTATAGAAATAGACTTTGAAATTAACTTATGTTATATGAAGTGTTCATTTATTTGAATACCAGTGTTTTCTGTGTTATCCTGTGTTTTTCAAATCTCATTTGTGACTATTTGTAAAAAGTAAATGCAATTGCCTCAGCAGTCTGCCCAGCACTGATATATAAAAAAGCACTGTTGAGACTTTGCTTGCTTTTTGTTGAGTGGGTGCAGGAGTGCTTATTGCTTATTATAAGCTTATAGCTTATAGCAATAAGCTATATTGATGTATAGCTTATTAAATGCCCCTTGAATAGCCTCTTTTAATTGTCCTTGATTCTCAGTTTCTGCTTAAAAATATGGTAATTCCATTTTTTTTTGAAAAGCACACACTTTCTCAGCTCTAGAGTCTTCAAAAAGACTGAATTCAGAGACCACATTGTTTGCTTCTATAAGGCTCCAGATTCAATGCCCAGTATCTTGTTTAGAATGCTTACTAGTAGCAAAGGTGCAAAAGATGTGCTGAGACCCTGGAGATCTGCTGCCAGTCAGGGTTAATGTATTGAGCTACACCAAGAGTCCCCGACATTTTTGGACCTGTGGGCACAATTGGAAATTTGAGAAACTGCTGTGGGTACAACCACAAAATAGTTCCCAGGGAGGATGTGGCTAGTCACATAATGGCTGCCGTGGGGGCCTGGTTAGTCAAAAGAGGCGGTTGTTTGCGGAGGTGGGGGGATAGTGAGGCTAGAGGCTGGGAGGGAGGGGGAAATCATGGCTAGGCATGGGGTAGAGGGGGAGAAAGAGCAAGGCTAGAGGCTAGAAAGGGAGAGGAACAGTGGGGTAAAGAGGTGACAGGGAGAGAAATAGTGAGGTTAGAGGCTGGGAGTGGAGACAAACAGCAAAAAAGGGATGAGTGGGAGAGAAAGAGCAAGGCTAGGGCTAGGAAGGGAGAGAAAGAAGGCTAGGGACAGGGAAGGGAGAGAAATAGTGAGGCTAGAGGCTGGCAGTAGAGAGAGAGCAAGCAAGCACATGCAAAGGGGAAGTTCTGCAGACAGAAGATTGGGTGCAGCCAGGAAGCAACTCTTTCCTTCTCCTGCCTGCTGAATAGCTGGTCAGCAGGAGGTTCAGGGACTGGTAGGAGAACCTGGCGCCCTAACGTTATTCAAGGTTTTTTTAATAAAAATAATATTTTGAAGGTGGTAGGGTCTAGAGAGCTTTGCAGATACGGTTGGAGGTCCCCACAGGCGCCATGTTGGGAACCCCTGAGCCATAGGTTTGACTCTACAAGAAAGCTCCTTATCCTAAAATGTTAATGTACAGTTCACCATAAAATCCTTGTTGGGTAAGGAAGTTTATTTTTTTCTTCTCTAGTTCAGGAATATCATTTTGCCCTGTTGAGCACAAGTGTGTGCATGCGTGCACGCGTGTGTGAGAGAGAGAGGGAGAGAGAGAGAGAGAGAGAGAGAAGGAGAGGGAAACACCCATAAAGATAATTCTCTGCAGAGGGGATCTAAGCTGCTGTCTTGAAATCACATGCTCAGAAGTAGCCCATTTGATCTGAGCTGGTCTGTTCTGATCATAGTGGTATGGTAGTCACAGCGAAGTTTGCTTTATGATATTTAGCACAATAGTTTTAGTGGTCTGCAGTACATAATTGAATGATGTTCAGCTGCCTTTGACTTCTCTAATATATTGGATCAAATATACATTTACAGACAGTTAACTGGGATGTGATTATCCCACAGTGAGACCAAAGCCACAAGACTACACATGATTACTTGGAAGTAAATTCAGTTGAAATCAGTGGGATACAATTCCAAGTAATGGGATTAGGATTACAAACTGTGATTCAAAACGGAGACGTTTAGGACTCTTACTGACTGGCGCCAACATATGTTTTTTGGTGCCAGGTCAAGATTTTATTTTTTTATTCGCCCAGGCATTTTAAATTGGTTGTATGGTTTTAGTTGGTTGAATATTTTTTTAAATCATCTCTCCATTTATTGTTTATGATATGTAATTATGATAATGTGATTTTAGTATAATATCGTTGGTTGAAGTTTTATGTACACCATCCTGAAATCCGTTTTTTCGATAAAAGTGTAGTAGATAAAATGTTAAAATAAATAAGATGAGGTTAAGAATTAATATAATCACCTTCTCAGTTACTATTCACTTGTGAACCACTGAGCTCCAACTAATTACATAGCATTTAACTTCCTTTACTTTAAAGCTGATTGATGTTCTTTTTGTGGTATAAACGGCATCAGAGCCAGATTGTTTTTATACTGAGGGCAGGGATTCCTTGCGGTCAGAAGAGAAGATTATCTTGCAAAGTGACATGATCAGCTATTCTGGAGTGATTTGGTTATAACAGATACTTTCAGGAATTCTCCTCAACTTTTTAAAAGAATCAACATCAATCTATACTTCAGATGCTCCCCCCGCAACCTTCATGCAGAGAAATTATATAGCAAGTATAATAATGAAGAGCAGGAGAAAAACAAGCTGACAAGTAAAACATTCATCTGGGCTATGCAATCTCTTTCCATTAAAAAATTTAAAAAGTCAGGGAAGAGACAGTGTACATGCGAATAGAGTTTCTTTGTCTATAGCACAAAGGCCATTACAAAATACAGTACTATATGACATGTAGCAATACAAAAATATAAAATATAACAATACAGAATACCAATAAAAGCAACCAGACAAGTAACACACCTTTACAAAAGGTCTGTTAGAGATCATCTCCTTTACAGTCCATTGAAAATATCTTTAAAAAATTGTGACAGATTTTCTGTGTTGCTACTGCAAAGGTAGCAACCTTATTTATAATGAAATGACTATAATCTGCCAGCCAGTCACAGATAGTGTCAGCTGGGGGCCATCTTGCTCTTATTTTCAAAAGATCTCCCAGAAAGTGAGCCCAAGGTTCCTTATACAGGGAGAAATATAACAGGTAATGCACTACATCTTCTACTTCTCCAGTACCACAGATATACAACCGTGGTGCATGGGGGATCTCTTTATACTTTCCTTCCAAATATGTTGAGGTCATTGTTTGAAAATTAAAGTCAGTAAATACCTTTCTAAGGGCAACAAAAGTCAACTCTTGGAGGTACTGTTGAAAGTACTGGCCTCTCTTAAACAGACTGAACCATGGGGAAAACACCTGAAATTGGCTGGCACGTACATTTTCATGGCAATCTACCCCAAAGATTCTGTCTCTGATGGACTGTTTGTCCTTATGAGCTAAAATAGTCTGATCCTCTCCAAAATAGAACTGTGACAATGATAGCCAATAATGGGCCTATCCGCCTTTGGCAAGTTGCTCAACAAAATATTGTTTTGAGAGATTGAATTGTTCTGAAATATTTCATTGTTTTGAAATATTTCCTTTCCTGGCGTTCAGCAATCTTTTGCCATGCAAAATAGATGCCTTAATTGATGGGAGTCCAACTTCCAATCTCAGCAAGGTGGAAAGAACCCCTGGAGGGAATGCCAACAGTTTCTTCAGGAACCCATTCTGGATAGTCTTGACTACAGAGTCCTGTCCCTGCCCCCATATCTCATCCCCAAATAGTTGAGTGGGTACCTTAGCTGTCAGTATAGGACCTACCAAGGAGCCCCCTTTAAGCCTCCCAAAAGTTAGCATTACCTTTGCTGTTCTCCAAGCTGAGAGTCTTGCTGCCTCTGTATGATTTTTGCTTAGTTGGTGGCATTGTACCTGTGCTCAGCAGCTCTAGGCAAAGTGAAAACAGGACCATGTCTTTAAGATAATTTCCAAAATGACACTTGGTGACACAAAAACTGCAGTTCTAAGTACACATGGATGTAAATCCTGTTGAAATCAATGGAACCTAAGGCAAAAGTAGGTGTTACATTGGCAAATGTGTGGTCCCATCCATGCATTGCTAAAGTAATGGGGGGGGGGGCATTTGCAGGAGGGAATTTGTGAACAGGTGGGAGGGTTGCTTAACTCCTCCTTTGCCCACCAATTCTTTCCTGAAAATCCCCCACCCAAGCCATCTTTCTCCCAGCTGGGCTCACTTCTGGAGCCCAGCTGAAGAAAAATATTTCAAAACTACTGGTTGGTAAGGGAATTCGCAAGAGTGAATCAGAAAGGGGATGGGGAAGGAGGTTTAAGCACCTCCCTCCTGTCTGCTGATTCTTTCTTACAAGTGACTATCCTACTTCGCAATAGTATTATGAATGAAATAGTGGGTTGGGACTCCCCCATTTCCTTCCTAACACATAGTTTGGTCTTCCTTTCCATGTTTAGAATTAAGATGTTAAATAATGGGCACCTCGAGTATAAGAAATGTCATACTACAAATAGCTGCATGCGCGCTGGTTGTTGAGGTTTTAAAAGGGAAGATGAGATTGTCTAATGCAGGGGTGAGCAACACGGGGCCTGTGGACAATACACGCCCACCCCCAGCCTTTAGTGTGGCCTCTGCTGTCCCCTGCCAGCAGTGTGGCGGCAAAGCTGGTTTGCTGCCCGGTTTTAGTGGCATGATGCAAACAGAGGCTGAAAAGGGTCAAATTTAGCTCTTTTCAGCCTCTGTTGTGTTATGCTGCTAAAAGTTAGCAGCAAACTGCCAATTGCTTTGCTGTTGCTGTACCATCAGGGTGCAGGGTAGGTCAACTTTAGAGGTCCGTGGTCAATTTCCAGGGCTCAGACCTGCCCAATCTGTGGATCCAGATCACAGAAATTGACCCTGGACCTCCCTGAAGATGTCCTCCCCTGGTCTAATGGGAAGGGTGTAATCTTTATCTCATAACAAATACAAGACCTGCAGCACCACTCCTCTGGTGTTTCTTTTTAAAATCACTTCTTATGGACTCTTAGTTAACATCTCTCAGTTCTAACAGATTCTCTTGCTTAACAGATCTGAAAGACTTCAAATACGATGGTCAGCATGTGATAGAAGTTGATGAGGGAAATACAGCTGTGATTGCATGTGATCTTCCTGAAAGCCATCCAAAGGCGCAGGTTCGCTACAGCGTGAAACAAGAATGGCTGGAGGCCTCCAGAGGTTAGCTGAGACTGACTGGGGAAGGAGGACAAACTGGAACGGGGATCTGCTTTTAATTTCACTCTTACCTTCTCACTTGTTCTGACATCTCCCTGTGTCTTCTGGCTGCGCTGCTCAATTATTATTCTGAGTCCTTCAAGTGCTTTGGCTTTCTGAACTTTATGCATCTTCATGACTGCACATTCTTGACCTTCACCCAGTAGCAATTTCATAACTGTCTTGTCAGTTCCTATAACACTGAAAACGTACCTATGACAGTAGGCCCGAGTGCTGGAAAATGCTGTGAGAATAGGTGAATCCCACAGAGGCCCGTAGCCTTGCTACTATATAGTATAAGGAAGGAAGGTTAGGGAGCGCTGGAGATGATACAGGATTTTTTGGTTGTTCCTTGAAGCAATTTCAAGCCAAGCCAGTCTTACTTGCACTCCACCATAGGTGGGCAACATGTGGCCCATGGACCACCCCCGGCCCTTTTACCCACCTGGTGTGGCTCCCACAGCCCACTGCCACTGTTGCCATTCTGTGAAATTCACAGCAGCAGAAAAAAAAAATCACTAATTTGCTACCCAAAATTGGTGGCAAACTGCTATGGAATGCTACAATAGCCAAATTTAGCTTTTTTCAAGCTAAATTTAGACATCGTGGTGTTCCATAGCTGTTTGCCTCCAAAAATCAGCAAATTTGTTTGCTGTTGGTGCCCTGCAGAATTCCATGGGCTGGTGGCGGTAAGAGTGTGGCCGGGGATGAGGGATCCGGGGTGTGTGTGTGTGAGAGAGAGAGAGAGAGAGAGAGAATGGCCCTGGACCTCCCAACGTTCCCCACCCCTGGTCTATGGTGTGCTAGAAATTGCATAGCATAGATTTTTCCTGCCTTAGGAAACCATTCTTAATCTTTTCCTCCTTTATCTTAACAGACAACTACTTGATCATGCCATCTGGGAATCTTCAGATAGTCAATGCCAGCCAGGACGATGAGGGAACTTACAAATGTGCAGCCTACAACCCTGTCACCCAAGAAATGAAAACATCTGTGTCTAGCGAGAGACTCCGAGTGAGACGTAAGTCACCTCTTCTGCATATTTGAGTTCCATGGTTTAAACCTGTCATGTGGTGCTATCCCCATTTTGCAGATGTCACCAAATACATTCAATGTAAGCTAACTTTGATGTTTTAAGAAAGCCCTTCAGGTCTGAGGGATTGCTTTTTCATGCTTTCCATGCAAGAGTTAAATTCAAAGTATCAGTTTCTAAAGAAATTGCTATACGTGTTTCTCCTAGTTATAGTCCCTTACTTCTCTTTCTGTTCCTCCTTCTGGTTTCTGCACTACATCATGATGTCTTGAAAAGTCTCTTATTCATATGCATCCTCTTTGTTTATAATTGTGCACTCCAGCATTGTCAGAATAGATATACCCGCTGAGGGAGGGAAGAGGTCAGAAGGGACCTCATGTGGAAACTATGTTTCTCTCATTCACCAATTTTAAACAAATAGTCACAGATTGGCCATAATTGAAAAGGTTGGTAACTTACAAGCAATCCTAACTCCCAGATCCACTGCCTAGGGGAGTTAGGATGGGGCAGAGTTGCCTCTCCACTGACCAGTGAGGAAAGCACATCCACTCCAGAAGTCCTAGTTACACTTGCCTCCATGGGCATAGATCTACTGCTGGCAGCATTTGTGCTCTCCGGCAACTCCCTCACCACCACCACCACCACCACCACCATCACCTGCCCTGGCTAGTGCCAGCCAGTAGGGCTTTGGAAGTGGCAGACAATCCACCACTTCACTCTCCATCCTACCCCACTTAAGGATTTCTCTGATAGCTAGTAATCTATTTTAGTGACACTTTTCTGTCAAGTATGTTTAAAGTTAGTGAGAATCTTATAAAACACCACATAGCATCAGAACAGGAATGCTTTGTGAGAGCCAGTGTGCTGCACTGGATAGAATGCCAAGTTTGAATGTTGGTCATCCAGGTTCCAAATCCCTCTCTCCCCAACCCCTTTTGTATTTGTTGGTATTGTCCTGTTTTTGAAGAATATCTCACTTTGTTGTTGTTTATTCGGTCAGTCGCTTCCGACTCTTCGTGACGTCATGGACCAGCCCACGCCAGAGCTTCCTGTCGGCCGTCGCCACCCCCAGCTCCCCCAAGGTCGAGTCCGTCACCTCCAGAATATCCTCCATCCGTCTTGCCCTTGGTTGGCCCCTCTTCCTTTGGCCTTCCACTTTCCCTAGCATCAGCATCTTCTCCAGGGTATCCTGTCTTCTCAGTTTTGCCTTTAATATCATTCCCTCAAGTGAGCAGTCTGGCTTGATTTCCTGGAGTATGGACTGGTTTGATCTTCTTGCAGTCCAAGGCACTCTCAGAATTTTCCTTCAGCACCACAGTTCAAAAGCATCTGTCTTCCTTCGCTCAGCCTTCCTTATGGTCCAGCTCTCGCAGCCATAGGTTACTATGGGGAATACCATTGCTTTAACTATGCAGACCTTTGTTGTCAGTCTCTGCTGTTTACTATTTTATCAAGATTTGTCATTGCTGTCCTCCCAAGAAGTAAACGTCTTCTGATTTCCGGGCTGCAGTCAGCGTCTGCAGTAATCTTTGCGCCTAGAAAGACAAAGTCTGTCACTGCCTCCACGTTTTCTCCCTCTATTTGCCAGTTCTCAATCAAGCTGGTTGCCATAATCTTGGTTTTTTTGAGGTTTAACTGCAACCCAGCTTTTGCACTTTCTTCTTTCACCTTCGTCATAAGGTTCCTCAGCTCCTCCTCGCTTTCAGCCATATCTCACTTTACTTTCACTGATTTGTCTCTTTGCACTAGGCTCAACAGCTGAGGCAGCTCGCATAATTTATCCACCAGAGGCTCAGACCATCATTGTCACCAAGGGCCAAACCCTCATCCTTGAATGTGTGGCTAGTGGGATACCACCTCCACGTGTCACCTGGGCTAAGGATGGTTCCAGTGTCTCTAGCTACAACAAGACGCGTTTCCTTCTTAGCAATCTCCTAATTGATACAATTGGTGAGGAAGATTCTGGGACCTACAGCTGTATGGCTGACAACGGTGTGGGTGAAGCTGCAGCAGCATTTGTACTCTACAATGTTCAAGTGTTTGGTGAGTACAGCTGAAATTCCTTCTTCTCTTCTCTTCTCTTCGACACAGCAGCTACAGGCATGGTCTAGAGTGTAGGGGTCAATTGAAACTTGGTCACGATTTGCGTTTGGATTTTTTATTGCTGATTGTACGTGTGTTGTCCCAACTTTTTTCCAGCTGTGCATACCTCCTGGCTGCATAAGCTGTTTACCCCTATTTTTCAGGCAGTACCCCTATTTTTCCATCAAAACCACCTGAAGTCTGCCTGTTATATTTTTGTACATTAGACTGTAATCCCAAGACTGGCACTTCCTGTTCTTTGCTAGGTACTTCTCCTTTGTAAATTTCCAAGCTATACTGCACTTATGTTAAACAAACATTGAGCTAACTTTTCTATGGCGGTATTACTCTATGAGACCTTGAGTAGGCCTGTACAACCTTAAACATAAATGTTTGAATATATGTACTAGTATTTGGTTAGGAAGCACTGTAATATATGTATACATGTTGTTTTCATATGCACTTATGCCCCTTACAAGAGACTTTTCTGGGTAATCCCATATGCTTGTCTTTTTCAGAACTATTATGAGGTAAATTGTAATGCTTACAAGAAAGACTGGGCCAACTAGGTTTCACATGGAGCCTAACTTCAATAGCTGCCATCACTCCACCTTTTTATTACACCCAGGCAGATAGGGGTTCCCTTAGTATCTGTAAACAGTAGGGGTGACATTTTACATGTTCAAAGAATCTATCTGCTCAGACAATGGATAGGCACCTGGAGTCCCAGGAAGGGGAGGGAGAGAAATTCAGCCCCCAAAGCATTCCTATCTGACGCCAGTATAACTCAGCTTAGGAGAAAGTGACTGTGGTGCATAAGTGTGTGTGTGTGTGTGTGTGTGTGTGTTTGTGTGAGATCCCAAGGATTCAGCACACATTCATACTTATGCATCACAGCTACTTTCACCTAAGTTTTGCCTACACAGGCAAATGGCTCTCAACTTCCTCTGTTCCAGCCCGCATAGCAAGAAAGGTTATGGCGAGGCCTTGCCAGGGAAATAAGAGTGAACATTTTAGGTACGTAAAGGAAGAGCTTTGCCAAATCCTCGCTTACTGTTCACACTGGGAAACAAGGGGATAAAGAGCCCTTTACCTGTGTCTTGGCTCATGAGGAGAGAGCCAGTGGCCCTCATGCCCTTTGCTCATTTGAAAATAAGGCCCTTATTAAATAAATTACCAACCTAGACCACCTCAGAAAGCAAAAACAACCTGAAACCTTCAGTTTGGTAGAGCCAGTTGACAGGGAGTGAAGACTCAAGATCTCTGGGACTAGGACTATTACTTTTATCAATGGAAGAACTGAGTGTCATGAAGCCAAAAGTTTTCCAGACAATAGGTCACTTAATTCATTCATTCATTCATTCATTCATTCATTCATTTCATTTCTATACCGTCCAACAGCCAAAGCTCTCTGGGCGGTTCACAAAAATTAAAACCAAACGGCACACAATAAAACAATATAAAATATATAGAACATTAAAACCACAATATAACAATACAACCACAATAAAACCTAGCAGCAGTGCAGGAATTTAAAATACAGATTTAAAACAGCAAAGCTAAAAGTCTAGAAAGCTAAAATGATAAAATGCCTGGGAAAATAAAAAGGTCTTCACCTGGCGCTGAAAGGAATACAATGTAGGTGCCAGGCGAACCTCACTAGGGAGCTCATAGAAGTTGATCTTCCAAGGCATAGGGAATTACATGTTAGAGTCTTAACTGAATCAATAAAATTTTGATGATTGGATTCAAGGCTTATGCAGAGAACATGCGTGAATTTTTCAGTGTTCATTCAGGACAAAGGATAGCATACCCTTGAAGATACAACCATTGGTCTTACACAGTTTTTCCAGTTCAAATGATTACATAGAATGGGCTGTTATGGACTTGACCTTGATCCAAGGGAAATTACCACTCTCTTCCTTCCTCAAAGTCACCTCTGCTTGTAACTGGGTAAATGCTATGGGGACAACAAGGTTCAAGGGATCAAATCTCAAGGTAATGCTGCCACCAGCCTGCTTAATGGAGTATACTACCATTAGACCAACAGGCTAATTTAAAGGCACTACAAAAGCATAATAAAGAAGCAAAATACACAAGTAGCTTAGGCTAGCTTCAAGGGCAGAGCCAAAGCCTCAACTTGCCAAATAATAGCTGGAGGTTTAAAATAGCTGGAGTTATTTATTGAGAAATAGTAGCTCTATCAGGATAAAACAAAAGTATATTTGCTAACTAAGCATGCACTAAGCTAGATGGAATGTGCTGTGAAGGGCAAGCACAAGTTCTTAGTTTCATTGTCACTTGCAGATCCTTGGGTGAGTCTGACCCCTAAGGCCCCTACTTCTTTCTCACTCAGAAATTAACGAGATTTCAGGAAAAGCAGTGTCAAGGTTGACTATCAAGCAAAAAGACAAAAGCAGCATTTCCTGGATCTCTCTTTTAAGGGGAAATAAATGTAAAAAGCAGGGGCAGGGGTATGACCTTACAAAAGCTAGGTGATTCCTAATCAATCAGGGATAGTTTGTCAAAATGCATAATAAGCCCAGTTTAATAGGATTACCTGGTATATACTCATACAAAAGGAATACACAAAATAGGCATTTGTTCTTGAAGGAGTTGGTTTCCAGAGTTCAACACATGTATAGGATACCTAGGCCTTAACATCCTCAGTAGTCACCCCAAGAACCTGGATCAGAAAGCATCTTGATGGGATTTGATGAAAGGATAGGTCCTTTCATTTTCAGGTCAAGAGTCTATAGTCACAGAAAGTGTGTGTCCGTGTGAAGATTACCCATCTCCCAAGGATATCTTTTGAAATCTATGGAGCGGGGGACTTGGATTACAGGCAAAATGGCTGTGCATACAGTGAAATAGTTTGGGATATTGCTATAAACCCTGTTCATAATACAAGGACTTAATGAGGATAGGTAGAACTATTTCACAGTTTCATAACTGCCTATTTTAGAGGTAGATAATCACCCTTACACCGGCCCCCAAATATTTTGAAATGTAATTCTTGTTTCCTTTTCAGAACCTCCAGAGGTTAGCATGGAACTATCCCAGCAGATCATCACATGGGGTCAGAGTGCAAAGTTCACCTGCAAGGTTCGAGGAAACCCCCAGCCATCAGTTGTGTGGCTGCGTAATGCAGTTCCTCTTTTCTCCAGCCATCGAATACAGCTGTCTCGCAAGGCCCTACAGGTCTCCAGTGTGGGGCCTGAGGATGAAGGGATATACCAGTGCATGGCAGAGAATGAAGTTGGGAGTGCACAAGCTATGGTACAACTGAGAACTGCCCGGCCTGGTAAGTCTTCAGTGAAGTTAAGGGGGTTCATACAGGAATACATATGGCTGTGCATATAACACGTGTGTATATGTATCACATGTCATGTTGTGCAGCTCAGCTTAGATTCTGGTCCAGAATGAAGCTTTCTGAGAGTCTCACCTTAGCAGTTTTCTAGCTTTCAGTGTATTTTTAGAGAGATAACTAAACACATCCAAGTTGCATCAGCTGAAATCACAGAAACCAGGCTGGCCTTGAGCAGGTCTCCCAATGGTTAGGGGACATAATTACTTTCACTGTATAGCTCCCTCTCCCTTACAGTGCCTCTTAGGGCACAATCCTATGCATGATTAGACAGGAAAAGTCCTACAACCCCCAGCATTCCTCAGCCATCCATGCACCCGTAAATTCTTTACTCATTTTTTTATTGATAGATAAGATAATTTATACTCTGGCTTTCTAATACAATTGCAATGCTAAGGGCAGCTTACAAAAAATACTTAAATTTACAAAACCCTCCTAAAAACCAGTCACTAAAGGATTAAAACATAAGAAGACAACAAGTGTGACAGATTTTTTCCCCTTTCTGATACTTTTTATTCCTTGCTCTTTAGAAATCCTATCCATTGCCAAAATATCCCAAATTCTGCATAAATCCAAACTCTCCAATTAGGACATAATTTGTAAAGTGACTGTATCAGACATACATGCAGTTTAATTTAATTTAGGTGTCCTTGAGACAAAGTTTGGGTTTTGTTTATACAAGAGTAGGTTTATGCCTAATGCGCTGAAATCCCAGGTTATTAGAGCTTCCATCTTTGGCTACATATAGCATACTTGCTGTCTTCTAAAAAAGCTGAAAGCATATGGAAAGCTTACTTGTATCTGAAGAACTTTGATATAGCAGAAAGGCATGATCCTTGGCCAAGCCCGACTCTCTGGCCCTCATTTGGGAAACAGACTCCATTCATAAGTTGGGATCATAACATCAAACTACAAGGATGCAGTCTAATGCCTGCTGAAGATCCATATGATAGTTTCTATTGAGGAGTCACCTTTCTTGGCTGTTGGGAGTAACTGGATCTCAATTTTATAAGATCTGTTAGATGTTTCAATATATGTGCCTTTGTACAGTTGTTAAAATGGCAATTGTCTTCCTCCTCCCTTCCAGAAACAACTCTGAAGCCACAGCGGGACTCTGTTGCAGACTCGGCTCAGTCTGCCATATCACCTACCAGGCTTAGCAGCAGTGAACAAATGCTGAAAAACAAAGCCATCCTCCTAGTACCCAGGCCTACAACACCAGCAGTGCCTGCCCAGTGCACCACCAAAGAGCTGGTGTCTCTGGCTGAGGCCCCTGTCATCCTTAGCTCTACCCGGACTACCAAAACAGATTCATATGAATTGCTGTGGAGACCACGGCATGGTGGCAGAATCCCTGTCCTGTACTATGTTGTGAAACATCGCAAGGTTAGCACAGAGTTCTGTTTTTACTCATGTGCCACCTATATCGATAACAATGCTGAATTACAGTTTCTTTGGAAAGTTCTGATGGGCTTATCTCTTCCCCCCTGTTTATGTAGCACCAGCCACCTCCCCCACACTCTTTATTTGGACAGGATACTTGTCCTTTTTACTGGCTATGAAGGCGGGGGCAGGTGGAACACTGTCAGTGTCAGCACTGGGAAGAGACTCAGGGAGGTGGTTGCACTGGTGCAAGTTAAGTTGGAGATGAGCAGGAGGGAGAGAACTGCAGAGTTGGAGGGGTATGTTGTGAACAGGGGCTAACCAAGGTTATATATATAATAGTGTGGTTATGTGTGTACTTTGCTTAGCTGTGGCATTTGCATTGCTTTTGCTCTTTTGGTGTCATGATTCTCCTGAAACTTGGGTGACATGCAGCAAGAACAGTTAAAAATAAGAGACACCCTGGCTTTTGTCTCTAGGGGTAGAGATCAGGTCATTACTGTTTTTTCACTGACTTTATCCCTTTTAGTGAGACAGAATGCAATCCACAATCACATTTCAAGGAGTGATTCAGGACCAGCATGGGATCTTGGCTTGCAGTTAATCCTTTTGTTGCTTTTTGGTTGGCTGGGATCTCTCTTTTTTCAAGAACTTCACCTGGCAGGTTCTTGGGTCAGAAGGAGTCACCATGGGTCACTGCCCCTAGCACTAATATGTTTTCAGCACAGAGCAAATTCTCAGCTGGAGACTCTTTCTTGTGCCTTAAAGGTCTTTACAGATGGGGCCTGTTCCTGTTAACCCTTACATTTTTGTCTTTTGCATGGATACTTTGAAATGGGCTTTATATAATGGAGAAACTGGATTTAGGAAAACTGTGAACAGACGTAATGATATCAGAGCTCATCACAATAAATATATTCTGGCAGGTGTTCACCTGAGATACATTTCACAGTTTATGGGAGTGCCCAGGTATGGTCTTTTTCATAACAGAATAAATTGGGCTTCTTTGCAATCTTTTAACTGAAGATCAAACTGAAAACTTGTTAAACTTGTGCAGTGTAGTGTGTAAGTGCTCCTAAAAGTGAATACTGGCTTACATCAAAACATCTCGCACTGCTATTCATTCATAGCATGGATTATAACATTATGACTACAATCTGTGTTCAGAGTTACCAGGCTGGAGATGAAGAAGGTGGAGAGAGGAGTTTGAGCTTGTGTATGTAATCATTGCAAAGTGTGAATAGTGGCATCAGGAGGTATAGGAGCCAGAACCTGGCTGCTAGGTGAACGGGAAAGAAGTACCTAACCCATATGCACTTTCCCATACATTAAGATCTTCAGTGGAGAGTTTCCTGTTGGTACCCACACACACACCTGTAGTGAGGTGGGTTGCTACCGGAGAAAGGGGCTTCTTAGTGATGGTGCTCCAGTTATGGAACACTTGCCCCAGGGAGGTTTGCATGGCATCTTTCTTACTTCCCTTTTGGTGCTATGAAGATGCTTTTTTATTTTCCAGAGCTTTTTAGATGCAATGTGAATCTGGCTGACTGTTTTATGATGTTTTTGTACCTTTTAGCTTACTATATTCTTTGTATTTACATTTTTACAGAGCAATCCTAACTTAGTGGTGGGAGGGGGGAAGTCCATGGCTGTATTTATTTCCTTCCACCCCCCCCCACCCATTCCTTCCACTCTGTCTCTGTTTGGGGGTATGTCAGGAGAATGAGGGGGCCTAGGATTCTGTGGGTCCTCAGCCATCTCCAACAGCCCCCTCCCAAATCACACCAGGTTTGGCACCACCACTGGTGGACAGTCACAGTGGCAAAAAGCTCTGCTGCCATCCAGGGAAGGCCTCTGTGGGTGGATCGCCCTATCTGCCCACAGAGTATCCATAGTATCCTATGGCCCCTGGGACATCCTTCCAGAAACCATAGCATTGGACCCTTAATAGTTTTATTATATTTGTAAACTGCCCTGGGAATATAATTGAAGGGCAGTATTAAAAATCTTATAATAAATGAATAAAGGGAATATATGATTAGGATAAGGTTACCTAGTGGGGTTTTAGGGGGTGGGTAGGGCACAGACAAGCCAGTAAATTTAGAAGGAGGGTGTAATGTTATAAAGTGTGGGAAAGGTTTTATCTGGTGCAGTGTGATGTGTGCAGCATTTAGACCTAATATTTCCAAAGTACTGAATACTTGTTCTTTCTGTGTATGACATGAATGCTGAGCACTGCCAGGAACTCAAGCCATCTTATTGTGAACAAAACTGATAGCTGTGTTTGTATTATCCATCAGGTCAAAAGTCAGGATATAAATGTAAAAGTAAAATAAAACCAAGCGATTAAGAAGAATGCAAAGTAAATGAGATTTTAAAACTCCTACTGCTATCACTTGCAGAGGGATGTTCAAAACCACTACATGTGCTTATTTAACAGTAAGCACAATAGATTGTATCACATCAGTGCAGCATAAAAAGCAGCCAGCTCTCCTATGAACTCAGTAGTTTCATTCTCCTTCCATTCCTCCCTTCCAACTATCTTGAATGTAAGTAACATTGCTTAGGGATCCCTCTTTTCTCTACTGGTAGACTGAACGACTGAACAACAACAACATCAGACACACCAACAAAAACAGAAAGTGAAATGCAAATCCATTTTCAGATATTCTTAGAAGAGTGACAGCAGTTCAGACATTTCTGTATTGTCATACTGTCTTTACTACCTGCCTTTGCAGAATAGGTTCATTTTGGAATGCTATCTACCTGCTGAAAAAATATTGTCCTCTGACTGTTAGCTCAGTGCCTAGTTTGAAATATGAAAAGCTTTCCCACATGGGAGATTGCCAGATGTTTTTATCTAACCAAACTGAAATATTAAATGTATTCATTGGTATTAGTTTCACAGAAATATCTCTTTAAATATTCAGCCTGATACAGCAAGAGAAATACAGAGATACACTCTGCGTTCTGCATGTGCAGACAATGTGGATGCAGATGGGCATTTGCATCCCACATCTAGAACCACTAGTTACTAGTGCATGAAACTAGTTGCATGTGACTAATTCTGGATTCAGTTCATTGTTGTTACAAGGAGTGTTTAGCACTTTAAAAAGGGGAATCCCAAATACCAGAATTCATTCAGTTGCCTTTGGTAGACACATCATTCTGTTTGTTTCACATTACAGGTTTGCCTACTATGATCCGGTTCACATGTCATGGTGGCAGTTCCTGAGTTGTTTAACTCAGGAATTGGGTTGTTTAACTCAGGAATTGCTGGGGACGAGCGGAGCGTGCGAGCCGTGCGCTCATTCTTTCCAGTTTTAATCAACAACCCATGAACACCCCCATTTCTGGGCTGTTTTGTGACAAGTGAACCCAGAAACTCTCGGTTGTTCATGGGTTAAACAACTCAGAGTTAACCTAACAATTCCCCATGGTTCTCAGTTATAAAACCAACACGGCTCTCATTTCTCTATTCTAAGCAGAACAGGATGCTCAGCTGTCTCTCTTAGGACAGGTGACTTCAAAACTGTAACATTTTCCTCATGGGTGCTGAACTGAGATAGGTGGAAGAGGTTTGAGATCTGTGTGTCCTAAAGGACAATTTCTTCAGTGTTGATTTCCCACTTCTGATTCTGGATGATACCACTCTGAAGCTGAGTATTCTGTGATTATCGTATGGTATTCTTTCTGGATGGGGAAATTGCTAATTTTCATCTTCTTTCACTCAGAGTACCTCAGGTTTTTCAAATAGATTGTGCTGTCCTATACCAGTTTGCCAGGGATTATTTTATTTTTTAGGCCACCTGACTAAACAATTTTATTTTCCAATTTTAGATTGTTTAAAATTGCATGTTCACATGAATGGTAATTTAATATGAGAATGGTGCAAAGTAGTTTTAAACTTGTAAGAACCGAGTCTCATCACATAATGCTGATGCTGATGACAATGCAAGCCAATCTTACAACATAAATTAAACAACTGGGAAATTACAGAGAAAGGGAAGGGAAATGGAGACAGAGGTAAACAGGGAAGTAATATGCAGTTATTTGACTTGCACATGCTTAGACGTAATGACTTTAGGACCCACATTAGCCAAAAACTCATTATAACCCTTTTGCCCTTTATAAAGGGGGGATCATGGAATCCATTGATGACTGTGCTTGTTCCTTGTTTTTCAACAGGTGATGAATTCTTCAGACAACTGGACAGTCTGGGATGTCCCTGCCAACCAGCGTCATCTGACTCTAACAAAACTGGATCCAGGAAGTTTGTATGAGGTGGAGATGGCTGCTTACAATTGTGCTGGAGAAGGCCAGACAGCCATGGTGACCTTCAGAACTGGTAAAGATTAAGTACTTCTCCTATAAATGTAATTTCTCTCCTTGCAAGGAGTGAGGTTGGCTGTGTCCTGATGCTAAGGGTTTCACCATTTATAAATTGGCTTCTTTTGTTTCCTTCCTACAAATGTTTCTATGACAGTGTTATATTTCTACCTAGCAGTAGCTGTCTGACAGATAAGATATCTTCCCTCAAGGTACTGATTAAAGATGTCATTTGGAGAGCAATATTATTATGAATTTGGGGTATTAGAACCCCAAGGTATGTTCTTGCTTCTCCCACTGGGTCATATGGATATCATGTCCCTTTTTTGCATCAGACGTATATAAAAGGCATCTCTCTAGTAAAAAAAAAAAAAAAAAGGTCAAAATGGTAATAATCTTTAGGGGAAAATGTAACATGACTGTAAATTAGAAGATTTTCTTGCCAACAAAGCATGCAGCTTGTCATATTAATGTCACCTAAAGCATTTAGGTCCTTGGAATGTCAGCTCCCACAGAGGGGTGCTGGTGAAGTTTACCTTTCGGAGCCACAAAATGTTATCCCTCACTACCTTTGCTAATTATTTTTGTCTTGTTTAGGACGACGACCAAAACCAGATATTGTTGCCAGTAAAGAGCACCAGATTCAGAAGGTTGACCCAGGCGCTAACTCTCGGAACAGCAACCAATCAGACAGTACTCGCCTATCCCGTAAGACCATACCAAATTAGCAGCAGAAAGGGGTTTTGGGGTCAAGAAGCCAGATTATTTGTGTGAAAGGGCGATTGGAAAAGGTTTAATTGTAGTGCGAATGAGAAAAAGAGAAAACTGACACAGGAAGAGAGTTTGCTTATCTCTGTTGCTTCTCTCCAGTCCTTATTAGGTCAAATTTCTCTCCAAAGTCTGACTGTTTTTCTGGCAACAAGCACCTGCCAGACTAGCTGCCAAGCAGTATATGATAGTGAGAGAACAGTGTCTGCTGTTTTTAAAATGGAACTGTGATAAATAAAAGTTCTAAGTAGGACCAATAATGAGGGCTAATATAATGAAATATAGGCCATTAGCCTTGTTGAACTCTCTTTAAAGAAAGGGAATACTGACTTTGTTTCCCTTATAGGGCTGCAGCCAGGGCAGGGACAATGGGCGCAGTGCCCAACCTGGATCATTGATAACCCCTTGTTGTTCAGTCATTAAGTCATGTCCGACTCTTCATGACCCCATGGACCATAGTACGCCAGGCCTTCCTGTCCTCCGCTCTCTCCCGGAGCATGCTCAAGTTCATATTCATTGCATCAGTGATGCTATCTAGCCATCTCATCCTCTGCTGTCCCCTTCTTCTTTTGCCTTCAATCTTTCTCAGCATCAGGGTCTTTTCCAGGAAGTTTTCTCTTCGCATTAGGTGGCCAAAATATTTGCGCTTCAACATCTGTCCTTCCAATGAGCACTCAGGGTTGATTTCCTTTAGGATGGACTGATTTGACCTCCTTGCAGTCCAGGAGACTCGTAAGAGTCTTCTCCAGCACCACAGTTCGAAAGCATCGATTCTTCGGTGCTCAGCCTTCCTTATAGTCCTTATAGCTTCCTTATAGCTCTCACAGCCATACATTACTACTGGGAAAACCATAGCTTTGATTATATGAACCTTTGTCCGCAAGGTGATGTCTCTGCTTCTTACTATGCTGTCTAGGTGTGCCATAGCTTTCCTCCCAAGGAGCAAGCGTCTTTTAATTTCATGGCTACAGTCACTGTCTGCAGTGATCTTGGAGCCCAAGAAAATAAAATCTGTCACAGCTTCCATTTCTTCCCCTTCTATATGCCAGGAAGTGATGGGGCCAGATGCCATGATCTTCGTTTTTTTAATGTTGAGTTTCAAACCAGCTTTTGCACTCTCCACTTTCACCCTCAACAAGAGGCTCTTTAGATCCTCTTCGCTTTCTGCCATTAGGGTGGTATCGTCTGCGTATCTGAGGTTGTTGATAATTCTTCCAGCAATCTTAATTCCGACCTGTGATTCATCCAACCCGGCGTTTCTCATGATGTACTCTGCATATAAGTTAAATAAGCAGGGTGACAATATGCAGCCTTGTCATACTCCTTTCCCAATTTTGAACCGATCAGTTGTTCCATGTCCGGTTCTTACTGTTGCTTCTTGACCCTCGTACAGGTTTCTCAGGAGACAGGTAAAGTGGTCTGGTACCCCCATCTCTTTAAGAATTTGCCACAGTTTGTTGTGATCCACACAAAGGCTTTAGCATAGTCAATGAAGCAGAAATATATGTTTTTCTGGAATTCTCTTGCTTTCTCCATGATGCAGCGAATATTGGCGATTTGATCTCTAGTTCCTCTGCCTCTTCGAAACCCCGCTTGTACTTCTGGCAGTTCTCAGTTCACATGCTGCTGAAGCCTAGCTTGTAGGATTTTGAGCATCACCTTGCTGGCATGTGAAATGAGCGCAATTGTGCGGTAGTTTGAACAGGCTTTGGCATTGCCCTTCTTTGGAATTGAAATGTAACCTGACCTTTTCCAGTCTTGTGGCCACTGTTGAGTGTTCCAAATGTGTTGGCATATTGAGTGCAGCACTTTAACAGCATCATCTTTTAGGATTTTAAATAGCTCAGCTGGAATACTGTCATCTCCGCTAGCTTTGTTGTTAGTAATGCTTCCTAAGGCCCACTTGACTTCACTCTCGAGGATGTCCGGCTCAAGTTCCGTGACTGCACTATCATGGCTATCAGGGACATTAACATCTTTCCTGCATAGTTCTTCTGTGTATTCTTTCCACCTCTTCTTAATCTCCTCTGGTTCTGTTAGGTCCCTGCCTTCTTTGTCCTTGATCATGCCCGTCTTTGCACAAAACGTTCCCTTGAGATCTCCGATTTTCTTGAAAAGATCTCTAGTCTTTCCCATTCTGTTGTTTTCCTCGATTTCTTTGCATTGTTCATTTAAGAAGGCCTTCTTGTCTCTCCTTGCTATTCTCTGGAACTCTGCATTCAGTTGGATATATCTTCCCCTTTCTCCCTTGCTTTTCGCTTCCCTTCTTTCCTCAGCTACTTGTAAAGCCTCATCAGACAGCCGCTTTGCTTTCTTGCATTTCTTTTTCTTTGGGATGGATTGAGTCGCTGCCTCTTGAACAGTGTTACAGACCTCCATCCATAGTTCCTCAGGCACTCTGTCTATTAGGTCTAATCCCTTAAATCTATTTGTCACCTCCACTGTATATTCATAAGGGATATGATTTAGGTCATACCTGAATGTTGATAACCCCTACTAAGCATTTAAAACACACACACACACACACACACACACTTCAGATCTGCATGTTTCAGATCCTAGGAATTCATAGATACTAAAATTACATAGAGACTTTGGCTTGCTGACAGGGTTATAGAAAGAAATTATTAATTTTTGTTCATTGGTTTGAAACCCCACTTGGAAATGTAGCAGCCCCACTGAGAAAAGAAGGGTGGCTACAGCCCATCTCTTCCAGTCTGCAACTGGGATACTGATTGTATATCCACTAACATCGTCGATCACAAGCTGAATATGAGCCAACAATGTGATGTGGCTGCAAAAAAGGCAAATGCTATTTTGGGCTGCATTAATAGAAGCATCGCTTCCAAATCCCGGGAAGTACTAGTTCCCCTCTACTCAGCACTGGTTAGGCCTCATCTGGAGTACTGTGTCCAGTTCTGGGCACCACACTTTAAGAAGGATGCAGACAAACTGGAGAGGGTTCAAAGGAGGGCAACAAAGATGATCAGGGGACTGGAAACAAAGCCCTATGAAGAGAGACTGAAAGAACTGGGCATGTTTAGCCTTGAGAAGAGAAGACTGAGGGGAGATATGATAGCACTCTTCAAGTACTTGAAAGGTTGTCACAGAGAAGAAGGCCAGGATCTCTTCTTGATCATCCCAGAGTGCAGGACACGGAATAATGGGCTCAAGTTACAGGAAGCCAGATTCCGGCTGAACATCAGGAAAAACTTCCTGAGTGTCAGAGCAATACGGCAATGGAACCAATTACCTGGGGAGGTGGTGGGCTCTCCCACACTGGAGGCCTTCAAGACGAGGCTGGACAGCCATTTGTCAGGGATGCTCTGACTTGGATTCCTGCATTGAGCAGGGGGTTGGACTCGATGGCCTTGTAGGCCCCTTCCAACCCTACTATTCTATGATTCTATGATTAACATAACTCTCCTATTCCTTGTAGCTCCAGAGGCTCCTGATCGTCCCACCATCTCAATGGCATCTGAGACATCTGTCTATGTGACCTGGATCCCACGTGGGAATGGAGGCTTCCCCATTCAGTCATTCCGAGTGGAATATAAGAAACTGAAGAAGCCTGGGGACTGGGTGCTGGCCACAAGTGACATTCCACCTTCGCGCCTCTCTGTGGAAATTACAGGATTAGAGAAAGGTAGGAGACCTTCTCTTCCCAGCACACATGTTCTCTGTATTTTTTATAGTGGCTTCATATCATGCCTGTTGCTATAGACATCATTATGTGTGCCAAGGAGAAAGGGTCATTTAAAAGCTGATTACTCATTCATGTGCCTCTTCCAGAGAGATGTGAAATCCTGCTTGCCCTGCATTCTGCAGAGACCAAAACCTTTGAGAGCCTACTCAATGCCAAAGTACACAGTCCACACAAATGTGTGTAACAATAGCCCAACAACTCCTTTCTTATATATGAAAAGATACTTTGGGAGGGGCAGTTGGGAACAGGGAGATGGGAGGAAGGTGGAGCTTAACAGTTTCCCTTCCTGCCATTTCTCCACTCCAGCTTGCATGCACACAGCAGCTTTTCCTATCTGCATACATTTCCTCAAGCATACGTTTGCCCTCACAAATACAATTTTGGAGAAATGACAGGGGGAGAATTAAGGAGAGGTTAAGCATGTGTGTTCCTCCTCCCACCTTTCCACTCCCAAATGCCCCCTCCTAAAGCAGCTTTTCATGCAAGAACAAATCAGCCGTTGAACTACCATTGTACTTGTTTGGCATGTGGCATGTAGTTTGGCATTCATTCTCTTCTGTGTATCTGTAATATGGTAGCAGCTGTGATCTCTTGACCATTCAGACTGGGCAAGAAATGAAGCTTTTAATAAGCAGTCATTGCCTGAACACCCCACCCAACAAAATTAAGCTTTTGCTGCTTTTTTGTTTCTGAGGTTATAGGGTAAGAAAGCACCCACTCTACAATATGTCCCTTTGCCGCCTGTTAATATGGAATAGAGAGTAACAAGGTTATTACCAAGGTCAGATGTTGCTCCCCTGCTCACCTCCATTGTTTCTACATTGCATACTCTAGGCACATCCTACAAATTCCGGGTGCAGGCACTGAACATACTGGGGGAAAGTGAACCAAGTGCTGCATCTAGACCATATGTAGTATCAGGCTACAACAACCGTGCGTATGAGCGTCCTGTCGCAGGCCCATACATCACCTTCACTGATGCCATCAATGAGACCACCATCATGTTGAAGTGGATGGTAAGCAGTGGAGAGAGGATTTGTGACTGGACTGCAAAGGATGGGGCAGGTGGTTTGAAACTGTAGCAGACTGTGCCCAGTTGAGATTGGACAGGATTTCCCCCAAGATGATTCCTAGTTCTGAATTTTAATTAATAGTACCACTTTAACTTTCTCTGCTGTTTCATTTCTTCTCCTAAACTATTTGTGTAGCAGTGTTGGGTGCTTCTAGACTTTTGAGTGTTCTCACACTCAAGCATACTGTCTGACTTTATTGACCTTATAGATAATTTTTGTGTGTGTTCATTGTGTTTTATTTAAAAGTTCCATAAATCGCCACAGGTGTTTTTTTTAACCCATCTCTATGTAGCACTTTCTAGGCACTGCCAAAGTCCCACAAATATCTTTATTACCAGCTTTTGCTTTAAACAGAGATTCTCAAACTTTAACACATCAAGGGCGCAATCCTATCCAGATAGGCGGCCGCCTCCGAACTCTGAGGCAACCACGTATGCAGGGCAGGGCAGGAGAAGCACAGAGGGGATCGTTCCCTCTGTGCTTCTCCTGCCCTGCATTTTTGGCTAGACAGCTGATTGCAGCTGTCTAGCCGCAGGAGGGCTGAGTGGGGAAGGAGGCTGTTGTACGACACATTGGATGTGTCATACAGGCATTTCCACTCTCCCTGCCCCGGAACACCCCCAGACACACCCCTTTTCGGTCACTCTGTGCTCCTCTTGCAAACACTGAGCACGGGGCTGTTCCGTGCTGTCTCTGAGGCAGCGCAGAAGTGGGGGGAGGTTGGTTCCTAGAAACCAAGATATCTTATGGCCGTCTAGCCGTTGTCTAGCAGCCATAGGATTGCTCCCTAAGAGACCCCTTTAACTAAAGGAAAAAGGACAGTTTCTCTGTGATGTAATAAGAGTGCATCCACATGTAGATTTTTCTTCTTTCTGAAACAGATATATATTTATAGCCTGTACATTTTTTTCAGCTTGTAGCAATTGTAGGAAAGTTTCCCATATTTTCTTCTTTTTTATTGTACCTGGGAATAGTCAATGTAAGCACCTAAAAGTGCTATCAAACTACTCATCACTGGTATGAATTCTCAGGGTATTTCCGAACAGATAGCTCCTAGTGCTACCAATCAAAAGGCCTTGTGCAGCTTTTCCATCTTTTCCTCCTTAACAGATGTTTTTGTGGAAAGAAAAAAGACAGAGGAAGTGGTGGGAAAACAAGGAAGGTTACAAGTAGATGATGGGCCGGCCCATATAATTCTGTGAATGAGGCAGGGCAATTGCACAATAGAAGCCTCATCTTGAAACACCCCCAGTTATCAGCCCCAAGTCCTTTCAATTTTCCTTACTCTGAGAAAATCCAGTGCAAATTTTCCCCATATTTTTAAGTGATTGTAAAATGAATGCAGGTGTGTTGCCAACATGGGGATAGAGAGCAGTCGGTATCATCAAATGGTGTAAGTGAAAAGTAATGATTTAGGGAGCTTCTGTTCTGTATACACATATTTCAGAAGAACAGGCAAAAAAAGCTTCAGTATAGCACAGGAAGTGTGGACAGCATGATTTTAGGAGCATGGAAGGAGAAGCCTGTACAGACAACAACATGCCACAGTAGTGGTACTGCCTGATTTTGGCAAAGAATATTGGAAAGACTCTTTATAATAAACATGTGCCCTAAAATGCTACATATTGGAAGTTCCGCATTTCTAAGAAAGGCCTTCTTTGTAAGTTGGGCAGAAGAAGGATGAGCAGACAAATGACTGGATGCATAGAAAAGAGGAAGGGGCTAGGAAGGGTAGAAAGAGGTGGCCAAGGGAACAAAGCTTAATGGTAGGGCACTTGCTTTGTAGTTTGTCTGCAGATACAAACGATCCTGATTAAATGGCATTGCCAATGAAATGATCTCTAGTAGCAGGGCTGGAAAGTAACTGTGCTTGAGGTATGTTGTGTCAGTATACACTTTACTGGGCTGGAGGGACCTCTGCTCAGATGTGGTATAATGCAAATAGTAGTCTGAAGATTGACAGTGAGAAACGGTGGTCTTTATGTCTGTTTTGAGACCTCCTGTTTTAACCAAAGAAGACAGATGTTGGCCCAAGACACAAATTGCTGGGTTTATCACCCTTCATTGCACTATTATACGTTTTTTTAAAAATTGTTTCCCTTTCTCCCATCTATCAAATACGAATAGATAGGGCTCGGATCAAATATTTTGGGAAATTACACAAGGCATATGCTCCAGTTCATTAAAAAAGGAACAAGTTTGTCTGTCTCCATTAAGTGACTACATAATGTGCAACTTGTACAAGTTCATAGAATCATAGAATAGTAGGGTTGGAAGGGGCCTACAAGGCCATCGTGTCCAACCCCCTGCTCAATGCAGGAATCCAAGTCAAAGCATCCCTGACAGATGGCTCGTCCAGCCTCGTCTTGAATCCCTCCAGTATGAGAGAGCCCACCACCTCCCTAGGTAATTGGTTCCATTGTCATATTGCTCTAACAGTCAGGAAATTTTTCCTGATGTTCAGCCGGAATCTGGCTTCCTGTCACTTGAGCCCATTATTCCGTATCCTGCACTCTGGGATGATCGAGAAGAGATCCTGGCCTTCCACTCTGTGACAACCTTTCAAGTACTTGAAGAGCGCTATCATATCTCCCCTCAGTCTTCTCTTCTCAAGGCTAAACATGACCATGTCTTTCAGTCTCTCTTCACAGGGCTTTGTTTCCAGTCCCCTGATCATCTTTGTTGCCCTCCTCTGAAGCCTCTCCAGATGAGGCCTAACCAGTGCTGAGTAGAGGGGAACTAGTACTTCCCGTGATTTGGAAGCTATGCTTCTATTAATGCAGCCCAAAATGGCATTTGCCTTTTTTTCAGCCACATCACATTGTTGGCTCAGATTCAGCTTGTGATCGACAACAATTCCAAGATCATTCTTGCTTGTAGTGTTGTTGAGCCACGTATCCCCCATCTTGTAACTGTGCATTTGGTTTCTTTTTCCTAGGTGCAGAACTTGGCATTTATCCCTATTAAATGTCATTCTGTTGTTTTTTGCCCAGCAAATTTGATCAGCATTCCCTGCACCTCCTCCTCCAAGTCATTAATAAAAATGTTGAAGAGCACTGGGCCCAGGACTGAGCCCTGCGGTACCCCATTTGTTACCTCTCCCCAGTTTGAGAAGGTCTCATTGATAAGCACTCTTTGAGTCCAATTCTGTAGCCAACTGTGGATCCACTGGATTGTTGTTTCATCTAGCCCACTTTGAGCTAGTTTGTTCATCAGGATATCATGGGGCACTTTTGTCGAAAGCTTTGCTGAAGTCGAGGTATATTATGTCTATAGCATTCCCACGGTCCACAAGGGAGGTTACTTGATCAAAAAATGATATCAGATTTGTCTGGCAGGATTTGTTCTTGACAAATCCATGTTGGCTTCGAGTAATCACTGCATTGTTTTCAAGGAGCTTACAGATGGATTGCTTTATCATCTGCTCCAGAATTTTCCCAGAGATTGATGTCAGACCGATTGGTCTGTAGTTCCCAGGTTCTTCCTTTTTGCCTTTTTTGAAGATAGGGACAACATTAGCCCTCCTCCAGTCTTCTGGCACTTCACCTGTCCTCCATGATTTCTCAAAGAGAATAGACAGCGGTTCTGAGAGTTCTTCTGCCAGTTCCTTTATTACTCTAGGATGTAAGTTCTTTGAGTCTTGGGTACAACTTTAGTGAGGGTTACAATACTGCTGAATGAGAATAATGCCCCATTCCTCAAAAAGCCTCGGTAAACAATCAGGGTCATATAGTTGGCAAACTGGTTGAATTGGAAAGAAAAATGCAAAAACAAAAAACAAATAAACTGGATAGGAAAAAGGGTTGGATTGATGGAATGACCCAATAAAAATATTGTGGGATTTGGGTGAAGAAGGTTCCTAACAGCAGGGGCAAACAGAAGATAGACTGGGATCTGCTGGGAGATCTCTGAGCAATTGCAGTAGATCAACAAGGGGTTCTCACTCCCGATAGTTAACCATAGCAAGTAAATTGTAAGTTTTTAAAGTCTATTTTCTGTTGTATTTTTGTGGTTTTAATTTTGTGAACCACCCAGAGAGCTTTGGCTATTGGGGGGTATAAAAATGAAATAAACAAACAAACAGGTTTTTGTGCAGGTCTGCTGATTAGTTTTAGAGTTTTGTGTTAGCCCCTGATCTGTATTAACTCAGATGTAGATTTGTACTTGTATATGGAGGTCATACCAGTGTTTGGCTCATGGGTGCAGTAGATAATTGGGTCCACCCCACAGTTGGTGAACCTGAGCACTCTAATACAAAACAAATTACATCCCACAAACAAGAAGCATGCCCAAGTCTGCTTTACAGTTGCTGTGTACTGAGAGTTGCGTTGATCACTTTTGTTAATTTCTGCCTTTTACTCTTCTCTGCAGTACATCCCAGCCAGCAATAATAATACCCCAATTCACGGTTTTTACATCTATTATCGACCAACTGACAGTGATAATGACAGTGATTATAAGAAGGATGTGGTAGAAGGTAAGAAACAACCAGTTGGTTGGACCTCAATTGTTAATTGCCATAAAATGCTTGTACTTTGTCACCCACTAAAAAGCTTCTATGCTTATGAACTTAATAAAAATATATTTAAAATATAAAATGTTTATATGAAAAAGTCCTTTTGGTTGGATAGTGCCAAGATGCAGCTACTTCTGGATAGTCATAAAACAGAAGCCTTCTCAATTCATTGTCAAAAACTAATACTATAAGGGCACTTCCCAATATTTTCAAAGCAGTGTGGAAAAGAGATTTCTTTGTGTTTGCCAATAACAATGCAATGTCTATCATCTTGCCCTTTGATAATATTGAGATATGGTCTTAGGGTGATGAGAGATCAGGAAACTGACAGGTGAGTGTATGTTTGTTTTATCTCCTATTCAGGTGACCGGTACTGGCATTCTATCAGCCACCTACAGCCAGAGACTTCATATGATATTAAAATGCAGTGTTTCAATGAGGGTGGAGAGAGTGAATTCAGTAACGTGATGATCTGTGAAACCAAAGGTAATTGATGCCCCAGGAGGTTCAGGTAGCCTTGGAGGCTCTACCCCTCACTGATTAAGGTATAAAACTAACAAACAGTTCATGAAGAGATTCAGGAGAAAACTAGAAATATACTTCCCATAGATGATTACATTTGAGATGAAACGGATTAGGAGAACAAAATGGTATGGCACAAACAAAAGGCAAGAGTTCTGGTGGATTGAATTGTATGCACAACATGAACACTAGGTTTAAGGCCCTATTCGTACTAGATACTGCACAACCCTATAGGCAAGAGACAGTTCCTAGCATAGAGACATTACAGCCTAACTGATGGAGAAACTGCAGCAAGAAACTTCCAAGTTGTAATTGGATAGGCAAAAAACAATGATTTTGAGATTAAGGAAAAGGTGGCTCAATTGGAGTGGATATTATTTTATAGGTGAATTGTGAGGACATTTTTAGTGGTGCGTTCAGTGGCTTGGGACAAACAGCACGTTGATGGTGTTTTTCACTAGGACGCACATCATGTCCATAGAGGCCACTGAGTGCCTCTCCACTGTTCACTGGATGAACAGTGTCTGTTCACTGTTCATCCAGTGAACAGACACACTTTAATATCACTGGAGATATAAGAATGACCACTAGAAGATCAGCACTAAACGTGTTTAGAGGTTCTGAGCTGTGGAAAAACAAGGAACAGAATTGGTGATCTGAATGTAGAGTCTCAAAGAGGTAGTGGTATAAGAAGCTGGAGAAGATGAGAAATTTTGCTCCTCCATTATACTGCATAGCAAGGAAATGGTTACAATAATAAACTATGAAGCTCTTGAAAGACTGTGCTGTGAATACCCAAAACTGATGGATTTTCATGACATAGGTACATAATGAAAGGGAAAGGCAAGAAAGAAAGTTTACTAGTGATCCCAAAGTTTTGGACATGATTCGGAGCTTGGAATGAATCAGTCACAGGACATTAATACTTTGACATGATGACACAGAGTAACATAGTACCTCAAGGGAAAGACAGAGGGATTGGGCAGAGAGAGACTGAGGAGTGGAGAGGTCCATGTGTAACAAGAACAAATCTTAATGGTGCTTCTTTCTTCTTCCCGAAGCTCGCAAATCTGCAGGGCTACCTGGCCGTCTCCCGCCATCTACAGTATCTACAGTTCAGCATCCACCACTGAACAGTGGCCATAATGTCTTAGGGGCAGGGGCCATGATAGCCCGCTCCAGTGATCTGCCATACTTGATTGTCGGGGGTGTGCTGGGCTCCATCGTTCTCATCATTGTGGCTTTCATCCCATTTTGCCTTTGGCGGGCTTGGTCTAAGCAAAGTAAGTGACTTCAGTAGTCAAAAGATATTTGTGACTCTTCAGGAAAGGGGGGGAGGCGTGTGTGTGTGTACACCTTTTATTAAAAGTTATGGGCTATATAGTAAGGGGAACCAACCAAATTTAATGATATTCCTGTTCTCAGGATCATCCCTGGAAAGGTTGTGTGAATAACTACAATAACTTTACCTGTGTATGTGGCTAAGATCCGACTTCCCAGAGTCATTCCATGAGCATAAAACTGTGTGAATTGGCTCTGTGGCCTTCAAAAGCTCACTTGTAACCAAGGCCTAAAGATAATTGTATACCGTGCCCACTGTGTGTACTTTCCCTCCAGCTTCCTTTCCCTTCCCCAGTGGATTTGTATATATTGTTTCCTGCTATGCTGGCAGTTAACGTTAGGCCTGTGTTCTCAGTCTAATACATACATTCTTTCCTTCGTCATTTCAGAGCAGACCATAGATCTTGGCTTCCCAGGAGCAGGGCTGCTGGTGTCATCTTGCCAGTACACCATGGTGCCGCTGCGAGGGGTCTCCACTCCTCAAGCAAATGGACTACGCTATGCAAATGGTGTGCATCTACCAGCACATCATGGAGCCAATGGGCATTTCCCTTCAGCTACAATTGGTTATCCTAGTGCAAAGCCACATGATTACAACCCAGATGAGGTACATCAGGTAATTTCTCTAGCAACATCAGAGGGTGTTAGATATCTTACTTCTCATCTCTCCTTGATGTAGATAATGGATCAAGGCAAAGCCCCATGGCTAGACTTCTATGTGGAATGCCTCCACAGCTGGTTTTGCCTTACAGGCAGGAACCGAAGGAAAATGCTTTGCCAGTTTTCCATCTAAGCTGTAAACCTGAAATGGTTCCGAGTCTTGTTCTAGGTGTTTTGAGCAGGCAGGAAGTATTGTACCTGTAGACTCTGAATGACTGAATAAATCACAGGGCAATTGCTTCTTTGGGTCTCTGCATGCAAGTGCCTAGTGAGACCTCTGTTTCTATGACAGTGGGGTCCTTATAAAACTATTTTCTGGTACTGCATTTCAAAGGACAAAGTGTTTTAAAATATTCCCTTAACATCCTGTTCAAACTAATTCTAGCACACTACTTATTAGCTCTTGAATAGAAACTGTTATTGATAGAATGGCAGGACTTTGGGCTTCCTCCCTCTATTTATTTAGTAAAGGCTCTATTCTGTGCCTTGCCTGGATAGTGAGCCCAGTTGTTCAAAGCAGCTTAGTTTTTATAATGCTAGAAGCAATCTTGGATTGTGAATTCCTAAAACTGAACTCACATTGTGCAATCACATGCATTGGCTTTAGAATCTAGACTTTTTAAGCTTCTTCTGGATTTTTTTTCTAATGTGTTTTTCCTACTCTCAGCAGAATGAGACCAATGCTTTTCTGCAAGGGAGGGTGCTGCAAAATGGAAATATTCCAGCTGAACACCAAAGGTATGGCTTTAACCATGAGGCTGAATGTGCAGTGACAATATCCAGTGCCATAGAAATGATGGGAAAGAGTTCTTCTGTCAGCATTATTTTTTTCTTTTGGATACTGGAAAACAGGAACCTGTTGAATAAAATATTAAATAATCTTTTTCATTAATATTTCACTTCAAAAAATGTTTTAAGGTCTTGCATTAATAACATTCCTTGATTCTACTGAAAAAAGGTTTGTCAGACAGGGCAGGTCAATTTTATGAATGCAGATCCATGACCATCTTCTTCGGTGTCATCTCTTCTTCCCAATGACTTGGAGAATCACAATTCATTGGCTTCCTTCCCGTTTGTCTGAAATACTGATAGGGAATTCTTTAAAAGGTGCCATATTTATGATTTCAGACTTTGTAAAATTGCAACTTCCTGGTCTAGGTGCGGGTAACTTTGTTATCATAATACTAAGTTTTCACTGTAGATATTTTGTACAACAGGTAACAGAAGAGCCTCGAGAATGGCAGCCTCACTATGGCCATGTTTGTATCATAGCTTGGCTTACTAAGCTGAGACAGGCACGAGTCTGTTGCCCATGTGCACAACTCCTTTCCTCCTCCCTTTGTGGCATGCAGCAATGAAGCAGGAAGTCCCTAATTAACTATAGTTTTCCACTTTGTCTGAGCCAGGAAACTATAGTTACAAGCCAGGATCTTAAATCATGGTTTGAAATTGGTTTAAGATCTTGACTTTCTGAAGCTGGTAACCATAGTTTCCCAGATTGGTTGAAACAGGAAACTAGACTTAGAGACTTCCTGGTCTAATCACAGCTCACATGAAAGAGCTGCTTGTGCAAGTCTTGGCTTAGTAAGCAGAGGCATCATCATCCAGATCAGGCCTGCATGTCTCAGCAAGTTAGCTAGCAATACAGTGGCCACCTATTCTACCCATACTGTACCTGCTCCAAAATATACAGCAATCTAACCCTCTTGATACTGTTTCTGTGGCAATTAATAGTTGATCATAATAATTCCCATTGGGATCATGCACTATATTGTTGCAAAATGCATTGCATTGGAACCCAGTATATGAGAAGGAAAATTAAGCTATAAATGCTGCGAAATTGTGCCAATTTCAGTTATATGAGGAAGTTAATCACATGTATGAGGAAGTTAATCACAGCAGACCTTCAGGCTGATCATGGCCTCAAACTGCTTCTTTTTTTCCCACTCAGGTCCCCCAGTCCTGGACTAGAACACAGTTCTTTTCTGTACAGGCTTCCAGATGACTCCACGCACCAGCTGCTTCAGCAACATGAGGGCTACCATCACCACCGTCATCATCATCATCATCATGAACAACTCCTTGGGCTGCATCACTCAGTGCAACAAAGCAAGAAGGGCAGCTCCACTGTGGAAGATACGAAGAATTCTGTCTTCCATACAGGTCAGTGGGACAGAGGCTTTAGAAGGAAATCCTATCAGTGTGGCTCAGAAAAGTCTGAAATGTAAAAAAAAAAAAAAAAGACACTGACAGTCTTAGTAAATGATAGAAATGAGGATGAAATTTAGTCATTGGTGATTCTTAGCAGTGATTGTTAGAATTTTTCACCGGCATTTTCCATTTTTACTAGTAGTTCTTAACATTTTAGCATATGTCAGCCGTCACCACATTTCAAGTATTTACAGTAATACATTCATATTTAGCTTCCTGAGAAACTCCTTGAGAAGGATTCTGAAAGAAGATCCGCACAAGAGGGGGTTCCAGCTTTTTCGTGTATTTTCATAGTGAGTGTTTTGAGGAAGGATGATAGGATACACTTTGATTGTCTTTTCTTGTATTCTCAGACTCCACCTGCTGCCTTGGTCTAGTACCAGTTGAAGATGTGGAAAGGACAGATTTCTTCCAGGATAGAAGACAATTGTGGCCACCCCCAAATCCAGTGGACACTTGCTTGAGAGAAAGCTCGGAGAAGCATGTGAACAGCCTGCCACTGCATGTTCCCTTAGATACTCTTCCTAGTACCAGTTAGGGAACAAACTGCCTTACAAAGACTATTCTAAACAGAGAAATAGTTATTTATTTTTGTATTACATCTCTATTTATATATTTATGCACTTGTAAATAGATGTGTATGTGCCTTCTATAATTACATTGAGAAAAATGGCATTGTGTGCAAATGTATGAGAGGGAATAAATCGAGGCTAGGGCAACAACATGTGCCTTCATCAGATCATAGACTGGAAAAGGCAGCTTTCAATTCTACTTCTGAGAAGGTACCAGAGCTATCTTGCAGCAGCAGAATAAGCACAAGGCCAAGGGCCGCATTCTCCAGCTGCTTGAAGGTAGGTCTCTAAATGATGAGATTACAGAAAAGGGTAATTTCTTACCTCCCCATAGGAGGAATCTCCCTGCAGAATGCCAAATGAAACTGATATAAAGTAGGTACAATACCTACCTGCCTTAACAAGCAATATACGCATACACAGATTCTGTGATAGTGTGCCTGTAATAAAACAAATGCCATGCTTTATCAAGTAAATAAAGACTGTTTCTCCCCTTTGAATTCATCTTGGCTTGATGCATTTTTTTAAAAAGTCTTGGCACGATCCTTTTAATGAAATGGTTACCCCACTGCACAGTTTCCATCAGGAGTCAGTAAGAGGTAAGGTCCACACAGTCATTCAAGAGAAGTCACTATATTGTGGTAGGTGTAAGTGCATGGCATCGTCTCATTTAGGGTCTTTACCATTATTTATTTAGCATCCCTTCCCCTTATTTCCTTAGGTGGATACAATCTCCTTAAAATGCATTTTTCACCAAACACGCACCTCATTACAATAATATAGAACCCTAACTAAAACCTTGGCTATGGACTTTGCTACACACATCTGAGAAAGAAACCTTTAGGGCTCAAGACATAAGGAATGTTTTAGCTTTTGGTTTCAGTTGGAGTTAGAGGTCAGAGCCAAACATACAAATCATAACTCATCCAATCAGGCTTCCTGCATTGAGCAGGGGGTTGGACTCGGTCTTGTAGGCCCCTCCCAACCCTATGATTCTATGAGACCACTGTCATGTTTTTTTGAGAACCATGTGCATCTACTAATGCAGAGACAGGAGAATATTTGTTTTCTTTATAGTGAGAGTTAGCCACCCTTTGAAATCAGTCAAGCACAAAAATGGTTTTTAAAATGTAATAGATCGATTCAGACGTGCTTTGCCAAGGTATGAAAGATGAAGTTGCAAATCTGGAAGTATGCCCATTTTTTAATTTGTGAGAATAATTAGCCATTGGGCTAGCTAACCAGAGAACTGTTGATCTCTTTCATATAGCCAGCATCTCACTTGAGGGGATGCTCTATTTCAGGGCAGAGACTAGAAGGTGAACCACTGCATCACTGAATGAGAGCATCACGAATAAGAAAATCAAACTGAGCCAATAAAGCAGTCTCCTTCTACATGTTTATCTACAGACTTCCAGGTTCAAAGTACTTGACACAGAATGAAAGTTCATGTTCAGTTGTATTGTTATGGAGAAGGTTTATTAATTTATAAATCCTTAGTTCAGTCCAAAGGTACTCATGTGCAAAAGACAATTGTATACTAGTACTTTATAGTACTAGCACTGTGAGGTGGATACACATTTGCATCTGCATTAAAATACTAATAGCCAGGCTGGGAGCACAAAGCTTCCTATCTGTACAAGGTTGCCCCTGTGCGTGTTGATGTACCACCCCATGGATCAGGAAGTGAAACATCTCTTTGAAGACTTAACCAGAGACCTTCCACATGTCCAAAGCCAAGTGGATAGATGGAGCAAGTGAGTATGTGACAGATGGGGGCTGCTACCATTTTGTGTGTGACAGTGGCTCTTTGCCTTTAACAGCTGTATGAAAGGCAGACACTCAAGAGGTACAAGTTTCCCCAGTTACTGTGTCTCCATGTCAGGAAAAGCTGCATTTTTAATGTTCTGCCTGGCCTTCAGCTGTTAAAATGCACAGAGCTTCTGTCAAGTGAACAACAGAAGCTAAAATCTCAAAGGCTACCCTATTAGTTATCCTAATGTAGTAGAATTCCTTTACAAATAAAATGAGATCTAGGGAACTACATTAAAGGGGTTTAATCCAGTATTCCATCTGGTTGGAATACAGGCTGAGGTGGTGGGAAGATGCGACCATCCTTTCTGCTTAGGAGAGTGATTTCTTCTTTTAGGACTTCTGCTTCTTGGGCTTGTAGCTGAACTAATGCAATCAGTTTCTCCTTCTCCTCAATGTCTGCTCTGCGGGGCCCTTGGAATTCTGCCCCCTATAGAAACAAAAGCCAGAAACACTCCTTCATCACAGAGGAAAAAATGGCATGACTACACACGTGCTTCTGTTTGTTCAGGCATATAATATCCTCATATCTTAAGCTTAATTGTAATACTATCCAGGGAGATCGCCTCCTTCTAGATATAGCAGAAATTACTTTCTCTGATGGTTTGTTCACAGCCTAGGCAAAAAGTCATGTCATGACATTTGGATCCTTTTGAACACCTATCTAATTATCATTGATTAAATATGATGATTGATATGCAGGTTTATATTCAATAGAGGGCATACTCTGAGGGGAAGATGTGCATCAGATAACTAAGAAACATGGGTAACGCCCACGCAAGTAGAAGAATTAGAAGGGTCAGCCTATTGTTACAACCTCTGTAGGAGTCCTAGAAGAAACCAGAAAGTAATTAATGAGACTCTGTCATCCGGTGTGCAAAGCCTTTCCTGGTTGACACCTTCCTCCTTTTGAAGCCATGCCCCCTACCTCTGATGTGTCCTTCCCCCACACACCCCAAGTTTCTGTGCTGTTGTCACAGTTCTTTGGGACTGCTGGAACACTTTCCCCATGTGTTCCAGCAACCTCTGTCCTTTTCCTGCTTCTGGAGCGCTCCTGGCATGTTTGGCAGTCTCCCAAGCACTTTTATTTCCTTCGGATTTCTCCCCGTTTTTCCCTTGGTTGCCAGAATGCTTTTTCTATGCTGTCTGCCCTTTCCTTAACCTGTCTTGTCGTCTGGAGTGCTCCTGGCTGGTTCGTGACTTTTGAAGCTGTTGCCAAAGTTTACCTATGAGTAGTGGAGGCTTATCTATGAGTAGGCATACCTAGACTTGCTGCTGTGTTCCCTAACTGCTGCTGTTTTCTCAAGTGCTACTTGTGGGAAAGGGGGAAGAAGTAGGATACTCTGTGGAACTGAAGTGGGGAGGATTTTTAAGCTGTTGCCAAGGCTTCCTTCTCTGAATGTGTGTAAGTTCTAAGTAAGAATGCCTTTCTTCTGAGTAGACATGAAATGTATTGTGCCTCTCAATGTCGCTTGCTTCTGAATAGAACTGCCTTGTACTGTGCTTCCCTGTTTTACATCTGAGTAGACATGTATGGCTTTGTTATAAATTGTTCAATGTGGGGTTGGTTTTTTTAACTTTTGGACGGATTTTTTGGCCTTGCCCAGTTTTGCCTGTGGCCCTGCCCACTTCATCTTTGATCCTGCCCACCGGTGGAATGCGGCCCCTGAGAGTTTCTGCAATTAAATCCAGCCCTTGGGATGAAAAAGATTAGACACCCCCGGCTTATTGGCTTGCTAATCATGAACAAGTAATCGAAGCAGCATGCATACCAGGTTATTCTGCAGTGCATCCAACTTAGCTTCAAGTTTCATCTTCTCTATGCAAAATGCATTCATTTGCTTCAGTTTATTAGTATTTTCTTTTGTCACCGCCATCAGCTGTTGACGCATCTCAAGGATTTTATCCTGGAACAGAACAGAGACTCGCTCGAGTAATATCAGTATGAAAGCAGGGTTACGGCAATGTTCCTGTCTTGTTCTGTAACTGCAATGTTACAGAACAGGTGGTGGTGGTGGAGGTGGTGGGGAGTAGAAGAACCAAAGCAAAAATATTTTAGAAGGGAGAACAGAGACACAGGGTCTGAAGCTCTCTTGAACCTCAGCTCTCATCAGTCTCTTGCTTAATAACGGAAAACTCAAACTTCCAGTGAGGATGCATTGTTTCAACTGAAGGACAGTCCCATACAGATGTGATTCTTAGAGACAAAATATGTTCCTTCTGCATGTAGGCAAATGGACACATAAAATGTTTCATGCACTGGCAAAGTAAATGATCACCTTTAAAGGTAAGAAGATAGACTTCTTGGTTGGGCCCATAAGGGGATTGACGGCCTGGACTTTTCTTCACATCAGCCAAGCAAAAAACCATGGACACAGAAAACCATGGGAGATGGGTTCTGTGGATGCTTCACATATACATGACATTGTCCAGCTCCAAACACCCTTCACCACCATGAATGGAGCCCAGCTAGCCATCCCCCCTGCCCTGAATGAAAAAGAGCTCTATTTATTATGTGAATGCTGAAACACAGTCTTTGTCCTCCACACAGTGCCCAAGCATAATTTCTTTGGGAACAGTCAGTCTTTGAATTACAGAGCAGCATCTGGAGCCCCTTACCTTTTGAGACAGCCCTCTCAGCTATTGTTTTTAAAAAGCTACAGGGGCATGATTTAGCTAAAAAGAAGGAGAACTGGGTGGATTTCATTACGGGCCCCCCTACCTTTCCCTCCAGAATTCACGCATAGGGCCTGGTAAAAACTTCCATTACAGGCCCTCCACTCCACTCTAGCATCCTTGCCTGTTTTGTAGAACTGGAGGATTGGTTCTGACATTTATGGCTTCCTGATTTATATTTATAACCAAACGTGGAAGTATGGCATGTATATATATTAAGTGACAGGTGTTCTTTAGACATTGGTTACTCTCAAGTTATTTCAAGGTTGGTTTGGAGTGGGGAGGGTGGTTCTGTCCTGGTCTTTGCATAGGAGCTCCCAAGTAAATGACTTCAGCCTTCTCAATGGAAAGGGCCCAGCACCAAAATATCAGGTCTACAATCAAGCCTTTCCCTGGCAGGGTCATTCCCAATCCCAAAAAGATTGCCCAGATTTAAGAACTCTTACAGCATTTCTGACAGATGATCTGGCGAGCCTTCAGGGAAAGGCTGTTCCACAGTTTTGGGAGACCAACCAAGAATAGTTCCCTGTACATTTTTGCTCTCTTAAACCGACTGTATGATGGGTAATATAGTAAAAAAAGAAAAGAAAAACCCACCAATATACATATAATAGTTTGCATATATTCAGCCAGTTCAAGCATTCAGACAACAAATATACATGTCATGTGTATGATACTTGCCCATGAACTCTCACTGCTTAAAGGCCTCTCTTCTTCCTTCCTTGATAGCTGTACCTCCCAAGGAATGGGGAGCCAGTTACCACTGTTATCTCCCTCCTAACCAGGGTTTGAACTTTTTCACAGCTCATGACAATTTTCACAGAGGAAACCCTCCTTTTATGCACCTTATGCAGCCCTGCCCTTTGTTGTTGTTGTTCAGTCATTAAGTCATGTCCGACTCTTTGTGACCCCATGGACCATAGCACGCCAGGCCTTCCTGTCCTCCGCTCTCTCCTGGAGTGTGCTCAAGTTCATATTCATTGCATCAGTGATGCTATCTAGCCATCTCATCCTCTACCGTCCCCTTCTCCTTTTGCCTTCAGTCTTTCCCAGAGCCCTGCCCTTAGCCACTCCCAAACCCAACCCACATGATACCTCTGTAGGCCTCCTGGCTACATCACAATGTGCTTCAGTACCAAGCCTTACCTCCCACATTTTTATTTCCATAGCATGAGCTTGCTCTTTTTCCATCATTTTCATCTTGAGCTCTTCCAAGTTTGTGTTAACAGAAAGAGTCTGCAGGGCTTCCAAGTCCACAATCCGACCAAATTTCATCATCATCAGCTGATTGCATTTCTCTTCCAGTCCTAACAAGATGAAAGCTTTGTATTTAAATCATTCACGTCTTCTCCGTATTTTCCTTTTAATAAAAGGGATATTCCTTTGTATGTCCAACAGTTGTAACTGAACTACAGGGGAGAGATGGTAGCTCAGTGGTAGAGTGCATGTTTTGGTAGCTGGACCAACAGCCCAACTCAGTATAAGGCTGCTTCCTATGTCCCTATGTACAGCAGTCCCTGACAGTACAACCCACAGTTCTGCAAGTATCTTGTATAACTCAGTCTTTGGGAATCTGGGGGGAGATGAACTTGCTTTGGAGCAAAATGATGGGCCACGTGGCTTTGGGCGCTCCTTCCATCTCTATTTTTATTTATTTGTTTCTATAGCACCCGATAGCCAAAGCTCTCTATGGTGCTTGGCATCAGAAAAGGTGGGCACAGAACAATACTTCCCCCCCCCCTTTGGTTTTAACATAGTGTTTAGCTTTTAGGATCACTGCTGCAGGGTCCTGGGTCCACTGCCTCTACACTATCAGCATGCCTGGTGTAGAGTGCTGGGTGCGCAGCAATAAGCAATCACTGGTACAATAGTTGTGACAAAAGCCCTTTGACAATTTGCTCTGAGATTTGGCCCCAGAGCTGTAGGAAGATAAAGCACAGTCATTTTGAGAGGGTGCTGGATTCAAGCTAAGACTTGCAGGACGTTGGGGAAATAAAGGGAGGAGGTTCTTCCTCCCTTCTAAGAAGTTTGAAATCCAACTGGGCTCTAAGCCGAGGAACCTGGCTAAGGCACAGCCAGAACATTTTAAAAGTGGCAGAGACGGTTTAAAAGCATCTCAACACTTACGTACATTTTAATAAATTTTATTTTATTTTTAAAAGAACAGCCATCCCGAGAAGAGTGCCCAGTCCTACGTCCTGCTTAGCAAACCAAGCAATGATTAGAAGGATCACCTTCTCTCACATGAAGCTGCCCAATTATTAAGCTCATTATCTGAGGCCCTTCTTTAGGCCCACATCATCAGAAACCAGGCAGGTGGTGCCCAGCTCTTGGAATACTTTCCCTAGGGACATTCACCCATTGCAAAATGTTAGGGCAGGGGTGTTGAATCTCTTTCAGCCAGAGAGCCAAATTCATTTTCAGAGAAGCTCTCAGGGGCCACATCCCAGTGGTAAAAAAGCCTTAAGAGAGGTATTTCAACTTTTCAGA
The DNA here is from genome assembly GCF_057233095.1 of Heloderma suspectum. Lineage (NCBI taxonomy): Eukaryota > Metazoa > Chordata > Lepidosauria > Squamata > Helodermatidae > Heloderma > Heloderma suspectum. The sequence continues at coordinate 48,284,473 of NC_139460.1, read as the reverse complement.
ATGGGAAAAACACATGCAGAATCCAGGAAACAAGCAAACAATAGCTGATTGGGGGAAAGGGGGTGTGGCCATTTGGGAAACTGTGGGGGTCCCAATTGGGACCCCAGGTGGGCCAGATTTGGCCCGCAGGCCTGAGGTTTGACACCCTTGCTTTAAGGCGGCAGCCAAAAGCCTATTTACCCAGTCCTTTTTAAATGCTTGTTATAATGCCATTCTCTGGTGTTTAGCTGCTCATTTTACCTGCTGTACTATTTTTATTCTGTAGATGGTATTAATGTGATTCTTTAAAAATTTATATTCTCAATCTCAATTTGTAATCTGCCTTGGAGGTTTTCTTTAACTGAAAGGTGGGATGGAAATGTTTTAAACAAGGAAGTGAGCATAGGATAGGGCCCATAATAACCTCAATCTTTTTTTTTTTTACATATGTTAATCATTTCAAGTTCACAGCAGTCATTTAGGTTGCTTAGCATTGCTTCACACATTATATTGGTTCACGTATTATGTCACACACAGCGGGGAGGCACGTCAAGTGGGAGTTCGCTCTGGCATGGATCCACATGGCACACATGTTTTAGAACAGAACACCAAATGTTACATTTTGACCATGTACAATAAAAATGCAGTATTTGAAGCTGCCTTAAGCTCTCATTTACAAAGGTAGGAAAAGGCAGAAATAGTTTAAAGTGCTTTCACAGCCACCCAGAGCATCAGTGTCTGAAGCCCTATTTCTTCTGAAACCAATGCGTTGTATGACACTTCCACCTCTCTGTGCCAGTTCCTTTATTTGTAGAAAGAAGAAAGGACACTTAGAATATATCTCCAGGCAATAGTGGTTAGTCAGGTGTGATTGGAAGACCGGAAAAAGCTTTCACACACACCATATAAAAAGAAACTTAGGATGCACAGCAACTCACGGTCAATCTTAATCACCATCTCCCTCCTGTCTCGAATGAGCTGTTTATGCTGTTCTCGGGCTGCCTTATAGAGTTCCCTCTGTTCTAGTTTTTCCTGCTGCAGGGCCATGATCCTGTCCTGCAAGTTTACCAAAGACTGGTTGGTAAATACCAAAGCCTGAGAGAGATCTGGGGGGATTTCTCCATTCGATATATATTCCACCTGCCAAAAAGAACCACAAAATTACACACACACATACATGTAAGAACATAAGAAAAGCCATGCTGGATCAGACCAAGGGTCCATCCAGTCCAGCATTCTATTCACATTCTATTCACACAGTGGCCAACCAGATGTCGACCAGGAACCCACAAGCAAGACATGAGTACAAGAGCACCCTCCTGCCCATGTTCCTGAGCAACTGGTGTACATAAGCTTACTGCCTTTGATAGTGGAGACAGCCTATTGCCATCAGGACTAGTAGGCACTGATAGCCTTCTCCTCCAGGTATTTATCTAACCCCCTTTTGAAGCCCTTCAAATTGGTGGACATCACTACATCTTGCGGTAGCAAATTCCATAGTTTAACTATGTGCTGTGTGAAGAAGTACTTTCTTTTATCTGTCCTGAATCTCCCACTCATCAGCTTCATGGGATGACCCAGGGTTCTAGTATTATGAGAGAGGGAGAAAAATATCTCCCTATCCACATTATCCACACCATGCATAATCTGTACACCTCTGTCATGTCTCCCCTTGCCCTCCTTTTTTCCAAGCTAAACAAGACCAGCTGTTATAACCAATCATAAGGGAGATTCTCCAGCCCCTTGATCATTTTAATTGCCCTTTTCTGCACTTTTTCCAGCTCTACAATATCTTTTTTTTTTTTTTTTTAGGTATTAGCTACATCATATACATCAATAAAAATAAAAGTCATCTAAAGCAGACTGTTCTGCACAGCTTGGGATCACTGAACCTCAGATATTCCTCAGAAGTACATATGGTGCTTGTTGCCCATGAGCTGTCCCTACTCCTCCAAGTCCATGGTGAGCCGTAGTAACAAAACAATTCTTTCTGATCAGGATATTTCAAACAGATCAGAATTATGGAGATGGGTACAATTAACGTTAACCACAGCCACACTGAAGGGAAAGGAATATAAGCCATGAACTATGAGAGGAAAAACAATAAAAACAAAGATCTCCAAATGCCTCCCACAACTCATTTTTCCCCCAGTGTTTTGGTTACCGAAGAGTCAAAGTCAGAAACAGTAACACCAGGCTGATTCATTACCTGATGAAGTTTTAGAGGCACCACAACATGCAGCTCATTCAGTCTCTGCTGCTTCTCCCGCTGATAGGCCTCCAGTTCCCAATCTGCTGCATCCAGGTTGGCTGCTACTACCTTCACCTGTTAAAAATAAAGCTATATTCAAACAGCAAGACCTTACAATATGGAGCTAAATCAGCACATAGGAGCCAACCCTGGCAAGAATTTCTGGGTTGTACAGAAAGATTCAGTCCATGTGCCTCTCCTGTGAATGTTCTCAAATGCATTTCATGAAGGGTTGATTAACACGACCCCTTTAAGATGCTGAAATGTGGGGCTGAATCAACCCATGTTGTAGTTCAGTCCTTGGTGATACATGCAATCCATTTGCCCACCGGGGCCACATCAAAGCTCACCAGGCTTTTAGCACACTGCTTCTTGGTGGTCATCAAACGTACGGTGAGCTGTCATATGGCCATGGCGGGGAACCAACTGCATGACTACTTCTCCAGAGACTGAACTGTAGTGCAGACCAAGCTAACACACACGCCTTCATGCTTAAATGGGTGCTCAAATATAGGTCCATAAGCCTGTTGTAAAACGTTCTGATGATACCAACACTGCACTTGATAAAGCTATAGTAAAAAAATGCTGTGCATCCACTCCAAGTCAAAACAGGAAGGCATGTTGCATGAACATTTTCTCTCCTATAAAAGGCTTCCTCCTTCTTGGCAAATTTTGTGGTGGGAGACAAAAGGAGTGAAAGTATTAGCACAGTGAGAACATGATCACACAGGCATGGGCTGTGTCCAATATTAGCTCTACTTAGAGTAGACCCATCAAAATTAATAGGACTTAAGTTAGACTAACTTTGGATATAATCCCATGTCCCCCACTCCCAGCATGCAGTCAGATGACACTTCTCTCCCTAGTATCTGGTGGAGGCAGCAGTCCTCCAAAAAAAAGGCTCTTTGCAGCTGCTTTTTGTTTCCAAATAGGCCTTGTTTTGCCTAGGAACAAGTGTGTTGACATGTAGCGAATCAGCTTTGGCTATGTGGTGACGTCTAAAAATATAGCACATGGTAACACTTATTCATCCATATAGTGTACACATCAAAGAAAATCATCAACTATGTACACCTCATCTATGCTCCTGTCTGTCCCGGACAGTTAGCTCAGATTAGGGTACAATTCTATGAATGTTTAGAGAGAAAGAAAGTCTTACAACTCCCAGCATTTCCCAGCCAGCTCTGCTGGGAGTTGTAGGACTTTTTCCTGTCTAAATATGCATAAGATTGCGCCCTTAGTGTATCAAATGGCAATGAGCAGAAGGATTAATGGGCTCCAAAATGGAACTGAAATTTGTCCGGGACTTTAGGATTACTGCTCAAATGACACCGCAGCTCTATGGTGCCATCTCTACTGGAGGACAGGGCCTTCACATTCTAACACAACCCCCAGCAAAACAGCACAGCCAGGCACTCAAGAAATGCACTGTTGGCTTAAGCCAGACTGTTGAGTCATGCTGGAGTTGGAGAAGTCATTGTACCTTCTTGACCAACACTTCATATTCTTTCTTGACGTTTTCAATAGCTTTCTTTTCCTCAACTAAGGCCTCTTCAATGTCCAGTCGTTTCTCTCGGAGCTGGAGTGTGTTTTCAAAGAGTCCCTCGTCACAGTCTAAGAAGAGGAAGAGTTCAAATTAAGCAACTACCACAATTCTAGCATGGCTTGATCTCCAGTTATTTTAAAACAGCAGCCTATGAATCAGAGAGCTTAGCCACACAATCCTATGCATGTCTACCCAGGAGCAAGACCCACTGTGTTCAAGGAGACTCACTCTCAAGTAAATGTCTTATTGCACTTACTAGGGAGTAAGTCCCACTGAACGAAGCAAAAATTACTTCCAAGTAGACATGCATAGCATTGCTCTGCACAAATCCCAAATGCTGCAATAAGAAAGCCATAACCAGGAGAGAGCCAGTATCTGTAGGAGAAGCCACCACCCAGGGAAGAGGGAGTGCCTGCTGCCACCGCCGCCACCACAGCTCTCTCTGTGGACTTCTGCCTGGCAGACCACCATTCCCTGCAGGATCAGGACCCCAGGTACTGAACCAGCTGCACTGACTTCCTCCACCTGTCCCTTCCTGGAAGGACTATATAAGCCGGCTGGCTGAGGTGGTCTGGGAGAGCCAGTATCTGTAATGGGGATGTATTTTGTTGATTTTTTGTTTAAGTGCGGGTGGGGGGTGTTGTGTTTTTAAGGGTGGGTAGCCTGCCTGATAGGTGGAAGCCAGGGGGCATGTGTCCACCTGATGGGGGGAGTGTTGAGAGCCAGAATATACAGAGGCTGGGTGGCAGGTGCTGGTGGAGTGCTAGGGGCAGGCCATGCTGGGTAAGGGGAGCAAGGGAGAGAAGTGTAATATCTGTCCCCTGTTCCAGGCCTGTCCAGAGCCAAAGGATGGCTGGGGGAGGTGTGACTCCACCTTCTGGCCTTCATTTGCTGCTCTGCAATGCCAGGTCTGTTACCCAGAAAACATCTGTCATCCATGACATGATCTGGGAATAGGGTGCAGACCTGGCATGTGTTATGGAGCCCTGGCTGGCTGAGGCTGCTGCTCCAATGCTTGTGGCCATGTGCCCAGCCAGATTTTTATATGCATAGCAGCTGAGGGCTGGGGATCGGGGAGGGGGCTGTTATCTACAGGGAGTCCTTGGTTTTCACCAGACCTCCTCTCTGGGAGACCAAGGTTGCTGAGTGCATGTACTGGTGGTTGGACCCGAAGGGCAGTCTGAGGATTCTGCTTGTGTACTGTCTACCCCGCTGCACGACTGACTCCCTGGCCGAGGTGCTTTCTGATGTGCATGTGCAGTCCCCTAACTTATTGGTGTTGGGGGACTTCAATGTACATTCAGAGGCCATCCTCACAGGGGCACCTCAGGACTTCATGGAGACCATGGCTTCCTGGGAGCTGCACCTTATGTCAACTGCCCCCCCCCCCATGTAGCCAGTCATGCGCTAGACCTTGCGTTTGTTTCTGGAGAAGTGGGCAGTGATCTGGAAGTCAGGGGTATATCCACCACCCCCTTGTTGTGGTCAGATCACTATCTGGTGATGTTGGACTCCTTGATTCCACAACCCCTCCGCAGGGGTGGAGGACCCATTAAAATGGTCTGCCCCAGAAGTCTTATGGATCTGAATGGATTCCTGAACGCTCTTGGGGATTCCCTGGAGCACACAAACAGCCACTTGGTCGAGACCCTGGTGTATGGCTGGAATGCCGCAGTCAGTGGGGCATTAGATCGGGTGACTCCAAAATGCCCTCTTGCCCTGAACAGGGTTCGAACTGCACCATGGTTCAATCTGCAGTTGTGAGCTCTGACACAGGAGGCAAGACGGCTAGAGCGCCAGCGGCAGAAGTCTCGCTCTGAGGACGATCGGACACGGGCTAGAGCTGTACCTTCAGCCCATCATGTGGCGATGGAGGCAGCAAAAAAGGAATATTATGCTGACCCTATTACATCTGCAGAATGTTGTCCCAGGAGGTTGTTCCAAGTGGTCCGGAGCCTGGTCAGTCCAGTCACTCCAGAACCGCTGGAGCATTCTAAGGCTTCCTGTGAGGCCTTGGCAAGGCACTTTGCGGATGAAATTGATTGGATCAGGAGTGTTATTCCATGTGCTGTGGATACAGTTAGTGAGCAGGAGGCGGTCTGTGGCACACCGGTTGTGTGGGATCGGTTCCAGCTTCTTCCTTCCTTAAGTGTTCCTTAAGTGGACAAGGTGCTTTCATCTGTAAAGCTGACCACCTGCTTACTTGTTCTTTGCCCATCTTGGGTCATTATGACGCGCAGAATGAGACTGGGTGAGGGGATCAGGGCGGTGGTGAATGCCTCCCTTGAGGAGGGAGTGATGCCATCAGCCCTCAAGGAGGCAGTGATAAGACCGCTCTTAAAGAAGCCCTCCTTGGATCCCCAAGTCTTTAACAACTTTCACCCAGTCTTGAATCTGCCATTTTTGGGCAAGGTGATTGAGTGGGTGGTTGCGATGCAGTTGAAGGCACACTTGGAAGAAGCTGATTATCTAGATCCATTTCAGTCGGGCTTTAGGCCTAGGCCTGAGACAGAAACAGCCTTGGTCACCTTGGTGGATGATATGAGGAGGGCTTTGGATAGGGGCGAATGCTCCTTCCTTGTTCTTCTTGACCTTTCAGCAGCTTTTGATACCATTGCCCATGGTATCCTCCTGGACCACCTGGAGGGGTTGGGCATTGGAGACACAGTATTGCGTTGGTTCCGGTCCTTCCTGTCTGGCAGGTACCAGCAGGTAGCACTGGGAGAGGAGGTTTCGGACCCGTGGCCACTCACTTGTGGGGTGCCACAGGGTTCCATCCTCTCCCCGATGCTATTTAACATCTATGTGAAGCCGCTGGGGGCTATCATCAGGAGGTTTGGGGTGCGGTGTCATCGGTATGCGGATGACACACAGCTCTACCTCTCGTTCAAATCTTCACCAAGGCTGGTCATAGAATCCCTGTCCAAATGTCTGGAGACTGTGAGTGGCTGGATGGGGAGGAATAAGCTGAACCCTGACAAGACCAAGGTATTTTTGGTGGGAGACAAGAAGAGGTTGGGGGATGTTGACCTGGTGTTGAATGGGGTACAGCTAGGGATGGTTGGATTCCCTGCCTTCCGGTCCGTGGGGAATCTGCCCATGGGGAGGAGGCGATCCATTCCTCCCGCTGGAATCCTCTTTGGCCGGCTCTGCTCTGCAGCGATTCCATGGAGCCGCTGGCCAGCTCCGAAGCGCCAGCGATACAGCCGCCATGCTGTATCGCTGGCTGAAGGGGACTTGACTTCACTGACTGCAGATGCAAATGGCATCCAGGATGCCATTTGCTGCTGTAAAGGTCTTAGTTTAAGCTAAATGCAGCCATTTATGGCTGCATTTACCTTAAACTAAGGCCTTTACAGCCGCAAATGGCATCCTGGACGCCATTTGCGTCCGCAGTCAGTCCCCTTCAGCCAGCAATACAGTATGGCGGCCGTATCGCTGGCAATCTGGAGCCGGAGGATCTGGCCGAAGAGGATTCCGCAGGGAGGTGGAGGTAAGTGTTCTGTCACTCCGAGGGCCTGGATTCTTTAGAATCTGGCCTCATTGGAGTCCATGGTGGAAATCTCTGCCATCCCTAGATACAGCTACCCTTGAAAGATCAGGTCCGCAGCCTGGGGGTCATTTTAGACTCCCAGCTGTCCATGGAGGCTCAGGTGTCAGCTGTGAGCTGGGCAGCGCTGTACCAACTCCATCTGATACGGCGGCTGCGCCCCCTATCTTCCTGACCATCTGCTCCCATCCGTAGTACTTGCCTTGGTCTCCTCTCATCTAGACTACTGCAATGTGCTCTACATGGGGTTACCCTTGAAGACGGTTCAAAAGCTGCAGCTGGTGCATAATGCAGTGGCTCGCCTGTTTAAAGGCAGTTGCTGGCATGATCACATCACTCCGGTGCTGAAGGATTTGCACTGGTTACCAGTTATTTTCCAGGCCAAATTCAAGGTGCTGGTTTTGACCTTTAAAACCCTATACAGTTCCAGCCCAACCTATCTCAAGGAGTGCCTCCAGCAACACCAGACAGGCCACTCAACAGGATCAGCCTCAGATGGCCTTCTGTCTATCACATCAGCCAGGACAGCTAGGCTGGTGAGGACAAGGGAGAGTGGCCCCCTCTCTGTGGAACTCCTTCCCTAAGGAGCTTCGCCATGCCCCCTCTTTAATGAGTTTTTACCACACATTAAAAACGTGGTTGTTCAGGCAGGCATTTGGGGTGGGTTAGGGTATTTTTAGAAATATGATGTTTTAATGTGGAATTTTATTGTAGAATAATACAACAGTTTAAAACATTGCCCTGAGTGGCTGGGTGACTGGCCAGATGGGTGATTCAGTAAGTAAGTAAGTAAATAAATAAATAAGCTTCTTTATTATAGACTTTAGAATTTCTACCCTGGGAATAATATGTGTCAAGGGAAGGAACAGAGCATGAGGATGCTAAAAAAGCAAAACTGTTTGGGAGATTCTGGATTCTAACTCTTGGCATGTTGTCAAAAAACACAAGAATGCAAAGTTCAGAGTTCAGTGGAAATCTCTTTTTAGACTCAGGGCCAGGTTCAATCTATATGTGAGCAGGCCCATTTTCACTACGAACTGTTGATGTGAGTGGCCATGTAATGTCAAAGGAGGGGACTTCTAAGAGGTCACTCCTCTGAGATTCTTGGAGGCAGCTCACCCAGCAATGTGTGCGCATCACATGCATGTGCATGCTCACACATGTTCTTATTCATCAGCCGGTTTACAAGACACAACCCTGTGAAACAGACATTCTCTAGAAGTGCTCTGGTTGTTTAGGGGGATCTGTGACCTTCAATTATCTAAATTCCTATGAACAAAGAATATGAACAAACACTTGTCCTTGTTGTGGAGATTTTTACAGATCTGTTCCTGAGAAATCAAAGTGAAAAGTCTGGTAACAGGAAATTATTGCCTCAAGTCACTAGATGGCAGCAAATGGCTTGGCTGAGAGTTTGAGCCACTAGGGATTTCTATTCAGATAAGTAACACTTCGAAAATTTAAATTTTGAAAGAGTGTGAAATTCTTCCCAGGGGCTTCTCTGACCTCTAGGGAAAAGACATCAAGGCTTCATATCACACATAACTCAGCACTTTAGTGTTAACTCCTTCAAGTCGCTAACAACAGTAGCTACCATATTAACACCCACCCACCCACCCTCCAAGCAGCCAGCGCTATTATCTGTATTGTAAAGATAAAGAAATCTGGGCTTCTGGAATGTTGTCGGTTCTCGATACGTGAGCGCGTTCTAACAGTAACAGATGGTGCTGGCACAGACATTACCAACATCTTCAATCTGAAGCGAAGTTTCATTTTTCAAATGTCAATGCGCAGCTGTCTCCAAAGAACAGGCGAAACTGGAGATGAGCTGGAAGAGATGGCAGGACTTACTTTTTGGACACACTGTGTCATCAAAGACTTCATCCTCAGATCCCGACTCTTCCTCATCACTCTCCAAACTAGACTCGTCATCGCTCTCTTCCTCACTCTCTTCTTCGTCATCTGGGATGAGAAAGCACCATGACCATGCAGATAACTCCTGCTCACATGGTAGAGGTGCAGAGCAAGCTCATCCACCGTGAGTGCCCCATAGAAATATTCAGAATCGAATGCAGTCATTTCTAAAGCACCATCCATTAAAACCATCAATTTTTACAAAGTTTTTAGTATCCTGACCCAGACACTAACCAGGCAACACAAAGCAAATTGCTGAGCCAACATGGTCAAACGAAGTCATGGGCGGGCTGTTACAACACACTATTCATATTGGGCACTGGATTCAGGCTAAGGTTAAGAAGGGATGTGCTTTCTCTCCACAAAAATTTACCATCTATGTACTCAGAACATTAATCTTTGGTGAAATGTGACAAATCCAGTTTTTCAAATGACTGAGAGTGATTAGGTCCAGTTCCAAGTTTTGAAATGTTTGAAAACATGTCAAATATGTTTAAAGGTTTCAGAACAAAAAGACAACAAATAAGAATTCTTGCCAAACTTGTAGCAAGAGAAATGTTATGATGCATGGGGGAGTGTTTTCATGACAACAAGGTGCTTCCATCAGTAAACAAAGGTAATGAGAGCCGGTGTGGTGTAGTGGTTAGAGTGTTGGGCTGGGACTCGGGAGATCTGGGTTCTAGCCCCACAGCTCACATGAAGCTTTGGGCAAGTTATTGACTCTCGGCCTAACCTACTTCACAGGGATGTCGTGAGGATAAAATGGAGAGGAGTGGGACCACGTAAGCCACCTTGGGTTCCTTGCAAGAGGAAAAAAGGTGGGATATAAATGTAATAAATAAATAAAAGAGTGATATTTAAACATAATTATCAGCATTATTCCTCTTCTGATGTTAAGCGCTGCAACTCCTCAGCAGCCCCATCCAGAAAGAAGGCTGATGAATCCCTTTCCCCAGGAATATCTGGACACATCAACAGAAGTCACTAGGTGGGACATACATCATTTACTTCTACCTCCATAACAATGTGGAGTTTTCTAAAAAGATATGCAGGGTATCTACATTAAACCGAAACGATGTTTCCAACCTCCTTCACGTTCCACCTCTTTCTTCTTAACGCGCTTGATCCGCTTCTTGAGGACTTTAGTGAGGAACGCAGCAAATTTGTTGTTTTCTCCCAAGGATGCTTGGAAAGTGGCATAAAGGGTCTTCTCTCGTTCCTGGAGCTTGGCAATTTCTGCTTTCTTTTCCTCTATTTGTGCAAGATAACTATTTAATTTGTGCTGTAAAAAAAAAATAAAGGGCAGTAACAACCTATACTGATAAAAGAACTACTAGAATAGTTGTATTCTACACAGTTGTCAGCTTTTATTCAATGTTCTTTCAATTTTTATACAAGTAGCTTCTTTTGTTTTAAACTGCCTTTGAGCCTCTCTTACACTGTTGGTATACAAGTGTGAATTTTGTTAATGTGGGACAGAAAATGAAAAAGAGCCCTATTCTTTAGACCAAACATATGAATTAGGCAATATAGGTTTTATATCCATATTATCTTGTCTGCTAAACAAGGAGCTCAAGACGCCATTTCAGAGGTCTAATCTAGCCCTACACATGAAACAGCATGCTGGCCCCATCTTTGCTGTCAACACAGGGACCACTCATCCAAATGCTGCCTATTTTTGCCTATATAGCATGCAACTCTGTGCATGTGGGCCAAAATCATGTAGTTGCACAGATAAAATCCAGGAAATGACCACATAATTTTGGCCAATGCAGATCAGGACCATTCCGATGTGCCATTTCTGCATGGATGGCAGAGGTGGGCCAGCATGCCGGCTTCATGCTTAGGGCTGGACTGAAACTCTGAAGTATTGTTTGAACTGGCACTATGACAATATTTCTATCAGTTTCATAATACATAACAGAACGTAAATGTTCCTGAGACAATTATTTAATTGTAATTTAATTTACATTTAATTTGTCAGAACAGATGCCGCTGCTGCTAAAAGCTATATCTTTTGACCTGAAAGTCAATTCCTAATTCTAATTCAGGTGCATGCCACCTCTACAGGCTTGAAGGTACACTCACTTTTAGTACTCTGTAAGTGCAAAAGAAAACCTTCGTTGATACATGGGAAACTTGCAGCCCAATCCTACGCATGTTTACTTTGAACCAAGCCCCACTGAGTTCAAGTAGACTTGCTGTCAAGTGAGCATACAAAAGAATTGCAGCCCCAGATCCCAGGGAAATACACAGGTTTCCAAAATTGATTCTGGGGGTAATATTGTTACCTAATGGAAGAGGGGAAGCAACAGAATACTCTTCATACAGATAACCTGAAAGCAGCATCTAAATGAATAAAAGAAGTAAAGTGGGGTTGTTAAAACAGATGCGGACCTTCCAATTGAGGGAAGGGCCAAATGGAAGACTGCTCTTCTCCTGAGCAGATCCTCATGCCTTTAAATACTCCCTTGAAACCAAGGTGCTAGTGAAAGAGGGGGCCAAATCAGCTGTGATGGCAGGGGGGGATCGGGGTAGACAAGCAAGTTTACTTTTTCACATACTTGGCTCGTTTACGTCTAGAGTGGTGGTTGGGGTCTAACTTTTGCACCAAGATGTACCTCTGAGTGAGGGGAGCAGGAGATTTCCCCAGCCTGCTCTCTACCTTGCTGTACTCCATCATTTGAAGCACCTCTCCCCAGCCTGGAGAGAATTCCCAGCCCACTTCCCAAATGCGGAATCTGATCTCCAATCTGGGAGAAATGTGCCAGCAGCAATACTGCATGGGGAGATAAGACAGGGAAGGGTCCACATCCTCTCAGCCATGCACAAATTTTGGGTAAAAATTGGGCTCCCCCTGTCTATCACCTGCTTTAGCAGACCCCATGAAGAACCAATGCGGCTGCCCCTGTCACAGTACTATACACACAGCTTTGCATATGTAGTACATACTTGCATTTCCTCCTCCTCACTGACAAAGCTGTTGACACGGTCCTGGAGAATGTTCTCGTGTTTTTCAAAGTTCTTCAGGAGAAGCAGCTCTTCAAACCAAGTGATGTGGCGTAGGTCAGCCGTTTTCATCAGTATGTCCAGCTTCAGTTTTTGGTGACGTAAAAGGCGAAGTTCAGCATCGAAGGTAATCATGAGCTCATCAATCTGGAGAGCAAGTAAGATGGACATGGTGTGGTGCAAAAATAGTAAGAAATTAGCCTCAACGATATTGTTTAAAAGAACAGCGTTCTACTACATTAATAGTTTCAAACAGCATCAAACAGTTCAAAAATAGTATTTTATTAATGAAGTCTGAAGCCATTTTGTTCCAGTTTGGCATTTGTAAGTGAAGGAGAAATATCTAAAAATGATACTGTTTTTCACTTATTTCTGGTGGCTGGACTAATATTATAGATTCTCCCAGGTTTACTCAAAGCATTGGCACAGGGGATTAAACAGAAAATTGAAGAAGAAAATCCACAGCATTCAGTATTATTTTTGATGTAACTCAGCTTTCTCTTAGAAACCAGTCAGCAAAGATATGAAAATGAGATGTGAAGGCTAAATATGCACAAAACATCAAAATACTTCTTGCTTTCAGATTATCATGTGCACGTGGACTGCCTGACATATCAAAGTGTCTGAGACTTAGGGAACAGATTTCACTAGCAAATAGAGTACACACAATCAGCTTTGAGATTTTATTTTACTCCCTTACCCTCTTGATCAAAGTCTCCTGCATGTGAATGCTTCTGATCTCTTCCCTCTTTGCAATTTCCAATTCCACCTCTGTTGGTTCTGCTTGCCCAATCTCAAATGTTTTGACTGCCGGTGCTGCAACTCCAGATGCTATTTTCATTGATTTCATGCTTGTAGCCCGGGCAATAGTATCTACTTCCTTTACTGAAGCGGTATGAAGAAACCCTCCTCCAAATCCCCCAAGATTCCCAGCTTCTGCTGAAGGAATCACCGACACATTCTCTTTCAGCTTAACCCGGTCATCTAGTTCTTGTTTGAACTTCAAAAGCACTTCACAGTCATACTGGAATTGTTTTTCTGGAGTCTCCTCAGGAAGAAGTTGAGGAATCGGAGGAACAGGTAAATGTTTGGATGGATGCAGGGATGATTGTATAGTCTTGAGTTCTTGTACCACACACTGGATCTCTTCAATAATAGTCACCTTGAGGTCTCGGAGGGACACTATCCATTTGTTCATAGTCAGTTTCTTCTCATGGATCTGAAAAGAGGAGGACAGGTTGCTTCAACTTGGCAAAAACAGCTAAATTAAAAAGTCAGTGGTTTTCCAAAATTAGTTTTGAATTGTTAAAAAGCTGCACAAATTAGGGGTGGAATCCAACTAAGGTCCTACTTAGAGTGAATCCCATTCATTTAAATGGATCTAAGTTAGTCATGATTAACTTAAATCTTATTCATTTCAATGGGTCTAACTAGGACCTGAGTTGGATTCTACCCAAATATTTGTTTCAGTCCCTTTCCTTTTGCTAATGCCTGCCACAGAAAGGTTGACTGTCAGCAATAAGTACTACATCTGTGATAGTCAGGATGTCTGAACTGATTCCTCTAATAAGTAACTGGGAAATCGTAAATATAATTAGAAATTTTGATCGTGGTAAGGCAAATACTTGGCAAGACGAGTATAATTTCTGTAAATAAAGCACACATTGTTTCAAAAGAATGATCACACTTCTCCTGTGCTTTAAAAAGCACTTCATGAATTTGATGCTGGGTTCAGACAGGCCCCAATTACATCTTAGTATAAAGCAAACTATGAATTATAATAGGCAATGATTCCAGTGAGAGGCAGAGGGGCTGGATACCAGTCTAGGTCCTCCGCACTAGGGACCCCATGCATGCCCATCAGCACAGGCAACAAGCCTGGATGGAACTAACAGGGAGAAGGCAAGACTGCTAGGGGGCCCAGGCGAGAGCACTGCCACTTAAAGGCCTTCCACCCTCAGGGAAAGGGTGAGGCCTGTGAGGAGTGACCTGGACCTGGAAGATAAAAGTCCTAGACCTCATCTGATCAAGCTTCTTACTTGGAGCTCTCCCAAGTTCTGCAACTCCTGGCCTTCCTCCTGGGTGCCCCTTTGTGCACTGTGAACACGGTTGCTGTTTTGAAGCAACATCTCTGCTGTAATGTGTTATGCTTTTAGGAGGTATTTTAACTTGTTTTGTATTAGACTGACATTTTTATATGCCATATTGTATACTCTGGTAAAAATAAAAGAAAAGTGGGCTATAAATCAATAATAAATTGATCAATAATCGAATATATAATACAATGGACAAGAGCTTTGAAACATCACAGAATGATTAACCGCTTTACTGTGGACAGATACATGAAGTATGAACTGGCATATGCTAGGAGAGAAAAGCCCTGTTCAGGCATTCAAAAAAGGTTTCAGCACCTTGGATAGCTCCTTTAGAGTTCTAACTGGTTCTGACTGAAACCCAAAGCGGACTCACCGCTCCACTGACATTGGAGCCACCAGCTTCCACTGGTGTGAGGAGAAGCAGTGCTCTATCCCCGCCCCTCTCCTCCATCACATTTGTTGATCCATACTGGTGGAGGGTGACTGTCTGAAGCGGAGAGCTTCCTGTATCTGTGGAGGTGCTCCACACAAGCCAGAATGCTGAAAAACCTGTGTTGTGGCTTGTGGGGAGAGCCCGCATGGACCGAGGAAGCTCTCCTTTTCAGACAGACAGCCTCCGCAAGTACAGAGCAGCAAACATGGCGAAGGAGAGGGGCGGGGCTGAAGCGCTCCTTCTCCTCACGTGTTGCTGTTCACCTTTTTTTGAAAGCCTGAACAGGGCTAAGGTTCTGCTTTTTTTCATACTCCTTGGGAGTTAACTATGACCCCAAACATACAGCAAGGCTAAACAGATTCTGCGAAATGAACTGACCAGTATATTTGCACAACCAATTCATATACATATCTCTGGGCTTGAATTAATACCTAATTTCTAATTTGTTTGTGCAAAAATTTGTTTGTTTCCTCTTTTTCCCTGACTTTGTAAATAACTACTCTAATAAATCATTCTATTCTGTGGCATAATGCAACTAATCACTTATTCACAAAATCTATCAAAAAAACTAAGGAAAAGCAAATTAAAGAGCAGCTAATTAAACAGATACTAATGCAACAAAAGTCAAAGGTAACAAATGCCCAAATGCCTACTTATTACATAGGTTAAAGCGTGGGATTTAACTTTAACTTTATGTATAAAATTTCAAATTGATAGCATATTTACTTTAACCCTAAAGCTAAAGTGTCATCGGTATGCAGATGATATTCAGGGGGTTCGACTCGATGGTCTTGTAGGCCCCTTGCAGCCCTACTATTCTGTGATGATTCTATGATTCAGCTCTACCTCTTGTTTGCACCTACACATTCCAGGGAGGCTGTGGAACTTCTGAGGCCTGTCTGGGGCCTGTTTTGAGATGAATGAGGGTGAACAAGTTGAAATCCAGACAAGATGGAGGTACTGTGGGATGGGAAACCAACTACTCTGGTTGGAGTTTACAACTGGTCGTAGATGAGGTTGCACCCCCTTTAAAAGACCAAGTGCGCAGTCTGGGAATCCTCCTAGACTTTGTGCTAACTGGGGAAGCAATGTGATTGCAGTGCCCAGGAGGGTGTTTTACCAGCTCAGGCTGATATGCCAGCTGCAGCCCTACGTGGAAAAGACAGAACTTGCCTCAGTATCCATGTACTAGTGTCATCCAGGCTGGACTAATGCAATGCGTTGTACATTGGGCTGCCTTTGAAGATGTTCTGGAAACCAGCTGGTGCAGAATGCAGCTGCCCAAGTGTTGTTGGGTTTCAGGCCTGGGCATGGGACAGAAACGGCCTTGGTCGCCTTGGTGGATGATATGAGGAGGGCTCTGGATAGGGGCGAATGCTCCTTCCTTGTTCTCCTCGACCTCTCAGCGGCTTTTGATACCGTTGACCATGGTATCCTCCTGGACTGCCTGGAGGGGTTGGGCATTGGAGACACAGTATTGCGTTGGTTCCGGTCCTTCCTGTCTGGCAGGTACCAGCAGGTAGCACTGGGAGAGGAGGTTTCAGACCCGTGGCCACTCACTTGTGGGGTGCCACAGGGTTCCATCCTCTCCCCGTTGCTATTTCACATCTATGTGAAGTCGCTGGGGGCTATCATCAGGAGGTTTGGGGTGTGGTGTCATTGATATGCGGATGACACGCAGCTCTACCTCTCGTTCAAATCTTCACCAAGGTTGGTCGTAGAATCCCTGTCCAAATGTCTGGAGACGGTGAGTGGCTAGATGGGGAGGAATAAGCTGAAGCCGAACCCTGACAAGACTGAGGTACTTTTGGTGGAAGACAAGAGGAGGTTGGGGGATGTTGACCTGGTGATGAATGGGGTACGGCTACCCTTGAAAGACCAGGTCTGCAGCCTGGGGGTCATTTTGGACTCCCAGCTGTCCATGGAGGCTCAGGTGTCAGCTGTGAGCCATACAGCGCTGTACCAACTCCATCTGATACAGCAGCTGTGCCCCTACCTTCCCGACCATCTGCTCCCATCGGTAGTACGTGCCCTGGTCAACTCTCGTTTAGACTACTGTAATACACTCTACGTGGGGTTACCCTTGAAGACGGTTCGGAAGCTGCAGCTGGTACAGAACACGGCGGTTTGCCTGATTAAAGGCAGCCACCGGCAAGATCACATCACTCCAGTGTTGAAGGAGTTGCACTGGTTACCAGTTGCTTTCTGGGCCAAATTCAAGATGTTGGTTTTGACCTTTAAAACCCTATATGGTTCCGTCCCAGCCTATCTTAAGGAGCGCCTCCAGCAACACCAGACAGGCCACTTAACAAGATCAGCCTCGGATGGCCTTCTCTGTGTCCCATCAACCAGGACAGCTAGGCTGGTGGGGACTAGGGAGAGGGCCTTCTCTGTGGTGGCCCCCACTCTATGGAACTCCCTCTCTAGGGAACTCCGCCATGCCCCCACTTTAATGAGCTTCCACTGCGCATTAAAAACGTGGTTGTTCAGGCAGGCATTTGGGGTGGGTTAGGGTATTTTTAGAAAAATGATGTTTTACTGTAGAATTTTATTGTTTTAAACTGTTCTATTATACACTCTGTACATCGCCCAGAGTGGCTGGGTGACCAGCCAGATTGGTGATTAATAAATTTAATAGATAGATAGATAGATAGATAGATAGATAGATAGATAGATAGATAGACAGACAGACAGACAGACAGACAGACAGACAGACAGACGGGGGGAGGTGGTCAGATTACATTACACCTATACTGCACCAGCTGCAGTGGTTACTAGTACATTTCCAAGCCCAATTTAAAATGCTGGTTTGGACCTTTAAAGTCAAAGGTCAAACCCAAGGTCATCCCATGAAGCTGAGTGGGGAGAGATTCAGGACAGATTAAAGGAAGTACTTCTTCACACAGCACATAGTTAAACTATGGAATTTACTACCAAGATGTAGTGATGACCACCAACTTGGATGGCTTTAAAAGGGGGTTGGACAAATTCCAGGAGAAGTCTATCAATGGCTTGGGGCTATGTGCTACCTCCAGTACCAGAGGCGGTATGTCTATGCACACCAGTCTGAACATGGGCAGGAGAGTGCTATTGCACTCATGTCCTGCTTGTGGGTTCCTGGATGACAGCTGGTTGGCCACTGTGTGAACAGAATGCTGGACTAGATAGACTCTGGGTCTGATCCGGCATGGCTCTTCTTACGTTCTTATAAAGCCTTAAATGGTTTAGGACCAAGTTATTTGAAGGGCTGCCTTCACCCATACTAGACTGCCTGCACTTTAAGATCAGCAAGAGAGGCCTTTCTCACTTGCTACCTCTGAGGGCAGTTAGGTGGGTGTACATGAGAGAGGGCCTTTTCTGTAGTGGCCCCGCACCTCTGGAATGAGTTGCCATTGGGGGTCCATCAGGCCCCATCATTGCAGGCATTTAGGAAGGCCCTGAAGAACCACTTATTTACTCTGGCCTTCCCTGATTATATTTTATTGGACTGTTCTGCCCTGTAGCTGCAACTATGTTGTAGGCTTTTAGTAATGTTGTATTGCTGGTGTTTGTTATTTTATTAATGTTTACTGCCTTATTACTGTATCAGGTTTTTATTATATGAATTTGATTGTTTTAAGCTGTCTTGGGAAGGCTTCTGCTCTGAAAGGTGCCCTAGAAATATTTTAAATAAATAAATAAAATAATAATTTGTCTTTCCTCCACTACAAATGTCTGAGACAAGAGGAAATGAAATCACATGATCCAAATCAACCCTTTTCACTTACAGCCACTTCTAGAGATGCCAGCTGATTCATTTTCTTGTAAGCATTTATTCTCATATGTTCAGGAATTTTGTAGTTAGTAGCGGTTTTCAGTTTGAAGTCCCCCATGTTCTCTTGAGCTTCTTTGATATTCTCCACATCTTGGGGGTCCTCGTAGTCATCGCTTGGTTTGCTCTTGAATCTGCCAAGCATCAGTTAAAAGTATCACCTATTGGTCCGATGAACAATATCAGCTCACTTTATTTGATATGTTTCAGTCACTGAAGAAGAGAACCACTGTGTCTGCCATGCTCCCCTCTCTGGGGCCAGATCAAGACATTTTGGTGCCCAAGGGAGAAAATACAGAAGGGCAACTCCCCCTCCCACTAATTCAGATGGGGCATAATCCGCTGGGAAGCTCTTCTCTTGTGTCATCCCCATGGAAATGAAAAAGACATTCCAATGGGGTTCGTGCAGGGAGAACATCACAACAGATTGGATCCCGGTGCGTCAGATCTATCTTCCCCCACTCTGCTGCCCTGACTAGCAACCAAAATCTACAGCCTGAGGGAGCCACTTCACCTGGCCTCACAGTATGGTCCGATCAGTGCACTTAACTAGCTCACAGGAGGTACCTTAAACCCTGGGGAGCATTTTAAAAGGAGAACTAGGAGCAAGAGGCATAACCAGTGGTTACATTAATAAATCACACTTTGGTTGGGCTGGTGTCAGGGTTCGCCACCATCACCAATACCATTTGAGAGCCAGTGTGATGTAGTGGCGAGAGTGTTGGACTGGGGGTCAGGAGATCCAGCTTCTAGTCCCCACTCGGTCATGGAAGCTCACTGGGTGACTTTGGGCCAGTCACAGACTCTCAGCCCAACCTACCTCACAGGGTTGTTGTTGTGAGGATAAAATGGAGAGGAGGAGGATCATGTACGCCACCTTGGTTACTTAAGGAGGAAAAAAGGTGGGATATAAATGTAATAAATAAATAAAAGAGTGATATTTAAATGTAATTATCATCAGCATTTTCCCCTCTACTGATATTAAGTGCTACAAATTTGTGTATGAGTGAATGGAAGAAATTGAGCACTTGTGAACATCCACATAGGAATGTTGACAACCTCCAATTCATCTGGCAAATGTCTGAAAATGAGGGCATCCACCTAAACAACAGTCATTTAGGTATTCATGTCTTATATCCTGCTTTTCCTTTTCAAGATAACTCAGAGCAGTTTGTATGGGGCTTCCAGTGCATTCCCATCCTGGTGAAATCTCTATTCCCCTCCACCTACACTATAGGATGAAGTGCTCCCAGACCAATCAAGGGGTCCCCCTCATTAAATGTGATCATCAGCATTCACCCATTTCTTTTTGAGAAATGGGGAACAATATAGTTATTTTTGGACATTTAAAAAGTCAGACTGAGGTTGCTACTATTTCCATGTGGGTGTCAACAGCCACCATATCTGCACTTCTATCATTCACTATGACATGTACAATAATTATCTCAGAAACTAGCCATTCTAAAGAAAACACTTTGGACCCCATCCCAAGGGAGACAAAGAAAGGAACAAATTCTGCATGCTGCTAACATTCCATCCAAATGTGGAACGTGGAAACACACAATTGCTATTGTGGCTTTTCTCCTCCCTACTCCTCACAATTTCCTGTTATGCCATTTCTTCCTCCCCATCCATATAACTTTATGAAATTATGAAGTCATGATAAGTGGCATATATGAGCCAACTATTTGTTTACTATCAAGAACATCATCAACAAAGAGCCACAAAAAGGTAATTTGTAAAAATGGTAATCCGGGACTCACAATTCATCCCACTCATTCTTTCTTTGCTGAATCTTAGCTTTGGCTTTGTCTGCTTTTTCAATAATTTTCCTAAGTTTTTCCATTCGATTTTCAACAATACGGCTTGCCACTGTGTGCGGGTGGGACTTTCTAAACACCCTTTCTGTCTCTGTTTCTTCCTCACAAATGGCACTAGTCTGGGATGAAAATATGGTTCCTGCAAGAATATATAAAAAAATAAAATAGGGTAAAATGTTGCTGCCCGCATCATCCATACTTTAAGAGATTATTTGACCATTACTTCAAACATTAAGAGGCTGTTGTATGAACCCTTCTAAAAAGACCCCCCTCCCCACCACCACCTTTACTGGGTTCCACCGACCTAGAATCATAGAATCATAGAATAGTAGGGTTGGAAGGGGCCTACAAGGCCATCGAGTCCAACCCCCTGCTCAATGCAGGAATCCAAGTCAGAGCATCCCTGACAAATGGCTGTCCAGCCTCGTCTTGAAGGCCTCCAGTGTGGGAGAGCCCACCACCTCCCCAGGTAATTGGTTCCATTGCCGTATTGCTCTGACACTCAGGAAGTTTTTCCTGATGTTCAGTCGGAATCTGGCTTCCTGTAACTTGAGCCCATTATTCCGTGTCCTGCACTCTGGGATGATCAAGAAGAGATCCTGGCCTTCTTCTCTGTGACAACCTTTCAAGTACTTGAAGAGCGCTATCATATCTCCCCTCAGTCTTCTCTTCTCAAGGCTAAACATGCCCAGTTCTTTCAGTCTCTCTTCATAGGGCTTTGTTTCCAGTCCCCTGATCATCTTTGTTGCCCTCCTTTGAACCCTCTCCAGCTTGTCTGCATCCTTCTTAAAGTGTGGTGCCCAGAACTGGACACAGTACTCCAGATGAGGCCTAACCAGTGCTGAGTAGAGGGGAACTAGTACTTCCCGGGATTTGGAAGCGATGCTTCTATGAATGCAGCCCAAAATAGCATTTGCCTTTTTTGCAGCCACATCACATTGTTGGCTCATATTCAGCTTGTGATCGACGACAATTCCAAGATCCTTCTCGCTCGTAGTGTGGTTGAGCCACGTATCCCCCATCTTGTAACTGTGCATTTGGTTTCTTTTTCCTAGGTGCAGAACTTGGCATTTGTCCCTATTAAATGGCATTCTGTTGTTTTCTGCCCAGCACTCCAGTCTATCCAGATCACTTTGAATTTTGTTTCTGTCTTCCAAAGTATTAGCTATCCCTCCCAATTTTGTGTCATCTGCAAATTTGATCAGCATTCCCTGCACCTCCTCCTCCAAGTCATTAATAAAAATATTGAAGAGCACTGGGCCCAGGACTGAGCCCTGCGGTACCCCACTCGTTACCTCTCCCCAGCTTGAGAAGGTCCCATTGATAAGCACTCTTTGAGTCCGATTCTGTAGCCAACTGTGGATCCACATGATCGTTGTTTCATCTAGCCCACTTCGAGCTAGTTTGCTCATCAGGATATCATGGGGCACTTTGTCGAAAGCTTTGCTGAAGTCGAGGTATATGATGTCTACAGCATTCCCACAGTCTACAAGGGAGGTGACTTGATCAAAAAATGAGATCAGATTTGTCTGGCAGGACTTGTTTTTGACAAATCCATGTTGGCTTCGAGTAATCACGGCATTGTTGTCAAGGTGCTTCCAGATGGATTGCTTTATGATCTGCTCCAGAATTTTCCCAGGGAAATGCTACACTAATTAATGCTACACTCTCCCCACTTGGGCGAGTGGTAAGTTGTTCCAGGGGCAGTGCTACCTTGGTTCGGCTTCCTTTGAGGGGGAGAGGACTAGAGATTTATGTCATTTGGGGGGTGATCTTTCTAGTGCATAAGTGAAGGCAAGCAGCACATGTACTCCTGTCAGGCAAAGAGGTCCACTACCCACCACCAGTTCTCCAGGGAGAGCCCCCTGCATTCCAAGATGCGTTCTGCCTTCAGCTAGCGTTGTGCCTCTCTCTTCCCTTCTGTGTGCCCCACACCCAAAACTGCTATTTCTCCATGCATACACACACGCCACTTACATCCACACCCTCTCCTGCGGTGGGAAGACTGTCACTTTCAAAATGCTGACAGACTCCCCCATTCAGACCCTATTGATCACGATCAACCTACTGACAAATACAATCATGGGTGTGATCATGTTATTGACATGGAGCCTTCCTGCTGCATTGTCTGAATAAAGATGTCCAGTTTTTATCCTATGGCCTTTTCTTCCATGTTAGACAGTCAGAAAGTGAAATTTCAGCCCTACTGGTGGTTCCAATAAACCTTTCAAATAACAGAAAATCCAGTTTATATTAATGAAAAGCCTTATAAATACCATTCCATTATATTGCCAAAGATATAAATAACTTCTGCCAGTATAGAACCATAAAGGGTTATGCAAGATGAACGTAGGGGGAAACATTTTTATGGTTGCAATACTGCTGCCACTTATGTCTTTTAGAAACTCTTACGGAGATCTTTTTGGCTCTCTCTTCTTAGCTCTCCTTCTTTTCCTTTCCATTCATATTTGCTCATTCTCCTTTTTCCTGCTTGACTTTGTTTTCTTTGTTTGTAGAAACTTTCTGAGATTGCCAACAGTCTGTATGTGGAGATTCGATGGTTACTTCTCATGGCACAGACCACGATTGTGTCATATTCCAAATTGCCCCGGAACCTGAGGGATCAAAGCAAAGATATCACTATTTAAGGTCATGATGCTGCTTCTTAAGGGTTTTCAAGTTGCCTGGGCAATGATCAGCCTCTAGGGAGAGGGAACAAGGCTTTTCTTTTTGGAAGAAATTGTTGCCAAAGAATGCTTCTTGACCTTGCTGTGGCTGGTGCTTTATACAGAATTGTACAATATGGTCCCTGCTTCTTTCCCCGCTCCCCTCAGTCTCACAACCACCCATGGCCACCAAAACTGTGTGGTGCTGCATTGTTCCATCCCCACAGCAACTGAGGTTGCTCCCCACTCCTGAACCCCAGGGAAGACGTGACCTGTAACAAATAATATCACCCTGACCAGAAATACCAGTGGTATATTATACTGTATTATGCACCACCATATCACATACACTGCAAAAATATAGTATCTAAATTTTGTTGTTGTTGTTCAGTCGTTAAGTCGTGTCCGACTCTTCGTAACCCCATGGACCATAGCACGCCAGGCCTTCCTGTCCTCCACTCTCTCCCGAAGTGTGCTCAAGTTCATATTCATTGCATCGGTGATGCTATCTAGCCATCTCATCCTCTGCCATCCCCTTCTCCTTTTGCCTTCAGTCTTTCCCAGCATCAGGGTCTTTTCCAGAGAGTTTTCTCTTCGCGTCAGGTGGCCAAGATATTTGAGCTTCAGCTTCAGGATCTGTCCTTCCAAGGAGCACTCAGGGTTGATTTCCTTTAGGATGGACTGATTTGACCTCCTTGCAGTCCAGGGGACTCGTAAGAGTCTTCTCCAGCACCACAGTTCGAAAGCATCAATTCTTTGGCGCTCAGCCTTCCTTATAGTCCAGCTCTCACAGCCATACATTACTACTGGGAAAACCATTGCTTTGATTATACGAACCTTTGTCGGCAAGGTGATGTCTCTGCTTCTTACTATGCTGTCTAGGTTTGCCATAGCTTTCCTCCCAAGGAGCAAGCGTCTTTTCATTTCATGGCTACAGTCACCGTCTGCGGTGATCTTGGAGCCCAAGAAAATAAAATCTGTCACTGCTTCCATTTCTTTCCTTTCTATATGCCAGGAAGTGATGGGGCCACATGCCATGATCTTAGTTTTTTTAATGTTGAGTTTCAAACCAGCTTTTGCACTCTCCTCTTCCACCGTCAACACGAGGCTCTTTAGATCCTCTTCGCTTTCTGCCATTAGGGTGGTATCATCTGCATATCGGAGGTTGTTGATCATTCTCCCGGCAATCTTAATTCCGACCTGTGATTCATCCAACCCGGCGTTTCTCATGATGTACTCTGCACATAAATTAAATAAGCAGGGCGACAATATACAGCCTTGTCGTACTCCTTTCCCAATTTTGAACCACTCGGTTGTTCCATGTCCGGTTCTTACTGTTGCTTCTTGACCCTCGTAAAGGTTTCTCAGGAGACAGGTAAGGTGGTCTGGTACTCCCATCTCTTTAAGAATTTGCCACAGTTTGTTGTGATCCACACAATCAAAGGCTTTAGCATAGCCAATGAAGCAGAAGTAGACATTTTTCTAGAATTCTCTTGCTTTCTCCATGATCCAGGGCATGTTGGCGATTTGATCTCTAGTTCCTCTGCCTCTTCGAAACCCCGCTAGTACTTCCAGTAGTTCTTGGTTCACATGCTGCTGAAGCCTAGCTTGTAGGATTTTGAGCATAACCTTGCTGGCATGTGAAATGAGTGCAATTGTGCGGTAGTTTGAACACTCTTTGGCATTGCCCTTCTTTGGAATTGGAATGTAAACTGACCTTTTCCAGTCTTGTGGCCACTGTTGAGTGTTCCAAATGTGTTGGCATATTGAGTGCAGCACTTTAACAGCATCATCTTTTAGGATTTTAAATAGCTCAGCTGGAATACTGTCATCTCTGCTAGCTTTGTTGTTAGTAATGCTTCCTAAGGCCCACTTGACTTCACTCTCGAGGATGTCCAGCTCAAGTTCAGTTACCGCACTATCATGGCTATCAGGGACATTAACATCTTTCCTGTATAGTTCTTCTGTGTATTCTTTCCACCTCTTCTTAATCTCCTCTGGTTCTGTTAGGTCCCTGCCTTCTTTGTCCTTTATCATGCCCATCTTTGCACAAAACGTTCCCTTGAGATCTCTGATTTACTTGAAAAGATCTCTAGTCTTTCCCATTCTATTGTTTTCCTCGATTTCTCTGCATTGTTCATTTAAGAAGGCCTTCTTGTCTCTCCTTGCTATTCTCTGGAACTCTGCATTCAGTTGGATATATCTTCCCCTTTCTCCCTTGCTTTTCGCTTCCCTTCTTTCCTCAGCTACTTGTAAAGCCTCATCAGTACTTTTCCAGCTGTATTGGCTGCCAGTCCATTTCTGGGCACGATTCAAAGTAATGGTGTTAACATTCAAAGTCCTTAATGGCTTGGGGCCAGGTTATCTGAAGGATCGCCTCCTCCCATATGTGCGTGCCTGGACCTTAAGATCATAATCAGCGGCCCTTCTCTGTGAGCCCCTGCCAAAGGAAGTGAGGTGGGTGGCTACCAGGAGGAGGGCTTTCTCTGCTGTGGCACCCTGGCTGTGGAATGAGCTCCCTAGTGAGGTTCGCCTGGCACCTACATTGTATTCTTTGCGGCGCCAGGTGAAGACCTTTTTATTTTCCCAGGCATTTTAACATTTTAGCTCTTTAGTCTTTTAGCTTTGCTGTTTTAACTCTGTATTTTAAATCCCTGCATTGCTGCTAGGTTTTATTCTGGTTTTATTCCGGTTGTATTGTTTATTGTGGTTTTAATGTTTTATATATTTTGTATTGTTTTATTGTGTGCTCTTTGGTTTTAATTTTTGTGAACTGCCCAGAGAGCTCTGGCTGTTGGGCAGTATAGAAATAAATAAATAAATAAATAAATAAAATTCTACCTTGATGGAAAACAAGAAAGTACACTTGGCATTTAAAAAAAAATGCTTGAGATTCTAGCCACGGGAATCTCTTATTGCCTCTGGCTAGTAGTTATTAAACAGGTGGCCACAACCCACACAAGAAGCACTCACATACATTCAGGCTTGCTCATCTTGGACCAGAATGAGAGTAACACTAGAAGAAACAAAGCTGGAAAGACTGCAGTTTTCACAGAAAGCTATCCAGGCTTTTTTCTTTTGCTTAATGGCAAAATCTTAGGAAATGAAAAATCTCTCCCAGGAAATGAGGGACATAAAAGAAAATGGCACTGACCGCTCCTGCACTTTTTGCAGCCCAATGCGATGTTTTTCCTGTTCCCATGCCAATTCCTTCATCACAAGTCGGATCTTATTTGCCGTCTTTCTATCCATTTCTGCACGAATTCTATGGTCCAACTCAAATTGCTGCATAATAGGAAAAGTAACATCGTATTTGGTTCTGTACCACTTCCTGAAGCAGTGTGGGAAGTTCCACGGGCAACACTGCCTGGGTCTTGTTTCTTCTGGAGGAGAGCAAGTAAGCACTGCGCTTATAGCGTTTGCCTAATATTTAGTTTATTTACAAATATGAAAATAGAGCATAAGCAGAGGCAAGCAGCATATGCACTCCTACCATGCAGCAGTTCTGCTACCACACATTAGTTCTTCATGGAGAAGGACCCTGCACCCCAGACTTTTTGTGCACTGCTCTGTGTGTGTGTGTGTGTGTGTGTGTGATGCACCTCTCTCTCTCTCTCTCTCACACACACACACACACACACCATACATCAGTCCCCCTTCCCCCTAGATCTCTGTATCATGAAACCATCTTGTAACAATTAACTCTCATGGAGACATTCCCTGGCCACTCTAAAGGGTTAATAAATATTAACATGATTTTACTGATTGATTTGTTACATTTATATCCCACCTTTCCTCCAAAAAGCCCAAGGCGGGATACATGTTCCTCCTCCTCCTCTCCATTTTATCCTCACAACAACCCTGTGAGGTATGTCTGGCTGAGAGTCAGTGACTGGCCCAAAGACACCCCAGTGAGCTTCATGGCAGAGTGGAGATTAGAACCTGGGTCCCCCCAGTCCTAATCCAACATGCTAACCACTACACCACACTGCCTCTCAAATCCCGGACTGCGATCAGCTTTGTTTTAGAGCAGCCTTCTCCAATGCGGGTCCCTCCAGATGTCTTGGACTACAACTCTCAGCCAACATGGCCAATGGTTGGGAGGATGGGAGCTGTAATCCAAACATCTGGAAAGACCTATGTTGGGGAAGGTTGCTTTAGAGCAAACAAACTCATAGCAATAGGCCATCCACAGCACTCAAGCACAATCTCACAATATTGTTATGTGCTTCCCACTTCCCAGAGTGATGAGAAATTGCAGGTGTAGTACTACATGCAGGGTTTGTAATACTTGTCTTATATACAGATTCTGTAAGCAGAGCATGTTGGAGGCAATAGCCACTCCTGCAAAGGCAGGAGATCCCTGAAGAGCAATATGTGTGGCCCCACCAAACCTGCATCCCAGTTCCCAGGTAACTCCAGTTAGAAATTGTCCACACCTGCTCTCTACTTCCGTCTCTTCCCTCTGTTTATTCAAACTGCAACGGCTGGTTTTTTTGCTGTCGCACTATCCCCTCCTCTCAACTAGAAGGCCATCATCTTCTCCAAGGTCTGACAGGTATCCCTCCAAACATACAGTAGTACCCAATTGTACCCCAATGCTCGCGCCAACGGTTTTGCGCTAGCACAAACCAACGCCTGCACAACATAACTAGCACTTCCTAGAGCAATGGGGGAAAGCAGAGATTATTAGCAGTAGTGCTGGGGCACAACTGGCTACTACTGCCAGGGTGGAAACTGAGCCGATAGAACCCCAGAACAGTTATGATTCTGAGGAGGATCAGCAATCCGTGGGAGAGGAGCCAGCTCATCCCTCACAGGCACAGCAGCTGGCAGAGATTCCTCCTGCCAGCATTCCTGAGATAGATAGTGACCCTGGCAGTGAGAGAGCGCTGGAGGGGGGCTTGCTAGACACTTGACACAGACACAGGGAGCGACGAGTGATGGAGGGCGCGGAAAGGAGGCGTAGCACCCATCTGGCGTGCAAGCAACGGCCGCCTCCCGTGGACCCAAGGGAAAGAGGGAGGATCTCTCCCTAGCCCATAAGTTCAGGGTCTTCAAGTGACTCTCCTTCAAATGGGGATCAACTGCCTACTCGGAGCATAGGCTACTCTGCTGTTCATTGCTTAGTCACTGGTGATTAGCATGTGAAAGAGTCATGAAATTGTAAAAGGAGTAAAGCCTTGAAAAGAATCCTTTCATCTGTGTCTTGAGTTGGCTATTGGAGTCTACTGAAAGAGGCCGCTATGGCGCCTCCTGACAACTACCCACTTTCCCAGGCTATCCAGTCATTATCTTGTAGCTCCTCGTCTGCCCTCTGCTTTACATGGATGGTAAAATCATTCTTACACAATCCTAATTTCCTGGTATTCAGTGTTCCAAAGAGCTGTTCTCTGGGAAATGTTGGCTAAATGCTTAAGCAATTAAGTATTTGAAAATTATCGGAACTACTGTCATGGGACAGAGCCATTCAAACACAGACTGTAAATCTGTGTTTGAATGGTTCTGTAAATCCATCAAGGCCCCACTAGGAAATGCATGGGTTGTGCAATTGTCGAAAGCAAAGCCCAAGTATTTTTCTGTTGAAGAATACAGCAGACTTCACCTCAGGGCCGGCGCCAGACTCCAGTGGGCCCTCGCCATAGAGCTGCTACTAAGTTCCTGCCACTGCCAAAGCTGCCCATCTGCCCAAGCCTGCAGAAGCCCCCCATCCATCTAAAGCTGCTTGCAGGAGTCCCCCCGCCCACCTGAAGCCCCACTACCTACTGAAAACGTGCACTCATCACCTGCAGAAGCCCCCCTGCTCACCCACAGCCACCCACAGGAGCCCCCCATTTTCTCCTCCTCCTCCACCTCCTCACCTGGCCCGGTCAACCCCACTGACAAAGCACCATGGCACCCAGCCACCCAAGCCCGCAGGCCCTGTGTGCACTTTTAAAAGAAAGAAAAAAAGTACCTACGTTATGAGTAGCAATGATCTGAACCAATCAGAAACTGCTTCCTGGGGAAGACTTGGGCAATGAGGGCTGAGGAGCAATGCAAAGAGCACCCTGTGTCCTCACTGGCCATGTCTGCCCATCCCCCAGACAATGTCTGGTTGGTTCAGGTCACTGCTTCTCATAATGTAAGTTTTTTTTTCTTTTAAAATGAATTGCCACAGCACACACAGGCTTGGCTATGGTGCTTCCTTTCACCAGCAGGAAGGTGGGGAAGAAGGTGGTGGAGCTGTGGCAGGCTCATGGGCAGGGATGGGCCTTTCTGGGCCTCTGGGCCCTAAGCAGCTGCCCACTCATGCTGCCCACTGACGCCGGGCCTGCTTCTCCATTTCAACTAATGGGAGTGAACATGGAAGCAGTGGGCTTGCTTTTATTGGCTGGGGTTTGAGTTTGTTGTTTTAGATGTGTTGCAAGCCAACCTGAGTGCTTAGGATGGAAAGCCAAATAAATTAAATATTTACCCACTGTAGGTACACAAGGCGTGAATTCCAAGCCGTATAAGAAAAACAACAACAGCCCATACATACTGCTCGGTGAAGCTGCATGTGCTCGGGCAGCTCATCATTCATCTGGAGCAGATCCTGAAACGCATGCCTCAGAGAGATCAGTTCTTGTCTCTTCATGTATTTCTTCTGCTCTGCTGCCCTCATTATCTCATCGTATTCCTTTTTTTGCTTGGCATTCTCAATACTATAAATGTGAGAAAAGAAATAACGAGAAGACTGACCGTTTTAACCTATCCAGCAAAGAATGCAGGATGAAATTCTGAAGCTCTGCCTAAAGAAAAGCCTAGCGTTTCCTTATGTAGTAAGGTTTTGGGAACAGAAACGATGCACCTACCAAAGTGCCAGTGTAAGCACTTTGGAGTAAGAACTATCTTTTGCTTATGTTCCCTTACGAATCACCATGTATGCTGATAATGCTGTATAAACAAACAAAGGAACAAATTCCAATTGCATGGCATTGGATTATTAGTTAGGCACCATCACATGAATGATTATACTGTTTATGGAAACGACACTAAAATTACTCTGATAAAGCCAGTAATGGCTTTTGAAGTTTAAAAAAAACACAAAACCCTTGTGAATTGAAGGAATGATTCAGCTTTGAAGAGAGAGTGAGCCTTTTGGTGCTCATTAACTAGAGGTCAGCAACTGGCAGCATATGGGCCAAATCTGACCTCTTGACAGATACTACCTGGCACCTCAATTGCCGACCCAGAAGTGAAAGAGAGATTTGAGGAGAATCCCTTTCATGAAGTGAAAAGGAGAACAGCAACAGGACTTGCCAGTGGGCCACATTGGCTCAGGGTGCCCCTCCATTTGGAAGAGCCCATTTAGCAAAACCAGGATCCAGAGGCAAAGCTTCAAGTCTCACTTTCAGCAATCTTACCTGTAGGCACTAGGATCCTCAATATCTTCTGCTGCTCTCTCTCTATCAAGGCCTTTCTGTAGAAGAATGAAATTACACAACTGATGGCACTATCAATCAACAGCTGGCATGGCTGTTCCTGAGGCTGAGGTAGAATTCCATGCAGCTCCTCAGAAGCATAATACTATGTGCTATGGAAAAATGGTTATTTTTTTTAATAAACAAGGGACAACGGTTATTTTCTAAGACCTCCTCCCTCTCCCCAAAGAAGTGGACATTATTAGCTGAAAAAATACACTTATGGGTTTATTGAGGAGAAAGAGCTGAAAGTTTCCCAATCAATATACACTTTAAAATGAGGTAAGGCCTATGGAATAATGTCTTCCTGATTGTTACTTACTCTTGGGGAGGGAACCTTAGTCTTCAGCACTTTCTTAACCTCCTCAGCAGAAAGGATGTTATAAGTAAAGATGTTGCCATCTGCTCCACAGGTCACCAGAAACCGGTCATCGAAACTTGGGTAAATCCCTTGAATTTTCCCATAATCATTATCGTGTAGGTTGAATGACCAATATCCAGCTATGTTGTCCACTGAGAGTTCTCTGTGGTGAAGAGGATAAATCCTCACTGCTCCGTTCTCCATCCCACAGAACATTAGTAAACCAGTGGAGCTGTAAATGCAATCAAAGCTAAAACAGCTGAAGGCAATTCTTTCTCCATACAACCCTATAAAATTGACATCTAAATCTGTTTAGACTGGCGATAATGCAGAAGGCCAGGTTGATGCAGAATAATAATATAATTCTTATTACAGGATTTAGAAACCACTCTGCATTGAGAGATATCAGAGAAGAATATAATAAATTAAAAAACAAAAGTTATAGTAAAAGCAAACAGATCAATAAAAAGGTGGATGGAATTTATTCATCAGTCAGGAAATGCTTTCCTGAAAAGAAAAATCTTGAGCAAATGCTGAAAACAAAGCAGTGTTGGTGCATGCCTGATCTCAGTTGGAAGGGCATCCCATAAGATGGGAGGCACCACACTAAAGACCGTAGGCCTAGTAAAATCTAGCTTTTGATGCTAGATTGAAATAATCACTGTATTTCTTCAGTTCTCTAAGGGAAGCATGTAATGTATGTCTCTTAAACATTTGGGATGCTACCTAAACGGTATACAAATAGAACAGGTGGGCTGGGTGTTTCTTGAGCTTTCCACATCTCTAAAATGCTATTTAGTTGGACACAATCTGATTCCAAGTATACGAGCTCACGGCTATCTTCGCTGTGTTTACTTTTGTTTCTTGTCTATGGCTCCACAAAACCTGGAGCCAGCTCTGCTACTTGTTCTGAATGGATGAAATTCATTCGAATCATTTGAAATTCAAATGCTTGGGCCCTATGGATAGAGGGTGGACAGGGAAATTTATTTTTTGCCCTTCTATATGCCCTGATCAAGATGTAGAACTTCTATGCAGAGGTGATATTAGGTTATATTTTTGTAACCACTACAACTCACAATGTTTATGTTGGTTTAGTAGGTCTTCATACTAGTCATCATTTTACATAATTCTTCTTCAAAGTACTAATTCCACAGGGTAAGGGTGGGGAATGCTAAGCAGCCAACCATTTTGTCAAACGTGTCGGTTCTTGCAAATATACACAGGCCTATACAATCCCACCACCACCACCACTACACAAAAAAACCAAGGATTTAACATTTATTCTAAAACACTTAGGGAGCAATCCTATGGCCGCTAGTCAGCGGCTAGACAGCCACAGGATACATCAGTTTCTGGGAACTGACCTCAGAGCCCATGCTCCAAGGTCGGTTCCCTGAGAACTGACCCCCCCACACACGCTGCCTTGCGGGCAGCTCAGAACGGCCCTGTGCTCCATGCTTGGAAGAGGAGCGCAGAGCAGTGAAAATGGGGCATTCCGGGGGGCGTTCTGGGGTGGGGGGGGGAGGCGGAAATGCCAGTATGATACAACCTTTGTGTCGTCCAGCAGCCACTTCCCCTGCTCTGCCTTCCCGCGGCTAGACAGCCGAAATCAGCTGCCTCGCTGCAAATCCAGGGCAGGAGAAGTGCGGAGGGGACGATCCCCACCACACTTCTCCTGCCCTGCATTGGATAGGCGGTCGCCTCTGAGTTTGGAGGCGGCCGCCTATCCCCATAGGATTGCGCTCTTAGCTTTCTGGAAACCTTGCTCATCAAACCAATTGACATACTGCAAATGTCATATTACCAAAACGAGATCTGTCTAATGGGATTGTCGTCGGCATCTTCTATAGGAATAACATCAAAGGGTTCATCTTGCCTAGCCTCAGGATCTTTTTGGTGCTGCATAGGAGAAAATGCACAGTGATACAGGAATCCAGTGTCATATTCTCCCTGAAAGAAAGACAGACCACATCATGAAGTGATGTTAAGAGTAGTTTTGTGAAAACACACAATTATTTTAAAAGTCATTTCTTATTCATTACCCTTCCCCTCCACCATAAAACTATTACAGCTAAAAATTACAGCCTAAACCCTCTCCTTTCCTTAGAATGGTTCCATCACAAGTGACATTTCACACCATATAATAATTTCAATTCTGGCTGAGGGAAAGGGCATACTTTCTTTGGAATAAGGTGTCTGCTGGTCTGTTTAAAATTTCAAACAGAAGGGAGGGCTGCACCAATAGAATACAAAGATGCAGAAGCCAACCATTTGCTCTCTCCCAGGGGATAGCTTGTATGTTTGAAATACATCCAGAATGTGCTTCTTTCCATTTAAATTTTAATCTCGTACCCAAGGCTATCTGGAAGGCAATGGGAGTGATAGCACTACCAAAGTGCAAAGAGACTGCTTAATCCCCTCTGTATGTTATTAAAAACTTCTGACTCTAATCAAGTTAGAACTGATCTAGAGACAAAAGAATACAACCTGAAGTGCCATCTTTTAGTTCTTTCTTTCTTACAGTTCTTTCTTACAGTTTCTTCCATATATTTTTTTTTTCGGAGACACTAATGTTGTAACCATATATCAATCTCTGACTAGGTATTTAAATATCTGTCACAGAATGGGAGGGCCTGGTTTGATTTGACCAATCAGCTTCTTTTCTATATGCTTAGTCGAATGTATCTTCAGGGTGCATTTGACAATAAACTATGGTTCGTTTCCTGAAACTTTGCGAAGAGGAGTATTTAGTTTGTACATGTAGGATGTTATTACATCTTACATTTTTGCGGTTATAGATGGTTAATAGAAGGAAGCACTGATTTCAGTTCTTCAAGCAGGCTGTTACTTAAATAACGGTTAACTTGTCCAATCAATTTTTCTAAACTGGGGAGAGTTTCACTCCCACCAGCTTTGTTGTTGTTGTTGTTGTTGTTGTTCAGTCGTGAAGTCGTGTCCTACTCTTTGTGACCCCATGGACATAGCACACCAGGCCTTCCTGTCCTCCACTCTCTCCCGAAGTGTGCTCAAGTTCATATTCATTGCATCGGTGATGCTATCTAGCCATCTCATCCGTTCCATGGGGTTTTCTTGGCAGGAATACTGGAGTGGGTTGCCATTTCCTTCTCCAGAGGACCACATTTTGTCAGAACTCTCCGCCATGACCTGTCCATCTTGGGTGGCCCTGCAACGCATAGCTTATGGCTTCACTGAGTTATGCAATCCCCTTTGCCACAAGGCAGTGATCCATGAAGGGGCCCACCAGCTTTACCAATGGGCATTTTGCTGTTACTGTTCTTAGAACAAATGTCCAACACAAGACAGGCTTGTCAAATGCCTTCTCAGTTCTTACAGCAGCAACTTCTTAACTTCAGTTTGACATTTAATGTTAGGTTTTATTCTATAATGCTTATGCTCTTAAAACAGCATCCAGAGGGGAAGCTATGCTAGTCTTGTTATGGCATAAACTTTCATAGACTACAGTCCTCTTCAAAGCAGGATCTTACTCTTATATCTTCTTTGAAGCATTTAATGCTCTTTTCCCCCTTCTGCTTTTGGTTTGTGAAAACTAGGTGCTTCCAGATGAAGCTTTTATTGTGCAGTTGCTCTGCCTCAGAATTACAAAATTCACACAGAATTTTACAGGGGATCCAGATGTGGTCTTCCATTTGTAACCCACCCATGTTTTCCCACCGTTTCTTTCATCTTTTTTCTTATGACAAACAATTTGTTAAGAAGGGAAAGATGGAATTACTACATAATGCCTTTTGATTGGTATTACTAGGAGCTGGCCGTCTAGAAGCACTCTTTGCTATTGCACACTACCTCCCAGTCCTATCTTTACCATAATTCCATAGTAAAAGGTAAAAAAGGTAAAGGTGTCCCCAACCAGTCGTGTCCGACTCTAGGGTGTGGTGCTCATCCCCATTTCTAAGCCGAAGAGCCAACGCTGTCCGAAGATGCTTCCATGGTCATGTGGCCGGCATGACTGAACACCGAGGTGCACAGAACGCTGTTACCTGTCCCGCCAAGGCGGTACCTATTTATCTACTTGCAATTTCTTGCTTTCGAACTGCTAGGTTGGCAGAAGCTGGGACTGAAGACGGGAGCTCACTCCGTCACGCAGCACTCGAGTCTCGAACTGCTGACCTGCCGACCTTCCAGTCTGCAGTTCAGCGTCTTAACCACTAAGCCACCGTGGCCATAAATCCATAGTACTTCTGCTTAACTGAGGCCTTCCTAACTGGCACACACTATAGATTTTTCTGCAGTTATGCAACATCTGCCCCTATTCACTTCTTTCACAAAGTCCCTCCTATCAATGACACCACCAGAAAAATTGTATATGGGGGCAAAGAAGGGAAAAATAGATTTCTCATGCAGAAGTTTTGTCCCACGTTAGATATCTCAGTGAGAAACTGTGGTATATTTCACATTAATGCTCCCATCCTAAACGTATTTTCTTTGAAGTAAGTCCTATTGATTTTGATGGGTTTAACTTTCAAGTAAGCATGCTTAGGATTGGAGCCTTGTTTTACGTTGAGTTCATAATTCAGTTATAATTTGTATGTGAAAGGTGCCTTTTCATAGAGGCTTAACAATGAGGGGCAGGTAGAGGGGGTAACCTACTTATCGGGGGGTGGGGTGGCTTCCCCCTGGCACCTTCTATGCTTCCTAAGAACAGCCATGCTGGATCAGACTACGGGTCTACCTTGTCCAGCATTCTGTTCACACAGTGACCAACCAGCTGCCTGCAGAAAACCCACAAGCAGGACATGGGTGCAATAGCACCTGCCCAGCTGTGTTTCCCAGCAACTGGTGCACATAGGCATACTGCCGCTGATACTGGAGGCAGCACCTTGCCATCAGGACTAGTAGCTATTGATAGCCTTTTCCTCCAGGAATTTGCCTAACCCTCTTTTAAAGACATTCAAATTTGTGGCTATCACTATTTCTTGTGGTAGTGAATTCCATAGTTTATGCGCTGTGTGAAGAAGGACATCCTTTTATCTGTCCTGAATCTCCCACTCATCAGCTTCATGGAATGACCCCGGGTTCTAGTATTTTGAGAGAGGGACTATGTTATACTGGTACCATGCTTGATAATAACTTGGGGGGGGGGGCACATTGGTACAGGCATCATATATACTAATACTGATTTTCAAATGAGAGTGACCATGCTTATGGCACCATCCATGCACAAGAAGGAGGTATCAGCAGTCTGGGGAAACCCCACCAAACAGCCCAGTGAGGACTGAGCATGTGCAGTGGGCATGGAATGTTGACTG
This sequence comes from Heloderma suspectum, assembly GCF_057233095.1. Taxonomy (NCBI): domain Eukaryota; kingdom Metazoa; phylum Chordata; class Lepidosauria; order Squamata; family Helodermatidae; genus Heloderma; species Heloderma suspectum. The sequence continues at coordinate 48,248,301 of NC_139460.1, read as the reverse complement.
TTAGAGGAAAAAAACCCAGAAAATTGGGTGTGATGGGAATGGAATAGGGTGGCTGGAAAACTGAACAAGAGCACACCACACTGCAACATTTTTTTCATAGAATCATAGAATAGTAGGGTTGGAAGGGGCCTACAAGGCCATCGAGGCCAACCCCCTGCTCAATGCAGGAATCCAAGTCAGAGCATCCCTGACAGATGGCTGTCCAGCCTCGTCTTGAATGCCTCCAGCGTGGGAGAGCCCACCACCTCCCTAGGTATTGGTTCCATTGTCGTATTGCTCTAACAGTCTGGAAGTTTTTCCTGATGTTCAGCTGGAATCTGGCTTCCTGTCACTTGAGCCCATTATTCCGTGTCCTGGACACAGTACTCCAGATGAGGCCTAACCAGTGCTGAGTAAAGGGGAACTAGTACTTCCCAGGATTTGGAAGCTATGCTTCTATTAATGCAGCCCAAAATGGCATTTGCCTTTTTTTGCAGCCACATCACATTGTTGGATCATATTCAGCTTGTGATCGACAACAATTCCAAGATCCTTCTCGCTTGTAGTGTTGTTGAGCCACATATCCCCCATCTTGTAACTGTGCATTTGGTTACTTTTTCCTAGGTGCAGAACTTGGCATTTATCCCTATTAAATGTCATTCTGTTGTTTTCTGCCCAGCGCTCCCGTCTATCCAGATCACTTTGAATTTTGTTTCTGTCTTCCAAATAGATATCCCGCCCAATTTTGTGTCATCTGCAAATTTGATCAGCATTCCCTGCACCTCCTCCTCCAAGTCATTAATAAAAATGTTGAAGAGCACTGGGCCCAGGACTAAGCCCAGCGGTACCCCACTCGTTACCTCTCCCCTGTTTGAGAAGGTCTCATTGATAAGCACTCTTTGAGTCCGATTCTGTAGCCAACTGTGGATCCACCAGATCGTTGTTTCATCTAGCCCACTTCGAGCTAGTTTGCTCATCTGGATATCATGGGGCACTTTGTCGAAAGCTTTGCTGAAGTCGAGGTATATGATGTCTACAGCATTCCCACGGTCCACAAGGGAGGTTACTTGATCAAAAAATGAGATCAGATTCATCTGGCAGGATTTGTTCTTGACAAATCCATGTTGGCTTCAAGTAATCACGGCATTGTTTTCAAGGTGCTTACAGATGGATTGCTTTATAATCTGCTCTATAATTTCTTGGTAGGTTGCACTTACACCAAAAATGGTGTAAGACAAATGGTGTTTGTCTTACTCTTAGAAAACTGTAAATATAAATATGATGATGCCAAAGGAAAGCCTATCATGCTAATATCTCCACTTTTAATATCTCCACTATGACCCAGTTCTCACATAACGGTGGCAAATCTTGGGTTAATTAACCCACAATTTGCTGGGGTTTGGTGCTGCAACCATTTTGAATATGCAACCTCCAATCAGGCCAATTGGAGGTTATTCCATGGCATGTGCAGCTAGACACTATGTGTTAATCGTGGGTTAAACAACCCAGAGTTAACCTACAATCGGGGGTTGCATGCGACTGGACGAACAGGCCCACTGATTCCTTCCTCTCATGCAAGACATATTATTTATTTATTATTTATTTATTATTTAATTTATTAACCGCCCATCTGGCTGGTCACCCAGCCACTCTGGGCGATGTACAACATACAATAAAACAATAAAATTCTACAATAAAAACATTTTCTAAAATACCCTAACCCACCCCAAATGCCTGCCTGAACAGCCACGTTTTTAATGCACGACAGAAGCTCATTAAAGAGGGGGCATGACGGAGTTCCCTAGGGAGGGAGTTCAACAGAGTGGGGGCCACCATAGAAAAGGCCCTCTCCCTCGTCCCCACCAGTCTAGCTGTCCTGGCTGATGGGACAGAGAGAAGGCCATCCGAGGCTGATCTTGTTAAGCGGCCTGTCTGGTGCTGCCGGAGGCTCCTTAAGCTGCGTGTCATCCGCATATTGATGACACTGCACCCCAAACCTCCTGATGATAGCCCCCAGTGGCTTCACATAGATGTTAAATAGCATCGGGGAGAGGATGGAACCTTGTGGCACCCCACAAGTGAGTGGCCACGGGTCTGAAACCTCCTCTCCCAGTGCTACCCTCTGGTACCTGCCAGAGAGGAAGGACCGGAACCACCGCAATACGGTGTCTCCAATGCCCAACCCCTCCAGGCGGTCCAGGAGGATACCATGGTCAACGGTATCAAAAGCCGCTGAGAGGTCGAGGAGAACAAGGAAGGAGCATTCACCCCTATCCAGAGCCCTCCTCATATCATCTACCAAGGCGACCAAGGCCGTTTCTGTCCCATGCCCAATCCTGAAGCCCGACTAAAATGAGTCTAGATAATCAGTTTCTTCCAAGTGTGCCTTCAACTGCACCGCCACCACCCGCTCAATCACCTTGCCCAAAAATGGCAGATTTGAGACTGGGCAAAAGTTGTTCAGAACTTGAGGATCCAAGGAGGGCTTCTTTAAGAGTGGTCTTATCACTGCCTCCTTGAGGCCTGATGGCATCACTCCCTCCTCAAGGGAGGCGTTCACCACTGCCCTGATCCCCTCATCCAGTCTCTCTCTGCAGCCCATAATGAGCCAAGATGGGCAAGGATCAAGTAAGCAGGTGGTCGGCCTTACAGATGAAAGCACTTTGTCCACTTCATCAGGAGGAAGAAGCTGGAACCGATCCCACAAAACCGGTTTGCCACAGGCCGCCTCTTGCTCACTAACTGTATCCACAGCGTGCGGAGTAACACATCTAATCTGATCAATTTTATCTGCAAAGTGCCTTGCCAAGGCCTCACAGGAGGCCTTAGAATGCTCCAGTGGTTCCGGAGCCACAGGACCGACCAGGCTCCGGACCACTTGGAACAGCCTCCTGGGACAGCACTCTGCAGACGCGATGGAGGCAGCATAATATTCCTTATGTTATGTTACTCTGGTAAGGCAGGAGTTCATCCAATCTCCAGAATGTCACATGAAGTCAAGTCCTTATAGGCTGGTGTAAGCATCTCTCTCCTTTCTGCATCTCTCTCCCTTCTTGGTTCTCCAAGATTTAAAGAAATAATGAGCAATTAGCTGTAGAACAGAACTGTGCAGTGCAATCCTAGAAGTGTCTACTCAGGAGTAAGGACCATTGCGCAATCCCAGGTAAGGGTGTATATAGGATTGCAGTTTCCGTTTCTTACAGGATTCTTCACCTCTAGAAATAGGCTTATCCATGTGAGTGATGAAATTGTCCAAAGCAAAAAGCAAACTTTTGATTTGCTTATAAGCACAGGCGTTTAGCTGTATCACAAGTTCAGAATCCATTTGGGGGGGAGGCAAAAACGTTATAATGACAATCATTACAGGGATACTACTATAAATACATTTTTTACTTCTCTGTGTGACCTGTTTTGCATGCCAGTATACTTACCACTTCTGTTTTTTTACTGGCAGAGTACCTGTGCCTGAAATTTAACAGGTTAAGTTCCTTCCCCCCACCCCTGCCACCAAAAGAATGGAGCTGCTTGTGCAGAGGAAAAGATTCACTGACTGAATTTCTGCTTGTCGTAAAGCTTATGCAAAGCGTCAGAGCCTCACATGGGCAATCCTGATACCGAATTAAGAATTGAAAGCAGTTTGTATGCGGAAAAGTGCTAGAGAAATTGTAAATAATGATTATCGGTCAAAACTCACAACTAACAGCCGGCCTCCCCACATTTATTTAGGACAGACAATTTCAAAGGAAGCTGACTCCAGTGGAGATTCCCCCCCCCCGCCTTTTCCCAGAGCACCGTGGTCCCGATCCTGGATCTGCGCATACTTACACAAAAGTAAGAAACACTATCATGCACAGCTATGTTTAGTTTGGCCCATTGCTCCCTCCCGCAAGCCCCACTGTGGCTATTAGGCGTTAGAGGACAGCTATCCCTGTGCCCTTCAGATTCTTGGACTATAACTCCCATCAGCCCCGGTCAGCATAGTAATTGATTATGGAAACTAATTATGATTATACAACGCCCGCCATGCAAAAGGAAAGCAACGCGGCTGGAGGACGCTTATGGAGCTGCCTCCGCGCACCACTTTTTGAAGCTCGGAACTACATTTCCTAGGATGCTTGGTGGCCCGGGAGTGGATGAACGTCTCTGTGGAGGCAACTTCCCCCTCCCTAGGCTGAGCAGTTCCTGGCCCTTTCTCCACGACAACAGAAGGAGAAGCGAATGGAGGATTTTTTTTAAGGAATCAGCTTTGCTGTGCTTTGGTCCATGCAGGGCTCCACAAGCGAATGCTCCGCACCAGTAACAACCGCTTCACAGAACATACTTCCCGGTGGGGGCGGGGGTTGGAGTGAACGTCATCTGACTGGTGGGGGCTGCTCAAGCAATAAGAGAGGCTCCCCCCCCCAGGCTCTCCCCCTGTTTCTCCTTTCCCCTGAAGCTCCAGATGCACCTGCATTTCAGGAACAAGCCTCACTGAGCACAATGGGAGTTACTTCCGAATAGACACACATATGCTTGTGCTGGGAAAGCGGGGGGTTGGGGGGTAACAAAGGCATAAGAAACCACCCCCTTTCTAACCTGATGCTGCGCAGGATCACTATAACAAAAGGAATGAGGTAGTTACTTCCTAAGGCAATAAACCAAGCAATGGAGAATCAGAGCCTCAAGATCGCACTTTACAGCCCTTGTGCTTTAAACTGTGCCATTTCAATTGAGGGGGATCTCTGTAAATTCTGATGTGGGCGTCATTCGGGTGATTCAATGGATTCAAAGGATTCGGGTGACAAGCGTCATTGAGCACAATGGGATTTGCTTCTGAGGAGACACATATATGGCTGTGCTGGGAAAGGCCAGGGGAAACAAAGGGATGGGAAACCAGACCCCTTTCTAACCCGATGCTGTGCACGATCGGATGATCAAAGGTGGAAGGAGTTACTTCCGAATGGCAATAAACCAAAGAACAGAGAATCAGAGCCTTGAGATCACGCTTCACAGCCTTTAGGGGATTTGTGCTTTAAACTGTGCCATTTCAATTGAAGGGGATCTCTGTAAATTCTGATGTGGGCATTTGGGGGACAAGCCTCAGTGAGCACAGTGGGAGTTACTTCTGAGGAGACACTAATTGGTTTGTGCAGGAATGGGAAACACACACCCTTGACTGGGGTCACAGTGAAATGCACACCCCTGGGCAGGGCTAGCATACCCGAGGGTAAATGCGGGGGTTGGGGCACACAAAAGTAGAGAACTTGACTTAAGGAAAAGAATCAGACTTTAAGCAGTCTCAGGAAATCCAGTTTTTCCCTGATAAGCTCCAGGGTGGCTGCTGGATGGCCACAACATCGTCTGTCCCTAACAACCTCCAAACATAGCCGGCTCAGAGTAAATCATTCATGGAGACACCCCCCAAGTCATTTAAGCCACACTCACGAGAGAAGAAACCTTTGGGGCAGGGAGGGGTATAATCTGTGGCCTCATATCAAAAGATAAATGCAAATAGGTTTACCAAAGACAGCCAAAATCTCCCTGGTGCAGAGTAAAACCCACAGAGGATGGGACTTGGAGTCTGTGGTACAAAGATGTCTGGGAGTGGTTCCTCTTCCTGAGGCTCTTCCTCTGGAAATTCAATTTCTTCTAGCTCTTTTCCTTGATCCATTTGCTCCTTTATCCATCGCTGCTTTGCCTTCTCCTTCTCTATTTTCACTTCTTCTCTGCGTTTAATTTCCAGTTCTCTCTTTAAGTCAGTAAAATAAGAACACAAGAAGACTAAAGGTCTATCTAGTCCAGCATCCTCTTCCCACAGTGGCCAACCAGATGCCCTTTGGGAAGCCCACAAGCAGGACAGGAGGGCAATAATCCACCCCCATATTTGACAAATATCTCCTTGCCTTTCCCTTGAACATCTTTATTCATTTTCTGTAGCAAAAACTATATAACAGTTAAGGGTGCAATCCTATGGTTTCTAGCATCGATCATCGTAACCCTCGTACTCAGAGGTTTACGATCATCATCCAATGTGAGCAGAAGACGCCATCTGCTTGTGGAAGGTCACCTTTGGATCCTTAAATGAGAAATGGATATTTGGAATGATTATGTCAAATAGGACAAAATCCAATTTCACGCACACCCCAATTCCTTTTGACCCCACTGATTCCCTTCTGCAAATGGTGAGTCCTGCCAACTCTATTGCACAAGTGGGACCCACTGCTTATTCAAAGGAGATTTAGTGTCATCAATATGAGGATGACACGCAGCTCTACCTCTCATTCAAATCTTCACTAAGGTTGGCCATAGAATCCCTGTCCAAATGTCTGGAGACGGTGAGTGGCTGGATGGGGAGGAATAAGCTGAAGCTGAACCCTGACAAGACCAAGGTACTTTTGGTGGGAGACAAGAGGAGGCTAGGGGATGTTGACCTGGTGTTGAATGGGGTACGGTTACCCTTGAAAGACCAGGTCCGCAGCCTGGGGGTCATTTTGGACTCCCAGCTGTCCATGGAGGCTCAGGTGTCAGCTGTGAGCCAGCGCTGTATCAACTCCATCTGATACGGCAGCTGCGCCCCCTCCTTCCCGACCATCTGCTCCCATCGGTAGTACATGCCCTGGTCTCCTCTCGTTTAGACTACTGTAATGTGCTCTACGTGGGGTTACCCTTGAAGACGGTTCAGAAACTGCAGCTGGTACAGAACGCAGAGGCTCGCCTGATTAAAGGCAGCCGCCGGCGAGATCACATCACTCCAATACTGAAGGAGTTGCACTGGTTACCAGTTGTTTTCCGGGCCAAATTCAAGGTGTTGGTTTTGACCTTTAAAACCCTATATGGTTCCGGCCCAGCCTAGCTTAAGGAGCGCCTCCAGCACCACCAGGCAGGCCGCCTAACAAGATCAGCCTCGGATGGCCTTCTCTCTGTCCCATCAGCCAGGACAGCTAGACTAGTGGGGACGAGGAAGAGGGCCTTTTCTGTGGTGGCCCCCACTCTGTGGAACTCCCTCTCTAGGGAACTCCGTCATGCCCCCTCTTTAATGAGCTTCCGTCTTGCATTAAAAACGTGGTTGTTCAGGCAGGCATTTGGGGTGGGTTAGGGTATTTTAGAAAATGTTTTTATGGTAGAATTTTATTGTTTTAAACTGTTTTATTGTATGTTATACATCGCCCAGAGTGGCTGGGTGACCAGCCAGATGGGCAATTAATAAATTTAATAATAAATAAATAAATAAATTAGCCCCAAAACAAGCAGAAATGCTTGTTTCTGGAAGGAGGCAGGTCAGCAGAGCTCCCTTATTGCAAGATCCTCTAACCTGCCTCCTCCCAGAAATGAGTGTTTCTGCTTGTTTCGGGTTGCTCCAGGAGCGCTAAATTGCCATTCTGCAGGTGGTGGGGGCAGCTTGAGCAAGGGAATTGGTGGAGCAGAAGAGAATTAGCAGAGGCAGAAGTATCCCATTGGATTCTGCCCGTTAATTCTGTGTATAACTCCATTATTGTGGTTTATGTTATACATATGTCTCTCTTTTTGAATCTGAGAATGTATAAAAAATAAATCCATAACCTATTACACAAAATTGTGAATAAGTTATGTCTTGCTACCACTTTTATATATGGCTTAGCTGGAGACTCACTTCCAGCCATTGGCCATCCTAGCTGAGGACGATCAGTGTTGCAGTCCAATAGTTCTGGAAGGCATCAGGATGGGGAAGGCTGAACTAGTGAGTTCAGCATTTTGTACTTTGGAGTATTTAAGTACTATGAATTTAATTTCCTTCTTTATATTGTGGTACTTTACCAAAATGCGAGATTTTATGCTCCAGAAACGGAAGTACTCTGTTGGAAGGTCTTTGATTTTATAGGTAGGTGCCTCTTCGTAATCCCCAGGGTTTGGAGCTGGAACCTGGACGGCAATGCCGTTCTCACAGAGGATAAGCAGCTTGCTCTGTGGCTGCAGGCCAGAACATGAAAGAAAAGCATCAGGCCTGTGCATGGCACTGGATCTTGATGGTGAAAGAGAAAAACAGACCAGAGCCTATAACAAAAAACTTAAATCATGCTATCATTATTATTTAGACCTTCCCCCTTCTTCAGAAGTCAAGGCACCCCATGAGCTCAATGTATACATAGATCTAATCAGCTGAAAATTGTTTTAGCAAGATGCTTAGAGAGCAATCCTAATTGGGGTTGCAAGGAGCCAAGCAGCAGATCGCCCAAAACTCAGCCAGCACACATCAACCAGGGAAGGAGGTGCAGGCGGGAGCAGCTTTACTGGGGTTTTCAGCCTGGGGGATCTTAGGCCATTTTACGTGAGGCATTTATCATGTGCTCATGATTGGCCACTCACAGAAGTTTACAGGTCCTTTACATGACGTCGTCAACCTCCAGAACGTCTCCTGTGTTTTCCCCCAGTTATCCTGCCTTTAAAAAGATGTTGGAATATAACACACACACCCTCGCCGTTTCCGATACTGTGATAATTCCACCACAAGATGGCGCTGTTTTCAATTCCATGTCACGTTTGTCGTCTAAAGCAGGGGTCCCCAACCCCCGGGCCGCGGACCGGTACTGGTCCATGGCCTGTCAGCAACCGGGCCGCACGGGTGTGCGAAAAAAAAACCCTGGGTCCGCGGGGGTCCGCAGGGGAGGAGGCGATCCATCCCTCCCCTACCCTGGAATCCTCGCCAGCCCCGGCTGGCTCCACTCCGTGGCGAGTCTGCGGAGCTGCCGGCCAGCTCCAGCCGCTGGCAGACTTCCGGCCGCTGGGACGCAAATGGTGTCCGCTACGCGGACGGCATTTGCATCCCTGTTCTACAAGTAATAGGCTATGTAAATCTTTACATAGCCAATTACTGCAAAGAATAGGGATGCAAATAGCGTCCGCATAGCAGACGCCATGTGTGTCCCAGCAGCCGGAAGTCCGCCAGCGGAATCCCCTCCCCCAGTCCCTCCCAGTGGAAAAATTGGACCGAACCCTGGCGCCAAAAAGGTTGGGGACCACTGTTCTAAAGGAGCTAATTCTAATCGCGCCACAGAAACAGAAGCAAAATGCTCCGGTAGGGCTGCGGGATTTTCCATTTCTGTAGAGACAGCCTTATTCTTTCAGAATTTCCCCTCTGCTGAAACCAGTGGGGGGAAATTAGGTCTGCAAGCCCCAGGCTGGCATCACTGAGGGGCCTAACTGGGGCTCCTCTTGCGGGGGAATGGAAGGGCTTTGGACCCAGCCTCCAGGGCGGATGCTTACTCCTTGCCAGTGCCTCCGCTGCATCCTAATTCCATTGCACTGCTGTCTAAGGGGGTTAGGATGGTTATGCCTAACCTCCCTCTTTCTGGAATCACTTAGGTCAAGAGCATAAAAATTAATATTTCTCCAAAATATATTCAAACAAAAAAAAAACAGTTCAGAACAGACATAATCATAAACTCAGGGGACAGCACCCAATGGGGTGATTATGCCCCTGCCAATTCATTTGCACTCCACTGATACTCTTCCACAAGTGGTGGATCTTGCCAATTTCATTGAGCAAGTGGGACACTTATGCCACAGAGATTTAGTGCTTCCTACAGGAAGCCCCCAGACAAGCAGAAACGCTCATTTTTGGATTGGGACAAGGTGGTGGAGCTCACTTATGCGAGCTCCGCTGGCCAGCTCTGTTCCAGAAATGAGTGTTTTGCTCATTTCAGGTTGCCCCCAGAAGCACTAAATCTCCACTCTGCAAGCAGTGGGTGCCAATTGTGGAAGGGAATCGGCAGGGCTCAAAAGAACTGGTGGAGGTGTAAGTACCCCACTGGATCCTGCCCATAGACAGGGGTGATCCAGTAGACATTATACACTTGGATTTCAGAATCCGAAACACATAACAAGTTTTGACTAAGTCTTCTTGAAGAATCTTGGGTGAGTGGCTTAGAGAGCAATCCTCTGGCTCCTAGACAGCATCTGGAAGGCCATAGGAGAGTTCAGATTCCTCCGAGGTTGGAGTCAGCTCTCTGACCTTGGACCCAGGAGCCCAAGCTCCCAGTCCCACCCCCCTCCCAGCCGGCATGGAGAGAACTACGTTGACTACCTCTCCGAGGTCACAAAAGCAACCTCAGAGGGAAGGGAAGGAGGGCGTTCCCATGGGTGGGAAGGGGAGAGGACTGGGGAGGCCAGCTTATGAGGAATCCTCTGGCCTCCCCAGCATCCTTCCCTCCCCTGCCCTGCTTCCTTAGCTAGATGGGCAAAAAAGCCTGTCTAGCCGAAATGCAGAGCGAGAAGAGCATGGAGGCAAAGATTGCCTCCGCCGCTCCTCCCACTCTGAATTGGATGGCCATAAGCTTCCGATTTTGGAGGCTTACGGCCATCTCCATAGGATTGTGCCCTTAGTCAAATGTTTTCTGAAAGATCTGCAGTCATGAGCTAAGAGGTCCTGCTAGGGACTATGTAGCCAATTAGGTAAGTGGTTAAGGCTTCAATCCTATGCATGTTTAGACAGAAAAAAAGTCCTACAACTCCCAGCATTCCCCAGCTAGCATGGCTGGCTGGGAAATGCTGGGAGTTGTAGGACTTTTTTTCTGCCTCACATGCATAGGATTGTGCCCTAAGAAACAGGGAACAGAAGACAGAAATAGACAGTTTTCACAATGGAGGGAAGAAAGCAGTGGAGTCCTCCAAGAATCTAAACTAGGACCGGTACTATTTAACTTACTCATCAATGATCAAGAGTCAGAGGTTAACAGGGAGACAAGTTTGGGGTTGAAAGGAGCCTGGGAGGTCTTGAACCAGGGTGTGCTGCAGTTAGGCTCCAGCACCTTTCCTCCTGCATGTGCTCTTGTTCCACAGCAAGCCTGGCAGACTGAGCTCTGTGGTTCAAGGGCACCATCTAGGGGTCAGCACCAGCCTGTCTGAGCATTATCAGCTGACCCCAAGGAGCCTCAGAGCATGTTCCTCAATCCAAGCAATTATTGGACTATCTCTAGCTACTGCTCCCTTTTCCTAATGGGTCGCTTGGATCATGACCTCTCTATGACTTTGACGAAGCACCTGCTTCTGAAAGTATGTTTGCTGCCCTGGACCTTGCTTAGTCCGACTACACAACTGCTTCCAGTTCCTCTGACCCTCATTTGCCTGTTCTGGAACTTACCCCTGCCTGTTTGGGTCCCTGCCCATCCCTCCAATCCACTTGGGCCCCGTCTACATGGCACCACTTTCACCCTTCACCCTGTCACAACTGCGCAGCATTTCAGCTTCGAATTAGCTTCTGCTGGGATACACTTGCGATTTATGGCGGGCTTCCCTAACAGACTCCGCCGTGCCCTTTTTTGGCCATTATTCTTTAATGTGCAGCTGTGCAGTCCCGTGAGTGTGGGGTGCAACAGTTCAGTGGCTGTTTTGTATTTTAGGGGTTCTGCTGTGTCTTTATGTCCCTCGTTAGGTAAAAAGTGGGCGTTCTGTGCTCCTTCATTTCCACGCCATCTGTTTCTCAGTTCCCCAGCCTGAGACTCTCACGATGGTTCGCACCCACAAGCGTGAGCAGTATGTGCCTACTCATCACTCCAAAATGGTGGCTGGAGCAAAGTTGGTCCTCCCCCAAGACACTCCCCCCCCCCCCCGGCCCTTGGGCACTGAGTCCAAAAGCAACCGTTGAGAAGATATGAAGGTGCAGAAATGTGTGAAAGTGTGATTAAATTAATGAAAACGCCTCTCTGTGCCTCTGTAGCTGGGCAGCTGTGAAGGGATGGGGGGAGTAAAGGGGCATCACAGAGTGACGTAAGCACTACGCACGCCTACAACACACCCACTGCAAAATGTGAAGTTGGTTTGGGGAAAGGACACATGGCTCGCAACTGCGGGGAAACCCGCAGCGAATGAAAAACATTGCAGCAAAACACCTCTTTGGAAATCCACATTTTCCGGGAGAAAGCAACGGATGGCTCCAAAGTGGCAACTATGTTGTCTGTCCCAAAGGACCAAAACTTGCAGTCGCCCCAGAGTAAAAGTCTCGTGTAGATGGGACCTTGGATTGAAATCTAGCTCCCCTAGGACCTGGATGGCCTGGAACCCAACCCCAACTGAGGCCTGACAGAGGTTGACTCCAAATTATTAATGATGGAGAAATCCAAAACAGATTGATCTCTCCAGGCCATGAGGGGCAGATGAGATGCAATGTAAGTAAGTGGAAAGAGGTGCACATTGGGACAACGTTTATACTTTTTACTATTAAAATGTTCCCCCAGATCACTTATAATATATCGTTTAGGTATTTAGATCTATGTATCATGGTATATGGCAAAAAGCATGAGATACACATCCTACAAGAAACACTATCTACTCACGTGAGAAGGTGGCGACCACTGCAATGCCTGCACAGGCCCCGGTACATTAATGAACCCAATTGGCTCATATTTGTCTTCAACAGTGAAGAAGAAAACAGTTTTATCTCTGCTCTGAAAAATAAGAAACAGGAAAATTCCCAAAGCCACACATTCCACAGGAATGCTAGCCAATTACAGCAAACAACACACAGAGTCCCATACCACCACCATCATTTTTTTTTTAATGAAGCTTCCTAGGCAAAAGCCAACTTCATCAGCTGCACCTAGTGTTACCAGCCAACTCCAGGATAAAACAGAGATTTTGCCCATTTGCCTTCTACAAATTAATTTCAGGCTGAGCTCTGGAATGCCTGGAGTCTGTCTCCAGCCCTGAATTAATTTGGACTGGGTTCAAGAGCACCACTGGGGCTGCCCAGAGGTTTCCAGATCCTGGTGCTGCTTTCATGAATAAACCTGCATTTTCTTTTGACAATGCACACGGCCTATTTACAAGCATTCATTCAAAAAGTCAGAACATACCCCTGTGGCAAGCACTTCCCCGTTATGCTCGTAGGCCAATGCTGTAACTACACTGGTATGAGGCTTGAAAGCCTGCTTCAGACGCAAGGCTGCATCCACTACAGTCTCCCGTCCAGCAACAACAGGGAGTCCCTTAGGATTATAAAGTTCAATAATGCGAACCACGCCATCTTGAAACCCTGCAGCAATTACACCTCCGTTGGGATTCGCCTTTGACAGAGAAAATAGTTTCTATTAACATAACACACTGGTAAAGAGCCAGATTAAACCATGTCTTATACATCATCTCATAAATCAAAGCAAAGTCTGTATTGTTTGCATATACTGAGAATAATTCACATGCATTGTGGCTGACACGTTGTTCTCAAATGCCAGTACCAAAATACTATTTTTTGAGAGCCAGTGTAGTGTAGTGGTGAGAGTGACGGACTGGGAGCCGGGAGATCCGGGTTCTAGTCCCCACTTGGCCATGGAAGCTCACTGGGTGACTTTGGGCCAGTCACAGACTCTCAGCCCAACCTACCTCACAGGGTTGTTGTTGTGAGGATACAACGGTGAGGAGGAGGATAATGTAAGCCGCCTTGAGTTCCTTGCGAGAGGGAGAAAGGCGGGGTATAAATGCAATAAATAAATAAATAAATAAACTATTTTTATCCTAACCCAACTAGAAGATTCAGGGCAGGACACAAAAGCAAGTTCCATAAAACAGAAAAGTGACATCTTTCCCAAATAATGAACAGGAGAACCTACAAAACCAAAACAAGATTAAAAACCTTCCCTTGCTCCTGGGCAATACCAGCACATGATTTCCACCCTTACCAACTAAAAAGGAAAGGTAAAACCAAGGACAACCATTCCACCCACAGGCAGCACAGCCTATTTCTCCAGGCCGGGGTGGGCAACCTCTGGCCCTCTGTTGGACTACAACTTCCATTATCCCTGACATTGGCCATGTTAAGAGCAGCTGATGGGAGCTGAAGTACAACAAATCTGAGGGCCACAGGTTGCCCATTCCTTCCTAGTGGATGGCACCATGACTAGAGATGCTTGAATCTCTGAAGAAGACAAAGAAATAAGAGAAATAACCTGTATTGTTCAACATAGGAAGAACTGGAATACCTGCTTATAATGCAGTGGGTCGTCAGCAATTATGCCTTTCTTCTACAGACTCTATCCTCACTTCCTTGGAAAGAATGCAAATTTATCCAGACCACTCTGCGAAAAATCTGGGTAAATTTAAGTGATAAGATGCTGCTATACCTGGACACTAAGGAAGGCCCTATCTCTAAGGGACTAGGAAGGAAACTGGGGCAGGGTGTGTGAAAGTGGAATGAAGAGAAATGGAGAAGAATCTGGGTAACCGGTTCCTGAATCCTTATGCTCCATCATCCAAGAGAGGCACTACAATTAGCCATTGTCACATTATACCATTATACCAGCTGAGCTCCACCCATGTGCTCCTCAGTCCCATCTATTACTACTTACCACCTTTGGTGCCCAGGTCAGTGCTGTTCCTCCCTGTTTAAACTTCATCTCAGTCAACTGCACCTTACCAATGAAATCATAGATACGCACTGAACCTGTGTTAGACAGTTAACAGGTGATCAGGAAAAGAGGAAGGACCTATCTCCATTGCTTTGTAAAATGGAAGCAACAGGTTTTGCCACATCAGAATGAAAATTGACTCACATTTCTTCTCTCCCCCCCCCCCCCCCGGTTCTTATAAGAACCTGCTCTGGCTGTTTTGTAGCTTTGGAACTTTTAAAAAATACCTTCAAGCAAGAGACAGCTTGTGCAGAGAGCTGGGCGACTGCTTTGAGTGTTGGCTTTGGGAAACCTGGGTTAATATCTAAATTCATCTACAAGCCAACTGGATGTCTTTCCAGAAGATACTGGACTGGATCCAAAGGGTCTCTTCCTCCTATGGAAGGGGTCCTTCCACTGGAAGAAGATTCTTTTCATTCATAGAAGGGAACTTTTGGGTCCAACACACTATCTTTCAGAGCAATTTCCCATAAGCAAAATGAGAGTTATAATAACCTAGCACACAAGTTTGTTATGAAGATCAATGGCTGCCAAACCCTTTTCCCTTTAGAATGCTATAGAAATTATTATTAGATTCCTAAAAATCATCCAAAACTTACTGAGTAACACTCTCTTGTCAAATGTATTGGTATTACCATTCAAAACAGGAACATTTTTGCAAAGATAAATAAATGTGATAAGCACATTAGTTGTTCCCTACATAGTACATTGTAGAGCAAAACATAAAATATTGTTTCAGAATTGCAGAGATTTGGATGTCAAATGGTTTATGAAAAAGCACATTTCTACTGAGTTTGTATATAAACTGGCCAAAAACATGGGACACTGAAAAAATGAAACTATACCCCTGTAAATGATCACTGTAAATGATCAATGGATGATCCCCCTGAATACTTAATATAACAAATCTTAACCTTTAAAACTAGGGGGAGGAGGACCAACGGCAGGAATCCAAAGGAAAGAGATGCACTTACGGTCAAGAGCGGTGGTGGCCATGATATATGTGACTGGAGAGACACATACGGCTTCTATCTTTCCAGAATGAAAAGTAAAGAGGCATTCTGGATCATGAGTCTACCATAGAAAACATAAAAACAAAGAGTTCTTCAGAGGGATATTTGTAAAAGTATTTTTTTTAAGCTATGTGGACTCTCCTTCATTAGAGTTGTTTAAGCAGACACTGGATGGCCATCTATCAGGGTTGTTGTAGCAGCTGATTTCTTGCATAGGCAGGGGGTTGGACTAGCTGACCTTTGATGTCCCTTCCAATTCTAAGATTCAATTATTGTATGAGCAGTGCTACCTAAAGTTATATATCATTAAAGTCCCATTGAAAATCAGATCCCTGAAATATGAAGGGCATTCAAACTGGGATGCCTAATCTTCGATCTAAGGGGGAAATGTAAAGACTGGAATGAGACTAAATATACTAATGCAAAATCAAGGATCTTTCCTAAAAGATCTATATCAGAATACTTTGTATTTACAAGGAAGAAATATATGGGATCCCCTAAAGTGATGTGGGAGATCTGTGTGATCACCTCTCCCACCATCTTTTTCTTTTCCTAAAAACAGCCAAGGAAGGGCCTGATTTGGATCAGAGCAATAGAGCAGGGAGGGGGTTAACCCTTTCCCTCCACTTTGATTCCTTAATGCAATTTGCCCCATGTAGCTATTAGCCTTGGAGGGGAAATCATATGTTAATCCCACCACTTCAGTCCAAATTGGGGGGCCCAAAGCTGCTTTTAGGAAAAGAAAAAGTTGGTGGGAGATCCAATCACAGATCTCCTGATGAATGTGCTCTACTGTTGAAATAGTCAATGAATAAGCTCCAGTTGTGTGCAAATCTATTAAGAGCGCAATCCTATGGGGACAGGCGGCCACCTCCAAACTCAGAGGTGACCACCTATCCAATATAGGGCAGGAGAGGCATGGAGGGGATCATTCCCTCCGTGCTTCTCCTGCCCTGCATTTGTGGCTAGACAGCCAATTTCAGCTGTCTAGCCATGGGAAGACGGAGTGGGGGAGGAGGGTGCTGGATGATACATAGGATGTGTCATACCAGCATTTCTGCCTTCCGAACGCCCCCCAGAATGCTCCATTTTGGCCGCTCCACACTCCTCTTTGGAGTACGGAGCATGGGGCTGCAGCGCGGAAGGGGGGAAGGTCAGTTCTCCAGGAACTGACCTTGGAGCGCGGGCTCTGCGGTCGGTTCCTGGAAAACCAGATATCCCATGGCTGTCTAGCTGCTGACTAGCGGCCATAGGATTGCTCTCTCCATTTGTCTCCCTTCTTTACTCTTATATAGCTTGCAATCTTGGCCATCACTACGTTTTCATACATTTTTGTCTCCCATTCTGTTATTACTGGGATTTGAACTTTTCAGTATTTTGTGCTACTACACAAAATGCCTTTCAGTATTCTTGTTGCTACAACCATATAAGATATTAGCAGTACTATTCTATACATGTCTACTCGTAAGTAAACCCTATTGAGTTCAATGAGACTTACTCCCAGATAAGTGTGTATAGGACTGCGGCCTAATTTGCTGTATTGACTCTTCTTTATGTATTTGTCAACCGAAATAAATCAGGTTCTAAATCTAGTTGTACTTTTCAAATTTTCTCTATTATATTCTTAATCTGAGACCAATCTTTTTTGGCCTTGTCACACAACCACCCAATATGGAAGTAGCTTTCAACAGTTGACTCATGCTGGCTGGAGAATGCTGGGAGTTGTAGGACTTTTTTCAGTCTAAATATGCATAGGATTGCACCCTAAATTTATTTTTATCTTCGTAACCTTTCTCTGGCGTTATGTACCATCTGGACATAACCTTATAACAATTCTCACGTATGTTTGCACATAAAAAAACATTATTACCAGTTTTCCAGACATGTATTTGTGTGTGTGTGTGTGTGTGTATACGTGTGTGTGTGTGTGTATGTGTGTGTATCCCATCATCAAGCGTTATTGGATTTCCCAATTAGTTCATGGTACAATACTTTTGTTCTATATAGATCCTCAATTTTGTTTCTTTTTTCAGTCCATTCCATGGCCTATCATATTGCGCTAGCTTGATAATACAATTTAAAATCTGGCATACCTACCCCCATTTTTTTCATCCTGTATTATTTGCCCCTATTTTTTTTGATATTACTAAAAAGATTAAGGGTGCAATTATATGCTTGTTTAAACAGAAAGAAGTTCTACAACTCCCAGCATTCCCCAGCCAGCATGGCTGGCTGGGGAATGCTTGAGTTGCAGGACTCTTTTCTGTCTAAGCATGCATAGGATTGTACCCTAAAAGACCAAGTGAGGCATGTAAAATCACTATAACTGTTAACATTTAGAAGCTATCATTTTAAACTCATATAAACCATTGGCACTAAACAACTTTAAATATACAACATTAGCCTCTATTCATCCATCGAGTATAAATCGGGTATAATTCAGGAATGATGGGGGAAAACCAGGGAAAGAGAATACAAGGTAAAACTTACAACATTTGTGAAACTCAGATCAAGCTTCCAGATGGCTCCATTGAAATCCTAAAGAAGAGAACATTTAACACCTGGTTATTATTTCAAATAATATGTATTTCCCTATCCTAAAGACACTGGCTCCAATTCAGAGAAAGTTAGCTGCCCTTTTCCATGGAAATCAACAACTACCTTGTCTCACTGACTTCATCTGAACCTAAGCACAACTAAGGGCAAAACTACACATGGCACTAAACGCATCACTGCAAGTACTGTGAATCTTTCAAAAAATTATAAACAGGTGCAAGGAGGCCCAGTCAGGACTGGGACTATGACATGAGAAGGGCCTAGCCCTTTCATCCTCCACTGTGATCCTGACAAAAATCACCCTCTCCCCCAAAGCTCCTGTTAGCCCCGAGGGAAACCTCATTTGGCATTAATGCGAGCTTCCCTTCTGGGGCCAATAGCAGCTTCCAGGGGGCACTTTTTTGTCAGGAGTGAGGTAGGGGAGGAAAGGGTTAATCCTTCCCCACATGCCACAGTCCCAAACTTGATCACCTGCCCACCAGCTGTTTATAATTTTTAAAAGATTAAGTACTTGCCGTGACACATTTAGCATCATGTGTCATTTGGCCCGAAGAGCAAAGACAAAGGGTTGTATCCAATTTAACACTAGTAGAAAAAGTCAAAGCGTTGTTCCACTAGCAACTGCATATTCTGCTAGCAACGGTGCCATTGTGCAAGCGGCCCCTCCCGCTGCTTCTGTTGCGCAAGCGGGACCCACTGCTTGTGCAATGGAGATTTAATGTTTCCTATAGGAAGCCCAGAAACGACGGAAACACTCGTTTCTGGGTCAGGACAAGTCAGGCTCTGCCAACCTGCCCCACTGCAGAAACGAATGTTTCTGGCTGCTCCTGGAAGCACCAAGTCTCCGTTGCACAAGTGGTGGGCCTCGCTTGCGGAACGGAATCAGCAGGGGCACAACAGAATAGGTGGAGGCACAGCGCCCCTAGTGTAATGAAGTGCTTGTGCAACGGCTTGCACAGCCACTTGTGTAAACAGAATCACAGTATTGGGCCTGAGGCTTGTGCAAGAATGAAACAGGGTTTCTGCAAGAAGCAGCTTTGCACTCATGGGATGACACTACTGGATACAACGCACAGTATAAAAGACAGCTCACAGAGAGGCCCTCAGCCATGGGCTGAGCCGAAACCCCTCCAGGCTTCACAATGGAATGGACAAACATACCAGCTAACTGAATGCTCACTCAGCACCTCCCCCATGCTTCAGATGGGCTGTCTACTTTTAATCTTTAGAAGCACAGTATATATCTTTATCTGTTAATTTGTTATCTCCTTATTTCTAAAAAGGAAACCTTAAAAAAAAAAAAAGTCCAGAACTACTGCAAGGACTGGGTGGCAGGAAGACAAGTTTCTTAATATATATGGGAACTAGCCTATTTCTACCTAAGCAATCCTGGTTTAAAACCCAGAGATGAGACCCACCTTACAATTCTTGCATAATTAATACATATCCTGGTAAGGCCGTTTAAGAAACACAACTCTTAACTGTTGCATAACACAGACCTGCAGCTACACCTTGCTTGGGGCTGCAGTGCTATATGAAGAGTGGCAAGGAACACGTGTGCCACAGAACCTTGTCTGTTCATCTAACCAGACCTGATTAGACAGGAGATTTTTGTGATGCTATCACACCATAGGGTCAAGATCCAGAAAGACTTCAGCTGACGCTAGCATGCTACACAGTGGCCTCACTCTGTAGCAAGTGCCACTGTGACATCATCACATCCTATACATGGAAAAGAATGGAGTGATTCAGGATACTACTGAATCAGGGGTATATATTGATCACATCCTGCTGTCCTTGAGAAAATCCTCTATACATTAGAGAGAGATGAAAACAACTCTTACCTGAGCATACCAATACGGTTCTCCGCGTTCATGAATTTTCATCATACAGCTCAGATTGACATTTTTGCCAACTAAAAGTTCATTCATTTGTTCCATCTCCATCACTCCAGTGTCATCCACAACATCAGCTGTGTCTATTGTTTCAAAATCCCAAACCTTTATAGAGTTTGGAAGAGAAAAGAAGATTCTTTATTACTGCCAAAAGCAAAGCATTTTTAGCAAATATGGTGAAAATATAGAAAATGAGAAAACCTAAGGGAAAGGATGTGATGGAGCTGGAGGTTACTCTAGCCCCTTTATGTAGCATCTCCTACACTTCTAGGACCCAGTTCAAATGCCTTGGTAGTGCTCCTGAGAGGTTAGGCCTCATGGGGAAAAAAAACCCTCCCCTGGGGGCTTGGTCAGAAACCTCAATCACATGCTTCCCATCCAAATTAGAAGGGAAAAAAAGTATTATCAAAAGAACTTTACAGAGACAGGAGAGCAGAGAATACATACACCTACTCCAGGCTGCCTCACCTCGGCAGATAGCAATTGGAGAAAGGGCTTTTCCTGTGCTGGCACCCCCATTGTAAAATACCCTCTCCACAAACACTCGCCATCAATCTTATTAACTCTCAGGTACCAGGTAAATGAAATATATTCCTCTAGCGGACATTATTATCAAACAGTGGTCATGGTGAGTACAATTCAACATATAGAATAGTAAATGCTATCCTTAAACATGATTAAGCATGGGTACACTCAATATGTTGGTTCTTTGTACACTCATTACATCTGTTCTTAAGAAAACACTCACCCTGATGTATCCATCTGATCCGACAGTGACCACCTCTCCTTCATCCAGAACCAACTGATTAACTGGGCCATTGTGACAATTTCTATGGCCAGGTCGACAAAGTTCCACTTTTATGAGGCCCCCTTCCCAGAGTAACAAATTGCCCCATTCTGACCCTGAAAGTACCTTTAATGCAAATAAAATAAAATATATTAGTATTATATCACATTGATGTACATGAAAGGGACAAGGCGGAGAACATATTACTTTCTATGAAAGCTGAACCAAGTTTTCTCCAGAGAGTAATATATTTGCTAGACAAAATAGCAGTGAGAATGGATGTCTGTAAGACTAAGGTTGCAATCCTATATCCATTTACCCAGGAGAAAGCCCCACCAAACTCAATGGGACTTACTTCTGAATAAACATGTATAGGATTGTCCTTCTAATATATTGTTTTCAGTGTGAAGACAGCTTGGATTTTTACTTTACCTCCCAATGCCTAGCAACACTCTGAAACGTTTTCAAGAGATGTTTACCTAAGGACATGATTCAAAACAGCTATTGAGCAATTCTAAGAAAGCAACTATTTACAGATTCTGAAAGCTCATATTTATCCATGTGCTTGCTTTAGAGTACAGTTGGCAAAGTGCCATCTCAAAAGGCCCAGACAATCACTTTCTTCTCAATACCATTAATAGCTGATATTGTGCAAGATCCAATGAGCAGTTTTAGGTGTGCCCAAGGGTGTCTCCATGAGCGATTTACTCTGAGCTGGCTGCATTTGGAAGTCATTAGGGACACATGACGTTGTCACCATCCAGCAGCCACCCCCGAGTTTATTATGGAAAAACCAGATTTCCTGAGACTGCTTAAAGTCCGATTCTTTTCCTTAAGTTGGGTTCTCTGCGGTATAGCTGTTGTGTGCCACAAACCCCACATTTACCTCAGGTATGCTAGCCCAGGGGTGTGCCTTTCACTGTGACCCCGCTCAAGGGGTGTTTCCTGTGTGTTTCCCATCCCTGCACAAACCCATTAACATCTGCTCAGAAGTAACTCCCATTGTGGTCAATGAGGCTTGTCCCCTGAATGTGCACATCAGAATTTACAGAGATCCCCCCCCCCCATTGAAATAGCACAGTTTACAGCACTAATTCCCTAAAGGCTGTAAAGCACTTTCTCAAAGCTGCGACTCTCCATTGTTTGCTTTATTGCCATTCGGAAGTAAATACTTCCACCTTCAATCCGATCCTGCACAGCATCGGGTTAGAAAGGGGGCTGGTTTCCTATCCTTTTGTTTCCTGTCCCTGCCTTTCCTAGCACAAATATAAGTGCTTCTACTCAGAAGTAACTCCCATTGTGGTCAATGAGACTTGTTTCCGAAATGCACACTCCTGAAGTTACTGAGATTCCCATGAATCAAAACAACACATTTAGGAGCCTTAATTTTGAAGCTTTGACGCTTCAATTGATCGCAACACAGCAGGGAGAATGCTGTGTTCTTTGTTGCTTTAAGGAAGGAAGTGATGCGGAGGTGGAGGAGAGAGAGAAGGAGATTGTTCAAGCTTCAGCAGGTTCAAGGCAGAGAGAACACTCTGCTCTTGTAATGATTGTTGCTTTAAGGGAGTAAATAATGCCAGGGGGCAGGGAAGAGAGAGAGAGAAGGAGATTGTTCGAGCTTCGTCAGGTTCAAAGCAGAGAGAACACTCTGTTCTTGTAATGATTGTTGCTTTAAGGGAGTAAGTAATGGGGAGGGGGAGAAAGGGGGGAGCCTGGATGGGTGGGGAAGCCTCTCTCATTGGTTGAGCAGCCCCTGCCAGTCAGATGACGTTCACTCCAACCCCCACCCCCACCCAGAAGTATGTTCTGTGAAGGGCCATATACTGGTGTGGTGCACTCACTCGTGGAACCCTGTGCAGACCAAAGCTCACTAAAGCCGATCCCTTGAAAAAATCCAGGTAATCCTCCATTCTCTTCTCCTTCCATTGTCATGGAGAAACCCCCCCCCCCCAGGTGTGTCCAAGGCCTTTGATCCCTATGATCTGCAGACTCCCATACCATAACGAAAACGGCTCAATTTCAAAAGATTTTTGCCATGCAGCATGGAGGGCTGACATTGGAGAAGAACAAGTCCAAACCTCTCTTGAGCAGACAGAACCAGTCACATGTTCTTTGCATCGAAACCATTGTATTTCAGCATCATATACTAATTGGAATTTCAATTCTCCATGTCAGTTTTTATGTAGCCAAAATAGCATTATCTACACACAAGAGGGAGGTATCTATCAGCAGGCTTGGTAGAAGCCCAAGGTTTGCAGAAGTACAAAAATTATTTCGGAAAAAACCCTAACAGGGTGGGGACCCAAAAACAACCCAAAGAGGACTAACAATGCTGAGGGGGTACAGAATACTGACTCTTGGGTAGTGCGGAAGAGACAGAAAACCAGGAGATGGCATAATGGAAACCTAAAATGGAACACTCTACATTGCAGCATTTCTTTTGAAGGTCCCACTTGTCAATCCTATAATTCTAAAAGCTTTGGAGTTTTTCTGTCTATCTATCTATCTATCTATCTATCTATCTATCTATCTGGGACTCTGAGTAACAAATATTCCAATAATTTTCCAGATGACTGCTCCTTTGTGCAATAAATGCACAACTGTTACTTATTTGTTGCAAAGGGTTTAAATCTCTTTCCTTCAGGTGGCACTTGTGTTGAGGGAACAATGCATTTCCTCTCATGGGTAGCCTATCTACTGAGATAATGGTTTGAGGAATGTGGCCATGTGGGTTTCACTGGTACCCACTGTGTTATATTATCAGTGCTCGAATTATGGGAGTGAGCAGGTAGGGGCCCCATCATGAACTCCACACGCCCCACGCCCTGACACCCCCAATTTTAGCCAAATCACTCCCCACATAGTCTTCAAAAACAGCAGCAAGGGGACTATCACAAAACATATGGAGACTGCCCCCCCCCCACTGATTCCCCCCGCTCCCATAATTCAAGTACAGGTATAATGCAATGCCTTATATGTGGGGCTGCCTTTGAAGACAATTCAGAAACTGCAGTTACTGCAAAACTACTGGACAGGACCAGTCTGAACATAGCTCTCTGATTCTTAAACATCTCCATTGGTTACCGGAACATTTCCAGCTCAATTCAAAATGCTTGTGCTTATTTTTAAAGTCCTATACTATACAGGGACCAGAGTGCCTAAAGGAATGCTCACCTCCACAGCAGCCTGCCTGTCCACTCCAAGTGCAACCTGAGGCCCTTCTCCAGGTGCTCCCACTGCCAGCGGTGAGACAGGTGGTGATGGGGGAAAGGGCCTTTTCAGTTGTGGCACCTTCTCGCTAGGAGGGCCCGTGTTTATTTTTTGTTTAACATTTTGAACATTGCACTATTTACTGTTTTATTTATTTTTATTATGGTGCAGATGTGAAAATGTTTGGACTGAACAGTGGCATATAAATGTGGGGGAGTATCCAATGGTAGCTTTGTGCTAGCAGAAAGTGGGTCCACCCGCACAAGGCACAGCAGCTAATTTCTGTCAGTCCTACCCCCCTGTTGCAGCCTTCTGTGCCATATCCCATACAGTTTTGGCAGGTCCCCCAACCTTTAAGAGCACGGAGGGTTGTAGTGGGAAACTGGTGAAAATTGGGCACACCAAGCATTGGATATAAGCCATGATTAATAAAATAAATATATAACTACTGCATAGTGACTGTGACATTATTTGTAACAAGTAACACAAGCCCTCGCCTTCCCATGCCAACCGAATTTTGCAACTTACGGGTGTTGTTTTTCAAACTTGCTTTAAAACAGAACGCTTTCCTACTGTGCAAACATGAGAATGCTAGCCCCAATTTTTAGCAATAGCAAATACCAGAAATGCTATGCCTTTCCACACAGCAATGCCCTGCCAACTTGGATCAATACTAAGGAGTTCATTTTCTCATCTGGAAAAGTTTGAGGGGGTAGAAATGCTGCTCACCTTCCCATCAGGCAGCTCCACGTATCCTTCAATGTCTGTCAGTGCTGTTTTTCCAAACCTACCCAATGCCCCTTGTAGTTTCAAACCAGTGAAAGTTAGGGCCATCTTCCAAAACCTGGCCACATAAAAATCAAAGTTAGATTCTAAGTATATCTTTTTAACAGAAAGCTTCGGCTATTGGGCGGTATAGAAATGAAATAAATAAATAAACAGAACCTTGTCAACCTTTCATGTGCACTAGATGGCTGTGCTCAGATATAACAGTAAATCATAGTGTAGAGGTATGGGAACGAGCCTGGCCAAGCCTTGGGCACACACACTCCCATCTCCTCCTTCACAGCAGCCACAAGGAGGAGATTGTAAGCTTTTGCTTCTGCTTTCCACTAACCAAGGTTACTCATTTCATCCAAACTGAAAATTGTGGCTAGATTCAACTATGGTTTAGGGAAACAAGCCAGGACCACAAATCACTGTTTGAAATTGGCTTGTTTCCCTAAACCATAGTTAAAACTAAGCTGAATTTGTCTGGATTTGTATGTAAGGAGTAACCATGGTTAGTTGAAAACAGAAGCAAAGACTTCTGATATCTTTCTTGTGGTTGTCCAGAGGACAGGGGGGAACATGCAAGTCCTGAGGCTGAAACACGAAATGTTAAGCCATCATTCACCATTACATGCAAACAAGGCCATATTGTTTCTGGTAACTACAGGCACAATGTATTGCAAATTTATACTTGTCCTGTTTAAATTAATGGGAGTTCAGAGCATTTTACTGTATGCTGGGTTGTGTCCTACTTTTTTTTTTTTTTTTTAGCATAGGTTGACTCCGACATATATAACTTATTTGCCTAATATATTATGATAGATTTTGATCTGGACATTTGATTTCTTTATTTAAAAAATCAAACACTTTGGTTTATTTTAAACATTAGTAGGATAATTTTGCCATGGTTCAGAACGCCTTATATTCATAAGGTTGCCATCTATACACACCAGTTTGTCTTCAGTTGTCATACAAAAAACAGGAAACAGCTCCACTTATTCTGAGCCAGTTTCAGGTAAATCAGGTGTGAAGAAGTCTGTTCCTTCTCCATGTATACCTCCATGGCATTCTAGTTCTCTGAGTTAAAAAAAAAACTCTGCTGGTAGCTGGCTTACTTTATGTGGCCTGAACCAGATGTGGTGAGGTGCTCTTCATTTTCTGGAGAAAAGGTGACTTGATAAACATCTTGTGAAAATGCTTTTGATCTCAATACAATCTTTTCCTGCTTCCAATCCCACACTGTCAACATATAGTCAGGGCTGCTCCCAACAGTGGCTATCAAGGTGCCGGAACGATTAAAGTCAGCAAAGGCATATGCCTCCTCTGTTCCACCTGGAAATAAGGTGAGATAACAAGTTTCTAAATGCGATCAAGAAAATATCCTGCTTTGCCAGCCAATCAGTTAGCATGCATTACTAATTACATATAAAATTTTTGAAGTATAAAATGGTACAAAGCATCCATAAAATTGGGAGCAATTAAGATATCCTATATGAAGATATAACATTAAAAAACAAAGCAAAACACGGTTCACCCACAGAGTCTTGAACCTTTGTAGTAATTATGGCTATGAATCCCAAAGCCTGGATATATATCTATAATCTATATCCATATCTATCTATATGTGCATAGTAAGCATTTCCTTTTTGTCATAGAATCATAGGGTTGGAAGAACAAGACCATCGAGTCCAACCCCCCCGCTCAGTGCAGGAAGCCTGATTCCCAGGCGGTCTCCCATCCAAATACTAACCAGGGCTGACCCCGCTTAGCTTTCGAGATCATATGAGATCGGGTGCATCTTCTTCTTGGTAATATTTGAAGTATAGTCCACAGAGCCTCTTTAATTCATAACTCCTCCTAGTTTTTTTTGTAAATTCATTCAATACAGATTAGAGGTATAACAAGTGGGATCTGCAACAAACAGTTGCAGTATGCTCCTATCCAATATTCTAACTAGGCTTCTATGCCCCTTTCTAGGATAATGCATTCCATTCCCACTCTTCGTCCTCCTCCATTCCTCCCCCAACACTCAGCATGCTGAAACCTCAATGGGCTGTTATTGGGGGCGGGGGGTGGCTTCCTCTAAAAAAAAAAAAAAAGACTTTGGCAAACCTTGGGTTCCTGCGCATGGATAGTGCATTTTGACTCAAAGGAAGAGTTCACTATTAGGATTGGGCTCGAATAATTTCACATTGGATTTTGCTTCACAATGTTTTATCATTATACTGAAAACACATCAAGTGTAAAAGATACTAATGGTCTGTAAAATGCTTGATTTGTTAGCTTTAATGTAAGATTTTTAAACTCAGAAATTAGAAAAAGGAAGCCTACTGAGTTTGATTTACGTTCCATGGTGAAACGCACCTCAGATAATAGACAATAAACCAATTTTGAAGAATGGAGAACTTCTTAATTCTTTGCCCTTCTTTTAATATTTGGCCATTTAACCATACACCCATTTCTTTTTCTCTACCATGATCTCAGAAAAAAAAGCCTGTAGCACATGATTTTGAAAAGAGTAATGTACCTGTTTATTAAGCACTTACCTGCATTTTTGTAAGAGGCTGGCTATTTGCAACAAAGCTTTATCTGTTCATACAAGAAATCTAAAATATAATATTGCTTTCACTTTTGAGATTATTAATTCTTCTGTAGGTATTTGAAATTGTGAAAGGCAACATATATTTTACCTACCTCGTAATATCCTGTATGGCCTTAGGGATGGATACTCGTAGATAATCATATTTGGTTTCCATCCTTTTTCTCCTACTGCAAAGTGTGTTTTATGTGGGTGTGCCTAGTAGAAGCAAAGATGTTTTTCACTTAATCAGCACCAGCATCATCTCTTTTGCATCTCTCCAGTAAAGTACTTACTTAAGGGAGTCAATTTCTATCCCAGTTTTCAATCCAGAGGGATCCCCAAGGCGGCTTACATCAAATATTACAGAAAGCATTGGGGCTCCACGTGTACCTTTTGGGAAAATAGCATAGTTCTGGGGTACCATATCCCCCTTTCTCCAGGAGTTTCAGTGTCCAAGGACAGAGAAAGAGGAGGCTGGCCCAACAGCTGTGCCTCATTATAAACCACACATTGCACAACCATGAAATGGACTGTAGACTGAAGCCACAGTTAGGGGTGCCACTGTCCACTTTGTTGGAGTTTTCCCTAATCCAAATTATTCAGATACCTGTGAACAACAATTAAAGCTAGTAATGTCCTAAAAGGAAGACGTATCAATAGAACAACCTGTTGAGTGTACTGCTATTATAACAATACAAAATTAACTCAAGCCTTGGATAAAGGCAACATACAGCTGCATTGCCTAAAATACGAACCACAGGCCCATTTTTTCAGATACAGAAAGAAAAAGCCTCCCAACAAGTCCTGCATAGTCTTCTGCCAAGGGAGAACTCAAGCAAGAGATCTTACAAGATAAATGCCATACCGTGATGACGCCAATCCCTCCACCACTTGTGCTTCGAAGGTATCTCTGATATTTAAGTTTCAAGTCCAAAAGTACTAGCTGATTGCCAGCTACGTAGAGGAGTGTTTGACTATCCAGCATCTGGATGTTTGACCGTCTAGTGCAGTCATAACCAAAAGAGTGCCTGAGGAACACCTACTAAGGAAAATAAGTGATGCTGTCATCTCGGTTTATTTTATCCATGCAATAATAAAGACACCACTAACAAAACCCAGAGATGGGATGCTAAATACAATACACTGTATCGCAATTATAATTACAAGACTTATTTTAAAGTTACAGTCAATTGCAAGGAGCAATTGAGAAGGTTTTTTAATATGAGAATATATATAAGTAGCCAATCCATCCTTTTTTAAACAAAATTCTTGGTCAATTTTATTACCACTGCAGATCTTCACAGCATTAAAACACTATGTAATTCCTCATTTCTTTCTGTTAAAGAAAATACAAAGGGAATGGATTCTTTCCATAGCAACTGAGAGTCAGAACCAGGCTTAGTTTTTCTGCAAATCTGCTGAGAAATATTGAATCATGAGGTCTAATGGAAAATATCCTATGTAACTGACAGTGCCTGGAGACAGTTACAGCCTCCAGTTGAAATCGGAAACAGTTTGATAAGAGATTTCACAGTGTTCACATTGACTTTTGCCCCACAGTCGTCTTTGGACAAACAGAGATGCAATACAAAAACCTGTAAAAGCTGTTTGAGTAGAGGCAAAAATGGAAACAGTATACATACCAAGAGCAGTGATCCTTCTTTCCAATCCCCTTCAATACCCTGAAAAAACTATTGTCCAACTCCAGTCAGTCATAACTTCTTCTCTGTTCCATGCTACTACTGAGATTTGCAATTAATGTTGTTATTTCTCATGTGCCACGGTAGTCACTGACTTATATGAAGAGGCTTGTGCCTCTTTTTAAAAAGGCATTCAGATTTTTTTTAATGGTTGCAGTTTGTGCAAGGAAGGAACATAACTGCATCCCATGTTCTGTCTCTGTATGCTCTCCACTTCTGGGTTTTCTGTTGATAATTCTTGTATCTCATTAAAGAGGTTCTCAGACCAGCATACATGGATTTTCCTTGCCTTTTATCCACACAACACTCCTGTGAAGTAGGTGGCCAAAGGCCACCCAGTCAATTCCAGGGCCAAGCCCAGGCTTCTTCTGCCCAAATCCAACACTCTATTTATTACACACATAATACAAGTAACCCATTTCCATCCCAACTCCTAACATTATTCCATTGAACGTATTTCTAATACAGAATTTTTTTGCTGGTTTAAGTCATGCCTTACTGAGTCTATAAAAGGAAACTCAAATCTGAAATGCATGCAGCATTGGCAAAAGCGGATACATGAGAGTGAGGATGTTAAGTGGTATGCCAGAATCTGGAGTCACATATGGGAAGGAGCACAACTCTTCATAGTTATAGTAGAAGCTTTCAGAAATTTTCTTCTCTATTACTACTTTTTTCTTCTTCTTCACTGGTTCTTGAGGCTTTTCAGGTTCTGGTGGCGGCTCTTCCTCCTCCTCCTCTGGATTAAAAAAAAAATCAGCATAAAGAAGGGCATATACTCTTCAGACAGATGAGGAGAGGGCCTTTTTGGTGGTTGCACCTAGGCTCTGGAATTCCCTTCCAAGGGAGACCTTCTGGAAGTTGGTGAAGACTTTCAGTGGATAATTTACTTGCTGTTTTAATTAGTCTCTGTTTTTTAAATATTTAATCTTTTTTCAATGCTGTCTATTGTGTTTTTCTGCTCCTGTTTTGGGGCAGTATCCTATACTGCTCCTGTTTTGGGGCAGTATCCTATACTGCTGCTGAGCCTCTGCTACTTCTGTTGCAGATGCAGAACGGACCGCTAGTGCAACAGGAACTAGCGGTTCCATAAATAACCCAAGAGACAAGCAGCAGAGCTTCCCTCTGTGAACTCTGCTGACCTGCCCCATTCTGGAAACAAGCATTACCACTTGTTTCTGATTATTTCTGGAACTGCTAGTTCCTCTTGCACTTGCAGCTGGTTCTGCTAGCACACAGGCAATGTGTGATACTGTGATATTCTGTTATGGAGGGATGTTTTTGATTGTTAAATATTTATCAATTATCGTGAGCCATCTAGAACTCTTCGGAGAATAGGCAAGATATAAATGTTTTAAAATAAATCTTGGAATTTTGTGACTAATTACAAGTGCTGCATTTGCTTTGTTTCTCTCCAACAGAACAGTACTAGGTAGAACGGTTCTGGCATGGGAGCCAGGACAATGGAAATCTGAACAGTGTAATGATATATCATAACTTAGGGCACAATCCTATTCGGATCGTTCCCTCCGTGCTTCTCCTGCCCTGCATTTTCGGCTAGACAGCTGATATTGGCTGTCTAGCTGTGGGAGGGTGGAGCCGGGGAGGAGGCTGCCGTATGACACACAGGATGTGTCGTACCAGCATTTCCGCCCTCCCTGCCCCAGAACACCCTGTTTTGGCCGCTCTGCCCTTCTCTTGCGAGTGCGGAGCATGGGGCTGTTCCACACTGCCTGCGAGGCAGCGCGGAAGGGAGGTAAGGTTGGTTCTCCGGAAAACCAGATATCCTATGGCCCTCTAGCTGCTTACTAGCTGCCATAGGATTGCTCCCTCCGTGCCTTTAAGCTATAATATGTCCCATTCTCTAAAATCATGAGTATAAAGCAATTCCAGAAAGAGAATAAATATTTTATTTATGTATTAATTTAAAGTATTTCTATGCCCCATTTCAGGGCAGTTTACAAGGCAGCATGCAATACTGAAATTCATATAATAAATAACCAATACAACAATAAGGCAACAAACAGTCATAAAACAAAAGACACCAGTAATAAAACATAACTAAAAACCTAGAACATAATTGCAGGTACACAGAGCAACAGTCCAGTAAAACACAGTGAGGGGAAAGCCAGAGTAAATAAATAGGTCTTCAGGGCCTTCCTAACAGCTGCGATGATGGGTCCTAATGGACCCCCGATGGCAACCGATGGCACAGGTGTGGGGCCACTATGGAAAAGGCCCTCTCTCATGTACATGCCCACCTAACTGCCCTTAAAGATGCAGAAGTAAGAAGGGCCTCTGTTGTTGATGATAAAGTATGGGCAGGCTGATATGGGTGAAGGTGGTCCTTCAAGTAATTTGGTCAGAAACTGTTTTAGGCTTTAGAGTTCAAAAACAGCACTTTAAACTGGGCTCAGAAACAAACAATGCTTTTGTGGTTTTAGCAGGTAGAGTAGGTAGAGGGAAGGGTGGCAAGGTCTGATCTGCCAAATGGTTGAGTAGGATTTCAGCTGAAAGACTGTTCTGAGCTCAGGTGCCTGGAACAGAGCTCACTGGTGTAAAGGGAGAGAATAGGCACCTAAGAGGACTGCTGTGGACTGTAGCATCAGTGGATCTGAACTGCATCCAGGTATCAACCTGGCCAACAATAGGCAAGGTCTGATTATCACAAAACTTGCAAAGAAGGACACAGATGATGCCAGGAGATGACATGGGGTAAGGTTATCAAAAGGAGTGTAAATAGCAGGAATGCAGCTGTGTAAGAAGCTTACACCACAATCCTATGCATGTTTATTCAGAGTAAGCCTCAGTGGGGCTTACCCACAGATAAATGTTTGTAGGATTGTAGCCTTAGGCCATAGGAGGCATTCTGAGTCCATGTCAAGAAGAGCCAGTAGTACAACTGTCCTTCCAATCTGTGATCAGACCCCAAAGGCTATGAGCTAGCTATAACTCTACACCTCCATTAGTTTTATAGTGATAAGAGGATAATTCTCAAATCCTAGTCTGACTTACTTTAGTTGAGAAAGCGGATGTAGGTTTCATATGGATAACATTGCCCAGTGACCCAATCTTATGTGTTGCAGTTCAAGCTTATCAGCTAATAGGTTCAGGCTTAAGGGTCCAAATGACTGCACAAGCACAATCAGTGACCTCGCAGCCAGAGCCACAGTGGTCAATTTTTAAACAAGTAGGTTCTGGGGTTTAAACCCACCTGTAAACAATACCCTGTTACCAGGAATCCCAGCCCCACAAATCCCAGAAGTTAGTTCCATACTTAAACTTATGTAATGAGAATAACTGCTCAAAAGATGTGAAGAAGAGAGACGTTGATTTAAATATATGTGTCCCAAGCCCATAGATTGTCGGTAATACTCACCCTCACTGTCAGAGCTCCCCTCATCCTCTTCATCTAGCTTTTCTCCTTCCTTACCCGCAGTAGATTCTTGCAAACAAGAAAACAAGAGAATTATGTTAACTTCCTCTCCACTTCCCTTAAATATAGATGCTAAATGTTCTACCTGTTTCCCTTGAAAGAAATATTAATGTAAATAAGTGATTCAGGGAGTCATCCTATGTGGACAATGGTCGCCGCCGAGCCCAGGGGCGACCGCCTATCCAGTGCAGGGTGGGAGGAGTGGTGAGGAATAGATCTCCTCACTCCCCCCGCCCTGCTTTTGTGGCTAGACAGCCAATTTCGGCTATCTAACTGCAGGACCTTGGGATGCAGGAAGCGGCAGCTGGGCAACACATTGTTGTTGTTGTTCAGTCGTTCAGTCGTGTCCGACTCTTCGTGACCCCATGGACCATAGCACGCCAGGCCTTCCTGTCCTGCACTCTCTCCCGGAGCGTGCTCAAGTTCATATTCATTGCATCCGTGATGCTATCTAGCCATCTCATCCTCTGCCGTCCCCTTCTCCTTTTGCCTTCAGTCTTTCCCAGCATCAGGGTCTTTTCCAGGGAGTTTTCTCTTCGCATTAGGTGGCCAAAATACTGGAGCTTCAGCTTCAGTATCTGTCCTTCCAATGAGCACTCAGGGTTGATTTCCTTTAGGATGGACTGATTTGACCTCCTTGCAGTCCAGGGGACTCGTAAGAGTCTTCTCCAGCACCACAGTTCGAAAGCATCAATTCTTCGGCGCTCAGCCTTCCTTATAGTCCAGCTCTCACAGCCATACATTACTACTGGGAAAACCATAGCTTTGATTAGACGGACCTTTGTCGGCAAGGTGATGTCTCTGCTTCTTACTATGCTGTCTAGGTTGGCCATAGCTTTCCTCCCAAGGAGCAAGCGTCTTTTAATTTCATGGCTACAGTCACCGTCTGCGGTGATCTTGGAGCCCAAGAAAGTAAAATCTGTCACTGCTTCCATTTCTTCCCCTTCTATATGCCAGGAAGTGATAGGGCCAGATGACATGATCTTAGTTTTTTTAATGTTGAGTTTCAAACCAGCTTTTGCACTCTCCTCTTTCACCCTCAACAAGAGGCTCTTGAGATCCTCTTCGCTTTCTGCCATTAGGGTGGTATCGTCTGCATATCGGAGGTTGTTGATAATTCTCCCGGCAATCTTAATTCCGACCTCTGATTCATCCAACCCGGCATTTCTCATGATGTACTCTGCATATAAGTTAAATAAGCAGGGTGACAATATGCAGCCTTGTCGTACTCCTTTCCCAATTTTGAACCAATTGGTTGTTCCATGTCTGGTTCTTACTGTTGCTTCTTGACCCTCGTACAGGTTTCTCAGGAGACGGGTAAGGTGGTCTGGTACTCCCATCACTTTCAGAATTTGCCACAGTTTGTTGTGATCCACACAATCAAAGGCTTTAGCGTAGTCAATGAAGCAGAAATAGACGTTTTTCTGGAATTCTCTTGCTTTCTCCATGATGCAGCGAATGTTGGCGATTTGATCTCTAGTTCCTCTGCCTCTTCTAAACCCAGCTTGTACTTCCGGTAGTTCTCGGTTCGCATACTGCTGAAGCCT
The DNA here is from genome assembly GCF_057233095.1 of Heloderma suspectum. NCBI lineage: Eukaryota > Metazoa > Chordata > Lepidosauria > Squamata > Helodermatidae > Heloderma > Heloderma suspectum. The sequence goes on along the minus strand of NC_139460.1, from coordinate 48,214,475 downwards.
AGCTTGTAGGATTTTGAGCATCACCTTGCTGGCATGTGAAATGAGCGCAATTGTGCGGTAGTTGGAACACTCTTTGGCGTTGCCCTTCTTTGGAATTGGAATGTAAACTGACCTTTTCCAGTCTTGTGGCCACTGTTGAGTGTTCCAGATTTGTTGGCATATTGAATGCAGCACTTTAACAGCATCATCTTTTAGGATTTTAAATAGCTCGGCTGGAATACTGTCATCTCCGCTAGCTTTGTTGTTACTAATGCTTCCTAAGGCCCACTTGACTTCACTCTCGAGGATGTCCGGCTCAAGTTCAGTGACCGCACTATCATGGCTATCAGGGACATTCAGATCTTTCCTGTATAGTTCTTCTGTGTATTCTTGCCACCTCTTCTTAATCTCATCTGCTTCTGTTAGGTCCCTGCCTTCTTTGTCCTTTATCATGCCCGTCTTTGCACAAAACGTTCCCTTGAGATCTCCAATTTTCTTGAAGAGATCTCTAGTCTTTCCCATTCTGTTGTTTTCCTCGATTTCTTTGCATTGTTCATTTAAGAAGGCCTTCTTGTCTCTCCTTGCTATTCTCTGGAACTCTGCATTCAGTTGGGTATATCTTCCCCTTTCTCCCTTGCTTTTCGCTTCCCTTCTTTCCTCAGCTACTTGTAAAGCCTCATCAGACAGCCACTTGGCTTTCTTGCATTTCTTTTTCTTTGGGACGGATTTCGTTGCTGCCTCCTGAACAATGTTACGGACCTCCGTCCATAGTTCCTCAGGCACTCTGTCTATCAGGTCTAATCCCTGAAATCTATTCCTCACCTCCACTGTATATTCAGAAGGGATATGACTGAGGTCATACCTGAACGGTTTAGTGGTTTTCCCGACATTCTTCAATTTAAGCCGAAATTTTGCAAGAAGCAGCTCATGATCTGAGCCACAGTCAGCTCCAGGTCTTGTTTTTACTGACTGTATGGAGCTTCTCCATCTTTGGCTGCAAAGGACATAATCAATCTGATTTCGATATTGACCATCTGGTGACGTCCATGTGTAGAGTCGCCTCTTATGCTGTTGGAAAAGAGTGTTTGCTATGATCAGCATGTTCTCTTGGCAAAACTCTATTAGCTTTTGTCCTGCTTCATTTGGTACACCAAGGCCATGCCTGCCTGTTATCCCGGTGATTTCTTGACTTCCTACTTTAGCATTCCAATCCCCTATGATGAAGAGGACATCTTTTTTGGGTGTTAGTTCTAGAAGGTGTTGTAGGTCTTCATAGAACCGATCAACCTCAGCTTCTTCGGCCTCAGTGGTTGGGGCATAGACTTGAATTACTGTGATGTTGAATGGTTTGCCTTGGATTCGTACTGAGATCATTCTACCATTTTTAAGATTGTACCCCAGTACTGCTTTTCCCACCCTTTTGTTGACGATGAGTGCTACTCCATTTCTTCTAAGGGATTCTTGCCCACAATAGTAGATATGATGGTCACCTGAATTAAATTCGCCCATGCCTGTCCATTTTAGTTCGCTGATTCCCAAGATGTCGATGTTCAATCTTGCCATCTCATGTTTGACCACCTCCAGCTTACCTTGATTCATTGATCTGACATTCCAGGTTCCTAAACAATATTGTTCTTTACAGCATCGGATTTTCTTTTCACCACCAGACACATCCACAGCTGAGTGTCCTTTCGGGTTTGGCCCAGCCGCTTCACTCTTTCTGGCGCTACTTGGAAATACCCTCTGCTCTTCCCCAGTAGCATATTGGACACCTTCCGACCTGAGGGGCTCATCTTCCGGCGTCATATCTTTTAGCCTTGTGATACGTTCCATGGGGTTTTCTTGGCAAGAATACTGGAGTGGGTTGCCATTTCCTTCTCCAGTGGACCACATTTTGTCAGAACCCTCTGCCATGACCTGTCCGTCTTGGGTGGCCCTGCACGGCATAGCTTATGGCTTCACTGAGTTACGCAAGCCCCTTCGCCACAACAAGGCAGTGATCCATGAAGGGGTGGGCAACACATAGGATGTGTCATACCGGCATTTCCGACCTCCCCGCCCTGGCCTGCCCCCAGGAACGTCCCATTTTTGCTGCTCCGTGCTGCTCTTATGAGAGCAGAGCACAGGGCTGATCTGTGTTGCCTATGAAGTGGCGTGGGAAGGGGTGGGGGTCAGGTCTCCGGGAACCGACCTCGGAGCATGGGCTCAGCGGTCAGTTCCCAGGAACTGACCTATCCTATGGCCGTCTAGCTGCTGACTAGCAGTCATAAGATTGCGCCCTTATTGACACAGGAAGAGACACACATACCCCAGAGCAAAAGATTACATTATAAGATGCAGTGGATGATAATACACACTATGCTGACAAAACTCTTAGCATGGGATGCCTATAACATGCACAGGGCTGAGAAACCCAAATCAAATTCTGGCCTCATTTGTCTTAAGAAAATATTTGTACCTTAGTTTCCATTCTTTAAAAAAAATGGCACAAACTTTATCATGTACTCGAGCAGCTGCCAGCTCCTTGGCTTTGGACATGGATGATAAACATCCTGGCTAAACCAGATACATTTATAATTGATTCTCAATCAACTGAGGCACAGTTCAAAAGGACCCCCTCCTGGCTGCCCCCAAGGACATATTCACATAGAGGACTACAGCAAGTAAACTGTAGGACCCATAGATATAGCTGGCAATGATTCACATTATTGCAACAGTGCCTTTTTCAATGGCTATGAACACACAGCACCAGCACTGCAGCTCTATCCACCAATTCACATACTATGCTATAGCAGCTCTAGAGCTTGAAGCAAATGAATTCCCAAGGACAGTCAGCACATACCATAGACATATTTGTATGTTTCATGTCACTTTTTTAAAAGTGTATGGTATTTTTAGAAGAAGATTTGAAGAGGACATTTGCAGGGGAGGCTGGTGGCTCCAATTTCAGTAGGGTAGAGATTCCATTCTGGGATTTAGTTACAATCAGCCAGAAGTCTAAAGAAACTATCCAAGGTGCTGGACCCATTTGGGGGATGGGGTTCAGCACCTTGGATAGCTCCTTTAGATTTCAGGCTCGTTGTAACTAAAACCCAGAGTAGAATCTTCACCCCACTGGAATTGGAGCCACCAGCCTCCCCTGGACATTTGGAGGGAAGGCAGAAAGTCAGCATGGTGAAGGCTCACTCAGCACGCTGAATAGATGGGTGGCCATTCAAGAGACCAGTTCTGCACCAGGAAGGAGACCAGACATGAGTGCCATCAAGATCCTACACGACTGTGACTTAACCCGCTCTTCATCCACTAGGTAATGTCATCAAATCCAGCCTAACAGAGCAATCTTTTTTTTAATCTATTTTTATTTTATTTTTACAAATAAAATAAACACTACCAACAATATAATCAGTTATAAATCTTCAGTTTCCAACATTACAGTATTCTAAAAAAAGAAAAGAAAGGGAGGATAGCAAAAGAAGGGGGGGGGGGAGAAAAAAGAAAAAACAGAATTATATTAAACTTCAATAAAGACAAACCAAATATCCAAACAGTCTTCTAGCACAGAAATAGAAGTAAACAATCCATTTCCATTAGCCATAAATTACTATTCAGTTAACACATATTAATAAACATTAAAGGTTTAACCAGCAAGGAACAGCAACAACAATAATCCCATAGTGATATTAATAGTGATAATACTAATAAAAAGGTGGGGGGAGAGAAGTTTAAGAGAAAGAAAAAAACAGGAACAAATCATTTGTATATTTTAAGCAGTATCATATCTAAAAATAGATTTATATGTGTACTCACACATATACACACAAATATGTACTTCATTACAATATAACATAAAAACGAGGAGAGAGAAGGGAAAAAAATGCAAACATTTATCTTTGGCCTACTGCCTGACCAGTTATCAGCTAAAACCCAAACAACACTTCAAAAGAACAGTAAAAATGGCTAAGTTCCAACTCCAGAGGCTGAGAGAGTTGGTTCCCTGAATATAATTTTAATACCAATTAAAAATGTTTCTGCAGCGTCAGGATCCAAGAATATCTTCATCTGATCTTCAAAAAGAACACAAAATGTAGCCGGATATTTAATATGATACTGCAGGTTAATGTGCTTTGCCAAACCTCTTGCCTTGGCAACTTGCCTTCTTCTGTCAGCCATTTCTTTAGTATAATCATGAAAGAGCATAATCATATCATTTGCTGGTCCCCACAGAGCTCACCTCGTTCTCTTGCCAAACGCATAGGGTAGTTTTTTTGTGGAGACTCATGAAAACTGAACAATAACAGTCCCAGAAGTCCCTTTAGTGCCACGCCTTGAACCAGGAACACAATAGGCATGCTCAATATCAAGTAAGAAATCAGATGGCAAAGCAAATAGCTCATGCAAAAGTTTATCCATAAATTCCGCCAAGCCTATATCATTAACCACGTCTTTAATACCAAGGATTGGCCTAACAGAGCAATCTTAAGCCTGGCTCAAGAGCAAATGAAAGGGGTGGGAGTGCCCCCCCACCAAGAGAGAGGATCTCCACCAGCAGGGTGGCACATTCAGCCTCAAGGGGAAAAAAAATACATGGGGTAAAAAACCCGCCCCACACCTCCTGCCCTGGGTGCAGCAAGCCAGCAGGGCTTTGGAAATGGCCAATCGTGCGCCACATAATTCTCCATCCCACCCCACTTGGGATTGCTCTGTAAAGTGTGTGTTTTTTTAAAAACCCCAACATGCTTTCCAAATCTATCTCCACTGTAGCTGATGTAATTACTAGCCTTTTTCCATGACTGCTCTCTGTTTTATATGGGGTTTTGTTGGGATTGCTGGTACAGGTAAAAGAAAGTTGGTTCACAATCTGGCATTCTTTATATTTCTTGGCTGAAGAATGTTCTTCTACATCTTATTGGAAATATTGTGCCACCCCTTTCCTCACTGGGATTCTGCATTATGATGCTACCTGAAAATCCAGAGGGTTCATAATATGTTCAACCGAATCCAAGTGTAATAGCCCCAGTATTCTAAGCAGCTGTGCTTATACCTAATCAGATAAACATCTTTTATTTTTTTCATTTTATTTTGATTTTTGCTTTGAATACTTAAGAGTTCCATGGAACTTAAAGTTTATGTACAGGTTTTTGAACATTAATTGGTCTAAGAAAGGCAGTACTGCCCATCCATACACATTTGCTCTGAGTTTTTTGTGCTATTTTGTTAAATCGTAACAGAAGCTGTATATGTACACACAAACACATTAGGCTAATCCTGCCCCCGAATACAAGGTCAAGTACTGGTATAACAAGATGCTACTAGAGTAGAAGGGTAGCAAGTCACACACACAGCTATAGATAAATACACAAAAGTAGTGCCAGTCCTCTGAATCTGAAAGTGTAGAAATATGTTATTGTAACATGTTATAAAGCAAAGGCTGAAATGCATCAATACGTTGAACCACAGTTTATAAAAATCTGAAAAAACTGAAAACATCAAAGGACACCTATTTTGCAATATTGGAGACTTCAATTAAATAACCAGAAGTGCATTTTAACTGAGTGTTCTGTTACTAGAGTATTCTGTTTTTAAAAACAATGGTATTTAATGGCCTTGAAACATAATGGGAATTCAGCTCTTTTGGGCCCATCTCAAAGGCTGATTCTGAGTACAGATACAGTGTAAACACGAATTTTAACAAGAGGAGCCTACCCTTTGACACCTGAACACTGAACAGTAAAAACACAGAACAACCTCTAAAAGTTGTTTTGCTTCAAAGCACAGAAGCAAAACTGTGCTTTTGCTACAGTAATAGACACTGTATGTCTATCATGAGTATATCTTTACGTTCCATAGCAAATGTCACCTAAAGTAGCATTATGATTAAAGTCTGTATGAATCTGTATGCTTACCATCAGCTATCTTCTTTGCTTCTTCCTTCTGTCCCTCTGAAGCTGATGCTCCCTTTCCTTCTTCTGATCGTTCATTCTGATCTGCAGACAAAATCACAAGGTATGGTTAGATCTTCTGATAGGAAGTATTTAGGCAACATAATACATACTTTTCCACCTTCAATTCTGTAGCTATTCCAAGGTAGTTTAGAAATACATAAGAACATAGGAAGAGCCATGCTGGATCAGACCAAGGGTCCATCTAGTCCAGCATTCTGTTCACACAGTGGCCAACCAGCTCTTGACCAAGAAACCACAAGCAGAACACCCCCCATCCATGTTCCCCAGCAACTGGTGTGCACAGGCTCACTGCTTCTGGTACTGGTGGTAGCACATAGCCCTCAAGCCTAGTAGCCATTGATAGACTTCTCCTCCAGGAATTTGTCTAACCGAGTTTTAAAGCCATCCAAGTTGGTGGCCATCATTACATCTTGATGGTATATAAATCTGTCATCTTATCATGCATGTACTGCTTGTCGGCAGTGTTAATGCAGAGCCTTTTAAAATCAGTCCTCAATAAAATTCAGTGGAATTTTTCAGGCGACATAAAAACTAGTGTAACTAGCACTTTCATGCACAAGATCTAAAATTCTATAGAAAAAACACTCCAAGTTCTGTGACCAGAAAACCAAATTTCTAATAAATGGAATAGTCTCTTAATTTGCATATATTAATATGGATGCTTTAGGGAGCAGTCCTATGGCCACTAGTCAGCAGCTAGATAGCCATAGGATAGGTCGGTTTCCAGGAACCAACCTCAGAGCCTTGTAGGCAGTGCGGATTGGCCCGGTGCTCTGCGCTTGTAAGAGCAGCATGGAGCAGCGAAAATGGGGTGTTCCCGGGGGTGGGCTAGGGTGGGGAGGTCGGAAATGCCGGCACGACACATCCTATGTGTCATCCAGCCGCTGTTTCCTGCGCTCCAAGGTCCCACAGCTAGACGGCCGAAACTGGCTGTCTAGCCGCAAAAGCCAGGTGGGGGGAGCGAGGAGGAGATTCGTTCCTCACCACTCCTCACTGGATAGGCGGTCACCCCTGGGCTCAGAGGCGACCATGGATCCAGATAGGATTGCTCCCTTAATAATGCATGTAATTGTCATCATTTCCATATTTTACTCTAGCTGCATATTTTGCATTTTAAATATGTAGATCCATTGTCATTTAAAAAAAAAATACATTTCCTTCCGATCTTTGAGTATCAGAGAAATTCCCTATTCCTACAAAGATTAATCTGTTTATCACATCAGAAACTTTACAGAGGAAATACTGAGAGCAGGTTGCAGTTATGCATTAACTTAGAGTAAAATAGTACTGCCAGATTTCATAGAACTGCAAATACAAAACTATAAAATGAGTTTCTACTTAGACAATAAAGCAGTGTAAACTAGAAAGTTTCAGATAACTCAAAAGTTGCCAGAACTATGCCATGAAAGTAATGCAGGTCTGCTTCATCTCTCACAGCAGCTCTTAAACTTTGTGGTATTACAGGTAATTATTCTGGTGACATTATTTTGCGGGATACTGCATTTTCTTACTTTGGAGCAAAAATATTTGAAAGGTTTCTAAACAAGAAATGAACTGCTGCATTCTGTGATTACAATGCAATAAAACTATGTGCGTGTGGACCGAGCCAGGGATTTCTCTGGAGTCTCCTCTGCAGCTACCTGGACAGCTGAAGAGGCAAGTTTCCATTCAGTTTAAATAACATTTACATCCCAATCCTATCCATGTTTCCTTAAAAGTAACCCTCATTGATTCCGTGGGATTTATTCCCTAGTAAGTGCATTTAGGACTGCAGCCATAATAAGGTGCTACAAGCCCGTCTGTTGTTCTTGCTGAAACACCCAGCTACCTCTCTCTGAAGCCCTAAATTGGCAGTTGGATTCTTGCCAGAATGCACAGAAACGTCAAAGAAACCTCTGACTCTTCAGTATTGTATTATTTTCATCATAATCTTGAAGACCAAAGTACACCAAGGACTACATACAAATGATCTATATGTCACCTACTCTAGACATATTCATCTTAGACGCTTGAAGTTTCACTTCTTCCCACATATACTTACACAGACCTTAAGATCATCTTATGGAATACCCTCCCCAGAGAGGCTCACCTGACACCTACGCTGTGCTCCTTTTGGCACCGAGGCTTTCTCATCTTAAAATCTTTTAGGACGCAATCCTATGGGGATAGGCAGCTACCTCTGAACTTGGAGGCGAGTGCCTATCCAACGCAGGGCAGGAGAAGCACGGAGGTGATTGTTCCCTACATGCTTCTCCTGCCCTGCATTTGCAGCTGTCTAGCCGTGGGAAGGTGGAACGGGGGAGGAGGCTGCCGTATGACACATAGCATGTATCGTACCAGCATTTCCGCCTTCCCCACCCCGGAACGCCCCCCAGAACACCCCATTTTGGCCACTCTGTGCTCCTCTCCCGAGCGTTGTAAGGCAGCGCGGAAGGGGGGGAAGGTTGATTCTCCGGGAACCAACCTCAGAGTGCGGGCTCCAAGGTCAGTTCTCAGAAAACCACATATCCTATGGCTGTCTAGCCGCTGACTAGCGGCCATAGGATTGCTCCCCCCATGACTCACACATCTTTTGATATTTGGGTTTTTTTTAAGATCTATGTTGTTTTTGGTGCTGCTATGAGTTTTGTTATATTGATTTTAACTTTTGCTGCTGGTTTTATACTGTATTAAATTGTATGGTTTTATTTTTGTATTTACTTTGATTGAAAGCTGCTGAGAGAACTTTTGTTGCGAAATACATACATAAAAGCCGAATGATTGATTATTAATGTTGTCATTACTAGAAAAAGGCTGGAGCACTCAAGTTTGGCTAGCACTTGTGGGAAGCACATCCTAGGACAACAGATAGGGTTATTTTTAACAGATCCCTCCAACAAAATTGCAAGTAGCGGTCTTGGTCCATTGGAGAAAATCCAAAAGTAACAGCCACGCAATAATACATTAATAGACAGGTAGGCAAACCACACCCATGCGCTTACGCAACACTTCACTTTCCATGTAGCCTGCAAAGCTCCAGGGAAAAGACCACTGTTTTGGGCCGGGGCAGCAATCTTGATTAGGATCACTTGGGCAGGGAGACTTTAATGTCTTTCCCTCCCAGCCATCTTGACTGGATCGTGGAGTGTGGCAGAGAGAAGCTGTAACCTCCCCCAGCCATCCCAATGCTGTCAAGATTGCTGTTTCCCCATAGGGTGGGCAATGTGTCTTCTTTTTATAGAGTTCAGTCCTCTGTTTGAAGAGCTACCAGAGGACTGTCCTCTATTTGAAGGGCTGTCCAGTCCAAGTCCAGTTTAAAGATAAAGAACCATCAGAAGGAAGAGCTGGACCTTGACATTCTCCATCAACAGCACCTGGTCATACAAAGGCACACAAGTCACCCAGTCACAGCCTTTACACTGTGGTGAGATGTACAGTATTTCTATTTAAATTAGAATAATTATTTCTAAATTGGCATCTATAGGTATAAATTAGCATATGCAAATGCTATGCAAAGTGGCCATCCTCTTTTGTGGTGATGCATGCCCTCTTTTTGGCAATTCACAAGCGGCCACCCTACCTGTCACTAACAGTGTGCGTGCACACGAGTATGTGTGTAATCTGCTACCAGCACCGCATAACAGTCTTCAGGGCCAAAACAATGCCCACTCCTGCACTAATAACAGAACATCTTTATAAAAAAGATAATAATATATAAAAGTGTCCTTCAACACGGATGTTAAACAAAGGAGTGGGGTGCCTACGTTGCGGCTAGCTGGGAATGGCGGAACTGCCGATTGGGGCTGTTCCATCACGCTCAGCAATATCTTTTTGTTCTCTCCGTTTCCTCCCACCCCCCTTTTAACACCCAATTTGATGAAGAGTTCTGGTGACCTCGAAAGCTTGCGCACCACCGTGGGAGGTTTCCGCTCAGCCGTCCCAACCTGGCACCCCCCCAGATGTGTTGGACTGCAACTCCCATCGTCACCAGAATCATGGGACTTGCAGTCCAACACATCTGGAGGGCGCCAGGTTGGGGAAGGCTGTTTGGATTAGTAGGTATTTCGCGAAACTTTCCCTAACAGGGAGTAACCAATGCAACCCGTACTGGGGTATTGTTAACGCTACTGAGAGAAAGGGGACGCCGAGAGGGGCGGGCGGAGAGTGTTACCTTCTGCATCTTTCCCCTCGTGCTCCCCCTTCGGCTCCATTGCGGGTTTACGCCGGTTGCTGAGCAACCAAATTCAAGGCACGCAGAGATATCTGGGAAGTTGAGTTCGAAAACTGGTGTGCCTTAGGGCGCCTGCGCAGGGTTGTGTTTTTTGTTTTTTTTTAAAGAAAGCGTCCAAGGTTGAGTTGCGGGTTAATCCCTGTTGTTCTCTGTTATACAGCAACTCTTTCCCGCCGTACTGGTTACGTTCTTGTATGCGCTGTTTGCACAAAGGTTTCAAAGTTGTAAAATTTTAAAGGTATTCTAAAGGGGAAGGGAAGAGAAGAAGCTATTTATTTGCCTGGGTTTGCAGTTGCAATTGGTAGGTGTTTGAGGAATGAGCGGTAAGCAGCGAGAAAGCATCATTTTTTATTTCACTGTAAATTGTTTTTTAGGCCTCTTTTAAGGGTAGAACCAGTTTGCACGCGGAGGCTGGTTTAAGTCGCTTCTTTACCTATTTCATCGGGAAAGGCCATTGAGCTCAATGGGCGCCCTCCCGCGTAAGTGTGCGTAGTTTCTGCTACGTTTTTAAAAAAAGACAAATACAGACGTCGTGCTTTAACAGTGGTGTAACAGGCAGAAATGCAAAGAAGTTCTCCTCTCCTCCACCCCATCCCAGAGAAAAAGCTCACTTATTAACTTCTCCTTGTTACGGCGCTTGCCGATTGGGGGGGGGGGAGAGGCTTCTGTGCCTTTAACAGCTGTGTGTTAAAGAAGAAATTCAGCAGGTGTCGGTACAGAGATAGGGAAAGAAAAACAGCACCTGCTGACTTTTCTCCAGTCAGTTTAACGTACTCGAGATTTGCCAGGAAAAACCCAAAAAATTAGCACCCCAGCCAGAGGTAGGAATGCATCTGTCAAATGAGTCTCAGTTGACAACCCTGTTTCTGATGCGTGTTTTGTTTTACTGGTGGGGGCAGGTGCAATGATCAATATCAGCTCAGAAAACATTAGCAGCCAGCTGCATCCTCTGCAGAGCTGGGGTACGCCGCGCTTAACTCTGCGCCGGGTTGGTCTGCTCGTGTTCTCTTAGCCGCGCTTGTCAAGGTTGTTAAAGACCAAAGCAGTTCCACTGATGTTGAGTCTATCTAAATAGGCTCCACTGCAATGCTATGCACACGTACGTGTGTGCGTCTTTAATTTTGCTATCCATATTAGCGTAGTAAATAGCTATTCAGAACTGAAATCACAAAAATAAGCAGTCTTCAGGCCAGGGCCAATAGGGGTAGAAAAGCAGAGTATAAAGTTTTTAAGAATAACTTGGGCGTAAGGCCGATTGAATTCAGTAGGACTTTGACTTCTGAATAAAGGTTCAGTGGATCTTGCTATACAACAAACCGCATCTTCGAACTGACCACAACTACAGGCTGCAATCCTATGTGCACTGATTGTCGACAACAATTCCAAGATCCTTCTCGCTTGTAGTGTTGTTGAGCCACGTATCCCCCATCTTGTAACTGTGCACTTGGTTTCTTTTTCCTAGGTGCAGAACTTGGCATTTATCCCTATTAAATGTCATTCTGTTGTTTTCTGCCCAGCGCTCCAGTCTATGAAGATCACTTTGAATTTTGTTTCTGTCTTCCAAAGTAATAGCTATCCTTCCTGTAACTTGAGCCCATTATTCCATGTCCTGCACTCCGTGTCCTGGATGATGGAGAAGAGATCCTGGCCTTCCTCTCTGTGACAACCTTTCAAGTACTTGAAGAGCGCCATCGTATCTCCCCTCAATCTTCTCTTCTCAAGGCTAAACATGACCACTTCTTTTAGTCTCTCTTCAGAGGGCTTTGTTTCCCATCCCCTGTTGCCCTCCTCTGAACCCTCTCCAGTTTGTCTGCTTCCTTCTTAAAATGTGGTGCCCAGAACTGCACACAGTACTCCAGATGAGGCCTAACCAGTGCTGAGTAAGTCCCATTGAGCTCAATAGGGCTTACTTTTAAGTAGATACGGGATTGTGCCCGATGTTAGTCGAATTTAAGTCCCATTCATTTCAATGGGTCTATTCGAAGTAGGACGAACACTGGAGACAACCCATTTCTAGGCGTGCGCTGTAAGCTGGAGGGCAGAAAAGGGAGGAAGGGCGCGACCTGGCTGCGCGGAGCGATGCGGGGCGGGACGGCTGCAGGCAGCGAACCAAGCAGGCGAGATGGGAGGAACGAGGGACGGACTCTTCGCCCGCAGGTCGCGGCGAGCGCGGCACCTGCAGGAATTCGTTGCAGGGTGCAGCTAGAGGAAATGGGAAGACTACAGCAGCAGGTGCCGGAGGAGACCAAGCAAGAGGGAGGAAGCCGTGGCTTGTGCTGGGTCGCTCCTTTCCAGGGGAAAAAAGGGACCCAGGGGAAAAAAGGCCCGGGTTAATCCCTCCCCAGGCAGGAAAAACCGAAAGAGAAGGGACGTCTCCCGGAGGAAACTTGTTGCATCAGGAGGAGCGCCCGGGAAGGGCGGGTGAGGTTTCCGCACAAGCTCCGGGCAGCGGGAGGCGGCGCCATGGCCTGGAACTGGCGGTGGCAACACCAAGTGCTTTTGATCGGCCTCACCTGGCTCCCAACAGGTGAGTCGGGGTGCGGGGAACGGAGTTAGACGGCGGAGAAGAGCAGGCTGCTGGCCTCCTTGCTCTGTCGTCTTTCTCTCGGTGTCTCAGTTGCCGCTGTTAATAGGTGACCCCTACCTGAGTTTCTTCCCACCCCGTCCTTCCTGTTCGTCCTGTTTCTATAGCAGCTTCCTCATGGGGCGGTCTCCTGGCTGACCAGACCTATATCAAATCTCTCCCAAGTGCTCTTGTGGTTTTACTTTCCAGGGGGAAGGGAGATTGCGAAATCTCTTTCAGTTTTGGGTTGGGAAACCCAAAGAAGTCAGGCTAGAAATTAAATATATACCCGCTTCTTTTAAAATCTCCTTTTTCTCGTTTTCAGTTGTAAGCTTGCATCATGTATACAGAGATTGCGTGCATATCTGTCTATAGAACTTTTGTCTTCCACAACTCAAATTCAGAAGGGTAGAAAATCATGTATAACGACTTTGGATTGGCTGGAAAAAATGACCTTCTTGAGTGCTAGCACTGGGTGTCCGCTGTTTAGCTTTAAAGCAGTCCTGCGCACGTTAGCCTGGAAGTAAGTCAGAGTGAACTCAGTGGAACTTACTTCTGAGTAAACGTGGACACAATATTTGGAAAGATTACTGGCTTACCTCTACGTTGCCTTCTCAGATAATAAGCACAACATACATTAAAGTATATGGGCTTATTTAAACTGACAAATTTGCTGTATTGGTGGAAATATTCAGGGAACGAGAATTGCCAGATATACAAGCTGGGTTTAGAAAAGGCAGAGGAACTGGAGACCAAATTGCCAATATCCGCTGGATAATGGAGAAAGCCAGGGTGTTTCAGAAAAACATCTATTTCTGTTTTATGGACTATTCTAAAGCCTTTGACTGTGTGCATCATAACAAACTGTGGCAAGTTCTTGGTGGCATGGGGATACCAAGTCATCTTGTCTACCTCCTGAGGAATCTGTATAACAACCAAGTAGCAACGGTAAGAACAGACCACGGAACAACGGACTGGTTTAAGATTGGGAAAGGAGTACGGCAGGGTTGTATACTCTCACCCTACCTATTCAACCTGTACGCAGAACACGTCATGCGACGTGCTGGGCTTGATGAAGCCAAGGCTGGAGTTAAAATCGCTGGAAGAAACATTAACAATCTCCGATATGCAGATGATACCACTTTGATGGCTGAAAGCGATGAGGAGCTGAGGAACCTTACGACGAAGGTGAAAGAAGAAACTGCAAAAGCTGGGTTGCAGTTAAACCTCAAAAAAACCAAGATTATGGCAACCAACTTGACTGATAACTGGCAAATAGAGGGAGAAAACATGGAGGCAGTGACAGACTTTGTACTTCTAGGCTCAGAGATTACTGCAGACGCTGACTGCAGCCAGGGAATCAGAAGACGTTTACTTCTTGGGAGGAGAGCAAGGACAAATCTTGATAAAATAGTGAAGAGCAGAGACATCACACTGACAACAAAGGTCCGCATAGTTAAAGCAATGGTATTCCCCAAAGTAACCTATGGCTGCGAGAGCTGGACCATAAGGAAGGCTGAGCGAAGGAAGACAGATGCTTTTGAACTGTGGTGCTGAAGGAAAATTCTGAGAGTGCCTTGGACTGCAAGAAGATCAAACCAGTCCATACTCCAGGAAATCAAGCCAGACTGCTCACTTGAGGGAATGATATTAAAGGCAAAACTGAGAAGACAGGATACCCTGGAGAAGATGCTGATGCTAGGGAAAGTGGAAGGCAAAAGGAAGAGGGGCCGACCAAGGGCAAGGTGGATGGATGATATTCTGGAGGTGATGGACTCGACCTTGGGGGAGCTGGGGGTGGCGACGGCCAACAGGAAGCTCTGGCGTGGGCTGGTCCATGAAGTCACGAAGAGTCAGAAGCGACTGACCGAATAAACAACAAGTGAATGAGGACAATTTGATGACATTTTCAGATGAATCTTACCCATGTTTACTCAGAAGTAAGCTCCGCTGCTTTCAGTCTTATTGAGACTTATTTCCAGATGTGTATGATTAGAATTGCTGTCTAAAAGCACTTATTTTATTTCCCATATCTTTAATTCAAATGTAAATTTGATTTTTTCCACAGGTGTCTTCACATTCTATCCTACATTAAGTGTTCACTTGAGCACACAAATGGAGACTATAGCCTTGCAGTCAAAAATTTGTGCGGCCTGATTTTATGCATGTTTTCCCATAGTAAGATGAGATTTAAGTGGGATATAAATATGTAAACAAATGAATAAATAAATATATGTTTAGGGTTGCAGCCTGAGCATTACTTCTGAGAATTCCCAGCATGGCTGGTTGGATGGATGCTGGGAGGTGCAGGATTTTTTCTGTCTAAACATGCATAGGGTTGTGCCCTAACAGCACAATCCTATGCATGTCTGCCCAAAAGGAAGCCCCACTGAGTTCAATGGAATTTATGCCCAGATAAATGTGTATAGGATATATATGCATTTGTTAAGTCCGTGTTCATTCCTGTGTGGGTGAAATGAAATTAAAGGCACTTCCTTTGTTCCAGCCAGGTGCTCTCCAGAATATTTGAGTTATTCTGCCTAGCATAGCACATATTTATATTATGTTATCTCAAGTGGCATTGCTATCTTTGGCATTGCTAAGCTAATAATACTTTACTTGTGTTATCTTGTATACCTATGATAGGGAAATCACAGGAATCTAGCTAACATAATATAAACTTGAACCTTAAAAATGTTACTGTTCAACTACAATTGGGATTTTTAGACCATTAAGCCATTGCAAGTTTTTAGCTCTATTTCTGGGTATTTATTTATTGGTGATGTTTTCTATTTTGCTGTGCTTTGTGTACTTTTATTGATGAATAAAAGAGCATATATATGGAAAGTGTGGGAGATAAATGTAATAAATTGGTTTTGAGGCAAAACCTACACAAATTATTCATGCAGCTTCCCTTTTGCACCAGTCAGACAAAAATCTTGCACTTTGCTAAATTCTAAGTGCTAGACAAGCCTAAACTGTAGCTCATATATTGGGTTGTATTTAGTGTTAGTCCTGCTTAGAGTAGACCCTTTGAAATGAATGGGACTTGTTAGACTAACATTGGATGCAGCACATTAACTCCAGGGTAGTGCTGCGCTGGTCTAGTGAAGGAGCGCTGTAAGCCTCTCCCTTCTACCCCACAGACAACACCCCAGCGTGAGTGTAGAGGCCCAGCTCACATGATTCTTCCCTCAAATTAAAAAAAGAAAGAAAGAAAAGTTCATATGGAAGGCCTAGCTCATACTATCTACATAGTGTTGGGGAGAGAGGGCCACAGAGCTCTCCTGCTTTGCTATTGGAGCATCACTCTCTAGAATGAATTATAAGCTGGGGCAAAGATGCTTTATGTTACCACGCTTATCGATTTTATAGAGCTGCCCAGAAACTTAAAGGTCTAAAACTTAGGTCTCATAATCTAAATAATTATTTTGATTTCCATTGTTTGAATTGTGTGTGTTTATCTACATTAAATACAGGATGATTTAAAAATAATATGAGGTAGGGAAATAATTTTTCTGTCATTTTCCCCCCATAGTTTGAATGTCAAGCATAGAAATTGGTTTATAATTTTGTCTTATTTTTTTGTTTTATGGGTTTGGAATGGTAGTCCTTGGATGTCACATTGTAAATCTTTTGCATATTCCAAATAATAAGGGTTTATCTTTTAAGCAGCACAGTTATCTCGTATTTTAACTGAAATGCCTCATAGTACCATGTGAGGTTTGGGCTACCCAATCTACCACATCATGCAAGTTTGTACATTTTTGTTTGTGCTGTATTTTTTATTGTTACGTATATATTTAAGATATTTTGCCGATTAGAAAGATATTGTTCTGAAATTCAGATTAGTAATACTTGGGAAAAAGTGTAAATTTAGGGAGGATATTCATCTTAACTGGCAATTGTTCTGAGCTATAATAATTTTAATTTTCCCCATGTGTTTAATTATTTTATAGTTTGTCTAAGACGTGGGTTAAGATTTATTTTTGTTAGCTTTTTAAAATGTCGTGTGATGTTGACACCTAGGTAATTCACATTTTCAGAACATATAAGCTATTCCTGACTGCATATGTACGTATGTCTGTGTGGGATTCCCTGTCTGTATTAATACATATCCTTTCAAATCTTTTTTTCTAATTAAGCTGCCATATTTCCATATCATTTAATTTCATTCATTGCCTCTTTGATTCATTAGGATGTGTTAATAAAAGGGCTCTATAACCAGCAAATAAATTAACCTTTATGTTCTGTGTATCTCTCCCATCCCATGGCTCAATGTTACTATGTTCATTCCACCATCTTAAACCTGTCCGTGCTGGTAGTTTCTAATATTGGGCCACTGCTGTCTTCCAAAGCCCTGTTGAATCTAGAGATGGGAGAAAGCAAGTCCTGTGGTTGCGGATTGGGTAGCAACTGTAGGATATCCCTGCACATAACAGCCAGTCATAACATTCGCCCCATTCACCCAACTCAAGAGCTGCCCTTTTAGAAAGCTTTATTTAACTTGAGGTCCTTTTGCTATTACTCTGCACACTTCATTAATTTTTTATTTCATTTATTATATTTCTATACCGCCCCATAGCTGAATCTCTCTGGACAGTTCACTTCCTATTGTATCTATGAGATCAACAGCACACCAGACCTCTTTCGCCGAAAGCTCAATTATTTGTTATTACAACTCATTGGGAAATCCCAGAGCAGAAAAACTTGGATTGGAAGCGTGGGGGGGGGGGGGTACAACTTGACTGAGAATTGTTCCAGATTATTAGTCTATCTAGGCCCAAGATTGTTCTGGACTATGAAGAGATTATGAAGGCCCCGACCGCTCACACGGGCTTCTGCTGCAAAGTCAAACTGTTTCTTCCAGATAATGCACATGGCCTGCTGGTGTGCCTCTTAAATGGAGAGAACGTAGCATTTCCTGATAACTGTGTTGATAGTTTTTCCTCGAAGGGTGACTTCTCATATAACGTTCAGTGATTATTGATAGCTGCTGTTGGTGTTCTTGCTTGCAGGTTGCTTCTCTGTTCTGGTGACTGTGCCAGATCCTGAGCGATACACAACCTTATTTGCATCTGTGATCCTCAGGTGTGAGTACAGTACCTCAGCGCAACTGCAAGATGTGGTAGTTACCTGGCGCTTCAAGTCCTTCTGCAAGGATCCCATCCTTGACTACTATTCTGTTGGTGAGTACTACTGATTGCTGCTACCACTGCCAAGGATTACTTTCCACAAGCTAAAAGTGGGAGGAGGAGGGACACTTCCTGGGGAAGCTGCAGTTTCACCTTTTATTTCTCAGATCCAAAGTGGTGGTGTTGATCTCTCCAGGCTGTAATTGAAACTCCTGTAGTGGCTACTAGGGATGTCGGAGAAATCCACAACGGAATCAAATGCATTTGGACTTCTATGAATCCAACGCACAGATCCTGCAGCGGATTGGCTTTTCCTGAATTGCACAGATTCCGCGAACTTGTGGCCCCATTTCTTTTACTTTCTGGAATTTTATATAAATTTAATTGTAGAAAAATATGTAAAATAAAAAAACCAGCTAAAAATGCCATTTATCCCAATGAAAATGTGCGTTTTGGGGGGGATTTGTGCATTTTTGCAAGTGTGCACTTTTGCAGGTGTGAATTTTCTCACATGTGAATTTGTACAAATTCAGGAATTGGAAAAAAGCTGATTCCGTCAATGAGCAGAGGATGGAATGAAAGGCACCTGACAATCTGCAAAATGCAGACAGAAGGGATTTTACAAAATCTTTACACCCCTAGTGACAGCTATGGGATTTCATTCTAGTAAATAGCTACGTATGCTTTTACTAACTGCTTTACTTCTTTGTCTTTGGAATTCATGGAACCCAGAAGAGGGCAGTCTGTGGTTTAAGGAAGGGAGCCTCAGCCTACCACTGTAGATGATTCTCCCTTTTGGTTCCATTATTATCAACTTGGGGGGAAGAAACCTGAAGTTTAAGACTACTTACTCCTGCTAATAGCAGACTTAGCCAGTGAGTGCCAACAGGATTGTAGTCAAAATAGGGCCACTGAGAAACGAAACGGAGGTATTAGCATGCTCAGTGGAACCCCAAGGTTTGCAGAAGTACAAAAAAAAGTTAGGATGCAAAACCTAAGGGGCCATAATACTCCAAAAATGGCATAGTAAGGACTGAGCATGCTTAGTTGCCAGAGAATGCTGAGTGCCTAGGGCAAAAGGGGGGCAGAGAAAAGTGGGGAGGAAAATTTAGTACTCTCTCCACAGGCTTCCTCCTCTAATTTTCATTTTAAACTTCCTTGAGATTGTAGAGATATTTGAATCTAATTCATCTATATCTGTTTTCTTTCTATATATGCACCTCCCTGGAACTTTTGCTCTGTGCATGCCAAATTCCTAGTAAAGATTCACCTTTTTGTTTACCATTGGGCATCCCTTTTCCTCTGCAGCTCTTTGTCACTGGAATGCCCTTTCACCTGACATCTGACTCTGTTGCCATATTCAAGTACCTCCGTAACATAGGGTGAGGGTTGGTCAAGATGACCCCACGGCAGGGTTGCTCAAACTTTTTGAGTCAGTGGGCACTAACAGAAATGTAATTTGCTCAAGAACCTAAAAGAAGTAACTTGTCCCCGGCTTACCTTTTTCTTTTTTTCTGGGCAGCTGGGCACACTGGACTGCAGCTACCCATCATTTTTATTTTCTGAGAATCTCTCTGGGTCTACGTGGGTCCCAGAGGCTTTCTTGGAAATAAAGGTGGCGCTGGAAACCAGCACATCGCTTCGCATCATGTCAGACTTAGTTAAATAATGTTAAAAAATCTCCAAAATAAACATCAAGAGGGGCAGGGAGCCTGGTGGGCATCAAGATACGTATCCACGGGCATCAGATTGGAGACCCCAACCTCACAGGACCCCTTCTAATTCTTTACTCTGAGATTTCTCTAAGTAGAGCTATCCGTCTGGGTGCCCTGAGGCAGTACCTCTTAGGAGTGTTAATAGCCAGTAACGTTCTGGTGATGTGTTGGCACTCACCCGGGACCATAGGAGTGCTCTCTCCCTTGGGAATAAGCGTAGTTGTGTTGTAGAAAATAATATTATAAAAAATGAGCATCTGTTACCATGCCCAGTCAGCTGCCCCGAATACACACACGCACACACACACACGCACTTTTTTTTTAATTAGAAGGATGTTGAGATGACCAGCATCAGCCCTGGTGCATAAAAGGCCAACTAAAATGATCAAGGCTTGGAGCATCTCCTCTACAAGGGAAGGTTACAACAGCTGGGATTGTTTAGCTGGGAAAAAAGGAGGGTAAGGGGAGACATGACAGAGGTGTACAAAATTATGCACGGTGTGGAGAATGTGGATAGGGAGACATTTTTCTCCCTCTCTCTCAAAATGCTAGAAACCAGGGTCATCCCATGAACCTGATTGGTGGGAGATTCAGGACAGATAAAAGCAAGTACTACTTCACACAATGAATACTTAAACTATGGAATTCGCTACTAGAAGATGTAGTGATGGCCACCAATTTGGATGGCATTAAAAGGAGGTTAGACAAATTCCCAGAAGAGAAGGCTATCGAGGGCTACTGTCTTGATGGCTATGTGCTACCTCCAGTACCAGAGGCAGTATGTCTGTGTACGCTAGTTGCTGGGGAACGTGGGCAGGAGGGTGCTGTGCACTCATGCCCTGCTTGTGGTTTCCAGGTCTACAGCTGTGTGAACAGACTGCTGGACTAGATAGACCGTTGGTTGATTGATCCAGCATGGCTCTTCTTATATTCTCCTGGTGGGCCTGGAATACCAATGCCAGTCCAGGTGCTGAAGTCAGGGGAGGGGGCATTGCTCGGTGGCTGAGCCCATGCTTTGCATCCAGAAGGTCCTGGGTTCAGTCCCCGGCATCTCCAGGCAGGGCTACCTCAAACCCTGGAGTCACTTCTGACAATACTGGGCTAGATGGTCTGACTTGATATATAAGGCAGCTTCCTGTGTTCCTGTGCCCAGCCTCTTTGCCGCTGCCTCCAACCCCTTCCACACTCTGGCTGATCATTTGGGGGGTCCCCCTGGACTGCTGGCCTTGGACTTTGGCCTGGAGGTCCTGCCCTTGCTGCACCACCAGTTGTAAGTCTGTGGGAGGAGCCTTCCAGTTTGAATTTTTGAACAGTGCCTAGTGGTTGGAGGTGCTTTATAAGTAAGCGCTACTTGAGCAAGGTGCCTCTTCCTGATTTGGGGTGATTCACCCCTCCCTCATTAGCTCTCCAGGCCCCACCCCACCCTGTTCAGGAGGGTTCCCCAACCCTCTGGAGAGGTTTTTGGGTACAGGGAAAAGGAAAGGATGGGGAAGAAGCACCCTTCACGAGCTTCCCTCTGTTTGTGGTTCTCGGGATCCAAGCTTGACAGCCAGGCAGGCATTATCATTGTAAATTTGCTTGGAACTTATTAATCTGGAGCCTGTTGGTACTCAGGACTACCTCATGTATTTGGGCTTCCAAGGCATTGTTTTATGGCCATGTTGTAAGATGTCTAACATGTATCACCTTTTTTCTTCCCCTTCTGTGGCAAACCCTGAAAGCTTAACCATTATATGGATTGTGAACAATAGTTTTGCCATCTTTTTCAAATGCATTCCAAGGTCTCATCCCAGGTGCTTCCCTTGCATCCCCAGGGAAGTTTGCAGAAGCTTATATACCAACTTGTGGCCCTCCAGATGCTGTTGGACTGCAACTCCCATCATACCTCACCATTGGCTATGCTGGCAAGTGCTGATGGTAGGTGCGGTCCAACAACATCTGGAGGGCTGCATATTGCCCACCCCAGTAATTTATACCACCAGAGCTTGCCTCCTCAGAAGCTCTTTTGTAACTTCCTGTCCTCTCCCATGATTTTGTTTCTTTTTCTGCTAATGTGAAAGGGACATATAAAATACATAGAGAGCCAGTGTGGTGTAGTGTTAGAGTGTTGGAATGGGACTCGGGAGACCTGGGTTCTACACTTGGCCATGAAGCTCACTGGGTGACTTTGGGCCAGTCACTGACTCTCAGCCTGACCTACCTCACAGGGTTGTTGTGAGGAGAAAATAGAGAGGAGGAGGACCATGTGAGCCACCTTGGATTCTTTGCAGAAGGGGAAAAGTGGGATGTAAATGTAATAATAAATAAAAATAAATGCATGGTGTGATTTCCTCCCCCCTCCCCAAGGTCTTTTAAGGGACAAGACTATTTGAATATCTTGGATTTTAATAAGCTGGCATTAATTTTGTCCCGTATCACTTTGTTCGCAGCCTATCAGGCAGGCCTAGATCTGGGCCAGGATCCTTCCAATGACTGCAATGACAACCAACGGGAAGTGCGCATTGTCGCTCAGAAAAGAGGGCAGAATGAAGCCGTGCTGGGCGTCGATTACCGGCAGCGGAAGATCACCATCCAGAACAGTAAGTGACCCTTGGGACACCAGGGGAAAGTGAAAATGAACAAGCCTGATATGGGGAGTGTTGTGCAGCAAAGAATGGTTCTGGCCATCCCAATTTCTGACTTTTATGCTTTGCAGACTAGAATTGCAGTCAAGATTTCGTGGGGCTCTATGCTAGCCTGAAATCCTGCATTTTAAAACAGGGCTTTCTGCTTCTGTTTTAAATGCAGGATCACAACAGGCTCCCTTTACATGTGCTTCCTGTCCCCCCTCCCCTTCTGAGTCTTCCAGATGTTTCATTGATCTCACTCCTCTTCTTGCGCTTTTCCTTTTTCACGGAGGGAACTCAAGCGGAACGCAAGCGGGGTAATTTGATAGCTCATTATCTCCGACCTATTTAAAAATGGAATAAAGGTCATTTAGTGCAGGAGACGCCCTGGAGGTTCATGACGTCATCTGAAGGGCCTGCAAACTTGAAGAGTGAGCAATATCAAGAGCAGGATAAAAGCTCCGTGTGAAAAAGCCCTTCCTGTTATCATCATATGGGAATGGCATCTATGATAGATTACCCTATCTATGATAGGGTAATAAGGATGTGCAGGTTTATTATCTCCATAGAAAGATAAGAGAAAAGAGCAAATCTTTCTGAAACACGTATGTGATGTGATAAGAGGGGAGTCGCTACAATGTACATGATCTTTGTACCTTTTCCCATGAAAATAGTTCTCCAGCAGTGAACTTGGTTTCAGTGACAGCTGCCTGTAAGGATGCAACAGGAGCAAGACTTGGTTCAAGAGAACCCAGCACCACCATGACATCTCCAGTCATGCATATAGTGTCCACCAGGCTGGCCCTACGATCACCCCCCCCCCAAGCTTTATATGTAGATAGTGTGAGAGACCAGTGGAGGCTGACAGCAGATGTAGTGTGGAATTCAGAGGTTACATGTACATCCAGTTGCAATTAAAGACATAAAAAAAAAGGTAAAGGTGTCCCCAACCAGTTGTGTCCGACTCTAGGGGGTGGTGCTCATCTCCATTTCTAAGCTCAAGAGCCAGCGCTGTCCGAAGATGCTTCCGTGGTCATGTGGCCGGCATGACTGAACACCGAGGTGCACGGAACGCTGTTACCTTTCCCGCCGAAGCGGTACCTGTTTATCTACTTGCAATTTCTTGCTTTCGAACTGCTAGGTTGGCAGGAGGTGGGACTGAAGACAGGAGCTCACTCTGTCACGCGGCACTCAGGTCTTGAACTGCTGTCCTGCCGACCTTCCAGTCTGCAGTTCAGCATCTTAACCACTAAGCCACCGCGGCCCCAATTAAAGACATACCTGTACCTTAAGAATGAGAGGTCCCATTAATGCTAGCCAACAAGGAAGAGTACAAGCGCTTCATGTTGCTTAAGCCTATATCTTGTGGAGGTAAAGGACTGGGGTTGTAGTCCCAGCTCTCCAAATATCTCTTTCCTCAAATGTTTTTGCAGTTCAGGAACTTGCTGGAGTGGTCTGAGAACAACGTGAAAGCCAGCCAGCCATCTGCTTTCTGCCCTCATCGGCTTAGTCTGCCCTACTGAAGACCACCTCCCTGAAGGCTCCTTCCCCCTCAGCTGTCACCACCAGCAGCCATTCCAGCAGGCTGTACAGAGGGGAAGCAGGGCCATTTCACCAGCCCTCCTAAAAGGCTACTTCATTTTTTTTCTTCTTCCCTACCCATCCCTTTTTCCTTGTTTGTTGTGTCTTTTTAGATCGTAAGTCTGCAGGCAGGGACTGTCCTGTTCAACTGCTTGTTTATAAGGTGCTCTAGAAGTCTTTTTGGCTGAAGGGTGGGATAAAACTACTTTAAATAAATAACAGTATTATTTATTTAATAATAAATAATAATAATTTATTTACTGTTTTCTTCCTCTGTAGGAGCAGACCTTGTGATCAATGAAGTGATGTGGTGGGACCATGGAGTCTATTACTGTACCGTTGAGGCTCCAGGAGATACAACGGGTGACCCAGACAAAGAGGTCAAGCTCATCGTTTTGAGTAAGTACACAGCACTGTTTTTATTAAGTTTCTCTTCTTTTTTTTCCTTGCCGCCTGTAATGTTTTGGAGAACAAAGCCTGGCAATAGCAAGAAGACTTCTATTCTGACCCTAAAGAGGTTTCTTCAGGAGTTTGTCCCGCTCAGTTCAATGGAATTTGCTTCCTGATAAGTATACTTAGGATTGCAGGCTTAAACTAATAGCGTGTGTATGGCGGGGTGGGGTGGGGGTGAGCCCCAGTAGAAGTGATGGCAGCAATTTCATGTGCTTTAAACATGAAGCTGCCCCAAATATGTACAAAACACAAAAGGGGAGGGGCTCTGGTTTTAAAATCAAAAGGGGTGCATGGGTGAGGAACCTTCCTTGTGCCCCGGCAGCTGCTTTACCCAAGCAGTTTTCTTCTCACCAAACATTTAGCTTAACTCTAGATATGGTTTGTGTCCCTTAACTGGCAAACCTTTCTATCATCTCAGTCTATGATTTTAAAAATACGATTGATGCAGTGGCCCACTGATGCTTAGATATCTTGGAGGAGCGTTGCCTGGCTCTTCATGGTTATTGCTTATATCGGCCTTCCCCAACCTGGCGCCCTCCAAATGTGCTGGAGGGTTGGCTGGGGATGATGGGAATTGTGGTATGACACATCTAGAGGGCACAAGATTGGGAAAGGCTGACTCGTATTCTTGCATTAAAAGAGAGAAAGAAAAGACCGGTGGTCTGTAGTCCCTGAGACATACTAAAAGGGAAGGTTTTGGAGCTACCTATTGGTTGCATTCAGATGTAATGATAAATTATGGCTTACGTTATGTGAATGAGCCTGGGTGGGCCTTGGACATGGACACTTCCCTGTCTTTCCTTCTCTGATACAACCATAAGGAGGAGATCAGAATCTTTTGCTTCTGTTTTAACTAACTGCAGTTTAGCATTATGCCCATACCCAGATAAACTGTGGTTAGTCCTAACCGTGCCATACTGGAGCAAGTCAAATTCAAACCTTGGTGTATGAACCTGACTTGTTTCAATAAGCCATAATGAAGATTAACCACAATTCAGGGTTCAGATGTAGCACTAAACTGTGGTTAACTAAAATAAATAAATAATTGGAAACAGAAGCAAAAGCTTCCAATCGCTTCCTTGCCATCACACTGGAGGAGAGAGGAATGGGGAGCACATGAGCCCGAGGTTTATGCACGTAACAGTAAAGCATAGTTAATTGTCATGTCTGAATTCAGCCACTCCATGAGAAAGATGGATCATATAAGATGAGTTATGTTGTTAGGGAAAGATTGGGGGGAAACTCCTTTTTTGGTGCAGCAAGCTGATCTACAGGTATCTAACCAGAAGAAAATCAAGTTGTTGTTTTTGTTGTCGTGATTATGGGCTTCTCCACATGGGGCTTTTATCCCGCGATTGTGATTGGTTACTGACGGACATTTGCGGGTCCTTTACATAACGTCGTCAACCTCCAGCGCCTCTCCCATGGTTTCCGACCATTTCACAGTTTAATTTGAACCGGGAAATAATGACCTAATAAAAAGAACCGGTTTGAATTTGTCTGTGGTGCTGTAACAACAGTGCCATCTAGCGGCTGTATAATGAAACATAAAGAACTCGCAAATAAAGGAGGGGGAAGGGAAGCGCATCTAAAGGGCCGATCTTAATCATGCAAAGAATCTGGAAGCAGAAGCCCTGGTAAAATCGCAGGAGAAAAAGCCTCTGTGTGGAGAAGTCCTATCATTAGTGTTATTGTTGTCCTTTCCTTCTGATCAGATTGGCTGACTGTAATCTTGATCATCCTTGGCGGCCTTCTCCTGCTGATGCTGATTGGGGTGTGCTGGTGTCAGTGCTGCCCTCAGCATTGCTGCTGTCACGTGCGCTGCGCCTGCTGCCCGACACGCTGCTGTTGCAATGAGAAAGGTAAGTCACCAAGCAAGGTTTCTACCACATGCACCGATTCCCAGAACAACCACAAAATAGGGGTATTATATCTAGGTTGTTTTCATTTACATTTCAAGTGACCTACAAGCTATTTTGACATTTCTCCTCAGGACTGGGCGGGGAGAACACCCTAAGCCTAACTATGTATAATATCCCAAATGTGCACAAATCTGAGGGCCCTCAATATTTTATATATTTTATCCACCATTAAGGTAAAAAGCCCTCTCTAGGTAGCTTCCAAGATAAATACAAATAACAACAATACACTTCAAATAATTAATAATAACAAGGTGATAACAATAATAACAGAATAAAACATTCCAGCCCCAAAATATACAAACATCCAATAAATAATTACAGCTAAAAATCATAAGTAGTCTGATAAAACACAACTCATGAGAGAGCCACCAAAAACAACAATACAATCCACAAATGTGGGGCCACTTCAAAAAGGCCCTCTCCCTTTGCCTGCCAAACTGATTGCTCTCAGAGCTGGGCACATGACAAGGGCTACTGTTGTGTGGGCAATCTGATATGGGTAAAGGTGATCCTTCGTGTAACTTGGTCCCAAAGCTTTTAAAGCTGTGTTTTGGTCTACTGTTCCCTGCCTCCATCCCTTTCTGCCATTTACATTTACTCTTTAAGCATGTAGGAATGTTCTGGCCACCACATAAAACATGCTGAAGTGGAAATCTTCTTAGACCACCTTTAAATGTTGAGGATATTGTGAAGGGGATGTGGACTGCACATATTAACACAGGAAAAAGTAATGGTCCAGCAAAAAAAGCTGTTCGAAATCAAAAGGATGCATTGATTGCAGACAGAATGTACACTGCCTTTATCGAGGTTCCTGAAAGAGAGCCATGTGTCTCTCTATGCAGGTGTAACTAATGCATTACTATGAAGATAGTAGCTTGAGCTGTTAGTGAGCCTAGAGATGTTTATTGCTTTTAATGGAGAGCTGTGTCATTTTGTCCTCCCTCTTTAAATGTACACAGAATGTAGACAGGTTCTTTACAGTAATGGTGGCTAGTTAAAGAGCAGGGAAACAGTTGTTTTTCTAGAGTTGCCCCAAAGCCTCTTGGGATCCACAGGGATATTTTGAGTCTGTTGTGTCTGCCCACACACTACCCTTTCCCCAGGACTTTGCATACCTTCCCCTCACTCCATTCCATATCCTTCCACTGCTATTACTGTTACTGCTTAGCAAATTATTCTTTTCCCAGCCAGTGGGAGGGTCCAGGAGGCCTTGTGGGGAGTATAATCTGAGAGTTAACAGCAACCAACTATGTGAGATGAGTCACTAATCTTCTGATATGGCAAGAGAGGCAGTGACATGTCCAAGACTGTCTATCCAGCCCTTAGCTGAGAGGGTCAGTGTTAAATTCTCCTCTGGGCTATTTTACCTGGGGATGTCACTGAAACTTGCAGTGGGAGTGGTGTTCAGGAAGACCACTTGAGGTTCTCCCTCCCCCTGCCCCAGTCTACTAATAATCACATCCAGACCATTTGGAAGGTTCTGGTCCAGTTCATAATGGGTTTACCAGGGGAGGCTGCAGCAGCAACATGGAGGCCTCATGGCAAGGCCTCCATTATGCCCAAGACGCTATTGCATCAGTATCCAGAGCGTCAAAAACCATGGGAAGTGTAGTTGTCAGGGGTCCTGCCACTCTGGTCCTCCCTCCCCTCAGGCCTCAGATATGGACAGGAAGGGGCTAGCAGCTCTTCATCCATCCCATACTCTGTATAGTACAGGCAGAGCCAGAAGATAAGCCGCCTCATCGACCCCACGATCTAGACATTTAAAGTCAGCACGCAAGCAGTGCATGCCTACCACAGCCATCATTGGACTCGAAGGCCTTGTAGGCCCCTTCCAACCCCACTATTCTATGATCTTGTCCTGGCAATGTGGCAGCCACGTGAGCTTCCTTGGCAATGTGGCAGCCACGTGAGCTTCCTTGGCAATGTGGCAGCCACGTGAGCTTCCTTGGCAATGTGGCAGCCACGTGAGCTTCCTTGGCCCTATCCCTGCTCCTCAGTGCCCATTATTATGCAGGTGGGGGCAGTAGCTGAGAAGTCTCCTGACTGGCCCTCCCTTTTCTTATTGGGACAGCAGGCTGCCTCTGCCTGCCCCTGCTCCCCCAGGGTGGGGAATCGCATCCTGGGAATAGGACCCCAGACAGTAGTTCCCATGATTCCTAATGTTAACCTGGTGAGTCATCCCATATAGTTAGCTGCCAATGGCCATGCTGGCTGGGGATGATGGGCCTTGTAGTTCAACAGATCTGAAAGGCGCCAGGTTCAGGCAGTCTGAGGTAGTCTGCCCCATTGTGAGGCTTCCTTGCTGCTATCAGGTACATTTGGGGGAAAGGGAATGATGGGACTCTGGTTGGCGTGGTGACCCTCAGGGCCCTGCCATGTTCCCATTGACATAATCATTTTTCTTGAACCTGAGGAGAAACTCCACCATCAGCCTGTGACTGTAATTCTACAAAACAGAGAACAACTTAGGGACACTTGAGTGTCTCTCTGGTATAAAATCAATTGCTTTTTCTGTCCTTTAGTCCTGGAACGGCATCACTTCATGAAACAGGCTCGACACCTTTTGCCATGGATGACGCACCACTCCCAGTCATCTTCGTACCAACTAAACCCACTCTTACAGCGAGGTAGGGCTGTGGTTACGAGTCCAAGGAGGAAGATGTTGTTGCCCCTTTAATATAGTGTTTTGGCTCTTCACTGGCAGGGGTGTGCAGAAGGTAGCTCTTCAGATATTTTGAACTTTTGACTCCCAGAAGCCCCTGCCAGCACAGCCAGTGGTCAGGAATGCTGGGAGCTGAAGTCCAGAGATCTGGAGATCTACTTTCTGCCCACCCTCGGCCTAGAGTGCTTGTGGTTTGGCTTCAAGACCAACTGCTCAGAAGTTTGTGCTTTTTATGGTTCAGGTCTGCATCGGCAACTGGATGGTAAAAAGAGATAATTTGATATCTGGACAGGAATTTGTCATTTAATCTTGGCATTTGCTTTTACAGAGCACATTTCTAGCCTTTTGACTGTTGAAATAAGCTTGGAAAAGAGTGAGCAGTGCCTAGTGAAATCTGAGAAGGCCAAGGGACTGGGGTTTTTTTGTTTGTGTTTAGTGTTCTGCATTGCTCTGTCACTGGTCTTGCCAGCCAAAGTCCAACATGCTAAGAACTACATTGGCCTTGCCAGCTCACTCTTCTATTATTGTCAGCTAATTGTAATAAATTGGGTATTCTTTATTTATTTATGTATTGCATTTATATCCCGCCTTTTTTCCTCTTGCAAGGAACCCAAGGCGGCTTACATTATCCTCCTCCTCTCCATTTTATTCTCACAACAACAACCCTGTGAGGTGGGTTGGGCTGAGAGTCTGTGACTGGCCCAAAGTCACCCAGTGAGCTTCCATGGCTGAGTGGGGACTAGAACCCCGATCTCCCGGCTCCCAGTCCAGCACTCTCGCCACTACACCACACTGGCTCTCAGTGTATTATGCTAAGTACTGCTGTTCTTTGGTGGAGGCGGTGTGTGTGTGTGTGTGTGTGTACATGCACACAAAGATAGAGAAATATAGATCAACAGAGCTGCCTGCATTTTGGACTCTCCTCGGTGGGTGGTTATGGCGACAGTCACGATGAGCATCTGCACTTCAAAATTTACCACTACACCTCTGCTAATTGTGGGTGTCTCTTTTCCATGTTACTTAGAGATGTCTCTGCAAAGCAGTCAGCCACTGATGCCTCTGCTTGCCCAGGTACCCTCCAGCAACAAGTTCTTGGACCACCTTGAGTCTGAGATCAGGAACCTCAACCTTTCCCAGCCTGTGCTGCCTTCGCACCATGTTGGGGGCAGTCGGCATCCCAGCGTCCTCTCTTCTCTGGGTTCAGAGATTGTGGAACGCAGAGTAATTCAGCTGCCTCCCATCATCGAGCGTGTCTCATCCTCTCAGAGAACTAGCAGCTCATCACGACTGCAGCAGTCTGTGCGTCCTTCAGGGCCTCAGAGCACCATGAGTGAAGAGAAGAGGGACGGGGGGAGGAGGGGGAGGAGGCCGTTGTCTCTGGACGAAGATTCCCACTCCAGCTACGATCAGGAGTCGTGGGACAGATACAGAGACCGCAGAGCTGAGAGGCAGAGAGACAGCAGCCGCTACAACAGGTCCCGGACTTCCAGGACAGAGGGAACGCCCATCTTGCACAGCAGGGGCGCTCTCAGTTCCTCTCCTGAGGAGGCCAGAAGGGGGTATTCTGGACAGCAGCATTCTGGCAGAAGATACCAGCATTCAGGGCGGCGGACTTCTCAACAGAGCAACGACTACAGCCGCCGCCGCTGCCGCCATCGCAGCTATTCTCCACCATCCCATCGGGAGTCGTGGAGTTCATCTGACGAGGATGAGCGCTTCCAGGGAAACAGTCGGCAGCCTCACCAGCGCGGCTCCCCAGAATGGCTGGAAGACAAACCCCCTAGTTACCGCTCAGTTGATATCACCCCAGCCAGAGGTAGCAAAACCAGAGACCCCATGGAGCAGCAATCGGTAAAGAAGCCCTTCCTTGTGATAAGTATTAGCTTTTATATTAGCTCTAAAACTGAGGTTCAGAACCTCTCTCAGCTTGAGGGCTGAATTCCATTTCAGGGAAGCTCTTGGGAGCCTCATTTCATAGCTGGGCTGGAGCTGAAGGTGAAAGGGAGCAGATGAAGGTACTAAAAATAGCAGCATATTGTAGCTTAAAGTTCCTACTGCCAGCAGCTAAGCCTTAGGAGATACATTGCAACCTTTTAGAATGGGGGGAAACTGCACAAAAGTCGAGAAACTACTGAACAATCAGTGTTTGGGGGAAGGGGTGAGGCCAGAGGAAGGGGGTGTGGCCTTTTGGGGCGCCTCCCCAGGGGCCAGATATGGCCCTGGGCCTGAGGTTTCTGGTAAGAAAAAAGACGGAAAAGGCCATGGGAAAAGACAAGAGAGCTACACATGAAAGATGGTGTTGTCTGGTCCCCCCATAAAATTCTGTGGATGACTGATGCACAAAAACAGCATAATCTGGAACCACCCTTGGGCAGGTGCTTTTTTCTTTTTCTTTTTTCACTGCTCATGGCTTCAGAGGGGTGCTCTTCCTTGTCCAAGGGCAGGAAACGAAGCACACTGGCTTCTCTTCTTGGCTAGCGTGGTGTTGCTTTTTACCTCTTGGGCACGCGGCAGCTCTGCACACAAGAGCAGTGGGGGCTGGCGGGCGGGAAACCTGCTCATTAAAAAGAGAAGCGGCCACACCTGCAGCTTCCCTGCCAGTGGGCTGCTTCCTTTTTCTTCTTCTCAAGCCTGCCTGTGTCTCTTGCATCACCCCCATAAGGTGCCAAGCCTGTGCGGGGAAGGGAAGGCAGCTGCGGAGGCACCAGTAAGCGAGAAGCTGCCAAGGCCTTTGTATGCACTCTCTTGGGGTGCACACGAAAACGCAATTTTTTGTGAGCACACACAAGATTGAGCCCCTTTCAGGAAAACCAGTGGGAGGGACCGTAGCAGAATCCTGCCTGAAGCCCAGGAGAGCCACTGCCAGTCAGTGTCAACAGCACTGGGCTAGATGAACCAAGGGTGAACTCAGGACGAGGCCGCTTCCTATGCGGCTTGTGCATCCCTAGAAAGGAAGCTCACAGTTTGCTGAATGTGCCGTTAGTTCTCTTTTGTGAATCAATGTCTGTCTCTAGCATACCGGTGAATCAAATGTTGCTGTGGCTGTTCTTGCCCCTGCCCAGTTGCTAAGGTACCCAGCTGCAGGGGCTGGAGGAGAAGGAGGGTGTATCAGGGCTTGGTTTGCTGGTATGCAGTAATCGTTAATATTCGAAGAAAACGGACAGAGCACTTGCATTGCTGTGAGTCTCATCGGTGCTGTCAATCTGAAGTGGCTTGCACAAAAAGTCAGAATTTAGAAGCTGAGTAATAGCAGCCATCACTCAAATGTGCTAAGGATCGAACAGCCTCAAATCAGTCCAGTGTCAAAAGTATTGTAACCTAACAACTCTAAGGGCAGGAATGAACTATGTTGCTCTGTCAACCCTTTCTGGTCTCTTACTAACAGCAGCTTTTTCCTCTCCTAGGAAAAAGGCAGTTCTCGCAGTGGAAGGAGTGTTGTCATTTAGACATTTTGCTTTGCCACTCTACAAAATGAGATGACTTCATTGGCCTGAACAGGAGACATTCATCTTTTGGCTGTGAATATTAGCTGTCAAGGGATCTGTTTCTCTTCATCACCTTCAGCCTGTGCTTCCTCATCTTGGGCACTTCAATTTCCAGTGCAGTGGTTTATGAAAAGGCATCACTTTGCTGATAAAGCAAGAATGAAATGGAGCTTGTTTCTAAAAAGCTATTTTGCCCTTTGTTGATACTCCAGAGGTAGCTAGAGAGACAGCTTTTAAAAAACTGGATTGCTTAGGTGCAAACCTGTGCACACTTTCCTGGGACTAAGCCCCACTGAACATTGTGGGACTTACTTCTGAGTAAACATGCCTAGGATTGCACTGTTAGTGACACTTTTGTCACGGAGGCCTTAATATCAGAGGGATAAGATCTCTGACATGTAGAAGTGCCTCATGCTGACAGGACCTGATCTAATACAGAGCTGATCATCTTTGGCTGGATCATCTCCAATATTAAATGCTTCTACACCTTGCAGCCCAAGTATTCATATTTGGAAATAAGGCCAATGGAAATAAAGGGAAGAGAGCCATCACTGGTTATTTATAGCCAGGGGAAAAGGTTCATTCCATCAGATAGAGTGGAAACAAGCTTATTCAAAATAGTGCCATATTAGCCATATTAGAATAGGTTAGTTACCCTCTCCTAATGGTAAAATAAAACAGTTGTAGAAGGGGGAGAGGAAGAGGAGCAGCTTGACATTGTGCACTACTTCTAGTCCCTGGAAACCCCATCCAGAATCCCTGAAGTCTCTGAGGCATTAGAAAGCAGTCCCTTTTTAAATTTTACATGTTTCTCTATCTAGAAATTCAAAACTGGGATTTTCTGGATATGGATGTGGTATAATGGATTCTACACTGTGGAAGTTGGCTTCTGTTATTTTGTGATTCACACACAGCCATATAGATAGCAACTTTTTTGAAAAAATAACCCAATGTGATTAATTTACCATTTCAAAGAGCTATAAAAGAAGTACATAGCACCATAGTTGAACAGCACGATCAGTGGAGCATCTGCCACTTGTTCAAGACAGGTTCTGGTTCTTTCAGGGTTCTTGTTCAGGACGATTTAGTAGATTCAAGCCAAACCTGAATTTATGCAAAAGCAAGCGAAGTAGTACAAGGCATTTCATAATCTGTTTGAGTGGAAGGGTTAAACAGCTGAACAAATACATAGCTAATTCATTTTTAACAAAGGCCTGGAACAATTTTGGAAATAACTAATAGTATAACAAAAAGTACTGAACTTTGCAAAAGTCTGGAAGCTTGTATTTGATAAACAGTTGAGGAACTAACTTGCGGTGTGATTTTAACTAAATAATTTCCTTTAAGCCCAGGGCGTTGAACCTGAGGGCCAAATTTGGTTTCAGAGAAGCTTTCATGGGCGGGTGGGGAGGGGGCATTCCAGTGATGTGTGGGGCTAAAGTCAAAAGGGCTGGGACAAAAATACCATCATATTTTAGCTTATAGCTTTTACTGCTTGTAAGTAAGCCATAGGAGAGGCATTTGAACATTTTAGAATGGGGGAAAATGTACGCAAAAGCAGGGAAAGGTGTGGGGCCATGACCATCTGGAGAATCCAGTTGGGCTGGATTTGGCCCATGGTCCTGAGGTTCAGGGCTGTTCATGCTTCCCATTCAGAATATTAACACAGAATATGAAGCGCAAAAAATGAACCTGGAAAAGGCGGCCAGTACCTTTTCTCACAGTAACTCCATTAATTTTTAACAGGAGGGTGCAAGCTGCGTAGGCCTTGCTGGCCCTACAGTTGTCCTACAGGGGGCCACATTAGCCAAACGAGGTACAAATGTGGGTAGAAGCACCCAGTGTGCAAGGCTTGGACGTGCTGCATAGTTATATTCAACGTGTTCATTCTAATCTATTCCGTTAATGTGGAACAACAAACTGAACCTGCAACAGCTCCTGTTCAGCCATACATGCCGCCTTCTAATCCCTACCACTCCCCTGTCCCCTGCAATTGTCTGTTTTCCAACAGTCAAATCAACGTTCTGTGCCCCATTGAGCATGCTCAGTCCTCATTGGGCTGTTCTGGGATGGGTTTTTCCCCCTAAATATCCGGGGGGGGGGGGGGAGGTTCCTAAATGTTTTTGGTACATCTGCAAACCTTGAGGTTCCCCTGAGCCTGCTGATACCTCCCTATTGTGTGTAGGTGCTGCCATTTTGGCTACATATGGACCAGAACTTGTAGAACTGAGATCACTATTAGTATGTGTGATGATAATGTCCTGGAGTAGAAATAGTCTCTTCCTTGTGCAACGTCTAGCATAATTAGTCCAGAGACTTGGGGCATATTCATACATGTATGTACATCATGATGTCTCATTACTGGATTACTCACTCCCTAAGAACTCGCAGCTGAATATATAAACTCGTTCCACTGGAAAGTCTACATGTTGAAGTTATCACTTGATGTTAATAGTGAGCATGCATGGGTGATCAGGGCCCTAGACACCAATAATGTGAGTAACATTGGGTTCTGGTGCTGGGAAATGATTCTGCAACAAATACCTGTGACTCATTCATTCTCTCTCCTTGCAGGACAGCTAGGGAAGAACTGCTAATTCTAGTTTAAAAAAAACACCCTTCTCTCTGGATGTATCAAATGTTGCAACTGAGCTATGGTTAATATGTGTTGAATTTGGCTGATTCAAATGTCCTGAATTCTGGTCAAAGTTGTCCTGGATTGCATCAGACTTTGCAAGTGAAGTTTGCATAAGCGTTTACTGAACGAACTGTATAAAATAGCCCAGTAACTGAGTAACCTGAACAAAAATTAACATTCTGAGGGTTTAGTACCATGATGCATTGTTGCGCGACAACTTATTAGCATCTAAGGCCTAGTACCGCTCATACGTCACTTGATGGCTGGCAGAATGTGTGAACAGACTCCACTGAGTCTGATGTGAGGAGGTAGGGAAGCTGTGTCCAAGAGCCAGAGTGGTGCAGTGGCAGAGGCACCAGAGTGGTGCAGCTGGACGTAGACTGTGGGGAATCAGGTTCAAGTCCCAACTTGATCACCAAGTCTACTGAATAAACTTGGGCCACTCGCTATCCCAAAGCCTAACCTACCTCACAGGGTTGTTATAAGGCTAATGGAGATGATCAGATACACTGTCTTGCACTCCTTTGAAGAATGGTAGGATAATAAAACGTGGTGCTATCGTTCACACATGCCAGTCTTCCGTTTATACTGCAGCCATCAAAGGATGAGCATTCGTTTAAGTTCTATGATACGTATATGAATCAGCCCCAAGACAGACAAAAAGCAGGAATTGTGGAAGTAGTTTTGTTGGTTTTAATCCTGGGAAACCCCCTCTTTATTTTATCTCTTAACATAAAAGCTGCCTCTTTATAGTTGTACAATACAGACTGCAATCCTGTAGAGGGTGATGCTTCTTTTGCATAATCATCTAGTGTTTTTATCACACAATAGAAATAGGCACCTCTTGACACTGCCAGGAAACTGGCGTGTGTATGAAACGTATTTAACAGCGCTCTCTGTTCTGTTTCTAGTTAAGCTCTGCAATGTGTCTTGTACCTGTTTTATGAAATAGAAATACATCTTCTGCACAGTGCAGACCTAGACGTGGACTAGATTTCTAGAAACTGTCAAATATATACAAATGAAAGTCAAAGAGACCGCCTAGCCACTATCTTATCCATATGCGTGCTCTCCTTTTGGTGCCTTGACAAGGAAATAGAACCTGGTTTTTATTACACAAGGAAGAGCTGATCTTTCCATCAATTAAACCTCTGCGATGAGAGACAAGGCTGAGTATATCTGGGATGCTGAGGGACAAGCAACAGGAGATGGCCTCCGGGCCCGGTATCAACATCTGGCATCCTAGGACAGCTGCTAGTGCCCCAGTGCCCAGTTGGGCCCACTGGTACTGACCCCTAACCCTGCTCTCCCATGCCTGCCAGTTAGATCTGCAAACTGCCATTTAAATTTCCCACAGTGCCCTAGAGTGATACTACATCAAGCACTCTATGCACTGTAGGAAATTTAAATGGTAGCTCCTATCACCCTTGGAGTTCTGCTGCCACCAGGTAAAGTAAGAGGGCCCACCAATGTAGCAGGGGCCTACTAGAAGGCACTTTGTCCAAGGCCCCTTGCCCCTGGAGCCAAACCTGATGGCTATCATTTTCATTCCATATTTATGAGCTTCCAGAAGAATCTAGAAACGGAATGACAGACCTCGGTCTGATCCAGCAAAGCAGTTCTTGCATAATGCTGGTTCTGGAACCAAGTCCTTGAGCCCATGATGAATTCCATAACTTCATCCATTTTTGTTTCCTCTATCATTGTGTACCCTTTTGACCCCTTTATAACCAGCTCCCTATATTTAGGGTGGTCATATGTCCTCCTACAGAGGACAGTCCTCTGTTTGAAGGGCTACATGAAGACTATCCTCTATTTTGAAGCCATCCTCTATTTGAGGGGCTGTCCAGTGCAAGTCCGGTTTAACCATCACAAGGAAGAGCTGGGCCTTGAAGTTGCCCATCAACAGCACAGGGACAGCAGACTGAGCAAGTCACGTAAGCCACTTTGTCACAGTCTTCCCCTCTATGGTGAGATGCACTGTATTTCTATTTAAATTATAATACTAATTTCTGAATTTGCATCTGTGAAGGTTTGAGGCCTACAGAGGCAAAGAGAAAAAGGTCAGGCTTAGAGGCCTGGAGTTTTTGTTGGGAAGGGGTATCACTCAGACAGGTAGTTTCATTTCTCTGGTTACATTTCATTTTCATTTTCCCAGTTAAGTTTCATTTCTTCAGGTTTGAAGCAGTACTTTTGGTTTTGAGGAAGGAGTCTAGATAAAGAGAGCCAGGAAGCGCAGAGTCAGGGAGACCAAAGCATAAAGAGGAAGCAGGAAGCAGCAGCCTGGAGAAGTCTTAGGAATTGGCTAGGATAAAGGAATTTGCATTTTGCAACTTGTATTTTCTCTTAATGGCTTTTGTATCACTCAGCATTATTGTGTAAATACCTTTAGTTGTGATTTGTTTGCTTTAATTTACCAGTAAACTTGTGGTTAAACCCTGTACCTAGACTGTCAATGACCCCACGACTACAGCCTAAACCCCATGTTATTGGGAAGGGGAAGGTTAGAAGAAGGAAGTTGGGACTCAAGGAAGTAAAAGATCCTTAAGGACTTGTTCAAGGGGTCCAGACCATACGGGGAACCCTGACAGCATCTATACATGTAAATTAGCATATGCAAATTGTATGCAAATTGGTGTCCTCTTTTATCCTTTTTCGGTGGGGCCACCCTGCCCGTCCACTTTGCAGCCATATTTGACTGAGTACAAAAGGTTGGTTAAAAAGTGAGTAAAGGGATAGCTAATTTGTGCCATGTATTTTTTAGTTTGTATTCTACAGGACTCTATACTTCCATCACTATCTTGGTCTCTGTTGTGAAAGAGCAGATATGGAACAAATAGACCTATGTCCCCTTGAATACATCTTTAATAGGTCTGTGAGACTGCTGATGTTTTCAGAATCAAACGTGACACCAGCCAATACCAGCATGAGAGGTAGGTCGAAAATAGCACACGCGGACACACACGCACACACACGTGTGTGTGTGTGTGTGTGTGTGTGTGTGTGTATATATATATATATATATATATGAGAGAAAGATAGAAAGACTAACAACAGAGTATTTAAAAAATATATTTAAAGCTAAACGTTTCAGCTTCCGCCCTCATCAGTAGCTGTGTTGTTAAATGGATATCAGGAGTGGCAGTTTGGAATGCCTGGAGATGAAAGTTGCTTAGGAGAAAAAACAGAGGAATGATTGATGTAATGCTTATGAGTTATCCTCCAGATTAAGGCCATTTGGACTAAGAGTTCTGAATCTATAGATCCAGAAATGTTCCTTTTTCTGAAGCATGTCATTGTCTTTGGTTTGTTCTATTGGAAGCAACTGTGAATTCAAGAGACTATGTGAAGGTGAGTTGAAATGCCTTGTAACAGGCTGCTCCAGCCTTTTGGTAAGAATCACAGATTTGTGGTTACAGAATCTTATTCTTAGATCTGTTGTAGTTTACCCTACATACTGCATACAACATCCTTTTTTTTACATTCAGTTAAAAAAACCACATTAGTAGAAGTGCATGTTAACAATTGTCTAATGCAGTAAGTTTTGTTAGTAACTGCTTCTGAAAGAAGTGATTTTTGGGAGATAACTGCAGATAATGCAACATGTTGATTTACAGAGATATGAACCTGGGTTGCAAGTATCTTGTTTAAATGCAGCTTTAACTAACAATTTATGCAGATTGGGTGGTTTTCTGAATGCAATGCATGGTGGAAAATTAATGGTTTCCGTTAAATGAGCACAATGAGATATAATAGTGCAACTAACTTGAATTATCTTGTGGTAATTAGGGGCAGCAGGATGGTAGTCCACAAGAAATGGAATGCGATTTTCTTTTGAAGAGTTAGCCTTTGCTTCACAAAGAAGGGTATCCCTGGTTATTAGTAATGCTCGATTGATGTTGTAGTCAGTGAAGTGACTAGGGTATCCACATTGTTGGAGATATTCTTTAAATTCATTACATCTTCTTGAGAAGTTTTCTTTGCTGTTACAAATCCATTTTATCCAAAGAGCCAAACTATATATAATGTTCTTCTTTGTTCGGATGACATGACTTAAAGTTAAGGTTCAAATGGGAATCTGTAGGTTTACAATATAAGTCTGTGACAATTTGATGGTTTTCAGTGGTTAAGAGGGTAGAAAGTAAAACAAGGATCCATGAAATCAAAAAGTGATCCTCATGATTTCATATGATTTTTAAAGGGGAGACCCCCCCCCCCGAAACCACCCTAATATCACAGAGCACATTTGCCTCCACAGACTGAACCAGAAACATTGCAGATGCACCACTCGTGGGCATAGGCATGTCACAAAAACATGGAGAGGAATTTTATATGGGATCCACACGAAACCATGCTCAAATCATAGATCACACAGAGGCCCATGTACTGAACCAAATTACTGATCCTGTACTTGACTGTTTCGCTACAGTACAAAAGCATTGATTCAAGGCACATATCCTCAGAATTGAACCTTAAAAATCATGGATCCTGTAATCACTTTTTTTAAATCCTGGGTTTTTAGGAATGAGTGAGCATGCTAGTCCATGCTGCCTGATATCTCCTGCTGTGAGTGAGAGCAGCTAAATAACCCAGGAATGTTTCATCCTTGGATAATTTGTCATGATGGGCAAACAAGGACGTCTGGCTTGTCTCTTCCAGAACAAGCCTGAGAAATAACCCCAAACCATAGTTTATTTCTCTGGATTGATTGTGAACAGAAAAAACAGAGTTCTTGGTTTCATGTCACAACAAACTATCAAGGGGCCAGAACATCCCTGGGTTGTTTCGGTGTTCCCACTCACAGCAGAGGCAATCAGGCATTGCTTACCAGCACGCTGCCACATGCACAACCCAGGATTGTTTTCATATGTTTACCAGGTCTCTTTCTCCAAATCCATAATCAAATCCGCTCTCATCCTTCTATACTCACTGGCCTCTAAAAAGCATGTATCCATTGGAGCAAGGTGTTCCCATGGAACAACAACAACAGGAATATGAGGAATGGATCCTCATGAATCATCTTAATAGTTTTTACATGGAACACCTAAAATCCAATGTAAATTCACATTTTACATCCTTATCTATGGAGTGCACCATAAAAATCAGCATGGATCCAGCATGCTGTGCCACACCACGCTGCACAAGCTTTGATCAGAAGCACAGTCCTCATGATTCTTGCACACAAGCCCCACCATGTAATCATAATGATATAAAAACCTATCTCTGAGGCACAAGATCTAATGGATCTTCATGGTTTTTGGAGGCATGTCCACCATCTCATTACAACTCACATCCACCTGCAGGTAATCCAGTACAAGTAGGAATGTACAGATTTTGTTAGATCCTTTCCAACGGTGTTTGTCAGGTGTCATTAATTCTGTCGGCCACTCACTGACGGAATTGGATTACTTTCTATGAGAATTATCTTCTACTTGTGCAAATGCACATTCTCACTAATGCTTATGAGCATTAATGTGCATTAACACGTTATTGCAAGTATGCCATGCAGGGCCACCCAAGATGGACAGGTCATGGCGGAGAGTTCTGACAAAATGTGGCCCACTGGAGAAGGAAATGGCAACGCACTCCAGGATTCTTGCCAAGAAAACCCCATGGAACCTATCACAAGGCTAAAAGATATGACACCGGAAGATGAGCCCCTCAGGTCGGAAGGTGTCCAATATACCACTGGGGAAGAGCAGAGGGAATTTCCAAGTAGCGCCAGAAAGAGTGAAGCGGCTGGGCCAAAGCCGAAAGGACTCTCAGCTGTGGATGTGTCTGGTGGTGAAAAGAAAGTCCGATGCTGTAAAGAACAATATTGTTTAGGAACCTGGAATGTCAGATCAATGAATCAAGGTAAGCTGGAGGTGGCCAAACATGAGATGGCAAGATTGAACATCGACATCTTGGGAATCAACGAACTAAAATGGACAGGCATGGGTGAATTTAATTCAGGTGACCACTATATCTACTACTATGGGCAAGAATCCCTTAGAAGAAATGGAGTAGCACTCATAGTCAGTAAAAGGGTGGGAAAAGCAGTACTAGGGTACAATCTCAAAAACGATAGAGCTTCTTTTTGCAAAATTTCAGCTTAAATCGAAGAACGTCGGGAAAACCACTAAACCATTCATGTATGACCTAAATCATATCCCTTATGAATATACAGTGGAGGTGAGGAATAGATTTCAGGGATTAGACCTGATAGACAGAGTGCCTGAGGAACTATGGATGGAGGTCCGTAACATTGTTCAGGAGGCAGCAACTCAATCCATCCCAAAGAAAAAGAAATGCAAGAAAGACAAGTGGCTGTCTGATGAGGCTTTACAAGTAGCTGAGGAAAGAAGGGAAGCAAAAAACAAGGGGGAAAGGGGAAGATATATCCAACTGAATGCAGAGTTCCAGAGAATAGCAAGGAGAGGCAAGAATGAACAATGAATTAAATGAACAATGCAAAGAAATCGAGGAAAACAACAGAATGGGAAAGACTAGAGATCTCTTCAAGAAAATCGGAGATCTCAAGGGAACGTTTTGTGCAAAGACGGGCATGATAAAGGACAAAGAAGGCAGGGACCTAACAGAAGCAGATGAGATTAAGAAGAGGTGGCAAGAATACACAGGAGAACTATACAGGAAAGATCTGAATGTCCCTGATAGCCATGATAGTGCAGTCACTGAACTTGAGCCGGACATCCTAGAGAGTGAAGTCAAGTGGGCCTTAGGAAGCATTACTAACAACAAAGCTAGCGGAGATGACAGTATTCCAGCTGAGCTATTTAAAATCCTAAAAGATGATGCTGTTAAAGTGCTGCATTCAATATGCCAACAAATCTGGAACACTCAACAGTGGCCACAAGACTGGAAAAGGTCAGTTTACATTCCAATTCCAAAGAAGGGCAACGCCAAAGAGTGTTCAAACTACCACACAATTGCGCTCATTTCACATGCCAGCAAGGTGATGCTCAAAATCCTACAAGCTAGGCTTCAGCAGTATGCGAACCGAGAACTACCGGAAGTACAAGCTGGGTTTAGAAGAGGCAGAGGAACTCGAGATCAAATCGCCAACATTCGCTGCATCATGGAGAAAGCAAGAGAATTCCAGAAAAACGTCTATTTCTGCTTCATTGACTACGCTAAAGCCTTTGATTGTGTGGATCACAACAAACTGTGGCAAATTCTTAAAGTGATGGGAGTACCAGACCACCTGGTACTTACCT
This sequence comes from Heloderma suspectum, assembly GCF_057233095.1. Lineage (NCBI taxonomy): Eukaryota > Metazoa > Chordata > Lepidosauria > Squamata > Helodermatidae > Heloderma > Heloderma suspectum. The sequence continues at coordinate 48,172,343 of NC_139460.1, read as the reverse complement.
GTCTCCTGAGAAACCTGTACGAGGGTCAAGAAGCAACAGTAAGAACCAGACATGGAACAACCGATTGGTTCAAAATTGGGAAAGGAGTACGACAAGGCTGCATATTGTCACCCTGCTTATTTAACTTATATGCAGAGTACATAATGAGAAATGCCGGGTTGGATGAATCAGAGGTCGGAATTAAGATTGCCGGGAGAATTATCAACAACCTCCGATATGCAGACGATACCACCCTAATGGCAGAAAGCGAAGAGGATCTCAAGAGCCTCTTGTTGAGGGTGAAAGAGGAGAGTGCAAAAGCTGGTTTGAAACTCAACATTAAAAAAACTAAGATCATATCATCTGGCCCTATCACTTCCTGGCATATAGAAGGGGAAGAAATGGAAGCAGTGACAGATTTTACTTTCTTGGGCTCCAAGATCACCGCAGACGGTGACTGTAGCCATGAAATTAAAAGACGCTTGCTCCTTGGGAGGAAAGCTATGGCAAACCTAGACAGCATAGTAAGAAGCAGAGGCATCACCTTGCCGACAAAGGTCCGTCTAATCAAAGCTATGGTTTTCCCAGTAGTAATGTATGGCTGTGAGAGCTGGACTATAAGGAAGGCTGAGCGCCGAAGAATTGATGCTTTCGAACTGTGGTGCTGGAGAAGACTCTTACGAGTCCCCTGGACTGCAAGGAGGTCAAATCAGTCCATCCTAAAGGAAATCAACCCTGAGTGCTCATTGGAAGGACAGATAATGAAGCTGAAGCTCCAATATTTTGGCCACCTAATGCGAAGAGAAAACTCCCTGGAAAAGACCCTGATGCTGGGAAAGACTGAAGGCAAAAGGAGAAGGGGACGGCAGAGGATGAGATGGCTAGATAGCATCATGGATGCAATGAATATGAACTTGAGCACGGTCCGGGAGAGAGCGCAGGACAGGAAGGCCTGGCGTGCTATGGTCCATGGGGTCACGAAGAGTCGGACACGACTGAACGACTGAACAACAACAACAAGAACAGCTTTCCCCAATTGGTTCTCTCCAGATGTGTTTATTTACAACTCCAGAATGGCTGGGGATGGTGGGAGGTGTAGTTCAAAACATCTGGAGGGCAGCAGGTTGGGGAAGACAATTGTAGAAAGACTTGGATTTAAAAGAAATAATCACATGGATATACCACACTACCATCTTCTGTTTCTTTTTAGAAGGAAAACCATCATCCTGAAAGATGAATTAACTATCCCGTACACTTTAAATACACGTGGGATGAAAAATGTAATTGTATTTAAACTATTCTTGTTTTTAAATTTTTAAATTGTTTTAAGCTGCCTTGGGAGGCTTTCTTGCCCTGAAGGGCAGGGTATAACTTTACTAATTAAATAAATAAACTTCACATATCTTTTAGTTATTTTTCCATCACATTTTGTGCATAGAGAGGAGGCTGATGGATCATAGCAACCTGCAGAGGATGAGTTCTGAATTCTTAACCATAGGTTTTTTGTTGCCCTTGTAGTGGTCGTGGTGGTTGCTTCCTTATTTCACTGTCTTATATACCTGCTTAATATGAAGAAGTGGTAGGGGTTAGGGTATTTTTAAATAATGTTTTAATGTATAATTTTACTGTTTTAAATTGTACCATTTTACATTGCCCAGAATGGCCAGGTGACCAGCCAGATGGGCGATTAAGAAATGTAATAAATAAATAAATAAATAAATAAATTTGAAAAATTGGGGCACAATTTTTAATTTCCAATTAAAGCTGTAGTTAATTGTGCAAATCAGTCAGTTAAAGCTCACAGACCTAATTCATTTTAAAAAATAATTTATATATTATTATTTATTATTATTATTATAATTCTGCTCGTGTACCGTCCACCCCGCTGCACGACTGACTCCCTGGCCGAGGTGCTTGAGGTGGTCTCTGATGTGCGTGTACAGTCCCCTAGCTTACTGGTGTTGGGGGACTTCAACGTACATTCGGAGGCCATCCTCACAGGAGCACCTTGGGACTTCATGGAGACCATGGCCTCCTGGGAGCTGCACCATATTCTAACTGGGCCCACCCATGTAGCCGGTCATGCACTAGACCTTGTGTTTGTTTCTGGAGAAGCGGGGAGTGATCTGGAAGTCGGGGGTATATCCACCACCCCCTTGTCATGGTCAGATCACTATCTGGTGATGTTGGACTTCTCGGTTCCACAACCCCTCCGCAGGGGTGGAGGACCCATTAAAATGGTCCGCCCCAGGCGTCTTATGGATCCAAATGGATTCCTGAACGCGCTTGGGGATTCTCTGGGGCATGCCAACGGCCACTCGGTCGAGACCCTGGTGGGTGGCTGGAATGCCGCAATCACTGGGGCATTAGATCGGGTGGCTCCGAAACGCCCTCTCCCCCTGAAAAGGGCTCGGACTGCACCATGGTTCAATCCACGGTTACGAGCTCTGAAACAGGAGGTGAGACGGCTAGAGCGCCAGTGGCGGAAGTCTCGCTCCAAAGACGATCAGACACGGGCTAGAGCTATATCTTCAGCCTATCACGTGGCGGTGAAGGCAGCAAAAAAGGAATATTATGCTGCCTCCATCGCGTCTGCAGAGTGCTGCCCCAGGAGGCTGTTCCAAGTGGTCCGGAGCCTGGTCGGTCCTGTGGCTCCGGAACCACTGGAGCATTCTAAGGCCTCCTGTGAGGCTTTGGCAAGGCACTTTGCAGATAAAATTGATCAGATTAGGTGTGTTACTCTGCACGCTGTGGATACAGTTAGTGAGCAAGAGGCGGCCTGTGGCAAACCGGTTTTGTGGGATCGGTTCCAGCTTCTTCCTCCTGATGAATTGGACAAGGTGCTTTCATCTGTAAGGCCAACCACCTGCTTACTTGATCCTTGCCCATCTTGGCTCATTATGAACTGCAGAGAGAGACTGGGTGAGGGGATCAAGGCGGTGGTGAACGCCTCCCTTGAGGAGGGAGTGATGCCATCAGCCCTCAAGGAGGCAGTGATAAGACCGCTCTTAAAGAAGCCCTCCTTGGATCCTCAAGTTCTGAACAACTTTCGCCCAGTCTCAAATCTGCCATTTTTGGGCAAGGTGATTGAGCGGGTGGTGGCGGTGCAGTTGAAGGCACACTTGGAAGAAACTGATTATCTAGACCCATTTCAGTCGGGCTTCAGGCCTGGGCATGGGACAGAAACGGCCTTGGTCGCCTTGGTAGATGATATGAGGAGGGCTCTGGATAGGGGTGAATGCTCCTTCCTTGTTCTCCTCGACCTCTCAGCGGCTTTTGATACCATTGACCACGGTATCCTCCTGGACCGCCTGGAGGGGTTGGGCATTGGAAACACTGTATTGCGGTGGTTCCAGTCCTTCCTCTCTGGCAGGTACCAGAGGGTAGCACTGGGAGAGGAGGTTTCGGACCCGTGGCCACTTACTTGTGGGGTGCCACAGGGTTCCATCCTCTCCCCGATGCTATTTAACATCTATGTGAAGCCACTGGGGGCTATCATCAGGAGGTTTGGGGTGCAGTGTCATCAATATGCGGATGACACGCAGCTCTACCTCTCATTCAAATCTTCACCAAGGTTGGCCGTAGAATCCCTGTCCAAATGTCTGGAGACGGTGAGTGGCTGGATGGGGAGCAATAAGCTGAAGCTCAACCCTGACAAGACCGAGGTACTTTTGGTGGGAGACAAGAGGAGGCTGGGGGATGTTGACCTGGTGTTGAATGGGGTACAGCTACCCTTGAAAGACCAGGTCCGCAGCCTGGGGGTCATTTTGGACTCCCAGCTGTCCATGGAGGCTCAGGTGTCAGCTGTGAGCCGGACAGCGCTGTATCAACTCCATCTGATACGGCGGCTGCGCCCCTTCCTTCCTGACCATCTGCTCCCATCGGTAGTACATGCCCTGGTCTCCTCTCATTTAGACTACTGTAATGCGCTCTACGTGGGGTTACCCTTGAAGACGGTTCGGAAACTGCAGCTGGTACAGAACGCGGCGGCTCGCCTGATTAAAGGCAGCCGCTGGCGAGATCACATCACTCCAGTGCTGAAGGAGTTGCACTGGTTACCAGTTGTTTTCCGGGCCAAATTCAAGGTGTTGGTTTTGACCTTTAAAACCCTATATGGTTCCGGCCCAGCCTATCTTAAGGAGCGCCTTCAGCAACACCAGACAGGCCGCTTAACAAGATCAGCCTCGGATGGCCTTCTCTCTGTCCCATCAGCCAGGACAGCTAGACTGGTGGGGACGAGGGAGAGGGCCTTCTCTGTGGTGGCCCCCACTCTGTGGAACTCCCTCCCTAGGGAACTCCGTCATGCCCCCTCTTTAATGAGCTTCCGTCGTGCATTAAAAACGTGGTTGTTCAGGCAGGCATTTGGGGTGGGTTAGGGTATTTTTTTTAAAAAAAAATTTATGGTAAAATTTTATTGTTTTAAATTGTTTATGGTGGGTTGTACATCGCCCAGAGTGGCTGGGTGACCAGTCAGATGGGCGATTAATAAATTTAATAAATAAATAAATAAAATAAATTATATAATTATTATTTATAATATTAATTATTAAATACAATTAAAGTGTGCAAAATGCCGTACGATTCTTATCTCACCCAGAACAACTTTGTGAAGTAGGTCATTCTATTTCCCCAGATATTGGGGCTGTTCGGACATAACATAGCTTTTTGCGGCAATTTGTGGGTTAATTTACCCATAAATTGCAGAGATGCAGGAAAGCCACTTCCTGTTTCCAGTAACAACCCTTGAATGCATAATTCAAGGGTTGTTATTATGATGTCCAAACCTGGGCACTTGGGGTTGTTTGTGGATTAATCAACCCCAGGTTAACCCAAGAAGACGCCATGGGTTAAGTTGGGGTTGTTTAACCCATGAACACCCCCAAGTTCCTGGGTTTGGACATCATGGTAACAACCCATGTATATGGCATTTGAAGGTTGTTACTGGAAACAGGAAGTGGCTCTCGTGCGGCTCATACCCGCAATTTGTGGATTAATTAACCCACAAACTGCTGCCAAAAACTGCCATTACATCCAAACATGGTTGTTTGGAGTGGCTTGTTTCAATTCCACAGAGAATGCTCATTGCCAGGATGGGGTTTGAAATCAGATACATGCACACTAGACAAGGGGTGAGCAACCTTTCCTCTATTGAGGGCTGCATTCCCGCGTGGATGGATCACCCCTTTTCTCTTTCTTCTACCTCCTTTCCCTCTTTTTGCCACTTTTTCTTTTTCTCCCTCTTTCTTCCTGCCCAGTGGATTTCCAGAGAAAGGACCAATAGCTCTGACCAGAAGTCTGAATTAATCACACACACAGGGCTTTTGAAATTAGGCTGAGGGCTGTAGGTTGCCCACCACTGCACTGTTTATTTTTTTAAAAGATTTCTAGGCCATCTTTAAGGCCGGAGCCCCTCCTAAACCAGCTTACAACAATAAAATCCCACATAACAAAAAGCAATGCAATAAGAAAAGAGAAATGTATAAAAACAACAAACACCAGCAATAACACATCTGGCCTAAACCATACTAAAAACAATTGCATTCCAGAGATGTGGGGCCACTGTAGAAAACCCATTCCAGAGGTGGGGGGCCACTGTAGAAAAGGCCCTCCTTTGTGCACTTGCCCACCTAACTGCTCTCAAAGGTGGGCAAGTGAGAAGGGCCTCCATTGCTGTTTTTAAAATGCAGACTTGGGTGAAGGTGGTCCTTCAAATCATTGGTTCCTAACCATTTAAGGCTTTAAAGTCAAAACCAGCACTTTGAATTTGGCTTGGAAACGCCTAACTGCTTCCCAGCTGTAGCAGTGCATCACTGTTACAAAGGATATATGATTTCTTTAGCCTATACTGTATATGAAACTTGAAAAAGCTATGTAAACATACACATGGGTATCTGTGATACACACACGCACGCACACACACACGCAGGATGTGTGTCTTACTACTTGAATTCTTGGGAAATACCCTCATTCTATTGGTCACTAAATTGTAGAAGATAATTTTGATTCCCTCCCCCCCACACACACACACCTATTTTTCTTTCCGGAGGTTAGTGCTAAAGCCATCTCAAAGAGGCATGTCCACCATGACTAGGTCATCATACCTGATACAATTGCATTGTGTGTGTATGAGTCAATGAACAAAATGTCCCCTAAAGCTGCTGAGATCTTGGCTGAGGCTGTCCAGACTTCAATCATTCTGGAGACAAGGTATGTATGGTGATGATGAAGACTGCTTGGGCTTCTTCTATCATTTCTGGAGGTGGATGGATGGGGGAAGGTGTAAAATGCAGGAATGAGATATGGGAAGGAACAGCTACAGGACCAGCCCTACCATTGGACATAGTGAGGCAGCCACCTCAGGCGGCAGATATGCTGGCAAGGATGGGGGGAGATATTTGTTTGGTTTGCATTTTAATATGAACTGGCCTAATGCGCACTTCTCAAACTAATACATAAACTGAAATGCAATTATCCTCCCATTTTTGCATTTCTCAGAATTTTGTGATGCAGTTCTCCAGTCAAAAAATGTGTAGCAAAATGTGTGCGTTAAGACAATTTGCATACAGTTTGCATACTTGTGCTAGACTTGATGACACCAAAAACTGATAATTGTAAGAATGTTTTTCTTTCAGTGCTGTGCTTCCTTGGTCCAAGAGTACTGACAAAGCCAGATGGGTAACAGTTTTAGATAAACTGTATGAAATTGCTAGCTATCACAATCTGCTATCTGGATTGTTATCTTCTATATCCTTAGAGCAAACATTGCAAAAACGCCGTCCAATTTAGTTTGCAATGCTGAACTGCTATCTGGTACTTGCTGTTCTGAAAACATAATTCAAGGGGCAGAATTGAAAGGTGTACATACCTAACAGGGTCTGGAGCTCCCTCATCACAACCAATCTTACATGGGTGGGTTCAAGTCTTGATTTACAATGTACTTTCCCCTTCCTTCTGAGGAGAGACCAAGCCTTTTCCACCCATCTCCAGATGAAAAACCTAGCTTTCCCCAGATATGTTACACTATCAATCCCATCATACCTAGCACGCTGGCTATGGATGATGGGAGGTGTAGTACAACACATCTGGAAGGCACCAGAGTGGGGAAGTTTGCTACAGGGTGGTTCCAGAACCTGTTGCCAACTGCCAAATTTCCAAGCAACAATCCAGTTATCTTTCTGACAATGCAGAATATGTATCACAGGTGTCTATTTCCTGCAGGAGCTTCTTGATAGAAAAAAGAGCTCAAATCAGTGTGCTATCTGAACAGCTGGCAGAAGAAGTATCTGGCCTATGGAAGATGGAGGGAAAAGAACCAGCACAGCAATAGAACCTGTGCAGCATCTTCTTTGTCTTGTGTACTTATGGGGAGAAATCAATAATGTGCAAGTTTTAATGGTGCCACTAGAGGGAGTAAGTAGCCTAACCAGTGAGGACAGATTAAGGAGTCTTCCTATAACAATCAATTTTGTTGTAAAATGTCACTTAACTGAATTGTCAATCGGTCAATTTTATTCTGCATATAACCATAAGTGCTTACAATTAACTGAATTGTGACAGATCGTACCCTTTGCATTTCATTATTATTTGACCCCACTGTTTATATTTTTTCCATCTTGTTGTTGTTTATTCGGTCAGTCACTTCAGACTCTTTGTGACTTCATGGACCAGCCCACGCCAGAGCTTCCTGTCCGCCATCGCCACCCCCAGCTCCCCCAAGGTCGAGTCCGTCACCTCCAGAATATCATCCATCCATCTTGTCCTTGGTCGGCCCCTCTTCCTTTTGCCTTCCACTTTCCCTAGCATCAGCATCTTCTCCAGGGTATCCTGTCTTCTCATTATGTGGCCAAAGTACTTCAGTTTTGCCTTTAATATCATTCCCTCAAGTGAGTAGTCTGGCTTTATTTCCTGGAGTATGGACTGGTTTGATCTTCTTGCAGTCTAAGGCACTCTCAGAATTTTCCTCCAGCACCACAGTTCAAAAGCGTCTATTTTCCTTCGCTCAGCCTTCCTTATGGTCCAGCTCTCGCAGCCATAGGTTACTCCGGAGCATACCATTGCTTTAACTATGCGGACCTTTGTTGTCAGTGTGATGTCTCTGCTCTTAACTATTTTATCAAGGTTTGTCATTGCTCTCCTCCCAAGAAGTAAACGTCTTCTGATTCCCTGGCTGCAGTCAGCGTCTGCAGTAATCTTTGTGCCTAGAAAGACAAAGTCTGTCACTGCCTCCATGTTTTCTCCCTCTATTTGCCAGTTCTCAATCAAGCTGGTTGCCATAATCTTGGTTTTTTTGAGGTTTAACTGCAACCCAGCTTTTGCAGTTTCTTCTTTCACCTTCGTCGTAAGGTTCCTCAGCTCCTCCTCACTTTCAGCCATCAAAGTGGTATCATCTGCATCTCTGAGATTGTTAATGTTTCTTCCAGCGATTTTAACTCCAGCCTTGGCTTCATCAAGCCCAGCACATCGCATGACGTGTTCTGCGTACAGGTTGAATAGGTAGGGTGAGAGTATACGACCCTGCCGTACTCCTTTCTCAATCTTAAACCAGTCCGTGGTCTGTTCTTACCATTGCTACTTGGTCGTTATACAGATTCCTCAGGAGGCAGACAAAATGACTTGGTATCCCCATGCCACCAAGAACTTGCCACAGTTTGTTATGATGCACACAGTCAAAGGCTTTAGAATAGTCCATAAAACAGAAATAGATGTTTTTCTGAAACTCCCTGGCTTTCTCCATTATCCAGCGGATATTGGCAATTTGGTCTCTAGTTCCTCTGCCTTTTCTAAACCCAGCTTGTACATCTGGCAATTTACTGTCTACACTCATGAATATTATATATCTGCCAACTAATGATAAAGCTCCATGCATCTCATGAAGTAGACCCCAATCCGTGAAAGCTACATGTCATAATAAATAAATCTGCTGGCTTTAAGGTGCTATAAGATCCTTTGTTGTTTTTGCTGTAAAAGAGCAATAACACTCTGGAAGATGCTCACATAACAATGTAGCTTTAAGGACAGCTTCATACATGACACTTTCTATACAAACCTTGTATGAGGTATGATGCTGAGGTTTATGTCTGCTGTCCAGTTCAACTATGAAGTGTCCATAAAAGCTTATGCCATAATAATTTTTTTAGCCTTTGAAAGTGCCTCAAGACTCTGTTATTTTTGCTGCAACAGACTAACACAGCTACCCTCCTGGAAACTGCAAAATAACCCCTATAGATATTGGTCAACATGCCTTTTCTTACAGATCTAGTGCTGCCTAGTAGTAAGAAAGATGAATACAGACCAGGGTGGCCCAGATTCAAATAAATCCCCTACTTTATCTCATAGCTTGCTTGAGGCAGGGTGGTGGCTCAATGAGGGAGTTCCAGATGATGGTGAAGCCCCATTTGGAAGCACTCTCTGTCACTCTCGAATTGTTCATATTGGGGGGTGGGGGGCAAGATATGGTTCAATACCTCAATTTTCGATTAAGATTTTTGTTTACCTAATGATGAGATTTGGAAAAACAATGGCTTTGAACTTTTTACTTGCATCTTCCCATCTTCGCCCACCCACCAGAACTGTTAGCATTTATAGTCATCACATTTTCGAACGTCTCTCCAAAATCATGGAGATCAGAAACTTGTTTCAAAAGCAACAATTACAACCCTGAGATTAAAATGTGGGCTGATTCTCATTTACATTTGTTGGAAATGTTGATTGAATGAATGCTTAAAAAAAAAAGATTCTCCTTTGAGTACCTGTGGATGAAATTATGCACTTAGGTACTGATTTGTGGCAACATTGCTAAGTTCTGGGAAAATGGGTTAATTGGGGTTGTTAGAAAATGTGAAACATGCACACAGAAAAGGGGGGAAATGTTTAAACTGCACCCACGCAGCCCATCTTGCCGCTTGCTTACTTGTGGAGCAATCGTATGGCTGCTAGACAGTGGCTAGATGGCCATAGGTTATCTGGTTTTCCTGTGCTCCAAGGTCGGTTCCCGGAAAACCGAGCTCCCCCCACTTCTGCGCTGCCTTGGAGGCAGTGCAGAACAGCCCCATGCTCCGAGCTTGCAAGAGGAGTGTGGAGCGGCTGAAAAGGGGCGTTCCCAGAGGGCGGGGAGGGCGGAAATGTCTGTATGACACATCCAATGTGTCGTACGGCAGCCTCCTTCCCCACTCTGCCCTCCCGCAGCTAAACAGTCGCAATCGGCTGTCTAGCCGAAAACGCAAGGCAGGAAAGTGGGGAGGGAATGATCGCCTCCGTGCTTCTCCAGCCCTGCATTAGATAGGCAGACGCCTCCGAGTTCGGAGGCAGACGCCTATCTGAATAGGATTGTGCTATCTATCTATCTATCTATCTATCTATCTATCTATCTATCTATCTAATTTCATTTCTGTGCCACCCAGTAGCCAAAGCTCTCTGGGCAGTTCACTTAAAACTGTGCATTTATTTTATTTATTAGATTGATATCCACCTTTCCACTACACAGATGATGCAAGGTGGGTAACAACAATAACATACGAATTAAAATTAAAAATATACATAATCTAAACATAAAAATAATGCAGATAAAAACACATCAATATAAATTAAGAAATAAACAGCCGCCACCAGTTAAAGTCAGCCTAAAGGCCCAAAGTCTGTTTGAATAAACACATTGTTTTGCACTTCTCCGAGTAATTAGAAATTCCCACTAACCACCTTAACAAAGCATGTTCTATCAGTGCTCAATAAAGGATATATTTTTCTATTAGCCTTACCCTCCATCATTTAACAGATGAACATTATAACCCACATCTAACATCTCTGTTCTCATACCCCAAGGATCCCTGCCCAGGCCCCCTTATCCAATACCATTGCTGTGAATGCTTTTGTCAGGAGCGCCCTTGCTGCCTTCTGGAATCCTCAAGTAGCCAGAATCAACACGTAGATGATAGGGCTCTTTTCCAAGGCTTTATTTCCATTCAACCTAATGATGCTTATAGATGCTAATTGCCTGAGCCTAATGAGGGAAACTGAAGAGAGCTGCCTACCAGGGGTTTCTAGCCTTAGGGAATCAGTTGGTCTCCATTTGGAGGGAAAGGGTGGGACGCCTCTGAACTTAAGGGCTAGGAGGAGAGAGTCCACCCCTTTCCTGTGGGGCATCGGGGAGAACTGTTGTCATTGTGCCAAGCGGGCTGAGCGCCTCCTCTCAGAGCCTGCCATCTCCTGCTTGTCTCTGCAACGGCGCCTCGCATCCCAAAGCTACAGTTGTCCCTCCCTCTCCCTGCCAGGGTCACTGCCACTCTCAGGAATGTGAGCAGGGAGGGGCTCTCCCTCCAGCAGCACCTCTGAATAGCACACGGGTTCCTCTCCCACGGTTTCTATCTCTTCCTCAGAATCAGAACTGCTTTGGGGCTCTATGGGTATTATTTAAGAATGAGGAAAATGGCAGTTTCTCCTTGTGTATTTGAGCTATTCCGCTATAGCCCAGTACCACCTAGAGGTTATCTAGTGGAAAATCAGTAAAGGAAAAGCTCTTTGTGTAGACCTGGGACTTCAGTGCTGCGATGAAACTGAGAGTAGGTACAATGATTAACAGTCTCATGTAGAAAAGCCCATCCTCTTCCAGGATACTCCATCCTGCCCCCCACCCCCGGTGTAGTTTTTGAAGCAATACTTGCAACATGCCTTGTAGTATTCAAAAGCTAGTGTGCAATACTGGATTCACATTATAATCCATGCAAACTAGTCAGACCATATTTTTTTGACAATCAAAGAAGGGGAAGATTTTGGCAAACTACTTCTGGTATATCATCATCAATATTGCTACCGTACAATTTTACAGTCACTAGGTAGAGCCAATTCAGTATAGGAAGGTTTTGATATATTCCCATGATGATGATGATGATGCAAGCAGTGGCTTAGATCGAGCTTTCCTTGTGTGAGGAAACTGCAGATGGAAAGTCGGAGATTCAATATTGTTTTGAACCACTTTAAGTTACCATTAAGTTCTCTCCATTATAAATGCAAGCTGAACCGTTGGCACTATGTCTTGATTAGGAATGCTTGAAGATTTTGTTCAGTCCTCATTTCAAAGCCAACTGACCTGACCCATATAGCTCCTGAACTAATGCATGGATTAAAACACAGTTATCCTTTGGATTTCACACTTCTATGAATGTTGTGATGCAGTTCTCAGCTCAAAACAGTACCAAAATGCATTAAAAATGCCTATTTTAGGAGATAATATATTTAGAAATGCATACTTTGTGAGAAATTATATTTAGAAATGCACACGATATCTGAATGACAGATTCTGGTCACTGGCAGAAACAATTTCTATAATAGTGGTGGTGTCCACCAGCTGATTTCTTCAATGACAGTTGAATCCAGAACAGCAGATGCATTGCTGATACGAACAGTAGTTTAATAACCAGACTGTGTGTGTGTGTGTAATCCTTAATATTGGAATTGTTTCATGTATAGCTGTGTCAGACACCCGGCCCCTGGCTTTCTTTGCAGTCAAACTGTCAAATCCTTTTTCCAGTCAATTACTTTTATTATGCAAACTACAAGCAAACAGGCACTGCCTCAGTCTGCAGCCAGAATATTAGAATATATTCTAACTGAATATTAGCTTTCATCTGGATCCAACCTACTTTTCTATGCAGGAAGCAATACCTGGGGAAAAACCTGGTACAATGATATGTGAGGATTTTGCACAGTGTACTGTGTGAACTGCTCAGCACATGACTCCCTGCATCTGTCACAATGAAAACTGGTTGTGTGTGTGTCATTTAGTGCTGTGTATGTTCCAGGGAGTGGGACTGCCCATTCGATTCACATGAGATGTGTAAAAACACATGACTCTACCTCAGAAAGATTTTATTTATTTATTTAATTTCTGTACCGCCCAATAGTCAAAGCTCTCTGGATGATTCACAAAAAGATGAAAGGAGATGTTGGTACTGCACTCACCATGAACGGAGATGAAAAATTGGAATGAAATGGTTATACAGCTGTTTTTTGTTTCATTATTTTAAAAGTGAATTTTGGACGTTTGTTTTAAAATGTTTTAATCATATTTTGTATGCTACTTTGGAAATGTATTTCTATTTTGCAAGGTGGCTTTGAAAAGTATTTTCAAATAAATAAATAGGTGCAGGGTGCCTGATCAGGTTATGTACTCCCACCAACTGCTTTAAAGGCTTGAGCTAAGTATGACAGACAGAAAATGGACATGTGCCATCTAGGACATAGATTTTTACATTTCTTAACTTCATTCATTTGTTTCATTTTCTTCCCATTTGGCCTCTACCTCACCCCACCTGGGTCCTTGGAAAATATTCCGTGCTTGTGAATAATGTAAGAAAAAAACCTCTGTGAGAATAACCTTTCGTGCGACCAGTGTTTTTCTGCTGGGTAGAGAGATTAGTCAGCTTCTATCTAGAGATGTGACAGTTGACTCAAATCAAGCAAACCATCTCTGCTACTCTTATGTGTGTGATGGCAGCTAAGAAGCCAGCATGCATCAGGTATGGGAAGCCCAAACTGTTTCACTAACTTTATAACCCCACACTTTCTTCCATGTCACATTTTCCAGGCATTCAGACTGTATATAGCAGTAATATCCTTTGGCATTACCATATGAAATGTGTCCTCATCTCATATAGAATACAAACAGTGGAGCAGAAGAAGATTGAACATTTGCCTTTCAGGTTGGACGTGGGGGGGGATGTGAACATTTCGAACAAAGACAACTAAATAAAGAGGGTTGGGGAGACAGACGTTTATAAAACCCTCCTATGGAGGGAATAGATAGAAATTCTTCTCTCGCTCTAAGGGCTCCAATTAATGTCACACAAGTGGGCTGTGCCTCACTGGCACAGCCCCCATATCTGTTCCAGAGGGTTCCTCAATACTCCAGAGCAGAGGATTGTGGAACTGCAGGGGTGGGGGCGGGAATCCATTCCTCCAGCAGTTTATGTTCTGTTGGCAGATGGACAGTATTGGATACGAACCTCATTATACTAAAACTTGGAGTTACCCGGTGGAATTGATTGGCAGTAGATTTGGGACAAATAAAAAATACTTATTCACACAATCCATACTTAACACAGGGAAACTACAGCCTTCTATATTCGACTTGTACAGGTCTACCAGTGGATGTTAGCCATGATAGCTAAATGGAACCTCCTGGTTCAGAAGCAGTACTTCAACAGAGGAGGGCTTTGGCCTTCATGCCCTTTAGCATGTCTTCTTCCCATTGGGGTATCTGGCTGACCACTACTTGAAACAAAATGCTGGGCTGGATGGACCCTTGGGTCTGATCCAGGCAGACTGTTCTCATCAACTGCGGGAAACAGGGCTGGCCAAAGACATTGTCCTACTTGAGGTAAAGGACATGGTGGTGCCCCCTATTATATGTCCAGAAGCTGATCAGACTGGTAGTTGAATCTTATTTTGACACAGGTGATGGCACAATGTCCTCCTGAAGGCAGCAGGCTAGCTTGGGAGGTACAGGGCAGGCCACATGGTCCATATGGCTCTGACTTCCAACATCTCACTGACCCTCCCCACCTGTTAGCACTTGCCACCTAAGGCAGCTGCCTCGCTCTGCCTATTAGTAGGGCCTGTGTTGGTGAGAAAGCATGAACAAAGCTATTTTTAAGCACACCACTACTTTCACATTGCTCCTGTGTTTTTAAAGAACTGTACTAACAAACTGAAACTTGGGCAGCTGCTTAGAGAAAAGGCACGTTTGTAATGGGCAATATGGAGCGAAGAAGTGAGTTTGTTTCATGTGCTTTATGCAATGTTTTGTTCTACTTTGACTGACTCATCCAAATAGATATGTTGATACCATTTATTTACTTGTAGTAAGGGAAAGATATCTTGCCTTCACTGTTTTATAGGCTGGAGAAATGTGTGGCTGTGACTGCCCTTATGCAAAATCTTAATTATAAGCAGACAAGTGTGACCTGCAACAAAATGTTGCAGTATTAAGTGCTTCTGTTCAGAATCCTAGACACTACACTCCATTCTATTCTGGCTCCCATCTGCTTTTCTGTTTTCCCCAACAACCAGCCAGCATTCCTTGCCCACTGAACTCAGTCCTCATTGGGCTGTGTTGGGGCGGGGGGAGGGATTAGGCAGATGGTTCCCAGCACACAACACAGCTTAAACAAGCTACTGTGGCTTCTATAAGCCCCTGTGAACATGAGAACCAGCCCAAAATGTAGGGTAAAACAGAGGGGTTTCCTGACCTTAATAGACCACAACAAAAGTATCATTCGCTCTATTTCCAGTTTTCAGGATGTGATTGCCTTTGCTTATGTGAGCAAAATGGAGCCACCCAAACACACAAGAGGGTAGTTTCAACAGGCTTGGGGAACCCCAACATTTTCAAGTCTACAAAAAATCTGATGGAAAAAAACTCTAAGGTGGAACACAGCCCAGTGGAGACTGCATATGCTCAATGGCCACAGAATGCTGTCTGACTATTCAGGAGGAGGAGAAATGGAATGGAGCAGATGGAATCCTGAACAGTAGCACTCCGCACTGCAACATTTTATGTTTTTCTTTCTCCCCACATATATCAACAGCATCAAATCATTTTGCCTAGCATAGTGCCAACCTGATGATTTAATTTAAAACCACTGACCAGTTTCACTTATTACCTCAAAAAATATAAGCACTCAAATTCAGAGTTTGGTTTTGCTTTACTTCCAACTTGTGGCCAAAAGAAGGGTATGTGCCACGTAATCTGCCATCTCATATCATCCACACAAGTAGGCAATTATTTCCTGCTGGTGAAAAATGTCAAAAGTTCATTGGATCTAAGAAAGATCTGAGTATCAAACACAATTGAATCTCCAGTCCTAAGCACATTTACTGAGGTGTAAGTACCATCGAAGGCAATAAGAACTAAACATGATTAGGGCTTTCTTCACACGGAGCTTTTATCCTGCGATTGAGATTGCACCTTCACGGAAGTTTGCACGCTTTTTACATGACGCCGTGATCATCCAAGGCGTCTCCTGCACTAAATGCCCTTTGTTCCATTTTTAAATAGACTGCAGATAATGAGCTATCAAATTACCCCTTTGTGTTCTACTTCAGTTTCCTCCGTGAAAAGAGGAAAAGTGGCAAGAAGAGGAGTGAAATCAATGAAATATAATGGTAGACTCAGATACAGAGAGGAGGGGGGAAGGGGAGGGGGGAAGGAAGCACGTGAAAAAGGGAGTTGTGATCCTTCATTTAAAACGGAAGCAGAAAGTCCCATTTTAAATGCAGGATTTTAGGCTGGTGTAAAGATGCCCTATGATCAGGCTTTAAAAACAACTTGTATACAAAATGAAATTTCTCAACAGAGTTTGGATTTTGCAAATTGGGAATTTGTTATGTTACAGCATAACTCCAAAACAATGTGGGCATGGTATTAATCTAAGAAAGGTATTATGCTAAATAATGTCTTCTATCATGGGAACTGGATATCAGAAAATGCTGCTCTGCATAAAGCAATCACAGTTTATCTGCAAACCTGAAACACCTTTATTTTTGTTGTGCAGTATTTAATATTTACAAGAGCCCAGTAAATTGTGAGCAGAATCCAACAGCATGCTTACGCCCCCACCAATTCTCTTGCAGCCGCCGCCCCCCCCTCCAGATTCTCATGCACAAGTGGAACACACCACTTGTGAACAGAGATTTTATGCTTCCCAGAGGAAGCCCCGAAACAAGAGGAAATACTCATTTCTGGATCAGGACAGGTTGGTGGAGCTCCCTTCTGCGACCTCTGCCAACCTGCCCCATTCCAGAAATTAGTGTTTTCACTTGTTTCCAGTTGCCCTCAGAATTGCTAAATCTCTGTTCTGCAAGTGGTGGGCACCACTTGTGGACAGGAGTTGGCAGGGCACGAGAGAATTGGTGGGGGCATAAACGGCCCATTGGACTCTGCCCCATTTGTATTTATTATCCATCAGTGTGAAAGACCAAAAGGTTGCATAAGAATTCCACAGGACAATTTTAATCTCAACCCTGAGGACTTGTTCTCACTGCTAAATTTTTCCATGTGATAGCATATACATACATAACCACATTACGAAAGGATAGAATAGTTGATGGCTTTCTGTATATGTAACCCATGAAATTAAGCAGTGTGGATTAGCTAAAGACAGCATACACGGATGGGAGTAATCCCATTTTATCCTTGCATCAACACTTCGTGGTATGTTAGGCTGGAAGGTAATGACTGACACAAGCTCACTTAGTGAGTGAAAGGAGATCTGAATACAGGTTACTTATATCCAAATTCTAACACTCTTGTCTACTATACCACACTGGCTAGGTTTGTTAAATTTGTATAAATAATATGTCGACTTCTGTACTTGAAACACATATTCAGCAAATGGGAAACCCAGAAGTTCTTTAAAAAGATAACGCCACTTGAAGGAGGTGTGAATATTGTTGTTCGTTTGTTTGTTGAAACAAAAGATTTCTTTATATTTGACTTAATTTTGGTTATGATCATGATGAAAAATAATCCATCAGATTTTTAGAAATGTTGTTCCAGCAAACACACAGTTATGTTTTGTTTCATGAGAAGAAATAAAAATATGTTCACAGACAGGTCAAATGAATTCAACATGGTTACTGATTTTTTAGTTCAAGCACTTAATACGCTACTCTTAGTACAAAGAAAAAATGTTGGTTTAAAAAAACCCACACTGCTTGTTTCTTTCACATTTCCCAAAAGATTATTCGAAAGGGGCTTCCCAAACCATCTTACAGATTTCTAAAACATGGTCATCTTTCATAAAGTTTGAAAAGTCACAGCAGCCTTCGAAGAGGCAAATGGTGAGGGATAAACTATGGAACAGAGTGTCGTTCTGATTGTAAATGTTACATCTATTTTTTTTCATTAAAAGAAACATAACAGATAACATTTGTAGTGACTTGTAGACTGATTTTATTCTAGAAATTAGAAGATAGCTATCATGAGAGATATGTGGGACTGAGATAAATATATAGTGCTGACTAATCTCTCAACAATTTATCTGAATTCAATAGATTATCCATGTCTTTGAGTCGCTAGTTCTTTCTTTCTTTTTAATGATGTATATTTTTTATTTGTCCTAAGAAACTTCATTTTCATTTCCAGTCTTTTTGTACTATCTTCACAAAAATGAGAATGAGATTTACAAAGAGGAATGTGCACATACATTTTATTTTATATATGTATTTGTTTCTTTTTAAAAAATGGAAAAACACTCCATCTCCATAGGATTTATAATAACATGACTACAGTAAAATAGTATTTACATTTAATTTTGTTGGGGGGAAAGGGTTGGACACACGAATCAGAAAAACTAACAAATAGATTTTGAAGGAATCTAGAGTTGTTCAGAATTTTAACATTAAGAGAAAAAGAGGAGGAATTTAACAAAGAAATTATGCATTCTAGATTAATAAGCATTTATAAGTTTTTATTACAAACCTTTCACAGAATTAAAAGGTCTAGGTCAAAATCAGCTTTGTTGTTCTGTAGCTTGAAATAATTTCTAAGGTCTTCCATTATTTTGTCTCTTATTAGTTTCTAACACGGCTTGGTATAATTACCAAATAACCTTCAGGAATCGGTGTAGTTATAATTATAGAGTATATTCCAATTAAACACTGTAATTAGGTTCATAATTAAAGGTAAGTAACATGCCATTTCCATGCAGATCAAAATACTATCATATTACAGTCAATTCACTTGAGTTTTCCTTGTAAGCCTTTCTTCTAATTTTCTCACATTTCCACCCCATTCCCACTGTTTTTACTCCCCTCTGTCTTTACTTGGAGGCAATGGATTCTTCAGAATGATGACTCTTTTCAGGATGACACTGACCTCCTCCTCTTCCTGGAACCATCTTCCCCATGGACAAATGCATTCAAGGAGTAGCTAATGTGAGTATCCGAGTTGTAAGAACTGCTTCCAAGGTTGTTGGCCTTCATGCATGGAAGAATACATTGCACCATGGCCCTACGGATATAGTCATCAAAGAAATAGTAGATGAAAGGGTTTGTGCAGCTGTTGGCAAATGCAAATGGGCCACTCAGTTGCATGCCTAGATAGGCAACTTTGTAGGGAAGACAGAAAGGTGGCTTCAGTTCCTGGATGCCAGACATCAGAGATAGAAACTTAAAAACATTGAAAGGAGCCCATGAGAAAACAAAAACAATAACTACAATGAAGACAATTTTTATGGATTTCCTCAGCTTCCCAGATATCTGATAATGCAGACAGAGTTTCTTGGTGATGGAGCAATAAAATGTTAAGATACTGAACAGAGGGGCAAAGAAGGCAACAATGAGCATCAGCAGTGACCCAATCCGGTGAGAGGATGTGGCTTCCTTGTCCATGCAATATGCTTCGTCATTGTATCTCCTCAGCTCTCTGGACAGAAGGGTTGGCAATCCTAGCAGGCAGGATAGAATCCAGACGCAGACACAAAGAGTGATGGAGTATCGCTTTGTTCTGATCCTCCTGGCTACTAATGGGTACATGATGGCCAGGTACCGATCAATACTCATGCAAGTAAGAAGGAAGATACTGCAGTACATGTTGACTGAGATTATGTAAGAACTGCCTTTGCAGAGAAAAGAGCCAGATCTCCAAAGCCCAGAGTATATCTCCTTATCCACCCAAAAGGGCAATGTGATAAGAAAAATAAAATCAGAAACTGCCAAGTTGACAATGAAGATATCAATTACCCTCTGAACACGCCGATTGAAGATTAGGGCTCCTATCACAAGGGCATTGCCAGAAATCCCCACCAGGAATACAGTGGCATATAGAACAGGCAGGAAAATATCCTTGTAAGGCAGCTCTATGGCTGAGCAATTGTCTTCAGGGGCATCTGTGCCATAGAAATAGTCATCGGTGGGAGTTGGTCTCTCCATCTCAGAAATGATTTATCAATCAGTCTGTGAAAGTTTCTTCACTGTTACGTAGTATTTATGCTACAGGAAATAGGTCTGGTCTTTCTTACAGTTTCTTCCATATAATTTTTTTTCAGAGACACTAATGTTGTAACCACATATCAATTTCTGACTAGGTATTTAAATATCTAGCACAGAATGGGAGGGCCTGGTTTGATTTGACCAATCAGCTTCTTTTCTATATGCTTAGTCAAACTTACCTTCAGGGTGCATTTGACAATAAACTATGGTTCATTTCCTGAAACTTTGCAAAGTGTTTAGTTTGTACATGTAGGATGTTATTACATCTTACATTTTTGCCATTATTGATGGTTATTAGAAGTAAGGAAGAAGCAGTGACTTCAGTTCTTCAGGCAGGCTGTTGTTACTTAAATAACGGTTAACTTGTCCAATCAATTTTTCTAAACTGGGGAGAGTTTCACTCCCACCAGCTTTACCAATGGGCATTTTGCTGTTACTGTTCTTAGAACGAATGTCCAACACAAGACAGGCTTGTCAAATGCCTTCTCAATTCTTACAGCAGCAACTTCTTAACTTCAGTCTGACATTTAATGTTAGGTTTTATTCTGTAATGCTCTTAAAACAGCATCCAGAGGGGAAGCTATGTTAGTCTTGTTATGGCATCAACTGTCTTTTTTTCTTTTTAAATTTTCATTCTATTTTTAATCTTTATAAATGAAATAAACAGTAGCAACAACCCAATCATTATCTACAGTTTCCAACAATACAGTATTCTTAAGAGGACACAGCAATGACAAGAGAAGGGGGGGGGAGAAAGAAAAAAGACACAGGGGGAAGAAAGCCAAAGGGGAAAAGAAAAAAATATTAAAAAGTTAGTTCAAGGAATTAAATTTAAACTTCATTACACACAGACTTCAAGTATCATTCTACTTAAAAATTATACCTATATCATTGCCATTATTACACTTCAATACAGCATAATCAACCTTAAATTTCAATATCATATCATCAGTCTTATAACATAGAAGGAAGCATACAATTAATTTCCACTAAGCATATATTGCCCTTCACTTAATATATAATAATAGAGCTAAAAAATTTAGTCAGCTAAAAATATTACTAACCAAAGTCTCATAGTAATGAAAGTAATAATAGTAAAAAAAGAAAAGGGTAAAAAATAATAATAAATCACTAATATATTTTATATTATCTATATTTTAAACAATAAAGTTTCTGAATATATATATGACTGTGTACATATCTATACACACCCAAATAAAAATTTTATATAAAGTATATCATATCTAATATAAAAAAGATGTAAGAAGAAAACAGGAATCCTCCTCACTGGCGTACTGCCCAGCCCTTGTAGCCTAAACAAATCCAAAAAGCAATCTTGATTGAAGAATTCTTAGCTTACGAAGCTAGAAAAGATGTCTCCTGCGTTTTACCTTGTATGCCAGCTAACCAAGCCTCTGCCAATTCATGATTTAATTTTTTTTTCATTTTGCCTTCAAAAAGAATACAAAATATAGCAGGATATTTGATATGATATTGTAAATTCATTTGTCTTGCGTGATTTCTCGCCTTGGTAAATTGCCTTCTTTTGTCAGCAATTTCTTCGGTGTAATCTGGAAATAGCATAACTTTATCTTAATTTGGCCCTGAAAAAAGTCCTTTCATTTCTCTAGCCAAACGTAGGATATGATTTTTTGTAGAGACTCTTGCAAATTGGACTATGACATTTGCAGTCCCATTGGTGCCACGAGCTGCACCTGGAACACGGTATGCATGTTCAATATCCAGTAAATAATCAGCTGGCAGAGCAAATAGCTCAAGCAGAAATTTATCCAGGAATTTAGGCAGGCTTATCCTATCAGGCACACCTTTAATACCCAGGATGCGCAGGTTTGCCCTGTGTGAGTATGCCTCCAATTGAGAAATTCTAGCAGACATGAAATTATGACCGGCTTGCATTGTAGTTTCTTGCACAGAAATCTGTTCTTGGAGGGCACTGACCTTCAGTTCCATTTTTTGCCAAGAGCTTTTAATTAAATCCACAGCCCCTTGAAGGATAATAATGGAATCTTGGATTGTATCCAGCCTCTTAGCCTGTTCTGCTAGTTGAAAAGACAAAGTTTTTATCAAGGCCAGTACCTCCCCTAAATCTGCAGGGTCTTTAGAAGCCTTTAACAAAGCCGGGGTTGGGGGGGGGGGGGTCGACGGTGGTCCCACAGTTTTCTTCCTTCCCTTTGATGCTGCCGTCCCCCTCTTCCAAAGATAAGGCAGGTAGAAATAGTTAGAAACAGCCACATAAACAGTCATGTAAACAAGTTTTGCAGGTCCTCAGATGTTGTTATTTTTAATTCAAAATTACTAACTAAAATTGGCGCTCCTCAGCCCTGAAGTCTCTTCACTAAGTAGGAGTTTCCAAAACAACTTTGAGTAGATGACTTCCGGAAAAAACTGACCTTAGAATGCAGCCCTTCTGCCGCTTTGCAAAAGGAGTTGTCCTTCCAAGATCTTATCCAGATGGTACTCAAACTTTCCCTTTTAACCCCGGGGAAAGATGAAAAGGTATTTCAACCTTTTAAAAGCTGTTTGAGGAGTTGACCTGCGGAGCTTCTGCAGAACGCTTGCCAGAGTGACATGGCGCCGACCGGATATCTTTATGGCATAAGCCATTTCCTTCTCCAGTGGACCACATTTTGTCAGAACTCTCTGCCATGACCTGTCCGTCTTGGGTGGCCCTGCATGGCATAGCTTATGGCTTCACTGAGTTACGCAAGCCCCTTCACCACAACAAGGCAGTGATCCATAAAGGGGAAACTTTAAGTACTTTTACTTAAATGAGGCCTTCCTAACTGGCACACACTATAGATTTTTCTGCAGTTATGCAACAACTGCCCCTATTCACTTCTTTCACAAAACCCCTCCTATCAATGACACCACCAGAAAAAATGTATATGGGGGCAAAGAAGGGAAAAATAGATTTCTCATGCAGCATTTTTGTCCCACATTAGATATCTCAGTGAGCAACTGTAGTGTATTTCACATTAATGCTCCCATCCTAAACGTATTTTCTTTGAAGTAAGTCCTATTGATTTTGATGGGTTTAACTTTCAAGTAAGCATAGAATCATTGAATAGTAGGGTTGGAAGGGGCCTACAAGGCCATCGAGTCCAACCCCCTGCTCAATGCTGGAATCTAAGTCAAAGCATCCCTGACAGATGGTTGTCCAGCTTCATCTTGAATGCCTCCAATATGGTAGGTAATTGCCTAGGTAATTGTTTCCATTGTCATTCCTTAGGTAATTGTTTCCATTGTCATATTGCTCTAACAGTCAGGAAGTTTTTCCTGATGTTCAGCTAGAATCTGGCTTCCTGTCACTTGAGCCCATTATTCAGTGTCCTGCAGTCTGGGATGATCGAGAAGAGATCCTTGCCTTCCTCTCTGTGACAACCTTTCAAATACTTGAACAGCACTATCATATCTCCCCTCAGTCTCCTCTTCTCAAGGCTAAACATGCCCAGTTCTTTCAGTCTCTCCTCATAGGGCTTTGCTTCCAGTCCCCTGATCATCTTCATTGCCCTCCTCCGAACCCTCTCCAGCTTGTCTGCATCCTTCTTCAAGTGTGGCGCCCAGATCTGGACACAGTACTCCAGATGAGGCCTAACCAGTGCTGAGTAGAGGGGAACTAGTACTTCCTGGGATTTGGAAGCTATGCTTCTATTAATGCAGCCCAAACTAGCATTGGCCTTTTTTGCAGCCAAATCACATTGCTGGCTCCCAGTAGTAACGTATGGCTGTGAGAGCTGGACTATAAGGAAGGCTGAGCGCCGAAGAATGGATGCCTTCGAACTGTGGTGCTGGAGAAGACTCTTACGAGTCCCCCAGACTGCAAGGAGGTCAAATCAGTCAATCCTAAAGGAAGTCAACCCTGACTGCTCATTGGAAGGACAGATACTGAAGCTGAAGCTCAAATATTTTGGCCACCTAATGCAAAGAGAAAACTCCCTGGAAAAGACCCTGATGCTGGGAAGGATTGAAGGCAAAAGGATACGGGGACGGCAGAGGATGAGATGGCTAGATAGCATCACCGATGCAATGAATATGAACTTGCGCACACTCCGGGAGAGAGCAGAGGACAGGAAGGCCTGGCGTGCTATGGTCCATGGGGTCACGAGTCGGACACGACTTAACAACTGAACAACAACAACAACACGTTGGCTCATATTCAGCTTGTGATCTACAACAATTCCAAGATCCTTCTCTCTTGTAGCATTGTTGAGCCAAGTATCCCCCATCTTGTAACTGTGCATTTGTTTTCTTTTTCCTAGGTGCACAACTTGGCATTTATCCCTATTAAATGTCATTCTGTTGTTTTCTGCCCAGCACTCCAGCCTATCAAGGTCACTTTGAATTTTGTTTCTGTCTTCCATGGTATTAGCTAGTTTGCAGGCTCTTTACCTGACTGAATGACCCTGCAGTGACCCTCCTGCACTAAATGCCCTTTGTTCCATTTTTTAAATAGATCGCAGATAATGAACTATCAAATAACCCCACTGGGTTCCTCTTCAGTTGTTGTTGTTGTTCAGTCGTGTCCGACTCTTCGTGACCCCATGGACCATAGCACGCCAGGCCTTCCTGTCCTCCACTCTCTCCCGGAGTGTGCTCAAGTTCATATTCATTGCATCGGTGATGCTATCTAGCCATCTCATCCTCTGCCGTCCCCTTCTCCTTTTGCCTTCAGTCTTTCCCAGCATCAGGGTCTTTTCCAGAGAGTTTTCTCTTCGCATTAGGTGGCCAAAATATTGGAGCTTCAGCTTCAGTATATGTCCTTCCAGTGAGCACTCAGGGTTGATTTCCTTTAGGATGGACTGATTTGACCTCCTTGCAGTCCAGGGGACTTGTAAGAGTCTTCTCCAGCACCACAGTTTGAAAGCATCAATTCTTCGGCGCTCAGCCTTCCTTATAGTCCAGCTCTCACAGCCATACATTACTACTGGGAAAACCATAGCTTTGATTAGACAGACCTTTGTCGGCAAGGTGATGTCTCTGCTTCTTACTATGCTGTCTAGGTTTGCCATAGCTTTCCTCCCAAGGAGCAAGCGTCTTTTAATTTCATGGCTACAGTCACCGTCTGCGGTGATCTTGGAGCCCAAGAAAGTAAAATCTGTCACTGCTTCCATTTCTTCCCCTTCTATATGCCAGGAAGTGATGGGGCCAGATGCCATGATCTTCGTTTTTTTAATGTTGAGTTTCAAACCAGCTTTTGCACTCTCCTCTTTCACCCTCAACAAGAGGCTCTTTAGATCCTCTTCGCTTTCTGCCATTAGGGTGGTATCGTCTGCATATCGGAGGTTGTTGATAATTCTCCCAGCAATCTTAATTCCGACCTCTGATTCATCCAACCCGGCATTTCTCATGATGTACTCTGCATATAAGTTAAATAAGCAGGGTGACAATATGCAGCCTTGTCGTACTCCTTTCCCAATTTTGAACCACTCGGTTGTTCCATGTCCGGTTCTTACTGTTGCTTCTTGACCCTCGTACAGGTTTCTCAGGAGACAGGTAAGGTGGTGTGGTACTCCCATCACTTTAAGAATTTGCCACAGTTTGTTGTGATCCACACAATCAAAGGCTTTAGCGTAGTCAATGAAGCAGAAATAGACGTTTTTCTGGAATTCTCTTGCTTTCTCCATGATGCAGCGAATGTTGGCGATTTGATCTCTAGTTCCTCTGCCTCTTCGAAACCCAGCTTGTACTTCCGGTAGTTCTCGGTTCGCATACTGCTGAAGCCTAGCTTGTAGGATTTTGAGCATCACCTTGCTGGCATGTGAAACGAGCGCAACTGTCCGGTAGTTTGAACACTCTTTGACGTTGCCCTTCTTTGGAATTGGAATGTAAACTGACCTTTTCCAGTCTTGTGGCCATTGTTGAGTGTTCCAAATTTTTTGGCATATTGAATGCACTTTAACAGCATCATCTTTTAGGATTTTAAATAGCTCAGCTGGAATACTGTCATCTCCGCTAGCTTTGTTGTTACTAATGCTTCCTAAGGCCCACTTGACTTCACTCTCTAGGATGTCCGGCTCAAGTTCAGTGACCGCACTATCATGGCTATCAGGGACATTCAGATCTTTCCTGTATAGTTCTTCTGTGTATTCTTGCCACCTCTTCTTAATCTCATCTGCTTCTGTTAGGTCCCTGCCTTCTTTGTCCTTTATCATGCCCGTCTTTGCACAAAACGTTCCCTTGAGATCTCCAATTTTCTTGAAGAGATCTCTAGTCTTTCCCATTCTATTGTTTTCCTCGATTTCTTTGCATTGTTCATTTAAGAAGACCTTCTTGTCTCTCCTTGCTATTCTCTGGAACTCTGCATTCAGTTGGATATATCTTCCCCTTTCTCCTTTGCTTTTCGCTTCCCTTCTTTCCTCAGCTACTTGTAAAGCCTCCTCAGACAGCCACTTTGCTTTCTTGCATTTCTTTTTCTTGGGGATGGATTTCGTTGCTGCCTCCTGAACAATGTTACGGACCTCCGTCCATAGTTCCTCAGGCACTCTGTCTATCAGGTCTAATCCCTGAAATCTATTCCTCACCTCCACTGTATATTCATGAGGGATATGATTTAGGTCATACCTGAATGGTTTAGTGGTTTTCCCTACGTTCTTCAATTTAAGCCGAAATTTTGCAACAAGAAGCTCATGATCTGAGCCACAGTCAGCTCCAGGTCTTGTTTTGACTGACTGTATAGAGCTTCTCCATCTTTGGCTGCAAAGGACATAATCAATCTGATTTCGATATTGACCATCTGGTGATGTCCATGTGTAGAGTCATCTCTTGTGCTGTTGGAAAAGAGTGTTTGCTATGATCAGCGTGTTCTCTTGGCAAAACTCTATTAGCCTTTGTCCTGCTTCATTTTGTACACCAAGGCCATGCTTGCCTGTTATCCCAGTGATTTCTTGACTTCCTACTTTAGCATTCCAATCCCCTATGATGAAGAGGACATCTTTTTTTGGTGTTAGTTCTAGAAGGTGTTGTAGGTCTTCATAGAACCGATCAACCTCAGCTTCTTCGGTATCAGTGGTTGGGGCATAGACTTGAATTACTGTGATGTTGAATGGTTTGCCTTGGATTCGTACTGAGATCATTCTATCGTTTTTAAGATTGTACCCCAATACTGCTTTTCCCACTCTTTTGTTGACTATGAGTGCTACTCCATTTCTTCTAAGGGATTCTTGCCCACAGTACTAGATATGATGGTCACCTGAATAAAATTCACCCATGCCTGTCCATTTTAGTTCGCTGATTCCCAAGATGTCGATGTTCAATCTTGCCATCTCATGTTTGACCACCTCCAGCTTACCTTGATTCATTGATCTGACATTCCAGGTTCCTAAACAATATTGTTCTTTACAGCATCGGATTTCCTTTTCACCACCAGACACATCCACAGCTGAGTGTCCTTTCGGCTTTGGCCCAGCCGCTTCACTCTTTCTGGCGCTACTTGGAAATACCCTCTGCTGTTCCCCAGTAGTATACTGGACACCTTCCGACCTGAGGGGCTCATCTTCCGGCGTCATCTCTTTTAGCCTTGTGATAGTTCCATGGGGTTTTCTTGGCAAGAATACTGGAGTGGGTTGCCATTTCCTTCTCCAGTGGACCACATTTTGTCAGAACTCTCTGCCATGACCTGTCCGTCTTGGGTGGCCCTGCATGGCATAGCTTATGGCTTCACTGAGTTACGCAAGCCCCTTCGCCACAACAAGGCAGTGATCCATGAAGGGGATCTTCAGTGATCCTCTTCAGTACCCTCCAGGAAAAGAGGTAAAGCAGCAAGAGGAGCGAGATCAATGAAAGATAATGGAAGACACAGATACAGGGAGGGTCGCGGGGGCGGGGTGGGGGAAGGAAGCGCATGTAAAGGGCAGTGGTGATCCTGTATTTAAAACGGAAGCGGAAAGCCCCGTTTTAAATGCAGGATTTTAGGCTGGTGTATAAATGCCCAGAATTTCTGCTTGCCGTAAAGCTTATTGCAACGCGTCAGACCCTCTCCAGGCGTGGGCAATCCTGATACCGAATTAAGAACTAAAAGCAGTTTGTACGCTGAAAAGTGCTATAGAAATTGTAAATAATGATTACCGGTCAAAACTCACAACTAAGAGCCAGCCTCTTCACGTTTATTTAGGACTGACAAGTTCCGAAGGGAGCTGACTCCGATGGAGATTCTTCACTCCCCCTTTTCTTAATGGGGGAAGGACTGCGAGAAGTTTTAACTTCCCGCCCCCAGCACCGTGGCCCCGATCCTGGATCCAAGCGTACTTACACAAGAGTAAGAAACACAATCACGCACAGCTATGTTTTGTTGTTGTTCAGTCGTGTCCGACTCTTCGTGACCCCCTGGACCATAGCACGCCAGGCCTTCCTGTCCTGCGCTCTCTCCCGGAGCGTGCTCAAGTCCATATTCATTGCATCGGTGATGCTATGTAGCCATCTCATCCTCTGCCGTCCCCTTCTCCTTTTGCCTTCAGTCTTTCCCAGCATCAGGGTCTTTTCCAGAGTTTTCTCTTCGCATTAGGTGGCCAAAATATTTGCGCTTCAGCTTCAGTATCTGTCCTTCCAATGAGCACAGCGATGTTTAGTTTGGTCCATTGCTCCCTCCCGCAAGCCCCACTGTGGCTATTAGGCGTTAGAGGGCCGCTATCCCTGTGCCCTTCAGATTCTTGGACTATAACTTCCATCAGATCCGGTCAGCATCGTCACTGATTATGGAAACTGTAGTCCAAAAATATGGAGGGCGGCGAGACGACAACGCCCGCCATGCAAAAGGAAAGCGACTCGGCTGGAAGCCGCGTATGGAGCCGCCTCCGCGCGCCCCTTTTGACCAGCTCGGAACTACATTTCCTAGGATGCTTGGCGGCCCGCGAGCGGATGAACGTCTCCGCGGAGGCAACGTCCCCCCCCCCCCCGGCTGAGCGGCTCCTGGGGGGGAGCGGCGGAAACGGCGCCGCGGAGTCGGGAGGAGGATGGGAGGTGAGTAGGCAGGATGGGCCCCAGCTCTCCCGGCGCGCCGTGAGGAAAAGTCGTGAATGGGCGGAGAAGGGTGGTATGGAGGAGAGGAGGCCTTCCCCAGCCTCTCTGATTACAGCTCCTATCATCCCCAACCTGTCGCCCTCTAGCTGTGTTGGGCTACACCCCCCATCATCCCCAGCCAACACGAGCCAGGTTGGGGAAGGCTCCTGTATGGTTTGCGAAGAGCCAGAAAACCGCCTCCCCAGCACCTTGCACTGCCCGGCAGAGCTGACAGGATCTGCCCCGTCGCTCGATGGAGCCCCACAGGCCTCTTCCTACCCATTTAAAAAATTCCCACCACAGCCCTAAAGTGGTATGTGAACAGCATCTGTTTTCGCCTTTTTACAATGCGGTCTTAGCCATATCTACTCTTGTGCTGTCTTGCTCTGTTCAAAGGGGCCGACTCCCGGGTAAGTGTGCCTGGGACTGCGGTCTTGCGGTTATGCATAAAAGATGAGAATTAAGGTTAGGGCCAGGGTGGGGGCGAACAACAGAGAAGGGTGTATTATAACTGTACCCCTAACCTGGAGTTAAACCAACCAACCTCTTTTGCAGGGCTGGATGTGGGGTGGCTGAATCTCTCTTGCAAAGATAATTTCACGAGTAGCAATCCCTGGTTGATGAGATGGTGAATGAAAACAACAAATTCAAATGTGAATGGACTTGGTGTTCCTACCCAGTGG
Source organism: Heloderma suspectum (assembly GCF_057233095.1). Lineage (NCBI taxonomy): Eukaryota > Metazoa > Chordata > Lepidosauria > Squamata > Helodermatidae > Heloderma > Heloderma suspectum. Next base: position 48,142,680 of record NC_139460.1, on the reverse strand, counting down.
CAATCCCTGCCATCAGATGCTGGTTTCCATCAGAGGAAGTGTTGTTTTCCCGCCCAGTATGAAAGGCTGGCTATAACAATGGGGGCATCCTAATAAAGTTCTCCAGTGGGTAGAACCAGTGGTCTGACCCTTTTTGATCCATCGAATTAACAAGGGAAAAGTGCTAATGCTCTATTTTTCTTTGTATGTGTGTTTAGACAGGATCAGGCATGCTAAATTTTCTTTCTGGTTTATTCTTTATATTTCTTTAATGAGGATGGATTGACTTGATGTTCGAGTTTAGCGTCAGTGTGAGATTGTATTCCCTGACACCTCACTTAAATGCCAAATGGTCATCCCCTACCTTTCATAAACTTTAGACAGGTACACTGTACAATCTAATATGGCCTCATGGTGGAAATCCATTGTTTAGCTATGCTTGTTCTAAACTAAAATCTATGTTTGTTCTAAACTAAAACTTAACCCTGCACTTGGGTGTAGCCTACCCAATTTGTTTTTCTTGATCAAGATTGCTGTGTAGATTATGTTTAAGACAAACTTGATTGACTTGTGCTAGTGTCCTCAATTTGTTTCTTTTCTTTCTCCCACCCAAATTTAAAAGCAAAAATTCTTAACAGCTGAACTACCCTGGGGACACTATTGTGAAAATAATTCTTGTTAAGGCTGCTGAGTTTTTCTTCATCTCTGATTTCTGGAGGAGGACTGTTAAATACTGACCTTTGCACAAAGAGACTGTCTCCACACTCCTAAGAGATTTATTGGGGGGGGGGGAATGCAGTTTGCCTTCTTTACACCAAAGGGCCATAACTAATGCATCAAACTCAGGGTGGCTAAAAAATTGTTTTTTTCTTTAAAAAAAACCCCAAACTCTGGACAGCCTCTCCCAATGATTTCATGTATATGTTAAATAGCATGGGGGAGAAAACAGATACCCTTACTTTAGTATGTTTCATTAAAATGAGTGTTTACTTCCAAGTAAATGTAGTTTGAATTGGGATGCCCTTTCAAAATAAGTTCTGTTGAAATCCATGAGATCTATAGCCTGGTTTATGCAGTAATTGTAAGATATGTTTTCTTCGCACAGATTATGTCCCCGTGTGCACATATCATGTGGAGAAAGTACTGAGAGAACTAGTGGTACATGGATACACCTTGCAGTGATGTGTAATTGTCGTCCTCTCAAAAAATACTTATGCAATTGTAGAAATAGTGACTCGGTTCACACACCATGGTAGCAGTTCCTGGGCAATTGTTGGGTTAACCCTATTTAACCCATAAAGAACCCAGAGTGCTGGGCTTACACATCACAAAACAACCTAGAACAGGGTGTTCCTTCATTGTTAATTAAAAGCAGGAAGGATGAATGTGCACCTTGCATGCTGTGCTCATTCCCACAATTCCTGAGTGGGAATTGTGGGAATCCAAGAATTGCTGCTGTGACATATAAACCAAGAAATAATCTGAGAGTTCTGATGATTCATGTGCCATTTTCTCCACATGTTCATGGGCATATGTATGCCTGAGAAAGATTGCACAGGAGAAATTTGACACTTGGAATGTGAATAGACCTTATTTTTTAGGATGTGAGCACTGGAAAGCTTCGTTTAAAAACAGAGAAATGGTTTCATAAGAAGTATGTGAGCTTACTACAGTTGTGCAATATTCATACTTTCATAGTGGTTGACCTCAAAAAAGATATTTTCCCAATGGCTTAACTTTTTTACATAGAAAACAGCCTTTAATGTGTTTCGTAGAGGGATGCTGGATCAGGTTAAAGACATAAATGTTGCTTTAGTTGAAGGGTGCAGAGCCTGTTTCAACCTGAGGACTGAATTCCATTTCAGAGAAACCTTTGGGTGCTACATTGCAGTGCTGGCCAGGGACAGTAGCAAAAGGGGTGGGATCAAAAGGCCAAAGGGGTGGAACCCAAAATCCCATCATATTTTAGTTTAGTTCACAATTCTATGCATGTTTAGACTGGATGGATGGCTGGGGCATGCTGGGAATTGTAGGACTTTTTTCTGTCTAAACGTGCATAGGATTGTGCCCTTAAGAGAGCAATCCTATAGCCCCTAGACAGCATCGGGGGGGGGGGGCATAGGATTGTTTGGTTTCCTGGCTCCGAGGCTGGAGACAGGGCTCGGAGCCAGGAAACCATGCTCTCTGCCCCCTCCCCCTTCAAGCCCGTGTGGAGAGAACTACTCCGGTTACTTCTCCATGCTTGGAAAATGGAGCATGGATATGGGGAAAAGGGGGTGTTCCGGGGGTGTTCCTGGGGTGGGGAGGAGACTGGGGCAGCTGCAGTATGCCATTTCCTATGGCTGCCCCAGCCCCCTTCCCTCCCCCTGATTGGATTCCCTGGGTTTGCACAGTTTTAACTGTTTTATTGTTTTAGATTTTAAATTGGTATTAGCTAGTTAAATGATTTAATATGTTTTTAGCTATTTAAATTATTTATTGTTTTACACTGTTTACACTGATTTTATCTGTACACTGCCCTGAGATCCTAATGATATAGGGCGGGATACAAATGTTTTAAATAAATACATATTCCATGCCTGCTAAGTTTGCTCAGGAGTCTTTGGTGAAGGACTTTATCAAAAGCTTTTGGGAAGTCCAAGTAAACAATGTCTACCAGATAACCCTTGTCCACATGTTTATTGACACTGTCCAAGAGCTAAAGGGTTTGTGAGACATGACGTACCTTTGCGGAAGCTATGTTGAGTCTTTTTCAATAGGGCTTGTCCTATATGCCTACTAATTTTATCATGAATAATGCTTTCACCGAATTTACCCAGAACAGGCGTTATGATAACTGGCCTGTAATTTCCTGGATCCCCCCCACCCCCGATCCCTTTTTAAAAATTGGCATTACATTGGCCATTCTCCAGTCCTCTGGTACAGAGGCTAATCTTAGGGACACGTTACATATTTTTGTTAGAAGGACTGCAATTTCACATAGGAGTTCTTTAAGAAGTCTAGGTTGGATGGATACCATTGCCTGGTGATTTATAAATTTCAGTTGAGAACGTCATCTTTTGTCACCGCTGTTTGCCTCATTTCCTCAGACTCCCTTCCTGAAAACATCAGTTCAGGCACAGGTATCTGTCCTACATCATCTGTGGTGAAGTCAGATGAAAAGAATTCATTCAGTTTCTCAATCTCCTTATCCTCCTTTAGTACTCCTTGAACTCCATTGTCATCCAGTGGTCCAGCTGCCTCCCTAGCTGGTTTCCTGCTTCTGATATATTTAAAGCATCCTTGTTTCACTGCACATGCTATTTCACGGCACAGCCAAACTCTGCCCCTGGTGTGCATTTGGCTTACAGTCAGCGTTCGGTGAACTGGCTCTGATTTGATCACTGATTGTCAGGGACCACTTCCCCCCATCCCCAAGGCAGTCAGCTGGTGACTTGCTCCGGTTTTCACCTATTCCTTTAGCACAGGGCTGAGGAACCTTTTTGCATTCAGGGGCCAGATTCCTTACCCTACCCCAGGTAAATCCAGCAGGCTGGATGCTGACCCCTCCCATAAAGGTCATCTGGTCCCACCCCAACCCATTTCTTATTTCTCTATGCAGAGAGCGGGATGGAGCTCTATGTTTCTTTCTACACAGTGAAAAGGACTTGGTCAGCAGGAGTGGCTTCACTCCTTGGGACGGCATGCATTGCACAAAGAGACTTGGTCCTTGGAGGAGTGGCAGCTGAGTTGTGTACTGACTTTGTGCCCTGCTTGTTGCCTTGATTGTGCTCCACACACCAAAGGACCCAGGCAATGCTGAGTCCCTTTCTCCATACCTCTCTCTGCATGAGAGATGCTTTGACTTAGATTCCTGCATTGAGCAGGGGTTTGGACTCGATGGTCTTATAGGCCCCTTCCAACCCTACTATTCTATGAAGAAAAGTAAAATGGGCAGGAGGTGGCAGATGACGTTTGGTCAGGATGGTGCCTGGGAGAGGGGAGAGGCCCATGGCATCTAGCATGTGGCTTGACTGCTGAGTTATCTGGGTATAGGTAAGTCTGTTTCTTCTCAAATGAAAATTACATTTCCCATGAATTTTGCATAGCATAATTGTTTAGGATCTTTCCTCAGTACTGTATTGTTATTGCTGTTGTTGTATACAACCTGATGTATGTATGATAAATGTAACTGAAAATGTCTTTATAGTGCTCACAGTTTCCTGGTTCAGAGAGTCTAGACAGAGTTGGGGATCAGGTCCTCAGTACTTGGGAAATGAAATTATCTCTCTAGCTAGAGTGATGGTCAAAACTGTGCTTAAAGATTGGAGTTGTTGCAGTTCGAAAGGATTTTGTCTACTGAGCTTTAATTAAATATCTACATTTGTCTGGCATGAAATAAATCCTACAACTACAGAATTGTGGTTTCCTACATCGATGTGGGGTTTCTACTGAATAATACCCCCCCCATAGGATGATTGACTTAACTCTGGTTTGTGAATGCTTTAGGTACGAAGTCGCATCGGTTTGTGGGAATTACATTTTATTCGTGGTTTGGAGAATCTGGTGCATGGTGGTTCTGAAATATTCCCATATCTTTTGGCTTAACCTTTTACTTTCTGCCTAAATCACTGGGGGATATTGTTCTTTAACTCTCTGCTTTCTCAACTTGGCTTATCTCTGGTACTACTAGTTTCATCCAACACAAATGCTGGCTTGTTTTCTTCCTGTGGGTCTTTTCCCCTTCATTTTTTGCCATCTAAATATAGTTAAACTGTTGTTGCAGCCTCAGTTTCTCTTATGGATCTGCAAACTGTGACTTCTCTTCCCCCACCCTGTTCTGTATACCAAGTTCTACTCCTTCTGTATTAATACAGTAAGCTCTGACTGCCTCCATGTTTTATCTGCGCTCATCTCTTCTTAACCACCTGCTGCTTTGCAAATGTGTCTTTCCTGAGCACTTCCTTCAATTGCCTTCATATGCTCCAGACCATGCTCCAGCTTTCACTTGCCTCTTCACTCTTACTTTCTTCTAAAGAACACATTGCATGCAGACTAAGGTAATCCATAAAATAGTCATTCTCCAGAGTCAGCTTGTTGTTCTAAATGTCCTGTTGTTCTAAATGTACTTATACGTTCTTTGCCAGTGGTAATGAGTTGAGAACAAGCCTCAGCTAGCCCTAACTATGGGTAGTTACGCCTTGAAGAAGTTTATTTGTATAAACCATAGTAGAATTTAAAAACTTTGCTGTAATTTTCTTAGCTGCGATTGCAAACAAGGCCACCCATTTAGTAACATAAGGATCATTATCAGCTAACAGTACTAGTATTTTGTCAGATAATGACCAAACATTATCATTAATTAATTAATTATCATTAATAATCATTATCTAGACATTGTTTTTAACAGTGGAGCAATACTTTTCTTTCTTGGAGATGAATGCAACTCCCAGAACAACATGTAATGAACAATATTTTCTATTTTTAGGGCTCTAAACTATGGGTAGTTGAAAAAAGCCAGCTTCATAAACTGTGGTTTAAACTTGGCTTATTTCAACGATCGATAGGCAAGATTAATCACCGTTTGTCCAGGTTAGGGCGACATGAGCTGCAGGTAATTTAAAAGAGAAGGAAACGCTTATGTGTGCAAGCCTGGGGCTTGTTTTCATAATGCTAAACTACCTTTCCCAAAGCTGGGTCCCTCCAGATGCTTTGGGCTACAACTCCCATCAGCCCCAACCAGCATGGCCAATGGTTAGGGATTATGGGAGTTCCAGTCAGAAACATCTGGAGGGACCCAGCTTGTGGAAGACTTCACTAAACCATGGCTTAGTGCTGCATCTGAACAAGACCTCTATGAAGAACTAAGAAAACTCTGGTGACGATGGACATACTGACGCATCTTTGACAACAAATTTGGATACTTGAGGATGAGGCTTAAAAAATGGGAGATTTTAATATTCTGTCTTTATACAGGCCTTCAAGATTTTGTAGCATCCCACCTCTATATGAGCTGGTGTAGCATTATGATTAAGAATCCAAGCTGGGAAAACACTGGTTCAAATCTCTCCAGCTATGAACTCACTAGGTGGCCTTGGACCTTCATTTGCCTCGGCCCCATCTGCAATATAAGTATGATAATACTGCCCCATCTTGCAGGGTTGTTGTAAGAGATAATGAGCATTCTAAAGTAGTATACAAATGCTCTGTTTTTATTTTCTTTCTTTCCAGTTAAATATTTCATTAAATAATCCAATGTTTTAAAGTTTTATTTAAAATATTTCTACCCCAATTCCTGATAACACAGTCCTCAGATTTTAAATGTTTAATTTAACACAATACCAAAATCAATATAAGCCAATTGCAAAAAAACAACAGCAGTAAACCTACAGATAAAAAACCAGCATAATTAAATAGTAGGTGAAGATAGCAGGAAAAACAATTCCAAGCTACCTTCTACCAAAAGCTTGTGTAAACAAAACACATTTAACTTGACAGCAAGAAGAGCAGTCACCAAGCAACAGTTTCTGGACTGGGCATTCAGTAACCTCGGTGCCACCACAGAAAATGTGCAGTGTTATATATAATCTTTTGAAAGTATCATTTTTAGATTATTAATAAAATATATGTATCAACTTGCATTTTCCTGTGTCATGGGGTGAGTGTCTTGACCAGTGGGTCTGCCAAGCTATTATCCCCAGAAAGAGTTGTTGTTGTAGTAGTTATTATTTACATTTCTATATCCCCAATAGCCAAAGCTCTCTGGGTGGTTCACATAAATTAATGATTACTTGTGTGTTTTCCCTGCATGCATATTCCAACTCTCCTGAGCCCTGTCTCCATTTACTTCCATTAAATCCAAGATGTGCAGCATGATATTGTTGAAATAATACTTGGCACTTTGTCTTCTTGAAGTATATGATGTAACTAGACAGGACTGGTGTGTGTTAATTTACTGTTGAATGTTAAATTGTTTTCTTTTTTTGTCCTGGGTTATGCTCAGCCTAAGCATATTTTAGTGAGCAAAATTTTACTGGAAGGGATATGCTCCTGTACTATTTGGATGTTGAATTGCACAGATAAGCAAGTAAAGAATGAAAGGAACAGCGGGTGTATGCATCTGAGAGAAGCTGGCTAACTGGAAGGGCATGAGGGTCATGCTAGTTCTCATTAAACTTCAGTGATTACTGTTCTAAATATGTTTTGATTTCTTCTTCTATTTTTAATAGTAGTTGAGACACTATGATGGATAACCGTTTTGCCACTGCTCTGGTAATCGCCTGTGTGCTCAGCCTTATCTCCACCATTTACTTGGCCGCCTCAATTGGCACAGACTTCTGGTTTGAGTACCGCAACCCATCACCACCTGAGAATAACAGTGAAAGTAAGGCTACTTGGGATGAACTCTTTGGTGAAAATGCAGATGAAAACTCTTATACAGAAGCTCTCTTTCGATGGAATGGCACCATTGGACTTTGGCGGAGGTGTATCACGATGTCTGAAAACTATTACTTCTACAACTCACCAGGTAAACCCAACATATCAGGTAAACTCACTCCAAAGAAGTTCTCTAGTTTAAATGTATCCCTTTCTGTACTGCATCCCACTAGGACATTGTTGTACTTCCTGTGATCAGATCTCCTGTTCTTAATTTTTTTTAAACAGCTGAAGAGACGGGATTGAGGGTCTCTTAATCTTGATGCCATTTTCCTGCTCACAATCTCTCTCCCCACCCTCCATTGCTATTAGCCCCACTATGGAAGAAATACTGCTTATGGTTTTTCTTCTCTCTAGTGGGGCTTCTAAGAGCTTTAAAAAGGTTGGAAGACTAATGTTTTGGTCTCTTTCATTCAGAAATGAATGCAGGAGACCCAAACATTGATCTTCCTACCTTTTTTTCTGAATTCAGAAAGGGCCGTCTCCTCCCATGTGAACTTGCCCATCTTTTAAGATCAGCTGTTGGGTCCCTCTTGTGTGTGCTGCTGTCTTCAGAGGCACAGTTAGTGGCAGAACCTCAGATGTGGAACTCCTTGCCCCAGGAGGTCATCTTCGTCTTTACTTGTGTTCTGCCAGAAAGTGGACATTTCTCTTTCAACTACCATTTGCCTCTGCTGTTGTTTACTTTTATTTATTGAACGTGTGTGTGTGTGTGTTTACCGCTTTTAGCTAGTTAATATGTTTTAATTATTAGTTATTGTTTTTACATTACAAGCAATTCTATTTTTAGAGTGGAAAAGCAGGGTTCAAATATCATAAATAAATAAATATCTGCTTTCTCCCTGAGATGAGAGGTTAGTTGGACACAAAGCACTGCTGAAAGAATCAGTTAGTTAAGTGGGTTCCATGGTCATAAGAGGGCACAAAGAACAGCCATGTTTCTAAGAGCTCAATCCTATGTCCCCTAGACAGCATTTGGGGGACATGGGATATTTCAGTTTCTGGAATCTGAGGTCGGAACCAGTGTTCCAATCTTGGAGCCTAGAAACATCACCCCAACCCCCTCCGAGCTGGCATGTTTATATCTGCGACGGCTACATCTCTGTGCTCGGAAATGGAGTTAGCAAAAAGGGGGTGGTCCCGGGGGGGGGGGGGGGAAGGAGACCACGGAAGCTGCTTATGCGCATCCCGGCCTCCTTCCCTCCCCGAAGCTGTGCCTAGACAGGTGAAATCATCCATCTAGGGAAAATGCAGGGCGGCTGGAGCATGAAGGCAAGGATCGCCTCCATGCTCCAGCCACCCTGCACTGGATACTCGGCAGCCTTCAACTTCGAAGGCTGCCGACTCTCAGGATAGGATTGCACCCTAAATTGTTCTGTTAATTCTCAGTTACAAGGCAAACACATTGGTATGAGATTGTATCTTCTAAGCATATGCCTCCATTATTTAAACCTGGACTTTTTGTTAGGACCATAAAAAGATATTATTTTGCCTGTGTTAAAATGGCTCCTTGCGTTTGAGAAGGACTGCACTAAAACTTTGAGGCCAGTACCAGCTGCCTACAAATAGTGTAAGACCTGGTTATTATGGGTTACTTAATCCACAGTTAGCCGCAGCATGTGAGGTGTGTGTGCGGGCACTGTTTTGAATATAAAACCGCCGATCAGGGGTTGTGGTGTGTTGTGCAAACCTGGCCAGCGTGGGTTAATTGAGGGTTAAACAACCCACACTTAATTTTCGATCAGTAGTTGGTTGAAGTGTGGGTTGTTCAACCCTTGATTAACCCACAATGGCTGGGTTCACATGACATGCCGCAACTCTCAATCACCACAGTCAGAGGTCGCTTATTCAGAATGGCGGCTGCATGCACCCCACATTCATCTGGACTAATCATAGGTTAATTAACCAAGGATAACCCACCGTGTCATGCAAACCAGCCCTAAGAGATATTACATTACTTAGGTTGCACTTCTATACACCAGAGGTGGGTAACTTGTGGCTGTCAATATATTTTGGCCTACAACTCCTATCAACCCTAGCCAGCATAGCCAATAGTGAGGGATGATGGGAGTTGTGGCCCTCCAGATGTTTTAGCCTACCAATTGCCCACTCCTGGCCTAAAGCCACGTTCCCCAACCTGGTATCCTCCAGATGCATTAGACTGCAACTCCCATTATTCCCAGCCATCATTTCCAGTGGCCCATTTGGACTACTGTAATGAGCTTCAAATGGGACTGCCTTTGAAAACTGTTCAGAAACTTCAGCTGGTCCAGACTGTTGCATCTGGACTGTTGACTGGGACCAGTTACAGGGAGTACGTGATTTCCTTGTTACAACAGCTTTGCTGGCTACCAGTCTGTTTCTGGGCAGAATTCAAAGTGCTGGTTATGATCTATAAAGCCCTATATGGCTTGGGATCAGGCTATCTGAAAGACAATCTTCTTCCATATGAGCCTGCCTGGTTTTAAGATATTTCGGGGAGGTTCTTCTCTCGGTATCACTGCCATCGGGGCACATTTGGTGAGGACGTGAGAGGGGGCCTCCTCCCAGGCTCTGGATCTCCTTGCCGAGGGGAGCTAGCTTGGTCCTCTCTCTGTTGTTACCATATGATTTTTTTCAGGTAGGCCTTTGGCGTATAAGATGGACTGTTGCTGAAGGGGGATTTAATTGGTTTGTGTTGTTTATTTCTTTTATTGTTGTGTTTTTAATTTATTTACTTTTATGTTATGTTTAATATTTCATTTTTAATCTTGATTTTATTGATAGCCCCTTTGAGTGCCATTTTTTGTCAGGAAGGCAGGATATAAATTAATGAAATAAATAAACACCCCTTCTCGTTAATGTGTTTGCTTGTCTGAGTATGAAGAACAACAGTAAAATAGTGTGTTGTAGTGGCGAGAGTGTTGGACTGGGAGCTGGGAGATCCTGGTTCTAGTCCCCACTTGGCCATGGAAGCTCACTGGGTAACTTTGGGCCAGTCACAGGCTCTCAGCCCAACCTACCTCACAGGGTTGTTGTGAGGATAAAATGGAGTGGAGGAGGATAATGTAAGCCTTGGGTTTCTTGCAAGAGGAAAAAAGGCGGGATATAAATGCAATAAATAAGTAAAATAAATAAATTAGACCCTAATAAATGTTATTTCCTTTTTCATTCTGCAAGGTGAGATGGTCACAAAGTGTGTCAGTTTTTCCCTCTCTGATCAATTCATGGAAAAATATAAGGATCCTGGGAATCACAATAGTGGCAGTGACCTGAACCGGACCTGTAAGTATTTTTTTATTTTGTTTATTGAAGAAATTGTACCTTAGGCTACAATCCTATAGTCACTTTACCTGAGATCAAGCCCCTTTGAGCTCAGTGGGAATTACTTCTGAGTAGATATGTATAGGACTGTGCTATTAGAAAAGGAAACAAGGCATATTTACACTAGAATATAAATATTTTTTTGCCTCAGCTAAAAGTGGGTAAATGTCAGACATACTAATGTAGCAAAGCCTATCATGTTAACCTGTATTTATGATTTTCACTTGTGCTTCCTATATCTGCATACAGCATAGTCTTGCATTTAGCGATTAAGGTCTGCAAAAATCAGTGCTATTTTATTCAGTAGTATATTTCTATAGTGCTGAACCCAACAAAAGTTAGAGTTTTGAGTCTTCTCCAGACATAAGTAACTAGAAATTAGATTGAAGCACCTTCTCTTGTCTCATAGGCAATGGATTTCGCACAATGAGTTTGGAAGAGATTCTCTAAAACTAGGCGTTCCTAATTATCTTCATATTTCCTTTAGATCTTTGGCGCTTGCAGTTCCTCCTTCCCTTTGTCAGCCTAGGACTCATGTGTTTTGGGGCTCTTATTGGGGTCTGTGCATGCGCCTGTCGCAGTCTCTACCCTGCCATCGCCACAGGAGTCCTCCACTTCTTAGCGGGTAAGTTGTCTTGTCAAATGTCATCTGGTTGCTCTGTGTTGAAACACGAATATCTTAATAATGTGAGCCAGGAATTCTGAGCTATGGTCTGACTATCGTTGTATGCCACTTTTTCACCAGGTTTGTGCACACTGGGTTCAGTTGGCTGCTATGTAGCTGGAATTGAGCTGCTCCACAAGAAGCTACCCCCTCCTCCTGTGCAAGGCCAGTTTGGCTGGTCCTTCTGTCTGGCCTGTGTCTCGGCACCTTTGCAGTTCATGGCTGCTGCCCTTTTCATCTGGGCTGCACGTACTAACAGGAAGGAATTCACACTCTTGAAAGCATACCGTGTGGCATAATGAGATTTTCATCTTTTCCCAAGTCTCTTGTTTCCATAGTAAGCCTTCTTTTTACCCCATTAACCACCTTGCTCTTCCTTTTTATTATCCATTTTCCTGTTCTACAGAATTCATGCTTCTTGCCACTTGAATTGAATTAGCCTCTGGGTTTTAAAGTTAAAAGACTTAAGAGGCTAGATTACCAGGAACAGCTTTTTCTTGCCAGAAATCTGCAGGATTTTACCAAGTTTCTTTATTTTTTAAATTTTTAATTATAATTTTGATGGCATGACTTTATTACACCCAATGCACTGCATTTTTACCTCTAAACCTGCACTTATAACAGGATAGCATAGGGGGTGAAAGGTCTTGATGAGACTAATTTTGGCAGTATATGTATTATGACCCATTAGGAGATAAACCAATGCAAACGTTTCATAGATGTTGCTATAGAACTTCCGTATAGATGGTGATATAGTTTTGTTCCCCTCCTTACATCTGCCATGGTGTCGCTTTCAATCTGATTGTTGTAAAATGGCTAGTAGCCATGGGCTTTCTAAATTTGTGAAATGAAATCCAGATTGTGTTTTTCTCTCTCTTGTAATAGGAGTATCAGTAACAAGGTTTACTTTCTAATTTCACTAATGTATGTATGTATAAAACTCTTAACTTTTTAAACTTTTTATTTATGCAATGCACTACATTTTTGTATAAGTATTACGTCACCTAGACGAAAAATTTTGTTGAAAAAATAAACCTGAGCAAAGGCTCGTGTATTTACTGGAGTTGTATGTGACTAATGAGAGAAAAAAATCAATGGGATACACGAATATCTAAGAGAAACTTGACATCAACCTCCTATTCCAATTCCTTTCTCCAGTGTTTTTAAAAGAATATCATCAGGTGGGGGGATGTAGGGAAAGAGGAAGAGTTTATTCTCATTTCAGATTGTGATACCAACGTCATACAGATGAGATACACTTTTTTTTTTTTTTAAAGGAAGCTGCACTGTGGTTCCAACTTAGAATGGTCAATTTGTAAGACACAATGAAAATAAGTAGATCATCTAGGGAGAGGCCATGTCCAGCCTTGCAGCTCTGATCTAGAGTATCCATCCTTACACAGAAGACTATTATCTATGCATCATAGAATTTTTAAAAATATCCCCCCTCCCCATTTTCAAAATGATGTGGGGGGGGGGGGGGAAGAGAGAGATGTTGTTTTGCCTGTGAGATGAGTGATGACAGGGACAGTATCCAATAGGTATCTCTGGCCTTACCACAGGCACCTTTCAGATGGCAGTTGGCTTGGCAACAACAGGGGATGAAGAACTGCATTGCAATCTGAACACTGGGAAAATGTGAGATATCCACAACAGAGCCCACAGAGAGTTTACCTTGAGGTCAAGTGTCTGGATCGTCCACAACAAATGAGTAGTAACCCTGCATTTCTTGTGCAAAAAAAGAGATAGATTGTTGGTAAAGGCTTTCAGTTTTCACTGGAGTTATGGTAGTCAACATGATGATAAGCCCTTGTTTTTATTAGATAAAACCTGCTGTGCTAATAATTGACAGAACAATGAAGTTGATCCTTTTTTACCACCACAGACTTTCACATCTTAGGTGATCACATAACTACACCCTTAGGCTCAAAAGTGGCACATTCTAAGCACCAGTGTATGTATTAGCCAAATATTGCTTTGCTCCAGCTTCACCTTCTAGAATGAATCATTTGAACTTCTTTACATAATGATTAATTTGATTATGCGGAACAGGAATGGGCAGCTTGTTTGGCAGAAGGCGGCACCCAAGAGATGTATCATAAGCAGAGGGCACAGCTTATATGAACACTGTAAGTCCTTGAAGATTAACTCTATATTTTCCATATGAGTTGAGGCTCTTGACTCTGCCATGTGCTCTGTTTCTCATAGCTAAAGAAAAGAAACCGACACAACGCTACTTGTTCGCCCAAGGTGATGAAGAGCACCCCCCTGTCTTGCATAACAAATCACTTTTGAATCTGAGGGGGACAGGCTTCAAAAACAATTTGTGATGTGGCAAGGAGAGCTTGCTGCTCAAAGAAAACAAGCAAAAAATTATACCAGCCATGCCCAGGATACCTAAAACAGCTGTGTGGATTCCAGCCTCTGTCAGGAAACTATTCTGGGCACATTTTCTCTTCAGATGAGCCCACCTTCTTGCTAAACCAGTCTTGATCTCTGATCATTCCCAACAGAATGCTTCAGCTCATCCAGCACTAGAAAACAGTAGGAATAAGCCTTCCATTTCCTCCAGTGAGTTTTGAGGAGTCAGTCAATAAGATTTGCAACAGTTTGTGAAAACCTAAAGGCAGGAAACTTTTATTGTTAAATGAAAGTGCCCTGGAGATCTAAGAAACATCCAAAGTTGATAGATCAGTTCCGCAGGAGCAGCATGCAACAGAAAAGCCCTGTGTCTGCCACAACTAATAATACAAGTTATGGGGGCAGGGCGGGGACAACACTGGCTGCACTGGCTTGTAGAAATTGATCGAACTGAAAACAAAAGCAAGTCCACATTGTGGGGATATCTTGTGTATATGGTTTATTCAGCAAGAACATGAGTAATGCAATAATCTATGGAAATTTGCAAAAAGGCTTGTGGCTATAAAACTCAAGTCTTCAAATGCATCAAGGGTGACTGGCCAATAGTGATGAGATCACAAAATAGTGGTGCATCTGTAGAGTGTACACCAATCTCCCACAGCCTGGGGAACCAATAATCATGCTGGCTGAGGATGGTGGGAGCTGTAGCCTAACACATCTGGGGTCCACGGAGTGGGACAGGTGGTATAGAGCTATAGAGATGTCCCACTTTTTACCAAATTGGGCCAATGTCTAAAGTCTTTGGAACACTATGATCCAATCACTCTCCCTGTCCTTGCTTTAGGAGTAACTTTCTATGTTTTCCCCCAACTGAGAGCACTCTAAAGCTGCAATCCTATACATACTTACCTGGAAGTGCCAATAAACCCAATGGCGCTTACTTCTGAGTAGACATCTATAGGATTGCACTGTAAAATCTCTCTCTCTCTCTCTCTCTCTCTCTCTCTCTTTCTCTCTGAAATGGCATCATAGTGTGCTCCAAAGCGGTAGTGTGAGTCTTCATTGTAGTGTGTTTTAGTTCACTGCTTAGTGCAAGGTAACTTTTCAAAAAAAATTCATGTCATACGAGAAGGAATCTTAGCAGTAGGTTTCTCAAGCAGTTCCTTTGAATTACAAGGATGAACAGCATCTCTGAGAGCTTTATAACTTTCTTCTGTGAGAAACAGAGATGGACTTTAGAAGGCCAGGGTATGGGTGGAGGTGGCTTGAGGTAAAACTGAAACATTGCAAATTATTATGCTAATTTAATCTGTTTTGCAAGTGGTAGAACACTGAAAAGGGTGTGTGTATCTTGTGGTTGCTGTTTCAGTATTGGCAATTGGTTTCAAGCCACAGAAACTGCACATACTAGGTTTTCTGGGTTCCACCAATTTTGAAGTTTTTTGTCTTTCCAATTTTTTTATAACAATAAATACATAAATAACAATAAATACCTAAATAGAACAAGAGGAAGGGAGGAATAGAGTTATAATATACATTCTGGTGCCACGGCCTCTATTGTAGATATAAAACACATTTGCTCACAACTCCAAGGTAAAAATTAATTCAATTATCATAAAAAAAAAAAAAATCCAGTTTAAAAGACCAGAAGATAAGGCTATCTCACATTGGTCCAAACTCCACAAAGCCAGGAAACTGGAAGCTAAGCCTGATGCCTTATCTGACGTGCCCTGTGATCAGTCATGATGTTGTGCAATGTCGCAAATTGTGTTTGCTTACAACTTACCCTCCATGCACCTACACTTTTCTTGGGTCTTTCAGTCCCAAATCCAGATTACGAGGATGGAGTGCCTGGGACCAGCAAAGATTGCCCCTCGTTGTCCTGGTCCTGTATTGCCTTATGAAGCATTTGTTCTTGAGAGAGCATGTTGCTTAGGGACACACAAATCTCTGTCTTCCAAAGCATATTTCCTTGTTTAACTGGACATACACATTGTCCCTGTTCTAGAGTAGGGTGTGAGCCAGCAATGCACTGTTCAGAATGTTGCTGGCTCTCCTCTAACACTGCTTCCAGTTGGCTCCAGCAAATATCACAAGATCTCGACAACAGGTACAGAGGAATAAGTTTCCATAAATATCCTCAGGCATGATCTACAATTTAGTCTCTATTCCCCTGCTCATTTTAATATGGTTGCAGCCTGGGCCAGTCCAACCCCTTGGATCTCCTGTCCCTGGTAAAATGTACCTCTACTCCAGTGATTGGGCCCTGGGTCTCTTTAAAAAAAGGGGTGGTCAGACTTCAGGCTTACAAGATCTCTCTCTCTCTCTCTTTTTTTTTTACTAGACCCCCCCCATGTCCAACAGTTGGAGCCAGGTGCAAAATAGTGGCTTGGAGGGTGGGCGGACTTACTGGAGCCAACCAAGAACTTGCTTTTACTTCCAGAACTGAGTTCACAATCCAGTCATATAAAAGCGTACTTCTAGTTTTCCCCCAAAGTTTTCTTCCATCCCTGCTACCTAATTTAGGCGGGGGGGGGGGGTGATGTTGTTGTTGTTAAATGATTGGGAATCAAAAACCTTTCATGCTTTGCAGCAGATCACCCAGAAATGTACAAGTAGATTCCAATCTTCCTTCTCCCCACCCTTTGCTTAAGACACCATACCTGTCAACTTTATGGCACACATTAATACTACTAGTCTTCTATATTTTGAAAGCCTATTGTTGTTGGAGAGAATAGGAACTTACTATTTATTTTTACTTTATTAAAATGTTGTTGCTGACTATACGGTTTGTGAAACCACCAGAAAACATCTGCAAGGTTAGTAGGCTTGCTGTAAACAAGGTTGGGGAAGTGGTTAAAAGAGTACTATTTTAAACTACTCTTTAACACTTGTTGACAGAGAGGCTGCTCTGAGCAACTTGGAGGAAGAACTGAATAAAAATTAAATAGACAAAGAGGGGAATGCATCTCCCTCTTGCCCTTATCATTACACCTGAGCTCAAAGGCCTTGCAACAAATTTAAATTTCTGAAGTGGTTTTGGAAATATGACAGTCCGTAATTCCCACTATGCTATGAATGGCCTCTCTTTTTTTGCATGGTTTTTTTAATGTGTGTATGTTAGCAGGTCTTGAGGAAGGGGAATGTCCAGACCCCCTTGATCCATTGTCTCCATCCGAATGGCAACAGTCAGTGAGTGTTAAAGATAGCTTTTAATGAGGAGGACTGTCCTCATTACATTCACTGGCAGTCCCCTTAAAACCATAACATAAAAAGGGATTAGATCTCCATAAACGAAAATAGAACAGTCTCTGTCATTCAAGGAATGGATCTTCTCCCTAGGAAACAGTCCTCATCCAGAGTGCTAGCTGAAGAAGGCTTTGCACTAACCCCAGCATTGCCCACTCCTTCTCAGATAATTCCCTTTGTTGCTTTGCCTCTGATAAGCAATCCTGCTCATGCCTCCACCTCCAAAGCCCAACAGTTGAGCCACTAGGTCGCTCAGTCCATCCTGCCATACTACGGTTAATTACAGGAGGTTGGAAAGCCACTCTTTTCCCCAGGGGAGCAGCAGTGCCAGCCAGAGTCCTGCTGAACTGCATGTGCATTAACTCTTCCCCCCATTCGGGAGTTCTCCTCCCCTCCAGGTATACCTTTTCCTTGAGCATCTCTACATCAGCCTAAAATCCTGCATTTAAAGCAGAGCTTTCTGTTTCTGTTTTAAATGCAGGATCACAACGGACTCCCTTTACAAGTGCTTCCTCTTCCCCCTCCTTCTCCCCCTTATCTGAGCCTTCCATATGTTTCATTGATCTAACGCCTCTTCTTGCGGCTTTCCTTTTTTCACGGACGGAACTCAAGCGGAACATAAGTGGGGTAATTTGGTAGCTCATTATCTCTGATCTATTTAAAAATGGAATAAAGGTCATTTAGTGTAGGAGATGCCCTGTAAGTTCATGACGTCATCTAGGGCTTCATCATTCAAGGCTAAAAATCCTGCAATTTACCAGGGCTTCTGCTTCCAGAATCTTTGTGGGATTAGATGGGCTCCTTCCCATGTGGATCCTCAAAAAAACTAAACTTCTCAAAAAGTTCTATGTGTTTTATTACAAAGCCACTAGGTGGTGCTATTATATTTTAAAGTGACTTTAAACAGTATACAGAGATTTACTGCGACTCCATAGTGGGAGGAGGGAAAATGCCAGACTTTCGGCATCATGAAAAATAACGCAATGGAGTTCACAGAGAGCAGGAGGTGCCCTAGAGGAGGATGGCGTCATGTACAGGACCTGCAAACTTCTGTGAGTAACCAATCTCAATAGCAGGATAAAAGCCCCATGTGAAGGAGCCCCTAAAGGGCCTGCAAATTTCCATGAGTGAGCAATCTCAATAGCAGGATAAAAGCCCCATGTGAAGGAGCCCCTAAAGGGCCTGCAAACTTCTGTGAGAGAACAATCTCAATAGCAGGATAAAAGCTCCAAGTGAAGAAGCCCATTTTCTTTCCCAAGTTCCTTCCACTTTCACTCCCCTTTTTTTCCGTCCACCTTGGCTTACCTCCTTGCTCATGGGCAATCTCCCTCTTCCCGCAGCCACCTCCCTCCTTGCTCTGGTGTCTTTCTTTTATCGCCCCACTTCCCACCCTGCCCCACTTCAGGAGATGCTCATTTTGGCTGATGGGGCCAGCTGCAGGCACTCAAGGACTAGCAACACCCTCCATATGAACCGTCACCATCCACAGCCTCTCTGTCCTTGCCTCTCATGCTGGCATGGGAGCCTCGGCACATGCAGGGAAAACCAGCGATGCCATGAGTGACCCGTCAGGCATTTGGTAAGAGGCAGCAAGCCCTGCTTATCCCTCACAATGCAGTAGATTTATATCCAGCTTTTCAATCAAAGTCCTCAAAGCAGCTCCCAACACTTGCACTAGATACGTTAAAAACTATAGGCCTTAAAACAAAAGCAGTGGGGCCAGAGCATGCTTGCTTCCATCTGTCTCTTTCTCTCATATATTCCTTCCCACAGGGCCCTATGATGGAGGAGAGAGGACGGTCCAGCTAGAGCAGGAGCAGGTATCTGATGTTGTCTTTGCCTGCCTGCCTGCTTGCCTCTGTGGAGGGAGAGGGAAGAACTAGAGAGGGAAAAATCCAGAACATTCTCGATACTATAATTTTTTTTTCTCTTTTCCCCCAAAGCCCCAATATGGACATTTGAAGAAACATTTTAAGAAACCTTATGAAATATTTTTGCATTTAGATTATCACTGAGAGTCAGTATGGTGTAGTGGCAAGAGTGTTGGACTGGGAGCTGGGAGATCCGGGTTCTAGTCTCCACTCGGCCATGGAAGCTCACTGGGTGACTTTGGGCCAGTCACACACTCTCAGCCCAACCTACCTCACAGGGTTGTTGTTGTGAGGATAAAATGGAGAGGAGGAGGATAATGTAAGCCGCCTTGGGTTCCTTGCAAGAGGAATAAAGGCGGGATATAAATGCAATAATAAATAAATAAATTTATGCAATGTTCTAAAATATTTTCTACTGTTGCATTCTAGTCAGTATTTCATATGAAGATTCTTTATGTATAGCAAGAAAAGCTACAGTAGTTGGCAATTACAGTTCCTATACAATATAGACATATATAAGTCTGTTCACTCTGTGATGCATTATCGCCCGTCACCCTTACTGACTGTGACATTTGGCAATACACCATTGAATGAATCTAGTGTTATAAAGTGTGGTGAAATACCACATGTATACCACAGAGAGCTTCGGCTACTGGGTGGTATAGAAATGAAATGAAATAAAATAAATTCTATAATTATATCAGCATTGTATAAATATCACATTTCCCCAGTATTTTCATCCCTTAAAAAAAATTGAGGTGAAGTCCATGTTTCCCTCCTCTCCCTCAACTCAGTGGCTTCAAAATTTCCAGAAATGTCCCAAGGAGGGACTGAGGGCTTCATCACATGGAGCTTTTATCCTGCTATTGAGATTGCTCCTTCACAGAAGTTTGCGGGCTCTTTACATGACGCCGCGGTGCTGCGGTGACCCTCCTGTACAAAATGCCCTTTGTTCCATTTTTAAATAGATCGCAGATAATGAGCTATCAAATTACCCCATTGTGTTCCGCTTCAGTTTCCTCCATGAAAAGAGTTAAAGGGGCAAGAAGAGAAGCGAGATCAATGAAAGATAATGGAAGACTTAGATACAGGGAGGAAGCGCATGTAAAGGGAGTCAGTGGTGATCCTGCATTTAAAACAGAAGCAGAAAGCCCCGTTTTAATGCAGGATTTTAGGTTGGTGTAGAAGTGCCCTGAGAGTGATAAAGAACTCTCAGTTGCTCCCAAACTCTGATCTTTTACACTCTTTCTTGCCATCTTCCACAAGGTGAAAGTAGTAGCTTCCTCTAGGCGGGCAATGAGTTAGAATATTCCAATGTGTTTCCGACGTAACATTAGAGCTGCTGAGTATGAGCTACTCCTGTTATTCTGAAGGTATATGAGGATCGTCCAAGGAAATCACAATGTCTTGTTAAACTCTAGCTTGTGTGAAATGAGAGCTTTGAATAGCACCTAAATGTTGTGGCCAGAGTATTTAATAATTAGACAACTCGTGGTTTCTTTGTAAATGCACACAGAGATTTATGGGTTATTTGCCAATTAACATGCTGCTCTTTCTCCACCCTGTCTCTCCCGCACACAACTGAGGAGAATGAAGACTTTTCTTCCTCCATTGCTTTCATAGGAAGGCTGTGGCAGCAAAGAGACAGTAAAGCTTTGACAAGCGTGGAAATCAGCTACACTGGAGAGCTCATGGAAGAAACAGGATGAAATACAGAGCCAGGAATAAGGAGACTGTGGTGAGGTGGGCAGTGTAAGTTATTGTGCAATGGAAAGTACTGTTTTGGTTTATTAATATCTAGACAAGACTGTTACCCATCCCCTTTTCTTTGGAGTTTCCTCTGTTTCCAGGGACTGGCAGCTGAAAGAAACCACAATTATTTGGCTTACCCACTAGGCTGTTCTAAGATCTCACTTCCTTTGTGGATCGGGATTAGAAGTTGAATATTCTATTTTGGTGGTTGGTTTTTGTTTTTAAATGCATATTTATGACTACCTGAGGTATAAGTGTGACTAAAATACTGGAACAGGAAGGAAACGTAGAATTAATTGAGTCTAGATCCCTGGTAGCGTTATATGGGCAGCATTCACAGGATATCTTACCCTTGACCTCCCTGGCTGCACTTCCCTACTTAAAAGACCATTGTCTCTCTTTCCTTTATTTTTGGAATGGGGAGGGGGGGATCACATTGGTGACACATGGCAAAACAAATCCACCAGTACCTGGCCTGGGGATTTGACTGTTGGCCAACTGCAAAAAAAATAGCTGCAGAAGCAGCAGTGGTTTCCTGGCATTCTTTATGCTTTTTTTTTGACAGTCAAATCCCATCACTCAGAGCAGGAAGCAGCAAACAGTAGGAATTTGAAGTAGTGTCACTTTTTCCAGATGATGCAAAATCTGAAAATTAATGTCTAAAGTCATCAGAATAGGAAAACTAAATTTCCAGCCCAGAGGCATGAAGTAGAAGTGCTCACAGTAGTCAAAGCATAATGGTAATGTAGCCATCTATGTTGCACACAGATGGTAAAGAAGCCCTTATTCATACCTATCAAAAGCCTTCATGTTTACTACAAGTTTTTGAGGCAGGAGCCTTTCTGTGTATGTGTGCGTGCTTATGTTACATCAGTGGTTGTCTCCAAATAAATAGATAATATAACCAGGAACATGTCTCCACCTCAACAGAAGAAGTGAATGGAGGAGTACCGGATGTTTTAAAAGGAATCAGCTTTGCTGCATTTTGGTCCATGCAGGGCTCCACGAACAAGTGCCCCACACCAGTAAAGATCACTTCACAGAACATACTTCCTGGTGGGAGTGGGGGTTGGAGTCAATGTCATCTGACTGGCAGGAGCTGCTCAACCAATAAGAGAGGCTCCCCCCACACCTTTTTCCTTTCCCCTGAAACTCCAGATGCACCTGCATTTCAGGAGCAAGCTTCATTGAGCACAATGGAAGTTACTTCTGAGTAGACACACACTTGTGCTGGGAAAGAAGGGGGGACACAGGGATGGGAAACCAGACCCCTTTCTAACTACAGGATCTCTGTAATGAAGGTGTGAAGTAGTTACTTCCTAAGGCAATAAACCAAACCACAGGGAATGGCAGGTTCGGTAAAGCACTTACAGGGGTCAGAGAATCTGTGCTTTAAAGTCTGTATTCAATTCAGGGGGATCTCTGTAAATTCTGATATGGGCATTTAGAGGGCAAGCCTCATTCAGCACAATGGGAGTTACTTCTGAGGAGACACTAATGTGTTTGTTGTGGGAAAGAGAGCAGTAAACATAAAGACAGGAAACCAGGCCCCATTGTAACCTGATGCTGCGCAGGATCTCTATAAGGAAGGGTCGAAGTAGTTACTTCCTAAGGCAATAAACCAAACAACTGAGAATCAGAGCATCGAGATTGTACTTTACAGCACTTAGGAAATTAGGCTTTAAACTGTGCCATTTCAATTGAGGGGGATCTCTGTAAGTTCTGATTTGGGCATTCAGGGGAAAAGCCACATTGACCACAATGGGAGCTACTTCTGAGCTGACACTAATTGGGTTGTGCAGGGACAGGAGACACCCCTTGACGGGGGTCAAAGTGAAAGGCACACCCCTGGGCACGGCTAGCATACCCGAGGTAAATGCAGGGGTTTGGGTACACAGCAACTATACCAGGGAGAACCTGACTTAAGGAAAAGAATCGAACTTTAAGCAGTCTCAGGAAATCTGGTTTTTCCCTCATAAACTCTGGGGTGGCTGCTAGATGGCCAACACATCATCTATCCCTAACAACCTCCAGACACAGCCAGTTTGGAATAAATTGCTCATGGAGACAACCCCCAGATGGTTAAGAAGTCCTCTCTTAATTAAAATAGTGATAAAAGTTATGTTCCTTTAGTGCACATGTCCATGCACAGACACATGTGTTCACCCATATTTAAAGTGAAAATATTGCTCACAGTTGCAAATAGATCATGGTACTTACCAAAACATTTTGGAAGTTGCAATTGAAATATGCTTTTCAAAAATCTCACACATCCAACCGGGTAATGTCACACTTTCAACAGGTTAAGAACGTAAGCACATAAGAAGAGCCATGCTGGATCAGACCAAGGGTCCATCTAGTCCAGCATTCTGTTCACACAGTGGCCAAACAGCTGTCAACTGGGAACCCAAAAGCAGGACACGAGTGCAACAGCATCCTCCTGCCCATGTTCCCCAGCAACTGCTGTACTTAGACATACTGCCTCTGATACTGGAGACAGCATATAGCCAGCAGGACTAGCAGCCATTGCTAGCCTTCTCCTCCAGGAATTTGTCTAACCCCCTTTTAAAGCCATCCAGATTGGTGGCTGTGACATCTGCCCCTCCTTTACCCAGGATTTCTCCTGTTATCCCTTCACATCTAGGATAATAGGCTTCAGGAGTGGGTCATCCTTGCCAAATCAGCTGTACAGCTGACTTAGCTAACCTATCACCGAACCACAATTAATGCCAAGTGTGTCAGATTTATCACTGTTACTTTTATTTTCAATGTGGGAAGTGGGTGCTGGCTGATACGTGCTCATGTATGAGGTAGCGTAAACAAAGACCAAGTTGGTGCATGGATTTAACTCAGTAAAATAGAATAAAAGTTTATTATTTAAAATATGTAATGAATTAGCCTAAGCCTGCCTGACTACCCCTCTGAATCCTCCCTCCTCATCCAAGATGGTGCTCTGTCCAACTCCCCACCCTATCTCTCCCCAAAACTAACTCACTAACTGAAAACCAAACCCTCCAGAGACCTCACTCACTCCCCGCTCCCCCCAGGTAGAATCAAAATAGCCAATCACACACAAGCCCCATCCTACCCACAGTTAACCCTTTCCTATTTGTAGATTCATTTCCTGCAAAACAAAACATCTTAATGTGAATACAATAAAACAGATTAACATAACAAGCAGGTGATTTTGTCACAGTGGCCATCACTAAGGCTGCTTTTACACTAAAGAAAAACCCACAGTCCTCCCATTGTGGAGCCTTTCCGCGTTTACAGCAAGCTCCCAGATGGTGACCCATGAATGCTGAGGGGAAGCTTTTAATTTTCAAGGTCCCATAGAGATTAATGAAACAGCACCATCTAGTGGCTGTTTTAATAGCATAACAATCTGACTTAAATAGATAGTTCATTATTTATGGATCTTTTTGAGATGGAATAACCAAGAAATATCTCTGGATGTGCCCTGGAGGTTGACAGCGTCATGAAAAGGATCCTCAAACTGTAGTGAGTGAGCAATCTCAACTACAGGACAAAAGCTTTGTGTGAAGAAGTCCTAAGTCTTGTGGTAGCAAATTCCATAGTTTCTATGCACTGTGTGAAGAAGTTGTTGTTGTTGTTGTTGTTCAGTCGTTAAGTCGTGTCCGACTCTTCATGACCCCATGGACCATAGCATGCCAGGCCTTCCTGTCCTCCGCTCTCACCTGGAGTCTATCCTGAATCTCCCACCAATCAGCTTCATGGAATGATCCCTTCTAGTATTGTGAGAGAGGGAGAAAAATGTCTCCCTATCCAGTTTCTCCACACCATGCATGATTTTGTAACCTCTATCATGTTATTTCTGTACACTCCAAAGAAGGAGTGCAGAACCTTTTCCAGCCTGAGGGCCAAGTTCTATCTTGGAGAAGCTTTTGGGGCCTGCATTCTGGTGGTGGGCTTGTCCTAAAGCAAAGGTGTGGCCAAAATGCCAAAAATACCAGCATATTTTAGCTTAAAGCTCTTTTTGCCAGCAACTAAGCTTTAGGAGAGGCATTTCAACCTTTAAGAATGGGGAATAGACTGCACAATATCTGAGAAACCCCCAAACAATCGGTGGTTGGGGGAAAGGGAGGTAGTGCCAGGAGACATTAGTGTGTGGACTTCTGGGGAACCCCAGAGGGCTGGATTTGGTCCTCAGGCCTGGAGTTCTGCACCCCTGGCTTAGAGTTTGGGGTACATGAGCATAGAGATAAATTTCTTGTGTGTTTCAGGAGCACCCTTCTGGTCTTGCGATTTTCCTCCCCATGTATAGGCAGCTTTGCTAAATACAGCTGCCAGATTGTGGGGATCTAATTCATTATTCTAAATGACTGCCCACAAGTTCCTGTTGGCCAGGATCCAAAGAACTGTCAAATTAGTTTGTAAGACCCAAGGCTTTAGATTTGTTTTCAAACTTCAGGATCCACCGTTCCAATGCCACATGGCAAACTACTTTTTTTTAACTGAGGGGTGTTTCAAAAGCAGTTTGTGATACAGCCAAAGAACCAGCTACTCGAGGAGAAAAATCAACACTTCCACTAGGTTAGCCAAGCCTTTTGAAAGAGCCTAAGTAGCTCTTTGAATCCATGGCATGGTTTATAGATTAGATAGCCCCCTGTTTGCAAAATGTTTTTCAGTACTTACTCTCAACTATCTCTTGAAGTTCCACTGTTCTCCATGTTATTCTCAGTTATGGGGAGCTGAAAGTTGAGAACTTTTCAAAAGTAATACTTAAACCCAAATGTCCCAAGTCCAACTCACTGGACTACACTGGGTCTTACTAGTAGTCTTCAAATTCTGCTAGAAAGCTAAATATTGTGTAGTTTGATATAATAGAAATATAATGACACGTCTTGGCTCATATCTAGACGCATATGTTATTTTCAAAAAATAATTATCAGAAGGAACATAAAATGTATGCAAACATTTTGTTAAAATATCTTAAATATCACTATGAAAGTGTGTACTTTTTTTAAAAAAAACCAATGTTTATTTTTGAAGTCTGCCTCCTTAAATATGCATGCCAAGCAATTAAAGGATTTCTCATCAATTACGTTAGTACCATTTACTTTTTTAAACACTTTATGTGAATTGGGCATCAGTCCATTAATTGACTTATTAAAAAACAATATGGTACATTTTCTGTGAAGACTTTGCTGTAACCCACTAATTACCATACCTTACTATAACTATGCATAAGTATATATAACTGAAGTAATTGCATGTTCTTCCCTTGTTTATTCCTGACTTCATTCCCCTTCTTCTTCCGCCTCTCCTTGGGCAGGGACCCGTCCTCTTTGTATTTTATAAAGTGCTTTGTGCTGTCATCATCACCATCTACAAATTAAGCTGGTTACATTTTAATGGAATCCTCAACATTTGTAATTGATTCTATAGGCAAGTAAGCAAGTGGCATTCCTAATGGTTCTTTCCTAGCAAAAATGTTGTCATCAATCATGTTGGTTTTGAGTGCATCACCAAATGAACTGACTGTTCACCTTAGAGAGAGACCTCATAAGCTCCTGCCCTAACTCTGACATAACCAGGTGTGTGCCATCACAGAGGACAAATAAGCTGTAGTGGCTTATTTCCCTCCCCACCTGCTCCTGTGTGTGCTGGTCCCATGCCAGGGGAGATTAGCATAATTTCCCTCAGCAACATGGCTTGCATCATGCAACCCCAGCCAAGGTGGTATGTTGCCAAGGATAACAAACCACCCACAGCAATGAGCCACCTTGGGCGGGTTTGCACAACATGACAAGCCAAGCTGCCATGGGTAATTACGCTAACCCCCCGGCATGCAACCCGGACACGTGGGGGATGGGGAATAAGCCACTGTAGCTGTCTACATTTGGGAAAGATACGTAACATTTATCTCCCTAATTAACTTAAACACTTGCAGTAGGAATTGCCTCTAAATATTTTTTTATTGTGGTGTAGATAGCACTTCATAAAAATCCATAACACGTATAGGCACAATCTGTACAACATCCACACGACACATGCACTCTCACACTTATCCCACTGCAACCATGGGATAGGTTTGACATAGAGCTCTCTTCTTTCCTCCTCCTCTGAGGAATGCATAGATACAGGCAAGAGTAACCTGCAGGCCAGGAGACCCTGGTGTGAGAGAGGAGGCAAGTGGTGACCTCTTCTTCTAAGTCATGGTATTGCGCTGTGTTCGCACACTGAGGAAGTTGTGGGAGGGAAGAGGGCTTTATGCTGATACCTTTCTGTGGCCACAGCTGTGCCCATGATAGAATGGGCACTGGCCTTCAAAATATATATTTTGAATTATTTCAGAAGTCTTTGTGCCCAGCAAAGAAATACTAACTATAAAGTCTATCTAATAGTATATCAGACAGGCAAATGGTTTTTCCCAACTATATGAAAAGGGTACTACTGACATAAGAGGCATAATGGATAAATACACTGAGTTTAGGGCTGAATTTAGAGTGCAATCCTATGCATATTTAGACAGAAAAAAGTCCTACAAGTGCTGGCATTCCCCAGCATGGCTGCCTGGGGAATGTCAGGAGTTGTAGGACTTTTTTCTGTCTAAACATGACAGAATTGTTTATTGGATTGCACCTTTAGTGAATTAAATGAATTGAGTTTCATTTTAACTTTTCTGTCACCGCTGTAAGTGATTGTTAATGTATCATATAGTTTTTTCTTTCTTTTTGATCAGAAAATAGGGGGGAAACTGGTGGTACTTGTAACATATACATGTTATGTTAATATATGTGTTTTCATTCTTAAATGAGAACCAGATAAGATAGGGTTAACTGTTTGGTAGTGAGTAAGTGAAAGGTGAGAGGGACTTTTGTGTGTGTGTGTGTGTGTGTGAGAGAGAGAGAGAGAGAGAGAGAGAGAGAGAGAGAGAGTTTATAAAAGGCAGGAACTGACAGAAGTCAGAGAGGGATTTAGGGTTTGTGGAAGCAACATCTAGTTAGTAAGGAGGGTTGTGTGTACGATTTTAGAAGGGTAGAGTAGGTAGGTTAGGACCAAGCATAGATTAATGAATAATAAGAAGAAGAACATATAACTTTTCTTGTGTTAAATAAATTTTTGTTTGTTTTAAAATACAGACTCCCATGTGTTTATTGAATTGTTATGCTACCATTATTAAATCTATTTCCTTGTTACTTCTCCTATAGTGGGTTGAGAGAAACAATTGAGCATCTTGAGTTTCTCTGGAACCCAGAGAGCGTAAAAGGGCTGAAGCCTGGGTGTCAGTGGGAACAACTGATCCAGGTGAAAGCAGGCATTTCCTGAGGGGTTTGTTCCGGTGGAGGCTGGGGAAAAGATGGAACAGGCAGGAATACCACACACTCTGGCAGCCAAAGATGTGGTATATGTGAGTTCTGGTATCTTCATTTCTCTGCATCCCTCCCCATTGTTGGATGGACTAGGGCCATGTGTCACTTAACCTGAACTTGAAGGGTTAATATGTACCTGGGTGAGCTGGGAGGGGATCTCTGGGAGGTCATTCTGCCTTTTCCTTGTCTCCTCCCTCTGCTTTTCTATCTTTTTCCTCTTGCAAGTGATGCTGACTATGAGGCTGACCTCAGCCAACTTACCTTGAGATGTAAGTTTGTTATATGTCTAGTAAAAGTCTGTTTTTAGCCCACCACTCGAGTGTGTTTTGTCTACATCCATGGCTACCCACTGAGGGCGGATTTGGACTTCACCCATCAACTATGCAGCCATGAGTTAGATTATAGGAATTCTGGGCACTGAGCAAGACATGAGACAGAAACAAATAAGGTTGCGATGACAGGTTATTTCAGGTTATTCTAAAACAGGCTTGTCTGCAGTTGTTTATTTTGTGGCCTCTGAAAAACAAAGTTTCATTAAGGCTCATTCAACCAATATACCGTTCATTAAGTGGGTGTGAGAAGTTGGGAACACGACAAGGGATACAGGAGGAGGGAAGCAGAAAGGACTGCAGAATATCAAGACGGAAAACCTGGAAGCAATATGGGAAAATGTTAGCAACTGTCTAGGGATCACCATGTGCATTTATTTTCTTATCTACCTCTCGTTGGAATGGAAAGAGTGGAAATAGCAAGTTGCTACATGGGAGTTGATGAAGATTCTGGAGAATGCTATTTATAAGATTTTTATCCCATTTTCTATCCTTATAAGAAAGCAAAAGAGAACACAAGGCAACTAGAAGCAGCCTTTAAACTATTAAAAAGTACACCGTAACTAGTTTTTGCAGTTTGTTATAGGGTTCCTACTTAACTGATGTTTTCAGAACGTAGGTAAAAATTCAAATCTGTTACTTGAAATTTGTAAGACTTTATCTATTTATGTATGTATGTATGTATGTATTTATTTATTTCTATACCGTTTAATAGCCAAAGCTCTCTGGGCAGTTCACAAAGATGTAAGTTTTCCTCTTATGTAATCTCCATGCATAGTGTGAATGTGTGGAAGGGGATCATACTCCCTGTCCCTGTCCCTTGACCTCTATAAATTGGACTGAATGTAAGAACAGGGTCTACCTGTGCCCCAGTATAGGCCCCACACATGTACAGTTTTTGTTATCACATTCGGCGCAACATGTGAAGTTTGAGGGAGGCAGGGCCAATGGACATATGGATGTAACCCTACTTCCCTCCCAGCAACCCTGTGAGATGGTGGGAACCATGGACCCCTGTTCCCTGAAAGAAAGCAGTGAGCAACTTATTAAAATAAATAAAAACCAAGAACTAGGATTTATTTAGTGGGGGGAGGAAGCAAAAGCAACATTCAAAGGAATAAAGACTTTAAGATCAGTTTCTAAACAATAAAATGAATGGGAATGGAGTCCAATAATTATAACGTCCAAAAATGGCTGTGCATTCCAGGCCTCAGTTGCTGACAAGCAGCGGTCATGGAGCTGCTGCTAAATTGTAACTGAGGGAAGATGGCCTCGGATGGCCTTCTCTCTGTCCCATCAGCCAGGACAGCTAGGCTGGTGAAGACAAGGGAGAGGGCCTTCTCTGTGGTGGCCCCCACTCTGTGGAACTCCCTCCCTAGGGAACTCCGCCATGCCTCCTCTTTAATGAGCTTCCGCCATGCACTGAAAACTTTAATTTATTTAATTAATTGATTGGATGTATAGTCTACTTCATCCCGAAGGCTCAGGGCTGGTAAGGATATGCTAATCAGTCTACTTTATCTTTCCCTGTTGCTGGTCACCAAAAGACAGTTTGAATAAAACATGTCTTCAGCTGCTCCAGAAGATGCACAGACTTTGGTGTTTATAATATATGTGGTACTTTACAGAGAATCATAAGCAAAAAACTCAGGTCTCTGCCCCTAGAAGCTTACAATCTAAATTTAAAATTAATTTGCAATCTAAAGTTACATAGCTGTTTGAAACTTAATTTTTGATTATACAAGCTATTATCATCATCATCATCATTATGTTCTCCTTTTTCCTCACACCATTTAGATATAATGTGCCTTTAGGAAGTAAGGGTGTGGAGAAGTGAATGGCCTAGACTCTTGTCCTCCTCTTGAACATATGCTCCCATTGTTTTGTACCTCTTTTTTAAAAAAACACATAAAGCTGATTTACATATCCTTAACTGAGGTTTGTTTATGGTGGGGGGCCTCATTACTGCATCACCCTTAAAACTCCTGATGTTTAAACTTGTTCTTAGCAGTTCTACAAACTACACCTCAGTACCAGCAGCCAGATCCAGCTAAAGCACCATCCTATCCCACTCCCACAGTCCCAGGGCAGGAAAGGAGAACAGGGCCACACTAGCTCCCTCAGTAAGTGTGTTTAGGACTGGTGCCTTTTTGTGCTTTACAATGGGGTGGGGGTGGGGAGCTGGAGAAATGTAATGGAAAAGTTTCACATCTTGATGAACATGAAAAAGAGGGAGGCAGATGGGTGGTGCAAATGAGAAGCAAGATGATGTCTTGTTCAGCTACTGAATTATTAATATTCATTGTAAGGGTTGGTTTGTGCCAGTTTTTAGGATTTATCACACAGTCCTATGCGTGTTTACTCAGAAGTCAGTCCCACTATGTTCAATTGCCAGCTGGGCTTTCTCCCAGGTATGTGTGCATAGGACTGCAGCCTTAGCTGCCTTCCCAAGATCTCTGTAAATTTAATTCGTAATAAACACACATTGGATTGCACTGTTAATTCTTGAACATTAATTCTACACTAAGCAGAATTGCCAAATGCAACCTGCTCTGTCAGCTACCATTTTTGGTACAAGGTTGGCATGTACCTGGGCAAACAAACCCCGGTGGAGGGAAGGGAAACAGAAAAAAATCAGTTCCCGGGAGGGGAGAAAGAAGGTATGTGTGTGTGTGTGTGTGCGCGCGTATGCGCGCGCGCATATGTACGTGTGATTCAATCCAGCTGAGTGTGCGGACGTTTCTGTTGTGAGATGGGAGAGATATAATGACGGAACTTAGGAAAGGCTAATGGGTAATGTTGGGGTGCTAAGGGAGTGTGCAAGGGGGCTGTTTAAATGAGAAGGGATCTGTCCATGAGGGCTGAGTTGAGAAGGTAAAGCTTCCATAGAGTATCATATTTTGAAAACCTAAATGTTTGTGTTGGAGTGAGTGAGTGGGTGAAAAAGATTAACATCCCTGCATTTTTTCTCAGACATCCAACTGAAATTGTTGTTGTTGTTCAGTCGTTCAGTCGTGTCCGACTCTTCGTGACCCCATGGACCATAGCACGCCAGGCCTTCCTGTCCTGCGCTGTCTCCCGGAGCGTGCTCAAGTTCATATTCATTGCATCGGTGATGCTATCTAGCCATCTCATCCTCTGCCATCCCCTTCTCCTTTTGCCTTCAGTCTTTCCCAGCATCAGGGTCTTTTCCAGAGAGTTTTCTCTTCACATTAGGTGGCCAAAATATTTGAGCTTCAGCTTCAGTATCTGTCCTTCCAATGAGCACTCAGGGTTGATTTCCTTTAGGATTGACTGATTTGACCTCCTTGCAGTCCAGGGAACTCGTAAGAGTCTTCTCCAGCAGTTCGAAAGCATCCAACTGAAATACCCCTGCCTTACTCTGAGCTGGACTGTTTTTGGATCCCAGTTGAAGGCTGTATATCCTACAAGTTGTGCTATCTTAGAAGGGGGCGTGGCTGTGAGGGGGTGGGGCTGTGACTGTCACGAAGGGACCCTGCACTTCCGAATTTGCCACTACACTACTGGTGGCAATTCCAGTTACTGTTAACCTATTTGATCTAATTCAGATGTCATGGCAAACTATGGTTGGAACAAACTCAGAAAGGGAGGAGGGGGAAATAGCCCATGACATATTCTATAGTTTTGAAGATCAGAATGAGTTGTCATAGCAATTTAACTTAAATCCAGCATTCTGGATCCCGTTCAATATGACTGCAACATTTTAATGCAATAAATGCTTTTATAATGCCATGGTTTCTATCATTTTACAGCTCAGTTCCTCCTCTTATGCTGGCAAGACAGTCTCTGAATTTACAGTCAGTCTGTTCACACAATCTGTTTTGGAGGACAGTGCGCAAGAGAATGCATATAAGGGTTGCTAGGTAACCAGCGCCTTTCTCTGAGTGGCTTCAAAGCAGTTCTCAAAGGGAGAGGGGAAATAATCCCCATGGTAAGCAGCCTTAGGCCCATGTAGCCCTTCTTGCCTCGTTCCCCTCTGTCGTGTGTCTTCCTGTCTGCTTCTTGCTCTGTCTGTTCTCCTCACAACACTCTCTTAGCTTTTTCTCATTCTACCCCTTTTAACTTCTGCAGCTCTTCTGTCCCCTTCATTTCCCTTACTGTCACCTCTTTACCCAGAATGCTTTCTCACTGTATCCAGTTCTGTTTTGGTTTTCTGCTCTTGTTGCCCTATCTTGCCCTCTTTTAGCCCAATTGGCCCCAATTATTAACTTTTCTTTCCCTCTTGCCACTGGTTGATACACAGATAGTAGATAAACCAATAGAATTATTGTCTAAAATTTGAGGTAGTGAGCTACATCTGTAGGCATCTTGCAAAACCTGTGTTTTGTTGTCAGCTTCTAGCTGAAGCAATCTTGCAGTCTTACGAAGTTTATCTGATGCCCTGTGATCTGTATTATATAGCATTATCTTACTACCGAGCTCCTTTACAAAGATAAGTTTCTCTTGAATCTCCATGGCAATGTCAGGGCAAATTCATTTTCTTTATTTCCAAACCCAAAGGCTATACCCAGTTTACTACTGATACAGTAAATCAGGGGTGAGCAACTTGTGGCCCTCCAGATGTTTTGGCCTACAACTCCCACCAGTCCTAGCTGGCATAGCCAAGGGTGAGGGGTGGTGGGAACTGTAGGCCAAAACATCTGGGGGGGCCATAATTTGCCCACCTCTCCATAAACCCTAGAAATTTTTCACATTTCCACTAACATTTATTTCCCCCAGCTTTGCAAGGTAGGGGTGGGGGAGAGAAAAGACCCCCTTTTTTCCCCCTGTGCTTTCAGGGTTTCTGAAATTTTGACTTTTTTCTGTTATGAAAAGCAGCTAATTTGAAGGAGGAGCAACATGGGTGCAGGTGGGAACTCATTTGCATGCAAAAGACACCATTCCTAGCATTATGGGGATAAAGAGGGCATTTTTGTATTCCAAACCTGGAGGTGAATTGATAGGCTATGGGACTTCTGTTCCCCCTCGGGTGCATTTATGTGGCTTTCCCACACAAGTGCAAGAAACAAATTCTTCGCGTCACCCCTCCGAACACTGCTGGAACAAGTATTAATTTTTCTTTTCTTCCCTGTAGACTTGGCTTTGATGCAGTTCAAACTTCCAACATGCCATATGGCTTAAAGTCACATTCTAAACTTCATGGGACCAGGTATGAGGGAGTAAATCTAGGTAGTTCTGAACTGACTGTTTTTATTTAGGACCAAAGAATGATCTTTATTTATTTGCGACCAAAGCATTAGCCTATAAAGCCTTACACTACTTGGGACCTCAGTACTGACAAAGCACCTCTCCTGGGATGAACCCACCCATACATACACTGCGATCAATATCTGAGGCCTTCCTCCGAGTGTCTCCTCTGAGGGAGGTTCAGAGGATGGCAACAAGGGACAGGGCCTTTTTGGTGGGAAACCCCCCCCCCATTTGTGGAATGTCTGCCCCTGTTTGTGGAATGTTCTTCCCAGTGAAGTCTACGTGGCACCAAGAGTGTAATTTCTTGGCACCAGGTTAAGACTTTCCTCTACTCCCAGGCATTTGCTGTCATGTAATGGGCTTTCAGTTGTTGTATCAGTTTTATCAGTTCTTGGTAT
This sequence comes from Heloderma suspectum, assembly GCF_057233095.1. Lineage (NCBI taxonomy): Eukaryota > Metazoa > Chordata > Lepidosauria > Squamata > Helodermatidae > Heloderma > Heloderma suspectum. The sequence goes on along the minus strand of NC_139460.1, from coordinate 48,108,810 downwards.
TTTATTATTAATTGTTTTAGCTGTTTTAAATTGTTTTAATTTTTTTGGTATATTTTAATTTTTGTTGTAAGATGCCTTGAGCCTTTTTCTGCGAAAGGTGGCTAATAAATTTAATAAATAATAATGAACAATAATAATGATTGGATCTTCCCTTTTTATTACTTTAAAACAGGTATGGGGTAGGTTCTGAATTTGATTGGAGTAGCAGCTTGGGGAGGGGGAGTGGAAGAGCGGTTGTTAAACCCTTTTCCCCTGATCTCTAAGCTGCATCTGCCTGTATATTCCTCACGTCCCTGTCTGCCAGTGAGGCTTAGAGCAGCTTCAGAGGCATGATTTCCCCGATATTTGTTCAATTTCCCCGATATTTGTTGGGAGACAAATTCTGCAAAACATGGCCCCTCCAGGAAATTCCTGACTTGTGTGGCGGATAACTTCCTCCTACAGAAAGTAGAGGAAGGAACTAGAGGATCGGCTATCCTTGACTTGATCCTAACCAACAGAGATGACTTAGTGGATAAAGTAGCAGTTACAGGAACTCTGGGGGAAAGCGACCATGTTGTACTTGAGTTCTTGGTTCTAAGGGAAGCAAAAGCCGAGTGTACTCAAACGCGTACCCTGGATTTTAGGAAAGCTGATTTTAATAAACTCAGAACAATGATCAGTAAGGTCCCATGGCAAGCAATGCTAGCGAGAAAAGGAGTCCAAGATGGGTGGGAACTTTTAAAAAAGGAAATTCTCAAGGCACAATCACAAACAATTCCAACAAGAAGAAAAGGTGGAAGACAACAGAAGAAGCCAATGTGGCTTCACAAAAAGCTTAGGGATGACCTGAAAACAAAAAAGGACACATATAGGAAGTGGAAAGAAGGCCAAGTAACAAAGGAAGAGTACAGGCAGGTAGCACAGAATTGCAGGGATGGCGTCAGGAAGGCTAAAGCGGAGAACGAGGTGAGGTTAGCGAGGGATGCTAAAAACAACAAAAAGGCTTTCTTCAGCTACGTGCATAGTAAAAGGCAGAGGAAAGAAATGGTTGTTCAGCTATTAAATAAGGATGGCAAAATGATAACAGATGACAAAGAAAAGGCAGAGGTGCTCAATTCCTACTTTGGCTCAGTCTTCTCCCAAAAGAGGGTCTATGACCCCCCTGGCAAAGGCGAAGTACAGGCTGAAGGGGCAGGATTGCAGCTTGAGATCGACAGGCATATGGTCAAGGAACACCTCATTACTTTGAATGAGTTCAAATCTCCAGGGCCAGATGAACTGCATCCTAGAGTCATAAAGGAACTGGCAGAAGAGCTCTCAGAACCGCTGTCTATTCTCTTTGAGAAATCATGGAGGACCGGGGAAGTGCCAGATGACTGGAGGAGGGCTAACGTTGTCCCTATCTTCAAAAAGGGTAAAAAGGAGGAACCTGGGAACTACAGACCAGTCAGTCTGACATCAATCCCTGGGAAAATTCTGGAGCAGATCATAAAGCAATCCATCTGGAAGCACCTTGACAACAATGCAGTGATTACTCGAAGCCAACATGGATTTGTCAAAAACAAGTCCTGCCAGACAAATCTGATCTCATTTTTTGATCAAGTCACCTCCCTTGTAGACCGTGGGAATGCTGTAGACATCATATACCTCGACTTCAGCAAAGCTTTCGACAAAGTGCCCCATGATATCCTGATGAGCAAACTAGCTCGAAGTGGGCTAGATGAAACAACGATCATGTGGATCCACAGTTGGCTACAGAATCGGACTCAAAGAGTGCTTATCAATGGGACCTTCTCAAGCTGGGGAGAGGTAACGAGTGGGGTACCGCAGGGCTCAGTCCTGGGCCCAGTGCTCTTCAATATTTTTATTAATGGCTTGGAGGAGGAGGTGCAGGGAATGCTGATCAAATTTGCAGATGACACAAAATTGGGAGGGATAGCTAATACTTTGGAAGACAGAAACAAAATTCAAAGTGATCTGGATAGACTGGAGTGCTGGGCAGAAAACAACAGAATGGCATTTAATAGGGACAAATGCCAAGTTCTGCACCTAGGAAAAAGAAACCAAATGCACAGTTACAAGATGGGGGATACGTGGCTCAACCACACTACGAGCGAGAAGGATCTTGGAATTGTCGTCGATCACAAGCTGAATATGAGCCAACAATGTGATGTGGCTGCAAAAAAGGCAAATGCTATTTTGGGCTGCATTCATAGAAGCATCGCTTCCAAATCCCGGGAAGTACTAGTTCCCCTCTACTCAGCACTGGTTAGGCCTCATCTGGAGTACTGTGTCCAGTTCTGGGCACCACACTTTAAGAAGGATGCAGACAAGCTGGAGAGGGTTCAAAGGAGGGCAACAAAGATGATCAGGGGACTGGAAACAAAGCTCTATGAAGAGAGACTGAAAGAACTGGGCATGTTTAGCCTTGAGAAGAGAAGACTGAGGGGAGATATGATAGCGCTCTTCAAGTACTTGAAAGGTTGTCACAGAGAAGAAGGCCAGGATCTCTTCTTGATTATCCCAGAGTGCAGGACACGGAATAATGGGCTCAAGTTACAGGAAGCCAGATTCCGACTGAACATCAGGAAAAACTTCCTGAGTGTCAGAGCAATACGGCAATGGAACCAATTACCTGGGGAGGTGGTGGGCTCTCCCACACTGGAGGCCTTCAAGACGAGGCTGGACAGCCATTTGTCAGGGATGCTCTGACTTGGATTCCTGCATTGAGCAGGGGGTTGGACTCGATGGCCTTGTAGGCCCCTTCCAACCCTACTATTCTATGATTCTATGATTTAGAGCGAAGAAATCCAGCAGGGGGAACGAGTTAAATTCTCTCTGCCCACCCCCCATGCCACGATTCTGGTGGAATTCAGAGTCCCCTGCACATGATTTAAAGTAAAGTGAATGTGTGCGTGTGTGTGTGTGGGGGGGGGGGAATGGACACAGCTGGGGACACAGTTGCGAGATCCAATCAGGGATCTCTCGTATCACATTTGGTTTGGCCCTCAGATAGTGAATAAGAAGGATATGCAGTACAGTTATTCAAAATTTATCTACATTATGCAAAGGGTCTGCACTGACCAAGGCTGTATCGTTTCTTCTGGCATTATACCACATCAACTAATGTTGTAGGCAGTTTGAGCAGTTTGCTTAGCAGCTAATAGGAGCTCTTTGTGTGAATGTATTGATAGAGATTCATAGCAGTCAGGAGCCAGGATGTGTGTGGGGGTCTTCAGGAACTCTCAAATGTAGCGTGTGCTTCCCCACTCTCAGTCACAAGTACGCACTGAGAGATGGAAAAATCCATGCTTGTACCTTACAAGTAGGGGTGCTGGAGAAATGCGAAACAGACTAAAATGAACTTGGATTTCCAAGAATCAGACCTGCAGAATCTGCCGCAGGCTGGCCCCTCAGGCTGGGCAGAGTCCATGGACTTTCGTATCTTTTTTTTTTTTACTTTCCCAAAATTTACAAATTTATTCGTAGGAAAATACACACGTTTCAGCTGGGACTGGTAAATATACATGGGGAAAAGTTTAATGGAATGGGGGAACAATATGCTAAATTTTATGTACTAATGTAAATTACGTAAATTGTTTCAAATCCTCTTATGTAATTATTTACGTATTTTTCCACATAACGAAAGAAATGCAGATCCATCTGTGAATGGACGCTGTAACAAATGACACTGCACAATCCACAAAACACACGTGGGACAGATTTCACAAAATCCAGACATCTCTACTTGCCCTGAATAGCACAAACATGTAATTAACCTGTCTTACGGGTAAGTACAACCAAAGTAGATTCTTGCCTCTGAAGGCTCATATATTACTTTTTTAAGGTGGCAAGTTACTTTTTGATTGTTTTGCGTGTGATACAAAACGGCTGCTTTTGGACCTCTTTCACACTATTTGTGTCGTGTAAATGTTGCTAAAGCAGGACAGAAAGCAAAAGATTGCCAATTTTAAAGCTTCCCACCTGCATTGCAAATCCCCCATAGTTTTAAAGAGGAACAAAACTGATGTGTAAAGAAGTGTTAGGGTCACAGTTCATAGACCGTTGACACTTGACAAGTGGCCCAAAATGGTAAATGGAGATGTATATTTGCATCTTCATTGCAAGTCATATGGGACTAGAATGCACAAGCTCATCTACGTGGTACACTAAGAACTGCTTTGAGAATTAGAACAAAGCCCGTCTCGTCCAGCAATCTCCTTCCAACTGAGCAGCCAGATGCCTGTAGAATCTTACAAGCAAGGTGTGAATAATGGTCACTCTTCACTATTTGTCCTCAGCATCTGGTACTCAAGAGGCCCATTGCCTCTGAATTTGAATCCTCCAGTTAGCCACCATAACTAATCATAGCCATTTCTAGACCTATCCTATTGATAGATTTATTTTGGGTGGATAGAGATTCCATTTGGTGATTTACATCCGAATTCACTTTGCAATCTGTATATGCATCCATCTCCTCTGATTTGGGTGCATGTCTTGTAGTCCAGCATGGAAATCTGCATGTAGATCTTCCTTTGCTGGATTCGGGCATGTCTTTTACATCCAGATGATATGAAATCAATATGATGGTTGATATTGATTCAATGATTTAAATCAATGATTTAAAGTCATGATGTGCCCTTAAGGTGGTGAAGATCCAAATAGGTTACAGCACCCTTCCCCAGCTTGGTGCCTTCCAGATGTTTTGGACTTCAACTCCCATCAGCCCCACCCAGCATGGCCAATGGTCAAGAATCGTGGGAGTGGTTCTCCAGAGCATCCGGAGAGCACCAGGTTGGGGAAGGCTGGGCTACAGTGAAACTTTACAAGCTTATTTGAACAAGTTCCATAATTTTAATTAGTTTGCTAAAATCTCAAGCATTTAGCGGAAGGAGCTTATTATTTGAGTTTTGTTTTAGAAGTTGTGCAGTTTAAAGAAAAACTCTTTGCCAGTTCCAATAAACTCAAAAGCTACCCAGTCATAGAAGTTGCACTGCAACAGACAGAGCAGTGAAACAGCTTGGAGGGGTCACTTGGGGACTGTAAGCAAACAGCTTAGGAAAGGAGCTCCAGCTTAGTGGCTGCAAGATCTAAAACTGTCGAAGAGATTCTTTCAGTTGAATTCCCTTCTTGCAACCACTCCCAAAAGGAACAACGTGCAAATAGAGGCACTGAGTCCTGCTGGCAGGAGGTGGCGTTAGAGAACTGGGCCTTCCCTCAGTCCCTGAAGAGTGGGCACTTGCAGCTCAGAAGGAAGTTTCTCACCTTTAACTATATATACACATATATTTAGCTCTGAGAGTAGACTGTAGAGGAGCAGCGATTGTTTATACACACCCACTCCTTGGCTCAGTTTGACAGCAGAACTACAGGGAGACTCTAGACAGTCAGGCTATGAGTGTGCAAGAGAGGAGGGGGTGGTCATATTGAGCTGTCCTCCGAATGGAACCCCGGCTGGTGACACTGCTGCTGTTTCAGGCAGGTGAGTACAAATTAGATGTCAAATGATGTAGCCGCAGACCTCATAAAAACACCTATGCCTTTGTGTTCTCCTCCTGTCTTTCCCACTTAATGCAGAGGATTCACTACTGAGACTTACATCATTCTGTCCAACCAAAGCAAGTAACACTTGGACAGGTGAGTGAGCCTATCTTTTTCATACTGTCATTGTAAAACAAATCCTCGGCTTTCAGTTGCTGATCTTAATGATCTGTGCATTGTTTGAGTGTGTAGATGAGACCCATTCCATTGTTCTTACAACTAAGACCTAAAGCTTTCAACGTGAGGTAGAGCCCCATCCAGTGGAGTGTACTTATTGCAGTTCAGTGGGGTTTGTACCAGGACATTGCAGTGACGTCCAGGCTGTTATTAGACTCTTAAAACTGCTTCAGTGGAATTAGGTCAATAAAACGTATTGGCCTTGGATACTTGGCATGTGGACAGATATAATTCTGTTTGAAAGATTGCGTTTGTCCTTTCCATAAACATCCACTTAAACAGTTATGTTTGAGTAGGTAGTTAAAATTCCTCTATAGTCTGGGTATGAGGGTAGACTGGGTATCAGCAGAGAGAGAGAATAACTGCCTTCTATGGCAGTAGTTCCCCAACACAGAGGTAGCATACAGCAGAACTGCACCATGTGAGACTATTATCACAAGGGATTTTAATCATTTGAAAATCCCTATATTACTGCACCTTAATGTCTGCCACTGTAAACTCCATTACGCCAGGAAAGTTCAGGTCATCAGATCCCACCCAGGCATATTTTTGTAAGTAGCTTTTTAGCAACCTGTCTAGTTTGTAGAAGACACGGGGCCTTCTGTGCACTCTTGAACTTGTTCAAGGTTTCTCAGCAACATTGCCTTGGCCATTCAAGACAGAGGGAATAATCTAATGGGATAGTTAATTGGGCAAAGGATACAGCCTCAAAAGGATGCACAACTTGGAATTTAACCAGTTTGTTGCAGGAAAGAGTGAAAAAATAAGATTAAATTCTATATTCCCCACCTCCCCATGAACTCTTTCAAGATTGAGAGCTGTAGTGTGTAATTTGTAATGTAATGGATATACTTAAGTTCTGGGCCCTGTTAATAGTTTATCACCTTGCCTATCATCTTGAATATTAGTGCTGTTCATATAATACATTCTTCTCCAGGAAGGGCTTTCTGGGCTTTGATGTATATTCCTTCCTTCTGTATGTAGAGCTGGAGACCTTTCTGGGTTACTGTAGTGTTTCCTCTCTTGGTGGGGGGTGATATTCCTCTTCTCCACCCTTCTATATGTTACATCTTACTTCCAGGCAGCGTTCCCAAGTGGTCAAGCCACATGGGCGGGGGGGAGAGTGTAATTCTGGTCAGACACCTCCAAATTACACAGCCAAACCCAACTGGTAACAATACAAACCTTATTAAGAAATCAACAAGAAATCATAGGGCAAAACAAAGTAAACATGAAAATAGTAAAACAAAGCTATAAGCTGCCCTCTTCTATCTAACCTGCAGCTCTGCCACTTATGTACAGAACAATTCTCCCAGGCAGGAACCTTGTTCTATATACTTTGTTTTCAGCATCGGTCCTGGTCCGAAGTGGCATGGACTTGCTCTACATGAACCCACCCCTTCCCTCTCCAGCAAAATGGGCTTTGAGTCCCTCCTTTTAAGGGATAGATGGTAAAGCAATTGTTCTGATTTTCAGAACACTTACACACTTACACCTGTGCCTGATCGCCAAGGCCAGAAGATAGGAGGGAATCTTTTTAGCCCCAACCCCACAGGCTAGGCAAAGTAGCAGATGGGGAAGTAGCAGATTTCAGGAAAAGTGCAGCTTCTCAGCAGTTATGTTTGAGCAATTCTACTAACTGTCACTGAGCCATATTTTATTTGCACTGAGGTGTGTAGGGGTGGACTGTCTGTCCCTTAAATTGTACAGTCGTTGCTGCTACCGCTGCTGTTCTTTTCTAACAAGAGAGCTGCTGTGTACGTGTCTTTATTTTTAAAAATTAGGCTTGAACACTATGTCGTAGAGAGAGACAGTTCCATTTGCAGGAATGCATATTTGATACCCAAGGAATGTCCTGAAAAACAACAGCAAGTCTGTCTTAAAACAGTGGTCTTCAGTTTGCAGTTTTGCTTTTTTGCTTTGAAACCGATGCCCCTATTAAAGCTAAAGTGATGTAGCCCAGTGTTTCTGAACCTGCTGCCTTCTGGATGTGTTGGACTACAACTCCTATGATCCCCAGTCAGCATGTAGTCCAATACATTCAGGGGGCACCAAGTTGGGGAAGGCTGATGAGGACTGTCACTTTCTTCAGGTTTACAGTGCAGGGGAACTTCTATTTTTGTTCATTAGGTTTTGGAATCAGCAAAATGCTTTAATTATGTCCCTTTGGGGTTTAAATGTTTAATGCCTATATCACTTCCTTAAAATTGCCATTCTTAAGAGGCGGGCATTTAGTAAGAAGTGTGTGTGTGTGTGTGTATGTGTGTGTATGTGTGTGTGTGAGAGTGGAGGGAATGATCCCCCCGTGTGTCTCCTGCCTTGCTTTTTAGGCGGTCGCCTCCAAGGTCGGAGGCAGCTGCCTATCTACTTAGGATTGTGCCCTAAGAGTGTTAAAACAGTTCTTAACCACAATGTTCATTTCTATTTTTAAAAAGTCTTCATATTCACTCCTGTCTTAACAATGTACTCTATTAACATAAAAAAACAGAATATAGAGGGTCTGAGTTTTTGCTGGATCTGAATTCTTAGATGTGATTATTGAACATCTAAGGGCTACTCTACATGAGCGATTTATTGCACGCTCATGATTGGCCACTCACAGAGGTTTGCGGGTCCTTTACCTGACATTATCAACCTCCAGGACATCTCCTGCACTTTTCCCCATTTATTCTGCTTTCTAAAAGATCAGAGATAAGCTGGAATTAAAATAAGGAGTGGAATATTGCCAGTGTGTAGTGCCGGCATAGCGCTACAATTCGGCCACTAGATGGCGCTGTTTCATTGAATATATATATTCATTGAATATATAGAGTACATATATATTATATATATAATATAGAGAGTATTGCGGAGAAAGGAAGTTTTCAATTCCACATCACCTGCTCACTGTCTAAAGGAGCCTATTGTAATCCTGCAAAGAAAACTGAAGCAGAAAGCCCTGGTAAAGTTGTGAAATTTTAGCCTGGTGTAGAAATGCTCTAAGAGTAGCTCAGTCATGGATGGAGCTCCTCTGGATTGTTTAGCTGCTTCTCTTTGCAGCAGGAGCAATCGGGGAGTGTGCAGCAGCACACTCACTCATTTCCAAGAACCCAGTGTTTAAAAAAGACCCTGGGTTGTTGTAATGTGTGAACCAGGCTGTTTTGTTTCAAATAAACCATAGTTAACATTAACCACAGTTTGTTGGTATGGATGACGTGACAAGCTGTGGCTAAGCAAAAATGGAAGTGAAAGCTTCTGAACTCTTCCACACAGCCATGCTGAGGAAAAGGACTGGAGGAGGGAGTGCACAAACCAGAGGCTTATCATAAACATATATGTTAATTCAGAACTGGAAATGTGAAAAAGTGATAAAGGAAGGATTATGTTGTTGTAATGATTTTATCTGAATGCAGTAAAATCTTATCCCTGCCTTTGCAGTTTGGAATGATGTTCTTGGAAAGACCCATTCTTTGCACAAAAGAGGACTCCTTGAATTATCTGGAGCCATACAATGTGGCACAGGCCGATTTCCTTTGATGTACCTAGGTTATGGATGCTACTGTGGCCCAGGAGGAAGAGGATGGCCTAGGGATGAAACAGACTGGTAAGAACATCAAGTGTCATACTTAACTTTCCATTAAATGCTTCAGCTGGATTTATCCCAGAGCGAAGTGTCATGGCTTAGTGGCAGAGCACATGCTTTGCATGCACAAGGTCCCAGGTTCAATCCCTGGCATCTCCAGGTAGGGTTGGAAAAATTCCTGCCTGAAATCCTGGAGACACGCTGTCAGTCAGTGTTGACAATACTGTGCTAGATGGACCAAGGGCCTGACTCAGTATAAGGCAGCTTCCTGTGTTCCTATGTTGTTTAATGTATTTTAAATGATGGCAGGTTTAATCCATGGAGAATAGCAATTATAAAAAAAAGTATATTGTGGTTGCACAAACCATCAACAAATTCACGTAGTGGTGAGCAGTGAGAATGGTAGGTAATGTGAGAAAATTAGAACAAAACCTGTCTTTTATTATGCTGGATGACATTACCATGTTGCTAAATTGAGACAATGCAGTGGGAAAAGGTATGTCATTGTGTGCCCTCATTTAACTTGTTTTGTAGCCACCAGCCTCAATTTAGAGATCGATTTGATTTCATTTAACCACAGCAGTGAGTGTGTGTTTGCATGCACCAAACCTTTGCTGCTATGTCTAACAAACGCATTTATTCAGGATGGCTAATTATTTGTCAAAACACAAAAAGCTTCATGGGCTTTCACTGTGTCAGTAAAAGCGCTTGATACGGTGCTGGAGTGCAACTGAAGATAGAATGTACTTCTGTATTGCCATATGCCTGTTGCTTTATTTTGGATGAGCCCCTAAGAAATGCTCACAAAATATAACAAGTAGAAATCAATCTCTGTTGCTGAAAGGTGCTGCCACAGACATGACTGCTGCTACGACTTCGCGCAGGAGCAAGGCTGTAATCCTATAATACGCAGATATAAATGGACCTGTAAGGACAATGATGTGGTATGTGGTAAGGAAACGACTTTAATTTATAATATTTATTCACTTTATCTTGGAGGCATACACATGGGCAGAGGCTCTAAGAGAGGCACTGTGACATTCTTTACAGACTCAGGAAAATGCATAGGCATAGTCTAAGTAGGGATGTTGAAAAAATCCTTCTGGGGCATGGAGTTTGATGAGTTTTCCTAGGCTTGACCTGCCAGACTTTGTTTTGGTTCCTGCTGTGGTGCCCGACTTGAACTGCAGTGAGCCAGGCCAATTTGTGGATTTTCTGGTAATTGCGGGGCGGGGGGGAGGTTCGGCCCTGCTCGTCTGTGAGTTCCCAGATGGGGCTGAAAACTGAGGACAATCCCCCCCCCCCCAATATATTGAAGCTTACTTAGTCGTATGCATCCACACAGTGCACTACCCTGAAGGGATACCCTGGGCTGTAGACTCCATGATTGCTTTTATGTCACCTGCTGGCCAGGCCAAATGATATCCCCCCCCCTTTTCCCCTCTGTTTCTTTGCATCCCCATCAGCCAGGTATCCCAAGATACTTCTGTGCAGCCTCCCCCCATCCTGGCACCTTCCACATGTGTTGGACTACAGCCTGGCTGGGGTTACGGGAGCTGTGGTTCAACACATCTGGGGGGCACCAGGCTGGGAGAAGGATTTAGAAAGGCATTTTTATAATGCTCTCCAGTAAGCTATTCCTTATTTTTCATTTGCCTTTCATTCTTTTTTAAAAATGTTTTAGATTCCTCTTTATAACTCAGCTTTTTAAAAAATTGGGCTAGGGGGAGTTGGGGAAATACAGCTGCCCTCCACCGACAACCCCCCAACCTTCTTCATTAGCTTCAGTGGCTTCTCTGCTCAGATGACTCAGTGTTGATTCTCGGTTGTTGATTCCTTTGTACTTTCTTAGCTGCTGACAGAATGTGATTTTTAAAATTATTTTTAACACATTGGATTTGTATTCAGAGTTGGGCTAAAACTTCCTGGATATTTATTAAAAGTGTCTTTTCCTCTGGGGAAGGAGCTTCTGCAAGTTGTGCAAATTTCTGAGCAATTTGAGCAAATTTCTGAGCAATTTGGGCAAATTACAGCCAATTTGTCCATAATTTGTGCAAATCTGGCTGTAATTTGTGCAAATTGCTCAGAAATTTGCACAAATTGTAGTACCTTAAAATGCTCAAAAATGTTCCTGGAGTTTGGGGAACAGCTCACAGCTCAACTCGCAGCTGCAAAGCAAGTCATACGCACTGTGGAACTCTGTCGAGCCAAAAAAGAACTAGATTTCCCAGCGATGGACATCCCTAAGTTTAAACAGACTATGTGTTTATTAAAACAGTGTTAGTACTAACAAGTACTTGGAGTGAGGTGTACTAGAATATTTTATATGTTGCCTGTCAAGGTCTACCTTGTGGGGAACTAACAGTAAACTGTGTGCTGGAATTGCTCCAGATCCTGATATGTTGCAACAGCTAGTAAAACAGAGTGCGGACTTCTAAACATTACAGGCACTCTTTCAGATACTAGGAGAGGAGGAGGGAAAATTTACAGCAAGGATCTAAAGCATAAATTTAAGTTTAAATTGTTAATGGCAGTGCATTTTAAGAACATTTGCTGTGGTAATTTTTTTTCACATTTTACAATAATCAGAATGATAGGTGCTCCTGAGAGACAGTCAAATGGTGGTGTGAAACAAATGGGGTAGAGGGGATTGTCTCCCTTTCCTAAATGGCACTTTTGATTCTCAGATTCCAGGATGAATTTATCATATAAAGATCAGGAAGAAATTTTGCTTGAAAACAGAGTCTGCATGACATGGGGATTGGCAAGCAACAATGTACAATGTGGTGGTGTTTCATTTTGTATATACAAAACAGAAATTATGTATTGCAGGGAATAATGGAACTACAGTTGCCTCTTATTCACATAAATGGACAAAATATTTAAAAAAAAGACAAATATTGTATATAATTTTTGATGAATCCAGCTGTCACAAATTAAGAAAAAGAAGGAATGCTCTGAAAGCAGTCACTGATTTTATGTATTTTGAGCCTGAACTTTAAGAATGGTTTCTTTAGTTATACCTTGCTTTTTGGCCAGTCATGAGTCCCAAAGCAGCCATACTGAATAACAAATGACGGTAATAAATAGGCATTGCTTAAAAAAAGGTAAAGATGTCCCCAACCAGTCGTGTCCGACTCTAGGGTGCAGTGCTCATCCCCGTTTCTAAGCCGAAGAGCCAGCGCTGTCCGAAGACGCTTCCTTGGTCATGTGGCTGGCATGACTGAACACCGAGGTGCACGGAACGCTGTTACCTTTCCCGCCGAGGCGGTACCTATTTATCTACTTGCAATTTCTTGCTTTCAAACTGCTAGGTTGGCAGGAGCTAAGACTGAAGACGGGAGCTCACTCCGTCACGCGGCACTCGGGTCTCGAACTGCTGTCCTGCCGACCTTCTGGTCTGCAGTTCAGCATCTTAACCACTGTTCTGCTCCACTTTAATTATTCATCCTGTCTTCCTCTTTTTCAGATACTATGTTAGACCGATGTCAACAAATAATCTGCCAGTGTGACAGAGAAGCGGCCAAATGTTGGAGATCTGCATATTTTAACCGACGCTATGCCTTCTGGCCAAACTTTCTGTGTGGCCATATATATCCTGTATGCGCATATAGGAGTAATAGGCATTAAGAGATTTTAAAGTATGAAAAGTTTTCCATTTTCGCTTAACTTTAGACACTTGAACAATTTGTACAGCATTCAACTAGCCAAATGAAGATAGCAGCTTCTAAATTGCTTGTGTAACTTCTCAGCAACTGATGTTACAAATCAAATAATGACCTTGCTGACTGCTGATTGCACAGAGCCATAGGCTCAGTAAATGGACACTACCAAAGTGGTTTTGAAAATGCAGGGCACCCAATCAGTTCATATAACTGCAGTGCATTTTTGGTCCATTTAATAAGCCTATATATAATAACACCGTTGTGGCAAAACATATATTTGTGATATGCACAGACCAGGGGTTGGACTGAGGATCTGCCCTTTGCGAGAGGAAGGGACCTTCTGTAAGTGGAAGGGCTCCTCTCTCCACCTGAATTTTGAGGATTCCCTCCCTACACACACACACATACACACACACACACCGTAGCTTGCCCCATTTAGCAGGGTCTCCTGACTCACTGTGTAGCATTTTCAGGAGCTGGAGGGGCTGCCATGGGAAGAAGTGGGTGGGGAAGTCCACTTCCATCAGTGCAGATGATCCTGGATAAATCTGGATCTAACCACATAATTCAGTCCCATTTAGAAAGGCATTGTGAAGGCATGCAAAATCGCAATCTTCCTTCATGACACAGAGTTCTCTTTCTGTACTTAAGAAATGAGAAAAAAAAAACAGTAGACAGATGGGTTCACAACAGGGATGTGAATTGGTGCTCTACAACAAAAGAGTCCCCATACTCACCTTTGGGTGGTGTGTGCTGTGGCTGATTATGCATTAATTTTCTCAAGTGATGTGCTTTCAAAGACCCAAGACTGCTGCCTGGAAGCTAAATGGCCATAATGTAAAGTGGAGCTTCCAAAGGAGGGGGACTGCTGTAGTCCATAACCATGGATTCTTCAGCCTATAACTGTGTATACTTCAGCCTATGTTGGTCCTGTTGGTCCACAAGAATGGCAGGCACAGGTATCTGATCATTAGCACTCATGTGGCTGACACTCTACTATTAGTGAGGCGGCTGCCTCAGGCAGCTGATTTTGGCTTCATGAAAGGAAAGGAAATCTTTATTTATTATTGTGTTTTTAGTGCCAGGGAGGGGAGAGACACTTATGGGATTTTCTGTCTCAGGTGCCAAAATAACTTGACCTGTCTGGGTACTGCGCATGTTGAATGGAGGGAGGGGGGCAGCATTTGCTGCTCTGCCTCAGGCAGCAAAATGTCTTGGGTCAGCTCTGTTGACATCCTGCAATGAACATTTGCGTGCCTAAGTGAGTGAGTCAAATGGTGCCCCTCACATACTTCTTGCACTACAGTGCTTACCTCAGAATTTAGGGATGTCTGAGTGTGTCATTTATGTCAGCAGTTAGTTTGGAGCAATATTTCCCTTCTTCCAGAGCAGTATTTTGAATAGATACACCACCCATGTGTTGGACTAAAACTCCCATTATCCCCATCCAGCATGACTGTGGCTGGAGTGATGGGAGTTGTAGTCCAACACATCTGGAGGGCGTCAGGTTGGGGGAGGCTGGGCTAGGTAGTATTCCCTGAAACACTTCCCCACATAACAGGCTGCTTTCAACTTCCCAACACTCCTCCATCTTCTGCTTTCTTTTCCCTCCACAATCATATGTTCAGTTTTTTTGTTTCTTCATGTTTAAAACTTAGAACAGAGAGAACAGACAAATATGCCTGAGGTATTAGAACAGAAGACAACAGAGTGTGTGCCCAAACAATCCTGCACAGATGCTTTATGACTAGGAAAGTTCAGACCCCGTGCCGGGACAATCCTGGGGAAAAGATGTTATAAAGGAGAGTAAGGGCAATTTTTCTGAAGGCTGCCTTGAGAGAGCTTTTATTGACAAAGAACAGAAGGTTCAGCCACCTTGTCTTCACACCAGTTCACATGACACAAGGGTGTTCATAGAATCATAGAATAGTAGGGTTGGAAGGGGCGTATAAGACCATCGAGTCCAACCCCCTGCTCAATGCAGGAATCCAAGTCAAAGCATCCCTGACAGATGGCTGTCCAGCCTCGTCTTGAAATGTTAATAAGCCACGGTAGCTTGTTAACCACCCTGCAAATGCCAGTTGCATGCCAGCCTGATTTACATAATTACCCTCACCAGGCACAATTTCTGGTGTCATCCAAACCCAGCAAGCGTGACTTGTTGGAATGGTTAACAAACCACCCGGAAGCCTGTTGTATAGTTGTGGGGTGGTTTGTTAACTACCCCCACAAGACATCCTCACCGGCTTCAGGTGACACAAGAAGCTGGGGAATGGGGGCGGCTTGAATCAGCAATTTTGTGCCCGCAGGCACCACAACCCACCAGTGATCATGTGAACCAAGCTTCTTATGGCTGGAGAAGTTACAATGCTAAATGCTATTTTTTCCTCCCTTAACATACTGAACAACCATCCTATTGTCTTCCTCCTTTGCACAGGAGGATGCATTTGCAAAAGATCTTGGCAATCCTAAACTTAATTTATTCGTGAGGTCACTCCTGTAAGTGATCCCTATGCCTAACTATACCTGCACATGTAAATATATTTGAGTTCAATTCAAATGTGTGTATTGCAGATCTCCAGATCTGGTTCTGCATGCATAGCTTGGGTTGGAAACAATGCATGTAACATATTCAATATTTACTCAGTTACTTGTTCCTTTGATCCCCATCACCTGCTTACTGGGGAACTGCACAGATGTGTGTATTAAAACCATGATGGCCACTTCAGTTAGCAATGCAACTTGAAGAGGGGGTGGTTTGGAGCGGAGAAATCATGGGTGGGGTGCTTAATTCTCCCACACACACACATCTGCTGCAGAAATTCCCTTGAATTTCTCTCCCACACAATTTCATGTATTAACTTGCATACATGACACAATAGAGGTTCAAACTTGCTTTTTTCATACACTTATTCTATGAATAAGCTGAAAATGTAACCTTAAAAAAAAAACCTGAGGCACATGTTCTAAAAGGATGCTAGAACCTTTTTATTATACCTTTATATAGATAGAAAGCATAGAAAACACTCACAACTG
Source organism: Heloderma suspectum (assembly GCF_057233095.1). Classification (NCBI taxonomy): domain Eukaryota; kingdom Metazoa; phylum Chordata; class Lepidosauria; order Squamata; family Helodermatidae; genus Heloderma; species Heloderma suspectum. The sequence continues at coordinate 48,092,847 of NC_139460.1, read as the reverse complement.
ACATTTTTCCATACATTCAGGAAACAATATTCTTGGCACGTCTGGTATTTTCTTTAATCATGCTGTCTGAGTTATGCTGAGGAGAAAGGAAAAGAAGGAAGCAAATGAGTATTAAAGTGAAAAAAGTGACAGAAAAATATAATTCAACTAAGGATGTTTCCAGATGGAGGGCTCACAGTGCTACCAATAAAAAAAACACTGTGCAGTTATTCTGTCTTTTCCTCCTTAAGGGATAATTTGTGAAAAGAAAAAAAGATGGAAGAAGCAGTGGGAAAATATGGGAGGTTTAGAAGAAGATGACGTTGTCTGGACCCCCCCCATAAAATTCCATGAATGAGGCAGGGTAATGCCAGGATAAAAGCCTCATCTGGAAGCACCCTAAGTATTTTACAACTAAAATTACACAGGAAATACAGTCAGGGCCAGAAATATTGGAACAAGGATAACTGTTTTGGCAGTTGGCCTCTGTACACCACCACATTGAAGTTGAAAGGAAACACACCCAGATGGGAGCGAAGTCAGGACTTTCAGCTGTAATTCAAGGGGTTTGACAAAAGTGGGGCACCAACAATGTACAGTCAGTGGCATACACACACACCCATCGTTGGTGGCTCATAAGTAATGGAACAAACCAACATCATTTCAGACTTGAGGATCGCCTTTAATACCTGGATGAAAATCCTTTGCAGTCAATGACTGCCTGAAGTCTGGAACCTGTGGACATGACCAAATGCTGAGTTTCCTCCCTCGAGATGCTTTGCCAGGCCTTTACTGCAGCTGCCTTCAGCTGCTGCTTGTTTGTGGGTCTTTCTGCCTTCAGTCTTGTCTTCAGGAAGTGAAAAACATGCTCTATTGAGTTGAGATCAGGTGACTGACTTGGCCATTGAAGAACATCCCACTTCTTTGCCTTGAGAAACTCTAGAGTAGCTTTTGCTGTATGTTTTGGGTCATTATCCATCTGCAATATGAAGTGGCGTCCTATCAGTTTGGCAGCATTTGGCTGAATCTGAGCAGAAAGTATAGCCCTATACACTTCAGAATTCATCCTGCTGCTTTGATCAGCAGGCAGGTCATCAATAAACAGCAGTGACCCGGTTCCATTGGCAGCCATACATGCCCATGTCATAACACTGCCTCCACCATGTTTGACAGATGATGTATGCTTTGGATCATGAGCTGTTCCTTTCCTTTGCCATACTTTTCCCACCATTCTGGTACAAGTTAATCTTGGTTTCATCAGTCCAAAGAATCTTATTCTAGAACTGGGCAGGCTTTTTTAGGTGTTTGCTGGCAAAGGCTAATCTGGCCTTTCTGTTCTTGAGCGTTACCAGTGGTTTGCACCTTGTTGTGAAGCCTCTGTATTTACATTCATAAAGCCGTCTCTTGACTGTAGATTTTGACAATGACATGCCTACCTCTGCAAGAGTGTTCTTGACCTGGCTAGATGTTGTGAAAGGGTTCCTCTTCACCATAAGCAGAATTCTGCGGTTATCCGCTTTAGTTGTCTTCCGTGGTCTTCCAGGACTTTTGCTGTTGCTGAGCTTGCCAGTTAATTCCTTCTTTTTCAAGATGTTCCAAACTGTTGTATTGGCCACTCCCACTGTTTTTGCTGTCTCCCTGATGGGTTTCTGTTGTTTCCTCAGCCTAATGATGGCTAGGGATGTACGAAAATCACTTACCTGTTCGCAGATTATGTTTATGGGGGGGGAGGCGTTCTGTCCCTCCCCCCGGAATCCTGGACGGGGGGGGAGGCGCTCCGTTCCTCCCCCCCGGAATCCTCTGCGGCCAGCTGTGCTCCGCAGCAGCTCCACGGAGCAGCCGGCCAGGCCCAGCCAGGCCAGAGCCGTCCGCAGCTGGATTTCCGGCCGCGGAGGGCTCTGGGAAAAAAAACAAAAACAAACCGCGTACGCAAATGGCGGTGGCTACGGCCGCCGCCATTTGCGTATGCTTTTTTTTTTTTTACCCAGATGTTTTAGGCTACGTAAAAACTTACGTAGCCTATCACGTGTGTGTAAAACAACAACAACAACTGCAAATGGCGGCGGCGGCAGCAGCCGGTCAGAAGACCAGCCGCCGCCGCCGCCAGCGGAACTGCTACCGCCTGGAAGATCCGCCCCCGGTAAGTCTCGTCCCAGGGGATCCACGGGGGGGGGGCTGGGGGGGCAGGCCGTTCCGCCACAGATTTCGGGGGGCCGAATGCACTGGCATTCGGCCTCCCCGAGATCCGTGGCGGAATTCTCTGCCATCCCTAATGATGGCCTCCTTCACTCACCTTGACACCTCTTTGGACCTCATGTGAGGAGTTCCAGTGAACAGCTACCAAAAGCAAATGTAATGCTCAGAACCACCTCCAGGCCTTTTATCTGCTTGACTGGTCATGGGGTACCCAGGAAACAGGCCCCACCTGGCCATGCAGCTGCTTGTCAGCCATTCGTTCCATTACTTATGAGCCACCAATGATGGGGGGGGGGGTATGCCACTGGCTGTCCTTTCTGAATGGTTCATGCCCCACTTTTGTCAGACTCCTTGAATTACAGCTGAAAGTCCTGACTTCACTCCCATCTGGGTGTGTTTCATCTCAACTTCAATGTGGTGGTGTACAGAGGCCAACTGCCAAAACAGTTATCCTTGTTCCGATATTTCTGGCCCTGACTGTACATGCACTATTAAAGCAGTTTCTACAACCACATTAACGAAAGTTAGTACACCAGTGTGAGTGAGCTACGTCAACAACCCCTCTGATTCTTTGACTTCAGTGGAGGTTGGCAGTGTCAAACCCTTGCTACAAAAAGAACAAACAGAACTACCCCAAAATTCACATCATCCATGAACTAAACCTGTCAGGCTATTTATATAATCACATTCTGAATTTATATTGCCCTTGTTCTATTCTGCACCCAGCAAGACCCTTTGTGATCTTTTTATTGGCACTTTAAAAAACAGAATGATGTTGCAGTAACACCATTCAGACATAAGTGTTAATAGGTGCAATACTTTTTAATCCGATTGTTCTGTGCTGCTTTCCTTGGATTCCCAGACAGAGAATGAAATAAGAAGTCCTTGAAGATAGAATCATCGCAGCAGGGTTCTTGCTGCTACCAGTCTTCTCAAGTCCTCTAAGGCTACAAGCCTGTCAACTGTCCACCAATGAGCTGTAGGATGTTGTGGGAGTGCTATTCCACTGGCAGAATGGCACACCCCCAAAGGAGTCCCTGGAAGGCTGAGGGAAAGCTCCATCAGCATAGATGCACCACCTGCGATGCTTCACCAGGGGGAAGGGGTAGATCAGTGGATGTCTTCGATCTGCAGGATCCAAAGCCCACTCATTGCCCTAACATGCCACTCACAAGGGGGAAACTCTATGCCAACCCTACACTAAACTAAGCCCATGGTGTTAAGGGGAGGGTTTTTTTTTTTTTAGAAAACAACAGGAATAGGGGGTATTCACATTGGTCTTAGAACCCTTAGCAGACAAAATCCGTAAAGAACTAGATCAATATGGTGTGAGGATAAACTCATATCCTCATACGATAAGCCTTTATGCGGACGACATTGTTGTATATACAGAACAGCCGATAGTAGCTGCAGCTAAAATGAATTCTGGCTGATTTTGCACAAGCGGCAGGCCTATGTGTTAATTATTCAAAATCAGAGGCCATGATTTTCAATATAGCACCAAAAATACAACACCAATTCTCTGATCTGATGGAGATCCCAGTGGTCCATACTATGTTTCGTTATGTAGGGATACAAGTTGCAAAAAAATCTAAATGAACTATACAAAGCAAATTATGGAAAGGTTTGGAAAGACATCAACAGGGACATAAGACGATGGAGGCTAATGAAGCTCTCTATAATGGACAGACTGATGGCAGTAAAGATGATAGTCCTCCCTCGCCTTATGTTCCTTTTTCGAACATTCCCAGGGTATATCCCTCAGAAGCATTTAAATAAATGGCAGAAAAAATTAATTCCTTTATTTTTGCTACAAAATGCCCAAGGATTAGAGCAGCTCTAGTCTACCTGCAAGCACAGTAGGGGATTTGGGAGATACCGAATTGACAACTCTATTATGATGCTTGTCAACTTCAGCAGGCAATCCCATAATTTTAAAAGATGAGGGAAAGCAATGGGTTTCAATGGAAAATAGAGATAAAGGGAATACCATTAAGCGATCACCTATTGCTAAAAAACAAAACTAACCTTAGGTGCCTAGTTGAAAATAGGTTTACACAAACCACTTGCCAGAGCTGGACAAGGTGGGCAGCAAAATTGTCTCTGGGGACATCACGCTAGTCCCAGTGGAAAGTCACCTTAATTTCCATAATAAGGCCAGGATGTATAATTTCGCTGAATGGAAAGAAGGGGGCTCCATTGGCTGTATCAATTTTATGAGGAGGGTCAATCAATAAAAATGGAGGCTTTAAAAGAATAGTTGGACAACATAACATTGCCCTGGTTTTTGAGCTGCCAACTCCGGTCCTTTTTTAGTTCCCCTACAGTGAAAAACGAAGCCACTAGAAGCCTATGTTTGAAAAACTAATGGTAGGGAACTCGGGAGTGACCCGGGGATTTATTTCTGTAACATACAAACAGTTCCTTCACTCCACATTTGATTTAACCACTCCACAAGAAACTTGGTGGAAAACAAACTGGAACTTTAAAGTAGGTGACTATGACTGGCAACAACTATGGGACAAGCCTCCGTATAAATCAGTATCAGTTTGAACTAGAGAGATGTCACTGAAAATCGTTCATGGGTGGTATCTGACTCCAAGGCATCTCTCACTTAATGACACACTCAATTTCTCCTCAGTGTTGGTGCCAGGAGTCAGGAACATACCAGCACATGCGGTGGGATTGTGCAGAAGTCCAACCATTCTGGCAGGCAGTGGCAGTAGAGATTGGCTATTTCACAAACCAAAATATCCCACATATGCCAAGTCTAGCAGTATTAAATTTGTATATAGGGGAGGCCAGTGATTTAAACAGTAAGGAACTGATTAGTCAGTTATTTGTAGCTACCAGATCCACGATAGCTAGTTTTTGGAAGGGATTCACCTTCCAGGGATTAGATTATTGGTATGCCATGGTTGCCATAATGGTTGCCAAACTGCCATAATGGAAAAATATTGCATAAATTGAAGGTAGCCAGGGGTCAAAGTAAACACAATTCATTTTATGCAATATAGTTTGACTTTATCACATATATGAATAGAACAGAACATCAACATTTGATTCCCTAGCACTATAAAACCCTATGGCTCTTATAAGGAAGAAAATAGATGAAGAATAATCCTGAGTCTGTCTGATAAAATATCTAGTTGCACCAACAAGAATTACCTGTGACCTTTGTTTACCCATTAAAATATAAGTGTATGGTAGGAAGATAGAATCCTGATGGAATTAGTTTTATTTTAGTTTTGATTTTGGTTTGGTTTGGTTTTGCATTGTTAATACTACTGAAATTCAATAAAAATTTTGTAAAAAACAAACAGGACTAGGGGGAAGATGGAAAGGCTGGCACAAGCCAGCAGGGCTTAGGGAGTGGCAGTTCCTCTGCCATGAATCCCACCCAGCCACACTTGACCATCAGAGGATTTCTCTGTTCAGGACTTTAATCTCCAAGGCTTTCACTAAGATTCTAAACACATTCACAGTCCCATTTGTTTCAGTGTAGCTTCTTTCCAAGCAAATATTTTTAGGATTTCAGCCTTGGTCTACACTGGCATGCCACTGTTACAATCCTTAGCATTTAGCTCCTCAGTGCAATTCAACTTTTTTCCTTGTGCCTGTTCAGCCTGCCATTAAAGCCTTGGTGGCAGAGCACACGCTTTGCATGCAAAATATCCTAAGTTCAAGCCCTGACTTCTCCACCAAAAAGGCTCAGGTAGCAGATGATGTGAAATACCTCTGCCTGAGACCCTGTACAGCAGCCTCCCCCAATCTGGTCCCCTCCAGGTATGTCAGTCTACAACTCCCAATTATGCTGGCTGGGGGATTCTGGGGTTGTAGGCCAACACATCTGGAGGGCACCAGGCGCACTGGAGGGCACCCGTTGCCAGTCAGAATAGACAATACTGGCCTAGATGGACAAATAATCTGGCCTAGTATAATGGTGGACTATATTCCTAATAGTCCGGAAGACATTCACTCTAATTCCCCTAGAACACTCTCTCTTTTAGTAAGAATTTTAAAGGCGCAATCCTATGCATGTTTAGACAGAAAAAGGTCCTTTAACTAGGGCTGTGCACGGACCCCCCAGCTCTCTTCAGAGGCCGATTCAGAGATTCCGAATTGTTCCTGACCGGCTTCGGACTCTGGATCTGAAGTGAGATCCGGACACCCAAATTGCTGCCCACTAAGCTGCGCGAGCCCCCTGCCCCTTACCCATTTACTATGGCCCATTTACACCCGTAACATTGCGTAAATGACTGCCTTACAGCCACCATTTCCAAAGATTTGATACACGGAAAAAGACGAGTTGCCATTTTAAAAGAAAATGATGACTCCCTTGAAGAGGTTGATGGCTGCAGGCATTAGTGACGGGTCCAGGTAAGGCGGGCAGCTTGTGCTCATTAGGCACATCTAGGGGTGGTGGTTCCCTGATCGGCCTGAAGCAATTTGGATCAATCCGAACCACTTTGACCTGATCCTGACCTGCTTTGGATCTGGACCAATTTGGGCCAAATCACCCCAGTTCGGCTCGGAAGTTGGATCCTGATCTGAAGCAATGCACAATCCTAACTACAATTCCCAGCTTGCCCCAGACAGCCATGCTGGCTGGGGAATGTTGGGAGTTGTAGGACCTTTTTCTTTCTAAACATGCATAGGATTGCACACTAAGAGAACAACATAGCAAGGGCCCACTCTCAAGCTTATGTCTATACATGCTTTTATATCCAGGCAAACCATCTTCAGAAAACAAGGTACAAAGATTTGCTTATATTACTGGTTATATGAGAACTGTCTATTTCCAATATTTTAGGTGACTATTCTATGGCCTCTGTGTGAGCTCCAACTTCAAATTCCCCCTCCCAGACCCTGCAGAAAGTTCCACATCACTCACCTTCTCGATAATGGAGCTCTGACATCAGGAAAGGTGAAAAGGGAGCAGAGCAGAGGTCTTAGAACTGCAGAATCCAAAGCCCTCCTCGTCCCTGAACATGACCCCACCATGGAGGATATTTACACCAGCCCATTTTGTTTTTTAAGCCCAAACAGTATTCCTCCCTCATTTCTGCTCTGCTGGCAGGATCCCAGCAGGGCTTTGGATATACTGGACATACTGTGAACCGCTCAGAGAGCTTTAGCTATACTGTAGCCAAAGTTTAGCTATAGCTAAACTATAGCTAAAATAGTTTGGGAAACTATTTATTTACTAAATGTAGTAAATAAATAGGATGCTTTGACCTCGGAGTGTTCCAGCTCAGGAGGTTAGATTGACCTGCCCATTCCTGTTCTGTATGAAGTGGCTATTTAGAATCAAGCAAACAATAATTTGGGCCACAGATGTATCTAGCATTAATCAGAAATGTGTGCAACACTTTAGCAAACAATCTAGAGTTTAATTGTCTCCTTCATACCTTGGTGGGATGTTGCTTTAGCACATGGAAGACACTTTCTCAGCTGTGGCGTTAAAACTACAATCAGAACTACCAAGCCTCCAATGCCCGCTCCCACCACTCCGATTATTGTTCCAATGGATTCTTCTATGCCAAACAGTCCTGAGAGGAAATGCATAGAGTCATCAGAAATCTATCATATTGAATATAGAGAAGCACAAACAAAATGTTGCAGTGTATTTCGTGTGTGTGTGTTACCCGAGTGTATGGCTGAGGGGGTTGGAAAATAAAAGTTAGCATCTAAGACAGGAGTCCCAATACACCGTCCAATAGCCAAAGCTAGTCTTAAGTCTTATTTCATGTGAAAAAAAATTTTCTTTTATTTTGAAATTGTATTCTTATTTTTTTAACATTTTAAAAATGCAACCACTCTGTATGTAAGTAGATTGAGCATCTGTGTGCATAGATTGGCCTGGGGGGAGTTCTTGCCGTTTACTCAGCCCCACATCTGGCCTGAAATATAATAGCGGATACATTTCAGGGCTGCTGTAAGCTACTCTCTTAGAATACTCAGAGCTTCAGCTCTTCAACCTACAATAAGGGTATGCGAGTGGACTACACTGCAGGGTTGTTGTATACTACTCCCTCAGTCCAACCTGCATTGGAGGGATAAAAATGATGGATAAGAAGGTAAGGTTGTTGTATGCTACTCCCTCAGCTTCAACCCTATGTGCAGTAGGGGTCTAATACCTCTGGACACTTCAGGGTTACTAAAACCACTTAGGGCCTGGTTTGCTGCATTCAGTGTTCACTAAACTGCTCAGCTGTCATTATTTATTTATTTAGGGCACAATCCAATGCATATTTAGACAGGAAAAAGGCCTACAACTCCCAGCATACCCCAGCCAGCCATGCAAGCTGGGCATACTGAGAGCTGTAGGCCTTTTTTCTTCTAAACATGCATTGGATTGCACTTAGTCACTCTTTCCCAGCTACAGCCCCTTCCAACCTGCAATATGTGGACAGTGAACTCCATTTGCATTGGAATTTGCATTCACAACATTATTTATGTAATATTTTGCAGTTAATAAGAACTGAATTAGAAGGACCAGGAACTCTTTGTGCCACCTTCTGGATTTTCGGGTGGGGTGGGGTGGAGGAGGAGAATGAACACACCAGTACCCAATCCCAGCTGTATTAAAATCTTTGCTTTCTCCTTTGGTTTCTATGGGCAGCTCTCACTTCTGCTCTGGGGACATTTAAAAATATCTTCTCATTATGGGAGCAATACTATGGCCGCTAGACAGTGGCTAGACGGCCATAGGATATGCTGTTTTCCAGGAATCGACCTCGGAGCCAGTGCTCCGAGGTCGGTTCCTGGAAAACTGACCTCCCCCCATGTCCGTGCTGCCTCTGAGGCAGTGCGGAGAAACCCTGTCCTCTGTGCTCAGAAGAGGAGCGTGGAGCAGCTGAAAAGGGGCAGGGCTGGCGGTGTTCCAGGGTGGGGAGAGTGGATCTGCATGTACAGATCCTATGTGTCGTACAGCAGCCTCATCTCCCGCTCGCCCCCCCCCCCCCCCGTGACTTGCCCCCCCAAAAATCGGCTGTCTAGCAGAAATAGCAGGGCAGGAGAGGTGCGGAGGGAATGATCCCCCTGTGCTTCTCCTGCCTTGCTTTGGATAGGCAGTTGCCTCTGAGTTCGAAGGTGGCCACCTGTCTAGATAGGATTGCGCCCAAAGTGACCTATCCATACAGTGAGACAATTCTTTCTACACTTTATATATCTATGTGTAACAAGTGGGAGAGGTAACGAGTGGGGTACCACAGGGCTCAGTCCTGGGACCAGTGCTCTTCAACATTTGTATTAATGACTTGGAGGAGGAGGTGCAGGGAATGCTGATCACATTTGCAGATGACACAAAATTGGGCGGGATAGCTAATACTTTGGAAGACAGAAACAAAATTCAAAGTGAACTGGACAGACTGGAGAACTGGGCAGAAAACAACAGAATGACATTTAATAGGGATAAATGCCAAGTTCTGCACCTAGGAAAAAGAAACCAAGTGCACAGTTACAAGATGGGGGATACATTTGCGGGATACTTGGCTCAACAACACTACAAGCGAGAAGGATCTTGGAATTGTTGTTGATCACAAGCTGAATCTGAGCCAACAATGTGATTTGGCTGCAAAAAAGGGCAAATGCTAGTTTGGGCTGCATTAATAGAAACATAGCTTCCAAATCCCGGGAAGTACTAGTTCCCCTCTACTCGGCACTGGTTAGGCCTCATCTGGAGTACTGTGTCCAGTTCTGGGCACCACACTTTAAGAAGGATGCAGACAAACTGGAGAGGGTTCAGAGGAGGGCAACAAAGATGATCAGGGGACTGGAAACAAAGCCCTATGAAGAGAGACTGAAAGAACTGGGCATGTTTAGCCTTGAGAAGAGAAGACTGAGGGGAGATATGATGGCACTCTTCAAGTACTTGAAAAGTTGTCACAGAGAGGAAGGCCAAGATCTCTTCCTGATCATCCCAGAGTGCAGGACATGGCATAATGGGCTCAAGTGACAGGAAGCCAGATTCCAGCTGAACATCAGGAAAAACTTCCTGACTGTTAGAGCAATACGACAATGGAACCAATTACCTAGGGAGGTAGTGGGCTCTCCCACACTGGAGGCGTTCAAGACGAGGCTGGACAGCCATCTGTCAGGGATGCTCTGACTTGGATTCCTGCGTTGAGCAGGGGGTTGGACTCGATGGCCTTGCAGGCCCCTTCCAACCCTACTATTCTATGATTCTATGTGTCTTTGTACTCTTGTTCCAGCTACTCCATTCTGTTCCTACCTCCCACCCAGCTATCGGTTTTCTTCCTCTCACTCATTTAACATTCCATGCCACTGAATTATTATCCGGCTGTTTGGGGGAGTGTGTGGGGGTTATCCCTTAGGCCTCCCCCCGCTACAGACTTTTTGGTATTCCGAAAACCTTGGGGTTACCTGGGTGAAGTGTGTTCAACCTGTTCTAGATGTGTTCCCACTTTCCCTAAAGGATCAGGTTCTGGTGGTGCTTATTGATTCAGCGTTGCCATCGGGCTCAATTGACCTCTGTGGCTTAGACCATTTTTTATCAGCTTTGGCTGATATACCAGCTGTGACATTACCTGGATGGAGTTAGCTTGGCCACAATTACCCATGCTCCTGTCACCTTCTGTTTGGACTGTTACAATATGTTGCACACAAGGCTGCCTTTAGAAATAGTTTGCAAACTGGAGTTGGTCCAAAATAGGGCTGCTAGATTATTAACTGGAACTGGATGGGTTGACTGTATTATGTCTCTGCTTTGTCAGCTACGCTGACTCCCAGTTTGTCTCTGGGCCCAATTTAAAGTGCAGGTTTCACACTGTAAAAGCCCAATGGGCTTGGGATTTAAACACCGCCTTCTACCATATGTACCTACCAGAATCTTAAGATCTTCAGAAGCAGTACTCTGAGTACCCTTGCAGAAAGAAGTGAGGTGGCTAACTAATAGGGAGAAGGCCTTTTAGGTAGTGGCAATTATGGAACAGTCTTTCCAGAGCAGTTCACCTGGTGCCATTCCTGTGGCCTTTTCAGCACCAGGTGAAGACTTTTTTTGTTCACCCAGGCCTTTTTTTTTTTTTAATAAGTCATGCAGTCTTAGAATAAGCTTTAAAATCTGTGTGTTTAATTTTGGAGTGCTGTTAGTTTTGTTTTGTTGTCATCTTTTATGTTGGTTTTGATTGTATGATTTTATGTTCTATTTTGATTTAAACTGGTTGTAATGTTTTTTTTTTTTACTGTAAAAAAACCCAGAGAACTTTGTTATGACATGTCAGGGTTGGATTGGAGCCCATAGAGCCCCAAAGCAGTTCTGATTCTGAGGAAGAGATAGAAACCCTGGGAGAGGAACCTGCGCGCGGTTCAGAGGTGCCGCTGGAGGGAGAGCCCCTCCCTCCTCACATTCCTGAGAGTGGTAGTGACCCTGGCAGGCAGGGGGAGGGACTTCGGGATGCGAGGCGCCACGCAGGGACAAGCGGGAGATGGAGGGCGCCGAGAGCAGGCGCTCAGCCCGCTTGGCGCAATGTCAACAGCTGCTCCCCGATGCCCCACAGGAAAGGGGTGGACTTTTGCTTCCTAGCTCTTAAGTTCAGAGGCTACCCACCTTTCCCCTCCAAAATGGAGACCAACTGCTTCCCTAAGGCTACTCCGGATAGGCAGCTCTCTTAAGTTTCCCTCACTAGGCTCAGGCAGTTAGCATCTGTAAGCGTCATTAGGTAGAATGGAAATAAAGCCTCGGAAAAGAGCCCTATCTCTGCGTGTTGATTCTGGCTACTTGAGGATTTCAGAAGGCAGCAAGGGCGCTCCCGACATGGCAAGGCATACAAATGTCATAATAAACAAACATTACCCCGAGTCTACTGATGCCTCTCTCTTGGTGCAGTTCTGTCTACATAAGAGCAAGCACGTTAAGGCTCAAATTAGTAGTATATACGATGGTAAGGAAAACTTTGGTTCTTTTTAATTTCTAGGTTTGCAAAACTGCTCTTGGGCCTTTAACAGCAGTTTGGGCTCTAGAAATAAGCAGGTATTGCTTTTCATGGAATGGAGATAAACATTTTCATTTGCTAATGTTTGCAGATGAAGCTACTGTTAAAGGCACAGGAGCAGTGCCTGGAGAAGGATAAACAAATTCTGGTGCATATATTTAGGGCCGCAAATGCTAATTGGTTCAGCTAGTAGATTAATTATTTTATACAGTTAACCATCAGGGCTATGATGAGAAGGAAAAATTTAACATCATGATTTGATTCAGCAAATGTTTTCTACAACTCGTGTTGAATTAGCCTTATACTTAATCCTGTGTTTAATAGATGACTTAATAGAGATGGGCATGGGGTTGCTGTACTCAGAATGACAAAACACTTCTATGCCTTTAGCAAAGAAGAGAGAATTTTAGCAGACACGGCTTCTTCCATTCCCTGGAGCACTATGATGGAAGGTGGGGACTACTTACGTGCTTTGCTGAATCAAGAACAGACAATTTTTTACTGGAATGTAGATGCACTGGACACCACTAGATGTCACCCAAGTTTTAAGTAGCAGCACTGCACTGGTTCCATTTCCCTCAATACTTTTTCTTTCAGCTTTTATGCTTGAGATAAATATATGGAGATTCTTGGGCAGAAGAACTGAATAAAGCAATCTGATTGGATATAATAGCAAGGCTGCAATCCATACTTACCGGGAAACATGGCCCGTTGTAGTAATTTCAATAAACATGCATAGGATTGGTTGCAGATAGAATTTAAGTCAATTAATTCTCTATGGATGGGGCTTGGACTAGACTATTTTAAGTGCAAAATTCCTTAGGTTATGAAAATATCTCCTTAGATAAATGGGGACTGTGAATAGCTTGGGCCTTTTAAAAATAGTGTGAAAAAGCCATGTGCGTGTGTGTGTGTGTGTATTAGGTCACTGAATGTGACTTAGGGTGCAATGCTATGGGGATAGGCGGGAGCCTCCGAACTCGGAGGTGACCGCCTATCCAATGCAGGGCAGGAGAAGCACAGAGGGGATCATCGCCTCCATGCTTCAGCTGCCCTACATTTGTGGCTAGACAGCCTATTTCGGCTGTCTAGCTGCGGCAGGGCAGAGTGGGGAAGGAAGCTGACGTATGACACGTAGGATGTGTCATACAGGCATTTCCACCTTCCCCGCCCCGGAACACCTCCAGGAATTCCCCGTTTTGGCTTCTCTATGCTCCTCTTCGGAGCACGGAGCTGTTCCATACTGCCTATGAGGCATCACGGAAGGGGGGAAAGGTCAGTTCTCCAGGAACTGACCTTGGAGTGTGGGCTCTGAGGTCGGTTCCCGGAAAACCAGATATCCTATGGCCGTCTAGCCACTGACTAGCAGCCATAGGATTGCTCTCTTAGGTGGGTTTAGGGTGGCCACTTACACATTGCTAAAAAAGAGGAATTGCTTCACCAGAAAGGAGGACTTAAGAAGACACCAATTTGCTTAATATTTGCATATTCAAATGTATATTTCTGTGGCCCCCTTTCTGGGGGCCTTTTCACAGGGCCTTTTCTGTGGTGGCCCCCACTCTGTGGAACTCCCTCCCTAGGTAACTCCATCATGCCCCCTCTTTAATGAGCTTCCGTCGTGCATTAAAAACGTGGTTGTTCAGGCAGGCATTTGGGGTGGGTTAGGGTATTTAAAAAAAAAATTTATGGTAGAATTTTATTGTTTTAAATTGTTTTATGGTATGTTGTACATTGCCCAGAGTGGCTGGGTGACCAGCCAGATGGGCGATTAATAAATTTAATAATAAATAAATAATAAATATGTATAGGTGTAAATTTAGAAATAATAACCATAATTTAAATAGAAATTCAATACATCTTACCCTAGTGGGGAAGACTGACCAGGTGTCCTGTGTCCCTACTCAGTCTGCTGTCCAGGTGCTAACTGTGGATGGCCAACTTCAAGGCCCTTGCTACTCTCCCTTCTTATGGTTTGTTTCCTTTAAAGTGGACTTGGACTGAACAGCCCTTAAAATAGAAGATGCCTTCAAACAGGGGACCAAGAAAGACACATGGCCACCTTAAAGGCAAGACTGGGAGAAAATAAAGGGTGTGTGTGTGTGCTAACAGATTAACTTTTCCAGGTTACAGTGAAAAGGAAGAGATATGTAGATACAAGTGGAGAAACAGCAAGGAGTAATACTTGATGCAGACGGTGTTATAAAAATCAGTGCAGAGGCTTAGGGCACATCCACATTAAAGACAGAGGCTGCAATCCGGTGCACACTTACTTGGGAGTAAGCCCTATTTGAACGCAGTGGGACTTACGTCTGAATAAAAATGCATAGGCTGTGTTGCACAACTGGTTTAACAGTCATTCCCTTTCCCAAGGGAACCTTATCTTAAGCTGTGTGAGAGGAGTTCATACTTTGTAATAGAAAATTCACAGCACTTTCACCAAATTACAGTTCCCAGGATGCACTGAAGAAAGAATTCATTGGCAATTACAGTAGTATAAAACCAATGTAAGCCTGCAATGTAGGTTTGGCATTAATGAGCGTGGTGATGTGATCGTAACAAATGAACTGAAAGGTACTTTTCATCTCTAATTGCTGCTACTCATTTGAAGTGAGGAATGTTGTTCAAAAGGGTTCTACTTCCAAAAAAGCAACAGCTTCTGTTATAAAATGGAAGAATAATCACCAAGGGCACATGCATATTTACATGGAAAAAAGTCCTATGCATAGGATTGCATCCTAAAGGGGTCTTGTTATCATCTGTCAGATGAAGCAAGAGAGCTGAAAGCAATAATATTGGCGGCATAATTAAGCTCCTGCTTTGCTTAGGTTTTTGGGAAAGTGGGATAGAAATTTTTGTGATTAAATAAATAAAGTATTTATTTATATCCCAGGGTAGCACCAAGAAAGGCAGCTAACAATAAAACACACATTAAAAACAACATCTTAATTAAAACATAACATAAAAGCAAATAAATTAAAAACACACAATAAAAGAAATAAACAGCACCCATCTAATTAAACCCCCCTTCAGCAACAGACGAGCTGTATGCCAAAGGTCTGTCTGAATAACAACATTGTTGTTGTTGTTGTCGTCTGTTGTTGTTATTTGTATACCATGTTCTCTGCTGTCAAGCAGCACCTGAAGCTATGCATCTCTGAAGGATGTGTAGTTTGGGGCCAGTTAACATATCCATGTGCATAATCACTTGTGGATTGTGGCCCCAGGTGATGACTAGTTTGTGTGAATGAGCTGAAGATAGATCTTTCGTATTGCCCCCATGTCATCTCAGATGCAGCACTTCTTGACGGAGACAGTTCACACTTTTGGCTGGACGTCATCACTGCCACACTGAAGGCATTCAAGATGAGGCTGGACAGCCATCTGTCAGGGATGCTCTGACTTGGATTCCTGCATTGAGCAGGGGGTTGGACTCGATGGTCTTATAGGCCCCTTCCAACTCTACTATTCTATGATTCTATGATCAGGTGACACGCGATCAAGTGGCGTACATACATATATGAACCAGCCCTCAGGTTTCATATGACACTGAATGGCCATTTCTAGTATACCCTAAATGCCAGATCATCGGAGAAACACGTCACTGGCCATGTCATTCTGTGTTTGTGCCTTAGGGCCTGACTCTGTGGGTGTTTTGCTGACCATTTGGACATCCTTTGCGGCTCATGATGTCATGGTCAGTCTGTAACCACCCTGTGGTGAAGCTGCATTTTGCAGAGTCCATTTAAACTCCATTTTTCTCCGTTAATTTGGCATTTAATTTAATTTTTCTCCTGCACCCCTGAGGTTCAGCTGCTGTGTGCCCCTCCCTCCGCTTTATATTCGGTATGATTGGGCATTCATAGGGGCGTGTCTTTCACCTGGCCATGACCTCGGTAGCCTAGGTAACTAGAGTAACTAGCCTGCCTTTCCAACTCCTCAAAGTGCTAGAGCGCTCTTCCATGCCTTCAGAATCCTGATGAACTTCCTTTTTGCCAGTGGGGGTAACCAGCCTCCATTTCCCAGCCCGTCCCATTGAGAGCCATGATTATGCACTTCTCTGTTGCTTGTGTTACTTCACTGCTTCTCTGCAGGGAGGGAAGGGGCTGGCTGGAGGTGCCTCCCTCTGCTAGTGGCTGCTGCTGCTGCTCCCTCTGCTGGCCTCCTCTCCACCCTCCCCTGCTTTCTTTAGTTTTCACTGTATTGCCTTATTGATACAGCAAAATACCAGAGCTGCAGGCTCCCACTCCTCTGGCCGGCTTCTCTCCCTAAATAGCTAGTACTTGAAACAGCATGGCTCTTTTTTTCTAAATGGGAAAAAGACGCTAGAGATTCTCAGTGGGGGGAAAGCAGGCAACAGAGGCTGCAAACTGAGAATGGGTGATGCAGCTAGATTGCTGTATTTACTCCCTGGAAAAGGAGAAAGGGGCCCTGACTGTTGGCTGGAATGAGGCAAAATTGAGCTGGTGGGGTGCTCTCATGGGGAGCCTTCAGATGCTGTCAGGGATAATAACGTGGTAGCAGGAGGGAGCCTGGACAGGGGCAGGAAACAAGCCTCTCTCATTGGTTGAGCAGCACCTACCGGGTTGATGGCATTTGGTTCTACTCCCCCCACCCAACCCAGAAGTATGTTGCTTTCAAGCTCTGTGTGACCCATGAAAAGTGGATTTTAAGGTATGGTACATTCAGCTTTTCTTGCTTCATGTGTCCCTGACTGACAGACCAAAGACAATTCCAATTATCTGGATAATACTCCAATGCACTTCTCATTCCGTTGTCATGACCATCCCCTCCTAATCACACAATCCTGGATATTTCAGAACGGATTTAGAAATGTGTAAGATACAGAAGTGTCTAAGAAGCACAAATCTATACCACATGCTTCAGGCGTGGGCAACTTGTGGACCTCCAGATATTTTGGCCTACAACTCCCGTGATCCCTCACCATTGGCTATGCTGGCTAGGGCTGATGGGAGTTGTAGTCCAAAACATCTGCAGGGCCATGAGTCATCCATGCCTGAACTAGTTTAGTAATAATTCCTTTCTCACAGGGATTACTAAGAACTGTAGTTCTGTGAGGGGAAATAAGGACCTCTAACAGGATTGTGAGCAGCCTCATTGACCTATAGTTCCCAAAATATTTGAGGAAAGCAGCCATGCAATATAAAACTATAGGGTAGTTATGCCCTAAGACTTCTCCTGCATCAGTCAATGTTTTTGTAAGCTGCATAATGTACCATGCTTTCTCAGCTGATGACCAGCTCTAGACCATGTGACTTACTTCCACTTCCCACTTTTTACTGCAAAGCCTAACACAGAAAGAAAGAATTAAAAAACAAATGGAACATTACCCAGTGCCCTCCGGATCCTGAGCTTTGTGCCATCACCTGTCACCGCTTTCCCGCTGGAAAGAATCACCTCACAAAAATAAGTGCCGTGGTCACCAGTTGTTACATTCAAGATGGTCAAAGATGCATCACCGTTGGATAAATTCCCTACCATGAAAAGTCTGGTGTTGTTTGCCAAGACAGTGACATTGTTCTCTAGGAGGTCTGTCTGCCCCTTTTCATCCTCCTTGTACCACTTCACGGTTAGGTTATTCAAAGACGGGCTGTGGGAGCTGTGGAACTGGCACCCAAGGACCACCATTTCACCCTCTTTGGCTTTCTCTTTGTCTGGGGTCTGAGACACAAATGGATGCCATGGCTCAGGAGTCGTTATTCTGTTTGTGTGCAGCATGATAGTGTGGGCAGTGGCAGATGAATTGCTCGAAATGGCTGTGTTCTCCTGTGCTGCATTTCCAGCACCAGCATATACCACTGCAAACAAAGAAAGGCAGATTAATGTTCTTCTGATTTACAAAAGGTAATGATTCTCTAGGGGATGGTGAGATTTTGGGGAAATGTGTGGTTTAGAGATTCAATGCAAGTTAAGAGCCATGCTGGATCAAACCAAGGGTCTATCTAGTCCAGCATTATGTTTACACAGTGACCAACCAGCTGTCGACCAGGAACCCACAAGCAAGACACAAGTGCAAGAGCACCCTCCTGCCCACATTCCCCAGCAAGTATGGCCAGTAAACTGAAACTCAATCCAGACAAGATGGAGGTGCTGTTAGTGGGTGGTTCGTCTGCCCAGCTAGGTGATACTCAACCTGTTCTGGAGGGGGTTGCGCTCCCCCTAAAGGATCACGTTCATAGTTTGGGGGTGCTCTTGGACCCAGAACTGTCACTTGAGGCACAGGTGAACTCAGTGGCATAGAGCACTTTTTATCAGCTTAGGATGGTATACCAACTACGCCCTTATCCGGACAGAGACAGCCTAGCTACAGTTATCCATGCTCTGATAACTTCTTGTCTGGATTACTGCAGTGCGTTATACGTGGGGCTGCCTTTGAAAACGGTCTGTAAACTTCAGCTGGTCCAAAACAGGGCAGCAAGATTGTTAACAGGGACTGGCCAGCGAGCTCATATTACGCCAGTACTTTTTCAGGGGCACTGGCTGCCAGTCCATTTCTGGGCCTGATTCAAAGTGCTGATATTAACATTTAAAGCCCTTAACGGCTTGGGGCCAGGTTATCTGAAGGATCGCCTCCTCCCATATGTGCCTGCCTGGACCTTAAGATCATCCTCAGCAGCCCTTCTGTGTGAGCCCCTGCCAAAGGAAGTGAGGCGGGTGGCTACTAGGAGGAGGGCTTTTTCTGCTGTGGCACCTCAGCTGTGGAATGAGCTCCCTAGTGAGGTTCGCCTGGCGCCTACATTGTATTCCTTTCGGCTCCAGGTAAAGACCTTTTTATTTTCCCTGGCATTTTAGCATTTTAGCTTTCTAGACTTTTAGCTTTCCTGTTTTAAATCTGTATTTTAAATTCCTGCATTGCTGCTCGGTTTTATTGTAGTTTTAATGTTCTATATATTTTAAATTGTTTTATTGTATGCCGTTTGGTTTTAATTTTTGTGAACCGCCCAGAGAGCTTCAGCTATTGGGCAGTATAGAAATGAAATAAATGAAATATAAATAAATAAGCAAGCAAGCAAGCAAGCGGTGTACATAGGCACACTGCCTCTGGTACTGGTGGTAGCACATAGCCATCAGGACTAGTGACCATTGAAAGCCTTCTCCTGGCACCAGAGTGAGCCAGGGGAAGAGGGCAACACATCAGTGCAACATTGGTGGGCCAGATTTTGCCTTGGACCTGAGGTTCCCCACCCCTGTGTTTGAGAAAGGGGGGAATGAAGGAGTGGGGAGGTGGTGGTTTATCCTGTGAGCCTTTCAGAGAGAGAGAGAGAGATTTTCAGTTATTTCCAACTGTAATCCCCCCGAGTTGCCAGATTAGGCCAGCAGTGGTAAGTGCAGGTGCCCATCATGACATTCCCCATAGCAACATCCCCAAGGACTGCAGGCAGTGGTGTTGATCCATATCAGGAAAACCATTTTACCCCATCAGGAGCAGATCTTCTGTAAAGTGAATCGGTTTTAAATGCCCATTCAAGCCCAAGCCAGCCCCAAATATGTTGCATTACAATAGGGAATATATCGTTGCTGAGAAATTAATTTTCTCCCCAATACTGATTGGTGGGAGATTCAGGACAGATAAACCGAAGTACTTCTTCACGCAGTACATAGTTAAACTATGGAATGTGCTACCACAAGACATAGTGACGGTCACCAATTTGGACGGCTTTAAAAGGGGGTTGGATAAATTCCTGGAGAAGAAGGCTATCAACAGCTACCTGATGGCCATTTGCTACCTCCTGTATCATAGGCAGTATGCCTATGTACAGCAGTTGCTGGGGAACATGGGCGGGAGGGTGTTGTTGCAGTCATATCCTGCTTGTGGGTTTCCCCTGGCCAGCTGGTTGGCCACTGGGGGAACAGAAGTTTGGACTAGATGGACCGTGGGTCTGATCCAGCATTGCTCTTCTTATGTTCTTATGTACTGTGAGAATTGTGGCTAAGCCAGGGTGGGCACTTGGAATTTTGAGGGAGTGTCATGGGTGCTCTTAAAAATGGCTGACATGGGGGCCTTGACTATTCATCAAATGGCTGCCATGGTGAGGGTGGCCAATCACAGAATACTCATTTCCTGGAAGGCAAGCTGATGAGACTAAAAGAAAAATAACTTGTCCAAGAACCTAAGTATAAGGCAGAAGTGAGCTCCAAAACACAAAACCACTCTTTTAAACCCAAATAAAGATGGCACAAGGCAGGGGGTAGGGCAGTACTGCATTTTGCAACATGCAAGCTTCCCAGTTGTTGTTTTTAATCAGGAGGACTTGGACTAAATCTCTGCTTGTGTGAATTTGTTTAGATCTTTTTCTAGAACCCGTGTCTTGTATTGCCTGGGATGATTTACGCCAGGCATCTTTCGACCCCCTTGCCCTGTATGCTGAGCCACAAAGATTGCAAAGGGGAAACCAAGTTGTATGGTTTGCAATGGGAAAACCAAGCCACGTGATTTCTGAAGAGTGTAATGATTAAGCTTTTACTGTGAGATTTGCTACAATAAATAAGTCTCACTGATTTTGGGTGTCCTGTGTCAGAATGCCAATTAAATGCCAATTAAAACAGTGCTGGTACTGCAGCCCTGGAAGCCCTGGATCCACTGCACCACTGTAGCCCAGGATATGAAAAGAAAGAACACGTTTCAAACCGCACAGCTTCTTTTTCATCTGTATAGTCAGGATGTGTGTGTGGTAAACCAGTAACTCCCAAGTACAAACGTGAGCATGCAATTAAGGGCTGCGTGAGAATATCTGAACAGCTCATTGCAACCCGGCTGGTGAGATCTCTGTACATGACTGCCATCTCACACCAATTTTTCAACTGCTTACAGGGCAACCTCAGGCCCAGGGGCCAAACCTGTCCCTTCAGAGAGCAAACCCAGCCCTCTGGGGTTTCCCCAATGACCACATCCTCTTTCATTGGACCTGCCCCCTTTCCCCCACCTCCGAAAGTTTGGTGGTTTCCTGCTTTTTCTGCAGCTTCCCCCCCCCTCCCCACTATTCTAAAAGGTTGAAATGCCTCTCCCAAAGCTTAGTTATTGGCAGTAAGACCTCTAAGCTAAAAGATGCTGGTATTTCTGGTATTTTGGCCCTATCCCCTTTTGCCTTTGGCCCCACCTTCCACTGGACTGATATGTCTGAGTTTCCCCTAAATGGAACTTGGCCCTCAGGCTGAACAAGGTTCCCCACCCCTGACTTATTCATTCCATCTGTGCAAGGTCTATTGCATGGTCTGAAAAAGAAATCCCTAAAGTTCTTACATGGTCTAGGCCCAAGATACCTTAAGGAGCACATTCTCCCTTAAGTCCCAGTCTGTCACCTAAGGTCCTCTGAGAGCTACCTACCTTGCCTCATGTGAGACTGGCAGCCACATGCAACAGGACCTTTTCCTCTGCCGCCCCTCATTTGTGGAATGCTCTGCTGGTTGAAATGTGCCTGCTGACCTCTTTGAAGGTCTTTAAGGAGGAATTAAAGACTCTTATTATTCTGGTAGGCCTTCCCTTATTAGAACTCTTGTTCCTTTTGCTGACTCTTGTATACTGTTTTTAAAGCTGTGTGGTTTTAGGCTGTATTGTTTTATTGTTGGATTTTTTTTGGTTAAATTGTTTTTAGTTCAAAGTTGGTTTTGTTGTTGTTGTTCAGTCGTTCAGTCGTGTCCGACTCTTCATGACCCCATGGACCATAGCACGCCAGGCCTTCCTGTCCTGCGCTCTCTCCCGGAGCGTGCTCAAGTTCATATTCATTGCATCCGTGATGCTATCTAGCCATCTCATCCTCTGCCGTCCCCTTCTCCTTTTGCCTTCAGTCTTTCCCAGCATCAGGGTCTTTTCCAGGGAGTTTTCTCTTCGCATTAGGTGGCCAAAATATTGGAGCTTCAGCTTCATTATCTGTCCTTCCAATGAGCACTCAGGGTTGATTTCCTTTAGGATGGACTGATTTGACCTCCTTGCAGTCCAGGGGACTTGTAAGAGTCTTCTCCAGCACTACAGTTCGAAAGCATCAATTCTTCGGTGCTCAGCCTTCCTTATAGTCCAGCTCTCACAGCCATACATTACTACTGGGAAAACCATAGCTTTGATTAGACGGACCTTTGTCGGCAAGGTGATGTCTCTGCTTCTTACTATGCTGTCTAGGTTTGCCATAGCTTTCCTCCCAAGGAGCAAGCGTCTTTTAATTTCATGGCTACAGTCACCGTCTGCGGTGATCTTGGAGCCCAAGAAAGTAAAATCTGTCACTGCTTCCATTTCTTCCCCTTCTATATGCCAGGAAGTGATGGGGCCAGATGCTATGATCTTAGTTTTGTTAATGTTGAGTTTCAAACCAGCTTTTGCACTCTCCTCTTTCACCCTCAACAAGAGGCTCTTGAGATCCTCTTCGCTTTCTGCCATTAGGGTGGTATCGTCTGCATATCGGAGGTTGTTGATAATTCTCCCAGCAATCTTAATTCCGACCTGTGATTCATCCAACCCGGCATTTCTCATGATGTACTCTGCATACAAGTTAAATAAGCAGGGTGACAATATGCAGCCTTGTCATACTCCTTTCCCAATTTTGAACCAATTGGTTGTTCCATGTCTGGTTCTGACTGTTGCTTCTTGACCCTCGTACAGGTTTCTCAGGAGACAGGTAAGGTGGTCTGGTACTCCCATCACTTTAAGAATTTGCCACAGTTTGTTGTGATCCACACAATCAAAGGCTTTAGCGTAGTCAATGAAGCAGAAATAGACGTTTTTCTGGAATTCTCTTGCTTTCTCCATGATGCAGCGAATGTTGGCGATTTGATCTCTAGTTCCTCTGCCTCTTCGAAACCCAGCTTGTACTTCCAATAGTTCTCGGTTCACATACTGCTGAAGCCTAGCTTGTAGGATTTTGAGCATCACCTTGCTGGCATGTGAAATGAGCGCAATTGTGCGGTAGTTTGAACACTCTTTGGCGTTGCCCTTCTTTGGAATTGGAATGTAAACTGACCTTTTCCAGTCTTGTGGCCACTGTTGAGTGTTCCAGATTTGTTGGCATATTGAATGCACTTTAACAGCATCATCTTTTAGGATTTTAAATAGCTCGGCTGGAATACTGCCATCTCCGCTAGCTTTGTTGTTACTAATGCTTCCTAAGGCCCACTTGACTTCACTCTCTAGGATGTCCGGCTCAAGTTCAGTGACTGCACTATCATGGCTATCAGGGACATTAACATCTTTCCTGTATAGTTCTTCTGTGTATTCTTGCCACCTCTTCTTAATCTCATCTGCTTCTGTTAGGTCCCTGCCTTCTTTGTCCTTTATCATGCCCGTCTTTGCACAAAACGTTCCCTTGAGATCTCCGATTTTCTTGAAGAGATCTCTAGTCTTTCCCATTCTGTTGTTTTCCTCGATTTCTTTGCATTGTTCATTTAAGAAGGCCTTCTTGTCTCTCCTTGCTATTCTCTGGAACTCTGCATTCAGTTGGGTATATCTTCCCCTTTCTCCCTTGCTTTTCGCTTCCCTTCTTTCCTCAGCTACTTGTAAAGCCTCATCAGACAGCCACTTTGCTTTCTTGCATTTCTTTTTCTTTGGGATGGATTTCGTTGCTGCCTCCTGAACAATGTTACGGACCTCCGTCCATAGTTCCTCAGGCACTCTGTCTATCAGGTCTAATCCCTGAAATCTATTCCTCACCTCCACTGTATATTCATCAGGGATATGATTTAGGTCATACCTGAACGGTTTAGTGGTTTTCCCGACATTCTTCAATTTAAGCCGAAATTTTGCAAGAAGAAGCTCATGATCTGAGCCACAGTCAGCTCCAGGTCTTGTTTTTACTGACTGTATGGAGCTTCTCCATCTTTGGCTGCAAAGGACATAATCAATCTGATTTCGATATTGACCATCTGGTGACGTCCATGTGTAGAGTCACCTCTTGTGCTGTTGGAAAAGAGTGTTTGCTATGATCAGCATGTTCTCTTGGCAAAACTCTATTAGCTTTTGTCCTGCTTCATTTTGTACACCAAGGCCATGCCTGCCTGTTATCCCGGTGATTTCTTGACTTCCTACTTTAGCATTCCAATCCCCTATGATGAAGAGGACATCTTTTTTTGGTGTTAGTTCTAGAAGGTGTTGTAGGTCTTCATAGAACCGATCAACCTCAGCTTCTTCGGCCTCAGTGGTTGGGGCATAGACTTGAATTACTGTGATGTTGAATGGTTTGCCTTGGATTCGTACTGAGATCATTCTATCATTTTTAAGATTGTACCCCAATACTGCTTTTCCCACCCTTTTGTTGATTATGAGTGCTACTCCATTTCTTCTAAGGGATTCTTGCCCACAGTAGTAGATATGATGGTCACCTGAATTAAATTCGCCCATGCCTGTCCATTTGAGTTTGCTGATTCCCAAGATGTCGATGTTCAATCTTGCCATCTCATGTTTGACCACCTCCAGCTTACCTTGATTCATTGATCTGACATTCCAGGTTCCTAAACAATATTGTTCTTTACAGCATCGGATTTTCTTTTCACCACCAGACACATCCACAGCTGAGTGTCCTTTCGGGTTTGGCCCAGCCGCTTCACTCTTTCTGGCGCTACTTGGAAATACCCTCTGCTCTTCCCCAGTAGTATATTGGACACCTTCCGACCTGAGGGGCTCATCTTCCGGCGTCATCTCTTTTAGCCTAGTGATACGTTCCATGGGGTTTTCTTGGCAAGAATACTGGAGTGGGTTGCCATTTCCTTCTCCAGTGGACCACATTTTGTCAGAACTCTCTGCCATGACCTGTCCGTCTTGGGTGGCCCTGCACGGCATAGCTTATGGCTTCACTGAGTTACGCAAGCCCCTTCGCCACAACAAGGCAGTGATCCATGAAGGGGAAGTTGGTTTTAGCGGTAAGTTATTTGTATATATTGTCGATATGCTTTTACATAAATGGCTTTTAAACTTTGTATATTGTCTTTTAATGTTTTACCTTTTGTAAACCACCCAGAGATATATATATCAATCCTATATATATCAACTGAGAAGTAAGTTCCATGGAGATCAGTGGGACTTACTCCCAGGTAAGTGTGTACAGGATTGCTGCCTTAATAGTCTATAAAGGGACAATACTCCAGTCACATATATTAAAGACTGCTTTAAAATGCTTTAAGCAAAAACATTTAAATGGATGTTTCACAGTGTCGTGTTAATCTTAGTGTCAAATGGCCATAAGGCTGTGCAACAGCTGATAGTTCCTTATTTTGGGAACCAACCTGATTAGTAACTAGAAATAAGAGGATTATTATTTTTTCACTGAAATATCTCACTCAGGGAATGTTGAATACAACAAATCGGATAACAGTGGTAGCAATGTTCTTTCAAATAGTCAGCCTAGAGAAGCATTCCCCAACCTGGAGCCCTCCAGATGTGTTACACGATAACACGTCTGTTATAGTGTATATGTTACACTATATAGCATGTGAACTGAGAACTACCAGAAGTACAAGCTGGGTTCTGAAGAGGCAGAGGAACTAGAGATCAAATTGCCAACATTCGCTGGATCATGGAGAAAGCAAGAGAATTCCAGAAAAACATCTATTTCTGCTTCATTGACTATGCTAAAGCCTTTGATTGTGTGGATCACAACAAACTGTGGCAAATTCTTAAAGAGATGGGAGTACCAGACCACCTTACCTGTCTCCTGAGAAACCTGTACGAGGGTCAAGAAGCAATAGTAAGAACTATTATGGAATAGTTATATAATAATAATAAGTAATAATAACTATTATGGAATAATAATAATAACTATTATGATAACTATTATGGAACATGGAACAACTGATTGGTTCAAAATTGGGAAAGGAGTATGACAAGGCTGTATATTGTCGCCCTGCTTATTTAATTTATATGCAGAGTCCATCATGAGAAATGCCGGGTTGGATGAATCACAGGTCGGAATTAAGATTGCCGGGAGAATTATCAACAACCTCAGATAAGCAGACGATATGAATCCCAATGCCTGGCCACCCCAATGGCAGAAAGTGAAGAGGATCTCAAGAGCCTCTTGTTGAGGGTGAAAGTGGAGAGTGCAAAAGCTGGTTTGAAACTCAACATTAAAAAAACGAAGATCATGGCATCTGGCCCCATCACTTCCTGGCATATAGAAGGGGAAGAAATGGAAGCAGTGACAGATTTTATTTTCTTGGGCTCCAAGATCACCGCAGACGGTGACTGTAGCCATGAAATTAAAAGACGCTTGCTCCTTGGGAGGAAAGCTATGGCAAACCTAGACAGCATAGGAAAAAGCGGAGACATCACCTTGCCGACAAAGGTTCGTCTAATCAAAGCTATGGTTTTCCCAGTAGCAACGTATGGCTGTGAGAGCTGGACTATAAGGAAGGCTGAGCGCCGAAGAATTGATGCTTTCGAACTGTGGTGCTGGAGAAGACTCTTACAAGTCCCCTGGACTGCAAAGAGGTAAAATCAGTCAATCCTAAAGGAAATCAACCTGACTGCACATTGGAAGGACAGATACTGAAGCCGAAGCTCCAATATTTTGGCCACCTAATGCGAAGAGAAAACTCTCTGGAAAAGACCCTGATGCTGGGAAAGATTGAAGGCAAAAGGAGAAGGGGATGGCAGAGGATGAGATGGCTAGATAGCATCACCGATGCCATGAATATGAACTTCAGCACACTCCAGGAGAGATCGGAGGACAGGAAGACCTGGCGCGCTATGGTCCATGGGGTCACGAAGAGTCGGACATGACTTAACGACTGAACAACAACAACTAGCCGAAGTCTAGTTTAAAGATAAGGAGCCATAAGAAGGAAGAGCTGGGCCTTGAAGTTGCCCCTCAACAGCACCTGGTTAACAGAATATGTAAGACACGTATAATTCTCTTTAAATTATAATAATAATTTTTGAATTTGCATCTATACATATACATTAGGGTTATGCAAATTAGTATAATCTTTTGTCGTCTTTTTCTTTTTGGGGGGCAAGTCCTCTTTCTGGCAATTCACGAGTGGCCACTTTGCTCTCCTGCCTGCCCAGCACCTGCTACCTGAAGCGGCCACCTCGCTCTGCCTAATGGTAGGGCTGGCCCTGGTTTAAACAGTTGTACCTGTTGTTGTTGTTGTTGTTATATTTATTTATATCTTGCCTTTTTCCAATACTGGGACTCAAGGTGGCTTTACAACATTAAAACTTATACAGTTAAAACATATAAATAGAAATATACAAAAGTTAAAAATATAATGAAATCATTAATAATATTAAAATTGTATAAAATATCAGAATTTAAATAAATTCATATGAGGAAGATGGGGGAGCTGCATGGGCTGCCCCCCCCCCTCATTGTGCATGAGAAGGGGCTGTGTACTGACATTCATGTATAGAGCTCCTCCACACAAGAGGGATACTGACTGGCCTGGATTTCCCCTCAGCTGTGCCTGTGTGAGGGCCCTTCTCAGGTGTGGATGGCTGGGGTGGGGCTGCAGGGCACATTGGAAGTTGGGGCGGAGCTCACTTGTGTGGCTCTGCAAGTCACTCATACATTCTTTGAAAGTGTAACGGGCAGGGCAGGGGAAGGGAGGGGTCATCTGAAATGTCCTAATATTCAACTCTCATGTTACTCAGCCCACCATGCTTATATTTAAATGAGGATCAACACAAAGGAGTAAAAAAACAAACCACTTTGTCATACAAGTATTTATATATAATAGCTCCTTCATATATATTTATATATAATAGCTCCTATACAGATTTGTTGCTGTACTTTACGGAAGCTTTTAAAAGATCACAAATGTCTAGCAAATCCATTTTAACACTGTGACCTTTGTTTAGGGAATCATGTTTACAAAATCCTTTGCCCTGAAGCAGATCATTGACATGCAGCCATCCTTGGTAGGGTAGCCAGAAAAACAGGTGCAGTTCAAGAGAGGATGTTCTGAACAATATGGAAGGGAAGAATAAAGGCTCTGTAAATACAACAGAGATTTTCACTATGGCAACTGGATCCTGTGCATCACAGTCATGTGCCTAGACTGAGTTTCTTCGTCTAGCCATTCCACAGTACCTTCCATAAGCATGATTAATCTTGATGTTCATTAAAAAATATATACTTACAATTATCATTTGAACTATGCCTATGATTTAGTTGGATAACAACAATTCTTGGCAAAATAAGTTCTTTTGTTATGGTCCCAGGGCAAAGTCTGACGGCACATGGGGCAGCCACCTTACTGAAGCTAAGCAGGTTTGGGTCTGGTCAGTGCTTGGAGGGAGAAACCACCTGAGAACCACATGTAGCCACCTTGAGTGCCATGATGGAAGAAAGGTGGGATATAAATGTAATAAATAAATAAAGATTGTATGATATTGAACAGCAAAATTTGATATCCCTGGCAGCTAAATTTTGTTTTCCTATTTTTGGCATTCAGTTCCCAATTGGGAACAAAGGGGCTAACTATCTAAAAACCATTCATGTATATAAGCCCCAGGTTGCATTTACACTGACTCGTATGAAGGCTTTACCATCTGCCATGTTAGAGAGGATATTCAAAAAGGATTTTTCACTGCAGCCTTGTTCTCCCTGCGGTTCAGGGAATTTAGAGACTGTAATACATGTTTTATTATATTGCAACTTCTATTGGGATATTAGGAGAGACTTGATTGTGCCTTTATTATCTAAGATTCCTGGCAGAGACCATCTGTTTCATGTATCTTACTGTTTAGCCGACACCATTCCTGTAGTTACTGGAAAAGTTGCGAAGTTTTATTTCCTGTTGCAATCAAGTTTAGAGCTCAGTTAATCTGTTTTTGATTCGCTCAGCATGGGTGATACACTGTTCTACATGTCTTCGTGTATATATATATATTTGTTGCTCTATATGTTTTTGTAAATATATCTTGTATACCTTGCTTTTTCAGCATAGTCATAGACTGCAGTAAAGAGATTTGATTCGTACTGAGCTTCTCATTCAGACCTTAGCTCTGGAAGAGATTATAGCCCTTTTATCAAGAGCTTGTTACTTATGCATACCGTAAGCCTTCTGTTCTGTCTGTCACCCCTTAGGTATGTCAGCTTTGCAATTATCACTATACCTGTCAAACTTGTATAAAGATGCTATTTGTACATTCAGAATTGCGTCCCCGATCACAACTACACGTTGATGATGTCTTTCTAATAGTATAATCAACCTCCGTTCTGATTTATCTGACACCTTATCTGACACCTTATCAGACCTTCTCATCTCATTTTGTGTGTGTATGTGTGTGAAGCTTTGGAGAAAGTGGGAGGCTCACATCTGTCATTCTGTATCAGCTCATTCTCTTGGGACTCTATTCTAAAGGTCATCATGCAGGGCTCGCTTTTCATATTGCAAAAGGTTATTAGTTCACTGATATTTAATTATATTGTCTTCCCCCTATAATACAAGCACAGAGGAGTGTCCCTGTTTCTATCCACGAAATGCTGGAGGGCATGAATGATGTTGGCTTCCAGGCATCTTTTATTCCAGCTAGAAACCTTCAGTTTCAGAATGGGCTGGTTACTTTAAATTTACATGTGACAATCAGCCCTCCCTTCTACTTCTTGGCACTCTCCGCTCCCTTAGGGCTTTGTCTGTCACAATGCAGCAGTGAACGTAGAAGCCTGACTGGCAGAATTCCCCTGTCAGGCTCTCCAGATGGTGTTGGACTCCAACTCCCATCAGCCCCAGCCAGGATGGGCAATGGTCAGGGATGATGGGTGTTGGAGTCCAACAACATCCAGAGGGCGACAGGTTCCCCATCCCTGGTCGAGACTCAACTACCCTATTACCCCAGTCTCCCTCTCTACCCTGTCCCCTTACTTCATGCCAATAATGCACAGCTCCTGCTGTCTCCAGGTGGCTTACAGAGTTTTGCCCCAGTGGTACATTCTCTTTGGTTTCTGTTTTCTACAACTGCATTGATTCCTCGGGTCCCTGCTTTTCAGGCTACTGCTTACTTTCCCACTTCCTTTAGTTGCCCTGTTTCTTGACCAGCCTCCCTAGCATTCCTCTCTCTCCCTTCTCCCCATAAGCAGACAGCCCTTCCTCATCTTAAGAACCATGTAGTTTCTTCAGAGGGCCCTCTCTGATTAGCCCCTTCTTGCTTCTTTTCTCTATCTCTTCTGCTATTTTCTGCAAGCTTTGTCCTCTGCCTACCCTCACTTGAAGTTCCCCTGTCTCAGTCCATTGCCTACTATACACCTTTCTTTCAGCCTTGTGCCCCGTGTCCCTTCACTTCCACGCCCCGCCTCCCCAGGCCTTCTCCCAGGCCTCAGCCATCCCCCACATCAGGTTTTAATCCCAGCTAAACGACAACTTTCCTTTCCCTCACAGAAGCAGGGCTAATTTATATTCCCTGAGCAACTGAACATTCTGAAACATCACCCCTGGTTAGCCAATCAGTGTCAAAGGCTTACTGCCACCAGGCCAATCCAGTATAGATGATTTGCAGTCTCTGGTTATTTTAATTCATTACTGGAGAGTTGAGTATCCCATCACAAAGTGAGAGGTCACTCCCTCATCCATATATCTCAGCTTGTCCTCCCTTGTCTGTCTATAATAGTTACAAGTGAAGTATTCAGAATACAGCTAACCAAGGTCATGAAACACAATGTAGGAAACAGTGCTACCCTGTTCTTAGCATTTTGAGAACTTTTCTACACGAAGCATTTATTGTGCACTCATGATTCCATATCATGGTTATTTATGGGTTCTTTAGATGACATCGTGATCCTCCAGTTTCGCTTCTGTTTTTTCAGAGCACTTTCCTGGTTTTTTTTTTAGAATGGGAAAAATGGGGTATTATTTCTGAAAGCACTGTTTCTACTTGTGTATTTGCACTATTCTGCTATAGTACAGCTCCACCTAGAGGTTATGTAGTAGAAAAGCAGGAAAGGAAAAATTCTTTGTGTAAAGCTTGGGTCTCAGTTCCGTGACAAAACTGAAAGTAGACACAACGATTAACAGCCTTGTGTAGAAAAGCCCTTAGAGCCAAATCATTATCTGTGGTTGTGAACTTCCTGTCTAAATTAAGAGGGATACATACATTTGGGATGGCTAGGGTCCTTATGCTTGCTACAAATATTAATAAAGTGGAGATGATAGCTGCAAATTATCCTCCCTTTTACCTCTCTCTTGTGACCTCTCTTATGATAGAGGAGCCACTAACAGTAGCATCTAGATACCAAATTAACCACTTTTTCCTAGGCTGAAGAAAGTAATTAGATGCATAGGGCTGGCTCAGGCATTTTGCTGCCTGAGGAGGAATGCAAATCCTGCCCCCTTACTTCCACCCGTCCCAAGAGACCACCCAAGTTATTTTGTCACCAGGCAGAAAAATCCCACAAGTGCCTCTCCCTGGGAGTAAAACTATAATGAGGGTGCTTCCAGACAAGGTTTTTATGGTGCAATCACACAGCCTCATGCATGGAATTTTACTGGAAGTCCAGATGACATCTTCCATTTCTAGCCCTCCTGTGTTTTCCCACTGCTTCTTCTGTCTATTTTCTCGCCAGAATAAAAATGTTTAAGAAAAAAAAGATGGAATAGCTGCACAATGCCATTTGAGTGTTAACGCAAGGAGCCTTCTGTCTGGAAGCACCGTAAGAATAAAGTAATGGGGGGAGCAATCCTATGGCCACTAGACACTATCTAGAGGGCCATAGGATTTTTTCGTTTCTGGGAACCGAGGTCAGAGTTAGAGCTCCAACCGTGGTGCACAGAAACCACCCCTCCCCCTCCCCTTCATAGCCAGTGCAATTCTCTCTGTGGCAGCTACATCTCTGTGCTTGGAAGTAGAGCATGGAGACAGAGGAAAGGGGGCGATCCCGGGCTGGGAAGGGGAGGTGACTGCAGAAGCTAGGTTATGCATTTTCCTATGTGTCGTGAAGCCTCCCCCCATCCCACTCCAAAGCTCCCTGGCTAGACAGGCAAAATTCCCTGTCTAACCAAAAATGCAGGGCAGCCAGAGTATGGATTGCCTCTGTGCTCCGGCCACACTGCATTAGATAGTCGGCAGCTGCTGAGTTCAGAGGCTGACGACTATCTCCATAGGATTGCACCCTAAGTAATAATTTGTTACTTATGCCTAATGGTAGGGCAAGCCTGCGAGATGCAAAGGAAGATGGAACTCCTGAGTCTTCTAGTCTTTCATAGAAGAAAGAACTTCAGGAGACGCTGCTTTTCTGATCCCTGCATGGCAAGCTGAATCTGTCAAAATTCTCTTCACTACACATCTTTTAGAGGTAAAGGAGCCTAGGGTTAATAACCATGCAGTATCAACATATTACAGTAGTGAGCCCTCTTTAACTGATATGGTTTTGTGACAAATGGTTGAGCATTTGTCATAGTATCTCTACAAATTGCGGGGGGGGGGGATGGGGATGGGGATGGCGGGGAAAGAATACGAAAAATTGTATTTGTAGCGCTTTGTTGTTACATTGGTACATCACAATGTTGCAAGACCTGAGGACAAATTTGCCCAGTTAAACCCCTTCTCCAAAACTCCCACATTCTATCATTTAAGTGAAAATACAATATAATTATAGTCCCTTGTTTATAAGCAGAAAGGGAGATGAATTAAGCTGTTTAAAAAGTGGCACAAAAGCACCTTCTTTGCCTTGAGAATATATTTCCTTAACTGAAAAATGCATTTTACCAAACTTAAAAAATAAAAATAAATCACCTTTCAAAACTAAACTCCAGAAATGATCAGGCTATAGACTTGAGGTGGAGAAATATAAAGGCTGTCTATTGCAACTACCCTGCATTGAAGCCAGATCCATATGCTCCAATCATCTTTTACAAAATAACCTATAGGACAATCGGACAGAGCCCTGAATACCGCCTGAATACAGCCTGATCCTATGCGTGTTTACTCACCATGTTTCAGAGAACTTACTCTCAGGTAAGTAAGTATGCCTAGGATTGCACCCTTAGTTTGCCACGAGCAACCATCAGAGAAGAAACCATGGAATCCCAGTGCCACTGTCCTCAGAATGAAGGAAAATATTCACGGACTGTCTAGTTACTCACCCAGCAAGACAGAGATCAGAAGAGGGGGCACGGCCCCGCTGTAGAATTTCAAAGTCTGTTGATTCATAACTGAGTGAGTATCCTTTCTGCGTTTGCCTTTTGCTCCAGACACATGGGCAAAAAAAGAGAGTTGTGCCTCTGTTTGTTTGTGTTGCGACAGAATAGGAGAGCACATTCTGCCCGGTAAATGTCACACTTACTAAGGTTACCACAGCGGTGACTTCACATCTCCCCGTCTGTTGCCTAGGGGGCTGCCACTTTTGGACTTGCTGATTAGAATCATTTCTGTGGGAAAGCTCTAATCCAGCCTTCCCCAACCTGGTGCCCTCCACAGTGGGATGATAGGATTTGTAGTCCAACACATGATGGGATGTATAGTCCCTCCAGATGTTTTGGATGACAGCTCCCATCTTGCCCACCTAGCACAGCATGATGGTATTTGTAGACTAACATGTGATGGGCTTTGTAGCCCCCCCAGATGTAGTCCGAGACATGATTGGATTTGGAGTCTTTCCAGATGTGTTGGCCCACAGACAACTCTCTTGCCACCTGCCAGGCTCCCTGCCCTTCCTGAATTTTATTTTATTTCCTAAGTTTTTTTAATTAATTTTTTTTAGCTGGGATGTTGGCATGTGCTGCCCTCCATGACTATCTGTATTTGGGTTCAAAAGAGTGTTTTTGTGTTTTTGAGCTCAGACCTCACCTCTGCCTTGTTAGGTGCTTGGACAAATTACGTTTCTTTTAGTCTTGCCAGTTTGCCTTCTGACAAATGAGTGTTTTGTGACTAGCTATGTCCCACATGGCAGCCATTTTGTGAGAGTGCCCATGACACTGCTTCAAAATTCCAAATGCATCCACTAACCCAAAAAGGTTAGATAACCCTTGTGTTGGTGTTGAATTGTGATTTTATGGTATTTTGTAAGTCACTTCAGTTTGGAAGGAAAAATGAAGTACTAATATTTTCAATAAAAATGTCTTACCCCTCTTGAACAACCTTTTTCTAGCTCCTGGTAAACTGATTGTTCATTGACTTGATTCTCCCTGATTAACTTAACCTTGGGTAGGTGCCACTGGGGTTTTGAAAATAGCTCATGTAAACTTTTGTATTGTTAGGGAACAATAATAAATAATGGCTCATCACCCATGGGAATAGCCAGGACTTAATCTGTGCCAGTCCTGGAACTTGCTTTCAGTGCCAAGACTCTGACAAATGCTTTTTGTTCACTACTGAGCTACTGCAACCAGTTCCCATACACAGTGGTGCAGTCAGAGCAGGACTTTGGGGGCAAAAGTCCTCAAGCCCCACTTGACAAAATGAGCAGGAGGGGCCCCCAAACACAGCAGGGCTGGTGTAGCACACTTTCAAAGTAAGCTAAGTACCATCATTACCATCTAGAGAGGGGGCCATAAGACCAAAAACTCTAAAGACTAGTATTACCTAACTGTACCAGTCCATTGCCTATACATCTGGGCTTAGGAGATGGATTTTCCAGTTTAATTTCCAGAAAAGTCTGTCTAATCAAAGCTATGGTTTTCCCAGTAGTAATGTATGGCTGTGAGAGCTGGACTATAAGGAAGGCTGAGCGCCGAAGAATTGATGCTTTCGAACTGTGGTGCTGGAGAAGACTCTTACGAGTCCCCTGGACTGCAAGGAGGTCAAATCAGTCCATCCTCAAGGAAATCAACCCTGAGTGCTCATTGGAAGGACAGATAATGAAGCTGAAGCTCCAATATTTTGGCCACCTAATGCGAAGAGAAAACTCCCTGGAAAAGACCCTGATGCTGGGAAAGACTGAAGGCAAAAGGAGAAGGGGACGGCAGAGGATGAGATGGCTAGATAGCATCACGGATGCAATGAATATGAACTTGAGCACGCTCCGGGAGACAGCGCAGGACAGGAAGGCCTGGTGTGCTATGGTCCATGGGGTCACGAAGAGTCGGACACGACTGAACGACTGAACAACAACAACAATAGAAATTTAACATGGAGAAAAGGTCTTGTGCTTTTTTACGGAGATGAATTATTAAGTCAGTGTCACATCCTGTAACTGCATATATGTGACTTCTTCCTGATCCTACCAGCAATGTTACAGCCATACTGACCTTGAAAAAACACATGGTTACAAAATCGGTTTAGCTGCAGCTTCCTGCATTTAGGAAATGCAGATATTCCTCACCCTCTGGGGTGCTTCTTGCATCACTAATATCAAGGTGAGAAAGACAAAGCAAGACAAGCATATACTGAATGAACTTCTGGTAGATTGCTACCAGATTGTTGCTTTCCCCCCCCGAAATATTCATGCGTGGAGTTCCATAGAAAGGGGGCCACCACACTGAAGGCTCTTCTCCAGGTGGACTCTAATCAAGCCATAGGTCCATGTGGAACCAAAAGCATCCCTCTAATGACTTAAGTGACCAGGCAGGTTGATAGGGGAGAAGGCGCTCTCTCAGGTATCCTGGTCCGATGTTGTTTACAGCTTTATACACTAGTACCAAAACCTTAAACCTGGCTGGGTAGCAAATAGGCAGCCAGTGCAGTTCCCTCAGCAAAGGAGTTGCACACTGAAAAGGGGCAGCTCCTGACAACAGCCGAGTTGCTGCCCTGTCCAGGAGAGGCCATAGCTGGCAAACCAGCCGAAGCTGGTAGAAGGCACTCCGAGCCACCATGGCCACTTGGGCCTCCAGCGACGGTGATGGATCTAGGAGTACCCCCAGACTACGAACCTGATCTTTCATAGGGAGTGCAACCCCATCCAGAACAGGGAATGAGCTTATCTCCTGGACTTGGGAACTACTCACCCACAGGGCTTCCATCTTGCCATGATTCAGTTTCAGTTTATTGGCCCTCATCCAGCCCATTACTGAGTCTAGGCACAGACCCAGGACTTGCACAGCCTCACCTGATTCAGATGTCACAGGGAGATAGAGCTGTGTGCCATCAGGGGCTCCAAATCCCCTAGTGACCATTCCCAGCAGCTTCCTATAGACATTGAACAACATTCAGGACAAGATGGTGCCCTGTGGAACCCCTTAGCTCAGTTGCCAAGGGGCTGAGGAATGGTCACCCAATGTTACTCTCTCAAATCTGCCCCACAAATAAGACCAGAACCACTGTAACACAGTGGCTCCAGTGCCCATCCCACCAACTCGATCCAGGAGAATACCATGGTCAATGGTATCAAAAGCCAATGAGAGATTGAGCTGAATTAATAGGGTTGCACTCCTGCTGTCCCTATCTCAATAAAGGTAATCTTTTAAGATGACCAAGGCTGTTTCTACATTAACTGGCACCAGTTTCAATCAAGTTCCTTATTTTAGAAGAAAAAGGCATTTGGCTGGCAGAATTTCCAGTCTTTAAAATCTTACCCATTTTTATATATGATGCATCAGTATAGATTTCCATACATAACTGGATTCAGCCATGTATTTTATAGCATAAGCTGAAGTTATTTTGGTGGAGAGGGCATTTGGGTTGTCTGATTTTGGGTAAGGTTCTCTCAAATTGTGTCATGGCCATTGCGAAGTTATTAAATCCTGCTTTCCGTTGTAGTATTTGGGAGAGTTGTATTGTAACATTTCATACTATGGTCCAGTTCATATGTTACATTTTTTTATCAGGGTTTAGATCCAAACTGCAAAACACAGTGACTGATATAACGGCAGTGTGTTGAAAACACAGCTTTTGCCTGCAAAAGTTATCCTTCCACCAATTGCCATTTTTTTCAAACACAGTGGCAACTCCTTAATTTGCTAAGGAATCTGCCCTTTTGTTATTGGCAAAATGAGCATATCAAATGGCTTTCTAGTGAGACAGACCATGTATGTATCTAAGTGTGGGAGGAAGGGAGAATAAGGGACATAGCTCATTGGCATGTATGAATTTATTTAGAAGCTGAAATCCTGGGCACACTTACATGGAAGAAAGCCTCACTGAACACAGTGGGTCTTTTTTCTGACTATCAATGCATAGGATGGCATTGCACACAATACAAGCCATGTAAAGAGCCCAGTTACTAAAATTAAACCATTCAGATGATGAACAAAAATACCAATTTGCTAATTTAAAACTGGGCAAGTGGCAACTCAGGAATAACTCTATAGCCCTAAATGCAACAAAACAAAAACAAAACACCCCCCCCCCCAACTTAGACTTGCTTGCATAAAAGATACAATGATGGCAGCACTCTTTCTTTCTTTCTTTCTTTTTGCCTTCACCAACCTGGTGCCCTCCATGTGTGTTGGACTACAATTGCCATCATCCACAGCCAGCAACTCCCCACAGCCAGCAACTCCCTGGTTTGAATCTGACTTTTGCCATGAACTCACAGGCAGCCCCTCTTTCTCAGTTTCCCCATCTACAATATGAGGGGTAACAATACTGACCTACCTTACAAGGCTATTGTAAGGATTATGACTAGAGAGGCATTTAAAGTCTTTGGAGCACTTGGAAGCGCCATACAAATGTTGTTATTGATCTGGCATTATTCTGTGGAAAGGCTTAGGAAACTGATAGGATCTGGGGAATCTCTAAGCGGAGCGTTAAACGTACACATGAACAGTGGCCAGGGCTTTTAATCTTTCTGGACACCACACCTAGTGAGCTGGAGCACTTCAGCAGATGTTTAAGGACGGGTTGTCCTTACTCGATGGCGAAGGAACCACACTCTGCACATGTTCAGATACCTTTTTATTCAGATATTATTCTCAGGGGTTGGGATCTAGCCAAAGACAGGTTTCGGTATTAATCCTGAAAAACTCTGCGAGCTGTTGCTCAAATGAAGTTCCCTCCCGAAGGGCAGAAATCCCTGTATTACGAAGGGCGGACCTTCCGCCGGGACGGGACGGAACGGAGCAGCGAATCCATCCGTCCTTGTCACGAAAACATGCGGAGGAATGGGAGCGTGTGACGCCTGCTTCGACCCTTTACGGCCACTAGATGGAGGTATCGGGTTCTCTGCGGTCTTATCGTGATAACATTGGCGCAGCGCCCCATTCCGGGTTTCTCACTGGGCGAGAAAAGTTCAGGTTATTATAATTATTACGGTGGAACCAGGATGCCGAGAGGAGCCCGCTGAGCAACCCTCCGGAGCCCACCATAGTAGGTAATGAGAGAGATGGACAGTCTGAGATCACTGGGTATGCCACACTGAGTAATACCAGTTCTTGGGGAGCCCTCTCTTAAACCTTAGGCCATCTTTCCCCAACCTGGCTGGGGCCCTCCAAATGCGTTAGACTGCAAGGCCCGTCATTCCCAGCCAGCATGGCCATTAGCCCTGCTGGCTGAGAATGATGGGGCTTGCAGTCCAACCAGTGGAGGCTGGTGGCTCTGGTTATGGTGGGGCATTGAATCCATTCTGGGTTTCAGCCAGAACCAGCCAGAACTCTAAAACAGCTTTCTAAGGCCCAGAACCTATCTTGGTGATAGGGTTCAACTCCTCAAATAGCTCCTTTAGAGTTCTGACTGTTTCTGACCAAAACCCAGAATGGATTCACCGGCTCACCGAAATCGGAGTCACCAGCCTCCATTGAGTCCAGCACATCTGATGGCACCAGGATGGGGAAGGTTGCTTTAGATCAGGCGTGGGCCACCTATGTCCCTCCAGATGTTTTGGCCTACAACTCCCATTGGCCCCAGCCAGCGTAGTCAATGGGGAAGGATAATGGGAGTTATTAGCCAAAACATCAAGGAGGGCCACAAGTTGCCCACCACTGCAGATTCCATCATCACCTCCTTCCTATCTCTCAACACTTGCTTGGTTGGTTTATCCCATTGTACCACTCTCCTGTTTACCCCTCCTATCTCTCTCTTCACCCCATCCCCCCGGCTCATTCCCTCCATTTGCCATCTCTGTGCTCGTACTTTCAGGTTGCCACAGAGCCTTTTTAGGATGCTGAGAGGCCCCGGGCAGAATGCTCATTGGAGGGCCCCTCAAATGGAGGGCACTCCAGTAGGTCTCTGTGAGCACACTGGTGCCTGTGGGACCCCTGCGTTGAGGACCCCATAGTGTGTGTCTGACTAGGGCTGCTGCTGTTCGCACTGCCGATGGCTGCGACCACATTGCTCATGCTGCCGTGACAAAAGGACACCACCCCTAGTGGAGTTTTTGTGATCCCCCCCCCCCCGATTTATGGAACTCAAGCTAGTGGGATTCTGAAAGAAAAGAGCTGGCAAAAATGCATCAGTCCCAATGTTGATGTGCCCCCCTGCATGTGTGAGCCCCCCCTATGTGAGGACTGGGGCAATTGCCCCTTGTGCCTCCCCCCTCCCCAAAGGCCTTGGGTTACTGGGAGTACCTTCCAAACAAATGGCTGCCTGCCTTTCTCACTTTAAATCCATGCTCTCTTCCTTCTTTTATGTCATGTATCTGTCTGAGCAACATTGCTATGCCACACTTATCCCCACCCTTCTAACAGTCTTCTCTAGAACTTCTTCTCTACCTTTGATGCTCTTCTAAGGCCTGCCCCTCTGTGCCATCATCTTCCTCACTTCCCACACAGGACCTCCGCTCCTTCTTCAGGGATACAATTGAAGCCCTCCTTTGCAATCTTTCCCTCACCTGCCCTTGCCTTATCCCCTCCCCCTCCTCACTTTATTGTATATGGATCTGTATTTAATATCAGCCAGCCATATTACAAGATTAAGTTGACCTGTTGCTAGCATGAACTATGTTGTACATAAGCTGCAGCTGACCTTAGGTTGCTGAAAACCAGCTACTTCATGTTGGAGGGACTCGGGCCATGAGTCACTTAACTGGAAGTTGAAGGGCTAATATGTACAGTACCTGAGTCAGGTGGAAGGGGATCTCTGGGAGATCATATTGTGCTTTCCTTGTCTCCTCCCCCTACTCTCCTGTTCCCCTTCCTACTTCCTCCTGGAAGGGGCGCTGACCATGAGGCTGACCTCAGCCAACTTACCTCGAGATGTAAGCGTGTTATACCTAAGTAAAGTCTGTTCCTAACCCACCACTTGCGTGTGTTTTGTTTACATCCATGGCTACTAATGGGGGGCTGATTCAAACTTCACAGGAATTTAAGCATCCTGCTTAAATACATACCATTTGCCTCAGGTAAAGAGGTGTTCTTCTGCACATTATGACCTATGGCTCAAAAGAAAAGCTGTTGCACATTTGATGACTCATGAAGCAAACTGCTGTGTAACTGGAAAAATGAAAGTCTTGTGATGTGTTCATGCATACAACTGTGTGTGGGGAAGCAGGATTGTGCCCCTTGGTCAACAATCCTCCCCTCCCAAGCTCCATGCATCTACTGGCCCCATGGCCCAAACTCCATGCATTCAGCATGGAGAATGGGCTCTATTTGCATACAATTCTATGTACATTCTTCCCACCTTACGCTGAATGTATCGGGGTGGGGCCAGCCAGCTCAATCCAGCCACACCTCCATGTATTCTCTTAACGCATGGACAGATTTGGGACAGAGGGCTTGACTTGTGTGATTTCATGAGCTATGTATGTCTATAAAAAATTGCTGATCTTTGTTTCCTTTCTTTCCTCTGCATGAAGTCCTCTGAATAAAGAAAACCAAGTTTTATTTTTGTCTCTCTGTAGCACTATTCTCACCTTCTTTACAAGCCTAAAGTGAATGAGTGACGATATAGTGGGATTTAGGGGTGTCAGCTCACATCCCTGCTGCTGATCAGCTGCTGTGTGCAGTCAGAAACTATAGCCTCTGATGGGGCGGGGAGTGGCGCTGTGTGGGTGTGCTGCAGGGAGGACAGGAGAGTGCCCAGGCCAGCAGCGGAGATCATGATGCCACTGCATGTGCACTGCAAGCCCCAAAATGCCCTGTCCCCTGGGAAGGGAAACAAAGCTGTTTCCACTTTCTGGGGACATTATATGGAAAAAGAGATGGCTGCTCCTACAGAGGGGCAGTCGTCTCTTTTTCTCCACAGTGTCTCTGAAAAAGAAGTGGAAATAACTTTGTTTCTCTTCCAAGGGGCATTTTGAAGTTTATGTGCAGAGTGCAGCTAAATTAATAGAAAGAATGGGAGTGGGAGAGAGAAAAAGATAGCAGCTCAGGTAAATTAAGAGAGAGAAAAGCGTGGGTGGGGGAGAAAAAACACTGCTGGCCACCTCATCCCATCATACGAATCTCACCCCACCTCAAAGGAAATTAGATACCTCTGGCACCACACCTTATTTATTCTGAATTTAACTGCATGGGGGGTTAATGATGTGATGATTGATTAATGGGCGAATTGTAGGGAAATTGATTTTGGAGCAGGATCTGGATATTTGGTTGGAAAATTAATTAGGGTAATGGGTAAATTAATTGAAAAACTGATTTGGGTGATCTTGGGTGGGGTGCAAATTAATTGAATAATTTGCCTGGGGTGATTTGGATGCGGGCTGGATTGGCTTCCTGATGTGAAATTTGAATTCTAGTAATTATTTCTAACTGTGCATATATACAAATACATTAGCATGGGCAGATTTTATCCACATTTGTGTCTTGTGTGCCTGGGCCTTGGGTCTTTTTATACCTGGCAGGATTGTGCCTGTTGGTCCCATCCTGACCTCCATGTATCCACTGCCCCTTCCCCCAACATCCATACACTTAGTGCAACGTGAGAACGGGGCTTCTAGGCACATGCAATTGTATGTATGACCCTGAGCAGGAACACTGATGGTGCATGTTTCTTGATCCTCTGGCAAAGCCTATGCATACACAGCGGTTCGTGTATAGAAACCCAGTTCTCACCTTCCACTGAATGCATGGAAGTCAGTGTGGATGCTTAGAAGTCAGAGGGAAGTTCCAGTAGGCCTGATCCTGCCCCTCCCTCTATGCCAGCCCTCCAGATGTGTTTGGCTACAACACCCATGATCCCAGACAGCGTGACCAATGACACCAGGTCAGGGAAAGCTGCTCTATGTGTTCACTGTAAGCATGGAGTAAAGGTGTGAATAGGGCTATAGAGACAGAGACATTAGATGTGATAAATAAAATGATGGATTACAAGCCATCAGGAATCTCATTGCCCATGATGCTAGAGCATATCTGGCCACCAAACCCTGACATTTTGTACTTAAACCACAATTACTTCAGCTTTAGAGAGAATATATGCTTCAGATCAATGGCAAGACCACGGATACTCACATGGCACCACAGTATGTTCACATCTTCATGTCTGACTTAGAACAACACTTTCTCAGCTCCTGCCTCCCAAAGCCTCTTCTTTACTTGATATTCACTGGTGACATCTTTATTCTCTGACTCATGGACGGGAGGCCCTGACAAAGTTCCATTGGGATTTCAATAACTTTCACCCCACCATCAACCTGAGCCTGGACCAGTCCACCCAACAAAATCACTTTCTGGACATCACTGTGTATCTACAAAATGGACATAGAAGCACCACCTTATATCAGAAAAATGCTGACAGCTACACATACTTACATAACCCCAGCTTTCACCCAGAACACACCAGAAACACTTGTCTCCAGCCAAGCCCTACGATACCATTGTATTTCTTCACACTTGTCAGACCGAGACTCATGACATAAGGATTGCAGTCAGCATTTCTCAGACCACACTAGCCACCCAATGACGTAAAAAAACAAAACATAACAGTGTCAGACTGATACTCAGGTACAATCTACCACTGTACAGACTCAGAAGAGCAAACAACACAACACTTGTTGTCCCCTACAGTTCCCAGCTGAAACCACTACATCCCATCCTGGACAATGACACTTTCCCACAGTGTGAAAGACTGTGACCAGGTGACCAGTGTGCCTTGCTGTCTGTTGTCCAGGTGCTGTTGATGGGCAACTTCAAGGCCCAATTTTATCTTTACACTGGACTTGGGCTAGACAACACTGTCAAAATAGAGGGCTGTCCTCTGGCAGCCCTTCAGTTAGAAGACTACCCTCTGTAAGAGAGGACATGGCTACCCTAGAAATAAAAGGGACATGCGGGTGAGTGCTAAACCCTTCTCCACCCAAGGCTCACCTCCCCCTGGCCTCCCTCTTGATGTCACCTTCCCTCCAGGTGGACTATAGAAGAAAGTGCCAGAATGGGGGGTGGGCAAGGCTACAAGGAGCCTTGATGGTGAGCATGAGAGGGGTAAACTCCCCTCACCTTGATTCCCCCTTTTCTGTGAAAACCAGACAGTCCCCCATGCTTTATATACATGTTTGGGGCAGATCCAGATATAATCAAACAGATCTGCTGCTCCCATGTATAGTTTGAAAATATGTGTATTCTACAGGTATACTCAGAGAACTGGCTCCATGTTGAAGGTATATACGATGGCAGACCTGGGTTTTCTGTGTGTTTTTTTTTTTTACAGTGTATGACACTTAGCTTCTAATATGCCAGCAACGTTTCCACTATTTTTTAAAATTTTATTTTCTCTTTTCACACAAGCACCAACATTTTGGGTCTAGACTTATACTTGTGGATTGTTAGCAGTTCAGTATTTTCACAGTCACCAACTCTTGTGATTTGAGAAAGGCTTCTGGCAGCACACTTTTTGATAAGGCTGTGTGAATCTCAGCTTT
The DNA here is from genome assembly GCF_057233095.1 of Heloderma suspectum. NCBI lineage: Eukaryota > Metazoa > Chordata > Lepidosauria > Squamata > Helodermatidae > Heloderma > Heloderma suspectum. The sequence continues at coordinate 48,049,175 of NC_139460.1, read as the reverse complement.
TGTATAAAAATATTCTAGCCCTCATGTCTGCTTACCAGAGGCGGGAGTGGGGGCAGGGGCTGAACATCAGCTTTGGAAATGAGAAAAAAAACATGGACTAGAAGAGCAGAAAAATGCAAAAACATCCAAATGAAAAAGAACTTCTTTGTTATTTCAAAATTCTTACAACCCAATCCAAGCAACTATTTTTTTTTCCTCCCAGGGGTTCTCCCTTTTTTGTGTTTTCTCTCCTATTGAAATCAAGGGGAGGGGAAATAGCTATGCCAAGTGTTCCCAGAACACCCTATTTCAGGGCCTACTACTGGCTATAGATTTATGCCTGTAGAGTGTAATCAGTAGAGTAGAAGGTTTTTTTCTAAGTTTGATTGCCATGCAGAGGGCAGATAGAGGACACAGTAGGGAGGGTTGAACTGTGATTCCCTGGAAATCCTCACTCCTGGGCCTGGAAATTAAGCTTAGGAAAAAAACCTCCCATAAGCTCTAATGAAGGGGGCCCTAACGTGGCTGCCATGGAGACCTCCAACAATGCCCATGAAACTCTTCACTCTGCCTTCTTTGAAAATGTATTTTTAATTTTAAAAAACTTGGAAAATGTTAGGATGATGGGTTCTCTTCGTATGGACTGCTCAGCAGCTGTTCAGCAGGAAGGAAGAGAGGGAAAGAGTTCCTTCCTGGCCCCACCTAACCTTTCCTCGCCCACTCCTTTCCACAGCAGCTCCCCCACACATACCCTTTGAAAGGGGGTGCTAAATGGGAGCTGTGGTGTGTGTCTGTGGGAAGGAGAGATCCCCCCAAATTGGGTGAAGGGACCTTCTGCAAGCAGAGCTGTTCCTCTTGCAGAAGGCAGAACTTGCATCCAATCCAAAACGTGTAACTACCATAGCAAGAGTTATATAACTAACAGTGGAATCTTTTTCTTAGACAAAAAAAGTCCTACAACTCCCAGCATCCTTAAGCCAGCATGGCTGGGAGTTGGAGGACTTTTTTTTCCTGTCTAAATGTGCATAGGATTGTACCCTAAATTACCCCAAATGCTATGAATTGTTGAAAGTTTAAGCAAAATACATCAGATAAAGTTATGAAATATATTACAGGGTATAACTAACCCTGCTACTGTAATGGGGAAGAGTTGGATATTTGAAATGTTTTCCAAAATCCACAGTGCATTATTTAAATATCTTTAAGCTTTCTACATGAAGAAACTTTTCCACATATTTTTCCTTGTAGGTGGCTCTGTTTTGAAGTACATGGAACTCAAACGATAAAAGCAACACCTTTTGATAGCACACTGATGGTATATCATGCAGTGAAATATTTAGCATGGGTTCAGACTATCCAAATGATCTTACTGATGTTGTCTTTTATTACATTTTAATGCTTTGTTCTGTGCTACCATTACTATTTTATTGGAAAGGTGGGCTATATGTAAATAAATGCAATGTTCTTAATTTAAAAATAAACCACCATATCATTCCAGATGCCTTTTATATAGAAAATGTTTACCTCACCTTTCAATAAAAAATTCCCAGTGTGGGAGTATTTTGAAACTACCGAAGAGTGAAGTGTTTGTCAAAGCCAGCAGGTACACACATAAATGGCTTGGATCTATGCACGGAATTATCATATGTGCATGATATGCCAGATTTAACCTGTGTGCATATGCACATTAAAAAAGGAAAAAAATACACCCAGTTTGTGTGGAAGGCAGGCCGGCCCAAAAAATTTTGCTGCCTGAGGCAGAGCAGCAAATGCCCCCCCTCCCCCGCTCCCAGGTCAAAGTACATAGTACCCAAGGCCAGCCAAGTTATTTGGCACCTGAGGCAGAACAGAACACCCCACAAATTCTCCCCCTTCCTGGCAGCAAAATAATAAAAACACTAAATTAAATAACTATCAATTTACTGCCTTTTTATGACACCCTAAATAGCTGCCTGAGGTGGCTGCCTCACTCTACCTAATGGTAGGGCTGGCCCTGGTGGAAGGCTTAAATTTACCATATGTTGTTGTTGTTGTTCAGTCGTTCAGTCGTGTCCGACTCTTCGTGACCCCATGGACCATAGCACGCCAGGCCTTCCTGTCCTGCGCACTCTCCCGGAGCGTGCTCAAGTTCATATTCATTGCATCCGTGATGCTATCTAGCCATCTCATCCTCTGCCGTCCCCTTCTCCTTTTGCCTTCAGTCTTTCCCAGCATCAGGGTCTTTTCCAGGGAGTTTTCTCTTCGCATTAGGTGGCCAAAATATTGGAGCTTCAGCTTCAGTATCTGTCCTTCCAATGAGCACTCAGGGTTGATTTCCTTTAGGATGGACTGATTTGACCTCCTTGCAGTCCAGAGGACTCGTAAGAGTCTTCTCCAGCACTACAGTTCGAAAGCATCAATTCTTCGGTGCTCAGCCTTCCTTATAGTCCAGCTCTCACAGCCATACATTACTACTGGGAAAACCATAGCTTTGATTAGACGGACCTTTGTCGGCAAGGTGATGTCTCTGCTTCTTACTATGCTGTCTAGGTTGGCCATAGCTTTCCTCCCAAGAAGCAAGCGTCTTTTAATTTCATGGCTACAGTCACCGTCTGCGGTGATCTCGGAGCCCAAGAAAATAAAATCTGTCACTGCTTCCATTTCTTCCCCTTCTATATGGCAGGAAGTGATGGGGCCAGATGCCATGATCTTAGTTTTTTTAATGTTGAGTTTCAAACCAGCTTTTGCACTCTCCTCTTTCACCCTCAACAAGAGGCTCTTTAGATCCTCTTCGCTTTCTGCCATTAGGGTGGTATCGTCTGCATATTGGAGGTTGTTGATAATTCTCCCAGCAATCTTAATTCCAACCTGTGATTCATCCAACCCGGCATTTCTCATGATGTACTCTGCATATAAGTTAAATAAGCAGGGTGACAATATGCAGCCTTGTCGTACTCCTTTCCCAATTTTGAACCAATCGGTTGTTCCATGTCTGGTTCTTACTGTTGCTTCTTGACCCTCGTACAGGTTTCTCAGGAGACAGGTAAGGTGGTCTGGTACTCCCATCACTTTAAGAATTTGCCACAGTTTGTTGTGATCCACACAATCAAAGGCTTTAGCGTAGTCAATGAAGCAGAAATAGACGTCTTTCTGGAATTCTCTTGCTTTCTCCATGATGCAGCGAATGTTGGCGATTTGATCTCTAGTTCCTCTGCCTCTTCTAAACCCAGCTTGTACTTCCGGTAGTTCTCGGTTCACATACTGCTGAAGCCTAGCTTGTAGGATTTTGAGCATCACCTTGCTGGCATGTGAAATGAGCGCAATGGTGCGGTAGTTTGAACAGTCTTTGGCGTTGCCCTTCTTTGGAATTGGAATGTAAACTGACCGTTTCCAGTCTTGTGGCCACTGTTGAGTGTTCCAGATTTGTTGGCATATTGAATGCAGCACTTTAACAGCATCATCTTTTAGGATTTTAAATAGCTCGGCTGGAATACTGTCATCTCCGCTAGCTTTGTTGTTACTAATGCTTCCTAAGGCCCACTTGACTTCACTCTCTAGGATGTCCGGCTCAAGTTCAGTGACCGCACTATCATGGCTATCAGGGACATTCAGATCTTTCCTGTATAGTTCTTCTGTGTATTCTTGCCACCTCTTCTTAATCTCATCTGCTTCTGTTAGGTCCCTGCCTTCTTTGTCCTTTATCATGCCCGTCTTTGCACAAAACGTTCCCTTGAGATCTCCAATTTTCTTGAAGAGATCTCTAGTCTTTCCCATTCTGTTGTTTTCCTCGATTTCTTTGCATTGTTCATTTAAGAAGGCCTTCTTGTCTCTCCTTGCTATTCTCTGGACCTCTGCATTCAGTTGGGTATATCTTCCCCTTTCTCCCTTGCTTTTCGCTGCCCTTCTTTCGTGAGCTACTTGTAAAGCCTCATCAGACAGCCACTTGGCTTTCTTGCATTTCTTTTTCTTTGGGACGGATTTCGTTGCTGCCTCCTGAACAATGTTACGGACCTCCGTCCATAGTTCCTCAGGCACTCTGTCTATCAGGTCTAATCCCTGAAATCTATTCCTCACCTCCACTGTATATTCATCAGGGATATGATTTAGGTCATACCTGAACGGTTTAGTGGTTTTCCCGACGTTCTTCAATTTAAGCCGAAATTTTGCAAGAAGCAGCTCATGATCTGAGCCACAGTCAGCTCCAGGTCTTGTTTTTACTGACTGTATGGAGCTTCTCCATCTTTGGCTGCAAAGGACATAATCAATCTGATTTCGATATTGACCATCTGGTGACGTCCATGTGTAGAGTCGCCTCTTGTGCTGTTGGAAAAGAGTGTTTGCTATGATCAGCATGTTCTCTTGGCAAAACTCTATTAGCTTTTGACCTGCTTCATTTTGTACACCAAGGCCATGCCTGCCTGTTATCCCGGTGATTTCTTGACTTCCTACTTTAGCATTCCAATCCCCTATGATGAAGAGGACATCTTTTTTTGGTGTTAGTTCTAGAAGGTGTTGTAGGTCTTCATAGAACCGATCAACCTCAGCTTCTTCGGCCTCAGTGGTTGGGGCATAGACTTGAATTACTGTGATGTTGAATGGTTTGCCTTGGATTCGTACTGAGATCATTCTGTTGTTTTTAAGATTGTACCCCAGTACTGCTTTTCCCACCCTTTTGTTGACTATGAGTGCTACTCCATTTCTTCTAAGGGATTCTTGCCCACAGTAGTAGATATGATGGTCACCTGAATTAAATTCGCCCATGCCTGTCCATTTTAGTTCGCTGATTCCCAAGATGTCGATGTTCAATCTTGCCATCTCATGTTTGACCACCTCCAGCTTACCTTGATTCATTGATCTGACATTCCAGGTTCCTAAACAATATTGTTCTTTACAGCATCGGATTTTCTTTTCACCACCAGACACATCCACAGCTGAGTGTCCTTTCGGCTTTGGCCCAGCCGCTTCACTCTTTCTGGCGCTACTTGGAAATACCCTCTGCTCTTCCCCAGTAGCATATTGGACACCTTCCGACCTGAGGGGCTCATCTTCCGGCGTCATATCTTTTAGCCTTGTGATACGTTCCATGGGGTTTTCTTGGCAAGAATCCTGGAGTGGGTTGCCATTTCCTTCTCCAGTGGACCACATTTTGTCAGAACTCTCCGCCATGACCTGTCCGTCTTGGGTGGCCCTGCACGGCATAGCTTATGGCTTCACTGAGTTACGCAAGCCCCTTCGCCACAACAAGGCAGTGATCCATGAAGGGGAAATTTACCATATACCTCAATAAACCTCCAGATGGGTTAGGTTGCAACTGCCATAATTTCCAGCCAGCATGGCCAATGTTGCAGCCTAACCCATCTGGAGGGCACCAGGTTGTGGATGGATTCCATAAGTATGTTTACACAGAAGGACACCCCCGAGTATATCTTATTACCAAGTAACAATGAACAGGAGTGCAGCCTGACATCCAAGCCTTCTGGGTTTGGTAGTGAAATCAGAGGACACCTCCATTTTATTGAGGAAATTTACCATATACCTCAATAAAATGGAGGTGTCCTCTGATTTCACTACCAAACCCAGAAGGCTTGGATGTCAGGCTGCACTCCTGTTCATTGTTACTTGGTAATAAGATATACTCGGGGGTGTCCTTCTGTGTAAACATACTTATGGAATCCATCCACAACCTGGTGCCCTCCAGATGGGTTAGGCTGCAACATTGGCCATGCTGGCTGGAAATTATGGCAGTTGCAACCTAACCCATCTGGAGGGCACTGTGTTGGGGAAGGCTGAGTTAGGGCGTAAGCATTGCTGGCTGGGGCATGCTGGGAGTTGTAGGGCTTTTTTCTGTGTAAATATGCATAGGATTGCGACTTTAGGGGATAAATCCTGACTGTGTTGATTGCTGAGGCAGTGTGAGTGCATCTGGCTATTACCCTGAAGTGAGTAGCAGTTTCCCGCCCCGCTTCCCAAGAAGCAGTTGGGAGAAATGTGAGGAAAAGGTGACGAGGGGTGTTCTAAAAACGCCCAACACCTTTCAATGTGCGCATAAATAAATATTTAAAAAAGAGGAAAAGGTAGAAAAAACTCTTTAGAGCCTATAAGTTATTGGTCTCCTTTATGGAGGTTTTTTTTTAATTCAAAGAGGGGGAAGGTCCCAAACAGTTTAGATCTTATTATTGTTCTTTATAAAATAAAATCCACCTTCCGGACGCAGTAAAAATAACGTTTACATCTCCTAGCTCCTTCTGCCCTCGAAAAAACTTTCCCGTTCCCATTTCGTTCTTTCCCCACTGGTCAGTTCACGCGGCGCCGGTCACACACAACCGTAGCCTCATTGGACCTAACGAATGTACTCGAGCGTAAATGGGCAATGAATCTCCTGCTTCGGAAGGGGCCGCTATTCCTAGAGAGAGAACCCCATTTCCCCGCTTCTCTCTGTCTCTCTCTGTCTTCTTAACGCAGCTGGCCCTTTAAATTGTGGGGAAGCGAGAGGCGTTGCAGTCCTATGGTGCTGAATTTTGAGACAACCCATTTGCAGGTCGCATCTTTCTTCTCTCCATGGTAAGCGATGCGTTCTTTCCCTTTTAATTTCCCCCTTGTGTTTTTCTCTGTGGATCTTTCTATAGATGTGGCTGGGTAGCCTTAAAAGATAAGTTTAATACGCTCTTCAGTCTTCGTGGATGTGAGATGCAGGCTTCAAAGACTGTGCTGATATTCGAAGTCGGCAGCTGCTACGTTTTTGTTCTCTTGCAAACGGTCTAGGTCGCGGGATAGTGGCTGATCAACGCGTGGTCTAAAGTTGAGAGGGGAAAGTTGCGTCATACTTCCTCCCCGCCCCATCCCATCACTTGCCTGTAAATCGTTGTGGCTGTCTTTGCTGCTCAGTCATTTGTTGTCACCATATCTAGGTAGTCATTATTTATTTCTATACTGCCCTGTAGCCGAAGCTCTCTGGGCGGTTTACAATTATACGTATTGTACTTGGAACTGGTTCTGTATCTTTAATATAACACCACAGGGAAAGGCAGAAATGTAATACGTTCAGATGCAGTGATAGGAAGAGCTTCACATGTTGAGCTTCTACCTGCTGCACTGGTGTTAAAGGTGTGGGAGTTTTGCCAAGGGGGAAAAAGTGACAAGGGGTGGCCCTTAGTTCTATAGAACATTTTGATTCTATAGATTCTGTAAGCTAGCAGAGTAGACGCAGTGCCTGGTATTTCTGCACTTGGATTCTTTGGGATGTACATATGTCCTATATTTTTAGACCCCTCCACTCTGGAGTGTTCTAAGTTGGAGGATTTTCCTGTCGCCATCTGCAAAAAAGGGTATACAAAAGAACTCAAACTTGGGTTGCTACCCAAAGTGTTTCACTGCTATTAATATTTGCATAGACATTAAAACTCAGGCATTTGTGGGCACTGTCATGACACTGTAATTTTGCAAATGGTATCAAAACTGCATATCATGCTGCTGTATTAGAATGCATTTCTGTATATGATACATTAAATATAACCACACTAGCAATCTAATTTTAAAGAAGGTGAAAACTGGTGTCCAACATTGTTTTTCATCTTCATAGATTTTTCTTCAAATAGAGAAGATAATGTTTGTTCTTCACAACCCCAGTGGTGGGGGGAACAGGTTGGCTAAGGGTCTTCCTGCAGAACCTGGCACAGCATGTTTTAGCTACATTTTGGCCTAGCTGTGATAGTCCTGCATGGCCCTTTTTGATGACAAACATATAATATGCTACAAGAGATACCGGCAACAGAACGTTGCAGCATGGAGGGCTCCTGTTACCTCCTTCAGCTTTCACGATACACCATTCTGTTCTCCCTCGCATCCAGTTTTCCAACCCCACTCTCATTGGGATGTTTAGGGGAGCATGTTTCCTCTCCTTAGGATTCCCCCCCCCCAAGGTTTTTGCTTCTTTTGCAAACTTCAGGATTGTCTGAGTCTGTTGATCCTACTCTTTTATGTGCGGGTGATGCTACTTTGGCTACACAAACAGCAGCACTCACATCCGAAGCTTGGAAATAGAAGGAATATGGTGCGGTTTTTACCTCCACATTTATGGAGGCTCCACATATCCAGATATTTCTCTAGTACAAGCAAGGAGTACATAGCCTGAAAAGGATTAACCCACCAACTTCCAAAGCTGAGGGTCACCAAATGCTGGGCAATGCTGGGGAGCTTTATGTTGTGCAACGAACTGGTCAAGGGGAATGACTCTTAAATGCTATAACCTAATTAAAATAAAGCAGATTGAAAATGTTCTTTCCTTGTTCCTCATGGCTTATCCAGAGTCTTAAGAGGTTTAACTAGAAATGCTGCAAAGTACTTATAAATATTACTCCAGCAAAACTTGCATCACATTCTTAAATAACACACTCTACTTGTTTACAGGCACTTCATGAAGTGGATCATGGCCTCATCAGTCAATTACTGGTGGATTCTGAGGAGACTCTTAGTGTATGCACAGAGAAAATGCAGGCCCCCTCCCCATATAACTGGACTGCTGACTGGAGCTTTTGGGTAACTTCATGGATTTTTCTTCTGTTTTATATGGGTGGTTTTTATTAAAGGACATCTGCATTCTACAATAATCTAATGAAACCAATGTCCTCCTGTGGTCTGAGGAATTTGTAATTATTACAGTGGGGTGTGTGTGTCTGTGGGTTGAGTTACAAAGAACTGACCTCACTAATATATATTTTATACTGAGTATAAAATACTCAGTATAGTATTATACTATATTATACTGGCAGGCCTGGATACTCTGGGCAGTTGTGAAGCCACCTTCCTCAACCTGGTGCCCTCCAGATGTGTTGGAGTATAACTCCCATCATCTGTAGCCAGCATGGTTGTGCATGATGGGAGTGGTAGTGTGGCACATCCAGAGGGCATCATGTTGAGGCTGGCTGTGCAGTTGCAGGGGTTCTTTTCATATTTGGTTATTCTGGTTTCATGCTTCGCTTTAACTCTGCTCTTGCCCACATGTTCAGGCTGCAATCTTCTTAAATGCACTTTTGGATGAGTTAAAGTGTTTGGGGCTTTTAGCTGAGAAAAATGACTACTAAGCAGGGCATGATAGTGAGGGTTGTATAAAAGTATGTATGGTGTGGAGTAAGTGGATAAGAGAGAACTTTCTCATTGTACTAGAACTCTGGGTCATCCAATAAAACTGACTGGGAGTAGATTCAGGACAGATGCACAATGCAGAATTAATTTATGGGACTCACTGCCACAAGATGGTGTGATAGCTACTAGCTCAGATGGCTTTAAAAGGGGATTAGACAAATTCATGGTAGATAAGTCTATCAGTGGCTATTTGTTATGATGCCTACATAGAATTTTCATGTTTAGAAGAAGTGCAAGTGGAACCTGCAACAAAAAGTTGCAGTGCAGAGTGCTCTTGTTTAGGTGCCTGCCAGCCAGCCAGCTGTGCCCTTTTCCAGGCTACTCCATTTCATTTTCTGTCCTCCCCCCAGTTTTTTGTTTCCCCCTCCAACAGACATTCAACATTCTGTGGCTATGCAGTATACCCAGTCCTCATTGAGCTGTTTGGAGGCTTCCCCTCGCGTACAATTCTTTTTTCTACAGATTTTTTGGGGTGCAAAAGTTGGGGTGTTCCTGTGCCTGCTGATAGTTCTGACTTGTGCATAGATGGTGCCATTTGTCTACATAAAGACCCACATTCAGATAATGAGTTCACTGTTTGTATAGAATGCTTCTATACCTGTATCCAGAGCCAGCCACAGTGACAGGGGAAACTGAATGTTGCTCTACTCCTTGTCCTTAATATTGAATCCTTTGTAGCCTCTTATCTAAATTGGACTGTTAACTTATTAAGATATGTATTCTTCTTAAAAATATTTTGTTCTTATTGTAAAAAAGAATTAAAAACATAAAATTGGTACTGTACATCAAGGAAATCTAGTGAATGTTTGGAACTAGAAATATATAACAATCTCCTGTATGGCTTGGAAGGTGATCTAAAAGCAATAGGAATGTGGGATTCTCAAAAGGACACTCCAGTGCTCTGACGCTGTGCTCATCAGCAAGACACAAAGGGTAGAAACCAGATCTTATCATACTTCGAGTAGACCCACCAAAATCAGTGGGACTATTCTAAGCATGACTAGATCTGGATCCAACCCCAAACCATGAAGAATAAGGACCAAACTAACCATGACACCATCCATGCATTTAGCAATGGTTTTGTAAGTGTAAATAGCAGGTGTAGGAGCCTCATTCAGGTCGGTGCCCTAGTGGGGAAGGGAGGGGGATTTTACCCTTGCTTCGGCCCAGCTGCAGTCCCAATCCAATCCACCCTCTAGTACAAATAGCAGGTTTGGGGGACCTTATTGGGACCACAGCAGGGGCGAAGGGTTACACCCCCTGCTCTACTCCCCCACCAGGATCACATCAGGATCAGCCCTCCCCATGCCTGTTATTTACACTTCAAAAAAACATTCATGCAATTGATAATTGCATGGATGGTGTCACATTTCACTTGGCCTAAGAAATAATAATTTCGAAGTGTTTTTTGTTTGCAAGCTAGCTAATATCTCTCAGAATTAAAAACAGTTCTACCTGTAAGCGAAAAAATACTGGAGTCTGATCACTCAAGCCATACTACTGCTGAGGTGCTCCAGGCATGAAAGCTTTCTCTGAGCCATCCTTGATTACATTTTTGAATTATTAATCATACTCTGGGCATGGGAAATCTGAGTCAGAAGTTAAATGGGTTGAGTTGATGTAGTGAATCACCTGCAGATCTGAGAGCTTCAGTCCCGTGCTTGTTCCTCAACATCTCACAGCTGTCCCTCAGCTGGAATGGGGTGACTAGTAGTGAAAATGCCACATTTTATGCCATGCATGTAAATCCATTCTGGAACTTAGCAAAGCTATTCATTCATGCTTCTGTGCAATTCCAGCGGAGCATTAAAGTTATAAATGTTAGGCAAAGCATGAGGCTGCAATCCTAAACACACTTACAGGGGAACGAACCCCATTGAACATGGTGGGACTGACTTCTGAGTTAATATGCATAGGATTGCACTGTGTTGTGATCTCACTGTAATTAAAGGTGCAATCCTATGCATGTTTAGACAGAAAAAAGATCCTATAACTAGTTGTGGGACTTCTTTCCATCTAAACATGCATAGGATTGCACCTTAAACCACTTTCTAATTAAATTGCCCTCACATATACAAGAGAACACATCAACTATACTCTTATGTCCAAAGAAGTAAACCTGGAAATTTAAATCAAGGAACAAATATTTAAGTTTCATTTCTGCATGTTTGCCCATACTGGTTCTTGAGGCCAAATACCAGGAGGCGACTCTGCAGGGAATATTGTTTTCAGCTAACCTGTATAATGGTGTAGAAAGATAGGACACAAGTTGTTAATTAAGTCCTAGCTCTTGGGCCAAATGCGGCTGTGCAGATTTCCATAAAGCTGTAATTGCACCTCTAGAGACTGTTTTTATTGTTGTTGAGCCCAAGTCGAAAGAGAACTCAACTTGTCATTAGTTTTCCCAGGGCTATTGGTTTAGACTGTATATTGGAATGAGGAAAATACAACTAAATTCACTAACGTTACTTAAGAGAATTAATGTGTAGACCCATAATATTTTTACACTTACATCCAATGCCAAAGTTCTATTTCTACAGTTTTATTTTGTTAAAAGCAGAAAATATTTCTGAACGTTCATTGATAATGCTTTGCTTTTACTACTGTGGTGTTTTATGTGCTTCAAGAGCTGCTGAGGCTAAGTTTGCAGTATGATACATAATTAATCTTGATGTGTAGAATAATAAAAGGTACATCTTGTGGTTTAGTGAACAGAAGTCCAATTTTCCTTTTATGGCTTTCATGACTATCAGTTGTGCCTCTACAAGCACTGAATTGATGTCTGTCTTATCTCTTTGTTATCATAAAATATATCTGCTTGTAACAATTTAACTCTTGTTTTTCTGCGTAGTACATCATGGTGGTCTAAATCTGTGTATCCTAATGTAATAATAAGATACTGCCTGATTAGTCCTAACCCCCTTTTGCTATTTTAATTCTTTTTGAAACTACATTTAAAACAATTAAAAACACAAAAAAGTTGAATTGTATGGCAAGACAATAAGAATGTTTACTACACTATGCAAGCTAGTGACCTGGTTTGCACATAATGCTAACCCATGGTTTATTTAACCTATGGTTTGCTGACTTACCCAGGGTTTGTTTGGCAGATTATTGAACCAACTGCAGTTTGTTTTTTCAGTCCTTGGGCTTCTTGTTTCCCTCCTCCTTTGCTCCCTCCCTTGCTGTATCCCAAATGACTTTGATGTGCTGTAGTACTGGCAAGAATAGTGGCTGTTTGGGGTTGTTGTTGTTTTACCACTCTTGCCTCTGTAGCCTGGTGAAACAACCCTTGGTTCTGGTGATGACTATCCATGGTTTAAACAACCCAGAGTTCACAATCCAACAACAAACCGTGGGTTCTCTTTCTGGGTTATTCATGGTTAACAAACCATGGTTTGTTAGTGCGGCTGGGTTTACACATAACAACCTAGAATTCAACAACGTAGACTATAGATTCGTGTCATGTGTGAATCCAGCCAGTGTGTGTGTATTTAGGGGGGTTCAGGTTGGTGTTTGAGTAAGTGGGTGCAATAGTTGAGAGCTGGATACCTTTAAGATCTCATTCATCCTGAGTTGCCAACTTATCCTTGGGAAAGTCATTGTAAATGCTATGGGGATAACTTTCTTCGGCCTTATAAATAACCATTCACCCCTGGTTAAGGGTGGCCACTTATACCTTGCCAAGAAAGAGGACTTGCATCGCCCCAAAAGAGGACACCAATCTGCAAAAAAATCTGCACATGCTAATCTCTGTGTAAAGATGCAGATTTAGATATAATTACTATAATTTAAACAGAAATACAATACATCTCACCATAGCAGGGTAGACAGTATGCCTGCTCAGTCTGCTGTCCATGTGCTGAACAGTTGAGGAGCCACCCGAAGCCCCAGGTTACGGTTGCCCATCTTATGGTTCCTTATCATTAAACTGGACATGTACTGGACAGCTCTTCAAGTGGAGGATGGTTTTAAGTAGAGGACTGTCCTCTGTAAAGTGGTGCACATGGCTACTCTAATCTGGCTGTGGCTAGTAAGAAATGCCTTCAGGTGCGGGAAGCTTCACAAAGCTTGTTTCTTTTTGGCAACAAATTATTAGCATAGGCAAATGTGGGCTAGTCAAAACAAAACCTTGTGGACATACTTTGCATGACTGGCCTTCATGGTGGGAAATAAGACTTCTATGACAGGTCTTGTATGTACTTGAGGCTGCCTTGTAGGAAGAGTTCTAAACTGGAGCCAAACAGATGCACGTGGTCCGTGGCTATCCTTTCTCCCCACCCTCACCCCTCTATGTGTGTATGTGATCTGGAAGAGGTAAAGATACCAGCAGAGTGGCTGTTCTTGTGCTGTGTATAGCTGATTGCCAGTCTGGTCACAAGATACTGCATAGTGGCAAAAATGAAGCAGCTACGTGAGATGGCTTGACAGGAACCAGATCAGGTGCTAACATTCCTCATCTAAAACGTTAAGCGTTGCAACCCACTGTAATTGTAGTGAACTGTCATGCTCTGTCATCATATGCTATGCTAATGAGGTGTTTCAGTAACACATGGCAGGGCTATTAACTGCTGACTGGCCTGTTCTTGCATCTTGATTCATAACAAGCACATGAGTGATACAATAATCACTGACAGCATTTCTCAAACATAAGAAGCAATTGGCCATCAAAGTCATTTGGGATACATTCTGCAAAACATGATCTGGCATCTGAGATAAGCACAGCTCTTCACAAGCACACTCCTGTCATCTAGTTTAAGAGAGCTGCGAAACCACCACTACCCCAACCCAATGGACCATGGCATGACTGCCATTGGCATGACTGCCACTGCACGTATCTCAGCTCCATATAATGAAATATTTACTGTGAAACCGTACTTCCAGTGAGCTTGCTGCTAATTTTCTCTTGGAGGATATACTCATCATTTCAAGGTAAGTCTGTGAAATCTTCTAAGATATATTAGATAAACTCACAAGGCTTGAGGAATTTATCTTTAAAATTCTGATTTTGTTGAAACTCTGTGGCTTCAATAATAAACATAGCTGTTACTGTCATTTTGTAAAGTCTGTACAAATGGGGACCTGTTGTATTACATGGTTTCTGTGAATTTGGGACAGTCACTGCTGTGCTTCTGTTTTTTTATTTGCTTATCAAAGTGACTTTTGGCAAAGAACTGCCAAAAAGAGGAATAAGGGAAGATGGGAATATAGAGCATAGTGATGAGTTTTATTATGCCTTTTCCATTTTACTGTAACCTTTTTGAGAGTGGATACCCAGTACTAGAGAACTTATGGAACATTTTGTGTAGTGGTCTTTACCTTCCTTTTGTTATGATAAAATAAGATGTATATATCTGAAATTAATAATATATTTATTTAAAATCTTAACCAGCACATAATTAGTCTTTGGAATTCATTTCCGCATGATGTTCCTTAAACTAAGGCCTAGTGCTCAGCTCAGGTTGTAAACCTGTGTGTGGGTTGTTCCACTCCATTCTGCAGATAGCAGCTCACTTATTGAATGCTCCTCCATAGGGGAACAAAAGTTCCCTTCACATGGGAATTTAGATGTAATCTTAATACTTAAAAACTTTATAACTCTTCAAGAATTCATAGTGGTTTGCATACATTATTTCAGCCTTCTCCGACCTTCTGAGTCTTGGACTTCAACTCCCATTAGCCTCAGCCAACATGGCCAGTAGTCAGGAATGCTGGGAGTTGTGGTCCAAAACATCTGAAGGGCACCTGGTTGGGGAAGGCTGCATTATCTTGGTGTAATCATTACAACAACCCTAGTAGGTACTTCAGTAGTATCATCCTGTGCATGTACTGGAGGTTGGGCCCGAAGGGCAGTCTGGGGATTCTGCTCGTGTACCGTCCACCCCGCTGCACGACTGACTCCCTGGCCGAGGTGCTTGAGGTGGTCTCTGATGTGCGTGTACAGTCCCCTAACTTACTGGTGTTGGGGGACTTCAACGTACATTCGGAGGCCATCCTCACAGGAGCACCTCAGGACTTCATGGAGACCATGGCCTCCTGGGAGCTGCACCATATTCTAACTGGGCCCACCCATGTAGCCGGTCATGCACTAGACCTTGTGTTTGTTTCTGGAGAAGCGGGGAGTGATCTGGAAGTCGGGGGTATATCCACCACCCCCTTGTCATGGTCAGATCACTATCTGGTGACGTTGGACTTCTCGGTTCCACAACCCCTCCGCAGGGGTGGAGGACCCATTAAAATGGTCCGCCCCAGGCGTCTTATGTATCCAAATGGATTCCTGAACGCGCTTGGGGATTCTCTGGGGCATGCCAACGGCCACTCGGTCGAGACCCTGGTGGGTGGCTGGAATGCCGCAATCACTGGGGCATTAGATCGGGTGGCTCCGAAACGCCCTCTCCCCCTGAACAGGGCTCGGACTGCACCATGGTTCAATCCGCGGTTACGAGCTCTGAAACAGGAGGTGAGACGGCTAGAGCGCCGGTGGCGGAAGTCTCGCTCCAAAGACGATCAGACACGGGCTAGAGCTGTATCTTCAGCCTATCACGTGGCGGTGAAGGCAGCAAAAAAGGAATATTATGCTGCCTCCATCGTGTCTGCAGAGTGCTGCCCCAGGAGGCTGTTCCAAGTGGTCCGGAGCCTGGTCGGTCCTGTGGCTCCGGAACCACTGGAGCATTCTAAGGCCTCCTGTGAGGCTTTGGCAAGGCACTTTGCAGATAAAATTGATCAGATTAGGTGTGTTACTCTGCACACTGTGGATACAGTTAGTGAGCAAGAGGCGGCCTGTGGCAAACCGGTTTTGTGGGATCGGTTCCAGCTTCTTCCTCCTGATGAAGTGGACAAGGTGCTTTCATCTGTAAGGCCGACCACCTGCTTACTTGATCCTTGCCCATCTTGGCTGATTATGAGCTGCAGAGAGAGACTGGGTGAGGGGATCAAGGCGGTGGTGAACGCCTCCCTTGAGGAGGGAGTGATGCCATCAGCCCTCAAGGAGGCAGTGATAAGACCGCTCTTAAAGAAGCCCTCCTTGGATCCTCAAGTTCTGAACAACTTTCGCCCAGTCTCAAATCTGCCATTTTGGGGCAAGGTGATTGAGCGGGAGGTGGCGGTGCAGTTGAAGGCACACTTGGAAGAAACTGATTATCTAGACCCATTTCAGTCAGGCTTCAGGCCTGGGCATGGGACTGAAACGGCCTTGGTCGCCTTGGTGGATGATATGAGGAGGGCTCTGGATAGGGGTGAATGCTCCTTCCTTGTTCTCCTCGACCTCTCAGCAGCTTTTGATACCGTTGACCACGGTATCCTCCTGGACCGCCTGGAGGGGTTGGGCATTGGAGACACTGTATTGCAGTGGTTCCGGTCCTTCCTCTCCGGTAGGTACCAGAGGGTATCACTGGGAGAGGAGGTTTCGGACCCGTGGCCACTTACTTGTGGGGTGCCACAGGGTTCCATCCTCTCCCCGATGCTATTTAACATCTATGTGAAGCCACTGGGGGCTACCATCAGGAGGTTTGGGGTGCAGTGTCATCAATATGCGGATGACAGGCAGCTCTACCTCTCATTCAAATCTTCACCAAGGTTGGCCGTAGAATCCCTGTCCAAATGTCTGGAGATGGTGAGTGTCGGGATGGGGAGGAATAAGCTGAAGCTGAACCCTGACAAGACCGAGGTACTTTTGGTGGGAGACAAGAGGAGGCTGGGGGATGTTGACCTGGTGTTGAATGGGGTACGGCTACCCTTGAAAGACCAGGTCCGCAGCCTGGGGGTCATTTTGGACTCCCAGCTGTCCATGGAGGCTCAGGTGTCAGCTGTGAGCCGGACAGCGCTGTACCAACTCCATCTGATACGGTGGCTGCGCCCCTTCCTTCCCGACCATCTGCTCCCATCGGTAGTACATGCCCTGGTCTCCTCTAGTTTAGACTACTGTAAAGCGCTCTACGTGGGGTTACCCTTGAAGACGGTTCGGAAGCTGCAGCTGGTACAGAACGTGGCGGCTCGCCTGATTAAAGGCAGCCGCCGGCGAGATCACATCACTCCAGTGCGGAAGGAGTTGCACTGGTTACCAGTTGTTTTCCGGGCCAAATTCAAGGTGTTGGTTTTGACCTTTAAAACCCTATATGGTTCCGGCCCAGCCTATCTTAAGGAGCGCCTCCAGCAACACCAGACAGGCCGCTTAACAAGATCAGCCTCGGATGGCCTTCTCTCTGTCCCATCAGCCAGGACAGCTAGACTGGTGGGGATGAGGGAGAGGGCCTTTTCTGTGGTGGCCCCCACTCTGTGGAACTCCCTCCCTAGGGAACTCCGTCATGCCCCCTCTTTAATGAGCTTCCGTCATGCATTAAAAACGTGGTTGTTCAGGCAGGCGTTTGGGGTGGGTTAGGGTATTTAAAAAAAAAAAAATTATGGTAAAATTTTATTGTTTTAAATTGTTTATGGTGGGTTGTACATCGCCCAGAGTGGCTGGGTGACCAGTCAGATGGGCGATTAATAAATTTAATAAATAAATAAATAAATAAATCATCCCCATATAACAGATGGTAAGCAGAGAAAAAAAGGGGTCTACCTTGTTAAGAGTCATCTAGTGAATTCATAGTAGAGACGAGATTCAAATCTGGATTTCTTGATTCATAGCTGAGTCTCTTAGCCTCTACACTATACCAGATGTCAGGGAGAATAAGGGAGTTAGCCTTGCCTGACAATGCTAGTTTTCTATATATAGGGGAGTGTGTGCACATGTTTGTGCGTATGTGTGTGTATATATACATTTATTAATCTGAGGCCTTATCTACTTAGGCCTAAATGTACAGGAGAGTTTAAAACTGTTTAGATATTTGTATGAGAGTGACATGATTGAAACATTAGCTGAATCTATGATACGCTAATGTGTGTCCCATTCAGACTCTTCCTCTTGCTTATATACCTACTTAGCTTTTTTACCCCTGGCTGGCATTATTGGAAAGTTGAAAGGGGTCATTCCTGCTAGGTTGATTAGTTTCTTTTGGTCACATTGGTATGTCAATTTAAGCCAAGAATTCTGGCATAATAAACCACGATGTGAACATGCCAGTGCATGCAGGAAGTTTGTTTCTGCTTCACACTTCCTTTCACCACAGTGAATAATCAACCAGGAAGAGAGAGCTTCACATAACATATGTACCCAAGATTATGGCCAGTGGTATAGTGGAGCAGGAACATGAGGTACAGGAACTCTCACACTTTTTTCAGCTCATCCTAATCAATCGCGTATTAAGCTATCTACTGCCAGTCCGTGTGGGTGGGGGGGTGGGGGGTGTCTTTGGGGGGGTGGCTATGGGGATTGTCATGGTGAGCACCTGCACTTCAAATTTACCACTATACCACTAATTATGGTTAAGTCCATCCAAACAAGTCAGGATTCATAAACTAGCTTTAAGCCAGACTTTGTTGTTGGCTTACAAATCCTGGTCTGTTTGAGTGCACTTAACTAAATCCCAGGTTTGGACATCACCTTGAGAGGGTTTTACCCTTAAAGACAGCCTAAAAATAATTTTACATAAACTTTAAATAAATAAATTGCAGATTTGAGCCTCACATGAAGCTATCCCTTCCTGGTTTGTTTACTCACTCTAATGAAGGGAAGAGTGAAATGTAGTGAATGGGCTGCATGTACCAGCATGTTGCTCGTGGTTTATTAAGCCAGAATTCCTGGCTTAAAAGTAACGTGCAAATGTGGTCTTCCAGTCCTCTTGTATACAAGATCTTGCAAGGGGTGGTTGGAGGGGAGGTGCAGATCACAACAGATCTGTTTTAATAATTCGGGGTATTTGATATGCTCATGCTAACCAATTGGTAGTCATCACTAATTTGACTATGATGTCAGTCTGTAAGTCGATGTGCTTGATTATTTGAGGATTGATAAGCAAATGTTAATTGTCATACAAAAATATTCAGCAATATAATGAAATGTGATCATTAGGAAGGGCCTAGAGAACGTTAAACAGTTAACTAGCTTTGAATACATGGGATCCAAATAGTACTGGAGGGGAACTACTTTCAAGGAGTCGTGGGTAAAACATACTTCTAACAAATTGTAAGACAATCATGGCTTGGATCAGCTTGTATTTTCCACCCGAAATATCAAAATCGCACCTTCCCACACTGCATAGTGGACGTGCCTGTCCTACAGGCTGCCTGTGCATAGATAAATGTTTGAATAGGACATACTTATGTTAGAATTCAATGTGTGAAGGTCTGATCAGGATCAGAAGAAGGATATATAAACCTAGTGTTGCTGGATATTTAAAATGTGCAGGTATGAGATTTTAGTGGGGAATCCCTTCCAGCTTACAAAGTCCACCTCATAGCTTTCAAAGCTGCTGGGGAATATGTAGTGATGTTTGCTTCCTTCCAGTTCTGCTATTGGTAGACAGTTGCTTCTGTTAGTTAAGTTACAGGATTTTGAAGATGAACATTTCTAGAAGTCCAGAGTTCAAGCCTGGCTTAAGAGAGCTTCTGGAACTTGCTGCTTTCTAGTTCTTTTAATAAAATAACCACTTTCTTCTGTTTATAATTTTTTAAAAAAATCTAACACTTATTTGTGCAAAAATAGTTTTAAAGCAATTCATGGATTTAAAAAACAACAAACTGTTATTTAGGAGGTGACACACCATTCCTTTATAAGTAGGTGAGCTTTATGAAGATTCTTTTGCAAATAAAGAGGGGGAAATAAATGAGGAGATCTTGCACATGATTATATCGCAGAGGAAGTATGATCACTCTGTCATCACACCAGTTCAACTAGTGTACAGCGCTGGGTGTTGAGGCATAGTGAGTCATGTTTAAAAGGCTATTTTCAGTTGCCTTCCATCACCTTCCTAAACAGGTGAGAAGTGATTTGTAAGTACATGTAAATGTAGTTAAAGCATTTAAACAGGAGCTAGGCGTAAGGATAGGATAAGATGAAGATTTTATTTAAGGGTTCTGTACTATACTGTACATTCCAGACTGGATAATATATTAAGGGCGCAAGCGTATGCAGATAAGTGGCTGCCTCCGGAATCAGAGGCGACAGCCTATCCAATGCAGGGCAGGAGAAGCGCTGCTCCTCCTGCCCTGCATTTTTGGCTAGAGAGACGCTTTTGGCTGTCTAGCTGCTGGAAGGCAGAGCGGGGGAGGAGGCTGCTGTACGACACATAGGATGTGTTGTACAGGCATTTCCGCCCTCCTTGCCCCAGAACGCCCCCCAGAACGCCCCGTTTTGGCCACTCCGTGCTACTGACTAGTGGCCATAGGACTGCTCCCTCCTATGTTCAAATATTTATGTTGTGTGCATCCTCCACATTTTGGTTTGGGAGGCTAGAGAAGGTTTATCTGGAAGAACTAGTTTCTGGGATTTACTTAAGTAACTGGTCCTCATACAAGATACATATGTGGCCTGTATTCTTACCATTTTCAGTTAGCATATGAGAAGACAGCTAATATATGAGCAAATTGTCTCCAAGGTGAAGTATAAGGTTTCAGAAATATATCTTCCTCTCCTACAAAGGAGATGGGTTTTTTGCTGAGAGTATTCTGGCATTTCTCTTGACTTTGCAACCTTTAATTTATTTTAAGATGTTGTGTTTCTGCCCATTTAGTGGGTATCCAAGATGGCAACCAACAAGTAATTAGGGGCTTCTCCACACGGGGCTTTTATCCTGTTATTGAGATTGGTTACTTACAGAAGTTTGTAGGTCCTTTGGATGACAATGTCAGCCTGCAGGGCATCTCCTGCACTAAATTACCTTTAACCCATTTTTAAAAGATCCGAGATAATGAGCCTTGAGTTTCCTCCTGAAAAGAGGAGATCACATGATAAGAGGAGCTAGACCACATCACTATCTAGTGGCTGTATAGTGAAAAATATAGAACACACAGATAACGGGGGAAAGTGGGGTGAAGGGAAGCATAGGTAAAGAGAGCCTGTCATGATCCTGCATTTAAAACAGAAGCAGAAAGCACCGGTAAAGTTGCAGAATTTTAAGCTGGTGTAGAAATGCTCTTTATCTGCCTTCCCTCCAGAAGTTTTGGATGACAACCCCCAGCATTCCTGACTACTGGTCATGCTGGCACGGGGCTGATGGGAGTTGTGGCCTCCAGATGTTTTGGACTTCAAGGTTGGGGAAGGCTGAATTAGATATAAAAGCCCTCCTTTTCGCTGAAAGTTCCTCCACATATGCTAGTCCTCACGTGGAATCTTTCTCCACTCCCTATAATGGGGGGGGGGGTCTCCAGCATGGTGTCCGTGGACACCACTGGGTCCACAGACAGCTCTATTGGCACCTGCCAGGCTTCCTGCTCCACCTGATTTTAACTTTGTTTAGATTTTTTAAAATTAAAAATATTTTAACTATGAGGTTGGCACGCTCCAAAGCGAAGCACTGACTCCAGCACCTTCTTTATTTCTAATAATACCTCTGCTCCCAATATGGGGCAAATAAGTGATTTGGCATTTGGGGCTCTTGCCTCTGCCATGTACTCAATAACTTCTAGGACAAGTTATTTGTCTCTTAGCCTCACCAGCTTGCTTTCTGGGAAACGGGTATTTTTTTTTTAATGGCCACACCCACCATAACAGCCATTTTGTGAATGGACAGGTCCTCCCATGGCAACCATTTTGTTCGAATGCCCACAACACTTTCAAAATTCCAGATGTGCCCACTGACTCAAAAACGTTGGGGCTCCCTGCTCTATAACATGTACCCCTGAAAATGGCTGCCTGGAAAACATGGCAGATGGTGCGTTATGGGGGTGGCTGTCTAGCTTGCCTGAGGATGTCATCAGGATTGCCTGAGAAAGCTTTTGACATAATTTGCTTGTCAGCTATAGCTCAGTGGTGCTTTGCATGTATGGATGCTCAAAGATGTGATCTGTTCTGCATTTTAAAGAAAACTGACCTGATTCATACTTCCTGGACTAACATACAGATCACAATGCAGTGGCTGGCTGGGACATGCTGGGAGTTGTAGGACTTTGTTTCCATCTAAACATGCATTGGATTGCTCCTTAAGTATTTTACTTTATTGTTTTCTTGGTTTTAAAATATTTTTATCCTGCCCTTCTTGTAGAAGTCTTCAAGGCAGCTAGCAGCCAATTGAAAATTATAGTAAGTGCAAAAGCTGGTTTGAAACTCAACATTAAAAAAACTAAGATCATGGCATCTGGCCCCATCACTTCCTGGCATATAGAAGGGGAAGAAATGGAAGCAGTGACAGATTTTACTTTCTTGGGCTCCAAGATCACCGCAGACGGTGACTGTAGCCATGAAATTAAAAGACGCTTGCTCCTTGGGAGGAAAGCTATGGCCAACCTAGACAGCATAGTAAGAAGCAGAGACATCACCTTGCCGACAAAGGTCCGTCTAATCAAAGCTATGGTTTTCCCAGTAGCAACGTATGGCTGTGAGAGCTGGACTATAAGGAAGGCTGAGCGCCGAAGAATTGATGCTTCGAACTGTGGTTCTGGAGAAGACTCTTACGAGTCCCCTGGACTGCAAGGAGGTCAAATCAGTCCATCCTCAAGGAAATCAACCCTGAGTGCTCATTGGAAGGACAGATAATGAAGCTGAAGCTCCAATATTTTGGCCACCTAATGCGAAGAGAAAACTCCCTGGAAAAGACCCTGATGCTGGGAAAGACTGAAGGCAAAAGGAGAAGGGGACGGCAGAGGATGAGATGGCTAGATAGCATCACCGGGTTTTTTTTTTTTTTTTTACAATGCAGCCAAAGGCCGTTAATGAGGTTGCAAAGTGAGCTCCCTTGGGAGGGAGTTTCAAAGTGTGGATGCAGCTGCTGAAAAGGTCCTCCTTTTGTTCCCAACAAGATGAGGTTGTTGGGAGACACAGGAGGGCCTCTGTTGACAATCTTAATAAACAAGCAGGCTTGTATGGGAGGCAGCAGTCCTTCAGATACCCTTGTCTTTTAATAAGATGCCTATTCTTCCCCCCACCCCCTTCTTGACTGTGTATTGTGTGGGCAATTTTGTAAGGGTGCCTACTATTCAGTTATTTGGAGCCAACATTTCTAGTATAGCCTACATAGCCTACAATGCAACACTGACTGTTGTTCTTTTCTTCCCCTTGTACCTGGTGAAGAGGTGATACCTTTCTCTAACAAGTACTGTGTTCTGTTAACCTGCATCTTACAAAAGTAATTATTGATCCTACTGGGAAAGTTCTTCCTGGTAACACACAGGTCCAACTGAAGGCAAAAAAACTCACTTGTCCATATGCTGCACAGTTAATCTGAAATGTTTCCAACATCTTTTTCCTTCAGCCTCTACAACTAAGAGGGGGGCTGGGCCAGAGACGGGGACCTAATGACACTAATGCCCAGTCCTCTGTCTGCCAGTAGCCTGTTGGAGGAATGCCTTGTGCTTAGGAGACTATCCTCTCCAGAGCAGATCTGGGGAAATGAAGAGGAACAGAAAATGAATGTAAGTAAACGCACAGGCTGGAACCCTTGTTAGGCGTTTCCTTCAGCAACCGTGATGAGTGTGTGTGTCATAATTCATTCTGTACATCAGGGACAGGGAAACCTATGGCCCTCCAGATGTTGCTGAACTTCAACTCCTGCCAGTCCCAGACAGCATGGCCAGTGGTCAGAGATGATAGGAGATGTAGTCCAACAGCATATCAAGAGCCACCCCTGCTGTGTATGTGTCTCCTGAACTAACACAAATGGAATATCCTGATTCTCCCATTGTACATGTGGGCTGCATGTGGCTGCTCCTTCTATGGCTCAGAGGAAGCCTGGCTTGCTATTTCCTGCAGCCCGGCTGATTGGCCATCAGCTGCGCTGCAGGAAATAGAACTCACAGATTGCCCCCCTCCCCAAAAAGGTTGCCCACGCCTGCCCTATCCTTATGGCAGGGGAATATATATTTAAAAACTCCCTTGCAGATCTGTGGCAAAACACTGGCAATCAGTAGGGGTCCAAAGTACCTTCCTGAGAAGGCCTTGCAACTGCATTTCGAAAGCTCCAAAGGGGAGTAGTAGTGACCTGGTGTAAGAATGCACTTTTAATGATGCCACCACGGGTTATTCACTTCAGGGTCAGTAGAACTCTGACTCTGTGTGTGTGCATAGCTCTGTGGTAGAGCACGTGCTTTGCATGCAGAAGGTCCAAGGTTCAATCCCTGGAACACCCAGTTAAATAATCTTGGATAGCCTCTGTTCTGAGATGCTAGAGAGCTACTACTAGACAAGCCACTGGGGCTGAGTCAGTATGGCAGCTCCTTATGTCTAGAATCCTCATCCTAACCAGTAATAATTGCTCAAGATTTTGCTAAGGACAGAAGTCAATGTGGCCTCATGAGATCTCAGTATTCCCTAATTTTTGCTGAGGTAACAGAAATGTTGAAGGTACTGACCAGGCAGAATTAGTGGAAGGGAAGGAGGGGTGCTTAGCCCTTCCTATGTTGCCAAGCTTCCCCTGAAAATATTCCCCCTTTCCCTGCCTTTTCCCCTCAACTGGGCATAGTTCTGTATTTAGTGGCCTCCTGGAGCGGGTGGGGGGAAGCCCAGAGAGTATTGTAGAGGGAATTGGCAACTGGTAGACTTAGTGTGCTGACAGTACTTCCTGCCTTGCCATGCATTAGCATTATGACAGAGGAACCCAGGGTTGGGAACCCTGTTTTTTCCCCTTGTAATGTCTAGTTCTGCTCTTAGTGAATGAAAAAAAAGTCTCGTTTTCTCTCTGATGACTTAAGTAATGCCCATCTTTCAGAAAATAATATTTGGAGAATAATAAGTGACCAATCTCTTTTTTCAGCAATTAAGCTGATTTGCAATATCTCTACAGAAGAATAGAGCAGATATGTGCATACATTAGTAGGCCAAAAAAGCTGCACATTATACTGTGGTAGTATTTCGAAAATAAGGCTTCATGTTGGCTGTTGCCTTTAGTTCGCTGCAAGGATGGCCAGATTTCAGAAGCTGATAAGTCACATGCAGATATCTCTACCTGGCCAAGGACTGAACATTCTGCCAATGTTGTCTGTCTCCTTCCAGTAGTTCTATGTGCTGCAACTTCTCCCTTCTTCTCTCCATTTCTGCTTCCTTACTTCTCCCATCTTAGCCCATGGGATGGAGAATTGTACCTTGCCGGGTTCAGAGGTTGTACTTGTACCATCAATTATTTTCTTCATATTATGCCACTAGCAAGAGCTTTGGGCTGGGAGATCAAACCAGGGACAAGTTGAGTGTACCTTTCCTTAAAACAATAAATAAGGTATCATCTTGGTAAGACTACATATTTGCCATGAGTGTCCCACACATCACTATCTTTGAATGTCTGGGGGAAGGAGAAAGACTGCACCAATGCCATGGGGCAAAGGACAAACTGTGTTCATGCAGGAGGAAGAGGATGAAGGGATGCGGGGGGGACAACTTGATGGATGAAATCCTGAGGGGACAGTAGCTTGCCCATAGAAGCAGCAAGCAGCTGTGTCATTTTGGCATCTGACCCAGGAGAGTGGGAGCATGAGGCTACCAGCACTGAGGCCTGAAGCACTCCCCCATTCAGGAGCAGAAGGGTAGCCTGCTCAGGAGCAACGGGCTACTTATAAGTGAGATTCTACTCACAAGGAGGAAGGTGGAGAGAGGAGAAAATGGGACATAGTTTGAAGAGCTCCCTGTAAAAGGTAGAAGGTAGGTGAGCCCAAAGAGGAAGGATCTTCTAAGCTATTCTCAGAGCAATGATGGAGACAAACAGAAAGAAGGGCCATTGCTCAGTTGTAGAGCAGATGCTTTGCATGCAGAATGTCCCAGGTTCAATCCCTGGCATCTCCAAGTAGGGATAAGGATAGGCTGACCATACATACCGTTTTAAATGGGATAGTACCGTTTTTTTCATATTTCCCAACCATCCCGTTGTTTTAATATAAATGTCAATTTTGTCCCGTTTTTAATTTTTTGTAAAAGAACTGAACGCGTTTATCATAAGGCTCTATGCCAATCAACGCGTGCAGTAAAACTACTAGTGTGATGAAACAGGAAGTTCCATTTACTTTATCCAGTCAAGGCCAGGCTTCTTGAGCTAGAGACGATCAGATGCCGCCCCCTTGCTTGTCTGCAGTGGTGGGGAATTCAAGAGCCGGTCGCTAAGCCCCATTCAGCAAGTGGGAGCCAGTGGGGTGAATCTTACTGTTATTTCTGCCATCATTCCGCCCATAGAGATTCTTTCTGCCCTACGTTCAGTTTGATTTGGACTTTTCAGACTCATATTTCGGTTCAACAGGCTGTTAGCTATTTTTTTTATTACAGTGGAATATTACATAACCCTGTCCCGCTTTTGTCATCCCAATATCCCGTTTTTGTCTCAAGGAAATATGATCAGCCTAGCTATCTTGCCTGAAACCCAGGAGAGCTGCTGCCCGTCAGTATCAACAATACTGGGCTAGATGGACCAATGGTCTGACCAGTATAAGGCTGCTTCCTATGATTCTATGAGGGTGGGAGTTTGTCAACTCACTTTCCTCCTTCTGAAGCTCTGGACAACTAGTTGAGGTGACCTGAAGGGGTGTGTGCATTTGTGCATGCATAATGCACACTATCCTCCATACTGCACAAAAAGGGTCTCTGTGTGTGTACATGCAAGGCACCCCACCTCCCACACATCTCATGCATATATTCACTTTAATAATGCGATTTTGTTAGTTGAGCCTGTTTCATCTCCTTGGCCACATATTATTGCCTACACCGTTTGTTCAAGGACAGTGGGACCCCCTAACACTCTGAGCAATATGCAGTAGGATAGATTCTACTGTGCTGATAAGACCCAAGAAAATGGTAGAGTATGGGCTTCCATGTGGGACTGTAGACTGATGTATTATGATGTATGTAATGTATCATTTTTCAAATGTCTTATTAGGTATGGTACAAAATATTTGTAGGGTTCTCTCACGTTGATATAAATCATTTGATTTACTCTGAAGTAAGCACTGATTCTCAGCTGAATATTTAACTAGCTGCAATGAAAAGCACTATAACTGAGGTGATGTGAAAGTTCTGTCTTGAAGTGTTTGATCTCTGATGGCTCATTCACACAGTGAAGTCATCACTTGATGTTTTGGTCATCGTAGAATAGCTGTGCATGTATGAAGAGGATGGCAGATTATATACATCAACAATACTTTTGCACATTTATAGCAACACCTATTTAAAGCACATCAGTCACTATTTTGCAATAGAAATTGTAGGCACAGGCCCCCTGATCTGGATTGGGTCCATAGTGTGTGAGGGAAGAGTTAAAGTCCTCCTACCCCCATGCTAGGGTTCAATCCAGACTGGGCCTTTTGTGCCTACTCTAGAGTAAAGAAAAAGACATAGCTGCTAGCTATGTCTTTAAAGTAATGTCTGTTTTGGACCTCAGGTGGCAGGTGATGTGAAAGACTCCTGACTGAGACTGTCTAGAGCAGGGGGTCTCTAATGTGATGGCCCATGGGCAGCAATGTGCCCATGGACATCTCTCTTGGTGCCCACCAGGCTCCTTCCCCCTTTTGTTCTTTATTTCATTTCTTAAGATTTTTTTTGGGGAAAAAATTCTTTAGCTGGGATGCTGGCATGCTGGAAAGCAAAGTGCTGCTCTCTAGGGTAATATTCATTTGTGTTCAAACAGGTGATTTCCTGTTTTAGAGCTCAGATCTCAACTCTGCCTTATACTTAGGTTCTTGGACAAGTTACTTTTAGTCTTGTCGGTTTGCTTTCTGGGAAATGAGTATTTTGTGACCAGCTGTGCTGGTAGACACCATGGCAGACTTTTCATGAATGGGCAAGCCCTTCTCCCATGGCAGCCATTTTGTGAGAGCATCCACAGCATTCTCTCAAAATTCAGATGTGCCCACCGAACCAAAAAGTTTGGGGATGCATGCTCACTCTTGTCAGCAGTGAACAAATAGTCTAGCCGGATATAAGGCTTGATATATCTGTGTTCCTATATTCCTCTCCTGGTTTGTTTTTTTCCTTCCAAGTGGAATCAGATTGAGAATGGGGTGCAGGGGGGTGTTGCTCCTTTTTCCATGCCGTTTCTTGATTTTAATTCCTCTTCCAACTGAAACCGCTATTTGTTCCTCAGGAGGAAAGATAGAGGTACTATATTTTTTCCCCGTGTGGCAGATGGCAGTTTTCGGGGCTATTGTTTAGGTTGGGGGAAATGCTGAGGGGGGAAAGGGCAAAGAACCCCAACAACCTCCACACCACACCTCCCCCACAGCTACATTTAACTTTTGAAAACCTCAACAACAAAGGACCCTTAGAGTGGACTAATGGAATCATAATTGGGGTATAAGACCACAAAATGTCTTAATTGTCCTTCCATCCAGCATGTCTTCTGTATTAAATGATTATTGTGCTTGGAAAAACCAACATGTAGATTAGCTCAAGAATGTAAATTAGTTGTCAGACACAGAACAAAAGCTTTATTTAAGATACTTCACATTCCACTGTCTTTCCTAGGGGTTAAGAGTGATTAAAGTGAGATCTTCTCTTTTTGTCTAAAAGTTGTGCCTGCCTATTTGAAAACACGGCTCTTCTGTAACCTTTGTTGAGTTTATGGAAAACAGGTTTATGTTTTGTATATGTCTACAAAGGAATTGTAGGTGAGGCATGGTATGACAGCAGTGCTAGGACTCCAGAGATCTTGTTTGTATGATGTAAGCTTTGAAATGACTCTCTGGAGTTTTGATTTTTTAGCAGTGTTGCCTTGGTCTGCAGACATCTTTGCTTTTCACAGAGGCAGTTAGGGTGAATCAGCCTGCTTGTGGAAGAAATCCTCTGTGATCATCGAGGGAGCTTTATTCCATAAACTTGATACAGTGTTGAAGAAATTTCCAGTAGATTTTATTCCACTTGTTTCCCTATGAGGATGAATCAAATACATTCAGCATCTTTCTTTAGATTAATGCTCTGTCTGCACTACATGGTGCCTTGGCCCTGTAGGATGATCTCTAGAAGAACGTTTGTAGGACTGAGCTTTCTTGCAGAACCCTTAAAGACATTTTGAATGCTAGTTGACTAAAGAGAGGTGCCCGGATTTAGGGGTGTTATAAGATGTCATAATCATTGAAGCTGGGGTGCTTGTAAAAACAAATGTCCAAATATTTGTGAGCAGGATTAAGGAGAGCAGGGCTTGCTTTGATTCTGCAAGCCACTGCCACCTTCTCCTGCTCCAAGGCCCTGAAACTTACCTTAGGGCAGGGGTCCCCAACGCAGTGCCCATGGGGATGTCCAACAGTGCCCGCCAAGCTCACCACTCCCCGCCCCTTAAAAAATGTAACCATGATGTTGATGATGATGATGATAATACCACCTTGAAGAATTTTAGGGTGCCAGGCTCTCCTTTCTGTTCCTGAACCTCCCAGAGATTTGCTCTTCAGGGGGCAGGAAGAGAAGGAAAGAGGTGCTTCCTGGCCCCACCCGATCTTTTTCCATCCACACAGACTGTTGTCCTTCACTCTCTGTCTTATTGCTCCACTCCCAGACTCTAGCCTGGCAACTTCTCTCCACCCAACCCCTTTCCTTACTATTTATATCCCTTCTCCACCCCTAGCCTTCTTTCTCTCCATTTCTAGCCTTGCTCTTTCTCTCCCACTCACAGCTTTATCTTGTTGTTTCTCTCTTCTCTTAGTCTGTAGCCTTGCTATTTCTCTCCCTTCCACCATTTTGCCTTGCTATTTCCCCCTCCCTTCCAGCCTCTAGCCTCACTCATTCTCTCCCTGCCACCTCTTTTGACCAGCCAGACCCCCACTAGCCACATCCTCCATAGGAGCCATTTTGTGGTGGTGCCCACAGCAGTTTCTCAAATTCCCAAATGTGCCTCAGGATCCAAAAAACGTGGAGATTCCTGCCTTAAGGCATGAAAAAGGGGAAATGGTGCCAAGGTGGCCATGTGTCCTCTTTTACAGAGGACAGACTTCTATTTGAAGGGCTGCCAGAGGGCCATCCTCTGTTTGAAGGTGTCCTCTATTTGAAAGGTTGTCCTGTCCAAGTATGGTTTAAAGATAAAGAACAGTTGCCCATCAATACTTAGCAGCTGGACAGCAGACTTAACAGACAAACAGACAGGTCTTCCATCATGTGCTGCCGTTGTATTTCTATTTAAATTATCCTTTGTTCTAAATTTGCATGTATACATACAAATTAGCACATGTAAATTTCATGCACATGTTTGTCGTTTTGGGGGTGATACATAAGTGGCCACCCTAATGAGCACTGTCTTGACCCTAGCAGAGCATCTTTTCCTGCCAGGATGATTACTACCAGTCCCAAAACCCCCAGCAAAATTTTGACACTGTGTGCTATTTCTGCCAGGGAGGACCTTTTCCTTGGAGGAAATGATATACATGGCATCAGTTCTGTGTCAGAAATTCCTTTATCAGTCACTGCAGGCCCTTCAGCTCAGGCTTAATGCATACCTGTTACCACCTTCCCCCCTCTCCCATGGTAAGTTTCAGGACCTTGGGACAAGTGAAGGGGGAGATGGCAGCAGAGGGTGCTTTGTGGGCTCCCTCCTAGCTTTTTGCAGGCAACTGGAATGCTCACAAAGGCTCAGGCCCTTTTGTGGGCAGAAGGGCAGGGAAGAAGGATGTTCCCACATCTCTACCATATGTTCTGTTATAAGAGCTTAATTATATGTTATGGAAGATACATGACTGCTGCCAACATAATTCTCCACCACGTATTCCCCAGTAACCTGGTATTATTTTAACCCTATGTTTTGGCAATGCCCAGTAGTTGCCTCTTTTTGGGAGGAGGTTATTTTACAGATAAACCTCGTACTGGAACACCGTTTAATATTTCTTATGTACATGTCCTCTTAAATTATCTACCTGCTCCTTGGAAGTTAATGCACAGTGAATGCAAATGGATTTTCCGTACCCTTTTGACAGCTAAAAGGCTGATATTAAACACTGGAAGGATAAATGCTTACTTCCTATAACACAATGGACTGAGGACATAACATTTTCAACATTTAAATGGGTGATATATAAACATCTCTTGTGAATGGATATTATATATATACTGTTAATATATTTATTTATTTTGTATTTATTGCATTACTATACTGTCCCATAGCTGAAGTCGCTGGGTGGTTTACAGAAGTTAAAACATTAAATACAATATAAAAAGTTTTAAATCCATTTACATATAAGCACGCAGACAATATATACAAACAACATATGACTAAAAACAATACTGAACTATCAGTCATAACTAAAGACACATCCAGGACCAATTAAAACTCATCATGTGCTGCCAAATGCCTGAGAAAAGAGAGAGGTCTTAACCTGGCACCGAAAAGATAATAATGTTGGTGCCAGGCAGACCTCATCAGAGCACTTGTTCCACAGAGGGGGGGCCACCACTGAGAAGGCCCTCTCCCTCATTGCTGCCTTCTGAGCTTCCCTTGGAGGAGGCACTCAGAGGAGCACCTTAGATGCTGAACATAGTGTATGTGTAGGTTCATTTCAGGAGAGACGTGCTGTTAGGTATTGCAGTCCAAAACCGTGTAGGGCTTTATAGTTAAAACCAGCACCTTGAATTGAGCTCAGAAGCATATAGGCAGCCAGTGCAAGCAAGCCAAAGTCGGTCCTATATGTTCAGACCTTCTGGTCCCTGTTAATAATCTGGCCACTGCATTTTGCACAAGCTGCAGCTTCTGCTGTCTTCAAAGGCAGCCCCACATAGAGTGCATTGCAGTAATCTAACTTGGAGGTTACCATTGCACAGACAACTGAAGCCAGGTTATCCCTGTCCAGGCAGAGGCATAGCTGGGCCACCACCCAAAGTTGGTAGAAGGCACTCTGTGCCACGGAGGCCACCTGACCCTCAAGCAACAAAGATGGTTCCAGGAGGACCCCCAAGCTACAGACCTGCTCCTTCAGGGGGAGTGCAACCCTATCCAGAATGGGTTGAACACCCTCCATCCAGTCAGCAGAGCCACCCACCAACAGCATCTCAGTCTTGTCTGCATTGAGTTTCAGTTTATTAGCCCTCATCCAGTCCATTGTTGCAGCCAGGCAGTGATTTAGCACATCCACAGCCTCACCTGAAGAAGATGAAAAGGAGAAATAGAGCTGCATGTCATTAGCATACTGATGACAATGCACCTCAAAACTCCAGATGACCGCACTCAGCCGTTTCATGTAGATGTTGAACAGCATGGGGGACAAAACTGACCTTTGTGGAACCCCATATTGGAGAAGCCGTGGGGCCAAGCAGTGTTCCCCAAGCACCGCCTTCTGGAGCCAACCCTCCAAGTAGGAGCAAAACCACTGTAATGCTGTGCCTCCCACCCCCAGCTCAGAGAGCCGACCCAGAAGAATACCACGGTTGATGGTATCGAAAGCCGCCGAGAGATCAAGGAGAATCAACAGGGTCACACTCCCCCTGTCTTTCTCCCAACATAGGTCATAATACAGGGTGACCAAGGCTGTTTCTGTGCCAAAACCTGGCCTGAACCCCAATTGAAATGGATTCAGATAATCGGTCTCATCCAAGAGTGCCTGGAGCTGGTTGGCAACCACTCGCTCAAGGGCCTTGCCCAGGAATGGAACATTTGCAACCGGCCTATAATTATTAAGGGTTTCTGGGTCTAGGGAGGGTTTCTTCAGGAGTGGTCTCATCACCGCCTCTTTCAGGCAGCCTGGGACCACTCCCTCTCTCATGGAGGCATTAGTCACCTCCCTAGCCCAGCCCAACTTCCCTCCCTGCTAGTTTATATTAGCCAAGAACGGCAAGGATATATTGGTCTGTTTTTGTTGAAATTTATGTATAATTTTTAGCTGTATTTTCATATTTATTTATTTATTTATTCAATCAATCAATCAATCAATCGCCCATCTGGCTGGTCACCCAGCCACTCTGGGTGATGTACAGAATATATAATAAAACAGTTTAAAACAATAAAATTCCACAGTAAAACATCGTTTTTCTAAAAATACCCTAACCCACCCCAAATACCTGCCTGAACAACCACATTTTTAATGCACGATGGAAGCTCATTAAAGAGGGGGCATGGTGGAGTTCCCTAGGGAGGGAGTTCCACAGAGTGGGGGCCACCACAGAGAAGGCCCTCTCCCTCGTCCCCACCAGTCTAGCTGTCCTGGCTGATGGGACAGAGAGAAGAACATCCAAGGCTGATCTTGTTAAGCATCCTGTGTGGTGTTGCTGGAGGCGCTCCTTAAGATAGGCTGGACCGGAACCATATAGGGTTTTAAAGGTCAAAACCAACACCTTGAATTTGGTCCGGAAAACAACTGGTAACCAGTGCAACTCCTTCCGCACTGGAGTGATGTGATCTCGCCAGCGGCTGCCTTTAATCAGGTGAGCTGCTGTGTTCTGAACAAGCTGCACCTTCTGAACCGTCTTCAAGGGTAACCCCACATAGAGCGCATTACAGTAGTCTAAACGAGAGGAGACCAGGGCATCTACTACTGATGGGAGCAGATGGTCGGGAGGGTAGGGGCACAGCTGCCCTATCAGATGGAGTTGGTACAGCGCTGTCCGGCTCACAGCTGACACCTGAGCCTCCATGGGCAGCTGGGAGTCCAAAATGACCCCCAGGCTGCGGACCTGGTCTTTCAAGGGTAGCCGTATCCCATTCAACACCAGGTCAGCATCCCCCAACCTCCTCTTGTCTCCCACCAAAAGTACCTCAGTCTTGTCAGGGTTCAGCTTATTCCTCCCCATCCAGCCACTCACCGTCTCCAGACATTTGGACAGGGTATCCACAGCGAACCTTGGTGAAGATCTGAACGAGAGGTAGAGCTGCGTGTCATCCGCATATTGGTGACACTGCACCCCAAACCTCCTGATGATAGCCCCCAGCAGCTTCACATAGATGTTAAATAGCATTGGGGAGAGGATGGAACCCTGTGGCACCCCACAAGTGAGCTGCCGTGAGTCCGAAACCTTCTCTCCCAGTGCTACCCTCTGGTACCTGCCGGAGAGGAAGGACCAGAACCACTGCAATACAGCGTTTCCAATGCCCAACCCCTCCAGGCGGTCCAGGAGGATACAGTGGTCAACGGTACCAAAAGCCGCTGAGAGGTTGAGGAGAACAAGGAAGGAGCATTCGCCCCTATCCAGAGAGTGTGTGTGTGTGTGTGTGTGTGTGTATATACACACACACACACACATACATACATACATATATATATATATATATATATATATATATATATAATGCATGCATTGAAATTTATGTACCTACATTTTCTTTTTCTTTTTGTTATGTGTTGTTGACATTTTACAATAAAAAATTAATAAAACAAAACCTGGTGCTCTCCATCAGCCCCAGCCAGCATGGATAATGGTCAGGCATTATGGTAGTTGTAGTCCAAAACATCTGGAGGGAACTGGGTTGCCCACGCCTGCTCTGTTAAGAAACATGTGTGTGATGTGACATCACACCCAGCATTTTCATGGCTTGCTCCAATGGCTGCTTATTTACAGGTGGTACAGATGATGTGACATCACACATTTATTTCCCTAGGTATTTCCAGGGGAATGTGATGTGGATGGGGGAGATGCAGGTCAGTGGCAAGGGACGTTTGCAACAGCAAGCTGAGTGCATTTCATGCCTACATCAGTTATATGATGTCAGGTTATTGGTCTCAATAAAATGTCCCAATTTCACAGCTGCAAGAACTTTGCATGGAAGTATTGCCTAACCCCTTTGTTTCTTCATCATTTGTTTTATTTACTCCTATTGTACGAAGTGTCTCAGACAAATAAAATGGATTATACTTAATGTATTTACAAAATATCCAGTATCACTTGTAACATTGGCACAGTGTAATTCAGTATTTTTCAGCTGTACAGCAGTAAGCTGAAAATCTGGGTACAGTCATGAAAACCTGGCATGCAGGGCTCTGGAACACAGTCTAATTGTTCTAGAAAAAACATTGGAAGAGAAAGGGAAAGGCTTAGATATTTTAAGATGGAATGCGTAACCTTTTTGTGCAAACTTTCATTTTTTCAGATCTCAAGTTCCACTTACAAATATAGGAATGAGGAATTCAAGAGACAATTCTCACATCTGCCGGATTTGGAAGGGCTCATAGTAGGTAAGAGGAGGCACTTTCAAGAGGTGGATGGGCTCTGTTAAAGAAAACCCAAATGGCAGCTTTTTCTTTTTAAAGTAAGCTTGCACCATCATCAGGAATGTTTGGAAACATAATGGTAAAAACACACCATGATTGGAATCAAGAGCCAGTGTAGTATAGTGGTTAGAGTCTTGGACTGGGATTTGGGAAATCTGGGTTCTAGTCCCGGCTCAGCCATGAAAGTCACTGGGTGACTCTGGGCCAGTCACTGACTCTCAGCTTAAACTACCTCATAGGGTTGTTGTGAGGATAAAATGGGAAGGAGGAGGCGTTGTAAGCCCCCCTGGGTTCCTTGCAAAAGGAAAAAAGGCGGGATATAAATATATTGTAATAAACTGATAAAATGAAAAGGAGGGGAATTTACCATGAAAAGGGTAAATGTGTTGTATTTCAAATGCTATTATTTCTA
The DNA here is from genome assembly GCF_057233095.1 of Heloderma suspectum. Taxonomy (NCBI): domain Eukaryota; kingdom Metazoa; phylum Chordata; class Lepidosauria; order Squamata; family Helodermatidae; genus Heloderma; species Heloderma suspectum. Next base: position 48,013,546 of record NC_139460.1, on the reverse strand, counting down.
GGTTATATATGTTTCAAATCAAGCTATTTTTCAGTTGCATGACAGTGTAATGGGTGACTATGGATAATAAGTTACTGCTGCCACTTATTTATGTAATGTGGATGGTGAGCTATGTGCTCAAACTAGCTGGTAGTAGGTCCATTAGGAATTGCTTATGAACATTTTTTTAAAATTGCGAGTCTGTAGGCGGGATTTTTTTATTCTATAAATAATAGCTGTATAAATAATCAGTGTTAGTGAAAGCATTTGCTAAAATGATAAGCAATTAATATAAAAAAGGGGGTGGAAAAATATGCCTATCACCTAAAGCTAGACCTCAGCAATGTTACTGAAAATTATATGTAAACAATGGTAGGTACATCAACTGAACTCCTCCAGTACTTGATGGTTTTAATTGTGTTCCTGTAATGGTGAATAGATTACTGACCCATACTCTAATGCAAGTGTATCAGTTTGCTGATAGTGCTTAAACAAACAAATTTTTTTTACCGTACTTATTTTTGCCCTTTGTTCATTATTCCTGGATACATCTAGTTCATTATATTACCTTTGAGCATATATTATCATTGACCTGGTTAAGACATAATACTAAACCATGCTTTGATGTTATGGGAGTAAACACTACGGATGTTGAGACTTGGGCTCACATGCTCCTTCTCTCCTCTTTCTTCACAAGTGAAGGATGGAAATCTTAATGCTTCCAGGCATGAAGCTGGATCCAGATTTAGTCATTCTTGAGTAGATCCATTGAAATAACCCTATTAATTTCAACAGGTCTGCTCTAAGTATAACTAAGATTGGCTCCAAGCCAGGATTTTGTCAAACCACAGTTTCCTATTATATCTGAATATGGGAAATTGTTGTCTACCCACACTGCAAACAAAACAGAATCAAATCATGGCTTCAAACCTTGGTCTAACTAGCTGCGGCTATAACAAACCATAATTGCCTATATATGGATGTAACAGGAAACTGTGATTTGTTCAAAACTACAACTGGAAGCATTACATTTCATCTCCTTGTTTGAGGGGGAGTGAGGAGCACTTGAGCTAAGGCCTATCATGGTGCATTTTCCTCACAATCATGGTTTGCTGTGACTTCTGAACCAGGCCATAATGTTGAACCATTTTCAAGAAGCATACACAATAAATTGAAAAGAGATTCTTAATTTTTCCTTTTAGTTCAGTTGTACTTGTAGAACATCTTCTTGGTCATTTTAATTCAGCTGTGCCTTATTTGCTTGCATTTTATTTCTGCATGCTTGAACTGTATAGACATTGTGCTCTTTAATCTTCTGGATTTTTTTTCTTTTGTTGTCAGAATGTTCAGAAAATGCTTGCTCATTTATCTTGTTCCATTGCAAATCCTCTTAGATATTTGGTACAGCTTTCTGAAGTGCCCATGACACAAACTAACTTGGTCTCATTTTTAAACAATCCTTACTGAAATATAAACATTATCTGATGTTTTAAAATAGCTCATTCCAGATAGAGTATTAGCATGATCTGCAATAACCAAACCCACTTTATTTGGAATCTCTACTCTGTTGTTTATGCTGGTGTAGTCAAGCAAGCAAGCAATTTGATTCTTTCTATGAGGCATAGTTTTCATACGTTGGCCAATCTGAATCTGAAGAATAAATTAAACAGCTGGATTAACTTGCTTCAGATGCAAGTCTTTCTAATAAATGTAAAATCATAACTTTGCATTTCAAGGAAACATGATTCATTTATGTTATCCTATTCTGACCTTCAAGCTTTATTCTAATATATACCATAGCAATTTTAGCAGTTATCTGCCAGTGTATGGCAGAGAGACAGAGGCCACTTTATAACCCTTAGGGCTGAAGTGTGGCATGCAAGTTTGGTTTGGGGGCTGAACTCTTTCCTAAACCAAGTCTGCCTATGATGGAAGGAATCTTTGTGGAATAAGTTGGATAAGTCGTGGTACCTTGGGAAAAGGCCACAACTCGCTGGTAGAACACATGCTTTGCATGCAAAAGGTCCCAAGTTCAGGTTTAATTCCCTCACACTCCCTCATCATGGTCCCAGGGAAAATCTGCAGTCCCCAGCTGTAAATTCCTCTGGGAGGCAAGCTGTCATTAGTGTCAACATCAGCTTCCCTCCTGGGGCAAATAGCAGATTTGGAGGAAGGGGAATGATTTTTCCCTAGATCATGGTGTGGGGAGAAAGGATTCACCTCCCTCTTGTGCACCACAGTCCCAGTTCTTCTCCTCCCAGCAGCCGTTTAAAAAAGTGTTACGTCATTTACATGCATTCACACATTTAGTATTATGTCTAGTTTGGCCCTCAGTATTTCAAACATTGAAAAACTGATTCAGGAAGGAGTGGGGAGATGAGTTAGTGATGTCATCAGTTTCCAGTCAATCAGAGTGTAGAGTGATGCACCTCCGTCTTGCAGAACTGGTTTCTCCTGAACTCAGTTATGAGATAGACTATTGTATGTCTTTACAAAACCGAGAGGGTGTGCTTCCACAGCTGGCTCACCACTAAAAATGCACTAAAAATGGTGTATGTCTGCAGGCATCCAGACTTGTTTAAGCAGACAGTTCATGTATATAGTGAAGTAACAAATTAGGTCTAGCCCAATAACTCCTTAAAAACACAACAGCAGGTCAACTGCATGTCTTCTGATGCATGTAAGCATCCAGGCTAACAAGCATGTGTATTTTCCGGCACAGAGATGCCTTTTCCCTCAACCTGTTTATGTTTGCATGTAGGTTTGCTGAGGAATGAAGCACATATTAATTTTCTGCACATCTTAAAATTGTTGCATTCTGTTTTTAAAAAGCTTCTCTATAAAAAGTGTTGCAGGCATCACTCTGACAGTTGAAGGAAATTCTGTTAATGTTAACAGCCATCCACAAAATACTGAATAAGCTCCTTGCAGTTCGATGCGAGCATGGTGTTATTGATAAGATAAATCATGGGTTTGGTTGAACTTTGTGAATAAGATAAACACTCTTATGGTTTCCTTGTTCAGATTATGCCTGTGCTCTTCAGAAGGATATCCTTCTTCAAGGACGCCTGTATCTCTCTGAAAACTGGCTCTGTTTCTACAGCAACATCTTCCGATGGGAGACCACAGTAAGGCGTGTGTGTGTGTGTGTGTGTGTGTACACATGTGTGCACAAGGACTATGTGGCTCTCTCATAATACTAGAACCCGGGGTCATCCCATGAAGCTGATTGGTGGGAGATTCGGGGCAAATGCAAGGAAGTACTTCTTCAAACAGCGCATAGTTAAACTATGGAATTCACTCCCACAAGATGAAGTGATGGCCACCAATTTGGATGGCTTTAAAAGGGTATTGGACAAATTCCTGGAGGAAAAGGCTACTAGTTATGGTGGCTACTAGTTATGATGGCTACTTCCAGTATCAGGGGCAGTATGCCTAAGTACACCACTTGCTGGAGAACATGGGTGGGAGGGTGCAGTTGCACTCATGTCCTACTTGTGGGTTTCCAATGGGCAGCTGTTTGGCCACTGTGTGAACAGAATGCTGGACTAGATGGACCCTTGGTCTGATCCAGTGTGGCTCTTGTGTTCTTATGATTCTCCTAAAGAGATCTGTGCCTTGCATTTTCTTTCTTGAAATACTTTTAATTTTCTGACAGACAAGGGTTCTATAAATCATGAAAATGCATGTTCATTTGAAAACTTCTGCAATTTGCAAATAGCCTGGGGTGCTGAATGATGGATGGTGCCCATTTTCTTTGCCTTGCAAAACCAGGCCGGAGGTTGAGCTGGTGTTTCTGTGCCTAATTAGTTGGAAGTGGCCACTCAATTTTTGCTATGATTTTAATTTATCTTACTGTATAGTCAAGAGTGGCAAAGGGGAATCTTATGGGAAGTACCTATATTCTCTAGTTCAGGGATGGGGAATGTGTAGCCGTCCAGATATTGTTGGATTGCAGCTCCTATCAGCCCTAGCCAACATAGCCAGAGGTGAAGGATGATGAGTTGCAATCCAACAACCCCTGGAGGGCTACATGGTCTCCATCCTAGGACTAGAAGATAGGGCTACTTCCATGCTGGGGTTTAGTGTGGAATTGCCATGCTTTGTGTGCTAACATTTTATGGCACATCTACATGGCGCTGTCATTCAGTCATTGTCATCTTATATTTTCCCTGTGGTTCTTCTGTCTTTTCTCAAACTGCAAGAAGTCTGACATTTTTCTTAAAAAGGGAAGGGGAGCACAAACTCCACAAGTGTAGATGCCTTTAGCACTGCTCTTCCATTCTTTTTTTTTTGTTTGTTTGTTTAAGGGCAGGGTTTTGATGTAGGCAAAACTAGGATAGGATACTTTCCTGTATCAGGAAAGTGAACCTATCACAACTCAGCATGCTTTCATTGTAATATTTCCTATAATATCTTTTTTGATATAATAATTTTTTATTTTTTTTAAAAAAAGAAAAACAAAACACAACAACATAAACACACAATACACATACATTAATTTATACACATATTTAGATACACTAAAATATCTCTTACGATTGTAAGATATCTACCTTTGGCTCCCGTTACACAACAAATGCTTATTATTATTCTCCAGTTCTTAGTTGTATATCATACATTGAGTTCACAGACATTATCTCATTTCTCTCCTAATTTTAGCAACAACAAAAACAAGAGAATTAACCATCTCAAAGTTCAAAATCCACATACATAGATATCATTTTTCTCTATTCCTTGTACAAATTCTATAAAAGGTTTCCAATCTAACATAAATTTAGTTGTTGATCCTTCTTTAATTATGATAGCAAGTTTTTCCATCTCGGCCAGCTCCATCATTTTCATGATCCACTCGCTCACAGTTGGTATTGTTTCATTCTTCCACTTTTGCGCATACAGTAACCTTGCAGCCGTTGTCATGTAGAGAAAGAGGGTTCCCCCCTTCTCTTTTAGGTGTTGATCTGTTAGTCCCAATAAAAAAGTTTTTGGCTTTAATTCTATAGTACTCTTTAATATTCTTTGAGCTAAAGACTGTATTCGTTTCCAAAATGTTTTAGCTTTTTTACAAGTCCACCATAAATGATAAAACATTCCCTCTTGATCTTCACATTTCCAACATTTTCCAGAAACACCTTTATATATTTTAGACAATTTAAACGGTGACATATACCATCTATACATCATCTTATAAAAGTTCTCTTTAAGACTTGTACATAAAGTAAATTTTAAATCTTTTCCCCACATATTTTCCCACTCTTCCATTGATATATTATGACCAACATTTTGTGCCCATTTTATCATACAGTCTTTTACTTGTTCATCCTCTGTCTCATACTGTAACAGTCATTTATACAGTTTAGCAGTAACATGTCCATCATTTGTACACAGTGCTGTTTCAAACTCAGATTCTGTTTGTTCAAATCTACCATTTTTCTCATCAATTTTAAACCTTTCTTTAATTTGCAAATATGAAAACCACTGACATACATGACCTTCTTCCAATAAGCTTTCCTTTGATTTTAACTTATATTCCCCTTGTGACAGTTCCAGTAAATCATTATATCTTATCCATTTATGCGTACTATCAAATTCTCTTCTATGCATTGCTTCTTGTGAAGATATCCAACGTAGTATTTTTTGATAGAACCTTAATTTATATTTATTCTAAATTCTTAATACAGCCCTTCTTATATAATGATTATTAAAATCTACATTCACTTTTGTTTTATCATATCACAAATAACCATGCCACCCATATCTCAATTCATGTCCTTCTAGTTCCAAAAGTCTTCTATTTTTCAACGTCACCCATTCCTTTATCCACATCAAGCAGCAGGCAGAAAAATAGCTTTTAAAATCTGGTAATCCCAAGCCACCTCTTTCCTTTGCATCTTGTAAAAATTTTATTTTAACTCTTGTTTTTTTTGCTTGCCATATAAACTTCGTTATATCTCTCTGCCACTGCTTAAAAGGTAAATCCAATGTAATAATGGGTATCATTTGAAACAAAAATAACATTCTAGGTAATACATTCATTTTGATCGTTGCAATTCTTTCCAAAAGTGATAGTTGTAATTTTTCCCGTTTTAATAGGTCTTGTTTAATTTCATTCCACACTTTAACATTTGTCAAAAAGATTCCCAAATATTTTACTTTCTTTTCAATTTGGAAGCCAGTCTTATCCATCAACTTTTTTTTTCTTGAACATTCATATTCTTTGTTAAAATTTTTGTTTTCTGTTTATTAACTTTGAACCCTGCCACTGCTCCAAATTCTTTTAATTTTTTCATTAAAATTTCAATTCCCTTTAAAGGTTCTTCCAACATAAACACCAAGTCATCTGCAAAAGCCCTCAGCTTATATTTCTCCTTTTTAATCTTTATTCCTGTAATTCAATCGTCTTGTCTTATATCTCTGTTCAGTAAATCTAAAACCAATATAAACAATAGCGGTGACAGTGGGCAACCTTGTCTTGTTGCTCTTTGTATCTGACAAGGTTTAGTCAAATCCCCATTTATAATTATTTGAGCCTTTTGAACGGTATATACCCATTTCACCCATTTTATAAAGTTTTCTCCAAAGTCCAGTTCTTCTAGAGTCTTAATTAAACATTTCCAGTTGAGATTATCAAATGCTTTCTCTGCATCTAAAAAGATCACAGCTGCTTGTTTTTCTGGGTGTTTTTCCAAATATTCCACCACATTCTAGACCGTTCTTATATTATCTCTCATCTGTCTCCTTGGTAAGAAACCACTTCGGTCCTCATATACAAACTCCTGCAATATTTTCTTGAGCCTTTCTGCCAAAATTGTTGCAAATATCTTATAGTCATTGTTTAATAATGAGATTGGTGTGTAGTTTTTTGTTGAGGTTAAATCCCATCCTTCTTTAGGTATTAATGTTATATATGCTGTTTTCCATGTTTCCAGTATTTCCCCCTTTTCTAAAATACCGTTCATCATATTTTTCAATGGTTCTAAAATTTCTTCTTCACACTTCTTATAATATAATCCTAATATTCCATCTGGTCCTGGAGTTTTTCCCAATTTAATTTTTTTTATTGCTTCCACCATTTCATTTACTGTTATTGGGCCATTCATCATTTGCTTTTGTTCCTTAGTAATTTTTGGTAAATTTTGTTTATGAATATATTTATCCTTTAATTCTGGGGAGATATCCTGTCCTTTATACAAATTTGAATAATATTGATAAAAAGCTTTCTGAATTGCCCCATTATCGGTTAATTCTAATTCACTTTCACGTATTTTCACAATTGTTTTCTTTTCTTTTTCCTTTCTAAGTTTATAGGCCAACCATCTTCCTGGTTTATTAGCAAATTCAAAATTCCTTTGTTTTACAAAGTTTAATTTTTTTTACATATCCTGAACTGCTAACATTGAGAATTGTTGTTGGAGTAATTTAATCTGTCGGAGGACACTTGCCTTTCCTAGTTTTTTCTTTAGGAATTCTTCTTTCTCCTTTATCTGTTTTAGAATATTTTGTACCTTCTCTTCTCTTTTCTTTTTCAGTTGAGTGTTTTGTTGTATAAAATAACCTCATATAGGCCTTACTTGCATCCCATACTGTTCGGATATTTGTTCCCTTATCCAGATTCAATTCAAAAAATTCTCTCAATTTCTTTTTAGCGTCATCCACAATACTTTTATTTTGAAATATCTTTTCATTCAATCTCCGTCTAAAAGTAGTGCTTCTTTTCACATATGACATAGATATAGGGTTATGGTCTGAAAACGATCTTGGTAGAACTTGTACTTTGCCAATATTTGTAGCAAGCTCTTTAGTTGTCAAAACCATATCAATCCTTGAAAAAGATTTATGTCTTTCTGAAAAATATGTATATTCTTTTGAGTTTCCATTTTTATCTCCCCATAAATCTACTAAAGCCAAATTGTCCATCAATTCAAAAAAACTTTTAGGTAATTTCCCTTGATTACTATTTTTTTCCTCCAATATTATATCAATTTGAGGTGCAATCACCCCATTCCAATCTCCCATTAAACACCAACTGTCAAAAGTTAGATCCACGAGTTTGGATAAGAGATCCTCATAAAATTCCGCTTTGTGGTCATTAGGTGCATAAACCCCTAAAACCAACGTTGATATACTATTCAGTGCAATTTTAACTCCCAGAAAACAACCTTGTTCATCTGACAATACCAGTTCTGGTCCCAAATGTGGCTTAATATATAAAACTACTCCATTTTTCTTTTTTCGGCTTGCAGTTATAAACTCTTCACCTAATTTTTTATTAATTCAATATTTGGTATCTTCTTTCTTAATATGAGTTTCTTGTAAGCATATTATATCTTGTTTCAATTTTTGTAAATAGTAAAATACTTTTTTTCTCTTTTGAGGAGCATTTGCCCCATTAATGTTCCAAGTTAAAAATGTATAATCCATTTTTTTAAACAATATAAGATTAAGGTACATTCTTAATTTCCACCTGTTGCACCCTGTGTGCTATCCCCTTCTTGTACATTAGGTCGTAGGTCTATCCAGTCTTCCATAAGTTTGAAGGAACTCTCTTGCTTTTTGAACTGAGTTCAACTTAAATCTCTGTTCTCTGTAAGAGAAGACGATGCCTTCTGGGAATTCCCATCTAAACATGATCTTTTTCTGTTTCAGGGTTGTTAAAAATGCATAATCTCTCCTTTTCTTAATATTTCCTATAATGTCTTAATGCTATAATGTTAGTTTTCAAGAAATAAATATAAATTAAAAAAACCCAAACCCTTTCTGGTCTTATAGTACATGATAATACAGTAATGCTATTTTTTTTCAATTGATTTAAACGTTTTTCCAGTCACTGCCATTTTGCTTGTGACCAGAAAGGGGATTTATTTTATTCTTTTTTTTTAACCTTATGATGCTATACCTCTCTTTCACTGAAAAAGAAAAACCTACCCAGATAAGTGTTTTAGTGGCGATTAAAAGATAGATTATAAAACCAAAAATGGGTCATAAAATGGCACCCTCCACAACAGTTACAGTGAAAGTGTATTGAGCTTCTGATGGCCCCATTGATAGCAGCTATATCATGCCTATATACCAATATACTGTTGTAGACAGATCATAGCAACATGTACATATAGCTAAAGTAAAAAATGCCTAATAGTGTGGAAAGTCCATTGCAATTCCGCTTGTAATTATAAAAGAAGAGCCACGATTGCATATTGCTAGCCTGTCTGCAAGCAGCCTGTTCTGCTTGATCTAAAATCCTTGATTGAGAGAGTAATCCTGTGGTCCCTGGGTGAGGATCCCAGGGACCATAGGATGGCTAGGAAAGCTCCTTCCAAAGTTGGAGACAGCGCTCTGACCTCGGAAGGAGGAGTTGGAGTTCTGCCCCTTGCCCTCATCCCTTTGCAGCTGGCATGGAGGGAACCACACTGGCTGCCTCTCTGAGGTCAGAAAATTGACCTCAGGGAGGGAGAAAAGGGGCATTCTGGTGGGGGTGGGGAAGGGGAGGAGACCGGAGAGGCCAGCCTCCTTGCCTCACCTTCCAAAGTGCCCTTGAGTCTATCTAGTGAAAACAGCATAGAATGCAGATGGGAAGGCAAAGATTGCCTCTGCCACACCTGCTGCCCTGCTGGCTTCAGCCTGGCGGGGCATGGGAATCTCGGAAGCTTCCAAGTCCGGGGTGTCCGAGCATCGAGAGCACAGTTCATAGGATTGCACTGTAAGTATACTAAAACATCTTCCAAGAAAAGCTCTTTTGCTCCTTGTGATTCCTTGGGAGCTTAGGAGGGAGGTCCTCAATGACAAGTGAGTTAATGGGGGATATGTTTTTCCTGAAAGGCAGCTTGCTAATTCTACTAATTTTTCCCTGTTATGTGTAGCCATCCTGTGAATGCTCAGTTCATAGGATGACAATGAGGCACAGTGGGCTTGGTAAGTGGTCTGCTTGAACCAAGTTTGTGCCCTAGAGCAGAGGTGAGGAACCTTTTTTATGACAGGGCTGCATTCCCTCAGGGAAGATCTCTCAAGGGTAGCATATCAGGGGTGGGCATGACTGGAATCAGTGGTGGGTGGGGCGGTGGGCTGGGGCCAGACTTGGCAATGGGCCATCTATTTTCTTTGTACCACCTCTCTTTTTTTCTCCCCTTTTCTGTCTTTTTCCTTCTCTTTTTTCCCTTCTCCCTGTCTCCTTGTACCTCCCTGCTGGAAATCCCCCCTGGGCAACCATTAAGCTTAGGGGAAAAAAGCTCCTATTTGTGCAAAAGAAGAAACTCCTTGTGGGAGCTTTTTTCCTAAGTCTAATTGCTGCACTGGGGGCAGGGGCAGGTGTGGAGACATGTTCTTGGGCACATGTGGGCAATCCATGGCTCCGCTATGGCCCTCCCATCATACTTCCCCTTTTCCTCGCTGCCCAGCTGATCAGCACAGGTAGAGTGGCACTTATGAATTGCCAAAAAAAGAGGACATGCATCACCAAAAGGAGGACAACACAAATCTGTATATGCTAATTTATATTTATAGATTCAAATTTAGAAGTAGTTATTATATTTTGAAAGAAATACAGTAAATCTCACTATAGTGCGGAAGACTGCGGCTAGGTGAGTTGTGTGGTTCCCTATTCAGTCTGCTATCCAGGTGCTAATTAGATTGTAAGCTCGAGGGCAGGGACTGTCTTAATATTCATCTTTGTAAGCCACTCTGGGAGCCTTTTTCGGCTGAAGAGTGGGGTAAAAACACCCCTGAAAAAAAATAGTTGTTGATGGGCAACAGTTCTTGTGGCTTTTTTATCTTTAAAGTGGAATTGGACAGGATAGCCCCTCAAATAGAGGACACCTTCAAATAGGACAGTCCTCTGTAAAAGAGGGTACATGGCCACCGTAGCACTGGGAACTGCTGAGGTGCATGATTTAAATGGGGAAGATGGCTCGTGTGGATGATTCTCCCTGCATGCTCACCTTCCCATCACAATCGCACTCTCCCAGCCCTCCAAACAGCAGCCTTCAGGGGCAAAAATGTTGCCTACCACTCTTCTAGGGCCAAGAACATGCCCCCAGAATCCTCTGCAACACCAATGGGTTTCACTGCAGACATGCTGATATGGAAAGGGTTCCCTGAGGGTAGCAGGTTTGAAAACCATTGTTTTATATGAATAGTACTTACTTCAGCATGCCATTTCTACACTTTCAGTTTAAGCTTTTTCATGGTCTGTTTCATGTGTGTGTTTTGAACTTCAGATTTCTATCGCCTTGAAGGATGTAACCTTCATGACAAAAGAGAAGACTGCTCGGCTCATCCCAAATGCCATCCAAATTGCCACCGAGGGAGAGAAGGTGTGTGTGATGCTCTTTCATGTATTGTTTACTTTTTCATTACAAAAACTAATATGGCAGAGAGCTCTCTAATTTGAATACTTTTCTTATTTAATGTGGAAGTATGACAGAGTAACGAAGGTGCCTGAACAACATCTTTGTTAGAAGTAAAGTAAGTGGCTTAGATTTTACGTACAGTATTCTTCCTCCAGAGTTAGCCTCCAGAGTTAGCTGAGAATGGCCCAGAGATTAAGGGCATCTCTACACCAGCCTAAAATCATGCATTTAAAACGGGGCGTTCTGCTTTCGTCTTAAATGCAGGATCACAACAACTCCCTTTTTCACATGGTTCCTTTTCCCCCACCCCCTTCCTCCTCTTCCCTGTATTTGAGTCTTCCATTATCTTTCATTGATCTCACTCCTCTTCTTGCCACTTTTACTCTTTTCATGGAGGAAACTGAAGCAGAACACAACTGGGTAATTTGATAGCTCATTATCTGTGATCTATTTAAAAATGGAACAAAGGGCATTTAGTGCAGGAGGGTCATGGCAGGGTCAGTGCATCATGTAAACAGCCCAGAAGGAGTCCTAAATCTTGAGAGCAGATACTTGAGCATTCTGGGATACTACTCTCCAGGTTTGAAACAACATTTCCTCTCTGAGGTTTATCCGTATTTGAGCATTTTCCAGAATCAATTAATACATCATTATGATGACATATTTAGTAATAGGGGGTTATTAACTATTTTTGTGTCCATTGAAATATATCACATATATAAAGATTACTTGGGCTTCACTGACTTGATCAGGGGGTATCAAAACTTGTTACAGTACTTCTTCAACTGATAGCTGAAATTTGGTATACCTAAAGTCTAATACACCTCACCACCAGAAAAGTCTGAAAATAAAAACCAACACTGACCATTGGCCATAGTGGTTGGGGCTGCTGGGAGTTGTAGTTCTAAATATCTGGAGGGTACTATGTTGGGGAAGGCACTATACTGACTTGTTGTAGCTCTCCAGGTTTACAGGGAGGAGGCTTTCCCAGTCTCAGAGAAGCTATATATTTAAATAAGACGGTTCTGTATGTATAAGTATCAGCTCAATAGCTTAGGTGATTAACATTAAAATCTTATACATTTCTAGTTCTGAAGTAAGTCCCATTGAGTTTAATGGGGATTTACTCTCAGGTAAGGGTGTATAGCTTTGCTGCAGGTGCAAGTAAGCTCCATTGAACTTAGTAGAACTTCTGAGTAGATATGTGCTGTAAATGGCTGATCTTGTAACTTAGCCCGCCTTAGAGTCTCCTAAAAATCAGTGGAAATACATTTCAGTAAAATAAATTGGCCTTAGTTCCATTTATTGTCTTTGAAATTGGGATGTGTGGCTTTTAGATTGTTTTCAGAATTGCACATCTCGATTAACATTTTGCTCTGTAGTTTTTCTTCACTTCGTTCAGTGCCAGAGACAGAAGCTACCTCAGTATCTTTCGATTATGGCAGAATGCATTGTTGGAGAAGGTAAGCTTCATGCGTTAGGGAAATGCTTGCGCTAGCCAATTTTTTGGGTGCCTTATTGTAACATATACCGCTAGTAGTTTGTTGTTATGCTCTACTTCTGGGTTTTGAGACTGGTTGCCTTTCCAGCTTTACTGTTATGCCCCTTAGCAATGGTCATTTGTACAGATATTTCACTACTTCTTCAATTTTCTTAAAAAAAGCAAAAGTTGCTGTGTTGCCCATAAGAAAAAATCCAGAATCCATATTAGGATAATACCTTTATTAGGCCAACTCAGAGGTCGCAAAATAGTGTTGAAGCTTTCAAGTTCTCCAGAACTCTTCATCAGGCCAGACAGTAAACAAAGCAAAAGAAAAGGGTGTGTGTGTGAAAAAAAAAGCACAAGGGGGGGATGGGAAAAAAAGTGATTATGTCTAAACACAGACTCCGTAGCTTGAACAATCTTAAGACGGAATGTCAGGGAAGGTTGCAGACATTGGGGTTCATCACATGGGGGCAGAAATCTGCATCAGTACTGGGGCTTTCTCCATCCAGTTTCATCGTGGGATTAGATTGGGCTCCTTTACACAGTTGTTTCTATCGTGTTATATTCCGTTCCTTACCTTTGCATGGGGTGGCTACTTTTCCATAAAAAGCCATTACGCGCAGTGGGGGCATCACAAAATGTCCTCCCTGGTTCCTGTCCCTTTCCCTCCCCTCTCAGATTACTGGTGGTTTGGTTGTGATTGGTACGCAATGCAGGTGGACAGCAATTTCCACCGAACTGCCCAAACCCTGCCACGAAGGCCGCAGTTTCTCGGCGAACTGCTGGAATGCCGACATGCTGGCCATTCTGTGTTGTGGAGTAAGCTGAAGTTGGGAGCCAAAGTCCTTACATTGCATTTCGTCACAGCATGGCAGCAAGCCGGCAAACTGGCAGGTCAGTATATTGACACCAACATCACTGCCATCGTCATCATGACCACACCCCCAACAACCCCAAACAAAGCGGGTTTTTCATGCTATAGGAGAAGTACACAGGCAGGCTATGGCACTCTTATTGCGTGGGCTGAAAAAATACTGCATTTGTTTTGTTTGGGGATAACACAGGATAGGCAGGGGGGAATGGCAGGAAAATCACTGGAATAATTTGTAATCAAATTACATTGATTACAACAGTGTAATCATAATTACATTATGACGTTATGTAATGGACCCGCAAACGTCCGCGAGTGGCCAATCATGAATGTTTGATAAATTGCAGGTGTAGAGATGCCCATTCTAATTTGACTGCAACAGGTGCTGTGGTGGTTTCCTCTTGCATAAACACATTGTTAAGCTATATATATTCTTGAGAAGTTAGCACTGGATGCTTCCAGATGAGGCTTTGATCAAGCCATCACCTTGCCTCATTCATAGAATTTTATGGGCAGTCTAGACAATGATGTCTTCCACTTGCAACCCTCCTGTGTTTTCCCACCAGTTCCCCTGTCTTTTGTTTTCCTTATTGCAGAAAACTGGTTAAGAAAGAAAAGGTAGAACTGGACTACAATTCCTTCTGAGTGGTAGTGCTAGGAGCTCTCTGTCTGGAAGCACCCTGTATGACAAGGGGTTGTGTGCAGGTTTGGTTTAGAAAAGTAAAAAATGAAACTTGCCCAGGTACTTATTTGAGAAACATTCTGAGATAGCCTTGTGACAGTTATTCATGCTCTGGTAACCTCACATTTGGATTACTGCAATGCGCTATACATGGGGCTGTCTTTGAAAATGGTCCAGGAACTTCAGTTAGTCCAATATATAACAGCTAGGCTGCAAACTGGGACTGCCAGTCCATTTCTGGGCCAAATTCAAAGTGCTGGTTTTATCGTTTGAACCCCTAAGTGCCTTGGGGCCAGGTTACCTGAAGGAGTATCTCCTCCCATATTTACCCATCTGGACACTGAGATCATCATGTGAGACCCAAGTGAGGTAAGGCAGGTGGCTACAAAAAAGAGGGCCTTTTCAGTTGTGGCACCGCAATGCCCTCCCCAGAGAGGCTTGCCTGGTGTCTACATTATGGTCTTTCTGGTGCCAGGTGAAGACCTCTTTTTTCTGCCAGGCATTTAAACAATTGTTTTTAGGGCTTTTAGATCACTTTGCTTTTATTGCTAATGTTTTTACTTTGGTTTATGTGCTGGAGTGTTTTTACTCTTTGCTGCTGATTTTATCTTGGTTTTATTATGTGCTGTTTTTAGTCATTATTTTATGTTTTTACTGTATTGTACATTACCCAGAGAACTTGGTTTGTTGGGTGGTTTAAAAGTATAATAAACAAAAAATAATACACTTTCTAGCCATGGTAGTAACACTGTAGTGGCTCTAGAGGTGACAATTTGGGTGTGTAGCCTGCCTAGCGCTTGACTTTCTCAGTGAGATTTTGTTTACAAAATGAGGGCTACAGAAATATGAGGTGATGAGGAAATGGTGTGACCGGAAGTCTAATGGTGTAACTGGAAGTCAAACATCTCCAGCATACATACAGTGGGGGAGAGGGCTGAGGAGACAGTGCTGTGGAGAGAAGGAATATTTGGCGGAGGGGACAACAGTTCTAGGAATTTTCATCGCTAGAGCATGTGACGTGCGGCTTTTGGTGCTGGTAGGTTCTGCAAAATCTTGAGAATCTTACCTTATGTTACTTTTTGCATCAGACCAGGATCAGAGAGAGGGAATCACAAGGAGTGGAGGGTGTGATTTCCAAGTGAAGACGGAGGCATCTGTATTTTTAAAGTTGAACTGAATCCTTAAACAGGTTTCAGTGTCTCTTCTGCAGATATTCTTAGAAAGCCTTAGGCTGCACTCAGTGGCACTTTCTTCTGAGTAGGCGTACATAGGATTGTTCTGTTATGCTTTGATCCTAAACCACATGTTCAGTGGTGCAGGTAGGTACTGTTAGATCTTGGACTTAATGGTCTCACAGGAGCCTCCTTTATATGACCATGTGTTCAGTTGTGAAGCTCACAAGTAACATATCCCTTCTCTCCCCACCATTACATGATTCACAATTGCTTTTATGTTCCTGATACGCTAAAGCAAAGAAACAAAATAAAACTGTTTGCCAACCTGATAAAAGAGAACTACTTTAAGCATGTGCATGTCAGGAGCGCCCTAGCTGCCTCTTGCAGTCCCCACCAATAGCCAACTCAGGACACAGACGATGAGGATTCTTTCCGAGACTTTATTCCTTTATTACTTTGACTCTTTCAGATACTAATCACTAGCGACAAAGCAAGGAACAGCACTGGGGAAAGATAGCAGAGGAGCCTAAGCTCCAGGTAAGGCAGTTGGTCCCCGTTTGAAGGAGAACCACGGGAAGACCCTGAACTTATGGGCTAGGGAGAGATCCTCCCTCTTTCCCTTGGGTCCTCGGGACGCGACCGTTGTTTGAGCGCCAAATGAGTGGTACGCCTCCTTTCTGCGCCCTCCATCTGTCGTCGCTCCCTGCGTCTGCGCCGAGCGTCCAGCAAGCCCCCCTCCAGCGCTCTCTCACTGCCAGGGTCACTATCTCTCTCAGGAATGCTGGCAGGAGGAATCTCTGCCAGCTGCTATGCTTGTGAGAGATGAGTGAGCTCCTCTCCCACGGATTGCTGTTCCTCCTCAGAATCAGAACTGCTCTGGGGCTCTATTGTGTGGGAATAAGCACTATTTGGTTATATAAAAGGACAATATATTATTTAAAGTAAAAATGATAAAATAGGCATCTGTACATTTTATGTGTATGCCTGGCTGGCCACCCCGACTTTAAAATGTCTTTAAAAATAAGAAGAAAGGATACCGTGGAAAGCAGCACCTGCTCCGGTGGGTCCTGGCATGCCCATGTTGGCCCAGCTGCTGAAGCCAGGCTGCTTTGCCATGGATTCCATTTCCTGCCACTCTGGATGGTCATTTGGGGGCCTCCTGAGCTGCAGGGCCCTAGGTTTTAGCCATAGCCGCACCACTGTTCAGAAATATCACCTGCCGGTGTTTCTCTAAACTGTGCCATTTCAAACTGGAGATAGAGGATCACATGCTCGCATACTTCCTCATGTAAAAACCTAGCACCACTGGGAAAAGGGTTCTCACCGAGCCGTCTCCTGTACATGCTAGTTTTCTGTCTTCAGGAATTTTTTTTAATTCAAGAGAGGATTCAAACACATGGTCCATCACCTGTATTCTGAACTGGCACAGTCCCATGTATCAATGTGAGATTTTTGAATGTGTAGTCCAGCTTGTATTTGGAAGACGTCCCCATTTAATGGGCTTAAACTTCTGAGTAAATGGGGTGGATGCAGGGTCTGCTTGCCATTGGTAGAAGGGCTGCACTCATGGAATGTGCCTCCACCCAGTTTTTGAGGATCCCCCCCCCCTCAGCACCACACCTCGCCCCATTCACCAGGTTCTCCTGATTCTCTGTGTAGCCTTTTCAGAGAGCACGAGGGGCTGCCATGGGACAGAGGAGGCAGAGAGGTCCACTTCCACCAGCCTCAATGGGAGGGCTGCCCTTGCTCCTGTGAGAGTACACGCCAATAGCCTTCACTTCCTTTACAAAGATTACAGTTACAGTGCCAGCCTTGGATAGTTTCACAGTGGCAGAGGAAATCAAAGCATGTTCACTTTTTTAAAAAAAGAAAAGACACACACTGATGAAGGTGGGAAGCATCAAAATGGTGTCCCCTTTGGATTCTGCCACCCAAGGCAGCTACTTCACATTGGTCCATGTTAAGGTCGGGCCTGCACACTTAACATGAGAAAGCTCCAACAGTACTACCTATATTGACCAACAAAGTATCTGTAATTCCCAGGATTTCCAAAAGTGCTTGATTTTTTCCCTCATATTTGAGAGATAGTAGAATACATTGGGATTTGGTGGGGTGGGGGTCTACAAAGATTGTACTGTTATAGTTTTTCTGGGTATCTTTTTCACATCTGTTGCTGTTGCTTGTACACGCCTACTCAAAATGTTGCTGTGGTGGTTGAGGAACTGTTTTGTTTTTTTTAACATATTTTGACTGGATAAACTGAAGAGAACTGGCACAGCCAGATTGATCAGCATGCCCCTGAATACCAGTTTCTGAGGAACAACAGTGGGAGCAGGCTATTGCCCTCTGCTTGTGGACTTCTCAGAGGCATTTGGTTGGCCACTGTGGGAAACAAGATGCTGGACTAGATGGACCATTGGTCTGATCTCATGTTTTGATCAAGTAACCTCCCTTGTAGACTGTGGGAATGCTGTAGACATCATATACCTCGACTTCAGCAAAGCTTTCGACAAAGTGCCCCATGATATCCTGATGAGCAAGCTAGCTCAAAGTGGGCTAGATGAAACAACGATCCAGTGGATCCACAGTTGGCTACAGAATCGGACTCAAAGAGTGCTTATCAATGGGACCTTCTCAAACTGGGGAGAGGTAACGAGTGGGGTACCGCAGGGCTCAGTCCTGGGCCCAGTGCTTTTCAACATTTTTATTAATGACTTGAGGTGCAGGGAATGCTGATCAAATTTGCAGATGACACAAAATTGGGCAGGATAGCTAATACTTTGGAAGACAGAAACAAAATTCAAAGTGATCTGGGTAGACTGGAGCGCTGGGCAGAAAACAACAGAATGACATTTAATAGGGATAAATGCCAAGTTCTGCACCTAGGAAAAAGAAACCAAGTGCACAGTTACAAGATGGGGGATACGTGGCTCAACCACACTACAAGCAAGAAGGATCTTGGAATTGTTGTCAATCACAAGCTGAATATGAGCCAACAACGTGATGTGGCTGCAAAAAAGGCCAATGCTATTTTAGGCTGCATTAATAGAAGCATCGCTTCCAAATCCCGGGAAGTACTAGTTTCCCTCTACTCAGCACTGGTTAGGCCTCATCTGGAGTACTGTGTCCAGTTCTGGGCACCACACTTTAAGAAGGATGCAGACAAACTGGAGAGGGTTCAGAGGAGGGCAACAAAGATGATCAGGGGACTGGAAACAAAGCCCTATGAAGAGAGACTGAAAGAACTGGGCATGTTTAGCCTTGAGAAGAGAAGACTGAGGGGAGATATGATAGCACTCTACAAGTACTTGAAAGGTTGTCACAGAGAAGAAGGCCAGGATCTCTTCTTGATCATCCCAGAGTGCAGGACACGGAATAATGGGCTCAAGTTACAGGAAGCCAGATTCCGGCTGAACATCAGGAAATACTTCCTGAGTGTCAGAGCAATACGGCAATGGAACCAATTACCTGGGGAGGTGGTGGGCTCTCCCACACTGGAGGCCTTCAAGATGAGGCTGGACAGCCATTTGTCAGGAATGCTCTGACTTGGATTCCTGCATTGAGCAGGGGGTTGGACTCAATAGCCTTGTAGGCCCCTTCCAACCCTACTATTCTATGATTCTGTGATCCAGCAGAGCTGCTTTTATGTTCTTAGGAAAGGATGGTGTGTACCTAAGAACTATTGTGTTGACATATGTTTGTAATATTCCTGTCTGTATTTTACATTTCATATTTATTATGCTCTATGTTTTTATTGTAATGCGATGTAAATGTGCCATATGATTAAATAAAAACTCTATGGGTATATTTTATAACGGATTCACATTTTTGAAAGTATCTTCACAACCATAAGGGCTTTACACCTACTACTACTACTACTACTACTACTACTACTACTACTACTACTGATCAATTAGAAATGGTGGAGAAGGAAAATTTCATTCAGTGGATGCAAAGTCACATGTCTCCATAAGGAACATAAGAAGCTGCCTTATACTGAGTCAGACCTGCCTTGGTCCATCTAGCCTACTATTTTGGACACTGACTGGCACCGATGGCTTTCGAGAGTTTCAGAGAGGATTTTTTACTAGCCCTGCCTGGAGATTCTGGGAAGCAGACCTGGGAGCTTTCTGCATGCAAAACAGGGGCTCTGCCACTGAACCACGGCCCCTCCATGGAGTTAATAATCTTTGGTTGTACGCGCGCGCGCGCGCGCACACACACACACACACCCTGTAGTGGGTGGAAAACATAAAGATCTTACTAACAGTGACGTGATGGCTTGTAAAAGGCTTCACATTCTAAAGTTGGCAATATTCTGGATGAAAATACTTCCATAGCAAATGTTCACAAATGCATAACTTTCATTAACAGTGTAAAATCTTAAATCACAACAATTGCATTGCCTTTCTAGATAACAAGGAAAGCTGAGGGACAGGCATGGCAAGGATGCAGTAAGCTCACAAAAATGCTTGCTTTTCCAGAGGTGCTTCGGCTAACTGGACATTCCAGTGAGATGTGATTTTCTTTCCATTTATAGCTTGCAGTGGTGTGTGTGTGTGTGTGTGTGTGTCTGTACGTGCAAGTTAGTGAAAGGGCTGAAATGAAACCTGATAAGGAAGCTCAGCCTAGGAATGCTGTTTGGGTTCTTCCATTGCAACAAAGTGTGGCTTGACTGGCTTTCAGTGGAACTAATAGCAGCGTTAGCATAAGCAGCTTTGAAATCGCTTCTGAGGTAGTCGTAGCAAAGTGAGGCATTCTGAAATGAATTGCATGTGTGAAGAGCAGAAGAGAAATAGCCCTCAAAATCAGTTTAAACTGTGCCTGCTTTCCTGTATGTCAAGGTGTTCTGTGCAGGGGGAAGAACAGGAAACACGTGATGGGTTCTTAGGAATTGTAAGCTTCACAAATCCTGCTTACCTGTTTCCTTGGTGGGAGGGCCCCAGAAACTGGGCAGGAACAAAACACAACCGGCAGTTCTGAAAACAAGACCTGCCCACTTGTCAACACCTTTCAAAGTGCCTAGTAGGAAGTTACATAAATGTTGCTGTTTCTCTCCCAAGACAGAGGGTGTTCTGTTTTGTTTGTTTTAAACTGCATCACGATCACCCTTAAGATTTTTGCTGCTAGAGCCTTCTGTGCAGGCAAGGTGATTTTGATTAGATTGAATCTGCTTCCAGTCTGGTTTGTAAGCCATGTGGGCTTGAGAAAGAGCCCTTCGGCCCTACAGGAAGTTTGGAATAATATTGAGTCAAACAAAGAAAGGTTGCTTCAGCCCTGAGGTTCATTCTGCTGCCTTTGCCCTGATGATGTGGCCAGTTTCCAGACTGTCAGTATGAAGTTGCCTACGTTTTGGAACTGCAGATGTACAGTTTTGTTATCTTCTCATGCAAAGGACTGCAGGTAAATAATGTGGAGTGAGAATGGGATCAAAGATTTGCAAGAGGAACCTGCTAATCTTAAATCTGTATTCTCTTGGGGCCAAACAGTTCTTCTTTGTAATGTGAATATATTATTTTGGTTGGAAGTTTTCAGTCAAACAGAAATGCCCGTCTGCCTGCCCCCATACCCCTGCCCTTTCTCTATATACAGGATCCATGTTAGTGTGACATTGGTTGTTGTGTTTATGCAGCTAATACAATTGGCATGATTGTCTTTTGGGATGGCCTTTTATATTTGAGCCAATCTTTGCTATTGGTTTTATGTAAATAGAAAATAGTTACCATTAATTCATTAGGAATGTATCCGTAGCTCAGCGGTAGAATATGTGCTTTGATTCAGAAGGTCCCAGGTTCAATCCCTGGCATCTTCAGGTGGAGCTGGAAAAAAACACCTGTGCCTGGGAGCTGGGAAAGCCACTCCCTTTCAGTGGACAATTCTGAGCTTGATGGACAAATGGTCTAACACGGTATAAAGCATGTGGTATTTCCTAAGTTCTCTTGCTTTGTGGGGAATGTGTTACACCATTAGTAGTAATGGGATATGAATAGTAGTGTTGTGCATTTGGCTGTTGAATACTCTGATAGGGTATTGTTATAACCTAATGGGAGTCAGGATTGACGGTTTAATGTCCCTGTAATCAGTGGCTGTAGCTGTTTTCCTGAATGAGCAATTTGTCACTTGGGTGGGATCTACCATCCATGTACTGCAGAGGGTGTGTGTGTGTGTGTGTGTGTGTGTATGTGTATGAGTGAGGGAGGGGTGAGGGGATAATTGGAAGTTTAGACAGACAGGTAGAGAGAACTGGGAGTTGCTTGCTGGAGTTACTTGACCCTGGAGTGCAGCTTTGGAGGGTGCACAATGGTAGAATCTAACTACCGTCAGTGGAGTTGTATTCAAGGAACCAGGGTTGCCAACACCCTCCTCACTGCAGCCTCCACAAAGCCATTCCTGAGGGCCAGAGTCAGTGCTGACTCCCAAGTTTTGAATGGCCCTTGGGCAAGACACCCTCAGTGGGCCCTCTCCCTCAGTGAGTCTACCTTCTCATTACCATGGTCACTACTTAATATTGCCAGTAACGTTTTCTGGAAAATTTTCCAATGCAAATTAAGATAATTTGCATAGGAAATTTTTCTGCTTATATCAGAACATTTTCCAATGCAAATTAGGTTTGTTTTCAAAGGGTGATTTGCATCAGAAAATGTTCTGATGCCCTAGAGAGAGCTAATTTAGCTTTTTATTTATTTTACTTGTATTTAGTAAACAACACTAAAAATAAGTACCTCATGATCATTTTTGCCCCAATACACCTCAAGTTCTTAACTTGAAATATTTGAGGAAAAAAATTAAAGCACACTTAATAAAATCAATGGATGTAGCTGTAGAAATTTTTATCGGAATACTTGTAAAAATTAAAGGCAATAGAAGTACTTCCCTAACGTTTTTTAAATTTAAGAGAAAAAAACCCTGTTGACACACAAATTAATTTTAGCGTTTTATTTAATATTTCTTTTTATTAAAGTTCATTTTAGCAACCCAAAGAAATGTGCATGATATGCTGACAGCCACTCATTCATTTCAGCAGGGTTCAGTTTTCTTCCACTGAAGTTGTTGGGGCACCTTCAGTTTCGCTGTGACTACTTAATAGTTCCATCTTACACTAAGACACACATGTATTCAGTGATCTATGTGTATTCTCTTACATACTTGCTAGAGGCGATCACCTGAAATACATTAATTACGACTTTGAAACTGCCAACTTGCCAGTGTTGTATTTGCAATTGGCAGACATCATTTTTAGTCATGAACTTCGGAAACTGATTTTTTTTTCCGCAGAAAAATTAAGCACTGGAAAATTTTCCACCCCATATCACTGGCTATTGCTCATCTTCATCCTCTTTCTCATCATTGCTACCACTTGCTTGCTTGACAGGCAGAGAGCAAGTAGCCAGTAGCATCTACTGCCCCTCACCACCATCACCGTAGTCTGGATCAAAGCGGAAGGCAGGCGAAAAGGCAGGTTGCAATGATTGAAGAGTAGGAGGAGCAACTCCAGGTGGCTCTTGTCAGTGGGCCCCTGCTGAGGTGGGGGCCTTGGTAGGTACCCACCTAGGCCTACCGTTAATGCCAGCCCTGGCCAGAGGGCCCCCACCAGAACAGTGTGTGGTTGTGACTTGAGGGACTGCTACCTGGAGGAGGAGTCTGTGGAAACCAGAACCCTTCCCCTTTATGTGAGCAGAAGCACCTTGATGTGACATGGCGGACTGCACCTGGAAGGATGAATTGGCAGAAATTAGGGAACACCCCCTCCCCCGCTGTGTGAGCAGATGTGTTCTGTGGGATCTGACTCACTGTATGTTACCAGTGGAATTCCATCTAAACGAAACTATATCCTTTAGCTGTGACCCTGGAATGTTTCACTGCTTGAGGATGTACAGCATAGTTGAAAGTAAATTCCTTTAATATCTGTGAGAGCTTTTCAGGGGGAAAACAGCTTTAAAACCAGTTGACTACATTTAGACTGCTAAGGGCACAATCCTATGCCTGTTTAGACAGAAAAAAGTCCTACAACTCCCAGCATTCCCCAGCCAGCCATGTTGGCTGGGAAATGCTTGGAGTTGAAAGCC
Organism: Heloderma suspectum; assembly: GCF_057233095.1. Classification (NCBI taxonomy): domain Eukaryota; kingdom Metazoa; phylum Chordata; class Lepidosauria; order Squamata; family Helodermatidae; genus Heloderma; species Heloderma suspectum. The sequence goes on along the minus strand of NC_139460.1, from coordinate 47,989,945 downwards.
AGCCATGCTGGGAGTTGAAGCCAGTCATATGGGCTGGAAAATGCTGGAGAGTGAAGGATTGCATCATAAGATATTTGAATTTACCTCTCTTGCCTTCTAGGTAAATCTGAATGGTATGTCAATTTTTCTGGGGGATGGATGAATGTGGTACTCCAGCTTCCCAACAATGGAAGGGGGTTGCCCAGAATATCTAAGTCGTTGTCATCTTGATAGTATATTTATAGAAATTACCATATTATATAAGATTGACCATTACCATCTCTGATCTCTTCTATTTGGCAATAGTCAGTACCTAATAAATAGTTCAGTGACATGTGTATTCCATATTCAAATTCCAAAATGCCTTATAAAGATGGGAAAGCATAATTGCTTGCAGTTTACTTAGGGGAGAAACTGAGACACTGAGATGTTAAATCAGTCAGGGACATTTTATATGGCTGTTAGGTTTGTCATGGATACACTGGTGTTACACTGGCAGGTACTCGCTCATCCCTGCACATACAGCAGTCAAGCACCAGGGATCCCTGTTTAATTGTTGCACAGTGGCACATGTTTATTGAGTGTCTTAGGAACATGTCTCCTATTTTAAACATTACAGCATGGATGAGGAAAGTCCAGCCCATGGGCCAAATGTGGCCCATAGAGGTTTCCCTCTGTAACACCCTCCACAGGCCCCACCCTTCCCCACATCAACTCCAATTTGCATGCTGTTGCGAGGGGAGAGGACTTCTAGCTGTATCTCCAGTCACTGGAGATAACATCACAGATACCCCCTTGTGTGCCATTCACTGTTGGCGCCGGGTTTAGCCAGCACCTGCACAGATCAGGATGGTGCACAGCATATGGTGGAAGTGCATAACTCAGCCGATGCTTCAAGGCGCCACTCCTTCAAGCCCTGGCTAAGGCCCTTTCTCCTTGCCCTCTCTGCATGGAGAAAGATAAAATGGACAGGATGGGGTGGATGATGTCAGTGGGGTGGTGTTATGCTTCAGGGAAGACGATTATAAACCAGGATTCAGTTTTACTTTGCCTGATTCCTGGTTTGTTGTTGCATGCAAACTTGTGGTCTAAAATTAACTCTGTTCAGTTGCTAAGTGAGCCAACTACAAACCCTGGGTTGTACTGCTAAAATAAACTAGAATTTATTTTAAACTACAATTCCTGGTTTGCACATAACAAAGACCCAGAAATTTTGGCTAAACAGAATCCTGGTTTATTCCTCCTCTGGGATTTGTGGGTGGAGGGGAAGGAAGTGTGTGCTTGAGTCCAGTACTTCGTATTGGCTCTTTTCAGCTCATGCATATAATGCTAAATTATGGTTTAGTGTAGAGGTAGGCAGAATGTAGATTGGGATATGATGCTAGATCTCTGGTGATTTGCATTAGATCTGCAAGGGTTTCTGACTTCCAATTGTTTATCAAGAGCAATGACAAAAGAAGACAGATCCAGCTAACAGCTGGGATCAGCCATTGTATGTTTCTTAATCCCAGAAGTCCTAGGTGCAACCTGAAACCATCACAGCACCCAGTAGAGCCTAACTTGCATGTCTACTGCCTCATCCCACATTCCATCTTAAGACTATCCAGTTTGCATGTTATGGTGGCAAATCATGGATTAATTAACCCACGATTTGCCAGGATGTGTATCACTTGCATGCCACTTTCATTTTCTGTAAACAGTCTCCGATCGGGGGTTGTGAGTGTGATGTGTGAACCTGTACCAATGGGTTATTCAGGGGCTAAACAACCTAGTACCTAAGCCAACAACAAACCATTGGCTGATCAGAAGTTGTTTATAGAAAACAGAAGCAGCTTGTGGGCAGCACACATTTCCGCAATCATGGCTTAAATAACCCATGATTTGCTACCATAACATGTGAACTGAGTCATAGACTAAATGCAGGCTCTCTTCACACCTGGCATTTTATCCCACTACAAACTGGTCATTTTGATTCCAGATCCTTTCCGGGATTTACACTGGCCCTGTATACAGGCATCTCTCATAGCACGTCCCTCTGCATTATATCTTTTCATGGCTGGGCCGAGCTGCACGGAACAATCAGGACACAAGGGGGCTGCTAGCTCCATACCCCCTCCCCTCCCCTGATCATTGGTTCCTGTAACATGATTGATGGCTCTGCCCGTCCCTCCACTCTTCCACGGCAGGAGAGAAGTCAGAAACACTTCTAGTGGCCTGGATAGGGGGCTATGGGAGCAGGTCCCTGCCTTCCTCCGAGGGAGAGGGAGTCTTCTCGGTAGCGTACCCTGAGGTTGCTGGCACTGCTAATCCTTCTCTGCTAAATATGTTAGTGTGTGATGGAATTCAATGCAGTATATTTCTTGCACTACTGAGTTTGAAGGGTATACCGATTTCTGGGTTCCCAGCTACAGAAGTAAGAAATTCACAAACGGACTTGTATACAGTCAATGCACCAAGCCATCCTTAGCAGCCCCCCCCCCCCGTGCACCTGCTTCACAGAGGACACCATCAATAGACCTGGCTTGCTTCCCCCCCCCCCCCCAACATACTGTTGTTGCTCTTTCCCCTTATTCGGGCTTCCCAACGACCCTGCAAGGTGGGCTAAGAGAAGAGATAGTGGCTGGCTAGGTGTGAGGGAGCACTATGGAAAACCACCTCAACATTACTGCCTTATCTAAAACAACTCCACAACCAAAAAGGAAACCATTAAAAATTACCATTCCAAGCTCTGTGTGATGAATTTATTCAGGGGAGGAGAAAAAGCACCTTTAATACCCATTGAAATCCTAACTGTCAAGCCTTTCTCCTGCGTGACTGAGAAGGGAGACTTCCCCATCCGCCCTGGGAGGAAAAAAGCCCATCAATCTGGTGAGCAAAAGGGAGAAGAAGCAGACAGTAAAGTCAATGGGAGGGGGAGTATTGATCAGTATTGATTCTGAAAACCATTTTTTGTCTGAGCCATGTACTCAGAGGCATCCTGTTCTTTAATCCTACTCGGTATATAACTGACCTGAGTCACTATTTGCACCCGCCTCCAGTTGGGGCCTTGAAGTTGTAGTTAAATACTAAGCAGATCTTGGAAGCCTGAAGTCTACCCTCCCCTTGTTAGCATTATGTGGAAATACAGTCACTAAGTATTGCTAGTATGCACCCTAGATCCTAAATACCCATGTGACATCATACAGCCCACAGAGGGCTGGGTGGATTGGAGGGGTCATCTCGCCTCCCACTCAAAACTAGTTGTGCATCCTTGCCCTAGAGGAAATAGTAGTTGGAAAGTTTTTAAAGTCTTCTTATGTATGTTGGTAATTATCTAGAAATGGCATGTGTTTGCCCTTTAGTGAGTGTTACCCCACCCTGCATACACTGTTTAACAGTAAGTGTATATATAAACCTTATACCTCCTTTCCAGGGCAGGTATGTGCAGATCTCCTCCTTGCAACTTAGGAGACAAGGAGGAAAGTAATTCAGTTGTGGTTAGTACCCAGGCATAGTCAGTGTGAATTCTAAGACCCAAAGTGTGCATTATTTTGAAGACATAACTAGCACCTGTATCTCCCCCCCCCCCCCGAGCAAACACAGGGTCCCCACTTGAATCAAGACCTTAGTGTGGAGGGTAGGGAGGATTTAATCCTGATCCAGGATTAATTCTTTCCTGGATCCAGATCACCCCCTCCTGCACTGCCATTTATATTCCCAAATAGCGATCAGTTAAAGCAAATGGATCACTATTTGACGGTATGTAGTGCAGGCATGATCCCCTGATCCAGACTGGCACTATAGCAGGGAAGAAAGGGTTACGATCCCCCTACCCACACACTAGGGTCCCAATCCTAGAGTTAAAAAGAAGCTGCTAGCTACATCTTTAAGTAATGTGGTCTTTGGTCCTGAGATGTTTAATGGGGCGGGGACAGACGGACATCTTTTACTTCTAAACTAACTAAAACAAAGCCATCATTAAAGGTAAGGAAAAAAGTACAATCTCTTTAAGACTGTAAGCTGCCAGTTTGGTAAATGATTTGGTAACTTACATGGCTTTATTTCACATACTATTTTGCTGTCGCCTTTTGATCGGGGTCTCTTTAGCACTGGAGTGGAGAAGCTACTTGACCTGAAGACAGCTGGCTAAGAGGGGATTGCAGTATTGTTGTACGATTAATGTCAGCTGAGAGGATGCAGCTGTTCACAGCAGTTAAAATGGCTTGGAGTTTTTTATTTCAGGAACTGAGGTGGGAGAGGGGCTAAGGCTACGGTGGTCTTGGAGCCCAGTGGCTGCATGGAGAAGTACTGGCAGCTTACAGTCTTAATGTACATTTTTCTCACCTGTAATGATGGCTTTGTGTTGGTTAGTTTATGTTGTGAGGACTGAATGTGTGTGTTAGAATGGAAGCTATGTTTCTTTTCTTTTTTTCACCCAGAAATGTCGGCTGGGTACTGTGAAACCTAGATTGCTAATACTAATATTCAATCAGGGATCCTTTTAATAAGAGGATTTGTTGCCTCTGTTTAAACAGTGTCTTAACATGAAAAGATTAAAAGTTTACCATGGTTATGGACTGAGTGTAGTTAATTCTTCATCTTCCATTTTCCAGAGACTGACCAAGCAGGAATTCTGGCAACTTGTGCGTCAGAGCTATGGCTCTGAGCTGGGCTTGAACACAGAAGAGATGGAAAATATTTACTTATCTGAGGAGAATGGACAGTTGAGGTAAGAAGATAACTGTAGATTACCACAAAAGTACATATTTCTGATGCCCCAGTTTATACAAACCATTGAAAACCTACTATTGAATGCACACAGAGCTTTGCTTTTTGGTAGGGCTTTTTTCTTGGTAAGATTGTCTGCCTGTATGGTTATAAAACTAGTATAACTTTTGCTTTGTCCTTTTAATTCTGAGCTAGTTTAGATATTACTGTTCACTTGTGCAGGTTGCCAAAAAACTTGCACCCCTGACGGCACTGCATGTTCAGGCAGTAATATTTAAACCATGTGCATTGTTCAGTCACATCCAGAAGTATGCATACCTAGCGTATACAGGGCAATTGTGCTGCTGCTGTGTGTGCATCCAGACAAGTGGTGTTGCAGAGGGTAAGAGCATTTAAACATTAAACTACTTCTATGTTCAGGGCTGCTACAGGTGTAGAGGCTTTTTGACAACTTGTATGGCATGTGATAATGTCTAAAACAGTGTGCAGAGAGAGAGAAAGAGGAGCTAGAAGGCAAGATGCTAAATATCCAATGAAAGGTGTCTTCTCAGTCTAAAATGCATTTAGTGTTATCGCTCACTGTATTTTCAAGGATGTTCCCTATCCCTTTTCAAAGGTGCTACTTTTACCAGTCATGGGGCTGATGCATACATCATATTTGTTTGGTCACATGTATATTTATCAGCTTATGCACAAGGTCTCCTAGTGCGGTCAGCTTGCATAAGAAGGGGTCTATCTTTTGAGTGGCCTGCTTCTGGAAATTGATAATAATGCAGGGGTTCTTGGGTAATAGGAAGTCTGGGTTAAATCAATGTTTTAGTGGAAGAAGCTACTGTGCACAGTTTCTGGTTTTGTACGCACGCACACACACACACACACACACACACACACACATCAGGTGCTTTGAACCTTGGATAGCTCCTTTAAAGTTCTGACTGAAACCCAGAGTGGATTCACACACCCCACTGACATCAGAGCCACCAGCTTCCACTGTCACACACCACATACGCACATGTATAATTGCTTCTTTCATGGTTAGTAGAAAAGAGTTGAGATCCCTTAGGGCTAAACTAAATGTTTTCCTCATCATGCATAGTGTATCTATGCATGATAGTTTTACATACTCCTGTGTAAGCACACACAGCCCCTGTTTGGATTGGGACCATGATACTCCAGGAGTGGGGTGTTAAACTGTCCCCCCATTGTTTTTGCCCTGGGGAAGAAAAAAATATCTCCATTGAAGTTTGGCCTTCAGCATGAAACAGCTTGTGCAAGCTTTAACACAGAGCTCTCTAACCCTTTTGGGCCTGTGGGCATATTTAGCAGTTTGTGGTGGTGCCCTGGGCATCACCACAAATTAGCTACTGTTGGGGACCGCTGCATTAATGGTTGGAAACCAAGGACTGCCTAGGCCCATATGAATGTGCCCAAGCAATAAGATCAGCTATGGAGGCCCCCTTTGCATACCTAAGAAAGAGGAGTTAGGCTGGTGGGTGTTTTTGGCGCTGGCCCCATCTTATTGGAATATCCTCCCTCAGGAAATATGGTTAACTAGCTAATTTTCTTTTAGGTGGTCCCTAAATATGTTTTTATTTCAAACTGCTTTTAATTAAGAGGGAAGGTTAGTGGTTTCTGTTGTTGTATGTTGTTCTTAGTGGCTCTATTTTTATATGTAGCTTGTCATTGACCTGGTTTGCATGATCAAAATAAGCCACTATGGCTTATTTAAACTGTGGTGCATGCAGGGTACAATTTCCATAATTACCACCCAGCCATGGTTTGTTGTGTCATCTGAACCCAGGTGGCATGGCTTGCTGGAGGAGGAAACAACCCTCCAGTAGCCCTACTATGGCCCATTGTGCCTGAACACATCCCCTCAAACAAACCATGGCTTGTTAAGCAGCTATAAAATCATAGAACCCATGTTTGCTTATGAAGTCTGGCTTGTTTAAACCATCTGAACCCAGAACTGTGGCATATCCCTGACTTGTTTGCACCACTGTCTGTCCTGTAAAAGAGGCGCCCAACAAGAACAACCTGAAAATGAAACGTCGATGAATAATAATAGATACTTAGCATCCCGAATGGCGGACTGCACAGATATATGAAGGATGAAGCAGATTTGCGTCATTGTAAATTATTGCTCAAGAGCATACTGCACAATGGCACGTCCTGCCCACCTTCCTGTCATAGAGGGGTACTTGTTTCTAGCGAACATAGTGGCTGGCAGATAAATGGACAGGAGGGCATATGCTCTTAGGCATTGATTGGGAACACCCTGGCTTCTGTCCTCCTAGACACTTCCTGAATGTATTCTCCCATGTTTACGCTTCTGTGTGTATGATTCTTGGAAAAATAAGCTATACAGTAGGTAAACAATTCTGTATTCTACTTGTGCAACAAAACAACATATTTTCATCTTTATGGCATGCAAACTGGTTTTCCTACCTCTTGACAAACTCTAAAAAAGTTGGTCTTTCCTCAAAGAGCAAGAAGAGAAGTGAATCTACTTGACAGCAGGAAGATTAGATGTTCTAAGGCAGGAATGTTGGGGTGGCTTAGAAATTCCAAAATACTATTGACAATGTCTGTGAGATAAGTGTAAATTAACTCTACTGCTATTTTTGTCTTTGACAGATCTAGCCTTTGTGATGAATCTGGGGAGAAGGAGTCGCCTAAAGCCATTGGTGTAATTCGAGAACCCATTGCTCAGATGCTTGAAGTTGAAACAGAGTCCCTTAATGGAAACACACTGAAAGAGGTAAGCTTATTAAGGAACTGTTTTATCTCTGTTAATGCATTTCCTGTTAATATGAAACACACAGCTTATTCTACATGGGGGTTTTATTGCTGAAATGCCTCATTTATGTAACTCTTTTTTTAAACCTGCAAAACGTTCTTAAACTTTTATCATTTCATTCTTGAATTCATTGCACCTTTGAGATGGCTCAAAGTTGCCTTCTTACGTAACATGAGCTGAGGCTGACAGCATCTTGCTGAAGGCTACTGAGCAAAGCTATGGATGAGGTAAGATTTGTACATACAAACATCACAGACTAACCTGTCTGAGATGTCTAGTTTTATTTATTGTAATCCCCTTGAATTTTATTGTTTTTCTAACAGAAAGGCAATTAATATATTTTATAAAAATACAAATAATCTTCTGTCTACTGGACCACCTGGACTCTTGATATTCCGTTAAATGAATTGTGTTGTAATTAGGGATGTCAGAGAATTTCGCCATGAATCTTGGGGAGGCCGAATGCCAGCGCATTCGGCCCCGTGAAATCGGTGGCGGAACAGTCTGCCCCCCGCCCCCCCAGGACGGGACTTACCTTGGGCGAATCTTCCTGGCGGCAGCGGTTCGGCGGCGGCTGCGGTGGCCGGTCTTCCGACCGGCTGCCGCCACCGCCATTTCCAGTAAAAAACAAAAACAAAAAAACGTGATAGGCTACGTAAAGATTTACGTAGCCTATCACGGCTAGATTTTTAAAAAACACCGTGATAGGCTACGTAAATGTTTACGTAGCCTATCACGGCTGATTTAAAAGAAAAAAAAACCCCACGCGTACGCAAATGACGGCGCCCATGGGCGCCGCCATTTGCGTTCCTTATTTTGGCACATCTTAGTCTACGTAAACATTTACGTAGCGTAGCGTCTACGCTATTTGCGTCCCCCTTATTTTCGCCGTCTTAGTCTACGTAAATGTTTACGTAGACTAAGACGTGCCAAAATAAGGAATGCAAATGGCGGTGCCCACGGGCGCCGCCATTTGCGTACGCACTTTTTTTTTTCTTTTAAATCAGCCGTGATAGGCTACATAAACATTTACGTAGCCTCTCACGGCTGACTGCAGGGACGCAAACGGCGGTGGCTACGGCCGCCGCCATTTGCGGAGCCAGCCGGCCAGGATTCGGGGGGGGGGGAGGGACAGGGCACCTCCCCCCGGCCAGAATTTCGGGGGGGAGGGACGGGGCGCCTCCCCCCCGGCCAGAATTTCGGGGGGAGGGACGGAGCGCCTCCCCCCCACTGCGAATGTCACCCTTCGAAAAGGTAAGTGACTTTTGTACATCCCTAGTTGTAATTTAGCTGAATCCTAAAGGTCGTAGAACAGCTTTCCAGACATGTTACCTGACTTGGACTGGAAACCTTGCATTGGAATCCTAAGTTTGTTTACTTGGAAGCAAGTCCTCCTGAGTTCAATGGGACTTACTCTCCAGTAACTGTAATTTAAGATTGCACCTTTAGAGGAGACATACCTTTTACTGTTACCGTTTTTGGGCAACTTGTGGTGGCCATTTTTTTTCGATTAAAAAGAAAATTAATTCTATTTATCTACTTAATTGTATATCATGCTGTAAATGAGCACTTATCAATGTTTCAACTAATGAAGAAATTTCATCAACAAATGTATATTCTTCATGTTTCTTGATAGATTAAAATTTGTTCTGATTATTGTGAATATATGTCCAACTTGAGTTGAGAGTCATGAAAATACTTGACATGCTCTGACTTGGATTCCTGCATTGAGCAGGGGGTTCTACTCGATGGCCTTGCAGGCCCCTGCCAACCCTACTATTCTATGATTCTACATCAAGGCATAATGACAATTCCTGAATAAATTAATTTGAAATCCAGATTTACTATCTTTTGCTTAATGAATTCCAGGGTGTTAACTCTGTTGCAATATATAATATTTCTATCTGCTTTCACTCCCATGTTGGTATGAATTGCTTTTTTCTTGGTATTTGGTACCAAGTTGAAGTTTCATTATCTACTGATTTGAAGAACTTGCATTTTTAAATGTATCAACATTCTGTTTAGCACATAGTTCTAATTCAGAATTTTGCGAGTTCCAGTGCTATGCAAAATATGGTATAAATGACTTTATTTCAGTAAATACTATAAGAATTAGTATTTATGTAACCACTTTTTCCCACATGCACTCTCGAGCTGTTGCACATATATGATCTCAGAAACCCTTCCCAAACCTTGTAATGAAGGCTAGTAACTTTATCCCACTGTTAGAGATGAAGGATAGACAGAGACTCGTCTAAGCCCCACCTCCTGGGAGCTCATTGTTGTGCGGAGATCTGAAGTGGTAACTTCCTGGTTCATTGTTCATGGTCTTACCCAACACATAATAGCATCTATATTATATGGTTTAGAAGACTACGAAGGGGGGGGGGGAGAGGGGAGCAGGCTTGTGGTATTGTTTAGCTTTCTTGTTTATGTATATAATGGGATACAGTGGGAATAATTGAACAAACACTGCTACTGTTAACGTTATTGGATGGACTTCCACTCTGTGCAGGCTCTGTTGAAATGAATGGAAAATGCACAATAGTTGTGTTTGATGGAATTTGTTTTTGTTTATTCGGTCAGTCGCTTCTGACTCTTTGTGATTTCATGGACCAGCCCACGCCAGAGCTTCCTGTCGGCCGTTGCCACCCCCAGCTCCCCCAAGGTCGAGTCCATCACCTCCAGAATATCATCCATCCATCTTGCCCTTGGTCGGCCCCTCTTCCTTTTGCCTTCCACTTTCCCTAGCATCAGCATGTTCTCCAGGGTATCCTATCTTCTCATTCTGTGGCCAGAGTACTTCAGTTTTGCCTTTAATATCATTCCCTCAAGCGAACAGTCTGACTTTATTTCATGGAGTATGGACTGGTTTGATCTTCTTGCAGTCCAAGGCACTCTCAGAATTTTCCTCCAGCACCACAGTTCAAAACCATCTATCTTCCTTCACTCAGCCTTCCTTATGGTCCAGCTCTCGCAGCCATAGGTTACTACGGGGAATACCGTTGCTTTAACTATGCGGACCTTTGTTGTCAGTGTGATGTCTCTGCTCTTCACTATTTTATCAAGATTTGTCCTTGCTCTCCTCCCAAGAAGTAAATGTCTTCTGATTCCCTGGCTACAGTCAGCATCTGCAGTAATCTTTGCGCCTAGAAAGACAAAGTCTGTCACTGCCTCCACGTTTTCTCCCTCTATTTGCCAGTTCTCAGTCAAGCTGGTTGCCATAATCTTGGTTTTTTTGAGGTTTAACTGCAACCCAGCTTTTGCACTTTCTTCTTTCACCTTTGTCAGAAGGTTCCTCAGCTCCTCCTCTCTTTCAGCCATCAACGTGGTATCATCTGCATCTCTGAGATTGTTAATGTTTCTTCCAGCGATAATTCCAGCCTTGGCTTCATCAAGCCCAGCACGTCGCATGATGTGTTCTGCGTACAGGTTGAATAGGTAGGGTGAGAGTATACAACCCTGCCGTACTCCTTTCCCAATCTTAAACCAGTCTGTTGTTCCGTGGTCTGTTCTTACCGTTGCTATTTGGTCGTTATACAGATTCCTCAGGAGGCAGACAAGATGACTTGGTATCCCCATCCCACCAAGAACTTGCCACAATTTGTGATGATCCACACAGTCAAAGGCTTTAGAACAGTCAATAAAACAGAAATAGATGTTTTTCTGAAACTCCCTGGCTTTCTCCGTTATCCAGCGTATATTGGCAATTTGGTCTCTAGTTCCTCTGCCTTTTCTAAACCCAGCTTGTACATCTGGCAATTCTCGTTCCATGAACTGCTGGAGTCTACCTTGCAAGATCTTCACTGTTACCTTACTGGCATGTGAAATAAGTGCCACTGTTTGATAGTTTGAACATTCTTTGGTGCTTCCCTTTTTTGGTATGGGGATATAGGTTGATTTTTTCCAATCTGGTGGCCATTCTTGTGTTTTCCAAATTTGCTGGCATATGGCATGCATCACCTTGACAGCATCATCTTGCAAGATTTTCAACAGTTCAGCTGGGATACCATCATCTCCTGCTGCCTTGTTATTAGCAATGCTTCTTAAGGCCCATTCAACCTCACTCTTCAGGATGTCTGGCTCTAGCTCACTGACCACACCGTCAAATCTATCCCCGATATTATTATCCTTCCTATACAGATCTTCTGTATATTCTTGCCACTTTTTCTTGATCTCTTCTGCTTCTGTTAGGTCCTTGCCATCTTTGTTTTTGATCATACCCATTTTTGCCTTGAATTTACCTCTGATGTTTCTAATTTTCTGGAAGAGGTCTCTTGTCCTTCCTATTCTATTATCTTCTTCCGCTTCTGCGCATTGCTTGTTTAAAAATAATTCCTTATCTCTTCTGGCTAACCTCTGGAATTTTGCATTTAATTGGGCATATCTCCCCCTATCACTGTCGCCTTTTGCTTTCCTTCTTTCTTGGGCTGTTTCCAGTGTCTCAGCAGACAGCCATCTTGCCTTCTTGGTTTTCTTTTTCTTTGGGACTTTTTTGTTGCCGCCTCCTGAACGATGTTGCGAACTTCTGTCCATAGTTCTTCTGGGACCCTTTCTACTAAATCTAGTCCCTTAAATCTATTCTTCCCCTCCACTGCATATTCATTAGGAATATTAGTGAGCTCATATCTAACTGATCTGTGGGTCTTCCCTATTCTCTTTAGTCTGATTCTAAATTGTGCAATAAGAAGTTAATGATCTGTTGGGGTGGGTTAGGGTATTTTAGAAAATGTTTTTATTGTAGAATTTTATTGTTTTAAACTGTTTTTATTGTATGCTGTACATCGCCCAGAGTGGCTGGGTGACCAGCCAGATGGGCGATTAATAAATTTAATTAAAAAAAAAATTTACCAACTGCATAGATGTCTGCCACCTTTGGCTACAAAGGATGTAGTCAGTCTGATTTCGGTGTCGACAGTCTGGTGAAGTCCATGTATAAAGTCGTCTCTTAGGTTGTTGGAAGAGAGTGTTTGTTATGCACAGTGAGTTGTCTTGGCAAAATTCTATCAGCCTATGTCCTGCTTCATTTTGTTCTCCCAGACCATACTTGCCTGTAATTCCAGGTGTTGTTTGACTACCCACCTTAGCATTCCAGTCTCCTGTAATGAAAATAACATCTCTTTTTGGCATACTATACAGTAGGTGCTGCAGATCCTCATATAACTCATCTACTTCTGCTTCTTCAGCATCTGTGATTGGGGCATATATTTGGATCACTGTGATGTTAAATGGCTTACCCTGAATTCGAATTGAGATCATTCTGTCATTTTTTGGATTGTATCCAAGCACTGCTTTAGCCACTTTATTATTAATTATGAAGGCTACTCCATTTCTTCTGTGGTCCTCTTGTCCACAGTAGTAGATCTGGTGATCATTTGATGTGAAGTGGCCCATTCCAGTCCATTTCAGTTCACTGACACCCAAAATGTCTATATTTAATAACCACATCCAATTTGCCCTGGCTCATAGATCTTACATTCCAGGTTCCTATGGTGTGTTGATCTTTAGAACATCGGATTTGTCGTTCACCACCAGCACCATCGGCTGCTAGCCGTCCTTTCGGCTTTGAGCTAGCTGCGTCATCACATCTGGGGCTAGTTGAACTTATCCTCTTTTCCTTCCCAGTAGCATTTTGACCATCTTCCGACCGGGGAGTCCCATCTTCCAATGGTATACTGACATATCTCTGGTTGTACTGATCCATTTAGTTTTCATGGCAAGAATACTGGGTTGGGTTGCCGTTTCCTTCCCCAGGGATCATATTTAGTCTGACCTCTCTGCCATGACCTTCCCGTCTTGGGTGTCCCTTCACGGTTTAGCTCATGACATCATTGAGGTGCTCAAGCTCCAGCACCACGACAAGGTAACGATCTCCTTTGCTGGAGGTTTGATGGAATGCAGCCATACTTTTACGTTTGTTGGAATCTGTTATCAGAAATGTTTATTCTGACCTATGAGTTCAAGAATTTGTTGCTGTCATTTTTCTTTTCCTTTTTTGGAAGGTTGGGACTGTGAATTGTCTGTCAGGTGACATTCTGGGCTACAGTTCCTTTTAAAATAAGCGTGATGACTGTGAGGATGCTTAACGTTATACTTGCTGCTTTTGGCTTTCTTTCACTAGGGGGATGAGCCAGAGGAATCTTACTATTCTAAACAGGACAGGAGGAATTCTCGGTTTCCTTCAGAAAGGAAGCCAGCTGATGTAGGACAACGCAAATTTTCAGTACAGTCATCAGATCCAAATGAGAAGAGCAGTGCCTCAGAAAGTGATGGAGAAGGTAAATAGGTTCTGTTCCATAAATGCGGTCCTTAAAACCTAACAGGAAAAGGAAACATGGAAGCGTGAAATCCATGGGTCTTCATTAATTTCTTTTATTGCCAATAAAGCTAATAGTAAGTGGGCAAGCCAATCCTAACAGTCCTACTATGCCAGTGGCTGCTATGCCTTTGCTTGCATCAGCGTAATATCATCGTGGTCATCATCTCAGCAGCATTGATTGAAAGCACATAAACGGCATTCTTTATTAACAATATTTATACACTGTTTCTTATTTGAACCAATCCCGAAGGAGTTTACAAAAGAATTTAAAACACACGCACATATGTGCGCGCGCACACACACACACACACACACGTATAATGAGGATGGTTCAAAGATAGCTTGTGGCTGGGGGAAAGCCAAAGTAATACAATTTCGATAAACACCTAAAAGAAACAAACCAGTGTTGAGGCCTGGCATACCTCAGAAGAGCAATTATTCCACAGGGTGGGCGCCATCACAGAGAAAGCCCATCTCCATGTCGCCAGCAAATGGAAATCCATTTAGAAGCAAAGCTGCTGTGGTGGTAGCAACAGCCATTCTAGCAGTGTCCCTGGCTATTCCAGTGCCAATTATGATGATGTTCACTGATGGTCATGGATGGAAGGCACTGGCCAACACATGGTGATGGCAGGCACACGGAGATGAAGTCACAAACCCATTCTGCACACAGTGCACAAACAGGCTGCCAGGAACAGCCCACAGAGCCTCCTCTATCAGAATGAGCATGAAGACAGTGATTGATTTCTGCTGCTACATGTCCTAGAGCTTCCCCTAGCTAGTTGATCCCATTCTAGCCCAGCAAACAGCAGCTTTCACAGAAAGCTTGTGTCAGGGAAACAAATAGGCAGAATAGGGAAGGAAGGAGTTGTGTTATATACAGAGGCCAGTAGTTAAAAGTCCTGTGGGTAGAACCCATAGACCATGGGACACCCCAAAAGAAGGATTCAGTTCCCACTATGGTATCTACGATTCTACACAAACAACGTGTAGAACAGTGCACACAATGAATTTGTATTGGTGCCTGTGTAAGGGCAACAAACAAATCATCTGAGGTAAATAGACACCTTTCTAAGTTAAAGCCTTTGGTGGCATGTGCACCATATTATTATGAAGGGAGTGACATTTCCTGTTGTATTTTAATTTTTATTTCCTCACTTAATTGTGTCACAAATTATATTTCTCCATTTTTGCAAATATGAATGGATATGCCTTTTTTTAAAGATTCTAAAAGCAATGAGCATGAGACGGCAGCAACTAGAAGTGTAGATCTCATGGAGAACTGGACATTGTGCATTATATTAACTTGCATTATGTGGCTCAACATTTCCTTTAATTACCATACCTGGATATTTTAGGATATTGCAGGATATGTTTCTGTTGTTAGTATAGAGAACATTGTGTCATCGCAGATTCCTCTGTGTGGTATTAGAGTTTCAGCAGTCATTATCATATGGATACCATTACATAAACCCTGCATCCAGTTTTGTATTGTAGCCTCAATGTCTCAGTATTAAAACTGGATTGATTGAAAGGCTTTGCTCCTCATCTTGCTTCCTGTCTTCTCAAAATACATTAAGTCTAACTAATTTTTCCTTGTCTTCCAGTCTTAATCATTAATTTTTTCACTCAAATGCTGCAGTTGGTGCCTCTTCTACTACATTGTGCAATATTACATATTACATAATCTTATGTGTTATATATAACATATTACATAATGGTATGATTACATAGTGCAGCTCGGGCTGCTACTATCAGTTCCTGCTTCACTAGACCACTGGCTACTATGCCTACAAAAGCTATATTTTCCCCTTCCCTGTTGTTGTTGTTTTTTTAGTATTGAGCCTGACAAAAAGTTGTGTGAAATTTGAAAGCTCGTTCACTGCTTTTGTTATGTTTAGTAAATCCTAATAAAGATATTGTAACACTTGTTCCTATTTAGATTTCTCCTCCTCCTCTCTCCCTCCCTCCCTCCCTCCCTCCCTCCCTCCCTCCCTCCCTCCCTCCCTCCCTCTGTGTGTGTGTGTGTGTGTGTGTTTGCCCTGGCCCTTTGCCTTCAGGACTCCTCTGTCAGAAGCAGGTATCATTCTCCATGCCAAACTGCTGGATATATATCTATCGGCACATGACAGCTGCCTTCTGTGCATCTTCCTGTTCTGCATGACAGTCAGTTATCCTGCAACTCATCAGGAGTTCAGCTAGCAATACCTTGTGCCTTAGTGTTTGTTGTTTATTCGGTCAGTCGTTTCTGACTCTTCATGATTTCATGGACCAGACCACGCCAGAGCTTTCTGTTGGCCGTCGCCACCCCCAGCTCCCCCAAGGTTGAGTCCATCACCTCCAGAATATCATCCATCCATCTTGCCCTTGGTCAGCCCCTCTTCCTTTTGCCTTCCACTTTTCCTAGCATCAGCATGTTCTCCAGGGTATCCTGTCTTCTCATTCTGTGGCCAAAGTACTTCAGTTTTGCCTTTAATATCATTCCCTCAAGTGAGCAGTCTGGCTTTATTTCCTGGAGTATGGACTGGTTTGATCTTCTTGCAGTCCAAGGCACTCTCAGAATTTTCCTCCAACACCACAGTTCAAAGCATCTGTCTTCCTTCGCTCAGCGAAGGTATGGTCCACCTC
The DNA here is from genome assembly GCF_057233095.1 of Heloderma suspectum. Taxonomy (NCBI): domain Eukaryota; kingdom Metazoa; phylum Chordata; class Lepidosauria; order Squamata; family Helodermatidae; genus Heloderma; species Heloderma suspectum. Next base: position 47,973,512 of record NC_139460.1, on the reverse strand, counting down.
TCACGGCCATAGGTTACTACGGGGAATACCATTGCTTTAACTATGCAGACCTTTGTTGTCAGTGTGACATCAATCCCTGGGAAAATTCTGGAGCAGATGATAAAGCAATCCATCTGGAAGCACCTTGAAAACAATGCAGTGATTACTCGAAGCCAACATGGATTTGTCAAAAACAAGTCCTGCCAGACAAATCTGATCTCATTTTTTGATCAAGTAACCTCCCTTGTAGACCGTGGGAATGCTGTAGACATCATATACCTCGACTTCAGCAAAGCTTTCGACAAAGTGCCCCATGATATCCAGATGAGCAAACTAGCTCAAAGTGGGCTAGATGAAACAATGATCCGGTGGATCCACAGTTGGCTAAAGAATCGGACTGAAAGAGTGCTTATCAATGGGACCTTCTCAAACTAGGGAGAGGTAACGAGTGGGGTACCGCAGGGCTCAGTCCTGGCCCCAGTGCTGTTCAACATTTTTATTAATGACTTGGAGGAGGAGGTGCAGGGAATGCTGATCAAATTTGCAGATGACACAAAATTGGGCAGGATAGCTAATACTTTGGAAGACAGAAACAAAATTCAAAGAGATCTGGGTAGACTGGAGCGCTGGGCAGAAAACAACAGAATGACATTTAATAGGGATAAATGCCAAGTTCTGCACCTAGGAAAAAGAAACCAAGTGCACAGTTACAAGATGGGGGATTCATGGCTCAACAACACTACAAGTGAAAAGGATCTTGGAATTGTTGTCAATCACAAGCTGAAGATGAGCCAACAATGTGATGTGGCTGCAAAAAAGGCCAATGCTATTTTGGGCTGCATTAATAGAAGCATAGCTTCCAAATCCCGGGAAGTACTAGTTCCCCTCTACTCAGCACTGGTTAGGCCTCATCTGGAGTACTGTGTCCAGTTCTGGGCACCACACTTTAAGAAGGATGCAGACAAACTGGAGAGGGTTCAGAGGAGGGCAACAAAGATGATCAGGGGACTGGAAACAAAGCCCCATGAAGAGAGACTGAAAGAACTGGGCATGTTTAGCCTTGAGAAGAGAAGACTGAGGGGAGATAGGATAGCGCTCTTCAAGTACTTGAAGGGTTGTCACAGAGAGGAAGGCCAGGATCTCTTCTTGATTATCCCAGAGTGCAGGACATGGAATAATGGGCTCAAGGTACAGGAAGCCAGATTCCGGCTAAACATCAGGAAATACTTCCTGACTGTTAGAGCTATACGACAATGGAACCAATTACCTAGGGAGGTAGTGGGCTCTCCCACACTGGAGGCGTTCAAGACGAGGCTGGACAGCCATTTGTCAGGGATGCTCTGACTTGGATTCCTGCATTGAGCAGGGGGTTGGACTCGATGGCCTTGTAGGCCCCTTCCAACCCTACTGTTCTACTATTCTGTGATTCTATGTCTCTGATCTTAAATATTTTATCAAGATTTGTCATTGCTCTCCTCCCAAGAAGTAAACATCTTCTGATTTCCGGGCTGCAGTCAGCGTCTGCAGTAATCTTTGCGCCTAGAAAGACAAAGTCTGTCACTGCCTCCACGTTTTCTCCCTCTATTTGCCAGTTCTCAATCAAGCTGGTTGCCATAATCTTGGTTTTTTTGTGGTTTAACTGCAACCCAGCTTTTGCACTTTCTTCTTTCACCTTCGTCGTAAGGTTCCTCAGCTCCCCCGCGCTTTCAGCCATCAAAGTGGTATCATCTGCATATCTGAGATTGTTAATGTTTCTTCCAGCGATTTTAACTCCAGCCTTGGATTCATCAAGCCCAGCACAATGCATGATGTGTTCTGCGTACAGGTTGAATAGGTAGGGTGAGAGTATACAACCCTGACGTACTCCTTTCCCAATCTTAAAACAGTCCGTTGTTCCATGGTCTGTTCTTACCATTGCTACTTGGTCGTTATACAGATTCCTCAGGAGGCACACAAGATGACTTTGTATCCCCATCCCACCAAGAACTTGCCACAATTTGTGATGATCCACACAGTCAAAGGCTTTAGAATAGTCAATAAAACAGAAATAGATGTTTTTTCTGAAACTCCCTGGCTTTCTCCATTATCCAGCGTATATTGGCAATTTGGTCTCTAGTTCCTCTGCCTTTTCTAAACCCAGCTTGTACATCTTGGGGGCTGGACTTGGGGGTTGGACTCGATGGTCTTGTAGGCCCCTTCCAACCCTACTATTCTATGATCTGGCAATTCTCGTTCCATGAATTGCTGGAGTCTACCTTGCAAGATCTTCAGCATTACCTTACTGACATGTGAAATAAGTGCCACTGTTTGATAGTTTGAACATTCTTTAGTGTTTCCCTTTTTTGGTATGGGGATACAAGTTGATTTTTTCCAATCTGGTGGCCATTGTGTTTTCCAAATTTGCTGGCATATGGCATGCATCACCTTGACAGCATCATCTTGCAAGATTTTCAACAGTTCAGCTGGGATACCGTCATCTCCTGCTGCCTTGTTATTAGCAATGCTTCTTAAGGCCCATTCAACCTCGCTCTTCAGGATGTCTGGCTCTAACTCACTAACCACACCGTCAAATCTATCCCCGATATTATTATCCTTCCTATACAGATCTTCTGTATATTCTTGCCACTTTTTCTTGATCTCTTCTGCTTCTGTTAGGTCCTTGCCATCTTTGTTTTTGATCATACCCATTTTTGCCTGGAACATATCTCTGATGTTTCGAATTTTCTGGAAGAGTTTCCCATCCCCTACCTCAGGTGTTGTCAATTCTGCATAGATAGCCACATGGGGCAGATTCAAGTTTCAAGCTGGATGCTGCTCCCAGACTTCTAGCTGGCCATTCCTACCTTATACTATCAGCTATGTCCATAGCCAGATGACAAAGATACCTTTCCACCTGTTTCTTTTGCCCATTAAAAAAAGGGGGGGAGTTCCCACAGCCAGCTCCTTCCTCCCTTCCAATCATCAAAGCCTTTTGTCCTTTGAGGACAGCTTTAAACCTTCTTCATCTTACAAGCAGTTTATGTCCATGTAAGAAGAAAACCATGCACACCCATATGTAGTTCAGAGGCTATGCTATTGTGTGTATGGGGTGTGTGTGTGTGTGTGTGTGATTGGGCTTAGCTGTTAAGTTGTAGAGCTTTTGTTTGCAGTGATTTTATTTTGTGTTTAATTCTTTCTAGTACACTTCAGTTTTATTTTATAGTTGTTTTTATATTTGATTCTTCTGCTGTAAGCCACTTGAGCCTTTGGGGATTTTTAAAACCCCTAAATAAGATATTGGAGAATGCTGGAACCTTTTCCTCTTCATAGGCCCATGAAGTGGTAGCTCTATATTGGTCTCCTCTAACTCTGCCCTTCGCTGCAACTATCCCGACAGCCATTCCTATCCTGACAGCCATTCCAGCAGCTTCATATACTAGCATGTAGATCAGCCTTCCCCAACCTGGTGCCCTCTAGATGTGTTAAGACTACAATGCACAGCATGCCCCAGCTAGCATGCTGACTGGAGCATGCTGGAAATTGTAGTCCAATACATCTGGAAGGCACCAGGTTGGGGAAGACTGATATAGGTAGTATAAATGTTTCATTTTTTTCATGTGATGAAGCACCTCTTCCCCTCCCTTCAACAGGCATAGGCAAAGTCAGTACCTAGTCACCTCCATGTAGCTGGTTTGCCCCTGGCCATTGTTCTGCAGCCACACCTTGCAGTAAGGTGTCTCGGATGTCTACCTTTGGAACAGTTTACTCTTCTTGAACAGTGTACTAAGTCTGAATGTATGGAAAATGTTTATCTCTTTTTGGGTATGTTTGACCATGTAGTGCACGCACTTTTCTTAACCTCTATTTTGTACCCTTCCCTCCCTACCAGTTGAGGAAACTGCCCCTGAGAGTGATCTCCATGGAAAACTCTTTATTAATCGGGTTTTCCGCATTGGTGCAGATAGGCTGTTTGAAATGCTTTTCACCAATTCCCATTTCATGCAGAGGTATCTCAGTACCAGAAACATAACAGGTAAAATATTATTCCTTTTAGTATTTACAGTGAAAGACCATTATACTCTCTGCCTTAAAAATACCAGTTTCTTGCTAAATATAACATGAGACATAATGCAAAACCATAATTTGTTTATCTATAGTATATTGTCAGATCATGGCGATTAAAACAAACCATGGTATGTAGATTCTGTACTGTGGTTTGTTTTAATAACCATGTTCTGATGATCAAATCTCAGCTTAATAAACTGAGATATGCATGAACTTCATGCACCTGCATGCAGCCACTTTGGTCCACCCTTGGTGTGAGCAGGCAAACAAGCCAGGAAACCGCAGTTAATCATAGCTTCCTGTTGCATCTCAATTGGGAAACTATTGTTAATGGCTTCTAAACAAGTGAGAATATGAAACCATGGTTTAAAGTTGGCTTCCAGATCTTGGGTTGTTTGAAAGCCATTAACCATAGCTCCTGATTCCTAGTTTGCTTCCCTGCTCATGCAAAGAGAGGAGCAAAGTGGCAGTGTATGGGTGCTTGATGCATACCTTGGCTTAATAAGCCAAGATTTGATTGTCTAAGTGCTTTCTGAACCTGAGCCTACCCAGAAACCATGGTTGGTTTGGGCCTTACACACCAGTATCTGACACCACAGTTTGATTCCAGTTTGCAAACCATAGTTTGTGCTAAATGTCCAAATTCAGACTGTTGACAAACCACAGTTAGGGTGTTTGTTCTACCTCAAAGGGGTGCTGCCCCATAAAGACAGGAGTGAACTTATACAGCTTAGTACTGAGCAGATGGACAATGAAAGCAGACAAGAAGCTCTAAATTATGGTTTGCCTATTGAAAGTCAGAAAGCTCAAACCATGTTGTTGATTCTTAACTATGGTTAGCACAAACTATGGTTAGAGGAAACTATGGGTTTGCATTATGTTTGAACCAAGCCAAAGAAAAATAACTCATAAATCAGAAAACACCAACTTTAGGAACTCTTATGTGGGCTTTACTGTTGTTGCACTGGTTGACCTTGCACTGTTCAATTACAATCTTCTTGGTTTAAGAACTTTTCTTATGATTAGTAATTCTGGCAGTTTTCTAAGTAATAAGTATGCCACTGTGTTTTCTTTTAGAGCCTATTTCAATGGTAGATGGTTGATTTGTTACTCTTTCTGTGCCAGCAGAGTAGCCTGTTTCAAGGAGCAATTGTGTATTTTTGCATGCAGCTTGTGTGTTTTAGTCCTCTTATGACAGAACTACACATTGCAATAAACCTTGTGCTGCCATCAGAAATGGCGCCCCATGTCAAGTTTTCTTCCTTTGCAACATATAGTAAAACTTAATGTGCCCTGATATCATCTTGCTGTGTGTTTCCCTGACCTCGCCACTCCACATAATTGGCTGCCATTGGTGGAAGTGGAGAAATACACAATATGACATCATCAAGACACAGATAAGTCTTAACGTTTGAGAGGGTCAGGGAGAGAACTTGATGTGGGCCATCGTTTTTGGCAGCTGTTCCAATCATAAGAGCATGTATCCATCTGAGACTCTCAGATGGATACATCGTGGGTCTAATGACATAAAGATCATTATTGTCTATCAGAAATGGCCATATGTTGCGTTGAAGGCTGCATATTTTCAACCCACTTTTCCCACATATAGATGGAGATTCAAGGTGTGGGACAGTCAGACCCCCTCATGACCTCCTCCATCTATTTCCTGGATAATTTTTTCACCCAAGCCACTTTCAATAAATTTAAGGACTGTAATGATATTTTGTAAATAGCGAGGCATGATTTATTACATATTTTGGGTCTAGATACTGTATCATCCCCTTGGAACAGAGACGATGAAGGCAATCAGCTGAGGACCATGACTTACACTATTGTGCTTAACAATCCACTTGTTGGAAAATTCACAACTGCAACAGAAAAGCAGGTACAGAACTCTATTGGGTCATTCCTCCCCCCACCCCCACCAGCAGCTAAATCCTAATATCTGTTTCTGTTTGTTTCTCTCTGCCCTTGCACTTTTGTTGAGCATCAAACAGAAAACAAATCTTTGTTCCTTGTTGCCTTAAGCCCTGTTCAGGCATTCAGCATTCTGGTTCACATGGAGAGCCTCCATGGATGCAAGAAGCTCTCCTCTTCAGACGGTTGCTCCCTGTGAGTTGAGGGTGATGGAGGTGACAAAGGAGAGGGGTGGGGCTGGAGTTCTCCTCTCTTTGTGTGTTTGCCCTGTTCAGGTACAGAATGCCTGAATACGGGTTTATTCATATCTAATTTGGACATATTGATGTCCCTTTTGTTACTTCATTTTGCCAAAACACACCTGAAAACACTGGTCAGTGACTATTTTTCCTGGAGGGAGAGCCAGCACCACAATCTCTGTGCCCCAAAACAGACTGGCAGCAAGTTCTTTTGCCACCGACACCACTTTATCCACTCCTCTATCGCTTCTAGGCTTGCAACTGGAGTGTCAATTGGCATTCTTCAAGGGACTGGATTTGGCCCAGGTGCCTCTAGTTGCTGGCCATTAGAAAATAACACACCCACTAGCTGCTTTTGTTACAGATATCACTGGAATGTTAAGTACAGCTTCTTACCATGTTCTGGCACAACCCACTCGTCTTGATTTACAGTTTGCTTTACAAATACCATATAGCTCTTTCTTGGATTTGTTGACATTCTTCCTAGGCATTTTCTGGATTTTTAAATTTTCACTTCTTGGGTGGCATTATTGATTCTAAAAATGAATAGTGGAAGAAAAAAAGAAAATGTGTACTTAGCATGTCCTAATTTATTTGGGGAAAGTAACCCCGCACCCATTACCTAAGGTTAAATCACTTACTTTACGGGATGGGGAAAAATGGGAAATTAGCTGTTCCAAGTATAAATAAATAAATAAAATTATATATTTTACATATTTTATATAATATATATTTTATATAAGTATAAAAATATATTATTTTGCTACTTGTATTCACTGGATAGCTGATTGGATAAAGAATCCTGTCCTTCCAATAACAACATTTGAAGAAGCTTGTTTTAAGCTTCTTCAAATGTTATGGTGTAGTGGTTAAAGCACTGGATTGAGACTTGGGAGATCCAGATTTTAGTCCCCACTCAGCCATGAAGTTCACTGGGTGACTGTGGGCCAGTCACTGACTCTCAGCCTAACCTACCTCACAGAGCTGTTGTGGGGATAATATGGAGAGGAGGGGGACCATGCAAGCTGCCTTGGGTTCCTTGCAAGAGGAAAAAAGGTGGGATATAAATGTAACAACAACAACAATAAAACACATTTCCATAACTTGTAGGTAAATATCAGTATAAAGCCAGTAGCGGTAAAATAAATGTCTTAATATCCGATCTTCTTAGGATCTTGGACAAGTTTTAAAATTACGATGTCTACCTAAATCACCATTAGCATCAGTTGTAGATGACCTTACATTTTAACAGAAATCTATTGATTCCACCAATAGAAAATAAGTAAGACAATTACGTATAAAGGTCTACTAATGAATAATAGGGTTTTAACTTATAATGAAATCAAAAGTAGCTGGAATTGTGAAAATCCATTATAGTATGAATATTGTCAAATTAGAGTGTTCTGAGCTGCTTAAAACTGGTCAACAGAGGGGTTACAGAATTTGAAAAAGGTAATAATAAATAATAAATACAGAGATATTTGGTATCTATCCTTGTTAAAATATAAATGTGAAATGAAACAGGTTAAGGAATACATGCTAATTTAGGCAGGGAACATTGGGGATAAATACTCAAATGCAAATTTGAGAACATCTGTGATCGGTGGGAGTTCTGTTTAAGCATGAAAATTAGAGAAAAAAACTTTAAAATTATGGTGAGATGGCATCTCATCCCAGCATATATAACTAATATTAATGTTTACATTAATTGGTGGAAGTGTTTTAAAAATTGAGGGTTTTTTTATCATGTGGTAGTCATGTTCTTGTGCAAAATAAAAACCTATGAAAAAAGATTTTAAAAATCTAATGAAGAGTATCTTGCATTACAACAGTTTAGCTTTTACAGTTAAGACAGTGGGCAATCTTTTTTCTGTTGAGGGCCTTGAAAGTAAACTCTTGGGGGCCGCATGCTGAAGGTGGGTAGGGTCAGACTCACCCTACTCTCTTAAGATCATCACCACCATCTCCACCCTTCCCTTCCCTTCCCTTCCCTTCCCTTCCCTTCCCTTCCCTTCCCTTCCCTTCCCTTCTCTCTCTCTCTCTTGCATGCTTTTGCTTCCCCCCTGTCACGGACTCACCACATCAGGCACTTCTGGTCCTCAGTAAGGATGTACGAAAGTCACTTACCTTTTCGAAGGGTGACATTCGCGGTGGGGGGGAGGTGCTCCGTCCCTCCCCCTGAAATTCTCTCCGGCCGGCTCCGCTCTGCGGAGATACTGCGGAGCTGCTGGCCGGGGCCGCCCGCAGCCGGACATCCGGCTGCTGGGCAGCCTGCAGGGACGCAAATGGCGGCTGCCGTAGCTGCCGCCATTTGCGTCCCTGTATTTTGCCGTGATAGGCTATGTAAATATTTACGTAGCCTATCACGGCAAAAAAACCCCAGCAAACGCAAATGGCAGCGGCTACAGCGGCCGCCATTTGCGTTCCCTTTTTTTTTTTGCCATGATAGGTTACGTAAATATTTACGTAGCCCATTACAGCAAAAAAAAAAAAAAGGAACGCAAATGGTGGCCACTACGCCATTTGCACCCCTCTCTTTTGCTGTAGTAGCCTATGTAAATATTTACATAGGCTATCATGGCCAAAAAAAAAAGGGAATGCAAATGGCGGCCGCCGTAGGCCATTTGCGTTCCCTTTTTTTTTTTTGCCATGATAGGCTACGTAAATACTTATGCAGCCTATCACGGCATCCGCAGGGATGCAAATGGCATCCCTGCGTTAGCCGTGATAGGCTACGTAAGTATTTACGTAGCCTATCACGGCTATAGTGATGAAGTGAATGGCAGACGCGGCCACCATTTGCAAGTCAGCGTGAATGGCAGCAGGTAGGTGTCCTGTTTCGCATGTCTTTCATGGGGGGAGGGTGGGGGGGCTTCATTCCGCCCTGGATTTCGGGGGGCTGAATACACTGGCATTCGGCCTCACCGAGATCTGTGGCGGAATTCTCTGACATCCCTAGTCCTCAGTGATGCTGCTGCAAGGAAAAATGAAAGATACCAGAGGCAGGCAGGCAGGTGCAAGTGTGAGCTCAGAGGCCCAACCACACAGCACAGCAGCTAGAGCGTCTTTCTGAAGGACACTACCAAGAACTGACTGTCACGCTCCTTGGTTGGGTCTCTGAGCTCACATATGTACCTGCTGGCCAGTTTCTCTCCTGTTTTCCTGACAGCAGTGGCAGTGAATGCTATGCAAAGGTACAGGAAAGAATGAGAGGTGCTGGGGGCACATAAAATAAGACTGAGGGCTGAATGTGAACATATACAGAACATCTAATAATAAAAGGATATAGAAAATGGACTAGCTATATTGTAGCAGCTCCTTGGTTTAGTTTATGCCTAGTACTGAAAGTTGCCTATAACACCAAATTTAAAAGAGGGGATTGTAAAGAAATGGGATCTCACAACAGTTGCCAAATTGACAAATTACATAAGAACAAGAGAAAATCATAAAAATTGGGATGCCTTTTATTGGATTTTGTGGATGCAATTTACTATTGCCTAGTCCATGCCTTAAAACAAAGGTGAATTAAAGGACTAATAATGAAATGTTTGAAATAATCAGATTAATGATAGGTTTTTAATTTATTTTGAAATGGAGTGTTAGTTAAGGGCACTATCCATCACTAGTGTAAGTGACCTCTAGTGGTATGCCAATAGCACTTCTGCTATAGGTTTTGCCAGGAAATCTGTCTTGCCAACTTATGCTATTGGTGTACTGCTAGAGGTTGCGTACACTAGTGCTATGTCAATAGCATAAGTGGAGGAGTGGCAGTGTTGGATACTGCCCACTGTCATTAATATATATCTCAGGCTATAGGTATATGGATCCTTTGTTTCAGCTTTTCTACATTTATTGCAATGCACGAAGCTAAAACAATGATCTTTGTGTGTATAAATCTTTATTGTAATTATTTTTTTGAACTCTGATTTTAAAAAAAGCCTGTATTCCCTACTTTTCCAATAGGTCCTGCATAAACGGAACCACAAAGATCAGTCATACTGGATAGACACAGAGGTGGTGACACATGATGTGCCTTACCATGATTACTTCTACACTGTGTATAGTTACCATATTGCCCGTATGTCCAGTCAGAAGTGCAGACTACGGTGAGACATTTCATTTAATTAAAGCTGGAGGCAGTAAAAAAAAAAAAAAAAAGTACTCTCAGAATGGTAAAACTGGTTCTTTTTCTGCACACATTTCTTTGCGTTAAGGTGTGGCTGAGCTGAACAAAAGGGCATTAAAATGCCACCCTTTTTTCTGTTCACTTTGTTGATTTGAAAATGATCTGCTGATGGAAATAATCATTTATGACTTCTTTTACTTCTATTTCCCCATTCCCTGGAAACTGGACGCATCTAGGAACAGGTGTTCTAAGCTTTCTACAATTGCCTTTGCAGCAGTATTGCTTACCAAGCTGCAGTTGGCTGTGTGATCCAAGTCAGAGGGTGCTCAGCCATCACTCAAAGTAGCATTACAGTATATATTAAGTGACTAAGTACTTCCATGCATTTCCTCCTTCAACTATCAGCATGAGTGTACATGGTGTCACCTAGTGACCTTGCCTTTGCCTCATGTACACAGCTTGCTGCTTTGGATGACAAAGCCTAACAAATTGCTCTTAAAGTGAGTGAGAAGGCAAACTTCACCTCTAATATTACTTGTATTCCAATATGTTGCCAGCTTTATTGTTTTTATTATTTTGCTGCAGGATTTCCTCCGATGTGAAATATAAGAAGCAACCATGGGGGCTTGTCAAGAATGTAATAGAAAAGAATACATGGGGTGGGATAAAGGAAAATTTTAAGCAACTTGGTAAGTGTAGTTCCTCCTCCTATCTGATGGGTCTAAATTGTTTTCATACTCTGATATTTGATTATCCTGACATAGTGGAGTGAATCGTCACATTTCCACAAAAAATGATGCTAAGAACAGTACTAGACCTTCCTAGCTTTTAAAAAGAGTTTAAAGGCAACTTGCCATTTTTTAAATTAGATTTGAGCTCCACCCTTTTACTAATCTTCAGGCAGGTATGCTTGGTCTTGGACGAGCATGGCGGAAGTGACCTATTTAGTTAAAATACCTCTGGATAATGGAGCATTTAAACACAACAGGGGCATTAAGCTGTTAATTTGTCTTTCATAGTGTCTCCACAGCACTTCATTAAATCACAGTTAATTCATTGTTAACCATCTCTGTGATAACCTGTAAGTAGAGCAGTAACAGAGGTTTAGCCTTTGATAACTACGTACCCATATGCTACAATCAAGTAGCCTGCTCATTTCTACGTGAAGCTTGAAACTTACTCACTTTTAGTATGAGATGATGGTCCAGTCGAACAACAACTGTCATTCTAGTTTCATCTCTCCATGTGGCTTCTTGAAAAGTAATACTTGTGTTTATCAGTATATAACATTCACATACTTTTTTTCTCCAGTCAGAAGTAGCCTTTTAAATGTGGTAGACAAATATGTATTTGAAATTTATATAGCTGAAAAGAAAGTGGAAAAATGAGATTTGGGGTTAAAAAAAACCCTGGATTATGTTCAATTACAGAATCAGAACTGATAATGGAAGAATATGCAATAAACAAGCCTATAGAGGATGAAGCGAAACTAGGTGCACTGAGGAGGAGGAGATGGACTTTACAACAGAATGTGGGAGAAGTGCTTCCTAAACGCTCTGCAGAATACTCTTCTGGAGACAGAGGTTTGCTTTGCGGGTGTTGTACTCATGCCCTGCTTGTGGGCTTCCCTATAGGCCTCTGGTTGTCTACTGTGGAACAGAATGCTTGGTCTGATCCAACAAAGCTCTTCTTAGCATCTTATGTTCTAATTTGTTTCATCCATTAACCAAACCAAAGGAATATTTGGGATGTGCTTATGTGAGATCCACAGGTTCATAGTACCTCTGCATAGCTCATGCAGATCCTTTGCCTGTCCACGTATGGTAGATTTTGGATATCCTAAGCTGTGCTTAGATAGTGCAGCCTGCACAAGGGAAGTATTGCTGCTGGTATGGAAAACTCCTGGGCAAAGCAGTGCTTTCCCCCTGCAGGTACTGTCTCCCACACATCTAGTTTCAGTGCTATATTGCTGAACTGAGGGTATGGGAAGCCACCATGCAAGCACGTCTCTGGAAATAATGTTAAGAATAGACTCCCCCTCATTTATATACAGTTGGTAAATAGAATGGGTGAAATCCAACATTGCACGAGCAGACTTTGTGCCTCTCCCAGTTCCTCTGCCCCTGAAAATCTACTCTGGAGGGTCTCTTACCTTCCAGGGCAGATTTTGAGGGTGCACAGGGTAGTGCAGCGGGGACAGGGGAACTGTCAGAACCACTTCACTGGATTTCATCCCAAGTGTTTTATTTTACATTCTAAAAATTCTGTTCACGTGATTTGGAACATGCTGATCAACTTGTTTTCATCTGCTTAAATAAACTGAATCTCTGTCTGGAAGTATCCATAGGGGTCATAGCACAAATAGCCAGAAGGCATTGTGCAGCTGTTCCATCTTTTTTTTCTTAATGGATTTTTCATGGTATGAAAGAAACATGGAAAAAGCAGTTGGTAAGCACAGGAGGGTTACAAATGAAAGACTCCACTGTCTGGACCCCCGTACAATTCTATGGATGAGGAAGGGCGATGGCACAATAAAAGTCTTGTCTGGAAGCACCCTTGGTTTGTGATGTAACAGCTGTAAGGCCTGTGCAAAAACTGACAGAACATTTGGACCAATGTCTTTTTATCTTTGGAGTTTGCAAAACAAAGCATTTGAATTTTATGTTCTGAATAAGTGCAGACGCAGTTGGAGGCATTTTATTACTTATGCAGATGTGTGTGTTTTCCTTCTGGACACGACATCTAAACATTGTTCTGAAATTATTAGAACTTCGTTAGACTTTGCCAGCTTTTCTGAAACTCATGGTCGTTTCATCTAATTTCTGGGATATTGAAGCTGTTCTTGTTGCACAATTTCCCTGTCAATACGGTAGTCATGCTAGATTGAATGGGAATTGCGTATGGCTATGTACTGGCTCTTTTAGAAGATGATTGACTATTTAGAGGAGCCTATGGCACAGGTTAGTGTACCAAGAAAGACAAACTAGGGGTGCAATTCTATGCCTGTTTAGACAGAAACGAGTCCTACAACGGCCAGCATTCCCCAGCTAGCCATGCAGTGAAAATGAATCTGAACTGGTAACACATAGATTCATTCCAGGAAAAAACACTTCAGGGGGTGCCACAGATGGCTTGTATTGGTTAGTCCCTGTCATTCTTTCAGTAGTTTTAAGCTGTTTCCGAGATTTTAATCCATCACCATTTACCAGTGCTTGAACTTTCTAGAGGAGCGTGTTTGCCGCAAATGCATGCTGCAGCCGTGATGCATTCTCCTCCACCAGGACAGGAAATCTGAATACTAAAAAAAAGTTTTAGAAAATCAGGGAGTCTATGCTATGCTAGGCTAAGCAATGTGGTGAAGGGTGGCACTTCACTTTGAGAGGACATAGACATGTACCATTAACTTTTGAACCCAAACAGCAACAAGAAGTTTTGCACTCAGATCTTTCATGTCAAGGTGATGACTATTTGTTTTGAATGGCCATGGGGAAGAACAAAAATGGTCTCATCATTATCATGTAATAATGACATCATACTGCCACAAAAAGGCTGGCGGGGGGTGGCATGCAGACTGCATATTGCTCACCTCTGATGTAATGGAATCTGGTGATATTACATGGAGGGATCAAGAAGAAGGAGCTAAGCAGATAGATGCAAGGCAGCATTTAGTGCTGGTGTCATTCTGTAGGTCATTTGTCATGCTCCCTTTTGCCATTAGGATGGCAGTCAGATGATTAGTCCTTGATGCTGATGCTATGGGTGTGTTCCAGTGTAATGGCAAACCTGTTTGTGATCCTTGTTCATAGGCAAGCACAAGCCAGAGTTTACCTGTTTGGACAAAATGGCAAGCTATGGTTTGCTTCAAAGAAGGATAGCAAGGAGGAACTCTTGGACTATGTTCAGACAACACACTCTGGCACATTATGGTGTATTTAACCCCTGATGAGCTGCAGCGCTCATGGGTGCCAAACTGCATATGCAACCCCCTATAACAGACTATGGGTTATGTGAGGGTTGTTATAACCCACACTCACTGGAGTCGCACAACACAACAACCTCCAAGCAGGGGTTGCATATTCAAAATGGTGTATGCATGCACTCTGCACATGCCAGTCTCACCGTGGGTTAAATAACGTCATGAATGTCAGAATCTATGTGAGCTTATCTCTGTCGATGTTTTCAGGGCAGATATAAGCTCACACAGATTCTGACATTCCAGGGGCTGAATAGGGCCAAGCCCTTTTGTTAGTTGTGCACTTGTGTGGTGTCAGAACTGGAGTCTCATTGGCTGTAGGATAACTAGCTGCAAAACTTGCACAGGAACAAAACTGCAAATGTGTCAGAGAAAGGCCTTTCAGAAAAGCAGCTTACCTGGACATGGGCTGGAGTTGCTATCTAAATCAAATTCACATTTTAAAAGCATATATGTGCTGCAAGCTCTCAGTTCAGACAAGGCCTAGACCTGTTCCATCATTAAAAAGGAGGCAAATCTTCAGCAAAGGTACACACTGAAATGAAGTTAATCCAATTTAGGAAGATACTGTAGACTTATAATTGCCTCTCTTACCTAACAGGATCAAAAAGGGATGCGACAAATAAGACCATCACCGTCATAGTGGTAATGAGTATCTTGTAAGTACTTGTATGACACTTCTTTTCACTTAATTTTCCTTATGGCAGTAAGTACTGGGAAAACCTTAATTTATTCCAGTGGCATTTGGATCAATTATATATGGAAGCTGATATTGCAGAATGGAGCTTTTCTTAGTCATTGTCAAAATAATACCTAGCTGTTAATTATGTTAATATGCAGGATACTGTTTCACAGTACAAGCTGGGGACCTGCAAAGATATGGAATTACATCCAGAGGAAGTCCTCTTATTCTTTAAACTGCAAAGGGACAGTCCTGGTCATATCAATAGGTTTCTATTCTTGCTAGTTTTCAGGGGAGATAGGGATCATTCTGACTCCCAGTGTTTTTCTACAGGGGTGTAGGGTATATCTACAAATGATAGAGACCCTCTCCAATCCCCAGATTTACTCCCAGCATGTCTGCATGCAAAGACCCTGGGTTGTAATACCGGGAAAAATTTGTTCATACATTACAACTGTATCTCCACATTATTCATGTACTTGAGTACCCAAAACACATATTATAAATGGCAATCCCAGAGCATTTCAAAGGAGGATCAAGTTTCACACCACAGTAAAATAGCTTGAATTGCATGATTGGCTGACTCCTCCAAGATTTTTACTCATAGGAACCTGGACAAACATCATATAATCATATCACATTTGTATTCTGTTCTTCCTCCAAGGATATGGAGGTTATCCTATATCCGAGGTCCCCAGTCTTGTTGGGTTGGTAGGCACATTTGGAATTTTGAGAGTGTCATGTACATACTCACAAAATGGCTGCCATGGTGGACATGGCTGGTCACAAAACATTAATTTCTTAGAAAGTAAACTGTTAACACTAAAAGAAAAGGAACTTGTCCAAGAATCTAAATACGAGGCAGAGGTACAGTCTGAGCTCCAAAACACTCTTTTTGAACCTAAATAAAGATGGTGCTGGAGGGCAGCACTTTGCTTTGAAGCATGCTAGCCTCCCAGTTTTAAAAAGACATTTTTAAAAAAAATCTTAAAAATGCAAATAAAAATCAGGAGGTACAGGAAGACTAGTGGATGCCAAGAGAGGGATCTACAGGTACATAGGTACCCAGGGGCACCACATTGAAGACCCCGTTCCTGTGTTATCCTGACAGCAATCTTCTGAGGTGCATTAGGCTGAAAGATTGGGGAGGCCTGAAGGGGGAATGAAAATGTGTTGAGCTGAATGTACTTACCGTCCTTCTCATGATGAGGATTCCTGATTCTGGGGAGAATTGTAACTGTGTTTGGCACAATGAGCTTATAACCCCCCCTTCACACCTTTTTGCTATGAAACTGTCCACTTATTAAGATCTGCGGGAGAAGCCCATTTGAAGGCACCGTTAGGTTGCTGAGGCCCGCTGGTTGGGCATGTGTGAAAGGGCTTTCTCCTGTGTGGTTCCCAAACGGTGGAATGCGCTCCCTCAAGAACTACAATTGACCCCCCCTCTTTTGGCTTTAGGCTCATCTTTTCAATTTGGCCTTTTAAATTGTGTAGTAGTTCTAATGTTTTAATGTTTATTTGGGTTTTTGATGTTCTTGTTTCAAAGTTTTATTGTTTTAAACTGCTGTACACCGTCTTGATGGCTTTTTAGCAAATAAGGCAGAAATTCTGCTCAGTGTGGGAAGATCAGGGTTAGAGGTCCAGAGCTGATGCATGCAGCCCCTCCATGGATAGAATTGGCACAAACTCTATCATATTACCTCTCTTAAAAGGAGGGGATTAGAATTTATTTTGCCTGTTCAAAAGCCTTAGCTATCTTGCTAAGGTTGTCAGGAAGATGATGCGGATATTAGTTTTCTGTTACCTAAGTTTTTTCCTCCTGGGGTTCTCTGTTGTTTCTAGTCATCTTGATGCTATAGACAAGAAATAGGAACAATAATGAAACAATCTGTTGTTGTTTTCCCTTTGTAGTCTACTCCTACTAGTTTTGCTGAATGTGACATTATTCCTCAAACTGTCAAAGATCGAACATGCAGCTCAGTCGTTTTACCGTGTTCACCTTCAGGAAGAAGGTTCTGCAGAGTGAGTGATTTTTCTTTTTCCCCAGCTGGATAATGCCTCACCAGCCAAATGTGAAATTCAAAAGTAGTGTGGACTTGGAAACACCCTAGGTTTTGAGGGTCTACCTAAAGGGCCAGGCTTCCTAAAGGACCATCTCCTCTCATATTATCCTGCCCACTTCCTAAGAACTGAGGGGGGAGGCTTTTCTCTGCATCCAACTATAGACTTGTCAGGATATGAGTGAGAGCCTTCTCTGTGATTGCACTCAGACTGTGGAATTCCCTTGGCCTTCTCTCTACTGGTCTTCTGCTGCCTGGCTAAGGCCTCTTTATTCATTCAGGCAGGGTTTTAATTTTCCTGGTTAGGTTTTAATGGCTGACTTTAATATTTTAGCAGGTTTTTATTGCTGCTCCTGCCTCTTCTATTGTTGTGTTTAACTTGTTTTTATGATATGTTCTTATTAAATGATGTCAACTGCCCTAAGTGATGTATTTTTACTGTGGAAAGGTGGGATATTATTTTTCTTAAATAAATTGTTCAAAAGTTGGTACCTGTTATCTTTCTGTGAAATAGCTTTTAAGGATGGCTTTGATTGCCCTCCCATTTGCTAATGGAATCTGGCTGCAATCTGAACCACACAGCTTTTCCCAATCTTGGGTCCTCAGATGAAGTTGGACAACAGTTCCCATCATCCCTCACCATTGGGTTGATGGGAGTTGTAGTCCAACAACATCTGGAGGGCCCAAGCCTGGGAAATTCCTGTTCAGCTCAGTGATACTTGCTTTTAAATAAACATGCTTGCCATGAGGTTGCATGCTACCTACAATGACTTTCTTAAAATGTAACAGATGGCAGGGGGGACAGGAGATCACAACGGAGCACAGAGAACTCGCTATGCTGGTGTAGCATAGGCGCTAAGAACTAATCAGGAAGTCCCTGGTTTGAATTTTGTCTCAGGCATGAACTCACTAGATGGCTGTAGGTAAGCTGCACTATCTCAGCCTCAGTCCTCACACCCCCATCTGCAATATGGGGGATAATAATACTGACTTTATAGGGCTGTTGTAAATATTACAGCTAGGCAGTTCATGTGAAGTTCACTTTGAACAACTGAAAGTGCTATGCGAGTGTATCATCATCATCATTCAAACATTACCAGCCTAAATGGAGGTAACCACATTCTTAGCTCTTCTGCATGATCTCCTATAGTCAATAATTTTCAAAGCAGTATGGGAAATGACCACACCCATACCTCTACTGTAATATAAGGGACCATGGCCTAAGCTGAAAATGTGGGAAAAGGCAATGTTGTCTCTAACAAAGGACTTTATCCCTGTTTTGTGCCTTCTGCTTTTGAATATTAGCTGTGGGGATAGTCCCTCTGGGTATGTGTTACCTACAGACATCTCTGAGGGTATAATTACTATGTTTGTTAACATAGCTTCATGGAATGGCTTCAGGTGGCTCATGCTAGTAATGTGTTAATAAGGCTAATGGTAAAATAAAGAACAGGACAGGATTTTGCATAACGTAAAGCAACTATTCATTCCAGATATCAAAGCTGCTTTCATTCTCTTCTCAGTTTAACCATTAATGTGGCACCAAGAGAAAGAATTCCTCGCCGCGATGCAGATCAAGTCCAGCATGTGAAAGGTGTGCTGAGGGACTCTATAGCATTGCTTGAGCAGGTAGATGTTCCAGTTCATTACCAGTTTTTGTGTTGTTCATATAAAAATAAAACATGCATTGTAGGTTGCCTAGAAAAATGCCTTCCTAGAAAAAACTGCAGTATTTTGAAGCTATGGCCTTCTATCTTCACATGTCAACCAGTGAGGGGATGCAAAAACTGAACGAGATTGTAGCCATACACACTAGATTAAGAAAATAAGATATTCCAGAACCTGAAATACTTTAGGAACTAAGGAAGCATTGAGGCTAAGATTTGCTACAATATATGTGTGGGTGGGTGGATGGGCGCTTCCAAACAGAGGGTTCCGAGTGCTACCAATCAAAAGGCACTGTGCAGCTATTCTAGTTTTTCCTCCTTTGCTGACTTTTTTCTGGTAAGAAAAAGGATGGAAGAAGTGGTGGGAAAACATGGGAGGGTTGCAAATGGAATATGACAACATCTGGGTAGAATCTAATGCCGTCCTTGCATGGGGGGCCCAGAAGCGCTACATCGCAGTTGCCAGTGGTAGGAGCCGCTTGTGCACTGCCGCCGGCACATGACCTACCTTTTCCGGAAATGAGCATTTCCACTTGTGTTGGCATTTTCCCCCGGAAGCACTACATTGCAGCCACCAGCAGTAAGGGCTGCGTGTGTTCTGCCGCCGGTGGGGCTGCCCGCCCGTGCACTGCCAGTGGCATGTCTGGGCTGCCTGCACAAGGGGGCCATTGGATTCTATGCCTTGTTCCCCTGTAAAAATTCCATGTTTGCAGCAGGGTGATTTTAGGATAAAAAGCCGGTGTGTGTGTGTGTGTGTGTGTGTGTGTGTACACAAGTGAAAAGGAACAGTACTAAAGGTTCAAGAAACAACACTCCTATTAAAAAGTGCATTATTTGCATTCCAGTAAAAATGGCAAAGGAAAACTGTTAAAAAATATATGATTTAAAGATGTAGGGATCTGCACAGTAGATATTTGGAAGTTCTACAGAATGGAGGCCAACAGCCCAACACACTCATTTCAGATCTGGCTGCTCCATGCATGGTGTGGAGAATGGGGATAGGGAAACATTTTTCTCCCTCTCTTAAAGTACTAGAACCCGGGGTCATTCCATGAAGCTGATTGGTGGGAGATTCAGGACAGATAAAAGGAAGTTCTTCTTCACACAGCGCATAGTTAAACTATGGAATTCTCTACCACAAGACTTAGTGATGGCCACCAATTTGGATGGCTTTAAAAGAGGGTTAGATAAATACCTGGATGAGAACGCTATCAGTGGTTACTAGTCCTATTGGCTATGTGCTACCTCCAGTACCAGAGGCAGTAAGCTTATGTACACCAGTTGCTGCGGGACGTGGGCAGGAGGGTGCTGTTGCACTCATGTCCTGCTTGTGGGTTCCCGGTTGATAGCTGGTTGGCCACTGTGTGAACACAGTGCTGGACTAGAGGGACCCTTGGTCTGATCCAGCATGGTTCTTCTTATGTCCTTATGCCTCTAAGCTTAGAACATGGCTTGGAGGACAGGCTGAGCTCATGTGTGAATGAGAGGATGGGGAATCCATAGTATTCTGCTGTTAACTGTCCTTTCAGCTATATGCTTCAGAACAGATACTGCTGTTTGAGCTTACTGTTGTGTGTTACATATATCTGAATGTATTCAAGTATAGGAACTGTTTCTCCTTGTAGCTAAACTTTTATTAAAAAAAAAACAGTTTTAAATTGTAATAGAGTTTGGAGAAAGTTTGTAGCTAGATATCATTAGCCTGTGCCATGCTTGCAGTGATGAATCTGCACTAAGCAGTGTGTTAGAATAGAGTGAATATTGGTGGGGGCAGGGCTGGCATCATCTTTGGGCAGCCTCCCAGAGCCAATTGCTGTTGATACTGCTGCCCTGGACTCCTTTTGCCAGAGCTCCAATTAATACTGGGCAGCTGCCATTGTAACTGTCCCACAGTGGTCCAGAGTCAGGGCCGGCGTCAAGGGTAGGCATGCTTGGGCATCTGCTGAGGGCCCACAACCCAGCAGAAGCCCATAGACAAGAGCCTCCTGGACTTGCTCCTCCGCTTCACCATTGCAACCTCTTCACCTGCCTCTTGCTCTGGCCAAGATAATGGTGGTGGTGGCAATAAGGACCAGTAGATGTCACTGTCTACTTGATCACTTGGCTTTCTGCCCAGCAAGCAACTAAGTGGTACCAGTGATGAGGAAGAGGAGGAAGAGCAATAGCAGCTGGTGACAATGGTGCTGAGAAGGTAAACTCACTGAGGGAAGGGACCCATTGAGGACACCTTGCCCAAGGACCTCAAAAGCCTGGAGGCAGCAGTGTCCAGAACGACACTCCTTCACTCTGGGCCATGACCTTGATGGCTGCCTGATGCTCATTGCCACTGTTGCTTCTCCACTGAAAGCTGGTGTGCCCACCCACATTCCTGTTTGGTGGAAATAAATAGAAGGGAGAGGGCCCACCTGTAAACTGCGGGGCTTCAACAGGGGAAGAGGGCCCATGCTGGATAGGCGGTAATTATATCTTTTTAAAAAAAACACAACTCACTGCCTAATTCTTGTGCAATTTTATCTCTGCAGCTAAAGAGTTCCCTTTCTATGCTCCAAAGTAGCTTTGATCACCTAAACAAGACAAAAAGCAGGAAGCCTGGGAGCTGATGTCACCAAAACCAGCTACTAGGGAGAATGAAGATATATTGTATTTATGGCAAAACTGCCTATTTTACTCACATTTTCCCTTGGTAACCATTTGCACATCTAATAAATATCTCTATACAGTGTATTCATTTTTAAAAAACTTTTCCTGATCCACTTGACATCTTTTTTTGTGAGCAATTTCTTGAACTGTGAATATCTGGTGTGAATAAGTAAGAACACTGAGTGGTCTAAGAATTATGTGATATGCAAATTTCAGAGAGTCTTCAGCAAGCCAGTGTGATATGTAAAGAAATGTAAGCTGGGCTCAGATAGATTTCAAGAATCATTAACATTATGAAAGAAGCAACATAGATTGTCCTGTGAAGGCTGTCACCTCCATATGTTCTTCCATATTCATGCAGCAAAAGTAAGTTATATTTAAGGTCTGTATGTACATTCTAGGTATCTATATATCTGAGTTTTCCATGTAGAGTTGTTTTTTGCTCTTATGGATCTCTTGCTTTATGGGTTATAGCAATCCTACCTCCTATCCACTGTCATTTTAGTTCTCAGGGAGTGTCCATACATGTAACAAAGCTATATTCAAAAATATCCAGTCCCTGAATAATTTAAAAAGTCAACCAATGTATTCATCTGATTTGTATACTGAGTTCACAGGGACTTCTTTGTAAGAACAGGCATTTTGTGCTTTTTTTTGTTTCTGAATATGTTTTATGCAGTTCAAGATCTGGGAATCCACTTGTCCTTCAACCTGGTTATATCTATTTGGTAGCACAGATTAAGACCCTAACTGTACTGTAGTATCATAGAGGGGAATCACCTTTTTCTCTGTAGACAACATTTGTTTTATCAACCCCTGAAGAAGAGGCTTTTTAAAGTGTACTTCCAGAAGACGAAAACAAATTAAAATGAAAGTGTAGCACAAGTAAAATTGTGAACTCACTGCCTGATTCTGGCTATGCAGTGTATCCACCTGTTAAATTAATTTAAATTGCATTGACCACATTTGTGACTTGTATTTGGGGGGAGCTTTAATTTCCCTAGCTTTAAAGTGCCTTTATCCTTGTTTGTATAGGAAACTAGCTTTAGCTGATGGACCAAAACTATGACAGGCTTAAAAAACCCAACCAAACCAAGTACTGTTCATGTACAGTGTAGACAGAAATGTATTGGAGTAATTAGTGTCAAATGGCTACATGTTTCCCTAGAATGTATATCTAATAAGCATAGGAATGAATGTCAGAACTAATCAGGTGAAGGATAAATGAAGGTCCTGTAACGTCTCTTACAACTCTGAGTTTCTGTGTGCTTTTTGTACTTAAAACGAATGCCACATTGTGTGTGTGAGAGAGAGAGAGAGAGAGAGAGAATCAATCATGGAATTAAACATGGTATATATAATATGTGGGAAACTTTGTAACCAGTTACAAATGTTTCTGTGAATAAATGTAAGGAGAGGATCCAATAAAGCTGTCAGAAGGCAATGTTGTATTGCTATAGCTTAGTTACTTTGACTTCTTAATTTTATGTGGCTTCCTGAAGTCGATATTTTGGACAGACACAACAGATGAATGGTTGCCTGACATTGGAACAGTATAACAAAGGCTGTAGTCATAAACAGGCTTAACTGGGGGAAAATCTCATTGAAAGTCGGGCTTAACGTCTGAGTAAACATGGCTAGAAATGCACTGCCTCTCTAAAAAGACAACACAAATTCACCGAAGACAACTTAAGTACTTCACACAGCACATAAACTATGGAATCCATTACCACAAGATGTAGCCACCAGCTTCCACAGCTTTAAATGGGGATGAGACAAATTCATGGAGGATTTGCTTTTGCTTTCAGAGAACGTATTAGCAAACTGAGTCACTCATAAAAGCAGTTAGCAAAAGAAGTTTCTGTCCATTATAAAGTGAGAAAATTAGAGCCCACCAATTTGGAATTCCTTAAACAGAAGGAATTCCTTAAACTGCTCAGGCAACAAGGTTCTATATTTCATCCATACTGAAGAGCTGTCTTGTATTACAGACAGGCGCAAGGAAGCAGGAGTTGCTTGTGACTCCCCTTTTGCGGCTGCTTTGTAATGTGAGAAGCTGCTCACAATACTCATCTGTGTCCGTTATTTACCATGGGTCGGTGCTGGTTTGAAGTATCAGTGATGCATATCATCTGAACTGGCAGCACTGATGTTTGTATAGATGCGTCTCAGTCCAGTGTTATTGATCCTCCCCAAAAGTAAGTGTGTGTGTGTAGAAATGTAAACATGGAATGTCAAGACAAATGGCTGTTCAAAACCCTGCTATGTAAAAAAAGAAAAGGCCTGCAGTTACATTTTTATTTTGCAACTTAGGCCTATGAGAAAACAGTAAATGCAAAAGCAGCAATTCCAAATAAAGATTCACAGTTCTTGCAGCAGAACAACAACAGAAAAAGCTTACCAAGGGCTCTTCCAATCCCTGGGCCAGTCCACTTGAATGAGATAATCCACTCCTGTACCACAAGAACATTTACAGCTGTTAAAAGAGAAGATGCAATTGGATATGAGTTCAGCTGCAACTGCAAATTTAGTTGTGCATTGTAAATTTTTAATTCCATTTATTACATTTCTACACTGCCCAAAGCTCTCTAGGTGGTTTACAGAGATTAAGAGAGCAATCCTATGGGGATTGACGGTCGCCTCCAAAACCGGGGGCAATAGCCTATTATCCACTGCAGGGCGGGAGGAGCGGTGAGGAGCACATCTCCATGCTCCTGCCACCCTGCTTTCACAGCTAGACAGCCGATTTTGGCTGCTAGCTGTGGGAACTCGGTGGGGAGGCCAGTACTTCTGACCTCCCTGGCCTGCCTCCAGGAACGCTCCATTTCCCCGGCTCCGTGCTGCTCTTGTGAGTGCAGAGCATGGGGCCAAACTGCGCTGCCTATAAGGAGGCGCAGGAGGGAGTGGAGGTCGGTTCTCCGAGAGCCAACTTCGGAGCACGGGCTCTGATGTTGGATCCCCGGAACTGACCAATCCTATGGCCGTCTAGCTGCTGACTAGTGGCCATAGGATTGTGCCCTAAAAACCTTTAAAAATTACAATATTGTATGTAATGTAGTTTACCTACAAACATAGACAGCAGACACACACACGCACACACACACACAATTTTAACGATCAACAATAAGAAATCCCATGATCTGATTAAAAAACTTAATCATGTGCTGCCAAAAGCCTGCAAGTAGAGGAAGGTCTTAAGCTGGTCCTGAAAAGATAATGTTGGCACCAGGCAGGACTTGCTGGGGAGTTCATGCCATAATTGGGGGGGGGGGCCACCACTGAGAAGGCCCTCTCCCTTGTTGCCATCTTCCAAGCCTCCCTTGGAGGAGGCACCTGGAGAAGGTCCTTAGATGATGAGTGTACTGTATGCCAGTAAAGGCACTCCGTCAGGTACTGCTGTCCTGAGGCATGTGAGGCTTTATAGGTCAAAACCAGCACCTTGAATCAGACTTGGAAACATACAGGCAGCCAGTGCAAATGGGACAGGATTGCTGCTATATGTTCAGAGCTTTATTTATTTATTTATTTATTAAATTTATTAATCGCCCATCTGACTGGTCACCCAGCCACTCTGGGCGATGTACAACCCACCATAAAACAATTTAAAACAATAAAATTTTACCATTTTTTTTTTTTTTTAAATACCCTAACCCACCCCAAATGCCTGCCTGAACAACCACATTTTTAATGCACGACGGAAGCTCATTAAAGAGGGGGCATGACGGAGTTCCCTAGGGAGGGAGTTCCACAGAGTGGGGGCCACCACAGAGAAGGCCCTCTCCCTCGTCCCCACCAGTCTAGCTGTCCTGGCTGATGGGACAGAGAGAAGGCCATCCGAGGCTGATCTTGTTAAACGGCCTGTCTGGTGTTGCTGGAGGCGCTCCTTAAGATAGGCTGGGCCGGAACCATATAGGGTTTTAAAGGTCAAAACCAACACCTTGAATTTGGCCTGGAACAACTGGTAACCAGTGCAACTCCTTCCGCACTGGAGTGATGTGATCTCGCCGGCGGCTGCCTTTAATCAGGCGAGCTGCCGCGTTCTGTACCAGCTGCAGCTTCCGAACCGTCTTCAAGGGTAACCCCACATAGAGCGCTTTACAGTAGTCTAAACTAGAGGAGACCAGGGCATGTACTACCGATGGGAGCAGATGGTCGGGAAGGAAGGGGCGCAGCCGCCGTATCAGATGGAGTTGGTACAGCGCTGTCCGGCTCACAGCTGACACCTGAGCCTCCATGGACAGCTGGGAGTCCAAAATGACCCCCAGGCTGCGGACCTGGTCTTTCAAGGGTAGCCGTACCCCATTCAACACCAGGTCAACATCCTCCAGCCTCCTCTTGTCTCCCACCAAAAGTACCTCGGTCGTGTCAGGGTTCAGCTTCAGCTTATTCCTCCCCATCCCGCCACTCACCGTCTCCAGACATTTGGACAGGGATTCTACGGCCAACCTTGGTGAAGATTTGAATGAGAGGTAGAGCTGCGTGTCATCCGCATATTGATGACACTGCACCCCAAACCTCCTGATGATAGTCCCCAGTGGCTTCACATAGATGTTAAATAGCATCGGGGAGAGGATGGAACCCTGTGGCACCCCACAAGTAAGTGGCCACGGGTTCGAAACCTCCTCTCCCAGTGCTACCCTCTGGTACCTACCGGAGAGGAAGGACCGGAACCACTGCAATACAGTGTCTTCAATGCCCAACCCCTCCAGGCGGTCCAGGAGGATACCGTGGTCAACGGTATCAAAAGCCGCTGAGAGGTCGAGGAGAACAAGGAAGGAGCATTCACCCCTATCCAGAGCCCTCCTCATATCATCCACCAAGGCGACCAAGGCCGTTTCAGTCCCATGCCCAGGCCTGAAGCCCGACTGAAATGGGTCTAGATAATCAGTTTCTTCCAAGTGTGCCTTCAACTGCACCGCCACCTCCCGCTCAACCACCTTGCCCAAAAATGGCAGATTTGAGACTGGGCGAAAGTTGTTCAGAACTTGAGGATCCAAGGAGGGCTTCTTTAAGAGCGGTCTTATCACTGCCTCCTTGAGGGCTGATGGCATCACTCCCTCCTCAAGGGAGGCGTTCACCACCGCCTTGATCCCCTCACCCAGTCTCTCTCTGCAGCTCATAATCAGCCAAGATGGGCAAGGATCAAGTAAGCAGGTGGTCGGCCTTACAGATGAAAGCACCTTGTCCACTTCATCAGGAGGAAGAAGCTGGAACCGATCCCACAAAACTGGTTTGCCACAGGCCACCTCTTGCTCACTAACTGTATCCACAGTGTGCAGAGTAACACACCTAATCTGATCAATTTTATCTGCAAAGTGCCTTGCCAAAGCCTCACAGGAGGCCTTAGAATGCTCCAGTGGTTCTGGAGCCACAGGACCGACCAGGCTCCGGACCACTTGGAACAGCCTCCTGGGGCAGCACTCTGCAGACGCGATGGAGGCAGCATAATATTCCTTTTTTGCTGCCTTCACCGCCACGTGATAGGCTGAAGATACAGCTCTAGCCCGTGTCTGATCGTCCTTGGAGCGAGACTTCCGCCACCGGCGCTCTAGCCGTCTCACCTCCTGTTTCAGAGCTCGTAACCGCGGATTGAACCATGGTGCAGTCCGAGCCCTGTTCAGGGGGAGAGGGTGTTTCGGAGCCACCCGATCTAATGCCCCAGTGATTGCGGCATTCCAGCCACCCACCAGGGTCTCGACCGAGTGGCGGTTGGCATGCCCCAGAGAATCCCCAAGCACGTTCAGGAATCCATTTGGATCCATAAGACGCCTGGGGCGGACCATTTTAATGGGTCCTCCACCCCTGCGGAGGGGTTGTGGAACCGAGAAGTCCAACGTCACCAGATAGTGATCTGACCATGACAAGGGGGTGGTGGATATACCCCCGACTTCCAGATCACTCCCCGCTTCTCCAGAAACAAACACAAGGTCTAGTGCATGACCGGCTACATGGGTGGGCCCAGTTAGAATATGGTGCAGCTCCCAGGAGGCCATGGTCTCCATGAAGTCCTGAGGTGCTCCTGTGAGGATGGCCTCCGAATGTACGTTGAAGTCCCCCAACACCAGTAAGTTAGGGGACTGTACACGCACATCAGAGACCACCTCAATCACCTCGGCCAGGGAGTCAGTCGTGCAGCGGGGTGGACGGTACACGAGCAGAATCCCCAGACTGCCCTTCGGGCCCAACCTCCAGTACATGCACTCAGCAACCTTGGTCTCCCGGAGAGGGGGTCTGGTGAAGACCAAGGACTCTCGGTAGATAACAGCCACTCCCCGTCCCCGATCCCCAGCCCTCGGCTGCTGTGCATACGAAAATCCAGCTGGACACATGGCTGCAAGGGTTGGAGCAGCAGCCTCGGCCAGCCAGGTCTCCATAATACATGCCAGGTCTGCACCCTCATCCAGGATCATGTCATGGATGAGGGAGGTTTTCTGGGTAACAGACCTGGCATTGCAGAGCAGCAAACGAAGGCCAGAAGATGGGGTCACGACTCCCCCAGCCATCCTTTGGCTCTGGACAGGCCCGGAGCAGGGGACAGATACTACACATCTCTCCCTTGTTCCCCTTACCTGGCATGGCCTGCCCCTAGCGCTCCGCCAGCGCCTGCCGCCCAGCCTCGGTATGTTCTGGCCCCCAACACTCCCCCCACTGCCTCCATCAGGTGGACACATGCCCCCTCGCTCCCGCCTATCAGGCAGGCTACCCACCCCTAAAAACACAACAAAATCCCCCCCAACAAAATAAAACAAACAAACAAATAAATTAAAATCCCCTTAAAAATGCCAGGCAGGAGTCCACAGGGAAGGCCTGGTGGCGGCGGCGGCGGCAGCAGGCCCAGCAGCAGCAAGCACGCCTCTTCCCCAGTGGTGGTGGTGGTGGCTTCACCTGCAGGCCCTGGCTCTCCCAGGCCACCTCAGCCAGCCAGCTTATGTAGCCCCTCCAGGGAGGGGCAGGTGGAGCAGCACAGCTGGCTCGGTACCTGGGGGCCTTGTCCTGCAGGGACTGGCGGTCTGCCAGGCAGAAGTCCACAGGGAAGGCCTGGTGGTGGTGGCAGCGGCGGCAGCAGCAGGCCCAGCGGCGGCAGCAGCAGGCCCAGCGGCGGCAAGCACGCCTCTTCCCCAGTGGTGGTGGTGGTGGTGGCTTCTCCTGCAGGCCCTGGCTCTCCCAGGCCACCTCAGCCAGCCAGCTTATGTAGCCCCTCCAGGGAGGGGCACGTGGCTCGGTACCTGGGGGCCTGGTCCTGCAGGGACTGGCCGCCTGCCAGGCAGAAGTCCACAGGGAAGGCCTGGTGGTGGTGGCAGCGGCGGCAGCAGCAGGCCCAGCAGCGGCAAGCATGCCTCTTCCCCGGTGGTGGTGGTGGCGGCTTCTCCTGCAGGCCCTGGCTCTCCAAGCTTCTTGTCCTTGCTATCAATCTGGCTGCTGCATTTTGCACAAGCTGCAGCTTCTGAACTGTCTTCAAAGGCAGCCCCATGTAGAGCACATTGCAGTAATCTAACTTGGAGGTTACCAGAGCATAGATGACCAGGTTAGCCCTGTCCAGATAGGGGCATAGTTGGGCCACCAACCAAAGCTGGTAGAAGGCACTTCATGCCACTGAGACCCCCTGAGCCTCAAGTGATAGAGATGGTTCCAGGAGGACCCCCAGGCTACAGACCTGCTCCTTAAGGGGCGGTGCAACCCCATGCATAATAGGTTGAACACCCTCCATCCGGTCAGGAGAACCACCCGTGACTGAGCTTCAGAGCATCTCGACACCAGCCTAAAATCCCACATTTAAAACAGAGCTTTCTGCTTCCGTTTTAAATGCAGGATCTCAACAGACCCCCTTTACACGTGCTTCCTTCCCCTCCCCTTTCCCCCCTTATCTGAGTCTTCCATATGTTGCATTGGTCTAGCTGCTCTTATTGCGGCTTGTCCTTTTTCACAGAGGGAACTCAAGCATGGTAATTCGATAGCTCATTATCTCCGATCTTTTAAAAAATGGAATAAAGGTTATGTAGTGTAGGAGATGCCCTAGAGGTTGACAATGTCATCTGAAGGACGCACAAACTTCCGTGACTAACCAATCTCAATAGCAGGATAACATCTCCATGTGAAGAAGCCCTCAGTTTATTAGCCCTCATCCAGTCCATTATCACAGCCAAGCACTGATCTAGAACATCCTCAGTCTCACCTGATAAAGATGAAAAGGAGAAATGGAACTGTGTGTCATCAGCATACTGATGAAAATGCACTCCAAAACTCCGGATGACCCCACTCAATGGTTTATGTAGGTGTTGAATAGCATCGGGGATAAAACCAACAAGTGCAGAACCCCATACTGGAGAATCTATGGAGCTGAGCAATATTCCCCAAGCACCACCTTCTGGAACTGACCGTCCAAGTAGGACCAAACCACTGCAATGTTGTGCCTCCCACTCCAAGCTCAGACAATTGTCCCGGAAGGGTAGCATGGCTGATGATATTGAAAGCTGCCAAGTGACTGAGGTGATCTGCTTGAACCCCAGTGAAATAATATTGCGGCGGCGGGGGGGGGGGGGGAGTGGCAAAACGTATTGCTGGATGAACTTTGTCTCACATACTAGGTTTCAGAAAGAAATAACTATACATCACATTCATGCTCCCATCCTAATCACATTGGCTTAGAAGGAGACTTCGTCATACTTAAAGTACACCCATTGAAATCAATGGCACTTCAGTTACTAACTTAAGTCTCATTGAACAGAATGTTGGACCAGATGGACCCTTGGTCTGATCCAGCATTGCTGCTCTTACGTTCTTATGAGTTCAATAGGCATACGCTGTATGACGAAGGCTAGATCCACCGCATTTTCTCTGAAATAAGACCTAGTGGTTTAGTTAAACATCCCTCCCTCACCCCAGTTCTGTCAACCAACAGGGGCTAAGATGAGCCCGCGGAGGGCGGATGCGGCAGCATGCGTGCCGCCCGATAATAAAGAAAAAGCACTCCGAGAATGTGCAAAGTGCTTTCTTTCAAGTAACTAGGGGTCCAGCGAGCGAGGGCGGCACTCGTCTGGGGAGACGTCTGCCACTCTCGCCCAGCTCCAGCTGACATCAACACCCCCGCCTCTGCCTGGAACGATCCCCCCGCTCCGCGCAGCCCGCCGCCCCAAGCGCCACTCGCGTTCTGACGAGCGCCACCGCGGGGGGACTTTTAGCCCCGCCCCCGTTCCGCCCGCGGGCATTGGGCAGAGCTCCGTGACGTCACAGGAGGAGAGGAAGGGGCCGGCGTTCCAAGGAAGCCGGAAGCTTCGGGTCGCGGAGAGGACGCTTAGGGGAGAACGGCAAGAAGGGCGGGGCTGTGCCTTGACAGCAGAGCAGGGGCAGCGGGGCGAGAGCGAGCGAGCAGGCGGAGCTTAGCAAGAACTCCGCCAATCACTGTTGCCGGAGGAGGAGCGCGTTGGTAGCTCGCTCCCCCCCCCCCTTTGTCTCTATTGCTGGCAAATTAGGATCCAGGAAGAGCCCCTGGCGGTGGCCTGCGGGGGGCCGGCTGGAGGCTGCGCCGGGGGTAGGGAAGCAAGTGGCGGGGCTGCGGGGCTGGCACCCCGTTGGGATTTGGTTGGCGCTGGGTTACAGGCGCTAGGCTGAGTCAGAGTGGGAGTCGTTATGTGTGGGTGGGGGTCTCCCCCGCCCCGAACTTGCGCGTTCCGCGATGAGCCCGTCGCCCTGCCCCCTCCCGCTCCCCCTCCCCTAGTACTTTCCCCAGACCGTCGCCTTTGGGCGGCTCGCACGTGCTCAAGCCCCCGAGAGCCGGGGCGTCCTTTCCCTCGCACGCTGCAAAGGCGCGTCCCCGCCCGCCGCTTTTCGATGCCGGCCAGGTCCGGGGGCGCTATGGCGCGGCCGCCGGACGAGGAGGCGCGATGAAGCCCCGAGGAAAGACGCCTCGAGCGGCCCCCGAGGCGGAGGACGCCCTCTGTTGCTGCGAGTACCTTGATCGGAAGGGGGAGAGGAGCCACCTGGCGGCCTGCCTGTGCGCGTGCGACGACCTGGACGAGGGCTGTGAAAGGTAGGGAGGCGGCTGCCTCTCCCGCTCGGGCGGCGAAACCTCCCTCCGGCTGCCGCTTTCGTGTGGCGGCATTCGGGGCGGCCTTGTGAGCCGCTCCCTCGGCCTCTAAAGGCTCCGGCTTCCAAGCCTGCCTGCGCGCAGGGTGTTCTTTCAGAACTCTTGCCTCCAGTGTAGCCCCCTCCGCTCGTGGTGATTTCCGGCTTAAAAGCTGATGAATTCCCCTTTGCCATCCTCATTTTGTTACAGGGCTTCTAGTTAGGGTTATTATTTGCTAAAACTTTTTACAGCTGCCCTTCAGCCCTCGGGATAAGCTGGACAGTGTACAAGAGTGCGATTAAAATCTCATAAAATACAGTAAAAACACAGAACAGCGTGTCTGTAATCACGCAACAACAACAACAAAAACCGCAAAAAAAAAAAAACAAAAAAGGGACAGCAAATACAACGGAACAGGTGCATCATAACGACCAATTGAAATTAAAATGCCTGGGCAAACAAAAATGCCAAAACAATTGCTGTGTTGGTGCCGGGCACACCTCCGTGGGGAGGGTATTCCGGAAATCGGATGCCTATGCCTTGAACAGCCCCATGAGTAGCCCACATTCCATATAATTGGTTTTTCCCAGTGATTGTAAGCTTCACCTGTTGACTTTCTGATTTTGTGCCACTTTTAAATAGTCACACAGCACCTTGGCAATTTGGAAGAATCTTTGCATTTAAAGAGGATTCAGCCTGGGCGGTAGGTTCCAGAAGTAAGAAGGCAAAAAACTTGCTATGGCAGATTAGAGGAGGGTAAGGGCCGGTGCTTATGTGAGCTTTTCTTAAGGTACACATACATAGTGAAGGGAAGCCATGCAAATATTCCCTTCATTATCCTTGACTAGGGGTAAGAAGTTGACTGCATAATGGAGGGAGATAATTGTGGGCTCCAGATGTGTTAGATTACAGTTCCCATCATCCTGACAGCATGATGGGAATTGCAGTCCAACACAACAGGAGGGCATCAGGTTGGGGAAGGCTGGTGTGGAATCATGTCTGCTCTGCTGGCAGTGACCCTCTCTTTAAGCACTAAAGCAGGCCCAGTGAGGTTTGAAGATGGCTGTAGTGTGGATTGCAGGGACAGGAGCAGAACTCTCCAAATGATTCTCCAGTGACTCTGAAACAAAGTCCTACTGGGTTTATGGTGACATGAAATTTCATAGGCAATAGCCTGTGTTGTCAGATGTACCTCAAAAATAAAAGCTGTTGGATTTTATAGGCTGAAATTTGATGACTACCTTGCTGCAGTGGGAAGGATACCAAAGAGTGGAGGAAACATACATACATATATATATATATATATGTGTGTGTGTGTGTGTGTGTGTGTGTATCTCCTTTTGCTTCCCTGGATGAATGTGTATCTACTTTAATAAAATGAGTATTATTCATATTAAAATGACTATTATTCATACTATAAAGTATGAGTATAAAGCTCCCAACAAGTGGGCTGGGAAGGATGTCTACTCATTCCCTGCCATAGTGCGTTTGCTTTTGCTCTTGGTAGATGTGCAATATGGATTCAAATTGCATGGAATCTTGCTAGCCTTGGTGGAACGAAGCAGACATTATGCTCTGGATTCCCTATCTAAGAGTGCCAGTAGCTAAAGAAACCTTGATGCATATCACTGAGTGTTGCAGCTGGCTGATTTTTTGTTGTAAATGTGCTGTCCATGGAACATCTGGAGGGCCACACATTCCCCTTCCTGCTATATGCCCTACTCCCAGCTTCCTGACTGGGTATTCTGAAAGTAGTGGATGAATTCATAAGCTCGTAAACTCTGCTCTTTCTATAGAGGCATTTTTTGCCAGAGAAACTGACAGACCAGACAAGAATAGAATTTGAGCAAGCTGAGGGCTGATTTACAGAACTGGATTTTCCTTAGCTGTTTTGAGGGTGCTTCTTGGCTGTCTCCACAGAACATGTAAGGATTCTTACAAATTTCAAATGAATCAGCATTAGGATGACATGATGAGATGCCATCCCATGCAGTGCTGTCTAGATTTCTGGGTAACAGGATTATGGCCGATTCATGCAATATTTTTAGCATGTACACTGAAACCATGTACATATTAAAATAAACATATATATGGAAAGACATGAGTTTGGAAAGAAATTTACGTTATCATAAAAGACACATTCAATCACCAGGGAGCTGATGATTGTCCAATGTTGCGGTTTTGTTTCTGTGATCTGGTTCGCACATGATAACAATCCATGGGTTGTTTAGCCCATAGGTTGTCAGGAGTGCATGCGCTGCCTCCCACTCACTTGCCGCTTTGCTTCATTTCTGCTTCTGCAAACAACCCCCATTCTTGGGTTGTTTGTTGTGCTATGTGAACCTGGAACTCTGGGCTGTTGAGGGGGGAACAACCCAGAGTTTTAGCCCATAGTTTGTTGTTGGGTTAAAAATCTGAGTTGTTTTCCCCTCAGCAACCCAGGGTTCACACATCACAATGAACACCCCAGTTCCTGCGTTGTTTACAAAAGTGGAAATGAAATGGCGAGCAGGCAGGGGGCTGCGTGTTCACTCACTCCTGCACAGCCCCGACTAACTATAGGTTGTTTAAACTATAGTTGGTTGTGACGTGTGAACCAGATTGTAGTGTATACACCTTTAGAAAAACATGCTCGTCTCCTGCAAAATGTGAAGTAGCCCCAAACAGCTGAACTTTGTGACAAAGTGACTGAGAGAATGACAGAAGCCAACACAAATGTATTTCTTGGTCTCTTCAGTCTAACATAAGCAGAAATCTGTGCTTTCCCCTAACAGGTGGCTGACTTGCAGATCTTTGCCCCCAGGAATGTTAGAGAGAATTGCAGACACCTTCATGGACCGCTTTCGCCTCCCGTGGCTTAGGGGGGCTGTAAAGATTGATATCAGCCTCCTTCCACCAATCATCCTGCTGCCTGTCTTCCTTCATGTAGCAGCTTTGCACTTCCTCTTGGCTCTTGTCATCCTGATATCACTTCCTGTGCTGGTGCTGTGGTATTACTACCTCACACACAGGAAGAAGGGTCAAACTCTCTTCTTCTTAAGCCTGGGGCTCTTCTCCCTAGGCTACATGTACTATGTGTTCCTCCAGGAAGTGGTCCCCCGGGGCCATGTGGGGCTCAGCCAGGTGGTTCTTCTCACTTGTGGCTTCCTCCTCATGCTTGTGGCCCTGTCTCGAGCCAAGAGAGACCCTGGCTACCTTCTCTGCCAGGTAAGCAATGACAAAGCCCTGTGCCAAGGCAGCAACAGCAACAATAACAACATATTACACAGGAATGACCTGGGGAGCTCCAATGGGCTGTACGGAGCAGCTGTACCTGGCATTGCTATGAACAGTAACCCCCAGGGCTATCCCAGAACATTGGAAGAGGGGCCTGGTGGGGTCACGGAGGACTGGTGCACCAAGTGTCACTTGGTTAGGCCACCCCGCGCTGGGCATTGCCGGATATGTGGCAGGTGTGTGAAGAGACTGGATCATCACTGTGTCTGGTATGTTCCTTGGAGGTTCAAATGGGCGTTCACATTTCTCTCTGACATCTGTGTTAGCTAAGGCTCCTCTTGAAATGCCTCCCCACTTTGTTTGGGATCTGTCCATGTTTTTAAGGGAGTGGTCTGATGACCAGTCATTTCTGTGATATGGATCAGACTCCAGGTCTAATGTCTGGTATTTTCTGCATTCAGTATTAGTTGGGGAGTTTCTGTTCCGCTATTCTAAAACCAGACGTTGGGGCAGTGACATGAATTGGACCTCTTGGAGTAGTTAATAATGTTTTCTGCCATTAACTGTTGTAAATGTTGTGATACCTTAATGATTTAATTCAGGGTTGTATATACTCCATGTTGTGGATGTGTGTGGGTGAAGATCAAAATTTTTGTAGCCAGGCAAACCAACAATTGATGCATACTTCATATGATTTAAATTGCTTCCAAGATTTGGGTTATCAAAAAGAATTGGGATGCTTTTCCTCCAAAAGTCTGAGTTGGAACTTGGCAGAGGAGAATGGAGGGAGAGCAGGTTGGGTCATTTGAACTAGGCGGGGAAGGGATAGTAGGTATGAGCCACAGGTCTTTGTAAGGCATTGAACTACTAGAAGCCCTTGCCCAGCACTCCTCAGCTTCCTTGGCCTTCACATTTCCTGAGCGCTGTCTGTAAACATGAAGGTCAGAAACTAGGTTGTTTATTTCATTTTTATACTGCCCAATAGCCAAAGCTCTCTGGGTGGTTGACAAAATTAAAACCACAAAAATACAACAGAAAATGGACTATAAAATATAATGGATTCAAATTGCAGAATAAAAATACAACCAGAGTAAAACCTAGAAGCAGCGCAGCTAGTTAAAATGCAACAGCAGATCTAAGACAGCAGATCTAAGACTGGAATGCTAAAAATTCCTGGAAAAATAAAAAGGTCTTCACATGGCACTGGAAAGAGTACAACGTACTCTTAAATTAATTGTTCATTAAACAATGAACACTCAGGTTTTCAAGGTGCTGAGCACAGATACTAGATTTCAGAGTTGGTATGTGAAGCCTGTTGGGATGCAGAATATAGAAAGCCCTGGTCTCAGTTTTTCTGATTGACCTGGGCTGTCGCTACTACAACAATACAGAATGTGCTAGCTTTCAAGCGGCTGCTTTGAATTGGTGTGACGTGTTCTTCCTGGGCTATATTTACACAAGCAACTCTTCAAAACTTAGTTCCTATGAATCATTTATTAGGCTGGTTCAGACATGACATATCATACTTTGGTGACCATAAAATGAGTCTTCCAAGGAGACTTGGAGTGCTTCCAGATGCACCTTTTATCCTGCAATTACTGTGCCTCATTCACCTTCTCTTTAGGAGGTGGGGAGATGTTGTCATCTTCCATTTGTAACCTTTCCATGTTTTCCTACCACTACTTCTGTCTCTTTTCTTACCAGCAAAATGTCTGTTAAGGAGAAAAAGACTGAATAGGTGCACAATACCTTTTGATTGGTAGTGCTAGGAGTCCTCTAGCTGGTGGACTCCTTTTTTCTCCTCTCTTCTCCCCTCACTTGAAGCAATTTCCTCTCTCCTTTCCTGGTGGGTTTTGTCCAAACCAACAAAGTATGGTTTGTGCTTGCCTTGCAAACCAGGATTAGAAACCTCACAGTTCAGAGGGAAAAAAAGGATGAGACCAAATACGTAATGGGCACTTGAGAACCTGGCACCTTGTTTACAAGCCGCTTTATTGAAAACAATGTTTTTACTTTGTCTCTTGGAGGATTAACAGCTGTGTTGGGGAACAGAACCACCAAGCCTTCGTCCTTGCTCTCTTCCTTTTTCTGCTCACCTCTGTATATGGAATTTCTTTGACTCTGGACACCATCTGTAAGGGGAAAGCCACCATCAAGGCCCTGTTCTACTGTCCTGGTGTCTATGGAGACTACAGGTGAGGGAAAGGCTCAGAACAAGTTACTGAATTGTAGTGTAAGTACTTTATACTTACAGTGTAAGTAAGTAAAACCAAATAACAAAACTAACAGCAGCTAGAATATTGTTCAGGCTTCCAAAGCATGATAAAAATTAAAATATTAACTGCCCTTCTAAAAGCAAGCAGTGAAGGAGCCATACAAATCTCCCAGGGGAGGGAGTTTCAGTGGCAGGGGGCTGCCACAGAAAAGGCATTCTTACACAGTGTCATCTTATGAATACCTGGATGACCCCCTGCCTCCCACGCTATCTGTAATCTAGCAGTTATGAAATTGGATACTCTTTGGTAAAAATCACACCTGTGGCCTTATTTGCTATTGGAAATTGCCAGGATAAAATTTGTGCAATTCCACTAAGCATGTACAAGGATAGAATCCTCACAAGCTTTCCTGTTTTAACTAGGGGGAGTACATGGAGTATGTCACTGAAGACTGAAAGGTTTATGTCCACACACATCTGAAGTGGAGAAATTGGTTTTTAGCACGGTAACAGAGTCTATATGGAATCTCTGGGCAAGGAGCTTTAATATTGTCACTTCTGGTATTAGGAAAACAGTATGGCCTTAGATACATTCAGATAGCATCCTGCATACAAATCTCCCAAAGCTCAAGGTGTGAGATATCAGTCTTTGTCTGATTGTAACCACTTGAGAGGAACCTGATTGTTACGGGCAGCAGCTCTCCATTTTTCCAGAGCCAGTGATATCTAGGGTAGACAGCTGGTTTAACAAGAACCGAAGTCCCATGCTTATTATCTTATTGAATGTAATGCATAGATTATGATGTGCTGTTTGGAAAACAAGCTTTAAGATGGTCTAATGAAACCTGGCATTTGAAGGGGGAAGGTAAAACTGCAATTTGAGGCAATATCAAAAGCGGGAGGGGACTTAAAGTTACTACTCTTGGGAAAGTATGTCAGTCCCCCCCCCCCCCTTCTCTCTGAAGCTCTCTATCAGGGGTGGGGAATCCCTTTCAGCCTGAGGGCCAAATTCAGTCTCAGAGAAGCTGTTGGGGTCTGCATGCCAATGATGGGTGGGGCCAAAAGCAAAAAGAGTGCAGCCCAAAATACAAAAAAATCAGCCTATTGTAGTTTAAAGCTTTTACTGCCAGTTACTGAGCCTTAGAGGCATTTCCACATTTTAGAATGAGGGAAAAATTGCACAAAAAATAGGAAACCACCAATTGAGCAGTGGATAGGCAAAGTGGGTGTGGACATTTGGGGAACCGCAGAAGGCCAAATTGGGACCCAAGGAGAGCTGGAGGCCCCCCCCCCCCATCCTACGTTAATGCAGTTGTGTCAGTTTCCTTGCTTTCTCTTCCCCATTTCTAGTTCTGCCCTGTCGTTCACCTGTGTATGGTATTGTGCCATTGTAACCTCCAGCATGGGCTACATCCTTCTCATTCAGCTCTTGAACATCAGCTACAATGTGACTGAGAGGGAAGCTCGAATTGCGTTGCGGGAGAATACTGGGCAAACACTGTTATGGGGCATGGTGGTCAACACAGGCCAATACAATCGAGGCTTCCTTCGCAATTGGATCCAGTTCTTGACCTGGCGCTCACCTGCTCTACAGCACTCCGCTGAAGACATTGTATGAAGCAGCGTTATCAAACGCATTGGATTAACTCATAGATTACTCCCTAGTTCTCATCTGCTGGAAACTGGGCACCAAATGCAATCTCTTAAGCCGTATTGCAAAATGGAACACCATTTTCACAGAAACGTGCACTATACCAAACAATTGACGGGAAAGACCTCAGTATGAAGATGACTACATTTGTATGTTCCTCACTTGATGCCTGTGCTGTGTGATGACATCCATGTATGAAACAGCCATCACAGAGCAAACACCAGAGAGGGGGCTTTCATATCACCTGACATGACTGCTTTTCTGTGGAGGCTATTCCTTCATACATTCAGTTCTTAGGTCATCCTGTGAGGCACTTGCATGTGTGAATCAGTCAGCAGATGGAAGTGCTGGTGCTTAGGAAAGTGTATGGTCAAGTCTTAATTGTCAGAGCATCATCAAGTTGCTACAGGGTTTAGGGAGGAATATTCTCTCCAATTCCAATGTAATATTTTACTACAGCGGTTCTCAGTGTGAAGGACACCCCCCACCCCCCTGGGGCAATGCAAGAAACACGAGCATAACGTTCCAGGGAGGAAGAACATCCAGAGTCAGAGGCACTACCCTCCCAGCACAGAGGTTTAGCATCATAGCTAACCAAACTGCTATGCTAACTGTGAGCTGCAGAGAGGTAGGGGAGCTTCTAGCCACAGTCGCTCGACCCCTTCTTGCCGCCTCCTCTGGTTGATTCTAGGGGAGAAATCTAATAGGACCTTCTCTAAGCATTAGAAGCGAATGTTTTTGGATTAGTGACTCGATCCATAAATCTCTACGCACACACCAGGAGGCTGCATATGTTCAGCTGTATATGAGGATTTAAGGCAAAGGGGCAGCTGGTATCGGGTTGTGGGGCTTACGTTTAGAAAGGGGTCTAAATCCAAGAAGTTTGGGAAACCTTGATTTAAGGTATTAGTGTGGCCTAATCATAATGCACCATAGACAAGTCACTTGGCATTTTTGAGCTTTAGTTTTCTATTGTAAATTCTGTGCTTTGTCAATTTGTGGGGGTGCTATTAAAAAGGCACTGTTCTGCTGTTCCATGAGCATGCAAAAAATAATCCCACATTTGTTAACCTCAGTTTCTTCATCTTTAGAAGAACAGATTTTTCAGTGGTTCTATTAAGTGCCTTTGGGAGGCTTTTTCTTTAAAGCTGTGATTTGTGAGGCTGATGGGTGGCTTCATTCATCTGGTTCTATATGCTGTTGTCACATTTGCCCCACCTCTTTACCTCAGAAACGTGGTTGTACTGAATGAATGAATCAGGAAGATGGTTCATAATACAAGCTGGGTGCCTTTGCCCAGCTTCACCTGGTATGCCAGTTGCACCCCTTCCTGGAGAAGGCAGATCTGGCCACAGTGATCCACACCTTAATCACCTCCCATTTAGATGACTGCAATACCCCCTATGTGTGGCTACCTTTGCATTGTGTTCAAAGCTGCAGCCAGTGCAAAATGCACTGGCCAAATTACCTTCAGGTGCAAGCTTTGTTGACCATATTATAAAAAAGGTAAAGGTGTCCCCAACCAGTCGTGTCCGACTCTAGGGTGCGGTGCTCATCCCCGTTTCTAAGTCAAAGAGCCAGCGCTGTCAGAAGACGCTTCTGTGGTCATGTGGCCGGCATGACTGAACACAGAGGTGCACGGAACGCTGTTACCTTTCCCGCCGAGGCGGTACCTATTTATCTACTTGCAATTTCTTGCTTTCGAACTGCTAGGCTGGCAGAAGCTGGGACTGAAGACGGGAGCTCACTCCGTCACGCAGCACTCGGGTCTCGAACTGCTGACCTGCCGACCTTCCAGTCTGCAGTTCAGCGTCTTAACCACTAAGCCACCGTGGCCCCTGACCATATTATACTGGTCTTATATTAACTATGCTGCTGCTGATCTGTTTCTGGGCAAAATTCAAAGTGCTGGTGCTTACCTATAAAGCCCTAAGAGCGCAGTTCAAGCGGGAGGCCCATTACCCTCTGCACTTGGAGGCTGGTGGGCATCCTATGCCGAGCGGCAGGAGTACAGAGGCAGTCTTCACCTCCACGCCCCTCCCACTCTGCATATTTACTAGACAGCCTTTTTCGCCCATCGAGCTGGGTCTCTGTGGAATGCAAGGGAAGGAGGCTGGTGAGGCTAGGGGATTTTTTGTAAGCCATCCTCCCTAGTCCCCTTTCCTCCCTGTCCACAGAACCTCCCCCTTTCCCTCCTTTCCAAGATTGCAAAAGCAACCTTGGAGAGACAGCTGGCACAGTAATCTCTGCACTTCTTGCAAGCTCTGTGATGGAGAGGGGAGCTCAGACTCCTGGGTCTGCGGTTGGAGTGCTGTCTCCGACCTCAGATCCAGGAATCCAAAAATCCTATCATCCCCCCCACCCCCATCTCTGGGCCATAGGATTGCTTCCTAAATGGCTTAGGGCTAGAATATCTAAAAGACCACCTCCCAAATGAATCTTCAGGTGCCCTTCTGTACTTCCCAGAACCAGGACAAGCTAGGGTAGTGGGAAGACAGGATAGGGCCTTGTCTGTGACTGCATCCTGACAGGGAAGACAGGACTGGCCCCTCCTCCATTCAGTTTTAGGCAGATTTTAAAAAGTTTTTTGTTCTACATAGCTTTTTAGTATTTTAAATGTATTGGCTCCATACTCTGTTTTTAAGAATCTTTCCTGCTCTTAATTCTGCTGTGAGTGATGTTTTAAATTGCGTTTTTCAGTTATAAAATTGTTTCAAGTTTTAATTGTAAGTTTAACTAATTTGGTCTTATTCAGCCAAAAAGCAACTCGTACATTTATAAATTTAAAATTGCAATCTATAATTTCCAAAAGCAAGTTCTTGAAACACCTGAATCCAGAAACTTAAAACATGAAAAAAACCATATTAGCAATACTGGAGATCAGAAAGTACTTTATACTGAACGCAAATTGGAAAATTGATGTAACTTGCCTCTGATTTGCATGGGATATAGATCATACCTTTAACTGTTCTTTAATTTTTGTGAACCACCCAGAGAGGTTATTGGGCGGTATAGAAATGAAATTAAATAAAGTATTTTTAAAAATTATTGTGGGCCATGCACTTCAGTTTAGGATCCTTGCCTTATAGCCCTGTTATAAAAATAATTTGGACAATCAGAAGTTTAGAAAGATTGAAGTGCCTAGATTTATATAGGATCATAGTGCAATACAGCTGCGGGGCAGTGAGCTACATTTATATTAAGATAATGACTAGCCTGGGATAGTGAAGACTGTATTGTATAAAATAGTTACTATACTTTCATATCCACTTCTTTAACCTGGTGAGAAGGGAATACCTTAAATCTAAATTATACTTTGTAATGGTTCCGCTGTTTGTTGAAGAAATAGGGCATTGCACCTTCAGTTGTATCATTTGCTTCTGTTACCTGTAGTAGTGCCATACTATTCTTCTAAACAAGATGCTATAAATTCAGCTGAGGCATGATGGTTAATTTGATGGATGTGGGAATTTGAATTCACTAGTTTTTCAGTTCTTTGCATAGGTTCACTTCTCTTATTAATACATGTATATGTTTTACAAACAGTTCAAAATAACCTAATCACACCATTGGCTGAAAAGGTAGGGAGCAATAGATAGCTGGAGACATGAACTCATCTTTGTTCCTGAAAATGTTTATTTCCAAAGAGAATTGTCCCATTTTGGCTCTGAGCTTTTCCTTGACACCAACATAAGCACATTATTGCACAAGTTTCAAGTTGAAACAAATTTGTGTTTCAGCTTCATTCTCTATTTTAGCATACCAGCAGATGGATTTTTCTTCCACCTGTATTTATTATACTGCCTGGCAGAATATTTAGGTAGAAGTCCTCAAATGCTCAGCTTCTGCTCAACACAAAGTAATGATACTTCGTGTTCACAGATAATGATAATAATTCTAAGCAGTTGAGAAATTCACTAAATATGAAGGTTTTTCTCCATGTTAATGGTGTGTAGAAAGTATGCAGCAGGAACAAATATGGGGAAACTGTTGGGATAGGCTGAAAGCCAGGAAGTGAAGATTGGAGTCTTGCTATAACAACTGTGTGATCTTATGAGTAGCTAGTGTAAGTAGGAGAATCATATGCTGTTAAGAATGAAGGTTAAAATACAGGATATGCCGCAGATAGAAAAATTTTTATTGAGAGCTATAACAAAATAATTGAATATTAAGTGGTTATTTGTGGAGTGCAGTACAACGAGCATTTGCCTCCATGTTTCAGCACACCCTTGTACAGCCTGAGGAAGCTGGTGAAGAACTTTTGTTTACATTGTATTATTGGGAGTAGATGTAGCAAAACACATAAGATAAATGTTCTATTTATATTTATATAATATAAATATAATAATATAAAGGAGTTTTAAAAGGGAATGCTTCTAAAGCCAATCGTTGCTTGTTTTGTACTTGAGCTTTCCTCAGCAAAGTTGAAAGGATGACCTCATGAGTCTCTTAGAAACACAAAAGCACATTTATTAGAAGGAAATGTTGCCATAGAAAGGCAGTTCAGTGTGGCAACATGTGAAGGCCACTTAGATTTCTGAGATTTTTTAAATACTCCTGTGCATTGCATCAAATAACTGGAAGGTAATACCACCTAACCTTTTATACCGAAGGTGAAGCACTTTATTCCCCTACCCCCACATAGATGTAGTTTGAAGCTTGATCATGTATCAGCACAAGAGCGACAGGGATTGGAACCAAATGACACTTGGACATAGCTTCCTTCATAGAAAGGTCAGATGCGTGAGAGGGTGGAACAGAAAGGGGGAAAGGGCATTTAAACATTAAGTTGTATCCAATGGTTGAATAAGTGGAAGGAAGCTTATGCAACCAATCTTTCCCTCCCCTACCAAAAAAGCGCCTTTCTATAGGGTTAAGGGGCATGGGATGAATCCCAAGGGAGGGAGGAGTCACCCATTTCTGTATAGAAAAGCAGAATATAGAGTTGGGTGAAACTAGCTAAACTAACCTAGTAAAGTGTGACTTTTCTCCCATTATGGCTCTGGTGTAATTTAGATTAAATATTATGTAACAGAATTCACCTTTTAAATGCTCTTCTGTGTTGCACAAAGAATTCCAGTAAATGCGCCCCAGTGAATTTTTACGGCTGGGTTTCTTCCTTGGTTTCTGTCACTGCTGTGTCAAAGTCAAACCAAAGCAACATGAAAACCTTGTGGTGAGTACCGTGAGAAATGCAGTGTTAGGAATAAACCTCCTGTCTCTTTGCAATCATGCATTTGTATTTACCAGACATTTTGTAGGTGTCAAATAACTGTATTTGGATATCTAGATATTTTACTCCAACTCTTTAAAATGAAAAGTAAAAAATTCCTCTTCCCACTGGGCTAATAGCATTTCAGCCCCCTTATTTTTAATGGTGCTTTTTCTTTCGAAGTAGATTGCTTTCAAGTGTCTTAAATAATTTGCGGTGAGTGTGTCTTCTCTAGAGCAAATAACAACTGCCTCACTGGCTCCTGTCTTAATCATGTGTTTTGAGACTTTTAAGTGGGATATGAATGTACTTTGCCCCTGCAGGGCAGGATGGTGTAATGATGAATGATTTTTCTATC
The DNA here is from genome assembly GCF_057233095.1 of Heloderma suspectum. Taxonomy (NCBI): domain Eukaryota; kingdom Metazoa; phylum Chordata; class Lepidosauria; order Squamata; family Helodermatidae; genus Heloderma; species Heloderma suspectum. Next base: position 47,929,470 of record NC_139460.1, on the reverse strand, counting down.
ACATTTTAAGTGACATTATCTTTTTCCACTGCCAGGCTCCACTGTACAGTGAAGGACTTTAATTCTTTAAGAAACTGGGCATTTGCCTTCTCAACAGCTCATGATGCATAGACTTGCTGACAACTGAAAACCATGGGACCATAGACCAGAATTGCTTCTAACTTTATCCCCCCCCCCCCCACTGCTATTTGGAAACTTAACTGTGAATCACTTCAGCTGTGGGTTTTATTGAACATTGTGGTGGAATTGTGTTATGTGTCCAGTATTTGAGGTTCAGTGCCAAGTCAAATAATTTAAAAAAAACAACTGTGTTCATTTAAGTGATTACAGAAAGATACTCATCCTCCATAAAAGGTTTGTTTAACAAGTCATAAACCAAAGCTGTTACCCCTGTGTACTGTTCTTAAATCTTTGACCTGCCTTCTGAAGACAAGTTAATAACAAATGTTCTACAAGAAGCAAAATTGTTCAGGCACATTCTCTTATTGAGCCTATTTCCTTACAGGTGTCAGGGCTCAGGGCAGGGTAGAGAATATAAGCAGACATTCTTCTACTACTCTTGTAAAATTAAAGGTGCATACCCAAGATAAGTTGACTGAGACCTTAAGGCACAATCCTTAGACAGAAAAATGCCGTACAACTCCCAGCATTCCCCAGCCAGCAATGCTCGCTAGGGAATGTTGAGAGATGTAGCACTTTTTTTTTTTTTTGTCTACACACACATAGGATTGTGCCTTAATACACTTTAACCACCTTTGTACTCACAAATCATGATGTTAGAGGATGAAAGTGTGGGCAATGTTAAGCAAAAGTTGATGGGTAAATCCACAGTTGTGAGCAGAGAAATGGGAGCCGTTAATTATTATACCACTTCTGGGACAAATGAGTACTTTTGGACTACAAATCGAACAATCTTAAACAGTATAACATTTACTAGAATTGCCCTTACCACAAGTTCATTTATATAATATGTTAAGGGATTTTTGTGGTGGTGTGGGGAAGGAAATAAAGCTTCTAGCCTGATTGGATGAACTGATATGGTAATGTGGACTCTCCATTAACATTCTAACTTCAGAGGGAAGTCATTAGCCTAGAGTGTTTGTGACATTCAAGCTCCAAGTTGAACTGATAAGCCAACCAAGGGTTGTGTGGACAAAGTAGGGGGACTGAGGATTGGTAAACTCAAAGAAAGGAGGTCTGAAGAAGGTGGGAGGCTGAAGCGGGGGGGGGAAGCAGTGTACTAAGAACTAGGAATACAAGTGCTTCCTCAGATATTACATACATTGTTAAGTGTACATCTAAAAATGTGTGAATGCAGCAAAAGGGTGTCATACAGATCTGTGAGTCAGAGATCTGGAATTGGCTGCAGTTCTTCCTTGAGTATATACTTACTGGTAAGCCTGGCTTTGTTCCTGTGTAGTGCATGAAACAGGATCAGGCAGGCGGGTATATGCCAGTAGCAAAAGAAAGGAAGCTGCCTGAGTCTCACAGTGGCTAAAGGAAATGAAATACAGGCAAAATACACTGGAAAGCAGGCCTGAAAAAATGGTAGAGGCATAAAACACAAGAGTGGTCTAGAAGAAAGTGGGGCTAGCACAAGACCTTGTACAAGTAGTAGATAGGCATTGGAAGATGGTGTACATGTGGGTCAGGAGAAAATAAACTTGATAAGCTTACTTTCAACATTGGGAGGCTCCTGCACTTTAAGGAGTTGAATAGAAGGGACAATTCCTTTGGGTGCAGCCTTTACCATCATACAGGGCTAGCCCTACCATTTGGCAGAGTGAGGTAGCTGCCTCAGGCAGCTGATTTTGGGTATCATGAAAGTACAACAAATCATTGTTATTAGTGTATTTTTACTACTATGGAGAAGGGGACACATTTGTATAATTTTTTGTTTCAGATGCTAACATGACTGGCCGTGGGTACTATGTCACTTGACTTGGTTGGGAGAGACATTGGCTGCCTCACTTCAAGCAGCAAAATGTCTTGGGCTGGCTCTGAGGGAACCCCACATCAAGTGAAATCCTCCTTTGGATGCAGTTCTTAGGGGTACAGAGCAGCAGGGTATTAGTTTGACTTGGTGCTTCAGGTCCAAAATTGTAGCATGAGTACTCCTGAAAAAAAGAGGCACAGAAGGCCAGGCAATAGGGGTCTGAAGGAAGAGGTAGGAGGAACTAGATAGCTGGGAGAGTGTAGCCTGTACTTGAGGTGAGAAGAGAGCTAGAGCTGTGAAACTGGGTGTGTCAGAATCTCTAAAAATGTGATGGGCTGCATGCCCCCAACCAGGGCATACCAGATCCAGGACTTCCAGCATTCAACGCAGGGAAGAAGGATGCCATATAGCTCATAAAGAGTGGTCAGATGCCTAAGGCCAGCCCTACTTGGGCATCTGTTGGAAAGGCTATTCTCAGCTGCCTGACAAATCCCTTTGTTTTCCAAGCCCTGTTACATGATCTGCCACTGAGGGACTGAGGCTCCTGTTCAACTATTTCACCGAGAAGGTTATGTTACTATGTTTACTGATAGTAAAAGCTGCCAATAACAGCTGTATAGCTACACATTTTTCTAAAAAAAAAAAAAAAAGATCATTTAAGCAGTACCTGTAGCTAATATTATCAAAGAAAATTATTTTAAAGGGAGAAAATGGCTTAGTTGACAAAGTTTGCTTTTCTAAAACATGGTCTTCATTAGTACTGGGCTTCTGCTCAGCTACACAGAACTGGCTTTTCAGCAGTGTGTGAGTCTTAAAAGCCTTGTTCCTCTATGGCTGGCATGGGGAACAGACTGGAGGCAGCAGACCAGAGATAGCCCCTTTTCCCTCTCTCAGAGCTGGGGGTAAGGATATGCTGCGCCTCAGAAATAAGCCTCTTTCAGCACTGGGGCAGGGAAAAGGGCTGCCACCACACCATCCCACAGCTGAATCTACATGGACCAGCAGAGGAGGTGGAAGTGGGGCTGTGCACATTCCTGTATATGTGTGATAATGGGGTGGGGGGGAATACCAGCAGCAGCTCCATTCACATAGGGCAGTGGTCCTGGTCACTGCTGAGAGGTAGCACCTAATGTCCAGAGCCAATTTGGCCCTTCAGCTGAAAATGGTTCTCCAGCCCTGTTTTATGGAACTCTTTACTTAGTGCTTATGCCCTGGGAGGTACAGAAGGCTAATCAAGCTCCCTTACCCAGGAGGCTGGGGAAAGTAGGTGGTATATTAGGCTCTAGGGATTTTCAGACTGCTCACATCTATACATCTGGACTGCAACAAGAACATACTTAAATCCAATTGAAATCCCTGACAATGCTTAGATGTATCAGCAATGCCCCTAAATGGAGTTCCAGCAAATGTGAGTTAGGTAAGAGTTAAGCAAGCTACGAAAAATGCTGCTGCGTGTTAACAGGAGAACCTCTCCATGTCTAGCCATATCATATCAAACCCAGAGGAGGGAGAAAGGTTCAAAAGAAACAGGAAGATTTCAGCTGCAAAGCGCACAGCTGCAAGCCTGCTGTCTGAAACAATACAGCCACCAAAACAGATAAGGCAGCCTTCCCCAACCTGCTGCTACCCAGATGTGTTGGACTACATCTCCCAAAATCCCCCCACCATACATATGCTATGCATATCTGGAGGGCACCAGGTTGAGGAAGGCTGCTTTATCTGTTATGGTGACTATATTGTGGAGGTAAAGTATCCAGTCCCTCAGCCTTTTGATGGCTGTTATGTCAGTTTTGATATGGACTCCATTTATGTTTACGCCCACATGCGTGGCTGCGTGGGAGCCACTTCTCCACGGTACAACTCTGTGTCACAGGACGGCACGTGTGAGTATTCCAACCATTTGGACAGGGCTGATTGGTCTTGCTTAGGTTCTTGTTATATTCATATCCAGCCTGCAGCACCACACCGCAGAGATCACAAAACTGTGTGAGAGTGAAGCAGACCAACAGATGGCGACAGAAACAGGAGGCTCTGATGTTAGACTACTTTTGATTGCTACATTCTCAAGTAGCGAATGCCTATGTACAAACGTTCAGAAGGACATTTCCCCTGGAGAACAAAGATGCTGCCACACTGTGGACAGAGACAGACAGGCACACAGGACTACCATTTGCTGGAATGCCTCCACAGATTCATTCTCAATCCGAGAGTGGGGCATGCAAACTCCCTTTTCTCCCAATCCCACCTGCCTTCCGGCCTGGAATCCATCTGTCATGTTCGGAAGTCTGGCAGAATTTCAGCTACTCTCTTCCTCAGCTGTTCTAGTCTTTCTTCTTTCTTCCTTTCCTCTTTCATCAGTGTGGGGAATTGCCTCCAGGCTCTGAATGCTGTCAGCACGATCCTCCTGTATTAAAAATTGGGTGGGAGGAGAAAACATGCCGAAGGCACCAGAATTACATGCATATATTCATTAAAACATACATTATGTGTAACAAATTCATTTCCTTGTTCTTATTCTCGCATTCCCTTCAACAAATCTGATAAACGAACACTTTAAAACGTAGACTGCTCCTGTGGAGGAAGAGATAACCATAAAGTGGTGGTTCTTTGCTGTTCACTGCCACAGTCTGAGCAGAGAGAAAGTACTGCATGTTCCAGTTGAATGGGTAGGATTCAATTTAAATATCCCCCACCCCAACAGGATTATAAACTGTGAGGGAGACTGTCCCCCTCACATCTTAAAAGGTGGTGGCGGGGAGGGGGAGGACTTGTGTGGCAACTGCAGCTTTGAGCCAGAGGGCTGAATTCCATTTCAGAGGAGCACATGGGGGCTGCATGTCAGTGGTGAGTGTGGCCAAAGGCTTGGGGGGGGGGGCAAATACCACTGCCAGTATAGGCCTTAGGAGAGGCATTTCAACCTTTTATAACGGGGAAAACTGTGAAAAAGCCAGGAAACAACCCAATGATTGGCAGTCATGGGAAAGGGCACATGGCCTTCTGAGGAACCCTGGAGAGCCAGATTTGAGCCTCCTTGAGGTTCTGCAGCCCTGTTCTACGGAGTCTTTCCCATGCAGCTGCTATGTCCAGGCTGCCACCTGTCTCTGCCTGCCTACCGTCTCCACTGAACTACCAGGCAAGAGGAGTATACTATGTGGCAGCCTCAGTTCCACAACACAAGTAGGGAGATCTGGCACGAGGATGGCGAAGGGATAGAAGGTGACAGAGTGGGACTTCAGAGCAAGGGCAGGAGACAGTGGGAGAGGAAAGGGGCAAAGGGACTTCTCTTTTTACCTTTGCACCGCATCTCCCTCCCCTCAAAGCCCAATTTCTCCACCCCAACAGGATGCTTTAAGCAAGGGGTGAGGAACAGTTCCAACACTGGGGGCGGATTGCCTCCCAGATGTTCCCTGAGAGGGTGGGCCCCTTCCTCCTAAAGCCCACGCCTTGTCTCCTTTCTCTATGCAGAGAGTGGAATGCAGGGAGAGGCACAGAATGATCGGTTCATATCTCTCTGTGCATGGAGAAAGACTGCCTCTCTCTAGCGCAGGGCATTGGACGGGGCCTGAGAGGGAAGGTGGCAGGCCAGATGGGGAACCCATCCCTGCTTTAAGCTTTGAAGGGGATAATGGGAGGGAAAATCTGCCACCCCCCAATACACACATTCCCTGGTTCCAGAGAAAAGGGGCAGCTGTCCCTAGACCTTGCACAATGGCACCAGCTCCAGAACGACTCTCCATAGCCCTTCTTTTCCAGCAGGGTGCTTCCTAGCGCAAGCAGAGGGGCTACAGCAGCTCTTCATGGAGCCCAGAAGGGTAGAGAGGGTAAAAGGAAGAAAACTTTCTACCTCTGCCTTACTCCTCTTTGTCCCCAGTCATGAAATTAGGGCCAGGAGGAGAGGTTCTACATTTGCAGTACTGATGGTCTCTTCATGGAAGCTCCTTGCTAGCAGAATTGGTTATCCAAGCTAGCAAAAAGCTCTTGCCCACACAGACCACCTGATAGCCAGTGTTTCTGATTATTACAATGGGTGCTTCCATGGCCTGCCTCTTATGTGACTTTTCTCGACACATACACAGAAGATGCATCTCTTTGTAATATCTGAATTGTCAGATGTCATAAACATATATTTGCTGACTAGCTCCTAAGAGATTTGTGGAAAGTATGTCCCAAACTTAACACCTGACCATTGACTATGACTATGCCCAACATACCAGAGATACATTTCCTGATACCTAGAAATAAAACTAATGTGAGACACATTTTGGCTATCATGAGAGTACAGGTAAATTGCACTAGAAAGACGAGCGGCTTGTGACTTTTAGAGAGCAGTGCTTGCTCACGATAATACATTTTTTAAATGTATTGGCGTTGTATCCAATGTTAGTCCTATTTAAAGTTAGACCCATTGAAATTAACAGCTCCCATTCATTTCAGTGGGTGGTCTATTCTAAGTAGAATTAACATTGGATAACACTCATTAATTTTACATCCCACTTTTCTTCTAAAGAGCTGAAGGCAGTTTACATGATTGCCAATCCCCCCCCCCCAATTTTATCCTCACAACAACCCTGTGAGGTAGGTTAGGGTGAGAGAATGATTGGCCCGAGGTCACCCAGCAAGCTTTGTGGTGGAGTGAGAATTTGAATCAGAGATTTGTATCCCGAAAGGCAGGATATAAATAAGTGTAATAAATACATAAATAAGATAGCTGAATTATCAGCTTATTTCAGTAGGCAAATGGATGAAGTTGTGAAAAGCTAGAAAGGACTAGATGATCATATTTAGAGTCAATTACTGTTTAACCTGAAAGGTTATTAGGTGAGGGCAACAATATAATCCATGAAAACTAAGTATCTTCCAAGGGAATACTGAAAATATCCTCAGATCCATCTTTTCCATGGAAAAACTGATTGCTGTGAAAGGTGTTCCATGATCTTCCTGCACTGGCATATTTGGAGAACGGGATTAAGATTTTTTTTGTTTAAAAGCTCTTGTCAGACAAGTACCTTGATACTATAGCTATCCCTCAGGACTCGAAAGCCCTTGTCAAGCACATAAATCCCTTCTGTAACAGAAGGCCAAGCATAACACCTGCCCCACCCCTCTACCCCCTCAGGGATCTGTGCCAGCATGGGGAACATCTGCCTATGCACGGAACAGGCCTAGTGGGAACAGGGTATAATGCCAACACAGCACAACTGAGCTGGAACAGGGCTAGCATCATCTGCTACAGAGGACCACAGTGTAAACTACACAGATTGCCCTGATTTCATAAATGAATGTTACCAGCCATGCTACTTCCTCTTCTCAGGGTAGAACTACATCTTAAAAACAGCAAGCACATATCTGCTACTTACTGTGAATGTAGGAGCACATCAGCAAGTGGGGGGAGGGGATGCTTAACCCTTCTGATGCCTGCTGATTCTTCCCTGCAAATGCACCCTGGGATTGTTTTTTTTAACCTCAGCTGTAATTCTTCTGGTCTTGAAGCTTAACTTGGGGTAAAAATAGTAACAAGAAAAAAGGCAGGGGAGAAGCAGCAAGGATAAGCATCTGCTCCCACCCACCACTTCTCCCTTGCAAATGCCCCTTCCCCTTTTACATGAGGTAAAACACATAGTTGGGAGTCCCATCTTTGCTTTAAAACTTAATTTTGCAAATTTAAATTTACAATTGCCTGGGGCTTATTATTGTGTTCCCATTAGTAGACAGCCAGACCACCTTTTCATTAAAAAAATAACCAGAACCACAACACTCAATATTCCTTCTTCAAAGACTAGGGTGGGCCTTCCAAGTTTATGAAAAACATATGGAGGTCAGTACAAAACAAAAACGTAGCACACACACGAAAGAAAAACCAAGATGTCACTCAACGGTTTCCAGGAAACCAATTTTTAAGAATACTACGCACAAGATGTTTTGGGTGTCAACCTTTTGGGGTGGGGGCAGGGAACTTTCCCTATCTGAAAGTCTTAACACAGAATAAAGCCTGTGGCACTGTCTCAGAGGCTTTACTCTGTGTAAGAAATTCAAATAAGCAGAGATGCCCAGTGAAGGGGTTGATACCAAAACGAGTAGGCTTTGCTCACTAAAACTATTTCCTAGAACCTGTCATGGTTCTGTCCTCTCGGGGGTTTTCCTGCCAAGTGTGTGCAAGTGCTGGTGGCACCTGGTCCACGCATCCTAACAAGAACATTCGTAGGATACATTAGGGCTGCACTCCTATATCCACTTACCTGGAAGTAAGTCTCATTGAATTCAATGGAGCTTACACCAGAGTAGACATGTACAGGATTGTGATGTCCGAGTATCAGTTGTCCTTGTAGGACATTAAGATGACCTGAGCCATAATAGGCAACAACAGAGAGTGACCTAAGCACGTTACTAGGAAGAGGATACACTGTTTCACTTTTCCCATCAGCTTTCTCCTGTCTGCTACTGCGCCATTCTGTTTACTTACTAAATTTATATATATTCGCATACTTACTATATTTATATATAGCCACCCAATAATATTGTTTTCTGGATGGCTCACAACGTAAGATTATAAAATGCAATGAAAATACAGTATAAGAAAAACAAAATTTGCAGCATATTTTTTCCAGCAGAGGAAAGCATTAAACACAAATGATTAAAAATATACAGCTCATAAACAGTTCTATCATCTCTATTGACCAATTCCTGCCTGACCCAACTTTCTACTGTTCCTACCTCTCTGGAACTTTAATGGAACTGCTAATGTTTTCCAGCCCATTACTGCCTTTGTTTCTTATACATTTGCTGCTTCCTCTGCCTTTTGTTTTTTTGCTGTTAGGATCAAGTTTTCAATTTAAGTATGTCTCTCTCTCTCTCTCTGTTATTACTCTAATGAAAATTCAAAGTCCCTAGCCAACAGAGGAGGATAATAGTAGTAGTAGTAGTAGTAATAATAATAATAATATTATGAGGATAAGGAGCAGAAGAAGAATCAAGACCTGCAGGACTAAGTCTATGCACACCACTAGGTTTCTGGGGCATTCACTATCCCTAAAAGCTATGATTACAGAATATCAGAATCAAGAATTGCTTTGCATTAGCATGCCACAAGGAAGGTGATAACAAGGGCAATAAATATATGGAAAAAGAGGTAAATACTTCTTGCAATAAATACAACTCAAGTGAAAAATATACATGTTTATATAATTACCTGTCACTATATTGAACTGCAGTTCTCTGTTTCCCCCACAATGCACTGTTCTCCTCGCTGAGCACATCAAACCAAGCCCAAAAGATTTTCTTCTTAAGGGAGGTTTCATGATGCTTGCTTGCATTCTCTTCCAAAGTAGATATGTAGTCCTTGTACTGGAGACCAAACCCAAGGAAAGGGAGGAAGAGTACATTTCAACAAAGTTTAGGTTAGAGGCACAGAGCAACACAGGGGAAAGGGAAGGAACACAGTAATAAAGGACTAAGATAACAGTTTTGAGAGGGTGTGTGTGTGTGTGTAGGTAAATAAACAAAAGTACCATTAGTGTTGGGAACAGAGAGTGCTTTGTCCATGGCTAGGGCTGTGTATATTCCACTTTTCCATGAAGACCTGTAAGTCACTACTGAATGTACAATTCAGCATCATGACAATCGCAGCTTCCATTTTTCAAAAAAAGAGTAAAAATAAAGTGATAGGAGTACCAGACCACCTTACCTGTCCTGAGAAACCTGTATGAGGGTCAAGAAGCAACAGTAAGAACCAGACATGGAACAACCGAGTGGCACAAAATTGGGAAAGGAGTACGACAAGGCTGCATATTGTCACCCTGCTTATTTAACGTATATGCAGAGTACATCATGAGAAACGCCGGGTTGGATGAATCACAGGTCGGAATTAAGATTGCCGGGAGAATTATCAACAACCTCCGATATGCAGACGATACCACCCTAATGGCAGAAAGCGAAGAGGATCTCAAGAGCCTCTTGTTGAGAGTGAAAGAGGAGAGTGCAAAAGCTGGTTTGAAACTCAACATTAAAAAAACAAAGATCATGGCATCTGGCCCCATCACTTCCTGGCATATAGAAGGGGAAGAAATGGAAGCAGTGACAGATTTTACTTTCTTGGGCTCCAAGATCACCGCAGACGGTGACTGTAGCCATGAAATTAAAAGACGCTTGGTCCTTGGGAGGAAAGCTATGGCAAACCTAGACAGCATAGTAAGAAGCAGAGACATCACCTTGCTGACAAAAGTCAGTCTAATCAAAGCTATGGTTTTCCCAGTAGTAATGTATGGCTGTGAGAGCTGGACTATAAGGAAGGCGCCGAAGAATTGATGCTTTCGAACTGTGGTGCTGGAGAAGACTCTTGTGAGTCCCCTGGACTGCAAGGAGGTCAAATCAGTCCATCCTAAGGGAAATCAACCCTGAGTGCTCATTGGAAGGACAGATGCTGAAGCTGAAGCTCAAATATTTTGGCCACCTAATGCGAAAAGAAAACTCTCTGGAAAAGACCCTGATGCTGGGAAAGACTGAAGGCAAAAGGAGAAGGGGACGGCAGAGGATGAGATGGCTAGACAGCATCACCGATGCAATGAATATGAACTTGAGCACACTCCGGGAGAGAGCGCAGGACAGGAAGGCCTGGCGTGCTATGGTCCATGGGGTCACGAAGAGTCGGACACGAGTGAACGACTGAACAACAACAAAGGCATAATCCTTCCCCTACCAAACCTATTGGGGGGGGATGGCGCTCTGGCTCCATACTCAGATGTGCAAACTGTGAAGTTGGGACAGTCCTGTAGTTTTGCTTTGATCCAGCAAGGACCACCAGAGGCATTAAGTAGCGGAGAGAACATTGTTATTGGGTGGCATATAGATGTGGTAAGTAAGGGCAGTGACCAATGGGGTGCTTACACCCGTCAATTCTACTGAGCAAGTGATGGGTCCTGTGGGACCCACTGCTTGTGCAACAGAGATTTAAAGCTTCCCAGAAGAAGCTCCCAAACAAGCAGAAACACTTGTTTCTGGATTGGGACGAGTCCATGGAGCTCCCTTATGTGAGCTCTGCCAACCTGCCTCATTCCAGAAATGAGCATTTTTGTTGACTTCAGGAATGGTTGCTCTCAGAACCTGGTTGCTCCCAGAAGCCCCAAATCTTTGTTCTACAAGTGGTATGTACCGCTTGTGGATGGGAATTGGCAAGGTGCAAGAATCGGCGGGACCATAAGCGCCCTGCTGAATACTACCCTAAGTAATTAAGTAAATAATAGGTTCCTCACAGCCACAGCCCGAGAAAAAGTGTGGCACGGTATCATCTTCATGGCTATGCTGGTCATGGGGAATTTTGCAGTCCAGCCTACCCGCACAATCCCATCCATTATTCCACAACCTACTGGAAGTAAGCGAGTGTCCCTGGCCTTCGATGACAGTCCTTCACCTACAGGCCTAGACTAGAATCTTTTGAGACAGGCTGCAGTTTCAGGCCCCAAAGCTGTGTGAAAAATAATACTTTCCTGAAATGAAACCAAGTAATTTATTGCAGCCAACAGATCATATATTGTGCTCACCTTTATCCAGATCCTGAAGGTCCTTCTGAGCAGCAGGCAGGAATAAAGGTCCTCAGCCTGTGCTTTTTTCCTAGCAAGGATCTCTTGCATATGATGAAGCCAGGCAAGCAGACACTTTCTTTGCAGTCTGAAGCAGTGATGCCTTTGTGCCACCTGATCCCAGACAGAAAGAGAGACCTGGTTACTCAGATGATTGCTGGGGGGCTGCAGCCACAGACGCTCCACTGCAACACCACTCTGGCCTCTTGCTAAAAGCTCCCACCACCAATGACCTGCACTTTTATTATTTCCACTCATTATTTCCTATTCCACTATCATTGCGTTTCTGGAGTAAACATTTTAGCTGATCCTTTCTCCTTTCCACCTCTGCCTTGTAGTTTAGCAATTAAATTTTCTTCACTACTCATAGCATAAAATGTATCCATATCTGGATTGGATTCACAGATGCACCTGACTTTGTATGCAAGTGCAGATGACCATTACTGGGTTATGAATTCGTTTAAGCCTGAGGACTCGGTGCAGAAGACGCTAAAACCACAGCCTAATAAAGTAGTAAATAAAATATATTACTGGATTAAAAGTACCCCATATGTGGCTGCTAAAAAGCCAGCCCAAACAAGAAATCTCTAATTTTACAGATTAAACTCAATAAAGTTATATGATATCTCCCATTCCAACCACTTGACTCCTTTGTTACAACAGCTTCACTGCTGTTGTGTGCCCAATCATTGTGCCCAGAAACAGGCTACCAGTCTGTTTCTGGGCACAATTCAAAGTGCTGGTTATGTCTTATAAAGCTGTATATAGCCTTGCCCGGGTCTTAAGATATCTGAGAAAAGCCCTCCTTTCAATACGGCCGCCTTCAGAGGAGCCTTTGGTGGCAACACAAAAGGAGGCCTTCTCAATGGCTGCTCCCAGGTTGTGGAACTCCCTGCTGAGGGAGGCTAGGTCCACTCTCTCTCTGCTGTCCTTCCTCCAGTTGGCAAATACCTCTTTATTCAAGCAAGCCATTGGCGTGTAAGTGGGTCTGTTGGGTTGGGTGCTATTTATATTCTGTTATCACTGTGTTGTAATTGTATTTTAATGCATTGTTTTATTATTGTTTTAATCAAGTTTTATTTATGATTGAAAGCCGCCTTGAGTGCCATTTTTCTTGGTAGAAAGGTGGGGTACAAATCAAAACAAAATCAATAGATAATCACCTGTAACATTTGAGAAATGTCACCTACAACATTGTTCTTTCTATATTGTTGTTGCAACTTTCCCTTCCCCTTTTTAAGCCTCACCCCAGCCATTCTTTTCACCCCTCTCTAGAAATAGACTGAGGCAGAATGATTTCCCATAGCCTGCACAGCTGCTGTGCATAAGCAAGTCAGAAGAGATGGGGAGAAGGGAGTGGTTCCTTCCTGCTGGGTTGGGGCTCTGCTTGCTAGGTCAAGCTAAGCAGGAACTGCTCCCAGAAACCATGCTTTGATGGACAGGAATTTTCACCCTGGGAAAAAGTGGGAGGACAGCAGAGGATTAGTCCTCAGCACAGAGAGCCAACGTTTCTTTCAAGATACCCATTTTTACTCTGGTGCTTACCACCATATTTTCCTGTATTTGCTCTATTAGTCTTTTCCAAGGCTCCAGCCCCTGCTTCTTGAGCAGGACCTTATTGTAATGCTCCTTTGCTTTTGATAACAGCTGCTGCTCTCTCTCCAACCTTCTCTGTTTTTCCATTTCTTTCTGTGATTAATGAAACAGAAGAGATACAGTCATGGGGTCAGAAAACCTTATCAAGAATGTTTACTACTCTTAATTTGGTCTTGCAAGCAATTATTAGCATAATAAGGAATTTGTTACTAGGAGTACCCTTAGGACCTTTCCAGATTACAGTCCTTTCCCAGGTACACAGCACAGCATCACTCATGTGTCCAATTGAAGCTGTTATTAAAACTATTTTAAAGTTGAAAAAAATATTTATGTTGCCCCAGAAAGCCCTTCTTGGAACTGTTTCCCAGTCCTGAGACCTCTAATTGCAGTTGCTGATTAACAGCAATTTTCACCACAGCAGATGCAAGGATTACACACATTTCCCTACACTGCAGGGATGGAGAACATGTGACCCTTCAGAGGATGTTGGATTGCAACTTCCATCAACCCTAGCCAGCACAGTCAATACTGAGGGATGACGGGAGTTGCAATCCAACATCTGGAGGGAGCACACATTCCCCATCCCTGTATTAGGTGGAACTATTACATCACTGTCGGACACGTCACAAGTCTTCCCCATGCTGACCTGCACCATTTTGAATGGATCACCAGTTTTTCCTTTTGCCTGTTGGAGACCGTGCACACAGCATGGTCTCTGCTTAAGCCCACCAGTGTCACACATCAACATCAGCACTGTCAGTAACCTGCCTAGCCCCACCCTTCAGCATGGGGCCCATTCTGAATCTCAGAGTCCCCGACTCTGCCCCTCCTCCTCCTCCCTGCTCTTGCCAAGACCATGAAGTAGAAGCAGCGGCAGCCTCCTCTCGCCTTGTCCTCTCCTCCTGGGCAGTGGGGTGGATTAGGCCGAGAGCAATTGAATGAGCAATGGGAACAAGGGCAAGGAGGTGGGCCTACTCAGGGAGTGGGGCCTAAGCGACATCTCCAGCCAAAATCTGGAGCCAGCATTGCTTGAGCCCAGCCTCCAGCCATTAAAAAAAAGATACCCCAGAAATCTGGCATCCTTAAAGCAAGGCTGTCTCCACAACGCCAGGCCTGCCCACTTACAGGGCCACAGATATTGCTTCATATAGTGACCGCTAGTACCACTTTGAAAGAGGAATGTTTGGAATGGCCCATATGAGAGGAGAATGAAAAGAATGGGTGTTGTTCCACCTCTGAACAGCACTTCACGCTGGTGGATTAGACCAGGGGTAGGCAGGCTTCAGGCTTCTGTGATCTATGTTGTTTTGTACTACATCCCCAAGATCCACTAACTGGAGCCTGGTGCAAAAGACATACACTTAGAATTAAATAATTATGAGCCCAGGAATTTGTTTTGAGGAGCTTACAGCCCTTCCTCACAAAAATCCACTCCTGGTTATTCTCAAGCTTTCTTCAGCAGTATAACGTGTGTGTGTGTGTGGGGGGGGGGGGGGTCATTTTGTTGTTGCTATTGTTAAACAACTGGGAGTCAGAAATCCTTGCTGGTCTCTGGAAATCACCCAGAGCTACCAGTAGATCCAGATCCCCCTTCTGCCCACCCCTGGATTCGATCAGCATTTCCTGCTCCTTGCAAAGTGCCAACGAACAGCCAATTATGACCAGTGCTGGAAATATGGTGCCAGAAATATGGAACAGAAGCAAGCCCAATATTCTGCTCACCATTTTCTGCAGTCTTCTTTCCTCCCGTCTCTTCTCTAACTGAGCCTCCTTTTCTGCTGCTTCCTGCTTCCGATGCTCTTCTTCTTCAGCCTGCATCTGGGCCTTAAAATGGGTAAGAGGACAAAGGATTCTCAACCCATCACATCTGAACTCCCCAGCCCCACAGAACATAGAATTTCCAGACCAGACACCCACCTAAACAGATGAACCTACATGTTTCCTTTTTTATCCACTTATAACAGTTATAACAGTTTTTACTCTTATTGCTCCAAATGCCAAAAAATATTTTGTATGTGTGATTGCCCCACAGTTGGCTTTTATTACTTGCCAATCTCCCTTCACAGGGGCAGTTTGATTTCATCATCAGCATGACCAAAGAATCCTGTTTCACAATCTTCTATTTGTAGGCTATCAGGAACAAGCAGTGATCTTCTTATGGTACAGAATAAGGAAACAAACTGTCAGCTTCAGTATTGTCTGATTTAAATGATCTGATTAGATATAACAAGTCATATAGCTTGTTACAAAATTAAGCTGTCAGAACAGAATGAATTGTCATGAATAATAAGATAAATACAAATGGTTTTCCTCTATCCTGAAACATCAAACTGATGCATGCTTTTCTTAGTCTGAATAATTTTAAGTACTCAGAGGATAACTCTATCACCAGTTATTAGCCATGACAACTGACTGTTCAGGGGATTGAGACCTCTGAACCCAAGATGTTGAGAATGACAGGAGAGAGAAATCACCGTCATGCCCTGCCTGTTAGCCCTCCTAGAGGCATCTGGCTGTCCATGGTTGGTGAGAGAATGCAGAACCAGGCGGACTTTAATCAAGCCTTGTAAATAAGCCCACAAAAGTTACTAGCCTGCAAAAATGTTTCACTAGCCTGCTGCACGTCCATGCTGTGTGTGTGTGTGTGGGGGGGGGGGCTTCCCTCCTCTGGCAGCCCACTTGGTTTTCTATGCTGGATGCAGAGGAGGGATGGAACACTCCATCAATCCTCTGCTAGCATGGTCACTAGCCTACATGGAATTCCATGCACTCACTTGCATGCAATTCCTTGTTGCCAATGGCTATCAGGCTAGTGCTTAAATACAAGGTTGCTTTAGCCTGTTTCAGGAATCCAATTCTTATATTGTTAGGGGGTATGCCAGTCGCAGACTTGAAGTGTTTTAAATGAACTTGATCTTCATTTTTAAACAAACACTGAACGTATACGTTTTAGTTTAGCTCTCTTTTTTAAATGTATATTTAGTTAAGCTGTCTTTAACATATAGTTTAAAGCAGAATGCAGCTTTACTTACTAACTTCTCCTCCTCTCGTTTTTTCTTTGCTTCCTCCAGTTCCCTCCTCCGTTCTGCTCGCTGAATTGCTCTCTCTTCCATGGCTTAAGAATTGAAGAATAAGAAGCACAAGGATTAGGGCAAATGAATCTCTGGGACCCAAAGAATGCATAGTTCTGTTTGCAAACTCAATGGTCTTATAGGCCCCTTCCAATCCTACTATTCTATGAACTGTAATACCAAAATAAAGAATGAAAGAACTGCCTTGTTGTTCATCTAGATCAGGGGTAGGCAACCTTTTTGGGCTGTGGGCACCACCACAAAATGGGAGGTGTGGCAAAGGAAATGTAACCTGCCCCAAAGACTGAGTACAAGACAGAGGTGGAGTCTGAGCCCCAACACACTACACAACTCCTTTGAACCCACAGTTTTCAGCACCAACACATTATACAGCAATCCCAGCTGCTGGTAAGAAAATGTTCACTTCAAAATGGAGTAGAAAGGGTAACAGACCTTGGCAGGTGCCAATAAAGGTGTCTGGGGGCACCACATTGCTTACCCTTGATCTAGATCAACATTCTGTCTTGATGGTGGCAACCTGTATAAGGCAGACAATTTTATGAGGAGGGCACAGTTATGATGTGGCTAGTGGCTTCCAACAAAATTTAAAACTCCATTTGCTCATCCTGAACAGTATTCAGTCTTCTTCACCTTGCATGCTTATCCTTCTCAAGATACACGCTTTTGGGTTCCAGCTGAGATTTTCTGCTACACCAGATACAAGAGGTGCACATTAATCAGAACAGGATTAAGCAAGAGAACACTGAGTAAACCTCCATCAGTTTAGGAGTCACTTGGGATAACGGAATCACAGGGGAGATCCTAATAAGGAGCGGAGGGCAACACCAAAGTTCACATTTCATAATAAAGATACGTAATTGTTGCACTGAAGAGAGGATACCATGAAGCGAGAAACATGGTTCAGATAAGAAATCTTAACTTCAAGAATTCAACATTAAGTGGTGAATAATCTTCCATTTAAAGTGTTAAACGCCATATTACGCTTTAAATGTAACTTTTACAATTAATACAATCTTGCATTAATTACATCCCTTTTTCTCAGTCCATACACTAGTTAAAATAAATGTATTTTACTCCTTACAACAACCATATGAGATAGTTTTGTCTGAGACACTATGACTGGCTCAAGGTCACCCAGTGAGCTTCATCACTGCAGGGGGATCTGAACTTGGATTTCCCTGATTTCACATTGGCTCTTGTATTTTAAAGGACACTGATGAGGTGATCCTGACAGAGTGCTGATGGATTCAAATGAGGCCTAGATGGTTTTCAGAGATCCTGGATACCACAGTTCGAGTAAAACATTCACAAAGAACATTAAAAAATGGGGGGAGATATTACCACAGTTTAGAAATCTAATATGAGTCTCTGAACAAACATTTTTATAATTATCAAGCAGTATGTTTACCACATGAGAGCTTCTCTCCCGCTGATAGATATTGTTTGTGCAAGTTTGAAAAGGCCCTATCTAGGGTATCACTGAAAACTTCAAATGGAGCTTGCACATCATGATTGCTGCAACAATCATGTCAAAAATACAAGAATCCCTTATGATCACAGGCCTAAAAGTTCTTACTGAAAGTCAAGGATTGGAAAAATTTTTTGAAGAGCTTTCTTCCCCTTGGCCCCTCAGCCACCAATTTAAGCAAGTTTTCTTACCAGTTAAAAAGGCTGGACAATTTAGTACCATGCTTCACAAGCAGCTACACAGAAATGGTTTCATCTGGTCTTGTGATGTACACTTGATAATTTAACAAGTATAGCAAGGTGTTTTGAGATAGCAAAATAGGGCACTTCATTAAGAGAAGAAATATGTATTTTTGTGGTGAGATCTTATAACTCCAAGCATCAAAGTCTCATTAAGCAAAAGATGAAGCACTTTATATGCATATTTGAGACAGTAATTTTGTTCATTTACTGAGCTACTATTGTGTCTTACCCTAGCCTTTGTGAGACTGGTTGAAATACAGCAATATCATTCGTTAGTGGGAAGTCAGATAAAGTATAAACATTCTGTGTTGTCACAATGCTGGTGACCTCAGCCTGTCCAATGCATAGTTAAATATTATGTAGACAAGGTCTCCAAGAAGGAAGAGAAGGTTTACTCAACTGCTACAGTTCAAAGAAAATTGCACACTTGGGAGTTTTCAAAAAAAGCTTCCTCTTCTGGATGTCAAAATGCCAAATGGAAAGTTACTTTTCAGCAGGTGTACTTATTAAACATTTCAGAGTTTGGCTATTCATGTGCTTTCCTCTGTCATAAAATCCTTTTAAAATAAGGTTGTGCGCCAGACTGCTACATTAGTCAGTCCCTATGGCTCAAGCTCTCAATCCAGTGTTATGTGTTGAAAACATGAAATGACTTTTCAGTAAATGTGAGTCATTCAACAACTGGACACATGGTGATTCATCATGTCTGGGTTCAAACATGTGTTGGGATGTGCTATGTTATGATGTTCTCAGCTATGTATTCAACTATTTAGGGGGTCAAGACCTGACTAAGGTACTCTTGAAGTACGAGGAACTGGTAGTGCTCAATCAACTTGTATCTCAGTGTTTTATCACTGATATTTTACTAAAGCTTCCTATAACCATTCTAGGAACAGACTCCATTGAGTTTAAGAATATACCTTTGAGTAAGGGATGGGGTGTGGATAGCACGCTCAGGTTCTTCCTGCTCTGGGCATCTGGCTGGTAATTTTCTGACCTGAAAGAAACAAAAGTGAAAAAAGAATTACAATGTAGAAGAAAAACAGAAGTGGTTATGAGGATGGTGGGTTAGGTTGACATTCTAGAAAGCATACTTTTCCAAACTGAGAAAGAGGATCTATACACAATACAAAAACTATAGATAAACAGGAATCACTCTTGCTTTCCCCAAGAAAAAAACAGCTATCCAATCTCCCAGTTGTACAAACAACGTTAACTACGGTTTACTGCTTCACTGGGAAAGAGCATAAGTGAATCTGTGTTTCTTAGAATACCGAGGACAAAAGCATCTCCAGAATAAATCTAACCAGCACATTATAGTTGGATTAACTAGTTCTAGCCCACAAACCTGGAAAATTACTATTCAGCCTCCAAAAGGGGAGATTTCAGAACTTTACCTTAGCATTTGTTATCTTATTCCACTGTCCAACATAGCTCTAAATGACTGCATCTAAGTCCATTGCCACTTTACAATCTACTGTCAATCCTATGACAACTTTCTAAAAACTATAATTTTATGTTTCCTGCTAATTCTCATCTCTGTGAGTTAAATTAGAGAAATGTATGCCCTGCAAATAAAAAGAAAGAAAATTCTGTACCTGGGTAATCTAAACTCTGTTCTAATAAAAAATTAAATTCAGCAAGCTATTAAAATTTGTGTATTTATCTTGCATATTTTCCTTCTACTTCTGATGAGGATTGTAAGAGAATTAAACACTGTCTTCTGCACATCTGATCTCATTTAGTCATCCCTTTGGCTTCTGTCAACAGATTGCCCACTTACACTGTCAAGCCTATTTTCACTGCCTTTAAGGATAGCGACAGAATGCTGAGCCCTATACCACATTTTTTGCTCTGCGCTCATGCAGCAGTGGTATCTCTTCAGATTTTAATAGGGAGTCAAGATTCAGCAAGGTCCAAACACCTGCTCATGATTCCAGTTTTCATTTTCTTACAAAATCCTTAAAAAAAAACTACAACCGTATCAATACAAGACAGTCACCTTCCTTTCCCCCCCCCCCCCACACCAAAGGGTTTTATGCTTTGCTATGGCTAAGTACTACAAATGCCCATTAAAATGGTATATGCCACCAGTAGCTCAGTGTTTAGTATCTGTATGCTGGCCAGAGATATAGGTGCTCCTGAGAAAGAATATAATGTAGTCAGAAATGGGCAGACTCCCAACAGCACCCCATGTCACCATGTTGAGCCGAATTGCAAAATAAACATGACCTTGACTAACTGTATGCTTTCTCATAATTAGTAATGTAGAGATGTTTGGAAGGAGTCTGCTATTTTTGGCATTCTAATACTAAATGCAAACTGTTATTGGCAACAAGAATGATTTAAACTATTCAAATAATGCAAAAGAAAAAGAGAATGATCAATTTGGCAATGCTCATCCTCTAACGCGGTATCAAGTATGTTTAGAAACATCAGGGTGTTGGCTTGAAGATTTTCCTCCCAACAGGACACAGTGTAGCCATTGGCGAATGGCATCTTTGTGTTATCAGCACTCTACCTTAAAGGCTCTGTATTCTTGTAATGTGACTGGTTCTCTCTCAACTGCTTTCCTTCCCTGGTTTTTGGTGCAGGATTGTTAAGTGCCATGGTAGCAGCTGTGGCTCTCTCAGCCTCCTCCCTGGCCTTCTTTAGTTTTTCATTTTCCTGAAGTTGAAGGATCAGCTCTTGCTGCTCTTGAAGCTGCTGTCTCTGTTCTTCAATCAGCTGCCGCTGGAAGGCATGGCGGTGCTCCATGGCGCCCCAGAAGGCGGGGGCCATTTTTTGTCTTGGTGTACCTAGATGCTGTGAGGAACTTCTTGTTTGGTTACCAAACATGGCACAGTCCTGAGCATTCAAAGCAGCATGCTTTAGAGTGACCTGCCAAGCCCATTTTGGCTTCTTTGCTGAATGAAGATCACATTTCTGACTGGTCTCTAGAGAATAGGAATTTGTTCTTTCAACTTTGACAGTGGTGGGATCATCCTGTAAATGGGGTATTTTGGCCACCTGGAAAGGAAGAAGAAAGCCTGAACTAATGATAAACGAGAGTACTCCCATAGCAACTCATTCCAGAGCTACTCAGCAGCCTCCCAAATCCTATTCTTTCATGTTGTTTGGGAATCTAAGATCCTCCCACCTTTTGCAGACATAAATAAAAGATGAAAAACCTATGAGAAGGAAGAAGACTGGGACCCTAAAAGATGGTTACTCCAAAAAAATAGCTAGCAGTAGCAGAAAACGAAACATGTATATTTGCTCCATGCTCTTTTTGAGCAGCTCCAGTTTCCCAGCAACCACCTATGGAGGTCTACCCACCTCACCAACCATTCTGATGCACCAGACACAAAACTGTTTGTACTGAAATCCCTGTTCCCAATGAGAATAGAAAGTTGGGTACTTACCGGCACGCAGCAGACATTCATCATGAGTTAATGCCTCCCACTGCCCATGCCCAGGACAGACAAGGAACATGTGACCAGGCTTTTTACCTTGGTCCTGGCCTCTGTGGCTCCCTCAAGCCAGTCCTTTCTAGCCAAACTTTTAAACAGAGTACCAATTAAGGAGCCAGAAACAAAGAAGGAAGAAAATGTAGAGACAACTGAAGACACAGAACAAAAACCCATCTCTTAGGGATCAGCACACTCCCTGAGAAAAAGTGTGAGAAAAAAGTCAAAGAGGTAAGGAGTTTAAGGAAGTGTAGAAAATAAAGATAAATATAGGCCCGAGTTGGGAGGAGATAAAAATTAGCTCTGTCCTGGGTGAAAAGCAGGGACGAACTGGCTAAGAAGAGCTATGGACCAACAGAGTGTTTAAAACGCAGTCACATAGGTCCCTGTTTTTCCTGGGTGATAGGGGAAGTTAACCCATTGTGAGACACTTTCCTCACACTAACTTGGGGAAAACAAAAGCGCTCTTTCTTCTTTTTATCTAAGGCAGAGAACAGGAAAAAATGGAAAAGGAGACAAGACAAACTCCAAGGTTTGTAGAGATAAAGAATAGGAAAAGAGAATAAGGGTGCAATCCTATGGCTGCTAGGCAGCAGCTAGATGACTATAGGATTGTTCGGGTTCTAGGGACTGACCTCGGAGCCCACGCTCCAAGGCTGGTTCTCGGAAAACCGCTTCCCTGCTCCTGCCCCCTCCCCTGCCCCCTTGTAACCGGCATGGGTCGTCCCCGGGCTCTGCGCTCAGAATTTTTTTTTTAAACAAACTTTTTTTTTCATTTATTTGTCTTGTAACACACACTTCCACACTAGTGGGACTCTGCTTTTAACCTCTAGTGAGTAGAGGAGAAGGCACAGGCTAGTTTAGAACAATCACAAAGCTAGACACAAAAAGGGAAAAGAGGCTATGGAAGGACAAGACTCTCCAGTGGTGGTGACCTGCAAGGTGTGTGCAATGTTTGTTTTCTTGCCTGAGAACAACATGGCCTACACCTGCAACAACTGCAAGTTGATCACACTGCTGGAAGAAAAAGTAAGTGGACTGGAGCGGCGACTGTCGACCCTCCGGGGAATAAGAGAACACGAAGAGTTCTTGGACAGAATGGGGGAACTACAGCAGCAAAGGGAAGACCAGAAGCTTGAAGAGCAACAGCAAGCTGAGGCAGAAGTGGGAAATGCTGAGGTGAGGAAAAATGCAGTAGAGGATACTCCTGGGAAAAGGGTGACAGTTAGGAGAAGAAGAACTAGACGCCACTCTGCACCAGTGGAAGCAGTGGAGCTGTGGAACCGGTTCCAGGTACTTGCGGATGAGACTGGAGGACAGCCTGCAGAGGAAGAATCACAGGGGAACCTGCATGAGAGTGAGCAAGAGGCTGAAGGTCAGTCAAGCAGAGGCAATGAAACCCAGGCCTACAACAAGAAGAAGAGAAGAGTGGTAGTAGTGGGAGACTCCTTGCTGCGTGGGATCGAGACCCAAGTATGTCGCAAAGACCCGTGGACTCGCCAGGTATGTTATCTCCCGGGTGAATGGATTAGAGACGTGACTGAAAGGTTGCCTGCACTCATAAAGCCCACTGACAGGTATCCCTTTCTTCTCATCTATGTGGGAACAAATGATACTGCCAAGCGGAGCTACAAAGAAATCACGTCAGACTTTGAAGCTTTGGGAAGGAAACTCAAGAACTTTGGGGCCCAGATAGTTTTCAGGGAATGAAAAATATTCCGGGTGAATGACTGGCTACGAAGGCGGTGCTGATGAGAGAGATTTGGATTCTGGGACCACGGGCTATACTTCCTGGAAGATGGGCTGTTGGCAAGGGACGAGTTGCACCTCACAAAGGATGGGAAGAATGTGTTGGCCACAGCATGAAGAACTTCCATCAGGAAGGCTTTAAACTGAATCCTATGGGGAAGGGAGATGTAATGTTGGGGGTAACAATGGACGTAGGCCCATGCACTGCAACGGAGAGAACAGCTCTAATAGCGCCCAATAATAGTCTTCAGACACATGTAGGAAGAAAGCCAGACTATGAAGCACATGGTCTTCGATGTCTATATACTAATGCCCAGAGTATGGGAAACAAACAGAACGAATTTGAACTCTTAATACAGGAGGGAAATTATGACTTGATAGGTATAACTCAGACTTGGTGGGATGACTCTCATGACTGGAATACAGCAGTTGAAGGATATAACTTGTTCAAAAAGAACAGGAGGAACAGAAAGGGAGGTGGGGTTGCACTGTATGTGAAAAATACATATCTCTGCACAGAAATACAGGAGTATGAGCTTGGTAGCCCCATCGAGAGCATCTGGATCAAAATAAATGGAATAAAGAATAAAAGGAATCTGGTGGTCGGAGTCTACTACCGGCCACCCAATCAAGTAGAAGACGAGGATGAAACTTTTGAAAAGCAAATAGCCAATGTTTTAAGAAAGCATGATGTAGTAGTAATGGGGGACTTCAATTTCCCCGATATTTGTTGGGAGACAAATTCTGTAAAACATGGCCCCTCCAGGAAATTCCTGACTTGTGTGGCGGATAGCTTCCTCCTACAGAAAGTAGAGGAAGGAACTAGAGGATCGGCTATCCTTGACTTGATCCTAACCAGTGTGGTGTAGTGGCAAGAGTGTTGGACTAGGAGCTGGGAGATCCGGGTTCTAGTCCCCACTCGGCCATGGAAGCTCACTGGGTGACTTTGGGCCAGTCACACACTCTCAGCCCAACCCACCTCACAGGGTTGTTGTTGTGAGGATAAAATGGAGAGGAGGAGGATAATGTAAGCCGCCTTGGGTTCCTTGCAAGAGGAAAAAAGGCGGGGTATAAATGCAATAAATAAATAAATAAATAACCAACAGAGATGACTTAGTGGATAAAGCAGCAGTTACAGGAACTCTGGGGGAAAGCGACCATGTTGTAGTTCAGTTCTTGGTTCTAAGGGAAGCAAAAGCCGAGTGTAGTCAAACGTGTACCCTGGATTTTAGGAAAGCTGATTGTAATAAACTCAGAACAATGATCAGTAAGGTTCCATGGCAAACGACTCTAATGAGAAAAGGAGTCCAAGATGGATGGGAGCTTTTAAAAAAGGAAATTCTCAAGGCACAATTACAAACAATTCCAATAAGAAGAAAAGGTGGAAGACAACAGAAGAAGCCAATGTGGCTTCACAAAAAGTTTAGAGATGACCTGAAAACAAAAAAAGGACACATATAGGAAGTGGAAAGAAGGCCGAGTAACAAAGGAAGAGTACAGGCAGGTAGCACAGAATTGCAGGGATGGCATCAGGAAGGCTAAAGCTGAGAATGAGTTGAGGTTAGCGAGGGATGCTAAAAACAACAAAAAGGCTTTCTTCAGCTATGTGCATAGTAAAAGGCAGAGGAAAGAAATGGAACCAATTATGTAGGGAGGTGGTGGGCTCTCCCACACTGGAGGCGTTCAAGACGAGGCTGGACAGCCATCTGTCAGGGATGCTCTGACTTGGATTCCTGCATTGAGCAGGGGGTTGGACTCGATGGCCTTGTAGGCCCCTTCCAGCCCTACTATTCTATGATTCTATGACTGTAAGAGCAGCACAGAGTAGTGCAAAAGGGGGGGTGTTCTGGGGGGCATGCAGAAGTGCTGGTACGACGCTTCCTATGCATTATCCTGCCTCAAACCCCACTCCCACATGCTCAGAAGTCCTGCAGCTAGACAGCCGAAATCAGCCATCTAGCTGTGAATGCTGGGCAGATGGAGCGTGAAGGAGAGAGTCCCCTACGTGCTCCGCCCACCCTGCATTGGATAGGTGGTCACCTCCGACTTCGGAGGCGGCTGCCTATCCCAATAGGATTGCTCCCTCCAATAATAAGAGGCCTGAGTAGAGAGTCTGTTGAAAGAGAAACTAGAACAAGTTCTATCCCAGGTGGAGGCAAGGAACAAGCTGGCTGGGAGGAGCTATAGAGGCCAGGGCTAAGGCAAAAAGGTTGGTAACGTGTTTCTTGCCTGTCCTGGGCAGTGGAAGGAGTTAACTCATGACAGATATCTCCTTACACTGGATAGGAAAAACAAATCTTGTTAAACACATCATGTCAGTTTGCTGCTTCTACTCACTGGCCATCTTCACATAATACTAAGCCAAGATAGGCATACGGAGTGTGCACGTGTCCAGACCATGTATTTGTGTGTGTGCGCATGTAAAAAAAAGCAGAACACAAAACCAGAGATGAACATAATGTACCTTTGTATGACTCACAGGCTGAACCTGGGATTCTTCTGTTCCATGGATTCTCTTGGCATCCCATGAAGAATCTGGAGCAAATTTCCCCAGTGCCACTTCTTCTAGCAGCTTTGCCATTTTCCTCCTCGTTTCCTCCTTTTTCAACTGTAGTTCTCTGTTTTCCATTTCTATTCGACTCCAGCACTGCCATTCAGCAAAGTAATGGCGCAAAATGCATTTCCGGTTAAATTCTGTAGCCAACTGTTTTTTTCTTTAAAAAAAGAAATTCACTAAAATTAACCACAGGTTCCTTAGGTTCCCCACCACCCCCCTTAAGATCTGGTTTGGAATTTTAACATGGATTGTCTAACTGCGATTTTTAAAAAAAGTATTTATTTTCAACACCTTTAAAAAAAAATCACAAGTTCTTATTTTTGCAAATATATTTTCCTGCTTGTTATGTTACAGTCTCTATTACATTTTGAATAATATGCAATAAGAATTAAAAAACTAATAAAAGCCGTATCTGCATATTTCTCCATTGAGGTATTAGACCAGGGGAAGGCAATTCGAGATATGCAGCTTGTAACGAACTGCCTGTGAGCAAGTTGTCACACAGCAGCAACATCAGGTTGAATGGCCCAGATCAGTGTATTTAGCCTAGCCTTGCATTAGCCACATGGATTCCTAATTTAATTTCTGGAAAGTCAATGGAATCATAGATTTGTCCAGGATGGATTTTACTCATCAAGACTCTCGGGTCATGTTCATGTCACAAGGACCAAGAAGGAAACAAGAAAAAAAGCTTAGAATGTGTTGGCAAGTTTTAATAGATACAATATCAATTACAGAAGTTTATAGCGCATTGTCCCTCATAACTTTTTCAAGCGACACTGGAAAGCGGGGCCTCTGAAATTTCAAACAATTGTTTTTTAAACCTGCAACTTATTCTTGTAACCAGGCTTAAGCACAACTAAAACAGCATATTCCTTCCCTGCTTACTTCCCTCTGCTTCCTCCATTTCCCCTATATCGAATGTTAGATTGTAAGCTCCTCCTGTCCTTTTGCACTCTGTAAAATGCCATGTGTACTGATGGCACCCTTTCTAATAATGCTGCTATAGCTCACTGCACAGCCAACCTTACCTTGAGTCAACAAGATGCAGCTGCATTCTGCAGAAGAGTATAAGGCAGGGGTGGGGAACCTCTTTCAGCCCAAGGGCCGAATTCCATTTCAGAGAAGCTCTCAGGGGCCATGATCCAGTGGTGGGCGGAGCCAAAGACAAAGAAGGTGGAGCCAAAACGTCAGCAAAATTTTATCTTAAAGCTCTTACTTCTAGGAAGCAAGCCTTAAGAGAGAGACCTTTCCGAATGGGGAAGAAGCCGTACAAAAGCTGGGAAACCATCAAACGATCACTGGTTGGAGAACCGGAATTGGCCCCAGGCCTGAGGTTCGCCACTCCTGATCTAAAAGCATCCTATTTTACTGCCTCGAACGTGTATTTCCTTGCGTTTTCCTGTTTAAAAAAGGGGAACCAGTAAAGAGCAAAAACAAAACTAGGGATGTCATTTTATCTTTTTGCTTCATGTGCAAGCATTTCTAAGGCTCCAACCAGCCCCTAAAACAGCACTAGATACTTCCCTCACACTATCAACATACCTGTGAAGAAGTCATAGTACATATTGCTACCTGTTCTGATCCCGAAGCTGGTTTTCAATTTTTTGTGTCTCCTGCTCCAGTTTACGGGACCATGTATAATCTCTCCAGGCCCGCAAGGTCTTCAGCTGGCACTTCCAGTCTGCAAGGGCCCTTGCTTTCCCCATCTTAATCCTGAGATCCAGAATAAGCTTGTACCAAGTAGAGAAATACTTCTGTAGGCACTGTATTGGGAAAGTTCATAAAATCAACTAAACATATTCAATTACATTGACATTCTGAAAACAGCAGCAAATGCCATCATAGCTCACTTGATTTTGCACCTCCTTCCCAAACAAGTATTTACACAATCACTCCATGATTAGAAAATAAAGATCAGTGACAAACAGCTTATTAACATCAAAACAAATCTTCCTCTTCACAACTGACTTCCCCCCCTCTTCCTGTTTCTTGAAATAGCTGTATGTATAACAGAAAAAAGCAGTCTTATTTACTCTCTCAAATTCTTGTTCTCACCCTTTTAAAAATCAAACTAAGAAGTTTTGAGGGTGCAAACTTATGGTCCCTTGACAGCATCGTCTCAGGGGCCATAGGACAGATCAGAAAAAGCCCTACAAGGTTTTAGAACTCTGACCTCGAAGAGTTTTTTCCTGTTTTGGAGCCCCCTCCTGGCTCCACCCACCAATTGGGAAGGTTTCTGCAGTGGTTCCCTCTATGAGGTTGGAATTCCAACCTCAGGAAGGAGGTAAAATGGGTGTGTCGGGACATGCTACTGGGCAGGGAGAGAGAGACTGTAAATTCAATGGCTCCAACCCTCTCTCAGCCCCCAGCCATACCCCTATCCCTGGGAAATATTCACATCTTCCTTCCATTGCCAGGAATGGGAGGGACTGATTTTTTTCTCCATCCATGGAAGGCCCACCTTCTCCTAACTTCTACCCTGCTGGCTCTTGCCAACAGGGCATCAGATATCAGAAGGGCTGCTTAAAGAGCCTCAGATTGCTCTCTAAAAGGTTTTAGAACAGTTCTGCTGCCTAGCTCTTCAGCTGCCCTCTCACTTCCAGTACTGTCTCATGTGTTTTTCTCAAATACTGTCATAACTACACACATCACAAAACTGTAACTGTTCTGTGGGAAATTGCATTTAACTTCTGTTGGTCTATTCCAATTTTTAAAGTAATATGCTTTAGTTGCCAGCACCCTGGCTTGGGATTTTATCTGCTGTTTTCCTCTTTGATATTATTGTCATTGTATTGTTGATAGCTGCCTTGGAGATATTATGGAAAGGCAGGGCAAAAATGTTAATTAATAAACAAGCAAAGAAACAGCGTGGAGGTGTGAACTGCCAACTAGTGTGAACTGACCCTCAGTTATTTCGAGGTAAATTAAGCCAGAACAGGTATGGCTCCCCAAATAACAAGTTAGCACAATCCAATGCTTGTCTACTCAGAAGTAAGACCTATTGTGTCCAGTGGGGCTTACTCCCAGGTAAGTGGGTCTAGGATTGCAGCCTTATTATGCATCTCCCCTATTCTCTGCTCTCTTCAAGTGCGCGCACAAGTGATATAACCACGCACTGCAATTTCTAACACCAAGTTGCAACACAGTGCTATGGCTGCTAGACAAGTGGCTCTCTCTGTCTTCTTGTATTAAAGGACTACCGAAGTACAAGAGATTAAAAACTGTCTGTGCACAGCCAACATGACATTGTCTTATATTCTCAGGTTTAAACTAACCCATCAAACAGTTGTCACAGCAGATCCCAGATTCTGTTACTCATCTGCTCACCAGAGGCAACTGCTCCTTGCTACAATCAATAGCTTTGTTCTTTTCAATGCCAAATCTCTTAAGGAACATCCTGAGATCTCTGCCATTAGTCTTCAGTTGGGATAAGATGGTGTGTCAGGCAGGATTTCTTGGTCTGGCTAAAAGCAACAGTGATGGCTCGAAGTACTGAAATACGAGATAATGAATGCTCTCACCTTCTGATTTGCAATTTCAATCTTGCTCAGCAGGTCCCGCAGCTTGGTTTCTTTCTCCTTCCTTTGCCCTTCCTTCACACAATCCAGATGGGCTGGCACAGCAGGAGACAGGCCGACTTCTACTAGCCTCTGAGTTTTTTTTAAATTGTGCCTCTTTCTTTCCCTGAAAATAAGACAATCCATGAGGAACTAGAAGGAAATACGTGAGAAAAAGGACTGTGCTGGTTATCTCATGTCATTGTCAGCCAGTTATCAGATCCTTATTTTCACATAATCCAATCAGGCAGGGGTAGTTTTGTGATCCAATTAGCAAGATACATTTAGTTACTGCTATCTTTTTCTCTCTTTCCTGTTCCATTATTACACAGTATACTTTTGTCATACAGCTCTAAAAGGAGCAGAGTTCTGTTATCGCTACCTAGGAAAGAGTTATGTACAAAAGGAAGTCTGTCTCATTTAGAAGTAAACTGCATAAAATCAATATTGTGTATATCACTATGCCATAGTATATCACAGTATAACAGCTTTAGAGCACAAATGCAGCTAGAAGACCACGATCAGTCATGGTTTCCATGGATTTCAAGAAAAAAGGTGTATAACAACTAGAGAGGCAAGTGGCAGAGAATTACCAATCTTGAGCCCTTTGCGATACACACCACTTCAGAAGATGCTGGTTGAAAAAGCAACTAAGATTGCCAAATACAAAGGACTTTACTTCTATGGAGATCTGAATTTTGCTAAGCATGTTGGAGGCAGTAAAATGGCACATGTTTGGAATCTTTTGCCCAGGCCAAAAGAGAAGGGGACGGCAGAGGATGAGATGGCTAGATAGCATCACCGATGCAATGAATATGAACTTGAGCACACTCCGGGAGAGAGCGCAGGACAGGAAGGCCTGGCGTGCTATGGTCCATGGGGTCACGAAGAGTCGGACACGACTGAACGACTGAACAACAACAAATTGCTTCACATTGTGAAACTCCTCAAGAGTATGACAAGCATCTTATAACTACATAAGATAAGCCAAGTATTGAATCTTTCTTCAGGAGCTTTTGGTGTTGACTCTCTAAAGAGAGAATGCCAAAATTGTAAGGTTACAATCCCATGCCCAGTGAACTCAGTGGGATTTGCTTCCAAGTAACTATGAGAGATGCATGACACAGTGAACAGTTTTTTATTTCTGATGTAATAATGCAGTGTTAGCAAGAATAAAAAGGCAAACATGGTGACTGCTTGTCCAGTCATTTCAAAAAGTAAGCTGGGAAGATTAAGAAGCCAGGAAAAGCAGTTTTTCACATGTGAAAATCTGAAACAGTCACTGTATCCAAGAGCTGAAGAAGCTTCACAGCACTTTGGAATGAGATTCTAAAATGCATTATGTTATATCTTGTCTTATACCCTCAGAACTCAAAGTGGTGTGCATTGCTTTCCCAGGTGGTCTACCATCCAGACACTGACTAGGTCCAGACCCATTTAGCTTCAGCAACTTTGCTCCATTGTGCATTTTAAGACCTTGTCCTAGGACCTAACATGCACTTGAATTCCATGCACTTGTTCCCCTAAGCTTACATTTTCCGTGCTTCTTCCATGAAGTGCCTTCTTTCTACAAACTCCTTCCGCAGCATCACCATCTGCCTTTGGATTTCCTCATCCTCCCTCTTGGCTTTCAAAATCTTCTTCTTTTTCTCCTCCTGAAGTTGCTTTTGCGCCTCTGACATGACAGATTTTTTCAGGGCCTTCTCTTGTTTAAGAAGCTCAAGCTCCTTCTGCCGTCTCAATCGATTTTCTTTTACCTGTAAAACAAGAAAAAGGCAAAGATATTAGAGTACCCTGAGAAACAAAATGTTGTTGAGTGCGTTACTTTGAGAGCCACTTCACACTCGCAAATTTATTTATTTATTTATTTATTAAATTTATTAATCGCCCATCTGACTGGTCACCCAGCCACTGGTGACTACTTCCTTCATCCATTAGATTTATCTAGACAACACAAAGGCTCAGAAAATGCATGAAGAAATACAATGTATGAATCAGTCCTTCATTGATACATTCTTCCTGCAATTTCCAAGGTTATAGTGGCATCATTAGGGCCTGATTGCCCTCAAAGGTCAAACTATGTGGACAACACAAATGGTGAAATGTCCTCATATCTTAATGTGATCATTTCCTCCACAACTGGCACCCATACAAATCCTGATTATGTGTGAACTCACTGGTCATGCAAAGAAAATATATGCTAAAATACATGGAGACAGACAAAAGGATCCCCGCACCTGTTTATGCCTTAGCTCCATGGTAATTCGTGGGTCCCTGGGCTTCCTTTTCTCCTTGAGATCTTCAGTTCTAAGATCTTCCAATATACCACTCTTCACAACTTCACTTTGCAGCAGATGCTGCAAAAAGTCTTGCACTGTGGTACTTTCCATCTCTTGTTCCAAAAAACCATACAATTCTATAATGCATAAGTGATGTTGAGAGTGTGTAAAAGTATAGCAATAAAACTCCTTAGGTCTCCTAGAGAATAATCAGCACAGTCTCGTATAAAATATTCACTGGTCAGTTTCCATTAATACAATGCACAAGTACAGAGAATAGAGCAAAATTCATTTGCCCACACAATACCAAGTTGTTTAAGCCACATACATATTACTCATGAACTAAAAGAGGAAAAACACTTTAACAAGCAAAACATAATTACAGACACAAAAGGGAAACAGATACACACAGATGAGAAACACAAGGAAGATTAAGTCAAGAGCAGCTAGCTAGATTTAGGAAAACAAAATAAATCAGAATCAGACATTACCAAGCCAAACTATCCAGAAATGGTATAACACTTTTTATACAATTCTTTCATTTGCTACTTCGGCTACACATTCAGATACCCAACAAGGAAGATAATTGTTTTTACAAGCATGCAGATTAGATATTTGGTGTTTACTATAGCTTGTATTCAAGCCTGTTGTTCTTAGCAAGGGCCAAAACTGCCCAGGCAATAGGAATTCTCAAAGTGAATACAGATTTGCTTAAGCACTTCACTCGCTATATGTCATGAAAAGAGCCATTTCAGTATTAGAACAGAAGCTATGAATGTAGAGCCACGCAGCACTATGACCCCTTGACACTTCAGCTATAAACACATGTACATGTAAGCAACTTTTCATTTTGACAGCAAGGTTCCATTAAATTGTGCTCAACACTGCTAATACACTAGGCTCCACATTTACTCAGTTCGCACGTCACAAGCCAATTCCCTGGTCTTTTAACCCCAAAATTGGCAGGGGCATGCAGGAGTGGCTGCCTGCCTGCTTGCCACTTCTACTTTCGATTAACAATCCAGGAACACCCAGAGTTAACCCAACAACATCCCATAGGTTAACTTTGGGCTGTTTAGCCCCAAACATACCAGAGTTTCCAGGTTTGCACATCATGAAACAACCTAGGAACAGGGTGTTCCTGAGTTTGTAATTGAAAGTACAAGCAGGTGGGAGGCAGGCAGCACACTTGCTCTCTGTTGTGCTTACAAACAACCTATGGTTAACAAACCATGGGTTGTTTGATGGTGCGAACTGGGTCTCTAAATCTCAATTTGAAATCCAGGAAAGTTCTCACCATCAAACTTGTCATACTTCTGAAAGCCCATAGGGTGTTCTTGAGGAGGAACACAGCAAGCAGCAGTATTTTCAGCAACGTCTTCTTGATCACTTGTCAGTTCCAGCTTCAGTTTTGAATGCATCCAATCACTAAGCAGCTCTTGGGCTATGTTAATGAAAGTAGCCAACAATTTTACTCAGATTAGAAATGGCAACTAAAGCTGAAGTTGTAAAACAAAAGAAACTTAACAGTCTAAGTGAGCAAACCTATGGCCGCTAGACAGGGGCTAGACGGCCATTGGATTGTTTGATTCTGGGAACCGACCTCAGAGCCTGCACTCCGAGTTCGGTTCCCAGAAACCCAGTTCCCCGCCCCCACCACCTCGTAAGAGCTGAGGTTTGTCCCGGGCTCCATGCTCAGAAGAGTAGCACAGAGCAAAAAGGGGGCATTCTGGGGGTCAGGGAGCATGGAAGTGCCAGTATGACGCTTCCTATGCGTCATCCAGCCTCCCCCCCCCGAAATCCTGTGGCCAGACAGCTGAAATCAGCTGTCTAGCCATGAATGCAGGGCGGCCAGAGCATAGAGGAGAAGGCCCCCTCTCTGCTCCGCCTGTCCTGCATTGGATAGTCAGTCGCCTGTGAGTTTGGAGGCTGCCAACTATCCACATAGGACTGCACCCTAAAAGAAACTGGAAGTTGCCCACTGCTGGTTTAAAGCTACCACTTATAGTGATGACATTTATTTAGGCTTCACCATAGACATGCTCCTTAGCAGTGCTCTGCTGTACTGAAATAAGCACCCCTATCCACCACTATTATGTACCACCAATGCCAACACAGGTAGCCAAACCCCAGAAACCTCCAGGCAGCAATTTGCAGTGCAGCACTGATTGAGCAGGGGGAGGGCAGTTCTGATTTTCCAAGAAAAAAAAAAATCAAATCTTCCATTGTCGTACAGAAGCCATACAGATGCATCTCATGTAAAGATTCTGGAACGTGACCAATGAATACTGATAGATTATTAAGATATTCTGGACCAGCTGGAGCCAACAACATCCTGTTTAGGAAATACCTTCTATGTATGCCTCATCATGATCTAGCAGCTGCTCCATAGTTTCCAAATCCAGCACTGGACCATGAATCCCTCTAGAATAAGATGTCTTTTTTGCGGAAAAAGCCTCAGAAACAGCAAACTCAGAAGCTTGTTCCACCCGCTACAAAAGAAATGTAAAGATAAATAATCTGGAATATATTAAACATTACTCCGGGAGAAGTACAGTCTGCATTGCATTCAGTCTCTTGGCATCTCTATTTAAAAGGACCTTAAATAGCTGGGCTAGGAAAGACCTCATCCTAAGATTTTGGAGAGTCACTTCCAGTCAAAGCAGACAACACCGGGCTTGATATACCAATGGTCTGACTCAGTAGCCCTATTCTGGCTTTCTTAACATGCGTAGGCTCTACACACAAGGAGGGATAGACAAATATGCTAGCTCTGCTGCCCCTCCATTGCCATCCTTGTTCCCTCCATATGTTGAAAGTAAATGTCTGCAACAGGGAGCCTTCTCTATCCATGGAGGTTGAGTTCTAAATTGTGCAGAGTGCCTCCACAGGTAGAGAAGGTTTCCCACTGCAGACAGTCTCTCTCAGATATGGAGGGCAACAAAAACAATGACAGAGGGGAGGCAGTTCTAGTGCACTCATTCCCGTTCGCCCTCCTCATGTGTAGAGTCTACCCACTTTATGTAGGGCTAGTATAAGACAGCGTCATGTGTTCATAGGGAAAACCTGCACACTGGATTTCAGTCACTATTTGCATAAATGCAGAAAGGATAGAAAAGATTACTTGTTCTTCTGCTGGTGCAAGCCAGCAAAGCTTTGGGTAAGGCAATACACCCATTATTAAGTAAACTGTAGCTAGGATCACAGTCAAATCTTATCTTTGATGATTATTTAGAAGATGTCCCATTGTTCAATGGGTCTTAGTCCCATGTAAACGTGCTCAAGATTTCAGTCTTAGGAAGCAAGTCCCATGGGATAAAATGGGACTTACTTCCAAGTATAGGGGGGCTGTGCAACACTTTATTCCAGTTTACCTTAATCCAGTGCTCCACATTGTCAGGATCAAATTTCATCTGGGGGGGGAAAAGTTTAAAAAGTTTAACATTCCATTAAATATTAATATTGAAGTGAAACTAAACAGCCTCCATAGGTTTTTTTTTTTAATAAAGGACTGCACATCCTTGCAAGCCACTAGAAAGATTATTTACTACTATTTTTTAATGTATTTGCTACATTTACATAAACCCACCCAACAGCAAAGTCCTTTGGCTAATTTATAACATAAAATGATAAAATACAATTTTAAAAACACATTATAACAAAAGCAGCAATTGGAGACATAACAATTTCCAGTACAAAATTTAACTTTATAGTTGCAATCCTCCTAAGCACATTTACAGGGAACGAAAGGCTCTTGAATTCAGTGAGATTTACCTTCATGCTTAGGACTACACTACATAGTAATTGCAGAAGTGCCTTCCCACTACATTCCCTTTAAGGCAGGCATACACAACCTTTTTGACCCCAAGAGTGGAACTGGGTGTCTGCAGCCATTAGCAGTGCAGAACCAGCAATGCCATGTGGGGCAGAGGGGAAGGAGTAGGCTTTAGTAGGCTTTCATGGAGTTTTTCATGGAGAATTTAGTTTTTCATGAATTTAGTTTTTCATTGAGGAAGGGGGAAGTGCCAGATGACTGGAGGAGGGCTAATGTTGTCCCTTTCTTCAAAAAGGGTAAAAAAGAGGAACCTGGGAACTACAGACCAGTCAGTCTGACATCAATCCCTGGGAAAATTCTGGAGCAGATGATAAAGCAATCCATCTGGAAGCACCTTGAAAACAATGCAGTGATTACTCGAAGCCAACATGGATTTGTCAAAAACAAGTCCTGCCACACAAATCTGATCTCATGTTTTGATCAAGTAACCTCCCTTGTAGACCGTGGGAATGCTGTAGACATCATATACCTCGACTTCAGCAAAGCTTTTGACAAAGTGCCCCATGATATCCTGATGAGCAAGCTAGCTCAAAGTGGGCTAGATGAAACAACGATCCAGTGGATCCACAGTTGGCTACAGAATCGGACTCAAAGAGTGCTTATCAATGGGACCTTCTCAAACTGGGGAGAGGTAACGAGTGGGGTACCGCAGGGCTCAGTCCTGGGCCCAGTGCTTTTCAACATTTTTATTAATGACTTGAGGTGCAGGGAATGCTGATCAAATCTGCAGATGACACAAAATTGGGCGGGATACCTAATACTTTGGAAGACAGAAACAAAATTCAAAGTGATCTGGATAGACTGGAGCACTGGGCAGAAAACAGAATGACATTTAATAGGGATAAATGCCACGTTCTGCACCTAGGAAAAAGAAACCAAATGCACAGTTACAAGGTGGGGGATACGTGGCTCAACCACACTACAAGCGAGAAAGATCTTGGAATTGTTGTCGATCACAAGCTGAATCTGAGCCAACAATGTGATGTGGCTGTAAAAAAGGCCAATGCTATTTTGGGCTGCATTAATAGAAGCATAGCTTCCAAATCCCAGGAAGTACTAGTTCCCCTCTACTCAGCACTGGTTAGGTCTCATCTGGAGTACTGTGTCCAGTTCTGGGCACCACAGTTTAAGAAGGATGCAGACAAACTGGGGAGGGTTCAGAGGAAGGCAACAAAGATGATCAGGGGACTGGAAACAAAGCCCTATGAAGAGAGACTGAAAGAACTGGGCATGTTTAGCCTTGAGAAGAAAAGACTGAGGGGAGATATGATAGCAATCTTCAAGTACTTGAAATGTTGTCACAGAGAAGAAGGCCAGGATCTCTTCTTGATCATCCCAGAGTGCAGGACACGGAATAATGGGCTCAAGTTACAGGAAGCCAGATTCCGGCTGAACATCAGGAAAAACTTCCTGACTGTTAGAGCAATTCGACAATGGAACCAATTACCTAGGGAGGTGGTGGGCTCTCCCACACTGGAGGCATTCAAGACAAGTCTGGACAGCCATCTGTCAGGGATGCTCTGACTTGGATTCCTGCACTGAGCAGGGGGTTGGACTCGATGGCCTTGTAGGCCCCTTCCAACCCTACTATTCTATGATGGGCACAGCTGCTTTCATGGTACCATTAACAGCACAAAAACAATTATACCCATCTGTTGGGAAAGGGGGAGGAATTGGGGAGGGCAGGAGGTCTGCACAACACATGTCTGGGGGTCACATGCAACCACAGTTTGTGCAGGCCTGCTATAAGGGATCAACAGCACTCTGATGGATGCTTGTAACTGACCTATGAGTAGGCATACCTTGGGCTTTATCAGTGAGTACCACCAAAGGGCAATATTACCTCTTGATTAAGAACATGAGAAGCCCTGTTGGACCAGCCCAGAGGCCTATCTAGACCAGCATTATGCTTCCCACAGAGACCAACCAGATGCCTCTGGGAAGCCCACAGGTAGGAGATGGGGACAAAACCCTTCTCCTAAATGTTGGTCCCCACTCGACTGATATTAGGCCCAGAGGATAATCTACAGTCATCATAATTATTAGCAGTCACCAATAGCCTTGTCCTTCATTAATTGGTCCAATCCCCTTTCAAAGCAATCTCAATGTGTCGCCATCATCATCATCACATCTTGAGGCAGCGAGTTCCATAGTTTAACTATGTGCTGCTGTGTAAAAAAGTATTTCTTTCTGTCTATCCTGGATCTCCTACTGCTCAGCTTCACTGGATAACCCCAAGTTCAAGTATTAACAGGGGGAGAAAAACCTCTCTATCCACACCACGCATAATTTTATAATCGTATAAACCGAATAGCAGCTGCCGGAGGGGAGGGAGATTTCAGTAATATTCAACTCTCCCGGCTGCGGCAGCGACACAGCCTTTGTTCCTACCTTTTGCCGCGATGCAGGCTGACTGAAACGCCGCCAACGGTAAAGCTCGGGTCGGGGTCTTATAACCGCCATTGAAGAAGCCAAGCACAGGCTCCTTCCTTTCTTCCTCGCCCACCCCTCTTGCATTTGCTCGGGACGCACGCGAGGAATGTTGGGAAATGAAGTCCTTCCCCTTCAGTGTGTACGCTCAACAGAGCGGACCACAAACTACACGACCCAGGTTGCAACGCGATCTGAGCGTGGCGTCCGTTACTTTGCCATGGTAACACCATCGCCGGGCGCCTCTCCCCTCCGCCACGATCTACGTTCCGCCGTCGACTCGTGATGACGATATTTGTTCTGATTGGTGGGTCCGCGCGACGGGGGGAAGCCAATGGTCGCGACGGGAGCAGCCGGCTGTCGCGTGTTGGGGACGGAGGCACAATTTGCGGCTGGTGGGTTGTATTCCGCTCGTCTTTTGATTGGGATAACGCGATAGGACAAAGGCGGGCACTGCCCGAGGCCGACAGTCGGGGTTCCCGTCTCTTGTAAAGCCGTAACAGCCGGTCGTTCTACAAGCACTAAGCAGAGTAGACCTCTGGGCAGTACCAACTTCGTTACTGCAGGGTGAATGCCATCTTTTTTTAAAAAAAAAATGCTCCTCCCTGTGTGTAGTAAACTAGCCCTTCAGGCTATGCTAAGCCTTTCTCTTTGATGTGCTTGTTAATTACGTGCAGGGAATTTTGGGGGTTTCTTTTTTTTAGACGGAGAGGCATTCAAAATGGCAGTCCCCAGTCTGAAGCAAGACATACTAAAACAAATGACAGTACTTGCCCATAGGGAAACCATGAATGCCCATAGGGAAACATAGGATTCTACCTCCCCATAGGGCAACTTAGATTTCTGCCTGCCCATAGGAAGGTCCCGTATGCCCATAGGGAAACATAGGTACAAGCCTATGTTTCCCTATGGGCATTCAGGATCTTCCTATGGGCAAGTAAGAGCTTATGTTTCCCTATGGGCAAGTAGAAGCTTTTGTTTCCCTATGGGCATTCAGGATCCCCCTATGGGCAGGTAGAATCCTATGTTTCCCTATGGGCATTCATGTTTTCCCTATGGGCAAATGCTGTCATTTGTTTTAGTATGTCCCATCTGAAGCAGCATGGTCCAGAACTCTACCACCTCAAAGATGGTAGTGATGGTGCATTTTGAATTATTTATTACTAACATCTATTATTATTATTATATCTGTATACCTGACATGTTTTGAAGTGTATCAGTTAATGTATAGTAGTGCCCTCAGGATGTGTTGAACTACAATTCCTGTAATCTCCAGCCACCATGGCTATTGGCCAGCACATGTGGAGGACACCAGATTGGGGAAGGCTAAATTAATATCTGGACACACAAAAGATGGCAATTGCTATTTCCATGAATTGAAAAAAGAAAAGCATCTTGCTGTTTTTCTAGTTATTAAAGGAGCCATTGAGATCTTCCTTGTTTC
The DNA here is from genome assembly GCF_057233095.1 of Heloderma suspectum. Classification (NCBI taxonomy): domain Eukaryota; kingdom Metazoa; phylum Chordata; class Lepidosauria; order Squamata; family Helodermatidae; genus Heloderma; species Heloderma suspectum. Next base: position 47,890,261 of record NC_139460.1, on the reverse strand, counting down.
CCCTGTTCAGCCATTCATGTGAGCAGTTATTTATGGGAGTTAGCCAGATACAGTAATTTCTATACTAGCTGTTAGAGCATGATCCTGTGCTGGTTTACTCAGAAGAAAGTCCCACTGTGATCAGTTGGACTTGCTTCTGAGTAAGTGAGCATAGAATTGCACTTTAGCCTATCAACTCATTGTATTTGTGTGTATAATAGTTCTAAAACAATCTTATGCTAAGGTGTCCGCTCATTTGTAGCTATTCATGCGAGGCAGTTATTCCTATGCAGGACAGTTATTCGTATGCCCATGCAGGCAAGAAGTATTTGTTTGTAGAGGAAGATGACAACAAGATGTTGCTTATAATGAACATGGGTCCATCCCTGGAAGGGCTGATAGCAATTAGAAGATTAATCTTTTTTCTGTTTAAAAACATGAAAAATTGATAATATACATATCTTGCATTCAAGTTACAGGTTTAAGCAAGCAAGAAATATGTTTTCCCACACAGTGCACAATTAGCCCAAGACTTATTGTGTAAATGTTGGTGGTGTTCTTTCTTTGCATGGAAACAACAACAGAATTACAGAATATCAGTTAATCGAATGCTGCTGGAATGATCAATACTTCTCAATTTACCATTGAAGGCTGCTGGAATGATATTTTCCATTTTATCTCTTCTGCCCTTGCATCTCTCTCTATCCTGGTCAAAATCCCCATTCCATCTTAACTGATTAGATCCATAATTGGATTCCCAATGTAATTTTCTTCTAAAAGCAGCTGGAGGCCCTCCAATTTGGACTGGAGCTGTAGGGGTTTAACACTTTCCCCCTGTGCATCAGTCCCGTTCCAAACTTTCCACCTGCTATTGTGGAGGGAAATGCTTGTATATTCCCTCTGCCCCCTTCTTTAATAAATTGAGGGGGTGGTTTGGATTAGGGCTGTGGAAGAAAGGGTTAGAGCTAGATCCTCCCACGTCCTGTAGCCCTGATCCAAATCTCCTTCTCTTCCTCTCCTCATTCCCCAGCTCTTGTACAGAAAGAAAAATTGGGAAATCCAATCATGGATCTCCCACATAATGTCTAATTTGGCTCTGTGAGCTAGTTTGCATGTTACATAGGAATGTGAATAACGTCCGTTTGTAAATAGGTTTTCCTTGTGTAAAATTTGAGGTGAGTACTCCTAGATCTCATTTAGGAGATATCAGTGTGCTACAGAGAATATTTCAAGCATAAAAAGTCCACTTCACCATAGGTGAGATCTGTCTGTCCCCAACTTGGATGTCCCATTGATGCAGGGATTTTGTAATTGTAGCAGGCTAGTTAGCTCTGAGTTTCTGGGTAATCCTTTAAACCAGGCCTGCATCCACCTAACAGTGTTAGGAACATAGGAACATAACATAGCAGTGTTAGGAACATACTGAAGGAACATATACTAACCCATCAGCCAACATCTCCTATTCCTTAGTACGTGGTGAAGTAGGCTCTTGCCCACAACAGTGTGTGCCACAATAAACTATCTAGGATACAGTTCCATACTCTTAAGCAGCTCCTGCTTATTTCAGTAGGTCTTGCTCAGGAGGGCTTCCTGAGCCCTTGGTCCTTTTGCTGCAACAATTTAACATTACATGGCTGCTGTTTGGAACTCGTTTTCCAAGTAGATATTGTGGCAATTAAACAGTTGCAGTTATTGGGTTGTATCCAACAATGTCATTCCACCAGCTTAAATTGCCCTTGCTCAACTCTGCCAGAGCAATTGGTCACAAAAGCAGTTACACAAAATCCGTGAGTGCAGCTTGCACACATGGTACAAGTTGCGTATGCGGATTTTTCACAAGCGGAGCGCATTGCCTTAGTGCAATTTAATGCAGCACAACGCCTTCCCAGAGAAAGAAGTACGTGCGTGTATATGTATTACTTAAGAACAACAACATGCTGTATGAAATGTGTAAAACAAATGTTTAATACAAAGTATATGTCCCCATGAAAACATACAGACATTGTTTATTTATTTAATCTTAAAAAGACTGCATTATTAAAAATTGGGTAAGATAAGTTTGATAGAAGAAATTTCTCACTACCCTCCAACTTGCAGCTTACTAAAGGAAGCCTCCAATGTGGACAAACATGTGGACAGTTTTTCCACATGGCGACCAACGTTGGTCAGTGTCCTGGAGATGTCCATTTGAACAGCAACCAGCTTGTCAACAGTGGATGAATGTAGAAGGAGAGAAAACATTAAAGTCCAAGATTACCATTTCATCATATAGCAACACTTCTCATATAGAGAGCTTCGGCTATTGGGCAGTATAGAAATGAAATAAATAAATAAATAAATAAATAAATAAATAAATAAAAAATAGCAACACTTCTGAAACAGAACCCAGCACAGAATTCCGTGGTCAACCTGTACTTTTATTATACATATTCACATTCAACAGTCTTCAGTAATGTTAAAATATAGATCAGTATGTTTCTCCATAATCCACTTACTCTGCATCCTCACCTGTTCCACACTATGTCCAATATCAATATCAGAGATGTAAGACACTGAAGACTGCCTTAGAACCAAGGTCTGCTGAGGAGTTCCAGCTCCCGCTTCCTTCTGGAGGCTCCCTTCATTTTCCCCCTGGCATATTGTCTCCTCAGGTTGTTGCTCCTCAGCTGGATCCTGTGGCTGCTGCTGAGGCAGCACAGTATTGAAATTGTGTTCCTCCTCCTGCTCTTCCATTTCTTCCTGCTCCTGTGCCAGTATGTAGGCATGCTGAGCTCAGTAAGCTCCTGTGCAGATAACCACAAAAGGAGGACATGTTATACTGGGGGTAATCAGTTAATGACATAAGAGCCATGTGGTTTCCCAGAAATGGTTTGACCTTCACTCCCATCATCCTTGACCACTTAACACACTGAGAGCTGGTGTGCATTCTGTAGCCTGGGCCTTGGCACAACCTTGGAAGGAAGGGGGTAACCTCTTCCCCTTCCTTGTTGCTTGCCTCTGCCCCTAACCTTGGTGGGGATTGTGTTCTCTTGGCCCACTCCTCAACTCAGTGACGAGTAACAATGGTTCCCCGGTGGTGGTGTTGCTTTCTGAATCAGCCACCTCACCTTGATCATGGGAGAGAACATTTGATTCAATGATGGTGGCCAGTGAGTGCTGTGGGACTACGCTGGCTGGGGCTGAGACAAAAACAGGTGTGGAATGATCATGGCTTCTCTCACGTATCCAGTTCTCAGTTGCAGCCCTGGTTGCTTTCACTTCCTCACTCATCTTCTGTTGTTCTTCTGTCATGGCCTTTTGCAAGGCCTGGAGCTGTGTGAGAATAGGCTCTTCATGCTGACATATTGTATCCAAAGTCTGGAGCTTTGTGAGAACTGCCTTCTCGCGATGATGTATCACATACTGGCTTTGCCTAGTCTGCATCCAAAGATCCCTCATGTACCTTTGGTAATGCTAATTTTGACTTGGGACTCTTGACAATGCACAGGTTGACACTAACCCTGGTCTCTGTCCTCTTGAGGTACCTGGCTAAATTCAAGAATGCAGAAATTAATGAACATAAAGGCATGAGGCACAGTCCCTATGGGGTTTCTCTCTATGGCCTATAACATCATCAGGCAAGCAATCATATGCTGCATGTATTTGCCTAGAGAAGACGCATCTGTCAATAGGTTATGCTAGTGCTGCTGTAGAAGTCCAGGGACATCAATATAGCATATCACACTTCGAGTGAGTGTGGCTTTGAGTGGCTGCTATGTTACACGCAAAGCTGGAGTTTGAAAATTTTGCCCCTCATTACTTTGGCCTTATAAATCAGTAATTTCTCAGTATTGGCTATGCTGACTATGGCTGAAATATAAGGCTGAAACATCCGCAGGGAAATAGTTGCAAAACAGAACAATAATGGGTCGAAAAATATCACAAACTTCAGGATCTCCTGGCTGCCGCTGATGAGGTTGCCATTCTTCAGCATCTATAGGATACAGAATTAAGATTTATCAACTGTATGAATAAGCATAGGTTGAAATCCAATGTAAGTTCTACTTAGAGTAGAGCCACTGGAATGAATACGACTTAACTCATGTCTACCTTAAATCCTATTCATTTCAATGGGTGAAGTAGAACTTATGTTGGATTTTACCCATAAATCCTCCTTTGATAAGAGAGTTCATAACATTCCTCTGATGATCCAGCATTTTTTGGAGTTGAATCACCAGCTGTATCTAGTGGGTAACCTGCAAGAGAGACGTAGTGCATTGTAACTGCAGATGCATCTATATCATGCATGGCCCACATGTTGTTCTCCCAAGAGGTTTCTGCCAACACCAGCTTTCCTTTACCTTTGGCTGTGCTTTTTGGAGTTGGTGGCAGAAGCACATTTCAAACAACAGGTTGCTCACCCATGATATGCGTTATGAGCATGTTTCCCTTCCAAGTAGTCAGCTTAGAGTCACTGGGAATGCCGCATAGTCACCTGGATCAACTCACCTGCAGGAGTTTCTTCTCTGCCTGTCAATCTGAGTAAGCATCCAGGAGTCCTGCAACGCTTAGTTCTCTATCCTCAAGGCCCAGCACCTGAAGTGGCACATATGCTCCGAGACATGTCCATGCATCTGCAACATGTCTCCTCACTTGACCTTTGATGTTGTTCCACCTCTTAAAGCATTGGTTTGAGGAATGCTGATTGAATCCAGCAGCTGAGACCTCCCCAGCTACTCTTGTCCAGAAATTTCGTTGTGCAGTCACTGCCTCTCTGGCATTTGACTTTGACACAGAAAGATGTTGTATTGGCCCCAGGAGCATAGCCAAGTCATTTTTAGTGTTAGAGGGGCCTAGAGATCCATAATGCTTGCTTACATTCATTATTGTTGCAATTCCCTTGCTAGTAAGCCTCTGAGCATGTGAAGATAATTCAAAGGGCCAATAGCGCAGCCTAGCACATTCCATACTAATGAGTGAGAGAGTTATCAAGCACTCTGCCTGGGAAGCGAAGTTTGTTTACAGGTGACTGTGCTGAGAACCAAGTGCTGTTAGTTTATGCTGGGAATGAACGCTAGGGGGTGCTTGCTGCTGTTATACTGCTAACATGTATTGTATAAAACCCATTTGACCCAATGGCTCGTGGTTCAGAGAAGCTGTCTGATCCAACCATTAGATTACGTCTGTGTGCTGTAAGTTACCCAATAAAGTCTCCTTGTAAGTAAACCTTTGAATCTGATTTATCACTATCTTGGCACCTCTAACCTAAGAGTTCAACGCCCATGGCCGGGGCAACACAGATGTGCATATCCAACTGCCATGTCAGTAAGCCTGTATACCTCAGTAGTTCTCCAGTTTACCTGTCATCTCCTCTGTTGGCCTTGAGGAGGGGTCTGTTTTGGAGCAGGGGGAAGGGGCTGCACTTCCATGAGGAACTGATGTTCTTCTGCAGACATCTCCATCAGAAATTCCTCTTCAATAGATGATGTGACAGAACGGAAGAATTCTTCCGAATCGGATTGTCATTGCTTTGTCATTTCCCTTTCTTGAACTATGATTGATTAGCAAACTGGTGAAGTGATTTTGAATGCACTACTTCTTCCACAGGCAAATCATTAATAGTATCCTGTGTGACTGACAATTGTCTTCCTGAAGTAGGCTTGGAAAATTCTTTTTATAATGCCTCTCTCTCTCTCTCTCTCTCTCTCTCTCTCCCCCCCCCCTCTGTATTTCAGTCCTTTCTCACTGGATCAGCCTACTGTTCACCACAAATATTTTCTTATCACTGCTGCTTAGGTCTGTTTTGCCTAGGTTTCATGGCCAGGAACTCATACTTGGCCTTGAGGCAATAGGATTCTTGCTGTATGAAAGAGGAGGACAGAGAAGGTTTTCTAAATCTCTTTTAGTGTAGTGATTTCTGTCACATACAACATTTCTACTGACCATAGTTTGTAATTTCACACTTTGGTTTGCTCACAGCTCTCCACAGCAGAAATCATTGATCAGAGCAGAATGCAGCTTCTGCTGCTACTGTTTCTAATGGCTGGCTTTATAAACACCAAGCAGGTAGACCGAGAAGGCGTATCTGGCATGGCAGAATTAGATATCTCTCAAATGCAGATCAGGATTGTGTTCGGCTCTATAGAACTAACCTCAAAGACCTGAAAAATCTTCGGCAATTTCTTGAGCGTCAACTTAGGGCTGGCTGTAGATCTTGGTGAAACATTCCACCCATCCAAAGGAGCAACACCTTAAGGAACTCTTGCCTTCTTAAGAGCAACTCCTTAAGGATCTTTTGTCTCCTTAAGAGTCCCACCTTCCTTCTTTTAACCTTCCCCTTCCCAGTAACGTGGGATTTAGGCTGTAGGTGTGGGGCAATTTACACTGTAGACACAAGGTTTAACCACAACAGTTTACTGGTAAATTAAAACAAGCAAATAACAACGAAAGGTATTTACATAATAGAGTTGAGTTATACAGAAGGTTTTAAAAGAAAATAAAAGTTTCAAAATGCAAGTTCCTTTACCCTAGCTGTACTTAGACTCCTCTAGGCTGCTACTTCCTGCACCCTCTTCAGGCTTTGGTCTCCTGGCTCTGCTCTTACTGGCTCTCTCGCTGTCTTTACCTCCTCCCTCAAAACTGAAAGTACCATTTCAAACTTGAAGAAATTAAACTTAACTGGGGAAATGAAATGGCTCCCCTCAGGGTTACCCCCCCCAACAAAAAAAACCTCCATGCTTCTAAGCCTGACTTTTTCCCCTTTGCCTCTGCAGGCCTTAAACCTTCACATGGCCACTGTATGTTAAAGAGGGCTGTGTGAACTGATCCTCTCCTACTCCCTTTCCGGTGCGTTAATGAAGATGAAACTGTGTCTCTCCAAAGTAGTTGATGGCTGCCGTCTTGGCACACTAACAAACCTTGGCAGGAATGGGGTTCAGTCCATGGAGATTCCAGGTTGTCTGCTTTACACCAAAATGGGATCAGCACCACATCTGACCCATGAGACTCTGCAGATGGTCCAAGGTGTTCCTGTGGTGGCACAACTTTCGCTTTCAGCACTGTGAGTTCAGTTTTCTCCTGTTAAAACAAGGGTCCGTGCAATTTAGGCCTTTATAGGTAAAACAGCATCTTAATTGTACCCGTCCAGCTGTATGAGGCCGGTGCAGACTAGGCATCAATAGATCTGATTTCTCTTGCAGTGTATCTTTGCTAGCATAACATGTGTGCCTGGCTTACTGCATGGCCAGACATTACAGGTGATTCTCTTTTTAGTAATGTGGGGTTTCTGGAAAAAATTGAATTGGAAATTTTTCCTATGCAAATTAGGCTAATTTGCATACGGTAATCTGCATCGTAATATTTTCCATTTGTGTTGGAAAATTTTCTGATACCCTAGAGCAGGGGTGGGGAACCTCAGACTGAGGGGCCAAATCCAGTCCTCCTGGGATCCCAGTCTGGCCCTCCAGGGTTCCCCAGATGGCCATGCCCCCCCTTCCCCTGGCCCCACCTCCTTTCTCCCAACCACCAATCAGTTGATGGTTTCATGCAGTTTTTCACCATTTTAAAAGGTTGAAATGCCTCTTCTAAGGCTTAGTTCCTGGCAGTAAGAGCTTTAAGCTACAACATGCTGGTATTTTTGGCCCCACTCTGCTTTCCTTTGGCTCTGCCCCCTTTGCCTTTAACCCCACCCACCACTGAATTGGGGCCCCCAAGAGCTTCCCTGAAAGTGAATTTGGTCCTCAGGCTGAAAGAGGCTTCCTATCCCTGCCCTGCAGAGTTACATAATTTAGCATGGGTTTTTTTAAACCTGTATTTAGTAAACAGCAGAGCTAACAGAAGTGTCCCATGTTAATTTTTTCTCCCAGTACACCTCAAATATTTGATTTGAAATATTTGAGGAAAAAAATTAAAGCATACTTAATATGATGTAAATAAGTTATATTGATATCGCTACTGGAATGCTTATAAACATTTAAAGACAACGGGCCGGTTCACACAATCAAACAGACGACCGTGGCTTATTTAAGACATGGTGGACTGCACCATGTGCTAGTGCATGTGGGCAGCCATTTTGAATATTTAATGCCAGGCCACAGCTTAAACAACCCTTGTGTAACACAACAGCAGACCATGGGTTATGTGAGGGTTGTTAAACTTTTGCACAGCTCCCACCACCTGGGTTCACACGGCACGACATGGTCGTTGAATCCCAGCTGACGTGTGCCACAGCCCACCATGGCTTAAATCAGCCTCGGTGGACTGTTTTGATTGTATAAAAGGGATCAATAGCATATTCTTCTCTTACATTGTTTAAGAACAAGCAAAGGTACTGAAAGCTGTTGACATACTAATACATTTTAGCAACCCAAAGAACTGTATATGATATACTGGCAACTGTTCATCTGCAACTTCGAAACTGCCACAGTTACCTAACATTGTGTTTGTCATTGGCATCCATTCATTGTTAAGAGTGAACTTATGTAATGGAAAATTTTCCATGGAAAAATAAAGCACTGAAAAAATGTCTGCCCCACATCGCTGTTCTTTTTTTGTGTGGTTATAGCCACTATGGGGTCACGTGGTAAGCAACAGCCACATAGTACTTTGTTGTTTGATTCCACTCAGTGCATCTTTCAGCTGGAACATCTTTGTTTCTTTGCCAAGTATCAGAATTGTACATTCAGAGTGCAATCCTATGCATGTTTAGACAGAGAAAAGGCCTACAACTACATGGGGCATGCTGGGAGTTGTAGGCCTTTTCTCTGTCTAAACATGCATAGGATTGTGCCCTTAGTGTACTGAATCCACTTTTCTCTAAATGTGAATAGCTTAGGGATTTTATTATATTTAGTGATATATAATTATCACAGATAAATAAATGCATTAATTGTAGTTGTCTGCCTAATGTGTTTTTCTGTCTGAATGCAGGGCAGACCTTCATGAGGTCTTGGCGAAATATAAAGAAGGAACTGGAAAGTTCATAGGTAAAACTATGTGTGTTGGTGTAATGGAATGCTGGGGATGTAGTCAGGCAGTATCTAGTATTGCATTGAAAACTATATAGGGCATAATGATCCAGCAAGCCACTGATGATAAGTAGGATCTACATTGCACTGTAATACCCTAACTGTAGATATTTTTTTCTAAGAATTAAGAACCAATACAAACAGCCCCCTGACATACAATGGCTACTTTATATTCTGTTGCATGGAGGCTAATAGTGTTATGTATGTGTAAAGAGGCTACTGCATGTAGGGCTAGACAGTGTTGCCTCCCCGCCTCCACTGCAAACCCAGCTTTCTATTTATTTATTTAGTGGTTGTGTGTGTGCACACATAGCTTGACCAGTTTTCCATATGGTAGCCATACAGACGGCTAGATTGCCAGGAGGTGGGAGCTGCCAAGCAATTGACTTCAAAGCAGTCTGTGTTCCCTCAAAATCGTAACTCAGCTTGAAGCCATAAAATGAGATTAGCAGTGATGGAAACTGCAAGTATACATTTGGAGATTTTTGATGCACTGCCATCATACCTTCAATCAGCAACAGGGATAAAGTCCCTGATTTTCTTTTTGATTCTAAGACTTCTTAATGATTTTTAAAGCTGTTCCCAGTTACCTAGCTGTTGTATTCAGCATGCTTATCTCCATTCCACCTTCAGCACGTCTTTATTTTGACAGAAAACACAGCTGGTGCTTTGTAAAGGATTTAAGTAAGTTAAGCACCAAAGTCTCACAGAATTGTAGTTAAATTGGGAAGCTTAACTATACTAAGCTCCTAAAAGGATCTCTGCTCAAAATGCACTGTCTTTCACTCAAAAAGTCCTGGTAAACTCTGCTTAGAGCTGTAAAAGAGAATGTTTGAATGTAACAGACGCATTCAGACTGAGCCATGATTTGCAGTCCTGATCTAGCTTTAGGTCTCTTTTCATTGCAGCTCACCCTTTTTTATTTTGATATTTGTTGTCCTTTAAAGCTGTGGCCTGAAACAACTTCATCATCAAGGCTAAACTGTCAAGTGTCAAATGCCCAAGAGTAATTGTGGAGGAGGCAAGCGAGTCAGCTATCATTTTGTTTGTGCAGTGTTAACCACAGTAGCATTAATCAAATAAAAATCCAAAAGCTACATGTCAAAGATGAGGCTATGAAACAGAGACTTTGTGGCAGCCATCTTGCTCCATCTGTCACCTGGAAGGTGAACAGAGCTAATCGGTGGAATTTTATAGTATCTGCAGAAATGAATTAAATATTGGCTTTCTATTTAGAAAGGATAAGATATATGCTTATTGTTGCTGTAATCTGTGTATTGGAAAGTTACCACTGGCAGCCTTCATAGTATGTATATTAAAAGGCTCTCTTTTTTTACTGTGTACTCAGGTATGCCAGAATCAGTACTGTATTGCTCCCTTCATGACCCAGTTACCTGGCGCCCACCTGGCTACAACAACAACAAGGTATAGAGGACATGAGAGGCAGTAGGGGAATTGCTGGGGGAGGATTTGGTAGCAGGATCAGCACGCCTGTGGGGGGCCACAGTAAAGGGTTGGTGAGGTGCAAGTTGTTCTACAGTGTCCGGGGTTCTGATCTTTTTTCTGCGTTAGCAATATGATGCAACTCTTTCCTTGATTAAAAACCATGTCTTATGTTCAGCATCCACAGTTTTTCTCCACTCTTCATGGATGTAAAGCATAAATATGGTACAGCGTTCTACATATTATATGAAAATGTTCTTTGTGTGCCTAGACCCTGTGTTCTGATTTTGTAAGGATCACATGCATACAGAAAGGGAATTTCTTTTTTGCCTGAAATGGTAGACATGGTAAAGTTAATATGAATAATTGCTGGAGTGATTGCCCAGGAGAACAGAAGCTTGTTGATCCATTCAGCAGATGTATCAAAGCCTAAATTAATTGAGTGTCTCTGTTAATTTTTAAAATTAAGAATCAGCATATACAGCTAAATGAAGTGAAGTCTTGTTCAGTACAACTGCCTGTCTAAATTTACTGCATTTAGTTATCCAAAGATGACTGTGACCTCATTCACATGATCATGGAAGGAAAATAAGCCACCATGGCTTATTTTCCCGCCCCACATGTTCCACCTAATTAGCATAATTACCCTCACCAGGTGCAGGTTCTTGTGACCTCCGAACCTGGCAAGGGTGGGTGGCTGGGGTGGTTTACAAACCACTCTGAAACCCATGATTGTCCTAGTGATTGTGTGAACCCTCCCTCTGAGTTGTAACATGCCCTGAGTCATGACAGCTTTAGTAACTCAAGTTTTCAGACCTATATGTGATGCCTGTGAGGGCTAGTGTTTGAATAATGGTTTATAATAACATAGAAGCTGGCACAGAAAGATAGCTGTGGTTCAGTGCTTCATCTTGTTTATTTATTTATGTAGCACCATCAGTGTGCATGAGTATGAGAGAATAGATTCCAGCCCCATGGATGTTGCAGTCATAAGGCATAATGGAAAAGGTGGGTTTTGAGAAGAGATTTGAAGGAAGAAAGAGAGGTGACATTATACAAGTGTTCTGAGATGCAGTTCCAAGCAAACAGGACAACAAGGGAAAATGGGTGGAGTCTTTTGAGGGAGCAGGAGACCTTCAGACAGTGGAGGATGGGAGGAGTGAAGATCAAGTAAGATGCAAAGGAGGAAATGGTAGAGGGAGGTATAGGAAGAGGGGCAAGGGTGTGTGTGTAAAGGGGATGGTTTTGATTTTTACACTGAAGAGGGAGGCAAAGTCTTGGGCAGAGAACAAGGAAGGGAAGAAGTAATGAGGCGGGCCTTAGCAAACCATCAAAGGTAGAGAAGAGGTGTTGAGGATTCCGAGAGTTCATGTGGATGAGACATGTAGTAATGCTGCTTAGCCAGGTAGGGGGCAGAGTAGTAGCAGGAGAGGATGAATTTATGGTGGATGAAGTCAGCCAGCTCTGTTTAAACACTCTGTGTGTCCTTGTCTCTGACAGACAGTTTCTATATGGGGGTTTGGTGGGCGAATTGAAATGACAGCGTCAAAGTTCATGACCATCCAACGGGTTATCCAGCCAGACTGGTTCCAGTGTCTCTCAGATGGAGACACTATTGCTGGAGAAATCTCCAAGAAGAGGGCCAAGAAGTCTGTGGATCGATCGCTGTCCTTTTTGGATGAGTGTCTACAGCTGCAAGATAAATATCCCGTAAGAGCGAAATCTGTTTGAACTATTATCACAGCAGTTGCTCGCTCCCTTTTTATGTTGAGCTTTTTAAGTTTTCCAGAACATGGGTGACAGAATGCTGGGGCATGCAACAGATTGGCATGACAGCTTGGGCATTTTTAAAGTTCTTTATTCATCTACAGAACAGAATACATATTCCAGAGTAAGCGATCTTCCTTTCCCGCATTCTTCACTCTTTACCGGCATAGAAATGAAAGTAGGGCCTTGTCCCCCTTGTTTTATTAATTTAATTTAATGTTCCATAGCACAGAGTATTTTAAGCCCCAGTATTTTGCGCCCCAGTATTTTGCAACCACAGGCCTCTTCCACCAAAAAAATTCTACTAACTGGTGCCATTTCACACTTTCTCATGTGGAGACTAACGTCTGTGTCAGAAACTGTGTGCACCTTTTTACTTATTTAAAATGCTTATAACTCACCATTCCAAAGCTCAAGGCAGCTTTCAACAAATAATTAAAAACAACACAGAGTGGTAAACATTCCAATAAATTACATATGCAATCTCCAAGTCGTCTTTGTGTTGGGAGGAGAGGCTGGTAATGGTAAAGGAAGTGTCTTTGCCTCTAGTCAGGTGCATTCACTGAAAAGTTAGTATACACACCAGTTTTCCAAAAAGGACATTTGCTCTATCATTTGGGCATAATGCTTTTTTGGTTGTTTGTTAAATGAGATTAGCCTTTTTATTGGAAAAACTAATCCACTGAACATTCTTCAATCACTCTGATGTCTCTTCATAAGGGAATGGCAGCCTACAACTCTACAGTTGACTGGCAGGAGGAAACTTCAGTCTTCTAGAACCGGGAATTGCCATTTTTGGCAGAAAGGCAGGATATAAATTTAATAAAAAAATAAAATCCCTTAAAAACCAGTTGTCCTAGAGAGATGAGTCAGCATTAAAGTACTGGGAATAAGTCTCAATATTACATTGACCACTTTTGCATGATTAAGCAGTTGTAGGTTGTCTGGGAGCATGCAGGGGTGAGTGAGCATGCTACCTCCTAATCATTTGCCCAAGTTCACTTTGCTAAATAAACCAGAGTTGTAACCCATGCTTTTCTTAACAACCTAGAGTTCAAGGTTTGGATGTCACAGAGAACAATCCAGGAATGGGGCATTCCTGGGTTTTTTAGCAAAGCAGAAGCCAGAAAACAGTCAGGAGCCAGTATGTTCACACACTCCTGCATGCTCAAGAACAATTCATGGTTAGTAAGCCATGGCTTGATTAATCATGTAAACTGGGTAATTATTTTAAGCTGTTATCTAAGTAACATAAAATTACTCTTGGGGAGATAAGGGGAAAACAGGGAAGAACAATGATAGAGTGTTTCTCCCCCCGCCCTCAATCTCTCAGTTCATTCTTTTATCCCTTATGCTGCACACTGTTGTTTTTTTTCCCTTTTCTTTTTGGTATCAGCCTCAAGTATCACTACTACAATAATGCTAGCAAGGTAGATTTAGAATACCAATTAGAATATCTTCCATCTAGATTTTGCTCCAGCACACAGTTGAGCCAAAGGGTTTATTTAACTTAGCATGTCTAACTTTCTTTCAAACCAGGAGTTGCAACGGAGCTTAATGATTGGGGTTATTGAAGGTGGGGATGTGTTGGAGGAGAGGCAAAGATCAGCTAGAGAGACTGCCAAGAGACCTGTGGCTGGCTTCCTGCTCGACGGCTTTCAGGGAAATGCCATGGATAAAGAGACCAAGCTGGAACTCTTGTCCTCGGTTACGGCAGAGCTTCCAGAAGATAAACCAAGGTCAGTTGTTGTTGTTTATTCGTTCAGTCGCTCAGAGCTAGGTCTAAATTTGATCTAAACCCCACACAATGTAGATAATTAACTTGGGTGGCTTTCTGAGTAAAACTTCAGATCACAACTGTTTTATATGTTATGTAACATTATGTGCTCTTGAAAATCAGATTTTGAAAACTTAAGGTAGAAACAGAAAGGTGATCGAATTTGGGTTTAGCCATTAAGAATAATTGCATCAGCGGAACAAAAAGTTGGCTGGTTCGTTCATTTTCCCACCTTTATAGTTCAGTATTACCTCACAGCTGAACCCAATCCTATCTTATTCCCCCCACCCCCAACAGCTGTCTATTTTAATAAATATGATATATAATAAAAATAAGGTGAATGGAGGAGGCTTGGATTTTTAACCATGCATAAAACTACACGATTTGCTTTGATTATGTCTTTCAGAAGAAAGATTTTCTAATCACAAGATAGGATAGGATGCTGGTTGCATCTTTGGCAGTATGGTGAAACACTTCACTAAATTGCATCAGACAGTTAAAACTAGTTCTGATGTCTTGTAACTGATTAAACAGCACATTTCCCAATGGTTTTAAAAAACAAAACATCCTGATGACATGTACCTGATGGAATCTCCAAGGCTATGTGACTAGCTGCTTATGGTACAGACAGAAATTAGCATATTTTAAAGTGGAGAATTCTGGGGAATTGCAGATTGACGTAATTTCCAAAGTATTTATTCTGACCCAAGTAATGGTGGCCCTTTTCAGGGTGTCCTGGCAAGAAGTTGAGCATCTCTGCCCAGTGCAAATAAGTAGCTTCTCAGTATTTTTCCAGTACTTTTTTGTCAAGCTTGCAAAATACATATGTGGAGGAAAACAAACATTTAGTGTTTGTTTACTATGTTTATTAAAATATTTCTAAACCACCCTTTATCCTTATGGATACAAAGAAGGTGTGAGGAAAGCATGATCAATTTGCCATACAAAATAAAAATGAACAATGTTGACCTAAATTAGTCACATAAAATAAAATATACAGTAAAACAATAAACAACTGAAGAGCAGCTAAAACTAGAACGGACTAATAGGTATACCTAAATTAAAATGCCTGGGCAAATAAAAATGTTGAGAGCTGGTGCTGAAAAGATTGCAGTGTTGGTGCCAGTCATACGTCTTGGGTTTGCTGATCGTTTGGAAATTAACGTTTCATTGCATATGGGAATTGCACTGCTTCTCCTTCAAGTACCCCCCACGCTTTTCAACAGTAGAGTACTACTGATTATCTCTGATGGTTGCATCATCATCATTATGATTATTATTAATAATAATTTTATTATATTAAATTTATGCATTACTTCCCACTGCAAAAAGCAGTGTCAAAGTGACATACACACACAAATACAGACATACATAATTAATATAACAGGAAAAAACCAAAGTCAATATAAACTATAATAGCACAGTAATAAAAAAATAAAAGTAAATACCATAAAAACAATCTAAAAACAATACAATATGAAAAGTGTTAATCCACGGTACACCACCTCCCCACCCCCCACCCTTGATTGAAGACAGCAAAAGCAGCCAACAACAATTGGGCCATAGCTAATGTCCAAACTGGGATAAGAAGTATGTCTGCCTGGCAGCATCGACACCAGGTGAGCTCCTTTGGGGTGAGCGTTCCATAAATGTGGGGCTATCACAAAAACGGCCTTTTTCTAAACTGCCACCCCCTCCGCTTCTCTCGTTGGGGGTGCACAGAGAAGGACCTCTGAAGTTGACCTCAGGGAGTAGGTTGATTCATACAGGGAAATGAGGCCCTTGAGGTATTGCGCTCCTGAGCTATGTAGGCCCCGTGAACTTATCTGGATGATCAAAAAGTACATATTTTTAATTTTTTAAATCCTCTTCCCTCTGAAGAAGGGGCATGGGGGGGGAGTGTTGTGTCATTCATTATCAGTGATGTTGCAGGCATCAAATAGGGCTTTGTGCAACTAATTCCACACAATCTGTACAGTACTCCAAATTGTAATAGCCCAATTAGCAAGAGCATCCAAGCGGCTGAGTTGACCCCAACCCCATGCTAGGCTTCCCAAGCCTTTCTACTGCAACTCTACGCTCTCCCCGTGCCTGCCTGCCAGCTGCCTTGGCCTCTGCACTAGCTGCCCTCCTTCCTCCCTTCTCCTCATTGCACTCACCTGGAATGGAGAAAGCTGGCAAATACAAGTGTGATGGAGGAGGAATATATGGATATATATCCTTGTTTTTAGTGAGTAATAACCGTGATTGCTGCTAGAAGGATTGCTGTTAAGGAACTATAAATGTTAATTGCTCGTATAATTGCTCTGTTAACTGAATAGCATTTTCCTATCCAGGAAGCTTAAAAATAAATTCAAGCCATGCTCTAAGTTTTCTAAGGCTTGAGTTTAAATACAGTCAGAAAAGTCATTGCTAAAATGACAATTTGTTATACCACTGCCTGTTTTTAGGCATTTGCTAAATGTATTGACCTAAATTAGTTCGTATAGTTGTCAGCACAGCCGTTATTCCTGTGGGAGAGCAAAACTGCTGTTTCTTCACCTTCCCAATCTTTGACAAAGCTGCCTGCTGAATCTGGAGTCTAGCACCATGGTCACTAAGAAGCATGGGTGAATCCAGCTGCATTTTCAAGTCCCAGGGGACATTTTAATGCTGGCTGTTGGGAAAATGCTGTGGAAAACAATTACTTTGGGCGAAATGAGCTCATGTGATGTTGAAGGCATGAAGGAGAATATGCATGATGCCAGTAATACCATTTATCTTGGGGTTGTTGGTTTTTTTCCCCATACCTACTAGAGTAAAGTAAGTAGGTGTATTGCTCATGCAACCTCCAGCAGTTTTTATGCCTATCTACTAGAGAGGACCTTTTCTAAGGATCCAGTCCTGCAGTCAGTCCAATAACTAGGTTAAGAGTCTACACACAAAGTGATTTATACTGCAGGGTTTCAGGTTTAGACTTTCAGACTGTTTACTTCATCTCCATTTACTTTAAAGGGAGAACAATGTAGCATGAGTCAAGAAAAAGCATCGCAGCTAAGCAGCTCAGGTATAACCTAGAATGTGAACTCAGATGAATAAGATAAGAATTGAAAAGTGTTTTGGACTCTGAAAGGTGCTATAGAAATGATGAATAGTACTGATGATCATCATCATCAATTCAAGCGGGCTTAGGAGAAACAGCTTGGTAAACTTTAAATGTTGATCTTAGGTTAAATAAATGACTGTTGTCACTGCCCAAATAAAAAGTACATCCGATATGTTAGATGCAAGGGAATTTGACATGTGTTGCAGTATATTGAATGAGTTGCAAACAAAAGATACCTCATATGCTGTACCCTGCCCCCTTGTAAAGAAAGGGTGGCTTAAAAATCCTAATAAATACTGTACAAGATGCTTTTGCCAACCTATAAAGATCTATATAGTTTGGGTCCTGCATGTCTCAAAGAGTACATCTACATATATGGTTCCTCTTAACCATTAAGGTAAGGCAGGGTGGACAAGCTTTGGGGACCTTTATATCCACTACTGGTTTTCAGTTTAAGGCCTTCTTGGTGGTGGCTCTGGGGATTATGGAACAAACTCTCTGATGATATCTACTAATGCCAACCTTGCAAGCATTTCGGAATGCACATAAGGCCTTCCACTTCTGCCAGGCTCTTAGGCATGTTATTATGTATATATGATTTGACTGCTGAGTATAAATGAAATATATGTTGGTAACTGTTACTTTCTTGGAATTTTAAGATAAAGTGGAATAGTGTTTGTGCACACATGTATAGAATAGGGAGATAAAATTAATAGACTGCAATAAGCTTCTGATTAAAATAGCTTTTATCTTTGAATCTCCTGCAGACTCATCCATGGTATTGGCAGGCCAGATGAGGTTCTGGAATGCATTGAGAGAGGGGTGGATGTTTTTGAGAGTTGTTTCCCTTACCAGGTGACAGAGCGGGGCTGTGCTTTGTCCTTCAGCTATAGTTATCATCTGAATCCTGAAACAGCAGGTATTTTTTTCCTGATAGTCTTGTTGGTGTGGATATTGGGATAAATAATGTATGGGGTTATATTAAGTATCTTAGGCTGCACTCCTAGACACACTTACCTGGGAGTAAGTCCCATTGAACTTACTTTGGGGACTTCCTTTTTGGTAGACACACATGGGATTCTGCTTTAATTCACCTATTCTGTATCTCATTTGTCACAAGATAAACAATACTTTGTTACACAAGAAATGCTGTTTTTTAGAGGAGAATGGATTTTATTGATCATATTTATCAGGTATAACATGCTTTATAGTCCATAGATTTTATTCTGAACTCAAGATAGTTGACATTTTATAGTGGAAAGTTAAAATACTTCTTGTCTTCAACCTGATCTGGATAGCACCAAAGAAACCATGCCCAATATTTAAGAAGCTCTTTTTCTTTTTGGAGTCACCTTGCTGATGCCCTCCTTAAAAAGCTGCATGCATTAATATACGTTGCATGTATGTTTTGATTTTTTGCGTTGCAAAACTGAAGTTCCTTGGTCTGACAAGAAAGTTTAGGGATTGTTCCTTTTTCTTCATCAAAATATTTCCAACAAAGCTAAGTTACTGTCGCTCACAAACAGAGCAAGTGTGAAAATGTAGGCAAAAAAGGAGCAGCAGAGAGCATTCTTAATGGTTGGGCCTTAGTGTTTTTCATGCCTCGACAACTCAGACCAGACAAGTATATCTTTTATCACATTTTCCAAAAGCCCCACTTAGAAGTTGACAAGTCATATAGATTTTAAAGTGCAAAGGGGAAAGACTTTGCTCCTTTGTCCTCTTTCATAAGACAAGCTGTAGAGTCTTGCTCTGTGTGCCTTGGTAATTTGTGATGGAAAGACCTTTTTATTTTTTATTTTATTTTTTATTTTTAAAAAGAACAAGAAATCTAGTTGCAGAATTTCCAGAGGATGGAGAGCTTTCACATGCATTTAATATCTTTTTTCTATTCCCAAGATTTTATGAAAGTTTCAACCTGTTAAAAACTTACAGCTGGAATATAGGCCTCTCTTCACCTATAAAAGCATCACTACTGTGACAGCCTAAACTTTCTGACTGAAATCTTTTCAGCAAGCTGACCAACTGTCAGCTCAAATATGGGGTATAGATCAATGCAGGTCATTTGTGAAATCCATCAAAATAAAAATAAATCAATGAATCGGGTAACTGTACAGTGTACTAAATGTAGTTTAGGCAGGAATGAATTTTATAGTACCTATTTGAGGTGATGGAAGGTAAGATGGCAGAACAACAACAAAGACATGCAGCCATTTGAGATTCAGACCTTTCATCAGATTATTTTTTTATTATTGCATTTCTATACTACCTAATAGCCAAAGCTCTCTTCACAGTAATTAAAACCATAAAATACAACATGATAAAATACAATTTACAAGTTTAAAACTGCAGTATAAAATAAAAATAAAAACCAAAATAAAACCAGTGCAAAGTTTTTAAAAAACAGTAACAGATTTAAAACAAGAGAAACTGAAAGACTAAAATGCCTAGGAAAATAAGATCTTTGCCTGATACAGTGAAGAACACAGTGTAGGTGCCAGGCAAGCCTCTCTGGGAAGCTCATTCCACGACGGGATGCCACAACAGAAATAGCCCTCATCTGAGTAGCCACTCGCCTTGCTTCCTTTGGCAGGGTTCCTGGAGAAGAACTGCTGAAGGCATTCTTAGGGTCCAGACACGTATATATAGGAGGAGACAAGCCTTCGGATAACCTAGCCCAAGCTGTTTGGGACTTTGAATATTAATGCCAACACTTTGATTCAAGCCCGGAAATGGACTGGCAGCCAGTGCAGTTGGAAAAGTACTGGCGTAGTGTGATCATGTTGGCCCCATTAACAATCTCGCTGCCCTATTTTGGACCAGCTGAAGTGTCCGGACTGTTTTGAAAGTCAGTCCCATGTATAACACATTGCAGTAATCCAGGCAAGAGGTTATCAAGGGTATGGATAACTGTAGCAAGGCTATCTCTGTCCAGTTGAGGGCGTAGTTGGTATACCAGCCTAAGCTGATAAGTAGGGATGGCGGAGAATTTCTCCCCGAAACTTCGGGGGGCCGAGCGCCAACGTGTTTGGCCCCCCGAACAAGTTTCGGGGAGAAATCCTCCGCCCCCCCGCCCCCCCCCCCCGGGACGGGACTTACCTTCCCTGAATGTCCCTCCCGGCGGTGGGTCCGGCTGGCGGTTCGTCCGGTGTTCGAGCGGGGCGGGAGCGGCAGCCGGTCTTTTGACCGGCTGCCACCCCCGCCATTGCAATGAAAGGAAAAAAAAAAAAACGTCCCCTGATAGGCTACGTGACGATTCACGTAGCCTATCACGGCAAGATTTGCAAAGTCAGCCGTGATAGGCTACATGAATCGTCACGTAGCCTATCACGGGTGACTTAAAAAAAAAAAAAAAAAAAGTGTGTACGGATAATGGCGGCCCCCATAGGGAGCCGCCATTCGCGTTCCTTATTTGGTCGCTGTAGTCTACGTCAATGTTTACATAGACTACGGCGAAAATAAGGGCAACGCTATTTGCGTTGCCCTTATTTTCGCCGTAGTCTACGTAAACATTGACGTAGACTACAGCAACTAAATAAGGAACGCGAATGGCGGCTCCCTATGGGGGCCGCCATTCGCGTACGCGCTTTTTTTTTTTAAAGTCACCCGTGATAGGCTACGTGAAGATTCACATAGCCTATCACGGCTGACTTTCCAGATCTAGCCGTTATAGGCTACGTGAATCGTCACGTAGCCTATCAGGGGACGTTTTTTGTTTTTGTTTTTTACTTCCGTGTTCGCGGCCGGGCGAGGCGGGAAGCCTCCTCCCCGGCCTGAATTTCGGCCGGGCGAGGCGGGAAGCCTCCCCCCCCGGCCTGAATTTCGGCCGGGCGAGGCGGGAAGCCTGCCCCCCCCGGCCTGAACTTCGCGGGGGGAGCAGCGAAGCGCTCCCCCTCACCGCGAAAAAGCTGCGAGAAAAGGTAAGTGACTTTCGTTCACCCCTAGATAAAAGGTGCTCTGTGCCACCGTGTCTGCCTGTGCCTATAGTGACAATGCTGGATCCAAGAGCACCCCCAAACTACAGACCTGATCATTTTGGTGGGATGCAGCCCCCTCCAGAACAGGCTGGACATCACTTAGCCAGTCAGGCGAAACACCCACTAGCAGTACCTCTCTCTTGTCTGGATTGAGTCTCAGTTTATTGGACCTCACCCAGTCAATTACCATGCCCAGGCCCTGATTCAGAACAGCCACTGTCTCACCTGGATTTGATGAAAAGGAGGGGTAGAACAGAGTGTCATCCACATATTGATGACATTTCTGCCCACACCTCTGGATAGCTTCTCCCACTGATTTTGTGTAGATGTTGAACAGCATGGCGGATAAAATAAAGCCCTGTGAAAACCCATAGCATAGCTGCCAAGGCACAGAGCAATAATCCCCCAGTTTCACCATCTAGAATTGGCCATCCAAGGAGGAGCAGAACCACTGCAACCCAGTGCCTCCAACTCCCAGCCCAGACAACCTATCCAAAAGGATACATACCATGGTCAGTGGTACTGAAAGGCTCCAAGAGAATAAACAGGGTCGCACTCCCCCTGTCTCTCGTCAGAGGTCATCCCACAGAGCAACCAAAGCAGTTTCCATTCCAAAACTAGGCCTGAAGACCAATTAGATTGCCTCCCTTCCACCTGTCCTATCACCTCTTGAGTATTATCACTTTATTTGGTTCAACTGTATCATGATAATCATTTAATTGCCACTGTGGGTTTTCATAAGGGAGACATTAATAGGAGTCACTTTGAAGTATTTCAGATTGGAGGAGAGTGCCTATTCTTCTGTTTTCATTTCACCTTATTAATGATGTACTTTTGCTTCACTGCAGTCATAAAAGAAAATGGACAAACAGATGTGAAAGAGAAAGAAGATGAAAAAACAAAAAATGAAACATTCAGTGGAGTTCAAGGAATTACTTCATTTGAAATACATTTGAAAGACAAAAGGTATGTTAGTATGGCAGTTTAGTCTGAATTACCAGCTTCTGCCATAGACTACTCCCAAGTTACTTTACTTGCTACTTCAGCCTGCACTCCTGGACACATTTACCTGGGAATAAGCACCACTGAATATAGTGGGACTGAGTAAACATGCATGGTATAGCTTTGTTAGCCACAGTCTTTAGCCATTTTCTTTGGAATAGACCCATTTATATGTGCTTGTTGTTGTTTATTAATTCAGTCGCTTCCGACTCTTCGTGACTTCATGGACCAGCCCACGCCAGAGCTTCCTGTTAGCCGTCGCCACCCCCAGCTCGAGTCCGTCACCTCCAGAATATCATCCATCCATCTTGACCTTGGTCGGCCCCTCTTCCTTTTGCCTTCCACTTTCCTAGCATCAGCATCTTCTCCAGGGTATCCTGTCTTCTCATTCTGTGGCCAGAGTACTTCAGTTTTGCCTTTAATATCATTCCCTCAAGTGAGCAGTCTGGCTTTATTTCCTGGAGTATGGACTGGTTTGATTTTCTTGCAGTCCAAGGCACTCTCAGAATTTTCCTCCAACACCACAGTTCAAAAGCATCTATCTTCCTTCGCTCAGCCTTTCTTATGGTCCAGCTCTCTCAGCCATAGGTTACTACGGGGAATAGCATTGCTTTAACTACGCAGACCGTTGTTGTCAGTGTGATGTCTCTGCTCTTCACTATTTTTTCAAGATTTGTCATTGCTCTCCCCCCAAGAAGTAAACATCTTCTGATTTCCTGGCTGCAGTCAGCGTCTGCAGTAATCTCTGAGCCTAGAAGTACAAAGTCTGTCATCGCCTCCACATTTCTCCCTCTGTTTGCCAGTTATCAATCAAGCTGGTTGCCATAATCTTGGTTTTTTTGAGGTCTAACTGCAACCCAGCTTTTGCACTTTCTTCTTTCACCTTCGTCAGAAGGTTCCTCAGCTCCTCCTCGCTTTCAGCCATCAAAGTGGTATCATCTGCATATCGGAGATTGTTAATGTTTCTTCCAGCGATTTTAACTCCAGCCTTGGATTCATCAAGCCCAGCATGTCGCATGATGTGTTCTGCGTACAGGTTGAATAGGTAGGGTGAGAGTATACAACTCTGCCGTACTCCTTTCCCAGTCTTAAACCAGTCCGTTGTTCCGTGGTCTGTTCTTACTGTTGCTACTTGGTCGTTACACAGATTCCTCAGGAGGCAGACAAGATGACTTTGTATCCCCATACCACCAAGAACTTGGCACAATTTGTGATGATCCACACAGTCAAAGGCTTTAGAATAGTCAATAAAACAGAAATAGATGTTTTTCTGTAACTCCCTGGCTTTCTCCATTATCCAGCAGATATTGGCAATTTGGTCTCTAGTTCCTCTGCCTTTTCTAAACCCAGCTTGTACACCTGGCAATTCTCGTTCCATGAATTGCTGGAGTCTACCTTGCAAGATCTTGAGCATTACCTACTGGCATGTGAAATAAGTGCCACTGTTCAATAGTTTGAACATTCTTTAGTGTTTCCCTTTTTTGGTATGGGGATATCAGTTGATTTTTTCCAATCTGGTGGCCATTCTTGTATTTTCCAAATTTGCTGGCATATGGCATGCATCATCTTGACAGTTTCTTTTAAACTGTTGTGCTATTTATATCTTAACATTTTAATATGTGCCTGGGAGGACTATTGGGCAACTCAGGGAGTCAGAGAGGTGCCACCATAACTGTGGTCACGGGCAGGGGGAGGTATGGCGCTGGGGGATTAACAGGCCAGATGAGGAGAAGAGGGGCTAGACACCTTACAGCTCTCCCCTCTTCTGGTTCTTCCCCCAACCTGGTGGTTCCTGGCAGCCTTACCAGTCTGCCCTCGGGTCTGGTGGTGCTGCTGCTGAATGCCAGGTCGGTCCAAAATAAAATCTCCCTCATCCATGATTTGATTGTGGATGAGGGGGCTGACCTGGCATGTATTACTGAGACCTAGGTGGGGGAACTGGGAGGGGTCACTCTCTCCCAGCTGTGCCCTCCGGGGTACTCGGTGCAGCACCAGCACCGACTTGAGGGTCGGGGAGGGGGGGTTGCCGTGGTCTATAGGAATTCAGTCTCCCTCTCCAGGCTTCCTGCTCATTCGAGCGCAGATCTTGAGTGTTTGTACCTTGTGTTGGGTACCCGGGACAGATTGGGGATTCTGTTGGTGTACCGCCCATCCCGCTGCCCATCAGACTCCCTGCCTGAGCTGACGGAGGTAGTCTCGGACTTGGTGTTGAGGACCCCTAGGATGATGGTCCTGGGGGATCTCAACTTCCATGCCAAGGCCGCTGTATCCGGGGCGGCTCAGGACTTCATGGCCGCCATGACAACCATGGGGCTGTCCCAACATGTCATCGGCCCAACGCATACAAAAGGACACACGCTTGATCTGGTTTTCTCGAGTGGGCAGGAGGATGGTGATTTGAAAGTGGAGGAATTAACATCTGTCCCTTTGTCATGGTCAGATCGCTTCCTGCTGAGGTTTAGACTCCTGGCGGCCTTTCCCCTCTGCAAGGGTGGGGGACCTATTAAAATGGTCCGCCCCTGGAGATTAATGGATTCCTATGGATTCCAGAGGGCTCTGGGGGATTTTCCTGCTGGTATGGCTGGTGCTCCTGTCGAAGCCCAGGTCGCTCTGTGGAATGCAGAGATGACTCGGGCGGTTGACACGATCGCGCCCAAGCACCCTCTCCCTCTGAGCAGAGCCCAGCCAGCTCCTTGGTATACACCTGAGCTGAGGGCAATGAAGCAAGAGGGGAGACGGCTAGAACGCAGGTGGAGGAAAACTCGTGCTGAGTCTGACCGAACACAGGAAGAGCCCACTATTGAGCCTACTCTGTGGCGGTGAGGGTGGCAAAGAGACAGTTCTTTTCCGCCAGCATTGCATCTTCTCAGTGTCGTCCAGCGGAGCTTTTCCGAGTGGTTCGCGGCCTGTTACATTCTGGGCCAGGGAGAGAGACGGTGGAACCCTCGGTAGCACGCTGTCACGAGTTTGCACGGCACTTTGAGGATAAAGTCGCTCAGATTTGTCATGAATTGGACACTACCATTAATGCAGTTCCATTGGTAGAGGCGTTCAGAGCACCGTCTGGTCCAGTTTTATTGGATGAGTTTCAGTTACTGAGGCCTGAGGATGTGGACAAGGTGCTTGGCCAAGTCCGATCGACCACTTGTGTGCTTGACCCTTGCCCTTCATGGCTTATTAAATCAAACAAGGAGGGGTTGTCCGGCTGGGTCCAGGAGGTTGTAAATTCCTCCTTGAGAGAGGGAGTGGTGCCTGCCGCTTTAAAAGAGGCAGTAATTAGACCACTCCTGAAAAAGCCTAACCTGGACCCAGAGGATGTTAACAATTATAGACCAGTGGCCAACATCCCCTTCCTGGGCAAGGTGCTTGAGCGGGTGGTTGTAGGACAGGTCCAGGCACTCTTGAATGAAACGGATTATCTAGATCCATTTCAATCAGGCTTCAGGCCTGGTTTTGGAATGGAAACTGCCTTGGTCGCCCTGTGGGATGACCTCTGCCGGGAGAGGGACAGGGGGAGTGCGACCCTGTTGATTCTCCTGGACCTCTCAGCGGCTTTCGATACCATCGACCATGGTATCCTTCTGGATAGGTTGTCTGGGTTGGGAGTTGGAGGCACTGCACTACAGTGGTTCCGCTCCTACTTGGATGGCCGATTCTAGAAGGTGGTGCTGGGGGATTACTGCTCTGTGCCATGGCAATTGTGCCATGGGGTTCCACAGGGCTCTATTTTATCCCCCATGCTGTTTAACATCTACATGAAACGGCTGGGGGAGGTTATCCGGAGGTGTGGGCTGAGGTGCCGTCAATATGCAGATGACACCCAGCTCTACCTCTCTTTTACATCAAAACCAGGTGAGGCAGTGACTGTTCTGAATCAGTGCCTGGGCATGGTAATGGACTGGATGAGGGCTAATAAACTGAAACTCAATCCAGACAAGACGGAGGTACTGTTAGTGGATGGTTTGTCTGCCCGGCTAGGTGATATTCAACCTGTTCTGGAGGGGGTTGCACTCCCCCTAAAGGATCAGGTTCGTAGTTTGGGGGTGCTCTTGGATCCAGAACTGTCACTTGAGGCACAGGTGAACTCAGTGGCACGGAGCACTTTTTATCAGCTTAGGCTGGTATACCAACTACGCCATTATCTGGACAGAGATAGCCTTGCTACAGTTATCCATGCTCTGATAACTTCTCGTCTGGATTACTGCAATGTGTTATACGTGGGGCTGCCTTTGAAAATGGCCCGGAAACTTCAGCTGGTCCAAAATAGGGCAGCAAGATTGTCTTAACAGGGACTGGCCTGCGAGCTCATATTACGCCAGTACTTTTCCAGCTGCACTGGCTGTCAGTCCATTTCTGGGCCCGATTCAAAGTGCTGGTGTTAACATTTAAAGCCCTTAACGGCTTGGGGCCAGGTTACCTGAAGGATCGCCTCCTCCCATATGTGCCTGCCCGGACCTTAAGATCATCATCAGCGGCCCTTCTCCGTGAGCCCCTGCCAAAGGAAGTGAGGTAGGTGGATACTAGGAGGAGGGCTTTTTCTGCTGTGGCACCCTGGCTCTGGAATGAGCTCCCTAGTGAGGTTCGCCTGGCGCCTACATTGTATTCCTTTCGGCGCCAGGTGAAGACCTTTTTATTTTCCCAGGCATTTTAGCATTTTAGCTTTCTAAATTTTTATCTTTGCTGTTTTAAATCTGTATTTTAAACTCCTGCACTGCTGCTAGGTTTTATTGTGGTTGTATTGTTATATTGTGGTTTTAATGTTCTGTATATTTTAAATTGTTTTATTGTGTGTTGTTTGGATTTAATTTTTGTGAACCGCCCAGAGAGCTTCGGCTATTGGGCGGCATAGAAATGAAATAAATAAATAAATAAATCTTGCAAAGTTTTAAACAGTTCAGCTGTCATCTCCTGCTGCTTTGTTATTAGCAATGCTTCTTAAGGCCCATTCAATCTCACTCTTCAGGATGTCTGGCTCTAACTCACTGACCACACCGTCAAATCTATCCCCGATATTATTATCCTTCCTATACAGATCTTCCGTATATTTTTGCCACCTTTTCTTGATCTCTTCTGCTTCTGTTAGATCCTTGCCATCTTTGTTTTTGATCATACCCATTTTTGCTTGGAATTTACCTCCGATGTTTCTAATTTTCTGGAAGAGGTCTCTTGTCCTTCCTATTCTATTATCTTCTTCCACTTCCGTGCATTGCTTGTTTAAAAATAATTCCTTATCTCTTCTGGCTAACCTCTGGAATTTTGCATTTAATAAGGCATATCTCCCCCTATCACTGTTGCCTTTTGCTTTCCTTTCTTTCTTGGGCTACTTCCAGTGTCTCAGCAGACAGCCATCTTGCCTTCTTGGTTTTCTTTTTCTTTGGGACATTTTTTGTTGCCGCCTCCTGAACAATGTTGTGAACTTCTGTCCATAGTTCTTCCGGGACCGTATCTACTAAATCTAGTCCCTTAAATCTATTCTTCCCCTCCACTGCATATTCATTAGGAATATTAGTGAGCTCATATCTAACTGATCTGTGGGTCTTCCCTATTCTCTTTAGTCTGATTCTAAATTGTGCAATAAGAAGTTCGTGGTCTGAACTACAGTCAGCTCCAGGTCTTTTTTTTACCGACTGTATAGATGTCCACCACCTTTGGCTACAAAGGATGTAGTCAATCTGATTTCGGTGTCAACCATCTGGTGAAGTCCATGTATAAAGTCGTCTTTTAGGTTGTTGGAAGAGAGTGTTTGTTATGCACAGTGAGTTGTCTTGGCAAAATTCTATCAGCCTATGTCCCACTTCATTTTGTTCTCCCAGAGCATGCTTGCCTGTAATTCCAGGTGTCGTTTGACTACCCACCTTAGCATTCCAGTCTCCTGTAATGAAAATAACATCTCTTTTTGGCATATTATCCAGTAGGTGCTGCAGATCCTCATAGAACTCATCTACTTCTGCTTCTTCAGCATCTGTGGTTGGGGCGTGTATTTGGATCACTGTGATGTTAAATGGCTTACCCTGAATTTGAATTGAGATCATTCTATCGTTTTTTGGATTGTATCCAAGCACTGCTTTAGCCACTTTATTATTAATTATGAAGGCTACTCCATTTCTTCTGTGGTCCTCTTGTCCACAGTAGTAGATCTGGTGGTCATCTGATGTGAAGTGGCCCATTCCAGTCCATTTCAGTTCACTGACACCCAAAATGTCTATATTTAATCTTGACATCTCCCCAATAACCACATCTAATTTGCCCTGGCTCATAGTTCTTACATTCCAGGTTCCTATGGTGTGTTGATCTTTAGAACATCGGATTTGTTGTTCACCACCAGCACCGTTGGCCGCTCACCGTCCTTTCGGCTTTGAGCTAGCTGCGTCATCACATCTGGGGCTAGTTGAACTTATCCTCTGTTCCTCCCCAGTAGCATTTTGACCGTCTTCCGACCTGGTAGTCCCATCTTCCAATGGTATACTGACATATCTCTGGTTGCACTAATACATTTAGTTTTCATGGCAAGAATACTGGGGTGGGTTGATGTTACCTTTCCCAGGGATCGTATTTAGTCTGACCTCTCTGCCATGACCTTCCCGTCTTGGGTGTCCCTTCACGGTTTAGCTCATGATGTCATGGAGGTGCTCAAGCTCCAGCACCATGACAAGGTAACGATCTCCTTTGCTGGAGTTATATGTGCTTACCTGGGAGTAAATCCCATTGAACTTAATGGGACTTCTGAGTAAACATGCATAGGATTGTGCTGTAGGTGTCTTGAGAGGAACAGTGATTGGTTCATAACACTTGTTGTTGTTGTTCAGTCGTTAAGTCATGTCCGACTCTTCGTGACCCCATGGACCATAGCACGCCAGGCCTTCCTGTCCTCTGCTCTCTCCCGGAGTGTGCTCAAGTTCATATTCATTGCATCGGTGATCTCATCCTCTGCCGTCCCCTTCTCCTTTTGCCTTCAATGGCCAATAGTTAGAAAACATCCAGAGTACAGTTAATGTGTACTTTAACCCTTTTTGAGTAATCTTATGCCCTCAGAGTTTCTGTTGAATATGTATATCTTTAAAGTGATATGTTGCTGAATGGTTTTGATGCGTTCCACAACTATGCCTGGGTACAGACAACACGATAACCCACACTCAAGCGTTGAATATAGTTGTCATTGAATCATGGGCTCTGTGTCAACCCACAGTTCACAACCCAACAACAAGCCATGGGTTCTCTTCATGGGTTGTTCATGGTTAACAAACCATAGTTCGTTAGTGCAGCTGGGTTCAAACAATACGATAACCCACAGTTCAACAACAACTCACACTCACCTTGTAGTCCATCCCTGAGTGTGAGTTATCATGTTGTCTCAACCCAGTCTATACGTATGTCCTGGCCAGATTTAGTATAGAGAAAATTAGTTGATTACCAACATTTAAAAAATTAACTAGAGATTATAAGTGTCGTGATTTTTTATGTTGTGCTTGGAACAGGCTAGACGGACGAGCTTGTATTTTGTAAAAATCATGAAGTCTTAAAGAGATCTGAACAATCTTAGTTGTCCATTCACAAGGGAAGTTCTTGGACTCATTATTGCCTGTGGCATAGTAGAGGTCCAGGGTGTCTCTTGCCAACGTGGTGCTTCTGCAGCTGTCTTATTATTGTGGTGTATGGGTCACCTGCTGAGCTCTGCAGTAAAATGTGGCCTTATTCAGGAGTTTTTCTTTCCATGCAAGTTACTTTGTGTAGAGAGATTAACTCTGCCCTGCTGTTGTGTCCCTGCTGGCCTGCTCCATGATGTCTACACACTGGAGGAAGGTTCAAAGGGGGGAAACTGCCAAATACGCATATTGCATCTAATAAGGACAGCCTATGTGTGTTCAGCAGGCTTTCCCCCACCCCCATACCTTCCATCAATACATTTTTCTCTCACTTCATGTAGAGAGAAAAATGACTGAATAGGACTAACAGAGAGCAGATAGCAGCAATGTAGGGAAGGATGAATCTGCCATTTACCATGGAGGAAGCTCATCCTATTATAGTAATTAAAACATGCTAAAGCTCTAGGTTGGGTGGGACATGGTAATATACATTTTCAGGCTCCACAGCATTCCAGTTGAGGAATTTTTAATCTGATAACTCATCTGCTAACTGCTATTAGAGCAATGGTTTATTATACCCAGGGTATAATAAACAATTTTAATTGCGGTAAAACATTTAGTTATCATTTCACTTACAGTAAAACATGCCAATACTTTTCTAGCCCCTTGGAGCAGGGATCTATCCTCTTATTCTTTGTAAAGTGCTATATATGTGGATGGAAGTGATGTCAGTAATAATATTTTGGATAGCTATCCTTTAGCAATTAGACAGAGCCACACAATGATTCATAGTTGGCCTATTAGCAGTGTCCCATTGTGCCTAAGGTGTAGGTTTGGAATATTGCTTTATGGGTTTGGGGCTGTAAAATGTGATGCTCTTTCTTTCCTTCTCAGGTACCAGACTGATTTTCGTCCTTTAGTGAATGGATGCTCATGCTACTGCTGTCAGAATCATAGCCGTGCCTACATCCATCACCTTCTCATGACCAATGAGTTGCTAGCTGGCGTCTTGCTTATGATGCATAACTTTCAGCACTATTTTGGGTTCTTCTGTTCTGTCCAAGGTGCTCTGAAAGAAGACAGGTTGGAACAGTTGAGAACGATCATCAGCAGGCAGGCACTCTGAGGCCAGAAATGGATAAATAGTACAGGGAGAAAAAGAACCCATGACGGAGGAAGCGCCATATTTTGCCTACCAGCAGTTTCATGTCAGCTGAAACACAACCCTGCTGGTCCCTGCAAGTCCCTGCTGGAGTATTTTTCTCACTAGTTGTCTTATTAAAGGAACCAAAAAATATAAGAGCTGAGGACAGTTTTAGAGATATCCAGCACTAAACTAGACATGAATTGTATCTGTAATCCATGAAAACCCGGAGATTACTAGAGTTGGAATGAGAAGAAAAGAATATAAATGAATCAAGGCAGAAAAAATGTTAGCAACCATTTGCTGGCAAATAGCTGCCCATTTAGGATTTTATTTAGAAAGTCTCCTGAAAGGAGGTGAAACGTCTGGAAAGAAGGGATCCTTTTTCTAACAGATTCTGCCTTACATGGACCTCCAGTTCATAGAGTACAGAGCCATTTTGCAAATGGTACCAATCCACACAGCACTCCACACTCTTGCCAGCCAGAGAGCTGTAATGCTGCATTGTCGCTTCCCTGTTCCAGAGTATCAGCCAATTGGCTGTCTTAGTCCATGGCTTTCATAAAATGCTCCCAAACAATAGCTTTTTTTATCATAGAATAGTAGGGTTGGAAGGGGCCTATAAGACCATCGAGTCCAACCCCTGGTGGTGGTGGTTATACTTTGAACAATTTTCCTCTTGTATGTTACATTTCCCTCCCATGTAGGTATGTGGATGGTAAGAAGCATGTATTGATTAAATATGGCTACACAAATGTTGTTTGATGGGGCTTTGAGAATATGTAGAGAGTACAGAAGAAAAGATATTTTACTCTTCTGTATCTTATTCAGCACGGTCATATTCTTTTTACTGGATGCCTTTTTGTACAAATAGAATCTTATAAAAGTTTTATTCTTGTATTTCATGAGAAACATTAATGAACCATTTGTAGATTTCTCAGAAACAGCATTGCATAAAAAAACATAGGCACTGTAATGTGTGGGTCCCAATCTAGAGATCTTTGCATTCACATGTGGGCTGCATTCTTGCTACTGTACATGAAGATTAGTGTGTGTTTACCCACCAAACAATGGTTTGTACAATCAGCTTTGCAAAACCTAATTGCCTGTTTGAAGGCATTTGGGTTGGGGGCTGAATCCAGACCACTCCTTCCTCCCAAATAGGTGATTTGCACTGTCAAAGTTCACTGCAGTGACCCTTTGCTAAAGCATGTGATATGGATTTGATTTGGTATTAATCACAGCTATCACCGCTCTAGGGTTTGATACAAAGGTGCAGCACCTTTTTCTACACCTGAGGTGTGATGCAGCAGGATCAGGGCAATAAGGTATCCAAGAAGCGATATTGTCTTAACAAACCAGGAGGTGGGAAGGGTTCCAGTCTTGTATCCAACCATAACTGTAACTTATAAAAATATGTTAATAATTTATTATGATTTCCATTTCCGGGCCTGATTCAAAGTGCTGGTGTTAACATTCAAAGCCCTTAACGGCTTGGGGCCAGGTTACCTGAAGGATCGCCTCCTCCCATATGTGCCTGCCCGGACCTTAAGGTCATCATCAGAGGCCCTTCTCCGTGAGCCCCTGCCAAAGGTAGTGAGGCGGGTGGCTACTAGGAGGAGGGCTTTTTCTGTTGTGGCACCCCGGCTCTGGAATGAGCTCCCTAGTGAGGTTCGCCTGGCGCCTACATTGTACTCCTTTCGGCGCCAGGTGAAGACCTTTTTATTTTCCCAGGCATTTTAGCTTTCTAAATTTTTATCTTTGCTGTTTTAAATCTGTATTTTAAACTCCTGTACTGCTGCTAGGTTTTATTGTGGTTGTATTGTTATATTGTGGTTTTAATGTTCTATATATTTTAAATTGTTTTATTGTGTGTTGTTTCGTTTTAGTTTTTGTGAACCGCCCAGAGAGCTTCGGCTATTGGGCGGTATAGAAATGAAATAAATAAATAAATAAATAAATGATAATTTACTATAATATGTAATAATGATATATTATAATTTATTATAATAAATTATGATGATGATGATGCAACTTACACAATACAGAAACCCATGATTAATATAACAGGAAGAAAAAAATGTAAAATCAATATAGACCATAATCAGCCCAATAATAAAAATAAATACAATAAAAACATAATCTAAAAACAATACAATATGAAAGTGTTCAGCCACAAATACACAAAATTTCCCTGTACTCACAGCCTAGAATGAACATCACAAAAGCAATCAACAACAGTTGGGCCACAACTAATGTCCAAATGCCTGGGAAAATAAATACAGCTTTGCCTGGTTCCAAAAAGATGAGTGTCACACCAGACAGACTTCCTTGGGGAAATAGCCCCTTATGGAACAATCACAGAAAAGGACACGCACACGCCCAAATTTCTCTCATGGGGGCACAAAGAGAAGGGCCTCTGAAGCTGACTTCACAGACCTGGTAGGTTCATATGGAGTGTATTGATCCAGGGTTCTGATTCTTTCAGATCCCAGTCATCAATCAGATTCTTTGGATTACCAAGATTAAACAAGCCACTTGAGCAAAATGGTGACAATTTATTGATAGAAAATGGATGCAGAATATATACATGCAAAGAAAGTTCACATTTTCAGCTAATCAAGCTTTCATAGCTTGCTGTCTCTCGGGGTCTCCACAACAGACAGAAGCTGTCCCTCAGGCCGCAAAAGTTCTCCAAGCTGGTTGTGTGCATATTGCCCCATGAAGAGAGACCGAAGATCAAAACTAGCCCGCTTGCTTTTATAGCTTTCTCCCTTGGCTTAGGAGCTGACAGGGAGAAACACACAGAAACACACTGTCCTCCCAGGGGTGGGGGGTGGGGGAGAGAGGCTTGTCTCCGCCTCGACGGCCCTTGAAACGTCCCAGCCTGGGAAGCTAATAAGAGAGAGCCTCTAGCATTCTTACTTAGGAGTGAAATCCTCCCAGCTCATGGGTGAGACAAGACACTACTCTATGAGAAAAAGGTGAGTTAGCCAGGCATATGCACAGTTGTTGACATATGAAATTGCACTTGCTTGATACCAATTAAAAGTATGTGAGAGGCTCACTATAGAAGCTCTGCCCCTGATCAAGGGGCCTGGTTTTATAAGCAAAAGCCTGTTAAAAAACGACTAGCGGTCAAATTACACAGGTCTCTATGCATTTGGGAACACTGGAACCCCCATTTTCTGCTCACTGACCAACTTACTACATGGGGAGAGGTGGCCCCTGAGGTATTCTTTTTTTAGTTGCCATGGCGCAACAGGGTCCTTGGGGTGGGGGTGAGCTTCACCTCAGCTAGCTGATTTTTGGCAAGGGGGCTTTTTTGCTCCTTAATTATGCAACCCAATGGAGATCACTCCATTGACTTGTATAGGGAGTGAAAAAGCTCCCCTGCCAAAAATTGGCTAGAGGGGGGAACTAAGGGCATTCTCCACCAAGGACGCTTGGGTCCACAGGATCCTTAGTGGGGGATGGACTTCACCCAATTTTGGCGGCGGGGGGGGGGGCTTTTTCTCCATGCATATGAATGGAGAAACTGGGGGTGTGTGACCAGAAAGAATGAAAGAGCCAAGGAGGGAGGAGAAAGAGAGACCAGAGAGAGAGAGAGGAGTGGGGGAAGAAGGGAACCAGAGGGAGGTGGTGGGGAGAGAAAGAAGGGAACCAGAGAGAGAGAAAAGAGGAGACAGAGAAAAAGGAAAGTAAAAGCAGACAGAGAGAGAGAAAGAAAAAGGAGCCAGTGAGAGAGAGAAAGAGGAGCCAGAGAGCAAGTGAAAGGGAGAGGAGCCAGAGAGGGAGAAGGAAATAAAAGAGGAAAGAAAAAAGGGGAGCCAGAGAAAAGGAAGGAAGGAAGTGAGAGAAGGAGGAGCCAGAGAGAGAGAGAGAGAGAAGAAAGAAAGCCAGCCAGCCAGCCAGCCAAAAAGGGCAGCACACACATGGGATGCACATTCATATACACACACACAGATAAGGGGGCACTTATAACATTTTTGTGCTTGGGCCCTCAGCCCCTACAGCAGTCAATTTACAGCAAGGTCTACCTGAGACAAAGGACAACAGAATGTATCTCCCCCGTCCCTGGTGCTACCACCCACCTACCTACCGCCATACAAAAGACACCAGTGATAGGACAGTGTCCTCACTGCATGTGAAGGCATCAAACTAGCTTAGGGGGCATGAAGCAGGGTACATGGTGCACACCACTGTCTTCCCAACACCTCACTGATACTGCACACCTGCAGCATCTGCTACTTGAAGCAGCTGCCTCACTCTGCCTAATGGTAGGGCTGGTCCTGGGCTGTTGCTGTATAGGGCACAGGACCATTCACTTCTGTCTACAATGAGAGGGCACATGCTTTGCATGCAGAAGGTCCTATGTTCAGTTCCTGGCATTTCTAGTTAAAAGGATCTCTCCCATAGCAGGACTGGGAAAGGCGTCTCTGCCCAAAACCTTGGTGAGAGTAGACAGTAGTTATTCAGAAGGTCTAAGGATCTGACTCAGTATAGTGTATTTTCATATGTTTGTTGAGGAGGCTCTTTCAGTGTCTGTGCAGGGAAGGATCATGCCCATCTTCTTCACTCCACCCCCATGGGCTACTTGATGCCCAATACATTCCTTGACAAAATTAAGCTTGTATTGCCCGCAACAGCTTTAGAAACTGCAATAATATGTACCAAACACCAATATTTCAGGGATGCATCCCTGACTGAGAGGATAAAACACTTACACCATACAACTTCATTAATTTCTAATTAATAAAATGAGTATAGTAGATGTTTATGTGCTTCCAGAAGCTCTTCTGGAGAGAGTGGCCGTGGTTACTTTATTGTAAACAAGTGCATATATTTCAGATGAAAATTACTGAGACTATCAATCATCAGACCAATAACTTGCAAATATCTTCCTCCTTGTTTGGGCTTTATTGTTGTGTGATGGATTGTTATCCTTTTAAAATATGCTGCCTATATATAGTGTTCGGATTCTACTCTTAATTGCCATTTTATAGTATTGATTTTTTAATTTTTTTGTGGCAAGGTTTTGGTATAAACACTCCTAATGATGCTACATTTTTAGCATTGCAAGCTACAGATACTGCAGGCACGTGGGAAGCTCTGTGACCCCAAGCTAATTTTTGTCTGCTTTGAAAACACTGTAACCTGGTTGCAGGAATGCTCTTCTGGGGCATCCCTGCACTGCAGTGGTACTAGGGTTGCCTGCCCTTCAATGGGCCCCATCCCTATAGCAGATGAAGTTTATCTCCATGTTGTGAAAATCTTCACCTGCTGACTTTTGCCCTGACTGGCTGAAAGTTACTCAGAATGTGTTCTGATAGCTGATAGCTTTTAGGTGCTTGTAAAAGTTTCTATCTGTGCTCTGGATTTCACAAAACTTTATGTTCTGAACCAATTTCCGTAGGCCTGTAACACTTAACCCAAAGGTCTCCTGACTGTACTCCTATTCCACCTTCATTACCTGATTCTGACAATGGGCACAACCGTCATTTAAGAGCACGGCAAGGCTGCAACCTGCATTGATCAAGGAAAATCAGCTCTCTAGAATGATGGTGATCTTTGCCACCCCTTTGTTACTTTGATTTCACTTCCATTGGCTGAACTGCATGATGCATGACTACAACAAGATGCAAAGTAAATGCCACAAGTCCATGATCTGAATAAGACTCCTTGGCAGAGACTATGTGACCTCTCTGTTGTCCATTGCCTAGTGCACTGTCAATGCTAATTACATGTTAGAGGTCAGTGGATTAAAAAGAGGGAGGATATCATCAGCATACTGAGGACAGCCTACTTCAGCTCTCCACATTCACTTCCCATCATCATGCCAGTGGCCGTTGGTACCCGCTGGGGCTGGTGGGGCTGAGGACAGGGTCACCAGAGGCAGACCCCAGCAACCTATACCACAGAAGGGAAACTGAGGCACATGAATGTTAAGATCATAAGTACAAAGGAGGAGGAGAAAAATTGACACAGCCAGACAAAAGCATTCCTTTGGATCTGCGTGTTTCAGCAACAACTCCAAAAGCACAGGGAATCAAGTGACTATAAGATTATGAGTGCAAAATGCTGGGGGAGGAGAAAGCCACGCAAAATAATACCATTATCTCAGAGCCACACAGAAAAGCAGTCCATGGAACCCCTGAGCAAATTCTGAGAGCATCCAAAATCCACCCCCTTTGCATGTAACAATAATAATAATAATAATAATAATAATAATAATAATAGTAATAATTCACACAGCCACACAAAAGCATTCCTTTGGAGCCACATTTTTTTCTTCTTGTTGTTCCAGCAACAACCCATATTGTACAAATAAGGAAAATGAATGAAATAACTTTACGCTTATGAGTGTAAAACCATGGTAGTGGGGCAGGTGAGGGAAACCACTCACCGCAGGCAAAAAATTAATGCACCCCTGCAGACTCACCAAAGCAAAAATCCACTCGCCCCAGGCAGAAATCCTCTCATCCCAGTAACACACGCACACATCCCAACCCGCCATTGCTCCTGCCAACTAGCTACAGCATCCTGCTGCCACCACCCCCACCCCATTACTAAGCACACAGCAACATTTTTTATTTCATCAATCTGTGATTTTCAGGCTCCAGCCATTGCTGCCCCCATTTTGTGACTGCAAAAAAGACTAGAAAAAAGGAACCATTCTTCTCTGCACAGGTGCACTGCATCCTCTTCCTTTTACAATCCAACTCAATTGGCTATGGGCACCCAGCATGGACACCCTGCCTTGGGGTAAACATTCAGATCCTGCACAAATGCAGGAGAACCAGATCAGCCCATGTTTTCAGCAGTGAGGTGGAATCTCCCCCCGCTGCCTCATTGCCAGCTGAATTGAGGAATAGGACTGAGCATGAGCACCTGTCGCATATGCTCTCTATGAGCCCAGAAAGCCACAAAGCTTGCAGGGCCAAAAGACCAGTTTGGGGAATAGTATCGAGCATGTGTGTCCAATACACATTCTCAGGATGAACCCAGGAAGCCATGGCGCTTCCAGGGCTGACAGACCAGGTAAGGATGGCAGTGGATGTGCCACACTTGCAACTAAGGGGGAGGAAGGGGACCAGTGGGGGGTTGCTGTAGGGGTCAGAGCCCCCACCCAACCTACGTTATAGCACTGCCTCTGCACCACACACTTCCCAATTTATGCTTGTGGGCAGAGTCAGCCCTTCCATTAGGCAGACTGTGGCAGTCACCTCAGGCAACAGATGCTAGCAGGCAGCAGCAACGTGCTGGAGGAAAGAATTGTGTGCCACGTGGCCTGTTCTGTACCCCCTAAGTTAGCCTGCTGCTTCAAGTGCAGTGGAGAATGCTGTCCCATTGTCAGTGCTGAGGACAGATTCATCTTCCCCCCCTGTTATTGTGAATTTCAACAAACAAAACAAAAAACAACATAACCCCCCCCCCCAAGTATAACAACATTCTAAAACCCTCAGTTTTGAATTATTGCAATATTCTAGAAAGAGTTAAAAGGGGGGGGGAGTATAGGTTACACATAAACTTCAGTAAAAGCAGACCAAATATCCACATATAAGTCCATTTGCAAGTTGCGCCTATATACTACTCTTTCAAATGTTGGTAGCATTGTTAAGTCTTCAATCCATTGCATTATAGGTGGTGAGCTTTTATCCTTCCAGTATCGTAGTAACAGTCTTTTAGCAACCAAAAGGGCGTGAAAAATCCATTTACGCTGACCGTGTGTTACATTCCAAGAAGCAGGTAAGTAATTTAAAAGAACATTTACATCAGCTTTCCAATACAAAATTTATCCATATAATAACTTCCTCCCCAAAGGAGCCAGCCATTCAGCATTTCCAAATCATACGAATAAGAGAAGCATTGACTGAATTACAACTCCAACAATTAGCCAAATTTGACAAATCTTTATTAAAAAGATGTTGTGGCATCCAATAGACCTGAAACAAAAGTTTTTGCTGAATAAGGCGTAACTGAAGATCTGTTGAGATGTCTGATACAGATACCAAAATGGCAATCCATTGATTAAACAAAATAGGACATTCCAATTCCCTGTTGCATTCCTGCTGTAAACCCCTTGTATCATATTTATTCATTGATAATAAATATTTATAAACATGAATCGTAGGTTGATATATCTGATCAGCTTCAGTGAGTATTTCCAGTAACAAAGGAGACTCTGAAGCAGTAAAAGCAGCAAGACTGAATCCAGATACCAACAAATGTTTCAGTTGCAAGTACTGCCATTCCGCTGTAGCGGGCAAGTCAAATTGCTCTTGCAAAGTTGAAAATAACAAGAACTCATCATCAACCCCCACTAATTGATCCAGGGTAAAGATCATTTCATCTGTCCAGGTCCACCATAAAAACATTTTCTTTCCGATTCTTAAATCTGGATTTCCCCATAAAGTCAGTTTAGCATGGGAAAATGGGTCAAACTGTAATTGGCATGATATTAAACGCCACACTTCTCTAGCTGCCAAAATTGTGGGAGGAGCTATGTCTGCCTTAATATGCCAAGAACCTAATGCCATCCATTTAAAGAGATGGCATTCTTCTCCAGACAAGAAGATTCCAACACTGTCCAAGGTGGAAAATCTAATCTAAGTGGAAAATATCAAAATTTAATAAAAGTCAGCAAATAGGCCTGATGGTACATAACTAGAACTGGAAAACCGAACCCGCCTTCATTAATTGGAAGTTGTATCCTTTACAAAGATATTCTTGGTGAAAAGGAACCCCACCCAAATTTACGAAACAAAGCATTGAGTTTTTGGAAATATTTGCCGGGTATAATTATAAGGATCCCATGTGAAGACAGATTCATCTACTGGTCAGCTTTCATACATGAAATGGGAAGGAGGCAGCATTTTGTTCTTTGTTTCAGGCAGCAAAATCTCGGACCAGCCCTGCTTGTGGGGCTGGTGATAAGGATCAGTTTGGGATCAGATTGTATGTTATTAATACTGGACAGAGCAACTCAAGACGAGAGTAGGGAGAAGGCCTACCAGTGCCATATCACACAAATACAAATATAGGCATCCCCGACTGTTATTATCTTATTCAAGGTTTTGTTTCCTAAGCAATTGAAGTTATTGCTATGAATAATAATTGCTGTAGCTCTCAGGGACTGTGTGTTGTTGGGAAGTAGATATTTCCAGCATCATCCAGCGTCCACTGAAGTTTTCTACTTTGGTAAGGTGAGAAAGTTTTAATATTACTTTTGATATGTGCAGAAACTCAAACTACAGACCATTTCAGAGGTGTTTTAAGTTTTACCCTCTCTTTTCTATGTTGAATGCATTTAGATGTACTCTTCTACTCCCTTTTCAGACAGGGGCTGGAGAAGTGAATCCCTCATAAAAATCTAACCACCACCAACCTCTTCATCTTTTTAAAAATACCATGTACAATAGACAAAATAAAGCATTGAAAGAGATCTCTCCAGTGTTTGACTAAAACCTTGCGTCATTATACTATATTATACAGAAGGTCGTGTCCTGCTGAAAAAGGATCAACATGGCTTCCACAAAGTATGTGCTGTCTCCCTAATGTTCAGAGTACTTTGAGAGTGTCAGTAAACATGTGGACAGGGGTGATCCAGAAGACAGTGTTCACTTGGACTTCCAAAAGGCTTTTGACAAAGTCCTTCATCAAAGACTCCTGAGCAAACTTAGAAGTCATGGAATAAGAGGACAGGCCCTCTTATGGATCGGTAACTGGTTAAAGAACAGAAAGCAAAGAGTAGGAATAAATGGTCACTGGATGGGTATAAACAGTGGGGTGCCAAAAGGATCTGTTTTGGGACCAGCGCTTTTATTAGGAGTGAGCAGTGAGATGGCCAAGTTTGCTGATGACATTATTTAGAGTGGTTAAAACAAAAAGGGATTGCAAAGAGCTCCAAAATAATTTCTCCAAACTGGGAGAATGGGTGTTAAGGTGGCAAATGCAGTTCAATGTAAGCTGATGTAAAGTGATGCACACTGGGCCAGAAACAATCCCACTTCATGTATGCAGTGATGGAATCTGAGCTGGCAGTGACCAACCAAGAATAAGATCTTGAGGTTGTGGTCGATAGCGCAATGAAAATGTTGAGCCAGTGTGTGACTGCTGTGAAAAAGGCAAATTCCGTGTTGGGCATAATTAGAAAAGGAATTGAAAATAAAACTGCCAATATATCAGAGGCTTCTCATCTTTCTTTCTACTCTCTACTCTCCCCAATTACTCTCTGTATTTATTGACAATATCACTATCCATTCCATTGACCAGGCCTGAACCCTTTAATTCTTCTTATTTATTCCCAGTCTTCAGTATGTCACTAAGTCATATCACTTTTCCCAGAACACTGACTGTTCCTCAGCTAAAACTGGCTCTTGTTCTGGCAATCTCTCAGTTTGAACACTACAATCTTAATTATTAAGGTTAATGAAAATGAATGCCATTTAGTTACAAACATAAAATAAATTAGCAGCATTATTGATCATTGTCACCCAATATTTTATTGGGATTTACAAACAGAGACCTGGAACATGTGGAAAAGAGTGGAGCAATGCCAGAGGTGGCTGGAAGAAGTTAGATACAAACAGATACATACAATGCGATGGATCAGTTAGGGCACAATCCTATGGCCACAAGACAACATCTAGACTGCCACAGAATTGTTCCCAGGAATCCAACTCCCCTCCCCCTCCCCCACTGCCTCATAGAGGTGTGGGTTGTCCACGGCTCCATGCTTGGAAGAGCAGCCCATAGCTGCCAGAAACGGGGTGTTCTTGGGGGCAGGGAGGGGACCATGGAAGTGCTGTTACAACACTATACACCCTCTGGCCTCCCCCTCCCACCACTCTGAGGCACCCTGGCTAGACAGCTGAAATCGGCCATCTAGCCACAATTGCAGGGTGGCCGGAGCACAGAGGAGAAGATCCCCTCCATGCTCTGCTTGCCCTGCATTGGATAGTTGGTTGCCTCCAAATTTGGAGGCAGTCGACTATCCCCACAGGATTGCGCCCAAGAGGATGAACCAAATTTAAAAGCCCTCACTGGTCAGTCAGCATTGGGATCACAGGGATGAATAGTATCTACTTTCCTTCAACCTTTTCTTATTCATAGTTAAGATCCTTTTAGAACTTTCGCATAGTCAGCAGTCTTATCTCTGGAGGATAGTCTAAATGACAAAAATAATGGAAGCAAACTTCCATTCAAACTACTGTAGCTAATCCAGCAGACATGAAATCGTCTAGAAATAATAATAATAATAAGCTGCATGCACTGCTTGCATTGGCTCTGCACAGAAAAGCTGTCACTCACCAGTCACTGTGGCGTGCAGGCGGGTCATCTGAATCCACCGCCTCGTTATGTTCAGATGGCTCCTTGTTGATGAAGGCAGAAGTGCATTGCTAGGGAAGCCATGGAGGTAAAGGGCAGGCCTGTTCTTTGCTGATTAAAAATAGCTCTGCCGTACAGTTCAATTAGTCTTGCTCATAGCTATGGGAGTAGGCTTATTAAAACTGGCAATGATTCGTGGGGCAGGTAGCCAGAAAGGTCAGGCCTGCAACACCAGTCTGACAGCAGCTGAGCTCTGTCTTCCAAAGACATTTAAGTAATTAGGTTAGGATTGATTTCATAAATTTTTTTGTTGGTTGTGCAAAATTTTTCTTGTCTCCCTTTCTTGAGGGAGGGTCAAGTCCAGTTTTGTGTATTTCTGGGCCTTCTGCAGGGAAATGCTATTGTTTACTTGCTCCCACAATCCATCATTTGCCCTCTTGGTTCGCTTTCTGAGAATCAGGAGAACAGCAGGGAGGGTAAGTTCAGGGTTGCACCATGTCTGGGGTTATGTTTGGTGGGCCCATCAAGCATCCATACACCCCATGTAGCTGACCTATCTACGTGGTACAAAAGTCATGCCTCTTACACCCCATACTTAGGCGTTAACAATAACTATGCATTATATGCAAACATTAAAAATCGCTTTGGGAGGAAGCTATTGAAAGCAAAGAAATGGGAATAGATGGGTGCTTAAGTTTTCCCCCTGCCTGCCACTTCCTGGTTTCACATCCAGTTGGCTTACCCACCCCCACCCCCATGCAGGGTTTCAAATGGGTTAGTCAGGGTACATCAGCCTTCCCCATCCTGTGCCCTCCAGATGTGTTGGGACTGCAACTCCCATCATTCCCACCCAGCATATTCTGGCTGAGAATGATGGGAATTGCCATCCAACCCATCTGGAGGGCACCAGGTTGGGGAAGGCTGGTGTATGTCATGCAGCTACAATCTGATTAAGTGGACAAATTCCCCTACTATATCTTTTCTCATCTCCTGGGAAGGTTACATGGAGAATACAAACCACTGTGTATATGTATTCCTGGCCTGTGTTGCACTGGAGCTGGGGTTCGCAGGGTCAAAGCACTGGAACTTTTTGATTAGCAGTATGATGCCATCATCTGCCATCTCCCTCAGACTTCTCTGGGCTGGTTCACATGATCACAGTGAGGGAAATAAGCCACAGTGGCTTATTTCTCACGCTGCGTGTGCTAGTTGGATTTCCAGTGTCATCTGAACCTGGGCAGCATGGCTTGTTTGGGGGCGGGCACAACCCTCAAATAACCCAACAATAGCCCATGGATTATTTGAGTGTTGCTGCCCCCTCAAACAAGCCAAGCTGCCTGGGTTTGAATGACATGGCAAGCTGTACCAGGAAGGGTAATTAGGGAAATCTAACCGGTGAGTGACCAGCAGGCAAGGCGGGCTTAACAAGCCACTGTGGCTTGTTAACCATGCCACGATCCTGGGAACCAGGGCTCTGTTTTCTTTGAGTTTAGCTGTAATCCTCGCAGTAGCTCGGGGGCATGGGGGGCAGATAGATTTTTCCAGAAACAATATATTATTTTGAGCTATCTCTGTTGTAACGCAAAGTATTGTGGGGTGGCTTGGTCTTGAATGGGCAATTAAGAGCCATTAGCTTTACAAAAGACCTGTTCCTGATGGAGAGACTGCTAGAAGGGGTTTGTTGATATGGATCAACATAGCTGTCTGCAATTTTGGACTCTTCTTGGGAGTGTGGGTGTGGGGACTGTCATGATAAGTATTTGCACTTCAGAATTTACCACTACACCATTGTTCCTGGCTGACTTCTTATTTTATTTATTTATTTATTTATTATTGCATTTATATCCCGCCTTTATTCCTCTTGCAAGGAACCCAAGGCAGCTTACATTATCCTCCTCCTCTCCATTTTATCCTCACAACAACAACCCTGTGAGGTAGGTTGGGCTGAGAGTGTGTGACTGGCCCAAAGTCACCCAGTGAGCTTCCATGGCCAAGTGGGGACTAGAACCCGGATCTCCCAGCTCCCAGTCCAACACTCTTGCCACTACACCACACTGGCTCTTATATAACCAGACGCAGTGAGACAGTAGTGGGTTAATGCAGGTAACCCAGCAGTGTTGGAGATACTTCCCCATGTTTCCTTGTAAAAGATTTTTCCCTGTGTTTCCCTGTAACCGACCAAGAATGACTAGATTAATGAATGATTCATCTCACGTTCAAGGGCTGTTTGCTCATAAACCACACTTTATCAAGACTAACACTTGCCAGTGCCAATCTATTTTATCCCGATTAGGTTAATATTCCTCTTACCCATATAGCTCAACAACAGCATTGGAAATACTGTTGACTAAAAGTGTGGCTCAGTTTGTGGTACAGCCATTTGTATGAGCAAACAATTGTGCGAGCAAACAATTTGTGTGCACAAAAAATTAAGCCATAACTTTTTGCAGAACTAATTTACTGTATCAATTTTATGAAATGAATAAAAAAAACCCTAAAAAACAAATCCATCTCCTTGGCATGCTGTCATTCCCCAACTGCTAATTGGGATCCATATTCATTAAGATACTAAGACAGCAACCTCATGAACAGCTAGTACTACTCATGATGGGTGATCTCTCCTTGGCTCAGTAATTATGAGCTTTCTAGGAAGCATAATGTGTGGGGGGGCGGGGGGGGAGGAATTCTTATTTTCTGAGAGTCCTCTCCCAGCTTGTAACATTGGTGCATGCACACATGGGCCTTAGCATGTTTCCTCCTGGGAACTATAATTCCTAGCATTAGTTGTGGCAGACTGCTGCTTGGAAA
The DNA here is from genome assembly GCF_057233095.1 of Heloderma suspectum. Lineage (NCBI taxonomy): Eukaryota > Metazoa > Chordata > Lepidosauria > Squamata > Helodermatidae > Heloderma > Heloderma suspectum. The sequence goes on along the minus strand of NC_139460.1, from coordinate 47,845,360 downwards.
TCACACACACACACACACACACACACACACACCCAAATGCATATGAGAACAAGAGACATATTTAGATGTGGATGGGGAACAGCAGCCATATAAAACATTTGCACGAAACAATTAAGATAATTGACCCAAATGGTGGGTGGTCTGCTCACATAGGGCAGTATCCAACTGTGCCATTCCATTAGTGCAGATGACATTGCGCTAGCAGAAACTAGTTTCTGACCTATGTTTGCACAAGTGTGGCTGTGTATTATGCTTGTGTAACCAGTTGCGCAACTGCTTGTAAAACCACTTGCGCAAGCATAATGGGCAACTGCTTGCACAATGGAAAGATTCAGTGGAGCTCCGCTAGCGCTATTTGAGTTTGCAGAAAAACACCATTGGCCCAATGTTCACAGAAATTAACAAGAGTAAGGGATGCAAATTGAAGAAATTCTGTGCATGTACCTACAAAATAACTGGCATCATAATTCACATAGTTTTATAGCAGTTGTCTAGAGTTTCAGCAAGTAGAAGGGATTTAACTTCAGGAACAATTGCACCTGAACAGGTGGTTCTGGGTGCCTGGTCCACTGGCCACACATTCTTAGAATCTCATTTCACATGCCTAGCCAGAGAAGGACCTTTGGGGAAAATTTCACTCCAGTCATTAATGCATTACAAGATGGACAAATTCATATTTTGAACCAAGTAATTATGAACGTCAGTGACTTCACTAAACTATGATATTTACCCTTCAGATAAATTGCTCACAAGGTCCAAGTTCTTCGTGACTGGCAACTGCGGTAAAATGACCAAGATATCGAATTGTGAAGTGCTTTGAATATTCAAAAAGCATTATATAAATGCTAATGATGATGTTTTACATCTCCAAGCTTGGAATGTTTTGCAGTCATGTTTCTCAACTCATACCACTCACTTCAGGCTGCAAGTGATGATGCATATTTGAATCCTTCTCCATGTCAAAAACAAAGCTCCCTCCCTCCATACGTACAAAACTAACATGGCAAAGAGAAAACTAGGCTAGAAACTTTCTACTAACTTTATGAACTGGTACAGTCCAGGAAGAGATATTCCACTATGTGTGTGTGCATGCGTGCGTGTGTAATTTGGCTCATAATTCTCCCCACCCTGAAAATCCTAAACACACTGTCCTGCTATCTTACCAGTTGTGACTGAAAATGTGTTATTGAAATGCAAATGTGCCTTGGGATGTCCTGCTGATAAGTATTCAATAGCAGATAATTGTTCAAGAGGCCAAGGATAAGCCATGGAGAAATTACTCCTAAATCCAACCAGTACTTGTTTTTGGCTGAAGCCAGGAGAAGTACATGCAGTGTCAAGCATCTCTGGAGAGGTCAGAGGTGTGGACTATGAACCAGGTTAAAGAAAAAGTGAATTAATGTTTACCTGCATGCATGATTCTGTGCCCTCAGTTTCTTATTCCATCTTAAAGCTAGTGACTGTGTAGTTTAGACAACTCCTGGCTAATTTGTGTTTGAGTTTATGATATGTATTACTATCTTTCCCAAAGGAGTGGTGAGAATTTCAGTGCAGTCTTTAGTAAGTAAGTTTCCTTTGGAAGAGAGAAGATGGGAAACCTACAGTCAGGGCCAGAAATATTGGAACAAGGATAACTGTTTGGGCAGTTGGCCTCTGTACACCATCACATTGAAGTTGAAAGGAAACACACCCGGATGGGAGCGAAGTCAGGACTTTCGACTGTAATTCAAGGGGTTTGACAAAAGTGGGGCACTAACCATTCAGGAAGTACAGCCAGTGGCATACACACGCCCCCATCGTTGGTGGCTCATAAGTGATGGAACAAACCAACATCAATTCAAACTTAAGGACCGCCTTTAATACCTGGATGAAAATCCTTTGCAGTCAATGACTGCCTGAAGTCTGGAACCCATGGACATGACCAAATGCTGACTTTCCTCCCGCGAGGTGCTTTGCCAGGCCTTTACTGCAGCTGCCTTCAGCTGCTGCTTGTTTGTGGGTCTTTCTACCTTCAGTCTTGTCTTCAGTAATTGAAAAGCATGCTCTATTGGGTTGAGATCAGGTGACTGACTTGGCCATTGAAGAACATCCCACTTCTTTGCCTTGAGAAACTCTTCGGTAGCTTTTACTGTATGTTTTGGGTCATTATCCATCTGCAATATGAAGCGGCGTCCTATCAGTTTGGCAGCATTCAGCTGAATCTGAGCAGAAAGTATAGCCCTGCCCTATACACTTCAGAATTCATCCTGCTGCTTTTATCAGCAGTCAGGTCATCAATAAACACCAGTGACCCAGTTCCATTGGCAGCCATTGTCAGGGTGGACACTGAGCCCATAGAATCCCAGAGTAGTTCTGATTCTGAGGAAGAGGAGTCGCTCCTGGGAGAGGAGCGCGCTCCTCTTTCCCAGGGCCAACAGCTGACGGAGATTCCTCCCACCAGCATTCCTAGCTTAGATAGCAGTCCTGGGAGTGACAGAGCATGGGAAGCAGACTTGATGGACGCGTGACGCCGATGCAGAGAGCGGCGTCAAATGGAGGGCACAGAAAGGAGGCGTAGTGCCCGGTTGGCGCACAAACAACAGCTGCGACCAGAGGATCCAAGGGAAAAGGGGAGGGACTCTCCCTAGTCCTTAAGTTCAGGGGTCTGCCAGTAATTCCCTTTCAAACAGGGACCAACTGTTCCAACGCAGGGCATAGGGTACTCAGCTGCTCATATCTAGTTGCTAACAGTAGAGTTGTTAAGTTGTAAAAGAGGAATAAAGCTTTGAAAAGAATCCATTTGTCTGTGTCTGGACTTGGCTACTGGATTAGACTGAGAGAGGCCTCCAAGGAGCCCTTGACAGCCATACATGCCCATGCCATAACACTGCGTCCACCATGTTTGATAGATGATGTGGTATGCCTTGGATCATGAGCTGTTCCTTTCCTTCTCCATACTTTTCTCTTCCCATCATTCTGGCACAAGTTAATCTTGGTTTCATCAGTCCAAAGAATCTTATTCCAGAACTGGGCAGGCTTTTTTAGGTGTTTGCTGGCAAAGGCTAATCTGGCCTTTCGGTTCTTGAGCGTTACCAGTGGTTTGCACCTTGTTGTGAAGCCTCTGTATTTACATTCATTCATCTTGACTGTAGATGTTGACAATGACATGCCTACTTCCTCAAGCGCGTTCTTGAGCTGGCTAGATGTTGTGAAAGGGTTCCTCTTCACTATGAGCAGCATTTTGCGGTCATCCACTTTAGTTGTCTTCCATGGTCTTCCAGGCCTTTTGCTGTTGCTGAGCTTGCCAGTTAATTCATTCTTTTTCAAGATGTTCCAGACTGTTGTATTGGCCACTCCCACTGTTTTTGATATCTCTCTGATGGGTTTATTTTGTTTCCTCAGCTTAATGATGGCCTCCTTCACTCACCTTGACACCTCTTTGGACCTCATGTTGGGAGTTCCAGTGAACAGCTACCAAATGCAAATGTAACACTCAGAACCAGCGCCAGGCCTTTTATCTGCTTGATTGGTCATGGGGTACCCAGGAAACAGGCCACACCTGGCCATGCAGCTGCTTATCAGCCATTCGTTCCATTACTTTATGGGCCACCAACGATGTATGCCACTGGCTGTCCTTCCTGAATGGTTCGTGCCCCACTTTTGTCAAACCCCTTGAATTACAGCTGAAAGTCCTGACTTCGCTCCCATCTGGGTGTATTTCCTTTCAACTTCAATGTGGTGGTGTACAGAGGCCAACTGCCCAAACAGTTATCCTTGTTCCGATATTTCTGGCCCTGACTGTATCTTGTCTGTTTTTCTGTTTAAAATAAACAATATTCTGTTTGTCTTAAAATAACCAGACTGAAAAGATATTGTGAAGGGACGGAGTCAACCATATGGCCATGCCAGTGCTAGACCCAATACAGCATGTACCCTGTCTTACAAAATCCAAATCAGCTCTCTGCCAACCAAATTCATGCAGCTGCTATTCAACAGTCTTTGCATACACCCTTCAGACTCAGACAGGGCTAATAAGTTTCAGCACCCTACAGGTGGATGTAACTCACAGTCCAGACACTTGCAACAGCTAGCTTCGGGGGGGGGGGGGGTATATTGTTCCTCATTAACTAGTGTCCTGACAGATTTAGAGAGAGATTATCTTTCCACTTGACTCAGCCCAACATCATGACTTGCAGTGCTGTAATTTAAAACATGCAATGAATATGAACTTGAGCACACTCCGGGAGAGAACGCAGGACAGGAAGGCCTGGCGTGCTATGGTCCATGGGGTCACGAAGAGTCGGACACGACTGAACGACTGAGCAACAACAACAACAAATTTAAAACATAGCTCATCTCCTGCTGTCTGTAAGTGACTGCAGACTCACTACCACTACCTCCTCCCATCCACAACTGTGAGGCGGCATTAACATGAACATAAGCTTAGTTTACCCCAGAAGGCTTGTCATACTTCTGCACTATTCACACATTTTTAAGAAAAGAATATTTTTTATTTATAAAAAATATTTATATTTATTTATAAAAAATATTTATATTTATTTATTTATAAAAATATATTTATATTTATTTATATGAAAATATTTATAGGTTGACAAGCAGCTTCATTTTCATTAGGAACAACACATGGAAATGTAACTGTCTTGCAATAAGGCAGAACAGGACACACACACACACATACACAGAAGAAGTGAGAGCTGCATCCAGTGGGACAAAACCACAGCAGCCAAGCATCAGAGGGGAAACGGGACTTTTCCATTACAAGCCTTTTAAAGATACATTCAGTAGACCACACACTCGGTTGCTCGCCCAACTTTCACATGAGGTTAGGGCATCTTCATACATTTTGCTTCTTAGCTGTTGTTGTTGTTGTTCAGTCGTTCAGTCGTGATTATTAAAACAAGTTTACATCTAACCATGCCTGGCTAAGAATGCGGCAACTCATGTGCTGGCGAGCACATGTATTACACCAGCATCCTTCTCAGAGTGCTGGCATTGGCTGCAGCTCCCTGTTGAGCAAGGAGCAAACCCAAGTTGGTTGATAATAGAACTTTCAGTTACCCGTAGAATCATAGAATAGTAGGGTTAGAAGGGGCCTATAAGACCATCGAGTCCAACCCCCCGCTCAGTGCAGGAAGCCTGATTCCCAGGGGGTCTCCCATCCAAGTACTAACCAGGGCTGACTCTGCTTAGCTTCCAAGATCAGATGAGACTCATCTGCTTTCTAAACAGAAAATGTCCTCATCAATTGCTTATCTTTGGCCTTCTGTGCTGGCAACATCCTACTGGAATTCATTGCCTCAGAATACTTATTCTCTTCACACCATCCCCCTTTTAAAATTTAATTTTATGTATGTTTGGAAAACGTGATTGTTCAGGCTGCTTTGTTCCTATTGCAATTTTCCCATGGCTTTGTCTTTCCTTCCCCACTTCTTTCTTTTTTTCTGCAGGTCCACCCACCCACCCCCCTTTCAATATATTTGGTAACAAGCAACTAGCAATTTTAGGGACTGGATGAATAATAAATATTTTTATTGTCAATGGCAATTCACATCCTGTCAGGTTTCTCCTTCAAAAGTGCTCTTGTTAGTAAGCTGATTCTGCTATGCCACATTGTCATTTCAACCGATTATTTTGACAACTATCCTAGATCTTTCCAGATCAAAAGTGCGCAAATAAGCCACACTTGTCAAACTGATGTTTACTTATGGAACCGTAGCATCTTATGTATAGATAAGGGACCACTCAATTTTAGCTCAAAAAACAGAGCCCAGAATGGGATTATGCAAATGAAGGGGGTGGGAGTATTGGGATGGCCATGTACCCTACTTTACAAGGACAGTCCTCTATTTGAAGGTGTCCTCTAATTGAAGAGATGCCCAGTCCAAGTACAGTTTAAAGATAAAGAACTATAAGGAGGGAGAGAGGGGGCCGTGAAGTTGCCCATCAACAAGAAGAGACTGAGCAGGCACACAGGTCCCCTGCTCACAATCTTCCCTGCTATGGTGAGATATATTGTAATAATTGTACACCATCACTGAAAATGACCCTTTCAGAACAGCCTGAGAGAGAATCCAGCACTGAATCAGGCCCTCTTGGAAGATATATATTAGATATATATCTTGGAAATAAATATATTAGGCATTACTCTTTCAGTCTTTCTACACATTGCCAAGTTGTATCCAACTCAGGGCACTGAAAATACTCCTGGAGATATCCTTATTTCTCCCCATGTGTTTAAGGTGTGGTGTTTGTTTGGCAATAATTATTTCCTCACAATCCCTCACAAGATTTCAACTGCATAACGTTGACTATAATTTTGTATACACTTGATTAGACCATATCCTTTGTATATACTTCAGCCTTTCATCTGAAATTAGTTTCATGGCCAAACTACATGATATTCCAGGAGATCCATCATTAATCTCCCAGCATTTTTTTAAAAACTAATTGCAGTCATGGTGGGGGAGGCTGCTAATTCCTGACCTAAGCTGCCCCTTTAGGCTGCTGTTATACTGCGGGGAAGGGGAATGCAGGTGCCTGGATCATACCTGTATCCCCTTCCTTCACCAACACACAAAGCAAAATCAGCTTGAACGGGACATTTTGACCAGGAACATGGCATGGAGGGAGAGACTTAGGGCTTCTCCACACCAGGCTTTTTATCTTGCACCTTACCAGGGCTTCTGCTACCGGATTCTTTGTGGGGTTAAGATTGGCTCCTTACATGGGCTAACACAGGCTTTTTTCCTGTGACTTCCTTTGTCAGCAAGTTCTACAAATTTCATTATACAGCCACTAGATGGCACTGTGTTACAGTGGAACTGCGCAATTTTACATAGCCATTAAAGTGGATTAACATTTATTATTGCATTATTCCCAATCTTTTAAAAACTGGGATAAAGGTCAGAAAGCGTGGGATATGCCCTGGAACCTGACAAAGTCATGTAAAGGACCTGCAAACTTCCATGAGTGACCAATCATGAGCATGCAATAAAAGCCTCGTGCAGAAATGCACTTAACTTCCTATCCCTCCTACATGGCTTCCCTGATCAATTAGCTGTCACTCCCCACCATGGCTAATTTTAGTTGCAGGACTGGGGGTCACGGGAGGACTCAGGAAATCATTCACACTTGTTAGGCATAAAACAAATTTTGGTTCTTAGAGTGTATAAGAGAATAACAAACTTTCAAAGAAGACAAGTCCATGTGTTTTTGCATGGGTCATTGTTTCGGTGTACCCCTCTCTCTGGATAAGGAATTGTGTTGCATCTCTGCATCAGGATCAAACTTAATCAGAGAGCCTTGGCAGAATCACTCACCATCTGTGGAGGGTGATGGGAAAGAGGTCAGGCCAGAGCAGTCAATAATCTGGACAGAGAGTTATGGGAAAGATAGCTTTCTTGATGGGTAGGCATTCTGGGTTCACAGGAGCTATTAGTTATTTCACTACTGTATTTCTGACTAGATGGTCTCTCACAACACATGTTCTGGAAATTACTTTTCTAACTACAACACTGGGAGGTGGGGAGGCATCTTTTGAAAAACAATTATAAAAATATAGAAATCTGGTGATTTCCAGATGACTAGAAGGCTTGCTGACAGGTGCTAGACATTTGGCTTTGTTGGATATAAATCTATCATAAAGCTTCTTGATTCTGAATGAAATTTAAAAAAAAATGCCCCTTTCTATTGGCCTTCTTAGGGATGGCCAACACAACTACATTCCATTGATAAGCTCCTTGACCAAGTAGAACAGAGCTGTTGACATGATTTCCACACCCTGCACACCCCAGTTATGTAGGAGAAAACTCCTCTGAAATAAATGACAGTCACACAGCAGTTGCTTGCCTTGCCATGACAATCTGCAGCTGCCTCACTGAGCTCGTATTGAGCAGCTAACCTAGAGCAGCCTTCACAAAGGCCGGGTAATCTTGAGATGAGGCTAGAAACAGGGCTGGCAGAAGGGTTTGGCATTCTTGGGCATGTGCTGAGGCCCACACCTCAGGAGGGGGACTGCCACTGACACCCCCCAATACTCTGGCCATACTCCTTCTTGCTGTTGCTGCCCATTTACCTGCCCTCTCCAACCATGAAGGCAATGGCAAGATCAAGAAGGAGGAGCAGCCTCCATTTCCCTTGGCCTCTCCTTCTGGGCAGCATTAAGGGTTGGGCCCAGAAGGAGAGGGCAAGCGAAGGGCAGTGGGGACAATGAGAAGGATGGGGGGACCACTTCAGGCAGGCCCCTACTAAGGACATGTTGTCCAGTCCTCACCCCCACCCCCCCAAATCTGGAGCTGACACACTGGCTGTAAATGTTCAGGCCGAGAATGCTCCTACTGGGGTAGCAACTTGGATGGGAAGTTGCAGAAGCTCCCCTATGACTTGCCCAGGTGGCCACATGTCCTCTTTCATAGAGGACAGTCCTCTATATGAAGGGCTATCCTGTCCAAATCCAGTTTAAAAATAATCATAAGGACTGTTGCCCATCACCAGGTAGCACCTGGACAGCAGGCCGAGCAGGCAGACGCACAGACCACCTGGTCACAGTCTTCTGCACTATGGTGAGACATACTGTATTTCTATTTAAATTATAATCAATTTTAATTTGCATCTATACATATAAATTAGCACTTGCAAATTTTATGCAAATGCGTATCCTATCGTGTCCTCTTTTCAGGTGATGCATTTCTTCTTTTCTGGTGATTCAGAATTAGGCTACCCTAATTTGAGAGCTGCAGGCAACTTTCCTTTCCTCCATTCCTACCCTTCCCTGCAATGTGTTCTGCTTCTCCACCCAATCAGTTGTCATTCCCTTGGTCTGTCAAACCCTCAAGGGCACCCTTAGTGGTTCAGACACCCAGTCTTGGGAATCCATGATCTGGGAAACAGAGCAGTCATGCAGCTGCTTGATACATAACAATTTACAAATGCAAACATGTTTGAACCCTTTTATTGAATTTATTACTGCTATACATTTTTTGTAGAACCCTGTCCCCATGCACATGGCTGCCTTTGTGTTCTCTGTTAGCATCTCCTAGGGAAAAGAAGTGAAGAGAACATTTATTTTCAATATCAAAAAGCAGAGAAACACTTCCAAGAAGAACTGCAGCACGGGCACGAGCATCCATAGATTGACAGGTTTGGATGGCACGAGTATAAACATGTCTAGCTAGTAGTGAAGTCGCTTTTTTGACCTCAGGGTCAACAGCCTGAACAAGAGCCCCTGAGGCATCGATCCAGATACTACATTGTGAAATGGGTTGACAGCAGCTCAGGGAGAACATCTAGCAAAAGGAGCTCCACATTGCTCTTCTCTGGAGAAGACACTCAAGGCAAATGCAATCTGCTAATACTGGGCACATCAGGTTGTTACATATTGACTCTGCCAGGGCTCAGTGGATATGCATTGCACACATCGAGACTAAACTGTGCATTTTACAGTGTTTTCCATGACACCAGAATCCAGGCCACAGTAAAACCTTACCCAGTGATACTGACTGATAGGGAGAGAAACCAGTAAGACATTTCTGCAGTGTGAAAGCTATACAGCAGATTTTTTAATTGAGGTTGTGAAAAGGGAGCTTCTTTATTCCCTTCCCACAGTGCACATTCACAGCTTCATAACACTTTATTCCAAATTACTTGTATTGGAATAACTACCACCTCTGTTTCTATATTTACAGTCATCAGCACAGATTAGAATCACCATTCCATAAAAAGCACTGAGAATGTAGTAAAAATGATGGTTTGAAAGATGGCACAGGGCTAACTGAAGCATACTGGAAGTTTTCTGAGCAACAAATGAACTCCAATAATGTAGAGTAGCTTTCCCCAACCTGGGGCCCTCCAAGGAATATAGCATAAAACATCTGGAGAGCACTAGGTCGGGGAAGGCTGATGTAGGGAATCTAATGTAAATATGTCAGTTGGAGGCAAACACTAATTTGGAACACTGTAGAGGGGAAAGCAGTGGGAGTTGTGGCAACTTGGAGAAGAGAAGCAGTGGTTAAACAGCCCTCTGCTGCATGTCAGATTCAAATTGCCCCCTCCTGAAGCTGCTTTTTCTTTAAAAATAAATAAATAAGAAGATGGCTGAGATTCCTTTACATACGTTTTCATGTAACATGTAGGTATGCCATAGGAGTGGTTTAATTATTAGTGTGTCTCAGTAATGAATGTCTAGCTCCAGCTAACGACTCCCACCAAGACGTCTGTACACTCAGGAAGCCAAAAATATATGAGCAGAAATCCAGTCCAGGCTACCGATAGCTAAAACGTGGCTTCCCAAACAACACATTTTCAATTTCTAGCTGTTCCTTGGCTTTAAGAGAGGTGAATATAAAGGTCAATGTAAGTGAAAGGTTTTCTGGCAGTCTAATTTACTGATAGAAAGGATTGCATTAAGTGAAAGCCCTTGTCATGTACCTGTGATTAAAAAACCAAATGCATTCTGTACCTGAAAGACAAAGTAAAGCTATGAACTTTCTCTATACTATACCCTATTCAGTTGTTTGGAAGAATGAAATGAAATGGAAGAGAATTGAAAATATATTAATTTTAGGCTTGGTTGCATTTATATTTTATTAAAAATGGATTAAAGGTTACCTGGTGTAAATTAATTTGCTGTGTGGAGAGAAAGTGAAATTAAAGTTCAGAAACATGAAATGCAGCCCAAGAACAGACCCTTGGCAGGGCACCTCTATAGAACTGGCTGATACGCTCTCAAATCTACTCTGATTTGTTGAGTTGTTCTGGTGCTTGCCTTTACAGATGTGATGGCCACCCTGAATGCAATCAGCTTAGCTTCTCATCTGATGTCATAGAGATGCAGCTCAGTTTTGGGCCAGGCAGCCAAATACTAAGAGGAATTTTAAGAGCTTGGTACTGGCATTATAAGATCCATTAGATTATTCTGTTAAATTTAGGAGTCTTATGTTGGACATAAATATTGCAACACCCGCTGCTTGTAGTATGAAATTCCTCTCTGCAAAATATATTATGTTGAAATGGAGAATACTTGCCGGTTTCCCTGAACAAACATGCAGTGTACCTGTTTTCACTCTGAATACTACCAAGATAATTAAAGCAACAGCATCTGCATCCAGGGAACTCCCTTACAGCTGAACCCATACTATGCTAGCATAAAGGGTCCTGATATTTGTCTAACACCCTGATATCTTCAGCTGCAGTCCTACATTAGAACACTGGCTGGTTTCAGACAACATGGTCAAACACTGGCTAGGTTTGGACAACATGATAACCAACACTCAAAGGTTGAGTATGGGTTGAGTGTGGGTTGTCAGTGAACTGTAGGTTGTTGTTGAAACAAGGGTTATCATGTTGTCTGAACCCAGCTTTGTTAACAAACCAAAGTTTGTTAACCACGAAAACCCATTAAGAGAACCCATGGTTTGTTGTTGGGTAGTGTGCTGTGGGTTGTTCATGGTTAACAAACCATGGTTTGTTATCATGGGTGGGTTCAGGCAACATGATAACCCACATTTCAACAACCCACGGTTCAGTGGGTTATCGTGTTGAGTGAACCCACTCACTGTGGGTTGGATCTGGATTTAGGCATGTGTAATGGGGCTTGGTGGAAGTGGACTTCCCTTCCCCCTCCTCCTTCTGGCAAGCCCCTCCTCCCAGCCCTCTGAAAATGGCTCAGAGAGTGTGTGAATGGGGTGGGCTATGAGGGCAGGGGGCTGACGGAGAAGGTCCCTGAAAATTGGGCGGAGGCATCATCTGTTTGTGTGAGGTCTGCTTGTGGAAAGTGCTTCTGCCTGGTTTTCGGGGATCCTCTCCTTTCCCCTCAACCCCCCATACTACAGCCTACCCCATTCAGCAGGTTCCCCGACCCACTGTGTAGCTTTTTGGGGGACTGGGAGGGCTGGCTTGTGGACGAGGGGGCAAGGAAGTCCACTTCTGCCAGCCATGTTATAGTGCATAATCCTGGATCCAACCAAGTGAGACTTCTGCGTAAGCATCTTTAAGACTGCAATCTTAATATAGTCCTTGGAAGCCCAACTGAAATAAGCTGGCTTTATTTCTGAGTAAGGTACATATTGAAAAGAGTCAAAGAATATGTGATATTTTCACATGCAAGCATAAACCCAGAGCATTAGTTTGATTTGTTGTGAGTTGGTAATGCTGCTCTTTTTGCTTGTCTGACATCAATAACCTGTGGTAATTTGTACAGTTAACAGCTAAAAATGTCAGTGAGGATATTTCAGTGAATGAAACCAATCAGCCCCAAAGAGTCAAAACATCTCCTTGCATGTGTCCTACTGGCCTGCATGGTATGCTAGACACATAGCAGTGTGCAGATTGCCTGACTTTTTTAATTGTGTGCCCTCACATTCTGCTGTATACAACTCACAGGTGGCAGAAATTTTGCTACTTTCAGCTAATGGTTTCGCTATACTTCAAATACTGGATGTGTATATACATCAGATTTTTCTGCTTCTGACTTCTCCCAACAGGAATCTCTTTAGAAGAGTTCATACTAAAAGACTTCGCTCTTGGAGGTATCTGTGTTAGAAGAGGTCATAGAACTTTGTCCTTGTAAAGTGTCCTACAGGCAGGCACAATAATGTTGCATCCCGGAACCATATGGATGATGTCATTACATGTGCTTCTCAGGGATGACGAACTCTAGTGCATAGTAAAAGACAGAGGAAAGAAATGGTGGTTCAACTATTAAATAAGGATGGAAATGATAACAGATGACAAAGAAAAGGCAGAAGTGCTCAATTTCTACTTCAGCTTAGTCTTCTCCCAAAAGGGGGTCTATTACCGCCCCACCGCCCCAGCAAAGGCAAAGTACAGGCTGAAGGGGCAGGATCGCAGCTTGAAATCGATAAGCATATGGTCAAGGAACACCTAATCACTTTGAATGAGTTCAAATCTCCAGGGCCAGATGAACTGCATCCTAGAGTAATAAAGGAACTGGCAAAAGAGCTCTCAGAACCACTGTCTATTATCTTTGAGAAATCATGGAGGATGGGTGAAGTGCCAGATGTTTGGAGGAGGGCTAATGTTGTCCCTATCTTCAAAAAGGGTAAAAAGGAGGAACCTGGGAACTACAGACCAGACAGTCTGACTTCAATCTTTGGGAAAATTCTAGAGCAGATTATAAAGCAATCAATCTGTAAGCACCTTGAAAACAATGCAGTGATTGCTTGAAGCCAACATGAATTTGTCAAGAACAAATCCTGCAAGACGAATCTGATCTCTTTGATCAGGTAGCCTCCCTTGTGGACTGTGGGAATGCTGTGGATATATCGCGACTTCAGCAAAGCGCCCCATGATATCCTGATTAGCAAACTAGCTCAAAGTGGACTAGATGAAACAACCATCAGGTGGATCCACAGTTGGCTACAGAATCGGACTCAAAGAATACTTATTAATGGGATCTTCTCAAACTGGGGAGAGGTAACGAGGGGGGAACCACAGGGCTCAGTCCTGGGCCCAGTGCTCTCCAACATTTTTATTAATGACTTGGAGGAGGAAGTGCAGGGAAGGCTTATCAGATTTGCAGTTGACACAAAATTGGGTGGGATAGCTAATACCCTGGAAGAGAGAAACAAGATTCAAAGTGATCTTGATAGGCTGGAGCACTGGGCTGAAAACAATAGAATGAAATTTAACAGGGATAAATGCCAAGTTCTGCACCTAGGAAAAAGAAATGAAATGCACAGTTACAAGATGGGGGATACTTGGCTCAACAATACTACAAATGGGAAGAATCTTGGAATTATTGTAGATCACAAGCTGAATATGAGCCAACAATGTGATGCCGCTGCAAAAAAGGCCAATGCTATTTGGGGCTGCATTAATAGAAGTATAGCTTCCAAATCCTGGGAAGTACTAGTTCTCCTCTACTCAGGACTGGTTAGGCCTCATCTGGAGTACTGTGTCCAGTTCTGGGCACCACAATTTAAGAAGGATGCAGACAAGCTGGAGAGGGTTCAGAGGAGGGCAACAAAGATGATCAGGGGACTGGAAACAAAGCCCTATGAGGACAGACTGAAGGAACTGGGCACATTTAGCCTTGAGAAGAGAAGACTGAGAGGAGATAGGATAGCGCTCTTCAAGTACTTGAAAGGTTGTCACAGAGAGGAAGGCCAGGATCTCTTCTCGATCATGCCAAGAGTGCAGGACATGGAATAATGGGCTCAAGTGACAGGAAGCCAGATTCTGGCAGAACACCAGGAAAAACTTCCTCACTGTTAAAGCAATACGACAATGGAAGCAATTACTAGGGAGGTAATGGGCTCTCCTACACTGGAGGCATTCAAGACGAGGCTGGGCAGCCATCTGTCAGGGATGCTTTGACTTGATTCCTGCATTAAGCAGGGGGTTGGACTTGATGGTCTTATAGGCCTCTTCTGACCCTACCACTCTATGATTCTATGATTCTATTAATCTAGTGTAGCCTGTTGGTTCTTTCTTCACCAGTGTTTAACAGTGAACACAGGAATCCTACTACAATCAATCAATCAATCAATCAATCAATCAATTCCCACAGTGGTTTGTAGAGTAAACCCATGGCAAAGTGGTTCCAACTCCTTTCTCGCTGATGGCTAAGAAAATCCATCCAGGTGTGTACTTTATCTGCCGCATCCAGATGGCATGTAATGTGGTGCTGCTCAGCAATACAGGATCTTGAGGAAAGCTTTACGGAACTCATTGTTGAAGGTGGTGTAGATGACAGGGTTGAGGGCGCTGTTGACATATCCAAGCCACGTGGTAGCACTGTACAGCTCTGGGGAGATGTGACACGTGTGGCAGTGGGTATTCAGTATATGTGTTAAGAAGAATGGCAGCCAGCAGACTATGAAAGTCCCTAGGATTTAAAAGGAGACATCATCACCACTTTGGCCCAGGCTGGTCCTCCCATGAGGCAGAGAGAGAGAGCCGCCTCAAGTTGCAGATGCTTAGGAGAGGGCATGGCTATCTGGGAAACCCTGGATGGCCAGACTAGGACACCAGGAGGGCTTGATTTGGCCCCCAGGACTGGGGATCTGCAACCCTGGTGTAATCTGTCTGCTCAAAATCTTTCTCCCTCTTGCCTCAAGCTCCTTTGCCACCTGTAGGGGAAATGATATGTGTGCTCATATCTTTTCCCTCAAAGATGGAAAGAAGAGCTTTGGTAACAGGTTTTGAGCAGGAAAATAAGGAGAAGGGAAAGCACCCCTCCTCCCTGTGCTTCCTCCAAGCAAATTCACAACCTGCTGCACCTGATTTTCCTTAAAACCAAACAAAACCTGTTGAGATCTTCCATGCAATATTTAGTTTGATCCTCTTTCCTGTGCAGACTGCCTTCCAAAAGCAATGGAAATGCCGCTACTTACCAAGAACGATAGCTAGCATTTGTGTGGCCTTCTTCTCTCTGAGTTGTATTGTCCGCTGCTGCTGAGGTGGTAGCTTCAAGGAAGTGGTGGTTTTGCCATTGCTGAGTTTGCGCACTTCTAGGCTTTGTTCCTTCGTTTTTCTCCTCATCTTTAGGTCAACTGCCTCTTTATCCCCTGTACTGGAGAAGGAAGTTTCATGGCAGAAACTGCAATACTGTTGCAGTTCAGTGGGTGTCAGGGGCTTCTTTTCAGCAGGCAGCCTCTGGTCCGAGCACTTTAGCTGCAAACAACAGGACAGTGCATCTGGAGGCCTTCGGTGCAAAGCCTTTTTTTCTATATGTTGCTGAAAATCAAGAGGCCAAGTACAGTCAGGAACCACTTCTGATCTGATAGATCTGATACTTACTAATAGATACTTATGATCTGATCTTATAGTCTGAGAGAAGAAGCTCTCTCTTTTGACACCAAAGTGAATAGCCCTGAGTCAACAAAAGCAAAGCCATTCTTATATGCAAAGGTGTTAGGAAGTCTAGCATCCGCAGCTGAAAAGTGGAACTGAATTTTGTTTCCTATTCTTGGGATGAAGTGGTTTCTGTACAATACACAGGCTTTGCTCCTTAGGGCGCAATCCTATCGATTGAGCCCTTGCTACTCAGAAGCCAGCAGGGTGGGAGGAACAGCAAAGGCAAACTTCACCTTCCAGTCCTCAATCTTTGGTGATTTTCACTAGATGGGCTTTTCAGCCTTTCCAGTGAGGGCACTGTGGAGGGGGAAGAAAGGAGGCTGGAAGAAGTTCAGGGTATCTTGTATCCCAGCCTCTCCAGTCCCTTCCCCTCTACACACACCAGAACGTCCCCTTTCCGCCTCCTCTGAAGTCATTTTTCTGACCTTGGAGGGCAGCTGACATGGTTATTTCCATGCTGGCTATGAGGGGGTGGGGTCAGATCTCCGACTCCCCCTTCCAAAGTCAAAGCGTTGTCTCTCAGCCTCGGAAGGGTTTTTCCAAGCAAGCCTATGGTTCCTGGGATGCCCTCCCAGGGACCATAGGATTGCTCTCTTATTCCATTTATTGGTGCGATCCTAAAATTTTACATCCAGACAGCAAACCTGCCTTTGTCAAGAATCTGTGCAGTTTCCTACACTGTTGTGCCATTCCTTCTTTCCTGCTTGTTCTTCAATATACTGTCATGGAATGAAATGGCTGCATTTATCAAGGTTGTATTTATTGTGTTGTAAGATGACAGGGCTTGTGGGCAACATGTGGCCCACAAGCCAAATGCAGCCCTTTGCATACCCCAGTGCAGCCACACTCCCACCACCTCACTGAATTTGTGGGTTTTAGGGGGGAAATGGCATTTTTAGCTCCATGAAGCGCCAAACAGGTCAAATTTAGCTTGCAGTGAACCAAAATTTGACTCTTTTAGTGCTCTGTGGTGATTGAAGCTGTACCCCAGTGTATATCTTGCACCAATGATTCTGAAAATTCTAAGGATAAGATATTGGTACTGTTTGTACAGCAGGAATGTTGCAGGGCAGGATGACGATTGCTGCAGATACTCCTCTAATCCTATGCAGAATTTGTGCCTTTTTATTATTTTTATTACATTTAAATCCTACTTTGTGCTCCAAAGAGCTCAGGGGCAGTATACATGGTTCTCCCCCATCCCCATTTTATCTTTACAACAACCCTGAGAAGTAGGTTAGGCTGACAGAGATTGGTCACTGGTTGAATGGGGATTTGAACTTGGATCTCCCCATCTCTGTTTTGACACTTTTACTGCTATACAGGGCCGGCATCAAGGGTAGGCATGGTTGGGCACCTGCTGAGGGCCCACACTGCAGGAGGGGCCCACTGGCAGGAATGCCTTGGATTTGCTCCTCCTCTTTACTATTGCAACCTGCTTGTTCACCTGCCTCTCACTTGGGCCCAGACAACAGTGGTGGTGAGAAGGAGGAGCAGTAGATGCCCCTGCCGCCTTGGTCACCGGTTCACTGCCTGTCATTGGTAGCAATGGTGAGAAACAGGATGAGGAGCAATAGCAGGTGGTGACAATGGCAGTGAGAAGGTAAACTCAATGAGGAAGGCCCATTGAGGGTGTCTTGCTCAAGGGCTCTCAAAAACCTGGAGCTGGCACTGCTACGATATTATACTCTGCTTAGTTGCCAGTTAGCATAAAACTTATCCAAATGATCCACAAAGCATTGCAGATTGCACATGTAAATATTGCACATTAAGGGTGCAATCCTGTGGCCACTAGTCAGTGGCTAGATGGCCATAGAATCATAGAATAGTAGGGTTGGAAGGGGCCTACAAGACCATCAAGTCCAACCCCCTGCTCAGTGCAGGTATCCAGGTCAGAGCATCCCTGACAGATGGCTGTCCAGCCTCATCTTGAAGGCCTCCAGTGTGGGAGAGCCCATCTCCCTAGGTAATTGGTTCCATTGTTGTATTGCTGTATGCCCCATGCTTCAAGGTTGGATCTCTGAGAACCAACCTTCACCCTCTCCTGCGCTGCCTCGTAGGCAGTGTGAAACAGCCAGGCACTCCGCACTTGGAAGAGGAGCATGGAGCTGCAAAAATGGGGCATTCCTGGGGGCGTGCCGGGGCGGGGAAGTCGGAAATCTGGTACGACACATCCAATGTGTTGTCTGGCTGCTGCTTCCCATGCTCTGCCTTCCCGCAGCTAGACACCTGAAATCAGCAAATGCAGGGCGGCTGAAGCTCAGAGAGGACGATCCCCTCCGCGCTTCTCCTGCCCTGCATTGGATAGGTAGTCACCTCTGAGTTCAGAGGCGGCTGCCTATCCTGGTAGGATTGCTCCCTTAAATATCCAATGCATGGCCAGTGCATCAGATATTTAAAATACTTGCATTCCAAAGAATATGTGTCTCCAATGAAATCAGCAGTTAGAAACTTTATTCATAATGCAACAGCTGGAGTTGCCTGTATCCACCATCTCTTCCCAATTTTATTGCCTGAAGTAGCTCACCTATGTGTGCTGTAAGGCAGGGGTCCCCAACCCCTGGGCCGCAGGCCAGTACCGGTCCATGGCCTGTCAGCAACCGGGCTGCAGGGGTGTGTGAAACCCCCTCACATTTGGTCTGCGGGGGGGAGGCGAGGGGGGGAGGCGATCTGTCCCCCCCCCAGAATCCTCGCTGGGCCTGGCCGGCTTCGCTCCATGGCGAGTCCGCGGAGCTGCTGGCCAGCTCCGGCCGCTGGCAGACTTCCAGCTGCTGGGACGCAAATGGTGTCTGCTATGCGGACGCCATTTGCATCCCTGTTCTACAAGTAATAGGCTGCGTAAATCTTTACGTAGCTGATTACTGCAAAGAATAGGGACACAAATGGCGTCCGCATAGCGGACGCCATTTGCGTCCCAGTGGTTGGAAGTCCGCCAGCGGAAAACCACCCCCCCCAGTCCGTGGAAAAATTGGACCGGTCCCTGGCGCCAAAAAGGTTGGGGACTGCTGCTGTAAGGGTATTGATGACATTTGGTGTTTCCGACAGATTTTCAATACCTCATTATTTATTTTATTTATTTATTTCATTTCTATACCGCCCAATAGCCGAAGCTCTCTGTCATTATTATCATTATCATTAATGTCATTTATGGCTATAAACCTGAACCAGAAAATACAATACTTGCTCCCAAAAGAGAATAATAAAATTAGTGGTTCAAAGGCAAGTAATTTCACTTGCTAGTGCTTGTTACTGCAGAAATGAGTTATTCCTGTGAGGCAGGGGTGCAGAACCATGGCGCGGGATGCATGATGTCAGGTGGGTGTGGATTCTCTACCCAGTACTTCGGCCAGGGACCAAGTTTCACTGTGTGCAGACTTTCCTGGTCAGGATTGGGCATCAGCCAGGGAGCAAATGATGCTTCAGAGGAGTGAAGGGGGTTAGGGGCACAATCCTATGCATATTTAGACAGAAAAAGTCCTACAACTCCCAGCATTCCCCAGCCAGGCATGCTGGCTGGGGAATGTTGGGAGTTGTAGGACTGTTTTCTGCTTAACGTGCATAGGGTTGCACTTTAAGCCATCTTGGCTTCACCTGCCCCACATGCACCCCAATGGGGCAAGGTGCAGGGTGGGTGAGGCACTGGCTGATTGATTCACCTAGGACCTCGGTAGCTTTGCTCACCCTATGCCTTCCCCATTGGGGTGGGTGTGGGGCAGGTGAAACTGAGCCAGCACGTCCCCTTTGTTCTTCCCCCTCACCCAGGGCAATGGGCATTGTACACTAGCAGCGACTGAATGGATTCACTGAGTGCTGCAGGCTCAGTCACCTCAATCCAGAGATTAAATGATGCCCAGAGACTGACAGTGGGGAGACAATGGAAAGCAGAGGCATGAGGTGTGTTGGTAGCAGCTGGATAGGGAGAAAGCAATGGAGGAAGGCACTGGTGGGCAATATGTGGCCCTCCAGACGTTTCAGCCTACAGCTCCCCTCAGCCCTAGCCAGCATAGCCAATGATGAGGGACCATGGCCAAAACATCTGGGTGGCCACAGGTTGCCAGGTGTCTGAACTAGGCAGACTATTGTGAGGGAATGGCACAAGATGTATAGAAGCTGGCCAGGTAGATATATCCAGCAGTGTTTCTAGGATGGAGAGGTGGGACACAAAAGATCTGGCCAATGCGGAAAGGGGTCATACTTTCTGTTTGTAACAGATTTTGATGTTGTGGCTGCCTTGTCTGGTGAGGATTCGCTTCCTCTGTCTTTGCCTCAGCACAATGTAAATCCGGATGTAGAGCAGCAGGGTCACCAAGAATGGAAGATAAAAGGAGACCACAGAGGAATAGATAACGAAGTCGGGATTGGAGATGGAACAAATATTTGGATCACCTGAGGCAGAAAGAAAAGAGCAAAACAGAAAGAGGAAGGCAGAGCAACTTCGAAAGGACAAGAATATGTGGTGCACCATAAAGGCCATCTAGGATATGGGTCTAAGGACAAACACACCATGGTTTTTCTAACCAGGGCTGGCCCAAGACATTTTGCTGCCTGAGGCAGAGCAGCAAACGCTGCCCCTCACCCACCCAAGTGAAGGTGCATAGGATGCAAAGCCAGGCACGTTATTTGGGCACCTGAGGCACAAATCCCACAAGCACCTGTCCTCATCTCTAGCAGTAAAAATACAATATTAACAAGCTAACAAATTGCTGCCCTTTTAAATCTGCTGCCTGAGACAGCTGCTTTGCTCTGCCTCAAGGTAGGGCCAGCCCTGTTCCTAACAATAAAACCTGTTGGATAGTGGAACCAACTGCCTTGGGGAGGTGGTGGGCTCTCCTTTGCCAGAAATATTTAAACAGAGACTGTAGAGCCAGCTGTCAGGGCTGCTGTATTTGCATCCTGCATTGTAGATTCTGCATTGAGCAGGGGGTTGCTCTGGATGACCTCCAAGATACCTTCCAACTCATAAAATTTTATGGATTTTTTAAAACAATAAACCTAGATGTTTGTGAGTAGAAATGAAGTTTGATGGGGCTGGAGAGCTAGTATTGATCTATTTCTTTTCCAGTAAGCACTGTCATGTCATGTCCCTACTCAACAGAAGATAGGTCTTCCACACAATTTCCAAAGGGGTAGCAGTGTTAGTCTGCTGCAGTAGAAACGATAGCACCTTAAAGACTAACACATTTAAGGTACAATCCTATGCAGGTTTAGACAGAAAAAAAGTCCTTCAACTCCCAGCATGCCCCAGCCAGCATGACTGGCTGGGGCATGCTGGGAGTTGTAGGACTTTTTTTTCTGTCTAAACCTTCATAGGGTTGTAGCTTTATTCTGGGCAAAAGCTTTTGTGGACACTGTCTGCTGCATCTGATGAAGTGGACAGTGTCCATGAAAGCTTATGCCAGAATACATGCATCAGTCTTTAAGGTGCCACAAGGATCTTCGTTGTTATTCTTCCACACAGTTGTTGTAACAAAGAAGAGGCTGAAGTATTAAAGGTGAGGTCCCCGATTAGGAAAAGGGCCTTATGGATGCCAAGGGAACCCATGGGTGCCGTGGGTTCCCTTAGTATTCATAAGGCCCTTTCCATAATTGTTATTATTTTTTTTATGTTTTCCTGGTGGCTGGGCTGCACTGCAAAGTGTTCTCAGATGAAATTGCACTTTGCTTTGGTAAACATATAAACAAGAAAAGTAAAAGGGCTGCTTCTCCTGCTGCTTGGTACGCTTGGGAGGTTGATGAGAAGATGGAGGGGAGAGCAGTGGGAATGAGGGGGAGGTTGGCAGAAGCAACATGGCAATTGTGGGTGAGGTGCCCATCAGGATGTTGGGGAGGACAACTGTGAAACTTTGGGAGTATTGGTATCACCATAGGAAGGGTCACGAAGGCACAACCCAATGTGGGGAGAAAGCAAGTCAAGGGTGTGGGTGTATTTGCTGGGTGTCTGCAGTGTGGGGTCTGTGGTTTTTGTGTGTTTGCAGTGTGGCGTGTGTTTGGGGGAAATTTATTTGGGGATGTTCTTCCTGTTAATGTGGGTTCAAAGGAGTAGTTTTGTGTTTTTGGGTTCACACCCCACCTTTCACTTGTACTCAGGTTCTGGGCAAGTTACCTGTCTTTCAGCATCACCAATTTCCCTCCTGTGAAATGAGTGTTTTGTGACCTGCCGCACTCACCACAGCAGCCATTTTGTGCATGGGCACACTTCCCATTGGCAGCCATTTTTTGACAGCACCCATGACATTTTCCCAAAGCTCCAAATGTGCTCTCTGGCCTCTAAAGGTTGAAGACTCTTGATTAAAGTATTGAGTAATGATTCCAAGCTATAATAGCAGCCACACCCATATGTGGGTATGAAGACCATACTTCAAGATATTGTTGTTTACCTGTAGTATTGAATCCAAAGAGAAGAGGGCAGGAAACAGCAAATGCCAGCAGCCAGACTATTGCTATCATGGTGGAGACTCTCCGGCAAGATCTGGGCCCTGTGCTGTATTGATAATGAATAGGCATAACCACTGCAGTGTATCTGCAAAGTGAATCAACTCCAAAAAAAGGGTGATGAAAAAGAAGGGGGAAGTCAGGAAAAGAGAAAGTGAAAACAAAGTTGAATCCAAAATGGAAGAACATAAAAGAAGAGAAAGGAAAACATAAAACAGAAATCATATAATGGTGGAAACAATAGCCAACAAAGAAAATGGGGGGTTGAATAGTAAAAATGGAGATGAAAAAGACAAGCACAGTGGGAAAGACAATGAAAAAAAGGAATAAGTGAACTACATAGTTACTTATCATCAAAGTTAAGAAGATGCAGAGGATCAAAGACCTAACTAATAATGAGGGAAGGAGATTTCTACAGTAAAGCTTTCTGCATGTATGTGTGTGTGAGATGTATGTATTTGTAAGCACCACTTCACGTTACATCCCTTGACATTGTCAGGGGCTGTATCCATTTGTAATTGGGTCTGGATAGTCTTGCTAATGAAGAGCAGCCTCTGGATGCTGTAATTCTGAGTGAAGGTGCAATGTCAAGGGGTGATTAACCCTTTCTTATGGACAGTGGTGTAGTGGTAAATTTTGAAGGGCAGGCACTCCTTGTGGCAGTTCCAGTAGTCCCCCCCCCACACACAAGGATTGTCTAAACATTCAGGCAGCTGTGTTGATCCATATCAACAAATCAGTTTCAGCAGTTTTCATCTTCACCAGGAGCAATTTTTTTTTGTAACGCTATTGGGTATGAATTGCCCATTCAGGACCAAGCCACCCCCAAAATACTTTGCATTACAATTGTTGTTGTTCAGTCGTTAAATCGTGTCCGACTCTTCATGACTCCATGGAGCATAGCACACCAGGCCTTCCTGTCCTCTGCTCTCTCCCGGAGTGTGCTCAGGTTCATATTCATTGCATCAGTGATGCTGTCTAGCCATCTCATCCTCTGCCATCCCCTTCTCCTTTTGCCTTCAATCTTTCCAAGCATCAGGGTCTTTTCCAGGGAGTTTTCTCTTCGCATTAGGTGGCCAAAATATTTGAGCTTCAGCTTCAGTATCTGTCCTTCCAATGAGCACTCAGGGTTGATTTCCTTTAGGATTGACTGATTTGACCTCCTTACAGTCCAGGGGACTCGTAAGAGTCTACTCCAGCGCCACAGTTCGAAAGCATCAATTCTTTGGCGCTCAGCCTTCCTTATAGTCCAGCTCTCACAGCCATACGTTGCTACTGGGAAAACCATAGCTTTGATTAGACAAACCTTTGTCGGCAAGGTGATGTCTCTGCTTCTTACTATGCTGTCTAAGTTTGCCATAGCTTTCCTCCCAAGGAGCAAGCATCTTTTAAATTCATGGCCACAGTCACCATCTGCGGTGATCTTGGAGCCCAAGAAAGTAAAATCTGTCACTGCTTCCATTTCTTCCCCTTCTATATGCCAGGAAGTGATGGGGCCAGATGCCATGATCTTCATTTTTTAATGCTGAGTTTCAAACCAGCTTTTGCACTCTCCACTTTCACCGTCAACAAGAGGCTCTTTAGATCCTCTTCGCTTTCTGCCATTAGGGTGGTATCGTCTGCGTATCTGAGGTAGTTGATAATTCTCCTGGCAATCTTAATTCCGACCTGTGATTCATCCAACCTGACATTTCTCATGATGTACTCTGCATATAAATTAAATAAGCAGGGCGACAATATGCAGCCTTGTCGTACTCCTTTCCCAATTTTGAACCAATCGGAACAATCGGTTGTTCCATGTCCAGTTCTTACTGTTGCTTCTTGACCCTCATACAGGTTTCTCAGAAGACAGGTAAGGTGGTCTGGTACTCCCATCTCTTTCAGAATTTGCCAGAGTTTGTTGTGATCCACACCATCAAAGGCTTTAGCGTAGTCAAATGAAGCAGAAATAGACGTTTTTCTGGAATTCTCTTGCTTTCTTCTTGATCCAGCGAATGTTGGTGATTTGATCTCTAGTTCCTCTGCCTCTTCGAAACCCCGCTTGTACTTCCGGTAGTTCTCGGTTCACATACTGCTGAAGCCTAGCTTGTAGGATTTTGAGCATAACCTGGCATGTGAAATGAGCGCAATTGTACGGTAGTTTGAACACTCTTTGGCATTGCCCTTCTTTGGAATTGGAATGTAAACTGACCTTTTCCAATCTTGTGGCCAGTGTTGAGTGTTCCAAATTTGTTGGCATATTGAGTGCAGCACTTCAACAGCATCATCTTTTAGGATTTTAAATAGCTCAGCTGGAATGCTGTCATCTCTGCTAGCTTTGTTGTTAGTAATGCTTCCTAAAGCCCACTTGACTTCACTCTCTAGGATGTCCGGCTCAGGTTAAGTGACCGCACTATCATGGCTATCAGGGACATTAAGATCTTTCCTGTTTAGTTCTTATGTGTATTCTTTCCATCTCTTCCTAATCTCATCTGCTTCTGTTAGGTCCCTGCCTTCTTTGTCCTTTATCATGCCCGTCTTTGCACAAAACGTTCCCTTGAGATCTCTGATTTTCTGGAAAAGATCTCTAGTCTTTCCCATTCTATTGTTTTCCTCGATTTCTTTGCATTGTTTATTTAAGAAGGCCTTCTTGTCTTTCCTTGCTATTCTCTAGAACTCTGCATTCAGTTGGATATATCTTCCCCTTTCTCCTTTGCTTTTCGCTTCCCTTCTTTGCTCAGCTACTTGTAAAGCCTCATCAGATAGCCACTTTGCTTTCTTGCATTTCTTTTTCTTTGGGATGGATTGAGTTGCTGCCTCCTGAACAATGTTACGGACCTCCGTCCGCAGTTCCTCAGGCACTCTGTCTATCAGGTCTAATCCCGTAAATCTATTCCTCACCTCCACTGTATATTCATAAGGGATATGGTTTAGTGGTTTTCCCTACGTTCTTCAATTTAAGCTGAAATTTTGCAGCAAGAAGCTCATGATCTGAGCCACAGTCAGCTCCAGGTCTTGTTTTTACGGCCTGTATAGAGCTTCTCCATCTTTGGCTGCAAAGTACATAATCAATCTGTTTTCAGTATTGACCATCTGGTGATGTCCATGTGTAGAGTTGCCTCTTGTGCTGTTGGAAAAGAGTATTTGCTATGATCAGGATGTTCTCTTGGCAAAACTCTATTAGCCTTTGTCCTGCTTCATTTTGTACACCAAGGCCATGCCTGCCTGTTATCCCAGTTATTTCTTGACTTCCTACTTTAGCATTCCAATCCCCTATGATGAAGAGGACATCTTTTTTTGGTGTTACTTCTAGAAGGTGTTGTAGGTCTTCATAGAACCAATCAAACTCAGCTTCTTTGGCCTCAGTGGTTGGGGCATAGACTTGAATTACTGTGATGTTGAATGGTTTGCCTTGGATTCATACTGAGATCATTCTGTCATTTTTGAGATTGTACCCCAGTACTGCTTTTCCCACCCTTTTCTTGACTATGAGTGCTACTCCATTTCTTCTATGGGATTCTTGCCCACAGTAGTAGATATAATGGTCACCTGAATTAAATTCGCCCATGCCTGTCCATTTTAGTTCACTGATTCCCAAGATGTTGATGTTTAATCTTGCCATCTCATGTTTGACCACCTCCAGCTTACCTTGATTCATTGATCTGACATTCCAGGTTCCTAAACAATATTGTTCTTTATAGCATCAGACTTTCTTTTCACCACCAGACACATCCACAGCTGAGTGTCCTTTCGGCTTTGGCCCAGCCGCTTCACTCTTTCTGGTGCTACTTGGAAATTCCCTCTGCTCTTCCCCAGTAGTATATTGGACACCTTCCGACCTGAGGGGCTCATCTTCTGGCGTCATATCTTTTAGCCTTGTGATAGTTCCATGGGGTTTTCTTGGCAAGAATACTGGAGTGGGTTGCCATTTCCTTCTCCAGTGGACCACATTTTGTCAGAACTCTCCACCATGACCTGTCCGTCTTGGGTGGCCTTGCACGGCATAGCTTATGGCTTCATTGAGTTACGCAAGCCCCTTCGCCACAACAAGGCAGTGATCCATGAAGGGCTTGCATTACAATAGGGAATCATTTATTGTTGCTGGTAAAATTCATTTCCGCTCAGCTACTCTGGGGATTGCATATAAGCACAGAGGGAACAGGGAATTCTGAGTGGCTGGGTGGCAGATGACGTGATCTATGACACCACTGCCTACAGACATTTCCCTGCTCAAAATAGCATGCTCCCTTTGTGGGGATTTTAGTTTGTGGGCTTCAGATACAGGATTATGAGTGGAGAAAATGGCCAGTGCAGCAAAGGTTAAGCACCCCTCCCCACTTCTCTAAAAATTGCAGCCTTCTGGAGCTGTTTTTCATGAAAAAAAAATAGGTTGAGGCTTCATTACATGTATCTAACATATATGTAGTTTGCCTTCACATCTGCTTAACTTTATCAAACAGCATCCAGGGCCCTGAGTTATTTTGCTACAGAGACCCATATTGGGAAGCTGATGTGTGCTACATTTACCAAAAATTCAATATGTGGCACAACCCTTGGATAAGTTGTGATTACTACTTCTATCCGTAACATATTCAAATTCAACACACTTTCCCCCTGTTGGCCCATCTGGAAATCTGCTTCCACCCCACCTTACTATCATGCTCTCTGGTTCTTACCTGTCAATGCTGATGGCACAGAGATTTAAAATGCTGGCTGTGCACATCATCACATCCATAGTTACAAATATATCACAGCAGACACGGCCGAAATTCCAGACTCCTCCCGTCACCTGAATATCAATCACAAAACATCACTATTGCTTTTCAGTGAATAGTAATACCCAGCAGTTGCACCTTCCCATCAGAGTTATTAAATTGTTTTATATGAACATTAATGTATGAAGTTTCATGGTGCCCCTGAGAAATAAGGATTATTATTCTCTATGCTGCAGAAGGAGGAAACTGAGAATTGTCCCAAGGGATCTGGAGTTGTAGGTATGCAGAAAATCTATGCCACAAAGCCATTTCTCAGATCATTATCCTATAAACAACAAAGCAGGAGCCAGAATTTTTATTTTTGGATAATGCTGCTAGTCCTTACCTATAGCAGTGGAGGCTGGTGGCTCCAATGTCAGTGGGGTGGTGAATCCACTCTGGGTTTCAGTCAGGACCAGTCAGAACTCTAAAGGAGTGATCCATAGCTCCCTTAAAGTTCTGACTGGGTTTGACTGAAACCTATAGTGGATTTACCACCCCACTGACATCGCAGCCACCAGCCTCCACTGCTATAGGTAAGGACTAGCAGCATTATCCAAAAATAAAAATTCTGGCTCCTGCTTTGTTGTTTATAGGATAATGATCTGAGAAATGGCTTTGTGGCATAGATTTTCTGCATACCTACAGCTCCAGATCTCTTGGGACACTTCTCACAATACTTTAGAAAGACTGGAGAGTCAGGTCTAAAGTTCTGTGTAAACTTAGCATCTGAACTATAATACTTCTACATATCTCTGAGAAAAGATGCATGGCTTCTACAGTTTTACCCCAAACATTGTAGTCTGTATATGGAGAGATAAAATTGGAAGTAGCCTCTGTCTTATTGATGAAGAGTGAATTATTCCAGGAATTAAATCCTGTTCCAGAGACAAATCCAAGGTGGGTGGATGAGAAGGCAGAAATACGTTAACTAAACTTACCCCCCATTTTTTCCCGTCACAAAAGAACCAAAGCATCCAACCTTGAAAACACTAATCATTCAAGTGTATCCTTCCTAGCAGATCTCTTGAAGCATTTTGAATGTCCTAGAGAAGTCAACAGGGGAAGTTTAACATTTTCTTCCCCTGCTGCAGTCCTGATGGAAAATCTCTCCCACTGCTATTAGCTGCTGCTGCTGCTGCCGCCGCCGCTGCCACCACCACCACCACCACCACTACCACCACCATCATCCTGGGGCTAATAGCAGTGCAGCAGGGGGATTTTCACTGTGACCTGGCAGTGGAGAAAAAGGTTAAGCCTCTCCCAATGCACTGCAGTCCTGATTAAAATTGGGCATCCCACCCCTGCAATTAAGATGCCTAATGACACAATTTAGTGTCATGTCTAGTTTGGCCCTCAGTGCCCCTTTCCTCTGGTCCCTGACTTGTAATGACCCTGTGTGATGCAGTAGGTTTTTGTTTTTCTTTTAAATCCTCTCCTTACCTCAGCAACCCAAAGAGCACTGATAAATGGGAAGGAATTAGCCACAAGGGGGCTAGCTTGGCCACCAGGACTATATATACCCCTAAATTACATTATAAATGGGTAGTTTCCCCACCTTTCACTGAAGAGAGCAGTGGGACTCTGAAATGCCTGTACTGAGTTGTCAGTCTAGTTTGGGGCATAAGCCTATGGGGATGGCCGTAAGCCTCCGAACGTGGAGTGGGAGTAGCAGCAGAAGTGATCTTAGCCTCCATGCTCACCCCCCACTCTGTATATTTGCTAGGCTGGCATTTTCATCTCTGTAGCTGAGGCGTCATGGAGGGGGAGGGAAGGAGGCTGGGGAGGCCTGGGGATACGGTGTAAGTTGTCCTCTTTCCTCCCACCGGCACACCCCCTTTCCCTTCCCTTCGAGGTCACCTTTGCAACCGTGGAGAGGCAGCTGGCGCAGTTCTCTCCACACCGGCTGCAAGGGTCAGGGAGCTCAGCACTGTCTCTAACCTCGGATCCAGGAATCTGAACTATCCTATGGCCCCTGCAGATGCTGTCTAGGGGCCATCACCGAGATCTACATGTGTTGTACTCATGCACATGATTATTTTGTCTCGTGGGATCTGTTGTTTGGTTTCACCTTCCCTGTTCTCACCCCACAGCACCAGCCATGGTGGGGATCATGTTTGGACATTCAACTTCACTCCCACCAAACACCTATGAAAGCAAAACGATCCTTCTACTGAAGGTGCTTGTGTATAGGTTACCATAATAAGGACATAATAACCCTAAAGTTAAGCAGTATTCAACGGGTAGACTCCTGTTCACTTTACACAGAATATAGGGTATATAGAATACTCTCCTAGCACAGAGACAATCATGTGGGATCACTCACAGCTCTCCAGGGATGTCTGTGAACAGCAGAAAGTAGCTAACTGCTTCCAGCTCCTTAGCAATGGAGGTAATCAGGCCCACTTAGGCACCCAATTAACAGAGGTTAATATTTAAGTCAGACTAGTTTTCCACCAGCTTCTGCTGGTACAGTAGCTGTGCCCCCTCTTGGTCTGGATACAATTATTCATAGACCAGGTTTGCACAATCACTGCAGCCCACCATGGCTTATTTAAACAAGCCATGGTGGGTTGCAGCTCATGCCCATGGCCATTTTGAATATTCAGCCCTCAGTGTGGGAGGGGGGTTACCAGGATTTGTCATGTCATCCAAACCCAGGCGGCAGAGGTTATTTGAGGGTTAGACAACTCTAAAATAACCCTAAAACAGACCACGTGTTATTTTAGGATTGTGTCATCCAAATCCAGCTGTCCGGGTTCGGATGACACAACGAACCATGGCACCCCCCCCCCCCGGCCAGGGGTTGAATATTCAAAATGGCCACTGGCGCCTGCTGCAACCCACCATTGTTTAAGTAAGCCACCATGGGCTGCAGTGATCATGCAAACCAGCTCAGAGTCTAGTAATACCCAGGCTAGACTTCTGTAATGTGCTATATGTAGGGTTGCTTTTGAAAAGTGTTTAGAAATTGCAACTGCTGCAGAATACAGCAGCTAGATTAATACTTGGGTCTGACTGCCAGTAGCATACAACACCAGTAGCAAAAGAAATCATCACAGGTTGTCTAGTTTATTTCTGGGTTTAGTTCAAAGTGCTGGTCTTGGTCTTTGGACCCCTAGAAGGCCTGGACCTGGGCATCTAAAGGACTGCCTTTTCCCTCATGAACTTGTCCATCAAGTAAGATCTGCTTTGGAGACCCTTCTCTGGCTGCTTCAGATGGGCAGCTACTGGAGGTCGTGCCCAAGTGCAGAATTTGGTCCTACGTATACAGTAGCTGCCTTGTGCATTCTTTACTGTTTCTTAAGGCACTGTCCATCTGTTCTCTTAGGCCTTGAATGACTTTCTGTGATGCCTTTTTTCTTTAATTACCTGATCTGCTTTTATATTTGAGCTAATTCTTTTAACTGCCTGGTTATTGTGCTGTTTTATTGTTTTTTAGTATTTGTATGTAGTATTGCATTTGAAATTGTTTTATTGCAAGGTACCCTGAGGTACGGTACAAATAACTCAGATAAAAAATAAATATTAAATACTCAATACTGCCAATTCTACCTTCTATCTCTAACCACAGGGTCTCTCTCATTTGCCCTCTGATCTGCTGTGGGCTCTACAGGGGAGCAAGAGGCAAAGAGAAGTATCCATGTGTAATGTTTAGAAGTCCACAGACTACTTCATGTTTTACCATACTAAAAACTGGAACAGTTCTGACCCAGCTTTTATTTAGGAGCTCTTTTCCTACACAAGCTAGACCTGGTCAGGCAGCCATGATCGATTCTAGTAGGCCTCAATTTAAGTATTTGTTTGATACTGAAGTTCTTGTAATAAAATACTACTCCACTTAGACTACATTTTCCTAGGTCATGAAGAATCTTAAACCATGTAAGAGACTAGGCACTCTGTCAAGGTGGGCTCTGGAATTCCTCCCCACTTCCCCCCCATCCTCTCATATACTCTGTGTCCCATGTAGTTGGGTATGCTACATAAGTATACATTTGCTATGCTACGTTAGCTCCCTAAAAATGTGATTTCTTGAGTCTCTGACTTTCTCTCCTCTCTTTCTAACCTTTTGCAAAGAGATGTCTTATGGCAGAGAAACATCACAAAGGAATTAATACTGATCTAGATGCATTCATTTCCCATTGGGCTGGCAGTGTGTTACCTTCTTTTGCCTCCTTTAATTACCAAGGCTGCTCTGTAAAGAAGGAAGAAGAGATAAATGATATAACTGAGAAGGCTTCCTGAGTTTATAGTGATGAAGGATTTAATTTAGTTCAGTACAGTTTATAAGGAGCCAATTTGGGGTGGTGAGATGTCCTACTTTACAGAGGACAGTCCTCTATTTGGAGAGCTGTCAGAGGACAGCCCTCTGTTTGAAAGTGTCCTCTGTTTGAAAGGCTGTCCAGTGCAAGTATGTTTTCAGAACCATAAGGAGGGAGAGCAGCAGGGGCCTTGCCGTGGCCCATCAACAGTTAACACCTGGACCGCAGACTGGGCTGGCACACAGGCCACCTGGTCAGTCTTCCCCACTATGGTGGGATGTATTGCATTTCTATTCAAATTACACTTACAATTTCTTAATTTGCATGTACACATATAAATTAGCATATGCAAATATTATGTACATTTGTGTCCTATTTGTCCTCTTTTGGGGTGATGCGTTTCCTCTTTTTTGCCAGTTTTTTGGCAATGCGTAAGTGGTCAGCCTAGAAGCCATTCAGTGAATAGCGCTGTGACCAGAAAAGGCAATAGAAGGCCTAACTGAAGGCAATTAAAACTACAGGAAGCTAGTAGAAACCAAGGGTGTGATTCAGTAAAATATTTCTCCTACTGCTCTTGCGTTATATCTGTGGAAGCCCCAAAGCGGGAGAACACTCCGCCTGTTACTGAATTTCAGTAACAAAAACCCACTAAATGCGAATGAATGATTGAAACAGGCAGCATCTGTTCAGCCACCTTTCATGGTTCTATAGCCCTGGGTTTGATTTGCTCATCATTATTCATTATTGTTTTGTTTCATGCCAGCTTTCCCACAGAAAGAAGCACAAGCCTGTTATTAGGCAGAGAGAGATTTGTTGCAGAAGTACATAAAAACGTCCTTGATTTTCTACTTTAACAAACAAAACCAAAAAAAGGCTGGAATCATTTTTGCATCCAAACAGCACTTGATAGGTAAATATGACAGACAATTCCTTGTGTGTACACCGTTCAGAGACTGAACTTATAACATTAAATTCCAAATACATCTTGGAAATAAAAAAACAAGTTATACTGAAGACAAAAATAGTTTGCATGAAAGGCACTTAAACAAAAAGCTTTTTGAGAGCCATTTCCAACATAATGTTTTGGATACAACATTAAAAAAACGAAGATCATGGCACCTGGTCCCATCACTTCCTGGCATATAGAAGGGGAAGAAATGGAAGCAGTGACAGATTTTACTTTCTTGGGCTCCGAGATCACTGCAGACGGTGACTGTAGCCATGAAATTAAAAGACGCTTGCTCCTTGGGAGGAAAGCTATGGCAAACCTAGACAGCATAGTAAGAAGCAGAGACATCACCTTGCCTACAAAGGTCTGTATAATCAAAGCTATTGATTAATCAAAGCTATTGATTATTAGGCTTCAGCAGTATGTGAACCAAGAACTACCGGAAGTACAAGCTGGGTTTCAAAGACGCAGAAGAACTAGAGATCAAATCGCCAACATTCGCTGGATCATGGAGAAAGCAAGAGAATTCCAGAAAAACATCTATTTCTGCTTCATTGACTACACTAAAGCCTTTGATGGTGTGGATCACAACAAACTCTGGCAAATTTTGAAAGAGATGGGAGTACCAGACCACCTTACCTGTCTCCTGAGAAACCTGTATGAGGGTGAAGAAGCAACAGTAAGAACTGGACATGGAACAACCGATTGGTTCAAAATTGGGAAAGGAGTATGACAAGGCTGCATATTGTCGCCCTGCTTATTTAACTTATATGCAGAGAACGTCATGAGAAATGCCAGGTTGGATGAATCACAGGTCGGAATTAAGATTGCCAGGAGAATTATCAACAACCACAGATACGCAGACGATACCACCCTAATGGTAGAAAGCAAAGAGGATCTAAAGAGCCTCTTGTTGAGGGTGAAAGAGGAGAGTGCAAAAGCTGGTTTGAAACTCAACATTAAAAAAACAAAGATCATGGCATCTGGCCCCATCACTTCCTGGCATATAGAAGGGGAAGAAATGGAAGCAGTGACAGATTTTACTTTCTTGGGCTCCAAGATCACCACAGACGGTGACTGTAGCCATGAAATTAAAAGACGCTTTGCTCCTTGGGAGGAAAGCTATGGCAAACCTAGACAGCATAGTAAGAAGCAGAGACATCACCTTGCTGACAAAGGTCTGTATAATCAAAGCTATGGTTTTCCCAGTAGTAACATATGGCTGTGAGAGCTGGACTATAAGGAAGGCTGAGCGCCAAAGAATTGATGCTTTCGAACTGTGGTGCTGGAGAAGACTCTTACGAGTCCCCTGGACTGCAAGGAGGTCAAATCAGTCCATCCTAAAGGAAATCAACCCTGAGTGCTCATTGGAAGGACAGATACTGAAGGTGAAGCTCAAATATTTTGGCCACCTAATGCAAAGAGAAAAGTCACTGGAAAAGTCACTGATGCTGGGAAAGATTGAAGGCAAAAGGAGAAGGGGATGGCAGAGGATAAGATGGCTAGATAGCATCACCAATGCAATGAATATGAACTTGACGCCGGGAGAGAGCGGAGGAAGGCCTGGCATGCTGTGGTCCATGCAGTCACGAAGAGTCAGACATGACTTAATGACTGAACAATATGTGTTTTGGAATAATTACTGTGGATGCATATAGTACTCCATTAGAATCTGTCATTCCAGAACTATATACTAAAATATAGTGCCATAAACTAGATCTATCCAGAAATCTAACTTCAACTCACAGATATGTCTTTGAGCATTTTGTATGAGTGAACAATCCCCATGAAATGCTTTCACATATCTGCTTTTACATGAATAATTCACATTTTTGCATTCCACAGGAATAATTCCATCAGCTAACGTGCAGCTCTGTCTTACAACAGAAAACTTGTCCTGTGTGCAGAGGTGCCATGTGAGATTTCAGGAGGGCAGGGAATTCTCAGAAAAGCTTACAGATCTAGTCTTGGATATTTAATATTTAATTGTGAGGAAGAAAAGGAAAAAAGCAATATATTTTAAGAGCATTTGTTGCGATTACTTTTTTTACATCACAATAACTGTACTAACTTTACCGGCACAGATCAATAAATGCTCTTTTTGGAAAGCAAAAAAGCTGTGTGTGTTTTTGGAATGCATAATATATATAGGCCCACCTATAACGGTGGAAAAACCTCTATTGCAGTGGAGGTGAAAGCCTCTCTGAACCCCCATAGATTCCTAGCTTTCAGCAGGCAGGAAGGTGAGGTTTAAACCTCCCCATCCCTATCCACTGAGATGTGTGTGTGTGTGTGGGGGGAGTGAGTATGTGTGGGGAAGAATGTATGTATGTCTGTGTGTGTGTGGGGGGAAGAGTTTATGTGCAGTTAGGGGGAACAGCATTTGTATGTGTGTGCGCGCGTGCACACTGTGTGCGCGTGTGTGTGTGCGTGTGTGCATGTCCATGCACACACGTGTAAGGCCCCCCTGCTCATTCACCACTGGATGTGGTCCTCAGGGCCAAAAACATGGTGCACCCCTAGTTCATAATAATAGCAATGCCATGTATAGAACCCATGAGTAGGACAGAAATATAGATGTTTCTGAAAATCAGTCAAATGTGGTCTGAAACACTGGGAGGGGTCAATGCCCACCTGTTCTCCCTCTAGATGGCATCTCTGCCTGAGGGTGGCATATGCTGATTACACTGGCCATGTTCACAGAGAACACAGCCCATCTTCTCCCACTTGGCTCCCCCTGCAAGCGCGAGCAGTTAAACTAACTGAAAATAGAGAGCTTATCCGAACGTCCAAAAGGTGTGACATCTGAACCTGGGATCCTGGTTTGTTATGCCCTTTACCAGCCAGGATCATAAACCAGGGTTTGTTTTTAGCTATCAAATACTGGCTTGTTTGAGAGAAACAAACCAGCATCCTGTGTTTGGATGTCATCGTAAGCCTTCTGTTTCTTGTTAGTTTAGCCACTTGCGCTAGCAGGAGTAGCCAAGTAGGAGTGAATGGAACCCTGTGTTTGCAGTTTACTTTTTTGTGTGAACGCATCCACTGTGCATACATAGAGCCACACACAGAATAAGAGTAAGGCTGGGGAGACACAGGTCCAAATTCTGCTCAGCCATGAAACTTGTTGAATGACTTTAGGCCAGTCACTATTTTTCTGTCTAACCTACTTCACAGGTCTGTTGTGAGGAGTAAGATGGGGAGAAAGATGCACAATGCCCTGAGTACCATGGAGGAAGAGCAGGAGAAAGTGGAATAAATACATGTAGAATATAGCACAAAAAGGGAATCCACTGGATTTTAAAAGATGGGCTGAAGTCCATTCTTATTTACATAATGTATATTTCTAATTTGGAAGTAGCTTCAGTGAAGCCAGTACAATTACTGGCAGCTGGAAATCAGATTAGAGACCTAATTTATTTTCCATTATCTCAGCTATTTTTGCCTTCATTATATATAATGATTTCAATGGAATTTACTTCCATGAAAGTGCGCTGTCCAAAGCCTTCAGCTCTATCTCCTCCTAAAACAGGTACTTTTCATAGACTGCACATTCTACTCAGATCTCTTCAGAAAACAATTAATGAGGGTATCACTTAGGGCACAATCCTATTCAGATAGGTGGCTGTCTCTGAACTCGGAGGCGACTGCCTATCCAATGCAGGGCAGGAGAAGCACGGATGGGATCATTCTCTCCGCGCTTCTCCTGCCCTGCATTTTTGGCTAGACAAACGATTGTGGCTGTCTAGCCGTGGGAGGGCAGAGCGGGGGAGGAGGCCACCATACGACATATTGGATGTGTCGTACAGGCATTTCCGCCCTCCCCACCCTGGAACACCCCCCCTGAAAGCCCCTTTTCTGCCCCTTCATGCTCCTCTTGTAAGCATGGAGCACAGGGCTTTTCCATGCTGCCTCCGAGGCAGTGCAGAAGTGGGGGGAGGTCAGTTCTCCGGGAACCAACCTCGGAGCATGGGCTCCAACGTCAGTTCCTGGAAAACCAGATATACTATGGCTGTCTAGACACTGTCTAGCAGCCATAGGATTGCTCCCTTAAAGTGCTTGATCAATTACTGAGTGAAATATGTTATGTACAGATGATAGAAGACCAAGGGTGCAATCCTTATGCACGTTTAGACAGAAAAAAGTCCTACAACTCCCAGTATTCCCCAGACAGCCATGGAGGCTGGGGAATGCTGGGAGTTGTAGGACTTTTGTTCTGTCTAAACACTCATAGGATTGCACCCCACCACTATGTAACAGAGTCACCTTTTCTGCAGTAATAAATAGAAATCCACTGAAATGTTTGCATCAGTTTGTTTTCTGTGCTAGGAATTTCCATAGTCCCCCATGCACATGCCCAACAGCTTTAATTTGTGGTGACTTTTTATATGCAGCTTAGTACTGTGCTGATATTTTGCTGCTCTATTGTTTTAATTTTGATTTAGGGAACAGTTCTATGCATGTTTTGATTTAGGGCACAATCCTATGCATAGCTGGCTGGGGAATGCTGGGAATTGTAGGACTTTTTCCATCTAAACATGCATAGGATTGTGCCCTTAATTTATTTTTAATTGTTTTGTATGTAGCTGGGTTTTTATGTTTTCTATTGTATTTGTAAGGTTTTAATCTTCTGTAGACCATCCATGTTGCTTTGGCTATTAGTTGGTATAGAAATGTAATAAATAAATACTTGTTGCTTGTTGCCTTGAGTGCCATTCCTGGGAGAAAAGTAGCATATAAATGTTTTAATAAACAAACAAATAGTTAACGAGTCTCCATATATTGCATCATAGGGAATTACAAATATAGGGAATATGATATTTGAGTTAATGAAATGGACGCCTCAGCCATACTTTGAATAAACTTCATAAGGCAGGGGTCAGCAAAGCGGACCCCACTAAGACACCCTTGCACTGCCCCCCACACCTTATGCAGCCCGAAGCCACAATCCCCCCTACCTCAGCTCTGCAGTGCCGAAGCCCTAAGGATCAGGAAAGTGATCTGTTGACTTTCTGCTTCCTCCTTAGGGCTTCATCGGTGCCTAAGTGAGCTGGCAGGGTGCGGAGCTGGGATCATGGTTTGGGGCAAGTAAAAGTGCCTGGGGGGGGAAGGTGTGTGGAGGGGGGCAAGAAAAGTGGGAATCCAGGCGAGGGTAGGCAAGAAAAGTCGGAGTCTAGGCAAGGTGAAAAACAAGTGGGAGTCCATGCGAGGGCAGGCAAGAAAGGTGGGAGTCCATGTGAGG
This sequence comes from Heloderma suspectum, assembly GCF_057233095.1. Taxonomy (NCBI): domain Eukaryota; kingdom Metazoa; phylum Chordata; class Lepidosauria; order Squamata; family Helodermatidae; genus Heloderma; species Heloderma suspectum. The sequence continues at coordinate 47,807,929 of NC_139460.1, read as the reverse complement.
GCAGGCAAGAAAGGTGGGAGTCCATGCGAGGGCAGGCAAGAAAAGTGGGAGTCCATGTGAGGGCAGGCAAGAAAAGTGGGAGCCCAGGCAAGGGCAGGCAGGAAACATGGGAGTCCAGGCAAGGAAGTGTAAGAAAAGTGGGAGTTCAGGTGAGGGCCGGCAAGAAAACTGGGAGTTCGGGCAAGGGGGTGCAAAAAAAGTGTTGAGAGGGAGTTGCCCATCCTCTGTATGTGTGTGTATGGGGGAGGAAACTGAGGTTGATATCCTTTTTATTTTTATTTATTATTTAATGTATTAATCGCCCATCTGGCTGGTCACCCAGCCACTCTGGGCGATGTACAACATACAATAAAACAATAAAATTCTACAATAAAAACATTTTCTAAAATACCCCACCCCACCCCAAATGCCTGCCTGAAGAGCCACGTTTTTAATGCATGATGGAAGCTCATTAAAGAGGGGGCATGATGGAGTTCCCTAGGGAGGGAGTTCCACAGAGTGGGGGCCATCACAGAAAAGGCCCTCTCCCTCGTCCCCACCAGTCTAGCTGTCCTGGCTGATGGGACAGAGAGAAGGCCAGCCGAGGCTGATCTTGTTAAGCAGCCTGTCTGGTGCTGCTGGAGGCGCTCCTTAAGATAGACTGGGCCGGAACCATATAGGGTTTTAAAGGTCAAAACCAACACCTTGAATTTGGCCCGGAAAACAACTGGTAACCAGTGCAACTCCTTCAGCACTGGAGTGATGTGATCTCGCCGGCGGCTGCCTTTAATCAGGCGAGCTGCCGCATTCTGTACCAGCTGCAGCTTCCAAACCGTCTTCAAGGGTAACCCCACGTAGAGCGCATTATAGTAGTCTAAACGAGAGGAGACCAGGGTATGTACTACCGATGGGAGCAGATGGTCGGGAAGGAAGGGGCGCAGCCGCCGTATCAGATGGAGTTGATACAGCGCTGTCTGGCTCACAGCTGACACCTGAGCCTCCATGGACAGCTGGGAGTCCAAAATGACCCCCAGGCTGCGGACCTGGTCTTTCAAGGGTAGCCGTACCCCATTCAACACCAGGTCAACATCCCCTAGCCTCCCACCAAAAGTACCTCGGTCTTGTCAGGGTTCAGCTTTAGCCTATTCCTCCCCATCCAGCCACTCACCGTCTCCAGACATTTGGACAGGGATTCTACGGCCAACCTTGGTGAAGATTTGAATGAGAGGTAGAGCTGCGTGTCATCCGCATATTGATGACACTGCACCCCAAACCTCCTGATGATAGCCCCCAGCGGCTTCACATAGATGTTAAATAGCATTGGGGAGAGGATGGAACCCTGTGGCACCCCACAAGTAAGTGGCCACGGGTCCGAAACCTCCTCTCCCAGTGCTACCCTCTGGTACCTGCCGGAGAGGAAGGACCGGAACCACCGCAATATGGTGTCCCCAATGCCCAACCCCTCCAGGCGGTCCAGGAGGATACCGTGGTCAACGGTATCAAAAGCCGCTGAGAGGTCGGGGAGAACAAGGAAGGAGCATTCACCCCTATCCAGAACCCTCCTCATATCATCTACCAAGGCGACCAAGGCCGTTTCTGTCCCATGCCCAGGCCTGAAGCCCGACTGAAATGGGTCTAGATAATCAGTTTCTTCCAAGTGTGCCTTCAACTGCATCGCCACCACCCGCTCAACCACCTTGCCCAAAAATGGCAGATTTGAGACTGGGCGAAAGTTGTTCAAAACTTGAGGATCCAAGGAGGGCTTCTTTAAGAGCGGTCTTATCACTGCCTCCTTGAGGGCTGATGGCATCCCTCCCTCCTCAAGGGAGGCATTCACCACCACTTTGATCCCCTCACCCAGTCTCTCTCTGCAGCTCATAATGAGCCAAGATGGGCAAGGATCAAGTAAGCAGGTGGTCGGCCGTACCGATGAAAGCACCTTGTCCACTTCATCAGGAGGAAGAAGCTGGCCTGGAACCGATCCCACAAAACCGGTTTGCCACAGGCCGCCTCTTGCTCACTAACTGTATCCACAGCGTGCAGAGTAACACACCTAATCTGATCAATTTTATCTGCAAAGTGCCTTGCCAAGGCCTCACAGGAGGCCTTAGAATGCTCCAGTGGTTCCGGAGCCACAGGACCAACCAGGCTCCGGACCACTTGGAACAGCCTCCTGGGACAGCACTCTGCAGACGCGATGGAGGCAGCATAATATTCCTTTTTTGCTGCCTTCATTGCCACATGATAGGCTGAAGATACAGCTCTAGCCCGTGTCTGATCGTCTTTGGAGCGAGACTTCCGCCACTGGCACTCTAGCCGTCTCACCTCCTGTTTCAGAGCTTGTAACCGCGGATTGAACCATGGTGCAGTCCGAGCCCTGTTCAGGGGGAGAGGGCGTTTCGGAGCCACCTGATCTAATGCCCCAGTGATTGCGGCATTCCAGCCACCGACCAGGGTCTCGACTGAGTGGCCATTGGCATGCCCCAGAGAATCCCCAAGCGCATTCAGGAATCCATTTGGATCCATAAGACGCCTGGGGCGGACCATTTTAATGGGTCCTCCACCCCTGCGGAGGGGTTGTGGAACCGGGAAGTCCAACGTCACCAGATAGTGATCTGACCATGACAAGGGGGTGGTGGATATACCCCCGACTTCCAGATCACTCCCCACTTCTCCAGAAACAAACACAAGGTCTAGTGCATGACCGGCTACATGGGTGAGCCCAGTTAGAATATGGTGCAGCTCCCAGGAGGCCATGGTCTCCATGAAGTCCAGAGGTACTCCTGTGAGGATGGCCTCCGAATGTACGTTGAAGTCCCCCAACACCAGTAAGTTAGGGGACTGTACACGTACATCAGAGACCACCTCAAGCACCTCGGGCAGGGAGTCAGTCGTGCAGCGGGGTGGAAGGTACACGAGCAGAATCCCCAGACTGCCCTTCGGGCCCAACCTCCAGTACATGCACTCAGCAACCTTGGTCTCCTGGAGAGGGCGTCTGGTGAAGACCAAGGACTCTCGGTAGATAACAGCCACTCCCCCTCCCCGATCCCCAGCCCTCGGCTGCTGTGCATACGAAAATCCAGCTGGACACATGGCTGCAAGGGTTGGAGCAGCAGCCTCGGCCAGCCAGGTCTCCATAATACATGCCAGGTCTGCACCCTCATCCAGGATCATGTCATGGATGAGGGAGGTTTTCTGGGTAACAGACCTGGCATTGCAGATCAGCAATTGCAGAGCAACCCTGTGGCACCCCACAAGTGAGTGGCCACGGGTCTGAAACCTCCTCTCCCAGTGCTACCCTCTGGTACCTGCCGGAGAGGAAGGACTGGAACCACCACAATACGGTGTCTCCAATGCCCAACCCCTCCAGGCGGTCCAGGAGGATACCGTGGTCAACGGTATCAAAAGCCGCTGAGAGGTCGAGGAGAACAAGGAAGGAGCATTCACCCCTATCCAGAGCCCTCCTCATATCATCTACCAAGGCGACCAAGGCCGTTTCTGTCCCATGCCCAGGCCTGAAGCCCGACTGAAATGGGTCTAGATAATCAGTTTCTTCCAAGTGTGCCTTCAACTGCATCGCCACCACCCGCTCAACCACCTTGCCCCAAAATGGCAGATTTGAGACTGGGCGAAAGTTGTTCAAAACTTGAGGATCCAAGGAGGGCTTCTTTAAGAGCGGTCTTATCACTGCCTCCTTGAGGGCTGATGGCATCCCTCCCTCCTCAAGGGAGGCATTCACCACCACCTTGATCCCCTCACCCAGTCTCTCTCTGCAGCCCATAATGAGCCAAGATGGGCAAGGATCAAGTAAGCAGGTGGTCGGCCTTACAGATGAAAGCACCTTCTCCACTTCATTCCTATGCATGTTTGCTTGGGAGTAAGCCCTATTAATAACTACTGTTGCATCTTAATTGGTTATTCCCTTGTTTGTGATTGGAGGTTTGCCCCATAAAGTTTATTTAGCCTGGCTCTGATAACTACATTTCTCAGATGCTCTTGAAGAACGAACATACAATGGAAGACAAGAGCTATTGGAAAAAGATAGGATAAAAGTTACACTTTAATTCTGCTTGATGAGACCTTTCTGTCAGAAACAAGCTACAGATTACCAAGTAAATGTGGTTAGAAGCATGATTTTGTCTTCTCAACTGAATATAGTGTAATGATCATGTACAGAATACCACTGGCACTGACTGATTCTGACGCGACCCAACACTTCATGGACATTATCTTTTGACAATCTGTCATAAACTTTTCTTGGATAGCAATGGCAGCTTCCTATTATTTCTAGTCCCAGTAACCCATTCAACTCAAGGTCACAAATCGCAATCATAATGAAGCGATGCAATTCAACCTAACTGTTTACCACATTTACCGATTATCCTTGATATTACCCAGTTGGCCCTGCATGACAAACATATCCTGGAAGATAGACACGTCCTTAGGTTGCTTAGGAAACCAACATTACTAGGTATATAAATTATCAAGACCCTGGAAAAGGCACATGAGGAGGAGAAAGAAACCAAAGTGACTTTGAATTGCCACCTGGCCACCATAGTTTTGTCAGCAGGGAAGGGGTCAGATCAGCTCTAACAAGCTCAGCAAGGTATCACTACCATTTAAAAAATCAACTGTGTGTGTTTTCTATCTAAACATGCATAGGATTGTGCCCTAATTTGTTTGGGAGCCTTTAATACTTAATTGATAAGAAAATTAGCTTAATCCAATTTATCTTCGCTTCCAAACATGAAGGTTTGCTATATATCCCTTACTTGAAAGAGTAGTCTCTATTCCATTTAATAAATTGCAACAAGGTCATACTTACAGCCACAATAGCTTAAAAAAAAAAACTGTGATAGATCCAATTCCTGCTTATAGTCATTAATCCCACAGTCACTCTTCTGCTTCAGCATTTTTATCAGATAGATTCAGAGAGAATTGAAAGACAAGTTGACACTATGAGTACTGCAAAAAACTTTCTACAGATTGCTGACAGAAAAACCTCATTTTTTTGTTGGCAGTCAATGGTTGACATCCCAGATCCTTAACAATTATTGTCCCCCACTTAAAATGGGCCAATTGGGATTTTACGTACAACAAATCTTACATATAAGTTGGTGATATCAAGGCAAAACCTATGCAGTTCACTGTTTAAACCACTGTCTTATGTGTTCTCTGGCCAAACACCCTCCATTTTCATCCATTGACATGTACAGTACAGGCTTGGGTACTACGTCTTGGATTTTAGGGCAGAATGTACTACTTAATGGAGTGGAAAATGTGTGGGCCAGAGGAAAGCTCTTGGAAATCAGCTGAAGACATTTTCATCAAGGGCATCTGGACAAGCAGAGGTCAAATGCACCCTTCAAGAGGAAGCATTAATGATCCAGCTGGGTATTCTTCCTTTTGCCATCCAGACTTTAATTCTGTCCCCCCAATGCAGCAAATGCAAGCAGTGTGTGGAGACAAGTTTTCTTAAAGAAACAGCTCTTCCAAGCACAGAAGCATCTGCTCTATTGGGGGCGGGGGAAGGGGGCGGAAGCAACTTAGTAGTATTACTTATAGAATACATGCATTATTTGTTTATTTGTTTGTGTCACCTGAAATTTAAGGTAGCTAACAATTAAAACACATATTAAAATAAGCAAACCACAGCAGTAGTAACAAAACATCTGAACAATCTTATTACATAGAGATTTCTATGAGCACCAACTTTCCACTCTAGGCAATATTTATCCACTGAGGCTGAAGAAGCTGAGGTTGATCGGTTCTATGAAGATCTACAACACCTTCTAGAACTAACACCAAAAAAAGATGTCCTTTTCATCATAGGGGATTGGAATGCTAAAATAGGAAGTCAAGAAATCACCAGGATAACAGGCAAGCATGGCCTTGGTGTACAAAATGAAGCAGGACAAAGGCTAACAGAGTTCTGTCAAGAGAACACGCTGATCATGGCAAACACTCTTTCCCAACAGCACAAGAGGCGACTCTACACATGGACATCACCAGATGGTCAATATCGAAATCAGATTGTTTATGTACTTTGCAGCCAAAGATGGAGAAGCTCTATACAGTCAGTTAAACCAAGACCTGGAGCTGACTGTAGCTCAGATCATGAGCTTCTTGCTGCAAAATTTTGGCTTAAATTGAAGAATGTAGGGAAAACCACTAAACCATTCAGGTATGACTTAAATCATATCTCTTATGAATATACAGTGGAGGTGAGGAATAGATTTAAGGGATTAGACCTGATAGACAGAGTGCCTGAGGAACTATGTCCATAACATTGTTCAGGAGGCAGCAACTCAATCCATCCCAAAGAAAAAGAAATGCAAGAAAGCAAAGTGGCTGTCTGAGGAGGCTTTACAAGTAGCTGAGCAAAGAAGGGAAGCAAAAAGCAAAGGAGAAAGGGGAAGATATATCCAACTGAATGCAGAGTTCCAGAGAATAGCAAGGAGAGACAAGAAGGCCTTCTTAAATAAACAATGCAAAGAAATTGAGGAAAACGATAGAATGGGAAAGACTAGAGATCTTTTCCAGAAAATCAGAGATCTCAAGGGAATGTTTTGTTTTGTGCAAAGACGGGCATGATAAAGGTCAAAGAAGGCAGGGACCTAACAGAAGCAGATGAGATTAAGAAGAGGTGGAAAGAATACACAGAAGAACTATACAGGAAAGATCTGAATGTCCCTGATAGCCATGATAGTGCGGTCACCGAACTTGAGCTGGACATCCTAGAGAGTGAAGTCAAGTGGGCTTTAGGAAGCATTACTAACAACAAAGCTAGTGGAGATGACAGCATTCCAGCTGAGCTATTTAAAATCCTAAAAGATGATGCTGTTGAAGTGCTGCACTCAATATGCCAACAAATTTGGAACACTCAACAGTGGCCACAAGACTGGAAAAGGTCAGTTTACATTCCAATTCCAAAGAAGGGCAATGCCAAAGAGTGTTCAAACTACCGTACAATTGCGCTCATTTCACATGACAGCAAGGTTATGCTCAAAATCCTACAAGCTAGGCTTCAGCAGTATGTGAACCAAGAACTACTGGAAGTACAAGTTGGGTTTCAAAGAGGCAGAAGAACTAGAGATCAAATCGCCAACATTCGTTGGATCATGGAGAAAGCAAGAGAATTCCAGAAAAACGTCTATTTCTGCTTCATTGACTATGCTAAAGCCTTTGATGGTGTGGATCACAACAAACTGTGGCAAATTCTTAAAGAGATGGGAGTACCAGACCACCTTACCTGTCTCCTGAGAAACCTGTATGAGGGTGAAGAAGCAACAGTAAGAACCAGACATGGAACAACCGATTGGTTCAAAATTGGGAAAGGAGTATGACAAGGCTGCATATTGTCGCCCTGCTTATTTAACTTATATGCAGAGTATGTCATGAGAAATGCCAGGTTGGATGAATCACAGGTCGGAACTAAGATTGCCGGGAGAATTATCAACAACCTCAGATACGCAGATGATACCACCCTAATGGCAGAAAGCGAAGAGGATATAAAGAGCCTCTTGTTGAGGGTGAGAGAGGAGAGTGCAAAAGCTGGTTTGAAACTCAACATTAAAAAAACTAAGATCGTGGCATCTGGCTCCATCACTTCCTGGCATATAGAAGGGGAAGAAATGGAAGCAGTGACAGATTTTATTTTCTTGGGCTCCAAGATCACCGCAGACGGTGACTGTAGCCATGAAATTAAAAGATGCTTGCTCCTTGGGAGGAAAGCTATGGCACACCTAGACAGCATAGTAAGAAGCAGAGACATCACCTTGCTGACAAAGGTCCGTCTAATCAAAGCTATGGTTTTCCCAGTAGTAATGTATGGCTGTGAGAGCTGGACTATAAGGAAGGCTGAGCACCAAAGAATTGATGCTTTCGAACTTTGGTGCTGGAGAAGACTGTTACAAGTCCCCTGGACTGCAAGGAGGTCAAATCAGTCAATCCTAAAGGAAATCAATCCTGACTGCTCATTGGAAGGACAGATACTGAAGCTGAAGCTCAAATATTTTGGCCACCTAATGCGATGAGAAAAGTCACTGGAAAAGTCACTGATGCTGGGAAAGATTGAAGGCAAAAGGAGAAGGGGACAGCAGAGGATGAGATGGCTAGATAGCATCACAGATGCAATGAATATGAACTTGAGCACGCTCCGGGAGAGAGCGCAGGACAGGAAGGCCTGGCATGGGGCCATGGGGTCATGAAGTGTTGGACATGACTTAACGACTGAACAACAGTGTCTCTAGGCACACTGGCTTCTGTGGCTCCATTGGTTCTCTGGGTTGTAGCATACATACAGACATACAGTTTTTTCATCTGATTCCAGGTCTGTAGCCAGTGGCATTTATTTAAGGTGTCCATTGTAAGTAAGTAAAAGCTTATAGGAAAAAAGGAAAGGTTCCTCCTGTGCAAGCACCCGGTCATTACTGACCCCTAGAGGGATGCCGTTTTTCCTCAGCGTTTTCATAAAAAAGCTTAAAAAGTTAACATAATTCTTCCTATTAAAAGTACATGTTTCTGATACTAATAATTCTTTTGGCTATTAAGTATTCCACAAGGAAATAACTCGTTAGAAAAGATTATGTATATTGTTACAAGTTCCACTGTGTGAGCATAATTGGGTCTGCACTGTAATATTTTTCCTTTTCGCTTTTGATCTATTCTCATGTGCCATGAAAAATTAATCATCAGTATTGCTACATTAGTATTGTCAATCAGGAGCATATGCCTTTTAAGTTTCTTTTAATTACACCTTTATTGTGGTTTCCCAGCCACTGATCAAGAAGAATGGCACAAGCATGACTATAAATCATGCTTGTTTAACCTGTATAAATGCATATGTTTTGCATAACTTTATAGGGCAACTGTGTTAGCCTTCTGTTTACAAATGCAAGGGTTATATGTAGCACACATATATACTAACTGTTCTAGTTGTTCAGATATTTTAATAAATTAGCATGTGCTTTTATGGGCTACAACCCACATCATCAGATGGTATAAGTGGAACTGGAGGCTTTGAGTATGAAAAGAGAATTAAACAGGCAGATCTACAGCAAGCTCTCTATCCTTTTAAAGTGACAGTTACAAACCACAAAGCGCACTTAAACCTTTATAATGTGCATAGAAACCACAGTCCCAACTGAGTCCCTGATTAACACAATCAAATTTCCTTATCATCTCTTGGCCCCCCATCTCATGTTCCCAGCAAGCTCTGAACTGTCACCCTGAGGTCCTTCATGGTATGTCCAGAGAAGCTAAAGTGTTCACTGACAGGCTTATTGATGTTCTTATGCTTGATGTCTGATTTGCACTCATGTAATCTTTGTCTTAAAGATAATCCTCTTTGGCCAATATAAGTGGCTTTTGGGCACTTGAAGCAGGACATCAAATACACAACATTGGATGATGCACAGGTATACTTGCCCTGGACATGGTGGGTAGCCCCATTGAGTCCACTTACATTATCACTGGTTGTTGGTTTTTTTAATTAATGGGCACAGTGGGCATTTATGTTTACTGCAAGGTCTGGTACCTTGCTCTGAGTTCAGTGATGAGGTTTTGTCTCTGGCCAATGATCTCCTCAGGTTAGGTGGCTGCCTATAAGCTAGTGTAGAAGAACCTCTTCTTATGTCTCTGAGAGTGAGTTCATTTTCCAGGATGGGCCTTCGGTCTCTGATAATGTGCCGCTGCACCCTTAACTGTGAACTATAGGTGACAGATAAAGATGTTCTGTTAAGCTTTCCATCTTGCTGATATTGGAGCAGTTTAGTCCCAAAGGATAATTTGGCCTTAATAATCTTGCCGTTTACTCAGTTTGTGTGATATTTTAACTTTAAGAATGCTTGTTTAAGTATATTCAATTGATTGTCAAGATCTCGTTCATCAGAGCATACAGGTCTGTAAACGCATGGCTTGGCTGTATACAATGGATTTTTAAGAATGTGACAAATGTGACTAATGTGCTTGCATGTAGATATGTGTATCTGTCAGTAGGTTTTCTGTTTTGTATGCATTTGGTGTAATAGTTGCATATTTGGGACCTGATTTGCCCACAGCTTGGTGACCAAAGTCATTAAGTGCACAATCCTATCTGGATGCCCATCAGCCTCTGAACTTGGAGGAACAGGGAGCTGCATGGGGTAGGGGGATTAGGCAAATTGTGTGCATTGACTTAAGCAAGTGCAAGAGCTTTCCGTGAAGGCAAAGCTACCATTGGATACTATCTTAAGGTTGCAATCCTAAGCATATTTCCTAAGAACTAAGACCAACAAAAGACAATCAGACCTTTTTGGGACTGAGCTGTAAACTTGCAGTCCTACACACAGCTTAAATTGCTAAATTAGTTAAATTGCAGTGAAGTCAAAGAGATTTAGTGAGCCCAACTATGCACAGTCTAATTTAGTTCAATTGTTGCAACTCTTTCATGTGTCTATTCCCTAAAATTGTTGGAACCATATCTAAACAGAAAGAACACATTCATTTGACACAATTGGCTCATATGTCAGCTCATTTAAAGCAATGGTTCTCAAAGCATGACATGGATTTTTCTAGTGGGATAGTGCAGATGCCAGGGGTGATGTGAGCTGTAGAATTGCTGTCTTCTTTCCTGACAGGTTCTGCTTTCTACAGAAAACATGCAGAAATTCATCAGGTGTAACACTTCCCACTTTGTAGTTGCACTGACAGGAAGACAAACTTGTTGAATCCTATATATTAACTGCAAACTTATTCTCTAAGGGCTCAATCCTATGCATGTTTAGACAGAAAAAAAGTCCTACAACTCCCAACATAGCTGGCTGGCAAATGGTCACACCCTAAGTGTCGATCCTTATATAGCCAAAACAGCAACGTCCACAGATAAGAGGGAAGTATTGGCAGGTTCGCGGGAACCCTCAAAGTTCCCTTAAAGAGTGCCCTCAAATTTGTCCAACTAAGAGGTTCCTTATGTCAATTTTGTCAAACATATAGTGTAATGAGATGGGGGAGGGGGTTGAGCAGGATAACTTCAAGGTCCCTTGAGGTTATCCTGCTGAATGACCTGACAGCCCACTGTTGGTCAGTTTCCCTTGGGACCCCGTGGCAAGTGCTATCTGGCATTATGAATATGCAAGCCCAGGCTGAGGGGTGCCCTGGCTTTTGGGTTAAACAACCCTTGCATAACCTATGGTCTGTTTTAGGGTTATGTGAGGGTTGTTTAATGGGGTCAGTTGACAGGACAAGCCATGGCAACCCCTCAGGGCTTGCATATTCATAATGGCAGCTGGCAGGTCCACAGGTCACAGGTAAATTAACCCATGATGGGCTGTCCTGTCATGGCCCAGTGATTCTGTGGTCGCAGTGCTGGGGTCTGGACAAGAGAAGGGCTGCTGATGTTGTCAAACTTGCCACACAGGTCTGCTTTGTCAAATAAAATACTGGCTCAGTGCCTTTTCCTTTGTTAAGGAGATCTTTCTTATTGCTGGACTCTTCTGAAAGGAGAGAGCCTTTGGGGAATCAAGGCTTAGTTTCTCCCCTGTCTGTGTAAGACAAACTTCTTTTGTGAAGAAACAGCAAGTTTAGCTTTTGAGGCAGAGTGGCAACTTTTGGGAAAAGGCTCACATAAGATTATATTGGAAGGTCAGAGAGACCTTAGTTGGAGCTCTGAAAACATCTTTAGGTTGCAAAAGCCCCTCTAGAAGCCTAAAGGGGAACAGTATCTGCTGGAGTGTTAATGTTGTGAATCACCATGTATGCTCATCCTGTATGACTAAGTAAACCATATATCCCCAAAATCCCATAAGTCTCCAGAAACCTCATCCCAAGGAATCCAAACCTAGGATAAAAAGTTTTCACCCCTGGAGTTCCAACCATTTGGAGAATTGGGCTGCAAGGCATAATAATATGATAGAATAATTAGTGAATGAGTGGGTGGCTATGTTCACTCTTGTTTTCCCTGGACTGAATCATTCACATGCCCAGAACCCAATGTCCATCTTTTCTAATTTACCAGTTTTGTGTATCAATGAGATAGCTCCCAGTGCCATCTTGGTTGAATCAATTTTGGCCCAGCCGCATGACCTGCAACCAACAATTCAATAACTTGAAGGTGGAGAAAGGATCAAGGAGAACCAATGTAGACCATATCTGAGACCATGTAGACCATATCCATCATGCATAAATGCCCAAAAAGACATACTCTGGAACTGGCAGCCTAAACTGTACTCACCTCAAGGTACACCACCCATGGCATCACCAAAGTGGCCACAAGCAAGTCTGCTACAGCCAGGCTCACCACAAGGTAGTTGGTGGTAGTTTGTAAACTGCGTTCCCTCAAAACTGCCAGGCAGACTAGGACATTCCCAAAAATGATGGCCAAGATCAAGATGCAGTAACAGAGTGCATAGTAGGCATGAGTCTGTGGCAATCCAGGTCCTGTGGAGTTATCTTGCCAGAATGGGGCTGATACAGTTGAATTGGGACAGCTACTGATTCTGCTGAAGGGTGTCATTGTGAGACAGAAGGAGATCTGCAAAAGAGAGAGAGACACCTTCTGACTGTATGTGTGGAGTGCTTGGAATAAAGCTTGTGTTCAGGTTTCACCAGCACTGTTCAGCCAAATTATTCCACTGACCAAGGGTCAAAGCCCAGAACAATCACTTACTTCTTAGGTAGATCAGTGGTGTCACTAGCTCACTAAGAACTTTGCTTAAGAGAAACTACATTGAGCTTTCTCTGTGTAATTGTGCATTGGTGTGTTTCATCTAAGATGGTATATAACATCAGCCAAAGAAATACAGCCTGGAGGAAAGTGGTAGTTGTTAATATTTCCCCAAATGGCCCCAGGCACTGGGGTGCTTTTACACACTGAAGGATACAAATGTAATAAGGAAAGAGTGGCCAGCCTCATTTATCACCAGATGTTCTTACACAGATTGTACTTCCCATGTGTCTTACTACTCCAGATGCACTCTTCACATACCTTGCATGAAGAACCACAATCACTGGCTCACCCAGGCTCTCTTGGAGCCTTTTTCACAGAAGAAGAAAAATTAGGGAAAGCGAAAGCATGTGGTGAAGAAATCATTTGTGCACCGTTTCTCTCAGGCCTGGAGCAAACAGACAGCAGTGTTCAATCTGCCCATGGGAGATCTACTTAGGAAGCCCAGCAGTAGATCGCTCAGTTCCTCTTGGAGGCCTGTGCCCATGGCAACTGTATTACCTGTCTTATGGCCACCCTTGAATACCACATAGTGGTGTAAAGTATTTACATATGAAGGAGTCTGATCTAGCTGAAAAGAACAACAACATGGGGGATTCAGGGAGAAAAATTAATCTATGGACTTTAAAACTTGGCCTTCAACTTGAGGATATCGGTGGTACCAACCCTCTTTCTTAGCAAGAACAGTAACAGGTTATTCAATATCTGCGTACAGCCAATCATGATTTCCAGAGAAGCCGGCCTCCTTTGCTGGGCAGGACCCTAAAGCCAGACTTGGTTCTGAACTGAACTGCAGTTAAGACGCACTCCTTGCTGCTTTTTCTTGAGGGAATGTCAATTCAAGCTTTCCATTCAATGGTACAAGTTGATTATCAGCATTCCTACAAAGTACAGAGTAGCTTTGAAGAGGAGAAAGAGGCAGTTCCCGCACCACTGAACTCATTCGCTACAATCCCAGTCCAAAGTTATCTACAGCAGGAGGCACACCACAGGGCACTTGGAGTCTCTTGTTCCCAATCCATTTTTGGCCATTCTCTGAATATGCTCCATTTAGCTTTGATAAGACTCCTTGCAGAGGTACTAAGCTGCTATCCTTAGTGATTGGGCCTCAAGATAATTCCACAAAATAATCTGCTTTACTGGATTACCAGAATTCCATGGAATTTGTATGAGGAGCAGTGGCCGAGATGGGGTATTTACATCAAATAGCCTGTTATACCAAGCTGCACTATATTGGTCCAGAGGCTGATGTGCAGCCTGCAAAACACAGGTTGGGCTCTCCTGGCTGTTCTGCATGACCATCCAGGAGAGGTGGAAGGGCTCTCCTTGCTTTGTGCAACCCATATGGGTGCATCTCACATGCACGGAGCATCCAGGTCACTGAGGCCTTCCACTTAGACTTGTGTGGCCTAGACTGAGTTCCCCTCACTTCCTCAAAGAACTCTGCAAGTGAACACAAGGAGGGCTAGTCTGTCCTTGGCAGTTCATAGTAGCCCCAGGGGTCTCTAGGCTTTACTGCACATTGAATTATATCAACAGACCATACCAAGACTTGAAGGCCTTAGGGCAGATCTAACATGACTTTTAGTGCAACGAGGAAGTTGAGTTGAATCCCTGCAGAACCCAACACAGAATTCAGTGAGTCTCACCACATTTAAAGTAGGTTCTACCTAGCCATATCTCCAAATCTGTTGCCAAACTCTGAGTGTTTGTAGAATTCAATTGTAGAATGCAACCCTGTTCAGCAATACTTAATCCCACTTAAATTAATTTTCTTCTCTCTTCCACTCCTATCAAACATCATGGCCATATGAGTCCATGATATATATTAAGAGTAGCTAAGGACTTCTGTTCATAATTTTACTTTTATAAGAGGAACATCCTCAACATGCTATTAACCAGTTGCTTTTTGTTTACTTAAATCCCACTGATTTCAGTGGGTCTGCTCTAAGTATGAGCAAAGTCTGGATCCATACCGGGCCTCTGCTTATTCACAGCATCCTCATTATTAAAACCATAGCAGCAACGCTAATTGGCTTTTTTCAAGCTCAAGAAACAATCCAATGAATCCCTTTCTCATAATTCTCCAGGGCATGAATGACTTCACTTATGGACTATAGAGTGAGAAGGAAGCTTATCCTGTCATTGCCTATACACTTAATGTTTGGGGGATAATTAGAGCTACTCAGATAGTTTTCCTGCTGGCAACATAGAATACATTCAAAATAGAATCCATTCTCTGGGGTTTTCAGCCAAACAATGAAATCCAAAAGTTTTAAAAGACAGGAAATGAATTAGGTATGAAACCTACTGAAGGTTTATTAAGGACATGAGTTAGATTCACTTGCAGATGTTGGACTAGGACTGGAGAGACCTGGGTTCAAATCCTCACTGAGTCAGGAAGCTCACTGGGTGATCCAGGTGATTCATCCTTCCCATTAATTGATACCTGCTGGGGAGGCCCTTTTAGTTATACCAACACCTAATGAAGTCTGGACATCAGGAACCTGTAATAGGGCTTTCTCAGTGGTGGGGTCCCAACTGTGGAATGCTGTCCCACTGGAGGTTAGACTGGCACCCACATTGGTCAGGTTTTGACACCAGGTGAAAACACTCCTTTTTCAACAGGCCTTTTCATAGAATAGTAGGGTTGGAAGGGGCCTACAAGGCCATCAATAATCTATATTATTTCCTATAATAGATTGGCCCAACCATCTTTTGATAAGATGGTTGGGCCAATCTATTATAGGAAATAACTGACTGGTAATATATATGAAATTTTTGATATAGATTGGTTGCTGGGCATTTTTATTGGTCCTATCATTATATTGTGTATTGTGTCCCACCCTGGGATTATTTTGGATGAAGGGCAGGATATAAAAGTTAGAAAATAAATAAATAAATAAATAAATCCACTATCTCTTGTCCTAAATTACCTAACAGGTGTTGTTGTGAGGATAAGAGGTGTGCATATGAGAGGGAGTGAGGGAGAAAGAGGAGAGGAGAGAGAATAACCATATACACCATCCTCAGCTCCTTGGAGGAAGGATGGGATATAAATGTAATAAACAGAAAGATATAGGTATAGATATAGATAGATCAAGAGTAGGCAACCTTTTGGGCCCGTGAGCACATTCAGAAATTTGAGAAACTGCCCTGGGTTATTGTGCCCTGGGCACAACCATATAATGGCTGCCATGGATAGGCAAGGCTTGTCACAAAGGACAAGTACCTGCCTAGAGGCATTCATGGGAAATTAGGATGGCAGCAGCTGGAGGCTCCCACTTCACTTGAAGCAATCCCAGCTGATGGTAAGAAAATATAAAAATAATTTAAAAATAAAAATTGGGAGGAGTAGGATGTCTCAGTGGGCACCAAGTAAGGTCTCTGGGGGCACAATGATGACCAGAGGAACCACGCTACCTACCCCAGAGATAGATACTACCAGTTCAGGAACCTTCAGAGCACTTCTATTCCTAAAAAAATATGGCCAGAAATTACATCTGCTTTCTCTTAGGACATGTGATATGAACTCTTACAGGCTTGAAAGTTTTATTTATTTTAAAAATATTATTGGTAAGCATGCCACACGTCTATAGATTAGCTTCTTCTGGGCAGGGAGGAGGTTTGTGCTAGAAAGCCTTTGCACACGCTGTCCCCTGGGCTGAAGACTTTGAGGAGTGAATGTCACGCTGTTGAGGTTTCGTAAGGATTGCCCATGGGGACATGGCTGAAGAGACTGAATAAGGTCTCCCTCAGAGCTAAGCCTTGTGCATACTGGGGACCAAGAAAGACAGTACCGGCTGTTTCCTGGCATGACCTTTGGGGATGTAAGAGGTGGCATGGCAACTCTGCATGGTGAGAGCAATGATTATGGCTACATGGGGAAACCCCTGCAAATGTGGGCAGAGTTTTGGTGGTGTGGCTCATCTGCTTATTCTATCAGCTTATTCTATCAGCACCATGGACAGAGATACAAACACCACGGACAGAGATTGTTGTTGTTCAGTCGTTCAGTCGTGTCCGACTCTTCGTGACCCCATGGACCATAGCACGCCAGGCCTTCCTGTCCTGCGTTCTCTCCCGGAGCGTGCTCAAGTTCATATTCATTGCATCCGTGATGCTATCTAGCCATCTCATCCTCTGCCGTCCCCTTCTCCTTTTGCCTTCAGTCTTTCCCAGCATCAGGGTCTTTTCCAGGGAGTTTTCTCTTCGCATTAGGTGGCCAAAATATTGGAGCTTCAGCTTCAGTATCTGTCCTTCCAATGAGCACTCAGGGTTGATTTCCTTTAGGATGGACTGATTTGACCTCCTTGCAGTCCAGGGGACTCGTAAGAGTCTTCTCCAGCACCACAGTTCGAAAGCATCAATTCTTCGGCGCTCAGTCTTCCTTATAGTCCAGCTCTCACAGCCATACATTACTACTGGGAAAACCATAGCTTTGATTAGACGGACCTTTGTCGGCAAGGTGATGTCTCTGCTTCTTACTATGCTGTCTAGGTGTGCCATAGCTTTCCTCCCAAGGAGCAAGCATCTTTTAATTTCATGGCCACAGTCACCGTCTGCGGTGATCTTGGAGCCCAAGAAAGTAAAATCTGTCACTGCTTCCATTTCTTCCCCTTCTATATGCCAGGAAGTGATAGGGCCAGATGACATGATCTTAGTTTTTTTAATGTTGAGTTTCAAACCAGCTTTTGCACTCTCCTCTTTCACTCTCAACAAGAGGCTCTTGAGATCCTCTTCGCTTTCTGCCATTAGGGTGGTATCGTCTGCATATCGGAGGTTGTTAATAATTCTCCCAGCAATCTTAATTCCGACCTGTGATTCATCCAACCTGGCGTTTCTCATGACATACTCTGCATATAAGTTAAATAAGCAGGGTGACAATATGCAGCCTTGTCGTACTCCTTTCCCAATTTTGAACCAATCGGTTGTTCCATCTCTGGTTCTTACTGTTGCTTCTTGACCCTCGTACAGGTTTCTCAGGAGACAGGTAAGGTGGTCTGGTACTCCCATCACTTTAAGAATTTGCCACAGCGGCTTATTCTATCAGCACCATGGACAGAGATACAAACACCACGGACAGAGATAACAGCGGCTTATTCTATCAGCACCATGGACAGAGATACAAAGCAGCTGGTCTAGGTCAGTTTACAGAAATTTTCACAAAACCATCTGGGAAATGGTTTATTTCAGGGATTATTCCTACAAATATTAAAAAAATTAATATTTTTAAATAAATGCCAGATTGCACAGTGCTTCAAACACATACAGGAGGGAAATATGTTCCATAGCTGCATATCGATACCTTCTGTTATCTGGGTTTGGGTGCATATTGTTCACTCCTGCCTGCTTGTGGTTTTGTTCCTCACTGCAATATGGATAATCACAGGCTGAATTTTTGGTATATATATACTCATCTTGATGGCCTTGCAGGCCCCTTCCAACCCTACTATTCTATGGTTCTATGATCTGCTACAATGGCTTAGGTATGGAGGATTCCAATACAGTGCGAGAGATCAGACTGTTTAATCCTTCAGGTTCCTTCTAGTCCTGAGTAGTTACACACACACACACACACACACACACTCTCATCAGTTGAAACTTACAGTTGAATGTGTGAACTGCATCCACTAAAGAAAGAAAGAAAAAAAGTTCTAGTGGAGGTGATAGAGGTGGTGCTTGTCTATAATGGCTGTTTCACATGTATTCACATCACTCAGCATTGCAATAATCCATTTCTCTTTCAGTGCATTGAAATTGCAAGCTGGGTGTAAAGGAGCATTGTTAACATTCAAGTGAACATACAATTTGGATGGTGGGGTGGTGGTCTGTTTTCTGACTGAAATCAAAACAGCAGTCTAAAATAGCACACATAAAATTAAATTCTCCTGAGTGTATCCTCACCTTTCTGCCTGCAGTGTGAACCTCAAATCAAACTCCTAATCATTCTCACTTATTGGTTTTCAGGTCTGTGATATTTTTGCTAATTGAAACAGCAATCTACCCAATGTGCTTTACAGCAATCACCTTTGGCATCAGATAACTACTGAGTGACATTGGCTGTAATCATGTTCCCAGCTATACATGCATAATTTCCATTTGCTGGTTCCCCAAACAAACAACAAGAAACCAGATCCCAGGGCACCGTCCGAAGGCACATGAGACAGTCACCTTGCTGAAGCTAAGCAGGTCTGGGTCTTGTCAGTGCTTGGAGGGGAGACCACCTGGGAACTGCATGTAGCCACCTTGAGTTCCATGATGGAAGAAAGGTGGAATATAAGTGTAGCAGTAGTAGTAGTAGTAATAATACATGATTCCAACCATGTTTTTTTATTGGAAGACTGTGTCAGTAGGGTAGCAAGCTTTAGAGTTGCAAAGAACAATTCTTCAGCTCAACTGTGCAACTTTAAAGTTCCCTACTCTACAATGTGGTTGATCCAATAGTACTTATCACAGCCATTTGGGATCATATCTATGTTTTTCTGAACCTCCATATCCTCTTTTCCACCTTCCTTTCCCCTATTACCTCTCAATTTCCTTCACTATTCCCCTTCATTTCTTCTCCAGATCTCCTGTCTTGATCACTTCTTTCCATGTTCTTTTAAGTCCTTTCAAAGGCAGGAATTTATCTCCCTATTTCAAGGGGAAAATACAAATGGAAATACCTTCCCTCAAAAGTATGTGTTCTCGTAAGCATTGGATCATATCAAATTATGGGTCCTGTTTGAAGGATGTGTATGTGTGTTTTCACATGCGCACACACATTTACATATGCATACACAAATTTGTGTATGCTCAATGAACATAAATGTAAGAGTTTTGAATTTCAGCATTCTGGGGTGCTCAATATTCAAATTCCACCAAATTCAATTAATTTAAATATAGCATCAAGCATAATACATAAAACTGTTCTTTCACAATTACTTCTTCCTCAGGCTCTGAGTGCGCATTTCTGCTTAGAAAACTGTCACTCTTCATATACAGTACTTTCAAACAGATAGCCCCTTTTTATGGCTGCACTGAAACTAAGGGATTCAAAGCAAAATTACCTCAGTGTTGTCAGATCTATTTTGTCAGTTGGACATGAAAAATATCAGCCCCCCCCCTCCCACATGTCTTAAAAAAAAATCCTTACAGGTGTTATAAGTCTAGCAAGAGGAAAGCATTTAAAAGACTTCCCTTGATTAAGAAAGGGAAAACATTAAGAAAGAACCAATCAGTTGGACCATCCTGTCCTCCAGGTGATAATGCATGGAACACACATGCTGCTTTTTATGCATATGGGTTTTCTTTCAGGTTCTTACATGTTTTCTGCAAAGATTTGCAAAGAGCATAAGTTAAAAGCAGAAAATCTTAAGACAGAACTATCATGCAAAAGAGGAAAACAGTGACTTACCCCTTCAGTCTGATTCAGCTCTGCAAGGATATGGAGAACATGTTAGATTCATGCAACTCTGAAACCACATGTCCCAGGCAACTCAAACTTTGCCCTTCCCAGGACACTGCAACTACGTAAGGAAAGAGAAAAAAAAACACACTGCCCAGGTTTGCCTCCAAGGTGAAGACAGTGGCATCACAATTTCTTAGGAGTGTCTTTACATCGTGGGGTGCCCTTTGGACTTGATTTTATATCCATACATTTCCCAGATGGTTTTGTGAAAATCTCTGTAAGCTGACCTAGACCAGCTGCTTTGTATCTCTGTCCATGGTGCTGATAGAATAAGCTGCTGTTCTGATTCCTCTCCCCAACCCCCTTTGGATTGTAGATCTACATCATCACCGCACTGCCTTTCCTCTAACTTTGTCAGCCTCTCTTACATACCGCTTGCTCTTTGTGCCAGTCTGTGCCTCTCAGATATTGAGTTAGCTGAATGTCTGTCGTCTTTGTCTTATTTACTCTGAGCACGAGTTGACAGTTTTAAAATCCATTTGCTGGAATGTCAAGCAGAATATAAATTCAAAACATTAAGTTTTCTTAAGGGGAAAATAACAGTCACAATAAGGAATAGGTTAGTGAGTGAAACATTAGTCTGATTTTCACAGACTATGTGGGACTGCAAGTTAAAATCGTGCTGAGGTGGGCTCAGGTTTCAATCCATTCTGGGTGCAGAGTTCTGATAAATTCTCAAGCAGTTCTTCATACTTTCAAGTATGACTCAGATTAGTTTCCATGGTATTTTAAAGGGAGGTCAGATTACCTTACAAAGAAAAGTTCTATCTGAAAAGCCTAACAAATATCCAAGCTAGAGACTTAGTACAATAACGGGGGACTTAAAAAAACTTGGTAGTGAATGCAAGGCAAGGTCAGATTATAAGAGCATATGGATTTCAATATGTGGGTTTGGAGAGTTTGCCTTTAAATTTCATAACACTTTATGAAAGAGTAGAAGCCTGAGCAAAATTTCCTTTTCAGCATCAAACTGCATGTAAATTGCAGGTGATGCTTCATCCTACATGCAACCTCATATCAACAATCTATGGCCTTTTTGCACAGTCAAAAAAAAAAAGCAACACAACCATACTTGATACTTCTGCAATCTCTAATCCACAGTGTTAATGGCCGTCCTATGAAATCTGTGGGTGAGGAAAAGCTTTGCCCAAGGTGATGTCAGGAACATGTTTAAAAATATGGATAGATATGCAGTCTTACATGAGGCAGAGGGAGGGCACAACCACCTGAGTATCGTAAGGAAGAATAAGAAATTGACCATAAATGCAAGGATGGTGAGATGTGGTAGGTTTGCTGCTCCTTGCCAAATGTAGAAGTCAGATTTTGGATTTAAATGTTCTCAAAACTGCAAGGACATGGGGAGATGAACTGCTCATCACTAAGGATGAGGCAAAGCTCAAAAAGTGCCTGGGACACTTGCCTAACCATTTTCCATACACAATCACAGTTGTAATACTGTATCCTCCAAGAGAGTTATCCAGTGTTCAGAAAATGCCTGAAACAGATGCACAGCCTCAAGAGGAAGATGCATAGACTGTGCATAACCAATAAGTAACAAATGTGCATCTATTATGCTAAAATGAATTGTGCCAGAAGTTCTCATGTACAGTTAAGAACTGGTTAGATGTAGGTTGTTTAGATTAAAATTATAATCATTGATCAAACAGTAAATATTGCAGAATACTTTTAAATTGTATACTAATAAGGGAGAGTTAATGAAAACAAGGCATAGAAACAATTTGCAATATCTCATTTGTAAGTATACAAAAATTTAGAAGAGTTTACACATTATGAAGAATAAGATGTTAGACTGTGGAGTTGAATTCTAGGCTGCAAGTTGGGTGTGTCTACATATCCATCTTTGAGTCACATTTCTGAATGTGACACAATGGAATGCAATTCAGTTGTGTAAATTGAATTCTGTGTAAAAATTTTTTTTAAAATCCCTCCATGTAGTAAGCTAGCACACAAGCAAGAAAGGCTCAGTGTAGCCCCCTTCCTGATGTGCTAGCTTACTTTTTGTAGTGGATGTTTTCATGGAGCATTAAAAAAGAAGACCCCCACCTGCAGTGGTGCTGTGCAGAACTGTACTATCTCAGTTTACACCTCATACACCTCCCTCTTCCCTCCCCATTGCCTTTTCCTTGTGTGTCATGTCTTTTTTAGATTGTAAGCCCGTAGGCAGGGACTGTCTTGTTTGTTCATTGATTGTAAGCCACTCTGGGAGCCTTTTTTGGCTGAGGAGCAGGATAAAAATACAACAAATAAATAAATAAATACTGCATAATGTGAAAATGTTTCTTAGTTGCCTCATTACTGTGAATTAGATATGTAGTTATACAAATGGAAATAGTGGCTTCTCCAAGAGTGCTTGCAACCAAGGAAGCTTCATACCCCAGCAAGGACTTGAAGCTTGGCCTCTCACAGTAACAGTGTAATCCCCTACATATCTAATAAAAAGTAAGTCCCATTGAGTTCAGTGGAGCTTATTACCAGGAAACTGGATATAGGATTGCAGCCTAAGCCACAGTAGGATCCAACAACCAGAGATGAGGGAGAATTTCATTTGTTCTGCATTTTTAAACGAATCAATCTAATTCATACTTCCCAGACTAATATGTAGATTGGAACACAACTAATCCTTCAGTTTTCAACCTTCTACAATTTTGTGATGCAGTCCTCAGCTCAAAAACCACAGACAAAAATGATATATTAGGAAACATTGTGTACAAAATGTATATTTTAGGGAAACTGGCATTCAAAAAGAAATGTAAATTTTCAAGTTATTGGGGTGTGTGTTTTTAAATTGCAGACTGATTCAAAAATTGATGGAACAGTGTTATGACTGAATACCAGCAAAACTGACACTGACCAGATATCGACTGATTCATCCATCCATACTCACAACAATGTAATTGTTTCTTTGAGATAAAATATTGTGATGTCAGAGTAACATCAAGCCAAGGTGGAAGAACAGGCCATCTCTGAAGCTTGATAATGTTTTGGCTTGTGATTTTCTTGCCTTCACCAAATGGCATGTTTCTACTGCTACAGCCACTGTTATAATAATTAATTCTCACTAACAAGGTGTTGCCAGTTGTACAGAGCACTGAGGTGTCATGGTCCATGTCTGGAAGTCTTACATTTTAAATGAGAACAGGCCAAAGGGCAGAGGACAGTGCTTGATCAAGGAGTAGTAAAGATAAGAGAGAAACAGGCAGTGTGGCATGCTGTAGTCTCTCTAAATGTAATATTTTATTCCCTTCTTCTGGTTTATAACACCAAACTTTACACTTCTGTGTGAGAACTCTGTGCTATAAAATAGATGAGCAGGCTTTAAAACCATCTGATTTTTCCTTTTGTTTTCTTACCAGCACAGATGTTCAAGTACTGCACTAAGTATTTAGTGTACTGTACTAAGTGTACTAGCTTTAAAGAAATTTTGTGCATTTTTGCTCCAACTGACACATCAAGAACTTTGATTGATGCTGTGACAGTTTGGAGCAGAGCTTTCCAAACTGTGCGCCGTGACACATTAGTGTGTCAGCGACAGTGTGTGGGTGTGTCGCGTGAAATGCAGAAAATTGTGCGGAAGGGCACTGCGGAGCTCCCTGACTCGCTTTTGCTTCCCTTGGCCCCTCCCCCGGAACTTCCTAAAGCAGCTAACGTTAAAGCAGCTAAGCCTTAGCTGCTTACGTGGTGTCTTGACGTAGGATGCACACGATTGGCGGTGTTGGAGCAGTACGGCGAGGTAGAGGTGCCGGGCCAAGAGAGGGGAGGGGAGGCGCCACCCTGGGAGCAGAGCTTGGCTGACGCTGGTGTGGAGAAGTGGCAGCGACCACCAGCCCTGCGAGATTTTGAGCACGCCCTTCGCGGAGTTCTGCACTGCGCTGCTGCGCGGCCAGGCCAGAGTAGCGTGCGGGTGGAAACGCCACCTGGGACTGGGACTGCACCAAGCAGGCTGTCTGCCATCTTGGCCAGTCAGAACGGAGCTCAGTGGAGGCCAGAAGCCTCAGAATCAGTGTGCTCCCAATCACCCGGGCGAGCGCAGCTGCAGGCTGTCACCCAGTCAACCCACCTGCTGCTGGCTGAAGGGTGGCCACCCTCCCAAACCCAATGTGGCAAACAGCAAGCCACCCACCACGTGGCACTTATGATTTGATTTCTGCCATTTATTTTTATTTTTACTCTGCTGTAATTGTGGATTAACCACCCACCGGCAGTGTACCACCGGAGAGTGCTGGAGCTGGACTCTGGACATGGGCATTGCAAATATTTACAGCAATATAGCCTTGTAGTGAGACATATATATTTACACCATTTTTGTTGGACTTTTGCTTCTCTACTTCATGTGTTTTTGCAGCTGAGCTCCTACCTGGGCCTATGTGTCCTAATATGTATCGTAAATACTTTAGTTAATTTTGTTTATTTTTCACATTTTCTTGCACGCATTTACATACTGTTACTCATAAATGACAACAATGTATGTTATTATCTTACAAATCATATATTTTTAAAAATACAAATGAAAGGTTTTCATGAGATATGTTCTATCCCCATACATTTCATTATTACAATTTATGTATGTGTCTGCATCTCTTATAACAGGTTAGTTTAACCTCCGGTTTGCTAGTAAAACTGAATTACCGTGTCACGAAATGATGCATGTCTAAAAAGTGTGTCACCAACATGAAAAGTCTGGAAAGCTCTGGTTTAGAGAGTCAATAGTAGGATAATAATTTGACGGGCTATTTAGAGGTTACACAAATTATGTATATGAACAGTTATATCCTAGAACTATCACTGTCAAAAACCTGAAGCCAGTTAATGGTAAGGGAAACTAGGAAGTCACCATGGCTAAAAGGGGAAATGGGAGAGTTTGGTGGCAGTTTACATGGGAATAAGCAGGGAGCAAATTAAACCAATTTCAGTCATATAAATGGTTCATATAAAGAAAGTAAATGGTAAATTTAAAATATTTTGTCTTTAAGTGAAGGGTTCAAAACCCAGCCTAGACTGGGAATATTTTTTGTTTTTATTTTGTTATTTCCTAGCCTAATTTGAATTCTAAAGGTGGATTACTTATTGCTCAAGCTACCACTGTAGCACTGTCTAGCATCACTAATTAAGCTAGTTGGGTTTATTTTCTGTAGAAATATTCGCACCAAAATGAGTGGCAATATAGGGATGGAGGCCAGAGCTATTCTCTCTCCAGAGTGGCTCCCACAAGGACAATGTACAAGGTGAACAGCATGGCTGAAGTATTTAATTGCCGGCATTGTACATGCTCCATGAATTAATAGGAACTGGAGCTGTCAAAGATGTCAGTCCATTTCCCATAGCTTTAGTAACAAAATCTGAGCAGGCATTTTAATTCTTAACACAAGCTGCTTGGAACTAAGGAGGAGGCTAATACTCCCACAGAACATACTTCTTTGTGCCAGACAAAGAAAGAAAATGTTGGGTGATTTTGCTTGATTTTTTGGAGCAACTGTTTTTGAGTGTCATCAAGGCTTGGCCTGAGCAAGAAAGGTCGAGAATGTCCAAGAAAATCTCCATCCCCTAAGGCATGTGATCCAAAGCGTGATATAAAAGGATTGGGATTTTCAATTAGATATTTGTGGAAACAGGTGTGATGGGGTCCTTTAAAAACAACAACAAAATAATAGTGCGACACCTGTCTTAAGTTGCATGCATTTTGATAGGGCAAAACAGACTATAGTTGGAAGTGAAGATAAAACAGGAGAAGCTTGCAAACTTCTTATTTTGCTCCTGGAACGGCATCAGTGTAATCTTTATGACCTATTGAAAAATTCTTCCACTGAAAATACTGCAATCTTGTTATTATAAGACGCAGGAAAGCAAGTGCTGAATTCCAAAGAATCAGGATTTGCAGAATTTGGATTCTCAGTTGTGTCATCATAACAGATGAAGGAGATGAGATGGAATGGGATTGGATGGATTATCCTAAATCAGTCAGGAAATCTGTGCCAGAACCAAGAACAGAATCCAGTTTGCAATACTCTGTAACCAGCATAGCGAAGGATAGATTTTCCAACAGGTTCTTTATCAATAACCTTTGCTTCTCTGTGCTCTATTAAACACAGCCTGTATGATCCAACTACAGCCGCCTTTAAACCTTCAGTGCAAATGGGATATTTATTTTTTACCAATCTTCTAATGCATCGAATGGAGTATATTTAGCAAAAGCTGTGAAGTGTATGAAATGTCCAGGTAAATGCCCACCCTTCTAAATGACAACACCCACCCACCCCTTTAAGCTTTTCATTTTCATGTGCCTGGTTCCTTCTTCTCTGCCTAGCCCAACTCCTGGTCCTTTCTAGGGCATGTCTGCATGACAACTCAATGAGAAGCACAGAAAGCACACAGAACATGATGTGCCCATTTTCCCCACATTGGAAAGCAGAAATCCGTTCATGCAGGCTATATTGCTGATGTTAACGTCTGATGCCAATACTTCTTTGTGATGTTGTGGCCTCTCAAGAAACAAAGGGAAATCGAAGCAAAAAGGACTGTGTGTGTGTGTGTGTGTGTATGTATGCAGTAGAAGCTTCAACAGTGCATCCACTGTGCTTTTGAATCTTTTCATAACACTTATGCAGTTATGCCTCTAGTCCTTCACTCTCAGCCTTTACATACAGTATTTGAGTGTATCTTATGTATTTTTACTTCCTTTTCCACTCAAAGGGCCCATAAGGCAGTTTTGTGACAATAGTACTTGCACTTTTCTTAATCTGTCCCCTTCTTATTTTATTATACCTCTTCCTTTTGTCCTTTTCTCCTACCTCATTAATTCTGATAGCTTCTGGAAGGAAGATGCTCTCCTAACAATTTTGACTATGTTAATGTCTGTCCAGCAATACTTGAATGGCAAGAGGGCATGCTTACAGTATGATGTCCAAATAAAAGGCACTTACTCAGTCAACAATGTGTCTGTAATTGTTGCTTTTAAATGTTCCTTAAGGTGTGCACCGCTATCATAATTTCAGGATTGTCTCAATAATGCTAAGAACTATATAAACACATGAAAAATTAGGCTCTTGTAATAGTACTCAAAAACTTGCTTGCTTGGGAAGGGTGGGCTTTCAGCATAGCTTCAGCGTATTTGAAGCACCCAATTAATACATGAGGTTGCTACCCTGTTCTCCTATATCTCTTTTCGAGCTTCAGGGTCTACCATTGGAGTCGGGGAAAATGGCAAACAATAATAGCTAGGCAGATGGTCAGTGGAGACATGTGATATTTATCTAATTTATTCATGTATTTATATCTTGGGGTTTATTTAAAAGTGACTCTGTATAAAGAGCTTGCCCTATTTAAGTACTCATTCTTCTGACAATTCTTCCCATGCTCATTCCCAGTTTCTACTGTTGTTTTCCTTAGGTAAAAGCTTTTCAGGGTGTGCATTTTCTTATTCAGACAGAACCTGTTATTTGGAAGGTATCCATTCTGAAAGAAATGTTTGACTGTCAAAAAGAACCAAACCTTTATATGCTTTGCCTTGTTTAAGGCAATGATAGCAATAAACAGCATGGTGAGAGAGCCCTTAAAAGCTCCCACTAAAATACAGCAATCTATTGGTGGTTGATTCCACAATGTGAATAAAGAAACCCATTGAAAATTCATAAGGCTAAACCTCTTGCATTCATGAGAAGCAGCTTTGCTCTTGGCTAGGGAAAAACTGACTGCCATACAGCCAAGATATTTGCATATGAACTAAAAAGGTGGATTCTCTTTATGAAGCATAGGCCACTGTGACACCCTTAAAAATCGTCATTTCTGCAAACATTACCAAGGGGAAAGGAGGGGAGGTGGAAGTACCTCAAATACATTATCCCCGGAGTCTCCTGTCTGAAACAAGTACAAGTGAGCTTTTGAACTACTCGTTGTTCTACATTTCTTACCATTGTAGAACCAACACATCTACTGACTCTCTGACTGAAATTGTCATTCAAATGAAATGATACATGATTTTATGCTGTATAGCAGGATTCCTCGGGCCTGCTGGATGCATTAGCAAACTGTTTCATAAAGCCAAGGTTATATCCTCATTATCGTAAAGATATCAGATAACAGTTAATTGATAAATAACAATAGACAAATGCTAAGGCAATATTAAAAGATATGGAAGGGAAATAAGAGACACAATATTGGTCAATACAAGAAAATAAATCATTAAAAAACATTATGAGGATTTATCATAGAATAGGAAAAATGTCAATAATTCAGTTCACCTATAGGACAGAGCTGAAGTAATAACATTTAAACTGCCAAATGCTTATCTAATGATGAAGTCTCCTCACAGAGGTTTATCAGACGATGAGCTTCACAGGCTGTCTATACCCTTTGCTCTAGCGCCTGGCTTTTCTTAAATTCCATATCTATCCACTTGTAATCCCTGGCAAACCACAATCCTTTTAATCCAGAGCAATGCTACTGTTTTTACTAGGACTGCTCAATAGGGTGTGGACTGCATATTAACTTGGAAATCAAAACCTGTCGTAGTGTAGGCTGCTCTGGATCATATGTATTAATTTGTAGGGAAAATAATGTATAGTGTGGATATGTGCTGATCAATGGAATAAATATTCTGCCTTAGGTCAAGACCTTGAACTCTGGCTTTTTCCAATACTGCAGAGGTAGGCAACACCTGAAAGTTGCATATGCCCCCCACCCCCCGGCCTTTTTTGCATCTCCACAGTGCCTCACTGTCACTCCCACACCAGGAAACAAAAAAGGTCCTTTTAAAAACAAAAAGCAGCAGTTTGCTGCTGAATTCTGGTGGCATGGTGTTGGTGGTGGCAAAAGGGGGCGGTTAAAAAAAAAGGCTCTTTTTCCAGCTGGTGCTGCTGCATTGCTGAAATTTGGCAGCAAACTGTGGCTTTTCACTTTAAAAAGGAGCCTTCTTTCCTTCTCGCTACTGCTGCACTGCTGAATTTCAGTGGCATGGTAGGGGCAGGTGTGTGGTTCCCAGTGGAGTCTGGGGAGAGGCAATGTGGCCCTCTGAACCCTTAGGAGTTGCCCACCCCTGCAGTACTGTGATGTCTGTGACAATCATATTTACAGCGCCTCTCTAGATTTATGCTGATTGATTACATGGTTCAGCAGCACAGCAGAATTGCTTGTTACCATTTTTTTCTGAGCTATTTGTGCTGCTTCAGTTATTCTGCTTACTGAACTTCAGTTTCCATCAACATACACCTTTCCCCTTTATTAATTTCCTGTACAAATGGTTACTTGAAATATAATCCCAGAGAATCCTACTCAAGATGGCTAAATTAGCAACTGCAAGCTTTTGGCTATTACTTTGCTTCTGACATACTTGATTCTGTTCTAAACATATTTACATTTTCCCATCAATCAGTGGAGGCTGGTGGCTCCAATTTTGGTGGAGCTGTAAATCCATTCTGGGTTTCCGTCAGAACAAGCCAGAACTCTGAAGGAGCTACCTATGGTACTGAACCTACTTTGCCAATAGGTTTCAACACCTTGGATAGCTTCTTTAGAGCTCTGGCTAATCCTGACTGAAATCTGGAACGGAGTCAGCAACTTCCTCTGCAGTCAATATCAAGGTTGTCAGAAGGGTTAACTAAACCTCCACCCAGTATGCAGTAGGGGGTGGTATTCAGGCTATGGTTACATAACCCAGTGCTCCTGAAATGGATCAGAACATGATGGAATGGTTGTGGTTGCTTTGTGAATATGTTACCAGGATTCAGGCCATAGATACTGGGACACCGAGCGGCTCCAGGAGATAAAGGAGCATTGCCAGGTCAAAACTGATACAAATAGGGGGCATTCTGAAGCTGCATGTATGTATGTATGGCGTGCTATAGGGCCTGACCATTCACAGTCTGTTTTGTGCTCTGAAGCATTGGCATGGTCTGGGATTAAGAACGTTTGGAAAACTTAAAAGTGGTGACTTCAGAGGTTGGATAAAGAGGAAAGGCCCCAAGGAGAAAAATCCACAAATGCCTCCCTAGGTGTGTAACCTCCTCACTGAAGTAGGGCTAATGAGAAAAACATGTCGGAAGGAAACAGGATCAAAGTATTCTATGGATCAAGAATGAGTTAAAGTACAAATAGGAAATGGATCAATGGGATTTCTAATTTCTTTTCTGATTTTGGGGTGGTCTGGAGGTGATAGATTATAGACTCTCTGGGGTACATTCCCACTGAACTATTACTTTAATGGCCTAGCAGGGCCAGCTTTACCATTAGGCAGAGTGAGGCAGGTGCCTTGGGTGGTGGGCAGAGAATGGTAGTGAGGTGTTGGAGGGCTGAGCTGTGCAGCCTGGCCTGAACCCCCCAAGCTAACCTGCTGCCTTCAGGTGTGGTGGAAGAAGCTGTCCCATAGACAGTATGGAAGCAATGTTCAGCTGCTAGTTTATTTGGCTTCTGTAGGTGGAAGATGGGGTGTTATCTTGTTCTTGGCCTCAGGCAGCAAAATGTCTTGGGCCAGCCTTGGTGGTCCGGCTGAATTATGGAATAGCAGGTTGGCCTTGGCCATGGAAACAAGACAGGCAGGATTCCTTTTCCAGTGTTTTGGCAAACCTCTCTGATATTTGGGTCAACAAGAAACTGCTGAAATAGAAAAGCCAGTGATTAGAAGATCTCCTAATGGAAGGTCACATAACAATTCACAAACCCACACTCTATAAACATAAGTATACACACAAATACGGACAAACTCAAACATGTCACACACTATCACACTCCTTTTAATCAGAGCTACCAATGCAGAATTGTTTATTATGGGATGAGCATTTGATGTGGAGCTTCTGTTTTACCTAGTTCATTGTGCAAAAATATGGGGCCATTCCATAAGGAATTTATGGTTGCAGATTTGATAAGGAAAAAAATTCTGGTTCACACACAAAGAGCAATTTGATCATGGAGGCAATATGGCCCCAGGATTCCAGCAGGGTTGTGACAATTTGCATTAAAACAACTCTTAATATGAAAACTTCCTACCGCCATCTTCTTTTGTTATTGCGACCATGCATCAGGATTAGCCTACGCACACTGCCCTTTGTAGGACAAACCTCCTCACGCTTTTTTCCTTCCTCCCCACTCTTACAAGCTCACCCCACACCTTTCCTTTTTCCTTCTGAAGAGTGTTAGGGACTCCAATTGACTTAATCCCCATCTCTTCACAAAGGGGCCGCGGTGGCTTAGTGGTTAAGACGCTGAACTGCAGACTGGAAGGTCGGCAGGACAGCAGTTCAAGACCCGAGTGCTGCGTGACGGAGTGAGCTCCCGTCTTCAGTCCCAGCTTCTGCCAACCTAGCAGTTGGAAAGCAAAAAATTGCAAGTAGATAAATAGGTACCACCTCGGCAGGAAAGGTAACAGCATTCCGTGCACCTCGGTGTTCAGTCATGCCGGCCACATGACCATGGAAGTGTCTTCGGACAGTGCTGGCTCTTCGGCTTAGAAACGGGGATGAGCACCGCACCCTAGAGTTGGACATGACTGTTTGGGGACACCTTTACCTTTACCTTACATCTCTTCACAACCTCTTCACACTCACAAGCCCATCCAGCCAACGGCCACTCGGTCGAGACCCTGGTCGGTGGCTGGAATGCCGCAATCACTGGTGCATTAGATCGGATGGCTCCGAAACGCCCTCTCCCCCTGAACAGGGCTCGGACTGCACCATGGTTCAATCCATGGTTACGAGCTCTGAAACAGGAGGTGAGACGGCTAGAGCGCCGGTGGCAGAAGTCTCGCTCCAAAGACGATCAGACACAGGCTAGAGCTGTATCTTCAGCCTATCACGTGGCGGTGAAGGCAGCAAAAAAGGAATATTATGCTGCCTCCATCGCATCTGCAGAGTGCTGTCTCAGGAGGCTGTTCCAAGTGGTCCGGAGCCTGGTCGGTCCTGTGGCTCCGGAACCACTGGAGCATTCTAAGGCCTCCTGTGAGGCTTTGGCAAGGCACTTTGCAGATAAAATTGATCAGATTAGGTGTGTTACTCTGCACGCTGTGGATACAGTTAGTGAGCAAGAGGCGGCCTGTGGCAAACCGGTTTTGTGGGATCGGTTCCAGCTTCTTCCTCCTGATGAAGTGGACAAGGTGCTTTCATCTGTACGGCCGACCACCTGCTTACTTGATCCTTGCCCATCTTGGCTCATTATGAGCTGCAGAGAGAGACTGGGTGAGGGGATCAAGGCGGTGGTGAATGCCTCCCTTGAGGAGGGAGTGATGCCATCAGCCCTCAAGGAGGCAGTGATAAGACCGCTCTTAAAGAAGCCCTCCTTGGATCCTCAAGTTCTGAACAACTTTCGCCCAGTCTCAAATCTGCCATTTTTGGGCAAGGTGGTTGAGCGGGTGGTGGTGATGCAGTTGAAGGCACACTTGGAAGAAACTGATTATCTAGACCCATTTCAGTCGGGCTTCAGGCCTGGGCATGGGACAGAAACGGCCTTGGTCGCCTTGGTAGATGATATGAGGAGGGCTCTGGATAGGGGTGAATGCTCCTTCCTTGTTCTCCTCGACCTCTCAGTGGCTTTTGATACCGTTGACCACGGTATCCTCCTGGACCGCCTGGAGGGGTTGGGCACTGGAGACACTGTATTGTGGTGGTTCCGGTCCTTCCTCTCCGGCAGGTACCAGAGGGTAGCACTGGGAGAGGAGGTTTCGGACCCGTGGCCACTTACTTGTGGGGTGCCACAGGGTTCCATCCTCTCCCCGATGCTATTTAACATCTATGTGAAGCCGCTGGGGGCTATCATCAGGAGATTTGGGGTGCAGTGTCATCAATATGCGGATGACACGCAGCTCTACCTCTCATTCAAATCTTCACCAAGCTTGGCCGTAGAATCCCTGTCCAAATGTCTGGAGACGGTGAGTGGCTGGATGGGGAGGAATAAGCTGAAGCTGAACCCTGACAAGACTGAGGTACTTTTGGTGGGAGACAAGAGGAGGCTGGGGGATGTTGACCTGGTGTTGAATGGGGTACGGCTACCCTTGAAAGACCAGGTCCGCAGCCTGGGGGTCATTTTGGACTCCCAGCTGTCCATGGAGGCTCAGGTGTCAGCTGTGAGCCGGACAGCGCTGTATCAACTCCATCTGATACGGCGGCTGCGCCCCTTCCTTCCCGACCATCTGCTCCCATCGGTAGTACATGCCCTGGTCTCCTCTCGTTTAGACTACTGTAATGCGCTCTACGTGGGGTTACCCTTGAAGACGGTTCAGAAGCTGCAGCTGGTGCAGAACGAAGCGGCTCGCCTGATTAAAGGCAGCCGCCGGCGAGATCACATCACTCCAGTGCTGAAGGAGTTGCACTGGTTACCAGTTGTTTTCCGGGCCAAATTCAAGGTGTTGGTTTTGACCTTTAAAACCCTATATGGTTCCAGCCCAGCCTATCTTAAGGAGCGCCTCCAGCAACACCAGACAGGCCGCTTAACAAGATCAGCCTCGGATGGCCTTCTCTCTGTCCCATCAGCCAGGACAGCTAGACTGGTGGGGACGAGGGAGAGGGCCTTTTCTGTGGTGGCCCCCACTCTGTGGAACTCCCTCCCTAGGGAACTCCGTCATGCCCCCTCTTTAATAAGCTTCCGTCGTGTATTAAAAACGTGGTTGTTCAGGCAGGCATTTGGGGTGGGTTAGGGTATTTTTTAAAAAAATTAATGGTAGAATTTTATTGTTTTAAATTGTTTTATGGTATGTTGTACATCGCCCAGAGTGGCTGGGTGACCAGCCAGATGGGCGATTAATAAATTTAATAATAATAATAATAATAATAATAATAATCCCTGATCAGCCCAGACTGATCCCCACAATCCGGGGGATTTGTTGCATGTCTGTATATGATTGGCTTGTTTTGAGTCATAAATGCTCTATCATGAAATTCCCCCAAATTAATGAATGTACCGTTTAAGTTCTTGCTTGTGCTTAATAAATTCCCCTGTTCTTGAAGAAGCCAGCGTGAGTGTGTGTGTGAGTCCTTGGGTTCCTTGTGCCAGACATCCTGTTGCCAAAGTTAACAAGTGCCTTAATGAATGCATATCTCAAGGATGCGCACAAGTACATAGGTATACAGGTGATCTCCTGGGACATCCCTCCCAGGCCTGGCTCTGAAGAAGGACCCCCTCAGAGCCAGGCATTTCGGTCTGGCCAACTCTGTTGAGTCACACTGGCAATTTCCTCTGGCCATGCAGTTCATGGCAGTAAAGGTAAGGGGGATGCAACACAGTAAAGGGAATGGGAATGCATGCAATGCAGCAGAGATAAGGGGAGCATGATGCAGCAGTGGAAAGGGGAAGGGGGTGGAGGGTGCAATGTGGTGGTGGCATGTGTGCTCTCTCACCTCAGGCAGTGGGAGAGCTTGTACCGGGGAGGGCTCACTCCATTCAGCAGAGTCCCCCAACCCTCTGTGAGGCATTTTCAGGTGGCTCGAGAGACTGCTGTGGGGAGGTGGGGGCAGGGAAGTCTGCTTGATCTAAAAACTAAAAATGCTGATCAAATAATCTCCAAATCCTAAGAAAAAAGTACATATCTTCAAAAAGCTTGTAATAGTAAGGTTGTGTTGAACGAATAAGGTATTGTTTTAAAAAAATGTTTTGAAATAAATGTATGGTGGAAAAAGACGCTCAGCATTTTGGCTTTTTATAGTTCCTAAAATTTAATAAAGAAAAGGAGACAGTTTAATGCACCATGTTCTATCTACATTTCCTATTGTAGGCACCATTTGCATGGTGCTCAGGTTGTAAATTTTTTGAATGAATACTAAGAGTCATTCCCAGGAGACATAGTGGCAGTTTAATCAGGATCCATCCTCTACATTTGTGAAATTCCACTGCAGTCTAGGACTAATTTATTTATTTCCATAAAACCAGAGTGGTGAGAAAATAACTGCCTTAACTAGAATTTGCTGTATTAATGTGTAGCCCTACCCTACCCAGGGAATAGAGTTCACCAGGGTTTCCTTTTATCACTGTGTGCAACAGCTAGCACAGGGTGTACAGCAATGTGGGAACTGCAGGGATGTCTTATTGGGAAGATACAGCTGAGAATGATGCAAGTGATAAGAGCCACTGTGGCTCAATGTGTCCTAATCTGATTGATAATGCCAAAGAGAAAAAGAGACTGGGAGAATTTATGTTAATACAAATCAAAGACTGACTTCCAGCTCTTGTTACCTCAGTTCTTTTTCTTTCTTTCTTTCTTTCTTTCTTTCTTTCTTTCTTTCTTTCTTTCTTTCTTTCTTTCTTCCTTCCTTCCTTCCTTCCTTCCTTCCTTCCTTCCTTCCTTTCTTTCTCTTTCTTTCTTTCTTTCTTTCTCTCTCTCTCTCTCTCTCTCTCTCTCTCTCTCTCTCCCCCTCCCCCCAGCCTAGCATTCTCTGGCTTTAATGAAATGTGGAGCAAATTGAGAATGGTTTGGGACTTGGGTACTTTAAAGACCACCTTTTCCTGTTATATACCTCTTTATGATCTCAGATCTTACTCTGGGTGCCCTCACCAACTGGAGTCTACCAGGAGTAGGGCCTTTTCAGTGGTGGCTCTGACTCTGTGGAATGTCCTCTGAGGGAGGTCTGCCTAGCACCAACATTACATGACTTCAGGTGCAGACCCGGTATTAGCGGTCCGCATTGGCGGGCAGCTGCCAAGGACCTAGAGGTTGAGAAGCGCCCCTCCCTGTCCCTCCTGTAGCTGCCACCATCTTCCTCCTCGCCCTACCATCCAGTCCCAGTGATGAAAGGAAGCACAATGGCCAAGTCTGCTGGTCCTGCAGTGCCCCATTTTAAAAGAGAAAAAAATATTTTTAACTTACCTTTTGAGGGGCAGCGATCTGAACCAATCATTTTATTTTTTTATTTTTTTATTAAATCTCTTAATCACCCATCTGGCCTGTCACCTGGCCAATCTGGGCAATGTACAACAATAAAACAATAAAAAACAGTAAAATTAAACTTTAAAACATCCTGTTCTAAAATTACCCTTGTTGTTGTTCAGTCGTTCAGTCATGTCCGACTCTTCGTGACCCCATGGACCATAGCACGCCAGGCCTTCCTGTCCTGCGCTCTCTCCCGGAGTGTGCTCAAGTTCATATTCATTGCATCCATGATGCTATCTAGCCATCTCATCCTCTGCCGTCCCCTTCTCCTTTTGCCTTCAGTCTTTCCCAGCATCAGGGTCTTTTCCAGGGAGTTTTCTCTTTGCATTAGGTGGCCAAAATATTGGAGCTTCAGCTTCAGTCTCTGTCCTTCCAATGAGCACTCAGGGTTGATTTCCTTTAGGATGGACTGATGTGACCTCCTTGCAGTCCAGGGGACTCGTAAGAGTCTTCTCCAGCACCACAGTTCGAAAGCATCAATTCTTCGGTGCTCAGCCTTCCTTATAGTCCAGCTCTCACAGCCATACATTACTACTGGGAAAACCATAGCTTTGATTAGACGGACCTTTGTCGGCAAGGTGATGTCTCTGCTTCTTACTATGCTGTCTAGGTTGGCCATAGCTTTCCTCCCAAGGAGCAAGCGTCTTTTAATTTCATGGCTACAGTCACCATCTGCGGTGATCTTGGAGCCCAAGAAAGTAAAATCTGTCACTGCTTCCATTTCTTCCCCTTCTATATGCCAGGAAGTGATAGGGCCAGATGACATGATCTTAGTTTTTTTAATGTTGAGTTTCAAACCAGCTTTTGCACTCTCCTCTTTCACCCTCAACAAGAGGCTCTTGAGATCCTCTTCGCTTTCTGCCATTAGGGTGGTATCGTCTGCATATCGGAGGTTGTTGATAATTCTCCCAGCAATCTTAATTCCGACCTCTGATTCATCCAACCCGGCATTTCTCATGATGTACTCTGCATATAAGTTAAATTAGCAGGGCAACAATATGCAGCCTTGTCGTACTCCTTTCCCAATTTTGAACCAATTGGTTGTTCCATGTCTGGTTCTTACTGTTGCTTCTTGACCCTCGTACAGGTTTCTCAGGAGACAGGTAAGGTGGTCTGGTACTCCCATCACTTTAAGAATTTGCCATAGTTTGTTGTGATCCACACAATCAAAGGCTTTAGCGTAGTCAATGAAGCAGAAATAGACGTTTTTCTGGAATTCTCTTGCTTTCTCCATGATGCAGCGAATGTTGGCGATTTGATCTCTAGTTCCTCTGCCTCTTCGAAACCCAGCTTGTACTTCCGGTAGTTCTCGGTTCGCATACTGATGAAGCCTAGCTTGTAGGATTTTGAGCATCACCTTGCTGGCATGTGAAATGAGCGCAATTGTGCGGTAGTTTGAACACTCTTTGGCGTTGCCCTTCCTTGGAATTGGAATGTAAACTGACCTTTTCCAGTCTTGTGGCCACTGTTGAGTGTTCCAGATTTGTTGGCATATTGAATGCAGCACTTTAACAGCATCATCTTTTAGGATTTTAAATAGCTCGGCTGGAATACTGTCATCTCCGCTAGCTTTGTTGTTACTAATGCTTCCTAAAGCCCACTTGACTTCACTCTCTAGGATGTCCGGCTCAAGTTCAGTGACCGCACTATCATGGCTATCAGGGACATTCAGATCTTTCCTGTATAGTTCTTCTGTGTATTCTTGCCACCTCTTCTTAATCTCATCTGCTTCTGTTAGGTCCCTTCCTTCTTTGTCCTTTATCATGCCCGTCTTTGCACAAAACGTTCCCTTGAGATCTCCAATTTTCTTGAAGAGATCTCTAGTCTTTCCCATTCTGTTGTTTTCCTCGATTTCTTTGCATTGTTCATTTAAGAAGGCCTTCTTGTCTCTCCTTGCTATTCTCTGGAACTCTGTATTCAGTTGGGTATATCTTCCCCTTTCTCCCTTGCTTTTCGCTGCCCTTCTTTCGTG
Source organism: Heloderma suspectum (assembly GCF_057233095.1). Classification (NCBI taxonomy): domain Eukaryota; kingdom Metazoa; phylum Chordata; class Lepidosauria; order Squamata; family Helodermatidae; genus Heloderma; species Heloderma suspectum. The sequence continues at coordinate 47,769,963 of NC_139460.1, read as the reverse complement.
AGCTACTTGTAAAGCCTCATCAGACAGCCACTTGGCTTTCTTGCATTTCTTTTTCTTTGGGACGGATTTCGTTGCTGCCTCCTGAACAATGTTACGGACCTCCGTCCATAGTTCCTCAGGCACTCTGTCTATCAGGTCTAATCCCTGAAATCTATTCCTCACCTCCACTGTATATTCATCAGGGATATGATTTAGGTCATACCTGAACGGTTTAGTGGTTTTCCCGACGTTCTTCAATTTAAGCCGAAATTTTGCAAGAAGCAGCTCATGATCTGAGCCACAGTCAGCTCCAGGTCTTGTTTTGACTGACTGTATGGAGCTTCTCCATCTTTGGCTGCAAAGGACATAATCAATCTGATTTCGATATTGACCATCTGGTGACGTCCATGTGTAGAGTCGCCTCTTGTGCTGTTGGAAAAGAGTGTTTGCTATGATCAGCATGTTCTCTTGGCAAAACTCTATTAGCTTTTGTCCTGCTTCATTTTGTACACCAAGGCCATGCCTGCCTGTTATCCCGGTGATTTCTTGACTTCCTACTTTAGCATTCCAATCCCCTATGATGAAGAGGACATCTTTTTTTGGTGTTAGTTCTAGAAGGTGTTGTAGGTCTTCATAGAACCGATCAACCTCAGCTTCTTCGGCCTCAGTGGTTGGGGCATAGACTTGAATTACTGTGATGTTGAATGGTTTGCCTTGGATTCGTACTGAGATCATTCTATCATTTTTAAGATTGTACCCCAGTACTGCTTTTCCCACCCTTTTGTTGACTATGAGTGCTACTCTATTTCTTCTCAGGGATTCTTGCCCACAATAGTAGATATGATGGTCACCTGAATTAAATTCGCCCATGCCTGTCCATTTGAGTTCGCTGATTCCCAAGATGTCGATGTTCAATCTTGCCATCTCATGTTTGACCACCTCCAGCTTACCTTGATTCATTGATCTGACATTCCAGGTTCCTAAACAATATTGTTCTTTACAGCATCGGATTTTCTTTTCACCGCTAGACACATCCACAGCTGAGTGTCCTTTCGGCTTTGGCCCAGCCACTTCACTCTTTCTGGCGCTACTTGGAAATACCCTCTGCTCTTCCCCAGTAGCATATTGGACACCTTCCGACCTGAGGGGCTCATCTTCCGGTGTCATATCTTTTAGCCTTGTGTTACGTTCCATGGGGATTTCTTGGCAAGAATACTGGAGTGGGTTGCCATTTCCTTCTCCAGTGGACCACATTTTGTCAGAACTCTCTGCCATGACCTGTCCGTCTTGGGTGGCCCTGCACGGCATAGCTTATGGCTTCACTGAGTTACGCAAGCCCCTTGGCGGAAACTCATTAAAGAAGGGGCATGGCGGAGTTCTCTAGGGAGTGAGTTCCACAGAGTGGGGGCCACTACAGAGAAGGCCCTCTCCCTTGTCCTCACCAGCCCAGCTGTCCTGCTCAGAGCGAGACTTCTAACACTCTAGCCATCTCGCCTCCTGTTTCAGAGCTCGCAACCGCGGATTGAACCATGGTGCAGTTTGAACCCTGTTCAGGGTGAGAGGGCATTTCGGAGCCACCTGATCTAATGCCCCAGTGACCGCAGCATTCCACCCATCCACCAGGGTCTTGACCGAGTGGCCGTTTGTGTTCTCCAGGGAATCCCCAAGCACATTCAGGAATGCACTCCCCCTCCCAATTCCCAGCCCTCGGCCGCTGTGCGTATGAAAATCCAGCTGGACATATGGCCGCAAGAGTTGGAGCAGCAGCCTCAGCCAGCCAGGTCTCCGTAATACATGCCAGGTCTTCACCCTCATCCTGGATCATGTCATGGATGACAGATGTTTTCTGGGTAACAGACCTGGCATTGCAGAGCAGAAAACGAAGGCCAGAAGGTAGAGTCAGGCCTCCCAGAGTCATCCTTTGGCTCTGGGCAGGCCCGGAACAGGGGACAGATATTACGTATCTCTCCCTTGTTCCCCTTACCCAGCATGGCCTGCCCCTAGTGTTCTGCCAGCGCCTGATGCCCAGCCACTGTATATTCAGGCCCCCAATACTCCCCCCATCAGATGAACACATGCCCCCTCGATTCTGCCTATCAGGCAGGCCTCCCCACCCCTAAAACACAACAAAACCCCCAATAAACCCACCACCCACAAAACAGTTAAAACAAAACCAAAACAATTAAAACTAAGACCAAGACAATGCCTCCAGCATCCTCTGCTCCCCTGTGGCTTGCCTAAGTGGCTCATTGAAGTGGCAGGCCACTTTGGAGGAGCCACGCAGGTGGCGCCACCACCTAAAGTGGCTGCCTCTTAAGGCCCAAGCCCAGGGTGCAGGTGAGCTCAGTTAGGGAGATCGCTCTTCCCCAGCCCAGCCTTCTCACAAGGAGGCTTCCCAGAGACAGCAGATGCTGACAGGCAGGATCAGGTGGCAAAGCTCATGGGGAGCTGCAGGCTGGGTCCCCAATCAGACGCTGCCATTGGGGGGAACATAGCTACTGTGCGCATAGGGCTTTATGCTGTTCCTGTGCCCTGGTTGGATGAATCCCTCCCCCAAGGCAGCATCTGATTGATTCAGGTCACTGCCACTCAAAAGATAAGTAAAACAAACTTTTTAAAATGTGCATGGTGGTGGCTTTGGCATGCAAGCAGGTGGCTTCAGCTGGCCAGACAGGCATGCGAGCCTTTGGTGAATGGGATGGGTGGGCGAGGGGCTTCAAGGCCGAGGGATGTGATGGTGGGAGGGGCCCATCAACAGCACTCTCCCAACGACACTGTGGAGTCTGGCACCAGCGCTGTTCGGGCGCCAGATGAAGACCCGGCTTTTTCAGAAGGCTTTGGGACTGATGGAGGCTCTCTCTTGGATGCTTTCCATTGCTGTGTTGTTGGCTGGTGTCAGGTTTTGTCTATTGCTGCAGCTATCTGTATTGTTTCTGGTAGTGTATTGTTGTTTGATTTTTGTGACTAATATTCATCTGCTGACTGATTATATGTTTTTAGTTGGTCTCTAAACCGCTTTACATTTATTTTTAAAGGAAAGTGGAATATAATTGTTGGGATTTTTTGTTAAAAAAATAACTCCATCCTTTTGCATTCCAAGGAAGTAATTTTCAAACTGTGTTCCAAGATTACTTATGGTGTACGAGCTTTGCTAAAAAAACCAATTTGCACAATACTCCCAGTATTCAACTGCACTATGAACCTGTAGAGATGTATACTAGGACACATTTTCATCCTAGGAGACATTCTCAAGTTACATGGAGCAATGAACTAAGCATGCCCCAGAATTCTTTGCAACACATTGGATCCTGTGGCAAATTCTCATTTTACTGCAAACAGAAAAATGTGGAAAGTATTAACTGGAGGTAAAAGGAAAACAGGAAGAGAAGAAAGCTATTGCTTTAAGGTATAAACATTTGGGAATATGTTTTTTAAATATTTAATCTTGGCTTTGGAAAATCTAATAAACAGAAGCTCCCTAATTTACAAAAGAAAATTTATAATCAGGTAATGCCTTTATTAGGACCAACTATGTATAGGACCCACCGCAGACGGTGACTGTAGCCATGAAATTAAAAAATGCTTGCTCCTTGGAAGGAAAGCTATGGCAAACCTAGACAGCATAGTAAGAAGCAGAGACATCACCTTGCCGACAAAGGTCCGTCTAATCAAAGCTATGGTTTTCCCAGTAGTAATGTATGGCTGAGAGAGCTGGACTATAAGGAAGGCTGAGCACCTGAGTGCCGAAGAATTGATGCTTTCGAACTGTGGTGCTGGAGAAGACTCTTACGAGTCCCCTGGACTGCAAGGAGGTCAAATCAGTCAATCCTAAAGGAAATCAACCCTGAGTGCTCATTGGAAGGACAGATACTGAAGCTGAAGCTCAAATATTTTGGCCACCTAATGCAAAGAGAAAACTCTCTGAAAAAGACCCTGATGCTGGGAAAGACTGAAGGCAAAAGGAGAAGGGGACAGCAGAGGATGAGATGGCTAGATAGCATCACCGATGCAATGAATATGAACTTGAGCACACTCCGGGAGAGAGCGGAGGACAGGAAGGCCTGGCATGCTATGGTCCATGGGGTCACGAAGAGTCGGACACGACTGAACGACTGAACAACAACAACAAACTTTGCATTTCAGTTGGTCCTACTACAGGAATTGCCTGATTATGGGTTTTTTAATTCTGATGGACCAACACATCACGTTTTGATTTTTGTACAACAAAGGAGATGGAACACAGACCTAGTGAGGGGAGGGGAACAGTAGAACATCTTTTTTTTCACTTCACAAGATTGACCCCAAAGTGACATCCAGGGTTGATAATATTACATACAAAATGTGTAAACATGAGGCAAGATAGGTTTAGGATATGTGTGTGGATAGGACAGGACAAGAGAGAGGTGGCAAAATTTTACTTTTCCATAGCAAACTCAAGCACTTGCTGACCATAGCCTATGTCCAAAAGGGATGCATGCACACCCTCTAGACATTTATCTGCTCTTTCTCCTCCCTGCACACCTCCCTCCCTCTCGCAGTCATGATCCCCCCAGCCTGCCAAGCAGCTGTTTGTTTGACTGAGAGGAGGAGGAAGGTGTGTGGGGATAACTCTCCGTGTGCACCCTCCTTTCCATCAGGGGCAGGAATTTGGAGGCAGTGGCAGGGGTGGGGTAATTTGGACACCCACATGGGCTACATGGAAGGGCTCAGAGCGCTGCATATAGTCTGTGGGTTGCCCATACATGATTTAGAATGCTGAAATGGTTCTTGAGAATTTTCTGGATAGGCTTCTTTTTTTTTTTTAAGCAGATGGATTCTGGACAATTAGACCTAATTAGACATTAGGCCATCTTCATGGTCAGTTTTGTGCAGAGTGGGAGCACTTTGAGGTGGATTTATGTCACATGACGTTGTCTCCAATCCACAGCCATCCAGCAGCTTCTGTCTGAAAAGGCACATTTTCAGACACGCCTTTTGCTCTGTTTTTTAAAGTTAAAGTTGCTCTCAAGCAGTCCTGCTGCTATGTGCCCTGTCCCCCCACATTAAATCCTGGGCATGTCTCTGTGACGTGGCTGTGACCTGGCAGTGACATGGTCAAGGGGTGGGGCTGCCCTTCCCCCCCTTTTCTCCATTCGCAGTAGGAGCGTTTGGAGGCTTCTTTTCACACTTCCCGCTGCGGCCTCTTTGCCCACTCACAACAAGCAGCCTGCCTTTCTGGAGTAGTCTGCGGGCCAGGGAGGGAGCAAGCGGCAGTGGAGATGGTGGGGTAGGGGAGCGAAGTAGCAGTTCCACTCTCTGCTGCCTGTCGTTCATAAATGGGGGGGGGGAGGAAACCGCCACCCCCCCTCCAGGAGGGCGGCAAGTCCCATTGACATAAATCACCATTCTGAGGAATAGAGCTGCGGTGCTTTTATGCATGAGCAGGGCAGGCTAGTTAGTCCCATTGAAGTAAATGGCCATTCTCATGGGGAACAATAGCAGTTCAATGAATGGGCAAGGCAGGCTAGTTACAGAATTGGTATTACTTGCTCTCTAATTCATAAGAGCCAGGGGAGCTAGGGATGGGAATAAGCCTCTCTCATTTGCTGAACGGCACTTCCAGAGTTGAAGACATTCAGCTATCTTCCCAGACTCCACCCACCCACCCCTGAAGTTTCAAGCCCCGTGTGACTGGAAAAGCAGTTTTTTGATGCTGTACACTCTGCTTTTTTTTTTTGCTTCATACGTCCCTGACGGACCAAAGATGGTTTCATGAAAATCTGGATAATACCTCAACGTGCGTTCTGTTGTTGTGTAGATCTGGCCCTGGTCTTCATGGGAAATAGAGGAAGAACATTAGGAACATCTCCCTAAAGCTGAAGCTGAAGTTTGATGAAAATAACTATATTTGAGTTGGAAAAAAAATGTGACCATGTTGATGATAACAAAATCCAAAAACCATATTAATGTAATACCTTTATTAGGCCAACCAAAAGATCACAAAAATATTTGTCTCGTTCAGTATTGCAGCCTTCCCCAACCTGGTGCCCTTCAGATGTTTTGGACTTCAGCTTCTATCAGCCCCAGCCAACATGGCCGATGGTCAGGAACCCTGGGAGTTGTCATGCAAAACATCTGGAGAGCACCAGGTTGGGGAAGCCTGCAATACTGAAATATTCAACTCAAATACCATTGATAGAATCATAGTATAATAGGGTTGGAAGGGACCTACAAGACCATCGAGTCCAACCCCCTGCTCAATGCAGGAATCCAAGTCAGAGCATCCCTGACAGATGGCTGTCCAGCCTTGTCTTGAACGCCTCCAGTGTGGGAGAGCCCACCACCTCCCGAGGTAATTGGTTCCATTGTCGTATTGCTCGAACAGTCAGGAAGTTTTTCCTGATGTTCAGCCAGAATCTGGCTTCCTGTAACTTGAGCCCATTATTCCATGTCCTGCACTCTGGGATGACCAAGAAGAGATCCTGGCCTTCCTCTCTGTGACAACCTTTCAAGTACTTGAAGAGCACTATCATATCTCCCCTCAGACTTCTCTTCTCAAGGCCAAACATGCCCAGTTCTTTCAGTCTCTTTTCATAGGGCTCGGTTTCCAGTCCTCTAATCATCTTTATTGCCCTCCTCTGAACCCTCTCCAGCTTGTCTGCATCCTTCTTAAAGTGCAGTGCCCGGAACTGGACACAGTACTCCAGATGAGGCCTAACCAGTGCTGAGTAGAGGGGAAATAGTACTTCCCGGGATTTGGAAACTATGCTTCTATTAATGCAGCCCAAAATAGCATTGGCCTTTTTTGCAGCCACATCACGTTGTTGGCTCATATTCAGCTTGTGATCGACAACAATTCCAAGATCTTTCTCGCTTGTAGTGTTGTTGAGCCAAGTATTCCCCATCTTGTAACTGTGCATTTGGTTTCTTTTTCCTAGGTGCAGAGCTTGGCATTTATCCCTGTTAATTTAATTCTGTTGTTTTCTGCCCAGGGCTCCAGTCTATCAAGATGACTTTGAAAGTTGTCTCTGTCTTCCAGGGTATTAGCTATCCCGCCCAATTTGGTGTCATCTGCAGATTTGATCAGCATTCCCTGCACCTCCTCCTCCAAGTCATTAATAAAAATGTTGAAGAGCACTGGGCCCAGGACTGAGCCCTGCGGTACCCCATTCGTTACCTCTCCCCAGTTTGAGAAGGTTTCAGTTGTGCAATTTGCCTATGAAAATGACCAGGTGTTTAGTGGATCCTTTCTGGCATCTCACACACTTATGCTTCCAGTATGATAAATTCAGGCCATGGTCGTTGCAGTGCTTCTAATAATAAAACTTTCTTCGTCTTTTGCTATTTACTTTTCAACAGTGTGCCAATTGTTTCTTCATGATCCCACTGGGACACCATGTGGGCACTCAGAGAATTGCAGGAAATTAATTTAAAAAGAAGAAAAAAAATCTTCTAAATTTGGGTTGAGGGAATACCTTTCAGAAAATATAGATGGATTTGCTACAGAGTTATGATTAAACTAAATACTTTGAAGTGAATCATTTGCGCACAAGGAATACTTAAAAGATAATCTGGTTATAGGGCCATGGCTTCTCCTGCTCTCTCCTTTTTGATCCACTCATCCATCTTCTTTCCCTACCTGTTGTGGGCCAGAATTGGAGTCCTGCCTCCTGTAACCTGGTAACCATAACAGTTAGGAAGAATAATGTAATATGGCATGTAATTATGAATTTTTAAACAGGAAAACTGAAATGTCAACACATTACAGAAGCAATAAGGTCAACTTGGCAAGAAGGGTGAGGTTTTAATATATTTTAATATATTAGACAGCCTTTAAGAACAGACCATTGCCCATCTTGTACACCAATAAGAAATCCAGAATTTAGGGAGGGTGTAAAAGCTGGAAAAGAATGGAATGGTTCGGAATGTCCCTTTATTTATTTATTTATTTATTTATTTATAATGCCCCAAACAATGGCATGTGTTAGAGACACTTGAGACCGAAATCCTTGCAATATTATATTATTATTAATCCCATAATAATGTTTATTTTTTATTTTATTTTTACTTGGCCTTTCTACCAAAAAATGACACTCAAGGCAGCTTACAAAACAAATGAAAGTTGATTAAAATAATATAGTACATCATAATTACAACATAACAATTACATTAAAAATATTATTAAAAACAGCACCCAATACACCAGACTCACTTGCAGACTAAAGGCCTTCTTAAATAAAGCAGTCTTTGCTTGCCAGCAGAAGGGCCCAGAACCCATCTGGAATAACTGAATAGCCTGGAATGCCAATTTCCAAGCAAGCCAAGCCAACCAAATTCACCAGCCACACATGACTAAATGGGAGTCATGCAAAAAGCCACAAAACATCCACTGAAACTATGTTCCAGTACCTGTACCAGACAATAGATTATATTCTGGAAAATGTCCAAAAATGGCACCTTCCAAGTGAGGCAAATCAACCAAATACACCAGCCACACATAATTACATGGGAGGAATGCAGTGAGCCAGAAAACCACCAAAGAAACCACATTTTGGTACTCATTCTGGAAAAGGGCCTGGAATGGCAACTTCCAAGTGAACTTTGTTGTTTATTCGGTCAGTCGCTTCCGACTCTTTGTGACTTCATGGACCAGCCCACACCAGAGCTTCTTGTCGGCCGTCGCCACCCCCAGCTCCCCCAAGGTCGAGTCTGTCACCTCCAGAATATCATCCATCCACCTTGCCCTTGATCGGCCCCTCTTCCTTTTGCCTTCCACTTTCCCTAGCATCAGTATGTTCTCCATGGTATCCTGTCTTCTCATTATGTGGCCAAAGTACTTCAGTTTTGCCTTTAATATCATTCCCTCAAGCGAACAATCTGGCTTTATTTCCTGGAGTATGGACTGGTTTGATCTTCTTGCAGTCCAAGGCACTCTCAGAATTTTCCTCCAGTACCACAGTTCAAAAGCATCTATCTTCCTTCGCTCAGCCTTCCTTATGGTCCAGCTCTCGCAGCCATAGGTTACTCCGGAGAATACAATTGCTTTAACTATGCGGACCTTTGTTGTCAGTGTGATGTCTCTGCTCTTAACTATTTTATCAAGATTTGTCATTGCTGTCCTCCCAAGAAGTAAATGTCTTCTGATTTCCTGGCTGCAGTCAGCATCTGCAGTAATCTTTGCGCCTAGAAAGACAAAGTCTGTCACTGCCTCCACGTTTTCTCCCTCTATTTGCCAGTTCTCAATCAAGCTGGTTGCCATAATCTTGGTTTTTTTGAGGTTTAACTGCAACCCAGCTTTTGCACTTTCTTCTTCCACTTTCGTCATGAGGTTCCTCAGCTCAGCTTTCAGCCATCAAAGTGGTATCATCTGCATATCGGAGATTGTTAATGTTTCTTCCAGCGATTTTAACTCCAGCTTTGGATTCATCAAGCCCAGCACGTCGCATGATGTGTTCTGTGTACAGGTTGAATAGGTAGGGTGAGAGTATTCAGCCCTGCCGTACTCCTTTCCCAATCTTAAACCAGTCCATTGTTCCGTGGTCTTGTTGCAGAACCCAGAGTCAGAGAGACCACGGAGTGAAGGAAAAAGAGATTCTTTATTTAACGCGCGGGCTTAAGGCTGGAATCGTTTCCAAACAGCCAGAAGCCCCGATTTACATTAGCACATTGGTTTTATAGACATTGTGACATATATGAAATGGCTCCTCCTCTCCCTCCCGCATGGGGTTGCAATCCTCAACATTTTTCCTCCTAGCACCATTGTTTATAATACAAGAACTGGGTTATAGGGTAGCCATGATAAGGAGAGAACAGAAGAGAACAGCAGAGAACAAGATATACAATTGTATGACCTTTGACAAGATAAGGAATTCCTGTGTCTCGTCAGCTTACAACAATATATTCAAGGGAGAAAGAGCTCAGCAAGAACATGAAGCATGAGACTGCATGAGGCTACTTAGTCTGACCCCGATATGGCTGCTACATTCCCCCCTTAAATGCATAATTTCATTACAATTATAGCATTTCTGATAACTATACAAAGCTTTTTGTGACATACATATTACTTAGCCTTTTGTTGGGCTATTAGAGCGTAGAGGGCAGCAGTTTTACTAGCTGAGACATAAAACAGATTGGTTAAACAGCTCATAAGACAAGGAACGCAGAGACATAACAGAACTTTTATGAACAATACTGGTAGAATTAGGATGAACAATGCTTTTAAGCTAGCTAAGATCTGGAAGCCAAGGGGTTAACTAATTTAGCTAATTGTTTTGTCTTATTGTTTTGTTAGCTACTATATTGTGCAGCTTGTTGATCTGTTCATCTACAGCATTGCCATTATCAGTTAAGTTAAAACAACAGAGCTTTTGGTGTGTCTCACAACTTAAATGATGAAGAAGGAAGAGGTAATCTATACCAGCTCTATTTTCTAGAACTGCACCTCTTAGATCACGCAACTCTTTATTTAACAATGACAATGCTTGTGAGGTGGCATTTATGCTTTTGGCTAAGCTGCAAGCTAACCAGTTGTTCTTTAGACCATTAGCCAAGGCTAAACCTGGAACCCCAACTAGTGACATTGTTAAGGCCAATTTTTCTGAGTCAGAATATAACTGCACATGACTATTACAATTTTTAGTTAGTTGGAGTGCTCGAGGCTGCCGTTGACGGATTTTCTCGGGCTACAGGGGAAGAATTGGCACCAGTTCAATTGGCGGCTGAGGCAACATGGGTGGTTATCAGACAAGTTGGCAGGAATGAATGACCAAGTGCGGGAATTACATGTCTAAAACCATCCATGAGGCAAAAGTATGTGGGCATCATTAAAAGATATGTTTTGAATTTTATTACAGTGGAAGGGGGCCAGGGATAGCTTTGTATTTTCTGGAAAAAATTTTGACAATTAAGCATTTGTGCACACGTAGCATTTGTTTCAGCAATGATGGGGGTGCGTAGAGTGAACTCTGTAGGGGGTAGGATCTTTGCAACTACGCCCCAATTAGCATTTTGGGAATAAGTTAAACTTACACCATAAACTCTTAACATGGTATCTTTTTGAATTTTCCCAGGATGTCTACAGACAGGTATTAGGCAAGAGCTAATAAGCCTGTTTGCAGGTATACCTCTTGGCAAACAAAAATGTTTTACTCTCGTGATGTTAGCCAGGTGAAGCCAGTAATTATCAGCAAATCACTGGGACAAACTTTTTTTTCCAGGGGCAGGCCCCCCTTTTTGCACCTTATTAAGGAAACACAGTGCAACACTACTAACACTACAACACTACAATACGCATGTTTGATCTTCTTTGGGATCTGACCGTACGCTGGGCAGCTATTCACCTGGCAAGCTGCAGTAGGGTCTAGTCCCCTTCTTCAATTCTCCAGTTGCAGGTCTGACCGTACGCAGGGGGACAGTTTCCCGGTGTGTCCACAGTAAGGTCTAGCCTGAGTCTTCTTACTGCTTTTTCAGAATGATTTTTAAAGGATTTTCAGGATTTCTGTTTATGGTCTACTTTCCCCCTCTCGCTCTCTTGACTCGTGTCCAATGTATCCAGGGTTTAATTCTAGCTGCTTTCATAGCTGCGGGGGTGGAAAGTATGACAGTTCTGAGTTCTTTCCATCTGGGAGTCAAAGGGTTATTTTTCCCTCTTTAACTCATACTTTAACTCTTGGTTGGAAAGGATGAACTTCTGTGATGGGAATTGGGGGCTTATTTTCTAAGACAAAGCGACGCTGGGCTTGAAGACCTTTGCTCAGTGTTTGGACTTCTTGTTTAAGGCTAACGTTTGCTTGCTTTTGATGCTGCTCCAGTGTCAATTATGAAGTCAATGTCACGGCCCCTCACAGTCAATGTCACGGCCCTTCTCAAGCTGTCTCCCTCTTCGCCCATTCTGGCCCCTTTGTTTTTCTCCTTTGTGTATTTGATTTATTTTATTTGGGCATTCATGCCACTAATGTCCATCTTGTCCACACTGGGCACACTGGTTCTTTTTTTTAAGAATCTTCTGCCTCTGCCGGGTCTTCTTCTTTTCTTTTTTCGTTTACGTCTTCTTGGGCCTCTGGGTCGAGGGGGGTGTACTGGCGATAGGCATTTGAAAGATGCTCCAAGTACGCTCTGGGGCCTCGGTGGCACCTTGCAGCACTTTAGACACTTTGGTCATATTAATTGACTTCTTTATACCTGCCTTTCATGGCTTCTAACAGCAGGGTTTGATACTGGGTGAGGCGCTCTAGCCCAACTTGTGTTTTGGGATTCCAGCAGGGGGGGGTTACTTACAAGGAGACTTTATTGGGTAACTTACAGCACACAGGCGTACTTAATTTTTGGATCAGACAGCTTCTCTGAACCACGAGCTATTGCACTAAATGGGTTTTTATACTATACATGTTACCCATGAGGCAGCACAACACTAGCAAGCATTTTCAGCATAGGCTAGAAGTGCTTGGTTCTCAGGCACAGCTTTCTGTAAACAACTTCGCTTCCCAAAGTGCTTGATAACACTTTTTATTTATTAGTATGGGAAGACAAATTTTTTCTCTTTCTTTTGCTTTCTTTTTCTTTGCTGATCTGCCTGTATTGCAGATCATGTTTCAAACTTTTTATATAAAACTTTCTGATCTATGCACCAGCCTTGTTTCTTTATTTGTCTTTTTTAAGTTAAACTCACTTACTTAAACCTTTCTGCCTTACACTAGTCCCAATGACACACATTTGGGATAGGCTCTTCTTCTCCTTCTAGTTAGATTTTCTTTATCTTAAAGAACTATTACATTATTGTGGCTACTTTACCCCAGGTAATAAGCTCCAGGCACAATCAGCTGCTTTTAATTTACCCTGGGGGCAACTATGGCCACGCTTCTTTTTTACAAATGTTTTTTCTTTGCCTTTTGCCTTTTCTTTTTCTCTCTTCTCTATCTGTCTTCTACTTTCTCTATTCCTTCTTTTCTACTTGCTTTTGTCTTTTCTCCTTGTTATCCATCGGGAACCACACTTAGTATCATTTGGAGTTGCAACTAACACTAATCTGCAAATATCACATATATTTTATGATATTTAAGAAATCATAAAATATACACAACAAACTTTTTCTGCAATTTAACACAATGAATGGAAAACACTTCTTGCATGGTAAGGCATGATGGAGCAGATCCAGCAATTATACTGCTCTTCTGGCTGAAAGCTCAGGGCTCATTAAAATCAAGGGACGGGCATACCCACACACGCAGAGTTCTAGGTCACCATTTTTGCATCGGCAACTCTATGCTGCATGAGTTCTGGCAGAAGGAAATCTAAAAGTTATAGATCAAACTCAGCCTGCTGTACACTGAGCTGACTACAAACATAGACACACGGTCCACAGCGATGAGAGTTCAAGTTTATCAAAAGCTTCATAGCACTGTCCATGGCAAGTCTTTGACAATTTAAAATTTTAGTTCATGTGCAGAGTGTCTCTAAAAAGCCCAGATGATGATGGAGGCAAACAGAGAAGGCTCTGGGCAATGAAGATGCGATGTTTCCAGCAAAGGCTCTCTACTTTTGCATGAGTTTAAAAAGGGAAAGTGTGGCCCTACACCCCTTCTGACAGACAAGGGCCTTTAACTTTTTAGCAAGGCTTCTGTTTAAACAGAGCGGCACAGCTCAGCTCTCTAGCCATGATGCTTTAACTTGGGCAACTCCTCTGTAAATTTTATTTTACTTCTGTCAGGTTCTCTCACAGACATTTTAAAAACTTACTCTTTTTTTTTTTCTTTTCTAACCTGGTACACGAAAGCACTGAAACACTGAGTGCCGAAACTCAGGACGCTGGGGGGTGATGGGCATCGCCTTATACTTGCATTTTTCAGGCAGCCATTAATCTTCGTGGAGGCGGTGGGGTGATTTGCAGGACTTCAAAGGCAAGCTTCTCAGTTTGTTTGTATTTGTAAATCCCAAGCTTAAAACAGGACAGGATGAGGTACAGGGCAGCCAAATCTTTGCTTTGGCACGGGCAACAAATAACTCGGGTCAGCTTTCTTCGCTGGGGTCTCAAACAGGAAAACAGTCTTAATTTAAAGTTGTAACATCACTGACAGCGTCAGCCAGCCAGCTACACAGATCTCATTGTTTTTCAAGACAGTTGCTCCAATATCTTCTTCTCAATCAGGTTGGGTCTTTCAGCTTACACAGTTTATTGCAGCTTTCAGGAGCATGGCAGTAGCATGATTTTGGCTTGGCCAGGAACATGCTGTCTGGTTTCTCGGTCTCTTTAGCACACACACTTAGGCAGTGTAACACTGGACACTCAAATCAGTGAGATTTCTTCATTGCAGGGAATCCCACGGCAAAAGCTTAATGGTTACGCTCTTCAGAAATCATATAGCTGATGGTCAGTAGCTACAGGCTCTATGCAATTCTAACACAGTTCAAAGCTAAACACGGTTACCTTGACAGAGATCTTCAACATGGTCTTTCCGCTTCATTCTGCTTTGGGACAGTCTTATGGCACACTTTTCACTCGAAGAGGGGTCTAGCCTGTGCTCTGGGGGCTGATTCTTCACCTTTATTTTCTATTTTGCCTTCATCTTCTGAGTCTTCATTTTCAGTTTCCATTTCTTAGGGATTTTATCTCAATTAGGCGAGGTGATGATGTTGCACAACTCAGAACGTTGTGGGCAATTTTCCTGCCCCCCCTCTCTCGGCGCGCTAGGCTAACAGCTACTTCTTCGGCCTTACACTCTCATGCTCCCACGCTTTGTTAAAAGCCAGACTGTCCTGCAACATTTTTCTAATTAACAGCCTCAGATCTTGTTTTTTTTCCTCTCAGCTCGACCTTGAGCTTTTTGCTGTTTTCTCTTTCTATTCTGAATCTTTTTAAAAAAAACCTTTTTCCTTCTTTGTTTGACATACATCTCAAGGGGGTGCAAGGTTTGCTTCCCCCACCACCCATAGCCTCCCTCCTAAATTGAAGACAGACACAATTAGGGAATGGGAATTGGTCAGTGAGTAAGGGGTCTCACTGGCCGACACAAGAGGATTTTTCACACCACGCACTTTGCTACTGGCCTGGGCACCCGGACGGTCAACGGTATGCTTCAGAAACCGCAGTAGCCACTCACACAATCATCAATCTCTCCACTACATCCATATGTCCCTGCCACCCACTTTTCCCACTTTTTACCAGAGCGGAAAACGGCTTCCCCAGCTTCCTCAGCTTCCTACTGAGTACTGGCGTGCTAGGTACTGGCGCCCACTCGGGGGTGTGATCAGGCCCCCCTTCTACCCGCAAGGAGTAGGTTCTTTTGTATACGTATACCACCAACACTGACCTTCTTCATAAGGCGGGGCCCTCTTTTTTTCTGCCCAGTGGCCTTTCTCCCTAAAGGCGGGGCCCTCTTTTTCCCATATACTTGCCTTTCTCCTGAAGGCTTCCAATGTGGGTTTCAACTCAATTGCAGCTGCGATACAGGCAGGGCTCAAGTTCCTTCCTCCGCTTCTCAAGGTTCTCTTGCCGCTCGCTGCCGTTTGGGCGATCCCGGTGCAGGCTTTCTCCCATTCACTCGACAAAAAGGTCGGTGGCGCCAAGAAAGGGAGGCATGCGCCGAGCTCGTCCTCCTGGTGCGGCGATCAAGAGCAGGCAACTGCCACCTGTCTGGCTCAGAGCCTGCCACATCCGAGTCATGGCACCATTTATGTTGCAGAACCCAGAGTCAGAGAGACCACGGAGTGAAGGAAAAAGAGATTCTTTATTTAACGCGCGGGCTTAAGGCTGGAATCGTTTCCAAAGAGCCAGAAGCCCCGATTTACATTAGCACATTGGTTTTATAGACATTGTGACATATATGAAATGGCTCCTCCTCTCCCTCCCGCATGGGGTTGCAATCCTCAACATTTTTCCTCCTAGCACCATTGTTTATAATACAAGAACTGGGTTATAGGGTAGCCATGATAAGGAGAGAACAGAAGAGAACAGCAGAGAACAAGATATACAATTGTATGACCTTTGACAAGATAAGGAATTCCTGTGTCTCGTCAGCTTACAACAATATATTCAAGGGAGAAAGAGCTCAGCAAGAACATGAAGCATGAGACTGCATGAGGCTACTTAGTCTGACCCCGATATGGCTGCTACAGTCTGTTCTTACCATTGCTACTTGGTCGTTATACAGATTCCTCAGGAGGCAGACAAGATGACTTGGTATCCCCGTACCACCAAGAACTCGCCACAATTTGTTATGATCCACACAGTCAAAGGCTTTAGAATAGTCAATAAAACAGAAATAGATGTTTTTCTGAAACTCCCTGGCTTTCTCCATGATCCAGCGTATATTGGCAATTTGGTCTCTAGTTCCTCTGCCTTTTCTAAACCCAGCTTGTACATCTGGCAGTTCTCATTCCATGAATTGCTGGAGCCTACCTTGCAAGATCTTGAGCATTACCTTACTGGCATGTGAAATAAGTGCCACTGTTCGATAGTTTGAACATTCTTTGGTGCTTCCCTTTTTTGGTATGGGGATATAGGTTGATTTTTTCCAATCTGGTGGCCATTCTTGTGTTTTCCAAATTTGCTGGCATATGGCATGCATCACCTTGACAGCATCATCTTGCAAGATTTTAAACAGTTCAGCTGGGATACTGTCATCTCCTGCTGCCTTGTTATTAGCAATGCTTCTTAAGGCCCATTCAACCTCACTCTTCAGGATGTCTGGCTCTAGCTCACTGACCACACCATCAAATCTATCCCCGATATTATTATCCTTCCTATACAGATCTTCCGTATATTCTTGCCACCTTTTCTTGATCTCTTCTGCTTCTGCTAGGTCCTTGCCATCTTTGTTTTGCCTTTTGCTTTCCTTCTTTCTTGGGCTGCTTCCAGTGTCTCAGCAGACAGCCATCTTGCCTTCTTGGTTTTCTTTTTCTTTGGGACGTTTTTTGTTGCCGCCTCCTGAACAGTGTTGTGAACTTCTGTCCATAGTTCTTCCGGGACCCTATCTACTAAATCTAGTCCCTTAAATCTATTCTTCCCCTCCACTACATATTCATTAGGAATATTAGTGAGCTCATATCTAACTGATCTGTGGGTCTTCCCTATTCTCTTTAGTCTGATTCTAAATTGTGCAATAAGAAGTTCGTGATCTAAACTACAATCAGCTCCAGGACTTGTTTTTACCAACTGCATAGATGTCCGCCACCTTTGGCTACAAAGGATGTAGTCAAACTGATTTCGGTGTCGACCGTCTGGTGAAGTCCATGTATAAAGTCATCTCTTAGGTTGTTGGAAGAGAGTGTTTGTTTTGCACAGTGAGTTGTCCTGGCAAAATTCTATCAGCCTATGTCCTGCTTCATTTTGTTCTCCCAGACCATGCTTGCCTGTAATTCCAGGTGTCGTTTGACTACCCACCTTAGCATTCCAGTCTCCTGTAATGAAAATAACATCTTTTTTTGGCGTACTATCCAGTAGGTGCTGCAGATCCTCATAGAACTCATCTACTTCTGCTTCTTCAGCATCTGTGGTTGGGGCATATATTTGGATCAATGTGATGTTAAATGGCTTACCCTGAATTCGAATTGAGATCATTCTGTCATTTTTTGGATTGTATCCAAGCACTGCTTTAGCCACTTTATTATTAATTATGAAGGCTACTCCATTTCTTCTGTGGTCCTCTTGTCCACAGTAGTAGATCTGGTGGTCATTTGATGTGAAGTGGCCCATTCCAGTCCATTTCAGTTCACTGACACCCAAAATGTCTATATTTAATAACCACATCCAATTTGCCCTGGCTCATAGATCTTACATTCCAGGTTCCTATGGTGTGTTGATCTTTAGAACATTGGATTTGTCGTTCACCACCGTCCTTTCGGCTTTGAGCTAGCTGCGTCATCACATCTGGGGCTAGTTGAACTTATCCTCTGTTCCTCCCTAGTAGCATTTTGACCATCTTCTGACCTGGGAGTCCCATCTTCCGATGGTATACTGACATATCTCTGGTTGTACTGATCCATTTAGTTTTCATGGCAAGAATACTGGGGTGGGTTGCCATTTCCTTCCCCAGGGATCGTATTTAGTCTGACCTCTCTGCCATGACCTTCCCGTCTTGGGTGTCCCTTCACGGTTTAGCTCATGACGTCATTGAGGTGCTCAACCTCCAGCACCACGACAAGGTAACGATCTCCTTTGCTGGAGAATCCAAGTGAACTAAATCAATCAAATTTACCAGTCACACATGACTAGATGGGAGTGATGAAATAAGCCATAACTAAACACTAATACCCACTGTTAGAATGAAAAGCCATCTTTAATGTCTGTTACAATAATATAACAGAGTCAAAACAGGCTCAAAAATTTCAGACGTGTGCCTTAAGCTGTAGCCCTACCAAGTAATATTTGACATACATTTAATTTGTCTGTTGTTAAATCAGCCGAAGTTATATTCAATTATCAAAAAACCTGCCGGTTTAAGACCAGAGTTAAGGCTATCTTGCGTTGGTTCAAGCTCCATAAAGCCAGGAAATTGGAAGCTAAGGCTGATGCCTTAACTGACATGCCCCGTGATGATATTGTTCAATGTCACAAACTGTGCTTGCTTACAACTTTCTCTCTATGCACCCACACTTTTCTTTGGCCTCCCAGGTCCAAATCCAGATGGTGTGCCCGGGACCAGCAAAGATGCCCCATGTTGTCCTTGTCCTGTATTGTTTTATGAAGCATCTGAAACTTACTGTATTTTTAGAGAAATCTTCCTGTGAATTGACTTATGCCTGTTCATTGCTTACATCAGTAGCTGGCAGGATGGGTTGAACAGTGAGAGGGAGCCCTCTTCTAGCAGTAAGGCTAGATCCTTCATAAGGTAATATGTGACTAGGACAGCATGGGGCGTCATTGCTTACCAAAGAAAAGTGTTGGTGCATGGAGGGCAAGTTGTAAGCAAACACAGTTTGTGCCATTGCACAACATCATTACTAATCATTGGGCATGTCAGTTAAGCATAGCTTCCAATTTTCTGGAACAGACTGGAACATGGTTGCTGTGGAAGTTTCCCATCCAGTCATGTGAGCCTGATGAATTTTGTTGGCTTGGCTTACTCGACACTTGGTGTTTGGGGCCATTCCCCTGGATACCATGTATTGTCTGGAACAGGTAATAAAACATGGTTTCTATGGATGTTTTGTGGCTGATGGCATCACTCCCATCTAGTCATGTGTGACTGATGAATTTGGTTGATTTGATTCACTTGGAAATTGGTCTTAAGGGCCCTTGTCCTCAACGCAGACCATTGCCCAGAACAGGTACTGGAATGTGGGTTTTGTGGACATTTTGTGGCTCATTACAACCCTCCATTCCAGTTGCGTGTGACTGGTGACTTTGGTTGATTTGGTTCACTTGGAAGTTCCTTCTCCAGGTCATTTTCCAGAATATGGACTATTGCCTGCAACAGGTATCAGGATGTGGTTTCTGTGGAAGTTTTGTGGCTTATTACATAACTTCCATCTAGTCATGTGTGACTGGTGAATTTGTTTGGCTTGGTTTGCCTGGACGTTGCTGTTCTAGGCTATTCCGTTTTGTTCCAGATGGGTTCTGGGCATTATGGGATTAACAATAATATAAATTAATATTGCAAGGGTTTCAGTCCTAAAATATTGTTCTCATGTGTTCTTAAGCCACTGTTTCTGGCATTTTTAAAAAAATAAAGGGGCTGTTCTGGCCCATTCTGTTCTGGCTTTTACATTGTCCCCAGAAATGTGTTTGTTTATTTATTTGTGACACTTATATACTGCTAAATATAATAATATCCCTCAGTGGTTCACAACTTTTAAAATCACATTTAAAATACAAGTTATGTCAGTGGTCAGCATTATATCACATTCTGCTCCTTACTATTTGCCTGAATTTAAATATTCCTTTGGACACGTCAAGCCACAGAAAAGTGGTCTCTTCCAGGGGCTCTTCAAACAGGCACCTCCAAGAGCCAATGAGAATGATGAAGAGATCCTCAGTCAGGATGGCTTAAGGGTGGGGCCCTGGATCCTGAGGGGAAGATAATGACTGGAAGAAGAAGCTGTCATTTTAGGAAAATGTCAACCAGTATTTTATGACAGGGTTTCTTATATGGAGAGAGAAGACACCCCATGTCACAGGAGTGACTGTTAAGAAAGAGACTAAAGGCTGATAATTACCTTGCTTTGTGTTACAACACAGGCAACTCAAAGCTCTCTGTCACATACAATAAACTTCATAATTTATGGAGAACTGAGGTGCAGACACTGGAATCCCAGACCCCTTATCCTAGGCTAATTTCCTTCATTTTAGACAGGAGGAGGTCAGGAAACTCCAAAGGTACTTAGGAGACAACAGAATTTATTCCTGCAAAGGAATTGTCCACTTCATCCAATAAAATGGCTGCAGTTTCCTTTAGAGCCCTTCCCATTTTCAGCTTTCTGAGCAGAGAAGGCAGACCCCATTCTTTTGAGGAACGAACCCTACACAATGTGGAGTTTTCTGCCAGTCATGACATCATATTCTGAAGGAACAGGATGCATTATTTGTAAGTATTTTACCACTATCTGCTTATGTTTGTATATGCCTTACAGTTTAATACTTTTTTTAATCTCAAGGAGCTTAGATTCTTCATTCTGAATCTTAAAGTATTGGCAGCCATCTGAGGCAGCCTCCTACAGTGGAAAAGTCCCAGAGGAAGATAGTCTTATCAACTGCCTCATTGAAACCAACAGTAATGGTCTGTTTCATATTAGGTACAGCCAGAAGAGCCCCCCCCCCCCCCGTCAAGTAGCCGCCGCTCCTGCAGCTGGTTAGAATCAGCTAGATCGCTTTCTGCCCAGCTTGCAAGGACAGGTCAGCCATAGAGACATGTCAACTATGCATGCTTAATGAAGTTCATGAATATTATGTGGCCCACCCTGCATAGCTAATGAGGTCATTATACTGAATGTATATAAGCTGTACCAAAAACATCTAGGGTGTGGTTCTCCTTTGTGGCCTTAGCCACGAGAATCCACCAGAACAGCGCTGTTTGTCTCCTGCCAAATAAAACTGCGTTGGACTGAATCTCAAGAGTTCTGTGTGTTTCTAAGGGGATATTGGCATACCCCTCCTAGAGGGAACAAACTTAAGCATAATTTGTGCAACACTGTCTTGGCAAAAATCACAGTAGCCTGTAACCTGTTCTCTTTGCCCTTGAGACTCAATGGCCCCTTAGTTACCAACAGGATCACCCATGCCAAGGAAACAGTAAGGTCTCGTTCATACAATTGCATGTACATATCAAAAGTAAGCTCCACTGAGTTAAAGGAAACTGACTCTCAAATAAGTGTGCAGACAGAAATAGCTAAACTGCAGAAGTTAAGGGGGAAAAAAGGTTTAGTAAAATATACTTTTTCCGGTTGTTAATACCTAAGACATTCCAGTACATTTAACTTACTGATGCTAAGATTCAGGGCTTCAGTAATTTAACAAAATGGATGCCATTCAGCATAGTGCTGTTGCTAGGTTGAACTTCAGAGTTTCTGAATGCTGAGATCCTATTTTATTGGGTAAAGGAGATCCTACTGAAAATCCATGTTTAAATTCATACAAGACTAGGATTTGGGATAACGTTATTACTTTTGCAGTATGTTAATATTTCAAGTAAGTTAGCATAAAATAATTTTTATTCATCTAAAAGTAGCCATTATCTGAAATTGTACCTCATAAGAAAATGTGATAAAATAATGTTAGTATGGATAGCCTGTTAGGTTTTTAGTGGTTGTGGAATTCTGCCTGAAAAAATGTAGATCTCAGTGTAACAAATCAAATAAATGCTAATTTGGGAGAGGGTGGGGAGCTGCAGGCCAACCTTTTTGGCTCCCTAGGGGGGCAGATTTGGCTTGGCGGCCATCCACTGCTGACTCGTTTTCAAAATAAGTGATTTGGGCTGGTTTCCTATACACAATTACCTGGGAGCAAGTCCCAGTAAGCTTAATGGGATTGCTTATGAGTAGACAATTGCTTATGAGATTGTGTTAAGATTTATGAGCTTTAGATGAAACAGAGCATTTATTAAAATACAGCATTTACATTTTACTATGACATGTTAGGAGTTGTTTGAATTGTCTTGTAAAAATTTAAGTGATAGAAACTGAATAGATAGGAGAGGATCTTACTTTAACCTGGAAAACAATAAGAGACACAGTGATCCTTGGCTGACATCTTGATTCTGCTGTTGATCCTTCCTCTCCTCTATTATGTGACTAAGGGTGCAATCCTATCCAGATAGGCGGCCGCCTCCGGACTCGGAGGTGACCACCTATGCAAAGCAGGGCAGGAGAAGCACAGAGGGGATTGTTCCTTACGTGCTTCTCCTGCCCTGCATTTTTGGCTAGACAGCTGATTGCAGCTGTGTAGCCGCAGGAGGGCTAAGCGGGGGAGGAGGCTGCTGTACGACACAGTGTCGTACAAGCATTTCCGCCCTCCTGGCCCTGGAACACCCCCAGACACGTCCCTTTTCAGCCTCTCCACGCTCCTCTTGCAAGTGCGGAGGACGGGACTGTTCCACGCTGCCTCCAAAGCACTGCAGAAGTGAGGGGAGGTTGGTTCTTGGAAAACAAGATATCCTATGGCAGTCTAGCCGCTGTCCAGCGGCCATAGGATTCCTCCCTCCAAATGCAATCCGATGGTTTAGATGGAAAAAAAGTCTTACAATTCCCAGCATTCCCCAGCCAGCATCACTAGGAATTTTAGGGCATTTGTCAATCTAAATAGGATTGTGCCTTAAGATTATTAAATGAACTAGTCCTCTTTATAAGAAAATGAAGTTGCTTTCTCTATAAAGTCATCCAGTGAAGCTGAATGGTGGGACATTCAGGACAGATACAGTCAGGGCCAGAAATATCGGAACAAGGATAACTGTTTTGGCAGTTGGCCTCTGTACACCACCACACTGAAGTTGAAAGGAAACACACCCAGATGGGAGCAAAGTCAGGACTTTCAGCTGTCATTCAAGGGGTTTGACAAAAGTGGGGCACTAACCATTCAGGAAGTATAGCCAGTGGCATACACACGCCCCCATCGGTGGTGGCTCATAAGTAATGGAACAAACCAACATAATTTCAAACTTCCACATGAGTGGAAGGGATCATAGAATCATAGAACAGTAGGGTTGGAAGGGGCCTATAAGACCATCGAGTCCAACCCCCTGCTCAATGCAGGAATCTAAGTCAAAGCATCCCTGACAGATGGCTGTCCAGCTTCATCTTGAATGCCTCCAGTTTGGGAGAACCCACTACCTCTCTAGGTAATTGGTTCCATTGTCATATTGCTCTAACAGGAAGTTTTTTCTGATGTTCAGCCAGAATCTGGCTTCCTGTAACCTGAGCCCATTACTCCGTGTCCTGCACTCTGGGATGACCAAGAAGAGATCCTGGCCTTCCTCTCTGCGACAACCTTTCAGGTACTTGAAGAGCACTATCATATCTCCCCTCAGTCTTCTCTTCTCTTCTCTTCTCTTCTCTTCTCTTCTCTTCTCTTCTCTTCTCTTCTCTTCTCTTCTCTTTTCTCTTCTCTTCTCTTCTCTTCAAGGCAAACATGCCCAGTTCTTTCAGTCTCTCCTCCTAGGGCTTTGTTTCCAATCCCCTGATCATCTTTGTTGCCCTCCTCTGAACCCTCTCCAGCTTGTCTGCATCCTTTTTATAGTGTGGTGCCCAGAACTGGACACATTACTCCAGATGGGGCCTAACAAGTGCTGAGTAGAGGGGAACTAGTACTTCCCGGGATTTGGAAGCTATGCTTCTATTAATGTAGCCCAAAATAGCATTGGCCTTTTTTGCAGCCACATCACGTTGTTGGCTCATATTCAGCTTGTGATCGACAACAATTCCAAGATCCTTCTCGCTTGTAGTGTTGTTGAGCCAAGTATTCCCCATCTTGTAACTGTGCATTTGGTTTCTTTTTCCTAGGTGCAGAGCTTGGCATTTATCCCTGTTAATTTCATTCTGTTGTTTTCTGCCCAGCGCTCGAGTCTTTCAAGCTCACTTTGAGTTTGTTTCTGTCTTCCAAGGTATTAGCTATCCCGCCCAATTTGGTGTCATCTGCAAATTTGATCAGCATTCCCTGCACGTCCTCCTCCAAGCCATTAATAAAAATGTTGAAGAGCACTGGGCCCAGGACTGAGCCCTGCAGTACCCCACTTGTTATCTCTCTCCAGTTTGAGAAGATCCCATTGATAAGCACTCTGTGTCTGATTCTGTAGCCAACTGCAGATCCACCTGATAGTAGTTTCATCTAGCCCACTTTGAGCTAACTTGCTCATCAGGATATCATGGGGCACTTCGTCGAAAGCTTTGTTGAAGTTGAGGTATATGATGTCCACAGCATTTCCACAGTCCACAAGGGAGGTTACCTGATCAAACAATGAGATCAGATTAGTCTGGCAGGATTTGTTCTTGATAAATCCATGTTGGCTTCGAGTAATCACTGCATTGTTTTCAAGGTGCTTACATACTGATTGCTTTATAATCTGCTCCAGAATTTTCACAGGGATTGATGTCAGACTGACTGGTCTGGAGTTCCCAGGTTCCTCCTTTTTGCCCTTTTTGAAGATAGGGACAACATTAGCCCTCCTCCAGTCATCTGGCACTTTACCCATCCTCCATGATTTCTCAAAGATAATAATAGACAGTGGTTCTGAGAGCTCTTCTGCCAGTTCCTTTATTACTCTAGGATGCAGTTCATCTGGCCCTGGAGATTTGAACACATTCAAAGTAATGAGGTGTTCCTTGACCATATGCTTATCAATCTCAAGCTGCAATCCTGCCCCTTCAGACTGTAGTTTGCCTTTGCCAGGGGGTCATAGACCCTCTTTCGAGAGAAGACTGAGCCGAAGTAGGAATTGAGCACCTCTGCCTTTTCTTTGTCATCTGTTATCATTTTGCCATCCTTATTTAATAGCTGAACCACCATTTCTTTCCTCTGCCTTTTACTATGCATGTATCTGAAGAAAGCCTTTTTGTTGCTTTTAGCATCAGCTTCTCAGCTTTAGCCTTCCTGACACCATCCCTGCAATTCTATGCTACCTGCCTGTACTCTTCCTTTGCAGCTTGGCCTTCCGTCCACTTCCTGTATGTGTCCTTTTTTGTTTTCAGGTAATCCCTAAGCTTTTTGTGAAGCCACATTGGCTTCTTCTGTTGTCTTCCACCTTTTCTTCTTGTTGGAATTGTTTGTAATCGTGCCTTTAAAATTTCCCTTTTTAAAAACTTCCACCCATCTTGGACTCCTTTTCTCATTAGAGTCACTTGCCATGGGACCTTACTTACCATTGTTCTGAGTTTATTAAAATTGGCTTTCCTAAAATCCAGGGTACACATTTGGCTACACTCAGCTTTTGCTTCCAAGAACCAAGAACTCCAGTATAACATGGTCACTTTCCCCCAGAGTTCCCGTAACTGCTACTTTATCCACTAAGTCATCTCTGTTGGTTAGGATCAAGTCAAGGATAGCTGAACCTCTAGTTCCTTCCTCTACTTTCTGTAGGAGGAAGTTATCAGCAACACAAGTCAGGAATTTCTTGGAGAGGCCATGTTTGCAGAATTGGTCTCCCAACAAATATTGGGGAAATGGAAGTCCCCCATTACTACTACATCTTGCTTCCTTGAAACACTGGCAATTTTCTTTTTGAAAGTTTCCTCCTTATCTTCTCCTTGCGTGGGTGGCCTGTAGTAGACTCTGACCACCATGTTCCTTTTATACTTTGCTCCATTTATTTTAACCCAGATGCTCTTGATGGGGCTGCTAAGCTTATCCTGCTGTATTTCTGCGCAGAGGTATGTATTTTTAACATATAGTGCAACTCCACCTCCCTTTCTGTTCCTTCTGAACAAGTTATATCCTTCAATTGCTGTATTCCAGTCATGGGAGTCATCCCACCAAGTTTCAGTTACACCTATCAAGTCATAATTTCCCTCCCATATTAAGAGTTCAAGTTCGTTCTGTTTGTTTCCCATACTCAGGGCATTAGTATATAGACGTCGAAGACCATGTGCTTTATAGTCTGTTTTCTTCCTACATGTTTGTGAAGACTATTATTGGGCGCTATTAGAGCTGTTGTTGTGTCAGTTGTGGTGCATGAGCTTTCATCCATTGTTACCCCCAACTTTACATCTCCCTTCCCCATAAGATTGAGTTTAAAGCCCTCCTGATGAAGTTCTTCATGCTGTGGCCAAACACATTCTTCCCAGCCCTTGTGAGGTGCAGCCCATCCCTTGCCAACAGCCCATCTTCCAGGAAGTATAGCCCGTGGTCACAGAATCCAAATCTCTCGCGTCAGCACCACCTTCGTAGCCAGTCATTCACCCGGAATATTTTTCTTTCCCTTTCTATCCCTCTTGTAACTACTGCAAGGATGGATGAGAAAACTATCAGGGCCCCAAAGTTCTTGAGTTTCCTTCCCAAAGCTTCAAAGTCTGATGTGATTTTTTCATATTTCCACTTGGCGGTATCATTTGTTCCCACATGGATGAGAAGAAAGGGATACCTGTCAGTGGGCTTTATGAGTGCAGGCAACCCTTCAGTCATGTCTCTAATCCATCCTCCTGGGAGACAGCATACCTGGCGAGTCCATGGGCCTTCACGACATACTCGGGTTTCAATCCCACGCAGCAAGGAATCTCCCACAACTACTACTCTTCTCTTCTTGTTGTTGTAGGCCTTGGTTTCATTTCCTCTGCTTGACTGACCTTCAGCCTTTTGCTCGCTCTCATGTGGGGTCCCCTGTAATTCTTCCTCTGCAGGCTGTCCTCCAGTCTCATCCTCCAGTACCTGAAAATGGTTCCATAGTTCCACTGGTGCAGAGTGGCTTCTAGTTCTTCTGCTCCTGTCACCCTTTTCCAAGGAGTATCCTCTACTTCATTTTTCCTTGCCTCAGCATTTTCCTCTTCTGCCTCAGCTTGCTGTTGCTATTCTAGCTTCTGTACTTCGCTTTGCTGCTGTAGTTCCATCATTCTGTCTAAGAACTCTTTGTCTTCTCTTATTCCCTGGAGGGTTGACACTCACGGCTCCAGTCCTCTTACCTTTTCTTCCAACAGTGTAATCAACTTGCACTTGTTGCACGTGTAGGCCATGTTGATCTCAGGCAAGAAAACAAACATTGCACAGACCTTGCCAGTTACCACCACTGGAGAGTCTTTTCCTTCCATAGTCTCTATTCCCTTTATGTTTCTAACTTTCTGATGGTAGTGAGATAGCCTGTGGTTTGTCCTCTATTCACTGGAGGTTAACAACAGAGTCCCACTGGTATAGAAGTGTGTGTTGCAAGAAAAAGAAATTGAAAACAACATTTGTAAGGGACCTCCCCCTTGACTCCCCCTGCCAAACTCCTGTTCGCTTACTCGCTCTCGTGGAGCTTGCTTGCATTTATAGCCCCTAGACCAGCTGGACCATAAGGAAGGCTGAGCAAAGGAAGATAGATGCATTTGAACTGTGGTGTTGGAGGAAAATTCTGAGAGTGCCTTGGACTGCAAAAAGATCAAACCAGTCCATACTTCAGGAAATCAAGCCAGACTGCTCACTTGAGGGAATGATATTAAAGGCAAAACTGAAGTACTTTGGCCACATAATGAGAAGACAGGATACCCTGGAGAAGATGCTGATGCTAGGGAAAGTGGAAGGCCAAAGGAAGAGGGGCCGACCAAGGGCAAGACGGATGGAGGATATTCTGGAGGTGACCGACTCGACCTTGGGGGAGCTGGGGGTGGCGACGGCCGACAGGAAGCTCTGGCGTGGGCTGGTCTGTAACGTCACAAAGAGCTGGAAGCGACTGAGCGAATAAACAAGACCAGCTGGAGCAGCTTCTCTGCTCAGCTAGGAGGCGGGAAACAGTTATTGCACTCGTGCCAGCTTTGGGGCTTTCCATGGGCGCCTAATTGGCAATTGTATCAAGAGAATGCTGAACTAGATAGCCCTTCGGTTTGATTCATCTTGATTTGGGACCCGTTTGGTGCCACGGCCTTGCACAACCTAGTTGGCAGGCAGCTGTGTTGTTGTTGGAACAGAGGGGGAGAAAAGGACCGGCGGACGCCTTGGTTGGTGGGCGGGATTGTTTTCCCCGCGTTGCTTTGCGCCGCGATTGGACGGAGGAAGCTCTTCTCGGCCGCAGATTCGAAGCGTCCAAAGCGGTGGCGGGAGAGCGCTGCCCCGCCTTGGGACTACGCGTGGCTCTCAACCCCGAGTCTGAGATGGTCCGCGGCTGGGAAGCGGGAGAGAAGCAGCGGCGCCGAACCGCCGCCTCCTCGCCCGTCAATGCGCTGCTCGTTCAGCCGGAGCTGCTGCAGCAGTCGCCCTGGAGAGAGGAGCGGAGAATGTCTGGCTCTCCTTCCGCATCTCGACTAGAGCTCCCCCTGAAAGGAAGGAAGAGCGAACCCCGCTCTTCGCCCTCCCGTCAGTATTTCTCTCCTGGTCGGTAGGCAGCTCAGTCGCTCGCTCGCTCCCTCTCCTAGAAGGTCCCTGGAAAGACGAACGCCTCCCGGAATCTCTGCCGCCGCCTCTAATATTCCACCTCCTTGGCTGAAATTCAGGGGAAGCCCCAGCAGAGGGAAGGAGCCAGTGCATTTTACCTTGAAAAACTAAAGGACGACAGGGCTTTTGAGGATTATCTTCCGCTTAAAGTTTTGGGGTACTTTCTCTCCTTCCTCCCCGTCTGCTTGCAGCTGCTCAGCGGTTACTCTAAGTGGTTGGAAAGGGCTGCATATCTGCTAGGCACCTAGGAGAGCTTTCTTGCCTCTTCTCATGATTTACATTTCTCTGGACTGTGACTTGGACTAGGTGATATATTTATGCAAACGTAGACACACCATATTCAGCAGAATTTTTGACATAAAAAACAATACCATTTTTAAGGGCTGAAAATCAGCCCAAAGTAGATTTTGCTGGAACTATTTGCTTTCTGTGCCCATTTTGGTCCAGTTTTATTGTTATGTTCTCCTAGGTATGGCAGATGATGCCAACGAAGGATATGTACAATCCCATGTTAAAATGACCGTATTGAATCCTGACGCTGCAGTGCCTGCTTTGTTAAGTTGATCATGGCGCTATGGATTTGAATCTCCCAAAGTAGCTGCCAAAGGCTTGCTTCTTGCACCTTTGCCAATCAATGGAGATCCTTTAGGTTGTGGTCTTCAAACAGAGTTTCACATTCCTCCAAACACCAAGCAATGGATTGCCCTGCTGAAGCGAGGACAATGCGCATTTAGACCAAAAACTACTGCAGGCAGCTTCATACTATATCAGCTGTAGTAATTTACTACAACATTCCCATGGCGGAGCTTGTCACTATGACTCATCAGGGAACTGGTGATATTGTTGCTGTTATGATCAAAGGCTCAAAGGTTAAGATGATCCTGCATTACTTAGCAAATAACATGAATGTCCTAATTAGAATAGCAGTTGGACCTCGCTTTCAACAATAAATCTAAAATGTGGTCATGGATCTCTTGTCCACTTAGCATTTTCATTCCTACTATCCATAGTAATTTCAGTATGGTTAATATTTTACTTTAGGGGTGGGCAGAAAGTAGATTGCCAGATGTTTTGGACTTCAACTCCTAGCATTCCTGACTATTAGCCATGCTGGCAGGGGCTTTTGGGAATTGAAGTCCCAAATATTTGATGATTGGCTTCCAGTTGATGGGGTTAGGAGTTTCTTACTGGCTTCAAAGTCCTGGGTTTTTCTCTTCCTCATAAAGAATGTATAGGAAGTGGGGTTGGTCTGCCCCTTCCAGGCCCAAGGCAACACTGGAGTCTGCAAATCAAAGAGCAACTGTAATGGAATGAAATGGATGACATCAATTAAGAAAGAATCTAACCCTCAGCAACCTTTGAGGAAGGCATGAAAGCTGTTTCTGAATCAAAGTGACTGCTTTTTGCTGAAGCAAAGAGTGACTGCCAGTGTGTAATTCTGGTACCTGTTGATAACAAGAAGAATTTGACAAGAAGCTGAAGGATATCCACAGAATAGTGGATAAGACATCCTTAATGCTTTCGGAGAAGAAAACAACAGTTGTCTAGAAAAAGACACTGATATTTCAAAAGAATAGAAAGACAATTACAGAGGAAATGGTGACACTTTCTCCTATAAAGATTTTGGGTGGTGGTGGTGGGGTACAGGGATAAAGTCTTAATGTCCACATCTGGGCCTAGCTCCAAAGTGACACAAATGTGGGAAAGATCTGACCCCATCTCTGATCCATATAAAAGCTATGAACTTTATTCAAAGATGCTAGTGAGTTTAGAATAGTTAGGAAATTTAGAGTGGTCTAGAATGCTTTGAACTAGATGGGCTGGAGGGAATTTTAGTAGGGAGATGCAGATTTAGGATTCTTATTGCTTTCATTAGGTGCTTTGTCAATATTATGAAATTATTAATATCGTCATTATTATTTCTTTACGTATGTGATCAGGATATTATGTCCTAATATCTATAGTATTATTTTCATTACTTTGTACTGTCTGCTTAGATGTTTTACTATTTCTGTGTTGTAGGCCAACAGTATTATTTGTCTACTATTCCTGTTTTGAGCGTTGTGTATCTATAGACCATTTAATTGATTCCAGAGTTTGTGCTCCTTGTCTTTGGTTCAGCTTTACCTACTAGAGTGCAGATTTGACCCCAGATTAACAGTTAGTATGATGTTCAATAATATTAAGGGTGTTATACCTGCTGCTTTTTATATCAAGCATAGACTTGGGCAGGGATGGCATAAGCTGGATATTGCACCAGTGAACCTCTTTAAGAATCCTTGGGAACTGTTCTGCACTTGGGGAGGGTTGACAAACACCACAGAGGGGTAACTAAAGTTGGAAGTCATTGATCTTTATCAGCTTTTGCCTCCCACCAGTCTATGTCCTGACTCTGCTGAGCAGACAGGCTGGGTTCTATCATTACTTGGGTCCCTGCCTTCTTGTTGCCAAGTGGTTTGAATATTTATAGCAGAGGTACTCAAACTGTGGTCTGGTCCACAAGATCCATTCAGATGGAGGGGAGGGGCTGTAGCTCAGTAGTAGACAACCCATGTTTTGTATGCAGAAGGTCCCAGATTCAGTCCCTGGCATTGCCAGGTAAGGCTGGAAAAACTTCTGCCTGAAACCCTGGAGAGCCATTTATAGCCAGTGTCGACAATACTAGGCTAGATACACCAATGGCCTGACTCAGTATAAGGCAACTTCCTGTGTGTTCCTTTGTTCATAGAAAGATTGCAGAGCAGTCAAGAATAGTTGAATTTGGACTTAGAATCATAGAATAGTAGGGTTGGAAGGGGCCTACAAGACCATCGAGTCCAACCCCCTGCTCAATGCAAGTCAGAGCATCCCTGAGACATGGCTGTCCAGCCTCATCTTGAATGCCTCCAGTGTGGGAGAGCCCACCACCTCCCTAGGGAATTGGTTCCATTGTCGTATTGCTCTTACAGTCAGGAAGTTTTTCCTGATGTTCAGCCGGAATCTGGCTTCCTGTCACTTGAGCCCATTATTCCGTGTCCTGCACTCTGGGATGATCGAGAAGAGATCCTGGCCTTCCTCTCTGTGACAACCTTTCAAGTTCTTGAAGAGCGCGATCCTATCTCCCCTCATTCTTCTCAAGGCTAAACATGCCCAGTCGTTTCAGTCTCTTTTCATAGGGCTTTGTTTCCAGTTATAACTTGCAGTTATTTTTTTCCCCTGAAAACAGATATTGACTTCACAAAACCTTGCTCCTAAAACCAGGCCCATCCATTGCATTAGAGAGAAGACTATGGCTATTAAAATATGAGTTATGTATGTGCTTTGATTTGTATAAAAAGGGTTTATTGAGTGGTCTGCTGAGACCCCTAGCAATTTTCTACTGGTCCGGAAAAAAAAGTTTGATAGCTGCTAGTTTAGAGGTTTAATAAAGCTGCGGCTCGTTTCCATTCGAATGCTTTGTGTTAGCTTTCTCCCCATTACAGTTTCTTCTTAAGTCTGAGAATTTATTTGCCCTAATACGATTCAGTGCTGACCCCTACAATTCCTGTATTTACCTTAAACCCTGACTCTAAATCCAGTCCAAATAGAAGGGTCTTCAGCACTTCCCTAAGATGAATGGAATTGTATATTGCCAAGGTTTCCAAGGGAAATTATTTCACAACTGCAGAATGTGTACCAAAAATACCTCTCAATGTGCTCTCATCATAAGGATTTAATAATGCTTGAATAGTGTACTTACAATGTACTCCCACATTTTAAGAAAGACATTGACAAACTAGACCAGAGTGTCAGAGAAGGGCAACCAGGATGGTGAGGGGTCTGGAAATCTAGTCCTATGAGGAACAGTTGAAAGAACTGGGTATGTTTAGTCAGGAGAAGAAAAGATTAAAGGGGAGACATGATAGCAGCCTTGGAGGGAGCAATCCTATG
Organism: Heloderma suspectum; assembly: GCF_057233095.1. Taxonomy (NCBI): domain Eukaryota; kingdom Metazoa; phylum Chordata; class Lepidosauria; order Squamata; family Helodermatidae; genus Heloderma; species Heloderma suspectum. The sequence continues at coordinate 47,737,619 of NC_139460.1, read as the reverse complement.
GCTGCTAGACAGTGGCTAGAAGGCCATAGGATATGCTGTTTTCCGGGAACTGACCTTGGAGCCCATGCTCCGAGGTTGGCTCCCGGAGAACCAACCTCCCCCCCCCCTGCTTACGCACTGCCTCGGAGGCAGCGTGGAGTAGCCCCGTCCTCCAATGCTCGGAAGAGGAGTGCGGAATTGCTGAAAAGGGGCGGGGCTGGGTGTGTTCCAGGGTGAGGAGAACGGATCTGCCTGTACAACACATCCTATGCATTGTATAGCAGCCACATCTCCTGCTTGGCCCCCCCACGGTTAGACAGCCAAAAACGGCTGTCTAGCAGAAAAATCAGGGCAGGAGAGGCGCGGAAGGAACGATCCCCTCTGCGCTTCTCCTGCCTTGCTTTGGATAGGTGGTTGCCTTCAAGTTCGGAGGCAGCTGCCTATCTAGATAGGATTGTGCCCTAAATATCTAAAGGTCTGCCGTGAAGAAGATGGAGCAGACTTTTTCTCAATTGCTCCAGAGGGCAGGACTAGAACCAACAGGTGGAAATTACAGGGAAGCAGATTTCAGCTAAACATTAGGAGAAATCTTCTCTAAGAGTAAGAGCTGTTCAACAGTGGAACAGTTTGAACAGATAGCCTTGGGATGTGATGGGCATTCCTTCTCTGGAGGTATTTAAGCAGAGGCTAGACAAGGATACTGTAGTTGTATCCTAGAGTGCAGATCCTGCATTGAACAGGAGGTTGGACTAGATTAACTCCAGGGTTTCTTCCAACTCTTCATGCCACCTACCAAAAAGTAGTTCACAGTTATGCAGCACATGTACTCAGGGGGAGTGGGGGGGTGAAGAATTAGTGATTTACTAATTACTATTTAGTTTCTCATAAGGTTCCCCCTAAAGAACTACCTTAGCTGTGACCCTCTGCATTTTGGGAACACAACTGAAGGAAATAGCAATACAACAAAATGTATATGAAAACACATTGACTGGGTTCACACAACATGATAACCTATGCTCAGTGTTGAGTATGGTTGAGTATGGGTTCTCATTGTTGAAACAAGGTGTTAAAACATGGATTGTGAGTGATTATTGAAACATGGATTCTTGTGTTGTCTGAATCCAGCTGTAATAAACCATGGTTTGTTAACCACAAACAACCCACAGTTCACAACATAATAACAAACCATGGGTTCTTTTCATGAGTTGTTCATTGTTAACAAACCATGGTTTGTTAGACAACACGATAACCCACATAACAACAATCCACAGCTCACTGACAACTCACACTCAATCCTGAGTGTAGGTTATCATGTTGAATGAAACCAGTCAGCGTCTCATTGCTTCTTCAAGTAGCTCTCAGCTAGGGTGTTACAAACAAAACCCAAAGAGAGACATAATGTGGAAGTACAGTGTCTCTCACTCTGTCCCTCTCACATGTACCCTTTTTAAAAAACATTTTCTTTATGAATGAATCCTCAGGCAACATTTTTGCCACACATTTATTAATGTGTGGAGGCTTTATAAAATTATTTTCCTCTGGCTGGCCATTCTAGCTTTAGATGAAGATCTGCTTTCTGACAGCTAGAATAATTGCTTACCAAGCACAGAGGAAATCTCAATTTGAAAAATAGTGATATCACGCAAAAATAGTGTTTTAGAGTCAAAGCCAATGATCCACAGGGCAAGGAAATGTTTCCCTCTCATCCTGATTATCTGTTCAACAATGGGGAGTGTATTTTTATAATCAGCAGTAAATAATTCTTCTACAGCCTGAGCTGAAAATCTTACTATGTAAGTGCTGTAATGTAATCTGTGTGGGGCTGCCCTTGAAGAGTTTGGAAACTTCAGCTAGCATGGCGGCCAGACTTTTGTCTGGTGTGCATTTTACAGACCATATAAATATCAATTCAAGGTGCTGGTTCTTACCTATAAAGCCATACATGGCTTGGGGTCAGGGTATCTGAAAGACCACCTCCTCCTGTATGAGTTTGCCTAAACTTGGCACTTATCATCTGACGCTTGGTTGCATGTCCAATCTCCTTGAGAGGTGAGATTGGTGGGCAGTTGTAACAGGGCCTTTTGTGTAGCTGTAACCCGTGTGTGGAATGCCCTGCCTAGGTAGGTTAAGTTACCCTTTTCTTAGTATTTTTTAGTCGGCTGGTGAAGATAATACTGTTCTGCTGGGCTTTTAATAGTTAATGTTGCTTTGTTTTTATTATTAATCCTCATTTAAAAAATAAAGTTTTAGGGTTTTTTTATTTTGTGCTTTGTATTTCTATTGTATATTGTCTTGAATGCTCATTCTAAATAAATAAGCAGGTATACTACCTCCATTTGTTCCTTTACTACTGTGGTATTTAGTTGTGAGGCAGATGAGCTCAGTATAATTTCTGATACTATTACGCCACCAGATGCTAAGCAGCAGATACAAGAGAGATACGTTTATCACCAAATGAATGCTTAAATTTAGCCCCTTTAATAATCCCTTCATCATTAATTATAAAGCTACAAATACCCTGCTCCAGAGAGCTGTGTGTATGTAGATGTTCTGGAGGCTGCAAATGAATGCATATGAAGATCTGTTGTCATCTTTGAAATGAATTGGAAAACTAGTGGAATACTATGTATACAACCCTCCACTGAAGAGCACATATTAGACCTGCAGGGGAGTTTTCATGTGGATTGTGCTTCCCCCCATGCTCCCCATTTCATCGTGAGCCAGTAGAATAATAAAGTAACAAAGACAGCAATTTCTTTCTTTCTTTTTAATTATTCCTTCATATTCAAACTTCACAAACAGTGTGAACTTGTACAATACCTCAGAAAGTGAAACTTACAAAAAAAGTGCTGGTAACATTAAAAAAAGAAAAAGAAAAAAGAAAAACCCAAAATAACAAACATCATTCTTAGCAACATCGATTACTCTTCCACACAAAACAGAAACCTTGTAAAATTTATTTCCGTATCTTTAAGGCGTAATACTTCCGTATAAAGTATATGCAAGAGATAAAACTTCACAGTATTCCAAAATGTCACAATAATAATAATATAGTATAATGAAGCGCTACAGTTAATTTTCTTTTTTTCCTTTTTTCTGTTTTAAATAACAAATACAAGTCACAGGTAAATATACGTGAGAAAAATACGAGGCTAATATTAAATGGCAGGTAAGGATACTCTCACTGTAAGAAAAAACTGGCAGGGTGTGTGTAGTTATTCTATATTTTAAAGCACTTGATAGAAAAGGCGTATGCAAGGTTTTTTAAAACAATTCTCAGTTTACTTGCTTTATAACTGACATACCATTTACAGAGTAAAATGAGAGGAAAAAAAAGGAACTCAGTATTCCCTCAAAACTTTTGACCTGCTCATCTCATTTTCTCAAACCATGTTGCACTTTATAAGGGTGTGTTTTTGTTGTGTGTATGTATAAGTACACTTACAGCCACTACAATACACTTTGGACTAGGCAGAAAAAAAGTCTGCTCAGGAAAAGCATCTTTGCCCAAAGGGGACCTTATCTTGAAGCCTTTACATGTGAAAATCAATATTTTTGTAAAGACTGCAAGATTAGTCTTCAATGTAGTTTTTCCCACTCACTCAGTTATTGATGATTTGGGGGGCATTTCTTTGCTCATTGTATGAAATTATCCAGTCCTCAGACATGTAGGAATTCTAATGCTTTTTTTTTTTTCTACTGAGAAAGCAGAGAGATCGGGTAACTATCAGAATCATAGCACTGGAGTCATACCTAGTGGGTTATGCAGTCAAACTCCTCAAAATTATGCACTGAGGAATGGGAAAATATGGAACTCCACCCATAGAAATATCACTGGTGTGTGTTTGCATGTGTGCAAGTGTATATGCATTATCTTGTATGATGGCTTGCATGTGTGGGCACACACAAAACCATACCTTGCTCCTGCACACATTTGTATATGTTAACAGCCAGCCATTCAGCTAACGGGTAACAAAAAGACAGCAGATAGTATAACACATCAATAAGGTGCTCAAAGGAAAAAAGATGGCTACCACTCTTGGAATGGGAAGCCACATTAAGGTGCTTCAAAAGGTTTTTTTTTAAGTTTAAAGAAGTACAGATTTTTGCACGTGGTGATTGAGAGCAAGGCCAAAAGTTAAGAGATTTCTGACATCTTCCATAAACAAGGACTTTTTGTTAAAAAATCTGTTATTGTTTTGTTGGGTGGCCAATAAACACACACAACCCCCCCCCCCCCAAATTAAAAGGTGCAGAACCTGAACTAGGTCATTTAGACTGTAATATTTTTGCCCAATCATTCAGTTACTTTCATTTAGCACCGTTCCTTTTTCTTCTGGTTACAATCCACTCCTACTGTAGTTATTGAACATACAGAAAGGGCCAAAGTCACTTGCAAGTAGCTGTTTGTATTTGTGATCTGTTTCAAGAGTCCAACAATTCATTCCTCTGCTGCTTCTATGTTTGTGTAAGATCTGGTTTTGTGGCTGTGAAAAGAGAGGGTAATCTCTTTCCACAATTCAGGCTTTGTGTACGTGTGTGAATACACATTTGTAACCACATCATACACGAGAGTATATTTTAACTGGAGATAAAGTGAACTGGGTTCAGACATTAGTGCACTATCTTTCCCCTGTGCATTTGAAACAGTCTCCAATTTTTTAAAGTGCATTTAACATGAAATAAATTGGGCATTTACTTGCCCTTTGGAAAACACTTCAGAAGTGAAAATGTCTGACTCGTGTAGATTTAGTAATGCCAACAGCAAATGGGTAATAGCAAGATCAAATAGGTGGTTCTCAGACAAATAATGTCTTTTCCAATACAGCAACACCATGGGCGACACAAAAAAGGTGGAAGGGATTTGTTTTGAATTTTGACATGTCAGCTTTTTTAGAGTAAATTTGGAGTAATTTGTACAGAGCTTCAGTGACTTCTCTCCCTTCATCTTTGCCCCTGTGGCACACTCAGGGTCCTAGTTTTAAAGGAGAACCTGTGTCTGCAAGATATGTGTGTTTACGTGCCAACATCTATTAGGAATAAGGCACCTAGAAATCTCAACATCCTGTTTACCTCCATGCTGAGATATTGCATGCGATACAGTTTATTCTTAATATTTTACATGTGTCAAAATCAGGTCTTGGAAAAGGGATATAATCGTCAGTCTTATCAGCACCAAAGAGCTCTAGATCAGCACCCTTTGTTTCTTCACACATGCACACATACAGTCATATAGGGAATATATGGATACTTTTAGCTATTAAAGAAACTAAGGGATAAAAGTATTTTTATTACTATTGGATATCTTTGTAAGTTTGTAAGTTATTGCACAGGAGAAGCTTTCTCAGATTGTCTATTAAACCAAAATCAAAGTATTTTCCTCCCCAATCTCTGATTTGGGGATCATATGCCAAGTTTGCAGCATTAATGAGGCAGCTAATATACCCTTCCACCTCCAAGGTCCACAGTGAGATCTTAATTGCCTCCTCTTACATTATTCCCTGATCACCAGGGATTTCCCTTTGATTTCCCTTACCCATTCACAAACACATGAGATGACTAGGAAAGCACAGAATGTAGCAGAAGAGTATAAGAGGAAAGCAAAGAGGCAGCAAGGCTCTGGACTGGACTGAATTATAGTAAGGGAAGCACAAAATCGTGAAGTCTAAATATATTTGATCTTTAGGCGAGACCTCAGAATAGCTTGAGGATAAATAAATATTTTAATGAAAACACCACAAAATATGGGCAAAAAAAGGATTGCCACTTTTAGTGGTGCAAGTCTTATAAGGCCACAAACTGGGCAAAAGGTATGAACTCCAAGTATGAAATTTTCACTGGGTTACAGTGGAAATGGGAGCAAAATGCCTCAAGCCCTTTAGTGTTAGTTTTGGATAAGTTGAGTTGTGTGCACAGGGGTTAGGAAAGATGTTTCTCTGGGAAGACCTAGACATGGATATGAAGAGGGAATTAATTGCCACAGCTTCCACAAGTCATTCTGCTGGGCACTAACAGAACTTCTGACAGTGTCCTATGTCTCTTTTATATATAACTTAAAGGAAGGGCAGGAGGTTAGTTTTATTATAAAACAGAAAAAGAAGGCACATGATTTTACTCAGTCTTGGCTGAACTCAGGTTTGGAAAACAAGGACAGTTTTGCTGGAAGGTGGAAAAGTGCTCATGGGAGCAGATGCCCTCAGAAGAGAATTCTGGAAAGGATAGAACAATGGCAAGAGACTGAAGGAGTCAAAGATAGGAGAAGAAAGGGAAGTGAAGGGGGAAATGAAGACCACTCTTAAGCTTTCTATTTGCTTGACATGCTCAGAATTTGGCAGTGTTCTATGTCAAGAATGGAAAAGATTTTGCTTGGCCTTGAACATAGCCCAGTTACATATCTCCAGTTTATGGTGTTATGACTGTTGGTGTCTCCCTGTTCCCTTCCTTCCCACCAAAGGAGCATTTAGATCACAGCTTTGGCCTTCCTAGTTCAAGCATTCCCATTTATTTCTTCGAACATTGACAATGTATGAAGAAATTATTGACTGCAAATAAAGAAATTATTGACAATCCTCAGGCTTTGCCTACTTTCTTTAATTAGAAAACCAGCATTTAAAGCAGCCCTTGTATTGTCCCATCAGTCACAGAGTGCCAGTGAAAATGGGCCTGATGCTTGAAATAACTTCTCTCCCTTTGTTATGTATTTGTAATCATTATAATACCCAGGAATTCAAATGGCTTGTCTGGTCACAACAATTTAGTTGGCATTACCAGAAAGTACTGGGACATGCAATAATGTGAATCCGTCATGGAAACCTTCTACTCATTAGAAAATATAAACTAGGAAGGAGGAGAGATACATGTGGGGTGATTATGTACAGGAGATGTAGAAACTCTTTTGACCTTTGGTTTCCCCCCCTCAGACTTTGAAGTTTCATATGTTGCCTGTACATCTACTACTGTATTCACCTAACTTAGTCACCCTTAAGGTAGAAGGAGGGGAAATGGGGTTACCAACAGCTTGATGAAGACACAGGGGTAGTACACAAAGTCACAGTCCAGTGTTTTAGACATTTCATAAATAGCTTAAAAAAAATAAAACAAGAACAATCCCTTTACTTCCTCATCTGAAACAAAATAAACAGCAGTGGATACAAACTTCTTGTAACAATTACAAAAGAAAACAACAATACAATCCCCCAACTTTTAACACATCATTTTTTAAAACTCAAGACTGCAGCATATCCTTAAGGGCAAACTTTTCAATTATTTTTTCTTTCTTTTCTTTTTTTAAATAATGCTTTCACCAAAAAAATCCACAAAACAGTCTTGTACCAAGAAAATGCATTCAAAAATAGAAAATATTACACAACAAAAATATGTACCCTTCCTTTCCAAAAAGAGTCTTCACAAAAATGTAGAAAAGATTCCAACCATTTGTTGCTTTCCTAAACATGTAACCTTCAACCTAGGGCACAAATATTTATTGATTTAATTTTTGCATAAAACATGGAAGATATAAACCAACTATTAAGATTGTGTAGTTAAAAAACAGCCAACTTCCCCACTCTGTTCCACATATTCTAAGAACAAAGTAAAAAAAAGCCAATGATTAAACAATATATTTGTGAGTCAATGGGTTATGAAATTACTGATAGGACCCAGATACAGTGACATGAGGGGAAAACTGTCATTTAAAAATAGCAGTTTATATATTATTTCAATGTCTATCAACTCCACTGTCCTAGATTGAGAGAAACAAGGAAGAAAGGGGGGAATCAGGATTAATAGTCTACAGGGAGAACTGGCTGATTTCACTTACTAAAAACTTTGTAGCCATATTTTAAACAATGGAGAGGGCATTCCCATATACCCTAAAAGTGCAAGAGCAAAGGATATTTTCTGGATCACAGTAGTCAAATATGAGGAAGTCAATTTTCTATCAAGGACAGAATCTCAAATTAAAATCAAGTCATATCAGTTGGTAGCGGGATATCTGATACTTGATAAACAAAAGTGGGATGCAAAAGAAGGAAGTCATTTCTACAACACATTTTACCTAGACCAAGAAAACTCTAGTGGATATTATGTAATACTGAACTTTACCTTATTGTTATTAAAATGACTGTGATGAAACTGTTAAAAGTGAGATGTCCGATTGCAAACTAACATGTATAACCAGTTTTGCATCACCTCATGTGACTCGCATACTAACATATTTATGTCTTTTTTACACTACAGCAGATTTTTTTTAATAACCTTTCTGGTTTTAATTATTGGAGCACATGCTGGTTCTGTCACTGCAAACTTCCAGGACAGTAAGGTAGGGTTGGGACTAATAAGGCTGTCCAAAATATGGGAGTTCATATTTCTCACCTCTAGTGCTTTGGATACTTTGCAAAGGAGGCATAAAAAGAATGAAAAAGGGGACGTTGTTTAGTCTGTTCCTTAAGTTAGTGTGCATTTTCCTTTTAAAAAATTAAATATTTTCTAATTTCATTTCCAGTGCATCTCCTCCCTACCCTAAACAGAAAGACTATTTCACTCATCCTTCAAAAGGAAAACCCTAGATTTATAAAGATACAATACTATAAAATCAGGTATTTAAAAAGAGAATACAATGTGCAAAAGCAAAGCCAAAAAACAAAAATAACCGTACAAACATAGCAAGAATGAGATAAGAAAGCTATCTAACCCTCCATAACTGGGTGATTTGTACGCATTGGTTAAGAAATGGGTAAGGCTATTTGAATATTTCTGTCTCAGCATAGTTAACCACTGCTCCCCTGCTTCCTGCTCATTTACTGTGTCAGATTTTCACTTTTTTACTCACTGGCCTTTTAGCTTTTGAAATTAAAATGAAGATCTTTTTTGGTCTACAGTAGAATTACATATTAAAAAATAACAGATATAGGAAACATTTTACCAGTAGATGTATACTATCCTACCTGTGTGGAACAAATAGACTCTTTTGAACAATAAACATATTCAAGAGCATAACCACCTTGGAACAAAAGCCATAGATTTGTATAAACTCCTAATATGCTCAGCCTGGTTTCAGCTACACTTTTAGAGGTTTCTAAAAATCAGTCAAAATTCAGTATGGCCACTTATTTGAAACAAAAGCAAATGCCCACCACTGACCACTTAAAACTGTGCCACTTTAATGTAAATTAAACTGCCACTTTAACGTACAACAAAAATTAAACAAGATTTCTCAGTACATTATGAATCTTGGGCATTTAAGGAGAACTTAGAGGACCATGAAGATCAAGACCTCTTCAAGATCTGTATTCAAGCTAAGTTTGCACTAGACACTGTGAGCATGTAAGACATCCTGGCCTTCTCCTTTAAGAAAAAACAAAGTAATCAGCACAAAGGAATGGTCTGGATTGAGATGTAATGCTGTTAACAAGCACAATCTCTTTATTTTTGAAAAGTTGGACTTCAATCATTTTTTCACTGGTGTTAAGATAGCACTAAAGATGCTCAATCAATTCTAGGATAATTAATTAGTGGGAAAGTATTTTCCTAGAAGGCTAGTTAGGCAGATTTATCCCTCATCTCTTCTAGTATTCACTGTGCAGTTTTTGTTGGTTTGGAATGTCTGGAACATAAGTGTACTCCATGACAATTAAGATACCAAATGCAAAGTAAGAACAAAGTTGTGCCACACATTTCAGGGTGGAAGGATACTGTCCAAATACTTCATCAACTAGTTGGAAAAGGAAATGTACAATTCACATGTACATTTCTAGTTAATAAAAGATAGTCTTCCTTAAATCTTTTTCCTTGGAGCCAAGTTGAAATACTGTACTAGTTAGGCAGGATAAAAGATATGGGGTGATGACTGACACAAGGCAATGGCATTAAAAATGCTCCTTCTCAGTAATCTAGATCGATATTCATCCTTTGCTAGAGGCTGCAAACCTTTTCCCCACTGAACTGGATAAAATCAGCACTACCCAGTTCATGTTTATGGAGTCCCAATGAAATAATAGGGAAGAACGAAATATTTTTCCAAAGGAATGATTAACATGCATAACAAAAGTCTAGGCTATATATTGTTGATTCCAGGCCAATATAACCCTATTAGACCTGATAGCCAGGCCATGACTCTCCTGAACAATGATGTAATCTAAAATACTGACCACCTCTCTTACTTCCAAAAGCGATTCAGAGATGACTTGGAGACTTGCCTGATTAAATAAAAGTACTGCAAGATGGCATAAAATCCAGACCATTTCCTTCCTCTGCTGCTTGGTCAGTAGATTTATAATTTACTGTCAAGTATGCTTATATTTTATTAACAAAGCTCTGTTAGTACTGTCAAATGATTATCTACCCATTTGATATACTGGACTCCAAATTTATGCTTATATTGAAAGCAGCAAAGAACATCACTCAGCACAAGTGTTGAGTTGGAAGATTATTTCCAACCGAATTAACCTAATGTAGGTGCAGTGCTTGCACTGTGATGCCTCATACTCCTACTTTGTTAGCCTTTTTATAATGGATATGTTATTATGTTTTTAATAATGACTGTTCTGCTATTTCTACTAGTCTGATCCTACAGTGTGTAATTGCATCAGGAAGGATCTTGAGCTTTTCACTGTTCTTCTGGGACCCCAGGTGCTGTCCCAGCTAGAGATAGAATGACATATGGAGTCGGCACCCAATGAAATTTCCTTGGGAGGACATAGTAGATTGGTTTTATTCATATCAACGAGATGAATACAGGTGACAATTTACCAAGTGATTAACTTGCGACACTGTTTATATATATGCTCTTGGTAAGCCAGCAACAGTGCCAATAGGGACCAGAAAAAACAGTTGCTATAAAAGGCTATTAAGCCAGCTATTTATAGCATCTTGACAGCTGGTGAGAAGAATTTTACTGCTTCCATTTCCTTTGATTTCTGATTGGGTGTGGATGTGTGGAAAAATTCTCACCATTTGGCAGAACATTCTACATAAATTGCTTACCAAGTGGTTATTTGTACACTGTGACAAGTTACTATTTGGTATATGTCTGACTGTGTTCACCCTGACTGATCATTGTATTTGAGATTGAAAATAAATTTTTAGCCAGACTGACGAGTGGCCCTGGGATGTTTTTTCCCTTCACTACAGTGTGTGGCTTGGTTTGATTGCTTGAATCATCTGAAACTATCAGTTGTGCATGCACTTTCTGTCTGCTTGTGTGGCACACTGTGGTCTATGTTGCATAGGAGGATCTGTGAGATGCTGCTGGTTGGCTAGTTCTGCCTTTTGGGCAAGAGGCTGGACTAGATAGCCTTTTGGTCTCTTCCATCTCTATGATGCTAACTGAAAAGTTCTTTTAAGTTTTTCAAACTGGTAATTTATTAGAAACGTTTAACACCTGGAAGCCATTTTTCTACAGGATACCTCTTATGTTTCTGCTACAGTGCTATTTTGTTCAATTAATGATAGCAAGAATGTCTGTATTTCCACTTTAGTGGAAATATGGCTGTCTTCTCCACTTGAGACAAGACTTTCGGTTAAGCTATCAGTGTCCATAAGTGCAGATTGTTATGGAGTAATTCTTTTCTATCTTGCCAGCTGAGATTGCATCTGAATCAGATGTTTGCTCCTACCCATTTCTCTGCCTTTTCTCTTTCTCCTTTACATTACCCCTACATAGGCCTTCTGATCCCATAAATACATTTCAGTAGTGCAATACAATGCAGTCTTAGTGCAAACATAAAAAGCCTTATCCAAAAGTAAGGAAAATGCCTCCCTCCCTCCAAGTATTACAAACATCCAAACTAAAGTAGGAGTTGCAGTCTCCCAGCCGCTCTGTCATACACCTCATCTTAATTCCTGTTTCTTTCTACTCAACTCATGGTCATCATTCCATCTTCTTTCTGTAGTATTTTTAGAAGAAGCCCCTTCATTTTAAAGATGGAAAATATATGAAGCCTAGGAAGACATCATAAAGGAGTGCCACGTGGATGGGAAAACTGAGTGGATAAAGCAAAGATCAGTAGTGGTTCTGTTAGATGGCTCCATTGCAATAGGTGTATATATGAAATATAGTTCTTCTGTTCCCAAAACACAATTTTTAACAGAGCCCATTTTAGGGATCTACAGTGCAAACAATTCCTTAAAAGAGCAATTCTCAGTAGATATCCTGTAACAAACAAAAATGAACCTTGTTTATAGATCTCTCTTGGGCCAGAACTACACATTAGTTAACTAAATGGTTTGCACTTGCATGTTTTAAAAATAGGAGCTACAAGGCCCCCCTCAATATGGAGTGGGATTGTGGTGGAGGTGGAGTGGGGGTTAACCCTTTCATCCCGTGCTGCAATCCCAATCAAAATCCCCCCCCCCCCCCGCTGCTGTTTGCTCTGGCAGGGAAGCTGTGTTTGAAACAAAGAGAAACCTTTCTCCTAGGACAAATAGCAGCTTTGGGGGAGATTTTCATTGGGATTGCAGTGTGATAGGAAAGTGTTAAACAGCCCTTCTTCACCCCTGCTGCAGTCCTGATCCATATCAGCACCCCATGGATCCTATAAAAAATAAAGATGCAAGTGGAAGCCAAACATTTAAAGTTCCATGTAAACATGCATTATCAATTGCATTTTTCCCAAGGCTCTTTTCAGGATAACAGTGCCAGGAGTGTAGATTATTTTATTATACAGGAAAACAAAAATCTAAAAGAAAACCACAATGTAACATAAATTAAAAAGTACTAGTGGATTAGAAAGTCCGAATTAATTCAACTGTGTTTGTTTCCCCTTTGCTTTAATGAAATCAGAAATTGTATGTTAATTATCAGTAGAACATTACTTTGAAAAGCATAGAAAGGAGCTATAGTTTGGAGATTGTTTCCAGTATTTGAAAGCTTTCAGGAATATGTTTCTTAAATCCATATGGCCATTCATGAAAGGGTGATTTTAAAATTATAGAAGCAGAGCAGGTTGCATTGTGAGCAATGAACAAATACGTAAATACTTGCAAAAAAGGATGAATTTCCTCATTCCTAATGGAACATTTTCATGCATTATATGAATACTTATTGCAGGATAGTGGTTTCAAATTCATTTTTTCCTGATTTTGAAATCAACCAGATGTTGCTTATCTTTTTTCTCTTTCAAGAATGGAACATTTAATACATTCTGCTCCTTTTGGTCAAGCCTGTAACAAGATGCTGGAAACCTATAAAGTTCTCAGGTAGTAGTTAGGAAACAGCAAGCCATTTAAAGATGGAAGGGTTTTATTAACTAAGAGCTTATTCCATTCATTGTCAGATCTGTTTTACACCAGACAGCTTTTGAGTAATTGACTTGGCAGCACTAATTTCAGGGCTGCAATCTGTTTGCTGTGCTTTTCACCTTTTAACTAGTATAACTATTAATTTACAGTGAGATCCAAAAAGCCCCATGTGCATGTTTAAAGTGTATGCATGAATACATTGGTGTTCTCTGGATTTTCATGTCCAGCTATAATCCCTCCTGCATTGAGCAGGGGGTTGGACTTGATGGTCTTATAGGCCCCTTCCAACCCTACTATTCTGTGATTCTCCTCTGACAGGTCCTCCAGTGTTCAGCATTCAGAACTATGGTATCCTAAAGGTGTGGAACCCCATTGATCCTAGCATAGCCATAGTGCTTGCACATGCATCTACTTTGTTAGATTTTTATGATGGGTATGTTATTATTCTCCATCAGACAGAAAAACTGTGTCATCTCCTTAACATGCAATCCTAATGTATGTGTACTCAGAAGTAAGTCCTAAAGACTGTAAATCCTATCACGGGACTTTTTCACGGGACTTATGTCTAGGATTGCAATCGAAATGCCTAATTCAAGCTCTAAGATCACTCTGCAAACCATTTTACTTACTGATTTATAGGTTGTGTTTCTGAGGCATCTTGTATTGCCTCTTTTAAGACTTTTTGCTCCCACATTACATAGCAAATGTCATTATGTAACATAGTTTTAGATGCTTAAACAGTCCAAAATTTAGGATATCTAGGTTATTTCCCCATTTGTATAATAATTACAATATTAATAATCAAAACCTTGCAAGAAGAATGAAGAATTTAGGTGACAAAGAAACAATACAACTTCCTCCAGCCCCCCCCCCCCAACAGATTTTTAAAAGAATGTCTGAATGATAAATCATTCTAGCCTGTAAGATTAAAAGCATAAACTAGTGGAAAGAAACCTAGTAAAATCGCTGAAGATCAAGCAAGATTTCTCTATTTGGATGGCATGGCCTATATTAATTTTTTATTAAGTTTTAGAAATAACACCCTAACTCACATGTGTATTTAAACAACAGCAACAACAAGGGGAGTAATCTCAAACTGAGAAGCCAAAGGGAAGGGAAAGGATGCTTAACCTTTTCCCACTCCAAATCACACAGGACAGCATATACGGATATGAAACCTTGTCAGCAAGTAACAGGGTGGGTGGGGGGTGACTGAGTCAGGAAAAGACTCAGGTGCCTCCCTCTTTCCCTTCCAGTGCTCCACTTTAAATTTCCCCCTTGTCAAATAATTTTAATGCATCAGGTCAAAACTACATGATACAAGCTGAGTCAGAAGGTCCGAATTGTGCACTTTTCTTCACTGAACGCTTGTCACTTGTGCCCAGTTAATACCTTAATCTTGTAAACAAACCTGAGATTAAAATATTAAGGCTTATTTTAAAAACTCAATAGAGTTACCACCATTACTTTGTTTATATGACTTACTGTATAAAACAGAAGTCAGCAAAATTACTTTTTAAGTAACATTGACCATCTACCCTATTTTACAGGAAAGTTTGCTAACTTTATAACTTGATATGGTCATAGAATAAGGATCTATAAATAAAGGCAGAGAAGTCTAAAAAAAACAGCACCTGATTGTGCCACTGATTTTAATTCAAGTGGCTTTTGATAACTATCTGTGTAGTTTTATGATAGCTGAATAGTTTTCTAATTACTGTATACTGGTTAAAATAAGAAAAAGAAATCTGAAGCCCACTTTTTCTGTTAAGACAAGACAGGAATCAAATTAAATATTTTCTGATTAATACGTAGAAACTAAACACAAACATGGTTGAAGAAACACCTAAATATCAGTGAAGATCTTCCACTCTTAACCTGTACTGGTAACAAAGCATAGAAATCCCTTTTATTCAGTTCAAGCTGTTATTGCTCTCATTCTTTGGTGAAGTGCCTCATTTTGGTGAAAGGGTTTCAATGAAAAAATTGCTTTGTTTTATTAAAGTTAGTTCATACAGTTCACTAGGGTTAAGGGTTTACTTGTGGTGTATCTGTGTCTTGAGCTTGTATGCATGCCCTATAATATGTAAAATACCACACAAGCCTACTTCTTTCCCAGGTGATCTGCCCATCCCATATTTATGGTGACTGGATCATGCATCACATACAATGGTGGATGGACATGCACAGGTTCCTGTACTCCACGGCATATAGAGCCTACATTCTGGGAGAATGCAAACTGGTCCTTATTCAATCACGCGTAAAAACCTGGAAGAAATTTTGTGTCCTTTAAGGACTCTTTAATGTTATGTTCAAAATACTCTGTCCCCCCCCCCCCACACACACACACTACACACACTAACGAGGGAAGGAACAAGGGTGTCTCCTAAATTAAAGGCTATGTTTTACAGGAATATGAATTTACAACATACATTTCATCCAGTAAGCCAAATGAATCAATCAGAATATGGAAAGGAAATGAATAATGAGTGATACAGTAAGATGAACTAAGCAAGAGTTGTCTGCATCTAGATTTAATGATATACAAACTAAACTGTCAAATCAGCAACTAAATAAATCCACAAAGCCTGCATTGTTTTAAGAGCTGAAAGTAATAGAGAATAGTTGGTTTAAAGGGTTTCTTAAATTATAATGAATTCTCTCTGTGTATATGTATTTATTCAGAGAATAAACCAGAAATAATAAAACCTCAAAATACAGCTGTGAAAAGCAAGACTTTTGGCTAACCATTGACTATGTTAGGCATGTTTGTTAAAGTAGTTTTCACCAATCAGTTATTTTGTTAGTTTCACTTTCTTCTACGCTATTGCCTCATGAACACACTGTAATGTGAAAATGCAATTTCTAGTGGACAATATGTACAAATTTGGTACCGTCTGGTTTGCAAGACCACTCTTTACTTAAGAAATATAAGCAGCAAACTATATACATGTAAAATAAGCATGTAAAATAAGCACAAAGGCTCTGCAAAAATATGCATTTTAAGGCAATAATGAGGCCACGTCAGCATCAGCTAATAAACCCTTTACAACAGTTAAATGATCATAATGCAAGTGTGTTAAAGGAAGGGCAGGGAATGTTGTTCTTTAAACAGACATCAGAAGCAGATAAGAAAGTACTCCATGATAATTTAGAAGCCAACAGACAGTTTGGGTAGTGTTTTGTGGAAACTTCATGGCTGTTGTCTAATTCAACAGTCTGATTCAGAAGTTACATAGAAATAATGTTATGAATATACCAAGCAATTGATTCCTTGGGATAATCTGACTAGTTGTGGTAGCTCCTTCACGAAAAGGATTTCCCTTTTCCTAAATTTGATCAAGTTAAGAGTTCTATTTGAAATGAAATTGACCATAATCTCAACATTGTGGAAAGAGGTAAGATTACAGCTGCAAAACTAAGATGGTAAGTGGACAGTAGTGTCCATGAGACAACTCATGCTTGATGATCAAGACCAAAATCTTATACAATCAACCCATGCCAATATTCACCACTCAAATACTACTTCACTATGCTCATACCGTTACGGGCATAATCATCCGGTAATACTTGTTCATCTGCTGTTAGATAGATGAAATGTCTTGACCATTGATTCCTACCAACAATTTTGCATATAACGGGTAATTTGATCAAATAGATGCAATCTCTGTTTAAATCAGCCTTTCAGATTAAGTCCACAAAAGCCTACAGAAAGTTTTACTAGCCTGTCTGACCATACACATTTATATTAGCCATTTGTAGGCTAGAAGAAAAAAAGAAGTACAAACTTTGGTGAAACTCCCCAGCATCATTGCCTGAATGTTTGTGTGTGTGCGTATGTGTGCGTGCGTACGTGCAAGCGTGTTTGTATGTGATTCTTATTCACTAAATGCCATCCATCAAGTGGGTATTTACAAACCTTACCTGAACAGTGGATAATAAACCATAGGTAATGGAGTAAACTGGGTCAAACCAAAATAAAAATGCCTTGCCCCGAATCCAAACATCCTATAACTTTTCTGAGACCATTATCAGGCCATGGAATTTGAATCCATCTGTTGAACTGCCATTTATGCTAGAGGGAAAAAGTGGAAATAAGTTAAAATGCTTTCTGCAATTTTCTGTGATGGCATTGCTCTTGAACTTACTCTCGCTATCTAGTCATGAAACGCAGTAAAATTAGAATTGCCCCAAATCTCAGGCCAGAAATACATTCCTGTAATGTTGCGTTGGGAAATGAAAGCAGCACCCAAAATAGACAGTAATTAATAAAACTTAAATTAATTTCTGTGATTGAGGTTACCAAGCAAAACTCAAAATCTTATTATATTAACAGATAAACATATCTGTACCTCTTTCAGTCTAGGCAGATCAATTTTTTTAATCTCAAAAACAAGTAACAGTTAAGCAGAGAGCTAATGAACCTAGGTCGGTCAATACCTTTCTCCCTCCTTTTTCCCTTTATTCTTGTAGGGAAAGTATGGCATGGTATTTTACATCAGCATCAATAGTGAAAGAGGGAACTGTGTCATACATTTTGTATAAGGAAACCAGGGTGAAGCTGTACTTTTCCTATGCATACTTACTTAACTACAAACCCCACTGAATTCAATGGGATTTACTTCTGATCAACATGCATAGGATTGCACTAATATTTGCAGAGAGAAATTATTATTTTTATTTGTTTTGCTTCCTTGACTTCTAATGCACACACAAAATAAATTTTGGCTTTTAATGAGAATAGTGTGTTGCTTCTCTAGTTAAATTTTCATATGTCTTGCTAAGGAAATACAACTTTAAAATAGGGAATATCCATAAAGACAATTCAGAAACTGTTAATATAAAAAAGCAATCTAAGTTTTAGTGTGTTAATAATTAAATGCCTTAAATTAGCTGCTGCATGTGAATGGTGAATACTAAATGTGAAAACCTTTGTTATTCTATAATTACAGGCAGATTCAAAAGTACAAATTAATATACTGTATGTGTAGTGTATATATGAGTATTTTTAATATATATGGATGTGTTACATATTGATACAGAGATGTACATATTGTGTACTTATGTTGTAGTTTTCAGAAATACTGTATTGTAGTGTAATGTAATTAACTAAGCAGAGCTAAATAGCAACTTGTCCTCTTCCACTAGATCACTAGTACTATTTTATTTTAAAACATTCCAGGAAAAAAATACATTTTTTTGTACGTCACTAACGTTTTGATTATGAAAAGACAATGCACAATTTATTAACAAAAATATCCTCCCCAAATGAATGAACAATCTTGTTGCATTCATTTTCATATTTAAATGCCACTAACACAAGGAAACGTACTCAGTTGTCACAAAATCGTCTGTGAAGCAAAAGAATTCTGGAACAAAGAAACCTGCTAAGAGCCACCATGTTTCTAAAAAAGGCTCCTGTACACTGATCTGCTCACCTAACCCACTCAACAACCAAAGAATAGCTTAACTTAGGAGAGCAAGTTCTCAAACGTATGGAGAATATACTTTGACATCACTAAAATATTCCACCACTTCTTCCTTTACCTGATAAAATGTTGTGGTCTGCAAGCTTAAATAGGTACATTCATTCTTGGAAAGACACTGTCAAAGGCTGAACATTGGTTTCAGAAGCATTAGTTATTTGTAGATTAGACAAGATATAAATGTGTGCAAATGCGTGCACACACACAATATTTATTCAATATTACATGGAATAGGGAAAGACTTGGTTAATAGTGGGCTACGAACTGGTAACTGTGACCCATAGTTACCTTTTCTGGTGGCAGCGTTAGGCCGTTCATTCTGATAATTTACTCATCTCAATGCTCATCCTTGTTGATTGTGGCTCTGGAAACATGCTATTGCTATTTTTGTCCCTCACTTGCTTTTTACCAAACTCTTTGATATTACTAAAAACAGTAGAGAAAGGTCACAAGATATTCATATAAAGTTGCATGTTAAGGCCACATGAGAGTCTAGTAGACATGTTTTATCCATCCCTGCAGTGTTACATGTATACACATGAATACGCAGTGGGTGAAATCTGAGGCCTGTTATTAGAATTTAGCTGGGCTATATTTGGGCAAACACCTATTTAACTGCATTTATCCCACTGAAATGGATTAGTTGATCTAAAACATGAACAAATGTGTTAGTATATATGTATCCACAGGACCTGCAGTCAGTGATTTGGCTGGTAACTCACAAATGATGTATGAAACTCAGCCCCCTCCAGCTGTACCCCATCTCTTTGGGCTTCCAAGCTTAGAGTTTCCAATCAGTCACAAAAAAATCCTTTTTGCATTGAACCTTGGGTTGCTGTTGCCAAAATAAGAACATTCCTTATTGGTCAGACAGTGAAAGGCAGGCTGTGGGCTCTGTGTGTGTGAGAGAGGGAGGGAGGAATTACCCAGATTGAGGAAGGCAGAAATTGTGACCTGCTCTTCTGCAGCCATGAACTTGAGCATGCTCCGGGAGACAGTGGAGGACAGGAAGGCCTGGCGTGCTATGGTCCATGGGGTCACGAAGAGTCGGACACGACTTAACGACTGAACAACAACTTCTGCAGCCAGAACAACTATTCCTACATTTTTTGGGAAGTCTCACTAACTTCAATGTGATAGTCACCAAAGGCTACAATACTATGCACACTTACTTGGAATAAGCTCCACTGGCCTCAGTCACACTTACCTCCCAATAAAAATGTGTAGGATAAGGCTGTCAGTCATTTATTGTGAGGGGAAAAAAATCTAGTTATAGCCCTAGGCAAAGGAGTGGAGATGGTGGGATCTGCTGCCCTTACTTCACTCACTCCTTGCTCATTGTCTTTAATGTCAACAGCTCCTATGAATCTGAAAGGGGACCAAGGTAGCCAGAGGTGTGTGTGGGCAGGTGTCACACATAATTACTGCTTCTGCCTCTGGATTACCTAGGTGCAGTAAGTTCCACTATGCACTGACCATGCAACTATCTACCACTTCTGCATCCTTCTTCCTTGTCCAGCAGGGGACAGAGTGAAGGAACTGCCCCACAATCAGTAATCTTTTCACACGTTCTGCATATGACAGAGGAGAAGAAGGGAAACAGCAACGATCTTTTCACTTAATGGAGCCCAGCACAAAGGAAAGGACCATCACATTCTCTATCCTCTGTGATGCAGGGGAGTGGAGGGGGGTAAGCCTTACCCTTTCATTTTTGTGCAGAAGGTGCCCTGAGCAAGTGAAAGGATCAGACTTCTGCACAGTGCTTTCTTCCTCATAGTCAGAGAAGGAGGTGGATGGCAGGGTATTGATGATATAAATGCCATATACTTGTTACATAAAATGACTTTAGATGAATATGTTTCTTAGTTAAAAGTAGTAATCTGAAATATACTTGGCAAGTATTAAAGAGGAGGGAGTTAGATAACTGTACAGTATTCAAAGTACTATTACAAGTACTAATGTCTTGTAAGTTATGAACAGTCTGTGAAAGTAATGGATTAGGTGGAAACCTTCAATGCACTAGACACATAAGAGGCTGAATATTATGCCTGCTCTTCTCCTACATTAGAGAATTGCATTAGAAAAATTGCTTGATTCAGTTGCACAAGTACTAGCAGCATGGAGACTACTTCCAAGACCTATACTTGCAGTTTCAACTGAATTTAAGCATGTAATGTCTAATTATTGCCATGGTACAACTGCATGACTATACTAACTCCTTGGTATAGCAGTATATTATACCATAGCAATAATTAGACATTACAGCAAACCAAATTCTGTCACTTGTAACATCTTACTGCTTCCAATATAGTATAATTCCGACAATGTGAACTCAAGGCAAGCATTGGTCCTTGGAGAGTTATATTAGAAAAATAATGAAGCATTTTAGCTTTGCTGCACCATTTCCATTGTAAAAATAAATGTGCTAACACAGTTTTTATTCCAGATCAGAAGAAAGTAGGTAAATGGACCTTTCTCTTATTCAGATCTATTGGCAAATAATAATTAGATAGGGCCAAACAAGATGTTATGGTGCCAGATCTGTGTTGTTAAAAATGGATCTGTCCTGAAGGTGAGGGGGTGTCCTACAGTCCTCACACATATGCCTTTAAATTGGACCCTGAACATCTGCTTTCTATGTGATGAGAACAGGTCCATGACAAAAAAAACCAGATGTGCCACTACCACATCTGATGTGGCCCTTAGTCCTTTGCCCACATAATTTAGATAAAACCATTGATAAATAATATGACACATCACTAAGTTAGGGACCTGGGTTGCAAAGCTAATATCAAGATAATACCAAGACAACTGAAAGAAGTTACCATGAATCCCAGATGGTTATAACTTATTGTTGAAGCTAGTTGACTGACACCCAACAGGCACAGTGCAGTGCAAATACATAGTAGCTACCTTAAGAGTAGCACTAATACTTCCTAGTTAGTGGACTCTTCACAGCTCACTTAACCCTTTCTGTACTATCACACAGTCTCAAAAAAAAACAAAATATGCAGCACTTCATTCAAATGAATGAACATTTTAAAATAATATATATTTGTGTAGGTATAAAAAATAACATACCCCTCCCTCTTTTTTATTTTAAGGCAGCAATCCTACATAAGGCTGTAATATAATTGCTTCAAAAGAAAATTCCATTTAATCTCACCAACATCTTGGGTATTTTATCACAGTACTAAGTTTAAGACTCTAATCACTGGATAGATTTTGAATAAATATCCCTTTCACTGTTAGTCTATTATGCAGTGCTTCTCCCTCTTTCTCTAAAGATATAATTCTGCAAAGTTTTATCTTTTTTCTCCTTTTACACATTTTGGCTATTTCATGCAGGTGTCATTTCCAAGGAGCAGCAAATACAGGAAGGGCCATAGTTCAATAGTAGAGTACATGCTTTGCAAGCAGACCATCCCAAATTCTATTCCTTGCATCTCCATTTAAAAGAATCAGGTAGCAGGTGATAGGAGACACCTGCAGAGCCACTGCCAGCCAGAGTAGGCAATACTGGGCTTGATAGGCAAAAAGCTGACCTAGTACAAAGCGACTTCCTAGTGGGATGTGGAAACTGCATACGAGTGATTAAAAAGGTTAACTTCTTTTCTTGAAGGGAAGTTAGGAGCTTTCAGTATGCCTTTTTAACTGTAAGTACAGATTCAGTTTATAGGATGTGGGAAAGAACAAAAATAGTGAACTTCTTTACTGTTAGACACTCAAAAAAGGAGTGCATTTTATATGCCGAAGGTGGTCGCTGTTTACCATTGCTTGTCTATAATTCTGCTTTAGTATCAAAACAGTTGGTGCAAAAATACTTTTACTATTTTTGTGTTAATTTTTTCTTCTTCAAATGACAAGCTCACTACTTCTGTGAGTTATTTGATTTTGGTGAAATTGCAACAGGGATGAAACTCTAGCTTTGAATATGTGTTGTAATTTTACTTATTTCTGATTTCCCTAATTACATGCTCTTTAGTCTTCAGAAACGTTAATCATATCCACCCTAAATACTGCCATTCTCCACGTCCTATAACCAAGTAGAGAACTAATGTGGAAAGGAAAACAATCTATTTCACTTTTTGACTTTCACTTCTTAGAAAAGGGGGTCGATCCCTGGGTAACCAATACTGCTCAGAAAGGTTTAATTGCATACAAAAACGTTTTTATATCCATTCCAAACATTATTCTTTAAAAAATGCATTGAAAGTATATGACAGTGTCTTCTTTTACAAGCCATACGAATGGTATTCATTAAATCATCAGTTTTAAAAGATACATGAATACAACATTCAGTTCAAATTCTATTATAGTCTTTGCCAAAAAGTAGAAATTGGGGTAATCCAAATGTGGAAAATGGCATTTGAACTCCTTATATGCCCATATATGCAGGTCCAATTGCATGTAACATCCTGCCACCATCAGATGCCCACTCGGCCATATGTGATACTGTCATGCTAACTAGTGATGTTGCAAGCTTGGACTTGGGAAGTTTGGAGTACCAACTTCCTCAGTTAAGAATTTCTAAGCTAATTATAAGCAGAGCCAAACCCATTCAATATTTGGGCTCAGTTTGGTCCCACCTCAGCACTCCTTACAATTAACATCATTGCCAGGTGGGAGCAATGAAAAAGGTTGCTGCTGCAGTCTTCAGTAAAGCTTGAACATTGTAGCAGCATTGTGGTTGCCTAGATGGCTGGGAAATGAAATTTCCCAGGGATTCTGATATTTGGGATGCTATTACTGCAACATTCTAGAGTCTAACCAAGGCTGCTGCAGCAGTAGCTTTTACTTAGAGTGGCTGGGTGACCAGCCAGATGGGCGATTAATAAATATAATAATAATAATAACAACAACAACAACAACAACTATCTATCGCTGCTGCCACATAGTTTTAGGGATGAAGAACCTGTGGCCCTCGACTTAATTTCATGCTGCCTGCAGAGGTGGGGTGACAACACCCCTTGATTTAAAAAAAACTCCCCACAGGGGGCAGCAGGGTGGGCGGGCTTGCAAAAAGGTTGTGGGAGGGGAGGTCTACAGAGCATACTATGTTTCTGATGACACTGAGAGCATGAGACCTGGAGCTGAATTACCAGAATGGGAAAGGGTTTTGGCAGCGACTACAGGCAAATAGGTATGTTTGAACTGGGCTAGGCTATAAGTATGTACAGGTGTAAAGTTGATGCATTTGTACATTACAACATTCCTACGAGATATGTAATCCATAAGAAACGTGAAGTGTACCTACTTATTTTACATTAAAAATGCCAATTTTTAAGACATATCCACATTTTTTTGTGAGCACTGGAGATATGAATTTAGTATAGCTGATCTAAACAAACCAAATGGCACCCTTGCTGACCCTTTACTGAACCCCCATTAATCCACTCAGTGAACCAGGGTATCTCTAGGTAAGTGAAGATGGTGGAGAAAGTATGGCAGTAAGATATACAGACCTCTACAAGTCATAGGACCCTTTTTCTGGCACGGCTTCCCACAGGGTGGGATGGCCTCAGAGATCTTTTTCACATTACAATATGAGGCTGAAAGTAATGCATGAATTACTTACACTTCTCCCTTTCCATGCATGCTACCCAGCCTGAAAAGGTAATGTGCATATTTTCAGATAAGGAAAAGCTTCAGATTAGAAAAAGCGTTAGTGCAAGTCACCTGTGCATCCACTTTTTCCTGCACATTATATGTGAAAAAAGCACCAAGTCACTAAACATAGGAAGTTCCTGCGAGGACATAACGTTATATTGTCCAACATCATTCCTCTATTACCTAAGTACCTTCTTGTATGAAACGATGGCAGAATGTGAATTAACCCCTTTGGCCGGAGAATAATAGCAACATTTACCTTACATGCAAACAAGTGTTTTTCCCCATTTCTCAGCAAAGACTCTTGGCCTTGGTCTTCTTTATAGATTAAAAGCTTTTAGTGAGAACATTTTAAACAATATAAAAAGGAAGAGTATTTTGGTGCTATTATTGAGCCCTTTAATAATTAAACAAATGGAAGTTCGGTTAAGTTTAGTGCAAATATATTTAAAACGTAAAAAATAAATACAACACTAATTTTCCTGTAGAATTCAGTGCCAAAACAATCATTGGAACCATGAAAGTATTAGGATTTTTGGACTATGGTGACCTTTGGCTATAAGCAAAAAGTTTGTAAAAAGCAAAATTAAGATTCAGAAAAGCTAGAAAACAACTATATGGACAATCTGTACATTTCCAATTATATTATAGGGGTTTTAAATTAAAGAGATGTTATCCAAAATGGGGTTAGGTATGCTTAAGTCTATTGAAACCAGTTGGCTTAAGCGCACCTAATTCTGCGTTGGATTGTGATCATATAGATACAGTGTGGTTATATAAATTGAAAGCTAAAATATTTGAGTTAGAAAAAAAATTATTATAAAGCCATATTGTTTTGAATTTCTGCTATTGTTTTCCTTGAACCATTTGGTACTAACCACAGAGAGATTACAGTGGAATAGGAAGATGAGAGTTCTTGAAGAGCAAACTTAGTGGTTAAAGGGACTTTGTAGAAACAAGTTTGAGTGTGAGAGTAGTCTGATAGATTGATTTCAGTAAGGGCAGACAGCATTGTCAAAGCAGGGCATGCGCCATTTTCTTCAATACTTGGGAGTACTCTGCACATGGATAGAGCTCTCCATCTGCAGAGTAGCCCAACAGAGCTTTGACAGTGGATAGGGACACATTTCCCCCCTTTTCTCATAATACTAGAACCTGGGTCATCCCATGAGCAGGACATATAAAATGAAGTACTTCACACAGCTCATAGTTAAACTATCGAATTCAGTACCACAAGATGTAGTGATGGCTACCAATTTGGATGGCTTTAAAAGGGGATTGCCCAAATTAATGGAGGATAGGGCTATCAACAGGACTGGCCCTCTCATGAAGTGAGGTGAATCTCCAACCTCCAGCAGTGGACTGTGAGGAGCAGCAAATTGAGCTGCTCTCCCCCACCCCTGCCAGAAGGGCCCACTGCTGCTTCCAGTGGGTGCTCTGGAGACCCCCATCAGCCTCTTTCCCACGTGGCATTTGCTGCAGCGGGACAGTGGGGCTGGCAGAGCTCTCTGGAGCAGCTGCTTGCTCAGCAATGAGGGGGACTGCTCTGGAGAGCCCTGCCAGCAGCAAATTTGGGGCTTCGGTGGGGTTCCCCAAAGCAGTCATTGCCCCCCGTTTTGCTCTGACAGGAACAGAGGATGGGTAGCTGCTCTCTGCCACCCACCTCTGGCTCATGCTGAGAATCCTCTCAGCGTGAGCCAGAGGGTAGGCAGGTGATATCCTGGGACACACCTGTACAGGCAATCTCCTGGGACAGCCTTCCCATGCCTGGCTTTGAGGAAGGACCCCTTCAGAGCCAGGCATTTCAGTCATCTCTCTGAAAAGCTGTGCCGGCTGCTTCCTCAGCTGATGGGGTCTTCAGGGAGCCCGCTCACCTGCCCACCCTCATTGTGAGAGATGTGTCAGGGAGGGGAGGAGGGAAGAGCAGTGCGAGTTCTCTCCCGCCTCAGGCGGCAGAAGAATTTGTGCTGGGGCTGGCTATCAATGGCTACTACTGATGATGGCTATCTACTACCTCCAGTATCAGAGGCAATATACTGCTGTATACCAGTTGCTGGGGAACACAAGCGGGAGGGTGCTGTTGTACTCATGTTCTACTTGTGGGTTTCCCACAGGCTGCTGGTTGGCCACTGTGTGAGCAGAATGCTGGACTAGATGGACCCTCCGTCTGATCCAGCATAGCTCTTATGTTATGTTGATTTTATCTCTTAAACTGCAGTTGTACCTATGCATAGGTACCACTTAAATCAAGACCCCTTTATACTGGTTTACATCTGGAAAAGAGACTTTAAGTGTAAATTCAGGAGCCAGAAATCCAGATCAATACTACATCTTTTTGGACATTAACATTGAAATAAATGCAATACCTTTCAAAGGTGGCAGGCAACCCAAACTTTAGGTGCAGCAACATAACTGCCATCTCTCGATATTATTATATTATTTCAAGCTTGTGACTTGAAAATGTCATAAATCCCATTTATTTATTTATTTTCAGTTCATATTTTTACAGGTAGTAACAACCTTCATGTGGTGGAGGAATTATCCAAGTATCTATATTTTCCATCATTCACCTAAAGTAACATGATGCAGGTGGTCTATGTGCGGATCTGTATGAGTAGCCCTGTCTTCAGGAGGGTGGTAAGAACACATTAACGGATTGACTACACATATGAGCCTCTACATGGACCACAGCATTTGTTACTTCAGGTGTACAAGCAGGGTGGGACCTACACTGCTACTTCACCAAGCAAAGCTGTATTTTTGCCTGGAAAATGTCTGAACCAGGTCTTCTTTTCTGATGGGTACTGCTTATTTGAAATTGAGCATCAGGCTATTATATAACAACAATATTTTAATACAGATTTCCATTTTAGAGATGGTATTTGTGTAATTTGGAGGAAGACTGAATATATATAATTCTAAACTGGTTTTTCCCTTTTCCAAATACTTCTGTAGTCAATTCATGGTCATCTCATAGATCTCAGGACTGATTGGCCCTCTTTTGACATCTGAATCAAATTTTTTACTAGGATGTTTTATCACATTCTAACTATTTCTCTCAGTTATTGACACCTAGCTTGTCCCTAAGCTTCATGTGCCTAATGACCTATATAAAACTAATTGAGATATTGCTTAAAACCTAATGAGAAATTCACATTCCTGTCTTGTATTTAATGAAGATGATGTTCTTCCAAAAGACACTGTCATATACTTTTGTGCAGTTCCTGCCCTGCCTTCTAATTTTTTGTGTGTATTTCCTTCCGATGCAGTCCTTGGTTTGTGAATTAATACAGAGTCAATACTGTCTACCCCACTCTTAAACATATTCCCCCAAATTCAAAGGTCTGTGAAGATGAGGCTGCTGTGCAGATGGGCTTCACCATTCACTCAAGATGACAGTTCTATATGTGCATTCTCTTTGCTCAATCAGGCCAGTTATGTGGAATTAACTTACAATGAAATCCATAGGGCTTTCTTCCATTTAATTTGTTTAGGATTGGAATATTATATTTCTGGACTGGTGACTGGGACAGCTCTGAATATTTAAAATAACGTGTGACTACAGGCTTCGGCTCTCTACTATCAGAGGGAGCCCCCAATTTGTGGTGGTGCACGGCTGGGATGGCTGGCACAATGTTGTGGCCTTTGACTGAACGTGGCTGGCAGGCAGTGCATTGTAATGTCGCAGTGCTGTGTCAGAGCCAGAGTTCACTCTTCAACTTAATCTGGTGCGCCAGTGGGGTCCTGGGGGTGGGGTTCTGGAGTGGACCTGAAGAGGAGCCTTCACCTTCAGGTCTGCCTCAGCCCATAAATCGAGGCCCACAACCTGGCAAATCACTTATGCTGCCTCAGTGTAACTGGATAGGATTTTGAAAACTATCTTGTGCAGGTTGCGGTAATAGTTAGCTTAGAAAACTGAAATCTTCATGTTACTAAGTCATCAATGGTATATCTAATAAACTTATTTCATCCCAAATTACAGACACAAAGTACAATTCTATATATGTCTACATATAAGTGTCCCATCATTTTCAATGGGGCTTGCTCCCAGTATATGATTGCACCCTATGGCTGCAATTCCATATATACTGACCTGAAAAGAAGTCCCACTGAATTCAACTGGACTTACTTCTGAGTAAACATACATAGGATTGTGCTGCATAACACCATAGGTTTTCACCATAAGGAATAATCGGTATTTAAGTATCAAATAAATAATAATAATGATGTCTAGCATGGAGGAGTATCTTATAAAATCTAGATTTCAGTAAATCTGGCACCCTGTTCCTGAATACTTTACACTGAGTAGGTTCCATTGGTTTTTATGGAACTTTTTCCCACATAAGCATGCTTAAGAATTGCAGTTTCGGAAAATTTGGTTAAATAAGAGATACATTTAAAATTGATATAGGTATTTCCTCCTTGTCCCTACTTTTGCATATTATTGTTAGATCATTTCTGCCTGGACTAGAAATTACTGTACCAAGATAAACAGGACAAATGCTTACTTGATTTGTTAAGACATTGCTCCAATTTCTGAAAAATTCCTCTAGAAAGGGGAGGAGGTCATCAATATTAAAATAAAATTAAAGGAATCTTTAATGTATATCCTGTCTGCCCACTCTGCTTTGGATGAGTAGAGAATGCGAAGTATGTCCCCTAGCTTTAACATTTTTGCAGCTAAAGAATAGGGAAGATTACTTGTATTCATAAGGAAAAGAACAATTTCGGCATTTAAGTAAATTAGAGAGACCAGATGCATTCCTCATAACTATGGAAGATTATAAAACAGAATAATAGGATGTATAAGATCAATCTCAACAAGTAACCATTTAAGTACAGAAATTAGTTCTTTTCTAGGGATTTCCAGAACTTATGAACAAAATCATATTCTATTATTCCAATGGCTGGATAAGTAATGTTAAAAACTTGCTACTGAAAACTATCTTTCATCTAAATCTTAGATATAAATCATGGAAAAGTCTAAGAAAATTATGAATCCAAATTCAGAACAGCTTTTCAAGTGTCACCACAGGGTGGACAGAATATGATGGAAGAAATCACATATAATATCACCCTACTCCCAGGCTGCTATTCTTAAACTAATAAAAGCACAGAGAAAAACAGCAGGAAATAAGTTGCGATGTATTTTCTCTTCTTTAAAACAAACCATCAGGATCACTCACCCTCCTTTTCCCTCTTGCTATTTGGAAGCAGGATACCTAACCTTAACAGTCTTTATCTACAATAAAATGTGTGTGTGTGTGTGTGTGTGTACACACACACACACACACACACAAATTCACTTATGCAACTGAGCAGATATTAGTGGCAGTGTATGCAAAACAAAAGAAAAAACAAAAATTACTTAACAAGGTTACACTTTTGTTTTTTGTTTTTTTACACAAATACTGTGGTAAATATATTTTTTTTAAAAAATCAGCACTCTATCTGGTAAACACAACTTCTGTCCCTCTATAAAATTTTGAATTAAAAAAAATCTTGAGAACTCTTTTAGTTACTCCCCACCCACCTTCTACTTTACTTTCCTCTCCACAAGAATAAATCTTGATGGAACCTTTTTTACTTTTACCCCCAAAGATTGTGGGAGTGAATCCTTTTCTTGTACCTAGAACACTAGGTGAAAAACCTCTTGAAATCTTCTCCTTTTGCTGTTTCTCTTTGATATTTGCAAAAGTCCCATTGATTGTGCTGAGGTCCTAGGCTCAGCAAAGACACTGAATAAATTACAAAAAAGCCACCTTTGCTCACCTCATTCTTACTTCATTGTTTCTAGCTTTTGATGAAAGATGGTGTTGGTGTTAGTGGGGGAGAAAGAAGCTGGAAATTATGAATCAGAATGTGTGGAATGGAACAGAATCCACGAGAGGAACCTATTTTTCTCCTTCCCCATCCTGCAGGGACTCCACACCATCCAACCCAAACTCCCTTGCCCTTCTCCACAGCCCTTTTTATGATAGCAAGACTAATGGTGGAAACTAATAGGGCCCATTTTCTGTGGTTGCTGCTCAACCATATGGTTCTATTCCACAGTTTTAACTGGATACTGTGAAGTCCAAAGTGGTCAGAACTGTGAATCTGTCCATTGAAACACTGCAAGCGGTGTACTTACGACAGTAGGCCTTGTAGATTTCATAACATATTTCTCTTGTTGTTTTTGTTTTTGTAGTGCTCTTCACAAGTGACAAAAAAGATTTTTTTAAAGTTTTTTTTTTGTAGTAAAGAAGGGTTGTATTTAGAGGCCAGTAGCTAGAGATCCAACCAGTAGATCTCCTGAAGCACTATCTGGCCTTAAGGCCACCATCAAAGGAAGGCTGGGATAATAACTATTCACCCAGCTTCCAGAAATGTAATGTACCAGCAGGCAAAAAACAGTTCTTCATGTAGTACAAAAATGAAATGAAAATAAACAAACAAAAAAGTAAAAATGAAAAAAAAACCCCAAAACATTAAATTCTAGTGCCATAGCTTTTTGTTGTTGTTTCTCTGGTTGGGCTTTGTTGTTGTTCATAACAGAATAGATTTTACTTATCCATCTGAAACATGCATCCTCATGTGGTCATTGAAATGCTCAATTTGGTCAAACTTAGCTGGACAGACAGAGCAGACATACGTGGTTCCCTCTGTGCAGGCCATCACTCCAGCGGGAAGAGCCCTTGCACCAGTGCCTGTTGTGCTAGTTGTTCCATTTGTGGCACTATGCAGAGCCACGTGTCTTTCAAGCAGGGTCTTGTGTGAGAATTTTTTCTTGCAGATGTAGCATTCATAGGATTTCTCCCCACGGTGGAGCCGCATGTGCACGTTTAGAGAGCTCTTCTGGGTAAAACGCTTGTTACAGATGCTGCATTGGTAGGCTCTGACACCAGTGTGAGTCACCATGTGTTTGATTAGGTAATCCTTTAGGGAGAATGATCGCCAACAAATGCTGCATTGATGGGGCTTCTCACCTGCATAGTGGCATAAGGGAGGAAAGACAAGGGGAAAGAGAACCAGAAAAAAACCCATTAACATCAACTAAGCCCTCCAATGAACGAGCCATTAGTTGCTCTAATTGTAGAACAACTATTTGGGCGGGAGAGCTTTCTTAAAAATCAGTATCTATATTTTATTATATGTGAAATTTTAATATCTTATCTCAGTTTAACATGAGATTCATTTTCTCCAACAACAGATGGTAGGACAGAAAGATAAAATAACTCAACCAAAGTTATCAAGTTAATAATGACTGCACTATTTTTTACATAGCCAGGAATAAATGTTGAAGATCAATTTAGATGAGTACCACTATTTCCAAACATGTTACAGGGAATCATACTATTTATAAACAAACACACACACACACACACACACACACACCAACCATTCAATATTTATGTAAAATTTTGTAGATCCATCCCAAAATTCCCACTTGGCTAACAGTTCAACTCATATTGTGTAGCACATAGCAGCAACCAGCAACACATTATAGAAAGGAGAGCTGTAGCAAGGCATAAAAAAAACTGCACTAGGAGACCATGCTGTTGCTGTAGCTGCACTCATAGTAAAGCCTGGGACAAATGTGTTAGTAGAAGTGGCAACTGGTAAGGTGTGGCATAGTTTCCTAATGCAGTCCCCTCCCTGCCTCCCCCCGACCCTCCATGCCTTGGTATAGTTCTCTTTGTTATTATTTATTATTTAAAGTATTTTAGGTTGCTTATCAGGGCAGGAGCCCTCCGAAGACGGGTTACAACAATTAAAGCCCATATAATAAAAACCAATACAGTAATAAAGCAACAAAAATTCATAAAAACAACAAACACCAGCAATAAAAAAACATCTGGCCTAAACAGTACTTAAAACCTACAACACAACTGTGGCTACAAACCAGAACAGTCCAGTAAAACATAATGAGAAGGACAGAGTAAACAGGTAAGGCTTCAGAGCCTTCCTAAAAGCTTGCAATGATGACGCCTAACAGACCCATGATGACATCCCATTCCAGAGGTGTGGGGCCGCTGCGGAAAAGGTCCTCCTTCATGCACTTACCCACCTAACTGCCCTCAAAGGTGGGCAAGTGAGAAGAGCCTCTGCTGCTGACCTTAAAGTCTGGGCAGGTTGATATGGGTGAACGCTGTCCTTCAAGCAATTTGTCCCAAACCATTTAAGGCTTTAAAGGTCAGGACCAGCACATTAAATTGTGCTCAGAAAGGCACTGGTAAGCACTGCAGTTGGTTCAGTACACACATTATATGAACTGACTGCCTTGCCCCCACCATTATCCCTTCATCTTCCCAACTTAATGGCTTATGTCCCTTCTCTTGGGAGGTTA
This sequence comes from Heloderma suspectum, assembly GCF_057233095.1. Lineage (NCBI taxonomy): Eukaryota > Metazoa > Chordata > Lepidosauria > Squamata > Helodermatidae > Heloderma > Heloderma suspectum. The sequence goes on along the minus strand of NC_139460.1, from coordinate 47,704,976 downwards.
AGGAGACATTTTTTTCAAGCGTGTTTCCACTTGGAAGTTAGAAAGACATTCATCTCTTCATAGCCTTCAACAATTAACGTGCAATCCTGTATGTCTCTACTCAGAAGTAAGCCCTATTGAGTTCAACAGGACTTACTTCTATGTAAGTGTGTATAGGATTGCAGCCCAAGCATTTAAAATGACAGTCCGGACAGTCTAAATACTCAAGTACAAAATCGTGGATCATATACTTGTGACTGCCTTGCTGAGAAATGTTAGAAACAAAAAGGGGTTTTACAGCTAGACTAAGAGCAAAAGCAAGAATATACACATTCTGGAAGGCCTTAGCCAACACTTATTTTCGACTAAAAAACTGTGAAGTCCAATTCCACCATGTCTGCAATAATATTTATGCATTTTCAAAACAGATACCAGCTTCATCATGCTGAATGACATATTAATAACTCAGACAAGAGGCTGATAGCAAAGTGGTATTGCTTGGCTGAGCCTCTGACTGTCTGCTCCACCTTCTCACACAGGTATGTTTTAAGCCTCATGTTTGAAGGCATAAGCCAAAGGGAGAGAGCTAGAGGGCTGTCACCCATGGACAAGAAGCTGCCAAATAGGAAGAGAAGAGCAGATGGTTATTGAATTAGTACTCTTCCCAAAGGGGAACAGCATCTGATAATAGCTGGAGACCAATGAGATGAGGACATTTGAAAGACCTAGGAGTTTAGATAGAGATGATAATGTGGTGTTACTAAATATCAAACAGAGGAAATTGAACCAATATTTGTCATCACAAGATAAGTCTGGTTTCAGGGAATTTTCAATCTCACTTGGGAATCACTTTGACTCACTACACTCAGAAGTGGATGGGCAAGCATAGCTATATCAAAATGTATAAGGGTAATGCTGGAAGACTTAAGCTTACAGCTGCAGAGATAAAACTCAATCTCTTGGAAAATGGTTCAGTAAAAAGTAGGTTAAATTATGTAACCTCAAGTAACTGGTTAAGTTGTCAAATTCTAACCCTGTTGGAATTAGATAGTCTTTAAAAACGGGGTGGGAAATTACTGGAAAAGCTTGCAGACCAAGCAAAAGACTTATGCATGGCAGGACTGGGTATTTCTTTCCTTTCTTTGATGGGTGTCTAGCTTATACTAGCAGTTTAAAACTTCAGAAAAATAGAGCAAGCATTTTGAAGATGAATGGTTAGCTCATTTGGCTTGTTATTAGAATTCAAAAGTTACTGTATGGCTGGTAAAAGTGTGCTGTAGTAGTGAGAATGTTGGACTGGGAGCCAGGAGAACTGGGTTCTAGTCCCCACTCGACCATGGAAACTCACTGGGTGACTTCGGGCTAGTCACAGACTCTCAGCCCAACCCACCTCACAGGGCTGTTGTTGTGAAGATAAAATGTAGGAAGGGGATAATGTAAGCCACCTTGGGTTCCTTGCAAGAGGAAAAAAGGCAGAATATAAATGCAATAAATAAATAAATAAAAATAAAAGTGCTTTTATTAAGCAAACACTCAGTTTGTTTTACAACCTGATCCTATGCATACTTATTTGGAAGAAAGGCCCACATACAGAAATATGTACCCCACCTTCAAACATATTCCCAGGGCAGCTTTCAAAGCATCATGTAAGTGTGCATAGGAGTGCCGTGTTATGTGGTAAAGAATGTGATTAAAAAGTCAATGTTTGTAATCAGGAACAGTTGGAAGTTCAGGTATTATAGCTGAAATGCTGCTAGCTTTGAATAGCAAAGGTAAGGGATAATTGTTCCTACCCCTCTCCCCTGCCCCACAAGTGCTGAGCAACTTGCCCAGCTTACTTCAGTATAACAACAATAAACTTTAGAACCTATTCTCATCCTTATTGGCCAATTCTCTCCCATCAAAGAAGAGGGAAGGATACTCTCTAGAACAGGAGAAGCAGTTACTATGGCATCCACAGGGAGTGTTTTTGTGGATCACTAAGCAAAAGCAGGCTCAGAGGAAGAGAGTGTCAGAGATCAGTCTAAATGTCTTGACATGTCCGAAAGCTCTGATTCTGAATCAGAGTTGCAGCAGCAGCTAGATCAGAGGCTGGGGGGAGGTAACCTCCCTAGTGAGCCAAAATGCTAGACTCCTCCCAAAACCTTGACCAACAGATGGCCCAGACTGAGTCCTTGCCCCCTCCCTCCACGCAAGTTTCCAAGGAGGAGGAGGAAGAGGGGCATGACTTGAAAGATGCTAGGGCACAATGCAAAGCAAAGTGGGGAAAATTAGGGGCAGGGCTCCGCCCAGATAGCCACTTTTGGAAGCCAACGTAGGGCAGAGCTACCCTAAAGGAGGGGCATCACTGTGAAGCTGGCTTGGCTGGGAGGTTCATACCGCAAATGGCAGGTTCTCTCTAGGGATGTCAGAGAATTCCGCCATGGATCTCAGTGAGGCCAAATGCCAGTGCATTCGGCCCCCTGAAATCCGTGGCAGAACGAAGCCCCTCCCGCCACCCCCCCCGCGAAATGGGCCCAGAATGGAGCACCTACCTGCTGCCGTCCATGCTGACTTGCGAATGGCGGCCACGTCTGTGGCCGTCATTCATTTCTTCCATGTAGCCATGATAGGCTACGGAAATACTTACGTAGCCTATCACGGCAAAACTAAGGGAACGCAAATGGCGGCGGCTACGGCGGCCGCCATTTGCGTTCCTCTTCTTTTTTTGTGCCTGTAATAGCCTACGTAAATATTTACGTAGGCTATTACGGCAAAAAAAAAAGGGAACGCAAATGGCGGCCGCTGTAGCCGCTGCCATTTGCGTTCACTGTTTTTTTTTTGCCATGATAGGCTACGTAAATATTTACGTAGCCCATCATGGCAAAATACAGGGACGCAAATGGCGGCAGCTACGGCAGCCGCCATTTGCATCCCTGCAGGCTGCCCAGCGGCCGGATGTCCGGCTGCGGGCGGCCCCAGCTGGTGGCTCCGCGGAATCTCCCCGCCACCGCGAATGTCACCCTTCGAAAAGGTAAGTGACTTTCATACATCCCTAGTTCTCTCCCTCTAGTTCTCTAGTGCTTAGAGGTTGTTGATTAGTTCTTTAGAGCCTGGGGGCAGCCTGAGAGTTTCCCTTGAATCTGCATTTGTAGAGAGTAGACTCTAACAAAATAAAGTTGTATTAGCCTGAAGCTTTGTCTGTTGTGGTGTTGATTGCGAAGGGAAAGGACAATCCATATCTGACAGAGAGAGAGAGAGAGACAGTGACAGAGATAATGATCCAGAAGAGGTAGATTGGAGGTAGATTGGTCATAGAATTCATGGAAAACTGGTGTGGTCTCAGAAAATAGAAGAGCAAATATATTAAGAACATAAGAAGAATTGTGCTAGATCAGGCCAAGGTCCATCTAGTCCAGCATTTTGTTCATAAGTGGTGAACCAGCTGCCCACAGGAAACCCACAAGCAGGACATGAGTGCAACAACACCCTTCCGCCCATGTTCTCTAGCAACTAGTGTTGCTTTTTAAAAGAAAGAAGACTATCCAATAAATTATAGAACAATTAATTATTCTGTACCATACCTAAAATATATTTGAATAAATAATTTAAGAATTAACTTGTAAGCATGGAGAAGACGTACTATTTTCATTTAGCAAACAATGGCAATTTCTTCAGCTAGGGGGCCAATCTTCTTCTGGTGAAGCTGCTAAAACTGGGTGATAATATCACTGGTTGGTCTCCACACTTCAAACAGCTTGGCGAAAGGTAGTAATGGACTTGTATATTATTGGAAAGAAGTAATCAGAATTACAGTAGTATTTACAGATCTAAAATGTGCTTATGATACAAAACTTCACTGGGAGGGATTTTAGATACTCTACAGAACAAACTAAATATTCATAATGACCTTAATAAACTCTTGCTGGATTGTTGGTGACAGAATGAAATTAATCAAAGTCATTGGTGAAGTTCAAATAGTAATGAAGAACCAAATGCAGATGAAGGAAAACTTGTCTATGTAAGAAAGATTTGGGATTACAGTGGTTAATAAACAAGATGGCTCAACAATGTGATACCATGGCCATAAAGCTAATATAATTTTAGGTTATACTGAGTATCACTTCCAAAACTTGGAATCATGCAGTTCTATGCAGCTTCTATAACCAACTCTGTAGTACTGAGTACATTTCTGGGTTCATGGGTTACAAAAGGAATAGAAAAAAGAAGAGAGCTACAATAATAATAATGGAATGCAAATCTCATGAGGATGGCTAAAGGAATTGGGTATGTTTAGCCTTGAAAATATATTAAGGGAGGAAATGAGACTAGAAAATGTATTAAAAGAGAATCTGCTGAAAGTATAAAAGGATCTCAAAGAAAAGGACAACTGTTCATACTTTCAAATAGGATAGAAGAAGCAGCAGTTTTAAACTGCATGGAAGTAGACTTGAACGTAAGGAAAACATCCTATTGCTGATTTTCAAGAGGATGCTGCGTTCTTGTATAGGGACAGAATGTTGAAATAGATAATCCATCCTACTATGAATGCTTTCAGTGTCGTAAGAGCAATTATTTTTTAAAAAGCAACAATTTGCATACATTATGGTGATAGAAGAATACTTCTCCAAATAAACTGCATACTTATAAATGTGTTTCTTCCCTGGACTCACAGTCTCACACATAAGCCAAAGGGCCACACACTCACCTGTATGTACAAACATGTGCTTGACATAATTCTGTTTGGCGGTGAAAGTCTTGTTGCAGAGGGTACACTCATAAGGCTTTTTTTCACCCTGCCCACCTGCTGTGCTGTGGCCTGTAGAAGGAGCCAGGGGCTGTGGGGCTGGCAGCTGGGCAGTAAAAGTTGACAGGCCAGGCTGGGACACTGTCACAAACTGTGTCTGTTGTCCTAAGGGCTGGGGCAGGCTGAAGAGGAAAGGTTTAGGGCCACTGCCAGCAGACTGTGTAGTAAAGAGTGCAGGCAAGTAAGTATTGCCAGCTGTGCCAATGACTTGTGTGTTGCTGGTCAGTGTCAGCGGCATCCTCAGATTGCTGGTGAGGGTTTCTGTCTGGCGTAAGTAGAGCTGGGTACTTGGCAATGCTTGGGCAACAGTTGTAGTGATAGAAGGCTGCAATGTCCCCTTTTCAGTACTGTTACTAACAGTGAGCAGTGTGCTGTCCCTTTCAGTATCATTATTTCTCTCTGGTGAGGCAGAGTTGGCGTCTATGTGCTGCTGCTGAGTGCCTTCAGCAGAAGCATCATTTTGTTCTGCTTGGGGAGGCTCTTGTTGACCTTCTCGGCTTAGCCCAGTCATAAATTGCTGTTCAACAGAATCAGGTTCAGTGCCAATAGAGGAACTGACTCCAGAGTCAAAGCTCTCCCCCTTGGGCTCACTCTCAGTGCCTTCTGCTTGATCAGTATCCTCAGTGCATTCCTCAGACTCATTGCGCTCTAGGATCTGTACCCTCTGCTGTCCGTAGTAGTCATAGTCGTCATCCATCTCTTGCTTGATGTGAATATTGCCCATCAGGGTTTGAATCCTAACTGGACGTGGTTGCTTCCGGCAGTGCGTGGTTTCTGGAGTGGTGGAGAGATACCGCTCCATCTGCTGAGAGCGCTCGTGGATCCGTGTAATCCAGCTTGGGTCTTCCATATGATGGTCTCTGGAGAGTCCCAGTGCTGTTTCATGGTGGCTGACCACTGCTCCGCTGTAGAATGAACGTTCTCCACTACCATTCTGCATAGAACAGGCATACAAAGCTGAGTAGATCCTGTCTACGCTGTGCTGTGAGTGGCTTTGCAGATAGCCAGACTCTGTGTCACTGCTCTGCCCTGAAGTGGCTGATTCAGGAGTTCCTCGGGGTGTCTCCTGGGCAGAATCCTGGGTCACTGGATAGATGTCGCCCACATTCTGTGAGACAATCCGTGTGCACTCATCAATCACAGTCTTGATCTGCAGGATGCTCGCTGCTGTGAGGATCTGTAAGGCCTCTGACTGTGAGACCCGCAGCACCCCGCTATACATGAAGTCAATGAGCTTTTGTACTGACTGGACTGAGACCACAGAGGGAATTTCAATGTCGCTGTAGCCCAGTAAGAGCTTGTCCTGGAAAAAGGGGCTGCCAGCAGCCAACACACAACGGTGGGCGCGCAGCATGCTCCCGTGGATGCGGACCGTCACATCACAGAAGTGGCCACGGTTGCGTTGCTCGTTGAGGGTCTCGAGCACAGAATTGCTGAAGTTGTGGAGATTGATGCTGTGAATGCGCTCTGTCATCCCCTTGCAACTGATGTTACCTGCAGTAATAGAAAAGGCAAAACAGAAAGGCAGATTAGAGTCTGATGCTTGCATGTCAGTTCCCCTCCCTCCCCCTTCACACAGATACAGAGAAATTAGATCTGGTTTCACATCTCCAATCCACAACTAGACTGCAAAATGCTTTAGCTTGGTGTGCTTGAATTCAGGATTGTATGGCTCAGGTTATTAAAATTATTAGGGAGCATATGCTAAGATATGCTATGATCACTAAGATTTAAGGTGTGTGTTGCCTTTTTAAATAAGGTGAATGTAGAGACAGTATCACCTCTCTTCAAGCATGTCACCCATCTCCCCTTCGCAATAATGGAGACTCCAGTGTTCTTCCCAGGCCTCTTCAAAAATTCTGACTGGAGAATAAACACGTTCTTCCCCTCTCCCCTTTAAGCACATGAGGAAGGCAAATGAAAAGTGTGTGTATAACTATATTTAGTTGTGGATGTAAAGATCAAAATATTTACTATCTACCAGTTCTGAAACAAATGTTAATGCTGTTCTAAGTAAGGGTTTGTTTGCCATTCCCATTGTACTAACATACCAATGTAATTAGTGATAAAGAAATGGTTCTAGTGGCGGTACGCCAATGGCATTATAGCTCCACAGTACTTCTGGGGGGAAATGTAGCTATATTTTAAGACACTGATAATAGGTTGATGTTTATGATTAAAGTTAGAAATCCTTAACTAGTTTTGATCTAGGATTCACAACCACTTCATACTTTATGCAGCAAATTGATGCTCTGACTTGGATTCCTGCATTGAGCAGGGGGTTGGACTCGATGGCCTTGTAGGCCCCTTCCAACCCTACTATTCTATGATTCTATGAAATGTGTTTGATGTGGCTTCTCCAGGGTCACCTCAGGGGTTTCCACATAATCTGTGTTAATTCCCTTCCCCTCAGCTATATGTCCATTCATTTGCCTATCTAAGAAGTAACTTTGCATTTTCACACCCTTTAATTACTGTACCTTTTCAAATACACCTTCAGTCAGAACCTGCAGTAAAAATCTAAAGAATGAAAAACAAGACGTTTTTGTAGAATTTGAAGGGCATTTAAGATCCTGCCTAGTTACGTATCATAAATGTTATATATGTAAAGTACACATTCTCATCCATGTCATTGGATATATGATCCAAGTTACTGAATATCTTCATACTAGAGGACTGGTAGGTATGGAAGTCACAACACCTGGAATAATGGCTCCTAAGGGGCTAAGTACATGCTACATGCAAATGTGTGTATTAGTGCCTTAACTTTTTTTTTTTTTTTTTTTTAAGGAAAAGCATCTTTGGAGGGGCAGAACAGAGAAGTGGCAGGTAAGGAAACATCTATACCCTTTCCTTCCTGTTTCCCCATTCTAAATTGTTTCCCCAAACAACTTCTCTTCCGGGGTGCGTGTATGTCTGTGTTTCCAAGAGACAAGTGCTAATTGTGGTAAGCCTCCTCCAACCACCACTTCACCCTCAATTGTCCTCTCTGAAGATACTTTCTTTAAAAAAAAAAAACAAGCAAAAAAACACCCCACCAGGGCTCTAATGAACACATCTGCATGTAGTATATATTTATTATTTATGTATTTATTTGATTTGATTTGTACTCCACCTTTCTACAAGAATAATGGCACTCAAGGTGGCCTACAGTCATAAATAAAACTTGATTAAAATAATAACAGAATGCAATAAAACACAATAAAAACACAGCAATAACAAAATAAAAAGAGCATTCAACCCAACAGACCCGCTTACATGCCAAAGGCCTGCTCGAATAGGAGATCTTTGCCTGCTGGCAGAAGGACAGCAGAGAGGGAGCGAACCTAGCCTCCCTTGGCAAGGAGTTCTACAGTTTGGGTGTGGCCACCAAGAAGGCCCTCTCTTGTGTCCCCATGTAATGCGCCTCTGAAGGTGACAGTATTGAAAAATAGGGCCTCTCCCAAAGATCTTAAGACCCAGGCAGGCTTGTATGGGAGAAGGTGGTCTTTCAGGTAGCCTGGTCTCAAGGCATATAGGGCTTTATAGGTCCTCATGAGGAACAGACTGAATATGAGGAACAGACTTAAATAGCCCAGCTCTGTGAAGAAATGCTATGTAAAGATATAACTGTTTATGTTGTTCTACAATAATTAAATATATCTGTGTAAACCTGAGACCTAGCTTTGTTATGGTCAAAGGCTTATGTAAGAGTACTGCTTGGTGACAAATCCTGACGGGGGAAAGAGAGATGATCACTGTTAATATTTATAGATGGGTCCTGGATCAGGTAAATTCAATTTTGATTGGTCTAAGAAACATCAGACTGATTGGTTGGGGGTTCTAGCTAGGTGGAAATGAGCAGCTGGGAAATGACAGATGACAGTTAGATAGCAGACAGTTAGGGATTCAATTTGTCAGCTGGTGGTCTGAGAGAGAGAAAGGTATGTTGGGTGGTATATGTGACAGAAGGATCAGATAAAGGCTGAGGAGAAGGTAGATAACTGAGGCCTGAATATTCTGTGTGATAACTTTCCATGGCTGGTGAAGATCAGGAATATGGAGTAGGTGGCTGTGTTATGCCAGGAGGCTGTCATAAAATCCTATCAGGAGGATACACAAGCTGGCATTAAAAACCAGATCAACTGTTCAAGCAAGCAGTAGTACAATAGGAGGAGCTTCACTGTCAGTGGAAGATTGTACCCAAGAGCTGGACCTGGTTGTGAGTGTATTTGGCTGGGGTGGAGGTTAAGGGAATTTGGCCTGATGTAAACAAAGTCATTAAGAGGCTTATATTACTTAGCAACAGTGACTGGGTTCAAATGCTGAGTTAAGACAACATGGCACCGCGCATCATGGGTAATTAGGGTAATCCCGGTCGTGCGACTGGCACGTGGGGGAAACAACCAACACTGCGTTGTTTCCCTCACTGATCATCTGAACACCCCCAAGGTCTCTTGAGTCCTTAAGAATTGTCAGTAAGCATTCTTTTGAAACCCCCAAAGTAGACAGTAGTATTCCCTTACATACAAAATACTTTTAATAAACCAACTTGTTTAATAGTTCATCTTGCCTCTAGTTGTGGTGCCCATATCACACCTAAGCCTCTTATACCAAGGGACTAGGAGGTTTTAAAGTATTCTTAGAGAATTGGTGGTAGCTGAAAAGGGTCACCTTGGGGAACTCTCAAGTTATACTGTCAGGGAGTTCCTTAGGCCCTGAAATATAAATACTGCTAAAATATAAGAAACTCTATAGGTAGGATAGCACAGTGAAAGAGCAGTTTCCCCATATGTGCTAAATCAAAACACTGTATAACTCACCAGTTTTAGCACTAGGAGGTGGGCCGGAAGGTTCTTTCTTTTTTTTTTTTTTAACAAAACAAACCCAGAGGTAAGCAAATGAATCACTGGGTAGCAAGAAAATCCATGCATAACCTTATATCCAAATTGTAACAAATAACTGTAGGAAGAATATGCTTTAATTGATATATATGTTCAAATTCTTATTAATTCACTCACCCACCTAATTGGCACTGCACAGAAAATGCAGAGCGGGGGGAGGGGGGACTTCTGTCTCATTCTGTTCCCAGACCTGCCACTCTCTTTTAAGTTAATACAGTGGGAAATGTTTCTGTGCAACTGAAGTGGCCTTTGTTAAGCAATTCTCTTTTGCCCAGTGAATATCAACATAGAAATCCCAATGGACTCTGCATGAGAAACTACTGTAGGAAGGTTTGTTCCTTTTTGTGAAAGCAGGTTGTTTTAGAAATGGCACATAAATGAAAGGGTGTGAAAATGCAAAGGCTATTCTTACGCAGGCAGACCATGAATGGGCATATAGCCTGTGGGGAGGGGTGGACATAACACAGATTGTGCACATGTACCATAATACTTTCAGAATGGTGACAGGACAAGGAGATTTTATCCTGTGTGTGAGAGTCTGGGAATTGTTTTTCTTATCGTTTAAAACTTATCAACAGTCAAGAATATGCATGTACTATCCTGTTTTGGAAAGAAATGTCAGGATATGTCAGATCCTTTATGTTGCAGAACAACTCTAAAAGAAGAGGCAGGTACTGAATTCTGAATGGTGGAACAGTTAATTGTAGTGTTTGAGTGTGCATGAAATGTTACTCAGAGCTACACAGAGCCTAGTAATTATGATTTACAAGCATGACTAAGGCTGCAGATTCAGAAGCTTGTTAAGACAGAATAGTAGATTTCAGTTAATTGGACGAGCTCCTGATTTGAGCTTAACTGATTTCCATAATAGACTATCCTTACATTAAAAAACATACAATGACATTTGCAAGCCAACAAAGCATAATTCTGGCACAATTCTGGCTCATGTTTGTAATATGTTGAAAACTGCTATAGTCAGGCATGTAATTTATTTTATTATTTACTATTTATGTATTATTAACGTTTATATGCCACCTTATTTGCTAAAAAGCCATCAATTAAAAAAAATTCTTATGACCCAAATCTGTGGGCCCTTAAAAAGCACAGTCTAGAAGGGGTGAAATAATTGCTATACAAACCAATATCATTGTGTATCCAGGATGTCACATTAGCACAACAGTGATTTTCAGTGCTTCCATGCTGAAAAGTCACCGCTGATATATGAGGTACTGTGATGTCATGGCAAATGGTTTCATAGCAAGCAAATTGTGCTTGTGTGTGTGTGTGCGCGCGCGCGTGTGTGTGTGTGTATAACAGATTCAATACGATTCATTCTTGAACTGTTCTAAAAGCCTTTAGCCATCATAGAACTATCAGCCTAGATAAACTCTAGTATATGTTCATATTCCCTTATAATAGGGTTGCAACATATATATTGCATAGCTGAACAGAATTGCTCTATTTGCCTTATGCAGGATGCTGGTTACCTTCATCAGCAAATCGCAATCTCTGTGATATCAAATAAACACATATCTTTAGGATCAGGGTAATGCTGTCTTCCTCCATGTTGCAAATAAGACTGGCTCCAAACTTTATGCTGCAATCATGTTTGACACAGGTCCATCGGTGTTGCACTTATATTTCCTGCAGCATATGTGTAAAATGTGAATGACAGACAGGCTGCCTTAAACACCTGTGTATATGTATGGCAAGGCTCATGACCCAGTCAGGTGCGTACATACTTTATATACTCAGTGACATTAGCGCAGTCCCTGATGCCACTGGTATTCTTCACACAGTTCTACTTTTCATAGGGGGATACATGTACCTTCGGACTTACTTGCGGTGTGTCCATGTCCTAATTTCAGACAGGTTCTGACTTGCTCAAAATGAGATTTGATACAATCCTGCTCAAGTTTGCTCTCATGAATATGCACCCTCCTATTAAGGTTCTTCTGGAGCTAAAAACATTTACATTCTTTCAGGGGAAGCTGACAAAAAACACCCTCTTTGTTTTGCTTAGAGGTTTGCTGGAATTTCCACCTAATCATCTATCTGAACATCTCAAAATAGAATATCTATTTCTGTAATAGCTATCTAAAACAAACACTAGATAAAACAAACAGTGCACAAAATTCTGTTAACCCGACCAGATTGTTACTTAACTGAAAATATGTAGCAGACTACATGTAGGGATGGGAAACATACTGCATTTTATGTTAATTTAACACGAGTGTTCTAACATACTCTGAATGTGGACTAGCAAAAGAAAATTTACCAAATACCTTTGGATTTGCTTTTTGTAATCAAATTCTGTTTAATCAAAAGGCCAGTTTCATTCATAAAATATTTTAGAGGCTCTCTTAATTTGGCAATTCAAATAATATTTTTGGTCACAAATGTAAGATGGTGATAACGGTATTTTCAAATCTGAAAAGCTTCTTCTGAGGATAACTACATTCTGGATAGCAATGTAATAGATAATAGGGACTCTAGGAGATCTAAATAGGAGTAACCTCTTTTGTTTATACTTGTTCAGCTGTTTTATATATTTTTTATATAAAATGTACTGATAACCTTTCTGTCCAAGAACACTCAAGGTAATGTAAAAAAGGCATAAAATATTAAAAGAACAGTATACACTCCATGCTTTCTGAACACCTGAGAATCTATCACCTAAGATAATTTGATCCTCACTATCATATGAGTAGACTTGACACTGAATTCACTACCCTTCTACCTTCAGCTGTTTTGGACAGCACTTTTGACAGCTCTGCTGCACCAAGACATTGGCATCGTATTTCAAAATGGTGCTATAGAACTTAATATTTTCTAGGCTTTTACACCACTATTTTACCATGCACCCTCTGCTCTCTCATCCTCCAAAGAGTAGCAACCTCAGAAGAGTAGCAAGCCTCAAAAGAGTATTTTCCATCACACCCTTAAGAATATTCTCCATCACACTTGGAAAGTTCTGTATGGTGTCTCTAAGGACTTTCTTCTGCTTCTTGACAGCAGTGTTTGGCTTGTATTAATAGTTTTAAAAGATATACATTTCCATTTGGCCACAGCATAGGCGGTTTCTTTGGTTTGAGGATGGAAATGATCACTGTCAATACTGAGTTCTCTTTTTGGCCTTTTGTAAAGTTTATGGCAGTTGTGGCATTCCATTGATGTGGGATTTTTTGTTTTCCCCAAGGTAGGTAATTGGCTTTTAGCAGGGATTACCCACAGCTACCACCTCAAGGAGGGGAGCCTACATGAATATAGCAGTTTTCCTACTGCATAAATTCAGCCTGAAGGTATGGAGGGCTGTAGGGATGAGCTGTTAGGAACAGGGCCAATAAGCACATTGGAATCGTGTGAAGGGGAAGAAGCAAACAGGGCTTTGGCCTTCAGCTACATCATCCACAAGAAATCCCACCTCATGCTAACTCAGTGATCCAATTCATTGGTTCAGTCCTTAACTTAACTTCCAGTCATGTCTTCTTGCCTTGGGACTGATTTCATTCCTTCTTAATTGACAGGACTGATATGTTTCGATACCTCCTAGAACTGCAGCAGATGGCCTTTCAAATTCAGAATCTCCTCAGGCTTATGGCAGCAGCCACATTTGTCATCTGTTACTTGTGCCTTCAAATGTACCTGTTTTAACTATAGTTCTTATAAGTTTCCAACCCTCTGTGAGATCCAAAATCCAGATACTTAATAATTCAGTTTTGTTAATTTTATCTTTTCCTATTTTGCTGCTAGTTTGATGTCAGTGAAGTATCTTTTTGTTGTTTTTTGTTGTTTATTTGTTCAGTCGCTTCCGACTCTTTGTGACCTCATGGACCAGCCCACACCAGAGCTTCCTGTCGGCCGTCGCTACCCCCAGCTCCCCCAAGGTCGAGTCCGTCACCTCCAGAATATCATCCATCCATCTTGCCCTTGGTCGGCCCCTCTTTCTTTTGCCTTCCACTTTCCCTAGCATCAGCATCTTCTCCAGGGTATCCTGTCTTCTAATGATGTGGCCAAAGTACTTCAGTTTTGCCTTTAAAATCATTTCCTCAAGTGAGCAGTCTGGCTTTATTTCCTGGAGTATGGACTGGTTTGATCTTCTTGCAGTCCAAGGCACTCTCAGAATTTTTCTCCAGCACCACAGTTCAAAAGCATCTATCTTCCTTTGCTCAGCCTTCCTTATGGTCCAGCCCTCACAGCCATAGGTTACTATGGGGAATACCATTACTTTAACTATGCAGATCTTTGTTGTCAGTGTGATGTCTCTGCTCTTTACTATTTTATCAAGATTTGTCATGCTCTCCTCTCAAGAAGTAAGCATCTTCTGATTCCCTGGCTGTAGTCAGCGTTTGCAGTAATCGTTGTGGCTAGAAATACAAAGTCTGTCACTGCCTCCATGTTTTCTCCCTCTATTTGCCAATTATCAATCAAGCTGGTTGCCATAATCTTCGTTTCTTTTAGGTTTAACTGCAACCCAGCTTTTGCACTTTGTTCTTTCACCTTCGTCAGAAGGTTCCTCAGCTCCTCCTTGCTTTCAGCCATCAAAGAGGTATCATCTGCATAACGGAGATTGTTAATGTTTCTTCCAGTGATTTTAACTCCAGCCTTGGATTCATCAAGCCCAGCTTGTCGCCTGATGTGTTGTGCGTACAGGTTGAATAGGTAGGGTGAGAGTATACAACCCTGTCGTACTCCTTTCCCAATCTTAAACCAGTCCGTTGTTCCGTGGTCTGTTCTTACTGTTGCTACTTGGTCGTTATAGATTCCTCAGGAGGCAGACAAGATGATTTGGTATCCCCATACCACCAAGAACTTGCCACAATTTGTTATGATCCACACAGTCAAAGGCTTTAGAATAGTCAATAAAACAGAAATAGATGTTTTACTGAAACTCCCTGGCTTTCTCCATTATCCAGCGGATATTGGCAATTTGGTCTCTAGTTAGGTCTCTTAATATGAACAACTACATGAATTACTTAATATCGGTATAATGTTAATCTTATTTGTATTGGATATTGTTAACTGACCTACCGGAATGTTTTATGCTCATTTAAACTTTTGATATGTTTTAAATGAACTGTTAATTGTTGAACTATTGGTGTTGACAATCCATATTCAACTATTCAATTTAAGATTATTTTTCAAATAATAAATTAGTTATCTGTGTTAAGAGCAATTTCTCAGTCTAATATCCTTACAAATAATACCTGCACTGTACTAATGCACTATTTATTTTATGTGGTTAGTTTATTGATGGATTATAAGCAATACAGTTGAGTTAACTAAAGATAAAGAACTCCTTAAACATTGGATATTTCTAAAAATGCCTTTTTGAATACATAAAAATGGCCACATGATGGCATAATTTCTTAAGAAAAAAATGCTCATGCATACAGTTGTTACTAACTAGTTTGAACTCTTAAGTATTTGGATCTGGGAAGAGGTTGTGACTGTAGGATTACCAGCATTTTCTGGCTGCTTTTAACAACCACCCAATAGGAAGAAATGTAGTTGGCAAGGCTTTTCCCCATCATGACATCTTCATGTCCATAGAGATCGTTACATAATTTTTGTCGTTATGTAGCTGTTAAATAGCCACTTTAGCAAAACAATCAGTGACACTATAGCCTTGCTCTTACATTTCCCTCCACACATACACCAACTGTGTGGAGGTGAGAAGGATCATGCCTGTCCACAACCTCCACATGCATAGCTGAAGGTGACAATGGGATTCTACCTGTGTTCAGTGGTAGGTGCGTAGATCCTTCTATGCAATCGAGAACCCTGATGTGAAGGATTCCCAACTGCATGGAAGAATCTACATGTGTACTGGTGTGCATGAGCAGAGTCCTACTCTCACCTTCAGCTGTACTCACAGAGGCCAGGGCCAGTGGATTTGTGGAAGTCAGGGAGTAGGGGCAACTGATATGATCCTGCTATCTCCCACCCCCCATCCCCTCCAATAAATTCACTCTGTGTGTGGAGTTCAATGTAATTAGAGGGCTTATGTATGTATCTGGTAAAAGACTTGTTCTACATGTATGACGTTTTATCCCCCTGACCTCCACTTTGCAGAGCTGAGAGAAATCTCTGTCTAAGTGCATTACTTTCCCTACCTGTGTTTTTCTATGGATTAGGGAAGTGAACAAAAACTAAATACATTCCTGTCCTTTGGCAACTAACCTGACACACACAAAGACTTTGTCGGCAGGGAGGAAAGAGAACTTCTCAATAGGAGCATGGGCTCATGACAACAGACCCAGTGATACTGCTTATGAGTACCTCAGGAGTGCGCAGGGCTGGAGCTACATGGCAACAGAATGTGAAGCACTTTCTTGTTTAATGTGGATTTTCATGAAATCGGCTTTGGTCCATCAGGGACACATGTAGCCAGAAAAGTGGAGCATACAGTAGCTTACACGCTTTCACAGGTCACACTGCATGTCAATCTCCCTTACTTTGGGGTCATGTGGGTAGAATCTCACCATTTGCACTAAATGTCATCAAACATGTAAATGCTGCTGAGCAAATGAAAGGTTATGTTCCCCACCCCTGTCCATGCTCCCCTGCTCAGGGAAATTTGGAAGAGCTGAGTTAAGCCCCCGTAATTTAACCCCACACCTCTCCCCTCTCATTGGGATATTGTGAAAGATTAAAACTGCACTTTTAAGAAGGGAGAAAACTGGCTGGCTGCATTCTATGAATGGATCAAGCTGCTATCCTGACATATTGGAATTGTGAGACTGCGCCTTTAAGAAGGGAGAAAACAGTCTGCATTCTATGAATGAGTCAAGCCTCTAATGGGAAAGCAGGCCAACAGGGTGTGGGCTCCAATTTTCTCAATGGGAGAAAGATGCTACAGAGGCAGTGGGGAGGGCAGGCAGTGGCAGTACAGCAGCTCCTTATGGTGTCCCTTCGCCACCCCTTTGGCTTGCTTTCTCACCTCTGCTCCTTACATCTGAGTAGACTTAGCAGGCTTTTCTCCAAACCCCTGTCTCCTGACCAAGCACAGCCAGGCACAGACACACCCCTAGGCACACCCAGCATGCAGGATTTAATTCGGCTGAATGGGGCATACCGCCACTGAAGCGCAAAGGAGACGCATTTAAGGTAAAATACACACTAAAACAACTTTCAGAAAATAAATGTATTTAGAGGGGGAAGCAGCAGGGTGGCCACAATGTCAAGTGTCCTGAACGACCCTTAAATGCTTTCCCTCTACAGTAAATCACATGTGTAGACTGGCTCCAGGACTGAGCTTGCAGTTGATGGCGTTTGTTTACATATATTTGTTGCTTATTCTACTTTTATCCTAGCTTTTCACTCAACGGGCCCTCACACTGGCTCACAGCAATAAAAGCACCAGAAAATAATGCAACTATTTAAAACATAAAATAAGAAAGCATCTATGTTAGGTGCTCTCACAGAGGCACTGTTTGTACAACTGTTAGTCATTTGGCTAGACATGTTTGTCCAAAATAACACTTATGAAAAGAAGTTATGTTGCAAGTGTCAAACAACGATTACCATGCTCATTGGTCTCTAACAGCTGCAGAATGTTGAGGGTATAAGTTGAAAAAGAAGAAACATGTGGGAGGGGTGGGGGAGACGAAAATGGGCTGTTGCAGAATGTTGATGGCATTTTATCTTCAGTTGGAAAGAAAAGAGAAGGAGGGAATAGTTCAACACCCTGACAGCTTATGGTATCCTGAAGGGGTGGATTAGGGTCAGGAGGATGTTTGCCATAAATTTAAATACAAACAAAACACTCTCCTTCCTGTGCTATACAGACAGGATTCAGGAAAGGGGGTATCTTTTTCCTTTCCCACTCTCCAAAACTGTCTCCCACTGCTAGATAGCAATAAAGCACTTCAGAGCTGGCAGACAGCTCTAAACACTGCCCCTTTAGTGCTAGTATATAGCACTGTAAGGGGAGGTTTTAGGGGGGTGGGAGAAAAGGTTTCATCACCCCTGAGCTCTAAAGAGCACACTAGCTCCTGTTTCAGGAAGGCTGGAACCCTAAACAGGAGCACTTCTCTTAGGAATTGGGAATGGTTTCTACAATGTGAACATACACAAATACTGCTTCATTCATATTTTCAGTGCTTAAAAAGTAAAACAACCCACTAAGAAAGTACTTTTAAATTTATATTGTCCTCTTGTGGGCTATCAAGAAGAAACACTGCACTACATGCCATACAGTGGCATGGCATACTCACCTAGTCTGGCACTTTCAAAGTGTGAATGCTGAGGCTATACTTCATGTTTTTTATTTTATCAACGACTCCTTCAAAGACGTATGACATCTACTGAAAACCTATCTCACTGAGCAGAAGTAATTAAGGCCCTGTTGGAGCCCACATATGAAATTCCAAAACAAAGAGATAATTGTATTCTAGATTTCATAAAAAACACTGTTAGAATACAGCACTCCTGGATAAAAGTTTGTTCTTCATGGCACTATTGAAAGTCACATGTACTTTCAACTCCACAATAGAAATTGTCCCAAGCAAGTATTTTCTCTTTGCTGACTTACTAATAATTTACAAGAATAGATGCTTTGTTGATTTCGAAGAAATAGTTCAGATGATATGTTTCATTAGAAGAAATGTGCTGGCATGATAGCAGATGTGCAAGCTACATGGCACTTTTAATATTTGAAAGAATTCTGAACAACGTGGCAGTTTGTTACCTTATATTACCAACATATGTGGTCTAAAAAGTTACCGTTTGCATTATTTTGTTTCCTTTCTTCAAACTACTTTTTTTTGTTTGTCCCAGCATCATTGGTCTCTCTTTGCTTGAGTATAGGTTCAGTATAAATGTCAAACTATAGGCATTGCCTACTGAGCTAAGTACTCAGTTTAAATAATATATGGGCTTTATTTGTACTTGGCCCCAGTCTTGGTTGCCAGAAGCATATTAGATTAGAGCACAAAGAAATTTCATTAAGAAAAGCTAGAAAATACAAGGAAAACATCCCAAACTTGCAAATAAATTACAAAGGTCCTAAATTCAGACAGAAATGACAAAATCTGTCTGAATAAAATACATTTCAATTTCAGTAGTATTTATATACTGCTTTTTCAAGTGCCCTAAACACTTCACCAACATAATCTCAGTTATAATTACTACAATAGTCCTGTAAGATAGGCCAGTATTATTATACCTTTATTATAAATGGGACCTGAGACTAAGAGAGTGGTTTGCTAAGCCTGCCTATGAAGGAGCTCTTGGAAGCCTGCTGGTTCAAAATGCCATTGTCCAAATGCTAACAATTTGTGATTTGTATTTAAAACTGCTCACACCTGTTCCTGTTGTTATGCGATCAATTCCGGATGCGTCTGATACCTTCTTATTACATGTGTGTGGCTTGACATTGTCTTAATGGAAACAGAACATGGATTTGCTTGACTTTGTCTTGCTGGAACCAGAACATGTCCCTAGTGGGAGCACACCCACCCACATCTACATATATGTGAACCCTGGTCAGGCTAGACCCCCTTTGGCTGACACCATTTGTTGGAATAGAACAAAAGAACTCCCTACTCTCACACGAACCTTAGTTGTCTGACTGCAAAGATAATCTTCTAAAGACCTTCCCTGAGTTCCTCCACTGTCAGAAATTCAGTGAGTAGTGACTAGAGATAGGGCCTTTCCAGTTGTATATTTGAAATTATCTACTCAGGGATGTTCACCTGATGGAAAATCTTATTTCTTTTTGACATTGGGTAAAGGCTTTTATTTGCCCAGGTCTTTTAAACCTTTGCCAGCTGTATCCTTTTCTGTAGAAAACATTCCTGGCCACAGTAATTCATGCTTTAGTGATAACAAGATTAGGTTATTGTGATGTGCTCTATGTTGAGCTGTCTTTGAAAAGTGTTTGAAAATTTCAGTTGGTTCAAAATGCCACTGTCCAAATACTATCAGAGGCTGATCAGACAGCACATGTTACTTTCACCTATACTGACTGCCTATTTATTTCCAGGCTCAATCCAAAGTCCTTTGTATAACTTTCGAAATGCTGAGCACTCTGGGACAAGGTATCTGAAGAACTGCCTCTTCCAATATGTAGTCTTACCAAACTGAAATCAGTGTAAGAGGTCCTGCTCTGTATCCTCCTGCCATCTGAATTTCAGCAGGTTAGTACAAGACAGGAGTGTTTTGGTTATGTCATGTGTACTATGGAATGGCCTCTATAGGAAGGCCCATCTGTCTGATCCTTTGTTAATTTTTTTGCCAGTTGGTGAAAACATCACTCTTTACAAAGTGTCAGGAGCGCCCTAGTGGCCTCTTTCAGTAGACTCCAATAGCCGACACAAGACGAAAGGATTCTTTTCAAGGCTTTAATCGTTTTACAACTTAATGACTCTTTCAGATGCTAATCACCAGCAACTAAGCAAGGAACAGCAGAGTAGCCTATGCTCCGAGTAGGCAGTTGATCCCCATTTGAAGGAGAGTCACTTGAAGACCCTGAACTTATGGGCTAGGGAGAGATCCTCCCTCTTTTCCTTGGGTCCATGGGAGGCAGCCGTTGCTTGCGCACCAAACGGGCGCTACGCCTCCTTTCCACGCCCTCCATTGCTCGTCGCTCCCTGCGTCTGCGTTGAGCGTCTAGCAAGCCCCCCTCCCACACTTTCTCACTGCTAGGATCACTACCTATCTCAGGAATGCCGGCAGGAGGAATCTCTGCCAGCTGCTGTGCCTGTGAGGGATGAGCTGGCTCCTCTCCCACAGATTGCTGATCCTCCTCAGAATCAGAACTGCTCTGGGGTTCTATCGGCTCAGTTTCCACCCTGACACAAAGGCTTTTTGGAAAGCTGATTATGGTTGGGCCTCGTTGCTGTTCCCCCACCTATTGCTTTGGGTTTTTTTTTACTTGGTTTTAACATTGTGTATATTTGTTCTACTTTTCTTTTCTTTTTTTTAGCCATCTTGGATTTCTTTTTGTAAGAAAAGCAGGATACAGGTCTTTTAATAAAAATGTATAAATTTATTCCTAACCTTCTAAATTCCCCCCCATTAATTTCATCTTATTTCCCTTGACCAAACCTCGTTTAATATCAATCAAGAATGCCATCTTTTGTATACCTTCTATGTGCCATGACGAAACAGCAAGGTCACCTAGAGAGGCATTCTAAGGTGGGCATTCCAACTCTAGTACTCTATTAGGGCAACATGCTGATTCAAACCAGATGATTAATAAACTATTTTAAATTAATGAATTGCTTATTTGTGCATACTTAGCACTGCAAATGAAAGTATGTCTTACAATATTCTAGTGATTTTTAAGCATTCACTTTTATGTGGGTTCCCTCTTTCTGTGTCTAGCCAAGCCAAAACAAAGAGCCAGACAAACACAGAACAGGTAAAGATACTTCTTAACAGTGGAACAAGTGCATGAAGAAAGAAAGTGAGACAGCTGAGGGAGATCAAATTTAAAACTGGGTCAAAGGGCAGAAAAGATTTTGGGGTTGCATTTGTGATTTTAGGGTAAATTTTTCCAGTGGAGATAGTGGGCAGATTCAGATGTAGCACTAAACCATAGTTTAGTGTTACAAGAATGCCATGGCAAGCCTCAAGCTCGAACTTTCCTTTCTCCTCCTTCTATGCACACAAGCTACCACTTTTGATTTGGAATGAACTGCTGTTTCCTGTTACAATGTGGGGATGTAGTTTATTCTGAGGGTAGTTCAAATAAAGCAGGATCATAATATGGTTTCAGATCCTGGTTTAATAAATAACCATGGTCTGAATAAACCATGCTACAGTTTCGAAGTTTGGATGTAATGGGAAACAGTGATTTATTCAAAACTGGAAGTTTCTACTCTCCTCTCTTTGCATGTGATGGAGGAGGAGGGAGAGGAGGAGCTTAAAAGCTTAAGGCTCTTCATGACTTGTTCTTGTTATGCTAAACCATGTCTTAACTAGGCCAGTGCATTAGATAATGACTGGGTTCACACCAAATGACAACACACACTCAAGGTTGAGTAGGTATTGAATTGTGGGTTGTCGTTGAACTGTTGGTTGTTTGGTTGTGTGAACCCAGCCAATGTGAGCTTTAAATTTTCCATTTATTCATACAAGCAGAGCCCGGCCAGCTCCTTGGTACACACCTGAGCTGAGGGCAATGAAGCAAGAGGGGAGACGGCTAGAACGCAGGTGGAGGAAAACTTGTGCTGAGTCTGATCGAACACAGGTAAGAGCCCACTATCGAGCCTACTCTGTGGCGGTGAGGGTGGCAAAGAGGCAGTTCTTTTCCACCAGCATTGCATCTTCTCAGTGTCGTCCAGTGGAGCTTTTCAGAGTGGTTCGCGGCCTGTTACATTCTGGGCCAGGGAGAGAGACGGTGGAACCCTCGGTAGCATGCTGTGACAAGTTTGCGCGGCACTCTGAGGATAAAGTCGCTCAGATTCGTCATGAATTGGACACCACCATTAATGCAGTTCCATTGGTAGAGGCGTTCAGAGCACCGTCTGGTCCAGTTTTATTGGATGAGTTTCAGTTACTGAGGCCTGAGGATGCAGACAAGGTGCTTGGCCAAGTCCGATCGACCAGTTGTGTGCTTGACCCTTGCCCTTCATGGCTTATTAAATCAAACAAGGAGGGGTTGTCCGGCTGGGTCCAGGAGGCTGTAAATTCCTCCTTGAGAGAGGGAGTGGTGCCTGCTGCTTTAAAAGAGGCAGTAATTAGATCACTCCTGAAAAAGCCTAACCTGGACCCAGAGGATGTTAACAATTATAGGCCAGTGGCCAACATCCCCTTCCTGGGCAAGGTGCTTGAGCAGGTGGTTGTAGGACAGCTCCAGGCACTCTTGAATGAAACGGATTATCTAGATCCATTTCAATCGGGCTTCAGGCCTGGTTTTGGAACAGAAACTGCCTTGGTCGCCCTGTGGGATGACCTCTGCCGGGAGAGGGACAGGGGGAGTGCGACCCTGTTGATTCCCCTGGACCTCTCAGTGGCTTTCGATACCATCGACCATGGTATCCTTCTGGATAGGTTGTCTGGGTTGGGAGTTGGAGGCACTGCACTACAGTGGTTCCGCTCCTACTTGGATGGCTGATTCCAGAAGGTGGTGCTGGGGGATTATTGCTCTGTGCCATGTCAATTGTGCCATGGGGTTCCACAGGGCTCTATTTTATCCCCCATGCTGTTTAATATCTACATGAAACCGCTGGGGAAGGTTATCCGGAGGTGTGGGCTGAGGTGCCATCAATATGCGGATGACACCCAGCTCTACCTCTCTTTTTCATCAAAACCAGGTGAGGCAGTGGCTGTTCTGAACCAGTGCTTGGGCACGGTAATGGACTGGATGAGGGCTAATAAACTGAAACTCAATCCAGACAAGATGGAGGTACTGTTAGTGGGTGGTTCGTCTGCCCGGCTAGGTGATATTCAACCTGTTCTGGAGGGGGTTGCACTCCCCCTAAAGGATCAGGTTCGTAGTTTGGGGGTGCTCTTGGATCCAGAACTGTCACTTGAGGCACAGGTGAACTCAGTGGCACGGAGCACTTTTTATCAGCTTAGGCTGGTATACCAACTACGCCCTTATCTGGACAGAGATAGCCTAGCTACAGTTATCCATGCTCTGATAACTTCTCGTCTGGATTACTGCAATGTGTTATATGTGGGGCTGCCTTTGAAAACGGTCTGGAAACTTCAGCTAGTCCAAAATAGGGCAGCAAGATTGTTAACAGGGACTGGCCTGCGAGCTCATATTACGCCAGTACTTTTCCAGCTGCACTGGCTGCCAGTCCATTTCCGGGCCCGATTCAAAGTGCTGGTGTTAACATTCAAAGCCCTTAACGGCTTGGGGCCAGGTTACCTGAAGGATTGCCTCCTCCCATATGTGCCTGCCCGGACCTTAAGATCATCATCAGCGGCCCTTCTCCGTGAGCCCCTGCCAAAGGAAGTGAGGCGGGTGGCTACTAGGAGGAGGGCTTTTTCTGTTGTGGCACCCCAACTCTAGAATGAGCTCCCTAGTGAGGTTCGCCTGGCGCCTACATTGTATTCCTTTCGGCGCCAGGTGAAGACCTTTTTATTTTCCCAGGCATTTTAGCTTTCTAAATTTTTATCTTTGCTGTTTTAAATCTGTATTTTAAACTCCTGTACTGCTGCTAGGTTTTATTGTGGTTGTATTGTTATATTGTGGTTTTAATGTTCTATATATTTTAAATTGTTTTATTGTGTGTTGTTTGGTTTTAATTTTTGTGAACCGCCCAGAGAGCTTCGGCTATTGGGCGGTATAGAAATAAATAAATAAATAAATAAATACACAGTACACTGCAGCAGAAACATAAACACATCCCAGACTGGAACACCACTGTGCCTCATAAATGACTGTGACCATCTGATCAGTAGCAGTAAAAATTCATATTGGTATTGCTCATTCAGTCCCCAGACTTCGTGCTGAACTGCTTTGATGCTTCCATATTTGTACTGTAAAGAAGTATCAGGATGTTATTTCAAGTCCCACTTACTATTGAACAGATTACATAGATACATCTCTGTGAACAGGTTACATAGATTTTTCATTGGAAAATAAATGTAATAGTTTGTTTTAGTTCCGTGCTTGCTCACTTTTTATGATAATCGAGAATGTTGTTTTGTGCCATGATTCTGGTGAATTCCGCAGTTTTTGCATTGTAGATCTTCTGATCTGATTGCTGGCAATTGTTGCTTTGTTGTTATCATTGTATTTTAATATGTTGTGTGCCACTTTGAGGGCCTTCAGGGTGAAACACATCATCATCATCAACTCAATTTTTGCTCTTAGAGCATATTTAAAGACAACTTCAACTCAGCTTTGCTTTGGTTATAAAATCTGAAGAGATTTTAATGTGTGTTTTGCTTTCTAAAAATACTAGAATGAATGAAAGACGAAAGGGTGAATGGTATCTGATGTGATTTCTGTAGCAATAATCCCAATAACATGGCTACTTCCAACATTTGTCCTTACACAGGTTTTTCTTAAGTTAAAAAAGAATCTGATATCCTTACTTTTATTGCAATGATCTGATTTTTTTTAATTGGCCTCCACAAAGTCTGGCTGGCTTCAAAGTCACTGGAAGTTGGCATCTACCTTTTTTCCCTTGTAAATTTTCATTTTAAAACCACTTCTGAAGAAGGAACCTATGACATCCTCAATGAACAGTGAAAGTGAGATTTTATATATGCCCGATTCATCTAAAGGGCTTCCTTGTTGGAATGCTTATAAAGCTTCAGTATTTTAAAAAGCTGACTGAAGATGTCATAGTTTTTGCAATCTAGTTTCAGCTGCCTGGTTATCTTGAATTCAAGATAAAACACGAAAAAAACCCAATTAAATAAATCTGCAAGAGTTTGTGCTAATTTATTTTTTAGTTAAACATACAATAGACCTATATGGCTGCAACAGTTCCCTCATATCTAGTACTGGCAATACTGATCTAACCAGTTTAGTTCAAATCTACGATATTAGACTCTGTAATAGGGAGTCTCTACAGCTCCAGTTTATTGCACATTCATGACTGGCCATTCACTGAATTGTGCGGGTCCATTACATGATGTCATCATTGTCCAGTCATTATCCCACCATTTCCATCCACCTACCTTGTGTTTTCCTCAAACAGAAAAAATGTGGTATTTTTCCAAATATGTGCAAATGGAGCACCATGACCTCCCTGTGTATTTCTCCCCTAGCGCAAATGAAGTGTGTTGGTGGCTGCGGGTGCTTGTTTTGGGTTGTTGGGGGTGCGGTCATGATGGCAAAGGTGATGACAATGGGCTGTGGGGTGTGTGGCCTTCCCACGCCTGCACCACTTTTGGTCCTTGCCATTTTTGGCCTGCAGTTTTCTGAACAAGGCAGCAGGTCAGCAGAATGGCAGAGTGGCAAGGTGGCAGAGCAGCAGGTCAGCAGAGCAGTGTGCCAGCCTTCTGGCCTGCCAGGATACCCCCCTGCTATACATTCCCAGCAAGTGAATGGCTGAGCTCGTCAAAAACAGTGAATGGGAAGCCCCCCCCCCCCGGGGGGGGAGATTTGTGGGGGAACTGTCTATGTGTCAGTCCCATCCACCAGTAATGTGCAAGGGGAGGGAAAGGGGCCGGAACCAGGGAGGAGCTGTCGCTACACCCCAAGCACGTGTAATGCTTTTTTGAGGAAAGGTGGCGATGCTTCTGAGCAGCATCACCACCCCCGTGAGAAGGAAAGAAACGAAAAACAACATGATGGGGACAGCCATCTAAAGAGAATGACCCAGTCCTGCAATGATACTGGATGGGGAAAGAACTGGCATTGATGTGGAATTCTCTGCCTGTGTGATGGAGCCCCTAGTCTGTCTCCCCATAGCAAAATAATAATACTGTTACAGCACAGCTTCAGGTGGGCACCATTAGTTTTGGAGGATCCAGCCAAACTGATTTTCAACCCGGGAATGACACTGAGATTACAATTGTGCCTATCTGATCAATTTTATTTTACCTTTTAGAGACCTTGCTCATGTCAGTGTGGTTGTGTGGATGATACGACTGCCACCAGAAATTGTGGCTTGGAACCAGTGTATAAAGGGTAGTGATAGTACAAAATGAAACAAATTAAAATGACTTCAAACAAGATGGAGGTAAAGTTGGTGTGAGTTTTAGGGATTGATTACTACAATGTGTTTGAAGTGAGGCTGTTCTCAAAACTGTTTGGAACAACTGTTGCTGTAGAATGCAGCACCTCACCTTCTCACAGGTGCAGAGATGCACAAAGATATTATTCACACATCATAATCATGATATACTAGCTGTTGTTGCCTTTCATAGTCTTGTGTGATCAGGCGTCTCCCAGATGCTATTCCTCCCTGCTCTGGCTGAGGGAAGGAATCCCTGGAATCCCTGTATTGTGGAGGGGAACATACAGTTGAGTGGCTCTTCCTATATAGTGAAATAGCAATTAATATAGTATTTACAATTTTACATTGCCAGCCAGATCTACTTATCAATATTATCTGGAATATAAGCTACAGTGATTGCCCTCATTAAATAAGTAAATAAATAACGAAACGTGACCTGTGCCACGTAACAGAGAACTGTGCAAGTGCAGTTCCATGCCTGCAGTAAGAAACATTATCATTGGCTGCTCCACCATTTAATGGCTTATAGTTGGATCAAGTAGAAAGATTCAACTTGCAAGGGGCAGTCCTTTACAAAGTTGTTATGTTTTGCAGTGACCTATATGTTTTTACTATTCAATACTTGCCTGAGTCTTCAGAATGAGGTGGGTTATATAACTAAACAAACAAATAATATAGTCTGGATATGAAAAAGAAGGTATTTATGAAAATTCACTTCCTACAAATTAGGGTGTGTCTGTAAGAATAATTCCTGAAAAATCCAATAACCTTATCTTATCAAATAATTAAATAAAGTAAGCGGAGGTCTCTGTTTTGATGGTATGAATTGACACTGGGAAACTCAGAAGAACATGATTCAGCACACACACCCAGATACTCCCAGCTGCACTACTGTACTCACAATCAGGTGACCCTGTGTGTGCGTGCAGGTTTACTGGTGAATGTGATGAATGGATGAAAGCTGGGCTCAGAGATGGGACAGTTTCAAAGTTCAGGCAGGGAAGGCCCGACTTGGCGCTGTGTGCACCCGTCTGCGTAATCTCATTCTCCTCAGACTCCTTCTGTTTTTTAGCTGTCTTGGGTTTCTTCCTGAAAACAAACAAAGAGACCTTTGAAGGAACTGGATGCATATGCAGGAAAGAGCATTTTTAGAATGGGCTAAAAGAAAAACTTATTATTTTTTCTTTCTTTTTTTATTTAAAGGGACAAATAATCTTCTGCATACGTTTTGTTTGGAAACATGCCATTCCTTGTATTTACACTGATACAATGGTCTAGGGATCATATAAAAACATATGGAAGACAAAAAATTGCAGTTCTATTTCTGGTGAGTTCACAGAAGGCAAAACCTGCTCTACTGCTTTAGGTAATTAAACATGGCTTGGTAGATACTAGTGAACGCCAACTGAGAGAAAGAGAGGATTTAAAAACAAAAAGTAGTCACAGATGCTTCAATGAAGACATCTGAGTGCAAAACCTACATGGTGTAATATAGGTAGCAACCATGTTGTGTAGTTTGTTTCTTTGTCATGTGAAAGCTAGTGCCAAGGCCATCCAATGAGCATCATAGGATTTGAATTCGGATCTCCATAGTCTATGTCTAACCCTCTATCCACTATGCCCCTGTGGTTTTCAGGTTAGATTTGTGCAAAATAGTAGTTAACTACATCGAATGCTGATTTCATATATAAATGGTAAATGCCTCCTACTATTAATCAGATGTAATTTACTGTTTTCACACTTAGTATCCAGAAATGCCAAGTATCTCTCTCTCTCTCTTTGAATTTATATCCTTTCTTTTCACTAGAGATAGTGCTCAAGGTGGCCAACAATAATAAAACACAGATAAAATGTTACCTAATTAAAAAAATAAAGAACTTTAAAACACTTCAGTTAAAAATAAACAAAAAATAAACAGTACCCACTAGTTAAAATATCTAGTTCAGCAAACAAGACAGCTTAACAACCAAAAGACTGCCTGAATAAACATGAATAAACATAGACAAGGAAGATGGAGCTAGCCATGCCTCCTGTCCAGAGCTGGGAGCAACTACTGAGAAAGCCTTCTCTTGTGTTTGTTTGTTTGTTTATTTATTTATATTTATTTATTAAATTTCTTAATCGCCCATCTGGTTGGTCACCTGGCCACTCTGGGCGATGTACAATGGTACAATTTAAAACAGTAAAATTATACATTAAAACATGATTTAAAAATACCCTAACCCACCCCAAATGCCTGCCTGAAACCAAGTTTTCAGTGCATGGCGGAAGCTCATTAAAGAGGGGGCATGGCGGAGTTCCCTAGGGAGGGAGTGGGGAACACCACAGAGAAGGCCCCCTCCCTCGTTCTCACCAGCCCAGCTGTCCTAGTTGATGGGACAGAGAGAAGGCCATCCAAGGTTGACCTTGTTAAGCAGCCTGTCTGGTGTTGCTGGAGGCGCTCCTTGAGATAGGCTGGGCCGGAACCATATAGGGTTTTAAAGGTCAAAAACAACACTTTGAATTTGGCCCGGAAAACAACTGGTAACCAGTGCAACTTCTTCAGCACTGGAGTGATGTGATCACGCCAGTGGCTGCCTTTAATCAGGCGAGCCGCCACATTCTGCACCAGCTGCAGCTTCCGAACTGTCTTCAAGGGTAACCCCACGTAGAGCTCATTACAGTAGTCTAGCCGAGAGAAGACCAGGGCATGTACTACCTATGGGAGCAGATGGTCAGGAAGATAGGGGCGCAGCTGCAGTGCTGTCCAGCTCACGTCTGACACTTGAGTCTCCATGGACAGCTGGGAGTCCAAAATGACCCCCAGGCTGCGGACCTGGTCTTTCAAGGGTAGCCATACCCCATTCAACACCAGGTCAACATCCCCTAACCTCCACTTGTCTCCCACCAAAAGTACCTCGGTCTTGTCAGGGTTCAGCTTCAGCTTATTCCTCCCCATCCAGCCACTCACTGTCTCCGGACATTTGGACAGGGATTCTACGGCCAACCTTGGTGAAGATTGAACGAGAGGTAGAGCTGCATGTCATCTGCATATTGATGACACCACACCCCAAACCTCCTGATGATAGCCCCCAGCGGCTTCACATAGATGTTAAATAGTATCAGGGAGAGGATGGACCCCTGTGGTGCCCCACACGTGAGCGGCCACAGGTCCAACACCTCCTCTCCCAGTGCTACCCTCTGGTACCTGCCAGAGAGGAAGGAGTGGAACCACCATAATATGATGTCTCCCATGCCAAACCCCTCCAGGCGGTCCAGGAGGATATAGTGGTCAAAGGTATCAAAAGCCGCTGAGAGGCTGAGGAGAACAAGGAAGGAACATTCACTCCTATCCAAAGCCCTCCTCATAGCATCCACGAAAGCAACCAAGGTCGTTTCTGTCCCATGCCCGGGCCTGAAGCCCAATTGAAATGGATCTAGATAATCGGCTTCTTCCAAGTGTGCCTTCAACTGCATCGCCACCACCCGCTCAATGATCTTGCCCAAAAATGGCAGATTCGAGACTGGGCAAAAGTTGTTCAAGACTTGGGGATCCAAGGAGGGCTTCTTGAAGAGCGGTCTTATCACTGCCTCCTTGAGGGCTGATGGCATCACTCCCTCCTCTGGGGAGGCATTCTCCACCACCCTGATCCCCTCACCCAATCTCTCTCTGCAGCTCATAATGAGCCAAGATGGGCAAGGATCAAATAAGCAGGTGGTTGGCTTTACAGATGAAAGCACCTTGTCCACTCCATTAGAAGGAAGAAGCTGGAACCGATCCCACAAAACCGGTTTGCCACAGACCGCCTCTTGCTTGCTAACTGTATCCACGGCACACAGAATAACACTCCTAATCCGATCAATTTTATCTGCAAAGTGCCTTGCCAAGGCCTCACAGGAGGCCTTAGAATGCTCCAGTGGTTCCGGAACAACTGGACCGACCAGGCTCCGGACCACTTGGAACAGCCTCCTGGGTCAGCACTCTGCGGACGCGATAGAGGCAGCATAGTATTCCTTTTTTGCTGCCTTCATTGCCACGTGGATAGGCTGAAGATACAGCTCTAGCCCGTGTCCAATTGTCTTTGGAGTGAGACTTCTGCCACCAGCGCTCTAGCCGTCTCACCTCCTGTTTCAGGGCTTGTAACCGTGGATTAAACCATGGTGCAGTTCGAACCCTGTTCAGGGGGAGAGGGCGTTTCGGAGCCACCCGATCTAATGACCAGTGATTGCAGAATTCCACCTACCCGCCAGGGCCTTGACCGAGTGGCTGTTTGCGTGCTCCAGAGAATCCCCAAGCACGTTCAAGAATCCATTTGGATCCATAAGGCACTTGGGGCGCACCATTTTAATGGGTCCTCCACCCCTGCGGAGGGATTGTGGAACCGAGAAGTCCAACGTCACCAGATAGTGATCTGACCATGGCAAGGGGGTAGTGGATATACCCTGACTTCCAGATCACTCCCCGCTTCTCCAGAAACAAATACAAGGTCTAGTGCATGATATGGGTGGGCCCAGTTAGAATAGGGTACAGCTCCCAGGAAGCCATGGTCTCCATGAAGTCCTGAGGTGCCCCCGTGAGTATGACCTCTGAATGTACATTGAAATCCCCCAATGTACTTATTACAATAAGTTAGGGGACTGCACATGCACACCAGAGACCACCTCAAGCACCTCGGCCAGGAAGTAAGTCATGCAGCGGGATGGACGGTACATGAGCAGAATCCCCACACTGCCGTTCGGGCCCAACCTCCAGTACATGCACTCAGCAACCTTGGTCTCCCAGAGAAGGGGTCTGGTGAAGATCAAGGACTCCTGGTAGATAACAGCCACTCCCCCTCCCCGATCGCCAGCCCTTGGCTGCTGTGCATACGAAAACCTGGCTGGGCACATGGCCGCCAGAGTTGGAGCAGTGGCCTCAGCCAGCCAGGTCTCCGTAATACATGCCAGGTCTGCACCCTCATCCAGGATCATGTCATGGGTGAGGGATGTTTTCTGGGTAACAGACCTGGCATTGCAGAGCAGCAAACGAAGGCGAGAAGATGGGGTCACGCCTCCCCCAGCCATTCTTTGACTCTGGACAGGCCTAGAACATATCTCTCCCTTGTTCCCCTTACCTGGCATGGCCTGCCCCTAGCGCTCCACCAGCGCCTGCCACCCAGCCTCTGTATAGTCTGGCCCCCAACACTCCCCCCACTGCCTCCGTCAGATGGACACATACCCCCTTGCTTCCGCCTATCAGGCAGGCTACCCACCCCTAAAAACACAACCAACCCCCCCCCCCCCACAGTTAAACAACAACAACAAAAATCCCCTTTACCAATACTGGCTCTCCCAAGCCACCTCAGCCAACCAGCTTATATGGTCACTTCAGGAGGAACAGGTGGCAACAGTCAGCTGGCTCAGTACCTGGGGGCCCAGTTCTGCAGGAAGTGGTAGTCTGCCAGGCAGAAGCCCACAGGAAGGGCAGTGGCAGCCGCAGCAGCAAGTACTCCCTCTTCCTGGCTGGTGGCTCTCCTACAGGTACTGGCTCTCCCAGGCCACCTCAGCCAGCCAGCTTATATGGTCCCTCCAGGAGGAACAGGTGGTAACAGTCAGCAGCAGCTGGCTCAGTACCTGGGGGCCTGGTCCTGCAGGAAGTGGGACACATTCCCACCAAATGTGTCTCTGATGGAGGCAGGACAGAGAGAAAGACTTCTCCCAAGGATCTTAAAACCTGGGCAGGCCAATAAGGGAGAATGTAGTCTTTCAAACAGCATGGTCTCAAGCTGTGTTGGTCTTTATAGGTCACAAGCAGCACTTTGAATTGTGCCTGAACAGACTGGTAGCCAGTAAAGCTGTTGTAACAAGGGAGTCACTTGCTCCGCATATCCAGTCCTAGTCAACAGTCTGGCCACAGCATTCTGGAGCACTTTAAGTTTCCAAATGCTTTTCAAAGCCAGCTCAATGTACAGCATGTTAAGGGTACTCCAAATGGGATGCAAGGCATGTGTTACCATGGCCGGCTCTGACATCTCCAGGAATGGGTGCAATTGGTACACTAGCCTTAGCTGTGTACATGCAGCTTTGGCCACAGCTGAAACCTGGGCATCCAGGTTCATGGCTGAATCTGGAAGTACATCCAAGCTGTGAACCTGAATCTTCAATGGGCATGTAACCCCAACCAGCACAGGTTGAGTCCCTATTCCCTGATCTGCCTTTCAACTGAACAGGACTACTTTATTCTTGCCTGGATTAAGTTTCAATTTGTTCACCCTCATTGAGTCCATTACTGACATCAGATACTGATTTAGAACTTGTAACAGCTTCCTTGGATTTAGATGGAAAAAATAGAGTTTGGCATCATCAGCATACTGGTGGCACCAAACCCCAAAACTCCAGATAACCTCTCCCAGCGGTTTCATGCATATCTTAAATAGCATGAGGGCAAGATGGGAACCTCAAGGGACATCATAAGTCAATGGCCACAGTATCTAACAGAAGTCCCCCAGCACCACCTTCTGAAATCACCCCTTCAAGAAGGATCAGAGCCACTGTAAAACAGTACCTCAAAGCCCAACCGAGCCAGGTGGTCCAGAAGGATACAATGATTGATGGTATCAAAAGCCCCCAAGAGGTCCAGCAGAAATACAACAACAAGGAAATACTCCCCCTGACCAGTTCCTAGCATACATCATCAACCAAGGCAACCTAAGCAGTTTCTGTTCTGTAACCCGGCTGGAAGCAACTGGCCAGGGGATAGAATCATGATAGACCACTGCAGCTCTGCCTCCTCACCCCCCAGGTCTTGCCTACTGCTGCATGGAGAACCCAGGTGAGCAAAACTGGGAGAGCTTCACCCTGTTCCCCAGTCTCATTCAATCAGCTCTCTATGATAAAAGCTAGGTCAGCAAGTTCATCCAGGTTCAAGTTCTGGATGGCTGTTGTTCTCCCATTCAACAACCTGGCATTCGGCAGCAATACCTTACCCGTGGAGACTGTCACCACATCCAGACAGGCTTTCTGAATTCAGAGATAGCCCAGGAGCAACCAACATGCTGTTGCACTCACTTCCTCTTGTTCACTCTGCCATATCTCCCTCTGCCTTCCATTGTTATCATGGCTGCTCCCTTCTTCTTCCATCTCCCTGCTTCTTTTCAAAACACACCTATCCAGCCAGTAGGCAATAACCCAACAGCTCCGTAAACTGATGTTGTACAATACAGACAGACATAGTCTTGTTAAACTATGCACAGCCAGAGAGCATCACTTCCTTCTTCCTCTCCCATAAGAACCCTTGTTGACCCCCCAAACTGGCTCTCCCAAAGAGCAGAGTGGTCAAGTTGGAATCTGTTTACAGTTTACACAGCTTGTAGGGGAAAAAATACCATGCACTTTCTGTTACTAAAAACAACTTAGCTAGTTTAAAGTAATTACTGCTACTACTGTTACTAACATAAGAAGAGCCATGCTGGATAAGACCAAGGTCCATCTAATTCAGCATTCTCTTCACACAGTGGCCAGAAAGCTGTTGACCAGGAACCCACAAGCAGGACACGAGTGCAAGAGCACCCTCCTGCCCACGTTCCACAGCAACTGATGTACATAAGCTTACTGCCTCTGGTACTGGAGGCAGCACATAGCCATCAGGACTAGTAGCCATTGATAGCCTTTCCTCCAGATATTTATCTAACCCCTTTTTAAAGCCATCCAAATTGGTGGCCATCACTACATCTTGAGGTAGCAAATTCCATAGTTTAACTATGTGCTGTGTGAAGAAGTACTTTCTTTTATCTGTCCTGAATCTCCCACCAATCAGCTTCATGGGATGACCCCGGGTTCTAGTATTTTGAGAGAGGGAGAAAAAGTCTCCCTATCCACTCCACACCAAGCATAATTTTGTACACCTCTGTCATGTCTCCCCTTACCCTCCTTTTTTCCAAGCAAAACAAACCCAGCTGTTGTCACCTTTCCTGTCAGGGCAGATGCTCCAGCCACTTGATCATTTTACTTGCCCTTTTCTGCACTTTTTTCAGCTCTACAATATCTTTGTTTAGGTGTGGTGACCAGAATGGTACACAGTATTCCAAGTGTGGTTGCACCATAGATCTGTACAGCAGCTGCACACTAGGTCGACACTTTCATTGAACTGTCTAACACAACCCCAAGATCTCTTCCTTGGTTGGTCACCATTAGCTCAGATCCCATCAGGTTATACTTGAAGTTGCGCTACCAATTGCACTACTGGACATCTGCAGAACAGTTGATTTTATCCTTGTTGTACACCAGAGCCAAGGCCAGCTGGACACTACCACCTGGTTCAGACATAATGGGAAAACATGGATTCCCTCTACATAAACAAGCATGTATGAGCCTCAGACTTGGGCACTCCTCGCTCCTCTTTGTTTACCCTGCATGGTCTCAAGCAGGAGAACAGAACTACTAGTTCCTGCTCATAAAAAATCCAGTTTCCTGTTATGTCTGCACTCAATTCAGCGTCTTCAAACTGTAGTCCCCGAAAAAGCCAGGATCTGAAACTATAATTTGATCCAGGTTCATTTTAACAAACCCCAGTTCCCCACATTCAGACATAACAATGAACTGTATTTCATTTAAAAGTGGAAGTGAAAACTTCCAATTTCCTCCTTGCAGCCACACAATAGGAAGGGAGGGGAGAGTGTACAAGTCATGGTTTCCCATTGGGTTTTAGAAGGCCGAAATGGAGCTTGTTGCCCAGCAGGTCTGATGTTGGTGTAGCATGCACTTTAAGCTTTTTTAGAAGCCACCTATGCCACCGTTATTCCTCTCAATAATAGATTCCATATCAAATTATTTAGGTTGAAAGGGGGCTGACATAATCAGTTACGGGACACACATTAGCCTTATTCAGACATTTTCTTACTTGGGTAGTTCAAACATGTGAGGAGGGAGAGCAGTCTAGGCCCACCCCCTCTCTTTCATCACACCCATCACCCTCTACAAGTAGAGGGTGATATCTGAATCGGAGAGCCTCCTGTGAGCATCTCTACACCATCCTAAAATCCTGCATTTAAAACAGGGCTTCCTGCTTCAATTTTAAATGCAGGATCACAATGGGCTCACTTTACACGTGCTTCCTTTCCCCCCCACCCCTTCCCCTTATCTGAGTCTTCCATATGCTTCATTGATCTAGCTCCTCTTCTTGTGGCATTTCCTTTTTCACTGAGGGAACTCAAGCAGAACACAAGTGGGGTAATTTAATAGCTCATTATCTCCAATCTCTTTAAAAATGGAATAAAGGTCATTTAATGCAGGAGATGCCCTGGAGGTTCACAACATCTAAAGGGCCTGCAAACTTCCATGAGTGAGCAATCTCAATAGCAGGATAAAAGCTCTGTGTGAAAGAGACTGTTGTATCTGTGGAGACTCTGCTCACAAACCAGAACACTGGAAAAACAATGTTCTGGCTTGGGTGGACAGTCTCCATGGATGCAGAGACTCTTCTCCTCAGATGTCACCCTCCACAGTAGAGGGCAACGGCAAGGTGTGAGGAGGGGGTGGGGCCAGAACACTCTCCCTCATGTTTGATCTACCTGGGTAAGAGAACGCCTGAATAAATAAGGCTATTCTTTGCATTTATATGCTCGACAGGACAACAGTTCATTATCAATATACTCGGAGAAGAAGTAGAAAACAACAACCAGTCTCCTTCTGAATAAATATGAGGAATATAGTACTTGAACATTCAGTATTTCATTTCTTGGACATGGGTGGGTTCTTCAGGTTTGGGTGCTTCCCCAAGAAATGAAGCAGAAGCTGTGCTAAATAGTGAACAAGTTACTTGAGTTTTTATTGGAGCCTGCCTTTATTCACAGCACAGAAAAGTCTGTGTAAGGGGAAAACCACAAGTCAAATGCTAACCCTGAATTGCAGCTACTAATACTTCTAAAATTATGTGTGTGTGTGTGTCTTGTATGATGCAGGCAGATGGTCTAGTTGCTATTAATAGGTTTCTCAGAAATCCATGCTGACCATGAAAAAAATTAAGATTTGCTCATATAGTTTATTAAAGAGTTCATCAAATAAACAGCATTTTTCAAATAGTTCAGCACAATAGTTTGCGTGCAGGGAAAATGTGGTGGATCTCCTATCTAGGGCAACAGCACCTGGATCCCTTACACAAATTACTAACAATGTTGCATTCCCTCCACAGAGTGAATTTTACCTAGAAAGGTTCTTATCTTCAGACAACTACAACGTTGGTACAGAACAGTATCTCTGACTATGCCAGTTCCACAGACACCTATTGAGTGCTGCCTGTGACATCACTTTGGGGCACCCTTGTATTGAAGTCTGGAAAAGTTACAACCCATGACATTTTTTTTTACTAGCCTCTTAGCAGGCCAGTAAAAAATGATTGCCTTGTACCAAGTGAGCTGGAAGAGAAGGATCCTTCCTTCCCTTTTTTACCAGGCTGCTTGGTTTCCACGCTAACTTTGGAGGAAGGGGATTGCTCTCTTCTGCAGACAGTATGGAAAAGCAGTGGGTTGTTGGATGAAGGATGGAGTGAACTGTCCTTCCTCAGCCATCCTGCATGGTTTTCCATGGGAGAAGAAAGGGAATTGCGTTCTTCTATCAGCAAATATATCAGCATATCAGCAAAGGAACCAAGCAGGCTGTCGGGGGGACTGAATGATCTTCCCGTTCATGCACACACATTCAAGGCATTCCTTGTCACCTATGGTGACAAGGTGAATAGTTAAATATGTCTGCTTTAAGGTGTGATAAAAGCCTTCCTATCTCTTCCGTTGCCATTTTGAAAATTTAAAACATTTTGAACTTCAAATGCCTGCCATTAAAAAAAAAGTTTAAAAACTTTTTTAAAAAGAGCTGTGCTTAGCCTTGCTTCTCAGCATTGGGTTTCACATATCCCAAAATATCAGGAAATTTACCCACACTATTGTTTAATTCCATAGCAAATCTGTTCCTACCCACTTTCTATTAGGTGGGATTGAAGATCAGTGAATCATAGCCTTGGAAGGGACCTCAAAAAAACCCTGCTGATGTAGGAAATCCACTGCTACAGCATCCCTGATAGGTGGCCATCCAGCCTCTGCTTAAAAATCTGTAATGAAGGAGAATCTACCATCTTATGAGGAAGTCTGTCTTAATGTTGAACATACCATCATGACATTCTGATATTTAGTCAAAGTCTCTTTTCTTGCAATTTGAACCGGTTGGTTTGGGTCCTATCCTGTGCAGCAGCAGAAAAAAAATTTGCTCCATCATCTATGTTACAGCCATTCAAATATTTGAAGATGGGTAATATTTCAAGTGTTCTGGATAAAAGCTGGCACAACTTCAGCAGATATAAAAGCAAATGATTTTATGTGTGTCTGGAAAGACCCAAAGAGCCTGAAAGAGAAGCTTGAAGGAGGACAGTGGATCAGGTATATTTTGAGGATAGGAACAATGAAGTAGGAATAAAAAATACAATGCCCTATGATGGAAAGAGTGGGTTTCAAAGAGAATTGTTTTCATGAAAACTAGTAGTTTGCATTTCATGCACAGGAGCAGGCAGTGAAAAGATTAAAAACAGAAAAGATACTGGGTGCTTCCAGATGGAGGGCTCCTATCGCTAAAGACAATGTGCAGCTATTTTATGTTTTCTTCCTTATCCGCTTTTTTCTTGTAAGAGAAAAGACAGAAGAAGCAGTGAGAAAACCTGCGAGGGCTACAAGTTGAAGACAATGTTGTTTGGACCCCCTCCCTGCCCAGGGCCAGCCCTAGGGGGTGGGTGAAATGGGTGGTTGCCCAGGGCACCAGGCTGAAGGGGGCACCGAGCTGAGCTGAGGGGGGTGCCAAGTTGAGCTGAGGGGGCGCCAAGCTGAGCTGAGGGGGGCACCAAACTGAGCTTAGTGGCTACACTTTTTGAAGAAATGGCTACAGTGAGCTAGGTAGCTGAACTGAGGGGGGTGCCAAGCTGAGCTGAAGGGGGCGCATTGCTGAGGGGGTGCCAAGTTGAGCTGAGGGGAACGCCAGTGGCTGTGCTTTTTGAAGAAATGTCTGCAGTGAGTTAGGTAGCAAACAGCAAGTGTCTGTAACCTTTTATCAAGGTTCTACAGGTTGTTTTGGTACTAACCACAAAAATGATCTTCCTTCAATGAGCTTTAAAGTATGTTGCTTTTTCAATTTCCACTTCGACATCATTTGCATTAGGTAAAAATCAGTAGAACACAGCTTTACTTTGAGGCAACGTTACCGAGCACTTAGCACTTCAAATACTGTAAACATTATAAGCACTATATATAAATAATAATAAAACAAAGCTGTAAGCTGTAATAGGTCAGCTAGATACATTTTCCATACAATTTCCTTGTATGTTTCCTATTACACTTCCTTCCCTTTGACAGCTGAAATATACAAAGACATTGACAAGGCAAGGCTATATATTTTTGACAGCCGTAAGTGTGCACTCGCACACCTCCACAAGGCCGACCCCCCCCAATTACTAACACATTTGCACAAATTCCTGGAGCCAAAAAATAATTTTAAAAATGGGGTTGACGAACGAGTGATGTGCCATTTCAGCATTGTTGGAGGGGCAGTCACTGGCTTGAGGCGGCACAAGCCAGTGTGATCAGGAAGAGCAGCAGGAGTTTTTGGCACTCTTGCTGAGTGGCTCTGTACCCGATCACTGCAACCCACGATGGGTTAGCTCAACCAGATTCAGATGACATGCCAATCCATTATGGGTAGAACAACCCCTAGAACAAGCCATGGGTTGTCAGGGTGGCTTGCTGTCCCAAAATAACCCTCCCTGTGGAAAGCAGTCTAGGTTTAGATGATATGACAACCCATCATGGCTTGTTACCCCCAATGGATTGTTGTGTTGTACAAACCCAGTCAATGGGATATCTCCCAGGACATGATGAAATAAATATTTTACACAGTTGTGTAAAAGATGCTAATTTGAGGCTTAAGCTGGCTGTAAAATGTATCCTTGGAAGGCTGGAAGGGTGGGCCTGCTTATTAACTAGGACTGCAGCCCAACTGTAAAGGAGACTAAACCAATCACAGTAAGGTGAATCTTCCATTATGTCTGGGCATCAATAGAGATAAGAATGGTCAGGCAAGCTTATGACTGGCCAAGGCCAAGTAGCCCTGGTTAAAGACTTTGTTGAAAGGAGAGAAGGAACAGGAAAAGATTTAAGGAGGGATTCTGTGGCAGAGCAGACAGCTTATTCTTGTCACAGAAAGAACGCTAGGCCTGCCGGGAGTTCAAGGAGTGAGTGAGTGAGTGAGTGAACACCAACTAAGATTTCCAGGCAAGGTGTCACTGGAGAGTAATTTCCTGTGGCAATTACCACAGGGAAAGGCGTAGGAGTGATGTGAGTCCAGGCCTTAAGGGAGGAATCCTTCCTGAGTGAGTAGTGGAGAAGGCCAGCAGCAGGCCACAACCAGAAGACCTATATGACTGAGCCCCAGGAAGCAGAAAGAAGCTCTGCAAGAAGGGGTTTGGAATTTGGGTGAGTACTCAGAAGTACAACCCAATCTCTATTCCCTCTTCCCCATGTAAGACAAAATGAAGCACATCTATCATTCCACTTGATCCCAGGGCAAGAAGGAGTTGCGGGCAAGAATTCTCAGAAGTAGTCCAAGCCTGCAGTAATTCTCACGTGTGGCCCCTAGCTTTGTACACATGTGCATGGGTCCTTGTTGGGGGCAACAGCAGGGCCCCCAAGATCACACCTGCACCAGGCCCCATAAACCTTCTGGGTGGCCCTGCTAAGCTAACCATGGGATGGGGGAGCACCAAAGGCACTCCTCACCCAGGGCACTATTTATACTAGGGCTGGCCCTGCTCCCCCCAATACAATTCCATGAATGAGGTAGTTTGACTGTACAATAAAAGCCTCATCTGGAAGCAAAGACTGACTTGGGTCAGAATGACAAACAAAGAAAATGAGCTCAACAACGTTCAGTTTCATGAGATGAGGCAAAATGAGATTGTCCATGGACAGAGAAAATAGGTTAGCAAAAACAGAGAATACGCTGGATGAGAGAATCTTAATGAATGGGGCAAGTCAAAATGGCTTTTGATTTACAGGTTGGATTTCCAACCCCCAATAGTGGAAACATAATAGTTTGATCACAAATGTTAGGGAAATAAAAAAAGAAATGGTAGGAAATATGTTTTAGGCACATTAAAAAGTTATCTATAGATGGATGTTGAAAGATAAATAGAAACTTGAGTTTAAACAAAAAATTACTGGTTTGGGGCTGTCTAACAGATCTTTGTGTTATCTACATAATCTTAAAATGCGCCATATATAAACTTATTAAGTAACATTAAATCAAAGTATGAGGTAATCTGGAACAGAAATCCCCAAACAAAATCTGTAATGCAAGGAGAGAAGGCTGCAGTCAGAAAAAGCCCAGATTCATTAAAACAACAAAACCATTTATCAGGCAAAACTATCCTATTTCCTGCCTCTTTTCCCACGCCCCCTTTCCACCCAAAATCTTCTCCCCACAAAACTGTGAAAAAAGCAATTATGTACTGTAAAGGAATCAGAAATGAAGAAATATGCAGGAAAGCACCTTATCACACAATAGAGAGCAAAGCCACTTTGCTATTAATCAAGAACATTGTCTCTGGTTATATAAAGGAATTATATAAGCCTGAGCACAGCATGTGAAAGTTCTTGTGAAATCTCCAGGGCTGCCAGTTATAGAAGTTAGCCTTCAGAGGGCAGCAGAGGACCAGCTGGCTTCAGGATACATTAGAGAGAGCACTTCCATTATAATCTTCCTCCTGGTCATCATGCCAGAGGTTAGTCTGCTAAGATCCCTTTAATTTTTTTTTTTGTTTTTGCCATAAATGTTAAAATTATACAGCCCAACGGAGCTTCTGCTCAGCCGGAAAATGAATGCTCAAGTGAAACAAATTGGCAGAAAATCCCTAGCTTTCCTTCTTTTTTCTTGAAAAACTCATAATAAAAGAAACTTGGGAAATGGACGAGGTAAGCAAGTGTTAAAGGTCCCATGTGGTAGTCCAATCTTACCAGAAGGAGGACTACATATCAAGTCTTAGTACAAGGCCTATGATTTAACTGGGGTGGAGCTTGGCTTAGGTTTGGTGAGGGTTAGGAACTTTTTGGGGGTGTAGTGGGGATGTATTATAGCCTGAAACAATGATAGTGCAGGACATGGTTAAACCAGAGAAAAGAAGAATGGGTGGGACAAGTTGAAAGTGCTCATAAATTTAAATGGTTACAAAAAAGGATGAGCAA
Source organism: Heloderma suspectum (assembly GCF_057233095.1). NCBI lineage: Eukaryota > Metazoa > Chordata > Lepidosauria > Squamata > Helodermatidae > Heloderma > Heloderma suspectum. The sequence goes on along the minus strand of NC_139460.1, from coordinate 47,663,500 downwards.
AAAGCAATGAGCATAAGTTACATGACAGAAAATGTGAGTACTTCAGCAATGAAACTAAATGTCCAAAGAAGCTGAGGATTTTTTTCCCTTATAGATTTTCAAGGAAAAGCAGAACACCCTAGACAATACCTTAAAATGCTGTTTTAGGGCAGACTTTTAGGTTAAATTACTTGTGGATTCCTCACCGATTTCAGGAAGTAAAAAGCACAGTATTTTAGCTGCCTTACATTTATGGAAGACAGACATGGAAGAAACTTTAATTGCTCTGTCTTCAAGGGCCACTGCAGAGGTTTTCTTCTGTATATATATTTATTTATTTATTATATTTATTAATCGCCCATCTGGCTGGTCACCCAGCCACTCTGGGCGATGTACAACGTATAACAAAACAGTTTAAAACAATAAAATTCTACAATAAAAACTTTTTCTAAAATACCCTAACCCACCCCAAATGCCTGCCTGAACAACCACGTTTTTATTGCATGGCGCAAGCGCATTAAAAAGGGGGCATGATGGAGTTCCTTAGGGAGGGAGTTCCACAGAGTGGGGACCACCACAGAAAAGGCCCTCTCCCTCATCCCCACCAGTCTAGCAGTCCTGGCTGATGGGACAGAGAGAAGGCCATCCAAGGCTGATCTTGTTAAGCGGCCTGTCTGGTGTTGCTGGAAGTGCTCCTTAAGATAGGCTGGGCCGGAACCATATAGGGTATTAAAGGTCAAAACCATTTCAGATATTTCACTAGGAATATCTGAAATGTGAGTGACCAAATAGTAATAATAAAGCTGCTACCTGTTCCTTTTGAGAGCTCCATCAATCAGATACTAGTCTCAGGGAGTTTCCCCCTGATATAAGAAACATTATTTTATTACTGTTATCAGCCTCTATGCCACTTTCATCAGCTTCTTACTCATTAATAGGTACATGCTTCAAATATTTGTAAACTCCTATGTTCTTGCATTTGTTAATCATCACTTAACCACACAGTATATATTTAGCACTTAGAAATATTCCTGGTTAAAACAATCTGTTGAGCTTTTTCTCAGTTGCTGTTGCTCTTCTTGCAAAATCCCATAAACTGTCAATAGTTTTCAATTAAAAAGGATGCCTTCTGTTTTTTATTCTTTAAAAAAAAGAAGTTCCATATTCTCTTAAAATGAATCAAGGAATACAGTAAATTGTGGTTTAGTTGACACATGTTTCAGAGAAAAACCTGAAGACATTTCTGGGCATTCTCACATCCAAAGACCTAGGAAACACAAAATTTAGTATTTGGGCCAAGGCCAGCACAGTCTCCAGTGGGCCCTGGACATGGTGCTGCTGATGGGTTCCCCCTACCAGATTTTGATGCCCCATGGACTGCTGTCACCCCCACCCACCAGTCACTCATCCCCACCACAGATAGACCAGATGTGTTTTCTGGACATATGGCAGCAGTTTTGAATGGGAACCGAACTGAGTGCTGGCACAGCTCAGCTCCCATTCAGAAAGGTTGCCTGTCTGTTGGGGAAAGTTGCTGATGTGTGTGTGTGTGTGTGTGTGTTAGTGAGAGAGAGAGAGAGGCAGAGAGAGAGAGGCTGCTGTGGCAGTGGTGGCAACAGTAGCAAACTGCAGCAGTGCCACGGCTGTGATGCCCATGGCAGGCTCAATGATGACAGGCTTGGTGATGGGTTCTTCTGAACCCCTGGCATCTGCCTGACCACACCGACCTCTGATGCTGGCCTGATTTGGAACATAAGTCAGTATCCCACAAACCTCAACTTACTTTCCTCTTTCCCTAACAAAAATTAATAATTTTCTAGCCCTTATGCTGCAATGTGTGGTTAATGTCTAGAGATATTCCCAAACCCAGAGAGGAGCTCAACAGGGTTTTCAGGAGGCCAGGCTTCAGTGTCCATCACAGCTCCCCTGACTACAGGAGAAGCAGAAAAAATATGCAAAATAAGCAAATGCTAGAAATCTGCTTAACTTGCATAATTTGGCTTTTAGTAGTATAGAATACTTTGGCACAAAATATTGTGTGTATTTTTTTAGTAAAGTGTACACACAACCCTGATGACTTCCCTCCTCGGTGGCTATGGGAGTGTGGGTTAGTTTTCTCAAAATATATAGCCATATCACGCTAAGAAAAGTTAAACAACTAACTCTGCTTTCCCACAGGCATGAAATTCTATTTGATCAGCTGCTAAAATATCCCATCTGTCTGATACAACATAAATGCATATTTTAATTCGCTTGTAAAACAAAGAGTTGATTATGAACGTGGATCAGAATGTTTTCTGATGGGCATTCTTCACATCTAGATACTATATCATGCAAATGATGAAATTACTTTAAAAGACTGAATATAACCTGACACTGAACCTCGACTGAGAAGAAATTAATGTAGGAGTCAAGCCAACTATCCCTGCTTCATTTTTCCATACATTCTTGATTATCTCTAAACATAGCCCTACATACATGAGAAAAAGACAACCCTGACTGCAAGTTCCCTCCAGATAGGCAAATACTTAATGAAGAGAAACCACAAACTCAGCAAAGATGAAGACCAGACTCTTCCCCATGGCAACCTGACCAAACAAGTATAAAGATCAAGCCTGAACAGGCACTGAACAGCTGTTCAGACTAGTAGTTTATAACTACAGTAGGAATCAAGCCTTCACAATGGCAGCAGAAAAATTAAGAGAAACCATTTAAAAAGGAGTTTCATGCAGTAGCTCCTGTAACAGTATGTTGAAGTAGCGATTCATAAACTATAGCCCACAGAGCACTGGTGGTATGTAGTTTGATCACAGCAAAAACAATAGAGGAAAATGCCAGAGGCCTTTTCTAGATCAAACAGTGACAAATGATGAACTAAAACTCCATGGTCTTTCCATCCTGATGCAGCATAGAGGTGAAGAGAAAGGGGAAGCACCGCTAGGTAGTAGGCAGGCATTGCTATGTTTGTACATGCTTCACATCTTTGACACTTTTAGCAATCAATTCAAGACATGATTGTCCAGGACTAATTTGAATCCCCTTTGATTCATGCCATACAATCCATAGAACGACAATGGAGTTCAAATTCAGAAGCCTTTCAAGCAGCTTCCCACAAAGCATTCATGAGAAAATGGTAGTGGTCCACCAAGAACAAGCAAACCAGAATGGCTTTCAACACAAGAAAGTTTACACATCAATAATTTCAATATATTAGAGAAAAAGGCAAGAGATCTTTTTAGGATCATAAGAAATGTAAATGAAAAGTTCAGTCTTTCCCAGTTGTGATTAGAACTGTGATTGGAATTCAGTCACAGAACTCAAAATTCTGCTGCATGCCTCTCAATACCAGATGCTGGGAAACACTAGCAGGAGGGTGTTATTGTGCTCACATCCTGCTAGTAGGCATCTACTTGGCCACTGTAGGAACAGAATGCTGGACTAGATAGCCTTTGGTTTGATCCAGAAGGACTCTTCTTATATGGAGAATATCCTTCATCAAATCCATAAATGATCAAATCAATCGTATATGTAGTATTTCATACTTAGATACCATTCAAAACATTAATAATAAATGTAATATATCCAGTGTATTAATATATACTTTCAAAATCTGAAGAAAACTTTCATTAAAAAATGTGTAATAAAACAAAGGAAATTCTCCTAATTCAAGCAAAATGTAGTTGGACGTTTCATGCAAACCAACAAATACAGTTTGTGCTGGTTCTACAAACCAGAATGGGAAACCATGGTTTGAAATTGGGCAAGTACAAGCCATAGTTTTCTGGTCTGAATGTATCACCAACTATGGTTTGCCTAAAATAGGAAATAGCTTACTTACTCTGAGCATTTTAAGGAAGAAAGGGGGAGCAGATGAGCACAAGGCTCATTTTGAATTCTGGAGTATTATAAACATTTTGCATGTATAAACCCTCTGTTTTTTTTAAGTCATAACAAATGCTCATAAATTGACTGGTTTTAACTATTTAACCCTTAACCCCTTATTAAATATGTTTGTAAACCTTATTTAATACTGCCTCCCTCAAACTGCAGTCTGAAATGGTCCCTCTCCATAGGAGGCAAGACTGGAAGATGCAACTGAAATGCTAATGTAGCTTCATTTTTATACATAGTCCTGTTTTTTTCTAGTAAATGGATGAAAATACATGTTAGCATGCATTTCCTTACAAAGTTCAGATTCTTTTGGTTTTTGCCCAAACATTAATATTTTACATAAGATGCACAATTAACTTACAGAGGTTTCTGAATGGTATCACTCTTCAGGTAAATCACTCCAAGCTTTGGACTTAGTGCAGACATTCATTGGGGCAGAGAATGGAGAAACGCTATGCCTGTACTGGAAAGAAATAAAATGAAACATGAGATTCATAACTGACCTGGAATCAGGATGAACAGTTTTAAATGACACCAAATCATTCTGAATGGTAAATTCCCAAGGAGACTATGGAAAGTTCCAAAAGGATCCCTCCAAACTGCATGACTGGGTTCCTGAAGGACAAAGGAGATTCAACTTAAGACCAAAATGATAAGTATCGGGACAAAACATTCCTAAATTCACATATACACTGATAGGGTTTAAACTGGCTATGGCTAATCAGAAAAGAGATCTTATGGGTCATAGTGGGTCATAGACAGAAAATGTCAGCTTAGAGGGCTGTGACAATGAAAAGGACAAAATCAATGTTCCTAATTATTAAGTAAAGACTTGGAATTAAAAAAGCAAATATCATAATACCATTGTATAAATACATGGTGTGCTCCCAAATACATGTTCTACAGTTCTCATCGCCCCATCTCCGAATGGATGTCACAGAGCAGGAGAAGGTACAGAAGTGGGGAACTGAAATGATGAAGGTTAAAGAATCTTTCCTATGAGGAAATGCTAAAGAGATGGGGGTGGGTGGGTTAGTCAATTAACGCACCATGACTAAGTGAACAAATGAATCATGTAAAACTGCTTGCAAAATACGAATTTCACTGCAAGTACAGATAGATGCTCCTGACAGCTACTGCTGCGACCAAAATTCATTTAAGGATCTGAAGAAGCAGTAGAACTGCCTAGTGTTCTGTCCAATGTGTGGCTTGGATTGGCTCTTCTCAGCTGGTATGCTGGTCCCTTCTATGGGGTAACCTATGTATCGTGTATTTTGTCCATTAGATGTAGAAATGTTACATGTTGAGATCTTTCTAGAAATCATAGTGTCTCTGGCTATGGTCTGTAAGTATTCAATTATTTTGATATCCCTGTGTGTTAGTTATGATTCTCAGGGTCATCCATTGAAATTTGTGGGGAACAGATTCAGGTCAGACAAAAGGAAGTGTTCATACTTCCAAAATATAATTAAGTTATACATTAATACAATATGTGATTGACCACCGCTAGCTTCTTTATTATATGTATTTATTATCGTTCTATACTGCCCAAAAGCCAAAGCTCTCTGGGTGGTTGGAGATAACTTTAAATGAAGCAGATATATTCATGGAAGGTAAGCCTATCCATAGCTATTATGATGTCCAGCTTCACCCTCCTTAATCAGTTGCAGCATACCTTTAAAAACCAGATAGCATGAATAAACACAAAAGGATGGGGATCCTTAAGTTGCCTTAAGTGTGAATTTCTCCGAGGCTCTTGTCTGGTAACTGTTGGAGACAGAATGCTGGCCTAATGAACCTTGCTCTGCGATCCAATGAAGACATTATTGTGTTCTAAAACAGGACAGTGTAAAATCTAAACACATGCATAGCTAGGTTTAGATGTATAAGCACATGCTGGCTTCCCAGCTAATATACTGTCCTAGCAAGTCTTCACCTACAATCTTAGTTAAACTGATCTAGGAGACATTTAGATCAAGTTAAAGTGTCCCAGGTGTTAGTATATTTTGCAACTTTTCATATGTTAGTTTAAATCAAATCCTTAGGATCCTAAATGCAGTCTATTCTGACAGTAGTAATGCCCAACATGCATTCAAAATGCCAAGAAATAATAACACTGGTAAGATTTTCAAGTACAATAGAAAGAGTTGGATATCAAAGATCTATTCACATCAAAGATCCATATCAAAAATTTGATGGGCGGGACCATGGCTCAGTGGTAGAGTGCATGTTTTGCATGCAGAAGGTCCCAGGCTCGATATCTGGTATTCCCAGGTAAGGCTGGAAAAACTCCTGCCTGAAACTCTGGAGAGCCACTGCCACTCAGTGTTGAAAATAGTAGGCTAGAAGGACCAATGGTCTGACTCAGTATAAGGCAGCTTCCTATATTCCTACAGATCATTCACAGTGAACAGCCATCTTTTGCCACATTTACAAAAGCCCTTCAGAAAGGCAAAGAATGCAATAGAAAGCATTACATTCCCAAAATTAGGAACATGGGGTTGGATCCAGACCTAGGTATACTTAGAATAGACCCACTGAAATCAATGTGACTTAAGTTAGTTAAGACTAACTGGAGGCAGTGACAGACTTTGTCTTTCTAGGCGCAAAGATTACTGCAGACGCTGACTGCAGCCAGGAAATCAGAAGACGTTTACTTCTTGGGAGGAGAGCAATGACAAACCTTGATAAAATAGTTAAGAGCAGAGACATCACACTGACAACAAAGGTCCGCATAGTTAAAGCGATGGTATTCCCCGTAGTTATGGCTGCGAGAGCTGGACCATAAGGAAGGCTGAGCAAAGGAAGATAGATGCTTTTGAACTGTGGTGCTGGAGGAAAATTCTGAGAGTGCCTTGGACTGCAAGAAGATCAAACCAGTCCATACTCCAGGAAATGAAGCCAGACTGCTCACCTGAGGGAATGATATTAAAGGCAAAACTGAAGTACTCTGGCCACATAATGAGAAGACAGGATACCCTGGAGAACATGCTGATAGGGATGTACAAAAATCACTTACGTGTTCGCGGATTATGTTTATGGTGGGGGGGGAGCCGTTCCGTCCCTCCCACCGGAATCCTGGGCGGGGGGGAGGCGCTCCGTTCCTCCCCCCCGGAATCCTCCTTGGCCAGCCGTGCTCCACGGCGGCTCTGCGGAGCAGCCGGCCAGGCCCAGCCAGGCCAGAGCCGTCCGCAGCCGGATTTCTGGCCGCAGAGTGCTCTGGGGGAAAAAAAAAAGTGTATGCAAATGGCGGCGGCTATGGCCGCCGCCATTTGCGTTCCTTATTCTTGACGTCTTAATCTACGTAAATATTTACGTAGACTAAGACGGCAAAAATAAGGGGAACGCAAATAGCATACCAGACGCTATTTGCGTTCCCCTTATTTTCGCCATCTTAGTCTACGTAATTATTTATGTAGACTAAGACGGCCCACAATAAGGAACGCAAATGGTGGCAGCCGTAGCTGCCGCCATTTCCGTGCACTTTTTTTTTTTTTTACCCAGACATTTTAGGCTACGTAAAAACTTACGTAGCCTATCACGTGGGTGTAAAAAAGAAAAAAAAAAACCCCTGCAAATGGCGGCGGCGGCAGCAAGTCGGAAGACCAGCCACCGCAGCTGTTGCCGCAGCTGCTGCCGGAGCTGCCACCGCCCGGAAAATCTGCCCCAGGTAAGTCTCGTCCTGGGGGGAAACGTGGAGGGCGGGGGGGTGGCAGGCCGTTCCGCCACAGATTTCGGGGGGCCAAATGCACTGGCATTCGGCCTCCCCGAGATCCATGGCGGAATTCTCTGCCATCCCTAGATGCTGATGCTAAGGAAAGTGGAGGGCAAAAGGAAGAGGGGCCGACCAAGGGCAAGATGGATGGATGATATTCTGGAGGTGACGAACTCGAGCTGGGGGGAGCTGGGGGTGGAGACGGCCAACAGGAAGCTCTGGCGTGGGCTGGTCCATGAAGTCACCAAGAGTCGGAAGTGACTGACTGAATAAACAACAACAAGTCTAAGTATGCCTAGGTCTGTATCCAACCCATAGGAAGCTGCCTTTTACCAGGTCAATATTTGTCCATCTAACCCTGTATTGGCTACTCTGACTGACAGGGTTTTCCAAGGTTTCAGGCAGAGTTAATTTATATCACCTGCTATGTGATCCTTCTAACTGGAGTTCCGAGGGACTGAACCTGGGACCTTCTGCGTGCAAAGTGTGTGCCCTACCATTCAGCATGTGATCCTTCCCTCAGCAAAGTGTGAATGTACATACAAGCTATAGGAAAGAAAAGGAAAGCTGTTCATATGTACAGCTTGCTATTCTAATTCAATATTAAAATCATATTGTTGAAAACTACACACACACACACACACTGTATGTATGTATGTTGATCAATCTCTCTCAGAGGAGAGGCAGAGATCATTTGCACCTGCAGTGAGGTATGGAGAAGTCAAGAATCAATGGATGAGACTCCTGCTGATCCTTAAGTTCTCCAACCTGCAGTACAAATGAGAGGCAGGGCAGGAACATGCGCTGTTAGCCATTCTTCTTGCCAGCAGTCACAGGTACTTGCTGATGGGAAAGACCCCTGGTGGAGACCCTGGAGAGCAATTTTCGGTCACAATAGACAATGCGTCTTGTCCCTGATGTTGTTTAACATCTATATGAAGCTGCTGGGAGCAGTCATTCGGGTATTTGGGGCTAAATGCCATCAGTATGCTGATGACATGCAGGTCTATCTCCCTGTGACATCTGAATCAGGAGAGGCAGTGAAAGTCCCGAATCAGTGCCTAGACTCAGTAATGGGCTGGATGAGGGCCAATAAATGAAGCTGAATCCTGGCAAGGCAGAAGCCCTGTGGATGAGTGGTTCCTGAGTCTGGGAGATAGGTTCACTGCCTGTCCTGGATGGGGTTGCACTCCCTCTGAAAGATCAGGTTCATAGTCTGGGGGTACTCCTAGATCCATCATTGTTGTTGGAGGCCCAAGTGGCCACTGTGGCTCGGAGTGCCTTTTACAAGCTTTGGCTGGTTTGCTAGCTATGACCTCTCCTGGATAGGGATAGCTTGACCACTGTGGTACAGGCATTAGTAACCTCAAGACTGGACTACTGCAATGTGTTCTATGTGGGGCTGCCCTTAAGGCTGGTCCAGAAGATGGAGCTAGTGCAGAATGCAGCAGCTCGGCTGTTGTTGGGAGCTGCCCCTTTTCAGCATGCAACTCCTTTGCTGAGGGAATTCACTACCAGGCAGGTTTAAGGTATTAGTACTAGTGTATAAAGCCCTAAACAACTTGGGACCAGGTTACCAGAGAGAGAGCCTCCTTCTTTACCAACCTGCCTGGTCACTGAGGTCATTAGAGGGCTTGCTCCTGGTGGTTCCACATGGACCCATGGCCCAGTTGGAGTCCACCAGGAGAAGAGCCTTCAGTGTGGTGGCCCCTTTCCTGTGGGATTCCCTGCCTTTGGAGGTCAGGCAGGGGCCAATGTTGTGCTCCTTCCAGCGCCTCCTGAAGATACTGTTACTTTGAGAGGCCTTCCTTGCACGACCGAATTTATTAAATTCGACCTTACTGGAATTTGTCTTTTTAAAAAATGTTTTAACTATTTTAACCTGGTGTTTTATTCTTTTATCTTTGTTGTTCACCACTCCAAAATCTTCTGATGTGGAGCGGTATATAAATACTTTAAATAAATAAATAATAAAATACATACTGGACTAGAGGGACCAGTGGTGTTATTGAAAGCCAAATTGCATGTTTTTTAAAAAAATATATAGTATGTAGCTGCCGTTCCACTTTTCCTTTAGTCACAAGCAAGTGTGCAGGGCCCCAATCCAGAATAGGACCACCATGTACAGGAAAGAGAGGTTTAAACCTTCCCCCCACAGCCACTTTCCTCCAGAAATCTCCCCTGAGTTTTAAAGAATTTAGGGAAGGAAGTGGCTGTGTTTAAAAAAAAAAAAAAAAGAGGACGTATTTCATATAACGTGTTGTTTGATGCTCCATATAAAGCGGCTTCATGTGTCCATGTTTAGATATCCCGTTATGGTTAGATTTGTGGACATCTGTGTTAAAAGTCAATCTAATCATGGATGCAAGTACTCCAAACGGTATATGTGAGCAGGACAACAGTATACTGCCCTTTTTAGAGAATGAAAACAAAACAAAAGCACAATTAAAGCTCTTAACTGTAGTTTAAAGAACTGCACTAAAGTACCAATGACAGCAAGCTATAAACCTTTCTAAGGATACTTCCAAGGCCATCCATTGCACTGAACTCCCATCCCCTAAACTCCATGGAGATACTCTAAATTCTAACAGGTCTCTGTAGAAATTATGAAAAGGCAGGGGAGGAGGTGTCAAGGGCTCCTTGGAGGCCTCTCTCAGTCTAATCCAGTAGCCAAGTCCAGACACAGACAAAGGGATTCCTTTCAAAGCTTTATTCTTCTTTTACAACTTAACAACTATACCGTTTGCAACTAGATCTGAGAAGCACAGTACCTATGCCCTAAGTTGGAACAGTTGGTCCCCGTTTGAAAGGGAATTACTGGCAGACCCCTGAACTTAAGGACTAGGGAGAGTCCCTCCCCTTTTCCCTTGGATCCTCTGGGCGCAGCCGTTGTTTGCGCGCCAACCTGGCACTACGCCTCCTTTCTGAGCCCTCCATCTGGCGCCGCTCTCTGCGTCTGCGTCGCGCGTCCACCAAGTCTGCTATCCGCGCTCTGTTACTCCCTGGACTGCTATCTAAGCTAGGAATGTTGGTGGGAGGAATCTCCGTCAGCTGTTGGCCCTGGGAAAGAGGAGCACGCTCCCCTCCCAGGAGCGACTGCTCTTCCTCAGAATCAGAACTACTCTGGGATTCTATGGGCTCAGTGTCCACCCTGACAGGAGGTAGTGTTCAGCTCTCCTCACCTGTGGACCCATTCTGATGCTTAAATTAGACCCCACCCCATTTTATACATGGACTGGGCAAATACATGAGTAAACAGACATAGCTGCCATAGTCATGTCTGGTTTAGCCCCAAACCTTCTGGCTTTGGAAATTTTTTCAAATATTACCTAGGCACTTTCAACCCTATCTTCAGAACCATAGGGGCTAAAAACATGCTTAAAAAAGAAAAGAAAATGGAAGCTGAGATTCTAATGCTGCTGAAATCTGTTCTCAAGGTCAACTTTTCTGCTAATATAGAATTGTGGAATACGCACAATTCTAGCCACCTCCCATACCATGAATGACATATGAGCCTCCAGCACCTAAGAACCAATGCCTTTACACATATGAGAAAGAAATCTGCAGACCCTGTAGTATAAATCCTGTATGGCTTGCCAAGAAGACATACAATCACTTACGTGTGGTTCTAGAAAGAATAAATGTTAAAAAACAAAAGTTTTCCACTTTCAGTAAAGAATTTATTTTTTTAATATGGCAGTGGGGTTCCTGAAGATGTAGTTTAAGATGCTTATTTTTCAATTACATACAATATTGGCTTGCAAGGAAAATAAAGTCAGCAAAAACATGTTGGTTGTTTATAAAGGCAATGCTGATTAAAAGCATTTCTACATAACTCATACTAATGCTTTGACACTCCTCTTTCCCCCTTTCATAAATTGGATTGTGACCCTTCATCACTTGTTGACCTCCTTTCCTGTGCTGCTCATTAATCAGCACTACTTCTCTGATATGGTCTGTCATATTCTATTATTTACACTGCACATAAGCAGAAGGAGTGTCTGCCCTACACCTAACACAGTACATACATGTTGGCATGTGTCTAAATCTACTCGCTTTCAGTTTCCTTTCCTGCAGATGTAAATGACAGCAAGTCAGCGGATAGCCAATGCTTCTCCCCACCCTGATATTTGTTTACAAATGTCTACTAATAGAACATCTCTTTTCCATCTTTCCAATGCTTTTTATAGTTGACATTATCCCTCACTTTGCCTAACTGACAGAAAGAGTCAAGAGAAAACAAAAATCGAAATTTCCTGTAATCAGCAGTTATGGTGTAGAATAGTCTTGGGAACTTGGGGTTATGGTGGATAGCTTGATGAAAACGTCAACTCAGTGTGCTGTTGTGGAAAAGGCAAATATAATGTTCTGGTCACTGAACCTCAAAAAGGTTATAACAGAGCTGGAAAACATGCAAAAAGGGGTAACCAAAATGACCAGGGGACTGGAGTAACTTCCCTATGAGATAAGGTTGGGGCTTTCTAGCTTAGAAAAAAAGGCAAATAAGAGGGGGATATGATGGAGATGTATAAAATTATGCATAACATAGAAGAAGTGGGTAGGGAGAAAACTCTCTCATTGTACTAGAACATGGGGTCATCCGATGATGCTGAATGGTGGGAGATTCAGGACAGATAAAAGGAAGTACGTCTTCACACAACACATAGTTAAACTAGGGCATTCACTACCAAAAGATGTAGTGACAGCTGCCAACCTGGACAGCTTTAAAAGGGGATTAGGCAATTTAATGGAAGTAAAGGCTATCACTGGCTATTATCATGATGGCTTTTATATTACATCCAGTATCAGTGGCAATATGCCTCTGTATACCATTTGCTGGGAACGTAAGTGGGAGGGTGCTACTGCACTCATGTCCTAATTATGGGTTTCGCACAGACAGCTAATTGGCCAATGTGTGAACAGAATGTTGACTACACAGGCTTTTGGTTTGACCCAGCATGGCTTTTTAAAAAGTTTTTAAACATTACTTTATTTATTTGAAATTATTTTTAGGGTGCCTTTAAGAGTAAAACACTTACGAGTTCTGGTTGGAACCAATGTCGCTCTGGTAGCATCCCACGGGTGCTCCGTGGGAGCTTTCTCAAACAGTTTTTTTAAAGGTTGAAAAACCTTTTCATCCCCCCCTGGAATTAAAAGGGGGGGCAAGGCAACATCTGGATAATATCTTGGAGAAAAGTACCCCTCTCAAGATAGTGGGGGGGGGTGTGGATTCCAGGATTATCTCTCCAGAGCTTTACCAACACAAAAAGCTGTACTGAGACTCTTATTTCATAGGAGAAAACAGGGCTGACGTGTTCCACAATAATATATGCTTTAAGAAATATCAACAATTTCTGAGGGATGATTTAAGAAATGTTGACAATATTTGAGAACATCTGAGGACCTGCAAGATCTGTTTGAGAGAAACATGTCTGCGCCGAGGAGAAGAAAGGAGCCGGCATCAACTCCCCCCGCACCCCCTGTGTCAAAAGTTTCGAGAACAGAAGATATAGGGGAATTATTTACTCTGATAAAGACTTTATCTTTGCAATTTATGGAGCAAGCCAAAAGCTTGGATTTAATCCAAAATTCCATCACCACCTTGCAAGGAGCTGTAGATTTAATTAATGCGTCATGGCAAAAAATGGAGACAAAAATTAAAGAGCTAGAAGACCGAGTGGCAGGAAATGAAACTACAACACAAATTTGTTTTAAAAATGCCTCTGATAGAATTTCTCAACTGGAGGTCTTCACGAGGAGATCCAATGTACGTATTATTGGGATTAAAAATCTGTCTAATGATGTAAAATTGCCTATTTTTGTGGATAAACTTTTCCATGAGATACTCCCTATCCCATCTGATTATTTACTTGATATTGAGCAGGCATTTCGTGTACCAAATGCTAAAGGGACTGATTACACAATCATAGTCCAATTTGCAAAAGTCTCCACAAGAATTATATCCTGCGTTCGGCAAGAGAGGGTGGAAGCCTTTCCTGGAAACAAGATAAAGTTATGTTATTTCCAGACTACATCAAAGAGGTGGTGAATAAAAGAAGGCAATTTATCAAAGCAAAAAATATGGCAAAACAAATGAACGTACAATATTACTCAAAATATCCTGCTACACTTTGTATTCTGTCTGAAGGTCAGATGAAGAAGTTTCTAAATCATGAAATGACGGAGGCATGGCTGAACGTAAAAATGTGTGAAAGTTCTGTTACAACCCCATGAACTGAAATCTTTAAACAAGCTTTGTTAACTGCTTGTGTGTAGTCTACATGATCCAGGCTAGGTCAGAAGATAAATGATTATATTCGTTTATTCTCTTTCACTTTTTTTCTTGCTTTTCTTTATATTTTTTATTTTAAAATAGATATGGTATGCTGTATTTAAATTTATTGTTTGAGGGTAATTGTGCACATGCATTTATATATAAAATATATTACTGATTGTTGAAGGTTTATTTTAAGTTTTATTATTATGTAACACTATATTTCATTATTATTATTATTATTATTGTTGTTGTTGTTGTTGTTGTTGTTGTTCAGTCGTTCAGTCGTGTCCGACTCTTCGTGACCCCATGGACCATAGCACGCCAGGCCTTCCTGTCCTGCGCTGTCTCCCGGAGCGTGCTCAAGTTCATATTCATTGCATCCGTGATGCTATCTAGCCATCTCATCCTCTGCCGTCCCCTTCTCCTTTTGCCTTCAGTCTTTCCCAGCATCAGGGTCTTTTCCAGGGAGTTTTCTCTTCGCATTAGGTGGCCAAAATATTGGAGCTTCAGCTTCATTATCTGTCCTTCCAATGAGCACTCAGGGTTGATTTCCTTCAGGATGGACTGATTTGACCTCCTTGCAGTCCAGGGGACTCGTAAGAGTCTTCTCCAGCACCACAGTTCGAAAGCATCAATTCTTCGGCGCTCAGCCTTCCTTATAGTCCAGCTCTCACAGCCATACATTACTACTGGGAAAACCATAGCTTTGATTAGACGGACCTTTGTCGGCAAGGTGATGTCTCTGCTTCTTACTATGCTGTCTAGGTTTGCCATAGCTTTCCTCCCAAGGAGCAAGCGTCTTTTAATTTCATGGCTACAGTCACCGTCTGCGGTGATCTTGGAGCCCAAGAAAGTAAAATCTGTCACTGCTTCCATTTCTTCCCCTTCTATATGCCAGGAAGTGATAGGGCCAGATGACATGATCTTCGTTTTTTTAATGTTGAGTTTCAAACCAGCTTTTGCACTCTCCTCTTTCACCCTCAACAAGAGGCTCTTGAGATCCTCTTCACTTTCTGCCATTAGGGTGGTATCATCTGCATATCGGAGGTTGTTGATAATTCTCCCGGCAATCTTAATTCCGACCTGTGATTCATCCAACCCGGCATTTCTCATGATGTACTCTGCATATAAGTTAAATAAGCAGGGTGACAATATGCAGCCTTGTCGTACTCCTTTCCCAATTTTGAACCAATCGGTTGTTCCATGTCTGGTTCTTACTGTTGCTTCTTGACCCTCGTACAGGTTTCTCAGGAGACGGGTAAGGTGGTCTGGTATTCCCATCACTTTCAGAATTTGCCACAGTTTGTTGTGATCCACACAATCAAAGGCTTTAGCGTAGTCAATGAAGCAGAAATAGACGTTTTTCTGGAATTCTCTTGCTTTCTCCATGATGCAGCGAATGTTGGCGATTTGATCTCTAGTTCCTCTGCCTCTTCTAAACCCAGCTTGTACTTCCGGTAGTTCTCGGTTCGCATACTGCTGAAGCCTAGCTTGTAGGATTTTGAGCATCACCTTGCTGGCATGTGAAATGAGCGCAATTGTGCGGTAGTTTGAACACTCTTTGGCGTTGCCCTTCTTTGGAATTGGAATGTAAACTGACCTTTTCCAGTCTTGTGGCCACTGTTGAGTGTTCCAGATTTGTTGGCATATTGAATGCAGCACTTTAACAGCATCATCTTTTAGGATTTTAAATAGCTCAGCTGGAATACTGTCATCTCCGCTAGCTTTGTTGTTACTAATGCTTCCTAAGGCCCACTTGACTTCACTCTCTAGGATGTCCGGCTCAAGTTCAGTGACCGCACTATCATGGCTATCAGGGACATTCAGATCTTTCCTGTATAGTTCTTCTGTATATTCTTGCCACCTCTTCTTAATCTCATCTGCTTCTGTTAGGTCCCTGCCTTCTTTGTCCTTTATCATGCCCGTCTTTGCACAAAACGTTCCCTTGAGATCTCCAATTTTCTTGAAGAGATCTCTAGTCTTCCCCATTCTGTTGTTTTCCTCGATTTCTTTGCATTGTTCATTTAAGAAGGCCTTCTTGTCTCTCCTTGCTATTCTCTGGAACTCTGCATTCAGTTGGCTATATCTTCCCCTTTCTCCCTTGCTTTTCGCTTCCCTTCTTTCGTGAGCTACTTGTAAAGCCTCATCAGACAGCCACTTGGCTTTCTTGCATTTCTTTTTCTTTGGGACGGATTTCGTTGCTGCCTCCTGAACAATGTTACGGACCTCCGTCCATAGTTCCTCAGGCACTCTGTCTATCAGGTCTAATCCCTGAAATCTATTCCTCACCTCCACTGTATATTCATCAGGGATATGACTGAGGTCATACCTGAACGGTTTAGTGGTTTTCCCGACGTTCTTCAATTTAAGCCGAAATTTTGCAAGAAGCAGCTCATGATCTGAGCCACAGTCAGCTCCAGGTCTTGTTTTTACTGACTGTATGGAGCTTCTCCATCTTTGGCTGCAAAGGACATAATCAATCTGATTTCGATATTGACCATCTGGTGACGTCCATGTGTAGAGTCACCTCTTGTGCTGTTGGAAAAGAGTGTTTGCTATGATCAGCATGTTCTCTTGGCAAAACTCTATTAGCTTTTGTCCTGCTTCATTTTGTACACCAAGGCCATGCCTGCCTGTTATCCCGGTGATTTCTTGACTTCCTACTTTAGCATTCCAATCCCCTATGATGAAGAGGACATCTTTTTTTGGTGTTAGTTCTAGAAGGTGTTGTAGGTCTTCATAGAACCGATCAACCTCAGCTTCTTCGGCCTCAGTGGTTGGGGCATAGACTTGAATTACTGTGATGTTGAATGGTTTGCCTTGGATTCGTACTGAGATCATTCTATCATTTTTAAGATTGTACCCCAGTACTGCTTTTCCCACCCTTTTGTTGACTATGAGTGCTACTCCATTTCTTCTAAGGGATTCTTGCCCACAATAGTAGATATGATGGTCACCTGAATTAAATTCGCCCATGCCTGTCCATTTTAGTTCACTGATTCCCAAGATGTCGATGTTCAATCTTGCCATCTCATGTTTGACCACCTCCAGCTTACCTTGATTCATTGATCTGACATTCCAGGTTCCTAAACAATATTGTTCTTTACAGCATCGGATTTTCTTTTCACCGCCAGACACATCCACAGCTGAGTGTCCTTTCGGCTTTGGCCCAGCCGCTTCACTCTTTCTGGCGCTACTTGGAAATACCCTCTGCTCTTCCCCAGTAGCATATTGGACACCTTCCGACCTGAGGGGCTCATCTTCCGGCGTCATATCTTTTAGCCTTGTGATACGTTCCATGGGGTTTTCTTGGCAAGACTACTGGAGTGGGTTGCCATTTCCTTCTCCAGTGGACCACATTTTGTCAGAACCCTCTGCCATGACCTATCCGTCTTGGGTGGCCCTGCACGGCATAGCTTATGGCTTCACTGAGTTACGCAAGCCCCTTTGCCACAACAAGGCAGTGATCCATGAAGGGGATTATTATTATTATTATTATTATTATTATTAGTATAGGCTATTGGGAATGAACTGTAGACCTGTTTCTTTGATATAAGATTGATGATATGATATTGAAATGTAAGGTTGTTTATTAAACTGTAAGATTGTTAAGGTTATAGATATAGTTTTTAAAATAGAATGGCATCGGAGGCTGGGAGGTATTGGAGTTTAGACTTAATTCTTTAAAGGGGAGGGAGAGGGAGAGGGGGAGGGAAGAAGAATGAATCTTCTTGTTTTTTCTTCACTTTCTTTTGTCCTCTCCTTTCCTTTTCCTTTTTTTCTTTTTCCTTCTCTTTTTGTTATTGTGGTGTCCTCATCAGAATATTGTATTGTTGGGAAATTGTAGTATTGATCAGGTTGTTGGTAATTCTAGTATTGTTTATTTCATTTATAAAGATAAAATAAATAAAAATATATTTAAAAAAAGAGTAAAACATGTTCTTAGTTTAGAATTCATTACTTATTTTATATAAAGGGCACAGGTGCCTTTGAAAAATATATCTGGTTGGCCACCGTGTGAACAGAATGCTGGACTAGATAGGCCTTCAGTCTGGTCCAGTATGGGTCTTCTTATGTTTATTTATTTATTTATTGCATTTATACCCCGCCTTTTTTCCTCTTGCAAGGAACCCAAGGCGGCTTACATTATCCTCCTCCTCTCCATTTTTTCCTCACAACAACAACCCTGTGAGGTGGGTTGGGCTGAGAGTCTTTGACTGGCCCAAAGTCATCCAGTGAGCTTCCATGGCTGAGTGGGGACTAGAACCCGGATCTCCCAGCTCCTAGTCCAACACTCTTGCCACTACACCACACTGGCTCTCTTAGTCTTCCCTGTTGGGACAAATTTCCTCTTGGAAAAAAGACATGGCCCCAGTTAAGTGACATTAATAGGAGGCTCTTTCTCTTACTTTTCAAACCAATCCTTGAAAAGGTCTTCCCATCTATAATGAAAATTAAACTCCTAACACAGAAAACTAAAGACAATGGCACTAAGAGGCATAAGAGAAAGTTCAACAAGAAAACCTGATGACACCCCACCAGTCTCACATTGAGTAAGCCTGCGCACCATGATCTGGCTATCCTAAAACAAAAAAGGCCCAGTTTCCTGGAACCAACTGGCTCCACAGTGGTGTAACCCCCCCCACACCATTTCAAGTCAAAGGGTGGGTAGATTGCCCCACTCTGGCACTCCCCCCCCCAGTTGTTCTGGGGTGAAGTAGACTTCACTATTTGGAGTGAATTCAAAGGGTGGAACAAATGGAAGATTCAGCAATGACCTTCTGTAGGACCCTCCTGCCAATTAATGCATTCGGAAAAGTGAATATATCAATGTAGTCATGGATCACGAAAGTTTAACCTGACCACTAAATGGCAGCCTTTCAAAAATGCATTGATGGATAGCGGCTATTGGCTGAGGATATTTTACCATCCCTCAAGAAATGTACAGCCACCCCATCGGGTACGGGCTTACTAGACCCCCAATATATCAACTGTGCCCTTATCTGGACAGAGATAGCCTAGCTACAGTTATCCATGCTCTGATAACCTCTCGTCTGGATTACTGCAATGCAATATATGTGGGGCTGCCTTTGAAAATGGTCTGGAAACTTCAGCTGGTCCAAACAAAACGGCAGCGAGATTGTTAA
Organism: Heloderma suspectum; assembly: GCF_057233095.1. Lineage (NCBI taxonomy): Eukaryota > Metazoa > Chordata > Lepidosauria > Squamata > Helodermatidae > Heloderma > Heloderma suspectum. The sequence goes on along the minus strand of NC_139460.1, from coordinate 47,644,491 downwards.
CAGGGACTGGCCAATGACATATTATGCCAGTATTTTCCCAGCCTCACTGGCTGCCAGTCCCTTTCTGGGCCTGATTTAAAGTGCTGGTATTAACATTCAAAGCCCTAAATGGCTTGACACCAGGTTATCTGAAAGGTTGCCTCCTCCATACGTACCTGCTTGGACTCTAAGATCAACTTCAGGGGTCCTTCTCCAGGAGCCCCTGCCAAAAGAGGTAAGGCAGGCGGCTACCAGGAAAAAGGCATTTTCTGCTGGCACCTCAGTTGTGGAATGAACTCTCTAGAGAGGTTCACCTGGTGCCTACGTTGTACTCTTTCCGGTGCCGAGTGAAGATCTTTTTATTTTCCCAGGCATTTTTAGCATTTTAGCATTCCAGTTTTTTAGCTCTGCTGTCTTAAATCTGCTATTGCATTTTAAATATCTGCACTGCTGCTAGGTTTTACTCTGGTTGTAAACTACTACTCTGGTTCTGTAGTTTTAATCGTTTATAGTTTATGTTGTATTCTCTGTTGTATTTTTGTGGTTTTATTTTTGTGAACCGCCCAGAGAACTTCAGCTATTGGGCAGTCTAAATAAATAAATAAATATGCAGCCCTCCAGCTATTCTAATCACTGGAAGCAGAAAACGATGTACTAAGGGATGAATGCAACCTGATATGCACATACTGCGGAATAAGTTCCATTGAGTTACTTCTGAGTAGACATGCATAGGATTGCCCTGTAAATTACATTAATAACAACTCAGCGTTAGAACAACCAGTGAGAATGCTTGCTCGCTCAGGAAACATGACTTTCAAAATGAGAAACTTGCTTTAAATTAATTTAAATTGTGTTTTTTCTTTGTTATTTAAATTGCCTTGATTTAAATCTATCCACCTGAAGCAAAGTATCTGCTGCTTCCTATGAGAACTGTAATTTTAAATAACAGATATTGGCAAGAAAGGGGGAGAAGGCAGGATCAAGTGTCAGCCAAAATGGAAGAAAGGCATTACTTTCCTAGATGGTATTTGCTAACATAGTTGAAACAGAACTTGCATTTTATGGCAAACAGAAAAGAAAAAGCTACAAATATATCATTCTTCTATAAATATTATTAAAGTGTTGTTATTGAACATTAATAGCAAAATAGGTTTAGGATGTACTCAAGAGTGCATATAAACATGATAATTTTATGACTGGTTTGAAATGAGTTAACTCTCCTAAAAGATTTTGGGACTTGGATTGGTTTCTATTTATTTTCAGAGAGGTTGTATTGAGAAAGAGTAGCAAATTTAAGCTCATAAAAAGCTGTAGACAACACCCAGATGCACATCAAGCTCAGAGACTGAACAAAATGTTAGCTGCCCTTTCCTGAACATTGGTGGAATTGTCCCCTCTATCTGGATTAGTATGTTTTGCAAACTATACTCTGCCATAGCCAACAGATTGTGCCTACTGCCTGGGATGGAAGCTAGTATTTGCACCTAAAAGAGACCAAATACCCAGTTATGTTGTTTGCACTGAGGTAGAAATTTATGTGCTTGTGTAGGCAGTGCCCCACACACCGTGAACTTGTAACTGTGAATGTAGAATTTCTCATTTGGAACCCATTCTACTACAAAGGCAGCAGGCAGAATAAAAGCCCCTTGAAGTTTTCCACAAGAAAGTTCTGCTTTTCCAGGAAAAGGAAGCTCAGCATTTTTCTACCATACAAACTACAGTATATTTCTGAAGATCAAACATTTATCTTTCAGTGATCAATCATTTGTAGGTGGACCATTCCAATAGGATTGGATGCTACTACAGTTTGCTAAAGGTAGGCCAGTTTCCTGGAAGCAACTGCAAAAAGTAAAGAAAAACACTTTCCTTCTATTCCCAAGGGCTCTCTTCTATTGAAATCTGGAAATGCAATGCATGTTTATACAGTAAAAGTCTATATCATGTTCCCAGAGTTTGTCACACAGTCTCTCTTAGTTACTGATAACTAGATCTCTTTTGCATTTTCATCTGACACCTTATAAAACTTCACTTTGCTCAAGCTGTAGTTCTTGCTTAATTTGTAGTTCTTGCTTAACTGCAGTTCAAATTTGGCAGTGAGAAACGTAAGCTTTCAACTCAATCATGATCAAATGAATTCTCAGTTCCCGGAGATCAAGCAAGGACAAGGTAGATTGTTTATTCAGAAGCTCCTGATAAATTGTTTCTTTACCTCCTAATAAATTAAATTTTGAAGGACTGTGTTATCTAACTCAGAAACTTACAGATATTTCAAAATCCCTAACAGCAACAGCATCCTTAGCTCTGCTGGCTCTCACCAGCACTGGAGGATTAGAATCAGGCATAATATGGGGCAATGTGGATCTGCTATACTCTGAGCAGAAGTCAGAATTCTAGTAAACCAGGAGGTCCCACACTGGACAGCTGTTTGCACCCAGAGTAGAAAAGTAAATTTGTTAGAAACAACAGCCCAGAAAACTCTGCTTTGTGAGCTATGGGGACAGCTGAAGTAGCCTCATAGTATTTTTTGTTGTTGATTCGTTCAGTCGCTTCTAACTCTTCGTGACTTCATGGACCAGCCCATGCCAGAGCTTCCTGTCGGCTGTTGCCACCCCCAGCTCCCCCAAGGTCGAGTCTGTCACCTCCAGAACAGTCTAATAATTCCCGGAGTTCAAGACTCCAAGTTGAATGGAGGTACATTTTTTTTTTAGGATGCATCTGCCACAGATTGACCAAATAAGCCACAATACCTCTTTTGACTGGCAAACCTTAACTTTCTTTCAATCCAAATTTAAAGCCAATCCAAAGAAGTATTTTGGCTTATTTGGTGCAAAATGGCCCTCTCTCAGTCTCTTATTCTATATGCTACATCTTGTCCAAAACATATTCTAAACTCCAAGCTGCACTGATCCCACAACTTCAACAACTAGTCCCAATTTGAACCAGATGGATGCAAGTTGCCATGACTAACAGTCTTCCCATGTCTCAGAAAAACCCACAAGCCTTGGATCTACATGAGCAGGTCATAATTATTATACCAGGGAAATCTGTAATATTTTTGTCAAGTCTGAAAGTGTTGCCAGCAGCAACTAAGAATGCAACAATGACAATGAATTACATAGAAATATGAAAGGTTTTGCTACAAGTTTCGAAATACCAACAAATGACAAGTATCAGAAAATTCCTGTGTAGATGTGATTGGAAAGGACATGGAAAATGGAGAGAGAGAAGAACTCTCTAGACTTGATTATGTAGAAGTCATTAGAATGTTGTTTCAATGATATGACTGTAGTTTCACTTGCTGGATCAATGGTTTTCCATAAATTAGGTGAAGGAATGAAGAATCGGATCAGTCCATGCAGAAAGGAAGGCAGACAAATACAAGGATATATCAAGCAGAAGAACAGCTGAGACCATGTCCATGAAATGATGTCCAAGGATGAAGCAGTGTGGCAGGATCAGAGGTCAGGTCCAAAGATGAAACAGAAAGCAATGTTAGATGCTTGGATCAGGTTTGCTCTGATTATTAGGGGAAAGGGCTGGTAAGTGTAAGGAGTTCCTAAGGACAAATAAATAGGCTTAGAAGGAAGGAATTCAAGGGAGTTTGAAATGTTCTCAACTTGAGATCTGGGGATACCTCATTATTCAGAGGGTTTGGTTGATCACAGAAGGGTCCTAGTTTAAGACTTGTCCTGCCTACATGAAAATATGGCGCAATTAATGGACAGCTAATTGGTCTTTCCTAAAAATGTTTAGAAATATTTCAAACAAGTTGAGAAGCAGTTCTACGGCACCTCTGGCTTGAGGAGACAGATGACAGACTGTAATCACTGTTGACTTCAGAACTGTAGTCCAAATGCAGCTGCTTTATTACTGAGAAGAATACTTCGATGGAGTGCTCTGAGGCAAAGAATGAAATGTCTTCATGCACAGAAGGCATGATTCCCACAAAGGTTTACCACTACCTAAAATCACCAAAGACTGTGAAAATGAGTAGAAATTGGCTGTGTCACAACAATGTATCCATCCAATCCATTGCTTTGGCTAGTTATGACAAATAAGTTTTAAGAACATTTCATTGCCAAGGAACCCTGTCAAAATATTGGTGATTTTTCCAAATCTGTTCAAAATCACAGAGATGTCAAGTCTGAGAGGAAGACATTTTTTCAGGAAGCACAAAACAACAACAAAAACAACATTAGAAGAGAATGACTGGCCTATTTTCTGAAAACTTGTACAATTTACTAATACTTTACTTCTGTCTCAACCAACAACATATTAGGACTAAAATGCACAATTTGTTATTTGCATATCGTTCTTTGAGGAGGGGTTTAAAGGAATTACTGTATTTTTTAACTAGTTTAGTCACCTAAACTAGTGACTAAGTCACAAACTCCATCCAAGGGCTGGAAAATCTCATTTTCCCTCTACCTGTTTCTTTGGATGTGCCAGCACCAGATATTCATCTCCCTTCCTCCCATTATTTTCCTGTTAATTAAGTGATGTTAATTAATGTTGGAGTGTTTGAAAGGCATTGCCTCCTTCCTCTGTTAATGGTTGAAAGGAATGTCTGACATCCTGTGTGAAATGTATCTAAATGTTCAGCGGTTAAAAGGTGCTAAAATTCAGTTCCCTGTAAAGCAGAGTTGAGAATGACATGATAATCTCCAATGGGCTTATCCTGGCCTTGCCCATACAAGCTGTGCCTGAAAGGGTTTGATCCATGTCCAAAGTGAACTGGTCCCTCCCTTTCAAGGTGAGTCTATTTCCTGTATATTAAAAAAGGCACAGCTGGGATATAAAGAGAGAGGCTTCTGTTACAGCTAAGAAAGGGTGTCCAGGAAATCATGTGATAATTCCATCTTGCTTCTTGGCTGTGTTGTCTGAGACAACATATGCTTACACCCATCTTTAAAGATGTTAAAGCAAAGGACTATTCTCTGCAACCAAGGTCTGAAGACTGGCCTAGACAGACAAACATCATAGATTAGTGTAAGAAACTTGTATTATCTTTATGAACTTTTTTTTGTCCTTTCTGCTTTTCTATTTATTTATTTATTTATTTATTTCATTTCTATACCGCCCAATAGCCGAAGCTCTCTGGGCGGTTCACAAAAATTAAAACCAAACAGCACACAATAAAACAATTTAAAATATATAGAACATTAAAACCACAATATAACAATACAACCACAATAAAACCTAGCAGCAGTGCAGGAGTTTAAAATACAGATTTAAAACAGCAAAGCTTAGAAAGTTTAGAAAGCTAAAATGCTAAAATGCCTGGGAAAATAAAAAGGTCTTCACCTGGCGCTGAAAGGAATACAATGTAGGTGCCAGGCGAACCTCACTAGGGAGCTCATTCCAGAGCCGGGGTGCCACAGCAGAAAAAGCCCTCCTCCTAGTAGCCACCCACCTCATTTCCTTTGGCAGGGGCTCACGGAAAAGGGGTGTTGAGGATGATCTTAAGGTCTGGGCAGGCACATATGGGAGGAGGCGATCCTTCAGATAACCTGGCCCCACGCCGTTAAGGGCTTTAAATGTTAATATCAGCACTTTGAATCGGGCCCGGAAATGGACTGGCAGCCAGTGCAGCTGAAAAAGTACTGGCGTAATATGAGCTTGCAGGCCAGTCCCTGTTAACAATCTTGCTGCCCTATTTTGGACCAGCTGAAGTTTCCAGACGGTTTGCAAAGGCAGCCCCACATATAACGCATTGTAATCCAGACAAGAAGTTATCAGAGCATGGATAACTGTAGCTAGGCTATCTCTGTCCAGATAAGGGCGTAGTTGGTATACCAGCTTAAGCTGATAAAAAGTGCTCCGTGCCACTGAGTTCACCTGTGCCTCAAGTGACAGTTCTGGATCCAAGAGCACCCCCAAACTACAAACCTGATCCTTTAGGGGGAGTGCAACCCCCTCCAGAACAGGTTGAATATCACCTAGCCGGGCAGACGAACCACCCACTAACAGTACCTCTGTCTTGTCTGGATTGAGTTTCAGTTTATTGGCCCTCATCCAGTCCATTACTGTGCCCAGGCACTGATTCAGAACAGCCAGTGCCTCACCTGGTTTTGATGAGAAAGAGAGGTAGAGCTGGGTGTCATCCGCATATTGATGGCACCTTAGCCCACACCTCTGGATAACCTCCCCCAGCGGTTTCATGTAGATGTTAAACAGCATGGGGGATAAAATAGAGCCCTGTGGAACCCCATGGCACAATTGCCATGGCACAGAGCAATAATCCCCCAGCACCACCTTCTGGAATCAGCCATCCAAGCAGGAGTGGAACCACTGTAGTGCAGTGCCTCCAACTCCCAACCCAGACAACCTATCCAGAAGGACACCATGGTCGATGGTATCAAAAGCTACTGAGAGGTCCAGAAGAATCAACAGGGTCACACTCCCCCTGTCCCTCTCCCAGCAGAGGTCATCCCACAGAGCAACCAAGGCAGTTTCTGTTCCAAAACCAGGCCTGAAGCCCGATTGAAATGGATCTAGAGCTTTTCTAATGAGCTGTAAGCTCTGCTTTCCTTAAATAACTATAATTGGATGTGTTTTGATTATTACAATTTCTGTGCCTGGGGTTAATTCACACCCCCTCCTGTGTCTGCTGGGCTAATGTTGGTGAGAGCTTGAACTATCCTCCAAATAGGGGAAGTCTTATAGAAGGTTTGGATTCCCCTGAATTAATTGGTTCCTTTTGGTTCTTTTTGGCATATACAGGCATTCTCAGAAGCCAATTCAAATAACTGAGATGGTGGCAACAGTTATAACAAGTTTTATAAGGTTTTGGAGGTTCCCATACTCCACTTTGAAGAGAGCTTCCTTCAGAAAATGGAAGTTTTGCCCAAGTAAGGAAAACAAAAGGGAGCACAAGCTTGCACAAAGGCGATGTAAGCAGACAATACGAGATGCAAAAAAGCATTTTAAAGAACACATTGCTAACAATGTCAAGGTCAACAATAAATAATTCTTTAAATGTATCAGAAGCAGGAAACCAGGGAGGCAGTTGGCCCACTGGATAATGGAGTGAAAGGAGTACTGAAGGAGGACAAGGAGATTGTCATCCATCTTCACTGCAGAAGATATAGGACAGATACCTGTGCCTGAACTGATGTTTTCAGAAAGGGAGTCTGAGGAATGGAGGCAAATAGTGGTGACAAAAGATGAAGTATTCAAAGTTATTGATAAACTGAAAGCAAATAAATCACTGGGCCCAGATGGTATCCATCCTAGAGTTCTCAAAGAACTCAAACATGAAATTGCTGATCTTCTAACCAAAATATGCAACGTGTACCAAGATCAGCCTCTATACCAGAGGACTGGAAGATGGCCAACATAACACCAGTTTTCAAAAAGGGATCCAGGGGGGAACTCAGGAAATTACAGGCTGGTTAACTTAACATCTGTTCCTGGTAAATTGGTTGAAGGCATTATTCAATATAAAATTAGTAAGCACATAGAAGGACAAGCCCTGCTGAAAAAGAATCAACACGGCTTCCGCAAAGGTAAGTCATGTCTCACTAACCTTTTAGAGTTCTTTGAGAGTGTCAATAAACATGTAGACAGGGGTGATCCGGTAGATATTGTTTACTTGGACTTCCAAAAGCCTTTTGACAAAGTCCCTCACCGAAGACTCCGGAGCAAACTTAGCAGTCATGGAATAAGAGGACAGGTCCTCTTATGGATCAGTAACTGGTTAAAGAACAAAGCAGAGAGTAGGAATAAATAGTACATTCTCCCAAAGGAGGGAAGTAAATAGTGGGGTCCCACAGGGATCTGTATTAGGACCAATGCTTTTCAAGCTGTTCATAAATGACCTGGAATTAGGAGTGAGAAGTGAAGTGGCCAGGTTTGTAGATGACACCAAATTATTTAGGGTGGTTAGAACAAAAAGGAATTTGTGAAGAGCTCCAAAAGGATCTCTCCAAACTAGGAGAATGGGCATCTAAATGGAAATGCAGTTCAGTGTAAGCAAGTGTAAAGTGATGCACATTGGGGCAAAGCCCCCAACTTCAAGTATAACCTGATGAGATCTGAGCTAGTGGTGACGGACCAAGAAAGAGATCTTGCGGTTGTGGTGGACAGCTCGTTGAAAATGTCAAGCCTGGCTGCTGTAAAAAAGGCTAACTCCATGTTAGGCATAATTAGAAAAGGAATTGAGAATAAAACTGCCAATATCATACTGTAACCCATACATGGGTTACAAATTTAAATTTTACTAGTAGAAGTGACTTTAGAAGACAGCTTCAATAGCAATATCACAATTATCATAATGTTATCAAGTATTAGCTACATGCTTATGAGTATATTAAGAGATAACTAGTCATTTCAAAGGACACTGAGAATTGCACTCAAAGCCATATTATCTTTTGCTGTTAGGTAAAGTGAGGCTAACGTACAGGGGAAATTTTCAAGGATTTCATTCCTTGAATGTCTTGAGACTAGAGAAAAAACTCTCCAATCTTAGGCAGAGTAACAGATTACTATACAAGTGTAGACTGTTTCATTCTTTCTGGAGTCACTGCTAGGAACAGTACAGAAAAACATTTTGCTCCAGGCTCCACAACTTTTCTTTCCTATATCACTTTTCTTGCTGCATGGATCTTACAGGTTACTCATCCACAAGTTTCAACCAGTTTCATTGTGGGGAAACATGCAAGGGTACTGACTACAGGAAGTGGGCAAATGCACCCTGGACACCTCCCTTGGTGTCTAAATATCTATCAAACAAACAAACAAAATTACCAGCAGCAGAGATTGCTTCAAAGGGAAGTGAGGGCTTCCAGCTGCTGCCACCTTCATTTCTCATGAATGTCTCTGGGCTGCATGTAGGGCTCAGAAAGGTTCTTAAGAACAGAAAATGGCAGGTGGCTGCAGGGATAACTTTCTTTTGAAATGTGCCCAGCCACCAACACCTCCTCTTGGAAAGAGGGGAGGAAGAAATAGGGGCCCTTGTTGCTGATGTCTGGTAAGCTGGGGTGGGGGCTTAGGGACAACAGTAAGGGGCTAGGAGAGCAGCAGTAAGACAGTAGTGGGGTTGGAAAGGCCATCAAGGGACTGGAGGAGCCAGCTGGGACTCACCTGAAGGGTTGGAGTGGGTTGTATGCTTGTATGTTTGAATGGATGGGGGCTGTATGTGTGTGAAAAAGAGACGGAGAGGGAAAGGCTTTAGGGGTGATCCAGAGAAAGGGAGGATCCTGAAAGAGAGTTAGTTTATTTTCATGTACATGCAATAAGAAGCAGAAGAGAGGTGTGTATGCATGATACATACATGGGGGTGGATGGTGTGTGTGTGTGTGTGTGTGTGTGAGAGAGAGAGAGAGAGAGAGAGAGAGGAGAGAGAGTGCATTTGTGTGCATGGCTAGTAATCTGGGGTGTGAGAAAGAGTTTATGGGTGGCTGATCTCAGTTGTGAGAGAAAAAGAGATTGGGGAATGAGCTGGTTGGCAGAAAGCGGGGGGGGGAGAAAAAGTGTTTGCTTTCTGTGAAATAGAAAGGAATGTGGGTTCAAAGGAGTTGTTTTGTGCGTTGCGGCTCAGACTCCACCTGTGCCTTGTATTCAGTCATGGGGCAAGTTATTTTTCCTGGTGACTAGCCACACCCCCTATGGCAGCTATTTTGTGGTAGTGCCCAGGATAGTTTCTCAAATTTCCAAATGTCCCCATGTGCCAAAACGATTGGAGACCATTGCTGTAGAGGTTACAAACATACTTCGCAATTTACAATGGAGAACTAAGTTTGAGGTTCACAGTTACTCTAGGTATCAACACCACTAACAAAACAATGTACAATAAACTAATAAAAGAGTTACTAGTTATTGTGGTTCCATTCTCCCATAGCAGCACAAACTGAAAGAACCACAGTTGTGCTAATTCTGCTCGCAGCTACTTCAGTCTCACTCTACGTAACAAAAGAGGGTGTTAGTTACAGTGTGAAAAGAGCTGACCATAGTTGCAGCTCCTGCAGATAGAGACTCTCCAACAGAACACCACTGTCTGATCCATCGATTTAGTGAGTTTGGAAGACTTCAAGAGATCCAGAATTAGAAGTAATCTCCATTCTCAATAACCTAAGTGCTGCACATGAGAGGCAGAAGGTATCAGGAGAATGGCTGTACTCAACCGACATTGATTTCTCCAAACTTTTGTCTGTGTTTCATTTCAAGGTGGTTACTGTTACAAGTAGCATGAATAATGGCTCTGTTAAAAAACAGAGCTTTAGTTGTCTTACATACCCCCTGGTAACTGAACAACTAATAGCAAGACATTTTCAGGTACAAAATTGGTCTGCCTCCCAGACATTCATATGTGCTGTCTCATATGACTCCCAATGTCTCAGCAAAGGAAGTAATAGTGATCTTTTTATAGCCCCCTCGTACCCCTCTGCAGCAGCTAAGGATAAGACCAGACCATCATTTTCTGAGGATAATGCTTCACCATTTTTAAACAGCTCTCCATCCCCAAAGTGCTTGGAACTTTCTTTAAAACATATTAAACATAAGCTTAACTTGACTTTACAGTTATCTTTAGAATCAAAATATTAATATAGTGCCAAAACTATGAAACAAACATATAAGATTTGGCAATTCTGTAGTTTTTGGATTTTATCACTAAATATGTTGTGATGGTTTGAGGAAGCAAAGTAGGAGAACATTACTGAAATACAAACCTACATATAGATTTCTAAGTGTGTTTAGGATTATTTATAATTAATATTTATATACCATCTTATCTATTAAAAAGCCATCAAGGGCGTGTACAACAATTTGGAACAACAACAAAAAACATTAAAACAAACATTAAAACATTACAGCTACACATTTTTACAGGTTAGTTGTAAAGATGCGTCTATAATCCTTTCTGAAGGGAAAGAGAGTGGGGCCAAACATAGTTCTTGAGGGAGTACATTCCATAGTTTGACAGCAACACAGGAGAAAGCCCTTTCACACCTCTCCTGCAGATCTTAATACCTGGGCAGGTTCACAGAGAGACAGGTGGTTCCTTAGATAGCCAGGTCCAGATAGCCGTTTAGGGCTTCAGGGCGCAATCCTATTCAGACAGGCAGCTGCCTCCGAACTTGGAGGCAACTGCCTATCCAATGCAGGGCAGGAGAAGCATGGAGGGAATCGTTCCCTCTGCACTCCTCCTGGCCTGCGTTTTCAGCTAGACAGCCCATTGTGGCTGTCTAATTGAGGGATGGTGCGCAGGGGAGGAGGCTGCTGTACGACACACTGGATGTGTTGTACAGGCATTTCCACCCTCCCTGCCCCAGAATGCCTCCCGGAATGCCCCCTTTTGGCCGCTCCACACTCCTCTTGAGAGTGCGGAGGATGGGGCTGTTCTGTGCTGCCTCCGAGGCAGCGCAGAAGTGGGGGAGGTCAGTTCTCTGGGAACTGACCTTGGAGCACAGGCTCTGAGGTCAGTTCCCAGAAAACAAGATATCCTATGGCTGTCTAGCCACTGTCTAGCGGCCATAGGATTGCTCCCTTAAAGGTTAAAACCGATACCGTGAATTGCACCCAGAAAGCAATTGGTAACCAGTGCATGTCTTTTTAGGGCAGGTATAATATGGTCCCAATACTGTGTATCAGTTAGCAGCCTAGCTGCCACATTTTGCACCAACTGAAGACACTCTTCAGGGGTAGCCTTAGCTAAGGATTGCCTCAGCTTCAATCTTATGCAAACCTATTTGGGAGTAAGCCCCACTCTGTTCAATGAGACTTAACTGCGAATAAATGTGCATAGGATTCCACTGTCAATCTCTAAAATCAAGTGCAGAACGTTTGATAATATTACTGTTTTGTTCCAGTTGTTTCTTCCATACACTACTATGCACATTCATTTTGTTGAATAGTTCTCTGGGGACACATACCCTTTGTCTATACACCATAGTTTCTCTCTGTACCTAATATCCCAGCATCAGACATCATGCAGTTAAAGAGGCATCCTTTCCCCATTACTACAATTCTCAAAATATGCAGTTATTCTGTTCTAATTACTATTTTTAAAATGTTCCCCAAAATGGGAACATGAACATAGCTTCCCTGTCACACGATAATGCCATCATATTCTGACCATGTGTTCTTAGAGCTGGGGAAATTTTAATGAAGCCCACAAGTTTCTCAATGGTAGCATTCTAATTAATTGTATTAGATAGTTACAAGACAGGAGGTACTCCAGTTTGACTACAGCTCTGCACTTTAGGATATGTACATAATCTTTGGGATTTCTTTTTATTACTTCATTTGTGATTTCTGCAAATAGTCTTCAAAACTGCACAGCAATGAGTCAAGACAAAAATCTGGATGTAAATTTGCAAGGACGATTGAACTGGCTTCAAGTAGACGAGAAACATCAATGCATCTGGAAAATGGAACTTGCAACTTGCTGTGCTTTACCATCTGGTGTCAAGAACATATTCTACTTGTACTTATTTTCATGACTTATGGAACTCCCAAGTACACAGCTTCCTGTACTATGTTTTTGACCACTTGAAATGACACATTGCAAAGTAAACCAGCTAAATATGCACAACTGTGCCTCACTCCAGATGACAGCATGTATTATATAACTGCAATTCCTTACACAAAGACTCTTAACTTAAAAGATAATGGCACAATGTTTACCCAGGGGTAAATACCCTCTGTGTTTGACACTTGGGAGCAAGGGTTTTGGATAGTTTTGTCTCAATTCTAACATTCTGTAGCCAGGGAAAGAGGGAAGGAAATATAATTAAAACAATATGACTGCTATATATTACAACATAAATTTTAATTGAGGTGAATGTGAGCCTTATTGCTTCAAGAACTTATTTAAAAAAAACTAGTTTAAATATTGATTTAAAATAAAACAAGATCTTCTATATGGGGACTTGCTTGTGCTGGTTTTGTTACTCTAGTTATGTAGAGTAAGTGGTCCATGGACTGGTATAGAGGAGGAGTAAACTTAATGAATCAGTGCTCTTTTATTTAAATAAATATAAATGAAGGATCAGGTCACATATTGCACTCCCACTTCCAAATGAATTCACCAGTTTAGGTCAAAGCCGAGTAATATGGACAAAGCATGACAAAATGCTAGCACTGGGAACTGTTGTCCAGAATAGAATAGAACAGAACAGAACAGAATAGAATAGAATAGAATGCTAGTGTAGCTTAAGAATTCTGCATATGGAAAGGTCTATTTGGCTTTTTCTGATGGACTGTTGCAAGTTTAAAGAACAATTGTTTTATAAGGAAGATTGAGAAATAAATACAGGTTGTTATTGCTTTAAAAAAAATGAAGCTGTCCTGATCTAAGGAGCTGCAGGAGTGCAACACAAATAGCCCCCTTTGCCACACAAGAGAAACATGATATTAATAGAATGGATATAGTCACAGATAAAGACAAGTCTTTAGGATCCAAATAGCAGTTCGAGATTAGGTTAAAAAGAAATATAAGGCCTTTTTCACACTTGAGGGCTAAATTGGAACCAAGCTAGTATAAAAGCTACACTGGCTAGAATGTACATTCAATTCTCATCTGCATTTTATCCCATATGAATAACATTCACACAAGGCAAAAATAGCAGAAGAAAGCAAGAGAGAGCCATATATGCAGGCTTTACTATCAAATGTGAAAAATATAGTATTTTAAAATATAGCCAGTACTTCAGATTTCCAGACAAAAGGGTACTTTTTCCTCCTCCATAGTTAATTGGATTTTCATTTTTTTCTCACATTTGAAGCTCTAGATTATTACTTAAAAATTATTCCATATTTATGGAACAGGCACATCCTAAGGCAGGGGTTCAGAACAGTTTTGTGGGGGGCAGATTTCTCCACAACAGGTCCACCATGGGCTGGATGAACCCTCTTTTTTCTTCCAGGCTGAGGGGCAATGGGGCTCACCCATGTGGGGAAGAGTTGCCTATCTTCCCAACACAGGTGAGTCCTGCTTCTTCCATACTCCGCTGCTATCTCCAATATGAGACAGCAACAGGGATGAGGGACGGTGCGTGTTGGGAGAGAGCAGCCACTCTTCCCTGTGCAGGAGAGACCCAACGCTCAGGCTGCCCCTCATCCCCACTGCTATCTCCGATCTAAGATCAGAGAGATCAGCAGAGGTTTTGTCACAGGCACAAGCTAGTAAAAGGATGCTCCCTGAGGGGATTCCTCCAGGGGTCTTAGCTTGCAGACTAAGCAGCGACCCTGGAGAAACCACAAGAGGCTGCATGGGCCAGATTGGGGTGTCCTATGGACTGGATTAATCCAGCAGGCTGGAGGTTCTGCACCCCTGTTCTAAGGCATAAAAGATTAAAGTTGCTCTAGTGTGATACAGAATCATAGCTGAAATCAACCAAGGCCTTGCACACAGCTTACTAAGTTTTTCTGAGGAAAAAAAGTATGTTCTGAACTTTTCATTCAGTTATAAATGACATTGAGATTTCATTCTGTCTAGCTGGTCGAACTTTAATCCTAATCCAGTGGTAGACAGAAAGCTTGTTGCAGTCCACTAGCATCCCACTGGACAATTTTGATTAGACCTCTGAGCCACTCAAGTTGTTGGGATTCTTACAAATAATGTTGGACTAGGTGGATCTTGCTCTGATATGGCAAGTCATTTCTTATGTTCTTAAGCAATAGTCATCTCAGGATCAGTTTATGTGGATTACCTATGCTTTAATTCAGGGTTGCATACACAGGGGACAAATCCAGCTTTACTAGGGTCCCTACCTGGTGCTCCCCAGAAGGCCAAGCCACTTTCCCCCCAACTGCTTATCCTTTGGTGGTTTCCTAACTTTTGTGCAGTTTTTCCCCCCATTTTAAAATGTTGCCTTTCCTAAGGCTTAGTTACTGGCAGAAAGAGCTTCAAACTAAAATATGCTGGTATTGGGGGTGGGGGTTAGTATTTTTGGCCCTGCCCCTTTTGCCTTTGGGTCAGATCACCACAGGAAAGCAGCCCCCAAGAACTTCTCCAGAATGTAATTCAGCCTCAGGCTGGAAGAGGTTCTGAACCTTTGCCTTCATTCTTAAGAAATCCTGAGTATGTATCCTTGCCTTGTATACTTAAAACATGGGGATGACCCTTGGGGTTGTTAGTAAAAAAGAAAAGAGTAGAATGCACAATACTGAAGTAAGACCATCCCTTTTCTAATATATATCAAGCAGTAAACTCATAGAATAAGGACTACATTTGCTTCTCAGTTACTTGGGCACATTACTGATTGATTTCAGTAGGAACTGTATCCATGCAAATGTAAGATGAATTTGGCCCTCTTTCTTTTCTAAGGAAAACTGATGTTCAAATAATTCTCTCACATCTCTGTTTGCACTGTTGCAGCCTGGATACATTGATTTGTGTCTCATAAGTTGAAATTTCCTTTGCTGGTTACAAATCAATGTCATATGCTATACATTCTCCCCCGTTTTCATACTGTGAGGAACACAACGAGTACTAAAAATTTGGCTGTTCGTTTGTTTTGGAAATGCAAACTTTTTTCAACAGCCTTACATGAAAGACCACTAGAATTCTATCCAGCCCTTGGAAAACAGGAAGCATCCTTGCATTTTGAATTAATGACATTATTTATAGGATAAGCACCTTTATAAATGCCAAATCCTACAATTCCCTTGTTAACTGATATATTCTCCTCTCTTTCAGATATGAGAAGTCTTCTTATTGCAGCTACTGTGATTTCAGTCAAATTTTCTTCAAAGTGCAGTTTAGAAAAACAGAGATGGCAAAGCCTTGAAACTACAGTAGAACTGGGCAGAAATACAGGCATCTTGTCATGGGAAAAAGCTTCTTCTGTCAGTAATCAGATAGTGGGGATCTTTCTGTTCTGGGTAGGAAACTATAATACAACCTAAAATTCTACTACAAAAGAGTGAACATAAAAAAGGAGAATGATCAGTCAACCTGATTTCTATTTTTCATTTTTATCCATTTCTATTTTCATTTAATACTACAAAATTATGTGAGTGTTCTAAAGTGCTGCTACTGTTGTCAGAACCGCCTTTCTTTCAACAACAACATACAGCCCTTTAAATAAAGACAACTGAAAATAAATGTAACATAACTTAAAAGAAAATCAAAGTCTGTTATTATTGTTACGAAACACCACATGTAAAAATAAAAACCAAATACCAACAATTAGTTAAAAAATGTTCTTCCTGCATGGCCAGGGGAAACATAATGCATCTCTCTGTGACTACTTCCCCCTATGAAAAGCAACTGGGTCTCTCCTTATCTGTATGTAAGTTGTCTTCCTCAACTTGTTAGGTGTAATTCCAGAATAGAGGATATCCCCCTTAGCCCAGTTGGAGCCAGAAGAATGCTAAAGGTTTCCAGAGACTGTCCCCTTGCCTCCTGCAACTTCCAGCTGAATCTCCCCCAAGCAGTAAACTCTGTTGTTGTTCAGTCGTGTCCGACTCTTCGTGACCCCATGGACCATAGCACGCCAGGCCTTCCTGTCCTGCGCTCTCTCCCGGAGTGTGCTCAAGTTCATATTCATTGCATCGGTGATGCTATCTAGCCATCTCATCCTCTGCCATCCCCTTCTCCTTTTGCCTTCAGTCTTTCCCAGCATCAGGGTCTTTTCCAGAGAGTTTTCTCTTCGCATTAGGTGGCCAAAATATTTGAGCTTCAGCTTCAGTATCTGTCCTTCCAATGAGCACTCAGGGTTGATTTCCTTTAGGATGGACTGATTTGACCTCCTTGCAGTCCAGGGGACTCGTAACAGTCTTCTCCAGCACCACAGTTCGAAAGCATCAATTCTTCGGCGCTCAGCCTTCCTTATAGTCCAGCTCTCACAGCCATACGTTACTACTGGGAAAACCATAGCTTTGATTAGATGGACCTTTGTCGGCAAGGTGATGTCTCTGCTTCTTACTATGCTGTCTAGGTTTGCCATAGCTTTCCTCCCAAGGAGCAAGCGTCTTTTAATTTCATGGCTACAGTCACCGTCTGCGGTGATCTTGGAGCCCAAGAAAGTAAAATCTGTCACTGCTTCCATTTCTTCCCCTTCTATATGCCAAGAAGTGATGGGGCCAGATGCCATGATCTTTGTTTTCTTTTCTTAATGTTGAGTTTCAAACCAGCTTTTGCACTCTCCTCTTTCACCCTCAACAAGAGGCTCTTTAGATCCTCTTCGCTTTCTGCCATTAGGGTGGTATCGTCTGCATATCAGAGGTTGTTGATAATTCTCCCAGCTATCTTTATTCCGACCTGTGATTCATCCAACCCGGTGTTTCTCATGATGTACTCTGCATATAAGTTAAATAAGCAGGGTGACAATATGCAGCCTTGTCGTACTCCTTTCCCAATTTGGAATCACTCAGTTGTTCCATGTCTGGTTCTTACTGTTGCTTCTTGACCCTCGTACAGGTTTCTCAGGAGACAGGTAAGGTGGTCTGATACTCCCATCACTTTAAGAATTTGCCACAGTTTGTTGTGATCCACATAATCAAAGGCTTTAGCGTAGTCAATGAAGCAGAAATAGACGTTTTTCTGGAATTCTCTTGCTTTCTTGATCCAGCGAATGTTGGCGATTTGATCTCTAGTTCCTCTGCCTGTTGGAAACCCAGCTTGTACTTCTGGTAGTTCTCGGTTCGCATGCTGCTGAAGCCTAGCTTGTAGGATTTCGAGCATCACCTTGCTGGCATGTGAAATGAGCGCAATTGTGCGGTAGTTTGAACACTCTTTGGCGTTGCCCTTCTTTGGAATTGGAATGTAAACTAACCTTTTCCAGTCTCGCGGCCATTGTTGAGTGTTCCAAATTTGTTGGCATATTGAATGCAGCACTTTAACAGCATCATCTTTTAGGATTTTAAATAGCTCAGCTGGAAGACTGTCATCTCCACTAGCTTTGTTGTTAGTAATGCTTCCTAAGGCCCACTTGACTTCACTCTTGAGGATGTCCGGCTCAAGTTCAGTGACCGCACTATCATGGCTATCAGGGACATTCAGATCTTTCCTGTATAGTTCTTCTGTGTATTCTTGCCACCTCTTCTGAATCTCATCTGCTTCTGTTAGGTCCCTGCCTTCTTTGTCCTTTATCATGCCCATCTTTGCACAAAACGTTCCCTTGAGATCTCCAATTTTCTTGAAGAGATCTCTAGTCTTTCCCATTCTGTTGTTTTCCTCGATTTCTTTGCATTGTTCATTTAAGAAGGCCTTCTTGTCTCTCCTTGCTATTCTCTGGAACTCTGCATTCAGTTGGCTATATCTTCCCCTTTCTCCCTTGCTTTTTGCTTCCCTTCTTTCGTCAGCTACTTGTAAAGCCTCATCAGACAGCCACTTGGCTTTCTTGCATTTCTTTTTGTTTGGGATGGATTTCATTGCTGCCTCCTGAACAATGTTACGGACCTCCGTCCATAGTTCCTCAGGCACTCTGTCTATCAGGTCTAATCCCTTAAATCTATTCCTCACCTCCACTGTATATTCATAAAGGATATGATTTAGGTCATACCTGAATGGTTTAGTGGTTTTCCCTACGTTCTTCAATTTCAGCCGAAATTTTGCAATAAGAAGCTCATGATCTGAGCCACAGTCAGCTCCAGGTCTTGTTTTTACTGATTGTATAGAGCTTCTCCATCTTTGGCTGCAAAGGACATAATCAATCTGATATCGATACTGACCATCTGGTAATGTCCATGTGTAGAGTCTCCTCTTGTGCTGTTGGAAAAGAGTGTTTGCTATGATCAGCGTGTTCTCTTGGCAAAACTCTATTAGCTTTTGTCCTGCTTCATTTTGTACACAAAGGCCATGCCTGCCTGTTATCCCGGTGATTTCTTGACTTCCTACTTTAGCATTCCAATCCCCTATGATGAAAAGGAGATCTTTTTTTGGTGTTAGTTCTAGAAGGCGTTGTAAGTCTTCATAGAACCGATCAACCTCAGCTTCTTCGGCATCAGTGGTTGGGGCATAGACTTGAATTACTGTGATGTTGAATGGTTTGCCTTGGATTCGTACTGAGATCATTCTATCGTTTTTAAGATTGTACCCCAGGACTGCTTTTCCCACCCTTTTGTTGACTATGAGTGCTACTCCATTTCTTCTAAGGGATTCTTGCCCACAGTAGTAGATATGATGGTCACCTGAAGTAAATTCGCCCATGCTTGTCCATTTTTGTTCTCTGATTCCCAAGATGTCGATGTTCAATCTTGCCATCTCATGTTTGACCACCTCCAGCTTACCTTGATTCATTGATCTGACATTCCAGGTTCCTAAACAATGTTGTTCTTTACAGCATCGGATTTTCTTTTCACCACCAGACACATCCACAGCTGAGTGTCCTTTTGGCTTTGGCCCAGCCGCTTCACTCTTTCTGGCGCTACTTGGAAATTCCCTCTGCTCTTCCCCAGTAGTATATTGGACACCTTCCGACCTGAGGAGCTCATCTTCTGGTGTCATATCTTTTAGCCTTGTGATACGTTCCATGGGGTTTTCTTGGCAAGAATACTCTAGTGGGTTGCCATTTCCTTCTCCAGTGGACCACATTTTGTCAGAACTCTCTGCCATGACCTGTCCGTCTTGGGTGGCCCTGCACGGCATAGCTTATGGCTTCACTGAGTTATGCAAGCCCCTTCGCCACAACAAGGCAGTGATCCATGAAGGGGTGTAAACTCTACAGGCACACAATCAACCTGTAACTTGGGGGAAATGCGGGAACAGATTAATAACCATAACACTAATGTTGGCAAAAGGGAGCCCTTTGCCCTCTGATGAGCCCCCGTTCCCCAAAGTAAATATGCTTGGAAGAAAAAACAAACTAAGCAATAAATTAAACCAACAACTAAAGAACTAAAATTCTGCATCCCAAACAGGAATATTCTTAAAGAGGAATATCTAATTTGGCATTATCCCCCAAGTTAGTTATATCTGTTTGGGAAGAAGTGGCATCTGAAGAGAGGACAATTCACAGACAGGCACCCAGTTGGCTTTCTCCCAGATGTCATGGGCAACTCCAGTAAATTCCCAAGCCAGGGGGTTGCACAGGTTAGGAATATGTGCAGTGGCAGCTGGTGCCCATTGGGGCTGGTGGGGCAAAGGGCAGGGCAGATGTTCAATATTCTACTGAGATTGTCAGAGGAGGGCAGTAGAAGATCATGTATGGCAATTGGCAGCTGCCTGCTATGCACTGGAGCAAATGGTCCTGGTTGTGGTGGTATTTCTCTTCCACAAGTGGGTGGGGAAGAAGCGGAGGGTCACCACCCCATTCACCCCAAATATAGAGCCATCTCTGAATATGTGATACCTCTCTCTAATTTTGTGGATGTTTCCACCTTCCCACATGCTGGCATTATATGTGTATATGACACTTATCCACCAAAAATGGATATACTATTTTCACATTGCAGTGTCTGTTGATACCAGTTCCGTATAACACAATGAAAGTTCTGATCAACTCATCAGGTAGATGAGTATATCCAAACATGGCAATTTTGAACTGCCATGTAGAATCCTGATAATCAAATCTTTAGAAGGAAGAACATTAGAGGCTTGGTAGTCCTCATACAGAGACTAGTCCTGCATAGAATACCTGTCCTTATAAATGAGGGTATGAAGTAGGGAATGATGAGTGCCATATGTGTGCAGAGTCTGAATCTGAAACTAGAATTTTAATGCAGAAAGAAACATGGTTGCTTTTCTTTTAATAAAAGACAAGCCATTTTTAAACTCTCAGTTTATCACCAAAATGTCTCAACTGGTCCAGCATACTGTGAATTGCACTTCTCAGTAAGAGTCCTATGAAATGCCCAAAGAAACACCCATTTTTAAAGTCCAGAATGTCAAATTAATGTTCCATTAAATTGGACAGATTGCACCCATGGTTTTGTATTGACTCTGTTCATAGGTCTCCTTTTGACACACTTTTGATCCACTTTTCCCCACCTAGAGTGCTTTTCATGATCCAAAGATATTTTCTACCTGAATAGAGAACAATTTCACCTTCTTCTCACCTCCCAGAACAGTACTCCAGAGTCAGTCAAATCACACACAGATCTCATCCTGCATTGCTGCTCCCCTATCTGTCAAGTTTCAGATCTTCTGTATTGACCAGAATTAGCTAAAGGTAGATTTTGTTTTAGCTGAATTGCTATTAAGTGAGCATTTTCTCAAGCCCAGCAAGCCACCTGTTTCTGGGGGTATAATACGGTCAGAACCAGAAATATTGGAACAAGGATAAGTGTTTTGGCAGTTGGCCTCTGTACACCACCACATTGAAGTTGAAAGGAAACACATCCAGATGGGAGCGAAGTCAGGGCTTTTGGCTGTAATTCAAGCGGTTTGACAAAAGTGGGGCACTAACCATTCAGAAAGTACAGCCAGTGGCATAAACCCTCCCACCATCATTGGGGGCTCATACGTAATGGAACAAACCAACATCATTTCAAACTTAAGGATCGTTTTTAATACCTGGATGAAAATCCTTTGCAGTCAATGACTGCCTGAAGTCTGGAACCCATGGACATGACCAAATGCTGACTTTCCTCCCTCGAGATGCTTTGCCAGGCCTTTACTGCAGCTGCCTTCAGCTGCTGCTTGTTTGTGGGTCTTTCTGCCCTCAGTCTTGTCTTCAGTAAGTGAAAAGCATACTCTATTGGGTTGAGATGAGGTGACTGACTTGGCCATTGAAGAACATCCCACTTCTTTGCCTTGAGAAACTCTGGGGTAGCTTTTGCTGTATGTTTTGGGTCATTATCCATCTGCAATATGAAGCAGCATCCTATCAGTTTGGCAGCATTCGGCTGAATCTGAGCAGAAAGTATAGCCCAATACACTTCAGAATTTGTCCTGCTGCTTTTATCAGCAGTCAGATCATCAATAAACACCAGTGACCCAGTTCCATTGGCAGCCATACATGCCCATGCCATAGCACTGCCTCCACCATGTTTGACAGGTGATGTGGTATGCTTTGGATCATGAGCTGTTCCTTTCCTTCTCCATACTTTTCTCTTCCCATCATTCTGGCACAAGTTAATCTTGGTTTCATCAGTCCAAAGAATCTTATTCCAGAACTGGGCAGGCTTTTTTAGGTGTTTGCTGGCAAAGGCTAATCTGGCCTTTTGGGTCTTGAGCGTTACCAGTGGTTTGCACCTTGTTGTGAAGCCTCTGTATTTACATTCATAAAGCCATCTCTTGACTGTAGATGTTGACAATGACATGCCTACCTCCGCAAGAGCATTCTTGGCCTGGCTAGATGTTGTGAAAGGGTTCCTGTTCACCATGAGCAGAATTCTGAGGTCATCCACTTCAGTTGTCTTCCGTGGTCTTCCAGGCCTTTTGCTGTTGCTGAGCTTGCCAGTTAATTCCTTCTTTATCAGGATGTTCCAAAGTGTTGTATTGGCCACTCCCACTGTTTTTGCTATCTCTCTGATGAGTTTATGTTGTTTCCTCAGCCTAATGATGGCCTCCTTCACTTGCATGGGCACCTCTTTGGACCTCATGTTGGGAGTTCCAGTGAACAGCTACCAAATGCAAATGTAACACTCAGAACCACCTCCAGGCCTTTTCTCTACTTGATTGGTCATGGGGCACCCAGGAAACAGGCCCCACCTGGCCATGCAGCTGTTTGTCAGCCATTCATTCCATTACTTATCGGGTTGGACTCGATGGTCTTATAGGCCCCTTCCAACCCTACTATTCTATGATCCCTTCCACTCATGTGGAAGTTTGAAATGATGTTGGTTTGTTCCATTACTTATGAGCCGATGGGTGTATGCCACTGGCTGTACTTCCTGAATGGTTAGTGCCCCACTTTTGTCAATCCCCTTGAATTACAGCTGAAAGTCCTGACTTCGCTCCCATCTGGGTGTGTTTCCTTTCAACTTCAATGTGGTCGTGTATAGAGGCCAACTGCCAAAATAGTTATCCTTGTTCCAATATTTCTGGCCCTGACTGTATGTAGCTAAATTTGTAGTCAGATTTTGCTACTTAGCATGTAACTTCTGGTAAATATAGAAATGACTAGCTTCTCAACTTGCCTTATACATTTTTGCAGTCATTTGGATCCACAAAGAGTGGATGAATTAAAGGTGTGGTGCTGCAGATCTACTATGGGACAGAGTTCCTCTGCTTTAATATTTGCACATAACGATGTTTTGCTGGTGTAGTTTTTCACATGATTAGGCTGTAATGGTGAGAATCCCAAACAGAAACTCAAAAAGCAAAAAACAAACAAACAAAAAACTTCAAGTTACTGTTCAATGTGAGCAATTAGCAACAAAGATTAATATTTGCTGGGAGAGAGTTCTGCATTGAAGAGACTAGTAGTCTGTTCACATGCTAACATAAAGCATGATCACAAAAAAAAGAATAATTCACACGGGAACTTTAATTGATTCTAGTTATATGCAGCTGGATATCTTAGTGTATGTACTTTTTGTATCTGCAAGGCTTTAAGAAGAAGGTAGACACAGGTAGGTATCTAGGATCTTGGCCGTTTAGTTGATGATGGTATTAGTAACATATGTATATCTGGTATGATGTATCAATAATTTCAATTTTGTAAACTTATTTAGCGTGAAATTACAGGTATTGACCTATACAAAAATTATTGGATATTTATTACAGAATTAATAGCTGGGTAGCCGGCCAGATGGGTGGCTAACAAATGAAATAAATAAAAAAATAAAATTAGGAATGTAGTTTCATAATTGCACACATTTTCTCTGGACATACGTAGGCACACAGGAAGATCCCTAACTGCTATTCTATTAATCTCAAGTCATAGTCCAAAAAGGTCCACTGTTTATTTATTTATTAAATTTATTAATCGCCCATCTGGCTGGTCACCCAGCCACTCTGGGTGATGTACAACAAAAACAATTTAAAACAATAAAATACTACATTAAAAACATATTTCTAAAAATACCCCACCCCACCCCAAATGCCTGCCTGAACAACCATGTTTTTAATGCATGGCGGAAGCTCATTAAAGAGGGGGCATGGCAGAGTTCCCTAGGGAGGGAGTTCCACAGAGTGGGGGCCACCACAGAAAAGGCCCTCTCCCTTGTCCTCACCAGCCTAGCTGTCCTGGCTGATGGGACAGAGAGAAGGCCATCTGAGGCTGATCTTGTTGAGCGGCCTGTCTGGTGTTGCTGGAGGCACTCCTTGAGATAGGCTGGGCTAGAACCGTACAGGGTTTTAAAGGTCAAAACCAACACCTTGAATTTGGCCCGGAAAACAACTGGTAACCAGTGCAACTCCTTCAGCACTGGAGTGATGTGATCTCGACGGTGGCTGCCTTTAATCAGGCGAGCCACTGCGTTCTGGACCAGCTGCAGCTTCCGAACTGTATTCAAGGGTAACACCATGTAGAGCACATTACAGTAGTTTAGACAAGAGGAGACCAGGGCATGTAATACCAATGGGAGCAGGTGGTCGGGAAGGTAGGGGCGCAGGCGCCGTATCAGATGGAGTTGGTACAGCACTGTCCGGCTCACAGCTGACACCTGAGCCTCCATGGACAGCTGGGAGGCCAAAATTACCACCAGGCTGCAGACCTGGTCTTTCAAGGGTAGCTGTACCCCGTTCAACACCAGGTCAACATTCCCTAACCTCCTCTTGTCTCCCACCAAAAGTACCTCGGTCTTGACAGGGTTCAGCTTCAGCTTATTTCTCCCCATCCAGCCACTCACCGTCTCCAGACATTTGGACAGGGATTCTACGGCCAACCTTGGTGAAGATTTGAATGAGAGGTAGAGCTGTGTGTCATCCGCATATTGATGACACCGTACCCCAAATAGGGATGGCGGAGAATTTCTCCCCGAAACTTCGGGGGGCCGAGCGCCAACGTGTTCGGCCCCCCGAACAAGTTTCGGGGAGAAATCCTCTGCACCCCCCCGCCCCCCGCACCCCCCCCGGGACGGGACTTACCTTCCCTGAATGTCCCTCCCGGCGGCGGGTCCGGCTGGCGGTTCGTCCGGTGTTCGAGCGGGGCAGGAGCGGCAGCCGGTCTTTCGACCGGCTGCCGCCCCCGCCATTGCAATCAAAGAAAAAAAAAAACGTCCCCTGATAGGCTACGTGACGATTCACGTAGCCTATCACGGCTAGATTTGCAAAGTCAGCCGTGATAGGCTACGTGAATCGTCACGTAGCCTATCACGGGTGTCTTAAAAAAAAAAAAAAAAAAGTGTGTACAGATAATGGCGGCCCCAATAGGGAGCCGCCATTCGCGTTCCTTATTTGGTCGCTGTAGTCTACGTAAACATTTACGTAGACTACAGCAACTAAATAAGGAACGCGAATGGCGGCTCCCTATGGGGGCCGCCATTCGCGTACGCGCTTTTTTTTTTTTTTTTTAAGTCACCCGTGATAGGCTACGTGACGATTCACGTAGCCTATCACGGCTGACTTTGCAGATCTAGCCGTGATAGGCTACGTGAATCGTCACGTAGCCTATCAGGGGACTTTTTCTTTTTTTTTTTTTACTTTCGTGTTCGCGGCCGGGCGAGGCGGGAAGCCTCCTCCCCGGCCTGAATTTCGGCCGGGCGAGGCGGGAAGCCTCCCCCCCGGCCTGAATTTCGGCCGGGCGAGGCGGGAAGCCTCCCCCCCCGGCCTGAACTTCGCGGGGGGAGCAGCGAAGCGCTCCCCCCCACCGCGAAAAAGCTGCGAGAAAAGGTAAGTGACTTTTGTCCACCCCTAACCCCAAACCTCCTGATGTTAGCCCCCAACAGTTTCACATAGATATTAAATAGCATGTGGCACCCCACAAGTGAGCGGCCACGGGTCTGACACCTCCTCTCCCAGTGCTATCCTGTGGTACCTGCCAGAGAGGAAGGACCGGAACCACCGCAATACGGTGTCTCCAGTGCCCAACCCTCCAGGTGGTCCAGGAGGATACCGTGGTCAATGGTATCAAAAGCTGCTGAGAGATCGAGGAGAACAAGGAAGGAGCATTCGCCCCTATACAGAGCCCTCCTCATATCATCCACCAAGGTGACCAAGGCCATTTCTGTCCCATGCCCAGGCCTGAAGCCCAACTGAAATGGATCTAGACAGTTGGCTTCTTCCAAGTGTGCTTTCAACTGCATCACCACCAAATGGCAGCTCAATCACCTTGCCCCAAAATGGCAGATTCGAGACTGGGCGAAAGTTGTTCAGAACTTGGGGATCCAAGGAGGGCTTCTTTAAAAGTGGTCTTATCACTGCTTCCTTGAGGGCTGATGGCATCACTCCCTCCTCAAGGGAGGCATTTACCACCACCCTGATCCCCTCACCCAATCTCTCTCTGCAGCCCATAATTGTCAGGAGTGCTCTAGCGGCCTCTTTCAGTAGACTCCAATAGCCAACTCAAGACACAGACGAAAGGATTCTTTTCAAGGCTTTAATCCTTTTACAACTTAATGACTCTTTCAGATGCTAATCACCAGCGACTAAGCAAGGAACAGCAGAGTAGCCTATGCTCCGAGTAGGCAGTTGATCCCCGTTTGAAGGAGAGTCACTTGAAGACCCTGAACTTATGGGCTAGGGAGAGATCCTCCCTCTTTCCCTTGGGTCCATGAGAGGCGGCCGTTGCTTGCGCGCCAAACGGGCGCTACGCCTCCTTTCCGCGCCCTCCGTCGCTTGTCGCTCCCTGTGTCTGCGTTGAGCGTCTAGCAAACCCTGTTCCCGCACTTTCTCACTGCTAGGATCACTATCTATCTCAGGAATGCTGGCAGGAGGAATCTCTGCCAGCTGCTGTGCCTGTGAGGGATGAGCTGGTTCCTCTCCCACAGATTGCTGATCCTCCTCAGAATCAGAACTGCTCTGGGGTTCTATCAGCTCAGTTTCCACCCTGACAATAATGAGCCAACATGGGCAAGGATCAAGTAAGCAGGTGGTCGGCCTTAAGAAGAAAGCACCTTGGCCACTTCATCAGAAAGAAGAAGCTGGAACCGATCCCACAAAACCGGTTTGCCACAGACTGCCTCTTGCTCACTAACTGTATCCACAGCGCGCGGAATAACACTCCTAATCTGATCAATTTTATTTGCAAAGTGCCTTGCCAAGGCCTCACAGGAGGCCTTAGAATGCTCCAGTGGTTCCGGAGCAACTGGACCAACCAGGCTCCGGACCACTTGGAACAGCCTCCTGGGACAGCATTCTGTGGATGCGATAGAGGAAGCATAATATTCCTTTTCTGCTGCCTTCACCGCCACATGATAGGCTGAAGGTACAGCTCTAACCCATGTCTGATCTTCTTTGGATCGAGACTTCCGCCACCGGCGCTCTAGCCATCTCACCTCTTGTTTCAGAGCTTGTAACTGCAGATTGTTGGTTTTATCTCAGCAGAATCCAGCCAAATTCTCAGGTCAAACTTTGAACCTCCCAGACATGAAAACATTGCAGTCAGGTTTAACTCCTGCAACAGTCCTGTCATTGTAAGAAGTACAATGGTACTAGAGTCACAACACAGAACAAGTGAAGGCAAAATGTTATACACAGAAACTACCTAGAATGCCTGATCCTGTGGGCTGACTAATTGTAACTGCACAAAAAACATTTGTACCATTGTAAATGCAGTAGCATTTAAAGTAGGGCTGTGCACTGCTTCAGCTCTGAATTCTGAGCCAAAGCGGGCCAATTCTGACCACTTCGGTCTGGTTCCGGAGCAGGTTAGGATCAGTCCATAGCAGGTCAGATCAATCCGAAGTGCTTCAGAGTGCTTTGAGCTGATCTGGACAGTTGCCCATCCGGCTGCGTGAGCCCCCTGATCCTTATCTGGACCTGTGGCGAGAACCCTCAGCTGTCACCTTCTTCAAAGGAGTTGCCATTTTCTTTTAAAATGGCAGTTCATCTTTCCTGGAAATAATATCCTATTCAAATGGCAGCCATAAGGCCATCATGTACACAACATTACAGACATAAATGGGCTATTTACGCCTGTAATGTTGCGTACATGATGGCATTATGGCTGCCATTTGCATAAGATTTTATTTCCAGAAAAGATGACTCCCCATTTTAAAAGAAAATGGTGATTCCCTCAAAGACAGCAATGGTTGCGGGCACTCCCCATTGGTCCAGGAAAGGGGCATGAGGTTGGGGGGACCTGATTCGGATGCCCAAATCCCACTTTGGCTCTGGAGTCCGAAGAGGGTCACACTGTGTCCGAATCAGGCCAAAGAAGGTCAGGACCAAGTTGAAAGCTCCAAATTGGTCTCCGAGGTGGGTTGGGGGGACCCTGCACAGCCTTAATTTAAAGTATGTTCAGTGAGGAATGGGCACACGTCTCTGCTGATTTGTCATTTTAAAACCCAAGCGAACCACTTATGGCCTTTCTGGTTTATAGTACAACAAATGTACAGTGCTTGTTCATTTCTTGTGCCAAACCCAATGCCTTCCATTAAGGAAGTAATTCTCTTCCAAAGTTATCACTTTTTTCCAGCACTCGAAATGCAATTTATTGTTGTGAAAATAGTATTCTTTCACCAGCCTAGGGGCCAATCTGATCTGGCAAGTTGTATAAAATGTGCTTGAACCTGTGTCATCAGCCCTTATTGGAATAATCTCCATAACAACATTGATATCAAGGGACAAGTTCCACTATACCTATGTTCATCCCATGTTGTGACCCATGTGTTAATGCTCTGTTTTACAAAGAATGGACTTGAACAGGAATTATTAATTTCAGTTGTTTTATCAGGTCTTATTGCAACAGTTTTCATTATCTTATTGTAACTGTTTTAGCTGTTTTTAAATTTTGTATGTTAAAGTTTTATATTAGGTTTATATTATGTTGTATTTTTGGTTTGTAATTTTTGTGAACCAACAAGAGAGCTTTGGCTACTGGGCAGTGTAGAAATGAAATAAATGAATGAAAATGAGGAATAAAAGCTTAATCCAAAAGCATAGTTTCAAGTGTGCAGTCTTCAAAGTTTGCCCTGAGAATTTAGCTGGACATTCTATTGAGATAAACCCCCAAATTGTTTTTTTTTAATACTTTGTGGTGAGACTAGTCAGCTACAGCTCCTATGTGAATCTACTCATTGCAAGCTGTGCAGCCCCCTGTTGTGGTATCATCTAGCTTACTTTCGTTGAATTAGTACTTGCAGAATCATTCTACAAATGCTGATGTTTGCTAGGGGCAAACTTTGAAACAATCACCTTGATGTTCTCAGTATATAAAAGGCACAACAGCATATCTTGAACCACCCCAACACTCATAGCTCTCCCTGCTCTCACTAGAAAGATGCAAGCTAGTACAGTTGTACCGGGAAAGGAGTGAATGGGAATGGTGACACAGCAGCCCCAGTGGTTGCTGGTGTACAAGAATTGGGGCTAGGCTGGGTACTAGCACTAGTACCGGAGTTCATAAGGGCCATTGGCCATGCTGGCTGGGGATATGGGTAGTTGTAGTCCAGCACATCTGGAGGGTACCAGGTTGGGGAAGGCTGGACTAGATATTCAGTCTGGAATGAAATTTGCCTGCCACTTATCATCCCAGTAATCCACATAAAATTCCTAAAAAACAAGTGCATGTTATAGGTTCCAGACTACACTCTTCAAACTCAGTTTTTATTTATCTTTGCACATTCACCACTGCACAAATGGATGGAACTGCATCAGAGATGTAACCCTTTGAGATCTGTTTACGACCAAGGAACACATCATGGCACCAAAGAAACTTTGAGCAATAACCTCAAATGTTGGCACCAAGCCTGGCTTTCCCTTACTCGCAAAGCTGCATCAAGTCAACACTCTTTCTCCAACTGAAATTGTTAAGCTGCTTTATCAGCATATTCTTTTTCTTGTTCATTCTTATCTTGGTTCAAAACTTAATTCCATTGCAGTTTCCACGGTCAGATTTGTTTTCCTTACAAGAATACCCTCTCACTGTAATTTTTCACCATGTCATTTTATTTATGTCAGTCTTTAAGTCAATCACAGGCTCTTCTATGTCACACATCACTGCAGCATCTAAGTATTTGGCCAGAGTGTTTATGTTTACATCTAGCTTTTCATTTATTATGATAAATTCTCTCAGCCCTGCTTTCTCACCTTTAGTTGACACTGATTTTCTACTCTGTTCAGTTCACACTGAGCATGGAGGGAATTAAGTACTCATGGAACCAAGTGTTATCTGTCACAGGCTGATTGACAGAAAGCATGCTGCCTGTAAGCACCGAAATGCCATGATTTGCAGAGCAAAGTGAGACCTCTGAACTTGTTATGCCCTTCTTGATTGGATAGACTGCTGATCAAGTTTTACGGTGTGACTGCTGATCATGGTTAGCCCAGACTCCCTCCATCTTCTTTATTTCCTCTTTTCAGGCTGTCAGACTAGCAAAAGAAATCACAAGCTTTCCAACTGGTGCCCAAACATCTGAAAACCCTGATCACAGATATGGTCTAAAACAAATATGCTAACGGTGTTATTCACTTTTAATGGGATTTGTAACTGGACTTATTTCCATCAGACTAACCTTCCTGCTGTTCCTCAAAAACC
Organism: Heloderma suspectum; assembly: GCF_057233095.1. Taxonomy (NCBI): domain Eukaryota; kingdom Metazoa; phylum Chordata; class Lepidosauria; order Squamata; family Helodermatidae; genus Heloderma; species Heloderma suspectum. The sequence goes on along the minus strand of NC_139460.1, from coordinate 47,614,096 downwards.
ATTGTGCTGTAGTGATTAGAGAGTTTGACTAAGACTGGGGAGACCGAGGTCCATATCCCCATATAGCCATAAAGCTCACTGGGTGATCAGGGGCCAATCACTGTCTCTCAGTGTAACCTACCATACAGGGTTGTTGTGAGGATAAAACGGGGGTGGGACCATGTATGCTGCCTAGTGCTCCTTGGAGGAAAGGTGGTACATGAATGTAATAATAAATAAGTATTTATTTATTTATTTCTCAATAACATTAGACTTTCAGTGTGACATGTATCTTGTACATTAATCCTGTATAGAGATCTAGGGTCAGATGGTCAAATAAGAAAGTGGGTTGGGCAGCTAGAGGGGAGACAGAACAAATCTCTATCTACCTAGCTACCTATCTAAATTTTAGCATGGACAGGTTTGCTAAGCCACAGTCCCTTCATTCTTTGTGGTTGTTATCAGCATGGATCCTTGGAGGCACTCTCACAGTCAGGGCCAGAAATATTGGAACAAGAATAACTGTTTTGGCAGTTGGCCTCTGTACACCACCACATTGAAGGTGAAAGGAAACACACCCATATGGGAGCGAAGTCAGGACTTTCAGCTGTATTTCAAGGGGTTTGACAAAAGTGGGGCACTAACCATTCAGGAAGGACAGCCAATGGCACACACACACACCCATCGTTGGTGGCTCATAAGTAATGGAACGAATGGCTGACAAGCACCTGCATGGCCAGGTGGGGCCTGTTTCCTGGGTGCCCCATGACCAATCAAGCAGATAAAAGGCCTGGAGGTGGTTCTGAGTGTTACATTTGCATTTGGTAGCTGTTCACTGGAACTCCCAACATGAGGCCCAAAGAGGTGCCCATGTGAGTGAAGGGGGTCATCATTAGGCTGAGGAAGCAAAATAAACCCACCAGAGAGATAGCAAAAACAGTGGGAGTGGCCAATACAACAGTTTGGAATGTCCTGAAAAAGAAGGAATTAACTGGCAAGCTCAGCAACAGCAAAAGGCCTGCAAGACCACGGAAGTGGATGACCGCAGAATTCTGCTCATGGTGAACAGGAACCCTTTCACAACATCTAGCCAGGTCACGATGCTCTTGAGGAGGTAGGCATGTCATTGTCAACGTCTACAGTCAAGAGACGGCTTTATGAATGTAAATACAGAGGCTTCACAACAAGGTGCAAACCACTGGTAACGCTCAAGACCCAAAAGGCCAGATTAGCCTTTGCCAGCAAACACCTAAAAAAGCCTGCCCAGTTCTGGAATAAGATTCTTTGGACTGATGAAACCAAGATTAACTTGTGCCAGAATGATGGGAAGAGAAAAGTATGGAGAAGGAAAGGAACAGCTCATGATCCAAAGCATACCACATCACCTGTCAAACATGGTGGAGGCAGTGCTATGGCATGGGCATGTATAGCTGCCAATGGAACTGGGTCACTGGTGTTTATTGATGACCTGACTGCTGATAAAAGCAGCAGGATGAATTCTGAAGTGTATTGGGCTATACTTTCTGCTCAGATTCAGCCGAATGTTGCCAAACTGATAGGATGCCGCTTCATATTGCAGATGGATAATGACCCAAAACATACAGCAAAAGCTACCCCAGAGTTTCTCAAGGCAAAGAAGTGGGATGTTCTTCAATGGCCAAGCCAGTCACCTAAATCTCAACCCAATAGAGCATGCTTTTCACTTACTGAAGACAAGACTGAGGGCAGAAAGACCCACAAACAAGCAGCAGCTGAAGGCAGCTGCAGTAAAGGCCTGGCAAAGCATCTCGAGGGAGGAAAGTCAGCATTTGGTCATGTCCATGGGTTCCAGACTCCAGGCAGTCATTGACTGCAAAGGATTTTCATCCAGGTATTAAAAGCGATCCTTAAGTTTGAAATGATGTTGGTTTGTTCCATTACTTATGAGCCACCAAAGATGGGGGTGTGTGCATGCCACTGGTTGTCCTTCCTGAATGGTTAGTGCCCTACTTTTGTCCAAGCCTTTGAATTACAGCCGAAAGTCCTGACTTCGCTCCCATCTGGATGTGTTTCCTTTCAGCTTCAAAGTGGTGTGTACAGAGGCTAACTGCCAAAACAGTTATCCTTGTTCCAATATTTCTGGCCCTGACTATATCTCTTGTGCTGTGTCTTTCTCCTTGTGAACACTGATTCAGTGTTCTAGAACTGGAAAATTAAGCTGGCTGGTTAACTTAAGTGAGGTGCTTAGTGTGAATGCTACTAGCCAACTCTGTGAATCCGTAAAGCAGAACCTCTTAGGGACTGTGCTGTCTAACAATCTGCGAAAAGGCAGACAATGGAGGCAGAGACTCTGGAATTTATGGGAAGTCTTAGTTTACACAGCTCAGTAGTTCACAATTACCACACTCAGAAAGAGTTGCTTTTTTCCTTTCTTTTTGCAAGGTCTCCTGGGAAAGATATTTTGCATACAGAGACAGTGTTGCCTGATAAACTGCACGTACAGTATATATCTGAGGCAAACCAGAGCAATTTGTCCTGATGTTCACAATAGTTCATTTATAGTGAAGTTTCAGTCTTGGCCTATGAACACACAGGCTTTCCCTCCCTCTGAAACTGTAACAGAGCTTTTATACCCTTCATCAAACACTGAAACTATCCTTCCCCTTATCTCATTTTTCCATGGAGGCTTGCTCCTTGCGGTTGCAAGGACCACAGCTGCTTGAAACATGCCAATAGAGCTATCTCATAGTTGTATTCCAGAAATACATCAAACTGACTTTAACTATCACTGAGTATAGTACTCTAGGGTAAGGGGATCATCTGTATTAACTCAGTTGGATGTTAAATTGATTCCGAGTTAAGGAAATACTGAAAATGAAAACAGGATTTTAATGTAATCCCAAAGCAACGGTAGCATAATACCAAGGGCTGATCTACACCACTGTTTTATTTCGGCCTTGTATTGCCTGGATTACTGCTGCAGCGCATGACGCATTCTGTTTGTAGCATGGTTTCTGGGGTGCTTTTTTCTGGAATTTCCTTGACAGCTTTTATAGTGATTTTTCTCCTTATTGTGATTCCTGCTCATGTATGTGCTGGCATTGTGCAGTTGTCACCTGTCCTGAGGTGTGGCCAAAAGTTTCAGAACATTGAAGATAGCTAATTATTTTGCAGAGATGAGGGTATGTTTTCATTGTCAGGGAGCGGCTCTTTGGGGTGGTGAAGACGTTCTCCACTATTTTTATTTGTTTTGTTCGGCAGTTGTTGTTTTCCCTCTGTGTATTCCCCCCCCCCACGCCAAATTACTTCCTTGCGCACCTTCGTAGTAGTGATGAGGTGCATGAAGTAAAAACAAATGCCTACGATAAAAGCACTGAATGGCACATATACAGCACCTCTGACTTACTGCTACTCAACCTGTAAATATGCTTGTATTTCTCGCGGTCCCACCACCATCACAGGCTCATCTGATGGGAACGCGGGAGAGGGCCTTTTCGGTGGCTGCCCCAAGGCTCTGGAATTCCTTTCCCAGGGAGGCGAGAGTGGCACCCTCCTTGGTATGCTTTCACAGGCAGGTAAAAACTTTTTTGTTCCGGCAGGCCTTTGGGGATAGCTAGTCTGGACCTGTGAGAATATGATGGATACTATGGTTTATATTTCTTGTTGTCTTTTAAAATTCTGATATTTTATATAATTTTAATATTATTGATGATGTAATTATATTTTTAATTTTTGTATATTTCTATTTATAGGTTTTAACGTATACATTTTTAATGTTGTAAAGCCGCCTTGAGTCCCAGTACTGGGGAAAAGGCGGGATATAAATATAAATATAATAATAATAATAATAATTGTACAGGTGAAATAAATAAATTTACTGCAACAGCAATTATGTGGATGTAAGGAAACATTTCTTTGCAATGCTGGTGGAATTCACTGTTGAAGAAAACAGAAACACTGAATAAATACCCACCGACTGTGTTGCTTCACTCCTGCGCATGTGCAAGACACTCTAAAAAAAAAAAATACTGCTACTGTCACACATCATGGGTATGTGGGACAATGCAAACCGTAATATTCTAAGCAGCACTCATGCACGTCATCAAACTAGCACCACCCATTTTTGGCTCGATGGACACAGCACAACTTTTGGAGTGATACAGGCAAATGGAATGAAACCATTACATATTCCACAAAAGGTCTTAACATGTGTGTTATGAGCAGGGAATGCATAAGATAGATAAAGCAGTACAGCCATGATACATTTATAGTATTGCATTAGGTGTAGATCCCCTCCCCCCATGCTGATTTTAGTCTTTAAAAGCCATGGTGACCTAAGCCTACATTAGAGAACGCCTTGTCCTTTACCAACCATCCCACACATTCAGATCTTCAAAACAGGCCCTGCTTCAATTCCCACCTTGTTTGAAGTCAGGTTGGTAGGGTCAAGCAGTATGTTTTTTTCAATAGTAGCACCTTTCTTTGGAACTCCTTTTCCAGAGAGGCCAACTAAACTTGTTCTATTCTCCTCTTTCAAAAGAGAGCATGACTACTTAGTACATATAATACTCACTCCATCAAAGAACAGTTTCTTTCTCCCAAAGGGCAACATAGGGAGCTTCAGTGCACACACTGAGTCTTTTGGCCTACCATAGCCATTCAAGCTGGTGAATAACTCTCTGTGAAAGTCAGAGGGATCCCCCACCACACACACACACACACAAACATTCCTGGAATGGTCTCTAACACAGTATTAGAAGCTGTTGTCAGAAGGGGAAATTTCTGGATCCTGGCATGAATATGGAGATGTTTAGGCACGTTCACAGGAATCCTTCATTTGTAGTCTCCAGGGCATTCCTCTGCGAGCACACTCATGCAATGCTCTTCAACTTCAATGCTCTTCAGTTGCAACTTTGTGCTCATAAGCAAGTTTCCAAACTTTCATTTGCTGTTACCCAGAGAGCCTAATGTCACAACTCACCACTTTAGTTTCTAAGTCACCAGACAATGGTCTCCTTTTTAGGAAATACCTCTGTGTTTTATAGACATAACTGGATAATGTTGATACATTTTATAAGGATTTATATCTGGAATATGGAATGTATATCTTTAAATTGACATGCACACAAGTCAACATACAAGATACAGATTCCTATTTATCCCTGCCTAGAGTGCAGTGGAATGCATATACTTAATATTGAACGTATTACCTACATCCAAAGGTTATAACTATATCTAGCACGCATATAATGTTTACACATACATGATAGTGTATAAATATGTATCCAGTTATATCTTCTGTACATAGAACATAGTTCTTTTCCTTTTAGTAACTCTAGTATGTCTTTCTAAAATCACATATTATTAAATCTTAATATCTATGTCATACCTACAGCTTCCAATTTAACAACACTGCCAAAATCAACTTTAAAGTCTGCTGTGCAATATCAACACTAAAGGAGAACTTTCTGGACTTAACTTGGATTTGAATTTATCCCAAACTCCAAATAATACATTAAAGCTGAAATCCTAAGCCTGTTTTTATTGGGGAGTAATTGGGATCTGGCTGCATGTATAGGATGGTTATTAGATAGTTTTGCTCTCTACCTTAATTTAAACCATGTCATACTTTAATAGGATAGCCATAAACGTTTGTTAAAATTCTGCCTAATATTCTTGAACATCTGACCTGAATCACAATCACAGATTATAAAACTGACACACAATTAAGAGTTGGTTTCTCAAATTTGGTTGAAATATCAGTGTTCGTATTTTTATTTTTACTATTCTAGGTTAATGATTTTCTCTATTTTCAATTTTGTTGTTTCTGTTAAGTTTACAGTTTCAATACTTCTCTAAATGTTGAGTTCTGTGTTGCTAAGCTCATGACATATATAATATCCCATGTTTTCCTTTAAATATTTATCCTGGAATTATGCTCAGCTTACTACAACTGGGGAGAGTGTGGATGAATCACGGCATAGAAGCCTGCTAGTAAGTCCTACAGCCCAGTCATCAATCATCATCATCATCATCATGCTAATAAAGTCCTACAGCTAGGCCTGGAGGTTGAACTCTATATGAACTAGCCCACACTGCCAGTAAAGAGTGCAAGACAGTAAAATAGACAGTATAGGAGTGGTTGAGAGGTTTATTCTTTCTTGGAAAAGAAGGTCTATGAATGTTTATTAACTTCTGCTATTGTTCTTTCATAGTTATAAAGCAATATTCAGTCCTTTAATTTGTCATCCTTTAATTGTTTAAAACCATTATTTTCCACTTATAACCCACCTGAATCCAAAAAGCTAAGGTGGCTGAGACTTACTGTACAGGGAAATGCTCATTCACTGGAAACGTCTGTGCTGAAATACAAGGCAAGGCAGTTCGTTTGTTAGCACCATGGACAGAGAAGTTGGCAAAAAATAAAATTATTTATTTAAGATAATGAGGCTGTCTTTCAAGGTGAAGTCCTCTAAAGGTGCCTTACAACTAATATAAACCATATGATTTAATGGTATAACATTACATTAAATTTCAGCACTTTACACATTCCAAAAGTTTAAAATAAAAAAATACTTTTAAAATGTCAAGAAGACAAAAATAGTGTTTAAATATTGTGTATATTATTAATGACCACTAGATTCTTAAAATTCATTTATATATATTATTGCTGTATATATCTACATCATGCCAGTACTTATCTAAATGTACTAGTTTCTGTGCTCAATCCACAGTGTTAAAGTTTATCTATATAGGTATAGATATAGACACATGCATACATACCTCCCTCTCAGACTTTTCTAATAATCAGAGTGTCTGGACTAAGTATCTGCCACATTTCAGTTCTTCAGGTGGCCTGAGCCTAGAAATACTGTAACCATTTGTGGGTATTTCTTGGAAAATACTTAGAAATGTCCCACTTTTTGACTTTTCTAGGAGCCAGAATTTCTTGAGCGATGCATGTGCCAATGTCAGCATTCATTGGCTTGGAGGTACTGTCACTATTTGGGGGTGCATTTTGAGTCCCTTCTTTTGAGGAACTGGTGGTATATAAATGTCCTGTTTTCAGGTTTTCTATGGTGTATTTATATATACACACACTTTTTATTCAATTTTTTGGGAATTAAAGTTGTACCAAACCTCAGGGGCTTAGGCTTACCAGGAAGTATCTTTCTGATACCCCCATGAGTGAGAACTAATAATCTTACATGTATACACAAATATATGCACACACACACTTTTGCTTTTCTCACTCAGAATTTTAAATTTTTAGGCAGTTTCCTCTCTTAGTAAATTTGCTAGTACTGTCATGTAAAAATGAGGTAGCCTTCATAATGTGCATGACATACTGGGCACAGTATGTCTATGTACTAAAGATTTTAATAAATAAGAATAAACACACTATTATATCGGGAATACTTCTGTATTGGAGAAAGGGCATGGCAGTTTCCTACTCAACCCCCCTGCCATTTTCTGTACCCCTATCTCCTGTTGCTCAATTATTTCAGCGTGATTGTTGTTGTTCAGTCGTTAAGTCGTGTCTGACTCTTCGTGACCCCATGGACATTTAGCCTTGTGATACGTTCCATGGGGTTTTCTTGGCAGGAATACTGGAGTGGGTTGCCATTTCCTTCTCCAGTGGACCACATTTTGTCAGAACTCTCCGCCATGACCTGTCCATCTTGGGTGGCCCTGCGTGGCATAGCTTATGGCTCCACTGAGTTATGCAAGCCCCTTCGCCACAACAAGGCAGTGATCTATGAAGGGGTCAGTGTGATTACACACATACAAAAGAAAAGAAATGATGGACAAATATTTTCTTCCTTTGTTAGTTTATAGCCAACCACTGCTCTATTTTCCCAAACAAAAGTTTTACAAAGAAGACCTTGCATACTCAGGAATTACTGCCTAAGTGATCTGAAAGCCACAACATGAACACACAGCTCAGAAGCAGTTGTGTAGTTATTTGACAGGGTAACTGATTCTTAAAATAGTGAAGCAGTTTACTACTGAGGAACTCTTAAGAATTGCATAGGATCAAAGTATTCACAAGGCAGAAAGAAATTATTAATTGTTGTGAACCGCCAGAGAGCTTCGGCTATTGGGCAGTATAGAAATGTAATAAATAAATAAATAAGATGGGAAAATATCTCATTTACTATATATCGTTCAAGACCTAAGAGAATTCAAAGGCTCTAAGCAGTGGGAACCACAGCTCTCCTGTTTTTGTCCATCTTACAGAGTCTTTTTCCAGTAGGTTGCAAACAAAATAACAGTGTGAAAAGTTGTATGTGAACATAATAATCAAACTAACCTAACATTAAAAAGTAAAAGACACTATTTGCTAAAACAACATCAAAATGCATAGTAATGCTATGATAAAACAGTGTTCACTTGGGCAAGAAATTATTATTTTACATGTCTGTACAAGTCCAATAATGTTAGCTCCAGCATGCTCAAAATTAGTGGATAAAGCTATAGATATGTTTTTGCTATTACTTCTGTATTCCATATATAATTTTAGTTGTATGTGAATTCTTCATTGTTCATATTTATTATGCAACTTTCTGTTATGAACCACCCCTCCTAATACAGAGTGTTAGGGTTGGGACTGGATATATTTTATTTAAAGTTTGATCCCATTGCCATTTGTGGAGTGGTGCTTTTCCAGCTATTTCACTTTCCTCTATCTGTGAATGAGGCTGAAATAGATGTAAACTTGGAGCTTTTCTGGATTTTCATAGCCCAGTCTACCATACTGACCTCTCGTAAATCCCAGTGAGACGACATAAGCTTTTCTGCCTGGCAGCACTTCAGAGGCATTAAGCGTAAAACAGAAGGTAAGTAATTCAACATACCTTCCCATTTATATAATGGGGCAAGATGTCTTGATACATTTACAGTGCTCCTCTGGGGATATTCCATCAGTTATACCTAACTCTAATGGACAATAATTGATTTGAACTTTCTACTTAGCACGAAGCTGTGAACAACTTCAATCCAAGCTACAGAAGTGAACTAGTGGTTTGTAAAATGGAAAGACATTTGGAAACATGTCCAGTGGGTCATGAAGTGGCCTAAGAATTGAGAAAATAAACATTATTGCCCTTGGTTTTTGTCAAGTTAACATATGGTTTAGGTTTACATTGTTATAGGAAGACTGCCACAAGTGGAAAGGACTGTGAACCACAAATTACAGCACTGTTGAAGTAGAAAGCTTCAGGCATGGTCCCAATTGACTGCATATGGGAGACAACCAGCTATTGGTTGTAGTACTCCTTTGTTTGTATGATTTTACTGTGTTTTATTGATTTTGTACCCCACTTTGGCGTTCTTTCATAATGAAAAGTGCGTAAGGATCCGTACTGGAACCTTGCCCCTCTTGGCTTATAAAAACTGGCAGGGTAGGAACAGCTGGCTGGGCCAGGGAGGTGATTAATGCTTCCTTGCAAGATGGAGTGGTCCCAGGCTACCTCAGAGAGGCAGTGATAAGACCACTCCTGAAGAAACCCTCCCTGAACCCGGAAAATCTTAATAATTTTAGGCCAGTGGCAAATGCTCTAATTTTAGACCTGGGCAAAGTTCTTGAGTGGGTGGTTGCCAACCAGCTCCAGACGCTCTTGGATGAGACCAATTATCTAGATCCATTTCAGTCGGGGTTCAGGCCAGGTTTTGGCACACAAACAAACTTGGTTGCCCTGTATGATGACCTATGTTGGGAGAGAGACGGGGGAGTGTGACCTTGTTGATTTTCCTTGAACTCTCAGCGGCTTTTGATACCATTGACAATGGTATCCTTCTGGGACGATTGTCTGAGCTGGGAGTGGAAGGCACTGCATTGCAGCAGTTTCACTCCTACTTGGAGGGTTGGCTCCAGAAGGTGGTGCTTGGAGAATATTGCTTGGCCCCATGGATTCTCCAGTATGGGGTTCCAGAGGGGCCGGTTTTGTCTCTCATGCTATTTAACATCTACATGAAACTGTTGAGTGCGGTCATCCAGACTTTTGGAGTGTGTTGTCATCAGTACGCTGATGACATGCAGCTCTATTTCTCCTATTCATCTTCTTCAGGTGAGGCTGTGGATGTGCTAAATCGGTGCCTGGCTGCAACAATGGACTGGATCAGGGCTAACAAACTGAAACTCAATCCAGACTAGACTGAGATGCCATTGGTGGATGGTTCTTCTGACCGGATAGAGGGTGCTCAACCTGTTCTGGATGGGCTTGCACTCCCCCGAAGGAGCAGGTTCATAGCTTGGGGGTTCTCCTTGAGCTATCTTTGTCCCTTGAGGCTCAGGTGGCCTCTGTGGCATGGAGCGCCTTCTACCAACTTCAGTTGGTGGCCCAGCTATGCCCCTATCTGGACAGGGATAACCTGACTTCAGTTGACTATGCTCTGATAATCTCCAAGTTAGGTTACTGCAATGCACTCTAAATGGGGTTGCTTTTGAAGATGGTTCAGAAGCTGCAGTTTGTGCAACATACGGCAGCCAGATTGATTACAGGGATCAGAAGGTCTGAACATATGAGACTGACTCTGGCCTGCTTGCACGGGCTGCCTGTAAGTTTCTGAGCCTGATTCAAGGTGCTGGTTTTAACCTATACATTGTTTGGGGCCACAATTCCTGATGGAACCCATCTCCTGACACTAACCTACCCGTACACTATGCTCAACATCTAAGGCCCTCCTCTGGCTACCTATTCCGAGCAAAGCGCGGAAGACAGCAACAAGGGAGAGGACCTTCTTGATGGTGGCCCCCCAATTATGGAATGATCTCCCTGATGAGGCCCCCCTGGCACTAACATCGCTATCTTTTTAGTGCCAGGTTAAGACCTTTCTCTTCTCCCAGGCATTTGGCAGCATATGATAAATTTCATCTATCCTGGATTATCTTGTGATTATGGTTGTTTGCTTGAGATTGCTTGTTTGAAGTTGTTTTAGATATATGTTCTCCTATGTATATTGTCTGTTCATGTGTTTTTATGTAAATGGCTGTTAACCTCTGTATTCTATATTTTTAATGTTTTTAATCTTTGTAAACCGCCCAGAGCGCTTTGGCTATTGGGTGGTATAGAATAATAATAATAATAATAATAAATTTTATACATTAATTAAAATAAATGAACAGATCTCTTGTGCTTAGGTGTTATCCTCACTATTATCTTAGACTCCTGCCCTTGCCAGTACAAATCATTAGGCCACTGCTAAAATAGTACTGCTGTGGCACTCTACAAGACTTGAAGGGTCATTCTTCTTTTCGCAACATAGCCCTCCCCATTTGCTCACAATCATGAATTCAACAGAGTCCTGATAACATCTGGAAAATGACACATTTATTAAAAAAATATCTGGGGTTGCTGGCTAGTGTAGGTTCAACACTAGGATACCACAGACCTTAATAAAATATTAAACCTTTCTCTGTCAATCTTTATTCTACTGTACAATCCCTGGACACAGGCGGACAGACAGACAGACCACACCAATTAAACAGTGCTGGAAGTGTAAAATGGTGCTAGTTGGTGTTTCAGCTACAATATGAAAGAATATGAAAGGCTGTTGGGGAAGGAGTCATGGCCAACAACTATGCCAATACTGATGCCAGAACCAGAATGCAAACAAATCTTTTTTTCAAAGTACACAGCAACATGACAGTCCAGAAAAAACAATGTGCCTGTCGTAAGAGCAATAGTGATGGGTGGATTCCCCCAAGTCTTATTTGTTTACTATCTGTGCATAATGAGCTCATTCCCAGGTGACTGGGAAAATTTCTTTACAGGTGTCCTTGTTTAGTTTGCTGTGTCAGAGCCTGTGTGCCAACAGTACCTAACTCTTAGTCATTATCACACAGCTCCTTAGGACCTGGAGTGTGCTTGCTTTGCCTGGTGCCATCCAGATGTTTTCGACCACAACTCCCAAGATGCCTGAGCATTGGTCATGCTGCCTGGGGCTGAAGTCCACAATATCTGGAGGGTACCACATTGGAGAAGGCTGCAATAGCAGCTACATTAAATTTCATGATGATGCATTTCTAAAGTTACATTATGCCAAACTTCACAATTGGTTGCACATATGTGCTTTGTGGTTGTTAGTGGAAGCAAAACTAAGTGATTAGACCGTAGAGTGAGACCAGAGTGGGGGAGGAATGATTCTATTTAACTTGAAGTAAAATTGTCTGTTTAATTGAGTTAAATATTATAATCTGCTTCCACCCTTACCACCACACTTCTCTCCCTCATTTTCAAACTATACAGGAAGACACAGGACATAGTTGTAAACTGCTAAACGTAGCACATGGGATTTTTAGGTTGTCACCACATGCACTTTACCATCACTTCCCCCTTTAAATTAGTTGGATTTCACAGTTTCACCTGCAACATGTTTTTGAAACTAGGGCTATCCTTGTTCTCCACTAGGTCACACAATGCTTCTGAAACCTTTCACTATGTCTGCTCCGCTGTCATAACTAGGCTGTCAACTACAATGGTTGATGATAACACAGACATGTTTACATGTAACACAGACAATACAACTGCTGTGTGAATGGGCACTATTAATGACATAATTATCACTGTCCATACTTTTTGCATTTCATTTCCCTCTGACCTCACTCTTTGCAGTTCCCTCTACCATGTGTATATATACCTGTATCTCAGGACATCACTTTATACAACTGCTGAAGTAGACTGTAGTCCATGACAGCTTAGGCCATAATATAAATATGCCTTCTAGGGTAATTTTATAACTCTAATAAGGGAGCAATCCTATGGTCACTAGACAGTGGCTAGATGGCCACAGGATATGCTGTTTTCCAGGAAGTGACCTTGGAGCCTGTGCTCCGAGGTCGGTTCTCAGGAAAACTGACCTCTCCCCACTTCCACGCTGACTCTGAGATGGTGCAGAGAAGCCCCGTCCTCTGCGCTCAGAAGAGGAGTGAGGAGCAGCTGAAAAGGGGCGTGGCTGGGGCGTTCCGGGGCGGGGAGAGCGGAACTGCGTGTACGACACATCCTATGTGTCATACAGCAGCCTCCTCTCCCACTCGGCCCAAAGTGGCTAGAGAGCCACAATCAGCTGTATAGCAGAAAAAGCAGGGCAGGAGAAGCACAGAGGGAATGATGCCTCCGTGCTTCTCCTGCCTTGCTTTGAATAGGCAGTTGCCTCTGAGTTCGGAGGTGGCCGCCTATCTAGATAGGATTGCACCCTAAGTAAATGAATTTAAAGTACAACAAGAGTTTGTGTCATTTTGGTTTGGTAGTTATGACTGCAGTTGCCTGATGAGCAAAGCCACTCAGAAAGCACATAAGAAACAGAAAAGATGTATGTGGCGGTAGTGGTTATTATCTTCAAGAAATTGCTACTGTCATTAAAAACAGCTAAAAAACATGTTACAATCAAATGAGGAATGGGCACATGAAAGCACACAACTCTGCTACATATCCTTGGGCAGGGGAGGGATTAGGACAGAAGGGGGTGGGTGGATAATATAAGAAGCTTGCAAAAACAAAATAAAACAAAAACAAACCCAGGAGACAGTTGTGCCATGGTAGAGATTGCCAGGGAGCTTCACCCCAGCAAATGGGGGAGCTTCACACAGGATAGGATAAGGATCAGGACTGGGGGAAACATAAACATACTTTCAAAACCAGTGCCTAAGAGAAACATCCCCAATAAAGAAGAATGTCACCAGAAATAGTAACTTGTCAGGTGATGGTTGAAACACACCCTGGGCAGATGGTAGACTTGGCCAATAAGAGAGGGTACAAGTGATGGATCCTTGCCTGCCTGCACGCTTCTACTGAGCCCAATTGCAGAATGGTGCAGCTGTGAGACACGCATCTTGCTATTGTTTTTAAATCACATGTACATTTTTTGACATGACATTTTCCAATGAGCAATTGTTGTTGTTGTTGTTGTTCAGTCGGTCAGTCGTGTCTGACTCTTCGTGACCCCATGGACCATAGCATTCCAGGCCTTCCTGTCCTCCGCTCTCTCCTGGAGTGTGCTCAAGTTCATATTCATTGCATCGGTGATGCTATCTAGCCATCTCATCCTCTGCCGCCCCCTTCTCCTTTTGTCTTCAATCTTTCCCAGCATCAGGGTCTTTTCCAGGGAGTTTTCTCTTCGCATTAGGTGGCCAAAATATTTGAGCTTCAGCTTCAGTATCTGTCCTTCCAATGAGCACTCAGGGTTGATTTCCTTTAGGACTGACTAATTTGACCTCCTTGCAGTCCAGGTGATTCATAAGAGTCTTCTCCAGCACCACAGTTCAAAAGCATCAATTCTTTGGCGCTCAGTCTTCCTTATAGTCCAGCTCTCACAGCCATACGTTGCTACTGGGAAAACCATAGCTTTGATTAGACGAACCTTTGTCGGCAAGGTGATGTCCCTGCTTCTTACTATGCTGTCTAGGTTTGCCATAGCTTTCCTCCCAAGGAGCAAGCATCTTTTAATTTCATGGCTACAGTCACTGTCTGCGGTGAACTTTTAGCCCAAGAAAATAAAATCTGTCACTGCTTCCATTTCTTCCCCTTCTATATGCCAGGAAGTGATGGGGCCAGATGCCATGATCTTCGTTTTTTTAATGTTGAGTTTCAAACCAGCTTTTGCACTCTCCTCTTTCACCCTCCACAAGAGGCTCTTTAGATCCTCTTCGCTTTCTGCCATTAGGGTGGTATCATCTGCGTATCTGAGGTTGCTGATAATTCTCCCGGCAATCTTAATTCTGACCTGTGATTCATCCAACCCGGCGTTTCTCATGATGTACTCTGCATATAAATTAAATAAGCAGGGCGATGATATACAGCCTTGTCGTACTCCTTTCCCAATTTTGAACCAATCGATTGTTCCATGTCCGGTTCTTACTGTTGCTTCTTGACCCTCGTACATGTTTCTCAGGAGACAGGTAAGGTGGTCTGGTACTCCCATCTCTTTCAGAATTTGCCACAGTTCATTGTGATCCACACCATCAAAGGCTTTAGCATAGTCAATGAAGCAGAAATACATGTTTTTCTGGAATTCTCTTGCTTTCTCCATGATCCAGCGAATGTTGGTGATTTGATCTCTAGTTCTTCTGCCTCTTCGAAACCCAGCTTGTACTTCTGGTAGTTCTCGGTTCACATACTGCTGAAGCCTAGCTTGTAGGATTTTGAGCATCACCTTGCTGGCATGTGAAATGAGTGCAATTGTGCGGTAGTTTGAACACTCTTTGGCATTGCCCTTCTTTGGAATTGGAATGTAAACTGACCTTTTCCAGTCTTGTGGCCACTGTTGAGTGTTCCAAATGTGTTGGCATATTGAGTGCAGCACTTTAACACCATCATCTTTTAGGATTTTAAATAGCTCAGCTGGCCTGGAATACTGTCATCTCCACTAGCTTTGTTGTTAGTAATGCTTCCTAAGGCCCACTTGACTTCACTCTTGAGGATGTCCGGCTCAAGTTCAGTGACCGCACTATCATGGCTATCAGGGACATTCAGATCTTTCCTGTATAGTTCTTCTGTGTATTCTTTCCATCTCTTCTGAATCTCATCTGCTTCTGTTAGGTCCCTGCCTTCTTTGTCCTTTATGATGCCCGTCTTTGCACAAAATGTTCCCTTGAGACCTCCAATTTTCTTGAAGAGATCTCTAGTCTTTCCCATTCTGTTGTTTTCCTCGATTTCTTTGCATTGTTCATTTAAGAAGGCCTTCTTGTCTCTCCTTGCTATTCTCTGGAAATCTGCATTCAGTTGGCTATATCTTCCCCTTTCTCCCTTGCTTTTTGCTTCCCTTCTTTCGTCAGCTACTTGTAAAGCCTCATCAGACAGCCACTTGGCTTTCTTGCATTTCTTTTTCTTTGGGATGGATTTTGTAGCTGCCTCCTGAACAATGTTACGGACCTCCATCCATAGTTCCTCAGGCACTCTGTCTATCAGGTCTAATCCCTTAAATCTATTCCTCACCTCCACTGTATATTCATAAGGGATATGATTTAGGTCATACCTGAATGGTTTAGTGGTTTTCCCTACGTTCTTCAATTTCAGCCGAAATTTTGCAATAAGAAGCTCATGATCTGAGCCACAGTCAGCTCCAGGTCTTGTTTTTACTGACTGCATAGAGCTTCTCCATCTTTGGCTGCAAAGTACATAAACAATCTGATTTTGATATTGACCATCTGGTGATGTCCATGTGTAGAGTCGCCTCTTGTGCTGCTGGAAAAGAGTGTTCGCTATGATCAGCGTGTTTTCTTGGCAAAACTCTATTAGGCTTTGTCCTGCTTCCTTTTGTACACCAAGGCCATGCCTGCCTGTTATCCCGGTGATTTCTTGACTTCCTACTTTAGCATTCCAATCCCCTATGATGAAGAGGACATCTTTTTTTGGTGTTAGTTCTAGAAGGTGTTGTAGGTCTTCATAGAACCGATCAACCTCAGCTTCTTCGACCTCAGTGGTTGGGGCATAGACTTGAATTACTGTGATGCTGAATGGTTTGCCTTGGATTCGTACCGTGATCATTCTATCGTTTTTGAGATTGTACCCCGGTACTGCTTTTCCCACCCTTTTACTGACTATGAGTGCTACTCCATTTCTTCTAAGGGATTTTTGCCCACAGTAGTAGATATAATGGTCACCTGAATTAAATTCGCCCATGCTTGTCCATTTTAGTTTGCTGATTCCCAAGATGTCGATGTTCAATCTTGCCATCTCATGTTTGACCACCTCCAGCTTACCTTGATTCATTGATCTGACATTCCAGGTTCCTAAACAATATTGTTTTTTACAGCATCGGACTTCCTTTTGACCACCGGACACATCCACAGTTGCGTGTCCTTTTGGCACAAATAATTGTTTTATTTAATCATGCTAGACAGACAGAATACAGTATTGTTTCGTAAATTACAGTCACACTAGAGGTGGCAGATGTGTGTGCAGAGCTGGATCTGCTCTTGAATTCATATAAATCAATGGATGGGGGCTTTACAGAGCAGCATAGGCCAAACAACTTTTATATCATTTTTTCTCTCAACAGAGCTCTGAAAAAGAAATAACTCCTGTGAAAGAAAACAACTTTTAAAAGGTGGGTTGGATTGAAAAAAATCAGGTTAGGGGAAGGTCCCCTTGCATCTCTGTTTTATGTTGTGCTTTAAACAGCATTAACCAAAATACTTTGGAAGCAACTTTTTTGGCCTAGAACTTGCAATTATTATTTCCAACAAAGACTTAACTGAAACATGTTGGGCAACTCAAGTTTTCTCTTGGCATCTGTTTTAAATACATACTGAATTGTGGGTGGATCTTTTGTTTTGTTTTTAATCACTCCCCCTGAATCTAGACGTACTCTTAGACACTCATTTCAACAACTCACATGAGTTTCAACAACGGTAAGGGCAACAAAGATCTTACACACATATGGTTACAAAGCAGGAAGCCTTAAGTGGCTCGTTTGCTGAACACAAACCATGCATGATAACATTCTATGCTGCTGGAGGGCTGTGGTAAAATGGCACCCAATTTGTAAATCAACCACACCTCTGTAGCAGCACAAATCTATATTCTGGATAGTGCTGGGCAAATCAGTCTGTTTCTGTTCCATGTCACTTTGACATGTGGTCACCCATAAGTCCATTCCATTCTGTTTCTGCATTGATCTGTGAATTCTCTTTTAAAAAACCCACATAAAATTCACATTTAAATACATAATTCTAAATACATTTTCTTTTAAAATATGCATTTAAATATATTCTGATAGGCTTTTTGAGCTGAGAACTCCAAGCATTTGGAGAACTGCAAAATACAGTGAAAGTTAAGTTCCGATTTGCACGTTAGTCTGGCAGGTACGGAGCAGGTAAATTCATATTGGAATTTGCATTCCTAATTCTGGATCAGGTAATTACAGGATTCAGAACCTTTGTTAAATAACACAACAGGGAGAAAATACACCCTCTTAAATCTAGATAAATGACAGTGATTCTGGGGTGCCAACCTCTCTCACCCAAAAAATGTACCACCCAGAAGCACCACTCTCAGTGCCCTTTCTTTCTTCCTCTCAGAAGCCAAACCCTAAAATCTCAGATTAATGGTTCCTTATTCAGTTTCTCCCTAGAAACAACTTTCCTGGACTTTTTCTTCTTCTAGCCTTAGTTCAGCTTCATTATTACATTTTGGCAAAAATTGACAGGAGTTCATAAGTTCATACATTTATACAAAATTTTGGCAAACATCATATTCTACCCTTGCCAACCTTTACAAAATGAAAGTAAAGAATCTCTCCTGGCTCCTGCAAGGAATAACCAAACTGCCTTTGTTATCACATGTGTATTTAATGCCTTTTGCTTTACAGATTTCCACAAAAGGCTTCAATTACCTTAAATGATCATACAGCGATCTACATTATTACAAGTCTCTTAATTCTTATTTGCTCCACAGTAATCATTTATGACCACCATTAAAAACAGTTCCAGAAGGGGTTAGTTTACAAAAAAAAAGATATTTTGCCAACCTCCAAAGTAAAAACATATACTTTAAAAATTACACTTTATTTAATTGTCATGTTAGCAGAATGAATAGCAAAACCAAGAGAAAGCTGGTTCAGATCAGCTTGTTTTTCTTCAGGACTCAGGTATCATACTGAAAATATTATTCTCAAGGCATTTTTAACTATATGAGTATCAAATAAAGGAACTAAATGCTTTTTCTTGTTAATAGTTTACAGCACAAGCATATGCACGTGTACTTAGAAGGAAGTCCCAATTATTTCAATGAGGATTACTCCCAAGTAAGCGGATACAGTATTGCAGGCTGGCACTGATGGAAGTTGAAGTCCAAAACATCTGGAGGGCATCAGGTTGGGGAAGCCTGCTCTATGATGTTGTGCCACCAGACAGCTACCCACAAATGCTGACTAGTTAACTATATGGTACACAATGCAGCTGTGTTCATAGGTGACATGCCATCCTGCTTCTCCTGATAGGTCAGGTTTCTAACATAATGACAAGGAAGTAATCCTAGCATTTTAGATAGCTACCAGAGTGCATATCTTCGGAGGCTTCCATCTATCAGGCAGCCACCCAATAGGCTTGTGACCTAAGGAAGTATGTGATAGAGGCATATACAATAATTAATGGTTGGGAAAAATTGAATAAAAAGCATGTGCTTACAATTACTCTCAACTACTACTACCCTATAGAATTAATATAGGATAAAATGGTATTTCACACAGCACATTATTTGAAACTCACTATGACTGTGTGTGTAATGACCCCCAAATCACTGGGCTTTTGAAAAGCCTGGAGAAATCCATAGGAGATAAGTGTCATAGTGCCTCGCAGTGCAAAACGCAGACATACTTCATGAGGTTGCTACTGATGACTATGATATTGCTTTGGGTATGCAGTTTCCCCAAGGAAACATATGTGTGCCTTACCGACCACCAGGAAACAGTCACAAGTAATAGAAGATGGGGCACGTGCACGTAGGGCAAGTGTATCTGAGAAGAGTAGAAGTTAAGCTCTCTCACTATCATACTTCTGATGAGTGAAGCTCAAGTGTTTGCAGGTCCTGATGTTCTCCCGAAATTTTCTCCACCCTCCATTATATCCATCTCTGCCCTGCCTTCCTCCCTCCATTCTCTAAGCCAAAGGGAGAAGAAGGGAATTGTACCAATGGGATAAGCTGCATATACAAGAAAACAGTTCCTTTGAGCTGACAAATATGCAAACTAGGGTTTGTAGAACAAGGCATGGCTGGAAATTCTGGTGGTGGACGTAAGGTATGCAGGAGCATGCTTGAATGAGGGAACAGGCCAAGCACCTGAGCATGTTGGGTAGGGGCACAACCCCCCTGCCACAGGCAAGTATAACTGTAACTATTAACTGAGAATATATACTATTTCTAAGGGAGTTCATAAATAATAGACTTTTGAATTCTGGAGATTATCAATAGTGACTGGAGCATGAAATTCACACTCTACTCTGGACATCTTGGAGTTGTCCACTGTCTGAAACAGGATATTGGAGAGGGGAGGGAGGAACATTATTATTCTGAATTAGTACATCTGCTCTTAGGAGTTTCTATTGCTATTAGACATTTTCCAGTTAAGACTGGCTAAAGTCAAGAAAACAAAAATGATTTGCCTGAAGGCAGACTCCAGCAATAAGCCTCACTGCTCCAAACACAATCAAAAAAAATTCATTCCAAATACCATTTTTGTTCAAACATTTGGAACGTTCAACAGATACCTGAATGTATAGAACACTTTGGGATTCTGTCTTTTATGAGGAATGACAGCTGAATGAAGGCATTCTGAAAAGCTACAGATTCAGTTCTCCTCTTTTTCACACAGCATGGTTGACCCTAGACACTCAAATTTAAAAAGATAGATGATCCAGGAGACTCATAACCATTATTACCTTTAGGGGCTGCAGTGTATTGAGCAATTGAATTAATTACACCAATCTTTTGCTCAGAGTTTTAACAGTTCCTCATGAATGCATGTTACTACACCATCATTCCCATCCTTCATTAAAGATAGGATAACAGCCAGTGGGGTGTAGCAGTTAGGGAGCTGGACTAGGACTCAGTTCTAGTCCTCATTCAGGCATGAAGCTCACTGGGTGACTTTGGGGCAGTCACTGAATCTCAGCCTAACCTATCTCACAGGGTTGTTGTGAGGATAAAATGAAGAGCAGAAGGACCATGTAAGCTGTCTTGGGCTCCTTGCAAGAGGAAAAAAGGTGGGATATAAAATGTAATAATAACATAAATAAAAGGCATTTGAAATAGAGGAAACTGCCATATATATTTTTAAAAGATTTTAATAGAAAAAATAAAAAAACAGGTTCACGATTACAACGTGGCCTCTGTATCCTCACAAATGACAAAGAATAGAGGTCTCCTTATTGACAGGAAAACCACAGACTAAGTCAATAGAACCTTAATACATGAGTAAAGTAAGTATTGTAATATTGAACAATGACAATACAAATGCTACAATAATGTACACTTGGGATTCTGTGTATATGTGCAGTTCACAATGTTTTTATGCTTGTTGTTGTTTATTCGTTCAGTCGCTTCCGACTACAACATATGTAATTTTCCATGCATTATTGTAACATTTGTATTGTAATTTTTCAATATTACAATACGTACTTTACTCATGTAACAGGCTCTATTGATTTAGTCTGTGGTTTTCTTCTCTAAATCCTCAAAACAGGTATCACCATATCACTGAAAGTGCCATCAAAATTAAATGTATAATATAGGTGGCTGAGACCTTTGATTTCAACACATTTAAAATAGTGGCAGGAAATGTTTTGCCAGAATGAGGACGTGACAAAGATAGGCTTCTACATAAAAACAATTTCTGCACAATAAACCAACAATCCATTTAGTAAGTGCACAATTAAACAAAAACAGAGGCTCTGCCCAAATAGATATGACTCATTCAGTCAATGCACTTCTAGCTGTATCATTAGATTTAAAACAAAATCAACTGTTAATTGAAATTCTAGATTTCTGGCTTGCCAATATAAATGGGAGTGTCGAAGCCAGTCTTTAATTTCACCTATGCAAATAATTGCATCATATCAATAATTGCATAGTATGCATCATACTATGTGGATGAGTATCACCTGCTTTAATCATCACAAATGAATGATATTATATTATAGTACAAGTGCACCTGGAACCTGCTTTAGAATACTATTGACAGGTGCGAAACTACATACACAAGCATCCCTAAGAATGTCCTTCTAACAATATTATTAACCAAAAGTCTCAAATGTGATTGTCTTCTTAACTAGAAAATAAAATGACCTTTGTAATCTTACATGTCTCCATAAAGTATATGACACATTTTGGGAGTCTTTTTGGACCAGTGGCACATTTGGGAATCTGAGAAAACTGCTGTGGGCACCACCACAAAATGCCTACTCAGTGGATCACTGCTTTGACATCTACCTGTCATGTCTGTGAATCTTAGGCTGCATTTTATTCAGCAAAAACATTTATTTTGTGTTTACTGGATACCGCAATGTCTCTCTAATAAAGGATTGTCTAATTTGGCTAATTGCTGGTGATGCAGCACAGCTAATGCTTCTTTAAAACATACATTTTGGCAGTGTCCTATAGCGTCTTTTTGGGAAGAGGTTATTACACAGATAAATTTTGTACTGGAACTGTCTTTAATACCCACTGATGTACACACCCTTTTAAATTATTTACCTGCTTCATGGAAATTAACAAATGGATTTTCCATGCCCTTTCGACAGATAAAGACTGATATTACCACACTGGAAGGATAAACACTCACCTCCTATATGCAATGGATTGAGGACCTTACAACGCTTTCAATATTTAAATGGGTGGCATATAGATGCCACCTTCAAATGGATACTTTTTTGGGTATTTGGCCCACTTTTGTTGAAACCTATGTATGATTGCTTGAAAGTAATATGAATTTCATATATAGTCATTGCTATGGATATATACAAATCCATGACTGTATATTACAAGTTTTTTTAAAAAAGTTAAAGTCATGGGTGCCATTGGAGGTGCCCGCAGGCACCACATTGGGAACCGCTGGTATATGGTGGAGGGTGACAGAGAATCCTTTTCTCAATGTTTACTAGTAGAGAGTTCCTTAGTTCTATGAGGAGGCACCAGAGAACAGTCAAAACTAGCAATCCCATTCCTTTGAATGATGCAATTTTCAGCAATCTAATAAGAATCCAGTCTACCACTAACTTGAAGCTTGATACTTCTGATCACTGTGGTGAAGAGCAATACCAAAGAACACTTTTAATAGTAGGATGGAATGCTTGGGACTGATTGATATGAATAAAATAAAGCCTGTTCTTTCATTTAATTTGCTGTCTACAAGTTGCTCCAAAGGGGAGGTTAAAAATTGTATTGAATTTAGTGTGATTTGTTTTGTTATGCTGCTTTGGGCACTTTTACCAGAAAAGCAGCAGATAAATATCATACATACGTCTGTACAAGGATGTGTGCGGCACAAGAATTCAGACACATGGTACGTAGGAAGAACTTCCTGAATGTACAAGCTTGAATGCCTCAGAAGGTGGTGGATTCTCCTTCATTAGAGGTTTTTAAGCAGAGACTGGATGATCAAAGATGCTGGAGCAGCAGATTTCCTCGATCAGCAGAGGGTTGCCTTAGATGAGATTTGAAGCCCCTTCTAACTCAATGGCCCTGTTCAGATGCACATTGGGGAAGGGTGGTTAGGCTAAACATGGTGCAGGGTGGTTAGTTCTAACCACTGTGAGAGCCCTTGACACATGTGCAGGTAACCATGGCCCACAGTATGGTTAGCCTAACCACCATGGTTACCGCTAAATTCCGCAGTCCTCCAGACAGCCTGCCATGCATCCCGGTGGCCTCAGCAGAGGAAGCTGCTGCGGGCAGCCATTTTGGTGTTCGTTCCATGGCAAAAGCAGCCGAAATCAGCCCAGCCACTCCTGCCAGATCCATGGTCAAATTCTGCCTAGCAACACATGACGCAGTGGCCATCGGCCATCTAGGGCTTGGTACTGCAGCAGCTGTGGGTAGCAATTTCATGGGGGCTGGGGGGTGCAGGTTTGGAGGCAGGGGCACCATTTGAGGCAGGGATGCTGCTGCTTGGACAGCTGCCAGCTGGGTGGGAATGTTTTCCCATATCACGGCAGACACAGGTGCTTGTGCCTGGGAGTGCTAAGTACTCAAGGTTGCTGTGCCAATAACAGTGGGGTGGGATCGAAATAATCTTTTCTCCTTGAAAGCTTCTCCAATTTTTGTACTGTGGGAGGGGATGGAGAGCAAGGAGGCTGGCTCTCGGCTGCTGCATCATGTGTTGCTAGGCAGAATTTGACCATGGAGATCTGGCAGGAGTGGCTGGGCTGATTTCAGTTGCTTTTGCCATGGAGTCTATGGTAGCACCCAGTTAACCACGGGGGCCTGTTCAGATGTCACGCTAAGCCATGGTTAGGGCCACTAACTATGCTGCAGCAAATGGTTAGTGAACATGGTTAGTCTATGGTTAATAAACCACCATAGTTGAGAAAAACACCATTTAGACATCACGCTCAGCCATCATGATTAGCTCAAAAACACTCATCATCATGGCCTAGCATGATGTCTGAACAGCGCCTAAGAGTCTAATAGGAAATGACAAGGCAAATCCCCTTATGGCAAGGAATCCTATGTTTATTCAGAAGTAAGTACCATAGTGGTCAATGAAGTTTATTCCCTGGTAAGTGTATATAGGATTGCAGCCTTAATACAGATGAAATTGTATCCCATGGCACTGAAGGAACTCAGCTATACTCCTTGTTACATACCAACCCTACTGCACTGGATCACTTTCTGCTAGTGAAGGAGATCTGCTTCTCAATGGACTGACAGGCGAGCAACATCTTTAGTGTTCTTGAATAAATAATAGTTTTCTAGATGAAAATATTCCAACATAACAGTACAAACTAGCTCTATTAAAATCAATAGTGTTGCCACTGACTTTAATGATTGCTGGACTGCAACCACAGACTACAATAGAAGGTGCTTGTAATCACTGTCAACAAGGATGGGTATTACAATTCTAGGCTTTTTACCTCTCTTAATGGTAGTGAACATTAGTGTAGATTTGGTGAGGGTAATTCTTCCATTTTCTAATTATAAAATGATTTGCCTTCTACAAACTAGCTAGTTTCAAAGAGGCAAAAATGTACCACGAGATCTTTTATCCTGATCTCAGGTAAGAGGCGTTATTAGAGCAAGCAGAATTCACATGGGTTTTACACTGGTTTACATTTCACTAGCTTCAACAGAATTACTTAAGGCTTAGAGCAGTACAAATTAGGGGAGAACTGGACACTTTCTGTCTCTGACCTTGATATTCCAATTTTCATCTTCTAGAAAAATGTCTGGTATTAGAGCTACAGCACTTCTGTATTACTGTTCATGGATACCCAAAGACAGTGAAAGAGCAACTTTACAAATTGTACCACTGGTGAAGAATGTAAATGAAGTCTAGTTGAAACAGAATAATTGAAAAGGTGCAGCCTGCTAACAGCATTTCTATACTCGTGTTTGTATTGATTGTAGAAGCTTATCTGGAAATGTCAATATTAACGGTATTTTCTATTGCTTTGACACATACCTTTAAAATGTTATTTACAAGTTTTTAAAACTGTTTCCAAAAGATGTGAACTTGTTCCTATGTGCTTTTGAATATGTTAAATGTAATGTTAGTTGTTTTCTTGCAGTCATTATACTTCCATTTCAAAATACGTTGCATGTCTCCCTCTGCAAGTATCAACTAAAAATGGTGTGTGTGTGTTCGTATAAAATTAATCTGGCAGCATTCTCAAAAATTGCAGGCTTCTGGGTTGAGCAAATGGACACAGTTTTCTTTTAACTGTTTTGAACACCATGTGTTGAGAGAAAACAACAGAACAGAAACTGCTCATCCAAAATGCTAACTTGTGGCATGGCATAGCCAAAAAGCAGGTGTGTGGCATGCAGTTTACTTTACTAACATGCCTACCACATGTCACTCAATTCTGTTACCCCATTTACTTTATTTAGGAATTTATTCTGATATTGGCAATGGAATATGGCTCAATGGAGTATCTATAAAAAGTGGCATGACCTTTTAACTGAGTACACAATTTGAGAAAACACTGACTAGAATAATAACATCATATCACAGAATAATCCTTTGGATTATCTATTGTGACCCTAGCTTCTAGCAGAAATCATAAATGTGCTTCAGATAACGTTATTCCCATTAGAAAAATGTTCTGCACAAAATCCAGATAGATAACACAATTTTGCTAATTCATACTACTGACTGAGAGGCTGATCTATCACAATTCAGTAAATGTTGCAAATTAGTAAATGAATAGACACAACAAAAATTAAAATAAATGGCGATTCTTCACAGAACATATTTTGTTGATTTACTTAGGAAATGTGTATATATTTGATTTGTAAAATGTTAAGGGAATAGGAGACATTGAGGAAAACATAAAAGGGGGGAACAAAAAGTTTGTTATAAAACACCTCTCTGAGCTCCCTAGAAGAAGGGTGGGGTGCTAATATAATAAACAAATAAATTTCCACAGCCCCAAATGTATAATTATGATATTGCATCAGTGTTGTAACTCCTGCCTGTTTATAAAACCAAAACAAAATATCAAGAAATGATATGCAGCAATGGCTTATGTTACCATGTGCCCTTTACACAATTACTAGGTAATTTAGTTTGTAACGTATTTCCAGGTTAGGCTTAGAACTAGAAGAATTTAGGATGAAATCCTACACATGTTTAGACAGAAAAAATCCTACAACTCCCAGCATTTCCAGCCAGCATGCCTGGCTGGGGAATGTTGGGAGTTGTAGGACTTTTTTCAGTCTAAAAATGCATAGGGTTGACCCCTAAAGGTTTAAAATATCCTATGACCAAACCAACCCATACTGTCTTATTCATTTAACTTCTTGTCTGATGAAGAGATCTTGAAAGCTTGCACATTTTTGTGATCTTTCAGTTGGCCTAATAAAGGTATAACACTAAATGGATTTTGGATTTTTTTATAGTTAACACAGCTCATTTAATTTATTTGCAAACAGGTGGATGAAAATGAGAGAATCAGGTCATAGCTCAACAATAGCTCACTTGCTGCACTGGCAGCTTTCTACTTCCCTCCACCATCAGGATGAAATGTATTGTCACAGCTCTGAGCTATGACTTCATTCATAATGTTTGTTGTAACTACACCAACATTTCTCTTTGCTGGCTAGTGTATGAGAGAGAAAGAGAATGTGAGTGAGTATCTCTGGATACTGAAGTTTTACATTGATTGAGAATAAGAAAGAACACCAAAGAAACCTGGAGAAACATAGTTATACTGTGGCTCTTGCTTAGCAGTCTAAACATTACAAGTGAAAAATAGAAATGTTTCCAACTAAGCCTGCAAGGAAGGAACCTCATGACCAGCTAAGACCAGAATTATAGGGAATAGAAGTAGTCAGGTACCTCATTAGAACAACCTGGAGACTAATTTGCTGGCTCCCCAAGTTAACAGAACATTTGTGGCACCCACATATTACTCGCAGTAACAGGATCTTTTCATGGTTTGGATCTGGGTCTACACCAAAATTGTGGAAAGATGTCCCTCCTCGAACAGGTAGGTACACATGATGTAGGAGATGCTGTTCATGCAGACAGCCCTGCTGCATGAACACCAGTGCTGTACATCTCCTGTGTGGATGGGCGGGCTGGGGGCTAGAGCAGAAGGAAGATGTATGTCATGCACTTGTGGGGACTGAAAGAGGACATGCAGTCTCTCAAAACTTGTGAAGACAGGTGGTCCCCCGCCACTGGCTGATTCTGGAATTGCCTTGGTATTTTTGACCTTTCTCGGCAAGTGCTTTTCCAATAGTTTTCTTACAGTTTAAAATGTTGGCATATATGTGCTGATGGTGTCATGTTCAAAATAATTATCACATTGCAACTTGGGAATTCCATTTTGATTTCAGGTGCCCTACACTCAACCCACAGTGCTAGCTAAAAGCCACTCGGAAACTGAACTGTCCCACCACCACCACTGAAACAAGAAAGGGTTCTAGATCTGAATATAGGACAACCTCTACGCAGAATGTTAGCAAGAGGCAAATAAGACATTCAACAAAAATAAGGGGTTAATGGAAAAGAATGTGCATGTGTCTTCAAAGCAGCTGGTTTTGGATACATGGTCTGCTGAATGCTTACCACACACATGCAGCATCTTTTTTAACATTCTCATCTGAAGAAGAAATTCTGCAGGAAATGGTGCTAGAGTCATAATACAGGTAAGCATTATCAGCATGACAAATTCATATTGTACTGGGCTCTTTAAGAGGAACAGCAAGCTATAAATCAAATCAAATAAATAAACAAATAAATAAATATCATATACTGAACCAGGTAATCACCGATTTTGACACCATCACTACACAGAATTGTCCATATCAATGCACATATAGCAAATAATAACTAGCTTATCCAGCATTTAACATGTCTGGAAGTGAGATAGCTCAAGTGCAGTTAGAAAGTACATACTCCTTGGCGTTGCCTGTGAATGCAACTCAACCTCCAATTCTCATCTGCATACTGCATTCTCATTTACAGGCACAGCTTTACCTCTGTTCCCAAAATATTATCTTCTAGCATATAAAAATCCCATTTAGCACCACTTCCAGTTTTTTCTAAGCACAGTAGTTTCAGAGTGCCAGAAACCAGCACAGCAGAACTTTTAGAATCTCCCTCTCTGTGTTTGTGTGCATGATGTGAATAAAACAGTTTCTTTGGTGACCACAGATTTAATTTACAAATTTTAAATAGTGCAAAAAAGAGAAAAAAATCTCTAGGCTTACAACAGTTTTTGACAGTTCTTTATAAAGATAGACAGAATTCAAGAATGATGTTAAAGTCACTGCTGGTTAGAACCAAAATGTTCTACAACAACTTTTCCTAGTCTGTCACATTCTGAGAGAGGCTATCAATAAACTTTGCAAAAAGAGGACTGCAGCGCTGTCTTCGTGCATTGAAGATGCTGTCAAAACTTTGACTGGTTGACATCCTATCAGGCACTACAGTTGTTGCACAGTAACATGCACAAAGTACAATGCCTGCGAATAACCCAAGGTACAAGCAAGAGTGGGTTTAGTGTAAATGGGAGCTCCCAAAACCCTGCTGTTCACATGGCAACTACTTTACTTTTCAGGTTATGCAAAACAAATACCCCAACTAAAAACTGGGTGTGTGTAGCAGAAACAAGTCACATATTGTACTGGAAAGGGGAAATGTAATTGGTGAAAAGCAGCATGAGAAGCGAATTAACTCTAAAATACACTAAAGAAACCAAGTGTTTCCCCACTTTTAATTTAAAGCTTTAATTTACTGCATTATATTAGTGAATTATTAAATAATGTGTAACCTAATGCGTAATCCTACTGACCAATGTATTGTTTTATAGGTATTTGAAGCCTGTGGTTGCTAGTACCTATTCTAGGGTCAAGGGGAGGATCTCTCTGATATCACAGCATTAGCAGGGTGGTGTTATGCAATGGGTTGATTCATCCTTTCTTCAAGGAGGCTACGGGACAAACCAGACATTACTTTAAATGTGTGTCTAGCAGCTAAGTCTTTTTTTCCACTTTACTCTACAGTAGGCACAGGGCCCCTGATCTGGATTGGGAACCTAGCATATGGGGCAGGGGGTCTATTAAGATCCAGATTGCCCCCTACACCTACTCTAGAATAAAGATGAAGAGACGACATAGTTGCTAGACACACAATTAAGGTAATGTCTGTTTTGGCTCTACATCTATACAGGGACAGGACCAAATAAGAACAGACCAGAGGCTAAGGCTGGACATGCAAAGAGTCAAGTCCAGCAGAGCAGGCAACTCAGAAGCACATTGTCAAAAGAAGCCAGGAGTAATCCAGGACCAAAGGCAGGCAAGCGTTGAAACTTAAAGCAGCAGGTCAAGGCCAGCAGAGTAAGGATGAGACACACAGAGCTAAAGTAGCTGTCAGTCAGCTTGCCAGTAATTTATTCCTATTTCTTTATGAAAAGAAACATAGTCAAGCAGGGCAGGTTGCAGCTGGTCACAGTGGCTTGATGGTTCCTAGGATAAGTATAATAGTACTAGGCTAGGAATGAGTCTTGACAGGTGGCCAGCAGGTTTCTCAGCTAGTGGAGTGAGGCAGAACACCTTAGCTCAGAATACAAACTGCATACCTTATTTGTTGGTCTGGCCTAGAACAAGGCAAGTGCAGTCCTAAAACAATGATCACATTATATGACCAACAGAAAAGCAAGGCGTCCTATGGACGCAGGGTATATAAATTAGGGTTGGCACACTGATCAATTGACTGATCACATTTTGTCAACTGATCACCTATCATTTGGCTGCAGTCAAATATTCCAAGAATGCCACTGAGCAGATGAAAGTTTACCATTTGTTATGGTTCATTTTTAGCAAAGACGAATGAAGACAGCTTACCCTCCAGCAGAGGCAAACCCAGTAGCATAGGGATGTTTCTCCCACTGCCGACCTGCTGTAACTACTGAAACACCAGCAGTCATCAATGGCAAAGCCCACTGGCCAAGTGACTAGAGGATAGAGAGTTCAAAAAGAACCAGGGAGATCCATGTTCAAATCCTCATTCAGTCATGAAGATGATTAGATGACATTTTTCAGGTCATAGATAATCCTCATAGGGTTGATGGGAGGATAAAATGGGTGAGGAGAGAGTATTTGCACTACCCTGTGTTCCTTGGGGGAAGAATAGAATAAAAATGTAATAAAAGTAATTAATTATAATGCTTTAACCCTCCGCCAATAGAAAGATTGACTGAACCCACTGCTGGGGTCAAATGTACCTCCAAAATGCCATACAAATAAAATACCTGGTGGAATTAAGCACCATTTGCATTTTTTTTTAAAACAACAACACCATGCCTTTACAGAGACCTTCCCTTTTCCAGTAAAACAATATAGTTGCACATAAGTCATTGGGGTTAATAACACAGCACAATGTAAAGTACAAAAGCCTACAGGAACGGTATGAGGAGTCTAATGGATTCTACAGTTTTTATAAACAAAACATATTGTGCCATTCACACACAGATAACATAATTATAACAGTTGCACAAGTATAACAGTGCAGTACTAATGAGTTCTGAATTAACGATAACAACAACAAATCTGACAGACCTTGCAACCATCCCACATGCTTCTTGAGCAGCCACAATGGCATGAGTAGGATATGCAAAATGGCTACATGAAGGGCATTGTTGCGGCAATTTATTTGTCATTCTGTTGAGTGCAGAGATAACACCTGCCCCTTCTCTTGGTGCCAGCAGGGACAAGACCTACTAGTTCTGAGCTGCGTCTCTTGGGGGTTCATCACACGGAGCTTTCATCCTGCTATTGAGATGGCTCTGTCATGGATGTTTGCGGGCTCTTTAGATGACACCGTTACCCTCCAGGGTGTCTCCAGCAATTTTCCCCAGCCTATCTCGTGTTTTCTCCAAAAGCAAAAATGTGGTATTTTTTCCAGCCCATGGAACAGGACCGCCATGACTTCCCTGTGAAATTCTCCAATAGCGGGGGAAACCGCTCTGTCTGTCTGCTGTGGGCATTTGTTTTCAGTAGCTGGGAGCAGGCGCGGTCAGGATGAGGAAGGCATTGAGGATAGAAGCGAGGCGTGCAGGAGCAGATTTGACAGATGTGAGGGCAAGAATCGCCCACCCAATTGCAACTCCTGCCTCCGCTTAAGTTTTGCTGAGGAAGGACTTTCCTCGATTCCCAGGTGTCTGCCATGTAAATGCTTGAGCAGATTTCTCAGGTGGAGGGAGAAGAGGGTAAAATACCTCCCTGCAATGAAGGGAGGCACATCTGATCCTCCACCCCACCAAGCTCAGAAGCAACAACCTCTGTTGATTCAGAGCACCCCATTAAGTTCAATGGGGTTTACTCCCAAGTAAGTATGCCCAGGGTTGCAGACTTACGGCACAACCTTATATTTTATGTCTACTGAGAATTAAGTCGGTGGTTTCCTGGGGGCTGCAAGAAAAGAGTACAGCAGAAGCTAAGCTATGAAAACAAGACCCCACCCCCCCGCTCCTTTGCACATATGCCAGGGAGGGAGGAAGGTACTCCCTCAGTTCAAACCACATGTCTGCCTACCAAGTAAAGGAGCCCGCAAAGAAACCAAAAGTAGGAAGCTCCGGAAAGGATGTGGATTTTTGCGGGGGTTTTGCTTAATGTAGAAACACCCTTGATGTCCCAGGCAAGCTGGCTATGTCCCTACAAAACCTAGGGTTTTATCAACTTTAATCTCAGGTCTATTAGGAAGAGACATCTTTTGGGATGTTCTCACTATTGTGGGTTGTTCAGCTTATAAACAATATAGGTATTTAAACAGGCAATGGGTTGGATCTGCTGGATCAACAGCACTGATGGAAGTGGACTTCTCCGCCCCCTCCTTCCTGCAGAGTCCCTCCAGCCTCCTGAAAAAGTTACACAGAGAGTCAAAAGACCCTACTGAAAGGAGTGAGCTGTGGTGTGGTAGGGGGAGAATCCCCCAAAATTAGGCAGAGGGACCTTCCATGAGTGGAGCCCTTCCTTTCACAGAGGGCAGTTCCTGAATCCAACCCAATTTCCACTGCATTTGTGAAACACACACACACACAATTGGCCACCATTTGTTTTTATAAACAAATGCCAAATCCATGTTGGCTTCGAAAACAATGCAGTGATTACTTGAAGCCAACATGGATTTGTCAAGAACAAATCCTGCCAGACGAATCTGATCTCATTTTTTGATCAGGTAACCTCCCTTGTGGACTGTGGGAATGCTGTGGACATCATATACCTCGACTTCAGCAAAGCCTTCAACAAAGTGTCCCATGATATCCTGATGAGCAAACTAGATCAAAGTGGGCTACATTAAACAACGATCCGGTGGATCCACAGTTGGCTACAGAATCGGACTCAAAGAGAGCTTATCAATGGGATCGTCTCAAACTGGGGAGAGGTAACGAGTGGGGCACCACAGGGCTTAGTCCTGGGCCCAGTGCTCTTCAACATTTTTATTAATGACTTGGAGGAGGATGTGCAGGGAATGCTGATCACATTTGCAGATGACACCAAATTGGGTGGGATAGCTAATACTTTGGAAGACAGAAACAAAATTCAAAGTGATCTTGATAGACTGGAGCGCTGGGCAGAAAACAACAGAATGACATTTCATAGGGATAAATGCCAAGTTCTGCACCTAGGAAAAAGAAACCAAACGCACAGTTACAAGATGGGGGATACGTGGCTCAACAACACTACAAGCGAGAAGGATCTTGGAATTGTTGTCGATCACAAGCTGAATCTGAGCCAACAATGTGATGTGGCTGAAAAAAGGGCAAATGCTATTTTGGGCTGCATTAATAGAAGCATAGCTTCCAAATCCAGGGAAGTACTAGTTCCCCTCTACTCCACACTGGTTAGGCCTCATCTGGAGTACTGTGTCCAGTTCTGGGCACCGCACTTTAAGAAAGATGCAGACAAGCTGGAGAGGGTTCAGAGGAGGGCAACAAAGGTGATCAGGGGACTGGAAACAGAGCCCTATGAAGGGAGACTGAAAGAACTGGGCATGTTTAGCCTTGAGAAGAGAAGACTGAGGGGAGATATGATAGCGCTCTTCAAGTACTTGAAAGCTTGTCACAGAGAGGAAGGCCAGGATCTCTTCTCGGAAGAATGCAGGACATGGAATAATGGGCTCAAGGTACAGGAAGCCAGATTCCGGCTGAACATCAGGAAAAACTTCCTGACTGTTAGAGCAATACGACAATGGAACCAATTCCCTAGGGAGGTGGTGGGCTCTCCCACACTGGAGGCATTCAAGATGAGGCTGGACAGCCATCTGTCGGGGATGCTCTGACTTGGATTCCTGCATTGAGCAGGGGGTTGGACTCGATGGTCTTGTAGGCCCCTTCAACCCTACTATTCTATGATTCTATATTTACTGTAACCCACTCAGAGGGCTTTCTATTATGGGGAGACATACATATAAAGAAGCAAAAACATTTAGAAATGTATGTGGAGACCATCTGATCACAGGTATTTTCACCACTTCTTGGTCTTATTATACTAATGAATGATTGCAGGCTTGGCTTGGCTGTCTGAGATTGCTACATTTTTATGCACTGAAGAAAGGAGAATCACCATCACTTCTTTTGTATAAAACTAAACTAAAAAATGTCAAATCTTTTTGAAGCTCCAAAATACTGCTCTTCACACATCTGGATTTCTGCTTTGTTTGTGTTTTTTCCATGTGTTAATCAGAGTCAGGTTTTTCTCAGCTAGTTCCCTGGCTAGTGGCACACTGGTGAGAATTTTATCAGGTGCCTTGATAAAACATTCAGTTCTAGGTCCTTTGCCAGGGCATGGGATTCCTCAAGAGGCCAAAAGAAGATGAGCATACTCGATTGAAAACATCCCATTCCACCAATAAAGATTCACCAAGCACAGGAAACACTAACCACTTATTTATCCTGATGTCTTAGGTTAGGCCACTTCTCAGATTCTTAGGGGCACCTCACAGTGAACTACTCCTTTTCTTAGTCAAACATTCAGGTATTAAATACTAGAGAGACCACCTGTCCCTGATTCAAATGGCTTCTATCAGAAAGACTAGATTTCCTGGGAACTCTTTTCCTGGGCTGCTATAAGACCCTGGTCGCTGGAGTTGTAAGGAATAAAATGTAATTAGGCTACGTAACTGAAGTGACTGCATATATTTCAGTTATCTGCTCTCTCTGGGTAACTGAAAATTAGAGCTTTTTTTAATTGCCTGCCTGTTCCAGATTTCTAAGTAATTTAAAAATGTGTCTAGTCTTACAACAGGTTCTGATCAAATAAAAGTCAACCCTTCCCAGTTGTTTATTTTCTTTGGCCAATATGGAACCAACTGCCCATAGGAAGAGGAAAGGGAAACACACTATTTTCGTCTTTTTCCTGACTTCACTTTTCAAAAATTTAAAACAAAACAAAAACGCAACTATCAAAATGTATTTTCCTCATTAATATTGCAGTTTGGCGAACATGCAAAAGAAATATTTTTCAATATGTTATAGGATAAGAACATTGCATCCCTTTTGAAATTCCTGAATTAGTTTTCAGATTCTTTCTGAATCACATTCGAGTGTCTCCTCCTGACCTTAATAATCTGTGTAGCCCCATTATGACCCACATCCAATCCTTCACCTATTAATACCTCTCATTTCTCCTAGCCTGCATTCTACTAATTCAAGAAATTCTCCTGGCTCTCTGCTATTCTGTTTACTTATGTGTTTAGTACACACTTCTTCTGGATTTCTTTCTACAGAATGGACCCAATCTAGCTAAGGTTAGATGAAACTAAGTCCCACTGAAAGCAATAAAACCTGAGTCAATCACAACTAACTTGTTCCATTTGTTTCGACTGAATTTAGTCATGACTAATCTTAGCTGGATTGCAACCATAGTGTAGAATACCAGCCAAAGTGTATGCTAAACACATATGTATATGGAATTACAGGTAGTTCTTTATTACAGGAGAGACCGGGTGGTGGGGTGTCTCCAAGAGCGATTTACTCTGAGCTGGCTGTGTTTGGAGGTCGTTAGGGATATACGATGTCATGACCATCCAGCAGTCACCCCGGAGCTTATCAGGGAAAAACCAGATTTCCTGAGACTGCTTAAAGTCCAATCCTTTTCCTTATGTCAGGTTCTCCCTGGTATAGTTGCACATTTTATTTGGGTATGCTAGCCCTGCCTAGGGGTGTCCTTTCACTGTGACCCCGGTCAAGGGGTGTTTCCAGTGTGTTTCTGGTCCCTGAACAAACCAATTAATGTCTACTCAGAAGCAACTCCCATTGTGGTCAATGAGGCCTCTCCCCTGAATGCCCACATCAGAATTTACAGAGAACCCCCTCAATTGAAATGGCACAGTTTAAAGTCCAAATTCCCTAAGTGCTGTAAAGTACAATCTCAAGGCTTTGTCTCTCCATTGTTTGGTTTATTGCCTTAGGAAGTAATTACTTTGACCCCTGGTTATAGAGATCCTGCGTAACATAATGGGGGCTGGTTTCCCGTCTTTGTGTTCACTGCTCTCTTTCTCACAACAAACCCATTAGTGTCTCCCCTGAAGTAACTCTCATTGTGCTGAATGAAGCTTGCCTTCTGAATGCCCACATGAGAATTTACAGAGATCCCCCTGAATTGAATACAGAGTTTAAAGCACTGATTCCCTGAAGCCTGTAAAGCAATTTTCAAAACTTGAGATTCTCTTGGCTTGGTTTATTACCTTAGGAAGTAACTACTTCACACCTTCTTTATAGAGGTCCTGTGGTTAGAAAGGGGGCTGGTTTCCCATCCCTGTGTCCTTCCCCTCTCTTTCCCAGCACAAGCATATGTGTGTCTACTCAGAAGTAATTCCCATTGTGCTCAGTGAGGCTTGCTCCTGAAATATAGATACATCTGGAGTTTCAGGAGAAAGTAGAAAGGGGGGGAGCCTCTCTTATTGGTTGAGCAGTCCCTGGCAGTCAGATGATGTTCACCCCCACCCCTACCAGGAAGTATGTTCTGTGAAGCGATTGTTATTGGTGTGGAGCACTTGCTCGTGGAGCCCTGCGTGGACCAAAACACAGCAAAGCTGATTCCTTTTAAAAAATCCGGTACTCCCCCATTTGCTTCTGCTTCCGTTGTTGTGGAAACACGGTCTAGGAGAATAGTTTGAATTAATGAATGTAGGCTGTGAGAGAAGACAGGGTTGAATAAGTAAAGGACTAGATATGTCAGAACTACACAGGCCTTTAAGATTAGGAGGAGGCACATGAATCTGATTTAGGTTTTTTTTTAGTAGATCTTTTATTATAATGGTTTAAAATATACATGAAACAGAATCTCCAGAAGCATCTTTTATAGCCCATTCCTTCCTTCCTTCATCACCACATGTCCTACTAATCAATGGCAAAAATGACTCTGATAACAGGGAAGAACACATTTTCCTTTCTATACCAATAACATACCTTATGGACTTGAACTTCCAACTCTTTCTAAAACAGTTTTATTTTTAATCTTAGGAACAGTTGTGTACATAAGTCTAACAGTCCCCTTTGCATATCCTGAAGGCAAAAAATATTCCAAAGGAAATGCATAAAGAAAAAGAAAGAAAAGTTAAAACTACTAGAGAATGCTCTGCGGGATTATCAAGACAGGAAAACTTTGCAGATGTTACTGTCTCTCTAGAGGAATAAATGCTTGCATTTTAATATTCTCAGCAGCTGGTTCCTGTTGAATGCCATCAGGATGATTCAGCCACCTACCAGAAACACCAGTAGCAGCAAGTGCATTCATATAGATAGATGGATAAATGCAAAACTTCTATGTTTTCAGGACAGTGCTGTTACTTTGATATAGCCAAAGATTTATTAAATTATTATCAATAGAGCCAAGGCAATAATTTGAAATGAAAAACAAGGTCAGTGCCTCATAGAAGACACAGCCCCTCTCCGATGGTATTACTGTGTAACTTAAACTTCTTCCAACTATCCACGTTTTTCATTATTATTTCTTTTATTTTTTACTTGGCAAAAGGCATCTTGCTTCCCCACCCCCCAAAATGCCTCCTACTTGCTGTATTTGTCAACTCAATGCTTTCCAACCCAACTACCACTCTTGTCAATGCAATTATGAATAATTATTCCTTTCTGGCCTGGCCTGAGCAATACAAGTTAAAGTATACAGCTTGTGATCTTATTTTTTTCTCCTAAATTAAGTTTTAGCAACTATGAAATTTAGGTGGCTGGATCAGAGTCAGATAGTTTATGAACTATCAACAATGAATGCATCTGGTATTTCTCAAGTAGTGTGCTTCCTAATAGATGCATGTAACCCAGCCCAGATCTCTTTCTTGTTTGGCTTTATTTTGTATTTGCATTATAGCCGTAAGTCGGCTTGGGTGCTTTGGCAGAGAGGCGACTCATAAATATTATAAATAAATAAGGCTAATATGCCATGCTCCATTTCAAAACACCGACCTAGAGCCCTTCCAGTCTTCCAATTCTTTTGTATTTTTGTCAGTTATACTGAGCATAACAGCAGTCCACAAAGTGGTCTAGAGGAAATAAGGCAAGTTTGCTGGATCACATTTTTTAAAAATGTGGTACTTAAGCACTATTCTATTTTAAAACGAGGGACATCCCTGAAAATACAGTTCCTATATCTAATTACAAGGGGGGGGGGAGTGCTAAGCTATCTAATGTTGTAATGTTAAAGATAAAATATCACGAAGCGTTTGTACTGGCTTGGTACAACATAATGGTGACAATCTCTTACCCATAATTAATAGATTGGGAGCAAACTGCAGTCTCATGCACTCCTGCTCCAATTACAAACCCTGGTTAAAAGTTAATCCTGATTAATGATGGTGCAGATATAATGCAAGACCATGGTTAACAGGATGAACTTGTGGCCCACTCCAAACATCAGCAATCCTAAAATGATCAGACATGTTATATATGGACCAAACTCAAGGCAAGTTTGAAACTGAGTAGAGAAAACAACTAGGCAGTTTTCCTAGCTTGTTTGTGGAAAGGACCAGAAAAATTAAGCAAATTACTAGAAAAAGCAAGTGGGGGTAATTTCCTTGCCCTGTTGTGAAACTGCCCAGAAAAAGGCAAGGTTTATAGCCTCACTGCAAGCATGTTTATTCAGAAGTAGGACTGCAATCCACTTGTCCTGTGCTGCAGACGCTACTTTTTTAAAAAAACACTCACGCACAAAACAGGATGCTAAAATGGTGCTGTCAGGGTAGGGATGGTGGAGAATTTCTCCACGAATCTCCGGGAGGCCGAATGCCAACGCATTCGGCCCCCCGAAATTGGTGGAGAAATTCTCCGCCGGCCCCCCGCCCCCCCGCCCGGGATGGGACTTACCTCATGCGAATGTCTCTCTTGGCGGCAGGTCCCGGCAGCGTTTCGGCGGCATTTCGGCAGGGGCGGCGGCTGGTCTTCTGACCGGCTGCCGCCGCCGCCATTGCAAAATAAAAAAGGAAAGTAAAAAAACAAAACAAAACACACCCGTGATAGGCTACGTAACGATTTACGTAGCCTATCATGGCTAGATTCCCAAAGTCAGCCATGATAGGCTACGTAAATCGTCACGTAGCCTTTCACGGGTGACTTTGGAAAAAAAAAAAGCGCGTACGCAAATGGCGGTGCCCATGGGGCGCCGCCATTTGCGTTCCTTAGTTTGGCACGTCTAGTCTACGTAAAGATTTACGTAGACTACAGCGAAAATAAGGGCAACGCAAATAACGTTCCCTTATTTTCGCCGTAGTCTACATAAATCTTTATGTAGACTAGACATGCCAAACTAAGGAACGCAAATGGCGGCGCCCCATGGGCGCCGCCATTTGCGTACTTGCTTTTTTTTTTTTCCCCGAAGTCACCTGTGATAGGCTACGTGACGATTTACATAGCCTATCACGGCTGACTTTGGAAATCTAGCCATGATAGGCTACGTAAATCGTTACGTAGCCTATCACGGGTGTTTTTTTTTTTTTACTTTCCTTTTTTTTTTTCCCTGCGGCCGGGTAGACAGGGCACTCCTCCCCGGCCTGAATTTCGGCGGCGAGGGATGGGGCGCCTCCCCCCCCTCGCCTGAACTTCGGGGGGAGAAGCGAAGCGCCTCCCCCCCACCGCGAAGCAAGCTGTGGGACAAGGTAAGTCCCTTTCATCCATCCCTATGTCAGGGTGGACACTAAGCCCATAGAATCCCAGAGTAGTTCTGATTCTGAGGAAGAGCAGCCGCTCCTGGGAGAGGAGCACGCGCATCCTTCCTAGGGCCAACAGCTGGCAGGGATTCCTCCCACCGGCATTCCTAGCATAGATAGCAGTCCCGGTAGTGAGAGAGCGCGGGAAGCAGATTTGCTGGATGCGCGACGCCAACACAGGGAGCGGCGCCAGATGGAGGGCGCGGAAAGGAGGCGTAGTGCCCGGTTGGTGCGCAAACAACGGTTCTGCCCAGGGGATCCAAGGGAAAAGGGGAGGGACTCTTCCTAGCCTATAAGTTCAGGGTCTGCCAGTGATTCTCCTTCAAACGGGAACCAACTGTTCCAACTTAGGGCATAGGTACTCTGCTGCTCATATCTAGTTGCTAACAGTAGAGTTGTTAAGTTGTAAAAGAAGAATAAAGCTTTGAAAAGAATCCCTTTGTCTGTGTCTGGACTTGGCTACTGGGTTAGACTGAGAGAGGCCTCCAAGGAGCCCTTGACAGCTTGGTCCCCATTCCTCTTTTTTTTCCCTCTCTCTCTTCTCCTATTGCCGTATGGAGGGTGCCGGGGACCCGGCGGTGCAAGCTCTAGTGCAAGAGAACCAGCTGCTCCTTGGTCAGATGGCTCAACTGACGGCTGCCATGCAGAATCTACAAGCTGCGGTTCAATCCCCTCCACCTCCGATTCCCCCCCGCCGCAAGTGCCCGGTGGCTTTGCCAGAGAAGTTTTCTGGCGAGAAAGGACTTTTTCAGATTTTCAGGGCCCAATCAGAGCTGTACATGCACCTTTGGCCTCAGGATTTCCAGATGAAACAGGTTCGTGTGGGTTTCATCATTAACCTACTTTCAGGAATGGCAGCTAGATGGGCTTCGGGTCTCCTTCTCGCATATGACCCCCTGCTCGGGGACTATCAAGGTTTCATGACACCGATGGCCCATTTTTTCGGTGACCCCCTGCGCACGCAGATGGCTTCTCGGGAGATTCGCCTCAGGCAGGGCAAGGACTCAGTTTCCAGCTACGCTACAACTTTTCGCTTGCTGATGCAGGATTTACAGTGGAATGATGCCACGCTAGTGGCACAGTTTTTGGACGGTTTGAATGATGAGATCTTGGATGGGTTGGCGCGCACACCCAGCCCGCCTATTTTGGAGGACCTCATCCAGACCTGCCTTCATTTAGATGGTCGGCTGGAGGGGCACCAGCAGACCCAGCAGGGCGCCGGGGGCCGGGATTTCCCTCCTCCCATTCCTCCATGTTTCCTGCCCCCTCCCCCAACCCCCGCTCCGGCGGTGGGGGTGGAGGAGACCCCGATGCAGCTGGGAGCTACCCGAGCCCCACTGCTGCCAGAGGAGCTTGAGCGTTGGCGAGCTGAGCACTGATGTTTTCGATGTGGAAAGCTGGGGCATTTCACCAAGACCTGCCGAGTTAGAGCCGCAGCTCCCCCTCCTCCTCCTCCTTGTCCCCAGGCCTGACTAGACTGCCCCCCAAGCCTGTTGGGGGCCTCCAGTGTGGGGGTCAGTTCCCCACCGGGTGGGTGCCTTCCCCAACCCCCCTCCCATCTGCTGTTGCATGTTCACCTCCGCTCCTCCCAGTGGGCTGGGGTGGAGGCCCTAGCTTTAGTGGACTCTGGGGCTACGACCAGTTTCATGGATGAAACCTTCACCCTCTTCCACAAGATTCCTACCCTGCCCCTTCCTGCCCCCTTGGCAGCAGAGACCATCGATGGGCGTCCTCCCTCTTTGGGCGCGGTGACCCGTATTACAGTTCCGCTCACTCTGCGCGCCCAGTCACAACGTTGAGCAGATTCAATTTCACTTAGCCAAGGTTCCCCTATACCCAATCGTGCTGGGTGTTTCCTGGCTCTCTAAGCACAACCCTCAGATTTCTTGGGGGCTTCAGCAAGTGGAGTTTGCGTCTCCCTACTGCCATGAGCACTGCCTCCCGGAAGAGGCACCAGTCCCAGCCTAGGCCTTAACACTTTCCTCCCGCTCCTTGTCTGCTTCTGGCAGTCCTTCAGCTACCGTCATCCTCCCAGAGAAGTATGCGGCTTTTCGGGATGTGTTTGACAAGAAGGAGGCTGACTGGCTTCTCCCCCACTGCCCTTTTGACTGTGCCATTAACCTCATTCTGGGGGCAACCATCCCCGCTGGCTGGCTGTATTTGATGTCGGAGCCGGAACTTCGAGCTCTGTGGGAGTTTTTGGACAAGAATCTCAAATGCGGCTTCATTCGCCCGTCTTCCTCCCCTGCCTGTGCTCCTACCTTCTTTGTGACCAAGCGATCTGGAGAACTCAGCCCAGTGCATGATTTCAGAAGTTTAAATTCGGCCTCCATCCCTGACAAGTAGCCCCTTCCCCTCATACCTGAGATGCTGGAGCGCCTGGGGTGAGCCAAGATTTTCACAAAGTTGGACCTGCGTAGCGCATACAATCTCATTCGCATCCGGGAGGGGGATGAGTGGAAGACCTCTTTCGGGACCCGGTGCAGAGGATATGAATACCTAGTGATGCCGTTTGGGCTCGCCTGCGCCCCCCCCATTTTCGCATTTTATGAATGCCATCTTCCGGGACTATTTGGACACTTTCCTCATTGTGTATCTCAATGATTTACTTATATTTTCTGAGGACCCCCATGCCCATCAGTGTCATGTCTCTGCCATCCTCCAGCGCCTCAGCAAGAACCATCTTTATGCCAAGCTGGAGAAATGTGCATTTGATCTAACCTCTTTGGACTTTCTTGGCTACATTCTCAGCTGATGGTATCAGGATGGATCCTGCAAAGGTCCAGGCTGTCCTCTCCTGGCAGGCTCCATCCACCAAGAAGGACTTGCAACGTTTTCTAGGCTTTGCTAATTTTTACAGAAAGTTCCTGCCCAGCTTTGCTCGGCTGACTTCTCCTCTCACGGACCTCCTTAAGGGCAAGAAATCTCCTTTTCATTGGACGGCATCGGCCCAACAGGCTTTCGAGGAACTTAAGAGGCTTTTCAGTTCTGAGCCGATCCTGTTACATCCCGACCCCAGGAAGCCTTTTGTAGTGCAAACTGATGCCTCTGACTTTGCGGT
Source organism: Heloderma suspectum (assembly GCF_057233095.1). Lineage (NCBI taxonomy): Eukaryota > Metazoa > Chordata > Lepidosauria > Squamata > Helodermatidae > Heloderma > Heloderma suspectum. The sequence continues at coordinate 47,571,753 of NC_139460.1, read as the reverse complement.
GGGGGCGGTGCTCTTTCAGCCAGATTGGGAGGGCAGTGGGTTGCAACCCTGTGCCTACCACTCCAGGAAGCTGAACATGTCTGAGAGAAATTATACCATTTGGGAGAAGGAACTCTTGGCCATCATGTCCGCTTTGGAGACCTGGCATCATCTCCTGGAGGGGGCACAGCACCCAGTCGAGGTTAGAACTGACCATCACAACCTGGAACATCTTCAGACAGCCCGTGCCTTAAATCAGAGGCAGATTAGGTGGTTGCTTTTTTTTTCTCGGTTCCACCTTAAGATTTGCCATGTGAAGGCCTCCAACAACCTACAAGCGGATGCTCTTTCTCGTAAGCCTGACCTCCAGCCAGGGAGGAAAATCCCCCCCCTCTGATTCTTCCCCCCCAAGGCCTGGCGGCAGCTGCGGTGCCTCATTCTTGGGAGGAGCTCCTTCTCTCTGCACAGGTTCAGGATGCTTTTGTCCGCACAAAAGTGGAGGAATTGAGGCTAGCCTCCGCCCCCCCACTCTACCCCCTTCTCTTTGCGAGGTGGCCTGCTTTACCATTCCGGCGGGGTCTATGTGCCTTCTAGACCCCTCTGCGAGAAGGTCCTCCATCAGTGCCACAACTCCCCCACAGCTGGGCATTTTGGTGTCGCCAAGACCCTGCATAGAGTGACAAGGGGTTTTTGGTGGCCTCATGTGTGTCAGGATGTCAAGTCCTATGTCGCCTGCTGCCCAACCTGCCAGCGGGCGAAGGCCCCCTCAGGCTTGCTTCACCCCCTGCCTACCCCCTCAGGACCTTGGAAACTGCTCTCCCTTGACTTCATCACTGACTTGCCTCGCTCACATGGTAAGACCACCATTCTGGTGGTGGTGGATTTGTTTTCTAAGATGGCCCATTTCATCCCCTGCTCTGGGTTGCCCACAGCCAGGGAGACGGCAGAGCTGTTCTTGGTGCATGTTTTCCGGCTCCATGGATGGCCTGAGGGTCTCATTTCGGATAGGGAGGCCCAATTCACTGCCCATTTCTGGAGGGAGCTACTTGCGTTGCTCCATGTGACGCTCCATCTTTCCTCCGCCCACCATCCACAGACGGACGGTCAGACCGAGCGCATCAATATGACTCTGGAGCAGTATTTGCGCTGTTATGTCAATAACCAGCAAGATGACTGGTTTTCCTTGCTGCCTCTCGCAGAATTTGCTTATAGCAATGCCTGCCATCCTTCCACCCGCCAAACTCCATTTTTTGCCAATTTTAGTTACCACCCCAAGGCTTTCCCATCCACCCTAGCTCCCTCTTCAGTGCCAGTGCCCCATGACTTTTTAGAGGAGTTGAGAGTGGTACACCACCTCTTAAGGGACTCCCTCGAGCAAGCCAAGACAGCCTACAAGGCCTCTGTGGATCGGCAGTGCCAGCCGGGTCCGTCTCTGCAACCGGGGGACTGGGTTTGGTTGTCCACCCAATACCTCCCCTCTCACTCACCCGCAAGGAAGCTCGCGCCCGCCGCACAGGGCCTTTCCAGATTACGGCCCAGATTAACCCTGTTGCTTTTCGCCTGGCTCTCTCCCCCTCCATGAAGATCCAGCCTGTTTTTCATCGGTCCTTGCTGTCCCCCCTGGTTTCTGGCGACCCTCATCGCTCAGTCGGCTCCTCCCGCCGCCAGTGCTGGTGGAGGGGGAGGAGGATTTGAGGTCGCGGAGATTCTGGACTCCTGCCTTTCTCGCGCCACTTGCAATATCTGGTGGACTGGAAGGGGTACGGGCCTGATGAGCGATCCTGGGAACCTGTGGAAAATGTGCATGCTCCATTGCTGCTGAGGCGCTTCCACCAGCAGTTCCTCACAAACCCGGGGCCCCAGGGGAGGAGCACGAGGGGGGGCCTCATAGGAGCGGGGATGATGTCAGGGTGGACACTAAGCCCATAGAATCCCAGAGTAGTTCTGATTCTGAGAAAGAGTAGCCGCTCCTGGGAGAGGAGCACGCTCATCCTTCCCAGGGCCAACAGCTGGCAGGGATTCCTCCCACCGGCATTCCTAGGATAGATAGCAGTCCCGGTAGTGAGAGAGCGCGGGAAGCAGATTTGCTGGATGCGCGACGCCGACACAGGGAGCAGTGCCAAATGGAGGGCGCGGAAAGGAGGCGTAGTGCCCGGTTGGTGCGCAAACAACGGTTGCGCCCAGAGGATCCAAGGGAAAAGGGGAGGGACTCTCCCTAGCCCATAAGTTCAGGGTCTGCCAGTGATTCTCCTTCAAACGGGGACCAACTGTTCCAACTTAGGGCATAGGTACTCTGCTGCTCATATCTAGTTGCTAATAGTAGAGTTGTTAAGTTGTAAAAGAAGAATAAAGCTTTGAAAAGAATCCCTTTGTCTGTGTCTGGACTTGGCTACTGGATTAGACTGAGAGAGGCCTCCAAGGAGCCCTTGACAGGTGCTGAGAAGCACCCACTTCAAAATGCTGGGAGAAGGAGTTTGTGATAACCATGAGGGATTGGGAAAGGAGAGGTAACAACATTGTCCACTTGGGTATATTGCGCTCACAATGGGGACAAAACATAGTGAGATGCACACACCAAAACATAGTGAGATGCACTAGACCCCTGAAGTGTGGACAGTCATAGGAATTCTGCTTTCAGCTTAAGTAGAAGAGCAATGATTGGCAGTGCCAGGAGCCCTCCATCTGGAAGCAACCCTCATCTGGAGTACTGTGTCCAGTTCCGGGCACTGCACTAAGAAGGATACAGACGAATTTGAACAGGTAAGAGGAAGTAAGGTTGAAGTAACTGGATTTAGCCTGAAGAAGAGAAGGCTGAGAAGGGACATACTAGTACTCTTCAAATACTTGAAGGACTTTGCAGCCCCAGAATGCAGGACTAGATAAAATATGCTTAAGTTATAGGAGGGTAGATTTTGGTTAGACAATAGAAGAAATTTATTGACAGTAAGAACAGTTCGACAATGGAACCAATTACCTAAAGGAGTGGTGGGCAATCCCTTGCTGAAGGTCTTCAAGCAGAGGCTAGACAGCCAACAGCTGGGGATGCTCTAGTTCTGGATTTCCTATATTGAACAGGGAGTTGTATTAGATGTCCTACAAGCCTGTTCCAACTCTATGATTCTATGGGGTTTGCACAGATTATTGTTTTGGGTGGTACAATGGGGGAACCTCTCTTTGCATTAAATGAAGACTATGCATGGAACAGTAGCATGATCACTATAGGAGAGTAATACAAAGTAGTTTCGCTGTAGAAAAGTAATTCTACAAAAGAGGTTTTTTTGCGGGGGTGGTGATGGTGGAGAATCCAAGAGAAAAAAAAAGCATTTTCACTTCTTTAGAAAAAAGGAAGATGAACAGTCTAGTGTTGGGAGGAGGAATGACATGTGATACCTTTCAAATATAAAAGAGGTTTATATAATTTCTTGTTAAAAAGGTCACTGCTTACAGAACAGCAAGATTTGCATGTTTTCATACATGATAGCTCATGAAGTTAAAGATTGTTAGTGCTCAGATGTTACTAATTCTCTCTCTCTCTCTCTCACACACACACACACACGCAAACTAAATACAGCTTGGATTTTGCAAGCCTAGGTATTGTAGCTACCACTGCAAATTCTGTCTTCTCCTAATCCAAGATTGATCCATGTGTGTATAGGGGTAATGGAACTCCCACAGCCCAACACTCCAGCCCATGTGTGTCTTTGGTTGCTGTGAACTGGAGTCCTAGCCTCTACTATGAGAAAAAAATAAGGCCCCAGGTTTTGACGAATTGATGTAAAAATGTCACTGCACGCATATATATTGTTTTGTACATAGAATCATAGAATAGTAGGGTTGGAAGGGGCCTATAAGACCACTGAGTCCAACCCCCTCCTCAGTGTACATCTGGGAAGCCAGCCCATGCAATACAATACTCCCATGTGTGATAGTCGAACTGTAAAATTTACACATGGGTCACCAACAATTTTCTATATAAGGAGGTGGGAATTTCATTATGTGTGAACAAGTATTCCAACATATTGCTTTATTTCCTGCAAAGTGTAGCACTAAAGCAGAGCTGGGCAATACACAGCCTGTGGGCCGCATATGCTCCCCATCCTCTGGTGTGACCCCGGCCCCTTGGTGGTGGTGCAGCAGCAAAGAAATCCATGGTTTGCTGCTGTATTCTGGTGGAAAATATTATGGAGGCTTAAAAAGGGCACATTTAGCTGGGAAACAAGCTGAATGTGTCAGTTTGCGTTCTATGGCAGATGACAGATTTTTTGTCCTAAACAACTTGGGACCAGGATACCTGAGAGAGTGCCTTCTTACTTACTAACTTGCCTGGTCACTGAGGTCATCAGAGGACATGTTCCTAGTGGATCCGCATGGAGTCCGGCTGGGGTCCACCTGCTGGAGTCCACCAGGAAAAGAGCCTTCAGTGTGGTGGCCCCGTTCCTGTGGAACTCCCTGCCTTTGGAGGTCAGGCAGGCACCAATGTTGTGTTGCTTCTGGTGCCTCCTGAAGACATTGTTATTTTGGGAAGCCTTCCTTGAGTGATCAGCCATGGTTTATTAAATTTGGTCTTATCAGAACTTGTTTCTTTTTAAAATGTTTTAATTGTTTAAACATGGTGTTTTATTCTTTTATCTTTGCTGTTCACCGCTCCAAAATCTTTTGATGTGGAATGGTATATAATTATTGTAAATAAATAAATAAATAAATAAATAAGGCCAGGATCTCTTCTTGATCATCCCAGAGTGCAGGACACGGAATAATGGGCTCAAGTTACAGGAAGCCAGATTCCGGCTGAACATCAGGAAAAACTTCCTGACTGTTAGAGCAATACGACAATGGAACCAATTACCTAGGGAGGTGGTGGGCTCTCCCACACTGGAGGCCTTCAAGACGAGGCTGGACAGCCATCTGTCAGGGATGCTCTGACTTGGATTCCTGCATTGAGCAGGCGGTTGGACTCGATGGCCTTGTAGGCCCCTTCCAACCCTACTATTCTATGATTCTATAATTCTATAATAAATAAATAAATCTTTTTTAGCCAACACAATGCCACCAGGAGGGTGGCCATAGGCAGTCCTGAAGTGGAAAGTGGCTCTTGAACCCCATGCATTTGCCCACCCCTGCACTAAAGGCTGTTGCACATATAGCATAATTCTTAGGCACAGTGTGAAGATGAAATCCACATTTTTAAATAGGTTCCCCCTGCCTCCCTGAATGAAGACTGGCCTTGGTTCTATGTTGGCCAATTGATCTTCTCAAGGTTTAAGCAAAGACAAATGGCAATATCTTCACTGAGTAGAAAATTATTATCTGTGCCCATTTTACTTTGAAATCCTAGAGGAAGACATCTATATTTCTGCTTAAAAATAAATGACAAGGAATGCATGAAACAAGGGTGTGAATATAGTAACAGCTAATCTTCATCTATGTAGATCAATGTTCTTCTTTATGCAGTAATAAAGCTTCTCCAAAATAAACATGTAAAAAAAGTATAGGAAAGATAACCAATGTGTTCATGCCAACTTACATTGGAAGAAGCGGTCCGGCCTCGTGTTTAGAGCAAGTGCTCAGAACACACAATTTGCAATCTGCTTTCTGGCTCTTATGGTCAACATGAAACTTCAACAAAGTTGTGTGAAAATGCTTGTTCGTCTGTAAAACACAATTCATTCATTCATTTAGCTACTTATATATCACCTTCTGCATATTCACAAAGCAATAACAATTGTGGCAACCCTACAGTAAAAAATAAAACAGATAATGAAAAAATCCACAGTTAAAAATAATTTTTAAAATATTTAAGACAGAACAAGTGAGCTGACAGGGAAAACTTTTTGAAAAAGCAATTTTTTTACTGGGCTCCAAACAATTGTAGTGAAGGAGCTTGGTTCACCTCAACAGGCAGAACATTCCATAGCAAGGGTGCCATACTGCAAAAGCCTAGCGCCTTTCAGTTTTGGCCACCTTTAAGGGCAAAACCTTTAAGGGTTTTGCCCTTAAAGGTGGCCAAAAATAATTTTAAGTAAATAAATAAAATAAAGGTAGATGTAGAGCAGGGCCTTCTCCATAGGTCCAACAGCACATAGCTAAACCGGATGTAGGAAGAACTCTCTAGTATGCAGGATGTGCTCTCTTTAAAAGTTTAAAGGTCCACACCTGGACTTAGAACTAGGCCCAGAAGCACACAGGCACTGTAGGTGTGCTAAGACAGGAATACTCATCCCCATAAGTCACAGCATTTTGCATCACCTGCAGCTTCCAAACTATCTTCAATGGCAGTTGCACGCAGAGCATGTTGCGGTAATCCACAGAGGAAATAAAGCATGGATTACTTGGGCCAAATCCCTATCTGATGGAAGTACTAAAAGTAGCTCACAGGTCTCAGTCAATAAAAGGCTCTCCTACCCACTACTGGTACCTGGGAATCCTGCAGCAAGGCAGGATCAGTAAGTACCCAACTTTGTCTTTCATAGGCAACATAACCCTATCAAGACAGGGAAAATCATAGTCCTACTAGCTCTAGGTTGGCTCATTACAGATATTTCTGTCTTGTCTGGATTAAGCTTCAATTTGTTAGCCCCCCACCAGTGTATAACTACATTATTTGCTCAGGGAATCCAGCACTGCTTCTGGATTTGATGAAGAAGAAACATAGAACTGCCTGTCATAAGCATATTGATGACACTGAACTACAGAATCACAAACAATTTCTTAGCAGTTACATATAAATGTTAAAAAGCACTAAATAATGCCAATAAACAGAATGATATTTCTAATGGTTAATTTTTATCAGACATTCTGACATTGCTTAATTGGTGCTATAAAAATGAATATTGCTGTTAATTACAGAAATATCTTGATGTCAAAAGGTTTTTCTATCATCTATATGTATGTCCATGTTCATCTCTCCCTATGTACATCTGTGTTCGTCTATGAAATTGAGCCGACTCTAGAGTATGAAGCAGTAGTGCTTTAAGAGTGACTAGTCATTCACAGCTTATGTGAAAAAATAAAATAGAATAAAAAACATTATATCCAACTGAATCTTCAAAAGGAATATATGCAAGCAAAAGATAATGGTACAGGTTTACCATCGCAATGCACCTTCTAATTTGCATTCAAACTAGATATTGTGTTCCACCTTACTAAAATAAACATTTTACAGTTTCACACATTGTTTTTAAAACATCTTTGATGTGCCTGAAAAATATAACGTGTAAATACAAGTAACCTATACATGCGACCATATATATCTAACGATACTGAGGAGCTAGAATTGACTGCCACTCCCTGTCAAATGTGGCAAAATAAGCTTTGCCAACATGTAAGGTGTGAAACAGCTCCATGTCAGGGGAACGCTGCATAGCTCCCAGGCAGGTAACTAAGAGGGAGAGGGCTTTTCAATAGTGGCACCCCAATAATGGAACAGCCTTCCCAGAGTGGTTTGTCTGCCGCCATCTCTTGTTTTTTTGGTGCCAGGTGAAAACCTTTCTATTCGACTAGGCCTTTTAAATAACTCAGATAATCTGGGCCCCAGTTTTTAAATCAGCATATTTAATTTCGGGGTGCTGTGAGCTTAGTTCTATTGTCATATTTTAGATCACATTCGAATGTGTGGTTCTGTGTTCTATTTAGATAGTTATTTTTTATTGTAAGCTGCCCAGAAAACTTTGCTATGGGGTGGCATACAAATTACTCTGGACTAAAGAAATAGTTCAGGGTAATCATTCAATCCTGGTTCTACCCAAACTAATAAATTTGCTCAGTCAAAACAAGATGCTATGGTTGCAGGTTACAATATGCATCTGTTTATAAAGAAACATACTTTTTTGAGGTGAGAATGATTAAGCAGATGCATCAGACCTCATTTAGTGCTCAGTGGCAACCTATTTCTGCCTTACCTTTTCACATACAAGTTTAACCTTTTCATCTACATTCAAGTTTAAAACATCAGGTCCTGAAGCTACTAATGATTATAAAGCAAAACTCTTAGACTTCCTAAGTGGTCTGGGAGCACTAGAGGCTGCAACTTCTCAGAATGTGACTGTGGGTCTGATCCATCCATTGGAAGCTTTATGTAGGGGTAATCTACTAGGTGTATCAAATCCCCAGTGTTTTTGTAGGTGGTTATATGAATTTGGAACCCAGCAAGTAGCAGGGAGGGAGCAGTTGGAAGGAAAGGATTTTTAACAGAAAAACAGCTAGTTGGGAAAAGGTTAAGCATCCCTTTCTTCCTACTACTTTTCTACTCAAAATCACAGGTTATTTCACTTGCATATAGTGTGTAGTTTGCATGAAAGAGCAGTACATAAGCGTACTTTACGATTAACCCAGGAAAAATGTGTTTGTGAAGTGGAGAGTAAGTTGCTAGTTATCTACATTAGTAGTATTAACTGCAGCAGAACTGTCCTATTTTGCTTGTTATCACTTTAGTATGCTGTGATTCTGGAGATTCTGTACAATCTCTGTAACTCTAAGGATATGCTGAAGACTCACAAAGCAGAGGATTTTTTTCTTAAAAAAGAGAAACCAACAGCTGATCTCCTCACAGGCAAAGACTTTGGCAACTTTCTAAACACACATAATTTTCTTTGGTATTTCCTGATTCTCTGGCCAGAAAAATAATTACAGAACTTATTTTCTGTAGGGAAGGAGCAGAAATTGTTTCTCACGCTAGATCTGCAGGCTTTCAGGGATGCATTGTAGAGATTAACAGGTCACAGAGAAATTTTATTATCTAGGGTAATGAAAAGACTGCATTAACAGACTAGCTCCTTTTCTACTCTTAATATGGTCAGAACTTTAAAAGACCGCCTGAGCAGAAAACAAGTCTTTGAGGAATGCCAAGAGAATTCTTAATGGAAGGACCCAATTCAGTTCACAATTCTGATTTCATTGAGAACAGCAGTAAGCACGAACTCTTATGCAACATATCTCAACTGCAACATCCAAATTATGAACTTTAACGGGGGAGGGGGGGAGAATGTCAAGAAAAATCACCTGTGTGATATGCAATCCAGAGACAAACTGAAACTGTAAGATTTAGATTTGGATTTTAGAAGCCTTAAAGCTCAAGCAGTCCTGAAGGGATATACAACATAAAATGTTGGGATATACCAAGTATTATAGGAAAGGGATTGATTTAGAAAGAACACATCTGGTCTTAAAAACAATTAGGTATATACAATGTGGCAAAGCTTGGTAGCTACAGTATGAAAAAGAACTAGTTACACAGAATCTCAACATTAAAAATGAAACAAAAAATGGGGGAAAGTACTAATTACTGTTTAATACAGAATCATGCCTGTGCTTATTTGACTGTCTAATTTTCATTATGTTTTTCTGACCAAAGAAGGAAACAATCATGAGAAAATCTCAGTTTACTAGTGTTCTCTAGAAATGTAGTTATCACCACGACCAAAATTCTAACAGTCCAAATATAGAAGGAAGGATCTTACTTCAGTGGATCTTACGTCTAGGTAAGTGAGTATAAGATTGCAGCCTAAATTGTTTAAAATAAAAAGTCTTAGAAAGAAATGCTATTACAGTATAACAATAATAAAATTGGTAAACAAGTAAGTGTCGCAAAACTAAACCCAAACTACCAAGCTTGCTGTTACTAGTTTTGAATACAAGAAGGTAACCAAGTGAACCACTGCTAAATTAAAGATTATTCTTGGATACAAAGACTCCATTTCAGCAAGAAATTAAACTTGAAATCTGTGGCATCTGAAAGCAACAGGGCAGCTTATCATGCTAAAGGAAAATCTGCTTCTCCTCTCAGTAGTTATCCTGTTAGTGGCCTTTAAGCAACACTTCGTTGCACCAATGACACACGTGTTACACAAGCTGGTTTTCCCCTTGGCAAACATCCATCTAAATCATCACCAGGCTCTGCTAAGCTTGGTTCTTAAAAAAAAATAAAATGGGAGCATGCATTACCTAGACATAGACTTTGCTAAAATTATATACCCAGCAGTGTACTTGGCCACTTTAAAGCAAGTTACTCCTGTACACTTCCAACAACAATATTTTCATCTATAACCTGCTGCAAATTACATGACATATTCATACACTGAGACAACTGATAATCACTTGGTCCATTGTGTAGGGTTTACTGTATTAATTTTAAAAGTTTTTCCTAGACTGCAGTGTTCGATGTTAAAAAAAGGGGGCAGTTCTGAGAACGTGGTTTGTTGAGGAAAAATTCTATTAAGACTGAACAGGTTTTCTTCATAGATGGTAAAGCTCTCAGCCTTGCCCCTTCCTCTTATCTCTGTACTGATTGGCAAATCAACTAGATTAATACTTGCCTGCATGGCTGGGAAAATGTTTCACATTCCTAAGTGCAAGCCTAAATTTTTCAGGGAGCCAGCCTAGGATGTGTAAGGTGCCAGTCCTGAACAGGTGCCATAGTCAAATTGCTAGGAACCTATGAAACCAGCTGTCTGGAATTTTTCCAACCCTGACTGCCTGTGACAAAAGTCTCACAAATAAATATATACACACTGAATCGTGAGGACTATTCAGATCCTTGGTATGTGTGGAAATTTATGGGTAATGCAATGGATTATGCATATTAGGTGTGCACCATTTTAAAATGTTCATAACACTTATTTCCAAACTTTTCTTTTAAAAACAGGATCAAACTGGAACTTCCTCAGTTAGTACATGCCAGTATGAAATATTGAAAATGAAGCTGGAGTGTAAAAAGCCTTTAAAATGTTATCTGCAGTTGGACAGTTTCTCCAGTCATATTCATATTGGGGGTGGGGAGGAAGAATGGAAATACATTTTTAAAACTGTTGGGAATATGTGCAAGAGGTGGCTATTTTTAAAGAAAATATTCTGCTGCTAAATAACAAGAGACATGCAGACTATGACAGTTCTATTACAATAATGAAATGCTTTATTTCTACATAGCATCTAGTTAACAAAATAATAAATACCTAGCATTTATGTAACACATTTCAAGCATTAAAGTGCTTCACTTATATTATCTCAGTAATCCTTACAACAACATAGCAAGATTGGCCATTATTACTATTATTATTATTATTACCCAGGTATCACAACTCAAGGGCTGAGGCTGGGAAGTGGGTTGCATAAAGATACCCTAATGAGTTTGTGGCTGAGGTGAGATTTGAAACATGGGTTTCCCGACTGCAGCTTTAGCCACTGTACATAAAAGCTGTAAGTTTTATTTCAGTGTAACTACTTTATTTATATTCATTAATGAGGCAAATTGAGAAACTCTTCAATAACAGTTTGCCCAAATTGGGGTGGGGTGGGGCAGGGGATGGCTAGCACTCAGAATTTTGTACTAGAAGGGATATAGCAAACATGTGGGATGAAAATAATAATAATCTAAATGAAAAACTGACATTACATACACTCTACCTTGGCTCACAATATTAAGAAAAAACATTGTCTCACAAAATGTAACATGGGCTCTTTAAAGTTTGAAAAAATAATCAACCATAACAAATTAAAAGCGAAGTCTCAAACATAAATTATTTTTTTGTAGAAATGTACTAACAACCTAGGTTTGAGGGAGTTTAATGTAAAAACTAAAGTAACTTTAGAAACCAACATGGAACAGGCAGGTACATGTCAAAGAGACGGGGATATGAAATGGTTTCACACTGTGCAACTTACAGCCCAGTCCTGGGCATCTTTAGTTGCAAGTAAGTCTGACTGATATCAGTATGACTTACTCCCAAGTAAATAGGTGTAAGACTACCGGCAAAAGAACAAACGTGTTTTCAAAGAGAGTATTCCAAGCTTCTATTTTATCAATGCTTTGGGTTACCTCGGGTCACATGTCTTAAGTTAGCAGAGGTACTTAGGCAGGTCCATCATCAAAACAGATACTGATACATCTGACTTCTGATCCCTAACCACAATCTGCTGTGGGTAAACCCTGAAACAACTTTGATGGGAAGTCAAGAAAGAGGGGGAACGAAGGCTAGAGGCATTTCACTTCCCCACAAACAAAGCTCTATATAGAGCATAATGTACTGCTAAAGGCTCCAGTTGATAGATACAATATTCAGCTTAATTTGAATCATATAGTTAGTATACTCTTGGTTTCCTCAGCAAAATTTTCCTACTAGGACTGCATGAAGTTCCAGTATAATTCATGTAGGTGCATACATTTCTGCATACAGATCATGAACTGTGAAAACTTACTCTTCAAAATATTTTCATATAAATAAGTTTACACAAATCTATATTATATACTGATGGAAATTCTATGGTTTTTACTCAGATCAAGAAAGGTGATTCCTACCTACCATAATCCCTAAAGGAAAAAAAGAAACAATATCAAAATGTATGTGTGTACACATATGTACATGCATGCATAAGAAAAAGCAATGGAAGAAAAGCACAACAACACACCGTATATAAAATTTAATTTGGGCAGCTAACTTAAAACAGACTGTGTAATTAATTAATGCTTTGTCTTTATGTAAAGCATGTGAACAAAAAGCAGAGAAAAGAAAAGAATACACACAGAGACATAAAAACAGGAGGGAACAGGGGAGAAGGAAATGAAAGGAAAAGAAAACAAACAGAGTTCTAACAGGCCCATTCTGCTAACAAGAGTCCAACTAGAGAGTCATATGATATCTGATAGTGCAGGACACGTCGCCAGGAGCTGGAGCGGATTGCCTGAAGGAAGAAAGAGCCAGTGTGTTCCTGCTGAAAGAGCTTTTCTTTTCCTGTTTTCTCCCCCCCCCCCATCTCTTTCTCTCTCTCTTTTCTCCTCTACTGTGAATGCTTTAGTCTTAGGTCAGGTCCACGAAGAATCTCAGAAAAAGAACTATCATATTTCATCATACTTCTGGATGCAAAGATAGCTGATGGAAGATGCCTCTTAGTTGAGACTGGAGGGACTTATGTAGATTTTGGCACAGACTACCCCTCCCTCCTGTTGCCACCTCTGGGATTACAGACACAAAATGGACACATACCATGTCACAGAACAAAAAGAAAAAAGATATCTTAAGAAAAGAGATGCAGGAGGTATAGATAACTTGCTTTTTTCTATGAAAATGACAAAGATCAAGGGTGTTCATTACTTGTTTAATTCTATTTTAATCTTTAAAGACTGAAGAAAGCACAGCAAACAAATAATAAAATAACAAAAATGCAAATACATTTATGTTTTGTGGATAAAGGAAGGAAATGGTAACTTTTTTAATAAAAGAAAATAATTTGGCAAAGTTATTCAATTTCTACTATTTTTCAGGAGGCTGAAAGAAACACTGGAGGAGTCCAGCATTTCTATATCCTCTTTTCTTTATTGAGACATTTCATGTTTAACTCTGGAGTCCTTAAGGTAAGGCTGGATCAGAAAACACTTTACGTTTACATTGTGAAGCTGGTGTCACTCCAATTGCTGCAATTAAGTTACTCCAGAATTTCAGCAGTTAACTGTACGACAAACTTGTCTTTGTACCTCCTGAGTAAACATAACACATTCCTTCTGAAATAACATCTAGTAAGTATGTGGGCTGCCAAAATCTGTGTTATATAAATACATGCAGCACATATGTGGCTGTAATAGATCACCTCTTTAAGGAGAGGGTAGAATGAAAAAGAAAAATAGTACTCATAATGATAATCAGTTTTTGTGTCCCAAAACAATTGCTATAATTACTTTTAATCTAGTTCCACACATTTTGCATATCTATGTATTACATATAATACAGTAGTGATAGTGGACACATACATGCTTTCCACATGCTCTAGTGAGTTGACATAAGTAATGTTTGTTTTTTACAAAAATAGTTATTAATTAATGGGGGTGACTTTGATTAAAGGCACCCCTTCTTTGAGCTTGTAAATGTTTAATAGTGTGTATACTCAGGTTATATTTAATGACATGAAGAACTGTAGATGTTTGTTACTATATTTCCATGTACCATATGTTAGGGAATATTCAACTATCTACTTTATAATTTTATGGTACTACCCAAATATATATTGTGCAATGCTATATATCTAGAGGGTCAAATACATAGAATAATATATCTGTGTGCATAAAAAAACTGATACATGAATAAAAGAATAAAAAATATAAATATGGCTCTACAGAGTGCATAGGGGGGCAGGTAGGTACTATAGGTATGATTCCATCTATAGGAGAGGCAAACCCCAAACACCTGTAAAGCCCACCAAAGTCTTGAATGGACAAACATGCTATGATTAACATAAGGCCAAAGAAAACGGCATCCCTGGATGTTTATATCACACTTTCCTTCCACAAGCCCTTACTAACCTATGGGGGGGCAGTTAGGGGGAAAGTCTTCCATTTTTTGCTAACCCCTTCATTTATTTTTCATTACATCTTTTCCATACCCTCTGCCTCCTCTATTGCCCAAGTGAAATATCTTGAGAAGCACCGAAAGAAAGAAATATGAGGTGGTAGCTGAGACAAGAGCTTAACTTTTACGTCAGGGAACCCCATCAGGTAAAAGTTAGCAAAGCAACAGCTACATTTTTAAAAGGTATTTTTTAGAAGGACCACACACATAAAAATCAAACTACTCCCCCCTTTTTTTTGTATTTTAGGAGGGAAATAGGAATCACAGTCTTTTCATTTTGGTTTTGCTTGGGGGCTTGTTTGGGTTTTTTTTTGGTGGTCCCACCGTTTCTTTACTTTCCGAAATAAAGGGGGGAACCCTCAAAAATAGAGAGGAAAACAGATCTCAGGCGTTAAGCTTGCACTCGCCCCCCCTTTTTCCTTTGTAAAGAACTCTTTGTTCTCTAGTGAAAATGCTGGAGGAAAGAGGAGGGGGGAGAAAAAAAAATCCCCGGGCAGCGACTCCCTGAAACAAGTGCAAAACACTTAGAGGCTTTTGGGCTGGCTAGGAGCCAGAAACCCTCCCGCTGTCTGGTTAGGAAAAGAGGAAAAGGGGGGGGGGTGAGGGAGAGAGCGAGAGAGAGGCAGCGCGAGAGACGAGGGGGGGGGGAAACATTGGCGCTTCCTTTAATAGACATAGGAAGCGGGATTTTTTTTTTTTTCAAAACTGGCGGTCAAGCGTTAAGTAACTCCCCGCCTAAATCCACCTGCTCGGAATGAACTTGGGTAACCCCTTGGGGTGCCTGAGGAGAACCACCTACTCCAGACTCTTCTCCCCTCAGCCGCTGCTGCCCTGCTTCTTCCATTCTTCCTGCTCCCGTCACACCAATGCCCACAGCTCTTCTTCCCTCCACCCCCCTCAAAGCAACAACAAACACACCAAAATACACGCTCGCTCCATCTCCTTTAAAAAAAAAAGAAGAAAAAAAGGCGCCTTTCCCTTTCGGTTGCGACACAGTGATAAGGGGTAGCCGAACATCTCATACCTGGTGTGAATGCTAATCAGCCAGGAGTTCTCCTTTTCCCCAAGACAGGGAACTGTATCCTTCCAAATTTATTAGAACCTCCTCCACTGCCTCTTTGAAAAACCTTCTTTGTCACCCTCTTCCCAAGTCCTGATACACTTTTTTTAAAAATAAAAAAATGGCTTCGGAGCTCCTTCTATTCTTGATATTGATTCTCTCTCTCTCCCTCTCTCTGTCTCCCCCCACCCCTCCTCCTTTCTCCTGTCTCTGTCTCTTCTGAGTGGTCTATTGATAAGTCCCTAGAGGCACTGGGTCAGCCTGCCCGTAGGAAACCAGACACAATGCACAAATCTCCGAGTGCCATTCTGCCATCAGCAAGCAGACCACGTTTAGGAGAGAGGAGGAAAAAAAAACACAACAGTAGAGCAAAAGACAGAGAGAGAGAGAGAGAGAGAGAGTGTGTGTGTGTGTGTGTGTGTGTGTGTGAAAAAGACTGATTGGAACAGGAGGGAGTGAGAGAGAAAGCAAGGGAGAGAGTGAGAGAGCGACACTGCCAGTCAGGTTAATCATCCCTACTTTAATTAGCTGTTCGGCTTAGACATAAAACAATTGAATTTGAATGATCTGTCAGTGGGCTCGGCTGAACCAAAAGGGAAACGTGAATATTACAAAAAAGACTGTTGGTGGATTCTGATAAGCTAGACTAGAAATCCTCAAAGGGTAACTATTAAAACTTGCCACAAAACAAAAAGTACAAATACAAATGGTATTATACAGTAAGTAGTTTCCTAAACAGCTGTAGGTGTCCATCTCCCCCCCCTTTAGCTATAGAAGGTTCAGATTAGACAAAAGCATATATAAACTCCAGAAGCTGCCCCCCCCCCATCATAAGTCTGGTAAGAGGAAGAGGGCTATTTAGTAGGTATATTTTTTAAAAACCTACAACAACTCTATTGATATTTCCCTTAAAGAACATACTGAGTTTAATACTGTCAGAGCTATATGCCTACGTCTGTGACAGAAAATTGCCACAGATAGGTAATAAGACCACCATCTTTTCCAGAAGGGAGGAAATGGATATTACCAAGGGCACTTCTACAGAGCTAAAACTATGGAGACTGGAAGCCATGCCTACTTCAGCTCTACATAAGAAGAGTCCTGCTGGATCAGACCAAAGGACCAACCAGTCCAGTATTTTGCTTCCCACAGTGACTACTCAGAATTCCAATTCCCACAGACCAGAATTGCAAGATGCTTCAATTTATGGTTGTTACTGCTGGTACACAATGGTGACAGGAACTGGTGCAAGCCCAGCATGAGTACAGCAGACTTCCACTGTTGATGCCAATGGGAGATTCCTTCCTGATGCAAATAGTAGATTTGGAAGGGAGGGAGAGATTTTCATTTGGACCACAGTGGGGAGGGGAGATAAAATTCTCCCTCCTCACTATCATGGTCCTGATCCTGGTACCCCCCCCCCCATGGTATTTACATTTTTAAAGTGCATGTTGATTGTTTTTACACAATTAATGTTGTGTCTAGCTTGGTCCTGAGTGCAATGGCATTCCAGAGAATTCAATGGTTCTTTTACACCAGGATACTTCAATGCAGTGTGAGATTATGATGTCTGGACAAGCTTTTGCCTGATTATAAACTTTCTGTTCAGACCACACCATTTCTGTATTCTTTATAGAGCATTGCAAACTGCTGGTACTTAATACATGTTAAATAACAGTAAGTTGTAGTAAGGCTATAGCTGATTTATAATATAACAAAAATAGATACATAATAGCAACAAGCAATCCAATGGCAAAGGTGGTATCAATGGCAGATCATGAGTCTTGTAGACAGCATGGCAATGATAGGTATCATGAATAAGCAATTTGTTGCACTGCAGAAAGTCTTTAAGAAAAAGGGGAGAAATTCTCACTAAAAAAACAGGTGCAGAATAATTTATTCATTCAGACCTTGGATGCAATCTGAGGTACAAATGGATTAATCCTAGTGATAGACATCACACTGAAGTGCTGTATAGCAAGCAGGTGAGATATTTATGACACTTCTGAAAACCTGGCATAATTGGTACATCAAATAGGAAACATGTAACATTTCTTTTGCTGTTACAAAGTGTTCCACATTGAGTGTCCAATGCTGTGTTGGCAAGATGTCCATTTAACATGCTGGTGTCAGTATGACGGTGGCATAACGGTCTGATAAAAAAGCAAAAAACAAAACGCAGTATACATGGCTTTATTATTATGTCTCTGATTTCCAGCAGCAAGATAGGGACATACATACATGTGGTGTGTAGCAACCAGGCTGTTTAGAACTTTAATCGTCAACATCAACACTTTTAAACTGGGCTGGAAAGTAAAGACAGTCAATACAGTTGAGCTAAAATCAGAGTAATATGCTCTCTAAGATTCATTGCTGTCTGGAGGTGAGACACAGCATTCTGCCCTAGAATGGCAGTTTCCAAACCATCTTCAAAGGCAGTTCTATGCAGAGTGTGTTGGAGTAATCCAAATGGGAGACTACTAAAGCATGCACTATGTAGGACAATAAATGTCTTCCTCTCTCATAATACTAGAACCCGGGGTCATCCCATGCAGCTGAACAGTGGGAGATTAAGTACAGATAAAAGTAAGTACTTCTTCACACAGCACATAGTTAAACTATGGAATTCACTACTACAAGATGTAGCAATGGTCACCAATTTGGATGACTTTAAAAGGGGGTTAGACAAATTCTTGGAGGACAAGACTATCAATCACAACTAGACCTGACGGCTATTCAGTATCAGAGGCAGTATGCCTATGTACACCAGTTGCTAGGGAACATGGGTGGGAGGGTGCTATTGCACTTATGTGCTGCTTGTGAGTTTTCCGCAGGTAGCTGTGTGACCATTGTGTGAACAAAATGCTAGGCTAGATGGACTCTTGATCTGATCCAGCATGGCTCTTATCTTCTTAGCAGCCAGAATTTGTAAAAGGCATCTGAAATCCAAAGATAGTACAGGGTGCAGGGACACAGCTGGACTGAAAAAACTTGTCCTTTGGAGTTGAAGGACAATCTAGGACTCCAGTCTAGGACTGGCAAAATCATGTACCCCACTCATTTTGAGTTGGCCAAACATAACCACTTCTGTCTTGCCTATATTAAGTTTAAATTGATCCCCTCAGCCAGCCCATAGGTATAATCAGGAATTTGCCTAGGGAATCCACTGCTGTTCCTGAATTTGATGGAAAAGAAAAATAGAGCTGGATCAAATTGATGACTCTGCACTCCAAAATGACAAACAATTTCTTCCAGAGGTTGCATATAGATGTTAAAAAGCACTGGGGACAGTATAGAACTTTAAGGCACCCCACAGGCCAAGTCCTGTGGGGTAGACCAGCAGTCACCCAGTGCTGCTCTTTAGCACTGACCCATCAGATATAAGTGGGATCTTTGCAAAGCAGTATCCCCAGTAGTCTCAAACAGCTCAGAAGGATTTGGTGATCAATAGTATCAAATGCCACTGAGAGGTCTAAGGGAAGAGGCAGGGTCATATTCCTTCTGTCTAAGTCCAGATGCAGATGATCGACCAGGACAACTAAAGCAATCCCAGCCCTGAACCCTGACTGATAGGGGTCTGCAGAATTATATCACATTACTGTGTTACGGTACTGAATAGAGAGGAGGAAGGGATAACCTAAATGTCTCATCAGAAGACCTCTCCTCCTTTCTTTTAGTTTTGTATATATAAAAAAAGTGGTAGCTGTTAAACAATTCATACTACAAGCCTATCAGCAGTATTCATGCCAGCCCTATTTGTGCCACAGTATAGGGCCAATCTAAATGGAAACACTTTGTGAAGCGATTTGGGCAAAATCTGCATTTTCACATAATCAAATTAGCTCTTGCTGTATTGCTCTGCCTTTGTAGGGTAAACGATAACTGAAGCTGCATTAGTTGGGGTGGGCGAGTTCCGCCACATGTAGAAATGAACATAAGCAATTGCGTAGGTGTGGCCAGCTAATGAACAGAGGCTTGCTCCCTCTCCTGTGTGTGTTCAACAAAGTGCAATGGAGGACTTACTTACGAGGAGACATTCATGACAAACCCCACATACCCACACACATTTATGAGGTGGGCAGGCAAGCAGGCAGCCTCTGCTGCCTGGACACTGAGCAGAATGAATGGGAGTTCAAGAGGTGCTGAGAGCAGAGAATGCGGAGCCGGTGAGGAAGGAGAGTAACAAGCACATTGTCTTTGATGTATATTAACTGCCCAATCAACAGGCTTCTCACACACACACACACACACACACACACACACACAGGCAAAATCAAGTGCTTCTGAGTACAGGTTCATGAAAAGCACCTGCCCTGGCATCCACCCTTTCTTAGCTATGCAGCTTCAAATCAACAGGCACCCACTGTTTCTTAGCTGTGCTCCTTAGCTGTGAAGTTTCAAAACAGCAGGGCTGGCTCCCCACCCCACTCCCAAGTTCAATGACTATTTAAAGTGAGAGACAGCGACTGAGCCAACATTTGCAACAGCACAGTTTCAAAGCAGTAGGGTTTGCTCCTGTACTCAGCAAAGTGAACTGAAGGCAATGAGTTACTTCCAGGTAGACATGTTTACCCCTCTGCTCTCCCCCTGCCCCACCCCATGCAACTTTCCCTTCTGCCAATCAGCACTGCTTCCACCAGCCCGCGCCAAAGCCAGCTGAGGTCACACGGACTCCTGAACAGCACTGAAGCTGTTGTGACAGGAAAATCCAACACAAAATGAGTTTGGAAAAAAACCAATGGATTTAAGGCAAGAGACACTAGGTTAGCGAAAGCCAGCAGCGTGCGTTATCTGACACTATTGACTTGGAGGCGGAGTAAAACCGGAGTAGAAGCCCCTTGTAGATGGGGCCATAGACAAATATGTGATGGAAAAATGCAACAGAATTATTTTCCTACAAAAAACACAGGAAAATGGGGCAGTCTATTAGAGAGTCCAGTGAACCTGTAATATTTCCAAACTGATCGTATGCATATTTTCTTAGAAGTAAGTTCCCTCTAATTCAGCAAAGGTTACCCACTGAGCTCAGTACAACTTCTTAATAAATGTGCTTACAACTGAAACCCCAATCTTAGACCTAGGTGGACCTGTCACATCTGCCTACTCAGGAGCAGCTACTAAGTAAAAGAATGGGATGACTCTGCTTAACAGATAACAGAGTTCCTCTTTGCTCCCCAGCCTTCCATATAATAGTGGTCATCACTTCCAAGCTATACTAGAGCAAGAGCCTATCACATTTTGCAAATAAACATATAACAATTATATTATGGTTGCTAAACAATTAGTGTATGCAATGCACTCCACAGCCTGTTTAAACTGTAATCCAATTGAATTTAGCTTCAACAAGGTTAAGGATTGCACTGATGGTTGATTGACTATGCTTTTAATTTACAAAGCAGTAGATAAAAATTGAAATGATCAAAAAGAAGTTTGAGAACTTTGAGTGAAGGTAGAAATTTATTTCCAGTGACTTAACTAAAGTTTTTCCCATCAAACATGAATACCTTTTTCAAAAACCAAATACAGTACTTTTTCATGAGCATGAAAACACCTGTTTACAAGGCAGATCCAATGTCTAAGAAAGTGACTTTTAACATGGGATGACTTAAATTACTATACTAAATGAATACAGTAAACTTTGCTTTTTTTTACTGCGGTTGATAACAGTATCTTTTCTCTATCTTTTAAGCAGAGACACTAGTTCAGGTAGTAAGACTCCCCAAAGCTACAATATGCTACATGCAGTAGCTAGAGTCCTGGATTTGGATGTGGAAAACTTCAAAGCCCTGTTTATCTATGAAACCTGTGGGATAACTTTGAGCAAGTCACTCTCCCTCAACCTAATCTACCCCATAAGATTTTGAGGCTACTCTGAGCAGGGCAAAATATAGATCTAACTTATTAATTAATTAATTAATTAACCCACCCACCATCCAAATAAATTTATAATTTGCATTTAATGAACTAAACTAGTCACTGCCTATGAGACTTTGGTTCTTTCATTCTCTTGTATCCCTCAGCCAAGATTCCAAGCACACCAGTTCTTACCACTGGAGCAATCGAGAGACATTCAGAGCTTGTTAACAACAGTGCTGGCAGAACAAAACATTTTCTCAGAGGGTACTAAGGGGGTTCAGGCTCCCTTTGCTTGCAGCATGTGTAAACTGTGCTGGGCTTTTGATCAGCAGTCAACACATTAATTAACTAATGAATTAGTTAATTATACCAATTAATCGATTTGTGTATTCAGCCCTAATGCAAATAGTATAAATAATACCTAGTTCTTATTAAATATTAACCATTCTGTACAACACTATTATTAAGTAGGCATATAAACATTAGCCCTGTTTTACAGATAGTAGAAAGTGAACTAGGGATCACTCTAGATTTGGCAACATCAAATCAGGTCAAAAGCAATGGCAAATCAAATCAGAGGTGGAGTAGGGATTATGACAACACTTGTCAATTACCCTTTCCCTCAGCCTGTACACTGTATTATTCCCCTTCTCCTCTGCGTGAAAAGTAAATCCAAATTAAATAATTTTAAATATATTTTATTGCATTATATTCTAAACAAATTCTTTGTACTGGACTTGTATTGCATTACCAAATTAAGTTCATACAAAGAGCCAATTTTAGAATGTGTTATACCTATGAGATCATACAAATGAAGAGCCAGTGTCAGTAGGACCAATTCTGTTCTATTGTGAGTGATGGAGGTGCACCTTGCCAAAGCCTCTAATGATATTCACAATGGAGAGCAGGCAGCTGAAGCTAGTACAGGAGAAAGTGGCACAGGAGCATAATGCCAGGGGTATTGGGGACTGGCAGCCAAGTAAGAACCCCTAGGTTGAGCCACCAGGCTATCACTTGTGTGTCAGTATACTAACATATAATAGTTATACAGAATGTGTGAAGGCATATATAACTTTCCAAACAATAGAACAAAGGCAGGTAGAATGGAAAGGCCTGAAGATAGATTTATTTATTTCAATACAGTTATATCCCACTTTTCAGAGATATATCCTCACAAAGCAGCTTGCAAACAATAAAGGCATTAGACACAAGCACATATAAGTATACAAAAACAGCACTATCAGAATTAAATTTAAGCCCTGTTTGAAGTTATTGAGAGTGACATACACATTTTAACTACATACTCAGGAAAGGCCAGTCTGAAAAAGTAAGTTTTTAAAGCTTTCTTAAAAGCCTGCACCACAGTGTAAGGCACAAAGCAGCAGGAAGAGATTCCTTAATTGAGGGGCCACCACAGAGAAAGCCTTAGCCCTTGTATTCACCAATCTAGTGGTCTCTCATTTTAAATTACTGACAGGCATTGCTACAAATCCTATTTCCCTATTCTGATGGGGTAGCAGGGGTAAATTGGGTTATGGGAGGCATTAACCAATATCACGCAGGCTGGTCAAACCCCCTGAGTTCCATGCATTGAGCCAAACATCTGCACAGAGCCTATGCACATACAAGATGTACATTAGATGAAATCTGCAGGACACTGCTAGGTTCTTAAAAGATGCGGGGCACAGGCCCATAACACAAATTTGCACACACGCACGCACGCACACACACACACGAGTCTAAGCGCACATCTAATGTATATGTGTGTGTGTGTGTGTGTGGTGTGTGTGCATGCAGTGTGCTTGTGTATGTGTACAGATTACATACATATATACATACATACATAAGAAGTGTGCACTGACCCCCCACCACACTTCAACTCAGACCCCAATTCAGCATTTTGGAAAACATCCCGCTTCTGCTCGGGCCAATTTGTAGTCGGACCACTTCAGCTCAGCACCAAACCTGAGTTAAGGTTTGGAAAAATGAGTCTTTATGCTTCCTGTTGACTACCATGGGAAATTAGAAAAAAAACCCCTGTAACTTCTTTCTCTTGGTCAGAACTGGATGATAATTTCAGGCATAGTAGCCCCCTAGGAGATCACACCTGTCCAATGTCAGAAAAATAGGTGCAGGGTGTGTGTGTGTGTGTGTGTGTGTGTGTGTATATATATATATATATATATATATATATATTAAGGGAACTGCCAATAGCATTTTAATTCCTTGGAAGAAATGGATAAAAATTTCAGGATTCATTGCCCCATCAGAGGAGATCCTGTCTACCAAATTTCAGAATGCTAGCCACAAGGGTTTTTGTGCAAGGATGGTCTTGACATTTTGAGGTCTCCAAAAGAGGACATACTTATCTCCCTATGTTCCTTGTGGACCATTGTTCTGAAAATTACAGACAGCTTACAGTTGTCCCTAAGTAAGAAACCAGCAAAGTTTCGGAAGGACAAGTGCAGCAGTTCATGTGGAAGGGAAGTTCTCCAATTTGGGGGAGGGAGTGATTTGCTTTCCCTTCCATTAACCACTTCCCCAATAGTTTTGGAGTAAATTTGTAAGAAAATGCACAGGTCATTAGTGGTGTCCCCCAGGCAAGCAACCTGCAAAGTTTCTGAAGGATATACATGCATGCAAATTTAGAATTACTAGAATTTATTTACATTTCACCAATGTTGGCAGCAGGGGTGGGAAGGTGCTATTGCACTCATGTCCTGCTTGTGAGTTTCCTATAGGCATCTAGTTGGCCACTGTGTGAACAGAATGCTGGACTAGATGGACCTTGGTCTGATGCAGCACGGCTCTTCTTATGTTCTTAAATATAGAGTGCCTCTGAGCATGTGCAGAATGTTTTTCTTTCACCACAGAGCACTTACATTCTCCCCCTACTAATTCTATTCCCCTCCATGCAACCATCCCTCCTCATCCTACCATCCTCCAGCAACTCTTCATAAAAACAGATGTGCAACTCCTCTCTACCTCCTCCTTGTTATGCATAAGCTCTCATTGTATCTTCCTCCCCATAACTTCATTTGTGCCAAGACTTCACCAGGATTGGTGAGTCTGTTTTCAAAACTAGGGCAAAGTTATGGAGAAACTCTGAGCGTGTACTAGTGCCTTTTCCTCACCACTGAAGCTAGAGTTCATGCAAAAAAAAACCCCAAACCCACAAATGACAAAACATGCATAGGGCTGAGCTGAAAGGGTAGGCAATTCATTAGACGGAATTGAGTAGGCACTGTATTAAGCTTGCAGTACTGTGTTCACAACTCAGGACTTATTTCTGAGTAAACATGCAGAAATCAAGGTGCAAACCTCCCTGCAAAAGGAGGGAGCTGTGCTGGAATCCTGTGCACATTTTCCTGAGGGTAAGCCTCATTAAGCATAATGACGCTTCTGAGTAGGCATACATAGGATTGCATAAATTAGCAATATTTATCTCCCCTCCACTTAAAAAAACAAACCAAAAACTCCTATTTATTTTGTATTTAAGATTTCTGTTCATAGGAACACAGGAAGCTGCCTTATACTGAGTCAGACCCTGGGTCCATCTAGCCCAGTATTGTTGACACTGACAGGCACAGCAGCTCTCCAGAGTTTCAGGAAGGAGTCTTTCATAGCCCTACCTGGAGATGCTGAGGATTGAACTGGGACCTTCTGCAGGCCAAGCATGTGCTCTACCACTGAGCTACAGCCCTTCCTATTGCTGGATAATGGCAACTGACAAACAAAACAGCCTCAGATTTGTTTCTCTGCAACCATGTGAACCCACGCTTCTCAAAGACTTGAGTGAGGAGAAGGAGAAAAACCAACCCTCTTGTCTGTTTGTATAAAGTCAAATACAGTTCAGAACTTCTCTTGCCCGCCGAAGAGAATTCTCTTTAAGAATTCTACAAGATGTGCTCTGGGTAGAAGAAAGAAAGAAAGAAAGAAAGAAAGAAAGAGGAGGGGACAAGAAAAGAAGAATGGTGATTGGAAATGTGCATGGGGGTGGAGGTAGAGAGACTTCCCTAAGCCAAGTAGTACTTCAGAGGAATTTAGGAAGCTGTGGAGGTTTGCAAGGATGCAAACCTACTGCATGTACTAAAATGAACTTTATGTGGTGAGGTGGCTGATGGCTTTTTTGAAACTGTAGAACCTATTTAAAAGCCCCAGCAGTTTCTCGATCATGACACCACACAGTCCTAACCCTCCCTTTGGGATTATTTGAGTCCTACAGCTATTTAGGAGAAATTAAAGTGGAGGAGGAGAAAGAAGTTTGTGGAGGCTGATTGGATCCTTTGCTGTACTGAAGCTACTAAACTTCTGCAGAAGCCAAAGGTTCCAGTTTGGGGCAGTAAAATCAGATGCCATGTGAAATACCAGTATTTCACATGGAGCTCTTTCTTCCCTTCCGTCTCTTTCTTTCTTTCTTTGAAATTTTCAAAATTTCATTGCAGGCAAGCTCCCAACAGTGGGCATTTAAGAGCAGAAAAGAAAAGTGGGGGAGAGAGAGGTTTTTTGCATCTCAAAAAACCCCTACACCAGAGATTAGGGATAGTGGGATAGACTTAAAAACTGCCCTGCTACGAGTCTGGGAAGACACAGGACTGACCACTCTGCACTGCTGGACTGGTGAGATAAAAGAACTGAGGGGAGAGGATTGTTCCACTGTTTACGGCTGGCTGGTTGCTTGCTGCCTGTAAACCGCCCCCCCCCATCTCCCACTATCCTGCCTTGCATCAGCCTGCGCTGATTGCAGAGTGAGTGGGAACACCTGCTGAAGGTTTCTCCAGCCAACTGGAGCAGAGTGCTATCTCTGAGCCTTGAGATCTCCAGGCATCGTGGAGACTTAAAAACTGCCCTGTTATGAGGTGGCGGGCCGACACCAGCGGGCTGCCCCCAAAGGGGGTGTGCCCTTTTGGTTTGCCGCTTCGGTTTGCCATGAAGGCGAGGGTGCCTTCCATCTTCTCTTCCTTTTGGATTACTTACATCCTGGTCATCTATTGATTGCCTGTATTGTGTGAAGTGATGTGTGTGGTGTCCCTGAGTGAGAGCAGGGACCCTCTGCCAACAGCAGTTCTTCATATGTTATTGTTGCCCACCCTGGGTGAGAGACAGGGGATAGAGGCTTCATATCCCACAACTACTTCTCTGCCCAGGGTGGGAGCCTGTGGTAGCTTGAAGTGGAGCTTACCCTGGGTGAGAGCCAGGGGCGGGGAAGGGTGGGGCCGGGTGCGGTGGGGGGAGAACTGCTTTGCCACCTTCCAGGTGAGATAGAATGAGCATGAACCAATGGAAGACGGTTACATGGCTAGGAAATAGCACTTTACTTGTTCTCTGCTTTATCTGGTTGATTAACAAGCCTGATGTCCTAACTGTGACCAGCGGCTGGTTACAACCACAATTACAAACTGTGACTGTATTAGTTTGGTTGGGAGTGATTGTTAGATGAGTGGAGTGTATGAGTTGAATGGTTGATTGTATATTTGAATGTTGGGTGGCTGTGGAGAGTGTGTGGGTATTTTACGGCGGTAAGGATGTGCCTAGAAGACTCTAATGTGGGGACCCATGGAGGAGGCACCACTATTCCAGTGACTTGGGGCAGAAGGAGATACGGCAGGAGGAGGGGGTTAGGACATCAAAGTAGAATGGGCCACAGGTGTTTATACACTGTTCCCCTTCTACCCCCCCTCCTCTAGCTCTCATGTAGCTGGTAGCTCTTCCACTGTGCCCTCCTGTCTTGTGGTGCTGCTATTTAATGCCAGATTGGTCTGCAATAAGACTACACTCATTCACGATTTAATCGTGGATGAGAGGGCCGACCTGGCGTGTATCACTGCGACTTGGGTGGGTGAGCTGGGTGGAGTCAACCTGACTCAGCTCTGCCCACCTGGGTACTCAGTGCAGCACCAACATAGGTTGGAGGGCTGGGGGGGGGAGTTGCCGTGGTTCATAGAACTTCCATCTCTACCACCAGGAGACCACTCCACCTCGGAACGGGCCTTGAGGGGTTGCACCTGGTGTTGGGCCACAGAGACAGATTGGGGATGCTGCTGGTGCGCCGCCCACCCCGCTGCCCAGCATCTTCCCTAACTGAGCTGGCGGAGTGCAGCCACTCCTGAAGAAGCCCACTCTGGACCCAATGGTATTAGACAACTACTGCCCAGTTGCAAATACCCCTGTCTTAGGGAAAGTACTTGAGAGGGCTGTGGTGGAGCAACTGCAGGCACTCTTGGAGGATACTGATTATCTAGACCCATTTCAGTCTGGGTTTCGTTCTGGTTACTGGACTGAATCAGTCTTAGTCGCCCTGATGGATGACCTTCATCGAGAGAGGGACAGGGGGAGTGCAACCCTGTTAATTTTGCTTGATCTCTCATCGGCTTTTGATACCATTGACCATGGTATCCTCCTGGATCGACTCCGTGGGACGGGTATTGGAGGCACTGTGCAACAGTGGTTCTGGTCCTACCTACGGGGCTGATTTCAGAGAGTAACATTGGGTGAGTATTCCTCAGCCTCTTGGCAATTGAGCTATGGGGTGCCGAAGGGTACCATCCTGTCCCCAGTGTTGTTTAACATCTATATGAAGCTGCTGGGAGTGGTCATTAGGGGATTTGGAGCGAAATGCCATCAGTATCCTGATGACACACCGGTCTATCTCCCTGTGATATCTGAATCAGGAGAGGCTGTGCAAGTCCTGAATCAGTGCCTAGACTCAGTAATGGGCTGGGTGAGGTATTTTTTACATTTTAAAATATTTTCTATGGTGCTTTTAGGATACCCTCCAGTCAAGAGGAGATAATTCTTATAGACATTAATAGGTTTTACACACAGCTATATAAGTCCTGGGGTGGAACAGCCTTTGACATTTCCTAATGGTAAATGTGTGCAAAAGTCCCTACTTTCTAAGTCACACTTACTGCTGAATTGTAGGGTGGTGTTAACTACAGTTCTGCTCTTTCAGCTTTAATGTGTCATGGAAGATTATCCATAGTGAAGTTTGGATGGCCATGTTTATGATCCTGTAATGAGTTACTCATTCTTAAGTCCATGACAAGTTTCAGGAGGAAAGTGGGTGGATGGGGAAAGGGTTCAATATTCCTCTTCCCACATGTCACTTCTATGCCAAAAACCACCCCTCCCTTGCTGTTTTGCAGCACTGAAGTGGCAGCTGTATGTTTGCATACATGAGCTGCCTAGTAACATATTGTTTATTTATTTTATTTATTTATGTACCAGCTGTATCACTTTTTATCAGATTATTTCAAAGTGGGTTGCAATAAAATAAAATAATAAAATGAAACAAATAAAAATACAACTGAAAACAATCCAAGTAAGATTACAACCAATAGGCAACAGAGAACAGCAACAGCAAATCAAAAACATAAGGAGCCACAATCAAAAGCATACTGAAACAAAAATGTTGGTTAACCTGTTTATGGAATGTTAGAAGGGATGGAGCCTGATGTTCAGCCTACGGAAAGGTGTTCCATACTCTGGAGTGGCAATCAAGAAGGTCCTGCTTCTTATACAGACCAGTTTTCCTTCAAAATATGATGGAACATGAAATAGGGCCTTCTCAGATGATCTTACACTATGGGGAGATTCATACGGGAGTAACTGCTTCCTGAGATATCCAGGGCCCAGTCTATTTTGGGCTTTATTTCTAATTCTGTTGAAGACTGATTTATATCTTTTTAAACATGAAAGGCATTCAAAAAACCAAATACAGATTTCTCAACCAGCAGCCCCCAAAGTTTTGTGGCAAACCTCTTTTGAAACTGCAAGTAGTTTCAAAAGTAATTTGGGATATGGCACAGAAGTCTGCAAATAAAAAATAAATAAAGGGTGGGGGAGTCCAAACTTCTACTGAATATGTGCCTAAAGTGCCTTCCTGG
This sequence comes from Heloderma suspectum, assembly GCF_057233095.1. Taxonomy (NCBI): domain Eukaryota; kingdom Metazoa; phylum Chordata; class Lepidosauria; order Squamata; family Helodermatidae; genus Heloderma; species Heloderma suspectum. Next base: position 47,542,639 of record NC_139460.1, on the reverse strand, counting down.
ATTCTAGCCAACATCTTTTGTTTGACATAGCCTTTGTAACCTTTTGTTGTTTCATCTAGAAATCTGCAGTTACATGCCCTCTGGGAATATCAGGTAAAATAACTATTGTAATTTTCTCCAAATAACTTCAAATATCTTAGTTTTTAAGTTTAATTGAACACTATGCTTTTGCTATCAGTTGTCTCAAGAAATCCACCAAGTGTTGTGGATGTTCTCTTAATGCCTTAGTAATAATATGACACCTTGGAGAGCTACTACCAGTCAATATCAACAATACTAGGCTAGATGGACCAATAGTCTGACTCAGTATAAGGCAGCTTCCTATGTTCCTATGATCTCAGGTTCTAGTATTATGAGGGAGAAAAAGAGGCAGGAAAAACTTACCTCCATTTACTTTCTCCACTACCTTATTTTCATAACCTGATATACTTTCTCAGTGGACTTCAAAGCCAGGTTAACCCCAGAAGCAGGACTTGTGGATGGTGAGAGGATTGACACACAACCTGATTTCCTCTGATTAGCACAAATATTGGACCCACCGACTGCTCCCAAACAAGAAGCAAGGATATGGGGAATGAACTACATATAGGGCACATCCTGCCCTAAGGGGCATTAGCCATCACTAACATTGTCACATGCACAAGAAGAGTTACAAAAAACCAATGGTGAATAGAGAGGGCAGTCAATCAAAAAGGGTACCATTACAAGCAGACAAGTGTCATCACCTGTCCCCTCAGTGGCCAAATGCTAATTCATGCTGTTAGCTATGAAATCACGAGCTCAGAAACACTGAGTTTGTAATACTCCTTATCAACGGCCCCAACATGAATAAATTATTTAACCCTCCCCAAGGAGTGATTGCGACATTCCTGTTCCAGAGCATTGCATGGGAACAGGTGCAAGGTTTTCATTTCATTGGCAAAAAAAAAATACAAATAAAATCTTCCATCTCCCTGTACTCTGAAAATTGTGAACCATGTTTGCTGAAACTTTCCAAATAAAAGAAATCAGCCTAAGGCAGAAATTCAATGAATTGTTAAAATTTGACAATGCTGTAAGCCACTGAAAACAGGATGTTATAATAGAGTGTGGTGATTCAGGATATCCTTATGTATATTTTAAAAGAAAAAAGATTAAATCAGTTGCTGTAGCACAATCGTATGTAAATACAGGTACCAGGAGATGTTTATATGATTCTTCTTTTCATTCTGCTTTTGAAGTTCTTCTGAGAACCCCCAGAAAAAATTAAGCAGGGCAGGGTAGCTACAGTATTGCTCCCTGGGAATAAATGAAACAAGATTTTGATGCACCTAGTGCAGCCTTCCACAACCAGATGTTTTTGGCTACAATTCCTATTGGCTCCAGTCAGCATGGCTAATCGTCAGAGATGACGGAAGTTATTGTCCAAAACATCTTGGGTGAACCAGTTTGGAGAAGACTGACCTAGTGCATTGCTGGAGCTAAATACCAGTTAACATAACAAAATAACAAAAGAAGAGTGCAACTGAGGGCCAAAGAGCACATTCCAGGAGAGAGACATGATTGGCCCTCCTGATGTATTTCTCTCTCTCTCTCTCTTAAAAGTAGCTGTTGGGTGGGGAATCATATGTTCAAATCATATTTTTCACCTCCACTGTTAACAGCAGCTCAAGGATGGGGGGCTGCATTGGGGAATTCGCACATGGGGTAAGGGTAAAACCACCCATCTCCATACACAATTCCAGGCCAAAGTGTCGCTCTCCCCACCTTCCAGCTGCTTTTTTAGGAAAAGGGGAAAAAATACATCAAGAAATCCAATCACAAATCTCCAGCTTAATGTGTAATTTGGTCTTCAGGAGTCTTGCACCAATTAGCTAATTCTCAGATTGTAAAGGGCCCTGTACTTATCAGGAAAAGAGGCAGCTCTGCTAAAGATGACCATGAGACCTTTGGAAGAATGTTCATGTGTCACCAGTCTTGTGGAATGTTATTGTCTCAGTCCAGTCTCCCACAATATCAAAGTTCAAAGCAGACTATAGTAAATATGTTGGGCTGACACTGGGCTGAAGGAATCAAAAAGAAAAATGGAAAAAAGAAAGGACTGAGACTCTCTGGATAAACACACCCCAAATAAATACACCTGCCAGAATAAAGTCTGTAAAGACTGATGCTGTTGTTATCTGGCCACTCCATGAACTGTATAGATTGCCCCCAGGACAGTGGTTGGGCATGTAGCTCTCCGGTGCCTCGGGCATCTGAAGCCATTACAAATTTGGACTCATCTTCAAAATCCTCCAGTACTATCTGCAAATATACTGTTCCAGACTGAATGCTCCCACTGGCCATCCAAGAAAATTATTATAGCCTTGTATTCATTGTGGGAAAAGCAAAATACAACAGGCAAGAAGAACTCTCTCCCTCCTGTCCATGATAGTTTTCTGGCTGTTTCAACATATTTCAGCTGAGTGAAATGGAACTCAACAGTATTGGGCTGGGGAATGCAGCCATTCTAAGTAGATATCTCAAATAACAGAAATATTATTATATTAATGATCCATACTATTATTTACTTAGCACTAAATTTCATTTATCTCACCTAAATACTGGAAATTAGGGGTACAAAACTATGGGACTATCAGTTTCAGTCTAGGGGAAGCTACGTGTAAAGCACTCAACAGTGTGACTTGATGTTAGTCACTGGCTTCCATTGTTTGGTCAGAATGCTAGCCAGTTGTGGGTAGAGGGAAGTGACCAGCTGCTTGTTCCTCTCCATAGTGCTCTGACTTGGCACTGTCTCTTTCTACCATCCCCTCACTTACGTCAGAATGATGGGGTTTGCCAAGCCAGGCCACCATGGTGGAAATTGTCAGCTTTCTCTCCAGCATTCTGGTTGGGAAGACATAGGGAGGGAGCCAGCCAAGTAAGAAACCATGTAAGAATCTCTCAAGTACTGCTTTTCTCTGAACCATACTTTGCTTCTCAATCTGAGAACCATATGTTGCCGCTCCACCACACAAATTGAAAATATGTCTTCACATCCTATAGTGCATCCTCTCACTTGGTCACCTTATCTCTTTCTTCCCATTGGCTCTTCCTTCCTCTACAGCAGGTGTGGGCAACTTGGGGCACTTCAGATGTTTTGGCTTACAACTCCCATCAGCCCTAGTCAGCATAGCCAATGGGAAGGGAGTTGTAGGCCAAAACATCCAGAGGTCCACATGTTGCCCACCCCTGCTTTACCATTTTGCTCCAAGTGTCACTTGAAAGGCAGTGGGGAAGGAGGGCGTATGTGTAGGTGTGTGTGTAGATGTGTGTGTGGGAGGGAAAGTCTGATCTCACAAGTGGGTGGGACAATGGCCTTCTCCCACTCAATCTACTCTGCCTGTCAAATATGTTGGGCACTTCAGTAGCAATAGGCTAATAACAGCCTTAAACTGGCTGCAGACATTACAGAATGCAGGGCAAAAAGAAAGTCTTATGCTTCCTGTTTTCAGTGTTTCTTTAAAACCCCCAAAGTAAAGTTGTACATCTTTTCTAATAGTAAGACATGTAAGCTGACCCTGCATCAGTGCAGCATGGAAAGGGATGCACAAAGATTCTGCTTCAGATATGAAGGTATATGGCGAAAGGAAGAATAAGTCACAATTATTGTTCCCCTTGTAACATCCCAAGTGATCCTTGATGAAGGTGCTCTGTAAGACACTGGCTACATTCACATATAACTGTAAAGGAGTGGGGAACCTCAGGCCAAGGGACCAAATCCAGCCCTTCTGGGGTCCCCAGATGGCCATGTCCCCTTTCCCTGGCCATATCCCCTTTCTCCCAACCACCAATCGTTTGGTGGTTTCCCAGCTTTTGTGCAGCTTTTCCTCATTCTAAAAGGTTGAAATGATTCTCTTAAGGATTAGTAATGGGGCAGTAAGAGCTTTAAGATAAAATATGCTGGTATTTTTTTAAAATTATTTTTGGCCCATCCCCTTTGCCTTTGGCCCTGCCCACCACTGGAATGCACCCCCCAAGAGCTTCTCCAAAACTCAGCCCTTGGGCTGAAAGAGGTTCCCATCCTTGTGCTGGAACATGATATAGTGTTATGACAATGAGCTGTGTGTGAGCTTTGGGCTCACATGTTCCCATCTACTACTCTCCTTCTCCAGCACAGTTGTAAGGAGGAGGCTGCAAGCTTCTGCTCCCCTTTTTGATTAACCACAGTTTAGCATTACATCTGAACACTAAACTGTGATTAATCTAACTACCATGGTTTGAAGCTGGCTTCATTTAGTAAACTATAGTTAAGACTAACCACAGATTATCTGGTTTCAGATGTTATGACAAGCTGCAGTTAGTCTAAAATGGAAGTGAATGCTTCCAAATTCCCTGCAACCATGCTAGAGGAGGGGTGGGGAGAGTGTGCAATCCCATGGCTGGTACAGGCTCATCCTCATAACCATAAATGATGGTTTAGTGTCATGTCTGCAGACAAGACCACTTTTTCATCTTGTTTGTGTGAAGTATGAGGACAGTCTCTGGAAAAGAGCAGGCAAACAGATGATGAAGCAAAGTCAATGCAATGTCCTTTTCATACAAGAATGATGCCATATTTCCTAAAGGAGGAAAGTGAGAGAGACAATTGCTTGAAAATAAGGAGATGATATAACATTACAACTCAGACATAATGTACGATCGCTTCTGGTCAGGAAGGTAACATGAGGTTTCCCTTTGGGCCTGAGCCATGTAACTAATAAAAAGGACCAGCATAGCCAGGGGGATTTCCTGAGGCCATTGCAGACCAACTCACAGGCTACTACTATACAGCTCATTTTCATGAGCATTCGGGTTGCATTTCTGATACTAGCTCCAGGCCCCCTAGAGCTTTAAGTGGCATATCACAGTTTTACTGGCACACTACTTAATACAGAGCAAATAGCTAGGGATCTTCCCTTTCTGATCTGGATTTCCATGAGCCAAATGATTTGACAGGAATAAGGATTCATTTTTCAAACCACCTCAGTAATTTTTCAGGGCAGCAAAGGCTTCTGCAGAGTGTGGATCTGGTTTTATATCCCTTTTGTCATATATTCATATTATATGTAATATTAAAGGCTTGTAATCTTTTGACCTGGATGTCCTGAATTTGACTAAAGAGCTAGTACAGGCCAGCCAAAGAAGGCTTACAGGCTGCTGAAGCTGGTGTTTCTCTCAGCACAGAAGATCCTATTGTCAGTGTAATCAAAGTTTACTTTAGCTGGGAATATTGTTTGCTAAAAAGAGATTATTCTAGCTGTTCTTGCAGAAGCTACTGTTCTGAAGAAACCAAAAAAGCTTTTTTTGGGTCATGCACTGTATATTTGGGGAAAGACTAATGAAACATGATTATTCTCCTAAAACTAACATTTCAGCTAGCTAAAGAGTTGAAGACTTTTACACTGCATCTTTGAATTAATATGTAAAGATGTCAGTTATCAGAAAACATTGTCCTGGCTTCTTGCTTGAGAATATTTCTTCATATTTCTTATCTGATTGTTGTTTCATTAATTCTGCAAGAAAGAGCCACTAAAGCAGGGGTGAGGAACTCATGGCTCTCCGTATGTTCGTGAACTGCATCTCCCATCAGCCCTAGCCAGCACAGCCAATGGTGAGGGATGATGGAAGCTGCAGTCCTACAATATCTGGAGGACCATATAATCCCTATCCCTGTTCTAAAAGATACACACAAAAAGACTATTGTGACACCCTAAAGGCCAACAGAATTATTGCAGCATTGTCTTTCAAGTGCCACAAACCTTTTTTTTTTTTTGCATTTGCAAATAAACATGACTACTCCTCTGGAATTTGTCACCTCTAAAGGATGTTAGATTAAAGGTTACCTTATTTTGAAGCATCTGAACAATGGCAGAGCATTACTAACTATTCATCAGTTAATAATTTGTTTCCTGGTGGCACATGTATGTAATTTAAAGATGTAACCGGAAAGCTGTAGGGATGTATGAATTGTGTACTTTCCATGTCGCTTGACTTCCACAGTTTGCGGCCAGTGCTCCGTACCGTTGTTCGCAAGCCCCTGGAATTCTCCTCTTTTTTTCTGCTCCAAGAATTACAAAGATAAATCTGTACCGACAGCCGTAATTCTGCATAACTTCCATAAGAAAGGCTATTTTTCGTAGATATTTACGTATTTTTTCCCCTGCCCTGAGACATGTAGTAATTACTTTCAGCCAAAACTAGGGATGTATGAAAGTCATTTACCGTTTCGCGGATTCATTCGCGGTGGGGGGGAAGCGCTCTGTCTATCCCCCCGGAATCGACGGGGGGGAGGCGCTCCGGTCGCCCCCCCCCGGAATCCTGCCTGGCCGGCTCCGCTCCACTGCGATTCTGCGGAGCTGCCGGCTGGCTCCGCCCGCGGCCAGACATCTGGCCGCTGGGCAGCAGGGATGCAAGTGGCGGCGGCCGTAGCCTCAGCCACTTGCGTCCCTGTAGTGAGCCGTGATAGGCTACGTAAGTATTTACGTAGCCTATCACGGCAGGCTTAAGAAAAAACAACGCGTACGCAAATGGCGGCGGCTACGGTGGCCGCCATTTGCATTCTGTATTTTTCGCCGTTTTAGCCTACGTAAATATTTACGTAGGCTATTACGGCGAAATAAAGGGGAACGCAAATGACGTAGTGAGGGCGGCCGCAGGGCGGCCGCCATTTTATTTATTTTTATTTATTTATTTATTTATTTCATTTCATTTCTATACCGCCCAATAACTGAAGCTCTCTGTAATAGCCATTCGGAAGTCGGCGCCGATGGGAGCAGGTAAGTGCTCCGTTTCGTGCGACTTTCATGGGTTGGGGGGGCAGGGGCTTTGTCCCGCCCAACTTTCGTGGGTTGGGGGGGTGGGGGCTTTGTCCCGCCCGACTTTCGTGGGTTGGGGGAGACGGGGGCTTCGTTCCGCGATGGATTTGCATTCAGCCTCACCGAGATCCGTCATGAAATTCTCTGACATCCCTAGCCAAAACACTTCCTCCTCCTCGGGGCTTCCCAAAACAAGGCTGCCCTAGGTGTGCCTGAGAGATGCACTCTTCGTTTAAAGCAACGCTGTTTGAAAGAAAGAAAAAACCTTTTAAAATGACCATGCTGGTCTGGAGCCCTGCACAAGTATTATTCCCCCTGCCAGGCTTTCTATTTCCACATCCAGCCTTGTTGGTGACGTTGTGAGGCTAAAATGGAGAGGAGAACCAACTCTGTGCATGTCTACTCAGAAGTAAGTCTTATTGAGTTCAATGCAACTTACTCCTACACATGTCAGCACCCCACTTGCCCCAGCTCAGCTTTGTATTTCCACATCCAGCTCATTAGCAAACCTCCTGTTAGTTATCTCACTGGGTGACTTTGGGCTGGACTCTAATTACTAGATCATACTTCTGTTATGAAACTCATGAAGAAAAAGAGACAGTATAATGGAAAGTTCTTTCTGAAGCAGTCACACCTCACTTGTACAAATGCAGCATGAAGGGAAAGATCAGCAACCTTCTCTTTGTTTGAATAAAAAGCACACTCTGCACATGCTCAGGGAATGGGCAAAATGAGGAATAAACATACCAGGGAATATGAAGAACTATATTCTTCTAGTGTGTGTGTGTGTGTGTGTGTGTGTGTGTGTAATCTCCCTCCATCAAGCTGTTCCCTGGAAAACCCCCCCCCCACCATTCACCCAAGGGTCTTCTGAGATAACTAACAGGAGGTTTGATAATGAGCTGGATGTGGAAATACAAAGCTGAGCTGGGGGCAAGTGGGTTGCTGACATGTGTAGGAGTAAGTTGCATTGAACTCAGTAAGACTTACTTCTGAGTAGACATGCATAGAGTTGGTTCTCCTCTCTGCTCAGCTTTGTATTTCCACATCCAGTTCATTATCAAACCTCCTGTTAGCTATCTCAGAAGACCCTTGGGTGAATGGGGTGGGGGTTTCCAGGGAACAGCTGGAGTGAGGGAGATTCCACACACACACACACACACACACACAATGGAAGAATATAGTTCTTCATATTCCCTGGTATGTTTATTCCTCATTTTGTCCATTCCCTGAGCTGCTGGGTAAAAAAAAAAAAAGGCATACGCAAATGGCGGTGGCTATGGCTAGGGATGGCGGAGAATTTCTCCATGAATCTCGGGGAGGCTGAATGCCAACGCATTCGGCCCCCCGAAATTGTTGGTGAAATTCTCTGCCCCCGGGATGGGACCTGCCTCCCTCGAATGTCCCTCTCGGCGGTGGGTCCCGGCGGGAGTTCGGCGGCGGTTCATCGGGGGTGGCAGCCGGTCTTCCGACCGGCTGCCGCCGCCGCCATTACGAAATAAAGTAAAAAAAAACCCAAACACCCGTGATAGGCTACGTAACGATTTACGTAGCCTATCACGGCTAGATTTCCAAAGTCAGCCGTGATAGGCTACGTAAATCGTTACGTAGCCTATCACGGGTGACTTTTGGGGAAAAAAAAAAGCGCGTACACAAATGGCGGCGCCCATGGCGCCGCCATTTGCGTTCCTTATTTGGTCCCTGTAGTTTACATAAAGATTTACGTAGACTACGGCGAAAATAAGGGCAACGCAGCGTACGTGCTTTTTTTTTTTTTCAAAGTCACCCGTGATAGGCTACGTAATGATTTACGTAGCCTATCACGGCTGACTTTGGAAATCTAGCCGTGATAGGCCACGTAAATCGTTACGTAGCCTATCACGGTGTTTTTTTTTCTTTCTTCACTTTTTTATTTCGCGGCACCTCCCCCCCCGGCCTGAACTTCGGGGGGAGAACCGAAGCGCCTCCCCCCCACCGCAAAGCAAGCTGCGGGACCAGTTAAGTGCCTTTCGTACATCCCTAGCTACGGCCGCCGCCATTTGCGTTCCTTATTTTTCGCCGTCTTAGTCTACGTAAATATTTACATAGACTATTACAACGAAAATAAAGGGGAACGCAAATAGCGTAGTGGGCGCTATTTGCGTCCCTTTTTGGTTAGCTGTTTTAGCCTATGTAAATATTTACATAGGCTAAAACAGAGAATCAAAAAGGGACGCAAATAGCGCCCATTACGCTATTTGCGTTCCCCTTTATTTTCACCGCAAGAGTCTATGTAAATATTTACGTAGACTAAGATGGCGAAAAATAAGGAACGCAAATGGCGGCAGCCGTAGCCGCCGCCATTTGCGTACGCCTTTTTTTTTTTAAAACTGGGATGTGATAGGCTACGTAAGTCTTTACGTAGCCTATCACATCTCTGTAAAAAAAACAACAACCCCAAACGACCAGACTGCAAATGGTGGCGGCGGCAGCAGCCGGTCGGAAGACCAGCCACCGAAGCTGCCGCTGGAGCCGCCACCGCCCGCAACATCTGCCCCAGGTAAGTATTGTCCTGGGGGAGATCTGCGGGGTGGCGGTGGGGTGACAGGCCGTTCCGCCACAGATTTCTGGGGGCCAAATGCACTGGCATTTGGCCTCACCAAGATCCATGGCAGAAATCTCTGACATCCCTACATCCCTGGAAAGCTGAAGTGTGATTCTGTGATGTCATAAATCTGTAAGAAATAGCAAATATTTGTTCTCAAGTTAACTTCTCCAAGTTGAAGTCATCTTGAATAAACCAACGAAGTTTATCTGTGCCATCTGAAATCTCTGTTGATTGCCTATCCATGGGCCAAACTAAACAAGACACTAAGAGAGCAATCCTATGGCCGCTAGACATTGTCGAGCGGGCCATAGGATATGGTCATTTCTGGGAACCGACCTCGGAGCCTGCGCTCCAAGGTCGGTTCCCAGAAAACCGCCTGCCCCTCTTGTCCATGCTGCCTCAGAGGCAGCACAGAGAAGCCTTGTCCTCCACGCTCACAAGAGGAGTGTGGAGTGACTGAAAAGGGGCGGGGCTGGGGGGTGTTCCAGGGCTGGGGGGTGTTCCAGGGTGGGGTGAGCAGAGCTACATGTAAGACACATCCAATGTGTCATATGGCAGCTTCTTCTCCCAGTCAGTGCCCCCACCACTACACAGCTGAAAACAGCTGTCTAGCAAAAAATAGCAAGGCAGGAGAGGTGCGGAGGGAATGATCCCCTTGCTTTGGATAGGAGGTTGCCTCCGAGGTCGGAAGCGGCTGCCTATCTAGTTAGGATTTCACCCTAAATGTATAATTAGGAAGGCCATATGTTGTTGTTTTTTAAAAAAATTAATAGCGGGCACAGCATCTCCCCACTGATTTCCATCAGGACCATCCTCCTATTAGTTGCAGAACAAAAGCTCCCATTGGCACCATTGTAAACTTTTTATCTGGAGTCAGTAGCGATGCAAAGAGGCAGTTTTTGTCTGGGTCATGGTGGGCAGGATAGGGTTAAATCTTTTCTCCCTGCGAACTGCAGTCCTGATGAAAACTGTGCCCCCCCACCTGATGTTAATTAAAAACAACGAACGGATTTCTAATGACAAGTTCAGTGTCATGTCTAGTTTGGCCCTGTGTCCCCCTCTTTGGTAAGTAGGAGACCCCTGTGACTGCCATACAGCCTAAGGGATTTAAAGCAAAGGAACACACTGATGAAGCTGTCAATTTCAGTTTCTCTCAGTTTCTAATTTTTCCGATCATAAGTTTGGTTTGTCTCAAATTTTGAGAATTTCTCCAGTCTAAAGTTCAGTTCATCCTGAACTTTGAGAACTTTCTTTAAAAAAAATTCGAACAGCAATTCATAAGCATTTTGGTGCACATTTCTCCTAATACATGCAATTTTGTATGCATTATGCCTAATATACACATTTAATGAGAGCAATTTTCCTCATATTATGCGTTTTATGTTATTTTCCCTAAGATACACATTTTTGTACACATGTTTCGATTGGGAGACCTCCAAAATTTAGAGAAGTGTAAATTTCGGAGGATAACTAAGTTTCGGTTCGCATAGTGGTTCGAAAGTACAAAATTAAGCAAATTTGCATTAACATGCAGACTAAATGAAAATTTCTCCCATCCCTAAAGAAGACTATCACTTGCTTAAGAGGCAAGACTCTAAGAACAGCCCAAGGTAAAGGAAAGATAGGAACACAAAAAAGCCATGACCCACATTAACTTTCTTCCCAAGACTTCTGCCGTTTCCTTGCAGTTAAATGTAAAACCTGGGAAGTGTGGCAATGGCCACTGGAAGAAAGGTGAAGAAGGTGAGCACTCTACCCTTTTCCTCAAACACTACTGTCACCTGGGACTAGGGATGCTTGAGGATTTTGTTCAGTCCACATTTCAAAATGAAGTGACTTGTTCCACACCTCCCTGACTAATGTATGGATTGGAATGCTGTTATCCTTCAGATTTCACATTCCTCTAAATTTTGTGGCTCAAAAGACATATTCTTTGTTGTGGCAACATGAGGAAAAAATATAGTATTTTCATCCACCTAAGACATTAACTTAAGTGCCAATATGACGCTGCCCTGTATTGTTGCACTAATGTCAATGCTGATATCCTATCCTAAACAAATATATGTTGGTGCAGCAAATTTTAGGATCAGACTTGCGGGTCATTTAACCACAGTGTGCATCAATTTCAGCAATTCAAAAAACAAAACAAAAACCAAAACCAAGTGTTGCATATTTCATGTGGATAATTTTAATGCTTAATTGATTCACATTTCTAAAGTTTAGGATCCTCCTCACATAAAAAGGTCTGAAAAGGGGAGCCAAATAATAGTTACAATTATTACCCACTGAAGGAGAGAAATTTGTAAATTCTTGGCTTGGAATATTACAAGCCTTTCATTGGTACCTTTTTAGCTGTGAAGAGTAACAAACGAAACATGATCCTGGAGATTTTATTTTTTAAACTATTTTCACACATGCTGGAGGAAAAGAAAAAGTTGTTCCCCTGAGCTGGATGAGAGTCTGCAGGGTGGCCCTCTGGTTTCTAGGTAACAAGGAACACTGAGTTGAGGAGGCAAGGTATGACACAGCACTGCACAGTGAGGGAACTGGAAGAAGCCAGGAGCCAGGTAAGTGAGCTATCATAACTGCACTCAACTGCTATTTAATACAACTATTATTGAATACACAACTGCTATTTAATACAGCTGGGAACCACTGGACTCTCTCACTGACTCCTTAATTCCCAGTTTCCTATAGGTTTTTAACATTTTTAAAGATCTTGCCTTGAATCTGCTGATGCTTTGTGTGCAGTGACTTAGATGAGGGTAGATTAGTGTGGGGTTTCTTTTGGGAGACAAGATGAGGTATGCAGGAATCAGAATGGATGGCCTGGCTCCATAATCTGGGAAGGTTTGGGTTCTGTAAATGGGCCAATTCTGGAGACTGCTGAGGCTCAGGAAAGTGCTGAGCACCCTCTGAAGTAGATGATTCTATTGCAGGGAAATGTTTGGAGTTTACTTGAGCATCCTCAGGACTCTCATAATTTTAGGGATGTACGAAAGTCACTTACCTTTTAGCGAAATTGATTCGAGGTGGGGGGGAGGCGCTCCGTCCCTCCCCCCGAAATTCTGGCTGGGGGGGAGGCGCTCCGTCCCTCCCCCCCGAAATTCTGGCTGTCCAGCTCCGCTCCGCAGGGATTCTGTGGAGCCGCTGGCCGGCTCTGCCAGCGGCCGGACATCCGGCCGCTGGCTAGCAGGGATGCAAATGGCAGCGGCCATAGCCGCCGCCATTTGCGTCCCTGCAGTTAGCCGTGATAGGCTACATAAACATTTACGTAGCCTATCACGGTGTTATTTAAAAATCTAGCCGTGATAGGCTACGTAAATCTTTACGTAGCCTATCACGTTTTTTTGTGTTTTTTTTTTTTAACTGGAAATGGCAGTGGTGGCGGCCGGTCGGAAGACCGGCCACCGCCACCGCCGCCAGGAAGATCCACCCAAGGTAAGTCCCATCCCGGGGGGGCGGGGGGGGGCAGACCATTCCGCCAACGATTTTGGGGGGCCGAATGCACTGGCATTTGGCCTCCCCGAGATTCGTGGCGAAATTCTCTGACATCCCTACGAGAGGTCACAGGAAAATGAAAGGAAAGGTTCCTACTGTGCAAGCACCGGGTCATTACTGACCCCTAGAGGGACGCCTGCTTATGCTGGTGTTTTCATGGCAGTAAAGCGGGGTGGTTTGCCATTGCCTTCCCCAGTCATGACTACCTTTCCCCCAGCAAGCTGGGTACTCATTTTACCGACCTCGGAAGGATGGAAGGCTGAGTCGACCTGAGCCAGCTACCTGGGACCCAGCTTCCGCTGGGATCGAACTCAGGTCGTGGGAAGAGTTTCAGTTGCAATACTGCCGCCTACCACTCTGCGCCACACGAGGCTCAGGAACTCATGGTATTTGGACAAAAGCTGACTCATGACTATTAAATCTCAGGTGGTAGTTGTTTCAATTTGACTTACAAAGTTATCTCTTAAACATAAAATGCGATACAGGGTTAGCAAGATGAAGGGCCAATGCTTGACTTCGGTACATGCTAAAACTTCTAAATTTCTATGGTTTGCTATTAAGATTGTGTGATGCAACAAATCAGATAGGAAGTACGAGAATCAGCAGTTGAAGACTCAAGTATGTTATGGAAACAAACTTGCAGCTTGGTTAAAAGTTAATTATTTTGTCTCCTCAGCTGCCACTGAAATGAATGGCATCCTTTCTTTCACCAGCAGAAGGGGTGGCGACATGGTCTAATAGCTTTGTTACCATCTCCATACCATCTGTCTTGTTCCTTCTATGACTGATTTCTATAGGGCTGCAGGGTGCAAGATAGCCAGAGCTCTCACACCAGGACAGATCAGTGACAAGCAAGTGATAAGGCACATCAAAACAGGAACTGACACAAAAAGACATCACAAACAGTCAGAATGTCAAGACAGAAGGTAGTTGAGGGTCAAGGCAGGTAAGGTTAAGGTGAAGAGAGCCCAAGGGTCCAGCATGAGGGAAGTGTGAATCAGCAAGAAATGAGCTCGGTGAACTACTCCAATTTCCACAGCAAAGCTTATTCTGATTTGTGTCCGTTTCAGATTGTGAGCGTTGTGGTGACATTTTCACATGAAAATTCAAGCATGTTTTCATACACCTTTCCCCAAATGTATGCATCAGTTGTAGCCATTTTTTAAATGAACACATTTTTCTCTCATGTTTATGCTTGAAAGTGTGTTTTCAAATGTATGCATTTTTTCATGTACATTTTTCAAACGTACGCAGTTTTTGAACACAGATTTTTGTTGAGGGAATTGGACTGCAAGCTCGGATATATACGGACTTCAGACTGAAGATTGCATTTGGGTCAATGTTTGGTTCTGGGAGGTGCGAATTGGATACATTCTGGTAAAAAACAAACCGAAACAAAATCTCTCAGCCATCCCTACCCAGCTGTAACAAAAGTATACCACAAGAAGTCTGAAACCAACTGGTGCCTTAACTACTAGTCATCCAGGAAAAATCTCCTCAACTCCACTCTTCTTCTGAACTAAATTGGTTTCTTAAAGCTGAAAGAGATAGCTTCAGGTTTTTCTGGGCTGAGGCAAGAGACCTGCTGTGACAGGCAGAAGCAAGAAATGGGGATATGCATAACATGTGAGACAAGAAACACAGAAACATATAGCATTCTCATATAAGCAAAAGAACCAGTCAAATAATGCACTCTCCTCACTGCTGCTGTTATGCTTTTCTGTACCCAGTCTCCATGCAGCGGGCCCACTGGGACAGGCTGCCCAAATTAGTGGGCAGGATGGCTGACTCCAGCAGGCAAGCTATCTATCTATCTATCTATCTATCTATCTATCTATCTATCTATCTATCTATCTATCTAATCTATCTATCTATCTATCTACCTACCTACCTACCTATCTATCTATCTATCTATCTATCTATCTATCTATCTATCTATTTCTATACCGCCCAATTGCTGCCATTTGCGTACGCGTGGGTTTTTTTTTCTTTTAAATCAGCTGTGATAGGCCACGTAAATGTGTAGCCTATCACGGTGTTTTTTAAAAATCTAGCCGTGATAGGCTATGTAAATCTTTACGTAAGTCTTAGTCTACATAAATGTTTACGTAGACTAAGACGTGCCAAAATAAGGAACGCAAATGGCGGCACCCATGGGCGCCGCCATTTGCGTACGCGCGTTTTGTTTTTTAAATCAGCCGTGATAGGCTACGTAAACATTTACGTAGCTTATCACGGCTGACTACAGGGAGGCAAATGGCGGCGGCTACGGCTGCTGCCATTTGCGGAGCCAGCCGACCAGGAGGGGGGGAGGGATGGAGCGCCTCCCCTCCAGCCAGAATTTCGGGGGGAGGGACGGAGCGCCTCCCCCCCACAGCAAATGTCACCCTTCGAAAAGGTAAGTGACTTTCGTACATCCCTAGTCAAGAACAAATCCTGCCAGGCGAATCTGATCTCATTTTTTGATCAGGTAGCCTCCCTTGTGGACTGTGGGAATGCTGTGGACATAACATAGCTTGACTTCAGCAAAGCTTTTGATGAAGTACCCCATGATATCCTGATGAGCAAGCTAGCTCAAAGTGGGCTAGATGAAACAACTATCAGGTGGATCCACAGTTGGCTACAGAATCGGACTCAAAGAGGGCTTATCAATGGGACCTTCTCAAACTGGGGAGAGGTAAGGAGCAGGGTACCGCAGATCTCAGTCCTGGGCCTGGTGCTCTTCAACATTTTTATTAATGATTTGGAGGAGGAGGTGCAGGGAATGCTTATCAAATTTGTACATGACACAAAATTGGGTGGGATAGCTAATACCCTGGAACAGAGAGACAAAATTCAAAGGCTGGAGCACTGGGCAGAAAACAACAGAATGAAATTTAATAGGGATAAATGCCAAGTTCTGCATCTTGGACAAAGACACCAAATGCACAGTTACAAGATGGGGGATACTTGGCTCAACAATACTACAAATGAGAAGGATCTTGGAATTGCTGTAGATCACAAGCTGAATATGAGCCAACAATGTGACGTGGCTGCAAAAAGGCCAATGCTATTTTGGGCTGCATTAATAGAAGCATAGCTTCCAAATCCCGGGAAGTACTAGTTCCCCTCTACTCAGGACTGGTTAGGCCTCATCTGGAGTACTGCATCCAGTGCTGGGCATCACACTTTAAGAAGGATGCAGACAAGCTGGAAAGGGTTCAGAGGAGGGCAACGAAGATGATCAGGGGACTGGAAACTAAGGCCTATGAGGACAGACTGAATGAACTGGGCATGTTTAGCCTTGAGAAGCCTGAGGGGAGATACGATACCGCTGTTCACGTACTTGAAAGGTTGTCAGTCACAGAGAGGAAGTCCAGGATCTCTTCTTAATCATCCCAGAGTGCAGGACAAGGAATAATGGGCTCAAGTTACTGGAAAACCAGATTCCGGCTGAACATCAGGAAAAACCTCCTGACTGTTAGAGCAATACGACAATGGAATCAATTACCTAGGGAGGTAGTGGGCTCTTCCACACTGGAGGCATTCAAGATGAGGCTGGACAAATATCCATCCAGGATGCTCTGACATGGATTCCTGCATTGAGCAGGGAGTTGGACTCGATGGTCTTGTAGGTCCCTTCCAGCCCTACTATTCTATGGTTTTGTGATTCTATGAATGGAAAGGAGTTGCAACATTGCGGGTGTTCAGAGCAGCAGTGGTCTCTCCCATGCTGTACTAGTGAAACGCTGGTGTGCTGCACTTCTGAAGTTCCCAGTATTGCTCACAGGAGCAGAATGGCGAAGGGGCTGGAGGTCAAAGGAGACATGGGAGGCTGACACTCCCACCCTATAGTTGTCACTAGGTGACATCAACACCGCACCGCCCAACATCTGCCTACAGAAAGCATGTTGTAGCGTGATGTCAGCAATACACGGGCAGGTGATGGTGGATCCATTGTGTGGCTGCAAATAATACTGCATTTTCCACATACAAAACTATCATGGGGAAAACAGGGAAGGTGCAGGACAGCTGTTGCAGGACAACCACATTGTCTATTGCATGTGGGGAATACCATGAATGAAGGATGACAATCGCACTCAAAAAACCCTGTGTGAAGGGGCCCTATGTCTATATTAGAAAGGCAGGATGTAAATTTAACAGGCTGGATATTTCATTTTCTACTTATAAGGTGGCCTCAAGCAACTATGCTTCAGCAGCCCTCTGATTATGTAAAGGAGTCCTTGGTAGCCCATTTATTTGCTAGCAACTTGAAGGATACAGCTGCTCACATCTGCCTAATTCTGCATTTCCATCTAAGGATGTGTGCAGTGCTAGTTCTGTTTTGTTGGATGAATTTTCAGCCTCAGGATGTGGATAAGGTGCTGTTGGGGTGTGGCCAATCACTTGTATTCTCAATCCTAGCCCTACCTGGTTTACAACATTTAGCAGGAGGGTAATGACAAGCTGAGCTCATTGCCTCCTTGTGAAAAGGGGTGATCCCAACCACCCTTGGGATCGCCCTTGAGGCAGTTGTGAGATGGTTCTTAAATAAATTCTCCTTGGACCCCAGGGATTAGAAGTGCTTTAATCTAATCACAAATACCCCTTCTCAGGCAAGGTGCTCCATTCTAGTTTCAGACCTGGTTTTGTAACAGAAACTGCTTTGGCCATCCTGATGAATTACTTATAGCAGGATAGGTATAGGGGAGGGTGACCCTGCTAATTCTCCTGGACGTTTTACTGGTTTTGATGCCATCATAAGTACATACGAAGAGCTATGCTGAATCAGACTAATGGTCCATATAGTCCAGCATTTTGTTCACACAGTGGCCAGCTATCTGCCTGTGGGAAGCATCAACTATGGTATCCTTATGAATAGGCTTTCTATATTGAGGACTGAGGGCAATGTACTTCAGTGGTTTGTCACCTCTTTAGACAGCCAATTCTAGAAGGTGGTGCTGGGAGCCAAGGCACTTAACACTATGGGATCCATCTTGTGTCTTATGCTTTTAAACATCTACATGAATTCCCTGAGTAAGGTTGTCTGGAGATCTGAAGTGCCATGAGTATGCTGAATATACCCAGCTCTACTTCTCCTTTTCATCAGATTCAGGTGAAGCAGTGGAGGGTGCACTGGACTGAATGCACTGCATTGGACTGAATGTGGGATAATAAACTAAAGCTCAATCTAGACAAGACAAAGGTGTTGCTGTCATCTGGTTCATCTGATTGAAGAGGTGGGGTTCACATGGGCAACCTAGCAGCCACGTGTGGCCTTCAGCTGACTTGCATATAGCCCACAGACCCTCTGCTCCTTCCCAACTGATTGCCATCCCAGTCTCCAGGAAGCTGGCACTAGAAACAGCTTATCAGCATACGCCACAGCTGTTTCCAGTGTTAGAGCAGAGGGACTCAGGAAAGGATCCACCACCACCACTATATGTGGGGTGACCCCCAGACTACTGCAATGAATTGTAGAAGGGTGGCCTTTAGAGGAAATTCAGAACTGTCAGTACAAAATACAGCTCCTAGATTATTAAGTGGGACTGGTCACAGGAAACATATCTTGCCAGAGCTTAAGCAGCTACACTGGCTGCTGTTCCACTTCTGAGCACAGTTCAAAGTGCTGATCACCTTTAAAGCCCTAAATGGCTGGGGACCCAGATACCACGCCAGATACCATACCAGGCCTTCTATCACATAAGCCTGCACGAACCCAACATTCATTATCATGGGCACTCCTCTGAGTCCCTCCACCTTCTGAACATAGACGACTGGGGGAAGGTCTTCTTGGTTGTGACACCTCATATAAGGAATGCCCTCCTCGGAGAAGCTCACTTGGCACCAAACTTGGTATCTTTTTGGCACCAGGCAAAGACTTTTTTAGGTGCGCAGGCTTTCCATCTTGTCATTACAGCTGGTTTTTAATTGACTGCTTTATTGTTATGCCAGTTCTCATCACTCTGCCATAATTCATTGCTTTCTGCAATTTTAAATGCTGAGTTTGTAGTGTATTTGTTGTGTTAATATATGAGTAGCCCTGGGGAGTTTTAAAGGGGAGGGCAGTATATAAGTTTGTCAAACATACAGCAAGCAAATGTTCTCTCAGCCTTAATCCTGACACCTTAACCCCATTACTATGGGGATAAAATTCCCCCATTTTCATCTTTTGCCCTTCACCCAGGCCCAGTAGGCAACAGTTGTGGCCATCAGATGAAGGGTGTTTACCCGCCACAACCAGAATACCTCTTTTAGAGAACCTGCTGCACTACAGATGTCCAGGTATTTAAAGAAAGGGCTTTGAAAAATAAAAACACAGAACTGAAAGGAAAAACTCAGCTCAGAGAACATTCCAAGTTATGCTACCACTGCCACAGTCTGAAGAAAACTGAGTGGGAAGGCAGTGACCATGTCCACTGGAGTATACACCCTGGGGATGTTCTAGAAGGTTCTGAATGTTCCTCTGTGGAGGTAACAGAGCAAATATGTGGGACTGTACAGAGAAATCATCATCATCATCATCATCATTTTGTACTTGCTTGCTCATCATTTATATTTTACAAAGGTGTAAACAGGTATTTGCATTTATTTAAGTTGCAACATTGTAAAAGAGTTTCTTTATATTAAAGCTGCTTTAATATAGGGTTCTTCTGTCTTCTTTCAATCCTGAAATGTCGTTTTGGGAAAAGTTTTACAATAAAAGTAATTCATTTGTTTTTAAGTCATCCAACTATGTAGAATTGTCTCCAGCTGTTAAGTTTTCCATAATCTATTTTTCCTCCTTAAACATGCTCAGCTAATTAAGAAATGGCTGTGTTTTAAAATGTCAGGTATGACATATACATAGTCATGAAAGAGAAGTAATAGCAGTGGCTCTGCCATGTTTGAAAGTTCTTAAAAATAGCATTTTCAAATAGTAACTGCCATTTCAGTATCACAGCACAAAGTTTCCTGATGTATTAATTTTTTTAGAAGAAGTTCTTATTCTGCTAACAATCTGCCGAATTCTATGCACTGTGATATCAGCTCTAAAAGTCTGTAAGTGTATGGGCAAAAATTTAGCTAGGACTTGTTTACATGATCAGTCTACATGTTTAAGGAGTGAAATCAGAGAACAGAGTAAGTGGAGACTCAGGCTAGTTTAAACAGGATGCTGGGGATGAAAAAATACAATCCTTGTGAGGTTGCATGTGTTCAGCATGTCTTTAAATCAGGTAGATGAAGCCTATGCATGCAGCATTAGCATGCCAGGGCTCCATGGCACAGGTGTATAACATGCATACATAGGTGCCAGCAATCTAAGTGTGCTACTGACCATATGGAACCCCTCATGAGAAAGGGTTTTTTTTTGTCCTTTGCTTTTACATTATCAGAATCATGTCAAAACCAGGCTTTGGCATCCTGTGCACAAGAACAAGAGTTCTTTCCATTCTTCTCATTCACACATACATAATGTATTGTATTTATATTCTGTTTTTCTTCTGTGGAATCAAAGGTGCCCCCCATACAATTGCCAAGCCCATCCAGGCACTGGCCAGAGTCAGATCTGCTTAGTTTCACCAAGGTTGCTCTATTTCATGATTTCAGACCAGGTAATGCCCTTTTGAAATAATGTTATATATATATATAGAGAGAGAGAGAGAGAGAGAGCGCTATTTTTTTTTAGTGGTTGGAGTTCGACATTCTAAAGAGAAACACCAAGAGCTGTTAATAACCAAAGATACTCAGAAAGGTGGTGCTGCTGAAACCCTCCTAGAATTCCCAGTTATTTTACAGGGATTGCCTCTGCCACATAATCCAGGAAATCCCTATTCCTTCCCTTACTACACAGGTGGGGAAGCTTTTTTCTGTTGAGGGCCACATTCCCTTAAGGGTAATCTGTTGGGGGCTGCAAGCTGGTGGTGGGCAGAGCCGAAGCCAGCAGTGGGCAGGGACACTCCCTTCTCTCTCTCTCAATTCCGCCACCCCCTTCTCTCCCCTTCTGTCTCTTTTCCTCTTCCTTCCCATTAAGCAGAATAATGGGGAAGGGAAAGATCACCCTTGCCAGAGGTCTGAACTGATCACTTGCAGAGGGCTTTGGAAATTAGGCCAAGGGCTGCATGAAATCTGGCCGAGGGCCATATGTGGTCCTAGGGGCCACAGGTTCTCCACCCCGTAAAACACACAAGATGCTGTGGAAAGACAATAAGGTACCTTGTTCCCTATCCACTCTGTGTCTCCACTCCTCCCCGTGACACTTGAAGAAATTGGGAGGAAGCAACTGGCTGATAGTACACAATTAATCCTCTCTCATCTTTTAAATAATAAGCAGAGAGCCTCCTCCTTGTCAAGTAGAAGAGATCCAGCACTGAATCCCTGAGGAATGGGGTTCCCATAAATTACTACAAAATATTTAAAACCTGGCCAGCCCAAACAGAACCAATGGGCTGTTTCCTGGGAGTAGGTATGAGCCATAATGGGGCCTGGAAAAACAATAAGAAACTGCCTTATGCTATGACAGACTATTTGTCCAGCCAGTTCAATATTTTCTTTCTGATTAGCAGTGATGCAGCAGAGTTTCAGGTAGACATCCTCTCCAGCAACTGCTACCTGATCCTTCTTAACTGGAGATATCAGGGACTGATCCTGCATGCACCAAGCTATGGTCCTTCCCCAAATATTGGCCCTTGTCTTTCTAGTTTGCTCAAATGGCTCACCATAGCACAGACACTGAAGCTCTCTGCTGAAACAGATTCCACACCATGCTCTTGAAAGCATCTTACCTTGAGCTTGTACAATACTGGGGACAGTGCAACCATGTAAAAATAAAACTCCATAAAACAGCTAAAGGAAAGTCCTTTGGCTTCAATTCTATATTTTAATTGCCCAGAACATATATCACATACTGAAAAGGCCTTATTTTGTAACCAATGAACCATAAAGGGCTAAAGTAAGGTTGCTGTGGGAACTTTAACTTTAATTCATAAAAACTTCAAATCATTTCACACACACCCCTTTTTTCTTACACATAGACTGGCCAATGCCAGTTAATTATTTCTAAAATGCAAAGGTATACTGCTATGTGTGAGTTGTTATCAGCCCAAATTTCAGCATCTACAGAACCACTTAAATTAGTTCTGATCAACACAGCGTTATTTTAAACCAAATGGCACAACAAAAAAGCAAGGTTTTTTTTAAAGCTCCAAAAATAAACAAACCCTACAGAACATTGTGTGCTCTGTTGTTCCCAGCCTCAGCAACAAGACAAAAGAAGAGGGAGACTTTGTTATTTGCTAGCTGTTAATAATCAAGAGAAGATCTGCCAGACAAGCTCTTGGAGAGCTCTGTCTGTCTGGGCCAGGTAGATGCGGCAATACACAAAGGACTTCATGGGAGAAGAAAGAGCGTTCATGGACAATGATTCAGCTTCCTTAATTAAGATTTTCATTACTGATACATGCATTAAGGTTTTACAGATGCATGTGTTCAAACACTCTCGTGTGCAGGTAGATATTTCTGATTCTGTCTTAAACACAGGCTTCAGCACTGCAAAATCACCATGAACATTCTCCAGCCAAAGCATAGAATCTGCTTGCCTGCTTCTTGCTAATGCAATGAGCATGTTAAATGGTAATTTAAATTGTCTGTTAACAAAGACATTAACCCCTTACAGTAGGAGGTATTTGGAAAGGCAGCCAATGCTGAATCTTATTCTGATCTCACATCTATTTTATATTGCAGTCTCTCCAGTAGTGATTTTATTATAATTTTTCTCTTCTTCTTCTTCTTCTTCTTCTTCTTCTTCTTCTTCTTCTTCTTCTTCTTCTTCTTCTTGCTGGTGTTGCATGAAGGATGAAATAGTCAACAATATTTCTGGGCCACTTTTCAAAGCTTTTGTATACAATACAGTACAGAAATTCTTCAGCTGCATGCGTAACTTATTCTAAAATAAGAGAAAGCTTAGAGTACAGCTACATTAGGCACCCCATATAAGGCATTTTTATAAGTTGATCATGAGGTTGATTGCTCCAGCAACGGTGTCTTGGTGAGAAGAAATAATACTCCATTACATGCTCAGAACCACTTATCCTATGGTAACATCTGTTGCTATGAACCAATGACCAGAAACAGACTTCCTGCTTGACTCCCTCTGAATGAAAAGGGAGCCACTTCGGTAAAACAGGAAGCAAGCTTAGGGAGAGACCAAAGCATATATCTGGTTCTTTTCACTCCCCTCCCTCCCTCTCTCCATCCCTCCCTCTCTTCTTTTTAAGATGACTGCCTTTCCCTACTTTCTTCTTTGCTTTCTTTTCTTTCCACCCTATGGACATGGGGGGGGGGGGGGTTGTGTGCGTGCACATTGTACCTTTTTTATCTGGCCTTTTTCCTTTTTTTCACAGTGCAATGTCCTCAATCTTTTAAGTTGCTGTTTTGCTTTAGTCATCTGTTGTTGCAGGAAGGTGATATTTCTGTAAATCCTGGCCCTATCGTTCAGTCTAGCAAGTCCAATCTCCTTCGTATTTCATGCCTCTCATCTTTCTTTTCATGTGCTCCTTTAAAATGCCATTTTCTCTCTAATAAAGCCTCTCTTTTACAGAATCTTGTGCTCTCGTCAGTTTATTTGTTTTGCTCTAAATGAAATCTGGTCATCTTCAGATTTAGTTACTTCTCTTTTTTTTTTTACCTACATATCCTTTCATTCCCCCCACCTCCATCTGCCCCAAAAGGAGGAGCAGTGCACTGGGTTTCATTTAAAAAAAAAATCCAGCTGTTTTAATTTATCACAACCATTTTCTTACTATTTTACCTATTTGAATTACATTATGTTCAAATGCCTGCTTTCGTTGTTCTTACTTTTGGTGACTTTAATAGGAAGCCCTAATAATACTCAGGTGGTAAGTGCCAAGAGAAATGAAGCTGAAAGGGGACCACTGAAAGTAAGAGGGAGGTCCCACCATGCTGGAGGGATCCCCAGGTTTGCAGAAGTACAAAAAATACTTTAAAACCTAAAGGGCACTCCCCTCCTCCAACAGCCCAAACAGGACTGAGCATGATCTGTGGCTGCAGAATGTTGAGTACCACTTGGAAAAGGAAGAAAGAAAAGGGGATTGGGTTGGAATGGAAGAGGACATGGATGTATGTTTGGCTAGAACCCTCAACTGGAGCACTCCTATTAGGAGCTAAGGATATATTGCATTTTGTTGCAGGTCCCACTTCTAGATCATAGTACTGATTCTCTCGCTGAGCAGCTCTTCTCTTTTCTTCTCTTTTAACCTTTCTCCTGCTCCTTGTTGGTCACATGTTGGATCTTAGTTTTATCTCTTTGCATTGCTCTCATCCTGATGCAAAATAACTTGCCTTTTCTTCTCTCAGACTTCCTTACTTTTTCCCCTTACCCTGATTCATTTTCATTGTTTCTAAGCCTTCTCATGGATTGTTCCAAGGCTAAAATGCTCTACTGACCGCCTTGAAGGAAGGATGGCAATACAAATTTAACAACCAATGCTTTTACAAAACCAAGCTATGGCTTGAGGTTATCACTTCATAATGCATAAACTGGGGAAGAAACGAATGACTTCTAACCACAGAGAGGAAACCATCCATAGCCTGTGGTCACATGGTAAATAAAGGCAGCATTATTACACCATGCCTTCCTTTACTTTTGGAATAATGGCGAGATAGTGCAGCCATTGGGCCTACTTCATAACCCAAATTTCACAGATGGATGCCTTTCCACAGAGTCACAACCACTACTGCAAGTTCTTAAGCAGCTGCCACATGGGTAGCCATCACGCATTTCTATCCCCCAGCCCCAGTGAATACACTATCTGATTGAGAGGACTGAATTATCTGAGCCCGCGCACTATCAGGAGAGCCCTTGATGCCTTCTGAAATCCTCAAGTAGCCCAGAATCAACACGTAGACAAAAGGGCTCTTTTCCAAGGCTTTATTTCCATTCAACCTAATGATGCTTACAGATGCTAATTGCCTTAGCCTAAGAGGAAAACTTAAGAGGGAGCAGCCTACCAGAGGGTTCTAGCCTTAGGGAGTCAGTTGGTCTCCGTTTGGAGGGAAAGGGCGGGAAGCCTCTGAACTTAAGGGCTAGGATGAGGAAGTCCACCCCTTTCCCATGGGGCATTGGGGTACAGCTGTTGTCGTCGTGCCAAGCGGGCTGAGTGCCTCCTCTTGGCACCTGCAACCTCTCGCTTGTCCCTGTGCCAGCGCCTCATGTCCAGAAGCTTCAGTTATACCTCCCTCTCCCTGCCAGGGTCACTGCCACTCTCAGGAATGTGAGCAGGGAGGGTTAGGGATGGACGAAAGTTTCTTACCTGATCCCGCAGCTTGCTTCACGGTGGGGGGGAGGCGCTCCGTCCCTCCCCCCCAAAATTCTGGGCAGGGGGGGAGGCGCCCCATCCCTCCTCCCCGAAATTCTGGCCGGGGGGGAGGCGCCCCATCCCTCCAGCCGCGAAACCTCCTCTCCTGCCGGGACGCAAATGGCGGTGGCTGTAGCCGCCGCCGTTTGCATCCCTGCAGTCAGCCGTGTTAGGCTACTGAAACATTTACGTAGCCTATCATGGTGTTTTTTGAAAATCTAGCCGTGATAGGCTACGTAAATCTTTACGTAGCCTATCACGTTTGTTGTTTTTGTTTTACTTGGAAATGGCGGCGGCGGCAGCTGGTTGGAAGACCGGCCGCCGCCGCCGCCCCGCCGCCGGGAGCCGGCGCCGCCAGGGACATTCGCACAAGGTAAGTCCCATCCCGGGGGGGGGGGGGACCGTTTCTCCACCAATTTCGGGGGGCCAAATGCGTTGGCATTCGGCCTCCCGGAGATTCGTGGAGAAATTCTCTGACATCCCTAGGAGGGATTCTCCCTCCAGTTGGGCCTCTGAAGAGCGAGCCGGTTCCTCTCCCACAGTTTCTATCTCTTCCTCAGAATTAGAACTGTTTTAGGGCTCTATGGGCTCTGATCCAACCCTGACACACCCAACCCCTTATTGCTTTCATAGGCCCACAATAATGTTAGATGAAATGGTCAGCAATCTCTTACTCTAGTATCTTGTAATGAGGCAGGATAAATTACCAAAATGGTTCCGCTTCTCCTTGAAAATGTGCAAGTTTCTATATAACTGGTGTTGCTATGAAGACAGCAGTTCAAGCCACAACCTCACAACCTTTATTTAGAGTGGATCTTCATGGATGTTCTGATAAGCTTGGAAATGCATTGTGTGTACACATCTGTGGGCAGTCCATACACATGTGAGATGCTGGCATTGCACTGGTTCCCCTTCTATTTGTGGTTTCATAAAAGAGGATCAACCAGACATATCTGCTGTGTAGACTGCAAAACTGGCTTTCCATTTTGAAAGTATGGGAAATGATACTTTCATTGCCAAGGCAATCTTTCCATGCCTTCTCTTTAGCATTATAGCTAGAATTGCCACACAAATATCCTTTGTGCCACTGAATTCAATGTGCAAGGCAGAGAGCACAAAAGATGATAGTGTATCAAATAACTGAAAACAATTCAGCAAAGAAGAAGAATAAGGAAAGAGTCAATTTAATTAGTTTCCATTAGCTTTCCCTCTTGGTAATGGCTTGGACTTGCAATTCTTGGTTACATACAGTTAAATAAAGCTGTTTATATGCTCAAAAAGGTCATGATACCTTTCACCTCAGTAAACATTTCTGTAGCTTAACCCACTATCCTTTTGTCCTAATTTTAATCTATGGGGAACATCATTTCATTATCTTTATATGGCAGCATTTTAAAAATTGCTACTAACTCTCATTTAATAATCTTTTCTCAAGGTTAAATATTTTAAATTTCCAAACTTTCTTCACATATTTTGCATTCTAAAGACACAATCACAACTGTCTTGCTTCAGTCTGAACTCTCTTCACTTTGTCAACATCCCTATTAAAATATGGTATCCAAAATGGGGCACATTATTTCAGGTAACACCTAAAAGCAACTCTATTATTATCAAAGTCTGAGGTAAAATGCCTCTGCTAATCCACTCCAGATAGTATTTGCTTTTAAAAGAAAAACAACATTCCAAGGCTACTGGGATGTATCTCAATTCATTCATTCATAGCAATGGTTGGCTTGGCACATATGTTTCCTAGGTATTTGTATACAAGCCAAATCTAATCACAATACATGTGAATATAAGCTTCTCTCATGTGAGCTGTTTTTTAACGTTTTGGCTCCAGTCCTCCATATTCTGGACTACAAGACAGTATGAATTTATACAAAAGGGGGCATGGAAGGGGTTGTTTTGTCTCACTGTGTAATCCACAAAACAGTCTGGAACAGTCTCATTGGAATACAATAGAAGCCTATTGGATTACTCCTATGGAAACATTAAAAATTGCATTTTGTAACTATCACAGGCATGCTTTGTTTGTAAAATTATTTTGCTTTGTTGTTCATTGTGTATTAAAGACTGACCAATGAGTGAAGGAGAGAGATTATGAGGGCAGTGAGGGCAGATTCTGCCTTTGAGGAGTTTATCCATGCTTGATACAGACATAAAGTTATCATCAGATGTCTCTCTAGCAGTAGTGCCAAGCCAAAATAAGTGCATGTGTGGGTTTCATGAACACTGTTGCCCCCATAAACTGTGACCCCTCTTATTTCAGCAATTTTTGCACCCCTTTGTGAAATAGTATTACACCTTTTGCAAGAGGGCAGGCATGTTGGGAAGAGAAAACACATCCCCACCATTGACTGGGCCAAATTTCCCTAGCCCCAGTTCAGTCGCATTTAGTTGGGGCAAGAGGCACATCCCACCATACAACCTAATATGGATGTTACCCATCCACACTGCATTACTTTCAATGGGATGTCTATAAATATGTGCATCTGAATGCACATTTCCACCCACATTCTGCCCCAACTCTGCATGAATATAGCTAAACTGGCACAAAAATTTTGCTGCAAAACTATAGCAGGCCACTAAGTTATCAGCACAGAGCAGTACGGTATGGAGCATTTGCCTGACTGTCTAGCCAAAGGGGATGCATTCCCCCTTAATCCCTCCCCCTTAACCCCTCCAGCTTCTGCCAAGCAGTAACAGATACATGATAGTGAATAGGCATAGAAAATATATGAAGGACCTGTATTTTTTGGTGAATATTTTTGTCTCATCCCATAACTTGAAACGACACTTTTGCTATGGAAATCTTATCCCACAAAAATTAAGCCCAGCACTAATGTAAAGTTTCCATCTGATCTCATGAAGTATCTACCCCAACACTGTTGTATTTCTTTGGCCAGGGGTGAGTGGGTGGGAATTCAGTGGCAGTTCATAACATCTATCCAAATGCTTTAAATTGCAAGTTTAATTGAGCTGTATTTTCATTTACATGTCTCAATAAATGCTCTCCATGCCTCAAAATAATAGCATATGCTATTACTTGCTGATTGAACAACTGGACAGGTATGAATAGCCATTGCCTTAAGGTAATTTATCAGAGTATTTTTTAAATGGTCAATATAGTGCTTTTATGCAGATTAATGAAAATATTTAGTCATTTAATATCACAGCATGAAAAAAATTCCAACTTATTTTCATTTGTTCATAAACATTATTTTTATACCTAGTCCCTCAGAAATATCTATATGGGCAGATTCACAACATCCCTCTCGTATACATGCATGTCTCAGAAAGGGTTAACAAACATGCACATTTCAAGACTCTGAGCACTTTCTATCACTTTATTGCAGACAGAATAATAGGATTTGTCAAGGGACATTATGAACCACCACTGCTGGATAAATACATAAAACATGATGGCAAAGGTCTGGTGGGACTTGAATCAATTTTCTTCTGCCATCAAATAAATGTCACATTAGATGTAAAGCATGCTGCATTCTATGGGGTCCTCTCTGCTCCCATTCATATGCAGTCTGGAAACGGAAATGCAGTTTCAGATGGTAAGTTTACTTCCCAGTTGCAACAAGTGTTCAAGACTGACTAGAGTAGGCCAATGAAAAGATGGAGGAGGATGCAAGGAAAGACCTAAAAAGTGTGTGTGGGGGGGCACTAGGGGGAGTTTTTAATTGAGTTAAAATAATTAAGAAACTATATAAAATCGGAGGATTCATAAGTTGTCACATATCTAAATTACAGAACTACACCATTAGAAATGGGGCGGTCACCTACAGTTATTATTTGGATGGAAAGTCAGAAACAGATTCCCAAAGATATGAAAACACACACACACACACACACACACACACACACAGTGCTTCCAGATGGAGGGCTCCTATTGCTAACAATTAGAAGGTACTATGCAGCTATTCTATCTTTTCTTCCTTAATTATTTTTGTCTAATAAAGAAAAAGATGGAAGAAATAGTGGGAAAACGTGAGTTACAACTGAAGCTGATGACATGTGGACCACCCACTACCCCCCCCCATAAAAGTCTGTGAATGCGGCAGTGTGATTGCACAATAAATACTTCTGTTTGGTTTAGCTAAAGATCTGAATGTTATTTGCTTTATTTATTGCAAATTTCCCCAGTAAATATGTGTTAAAATGCATGGGGCTTTGTGTGAGCTGTTCTGAGAACTTCTTGTTATAGGGTGGCATATAAATACATAAATGCAATTTATTGAAAAGATACAGGTGAAAATTTGCTTTAAAAAAGCAATATCTTCCTCTGTGCAGCTGTTCCCACCAATAGTAAGTATGTACTTACTATTTTTTTTTTACTTTTTTTTTTTTTTTTTACCTTTAAAGCACTTCACAGCTTTGGACCAGGGTACTTGAAGTACAGCCTGTCTCCATATGTACCTACCCATGCATTACAATCTTCAGTGGAGGGCTTCTTGAAGGTGTTCCTACCATCTGAGGTGAAGTGGGACTGCCAGAGAGAGCCTTCTTGGTGATGGTGCCCCAGTCATGGAATGTTCTCCTCTGAGACGTTTGCCTGACACCTACTATTGTCTGTTTGGTGCAAAGACCTTTTTATTTTCCATAACTTTCTGATTCAATTTTACTCCCCCTGACTGTTTTATGCTCCCCCCCCTCTCAGCTTCTTCTTCTTGCTATTTTCATTTTAATTGTTTTATTATTTTTGTAACCCATATTGGGAATATAATTGAAGGATGGGAAATATAAATAATAAACAAACACATGTCCAAGTGCAAAAAGTGAAATGAAAGGTGAAGTGAAAACAGGGATATGTCCCAGCAAGAAGACAAAAGAAAGGCTAGAGGAACATACTGGATAATTTTTAAAAAGAGAATAGATGGACCTCAAGTCTGTCTAGAAGTCCTATTTTCTAAGCTCATTTCTGTAAAGATAGGGCATGGCAACTGAGGTCTAGTTATCATTGTACAATTGTAACTCGGTTGTATCATTGCTGACTGCAGGTGAAGACTCACATGGCTAAATACTCTTCCATACAAAAAGGTCCCCAACACAGAAAACAAGATGACCAGCAGAAGCAGAAGTGTATCCTTCTGCTTGATACACTCGCTTTTAATCTCTGTGTTTCCTGGTGCTGTCCCTAGCTCTTCCTCTTCTGGCTTGCTTTAAGGCAGCCAACATGGCCAATAGTCAGGGATGCTGGCAGTTGTAGTCCAAAACATTTGGAAGCCACCAGGTTGAGGAAGGGGTGGGCAACTTGTGGCCTTCCAGATGTTCTGGCCTACAACTCCCATTATTCCTCACCACTGGCTATGCTGAGTAAGACTGATGGGCAGTTGTAGGCCAAAACATCTGGAAGGCCTCAAGTTGCCCATCCTGATTTACAAGGAAGTGTCTTTATCTTTGGGACTCTTACCTTACTTTCTCAATGGCATTTCCTAAGGCCAGGGGACTTAAAGGGGAACTCTAGGAGAAATCTGAGATTTCTTCTTCACACAGATGAACACACAAAGCCATATGAGGCTTTAAAAAGTTTCCCTTTCAGGCTTGTATCTGCTTCTGCTCTTCCATCCTGAATCAAACTAGTAGCCAGGAGGGCAGACTAGAAGAACTTCCTTATTTATTGTTTTTAATCTTCCTTTGACACAACCCCCACTTCTACTACTCTCTCTCAGATATATCAAATGGACACAATGTAACCCTTTCTGCAATTAGGTGAGTCCCATGCTGTAGAAAGTTTTCCCAGTATATGTGCAAAGAACACAGTATTGCTATTTGTGAAAAAGAAAGAGGAGGGGGAAAACATCTACTTAGAGGTCCCAGGATTGTTCTGTGCTTTGCTGATCTATCCCATTCCTGGCCTGAGTGGTTTTGTTGAGAGTTATGCAGGTCCCCCATTCCAAAATATTTTTCTACTAATCTTCGGCCTGGTCACTTCCAGCAGAACCTTAGTCTGCTCGAAACCGTGCCTCTAAATACCCTCTTTACTTGTCTGCAGAGTTCTCTTCCCTGGTGGCTAATGGGATAAAGATACCACTTATGCAATTATGTTACAAGGTAGTGTATGTTTTTGCCACTTAAGGGAGCAGAATGACATTACCAATTAAGATTGCCGGGAGAATTATCAACAACCTCAGATACGCAGATGATACCACCCTAATGGCAGAAAGCGAAGAGGATCTAAAGAGCCTCTTGTTGAGGGTGGAAGTGGAGAGTGCAAAAGCTGGTTTGAAACTCAACATTACAAAAACCAAGATCACGGCATCTGGCCCCGTCACTTCCTGGCATATAGAAGGGGAAGAAATGGAAGCAGTGACAGATTTTATTTTCTTGGGCTCCAAGATCACCACAGACGGTGACTGTAGCCATGAAATTAAAGACACTTGCTCCTTGGGAGGAAAGCTATGGCAAACCTAGACAGCATAGCAAGAAGCAGAGACATCACCTTGCCGACAAATGTCCGTCTTATCAAAGCTATAGTTTTCCCAGTAGCAACGTATGGCTGTGACAGCTGAACTATAAGGAAGGCTGAGCGCCGAAGAATTGATGCTTTCGAACTGTGGTGCTGGAGAAGACTCTTACGAGCCCCCTGGACTGCAAGGAGGTCAAATCAGTCCATCCTAAAGAAAATCAACCCTGAGTGCTCATTGGAAGGACAGATACTGAAGCTGAAGCTCAAATATTTTGGCCACCTAATGCGAAGAGAAAACTCCCTGGAAAAGACCCTGATGCTGGGAAAGTTTGAAGGCAAAAGGAGAAGGGGACGGCAGAGGATGAGATGGCTAGACAGCATCACCGATGCAATGAATATGAACTTGAGCTAAGGATGGACGAAAGTCCCTTACCTGGTCCCGCAGTTTGCTTCGCGGTGGGGGGGAGGCGCTTCGGTTCTCCCCCCAAAGTTCTTGGTGGGGGGGAGGCACCCCGCCCCTCCCAGCCAAAATTCAGGCCGGGGGGGAGGCGCCCCATCCCTCACCGCCGAAATTCAGGCCGGGGGTAGCGCCCTGTCTCCCCGGCTGCGAAATAAAAAAAGTAAAGTAAAAAAAAAAAACACGTGATAGGCTACGTAACGATTTACGTAGCCTATCACGGCTAGATTTTCAAAGTCAGCTGTGATAGGCTATGTAAATCTTTACGTAGCCTATCACGGGTGACTTTCGGGGGGGAAAAAAAAGCGCGTACGCAAATGGCGGCGCCCATGGGCGCCGCCATTTGTGTACGCACTTCCCCCCCCCCAAAGTCACCCGTGATAGGCTACGCAAATATTTACGTAGCCTATCACGGCTGACTTTGAAAATCTAGCCGTGATAGGCTACGTAAATCGTGACGTAGCCTATCACGTGTGTGTTTTTTTTTTACTTTACTTTGTAATGGCAGCGGCGGCGGCGGCAGCCGGTCGGAAGACCGGCCGCCGCCCCCACCCCCACCGAAACGTCGCCGAAATGCCGCCGGGACCCGCTGCCGAGAGGGACATTCGAAGGAGGTAAGTCCCATCCTGGGGGAGGCAGGGGGGGGGGGCGGAGAATTTCACCACCAATTTCGGGGGGCCAAATGCATTGGCATTCGGCCTCCCGGAGATTCATGGAGAAATTCTCCGCCATCCCTAAGTCTTGAGCACACTCTGGGAGAGAGCGGAGGACAGGAAGGCCTGGCGTGCTATGGTCCATGGGGTCACGAAGAGTCGGACATGACTTAATGACTGAACAACAACAACAAAGGTTTGTTTTGGGGTTGTTGTTTTTTAGCATTCTGGGCTATTAGATTTTGGAGCATAATGAGATACACTGCTGTAAGTCAAAATTATATTTCAAACTACATGCTTGGTCAACCAAGTGAAATAACATCAGATGCTGGATCCCAAAATATTGCTATGTACTGGAAACTTATAGACAATCATGTATAGTGAAGGTTATTGAAATCAAATCCTCTGAGGAATGGTTGAAAGTGCTGAGTATGTTTAGCCTGGAAAAGAAAAAAAAATTAGGGGAGACATGATAGCGGTCTTAAAATATCTGAAGGGCTGTCATGCAGAAGACGGAGCAGGTTCTCTGTTGTTCCATAGGGCAAGACTAGAAGCAATGGGTGAAAATTGCAGGGACGCAGATTCAGCTAATCAGTAAGAGAAACCTCCTAGTGGTTCAAGCTGTTTGACAGTGGAACAGATGGCCTCAGGAGGTGGTGGACCCTTCTTCTCTGGAGGTACTTAAGCAGAGGCTGGACAGCCATTTGTCAGGGAATCTATCGTTGGATTCTGCATTGAGCAAAGGGTAGGACTAGATGACTTCCAATGCTGATTCTATGATCTCCACATATCAGCCACTGAAATCACATTGGAGTTAACCCAATTATAGTAACTCATGATCAGATTCTATTGAAACCAACAGAACTTTCAATGAACCATGATTAACCTTAGCTGCATTGGGGCCATCATTTACAACTACAATACTGGACATTTTCATCTGGCTTTCTGCCACGTTCCTTCGGCTGGGTATTATATCTTGCCAGCCCAGCATGGGAGGTAAGTTGCTGCCACTGGGGCAATCATGGTGAAACCGAAGGTTAAGTCCCACCCGCTTGGTGTCAGGACCTTAGTGAGAGGGGGAGTCTTGGCAGAGAGGGATTTTCTTTTGTTTTTGGTTTGGAGATATGATGGTGGAGATGGAACAGGGCAGTGGAGAAGAAGGGAGATGAGATATCTTGAGGCAAATGAAAAGCAAACAGCCAATGTTTCAAGGAAGCATGATGTACTAGTAATGGGGGAGTTCAATTTCCCCGATATTCGTTGGGAGACAAATTCTGCAAAACATGGCCCCTCCAAGAAATTCCTAACTTGTGTGGTGGATAACTTCGTCATACAGAAAGTAGAGGAAGGAACTAGAGGATTGGCTATCCTTGACTTGATCCTAACCAACAGAGATGACTTAGGGGATAAAGTAGCAGTTACAGGAACTCTGGGGGAAAGTGACCATGTTATACTTGAGTTCTTGGTTCTAAATGAAGCAAAAGCCGAGTGTAGTCAAATGCGTACCCTGGATTTTAAGAAAGCTGATTTTAATTAACTCAGAATGATAAGTGAGGTCCCATGGCAAGCAACTCTAACGAGAAAAGGAGTCCAAGATGAGTGGGAGTTTTTAAAAAAGGAAATTCTCAAGGCACAATTACAAACAATTCCAACAAGAAGAAAAGGTGGAAGACAACAGAAGAAGCCAATGTGGCTTCACAAAAAGCTTAGAGATGACCTGAAAACAAAAAATAAGACATATAGGAAATGGAAGGGAGGCCAAGCTACAAAGGAAGAGTACAGGTAGGTAGCACAGAATTGCAGGGATGGTGTCAGGAAGGCTAAAGCTGAGAATGAGCTGAGGTTAGTGAAGGATGCTAAAAGCAACAAAAAAAGAAATGGTGGTTCAGCTATTAAATAAGGATGGCAAAATGATAACAGATGACAAAGAAAAGGTAGAGGTGCTCAATTCCTACTTTGGCCCAGTCTTCTCCCAAAAGAGGGTCTATGAGCCCCCTGGCAAAGGCAAAGTACAGGCTGAAAGGGCAGGATTGCAGCTTGAGATTGATAAGCATATGGTCAAGGAACACCTCATTACTTTGAATGAGTTCAAATCTCCAGAGTCAGATGAACTGCACCCTAGAGTAATAAAGGAACTGGCAGAAGAGCTCTCAGAACCACTGTCTATTATTATCTTTGAGAAATCATGGAGGACGGGTGAAGTGCCAGATGACTGGAGGAGGGCTAATGTTGTCCCTATCTTCAAAAAGGGTGAAAAGGAGGAACCTGGGAACTACAGACCAGTCAGTCTGACATCAATCCCTGGGAAAATTCTGGAGCAGATGATAAAGCAATCAGTATGTAAGCACCTTGAAAACAATGCCGTGATTACTCGAAGCCAACATGGATTTGTCAAAAACAAGTCCTGCCAGACTAATCTGATCTCATTTTTTGATCAGGTAACCTCCTTTGTGGACTGTGGGAATGCTGTGGACATCATATACCTCGACTTCAGCAAAGCTTTTGACAAAGTGCCCCATGATATCCTGATGAGCAAACTAGATCAAAGTGGGCTAGATGAAACAACGATCATCCACAGTTGGCTACAGAATTGGACTCAAAGAATGTTTACCAATGGGATCTTCTCAAACAGGTGAGAGGTAATGAGTGGGGTACTGCAGGGCTCAGTCCTGGGCCCAGTGCTCTTCAACATTTTTATTAATGACTTGGAGGAGGACGTGCAGGGAATGCTCATCAAATTTGCAGATGACATAGACGGGATAGCTGATACTTTGGAAGACAGAAACAAAATTCAAAGTGATCTTGATAGACTGGAGCGCTGGGCAGAAAACAACAGAATGACATTGAATAGGGATAAATGCCAAGTCCTGCCCCTAGGTAGGACAAAGAAACCAAATGCACAGTTACAAGATGGGGGATACATGGCTCAATAATACTACAAGCGAGAAGGATCTTGGAATTGTTGTAGATCACAAGCTAAATGTGAGTCAACAATGTGATGCAGCTGCAAAAAAGGCCAATGCTATTTTGGGCTGCATTAATAGAAGCATAGCTTCCAAATCCCGGGAAGTACTCATTCCCCTCTACTCAGCACTGGTTAGGCCTCATCTGGAGTACTGTGTCCAGTTCTGGGCACCACACTTTAAGAAGGATGCAGACAAGCTGGAGAGGGTTCAGAGGTGGGCAAGAAAGATGATCAGGGGACTGGAAACAAAGCCCTATGAAGAGAGACTGAAAGAACTGGGCATGGTTAGTCTTGAGAAGAGAAGACTGAGGGGAGATATGATAGCGCTCTTCAAGTACTTGAAAGCTTGTCACAGAGAGGAAGGACAGGATCTCTTCTCGATCATCCCAGAGTGCAGGACATGGAATAATAGGCTCAAGTTACAGGAAGCCAGATTCCGGCTGAACATCAGGAAAAACATCCTGACTGTTAGAGCAATACGACAATGGAACCGATTACCTAGGGAGGTAGTGGGCTCTTCCACACTGGAGGCATTCAAGATGAGGCTGGACAGCCACCTGTCAGGGATGCTCTAACTTGGATTCCTGCAATGAGCAGGTGGTTGGACTCGATGGTCTTGTAGGCCCCTTCCAACCCTACTATTCTATGATTTTATGATATCCAATCAATACATTCCTGACTGCTCTAGCAGAAACATATTGGGTCATAAGATGCTGCTGCTTAATGCCGTGTCAGTATTTGGGAAGGACTCTTTGATCCAGGATTTAACCTTGGATGAACAAAGCAATGTGGCATGTGTGATGTTCAGTTTCCTAAAATATGGTTTAGCACACCAGAACCATTGCATCCAACAGGGCCCATTGTGTGGCATTTCACTGGCAGTATGAAAATATAATTAACCGCAGTGGAGAATTGATTTTGTCTTAATAATAATACAGTAAAACACTATTTCCTTACTTTCTCAATGATACCATTTTGAATACATGATATACTTTTCTAAAGAACTAATTATAAATAATATACAGAATATGAAGTACAGTGGGAATTATGTCAGAATTATTATTATTATTATATTTATTTATATCCCGCCTTTTCCCCAATACTGGGACTAAAGGCGGCCTTACAATGTTAAAACTGCTACAATTAAAACCTATAAATAGAAAAATAAATACAACTGTATAAAAGTTAAAAATATAATTAAATCATCAATATTAAAATTGTAAAGATATTAAAACATTAAAAGACAGCCAGAACAACAAAAATGGTATCCATACGTCGCATTTTCCCAGGTCTACTCCAGACTAGGGATGGCGGAGAATTTCTCCACAAATCTCCGGGAGGCCGAATGCCAACGCATTTGGCCCCCCGAAATTGGTGGAGAAATTCTCCGCTGCCCCCCCCCCGGGATGGGACTTACCTCGTGCGAATGTCCCTCTCGGCGGCAGGTCCTGGCGGCGTTTCGGCGGTGGCGGCGGCCGGTCTTCTGACCGGCTGCCGCCGCCGCCATTGCAAAATAAAAAAGTAAAGTAAAAAACAACAACACACACCCATGATAGGCTACGTAACGATTTACGTAGCCTATCACGGCTAGATTCCCGAAGTCAGCCGTGATAGGCTACGTAAATCGTCACGTAGCCTATCACGGGTGACTTTGAAAAAAAAAAAGCGCGTACGCAAATAGCGTTCCCTTATTTTCGCCGTAGTCTACGTAAATCTTTACGTAGACTAGACGTGCCAAACTAAGGAACGCAAATGGCGGCGCCCCATGGGCACCGCCATTTGCGTACGCGCTTTTTTTTTTCCCCCCAAGTCACCTGTGATAGGCTACATGACGATTTACGTAGCCTATCACGGCTGACTTCGGGAATCTAGCCGTGATAGGCTACGTAAATCGTTACGTAGCCTATCACGGGTGTGTGTTGTTGTTTTTTTACTTCACTTTTTTTTTTCACGGCCGGGTAGACGAGGTGCTCCTCCCCGGCCTGAATTTCAGCGGCGAGGGATGGGGCGCCTCCCCCCCGGCCTGAATTTTGGCCGGGCGAGGCGGGGCGCCTCCCCCCCCTCGCCTGAACTTCGGGGGGAGAAGCAAACCACCTCCCCCCCCCACCGCGAAGCAAGCTATGGGACAAGGTAAGTCCCTTTCGTCCATCCCTACTCCAGACTAGTTATCCCCAAAGGCCTGCTGGAACAAAAAAGTTTTTGCATGCCTGCGAAAACATATCAAGGAGGGTGCCATTCTCGCCTCCCTGGGAAGGGAGTTCCAGAGCCTTGGGGCAGCCACCGAGAAGGCCCTCTCCTGCGTTCCCACCAGGTGTGCCTGTGATGATGGCGGGATGGTGAGAAGGGCTTCCCCTGAAGATCTCAGGGCACGAGTAGGCTCATAAGGGAGAATACGGACTTTCAGATAACCTGGACCCGAGCCGTATAGGGCTTTATAGGACATAACCAGCACTTTGAATTGTGCCTGGAAACAGACTGGGAGCCAGTGAAGCTGTTTTAACAGGGGAGTTGTATGCTCCCTGTAACCAGCTCCAGTCAGCAGTCTGGCCGCAGTTCTTTGAACCAGCTGAAGTTTCCGAACACTCTTCTGAGGCAGCCCCACATAGAGTGCGTTACAGTAATCCAAACGGGATGTAACTAAGGCATGTGTCACTGTGGCCAAGTCAGACATCTCAAGGAATGGGCGCAGCTGGCGCACTAGCTTTAACTATGCAAATACACTCCTGGCCACCGCTGAAACCTGGGAATCCAGGCTCAGGGCTGAATCCAGAAGTACACCCAAGCTGCGAACCTGTGTCTTCAGGGGGAGTGTAACCCCGTCCAGCACAAGCTGTATCCCTATTCCCTGATCTACCTTTCGACTGACCAGGAGCACCTCTGTCTTGTCTGGATTAAGCTTCAATTTGTTTTCCCTCATCCAGTCCACTACTGCCAACAGGCACCGGTTCAGCACCCCAACAGTTTCCCTGGAATTAGATGGAAAGGAAAAGTAGAGTTGGGTGTCATCAGCGTACTGGTGACACCAAACCCCAAAACTCCGGACAACCTCCCCCAGTGGTTTCATGTATATGTTAAATAGCATGAGGGACAAAACAGAACCCTGAGGGACCCCACAAACCAATGGCCAGGGAGTCAAACAGGAGTCCCCCAGCACCACCTTCTGGGTCCGCCCCTCCAAGAAGGAATGGAGCCACTGTACAACAGTGCCTCCAAGTCCCATCCCAGCGAAGTGGCCCAGAAGGATACCATGGTCGATGGTATCGAAAGCTGCTGAGAGGTCCAGCAGAACCAACAGGGACACTCTCCCCCTGTCTAGTTCCCGGCATAGGTTATCCACCAAGATGACTAAAGCTGTTTCTGTCCCATAACTGGGTCTGAAGCCAGATTGAAATGGATCTAGATAATCTGTCTCATCCAGGAATCTCCGGAGTTGGGGGGCCACCACGTGCTCCAATATCTTGCCCAGAAATGGAATATTGGAGACTGGCCGATAATTATCCAATATAGTGGGGTTGAGGGACGGCTTTTTTAACAAAGGTCTCACCGCTGCCTCCTTCTAGCAGGCTGGAATTCTGCCTTGCCTAAGGGAGGCATTAACCACTCCCCTTACCCACTCGGCCAGTCCACCTCTGGCTGCTTTTATGAGCCAGGAAGGGCAAGGATCTAGAACACACGTGGTGGCTCTCACCTCTCCAAGGATCCTGTCCACATCCTCAGGCTGTACAAATTGAAAAGTATCCAACAACACTGGACAAGCAGGGGACAAAGTTACATCCTCTGGGTCTGTAGCAACTATAGCATCCAAGTCAGAGCAGATCCGAGCGATTTTGTCTGCAAAGTGCTGAGCAAATTGTTCACAGCAGGCTGTTGCGGGGTTTAAATTATCCTCTTGCGGGCTAGCGTATAAAAGACCCCTAGCCACTCGAAACAGCTCCGCTGGATGGCTCTTTGCAGACGCAATAGTGGCAGAAAAAAACATTTTCTTTGCTGCCCGTATTGCCACAGAGTAGGCCTTCAAATAGGCTCTAGCCCGTGTTCGATCAGATTCACTCCAAGTTTTCTGCCAACGTCGCTCCAATCATCTTCTCACTTGTTTCATCACTGCCAGCTCCCTAGAAAACCAGGATGCTGGTGCAGCTCTACTTCGTGAGAGAGGACGCTCAGGAGCGATTGTGTCCATGGCCCTGGTCATTTCTCCATTCCAGAGATCGGCCAGGGCTTCGACAGAATCGCCCGCCGAGGCAACAGGAAAATCCCCAAGAGCCGTCAGGAAACCATTCGGATCCATCAGCCTCCTGGGGCGGACCATCTTGATCGGCCTTCCACCCCTGCAGAGGTTCCGCATGCCAGCAAGTCT
This sequence comes from Heloderma suspectum, assembly GCF_057233095.1. Taxonomy (NCBI): domain Eukaryota; kingdom Metazoa; phylum Chordata; class Lepidosauria; order Squamata; family Helodermatidae; genus Heloderma; species Heloderma suspectum. The sequence goes on along the minus strand of NC_139460.1, from coordinate 47,502,551 downwards.
ACCCACCCCCAGGTAGTGATCTGTCCATGACAATGGAACTATAGAGAGTTCCTTCACTCTCAGATCACTATCACCCCATCCAACACAGAAAACGAGGTCCAGAGTGTGCCCAGCAGCATGGGTGGGGCCAGATACCTTCTGGGACAGCCCCATGGTTGTCATGGCGGACATGAAGTCCTGAGCTGCTCCTGACAGGGCAGCCTCAGCATGGATGTTGAAATCCCCCAGCACAACAAGCCGAGGGGTCTCCAACACCAAACCCGAGACTACCCCGGCCAGCTCAGGAAGGAAGACTGTTGAGCAGCGGAGTGGGCGGTACATCAACAGAATCCCTATTCTGTCCCGGGCACCCACTTTCAAATACACACACTCGAACCCAGCAGACTGTGGGATAGGGCACCTGGTAAGGGGGATCGAATCACAATAGACCACTGCCTAGTCCACCTCCCCGCCCCCCAGGTCTTGCCTGCTGCTGAACAGAGAACCCAGGAGGGCAGAGCTGAGAGAGATTAACCCCCCCCCCAGCTTCGTCCAGCCAGGTCTCTGTAATACAAACCACATCAGTGCGCTCATCCAGGATCAAGTCCTGGATAGCAGTTGTTTTACCATTCACTGACCTGGCTTTCAGTGGGGTCTGTTGCCAGGAGTCTGTTGCCAGGGCCATCCAGGTTATTTGAATTGGGGGACAGTTTAGGGACAGTCAGCACCCTATTGTTACACACTCTGCCTTTAGAGTGTGACTGTCTCCCCCCTCCGTATCTCCCTCTGTCCTGTAGAACCGTAATGGCCGTTCCCTGGCTCCCAACACCTCCCCCCTTCATTGGAAAACACATATTTAATGCAGGCAGTCCAGCAGGCCACACTGAGGCAAACAGTCCCCTTCCTTCCTTTCAAGCAGGGGGACAGGCCCTCGCCCCCGTGCTCCCCCGAAGTGGCTCCCCCAAAGGGGCAACCTTTGAGAATGAGAAGATAGAAGGCTCATATGGGACTCATAGCTACATATGTTGGTGAAAATCTGGGACCAGGAAGGTGATTATATGTCCCATATAGCCAGAGAAGTAAAAAAAGTTGCTGTACTGAAGGCATAGAATACTGATTGTTTTATAGAGTATGAGATCATGGAAATTACATTTCAGCTTGCAAGATGAATAAAGCTTTAGTTGGACTGACAAGCCAGAAGAGATGCTACATGGTAGCTAGAAGGTTTCAATATTACAACAGGGTAGAGCAATGTAGGTATGTTACAGAAGGGTAAATGTCAGTGCACGAGACTGAGTTTAGAATCACTTTCATCAAGAAAGTAACAGCATAATAATAGTGTCAAATGAAGCTATAAACTGCCCAAAAAGTTAGTGTGTGGAAAGTACACACAATGCTCTGACTTGGATTCCTGCATTGAGCAGGGGGTTGGACTCGATGGCCTTGTAGGCCCCTTCCAACCCTACTATTCTATGATTCTGAGTAAGGAATCTTCAATTGGCAGCTCAAGATGGAACAGCTTTTGAGTAAAGATCCATGCACAGTCTCATTTACCACTTTAAGTGGGAATAAATTATTGAAATGTGTAGCATTTGGGGGTAATATGCTTTATTAAATGTGATTTCATCTTGCTTTTAATGAACAAAGCTCTTTTTTAGAAAACTAAATTGTTCTATACAGTGCATCATGTCATATTATAGAATACACTGCATTAATGCTATAAAATATAAGTAAAGTATCTCCTGCTAGTCAGAAAATTTGTTGCGCACACTTGATAGACAACTCTCATTCAAAGCACACATTAAAATGTGGTTTCAGATTGCAATATGTGAGGTGTGAAGAAGAGAAGAACTTCATTTTTGTTGACCCTGGGAATGGCAGCTGTTGACCTGGTTTGCACAACATGGTTGGGTTATTGTGGGATATTTAATTCACCATTAGCTACAGTGTGTTCCATCATGGGTTATTCAAAGGTTAAACAACCCTTGCACAACCCTCGAAGAACCCATAATGGCCAGGTTCGTACACCATGCCACAACTCCTGATTGCCCTGATCAGGCATTGCATATTCAAAATGGTAGTTGCACATGCCTGGTATGCACCACAGCTCATGGTGGGTTAAATAACCCTCAATGACCTGGCCGTGTCATGCGAAGAGGCCCACTGAGTCATTGACTGACTATTATTTAGGCCCGCTTGATACAAGGGATGGATAAACTGAGGCATATTGTATTAAATGGTCTTTATTATACACTATTGGATACTATCCCTTTCCTTTTGTACTGCCTGCATATAAAAGAGTCATGCCTTATTGCTCAGGTAATATCTGCAAACCTTGATCAAGATATGGCAAATGGAAAGACATTAAAGTTTAAACCAACTTTCCACACAGGTTTGGCACTTAAAAATAGCAAATGCACAGCAATAAAATTAATGTGTTTAATTTAACAAATATATGGCAATACAATTAATGGGTTGGATCCAGACAAAGCCATATATAGAGTTGACCCATTGAAATGAATGGGACTTAAGTTAGTGATTTCAATGGGTCTACTTTGAGTATGACAAAGTCTGGATCCAACCCAATGTTTCTAATAATTACAGACAACCTAAAAGTTGTATTCAAAATGACAGAGTAACATAAAACTTTGCACTTATAAACTGGTATATCTAAGTGGAGTAAAGTATGATTAATCTCCTGTTAAAATCATGCAACAGATAGAGATGCAAGGTCGAATTCTATATCCCTATTCGTCTACAACAGTATGGTCTTCATTTTAACAAAGAATAGGGTTTGACCCATTAAAATGCTAGGATGTAACTTAAAAAAAATCAAACAGCACTGTTTCCACCAGAGACACACTTAACCTAATTACATTACATTAACATGGTAGATAACTCCAGGACACACTGCTATTGTACAAAAATTAAAATCTATGAAAATTGAACATCTTTCCAGTTCTTCATGCAATAAGTGGAATCATCATCTGACTTGTATGATATGCCTCCCTTTGCTTTTATGTCATGTGTTTTCAATGTTAAATTAATGTAAAATGCTTGGTGAAGCAGAGAGAGAGAGAGAGAGCATTAATCTTGACAATGTTGTTTATTTTTTTCTAAGCATCTTTTAGTAGGAATAGAATTTAATCTGAATATAAGCTCTAAAATATAGGACTTTCGAGTTTAAGTATTTCTTTTCCACATAGCAATCAAGAGTAGGTGTGAGAATGATCAAATCTAGCCTACAATCTCCGTGGCAAAGCTAAATGGTTGTAATTTCTGTACTGCAGCTATTTGTTGACATGGTCTAGCATGCAAGTTACTGGCTTGGATGTCAAGATAAATGCATCCATCACCTATCTGTTACTCAATCTCTGTGTCAAACAAATCTTTGGTGGCCATAACTTTGTTTTACAATATTCTTTTGGTATTTCAGTTTTTTAAAAAAATCCTCAAGGAAGCAAACTAGACAAAAAAATCTGAATAGTGATCTCTCTCTCTCTCTCTCTCTCTCTCTCTCTCTCTCTCAATTATTTTAATTTTATTTATTTATTTGACAATTTACAGTCCTTTAATGGCATGCTAGAACTGTCACTTGAAGTGGCCACCTTACTCTTGCCTTATGGTAGAGCCAGCCCAGAGTTAGATGATCATTAACATATGCAAAGATGCCAAAATACAGACTTCTTAACTTGGCACTTCACTTTTCAGAACCTGTCAAAGTACTTCAAAACACTTCATTTCTCAGCACTTTGTTTCCCAACCTATATGATGGAATAAGTGACAACCATCTTTGAAAAGTACTTTAAGAAGTATGCTAAAATGAACAAGAAAAATGTTGACATAATAGCCTGGCTTTTATACTGGAGCAGAGACCAAGTTTCTTCCATTTGGGGAACAAACATACTGGACAAATCTAAGAAGAACTAGTGTGGGTTAATTTTTGTGAACCGTCCAGACAGCTTCGGCTATTGGGCGGTATAGAAATGAAATAAATACATAGATTGAATGCTGCAGAAGACTACAGCTCAAATCTCAGGCTATAGATTAACTGGTAGCCTTGGGCAATTCACAATCTCTTAACCAATTCCCTCATAAAATGGCAGTAATAGAAGTGTTGGCATTGCACTTTGGATGCTGAATAAGTAAAGGATTGTTACTCTACCTGTTTCTAACACAAATTAAGTCAAATTGTGCAAACTCCCACACAAATCTGATCCATTCATATCTGTACACAATATAGGCATAAGGTAACGACTCACAGGTAGTACTGCATACTCAGGGAGTAAGGAAGTAAAGTTTTTCTAGGAATGGCGGAGAATTCCGCCACGGATTTCGGGAGGCCGAATGCCAGTGCATTCGGCCTCCCGAAATCCGTGGCGGAATGGCCTGCCCCCCCGCGGATTCCCCCCGGGACGAGCTTACCTGGGGCAGATGTTCCGGATGGCGGCGGGTCCGGCGGCGGCTAGGGATGTACGAAAGTCACTTACCATTTTGCAGGGGTGGTTCGCGGTAGGGGGGAGGCGCTTCGCTTCTCCCCCCGAAGTTCAGGCGAGGGGGGGGAGGCGTCCTGCCTCGCCCGGCCAAAATTCAGGCCGGGGAGAAGCGCCCCGTCTCCCCGGCCGCGAAACAAAAGGTGTAAAAAAAAACAAAAACAAAAAACCCGTGATAGGCTACATAATGATTAACGTAGCCTATCACGGCTAGATTTCCAAAGTCAGCCGTGATAGGCTACGTAAATCGTTACGTAGCCTATCACGGGTGACTTTGAAAAGAAAAAAAAAAGTGCGTACTTAAATCTTTACGTAAATCTTTACGTAGTCTTTACGTAAATCTTTACGTAGACTACTGGGACCAAATAAGGAACGCAAATGGCGGCGCCCATAGGGCGCTGCCATTTGCGTATGCGTTTTTTTTTTCTCAGAGTCACCCGTGATAGGCTACGTAACGATTTACATAGCCTATCATGGCTGACTTTGGAAATCTAGCCGTGATAGGCTACGTTAATCATTACGTAGCCTATCAGGTTTTTTTTTTTTTTTTACACTTTACTTTGTAATGGCGGTGGTGGCAGCTGGTCGGAAGACCGGCTGCCGCCCCCGCCCCCGACGAAAGGCCGACGAACTGCCGCTGGGACCAGCCGCCAGGAGGGACATTCGCCAAAGGTAAGTCCCATCCCGGGGGGGTGGCGGAGAATTTCACCGCCGATTTCGGGGGGCCAAATGCGTTGGCGCTCGGCCCCCTGAAGATTCGGGGAGAAATTCTCTGCCATCCCTAGCGGTGGCTGGTCTTTTGACCGGCTGCCGCGGTCCCCATTTACATCCTGGTCTTTGCCGTGATAGGCTACGTAAGTCTTTACGTAGCCTATCATGGCATGCCAATCAAAACAAAAACAAAAACGGTGTACGCAAATGGCGGCAGCTACAGTGGCCGCCATTTGCGTTCCTTATTTTTCGCCGTTTTAGTCTACGTAAATATTTATGTAGGCTATTACGGCAAAAAGAAAAGGGGAACGCAAATAGCGTAGTGGGTGCTATTTGAGTTCCTTCCCCTCCCCCCGTTTTAGCCTACGTAAATATTTACGTAGGGTAAAATGGCGAATAAAAAAGGAACGCAAATAGCGCCCACTATGCTATTTGCGTTCTCCTTTTTTTCCCGCCGTAATAGCCTACGTAAATATTTACATAGGCTAAAACGGCAAAAAATAGGGAACGCAAATGGCGGCCACTACAGCCGCCGCCATTTGCGTATGCCGTTTCACCCCCCCAGCCGTGATAGGCTGCATAAAGACTTACGTAGCCTATCACGGCTGCCTGGCTGGATGCAAATGGCAGCCGCTATGGCAGCCGCCATTTGCGTCCGCACCAGCCAGTCCGTGGCCGGAAATCCGTCTGCGGACACCCCTGGCCGGCTGCTCCGCGGAGCCGCCGCGGAGCAGAGCCAGCCAGGCAGGATTCTGGGACGGAGGACCGGATCGCCTCCCTCCCATCGAGGATTCCGGGGGGAGGGATGGAGCGCCCCCCCACATCGCGAACAGAATCCGTGAACAGTTAAGTCACTTTCATACATCCCTAAGTTTTTCAAAAAGAAGCCAGATTTAAAAGAAGTCTGGATAATGGAGATTTCTTAGGGCGCAGTCCTATGGATGTTTAGGTGGAAAAAAGTCCTACAACTCCCAGCATTTCCCAGCCAACCAATACTGGAAGTTGTAGGACTTTGTTTTCTTTCTAAACATGCATAGGATTGTGGCTTTAATGAAGAATCAAGCCACAGTAATGAGGAGAAATAATTGGGGAGGAGGTGGGGAGGAATCACAGGTGAACAACATTGAGGCTTCAGTTTTCCCTCCTACACTTTAAATCTTCCACACTGCATGGAGATTCAGCATCGACCCAATCCTGAGACACAGAGCTGCCGCTGTAATGCTTAGCTTGACCCACAATTTTAAATTCTGTCTCCTTCTCTACAGTAGTAACAGCCAACATGGAGTGAACATAATATAGTTTCCTAAACTATATTATGAGTGAACACAGAGTGAACACGGAGTGAACATAATATAGTTTCCTAAACTAATAATAAGACTTTCTGAATCAGTTACAGTATATGAGAAAGCACGCTAGCAACCTATTTAAAATGAAATTATAAAAAATCAAGTCTGGTGGACACCAGGATGTGGTTTGCTGTGACAAGCCCAACATGTGGCAAATACGGAAAAATGGTACACAAACTGCACAGCTGAAAAAGGTGGGATTGTTTCCACGTTGTTTCAAAACCAGAATTTAGACCAACCTGCTGATACATTTAGGGGGCTGTTTTCATGGGCAATAGTAAGAAGTCAGAGCAGTCTGAGTTCCTTCGCGACAGATGACATCATCACCCATCTGCTGCCAACCAGCCACTTCCCTCTTGAAAAGCCGCATTTTCTGAAACTCTATTTATTTCGACTTTTTTACTGAAAGCAGGCTCCGACGGGGGTTTTACCATACTGTGCCATCTCCTCCCCCATTAAATCCTGGACATGCCTCTGTGACCCGGCAGTGATGTGGTCAAGGGGGTGGGACACCCCATTCCCTCTTGTTTCCTCAATGGAAGTAGTTTTCCCATTGAGAAAATCCCCAGGAGCACAGCAGTGTTCCATCACATTACTTCAGTAGGGGGGACAGTCATTCACCTTTGTTGTTCAGTCGTTCAGTCGTGTCCGACTCTTCATGACCCCATGGACCATAGTATGCCAGGCCTTCCTGTCCTGCGCTCTCTCCCGGAGCGTGCTCAAGTCCATATTCATTGCATCAGTGATGCTATCTAGCCATCTCATCCTCTGCCATCCCCTTCTCCTTTTGCCTTCAGTCTTTCCCAGCATCAGGGTCTTTTCCAGAGAGTTTTCTCTTCGCATTAGGTGGCCAAAATATTTGAGCTTCAGCTTCAGTATCTGTCCTTCCAATGAGCACTCAGGGTTGATTTCCTTTAGGATGGACTGGTTTGACCTCCTTGCAGTCCAGGGGATTCGTAAGAGTCTTCTCCAGCACCACAGTTCGAAAGCATCAATTCTTCGGCGCTCAGCCTTCCTTATAGTCCAGCTCTCACAGCCATACATTACTACTGGGAAAACCATAGCTTTGATTAGACGGACCTTTGTCGGCAAGGTGATGTCTCTGCTTCTTACTATGCTGTCTAGGTTTGCCATAGCTTTCCTCCCAAGGAGCAAGCGTCTTTTAATTTCATGGCTACAGTCACCGTCTGTGGTGATCTTGGAGCCCAAGAAAATAAAATCTGTCACTGCTTCCATTTCTTCCCCTTCTATATGCCAGGAAGTGATGGGGCCAGCTGCCATGATCTTCGTTTTTTTAGTGTTGAGTTTCAAACCAGCTTTTGCACTCTTCTCTTTCACCCTCAACAAGAGGCTCTTTAGATCCTCTTCACTTTCTGCCATTAGGGTGGTATCGTCTGCATATCTGAGGTTGTTGGTAATTCTCCCGGCAATCTTAATTCCGAACTGTGATTCATCCAACCTGGCATTTCTCATGATGTACTCTGCATATAAGTTAAATAAGCAGGGTGACAATATGCAGCCTTGTCGTACTCCTTTCCCAATTTTGAACCAATCGGTTGTTGCATGTCTGGTTCTCACTGTTGCTTCTTGACCCTCGTACAGGTTTCTCAGGAGACAGGTAAGGTGGTCTGACTGGTACTCCCATCTCTTTCAGAATTTCCCACAGTTTGTTGTGATCCACACAGTCAAAGGCTTTAGCGTAGTCAATGAAGCAGAAATAGACATTTTTCTGGAATTCTCTTGCTTTCTCCATGATCCAGCGAATGTTGGCGATTTGATCTCTAGTTCCTCTGCCTCTTCGAAACCCAGCTTGTACTTCCGGTAGTTCTCGGTTTGCATACTGCTGAAGCCTAGCTTGTAGGATTTTGAGCATCACCTTGCTGGCATGTGAAATGAGCGCAATTGTGCGGTAGTTTGAACACTCTTTCGCGTTGCCCTTCTTTGGAATTGGAATGTAAACTGACCTTTTCCAGTCTTGTGGCCACTGCTGAGTGTTCCAAATGTGTTGGCACATTGAGTGCAGCACTTTAACAGCATCATCTTTTAGGATTTTAAATAGCTCAGCTGGGATACTGTCATCTCCGCTAGCTTTGTTGTTAGTAACGCTTCCTAAGGCCCACTTGACTTCACACTCGAGGATGTCCGGCTCAAGTTCAGTGACCGCACTGTCATGGTTATCAGGGACATTAAGATCTTTCTGTATAGTTCTTCTGTGTATTCTTTCCACCTCTTCTGAATCTCATCTGCTTCTCTTAGGTCCCTGCCTTCTTTGTCCTTTATCATGCCCGTCTTTGCACAAAACGTTCCCTTGAGATCTCCGATTTTCTTGAAAAGATCTCTAGTCTTTCCCATTCTGTTGTTTTCCTCGATTTCTTTGCATTGTTCATTTAAGAAGGCCTTATTGTCTCTCCTTGCTATTCTCTGGAACTCTGCATTCAGTTGGCTATATCTTCCCCTTTCTCCCTTGCTTTTTGCTTCCCTTCTTTCCTCAGCTACTTGTAAAGCCTCCTCAGACAGCCACTTGGCTTTCTTGCATTTCTTTTTCTTTGGGATGGATTTCGTTGCTGCCTCCTGAACAATATTACAGACCTCCGTCCATAGTTCCTCAGGCACTCTGTCTATCAGGTCTAATCCCTGAAATCTATTCCTCACCTCCACTGTATATTCATAAGGGATATGGTTTAGGTCATACCTGAATGGTTTAGTGGTTTTCCCTACGTTCTTCAATTTCAGCCGAAATTTTGCAAGAAGCAGCTCATGATCTGAGCCACAGTCAGCTCCTGGTCTTGTTTTTACTGACTGTATAGAGCTTCTCCATCTTTGGCTGCAAAGGACATAATCAATCTGATTTCGATATTGACCATCTGGTGACGTCCATGTGTAGAATCGCCTCTTGTGCTGTTGGAAAAGCGTGTTTGCTATGATCAGCCTGTTCTCTTGGCAAAACTCTATTAGCCTTTGTCCTGCTTCATTTTGTACACCAAGGCCATGCTTGCCTGTTATCCCAGTGATTTCTTGCCTTCCTACTTTAGCATTCCAATCCCCTATGATGAAGAGGACATCTTTTTTTGGTGTTAGTTCTAGAAGGTTTTGTAGGCCTTCATAGAACCGATCAACCTCAGCTTCTTCGGCCTCAGTGGTTGGGGCATAGACTTGAATTACTGTGATGCTGAATGGTTTGCCTTGGATTCGTACTGAGGTCATTCTATCGTTTTTAAGACTGTACCCCAGTACTGCTTTTCCCACCCTTTTGTTGACTATGAGTGCTACTCCATTTCTTCTAAGGGATTCTTGCCCATAGTAGTAGATATGATGGTCACCTGAATTAAATTCGCCCATGCTTGTCCATTTGAGTTCGCTGATTCCCAAGATGTCGATGTTCAATCTTGCCATCTCATGTTTGACCACCTCCAGCTTACCTTGATTCATTGATCTGACATTCCAGGTTCCTAAACAATATTGTTCTTTACAGCATCGGACTTTCTTTTCACCACCAGACACATCCACAGCTGAGTGTCCTTTCGGCTTTGGCCCAGCCGCTTCACTCTTTCTGGCGCTACTTGGAAATACCCTCTGCTCTTCCCCAGTAGTATACTGGACACCTTCCGACCTGAGGGGCTCATCTTCCGGTGTCCTATCTTTTAGCCTTGTGATACATTCCATGGGGTTTTCTTGGCAAGAATACTGGAGTGGGTTGCCATTTCCTTCTCCAGTGGACCACATTTTGTCAGAACTCTATGCCATGACCTGTCCGTCTTGGGTGGCCCTGCACGGCATAGCTTATGGCTTCGCTGAGTTACTCAAGCGCCTTCGCCACAACAAGGCAGTGATCCATGAAGGGGAACATCAGAACTACAGAGGATTAAAATGCCTGAGAGAATAAAAGGGCCTTTGCCTGGTGCGAAAAAGATAACAAAGCAGGCACCAGGCAGATTTCTTTGTGGAGGGTATTCCATAACTGGGGGGTTACTACTGAAAGGGCCCTCTTTCAAGTACCTTAGTATGCAAGAGCACTCAGACCAGGGCCTCCAAGGACGATCTCGGGGCTCAGGTAGGAATATATGGGAAGAGACACTCCTTCAGATCCTGTGGCCCCAAGCTGTGAAGGGCTTTTTTAAAAGCTAAAGAAACAAAAACAAAAAACAAAAACCCAACCTAAAACCCAAACACATTCTTCCTCGTGCTTAAAAGCAAACACTAATCCTAAAGAGAGCTGGAGTACCCCCATTCCCCAAGTCTCTTTATAAGTTTTCTCAGGCATACAGGTTGGTTGGAGCAGATGAAAAAGCTCACCCTTGACTTTGACAACAGTCTCTCCCTGCAGCAGTGGTGTAAGTGTTGTAATCCTCTAAGCAAAATGTAAATAGAACCAATGGCTAACAGTAATGAAGAAGCATACTAATGGTATCAATAGAGAGTATGTGATCATAGCTTTTCCTATCCAACGCCTTTAGATTTTTATTTGGGGAGTGGGGGAAGGTTTTTTCCAGCTAGCACTATTACAAATTATAATTAATAACATATGTCACAATTTAATCAGAATAATTGCACCAAATGCAAGTAGTTGACTTATGGCTAAAGATAAAACTTAACTCCTTATGGTACTTTCTTCAAACTTTCCTTATTCACAGAGGTTTTTTCCAACCTCTTGCATGCAGAAGCAGTGATGTGATGTTTCTGCAAGAGTACTCTCCAGCTCTTTCTTTGAAGATGCTTTTCTCAAAGGTGCTTTGCATAGAGACTTTCTCTTGATTGAGGATTCTTTTTAGACAGCTGGAAATTCCTGATGGATGTTAATTGGAGTTCAGTTTGAAGATACAGAACTGCTTTTATTGCATCTGTCTTTCATTGATTTCTGTGAAAACCGTAATTAGACTTTTTTGTGGGTGGAGATACCCAAGAAATGTTTCAGTTCAGTGCCTTCATCCGTTTAAAAGATGGACTTTGTCTTCCTTTGTTTTTCTTAAAGCTATACCAGCCAGTCTTATTCACAGTGAGAATTCTGTTTCCTCCAAACTTGCCCTCTGTATGTGGTATTCTATATACATATGAATATGTTCTACTGTATTCTCATACAGTGACTTCAGATTCTTAATAAATATTTACCTTGCACTTAGTAAGAAGATAAAAAAAGCAAGTGATGTTCTCTTTGGCTCCCTATTGTTAATGAGAGGAAAATTTAAGATGTTCAAATATGCATTCAAAGGCTAAATATAGTTTATTTCAACTATTTGAATTGATACACTGGTTAAAGCAAAATTCATATTGCATTAGGCCTACTTGAGATATTTAGAAAACTTGTAAGAAAAGAGAAAGATGGAAAACCACGCAACTTGTGGCTTAGAAGAGATGTTATAAGAACATAAGAATATAAGAAGAATCATGCTGGTTGAGACCAAAGTCTTGTCTAGTCCAACATTTTCTTCCCACCGTGGCTAATTAGATACCTATGAGAAGCCCACAAGCAGGACATGATTGCAATAACACCCTCCCGCTCATGTTCCCAAGCAACTGGTATTGAGAGGCTTAACCATCATGACTAGTAGCCATTGATAGCCCTATACTTCATGAATTTGTGTAATCCACTTGCAAGACCATCCAAGTTGGTGGGAATCACTACATCTTGTGGTAGAAAATTCCATAGTTTATCTATGTGCTGTGAAGAAGCACTTCCTTTATCTATCCTGTAATCTGTATAAATCTGTTTAATAAACTTTAACATATAGCACTACTCACACTACATCTAATTAAAAGCAAATAATTCACTGCCATCAAAATCAGTGGACATATATAATTCAGTAGGGTATGAACTGAACTTGAACTGCCCAATCCTCAAAACAATTGTCAGGCAGCTGCTCCATGGGAATCCAGGAGGAACCTCTTCTTCTTAATGAGTTCATTGCATAACCTTCTTTTCTAACCATTACGTACATAACAAGTATACTTTTTTCTATGGTGAATGTATGGGGAAAGATGATGTGGCAATGTGAGGTTCACCCCTATAAGCCAGTCTGTCTGTAGTAAAGAAAAGAGAAACAACAGGGTAAAAAAAAAAGGCTTTTTAATTGATTACGGCTTGAATTTATCCATTTTTAACTGATCCCACTCATATAGAAAGTAATATTAAAAGTTCATTTATTTCAACAGTAGTAGATTTAGTCTTTTAGAAATGACCAAATAAATTAAAAGGTTAAACATTGCTGGTCAGTTATTTTATTAGACTATTTTAGTAAATATTATTATTAATGCAAAGGAAAATGTAATTGTACATTGACATGTTAACAACAGTTAGCAATGGAAGATCAGATTTTTTTCCTGCAACAGAAAGTACTTTACTATATGGAAGGAAATATATATGGAAGAAACCGTATTTTTCCCTAATCTTTCGATCATGCTCTTATGTAGATTTTTCATCTGCCCTCACATATGGAATGGCCAATGAGTCCAGACAAAGTTAGAAGTTTAAATAAAAGTTGAAGCACTATCAACTTCATTCCTGAAACCAACTCCAAATATTAAGACAATTTTCCTTATTGTGTTGATAGTTTTGCCCATCATCAGACATTTGGGCAGTTCACTGCATAATATATTTTGGGATAAGCTAGCCATGTAGTTTATTATGGGACAGGCAGGAAATTTCATAGCAACAGAAATTCAATAATATGCTGGCAAATGCAAAAATTGATAGCGAACATTGATTATAATAAGTATCACTCCACCTATAGGCAGTCATGTTGGCTTAAAACACACACACACACACACACACACGCATTTCTTTGTTTGGCCTCATTCCACCTTAGCAATATAAGCCTATGTGAATGAATTGCTTCCTAAACTGTGTGTTAGATTCATTGGAACACAATCATAGGGTAAGAGAAATGGTCACGTTCATGGATGGCAAGAGGGCATATATTAAATTCCAGTCCACATGGTCAGTTCAGAAGCATGCATTATTATTGTTCATTAGTCTATGAAGGTAACAACTGTCTCCACTAGAATCCTCAATTTAATTTTGTTGTAATTGTTTCTGGCTGTGTCAAATTTGCAATTACTTTTTTCTACCACATAATCAGAATATTTTAAGGGGTTAACTGTATTTCAGTTCAGGAAGATGCAATACTTCACATGGTTATTTGTTATCTCCCCACACCCTTTATTACTCCAGATTTTATTTTTCTTTTGGATTGCTCCCCTTTGCCTCTTTGTAATTCAGATATAGTTATGAAATGTGATATAATTGTGGACTTGTACATTTGACTATGGGGCTGTCGTAATCCATCCCTCTACTCAAAGGGTAGAATACCCTGTACAAGTGGCTTTCAATTCTCTACTTTTAGAGAGCCACATGTATTATTTAATTATTTAATTAATGTTTGTACTTCCCAATAGCCAAAGCTCTCTGGGTGGTTCACAAAATTAAAACCAGAAAAATACAACAGAAAATATAATTTTAAATTTAACAGATTAAAACTACGGAATAAAATACAACCAGAGTAAAACCTAGCAGCAATGCAGATATTTAGAACACAGTAGCAGATATAAGACAGCAGAGCTAAACAACTGGAATGCTAAAATGGTAAAAATGCCTGGGAAAATAAAAAAGTCTTCACCTGGCACTGGAAAGAGTACAGTGTAGGCACCAGGCAAACCTCTCTAGGGAGTTTGTTCCACAACCAGGTTACCACAGCAGAAAATACCTTTTTCCTGGTAGCCACCTGCCTATCTCTTTTGGCAGCGGCTCCTGGAGAAGGACCCCTGAAGATGATCTCAGGTATTTAGAGTTCCACATTGACCTGTCTAATAAAGAGCCTCACTACACTCTGTCATGGAAGTCCTGTGCATCTAGGGCAGGGGTAGGAAAGCTTTTTGGGCCCGTGGGCAGATTTGGCAATTTGAGAAACTATTGTGGGCACTAGCACAAAATGGGCAAGCTGCAGATGCTGCATCAGCCTGCTGTCTGGGCCCATGTGTGGCCCAGAGGCATTTATGGGAAAAGAAGATGGAAGCAGCAAGAGCCCCTCAGTTCACTTTGAGGGGATCCCAGCTGCCAGTATGAAATTTTGTTATTTAAAAAAGAAAACTGGGAGGAGTAGGGCACCTTGGCAGGCACCAAGAAAGGTGTCTGAAGGCACACTAATGCCCATGGGCGCCACGCTGCCTTCCCTTGATCTTGGGCATTCACAGTTCATGTGGGGCACTGTTCAGGCCTGTTATTCCTCATCATAGTCCTGTGTAATCTGAGAGCGTACTCTAAACTGAAACACCCAACATTCTTCAATACATTAGAGGGGAAGATCTGCAGTGGTGGGCAACCTGTCTTTCACTGAATTATGTTCACCATTATAACATAAAAAGAGCACTAATAGAGCAGACCAAAGGCCTCTCTAGTCCAGGATCCTGTTTCCCACAGTTGCCCACCAGATTCCTCTGGGAAGCCCACAAGCAGGACATGAGGGCATTACGGATATTCTCATTAAGGAATCATCCAGGGGTCCCTGCAACATAATTTGGAAATCACTGTCCTATTCTATCCTGCTGTTAAAAAAAGAAACCTAGAAGAAAACAAACCATTCCACACTTTCCCTAAGTGTGTTTCAGTGCTGAAGTATTAAATTGCTTTTACACTTATGCTTAACCTAAGGCTACCCTTCTGTTAAAAGATTGCTGTATTCTACATTATGCTAAGTAGATAAGTCAGCAATTGTTGAATGTTTTTCTTTTTTCTCCAAATTTTATTTTTGAAACATACAAATACAATTATCAGTAAACACACGTGTAAAATATTACATAATATTTCATAATAATCATCCATCTAATCTAGATGGAGACTATGTCAATTTATGGATTATGAAATTTTAAAAATCTAACTTTATGTTTACATAATCATCACCCATCTAACCTAGAGGATCCATAGTATTTTTAAATCCACGTTAATTTCCAAATTGTACCTGTTTTTCATATAACTAATAAGATAATATCATTTATCTCCAAATTGTTATTTACCATTCCTCAATCATATGTATGTGTGTAATGTTGACATTTCTGACATTTCAAAAGGTATGCCTCTTTTTTCTGACTTCTTTTGGGAAGCAGGAAGAGTTTAATGTGCACCGAGCAGGATGTAGACAGAGGTCTCCATCAAATCAGTGATATTTTCTGTGCACAGCACAACCTGGGGGTGGGGGTGGGGGGGATCTTCACATTAACAGAATGAGAAGCGCCTTGGAGTATTACTCGGATTTTCATGGAATTGGATTTGGCGAAGGAAGATAAACAAGTGTAGCATACCTTTAAAATCCAGTTTTCAGGGGTCACACAGCGCTTGAAAGGAACATACTTCTGTGTGGGGTGGGGGGAGTAGAGCTGAACAAACTGGTAGGAGGCTGCTCAAGCAATGAGAGAGGCTTGTGTGTCCCCCCCCTCGCTCCAAGCTCCCCCTTGCTACTACATTATTATGAATGGAGAACAACTAATTTTCCCCATGTGTGCAGATTTTCCTGAAGAAGCCAAAATCCCTGGTTCTGGAGTGCAGCATCTGAATGACCCTCTCCATCGAACTTGAGCAGTTCGGCCCTCAATTTTGCCCCATTCCAGTACTTTGCCCCAGTCTGCCAGAGTTATTGCTTCCAACCCCCCCACCCTTCTCCTTCTCCCTGCTCACAATGAGACGTTCCTGTAAACCTGAAGGTCATTAGTCCGATAAAGCTGAGAAGGGACTTTACATAACAACAGAGAAATGACTCTACATTAGAGAAACTACAGAACATCAAAGAAGCACAACGTCACAATAGCAATGTAAGAGAGCTCACAATAGCAATGTAAGAGAGCATCAGAGAAGCGAAACAGCACTTTAGGGGAAGTCACTAAAGTTAGCCTTTAACCCTTTCACTGCAGGGGAGTGAGATTTATTTCTTACTTCTGAGTAAACATGCACAGAAGGCGGGATATGTTAAAGATTAAAAGCAGGCTACCTAATGGATCACTGCCTTGTTGTGGCGAAGGGGCTTGAGTAACTCAGTGAAGCCATAACTTATGCCATGCAGGGCCACCCAAGACGGACAGGTCATGGCAGAGAGTTCTGACAAAATGTGGTCCACTGGAGAAGGAAATGGCAATCCACTCCAGTATTCTTGCCAAGAAAACCCCATGGAACGTATCACAAGGCTAAAAGATAGGACACCGGAAGATGAGCCCCTCAGGTCGGAAGGTGTCCAATATACTACTGGGGAAGAGCAGAGGGTATTTCCAAGTAGCGCCAGAAAGAGTGAAGCGGCTGGGCCAAAGCTGAAAGGACACTCAGCTGTGGATGTGTCTGGTGCTGAAAAGAAAATCCGATGCTGTAAAGAACAATATTGTTTAGGAACCTGGAATGTCAGATCAATGAATCAAGGTAAGCTGGAGGTGGTCAAACATGAGATGGCAAGATTGAACATCGACATCTTGGGAATCAGCGAACTAAAATGCACAAGCATGGGCGAATTTACTTCAGGTGACCATCATATCTAGTACTGTGGGCAAGAATCCCTTAGAAGAAATGGAGTAGCACTCATAGTCAACAAAAGGGTGGGAAAAGCAGTACTGGGGTACAATCTTAAAAACGATAGAATGATCTCAGTACGAATCCAAGGCAAACCATTCAGCATCACAGTAATTCAAGTCTATGCCCCAACCACTGAGGCTGAAGAAGCTGAGGTTGATCGGTTCTATGAAGACCTACAACACCTTCTAGAACTAACACCAAAAAAAGATGTCCTCTTCATCATAGGGGAATGGAATGCTAAAGTAGGAAGGCAAGAAATCACTGGGATAACAGGCAAGCATGGCCTTGGTGTACAAAATGAGGCAGGACAAAGGCTAATAGCGTTTTGCCAAGAGAACAGGCTGAACATAGCAAACACGCTTTTCCAACAGCACAAGAGGCGACTCTACACATGGACATCACCAGATGGTCAATATCGAAATCAGATTGATTATGTCCTTTGCAGCCAAAGATGGAGAAGCTCTATACAGTCAGTAAAAACAAGACCTGGAGCTGACTGTGGCTCAGATCATGAGCTGCTTCTTGCAAAATTTCGGCTGAAATTGAAGAACGTAGGGAAAACCACTAAACCATTCAGGTATGACCTAAACCATATCCCTTATGAATATACAGTGGAGGTGAGGAATAGATTTAAGGGATTAGACCTGATAGACAGAGTGCCTGAGGAACTGTGGACGGAGGTCCGTAACATTGTTCAGGAGGCAGCAACGAAATCCATCCCAAAGAAAAAGAAATGCAAGAAAGCCAAGTGGCTGTCTGAGGAGGCTTTACAAGTAGCTGAGGAAAGAAGGGAAGCAAAAAGCAAGGGAGAAAGGGGAAGATATAGCCAACTGAATGCAGAGTTCCAGAGAATAGCAAGGAGAGACAAGAAGGCCTTCTTAAATGAACAATGCAAAGAAATCGAGGAAAACAACGGAATGGGAAAGACTAGAGATCTTTTCAAGAAAATCGGAGATCTCAAGGGAACGTTTTGTGCAAAGACGGGCATGATAAAGGACAAAGAAGGCAGGGACCTAACAGAAGCAGATGAGATTCAGAAGAGGTGGAAAGAATACACAGAAGAACTATACAGGAAAGATCTTAATGTCCCTGGTAACCATGATAGTGCGGTCACTGAACTTGAGCCGGACATCCTCGAGTGTGAAGTCAAGTGGGCCTTAGGAAGCGTTACTAACAACAAAGCTAGCGGAGATGACAGTATCCCAGCTGAGCTATTTAAATTCCTAAAAGATGATGCTGTTAAAGTGCTGCACTCAATATGCCAACACATTTGGAACACTCAACAGTGGCCACAAGACTGGAAAAGGTCAGTTTACATTCCAATTCCAAAGAAGGGCAACGCTAAGGAGTGCTCAAACTACCGTACAATTGCGCTCATTTCACATGCCAGCAAGGTTATGCTCAAAATCCTACAAACTAGGCTTCAGCAGTATGCGAACCGAGAACTACCGGAAGTACAAGCTGGGTTTCGAAGAGGCAGAGGAACTAGAGATCAAATCGCCAACATTCGCTGCATCATGGAGAAAGCAAGAGAATTCCAGAAAAACGTCTATTTCTGCTTCATTGACTACGCTAAAGCCTTTGATGGTGTGGATCACAACAAACTGTGGCAAATTCTTAAAGTGATGGGAGTACCAGACCTCCTTACCTGTCTCCTGAGAAACCTGTATGAGGGTCAAGAAGCAACAGTGAGAACCAGACATGGAACAACCGAGTGGTTCAAAATTGGGAAAGGAGTACGACAAGGCTGCATATTGTCACCCTGCTTATTTAACTTATATGCAGAGTACATCATGAGAAATGCCGGTTGGATGAATCACAGTTCGGAATTAAGATTGCCGGGAGAATTACCAACAACCTCAGATACGCAGATGATACCACCCTAATGGCAGAAAGTGAAGAGGATCTAAAGAGCCTCTTGTTGAGGGTGAAAGAGAAGAGTGCAAAAGCTGGTTTGAAACTCAACACTAAAAAAACGAAGATCATGGCAGCTGGCCCCATCACTTCCTGGCATATAGAAGGGGAAGAAATGGAAGCAGTGAGTGACAGGTTTTATTTTCTTGGGCTCCAAGATCACCACAGACGGTGACTGTAGCCATGAAATTAAAAGACGCTTGCTCCTTGGGAGGAAAGCTATGGCACACCTAGACAGCATAGTAAGAAGCAGAGACATCACCTTGCCAACAAAGGTCCGTCTAATCAAAGCTATGGTTTTCCCAGTAGTAATTTATGGCTGTGAGAGCTGGACTATAAGGAAGGCTGAGCGCCAAAGAATTGATGCTTTTGAACTGTGGTGCTGGAGAAGACTCTTACGAATCCCCTGGACTGCAAGGAGGTCAAATCAGTCCATCCTAAAGGAAATCAACCCTGAGTGCTCATTGGAAGGACAGATACTGAAGCTGAAGCTCAAATATTTTGGCCACCTAATGCGAAGAGAAAACTCTCTGGAAAAGACCCTGATGCTGGGAAAGATTGAAGGCAAAAGGAGAAGGGGACGGCAGAGGATGAGATGGCTAGATAGCATCACCGATGCAATGAATATGAACTTGAGCACGCTCCGGGAGAGAGCACAGGACAGGAAGGCTTGGCGTGCTATCCATGGGGTCACGAAGAGTTGGACACGACTGAACGACTGAACAACAACAACAACAAGCCCCACTGAGTTCAACAGGATTTACTGTTGCAGCCTTAATGACATTAGGTCAGTAATTATTTCTCAGCCTAACCAATTTCACAGATTGTTGTGAGGATAAAATGCCATTTAGAGATCCTAAATGATTTAATTCATATTTTAACTGAACTGACCTGATTTGCACTTCCCAGGCCAATATGCGGATCGGATGCAGATATCCCTCAGTTTCCACACTTATTTTAATATGAACTATTTTAAAATAAATTGTCCACACAAATGTGTATTTTAGGATAAAATGCATTCAAAATGTGTATTTTAGGATAAAATGAATACAAATATGCATATTTTAGGATCAAATGCATACAAAATTTTAGAACATGCTGTACAAAATTTGTGAAAAATATATTTTAAAATAATGCACATTTTGGTTGGCTTTTTAATTTTAAACATGTAGATTGCTATGGAAATGGCATGGAACAGATTTGTGAATCAACATATGTGCAACTGACATGGATCAGAAATAGATTGACCAATACCATCCTGAATTCTTTCGAAGAAGGGTGGGATACAAATGTAATTTTTTTAAGGGATCTTTGGACCAATAACTCCTACAGACCAATTAATCAAATTTACAGAGCACAGAAGATTTTCTACAACAGAGAAACCATTACAATTCAGGAAATAATTTTGCAAATAAATCCATTCCAGATGGCTTAGGAAATTTAAGGCCTAATTCAGGACATCACTTTAGAAATGGGGGTCAAGTTTCAAGACATGCTGAAATTAATGAAATTTAGTATTGAAGTTTTAAAGCAAACTGAATATATGAATAATAGAAGCACTAAATATTGAAAAGTTGGCACACTTTGTACTAATGAGCACATTTGCTGATAGTTAATAAAAGCAATTATTGAAATGTTGCTTGTTATTTATTATTAATAATAAGGTAATTACTTTAAAGGTCCAGTAATTCATATAAATAGGTTACTAATGTGAGGAAATGACCCTGAGAGATGAATTAAGACATTAGTTGATTGGTTCTTATTAGTAATTATACTCTCCTTTGGGAGAGTAAAGATTCCCCATGAGTGAATCGGTAAATCCAATGTACTCTGATAATTTTCTTATAAGAACTTTCCCAATAATACCCATGTAACTATACTGGGGAAAAACATGGGTTTACATGATTATAGGAAGGTGAGAATGAGCTAAGTAATCATACAATGAAAAAGTTGTATTTCGACAATGTCCAACTTTTCCAGTAAAAAGTATTTGCTCTAAAAATTCATTGGAATCCTACAATATGCCACAGGAAACAGGTTCTACCTCATTCTGTTCCCCTTTGAACTTCCCAGGTGAGCAAATAAGACACAAAATAACTCTCATTGTTAAAATAATTATGCTCTTGTTTTTCTTTAGTTGGGAAGAGCAAAGACAGTATTTAGTGAACATGGTACAGTCAGTGTACTAAGATTTGGGTGGCTTGTGTGTGCCACTAACTCATACTTATAAATGCAACAATTCCCCAGTTCTACCAGTAATTCATCATGGTTGTTAGCTTCTATAAGCAATCCAGTGCAACAGATGTTACTAACAGTGAAACTATGCTACAATGACAAGTATCAGAGGGGTGTCTCTGCTGGACTGTTCCAGGAAAAAACAACAACAAATCTAGGTTCATGTTAAAGACCAACGCATATATTGTGACATAATCTTTCATGGGGCAGATGAATGAATGAAGGTGAATGAAGCAGTCACCTAAGTGGGTTGGCTTATATAGCCTGAGAGACAAGAAGGAAAAAAAGGTTTATTTGTTTTTTTACAAAGTGAGGTCAAAAAGCAAAACAATTCAAAAGATAGCAATAGGTGTGTCACTGTACTTTGCAGAGCATAAATGAATACTACATCCAATCAAATGAATACAAGATGAAGTCAGCATGGGTGGACCCACTTCTGAATAACTGTCACTAGCAATGATGAATGAAGCAAGATCAAGAGAGTAAATAAAAAGCTAAAGAGAGGCACTTTACTCTGTTGTGAGCTAGCCATTCCACAGTGTCAAATTTGCTAATTCCAGTTTGGTGGCTTTATGCTGGAATCTCCCTTTCAAATTATTTGTTGGACTGTTTGTTACAACATTAATCAGAACATCCTGACAGAAATGCTGCAATGTTCTCCTACCGGTTTCTGAGTGTTACCATTTTTAATTTCTGATTTGTACTGACTGATGTAAGTGAGGACAAGTGGTATTCTGTCAGATTTTCTGTTGGCCCTGTGTTATCATAGATGTTGTCTGGCCTTCGGCTTATGTAACAGTATAACAAGTACTGGTCTCTCATGGTCAAATGAAAGAATTTCTAGAATGTACGATGCTCATAGACCAGTAAGAAATAGCACCATATATACATTATATTTACCACTGGTATTACAGCATATTTGGAATTATCAGTTCTACAGAAGTATACCCACATCCAGGCCCTCTTCAGGCATTGAAAAGGAGTATAGGGACTACATACAAGGAAAGAGAGTGGAAATGAACATGCGAGCTCTGCCCCCTCTCTATCACTGTTCTCATTGCCCTCCATGTATAGAGAGGGTGACTGTCTATTACAGGGAGCAGACCTGGCACAAGCTCTCTAGTCACCAGAGGCAGGAGAGAACACGTGCCACTACATCACACCTCTTCCCTTCCTGCCACATCATGCCCCTTCCTGCTGCATTGTGCCCACCCTCCCCTTACCTTTGCTGCCACATTGGTTCTCTGGAGAGAGCTCTGCGGCCACTTCTTCCAGCTGCACGGTTCTCTGACATGGCAGCAGCAAAAAAAGGGGAGGGGGTATGCAACCAAGGAAACAGAGGGTGGGCAGCTGCTCCAGAGAGCCCTGCTGGCCATTCTTTTGCCGCAACAAATGCTACGGAAGGAGAGTGGCTGGTGGGACTATCCACAGCACGCACAGGAGGGCATCAGTGGTGAGCCCTCCTGGATGTGGGAGCAGGGCACTCTGCTGCCTGATGTGGACATCTCACCCTGCTTCATGGGAGGGCCAGCCCTGAGGGAGCCTCTTATTTATTCATGGAGGCTCTCTGTGCAATTTAGAACTCTGATTTTTCCAGGAGTCTAAATCACACAGAGAGCCTGCACGGACAGAGGAAGCTCCCAACTGCAGACAGTCATCCTCTACACATAGAGGGCAACAAGGACATGACTGTGTGTGTGCGCGTGTGTGCGTGCACATGCACATGCATGGGGAGAACTAGTGAACTCATCCCCACTAACCTTTCTTGCAGGTAGACCAGTGGTTTAGTGGTCTTTTGAAGTGCAGGCACTCATCATTAAAGTCCACATAGCCACACCCCCAAGGAGAGTCTAACAATTCAGGCTGCTGTGTTGATCCATATCAACAAACCAAACACAGCTTGAAACTGCCCATTCAAAACCAAGCCATCCCAAATACTTTGCATTGCAACAGGGAGCAATATATTGTTTCTGGGAAAATTCATTTACCTCCAGCTACTGTGAGAATCCCTGCTAAGCTCAGAGGGAAGAGGGAATTCTGGGAGGGGTGGCAGGTGATGTCAGCATCCTTGCTAATCAGACGGTGCTGGCACTGTGTGCCTGTGAGACCTGGCTCCAGTACACTAGTGGTGTAGACCATACACACTTTTTCAGCACCTTCAGCACCTGAAGAGCGCTCCAGTGCCTCTGATTACCACTGATGGTACATTGCTAGTCATAATCCTCAAGAAAACCCCCCAGCACTACTTGTGGTATTTTGCCACATATTCAACAGTGAAGGGGAGGGGGCGGGGAACGGTTTCCTAAGAACTGAGTCTGAATTTAATCATGGAACCATTTATCCAGCTCCTGTAAGTAATACACCCATTTACTGTTATAATCAGAGGGCATTGGCATGCCAGCGTTAGTTTCACAACACAACAATCTGGCTCCAGTTTAGAAGAATGTGTGAATATTGTAGATGGAATCTGTCTATTAAAGTGTTTTACAAGGTTCTATCCAATATTTTTCAGAGGAAAATATCAACATAGCTTGTAAAGATTTTGTACAGTACAAGAAAAATGCCAATGTTATTTTGTAACCCACTATTTTCACTATTTTAACTTATATGCAGAGTACATCATGAGAAACGCCAGGTTGGATGAATCACAGGTTGGAATTAAGATTGCCGGGAGAATTATCAACAACCTCCGATATGCAGACAATACCACCCTAATGGTAGAAAGCGAAGAGGATCTAAAGAGCCTCTTGTTGAGGGTGAAAGAGGAGAGTGCAAAAGCTGGTTTGAAACTCAGCATTACAAAAACGAAGATCATGGCATCTGGCCCCATCACTTCCTGGCATATAGAAGGGGAAGAAATGGAAGCAGTGACAGATTTTACTTTCTTGGGCTCCAAGATCACCGCAGATGGTGACTGTAGCCATGAAATTAAAAGACGCTTGCTCCTTGGGAGGAAAGCTATGACAAACCTAGACAGCATAGTAAGAAGCAGAGACATCACCTTGCCGACAAAGGTCCGTCTAATCAAAGCTATGGTTTTCCCAGTAGTAATGTATGGCCGTGAGAGCTGGACTATAAGGAAGGCTGAGCGCCAAAGAATTGATGCTTTCGAACTGTGGTGCTGGAGAAGACTCTTACGACGAGTCCCCTGGACTGCAAGGAGGTCAAATCAGTCCATCCTAAAGGAAATCAACCCTGAGTGCTCATTGGAAGGACAGATACTGAAGCTGAAGCTCAAATATTTTGGCCACCTAATGCGAAGAGAAAACTCTCTGGAAAAGACCCTGATGCTGGGAAAGACTGAAGGCAAAAGGAGAAGGGGACGGCAGAGGATGAGATGGCTAGATAGTATCACCGATGCAATGAATATGAACTTGAGCACACTCCGGGAGAGAGTGCAGGACAGGAAGGCCTGGCGTGCTATGGTCCATGGGGTCACGAAGAGTCGGACACGACTGAATGACTGAACAACAATTTTCACAAGAATATGAATCATGGAGAAAAACTGTCAATTTCTTCACAGCACACTTATTATAGGATATTGTTTGAACCCTCACTAATGACTCCTTGAGGTTAGTTATTACAGCGATTAGAAGCTGGGAGGATATTTTCTGTGGTACTACAGAACAGAAAGTCAGCATTAAAAAAAACTTTAACAGTCCGACGAAGGTAATGGCCTGTATGCTGTCAGCACTTCTGCTTTTTAAAAAACAGAAATAAACTAAGCAGACACTTATGTTAACTAAGTCTTTCGTTCTCCAAATCAATAAGCTGTTATATCTCTTAAAAGTAAATGCTGTGTAGATGACCTTCACTTACTTTTCGCCTCATTCCTGCTTACTCTTTACAAACAAGCTACATTGTGGCACAGGTATTTGTTGCAAAACTCACAAATTCAGTAGAATTCTGTTTTTCAGATGATTAAATGGCTAAATGGAGGAATGCACAAAGCCTCCCTAATTATTTTTCTGGATATTTCTGCCTAGCTGAACAGCGGCACCACATGTCTGGGCAAGGCTGGCATCAAATACAGGCATAGACAGACTCCTGCCTACGGCCTACAGACCACAGGGGCTCACTGCCAAGAACCCCCTGGACTTGCTCCTCTTGTTCATGCAGCCTGCTTATTTAGCTGTCTCTTGCTCTGGCCCAGAAGATGGTTATGGTAAAAAGGAACAGAAGTAAAAGCTACTGCCTATCTGCTCACTGGCTCCCTGCCTCTCAAGCAAGCAAGTGATAGCAATGATGAGAAAGACGATGAGCAGCAATGGCAATGAAAAAATAGACTCACTGAGGGAGGGGGCCCATTGAGCGTGTTTTGCCCAAGTGCCCTCAAAAACCTGGAGCCAGCACTGCATCTGGGACCCTTTTCTACAAAAGCTGGTATTCAGTTTTTACGAATAAGGATTTCCAAATGATTATTTCACAAGTTGTTTTGCATCATTCACCATTTAAAGTCAGAGAGATCTGATTCAATTGCATAGGGTTCCCTGTTAGAAAGCACAGACTAATAGTGGTGGTCCTGATTCAGAAGGGAACTGACACCCTTGTACTATTTTATGTAACAGAAGCACCTATGGATACACCCCTTGTCAGCCCAGCAAAAAATAAAGTGCTCAAGGGATGGAAGTAGCATGGCTCCCCACTCAAAAATATAGAGAATACTATTATTTATCTTTCCTCATTCTGTGCAGTAAGTTTTATTGTACAAACTGGCTACTTCATACGTAACACATATCCATAAATGTGAATATGTGATTTGTGATTGAGGAATTGAAAATCATTCCTACTATATTTGAGACTCAGTTGTGTGTGTATATGTGTGTGTATCAGCAGCAGCCAATTGCCTATCTCTTCTTATGCTTATTTGCATTTAAAAGTAACTGCTTTGCATTCCATGCAGCTAAATCAAAAAGTTGCCTAGCAACTAACTGGCCCTCACATCAGACAAATCTAGGCACAACAAGTGCTCCAGGCTTTGGTCAGTTACAAAGTATTCAAGGGCATGCCCTTTACCACATGCCCTTTACCACTGAAGGAGGACAGCAGCAATATAAAATATTGCAATATTAAGAAATTAATATAGTGAGAAGTCATGGAAAGAAATGATCGACTTCTGGTTGGGACCAATGTTGCTCTGGTAGCATCCCACGGTATCGCTCAGTGGGAGCTTTCTCAAACAGTTTTTTAAAAGGTTGAAAAACCTTTTCACCCCCCCCCCCAGAATTAAAAGGGGGGGCAAGGCAACATCTGGATAATATCTTGGAGAAAAGTACCCCCTTGAGATAGTGTGTGGGGGGGTGGATTCCAGGATTATCTCTCCAGAGCTTTACCAACGCAAAAAACTGTACTGAAACTCTTATTTCATAGGAGAAAACAGGGCTGACGTGTTCCACAATAATATATGCTTTAAGAAATATCAGCAACTTCTGAGGGATGATTTAAGAAATGTTAACAGTATTTGAGAACATGATCTGAGGACCTGCAAGATCTGTTTGAGAGAAACATGTCTGCGCCGAGGAGAAGAAAGGAGCCAGCATCAACTCCCACCGCACCCCATGTGTCAAATGTTTCAAGAACAGAAGATATAGGGGAATTATTTACTCTGACAAAGACTTTATCTTCGCAATTTACAGAGCAAGCCAAAAGCTTGGATTTAATCCAAAATTCCATCACCGCCTTGCAAGGAGCTGTAGATTTAATTAATGTGTCATGGCAAAAAATGGAGACAAAAATTAATGAGCTAGAAGACCGAGTGGCAGGAAATGAAACTATGACAAAAATTTGTTTTAAAAATGCCTCTGATAGAATTTCTCAACTGGAGGCCTTCACGAGGAGATCCAATGTACGTATTACTGGGATTAAAAATCTGTCTAATGATGTAAAATTGCCTATTTTTGTGGATAAACTTTTCCATGAGATACTCCCTATCCCATCTGATTATTTACTTGATATTGAGCAGGCATTTCGTGTGCCAAATGCTAAAGGGACTGATTACACGATCATAGTCCAATTTGCAAAAGTCTCCACAAAGAATTATATCCTGCGTTCGGCAAGAGAGGGTGGAAGCCTTTCCTGGAAACAAGATAAAGTTATGTTATTTCCAGACTACATGAAAGAGGTGGAAAATAAAAGAAGGCAATTTATCAAAGCAAAAAATATGGCAAAACAAATGAACGTACAATATTACTTAAAATATCCTGCTACACTTTGTATTGTGTCTGAAGGTCAGATGAAGAAGTTTCTAAATCATGAAATGGCAGAGGCATGGCTGAACATAAAAATGCGTGAGAATTCTGTTACAACCCCATGAACTGGAATCTTTAAACTACCTTTGTTAACTGCTTGTGTTTCGTCTACATCATCCAGGCTAGGTCAGAAGATAAATGATTATACATATATTTGTTTAATCTCCAGGGATGTTGGAGAAATCCGCCACGGACTCCAGTGAGGCCGGATTCTTTGGAATCCGCCCCCCTGGAGTCTGTGGTGGAATGGACTACCCCCCCACTTCCACCCCCAAAATCCCCCCGGGACGGACCTACCTGGCGGCAGCGGATGCGGTGGCAGCAGCTCGTCTTCCGGGCGCTGCCGGGCTGCTGCGGCTGCAAATGGCAGTAGGGATGTACGAAAGTCACTTACCTTTTCGCGGATTCTGTTCATGGTGTGGGAGGGGAGGCGTTCCGTCCCTCCCCCCGGAATCCTCGACGGGCGGGGAGGCGATCCGGTCCTCCCCCCCCAGAATCCTCGACAGCCAGCTGTGCTCCGCGGCGGCTCCACGGAGCAGCCGGCCAGGCCCAGGCCAGGGCCGTCCACAGCCGGATTTCCGGCTGCGGAGGGCTCTGGGTAAAAAAAAAACCAAAAAAAAGTGTACGCAAATGGTAGCGGCTACGGCCGCCGCCATTTGCATTCCTTATTTTTCGCCGTCTTAGTCTATGTCAATATTTACGTAGACTAAGACGAAGAAAAGAAAGGGGAACGCAAATAGTGTAGTGGGTAGTTTTAAATATATAAGGGGAATGCAAATAGCGTAGTTTTTAAAACCCAGACGTGATATGCTACGTCTTTACATAGCCTATCACGTCTATGGGGGGGGGGGGGGGAGAAAAAGACCAGACTGCAAATGGCGGTGGCAGCCGGTCGGAAGACCAGCCGCCGCCGCCACCACCGCCGAAGCCGCCGCTGGAGCCGCCGCCGCCCGGAACATCCTTCCCAGGTAAGTCTCGTTCTGGGGGGGGATCCGCCGGGGGGGGGTGGCAGGCCGTTCCGTGATGGATTTCGGGAGGCTGAATGCACTGGCATTTGGCTTCACCGAGATCCATCGTGGAATTCTCTGGCATCCCTAAATGGCAGCCGTCGTGGTGGCCGCCATTCGCGTGCCTGCATTAGGCCCTGATAGACTACATAAATACTTATGTAACCTATCACAGCAAAGAGCAGGGGCGCAAATGGCGGCCGCTATGCCATTTGCACTCCTGCTGTTTGCCATGATAGGCTACGTAAGTATTTACATAGCCTATCATGGCAAAAGGAGCGGAGAGGAGTCGGCTGGGGGGGGATTCCAGGGGGAGGGATGGATTGCCTCCCCTCCACCATGGATCCCCGAAATGGAACAAGGTAAGGGATTCGTACATCCGTATTAATCTCTTTCATCTTTCTCTTTTTCTTGCTTTTATATTTTTTATTTCAAAATAGATATGGTATGATGTATTTAAATTTATTGTTTGAGGGTAATTGTGCACATGCATTTATATATAAAATATATTATTGATTGTTGAAGGTTTAAGTTTTATTAGTATGTAACACTATATTTCTTTTAATTATCATCATCATCATTAATATAGGCTACTGGGAATGAACTGTAGACCTGTTTCTTTGATATAAGATTGATGATATGATATTGAAATGTAATGTTGTTTATTAAATTGTAAGATTGTTAAGGTTATAGATATAGTTTTTAAAATAGAATGGCATCGGATGCTGGGGGGCATTGGAGTTTAAACTTAATTCTTTAAAGGGAAGGGAGAGGGAGAAGGGGAGGGAAGGGGAAAGAATCTTCTTTTTTCTGCACTTCCTTTCCTCCTCCCTTTTCCCTTTTTTTTTTCCCCTTCTCTTTTTGTTATTGTGGTATCCTCATTAGAATATTGTATTGTCGGGAAATTGTAGTATTGATCAGGTTGTTGGTAATTTTGGTATTGTTTATTTCATTTATAAAGATAAAATAAATAAAATATATTCCAAAAAAAGAAAAGGGAAGAAATGATCAAAACTCAATCCATTTACACACAGTCAAACAACATTCAATCCACTTACTACCTGGACACACAACTAAGTGGAGACATATGAGAGGGGGAAGCAGGGGCATATCTCTAAAACAGCCCAGAACTCTTCTAGCTATTCAACGTGCTGTTGTCTAGGCTATCTTTCAACAAACAGTCCCATATGAACATAAGAAAAGCACTGTTTCAGACAACCTGGTGCCCTCCAGATGTTTTGGACTACAACTCCCTTAAGCCCCAGCCTGGTTGGCCAATGGGCAAGGATTGTGGGAGTTGCAGCCCAAAACATCTGGAGGGCTTAACATTGCCTATCCCTGGATTAGGCCAAAGGCCTTCTTAGTCCAGCATCCTGTTTCTCACTGTAGCCAGTCAGACACCTCTTGAGAAGACCACAGACAGGCCACAAAGACAGGCCTCTCCTATTGCTGCTCCCAGCAACTGGCATTCAAGGATACAAAGTGAGGCTGCCATGTGGAGTGCTCCTTCTATTTATGGTTGCAGCCAGCCAGTCATACTCTCTTCCAGGTTTATACAATGCATTCTCCCTTCATCCTGATTTAACATCCCCCCACCTCCATTAGTCAGCCAGCATTCCATGGCCATGGAGCATCCTCAGTCCTCAATGGGTTGTTTTATGGTGGGTCCGTCCCCCCCGCCGATGTAGGGTTTTCCTCCCTAAAAATTATTGTTGTACTATTGCAAACCATGAGGTTTCCCCAAGCCCCCCAGATACCTTCTTGTGATGTGTGGATAGCGCACCACCAATGGTAATCAGGTGCACTGGGGAAACATGCTTACTTGGGAGTAACACTCTCCAACTGCCTGTGAATGACTGCAGGAGTGGCGAGGGCAGCCAGCCCTATACCTTTGAAACTGCACTGTTGCCAAGTGTGCGCTGAAGAAACATGCTTACTCGGGAGTAATACTTTCCCATTGTACTGCACTGACCGTGGAGGGGGGCGGGGCAGCTGAGAGCAAGCTTCATGCCTGTCATTTTAAAACTATGCTGGAAGTGCAAAGATATGCCCTTATGGAGATAATTTTAAGAGTTGATGGCCCCCAAATTACCCCTAATCCTGCTGAGAAGGGCTAGACACAGAGGAGAGCTGTCTGCTACACATGCTTACTTGGAAGTAACTCATCCTCCATTGAACCTCACTGAGCGCGCAGGGAGGGGGGAGCAGGGAGAGGTGTAGGGAGCAAGCCTCTGTTCATTCATTGCCCTGCACCTATGCAGGTGATGATGTTCAGCTCTAGTTGAGGGACTCTGCCCACCCAACCCCAACCTAATACAATTTCAAGTGCTGTTTGCCCCATGCAAGCAGATTTTTTAAATGTATATACCGCATTACTGGCTACCATTTGCCGCAATAACCTGATTTATGAAAATCTGTACTTAAATGGAATCGCCTCAAAAACCTTGTCCATGTAGATTCAGTCCTGGACACATTCAAGAAAAGGTGCAATCTAATGAATGTTGCTACCAGCTCAGCTCAGCTCAGCTCAGAAAAAGCCCTATTTGCTACAGTAGCAACAACTACTTAACGTTGGTAATCCTAAAAAATTGGTATTTTGCAAGAGGACACTTTCTGCTTTGTAATTTATAAGCCAAAAGGCCAAGGAAGCAGAAGGAAAATCAAACAACTGAAAAGTAATTTGTGACATATTTCTGAGTCCACACCTTTTTAGAAGAGGTAAATTCAACAAGACAAACAAATTGAGCAATCCAAAGCTACTGAGGTTAATTGTTTCATAATGTGCCATTTCCAAAGGATGCCTGCTAGATCAAGGAGACAGGGCATACTGAAAAACCATAGATAACACATTATTTTCAAAGCTCAGTGTAGTAGAGCTGATAGCGATAACTGGAAATGCACTTGGTTGGTTTTACTTTTTTTTTATTACAGACCGCTACACAGATGACTTACCTTTCAGCAAATGATTCTGTGGCTGTTTGGTGCTGTGTAACTCAGAAATATTTGCTGTTTTCTGGAATTGAAAAAGTTAAAAAGAGAACATGACGATCATGGAAGATTTAGTGGAATTGGCTTGTCAAAATGATGAAGCAGAAAAAGCTTTTACAGAATATGTTCACGACAAAAACTTTAACATAATGTATATAACTGCCGAGTGGCTTTTGTCATGGCTGGGGGGGGGGGGAGCACTATCATTAATTTAGACACTAAGTGTAAGACTCTGCTGAAAATCTCCTTGGGATAGATCATAGAAATATATTCTTGGCCAGATAAATGGAACCTGGCAAGTCCCAGTTCTTGTTAGATGCTTTATAAAATGCCATTGGGTTTCTGCAGTCTGTTATCTCCGGCACATGATAAGAAAAGGCTTGGCTTGTTTTTTTCAGCATCTAACTACAATCTTATGGAAGGGTACATGTGCCCAGAATGGAAAATAAAACTCCAATAAAGCTACATCTTAAACACATCCAACTCAATACTTTTCTCTACATTTAGTTATGAAAAACTGCCTTATTTTGAATCTTGCAACAAATGCTTGGCATAAGCAAATTACGTGCAAAGAATGCTTCATTCTTTTGATATGTAGTCTGCCTGATCATCCAGACCATCACATTTTTTGTTTCTACTGCTAGGTTTTCTAAAAGACCTGTAGCTCACTATATATTTTCAGGTTTGGGTATCATCTGCCCAGAGACAGAAGTCCACATCTGATAATGAAGAAGAGCAATTGACTGTTATGTTTTTATTAATGGTAAATAAAAAAAGCAGGCCAAGTAGGAAATATTTGTGCTCAGTCAGTCTACTAAGGTAGGGAGAAGTACTGACAACACAGAAGCAAGTGAATTATCATGATGTGTCTCGAGTCAAGAGAATAAAAGCGCCCCAGGTGATCAGTTAGTTTAAAATCAGTGGCAGGTAAGGACATAAGAACAAATATAATATAATGGAAGTATGTCTAAAGATCAACAGCAGTCAATACTATCAATATAAGTCCAGTCTGCAGTGCATACCCGTTACTTAATCTACAGATGAGGAAAGTTCCAGCCTGACATTTTAAATGGTGCTCTGGAAACTTCCCAGTGATCATGTCTAGTAAAAGCTCAAGCTCAAGCCCTGTCATCCTGGGATTACTCAGGAGAAATTACCCTAAATTGGGGTGCTATCTCATTAACAGACCAGTGTGCGCACGAGAGCAACAGATTCCCATTAGTTCTTCCTGGCCAGCAATCTGTACTTGATGAAGGGCTGCAACAGGTAGGCAACTAGGAAGGACTTGGTTTCAAGCAAGAAGTTGGAGCCGTCTCAGCTCCAACATAAGGTAATTGGTCCTATGACAGGCTGGGTGTTTACTCATGAACAATTCTGCTGCTGATCCTGCTAACAGAAGGTGACCCCACCTGATTTTGGGCAAACCCCCTTCCTCCTCAGACCCCCATGCAACAGCCCACCCCAGAGGCTTTTTAGGAGTCTTGAAGGGAGAAGGGGGCAAGAAATTGACCTTCTACCAACTTGCTCTCTGCTGGCACTTCTCAGGTTCCAAGCCAATGTGTTTAGTATCAGAGTGATTCCCCCCCCCCAATTCAGTGCTGTATCTAAAAAACAATGTCTGTATTCAGACAGTCTATCATTATAAATATATCAGCAGGAGCCATTAGCAGGAACTGGGGTAGGCAAAATAAGAAGCCTGTCCAGGTGTCAAACGCTCAATATGATTTGTTCCAAGGAATAAAACAGGATCATAGAGAGAAAAGCAACTATTTAAAGGATCAAGTTATTGGTAAGCGATAAAGGGATTTATCATTCGCAAGACTATTTTTAGATATCTACATACCACCTTCTCTCTACTGTCTGAAGTTATCTCTTCAGAAATTCTGACACAATCTAAGTTCTATTGCGATGTGTCCCCTGTTTTAAGAAACCATATAATATTCAGCCTGGCATGATTTAACACATCTTGCATATTCCCTAATAAGGGAAAGAATTCTGAAGCTGCTAAAAGTACATAATATAGCCCCAAATGCTGTCACCCCAATTCCCCTCCCTGAAGAGACAAAATTACATACTCTAAATTAATTTATCTTAGGTAAACAGCAAGGACCATATTATAAACAGCATTGACTTCACTTCAACTTGTTAAACTTTTTTATCCTCATACTTTATAAACACAAGTGGAAGAAATTAATGTATGTACATAACAGCAAATGTTCTCTCACCATTTTACTTTTTTTAAAAGCACTGTTTTTATCTTCTATAAACAGTGGCAATGGAATTATAAACACCATTATTCCACCTCCATGTTAAAACTCTTATTACCTTGCATAAATAGAAGTGAATGAATATGTACATGACACCAATCAATCCTCTTCTTACACAAAAACGTAGATTCTTTTTATCTTAATGAATATTGGGGGAAATTTAATAAATTAAAAATGTAGCGCTCTCTCATATATATATATATATATATATATAACATCAAAACCCATGTATTCATATTCTGAAAGGTATATACAGACTGTCAGTAATGAACAATGTACTCCGCAGGGCTTTCTTGCTTGAAAACATTTTCAATGCAGGTGAGACTTGAAATTGAAAGTTCTAGAAATAGATGGGCCCAATTTATCCATATCACTGGAATGGGAGACTGATCTTCTTGATCCACCCTTGAAAATCAACTCCAGCTGTTCCATGGTTGGAACACTTCCAAGAAAGGATGGTCTTTGTAGCTTCCTATTCTGTTTAAGCTGGTCAAGCAAGAGGATGTCTGGGGCAAAGGGCAAAATTAGTAGAGATGGATTTATGCATTGTGGACTCCTGCTCACCAGGAACCTAGCCCTCTAAATCATTTCACAGAGGTCACACAGCAGCTGTTACATGGCAATGACATTTCAGCATAAATGACCTGGGATATGAATGAATGATTCCAAAGTAATGTCCATATGGCAAGGCAACAAGAATGTAAGTCTTCTAGTTCTGCTGTTTGATTCTGCAAAGCCCAATTTGATAATGTAGACACTCCCTCAGTACTATAGCTCCATCTTTGCTGGAATTCATTTCTTTTTATATAATTTCTTACAACTTTAGTAGCTTCTCCTCTGCCATGAAGAGGAAACTTTTATTTATTTATTTGTTTGTTTGTTTGTTTTATATACCACACAACTGACAGATGCCATCGGGGCAGTTTACATAGAATCATAGAATAGTAGGGTTGGAAGAGGCCTACAAGGCCATTGAGTCCAGCCCCCTGCTCAATGCAGGAATCCAAGTCAGAGCAGCCCAGACAGATGGCTGTCTAGCCTCATCTTGAATGCCTCCAGTGTGGGAGAGCCCACCACCTCCCTAGGGAATTGGTTCCATTGTTGTATTGCTCTAACAGTCAGGAAGTTTTTCCTGATGTTCAGCCGGAATCTGGCTTCCTGTCACTTGAGCCCATGATTCTGTGTCCTGCACTCTGGGATAATCAAGAAGAGACCCTGGCCTTCTTCTCTGTGACAACCTTTCAAGTACTTGAAGAGTGCTATCATATCTCCCCTCAGTCTTCTCTTCTCAAGGCTAAACATGCCCAGTTCTTTCAGTCTCTCCTCATAGGGCTTTGTTTCCAGTCCTCTGATCATCTTTGTTGCCCTCCTCTGAACCATCTCCAGTTTGTCTGCATCCTTCTTAAAATGTGGTGCCCAGAACTAGACACAGTACTCCAGATGAGGCCTAACCAGTGCTGAGTAGAGGGGAACTAGTACTTCCTGGGATTTGGAAGCTATGCTTCTATTAATGCAGCCCAAAAGAGCATTTGCCTTTTTTGCAGCCACATCACATTGTTGGCTCAGATTCAGCTTGTGATCGACAACAATTCCATGATCCTTCTTGCTTGTAGTGTTGTTGAGCCACGTATCCCCCATCTTGTAACTGTGCATTTGGTTTATTTTTCCTAGGTGCAGGACTTGGCATTTATCCTATTCAATGTCATTCTGTTGTTTTCTGCCCAGCGCTCCAGTCTATCCAGATCACTTTGAATTTTGTTTCTGTCTTCCAAAGTATTAGCTATCCCGCCCAATTCTGTGTCAGCTACAAATCTGATCAGCATTTCCTGCACCTCCTCGCCCAAGTCATTAATAAAAATGTTGAAGAGCACTGGGTCAAGGACTAAGCCCTGCAGTACCCCACTCCTTACCTCTCACCTGTTTGAGAAGGTCCCATTGATAAGCACTCCTTGAGTCCGATTCTGTAGCCAACTGTGCTCCATTGGATCGTTGTTTCATCTAGCCCACTTTGATCTAGTTTGCTCATTGGGATATCATGGGGCACTTTGTCAATAGCTTTGCTGAAGTCGAGGTATATTATGTCTACAGTATTCCCACAGTCCACAAGGGAGGTTACTTGATCAAAAAATGAGATCAGATTTGTCTGGCAGGATTTGTTCTTGACAAATCCATGTTGGTTTCAAGTAATCACTGCACTGTTTTCAAGGTGCTTACAGATGGATTGCTTTATCATCTGCTCCAGAATTTTCCCAGGGATTGATGTCAGACTGACTGGTCTGTAGTTCCTAGGTTCCTCCTTTTTACCCTTTTTAAAGATAGGGACAACATTAGCCCTCCTCCAGTCATCTGTTACTTCACTCATGCTCTATGATTTCTCAAAGAGAATAGACAGTGGTTCTGAGAGTTCTTCTGCCAGTTCCTTTATTACTCTAGGGTGCAGTTCATCTGGTCCTGGAAACTTGAACTCATTCAAAGTAATTAGGTGTTCTTTGACCATATACCTATCGATCTCAAGCTGCAATCTGGCCCCTTCAGCCTGTACTTCGCCTTTGCCAGGGGGCTCACAGACCCTCTTTTGGGAGAAGACTGGGCCAAAGTAGGAATTGAGCACCTCTGCCTTTTTTTGGTCATCTGTTATCATTTTGCCATCCTTATTTAATAGCTGAACAACCATTTCTTTCCTCTGTCTTTTACTATGCATGTAGCTGAAGAAAACTTTTTTGTTGCTTTTAGCATCCCTCGCTAACCTCAGCTCGTTCTCAGCTTTAGCCTTCCTGACGCCATCCCTGCAATTCTGCTACCTGCCTGTACTCTTCCATTGTTGCTTGGCCTTCTTTCAATTACCTATATGTGTCCTTTTTTGTTTTCAGGTCATCTCTAAGCCCCCTTCATGGGTCACTGCCTTGTTGTGGCGAAGGGGCTTGCGTAACTCAGTGAAGCCATAAGCTATACTGTGCAGGGCCACCCAAGACGGACAAGTCATGGCGGAGAGTTCTGACAAAATGTGGTCCACCGGAGAAGGAAATGGCAAACCACTCCAGTATTCTTGCCAAGAAAACCCCATGGAACGTGTCACAAGGCTAAAAGATATGATGCCAGAAGATGAGCCCCTCAGGTCGGAAGGTAGTATAGGTCCCCAATATACTACTGGGGAAGAGCAGAGGGTATTTCCAAGTAGCGCCAGAAAGAGTGAAGCGGCTGGGCCAAAGCTGAAAGGACACTCAGCTGTGGATGTGTCTGGTGGTGAAAAGATAATCCGATGCTGTAAAGAACAATATTGTTTAGGAACCTGGAATGTCAGATCAATAAATCAAGGTAAGCTGGAGGTGGTCAAACATGAGATGGCAAGATTGAACATCGACATCTTGGGAATCAGCGAACTCAAATGGACAAGCATGGGCGAATTTACTTCAGGTGACCATCATATCTACTACTGTGGGCAAGAATCCCTTAGAAGAAATGGAGTAGCACTCATAGTCAACAAAAGGGTGGGAAAAGCAGTGCTGGGGTACAATCTCAAAAACGATAGAATGATCTCAGTACGAATCCAAGGCAAACCATTCAACATCACAGTAATTCAAGTCTATGCCCCAACCACTGATGAGGTTGATCGGTTCTATGAAGACCTACAACAACTTCTAGAACTAACTCCAAAAAAAGATGTCTTCTTCATCATAGGGGATTGGAATGCTCAAGTAGGAAGGCAAGAAATCACTGGGATAACAGGCAAGCATGGCCTTGGTGTAAAAAATGAGGCAGGACAAAGGCTAATAGAATTTTGCCAAGAGAACAGGCTGATCATAGCAAACACTCTTTTCCAACAGCACAAGAGGCAACTCTACACATGGACATCACCAGATGGTCAATATCGAAATCAGATTGATTATGTCCTTTGCAGCCAAAGATGGAGAAGCTCCATACAGTCAGTAAAAACAAGACCTGGAGCTGACTGTGGCTCAGATCATGAGCTGCTTCTTGCAAAATTTCGGCTGAAATTGAAGAACGTAGGGAAAACCACTAAACCATTCAGGTATGACCTAAATCATATCCCTTATGAATATACAGAGGAGGTGAGGAATAGATTTAAGGGATTAGACCTGATAGACAGAGTGCCTGAGGAACTATGGACGGAGGTCTGTAACACTGTTCAGAAGGCAGCAACTAAATCCATCCCAAAGAAAAAGAAATGCAAGAAAGCAAGGTGGTTGTTTGATGAGGCTTTACAAGTAGCTGAGGAAAGAAGGGAAGCGAAAAGCAAGGGAGGAAGGGGAAGATATAGCCAACTGAATGCAGAGTTCCAGAGAATAGCAAGGAGAGACAAGAAGGCCTTCTTAAATGAACAATGCAAAGAAATCGAGGAAAACAACGGAATGGGAAAGACTAGAGATCTCTTCAAGAAAATCGAAGATATCAAGGGAACGTTTTGTGCAAAGACGGGCATGATAAAGGACAAAGAAGGCAGGGGCCTAACAGAAGCAGATGAGATTAAGAAGAGGTGGAAAGAATACACAGAAGAACTAAACAGGAAAGATCTTAATGTCCCTGATAGCCATGACAGTGCGGTCACTGAACTTGAGCCGGACATCCTCGAGTGTGAAGTCAAGTGGGCCTTAGGAAGCATTACTAACAACAAAGCTAGCGGAGATGACAGTATTCCAGCTGAGCTATTTAAAATCCTAAAAGATGATGCTGTTAAAGTGCTGCACTCAATATGCCAACAATTTTGGAACACTCAACAGTGGCCACAAGATTGGAAAAAGTCAGTTTACATTCCAGTTCCAAAGAAGGGCAACGCCAAAGAGTGTTCAAACTACTGTACAATTGCGCTCATTTCACATACCAGCAAGGGTATACTCAATATCCTACAAGCTAGGCTTCAGCAGTATGCGAACTGAGAACTACCAGAAGTACAAGCGGGGTTTCGAAGAGGCAGAGGAACTAGACATCAAATCGCCAGCTTTTGCTGGATCATGGAGAAAGCAAGAGAATTCCAGAAAAACGTCTATTTCTGCTTCATTGACTACTCTAAAGCCTTTGATGGTGTGGATCACAACAAACTGTGGGAAATTCTGAAAGAGATGAGAGTACCAGACCACCTTACCTGTCTCCTGAGAAACCTGTACGAGGGTCAAGAAGCCACAGTAAGAACCAGACATGGAACAAGCGACTGGTTCAAAATTGGGAAAGGAGTACGACAAGGCTGCATATTGTCACCCTGCTTATTTAACATATATGCAGAGTACCTCATGAGAAACGCTAGGTTGGATGAATCACAGTTCGGAATTAAGATTGCCGGGAGAATTATCAACAGCCTCAGATACGCAGACGATACCACCCTAATGGCAGAAAGTGAAGAGGATCTAAACAGCCTCTTGTTGAGGGTGAAAGAGGAGAGTGCAAAACTCAACATTAAAAAAACTAAGATCATGGCATTTGGCCCCATCAATTCCTGGCATATGGAAGGGGAAGAAATGGAAGCAGTGACAGATTTTATTTTCTTGGGCTCCAAGATCACCGCAGACGGTGACTGTAGCCATGAAATTAAAAGATGCTTGCTCCTTGGGAGGAAAGCTATGGCAAACCTAGACAGCATAGTAAGAAGCAGAGACATCACCTTGCCGACAAAGGTCCGTCTAATCAAAGCTATGGTTTTCCCAGTAGTAACGTATGGCTGTGAGAGCTGGACTATAAGGAAGGCTGAGCGCCGAAGAATCGATGCTTTCAAACTGTGGTGCTGGAGAAGACTCTTATGAGTCCCCTAGACTGCAAGGAGGTCAAGTCAGTCCATCCTAAAGGAAATCAACCCTGACTGCTCATTGGAAGGACCGATACTGAAGCTGGAGCTCAAATATTTTGGCCACCTAATGCGAAGAGAAAACTCTCTGGAAAAGACCCTGATGCTGGGAAAGTCTGAAGGCAAAAGGAGAAGGGGATGGCAGAGGATGAGATGGCTAGATAGCATCACTGATGCAATGAATATGGACTTGAGAATGCTCCAGGAGAGAACGCAGGACAGGAAGGCCTGGCGTCGTAGGGATGGGAGAGAATTTCTCCCCGAAACTTCGGGGGGCCGAGCGCCAACGCATTCAGTCCTCCGAAGGTTGTTCGGGGAGAACTTCTCCGCCCCCCCGCCCCCCGCCCCTCCCCGGGGATAGGACTTACCTTTCACGAATGTCCCTCCCGGCGGCGGGTCCTGGCGGTGGTTCGGCAGGTCTTCGTCAGGGGCGGGGGCGGCAGCCGGTCTTTCGACCGGCTGCCGCCGCCGCCATTACAAGCAAAGTAAAAAAAAAAAAAACGCCCCTGTGATAGGCTACGTAACGATTAACATAGCCTATCACGGCTAGATTTGCAAAGTCAGCCGTG
Source organism: Heloderma suspectum (assembly GCF_057233095.1). Taxonomy (NCBI): domain Eukaryota; kingdom Metazoa; phylum Chordata; class Lepidosauria; order Squamata; family Helodermatidae; genus Heloderma; species Heloderma suspectum. Next base: position 47,462,460 of record NC_139460.1, on the reverse strand, counting down.
ATAGGCTACGTTAATCGTCACGTAGCCTATCACGGGTGACTTAAAAAAAAAGAAAGCGCGTATGGCTAATGGCGGCCCCCATAGGGAGCCGCCATTCGCATTCCTTATTTGGTCCCTGTAGTCTACGTAAAGATTTACGTAGACTATGGCGAAAATAAGGACAATGCAAATAGCGTTGCCCTTATTTTCGCCGTAGTCTACGTAAATCTTCACGTAGACTACAGGGACCAAATAAGGAATGCGAATGGCGGCTCCCTATGGGGGCCGCCATTTGCGTACGCGTTTTTTTTTTTTCAAAGTCACCCATGATAGGCTACGTGACGATTAACGTAGCCTATCACGGCTGACTTTGCAGATCTAGCCGTGATAGGCTACGTTAATTGTTACGTAGCCTATCACAGGGGCGTTTTTTTTTTCTTTTGAAGTTCGCGGCCGGGGAGACAGGGCGCTTCTCCCCGGCCTGAATTTCGGCTGGGTGAGGCGGGAAGCCTCCCCCCCAGCCTGAATTTCAGCTGGGCGTGGAGGGAAGCCTCCCCCCCTGGCCTGAACTTTGGGGGGAGCAGCGAAGCGCCTCCCCCCCACCGCGAAGCAAGCTGCGAGACCAGGTAAGTGACTTTCGTGCACCCCTACTGGCGTGCTATGGTCCATGGGGTCACAAAGAGTCGGACACGACTGAGCGACTGAACAACAACATCCGCCACCCAAGTCAGGAATTTCCTGGAGGGGCCACGTTTTGCAGAATTTGTCTCCCAACAAATATCAGGGAAATTGAAGTGCCCCATTACTACTACATCATGCTTCCTTGAAACACTGGCTATTTGCTTTTCAAAAGTTTCATCCTCGTCTTCTCCTTGATTGGGTGGCCGGTAGTAGACTCGGACCACCAGGTTCCTTTTATTCTTTGCTCCATTTATTTTGATCCAGATGCTCTCGATTGGGCTACGAAGCTCATCCTCTTCTATTTCTGAGCCTTCATCCATTGTTACCCCCAACTTTACATCTCTCTTCCCCATAGGATTCAGTTTAAAGCCCTTCTGATGAAGTTCTTCATGTTGTGGCCAAGCACATTCTTCCCAGTCTTTGTGAGGTGGAACCTGTTCCTTGCCAACAGCTCATCTTCCAGGAAATCTCTCTTTGCAATCATAAAACACCAAAACAACATAAAACAAGAACCAAAACAATAAATACAACAATTAAAATAACAAAATATTTAAATACTAAAGATATTAAAATACATTAAAGCGCCAGCAGTAAAGTTAATAATCAGAGCAACTGATTTTGAGTTAAATTTCTGCTGGAAGAGGAAGGTCTCAGCCTGGCATCTAAATATATACAGTGAAGACATCAGACAGGTCTCCCTGAGAAAGGCATTCCACAGACGGGGGGCTACTATAGAGAAGGCTCTTTCCCTGGTAGCCACCTGTCGCACCATTGTGGGTGGCGGCAACGAGCCTTGCTTTCCAGTTTGTTTATTTCCTTAGGTGTACGGCCCACATTCCCAAAGCCCTGGAGTGAGTAACAATTTAAAAGCATAATACAGAAACAGATTTAATTATATTTTAATATGAAAAGTCCCCACCTTTCTGTTGCCTTAATTCTGACCCCCAAAAGCTAAAACAAACAGAGAGATCTCAACAATGCACTTGAAAAATACACAGGCTTGGGCTTGGGCAAGTTTCCAAGGGCAGAGCAAGAACAAGGGATAGCTGATGTCTGGAGCTATCATAAATATATCATTCTTATGGCACACTAAGAAAAGCCCTGCAGGATAAAATTGAAGGCCAGTCTAGTCTCTGTTGAATACACTTCTTAATGGGACACAGGAAAGGGGCAGCTTTTAACAGTGCAATCACTTTAGGTAGCATATTATCTCTATGCACAGAAGAAAGAAGAAGCTGCATATTTTTGCTAAGGATTATGTTATATACTGGGAAAAACCTGGTTGGTATCTATTTAGGTAGCCACATCACAATTGCTTTGCTGGCCCTGACCACATTCTATCCAGTCCAGCTTTCTGCCTCCAACACTGACTAACCAGATGCGTCTAGGTACGAGGAAGGCATGAAGATTACCCCCCAAGCCACATTTATTTTCAAGTTTTATTTTTCACAACAGCAACTCCCTGCATTTTACTCTTAAATACTATACCCACATAATCACATTCAGCACCAACAGCACATACTCCATCCCTACAAAAGAGGTAACCAGTAGGCTCCGTGCATATTTGGGAGTTTGAACGTTGCTGTTTCCTTTCTTGCTAGTTGCCTGATTATGCAGGACTCCTGATAACAAAGCATAAGATTTTAAAAGTACAAATCCTGGGGTTTTTTCCCATTCAAGCCAACACCCAAACCTTTGTGAACCAACTCATAACTTGACTGTAGTGACTTCCAAATTCAAGGTATCTGTGTTGCTTCTATTGCCCTGTATAACTCAAGAGTACCCATGACTACTGCACGTAAACCAGCTAGCACTCAGTATAAAAACAGCAAGGAATCTCAGCATGTCCCAGCTTAAAAGATCTTCCATAAGTTCTTCTTTGCCATTTTTTCATAAGGTGCAATGGCAGAATCCAATGACATTTTGATCCAGACAACATGTCCACAGCCACAAAGTCAGTAAGATATATCATGTATTGTTTTGTGTCTTAGGGCAGTATCCAAAGCTGGCAATCCACCAGCACTCATTAGGCTGCATAGTAGGAACAAATGTTAGCACAATGGGAAGCTAGTGTTTCCTAGAGCAACCCCGGAAAAAAGCCAAAACCAGCACTTCCGGAACAGGACAGGTCAACAAAGCTCTCTTCTGTAAATTCTGTTGACTTGTTCCATTCTAGAAATGCTAGTTTGGGGTAGTTTCTAGCTGTTCTAGGAAGTGCTAGCTTCCCACTGCACTAGTGATCATTCGCACTAACACAACAGTAGCTTTGGATACTGCCCTTACTCTCCAAGACCAACATGGCAAGAGTCTATACCAAAGTATATGGGCAGAGAAACCCCACTGGCTACAATTCCTATGTCAACAGCAGCTAGATAGCTTCACAAAACCAAGTCTACACATAGCTTTGGAACTAGAACTCAAAGCAGCATGAAGAGGCACATGTTATAGAAAAATGAAACTGATGGTTATTTCCAACACACTGTAACCTTAAGAGACTTTCCACTATGTTAAAGTGAACACAATTGTGCATGCAGCATCACTTGAAAGAAAGCAAATACCATTGCTCTAGAAAGCCAAAAAGAAAAGACATACGAGGACATATTTTAAGCACGAGGAACTTTTACCTCAACAGCTTATAAATACATTGCCATAATGCACTGTAAGAGCATAAGATTCCCGAAATCATGAGGACAGTACATTACCAGATTAATATTAATCTCTAGAGTGCTAGATTAATTTCCTGTTCATGTTAATGTCCTTTTGATTACTGCAGAAAATAATCATAGAAAAAAAATCTTTCATTTGCAAAAAGTAGCCAAGACTTAAAACATTAACAACTTTTAGAGCTTTTAGTCCAATATGTATAATTAAATGCAAAAAGCTAGGTCAATGCCATGTTATCAATTATTATTCTTACTTGTGCAGAAGTCATAGAAATTTGGGGCCAAAATTTACACAATAGATTCCACACTGGCTTCACGCTGATGAAAATAATCTCTACTAAATTAAGTGCACTGACTGTAAACAAAAGAACCAATCAAGTGCGTGGGTTGTGGATGCAAGAGAACTCTATCATGCTCATGTAAATAGAGATACAGAGCAGTATATACATTTCATTTACATATTAAAAATACATAAGTCAGTGCAACCTGCTAAAATACTTGGGTAAATAGGAAGTAGCTTTATACCAAATCAGATCAACGAACTATCTAATAGTAGTTAGATAGTGGTAGTATCTGGGAGCCAACTGGCAGTGGCTCCCCAGGGTTTCATACAGGTGTTAACCATGCTTGCTCAGGACACGTGTTCCTAAAGACATCTGCCAACTACTTCTCTGTGCTCAGGGTATAAGCCCTTCCAGAACATGAAAGATTAAGAATTCAGCTCAAAGGTGTGCTAGGGGGAACAGCTTGTTAACAAGACCCAGAATCCATTCTGCTGGAGGAGAGACTGCTGTTTGTCCAGCACAACGAGCCCAAAATTAGCACTTTAACCAAAACACAAAGAACCCAAGGACACATGACTGAGACTGTTTAGTCAGGAGAGCAGAATGCCTATGGAGGTGAGATCAGAGCTTTTCAGAAGCAGTTTTTAGAGAACAGAGAACATAACATTATAGTAATGAAATGGTTAAATACTAGTGAAGTCTTTCCACCACAGGAAAGTGAATAAAAGAAGAGGGGTTGAGGGTGTGTTTTGTGGCACAGTTGCATACTGTAACTTCAGCTTCAGTGGAGAAGGAAAGGGGTGTAGAAAAGCAGTTCACATTGAGACTAAGAAAGAGGCAAGAAAATAGATTTAAAAAAAAAAGAGGAATATCCAACCATGTCATTCGGCTAGTGCAAATGACATTCTGCTAGAGGAAACTAAAATCTGTACTATGTGCAAGAGGAAATCTTAACTAATGTTGCGATCGTGCAAGTGGCAATGTGCAAGCAGTTGCGCATTACACTTGCAAAACTGGTTGTGCAATCAGGGTTGTGCAATCAGTTGCACATTATGCTTGTACAACCAGTTGCACATTATGATTAAGTGCTTGTGCAAATGATATGCACAACCACTTGTACAACAGAAAGATTTGGTGAAGCTCCACTAGTGCTATTTTGAATTTGCAAAATGACACCGTTGGATACTGTCCAGAGAAAGATAGAGATCCTTCCTTATATTCTGTCTGGATACAGGAGAAAAATGAGCGATGATCCAAGGTGAAAAGACAGACACCCAGCTGGGAGTTCATAAACTTCAAGGGCTCAAGAAAAGAAAGATGTAAGGACAGGAAACAAGACTCCAAAGATAGGTGCAGGGAAAGGGAACCAGGAGACTCCAAGGGAAATGGAACTCAGGAAAATTCTGGCATCTGAGGGCAATTACAGAAGGAGGGGGTGAGGTGTCCTGGAAGGGCGAGTTCCCAGGTGAATTAAAAGATGTTACTGCTTAACAAAAAAACATCTGAACTCATAATGTAGTGTAAAGTACTTCTAGAAGGAGGCACCTGAAATCTCAGGTCTTTCACAGCCAATTAATAGGTGGAACAGCGAGACTCAATTAGCCTGGAATTGAAGAAAGGTTTGGCATTTATTCATCTCCAGAGGTCCTACAGAGGGGTTGAGATCCTTTCTTGTCCAGGTCAATAGTGGGTTGTGGTAGAAAACTTGCGGCTGAATATGCCATAAGCAGCCAGGTCTCTTTACTTGCATTCTGATAAAATGGAACTTTTTTGACCAGATACATGTAAAAATGCAGAATGTTGCTCTCCAGCAACACAGGAGTCTTTCCCAGGCCTTTCTGGAGACACCAGGGATTGAATGTAGGTTTCAAAGCACATTAAATCACCCAGAGAGTTCTGCGGCTGCAAGAGCTCTCAGCCTACAAAGGCTTTTTTCTTTCACATCAATGAAAAGGAATTTATGAGCAGAGTTCCCTCCCCACTGAAGTGAATGGTGAAGTCATTCATTCAGGAGCTCCATGTGTGCATGAGAACACATGGAGCTCTACAATAGGATCAACTGGCTGGGTTATTTGCCAAACAGAACCTATTCCTCAATTATTTGTAACATGTTGAAGAACATAATCAGGCAAACAATGGAAAATATCGTGTTGCTTATATTTTGTTGCACACAGAGTAAAGCCTTTGGGAATATTTAAGATTGCATCTGCAATATTTTACAGTTACCAATTGATTTTCAAACACAGCCACCATTTTGGACCATAAAACTATTCTTTTAATGGGCACATCATCTTGCCACTTGTGAAGGATTTCTTAACTACTGTAACATAAGCAGGGCATGGGGTGGGAGTGGAAGACTCATACTAGAAGCAACCAGGTTCTGAATCTGTACATCCTCTCACTTTTAGCAAAAGCAAGTGCTTTTTATACATAGTTTCATAAAAACGAATGAAGTCTAACTTGGCCCCTTTGAAAACTGAAATAGAAAATGTCCTTGGTATTTTTAAAAAGAAAACATTTAAAGAAAGGGGAGAATAATAATGAACTTTTATTGGAATAAGTAGGTCATCAAAAATAATTGTATGCACACTTATTGTAACATCTAGTCCTCATAAATGGATTAATGGATTTTTTTCAGACTTTCCAGAACACTTTGGGCGTACAACATGCATCATAAATTTCAGCCAAAAAGGTTATTGTTTGAGATGTACAAACCACTGTAGACAGAGAACTCAGAAGGAAAGTGCTGCCTCATCTATAACTAAAATAAACACAGCTAATGAATTTAAACTGCATTCCAGAAAAATAAAAATAAAATATAATTTGCAACACTTATGTGCCCTATACAGGATGATAACAAAGTGAGAAAATGTCAAATAAAAGATTGTCTGGTTTTAGAGTATCTATTCCAAATAGATATTCAGTGCTGGTTCTATGCAGCTAAACAGCATCAGAAAAGCCTTAAGAGCTAACAAAAGACTCTTTTTCATGTTGTTCAGCCACAGTCAAATAATTTGTCATTTTAATGCAAAATAATGTTAACTCTCCAATTAAGGCCAGTTCTCAGTCTTGCTTATCTTCCAGACCAGTTTTTGCACTGCAAGCTGAGGATTGCGTTTTATTAGAGGGATGGGGAGGTATCATCCTAGAGCACACACAGAACACATACTTTGCCTGCAAAAGGTTCAAGCGCATGAATGGTTCAAGCTCATGGGTTCTGGGTGGTTTGTCTACCACCCCAACAACCCACCCTCGCTGAGGTCACATGTATCAAGAAGCTATGGTGTGCCTCTGCTGTGCCTGAATATTCAAAATGGTGGCTGCCGCCATGACAAGAAACTCTTGGGGAAATTCACCCACGGTGGCCTCTTGTTATGTGCGAACCAGGTCAATGCATTTGGACTGCCTACTGATCTTGCCTTTGGAACTGACCCTCATTTTCTGGAGCTCTGTCCTTACACTAATATACCTAGGACAGTTCAAAAGATTCTCAGATAGAAGGGCTGGGAAAGACTCATGCTGAAATCCCAAAAAGTTACGGGCTGCCAGTCAGAGAAGGCCGCTCTGAACTAGATGGGCCAATGGTAAGACCCAGTATAAGGCAGCTTCATGCATACCTTCCTTGGGTCAAATAATTTAGAATAAGCATGGTAGTAATATGGTCCTGGAAGCACTTGCTAGACTCTTGAGGATTCTTAATAATCCCAGCCTTAGGTCATTTTTAAATGCTCATGCTCATGCTTATTGAGGTAAGTTAAAAGCATGCTGGCAAAAATACTTTGGGATCAGAAAGGAAACAAATAAAATGAAACCCAAATTCCTTTCATTTTTTCAACTCTTATGATTTTTCCAACAGAGTACAGCAATGTAGCTTCACATTAAATCACTTTACTCACTTGGTGCTTCAAATATGGCAAACTTCATGTAGGATATTCCAAACAAAGAGTTTGTAGATTATCAGGGAATGATCACCAGAGTATATTTTGCTATGTTTATGTGTGTTAGAAGGTGTTATACATGTAAATACAGAACATTTGCAGCAACTGAGCAACCTATAATTCCCGTATTAGGAGCACCACAGGAATTTATGTCTGTGGGAAATGGCAGGGATTCTGTGGCTGAACCAAGAACTTCCTGGCAGGAGGCTGAGACCCACCCTGATAAGCTACCTGGGGATATGGTGATCACGCCTCAGAACTCTTTTCAAGTGCAAAAGGGAATAGGGGTGTGCATGTGCAACATCAGTCTTTGTAATTGAAAGGTAGTAAGAAGTTTCTGGATTGGCCAGGCTTGGTATAAAATTAGAAGTCCAGCCTTCTACTCTTGACTAGCAAACAGAGCAGTATCTCCTGTATACAGTGCTTTAGGATCCAGCATCCAGCTGTACCAACATCCAGCTTCTCTACATCCTCCAGGCCAAGTAGAGCCACTTCCCACCCTGACTGGATTCCAACAGGGGTTCTATTACCTTTCAGCCCAGAAAGAAGTGCTCACAGCCCACTTTGTTCAAACCCTTACAGCACAGTCTTATGCATGTTTATTCAGAAGTAAATCCCACTGTGTTCAATGACACTTACTACCAGGAAAGTGTGCATAGAACTACAAGCCTTAATCTACTAGCATGGAGTATTTAATAACCATTGAATCCTAGGTATTGCAACTACACCTTCCCAAACACCCCCCAAACAAGCACACCTAGTGGGGAAGAACTGCTTTGAGGCCCGCAACATCTCTGTCAGTTCCCCTTGGTTTACGGCCCTTTCCAAGAAAACAGGATACAAAGTGATTGGTAGTGGCTGGTGCCCACTGAGGCTGGTGGAGCAGAGAGTAGGGTCATCATAGGAGTTTCCAATGCAGCACCCACAATCAGCCAGGCTGAGCCATCCTCCAAGCTATTTCCCTGCTCTGCAAGTGAAAAGAGTATTCACATGCACAGAGGGAAAAAGCCCACCTGTCAAAAAATGTCTGGGGTGGGGGCAGTCCACCTCCACCAAGGACCCTTGGAGCAACAGGGTCCTTGGTGGGGGGTGACCTTGCCTCCTTCCAGCTTAGGCTGTTCCCCTCCCTATTAAAACCAATGGAGCAACTGCCCATTGGCTTTAATGGAGAAAGCAAAGGGCCCCTGTGATCTTGAGTTCACACATTGTGTGAAACAAAATAGCATATTTGAAACAGCTGAATCTTCCCTGCAGAAAACCATTTGCTGCCTTGTTAGCATTAAACTGCTTGTCCAACAAGCAGTGTGCAATTTTGGAGGGCGTTCAGACCAATAGAAGAAGCTCTTTAAGGACAGCCCTACAAACTGAATTCTGATCTCTGCATATAAAGAACAGTTAAACAAATGTCAAGGAAGAGTTTCCACCAGATTCTTATTACAGACACACAGGGGTAATTCATAGCTTGTCTTAGAGTAGCAACCTTCCAGTACTCTGGATAGCACTGACTAAACCCTCGCTTTCCTTGCTTGTACTTTTACTTTCCCCATTCCTATATAACCTTTAAAACATCTGCCAAGGGCAGGGCTGGAATCAGCACCTGGCATCCTTGGACAGTTGCCAGAGCCCCAGCACCCTGGCCAGGACCACCTCTAACACCCCCCCCCCTTGTTTTCCTGCATCGCACTCGGAGCAGTGCCAGGGGACTAGATGTCACCATCCACTTGATTTCCTACAATTTCCCCAACCTAGTGTCTCTCAGGGGCATTGTGGGTGGCTTAGACCCAGTTGTCCAGTTCTGATGTCAGCATTGCCACAAGGGCTAGGTAAGTCTGCTAGGGCCCACTGATAAAAGACGAGGCCCTCCACAGAACACTGCCCAGTGCCCTCTCAAATCAGGATCTGTCCCTAGTCAAGGGTGTGAATGTTCTGGCAGCATTCATGCCTTTGCTACCAGTTTATGCCTGGTACAGCATATAGTGTATAATCAGTCTCTTTCTCTCTCACTCTCTCTCTCTCTCTGTATTTGGCCTAGTAACTTGGACAGTATCTACTGTATTGAATATTCATTTATCAAGCCAAGCAATGCTGCCTGCTGCCTAGCCAAAGTACCAACTATGGTTGGTTTGTCTGTAGAGTAAACATGACACCCAACAAGACTGTTCTCCAAAATGACTTCCTTTCTAAAGCACAATGAGTACGGTGTTCTGCCCCCTGCCCCCGCAATATTCATTTCCAATGGTTTCTTACATCCTTTAGGAAGCTGATTTGTATTTTAGTGTTTGTAGCATGCCTCGTTCCTCATGTTGTTTCAGGTGTGTGTGTTTTTCCTTACATGTGATTCATAGATATTATTCCTTTACATATTCTGCAGCGACTTCAAATTCCTCTTCCAAAACTTGAATCTTTTTCATTTAGAGACACCAATGAAGCTATCCGCTTAATTGTAATCAAAAGGCTGCAATTTTGCCTCAGTTGCCAGGCACAGCTGGCTTTCTATATGATATATGTTGTTGTATTAGAAGCATATACAAAGATCCTGCTTCAAGCCCACACATCTATGGAATCAAATGCCAAGGTAACTCTCAGTTCAGCTAAGTTTGGGATCCTGCTTTGTTAATAACTCCAACTTTTTATTTATTTAGCTAAGATACATTTCATTCAGAAATAATTTTACATTTTAGGTTGGGTTATTATCTGTCACCTTCTGTTTAGAATACTGTTGCCTATTTAATTTTCCTCATTCACTGTCATGATCACAGTTCCCCTATATATGCTTCTCTTCATTGGTACACAATTTTCCACCATGTTTCATGTAATTTGCCTATCTCCTTGCTTTCAAATCCTTGAATAATTGTGCTCCTCTGCCTCTTTCAGGTGTTACTAGGTTTGTTCTATCACTTGAATTTCCTTATCCAATCAAGGTAGTTATGGCAAAATATAGCCTGTTCTTTTCCTACATTTGCATATGGCAAAAATAACAAGCAAGCAAACAAACAAACAAATATGGTTGCTTTTAGAGGGCTGCACTAGACATGATGCTTGCCAAGTAGTTAGCCACAGTGTGCAGGTTTTAAATAAATAAATGAATGAATAACCAGTGTAGTGGGAGGGGCATAATCCAAATTGGGACCCTGGCATGAAGGGCAAGGTTTTTTAACCTTTGGTCTCCCACTATAGTCTGGCTATAAATTAGGAGCCCTGTGCCTGCTATTTGCAGGGGGGGGGGGAGAAGCTCCCATTGAAGCAAAAGGTAAGTCACAGGATCTGAACAGCTACAGTAAGATTAATGTTAATGAACTGAGAGTTAAATAGGTAGCAGGAAGTAAAATTATGAAGTTGGGTAAAATTTAAAGCATCAGTACATCACACATGCTATGTCCCTGTCTGGGGTTTTCTTGTCAAAAGCCCCTCTCTTCTTTTAACACTGCTGTTCTTTGTCTTCTGTTTCTACTTTATGTGAAGTGCCCTTGCAGCTCCTGTTCACCACACTGTTTCTTACTCCATCATGATGAAAGCCCTTATAACATTTCCAGAGAAAGAATCTACCTTCTGTTTTAACACATCCATGTCAATAGCTTTCACCTACTGATCCAAAATATCTATATAATGTGATTAATGTAGAAGGTCACGCTGGTAAACAGGTACAATTGGCCTACCAAGTGCATGGTGGAAGACAAAGTGCTAGAGGAAAGGCTAAGCCCAGCTATAGATTCTCTAAGGGCTGATTCATACATCATGGACATTATTTCACATCTTATAACCGTATTATCTTGATTCTTCAACATCAATAGACTCCATGCATGGTGGAGCAGTGGGATCATGCACATCTCTCACTGCAAGCCTGTTTGCCTACTGCCTTCTCACTGCCACCAGGCTTCACTTGCCTACATGCATGGGGCATGCTGTATGTGGCTTTGATGCATGCAGCACCAATAACGCATGACATCTGTCCAGCAAAAGAAAGGTGGAAAGATCAAGTGTTACCAAATCTATATGTGAGGCACCACACATGGCATGCCTAATATGCATAGATTAACCCAGAAGCAGAGCAGAATGTGTATAAGTTGGCCCAGGGTCTGGCTAGCATGCATGATTCTACTGCTCTACCACATGTGGAATCTATGCATGTTGAAAGTATGGGTCAGACAGAATTTATGTGATTCATCACTGTACATGTGAACTGCCTACATTAAAAAAAAAGTTGTTTATAAGTTAATATGAAAGCTCTGACTGAATATTTGAATGGTTCTGGGTATTTCAAATATGCAAGTCATCATTCAACATTACAGTAATTGGCGCCCTCTTCATATGTTACTCTGGTGAAGAGGCAAACTAGGATCACACCTTTAGCCACATCCTGATATAGCTCCTCCTGATTCTGCTATCCATTCATTAATGTGGATGCCTGAAGTGGGGAAGCTTTCACCTGTAGGCCAGGGGTGGGCAGAAAGTAGATCTCCAGATGTTTTGGACTTGCAATTTCCAGAAGCCCCTGCCAGTATGGCCAATGATCAGGAATGTTGGGATTTGGAATCCAAAACATCTGGAGGCCTATTTTCTGCCCACCCCTGGTGTAAACCTCTATATACAGTGGCTTCCCAAATTCTGTAACTCTGTACAATTAAGGTTTCAAAAACTACATTAGGGCAGAATTTAGCCAATTTGAAACAGACTGTGGGTGGGAGAGAAAAAAGGCTACCTTTTGTAACGTCTTGCCTGATTAAGAGATCTGGAGATCTTGAAATGTTGCACATTTTTGTGACCTTTGAGTTGGCCTAATAAAGGTATTGCCTAATATGAATTTCAATACTATTCAGCTTTCTTTATTTCAATAACAACTAAATTTCTGTGTAGATGAGCTAGCCTCATTCTCCTACAAACCAATGCTTGCATTCATTTTCCTTCTGCGAAGCTAATATCCTCTTCCTTTCCCCCTAGATAGGAGTGCTTGTACTATATCCAAGCCTGCACATTTTAGTAAATAATCAGTGCTATGAAAGTTTCAACTCTAACATGGACCGACTCTAGATATAATTTCTTGCTTAAACAAACTGAAATGGTGGCCTATGCTTTGATCTTTTCTCTCTCTGCTCTGTTAGGGGCACCATATCTGCAGGTCTTGTAGTTTATGAAAAGGCAACCATATTTTATATGCCTTTGAAGTTATCTTTAAAATAAAATACCTTTGATTTTAAAGTTGTATTCAACACTTCCCCCATTAACCTTGATTTCATTTTGGAATCAGAATGACTGTGGTTCTCCCAAAAGGAGAATTTGGAAATCTGTAATCACTTGTTGACTCCCCCACCCCTTTTTCTTCTCTTTATAGGGGAAAACAGAAGGGTTAAAATAAAGTACATTTCACCACTGTATTACTGGAAGTATACTGCTTTTTTGGGAAAATGATTGAATATTTACTCAGAAGTAAGGCCTACTGTGCTGAGTGGAGCTTACCCCTTACTGTGGAAAGGATTCGTTCTGCCTTAATTATCTATTTCATTGGTTTTCAAACTATTACATGTTGCACACAGTTTGGGGGATTGTTCTGGTTCATGCAGAGTGTTGGCAGGTTCTGTTGGGCCTCCTTACAACTTCCCATGAACATATCCAGAACTCCCTTGCAATAGTGCATTGCAGAAAAAAGATTGGTACTGTTGGCTAAACTGCCTTGCAGAGAAACTTAGCCATACTTAGAATAGACCCACTGAAATCAATGGCACTTCAAGTAGCCATGACTAACATATGTCCTATTGATTTTAATGGGTCTACACGAAGTATGACTAAGTCTGGATACAACTCCATGGATTTTATCACACTACATGTTTTAATTAGCTTACCAATTGCACGATGCTTGTGTTATCGCCAACACTGCCTTTTGAATGATCACAGTTTCTACTGTTTGTGCTTTATGTATTTCATTTACCTTTGACCTCAGTGTTCACAATTCACCACCACCACCACCATGATGTGTATAAGTACCTGCAACCTAGGATAACACCTCATTCATTTGATGAAGGGGAGTGTAGTCCACGAAAGCTTACACCAAAGTAAATCTGATTGTCTTTAAAGTGCCACAAGACTCTGTTTAGTTTATTTGTGCAGTACAATGTATAAAAGGGCTGGGCAACTTGTGGCTCTCCAGATGTTTTGGATGACAACTCCCATCAGCCTGAGCCAGCATAGCCAATGGTCAAGGATGATGGGAGTTGAAGGCCAAACTATCTGGAGGGCCACAAGTTGCCCACCCTGGATGAACAGACTGGTGAGCTTAGTCTAGGGAAATTCAGATCTCCACTCAGGCTGATGCTAGTTGTGACGGTGACAGACCCATCTCTTTAAATGCATCTCTGCCCAAATTACAATACAACTCGGCTCACTTCTAGCATCAGAATGTGGCTGAGAGACCAGTGTTGGGAAAAGAAGTTCCAGGAATGTAATCTACCAGAAGGAGGACGATTTAGCACCACTCACCCATGTGTTTCTTTTGCTCTTGAAATTGAGATTTTGCCATAAAACATAGTAGGTAACTTTGGCCAATTGCTATCTCTGAGCTTAATCTACCTCACAAAGATGTGAAGTGTAAATGTAGACCACCCTTAGCTTCTTTGAGGAAGGGCAGAATAAAAAGTAATGTAATAAAGAAAGAAATCCCATGTAGCTTTATTGCATATGGCCATTTAAACTTAATTTAGTGGCTTCAGTCAAGCATACTAACCACTGCATACACGTGAAATTTCACTTTTCTCTCATTCACACACACACACACACACACACACATATATATATATATAACTATGACAGTAGTTTCTGTAGCAAATGTCTTCTAAATGTCTCTCCCCCTTCTCCCTCCCTGTTTCTCTTTTCTACAGGACAGACAACTTTTACAGCTGTACTAAGGCTTCTGCTTCAGTATTCTCTGAAGTTTCGATTGCCACATTTTAAGACAGATATCAATAAAAAACAGAGGAACTAAGGCAACAACGTATCACCACTTGCAGTGGCCATCTGAGTCCAGGTGAGAAAGAAACTTGGGTATTCTGTTATTGTAGAGACTGTGTAGAGAAGGCTTCACAACCCTAAATGAAAGTTTAAAACTGGCTTCCTCAAAGAAAATAGATTGATATATATTTGAGATATGTATGTCATAAACTTCTGTTTGAGGTGTAGACCTTCAGTACCTGGTAGGAGCATTGGTGCAATTGTGAGGACTGCAAAGAGACTACCTAACTAGAATGACAACGCGGCAGAGAGAACTTAACTTTTAAAGCCCTAAGTGGCTTGGGGACTGGTTACTTGAAGGATCATCTCCTCCCATATATACTTGCCCAGACTCAAAGGTCTTCAGAGGCTCTCCTCCAGGTGCTCTCACCAAATGAAGTGAGGTGGGTGGCTACGAAGCAGAGGGCCTTTTCACTTGTGGCACCAGGATGATGGAATGCACCTTGTGCCTACATCGTGGTTTTTTTGGCACCAGGAGAAGACTTGGTTTTTATTCTCCCAGGAATTTTAGTCCCTCAGTTATTGCTTTTTTAAAAATCTGTTATTGTATTTTTGGATCTTTGCACTGGTTTTTACTTTGGTTTTATACTGCAGTTTTAAACTTTAAAAAGTTTCATATTATGTCTTCCTGTGTTGTCTTTTATGGTTTCAATTGTTGTGAACCACCCAGAGAGCTTCAGCGATTGGGCAGTATTGAAATGTAATAAATTAAATCAATAAATAGTTTCCTACAGGCCCAGGTTACTAACTCTTGGAGGTATGCGCTCTACATTGTTTCCATTCGCCAGTTCATCTTTCATAGAAAGTGTACATTGTTAGGTAACGTACATTATACAACGAAGTTGCATCATTTTTTCTTGTCCAAATATTTGCATGTGTAGTTGTAACTTCTGAGAACAAGTGACTCATCTTGCAATTTTCAAGCACTGTTCTGTGGCCAGCACTTTCCCCACTTTTCCCTGCCATTACGCCATAGGCAGAAATATCCTTGTCCTGCTGGAAAACATTCAATGCTGGGAAGGCCCATCTTTATGCTGATAACACTAAAATATAAAATAATGCCAACAGCTGGTGCTACAAATGGCTTTTAAAAACGATGTTCATTCACTAAATTCCTCTTGCTACTTTTGACATGAAACACGCAGTCTCTAATTATTCTGATCAAGACGGTGAAATACAAAAACAAACTTTAATTGTGTTTAACAGATATTTAATCAGGATTCACTGAACTACAGATTAAAGCTGAAATTCATAAACCATAATTACCCGATTGTCGCAATCTTTTTGGTCCACATTCTGCTTCCGTCTGGGCGTCTGGCACTTTGCCCTGAATTTCTTTTAGTGTCTTCTCAGCTTCATTGCTGTTCATGTTTTTCCAGCAGAGATTTAGCACAGATTACAAATATCTGTTCTTGGCAATTTTATCAGCTATTTTTTTCTTGCAAAAAGTTTATATCTCTTATGCCTACACAAGAAATTCTGGATCAGAGATGTAGTAGCTTGTTGCAATCATCTAACCTATCCTGCCATAGTGTGCTAATAGATGATCCCTTTCTTTCTCTCTCTCTCTCTCTCTCTCTCTCTCTCTCTCTGATATGAAAGGCTTTAGCAGAAGAGACTCAATTCTATATTAGTGTTATACTGATGGCTTAACAATGTTAATTAGGGTTGCCATGTTTTTGACTGCTCCTGGGCTTTGATAACAGCAGCATCACATATAGAAATTAAGCAACTATTTTTTTCCTTCATCACTTTATCTCCACACAAGGAACTACTTCACCTGCTAATACATCTGTGTACCAGGCACAGCAGTAAGGGCAGTAAAACAATTGCCAAGCCTCATGTTACTCCAAAACACTGGAGTATAAGAAAAACATAGTCCTTGCTGAGCTGGTCTATTTGACTCCAAGATCTTGGAAAGTGTAACAGGGCAAAATGCATAGGCAGGAGGGAATAAAGTTAAAAATGGTTTCAGCTCTCTTAGAATTCCTTTCATGCACAGCAAGAGGAAGGAGGCAGTGCAGCAGCTCTTGCTGGAACTTTTGCTTCTGGGAGGGTCAATGAAATACCTGCTGTAGAACAACTTCACATGGCAGCAATTTCCCCCCCCCCCCTTCAAGAATGCAGAAAAGCAGGGAGGCTTAGGAACATAGGAAGCTGCCTTAAACCAGGTCAGACTATTTGTCCATCAAGCCTAGCATTGCCTACTCTCACTGGCAGTGGCTCTCCACAATCTCCAGCACAGGTCTTTCCTTTCATTTGCTAGCTCATCCTTTTAGCTGTTGATGCCAGGGATTGAAGCTGGCATCAACAAATCACTGAGCTATGGTTGCTCCTCGTAATTCCAATCCATGAAATATTCTGCACATGCTCAAAAACATTCCCTCCATAAAGAATGCATTTTGACCAATGAGTAACCACAATCGGCTGGGAAGAGATACATCAGGGAAGAGCTATATCAGAGAGAATGATTTCCAATTGTCTTTTATTTCCAAGTATTTATTTGTTATACTTATATGCTGCCCTTTCTCCAATGAGTTCAGAGTGGTTTCTGTATGGTTCTCAAGTGGTCTCACATATATGGTTCTCAAGAGGTCCCATCCAGACAGTTTACAAGGCCAAGCCTGCTAAACTTCAACAGAACTGTGTCACATGCCTTCAAACTATTCTCTGACAATAATGGCAAGAGTCAACAGTATTAATACTGCATAGTAGAAATGGGGCGACCCAGGTGAGTATTTGAGATGAGGGAGCTTGAAATGTAAAATACCCCTGCTTTAATAGGCTGGCCCTATATCAAGTCAAGTTGAGCCCCCTTCAAAAAGTCAGGGCTCCAGGAACTGGCTATTGTATTCAAACTAAAGTGTGGACAGCCCTTTAACCACACAATGCCCCTTTATACAATTAATGCATGAAGAGGCTTGTAATTATTTTTTTTTTGGTTTCTTCTTTGCTCAGCCATAGGTTGTCTCAACTTTCCTGGTTGCAGCCTGAACTTAAAAAATACTTATTCTTACATATGTCCACTGAATTCAGGGTGACTCACTTCCTGGTAAGTACTACTGCTGCCTATAAAAGCTAGATCTAAAGGAAGCTGCAACAGCCTCAGTTTCCAATATCTGTTGATTAGTCAGTAGAGACAATTAGTGGCAGGTTATCAACCTGAATCATTTTAATTTTAATGCATCCAAAGCCAACTGTACTGTATAAAAGCTCATCCAACACAGTTAACCTGTATGATACTCCAGCATTCTTTACTAGATTGGTTTTGTTAATGTCATGATTCCGGTCCAAACCAATAATAATTCTTCTTAACCAGTTATGAAACAATAACTCTACACATTGAAGATAAAAGTATTTTAAATTACTTCATTTCCATCATAACTATTTAACCAAAACACCTTACTCTGCTCCTATGAGTCAACTATAAATTCTTTCCCACAAGTCTTAGAATGGCAAAATCTCATAAGAAACGTAAGCAAACAAACAGAAATGAACCAAGTAAGTAATGGCATTGCTCCTCTGCTCTGACCCTTTTCTCAGCCAGTAAAACTACAAACGTACATACATCTTCTTGAGAAAAGGCCCTACTTATTCCAGCAGCACATGAGATATAGAGTCCTAGTATCATATCTTTAGCACACAACAACTGGCAGAAACAGAAATAGGAGAACAATTTCTCAAAATTTCATTTTGGATTGACGGTTTATTTGGCAAATAATGAGGGCAATTTCAACTCAGTCTTAGGTAAAAGATCCGACAGTACCATCTTACTGACATTTATTTATTTAAATTACCTATATGAGTTGCCTTTTGGCCTAAAATGGGCCCCAAGGTGACTTGCAAAACTTTAAAATAATATCACAAATAGATTAAACATAAGAAAAACCATCTTTACAAACATAGAAGGAAATTAAATTATGTTTAAAATCATTCAAAAGTCATTTGGAAAAAAAGCCCTGTCTCAAACTAAATGAAGACACAGCCAGTTTAAAGTTTCCCTTAACATGGGAGTTCCACAATCAGGGTGCTGCCACAGAATAGGCCTAGTCCAGTGTTCCACCATCTCAGCCTGTCTTGGTGGGCATACAGCAGGATCTCCAAGGCAGATCTCAAGCTATGGGCAGGTTCATGCAGGAGGAGGCGCTCTTTCAGATAACCTGGCCCCAAATAATTTATAGATAAGAATCAGCATTTTGAATTATACCCAGAAACAAACTGGAAGCCAGTGCAATTGATACAACGATGTACGTTCCAAAAGTAGTCCTGCTGTGGCATTTTGCACTAGCTGCAATTTCCAAACACTCATAGAATCACAGAATCATAGAATAGTAGGGTTGGAAGGGGCCTATAAGACCACTGAGTCCAACCCCCTGCTCAGTGCAGGAATCCAAGTCAAAGCATCCCTAACGGATGGCTGTCCAGCATCATCTTGAATGCCTCGTGTGGAAGAGCCCATGACCTCCCTAGGTCATTGGTTCCATTGTCATATTGCTCTAACAGTCAGGAAGTTTTTTCTGGTGTTCAACCGGAATCTGACTTCCTGTAACTTGAGCCCATTATATTCCGTGTCCTGCACTCTGGGATGATCAAGAAGAGATGCTGGCCTTCCTCTCTGTGACAACCTTTCAAGTACTTGAAGAGTGCTATCATATCTCCCCTCAGTCTTCTCTTCTCAAGGCTAAACATGCCCAGTTCTTTCAGTCTCTCCTCATAGGCTTTACTTTCCAGTGCCCTGATCATCTTTGTTGCCCTCCTCTGAACCCTCTCCAGCTTGTCTGCATCCTTCTTAAAGTGTGATGCCCAGAACTGGACACGATGAGGCCTAACCAGTGCTGAGTAGAGGGGAACTAGTACTTCCCGGGGTTCGGAAGCTATGCTTCTCTTAATGCAGCCCAAAGGAGTACTTGCCTTTTTGCAGCCACATCACACTGTTGGCTCATATTCAGCTTGTGATCTACAAGCAATTCCAAGATCCTTCTTGCTTGTAGTGTTGTTGAGCCACGTATACCCCATCTTGTAACTGTGCATTTAGTTTCTTTTTCCTAGGTGCAGGACTTGGCATTTATCCCTATTAAATGTCATTCTGTTGTTTTCTGCCCAGCACTCCAGCCTATCAAGTTCACTTTGAATTTTGTTTCTCTCTTCCAGGGTATTAGCTATCCCGCCCAATTTTGTGTCATCTGCAGATCTGATCAGCAGTCCCTGCACATCCTCCTCCAAGTCATTAATAAAAATGTTGAAGAGCACTGGGCCCAGGGCTGAGCCTTGTGGTACCCTGCTCCTTACCTCTCCCCAGTTTGAGAAGATCCCATTGATAAGCCCTCTTTGAGTCTGATTCTATAGCCAACTGTGGATCTACCTGATAGTCATTTCATCTAGCTCAATTTGAGCTAGCTTGCTAATCAGGATATCATGGGGCACTTGGTTGAAAGCTTTGCTGAAGTCGAGGTATGTTATGTCCACAGCATTCCCACAGTCCACAAGGGAGGTTACCTGATCAAAAAACGAGATCAGATTTGTCTGGCAGGATTTGTTCTTGACAAATCCATGTTGGCTTTAAGAAATCACTGCATAGTTTTCAAGGTGCTTACAGATGTGTTGCTATATAATCTGCTCCCGAATTTTCCCAGGGATTGACGTCAGATTGACTGGTCTGTAGTTCCTAGTATCCT
Organism: Heloderma suspectum; assembly: GCF_057233095.1. Classification (NCBI taxonomy): domain Eukaryota; kingdom Metazoa; phylum Chordata; class Lepidosauria; order Squamata; family Helodermatidae; genus Heloderma; species Heloderma suspectum. Next base: position 47,442,241 of record NC_139460.1, on the reverse strand, counting down.
CCTTTTTACCCTTTTTGAAGACAGAAACAACATTAGCCCTTCTCCAGTCATCTGGCACTTCACCCGTCCTCCATGATTTCTCAAAGATAATAGACAGTGGTTCAGAGAGTTCTTCTGCCAGTTCCTTTATTACTCTAGGGTGCAGTTCATCTAACTCTGGAGATTTGAACTCATTCAAAGTAATTAGGTGTTCTTTGACCATATGCCTGTGAATCTCAAGCTGCAATCCTGCTCCTTCAGCCTGTACTTCACCTTTGCTAGGGGGCTCATAGACTCTCTTGCGGGAGAGGATTGAGCTGAAGTAGGAATTGAGCACTTCTGTCTTTTCTTTGTCATCTGTTATCATTTTGTCATCCTTATTTAATAGTTGAACCACCATTTCTTTCCTCTGCCTTTTACTATGCACGTAGCTGAAGAAAGCCTTTTTGTTGCTTTTAGCATCCCTTGCTAACCTCAGCTCGTTCTCAGCTTTAGCCTTTCTGATGCTATCCCTGCAATTCTGTGTTACCTGCTTGTACTCTTCCTTTGTAGCTTGGCCTTCCTTCCATTTCCTCTATGTCTTATTTTTTGTTTTCAGGTCATCTCTAAGCTTTTTGTGAAGCCACATTGGCTTCTTCTGTTGTCTTCCACCTTTGGTTTCTTGTTGGAATTGTTTGTAATTGTGCCTTGAGAATTTCCTTTTTTAAAAACTCCCACCCATCTTGGATTCCTTTTCTCATTGGAGTTGCTTGCCATGGGACCTCACTTATCATTGTTCTGAGTTTATTAAAATTGGTTCTTGATGGGGCTACCAAGCTCATCCTCCTGTATTTCTGTGCAGAGGTATGTATTTTTCACATATAATGCAACTCCACCTCCCTTTCTGTTCCTTCTGTTCTTTCTGAACAAGTTATATCCTTCAATTGCTGTATTCCAGTCATGAGAGTCATCCCACTAACTTTCAGTTACACCTATCAAGTCATAATTTACCTCTTGTATTAAGCGTTCAAGTTTGATCTGTTTGTTTTGCATACTCTGGGCATTAGTATATAGACATTGAAGACTATGTGCTTTATAGTCTGGCTTTCTTCCTACATGTTTTTGAAGACTATTATTGGGTGCTATTAGAGCTGTTCCCTCTTTTGTGGTGCATGAGCCTTCATCCATTGTTACCCCCAACTTTACATCTCCCTCCCCCGCAGGATTCAGTTTAAAGCCTTCCTGATGAAGTTCTTCATGCTGTGGCCAAACACATTCTTCCCAGCCTTTGTGAGGTGCAACCCATCCCTTGCCAATAGTCCATCTTCCAGGAAGTATAGCCCGTGGTCCCAGAATCCAAATCTCTCACGTCGACACCACCTTCATAGTGAGTCATTCACCCGGAGTATTTTTCTTTCTTTTTCTATCCCTCTTCTAACTACTGGAAGGATGGATGAGAAAAGTATCTGGGCCCCAAAATTCTTGAGTTTCTTTCCCAAAGCTTCAAAATTTGATGTGATTTCTTTGTAGCTCCACTTGGCAGTATCATTTGTTCCCACATGGATGAGAAGAACAGGGTACCTGTCAGTGGACTTTATGAGTGTAGGCAACCCTTCAGTCTGGTCTCTAATCCATCCGCCTGGGAAACAGCATACTTGGCGAGTCCATGGGTCTTGGTGACATACTCGGGTTTCAATCCCACGCAGCAAGGAGTCTCCCACAACTACTACTCTTCTCTTCTTGTTGTAGGCCTTGGTTTCATTGCCTCTGCTTGACTAGCCTTTAGCCTCTTGCTTGCTTTCAAGTTGGGTCCCCTGTAATTCTTCCTCTGCAGGCTGTCTTCCAGTCTCATCCTCAAGTACCTGGAAACGGTTCCATAGTTCCACTGGTGCAGAGTGGCTTCTAGTTCTTCTGCTCCTAGCTGTCACCCTTTTCCAAGGAGTATCCTCTACTTCATTTTTCTTCGCCTCAGCAGTTTCCTTTTCTGCCTCAGCTTGCTGTTGCTCTTCTGATTTCTGTACTTCATTTCGCTACTATAGTTCCACCGTTTTGTCCAAGAACTCTTCATGTTCTCTTATTCCCTTGAGGGTTGCCACTCACCACTCCAGTCCTCTTACTTTTTTCTTCCAACAGTGTAATCAACTTGCACTTGTTGCACATGTAGGCCATGTCAATCTCAGGCAAGAAAACAGACATTGCACAGACCTTGCAGGTCACCACCACTGGAGAGTCTTTTCCTTCTGTAGTCTCTATTCACTTTATGTTTCTAGCTTTCTGATTGTACTGAGATAGCCTGTGCTTTGTCCTCTGTTCACTGGCATTTAACAACACAGTCCCACTGGTCTGGAAGTGTGCGTTACAAGAAAAAGATTTTTAAAAAATGGTTAGGGATTTCCCCCTTGACCTCCCCTGCCAAACTCCTGTTTGCTCTCCCTGTTCACTCACTCTGATCACTTGCTCTCTGGGAGCTTGCTTGCTTATATAGCCCCTAGACCAGCTGGAGCTGCTTCCTCTGCTCTGCTCAGCTAGGAGACACTCTCAGGGGCAACTTGGCATAGAGCTCATTCCATTAATCTAAGCAAGAAGTGATTAAGGCATGGATCATATGGCCAGATCATCCTTCTCTAGAAAGGGCTGCAAGTGACACTCCTGGTCACAGCAGCCCCCTAGCCCTCCAGAAGCAATACTGGGTCCAGAAGCACTCCGAATCTGCAAACCTGATCCTTCAGAGGGAGTGCAAGACACATCCAGAACAGGCTGTATCTCCAAACCTAGATTTGCTTATTTACTGATCAACAAAATTCCATCTAGTCTGGATTGAGCCTCAGTTTATTAGTTTACACCCAATCCATCACTGTGTCCAGACAACGGTTCAAGACTTCCACAGCCTACCTGGCATCACTTGAAAAAGAGAGAGCTGAGTATCATCAGCATAGTGATGGACCCATCCTCACAAACTCCTTAGATCTTACAAAGTCCTATATCCAATGTTCAGTTTTACCTCTTGGTGAGCTTTAATGAAATGCATTTTAAAAAATCCACGAAGTCTTTCTTTCCAGTTTGAGACTGTAAGTCATATTCATTCAGCTCCAAGGCTTTTACCTCCACATTGAAACAGTGATAAAGAAATTGCTATATAGTGTGACTGCTATTCTTAATTGCTACTGTTCCTCTGAAAACAGTTCACAGGCCTTTGAGAGGCAAAATTATATAAGTCTAATGTAGCCAAGGTCCCCACTTGCAGCACTGCTAAAATCTATTTAGCAGATTCTTCTTGGAATAATCTGTCCCCAGACTGGAAGCTTAGTGATTTTAAGTGTTTTATGTTAATGATAACCGTTAGTGCTGAGAACAGATGTACCTGGCTGTGGTGTGATCTATTCTATTAGGCTTTTAGGAGTGCTGTATTCATATTGGCTTAAATTTTTATGTCAATTTTCAAGGTGTGATGACTGCATCGGGTGTACTCAGTGTTTTCCCCTGATGTGCAATACATCATTTATGTGTGCACTTTCACAATATGGGAATATCTGCACAAACAAGTGAGTATATCTTTTCCTATTGAGTTGGTGACTCAAAATTTGTTGAGTGCTTGTATTCTTTCTCCTACTGTATGAAAAGGACATTGTTTGTCAGTGTACATGCACAGGGGGATATTTATTCACAGTTACACATGAAATGTATTTTAGTTTGAGTGCCTCTTAGATAAAGTATGTTTGAGGAAAATGCTTTCTACAGTAGAAGAAGGATATGGTATAGATAATTGTTAACTAACTGATGAAAGAACTAGCAGATGAGAGTACAATATGAGATAATATCTTCTCCAATGTGATTACTTTTTTGGATTCTTATGCATAGGTGTACTTTACCAATGCATAGAGATTACATTAATTGGACTGTCAGTGAAAGACATTTTAGACCAGCTTCCCCCCACCTGGTGTCTTCGAGATGTGTTGGACTACAACTCCTATAATTCCCAGCCAGCATGGAGGACATCAGGTTGGGGAAAGCTGCTTTAGGCTGCTCAGTTAACTGTGCACCCAGAAAGGCACACTAATTCCAGTAATGACCTTACGAGTGCCCATGGCAAACATAAAATGCTCTTTTTTGTTATGTCACAAATTGCATATTCTTACTAAACATCTTCTTCTGCTACTACCATCTGAAGCTGCTGATGGGATCAAAAGGAATTTTCCAGCGAAAGGACTTAATGAGCTTCCGTCGTGCATTAAAAACGTGGTTGTTCAGGCAGGCATTTGGGGTGGGTTAGGGTATTTTAGAAAATGTTTTTATGGTAAAATTTTATTGTTTTAAATTGTTTTATGGTGGGTTGTACATCGCCCAGAGTGGCTGGGTGACCAGTCAGATGGGCGATTAATAAATTTAATAAATAAATAAATAAAATAAATGAAGTCTACAATCCAGACAATTTCCAGAATCACTGAGACAGGAACCATGAGCACCTTCCACATTGCATCGAAAAGGGGAATATATGCAACTGGTGTCCCCTACAGGGAGATGCACATTGGGTGTCTGCATCTCCCCGACACCCTGTCCATGGATGAGGCCCAGAAGGACTTTTGAAGAACACCCAAAGCAGCCCTGAAGGGAGTAGATTGCTTATAGGAATTCTATCAAAGCATTCAAGAAGTCTACTAAAGTAAGATGTCTTATAAGTCTGAATTCTCAAAAAGGAATTGGCATATTCTATTGATATAATGAAGGCCAAGACGTTAGGGAAGTTAAAGCTTTCAGCCACTGCAGTTATAGTCAAATCCCAATTAATTCTACAGTGGCGTGTAAAATTTACAATATGTTCACCCAACTGTTCATGAATACCCAAAACACTGAGTAAGGAATGTCAAAGGACATCAGAGATGGTACTGACCATGCTGCGTATCTTACGACCCTATGTGAAAAAAATGTGTTACTATCACATCAGTCATAACTAGCCATTTGGCTTCAGGAAGTTCATGATTACGCTACCAGAAAAAGCAATACTGGTTTAAATAATCCTATGAATTCAGTTGCTGCTCATCTGAAAACATAAATGTAGATTTTTACTATTTATTTATTACATTTCTATACCGCCCAATAGCTGAAGTTCTCTGTAATAAATGTTCATACAAATGATACAAGGCAACGTTGGAGACACTGTATCCAACTTGAATAAACTACCATAACTTAAACAAGAAAGATCCAGGAAGGTTAAAGCGCGAGACTATTTAAACAACTATGATATGAATAAGCTGGGAGGCATCTGGAAACAATACAAAACACATGGGACCACAAAAGACAAGTAAATTACTCTCTTGATCTGGGAAGAGAAACTGAAGGTGTCAGTTCAGCTCCGATCAAAAGATTTGGCTTTAGGCCAGAACATCACAGGTCAACTTTCATGCCAGCTTTTAGGCTTGTCCCCGGTGATAAAGCAGCAGGGAATACAAGGATGCACTATGGCATCAGAAGCATCATCTTTTGGATCAGAAATTTATGGCTGATTCTCACATTATTTTTTATATTCCTCTGCAAAAAAAGTGCATAAAATTAATGTAATGGTTGTGGGTACTAACCTCCCGACATATGTTTTAGGGCAAAAATATACACTCAAGCATTACATTAATTTATACATGATAATCATCCCAAATCCTGATAGTCTGATGCTTCTTTGCTAAAATCAGGAAATGTGTTAAAGTTATGTATGAAATGTAGTAATGTTTGAGACTGCACAGACCTGAAAAATCACTCAGTTTTGGGGGAAAAATCTGTGCTGCTAAAAAAAGAAACAGGAGCCAAAGAGAAATATTAGGGTGAACACAACTGCTTTTTCTGCTTCCGCTAACTATCTGGACAGTGACCTGTGGTGAACCTTAGTATGCACAGTCCCGTTCATCGAAAATCCTTACATAGAGGAGCCAACTTTTGCACTCACATTTTGCATCTCTTTCCTTTCCCATCTGGTAAGAAAAGGGTTATTCCTCAGGAGCAGAAGAATAGAAATACTATTTTCACCTGGTTGTGATTGGAAGGACGTATGGAGAAAGAGATACCAGAACCAAAATGCCTCATGGTCTTTGCCTGACTTTTTGCCTTAAAAGTTGGAAAACAGCAGTGGGAATGGTGGAGGATGCTAGCCCAGGTCAAGACCATGGCTTTTGAATTGGAACGACCTGTCTGTTATCGTTCAGATCTGAGATTGCATTGTACACAGAGCTGCCTCTGAAAATGGTCTGCAAGCTTCAGTTAGTTCAGAATATGGCTGTGAGACTGCTAACTGGAACTGAGCCATATGAGCACACCACTGCTCTGCCATTTTCACAGTCTCCCAAGCCTGTTTCCAGGCCCAATTCAATGTGTTGTTTTTAACCTTTAAAGGTCCTTCACAGCTTGGGACTAGGTTGCTGGAAGGACTGCATCTCATGTATCTCCCTGGACCAGGAGATCCTCTTCAGAAGTGCTTCTTCCAGTGACTTGAAGCGGCGGGGGGGGGGGGGGGACATTTTCAGTGGCAGTGGTCAGGCTGAGGAATGCCCTCTCCCCGAGAGGCTCACTTGACACTTACTTTGGTGTCATTTAACTGTCAGGTCAATTTTTATTTTTTTTTCTAGGCCTTTTAATCTGTCTTAGCTTTAAACAAATTTTACTCTCTGTAACTTGATGCTGTATTATACTTTTATTGTTACTGCTATTATGGAAATTTAAATTATTTTATTTCTTTTTGAGAGCCTCCTTGAGAACTCTGTTATAGGACAGTGTAAAAATACTCTAAGGATACAGTCCTATGCATGTTTAGACAGAAAAAGTCCTCTAACTCCCAGCATTCCCCAGACATCCATGACTGGCTAGGGAATGCTGGAACTTGTAGGACTTTTTTCCTGTCTAAACATGCATAGGATTGTGCCCCAAATAAATAAATGTTCAACCCATAGTTTGGATTGTATTCAGGATGAGATCTGGAACAGGCCTTAAACTGGTTGGTTTCTGAAAAAAAAGCTATTTTTTCAGCAATCTAATGAGGGTGGTGGTGGGGAGCTTTTTAATTGTTGCTGTTGTTAAAAAATGGAAGTCATATACCCATAACAATTTACTGCAAATCACTCAGAGAAATACCCATAGATCCCCATCTACCTTCTGACCACCACTGCCCTAACAACGATAAACAAACAATAATTTTATTTCGTCTAATTATAAAACAAGGCATATCACAAAAAGAACAAAGCTATCTCAGTACAAGCCTCCCAAACTGACAGTCTGGGAAGAAGTTCAGAGACAGGAGACTGAGCATTCAGCTCCAAAGCAAATACGGAATAAATGACAAATAGTTATAAATGACTCAGCCTAGTACACATTCTAATCTTTGCCTATTCTCAATAAATAGAAGAAGGATCAATTTCTTTAATTTCTGTTAAAACATTGCTTTGCCTGAGTGGAAAGATTGATTTTAAGGGAAAATGGGTGGGGGCAATGTAGAAGAGGAGAGGATCATTCAGGAAATGGCACAATGAGACTAATTGGCAAGCTTACCATATTCACTTAAATGTACTTTGTCAGTGTAACCAGAAAGGAAATGCTTTTTTATCTGAAGAGTGGACCATAATATTAACTATTTCCTTTGCAGCATTCCAGTGTCCCAGTTAAAAATGAATTATTTTTTTAAAATCTTAAGAGAATAAAAATCAGGATGGGCAGGGAACCTGGCGGGTGTCAAGAGAGGTGTCTGCTGGCACATTGCTGCTCACAGGCACCATGTTGGAGACTGCAGGACTATACGAAGAATAGAACTAAATTATTAGTGTAGTGTTTCCCATGCCATATTCCAAGTTACTGGAAACTAGTGAAGTATTCAGAAGCACTAACCAACTTTCCTTTAAATCCCTGGTTTGACCCCAAATATTGCATGCATGCCCTTGCCACACTCATGCAACACTTTTAAAATAGTCTGGATGTGGTGGTGCTGATGGGGAATAAACACAAATACCTTCCATATCTTCAGATCTTGGCCAAATTTATTCTGTGACAAATGAACAATTAACATTAAAGCAGTGGGGCCAATTCATGTCAAAGTGGTAGTTTTAGAGAGCAATCCAATGGCCCCTAGAAAGTGTCTGGGGGGGCCATAGGATGATTCGGTTTCCTGCCTCTGAGATTGGAGACAGGGCTCTGACTCAGGAGCCAGGAAACTGTGCTCCCCTCCCCCTCATAGCTGGCATGGAGAGAACCGTGCTGGTACCTCTCTGTGCTTGGTAAATGGAGCATGGAGATGGGGAAAAGGAGGAGTTCCTGGTGGTGGGGAAGGGAGGAGACAAGGGCAGCAACTGTATGACATTTTCTATGGTCATCCCAGCCTCCTTCCCTCCCCGTCCAAGGCGCCACTGCTAGGTGGGTGAAAACACCCATCTAGCAGAAATGAAGGGTGGCTGGAGCACAGAGTCCTCCCACCTTGCTTTGGATACTCAGCAGCCTCCCATTTCAGAGGCTGCCGACTATCCTTATAGGATTGTGCCCTTACACAGTGATACTTTCATACATAGGAAATAATAGGTTTGGGTTAGGAATTTCTCTAGGCTGTAATGTTCAGATAGAGACCTTCCTTGCCCTAAAATTCTTATTGTGCTCAAAATGCACACTACTACTTTACACTTGCAGAGTCCACATTCATCAGACAAGGTGGTCAAAGCTGTTGGCATACACTCACTTTGTGTCAGAATTCCTTTTACCCACACTGAACTTCAAACGCCGAAATCAATCACAGACAAAAGACTTCAGTCTACGGCTTTAATCCAAGTACCACAAAGGGTCATACAGATGCAAATTCTCAGTGAGTCTCAGTATGCAAGGAAATGCCTTCAGGGGGTTCAAAGGGTAGCTACGAAAGTTGCCCACCATTTGAAATAAAGGCGGGCTCCCTAGCCTAACTTAAGGGGTGGGGGGAGGTCTCTCTCTCTCTCTCTCTCTCTCTCTCTCGTGAAGCTTCTAAACGCCGCTGCTCACACAGGGCCAATCAGGTAGACCTTCCGCCCCGGCCATCTTCCTCTTGGCTCTGCATCTGCATCTTGCATCTATTAATTCAGGCTTGCCAAACACCACCTCTCCATTTGCTGTCTCTCACAGGGGCAGGTGAAGAGGGACCTTTCTCCTGCAGCTGGACCTTTGAAACCTGTGGAGTCTGCCTAGCCATGTCTGGACTAGCCGCGGACCATGCCTCCCCCATGTCTGGCAGTTCTTCTTCAGAATCTGAACTACTCTGCCACTCCCTGTGCTCAGAAGCACTCCTGACACTTTGACCCCTTACTCTTGATAAAATGGTATTTGCTGCAATAGACTAGAACTTTTTTAAAATGGGGGTGTACTTTACGGAACAACACCTTGGCTCTTGAACAATCCAGTGGCCTGGTAATTTACAAGTTTGAAAGAAGCAGGAATGCCAAATGGGTATCCAGCAAGTGCACGTGACCATTAAAGCAGTTCATGACTCTGACCATTGAGGAAAAAACCCTTGTGTAGGGAAAAAAAATTCACAGTGCCACTTACTGGGATTTGGCTCCACTTGCACTCAAGGAGGCCAGGAAGGGAACTGATGAAGCCATAGTGCAGCAATAGACAGCTTCTCTTGGAGGCAGCCACCACCTGTCAGCTAGGCAGCAGTGCTGCGGATTCCTTCCCTGCATTCTAAGTACAGTTTCCAGGCAGTATTGTGAGTACATGCATGGGCTGCGGAAAAGATGTGTGCATGTACACAAATATTACAAGCCAGTCAGAATTCTCAAAATTAAATAGTTTTATAGCTCCCTCCAGGGCCGCGGTGGCTTAGTGGTTAAGACGCTGAACTGCAGACCGGAAGGTCAGCAGGACAGCAGTTTGAGACCCGAGTGCTGCATGACGGAGTGAGCTCCCGTCTTCAGTCCCAGCTTCTGCCAACCTAGTAGTTCGAAAGCAAGAAATTGCAAGTAGATAAATAGGTACCGCCTCGGCGGGAAAGGTAACAGCGTTCCGTGCACCTCGGTATTCAGTCATGCTGGCCACATGACCACACCACGGAAGCGTCTTCGGACAGCGCTGGCTCTTCGGCTTAGAAACGGGGATGAGCACCGCACCCTAGAGTCGGACACGACTGGTTGGGGACACCTTTACCTTTTATAGTTCCCTCCAGGGAAAGGGAATTCCATAGCCAGGGCACCCCTAGCCCTGTCTGAGGTCGTTGCTAACTTCCGTTCTGATGGTGGTGGGATCTAAAGCAAGCCCTCATTAGATGACTTCAAAAGACAGGCAGGATTCATGCAGCTATATTTCTCTTGCAGCCAGGACATTTAGCTGCAAGGTGGCCTGTGCATAGGATTCTGTGTTTCTTTCTTGTTGGAAGGGCAGTGTTCTGTTCTGGTCCTGAGGGGAGCCCATGGTGCATACTGCAGCAAGGCACGCTGGCCACTGCAGCACCAAGGAGAGCTTCTAGTGAGCAACTTGCTCCAAGAATGTCTGGAAAACTTCAAGAGCAGTCTGAAGCCTTTTATGCCCTGGTGTCCAGACCCCTCTCAGACTCCATCCCTTCCCTGAAAAATGGACGGCATTGAAGAGACAGGGCCATGACCAGAGTCTAGCTCTCCAAGAGCTCATGCTGGGCATGCTGCCTGCTCCGTGGATTGCGAGGGCCAAACTAAATGTTCATCTAATCATGCAGAATCATGATAATCATAGTAGAGCTATGCGGAATAGTTTTTTTTTTACTCTCCTGCTAGCATGTGCAGCCTCGAGTTGGACTGGGACCATGGCATTCAAGGGTTGTTGTTTTTTTAAAGTCTCTACTGACTCCGGCGGAGACCTCTTTATTTTTTTAATACCCTTCCCCCGTGTGTGTGTGTGTGGAATTTTAGGGGGCAAACTGCGGGGGGAGGTTTAACACCCCCCCCCGAGCACTGTGGTCCCAATCCAAATCAGGACCATGTGTGCTTGCAGAAGAGTAAGAAAAATTATCATGCATTTCTCCACAATGCACACTTGGTCTAGTCTGGCCTCTAAACTTTTGGAGGTGGGTATTCTGGTCCATTGCTGGACCTAGGCTCAAGGACTGCAGTCTCTGGCTCAGGCTCATAGTCTCATCTTTGGTTCTGCAGTGGTGCTCAGGCTCGGTACCTCTTCTGTTAGCACCACTAGTTCCTCAGCCTTTATGTCCATGTCACTGGACTCTGGAGTCATGACAGGTGGGCAGAAGGTGAAAAGCAAGTGAGGCAGATCTGCCTCTTCTTGCTAGTAGATTAAGCATAGGCCCTGCAGACACTGGACACTCCTAACATACACCTAATGTTAGTTAAAAAGGTAAAGGTGCCCCCAACCAGTCGTGTCTGACTCTAGGGTGTGGTGCTCATCTCCATTTCTAAGCCGAAGAGCCAGCGCTGTCCGAAGATGCTTCTGTGGTCATGTGGCCGGCATGACTGAACACCGAGGTGCACAGAACACTGTTACCTTTCCCGCCAAAGCGGTACCTATTTATCTACTTGCAATTTCTTGCTTTTGAACTGCTAGGTTGGCAGAAGCTGGGACTGAAGACGGGAGCTCACTCCGTCACGCAGCACTCGGGTCTCAAACTGCTGTCCTGCTGACCTTCCGGTCTGCAATTCAAGATACAATATTGTTGCTGGTGATTGGAAGTAGTGTTCTATGCCATTGTCCCTCTGACTCCATTCCGGCTGCTCTGCTACACAGGTGTTGCATCACTTCCCTGTTCACTGAACCATTGTTTATAGCGTTAAGAGATTGTGCAGTTGTCACTATGCTGCTATTTGCGCTAGTAGCATGTCTCAGAACTGGGCCATTATACAGTGCCATTTCCGTTTAGAAACTCATTTCTGTTTCTCTTCCTCCATCACCACTCTTGTAAGAAAAAGGAGTGAACAGTTTTTTTATTTGAACAAACAACTGTTGTTAGTGGATCAGATATGGATGAAGTATATTATTACAAACATGTTTGTTATGTATGATTTACACTGTTTAATGGCATATCATCTTATGATGTTCTTAATTTTGTTATGCTTGGGGCAGGAGGGTTGTTTGGTTTCAAGCGTTTAGTCATGGTTGCTTGTATTCTGAACTTCGAAAAAATTAATACAAAGGAAATTAAAAAAAAGAAAGTATTTTCAAAATGATGTGGAAATCAAATCTGTCCCACAGTAATTTGATTTGTAGGAAATGGAGAGAAAAGCATTACAAAACAGAATGCCTTAAAGTGCATTGTAATTACTTACATGTGCAAACACCATTGTCTAGGTTTAGGCATACAGTTAATAATAACAGCAATAATAATTCTGTGCCCTTATATAGGGACATTCATTCAAAGGTGCTTGAGGCTTTTGGCAAACATTCATTAATTAAGCCTCAAAATATACATGAAGAGGTACAAAGGTAATATCCCCTTTTACAGCTTTAATGCAAAGGAGCTGTAGTCAAGGACTCAAGGATATACCAGAGTTAAATGTCTGACAGAGATGAGTTCAGCTGCAAAGCATGGAGTTGAAATGAGCTTCCTCTCTCTATTGAGAAATATGTTCAAGTTGTAGAGTTTGCAGCTGCACACCACGAAAACTGCCCTGTGACTGAGTAATCTGATATTTACTGGGTATAATGAAAGTTTCAATCATTACTGACAAGAGTTTGGGGCATCAAGTAAAACAACAACTGACTCTTCCATGAAGCAGTGTGAGCCAAACCTCAGCCTGAAAGATGAAGGCAAAACTTGTATAATGGGAGATTAATGTTGCTATTAGATTGGGTTTAAAACAACAACAACATGAAACTGTCAGCCAGTCTCATAGGTTGCGTATGGGTGCTAAAGTATTTTGCACACTACTCAGCACAGAGTTTTAAACAGTTCCAGCAAATGAGTTCATCTAATCACTTGTTCATTCTCAGAGTCAAAAAAGCTTGATATTTTACCCCTTATCTACTTTCCTTAAAACCAGCTCTTCCTCTTTGTCTCTTATATACCAGAGAGTACACTTTACAACACCAGAAGCAGCATTCTACGTTTGGGGGGGGGGGGGGGAGAGAGAGAGAGAGAGAGAGAGAATCCAATTTTGCAACAAGGGAAATCAAAATTCAACCATCACAATAAACTGTACAAAATAATTAAACTTCCTCACACTTACTGATTTTAGGGAAATCATTCAGCTTTCAAGAATCAATTTTCCAAAGCATTTAGGGCAGGAGTGCAGAACTTCAGGTCTGTAGCCAAATCATACCTCCAGGTTTCCCCAGTTGGCCATACCCCCTTCCCATGGCCTCACCCCCAAATGTTTTGTGGTTCCCCAGCTTTTGTGCAGTTTTTCCCCATTCTAAAAAGTTGAAATATTAAGTTCTAACTACCGTACGGTTGCTCAAAATACTAATATTTTCCTCTTGAAAACTAGAAAGCCTTCCAATCTTTCCATTACATCAACATTCATCGGAGAGTTGTACGCATTTTCAAGCTTTTCTCCAAGTAGAAGAGCTAGAACAGGGCTGCACAACCTTTTTGGCCCCAAGGGCCACATCAAAGAATCTGTTGGCTTTACATGTGAGCACAAGAACCTATACATGCACATGCCATGTACAGTCACATACACCTCTGTCTCTCACACACAAAAGAACATAAGAGCCATGCTGGATCAGACCAAGGGTCCATCTAGTCCAGCATTCTGTTCACACAGTGGCCAACCAGCTGTCGACCAGGAATCCACATTCAACCCCTGCCCAAGAGGGTCTCAGAGGTCCAGCACCCGCTTTGATCAGATAAAAACAACACTCCACCCAGACATTGCAATACTCAAACCATCCATTCATCCATTCTAGTTGCTAGAAAACTTGCATCACAATTGAAGCTGAGTTTCTGAGGATGAAAATTCTGGCCTGGGATGCCTGAGATTCTGAAGTTAAAGGCATGGCTTATGATACATGTTAGTACATGTATCATAAGCCATACATGCCATCTGAGATGGCATGGAAGAGGAAGTTCTGATAGGTTATGTTAAGCCTCTGTCCGATAGAAGGGAGGGACTTTATGGTAATCTAAATGCTGTCTTACCATACTTGCAAACATTTCTAGCCAAACAGAAGGAGTTCCTTTGATTTTAATGCATTCTACGGGCTGAAGTGACAAACACAGTTTTAGATGTTGTAACAAATCCCTATATAGCAATGTATCTCAACAGTGCTTCGTAAAACCTTTTTGGGTCATGGGCACATTTGGCAATTTGATAAACTGTCCTGGGCACCACCACAAAATGGATGCCATGGGAGTCACGGTAAAGGACAAGAAACCTGTCCAAAAGGCTGAGTAAAAGGCAAAGATGGAGGCTGAGCCCCAACACACAAAACAACTCATTTGAACCCACAATGTTCAGCACCAACAGAAACCTATTTCACAGCAATCCAGGCTGCTGGTAAGAAAATCTGATAAATAAAAAAAAGTAGGTGGGACAGGACACCTTGGTGGGCTTCAAGAAAGATGTTCAGTGGTGCATTGGTGCCCACATTGCCTACCCCTGTCCTACAGCATCTGGTCAGTTGGCACCTGTCATGCAACTGAATAGACTTATCTCACCTTATCTCACTTTTAGGACCACAAAAATGCAACCAAAACCTTAAGCTCTTTTTAAAGAATAGACTGGTTCCAACCAGCTAGCACTATTGAGATGTAAGTTTTCGGTCATTAAGAAGGTAGGTTCAGCCACTATGTAATTTTCTGATTTGCTAGCTAGCCACTGACATCAGAGATAGAAGCTGCCACATTACTGGACAAAACAACAATCATTCTCTCCTAAGGGACTACACCATGTGTAAGTCAAAGTCCCTGCTGGTTTGGGGGTTTGGAAAGGTTTTCCTGCATGGCTCAGGGCTCCTCCAAGCTATAGTAATTCATTCCAGCTTTTCCACTCATCCTATGTTTGGTGCATCTGGTCAGTAGACGCCATCTTTACTAACAGAGATAATGACTACCTCCTCAGTACTGCATTAAACTGAAGACTGGTGACATAGGATTTGATCTGGCAAAAGGATTCTGTATTATTTACAACATTATTTAAAAGCGGTTCAAGTATGGGAAATCAATTAAATCTACAGAGATAATGAACAATTATTTTACAGTTCCAGGTTTTTTACCCTAAGAATAAAACTATTACAGAAATCACACTTATTGCAGGTGGTTGGTGGGTGAAGTACAGAAAGAGAAAGAAAAGAGATGTTCACTAGTAGATCAGAGTTTATAGAGGAATAGAATGCAGGAGCACATTAAATTTACCATAAACAAGTAGTTTCATACAACATCAGTGACGGCTACTATAATTCATTTGTCATATAAATTATGTCCACAGGGAAGTCTCATAAAATTAATTAGGCCAGAGACAGGGGAAAAACAAATCAAAAACTTCTCAAAGCTGTAACAAATACAGGTTCTAGATAGAGCAGCATCAACAAGATCAGTCAGAATACTTCTTCATTTCCCATGAGGCCAACATCCTCATACAGAGAAATTTCCTGGCCTTATCAACTTGAAGGAAACCATACTGATTGCTCTCAAGGACGCCGTAATATTGAAATTTCAAAATTGCAAGCGACATAGCCTTATATGAATTACAAATTGAATGTTGTTGTTTTTTACAAAACCTTGAAATGCAACTGGCTAGCTTATATGTTTAATATAGCAAAGCAGATTTATCCCTTTTTCAGGCTACTGTATGAATATATGAGAAATCTGTTTCATTTTTGACCAGAATCATGCCCAATTCACACCTCCCAGACCTGAAATGGGCTCAAATGCAATCTGCTGTAGAAGTCTGTGCATTTTTCAAGTTTGCAATGTGATGCACGCTACCCAAAAATGTATTCAAAGAATACATACATTTGAAAAATATGCATGAAAAAATGCATATATTTCACAAAAGTGCACAAACATGTTTTAGCGAATGGGTACATTACAAAAATTCTCACAATTGAAGCATACATTTGGAAAATGTACATAAAAATATGCACCAATTTTTGCATGAAAAGGAAAAAACAAAGCTTACAATCTGATACTGGCACAAGTTGGAACACGTTTTGAGGCAGGAATCAGAGAACCTTGACCAGCTCAGGTTTTGCTGATTCATACACCCCAGAGGTTACTGACCAGCTCCTGCCCATCACTAAACCCTTACATCTGTCACACTTCAACCTAACCCAGAATATGCCAGCGCAGCACATTATTTAGACACATTGGTCTACATGATTTGAGAACACAGCCTTAGTCATATTTTTTTAGATAGTCAACCACCTAAATATGCGTAACTGCATATCCCATTATTCTCCCTCTGTTATCCTTGCCTTTGTTGTCCCCCTCTGCCAAAATATAGATTATAAGCACTTTGACATAGGGACCTGTGTTTTTGCTTGTTTTACTCTGTAAACCTCAGGAGGTCCATCACTTCCACCAGTGCATTCTCAGTATTTTTTGTCATTGCTCCAAATATAGCTCAGCCATAATTCAATGTGTCTTGCAGCACCCCAGAAATGGGTCCTTTAAATGACATGCCAAATTTCATAAGGTACTTGGGTGAAGCTGACAAATGTCAACAGCAAAACTGTCCCCTTCTGCCAAACTCTTTTCATTTCTGATTTAATTTCCATCTGAACCCAGCTCTCTTCAGGTGAATAGCTATTAAATTTTCCTGTGGACCTGAGGTTTAGGGTGCTAAGAGGTTCTGGAGGTACACAAATGTCAGCTATTCAACCGTCTCCAACTGGATATGGTAAAGAATGAGTTGCCAAAGGATTTTCTGCTGTGAAGCAACAGGTGGTTTGGCAACAAGACTAGTACTTGCTTGTAGGTTTTCACTATTGGTTCCGGGGGGGGGGGGGGATGACTTCTTAAATGCTGCATTTTAAGCCAAATGTACAGAAACAAAGATTTCATTCCAGCCAATTTGCCCTGTCTCTTGCAAGATGCAAGGAAATATTCCAGCCAATGCTACTCTCCCCAACAAGCCATAAGGTAGATGTTTGGGAACAAAGAGAAAAGAAGAGAAAGCAAGAAGCATTATGGAACATAAATTGTTTTGCATAAATGAGAAACATGGCATTTGCTACAGGTTTGGGATACAGCAAATGTACTTTTTCATGTTTTGTCCAAAAAATGCCATATAGAATTTTGAAGTTCCTTATATGAATTTATTAACATTTCTAATTCTTATAGAATAGAAGGTACAAAAATCTTTGCTCAAATCAAATGCACAACACAGAATTTGTAGTACATTATGGATAAAAAACTTTGAAAAAAACAATATTATAAAAGGGACAAAGGAAATCTATAGGCATATGAGCAAATGTATACTACAAATATGTTTTTCAGGTCCCAAACCAAAAGAAACTCTGGAACCATATCAAAAGATGACTGAATTAGAAGTAAATAAAAGGAATTATAATAACAAAGAATTACTTTATGCATTAAAATAATCTGTTGTAATGCATTGAAATCTACTATATATCTTAGGGGGAAGATGTTATGGCCTTATACACAGAGCCTAATTTTTAAGTTAGGGAAAAACTTAAATTCTGAAATCTGTGGTACTAATTATTAATCTTTTTTTAGAAAGTTTGATCTTGTGAATTTTTTATGCTCTAACAATGCTAATGTGTATCTCATATTCTATGTCCTCAGAATGCACATGTTATTTAAAATAAATGTTAGATAAACTTCAAAGGAAGTCCTTTGGGAAAATCCAACCACTTGTGCATATCACACCTCACAGGAGCTACTAGCTGTTACTTTAGCAAGTACTTTACAGGACCATGGGTGCCCCTTTAATTAAGATGAGTGCCAAAAACACATTTCTACCAGTACAAGCGTCAGAATTCTATTGCTTATGAAAATGACATCTGTTGAACTCAGATCTTAAAACATGGCATCCATGATATACCCACTGAGATCTAAGATTGTGCCAAATTTCAAACAGATCTGATAAAACTTGCCAGAGGTACAGCAAGTTAAAGTCCATGGCAAAGTTATCTTGTGCATGCTCAGTTTCATTCTGAAGCTAGAATGCTGCCAGTACTGCAATGTTTTCAAAGGGATCTATGCTGCAGAGCAAGTCTACTGGATTATATGTGCAATGCTTATTCCTTTAGTTATGGAATGTGACTTCTCAGGGTCATACTACATATTACTACACACATTGGGTCCCTGGCATGGGGAAATAGGGGGCTGTAACTTTTTGCCCTTGCTCCCTACGTTCTCTCTCTCTCTCTCTCTCTCTCTCTCTCTCACACACACACACACACACACAACCTGCAATAAGACTAAGGAAAAGTGTAGGTGCATGGAGGATGACTTGTAAGCAAGCACATTTATGACATCACACATCATTACTGAACACTGAGCATTACTGAACACTGAGAAACCGAAAGTAACAGCCAATTAACAGCCTCGTACAGAAAAGCTCAAAGGGGCCTGTTTCCATGCTATCGGCTTCACTTTTTTTGCAAATTTGTTGCGATGCTTCCCCAATCACATCTTCTCCTTTTCCTGTTTCCACAGCCCTTAAAGACTTGGTTTATCATCACTGTAGCCTGGGGCTCTGTGCTGTTTCCACAGAGCTCTAATCAAATTATTTTCTTGATGGCTGGATGGAGTCTGAGTGGAGTCTGGGTTGGGTCTGATCACTTCATCCCACCTCCTCGGCCATGTTTCCAGGACAACAGAAGGAGAAACTAATGGAGGAGTATGGGATTTTTAAAAAGGAATCAGCTTTGCTGTGAAGAGAGGCTTCCCTCCTTTTCCCCCCTTTCTCCTTTCCCCTAGAAGTCCAGGTGCACCTGCATTTCAGGAGCAAGCCTCACTGAGCACAATGGGAGTTACTTTTGAGTAGACACACATATGTTTGTGCTGGGAAGGGGGGGAGAACACAAAGAGGGAAACCAGCCCCCATTTTAACCCAAAGGACCTCATTCAGCACAATGGGAGTTACTTCTGATGAGACAGTAATGGGTTTGTTGGGGGAAAGAGAGTAGTAAATACAAAGACAGAAACCAGCCCCCATTGTAACCCGCAGGATCTCTATATGGAAGCTGTGAAGTACTTTCTTCCTAAGGCAATTCATCGGAGCCTCATAATCCCGCTTGGTCGCTTAATCGCACTTAAGGAATTGGGCTTTAATGTGTGCCATTTCAATTGAGGGGGAATCTCTATAAGTTCTGATGTGGGCATTCAAAGGCAAGCCTCATCAACCACAATGGGAGTTACTTCTGAGGAGACACTAATGGGTTTATTGTGGGAAAGAGATGGAAACCAGCCCCCATTTTAACACACAGGATCTCTATATGGAAGCTGTGAAGGAGTTACGTCCTAAGGCAATGGACCGGAGCCTCAACACTGTGCTTAATCACATTTAAGGAATTGGGCTTTGATACATGCTGTGTCAGTTGAGGGGCTTCTCTGTTATTTCTGTGGTCACTGAGAGGGCAAGCTTCATTCAGCACAATGGGAGAAAACACCCCTTGGCTGGGGTCATGGGCTGTGTTCTGGTGCTTATTTTAAATGATGTTTTAAAAGTTGGTCCCTTGGCATCCTGCTCCAAACAGTGATGAAACTTCTGGAAAACAGGGAGGGAAAGGGTTGGGTCACTGAGGTCAGAGTGACACACCCACAAAGGCCAGGCTACACACCCCATGGGCAGGACTATGATACTGAATCCAGTGTGGTTGTGGAAACAGGTCAGTAACGGAGCTGAAGTAAGCTGGAAAAGTCAGACTATAACCACTGTCAGAAGAAGCGGTTTTTCCGCATTAAAATGTGGGGCTGGTGCTGAATGGCCATGATGTCATGGAAACACAGAGACCTCACCGTGCAGCCAGGATGGAATAAATCACTGATGGAAACACACCCAGGGTCTAATCTTTTTGAAAGTCATGGTATGTACTGAAGGTGTGCACAGTTAGGATACCGGGAAACATAAAAAGGTGTATAATTAGGCTAGTCTTATTTCTCCGGAACTATTGACAGTCACATGAAAAAGTATAAGCCCAAGACAGCCACTTGCTTTTAGGTGTCATTGTATAGTACTGACCTGGCTTTAAATTTCTGACCAGAACATTTAAAGTAAAAGAATACTGTTAGAGTTAAGCTATAGGAATTTACAAACTCCATTCATCCTTTCCAGTTAACCGATGTTAATATGTCTTCCTACACCATCTTTGTGAAGTAGTGGACCTTAAGCTTTAAAAGATTTGCTGACTATTGGAGATTTCCTTGAGGGACTAGGGCTCTTCAAGGCATTTCAAGTATGCCCCAAATATTTCCCTCAAAGGGTGGCATTATAAAGGATGAGGACCAGGGGGAGTAGGCCAGTGTGTGTGTGTGTGTGTGTGTGTGCGCGCGCGTGTGCATGTGGGGTGGCTTAGGCCTCATGTTCGGATTTGGCTGTGCCCCTGCAATTATTATCCGTGATCTTAATTTCATACTCACGTCTGTGGATGATTCCCAAACAGATTTCTGAAAAATTATCATGGATCTGCAGCTAAAAGGAATTGTATTGTTATGACGTTGATTTGGGGGAGGGAGAAGGGAGGGAACACAATAACTTGGCTTGCTGAGTTATAGCTAAGCCCCTATTCAATACATAGATTTTAAAAAGAACGTCTGTCTATTAACTTCCAAAACTGAAACAATGCACAATTAAGCCAGATCATCTGTGTTCTGTTCAAGTGGGGAACATGTGTGATTATGCCTCAAAATGGTGAAGTATGTATGATAATGCTAGCATGCAAAATGAAATGCAAAGACAACAATTAAAAAAAAATCCTACCCTCATGAAAATTGCAGGGGCACTTTTGCTTATAAATCTCACAAAGGTGCAGTGCCACTTTTTGGCAAGGCAGAAACATTCACAGACATATCAGGGAAAGTTTTGCAAATCTCCAATTGGCTGCAAAAAAGTAACAGGGAGAAGTGGAGGCAGGGGCAAAAACCCAAGAGCTCGGCCAAATCCAACATGAGGCCTAAGCCTGAATCCCCCCCGCCCTCCGCCCAACCTGCTGCCACTCCAGACTCAGCCCACTTGAAGACACTAATTACAGTGAACATCTGCCTCCTAAGTCATCATTTTCTTCATTTACTCCCCTCTCTTGTCCCATAAAAATATTAAATAAAGTATAATAGAAGTGTAGCAAGCAAGCTTTATTCCTGAAGATTGTTATTGTCGGAACCAATAACTATAAAGTTCTCAAGTCTGTTTATCTCCTGCACTGCTACCTACCTGAAACTGTGCTAATATTACACATCACGTTTTGTAAATTACCTGGCAGGAAACACGGAAAAGCTTTCTAGGGATGTATCAGTACAGTTTGACACAGGTTAAACAAAAGGCATCTGAATCATTGAATTATAAAACGGGGAAATCAGCTAAGCATTTTTGCTCCTATAAGGAAAAATCGCACTCTATAGGCAGGACGCAAGGAAAAATGGAAGCTGAATTAGAGTAGACCTGTTGTCTTTCCAGGGGGCTGCAGTGTGTATGTGCGTGAACTCCATTTCACTAGGAGACTTCCATTTTCACAATTCTGGATCCAGGCCCATTTTTTTTCCTGGTGCTTGGCAGTCTGTAACTAGACTGTTATTGCCAGGTCACGTATACTGTTTAAATTCAAGAACATAAGAGAACCCTTACTGGATGAGACCAAGGATCCATCGAGGGTAGCATACATTTTGAGCAGTGATCAGCGAGATGCCTCCAAGCAGCCTATGAGTATGACATGCACAGAATAACCCACTCCTGTTTTATTCCCACTGCATCTTGTGTTCAGAGATACACTGCCTCTGAATATGGAGGTTCTATATTTAATTTTCTTTATTTTTATTTATAAAAGCATTCTTATACTGCATTTCAGCCCATACAAAGGCCCCCAAAGCAATTTACAGAACCACCACCACAACAAATTAAAACTAAGACCTTGTGTTAACGCATTCAGTCATACCTTAAAAACTAGTTGCCATGAGTATTATTTGTAGTGGAAAGGCAGCATATAAATTTAGTTAATAAATAAAATGCTTTAACTGCCCACCTAAATACCATCAGGGATAGAGCTAGTCTCATCTCCTTTGGAGACAGCCAAAGAGCCACTGATAGACCTATCTTCCATAAATTTATCCTATAATTTCTTCTATGGTATTTCTTCATAGTGCTTCTTGCACATGATCCTTCCTGTCCACTAAGGTTGTCTTCAGAAACCCAGCTCCATATCCCACCACCAGCAGAGGTACAACTGGTGGATATGCAAGAGAGGGCCTTTTCATTTGTGGCACTTAGACAATGGAACCAAGGAGGCTCCAAGAGGCTTGGGTCATTTCCTCTCCGCCAGTGTTCTGGTTTTTCCCAACCCTGTGCTAGCTGGTTAGCTAGAATGACTCCTCACCCATGTTAAACTTGCTTCTGTTTCTGGGTTGTTGTTAATTTATTATTGTATTGCTTCATTTTATTGCTTATTTTATTTACTTACTTATTTATTTATAAAATTTATTCATCGCCCATCTGGCTGGTCACCTTATACAGGTTAAACCATATTAAATAGTTTTGGCTTGTTTTTAAATCTTGATCATTTGTTAGCCACTTGGAAGTCTTTTTTAGGATTTAAACATCGGATATAAATATTTTAACAAAATATAAATCTTAAATAAATAATATAAAACAAATAAAATTAAGTCCCCTGCCACTCTTACCCCTTTATTATTTATTTAAAACATGTGTATCCTACCATTCCCTAAAATACTCAAAGCAGCTAACATTTCAAAACAGTAACAGCACATAACATTCAGATAATAAAGAGCTTAAAAATGAAATTACAAAAATCATTCAAAAATTAAAATTGCCTACAGAGCAGCTTCAAGAGACCTTTGGTTCCTGCTAAACAAATAGTGCACAGCCATCAAGTTCCTGAGTGAGTTTACTCTAACCCATCTTCTTTCTCAGTCCCCTCCCTTCTTCAGTGTTATGTATTCTCCATACCTCTTTCTCTCTGCCTTCTTGACATGTTTGTTTGTTTCTTACATTTATATCCTGCCTTTCCTCCATGGAGACCAAGGTGGCATAGCTGATCCTCCTCCTCCTCCTCTCTATTTTATCCTCATAACAACCCTGTGAGATAAGTTAGGTTGACAGTTAGTGACTCGACCAAAGTCACCCAGTGAGCTTCTTGGCAGGACTAGAACCCAGGTCTCCACAATCCTAGTCCAACACTCTAACCAGTACACCACACTGGCTGTCTTATCTGCTCCAGTCCCTACTTCTCTGCTTGTGGCTTACTCTTTTCTTTTTTCCTTCTGCAAATGAACTTCTAGGAGGAATGCCCCCTGAGTTTCCTGCCCCTCAGTCTCCATGTCTCCATTTTGAAACTGCCCCTTCATAAAAAGCACACTCCCATCTCAGTGTCTTGTGTAAGGTTTTAATGAACTAACTGGCCATTCAGTTTCCTTAGAGAAGCTATACTATTTGCTAAAATTCCATCTGCTCATAGATTCAACCAGAGAAGTCCAAATGGATGGTGTGCAGAAAGTGGATAAGGAGAGGTTTTACTCTCACTCTCATAAATACTAGCACCCAAAGTCATCCAATGAAGCTGAGTGGTGAGAGATTCAGGACAGATAAAAGGAAGTACTTCTTCACACAGTGCATAGTTGGACTGTGGAATCCGCTACAATACCGTGCAGTGATGGCCACCAGCTTGGACACCTATACAAGGAGATTAGACAAATTCATGGAGAATAAGGCTATCAATAGGTACCAGTCATGATGACTATATATTACCTCCAGTAGTGGAGCCAGTATACCTCGGAATATTACTTGCTGGGGAACATGAGTTGGAGGGTGCTACTGCATTTACGTCCTGCTTGTGGGCTTCCCATATGCATTTGGCTGGCCAACATGGGAACAGAATGCTGGACTTTGGTCTGATCCAGCAGGGCTCTTTTTATAATACTATAATTTACCATGCAGTTTAGGGGCTAATGTGTACCAGAATCCCAACAGCATTAAAAAAAAGTAGTTTCAACGAGGAGGAATTTGGAGCAGAGAAGCAGTGGTGGGAGGTGGTGCTTAGCCCTTTCTCCATCATTCCCCATTCTAAATTGCCTCCCCAAGCTGCTTTTCTTCCTCCTCCAGGGTCAAAACATGTTTGCCTGTGTTTTGAACACCCCAGGTGAAAGAACTGGGGGTGGAGGGTGTCATTCTGGAGTAAACTTTTTTCTCCACACTATGGGACAAAATCAATTCAACAAAAGAATACGCCCTCAGGCTGCAATAATAATAGCCAGGATTTCTATCTCATATTCAATTTCTCTTTAGCTCAGTGTTGAAATAAAGACTTAGCTGAGCTAAAAAATGAAATAAATCAGTGCCTAATAATATTCTTACTATGTGTTTGATAATGGACTTTTTGCAGGATAGATATTTAGTTGAAATACTTGAGCTCCATCAGATAAACAACAGACCAAAAGACAGAAAGGAAACTAAAGGCAGGGAGGTGAAGCTATCTTCTAAGTGTTTTGTTTCTAAAGTGTTGCCAGTCATAAAAGGGCTTGACGTGCTAATATCTGCTCATTCAGACACTTACAGACATGCTAAGAGCATGACGGCTAGCAGGCGCTGTATTTAAGTGCTGTTACTGAGGCCCCCAAATATTGACAGAGTGCCAGACGCTAAGAAACTATTGATGTACGCAGCCGGCCTCTGCTCCAGACACCTATCAGACAGAATCTTTAAATGTCACAGATTAATGAATTTTCATGAAACTCTGTGTGTGCGTGCGCGCACGCATGTGTGTTTTATAGTGGGAAAGAAAAAAGAAAAATTCAAAACAACAATTTTCACAGAATCCACACTCAAGTAGCTTTTATGCTTTCCCAAACATTTGGCTCAAAGACAAGATCTTTATTAAAGAGATACTGACTCATAATCAATGTCTGCTCCAGGGTTTTTAGGGTCCTTCGGCAAGGCACCCTCAGTGGCACCCCCCCTCAGCGAGTCTACCTTTAAATCACCATTGTTGCCTACCCTTGATGCCAGCCTTGCTCATAATACCTCTTATGTGTGTGGGGACCATTAGGTGATTCTCTAGAGCAGAAGGGAAGCACACTCTGGCCTTTGCCATAGCCAAAGGAGTAAAAACCAGTGGGAGGTTGCGCCCCTGCCTCCCAGAAAGAAAATAATGGAAAGGGAAAGATCAGCTGAGTCCCATCCATCAGCCAGATAAGGAGTAACAGCAGGAAGCTTACATCTACCTCTCTGCCAGAAAGAACACTTGGCTCCAAATTCTAGTCGCCCTGGAACTGCAAAGCAGAACAGAAGCACACTCTAGCCTCTGCCATTGCTCAATGGAACAAAGGCTGCTGGATCAGTTGCAGTTCCTTTTTCCGAGCAAGCAGGGCCAGCCCACTCATGATGCATGGCAAGACTCCACCAGCAGAAGGGCTGCCTGCTGCCACCATTGCTGCCCAATGCCTTGCTGTGAGACGGACCCCACAGAGCAAGGGATTGAGTGAGCAGTCCAGAGGGAGTGCCTGCCCACTAGCTGCTCTCCAGAGCAGACAGCCAGATGTCTTGATCTGAGGAGTTCTTCCTCAGAGCAAGGCATCAGCACAGGGAAGTGTGCCAGAATGTCCCACTGGCCACTCTCCGGTGTAGCTGACACAATGACCTGGGTCACACAACATGATAAGCCATGATGGGATATCACCTTTGTTTCTTTCAGAGTTGCTTGTTGTGACGTCCGAACCCAGCGTGGTTTCTTCAATGTGGTTTGTTAATCATGCACAAGCCACCCTCAGAACCCATGGCTTGTTGCTGGGTTGCTCAGGGTGATTTCTCATGACGTGCAAGCCCAATATGATGGCTTGTGAGTGGCTTGTCCTAAGTGGCTACAGAGCCACCTAATAAGAGCAGTGAAAAACACAGCCACTCCTTGCCATGTTGCTACTGCCACTTCCCTCCTCAGTGCTGTCTGTCCCTCCACCAATACAGAAATGACACTTTGAAATGCCGCAATTCGTTCGCAATCTTAATTTTTTTTCTCTCTGTGCTTTGGAAGTACTCAAATGGGTTCCTTTTTAACATTTTATTTTTTGGTCATTCACAAGTCTTCAAGTGGGCACATTCACCCATGCTATTTACTTTCTTTTGACTTATCAGCAATACCTGTCACAAAACCCCTTGGACCCCTCTTTCCTTAAGCACTCCCACACACACAAAATGTGTGTGTCTCACCGCTCACGCCTTTAATTCATTGTTCGCAGGGTCTTGCAAATCCTTGAAGACTCTCTGGCTGCAAAGGAATGCCTCCAGGGGATTCAAATGGGATCACCGAAAATTGCCCACAGTTTGAAAGGGAGGCTATCTGGCTAGGCTACCTTAGGGGGGGAGGTCCTGCCCCTCGCGTGATGCTTCCCTGCATAGCCTCTCACGCATCACTAACCGGTTCGACTGTCTGAGCTCCGCCCCCGACGTTTCCCTTTTAGCTCTGCATCTCTGTCTTGCGTCTCTTAGGTCACAGTCCTCAAGACCCTCCTCCTCCTGCTTGCTGCTTCTCACAGAGGGGGGCAAGGAGGAAGCTTCATGCCAGGCCATATGGGTAACCTGAGAAGCATGCCTACCCATATCTGAACTGGCTTGTGAAGCTGCCTCCCCCAATTCTAGCTGCTCCTCTTCTGAATCTGAGCTGCTATCTCCCTGTGCTCAGAATCAATCCTGACAATAGTGATTACTGTTGTTATTTACATTTCTATACCGCCCAATAGCCTAAGCTCTCTCGGTGGTTTACAAAAATTAATCCCCTCTGTACATGTTGAAATTCCACTTATCAATTTCATCTTCCCATTGTACTACATCTTGAACTGAAGCTTGTCCCCTTTGGCACTTCCCTTGATCCCAAACTCTGAAAGCAGCGGCTGAAGATGGAGTTATTGGGGCAGCCAGGTGTAATTACTGTGGGAGCGTGGGTCTGTGCAAATGGCTTCGGTTTATTTTATTTTTCTGTCACTTGCAAGTGCACCTTACTCTGAGGAGTGCTCAGAGACATTGCACTGGGCAGGTGCTTCAGGGAGCTCAACTAGCTTAAATGCCTCAATCTGAGGGAGTCTTTCCTCAGAGTGAGGCATTGTGGGTGAGGTGGCCCAGGAGACCACCTGAGCAGCAGTGGCATACAGGCTGTCTCTGCAGCACAGAGTGGCCAGAGAGGTCATGCCTCCTGCCTCAGGTGGAGGGATATCATGTTCCGCCGCTGCAAGCAAGATCACCAGAAAAGATCAGCCTGGCCCCAACTGGATAAAAAATTATAACTTTGTTCTGGCATTGTTAAACTAACGTCTGTCCTCTACCTTTTCCATGTCCTCTACCTTTTCCACTCCCCTTCATTTGTGTATCTTGTCTTTTTCTTTTGTAAGCTGGAAGACAGGGCCTGACTCTCTCTCTCTCTCCTTTTAATTGAACAACTTTGGGGAGAGAAACAATATTTGTCTAAAAAGAGGGATAAAAGTATAATAAATAAATGCAATCATTTGTATGAATGCAGAAAATTGCAGAAATGTATTTGCGGCATTTGCCTTTCCGATTTGCAAAATAAATACATAAATAAATAAAAATAAAAAGAGAATACATAGGCTGATCTATGCTGGAAAACTGTCCACAGCCTTCCAAAGGGGAACACTCTTAAAGCATTAGGAGGAAAGGCTTTTTTTTGTTGTTGTTGTTAGGGTCTCTACTTGATAGCAGGATTTTTCAGATGCTGCATAAGTTTGTCACTCTCTCATTGATAGCACACAATTTGAGTATGTAGAAAATTTTCAAACATCTTTAGAATGAAATAGAGCAAATTACAACCAAAGGATAAGGTGTAAACTGTTGCAGGAACCATCCCCTAATAATGACCAAGTGGCAAAAATTTGAAAAGTGAGAGGGGCAGACAGCACTCAGTCTTATTTTGAATTAACATATGTACCATTTCTCAGGGTAATGTCATACACTATGTCTTGGGTCCCCAACCTTTTTGGACCTGTGGGCACATTTGGGAATTTGAGAAACTGCTATGGGCACCAACACAATATGGCTGCAGTGGAGTATATGGCCAGTCACATAATGGCTGCTCTGGGGGACTAGCTAGTCAAAAGAGGTGGGAAGGAGACAAATAGGGAGGATAGAGGCTGGGAGGGAGGGGGAAATAGCAAGGCAACAGGGTAAGGGGGAAAGAAATAGTGAGGCTAGAGACTAGGAGGGTAGAGAAATAGCGGCATCAAGAGCGGGAGAAAGAAATAGTGAGGCTAGAAGCTGGGAGTGGAGAGAAACAGCAAGATAAAGGGGTAAGGGGAGAGAAAGAGGAAGAGCATGGCTAGGGGCTAGGAAGGGAGAGAAAGAAGAAGACTAGGGATGGGGAAGGGAGAGAAATAGTGAGGAAAAGGATTGGGTGGATAGAAGGGGCCAAAGGGAAAGGTCTGTGTGGATGGAAGATTTGGTGAGGTCATGAAGCAACTCTTTCCTTTTCTTCCTGCTCACTAATCAGCAGCAGGTAGGAAAAAGAACTTTGCACCCTAACATTTTTTATTAAAAAATTATTTTTCAAGCGGGCAGGGAGAGCTTTGTGGGCACAGTTGGAGGTCTTCACAGGCACTGCGTTGGGTTTCCCTGCATTGTGCTATCCCAATGTTGCAGTCGCAGGAATACGAATGAAATCCACATATATATTGATACATCTAACCACCACAAATATGTGTTAAGGCCAAGTGAATGCTCTGAGAACAACAGATGGTCCACCATCAGTGAAGCAAAGGAGGGACATACCTGAGCAGTAATCTAGATGGGAAATCACTTAAATCTCCATGTAGAAGCAGAGCATACATATCTGAGAGCAAAACACGGTGTAGTGAAAGACTGTGACTGGGAAGACAAGGTTCACATTACTACTCACCCATGAAGCTCAGTGAGTGACCCTGGGGCAGTTGCTATCTCTCAGCTCAGCCTACCTCACAGGATTATTGTGAAATTAAACTGTGGAGGAGGAAAAATCATGTATGCCACCCTGAGCTCCATGGTGAAAGGACAAATGTAACAAATGATTACATATGTATATACTACAACAGATACACAGTATAGGCAGTGTGTGTGTGTCATATGTACAAATGGCAGTGTACTTCTGCGTGTGAAATCACGTGCGCTTTTGTAAACAGGGGTGATTTCTATGTGCAGGAATAGCATAATGTCATGTCATCACCTGACTCCATCCTACATCTTGTCTGAATGCGGCAACGCACCTAGTGTAAGAAGAGAAGTTCAACAACTGCTCTATTTCTACACTATAATTTAAATCCCTCTGTTAAAAAAAAGTTACTTGATACCAGGAATGATACATTTCCTTCAGGCTAGCCCAGGTTTTGAATAGAGGTCTGGAAAGCTAAGAATGTTTCTCAAAATAAAATAAAAGAGCTATCTTGAAAGCTAACCATCTGTGAAGGGCAATTCCAACTGACCCCGGTGTACAATGGCACTAAAAGTAACTGCATCTTACACACTGCGGGAGGATACAGGTTCAGTTAGACATGCTGCCAGCTGTGAACAGTTTATACCCAGCAATTACATAGTTGCAGAAATGGAATAGATGTTTTCTCTGGCTATATACTGTAAATGTTTACATCAAGTGTGAAGCCATAATAAGTGCTGTCAAGACAAGAAGACTCTGTGAGCCACTTCCCTATGGAAAAATAAAATCCACACAAATTCACTTCGGTGGCCCCTTGGGCATTCTTGATTTGGTGACTGCCACTGATGTTAATTTTAAAGAGAAAATGGTAGCACAGGTAATATTCAATATAGACCTTATTTTCAGATTACCTTGTTCACTGCATAGTTTTTGAGATGTGCTCTTTTTCTTTAACAACGTTGGAAGCTGAAGTGAAAGATCTTAACATTTTATTGGAATGTTTAAATTAGAAACAAACCAATTTTTTGTTCTATGGTCTGAGGCGCTAAGTACAATATTGTAGCTGTTGCTGCAGTAGCAGTGTACCCTTTGTTAGTGTTATGCCCATTAAAAGCTCATGAGGTTTTACTGTTACAGTGTTTTTATCCAGTTCTGCAGTCAGTTCCTTAAGGAAGCTAAACTGGCTTTTTCATTCAATTTTAGGCGGATTGTTTAAACTTTGTTGTTCTACAAGGCTTTTGAGTGTTTTAAGAGCACAACCCTAAGGGGTTGGCGTTTTATAGAAAGAAAGCTCTGATCTTGGAACCCTCCGTCTACTCTATGCTCTGCCAGCCAGAGCCAGGCAGAGCGGGAGGAGCAGCAGATGCTTTTACAGCCTTCTGTTCCTCCATTTTTCTATTTAGAGCTAGATGGCCTCTGAGCCCATCCAGCTCGCTCACTCACTCACGCACCATTCTCCCCTGCCACCAGAATACCACCTTTCCACCCTTCCCAACCTTTTCCAGAGACACTGATACAGTTTGCATGATCACCGTGGCTTAAACAAGCCATGGTGGCTTGTTGAGAGATCCAGTTTGTGCTGGGTGCAATTTGTATAATCACTGTCCAGCCATGGCTTATTGTGTCATCCAAACTTGGGTAGCATGGCTTATTGGAGGGTTAAACAACCCTAAAATGACTTTATAACAGCCCATGGGTTATTTAAAGGTTGTTTGACCCTACAACAAGTCATGACACCCGGGTTCAGACAACACAATAAGCCGCAGCTAGGCAGTGATTATGCAAATCGCTCCCAGCAGGTGCTGCAGCTCCCAACAAGCCACCGTGGCTTGTTTAAGCCATAGTGAGTGTGCGAACCGGGCCAATGTTGTGTCCTTGGAAGAGTAGCTGCCACAGTGCTTTCAGCAGCAGCTGGAAGGGGTGGGAAAATCCCCACTCAGATTTCCTCTCCTGAGGTTGTAGCTGTGTCTATGGCCTTGGGAGGGCAAGTCCACTATATCCTATGATCCCTGGGACATTCTTCCAGGAACCACAGGATTGCTCTGTAAACATATTAGCTCCCCTATCTGTTTTTAAGATAATTTTTCTCCTGCTGTTAATTTTGCTGTGTGTACTGTTTTAATGTTTTAAAATTGTTTTAAAATTTTAAGTCACCTTGGGGCCCTTTCTGGACCAAAAGGCGACTCAGAAATAAGTATATATGTATAAATACACAAATAACCTGTCCTAGCAACTTTTTGCTAACCACAGCACTACTGCAACCAACAGCTTAGAATTCACAAATATCGAAGCAATTTTTCCCTTCACAGCTTAATGCAAATTTTTCAGAATTAATTCCAGTGAATTCCCGAGATACAGTTTAACCACTATGCAATGTCTAGAGAAACTGCTGAGATTTCGAATACAGGTTAGTGACACTGTGAAGATGTGAAAAGAGATTTTGGAAGTGGGGAGATGACTGTCAGATCTGATGGACAGCACATGTTAATGTGACTTTCTTCCTGCAATGGTCATTAAAAAGGATTTAATATCAGAACTTTACTCCTAACTACCAAACCAATTGTGTGGGTATTTGCGAACCATGTACTTGCAAATAAAGCAGTGGTGGGTTGTCTATGCCTAAATGGAGTGTGCGGAGGATGGGAGTGAAATCTGCACCCATCTTACCTCCCCATGCTCCATTGCTTTAATCCACCCTCCTTCCCCAGTCCAGCCTGGCTCCAATATCAGATGTGAGCTCAATGGACAGAAAAGTCTTCTGCTTCCACTTAACCTAAGGAAGAAGACTGCTTCTACTTCAGCTTAAAAAAGGTCTAAGGCTACAATCCTGTCCACAGTTTATGACCATAAGCTGCATTGATTTCAATGGGATGTAAATACAAATAACTACGTGTAGGACTGCAGCCTGTAAGCCCTACTTTGCAACAGTATTAACAGATTATTGTTCTATCATTAGGGACTGGCAAACAAACGGGGCCTTGGTATACGCACAGGGATGTCAGGCACCACAAATGTGCTATAGTAGTAGGATACCCCCCCCCCCACACACACACACACTAAATTATTTTCAGGTTAGACACTGGCATTAAAAAAAATGTCTGGCTATTTCAGAGGAAAATATGAAGCTCAGCCTTCTGTATGCTATTCTGAC
This sequence comes from Heloderma suspectum, assembly GCF_057233095.1. Classification (NCBI taxonomy): domain Eukaryota; kingdom Metazoa; phylum Chordata; class Lepidosauria; order Squamata; family Helodermatidae; genus Heloderma; species Heloderma suspectum. The sequence continues at coordinate 47,410,182 of NC_139460.1, read as the reverse complement.
CTCTTTAACTTCATTCTTTGTGCTCCCTCCCAACAATATCACATGGTCAGCCCTATCTGCAGCTCCCACTGCCTCCTCCAGGCTCCCTGAATCCCCCTTCCTATTAAGCTCTATAGCCTTTAGCCCAACCAGTACTTTACCACCACCCTCCTTTCTGCCAGTAGAACCCAGTTTCTCTTGTCCCTATGCCAGGTACAAACCTTTACCACCACTACCTGTTTCCCGCCTCCCAGCTGAGCAGAGCAGAGCAGAGCAAGCTGCTCCAGCTGCTCCAGGGACTACAGAAGCAAGCAAGCTCCCAGAGAGCGAGCGACCAGAGCAAGCGAACAGGAGAAGCAAACAGGAGTTGGCCAGGGGAGTTGCAGTGGTAGAAGAGACAAAGGAGACAAAGGAGACAGAGGCTAAGAGGTAAGTGGGCTGCAGGAAGCCCAGGGGGCTGCCCTTTATCCTTCTGAGTGGCTGTGAGCTCACCAGGTACTTCTGAGAGCTCCAACTGAATTGAGGGGGGGAGGTGGCCTGAGTACTCTCTGCAGCTGAGTGGGCAGGAAGCTTCAGTCTGTTTCCCGCCTCCCAGCTGAGCAGAGCAGAGCAGAGCAGAGCAGAACAGAGCAGAGCAAGCTGCTCCAGCTGTTCCAGGGACTACAGTGTCAGGGTGGACACTGAGCCCATAGAATCCCAGAGTAGTTCTGATTCTGAGGAAGAGGAGTCACTCCTGGGAGAGGAGCAAGCTCCTCTTTCCCAGGGCCAACAACTGACGGAGATTCCTCCCACCAGCATTCCTAGCTTAGATAGCAGTCCTGGGAGTGACAGTGCGCGGTAAGCAGACTTGATGGATGCGCGACGCCGACGCAGAGAGCGGCGCCAAATGGAGGGCGCAGAAAGGAGGCATAGTGCCCGGTTGGCGCGCAAACAACGGCTGTGCCCAGAGGATCCAAGGGAAAAGGGGAGGGACTCTCCCTAGTCCTTAAGTTCAGGGGTCTGCCAGTAATTCCCTTTCAAACGGGGACCAACTGTTCCAACGTAGGGCATAGGTACTCTGCAGCTCATATCTAGTTGCTAACAGTACAGTTGTTAAGTTGTACAAGTGGAATAAAGCTTTGAAAAGAATCCATTTGTCTGTGTATGGACTTGGCTACTGGATTAGACTGAGAGAGGCCTCCAAGGAGCCCTTGACATACAGAAGCAAGCAAGCTCCCAGAGAGCGAGCGACCAGAGTGAGCGAGCAGGGGGAGCAAACAGGAGTTGGCCAGGGGAGTTCGGCAGAGGAGGTCAAGGGGGAGGCCCCTAACATTTTTTTTTTAACTAACTTTTTTCATTTATTTGTCTTGTAACACACACTTCCACACCAGTGGGACTCTGCTTTTAACCTCTACTGAGCAGGCACAGGCTAGTCTAGAACAATCACAAAGCTAGACAGAAAAAGAGAAAAGAGGCAATGGAAGGACAGGACTCTCCAGTGGTGGTAACCTGCAAGGTGTGTGCAATGTTTGTTTTCTTGCCTGAGAACAACATGGCCTACACCTGCAACAACTGCAAGTTGATCATGCTGCTGGAAGAAAAAGTAAGTGGACTGGAGTGGTGACTGTCGACCCTCCGGGGAATAAGAGAACACGAAGAGTTCTTGGACAGAATTGGGGAACTACAGCAGCAAAGGGAAGACCAGAAGCTTGAAGAGCAACAGCAAGATGAGGCAGAAGTGGGAAATGCTGAGGAGAAGAAAAATGGAGTAGAGGATACTCCGTGGAAAAGGGTGACAGTTAGGAGAAGAAGAACGAGACGCCACTCTGCACCAGTGGAAGCAGTGGAGCTGTGGAAGCGATTCCAGGTACTTGCGGATGAGACTAGAGGACAGCCTGCAGAGGAAGAATCACAGGGGAACCTACATGAGAGTGAGCAAGAGGCTCACAGAAAGTAGAGGAAGGAACTAGAGGATCAGCTATCCTTGACTTGATCCTAACCAACAGAGATGACTTAGTGGATAAAGTAGCAGTTACAGGAACTCTGGGGGAAAGCGACCATGTTGTACTTGAGTTCTTGGTTCTAACGGAAGCAACAGCCGAGTGTAGGGATGTCAGAGAATTCCGCCACGGATCTCGGTGAGGCCGAATGCCAGTGTACTCGGCCCCCCGAACTCCGTGGCGGAACGGCCTGCCACCCCGCCTGCGGATCCTCCCCAGGACGAGACTTACATGGGGCGGATGTTCCGGACGGCGGCGGCTCCAGTGGAGGCTTCGGCGGAGGCTGGTCTTCCGACCGGCCGCCACCGCCGCCATTTGCAGTCTTTCCCCCCCCTCATTCGTGATAGGCTACGTAAAGACTTACGTAGCCTATCACATCCCGGTTAAAAAACCCACAAAAACATGTACGCAAATGGCGGCGGCTACAGCCGCCGCCATTTGCGTTCCCTATTTTTGGTTGTCTTAGTCTACGTAAATATTTACGTAGACTAAGACGGTGAAACTAAGGGGGAACGCAAATAGCATAGCGGACGCTATTTGCGTTCCCCCTTATTTTCGCCGTCGTAGTCTACGTAAACATTTACGTAGACTAAGACAACCAAAAATAGGGAACGCAAATGGCGGCATCCGTAGCCGCCGGCATTTGCATACGCGTTTTTTTTTTATCCCAGACGTGATAGGCTACATAAGTCTTTATGTAGCCTATCACGGCTGAATACAGGGACGCAAATGGCGGCGGCTACGGCCGCCGCCATTTGCGTCCCTGCTAGCCAGCGGCCGGATGTCCGGCTGCTGGTGGAGCCGGCCGGCGGCTCTGCAGAATCCCCGCAGAGCAGAGCTGACTGGCCAGGATTCCAGGGGGGAGGATTCCGGGGGAAGGGATGGAGTGCCTCCCCCCCCAGCGGAACCCGGCGGAACCAGGTAAGGGGGGTTTCGTACATCCCTAGCCAAGTGTAGCCAAACGCGTACCCTGGATTTTAGGAAAGCTGATTTTAATAAACTCGGAACAATGATCAGTAAGGTCCCATGGCAAGCAACGCTAACGAGAAAAGGAGTCCAAGATGGGTGGGAGCTTTTAAAAAAGGAAATTCTCAGGGCAGAATTACAAACAATTCCAACAAGAAGAAAAGGTGGAAGACAACAGAAGAAGCCAATGTGGCTTCACAAAAAGCTTAGGGATGACCTGAAAACAAAAAAGGACACATATAGGAAGTGGAAAGAAGGCCAAGTAACAAAGGAAGAGTACAGGCAGGTAGCGCAGAATTGCAGGGATGGTGTCAGGAAGGCTAAAGCTGAGAATGGGCTGAGGTTAGCGAGGGATGCTAAAAACAACAAAAAGGCTTTCTTCAGCTACGTGCATAGTAAAAGGCAGAGGAAAGAAATGGTTGTTCAGCTATTAAATAAGGATGGCAAAATGATAACAGATGGCAAAGAAAAGGCAGAAGTGCTCAATTCCTACTTTGGCTCAGTCTTCTCCCAAAAGAGGGTCTATGACCCCCCTGGCAAAGGCGAAGTGCAGGCTGAAGGGGCGGGATTGCAGCTTGAGATAGATAGGCATACGGTCAAGGAACACCTGATTAATTTGAATGAGTTCAAATCTCCAGGGCCAGATGAACTGCATCCTAGAGTAATAAAGGAACTGGCAGAAGAACTCTCAGAACCACTGTCTATTCTCTTTGCGCAATCTTGGAGGACAGGTGAAGTGCCAGATGACTGGAGGAGGGCTAATGTTGTCCCTATCTTCAAAAAGGGTAAAAAGGAGGAACATGGGAACTACAGACCAGTCAGTCTGTCATCAATCCCTGGGAAAATTCTGGAGCAGATCATAAAGCGATCCATCTGGAAGCACCTTGACAACAATGCCGTGATTACTCGAAGCCAACATGGATTTGTCAAAAACAAGTCCTGCCAGACTAATCTGATCTCATTTTTTGATCAAGTCACCTCCCTTGTGGACCATGGGAATGCTGTAGACATCATATACCTCAACTTCAGCAAAGCTTTCGACAAAGTGCCCCATGAGATCCTGATGAGCAAACTAGATCAAAGTGGGCTATATGAAACAATGATCTGGTGGATCCACATTTGGCTACAGAATTGGACTCAAAGAGGGCTTATCAATGGGACCTTCTCAAACTGGGGAGAGGTAACGAGTTGGGTACCGCAGGGCTCAGTCCTGGGCCCAGTGCTCTTCAACATTTTTATTAATGACTTGGAGGAGGAGGTGCAGGGAATGCTGATCAAGTTTGCAGATGACACCAAATTGGGCGGGATAGCTAATACTTTGGAAGACAGGAACAAAATTCAAAGTGATCTGGATAGACTGGAGCACTGGGCAGAAAACAACAGAATGACATTTAATAGGGATAAATGCCAAGTCCTGCACCTAGGAAAAAGAAACCAAATGCACAGTTACAAGATGGGGGATACATGGCTCAACAACACTACAAGCGAGAAAGATCTTGGAATTGTTGTCGATCACAAGCTGAAGATGAGCCAACAATGTGATGTGGCTGCAAAAAAGGCCAATGCTATTTCGGGCTGCATTAATAGAAGCATCGCTTCCAAATCCCGGGAAGTACTAGTTCCCCTCTACTTAGCACTGGTTAGGCCTCATCTGGAGTACTGTGTCCAGTTCTGGGCACCACACTTTAAGAAGGATGCAAACAAACTGGAGAGGGTTCAGAGGAGGGCAACAAAGATGAGCAGGGGACTGGAAACAAAGCCCTATGAAGAGAGACTGGAAGAACTGGGCATGTTTAGCCTTGAGAAGAGAAGACTGAGGGGAGATATGATAGCGCTCTTCAAGTACTTGAAAAGTTGTCACAGAGAGGAAGGCCAGCATCTCTTCTTGATCATCCCAGAGTGCAGGACACGGAATAATGGGCTCAAGTTACAGGAAGCCAGATTCCAGCTGAACATCAGGAAAAACTTCCTGACTGTTAGAGCAATACAACAATGGAACCAATGACCTAGGGAGGTGGTGGGCTTTCCCACACTGGAGGCGTTCAAGACGAGCTGGACAGCCATCTGTCTGGGCTGCTCTGACTTGGATTCCTGCATTGAGCAGGGGGTTGGACTCGATGGCCTTGTAGGCCCCTTCCAACCCTACTATTCTATGATTCTATACCTAGGGATGCAGGAGAAATTTGTTTCAGTTTGGTTTGGATCAGGATTTACCCAGTTTGCATCTTCCAGACCAAACATGGATTCAGACACAATTGAAGTCCATCCATTTCTGAGCTTGCAGTGTGATTTGCAGAGCCCCCAAAATGCATTCAATAGCATGCATACTTTTGAAAAATGTGCATAAATATGCTTTAATCGATGGGAGAGGAATGTGTATATTTCAAAGATGTGCACATTTGGAAAAATATGCACAGAAATACACATGGATTTCCACATGAACCCCCCATCCCCAAAGCTCACAATCTGATATGGACATGAGCTGCAACAAGCTTTGAGGTGGAATTTGGAGAACTCTGACAAGGTTGAGTTTTGCTGATTCACACCACCTGGTATTTTCTCACAGTAGTTGCACTCACTGGTAATGCTCTATGATTCTCTGCCCGCTTGCCCCCCTGCCCCAACAAGCAGTTAGAATGCTTGTACATATTTTGTGACACCACCGCAGCTTAATGTTTAAAGTAGTTCGGGGTGACTGTGTCATACAGGGTTTCACAGAGGTGCAGGCAAAAGGGAATCATTTTTCCAAACAGGTAACTCAATATATGGGCTACTTTTCCCGCAGAGACATTTTGAAGTCATTGCTTAACCACCTTTTTAGGGTGGCAGGTTATCCTACTTTAGAGAGGACAGTCCTCCATTGAAGGCATCCTGTACTTGAAGGGAGAGCAAAGGCCTTGGAAGTTGCCCACCAGCAGTTAACATCTAGACAGCAGACTGAGCGGGCACACAGGTCCCCTGGTCAGTTTTTCCTATTATGTTGAGAAGTATTATACTCTTATTTAAAATACAATAATTATTTGTAAATTGGCATCTATACATTTAGATGGGCATGTGCACATTTTATACAAATCCATGTCCTCCTTTGCCCTTTTTTGGCAATATGTAAGTGGCCATCCTACCTTTGCTCCTTTTTCTTCTCTGTACTCTTTCCTTTTGCTTCAAACAGTTTAACTGAGATGTATTTTCAAAAATGCTGCCATCAAAGTGAGAGCAGCGCTAAGCCCTTTCTGGTATACCATTGCCGAGCTGTGCTATGTCTGATGCTGTCTCTTACAGATACATGCGATACTTCAGTCCCTACATCCATACTGCAAGAAAAAAATGCTCTATCACAGAGACTGTCTGCAATTATCTTTGTCACCACAAAGGCTTTATGTATCCCTAGGCAACACAGATCTATTTGCCGAAAAAAGTGAAGTTGCTCAGAATGGGTTTTTTAGATAGAGGTGTTACCAACAGAAGGCCATGGTATGAATCTGTCCTATCTCCCAACTATAAGTTATGATGGCTTATAGCTACCTATAACTAGGGTGACTCATTTGCCTCTACTCCCAGTTAACAAAGCCATTATACAACAGTGCTAAGTTCCAAAGTTTATTTTTTCCCCAGCCTAATGTTTGCTAAAAGCTTCCACTGGTAGAGCTTTGTGGTCTCCTAACACTGGGAGGTCAGACAGTGCTCCATTAAACCAAAAAACCAGGGAGCACTGCAGCTCAGGGTATTTCCAGTTATCTGTGCATGGAGCTACAGCATGGAGCTACAGAATAAAACAAATTAGATTTAAAAGGGATCTCCTAGGTCATAAAACCAACTTCCTTCACCCCAGTACAGGGTTTTCCCTTCTGTTGCCTAATCTCTTTGTTGTGTCTGCTCTCATCAATGAGCCCATTCATATCCCATAATCAGCTCTGATGAGTGTTGCTTCACATCAGCCTCTTCCCTTTTCTTTTCTGTTTTGCCTGTAGAAGGATTGGAATCAGCTTCTACACCCCTCCTTGTTAAAAGCCGCACCTCTCCTGCTGACTTACTGCTCTCTCAATCAAAAGGGCAAGAGGAAACAGTTGGGATTCATTCTTCCCCCTTCTTTGAGAACCTGCACAAATGTCAACTTCCTAAAAGGATGTTTGGCATAGCTGAGTTCAGTCGTGCAATGTACAAAGTCGGGCTGATCAAAAGTTTGAAGGGATGCCCATTGCTAAGGAGAAGGGAAAAAAGGAAAATGGGACCTCTTCTGTGGTTTTAAAGAACACATGAACTGCCTTGCTTCCACTAGAAATGATACTTCTATTAAACTGAGACATGGGAACAAAATTCAGCTCCATATCCCAGGTTATGCAGAGTCCGGGACTATTTTGATTAGAAGTATTTTGACTGGGTTTAGCATTATTTATAATTGCTGTTTTTTATTATCAAAATGTAGTCACATCTGAGCCATTTATATTCTTGGGAATACTTATTATAAAGCATGTGAACACTCTTAATTTTCACAGTTTTGTTACTCTACTTTGTTTTTCTTTTCAGACAGTCTGGATTATTAATTTGTTTTCAGGGTGTTTCCCACTTTTAAAAAAATCTGAATTCAAAAAAGTCTTGTTATTACAAGAAAATTTAAATTCAGCCAGCAAAATAGCCTTTCCCTCATCCCCATGCTTCACCACAAACTGATGGATTTTAATGTCATGATGACCTACTATTTTTGGCTGTAATTCTGTATGTATTCATTTGCTATTAAGTCCTGCAGTTGTCAGTGGGACTTAGCCATACATAACAGATAGCAAGAGTACAGTCTTTATGACTATATACTCACCAAAAGACTTTCCTCAGGGTTTTTGAACACATTCAGCTACACTTTTTAAAACTGATTATTTAATTAGTTTTGTTTAAAGATTAGAGCCCTCCATCTATGCCCTGCTGACATGAACAGGCAGGGTGGGAGGAAGACGGAGGTGATTTCGCCTCCTGTTCCAGTTTTTTTAAAAAAATTAATCTAGATGGGCCTCTGAGCCCATCTGGCTGAACTAACTTGTTGTCGGTGGTACGGACAGACCATCCTGTAGACCCTAGCCCCGCCTAGGGATGGGCAAACAAATGATTTTCAAGAGCGCCAGAATTCTCCGAATATAGTCTTTCCACTTGTCTCGTGCCTGATTCCCATTCATGTTTGCAATTGCTGCTTGCTCTCCATGAACAGGAAATCTGTGCAAATCAAGCAGCGATCGAATGGGAGATTTGTGCACATTTCCCCAAATTGAGCAACTTCCATCCACAGACTAAAGCGGGGCTGATTCAATCTATGGAAGAATATGTGCAAATTAGGGAATTTGTGCAAATCGATCTGGGAACTGGGAACAAGGCGAATGTGAGCACATCTTTGACAATTTATGAATATTTTTGACAGACACGTGCTTGCACTTGGAGCTTCAAATGGGGCATACTCACAGGTTTTGTGAGCAAAAATGAAATGTGTACATTTCACCAGAACACCTCCTGGGGAAGAGCAGCTGTTGTGGTGCTTCTGCAGCATCTGAGAGGGGGCAGGGGAGGGAAAATGGCCCGAACTTGGATTCCCCTTCCTGAGTCACAGGAGTGTCTACAGCCTCAGGAGGGGTAATCCAACATAATTTATAGTCCCTGGGATGCTCTCCCAAGGACCATAAGATTGATTTGTTAGTCTACTTCCATAACATATAACTAAATTGTGGAATTCTCTGTCACAAGACAAGATGAAGATCACTGGCATAGATGGCTTTTAAAAGATTAGAGGAATCTATGAAGGATAGATCCAACAAGACCTATTAACCATGATAATTAAATGGAAACTGTGTTGAGAGGCAGTGTACCTCTGGATCCTAGCTGCTAGATAGCGAAGAACAGGTGCATTCTGTTGCCTCCACAGCCTGCTTGTGGCCTTTCCAGAAGTAACTGCTGACCGCTGTGGGAAAGAAGATAAGGGACAAAATGAAGCCTTAGTATGATCCAGGTCAGCAGGGCTAACATTCTACTCTTCATCAGACCACAGAGCTCTCCCCAACCTGCACTCCAGATGTGTTGGACTACAACTCCCAACAGTCCCAGTCAGCACACCCATTGGCCATACTACCTGGGGATGATGGGACTTGTAGTCCAACACATCTGGGGGCACTAGGTTGGGGAAGGCTGCTGTAAAGAGTCTATACAAAGGGCAATCATTCTCAGTGTTAGAAAAAAGAAGTATAATTCCATTTATTCAAGTTTTCTTTTCAGCTGTTTAGCTGTGCGCACTTAAAAAAAAAGGTCTGCACTGCTAAATCATTCTGAAATACTGCAGTCCAGTGAGCAAGGCATTAGTATTTCTCATGGGAGGTGTGTATTTAAACACTAAGCTCAACAAATGGCTCTGACTCTGACACATCACTGCTTCTTAGCATTAGCATTCCACCTGTAAAGTAGGAATATCAATGGTCTATCTCTACCAATGGTACATCAGCAGGGACATTGCTCAGTACTTAAAAGACACAGGGCTTATAAGGATACACATTTGCATTAAATGTGCATATGCTAATTTGCAGAGATGCACATTTAAAATCACAGAAGGCAAGGCAAGATAATTAATTTCCCACCCAAATCACCCCAAAGAAAGCAAATTCTTCAATTAATTTTTGTCCCACACCCAGATCACCCCAAATCAGTTAGTAGAGTTTCTCTTCAATTAATTTGTCCTCAAATAATTTCCCACATGGATAGACAAAGATTTGGTTCAAAAATCAAACTTTCATCCATCATCAGTATCCCACCACCCCAAATTAAATTGAAAATAAGTAGGGTGTGCAATTACATTGGGGTGGGGCGTGTCTTACTATGACATGAGGTGGTCTGGCTAGCAGATGGTGATTTTTCTTGGTTTTGCTGTTTGTTTGTTTTTGTTAACATAATCAGCTCAGCAAGCTGGCAGCTGGCTGGCTCTAGTGCTATGCTGCAAAACTTGAAGCTTTGAATCTATGGATCCATCTCTGTGCACTCTGCACTTTGAAGAGTATTTCCTTTAGCCAGTTCACTTCCAGTATTGGAGCTCAATACTAAGTGAAGTATTCACTGTCAGGGTGGAAACTGAGCCGATAGAACCCCAGAGCAGTTCTGATTCTGAGGAGGAACAGCAATCCGTGGGAGAGGAGAGCGCTCATCTCTCACAGGCACAAGAGCTGGCAGAGATTCCTCCTGCCAGCATTCCTGAGATGGATAGTGACCCTGGCAGCGAGAGAGTGCAGGAGGGGGGCTTGCTGGACGCTGACAGCGACGACAACTGGAGGGCGCGGAAAGGAGGCGTAGCGCTCGTTTGGCACGCAAGCAACGGTCGTGTCTCGAGGACCCAAGGGAAAGAGGAACTCTCCCTAGCCCATATGTTCAGGGTCTTCCCGTGATTCTCCTTCAAACGGGGACCAACTGCCTAACCTGGAGCATAGGCTACTCTGCTGTTCCTTGCTTAGTCGCTGGTGATTAGCATCTGAAAGAGTCATTAAGTTGTAAAAGGATTAAAGCCTTGAAAAGAATCCTTTTGTCTGTGTCTTGAGTTGGCTATTGGAGTCTACTGAAAGAGGCCGCCAGGGCGCTCCTGACAGCTTGGTCCCCGTTCCTCTTTTTTTTTTCTCTCTCTTCTCCTACTGCCGATGGAGGTTGACAGGAACCCGGTGGTGCAAGCTCTGGCGCAAGAGAACCAGGCTCTTCGTGATCAAGTGGCTCAACTGACGACTGCCGTACAGAATCTGCAAGCTGCAGTTCAACCCCCACCACCTCCGATTCCCCCCCACCACAAGTGCCCGGTGGCTCTGCCAGAGAAGTTTTCTGGTGAGAAAGGACTTTTTCAGATTTTACGGGCCCAATCGGAGCTGTACATGCGCCTACGACCTGAGGATTTCCTGACAGAACAGGTTCGTGTGGGCTTCATCATTAACCTACTTCCAGGCATGGTGGCTAAATGGGCTTTGGGACTTCTTCTTGCTAATGACCCCCTGCTTGGGGACTATCACGGTTTCATGACAGCAATGGCCAGATTTTTCGGTGACCCCCTGCGCACGCAGATGGCTTCTTGGGAGATTCGCTGCCTAAGGCAGGGCAAGGACTCAGTTTCCAGCTACACGACAACTTTTCGGTTGCTGATATAGGATTTATAGTGGAATGATGCCACGCTGGTGGCTCAGGTTTTGGACGGTTTGAACGACGAGATCTTGGATGGGTTGGCACGCACGCCTAGCCCGCCTACTTTGGAGGACCTCATCCAGACCTGCCTCCAGATTGATAGTCCACTGGAGGGGTGCCAGCAGACCCGGCAGGGCACCGGGGGCCGAGATTTCCCTCCTCCCACTCCCCCATGTTTCCTGCCCCCCCCCGCGGTGGGGGCAGAGGAGACCCTGATGGAGCTGGGAGGTACCCGAGCCCCACTGCCGCAGGAGGAACTAGAGCAGTGGCGCGCCGAGCGCCGATGCTTTCGGTGTGGAAAGCTGGGGCTTTTCGCCAAAATCTGCTGAGCTAGACTCGCAGCCCCGCTGCCTCCTCCTCCTCTCCTTCCTCCTCGTCCCCAGGCCTGACTAGGCTGCCCCCCAAGCCTGTTGGGGGTCTCCAGTGTGGGGGTCGGTTCCACACCAGGTGGGTGCCTTCCACAACCCCCCCACCCTCCCATCTGCTATTGCTTGTTCACCTCCGCTCGTCCCAGTGGGGTGGGGTGGAGGCCCTAGCTTTAGTGGACTCTGGGGCTACGACCAGTTTCATGGATGAAACGGTCACCCTCTTCCACAAGATTCCTACCCTGCCTCTTCCTGCCCCATTGGCAGCAGAGACCATCGATCGGCGTCCTCTTTCTTCAGGCGCGATGACCCGGATTACAGCTTCACTCACTCTGCGCGCCCAGTCCCACGTTGAGCAGATTCAGTTTCACTTGGCCAAGGTTCCCCAATACTCAATCCTGCTGTGTGTTTCCTGGCTCTCTAAGCATAATCCTCAGATTTCTTGGGGGTGTCAGGGTGGACATTGAGCCCATAGAATCCCAGAATAGTTCTGATTCTGAGGAAGAGCAGTCGCTTCTGGGAGAGGAGCGTGCTCCTCTTTCCCAGGGCCCACAGCTGACGGAGATTCCTCCCACCAGCATTCCTAAATTAGATAGCAGTCCAGGGAGTGACCGAGCGCAGGAAGTAGTCTTGGTGGATGCGCGACGCCAATGTAGAGAGCGGCGCCAAATAGAGGGCGCAGAAAGGAGGCGTAGTGCCCGGTTAGCACGCAAACAACGGCTGCGCCTAGAGGATCCAAGGGAAAAGGGGAGGGACTCTCCCTAGTCCTTAAGTTCAGGGGTCTGCCAGTAATTCCCTTTCATACGGGGACCAACTGTTCCAACTTAGGGCATAGGTACTGTGCTGCTCAGATTTAGTTGCAAACAGTAGAGCTGTTAAGTTGTAAAAGAAGAATAAAGCTTTGAAAAGAATCTCTTTGTCTGTGTCTGGACTTAGCTACTGGATTAGACTGAGAAAGGCCTCCAAGGAGCCCTTGACAGAGGGCTTCAGCAAGTGGAGTTTGCATCTCCCTACTGCCAGGAGTATTGCCTCCCGACCGAGGTGCCAGTCCCAGCCCAGGCCTTAACCCTTTCCTCCCCCTCCTCGTCTGCTTCTGGCAGTTCTTCAGCTACCGTGATTCTCCCAGAGATGTATGCAGCTTTTCAGGATGTTTTCGACAAGAAGGAGGCCGACCAGCTCCCCCCGCACCGCCCTTTTCACTGTGCCATTAATCTCATTCCTGCGGCGACCATCCCCACTGGCCGGCTGTATTCGATGTAGGAGCCGGAACTTCGAGCTCTACGGGAGTTCTTGGACACAAACCTCAGACAAGGCTTCATTCGCCCCTCCTCCTCCCCCGCCTGTGCCCCTACCATCTTTGTGTCCAAAAAATCAGGAGAACTCCACCCAGTGCACGATTACAGAGCATTGAATTCCATCTCGATCCCCGACAAGTACCCCCTCCCCCTCATACCTGAGATGCTGGAGCGCCTGGGGCGAGCCAAGATTTTCACAAAGTTGGACCTGCGTGGCGCCTACAATCTGATTCGCATCCTGGAGGGGGATGAGTGGAAGACCTGTTTCAGCACCCGGTACAGAGCGTATAAATACCTAGTGATGCCATTTGGGCTCGCCTGCGCCCCCCCCTCCACGGTTTCGTGTTTTATGAATGCCATCTTCCGGGACTATTTGGTAGGGATGTCAGAGAATTCCGCGACAGATCTCGGTGAGGCCGAATGCCAGTGCATTTGGCCCCCCGAAATACATCGCAGAACAGCCTGCCACCTCCCCACCCCCCGCGGATCTCCCCCGGGATGAGACTTACCTGGGGCGGATGTTCCGGACGGCAGCGGCTCCAGCGGCAGCTTTGGCGGTGGCAGCGGCTGGTCTTCCAAATGGCTGCCGCTGCCGCCATTTGCAGTCTGTCTTTTTTTCCGCCCCATAGATGTGATAGGCTAACGTAAATACTTACGTAGCCTATCACATCTGGGTTTAAAAAAAAAACACGTGTATGCAAATGGCGGCGGCTATGGCTGCCGCCATTTGCGTTACTTATTTTTCGCCATCTTAGTCGACGTCAATATTTACATGGACTAAGACGAAGAAAAGAAAGGGGAATGCAAATAGCATTTGCGTACACTTTTTTTTTTTTTACCCAGATTTTTCCCTCTGCGGCCGGAAATCAGGCTGCAGACGACCCTGGCCTGGGCCTAGCCGGCTGCTCTGCGGAGCTGCCGCGGAGCACAGCCGGCCGTCGAGGATTCCGGGGGGGAGGGCTGGATCGCCTCCCCCCCTGTCGAGGATTCCAGGGGGAGGGACAGAACGCCTTCCCCAAACCATGAACAGAATCCGCGAAAAGGTAAGTCACTTTCATACATCCCTACTATTTGGACACTTTCCTCATTGTGTATCTCGATGATTTACTTATATTTTCTGAGGACCCCCACACCCATCAGCACCATGTCTCTGCCGTCCTCCAGCGCCTCCGCGAGAACCATCTGTATGCCAAGCTGGAGAAATGTGCATTTGACCTCTTTGGACTATCTTGGCTAAATTATCTTAGCTGACGGTATCAGGATGGATCCTGCAAAGGTCCAGGCTGTCCTCTCCTGGCAGGCTCCATCCACCAAGAAGGACTTGCAATGTTTTCTGGGGTTTGCTAATTTTTACAGAAAGTTCCTGCCAAGGGATGTACGAAAGTGACTTACCTTTTCGTGGATTCTTTCATGGGGGGGGGGAGGCGTTCCGTTCCTCCTCCCGGAAACCTCGACAGGGGGGAGGCGATCCGGTCCTCCCCCCCGGAATCCTTGACGGCTGGCTGTGCTCTGTGGCAGCTCTGCAGAGCAGCTGGCCAGGCCCTCGCCAAGGCTGTCTGCAGCCAGATTTCTGGCCGCAGAGGGCTCTGGGTAAAAAAAAAAAGCGTATGCAAATGGCGGCAGCTACGGCCACCACCATTTGCATTCCTTATTTTTTGCCGTCTTAGTCTATGTCAATATTTACGTAGTTTAAGACAAAGAAAAGAAAGGGGAACGCAAATAGCGTAGTGGGCCCTATTTGCGTTGCCCTTTCTTTTCTTCGTCTTGTTGTTGTTGTTCAGTTGTTCAGTCATGTCTGAGTCTTTGTGACCCCATGGACCATAGCACGCCAGGCCTTCCTGTCCTGCGCTCTCTCCCGGAAAATGCTCAAGTTCATATTCATTGCATCGGTGATGCTATGTAGCCATCTCATACTCTGCCATCCCCTTCTCCTTTTGCCTTCAGTCTTTCCCAGCATCAGGGTCTTTTCCAGAGAGTTTTCTCTTCGCATTAGGTGGCCAAAATATTTGAGCTTCAGCTTCAGTATCTGTCCTTCCAATGAGCAGTCAGGTCAGGGTTGATTTCCTTTAGGATGGACTGATTTGACCTCCTTGCAGTCCAGGGGACTCGTAAGAGTCTTTTCCAGCACCACAGTTCGAAAGCATCCATTCTTCGGCACTCAGCCTTCCTTATAGTCCAGCTCTCACAGCCATACGTTACTACTGGGAAAACCATAGCTTTGATTAGACGGACCTTTGTTGGCAAGGTGATGTCTCTGCTTCTTACTATGCTGTCTGGGTTTGCCATAGCTTTCCTCCCAAGGAGCAAGCGTCTTTTAATTTCATGGCTACAGTCACCATCTGCGGTGATCTTGCAGCCCAAGAAAATAAAATATGTCACTGCTTCCATTTCTTCCCCTTTCATTTGCCAGGAAGTGATGGGGCCAGATGCCATGATCTTCGTTTTTTTAATGTTGAGCTTCAAACCAGCTTTTGCACTCTCTACTTTCACCCTCAACACGAGGCTCTTTAGATCCTCTTCGCTTTCTGCCATTAGGGTGGTATCATCTGCGTATCTGAGGTTGTTGATAATTGTCCCAGCAAACTTAATTCCGACCTCTGATTCATCCAACCCGGCGTTTCTCATGATGTACTCTGCATATAAGTTAAATAAGCAGGGCGACAATATGCAGCCTTGTCGTACTCCTTTCCCAATTTTGAACCACTCGGTTGTTCCATGTCTGGTTCTTACTGTGGCTTCTTGACCCTCGTACAGGTTTCTCAGGAGACAGATAAGGTGGTCTGGTACCCCCATCTCTTTCAGAATTTGCCACAGTTTGTTGTGATCCACACCATCAAAGGCTTTAGCATAGTCAATGAAGCAGAAATAGATGTTTTTCTGGAATTCTCTTGCTTTCTCCATGATCCAGTGAAAGTTGGCAATTTGATCTCTAGTTCCTCTGCCTCTTCGAAAACCAGCTTGTACTTCTGGTAGTTCTCGGTTCGCATACGGCTGAAGCCTAGCTTGTAGGATTTTGAGCATCACTGTGCCGGCATGTGAAATGAGCGCAATTGTACAGTAGTTTGAACACTCTTTGGCGTTGCCCTTCTTTGGAATTGGAATGTAAACTGACCTTTTCCAGTCTTGTGGCCACTGTTGAGTGTTCCAAATTTGCTGGCATATTGAGTGCAGCACTTTAACAGCATCATCTTTTAGGATTTTAAATAGCTCAGCTGGAATACTGTCATCTCCGCTAGCTTTGTTGTTAGTAATGCTTCCTAAGGCCCACTTGACTTCACCCTCTAGGATGTCCGGCTCAAGTTCATTGACCGCACTGTCATGGCTATCAGGGACATTCAGATCTTTCCTGTATAGTTCTTCTGTGTATTCTTGCCACCTCTTCTGAATCTCATCTGCTTCTGTTAGGTCCCTGCCTTCTTTGTCCTTTATCATGCCCGTCTTTGCACAAAACGTTCCCTTGAGATCTCCAGTTTTCTTGATGGGATCTCTAGTCTTTCTCATTCTGTTCTTTTCCTCAATTTCTTTGCATTGTTCATTTAAGAAGGCCTTCTTGTCTCTCCTTGCTATTCTCTGGAACTCTGCATTCAGTTGGATATATCTTCCCCTTTCTCCCTTGCTTTTCGCTTGCCTTCTTTCCTCAGCTACTTGTAAAGCCTCATCAGACAGCCACTTTGCTTTCTTGCATTTCTTTTTCTTCGGGATGGATTTCGTAGCTGCCTCCTGAACAATGTTATGGACCTCTGTC
The DNA here is from genome assembly GCF_057233095.1 of Heloderma suspectum. Classification (NCBI taxonomy): domain Eukaryota; kingdom Metazoa; phylum Chordata; class Lepidosauria; order Squamata; family Helodermatidae; genus Heloderma; species Heloderma suspectum. Next base: position 47,393,678 of record NC_139460.1, on the reverse strand, counting down.
CATAGTTCCTCAGGCACTCTGTCTATCAGCTCTAATCCCTTAAATCTATTCCTCACTTCCACTGTATATTCACAAGGAATATGATTTAGGTCATACCTGAGTGGTTTAGTGGTTTTCCCTACATTCTTCAGTTTAAGCCAAAATGTTGCAAGAAGCAGCTCATGATCTGAGCCACAGTCAGCTCCAGGTCTTGTTTTTACTGACTGTATGGAGCTTCTCCATCTTTGGCTGCAAAGGACATAATCAATCTGATTTCGATATTGACCATCTGGTGATGTCCATGTGTAGAGTCGCCTCTTGTGCTGTTGGAAAAGCGTGTTTGCTATGATCAGCGTGTTCTCTTGGCAAAACTCTATTAGCCTTTGTCCTGCTTCATTTTGTACACCAAGGCCATGCTTGCCTGTGATCCCGGTGATTTCTTGACTTCCTACTTGAGCATTCCAATCCCCTATGATGAAGAGGACATCTTTTTTTGGAGTTAGTTCTAGAAGGTGTTGTAGGTCTTCATAGAACCAATCAACCTCAGCTTCTTCGGCCTCAGTGGTTGGGGATAGACTTGAATTACTGTGATGTTGAATGGTTTGCCTTGGATTCGTACTGAGATCATTCTGTCGTTTTTGAGATTGTACCCCAGGACTGCTTTTCCCACCCTTTTGTTGACTATGAGTGCGACTCCATTTCTTCTAAGGGATTCTTGCCCACAGTAGTAGATATGATGGTCACCTGAATTAAATTCGTCCATGCTTGTCCATTTTAGTTCTCTGATTCCCAAGATGTCGATGTTCAATCTTGCCATCTCATGTTTGACCACCTCCAGCTTACCTTGATTTATTGATCTGACATTCCAGGTTCCTAAACAATATTGTTCTTTACAGCATCGGACTTTCTTTTCACCACCAGACACATCCACAGCTGAGTGTCCTTTTGGCTTTGGCCCAGCCGCTTCACTCTTTCTGGAGCTACTTGGAAATTCCCTCTGCTCTTCCCTAGTAGTATATTGGACACCTTCCGACCTGAGGGGCTCATCTTCCGGCGTCATATCTTTTAGCCTTGTGATATGTTCCATGGGGTTTTCTTGGCAAGAATACTGGAATGGGTTGCCATTTCCTTCTCCAGTGGACCACATTTTGTCAGAACTCTCTGCCATGACCTGTTCATCTTGGGTGGCCCTGCACAGCAAAGCTTATGGCTTCACTGAGTTACGCATGCCCCTCCGCCACAACAAGGCAGTGATCCATTATTTTCTTCGTCTTCGTGTATGTAAATATTGACATAGACTAAGACGGCGAATAATAAGGAATGCAAATGGCGGCGGCCGTAGCCACCGCCATTTGCATAAGCGTTTGTTTTTTAAAAAAACTCAGATGTGATAGGCTACGCAAGTCCTTACATAGCCTATCACGTCTATGGGGGGGAAAAAAAGATACAGGCTGCAAATGGCGGCGGTGGCAGCCGTTCGGAAGACCAGCCACCGCCGAAGCCGCCGCTGGAGCCACCGCCGTCCGGAACAGCCGCCCCAGGTAAGTCTCATCCCGGGGGGGGGGGTGGCAGGCCGTTCTGCGATGGATTTTGGGGGGCCGAATGCACTGGCATTCGGCCTTACCGAGATTCGTCGTGGAATTCTGTGCCATCCCTATTTCTGCCCAGCTTTGCTCGGGTGACATCTCCCATGGACCCCCTTAAGGGCAGGAAATCTCCTTTTCATTGGACGGCATCTGCCCAACAGGCTTTCGAGGAAGTTAGGAAGCTTTTTAGTTCTGAACTGATCCTGTTACATCCCGACCCGAGCAAGCCTTTTGTGGTGCAAACTGATGCCTCTGACTTTGCGGTGGGGGCGGTGCTTTTTCAGCCAGATTGGGTGGGCGGCAGGTTGCAACCCTGCACCTACCACTCCAGGAAGCTGAACATGTCTGAGAGGAATTATACCATCTGGGAGAAGGAACTGTTGGCCATCAAGTCTGCTTTGGAGACCTGGCGTCATCTTCTGGAGGGGGCACAGCACCCAGTCGAAGTTAGAACCGACCACTGTAACCTGGAACACCTTCAGACAGCCCGTGCCTTAAACCAGAGGCAGATTAGGTGGTCGCTTTTTTTCCCCCGGTTCCACCTTAACATTTGCCATATGAAGGCCTCCGACAACCTACAAGCAGATGCTGTTTCTCGTAAGCCTGACCTCCAGCCAGGGGGTGAGGGAAATCCCCCCCTTTCTGATTCTTCCCCCCCAGAGCCTGGTGGCAGCTGCAATACCTCGATTTTCGGAGGAGCTCCTTCACTCTGCACAGGCTCAGGATGTTTTTGTTCACACAAAAGTGGAGGAATTGGGGCTAGCCTCTGCCCCCCCAATCTACCCCCTTCTCTTTGCGAGGTGGCCTGCTTTACCATTGCGGTCGGGTCTATGTGCCTTCTAGACCCCTCCGCGAGAAGGTCCTCCATCAGTGCCACGACTCCTCCACCGCTGGGCATTTTGGCTTCGCCAAGACCCTGCACAGCGTGACGCAGGATTTTTGGTGGCCTCGTGTGTGTCGGGACGTCAAGGCCTATGTCGCCTCCTGCCCAACCTGCCAGCAGGCGAAGGCCCCCTCAGGAAAGCCCACAGGCTTGCTTCACTCCCTGCCTATCCCCTCAGGACCTTGGAAACTGCTCTCCCTTGACTTCATCACTGACTTGCCTCCCTCACACGGTAAGACCACCATTCTGGTGGTGGTGGATTTGTTTTCTAAGATGGCTAGGGAAGTACGAAAGTCACTTACCTATTAACGAAATGTGATTCGAGGTGGGGGGGAGGCGCTCCATCCCTCCCCCCGAAATTCTGGCCGGGGGGGAGGTGCTCCCCCCCTCCCTCCCTGAATCCTGGCCGGCCGGGTCCGCAAATGGCGGCGGCCGTAGCTGCCGCCGTTTGCGTCTCTGTAGTCAGCCGTGATAGGCTACGTAAATGTTTATGTAGCCTATCACGGCTGAGTAAAAAAAAAAACGCGCGTACACAAACGTGTTCCTTATTTTGGCACGTCTAGTCTACGTAAACATTTACGTAGACTACGGCGAAAATAAGGGGAACGCTATGCTATTTGTGTTCCCCTTATTTTCGCCGTAGTCTACGTAAATGTTTATGTAGACTAGACGTGCCAAAATAAGGAACGCAAATGGCCGCGCCCATGGGCGCCGCCATTTGCGTACGTGCGGTTTTTTTTTTTTTAACTCAGCCATGATAGGCTACGTAAACATTTACGTAGCCTATCACGGTATTTTTTTAAAAATCTAGCCTTGATAGGCTACGTAAATCTTTATGTAGCCTATGACTTTTTTTTTTTTACTGGAAATGGCAGTGGCGGCAGCCGGTCACAAGACTGGCCGCCGCCCCGCCGGCGGCGAACCGCCACCGCTGTCAGGTGGACACTGAGCCCCATAGAATCCCAGAGTAGTTCTAATTCTGAGGAAGAGCAGTCGCTCCAGGGAGAGGAGTGTGCTCCTCTTTCCCAGGGCCAACAACTGACGGAGATTCCTCCCACCAGCATTGCTAGTTTAGTTAGCAGTCCAGGGAGTGACCAAGCACAGATAGCAGACTTGGTGGATGGGCAACACAGACGCAGAGAGCGGCGCCAGATGGAGGGCGCGGAAAGGAGGCGTTATGCCAGGTTGGCGCGCAAACAACGGCTGCGCCTAGAGGATCCAAGGGAAAAAGGGAGGGACCCTCCCTAGTCCTTAAGTTCAGGGGTCTGCCAGTAATTCCCTTTCAAACGGGGACCAACTGTTCCAACTTAGGGCATAGGTACTGTGCTGCTCAGATCTAGTTGCAATCAGTATACTTGTTAAGTTGTAAAAGAAGAACAAAGCTTTGAAAGGAATCCCTTTGTCTGTGTCTGGACTTGGCTACTGGATTAGACTGAGAGAGGCCTCCAAGGAGCCCTTGACAGCCGCCGCTGCTGCCAGGAAGATTCGCCCAAGGTAATCCCGTCCTGGGGGGGGGGGGGGCAGACCATTTTGCCACCAATTTCAGGGGGCTGAATGAGCTGGCATTCGGCCTCCCTGAGATTCGTGGCGAAATTCTCTGACATCCCTAAAGATGGCCCATTTCATCCCCTGCTCTGGGTTGCCCACAGCCAGGGAGACGGCGGAGCTGTTTTTGGCACATGTTTTCCGGCTCCACGTATGGCCCGAGGGTCTCATTTCGGATAGGGGGCCCCAATTCACTGCCCATTTCTGGAGGGAGCTACTTGGGCTTCTCCATGTGATGCTCCATCTTTCCTCCGCCCACCATCCACAGACAGACAGCCAGACCTAGCACACCAATGTGACTCTCGAGCAGTATTTGCACTGTTATGTCAATTACCAGCAAGATGACTGGTTTTCCTTGCCGCCACTCGCAGAATTTGCTTATAACAATGCCTGCCATGCTTCCACCCGCCAAACTCCATTTTTTGCCAATTTTGGTTACCACCCCAAGGCTTTCCCGTCCACCTTAGCTCCCTCTTTGGTGCCAGCAGCCCATGACTTTTTAGAGGAGTTGCGAGCGGTACACCACCTCTTACGGGACTCCCTCGAGCAAGCCAAGTCAGCCTACAAGGCCTCTGCGGACCGACGGTGCCAGCCAGGTCCATCTCTGCAACTGAGAGACTGGGTTTGGTTGTCCACCCAATACCTCCCCTCTCACTCGCCCGCAAGGAAGCTTGTGCCTCGCCACACGGGGCCTTTCCAGATTACGCCCCAGATTAACCCTGTTGCTTTTCACCTGGCTCTCCCCCCCTCCATGAAGATCCATCCTGTTTTTCATCGGTTCTTGCGGTCCCCCCTGGTTTCTGGCGCCTCATCGCTCAGCCGGCTCCCCTCTGCCACCAGTGCTGGTGGAGTGGGAGGAGGAGTTTGAGGTCGTGGAGATTCTGGACTTCCACCTTTCTCGTGGCCACCTGCAATATCTAGTGGACTGGAACGAGTACGGGCCAGATGAGTGGTCCTGGGAACCCGCAGAAAATGTGCATGCTCTGTTGCTGCTGAGGCGTTTCCACCTGTCAGGAGGCGCCCTAGCGGCCTCTTTCAGTAGACTCCAATAGCCATCTCAAGACACAGACAAAAGGATTCTTTTCAAGGCTTTAATCCTTTTACAACTTAATGACTCTTTCAGATGCTAATGACCAGCAACTAAGCAAGGAACAGCAGAGCGGCCTATGCGCCGAGTAGGCAGTTGATCCCCGTTTGAAGGAGAGTCACTTGAAGACCCTGAACGTATGGGCTAAGGAGAGATCCTCCCTCTTTCCCTTGGGTCCATGGGAGGCGGCCGTTGCTTGCGTGCCAAATGGGCGCTACACCTCCTTTCCACGCCCTCCATCGTTTGTCACTCTTTGCGTCTGCATCGAGCATCTAGCAAGCCCCGTTCCCGCACTTTCTCACTGCTAGGATCACTATCTATCTCAGGAATGCCAGCAGGAGGAATCTCTGCCAGCTGCTGTGCCTGCGAGGGATGTGCTGGCTCCTCCCCCACGGATTGCTGATCCTCCTCAGAATCAGAACTGCCCTGGGGTTCTATCAGCTCAGTTTCCACCCTGACACCACCAGCTGTACCCCCACAAGCCTGGGGCCCCAGGGGAGGAGCACGAGGGGGGGCCTCATGGGAGCAGGGATGATGTCAGGGTGGAAACTGAGCCGACAGAACCCCAGAGCAGTTCTGATTCTGAGGAGGATCAGCAATCCGTGGGAGAGGAGAGCGCTCATCTCTCACAGGCAGAGCAGCTGGCGGAGATTCCTCCTGCCAGCATTCCTGAGATAGATAGTGACCCTGGCAGTGAGGGAGTGTGGGAGGGGGGCTTGCTGGATGTTCAACGCCGACAGCGACGACAGCTGGAGGGCGCAGAAAGGAGGCGTAGCACTTGTTTGGCGCGTAAGCAACAGTCGTGTCCTGAGGACCCAAGGGAAGGAGGGAGGAACTCTCCCTAGCCCGTAAGTTCAGGGTCTTCCGATTCTCCTTCAAACGGGGATCAACTGCCTAACCTGGAGCATAGGCTGCTCTGCTGTTCCTTGCTTAGTCGCTGGTGATTAGCATCTGAAAGAGTCATTAAGTTGTAAAAGGATTAAAGCCTTGAAAAGAATCCTTTTGTCTGTGTCTTGAGTTAGCTATTGGAGTAGACTGAAAGAGGCCGCCAGGGCGCTCCTGACATTCACATAGCAGAGCATGCAGACACAGGGTGGAGAGGGGGTGGGTTTTGCTCCTGACCCGTGTGCTCAATTTAGTTGCAAAAGGAGGCGATCCCACTCCTGCTTTATTCACAAACTCGTTTGGCACTGAGTGCGTTCAGGCTCAAGCTATGGGAGGGGCCATGGCTCAGTGGTAGAGCACATGCTTTGCATGCAGAAGGTCCCAGGTTTGATCTCTGGCATCTCCAGGCAGAGTTGGGGAATACCGCTGTCTGAAATTCTGGAGAGCCACAGCCAGGCAGTGTCAACGATACTGGGCTAGATAGACTAAAGGTCTGGGTTAGCATAAAGCAGCTTCCTATGATTCTTGGCCAGGCAGGGGGAGGGGGTGGACTGGAGGGCAGCAGTACAAAAGACCCAAGGCACAGTGCAGAAGACTCAGAGCACAGACCCCTGGACCCACCCCTAATGATGCTCCTGCCCATCAGCATAAGGCAGAAAGGTCTAGGACATCTGATGATATAAAAAATATATATTTTTGCTGCAAGGCTTCTTTTCTAGCTGCCATTTCCTGTAGCTCCAAATATCAGACTTGGTTGGGTAGCCTGCTAAACCTTTGGCTCTTTCATGCTTTAAAGCCAGAGTGTTCTCTCATGTCTTGAAAGATGGTTTTAAAAGAGTCTTTAAATCAGGCATGCAAAACCCCACCTGACTTGTCATGGTTCTCAAAGACTGAAGGTTTTACATAGGAAACAAGGACTTCTTCTTCTTTTGCAGTATCGTGAGAATTTCACCATTTAAGAGGCACATGGCGATCAAACAATGATTGTCCCATATATGTACAACAATGGCATAGGAAATAATGAAGTTTTCAGCAAGCAGATATTGTAGGTAGAGTCAGATACGTAGAGATTTTCTATATGGGCATTTGAATGGAAGGCTGGAAATAGGGAGGAGGAAGGGTATGGGATGTTATAGCAATCAGAACCAGATTGCAGCCAAAAGGATATACATCTCTAAATTCATTCTGCATCAGGTCATAGTACATGTGGTTAGCCTGGGCTTTGGGATGTTTTCATGAATGAGAAAGATGCCTCTCATTTGCCTGGCTGCCTTACCAGTTTTCTTATTATCTTTCCTTGCACAGCAACTATAACCTAAAACTTTCTTTAAACCATATTTGCTTCTTTACATTGTGGAGTTTTCCTAGAATCCAGTAAGTCATCCGCTTCTTTGTCCCTTTATAAATTTGTCCTATACTGTCCAAGGATCATTTCCTATTTTTCTCCCATATGTTCTGGCTCTGCAACAGCCCATCATAACCTAACCTGCTCTAATTTTTATTATTATGCCCATCTTCTTGTTTACAGCTTTAGTTTACCAATTGACTGACTAATTCTGTACACATAATTCAGCCCTGCCCCAAATCATACAGTATCTCAGAAAGAAGAGCAACACATAGAAAAACAAAAGAAAAAGTCCCCATGTAACTTTGTTTGCTACACAAGCTTGCTACACAGCATATCTTAAACTTGAATGTACTATCATCATCAGTTACTCTGCTTGCTCTTAATGTTATAGAACTACGGGCTCTAATGATCAGGACAGGTATCTGGATGGTAGCTATATTTCTTGCTGGCACAGCCTGGAAATGTAATTTTTCTTTTGCCTGTCTACATACAAGCACATCGCAAACCTGTTATTCACTCTCACCTTTTCTAGCGTGAGATCTCATTAGCATTGTATTTCCTATAAAGAGCTTCAGCTGAAGCCACAAGAAGTTAAGTGTCTTGTTATAGCCACACTTATAGCAAGTACACTGCAACAAGCAAGCTCTTGAGTTCATTCTGAAACTAATAATGGTTTATGCTAATTACAGTTTCACTGGAATTACCCCCTTACCCTCATACCCCAACCAAAAATACTCAGAAAAAGTAAGGTGCAGTTCCTCAGCCTGTTATGCATAGAAGTAGAAGAATGCTCCAATTATGATGTATCAGTTAAAAGTTTTCTTTTGTACGGTGTGCATATGCATATGGTGTTTATAAACTGTATTTTAACATTTAGATATTTTATTCATTTTTCCACATGGTACAAGTAGAACACATATCACTGCTGGAAAGATACCAATCAAGTAATACAGCTCCATATCTGAGGAAAACAAATGACAGAGGATTGCACTTAAAGCATTTTAGGAAGCAGAAGGCATGAACTGTTAAGCAATACAGAACTTTAGAGGAGGTGCTTAATACTTCCAAGGGCAATACATGGCTTTTCATAAAACAGAGAAAACAGTTTCATCACCAAAACACGAAGTACAGTTTATGGAAACGACTTATTAATTGAAGAATTAATTTAAGCCATTTCTACAGTAGTACTTGTTCCAGGACAAAGGCCAAGAGAATGAAGGGCAAAAGTGTGCCCTTGACTTCTCCTGCCCTTTCTCATTGTCTAAAAAGTAAAAACACAATGCAGTGTGTGCATACACAATCAAATGTGTGCAGGAGAAGAGGGAAATTACAGTGAAAAAGACATAACAGATCAACCAACTATGCCTGTTTACATCGTCTTCCTGGCAGCAAGTCAGCATTCCAACCACTGAATGATTCTTAAGCAGGGTGATCTTAGACCACCTACTACTATTGTAAATGCTTTGGTAATAATGTCCTTCCATTTTTAAGATATTAAAATTTGGTTACCGCAGTCACAAGTTGGTCATCCAACCCATGCGGGTTGGATCCAGACTTGTTCTTGATCCTCCAACCCATCAGGCTGGATCCAGACTTACTCATACTTAGAGTAGACCAAATGAAATCAGTGGGACTAAAGTAAGTCATGACTAACTTAAGTCCCATTGATTTCAATGGATCACACTCTAAGTATGAATAAGTCTGGATCCAACGCGTGGTCTGGAGAGTCAGAAACATTACATCTGAACCAAGTCATACTACTTACTTATTGGAAATGCTGCATACCTGTAGCTTAAAAGTAGAAAAGGTAGCTCTGATGCCAATGGTTTCCACAGCAATGGGGATCACCTTCCATTCCTGGAACCAAACTCCTCTTGTAAGAATTTCACAGATAGATTTGTGAATGAAGATTTTGATTTATTTTGAATGAAGATTTTGATTTATCTCACTTTTTTTTAATGCTTTCTTATCCCACATTGGATTTTGCCCTGGCTATACAGATGGCATTTGCCTGACACAGTCTGGGACATCACACCACTCTAGCGACCAAAGCTGCTTATTATTTATAGGAATAGAGCAGAGAACTTTAAGCACATACATATGGGCAATGCAAGCCTGAGGAAAAGGGCAATTATTTACTGCCAGGCAGTATTTTCAGCTTAAAGCTCATATGATTTAAATAGCCACTTGAGCTGTGCTCTTGCAATTTACCACATCAACAGAACACCTAAATGAAATTACAACCTTCTGATACGCCACTACCTTGTTGTGGCGAAGGGGCTTGTGTGACTCAGTGAAGACATAAGCTATGCCGTGCAAGGCCACCCAAGACGGACAGGTCATGGCGGAGAGTTCTGACAAAATGTGGTCCACTGGAGAAGGAAATGGCAACCCACTCCAGTATTCTTGCCAAGAAAACCCCATGGAATGTATCACAAGGCTAAAAGAGATGACGCCGGAAGATGAGCCCCTCAGGTCGGAAGGTGTCCAATATACTACTGGGGAAGAGCAGAGGGTATTTCCAAGTAGCGCCAGAAAGAGTGAAGTGGCTGGGCCAAAGCCGAAAGGACACTCAGCTGTGGATGTGTCTGGTGCTGAAAAGAAAATCCGATGCTGTAAAGAACAATATTGTTTAGGAACCTGGAATGTCAGATCAATGAATCAAGGTAAGCTGGAGGTGGTCAAACATGAGATGGCAAGATTGAACATCGACATCTTGGGAATCAGAGAACTAAAATGGACAAGCATGGGCGAATTTAATTCAGGCGACCATTATATCTACTACTGTGGGCAAGAATCCCTTAGAAGAAATGGAGTCGCACTCATAGTCAGCAAAAGGGTGGGAAAAGCAGTACTGGGGTACAATCTCAAAAACGATAGAATGATCTCAGTACGAATCCAAGGCAAACCATTCAACATCACAGTAATTCAAGTCTATGCCCCAACCACTGAGGCCGAAGAAGCTGAGGTTGATTGGTTCTATGAAGACCTACAACACCTTCTAGAACTAACTCCAAAAAAAGATGTCCTCTTCATCATAAGGGATTGGAATGCTCAAGTAGGAAGTCAAGAAATCACCGGGATCACAGGCAAGCATGGCCTTGGTGTACAAAATGAAGCAGGACAAAGGCTAATAGAGTTTTGCCAAGAGAACACGCTGATCATAGCAAACACTCTTTTCCAAAAGCACAAGAGGCGACTCTACACATGGACATCACCAGATGGTCAATATCGAAATCAGATTGATTATGTCCTTTGCAGCCAAAGATGGAGAAGCTCCATACAGTCAGTAAAAACAAGACCTGGAGCTGACTGTGGCACAGATCATGAGCTGCTTCTTGCAAAATTTTGGCTTAAATTGAAGAATGTAGGGAAAACCAATAAACCATTCAGGTATGACCTAAATCATATCCCTTATGAATATACAGTGGAGGTGAGGAATAGATTTAAGGGATTAGACCTGATAGACAGAGTGCCTGAGGAACTATGGACAGAGGTCCGTAACACTGTTCAGGAGGCAGCAACGAAATCCATCCCGAAGAAAAAGAAATGCAAGAAAGCAAAGTGGCTGTCTGATGAGGCTTTACAAGTAGCTGAGGAAAGAAGGGAAGTGAAAAGCAAAGGAGAAAGGGGAAGATATATCCAACTGAATGCAGATTCCAGAGAATAGCAAGGAGAGACAAGAAGGCCTTCTTAAATGAACAATGCAAAGAAATCGAGGAAATAATAGAATGGGAAAGACTAGAGATCTTTTCAAGAAAATCGGAGATCTCAAGGGAATGTTTTGTGCAAAGATGGGCATGATAAAGGACAAAGAAGGCAGGGACCTAACAGAAGCAGATGAGATCAGAAGAGGTGGAAAGAATACACAGAAGAACTATACAGGAAAGATCTTACTGTCAGGAGCGCCCTAGTTGAGAAATAGCCAACTCAAGACACAGATGAAAGGATTCTTTTCAAGGCTTTAATCCTTTTACCATTTAATGACTCTTTCAGATGCTAATTCATTCATTCATTTCATTTCATTTCTATACCGCCCAATAGCCGAAGCTCTCTGGGCGGTTCACAGAAACCCTGCTGCCGCTCACACGTAAAACTGGCAACCAAATTTAGCGTTGTCGAGCATGCTCTGCGGGTGCAGGTAAAAGAGCTCGTTGAGCGTGGGGGGCACCCAGCGTGTGGTGTGGAACAGAGACTCACCGACCTGCCAGCCGGGGATGTCCTTCATGATCTTGGCCTCCTCGTCGAGATTTTGACGCAAGATGCGTAGCATCCTGCAGTCATCCTCAGCCATAAGAAGGGGAAAGATGGCCACTCACGTCTCCAGGTCCTCGATGTTCAGGCGCCGCCTCTCTCGGTTCCATGTCACAAGGGAATAATAGCCATAGACGAGGGTCCCAATTCCAATGGCGAACAGGCTATAGCCTGACAGCCCCCGCCGGGGCAAGTTCCTCTTGTAGTCAATGGGCCCGTATCCGCCCGGCGGCAGCATGTCCTGCTTCACCTCCCGGCTCTGGCCACCATCTTGGGAGCGGGCAGCTCGCCAATCACCAGCGACTAAGCAATGAACAGCAGAGTAGCCTATGTTCCGAGTAGGCAGTTGATCCCTGTTTGAAGGAGAATCACTTGAAGACCCTGAACGTATGGGCTAGGGAGAGATCCTCCCTCTTTCCCTTGGGTCCACGGGAGGCGGCCATTGCTTGCGCGCCAAACAGGCGCTACGCCACCTTTCCGCACCCTCCATCGCTCGTCGCTCCCTGCGTCTGCGTCGAGCGTCTAGCAAGCCCCCCTCCCACACTTTGTCACTGCTAGAATCACTATCTATCTCAGGAATGCTGGCAGGAGGAATATCTGCCAGCTGCTGTGCCTGTGAGGGATGAGCTGGCTCCTCTCCCACGGATTCCTGATCCTCCTCAGAATCAGAACTGCTCTGGGGTTCTATCGGCTCAGTTTCCACCCTGACACTTAATGTCCCTGATAGCCATGATAGTGCAGTCACTGAACGTGAGCCGGACATCCTCGAGAGTGAAGTCAAGTGGGCCTTAGGAAGCGTTACTAACAACAAAGCTAGCGGAGATGACAGAATTCCAGCTGAGCTATTTAAAATCCTAAAAGGTTATGCTGTTAAAGTGCTGCACTCAATATGCCAACAAATTTGGAACACTCAACAGTGGCCACAAGACTGGAAAAGGTCAGTTTACATTCCAGTTCCAAAGAAGGGCAACGCCAAAGAGTGTTCAAACTACCGCACAATTGTGCTCATTTCACATGCCAGCAAGGTGATGCTCAAAATCCTACAGGCTAAGGTTCAGCAGCATGTGAACTGAGAACTACCGGAAGTACAAGCGGGGTTTCGAAGAGGCAGAGGAACTAGAGATCAAATCGCCAACATTCACTGCATCATGGAGAAAGCAAGAGAATTCCAGAAAACGTCTGTTTCTGCTTCATTGACTATGCTAAAGCCTTTGATGGTGTGGATCACAACAAACTGTGGCAAATTCTGAAAGAGATGGGAGTACCAGTCAGACCACCTTACCTGTCTCCTGAGAAACCTGTACGAGGGTCAAGAAGCAACAGTAAGAACCGGACATGGAACAACCGAGTGGTTCAAAATTGGGAAAGGAGTATGACAAGGCTGCATATTGTCGCCCTGCTTATTTAACTTATATGCAGTTAATCATGAGAAACGCCGGGTTGGATGAATCACAGGTCAGAGTTAAGATTGCCGGGAGAATTCTCAACAGCCTCCGATATGCAGATGATACCACCCTAATGGCAGAAAGCGAAGAGGACCTCAAGAGCCTCTTGTTGAGGATGAAAGCAGAGAGTGCAAAAGCTGGTTTGAAACTCAACATTAAAAAAATGAAGATCATGGCATCTGGCCCCATCACTTCCTGGCGTACAGAAGGGGAAGAAATGGAAGCAGTGACATATTTTATTTTCTTGGGCTGCAAGATCACCGCAGACGGTGACTGTAGCCATGAAATTAAAAGACGCTTGCTCCTTGGGAGGAAAGCTATAGCAAACCCAGACAGCATAGTTAGCGGAGACATCACCTTGCTGACAAAGGTACGTATAATCAAAGCTATGGTTTTCCCAGTAGCAATGTATGGCTGTGACAGCTGGACTATAAGGAAGGCTGAGAGCTGAAGAATTGATGCCTTCCAACTATGGTGCTGGAGAAGACTCTTACGAGTCCCCTGGACTGCAAGGATGTCAAATCAGTCCATCCTAAAGGAAATCAACCCTGAGTGCTCATTGGAAGGACAGATACTAAGATGAAGCTCAAATATTTTGGCCACCTAATGCGAAGAGAAAACTCCCTGGAAAAGACCCTGATGCTGGGAAAGATTGAAGGCAAAAGGAGAAGGGGACGGCAGAGGATGAGATGGCTAGATAGCATCAGCGATGCAATGAGTATGAATTTGAGCACACTCCAGGAGAGAGCGAAGGACAGGAAGGCTTGGCGTGCTATGGTCCATGGGGTCACGAAGAGTCGGACACGACTTAACGACTGAACAACAACAAACTTTGCTTTGTAATATACACAGCCAGGAGAAATTACTCTATGTGTGGCACGTAAGGCAGAGTTTATCATAAGAACATTCCCCCACCCTTATATGATTAGGCTTCTTGTTTTCTGGATAACACTTCTAATGCCACAAGGTGTGTATGATACCCATGTTTTAGTGAACTTGGAGAAATGTGCCCTGAATCCACTGACACAAACCTTCAGCAATGCAATGCCTCTGTAATTTGCACTGACTTCTGTTTTGCCAGCAGCATAACCCACATTTGAACAGAAACCTACACACATAACAGAAAATCCTAGAACAAGCAGAGAGGAAAATAAAACAAAATAATACATCTGTGAGAGTTTCTTATTAGATGCATTTATTATTGCGTTTTATAGCACCAACCATTAACATTTGAGGATCTCCTAAACACTATGGAAACTCAGAGGAATTTCAAAGGCAGCAAGTAATATAGCATGGAGGGTTCTTCAAAACAATAGCAGAAACTTAAGTTAAAACACACAACAAGCATAAGATTGCATTAAGGAAATAAAAAGAGAAAAATGGTTTTATCTTCAGATAGTTGCCCTAGCTGACTTAGTAGGCAGGTCGGCAGGGTACACCTTACATGGCTACAGAAGATCCATAGCAAAAGCAGTAGTTGTAAGTGAGTAATTAAAGTCTTTCTCTTCCCTCTTGGGAGAAGATAGAGGAGGGCTGCTACCTGGATCAATGAACTGTCCGGTTGGTCAAATTGGGGTGGGTGGTCATGGAGAATTTCTTTCCCAGTTTTGGCAGGGGAGGGGGTGACTTCTGAATTATGTGTGGAGGAAGCTGGGTTTTTCCCCCTGTTTTTTACACTTATATAGTGTGGCAAAGTGGTTCCTTCTATCCCTTCCCCCTGCTCCCATTGGGAGGTGGAAGCAACAAACAAGCTAGCTAGCTACCCACCTGGGTGGGTTGGTCAGACAGGCAGTGGCAACTGAAGATGCTCTATGTAGTCACAACACTGTGCATAGAGCGCAGATGCTCTATGTAGTGTGCTCTTAGGATAAGCCTGCTGGCAGGCAGCCAATCAGAAGCTGACACTACTGTTGCCTGGCTCCTCCTGAAACAATTCAACTTTTAACCACCACCCCAAATTGGCAAAATGCCCTCGCCTAATTCATCCCCTGCAAATGGGGTTGCAAATGGAGGAAAGGCATTTCACATCTCTAAGAGTAGCATAACTTCTGCTAACTTCAGACTTAAGACCCCTAACAAAAGGCTTGGCTGTGTTTTTACAGGAAATATGGCTGTGAAACTGATGTGAAGATATAACCTGATAGAGTAATGGTTCCCTTGTGCATGATGTAAGGGAAAACAAGTCCTTACTTAAAAGTGCAAGACTGGGCTAGAACTAGCCAGTGCAAATCAAAATGTAGGGTGGGAAAAAAATCAAACAATAATTATACACAAGTTTGTCCCTTAGGAATGGAGGCAGTTTAGCCCATGCAGACACAGATTTCCATAGGCTTATATAGAATCATTGAATAATAGAGTCGGAAGGGACCTTGAGGATCATACTGTCCAACCTGCTGCTCAGTGCAGATCTACAATGCAGGATGCAACTACAGCATCCCTGACAGCTGAACCTATTTTGGGGATAGGGTTCAGCACCTTGGATAGCTCCTTTAGAGTTCTGGCTGGTTCTGGCTGAAACCCAGAATGTATCATGGCCCCACCACAATCGGAGCCACCAGCCTCCACTGATGGCCACCCCAACCTCTGCTGAAATATCTCCAGAGAAGAAAAGACCACCACCTCCCAGGGCAGCAGTCTGTTCCATGGTCAAACTGATTATACGGTTAGGAAGTTTATATAATTTCTGTACCTTAAGATGTTAAATATTCCAAAATTCTCTGTGACAACACCGTTTTCCAATGAGAATACATGTACTCATCTCTTAAAATAAATCATCTTAAAACATACATGTCTTTGCCCTAAATTAACTTTGCATGGCATTAACATCAACCATCTTGTGAACAGTCTGGGAGTGCCTGACATTGATGTCAGGTACTCCCAGTGCCTGACTGGTAGCATTTATGTACCTAGATGGATGGTGATCTGATCAATCAGAAAGGGATACCAAGCCACTGAGAGCCACTTGCATGGGTGTTCATAGAAGAGGAAGATAAGAGAAAGAAAATAAATAAAATCTTTATAGAAAAAAAGGAAAAGAAAATAAATGTTTTGCCCAAAAAGAGAGAAAAGATGACCTCCAAAGTGCCAAAAATGCATTATCAATAAATAAATGTTTAAAAACATGCACTATCTCTTTTTGGTACTCTGATGTAAACTAGAAAAATCACTGCCTCTGATAAAGAGCAACTGCTCAAAGCATTTCAGGCACCAACAACAGATACTGGATTTTTTTTATAGTAAGATTTTTTCAGCACTTTGGGGTTTGCCTCTCTTTTGTTTGTTTGTTTATGCCGGTGCTGGTGCCCCCCTTTTTCTTCTTATTTTCTCCCTCCGCCCCCAATGAGAATGTATTGGTGTATACTATAAAGTAGATGGACTGAATATATGGCTCTATAAACAATTTTATCCCTATGTAAAATCTGAAAAAGTACACTTTTTTTGTACATATTATGCAGATTTCCCTTCTGCCCTGCCTATTCTAGGGATTTTGAGGCATGCTGTACTAGAATTAGGAAATACTGTAGAAACCGTAGATCCAAACTATATCTGCAGGTGCAATATACAGTGGGAGGTCTACATCACCAATGTGTTCTCCCCACACACCCTGCTGCAATAAAACTATCCAAGAAATCTTGTAGCGTTTTGTTTTGCTTTGTTTTAATTGTCTGGGCTAACTGGCTACTCAAATGCTGCGGAGAAATTGTACTCCTCAGATAGCTGAACAAAATAGCAACAATAATGGCTGATTTGCTTAGTGAAAATGCAACACAACTAGTCCCTATGCTCAGAAATTACTGGGAAAGGCAGATGTAGCATTTTAAGTTGGATGGAAGTGGTTTGGAGGAACAGACTTTCACTGCATTCCAAGATATTTGTTTTCAGGGCAGTAAATGAGTGTGCAAGCCACTACATGTCCAGCACACTTAAAATGTTACATCTCCCTTCATCCATAAAGAGTACAATCCTAGAAGGTAGAAACTCACAGATCATTATTAAAAAAAACAAACCCAAACCTCTGCAGATTCATACTGGATTATAGGAAATGTGTGCTATATTGTTTCTAATATCTAATGTATATACCTCTTTATGTCAGAGAAGAACCCCTTGAAATCTCTCAGCCTCTCTCATAATTTAAAATGCACTCTTTAGCTGTGCAGGTCAGCATTTCCATAAAAGTAGCATCTGCATGCCAGTTTTTAAAAGTTTACATCAAGAAAAAAATGGTATATGACATTTGAAATTCGTTTATGATTTCTCATAAACTAATTTTATACAATTAGGACATAATCCTCATCAAGAAATATTTGAAGAGCTGTCACATAAACAATGGAGTAAATTTCTGTTATGTTGTTCCAGAACATAAGGTCTGAACCAACAGGTTCAAATTACAAGAAAAGGGATTCTAACAAAACATTAGGAATAACTTCCTGAACTTCCTGGTGGTACAAGCTGTTCAACAGTGGAACAGGCTGCCCTGGAAGGTGGTGGTCTTTCTTTGTTAGAGAATTTTAGGTTAAATGTTTTAAAGCAGAGGCTGGATAGCCATGTAAAAGTTGTAGTAGTAGTGGATTTCCTACATGAGTGGGAAAATAGATGACCTTTGAGGTACTTTCCAATTCTATGATTTGAAGAAGCAGTTGCATTTATAAAGTTTGCAATTAGCTGCTGAGTGACATATATAACATTTGTTACATCACAAAATTATCTTTGATAGATTATTGGATATATAGATATAGGTACACACACACACACACACACACACACACTATACTTTTGAATTTGGGTGCACTGCCTATTCCCAGAATACATTTTGTACTCACCATAGTGTGGAATGATATGAAAAAGCTCATTCAGAAACATTTTCAGGACATGAGGAACTGCCTAATTAGAATTAAGAGTACTGGGAACGTCCATACTTTGTGATAGGTTCCAACATAATGCCTTGTGTGGGCTACTGAACAAATGGGAACAATATTCAAATTCATGGAGGATAAGGCTATATATTACCTCCAGTACTGGAGGCAGTAAGCCTCTGAATACCAGTTGCTGGGGAACATGAACAGGAGGGTGATATTACACTCATGTCCTGTTTGTGGGCTTCCAAATGCAGCTGATGGGAACAAAATGCTGGACTAGATAGGCCTTTAGTCTGATCCAGTCTGAACTCTTTTTGTGTTCATTTTGAAAATGCGTTTCAAAGAAAAAGCATCACTTTTTAATTTACTTAATGAAATTCAATAACACTGCTATGTTCACATATGTATCAGTTTTATGACAAAGCCTATAAATAACTATGATCTTCCAGAAATGCTTAGTTTATTGGAGAAAGGTCATAAGCCAGTGTAGGAGCACATGCTTTACATGCAAAAAGTCCCGGATTCAACCCTGGGCCAATCCACACTTACGTTTTTTTTTCTCGCTTCCAATAAGGTTTCACAGCTTGTCTTTCACACTACGCAGGACATGCCTCTGATTGGGACCGTAATTTCCCACTTCTGTGCTCTCGCTTTCAATGCCCTGATATTCTGGTATTTCCCATTCATGTGCTGTGCTCTTCTGTGTTCATTACCTTATAAGGTCGTAGTCCCCTCCCACACCTGTCCATATACGGCAGTGTTTGGATTTCCCTCCTGTCCAATCACACCTCTAGATGCCCCCATCTGGTCTTTCATCTACTGATAGCATAGGTTCCTTAGCACTGGAAGTTTTATCACCAACCAGCAGAGGGCTAGAGGTGCTGGCTCTTATCTGATCTAGGAAGCTCAGCCAGGTCAGCCCTGGTCAGAATTTTGGATGGGAGACCGCAAGGGAATCAGGCTTCCTGCAATGAGCAGGGGGTTGTTCTCTCCCTTCAAATGACACCCTGTAAGTGATTTTTTTAAATTAAGGTATTAACTTTGAATTTTCAAGTCTTCAGATCTTCATATCTTCAAAGAATAGGCTTTCTCCAGCCTTGTATCCCCGTGCACAAACATAAATTTCTTCACAGGGCAGTCTTTGCAAGCAGCCCCCCGCCCCCCGACCTGAGCATTGGGGAGGGGAGGCAGCATGTGTAAAGGCACTCAGTTGTGATCCTAATTTTTTTTTTTTAAAGCCAAAGCAGGGGATAGAAGGAGGTAAAAGTTAGTGTCATTTGAAGGGAGAGAACAACCCTCTGCTCAGTGCAGGAAGCTTGATTCCCTTGTGGTCTCCCATCCAAAATTCTGACCTGGGCCAACCCTGCTGAGTTTCCAAGACCAGACAAGAGCAGGCACCTCCAGCCATTTCCTTGCTGGTGATAAAGCTTTGAGTGCTGAGGAACCTATGCAATGTAATCTCACAGTCTTTGAAGCGTTGAAGAAGGTAGCAGCCCCCCTGAAACGCGCGTGCTGGGTGCCGTCACCGCTGCCCCTCTTCCTCGCGCTGGCTGCAAAGGGCTGGTGCGGGAAAAAGAGCATCAGCACACACACCCCAGCCTCTCGCCCTGGTCTCCAGCAGGTGGGGGGGGAGAAGAGGATAGGTGCCCCCTTCTTCCCTCCACCCCCACCTGCTACAGTGGTGGCAGCAAGGGACAAGCTCTCACCAGGCTTCAAGCCCCAACAGGATGCTCGCACCATCCCCACACACACACAGAGGCACAGAGGAAGAGAGGGACAGTGGGCGGGGAATCAGCGGAAACAGGGAGTTTCTGCTCCTCCAATGACAGCCGCCGTCTTTAAGAGCAGGAAAACAGCGCAGCTCTCGAGTGTGAACCGAGCTCACACATTCGATCAAGAACCGCAACGGGGAAAATGGATGAATGTGGATAATCACGTTTTAATGCGAATGCATTTAACCCCACAGGACCCCGACTTCATTGCGATGGTGGGCGCAATGTACATCGGCCTCCTGACATATGCAGATAGGGCTGCAAAATACTCCTGTGTGACAGTTACTACCAGTCAGTGTAGGTAATACTGACCTAGATGGACAAATCTTCTGACTGGGTATAACGCAGCTGTTATGTTCCATCTAAGCACATTTTTGTTATATCTTTGGAAGTTAGAAATCAAATTACGTATTCTTTGTCACTGGAAAGCTAAAATTATTGATGGTGAAAAGAAGCAGGAACATTTTGTTAATGCACACAATCGTTTTCTATATATTTGCCAAAGTACAATGCTAAATCACATTACAGTGGAAACAATCTTTAAATTCGCCATTTTGGAAATATTTCCTTAGATATATTTTCTCTACTTTTAATACTTGTACAGTGAACTGAATAATAAAATAGGTTTGGTTTCTTCTGCA
Source organism: Heloderma suspectum (assembly GCF_057233095.1). Taxonomy (NCBI): domain Eukaryota; kingdom Metazoa; phylum Chordata; class Lepidosauria; order Squamata; family Helodermatidae; genus Heloderma; species Heloderma suspectum. The sequence goes on along the minus strand of NC_139460.1, from coordinate 47,373,397 downwards.
ATTAGTTTGCCGTCAGCCCCCAATTTTCAGCAGGTTGGCTGGACTATCAGCCCATCTAATACATTCTATACCGATGCGTAGCAGCTTTTCAAGATGTCAAACTGAAATTTTCCCCAGCCTTGCTACTTGTGATCCATTTAACTAGAGATACTGAGGGTTTAACATGGGACATTATACAAGCAAACATGTGTTCGAATACTGGTCTATGATTCCTTTTCCTTGATCACCTATGTCACTATCTTATATATTATTTAAAATGTATATTTAAAAGATTTTCTTATATATTTAAAAGATTTATTCCTTGCCTCGCCAGCTGTGCAACATATGTATATATAAATAAACCTCTGAAGGTTTTAGAGATCTAGGACTGTTCCATTAAAAAAAAAAGAATTAGCAGTTACTCATTTTTTTAATTTGGAAAACTGATACTGCAACTCTACTATACCCTAAGAATTCAACTTTAAAATTCTGAGTTCTATATTTTTCTTCTTAGCAGAATATAATACGATTTTATCCCTGCCTGTTCTACATTGGCAAACCTTTATGTCAGCCTTCCAGAGGTTTTTGGACTATAGCTCCTGTTAGCCCTTCAGCATGTTCAATAGTCAGGGATTATGGGTGTTGTAGTCCAAAACATCTGGAGGACACAAGATTCAGGAAGACATCTTTATATGAATCACTTAGCAACAGGGTTTTAATTCCTTGATCTTTGAATAAATCTGTTTTTAATGAAATAATTTCATAACATTTCTTAATTTTTTTTGGCTATGTCTATCTCAATTTTCACAGTTATTTATTGGGCTTAATATGTTTTTAATGGCCACACTAGAGCTTATAAAATCGACATGTTTAACAGTTTCAAAATGAGTGTGTATTTTTAAAAGATGAAAGCAGTTCTAAGGGGCTGCAAATTTGATTCCAGGAGTGGTGGAGGGGGAAGGGTTGCATAACCCTCTCCCCCATGGTGGTTTTCTTGCTCAAAATTCCCTTCACTAGCTGATTTTCCTCATTTGGGGAAAATATATGGGTAAAAGGTATGAATAGAAGATTATCTCAAAATATCACAAGTGAATTATTCATATCATCTCACAAGGAAAAGGAACAGAAGGGGGAGAGTTACATTTTTTTAATCCTCCAGTGCAAAAAAACATGGAACTCCGATCCATAAACAAACTACTTTTTCCCTTTTCCCAGAGGTTGCTTTTATAGAAGCATTTTCTTTTACTATGCATTCACTGGAGAGTTTCTTTTCTGCTTGGCTGGGCAATCAGGTATTCAGAGCATAATGTAAATGCTCAGAAACACAGGCATGAAAAGTTGCCAGACAAAGAATCCAAGTGAAGGATTAACATTTCCCTTCTTCCAGACCCCCTCAAGCAGCACACTCTTGTCTCTTGACAAGCACCTTGTTAGCTACTGCCAAGGCTGACACCCACTGGTGACAGCAAGAAAGCCCACCATTGCAAGCTAAAGCGAACCTAAACAGTATTGATTGGTCTCTCACTAGCAATGAACATAAAGCTTTCTCAGCTCCACAAAAACTGCTAAAATCTTCGGTCCCTAGTGTGGTAACAAAACCAAAACAAATATACTGTATATTTCCTGCTTTACTTCAGAAGCACCACCACCAGCAGCCACATAGCAACTTCTGTATCCTCACCACTCACCACCACGGTAGTTCCTGTTCCAAGCGATGACGAAGGATCTGCTCTCCCTCTTGAGAGTGACAAGGCTTGGCTGCCTCGGCTGCCTCAGCTTTTTGAGTTCACAGGGATCCACAGGGAGTGCCGAGGCAGAGAACGTAGGGAGGAGAGAGGTGGGAAGGAAAATCACTGGAGCCTCTTAATGATCAGACTTCCACTAACTAAGAGGAAACGTCTTATAAATAAACAGAAAAAACAAAACAAAACAAAAATCCATCCCGTCCTGCCAGAGGAATGTACATTATTGCCTCTTGATGGAGCATTTTACACAACACCACAGAAGCAGCCATGCCTCTTGAAACTGCTTCCCTGAAATTTAAAGAGAAAGGGAGAGAGAAAAGAACTATAAAAACAAACATTGTTGGGAGGCTCACAGTTCCCAAGTTGAAAATAAACTTTCAAGTTCAACAGCGTAGCAGCTGACTAACTAAATGTCTTCAGCACTAATAAGCACTTAATCAATGGATATATCTGAGCTCTGCTGGTAATATATTTGCAAGCCCCCAACAAATTTGGAAGACTCAACAGTGGCCACAAGACTGGAAAAGGTCAGTTTACATTCCAATTCCAAAGAAGAGCAATGCCAAAGAGTGTTCAAACTACCACACAATTGCACTCATTTCACATGCCAGCAAGGTGATGCTCAATATCCTACAAGCTAGGCTTCAGCAGTATGCGAACCGAGAACTACTGGAAGTACCAGCTGGGTTTCGAAGAGGCAGAGGAACTAGACATCAAATCACCAACATTCGCTGGATCATGGAGAAAGCAAGAGAATTCCAGAAAAACATCTATTTCTGCGTCATTGACTACGCTAAAGCCTTTGATGGTGTGGATCACCACAAACTCTGGCAAATTCTGAAAGAGATGGGGGTACCAGACCACCTTACTTGTCTCCTGAGAAACCTGTACGAGGGTCAAGAAGCAACAGTAAGAACCAGACATGGAACAACCGACTGGTTCAAAATTGGGGAAGGAGTACGACAAGGCTGCATATTGTCGCCCTGCTTATTTAACTTATATGCAGAGTACATCATGAGAAACGCCGGGCTGGATGAATCACAGGTCGGAATTAGGATTGCCGGGAGAATTATCAACCTCCTCAGAGGGGCCAGGGAACTATCAGAGGTACTAGAGTGCACGCTCGGTCAAATCACAGACTACAATGTGAAATTGGTTTGGTGATCTCTATATAGTCCTCTTAGATAAACTCTTGCCTATACAATGCATAGCATTCAACAGTTCTAGTGTACCAGTTATTCAGTCACAGTCCAGAACTGAGTGATCACTGGAGTAAGCAAGGGCAATGCAAGCTGGCCTTAGCAGAGTTGTATGGGAGGTATCAAATTGTGCATGGGAGATGTACAGTAAGCAGGGAGACAAGACTCTGGAGAATTCAGGGCAGCCTTCCAGATATTTTGGACTTCAATTCCCATCTGTCCCAGACAGCATGGGCAATGGTCAGGAATGTTGGGAGTTGTAGCCCAAAACCTCCGGAGGGCACCAGGTTGGGGGGAAGGCCGATGGAGGGCAACACTGAAAGGTGCTGGTGGGGGGTAGATCTCATAATGGGGACAACAGGGCCCAGGCACCTTACTCCCTGTTCCACTTTGCTGGCAGAAGGAACTGCTGGTTTTAACTCTCCTGCTCTGGAGCACCACCTCTGTGCATGACAGGAGGGTATACTACGGTTTTCAAGCCCAGCAAGATCAGCTGACCCGAGGAACTCACTGGGCCCTACCTGGCCATATATAATTGCTGTCTCTGGCCTGGCTCCTCAGTCTGAGCAATGTGTCAGTGTAGGCTAAGGTGCAACAGACCCCCTGCAGCATTATTGGCTTGTCTATTGTCAGCCAGCCCTAACAAACGCTATGCTTGCCCAAAACAAAAACCACTCCAACTTACAATTGCCACATTGGAGCAGACAAGAATAGTACTTTTTCTGTGAAAATTACATATTTAAATAGAGCCTGCCAACTTTAAATGTATGTGGCTGCCATGTACTTCCTTCAATGTTAGCTGCATTATAGGTTCAGATGTATCAATAGAGATAGGAAAGGCCTGATCAGAGTGAAATTTCCATACACCTAAAGTTAAAAGCCTGGTGAAAACTGCCTTAGCAGGTTCAGATCAGTTACAGAAGCTGATTTAGCAAAGCATGTTTAAGCCTGAAACTGATGGTCTTAAAACCAAATTGAAAAAGAATTGTAAGATTTCTTCATAAATAGTATAAACATAACAATACCAGAAGCATAATATATGATGAGTCGTGATAATGGAAAATCTTACTCCAACTGATCCTGCCAGACTAATTGATTAATTGTAGCTGTGACCATTTGGTTTATGTATACTGTACACCAAGTATTTATGCATGTGTAACGTGAGTTCAAAATCTTTCAACCTCCCAGATTGTAATGACCATGCTAACCCAAGGTCAGTCTATCAGGCTGTTATCCAAACTGTCTGTGTAGAATAGGAGAGGCCTGTCAAACTTCTTAAACTTGATTTTTCACCCAAACGAATGCAACAGCAATTGTGAATTATCAATTGTTTGGACATGGAGACATCACTGAAACAACATACAAACATACAGAAGACTTCTTCAAACCAAATTTTCTCAAAAAGTGGAAACTCCTTTGCTGAGGAAAAGGGAAGAAAAATGGATCCAGACCTGTTTTACATAGGTCATGATGAGGCCTGTACCTCAGCCACACTTAGCTTCATCAACCCATCCTCCTGACCTTAGAAAACAAGAATGGGTCAGGGACTATAAATATGAACAGTGTACCATTTTTATCATTATCACCACCACCATCATCATACTTCAAAGTGATTTACAGTCATTAATGGATCAAGAGATAGATCAATAACACTATCCAACCTTATATCAGAGAGGAAATACAGGCAAATGACACTTACTCAGTGACAAAAATCACTGTGTGGTGAAGTGGAAAAAAATTCTTAACCTGCTTTATTTAGTTAGTGTTATTGATTCAATATGCTGCTTTACCCATATTGCTGCAAGGAACAGACTTTGGAGAATTAAGGCACTGAGTTTTCGTCACACTTTATTTGATACTACCTTTATCAAGTTACAGTTAGTCTTGACATGTCCCACTAAAATCAGTGGAAAAAGTGAGTTGTGCCTATAACAAGTGCTTTTAATGGGGAATTGGCATAATTAACTTTAGCTGGGCTGGGGTCATTATGTAAGATCATTATGTGATCTTGGGAGGCAATTTCTATACAGTACATGTGAACATCTCTCTTACTTCACTGAAATAAAAACTGAAGATGAATCTTGAAGATATGTTCCTCAAACAGCACTGAAGAGAACAGTAAGTAAAACTCTAAAGAGGCAAAACTGAGTTTCAGGAGAAAAAATTCACCTCAGAACACAAAGAAAGAGCCGACATCACCTCAGGAAAGTTCACATTAGGATAAGTGGATTTTGAAATTACAATGCCTATAATAATAGATATGTATGGGTGTAAATATAATATCATTTGGCCTTCTGTGTATAATACACATAAATACTACAAAATTAAATTAACAGCTTTGACATTCTGATTATTTACCATCATAGAGCTTGTATAAACAGAAGGAGGAATATCAAGTACTGAGATACCAGCAGTTACTGGGTCAACCAGTCTTTAAAAGAATGGAAGCATATTTTTTTTTTTAGTTATCTAGGCTTCAGTGCCTAACTTTGTTGTTCAGTCGTTAAGTCGTGTCTGACTCTTCGTGACCCCATGGACCATAGCACGCCAGGCCTTCCTGTCCTCCACTCTCTCCCGGAGTGTGCTCAAGTTCATATTCATTGCATCGGTGATGCTATCTAGCCATCTCATCCTCTGCCGTCCCCTTCTCCTTTTGCCTTCAATCTTTCCCAGCATCAGGGTCTTTTCCAGTGACTTTTCTCTTCGCATTAAGTGGCCAAAATATTGGAGCTTCAGCTTCAGTATCTGTCCTTCCAATGAGCAGTCAGGGTTGATTTCCTTTAGGATTGACTGATTTGACCTCCCATGGTTTAACTAATGTATTGTTTATGCTTGACCCCCTTTTGTTCTTAAGGTGTTCAACTAGATTAACATCATACTAACAAGGCAACATATATTCCATTTAAAACTATATTATTCTAAATACCTGACGCTGAAGGAAAGGTTTTCCTAAGTTAAAAGCTTCCTTCTGGTATTTTAAGACAAATTGGCTCCAAAATAGCATTGTTATAATTGCCTTGTTTTTCTTATTCTTTGGGACCAACACAATAACGGAAGCTGTGTTCCTAAGCACATATAGACATTGGTAGGAGCATATGAACCTGAGCACACTCCGGGAGAGTGCGCAGGACAGGAAGGCCTGGTGTGCTATGGTCCATGGGGTCACGAAGAGTCGGACACAACTGAACGACTGAACAACAACAACAGGAGCAGATATATTAGCACACAGCCAGGAAGTGTAACCAGAAGCACTCATGGAAGGGGTACTTTATGCTGCTGTGTTCAGGCAATGATAACTTGACCTCTTGTACCAATTCTACTAGTACAACTGAACATGCAGTGACTGGAATAGTCGTCTCCCCATCCAAACGTGGTATACAGTTGGGAGCACTTAGAATCAGAGTACTAGTTACACAGTGACAATCTCCCATAGACATGTTCAGTGAGAATTAACCTTACTTGGAAACTGTAAGCAATGGGACTTATTTCCAAGTAAATGAGTTGTAGATGCAGTTGCCAGACAACACTGTCCTTGTGTACGCAGAGAACAGAAATTAATAAAGTGCAGACTTCCCTTAAGGAAACCTGTGGAGCTTCCCAAGAGAACTAAAAAAAAAAGGACCTAAAAGACATACCTTGTAGCTCCTCTTTGGAATTTCAGCAGGCTAAAAAGGTAATATAAATTATGCTATTTCTTCTACTATCACCTCTGTTGCCGTGGCCACAGGTCCAAATCACAAAACAATGAGAGACAGGAGGGCAATCACATTCCTCCAACGTTCTGACATTTCCCATTTGTGCCCTTCTTCAAAGTTTTAATTTGATAAAGTTGCTTTGCAGCTTGTCTCTTAACACATCACACGTAACTAGGGATGCAGGATCTCATACTGATTTTCTCTTGGTGGCGTCGCTAAATATTTCATCTGCTTTTCAAACAGCAGGCAGCTTTAGAAGGCCCTATATTCCTCCCCCTCTCCCCGGCATCACTTGCGCACTGTTTCTGAGGATTTGTTCTTCAACATTAGACCAGTTTGTTCATATCTAATGAAGGAATAGTAAACAGCTAGCCACACCAAGTAATTTAAGTTCCTGTGATATTTCCTGGGACATTAGTTATTGGCCCAGTTTGCACATCACACGTTCCAAAACATTCACATGGTTCAATTCTGGCTTATCAGGGGAGAGGTCCTGGTTGGCAGGTCAGGGAAAACAACCTAAGGACAGACCTTCTCTGGGTTGTTTAGCTGCTCCTGGTTGCAGCAGGACGGATTGGACAGCATGTGCCAGCATACACAATAACTCAGGCTTTTTTTGGAAATTCTGTGAACCTGCAAACTGGAATTTTGTGACAGTTAAAATAAATGCCTGTGAAATGTATGTGTGCATGTAGGGCTATAGAAGGGATTTCTTACCATAAAGGGTCTGCTGGACCTCTCAGCGGCATTCAATCCCATCGACGATGGTATTCTTCTGGGACACCTCACTGGGATGGGGCTTGGAGGTAGTGTTTTACAGTGGCTCCATTCCTTCCTAGGGGGACGAACTCAGACAGTGGTGTTGGGGGATGCCTGTTCAAATCCATGGCCGTTAGCTTGTGGGGTCCCTCAGGGTTCTGTTCTATCCCCAATGCTATTTAATATCTACATGAATCCGCTGGGAGAGGCTGTCCAAAGTTTTGGAGTTCGATGCCACCAATATGCTGATGACACCCAGCTCTACTACTCCTTTCCACCAGATTCCAAGGAAGCTGTTTCTGTCCTTAACCAGTGTTTGGCATCAGTTATGGACTGGATGAGGGAGAACAAATTGAAACTTAATCCAGACAAGACAGAGGTGCTCCTGGTCAGTCAAAAGGCAGATCAGGGAATAGGGATTCAGCCTGTGTTGGATGGGGTTGCACTCAGATTCGCAGTTTGGGGGTGCTCCTGGATTCAGCCCTAAACCTAGATGCTCAGGTTTCAGCGGTGGCCAGGAGTGCTTTTGCTCAGTTAAAAGTAGTGCGCCAACTGCACCTGTTCCTGGAGATGTCTGATCTGGTCATGGTGACACATGCCTTAGTTACATCCCATTTGGGTTACTGCAACACGCTCTACGTGGGGCTGCCTATAAAAAGTGTTCGGAAACTGCAGCTGGTCCAAAGAGCTGCTGCCAGACTGTTGACTGGGGCTGGCTACAGGAAGCATACAACTCCCTTGTTAAAACAGCTTCACTGGCTTCTAGTCTGTTTCCGAGCACAATTCGAAGTGCTGGCTATGACCTATAAAGCCCTATACGGCTCTGATCCAGGTTATCTGAAAGACCACAACCTCCCTTATGAATGTGCCCGTGTCCTGAAATCTTCTCTCAGTTAATGAAATTAATTATTAATTTATTAAAACATTAATTAATTATTAATGTCCCTTCTTCTCTCAGTCCCTTCTCTCAGTCCCACCACTGTCACAGGCACGTTTGGTGGGAACCTGGGAGAGGGCCTTCTCAGTGGCTGCCCCACGGCTGTGGAACGCTCTTCCCAGGGAGGCTAGGATGGCTTTCTCCTTGATGTGTTTCCGGAGGCAGGCTAAAACACTCTTATTCCAGCAGGCCTTTGGGACATAGTTGAAACCTGGGGGTAAGCTACTAAAATGCTGTTTTAATGTTTTAATATAATTTTAACTGTATTGTTGTTTAATTATATTTTAACTTTTGTATATTTTCATATGTTTTAATTGTATATGTTTTAATGTTTGTAAGCCACCTTGTGTCCCAGTACTGGGAAAAAGGCAGGATATAGATATAATAATAACAACAATAACAATAACTTTATATATGGTCAATATTCCTTTTCTTCTTCAATTTCAAACTGTAGTAATTTAGGGCCCATAATTTAGGAATAATTGCTGTTAGTGTTTGTTTTTACATATGTTTCTTCAATATAATCTAATCCTTTTATAGTGAGAAGAATATAGGGATGTACGAAAGTCACTTACCTTTTCGAAGGTGACATTCGCGGTGGGGGGGAGGCGCTCCATCCCTCCCCCCGAAATTCTCTCTGGCTGGCTCCGCTCTGCAGAGTTTCTGCAGAACCGCCAGCCGGGGCCGACCACAGCCGGACATCTGGCCGCTGGGCAGCCTGCAGGGACACAAATGGCGGCTACCATAGCCGCCACCATTTGCATCCCTGTATTTTGCCATGATAGGCTATGTAAATATTTACGTAGCCTATCACGGCAACCCCCCCAAAAAAAACAGTGAATGCAAATGGCAGCTACGGTGGCTGCCATTTGTGTTCCTTTTTTTTTTTTTTTGCCATGATAGGTTACGTAAATATTTATCTAGGCTATCACGGAAAAAAAAAAGGAACGCAAATGGTGGCCACCGTAGCCGCCGCCATTTGCGTTCCCTTTTTTTTGCTGTGATAGGCTACGTAAATACTTACGCAGCCTATCATGGCTTCCGCAGGGACGCAAATGGCATCCCTGTGTTAGCCGTGATAGGCTGCGTAAGTATTTATGTAGCCTATCACGGCTATAGTGATGAACAGTAGTAGTGTTCTACAAACAGTAGTGATGTTCACTATGAACAGTAGTGATGTTCGTAGTGATGCGAACAGCACTGGGTAAGTGTCCCGTTTTGCGTGCCTTTCGCACGGGGGGGGCGGGGGGCTTCGTTCCGCCATGGATTTCTGGGGGCCGAATGCACTGGCATTCGGCCTCACCGAGATCCGTGGCGGAATTCTCTGACATTCCTAGAAGAATAGCCTTCTGAATCACATATTGTCCTGACATTCCTGGAGACTGGGGATCAGTTCTGTGCTCTGCAGTTCTCCACTGCCCTCAAGGAAGTCTCTTGGAATTACCATCCTGAAGCTAGTTATTCTGAAGCGAGTGTCACTTTTTGAATAGGATTACTCAGAATAAAAAGACTGACAAAGAGAGCTCAATGCTGTATGTCCTCCAGGTCCTGGTTTACAAAATGAGACCCAGTTCCCTTCCTCACATGATTGCTGTGAGTATATATTAGCCATGGGACATTAATAGTCAGAGACAATAGTGATTGCAGGCCTGCAAGTAAACTAGGTAGAAAATTCTGCCCTCTATAACCTGCTCACCTTTAAAAAAAAATACTGTTAATTGTTTAATATTTGTGCTGCCTGCAGCATAATGAATTCATCCTTAATGTTTATGATACCTGACAGATATCTGCCCTATTAAACTAGGAATTGATAATCATTTGTCCTGTACATACAGTACTGTGCAAAAGTCTTAGGCCACCACCAGCTTTGTTTTAGCAAAGTTTTAATGACCATCCATAACTATTTTTCGGTCTCTCTATTAAGATACAAACAGAAAATACAGGAAATATGTACAGGCAAAAGTCAGTATTTAGTGGGACCTCCCTTGGCTCTAAGCACATCTTGAACTCTTTTGGGGAGACTGTCCTGAAGTTTTCTGAAGTAATCTTCTGGTACATTTTACCAAGCTTCTTTCAGCACTTCCCAGAGTTCTTCTTTAGATGTAGGTTGTCTTTTATTTCTTTTTCTGTCCAGGTGATCCCACATTGCCTCTATAATATTCAGATCTGGACTCTGTGGAGGCCAGTCCATGACTGTCAGTGTTTTATCAGCTGTTTTATCAGCTGTTTTCCTCCCTAAATATGATTTCACTGCATTAGCAGTGTGCTTGGGATCGTTATCATGCTGAAAAATGAAACCATTCCCAGCTTTCCAGAAGGAATGGCATGATGAATTAAAACCTGTCTGTACTTTTCAGCATTCATGATCCCATTAATACGGACAAGATCGCCAACACCATTAGCAGAAATGCAGCCCCAAACCAGGACAGACCCTCCACCATGTTTCACCGAAGGCCGCAAGCACTCATTCATCCATCTCTCTCCAACTCTTCTTACATATTGTCGGTGATTGGACTCCAAAATTTCAAACTTGGATTCATCACTCCATAATACTCTTTTCCACTGATCCTCATTCCAATATTTGTGAGCTTTAGTATATCTTAGCCTTTTCACCCTGTTCCCCTTCCGCAAAAGTGGTTTCCTGGCTGCTACCCTTCCACGAAGACCATTCCTGGCCAGGCGCCTGCTGTTACTCTAGTGTAAGGGGAGGTCACACTAAATACTTGCCACTTTAGCCTATGGAAGCTGTTTTCTTTTTGTTTGTTTTTTCTATTGTTGAATACTGCATACAAATTTCCTGTATTTTCTGGTTGTATTCTAATGAAGAGACTGAGAAATAATTCTATATGGTCATTATACCATCGCTAAAACAACAAATCTAATGGTGGCCTAAGACTTTTGCACAGTACTGTATATGCAATGCACTGACTGTGCTTATGTTTTAAGCTGTGGTGCAAATTCTACTACATGAGAACTTTTCATGATCTGCCCATAATTTACTCTTCCCAAAGAAAGTATCTTCCTATGCAAAAGGCCAGAAGTTCCACATATGTTCATTTCACACAAAATGGTCACCATGCAGGGGGTGCTTGAAACTACACCCACATGGTAGCTGCTCTGTGCTGCACATTGTTCCTCTAACATGCGGACTGGCACCACACCATGGATAATCTTCACAACAGCGCAAACCATTCCTATAACTAATTTGCAATGACATGGAGGCAACAATGTGGTGAGAGACAATACAGCCTCTAATCAAGGGCACTGTTTGGATCAGGGATGGACAACCTTGGAGGGATCAGGAGGCCCCCAGAACCAACTGGGGGCTGAAGCCCCAGCAGAAATTGCCACCAAATGTGGATAGCAATTCAGTGGTGGAAGAAAAAAAGTTGCACTTTCACTTTAAAATAAGGTGTGTGGGGAGTACACACCTTATTTTAATGTAAAATTATGCTCCTGGATGCCCCGGGGATCATGATTTTGCATTAAAACAAGGTGTGAGCCCCCCAGGCACTTTATTTTAAAGTGAAATGAAGCTTTTTCCTTGCTGCCGAAATTTGGCAGCAACACAGCAGTGGCAATTGGGGGGGGGGGCTGCAAAAAAGGAAGGGGCTGCATGTAGTTCACAGGCTGTATGCTTCCTATATCTGGCTAGGAGTACCCCCAACTTCTGAAGTGAGGTAGGTGATAAGAAGAAACAGGGCCTTCTCATTTGCTGTCCATCAATTCTGGAATACCTTCCTCAGTCTCTGTCGACCTCCTGCTGTGATATCTTTTAAAAAGAATTTAAAGATGCTGCTTTTTCTTGCTGTTTTTAACGTGATTTTATGCTACTGTTGATTTGATTTTGTAAAATCTGATTTTTGATGCCAATTGTGCTATTTGTAGCAGTTTTTAATGGTTTGTTGTAATTTTTATTCTTATTTTATATGTTGTGAGCCACCCCATGAACCTTTTTGGTTGTGGTGGCATATAAATAAACAAATACTTTAGGTAAACTGCTGTACATGAATTGCTGGCATGTCACATGGACCAGCTGGCACCTGGAGGCAATTTTGTAGGAAGAAAAGAAGCTGCCTTATACCAGTTCAGACTATTTTTCCATCTAGCTCAGTACTGTCTACTCTGCCTGGCAGATGCTTTCCAGGGTCTAAGACAGAGCCTTCACATCATTTCCCACCTTCAACCTTTTAAGTGGAGATGCTTCTTTGCATGCAAAGGCACGTGCTCTACAACTGCTCCCCTGAAAGGGGTCTTAACCTCGTCCAAAAATAATACAAAATTTTGTAGCAATTGGGAACATAGCAGACTTAAACACCCCACACTGCACTGATTCACAGAAGTTCTACATTTTTATTACAGTAAACTTTCTTTTTTCACCTCACACAGCTTAATGACAGCCACTGTTACCACACCTAGAGGCCACAGCAAACTTTCATAGTAACCACAGGGGAAAAGCCATTAGTGGATAGAATTATTAGGAAGTTATGGATTCCTAGTTACATGTTAATCATAGAAATTTACGTCTGCCCTGTCTACTACCTTTAAACGTAATTTAACAATCTGCAACATCAAGAATTTGCCGGTAAGCGTACTTTTCTTTTGTCTAAACAGAATTTAACAATTTGCAACATCAAGAATTTGCCGGTAAGCGTACTTTTCTTTTGTCTAAACAGAATTTAACGATCTGCAACATCAAGAATTTGCCGGTAAGCGTACTTTTCTTTTGTCTTCCAATATAACCTACTAAAACAAAACAGCTAGGGATAAGTTTATACATGCTGCATATGTTAACCGCCCAGATAAAGAAACAGGCCTTTAAAATATAGAGAGGGAAAGCATAGAAGAAATATTGTAAATATATTTAGTTAGAACCATGGTTAGCACTAAGATGAATTAAACTGTGCATTTCATAAACACTTTCATCCTCAGTGAGCCATGCTCCCCTTTTTGGTGACTCTTTGCAGTCCTTTGCAAATGGAATGTAAAATGGTTCATAGGACATGGTGCTACATCCAACTACATGCAAGTGGATGTCTGGTCATGTAACAAAATGTTCCATTCCCTTCCTCCCCTGCAACCCCAAATCTGCTCTGGAGGTTCCCTACTAAATAGATTTGGGGGGCAAGGATGGGGCTGCTGGGGTGAGATTGGGAATCTGTTCCGCCAGCAGTGTCTATTCTGCTCGCAGATAGACACCACTGTATACAACCCTGGTCTGAAAGCACATGATGGAGCCATATTGCAGGCATAGGTCTGTTCAGTGCCTGGATAGGAAATCACCTGGAAACCTATGCATGCCACTTTGGGTACCATGACAGAAGGAAAGCAGGATATTAATGTTAAATCTAACTAATTAAATAAAGGAAATACTACTCTTCATGTAAAACCTAAAGCTAGGGAAAAGGGAGAAGAAAATAAAATACAAAATGTTACGATGTCCCTGGATTCCATTCCCCAAAGCCTTGTATTTATAAAACTGGGTCATTTACTCAAGAGGCACCAGTCATGTTTTGGAATAGGCAAACAAACAATTTTCATTCTATTGTACTCTTGTATTTGAAACCAACTTTTCTGCTGTGACCCTCTATACTTACCCTGTCTGTTCCTTTAACCAGCAACATGCCTTTTCAATCTGCCTTCCTGGGGTCTGCATTTGATTACAGCATTCACGTTCTATTTAGATTCTTTTGTACCATGCCCTGTGGTGCTAGTACGAAAGGTGTTATTTATAAAATGTAATTCTGTTGTATTGCAATTTGGATTCAAAGAGGACAAGTAATATAAAATACTTAGTTTATTTAATAATTCCTTGGATTTATTAAATCAGGATCTTTACAAGATTAGTGCTGGGAGGTAGGAGGAGGTTATTAACTAATAAGCAGGCTTCAGGCAGCCCCCACTCCTCTACAAAAAATACATTATTTAAACAATTTCTCTTTCGAGAACCAAGATGTGCACTGAGCTCAAAATTCTTTCTCTGTTTTTAAAAAAGGTATTACGGACAATCATTTGTTAAGAAGTCTTGAGCTTGTAATAGCGACAAAAGGTGCAAAGGTGACCTGCAATCATTAAATGTTTTCCTTATACTGGTATACAAGAAAAAACCAGCATGGACTATCATGTGTGAAGACCATGTGTGTCCACTGTAACAAGCAGTAGTTTAGACCCCCATAGGAAAAATGACACGTACGAAGCAGCACAATTTCTTCCTTGTTGCAAGTAAAGGTGTTTAGGATTAACTCTTACATTACTTCAATGTAACGTTCTTTCAAATAAGCATACTTGGGCCAGCTTGCCCAATTCCATTTCTGCTTGACCTTCTGCAGCAGTTCAAGTAGGGCCATCCATCCACCAGACCTCCACAGACCAATCTATGCAATCCAGATCACAGTATGTCTCCAAAACAGGGTATCTAATCAACCTTTGTAACTCCCAAATATAGCAGTCTCCCTGACCTAAATTAGGAGCAAAACCCATCTCTAAGTCCTGCCACGGGAAATTTTACCAGGCACACCAGCTGTGAACTTACATGAATGCTGAGACCCTTATGTCAGAGTCTCAAGAGCTGCTGTGCTGACAACAACTTATAGAATCAGGTCAACAGCTCATATCAAAAGGAAGTGGAAGTGTTTTCAAGTTAACTTGCTTTGAAAATCAGTGTATCTAAAGAATTACGAATAAAAAGAGTTCAAACCTAAAAAGCAGCGATTGTGTATAGACTGAAGAGCATGGATCTCCATTACTCTTTATTTTCTCTCTCATGCTTGTGAAGTTTTTTCTTCTACCTTTCAATACAAATTTATCTCTGATCCTAAATCAAACATCTAAACCATTTTGACCAAGAAAGTTTTGACTATTTGAAATGAAGTGAGCCTCAAACGTGGACTACTGATGATAGAGTTTGTTAATCTGCCAGCAGCACAGGGTCTTTTTGCAGTTGATAAATATAGAATTTCAATTTGGTTTAAACACCTTTATTCATTTTTCTTGCTATGTCCATTTCTACTCAAGTGGAACAAAGCAGGAATAACGGAGGACGGAGATGTTATTTCAAATATTTGGGATGATCCAAGCTCCAGTATGGGGTCAGACCTTCTTAAAATAATTCTGGACTACCACGAATAGTTAACAATAATTGGCAGTGAAATTATCATTGATGTTGTACATCATTTTGGGTGTTACTGTGGCAGAGAATGCAACTCATGACTTTTTTAAAAATGTAAAGAATATTAGCCTAGATCCAAAAAAGCATGCAAGCTACATTATAACTTGTTGGTGTTTTGTTTTTGTTTTTAATTGGGGAAGATTCAAAACACACACGCACACAAACACAGTCAAGGGGTAAAAAGAAGGGAAACTATAGCTGGGGGAGTGATGTACCTCCATGTACCTCAATGGGGCTGTCAGATCTTGCCCCATATTCATCTCTCATTACAGTCTTTATCTTCAGTGGAAGCTAAACTGGAGTCTACAAGACGGTGTATAAGTACACTGTAGATTATTTAGTTTAGGAGGCAGAGCAAGTGTGAGAGAATGAAATCTGGCCTTTTAAATTATTGATGATTAGAATCTTTTTGGGCATGAATTCCAGAAAATTAAACATCCATCTTAGTCTGGAATAAGACAAAATGTTCTGTGTTGCCAACAAAAGTTCATGCCAAAATAAACTGTTTAGTCACTAAATACTTATCACACATTAGGCTAAAATTGACCCTATTATTTTTGCAAAGCAAGTAATTGCACAGCATGAAAGCTTGTGGGGAATGATTCTTTACACTGTCTATAGGAGCTGTGCTTGGCAGGTTCAAAAGGTGCTAATAAGCCAGAAATTTCTTCAGGGGATGAGGGACTGAACCAGCCACCCCAGACATGGAGGCTGGCTGAGACATCACACACGCATACCCCAAAATAGCTCAAGCAAGCAAGCAAGCAAGCATCACTCCACCAGTAGGGTTTCCCTGGGCTACCAAGCAGCATTGCCCCTATTTGAATAGCTGTGGTATCCAGGCCTGCGCCAGACACTGAGAATAGCTTTGTTTTATTGTTGCTGTACTGTGGGAGATGTTTCAACAGAAGGGGAAAGAGTTTCATGGCAGGGCAGGAGTTCTCAAACCTTGCCATTGCTTAGCAAACCTTCTTCAGACAATTAAAAAAAATTGCTTTGGCCAAAGCAAGTGTAATACTCTCTTCTTGGGTGGCCACACAGACTGCTCCCTATCCAGCCCTCGGAGACAGGAAGGGGAAGAAACCTTCCCTCCTGTCCAGTGGCCACTGACTGCCAATGGGATCATACCAGGACTGAGTCATCTGCAGCTGCCACACAGCTGCCTATATTGCAACTGGCTGAGGGTGGACATTTTACCTCCTGGCTGAATCAAGGCACATCTAAAACCTGAGTGAAGGAAGAGGTTCATGCAGGAACAGGCAGCAGGCAGCCTGGGAGCTGAATCCAGCTGTCCCCGCACTCTGCCCCAGCCCTGTTAGCCCAACTGACAGGCTGAGATTTTCTGCTGGTTTGCACAGATCACAAGGACAGCCTTGTGACAAGGAGTTTTTAAAAAATCTATCTCATAATCTAATTTAATTCAGGGACTTAATCAAACAGAAAGCATAAAGGGGTAGTTGGCTGTAAGACAAGTCAGGATTCAATGTATGTTCTTTAAGAACAGTAAAAAACCCCCACAAAACTCAACAAAACAGCATATGTGGAATATCAAGATTTAGTGCAAACGTATAATTTAAAGCAGTTGTCAAAAGGTTTACTGAGTTTTACAAAACTCTGAAGTGAATCTTGTCCCAGTTTTAAATTACCCAGACGTTGTTGGAGTGAGACTATGTCACATTTGATGATCTGTACAACTATGACTCTGGATTAGAGTCACTAGACTCACCTCAAGAACTTATTTTAATACAGAGTTCAGCTGAAACCTGGAGATGTAATAAGGAATACAATGAATGAATACTGAGGGAAGCTTGCATTAAGAGCAAAAGAGCCATGACGTTTCATCCAACACTGCCTCTTGGCTTTAAATGGCCTATATGCATTCTAAGACTAGACGGAATACATGGATTTTCTTACTGGATCAAATCTTTAGAAGAAAAACTCTACCAGCTAGAAAGACTACTGTCAATTAGGGATGTCAGAGAATTCTGCCACGGATCTCGGTGAGGCCGAATGCCAGTGCATTCGGCCCCCCGAAATCCGTGGCGGAACGGCCTGCCACCCCCCCACGGATCCCCCCCGGGATGAGACTTAGCTGGGGCACATGTTCCGGAAGGCGGCGGCTCCGGCGGCGCTCCGGTGGCTGGTCTTCCGACCGGCCACCGCCACCGCCGCCATTTGCAGTCTGGTCGTTTGTGTGTGTGTGTTTTTTACATAGACATGATAGGCTACGTAAAGACTTACGTGGCCTATCACATCTGGGTTAAAAAAACAACAACAATGCGTACGCAAATGGCGGCGGCTATGGCCGCCGCCATTTGCGTTCCTTATTTTTCGCCGTCTTAGTCTACGTAAACATTTATGTAGACTATTACGGCGGAAGTAAAGGGGAACGCAAATAGTGTGGTGGGCGCTATTTGCGTTCCTTTTTGATTCGCCGTTTTCTTTATGTAGCCTTTATGTAGCCTATCATGTCTATGTAAAAGAAGTCTTTACGTAGCCTATCACATCTATGTAAAAACACACACACACACAAACGACCAGACTGCAAATGGCGGTGGCGGCAGCCGGTTGGAAGACCAGCCGCCGTAGCCGCCGCCGTAGCCGCCGCCGTAGCCGCCGTCGTCCGAAACATCCGCCCTAGGTAGGTCTGGTCCCGGGGGGGACCTGTGGGGTGGTGGGGGTGGCAGGCCGTTCCGCCACGTCTGGGTTTAAAAAAAAAAAATGCGTACGCAAATGACGGAGGCTATGGCCACCGCCATTTGCATTCCTTATTTTTCAACGTCTTAGTTTACGTAAATATTTACATAGGCTAATATGGCGAATCAAAAAGGGACGCAAATAGCACCCACTATGCTATTTGTGTTCCCTTTTAGTTTTGCTGTAATAGTCTACGTAAATATTTATATAGACTAAGACAGCGAAAAATAAGGAACGCAAATGGCAGCGGCCGTAGCCGCCGCCATTTGCATACGTGTGTTTTTTTTTTTAACCCAGACGTGATAGGCTACGCAAGTCTTTACGTAGCCTATCACGTTTAAATACAGGGACACAAATGGTGGCTACGTAAATGGTGCTACGGCAGCCGCCATTTGCATCCTGCTACTCAGCGGCCAGATGTCCGGCTGCTGACGGAGTCGGCCAGTGGCTCTGCGGATTCCCCGCAGAGCGGAGCCGGCCGGGCAGGACTCCAGGGGGAGGGACGGAGCGCCTCCCCCCACACACCGCAAAGCAGATCCACGAAAAGGTAAGTGACTTTCGTACATCCCTACTGTCAATTTCTGCTCCTAATAATTAAGTTTTCCCTGGAAAATTAATTTTAGTCTTTCTATTGTCAAATGCATTTGAAAGCTATTGAAGTACTCTTTTGTGGTGCATGTTTTTTAAACATATGTTTTGAACAATTTTTGCTTATGAACTAATTCTGTTTGTTGCAGGAAATGTGTGTGTGTGTGGGGGGGGCGTGTGTGTGTGTGTCTGTAACTGTCTTCCTCTCCATGATTATTTACTGCTTTCTTCTTAATTGTTTTTTTAAATGCACTTTTGCATACACCTGTAATTTGCATATTAGGATGCAGCATGTGAACTCTTATCAAATCTAAAGTATCAAACATAGGATCTGTCATAGCAGTCAGTGATAGATAGAGAATGAGGTTGTTGAACTAGAGTTCATTTGCAAGTTTGACACAGTTTCATTAGGCTTTAATCATGATTGGTTTTCTCAGGACTATAAACAGTAATCATCTCTACAGACTGAATCTCAGTCCACAATAGCGGGGTGTGCTTGGACTTGTCTGTATGCTTGACAACCATTTCTGATTTAATCTTGTTCAGTAATTGTGTGATTCATGTATGTTGGCTACAATTTTGTATTGTCCTATTCTCACCTTCAAATCTACTGGCTGAACTGTGTCCAGCCTGCTAGCCCTCCGCTCAACCTCTACACATCTACAACTGTGTGATCCCAATCCTGTAGGTGAGTATTCACATATTTTACAAATACACATACTGAACAGTCCATTCATGATCTGAAAGGACATGCCAAAATACATTGATTAGTCTTAAACTGCCACAAGAGTCTCAGTTTTGCGGCATCAGACTAACATGGCTACTCTTCTAAAATTTACCAGTTGCAACAAAACCCCTTTGTACTACAACATAAAAATGTTAGCAATACGGGCCTGTAACCGGGGGAGGGACGGGGGGGTGCCCCCTCATATATTTTTTTTTACAAACAAATAATTAAAAAACAATTTACAATTTTGTCTTTAAAGGTCTGCAAAGCAGATGAAAGGCAAAACTGAAGTACTTTGGCCACATCATGAGAAGACAGGACACCCTGAAGAAGATGCTGATGCCAGGGAAAGTGGAAGGCAAAAGGAAGAGGGGCCGACCAAGGGCAAGATGGATGGATGATATTCTGGAGGTGACAGACTTGACCTTGGGGGAGCTGGGGGTGGCGACAGCTGACAGGAAGCTCTGGCATGGGCTGGTCCATGAAGTCACAAAGAGTCAGAAGTGACTGAACGAATAAACAACAACAACAACAAAGCAGATGAACTGCCCCTACTTTTTTTGGCACTTTTAGGCTGGCTATGGGTGTGTAGTGATGCAGGATTATACCAGATTCTGGAGACTGCTACTGCATCAGAGGTGGACAATCGGGGGAGTCTGGTTCTCTGTGTGGGATATTATTATGAGCTGCTGTGTCAGTATATAGATCACATCATAAAATCAGAGATCAAATTAATGTGAATAAATTAGAACTTAAGTTGCCCATTCACTATTTGTTATTATTAAGTGACTCCTATAATATATATAGGAGCAGGGCTGTACATCCAAGGGCTTCCTGAAATATCTCTTTTCTTCAACCCATGATGCAGGAATTGTGTAATAACATATCAACAAGGGAAGCTCCAAGCAAGGCAACAATTTAAGAATTTAAGCTGGATATCATTTTCATAAAAAAGTGAAAATAACAGGAATACAGAGGACAACATGCCTTATAGTTATAGATACATTGACCTAAGAATTTGTCAACAAAATGTCACATTCCCAAATGTAAATCGCGTCTTACAGTCTGAAAGTTGAGTTGTTTGTATGTATACTGCCATAAAGAATAATTTTCCACATAATGCATGTTCAAAAATTTAGATGTAAAAAATGGCATATAATTAACAGGTAAAATGGAGAGCCTATTAAAGCTTTTGTCTGTAGTCCTATGGGTTCATAGGCTTTAGGGCCAGCAAAGACTATTATGATAATTTAGCTCTACTTTATAATGAAGGATTATCCTATTTTCCTCTTCCCCAGCACTATTCCATAAGTACTTAGAGAACTCATCTAACTATACTGTTGCACCTTGAACTGGCTACTGACACCACTGGAACTAAGACTTCCCCCTTGCCACAATGCTGATAAAATTACAAGTGTAATAAGTATCTGGGACAAATACAAAAGTATATCTAGTTAGCTGGTAGTTTTAGATTAAGATAATACAATTTAAAATGTGAGATTCAGTAGGAAAACAAGGAGGTCATGGTAGAGATAGGCAACTCAAATGTCAAAGTACTACAAGGATGTAAACCCTCCATTCATGTGAGTAGGGGTCATGTCAGCAGTAGGTAGTTTTGGTATCCAGATGAAAGGAAAGAAGAGATGAAGGACATGTTGACACGATGAAAAGGCAACCATTTTATAAAATCAACCAAAAGAAGACAGTTCAATCTTTTGTTGGTGATACACAGAGCGTTACAGCAGGAATGCAATAAAGAGTAAAATTATATAACAGGAAGTAATAACATAGCAATAATGCAATAAATACAAGTAAGATTATCCTGATTTTTTATGATAAAAGTGTTTTAACTATTGCTAACCTGTTTCATTTGGATGCTGCTTTTATAGATTTTCTGGTTTTAGCTTATTAGTTATTTTATGTGATTTTAAATATTTTATTGTAAGCCGCCCTGATATCACATCTGAAGAGTAGGGAATAACAACAACAGCAACCTTTTTCAGCTCTTAAGAATTTTGCAAAGACTGTTTTTGCACTTTTTATACACATCTGATTAAAATAAAGTGATAAGCATACTTGTAGAGCAATAAAATAGGGGTAATGGTAATGGGAATTGCCACATTGTATATGGCATATAGAAAGGTTCATGAAATCCTATACCATTACCCTGATTGGCTCTCCAGAGTCTTTCAGGCAAAGGATTTTTTTCAGCTCCAGCTACCAGAAATCCCTTAACTGGAGATCAAAGAGGCAAAGCAGGCAATTTACCACCCAGTGCCCTCACCCAGTGCCCCTAATGCTCATGCTCAGTTCTCATCATGCCTGCTGCAACATGCTATGCTTCAGAACCATCACCATTCTATTTGAACTGCTCTTAAAAATGTGAAACATCCTGGGAATTGACAAATTTGTGCTGATTTGAACTGATGCATTGCTTTCGAGCTGGCATGAATTTACAAACGGATGATATTGTTATACTACAGGAATTTAAGTGGCCTTTTCTCCCCTTAAATTTCCCAATGACTGCAAGGAGGAGTTGAGTCACTGGGAAGTAATTTGACTCTTGAAAGCAAGTAAATGAGTAAGCATAGGCAAGTTTTTACTATATACAATTTTTTTGGGTCTGTAGTCAGTCAAATCACTGTTTCTGTTAAGTCACTTGGCTTCTGAAAGGTAGTATCATAAGGTAGCAGCTATTTCTAGCGCTGGAAATATTTTTACACTCTAGCTAGCATGGAAACACTGGATCCGCCCAAAGGACTGGAATGGCAATGTGTCTGCCCCAAGTACTGGAATTATTATTTCCCCCCCTCCCTACGCGGTTAGAATTAATTTATGACCTGCATGTTGCAGAAGTGTTTAACTTGCCAGTAACAACAGCAAAAGGAAAAGAAGGCTCCACAAAACAAAACAAGCAAGATGACAAGAATTTGTCAATTTCCAAGTTCCTGAAGGACCCCCATTCACAACTGGCTTTATGCAATATAAATGACCTGCAGAACATGAGGCATAAAATGAAGGGTAGAAAAAAAAATGTAACTCTTCCTCTTATAGTTCCCTTGCAATAATAATTTCCATCATCTACAGTCTGGCTAATTCATATTTCCACTTTAAGCAAGCCTCCTCTTACCACTGAAGCGAAGGCCACAATCCTGTAGACCTTGGAGTAAGTCCCACTGAGTTCAATGGGATTTACTTCTGAGTGGACATGCAACGGACTGTGCTATATACAGACAAAACTATAGAAAAAGTATAGCAGTAGTAATATAATTTTCAAATACTAATTAAAAGTAATAAAGCTAACCCATATAGAGCGCAATCCTATTCAGATAGGCGTCTGCCTCTGAACTTGGAGGTGACTGCCTATCCAATGCAGGGCAGGAGAAGCACAGAGGGGATCGTTCCCTCCGTGCTTCCCCTACCCTGCATTTTCAGCTAGACAGCCGATTGCGGCTGTCTAGCCACAGGAGGGCTGAGCGGGGGAAGAGGCTGCTGTACGGTACATTGGATGTGCTGTACAGGCATTTCCGCCCTCCCCGCCCTGGAACGCCCTCCGGAATGCCCCTTTTTGGCCGCTCAACGCTCCTCTTGCGAGTGCGGAGGAGAGGGCTGTTCTGCGCTGCCTCTGAGGCAGCACGGAAGTGTGGGGAGGTCGGTTCTCCAGGAACCGACCTCGGAGCATGGGCTCCGAGGTCGGTTCCCAGAAAACCAGATATCCTATGGTCACCTAGCCACTGTCTAGCGGCCATAGGATTGCTCCATTAGGGTATTTTAGGAGTAAATTGGTAACTTGGCAAAGATATATGTATTTTATTACAAAGCTTTGTAGATCATTAATCCCACCAAAGGAACTTTTCTCTGACTATTGAAATGCGTAATGGAAAAATAAGCTTCTTCCCAATCAGCACATCCATCCCAAGTTAAAAGCTGTTTTTTCTTATTTTTACCCTTGGTACTTGGTAAGGATAAGCACCCAAGTATGAAGGCTAAGGACAATAAAAACAGCTTTTAAACTGGCATGGTTGTATTGATTGGGAAAGAGTTTGTTTTCCTGTTATACATTTGAATAGTAGGAGCACAATTCCTTTGGTGGGATTAACGAGTTCCAAAAATATTTTTTTATGTTTCAGATATTTCTTTAGAAAGTATCACAATGAGTCATAGATCCATAGAATCACAGAACAGTAGGGTTGGAAGGGGCCTAACAAGGCCATCGAGTCCAACCCCCTGCTCAATGCAGGAATCCAAGTCAGAGCATCCCCGACAAACGGCTGTCCAGCCTCGTCTTGAAGGCCTCCAGTGTGGGAGAGCCCACCACCTCCCCAGGTAATTGGTTCCATTGTCATATTGCTCTAACAGTCAGGACGTTTTTCCTGATGTTCAGCTGGAATCTGGCTTCCTGTCACTTGAGCCCATTATTCCGTGTCCTGCACTCTGGGATGATCGAGAAGAGATTCTGGCCTTCTTCTCTGTGACAACCTTTCAAGTACTTGAAGAGCGCTATCATATCTCCCCTCAGTCTTCTCTTCTCAAGGCTAAACATGCCCAGTTCTTTCAGTCTCTCCTCATAGGGCTTTGTTTCCAGTCCCCTGATCATCTTTGTTGCCCTCCTCTGAACCTTCTCCAGCTTGTCTGCATCCTTCTTAAAGTGTGGTGCCCAGAACTGGACACAGTACTCCAGATGAGGCCTAACCAGTGCTGAGTAGAGGGGAACTAGTACTTCCCGGGATTTGGAAGCTATGCTTCTATTAATGCAGCCCAAAATAGCATTGGCCTTTTTTGCAGCCACATCACATTGTTGGCTCATATTCAGCTTCTGATCGACAACAATTCCAAGATCCTTCTCGCTTGTAGTGTGGTTGAGCCACGTATCCCCCATCTTGTAACTGTGCATTTGGTTTCTTTTTCCTAGGTGCAGAACTTGGCATTTATCCCTATTAAATGTCATTCTGCTGTTTTCTGCCCAGTGCTCCAGTCTATCCAGATCACTTTGAATTTGGTTTCTGTCTTCCAAAGTATTAGCTATCCCGCCCAATTTGGTGTCATCTGCAAACTTGATCAGCATTCCCTGCACCTCCTCCTCCAAGCCATTAATAAAAATGTTGAAGAGCACTGGGCCCAGGACTGAGCCCTGCAGTACCCCACTCATTACCTCTCCCCAGTTTGTGAAGGTCCCATTGATAGGCACTCTTTGAGTCCGATTCTGTAGCCAACTGTGGATCCACCGGATCATTGTTTCATCTAGCCCACTTTGAGCTAGTTTGCTCATCAGGATCTCATGGGGCACTTTGTCGAAAGCTTTGCTGAAGTCGAGGTATATGATGTCTACAGCATTCCCACGGTCTACAAAGGAGGTGACTTGATCAAAAAATGAGATCAGATTTGTCTGGCAGGACTTGTTTTTGACAAATCCATGTTGGCTTCGAGTAATCACGGCATTGTTGTCAAGGTGCTTCCAGATGGATTCCTTTATCATCTGCTCTAGAATTTTCCCAGGGATTGATGTCAGACTGACTGGTCTGTAGTTCCCAGGTTCCTCCTTTTTACCCTTTTTGAAGATAGAGACAACGTTAGCCCTCCTCCAGTCATCTGGCACTTCCCCCGTCCTCCATGATTTCTCAAAGAGAATAGACAGCGGTTCTGAGAGTTCTTCTGCCAGTTCCTTTATTACTCTAGGATGCAGTTCATCTGGCCCTGGAGATTTGAACTCATTCAAAGTCATTAGGTGTTCCTTGACCATATGCCTATCGATCTCAAGCTGCAAACCTGCCCCTTCAGCCTGTACTTCGCCTTTGCCAGGGGGCTCATAGACCCTCTTTTGGGAGAAGACTGAGCCAAAGTAGGAATTGAGCACCTCTGCCTTTTCTTTGTCATCTGTTATCGTTTTGCCATCCTTATTTAATAGCTGAACAATCATTTATTTCCTCTGCCTTTTACTATGCACGTAGCTGAAGAAAGCCTTTTTGTTGTTTTTAGCATCCCTTGCTAACCTCAGCTCATTCTCAGCTTTAGCCTTCCTTTCGCCATCCGTGCAATTCTGTGCTACCTGTCTGTACTCTTCCTTTGTTACTTGGCCTTCTTTCCACTTCCTATATGTGTCCTTTTTTGTTTTCAGGTCATCCCTAAGCTTTTTGTGAAGCCACATTGGCTTCTTCTGTTGTCTTCCACCTTTTCTTCTTGTTGGAATTGTTTGTGATTGTGCCTTGAGAATTTCCTTTTTTAAAAGCTCCCACTCCTTTTCTCGTTAGCGTCGCTTGCCATGGGACCTTACTGATCATTGTTCTGGGTTTATTAAAATCACCTTTCCTAAAATCCAGGGTACGCGTTTGACTACACTCAGCTTTCGCTTCCCTTAGAACCAAGAACTCAAGTACAACATGGTCGCTTTCCCCCAGAGTTCCTGTAACTGCTACTTTATCCACTAAGTCATCTCTGTTGGTTAGGATCAAGTCAAGGATAGCCGATCCTCTAGTTCCTTCCTCTACTTTCTGTAGGAGGAAGTTATCCGCCACACAAGTCAGGAATTTCCTGGAGGGGCCATGTTTTGCAGAATTTGTCTCCCAACAAATATCGGGGAAATTGAAGTCCCCCCATTACTACTACATCATGCTTCCTTATTACATTGGCTATTTGCTGTTCAAAAGTTTCATCCTTGTCTTCTCCTTGATTGGGTGGTCGGTAGTAGACTCCGACCACCAGGTTCCTTTTATTCTTTGCTCCATTTATTTCAACCCAGATGCTCTCGATGGGGCTACCAAGCTCATCCTCCTGTATTGCTGTGCAGAGATATGTATTTTTCACATACAGTGCAACCCCACCTCCCTTTCTGTTCCTCCTGTTCTTTTTGAACAAGTTATATCCTTCAATTGCTGTATTCCAGTCATGAGAGTCATCCCACCAAGTCTCAGTTATACCTATCAGGTCATAATTTCCCTCTTGTATTAAGAGTTCAAGTTCGTTCTGTTTGTTTCCCATACTCTGGGCATTAGTATATAGACATCGAAGACCATGTGCTTCATAGTCTGGCTGTCTTCCTACATGTGTCTGAAGACTATTATTGGGCGCTATCAGAGCTGTTCTCTCCGTTGCAGTGCATGCGCCTACGTGCGTTGTTACCCCCAACATTACATCTCCCTTCCCCGTAGGATTCAGTTTAAAGCCCTCCTGATGCAGTTCTTCATGCTGTGGCCAAACACATTCTTCCCATCCTTTGTGAGGTGCAACCCGTCCCTAGCCAACAGCCCATCTTCCAGGAAGTATAGCCCGTGGTCCCAGAATACAAATCTCTCACGTCGGCACCACCTTCGTAGCCAGTCATTCACTCGGAGTATTTTTCGTTCCCTTTCTATCCCTCTTCTAACTACTGGAAGGATGGATAGGAAAACTATCTGGGCCCCAAAGTTCTTGAGTTTCCTTCCCAAAGCTTCAAAGTCTGACGTGATCTCTTCGTAGCTCCGCTTGGCAGTATCATTTGTTCCCACATGGATGAGAAGAAAGGGATACCGGTCAGTGGGCTTTAGGAGTGCAGGCAACCTTTCAGTCACGTCTCTAATCTGTCCTCCCGGGAGATAACATACCTGGCGAGTCCACAGGTCTTCGCGACATACTTGGGTCTCGATCCCACGCAGCAAGGAGTCTCCCACTACTACCACTCTTCTCTTCTTCTTCTTGTAGGCCTGGGTTTCATCGCCTCTGTTGGACTGACCTTCAGCCTCTTGCTCACTCTCATGCAGGTTTCCCTGTGATTCTTCCTCTGCAGGCTGTCCTCCAGTCTCATCCGCAAGTACCTGGAATCGCTTCCACAGCTCCACTGCTTCCACTGGTGCAGAGTGGCGTCTCGTTCTTCTTCTCCTAACTGTCACCCTTTTCCACGGAGTATCCTCTACTCCATTTTTCTTCACCTCAGCATTTCCCACTGCCTCATCTTGCTGTTGCTCTTCAAGCTTCTGGTCTTCCCTTTGCTGCTGTAGTTCCCCCATTCTGTCCAAGAACTCTTCATGTTCTCTTATTCCCCGGAGGGTCGACAGTCGCCGCTCCAGTCCACTTACTTTTTCTTCCAGCAGCGTGATCAACTTGCACTTGTTGCAGGTGTAGGCCATGTTGTTCTCAGGCAAGAAAACAAACATTGCACAAACCTTGCAGGTCACCACCACTGGAGAGTCTTGTCCTTCCATAGCCTCTTTTCCCTTTTTGTGTCTAGCTTTGTGATTGTTCTAGACTAGCCTGTGCCTGCTCCTCTACTCAAGTAGAGGTTAAAAGCAGAGTCCCACTGGTGTGAAAGTGTGTGTTACAAGACAAATAAATGGAAAAAAGTTAGTTAAAAAAATAAAAAAATAAAATAAAAAAAATGTTAGGGGCCTCCCCCTTGACCTCCCCTGCCCAACTCCTGTTTGCTCCCCCTGTCCGCTCACTCTGGTCGCTCGCTCTCTGGGAACTTGCCTGCTTCTGTAGTCCCTGGACCAGCTGGAGCAGTTTGCTCTGCTCCGCTCTGCTCAGCTGGGAGGCGGGAAATAGACTGAAGCTTCCCGCCCAGTCAGCTGCTGGGAGTACTCAGGCCACGCACCCCCAATTCAGTTGGAGCTCTCAGAAGCACCTGGTGAGCTCACAGCCAATCAGAAGGATAAAGGGCAGCCCCCTGGGCTTCTTGCAGCCCACTTACCTCTTAGCCTCTATCTCCTTTGTCTCTTCAACCACTGGAACTCCCCTGGCCAACTCCTGTTCGCTCCCCCTGTTCGCTCGCTCTCTGGGAGCTTGCCTGCTTCTGTAGTCTGCTCTGCTCAGCTCTGCTCTCTGGGAGCTTGCTCTGCTCTGCTCTGCTCTGCTCAGCTGGGAGGCGGGAAAACCCAGTCCAGAAAATCTATTCCATTATAGCATCATCCTGCTTTTAGAAAGCTGTTCTTCTTACTTTAAAGATCCTAGACATACTATTAAATCAATTCACATAAAAGACATTGATACATAGAACCCACTTAATATTTCCATACGGCACCTAGATTTTGTGGGCAAATCATTTCCCATAGAATGCCATTATCACCATTTTGGTCAATAAAGCAGATAATGCTGCAATTCCACCAAATTTCTTTTCCCACACAGGCAAATTTCCTGAGAAATTTTGCACTTCTTAGGCAAATTGTGATGGATGTAGTGAGGCTTTTCATGGGTGCCAGAACACACAGGAAGTAGCAGGTAAGTATGCTGCACTGTAGAGACAAGCACCATTCAGCACTATACAAGTTGGGAAGTGAAAAATGAAAAAAAGTGAATTATCCAGGCTCAGAGAGGGAGTCACAGTTTATATGGTATGTAAGCTGGGGATGGATGCTTTTGCCCTTGCATCAACTATGAAGTGGCCCAAGCCAATGAGGAAGGAGGAACATGATGTTAGATCTCATTATCTACCCATCTTCCTGCTTACCAGCTGTTGTGGTTCCAACATGACATGTTGTTGTTGTTAATTCATTTGCTATACTTTAAAACTACCCAACACCCAAGTTCTCTGGGCAGTGTTTAATACATGAAAACATAAAATACAAAGAATAAAACAAAGAATAAAAATAGCACATAATAAAACCAAGATAAAATGGCAGCAAAGAGTGAAAACATTCCAGGACATAAAACCAAAGTAAAGCCGACAGCAATCAAAGTGCAGTTATCTAAAAGTACTAAAAACAGTTCTTAAAATGCCTGGCACTGAAAAGACCATAACATAGGCACCAAGCGAGCCTTTCTGGGGAGAGCATTCCACAGACACAGTGCCACCACTGAGAAGGCTCTCCCTAGTGTGGCCACTTGCCTCACCTCATTTGACAGGGGCACCTGGGGGAAGGCCTCAGATGATTATTTTAGTGTCTGGGTAGTTAAATAGGGGAAGAGATGCTCCTTCAGATAAACGGGCCCCAAGCCATTTATGGCTTTAAAGGTAAAATCCAGCACTCTGCATAGAGAAACAAATATCTATTCATGGTAGGATTGCCTGAACTAACATGCTGTATGATCTTGGTCTTGTCATCCTGCACCTCTGTGTCAAAATCTGTAAAGTAACTTTAATAATATTGCCATTTTTCACATAGAAGATTAGGCTTCATTTATTAACGTGCATTACAAAAAGGTCTGAGCTCCTGGAATAAAAAGGCTGCACACCATATAAATACAACACGTTACTAATACTCCGCAGAGGATCAAAGAATTGCAGGGCTGTCTGATCTTTAGCGTGCTTAATCCAAAGTAAGTCTTGCTACGTTCAGTGGAACTTACTCCCAAATTCAGAGCATAGGATTCCAGTCTAGCTGTAGGTGGATCCTGAACCTGCTTCTGCCCCTGCCAAACAGGTACTTAAGGCGGGGCTGGCAGAGGCAGCGCCTTGGTGTGGCGCCAAGTACAACGCTAAGTGCAACCTTAGCGTTCCACTTGGAGTCGCATGGAACAGCACCTGAAGACCACCCACCACCTCTCCAGAGACACCAGCAGCCACAGATACCAGCAGCAAATAGCGGCAGCAGAGGGCAGAAGCTTTAAAGACCAGGGAGAATTTATCTGCTCCTTCTTAGCTGCTGTTCTCTTCTATCTCTTTTATCTTCTTTTATATTGTTGTATATTTTATATCTTAACATTTTAATATGTGCCTGGGAGGACTATTGAGCAACTTAGGGGGTCGGGGAAGTGTCACCATAACTGTGGTCACGGGCAGGGGGAGGTATGGCATTGGGGGATTAACAGGCCAGCTGAGGAGAACAGGGGCTAGACACCTTACAGCTGTCCCCTGGATTCCAGAGGGCTCTGGGGGATTTTCCTGCTGGTATGGCTGGTGCTCCTGTTGAAGCCCAGGTCGCTCTGTGGAAGGCAGAGATGACTCGGGCTGTTAACATGATCGCACCCAAGCGCCCTCTCCCTCTGAGCAGAGCCTGGCCAGCTCCTTGGTATACACCTGAGCTGAGGGCAATGAAGTAAGAGGGGAGACGGCTAGAATGCAGGTGGAGGAAAACTCATGCTTAGTCTGACCGAACACAGGTAAGAGCTCACTATCAAGCCTACTCTGTGGCGGTGAGGGTGGCAAAGGGACAGTTCTTTTCCACCAGCATTGCATCTTCTCAGTGTTGCCCAGCAGAGATTTTTGAAGTGGTTCGCAGCCTGTTACATTCTGGGCCAGGGAGAGAGGCGGTGGAACCCTCGGTGGCATGCTGTGATGAGTTTGCAAGGTACTTTGAAGATAAAGTTGCTCAGATTCGTCATGAATTGGACACCACAACAAATACAGTTCCATTGGTAGAGGTGTTCAGAGCACCATCTGGTCCAGTTTTACTGGATGAGTTTCAGTTACTGAGGCTTGAGGATGCGGACAAGGTGCTTGGCCAAGTCCGATCGACCACTTGTGTGCTTGACCCTTGCCCTTCATGGCTTACTAAATCAAACAAGGAGGGGTTGTCCGGCTGGGTCCAGGAGGTTGTAAATTCCTCCTTGAGAGAGGTGCTTGCGACTTTAAAAGAGGTGGTAATCTGACCACTCCTGAAAAAGCCTAACCTGGACCTGGAGGATGTTAACAATTATAGGCCAGTGGCCAACATCCCCTTCCTGGGCAAAGTGCTTGAGCGGGTGGTTGTAGGACAGCTCCAGGCACTGTTGAATGAAACAGATTATCTAGATCCATTTCAATGGGGCTTCAGGCCTGGTTTTGGAACGGAAACTGCCTTGGTCGCCCTGTGGGATGACCTCTGCTGGGAGAAGGACAGGGGGAGTGTGACCCTGTTATTTTCCTGGATCTCTCAGCGGCTTTCGATACCATTGGCCATGGTATCCTTCTGGATAGGTTGTCTGGGTTGGGAGCTGGGGGATTATTGCTCTGTGCCATGGCAATTGTGCCATGGGGTTCCACAGGGCTCTATTTTATCCCCTATGCTGTTTAACATCTACATGAAACCGCTGGGGGAGGTTATCTGGAGGTGTGGGCTGAGGTGCCATCAATATGCAGATGACACCCAACTCTACCTCTCTTTCTCATCAAAACCAGGTGAGGCAGTGGCTGTTCTGAGTGCCTGGGCACAGTAATGGGCTGGATGAAGGCCAATAAACTGAAACTCAATCCAGACAGGACGGAGGTACTGTTAGTAGGTGGTTCATCTGCCTGGCTAGGTGATATTCAACCTGTTCCGGAGGGGGATGCACTCCCCCTAAAGGATCACGTTCATAGTTTGGGGGTGCTCTTGGATCCAGAACTGTCACTTGAGGCACAGGTGAACTCAGTGGCATGGAGCACTTTTTATCAGCTTAGGCTGGTATACCAACTATGCCCTTATCTGGACAGAGATAGCCTAGCTACAGTTATCCATGCTCTGATAATCTCTCATCTGGATTACTGCAATGCGGTATATGTGGGGCTGCCTTTGAAATCAGTCCGGAAACTTCAGCTGGTCCAAAACAGGGCAGCAAGATTGTTAACAGGGACTGGCCAGCGAGCTCATATTACACCAGTACTATTTCAGCTGCACTGGCTGCCAGTCCATTTCTAGGCCCAATTCAAATTGCTGGTATTAATATTTAAAGCCCTTAACGGCTTGGGACCAGGTTATCTGAAGGATCGCCTCCTCCCATATGTGCCTGCCTGGACCTTAAGATCATCCTCAGCAGCCCTTCTCCGTGAGCCCCTGCCAAAGGAAGTGAGGCGGGTTGTTACTAGGAGGAGGGCTTTTTCTGCTGTGGCACCCCGGCTGTGGAATGAGCTCCCTAGTGAGGTTCGCCTGGCACCTACATTGTACTCCTTTCGGTGCCAGGTGAAGACCTTTTTATTTTCCTAGGCATTTTAGCATTTCAGCTTTCTAGATCTTAGCTTTGCTGTTTTAAATCTGTATTTTAAATTCCTGCACTACTCCTAGGTTTTATTGTGGTTGTATTGTTATTGTCAGGGTGGAAACTGAGCCCATAGAGCCCCAGAGCAGTTCTGATTCTGAGGAAGAACAGCAATCTATGGGAGAGGAGCTCGCTCATCTCTCACAAGCACAGCAGCTGGCAGAGATTCCTCCTGCCAGCATTCCTGGGATAGATAGTGACCCTGGCAGTGAGAGAGCGCTGGAGGGGGGCTTGCTGGACGTTCGGCGAAGATGCAAGGAGCGACGACAGATGGAGGGCACCGAAAGGAGGCATTCCGCTCGTTTGGCACTCAAACAACGGTCGCGTCCCGAGGACCCAAGGGAAAGAGGGAGGATCTCTCCATAGCCCATAAGTTCAGAGTCTTCCCATGGCTCTCCTTCAAATGGGGACCAAGTGCCTTACCTGGAGCTTAGGCGACTCTGCTATCGTTCCCCAGTGCTGTTCCTTGCTTACTCACTAGTGATCAGTACCTGAAAGAGGAATAAAGGAATAAAGCCTTGGAAAGAATCCTCGTCATCTGTGTCCTGAGTTGGCTATTGGAGGGGACTACAAGATGCAGATAGGGTACTCCTGACAGTTATATTATGGTATTAATGTTCTGTATATTTTAAATTGTTTTATAGTGTGCCGTTTGGTTTTAATTTTTGTGAACCGCCCAGAGAGCTTCAGCAATTGCACGGTATAGAAATGAAAATAAATAAATAAATAAATAAATAAATAAATAGGACACATATGCATAAATTATACACAACTCTGTTAGAAGACTTATTTCCAGCCTGAAAAACAAGTTGGAAACAAGTCAGCCATAATACAATTGCATGTGTGCCAAAATTATCATGATACTGCTTCTCAAACCCTGGAAACCTAAACAACATCAGTGTTCTGCACTAAGAAACTTTATCTTATATAGCCTTACTATTCAGAAGGGGAGTTTCAAAAATCCCAATTACATTTACTTGGAAGTAAATTCCAAGTCCAAGGAACATCTTCCACACAAATACATTTGTGATCAGAATGTTAGTTCGGTTTGTTGGCACAGGAAAAGAAATAGACAAGGCAGAACCTCCCTTGGGCTAATCTGACAATCTTTGTTTTCCTGAAACTTTTTTCTTTTTTTGTGCTGATTATTAATTTAAGCAAATATTGGCCCATGCAAGGTACTTAAGTGGCCAAGTTGTAAACTATTGGCCACTTAAAAGTTTAGAATAAAGAGTAATATAGAAGTATTTCTATTTAACACTCACTGCCATCTTCTATAGGAGGAAATTGTGCATTTTATATATGTGGTTATTAAATATATATCCTGGTTTGCTACTGGACCATTGAAAGAGGTTAATAAAATCAATACTGAACAAAGCGATTACAACCAATCAATACAAAAGTATTATAAAAATATACATCTTATTACGACAATATTACGACAATAGTCATAATCCAATGCAAACCAGAGGCCTAACTCCTCCATCTGCTGCTGGCAGCTGACTATGTCCAGTGTCCACACAAAAGATGACAAACTGAGGGGTATGTTTACTTTTATGGTTGATTTCAGCATTACCAGTACCTCCATGAAATGGGAAAATATATTCTTATCCCATTTTACACATTTAAAAATTAAGGCACATTCTATTGTTCCAGCAATGGACCATGTTGTATTCAGTTCTGACCTATAATATATTGGAACATATTCATCTTACACCAAATACATGGCACCTACTTGTTCACTTCAGAAATCCACATCCAGGTATATGAAAATGAATGGTACGCTTTCAACATTCAGAGTAGGTAAACTAAACAGGAGATACATTATAGTTTGAATGTAGGGTGGTTTTTCCTTTTTTAAAACTAGGCTTGATTTGCTAAATAAAGGCATGAATATTAAAAGGTATCACGGAAGGCATGTTAATTTCTCCTCAATCTACTGCACCACATGGTATCTGTAAGGCAACTTTGAGGGAGGAAAACTGGTGATCTCTGCATTCTAGAGGAAGAAAGTGCTTCTGGAAAAACCAACAAGTTCTAGATATAGTCAAATGTCTACACTCCAAAACAGAAACCTCGAGGGTTTTTTTCCCCTTCGGGCAGGTGGGTGGGAAGGAAATGAAGAAAATACAGATTTTTCCATACACCTTGTCCATAATGTGGAAACAAGCTTTGGGTTTTCTGTTCCTGTGAAAATATATAACTTAGCAGCTGAAACCTATTGTGCCCTACCAATCTCATACAACAATATGAAAACTTGTAACACAACTCTATACATACTTACTCATGAGTAAATCCCACTGAGTTCAATATTCAATTATACACTCCCAAGAATGTGTATAGGATTGCAGCCTTAGGCCTCAATGTAGTGATGAAGATGGAGGAGAGATGGGTGTTATTCAAAGGTTGCCTACCCACTAGAACTGTTGCAATTACTTCTATGGAAGTGCTTTTGTTTTTCACCCACTTTACACGGGTATGCCCCTTATGAAATAATAGCTTGCAAACATTTATAGCCAATTTTTTTATACAGGTAAGTTCCCATATCCTTCTCTCCTCTCCCCCAAGGGCCCAAGATAACAGCATCTATATGCAGGTTGCAGGTATTATATACATCAAGTCTCATGAGGCACAAGTCTCATCAATACACTAGCAAAAGGAAGAGAGGGGAAGAGGAAGAATATGGAACATGTATGTTAATAAGAAAAATGGAGGAAGACACTGACTTCTATTGTCATTGAAGCCATTAAAAATGAAGACAAACTCCCAAATAATATATCTAATATGCTATATTTTTGATAAACTATTTTCCCCTAGCATTGAGAAGCCTACAAACCTATGAGCCATGCCTTGGACTGAAGGCATTTCTTGAGACTTCATTCAAACAAGACATGGCATTAATATTGCTTACTAATTTTATATCTATAATTTGGTACTGCACAATTTTTCCCTATTCTAGAAAGAGATATTATGACATATTAACATGATACTAAACTTAGCAAGTGATATTAAACTTAAAATACCTTGAATTACAATATATTTAGATTATGTGGTCCTTTTTAAAGGTTGCTTACAGCATACAAACATGATATAATACATAAAACCATACTCACTAAAATAACCCAAAATCAAATATTACAAAACACTGATGATGGAGGAACAGAACTAAGATAACAGCCAATAGAACTATCAGTTAAAAGCCTTCTGGAACAGCCATGTCTTGGCCAGATGCCTACAACGATAAGGTATCAAGGTCTGACAAACTTTCCTTGGGGGAGCATTCCACAAAGTGGGGACCACTATTGAGAAGACCTTGCTCCTTGTGTCTGCCCATCATATCTTATTTGGCCATGGAACCTGGAGCAAGGCCTCAGATATTGAATGGAGCATGTGTGGAGGAACAGACAGAAGGCAGCCCTTGAAGTATCGAGGCCCCAAGCTGTTTAGAGCTTTAAAGGTTAAAACTAGCACCCCTAATTGCACCTGGAAACAAACTGCAACAGGTGCGGATTGAGCAAAATTAACATAATATGTTCCGAATGCTTAGCCCCAACCAGCAATCTGGTGACAGCATTTTGCACCAGTGGAAGCTGCCAAACACTTTTCAACAGCAGCTCCACAGAGTGTGTTACAGTAGTCTAATTGAAGGTAACTAGGACATGAATGATCATAGCATGATCCAATTTTGTCAGGAAGGGTTCACAGCTGGTATAGCAGCCGAAGCTGGAAAAAAGGCAGCCCCTCACCACTGATGACATCTGCGCATCCAAATGATGCACAAGTCAAGGATCACACACACACCCAGCTATAAACCTGATTTTTTATGGTTTTGTATCCATCAATATGGGTAATACAAACTCTAAGAAACCCTTTCTTGAAGTTTTTTAAGAGCCTGAATGTTTCTATAGTCAATGGCTTCCTAAGGCCTATCATCCCAGTTCTCAATGTTCCATTTGTAAATGTTCCATTGAGATCAAAGATGAAGTA
Source organism: Heloderma suspectum (assembly GCF_057233095.1). Classification (NCBI taxonomy): domain Eukaryota; kingdom Metazoa; phylum Chordata; class Lepidosauria; order Squamata; family Helodermatidae; genus Heloderma; species Heloderma suspectum. Next base: position 47,337,076 of record NC_139460.1, on the reverse strand, counting down.
TTTATGATTTTGGAGGGGGGGGGGGCTGGAGATGGGAAAACACATCCTCCGGTTTATCTACATGCTGAAAAATCAGCCAAGACCTTGAAATTAATTTCATTTGTTACTCATAGCAGATTTGAGCTTCAGTATGCATTACATTAGCCCTCTGGTCTGATTAAAGCCTCTCTACTCCCCTGCCTTTAATCTCTGCATGCTGTTATGCGGAAGGTGCCAACTTCAGTACAGACAGTTTTGTACTGAATAACTTTTTAAAAAAAGCACAGCACTTTACAAAATTTAAACAACAGGACTTGTGATCAAAATAATTTAAAAAGGGAAGGGTTTTGCTAAATCATTTCATGAGCACACAATGCCCTTTTTTGCTTTGTTTTTTTAAAATAAATCTGGCCGTATGCATGCCAAGGCAACACATCTGAATACAATATCAGTGGACACGCCCTAAATCAGCTACATCTGAGGCACAAACTAGAAGGACAAACTAGAATCTCTCTCTTTCTCTCTCTGTCCCATCATCTAATTTTTTTCATTCCTTTTAATTTTAGAATAATGCATATGTTTTCTTCCTTAAGAGTCACATTTTTTCCTCCCCCTCCTCTACACATCATCGTAAAACCAGCAAAAGTGTCTGCTTAAAATCCAACCCTCGCTCTCAAAAAATAAAATAAAAAAATAGCAGTACAAAAATCTAACTCCCAAAGAATCCCTCTGGCGTAACGAAACCTGTTCTAATCTTCCTTGATCAAACTTGAGTGATAGCTGCACTCAACAATTCTTGACAGGGCTGTCCTGTTTCTCAAGCTTTCATTTTTTTCCTGAGAGTTGGAGGGAAAACGATACATTCTCTAAGTCTGCCTTGTTTTTATATAAGAAGCAATTTGTTTGGGTCATATCAGGTCAAATGGGAAGCCTGCCCAGCTCTCGGTTTTAAAGGAAAAACATACAGAAAGACACAAAAACACAGCAGTTTCCTTCATTAAATTCCACTCTACCTGCCATGGGCACAAAGCCACAATGGAATTTCCCACCCTGGCTGAGCACAGCACAACTTTTATATTTCTACTGTTTGGGGCATTTTATAAAAAAATCTTATTAGTTTTCTTTCAAGTGAACTTTGAGGCAAAGGCTATTAACACTAAGCATAGATGTGCTTTTAAATAATTAAATAATTAATTAAAATACAGAAGGATTAGAATTAGGCTAAATCTTCATGTTCTAACACAGGGCCTGATTCTGACCTCTTTTGGTCTGCCATAAACTGAGAATAGTTCCACTAAAAGCAATGGTACTTTATTAGATTAAAATCAGCATTAAGCAATAATCCAATCGTTGCTCTGAGCTGCTTTGCACGTTTAGAGCAACAGCAAAACATAGATGAATAACTGATTTTGGATTTTACTTTTTTCACATCGGCCAACGTGCGAAGGAAGTACTTAAGTATCTTTTCTGTGGCAAGATGTGCTATCTTACCTGAGCTATGGGGGAGATGTACAAGTTCTGCCTTCATATATTAACCGAAAGCATAGCAGAAATGTTAGAATATGGGAAGAGCACAGGAGCGCTTTCTCTGACCTCAGAAGGGGTTTTCTGAGCCATCCTGTGGTCCCAGGGATGCTTGCCCAAGGACCATAGGATTGCTCTCTCTGTCTGCTGCAGCAAAAACTACAAAGGGTCCTGTAGCTTACCCCCCAAACGGGTATTTCATTCCCTGTGGATGCACCAACAATGTCACAGCCATACATTCTCCTTTTTGGAACTTCCATGCAGAATGCATGTAGCCACTTTCCTAAAACAAAAGGTAGCTGTGCTTAAATTGGGCAAAGCTAATCACTGCCACAGCTATCCATATCTCCAGGATTGTAGCTATCATAGGTGCCTTGCTCGAGAACCAATTGCCTAAGACAAAGAATTTATTCATTCAGTGTAATGATGTCACGAGAGAACTGTTGAGTGTTTTCAGCTTAGTGACAACTTAGCATTAACAGATCAGCACTTTCGATAATAAAAAATACACTCCTCTCCTGTGAGCTCAAAGATCATCAGCAGGCCTATTTCCACCTAGTGCCTCTTAGGTAAGTAGGCAGATTGATTATAGGTTTTATGATACATAGGCCTATTGCACACTAACTGGAGTATTTTTCAAGCAGCCATCTGAGCTCTGTGGTGGAAGGGCAGGGGGGGGAGAAGCAAATAAATAAATACATAAAACAATATAACAAACTGAAATGAAAGTCCTGTATGTTATATGTTATAAAATGAATGTCAATGTAACAAACACGGTGTCAAGGAAATGGCTCTAAAGAACTGGATTAAAAGCTAAACATGAAACATGCTAATCAAATGTATCTTCAACAGAACAGGACAAACTATATATTATACTTCAGCTGTGTAATGAACACCTGCCAGTCAGTGTTGACAATACTTAGATGGACCAATGGTTTGACTCAGTATAAGGCAGCTTCCTACTTTCCTATGTTCCTATGACAGCCACTTCTTCCTATTTACCCTGCCTTCCAGATCTGTGTTTGAATCCTCAGTCCCGCTGGGATGGGAGAGAGAAGAATGGCTGGCAGAGCAAGGGTTAAGCAATCCTTTTCCTCCCAGTCCTAGCCCTTCTAGGAGGGTGCTTTCCAATGGACAAGGGGCCGTCTGGGCTTCATTAAGCACCACTGCAGTGCACCGTGTAGCTTGTTCCACACTTGATTTAAGCAAAAGCCATCTTCTCGATTAATTTGCCATGCCACCAATGAACTGTTTAAGACATGATTATATTCTATCTATTCTAAGATTTGCAAATTGACCCAAAACAGAAAATTAACATGTTATTAATGAATTTTCCTCAAAGTAAAGTTAGGGCACAACCCTATGCACGTTTAGACAGAGAAAAGGCGTACAACTCCCAGCACTGAGGCATGCTGGAAGTTGTAGGCCTTTTCTCTGTCTAAACATGCATAGGATTGCGCCCTTAATGTGCTACAAAATATGTTTTGATAGCACAAGCAGTATTTCCCAGAACAGAACATTTAATATAACTTGGTTAGTTATTTGTATTTTAGAAATTAAAGGCAGACAAGCAAATGTTTTGAAAGAACAAACCTATGGTAAAGAATACAGCTGTTTGCTTCATATACAGCTGTTCAAAAAATTCACTTCTAGAAGTGTATTTTTGTTGGTATCATCACCACCACCATCTTCATCATCTCAGGTTCCACGGGCTACAGAACAGCTGCAAAAACCAGAGTTGCATACACCTGTTACAACTCAAGGAACTATTTATCATTACAGCTGTTCCTAAGTTAGCATCTTCTGCTGTAAATGAGAGTGGGAAAGAAGCTCACCCTTGTCTAATTCACAAACATATGAATGGAAACGTGAAATTTACAAGGGAACACAATTCCCTGTGTCCTCCCAATCCTTTTGGGAGTGAAAGGGCAAACCCCCTGTATTCAAAAGGATCAGGAGGGAAAGAAAAGGGGGAACTAGACATCTGACCTTTAAAAAAACAACAACAACCCTTACTTTTAGCATTCATTTGTCAGATCTTGATACTTACTTATAGCATTTAGTATTTTCTCATTTATAGGGCAGTATCCAATGCTGACTGCCCATGAGTGGCCAGCCCACCAATTCTGTTGCACAAGTGGTGCCCACCACTTCCGCAACAGAGATATAGTGCTTCTGGGGGCAACCTGAAACTAGCAGAAATGCCCGTTTCTGGAATGCGACAGATCAGTGGAGCTCACATAAGGGAGCTCCGCCAAGCTGCCCTATTCCAAAAATGAGCATTTCTGTTAATTTGGGGGCTTGCCCCCAGAAACACTAAATCTCTGTTGTGCAAGCAGTGGGCGTCACTTGCACAACAAAATGAGCGGGGCAGGCCACTCACAGAATAGAATCAGTAGTGGGCACCGCTCTTAGATGGACAGTGTTGGATACTGCCCACTCTCTTCAAATACAATAACCACCTTTGAAATAATTAATATGTATTTAATTGTACACTAAATACTGATAAGGTCTAGCCACAATCTGGAACCTAAATTGTTTCTTAAAAATTTAAATTGTTTTTAGTTTTAAAATTGCCTTAAGTTTTAATTCTAAGTCATGGAGATCTTATTTGGGCCAAAAGTCGACACACACATTTATAAATAAAAATAAATAAACAAACTTACATTAACAGAAGAATTGCATAGTCCCTGGGAGGGTATTCTAGTGGCCATGGTATATGGTGGATTCCCGCCCCGAGGCTGTAGACAGAGGTATGACCTGGATGGGTAGGAATCCGAGCAATGATTTCTCCCCCACACCTTTCCCAGTCACTGTGGAAAACTTCGCGGCTGGTCCTCTTCTGCAGCTACTGTTGCAATCTCGGACACAGAGAGTGGGAAGGGAAGAGAAGCGGCCGTGAATCCACTGGATCCACCAGCCTCTCTGTTCCCATCCCTGCTCACTGCCAGGTAAGAAAGCTAGATGGGCTCTAAATGCTTTTTAAGGAGGAATGGAAGGCAACCCCTCCTCTATCATTCATCTCACCCTGCCTGGCACTTGCTGGCAGGGTGTTGGATTCTTGGACCACTCCATCCTATGGGTTAGATGCCCAAATGATCGCTCTGTAAAAAAAGGAAACTAAAAAGCATATACAGCCATAGTGGTGGGGATACTATTGTGATAGTCATCTAAAAATACACATAAGAAAGAGATTTGGAGAGAGTGTGTGTGTGCTGCTGCTGCTAGATTTAATCGGTTTCAGGTAGACCTTTAGCATACTGTTATAAATAATAGAAGTTACATACTGCACTTTTATAATATCTTTCATTTGAGGACTTCTTATGACTTAATTAAAAGGGACACTGCCAGGTTAAAAACCATAGAGTTTTTTTTATTAAGTAATTTCCTTACCTGTATTACTAATAACACTTTGGGTTATTAAGCAGAAACAATTTTTAAAATCTAATTTACTACTTTATGTATTTAGGCAATTGGCTTTTTAAAGCATCTAGAGAAATGAAAATAGGCTGTCAGTTTCCATTTCTGTTCATTATCAGTTCTACTGCAGTTTTACATGTACTAGAACTGGGTTCTTGATTTTGGATTTTAAAAAATAGCATGCAATTGCAAAGCACAGAACACAATCTGTGTCAAAACTCCAACATTTTTTAAAAAAATTATTTCTCTCATATTTAGCAAATGAAACATGGTGGGCTGAATCCATCCAATCCATTGTGAGTACAGGATCCATGTGTAAAAAAAATTCCCATACGGCTTGGCACAGCCCTGTTTACCCTGTCCCCTAATAGTATGCATGCATTGGTGGGAGGGTACAGGGCCCTGTCATTGCCCCATGGCGATCCCTCCACATGCATGCACTACACCCATGGGGAACTGGATCAAGCCCCTTGTTTATAGTGAGCATTTAGCTTCTATCTGGAGCCAAACAACTACTGAAACATATAAATTCTGTTTAAAGGTTTGCCTAAGTACGTGATTTAAGAACATTGGAACACTCTAGCACAGGGAGACTCAAACTCTGTCATAGACTCCCTAAGGCAAGGAAAAATTGTTTGGATAGACCCAAGATATAATTTAAACAACACAAGGATGGATAGGGTGGGGGGTATTATGCCTGGCACTATGATTAAAAGGAGGCAAACCCAAAGGGGAAAAGGAGTGAGAAAAGGATCAGGCAAACCAAACATTAACCCAACTTCCCCACCGCTCATACAAAATCAGATGGCACTGCCAGGCAAAACAAGATGGAGACAATATACCAGTTCATTGTTAAGCAACTAGAAGCTGGCAGTGAAAACCAGCAGTAACTCAGTTCAGCCATTTCTAAAAGTGCCCTGTACTAACAACAGCAGAAATAATAAATAGAAGTGATAACTAAAGATTTTTATGAGGCACATGGGATGGAACATTGGTGAAAAAAAGCGGCTTTGAAGTTATCTACTATAATATTCACACTAGAATTCAACACAACTAAGAAGATTTCAAATGTAAAGATTTGTTTTCTGTAGACTTCAAAAGAAATTTGTGAAGCATTTGTTAGACACCGGCAGAACATTTTTTTGTCAAGGGTAATCTATATAGAAGAGATGAGTGTTACATGGACCCTGATGAGACCCAACTGCTGGTGTTTAAAATTAAAACAGTACAGCAACTTATAGGCTAACACCTGGGGAAAAGCTGACAGGTAACGAGAAGCATCCTCATCAGAATGACTCACTCCTAAGGGATGATGTTACAAACACTTGAAGTCCTCAAAATTAGAACAGAATAGAAGTTGACAATATGCACAAGGGAGCCAATATGAAGCAAATCAGTTGAAGTGTTAGATGAAAAAGCACACACAAAAAAGAAAGCATTCAAAAGGTGACAAAACGTATACATACTTATATGCAAATGCCGGAAGTCTAAAAGAGAACACAGTGCTAACCTGAGGAGATAAACTGGTGTCTGAGCTGGACAACCTCAGTTTGCAAGTGCGGGTTCACATGATTCAATGCTCCTCCATACCAAAAATTAAAATTAAAAAGAACAATTCTGCACAAAGAACATTAAATGTCAGGGGGAAAGATTCTAACCCAGTCCTTTCCATGGCATGCTATTTTTTGTGGGCGTCCAGGAATTTTTAATTAATTTATTTTGGGGGTATGCAGGAGCATTCAATCATGTGGGTACCCACTTGCAGTCTGGTGGCATAGCCAAGAAACAGGCTTACCCCTTCTGCATGAACTAGGCCATCGTTATGTGATCCAGAACCCTTTATGAGCAAAAAGCTATTCACTTTTTTGTGTGTGATTTCACTGCCTTTCTGTCTAAAGAATTTTCTAAATCAGAAAAAGCATTTTTGACCACAGTGCAAGAGGAATCATCTCTCCCCCCCTCCCTATCTCCCTCCCTCCCTCCCTCCCTCTCTCTCTCTCTCTCTCTAATTACAGATATGTTGAGATCTTCTCTGTATGCATCTGGGCAGCCATGCTTGAACACAGCAAGTAGGCAGAAAAGAATCTTAGGGCGTAATCCTATGGGGATAGGCGGTCGCCTCCAACTCGGAAGCGACCACCTATCTAATGCAGGGCAGGAGAAGCACGGAGGGGATCATTCCCTCCATGCTTCTCCTGCCCTGCATTTGTGGCTAGACGGCCGATTTCAGATGTCTAGCTGCAGGAAGGCGGAGCAGGGGAGGAGGCTGCTGGACGCCACATACAATGTGTCGTACCAGTATTTCTGCCTTCCCCGCCCCCAAACGCCCCCGGGACACCCCATTTTGGCTGCTCCACGCTCTTCTTCTGAGCGCAGAGCCCAGGGTTGTTCCACACTGCCTGCCTGCGAGGCAGCGCGGAAGGTTGGTTCTCCAGGAACTGACCTCGGAGCGCGGGCTCCGAGGTCGGTTCCTGGAAAACCACATATCCTATGGCCATCTAGCCGCTGACTAGTGGCCATAGGATTGCTACCTCCATGGAGCCATTCGAAATTAGGGGAAATCCCCAGTAGTTCCCTATAGAAAAAGAAAGAGTAGATCTATTGCTGTATGTCAGTGAAAATGTAGAATCAAATAGATCAGAGGGGTGGGGTGTTGGGAGGAATCAAAACAAAACCATACCAAAAATCTATCATGGATACAAATTCTGGACCAAAAAAGGAGCATCCAATTAGCTACTGACCAGAATGATGACTGTGATTTTGAAACACAAGGAAAAGTTTAGAGGCAACAAAATAAAGAATAATGAGAAAGGGTGATTTTAGATGCCAGACTACAACAAAATTGTCAGCTTGCGACAAAAAGAAAAAATACTACCTCAGACAAAAATGGAATGTGCCTTGGAGGAGTAAGTTTTAGAATGAACAGAAAAAGATGGCAATTCTTAACTAAGTGCCTGGTATGTAGGGGGCTTGAAAAGCAAGAGTAACTTCATACTGGAGTCCTGAATTGCATGAGCCTACTAGAAGGTACTGAAAAGTTTACTGTGGCTTTCTTTACAGTTTTATTTATACAGTGGAGTTCGCAGATATTTTTTGCTAACTGGCAATTTGCTATCTGCTCTATTTAAGTACTTAGTGTACATTCTGAAACTACCGTATTTGCATGTGCCTGCTGTTTGGGTCATACAAAAGGGGGAAAACAAAGTTACCCAATACCAAAACAGGGGTGGAAAGCAAGGATATGAGAAGGGACTTCAAGCAAATAATTTAGAAGTCATGTTCAAGCAATAAGATTTTCATTGCAGTGGTTGAAGAAGAAAAAATCCAAAGCTATCAGAACCAGTTTACAAAAGAATTTAACATATCCTCTGAGGTCTGATTTCCTTATCTCATGGATAGCCTTAGCACACAGTGAAGATACTCACTTTACTGTAACCTGTTTTGCTAAAAAGATTAGCCCGAGCACAATTTCTATCCAGTGTCCTCATTTCTTTTAACATAAAAGGCAGGAATTGCCAGTTGACTATTATCCTAAAATAATCCTGTTAAAATACTACACGGTGACATTTATTATGCAGGCCCAGTTACACACATGGAATACACGCACATGCCATTACTCTGCAGGTTTGAGAAGATGGCAAGGCAAACAGTGGAAATACTGAACACAGCGGGTACATTCAGATGTTACGTAAAACCATAGTTTTCTGTGGAGGCAACAAGCCACAGTGAGCCTTGGGCTCATGTCTCCCCTCCACTCTCCTTCTCCAGTGCAGCCACAAGAGTTGGGAGGCTTTCATTTTGGTTTGTGATTAACCACAGCTTGCTGTTTCGCCTGAATCTGCCAAATTGTGGTTATAGCTTATGGCTTATACCATGGCTTATGAGGCTGCCTTGCTTCAACAATCCATTGTTCACACTAACCACAAATTAGAGTTTGGGCATAATGCTAAACTGTGGTCAATAAAACAAACAAACAAACGTGAAAGCTTCAGATGTTCTCCTCCTGGCCATGCTGGAAGAGAAGGGCCAGGGAAACATGTGAGCCTAAGGCTCACTGCAAGTTGTTCCTGTCACAATAAACCATGGTGACTAAGTTTGAATGACACAAATTTAGTATTTCATAAAACAGTAAACATGTACTTGTATCTACATGGAGTCTGATTACTAGAAGAATCAAGAATGTGCCTTTTCACTAGCAGGGTTGACTCTAGGTTAGAGTCGCCCTGAAAAATGCCCTGTGGTGCATATGTCCAAAAGAGAAATATGCCAAAAGAAGATATGCTATGGGAGATTTCTTCTCTCTAGCATTGCCACCACCTATGGAGAAACTGATCCTTCACTTGGTGATCCCACCTCTAGGGTTTCTTATTTATAGCAAATACTTGTTTTTCAGGGCCTAAGGAACTCTCTGCCACATTAACTCAGGGTTCCCCCAAGCCGGTCCTTTTCTGCTGCCACCAATTCTGTCAGAATATTTTAAAACCTCCTAGTAGCTGGGTATAAGAGGTTTAGGCATGAGATGGGCACCAACAAGATGAACTATTAAACAAGTAATTTATTAAAGAGATATTTTGTACATAAGGGATTACTAATATTTACTATGGGGTTTTCAAAAGACTGCTTAGTGACAATTCTTAAGGACTCAAGAGACACGGTTGCTATTACAAGCCTCTTAATGTCTTCTTTTACCTCAGGCCAAATTCCCTAAACCTCCACCCCAGCCAAATACACTCACAAGCAGCTCCGGCTCTCGGGTACAGTCTTCCTCTGACTCCCAAAGCTCCTCCTGTTGTATTTCTGGCTTCTTGGACAGCTTTTCTGGGTTTTTACTGCCTGCTTGTGTAACCTTCTTCTGGCAAGATCTTAGGGCAGCCTCCTGACATAACACAGCCACCTGCTCTCTACTCCTGATCTTATTCTGGCCTTAGTTATAAACTTCCTACTCAGCTTTCTCCTAGTCCTCCTATATTGCCCCCCACCAACCAGCAGACCTTCTCCCTCACACTCCACAAACTTACTAACTCTCCCAACTGTCAACTCCTTATCTGACATTTCCCAGCCGCTCTTTTCCACATATAGCTAGAATCCCCAGCCAATCAGAATTGAATTTACCAGATCCAGGCCACATTTATACATATTCAAAGTGATCATCTCCACCCCTAGAATATCACTACGCAACTACTACATAGACCTTACACAGACAGTAAGAAAACAAGGCCTAAGGCCTACTCAGATTCACTGTAACCTTACAGAGGCCACACATGTAACATTATGTAACATTACGTAACACCAACAGTTATATACAGGACATTTCTTCACACATGCATATCCAGTATGCATGATGAACAAGCCACTAACTGACCAGCCACTAACGGTGGCTTCACACATTGGTGATACTTGCAACAGGATCTGGATGAGCGCACCTTTCATTACATTCTTCTCTTGCACATATTTTGGAACCTAGTTTCTGCTAGCGCAACATAATTTGCACTAGAGGAATGACACAGTTGGATACTGCCCTTAGTTGTTATTGTATAAGCAATACATAATCCACAAAAGAATAAAAATGAAACAAAACCCCGAGCTAGCCAGGTATTAAAATCACAGAAGGGATTGTAAAATAAACCAAATCAAAGGTGCCACAGAAGAAACAGGTTTTGGAAGCACACTGAAATGCCAAACAAGAGAGCCCAGAGTAGGGAATTCTACAGCCTTAGTGTCACAACTGACAAGACCCTGTCCTGCAAACTACCTAAACACAGCTCCAGTGGCAATGGGGTACAAAGCAATTCATGTCTCCTTCGTGAGTCCTGGGCCCTTTGTTTCTCATTTTATCCACAGCTAACTATGGCCCCCCCATAGTAACTTATGGCTGCAAGAGCTGGACCATAAGGAAGGCTGAGCGAAGGAAGATAGATGCTTTTGAACTGTGGTGTTGGAGGAAAATTCTGAGAGTGCCTTGGACTGCAAGAAGATCAAACCAGTCCATACTCCAGGAAATAAAGCCAGACTGCTCACTTGAGGGAATGATATTAAAGGCAAAACTGAAGTACTCTGGCCACATCATGAGAAGACAGGATACCCTGGAGAAGATGCTGATGCTAGGGAAAGTGGAAGGCAAAAGGAAGAGGGGCCGACCAAGGGCAAGGTGGATGGATGATATTCTGGAGGTGACGAACTCGACCTTGGGGGAGCTGGGGGTGGCGACGGCCTACAGGAAGCTCTGGCGTGGGCTGGTCCATGAAGTCACAAAGAGTCGGAAGTGACCGAACGAATAAATAACAACAACGATGGGCCTACCCAGTGGGTGCTGTTTCAAACCTCCTAGATAAATGGCCATTTCTGCCAAATACATCAATCCAGATAAACTGTCCAAGCAGCCAGAAAGACATCTTCCTCATCTTCTCCTGACCTCGCTTTCCTACAGCATTAGACTATCTTTATATATTTTGCTCCCTATTTCCAGAGAACAAAGCTGGCTGTGGAAAGGAGTTTTTTCGGCAAAAGAGCAAGGTAAAAATGCTTTAAATTTTTACCAGTGTAGAGCCAGTGTAGTGTAGTGGTGAGAGTGACGGACTGGGAGCCGGGAGATCCGGGTTCTAGTCCCCACTTGGCCATGGAAGCTCACTGGGTGACTTTGGGCCAGTCACAGACTCTCAGCCCAACCTACCTCACAGGGTTGTTGTTGTGAGGATACAACGGTGAGGAGGAGGATAATGTAAGCCGCCTTGAGTTCCTTGCGAGAGGGAGAAAGGCGGGGTATAAATGCAATAAATAAATAAATAAATAAATAAATTAGAATTTTGCTACATCCAAAGTGCCGCTCTCTAAAAATCACAGTTTGCCTATTGTTAAGGCTGGCCCAAGGAGCATGACTTACCCCCCGCCCCCCAACACTAAAATCTGTGGTGCCAGTAAAAGTGAGGCTGGGGTAGAAAAGCAGAACATTTTTTGTTGGCCTTTATCCTTCACTGAACAGCCACTCCAAGCTATTCACAGTTTAGCCTTGATTATTTTTAGTAGCAGCTTATAGACTCATCTGCTGAAAAGCAAGGTGTAATTAATTTTCTTTGTGGAATCTCTTTCTGACATGAGTCTTTTGAGACTACAGACATATCCACTACATTCAGCAAGAGTTCACAAACTGGTCGTATTTCAGTTAGTAACCCAGAACTGCGGAGGAAATAGTTTGTGCACTAAGGCCTACATCTATAGCTGTCTCTTGCCTCTGGATTTCAATGCAACTGAATAAATATTGATCCCTTCGTCCTCTGTCTGCATATGCTAAACACACCACACATTGTCTGCAGCACTTAGGAGCTAATCCATTAAGACTACACCACATTAGCCACAAAGCCAATATTACATTCAAGAAGAATTAAAATGCTGATGGCAGTTTACCTTTAGATACTTCCCCTCTTCCTTTAAGATGGAGAAACAGTACATCTCAAGTGCTGAAACTCTCCTCCATTAAATGAACAAATTCACACAAAAAGGTAATGAAAAACTGCTTCCTGGAACAGTCTGCCTTACCTTAACTGAAAACAACAAATACATTTCGTAAGCATCAGAACAATATGGGCACGCTATGGGAATATATGAACTAACAGCTTACAGTGGATATGGGGTATCTATCTATAATGTGCAACCAACCTGGCAGATCCCACCTCCCCTATGTTAAAAGCCAGCAGGAGCTTGTAAATTTGGAGAGAAGGCTAGTTAAATCCCTGGCATGGAGAAATAATAAATATGTCTGCAAACCTTAGGGTTCCCCCATTAATTCCGATACCTCCCCCTCTTGTTTCTCAGTAGCCCTTTTGGGGTCCACTTCAGTTGGCACTCACCACCTAAGTTCCCTTTTAGAGAAGCATTCTCCTTTCCCTTTGATTATTTTATTTATTTGAACGCAGACATCTCTGCATTCCATGCTGTGCTTGTTTGTGTTGCGTATGACAAATCTTAATGCAGTGTTTTAAAGGAAGCCACTGTTGGTGCTACTGAGCAAAGGTGCAGCATACCCCTATACTGAAGAAGGGGAAGTCATACAGCAGGGGCATGAGGACACAGGAGCCCAGTATAAGCCTGACTTATGTCAGGTCTAGTTCTCTGAAACATCGAGGGAGGTGGCAAATCTCATCTGAATTATACCAGTATGGAGTACAAATCAGGATTCACATCTTTTAATGCTCCTTCATATACACACACACAGAAAAACCCTGTACACAGAAAGTTATATGTATGAGAGAGAAGGGGTCTAACGTAGCCTTCTCTCTGACATCACAGAATCATAGAATAGCAGGGCTGGAAGGGGCCTACAAGGCCATCGAGTCCAACCCCCTGCTCAATGCAGGAATCCAAGTCAGAGCATCCCTGACAGATGGCTGTCCAGCCACCTGTCCTGACTGTTAGAGCAATACGACAATGGAACCAATTACCTGGGGAGGGCGTGGGCTCTCCCACACTGGAGGCCTTCAAGATGTGGCTGGACAGCCATCTGTCAGGGATGGTCTGACTTGGATTCCTGCATTGAGCAGGGGGTTGGACTCGATGGCCTTGTAGGCCCCTTGCAACCCTACTATTCTATGATTCTATGTAGGCTACAACGGCAAATCAAAACGGGACGCAAATAGCGCCCGCTACGCTATTTGCGTTCCGCTTTATTTTCGCCGTCATAGTCTACGTAAATATTTACGTAGACTACGACGGCCAAAAATAAGGAACGCAAATGTCAGCGGCCGTAGCCGCCGCCATTTGCGTACGCGGTTTTTTTGTTTTTGTTTTAAACCCAGCCATGATAGGCTACATAAACCTTTACCTAGCCTATCACGTTGTTGTTGTTGTTGTTGTTTTAAACCCAGCCATGATAGGCTATGTAAATCTTTACGTAGCCTATCATGTCGTGTGTGTTTTTTTTTTAAACCCAGCCATGATAGGCTACGTAAATCTTTACGTAGCCTATCACGTTGTGGGTTTGTTTGTTTTTTTTACAAGTCTGCAAATGGTGGTGGTGGCAGCCAGTCAGAAGACCAGCCGCTGCCGCCTGGAAGATCCGCCCCAGGTAAGTCTCGTCCCGGGGGGGATCCGCGGGGGGGCGGGGGGGGGCAGGCCATTCCGCCCTGGAGTTCGGGGGGCCGAATGCACTGGCGTTCGGCCCCACCGAGATCCGTGGCAGAATTCTCTGACATCCCTAGAATGATGTCAGACTGACTGGTCTGTAGTTCCCAGGTTCCTCCTTTTTACCCTTTTTGAAGATAGGGACAACATTAGCCCTCCTCCAGTCATCTGGCACTTCACCCGTCCTCCATGATTTCTCAAAGAGAATAGACAGCGGTTCTGAGAGTTCTTCTGCCAGTTCCTTTATTACTCTAGGATGCAGTTCATCTGGCCCTGGAGATCTGAACTCATTCAAAGTAATTAGGTGTTCCTTGACCATACGCCTATCGATCTCAAGCTGCAATCCTGCCCCTTCAGCCTGTACTTCGCCTTTGCCAGGGGGCTCAAAGACCCTCTATTGGGAGAAGACTAAGCTGAAGTAGGAATTGAGCACCTTTGCCTTTTCTTTGTCATCTGTTATCATTTTGCCATCCTTATTTAATAGCTGAACAATCATTTATTTCCTCTGCCTTTTACTATGCATGTAGCTGAAGAAAGCCTTTTTGTTGTTTTTAGCATCCCTCCCTAACCTCAGCTCGTTCTCAGCTTTAGCCTTCCTGACGCCATCCCTGCAATTCTGTGCTACCTGTCTGTACTCTTCCTTTGTTACTTGGCCTTCTTTCCACTTCCTATATGTGTCCTTTTTTGTTTTCAGGTCATCTCTAAGCTTTTTGTGAAGCCACACTGGCTTCTTCTGTTGTCTTCCACCTTTTCTTCTTGTTGGAATTGTTTGTAATTGTGCCTTGAGAATTTTCTTTTTTAAAAGCTCCCACCCATCTTGAACTCCTTTTCTCATTAGCGTCGCTTGCCATGGGACCTTACCGATCATTGTTCTGAGTTTATTAAAATCAGCTATTATTAAAATCAGACATTAAAATCAGACATTTATTAAATGTCTTATTAAATCAGACATGCTAGATTTCAATGGGTATATCCATATGTAATATCCCCAATCTTCCAGGAACATGTCTTGAGCTTACAAATAGTTTGCTGTTTCATCCAAACGAGCAAATGATGGTTTGCTCTTGCTTTCCAAACCGGAATTGCAAACCATGGTTTGGAGGTATATTATGTGTGAACCAACCCTATATGTCTGGATCATATTTGTGTGCACACCATCCTGTGAACCTCCATCTCCAGTTGGAAGTGGTACAGTTGAGACACAGGTTCGCCACCTCATCTGCTGTTTGTGAGAACCAGGTATACATCTCAGATTTGGTTTTGTTCCCCTACCAACCCTAAAAAGATTTGATTTCCCAGCAGTACTACTAATACACTGCAAGATGTTGGAAAAGTCACTTGTCCTCTCCATGCACCAGTTTCCTTACCTGCAAGTGATACTAATACTATTTAAGTACCTCCCCAGGATGTACATAAAGCTTTATCCATTAGTGACTTCAAAGTGCATCAATATCCTCAAAAGCCTTGTGCTAGGTAAGCAAAAATAATTGTCAGAGTTCTAAAGTAGGTCCAAAGCTATTTCAGGTATTACCAAGATGCTCTGTTGAGGTACATTAAATTGCCATTGTACTGAAAAAATAATTAACAACTTACATTTTGGGGGGTCCATTATGTGAACTATTTAACTGATTAGTGATTTACTCAGAACCTTGGAGCAATCAAGGGAGAAACCATAAAATATTAAAAGCCAAGTCTTTGAAGGGCTGCCTTGACAAACTGAGATAAGAATAGGGATGCTTTATTCTGCTCATTAAGGATAAGGAGCATATTAAAGCCAAAGTAATTAGATGTGCTGGTCAAAAGTCATCCCTTCTGATGACCTGTCAATGTAACCAAAAATAAGTCTGGAACAAGAAACGGCAAACTGATTCTGAAATCTCCCAAAATGCAATAGATGCCTAGCCGTCCAAGTGAAATATCATAATATCATGACTAAACTTTTTAATTCCAATATAATTTGTATGCAACACCTGATATGAGAAAGCAAGTTAGTGCTAGTATCAATGGGAAGGGAACCAGGTGTTGTTAATTCTGACTCCAACAGTAACCCATGTGTCTAGAAACACTGGAACTGTTTGACTCTGCTGCTTTGCTATTTTAATTGTGCAGTCGTGTTAATTGTGTTACATTGTTTTTGTTTGTTTTATTGTATGTTTTACTGTTTTGTTTTAATTTACACTGTAAACCTCCCTGGGATAAATATTCTGAATCGCAGTATACAAATGCTTTAAATACATACCTAAAATATGGACAAATAACTCCTTCATTCACCATGCATGTTTGCCACTGCTGAAGGAAAAAAACCTCAGAAATGCAACCATAAGGGTAATTTTGGACATCATTTCATTTTAGACTCAGTTAATTCAATTTCATCTACTTTACTTTCATCTACACAGTGTGCAAATTTTGCCATGCCCCCCACCCATCCCTTCTCCACTCCAAATCACCGCTTAAACTGCTTTCCCCCTACAGCTGGGCTGGGAAACCTGTGACTGTCCAGATGATATCTGATTGCAACCCCCATCATCCCTGACTATTGGTCATGCTGGTTGGAGCTGATGGAGTTGTAGTTCAACAACATCTGGAGGGCCACAGGTCCCCCATTCCTGCCCTACAAGGTTCCAAGCATGTTTTGCGAAGGCAAAGGGTTAAGCACTTCCTCCTAAAGATGCTGTTCTTATAAAAAAAGAACACCATCTGTCCCATCCCCCAGCAAAAAACACAAGATTCTGTTACAAGCATTTCTGCGTAATATGTAGCTAAGTACTTTATTAGTTATTAGCACAAAAGTTCTTCAACCCAACTATAGTGGAAGATTCACCATAGGGTGGGATTTGATCCAGAAAAAGGATGGGCTGTGGGCAGGGGCTGTGATCCCTTGTCCCAATCTCTCAACTGTGTTTAATCCCAATCCCAATCCTGTTTAAAATTAAAAAAAATCATGGCTAGTGCAAATATTATGTGTGGGGATTTCTTAACCTCAGCAAAGAGGCTCCCAAATTGTTACATTTACAGCAGTCCAGTACTTTTTCACATTAATCAGGTTTGGGTCAGCTACACTGAGCTTGCAAAGGATTGCTTATCAATATTTAGAGCATTATTGATATATCAGACCTAGAATCATAGGGCTGGAGGGGGTCCACAAGACCATCGAGTCCAACCCCCTGCTCAATGCAGGAAGCTTGATTCCCAGGCAGTCTCCCATCCAAGTACTAACCAGGGCTGACCCTGCTTAGCTTCTGAGATCAGATGAGATCGGGGGCACATCCAGCCCTTTGCTTGTTATGTACAGACTGAACCTTGTTAAATTGACTAAATTACATTGTATGTCTCCTGATTTCAGTTTATGTTCATTATTTTTAAATCTTATCTTGCATTACATTCTCCCTTATCCCTTAGACTTGTACGTGTCCATAATATTGAACATTTGCCACTCACTCATATGGTAAGGTAGGCTCTTGCCTACGAAAGCTCTTGTCCTGCTTAATTTTTACTCTTTAAAACACTTTAGCATCTTTTTTGTTTTGTTACTGCTGACTTCCATGGCTAATTTCGTGGGACTTACTTCTTCTTTACCTTCTCCCTCTCTTCAGTTCCTGGCTGCCACTCCTCAAAGTCAGACCTGCAACCAATCCACCATGTGTCCAGCCACTGGGAATGCCTGCTAGCGGCACCACATGCTCAGCATTTCTTATCAAAATGGAAGAACTGACAGCATTGCATGAAAGGCACAGCACGAGGTAATTGTGCCTTGTAATTTCTCTTTCAATTAATATTATCATAGTCATTCCTCTGACAAAGTTACTGCACCTTTCCACATTCCTAAAAGGTTTAATCACAGACAGGGTTTGTTTTCCCTTGTTGAAATGGGCATATGTATCGCCTTATATGAGCTTGATTGATGAGCATCTGTTTTGAAGCTTTCATATCGCACACATGACTTTTTAAATTATTAACATTCTTCAGTGTGTGAGGATAAGAAACAGTAAATATGGATACATGTTCATATAGACACTTACATATACAATTCAGACTCAGTATCCTAACCTTTTACCAATGTAAAACATTCAGATATTTTACAATCGTTTTTGTTGTTGCTGCTGTTTTTTGACGTTTGCATCCCTTACTTTCTCTGCTGAACTCAGGGTGTGGGTTAGACGGAGGGAGACTGAGGTCACCCAGTGAGCTTTATGGCTGAGTGGGAATTTGAATGCTGATCTTCCCTGAGTCTAGTACTCTAGACACTACACCATGCCACAGTGACTCTCAGTTAATCCCAGTATCTATAGTTGGAAACATAAAGCAATATATTCAAACTTTTACCTGAGGCAGGCTACACACACATAATGATGTGTTCAGTTGCAATTACTAAATAAAGCCATATCCTGCTTTGCATACACAGCTAGACCCAACATGCATACAGATATGTACACAAAGAGAGGCATCAACAGTACTGATACATTTCTGAAGCAATTCGAATGACTTCACTCCTAATAGAGTGAGGTTGGATGTGGGACTAAAGCGTTTCTCCAGTTTTCCTAATTCTTATTTGTACCTCTTTCCCCTGGTTCCATATAAGTTATTGGTGTGGGTAAATCAACCAGGTAATGGGGGGGAGGGCATTTGAGGTGGGATTTAGGTACCCACAGCAGACACACCCAAATGACACTTATCACTTTCAGAAGTGCTAGCCTCGCGTCTGGGCTCTTTTCCCCCCAGTTTTCCAGGACACATGGTGAAGCACTAGGATAACCTTCACAACTAGTTGTATCAAAGACAATGGTGAGATGCAAAAAACAAACATGTGTATCACAGGAAATCTTAGCTCACCCCCAAATCTCAGTAAACTTATTGCCTGTAGCCAGAGTTGCCTGTAGAGCTGTAGAGCTAAAGTGTCCCTGTAGCTCAGTACTGGCAAATGTACTGTGGTTCCTGAGGCGAGCTCTTTATGGTGTCTCAGGCATGGTCTTTACAAACTCTCTTACTTGAGATTCCGTAACTAGAGATGACAGAATTATAATCTGAAGACTCATTTATGTAAAGCATTTGTTCTACCAATGAGTTATGCCTCCCCTCATTTGTTTGAGTTCATATGCGGCCTTTAAAGTCTAAGGTTTTATAAGTCCTTTAAATATTTGTTACTTGCTTTCTAGCATCACAAGCAAGCAATAATACCCAACAAAACACAAAAGCAGTATTTATTGCCTTGGAAACAACTATCAATTCACCTGAATTACAGACATGGAAGACAACTCCCCCACCAACTCAAGCCACTCAAATGAATTCTAAGACTTATAACAATAAATTTGCTGTGCCTTGCTTATATTGCTTAAATAAACTAAATAAGGTGCTAATGTATAATCTAGAAACACATATGAATGTAGGATGTTGTGCAATTTTTTATATATGTTTTGTTGGCTCTGAAACACAAACATTACATTTTTCTGCAGATGTGCTAGACATACTATATCAGACACACACCTCTATGTAGCAAGAAAAAGCAATGATACAAGTTTGGTAAAATAATATAAGTTGTAATGGAACAGATGAAGGATTTCATGAAAGTGTGGGAGGAGGAAAGAAGGAACTGAACTTCTAAGGTAATCCACATTTTTCTTTTGACAGTCTACTGTTCTTCAAAGAGATTAATGATTCCAGATGTGATTTTGCATTTATTGTTGTCCCTGACAATCATTCCAAATAAGCAAGTGGGTGAGGGCTACTGTTTTTCTGAACCTGGAAATGATCCTTAGATCAAGGGGCTGGTTCACACATGCATGCTCATCACTTGATGACTGCCACTTCAAATGATAACATGCATATATGAATTGGGCAATCACAGAAGTAACATCAAAGACAGACTTTCCTGCCTTATATCAACTTCCAATAAATGCTTTTCTATGGAGTTTGTTCAAGTCTAAACATGTCTAAACCAGTCCTAAAAGGAATCTTAGCCTGGGCATTAGATGGTGAAGAACCAATGACAGAAAGCAGAATTTACAATGTACTAAAATGTTTCCAGAAAAATCCACATAGCTCCTAGGGGAGCTTAATGCACAAAGTTTACAAGATTCACGAAATGCCTGTGACAAATCTATGAAGTGCACATAGTTTATTGTCATGCGTATACAAACATAATGTATTTCAAAATGGCCTTTGGGGTCTCCTCTTGTGCATTTGAAGCAATTTTCAATGTGCATTTGAAATATTCATTCTGTATTTTGTGTTTGTTTGCACAGCAATTTCAAGATGGAGCCACAAGTCCTACTACTATTTTGAATGACAGGTAGCATGCTGACATGCCTAGACTTTTTTTTAAAAAAGTCCTTCTTCCAGCCATTTCATCTGACTTCCACAGACGTACATATTAATCACACACACCTTGTTAATCTCACTAGCCAATTTCTTTTAGCTGGTCAGGCAGATGGTAGTAGGCTCTGACTTTGCTCATGCCTGGTTCTTTATCTTTTCTGGCATCCCACATTGCAGTATGGATGCAGAGGTTGGGATGGTAGCTCAGTGGTAGAGCTTTACATGCATTAGGTTCCATGTTCAATCCCTGGCATCTCCAGGTAGGGCTGGAAAAACTCCTGCCTGAAACCCCAGAGAACTGCTGCCAATCAGTGTCAACAATACTGGGCTAGATGGACCAGTGGTTTTACTTAGTGACCTGGTTCGCACGACATGACAGCTCACCATGGACCAATTTACCCATGGGGGCCGATGCATCATACTGGGCACCCGTGCATGTGCCATTTTTGCATGGTGGCTGTAGGTGCCCGGCTTGCTGTGTCTTGTTGTGTCATGAAAACCCAGGTGGCAGGGGTTGTTTGAGGGTTAGGCAATCCTCAAATAACTTTAAAACAAGCCACTTTTTTAGTATTGTTTAACTCCCAAACAACCCCTACCACCTGGGTTTGTATGATATGGCAAGCCACGGAAAGCCAGGTGCCCATGGAAGTCATGCAAAAATGGCACCTGCAGGTGCCTGGCACAACACAACATCTCCTGCAGGTAAATTAAGCCATGGAGGGCTGTCATGTTGTGCGAACCACACCACTATAAGGCAGCTTCCTATATGCCTATGTACCTAGATTCAACAATATTTTGGGGGTGGAAACTTCCTACAAAGATTAATCCTAGAATGTGGGGAAAATCGAATTCAAATAAAATTTGATATGAAACACTGGTGCAGATACATGCTAAGTGTAGAGGCATTGCCATTTCAGGGGGCGAGAATCTACTGGAGGGTGTTACAGTGCAGAATCATCAAGCTAAACTTCCTTTCCCTTGACTATTGTCACTTAGTACTATGATCATAGTTCAAGAAATTTAGAAAAATAAAGAGCTACTAAACTTAGACATAAGTTCTAAAGCCAGTTTAGTTAAATTTATGTACATTTGGAAATGCTTTATGTTTGACAAGAAACAGCTGAAAAAATTGGATCGAATTCATAGAAAAACTAATTCATAAAGAAGTAGAGAGGCTCAGCATGTGGGCTTTGTTTCAAGCCTCTCTGAGGGGTGGGCAATTCTCACCAGTCTGTAATGCTAATCCTGCCCTGGGCAGCGAAACTGCAATTTCTAAAGCCTACAGGTAGCTGGAGAACAATGTCCAAAACGATTACTAAACACACTGTCCAGGATCTATTTAATGGGAGGGAAAACCTGACCACCCTCCACTAAGTGTACAGGTTAAGGATTAACTGCCCAAAAAGTGAGGTTTTTTTTTCTTGCTTTTGATGGCAAGTATGATAGCCCAAACTCTCTACTTGTCTATGTAAAGGAAAAAACCAGTACAACATTTAGGTGGGTGCCACATCGGTATTAATTTCCAACCATATGAATCTGTTGCAGCAATAACAATGAAAGATTCTTATGGAACTAAGAGACAGAATCATCTGACAAATTGGGGTCTGGTCCATAAATATTTATGCCACAATAAACTTGTTATCCTTTAAGGTGCCAAAAGGCTCTTAATTGCTTTCGTATCAGTATAACATTTCTTTTCGGTCCACCTCCAATTATTTTACTGGATTTGAGCTCAGATAAATATACTGACTTTATTTTTAAATTGTCTGATTTTCTCTGTTTTGTAGTTTCCTTTCACTATCTGATGCCATGTAGTTGCCATGCTGGCCTCTGAAAGCAGGAAGTGCCTAATTTTGGACTGCAATTTTGGTGTTTAAGTTTTCCTAATATTAAGCCTTAATGGAGCTTTTTGCTACTGAATCAGCAAATAATAATGATATGTGTAAACCATAAAGTATTTTCAGTTGATGCATGCTACTAAATGCAAATTATTATCCTCAACAAGAATTTGCTATAGCACAGCAAAGGCAGGTTGAACAGTTGCTGGAACAGCTGAAAGCTGGGAGAAGACTTTTAGACTTTGAACATCTAGCCCCCTGTTCCCCTATGGCTGCTGCTCTGGGAGAAAGACCAGCCATACCAGTAGCCAGCAAAGGAAGCTGCCACTGACACCTTAGGCCAAGCTACTTGTGGTTCTCCAGGTGTCTTAGCCTACAACTCCGATCAGCTCTAGTCAGCATAGTGAGTTGGAGGGAGTTGGGATGATGAGAATTGTAGGCCAAGACATCTGAAGGGCCACGAATTGCCCACCTCTGCCTTAGGCCCAGTTGAGGAGACCCTGCTTCTCCCAAACTGAAACAGCTACATCCTGAGGTGGAAGATACCCCCTTGCCCTATGTAGGCTCCACCAGTACTGCAGAGCCAGGCTAAACAACAGCCAGAATAGCTGGGAACAGGAGGAGGCATATTGGACATCTAGCTCCCTCTTTGCCCATCACTGCTGGTCTGGGAGAATGCCCTTTGTTGATTGTAATTATTCTTCCATTGCTTTTCTGAGTTTGTTATCATGTTATAGTATATAACTGGATTAGTTAGTTGTGATATTTGGTTAGTTAAATATTGATATATGTTATTAAATGTTTTATATTTACTAGTTAATTTGCTGTTATGAATTTGGTAAAGCATTGAACTACTTTATTTATTGTGTGTGTGCATATATTCCTCTCAGAAGGAAAAGTAGGGTACAAACAAATATTAAATAAGAACATAAGAAGAGCTATGCTGGATCAGACCAAAGGTCCATCTAGTCCAGCATTCTATTCACACAGTGGCCAACCAGCTGTCAACTAGGAACCTAGAAGCAGGGCATGAGCACAACAGCACCCTCGAACCCATGTTCCCCAGCAACTGGTGTACATAGGCTCACTGCCTCTGGTATTGGAGGTAGCACATAGCCATCAAGACTAAAAGCCATTGATAGCCTTTTCCTCCAGGTATTTGTCCAACCCCCTTTTAAAGCCATCCAAATTGGTGGCCATCACTACATCCTGTGGTAGCAAATTCCATAGTTTTAACTATGCACGGTGTGAAGTATTTCCTTTTATCTGTCCCACCAATCAGCTTCATGGCATAACCCCAGGTTCTAGTATTTTGAGAGACGGAGAAAAATGTCTCCTTATCCACATTCTCCACACCATGCATAATTTTATAGACCTCTATTATGTCTCCCCTTACCCTCCTTTTTTCCAAGCTAAACAATCCCAGCTGTTGTAACCTTCACTCATAGGGGAGATGCTCCAGCCTCTTGATCATTTTAGTTGCCCTTTTCTGCACTTTTTCCAGCTCTACAATATCTTTTTTTAGGTGTGGGGACCATAACTGTACACAGTATTCCAAGTGTGGCCGCACCATAGATTTGTATAGGGGCAGTATGATATTGGTAGTTTTATTCTCAATTCCTTTTCTAATTATGCCTAACATAGAATTTGCTGTTTTTTACAGTGTCCGCACACTGGGTTGACATCTTTATTCAGATGTCCACCACAAGCCCAAGATCTCTTTCCTGGTCAGTCACCGCTAGCTCAGATACCATCCTGCTATACGTGAAACTGGGATTTTTTGGTCCAATGTGCATCACTTTACATTTGCTTACACTGAACCTCATTTGCCATTTAGATAACCATTCTCCCAGTTTGGAGAGATCCTCTTGGAGCTCTTCACAATCCCTTTTTGTTTTAACCACTCTAAATAATTTGGTGTCATCTACAAACTTGGCCACACTTCACTGCTCACTTCTAATTCCAGGTCATTTATGAACAGGTTGAAAAGCACTGGTCCTAATACAGATCTCTGTGGGACCCCACTATTTACTTCCCTCCACTGGGAGAATTTACCATTTTTTCCTACTCTCTTCTTTCTGTTCTTTAACCAGTTACTGATCCATAAGAAGACTTGTCCTCTTATTCCATGACTGCTAAGTTTGCTCAGGAGTCTTTGGTGAGGGATTTTGTCAAAAGCCCTTTGGAAGTCCAAGTAAACAATATCTATTGAATCACCCCTGACTATATGTTTACTGACACTGTCAAAGAGCTCTAAAGGTTAGCGAGACAGGACTTACCTTTGCGGAAGCCGTGTTGATTCTTTTTCAGCAGGGCTTGTCCTTCTATACGCTTATTAATTTTATCTTTAATAATGCCTTCAACCAATTTACCCAGAACAGATCTTAACCAGGTTGTAATTTCCCAGATCCCCCCTGGATCCCTTTTTGAAAATCGGTGTTACCTTGGCTTCCAGTCCTCTGGTATAGAGGCTGATCTTAGGGACATGTTGCATATTTTGGTTAGAAGATCTGCAATTTCATATTTGAGTTCTTTGAGAACTCTAGGATAGATACCTCAGTGATTTATTTACTTTCAGTGTATCAATAAGGTTGAGAACTTCATCTTTTGTGACCACTATTTGCCTGTGTTTCTCAGACTCCCTTCCTGAAAACATCAATTCAGGCACAGGTATCTGTCCTATATCTTCTGCAGTGAAGATGAAAAGATGAAAAGAAAAGAAAAGAAAAGAAAAGAAAAGAAAAGAAAAGAAAAGAAAGAGAAATGTGCTGGCAATTGAAACATTATTTTTATTTCAATCTCTCAAACACTTTTCTTCCATGTAAGTACATTCAGGGAGAGCTCATGGCTCAGTAGCAGAAAAGGTGTTCTATATATAATAAGTGAAGATTGTACTGAATTTTTGGAATTGGGACAGGAACTCAGAAATGAACTCTCAGAGTTCATAAAACTGTGCCAAGGAAACCTATGCCAATTATGAGATAAGACAAGCACCATTCTGAAGTTTGGCTTGGCTTTTAATTAGTTCATCTTGGTTTCATCTGACTCCAGCCTTCACTGCCACTAGTTCCTCCCCTACCACCACCACCACCACCACTTTCCTAAACCAGTTTTCAGGAGAAAGTGAGGAGGAACAGGTGACATGGAATAATTAGAGCAGAGTGTCCATTTTTTGAAGTTACCAGTGTCCCAGCAGACAGAATGTCCCTGTTCTGGCGTAACAGTGGCATGCACATAAGCTGCTTCCAGTTTCCAGCAATAGCCTACAAATGTGGCACTCGTAGGCAGTTCCCATGTCGTCCAAACCCAGGCATTTAGGGCTGTTCATGGGTTAAACAATCCCTAGTTAACCCAAGAACATGTCATGGGTTGACCTGGGATTGTTTAACCCACAAACAACCCCAAGTTCCCAGATTCGGATGTCATGGAAACAATCTACAAATGAAAGTTGTTGCCGGAAACTGGAAGCAGCTTGTTCCATCCGATAAGGGCCAATGAAGGATGCTTGGAACTTGAAGCCTCCAACATGTTGCTGTGAACACTGGCAACTTAAAGATGAACCCTACTCTGTCCCCAGATTTTCCTACTGCCCATTTCCCTCGTCCTTGCCCTCACAAGATAAGCTTGGAAAAGAGGGGAGGGAAACCAGTGGTAGTGAAGGCTGGGGAGAGTAGAGGGCTAGCAGAGACTCCCCTAGGCCTGGTGGACTCTCTGAAAAAGCTCAAGATTTTTCCAAGGGTCCTCTGAGAAAGTTTGGAAAGACAGGATCATTTTGAATTGAGGGGATTACGTATCTCTATGTATAGGTCCCAGGTTCATCTCTAGCAAAAGGACCGTCAAGTTTGGAAAAACCTCATTCTGAGACCTTGGTTCAATGCATTTGGCTTAATACAGCTCCTTATATCTTTGCATCTACATGTCTCATCCAGTCCTTTGTCTCTTTCAGGGCTGAACTACGTTATGATATTGCATATATCTTATATATTTTGTGAAGCGCAGGTACGGTTCACACCATGACCCTCCCATCGCATGAAGAATATACCATGTGAATTGCAAAGACTGCCCCCTACAAGGGCCAACATGTGTGTGTGTGTGGGGGGGAGGCCCTCTGGAGATCGATGTGGCATGATTAAGGCAGGAGCCAAATGGTATGCACAAGCAGGAATCAGGGCAAATTGCCCCAGTTGCTTCCCCTTGGGCAACCCTGCTTTCAATTCTAGCCATAAAAGACAAATTAAAATTTGCCTCAGGTTTTATCAGCTGCAAACATCCAAATACTTGCTTGAATTGGTGCAGCTCAAGTCTCATCCTAGGCTAACTAAGCATGGCGGAAGTATCTGATTCAGTCTTAACATGAAGCTTTGCCTTTACTGCAGGGAAAGGAGGGTCACTCAGGCCCTTGGAGTCTTGTCTCCTCCACACCCCCAGAGGTGGCATGCCAATGCAGAGTAGCAGTATCAGCACTTCTTGTATCTCAAACAGGGCATTTCAGTGACAGGTAAACTAACCTCAGTTACCCATGCTCTGGTGACATTCAGGTTAGACTACCATAACACATTCTATGTGGGGCTGCCTTTGAAGATGGTTCATCAACTGGTACAGAATGCAGCTGCCTGGACGCTGGTCAGGGTAGGGCAATCAGAGCATATGACACCATTCATTCATTCATTCATTCATTCATTCAACATTGTACCACTTCCAGTGGTTGCTGGTGCATTTCCAGACCCAATTCAACATGCTTGTTTTGATCTTTAAAGCCATAAACAGTTTGGCAGTAGGCTACTTGAACGACCACATACACCTATATCAGCCTGCCTATGCTTTAAGATAATCTTCAGAGGCCCTATTCATGTGCCTGCTAATGCAAATAATTAGGTTGGTGGACACAAGGGAGAGGGCCTTTATGGCAGTGACCCATATTTATGGAACTCTATTTCAATGGAGGTTTGCAAGGTGTCACCATTGTAAGCCTTCAGGTAGGTGTTAATTAAAAATCTATTTGTTCCTAATTCCTTTTTCTTGTTAAGTATATTTTATGTTAGTTAATTTGGTGCTGAATTATTTTGTTTTAATGATTTTGCATTGAGTCATGTGTTCTTATTGTCACTTAGGTTCTATGTTATTGTTATTGATCCCTATTGCTGTCGTCTATGCTGTTTTTGTATTCGTTTTTGATAGTTTTGTTTTTTCATTGTGATTCTAAATTTAATATAATGGAAGCTGTCTTATGAGTACCTGGCCTCTCCCCCCCCCCATTATACATACATACATACATAAATGAACAAACGAGATATCCTAATCAGGGATGCATCACTGCTTTACTTGAATCATTTATCATCTTTACACACCTTTAAAAAAAAATCTCTGATGCAAGCATGCAAACAAGGGAAGTTCTAAAGTAGACTATTTTCATTTTTATTTGTATCTTGCATTTGGATGTTGTTTCATTCTTATGTAAACTACCCTGGAAACATGGCCAAAGGGAGGCATGTGATATACTAAAAGCAATTACATTGTTCAAACCCAGAATGAGTCCAACTTTTGTCTTGAGTTCTAGTAACAGGGTCACAGAAACCGCTATGTTGGCAGGATGCTAATTTCCAATGATGTCAATTAACAAAAACGTCTGACAGCCTGCTGAATGGGGTGAACACTCTCGTTTTTGAAGCCCCATGTTCCATGTCTTGGATTATTAGGCTAAGCTCCATCAGCAGCAAGAGCCATATAAACGTGCCTTGACCAAAAGGGAAAAAGAAAGCAAAACATAGAAGTGATGTCAAAAAACCACCAATTCCTCAAACAAATTAAAAAGATGAGAAAATATTATTTGGAAAAATAATTTGATTTTACCCTCCCTACCCCCTCAATTGATATCTGTTCTGAGTATTACAATATAGAACATTTTATTACATTTTTTCCATTCTATACTAACACCAAGTTTTCCATAGTTCTGATTTGTGCGAAGGCTGCTGGAAGTAAGCAACTCAGTAGCCAAAGTTATGTTCATTATATATTCAATATTTACCAAGTTTCCACATATTATTTAGGTGTTTGTTTTCTGTTGAACTCTGAAAAACATGGTGGGGAGGACAAAAGCTAAGTGGACCGTGAGGGTACCAAAACTATTTTCAGATCAGAAGATATAAAGAACAGGTGGGCAACATGCTCCCCATAGCCTGTATGCACTGTATGCATGGAGAAAATGGCATCCAGAGCACTATGGAGCCCTTAAAAGGGTCAAATTTAGCTTGTAAACTAGCTAAATTTTACCTTCTTGGTGTTCCGGATGCTTCATATTTTTTGGTAAAAAATAAATGAATTAATTTTGGGGTCGCCCAGCAGGTGGGGGACGGGGGGGCAAAAATGGCCCCTAAACCTCATGAAGTTGCCCGCCCCTGATATAAAGACTTACATAGCAAAACTGAATCTCTCGGAAGCCTTGAGACATTTTGAATGCACCCAGGGGATGCACCAGTCTGACAACATAACATTGACTGTGATAAAATTCTCAGGGTTGTGACTTTGGGCATTTCTACATGAGGCTTTTATTGTGTACTCGTGATTGATCAGTCACTTTTTTTGCAGGTCCTTTACACAACGTCGTCAACCTCCAGGGTCCCTCCCATGCTTTCTGGCCATTTTAGTGCCATTATTCTCAATGGGGAAAACCTGTTAAGAGATCATTTAAAGGATGATAAATTTCCGGAGAATTTCCAGAATCCCACTATATTGCAAGCAGCATCTAGTAGCTGTACAATGAAACACATCGAACTTGCACAGAAAGAAAATCCCCGGAAAAAGCCACGTTTGAAGGAGGCAATCTTAATCCCGCAAGGAATCTGGAAGCAGAAGCCCCAGTAAGGGTGCAGGATTTTAGCCTCGTGTGGAGAAGCTCTTTATCTTTTAGCAGGGCAACAAAAAGGAACTATAAGCAAAAACATAGGGACATGTCTGCTATATATGTCTATATCTGAGGTGTGTGTGTCTTTTGGAAGTTTTCTAAGGATACAATCCTATGCAAGTCTAGACAGAAATCCTACAACTCCCAGCATTCCCCAGCCAGCCATGCTGTCTAAACTTGTATAGGATTGCATCCTAAAGTACCAAAATGTATGTATTTATCAATCAATAAAAGGGTTTATTATATTAACCTCTGGACCAAATTGCTCTAAAGGCTGAAAGGATTTCAGGTCTGGATTAAGATCAGAATTCTGTGGCTTGGATGCAGATCTGCCAAAGGAAGCCTGAAGTTTTATGTATAGCTATGTGTCTTTGGAGAAACTTCATATTTTGTATTGTTCTGTCTTCTTTTCAGGCAGAGCTAAATAAATCAGGGAACGTAACCTTCTATTTCAGAAGAGCTGGAAATCTAAGAGGCCCTGGGTTACTTAGACTGTTATCTCCTGAATAGCACTAGAAGGGGTGGGGAGAACTGGTTTTGAATTTATTTTGTACCTTTTGATATTTGCAACATCGTAGAAGTTTAAATATAAAATTTCCAAAATAAATGCAACCTTTTCCATCTCTCTAGACACTTATATTCTGCCAGTCTCCAGAGATCTAAAGTTAACTTGCTTATTCATAAATTATAACTGTAGTTGGTTATCCCCCACCTGAACACACAAACACACCATAAGGGAGGAGAAAATCTGCTTAATAGTTAAATGCTATTATGCTTGCTCCTGTTTACTTTCCCTCTAAAGCATTTGTTACACGTTGACGTTAACCACCCAACTGGACTGATAAGCCTATCAGTTCTTGAGACCCAAAGTGACACAGAAGTGGTTTTCCCTACCTAGAAATGTAGTATAAGAAGAGTGTGGGTGGGAAATATGCAATACAGTGGAATTAAAGCCCCATAAGGGAAATCAACACAGGCAGCTGCTGATACACTGTTTACTTGGATAATTCATCCATCTCCCCCTCCTGGGCTAGTGAAATGAGGTATCACCTCTTCTGGATGGCAAGTGCCAATAAAAAAATAAATAAGCAAGCAAGCAAAGGGAGAATTTTAGCTGCAACAGCATTTGTACAGCACTAAGTTTCAGTTAAGCTGGAATTCTTGCATCTCCAGCAGCAGAAACATCTGGTAGGTTTTAGATTCCCCTTGGATTCCCAACTTCAAAGGGAGTTATAAAGAATAACAAATACATGTACTGGCACTGAAAAAAAAAATTAGAGCAGCAGGAGAGAATGGTAAAATTGTCCTTATTTGACTGCTAGTGACAGGCTCCACAGGCAGAACTGTGAGAAAATTTCTCAGAGGCTCAGGGAAATCAACAGAGCTTGGAAAGTGGCTCTCTACTGTACGTGACATGTACAGGATCTACTCCATACGAGTAGAGAGAGACACAACTAAATTTTGCTACAAGAGGTCTCCCATGAAAATGAACTATGTAAGAGTTTAACCATCTCTCCTGCTACCTAGCACTGACACCCCTCTCCTGTTTAATGCTTTGAGCACACTGGGACACTATAAAAATGTGACTTATTCCTAGCACTCACGATATGGCAGAACTCCTCCCCCCACCCAATAATGCAAAGCAGGGCTAGGGAAATGCATGTGTGGAAATGCTTTTCTACCAGATTTTTGCTATATTAAGTTAGCCAATTGACTGGGAGCCTGCATTACAGTTTGGCTCTGCTTGAAGAAAGTTCAAATGTATTAACAGTTTATTTACTGAATTTATTATACACCTCATAAATAAATTTTTCTAGGTGTTTCTATACTTAGTTGTTTTTACATTAACCTGTACAATCAGAGAAGCAATCAACTGGAAATAATGGGTTGAATATAATACAATATGCCTGCAAGGACACTTGCACAAGGACAATTCCTCACCCCTCCTCTGCAGTGCTGGTCTCTGTACCCGCCACCCCCAAGTCTTGCCTCAGTGTCAGGGAAACTCAAGAAAGACCTGAGATATGGAGCAAGGGGCTGGAATGGGAGGGGACCATTGTCTCAGCCCAATTTTCTTGATTCTTTCTCATAATGCAGTGCCTTCCTCCACTGGTCTTTTCAAGGCAATGGAGAGGAGGAGCAGGAAATTCATTTTGCACAAATGTCCTTGAACTCACTCAGCATTGGGTACACAATCCAGTAAGTACAGACAGCCCCTTGTCCTGGCTTGTAAGATCCTCCCCCCACCCCCCTGATTCCTTCTGATAATACTCCCTGAAACTGAGAATTACTGGTTAGGATGATTAGGGAGACTGTACATAACAAAAGTTAGTTAAAGCCAACACACCTATAAAACCAAACCATAGTGCCCAAATAACTTGTATTTTGTTTAACAATGAAATACTAACACTGACTGAGTACGCACTCATGGATCATGAAAGCAATCCACAGTAACCAAATAAAATGAAGATTATTAGATACAGCTTATGCTGGGGGAGGGGGGGACATCAAAACACATGAGAATCTATTACACTTCTGAACCAAACAAAAACTTCTTTATCAATAAAATTTCACAAGTTTCATTGGACTATTAAGAACAAAGGACTACACAAAGGTTTGATAATCATAGTAGAATGCCATTCTTTCCCTTGTGCTTTACTCTTTTGTTATTCCATGTGCCATGCATGTATTTGTTGTTTGTTTATTTATTTCATTTCTATACCGCCCAATAGCCGAAGCCCTCTCCATTTAATTTCTATCCCACCTTTCTGCCATAGAATGGCACTTGAGGCAGCTAACAATAAAATTTGGGTTAAAGAAGTTCATTAAGATTAATTAATTAATCTTAATTAATTAATGTGTTTACTCAATTTTTATCACAATCATCCTTCAAGCATCTAAAGGCAATGTACATAGTTCTTCCTGCCCCCATTTATTCATACAATAACACTGTAAGGATAGTTAGGCTGAGAGATAATAATTGACCCAAAATCAAAAGTTAAGAGTGGGAACAAACCAATAGCTAGAAATGTAAGGATGGGTGAAGCCTAAGGCTGCAGTTCTATGCTCGTGATAAAGTCCCATAAGTTCAAGTGGGATTTACATTTCAATAAATATGGCTAAGATCAGTTAAAGGTACAGTTGAGGGGTATCATAAACCAAACCAAACAATAATAGCATAAATAAAACAATCCAGCATGTTTAAGTTATTTATTAAACAGTTTAATAAAATAAATTTTAATACAATTAAAAGTACATGCTCGATGAAAGAGTACAATATTGGGTCAGATCATTGTTTAAAGAGGTCAGGCACCATCATGTGATTCTTGGTCCTCAAAGGCAGCATTATCTTTGAACAACCCTTGCACAACCCTTGCACAACAACACTTCTGCCTCCTGAACTGATTGCTATCACAGCTGAGTAAAAGTAGTCAGTCAATTGATTTTATTGCATATACATAGGTTCTTATAATTTTGCCAGAAAAGAGATGTTCACACACAAAATAAGACTGAACAAGCCAATCAAATAATTTCATGATGTGCACTGCTTACAGCAACAATTCTTGGGATCTTTGCTACTATGGTACAGATGATCTCCAGGGACATCTCTCCCACAATACCTGACTCTAAGGAAGGACCCCCTGAGAGCCAGGCATTTGGGCCTGTCCAGCTCTCTGGAGAACTGTACCACTTTTTCCAGCCATCGTGGATTTTCAGAGAGCCCACCCATCCTCCAGCTCGCTCTGAGAGAATCCTCAGAGTGAGTCAGAGGGCAGGTTAGTGGCAGCAGCAAGTGGGGGGAGTGGCTGGGTGGTGAGTGGCTGGGTGGGAGAAGCAAGCTGGATGCGGCAGCAATAGTGGGGGGAGATGCGGTGATGGTGCACGTGTGCTCTCTCACCTCAGGCTGCTTTCCTGGGACTGGCGTACTATTCACAGAAGAATATATAATGAAAACATCCTCTATTAGTGGGCCCTGCATATACAAAGACATTGAAATATGGGAAGGTTTGCATACCTCCCCCATTCAAATATGAAGAAGGCACAGGGGCTGTCTGCATATCATGGTGGCATTCTGTGGCAAACTGTGAGTGAATTGATTAACCCATGATTTACAGGGATGCGCAATGCATGTGAGCCGCTTCCACCTTGCAGCAACAACCCATGAGTGCCCCATTTGTAGGTTGTTAGTGTGATATCCAAACCCGGACACTTTGGGTTATTCATGGGTTAAACAACCCAAAGTTAACCCATGGTTTGTTCTTAGATTAACTTAGGCCATTTTAAACTGTCCTCCATCAGGATTGTCTCCAC
Source organism: Heloderma suspectum (assembly GCF_057233095.1). Taxonomy (NCBI): domain Eukaryota; kingdom Metazoa; phylum Chordata; class Lepidosauria; order Squamata; family Helodermatidae; genus Heloderma; species Heloderma suspectum. The sequence goes on along the minus strand of NC_139460.1, from coordinate 47,303,677 downwards.
ACAGCAACCTATTTGTGTAGAAGTCGCTTCCCAAATGGGCTAGGGGACTTTCTCCATGCCGCAGCAACCTCAGGGTTTTTGGAGGTACTTGTGGAGGGAAAAAAAACTTGATAGTGGTAAACCAGTGCACACAATGGAAACAGAGGCTACAGAAGCAAAATAAATAACCTCAGTGTAGTAGCTTCTTTATGTGTACCCACCCTGATTCAGTGAGGTTACATTTTCTTGACTGGATGCATCAATAATTTGTGAACTACGTCTGCGTAGTATTGGATAAAGAAAAATAGCAATGGTAGCATTTTTCTCAATGACCATTAAACACTAGCATAATTATTTCCAGCTTTTGTGCACTTAAAGGCCAGTTGAAAGCAATGGCTGCATAAGGCAAGTAGCAACAGAGTCTGGTTTATTGCATAAAAGCAAATTCCGTTATTACTCATGATGTGTGTCAAATTCATCATGTAAACAGTTATTTATTTGGGGGGGATTTACTGGCTACTCCACAGTGAAAACTTGGAAAACGTAACACTTCCCTCTTCCAAAATCCAAAAGAATACAATTCAATGCTATCAAATTCATTTAAATGTATGCACTGTTTCCCAGTTTAAACCTCAGATCAAAGTCCAACCCACACAGGTAGGCCTTACAATGCTTCCAAAAGGTGATGAGTCTTGCAGTCATGTGCCACAGCAATAACTGTAACTGTGGCCCAGATTTAAGTTTGTGTTCAGTGGTAATTCCTAAAAGATACTAACACTACTGATAGATAATAACCATTGCTAAAATCAACAATCAGAGTGCCAAGACTCCCTGTCTGATATATCCAGAAAACAGACCTAATCCAAAGTCCATTCTGGACATTGATAGAATTTGGACCAAACTTTATGAGCACTATTTTTCTATAAAGTGGCTTCATCTCCATTCTAATCACCAATCGCATTTATATAAGTGCTGCTCCAAAGGTTTCTCCAGAAACTTTCCAATTTAAGTCTGGACAGGCAGTGGTAAAACAGAAGGGGGGAAATGAATTCATGCAGTACTACTTGTGTGTCTTACCATTTTATGCCTCTGAGTATTTGTAAAGTGGGAGAACTTTTTATATAGCCTTGCATGCCAATATTTTCACTATTCTGCTTCAAGGTCACTAGAAAATATATTCTACAAAGGAAATCAACTTTCTTGACAATGGATTGGAATTAGACTAAGTTAGTCAGTCAATCAGTTAGTCAAAATAACTTGTCCCATTGATTTCAATGGCACTAAAGCATAACTCAGTTATGCTTTAGTGCCATTGTTATGCTTTAGCGCCATCCAACCCAATCAATGTACATTAAGACAGCATGCTACATCATTATTCTCATTCCATCTTTGTTGTAAATGCAAGGGAACTAGATGAAACGGTACACTGATCATTTTTAAATAACCTAATGTATGTCTAAATTAGCAAAATAATATACATTAAATCCAGCATAGGGGGTGGGGTGGCATCTTTATCCACTTCTGGTAACTTGTCAGAATGCAGTGATTTTCAGGTAATGTTATCAGGGCATGATTCTCTCCCTCCTAAGTGCAGACTTCTCTCACTTGCAGAGGGGATCTCCTTTAGGCTTGTACTAAGCCCCACCCTCCAGGCTATTCCAGAAATCAGGTCTAGTGTCAAAGGTATGCATGGTTGGACACCTGCCAAGGGTCCACACGCCAGCAAGGGCCCACTGACAAGAGCCCCCTGGACTTGTTCCTCCTTTTCACCACTGCAACCTGCTTGTTCACCTGCCTTTCTCTCTGGCCCAGTCAGTTGTAGTGGTGGTGAGGATGATGAGCTACTGGCTACTATTTCACTGGCTCTCTGCCTCACCAACCAGCAAGACGTAGCAATGATGAGAAAGAGGATGAGGGGCAACAGCAGCTCATCTTGACAATGTTGTTGAGAAGGTAGACCCACTGAGGGAAGGGAGCCCACTGAGGGTGTCTTTCCCAGGGTCCATCAAAAAGCTGGAGTGAGCACTGAGCATATAAGCATGCTGTAAACCAGAGGGAGAGGTTGTTCGATAACTATATATGATGTACACGAAGGCATCACATTATTGGGAATGGCTAGATACATTGCTGCAGAACTGGCTCAGCAACACCATATGTGGAAGCACAATAACAGAAGCTTTCAAAGGATCCCATTTTCACACACATAGGAGAGAAGGATCATGTTCTAAAGCTGCATTTTTCACACTTGCAAAGATAAGTATATAATGTGATGGCGAAAAAAAGTATTTAACGATTGAAGATGGGGATGGGCAAGATATCCTCAGAAGGAAAGCAATGATTTTAAAATATTGTAAAGTAAACACATCAAGTCTACATCAGCATCAAGGAAATTATACGCAACATTTTAACCAAAGCCTTTCATGTCATCAAATACACTGAATATGTGTTAAAGAGCTTATCTTCCCATATATATAAAAAGAACGAAAGAAAGAAATCTGATTTAATCTTGCCTATACAGGTTTCATTTTTACTACTCACAAGTCAATCAGACTCAACATATGAAAGGCCCCTGTTCTGGGAGTGTCCCTGATCTGAAATTTTAAATGTTTCCTCGGACCAGTTTACATGGTGCCAGATTATTATTTTTTTTTTGTGCTAATAAACACCATACTCATATGTCATCCAATTTATTTAAGTGGTTGACGTGAATGCAGTTTTTTCTGTAGAGTACTATTAAATGTCTCCAGCAAAGGAGATTGTTACCTTGTTGGGGTGCTGGAGCCTGAGCACCTCAATGACACCATGAGCTAAACCGTGAAGGGACACCCAAGACGGGAAGGTCATGGCAGAGAGGTCAGACTAAATACGGTCCCTGGGGAAGGTAACGGCAACCCACCTCAGTATTCTTGCCGTGAAAACTAAATGGATAAGTACAACCAGAGATATGTCGGTATACTATCGGAAGATGGGACTCCCAGGTCGGAAGATGGTCAAAATGCTACTGGGGAGGAACAGAGGATAAGTTCAACTAGCCCCAGATGTGATGACGCAGCTAGCTCAAAGCTGAAAGGACGGCTAGCGGCCAACAGTGCTGGTGGTAAACAACAAATTCGATGTTCTAAAGATCAACATGCCATAGGAACGTGGAATGTAAGATCTATGAGCCAGGGCAATTTGGATGTGGTTATTGGGGAGATGTCAAGATTAAATATAGACATTTTGGGTGTTAGTGAACTGAAATGGACTGGAATGGGCCACTTCACATCAGATGACCACCAGATCTACTATTGTGGACAAGAGGAACACAGAAGAAATGGAGTAGCTTTCATAATTAATAATAAAGTGGCTAAAGCTGTGCTTGGATACAATCCAAAAAACAATAGAATGATCTCAATTCGAATTCAGGGTAGGCTATTTAACATCACAGTGATCCAAATATACGCCCCAACCACAGATGCTGAAGAAGCAGAAGTAGATGAGTTCTGTGAGGATCTGCAGCACCTACTGGATAATACATCAAAAATGTTATTTTCATTATAGGAGACTGGAATGCTAAGGTGGGTAGTCAAACGACACCTGGAATTACAGGCAAGCATGGTCTGGGAGAACAAAATGAAGCAGGACATAGGCTGATAGAATTTTGTCAAGACAACTCACTATGCATAACAAACACACTCTTCCAACAATCTAAAAGATGACTTTATACATGGACTTCACCAGACGGCCGACACCGAAATCAGATTGACTACATCCTTTGTAGCCAAAGGTGGCGGACATCTATGCAGTTGGTAAAAACAAGACCTGGAGCTGATTGTAGTTCAGATCATGAACTTCTTATTGCACAATTTAGAATCAGACTAAAGAGAATAGGGAAGAACCACAGAGCAGTTAGATATGAGCTCACTAATATTCCTAATGAATATGCAGTGGAGGTGAAGAATAGATTTAAGGGACTAGATTTAGTAGACAGGGTCCTGGAAGAACTATGGACAGAAGTTCGCAACATTGTTCAGGAGGCGGCAACAAAAAATGTCCCAAAGAAAAAGAAAACCAAGAAGGCAAGATGGCAGTCTGCTGAGACACTGGAAGTAGCCCAAGAAAGAAGGAAAGCAAAAGGCAACAGTGATAGGGGGAGATATGCCCAATTAAATGCAAAATTCCAGAGGTTAGCCAGAAGAGATAAGGAATTATTTTTAAACAAGCAATGTGTGGAAGTGGAAGAAGATAATAGAATAGGAAGGACAAGAGACCTCTTCCAGAAAATTAGAAACACCAGAGGTAAATTCCAGGCAAAAATGGGTATGATCAAAAACAAAGATGGCAAGGACATAACAGAAGCAGAAGAGATCAAGAAAAGGTGGCAAGAATATACGGAAGATCTGTATAGGACAGATAATAATATCAGGGATAGATTTGACGGTGTGGTCAGTGAGTTAGAGCCCGACATCCTGAAGAGTGAGGTTGAATGGGCCTTAAGAAGCATTGCTAGTAACAAGGCAGCAGGAGATGACGGTATCCCAGCTGAACTGTTTAAAATCTTGCAAGATGATGCTGTCAAGGTGATGCATGCCATATGCCAGCGAATTTGGAAAACACAACAATGGCCATCAGATTGGAAAAAATCAACTTATATCCCCATACCAAAAAAGGGAAACACTAAAGAATGTTCAAACTATCGAACAGTGGCACTTACTTCACATGCCAGTAAGGTAACGCTGAAGATCTTGCAAGGTAGACTCCAGCAATTCATGGAACAAGAACTGCCAGTTGTACAAGCTGGGTTTAGATAAGGCAGAGGAACTAGAGACCAAATTGCCAATATCCGCTGGATAATGGAGAAAGCCAGGGAGTTTCAGTAAAACATCTATTTCTGTTTTATTGACTATTCTAAAGCCTTTGACTGTGTGGATCATAACAAATTGTGGCAAGTTCTTGATGGTATGGGGATACCAAGTCATCTTGTCTGCCTCCTGAGGAATCTGTATAATGACCAAGTAGAAATGGTAAGAAGACCACGGAACAACGGACTGCTTTAAGATTGGGAAACGAGTATGGCAGGGTTGTATACTCTCCAACCTGTACGCAGAACACATCATGCGACGTGCTGGGCTTGATGAAGCCAAGGCTGGAATTAAAATCGCTGGGAAAAACATTAACAATCTCAGATATGCAGATGATACCACTTTGATGGCTGAAAGCGAGGAGGAGCTGAGGAACCTTCTGACAAAGGTGAAAGAAGAAAGTGCAAAAGCTGGGTTGCAGTTAAACCTAAAAAAAAACAACATTATGGCAACCAGCTTGATGGATAACTGGCAAATTGAGGGAGAAAACATGGAGGCAGTGACAGACTTTGTCTTCCTAGGTGCAAAGATTACTGCAGACGCTGACTGCAGCCAGGAAATCAGAAGACGTTTACTTCTTGGGAGGAGAGTAATGATAAATCTTGATAAAATAGTTAAGAGCAGAGACATCACACTGACAACAGAGGTCTGCATAGTTAAAGCAATGGTATTCCCCATAGTAACCTATTGCTGCAAGAGCTGGACCATAAGGAAGGCTGAGTAAAGGAAGACAGATGCTTTTGAACTGTGGTGTTGGAAGAAAATTCTGAGAGCGCCTTGGACTGCAAGAAGATCAAACCAGTCCATACTCCAGGAAATAAAGCCAGACTGCTCACTTGAGGGAATGATATTAAAGGCAAAACTGAAGTACTCTGGCCACATAATGAGAAGACAGGACACCCTGGAGAAGATGCTGATGCTAGGGAAAGTGGAAGGCAAAAAGAAGAGGGGCTGACCAAGGGCAAGATGGATGGATGATGTTCTGGAAGTGATAGACTCGACCTTGCGGGAGCTGGGGGTGGTGACGGCTGACAGGAAGCTCTGGCGTGGGCTGGTCCATGAAGTCACGAAGAGTCGGAAGCGACTGAACGAATAAACACACACACACACACACACACACACGCTATTGAATGTAAGTAAGAGGACTATGGTCTAGGCCATCTAATTTCAGCTAAATGAACCTTAAAACACACACATACACACCCAACATGTTTCGTAAAATCAGATTACAATATCAACCACATTTATACTGGTTAAGGAAGTGCTACTATAAATGGAGTGAAATGGCTGTAACCTTTATGATGACGAATAAGAAGTCTGAAGCCTTCAAAATATATAGTATTCTGACGACCCAAAATTGTAAAATGATTGTAGTACCTTGAGGACTGGGCTGTAAATAGATTGCTAGGTAGATTGTATTTTTGTTCAGGGCATCTGTGCTCAACAAAGGTTCTCTGTAAGATTCATATGTTTGCAAAAATTTTAAACTAGAGCTGGAAAAGATATAACCCTAAAAAGAAAAGCTATAACCCTAAGGTCATATGCAAGGAAGTGACTCCCACTGTCAGCTACAAGCAATCCGGGCTCTTTCCCCACTGTGTTCACAAACCAGTTCTGCTGGATTACAGCTAAAGGCCACAACCTGGAATGAAGTCAGGTGGACATATGTCTACAGCCTCAAAAGCTAATGCTCTGGAGATGATGATCAAACTATCCATATAATAAATATCAAGTGTCTAAACATAAGAATCAGTTTAAATAACTCAAGTGAACACCAAACACAAATAATTCAAGCCAACCATATAACTTCTTTAAATGAACTGGGTGCATTTGGGGTTCACTCATTAGAATGATTGAACAGCGATATTACAATGGGACAAGATGCAACTTATGCTTTCTCTCATTAAGATGATGCTGTATCAGCATCTCTCAATTCTGAATTTAGCATTGTAGGGATGTATTTCTCAAGCTGGTCTTCAATTTGGTCTTCTTTCATTTAGCTAGCTGTAACTGGCGATGAATAACTCATTATCTTGAATGACTCCTTGCAAGTAGCAGAAACAAATGCTATTACGTGATCTTTCAAACAAAGTTTGATTTTATGATTAATTACCCATGGTCTGTTTAATCAGTACATTGTGCACCATGCGTATCTGTGGCCTCAATTGAACCTTAACACCATCACTTGATAAATAAAGGACTTCTGTCCATGTAGTACTTGCTGTTCTAGGTATAAATTATGGGGACATCTTGAACACAAAATTTGGATCACATGTTCTTGCTTTTGTAACTTTCATGACACTGTCCTACCATATGAGCCCACCCACATACGCAAAAATAGATTGCATTATTTTTAAAAACATATTTACACACTAAAGGAATGAGATGGAAAGATCCCTCTATATAACAGAAAAAGCATAAACCTATAAGCGGATCCTAGGAACTGCAGAATGATTTTGTTCCACTTATAAAATGAATCATAGCAGTTTACAGAGAGAGAAAAATACTTTAACTGCACAATCCTATGCATATGTACTCAGAACTAAGTCCAGTTGAGTTCAGTGGGGCTTACTGCCAGGTATCTGGGCATAGGATTGCAGCCTAAAACTATAATTAAAATATAAACAATAAAATTACCTTACCTAATACATAAATTATGTATAATATAATATATAACACTACATAAAATGCAAAATGCCATAACACAAGTCGATCATTTAAAAAGAAGCCAAAATCAAAAGACAGACAGATTTGGAAAATGGCATCAACAAATATCCTATCTTCATAATTAGTGGTGACAAAAAAGAAATATCAAGATAAAACAGTGGATCAAGTTCTCAACAGGAAAGTATTTTCTGAATAAAAAGAAACACTTGTGTCTAATTTCTGTATATGAATAGGATTCCTAACAATATCAGTCATACTTCATATGACAAAAGAATATTCACCATCTTTCAGTTAGTCACCTGCCTAGAGTAAGACATAATTCCTTCTAGGTGAGTAATGTGCAAGACCCATGATCAAAATTATAAGACTGACTAAATGTTGACATTTAAGAGAAATACACTTTTTAAAATAATACAAACTAAAACAACTTTTAAGAAAAGTGGATTAACTTCCCTGTCAAGTTAGATAAACTAAAAATATTCTCCTGTTCTAAAATAGGATTGGTCAAGAAAATACAACTTTTCTACACTATTGTTGCTGAGAATAACTATTGTATTATTCCTAGTGAGACTACCACATTTTAAACAAAATAGAGAGAGCAAAATATACATTTATTCAATATGCCTTGTACAAACGAAACCAAAAATCCTCCTAAAATAATGTATCTATATATTTATAAGTATTGTTTAACTGAAATTAGAAATTAAACCTCAGTAAGAAACAAAAACTTAGCATACAAATTTAACTGATTCTCTATATTTGCCATGTGGAAAATGACTAAATTAGGGGATTGGGAGTAAGGTGGTGCTTTCATTCCATACATCCAGATATTTGAAAAGAAGAGCAATATGTACTCTGCAGAAGTCACAGATGTTCCTGGGAATATAATGACAGGAAAAGAGCTCAATGAAAATTCCAGAGCCAAAAAAAGATCTTAAATAGATCCATTGTCTTCCGGTCTGAAGCTTAAAAAAAAAGACGAGGAATTAAAAGGCAGCATTGTGGGCACTCTTCATTTTCATGTTTTTCAGGTTTGAATGCACTTGTCAGGAGAAACATATTATATAGCTGAGCAAGTTACAAAGCCAATTGTTATGTTGCTGTTGTTATTTTTTGCACAAATACAATAACAGGAGCATTCTTAGTTGTGGAAAAGAACTACCAATGTTAATCCTATAGTCTGTGATCCTCAGCTACGTTTTACACCTGAAACTTGCCTATTTTTCTCCAATCTTCTGGATAAAAATTTATAAATAAATAACAAAAACAATGGTAATTTGCAGGCCTTCTTCTGAAAGACCTTGTTCCCTGCACTCTTTTCCTTGCCACATGTACACCGCTTATTCACATGTATGCCGCTCTGAACTCCATGATGGAAGAAGGCAGAATATAAATGCACCAAATCAATCAATAAATAGAGCATGTAACTTTTACTATTGAAATCATTTTGGATTCCCTACCTTACTGATATAATGTAAACTCAAGCAGTAAAGATAAACACCATTATAACAATGACAATAAACATGACAATGACAAGTGTTAAAGTTATAATTATTTTACAATAATACCCAAAGGCCCTTGGAAGTAAGTAACATACAAATATGTTCTGCATACATCAGTCATAAAGAGAAAGACATGAATGTGAACATAATATACAATGTATCAGTTCTGTATTTATTCCGCAAGAAGAGCAGGAAGTATAACTGTACAGGTCCGTAACCACCCCCTACACCCTTAGTATGGCGAATGTTAGTAAAAGTGTGTTCTCCACATACAGCTCTATACAGCTTTTTTAATCAGCTGTGCAACCAGGCAATTGCAAACCACACTAGAAACCTGGCAAGTATAGCTGTGCTGATGAAAAAGGGCTAAAGCCTTTATCACCATTTTAATGGCCAAACATAGTAATTTACAGCTGCACACAACTTTATGCTCTCTGCTTCTTTGGGAGTTTTCTTCAAAAATATGAAAGGCATGAATATTAAAATAAGCAACAGATTGCTTATATTTCCAACTACTTGGCTTTATATTAATATCCTCTCTCTATAGCAGCCCTGAGTAACCTGGTGCCAACCAGATGGGATGAACTGTAACTCCCAACATTCCAGTCAGCATGGCCAATGGCAGGGTGAAAATAGCGGTCATGTTCTTACCAATGCCCATGCTGGCTGAGAATGATGGGAGCTGCAGTGCAACACATATGGAGGGCACCTGGTTGGGGAAGGCTGTTCTATAGGCAGGGTGAAAATTGTACTAATGTTCTTAACTGTGGTCAACTTTTTACCTTAATCAAACCAGCTAGTTTACTTTTATATACTAATGAAGAAGGGAGAAATAACACAACAGCCTCAGTATAGTTTATGCTACGGAATAGGGACAGAGACAACCTCCGATTGTTGTTGTTGTTGTTGTTGTTCAGTCGTTCAGTCGTGTCCGACTCTTCGTGACCCGATTATGCTCTAGCAATTCTGCTAGTTCTTTTGTCTATTTAATTTTTATTTGCTCATTTATTTCATCTTGGAAAAAGACAATCTCACAGAAAATCTTCTCCCTGGGTTTCTCTCCTGTCCAGTTACTAATGCTGGGCGTAGATGTTGCTCAGAAGCTAATTAAGCAAAGGATCCAGACATAAGATTATGTAGACATTATGTAGACAGACATAAGTTTGCAAGCTTCATCTTGGCATGTCTTTTCATCTGTGGCTCATGGGCTGAGTATCCTTTGCTTGAGCAAATGTGCTCCATATCAGGAGACTTTAGTGGTCCCAAAATATAGAAGAGTCCTTTTTCCAGGTAAGGTTCAATGTTTTACCTTCTGCAGTTTGCAAGGCTGGGTCTTAGGAATCCCAATTAGGGGTATACAGATTTTGTTGAATCCGTTCCACTTGTGTTTCGTGGATTGACAGACATCTTTCATTCCATCATCCACTCATTGACAGATTCAGATTATTTTTCTCCTTCAGAAATGTATGCAAAAAAGTCTGCCATAATTTACTGAACTTTCATTGGCATGTAACGTTTTGCGTATTTTTCTTAGCTCAGTGTACAATCAGTGAGCAGAACGCACACACACAAAAGACTGCTATGCAGCTGAGGTTGAAAAGAGACCAGAGAAGTTTAAAATGGTGTGTGAGAGTTTTAAATGGCATATATATTAGTGTATTTTCCAGTAACTTTTGTATTGTTGTATGACTAAATTTGCATATAATTTCAGAAAGTAAAAAACAGATCCACAAGTCTGCTGCAGAGTCCCCAGGTCAGATGCACAGAAATCCAAATTTATTTGAATCGGTTTAGGATTTCTATGACATCCGTAATCCTAATCAAAGATTATTCCTCTGCAATTCTGGTGAGATTGAGACTATTTCTCATGTCTTGTTCTAATGTGGTTTCTATAAAGGAGCTAGGGAACAATTGCTGCATTCACTTTTAGTGTTATTTCCTAGATGCCCTGGATGCCTAAAGGCATGTCTCCTCCTGCGTATACCTGCTTGGATCCTTAGGTCATCTTCAGAGGCCCTCCTTTGGGTGCCCCACCAAAGGAAGCTAGCTGGGTGACTACAAAAGAGAGGGCCTTCTCAGTGGCGGCATCCCACTTACAGAATAACCTCCACAAAGAGGTTCGCCTCGCACCTATGTTGTTATCCTATCACCAGGAAAAGACCTTTCTTTTCTCCCAGGCATTTCAGAGACCTAGTTCTAGGTTATTATGGCTGCTTCATCAATTCCTGCGCGATTTATTGCTATGCGCTAGACTGTATTCTGTTAAATATTTATATTGTATTTTATATTTTTAATTGTTATGTGGCATTTTAGTTTTTTACCTGGCAACGCCAAAGAGTGTTCAAACTACCGCACAATTGCGCTCATTTCACATGCCAGCAAGGTGATGCTCAAAATCCTACAAGCTAGGCTTCAGCAGTATGCGAACCGAGAACTACCGGAAGTACAAGCTGGGTTTCGAAGAGGCAGAGGAACTAGAGATCAAATCGCCAACATTCGCTGCATCATGGAGAAAGCAAGAGAATTCCAGAAAAATGTCTATTTCTGCTTCATTGACTACGCTAAAGCCTTTGATTGTGTGGATCACAACAAACTGTGGCAAATTCTTAAAGTGATGGGAGTACCAGACCACCTTACCTGTCTCCTGAGAAACCTGTACGAGGCTCAAGAAGCGACAGTAAGAACCAGACATGGAACAACCGAGTGGTTCAAAATTGGGAAAGGAGTACGACTAGGGTTGGCGGAGAATTTCTCCCCGAAACTTCAGGGGGGCCGAACGCCAACGTGTTTGGCCCCCCGAACAAGTTTCTGGGAGAAATTCTCCACCCCCCCGCCCCTCGCACCCCCCCCCGGGACGGGACTTACCTTTGGCGAATGTCCCTCCCGGCGGCGGGTCCGGCCGGCGGTTCGGCGGGTCTTCGTCTGGGGCAGGAGCGGCAGCCGGTCTTTCGACCGGCTGCCGCCACCGCCGCCATTCCAAGAAAAGAAAAAAAAAAAAACGCCCCCGTGATAGGCTACGTGACGATGAACGTAGCCTATCACGGCTAGATCTGCAAAGTCAGCCGTGATAGGCTATGTAAATCGTCACGTAGCCTATTACGGGGGCGTTTTGTTTTTTTTTTAACTTTTTAGTTCGCGGCCGGATGAGGCGGGAAGCCTCCCCCCCGGCCTGAATTTCGGCCGGGCGAGGCAGGAAGCCTCCCTCCCCAGCCTGAACTTCGCGGGGGGAGCAGCGAAGCGCCTTCCCCCCACCGCGAAAAGCTTCGAGGACAGGTAAGTGACTTTCGTGCACCCCTAAGTACGACAAGGCTGCATATTGTCACCCTGCTTATTTAACTTATATGCAGAGTACATCATGAGAAACGCCGGGTTGGATGAATCACAGGTCGGAATTAAGATTGCCGGGAGAATTATCAACAACCTCCAATATGCAGATGATACCACCCTAATGGCAGAAAACGAAGAGGATCTAAAGAGCCTCTTGTTGAGGGTGAAAGAGGAGAGTGCAAAAGCTGGTTTGAAACTCAACATTAAAAAAACTAAGATCATGGCATCTGGCCCCATCACTTCCTGGCATATAGAAGGGGAAGAAATGGAAGCAGTGACAGATTTTACTTTCTTGGGCTCCAAGATCACCGCAGACGGTGACTGTAGCCATGAAATTAAAAGACGCTTGCTCCTTGGGAGGAAAGCTATGGCCAACCTAGACAGCATAGTAAGAAGCAGAGACATCACCTTGCCGACAAAGGTTCATATAATCAAAGCTATGGTTTTCCCAGTAGTAATGTATGGCTGTGAGAGCTGGACTATAAGGAAGGCTGAGTGCCGAAGAATTGATGCTTTCGAACTGTGGTGCTGGAGAAGACTCTTACGAGTCCCCTGGACTGCAAGGAGGTCAAATCAGTCCATCCTAAAGGAAATCAACCCTGAGTGCTCATTGGAAGGACAGATACTGAAGCTGAAGCTCAAATATTTTGGCCATCTAATGCGAAGAGAAAACTCTCTGGAAAAGACCCTGATGCTGGGAAAGCCTGAAGGCAAAAGGAGAAGGGGACGGCAGAGGATGAGATGGCTAGATAGCATCACCGATGCAATGAATATGGACTTGAGCACACTCCGGGAGAGAGCGCAGGACAGGAAGGCCTGGCGTGCTGTGGTCCATGGGGTCACGAAGAGTCGGACACGACTGAACGACTGAACAACAACAATCCGCCCAGAGAACATTAGTTATTGGGCGGATTAGAAATGTAATAAATAAATTAAATGCTCGGATGGGTTTTTGCTTGCTTTCTATGTGGATGGCTCTAATGTCAAGGCAACAGTAACAGTTGCTAATTTTTTAATATTGATATTAACACGAGATCTGTAGTGGTGGCAAACTAAGCTGTACTCACACCCTGAATGTGGCTCTTTTTGTTTTTGCATTATGTTCAGCTGACAAATAAATCTGATGACTAACTGATCGATTATCTGCCTGGTGTCCATTCCCTCAGATACCTCAAGTGAAAGGCATTCAGATTACTAAGGCTATATCTGGATGTCCATATAAATATTTCAAAAACCTATTTCCAGCAAGTAAGGGTGACATGTTTGGGAATATCTGAAAACAAACAAAGAAAAAGTATTAATTTAGGCCAGGATACAATGAGACCGGGGTGGAGGAAAAAACTTCATGAAATTCTTATTTGTACCATTTATTTTGAACAGCTGTAGTACTGAATCAACTCGGGCAGGGAGGGCAGAAAGATTAAATCTGGCAGGAGCCTTGTTTCATTCACTGTGCATTGTCTCACCTGCTGACAAATCTTATGAGGCCCCAGAGCAGAAAGCTTTCCATGGACCATGAAAATTTAAAGTGGTATTTTCAAATTACCCAGGATTCTTGTCCTTCCTTGACTCAACAGGCCATTTTCTACTGACATCAAAGGGAACAGAATGGGGAATTTCATGAAGCAAATTGAGTTAAGCAAAACAAGAGGTGAACAAAGCAGGTTTCCAGAAGAGCTCTTTCCATCACTAAATACACCCACCCCCTTCACCAGAGGCAAGGCATCTCAAAAGTAGAACCAGGGCCAATTGATACATTTGGCAGAATCAAGGAGGAAAGCTTTTCCTGAACTGTACCATTTCAAGCAGCAAATGGGGGCTACATATCTGAACACTCACCACAGTAACAGCCCGTAGACAAATCTAAGGAACCAAACATTTGTTTCATATTTTACTTTCTCCCTTTGGTTTGCCTTAAATAGATTTAACTCAAGTAACAAAAAGACTAGTCGTGCACATTTAACACTCTAAGGAAAAAAATTGCACTTGCCAAAAAAACCCTCCTTTGATCATTAAATAAAAAGAGTTTTGTAATGCATATATATAAAAGGAAAAAGTTATGGTTGCCTGCATTCTGGAATTTCCTGCAATATAGCAACTAAGTCATACAGCCAGAAAAAAAGAAAAGAAGGAATGGATGTAGCACTGTTGCTGCTATTTATCAAGCAACAAGAGCCTTATGCAAATACGAAATATTTTCATTACAAAGGTATATAATATTTCTTGTAAAGTCTAATATGAACAATGATTGATATGACACCATCTCCCTGGGCATCTTCGCATCCTCCCATCTCCATCGCCACCCATCAATGATATGAAATGTGGGTGCGGAAATACAAAGCAAATGATATCACATTATAAGATAGATCCTACAGGAGTGTGTAATGAGATACAGAATGGGAAAGGTCCTTGTCCTGCAACAACTAGGTTGGCCTGTGATTTTGCAATGTACCTTTTTATCTCCTTCCATGATTTTGGAATTGATCACAACATGATGAAAGCTATAAAGGACAAATGCTGAGTTAAAGTGGGGCTTCATATTGCATTTTCACACATATAAAAATGATCATAACCAAAACTAATTTTTTTGGACAACTAAGAGTCTCACTGTATGTACTATGAAACATATGCATGCAAGGATAGCTCCGTAGTGACATCATTAACACATTTCATACATATTCACGAAGGCAAATAAATAGGAAGTTAACGTATAAGAAGTTGATCAACGTTTGTAATATATTGCAATGCTACATTTCAGGATGATGGGCATCCATAAATACGATTTACTCTAAAATGAAATTGTAGTATGTCATATCTACGTCCATCTGAATAAGCTGTAAATAAAGTAAACAACAACAAGAACAACAACAAAATAAAACCTTATTCATCATAATCCAGTGATTTGTCCTGGGCGTGGGAGCTCTCCCATCACTCATGATACATGGCTTCCTCATTCAGTTAATGATAAAGTGGTAATCTATGCATGTTTCTTGTGTGTGTGGATTGTCTATCCCCTAATTAATGGGGACTTCTGTGTTTTCAAAAAAGATGTGTTTTCAAATTAAGCCCCCATCCTTTTGATGTAGCAGTTTAGCTATGTATGATTCGGTTTTCACATGTGCAAGTGACACGGAGATACTTTTAAACATCTAGTCTAGGCTCTTGAAAATACTCAAGGCTATTGTGGAAAAAAGACTATTGTTGAACATTCGGATCCATTCGGAACATTCGTTTTTCTTGCTTATATGATTTAAATAAAAATAGATTAAAATGACTGGTTTTAAAATACATAAGACTTCACATCAGAAGCAAGCTGTTTGTATTTGATGCAAGTGTTGACAATATTCTGCCTTTCATTACCATCATTGTCCGGGAAAGAAACAAAAGCAAAGTTAAAACGCAATGTGAAAGATAAAATTAAATGTAATAATAATTTTGTGAACTCAAGGAAAAGCTGGTTGAGTTCATTGAGTCCAATGCCATTCTATATTAACAAACCCTAAGCAAATTTATATTTGAGGCCTGTGTGTGTGTGTGTGAGAGAGAGAGAGAGAGTTCTCCAATGAAAGCAGGTGTAGTAAGATCAAAATATGATGGCAACTCACATAACACAGGGACTTTATTACACATCTAACAATAGCCTCTTTTAAAAAATGAAGGATTTTCTGCCATATGTTCTTTATAAATTGCCATCTTAAACACAGTGGTCAAGCCTATTTGGGTCAGCAGTAGAAGGAAAACGTCAGACGCCACTAGAGATGAGGCTCACCAGAATTAAAGAAGTGGGACACCTGCACCCCACCACATTATACAGCTGGAATTATTTTAAATTAATTATGATTAATTATTCAGTTTAATTAGTACTTTATTTTAGGTTAGGATAAGAATTCGTCCTTTATTTGTAGCCTTCAACTGCAAAAAAAAAAAAATCCAGCAAAAATGTATTAAGCAAATAATGAAAGACACTAAATCTTCTTGCTTAATTGCTCTTCAAACTGTTAGAAAGGTTATTTTCTTACCTTACACTATGTCTTCTGCAATCTGACAGTGTCATTCAGTCAGTCATTTTAATGTCAGCTACTCTTTTATTATACAGAATGCAAGTAATAATGAAACTGTGCTTATCTGCCTGCCTTCACTCCATATAGTGTCTATATTTATACACTTATGCTTCCATTTGAAACTATATTTATCTACTTTATCAGCCTACAGTGCATCTGTTTCTCATACACACAGACTACATATATATATATATATATATATATATATATACACACACACACACACACACACTTACAAATATATATATAAACACACATTCCACTGCACTTGAGAATTTCAATGAATGTACATCACGTTAAACTTCCAAGAGGAGCAACAGGAGCACAATACAAATGTGAAAACATACATATGACTAATTAAATGTGCGCGTGCACTCTCTCTCACACACACATACACACACACGCACACCCCAACTATGCCCAGCTGAGCAGTGAAGAGGACTGTTTGGACTAAACAAGCCGTCATGTGTAATATGGGATTTGGAAGTGTTGTTCACTACTGAGCTATAGGCTAATTGTTCTTATCTTAAATTTACCCTCTGTTGCAATTATGCATTGGCGCAAAGGAACAGCTGTTAATTCTTTTACAGCTATGTTGTAGGGTTACTCCGAATGAGCTTCATTGACATAGCACTGGAAATCCTGGCACCCTGCCTGCCCTGCTGCCTTCATATTGAACCATTAGCAGAACAATGCCAACAAATTCGAGGATCATTTCTCACAACTACTTTGCAACAGTGCTGCTATTTTTCAACGTTTTATGGTACCATTTCCAAAATATGTCAGCCAAAAACCTAGTCAACCCATTTTGGGAAAAGTGGTCAATAACTTTCTTAATCAGCCAAACACATTACATAAATATGTGCATAAAACCAATATGAATATGAAACTAATACTACACACACATTTATTACACTAAAGGTATATGTTATTGGCCATACATTACTCAATAATCACATGGCTATACACCTAAAATACCCAAACTATACTCACTATATACTCAATATTCAGACATATTGAAACATATTCCATTACTATGCAAGTAAATTCAGTACTGGGCTATTTATTAATCTCCCATATCATTAGATACCATCAACTCACCAATGTACAGCACTCAGTTACTAGTGGCACGCCCATAATCCAAGACAGAAGTTATTGTTGCTTTATTTTGGCCTTGGGTTATGTCAGGACCATCTCACCATATCTAACCACACTTCTAATTAATTGCCTCTAGTTAATAGGTTAATTATAGTCTTACCCATGCCCAAAGCATCTGGCGGCTGATAGGGAAATCCTCCAGCAGGGGATCCTCAGGGAATCTTTCAATCATGTGTTATAGAGACCAGAGCACAGAGTTTTCAGGCTCCCTGTAGTTTTCAAGCACTAATTTAATATTCTCATTAGATCCTAGAGAATCCCAGCTTTTATTAAAAACTGCAGATATTTAGCCCTTACAATTTCACAGATATATCTGGAACTGAGACTGCAAAAATTGCTAAAGGATTGACAACAAGCAATTATGTTTTTCAACTCATGCTTTCCAAGTTTATATATCAAGATTTGTCAAGGGAAGTGTAAAATATATTTGTACAGTCTTTTTTCAATTATAGGGTATTTACTTTCCATTAGTACACAGTAATTGTTAAAAATCTCAGGTAATAACTTGCCCAATGCATATTTAATGCACTTAGTTTTAAACCCTTATTTTTCTAGATTTATATCCTATTGGCTAGTGTCTCTCTAAAAAACATTATTTCTTTTGTGCTTGGAAATAACATGTTGACACTTTTTAAGGCCTTCTGACTCACCTTTTGATCGATATATATGGCAAAATTCTGTGCACACTTGAGATTAAGTCCCACTGAACATAGTGGGACTTATTGCCAAATAAACACAAATAGGATGATGTTGAAAGCCTGCAACTCTTCATTCATGATATGGGTTTGGGAGTACATTCCATTCCACTCCCTGAAATCAGCTAAAGCCTGTTGTAATTAAGATTCATTGAAACTAATGTAACGTAGTTTAAACTAACTTAAGACCAATTGCTTTTAATGGGACCTATTCACAAGTAAGTTAAACTGGACTGGGGCCACTGTCTAACATATCCTATAGCTAAACCCATCATAAGGAAGAGAATAATTTTTAATGATTTGTAACTGGAATACAAATTTAAGTAACTATGCATGACATTACCTGGGATTTGATCTGGGTTAATTCTAAACACAGTAAGCAAACTGACTGAAAACTAATTCTTGAAACAACAACCCTGAGGATATGGGATGTTGTCATTAACTATATGAATCTCATCCCAAAATAACAATATTTGTGATCATGGCTATAATTATTCAATAGTTTATTAGTGGCCAGTGGTACAGATATACACAGGACAGGATAGCATAATCAAAAAGTATTATCCGGATATAGGCACTTCAAGAAATCTCGTATTATTATTCTCCATTTTAAAAGCCTGTACATAACAAATGTAATTTACAACTTGATATAATGGACACCAAAAATGCCACTTTTATCTATTTTAGAAAAGATTATATTATCCAAACTCAGGAAGAAAATATGAAATGTTATGCAAATAATACTGAATATTTGGCAGGGACAAGAAACTTACATTACTTCAAGAGTTTTAATGTATTAGTGCACAAATACTTTGTTTTTTTCATACATTATTGGCAGCTTATTTTCATATTCAGAACATATAGGTCCTTTTAAACAATAACCTATGTGTTTTCCACTTCCCATTGATCTCATATAAATATGTTCTTGGACATTAACAGTGTAGTCCTATGTATGTTTCCTCAAAATTAAGTCCCACTGAAATCAGTGGGGCTTATTCCCAATCAATGTACATTGGATTGCAGTCTTAATGCTATGCCCAACTACTTAGAAGTCCTACTGATCTCAATAGAATTTACTCCTTGGTAAATATGCTTAGCATTGAGCTGTACATGTAATGTAAAAAACATACACTAACCAACTATAAGTCATACCTTAAAAATTCAGTTTAACCCTTCTATTAAGAATAAACAAATACACTGTTGATTAAACATAAATTGTGAAGATGCTTCTTTTCATTTTTTTCATAATGCTGGATGAGAAGTAGCACTAAACTGATCTGTAATAAGAGTATCAAGATTTCTAAGATGAATGATACTTATGTCATATCATACACACACACCCAATGCACCCGATCCAACATTATATACAAAGTAATGGATGTCAGCATTTGGATACCCATCTGGAGATTTCTCCCTTAAAAGCTAAAAAAAAGGAAGCCTCTTCTTAATTTATCAGTGAATATATATAGCAGAGGTCTGACATAAATGACAAGAGGACACTATTCCCCTAGGTCATTTAAAGCATATATTAGACGAAGGCCATTACCTAGATGATGAAAACCAAAGCAGCCCTCTCGGCAGATCATCCTGGAAAAGATGCTAAAATCTCTTCAACAACAACTGATCATAGACACTTCCCAAGAAACAAAAGCTTAAGCTGAAGATATTCATGTGCAACTTGGCAATATAATCACATCTCTAGGCACTAGCAGCTCTCTCATGTGCCCAATGATTTTTTTTTAATTCGGAAACAAAGCCAACTGTATGCTTTCAAAAATATGCTATCCCACTAATGCCCCAACCATTATACCCTCAACTGTACAGAATAAATTAATTATAAGAAAGCAGTAAGAGAAACATTTGTCAACATCAACAACCAAGTTTTGCACCCTTGGGAATGTCTACAATGACATAATTTCATAGTTTAGAATACATAGCTTTTTGGAAAAATGAAAACCCCCACAGATTACAGAACAAAAAGTTCCATTTGAAACAGAAATATCGACAGATGAAGTTCAAAATGGTATAAAGGACCGTCCAAATGGCAAATCTCCCGGGCTTTTGCAATGAATTCTATAAATCTTTTCAGGAGCTTCTTGTGCTTTGAACACTTGAAATGTTTTATCACTATCTTGAGCAAGGAAAATAGCTCCACTAGACCCACTTCTATCTGGAAGCCGCTAGAAGAGGACTGAACTCCTGAATATTATAGATCAGTGTTCCCCAATCTGGTGCCATCCAGATGTGTTGGACAACAACTCACAGCATCTGAAGAGCACCAGGTTGGGAAAGGCTGCTCTAGATTATACTTGATCACTGGAGAAAGTAACAACATGCCAATGGGTGCCATGCTCTCATGAAAACTGACCAACCTGGTATTATTCCAGAGGAATATCAATATTTGAGGAAGGCTCTCTGTTTCTCATTATCAAAACACAACAAACAAACAAACAAGGTCTTTCCCTAGGTTCACAAACAGCACAGAATTCCTCCATAAGCATTTGAGAATCTTAAGGGAAAAAAAATAAAAGTCTCCAAACTGTTGGGCAATTTCCCATTCATTAATTCGAATGGCTCCCAACAAGTCATCAGAGGTGCCAAGAAAGAGAATTCAATTCAGCCCAACGTGTTTTGCACCATCAAGGATCCCTGACTGCCTCTGATGAAGGATCTCGCTGCTCCAAAATGCATGGGGCTGAACTAAATTTTATTTCTTGGCACTTTTGAGAACTGTTCTCTCTTTTTGCATTCATTCCAGCTTTGGTACCTTCCTTCTGGATTTTCTTCTCCCAACAAGTGGATGATGCAAAGGCAGGGCCGGCACCAAGGGTGGGCATGGCTTGGTCCCTGCCGAGGGTCCACACCTCAGCAGGGGCCTACTAAGAAGAGCCTCCTGGAATTGCTCCTCCTCTTCAACATTACTACCTGCTTTTTCACCTGCCTGTCACTTTGGCCCAGACGACGGTGGTGGTGAAGAGGATCAGCAGTAGTTGCCACTGCCTACTTGTTCCCTGGATCTCTCCTGTCAAGCAAGCAAGTGGTAGCAGTGATGAGAAAGAGGATGAGGAGCACAAGCAGCTGGTTATAATGGTGGTCAGAAGGCAGATTCACTGAGAGAAGGGCATTGAGGGTGTCTTGCCCAGGGGCCCTCAAAACCCTGGTGCCAGCATTGGTCAAGGGCCATCGTTGTGACCTGAAAACCTCCCACTGATTTCAGCTCCTTTTGTAAACAGGTCTCGAAAAGCACTGGAAAAGTTGGCACATCCTCTGTGTGCTCTCTCACCCCTGTGTGTACAGGACAGAATATCAAAGGTTTTCTTGGACTTCAGAGATGGTGCAATTCAATAAGAAAAAAAGCAAGCTCTTTTTAGACACTTTTTTTTTGCTTCCTCAGTGAAGGGCCATCCAGTGGACAAAAATATCTTAGAGGTCTACGGCACTATATTTAGTTTTAATGTAAATATGACTGAATTGGAGATGATGATCATCCAGGAAGTGACAGTCAAATTTTCCATGTCAGTGGTACTATGAGAAGTTCAAATAGCTAGGGGTACAGAGCTCATCCAATTAAATTATGAATTCTAAACTGAAACATGGAACAATTGTATATAGCATGGAATGATACCAAGAATAAATAGCACTGAGATTCCAAAGACAGAAATAAATTATAAACCTTCAGAACTGGAAATTCTATAACTGGGCAGCTGTAATTTGATATGTTTGGAACTTGCTACGTTGTACAGAAATTCATAACAGCCCCACATGGTAAGTCATGAAAGAATCATAATCCTTTCCCTTTCCAATCTGATATCTATCAAATAGATTCTATCCTCTGAGACAATTAGACAACACGACAATGTACCTAAAGCCTGGAAATACAGGGAAAGAGAAGCAGATAATGGTACACAGCTAGGGGTAGAGTCACTTATATGCAGCTAGCAAGCTTTCCTCTAAGACTGGAAATACAAAATTTGAATAAAAAGAATGAAGCATGTGCACAGCATTCCTATTATGCATTTGGAAATCACACACTCCACACCAAGAAACGTGAATGAGCCCATGCAGATGACCAAATAATTTCAGAGTGAGCATTCTTACGTAATGAGATCATTCTGCAAAGTAGTAAGCAGGATTTAACATGCACCAGCTGGTGGGGATGTTTTCAGTGGTTCAGCTAAGTCACTATAGACCCTGGACTTAATGGTCTTAAGGACGCCTGCTTTAGATGCCATGTGTATTACTTCAGTTGTAAAGCACATAGCTAACTTTTCTCTTCTTCCCCACTACTGCCATTCCATGCTTTACAACTACTTCTGCATTCCTGATATGTTAGAGCAAGAACAAAAACTGTTTGCCAACCTTGATAAAGAAAGAAATACTCTGAACTTATGCAGTTTCTCATTTTAAACTTGCTTAAATCATAGCACCATCATGACTACCGGAATAAAATGGAGTTTGCTTCTCCTGCCCTGATACTAAACACATTTACTTGGGAATAAGTACTATTTTCATCACAGAAAATAATACGATAACTGTAAAGTAAAACTAATAAAATCTGTAAACATGTACGTGCCCAGCTAGCCACCCCAACTATAACAGGTTTTTTTTACAAATAAGAAGAAAGGATGTGGCTAATAGTATCAGTCCCAGTGGGCAGGTGCTGATTCTGGGCCTCTTTGCTGCTACCCCCATTACCTGCCATTTTGGGTAGTCATTTGGCAGCCCCTGAGCTGCAGGGACCTGGACTTCAGCCCCAAGGTCCAGCCCTAGCTGTACCACTGGATGTTTTTCTTAAAAGTCACTGTGAAGGCTTGAGGCCTACAGAGGTACAGTAAAAAGGTCAGACCTAGAGATCTGGGATTTTTGTTGTTGTTGGGAAGAGGTATCCCTGAGAGGAGCAGTTTCATTTCCCTGAGTTAGGTGTCATATCTCCAGGTTTGAAACAGTACTTTCAGTTTTGGGGAAGGAGGGGATATAAAGGAGGAGAGAGCCAGTGAGAAGGAGACCAGAGAAGGAAGACTGAGGAGAGGAAGACCAGAGCCTGAAGACAGAGCAGGAAGAGCCCAGAAGTGGGCTCTATCTGGGCCCAGCACTGGAGGTTAGGACTTGCCCATGCACAAGGAAGAGCGGGTGCTTCTCCCCTGCAGTCAAGTCTCTCTGCCCCTCATCCCTGCTGCTATCTTTGATCTCAGGGCTAGCAGCGGAGATGAGAGGCAGTAGGGGTTGGGGCTCATAATCCCTCCACACGGATGAGTCCCAACACCTGCCACCAACAAAAGGGGAAGATGTCAGAGATTGGGACCATACCTCTGACGCAATATCAGGGGTGGGGGCTACACCCCCTGACACCATTTGGCCCATGAGGTTGGGGACAATTCAGCCCTCCACCCCAAAACAGTTCTCCACCCTGTGTTAAAGACACAGGCAAGAGGCAGGTTAAACAACAAGAACAAAAAGATGGCAGCCTTTGGTAGTTATAGTGGAATTGGTTTCTATCTTGAGAGAGATCTTAGGAAGTCAAGTGAGGGAAACCAGAGGATCCATAGAAGTTAGAACCAATAGAACAGAGAGTGAAACCCTTTCCTCATGGCTGCCATAATCAGGATAAACATTTTTATTCTACTAGTGACTTCTTGTTATTTGTAGCTACAGGAGCTCTCAGGAACCAGGGTAGAGTCTATACTGTTGGTTTGAAAAATACAAAATATTGGGGTATAAAGGCAGAACTAGTATGAAGATAATGGATTGGACGGTGCATTATATGTCACATGCTGCACTAATGGGGAAAAACTCTAGTGCAGATTGCAGGTTGTCCAGGCATCAGTTTCAAAATGACAGCAGACTCCTAGACTGGGTATAGAAACTTTGAGGAAGGCTCATGGAGTCTGAAGTTTCTGTTCCAAGCTTCTTGTCCAGAACTAGGAACAACCTGAAAGAAACCTCCAATTGTGGGACTGTTGCTTCTGCTTCCCCGCCCCTACCCTTGGGCTTGTCAGATATCCAGGAATAGCCCAATGGATCTGCCTGTGCTGCACTTTGAGCCACATTGTGAGAGGCAGCAGAAGCAGCAAAGTCATGCCTGCCCTGGGCAGCAGTAGGATGTGGCATTTCAGACAGCACCAGTAATGTCCACACCATGCAGCATTTTATGTGGTGGCAGCAGCTTCCTTGCATGACATGGCACTTTGGGTTGGGAGGTGGAAGTGCCTGCTTGCACTGCTTGGGCCAGGTACCACACCCACCTGCCCTATACAACACTTTGGGCTACCTGGCAGTGATGGTGCATTTCAGGCCAATAGACAGTAGTGCAATGCAGCCAGTCTTTATGAAACATATGCTACTTTGTTAATACAAAAGAACCACTCTATCAATTAGCATTGCCACTTACTTGTGACAATTTACCACTGTGTTATCACATTATGATAACATAATGTGATAACACAGTAATCACATTATGTAATACCCCTTCATGGATCACTGCCATGTTGTGGCGAAGGGGCTTGCGTAACTCAGTGAAGCCATAAGCTATGCCGTGCAGGGCCACCCAAGACGGACAGGTCATGGCAGAGAGTTCTGACAAAATGTGGTCCACTGGAGAAGGAAATGGCAACCCACTAGAGTATTCTTGCCAAGAAAACCCCATGGAACGTATCACAAGGCTAAAAGATATGACGCCAGAAGATGAGCCCCTCAGGTCGGAAGGTGTCCAATATGCTACTGGGGAAGAGCAGAGGGTATTTCCAAGTAGCGCCAGAAAGAGTGAAGCGGCTGGGCCAAACCCGAAAGGACACTCAGCTGTGGATGTGTCTGGTGGTGAAAAGAAAATCCGATGCTGTAAAGAACAATATTGTTTAGGAACCTGGAATGTCAGATCAATGAATCAAGGTAAGCTGGAGGTGGTCAAACATGAGATGGCAAGATTGAACATCGACATCTTGGGAATCAGTGAACTAAAATGGACAGGCATGGGCGAATTTAATTCAGGTGACCATCATATCTACTATTGTGGGCAAGAATCCCTTAGAAGAAATGGAGTAGCACTCATAGTCAACAAAAGGGTGGGAAAAGCAGTACTGGGGTACAATCTTAAAAATGATAGAATGATCTCAGTACGAATCCAAGGCAAACCATTCAACATCACAGTAATTCAAGTCTATGCCCCAACCACTGAGGCCGAAGAAGCTGAGGTTGATTGGTTCTATGAAGACCTACAACACCTTCTAGAACTAACACCAAAAAAAGACATCCTCTTCGTCATAGGGGATTGGAATGCTCAAGTAGGAAGTCAAGAAATCACCGGGATAACAGGCAGGCATGGCCTTGGTGTACAAAATGAAGCAGGACAAAAGCTAATAGAGTTTTGCCAAGAGAACATGCTGATCATAGCAAACACTCTTTTCCAACAGCACAAGAGGCGACTCTACACATGGACGTCACCAGATGGTCAATATCGAAATCAGATTGATTATGTCCTTTGCAGCCAAAGATGGAGAAGCTCCATACAGTCAGTAAAAACAAGACCTGGAGCTGACTGTGGCTCAGATCATGAGCTGCTTCTTGGAAAATTTCGGCTGAAATTGAAGAACGTAGGGAAAACCACTAAACCGTTCAGGTATGACCTAAATCATATCCCTTCTGAATATACAGTGGAGGTGAGGAATAGATTTCAGGAATTAGACCTGATAGACAGAGTGCCTGAGGAACTATGGACGGAAGTCCGTAACATTGTTCAGGAGGCAGCAACGAAATCCGTCCCAAAGAAAAAGAAATGCAAGAAAGCCAAGTGGCTGTCTGATGAGGCTTTACAAGTAGCTCACGAAAGAAGGGAAGCGAAAAGCAAGGGAGAAAGGGGAAGTACCCAACTGAATGCAGAGTTCCAGAGAATAGCAAGGAGAGACAAGAAGGCCTTCTTAAGTGAACAATGCAAAGAAATCGAGGAAAACAACAGAATGGGAAAGACTAGAGATCTCTTCAAGAAAATTGGAGATCTCAAGGGAACGTTTTGTGCAAAGACTGGCATGATAAAGGACAAAGAAGGCAGGGACCTAACAGAAGCAGATGAGATTAAGAAGAGGTGGCAAGAATACACAGGAAAGATCTGAATGTCCCTGATAGCCATGATAGTGCGGTCACTGAACTTGAGCCGGACATCCTAGAGAGTGAAGTCAAGTGGGCCTTAGGAAGCATTAGTAACAATAAAGCTAGCGGAGATGACAGTATTCCAGCCGAGCTATTTAAAATCCTAAAAGATGATGATGTTAAAGTGCTGCATTCAATATGCCAACAAATCTGGAACACTCAACAGTGGCCACAAGACTGGAAAAGGTCAGTTTACATTCCAATTCCAAAGAAGGGCAAGGCCAAAGAGTGTTCAAACTACCGCACCACTGCGCTCATTTCACATGCCAGCAAGGTGATGCTCAAAATCCTACAAGCTAGGCTTCAGCAGTATGCGAACCGAGAACTACCGGAAGTACAAGCTGGGTTTCGAAGAGGCAGAGGAACTAGAGATCAAATCGCCAACATTCGCTGGATCATGGAGAAAGCAAGAGAATTCCAGAAAAACGTCTATTTCTGCTTCATTGACTACGCTAAAGCCTTTGATTGTGTGGATCACAACAAACTCTGGCAAATTCTTAAAGTGATGGGAGTACCAGACCACCTTACCTGTCTCCTGAGAAACCTGTACGAGGGTCAAGAAGCAACAGTAAGAACCAGACATGGAACAACCGATTGGTTCAAAATTGGGAAAGGAGTACGACAAGGCTGCATATTGTCACCCTGCTTATTTAACTTATATGCAGAGTACATCATGAGAAATGCCGGGTTGGATGAATCAGAGGTCGGAATTAAGATTGCTGGGAGAATTATCAACAACCTCCGATATGCAGACGATACCACCCTAATGGCAGAAAGCGAAGAGGATCTAAAGAGCCTCTTGTTGAGGGTGAAAGAGGAGAGTGCAAAAGCTGGTTTGAAACTCAACATTAAAAAAACTAAGATCATGGCATCTGGCCCCATCACTTCCTGGCATATAGAAGGGGAAGAAATGGAAGCAGTGACAGATTTTACTTTCTTGGGCTCCAAGATCACCGCAGACGGTGACTGTAGCCATGAAATTAAAAGACGCTTGCTCCTTGGGAGGAAAGCTATGGCCAACCTAGACAGCATAGTAAGAAGCAGAGACATCACCTTGCCGACAAAGGTCCGTCTAATCAAAGCTATGGTTTTCCCAGTAGTAATGTATGGCTGTGAGAGCTGGACTATAAGGAAGGCTGAGCGCCGAAGAATTGATGCTTTCGAACTGTGGTGCTGGAGAAGACTCTTACGAGTCCCCTGGGCTGCAAGGAGGTCAAATCAGTCCATCCTAAAGGAAATCAACCCTGAGTGCTCATTGGAAGGACAGATAATGAAGCTGAAGCTCAAATATTTTGGCCACCTAATGCGAAGAGAAAACTCCCTGGAAAAGACCCTGATGCTGGGAAAGACTGAAGGCAAAAGGAGAAGGGGACGGCAGAGGATGAGATGGCTAGATAGCATCACGGATGCAATGAATATGAACTTGAGCACGCTCCGGGAGAGAGCGCAGGACAAGAAGGCCTGGCGTGCTATGGTCCATGGGGTCACGAAGAGTCGGACACGACTGAACGACTGAACAACAAATATCACATTATAATGTGGGAGACTCCAATAAGTGTGAAGATTGATCATCTTAGTGTCACATCACAAGGTTTAACACTGCTGTATTTTATTTCTAAAAGCCATGTGTACTTAATTGCTTTCAGGTTATATTTGATTTCTTAAGTTTAACTAGAAGAAAACTTTTGGCTGTTGAAATCAATACTGAACTACTACCACTGGTGTACCCAAAGCTATCACAGTTCATAGCAGAAATGTATGTTCTACTTATTTTAAAAATATACATACATATAAAAAATGGTCAAAATACATTTTTGCCTTCATCTAATTGTTAAGCAAGAAACTTGCTTTACTACCATTCCTCACATATAGCCTTTATATTTATAGCAACAATATATATTGAGAATGTGGGGTAACAAACCTTAAGTGAAAAGAACATTAGGAAAGAAATTATGTTGCTTCAAAATATTGTATTTGCTTTTAGTATCTAGGACCATATTAAAATGAAATAACTGCTTCTGAGTTTAGTGTGAGAGTTTAAAGCACAAACTGATTCATTCTCAATTATCTGCCAGTTTACTTGATGGAGCTTATTGTATGCCTTGAGAAACTGTACTGTAAATAGGAGGTATGTTGCCTTCTCTTTGTTTGTATGTTTAACATAACATACTATGATACCTGAAATATTACATACTGGAAAGGTTACATATTTCTAGAACAGATTGGATTTTATGTGGCATATTTCTTGAATGAAGAGCAAAAAAAGAAAAAGATGATAAGTTCTACCTCACTTTGGAAAAAGATCAAAATATTTCCCTCAAATTTGGTCTCACAAGTAAGGTAAGAGAGTGTTTTTTTCAAACATAAGGAGAAAGAGATTGACTGTAATAGACAGTGTGATAAATATTTTTCTAGTTGGTGTACATTTAAATATATTTAATCTGAGAGATTTGCTTGTTCCTGCCTTGCCCTAGAAATGTATGGGTGACCACCCTAAAGAAAGTGTAAATAAGAGACACTTTGGAAATCTCAGGCAAATGATCAATCATTCTTTCTTCATTAACTGATCTCTAGGCTTTAATATAAATTTTTCTCTTCTCTTTCACTGTTAAGACACAAGGAGCTGACATGGTAACCGTTCTTCTTTTCAGAGTTCTTGACAGTTCTACAGTAATAAAACAGTTGATCTGTTTGTTCATATCTACAGGACCTTTTTATAGAAACGAATCTCACAGAGACATGAATGGACACATCAGAGAGAACAGTGTTTGTGTGGGGGGGGGGTGGAGAGAGAAGTGTGTGTGAGTATGTGAGTATGGAGGGAGGGAGGGAGAAAAATATGCATGTATGGATGAGTGTGTTTGTATGTGTGGAGGGACAAATGGATGAGTGTGAGTGTATGTGAATAATGTGAGTGTAAGTATAACTGCATAGGAGCAGACTGCAAGTAAATTAAGGGAAAGTAACTTTTTAAACCCATATTTATTTGTTTATTTTATTCAAGTCCAAAAAGCACATCTTGACTGTAGTGCACATACATGTAAATGTGTGAACAAAGCACCATGCAGTGCACAGCCTGTCATTTAACATGCTCATCAGGCACATTTTGAATTGCTTATAACATATTGCAGGGTATTATGATTTTCAATTAGGTTTAACAAAAAGAACAAACACCTTCAGGTTTTAACTAAGTGCAGGACAAGCTATTGCAGAATAAACAAAAACACTAGTTTACGTAGAGGCTTCAGTAATGCTTAATGGTGCTTGTGCAGACATATGGGAAGTTCAGACAGTGATCCTTGGTATTGGAATTGAAGTACTACGCCCCTTTCTTCATCTGTGGAATCTTGGGACAGTATGCTTTATTTATTCAGACAAAAGCAATCACTAACTTTACTTACCTCTGAATCTTTGATTTAGGAGTTTTGCAGCAATGTAATTAGCCATATCAATATTATTTTGATACAGAGCAATGATCTAAATTAAACGGCCTGTTCTAAACCTAACCTGTTCATTCCCAATAATACTTTTATCCTCTATCCAGGATGAAAGTTTACATTTTAGAAACATGGCATAAAGTTTTCCAATAACTGAAAGAAGGCTGATGGGATGATAATTTGCTGGATTTGTCCTATCGACTTAAAAAAAAAAAACAGGGACTGTAATTGCTTTGCTCCAGATGTCAGGAACAATTTCAGTTCTATTAATAAAAATAAAGAGGAGTGAGAGTAAGGGAGCCTACAATTCAGGGTTAGATTTTAAGAGATCAGGAGGTATAGAATCAGGGCCTGGTACTTTGCCAGATTTAAACTAGGCAATAAAATCAAGAACTGCACCAGAGATTACAGGTTGCCACGCTGGAGCATTAAAAGATAGTTGAATATTATGCAAGGAGTAATGGTCAGGATAATGAAAAATAGCAGAAAAAAATGACTTTTCCAAACCTGTGAAGGAATACAGCACACAGGGGATTACTGATATTTTAAAACACAAAATTAAAAAGTATTTCAGTCATCATTCTAAAAAGAAAATGTGGCATAAGAAGATTTCCATTCCATGCCCCCCTCAAACTCCCCCCCTGATTCCCCTCCCCCACTTGTTGGGTCCATTTCTTCTGGGCTTAGCATCACTACCTTTTTTTGTCTTTGAAGAGTTGAAAACCATGTGACATCACCAGGCCCACCTTTGATGCCCAGGAAACTGGATGCTGTGTCACCCGCCTTGCCGCTATAGAGAAACAACCCAACACCTTCATGTCCCTTTTCTTTGGAGCCTATTAACCCTTCAGTAGCTGAAACTTTTTCTGTCCTAGTAAACTAGTAAGCAACCAGATGCAGGGATTAAAGTTTCAGAGGCAACCTAAAGTCGCTAAACTTTTTTAAATGCTGGGATTAAATTTTATGTATAGCTTTTCATCTGCTGAAATTACAATATCGATAACTCTTGCTTCTTCAGTCTGGAAGGCAACTTCTTGGTGAATGGAGTTATACCTCATCTACCAAAAGAATGATTATTTTGGATATGTGATATGGGCATCTATATAAGGTAATTCAGAGAGTTTTTAAAGTGCTATAAATCACCATCCAAGCATGACCTAAGCCTTCTTATAAAAAAACACTTTTCTGCTCAGATACCAGTTTCATTTTTCAGATTAATAACATTGCTGCGGGGATGAGACAGAAAAACAAACAGATTAAAGAATTTCTGAACTGACAATAGGGAGAGTAAATTGCTGTCACACAGAAATAAGAAGGAAGAGCCCTATAGGACAATGGTAGACATTTCCCCATGTGCTAATTCATTTATGGGTAACACGAGTGACTGCTCATTGGAAGGACAGATACTGAAGCTGAAGCTCAAATATTTTGGCCACCTAACGCAAAGAGAAAACTCTCTGGAAAAGACCCTGATGCTGGGAAAGATTGAAGGCAAAAGGAGAAGGGGACAGCAGAGGATGAGATGGCTAGATAGCATCACCAATACAATGAATATGAACTTGAGCACACTCCGGGAGAGAGTGGAGGACAGGAAGGCCTGGCGTGCTATGGTCCATGGGGTCACGAAGAGTCGGACACGACTTAATGACTGAACAACAACAACACGAGTGATCAATGTAGACAAGCAGATGCAGCTGCAATATAACTGTGCTGTGAGAAATTCTACGAATATTTATGCAAAATGTGGTGAGCCACCACAGCTGTTGGTATGTCATATGGAAAAGAAATTTAGAACAAAAATATTCAGAGTGCAAATATATTTCTTGAAAAGATCAGCAAGAAATCCTTTGCTGACCCTTCAATAAACAGTGGAATATTTTTCAGCTATGCTTTAATTGCTGCTTTTGTTGATTGATTGATTGATAAATAAATAAATAAATAAATAAATAAATAAGTCATACTGTGTTAAAATTGTATGGTTCTGCAGGTAATATTCATGGAACAACATGCATGTATCCTGTCCACTATTTTAAAATTAAAAATGAGATTAAAAATGTAAAGAAACACTGCTCACACAGGTAGAGATGACTAGAAGCAATGCAGAAGAATTCTATAATGCAGAAAAGATGTGTGTTTTTTCAGAAAAGATGTGATCAGCATTAGACTCTTTTTTCCTGCAAAGTCAGTTATTTGAAACTACATAACATTCTTAACTAATCTTGCTTCTTAACTGATCTCGTATTTAAGGGCTTAACGTAATATTACAGTAATAACATTTCTGACATTAAACAAATGCAAGGGCCCAGCTTGCTTGCAAAATTTGTTTTGGTCTGTATACAGGAATCTGGGGCTGGCCTTAAGGCTCAGCAACTTAGAGCCAATCTACATGGAAATGGGTTTGATGCAGTTCCATTTAAATACGGATTTTCATGAAATCGGGTTAGCTCCTCCTGGAGCAAATGGTAGCCACTAATGTGGTGTATACATTAAAATCATCTGTTTGCATGGGCCAAATGAGTAGAACTGAATGTCAGCAAATAGGTGTGGGGAAGCAAGGAGGCTTGCTTTCCCCCAAACCCTCAGTGAAGCTTTTAAAATCAGTAAGACTCAGTAAGATCAGGCAACCAATCCTGCTAAGCAAGGGATACCTCCCTTGGAAATAAATATCCCTTGATAAATGGGGTGCCACACTAACCCTACCTAACACTATTGATCAATGAGGAACAGGAATACACAGGAACAGATTAGAAATGGGCAACTTGTTAACTTTTGTTCATTTCTGAGGAGCAAAGAGCTTGCAGGTCCTAGCAACGTTCCACAGCCTCTCAGGGAGGCCCACCTCACACCTGTTCTGCAGATCCCAGATTTAAAGTTTCCTGACATTACACACCACCCTGGGTAGTGACAGATAATTCATCAGCTCCTCTTCTCGAGTTCTTTGCACCACAGTCAATATCAAATAACAAGTCTGCATTTAAGATGAGAAACATTGAGCTGTTTTTATATCAAAACATACACAAGTTAAAAAAGCACAAACACCTTTTTTAAAGTTATGTATTCATATAAACACATGTACACAGAGCTGATCAACATGTGATGATCTAAACAAAGTGGAAGAGACAGTAATTTTTTAAGTCTGCAAAACTGCTTTTGTGTTAATCACAGAAACAGGCATTCTATTTCATTGGCTGTTGGTCCACCACACGGTGTCACATTTCTTACTTCAAATCACATTTTGAGGCAGACCTAAAAAAGTTTGTCTGACAGAGAATGCTGATGTTTGTGAATGCTATTTCCTATTTTGTGGACCATGTAAAGAGACAGTGTCTGTCACAAAGTGTTCCAAATATTCATAACAAGCTCTGATCCCAGCTGCTGTGAAGTCCCAAATTAACTCCATGGAAGGCAATTATATGTACCCAGGTATATGAGATCAGAATCAGATTCTGACTGTGGTGTTATGTGAAATCCTATTTTTTACTGTGTTAAAGTTATCATTATCTTGTGAGATTTCACAAGGCGAACACCCATTGCTTGCTTTATATCCAGAAAACTCATTAAAGCAGGTAACTTTTCTGCACAGCTTAGAACCATATAGCATGTTTAGTTTTTTCCCCTCAAAATTATAAAACTATTCATAAAACTATTTAAATGGGGCATATGGATTTCAATACAATGCTAGACCAAAATGCACCCCAAAACTGAGGAAGGGGACATTGGAAGGAAAGGGAGGGGGTCAGAGAAAACACAAAATAACTAATTTACTTCAGGATGTTTTGTGATAGTGCTTAGAAGCTCAAGCTAGTTCATTTTCCAAAAAAAAAAAAAGGAACTGATCTTTATCCTCATTTCCACATGCTAAGAAAGAAGATGGCCTCTAGATCCTATGGATGAACAGGCCAAGGAAGATGTCACAGACAACTTTTGTGTTCTTTGTGTATACACACAGTATCATCTATATCAATTTATCTCTTAGTAAATTGCATACCATTAAGGAATGGGTAAATCCATCCATTCTTTAATGGGCCCATTCCAGGACAAGCTACATTTCATCTATTACCAATAGAGATGTATGACAAATTCATTTCAGTTTGTTTTTAAATCGGGTTTTACTTAGTTCATGCCACCTGTACCAAACACAGACTTGAACACAATCTGCGGTTGAAGTCCATACATTTCCGAGGTTGCAATGTGATTCATGGACCCTCAAAAATGCATTCAACATACATCTGAAAGATGCACATTTTTGAAAAGCCCACACAAATATGCTTTAATTAATGGGAAAAGAATATGTACATTTCAAAAATGTACACAACTGATCCGTACATTTGAAAAAAATACACATGCATTTTCATACCAAAACAAAAATAAACAAAAATCGAATCTGATACGGACATGAGAAGCAAACAAGCTTTGAGCTGGAATTTGGAGAACTTTGATGAGCTCAAGTTTTGCTTGTATGCACTTCCTGAATTACCAAATTGGGGGGGGGGAGCAGGGAGAGAGAATCATTTACTGCATCTAAAATACAGACTTGAGTTTTATTTTTGCCAGAAGGTTCAGTTTTCAAATGAATTTACAGTGCATGTACAATGACTTCCTGATTTACTACCATGCTGCTAACATGCTGGGTATTACTTAACATAAAGGTCAGCATGGTATCCTTTTATCCAACCCTAATGAAGTCTCTATGACTTTGAGAGTCTGGGGATGTGTGTGAGAGTGATATAATGAAATATGAATACTTTTATTTCTATATGCGTACAAGACTGAAGTGTATTTTTCCAGGTTTGGTGTCTATAAGAAGCAGTACTTCTAAAAGAGATTCAAATATAATTGTTGTTTTTGTTGTTTTCAGTATGGAGTTATCCATGTGCCACACCATAATTGTATAAAATAAATGAGCTTTGGACAGCTACTATTTAAGATTCAGTGTTATCCTGAAAAGTGCTTAGTGCCTAGAAGTAGTAGTAATTTCAACAACAGCTGAGAATGCTCAGAACTTCTGAGATCCACTACCTGTCACTGACTAGGCCTGCTTAACAAAACAACTTGCATCCAATACACAGAGAGCAGGATCAGACGATGCATAAACTGCTTTTAAAGAACATGAGGACTAGAAAGTAAGCAACTAAAGGCCAGAGGCAGCAGGAGCCAGTCAATACAAGTATACGATACACCACGACAGCCTTCCCCAGAATCATAGGGTTGGAAGGGGCCTACAAGAGTCCAACCCCCTGCCCGATGCAGGAAGCCTGATTCCCAGGCAGTCTCCATCCAAGTACTAAATAGGGCTGACCCTGCTTAGCTTCCGAGTGTTAGACTATAACTCCTATCATTGTCAACCAGCAGAGTAAAACCCTGCATCAATCAAGGCTGCACAAGGTTTGCCATAGCTTGCAGCAGGATCCATATTTCACCTATTGCCTGTAATCCCATAGATCTGATTTTCACAATATATGCTGTGATTGGCAAATGGAATAACTAACCATATACTGGCCTATGAACAGGCCAGTGTTATCGGAAGTAAACTCTGTGTATGTGATACAGATTCTTCTGTATCACATACATGCACCCCCGCACAGAGTCTTCCTTAATTGCTCAGCACTGAAAGTTAGAATCTCACAAGGCTTTATCAATTTATCCACAGCATACTTCTGTGAAGCCTGACACTAGTCTCATCTTCATGTACAGACAGGAGGACAAAGATCTTATGCTAACACCCTCTTCATAAGTTTATTGAACACAAATGAGACTCTAGATCTTTTGACTTCATTCTAGTACCCACAACTGTCCATTTTTTCACAGAATATAAAATGTACATTTTAAATTTTTTGTTGTTTTTGACAGGGTATTTATATAGGAAATATTAAGTAGGTACTATTTTAAAGAACTACATACCTAATATTTCCCTTATGAAGAATGGGAAACAAATAGTACCTAATAGGTCAGTAGCAGAGACCTATCCTATATCTTCTCAATTGCACAGTGTTATTAGCCATTGCAATTATTGTCCCCATAGCATCCTTCCTATGTTTAGTAGAGAACTTCCAAGTTTCCAGCTGGCAGCAGGGTGATCTGAGGACAGACAGGCAGCTCTGGAGCTGTATTTCCTGCCCTTTGCAAAATTCCAGTAGATTCTAGAATTATTATTTCAGGTTCGTGGTTTAATTTCCTTTGTTGTTATTTTAACGTTCATAGCAGATAAAAGAAACAACAACCAGTCTTTCCAAAGCTATTAACATACAAGAGTATGAAAAGCAAATATTAACTTTTAAGACACTTTTCATGTATACAAATCACTGTGAAAGCCAGGATACCAGTTTGGGCCTGCTGATTAATTTGACAGTGAGGGCTGAACTACATAAGATGGCATGCACACAAATGTGTGAATGGCTTTAAAAAAGTAAGCAGCAGATGCTTTGGTGATCCTGATTGGGACCCCAACATGGGGGGGGGGGGCGCTAGGGGGACTTAAATGCTTTGTCCCTTGCTCTGGTCCCAATCTGGACCGGAGGGCCCACACCTGCTATTTGCATTGAGGAAAAGCTCCCATTCATACCAATATGAATCACAAGAGGGGCAAAGGGTTAAAGCCACCCTACCCCTCACGCCAGGGTCGTAATCCAGACCAGGCATCCCACACTTGGGAGGATGGTGTCTCATGTACTTTGCCCCTAAATCAGTCTTACATAGGAGGGGTGGTGGTGGTGGTGTAACGTACTTCTACAGAATGTCAGAAGCTGGCCAAAAAAGAAAGTAGGATTGCCACCCAGTTCAAGAAATCACAGTTGATTAAGGGCACAATCCTATGCATGGGAGTTGTAGGACTTTTTTCAGTCTAAACACCCATAGGATTGCGCACTAACTGTGTCAGTTTTAACCCATTACTCTGTTAAATTTGCATATGTTTCACAGCAGACACCATGCTGGAAAGGACATTCCCTCTATGTGTGTGAGAGAAGGAGGAATTGTTCCTCTAAAATGGCATATACCATTTGCTGCTTTTTAAGAACTTGAATTAAAAATAGTTACAATTTTTCTTAAAAATCTGTTGCCTGATTCACTGGGGCCACATTTCTAGTTGATCAAAGATGTTTTAATTGATGGATCTAATAAAATTAATTAAGTAAACATTGCAGCCCTGAAGGAAAGAGAAGTCTTCATTAATGAAACTACATCAGGAGAAAATAAACTAACCTCATGATAGGCAGTTAAGCCTGACTGGAGGGAGTGGGGGAGGAAGCAGACCTCTTGATATATAGTCAGAAAAGGGGCATCAGAAGAAGAACAAGCCTTCACTGTGAGTAGTCCCCACTGAACCCATTGGGTCTTACTTCAAAGAAACATTATTTAAATTATTTTAATATATTTCTACCCTGCCTTTTAAGCAAGCCCTCACATGTCTAGGTTTGTGCTATAAGGCTCCTCT
Organism: Heloderma suspectum; assembly: GCF_057233095.1. Lineage (NCBI taxonomy): Eukaryota > Metazoa > Chordata > Lepidosauria > Squamata > Helodermatidae > Heloderma > Heloderma suspectum. The sequence continues at coordinate 47,266,439 of NC_139460.1, read as the reverse complement.
AGTCTATGAATTCAGACAATGCAATACGGTCAAGTCACATTCATAGTGCAATGCTCTACATGTCTATTCTGAAGTAATTGCCACTGAGTTAAATGGGGTTTATTCCCAGGTAAATTGGCATAGGATTGTAGTCTGAATGACATAAGCCTTGTTCCATGCAGATTGCAGAGACTTTAACAGCACCTACTCTAAGGACCCTGACATGAAATTTGGGGCATTATTCCTATTTCAAGAAATTCATTAGACGAGTTTTTGCCTGAGTACATTCACACTGCCCTATAACCACAAGGAGTAAAATAAATAAGTAAAATTGTATTTACACCCTCCTTTTTTTCCTTTGCTATTTTGCACCTTCCTGTTCTCTTGATTTCCTTTTAGAGCTGTCTCTCACCACGTATTTCAGGGGGAAACGCTAAATAAAGATCACAGCCTGTTCTATTATGTCCTCTTCTTTTTCTTTTCCTTTCTTGCATTTGTGCAATGTTGTGGCACCTATTAACTACCAATGTTTTCAGAATGACATTATACAAGGTGCAGGCTGTACCACTGTGCCCTAAAAATATCAACAGCTGCATTAGTCTCACAATAATTAATGGCAGGCATTATGCAAATGACAACTTTTTCACTGCAAAATAATGACATTTCTTCATTTTGAGCAGAGTTATGCAAAACAATGAATTGGGGGATGATAAATCACACAGGAGAATTAAGAAAGCCATAGCATTCCTGCCCAGGCAGGCAGGCTGGCAAAAGACAGACAAACAATTTATAATATATTGTTTGTATTTGAATCTCTATTAGAAAATAAATAAAATCATACATAGGCAAGCATTAGAATCTATATGTGGTTTATTCCTCCATTCTTTTGGAAAGGTTTCATAAGGCTGTGCTAAATTCTAGCTTATTGCAAGTCAACAAGCAAATTTTTCTTTATTAACCTTAATAAGTCATTCACTCAGAGACTAAAGTCATCAAGAAAATAAAAAGGATCACATGTCATTCTCCTACACATTAACTAATTTCTTATGCAAGCATCACAACATATAGCAATTACTGCTACTCAAGAGTGACAAAGTCATTTTCCATCTATTTTATTGCTTTGTACGGCCATTTTTGTGTTAGAATTTTATTGTCTTATTCACAAACAAGAGAAAAGAAACTGAGCAGTTTCAGTGGCATTCTCTCTCTCTCTTTCTTTCTTTCTCCCCCTCCCCCTCCCCCTCTCTTTTTCCTGCTGCAAGATGAAGATGGCAGAATAGAAATACATCATCATGTATCACTTCCTATATAAGATCCCTAACAGAAGGACTAACAGTGCAAGCCTATGCATCTCTACTCAGAAACAAGTCTCATTGGGCAGTATCCAAGTAGTGCAAGTGGGGGCTACCACCAATACCATTCAGCAAGTGGTGCCCACCGCTTGCACAACTGGCATATAGCACTTCTTCTAGGAACTGGAAACAAATGGAATCCCTCATTTCTGGAACAGGGCAGAAATGAAACAGGGCAGAAACAGAGCTCCACTGACCTGTCCCAATCCAGAAATGAACGTTTCTGCTTGTTTTAGGGCTTCCTAAAGGAATACTAAATCTCTGTTGCTCAAGTGGTGAGCGCCAGTTGTGGAATGGAATGGTTGGTGGTCCCTCCTGGTGGAACAGAATATGTGGTGGGCCCTGCTAGTGGAATAGCCTGCTTCGATACTGCCCAATGAATACAATGGGACTTATTTCCAGATAACCTAAAACCTCCCTGATCATTCTTACAGTGCATTTCCACAGGGGACTTGTGTAGAGAGATACTGTAACTATTAGTACATCCTTCCCCAGCCTGATGCCCTCCATTTGTGTTGGACTATAACTCCCATCACCCCGGGCAGTCGCAGGGGACTTCTGCAAAGAGATACTATAATTGCCATGCTGGTTGGGGGTTGATGGGAGTTGTAGTCTAACCTGCCTGGAGAGCATAGGTTGGAGAAGGCTACACTACTGAAAACTGCCAAAGAAATATAAGTCCTGTTGAATGGTTGTAATGGCGCACCTGAAATTGTCCAGAAAGCATCCAGAAAGCTTCCTGTACCAGGAGGATCTGGTTGTAATATCTATGCAGGTATTAATGATCTTGCTACAGCTTCTCCTACTTGTATCAGCTGAAGTTGGAATAACCTCAAGCATCTTGAAGCATCCCAGTGCCTTTCTCCCCCATTGTTTCTGTTTCAGGGAATCATAATTATGGTGTTTTACACCTTTTGTAAATTGCTTTCTGTGTCTTTTAAACAGAAAAGCAGGATAGAAATGATAATTATTAATAATACCATTTGTGTTAAAAGCTCAGTGGGTCTTGAACATACTCTGGCGTAAGCGAGAGATGGCTGGGGCTATGCAGATGAGCAGGGGCGAGGGTCGGCAAGATGTCCAGTTCTGCTGCCAACTCTGCTAGCCTCTGACATGCAAAAGCATGTACAGTGTATTCTACAACTTCTTCCTTTGGCTGAGGGAGGGAAGCAAGGTCAGGCTTGCCACAACTTATGCTTCAGTCTCTTCATGACCTAAGCCAGCCTTCCCCAACCTGGTGCCCCCCAGATGTGTTGGACTGCAACTCCCAGAAATGTAGTCCAACACATCTGGAGGACACTAGGTTGGGGAAGGTAGATCAAGGCTTTAGTCTACACAGTTCCTTTCATCCCTTGGCAGCATTGATTGAGATCTCCTGGCATTGAGGAGGTGAAAGAGGCAGCAGTGTTAGGAAGAAGACAGGCAGAAGTGGACAAAAGCTTCTAAACATTCACAGCTGTGGCAAAACGAAAGGCTGAGCCAAGGGGTGGGCACTCCTCACCACTCTATAGGCCCAGTCCAGCTTGTTACTCACAGAGAAGTGAATGGAGAGCCATCATATAAATAGCCACTTCTGTGGCAGAAAGTAAATCACTGCTCTCAACAGCATTTTGCTCTATGCCAATGATAAGATCCTTTCTTTACATCGTATTTTATGGTTTAATGTATCAAAACACACTTCCAGGTTTTTGTTTCTGTTTTCCTCTTTTCAGTCCCTCAGTGATTTGCCTGTTAATAATCCAGCAATATTTCACTTAACGTTCATTGGTGGTAAAGATCGGAACTGAATTGGCTATAAAGGTGCCCTCTGTTCTTCAAGCCATGCTCTGCTTCTCAAAAAGCAAACATAGCCATGTTGGCTATAAGAAAAATTCCAAGATCTGTAGAATGGCAATATATTTATTAGACCAACCAAAATGTCACAAATAGTGTCCTAGATTTCCAGGACTTTTCATCATGCTAGATGGCAAAGAAAGCGGGGGGGGGGGGGGATGCTGGCTGATGTTGAAGCCATTACAGTCTTAAGATGGAATGTGTAAGGAGGTAGCAGACATTGCATTGTAGCCAATGGTGTCATTCCACCAGCTCAAAGCTTCTACCTTTTGCAGAAACCTCATTTTTATCCTTGTACAAGTGTCAAATCCAATACTTTGATTCTGCTTGCACATGCTCTTATACAGCACTTCATGCAATGTCTTGCATGTCTTGCACACTCTGTTTTGCAAGCTGTTGTACAATGTGTTGCGCAAGCTATTGCACCAGCCATTGTACAAGCTTTTCCACAAATTGCTGCCCAAGGCACTGCACAACTTATTATGACTTCATTTGGCTAGGTGTTGCTTGCATTAGTTAGTTCTGATAGCAGTTGCACAACCGCTAGCAGATCACCAACTCTTGTAATGTTGGATATAACCAATACAACTTAGGCTCTTCTAGGTGCTGAGATGGTTTCAGGTTGCTCCCTGGACTGCCTCTATGACCACCGTGATGAACAAACAAACTAACAATGGTTAGTCCTCATTTTGTTAAATATAAAATTCAACTGTTACCTGGATCTATCCCCCATCCTTAGGCAAAATGCACCCAATTTCCACATTGCTACAATGGTGTGGTTACCATCATGATCCTAACTAGCAGGGCAGGAGAATCATGTGGGAAGCACCTCCTGGTTGGTGATCAGCAGAGCAATTTGAAGCATGTCATCAGGGTCCCACTGTTGTTGTTACAACTGCCCCAACCTGCATGGGAACTGCTTTGCTCAACCATTTCCCACAAAATGATTTTGCTTGCTTCCACAGTACTTGGGATCCCATCCAGGTGCTGTGAGAGGTGGATGCTTTAACTTGCAGGAAAAGTCAAAGTCTTCATGAAACTTCCCCATATTTCTTCTCCCCCCAGCAGAATGCTGTGTAATCTATCAGTAAGAAGTACTATGGTGTTTGGCTTGTTTCCTACTATAGGTATTCATGGATCAAAGTAAAAAAAAAACCCTCTGTTTGGTTCTAAAGAGAAGCAAAATAGAATACATTTCATATATCCATCTAAAAAAGCCACACAATATATCTCTTTCCCATTATCTCTATCCTGCAACACTTCATTATATAATCCATTTGCTAGTTATACTAACTACTTGAAATTCCCCTTGTCTTTGCAAGTATGTTGGAAGGAATCACTTCCTCCTTCCCTTTCCCTATGATCCATTTCATTGTTATTTTGAGATACTCTATGCCAGCCTTCCCCAATCTGGCACTCTCCAGATGTTTTGGACTACAACTCCCATCAACCCCAGCCAGCATAGCCAATCACCAGGAGTGATGGGATTTGTAGTCCAAACATCTGGCAAACACCAGGTTGGGGAAGGTTGCTCTCTACCATATACATGGCGGGGGTGGGGGAAGAGAATTGTCCTAGCTTATCATTGTGAAGTTAATAACATTTTCCAGGTCCCCTTAAATAAAATCCAGCCTATGCTGGATCAATAAGAATGATGCCTATTTCCCTAATGGCAGCCGATTGCCATTTGCTATTCAAATCAGACTAGATAAATTACAGTACATGTCAAGGAACAGGCCAGTGAATTAAGACAGGCCTCCTGAGGACCAGCGATATTATTAATCTTTTAAGACACTATCATATTTCTTCTTGACAGTGTGCGTAGAGGCACAGACATGCTGCACCCAGATTGAAATATCAGCTGCTGCAAAAATCAATAGCCTTAGAAAGAATAATTCTCAGGCTGCAGTGCCCTCAGTAAGCAAAGCTCATTCTCTGTTCTACATCTCTTCTTCAAATTAACGTATTTATCAGAAAATAAACCCAAGGATGTAAGACCAAATGTCAGCCCTTAAGAAGTTGTGATCCTCTCCCAATGATGCCCCAATGCTAATTCTCTACAGGAAAGTATTGTATTGCTCAGTGTCCACCTGGTATATCTTACACTCCCCAGTACAGTACTACATCATTCTCTACAGGCACTACACAGGCAAACACACAGCCAAAGCTTCTGCTGTCACAGGAAAGATGACTGCATGAACCTCAGATGCAGTGTTACCGAGGGAGGCTGTGCAAGATAAGAAAATCAACAGATTAAAGATTTTCCTTCAAGTTGGCAACAGTAAGATGTATTTCAAATTATGGTGACACCCAGTGAAAGTGGCTAACATTTTTTAAGCTTCCTAAACCTTTGATAACAAAAGAATCTTCTGGGACCTTAAAAATTAATAAATTTATTGTGGCATAATGTTTCATGGAAAGATATTTCGGCTTTGTCAGATGCTTTATGTTCTACGTGTGAAGGTGTACACGCACACAGACACACACACACGGGTATAGAGGGAAAATTGTGATCAATGGAACCATCCATTGCATTTCATGGCTTCTGGGTCCCAGTATTCACAAAAATAGCTTTTCTCTATATTCCTGTGTACATATACCTGCCAATTTAGGATACCACTATGCAACTTAGAAAATGTGCTTGAGTTCTAAGAATGTTCCTGAAATTCCCTACGAGGAAATTGCTGTCATTGGGTGGTGGTGGTGTTTCCATCATTCTTGTCCTAGTCAAGGGTCAGGATTTGTTACATTGTTAGATCTCTGGCTGCTATAAAAATTACTGGGCATGCACAATTTACTCTTGCTGCACTTTTCTGTTCCTTCTGTTCATTCACATGCTGCTTTTTTTTTGCTTCCAGGTAAGTCATGTACACAAATGATTGTGTGCATTTAAACACCACATAATTTTAGTACATATTTGTGTGCATCTATTAAGACAAATCATGATTATAATATATTTTATATAATGTATTTTAATGTTTTAATTTCTGTGAACTTCCCAGAGAGCTTCGGCTATGGGGTGGTATAGAAATATAATGAATGAATGAATGAATGAATGAATGAATGATTATTTTAAGAGTATTTCACTAATTAAACAGTAAAGAAGGACATCCAACTCTAAAATAATATGGTTTTAGGTTCTGTATGTAGCTTTCCAAGCATGTCAGTTGCAGATAGTTTAGTAGAGGTTGCACATCAGATCTTTCAGCAACGGAACAGGTAATACAGGGATCTCTGGATCAAAATCCAAATTCAGGAAGGCCAGTCGAGGGCACACTCAAAGCAGGGAGAACAATACTTCTTGTGCCTTCAAACTGGGGTGCTACTGATTAGTTTTTAGTAAATGTTCTCACAAAGGAACTTATATTAACTTAGATCTGTCTACATATATTTTATTCAAAGTGAATGGGCATAGAATCACACTGAAAGTGAATGTAGTTCTTTAAGTACTGGTGAGAAGCAATCCCTAATATTAGTACCAGGTCACAGCCTCCAAACTGCATTTTGCATCAACTGGAGTTTCTGAACAGTCTTCAGAGACAGACCCATGTAGAGTGCATTGCAGTAGTCTAAATCAGATGTTACTGGGTTATCTATGACAACAGCAGGTGAGGGCTATACCTTCATGTTCTGCCTGTCAGCTTGCTGGAGGCTTCTGGCTGGCCACTATGGAAACAGGACTAGATGAATCTTTGGTCTGATCCAGCAGGGCTCTTCTTAACTACATGATTTAAGAGCAAGAATGGAAAATTCCAAAAATATGTGAATACTATTAAGAAGTTCACGTGCTAACAACACAAACAGTGCTAGGGTTCAAAGCCAGATTTCACTGTAGAACATTTTTACATGCCATTGCTCCTGACAAGTATGGTTTTAAGCATTGCAGATAACAGTCCTTAAAAGAAAATATAGCATTGTTTGTATATGTATAAAGCTGATTCCATATAGCCATCCTACGTACCTGCCTTCCCCAACTTGGTGCCCACCAGATGTTTTGGACTACAACTTCCACCAGCCCCAGCCAGCATAGCCAATGGTGAGGAATCGTGGGAGTTGTAGGCCAAAACAACCGAAGGGCCACAAGTTGCCCACCCCTGTGTTCTAAGTAATTCCATTTAATGAGAGAGAGGTGGGTAAGGAAAAGTAGGCATATCTGAAGCAAAAAGAACAGAAGCAGGAGGGAGACACAATCTCTTCAGATTCTCACTTTGTCTATTATCTCCAAAGTGCCTGATCATTTTTCCTCATTCTGAAGAGATTGTGGGAGGATTTCAGGGTGCAACAACAAACTTTCCTCATTGGCAGTTATGTTGAAGAAACTGCAATAGTACAAAATGAATAAAACATAGGCTATGAAACTGGCTAAAATCTCTACCGCTTATCTTGGTATAGGCAAACCAACTTTGTTGCTTGGCCAAATGATCATATTCAGCCTAGACTGGCAATGACCACAGCTCATTAGTATATGTTGCCTGTTCTTTCAGGCTCAAAAACCAATTGCCAAAACATACATATACCTATGTTATTGTCAGTAATGTCTAAGAAGAATTCTAACTCATATATTCTCAGTTGATCTCAGATATGGTCATACTTTAACTAGAAGATTATACCACAGACCGTCCATATAGCTCAATCCTGTCTAAGGCATTAGGTCCAATTGAAAAATAGTAGAATATTAGAAAGAGAAGACTGTTAACACGTTTTATTTATGCCCCATCAACACTTTCATTCATAAACATAATCAGTACTTTATTTATTTATTTTACAATATTTATATACCACTCCACATCAAAGATTTCAGAGCAATGAACAACAAAAGACTAAAACCCCATAATCAAAACCATTAAAACATTTTAAAAGAACAGATTCTGAACATAATAAACTGAAGCTCATCAGTCAGGGAAGATCTCTCAAAATAATGATGTCTACAGGAGGCACCTAAAGCAACACAAAGTTGGCACTGGCCTGACCTCCAAAGGCAGGGAATTCCACAGGAAGGCGGCCACCATGGTGAAGGCTCTTTTCCTGGTGGACTCCAACCAGGCTGTAGGTCCATGTGGAACCACCAGGAACATGCCCTCTGATGACCTCAGTGACTGGACAGATTGGTAAGGAAGGAGGCGCTCTCTCAGGTATCCTGGTCCCAAGTTGTTTAGGGCCTTGTACACTAGTACTAATATCTTAAACCTGGCCCAGTAGCGAATAGGCAGCCAGTGCAGTTCCGTCAACAAAGAAGTTTCATGCTGAAAAGGGGCAGCTCCTGACCACAGCTGTGCTGCTGCATTCTGCACTAGCTCCAGCTTCCAGACCAGCCTCAAGGGCAGCCCCACCTAGAGCGCATTGCAGTAATCTAGTCTTGAGGTTAGTAATGCTTGTACCGCTGTGGCCAAGCTATCCCTGTCCAGGAGAGGCCATAGCTGGCAAACCAGCCAAAGCTGGTAAAAGGCACTCCAAGCCACAGTGGCCACTTGAGCTTCCAGCGACAGTGATGGATCTAGGAGTACCCCCAGACTACGGACCTGATCTTTCAGAGGGAGTGCAACCCCATCCAGAACAGGCAATGAACCTATCTCCCAGATTCAGGAACCACTCACCCACAGGGCTTCCATCTTGCCAGGATTCAGTTTCAGTCTATTGGCTCTCATCCAGTCCATTACTGAGTTCAGGCACTGGTCCAGGACTTGCACAGCCTCTCCTGATTCAGATGCCACAGGGCGACAGAAATGCGTGTCATCAGCATATTGATGGCACTTGGCTCCAGATCCCCTAATGACCACTCCCAGTGGCTTCATATAGATGTTAAAAAACACTGGGGAAAAGATGGTACCCCACGGCACCCCATAGCTCAATTGCCAAGTGGCTGAGGAATAGTCACTGTATGTTACTCTCCAAAATTGGCCCCACAGGTAGGACTGGAATCACTGTAACACAGTGCCTCCGATACCCATCCCATGGAGTCAATTCAGGAGGATACCATGATCAGTGGTATCAAAAGCCGATGAGAGCTCGAGCAGAATTAACAGGGTTGCACTCCCCCTGTCCCATTCTCAATAAAGGCTATCCATCAGGGCGGCCAAGGCTGATTCAGTCCCAGAACCAGATCATAACCCAGACTGGAATTGGTCTAAATAATCAATTTCCTCCAAGAGTGCCTGCAGTTGCTCCACCACAACCCTCTGAAGTACTTTCCCTAAGACAAGAGTATTTGCAACTGGGCGGTAGTTGTCTAATTCTGTTGGGTCCAGAGTGGGCTTCTTCAGGAGTGGCTGCACTACAGCCTCCTTATGGACAGCAGGGACCACCCCTTTCTGCAGAAAAGCATTTATCACTCCATGAACCCACCGAGTCCTACCTCCTCGGCTAGCTTTTGTTATCCAAGAAGGACAGGGATCAAGAGGGAACGTGGTTGGTCGCATTGCTGCAAGCACCTTGTCCACTTCATCAGGCCACAGGAACTGGAACTGATCCCACAAGATCGGGCAGATGGTGGCATCACACACCTCAATAGCTGCCGATATTGAGGCATCAGACACCTCACTAGCTGCTGATATTGCTGGGCTGAAGTTTGACATAGAGTAAATTTAGAGTTAGCAAGAGTGGCTGTATAGCTGAGTCCACGAAGCAAAGCTTTGGCAAAACAAACTTTACTTGATTGTAAAAGGCACAGACAGACATTAACACAAGAAGTACTGAACTTTTTTTCTTTACAAGAAGCAGCCCTGGTTAAAGCAGCAAAAACTTCTTCGGCTCCACCTTGCTAGTAGGCAGTATTCTCTGCATGTATCCAGGGGAGTTGATTAACTCTGCACCCTGGGCGACCCCTGCTGTTACATCTCTAACACTCTAACAGTAGATTAACCCTTTGGTGAAACTATCTATTAGTGTGATCTCCTGCCTTCCCTATTCCAACATTCAGAAGCCAGGATGTGCTTGGGAGGGAATAATAATGGGTTGAGGGGCCAGAAGAGGGTGAACATTGTGAATGGTCAGGAGGTGTTACAGTGGTGGTTGTCCTGAAGGCAAAAAAAGGGGAAAGCACTTAGACAACTTTGTGCTCTCTCCTCTTCTGGCCCATCCCTCAGCCTCAACAACCTTGGTGATTTAAAACTACAGTCCCCTTGAGCTTGAGGGTTATGCTAACAAATGCCAGATCAATTAATGGAAAAGGTTATGTTACCTTCCTTATCCTGGAGGAATGTTCCATCCTGGGTTGTATCACTGCAGTTATCAGGCATAACACCAGGCACAACTTGAAGGGTTGTGAGAGTGGGTAACCTTGATCCATAGGAATTCCACCTCCCTGATCCAGTACCCTTCTTAACAGGCTGCCAGGTCTGAGTGCATGGACCTGGTGTTGGGAATCATGTGTAAGGTTCTACTTGCATTCAAGTGGACATGTGTAGAAGCCTCCTTCAGAGGCTGAGAACAGGGAGGCTGGGGAGAGGGACACTGGGAGTGCAGCCGGCACGTGCAGCCCTGTGCCTCCCACACAGGTTCAGATTTCCTGTTGAGGAAATTCATATGAGGGCTTAATATGAATGTGCAATGGGTACCCACTTGCACATTTTGGTACAGACCACTGACCAATGTTTAAAACAGTAATGTATCCTACACTGGTTCTTTACTTTTAAATATAGTGGCAAAGTTGCCTATTTGTTACCTGCACTTGTATTATAGAGTACATCCCCTTCTTGCTGTCATAAACAGATAGCAAAAGCAGCTAGAAAGAGACAAACAAGGTTTTGTTCATTAAAACTCTGTGGCTAGTGACTGTTTGAACATCATTTTCTTCATTCCGGTCAAACAGGTCCTTGGACTTCATAGCCTTAGAGCTTCAGACAGGGGTGATGCTGATTATATTATAAAATTACAGTGCAGACTAGCAGATCAGACAAAGTAGATTTCACTCAGTAATTAAACTGCAGTATCTTTCAGCTGAAGTCTAGGGCAGGATTAATCAAAAGGTAGCTCTTTATCATTGCGATTAGTGCTGGGATTTGAAGAGCCAGCCTGCAAATTCCTGATTTGATAGCTAGGCTTGGGCAACAGCTGATGGGTGGGTTACACATCTGTTTAACTTGAAAAAAATAACCTCAGATCAACATGCATTTGCAAGCTTTTACTCTTCCCTTTATTAATTTTAAATGAATTATATATGCAGTGTCTTTCATACTGCTTGCTAGTGAAGCAGTAGTAGTAGAAGTCATTTTAAAGCCTCCTAAATAATAAAGAATTCCACCTCCATGTCCCACAATTCACAATATGCATATAAAGACTCAACATGTTTCTCTTGTCCTCAAAATCTCAGTTTAGAATATGGTTGTTGTAGATAGGTATCTTTCTCAGATATTTGAACATTAAATAAATTCAGGGCCAAATAAATGGATTTGTGTATTCTAGGATTTTGTCCTAAAGACAACTCCACAAAAAAGCTTACATTTTTTCAGCCTGCTTTAATAATTGTCACTAGAGTGAAAACAGAAAATACTGTCCAGCACCCTGATAATAATATGCAGATGCTTTATAAAAACAGTGGTTTGCATTGCTGTAGCTAAAGTAGCCTTCTAAGCTTAACCGGGGATGGGGGTGGAGGGGTGGGGAGAGAAAGCAGGTTCACCTCACCAAGGTTCTGAGTTATGCAAACAGCCCTACAAATACTGTTTAAGTGCTAATAGCATGGGGTCAGTACCTTTTCTTTACCCAGTGGTCAGTATCACCTTTTCTCTTTACCCAACTGTACAAGCATCCCCTTAGTCCTTGGGGCAGAGATGGGGGAAAACACTAGGACAGTGGTGCTGATTGTATGGCCTTTCCAAATTATTATTCATTAACTAGGTAATACATAATAATTTCATTATATTTATTAATTTATTTATTTTTAAACACCTAATAAAATAGATTTCTCTAGGTGCTGTATATTATAAATTTATAAACATAATAAATAAAATTACTATAAAACAATAACATAAAACCAATAGACATACCAACACAAAATAAAATATAATATAAATGCAAAAATTAACCAACAACAGGTACTGGAGCCACATTGGAGGAAATACTTTAAAAGCTTGGAAGAACAGAACAGTCTAGCAATGTAGGCACCAGGCAGGTTTCCCTTGGGAGAGCATTTCAGAGCTGAGGAGCCACCATCAAAACAGGTCTGTCTCCTGTTGTCACCCCTTGAGCCTAAGAACGAGAAGGACTTGAAGAAGGGCTTCTGTGGATGACTTTAAGGCATGGATAGGTACATATGGGAGGGGGCATTCCACAAAGTACTAAGGTCCCAAGCCATGTACATCATTAGAGGACAAAAGCAGCAGGGGAAGACACTTAGACAACTTTGTGCTATCTCTTCTTCTGGCCCATCCCCCAGCCTCAACAACCTGAAAATGAATTGTAAGCCAGGGCAGACTAAACAGAGCCAGCATAATAATATTACTGTAACACCTAATCCCAATCAGAGTTCTTGCAGCCATATTTTACATTAGCTAAAGTTTCCGGACTATCTTTAAACACAGCCTTAAGTACAACACATTACAGTAATCAAAACAGCATGGATAACTGCAGCTAGGCTATCTACCTCCAGATAGGATTAAAGCTGGGATATCAACTGAAGCTGGTAAAAGGTGCTTCATGCCACAGAGACCATTTGAGCCTCTGATGACAGTGATAGATCTAGGAGCAACCCCAAGCTATGTACCTGGTCTTTCAAGGGGAGTGCAACCCCTCCTAAACAGCCTGAACATCCCTCAACCCATCTGAGTAACCTCCCATTAGCTGTGCCTCTGTCTTGTCTGGATTAAGTTTCAGTTTGTTAGCTCTCATCCAATCCATTACTGCAGCCAGGCACCAGAGATCCTCACAGCCTCACCTGGCTCTGAGGCAAATGAGAAATAGAGGTGTGTGTCATCTGCATACCAATGGCAATGAACCACAACACACACCCCCCCCCATGACCTCGCACAGCAGTTTCACGTAGCTGTTAAAACAGCATGCAGGGATAAGATAGAACCTTGTGGGGCCCAAAAATGAAGATACCACAGAATAAAGCAGAAATTGCCCAGCACTACCTTCTGAAAATGTCTGTTCAGGTAAGAGAGGAACCACTACAAAGCAATTCTGCCCACATCTGACAGTTTCTCCAGAGGTATACTATGGGTGATGGTATAGAAAGCTGTCAAGAGGTGAAGAAAACGCAACAAAGCTGCAGCCCCTGCCTTTGTCTGCACAGGGTGGTCAAGGCTGTTTCAGTTCTGTAACGAGGCCTGAACCCCAACTGAAATGCACTCAGAAAATCAGTCTCATCTGAGAGAGCCTGGCTCTGATTACCATGTGCTTGAGCATCTTGCCCAAGAATGTAACATTTTTCACAGGCCTTCAAATTATTAAGATGTTACAGTTTCTTCAGAAGTGGCTGCACAACTGCCACCTTTAAGGGGGCTGGGACCACTCCCTCTTTTAAAGAGAGATTGATTGACTATCAGCTGTCCCCTCCTTGCCAGATATAATCAGCCATGGGGGGTAAGGGTTGAGCAGACACATGGGGCAGTATTCAACAGTGATATTCTGCAAACTCAAATAGCGCTAGCGGAGCTCTGCTGAATCTTTCTGTTGTGCAAGTGGTTGCCTGTTACTCTTGTGCAACCAGTTGCACAACAAGCGCATAGCAGTTGTGCAACAGGTTGCACAATGCGTTGCACAACGGTCCAAGCAGTTACATACCCCAAGCAGAATGTGCAACCAGCTGCACAATAGGTTGCACAAGCATAATGCAAAACTGCTTGCGCAACCACACTTGCACAAACATAACTTTAGTTCGATTCTTCTCTTGCACATAGTTCAGAACCTAGTTTCTGCTAATGCAATGTCATTTACACTAATGAAATGACACAGTTGGATACTGCCCAGGATCACCCGAACCTTACAAAGCAACTTGTCCACATCCTCAGACCCCCAAAACTGAAATTCATTCAACATTAGAGCAATGTCATTTGCACTAATGAAATGACACAGTTGGATACAGCACAGGGTCACCCAAATCTTACCAAGCAACTTGTCCACATCCTCAGACCCCCAAACCTGAAATTCATTCAACAATATAGGATGAGACCGGACTCTGGACACCCCCATAGACTGACCTGTACAAACTGCAGAGTCCAAGCTGTGATGGATACAAGTGAATTTGCCCTCAAAATGTCTACCGAACACTGTCACAACATGCCACTGACAGCCCTACCACATCACTATCAAGAACAGATTTTCAAAGGTCTCAAACCAGTCAGAAAGGTTTTTCATGCATCATGCAACTGATGACTCACTCCTTGTGAAAAAGAGCTCTTAAGTGTGATTATAGTTGTTTGTAGAGAATTGAGCCACATACTGCATTTAAATATAATTCTCTCCAAAGAAGTGCAAAAGATACAGTTGTAATGTAGACATAATGTCAATTATAATCACTAAAGCAAAGTTTCCCTTAAAATGAAGAGGAAGCTCCCCTGAGGGTCACTTTGACTAGTAGAGACAGACTATACAGTTACCTTCAGAGAGTTGAACACCATTTGAAGGAGGGATCACTGTTTGAAATGTGTACACTTAATCCCATATCTACCTCTGGTAGACAGGTGTGACAGATTTTCAAAAACCTGCAAGTCCTGTTTAACCACAGTCAACAAAATGCATGTGTGCAGCCCTTGGGAAGCAATACATATCTTACACCAGTTTCAACTGCCTTATAAATCATACAGTTTTGGATCCAATATAATTGTTCTGCCAGTAGGATGGATGCCCCAACCTCTGGAGCAGATTTGGAGGTTATGCAGGGGGCTGGGCTGGGGGGGGGAGGAGAGGATGGGGAAGTCCCATTCCACCAGAAGTGTCTATTCCAGTGGTGGAACAAGGATGCTGAATCCAGTCCACTGTCTGTCTCCAGCCTAAATCACTCTCACGTACCAAGACACCATCTTGGTACGGTGTCTTCTGCCTAATTCACTCTCACGTACACTAAGGACACCATCTCTCTACTTACTAAACCCTTCAAAGCAAGGGAGGGTGCTCTCTTCCCCTTTGCATAGTTTCTCCACGCCACCACTGGTTTTGTATTTCTATCACAAATGGCAACATAGATGATATAAAAAAGAATTTTCTCTGGTTTATATTTTCTTCCATTTGTTAAAAGAAATAGCACACATTTCTCCTATACAAGGATGGAAGTGTCAGTGTATACAGTTAAGGAATATTTTCCAAGCTGTAAAACTTTCCATGTTAAGAGCCACTTGCAAGGCTTTCTGACAGATTGCAGAGTTCACATCTTGGTAATGTTTGCCTTTTTGCCTATCAACTTTGGAGATTATCACAAAACCTGCAGGCTAGTCAACACTGTAACAAGTTACTCTATTTTGTAAAAGAGCAGTTTCTTCAAGAATAAATACAAATGCTGGTGACAGTCACTCATTCACTAGAGCTGCAATGTATTACCAGAACGTTTCCCTCCCTCATTTTATCAGCACACTGAGTCTTAATGTGAATACTTTTTAGTAACAGTTGATATAAAGAATTTTGAAGAAAAGGAAAGGTTGGACACCAAGAAAACAGAATAAAGACATGGCTAGGCATGCCATATTGAGGTTGTCTTTAGATGGCCTTTTAAGATCAAAGTATTTTAAAAACACTCTAGAGCTAGTTTAGAGAAGTTCTGACTGAACAAGTGACAAAACAGAGATCAGTTCAAGGGCTTTCATACTGGTTTTATTCTAACAGACTACGACACCACCAGTCCCATACACACTTCACATGGCTAGTACACACACACATCATGCAAGAAATTATGCGTGATGCTAATGAAACTAGCAGGCTCAGTTAAGTGTACTCCAATGCAGAGAAGTTCAGGAAACAGAATTCCCAAGTGCAGAGTTCTGCAATTCCCAGGTGCAGAGCAAGCCTCCATTCTGTCTTCTGCCAGTTGCCCTGACTTAGTCTGCAGAGAGTCAGGCAGCTGATGGATTCCCCCCCCCTTTAAATACAGAAAAAGACGTATGTGTAAATTTCAGCTGCAATTTGCGCAAATGTCTATTTCTGCAAAAAGAAAGAAAGGAAAGAAGTACATATTCCCAGAATTTGGGGAAAACATGCAGCTTGGCTTGCAAATGCAAGATGAGTCGGGCATGCTTCAGAAGTCTGGCGAGCCCAAATACGGCAGGATTTCCCGGCGACAGATATTACTGTTGAAGATGCACTTGTTTACTCAGGCCTCCCCTGATGTGTAATGGCACTGCTCTGTTCTATTGCTCTTGTAATTTTTAAAAATATATATTTATTATCGTATATACTTTTTATATTGGCTTTTATATTGTATTTTACGTATTTCTTAGAGATCTTATGATATCAAGCTGCATATCAGCAGTTAAATAAAATACATACATACATACATAAAATCAATCCTTGAAGGAATGTCTGTTCCCATATAAGCTTGCTCAACCATTAAGATATTATTCAGGGCCTCCTGAAGTGCAGTTGGTGGCAACACAGAGCAGGGAGGGTTTTCTCTGTTGCAGTGTCTCACCTTGGGAGCTTTCCCGTCTGTTTCAGGTTGTCAGGCCCCTCTCAGTACTTTTTGGCAACACAGTTGAATACCTTTTAATTCTTTCTAGCATTTAATGAAATCTGATATTGTTGCTGTTTTATTGCTGCTGCTGACTGAGTCTGTTTTATTATTTATGACTTTTATACAGTTTTAAATTTTCATCATGTTATTGTGTTTATCGTTTTAAAACATTTGCTGCCTCAAGATGGCTTTGAAGGGGATTTAACAAATTCATGGAGGATAAGGCTTTCAATGGTCATGTTCTTATTTATCAACAACAATAATGTTGGCTATATACTACCTCCAGGATCAGAGGCAGCATGATTTGAAACAACAGAAGAAGGGGATTGTTGCCCTCATGTCCTGCTTTGGGACTTTCCATATGCATCTGGTTGGTCACCATGGTAAACAGAAAGCTGGTCTAGATAGGCTTTTGGCCTAATCCAGCAGGTTTCTGTTCTTAAACCCTGGAGAGATACTGCCAGTCAGTGTAGAAAATACTGAGCTAGATGGACCAATGGTCTGACTCAGTATAAGGCAGCTTCCCCTGTTCCTAAAATTCTGTGTGTGTGAGTGTACGCACACGCACACATAGACATGAGTATGCAAATGAAGTTCCATCACAGTACATATTGTACAATATTTGTGCAAACTCATTCCAGACATGGGATTCCAACTTGTAAGATGGGGAACATATGGCCCTCCATATGTTGTTGGACTGCAACTCCCATCAGCCCTAGCCAACATTGCTAATGGAAAGAGATTATGGGAGCTGCAGTCCAACAACATCTAGAAGGCCACATATTTCCCATCCCTGCCCTAAAATGAACTCTTATTTAATAAAGCTCAAGTACGATGTAGGGAGTTCTCCATAAATTTAACTGATTATATTTAGGAAGCTCTCTTTCCTCCATTTTCTCCTCTATCAACAACCTGGAGGTAGGAAGCTCAACATGTCTTCCAGAAAGAAGACAGTGGTGTGAGTGTATGCTTTGATATGAATGCCACAGATACATTCTTTGGACAAGTCCATTTGGAAAGAGAAATTTCCAGGCATCTACACTAAAATACATTTGTATTTTCCTGAGAGTCAGAAGAATCTGTCAGCATTTAGTTCTTAGACCATATGTTAGCCCATTGGATGAATGAAGCCAACCCATAAGCAAAACCCAAAAGAGATTGTGAGGGCTGTGACTGAGATGCACTGACTAAGATTCTGTTTTTCTCAGTTAAAGACATAACCTTCATTACTTTCCATTCAGTCACTGATACTTTCAGTAAAGGACTCACCCTTTAAAGGTATTGTCCATTATCAATATAATGTAGATGCTCAGTTCATATTTTATTACAGTTCTAAACAGGCTTATGAAAGATCACAGATTTATCAATACCATGGACAGAGCCTAAAACTTCTTTACCTACAAAATCAATTATGTTTTACTGTAGAATTCTTTTTACATCTCATAGTGTCACCAACAATCCAAAATCTAGTGAATCACAGGACTAATAGAATATACCTGTTACTAAATCTAGCTAATTAAATAACTGCACATGCAACTCTACACCACTTTAAAGAATATTAAGTATAGTTCTATGAAGTCTTATAAATACTCCCCACCTCCAATGACATTATTTAAGTGATCAAGCACAGCACTGTGTTTCCATTAGCAAAGTGGGTTTTCTCAGTAACTTGTTTCAGGCTCACAAAATCTGTTACTCACCTCTTTCCATGCTATTTGCTATTGCCCCAGGCTGAGTAGATTAAGTGGCAAACTATGTTGTGCCCACATACGCAGTACTGTCAGTGTTGAGAGAGAGCCAGAAAGTGCTGCTACCATGTGCACACAGCTATTTATCTAACACTTGCCTTTAGGGTTACTAGCCCTGTAATACAAATTGAAATCAAAGGTCCGCAGCACCATTCGACATGGTGGTGACATGGTAATTTGCACTACTGCCTCCTTCCCTGGGCTTCCAATTTCAGGACTGGAATAGGGGGTAACCCTCCACCCCCGAAAATGTTATAGGCAGCACCCAGGATCATAAGGTTAAAGACTACCCCCCACACACAAACCATTGGGATTAATGTAATTTTAATCAAGCACAATTCCAAATGAACAAATCCCAAATCATAATATAAAACTTAATAAACATGACCCATTTGTAGCATGAATTTAACAAGCTATATATTTTAGTTCTTGAAGCCTGGCAATGAAAATGAGGAAAAAATTTCATGCATTCCTATGTACTTTGAACTCCCAGCACACAAATGCCCAGTGCAGAGCACAGTCCGTTCTAGTAATTCATAATAAAGAGCTTAGCTCAGATGCCTTTCTTATATAAACTGGCATCAATCCATTACCTTCAGCTGAAGTTGTGCTGATTGACACCAGCTGAGGATCAGTGTTTAGGTCAGATAAGGCAATTTAAAGAAAGAACTAAAAAGATACTGATAATGCTTGCTAATATTAACTGTACAATGCTCTGTCAAATGACAGGTAAAATCAATAACTCATGTGCCGGTTCTAATACTATTGTATATCATAATGTCTGCATTTTGCAACTACATTGTTAAGAATCTCTGTGCCAATTGCATCTATCCATTTCCTCAGTGATTTTTAATTAATTAATCTAAGTCCAGAGCAATTTTTTGAAAATCAAATACCATGTTATTTGGCACAGGAATGGATTAGAATAAGAAAACCAGCTGAAAACTCTCTCTGGTTAAGAAGATCCAACATGTATCACCAATGCCAAGTATGCAGAACCGTACGATTAGACTTTCCGTGCAAAATAAAGAGCAGGCAGGAATAAAAGCCCTGTGACATTTTGGTTATGCTGATGAAGCATTAAGTGGCCAACTGAAAAAAATAAATAAATCCCCAGATAACATCTAGTCACAGACATGGAAGAAGTTTCTATCAGTCTGTGTCTCAGTCTGCTCAAAAACACATCAGCAACTTAAAGTAACTCCCTGTAATTCCAGTTACTTTTTGTAACATAGCTTAATGCATTCTAGGAAAGACAAAATGGCAAATATCTGGAGGGCCAGTTGATGTTTGCTCTGCTGCCGGTACCACCACAAGCAGCAGCAGCAGCAGCAGCAGCAGCAGCAAAAAACTGAGGGGAGAAAACAACAACTGAAAATGAGATTGGGTACCAAGACAATGGAAACACAAATGAATGAAATTAAAAATGAATGTGATTTTAACAGACGAAACATGAAACAATTACACTTTTGTAAAGCAAATAAATGGAAGCCTGAAAAGAAAGAAAAATCACATCCCTAAATCCTATCTACTTTTCTTTCAGTGGAGGAAAATATATGTGGACCTAGTATCTTTGCCCCCAAAGAGAAAAAAGCATTATAAGGTGCTTGTTTAGGGGATGCTGGATGGGGAATGCTGGGAGCTTTTGGACTTTTTCTGTCTAAACATGCGTAAGAGGTTATTTTTAGCAGGAAAACAGCCTGTGACAAAATGGTTAATTATTACCTTCCCCATGCTGTTGAACCAATCAAATTCAGAGAATCAAATGACTGAAGTAAAGTATGAACAAAAATTGGGATACATTCTATGTGTCCCCTATATGATGTCTACTTTGTGCCCTACAGACTATTTTCCTCCTTTTAACAAAATCAGAACTTTATGTGAACTATCAGGAGTATTATGCTCCAAATATGCATTACACAGAACATCTAAAGAATGACAGATGTAGCTTGCTAAATTTATCCAGTGACAAAAAGCACACTGGCTTTCCTACCAATAAATTGAGCTTAACTCTTGAAAATTGGTAATACACTTGTCTCCACAAATCAGAACATCCCCAGAATGGAAAATTAACGTATAACTCCTAGATTCACTATTACTATTTTGCTAAGAGAATCTAGATATTATTACACTTTGAACACTGACTCTTGTCAGTTAAAACAAATAATTCAACTTGTTGCTTTTGGATCAAACATTAGATTGTTGCTAGAGACTCAGAAAATTCTTGAATCTAAACTGAGAGAGAAAAAAGTAGACTAGGATATGACAACATCAGATTTATCTCTTAATCTTTCTTTTCCACTCTCTCTGAAACAATTTTCAAAACACTGGATATTACTGGTCTCTGTGAAGATACTTGGCCAAACCTGGCTCCCAAACATGAGAGACGGACAACTTCATTAATTTTTTTCATAATTTTTTTTTTAATCTCTGAAGGAATTACCCTTTTGAAGTGACCTAAAGACCTAAAGAGAACTTCCCATTGTATTAGTTATCAAGATTTGATAGTCATGACTTTTAAAAATCACCTTGACAGAAAACAGTAACATTGAAGTTACACTACACTACAATTACCAGATCTCTTAACGGAAGCAAGTTCTTTATAATGCTTTCACAGATGAAACAAATTCTTCCACTCTCATAACTAGTGGCGATGAGGAACAGACAGGGATGGCCTAATATGTCTTGAGGGAAAGGACAAGATTCCCCCTCCATTTCATGTACAGAAGCAAACTGGACTGGAAGTTTACTTTTACTTCAATACTCAGGACAGTGTCCTCCACTCAGGGCCAGCCCTATCATTAGGCCGAGTGAGGCAACTGCCTCAGGTGGCAGATGCTAGGAGGCAGCAGTGGGAGTCTTCCAGCCATTCTACTCTCTTAGGAGGACAAAGCTATGTGTGCCTCACAGCCTGTCCTACATCCCCTAAACTAGCCTGCTTCCCTCGGGTGTGATGGAGGACTCTATCCTGCTGCCAGTGTTGAACTAAGGTTCAAGTGCCAGTCCAGTTGGTTTCTGTACCTGGAATGGAAGGGGGCGCCACGTTGTTATTTGCCTAAGGCAGTAAAATGTCTTGGACTGGCCCTGCTTCCGCTTCACCTCAGAAGAGCAGGCACACACAGCTGTGTCCAACAGAGGGGAAAAGCCAAGGGGCTCTGAAGGAATGACTGGGAAGCTGCCGCTACTGCCTGGACAGCATCTGCTACCTGAGGTGGTTGCCTCACTGCCTGATAGTAGGGCTGCCTGAAAGTAGGGCTAGCCCTAGCAGCAAATACATCAAAGTGAGAGGTACTTAACATACTAAACTGTATTATTCGTTTTCTTTTAAAATCCCATCTATTTGTGGAAACATTTTGGAGGCAGTGCCATAGTTTAGTCATGTCTTGGTAATAATAATAGCGCAGTCCCACTCTATGATAAGGCAAAATATGGCAGCTACTGAGAATAGCTTTTAACAGAAGAGATGCTTCTTGAAAGGAACATCTACAAGGGCTATGGATAAATGACACTAAGACTGAGAACCTATACAGACATACACCTGGGAGTAAATTACAGCTCACACTCAGAAGTTGCTTAAAAACATTCCTGCACAGCTGTGTTCCACATGGGGTTGTAACATTTGGAAGTGTATTACTGTACATGCCTGCCAGATCACATAAGAATGTCTGTGACAAACCAACATGTTCGTGTGACTGGCTCTCGCATGTAGACTCTCCACTCAATTGGGTCAGCACGCAAGAGAAGAGGCTTACAGTGTTACATGAAGCCCCACCATGCAGAAACATTTCTCAGCTGTCTTTGTGTGGGCACTAAAATAGATGAAGTGACTTGCAGAATATGCATGAAGATGGGAAGTGGGGATTCAGATTCCCCCAAGAGCTAACTGCAGCTTTCCCCTTCAGCCCATGGCATTGTTCCTCATAAGAAATTGTTTGCCACAATCATACGTTACAGTTTTAGATGCCATCACAAACATTCTCAGTGTGTCTTGAGCAATGGAGCAGAAGCCTGCAGTCACATCTTGTAGAGAACCAGCAGAGAGCTGCCACAGGCTGAGGAAAACCAATGATGTCCACAAGCAAAGTGCAGATATTTATTTATTTATTTTATTCACACTACTTGCATACTGCTTAATATCCTAAAATTTTTAAGTGGCTTACAATAAATATGTAATACAGTATAAAACCAATATAAAAACAGTTTAACAGCAATATAAAATAATAAATAGATAAAAATATTACCATATTGTTGTTGTTGTTGTTCAGACAATAATAAAATGGAGCAGTGTCATAATATATTACAAGACAGAGAAAGCCCGTGTAAACAAATATGTTTTCAAGAGGCGTTTAATGCTTGCCAGAGTTTCTGCCTCTCAGACAATGTGTGGGAGGATGTTCCAGAGCATGGGTGCCACTGTTAAGAAGGTCCGCTTACGTATTATTACCGGGTTACACTCTATTGGTTGTGGAACGACCAGTAAGGCCTCCTTGGGAGATCTCAGAAATCAACTGGGTGTATTATTAAGGTCGACTGGGATATTAAACTGATTACTGAATTGTACTTCTCCTGGCTCAGCCATGAAGTTCGCTGAGTAAACCTTGGGCAAGCCTAACCTACCTGTTAGGGTTGTTGTGAGGATATAATGGCAAAGGGGGGAACTTTGTACACCACCCTAAGCTCCTCAGAAGAAGGGTAGGATAAGGTAAGATAAAAAATATAATAAATAAAATAAAATGCAGTATTTTGAACTAATTAAATTGGGAAATAGAAACAGAATTTATTCAAAGTGTAATGATTTCAGAGATTGATACTTAGCTTTTACTTATTTTTCCCAGAAAAACATTCCAGAATTTGAGATGAATGAAACTTTACTTAAATCACTGCCCTGGCATATTCTGAGGCAGGAGATCATCTTTCCAGGGCTGATGGAATGACTTAGCTGACATTTTTGACTGCATACTGTTTGTGCCTTGGACAGGATGTTATACGATGTATAATCATTTAAAAAGAAGAAACAGATGCCAAGGGGGAAAAAAATGGCATTGAGACATATATTGAGGATGAAAAAGATATGACTCTGAATTCGGAAGAGGAGATGAACTAATTTTCTCCCCCTAGCTTCCTTCTGTCTGAATCCTTGCAAATTTCCTAAGGTTACTACCACCAGTGAGCTTGTTAAAATTTTAGTTAAGAAATCCTTTCAGCTTTCGAAACATAGTGAGGCATACAATGGGAAAAGTAACATCCTTCCCACAACCACACCAAGCACAATTCAGAAACAGAGGATGGCAAATCACTGGTTTTAAGGCAAGTAACAATTCCCAAGGCAACACAAGAGTTTTAGGTGATGTCTGGAATAAAGGAACACAAGGAAGATATGAATTGAATCATTTTCCTGTGAAGTATAGTCTAGAATGATCTGCTGTTCCCAACATAAACAAGAAGGAAATACAGAATGCTGGAATAACCACATTGATCAGGCAGCAGAAAGGCATAAAAGGTGATGCAGCTTTATTGTGGCAACAGCTTTGCTAGGCAATAGCCTACTTCATTACTTAATAAAGGATGTGGCAATTGCACGCACAGAGACACAGGAAATGAGAATCAGTGGAAGAAAAGCCAAGTGAAAATTAATTACAAAAGGGACACAAAACTGTTACATACCTCTAGCTAAAGTATAGAAAATAAAAAATAATATATAACCAATGAGAATTATTTTCCCCAGTCACAGAACCACTGATAATCCTTGTAGAAACCTTGGGAAATAGTTTTATTGTTAAAATACAGTAACAAAGAGTATTTTGGCACTTTAAGGACTAACAAATTCGTTCTGGCATGAGCTTTTGTGGTTTATAGCCCACTTCATCAGATGCATGGAGTATTAAACTGATTGTTAAAAAAATCCTAGTGCTAACACCGTTTTCTTTTAGTTTTTATTCTTGTTTTAATTTAATAACTATAGTAATTTAGTCAGAAAGTATGTTGGTCTAGGGAGCCTGAAATCTTCCCCCCACTAATTTCTGGATGTTCCCATATCTGATTCATACTCATTAATTCTCTGGCATCAAGTATGAAAACATGGACATTTCAAATTCACACCCTTAAAATATTTGAAAAGGCACATGTTACCAGTACATCTCTGTAATCAACACTGTCCTGTTCCTTTTCTTGCCTAATCAATATCATTTCATCTTAGTTGCATTTTCTGTTTCATCTTCTTTAATAGGGCTGATAATCCTTCATATTTACTCAAAAGTAATAATTCAATAGGGCTTAGTCCCTAGTAAACATGTTTAAGACTGCAATCTCAGTTGTAAAGGAAGCTGCAGACTATATTTCTATCAGTTTGGAAATGAGATAGAATGCCATAGATACTGCAGTTAAGTATTCAAAATACAGAGAACTATATAAATTGCAATCTGCCAATATAATGAGTTAAATTATTAAAAGTTATTATTTGCTGTTATTATTTTTTGTGGACAAGCACAAGAGTGTAAAGGTTGCAGCTCATACTCCTATTGTAAGTTGTAACCCACTCTCTCTTTCATTTCAGGTTACTTCTTAATCTACATCCTGACCTACCTCTCCTCATTAAAGACAGGAGCAGAAGCCTACTCCTATCTCTTAAATTCCATGTTAGGCGTAATTAGAAAAGGAATTGAGAATAAAACTGCCAATATCATACTGCCCCTATACAAATCTATGGCTCGACCACACTTGGAGTAATGAGGACTCCCCAACATGGTGCCTTCCAGATGTTTTGGACTACAACTCCCATCAGCCCCAGCCAGCATAGTTTTCAAGACAGCTATTTTTGTATGTGTCTTAGCAGCATGTAAAGTTCCATTCTGTAAGGTTGAGCCTGAACATACATGTTCGGCCACTTGGGTGTGTTATAAGAACATAAGAAGAGCCAAGCTGGATCTAGGGGTGTCAGAGAATTTCTCGCCGAAACTTCGGGGGGCTGAGTGCCAACATATTCGGCCCCCCGAAGTAGTTTCGGGGAGAAATTCTCCCCCCCCCCCCCCGGGATGGGACTTATCTTTCCCGAATGTTGCTCCCGGTGGCAGGTCGCAGCGGCGGTTCGGCAGGGCTTCGACAGGGGCAGGGGCGGCAGCCGGTCTCTTGATCGGCTGCCGCTGCTGCCATTCCAAGAAAAGTAAAAAAAAAAAACACGCCCCCATGATAGGCTACGTGACGATTAACATAGCCTATCACAGCTAGATCTGCAAAGTCAGCCGTGATAGGCTACGTAAATCGTCACGTAGCCTATCACAGGTGACTTTAAAAAAAAAAAAGCGCGTACGACTAATGGCGGCCCCCATAGGGAGCCGCCATTCGCGTTCCTTATTTGGTCGCTGTAGTCTACGTAAATCTTTACGTAGACTACAGCGACAAAATAAGGAACGCGAATGGCGGCTCCCTATGGGGGCTGCCATTTGCGTATGCGCTTTTTTTTTTTAAAAGTCACCCGTGACAGGCTACGTGACGATTAACGTAGCCTATCACGGCTGACTTTGCAGATCTAGCCGTGATAGGCTACGTAAATCGTTACGTAGCCTATCACGGGGCGTTTTTTTTTTTTTTTTTACTTTTCTGTTGAAGTTCGTGGCCGGGGAGACGGGGCGCTTCTCCCCGGCCTGAATTTCGGCCGGGGGCGAGGCGGAAAGCCTCCCCCCCGGCCTGAATTTCAGCCGGGCGAGGCGGGAAGACACCCCCCGCTCGCATGAACTTCGGGGGGAGAAGCGAAGCGCCTCCCCCCCACCGCGAAAAAAGCTGCGGGACAAGGTAAGTCCCTTTCGTACATCCCTAGCTGGATCAGACCAAGGGTCCAGCATTCCGTTCACACAGTGGCCAACCAGCTGTCAACCAGGAACCCACAAGCAGGGCATGAGCGCAACAGCACCCTCAAACCCATGTTCCCCAGCAACTGGTGTACATAGGCTCACTGCCTCTGGTATTGGAGGTAGCGCATAGCCACCAAGACTAGTAGCCATTGATAGCCTTTTCCTCCAGGTGTTTGTCCAACCCCCTTTTAAAGCCATCCAAATTGGTGGCCTTCACTACATCCTGTGGTAGTGAATTCCACAGTTTAACTATGCGCTGTGTGATGAAGTACTTCCTTTTATCTGTCCTGAATTTCCCACCAATCAGCTGCATAGGATGACCCTGGGTTCCAATATTTTGAGAGGGAGAGAAATATCTCCCTATCCACATTCTCCACACCATGCATAATTTTGTACACCTCTGTCATGTCTCCCCTAACGTCCTTTTTTCCAAGCTAAACAATCCCAGCTGTTGTAACCTTCTCTCACAGGGGAGATGCTCCAGCCCCTTGATCATTTTAGTTGTCCTTTTCTGCACTTTTTCCAGCTCCACAATATCTTTTTGTAGGTGTGGTGACCAGAACTGTACACGGTACTCCAAGTGTGGTCGAGCCATAGATTTGTATAGGGGCAGTATGATATTGGCAGTTTTATTCTCAATTCCTTTTCTAATTATGCCTAACATGGAATTTGCCTTTTTTCCCCTTTTTTTTTACAGCGGCTGCACACTGCATTGACATCTTTATTAAGCTGACCACCACAACCCCAAGATCTCTTTCCTGGTCGGTCACCGCTAGCTCAAGTCCCATCCTGCTATACTTGAAGCTGGGATTTTTTTGCCACAACATGCAACAGTATCTTGGCCGTTCCAAGTTTCACGGCCATAGCAGAATCTTCACTAATTGGACTGAATGAGTTCAGCTGAGTGTTGGTGGGAACTTTCTGCCCCCAACTAGAAAATCTAGGCAGATTGTTCCCAGCTAGATTGGCTAATAGGTATCACCTCAGATTTGCTAAAGGCTTTTGGGTATAAAGCGAGGTGGTGGTGGGGGTGGGGGGTAGGTGAATAAAGATGCCTTTGTCTGGTTTGGTTTTGTCCTTTCTATGGTCTGTTTTGGGCTGCCGGCTTTCTGAGGTCCTGTTCTATTGAAGACCTGTGCTGCTGGTATGTATAGATAAGTTTAGTCAGTTTTGTTGTTTTGCCTTGTAAGTATGGTTTCCAAACCTTTATTTATTACTTACTTACTTACTATACTGCCGCATGGCTGAAGCTCTCTGGGCGGTTTACAAAAGTTAAAACATTAAAATACAATATACAAAGTTTAAAAAACATTTACATAAAAACATATGGACAATATATACAACAACATATAACTAAAACCAGTTTGAACTAAAAACATAAAAAAAAACCAAGAAAACACAGCTTAAAACAACACTGCTTAAAACAGTATACAAAAGTCAGCAGAATGAACAGGAGTTCTAAAAAGGGAAGGCCTGCCGAAATAATAGCGTCTTTAATGCCTGCTTAAAAACCTTCAGCGAGGTCAGCAGGTACACTTCAAATGGCAGGTTGTTCCACAACTGAGGAGCGGCCACGGAAAAGTTCCTCTTGCGTGTGGCTGCCAGTCTCACATTAGGCAGCTGCAGCAGATAGCCCTCAGTGGACCTTAGGTGGCGGACTGGGACGTAGGGGAGAAGGCGCTACAAAAGAAACCTTGCTCTGGTTTCTTTTGTATGTTATTCTCTTTTCCTTTTTGTAAATAAATGTACTACCTATCATAACTGAATGTGTGTGTTTCATTCTAATTAATCCTTGGTATTAAGTTCAGAGCTTTCTTCTTGGTTATTGCTACCATTTAAGGTTTCTGGCTTAAGACTTTGAAACAGAGGTTGCCAGCCTGGGCCCTTCTTTCATAAGCCTTAAGGGTGTCCTCTACAGTCTGATCCTCTGGCTCAGGCTGAATTGGATGTATGGGGTGGTGGCAGCCTACCTTACTGGGTTGGTGTTCAATCCAAACAACCATTTGTCCCTGCCTACACTGCCGGGTACCCCCTTCCTCCCTTTCACAATAGCCAATGGCTACTGGTGGCAGGAGTTGTATTCCAAAACATCTGGAGGGCACCAAATTCAGGAAAGCTGTCTTATTGTGTCAATCCATAAGGGGAAAACCATAAAAAGTTATCGGCCGGTGTACAACTGATAAAAACCTAGGTTATGCTGATTCATTTTACCATCATGGACAGAAGGAAAGGCATTCCAAACATCTGCTCTTAGTGTCATAAATGCTCATATTTCCAGTCAATAATGAATTATGCCACTCTAGAAATACTCTCAGACTTTGCCTGTTTTTTCCAGCTGGAGTGTCCGAATGGCTGATTCATACTTCCATTATATCACAATTATGCTTTTGTTTGGTATCCCTGTGTCTCTTACAAGTCATTTGCAGATGGTCCAAAAGCCACAGAACAAACTGTACTTCATACTAGTTCCAGCCATCACCATTTTATGTAATATGTCCCACTTACCACAAGGCACAGCAAGTTTCCCACAAACTTTTAATTTTTGATGTTCTTTATGCGCTTGCTCCTTATTTATTTTGAACACTGCCTAAGGATGTGTGTCTTTCTTGCCCCCTCTAAATCTAAATAACTCACACACTGATGTATTCTAAATATACTATAAATGCAAAGTCAAAATTGTGCTTACTACACACAGCTCAATAGCAATTGCTTAACACTAGTTAAAAAGTTCTCCAAAAGGATAATTTCTGCACACTAGCGTAGGAAGCAAAACTTGCAATATTATAGTGCTTCCAGATAACAGTGAAAGTATAGCTTTACAGTGAACCCTGCACTCTGTTTTAGTTAGCCCATTTTAGCACAGAAGAATCAGAAACATACTTTTAAGAATGACATTAAAAGATAAGAGAAGTTTAACAGAAAGCCAGTTCCTAAAAAGTAGCACCGAAGAGGTAATATAAATTAGTTACTATTTTACAATAAGATTAATCTCCATGTGGAGAGAAGTTTGGTTATAGTAATGTGATTAACAGTTACCTCTGTGAAAATGACCTTTGGATGGAAAGATGCGTCCATCTGAGATTTACACCTGGGCTGACATTCTGACTAGTGAGTGACTGTCTCTTCCCCTGGCTATTCAAGGTTGCTCAGATACCCAGAACAGTGGCTGCACAGGTTGTGCCTCTTTAAGATCCCTTATCATCTGTTCAGACTGCAGTCAAGGCATACATGGTGGGATTACTGTAATGCACTCTACGTGGGGCTACCCTTGGGCGTGGTTCAGAAACTATGGCTGCTGCAGAATTGAGTGGCAAGGCTGCTAACTGGGGCCTCTTTCCAAAAGCAAGCTATACACCCTTGCTAAAAGAACTGCACAGGTTGCCCATAAGCTACTGGGGCAAGTTTAAGGTGTTGTTATATGAGACTCTAAACATCTTTAAACCAGGTTACCTTAGGGAGTGCCTCACCCCTTACATCCCTTCCTGAGCTCTGCATCCTTCAGAGGGAGGACTTCTGAGGGTGCCACAAGCTCCTGAGGTTCACATTTAGTGCTGCAGCACTGGCCCTCTGGAACTCTTTACCAATTGACATTAGACAGGTCCCCACAGCAAAATGTGCGCGTGGAAGCATGTGCATGTTAGATTTTGTATTTTTGATGGATAGGCAGGTACCTGGAGCAATGCAACTCATAGGACTACATACATGCTTATGTGCGGCTTTAAAAAAGATATTCTGTGTTACTAGTGAAATGCAAAGCTTAACATGACTCCTACGAAACTCCCAAATTGTACACCAAACTACTTCCTAATTCCCTTGGAAACCAAGAGGCATAATATTATAGTAAACAGCTCCCTATTTTGAAATGGCAGAAAAATTACTCATTCATACACTTGCAAAAGTCTTTGTACATTTACAAAGCCTGTGACTCAGGGATTTGAATACATTTCTTGTAACAATCATGTCTGGATAGAGCTCCAGCTGAGAATCCCCCTCCTCTTGCTACCAACTGTCACTGCTAAGGCCATCACAGGAAGAAGATGCAGCAACCTTTCCATTATGCTTGCAGTATCATGACCTGCTGAACTTTATAAGTAAGAACCTAGTGCCCAAGTTTGCTTTTTTCCTCCTCCCTCCCAATTTCTTTTCATTTTGTGGCATGCCTTTTATAAGCCTGTGGGCAGTGACTCTGTTATTTCTGATCTTTGTAAACTGCTCTGGGAGCTTTTTTGGCTGAAGAGCGAAGTAAAAAAGGCTTTAAATATATAAATAATAAATATCAGAATCCGTGTTTTCCCTGGACTCTTTGATTATCAGGAATGAGAATTCAAGTGAAGACTTAAGAGAGCAATCATTTGCTGAGTGGATATTCAATTTACATGGCCCACAAGCTCCTGAGAAAATAGTCTTGCTGGATTTCACACACACACACACACCACTAAGCACAGTTTAGAAAGATGCTCAAAAGAGACTAAGGAAGAGAAGGAAGCAGAAAAGTCCACTAGACAGGTGTTCTGCTGGACAACATCTACTGTATTGAAGATGGATCCTATGGTTCCAAGGCAGATTGAAAGTGAATTGTCCCAGCTCCAGAAGCTGCTATGAATCTTGAACAGAAACAAAAGAGAACTTCATGAGGCCACTCTGGAAATGAGCAGAAAAGTATTAGGAATTAAGAATCTACAAGCCTGGATGCTCATAATTTCTGTTTTACTTGAGCTGGCTTTCAGACACCACTGACCTATTTGTACTAATGTATGCTTTTTTATTAAATGAAGATTGGCTTTGAATTTTGTCTGGCTGTCTAATTTACATGCTTCTATAAAGGGGGTTCTCATTTCAAGATCTAGACTGACATGGGTTCCTATGATGATACTTCACCTCTTCAACATTACACCCTAAGAACAGAAAAGTTGTAGACTGTGTGTAAGCTAGTGCAGGAGAATGTTGCTACTTATTTGTGAATAGATACTGCCAAATTTGCCTACTTTACAATGTTCAGGAGATCTCAGATGAATTCTAGCTTTGTGTCCTGTTTGCATTCAGGGGAGAGGTGTATAGTTATAATGTACATGTTCTCAATGATACTAGAGCAATGTTCATGAGTATCAATTCAGTCAAGATATGACAGTGTCCCCCCTATGGCATCCATTCTCACTAAAATTCAAAAATAAACTTATGAGTAGAGGTAATTTTATATTCTATGGTTATTGAAAAATGATTATATGCTTCTTATAAAGTAGCAATCCATGGATATGACTAATTTAATCCATATTGAATCACTTATTAAAAATGAGAATTTGTGAGGCAAACACCCTTTATGATAACTAAAAATAAATAAATAAATATTCAAATAGATGTATACATACCATGAAAAATCCAGCTTTTAGGTAATCTACTCACATTGTGGGAGTGAAAGAATAAGAACCAATGAATTATGCATACACTTTGAAGAAGGTATAAAATCTGTGGAGGCAGCACTACACAGCTAGATTAGCAGTGACAGGAAGAGCGGGCCTAGCTTCACAACTGAATGTGAGCATTTGTGTCCAAAGAAATCCTGTGGGGAAAGGTACTGTTCTTCTTGGTAAATTTAATACTGGTTTCAGAAATACTATATTTGGCAAACACAGTATAGACATAGCTTTTAATTGTTAGGAAGAACTCAAAGGCACAGGGTTGGGCAGCTAATAATGTTTAAATAACAACACTCTGTGCTTCAGGTAATAATGCTAAGTAGCCAAGCCAGATGTACTTCCTGGCTTTCCCAGATATACAGGGAGCTGCTGCTCTATGTTCTTTCTCTTAGGAAGTCGGTAGTGTAAGGCATGGAATAGTGCCTTCTCTGTAGTGGCACCCACTTTGCAGAGTACACTGCCAACAGAGGGAGATCTGCCGATTTCTCAGCTGGCTGTTTGGCCCTTAGCCAAGCCATGGCTTTTTCAGAAGACGTTTTATGCTGGCTAATAATTGTTGGAAACGTTTCTTCTGCCTAGCATTTACATTGACATCTTTTTGGCTGTGTTTTAATTAGGTTGTATTTGTTTCGATATCTGTTTAAACGATGGTGTTAGGTTTTAAAGCGTTTTTATTGTGATTTGTTTTGATGATGGAGGTGGTGGTGGTAGTGGTGGTGGTGGTGGTAGTGGTGGTGGTGGTGGTGGTTGTACACTGCTTCAGATGCCATCCCAATGGCAGATAATGCAATATATTAATTTGAAATAAAATAAAATAAAATAGAAATAGTTTACCAGCACTGTAGCTAAGCAACTGCATCCTTGAAGAGCAAGAACACATCTAGACAATGACAGAAAAAGCCAGCCTAGATCAGTCTGTGATCCTACCATTAGTGGAACAAGCTTACAGAGGAAGAATTAGGATGTTTGGTTGGTTCAAAGAAGAATTACTGTAACGAGCCATTTACCTAGAGAAGGCCACTCTGCCTTGGACAGTAGCCCTATAACAACCATCCATAATGCAAATGTGATTCAGCTATCAAAGATTGCTAAATTGGCACAGTTGTTAGTGGCTTTGTTCTTACTAAGGGGGTAAACGTGTGCACCTACTGTACCATTCAAACTGCACCTGGGGGCTCACACAATGCACTCACACAATGTACTCCCCCCACCCATAAAGCCCTGCACATAGAAAACTAGATCTCAGGGAGAAGAGTTCTAGTCTACCCTTGTCATTGACAAGCTAGTTTTCTATGTGCAGGAATCTTTTTTAACAGCATATCAGCAAGAAGGTTAGGCTAGACCACTTCTCACTGCTAGTTTTATACATGCAGGTATTTTTTGTATGGAGGAGACTATCATCTGACTGAAGTCTGAAAAGGTTCAATCCAGACATCCTTGGTGAGGATTAGGCTAATGTCTAAAATCAATGAGTACCAATTTGACTATAAACAAAGTGCAATGTGGAGTATTTGCAGTGGAATTTTTAAAAAGTTGGTATTCTAGTTTTGAGTCATTTTACAAAATTCTGAACTGTGATAGCAACTCTTTAATATTTCAATACACCTTCCTCTGCCCCCCCGCCCCGATAATCCATAAGATTATGGAAATATTAATAACATGAATAAACATTACATCATATGACCATAAAAACCAAGATGAATGTATAGTAGGTGCCTTCAAGGGCTAGAACTCCATTCCTCTGGAAAAAATTTTTCCTGGGAATATCTGCCTAGCCCTTTCAGGTGTCCTTCTGCCAACCAGTAAAGACTTATAAAAAAAAATTTATATAGGCCTTTGGCCTGTCAAGTTGGTCTGAATCCTTCACTGCTCAGTTTTTCTATCTGTTTTAATTAGTCACTGTTTATTGTTTCCATCGAGTGGTTGTTATTAGCTCTTGTTTTAATTGATATATTGTTACTTGCCTTTACATAACATTTTATTGGGGGGGGGGTTGCTGCCTTGAGTGCTGTGTGCAGAACGGCAGGATATACATTTAATTAATAATTAAATTCAGGTGAAACACAAAACCATGGTTTAGCATAATTTGAATGAGAATAGGGCTATTAATGGTACTAGTTATAATGGCTATATACTGCCTCCAGGACAAAGGCTGTATGTCTCTGTATACCTGTTGCTGGGGAACACAAGAAGGATGGTGCTGTTGCACTCATGTCCTACTTGTGGACTTCTGAGTCTGACAGGCAGCTCGTTGGCCACTATATGAACAGAATGCTGGACTAGATGGACCCTTGGTCTGATCCAGCATGGCTCTTCTTATGTTCTTAAGGAGCAGCAACAAACCTCAGACACCTGCACTCCCTCCTCCAGATCCCCCTTCCTCCTTCTCTTCATGCACTTCTCAATATCCTATAGGACTTCTAGCCTGCCAGTGCTACTGCTTACTTTTATGGGGTTGTAATGTGGTTGTAATGGGATTTTTAAAATGTTTTATGATGATCAACACTGTATTTTATGAAATCTTGTACACCGCCTTGAAGGGCCAATTGTGCCTAAAAGGTGGCATATAAATCAGGCAAAAAATAAATAAGCAAACAGTTTCTCTGCAAACTATGCTTTGCCATTGCAAATGTAGAAAATAATGGTTTACAGGCAAACTATGGTATCAGCAAACTAGTTTGTTATGTTGGCATACAGTGGCAAACCATAGTCTGCTGAGAAACTGGAAGCCCTTCAGAAAATCAGTGTGCAATGGGAGGAGCTAAGGGGAGAGTGAGGAGACAGTGCACAAGGCAGAGGTCTAGTGCTGCTTCTTCACAGAACATTGAATTATGGTTGGGTATTAATGACTTGGAGGAGGAGGTGCAGGGAATGCTGATCAGATTTGCAGATGTCACAAAATTGGGCAGGATAGCTAACACTTTGGAAGACAGAAACAAAATTCAAAGTGATCTGGACAGACTGGAGCGCTGGGCAGAAAACAACGGAATGACATTTAATAGGGATAAATGCCAAGTTCTGCACCTAGGAAAAAGAAGCCAAATGCACAGTTACAAGATGGGGGATACGTGGCTCAACAACACTACAAGCGAGAAGGATCTTGGAATTGTTGTCGATCACAAGCTGAATATGAGCCAATAATGCGATGTCGCTGCAAAAAAGGCAAATGCCATTTTGGGCTGCATTAATAGAAGCATAGCTTCCAAATCCCGGGAAGTACTAGTTCCCCTCTACTCAGCACTGGTTAGGCCTCATCTGGAGTAATGTGTCCAGTTCTGGGCACCACACTTTAAGAAGGATGCAGACAAACTGGAGAGGGTTCAGAGGAGGGCAACAAAGATGATCAGGGGACTGGAAACAAAGCCCTATGAAGAGAGACTGAAAGAACTGGGCATGTTTAGCTTTGAGAAGAGAAGACTGAGGGGAGATATGATCGCGCTCTTCAAGTACTTGAAAGGTTGTCACAGAGAGGAAGGCCAGCATCTCTTCTTGGTCATCCCAGAGTGCAGGACACAGAATCATGGGCTCAAGTTACAGAAAGCCAGATTCCGGCTGAACATCAGGAAAAACTTCCTGACTGTTAGAGCAATACGACAATGGAACCAATTACCTGGGGAGGTGGTGGGCTCTCCCACACTGGAGGCCTTCAAGACGAGGCTGGACAGCCATCTGTCGGGGATGCTCTGACTTGGATTCCTCCATTGAGCAGGGGGTTGGACTCGATGGCCTTGTAGGCCCCTTCCAACTCAACTATTCTATGATAACACATGAATGAAGAAGCCAGTGTGGTGTAGTGGCTAGAGTGTTGGACTGGGAGCCGGGAGATCCGGGTTCTAGTCCTCACTCGGCCATGGAAGCTCACTGGGGGACTTTGGGCCAGTCACAGACTCTCAGCCCAACCCACCTCACAGGGTTGTTGTTGTAAGGATAAAATGGAGGAGGAGGAGGATTATGTATGCTGCCTTGGGTTCCTTAGGGAGGAAAAAAGGCAGGATATAAATGAAATGAAATGAAATGAATAAAATGAAGCCAATGTGTGCAGAGTCAGCCAGCCTGCCCCATCAAATACATATGGATGTCCCAGGCCACATGACCAGCAACATCTGTTTTGGAAGCACAATGCATTACAGAACCAGGAGGAATCAGACTGCAAAATGTAACTTGCACAATACTGTATATGCCATCATGAGAATTTTTGTTTCTCAGTGCCAGTTTTACCTAGGTATTTCATTCCTTTTGTTCCTTTAAATGTGTGTTTTTAATGCTTTCAAAGCATAGTTGCCTGTTTTGTGGATTATGTGTTATGTTGGAATTTCTGAGTTTAAAATTGTTTTCCTGTTGTGATTTATACTGCTGTTTTAACTACAAGTGTACACCTCTTCAGGTGCTACATTGTTTGACTTTTCTGTATATAAATTTAAAAGAAATAAAAGTTGCTAACTGGAATTAATAGAAAAGAAATTACTGAGTGCAAGCGATTCTTAAGTTAAAACTACACAGAAAGACAATATTTTTATTTGCTTAGGAGGTTCTCCCATTACAATATATCTATACTTAGTTCAACACTGTAAGCAATCAGACAGTAGAACAGACACTGTCCTCAGGTAACCTCATACAGCTGCCTTTAGTGAAAAATGCTGCCTCTTCTCAGACTTGCTTACACTTTGGAGTGCTTCGTTCTCTCACATTCTTCCCCTTAGGAATGCCAATAATGCAGAGCAGTCCCTTCCTTTCTGTATAGCTGGGTGAGGACATGTCAATGCAGCACAATGTTTCACCAGCACTGCTGAACTTGGCTTCTCTTGTAAATATAATATATATCTTTTTGTAAGGTGCCAAATCTAAAGCCTCAATTTTCTTAAAAAGAAAAAAAGAAGCATCAACACCTGTTTCCTCTTAAATATGTTCTGGAATTCGCTTGTTTTAAAAATTCAAATATATTGCTAAGCAAATCTGGAAAAATATGTTTATTTTTTCAACAGGCACTCTATGAGTACATTTGGGAAGAAAATGGATGTCTGAGAACAGTGATTTTTCAAACACTTGCTTTAGGGTACAGTTTCTAAACTGCCTTTTCTGCTGAGGAACTCATAAGCATTTGCCACAGAACTTCTGTGAGTTGCAGAAGATTCTAGGGCATGATTTAGGATGCACACCCAGGGTCAAACGACATGTTACTTTAAAGATGTAGCTAAGCAACGCATAAGGAGTTGCCTTATTCTGAGTCACACCACTGATCCATTTAGCCTAGTATTGTCCACACTGACTGGTAGCAGCTCTCCAGGGTTTCAGATAGGAGTTTTTCCAGTTATACTTGGAGATGCCAGGGATCGAAACAGGGACCTTCTGCATGCAAAGCAGGTGCCTCTGCAACTGAGGCACAGCCCATACAGCTTGTCTGGAGTTTTTTTTTTTATATTCAAAAGTGCAGCCCCGATCCAGATTGGTGGCCCAGGTAGGGCGCTGTAACACTTTGTCCCCTGCTGTGGTTCCAATACAGGTTGGATCCCCATGTCTGCAATTTGCACATGAAAAACGCTCTCTTGAAGCAAATGGAGGCTTTTTCATATGCAAATTGCAAGCACAGGAGTTAACCCCCCCCCCCCCACACACACACACACACTTGGATCAAAGACTGGATTGCACGCAGTGTGTGTGTGTCCCATAGCTAATTCTGAGTAAGGAGGAAAAAACCTGTAGCTGCTAGCATGTCGTTTGACCCCCAGGGCCGTAGCTGGCCACCCTTGATAGGTTAGACTGCCAGATTCCCAGATACAGCTTCAAATAAATTAATGGAGAATCAGTGATTTCCAGATATACAACAAAAGAAATCTAGAACGCTGCTGGAAACCCCAGACATTTGTTTGTTTTTAAGACTACAATCCTTACCAACCTGGAGTATGCCCTTGAACTCAATGCAAATTACTTCTGAGTAGACATGTATAGGATTACACTGTTCATGTCTGTGATCTCTTAGGATCAGAAGCATATAAACTAAGAACAGGTTTTCCCTTCACTTAAATTAATGTTTTTCCATTTAGAAGCCTTTACTTATTTATGCTTTCTCTAAACAAACAAGCCTTTACCCTTTTAATCACCCTTCTATACGCACGCTGTATTCTTGCTACCTGCCAAGTAAGGATGTTCTATGCACCTGATGAAGTAGACTCTAGTCTACAAAAGCTTGTGCCATAATAAATGTATTAGTCTTTAAGGTGCTGCAGGATTCTTTGGTGTTTCTCGATAAAGTCACAGAAAATAAAAGAGGTTGCTATTGTTTTGGTCAGGACCACTTTAGCATGGTTAAGGCGATACTTATTCTGGTGGTAATGGAACAGATGGGCCCAAACTCATGGAAGCAAAAAATGCAACTGGTTGTCATGAACTTGGGATTTTCTATCTCCTTCCTTTTAACTCAAGGATATGAACGTTTATAATTTTGCTAAGATAGCTGGTAACTCATGTGGATTTCCAACTAATTTGAATTTGGAATCAGCAAAAGACAGCTTATACTCTGGTACCCAGGAAGCTCTTTCAGTGCAATCCTTGCTCACACTTCGGAAGTTTGAGACTCACAAAGATAAGGTTGCCTTGGTGGAGAGGAGAGCTACCTGCAACATGGAAGGAGAAAGATGCTGCAAGAATTCTGATGGGACTACAACCAGAATCACCTTCAGCACCCTTAATGATTGTCTTACATCTACATCAGGAATGCACAACTCTTTGCTCTGAGGGTGACTTTTTCATTCTAATTAAAACCCAAGAGTACCACATTGCTATTTTAACAGCAAAAAAAAAAAAATTGCTAAATTTTAATCAGTGTTTGCTCTTTAATCCATTATGTTAATCCTCTTTCTCCCTCTCTGCCTTATAGTGTGCACTCTCTTTTCTCTCTACACCACATGTCTCTCTAACCCCCTCCTGTTGTTAATCCTCCCTTCTCAATCTGCCTCCACCCCACAGTGTTCTATCTCTTCATGCACAACACATTTTTTCTCTCTTTCAGTGCACCACAAGTTTGCATCCCCATCGCTCATCCTTCTATCTTCCCACTCATTGTTCTCTCTGCAAACTAAGAACATAAGAAGAGCCATGCCAGATCAGACCAAGGGTCGACCTAGTCAAGCATTCTGTTCACACAGTGGCCAACCAGCTGTCAATGAGGAACCCACAAGCAGGACATGAGTGCAACAGCACCTTCCCTCTCTTTATCCTTTCTTCTCTCTCTATATCACCACAGATCTCTCTACACTTCCATCTTTCAATTCTTGTCCCCCTTTTTTGCCTTCAGTTTTCTTTCTTACTTTGCTTATGCTCCCTCCTCCATACCTCACCTTGACATTTCTGACTTGAGTGGCAACAACAAATGGTTTCATTCTCCCAGCAATTCACACATTGGGAGCAACTCAGGTACAACAGGTAGGCCATGCAGCATGGCTGTTTATCTGCTTCAGGATGGAAAAACTGGGGCCTATGTCTGTGAATCCAGGGAGAGAAACAGCAATGCAGTCCTAGTGAAACACGAATTCTCCCACTTTTGATAGGCTTAAGGTCTTCCGACAAAGAGATGGGATATTCTTTCAATATAATATTCTTTCAATTGCTTATGGTATTCAACAGATTTGTTTTTTTAAAGGATGGGAGGGTTTTGACTAATTGCTGTTCAACTTTAGTCTAAGAACAACAAAGCAGATTGATAGAGCATAGAACGATGGGCAAGGCGGTATGAATCATTTCCATAAAAATGAAAAGGATAAGCGTACAGCCAGATGAATGACTGAAATAATCGATAAGGAAAAACAAGCACCTACACAAGTAACAGGGCATTCTGAATTGGGACCAAACATTTCCTTGCCCCTGTACCCCAGCAAGCAGAGATTAATGTTGTTAAACATAATTATATTTTTTCTGGGATATTTAATGTATTTGCGACAATCCTAGAGAGGCAAGCACTTCTCTTTTTAGCAACTTCGAATATCAGAGATTTAATAAAAGTTTTCACTAGACCCTTTATCAGAAACTGACGTTATGCAGGCCCCAAATGATTAAAGCTGAGAGTAAATCACATTGAACTCTACGGAACTTACTTTTGAGTAAATGCACATAGGATCAGCCTGTCAGACATGAGAAAAACAATTTTGATGAACAATTCTGGTGCGAGATATTATGGGATGGAACTATTCGTCATCCATATGTGTTTATCACATGGAAAATGTCTACAAAATATCCCACAGATGGTCTCTGTCTCCAGTCAGAATCCAACACATTGTTTCCAGTAATGAGGCAGTATGTTGGAGAAGCTGTGCAGAAAGGCTCTTTTTCCATATGCTGTGGTGGTTCCTATTTTGGAAGGAGGTTAATAGATCAATATCCATTAGTGCAGGTAGCAAAATTCTGCTGGTGCTGCTAATCTGCTTTATCAATACTCTTCCCTTGAGGGACACCCATGACATGCAGTACGAAAAGCTCGTATCCTTTTGTTATTTGCAGCTAGAGTACACATTATTCCAGTGTGGAAAAAGACCAAGCATTCCTTTGCTGAAATTATAGCATGATAATTTATGGGATAGTCTTGTGATTTAAAAATTATTCCATCTGGTAATCTTGTGTGGGAATAGGACAGAAACTTAAAAGATATAGGGTTGGGTTTTTTTACTCAACCCTAGCCAGTTTCATTTAAAATGAATGAGCAATATAGACTGATGCAAGGTTCGACATACTATTCATGGAAGTAACATATTTGTACCTGTTGTACTAATTTTTGCTACTATCTTTCTCTGTATTAGATATATTAGCCACTGTAAAATCTCTTCATATTCTTAAGTTTGCACTTTATTTTTATTATTTTTTATAACGTCAAAGAGGCAGAATTTTAATTATTAGGAAGTGGAACTGAGTACACTGAACACTAAGAAATAAAAATAAAAAAACAAGAAATGTATTTACAAGAACTTTCTGTTTTAATATTCATCTGATTACATTATGCGTTCTGTTGTTGGACACGTTTTCTGTGGGGGTTTTTTATAAAAAGCCTCATGGGTTCTTGCATATGCTTGAACTTTGGAGCATTTTTTGAATTCCATTTTAGTATCCTTGGTAGCTGTAACTGTATCACTGAAGATCACTGTTAGCTTCTAGAAGAATGGGGAACCACTGTGTATTTTGCTTATTTCTTCTCTAGACTAGAAGGAAAAAATGTCCAATGAGTCCACCAGACTTTTGCCGCTGGTTTGATGGGAAATAGCATTTTCTTTAAACAATGAACTTGTCCAGCAGCAAAAGCAATATGGTATTCTGCAAAACTATGGAGAGGGGATATTTGATAATTATGGTACAATGTTGCTCTTCAAAAGTATGATCAGAGTCAAATGTAGAAACCTCTCAATGATACGATGTTACCTGGAAGATATCAATAGAAATCAACCAGACAACAGAGAGCACAGGCGTTTTAATCTTGAGGTTTACTCAACTACACTAAGTAAAATATAATTATACGATGTATTAGCCAACATATTATTATTAATAATAATGATTACACTGCACCCTTAATTAATCAGCCACTAAATTTTATAGCAGTAAAGGTTGTCTCATACACAAGTCATTTTGTTAAATCTGACATTCAAATCCATCTTTGCAATACGCTCTCCTCTGGAGTTGGGCCATGGAATAAAATGCTATGAAAAACAAAATAAACCAAAACCCTGCTGTGGAAACAGGACAAATCTAGTTTTCACATCCCCTGCACAGACAGAAACAAGACAGAAGTAAAAGGCACCAAATGGAGCTCAAAGCTTCAGTATGATATCAGCCTCCAGATTCTGGCAGAATCTACAACCTAAGATATTAGTCCCTCCAAGTCGGATAGTCTCACATACTCTGGGTGCCCAAAATTATCTTGCTTACAACATTTCTTTTCATCTTAAGCAAGTCTTGAGGAAAGTGAAATAATAAAGGTGGGTGATATGATGAAATCTTTACTCCAAAGTGATTAATTAATTATGCAGCTGTTATATTTATTCTCCAAGAGAAAATATAGCCTACTTGTTATTTTCCAAGACAAAATATAACCTTCTTGTTAAAGACCCCATACGTACATGTGTACCCCACCTAACAGTCACCTGGGTGCCAGGTTCCTGTGGACTCTGGCATTGCTATGGAGCGTCCATCCAACTGGGCCAGCAAATACAATTTTATTTATTTATTTATTTATTTATTTATTTTATTAAATTTATTAATCGCCCATCTGGCTGGCCACCCAGCCACTCTGGGCGATGTACAACACACCATAAAACAATTTAAAACAATAAAATTCTACCATAATTTTTTTTTAAAAATACCCTAACCCACCCCAAATGCCTGCCTGAACAACCACGTTTTTAATGCACGACGGAAGCTCATTAAAGAGGGGGCATGACGGAGTTCCCTAGGGAGGGAGTTCCACAGAGTGGGGGCCACCACAGAAAAGGCCCTCTCCCTCGTCCCCACCAGTCTAGCTGTCCTGGCTGATGGGACAGAGAGAAGGCCATCCGAGGCTGATCTTGTTAAGCGGCCTGTCTGGTGTTGCTGGAGGCGCTCCTTAAGATAGGCTGGGCCGGAACCACATAGGGTTTTAAAGGTCAAAACCAACACCTTGAATTTGGCCCGGAAAACAACTGGTATCCAGTGCAACTCCTTCAGCACTGGAGTGATGTGATCTCGCCGGCGGCTGCCTTTAATCAGGCGAGCCGTTCTGAACCAGCTGCAGCTTCCGAACCGTCTTCAAGGGTAACCCCACGTAGAGCGCATTATAGTAGTCTAAACGAGAGGAGACCAGGGCATGTACTACCGATGGGAGCAGATGGGCGGGAAGGAAGGGGCGCAGCCGCCGTATCAGATGGAGTTGATACAGCGCTGTCCGGCTCACAGCTGACACCTGAGCCTCCATGGACAGCTGGGAGTCCAAAATGACCCCCAGGCTGCGGACCTGGTCTTTCAAGGGTAACCGTACCCCATTCAACACCAGGTCAACATCCCCCAGCCTCCTCTTGTCTCCCACCAAAAATACAAGACAGGCTCTCTAATTTTACTGCACCAGATGGAGCTTGGCCATGCAGAAGCAGAAATGGGAATTCAAATTCACCTAAGGGCTGATGAACATGTGACCTCAGGGTTTATTTGGCCTGTGGCATCTTTCTCTTCATAACAAATCCATTCTGTGCCTCTATCATGAGTTGCAGTTTGCATATCACCAAAATCCCTTCCAATGTGGCTTGAATAATAGGAGGAAAAATACTGCGGCCTCTTCTTATAAGTTACATTACAACTTTCACTTTAACCAGAAGATGGATTGGAAAGTTACCAGCATGATAGCAATCTTTTAAAAGGATCCAAGGCAGCCAGGAAAGTACAGGCTTGTTGGTTTAACATCTGTGCCAGTAAATTGGTAGGAAGCTTTATTAAAGGCAGAATTGTTAAAAATAGAAAAGAACAAGCTTTGTTGAGGAGCACTCAGCATGGCTTCTGTAAAGGCAAGTTCTGCCTCACAAATATAAAATTATTTGAGGCTGTAGATAGAGGCAGTCTGGTAGACCCAAACTCCCAAAACACGTTTGACAAAGTTCCTTCCCAAAGGCTCTTGAGTAAACTTAGCAATCATGGAATAAGATGATGGATTCTCTTATGGATTGGTTACCGTTTAAAGAACAGGAGGCAGAGAATAGGAATACATGGACAGTTCTCACAACAGAGGGAGGTAAGAACTGGAGTCCATCAAGGATTTGTATAGGCTAGGAATGTACAAATTGTGTACCTTCAGTGCCGCTTGACTTCCGCAGTTTGCGGCCAGTGCTCCGTTCTGCCATTCACAAGCCCCCGGAATTCTCCTCTTTTTTTTCCACTCTGAAAATTACGAAGATAAATCCATACCGAAAACCGTAATTCCGGTGCCCAGCCGTCTCCGTGAGTCTGTATAACCTCTGCAAGAATTGCTATTTTCTGTAAATATTTACGTATTTTTTTAAAATTGAAATCCTCCGTCTCTGTTTACTTTCAGCCAAAACACTTCCTCTTCCTAGGGGCTTCCCAAAAGAAGGCTGAGTGTGCCTGACTCAGAGGTCCTGGAACGGCATGGTCATTTTAAAAGGTTTTTTCTTTCTTTAAAACAGCGTTGCTTTAAACAAATAGTTTATCGCTCAGGCACACCTAAGACAGCCTTCTTTTGGGAAGCCCCTAGGAAGAGGAAGTGTTTTGGCTGAAAGTCAATAGAGATGGAGGATTTCAATTTAAAAAGAACACCCACACACAAGGTGGTGAGCACAATTCATTTTTTAAAAAAACTTAGGTAGTTATTATCGGAATATACTACACTGCGTTTTTATTTACGAAAATTCCGCAATGAAAAAAAGCCGCATGACTGCTGGCTCTGCAGGACCTCGTGGTGGCATTACACAGAGGATTCCATGGCACGGACTGAAGGGAATTCGATCCCATTTCAGACCATGGCGGAATTCTCTGACAACCCTAGTATATACTACTACTCATGATGGCAATATGGAACCTCCAGGTTCAGATACAGCATATCACTGAATGCCAGCAGCTGGGGAGAAACAATGGGAGGGCACTGTTGCCTTCATGCCCTGCATGTGAGCTTTCCAAACATCTGGCTGGCCACTGTGGGGAAATGGATTCTGGGCTAGATGGGACTTTGGTCTCATCCAGCAGGACTCTTCCTATGCCCTTATATTCCCATGGTTGGTATAATTTAGTTTATTCATAAATTATTTGGACTTAGGGGTTGCAAATTAGGTATTGTTTTTATTCTTTTCTTTTTTCCATACATTCCATTTTCTTTGTAAGACAGGACTGTCGTTTGTCATGATGAAAAAGGCAGTGGTGGGACAGCTGAGTTCAGAGATTCTTAGATGATGCTGTTTCTTCTAAACCCATATCCATTTAGTTTCAGGATAAGGTTTGCAACTGAAACCACTTTAGTTGCCCTGGTTAGTGATCTGTATCCAGAGATCAACAGGAATGTGATTATCTCAGTTCAGCTGGACCTCTCTATGATAGTTAAAACAACAACAACCCATAAACTTCT
The DNA here is from genome assembly GCF_057233095.1 of Heloderma suspectum. Lineage (NCBI taxonomy): Eukaryota > Metazoa > Chordata > Lepidosauria > Squamata > Helodermatidae > Heloderma > Heloderma suspectum. The sequence goes on along the minus strand of NC_139460.1, from coordinate 47,221,591 downwards.
TCCAAGCCACCTGGAACAACTGGGAGTTGGGGGGCTTCATTCTCACCTGATCAGACATGCTCAGAGAGTAGTATTGCTGATTACTTCTCTTTCTCATGTGAATTAACCTATCAGGTTACATTCGGTTAATGCTTTCCTCATATTCTGAGCTGCCTTACTACTCCCTATTTGATCATGGGGACCAGACTTTTCTTAGATAGAAAATTAATCTGTGAGAAAAAAAAAGAGTAAAAAGAGTAAAAATTATACCTAATTTATAAACCTGGGGGAAAGGGAAACAATAACATCATCAAGAGTTAAGGAAATAAGAAGAAAGTAATCAGAAAAGGTTAGGGAAAAGACTATATTCTCATTTACATTTAAGAAAATGAGATGACATCCAACCACAGGTTGCAGAAAAGCAGACAGAGGTGTAACAGAAGAATGCACTTGCATTTCTGTAAAATAAAATGTCCCCTAGGAACATATATTCAGATGGTATTTTAAAAAGAAACACCCAAACTATAACACTTGGAGCAAGATCAACAAAATTTGGGTGAAAACTACCTGCAGCCCACCATATATTTTCATGGCATATGTAGAATCTTGTATGCTAAAGAAATGATTCAATCTTCAATTACATGGGAGTAGTTCCAGAACAGTCAATTAAGGACTAATTTTCTCCCCAAAGTAAATATGGAAGTTGTGCTGGAAATTACTTACTGTGCAATCTTATGCATGCTTACTTTTGGTAGTAAGCCCCACTGTGTTCAACAGTGCTCACTCCCAAGCAAGTCTGTATAGGATTCCAGCCTCAAAAGCTCAACATCAAGAAGTCATTGTTCTGTAATAACATGTTTCTAAACCCATTATGTCTAAACATATCTTATTGATCTTGAGGGCCTGACTCATAATTTCATTTGCAGTTGTAAATACCAAATTGTTTAAGTCTTCCATGATACCTGAAGATACAGCTGGTGAAATGGAGCAATTCCAAAAATGATGCCAGAAAATGGTTCTCACAAACAAAATGGGACATAACATGCAATTTTATGCTAGCTATATTAATTCTGCCCCTTCATGGATCACTGCCTTGTTGTGGCGAAGGGGCTTGCGTAACTCAGTGACGCCATAAGCTATGCCGTGCAGGGCCACCCAAGACGGACAGCTCATGGCGGAGAGTTCTGACAAAATGTGGTCCACTGGAGAAGGAAATGGCAACCCACTAGAGTATTCTTGCCAAGAAAACCCCATGGAACGTATCACAAGGCTAAAAGAGATGACGCTGGAAGATGAGCCCCTCAGGTCAGAAGGTGTCCAATATACTACTGAGGAAGAGCAGAGGGTATTTCCAAGTAGCGCCAGAAAGAGTGAAGCGGCTGGGCCAAAGCCGAAAGGACACGCAGCTGTGGATGTGTCTGGTGGTGAAAAGAAAATCCGATGCTGTAAAGAACAATATTGTTTAGGAACCTGGAATGCCAGATCAACGAATCAAGGTAAGCTGGAGGTAGTCAAACATGAGATGGCAAGACTGAACATTGACATCTTGGGAATCAGTGAACTAAAATGGACAGGCATGGGCAAATTTAATTCAGGTGACCATCATATCTATTACTGTGGGCAAGAATCCCTTAGAAGAAATGGAGTCGCACTCATAGTCAACAAAAGGGTGGGAAAAGCAGTACTTGGTACAATCTTAAAAACGATAGAATGATCTCGGTACGAATCCAAGGCAAACCATTCAACATCACAGTAATTCAAGTCTATGCCCCAACCACTGAGGCCGAAGATGCTGAGGTTCTATGAAGACCTACAACAACTTCTAGAACTAACACCAAAAAAAGATGTCCTCTTCATCATAGGGGATTGGAATGCTCAAGTAGGAAGTCAAGAAATCACCGGGATCACAGGCAAGCATGGCCTTGGTGTACAAAATGAAGCAGGACAAAGGCTAATAGAGTTTTGCCATGAGAACACGCTGATCATAGCAAACACTCTTTTCCAACAGCACAAGAGGCGACTCTACACATGGACATCACCAGATGGTCAATATCGAAATCAGATTGATTATGTCCTTTGCAGCCAAAGATGGAGAAGCTCCATACAGTCAGTAAAAACAAGACCTGGAGCTGACTGTGGCTCAGATCATGAGCTGCTTCTTGCAAAATTTCGGCTGAAATTGAAGAATGTAGGGAAAACCACTAAACCATTCAGGTATGACCTAAATCATATCCCTGATGAATATACAGTGGAGGTGAGGAATAGATTTCAGGGATTAGACCTGATAGACAGAGTGCCTGAGGAACTATGGACGGAGGTCCGTAACATTGTTCAGGAGGCAGCAACTCAATCCATCCCAAAGAAAAAGAAATGCAAGAAAGCCAAGTGGCTGTCTGATGAGGCTTTACAAGTAGCTGAGGAAAGAAGGGAAGCGAAAAGCAAGGGAGAAAGGGGAAGATATATCCAACGGAATGCAGAGTTCCAGAGAATAGCAAGGAGAGACAAGAAGGCCTTCTTAAATGAACAATGCAAAGAAATCGAGGAAAACAACAGAATGGGAAAGACTAGAGATCTCTTCAAGAAAATCGGAGATCTCAAGGGAACGTTTTGTGCAAAGACGGGCATGATAAAGGACAAAGAAGGCAGGGACCTAACAGAAGCAGATGAGATTCAGAAGAGGTGGAAAGAATACACAGAAGAACTATACAGGAAAGATCTGAATGTCCCTGATAGCCATGATAGTGTGGTCACTGAACTTGAGCCGGACATCCTCGAGAGTGAAGTCAAGTGGGCCTTAGGAAGCATTAGTAACAACAAAGCTAGTGGAGATGACAGTATTCCAGCTGAGCTATTTAAAATCCTAAAAGATGATGCTGTTAAAGTGCTGCACTCAATATGCCAACAAATTTGGAACACTCAACAGTGGCCGCAAGACTGGAAAAGGTCAGTTTACATTCCAATTCTAAAGAAGGGCAATGCCAAAGAGTGTTCAAACTACCGCACAATTGCGCTCATTTCACATGCCAGCAAGGTGATGCTCAAAATCCTACAAGCTAGGCTTCAGCAGTATGCGAACCGAGAACTACCGGAAGTACAAGCTGGGTTTCAAAGAGGCAGAGGAACTAGAGATCAAATTGCCAACTTTCGCTGGATCATGGAGAAAGCAAGAGAATTCCAGAAAAATGTCTATTTCTGCTTCATTGACTACGCTAAAGCCTTTGATTGTGTGGATCACGACGAACTGTGGCAAATTCTTAAAGTGATGGGAGTACCAGACCACCTTACCTGTCTCCTGAGAAACCTGTACGAGGGTCAAGAAGCAACAGTAAGAACCAGACATGGAACAACCGATTGGTTCAAAATTGGGAAAGGAGTACGACAAGGCTGCATATTGTCGCCCTGCTTATTTAACTTATATGCAGAGTACATCATGAGAAACGCCGGGTTGGATGAATCACAGGTCGGAATTAAGATTGCCGGGAAAATTATCAACAACCTCCGATATGCAGATGATACCACCCTAATGGCAGAAAGCGAAGAGGATCTCAAGAGCCTCTTGGTGAGGGTGAAAGAGGAGAGTGCAAACGCTGGTTTGAAACTCAACATTAAAAAAACTAAGATCATGGCATCTGGCCCCATCACTTCCTGGCATATAGAAAGGGAAGAAATGGAAGCTGTGACAGATTTTACTTTCTTGGGCTCCAAGATCACCACAGACAGTGACTGTTGCCATGAAATTAAAAGACGCTTGCTCCTTGGGAGGAAAGCTATGGCCAACCTAGACAGCATAGTAAGAAGCAGAGACATCACCTTGCTGACAAAGGTCCGTCTAATCAAAGCTATGGTTTTCCAAGTAGTAATGTATGGCTGTGAGAGCTGGACTATAAGGAAGGCTGAGTGCCGAAGAATTGATGCTTTCGAACTGTGGTGCTGGAGAAGACTCTTACGAGTCCCCTGGACTGCAAGGAGGTCAAATCAGTCCATCCTAAAGGAAATCAACCTTGAGTGCTCATTGGAAGGACAGATACTGAAGCTGAAGCTCAAATATTTTAGCCACCTAATGCGAAGAGAAAACTCTCTGGAAAAGACCCTGATGCTGGGAAAGACTGAAGGCAAAAGGAGAAGGGGACGGCAGAGGATGAGATGGCTAGATAACATCACCGATGCAATGAATATGAACTTGAGCACGCTCCGGGAGAGAGCGCAGGACAGGAAAGCCTGGCGTGTTATGGTCCATGGGGTCAAGAAGAGTCGGACACGACTGAATGACTGAACAACAACAAATATTAATTCTGAAAATTTGTGCAAACAACATATGCAAATTAATGCTCACCTGTAGCTCATTATAAATGCTCAGTGCTATACTTGCTGCTAAGCAAGCTGCACTCTGAACCTTCTGCTCAGAAGTTAATGGCTCCACATTCAATTCAGTGCTACTTGTTTATTGGCTTTGCAGATTTCTTTCAAATAACACACAATGAAGAAACCGCGCAACTTGAATTGGGGAGCTCAATGTGAGTAGATAGAACCTGGTGGTTAATTGGCTAGAAGGAAGATGCTTTAAGATATAAAGGTCACATGTGACAGTAATGGAGAGAGCATTCGAAGCCAATTTTTAGTACACCTTCACTGAGATATTATTCATAAATGTTTTAACAACTTTTTGTGAACAAATACAGAAGATCGGTGTCAGGAAAAAAGAAAAAGAATTGAAAGACTCTCTGGCTATCCTCACACTCCATTAGTACATATTAGTTTCTATCGTATAAACGGTATGGCATCACTAGGCAAAGAGCTAAGTTATAGGTTAATGGTTTTCAGTCTTGAACTTGAAATTTACTCATTTTTATCTTGAAGTCTTTGGCTGTAATTCTATAGTCATATAACTGGGGCTTACCTCTACATAAACATGCATAAGCTTGCTCTGTAGGTCACCTTACAACATTGTATAGCAAGAAATGCCAAGATACAAGATCCTGTCAGTGACATCGATACACTAAATCAGCCTTCCCCAGCCTGGTGCCTCCCAGATGTTTTCAACTGCAGTTCCAAGTAAACTGGACTGCTGGCCATGCTTGCTGGGGCTGATGAGAACTGAAGTCCAAAATACTGGCGGACATAGATAGAAGGCTTCTGTTCCAGCAAAGCATTTCTGCTGGTGGAATGGAAGAGGAAGTGATTTTTGTTGATTGCCCCCTCCCTGTGCCTCAAAAACTGCTCTGAAGGGTTGGGGGAGCCTCTGGAACAGTGGGGAGTGACACTGGGGGCTGCAGGAGGAGGGGACAAATAAGCTTCCCTTTCCCTTTCTGATGGTAGGAGCATTCTGAGTGGAACTCTGCCCAGGGGATGCTACTGCCAGTGGAATGAAATCATGGTTCCAACCCAATATATAGAAAGTATATGTTTAGTGAACATTTTGTATGCCTTCTGGATTTTGAGCTTTTGAGTGATTTCTGTTGAGATTTCCACATAACATTTGAAAACATCATGACTTGATTGACTTTAATGGGACTACTCTAATTTTTCATTGCATCACCCTATTATTCCATACAATACAATGATCTCCTATAGTTTTTTGCTATTGATAATGAATTTTTTTTTAACAATCTTTAAAACTTTCAGTAAGAAAATTATGTGTGGGTGCATTATTCTTCAAGATGCTCAAAATAAGCACCAGCCGGTTCACTCACACACACACACACACACACACACACACACTTGCATTTCTGTCTCACTCCTCTCTTCTACAAATTGAGCTGGTCTCATCTATCAACTGCAGGAGTGTACTCATTTTGCACCTAGAGCTATAATTATTTTTGCTTTAATTTTACAAAACCTTTTGTTTCATTCCCATGGGCCCATCTGATCCTTATATTACACTTACTCTATTAAAACACTAATGCAGAACAAAGCACAGTTGTATGGATTTATAAGTAACACTGCTCTTCTTCCCTCTCTCCCCCCTCCCCACTTTTTTAATACTAGGTACAATCAGTAGCAAGATTCTTTTAACAGTACCTTTGGTTTTCAATCTTCAGTTATCAGTCTTAATCCCTTTTTTGTTTGTTCCACAATCAGTCTAATCAAACTGTAGCTCTTATCTCATCTCTGGCACATGGCAATTCCATTGATTTCCCTTTTCTTCGGCAGGCCCTAACGCTACATTGGATGCTATTTTCAAAGATCTCCCAGTCCTCAAGAATAGTTTTTGGGGGGCATCAGGATCTGTAGTTGGCAGAGGGTCAGGATCTGTAGTGGAAAGGGGGTCTAAGAAGGCCTGGTGTGTGCTGCAAGGTGTGCATGAATCTGAACCTGACCAGCATGCCTAGTGCTATCCCTAGCAAACAAGCATTTATACATTTAATCCTCTAAAGTAGCCTATTCTACTGCAATCATGGCATTCTTGGTACTCCAGCTCAACTTACATGCTACTTACTCAGTTAACATCTAGCAGCTGGATTAAGCCAGCTGGTGTCACGAAAGCTCATACCATAATAAGCCAGTCTAAAGAGTCCAAACAAACTTTTTCTTATTATTTGTTCATTTGATTTCTACCCTGCCTTTCTACCAAAGAATGGCACTCAAGGTGACTTACAAGCATAATTAAAATGGATTCAAACAATAAAACAATACATTTAAATACAACCCCCCATAATAATTACAGAAAAAATAAAAATGAAAACAACACCCAACCCTACAGACTCATTTACAGGCCCAAGGTCTTCTTGAATGAAGCTGTCTTTGCCTGCCAATACAAGGACAGCAGAGAGGGAGTGAACCTAGCCTCCTTGGTAGAGAGTTCCATAGTCTGGGAAAAGGCCCTCTCTTGGGTCCTCACTAAACATGCCTCTGAAGGCGGCAGTCTCAAAAGAAGGGCCTCTCCAAAAGTTCTTAAGAACTGGCAGACTTGTAGAAGGCAGTCTTTCAGATAGTCTGGTCCCAAGCCATATAGGGCTCTATAGGTCATAACCAGTACTTTGAATTCCGCCCAGAAACAGCCTGGTAGCCAGTGAAGCTGCTGTAACAGGGGAGTCGCGTCTCCTTGTAACCGGCCCCAATCAACAGTCTGGCTGCAGCATTCTGGACCTGCTGAATATTCTGAACAGTTTTCGAAGGCAGCCACACATAGATCACATTACAACAGTCCCAACGGGATGTTACTAAGGTTTAGTTTAGAATCAAACCTTGGTGCAGAATTCCCTCTGCCCATTTAGACTGACAGAGCTCACAAACTCATCATCCTATTCAGTCAGAACAGGAAATATCCAAGGGATATTATAGCCAGGTTTCTGGGCTCTAGAGTGAAGGAGTTTATACTGAAGAGGGCACAAAAGGGGTGTCACTTCAGATTTCAAGATGTTGATAATTATCACCTGAAATTATAGCAAATAGGCAAGATTTTAGGCCAATAACATACAGGCTCCACAAAGCAAACTTGCCTCACGGAAAGGCTTTCCCATGCAAAATCCTCCTGACCTATAAAGCCCACGTCAAAGGGATTTGCTCAGTGTAGGATGGGCATAAAACACTGAGGAAACTTGAGATTCCAGTACTCGACCCTTCAAATCACCATGCAAAGGAGAATTCATCTGAAAGTTTAGCTAGGATGGTGGACAGCAGCAAAGAAGACAAGGAACAGACACTGGGAAAAGCAGGAAGATTTACCTCAGCAACCCTCAGATCACTCTGAGGATCAGTTAGATCAGCCTCCCCCAACCAGGTGCCCTCCTGATGTTTTAGAATACGATTTCCATCAGTCCCAGCCAGGATGGTCAATGGTTAGGGGATGATGGGGGTTATAGTCCAAAATATCTGGACAGTACCAAGTTGTGGAAGGCTGAGTTAAATGATAAAACCAGTGCCGATCCTGTTTTTGTCTCACAGGAGAAAGACTGAGCCCTTCGCAGTCTATAAGGTTCAACACTGTGTTGGAGTTATGTTTTTATGTATTTAATTATTTTGAAACTTGGCTAAAGTTTTGATCTTCAATTATTATTTATTGTATCTGTTAGTCACTTTATAAAATATATTCTCTGACATACAAAACCAAATGTAAAAGAATAAAAATACAAGTAACAATAAACTCCAAATCCCTAAAAGTATCAAACAAATGCCAATACCAGTAAAAATCAAGCACATAAAGATGCTTGAACCAACCCCCCTGACAGTAACCATGAACAACAGAGACCAATAATAAAATGATGTTAACATGATGTTAAAAAGGCCTGGGAAAATAATGTCTTAGTTTGGCAATGAAAAAGATGTCAAAGGGGCACCAGGCAAGCTCCTCTCAGGAGAGTATTCCACAAATGGGAGTTGTTGTTGTTGTTGTTCAGTCGTTCAGTCGTGTCCGACTCTTCGTGACCCCATGGACCATAGCACGCCAGGCCTTCCTGTCCTGCGCTGTCTCCCGGAGCGTGCTCAAGTTCATATTCATTGCATCCTAGCCATCTCATCCTCTGCCGTCCCCTTCTCCTTTTGCCTTCAGTCTTTCCCAGCATCAGGGTCTTTTCCAGGGAGTTTTCTCTTCGCATTAGGTGGCCAAAATATTGGAGCTTCAGCTTCATTATCTGTCCTTCCAATGAGCACTCAGGGTTGATTTCCTTTAGGATGGACTGATTTGACCTCCTTGCAGTCCAGGGGACTCGTAAGAGTCTTCTCCAGCACCACAGTTCGAAAGCATCCATTCTTCGGCGCTCAGCCTTCCTTATAGTCCAGCTCTCACAGCCATAAATTACTACTGGGAAAACCATAGCTTTGATTAGACGGACCTTTGTTGGCAAGGTGATGTCTCTGCTTCTTACTATGCTGTCTAGGTGTGCCATAGCTTTCCTCCCAAGGAGCAAGCGTCTTTTAATTTCATGGCTACAGTCACCGTCTGTGGTGATCTTGGAGCCCAAGAAAATAAAATCTGTCACTGCTTCCATTTCTTCCCCTTCTATATGCCAGGAAGTGATGGGGCCAGATGCCATGATCTTAGTTTTTTTAATGTTGAGTTTCAAACCAGCTTTTGCATTCTCCTCTTTCACCCTCAACAGGAGGCTCTTTAGATCCTCTTCGCTTTCTGCCATTACGGTGGTATTGTCTGTGTATCTGAGGTTGTTGTTAATTCTCCTGGCAATCTTCATTCCGACCTGTGATTCATCCAACCCGGCGTTTCTCATGATGTACTCTGCATATAAGTTAAATAAGCAGGGTGACAATATGCAGCCTTGTCGTACTCCTTTCCCAATTTTGAACCAATCGGTTGTTCCATGTCTGGTTCTTACTGTTGCTTCTTGACCCTCGTACAGGTTTCTCAGGAGACGGGTAAGGTGGTCTGGTATTCCCATCACTTTCAGAATTTGCCACAGTTCGTCGTGATCCACACAATCAAAGGCTTTAGCGTAGTCAATGAAGCAGAAATAGACATTTTTCTGGAATTCTCTTGCTTTCTCCATGATGCAGCGAATGTTGGCGATTTGATCTCTAGTTCCTCTGCCTCTTCGAAACCCAGCTTGTACTTCCGGTAGTTCTCGGTTCGCATACTGCTGAAGCCTAGCTTGTAGGATTTTGAGAATCACCTTGCTGGCATGTGAAATGAGTGCAATTGTGCGGTAGTTTGAACACTCTTTGGCATTGCCCTTCTTTGGAATTGGAATGTAAACTGACCTTTTCCAGTCTTGTGGCCACTGTTGAGTGTTCCAGATTTGTTGGCATATTGAATGCAGCACTTTAACAGCATCATCTTTTAGGATTTTAAATAGCTCGGCTGGAATACTGTCATCTCCGCTAGCTTTGTTGTTACCACCCAAAAGGCTCTCTCCAGACTTCACACTGAGGGGGCAATTGGAGAAGAGGCTTGGCTGATGATCTTATGGCTGGGTAAGAACATATGAGAAGTGGTGTTCCTTTGGGTACTGAAGCTTTAATCCTTGTGTAGCTTTATAGGTCAAAACCAGCACTTTGAATTTGGCCTGGAAACTAATTGGGAGCCAGTTTAGGTGAGAAAGAACCAAGCATAATAAAACCAGAATCTTTAATTTTATACTTCAGTTATTGACAGGAGGTCTCAAGTTTCTAATGATTTTTTTCCCCTTTGCCTTTTCCCGGTAGTTGGGAGCACAGGCTCCAAATTTTTGTGGTTCATTTTATATTTCAGGGCCACTAGATGGAATTGTTACATTGTATGTTATTTTTCTGTGTGCTTTGTAGGTCTTTCTTTGCTTTTCAGTGTTAGGGACCTTCACAATTGGACTGCTTAAATGCTCCATCACATCAGTTTGCTAACAAGCAAGCTGGTTGGATCATAAATATTTTAATAATGAGGATATGACTGACGCTTTAACTATTCTTAGCGATAATATCCATATGTCCATGGTCTGAACTCTTGTATCATAGAAAAAAAGAGTTCCTCAGATTTTAAGACAGGAACAACATGATATAATGTTACCTGAGGAGGCATACCTGGAAGATGACATAGACAAGCAACTAAACTTACCATTGTAAATGGTAGAGATCTACCTGACACTCACCTAAGCAAAATAAAGGTCTCAACTTTAGAAAAAGAACATAAAGATCTCTTAGGCAAAGGCATTACTGTTAGGCAAAAAAATTAAAGCTTAGTCAAGGAATTAAAAAAAACTACAAGTCTTCTTACAGGGATGGTTTCCCAGCAAAATTTTATCATTTTTAAAATTAATTTCTTAAAACAAAAAATTGCCCTATTTTCTGCAATTGTTCAATCAGGTTTTGCAGTCTAGCAAGATCCCAGACACCTGGAAACAGGCAAACCTCCCCCCACCCTTTTATTTTAAAATCAGGTAAAGATCCCTTGAAGGACAGTATTTCTTCTCAACCAGGATATGAAGTTGTTTTCCTCTGTCTTGCCTAAGCGACTCAATACATTTATTTCATATTACATCCATTAAGACCGGGCAAGATTCATTCCTACAAAGCAGCTGGGGACAATACACATGGGGCCCTAAACATAATTTATCACAGCAAATACAACAAATTACAAACTGCACTGGTAGCCTTAGATGTTGAAAAGGCCTTTGACTACCTGGAGTGGAAACACTTGGGAAAATTATTTTACAAAGTGTGTTTTGGCCCAATTTTTGAAAGGGTAACAGTGGGCCTTATGAAGATCACAAGCTATGACTGGGATGAATGGTCACATATCCTCTGCCAGGAGCACTAGGCAGGGATGCCCTTGCCCACCATCTTGTTTGCTTTTTCAGTAGAGCATTTGCTGCGAAATCACACTCTGCATTAAATATTACATAGAGCTTGGACAAAGCATCTTATCAATTTATTATCAGATGACATTCTATTCTTTTTATCTGACCCCAGATCTGAACTTATGACCTCTTATATGAACGAGATCTATACAGAAATGTTTTGGGGGTTAAAATTAATTCCGATGAGTCAGAAGCTACAGCATCAACATTCTGTCCATGGAAATCAAAGCTTTATAGTAATTATCCCCAGTTAAATAGATTATAAAACCTTGGAGATACCTAGGAGTACAACTTATCTCTGATTGGAGGGACCTGTTGAAGAGTAATTATGGACCATTACTAAACCAATCAAAGGGGACTTAACAGATGAAACAAACTCCAGCTATCCTGATAGGCAGGATAAATATTAACAGCTCTCCCAGACCTCGTTTTGTTTTCCAGTCTTTGCTCATCTACATCTCCCCCTCAATGCTGACAGAATGGCAGTCTTTACTTGACAGGTTCATATGGAATCATTAAAAAAATCTTCTCCCTCTAAGCTGAGAAAATGGCAAACTTTACTGGAGAGGTTCATATGGAATCTTAAAAATACAAGAGTTAGAAGCACTACATTGTACAGACCAGTTTGGAGAGATTTAGTATAGCATATACATATTATTATGCATCACAACTGAGAAATGTAACATAACCAAACCAGGACAAAAGCATTGGATTGAACAAGAAGATAGTATAGTTACAAAGGGAAGCTTGTTGAATTTTATTTGGTCACCACTTAGTTACCCTGTACTTTGCAAATAAGATATCTCTCTTACAGAGGCCTCTTTGCAAGTCTGGAAGTTTGGGGCAAAAACCTTTGGCTCCTGATGTTTCCCCAGTGACACTTCTTTGGGATTACTGGCTCCCCAGAGGTCTTCTTAAGCAATTATTTCTCTCTTACTGATGCCTTTAAAAAAGTAACTTAACAGGACCTGTTTTGTTTCCATACCCTCTAATATTTGTGAGACAAGCACTCAGACCTACAACTGAAATGGTTTTCAATTCAGGCAATTTCTGATATCTAGTAACACTGCCCAGTACATTAAAAGGACATTCACGGCATTTGAGGCCCGGATCTCTGCAAACCTGGCAAAAGTCCAAGGGACTGTTTTCAGTTATGTGTCACATTCTGATAAGAGGGAAAATATAATACCAAATTAGCATCTATGTATAATTGGGAAACAGATCTGGGAATGCAGGTGGAAGATTGGCATAAAATCTGGGAGACCTATCCAACTCTTTTATTATGAGAAAGTAAAAGCGCCAATATAAAGAGCTGTTATACAAAATCCTATCCAGGTCGTACATCACCCCACCTCTCCTGACTTTTAAACTTGAACTACAAGCAGGTTTATGCTGGAGAGGGTGAAAATGTAATGGCATTTCACTTGTGGTGAGAATGTGAAATTTAATTTTACAGAATCTTTGGCTAACTAGTTCAGACCTAATTGGCTGGATCACAGGCACCTTGCTTCCCTTAGTTCCAGCCTACATTCTGCTGCATTTTGACATCAATGGAGCGATACCCAAGACATCATCCATCCTTGTTTCTTATTTACTGTTGGCAATTAAACTAATGTTTGCTAAAAATGGAATTCATCCTATCCTGCTCAGTTCTTTAATGGTTCGGCAAAGTTTTCTCATTCCTCAGATTACACACCCAATTAAAGTGATCATGGGCAGAGTTAAATCAGAGACTGTTCTGCTTAACAGGGGTCCATTCAATAAATATGCTAGAGACCTTGATAGAACAGAAAGAAATCCCTGCCCAAAATAAAAATATATATGTATACTAAAGCCTTATAATTTCAGCCCCTGACTTAGCTTTGTGGTTTACTTCTACTATCAAAAGTATACAGCCGCCATGCCTTATGTCAGGAGCGCCCTAGCGGCCTCTTTCAGTACACTCCAATAACCAACACAAGACACAGATGAAAGGATTCTTTTCAAGGCTTTTAATCCTTTTACAACTTAATGACTTTTTCAGATGCTAATCACCAGTGACTACGCAATGAACAGCAGAGTAGCCTATGCTCTGAGTAGGCAGTTGATCCCCGTTTGAAGGAGAGTCACTTGAAGACCCTGGTCTTATGGGCTAGGGAGAGATCCTCCCTCTTTCCCTTGGGTCCACGGGAGGCGGACGTTGCTTGTGCGCCAAACGGGTGCTACGCCTCCTTTCCACGCCCTCCATCGCTCGTCGCTCCCTGCGTCTGCGTCGAGCGTCTAGCAAGCCCCCCTCCTGAAGTTTCTCACTGCTAGGATCACTATCTATCTCAGGAATGCCGGCAGGAGGAATCTCTGCCAGCTGCTGTGCCTGTGAGGGATGAGCTGGCTCCTCTCCCACGGATTGCTGATCCTCCTCAGAATCAGAGCTGCTCTGGGGTTCTATTGGCTCAGTTTCCACCCTGACATCTTATTTATCATTGGTCCATAGCTTGCTTTATTGACATGCATTACATTGATTTTATTTTGTGCTGTAGATTTTGTTTGCTGCTTATGTTATGTATATGCTCTTAACGATCTTAATTTTGTTATTCTCCCGTCTATGCTATGTTTGTTACTTAAAAAAATACATGAAAATTGTTTAAAATTCTTACATATAAAAAGTTTAAAGAATTAAAACATAAAATAAATGGATGACAACAGTTGAATGCCACGAGAGACCATAGCTCAATGGTAGAGCACATGCTTTCACTGCAAAAGATCCAGATTCAAGCACTGGTATTTCAAGTTAAAAGGATTAGTTATATGAAAGACCTATATGCCTGAGAACAGAGAGACTCTGCCAGTCAGAGAAGACAGGTGACCCAGATGGAGAAACAGTCTGGCCTGGTATAAAACAGCTTCCTATTAGGGATTAATGGATTGGTCTTACTGTGGACCATATTTTGCATATGACCAATTGAAAGTCTGTTCTGTCCCATTTTCACCAGGTATTTCACCAAGCATTTCATGCTTATCCAGGTTTTTTTTTTTTTTTTAAGTGAAGAACTCGCATACCTTGGAAAGGAGTTCTGATATAAACAAGGGTTTACTCACACTGGAGAGAAATCATATAAAAGGAAAGCACAACCAGGACGAAGATGGCTGAAGGCTGCACAACTGAAGTAACTCATGCAATTTTCCAAAGAATAATGATTCTGCATATTTATGAAGCATATCAAATCTACCAAAAGTTATCTTTAGAAATCAACATACCAGATTAAAAATATTTTCCTAGATCAATTGTGATTAAAACTCTGTGATGACTGATTTGGAAAGGAATGCTTTTCAGAAGCATACATTGCACAAAGCCTAAATCATACTGATTTTCAATGAAAGGATGACAGTGACTGGGTTCAGACGACCCACAGTCAAGGTTCAGTCTGGGTTGAGTGTGGGTTGTTTTTGAATCGTGGATTGTTGTGTTGTGTGAATCCAGACCTGCCAACAAACTGTCAGGAACGAATCTGAGCATGTGGAGATGTCTAGCAACTCAGATTCAGAATGGGAGCAGCCAGAACAGAGGGAGGCTCTCTCCCTAGTGTGCTCAGATGTGGCAAGGCCTTCTTCCCAAGACCTTCACACACAGATGGCTCAACCTGAACACACACACCCCTTTCTCCTCCATGAGAACCCAGGTTTCAGGGGAGGAGGAGAGTGAAGGCCATGACTTGAGGGATGCTAGGGTCTGTCACAGAGTGAAACGGGAAAAGTTAGAGGCGGAGCTCAGACGCTCCACCGGGTTGGCTACGTGTGACAGCCTACATAGGAAGGAGCCACCTTAAGGGAGGGTGGAAACTCAGCCAGTGAGTTAAGCATTCCATTTGAGTTTGAAAAATCTCTCTGTGGTGGCATGTTTTTAGAGATCTTTAATTGTAAGTTGCTTCTTAAGTTGTGTACCTTTCTTTTAAATGTTCTTTTATTTCCATTTATTTCAACTAAGCTTTTATGTGTGTTTTTTCCATTAGGATACCCAGTACAAAAGGTGCATTGCTACTTTATAGATTTTTTAAAGAATTTAATCCATGTGCTGTATGAGTGAAGATGACACAACCACCTATCTTGTTTTCATCTTTTTTGAAAAGATGTTTAACTGCACTAACACAGCAGGCGCTGAAACTTTTTCAGCAAAAAATCCTAGAGGCCTCTGCATTTTGCACACCATTTCCTAAAATGGACCCAGGTTGTCCTCTAGGAGTGTATCTTAGTCCTGCTCTGCTATGTCAAGATTTGCTCTTTGAGCTCTCTGGGTTTTGAGGAGAGAGGTTCTGTGTTTCATGCCACAGTGAAATCTGTCCTCAGATGGTCCAAGACTGGTTCTGTACATATTTGCCTTTTTAAAAAAATTATGTAGGACACAGAGTTTACGCTGCCATCTTTACCAGATGATGCAATGCCCTCTTCATCTAACTTTTCTTTGACAAAAGCACTGGATTGGAAAATTTAACTTTAAGAATGCAATCCTAAGCATGAGCCCGAGTGACGGAGTGCTCAGATATCAGAGACTAGGGATGTTGGAGAATTCAATGGAGCACTCACCTTGGGGCCCCTCCGGAATCCGCCCAGGCTGGCTCCTCCACTTGGTGAACCTGCGGAGCCGGCTGCTGGCTCCGCAGCGCTGGTGATATGGCCGGTCGCCACTGCTGTGCCATATCGCTGTGCTAAGTCCGGACGCAACTGGCATCCACTACGCCATTTGCGTCCCTGCTTTCACGCGATAGGCTACGCAAATTATATTTATGTAGATATTTGCGCAGCCTATCATGTGAAAAAACAGGGACGCAAATGGCGTAGTGAAAACCATTTGCGTCCGGACTTAGCACAGCGATACAGCACAGCAATGGCGGCCGGCTGTATCGCTAGCACTGCAGAGCCAGCAGCCAGCTCCGCAGGATCTCCACAGAGCAGAGCCAGCCTGGATGGATTCAGGGGGGAGGGACAGATTGCCTCCCCCCCCATGGACCCCCCCACCCAGCCAGAACAGGGTAAGTGATCTGCCCACCCATTTCAGAGACTCCGATCTATCCAAAGCCCTGCCAGGCTCTTGCTGACACAGCAGAAGGAAAGAAGTGTGTGAATTCCCCCCCCTCCATGGCGCTTTAAAAAAACTAAACCAAAAAAAAATCCCTCCAATTGCAGACAATAAGGTGGAATCTGTTTAGATCACCTTCAGAGCTGATATAATTCCCCTATGTGTTGGGGGATAGTTAGTCCCCATTCATCGCCACACCCCCAACATGCCTCCCCCCCCACTACGAGACCAAAGTTCTGACTTCATGGAGGAGCAACCGCAAAAACCTCCATGGTGGCTGGGAGGGGCCAGGAGGTGGCCTCTAAGATCAGATCTCCCCTCCAAGGTCACAGCTTCACCTACAATGTTCAAGGAAGACTTCTACTCAGTCCTATGGCCCCAGGGACATGTCCTCAGGACCATAGCATTGCTCTCTCAAAAGTGTAATACTTTAGCTATAAGAGTCCTAGTACTTGTCCCTCTTAATTTGAATTGCGAGGACTCTGGCTTGGTTTGTTTTACATAGTCCGTGTAAGCATTTACTCAGGTCCAAGGTACTGCTGTTTTCCTTGAGGAGACCTTCAAACTGATTTATACAAGCAGAGAGCATGAAAACCAGAAACAGCACCTTGTCATTTGAACGACTGGCCATTTTGGCATTGCTTCTTTGTCCCTGAAATGTCTGTCAGGGACCACCAGGGTGTGAAATAGAAACCTCAGGGTCTGTTGTTGGATCCTATCCTAGTGAGATACCATGGACTCAGACAACACAGCAATCTTAAAGCAGTACTTTCTGCTTAGTGTACTTCAGCTTCTACGGACCTTGAAAATTCTCCAGTCCCAGTTTTCAATACCTAATCTACCCTTATGGGCATAGCCCAGCCCTCACAATGTCTAGAGCTGATGTCATGCCCCACCTCTGGAGGAATCTTCATTAGAGGATGATTTAGAGCCTTCTAGCCAGTCATCCCTGGGGGGCAGGCTACTTCAGGGCAGCCAGGGCCTGATCAAGAAGATCCTGGCCCTTGGGGGAAACAGCATTGGCTCCACCCCCTCAAGAGGTGGAGGACACCACTTCTGATTCCAAGGTGGCTGTTGAGCTACTGCTTAGTCTCTGGAAATGCCAGCATTTAAAGACACAGGCAAAGACAACGGCCAGGCAAAATGCCCATTTATGAAAGAAAGTTCAGCATAAGGGCTATTCATGAGCAAGACTCTCCTCATAAGTAGCATCTCTTCCAGAGTACCTCTGATGATCTGCAGCTGAGCCTCAGGTAGGGCTCATGAAGCTCAGGCTTAAAGCCTCAGTCTCAAGCAGAGAGTAGCTGGAACTTTTTTTGTGTTCCAGACCCCATTTGTATATTTCCTGGCTGCCTAGCTCACTTCACTGGATCCTGCTGTGTTGTACTGTCCGCAGACTTACCTTTGTATTTGACCCTGTCTGGCTATCTAGTTCTTTGCTTGCTCAGACTTGGACTGCCTTCTGACATCACCTTGTACCTAGCGTTCACTGGTGGCTTCCTCCCCTTCCTTAGCCTTAACTGGAACAGAACTGGTGAAATATTTCAGACTTGGATATTCTTTGTCACATTGCACTGTGATAAAAGTACAGTGGTCCTTGTATGCCAGCCTGCAGTAAACAAGATAAGCCTATGCTACACCTAGAGTGTATTTCATTTTATTAAGCCTTGATTATCTGTTTAATTGTTGATTAGAAATGCTACTGTACTGAATAAATATCTCAAAGCATTCAAGAACACAGTGAATCTCAGGCAGATTTCCCATGGCTCACATTTTTAAGGAGTATGAATCATTTGATCTCAGTGGAATTAAATTTCCCAATTTCTTCCATTATTTATTAGCCTGCGGGGGCAAGGTCTCAGGACCCAAAAGTAGCTTCAAGTTTTTCACCATCTGTGCTGAAGTGAAGCCAATGCAAATTCTACCTTCATCTCTGCACTTTTATGCTTCCTGAAATATTTCATTTCACACTTGTGATCTCTATGCCTTAGAAACAATAAAATATGCACATCTCATCAACTTGGAAGAACCATTTGTGACATGTAACGAGAAACCACTCCTCAAGTAACTCAAGCTATGGGGTCTAAATAAAAGGTCAAGAAAGCTATAACCTTCTATGGAGTGATGACAACAGCACAGCGTCCTCAACCACACTGCCACAGTTAACCATAGGAAATGCACAGTACAATCCCATCTTTGAATCAGAATCATAGAATCATAGAATACTAGGGTTGGAAGGGGCCTATAAGATGCCGAGTCCACCCCCTGCTCAATGCAGGAATCCAAGTCACAGCATTCCTGTCAGATAGCTGTCCAGCCTCATCTTGAATGCCTCCAGTGTGGAAGAGCCCACGACCTCCCTAGGTAATTGGTTCCATTGTCATATTGCTCTAACAGTCAGGAAGTTTTTCCTGATGTTCAGCTGGAATCTGGCTTCCTGTAACTTGTGCCCATTATTCTGTGTCCTGCATTCTGGGATGATCGAGAAGAGATCCTGGCCTTCCTCTCTGTGACAACCTTTCAAGGACTTGAAGAGCACTATCATATCTCCCTTCAATCGTCTCTTCTCAAGGCTAAACATGCCCAGTTCTTTCAGTCTCTCCTCATAGAGCTTTGTTTCCAGTCCCTGATGATCTTTGTTGCCCTCCTCTGAACCCTCTCCAGCTTGTCTGCATCCTTCTTAAAGTGCGGTGCCCGGAACTGGACACAGTACAGTGTTACTGAGCCAAGTATCCCCCACCTTGTAACTGTGCATTTGGCTTCTTTTTCCTAGGTGCAGAACTTGGCATTTATCCCTATTAAATTTCATTCTGTTGTTTTCTGCCCAGCTCTCCAGTCTATCAAGATCACTTTGAATATTGTTTCTGACTTCCAGGGTATTAGCTAACCTGCCCAATTTTGTGTCATCTGCAGATTTGATCAGCATTCCCTGCACCTCTTCCTCCAAGTCATTAATAAAAATACTGAAGAGCACTGGGCCCAGGACTGAGCCCTGCGGTACCCCGCTGAGATGGATTTACTCCTAAACCTTGTAGCACAATGCCTGGTAAAGCACAATGCAATACTTGAAGAATCAAGTAACACTGACATAATGGTACTACAGTGATACACTGGCAGGAATGGAATCCACCACCAGGGCAAAAGATAAAAATGGGCAAAATTTGGGAAACGGTAGGGAAGGAGTGGATGTTTGTTGGTATCCTTTGCTCATGCAGGGGTCAGTTACAACCCAATGGATAGTGCAACATGCCATTTCTTTTACACAGAAAGAAAATGGAGCACACACAATAAAGTATGGTACTGCGATTGTTTTGTCCTAACAATTATACTCCTGTAGTGCACTGTTGCATAGTTTCTGACTGCAAACGAATGAAGAAATTGCTGGTGTATAATATGCATTTGAGCCTCAAGAGCAATTCTTTTCTTAAGCAAAAACTGAAAAACAAGATTTATCCCATATATGTAATACACATTCTGCACTGTCTATTCTACATTGTTTCCATAATGCTTCCACAAATTATTTCAATATACTGCAGATCTCTTTTGGGCGTTTTGGACCCTCTGGGGCCCAAATTGGGGGGGGGGGGAGTGAATGTTATAGCCCCAAATGCTTACATTGGCCAGGTACAACATTCAATGGGGAGTGGGGGGCTGTTCCTTTAAATGTGTCCTACCACAAAACTGCAGGAAGATTTGTGGATAACTTTTAACCCAAGATCTTTGGGGGTGGGGGTCCTACTGCCTACAACAAATGTGTCAATTATAAATTCTTCAGAGGGTTGCCAAGAAACAATACAGTAATGGACCTTACCTCGCTGCCTAAAAATGATTTAGGGCAATGGTGCCCAACCATAATCAAGCATTATAAAATGGATTTTTCCCAGTAAACAAAATAAATATGAGTTTTGGAACCATCACTACTCCTTATGACAGCTTGTTCAAGCAAGCTGCATTTACCTAGGAGTAAGTCCAATTAAACTCAGTGGGACTTGCTTTTGAGTACACATATATAGGATTGCACTGTGACTTTCTTTGCTCAATTATTCCTTGGTCATTCATTTAAGAAATAACTACAAATGCTTAGGTAAGTTGAATTAAAGATGTTCTAATTTAGTTCTGGTAAGTATCACATTAGTTATATGAGTGAAATCAGTAATTAAAGTCTGTATGCCTTCTATGGCCTACAGAACAAAACTATTGTTTATAAACTAAAGCAACAAGAATGCTCGCAAAACAAAAACTGTTATAGTATCATATTTTGACTTTGTATATTTGTCGATGATAGAGTTCAACACTGGCATGAGAAGAGAACGTCAGCCATTTTACAAAAATATATGACATATATTAGATTCAACCCCAGCTGTTGTTTTTAATTCCAGTTCAGTATTGCAGAAGATTCTGAATAAGTTCAAATGGAGTTCAAAGTTAGTGAACAATTTGTATGCCTTTTGTGAATGTTCACTTTTGCATGTACCCTGTCAGGGTTGCCTCTGAGCGCAGCGATTGGCAGAGTAGCTCAGAGTCTGAAGAGGAACCCCAAAACGTGGGGGAGGAAATTTCCCAGGCCTGTACAGAGATGGATAGGCCTACTCCTCAAGCTTCAAAGGCACAGCTGGATGGAGAGGATCTCTTCACCCATCCCTGTGAGAGACAGCAAACAGGGAGAAGGGGGGCTGGCAGAGCTAGACACAGAGGCAAGAGAGGGGCAGAGTTTAGGCAATCTGCCCGATTGGCCCAGCAAGAACAGCTGCACTTAGAGTCCTCATGAGATAGAGACAGATCCCCACCCCTTAAGTTAGGACAGCAAGCTCGCCTGTTCCTCAAATGGTGGGCAACTTTCGTAGTTTTCCTTTGAACTCCCTGAAGGTATTTCCTTCATAGACTGTGGGTCACTGACAATTAGCATCTGAATGACCCATTAAATTAAGTGGATTAAAAAAGCCTTGGAATTGAAGTCTCTTGTCTGTGTTTTGATTGGCTTTTGACGTTTTACAGCAGGGGCAAAGGGAAACGTGACACACTCAATGAAGATAGTCAAGAATGATAAATCATTAAAGCAAAAAGGAAATTTAGTGCCTATCTTCTCAACCCAAATATCTTACTGCTACTAGATAGATGTTTGATAGGTCACATAGCAGAGAACATTTTTGATTCCTCATATAATGCCTAAACCATCCACCTCTGGTAAAATAAAGTGATTTATTCTGGTAAGTGAACATTCAGATTTCTTGGTATTTATGACTCACTTATTTTAATACTATTTCAGTTTCTGATATATTTGATGGTTTGTATATGGGACTTGAAGGCAGAAGTCACTTCAAAAAATTATTATCTTAAAAGCATTATTCTGGAAGAGAGAGATCCTTTGGAGCCTGACATTATGATTCTAGATATGCACCAAATAATCTAGGATGTCCGTATTCCACATCACATTGACTTGAATTCTGGCAGTTTGTTTCCTCATGCCTCCAAGCTTGAATGAACTTACAAAATCCACACTGCCCTCCATCTGTTCTATACAATATCAGCAGACACAATGGATAGACAGAACGGGTTTTGTTCTCTATAGTCTGGAGCCTTCAAATGGTTCAGCCATATATAAAAACAAATATACAAATAAGTTACATCTGTTAATAAGCTCACTTATTAAAGCACACCATAGTGAATGGCACATTGCCTCAATTTTGCCAGTTGTTAACAATACTATTTAGTGGTTCACTTTGCAGATTAGCTAAATATTCACATTTAGGGAGAACGTTAAATGTCTATTGATTTACCTAGCAAAACTCTAAGAGACAGGCTGACACTGGAATCAGTGACCAAGTCAGATACAAACCTCCAAAATCCATCCTCTAATCAAACTGCTGAATCATAGGGCTTCAGGCAAAAATATTTCAAATGTGACAAATTAATATTCAAGTTTTAAAAAATGCCTCCTTGGTATCATTATGGGAAACACAGTTAAGTACCAGAACATATAATTCAAAACACTCCATAATAAAATGCACTATCCTCAGCCTTTGCTTTATTGGCTTATGTTGTCAGATTTTGTTTTATCCAATTTTAGCGAAAATTAATGTGTTGTATAAATGTACACACAGAGACAGGTGTTTGTTATTGGCAGTGTGATAGAAAACCAAGTGATAAACAATAACAATGACAATAATGGCAATAACTTCCTTTAGTGCATATGTGTCACAATCATTAGTGTGTTTATACTAACAGAAAGTTTATATTTAAACTAAGCTGTAGGCCACAAAGCCCTTTCTTAAGAGCATTCTTATAAACTCTTCAAATATAGAAGAGTTCATCACCTAGCTCATCTTTGGCGTTGAATTGCATCTTGAAGGAGGGAAAGGAGGAAGCTCAGCCAGACAGTAGACAGTGAACACTGAAAGAGCCAAGCTCATTTGTCCCATCCGTGGATCTCTCCCCCATGTTCTATGCCAGTAAGATATAATGCTCCAGCATTGGTTTTAAAACAAATCCCTACAAATTAAACCAAACACATTTTAACAAGGCTCTTCTCGACTTACATAAGAACTACCATGTAATGGAATCACCCAGATGCCAAGACAGACATTTTAACATCTGCTCATAATGAATTTCAGTTAGAATAAAGGGAAAACTTCAAAGCAGTTTTCTCCCCCTGTGGCTATGACATACATATTCTTATTTTGTTTCATCACTGGCTCTGTACATTCATAGGCAATTACATCTCATTGCTGCATTCTCATAGCATGGAAGATCCACTGGAGGATGGCCCAAGATGACCTTAAGCAAGAAGCCTGCACTTCTTGAACTTCCACTCAGATTTGTGCCTTTCCTTGCCCTTGTCCCCAGTCCCTGCTGCCCTGCTTCATGTCCTCCTTTGCTGCATGGTCCAAACTGATTTGCCATCTAGTCCAACACCCTACTTAATCCTGGAAATCCACAGTTAGAGCATTCTCAACAGATGGCTGTCCAGCCTCTGCTTGAAGACCTCCAGTAAGGGAGAACCCATTACCTGTTTAAGTAATTGGTTTCACTGTTGAGGTGCTCTTACTATCAAGTAGGGATGTCGCAGGAGCCTGGGAAGGGGTGGAGTCTGGCGGACATTCCCCTACTTGGACCACAGACTTCAGTCCGCGGACCCCAGTGCTTGCCTGACTTGGCGCGCACCAAGGCGGGCAAGTGTGAGGCTGCCTGATCCCTTGCTGAGCCGCATTTTCCGTAAAAATGGCGGCTTGGTCTTTTTTGTAAATGCCCATGTGCGCAAATGGTGGCCATGCAGTGGCCATTTACAGAAAATTGCAGGCGTAAATGGACCATTTACGCCTGTAACTTTGCATAAATGGCCACTGTACGGCTTCCATTTGTGCACATGGGCATTTACAAAAAAGGGTGAGCGGCAACTTTTATGCAAAATGGTGGCTCAGTGAGGGATTTGGTAGCCACGCACCTGTGGACCACCCAGCAGCTCACGGCCGGAACTACGGTGAGTTCGCCCATCCCTGCTATCAAGAGCTTTCTCCAAATGTTCAACCAAAATCTACCCTCCAGATGCTTAAGCCCATTAGATCTAGTTTTCACTGCCTTCATCTGAAGCCATTCAATTTGTCTCCATCTTTCTTAAAGTGTGGCCCCTGGAACTGGACACAGTATCCAGATCAAGTCTGACTCATGCAGAATAATGTGAGATTATTACCTCCCACATTGTGTAAACTATGGTCCTACTGAACTGCTTAGGGATTTTAATATATTAAGCAGTATACAAGTATTTAAATAAATATAATATTAACATAGCTATTAATGCAGCTACATCACTCTGCTGAATCATGTTTAGCTTGCAATAAACTACAATTCTGAGATCACTTCAGATGTAGTACTGCCAAACCAGATATCCCCCATCCTATACCTGTGCATTTGATTTATTCATCATCATCATCATATTATTATTATTATCATCATCATCATCATCATCATCATCACTGTTGCTGTTGTTAAATGCAGAACTTTGGATTTGTCTCTGTTGAATTTCATTTTCTGATTTGCAGCCCAGTTTTCCATTCTATCAAGGTCATTTTGAACTTTAATTCTCTCTTGAGTTGTTAGCTAGGCTTTTTTCCCTACTGAAAATTTGATAAGGATTCCCTCCACCCATTCATCTATCATTCATCATCATTTATAAAAATGTTAAACTGTAGGCCCAGGAGAGAGCCCTACATACCCGACTGAAAACCTCCCTCCAGTTTAATGAGGAACAATTGATAAGCACTCTGAGTATGGTTTTCCAATCAATTCTGAATCCACCTGATGGTATTATCATCTAGCCCACATTTAATGAATTTGCTAACCAAAATATCATGGGGAACTTTGTCAAATGCTTTTCTGAAATCAAGATAAATCACACCAACAGCATTCCCACAATCTACTAAGCTGGTAACCCAATTAAAAAAAAAAAAAAGAAGAAGTCTGGCAGGATTTATTTTGACAAATCCATACTTTTTCCTACTAATGACTGCACTGTTACCAATATGCTTACTTACTGAACCCTTTATAATCTAGTCTAGTATCTTCCCTAGTATCGAAGTCAGATGAGCTATTTTGTAGTTTCTCAGAACTTTCTTTCCCCTCTTTTGGAAGACTGGGACAACGATTTGCTACTTTTGCATAGTGGCAAATACTGTTTAACGTCAGACAGTATTTGCCACAGTAGCAAAAGTTATGGTGCGCCACTGTGAGCCAGTGGGTGGGTGGGAGCTGTAGCAGCAGCATCTGGAGGTGTGTGTGGTGGCAGTGGCAGCAGTGATGGGCAGTGGGATGTGATCCGTCGCCCCTCCTGATCTGCTGCCTGAACCATGTGGCTTATGGAAGGGCTAGCCCTGGGTTTAGGTAGGTTGCACAAAGCGACAAACAACGCCCTGGAAATTTTACACACAATTCACTATCTTGAAAAAAAAAGTGTGGTCTGTTGTTCACACACACATGTACAACAGATATGTGCCCAAACTGCACAAGCTCTGTTTTGTTCTGTTTTATGCTTGTTTTTCTTCTGGTATATGTATAAACAAATTTGGAAAGACAATGAGATGGTTTACCCAATTCTTGGCTTGCATTCTATACTGAATGGGTCATTATGTACCTACAAATATTCTGCATCAGTAGCCTACAAAATAAATTCATTAATGTTTGAAAGAGGAAACTCAGAGCTGTTAAAGCAAAACACTTTGTACTATATAACAGAGATGCAACTTGGGAAGAACTTTTAACCTTCTGGGTTTCATTACCCAGTTGTACATTTGGTTCTCTAATGAGACAAACAGGCTGATTTTGGTTTGTAGTATTTCACAAGCTTTTATTTTAAACTACCAACTTCATTTATATTTAACTAGTTAAAGTTGGAAGATGGATTCCATTAGAGGCACAACTCACTGGCCTGCAATTGTCAGCTGCAATCAGAACAGGGGCCGATTCCCACATTACATCTTCCAAATCTGTGTAGGCCCATAGCTGAGTAATAGAGCACATGCTTTGAATGCAAAAGCTCCCGGGTTCAATCCCTGTCATCTCCAGTTAGGGGTGGGAAAGACTCTTGTCTGAAATCCTGGAGACCTACTGCCAATGAGTGTAGACAATACTGAGCTAGATGGAACAATGATCTGACTCAGTATAAGGCAGATTTCTATAATCCTATGCAGGTTCATAGCAGTGCATGAGACCTACCATACTGTATACTATGGGAATGGCTATTTCAGTAGGCAGCATCCAATTCAGCAATAGCGCTAATGTAAATTATGTTGCACTAGCAGAAGTGGCCTCTAGCACAACGCCAATAGCATTTGCTAATGTGGCAGGTTTACCTGGAAAACCCGTCATGCCAACGAACGTAATTGCCATTGAATTACAGGTCGCTTACACTAGCACAACACAATTTATATTACCACTAGTGCCAAACTGGACGCTGCCCAGTGTATTTTTCATCTCAGCTTGCCAATCTGTGTAGTGGAACAAACAAAGCCCCCCACCAAACCAGGATTTTCCCATTTCCATCCTAAAAAGCATTCAACAAACTGCTGGCCTATGCAGAAAGGTCAAGTTTCAGGGATCACCAATGGATGGAGTCTGAACAGGGCAGGAGCAGAACAGAGCAAGCATATATACTAGGAATGAACAACTGGCTAGAACTAAAACCCTGACTACCACCATCTGTCCATTTGCAGGCCAATCCTATGTCTGTTTAATCAGAAGTCAGACCCACTGTGTTAGAAGGGACTTATTTTGTAATAACAATACAATTGTTTTGTAACAACATACAATTATAGCCATCTTTGCCAATCCAGAGGAAAGACGGATATAAATAAAACATGACACTGCACTTGTTTGGAATGTAAGGATTAGAGCCTGACTCACCACTATCTTGCATTCTTTAGTCAAAGTTGCCCTCCTGTAAAACTAGTTGCTGACCATGGAGGCAAGAAATATGTTAGAAGAAGACTAGATGAAGCCAAGCGACAGTAAGGAGCACAGAAAGGCAAAGAAAGGAAGAATGAAATACATGAAAGATCAATGGTCTTGAGACAATAAATAGATGGGTCGAAGGAATGAATGGACTGAAGGTGTGAGACAGATTGAGAGAGCAAGTGATGTTTCGAAAGGGAAATGCAAAGACAGGAAGGTTAGAAAATAAGCAGTACTTAGAGAGATTAAAGACAAGACCATAGGGGGGAATGCATGCTGAGGTCTACACAGAAAAAGATAGAGCAGTGGAAAGGAAGGAAAAAGGAAAGCCAAGCATCTGAATCAGAGAGAGGAGGTGATAGTGAGGAGGAAAGCAAGGCATAGGCAACTCCCATATCAAGGAAGGAAGGAAGGAAGGAAGGAAGGAAGGAAGGAAGGAAGATAGATAGATAGATAGATAGATAGATAGATAGATAGATAGATAGATAGATGTGGGAGAAGATGTAATACCATTTATGGAAAGTGAAGCCAACACGAATGGCACATCTGTCAAGCCAGGGAGGTAAAGATACACTGTGTACTCATATAAGAAGCAACTACAGAGGCAGTGTGATAGCTCTGCCAGGTAATTTTGAACACATCTTTCCAATTAACACAGGTCAAATAGGTGTATTATCCTGCATTTATAGCAGGGGTGGAAGAAAGATCTACAGTAGATTGGGATCTACTGTAGATCTCTGGCGGCTCTGCAGTAGATCTGCAAGAGTTTCCAACTCCTACCTGCCTAATAATAGCAACAACAACAAATGTCCCATTCCCACTTGCCATCACCCAATTAGGTGACTGAAATGAAGAAAGTGGGGGGGGGGGGACACACACATGACCCAGAATGGATTTGTGTGTGAATGGATTGTATGCTTAGTTCTGTTACTGAAAACATTCCTAGGCTGAACATATGCTCATGAAAACCTGTTGCTCGAATTGTGTTCTAGCCGCCTGAGCCTCTATTTTTCACCTGACTTTAGGGGGTGGACCTTGAAATACTAATAAAAAACTAAGTAGATTCCAAGTCTGCTTACCCCGATTTTAGAAATAGCTTACTGTCTCATCAAAAGGGCAAAGTTATACTATTTTGACTGTTTTGTGCCACAATAGATCAGATGGGCACTGATGCACATAAGCACCCACAATGCACATAGAACGAATTATACATCCTCCATTGTGTCTTGAGGCATCTGAATCCTGTCGTGGTATCCCAAGGGGCTCTTCTTCTTTTCTATTTTCATTCCAACAAGGGATAAAAATTTATTTTGACATAACAAAAGGGAAAGAATACTATTTCTGATGCCATTCTGGTACTTTATATTATCCTTCATTACACCAAAATGCAGAAATTGTTGGTGAGAATGATAGAAAATGTATGCCAATAGAGACAAAGCTCTACACCACTCCTAATGAAATTTCAAACAGCCAGCACAAAAGATTAACAATTTAGGGGCTGACATAAAGATAACCAAAATCTAGTACAACTTCAATTGGCAATTATGTGTATTATATATAAAATAACTATACATCCTCCTCAAGGAGAAACTGACCTTTTTCTAATCCCAGTTACTATGCTAACATATGTGTGTGTTAAAGAAAGAGAGGGAAAAGGTACTAGAAAAGCTTTTACTTACAGGAATGCAGTGTAGCTCAATCTTTTTTGTTTTTAAGGTGCAATGATTTCAGCATCTAAAATGTAACTTCAGGCACTCTGAAAAGAAACAGGTTAAAATCTCTTTCAGTTATAATTGCTATTTCAGATTTAATTAAAAATTAAACTTTCATAATGTTTCACCATCCAAAGCAATGCATTATCAGTCAAGCATAGCTTCTTTTTTTTTAGTTAGAAAAGCTCTTTCCAGAATAGTTTGTAATGAAGAAAGGAAATAAAGAAGGCAATTCAGAATAGAAAAATATAGCTCTGCATTAAAGGATTCCAAATAGTGTGGCAAAAAGAGGGTGGAGAGACCTTCGGCACCTCTATATCAACAATCTAACTTATTAAAAAAAATCAGGCATTACAATTTTAAAAAGACAGATGAAATTACATCTCCATGATTGTGGGAGGAATGAGCAACACACGCACGCACGCGCACAGGCCATTTTAGGACGAAGCTGTAATGAAACAGAGTTCCCCATTTTTTTTAATATACAAAGTATGTTTTAGAAAATGTTTACATTTCAAACTGTTGCAAAGAAATGAAAAACAGGACATGGTGTAGCCTACAACTGTGTTCAAAACAACTGGTTGTAAATCTTCGTTATCATGCAAAATGCAGAAGAGTTCTGCAAGAGAAGAAATGAAGAAGCAGCAATTCCTTTTTTGTTTTTTAATACAGGGAAGGATACCAACTACCAAAATATTTTCAAATATGCACAGTTGGAATGGTGGTGTCAAATGTTTCTGAGGTTATTATGCTATAAACACAAAAATAAATATTAAGACAATAGTAGGAGTTCATGGTTTTATATATAACCTAAATATATAAAACAACAAAGTACAATGGGGGAAAAGAATAAAAAAGAAGCAAAGTCCAAATGTTAACTGGATTTTGATTATCTACAACTCAGCAAGAATAAAATGTGACAGCAGAGATTTACAAATATTTATAGACAAAATTGCCTCCTATACAAGCAGCAACATTATGCAAAGCCGATTCACACAACCACAAGTTTGTATGGAAATACAGTATGGTCTGAAAATGTTCCTGATGGAGTAAGTGGTCATGGGATTACATATTTGTGTGGCCAGGTTGAGAGTTTGCAATTGATACATTTTCTGGTGTGTAGAAAAAGAACTAAAGTTAGTGGTGGGAAACTAAAATGTGGGCAACAGTACCAATAGGGATGAGAAAAAACAACTGCAAGGCTGGAAACCAAAATTAAAAAAAAGGAACAAAGAAGACTCTTCTTTAGAAGAAGCAAGCGAGAGGGAATCCTCCAAAAGAATCTCTAAGAGTTTGTCCCTTGATAAAGACCAGTGTCGAAACGCGATGGGAATTCAATTGGTGCAGCTGTTTCTTTTTTTATTTTGGCACTAAAATGTGGGTATGCACTGAATAACGCATGTTAACCACTTCTCTGCACACACAATGACAGCCCTCGTACAGTAAACCACATGTCTCAAAAAGCCCACAGTCACATAGATCTTAAAATTACAGCATTTTAAAACTGAAATCTTGTATGCAATTACATGCACTTAAATCCCATTGACTTCAATGAAATGTAAACTTGTGCTGTTGGGTGCAGGAATACAGTCTGAAATTGGCTTCATATCCTGACTTTCCACACTGAAAACTTGTTGTGCCAATCCTGCATTTTGGAAAAGAGTCACATCTGTAGTGACAGTGGCAAAATCCCTCTCTTCTTATGTTTTGCTCTATATTGGCGACTTAGGTTATAACCAGCACTAGTTAAGAAGTTCAGTGCAGGATTCTATCATACTTTGTCACAGATATTAAAGCCAAATGAGCCAATAATTTCATGCTCTCCACTGAAAGGTCTATTTAGTTATTCTTCACCACCACACTGTGTTGCCACAGAGTCATCTGTGGTCAATGTCCAATTACATTTAAGCCCATGAGAAGAAAACATAGGTAACTTAATAGCCTGTTTTCCAATTTGCATGATACTTTGCAAATAGAATTGCTAATATCTGTGCCAATTTAGATGCCATAGTTCAAGATTAACCAACCTGGTGCCCTCCAGATGTCTTGGACTACAACTCCCATCTGCCTCAGCCAGCATGGTCAATGGACAAGGATTGTGGGAGTTGTGATCCAAAACATCTGGAAGGGAACAAGTTGCCTACCTTTGCCATAGTTGGTTAAGGTCCATTTAATGAAACTTTAGCCTCCACTTGTCTAGTTATAATGGATACATTTCAGCTTATACAGCCTGAGGATATAGACAGGATTCTTCGAAACATGAGACGAATTTCATTATTATTTTATTTTAAAAAAATATTTCTAGGCCACTTTTAAGGTCAAAAGCCATCACAAGGCAGCTTACACAATAAAGCTCCATATACTATAACAATGATCAAACAGCCAAAATTAATAAAATCAACAAATACCGGCAGTAAAACATCTAGTCCAGATGGCAATAGAATCTAAAACACAACTGCAGCTAAAAATCCAGAAACAGTGCACTGAAATATACTAAGGAGAAAGCCAGAGAAAACAAGCGAGGGCCTTCCTGAAACCTTGCAAAGATAGAGACTGACAGACTCCTGATGGCAACCCATCCCAGAGGTACAGGCAACTACAGAAAAGGCCTTCTCTCATGTACTTGCCCACTTAAGTGCCTTCAAAGGCGGGCAAGTGAGAAAGGCTTTTGTTGCTGATCTTAAAGTGTAGGCAGACTGAGACAGGTGAAGAGTTCTTCCAAGTAACTTCATCCCAAACAATTTAAAGCTTTAAAGGTCAAAAATAGCCCTTTAAATTGTGCTTAGAAACACACCAGTAACCAGCGCAACTGGTGCTGTATAAATGTTATATGATCTGACCATCTTGTCCCCACCAACACTCAGGCGGCTGCAGTCCACAGCAGTTGAAATTTCTGAACTGTCTTCAAAGGCAGCCCCATACACAGGGCATTACAGTAGTCCATGCTGGATGTCACTAGTACCCTTCCTAACAAAGGCAAAGTCCATCCTCCCCAGATAGGGCCACAGCTGGCACACAAGCCTACACTAGTAGAGCCCGCAGCCAGGAGAGCAGAGCCCGGCCAGCTCCTTGGTATACACCTGAGCTGAGGGCAATGAAGCAAGAGGGGAGACGGCTAGAACGCAGGTGGAGGAAAACTCATGCTGAGTCTGACCGAACACAGGTAAGAGCCCACTATCGAGCCTACTCCGTGGCGGTGAGGGTGGCAAAGAGACAGTTCTTTTCCACCAGCATTGCATCTTCTCAGTGTCGTCCAGCGGAGCTTTTCCGAGTGGTTTGCGGCCTGTTACATTCTGGGCCAGGGAGAGAGACGGTGGAACCCTCGGTAGCACGCCGTGACGAGTTTGCACGGCACTTTGAGGATAAAGTCGCTCAGATTCGTCATGAATTGGACACCACCATTAATGCAGTTCCATTGGTAGAGGCGTTCAGAGCACCGTCTGGTCCAGTTTTATTGGATGAGTTTCAGTTACTGAGGCCCGAGGATGCGGACAAGGTGCTTGGCCAAGTCCGATCGACCACTTGTGTGCTTGACCCTTGCCCTTCATGGCTTACTAAATCAAACAAGGAGGGGTTGTCCGGCTGGGTCCAGGAGGTTGTAAATTCCTCCTTGAGAGAGGGAGTGGTGCCTGCCGCTTTAAAAGAGGCAGTAATTAGACCACTCCTGAAAAAGCCTAACCTGGACCCAGAGGATGTTAACAACTATAGGCCAGTGGCCAACATCCCCTTCCTGGGCAAGGTGCTTGAGCGGGTGGTTGTAGGGCAGCTCCAGGCACTCTTGAATGAAACGGATTATCTAGATCCATTTCAATCGGGCTTCAGGCCTAGTTTTGGAATGGAAACTGCCTTGGTCGCCCTGTGGGATGACCTCTGCCGGGAGAGGGACAGGGGGAGTGCGACCCTGTTGATTCTCCTGGACCTCTCAGCGGCTTTCGATACCATCGACCATGGTATCCTTCTGGATAGGTTGTCTGGGTTGGGAGTAGGAGGCACTGCCCTACAGTGGTTCCGCTCCTACTTGGATGACCGATTCCAGAAGGTGGTGCTGGGGGATTACTGCTCTGTGCCATGGCAATTGGGCCATGGGGTTCCACAGGGCTCTATTTTATCCCCCATGCTGTTTAACATCTACATGAAACCGCTGGGGGAGGTTATCCGGAGGTGTGGGCTGAGGTGCCATCAATATGTGGATGACACCCAGCTCTACCTCTCTTTTACATCAAAATCAGGTGAGGCAGTGACTGTTCTGAATCAGTGCCTGGGCACGGTAATGGACTGGATGAGGGCTAATAAACTGAAACTCAATCCAGACAAGACGGAGGTACTGTTAGTGGGTGGTTTGTCTGCCCGGCTAGGTGATATTCAACCTGTTCTGGAGGGGGTTGCACTCCCCCTAAAGGATCAGGTTCGTAGTTTGGGGGTGTTCTTGGATCCAGAACTGTCACTTGAGGCACAGGTGAACTCAGTGGCACGGAGCACTTTTTATCAGCTTAGGCTGGTATACCAACTACGCCATTATCTGGACAGAGATAGCCTTGCTACAGTTATCCATGCTCTGATAACTTCTCGTCTGGATTACTGCAATGCGTTATACGTGGGGCTGCCTTTGAAAACGGTCCGGAAACTTCAGCTGGTCCAAAATAGGGCAGCAAGATTGTTAACAGGGACTGGCCAGCGAGCTCATATTACGCCAGTACTTTTCCAGCTGCACTGGCTGCCAGTCCATTTCCGGGCCCGATTCAAAGTGCTGGTGTTGACATTCAAAGCCCTTAACGGCTTGGGGCCAGGTTACCTGAAGGATCGCCTCCTCCCATATGTGCCTGCCCGGACCTTAAGATCATCATCAGCGGCCCTTCTCCGTGAGCCCCTGCCAAAGAAAGTGAGGCGGGTGGCTACTAGGAGGAGGGCTTTTTCTGCTGTGGCACCCCGGCTCTGGAATGAGCTCCCTAGTGAGGTTCGCCTGGCGCCTACATTGTATTCCTTTCGGCGCCAGGTGAAGACCTTTTTATTTTCCCAGGCATTTTAGCTTTCTAAATTTGTATCTTTGCTGTTTTAAATCTGTATTTTAAACTCCTGCACTGCTGCTAGGTTTTATTGTGGTTGTATTGTTATATTGTGGTTTTAATGTTCTGTATATTTTAAATTGTTTTATTGTGTGTTGCTTGGATTTAATTTTTGTGAACCGCCCAGAGAGCTTCGGCTATTGGGTGGTATAGAAATGAAATAAATAAATAAATAAATAAATAAAGAAAGAAAGAAAGATAGATAGATAGATAGATAGATAGATAGATAGATAGATAGATAGATAGATAGTAAAACCCTCCTGGACACCACAGCCCCTGAGCTTCCCCAGACAGTGCAGAGTCCAGGACGTCTTCCAAACTGCGGACTTCGTCTTTGAAGGGGAGTGCAACCAGCACTGTTCCAGGAAGCATTCCTTAACTGACCAGCCACTGTTTCTATCAGCATTCTGTTTTTAAAAAGCATAATTTTTAATATGGTGCTTTAATCTTTTTCTTTTTTTTTTTACTATTTTACCTTTTATGTTCACTGCTCTGTTTTAGATACAGAGTGGTATACAAATATTGTAAACAAACAAACAATCAATTAACAGGTGTAATTTGCGGACATTGAAATTTACAGGAGGAAAAAAGATAGCTCCCTCCGTCCTTCCCTGCTGCTGCCTCCACTGCACAACCCTCCCTATCTCCCTGCCTGTCCTAGCCCCAGCCTGGAGAACGGGGGCTCTCCAGGCTGGAGTTGGTACCAGCAGGGAGACAGGGAGGGTTGTATGGTGGCGCCAGCAGCAGGGAGGGAGCTATCGGGGGGGGGGTCCCCCGTAAATGTCAATTTCTGCAAATTACGGAAGGGAGGGAGGGCAGCCCTCCCTCTCCCCTGCCAGTGCCAACTCCAGCCTGGAAAGCCCCCATTTTCCAAGCTGGAATTGGCACTGGCAGGGAGAGAGATCTGCACAGCAGCAGGGAGTGAGGGGTGCGCTGTGGTGCTGCCCTCCCTCCACATTGCTGCCATCACTGCCGCCACCGTGCAAAGACAGAAAATCCGCCAGCTGGCCTGACTCGCTGCAGCCCAAGTCGGTCCAGCTGGCGAAACTCAAAATTCCACCCAACCAGATTCCTATGACATCCCTAGACACCGTATACCTATGACATACTGTAAGGCCCAAACCCTGTACACAAGCTAACAGTAGTTTTACAGATGCTTAGAGATCCATAATGCTCTCTGCTGTGGTTCAATATTAGTTGCAATTCCTTGCAAGTGGGCCTTTCAGTTGTAAGATGAGTCAAAGGCCGATATAGTCCCCCCTCAGCACATTCCATGCTAACGAGCCTGGCACCATTTATCTTATCAGGGCCTAGGATGTGCCTGAGAAGTGAAGCTCTGTTTATCTTAAACAGGTGTATGTGCTGGGAAAATTATGATAGTCTTGCTTCTGCCAAATATGTTACTATGCACTGTTAGGCTATGCTGGGAAAGTTGTAGATGAACTCTAATTAATGCTTGCGCCTGTCATACTGCCTCACTGCTACGCCTGAATAACATGTATGATATAAAAGCCTCCTTGTAGCAGAGTTCTTTGTTCAGAGCTTTTGTCTGATCCAACCATTGGGTATGCCTGGGCGCTGTAAGTACTCAATAAAGTCTCCTTCTAAGCAAACCTGGATCTGACTTATCACTTTCTTGGCACCTCTAAATTCTGGAAGCCCACGGCCGGGGCATAAACATCCCTACTCTAGACTACAGCCTCTATGGGATATACAGATAGAAAGAAGAAGCAGAGCTGAGTATCATCCGCATATGGATGACACTTCAGCCCAAACCTCCTGATGACTTCCCTCATAAGTTTTATGTAGATGTTACAAAGCATGAGGGACAAAACAGAACTTTGCACCACCCCACAGACTAGTGGCCATGAATTCTCCTAGCACCATCTTCTGAGACCACTCCTCCAGGAAATACCAAAACCATCTTAACATCATGCCTCCTAAGTCAAACCCAGATAAAAGATCCAGAACAATACCATGGCCGATGATATCAAAAGCTGCCAAGAGGTCCAGAATAGCCAACAGGGTTGCACTCCCCCCATCCATTCTGTGGCATGCATCTTCAACCTAGGGATGTACAAAAGTTCCGCCATGGATCTCGGGGAGGCCGAATGCCAGTGCATTCGGCCCCCCGAAATCGGTGGCGGAACAGCCCGCCCCCCCACAACAAGACTTACCTTGGGCGGATCTTCCTGGCAGTGGAGGCGGCGGCTCCGGCGGCAGTTCGGCGGCGGCGCCTGCCGGTCTTCTGACCGGCTGCCGCCGCCGCCATTTCCAGTTTAAAAAAAAAAAAAAAGTGATAGGCTACGTAAAGATTTACGTAGCCTATCATGGCTAGATTTTAAAAAAAACACCGTGATAGGCTACGTAAATCTTTACGTAGCCTATCACGGCTGACTTAAAAAAAAAAAAAAAACGCGCGTATGCAAATGGCGGCGACCATGGCCGCAACCATTTGCGTTCTTTATTTTGGCACGTCTTAGTCTATGTAAACATTTACGTAGATAAGATGGCGAAAATAAGGGGAACGCAAATAGCGTAGCATCTACGCTATTTGCGTTCCCCTTATTTTTGCCGCCTTAGTCTACGTAAATGTTTACATAGACTAAGACGTGCCAAAATAAAGAACGCAAATGGTTGCGGCCATGGCCGCCGCCATTTGCGTACGCGCGTTTGTTTTTTAAATCAGCCGTGATAGGCTACATAAAGATTTACATTTTACGTAAACATTTCTATCTACGTAAACATTTCATTTCTATACATAAACATTACGTAAACCGGCCGGTGGCTCCACAGAATTACTGCGAAGCGGAGCCGGCCGGCCAGGATTCCAGGGGGAGGGACGGAACGCCTCCCCCCCAACATCAACATAATCCGCGGAAAGGTAAGTCACTTTCGTACATCCCTACTTCAACCAGGCAGACTGTTGGGCAGCAGGGTGGGTGATACACCAACAGAATCTCAATCCTGTCTCAGGTGCCCAACACCAAGTACAGACACTCAAAACTGGCTGACTATTCAATGGGATACCAGGGAGATGGAATCTCTCTAGACCAAGGCTACCCCTACCATGTATATGCTTGACTCTTGCCCTTCCTGGCTTATAAAAGCAGCCAGGCAGGAAATGGCCAAGTAGGTAATGGTAGTAGTGTACTCCTCTTTACAACAGGTTGTGATGCCATCATGCTTGAAATAGCCAATGGTAAGACCTTTGTTGTTGCTGTTCTTTTAAAAACCCTCCCTGAACCCCACTGTATGGGATAATTCCATGCCAGTCTCAATTATATTCCATTCCTGGGCAATGTGTTAGAGTGTGTGGTGGCATCCCAGCTCCACGTGTTTCTCAGTAAGGCAGACTGACTAGATCTGTTCCAGTTTGGTTTCAGTCATAGTTATAGGATAGAGATTGCTTTGGTTGCCATGGTGGATGACCTACTGTGAACCACCTAGAGAGCTTCAGCTATTGGGTGGTATAGAAATAAACAAACAAACTTATTTCATTTCTATATCGCCCAATAGCTGATGCTTTCAATAATGTGTCCCCGTTGGTACTGTTGTATCTCTCTGCAGCTTTCAATACCATCAGCCACAGTGTACTTCTGGCCTTGCCTAGCTGGGACCTGGAGGCACTGTTCCAATCCTTCTTGGAGGGGTGATTTCAGAAGGAGGTTTCAAGGAAGTTTCTTCTTTGAACTGAAATTACTATGAAATTTTATGGGGGTCCAGACAACACTGTATTCAATTTGTAACCCTCCTGTACTTTCCCACCACTTTATATCCCACCTTTACATTTAAAAAAATCTACAAGGTGTCTTAACAATAAAGCCAAATGATTAAGTATTATTAAGAATTATGTCACTTTAACTAAACATTTTAATTTATTCTAGAAGAAAAGAAATGGTTTCTGGACATAATAATATTTTTTTAATATGCAGCTTTTTGTGAAATAAGTAATTTCATTCCCAGTTTTATAGATGAAGAATTAATAGTGAAAGACAGTAACTACTGTACATCCATCTACTGAGTCTAATATAAATACAAACTGCCCAGAGAACTTCGGCTATTGGCCAGTATTGAAATTAATTAATTAAATAAAACCTCAATATCAACACCACCTACGTAGAGTGGATACCAGTGGTCAAACATAACAAACTCTGGAATTTTAACAACAGTTTAAGAAATCACACAACTTTACTGAGTTGTAAACCACTGCTTTATTTTCCAGTCAGTACTTTGGAATTCACTTGAAGAAAAAATATCCTTACAATATAGTCAACCAATCATTTTCTGGAGATTCACTCTTTCTGGATTTCTGCAAAATCTCTTTATCTCAAGGGATATTTAATTAAAGAATCTCTATATTATAATTAATTATCAGGGGACTAGATCTTAGGACAACATATGTCCAGAAAAAAACCTCATACATCTCATGTCAATGTCAGAAAAAGGTACAAACTCTTCCTAGAATTTGATTCAGAACAGGTAATCACAGTATCTGCCAGAGCTGTAAGTTTGAAGGGGAAAAGAAAGAAATGCTTCAGTGGACAGCTGGAGTTTTTTTAAAAATCATTTTAATTTAGTTTTAGTTTTCTTCTGTGATACATGAGTGTACCCCTGTTTTTATGATATTTCTTTTAGCAATTTTGTAGTTATACAGTTTGCTTTATACTGATCAGAAGCAGCCCCCAGGGCATATTACTAAAGGGCAGGGCATAATGTTTTAAAATAAATATTAGCTCTATTCTTGACTTGGTAACTTCAACAAAACTTAAACATGTGATTAGAAAATATTTCCTTAGAATTCCTTCCATAATCCTCTAGGACATTTATTCATGGCTATAACAAAGGTAAATGCACACACGTGTAGATAATCTTTTCATAGAGTTAAATTAATCTAAACCTTATAAATTAAGTAAAGTACTAATTTATAGATTGCAATGTTCTCCAAAACATAGTCCCTCATTGCTCCACTTACCAGTCCAGTTTCCACTGTGAAACATTACCTCTTTCAACTATGAAGTATTTTTTTTTTATTTTAAATTATTCTCACTGAGGCATTTAAAAATAGCATTTGAGCAGCAAGGAAGCCAAAGGGTTTATCAACACAATTGGTTATTAAAGATGCAGATCTGAACGCAAGGAAATAGAATGGGGACTATAAAGTATATGTAACGGCTGTTTTCACAAGAATTGTGTCCATTACAGTATCCACACCCACAGAACAACAGTTAAATCGATCTCGGTTTTGCCAAGATATTAAGATTTTACTAAGAAGCTGTTCAGGAAGCCCAGCTACTGCACCACAGTAACAACTAACCTCCTTAAGTTTAACAGATGTTTAGAAGACCTGGACTGGTATTGTGAAATATGCTAAACCACTCTTTATGGCTGCTGATGAGGTGGGACTGAGCATTTTTCACAATACCTCTTGACACTTTCCTCATACACAGGGTGATGACGATAATCAAGCTGGCTACAGAAAAACTATAATATTCCAGTATTCCAACTGTTTTCTTGCACAAGCTGTCCCTAGATCCTGTTTATGTTCCCAAAGAACAGGAACAGTTGACAGCATGCAGCTTTTGAGAGGCCTTGCCCAAATAATTCTTTTGCTAAAGATATAAATTCTTTGTATGGCAGAACTGAAGCTGACATTCTGAAAGTCTTCAATACATGTTGCAAGCTTTGCTTATATT
Source organism: Heloderma suspectum (assembly GCF_057233095.1). NCBI lineage: Eukaryota > Metazoa > Chordata > Lepidosauria > Squamata > Helodermatidae > Heloderma > Heloderma suspectum. Next base: position 47,182,429 of record NC_139460.1, on the reverse strand, counting down.
CTTCTTGCCATTACAGTATATAAGGTTCTCAGATTTCATTCCAAGATTCATAATGTCATGCTCTTTACAATCTCCCATGCCTCAAAATTATCTGATAGGCATAAAACAGTAATTTCAGTAAATAAACAGGTTGCACCATAAAAGCACAGCAGCACCTTTGTGTTTGCTGTGCTGTAACGCAAATAAATGTTTCCATGTGACCAGTGTCATACTTCAGTGAGAAACTGGGTGGATAAAGCAAATGTGCTGGACATAAATACTTTAGATTTTAGCAAGGCCTTTCACACTGTCCCAACAAAGGAAGTACATAGAGAATTATAGTCTAGATAAACATAATAAAACAGTGTAGACAAAAATAGTCTGACAGGATGAAAATTAATTGTCCCAGAGGAAAACCAAGGAAAATCGAACTAGGAATCATTATCGTAATAATTAATGGACCTCATTTCACTAGTGAAAATTGGTGTGCTATTCAAATGGACAACCAAGTTCAAGAATATAAGAAAATATTGCTCTTCCTCTGACTATACCTGTTAAAAGACTAAGAAATATATACTAATACACTAATAACATGTATAGCTGTTGTTTAGCTGCCTGTTGGGTGTAAATAATTGCCTAGCTCATAAACATTTTCCCAAAGGTCCAAAGGCAGAGGTGGGAAACCTGTGGCCCTCCACATGTTCTGCCTGCAACTCCCATCAGCCCTAGCTAGCATAGCCAATGCTGAGGGATGATGAGAGACATAGGCAAAAACATGTAGAGGATCACAAGTTGCCCAATCCCTGCCATAAGGTCACTATGATAGAAAATACATTTCTCCTTGCTTCCTTTGCCCCTGACAAGCACACTGTTTCTGAAATGCTTCATTCAGTAGAACTAATCAGTAACTGTGTAGTGGATCATGCAAAATGGAGAGGATCAGGGAAGGATCCTATTCATTCTGAATATTACCAGAGCAGCAGATCTCACATTCAGCACTACTTTGGAAAGCCCCTCAGTTTCAAAACCAGTTTACTATGTGGCTTTGGGGGAGTTCAGATGCTTCTGGGTGCATAAAGCTATTTGCTTAGTTTTCCAGACCATAACCAACATTCTCAATGAAACCATTGTTGTTGTTCAATCGTTAAGTTGTGTCCGACTCTTCGTGACCCCATGGACCATAGCACGCCTGGCCTTCCTGTCCTCCGCTCTCTCCCGGAGTGTGCTATTCAAGTTCCCTTTTGGAATTTGCAGTAATCTAATTTGTCCAGATAAGGACATAGCTGGGCTACCAGATAGGGGAGTAACTAGGCCACCAACTGAAGCTGGTAGAAGACACTCTGTGCCACTGAGACCTGAGCCTCAAGGGACAAAGATGGCTCTGGGAGAACCCCCAAGCTACGTATCTTCTTCTTCAGCAGAAGTGCAACCCCATCAAGAACAGGTTTAAGACCCTCCATCCTGTCAGAAGAACCAACCACTAACAGTATCTCAATCGTGTATGGATTGAGCTTCCATTTATTGGCCCTCATCCAGTCCATTGTCACAGCCAGGCACCAATCTAGTACATCCACAGCCTCACCTGATGAAGACGAAAGGAACAGAGCTGTGTGTCATCTGCATACTGATGTAAACACACTCCACAACTCCTGATGATCCAATTCAACAGTTTCATGTAGATGTTAAATAACATGGAGGACAAAACTGACCTTTGTGAAACCCCATACTGGAAAATCAGTTGCACTGAACAATTTCCCCCAAGCACCACCTTCTGGAGCTGACCATCCAAGTAGGAACAAAAGCACTGCAAAACCCACTCTTAAACTCAGACAACTTAGTTGTACATTTCTTTGGTTATGGCCCATACCTTTAGTATGCATGCAAAGATTATGTAATACAATTTTTGTGTCTTTGATTCTTCATAGTAAAACAATGGGGGACAAGTGGTCGGGGTTTCAAGATCTAAGGAGGCACCTTTCTAAGGAAGAGTTGGATCTACAAGCTGTGAAACTTCCTACATCTCATCAAGCCTTGATTTAACAACAAAACACTCAACGAAAACAAGGTAGCAATAAAATACCACATATATGCTAGTCTTAGTAAATGTGCTTAAGATATTGGAAAGCTCTTTTGAGAAATAATCAGACCCCACATTTTGATTCTGCAAAATAATATCACTAACTTTGCTTTCAAGCCATTTTTGTTGGAAGCAAATAAACTGCCCAGGTTACATGAACCTTCTAAAGATGCATGCATATTTATAATACCTCACAAGCTGCTTAAAATGGCAACACAATCTCCATTTTACAAGCAGGAAAATAAACCACAGAAAGCAAAAAGTATCTTTCAAGAGAGTGCAATTGGAACCTGGTGGTTTTAGTTCATGGCAAGGGCCCTAAGTAAACACTACAATTCCCCTGCCCCCTTCAGTCTCTCCTAACTTCCTAATTTCCTATAATGATGATAGCTGGTCCACACACTTCAGTGTGAGTCTTGCTTTAAGTACATCACCCAGATGCATATTGTATTTCAGTAGCCTATTACGGAATCTTTAATGACTTCTATGTTTTTCCACTTAACTCACAATGCCCAAATTAGCTTTAAGAACATAAGAAGAGCCCTGCTTGATCAGACCAGGAGTCCAACTAGTCCAGCAGTCCATTTCCAAAGTGGCCAGCCTGATGCCTGGTAAACTTTCAACAAAGCATAGAGGCATCTCTTGTTTGTCCACAATTCCCAGTATTCATGGGTATACAGCCTCTGGATTTGGATCTATCTGTCTATTGATATAAATAAAGACAGTCTTAATAGCATCATAATGGCTTTCTACAGAAAATCACATGCAAAAACTAACTCCTCTTATCTCTTTCTTTGAAGTGTCCTTTATAAAATACTGCAAGGCTGGTTGGCCCCTGACCCTCACAGGGACAAATTTAGATTTTACTCTCAAATCACAGTATTTAAAAATGCTTCTTTCATGGGTGAACTGCAGGAGGAAAGTTATTTCTCTTTGCTTTAAACCACATGCAGCCCTGAAGGAGGAAGTCCCACACAGTAAATGTATACAGAACAGTTTCCTACCTCTGTGTGCTGTAGAAAATCCTACTGTGTTAAGTAGGGTTCTACTAAGGCCACTAAAACATATTACCCTATTAAACTCTCTGTTTCTTTATTGTTCTCCAAATAATAATGAAATGTTCCAGTGTAGTGTTTATACTAGAGTACTTTAGAAAAGAAATATGCTAAAAATGTTTCTCTTAAAGTGACAGCACTTTTAAAAAGTGTGCTCCATGAACCACCATACAAGTATTTGCTGCTTTGCTTCCAAGGCTCTAAATTTACAGTTGTTAACCGAACATAAGCTGTGTGGCCTGGGACAAAGACATTTTTTGATCTGTACAGCACCTAATGTATCTTTCTCAAAATATCAGGGGAAGCCCATATATATGAGAGAATGGGAGCAGTAATAGTAACAGGTCAGTCGCTGAGCATTTAAGACAGTATTACATTTTATCTCAATGTGTATTACCAACTTCTTCAGAATTATCCAATACTTGCGATATTCAGTGTCTTACCATGTGATGTTTCATAAAATGTATAGTGGAAATGAAGCATACATCAGTCTATGTATTGCAAAAATGTTTAATGTATACTAACAATAAGTAAATAAAGGGATGCCAGAATTAATTATAAAATTGTTGGGCACTTACAATATGATGTCAAGTGCCCACTTAGAGAAAAAAGTAGCTCAGGGACTTTTACTGCTTTTTCAGCATTCTATGACGTATATTACCCCTTCATGGATCACTGCCTTGTTGCGGAGAAGGGGCTTGTGTAACTCAGTGAAGCCATAAGCTATGCCGTGCAGGGCCACCCAAGACGGACAGGTCATGGCAGAGAATTCTGACAAAAAGTGGTCCACTGGAGAAGGAAATGGCAACCCACTCCAGTATTCTTGCCAAGAAAACCCCATGGAACGTATCACAAGGCTAAAAGAGATGACGCTGGAAGATGAGCCCCTCCGGTCGGAAGGTGTCCAATATACTACTGGGGAAGAGCAGAGGGTATTTCCAAGTAGCGCCAGAAAGAGTGAAGCGGCTGGGCCAAAGCCGAAAGGACACTCAGCTGTGGATGTGTCTGGTGGAGAAAAGAAAATCCGATGCTGTAAAGAACAGTATTGTTTAGGAACCTGGAATGTCAGATCAATGAATCAAGGTAAGCTGGAGGTGGTCAAACATGAGATGGCAAGATTGAACATCGACATCTTGGGTATCAGCGAACTAAAATGGACAGGCATGGGTGAATTTAATTCAGGTGACCATCATATCTACTACTGTGGGCAAAAATCCCTTAGAAGAAATGGAGTAGCACTCATAGTCAACAAAAGGGTGGGAAAAGCAGTCCTGGGGTACAATCTTAAAAACGATAGAATGATCTCAGTACGAATCCAAGGCAAACCATTCAACATCACAGTAATTCAGGTCTATGCCCCAACCACTGATGCAGAAGAAACTGAGGTTGATGGATTCTATGAAGACCTGCAACACCTTCTAGAACTAACACCAAAAAAAGATGTCCTCTTCATCATAGGGGATTGGAATGCTCAAGTAGGAAGTCAAGAAATCACCAGGATAAAAGGCAGGCATGGCGTTGGTGTACAAAATGAAGCAGGACAAAAGCTAATAGAGTTTTGCCAAGAGAACACGCTGATCATAGCAAACACTCTTTTCCAACAGCACAAGAGGCGACTCTACACATGGACATCACCAGATGGTCAATACCGAAATCAGATTGATTATGTCCTTTGCAGCCAAAGATGGAGAAGCTCTATACAGTCAATAAAAACAAGACCTGGAGCTGACTGTGGCTCAGATCATGAGCTTCTTGTTGCAAAATTTCGGCTGAAATTGAAGAATGTAGGGAAAACCACTAAACCATTCAGGTATGACCTAAATCATATCCCTGATGAATATACAGTGGAGGTGAGGAATAGATTTCAGGGATTAGACCTGATAGACAGAGTGCCTGAGGAACTATGGACGGAGGTCCGTAACATTGTTCAGGAGGCAGCAACTCAATCCATCCCAAAGAAAAAGAAATGCAAGAAAGCCAAGTGGCTGTCTGAGGAGGCTTTACACGTAGCTGAGGAAAGAAGGGAAGCAAAAAGCAAGGGAGAAAGGGGAAGATATATCCAATTGAATGCAGAGTTCCAGAGAATAGCAAGGAGAGATAAGAAGGCCTTCTTAAATGAACAATGCAAAGAAATCGAGGAAAACAACAGAATGGGAAAGACTAGAGATCTCTTCAAGAAAATTGGAGATCTCAAGGGAACGTTTTGTGCAAAGACGGGCATGATAAAGGACAAAGAAGGCAGGGACCTAACAGAAGCAGATGAGATTCAGAAGAGGTGGAAAGAATACACAGAAGAACTATACAGGAAAGATCTGAATGTCCCTGATAGCCATGATAGTGCGGTCACTGAACTTGAGCCGGACATCCTCGAGAGTGAAGTGAAGTGGGCCTTAGGAAGCATTAGTAACAACAAAGCTAGCGGAGATGACAGTATTCCAGCTGAGCTATATAAAATCCTAAAAGATGATGCTGTTAAAGTGCTGCATTCAATATGCCAACAAATCTGGAACACTCAACAGTGGCCACAAGACTGGAAAAGGTCAGTTTACATTCCAATTCCAAAGAAGGGCAATGCCAAAGAGTGTTCAAACTACCGCACAATTGCGCTCATTTCACATGCCAGCAAGGTGATGCTCAAAATCCTACAAGCTAGGCTTCAGCAGTATGCGAACCGAGGTTTAGTGGTTTTCCCTACATTCTTCAATTTCAGCCAAAATTTTGCAACAAGAAGCTCATGATCTGAGCCACAGTCAGCTCCAGGTCTTGTTTTTACTGACTGTATAGAGCTTCTCCATCTTTGGCTGCAAAGGACATAATCAATCTGATTTCGATATTGACCATGTGGTGATGTCCATGTGTAGAGTTGTCTCTTGTACAAGCTGGGTTTCGAAGAGGCAGAGGAACTAGAGATCAAATCGCCAACATTCGCTGCATCATGGAGAAAGCAAGAGAATTCCAGAAAAACGTCTATTTCTGCTTCATTGACTACGCTAAAGCCTTTGATTGTGTGGATCACAACAAACTGTGGCAAATCCTTAAAGAGATGGGAGTACCAGACCACCTTATCTGTCTCCTGAGAAACCTGTACGAGGGTCAAGAAGCAACAGTAGGAACCAGGCATAGAACAACCGAGTGGTTCAAAATTGGGAAAGGAGTACGACTAGGCTGCATATTGTCACCCTGCTTATTTAACTTATATGCAGAGTACATCATGAGAAACGCCGGGTTGGATGAATCACAGGTCAGAATTAAGATTGCCGGGAGAATTATCAACAACCTCCGATATGCAGACGATACCACCCTAATGGCAGAAAGTAAAGAGGATCTAAAGAGCCTCCTGTTGAGGGTGAAAGAGGAGAGTGCAAAAGCTGGTTTGAAACTCAACATTAAAAAAACGAAGATCATGGCATCTGGCCCCATCATTTCCTGGCATATAGAAGGGGAAGAAATGGAAGCAGTGACAGATTTTACTTTCTTGGGCTCCAAGATCACCGCAGACGGTGACTGTAGCCATGAAATTAAAAGATGCTTGCTCCTTGGGAGGAAAGCTATGGCCAACCTAGACAGCATACTAAGAAGAAGAGACATCACCTTGCCGACAAAGGTCCGTCTAATCAAAGCTATGGTTTTCCCAGTAGTAATGTATGGCTGTGAGAGCTGGACTATAAGGAAGGCTGAGCGCCGAAGAATTGATGCTTTTGAACTGTGGTGCTGGAGAAGACTCTTACGAGTCCCCTGGACTGCAAGGAGGTCAAATCAGTCCATCCTAAAGGAAATCAACCCTGAGTGCTCATTGGAAGGACAGATACTGAAGCTGAAACTCAAATATTTTGGCCACCTAATGCGAAGAGAAAACTCTCTGGAAAAGACCCTGATGCTGGGAAAGACTGAAGGCAAAAGGAGAAGGGGACGACAGAGGATGAGATGGCTAGATAGCATCACCGATGCAACGAATATGAATTTGAGCATGCTCCGGGAGAGAGCGCAGGACAGGAGGGCCTGGCGTGCTATGGTCCATGGGGTCACGAAGAGTCGGACACGAATGAACGACTGAACAACAACAACATGACGTATAAGAAATACAGGGGGAATGCTGCTTTTTTTCCTTGAAATTGGAGATTCTTGCCTCATGTCACTTTCAGATGTAACTTTTTGGAGCTTTGTACCCATTCTAGTCCCATGTTCTATACAGTCTTCAAACTTCTTCAGTTTTACCTAATATTTTGGAAAATGGACCTGATATTTTGGGAAAGACTTTCACTATCAGAAGGAAAGTCAAAGTATGCATTAAAAAAAAATATTCAAGGTTTTCCATAAGTTCATTCAACACTGGCGGAATTTTGTAGAAGCTACTGCTATTTTTTTCTTTACAGAAGAAACAGGATAAAAGAGGGAAGGGAACCTCAAATTAGGACTAATAAGATTATAACTTGCTCATCCATTTAAATTCAACTCAGATTTTATTATTCTGATTACTTACACTTTTCCTTTAATGCAAATATTGTTACTTAAATTGCTGAGTTTGGAAAATTATCAATGTATTCAAACTTTGGGTTCTGATGAAGACTAAATTAATAAAAATTACTAATCCTCACTGAGGAACCTTCAAGACTTTGCTATTAATGAAAAGGTTGCAAAGGCTATGTACAGATGATCATTTCTAAAGAACAGAAAGCAAATTTACTACAAAGGCTATTGCAGACTATCTCTGAAACAGCATTGGGAGCTTTATACAGGTATAACTTTAATGAGGGAGGAGGGAATGGTTGGCTCCAGGGGAAAAAGTCTGATCACTTCACTTTCCCGTTCATAATCCCTAATCACAATCACTTCTCCAAGTCAGTGAGGTGGTAAAATTAACAAAATCAAATTGGAAGCAGCTGTGGACTAGTCAATTTCAGTCCTAACTGAATCTTTGAAGCAAGAAAATGTTCATAGATTCGGAGATACTGGTGTGTTATGGTACCCTTCTACTTTTCTGCAACATGTGCAGATATGTGGTTTACACTCATGTAAACATTAAAAAAACCCTTTAAGAATAGTTCCAAAAGTGCTAGCCATGGGATGTGTAACATGGAGCCATTATCGTGCAAGTGGAAGTTCACTCATGCAACGGGATTCTGCTCACACAACAGGACTTCTTCATCCTCTTTTCTCCCCAGCAGCCCACCCCCCCAGTATGCTCTGGAGAGTCCACCAACCCTCTGGAGCAGATCTGGGTGTGTGTGCAGGGGATGGAGAAGGAAAATCCATTCTTGAAGCAGTCTCTCTTCCACTGGCAGAATGAAACCACTGGATATAACTTCGTGTTTATTCATCCTAAGCACCATCAGAAAAGAGCCTACAAAAGTCAGCATAAAATGTGCGCAAGTCTATTCTCCATAAATCTTTAAAAATAAATAAAATAAATATTGCAGGAGTACTGGTTATGTGCTGGAAGCTAGTTGGGGGGGGGGGTGAGGTTGTTCTTGAGGAGCTATAGAAACATGCTAAGTTTGACCAGAGACTACTAAGGAACAGAAAAGAATAATTTTGGATATTCTGGACTGCTTTACAAGACTACATCCAACTTTCAAGGAAGCTACAGTTTGTGCAAAATTGTTGGTTTTGCAATTGCTGAGATGAAGCAACAAAGGCAAAACATACAACACTTCCAAGATAAAAACATTTCTCCTCACTGGCTATATGGGATCAGCCAAAACAAAGAGATTAAGTGATAACAGACACAAAACAGGACTCCAATAGTTTTAGGACCAAACTATACACGACATGGAGTTCTGGATCAATTCCTTTGGTTTGGTTTAAATGAAAAGCAGCTATGGAAAGCTGTAATTGAGAGAAGAAAAATGGTGGGTAAACCATCCCCATCCTCAGTTTTCACTGCTAAAAATCGCTCCCAGTGGTTCTCTTATCCATGGGGGGGAAGAAATGAGTACCTGTGTCTTTTCTCCCACAGGAACAAAAACAGGTAGTGTCCTTTTTGCTATTTTTAGCAAATAGCAAGGAAGAAATTCATTCATTCATTTATTATATTTCTATACCGCCTCAGAGCCGAAGCTCTCTGGCTGGTTCACAATTTTTTTTTAAAAAAAACATTAAAATACATTATATAATGACATAGAACAAATAGCACACACAACAACAACGACATATATCTAAAACAATTTAACACAATCAGCCAGAGATAATCAAAGGGACTCTTTATATGCTGCCAAATGCCTGAGAGAGGAGGGCAGTTTTAACCTGGCACCAAAAAGATGACAATGTTGGAGCCAGGCAGGTGTTGTCAGGGAGATTATTCCATAAATGGGGGGGGGGGCTATCACCGAGAAGGCTCTCCCCCTTGGGTAGCCCTTAACTATCACATTTCTACACCCAATCACAGTTTTCCATTTTTCATTAAAAAAAAAAAAAAAGTCTGTTGGGAAAAAGAGTCATGGGTTTCCATGTCATATTCAGTTTGAACCTTAAAAAAAAAAAAGACAGGACATTAAATTCCTATGGATAATTCCCTTCGTAATCCTATCAGTATTAATACAATTAAGTATATACAGAAAACAATGTGTTGGCTCATTTACATGATGTATTAAAAGGTCAGGTTTAAGGCATCGTAGGTCTCCTAATCTGCATTGTCAAAAAAGGCAACCCCAGCCACTCTTCAGGAACGAGCATAATTAAATGGAATTGCACATTCTAAAACATATTGCATGACCACCATACTGAGGATTAGTGCAAAGCAAAAAACAAAATTCTTTACATTGATGTTAAGAAAAATAATTATAAAGGGTTAATGAAGTCAGTGTATACCACCATGGACAATATATACCCCATCCTATGGATTTTAGCTTGGGTATTTTTGAGTTATTAATTTAGCTGTTTTGAGAAAATCCCTGACTACCCTATTCTTATGCAAAACACAAAAGCATAAAAAGATCAGCAGGAAGGCAAGTCTGTTGTTAGTAACACAGCTGAGTAAGACAACAAGATACAAAAACATATGTGCACACACATGTGTCCTGTTGGATTGAAAAGTTTGCATGCTAAGGAGGTGCTTTATGCATGGTTTCCAGAAATGCAGACCTGAATCCAGCAATCAGGGAACTGAAGCCAACCCTGCACCCTATCTCTATGTGTATAAATAAGATTTTTTAAGGAAAGATTACAGTATCACACATCCTTACAGATGTACATACGTTACCAGGCATGTGTTTTTAAAAAGCACATTCTGCTGCTGTGTTAACACTGGGCATCACAATAATTAATCAATATCGCCACGACAGAGGTTACCACTATACACGATATGTAAAGACTGAACACTGTCCTGGATAGGTTTTTCATATAATCCATTTCCACATACATATTGTTCCATAACTTCAGTTTTCCTTTTTATTCAAGCAGACCATTGGCATATAAGCAGGTCTGTTGGGTTGAATGCTGTTTTTATACTATTACTGCTGTGTATTTATTGTGTTTTAATGCATTGTTTTATTATTGTTTTAATCAAGTTTTATATATGAGTGTGAGCCACCCCGAGTGCCATTTTTCTTGGAAGAAAGTTGGGATACAAATCAAATAAATAAATAAATGGTTATTTGGAAGCAAGTCCAACTATATTTAGTGGGGCTCACTCCTAGGTAGTATGAACAGTATTGCCACCAATATTTAATATCCATGTTCTAGAAGCTACAAATAAAAGTTGCAGGCATCATTCTGTGACTGGAATTCTTCATATGACAATTAACCTTTGGGCTCATTCCAAAAGCATTCCAGCATGTTCCCTGGTTCCTATCTCAATGCTTCCCTCTAAGCACAAGGAATTTGCACCTATTCTACTTTTTTCCAAAAGGATCCAAGTGCATTTCTCCTAGGCTTTTGCTTAAGATTTCATTATTCTTTATTTTCATTATGCTTGAAGGTTATACAGTTAAAATTACTAACTTTTTATTTGAACATTTATATTAAGCTGCTGAGATTTTTAGGAGCTTAGCAGCCTTATTTCTATGTAAGAGAGTAAGCCTCTTAGATTCTGCACATGGGCTTCTCATCTAAAATGAAAGATTTTAGAAATGAATTGAAAGGTAACACCAACTTAATGATGCTTTTTAAACTAAGGACTTTCTGTTGATTTGTATGGAGTTCCACCAGAAATATGGCTTCCTAAGCTCAGTCTCTCTCACATGCTTTGTCATCATTACCTCCAAATGAATGAAACAGCAACAGTTACGCAAGTTACTGCACTTCAAGGCTGTTCTCAGCTGAACCCCAAAATATTCTTTCTTGGAAAAAGAAAAAGATCTTGTTTGCACTCAAGCAAGAAATTACTTCCAGGCCACAGTAACTAGATAATGAGCTTGAACCAAAGGTCTTGATATAAACAACCAAATGTTTGAGAAATGTTTGGCTTATAGAATTGCAATTCAAATGCATCCCTAGTTAAAAACAATTTACTTAAAAGTTTTTTCAGAAAACCCTGGGAAATAATTCTAGATGATTGTAATCTGCTCTCATAGTTAATTTATACAAGATTTGAAAATATTTCACATTAAGATAGACATTTACCAGAGAGGACAAAATATAAATAAAATAGCAGTAGCAAACAACAACAATATAATTTACTATCGTTATTTATAAAATGTCTTAAGTAGCTAGAAGATAAAATTAGCAAGGCCTTGCTTGCAGGCATACAATCTAACAATAGCAATATAAACAAGAAAACTATAATTATTTAAAGAACTAGGTATTCTGGACTATGGAGAAATTAGAAGAAAATGCATTCTCATTACTTCCAGGTAACAGAAATTATTCATTTTGTCATATATAGGGTTCCACAGGATGTCAAAATCAACACTCAAGCGTATTGTCTAAAACATAGCTTGGTTAGAATAAAACACAGACATGTGAAATATTAGATCTTCATTGCAAATCCCTGAGGTGCAATCCTATGCCTATTTACCTGGGAGCAAGCCCCAGTGAATACACTGGGACATGCTTCTGAGAGGACATACATTATAAGATTGCACTGTAGTTGTACAGAATTACTAGAGAATGACGATTGCTCCATTAGACTATATTCAACCCTGGCGAAATTCCTTTAGGACCATTTAGGACTAATGTATTACAAGAAAGAATACAGTCCAAAAAGTTGAACATTTAAAGACAGACAACCTGAATTTACTTTTACAAATGCATAAAATAAATGTGCCTTTTATGAATGCCTCACAAAAAAATGCAAATAACATTTTCAAGCATGCTGGATCTCTTCTACCTCCCGTCTAGGTGCAATCTTCATAGATTATGTTTCTTGCTTGCTAAACAGATATACATCTGCCAGTGATGTAGACTAAGTCTAAGATTCATTTTTCAGACCAGCTTTTTCTTTCAGTGCTAAACTCATCCACTTGGGATCTTGCTAATTCACAATGGCATCTTTTACAACCCACCTGGACTGTTAGAAACATGCCTATTGTGTTTGCAGGACACATGGAAATCTGTAGTTGTCTAATAAGTAGAACATTATGAGAATAGGTAGTAGTACTAGTAGTAATGATGATGATGTAAATAAGCACATTATTATTATTTCAGTGCTACAATGTTTCTATTAGGCCTAATAAAGACAAATACACCACACTGTTAATGAGGCATGATGGTTCCTTCATAAACGTTAACTCCTACAATGTTAAGTCCTTTGATTTTGAAGTCCAATGTTAGCTCCTTTGATTTTGTATAGAAAACACACCAGAGCCTGTTCTTCAAAAGGGTAACTGTTCTTCAAAATGATTACAGCATAGTTTTGAAACTTTGGCTTAGAAGGGATCAGGGAATGCTTGTATAACAGCAACCACGCAACTAATACTATGGCCGTGAAGTCCACTGAGTGGATAGTAGTAGTATTGTTGTGAAAGAGTAATAATACACCTTCCATACACATAGAAACTACATTCCCAAGCTAGGTAGGAAATGTTTTAACTAAGTAGGAGCTAACTGAATACTTACAAAATCCTTCACAACCCACATCATGTTATATATAAGAATATTAGAAAACAAGGGAAAATTTAAGTTAAAATGAAAATTTATAGTAAACTAGGTATACATAAGGGATATAGACAAGAAAAGCAAAACAAACCAGAATAAATTACAGCTCAGTCATGGAGCTCGTTCAGTAATCACTACCTTTCAGCCTTAACCACCCCACAGGGTATATTGTAAAGCATTTAGTTTACTGAAGAATGTTATAAACCTGTAACTTCCTTTTTTCCATTAAAATACAGGGGTGAGGCCATAGCTCAGTGGTAGAGCACATGCTTTGTATGCATGCAAAAGGTTCCAGATTCAACCCTGACATCTCCAGGTAGGGTTTACAAAGCCTCCTGTGTGAAACCACAAATAAAAAGCTGCTATCAGTCCATGTACATCAGGGATGGACAACACGTACCTCACATGCAGTCCCGATGGCCTTTGTTTGCAGCCCAAAGTGCCACACACACACACACACACACACACACACACACACATTCTGCTGCTATATTTGCCACTACTGCTTCATGTGCACCTTGTTTTCAAGCAAAATTATCTGTTTCTTTGCCACCATGACAAATTCAGAGGCGGCAGCAAGGGTTTCTGTGGGGACAATGCAGCCTCCCGACCCCTGGAAATTGCCCATCCCTGGTGTAGATGATACTAAGCTAGATGGACCAATGGTCTGACTCTAAGTCAGCTTCTTTTTTTCACCATATCCTTAAGAAAATACAGCGCACCTCTTGGCATGTATTTACGTAAGCTTCTCAGCAAATACCTATCGATGTGCCATGTCTACATAAACAAAACAGAAGACACAGATAAGTGGGAGGCAAGATCTGAGTTAACAAAATCAAGAGAAAGCATGGAGTTTCCAACCCTGCTTTCTTTCATCTTGGCTCTGTACTTGTTTAGGGGAAGAAAAGAGGTACAACTAATAATCATAAATATCTGTGTTCAGGCTCATTAATCATTCTCAGGCATACATAATTTTTCTCCCCCTTTCCTTCTCCTTTGAGCTGCTCCAAGGCTTCCTTCCACCTAGTAGTACTTTTTGAATGGGATGGGAAGTGTCAGTGAATTACTGAGCATAGTAGACTGCAAAACATGGGCACTCCAGTGTTAAAAATTCTGGCTCTGAGATCACACTGTTATGACACAGTGCAAGTGCTGTGCATGTGTATTTACAAGAGCACAGAATAGCATGTAGCTTCTTTCTTAAGATAGAATTTAAGAGAGTTCATGGAAGAAAAGTTTTCTATCCTTCCTCCCCCAGCTACCTGCCCCCTCTCGGCCTCTGAAGGGGGTTGTGGGGCTCTCCTGAACTATGAGGGACGGAGAGGTGGTGGGGGTGTTGGTGAATGGGGGAGAAGCATCTAAAATCACACTTTGATCCTAAAATAAATTGACTTAAGAGGGTGTTCAGAAGGCAGCCCCCCCCCCCCACAGCCCTTTGTGCCCCATTCTTTGTAATTCAGGAGGACTCTCTGAACAGGTGGCTGTAGGGGTGAGGAGGGGATAAGACACTTTCTGTCCATGAACTTCCTTTTAAGTAAGTTTATTTTAAGGTTACAAGCCAATATATGTGGGCTGGATAGGCATGTTATCCAACATATAAAGAATAAAATAAGGAAAATACATTCAAACTGAACTTACTGACATGGTGCCATTCACAAGGTAAAATGTAGTCTGTTAAAAAAAAATTAATAGATCAACTACTAGCTGGAACCAAATACTTAATGCTACATGCAATATTCCCACCATCCTCAGCTACTGAAATTTAAACATCAAGACGTTAAACCAGTTTGTATACTAAAATTAAGCATCAGCTCACCTTCAGACACCATGCCAAACATGGTTAACGAATTTTAATTATGGTTTGGTTTAATGTTTGAATGACAAAGCATAGTTTTGCTATTAGTCAGTAAACTAGAATCGGAAACTACGGTACGTATGTGTTCGTTACGGTCTAAACTAACAAATCATCATTAGAACTGTTCCGCCTTCAGAATGCACCAAGAGCCTAGAGTGATGAATGAACAGAAAATAAAAGTAGACCAGTAGCTCTAAACCACAGTCTTCTTGTATACTTAAAATTCAAACCATGATTTGAATCCTTAACCATGGTAGCACAAACCATTGTTCACTGTGATGTCTCAGTTGAGCCACTGTGTTTCATTCTGAAGAATTATTTTTCTTCAGACACTTAACTCTGGAAAATCAACATTAGGTAAGGACCAACGTTAGATAAAACTTCCCCATTTTATGTGTCTTAGAGCAAGCACATAAGGAGAAAGCAAATAAACTTCTGCTCATGATTCAGGGTTATATCCAACATTACACTAGTGGAAAAATTACAAGAGGTGTTGTTGTTTCGCTAGTGGTTGCACAACTGCCAGCAGAACAACTAGCACAAGCAACACCTAGCCTAATGAAACTGCAGTATGTTGCACAACACCTTGCACACATGGAATCAAAGTACTGGATCTGACATACATACAAGGATGAAAAACATGGTTTCCACAAGCAGTAGAAGCTTTGCATTAGCAGAATGACACCATTCTATACAGCCCACTGGGGTATATGAAATTTCCCAGCATCACTACAAGATGTTAAGTTAAACAATGTTATATAAAACAAAAAATATATTACCAGCATTACTTCCTCAAATGCTTGTGCACAATTTTTCATTTTTTTCTTTCCTTCAGTCTTATTCCATGGCTGTCAACTAACTGAATCCTTAAGAGTCTCATACCAATGAACCAACCAGGGTGCAAAAATAAATGCCAGCCTAGTGTCAATGCCTAGAATGCTGAAATGTAAATGCAAAGTGATAATGCCCATTACAGTGAAAATTTCAATTCACCCTGCATCACAATGTACACCAGAAGTCCCCAATGTGATGCCCACAGATGCCCGGATTTTTTTTTTTTCCTCCACATTTTAAATATACATCCATGGATTTGTATGAAATGCATACAATTTTCTAGCAATTATACATGGGCTGTAACAAAAGTGGACCAAATATCCAAGTAAGGATCCATTTGAAGGTGATGTCTATATGCCACCCGTACTAATACTGAAAGTGTTGTAAAATCCTCAATCCATTGCATTATAGGAGGCAAGTGTTTATCCTTCCAGTGTTGTAATATTAGTCTTTTAGCTGTCAAAAGGATGCAGAGAATCCATTTGTTCATTTCCATGAAGCAGGTAAATAATTTAAAAGAGCGTATACATCAGTGAATATTAAAGACTGTTCCAGCACAATTTTTTTTCTGTGTAATAGCCTCCCTGCAAAAAGAAGCAACTACTGGACATTGCCAAAACATATGTTTAAAAGAAGCATTTGCTGCATTGCACCACCAGCAATTACCTGAATTAGACAATCCTTTAGTATAGAGATATTGCGGTGTCCAAAAGACACGAAGCAAATGTTTTTGCTGAATAAGATGCAGCCTAAGATCCATAGATGCGAAAGGTAGATGCCAAGAGGTCAGGTGACCCACTGATTAGGAATTTTTGTGGTGCTGGCCACAGCAGTATCTAAATTCCCAAATGTGCCCACAGGTTCAGAAAGGTTGGGGACCCCTATTGATAGGCTCTCAGGCATACTGTTTCCAGGGAAGACATGACAATACGTTCTTCAACGTATTATTTGTAGCCTTTTGAAAATCACATTAAGGACACTGCTGGGATTCAATGTTTAAAGTGTCTATTCCTTGATTATTTGTCCTACTGAATAGTTAAAGTCTGATTTGGGAAAAATGAGCATAATAAAGTTTGGTTTTTGTGGAGGACATATTGGAAAATGTCTTGCCCTACACATGCACCATACTTTATTTATTTATTTATTTATTTATTTATTAAATTTATTAATCGCCCATCTGACTGATCACCCAGCCACTCTGGGCGATGTACAACCCACCATAAACAATTTAAAACAATAAAATTTTACCATAATTTTTTTTAAAAAAAAATACCCTAACCCACCCCAAATGCCTGCCTGAACAACCACGTTTTTAATGCACGACGGAAGCTCATTAAAGAGGGGGCATGACGGAGTTCCCTAGGGAGGGAGTTCCACAGAGTGGGGGCCACCACAGAGAAGGCCCTCTCCCTCGTCCCCACCAGTCTAGCTGTCCTGGCTGATGGGACAGAGAGAAGGCCATCCGAGGCTGATCTTGTTAAGCGGCCTGTCTGGTGTTGCTGGAGGCGCTCCTTAAGATAGGCTGGGCCGGAACCATATAGGGTTTTATACTTCCTCCATAAAGCAAACCCCCTCATAACAAGAATTTCTCTTCAGGACATTAGACGTAAAAAAATACATTCTTAAATTAATACATAACTTTTAGGAGTTAAATTTTTAGGACTGACCGATTTTGTGGGGTTTTTTTTAAAAAAAAGAATCTGTCAATTGAAAACTATCAGTCTGTTCTGAACAGCTTTTAACACATTTAGATTTTTTGTCATAAAATATTCTATTTATTTCCCAGCAGCTGGTGTCAAAAAAGTTGTTGTTTTTAAATATTACTCTTAAATAAATAAAATCTGTTTTCATATTGTGTAAAATTAGTTTTGCCTGCTGTGAGTTTGTGGCATTATGAAGTGATCAGTTCTCTCCATGAATTATTTAAAGAAAGGCTATCAAATAAACCTGACGGACGCATAGTATATGTATAATTTGTATGAATCTGGCATTTGTGCATGTACACAATGGAAATCCTACTTGCCCCTTAGCAGTTATTTGTTACAATTCTTGTTCCACCTATTTTACAGAACATGAAGGAATACTCTGCTTTGTTACACATGACTCCCAGCACCACGTGTCTAGTAACCCACTAGATGCTTCTTTTGATAGCACCAAAATATCCTCAAATAACTTTCCTGGCTGTTCATACAGGTAATTGCTTTTCAACTGGCCTTCAGTGGCATTAAACTCTTTATTTATTCTTCATTTTAATTTCTGGTTTGACAGTGCCTCATACTTTTATTAAACAGTACCGGTATTGTTCGCAATTCCTCTGGAGTCTTAAAATTACCCTGTCTTTCAGGGAAGGTATAACTGTATAGTCATAATTATTCTCATGTTTTATTCTTACTGTCATTTTTGGAAGGACGGACGGATGGACGGAAGGGAGATTTAAAGAATCTCTGTAGCAACTAAAGAGATACATATGGCTAGAGTCTAACTCAAGAGGCAGAAAAGTACTGTATCAGATCTGCAACAACTTCTCAGGCAAAAGGGTTATCAGTACGAAGAAATAAACTGATAATGGTTAAGCATAATTATTGCTAACTAAGAATAAATCATGAGTGGCCATAAAGTACTATGTGTCAAACATCTCTGTATTTCCCTGGGAGTGATTGTCCAAGACAAGGTGATACAGGACCCGCTATTCTGCCATGTTTGTTCTTTCCATTTCCGCCTGTGCCTTTAGATAGGGCAACATGGGAGCAAAGGAGATTTTTAACCAAAGAAGTAGTGACAACAGCCTGAATCCAAACTTTAGATGTGGAAGGCACACATAAGAGGCTAATCTGTGCTGAGGCCACAGTGCAACGATTTCCGAAACAACCCCAGTGCCAATACAAAGCAGCAACTTGTCTATTTTCTGTGTCACTTGATTTCACTCAATAAGAAGCTCTAGCACTGAGGTGCAAAAGGTTTGTCCCCAAGCTCTGTCTGATAACCCACAAGAGCCTCAGCATCTGCTGCTGCCAAAAAAAGGGGGGGATGCTCTAGAAATGGCTCTATGGTTTCTGAAGCCTCATTCCTAGAGCAGTGTTTGAAAGTTTCTACCTATTTCTTGGGATGCTCCAGAGATACACCAGGAACAATGCTCTTATGGCAGGAACCACAGAGCCCACTCCTAAAGAATTTTTAATTCATTCTTTCTATTTTTAGCAGCAGTGGATGGAGTGGGAAGGTTGAAGCTGTAAGAGTGTGTAAAGTGTGAGTAAGCAGGGCGAAGTGACTGTGTGAGTGAGGGGAGAAATAAGTGGATGCAGATGTGACTGGGGGTAGTTTGTATGTGTAAGGGGGGGCATTGGTGGCCTGCTACCCCTGACAGATTACTCTCAAGGGAATGCAACACAAGTTGCCCACCCCTGTTTTAAACTGAAGTTTTTTTTAATAAAATATTATAATACAAGACAAGCACACTATGGTTTAGTGGTGTGGGTGAATTGACTGAGAGTATGTGTGCACGTACATGTTTGGCCAGCAGACACCCTTGGGTCTGAAAAGGTTCTGCACCTCTGCTTTAAAACGTACCACTGGCACTGTTATGCTAGCACTCCATCTAAATCTCTTTACACACATTCAACTAAACATCTGTAGCAGAGGGAACAAGATCACACCCACTGGCCCAACCACTGTGCCTCCTCAGCACTACCACATCACATAGTTTGAGCAATTTTTAATGGCAATGGAATGGGTTTTTTTTAAAAAAAGGATCCTGCGCTGCTTGACTCATCTTCTCTGCTTGCATAGCACAAGGCTGCCTGAGGCTGATCCAAACTGAACTTGGTATCTACACATTATCCAGGATTCCTCATGACTTGCTTCACTCATTAGTTAACCCTTGAAATTCCAACTCCAACTATTTCACTCCCCACTTCCAACTCAGTGTGCTGTATCTTTTCTCAAGACATTTAGTTAGCTGGTGCAAAAAATCAAGTGAAATTGTTTTTGATCCTGCAGTGATCGGTGTTTGCTAATCATCCCTAGTTTGAACAAACCAAATAGATTTCATAAAGGAGAATTCCTAATCAGCAGCAATTCTTACTTTGAAACGATGAAGTCCAAATGATTAAGTCGCTATTCCAGAAAAGAAGAAAGTGCAGTTCTAAGCTACTACTCTACATAGTGTAGGGGGACTCATGGTGAAAAGCTTGAGAACACTGGAAATAGAGGAGCCAACATTTTTAGAATATCAAATAGCAAACTACTTTTCAATCATTTTTACATTCCGCATAGTGTTTCTGTATTATAATTATTAGGCTCACAGAATCTGCTGGCAGAAGACCGATGTGAGACACTGGTGGAATACAGCTGACAAGCTTAGCAAGTGGTGATTGAGGGGGAAGTTTGCCCAACTGTTACATTTGGGCTGAAGTGCAATAATAAAGATGATCATGACTGGCTTCTTAATATTCTGTAGTTGCTGTTGAGCCACCTTAAGCTACTGACCTGTTCTGTTGCTAAGGTCAGATGACCTAACTCTCTGTATTGCTCCTGTGTTTTGCCATTACCTCTAGAAAGTACATAATTAATATGCTGTCAGTTTTAAATGTTTATTAATACTGATAACAATGTTGTTTCAAAGAGATGACTAAAATATGTTTTCTACCTCGTCCTATTCCTTCATACAGTGGCTGGAATGGAGGTAATTATCCACTGGAAAAACTGCTCTGTATATGCAGTCCAGACTTGCTTCACAAGAATTTGGTATTTGCTACTATTTAAAAGTTAACACAACAAAGTAGCCTGCATGGGATGCTGCTAAAGAAGACTTCTTTGAAACCTAGTTCCCTTTCTTCTCCTACATCAACAGAAAGGTGCCATAGGTTCACTATCCATCATCTCATCTATCCTTTTGGAAAGGTCCATTTACCTGACATAAGAAAGTGAACTACGTGGTAATCTACCTTGCAAGTCTTTGGGGCTACAACTCCATTCACATTTACTACATGCTCTCTTATTCAAGTTTGGTTTTGTTATTCAATTTCTTACAATATATGTGTTGTACTTCAGTAAAACTTAAATTAAAAAAATGAAAGATCTCTTTCTTCTTTCTCTTAGGAACTTTTTTTGACTTTTAAAAAAGATTGCATGGCTTTTAAACCCATGAAGGTTTAAAAATTCTATTGTGTTGCTTTTAAGACTGTGCAGCTATCTATTTTGTGTGATTTCACACCTTGAAATCAAGAGCAATCATAATCCACTCAGCGCCTTCATCACACAACACCCACAGAACCGAAAGTTCAGATATAGGACTACAGTTTGTCATAAAAATAAAACAAAACCTCCAACATGCTGTAATAATCTGATCTTTATGAGGTTAAATTTAGAATTTCTCATAATTATGATTTAGGCTTTCCTTTCTACTTCCTTTCAGGTTTTGCCCAATGCATTCTTCCATGAACAGCCAGTCTGCAAATAATGTAATATTATTTATATATTAAAGGGTGTACCTAAACACAACACACCAAAGCTTAAATAAATATTTTAAAATATCTAACAAAAACTGCAAATATTTAAATCTTTCAAATTATATAAAACAAAACTTTGCATACAAATCTAAAATCTTGGAATTAAACAAACCTGAAAACCATGGTGAAAAAGTGGCAAAGATGGTGATTTTATACATCTTTCAGCAACATCTTAATCCCCTATCTGAAGAACCTTTTAAATGACCTTTTAGGCAGCAGTGTGATCTCAGAGACTTGGAATCGTAACTTGGTCACCATACCTAAATCCAGTAAGGATCCTACATCTCATAGAGCTCATACAGTCCTATTGCCCTTTTAAATTAAGATGCCAAACTCTTGACAACAATGCTAGCAAACAGACTCAATTCATTTATCTCCAAATACATTTGCAGTGACCAGACTGGGTTCATGCTGGATAGCTAGCAGACTCGGTACAGCAGATTTTGATTATTCTTCACCACAGCAACTTTTGCAAAACCCCAATTTCATTGTTCTCTTTTATTCTTCCAAAGTGTTTGGCAGATTAGAATGGTCCTTTCTACTCAAATTGTTGACTAAATTGAACTTTGGAGAAAAAATCATGAACATAATCTAGCCATTATACTCAATCTCAACTGCTGTGATCTGCACAACTGCTTTCTACTCTCCGCCATTTCAACAAGATGCTAAGCCAGGCTGGCCGCTCTCACCTCTGCTGTATTTCACCTCTGAAATAGCTATTGAAACCCTAGCTGAACTGATTCGGAGTAAGGTGAATGGAGTCAAGATTAATGAAAAGCATCATGTTATAAACATATTTGTGGATTATGTTTTATTAATTTTGTCCAACTTGCAGAAAGTGATCCCAGAGCTGACAATTCTGTAGAATTTGAGAAGGCAGCAGGTTTAGAAAGCAATAACTCAAAATCTGACCTAATGTTCTTTAAAAGCCATAAGCTGAGCAAAAAGAAGTTCAGAAGTTGTCTAACTTGGCTTGCACTACAACCTCACCAGGTTTAAGTATCTGGGTGTCATTATACCCAAGCAAACTATACAAATTTGGAATAGAAATTTTGATCACTTGGTAAGAAATCTAAAACATGTTACATTCCTAGAGTCTCTCCTGGGTGGAAGCCATAAATATGATGGTTCTTCTAAAATTCTCCTGTCTATTTCAAACACGGCTGATAACAATTCCATCCATTTATTTTCAGAAGTCGCAAAACATGTCAGAGAATATTAGTAACAAGAGTAAGAAATCCACAGTCAGCAAAATGATTAGCTGTAAACAGCAGCTCCCAAAATTCATCTCTGTAAGTACAACCTATTAAGCTCTGGTCCAAATTATTTTTAAGTACATTATTGTTCAGTTTTTATAAATCTGTTCCACTCAGCCCAGGTTTGACATTCTCTTTCAGATCCTTACTTCATGAAGAAGCAATTTAGGGAGCAATTCTATGGCCCCTAGACAATGGAGCAATCCAATGGTACTTAGAAACTACGCCGGCTGCCCTCCGGTCTGAAAAAGAGACCTTGGAGAGGAGGAAAGGGGGGCATTTTGGTGATGGGGAGGGGAGGAGACTGGAGAGGCAAGGATATGAGCTAACCTGAGGCCTCTCCAACCTCCTTCCCTCCCCCTCTAAAGTGCTGTTGCTAGAATGGCAAAAAAGCCCATCTAGCAAAAATGCACGGCGAGAGGACAGGGAGGCGAAGATCATCTCCGCCACTCCTCCCACCCTGCACTGGATGATCGGAGGCCTCTGAGTTTGAGGCATTCTGATCATCGAGGGCACAATCAATAGGGTTGCACCCTAATTTACTTAAACAAAATAGTTATGAACTAATGATAATGTTATGACCTTACATCAGAATTTTGTAAGTTTCTGATGTCTTACAATTTCTTTTTAAAATCCTACACATTTGGGAAGCAAACTCTAGTAAGTGTGAAGGCTGGGGGAACATTCCAAATTAGTATGGAGCTCGTGTAAGCATAATTATACAGGACAGATATTATTAATGTAGCTATGCTTTTGAGTGGTTGAAGAAACTACAATCACTGCTAAGTGGAACAGATGACAGAGGACCTGTTTTTAAATCAGATTTTAGCTTTTGCTCAGAATTCCACAGGAATTACCATGGATTAGACTGGGGAAAATCCTACTTAAAATTCTTTGTGCATGCCATTCCTTTGAGTAACATCCTTCTAGCAATGTTTTAATAAAATTTGATTGGAAATTCAAAATAAAAACGCTACAGAACTTCCATTCTCTAAACTTTATAGGGGCTTAATTCTTAGAGCTCTCTTTACATGAAACCAAGAGTGGGCAACACATGGCCCATGGGTAACACACGGCCCCTGGTGCCCCCCGTGTAGTGCCCACTCCAAAATTTGTAGTGACAACAAAAAACATGCCAGTGCACTGCCAAATTTCAGTGGCAAGGGATAAAAAGAGGGCAAATTTAGCTCCAAAACAAGCTAAATTTGTCCTTTTTTACCCTCTGTAGCCATTTCTCACTGAAATTTGGCACCAATTTTAGTTGGCCACTGGTGCCCCACTTTGGCTAGAATTCATCAGTGCAGTGGTGGGAGTGAAGCCTGTAGAGCGGATCTGGGGAGGGGGGCAAAACGGCCCCTGGACTTCACAAAGACACCGACCCCTCCATTATCCAAGACCTCACCACTTGTGAAATGTTTAAACTCTCTGAGTTTGGATCATGATAATTCACAGATTCTGAATTCTGCTTGGCACTGAATATATAACAAATGTTAAATCAGAATGCAACAAAGACCAGTTCAGTTCTTCAACTAAAAAGCCATAGAGAAGCAATCCAGAGACCCTATTATCAATCTCAGCTTTCTGTGTAGATGCCATTTAAAACACTTTTTAGGTATTAACAGATACTGATATATGATTTGAAAGCCCAAAGTCTGCAGAAAAAAACACACCTACATCTACATTCAATAAATACCACTCTTCCCCATCTAAATACATTATCCAGTCTAGCTACTAAATCTTATTATCCATATATTATGTATTTATTTGTTTACGGTATTTCTATACTGCCTTTCTGAAGCTGACCAAGGTGGTTTACAAAACATGTAGCATGTGAAAAAATACTTTCTTTAGCGCGCTGTGAATCTCCTATACACCCCAATTTCTAGTATTTTGAGAGAGGATCGTGATGGATGTGTAGACCACATGATGAATTGCCTGCCTGGTGTGAAGGCTGCAGATATCACGTGCCATCTAGATAGCCTAGTAGATAGTGCTGGGGTGGAGTCAGTGGTCATGGTCCATATTGGTACCAATGATGTGGAGAACTGTAGTCGTGAGATCCTGGAAGCCAAATCTAGGTTGCTAGGTAGGAGGTTGAAATCCAGGACCACCAAGGTGGCTTTCTCGGAAAGCCTGTTCCACGGGCAGGGCCAGCTAGACAGCCCTGCCTGTTCCACGGGCAGGGCCAGCTAGACAGGCGAAGCTGAGGAGTCTCAATGCGTGGAGCTGCAGGGAGGAGGGATTCAGATTTATTAGGCACTAGGGAACATTATGGGACAAGCCAGGACTGTACAGAGGGATGGACTCCTCTTGAACCAAAATGGAACCAGCTAAATGCTAAACATAAAAAGGGTGGCAGAGCAGCTTTTAAACTATACCCTGGGGGAAAGCCGACAAAAGCTCAGAGGCATCCAGTTCGGGTTAAATCATCCCAAAGGGTTGAAGATGAAAATGTTTTTGATTGCCCAAATGTAGGAGGGGAGGAAATAGGACAGGAGTACATGTTAGAACATAATAGCCAATCAAGGAACCAATGTCCCATAGCAAAAGATGCATGCGCCAGAGACATCTGAGGAGGGACACCATGTATAGGTATTTTTATGCAAATGCTAGAAGCCTCCGAAACAAAAGAGGAGAGTTGGAGTGCTTGATTTTAAAGGAAAACCTGGATATAGTGGGCCTTACAGAAACCTGGTGGAGCAGAGTGAATCAGTGGGATATGGTCATCTCTGGATATAAACTCAATAGGAAGGACAGGGAAGGGTGCACTGGAGGAGATGTTGCCCTGTACGTCAAAGAGGGCATAGTATCGAGCACACTAGAACACCTAAAAGGGATAGACTCTTCCAGAGAAGCACTGTGGGTGACGATACGAGGCTCCAAAACTAATTTAGTGCTTTGTTGTTGTTCAGTCATTCAGTCGTGTCCGACTCTTCGTGACCCCATGGACCACAGCACGCCAGGCCTTCCTGTCCTGCGCTCTCTCCCGGAGTGTGCTCAAATTCATATTCATTGCATCGCTGATGCTATCTAGCCATCTCATCCTCTGCCATCCCCTTCTCCTTTTGCCTTCAGTCTTTCCCAGCATCAGGGTCTTTTCCAGAGAGT
This sequence comes from Heloderma suspectum, assembly GCF_057233095.1. Taxonomy (NCBI): domain Eukaryota; kingdom Metazoa; phylum Chordata; class Lepidosauria; order Squamata; family Helodermatidae; genus Heloderma; species Heloderma suspectum. Next base: position 47,156,726 of record NC_139460.1, on the reverse strand, counting down.
TTTCTCTTTGCATTAGGTGGCCAAAATATTTGAGTTTCAGCTTCAGTATCTGTCCTTTCAATGAGCACTCAGGGTTGATTTCCTTTAGGATGGACTGATTTGACCTCCTTGCAGCCCAGGGGACTCGTAAGAGTCTTCTCCAGCACCACAGTTCGAAAGCATCGATTCTTTGGCGCTCAGCCTTCCTTATAGTCCAGCTCTCACAGCCATACATTGCTACCGGGAAAACCATAGCTTTGATTAGATGGACCTTTGTTGGCAAGGTGATGTCTCTGCTTCTTACTATGCTGTCTAGGTTTGCCATAGCTTTCCTCCCAAGGAGCAAGCGTCTTTTAATTTCATGGCTACAGTCACCGTCTGCGGTGATCTTGGAGCCCAAGAAAATAAAATCGGTCACTGCTTCCATTTCTTCCCCTTCTATATGCCAGGAAGTGATGGGGACAGATGCCATGATCTTCATTTTTTTAATGTTGAGTTTCAAACCAGCTTTTGCACTCTCCAATTTCATCCTCAACAAGAAGCTCTTAGGGTGGTATCGTCTGCGAATCTGAGGTTGTTGATAATTCTCCCAGCAATCTTAATTCCGACCTCTGATTCATCCAACCTGGCGTTTCTCATGATGTACTCTGCATATAAGTTAAATAAGCAGGGCAACAATATACAGCCTTGTCGTACTCCTTTCCCAATTTTGAACCAATCGCTTGTTCCATGTCCGGTTCTTACTGTTGCTTCTTGACCCTCGTACAGGTTTCTCAGGAGACAGGTAAGGTACCCCCATCTCTTTCAGAATTTGCCAGAGTTTGTTGTGATCCACACAATCAAAGACTTTAGCGTAGTCAATGAAGCAGAAATAGATGTTTTTCTGGAATTCTCTTGCTTTCTCCATGATCCAGCGAATGTTGGCGATTTGATGTCTCGTTCCTCTGCCTCTTCGAAATCCAGCTTCTACTTCCAGTAGTTCTCAGTTCACATACTGCTGAAGCCTAGCTTGTAGGATTTTGAGCATCACCTTGCTGGCATGTGAAATGAGCGCAATTGTGCGGTAGTTTGAACACTCTTTGGCATTGCCCTTCTTTGGAATTGGAACGTAAACTGACCTTTTCCATTCTTGTGGCCACTGTTGAGTGTTCCAAATTTGTTGGCATATTGAGTGCAGCACTTTTACAGCATCATCTTTTAGGATCTTAAATAGCTCAGCTGGAGTACTGTCATCTCCGCTAGCTTTGTTGTAAGTAATGCTTCCCAAGGCCCACTTGACTTCACTCTCGAGGATGTCTGGCTCAAGTTCAGTGACCGCACTATCATGGCTATCAGGGACATTAAGAACTTTCCTGTATAGTTCTTCTATGTTTTCTTTCCACCTCTTCTTAATCTCCTCTGCTTCTGTTAGGCCCCTGCCTTCTTTGTCCTTTATCATGCCTGTCTTTGCACAAAACGTTCCCTTGAGATCTCCGATTTTCTTGAAGATATCTCTAGTCTTTCCCATGCTATTGTTTTCCTCAATTTGTTTGCATTGTTCATTTAAGAAGGCCTTCTTGTCTCTCCTTGCTATTCTCTGGAACTCTGCATTCAGTTGGATATATCTTCCCCTTTCTCCCTTGCTTTTTGCTTCCCTTCTTTCCTCAGCTACTTGTAAAGCTTCATCAGACAGCCACTTGGCTTTCTTGCATTTCTTTTTCTTTGGGATGGATTTAGTTGCTGCCTCCAGAACAATGTTACGGACCTCCGTCCATAGTTCCTCAGGCACTCTGTCTATCAGGTCTAATCCCTTAAATCTATTCCTCACCTCCACTGTATATTCATCAGGGATATGATTTAGGTCATACCTGAATAGTTTAGTGGTTTTCCCTATGTTCTTCAATTTAAGCCAAAATTTTGCAATAAGAAGCTCATGATCTGAGCCACGTCTTGTTTTTTCTGACTGTATAGAGCTTCTCCATCTTTGGCTGCAAAGGACATAATCAATCTGATTTCGATATTGACCATCTGGTGATGTCCATGTGTAGAGTCGCCTCTTGTGCTATTGGAAAAGAGTGTTTGCTATGATCAGCATGTTCTCTTGGCAAAACTCTATTAGCCTTTGTCCTGCTTCATTTTGTACACCAAGGCCATGCTTGCCTGTTATCCCGGTGATTTCTCGACTTCCTACTTGAGCATTCCAATCCCCTATGATGAAGAGGACATCTTTTTTTGGTGTTTGTTCTAGAAGATGTTGGAGGTCTTCATAGAACCGATCAACCTCAGCTTCTTCAGCCTCAGTGGTTGGGGCATAGACCTGAATTACTGTGATGTTGAATGGTTTGCCTTGGATTCGTACCGAGATCATTCTATCGTTTTTGAGATTGTACCCCAGGACTGCTTTTCCCACCCTTTTGTTGACTATGAGTGCGACTCCATTTCTTCTAAGGGATTCTTGCCCACAGTAGTAGATATAATGGTCACCTGAATTAAATTCGCCCATGCCTGTCCATTTTAGTTCACTGATTCCCAAGATGTCGATGTTCAATCTTGCCATCTCATGTTTGACCACCTCCAGCTTACCTTGATTCATTGATCTGACATTCCAGGTTCCTAAACAGTATTGTTCTTTACAGCATCGGACTTTCTTTTCACCACCAGACACATCCACAGCTGAGCGTCCTTTTGGCTTTGGCCCAGCCGCTTCACTCTTTCTGGCGCTACTTGGAAATTCCCTCTGCTCTTCCCCAGTAGTATATTGGACACCTTCCGACCGGAGGGGCTCATCTTCCGGCGTCATCTCTTTTAGCCTTGTGATACTTTCCATGGGGTTTTCTTGGCAAGAATACTGGAGTGGGTTGCCATTTCCTTCTCCAGTAGACCACATTTTGTCAGAACTCTCCACCATGACCTGTCCGTCTTGGGTGGCCCTGCATGGCATAGCTTATGGCTTCACTGAGTTACGCAAGCCCCTTCGCCACAACAAGGCAGTGATCCATGAAGGGGAATTTAGTGCTAGGAACATGCTATCTGTTCCTGAGACCAGAATGCTCAGATTGACCTTGAGATGGAAAACGAAATCAGGGAGGCCTCCAAACAAGGAAGTGTTCTAATAATGGGTGGCTTCAATTACTCCCACACTACTTGGATAAATGCATGTTCCAGCCAAAGAGGTTAAATTTCTCAATGCCCTAAATGATAGTGCCCTAGAACAGTTGATCGTGGAACCAACCAGAGGGGAGGCGACTATGGATTTAATCCTAAGTGGTGTCGCCCAGGACCTAGTATGAGATGTAAATGTTGCTGAACCAACTGGAAACAGTGATCATAGTGCTATCAGATTTAATATATTTAAGTGGAAAATTGCCTAGTAAGTCCAACATAGTCACATTTGACTTAAAAAGAGGAAGCTTCTCTAAAATGAGAGAACTGGTGAAAAGGACGTTAAAAGGGGGGAGTCAAGAAGAATGCTTGGAGATTGTCAAGGGCTCCTTGGAGGCCTCTCTCAGTCTAATCTAGTAGCCAAGTCCAGACACAGACAAAGGGATTCTTCTCAAAGCTTTATTCCTCTTTTACAACTTAACAACTCTACTGTTAGCAACTAGATATGAGCAGCAGAGTACCTATGCCCTAAGTTGGAACAGTTGGTCCCCGTTTGAAGGAGAATCACTGGCAGACCCTGAACTTATGGGCTAGGGAGAGTCCTTCCCCTTTTCCCTTGGATCCTCTGGGCGCAACCGTTGTTTGCGCGCCAACCGGGCACTATGCCTCCTTTCCGCGCCCTCCATTGGTCGCCGCTCCCTGCGTCGGCGTCGCGAGTCCAGCAAGTCTGCTTCCTGCACTCTTGTCACTCCCAGGACTGCTATCTAAGCTAGGAATGCCAGTGGGAGGAATCTCTGTCAGCTGTTGGCCCTGGGAAAGATGAGCACGCTCCTCTCAGAATCAGAACTACTCTGGGATTCTATGGGCTCAGTGTCCACCCTGACAGAGATTACTGAAAAACACAATAAGAGAAGCCCAGCTAAAATAGGGTAGGAAAGGTAGCACCAAGTCCAAAGGTCGCCAGCATGCTTAATGAACAGTGTTAAGGGAGCTATTAGAGAAAAGAGAGCTTCCTTCAGAAAGTGGAAGTCTGGCCCAAGTGAGGAAAACAAAAGGGAGCACAAGCTTGCAGAAAGGCGATGCAAGCAGACAATAAGAGATGCAAAAAAAAACATTTTGAAGAGCATATCACTAACAACATCAAGATCAACCATAAAGAATTCTTTAAATATATCAGAAGCAGGAAACCAGCTAGGGAGGCAGTTGGACCACTGGATGACAATGGAGTTAAACGAGTACTGAAGGAGGACAAAGAGATTGCAGAGAAGCTGAATGAATTCTTTTCATCCGTCTTCACTGCAGAAGATGTAGGACAGATACCTGTGCCTCAACTGATGTTTTCAGGAAGCAAGTCTGAGGAACAGAGGCAAATAATGGTGACAAAAGATGAAGTTCTCAATCTTACTGATAAATTGAAAGCAAATAAATCACTGGGCCCAGATGGTATCCACCCTAGAATTCTCAAATAACTCAAATATGAAATTGCTGATCTTCTAACCAAAATATGCAACATGTCCCTAAGATCAGCCTCTATATTAGAGGACTGGAAGAAGGCCAATATAACACCACTTTTCAAAAAGGGATCGGGGGGGGGGGGTCTGGGAAATTACAGGCTGGTTAGCTTAATATCTGTTCTGGGTAAAGTGGTTGACGGCATTATTAAAGATAAGATTAATAAGCTTAAGATGAATAAAGGGCAAGCCCTGCTGAAAAGGAATCAACACGGCTTCCGCAAAGGTAAGTCCTGTCTCGCTTACCTTTTAGAGTTCTTTGAGAGTGTCAATAAACATGTAGACAGGGGTGATCCAGTAGACACTGTTTACTTGGAGTTCCAAAGGGCTTTTGACAAAGTCCCTCACCAAAGACACCTGAGCAAACTTAGCAGTCATGGAATAAGAGGACAAGTCCTCTCACGGATCAGTAACTGGTTAAAAAACAGAAGGCGAAGAGTAGGAATAAATGGTAAATTCTCCCAATGGAGGGAAGTAAATAGTGGAGTCCCACAGGGATCTGTACTGGACCGATGCTTTTCAACCTGTTCATAAATGACCTGGAATTAGGAGGGAGCAGTGAAGTGGCCAAGTTTGCGGATGACACCAAATTATTTAGGGTGGTTAGAACAAAAAGGGATTGCGAAGAGCTCCAAAAGGATCTCTCCAAACTGGGAGAACGGCCATCCAAATGGCAAATGCGGTTCAATGTAAACAAGTGTAAAGTGATGCATGTTGGGGCAAAAAATCCCAACTTCAAGTATAGCCTGATGGGATCTGAGCTAGCGGTAACCAACCAGGAAAGAGATCTTGGGGTTGTGGTGAACAGCTCAATGAAGATGTCATCCCAGTGTGTGGCCGCAATAAAAAAAGTCGAACTCCGTGTTAGGCATAATTACAAAAGGAACTGAGAATAAAACTCCCAATATCATACTGCCCTTATACAAATCTATGGTGTGACCACACTTGGAATACTGTGTACAGTTCTGGTCACCGCACCTAAAAAAAAATATTGTAGAGCTGGATAAAGTGCAGAAAGGGGCAACTAAAATGATCAAGGGGCTGGAGAATCTCCCCTATGAGATAAGGTTACAACAGCTAGGATTGTTTAGCATGGAAAAAAGAAGGGTAATGGGAGACATGATAGAAGTCTACAAAATTATGCATGGTGTGGAGAATGTGGATAAGGAGACATTTTTCTCCCTCTGTCAAGCTACTAGAACCTGGGGTCATCGTATGAAGCTGATTGGTGGGAGATTCAGGACAGATAAAAGGAAGTGCTCGTTCACATGGTGCATAGTTAAACTATGGTACTTGCTACCACAAGATGTAGCTAGGGATGTTCAAACCCTCCCCAGCTCAGGTTCTCCAGGCGCCCGTTGAAGTGCTGCCCCCGCTCGTCCCCCAGACCCACTCTTGAGCCCCCACGAGCTCGACAAGTTGCCCACACTCACCCTGGGCCCATCCGGCGAGTCCCACCATTTTGTCACTTTTTTTTTTAATGGAAAAAAGGGAGCTTAAAAAAATGTGGATATTTAATAACACATATATTAAGTTTTCCCGGCCCCAAACTGCACATATTTAAATATTCACATTTTTTTAAGCTCCATTTTTGGATAAAAAACAAAAGGCGGCAAAATGGTGGGTGCTCGCCGGATGGGCCACAGTGAGTCCAGGATGGCACGAGTGGTCACGAGCAAGAGTAGGGGCTTGGCGTGCATAGTACGAGGGTTGCGGGTGGGGGGGGCAATGGACTCCCGGACCCAGTCGGGTGTCTGCGACATTCTTAGGTGTAGTGATGGTCAGCAATTTGGATGGCTTTAAAAGGGGACTGAACAAATTCCTGGAGGAAAAGGCTATTAATGGCTACTAGTCACTTGAGGCAGTCAAACTATGTACAGCAGTTGCTGGGGAACATGGGTGGGAGAATGCGGTTTTGCTCATGCTCTGCTTGTGGGCTCCTGGTTCACAGCTGGTTGGCCACTGTGTAAACAAAATGCTGGACTAGATGGACCCTTGGTCTGATCCAGCATGGCTCTTAAGATTTTATGAGGGAGGGGTGGGAAACTACTTTCTATATACCATGCCTAATTTTATCAACCTCAACCATGTCCCTTTAATTTCATTCAATTAGGGTCCAACATACCAATTATTCTAAAAGCAGAGAGCCTGTTCTGGATGGGATCATACTCCCCTAAAAAAACAGGTCCATAGCTTAGCAATACTTCTGGACCCAGCTCTGCTGCTTGATGCTCAGGTGACAACCGGGACCAGGAATGCCACTTTCAAATTTCACTTGGTACACCAGCTGCACAATCTCTTGGGAATAAGCCTGGCCACTGTAACACATGTTTCATGGACCGCGCCCCCCCCCCCCCCGGTCTGGACTACTGCAACAAGCTTTACAGAGACCTTATTTTTAAGAAACAGCAGGTAGCGTAGAATGCACAGCAGTAGCAAAGGTGTTGACAAGTAGAAGTTGCAGAGATCACATGACAATGATCCTCACTGAAGAAGGGTAGTAAAGGACAATATTTTTTCACTTTCCCCTTTTTGTGATTGTTTGTGGATGCTGTACACTACCACTCCCAAAAGCTAAAACACACTTCCCTACTAACTTGAAAAAAGAAGAAGTTAAGACTCCCCATGTATTATGTCAGGAGAGGATACCATGCCACTGGAAAAGGACCTGGGCAAAATTAATTGCAACATACAATTATCAGAAAAGCTTCTGGTTTAAGACCAAAGTTACGGCTATCATATGTTGGCTCAAGCTCTACAAAGCCAAGAAATTAGAAGCTAAGGCTTAATAGATCTGCTCCAAGATCAATAATGATCTTGTGCAATTCACAAATTGTGCTTCCTTACAACTGACCCTCCATGCATGCACACTTTTCCTTGGTCTTTCAAGCCTAAATCCAGATGGGGAGGATGGACTGCCTGGGAGCAGCAAAGAAGCCCCACATTTTCCTGGTCCTGACTCCTGTATTGCCTTCTCAACTTGAGCCTTAAGGCATTACTAGAGGAATTCTCCTGTGAGCCTGTAATTTGTCACAACTGTAGGCCCCATGAAGTAAATAATGGAAGCCCAGTTGCAAGTTATTAGCTCAACAGGTGTCATTTTTATAAGCAATAGAATTTTGGGGCTTATACTGATGGAACTTTTTTTTTTTTTTTGCAATGTGCCTTAACAAATCAGGGTTGTATTTTCCTCCCCACTACTGCCAGGTTTGAAATATTCCTTTCTTTTTTTTTCTTTTTCTTTTTTGTATTTTTTTATGTATTTGATGATACAAAAAATGTTTAATGTCAGGAAAACTATATGGCTGTTACTTTTGTAGACAAATGTCATTCTTCTTTACAGATCCCACACTCTCTAGAAACAATATGCAGGCTGTCTCAGTGGTAAGGAAAGCCTATTTCTATTAGATTAAAATATGCTTTTTAAGAAAGTACATTCTTGTAGTGAGAAGAGGGTATCTTCTGTTTCCATGGTTCATTTCTCAGCTTCATAAAATGTAATTTTTAGTTTCTGTTAAGCTGCAAGAGCCACATATTAATCTCTTGAGAGCACTGCATCTCCTTAAATACCTGCAGTTGCCCCATTCTAGCCCTTCAAGCATTATCATCTGGCACCAAATCAGTCCCACTGCACAGACAAACGAAGGACTGAGTGTGATAAATTCAGCTTCTTTTGAAAAGACAAGGCCACAGCCAGAAGCCCAGAATGTGATACTGCTGAAATTTGGGAATATACAGACTGAGATCCAAACAATGGAAATAGCTGACATTAAACACATTGAGGTTTAGCAGTTCGACCATTAGGAAGCAATGAGTTTCATGCTCCTGTGAATTATTCTGAAATGCTACAAACCTTATTGACCCAAGCTACATCTTGCTTTGAAAAGGTAGCTAACAGCCATGTCTTTCCTTTTTACTCATAAGTAAGTGATCCAGATAGGGTAGGGGGCTTGAACCCTTTGTCCCATACCCCACCCACACCTGTAATTTTCATTGCTGAAAAGTGATCCATTAAAAGAAAAGGCTCACTTTTTTAAAATGAAAATTTCAGACCAAAATTGTTTTAATGGCAATGATGAGGACCAGTAGCAATGTATGGCTGTGACAGCTGGACTATAAGGAAGGCTGAGCGCCGAAGAATTGATGCCTTCGAACTGTGGTGCTGGAGAAGACTCTTACGAGTCCCCTGGACTGCAAGAAGGTCAAATCAGTCCATCCTAAAGGAAATGAACCCTGAGTGCTCATTGAAAGGACAGATATTGAAGATGAAGCTCCAATATTTTGGCCACCTAATGCGAAGAGAAAACTCCCTGGAAAAGACCCTGATGCTGGGAAAGATTGAAGGCAAAAGGAGAAGGGGACGGCAGAGGATGAGATGGCTAGATAGCATCACCGATGCAACGAATATGAATTTGAGCACAATCCGGGACAGAGCGGAGGACAGGAAGGCCTGGTGTGCTATGGTCCATGGGGTCACGAAGAGTCAGACACGACTTAACGACTGAACAACAACAAAAACCCACCATGCTAGGATCCCAATCTGGATTAGATACCCTGTGCATTCTTTAGAGTAAGACAGAAAGGAATAGCTGCTAGCTACGTCATCAAAGTAACATGGCCCTTAAAAATCAGAAAACATTAACGTCTTTATGATGGGCTATAGTAAAGGAACATGGTCTCCAAGTTCAACAAGGAAGACACAGACAGTTTTACATAGCATTGTCATCCACATAATTATTCTCCAGCAGGCATAGGGTTGCAAGATATAAGCAGATACTATAATATCATCTGCAAAGGCCCATTTATCCTAAAGATGTACCACAGGTGATCCCACATTCTGTTTCCTAACTTTGGATATGCTGTATTTTGCTTTGAATATGTCATTCAGGCTGTATTGCATAACGTGTAGCTTTTTTAAGCTGCAAGAGCTGCAATATTTGGCCAAAATATGAGCTAGACAAATTAAAGCTTCCCCTCCACATTCTGCAGGACTCGTCATGTGCTCTGACAAAATAAGTTGAATTTTTAAGAATCCTTTTTATTACATTCCTATAGCACCCAATAGTCAAAGCTCTCTGGGTGGTTCTCAAAACAAAACTTGAAACCATAAAATACAAAAATGTAATAAAACAAAATATAAAACCCTTATGTTTAAAATAGAAAAAAAGCAAAGTAAAATCCAGTGTAAAAGCCAGCAGCAGTGCGAAAATCTAAAATGTGTGAACACCTTTTCTTTCTTTTTTTAATGGAAGGACTAAAACGACTGGGAAAATAAACAGGTCTTCACCTGAAAAGACCACAATGTAGGCACCAAGTGGGCCTCTCTGGGGAGAGCATTCCACTGCCTTGGTGCCACCACTGAAAAGGTCCTCTCCTTAGTAGCCACCTGCCTCACCTCATTTGGTGGGGGCATCCAGCAAAGATGTATATTAGTTAGTTTCTAAAATTAGTGAACCTTGGCCCTATTTGAAAAGAACACATATTGATTTTTAAATGACAAACTCCATCTGAGAGCAGTATACAAAATAACTTAGTAAAGAGCTCATTTTCTACAGTTGCTGTTCCTAGAGGAAGCTGACAGGCCCTCAAGGAAAGATCTGGCATCCAACAGAATCCACATACTCTTCAATCTCTCAGTGCAACCCCTATGAATATAATAATCTCATTTTAATAAAATTGGGAAGCTTTTGCTTATTAATTATTTGTTGCTATTCTCTGTCAAACTTTACTTTCATCAGAGCCACACCTTATAACAATTCATATCAGTGCATGGATAAATGAACAGTGCATATTGTGAGAGAACTAACTTTTGGACTGAAAGCAATTTCTGTAAAGGAGGGTTTTGATTTTGTGACATTCTAAACAATTTCCCTACTTAAACATTAAAGAACATGTCAGCTGGAGGTTACCATGTTTTACACTAAGCATACAAAACCTTTGCTGTAACCTGGTACTTGGAACCTTAGACAGGAATAAACACAACATAATTCCCTCCACCTCTTCCCAATTCTTCTTTCCTTCGACATCCCATTCATACCACACTAACTTCACCTATGAAGCAATGGCACATCAATCCATGATGAAGCTTCCTAATGCAACATGACAGCAAGATTAATTTCACGAACAGGCAACAAGCAAACTAAACCTCTTTAAAAATATGATTTTTAATTCATAGGGGAAATAGAAGGGGGGGAAACTCAGAGCTGATTAAAGAACAACCTGACAAAGAAAAACAAACAGAACAACAAAATTTCCGCAAACAAGAAGGAAGCAAAAAATGAGGAGAGGAAAAAACAATTATCCCAGGCATTAGGCAAAAGTCTGTAATATTATCTACAATGACAGCACAGCCATTGTTAGTGCTGCCAAGGCACTGCATGTTTGCTATATCACCCGAGGTCCTGAGAGAATAATAAACTAAGCAGATTAGACTTAGACTGATGCCTCTGTGCCATTTCTACCTCCACACAGACAGTTTGGTATTTCAAAACACATACAGGCAGGTAAACCCAGAAAATGGGTATTCCATGTTGTAAGGATGGGGGGGGGGAGGGAGAGGCTGCCAACAACCAGGGCCTGTTTATTATTTAACAGTTGGTATTGCTAGAAGCCTGGCACCGCAATAGAGCAATCTCTGTTTCAGTTCAAGTCATCCTGATTATGGAAGCATGCAAGCCAAATCCTGTTTACCATAGTCTGGAAGAACTTCTGTACCCTCAACAGACATGGAAATTCTTACAATAGCTCTTGTCCAAGTGAAGAGGAAGTTTCCTGAGGCAGAGGTAAGAAGTACTTGTGCTTCCCATTAAAACCAGGAAAGGATGCAAGTTCACAAGGGCAAATAAGAAAACCAAGTTCTTTCCCCCATTGCAGTTATCCCACTTATCCAAATAGTGAAAAATGAGGAGGCTCTTCTCAACTCACACTTTTAAAAGATTTCTTTCAACTAATTATATCATAAACACGTGCACGCCAGCCCCATGCCATCACAGATTAGGTGGGTGGGACCAGGGGAAAGGTCCTTTCCCATTGTGCCATCTTTGGAATGTTCTCCTCAGGGAGGCTCATCTGGTGCCAAAATGTATGGTCTTTGCAGTTCAGTTATAATTGCTCAGTCCTTTAAATCTTATTCTTTTAGCTGTTATTGCTTCTGTTTTATCGATAATTCTGTTCTCTTCGGTTGTTTTACTGTTTCAGCTGTTTTATTCTTGCTCTTTTGTTTGAAATTATTTTGTGTTTTATCTTTTTTTAGCTAACATGGAAGCCTGCTGAGGTGAAGGCTGGGACATTAAGGGAAGGATCCAATGGTGTCTGTGCACTAGTGCTATTGATACTGTGATAGTATAAACCAACACTTATGGAACAGCAACAGTGCTTGGTAGTGTGGTGGTTTTCTTGTCAATAGTGCTAGCACATGGACACCGCTGGATCCTTCCCTAAGGGCGCAATCCTACCAAGATAGGCGGCTGCCTCTGAACTCGGAGGCAACCACCTATCCAAAGCAAGGCAGGAGAGGCACGGGGGGATCGTTCCCTCCACAGCTCTCCTACCCTGCTATTTTCTGCTAGACAGCTGGTGGGGGGGCCAACCGAGAGAGGAGGTTGCTGTACAACACACTGGATGTGTCATACACGCAGCTCCGCTCTCCCTGACTCGGAACGCCCCCAGCCCACCACTTTTCAGTCTCTCCGCGCTCCTCTTCCGAGTGTGGAGGATGGGGCTCCTCCGCGCTGCCTCAGAGGCAGTGTGGACACCAGGGGAGGTCGGTTTTCCAGGAACCAACCTTGGAGCGCATGCAGGCTCCGAGGTTGGTTCCTGGAAAAGAGCATGTCCCATGGCCCTCTAGACAGTGTCTAGTGGCCATAGGGTTGCTCCCTATGTCTTTTAAGTAAATAAATATCCAAAAGCAATTCAGGGACATATGTGAAGACAATTTACAGACTAATTTATCTTCCTGTGGCACTAACATCCATATCATTACATATCTATCCCATGAGGTATTGCAAAACTTAACACAGAGAGGGAAATTATCTGAGGTGCTTGCTTGGGAGACAAGTTCATAAACTTTGTCAAGCCATGCTGTTGTTCATGAACCTTGGTTTCCATGTCTGCAAACCAAGACTATGGAACATGAACATAAGTTCAATATTATCAGCCAACTTCTCATACGAGCTTAAAAAACATAACACAGCTGAAATATCCACTTTTGCATGTTAGCATGACATACCAAAACTACACAGTTTGGTATCAATTGGGAGTTTCAAGTATAAAGGGAAAAAGCCAAATGGAAAGATCATGAACAAACAGTAGTCAAGATATCTGTGAGACTTCTATGCTCAGCCAATGGCTAATGGGCTTAGAGATGGTTGACAAGCCATAACCAGTTTTTAGTCTATTATAAACTAAAGTCTCAGTGAACGCTGTCTCATTGCTGACCGTGCTATTCACATCATATGGCTAAAACAAAGGACCTGATTATTAGTTTTGATTATTTCGCCCATGTATAATAAGCAGGCTGACTGAAACTTTACATGAACTATGCATGAATTTAACAGGCATCAAAGGTGTGCAAACACATAGACTAGCAACATTTCTTTTGTAATACGGTTTTGCACAGAAATAAATGCATGCTGATCTTGCATACCACCTTCAAATAGCAGCTATGTATCATACCGTGCCTTCAAGAGCTCTTTACACAGTGCCAAAAACAGACTGTACAGCGATTAGAGATTAGTGAGATCTGTTCACAACAAAATAAAGTCTGGTGAAAATTTAGCCAGTGTTGAATTTTTCTACTAACCAACATCTGCGGTGATTTATATATTCACAATGGAACCATATAAATTTCAGTGGCAGGCACAAAGGGAGAGAAAGGAAAGAAGTATGAAGGGATAGAAGATGAGACAAGGAAAAAATAATTTATACTTCATTTTCTAAAATTCAGTAGCATTTTATTTTTCCAGACTAAGCCCCCCCCCCCCCCGAAGTTGCCCTGTAATTCTGCCTCACTGTCATGGTATGAGTATTCTGTGATACTGCCCCAATACTATGACAACTGCTACAGAGTTGGCTTTCTGGCATCGTGGGTACTATAATTCTCCCTGCAGTGTGATGTGGGCAATTATGGAATGCCTGGATTCTGCCAGCTTGATCCAAAGCCTATTGAAGCCAATGGAAATGTTCCCAATGATGTCAATGGGTATCTCCTAAAAGAGCAATATTCACCCATTCTGCAGCACCTGCAGCTAGGGGATATGTGGATTTTTTAATGGAAAAGATAGCTTCAGCAGCAAAAATACAACAGAAGGGTAAGTGTCTGGATTCAAAAGTATGAAAATGTACCCTATTATTCACTCTCTGTGGTCAAGAGGCTTCTGAATTCTGTACTGGGATCATTCCAGCCCATCCCCAGTGTGACCTGTTATCGTCTAGTGTTGTCTTGGCCACATTTAAAAACTACTAAAACCTAATATTAAAAAGATACAATAATTGCTACTGCACATTTTAATGAATTATTGTGTTCAAGGTTCCTACGAAAAGTAATATTATACTCGGCTTATGTTTTAATTGATTTATTAATATTTTATCACAGGAATGTAATTTAAGCTCCTCATGATTTAGATCTCATAAACCTTTAGCATTTTGCAAATTCAAATTCCAATTTAAAGCCAGGGCGAGCAATTAACTTTTCTATCATCTTGTCAGGGGAGAAGGTTCATGTTTAATTTGAGACAAAGTGACAGAAATATATATACACTGTATGTATTACTCCAATTTAATTTATGAGTCAGCACCATCCACCTTCCAAATGTAGATTTAATAGAAGGGAGAGAGGCTTGTTGTCGTGGCACCACTGAGATATCTGCCCTGAATTTGCTAGGGGAAAAAAATGTCCCTGGTTTATTGAGATAGGAGGCTAGATTGATTACTGGTCTATTTCCAACCCCTTTGTTTTAATTTCAATTCGCTTGTCACTTCCTTGTATGCAGCATATTCTCCCAAATGTAATCTCACAGCCTCTTGTCAATGCTATATAGTAGTCATCCCATTGTAGACAATCCCACCCTCCTCTATACCCACACTAAGCTCATTATAAATTCTAAACCAAAAGACAACTGAAAGAGTAATCCTCCACTGAGTTTAATAAACAGTACTGAATGGGCAAAACCTGCAGTTTCTACTTGGGCAAGAATCCTGCTAAAATCAATGGGATAATTTGACTGAAGAGAAGGGCGTATGTGTGAGAAGGCAGAACTGGAACAAATAGACAACAAAGGTACAAATGTAATTCATTATAACACTGTCAAACTCATAGAAAATACCACACATAAAAGACTGAGGAATATTCAAATGTGTTTCAAAGGTATATGTTCAAGAAAGAAAGCTCTATGTTTGAAGTCTGTGCTTTTACCTAGACTTCAGCCATATCTGTATCTTTGAACAGATAATATTTTTTTGTCTTGAACTCAAGCCATGTAGGCCTTTATAAGTCAGAATCAGTACCTTGAAATGCCCAGAAGGCAATACAAAATCAGAGCAGATGGTGGAGCATTGCTATAATGTGCTGTTGGCAATCCATAGTCATCACAAGGCAGGTCACATTATGCAAGAGGTGAAGCTTCTGGATTATGCTATCAAAGGCAACCCCGCATAGAGCACATTATAGTAGCCCCAAGGTACACCAAGGCATGAGTGATGGCTGAAAGATTTGAATCCTTCTCACAAAATATGAGTTGGTAGAAAGCACTCCATGCATATATATATCAGTCACATTTTTAAAACTGTTTTGACCTCTGGCTGCTTCCTGCTGTTTTCAGAGATCTCTGCTGGTGCCCTCTGCACATGCTGAATGGTGCCTGTGAAGGGCATCTCACTCTGTCTACTCAAAAGGCAGACAGAAACGCAGACACACCTTTTGCTCCCCCCACCCCTCGAGTATAGTGGCATTGGGACAGCAATTTTGCAGTAATTCAATCTCTGTTTGATATTGCTCATGAACCAAAGGGCTCCTCTCTATCGAAGACTTTAGCTTCACATTGCAAACTTCAGGTCAGTGCTGTATTGTTGGGTGTGTGTTTTTTAGAATGAGAAATAATTATATTGCATTACAGGGCAGCATCTCTATCAGCAGTAATGGTCCAAGGCTGCCCTACGTGAGATCCCAAATGTCAGGATTCCTTTGCCCCTGCTGAACTTCAAAAGCCAAATCAAACACAGACAAGAGGCTTCAATCCACAGCTTTTAATCCATTACTTCAATGGGTCATACAGATGCAAATTCTCAGTGATTCACAGTCCACAAAGGAAATGCCTTCAGGGAGTTCAAAAGAAAGCTACGAAAGTTGTCCACCATTTGAAGAAAAGGTGAGCTCACTATCCTAACTTAAGGTGGTGGGGGGGAGATCTCCCTCTCTCTCTCTCTCTCTCTCTCTCTCTCTCTCTCTCGTAAGGCCTCTAAACGCAGCTGTTCATGCCAGGCCAATCGGGCGGACCATCTAATCTCTGCCCCAGCCATCTCTCTCTTGGCTCTGCATCTGGCGTCTAAGAATTCAGGCCCTCCAAGCCCTGCCCCTCCTGGCTCGCTATCTCTCACGGGGGGGGGGGGGAGGTGAAGAGGGGCCCTCTCCATCCAGCTGGGTCTTTGAAACCTGAGGAGTCTGCCTATCCATGTCTGGACAAGCCTGGGAAACCTCCTCCCCCACATCTTGCGGTTCTTCTTCAGAATCTGAACAACTCTGCCACTCCCTGCGCTCCGAGGCAACCCTGACACCAAATAAGACTCCTCACCTACCCACATGCTCAACATTGAGTTTAAACTGAAACGGGAATATGTAAACAGTCACTACATTACATTAAAGGCAATTAGTCCATCTTCACAGACGAATTCATTATAATATAGGTGAAGGCTTACATTAAGACAGAGCTAATTTAATAACATATATTTTGATCGATTTATTTGGATTTATAACTTGCCTTTCTTTAATGGTGGGGTAACCTTCTAGGGTGAACTCAGTTGAACATGACTAAACAGTTAATGCACACCAATCATCTAGGTGGTAAAAGTTAAAAACAACCAAAATAACAATGGGAAAGTGCCTAAGTAGGTAGCTGCTGCACAACACCTAAATGATACAACACCTTGTTAGAAGGTGTATGTCCTACGCACAATGTAAGGTTCCTATGGTTTAACCTGCTGAACCTAGCCCAAATGACCTTTTCCCAACCTGGCACCCTCCAGATGGCCATGCTGGCTGGGGATGATGGGAGTTGTGGTCCAAGACATCTGGAGTGCACCAGGTGGGGAAAGCCTGACCTAAATCATAGCTGAACCCTAGACTTCTAAAATTACATGCAAACTTGTGCTGCAACCAAATAAAGAGGCCCAATACCTGCTTTGGTCATTAAACTGACTAGAAATTCTGTTATATAAGGGACTGTGCCCCTCAATTCCGACACACTACTTTACATGCTTATTCACTTAGGAAACTTAAATAGCTTTCTTCCACTGGAAATGCAGGTAATACAACTTCTGCTGTCATGCATATTTTAAAGACAAATTATAGCAGAGTGCATTGCAATTTCCACCACTTTGTGGTGTCTGCAGAGTGACAGACACCAGCCCACATTGGCATCATTTTGGGGTATCCAAATACTTGTCTGAAAAATACTATTAACTGCAGAATGTAGGCATTTGAAGTGCATAAAAATCACACAACTTTAATTATGCTGGAGGACTTGCATGATTTTCACATGAAATTTATACTACTTTTATTAAAAATGCAGACTAGATTCATTTAAAGCTTCTTACCATTAGGAAGGTGGTTTAAAACTTTCAAGGTTGCACTTGAGACAAGACAGTATGGGGGAAACCGTCTGAAGAATTTTAAGTTAGAAGAATTTTACATATCTATCAGCAGAAGTGTAGCATATTTATTGTTAGAGTAAAATATACTGTAATTAATATGCAACAGGATAGCAATGTTCTTCCAACAAAACATTGTATTTTAGAATTTGTAGATGGTCCTAAGAAGCTTTTACATTCTTTCGAAAGGTTCACTGGCATATCTCGAGTGTAATTTTGACTCCATACTTCAGCTTTCCCCAACATGGTGCCCTCCATTTGGTTTAAACTACAACTTTCATCTTCCATGACCATTGGTCAAGCTGGCTGGGGATGATAGGGTTATAGACCAAAACATCTTTAGGGCACCATGTTGGAGAAGGCTGCCATATCTTGTGATCCCTCTCAATGTCTTATTTAATTTATTTATAGCATTATTTCTATGCTGCCTTTGGCCCCCAAAAAGAACCTGAAAGACAACTTACAATTTAAGACTTTAAACAATTTAAAAACTTTAAAACATCATAACACAGCAAATTAAAATCAGGAGAAAAACAATCTTTTAAAAACAGGGAGCAGGTTAATAACATCTAAAACCACTCAAAAAGCATGGGAAACAAACATCTCTTAGAACAGTACCAGGAACCTTTTCTGGAAGGATCTTTCTTGAACAAGGAAGCATGGTTATGTTTTATGATTTACTTCTCTAAGCAGAGGGAGTTTTTTTTCAGTTTTAAAATAAAGATAGTTCTTTCATTCAAGAGCTGAACCAACTATTAGCTCTTGACATAAATAGTGACACTTTGGAGGTAGGGGAATGAGCAATGCAAGGTACAGGCTACAAAATTTCAGCTTTTTTATCTCAGTCACAAGACATTTTTCTGAGCATTGTTTCCTCACCCCCTTAGAAAAAGACCTCTTTGTAGAATTTCCCCTGAATATTCTTTTTTGTGGTAGCCTCCATTACCCCATGCATCCTACCACCCACCCATAATGTTGTAGAATGATGGCAGTTTGGGGGGTTTGTGAAGGATGCAATGTGGTGGCCAGGTTACCAACATGGTTGCTTCTGCTTCCAATTGCAATAACAACAAAACCAACCAACTAACCCTTAAGAAAAAAGGAAGAGGCTGTGCTACTGCCCCTGCTAATGGTGAAGAAACTGTTGAAGAAACTGATGGAGAGGTTATCCCTTCCCTGGAGAAATGTGGTGAAATAGTCCCAATTTCTCTGTCCACATATATAGCAGAGAATTTCAAGAGGCCATTTGTACACAGCTGTATCACAACTAGGAAAATTTAGCTTATCCTCCTTCTACATTTAGTTTGGAAACTATTTAAAGAAGGAAGTTTGTTTCCCAAGAGTGGAGTGAAATGCCAGACTATACAAAGAACTTGAAGTGCTATTCTTAGGGACAGATATAGAGGGAGGGGGCATCTTATCTTCTTGTGAGTTTCAGATTAGCCCTAGAATAGCCTGCCCAAACCTGGTGCCCTCCAGATCTGTTGGACTGCAACTCCCATTATTTCCAGCCAGCATGGCCACTGGTTAGGGAAGACTAACCCTGAATGAATATTCAGTTATTCTAATTCAATATTTCCCAAAACTCCCTATTATTGCTCACCAAAGCTTTTTTTTTTGTCAGTTTGTACTGGTGTTTTCAAACATTTTTGATGCAATTATCCTATCATTTCATTATTTAGACACCTGAAATTAGTACCATGGATCATTCTTCAAATCAAAAAGTTAAATGCAAATAGAAGGCAATCTGGGTGACTGGCCTATCATGTTTTTGCCATCACTTAAACTGATGATGTAAGCTCATTCCATATAGCTGTCTACTGTCAAGGCAACTATATAGACTTTTGTGAGGAAAGGAAACACTGAGTCATAAGCATTCAAAATCTGATCTATTATTTGTGGTTATTAGCCAGGACACAGACTTGTTCAATTCAAAATGCCTCATCACCAGCTATTACTTCTGCATCAGTGCCAGACTTAGACATGCTGGCACCTGAAGGGAGATACAAAATGACACCCTGCATTCTGACCTGGAGCTCATATTTTTAATGGCACATGAAGATGGACACTGGAAGGAGGGACATGGGTTCCTTTCTGGAAGGTGCAGTCTGAAGCAAGGGCTTCACATCACTTCACAGTAAGACTGGTGCATCAGAGATATAGCACCAGCTCAGACTAGCAGTCGCATCTGGAAATAGTGGCTGAACCTATGGTTGCATCAAGTCAGATGTTACTCAACTGATGAACAGTGTGGGCTCTCCCACACTGGAGGCGTTCAAGATGAGACTGAACAGCCATCTGTCAGGGATGCTTTGACTTGGATTCCTGCACTGAGCAGGGGGTTGGACTTGATGACCTTATAGGCCTCTTCCAACTCTACTATTCTATGATTCTATGATTCTAAGTGAGAAGAGTTAAGAATGCCACAACAGCCGTTCTGGCCAAACCAATGATACATCTAGCCCACCAACTCAGACCTGACAGCAGCCACAATCAGATGTAAGGAAGCAAATGCAAAGAGATCGGGAATCTTCTCTCCTTTCACTCTTTTTACTCCTGCAGTGAATGTGTCAAGAGGCCAGCCTCATGCTCAAGGTTGAAATTTCTTTCAAATTCTTGCTTAAGATTCATTGACAAAAGTATCCTCCCAATTTCTCATCTGTTTTTAATATATAGTAATATGTTTCCTCACAGTATATATCACATGCTTCTGAGCTATTTAACAAACATTTAACTTAGAGCAACAGTCCTATTAATGAATGTGGCATGCAGCAGAATCCTGTGGGGCTGACTTATATGCACCTTAATACACAAATATCAGAACCAATCATACCAGAGGTAAGCACATGGAAATCTCCTTGGGCAGGCTAGGGGAAATCACTCCCTGTTGCACACCAAACCCTTTCTACACTTCAAACTCTCCTTTATGTTAAAAGGAATGGGAAGACAGAACCTAGCATCAGGGCGCTGGCAATGAACAAATTCTTCTTGCCTGTGATGATGATGATTTATATTTATATAGAGAGTATCTACCATTTTTGCTTTAAATAAAACAAAAACAAGACAAAGCCCCTGCCCTCAGCCTTACAGTTTAAGTAAGATTTATAAAGCACTTGAGGGAAAGGAAGTGGTCTGAAAAGACAGATGTTCAAGATCAATTCAAAAAAGCTAGTGTGAAGTGCTAAGTTTTTATAAGATGTTTAAATACACCAGTGGAAGGAGTCAGACAGATGTCAGGAAGCAAAGAGCTCCAATGATAGAGATTTTTTTTGCCAAGTTCTAGAAGACACCAGGAATGGGAAGCCAGCATTGGCATTATTCTGATGTAATGCTAAGCCATAGCTTAGTGTTACATGCACAAGCATGCTCCTCCCCCCCTCCCCTCCTTTGGCAGAAATGTGAGGATATTGGAAGCATTGACTTCCATTTTCAACTACTGCAGTTTTTCGTTATATCCGAAGTGGGAACTGCAGTTCATTTTAACAGTGGCTTATCCAAACAAGCCAGGATTGTAAACCATTGTTTCAATTTGGCTTCTTCAGACAAACCATAGTTAAAACTAATCATAGTTTGTTTTGCTTGGACATAATTTTCTCTTTGCAGCTTCACTGGAGCAAGAGAGGGGGAGTACATGAGCCTAAAGCTCATTCACATAGCACTGTAGTTTAGTGTTAAGCCCAAACACAGCTATTGTCATAAAAGTGGTTCGTAAATACCGCTGGGGAAAAAAAGAAAAAGAGGAACAACACTGACAAAGTGTCCAGAGGGGTGCCTTTCACTATGAGAGTCTATAGCAACTTTAATCATTTCACCTTGAGGAGTAAGTGTATCATCCCCATCATCAGTGAATAAACCAAGACCCCAAAAGACCTGCTTTTTTTAATTAGACAAAAAGCTAAACTAGCTTGATTCCTACCAGAAAAATCTTATGTGGCTTTTCTTGCATATCCACCTGCATTAATTTAAGCAGGGCACAACATGTCCTGCTTGAATAAGCAGTCTCTCTGTTTCACAAGAAGTACAAAGACTAATTCACTGCATTAGAAGGAAGGGGAGGGGGGAGGGGGGAGAGAGGGTGGGGGAAAGAGAGAGAACAGACCCCATCTGGTCATATCTAGGAAAAAGCCTCCTTACAACCACACAGCCAAGATTGTACCACAACTGCTAATGTATATATTGCAAACATATACAGGTATGATGTTTACAGTAAACAAAGAGCAACGCAGCCAACCGAAGACATAAACAGTTGTTGGAGCATGAATGCTCAGCCTGGTTGCACCACACACTGGGTGTTTGTTTATCCCCGTTGCATATGATCAACAGGAGAAGACATTCAAAACAACTTTTTAAACAACGTGTCACTTTATGTTAGTTTATGCCAATGGGGCTTCTTCCAAATGTGTGTGTCATAATAAGATATGTATGTGTTTAGAGAGTTCTCTTCTTTTACGTCTGTCATGGCAGGAAGACAAAGATCAGTCCTAGCAACCTAGCATTCATTTCTGCTTTCCCTCTCTACAGCCATAAGAGCCATACAATTTTAATCAAAATGAGTCTTTGAGACTCACAAATATTCAGTTACATAAACCAAATGGTTTGCTTTATTAACCCATAGTTAGGGTTTCATTAGAATAACATGAACTGAGGCGAGGGCACTTCTCTAGATCCCTTAAGAGTCACAAGGACAGTTCTCTGGTGTTGGAACTGGTATTTCCACCTTAAATGCTCCCCCCCCACCCCTGTCAAACTAGAATACACTATTTATGGGAGGAACTAAACACTGAGTTAAGCACAGCCCTGGGTTCAGTTCAGTTCCTCATTTTCCCCTGTTACAACTCCCTCATGTCCCAGTATCAGTACTCTTGTGCATTTCCAGTAGCATATCACTGCTTCTGGAGCAGGCAGGAAGATTTGTAATAATGTCAGAACATAGAAGTAAGCAGGTCTAGACTATACAGAGGGAGAAAGGGGAAGGTGATACAGGATCACCATTCTCAGTGACAGCCTTGGGTTTACAGCAACTCGTAATGTTTAGTTTTGTTCTAAACCGTCTGAAGTTGGGCTTCCTTTAACCATTTTTATGAAGTATTTATAATTTCTTCCATTCTTCCGAGTACTTCCCTTCTTTCTTAAAAAAAATCACTCTGTCCATGTTAGAAGCTGGATTTGTGCAAACATTTTTTTATTTGCAATAACTTAGGGCTAAGGCTTTTTTTTACTCTAGAATAAGAGCAACATGGGGATGGAGGGACGTAAACCCTTTTCCCCCACTGCAGTCCCAATGCAGATCACCACCACCCACCTCCTCACCATATCTATATCTATATATCTCTAAATAGTGATACGTTAGCAATATAAATGGCAGGCATGCCCCCCCCCCCGATCTGAATCATGACTGCAGCAGGGGGAGTGGTTAAAGACTCCCTATACACCACACTATGGTCCTGAACCAGAGTGCTAACTCTACAGTAAAAAAGAAAATAACATAATGTGTGCTTTGGGTGTTAGGCAATTTAAAACCAAGAACAATGTATGTTAATCTAGTGCATAGTGCATACATAAAATACACATATAAGAATAAAAATGTGCTTATCCAACACATTTAGCTTTATTTCTCCCTTTTCAGATAATCACATTACCACTACCCATTTTACAAAGAGATCTTTGGACAGAGAAAGATAATTTCTTTTCTGTCGATAATGTGAGCAAACTGCCTTCAAGACTATGTTTGCACCTAAAGAGCAAACTTCTGCGTTAGTGACATGCAACACCAACTGGACTGAATTTCAGGAATATTTAATTGTCTATATGCCTATTATATGTAATGTTTTGCACGCCCCACCCCCACCCCGCTTTGCCAGCAGTGGTAAGTGTCACGACAGCGTCACAAAAGATCTCCTATGGACTTGGAGTGAACTTGCAGTGTTTTGTAATAACTTTTCATTCCAAGTAAACACATAGATTGGGCAGGCACATAAGCAGTGATGCTAAACCTGAAGCAGCATCAGTATACATCTGAACAAGCAGCTCCACGAACACGCAACTCCTTTCTCTAGCCAAATTCAAACCGCCTGTTTAAAAAGCTTTCTTAACTCACGCAGTCTGTGCAAACCGAGTCTGTGCTTCCAGATGGAAAAAGCACTGAAGGATTACAAACTGAAGAATACATTGTCTGGATCCCCTGTAAAATTCAGTGAATGAGGCAGGGCAACTGCAAAATAAAAGCCTCATCTGTAATACCCCCAGTTTCACAGCCTAGTGCCATGTGCAGGCAACCCTGGTTTAAAACTGCCTTATAAATCCTGGTTTGTTTTGGTGCACAGGTTGGAAATCACACAAAGCTCTCCCCTTCTTGGTTTGTTTACCTAATTACATGAATGGGGGACTGAATGAGCAGCATGCACTACCATGCAGCTCATTTACATAATGGTTTATTAAGACAGGATTCCTGGCTTAATGTGCAAACACAGCCAATGACTACCTTGATCTCCAATTACATTAAGGAAAACCCTACTGTTCACTAGCAGGCTATCCAATAATGTAGAGAGAGGGTTTTATTTTCACTTTGCACAACAGCATAGAATGGCTGAAACATTATGGCTAAGATCCCAAAAACAGTGCAACCAGTTCTATGAGCCCAAGAGTTCTATGAGCCTTTATCCATAGTCAGCTTTCATGTTCCTGTTTATAAGATGTTGCTACACCTTTTAATTCCAGCTCTTTTTACCATTTCCTGTCACTGCCTAAAACCAAATTTCAGCCAATGAATTCCCTACAAAAGCAAAATGTATCTACTCATAATACCCGTAAAGAGTCTTCCAAATTCTTTCATCAGAGATGTCACTCTTAGAACAACAAGGAATGTAACCTGGACAGCAATCCTAACCATACTAACCAGGAAGTAAAATATTGAAGTCAGTATGAGTAAATATATTTTTTTCACAATGATGATTTCACTTTTGAAACATGGAGATCTCTTACTCTTATGTGACTACTAGCTCAAATTCAATTTTGTGCCCTGCCCATGATCTCTGCTCAGATAGGTTTTGCTCATTTCGTAGGGTCTGAAGTGGCACCCCAGGGAATCGGAAACTAGTCCAACACCAGAAGTATAATGAGCACTGGTATAAATATGTGCTATATTTTGGTGTCATGTTCACAGGTATGTATTGGCTAGCAGACATAATGAGTAGCACACAAACATATGTATATAACCTGGACAGTTCTGCAACTGTTTTATAAGGTAGTGGCTGTTTTTAATAAGTAAAATGATGGGAACAGCCATATAAGCACATAAACACACACACATCTCCCTCTCAGCAATCCCATTCGGGCGTCTTTGCAGATATCGCAGCGGGGAGGATAAATATTGCAGTGTGTGTGGGCATATGCGAAGCGCACATTTTGTGAAGAAAGGGCTGGGCCAGCTTTATAAGCTTCCCATGCCCGACCCTGAGCCTCTTCACCATTTTGCAGTCAATAGCAGTAGTTGCTGAGACCACAGGAGTTTCCAGGGCCTGTTTTGCCCTGTTGCAATTGCAGCTAGTGGGCCATGGTTGCTTAGAAATCAGGATAGCTCAGGAGTCTGGCCTTAAAGGCTCCTGAGGGACAGGGTCTCTGGGGCTTGGAGAATAGGCATGGTTGAGGCCTAGTGGCCACCCACGACCTACATTCCACCAGAGGCCTTGTAGGCCTAAGACTTAATGTCCATCTAAATGCTGACAGCCGTTTTGAGGAGCCACTGAGCTTTTGGCCTCATCAGTCTCCTGCCCCTGGATTATGCAGCTAGAACGGGGACTTGGGGTGGTGTTGAGGCCCCTCTGACATGCTCTTAATGAGGCTGCTGCACGGGAGTTTTGCACTGGCCCAATAGGCTTGGGGGACTGAGGTCTATAAAGGGATCCCAGCCCGTTTTGATCATGTCATCCAAGAAAGTGTAAGGGGACAAGAAGGGTAAGGGCAATGCACCCAAGGCCCCCGCAAAACACCCTCCACCTCCACCCAAGTCTTCAGGCGACGAGGAGGAGGAGATTGTTATTAGTGCTACCCTAGCAGAGATAGATGCTATTGAGAGGGCCAAAGATATGACAGGGTGGGCAAAGAGAGCAAAGCGTAGGAGTACAATTACAGTAAAGATAAACAAGTCCCAAATTGATATTTTGCTTACAATTGCAGCTTGGCTAAATGCTATTGAGGCCAATACTAGCAGAGCAGCTCCGGCACTGACCCCCTCTGATCCAGTGGCTATCAAGCCTGTAAAGACAGCCAAATCAATCACAGTGCCAACTCCTCAGCCCATGGCATTGTGTACACCACAACACACACAACCTGTGGCAACACAAGGGGAACAATAAATTGGTGAATATGCTTTCACTGCACAATTTATTTGGCTGGGTTGGGGTCAATGGAGCCATGGGGCCCTATGCCATGGAGGACTGGGCAAGGGTGACCATTTTCTCCACTGACTGGTTTTGGGATGCCAGGACAGGGTGAGAGTCAGATAGAGCCCATGCACACTGAGGAAGTCACCCCACAGAAATCTGCAGCTGAAGCCTGCACCCCAGTGTGGCAAGGCCCAGCAGGAGATAGCTTTAAAGCCCCAGCAAGAGCAAGTCAACCTAAGCACTGGGGACCCATACGCTGGCAGCAAAGAGGAGGTCATATGGAGAGACTTCTACTCCTCTCGGTTACCATTTACTCCCAGCGACCAAATAAAAAAAATTAGTGGAGGAAGTTTGTGGATGTGTTCTCTTTGCTGTTCAGCAAGACAGAGCAGAAGGGAAAGGACAAAGGGGTAGGGATGTCACAAATGCCCAATATGGGGGTGGAGTCTGACAGACTCCCCCCTGCTCAGTCCCCCAGACTCCCATCACACACCACTTACTGGACCTGTTTGCTGAGCACCACGCAGTCCATGAAGAGGGGTCAGCCACCTGCTCCTTCCCTGAGCCGCCACTGTTATACAAAATGGCGTCTTAGGTCTTTCCAGAAAACTAATATTGCATAGGTTGCCGCATAAAGGGGCCATCTACGCAACTTTACGGCCACAACCTACGCAACATTAGTTTTCCAGAAAGACCCAAGATGTCATTTTTCGTAACAATGGAGGCTTGGGGAAGGAGCTGGCAGCCCCAAAGTATTTGCCAGTCACTCGCTGAGCTGTCTAGGGGCCCGTGGGCATGGGCAGCAGCAGCAGCAGCTCAGTGAGCAACCAGCAACTCCGGATGGAGGTGAGTACATTCATCCCCAGATAGGGACCATGAAAAAATTAAAAAATTAAGCTCCCGCAGTGTCTCAGATCAGGGGGTTTCAAGCCCTGCTGTTACGACGGGAATTCAGCTCTAATGGCTTTTGCACTTGGAAGCCCTCTAGGTTTAGACCTGAATGCTCTATTTGTGCAGGGTAGCATCCATTCGCATCCTGCCCCAAGGCCAAATGGATCAGAGGATTCCACTGGGATAACCAGGGTGGGAGAAAACTGGGGCCAGGGGGTCAATCTCCATTAAAAGGTTCCCAGCTCAGTTAATCTACAGGTATTAAAGTCCCTTCTTCAGTTGTATCCAGTGACGATGGATATCACAGACTTATGGGAAGGCTTTTCACAGAGCTTTAGGATTTCCTTTGTACAGGAAAGGAGGAAATTTTTTGAAAGGAATCAGGACTCTGGTCTGGGAATGGAAGAAGTAGTTATAGGGGAAAAAAATCAGAAAGACGTGTCAGCTCGGAGGGTGATATGCCCATTTACCTCCCCTCCCAACAATGCTCAGGGTCTCACCTCTTGGTTTGGTCCCCCCAAAATCCCCTGGGAAATTCAGGTTAATTCATAACCTGTCCTTCTCCAGAGGTGATTCAGTAAATGACACAATCCTGGACCATCTGTGCACTGTTCATTAAGCATTTTTTGATTCCACGGTGCTTGTCATGCAATACTGTGGGGAGGATGCCCTTATGGGAAAATGCCTTTCGCATTTTGCCAGTTCATCCTGATGATTTTTATTTGCTGGGCTTTTCCTTTCAAGGAAAATTCTTTATCGACAGGGTCCTCCCCCATGGGGTGTTCCACCTTCTGGGCCGGCTTTGAGTGCTTCATCTCCTTTCTGGAGTGAGCATTGTGCAGGCAGAACAATTTGCAGACCAGAGCACTATTTGGACCATCTTTTGTTCACTGGGGCCCAGAAGTCTGATCATTGCCAGATGCTGATGGTGGTGTTTGTGGAGCTTGATGTCCTCTTGGCCACTGAGAAGACCGAGGGCCCCCTGTCACAGCTGACATTTCTGGGCATTGGGATCAATTCTGTGGTCCAGTGTGTCATCTTCCAGCAGACACACTATCCACCCTATGCATAACAATACAACAGGTGCAAGAAGCACGTAAAGTCATCCTGAAGACGCTACAAGAAGTTGTAGGTCACCTTAACTGTTTGTTAGTTGGTAGCACCAGGATGGGCCTTTCTCAGGCACCTCTGTGATGCTATATAAGGCTTTAGGTTGCCTCACCACAGGGTTAGGATTACCTCTGAGGGATGATTTGGCTGTATGGGGTTCTTTCCTCAAACATTTCAATGGGATTTGTTTCTGGAGAAGGGATGTTTCAGCTGAAGCTGAGCTTCAGGTGCACTCAGATGCATCTGGGGTGGTCAGCTTCAGGGTCATCTTTAGGGATCAGTGGTGTGCTGGGCGCTGGACTGATTACTGGAAAGAATCAGGCATTACCCGAGACCTTACGTTCCTCAAGTTCTTTCCAATAGTAGTAGCTGTGTGACTTTGGGCTGAGAGCCTTGCTAATTCAGTCATGCATTTTTGGTGCAACAATCAGACTACCGTTCACGTAATAAACGCCCTATTTTCACATAATACCAGGGTCATGTGTTTAGTAAGAGTTTTTGTAATGCATTGTCTCTGCTTCAGTGTCCTTTTTCTTGCCTGCCATATTTCCAACCCTCACCCCCAGTACCAGGTAGGGAAGGTAGGGAACTTTTCAAGTTCAGAGCCTTGAAGAACTTAGACCAGGACTGGTGAATCCCCTTAGAACGTATGATGGAGAATTGCATAGCCTTGAAGCATTGTGGCCTGTCAGTGCACACCATCAGAGGTAAGCTGGCAGGTTTAGCATTCTTAGCCAAGATTAAGGGTGTCACACATGTCACAGAGATGTTAGAGTTCAGAGAATGCTAGAGGGTTGGACCTGGGCTCAACCCATATCCCCTGACTTGAGGAAGCCTATATCTCCAGACATACTGTTAGGTCTGAAAGGGATTTGGAAAGACATATATAGCTCCCCTTCGGGGGCTCTTCTTTTTATGTGGCATCTTTAATGGCATTTGGTGGTGGGGAAGTTTGGATAGGGGAATTAGTGGTGCAGTCTCGGTCCAATATGCCTTGCAGAGCCCTTGAAATCGGGGACTTTCAGTTGTCACCAATAGCAGCCAGGCTGCAGCTATGCAAATCTAAAATGGACAAGAAGGGGAGAGGTTCAGCCGTGGTGCTGTCCACATGCACCTATTTTCCACCAGGCACTTTGGCCTGTAGCTGTTCTGAGGGAATATGTAGGGGGTAGGGGGCAAGGCCAAGGGCCACTCTTCTGTCATCAAGATGGTCAGCCACTGACCAAATTTAAGTTTTGGTGGTGACTAAAAAGGCCTTGGATAGATTGGGTTTGGGAAGTGCAAGGTTTTGCACACGTTCCTTTAGGATTGGAGCTGCCTCCCTGGCTGCGTCCTTAGGATTCTCCAAGCAGGAGATACACTCAATTGTTCATTGGCATTCCAGGGCTTTTAAGCACTACATCAGGCCCTTGAGCAAGAAGTGATGCAAGTTTGATATGTTCTGAATTGCTGTTTATATTCCAGATCGCTGCTGGATGGGAGCAGAGATGGTGAGGGTCTCATTTGCAGACACAGCTTCATGTTTTGGGCTGGCTGCAGAGCCTCAAGATACAACTGGGGTACCCAGCTTGGCCTCAATCAGTTTGCCACAATTCAATGAATAGGTAGACAAGGCATGACTTGGGAATGCCTCCTGCTGCCTATCCTGTTCCAGCCAAGTTCGGAGTGTCTCCCGCCTCAAATGTTGGTAATCCACTGGCGGGGGCTGGGGTGATGACCTTGGTTTGTTGAAAGAAGGTCCTCATTTTGCAAGCATGTGCCTTGCAGTTACCCAGCAACACTGGATCCCAGGGGCAGTGGATCCCAGGGGCTTAAACAGAGCAAGGAAAAAAGTGAATTCAGAGTTGCTGATTACACTTGAGGGTCTGGGCAGAGGAATAATAGAATACCCAGACATATTGCATGCTTAGATTGAACTATACAGGGCTGATGGGGTTCACCTTTGTAGGAAATTTGATGTAGGAAATGGTATCTTTTTAGCAGAACTGCAAGGGGGCCTGCATCAAGCTATCCTGAGCAGGTAGGGGGCGAGTGACCAAGCACTAAGCTTTTCCCTCCTCTGTGGCCGGTAAATGCAGGAAGAGCCAGGTGAGGGATAGGGTAGGTGAGCAAACAGAGGCACCTTTATGGTGACTGATGTTTCCCGAGACTTGCTGCTCACAGTCTGTGACCAGACCTGTTGGCAAGATAAAGTTCACTGGGGGGGGGGGGGGGCTGACTCGCCAGCTCACTCATTTGGAGCTGTGCCGCCCTGGGCAAGGGTAATATGGGAAGGCATCCCATCTTACCAAGAAGGTGTGGTACTGGGGAGGGGGGAATTATGCCCACCCTCACTGAGGCCAGGGTGGGCTCACCCAATACCCATCAGGCTAGTTGCCTGAAGAATTAGTTAGATTCCACAGTGACACCCCCTTGCAGATGCTGATGTTCAATAAATGTGGCCCTAGTTCAATCCAATCTCGCCTCTTTCTTGCTGCCTGTGTCTGCAATTACTTGCTGTCATGCCTTCTCCTAGCAGGGGGACAACAAAGCCCCCTTCATCCATCAGCAGTCCCAAGAAGGAATGTTTAAGAGTGAATTATTAATGTAAGTTATGTTACCTCCATAGTTACTGTACTGAGTTGGTTTGACGCTACTTCTCTGGATCCCAACTTTTCATAGTAAACAAGTCTCCTGGGTAGTCTCCCCCCCTCCACACACACACACACACACACACACACACTGTAAAATCAAATGATGTTAGTCTGAGTTACTGCTCATGGTTCAGTGGGAAGATGGTAAAGGTGTCATCATCATGGGGCCTTCCTCATCCCAAATGCTACCTCTGCCACAGAGCGGGAACAAGAAGAGAGGTGGGGCTAGCAGTGCCCTTTTGCAAAGTCAACTGCTTCTCGGGCAAAGGAATTCATATGTCTGATGCATTTGCTGGACCCAAAGGAACTCCTAGGTCTAGCTGCCTGTGAAGTTCCTCCCCTGGGTAAGGATAAACACCAAAACTTACAGCTCCTGGGACTAAGTCTGGACTTCCCATGCTCCCCTACAGTGGGAGGGGAATTAGTGCTCTGTTCACTGTTCCTAGCTCCCAAACTGGCCTCAGCTCCCTTGGAACCAGCATTTGTTCTCCGTCCCCACACCTCCATACTCCTGCTGCCTCAGTCTCCTCCCTATCCTCCATTTTCCTTTGCCTCTCCCAATCCTGGCTGCCACCTTTCTGGCCATTTAAATGGCCCCAACTCTTCAAATGGCCACACGCCCCTCTCCCTGGCTGCCTTTGTGTTAGTTCTAGCCAGGCAGGTCAGCGAGCTCCCAGCACCTACATATGATCTCACCTGCAGTGGCTGGAGCCCATAGCCATCTCAGTCTGGCTTGTGCCTTGGCCAGGAAAAGTGAGGGATGCCCAGGCAACTCCCTATACCTGCCATATTATTTTTCTTTTAAAAAGAATGGTGTGCATGAGTGAGAAGCTGACTGTTCCAGAATCTGCTCACACTCTAGTCTAGTTAATTTCACTACTCCATTAACTTGAATAAAAGTAAAGGAAGTGGCTACAGTATTATAGTAAACAGACCTCTTCCGTGTAAGGCCCTTGTCTCCCACCTCCACCTGCATTTGCTTCCAATGCTAGATATTGGTGCTAGTGCCGTACAGTAGCAGTATAAGGGGACACCACACTTGTGGCTCCTACTCCCCAAGTTGTCTATACACAGCAAGAGATTAAAGTTAGCAGTTCTTTTTCATAGCTGGGTCTGAATTTCTGAATGATGTCCAACCATCATTATTAGGCCCTGTTTAAGACATTGCCCTTAAAGTGATATCTGCTGGTTCTGAAGCTATAGATTCCAATAGCTCCAAAGAAAACCAGCCTTTCCACTTCCTTTCTCATCAGCATATTTTACCATTATATACATGTTTCTTATCAAAGATCCAGTCAGGGAGGAGTGTGGCTGATAGACCCCCAAGTGCTTTGAGGCAACTCAGCGGCCTAGACATCTAAAGGAAGGTTAAACATTTTAGACATGTAAAATATGGAGTTCAAAGACAGTAGTGATCCAGAACTATTGCTTCCTGCTCCTGACCAATCTAACTTGAAGTGCTGCTGGCTCTTCATATCTTTAGCTCAGTCAACCAATAATTGTCAGTTAATTGCTAGTAAGAATGTTCCTATACAGAAGTAACTACATTGTGTAATCAATAGACTACACAATCCTAAAAATCATGGGGGGGAAATCATTCAAAACTGAGGTAGAATTTGATTTCCTGTCCTTTAAGTAGATGCAAGAAGCAACATTTAAAGTTCACCATTTTTATAGACCAAATACTGTCATTTAATCTCTCATAAGGATAAAGCAAATTCCTTATATTTACGTCAGACTCCTTCAGAATAGTGTGTACATAGTGTCATCAGTGTCATTACTAATATTTATGCTTGGCAGCAATGATATAGCTGCTTTCTGTGTATTGATGTGCTTAACTTTATATAATCCTAGTGGGAATTGTATTTATAAAACACTGCGAACAGAAGCACCACAGGAAAGGAGGACTCTATGCATTCCAAACTGCAGACGCTATTCCATTTCATTTAACCAACTAAAATGAAAATCCAGTCAGGAAAAAACCCAATGTATAAATTCAATAAGATGGGTATAATGTGTAGTACTCTTTAAAATGGTTCTCGCCTTTAAAAGTCATGTTCACTACATGTGCACTGGGCAGTGTGTGCACCTATTCAGCAAAGGTCAACAACTGTGCCTCCTAGGGCTACAGTTAGTATCACGCCACATCACAGTAACCACGTATCAACAGCATGCTGACAAGTTCAGTTAGCTCATTTCACACCCACTGAACACAAATTCCTTAGTATGGATGAGTTATGCAGGCTGAGGTATACCTCACAAAAGCAGACTTCTGGGCTTAGTTGTAAACAGGGATATTTAGTTGCTCTTTATCTACAGCAGGATCCTCTCTATGTTCTTTCTACACTTTAAGTAACCGCAGTGAAATATACATTTGTGTTAAGTATGGTACCAATTTAGTTAGATAATTGGTGTTGAGACAGTAGCTAGAATTGTGCTACTCTCCCTAGACAGGACTGCACTGTAAGTTGCATTGTGAGAAGAAGCCTAAAACTGGATGTATTTGATCAAGCTGCAATGAAAGATTATGTTTTCCTTCATACGCAGCACAGTTTGAGGCAGTAATGGAACTCTGCAGCTTCTTCAAGAAGGCTTACTTTCACAGAAAGACTCCAGGCCTGATGAAGCACATCGGATGTTTTTGAAAAAAAATTCCTCCCCCTGCCCCCAAACGTCAATCTTATGTGTTTACAGAAAACATGTATCATAAGCCACCGCATAGCAACAAAAATACAAGCTAATATTTAAGTAATTTATTAAATATTTTTTATTAAATACAAAGTTTGGGGGATATGCACTCTAGTATCCTCAGCAGTCACTGACCAAAATATTGGGAAAGCAAAGCAGGTTTATGCTTTGTGAGCAACTAGGTGAAATAGCATCCAAACCTGTTATATTTCCATACATAAAAGGAATAGGGACTTATTTTCTTAATTTAAATCTGAAATCCAGGGGTGTGGAATTTTCCTGAGGGGGGCAGCCTCCATAGATTCCTGCCTCACAAACATCCTAATTCTAATCACATAAAGAAGAAAATCCAAAAATAAGAAAGGAACAAGAGTACACCCTTAAGAGTAGACCTATCAAGACATGAACATGAGATATAAAGTTCCTCCCCCTTCGCCACCTTGAAACCTGATCTCCCAACATTGCCATGAGCTTTGGTAAATTTCATCTTCCCCGAACTTTGTTAAACCCTGTCCAAGAACTGAGCTGTCAAGAATTACAGCAACACAACACAGTGCAGTTCATATCATTTGCAAGCTAAATAATTGACTTCAGGTCAATGAAATAAGGACACTTAGGTGCCCTTTTCCATCTATATTAGAACCTGCATCAACCGATTTATCCCACAATTCCTTACATTCAAAACTTTAAATTGTGCCTCAGTTTATAGCATTAGTGGGGAAGCCCATTTATCAGTTTTTTCTTGAGATCAGTAAAAAATTTAAAACATACTGAATATTAGTACGGCAATACTAATTTTAATAGGGTACTAACTAAAGCACCACATGAATCCCCCCAGATCAGTGCAAAGCTTATGACTGCATTCTTAGTCCTCTTTTCACATGCTTACAAGGATAAGTGTTAACATCAGCATTTTTATACTGTCTTATATTTTCCACAATATCCAGTTAATGTGTGAGCCCAAGCTGACGTACTGACCCAGTTCACACATAATGCTAACCCATGGGTAACCCAGGGCTTGTCCTGCAGAGGGTTTATCTGGCAGACGATCAAACAAACCATGTTTTTTTTTTCTGAACCTCTGGGTTTGTTCCTTCACTAGCTCCCTCCCTGTATCCCAAATGTGTTTATGACACTGTAGTACTGGCATGAAGAGAAGCAGGGGGTTTTTTTAATCACTCTTGCCCGCTGCCCCTGTAACCTGGTGAAACAACCCACGAATAACCCACGAACAACACACGATTCTGGGTTCATATATGACAACAATTCATGGTTTAAACAACCCAGAGTTCACAACCCAACAACAAACCATGTGTTCTCTTTCTGGGTTGTTTGTGGTTAAACAAGCGGGATACAGAGTTGAGACTGCCATGGTCGCCGGGAGTGCATTCCTGTTGATTCTTTTGGATCTCTCAGTGGCATCATCAGCGGCCCTTCTCCGTGAGCCCCTGCCAAAGGAAGTGAGGTGGGTGGCTACTAGGAGGAGGGCTTTTTCTGTTGTGGCACCCTGGCTCTGGAATGAGCTCCCTAGTGAGTTTCGCCTGGCGCCTACATTGTACTCCTTTCGGCGCCAGGTGAAGACTTTTTTATTTTCCCAGGCATTTTAGCTTCCTAAATTTTTATCTTTGCTCTTTTAAATCTGTATTTTAAACTCCTGTACTGCTGCTAGGTTTTATTGTGGTTGTATTGTTATATTGTGGTTTTAATGTTCTATATATTTTAAATTGTTTTATTGTGTGTTGTTTGGTTTTAGTTTTTGTGAACCACCCAGAGAGCTTCGGCTATTGGGCAGTATAGAAATGAAATAAATAAATAAATAAATAAATACCATCAACCATGACAGAAAGGAGCTGAACCACTGCAGAGCAGTGTCCAAACCCCCAGCTCCCTCAGGCAATCCAGAGGGAGCTGGGGGTTGGGACACTGCTCTGCAGTAGTTCTGCTCCTTTCTCTCAGGACGGTTCCAGATGGTGTCACTCGGGGATAGTTGTTCCTTGAAAAAGGAACTATTATGTGGAGTCCCTCAAGGCTCCATTGTGGTCCCGTTGCTGTTTAATATCTACATGAAACCGCTGGGAGAGATCATAGGAGGTTTGGAGCTGAGTGTTATAAGTGTGCTGATGACACCCAAATCTATTTCTCCTTATCATCTTTATCCAAGGAAGTTATGACTCCTCTGAATGACTGCCTGAAGTCGGTAATGGGCTGGATGAGTGAGAACAAGCTGAAGTTGAATCCAGGCAAGACAGAGGTGCTCATCGTGAAGGGTCCTATTTCAGGTACTGAGGTATGTTAACCAGTTCTGGATGGGGTTGCACTCCCCCTGAAGGAACAAGTTTGCAGTCTGGGGGTACTTCTTGACCCAACCCTGCTCCTGGCATCCCAGATGGAGGGAACGGTGAGAAGTGCCTGTTATCAACTTCGGCTGATACGCCAGCTACACCCATTCCTGGAATATGTGGACCTGGTAATGGTGGTGCACACACTGGTAACCTCTAGGCTTGATTTCTGCGATGCGCTGTACTTGGGGCTGCCTTTATATTTAGTTTGGAAACTTCAACTGGTACAAAATATGGCAGCCAGGTTGGTGACTGGGACATCCTGTGGAGACCATATTACACCAGTTTTAAAATCTTTACACTGGGTGCCAATTTGTTTCCGAGCAAAATATAAAGTGGTGGTTCTTACCTTTAAAGCCTTACATGGCCTAGGTCCAAGGTAATTTAGGGAGTGTCTTCTCCCCTACATCCCAGTCTGCCACCTAAGGTCTTCTGAGGGAGGCTAGCTCCTGCGGCTGCCTAATGTGAGACTGGAAGCCACACGCAAGAGGACCTTTTCCTTTGCCGCCCCTCAGCTGTGGAATAACCTGCCAGTTGAGATGCGCCTGCTGACCTTGTTGAAGGTTTTTAAGCAGGCATGAAAGACTCTATTATTCTGGTAGGCCTTCCCTTTTTAGAACTCTTATTCCTTTTGCTGACTTTTGTATACTATTTTTAAGCAGTGTTGTCTTAAGCTGTTTTATTGTTGGATTTTTAAAAAAAAATGTTTTTAGTTCAAAGTCGCTTTTAGTTATATGTTGTTTGTATATATTGTCCATATGTTTTTATGTAAATGGTTTTAAACTTTGTATATTGTATTTTAATGTTTTAACTTTTGTAAACCACCCAGACAGCTTCAGCTATGGGGCAGTATAGAAATGTAATAAATAAATACAACAACCACAACAGCCCAAGGTTTGTTAGTGTGGCTGGGTTCACACATCACAACAACCCAGAATTCAATGACCCATGGGTTAAATTAACAGTGGGTTATCATTACGTGAAAATCCTGTCACTGTTACAAGGCTTGTTTTTTTAAAGGAAACATTCTTAGAATTCTCTTAAAACTGGGTAAACTTGTTCACCAATTCTTCTCAGGATGGTCCCTCAAAAACTCTTGTCCACAACTTAGTCTAATTCACATTTTTTCTGAATGTGAAATATTTAATGGGAAGTTGATTACAAAGCACAAGTTACTGTCAGAGTACGATGCTCTATTTAAAGTTTTCTTAGTTAAAACATCAGTTCCTCTTAATATCTCAAGACTTTCTTTCCAAGAATGGACTAGCTGGCTCACATCTTGACTTCCTATCATTCTCATATGCACATCCCTCACTAATTCCATTAAGAAACATCCAACACCAATATTTTTCTTTAAAAACTCTGCCCTACTTATTGCAACTCACCACCACTACCAAAGAAACCCCCAATGGCCAAAATACTATACAGACAAGTGTGCTCAAACCCACTGAAATTAGTGGACTTAAGCAGGCTTAACTGTGTATTAGTCAACAACCATGAATTTTCTCAAAAGTCTTAAAACACTATGTGTATATTTCTATTTTCTTTGCCTTGAACAATGCCAGTAAACTCAATTCTAACCAAGTTTTTTCAATAAAATTAAACAACTGGAAAGTTAAAAAAAAGTATTTTAAGTAGAATATATCACCCTCATGGAATCCCTGTCCATACAGCTCTCATTTCTTTTCATAATTTTATGAGATAAAATTATCTGTGCCATCTCACTTGCTCCTCTTTCTTAATAGAAAACGACTGCCGTGACTACCCCCATGTAGCAGTACTATTCACCATCAGCACCTCTGCACTCCCCATGTGCTTAGAGAACAACTGATTAGCACTTTGCATAATTAACCTGATTAGCACTGTGCATAATCAAACTGATTAGCACTTTGCATAATTAAAAAGAAATAACAGCAACAACAACAATAACTAAGTAATATCAAAAGCTGCTAGTCCGACAGCCAATTTGCTAGCACCAGGATTAGTTTAGTGTAGAATCTTTTATTCTTTAAAAACTATTTTAGGAGGTAAGCATCTCAAAACCCTGTATTGACTCACTGGAAATAGATTCAATAATCTGACAGTCACCAGAAAATGGTAAATTCTAGGGCTGATAATTCCATATGAACTACTGGAAACTAGTTATGCAAATAAATAAATCAGTAATTTCAGATATCTTACTGCTTGCATGTTCCAACATCACTAACTTTGTGAATGTGCATGTTACAAAGTTCACATTCTGAACAGAGAAAAAGCTCTACCTACTGAAAGTGGCCTGAAATAAATCTTTTGCACCTCACCTGTAAGAACTTGCATATGTCCTCACCAGAGGAGATGGAAAAGATTTCTTAAGTGCAATGGTGTGGACAAACTGGACACATGAGATATGCTTGCATTTTCTGCTCCCTTTTCACTGGCATAACATCAGAAGTTTGTTTCACTGTGAAGGTAAAGTCAGCCTGGGAGCCTGGATGTCATAGATCACCCCACTGTGAAAGGGCATCTAAGGTAAACAGACCAGTGGTGGGCAGCTCCAAAGGCAAAGTGAGTAGGTCCAAAAATCCTGCCTGCCCCCAATTCCATTGTTACTAATTTATAGGAGGAAGCATGCCTACTAAGAAGTAAGCATAGGCAGCATGTCTATTCATAAACAGGACAAGTTTCTGCATGTCTACTCAGAGGTAAGCAGGACTGAAACACTCAGCAGCACTTTCAAACAGCATGTCTAATCAGAAGTAAGCATGAGCAGCATGACTACTCAGAAGTGAGCAGAAAAGCATCTTCATGTCTATACAGAAGTTAAGCAGGACAAGGCTCAGAAGGAAGCAGGACTGAATCATTCAGCCTGCCCCAACCCCCTCTGCCCTGCAGGGAAAAGCTCTTATCTCTGACAAGAGCAGCTGATTTGGAGATAAGTGTTTTCCTTGGCTAAGCACCGAGAAAGGGAGAAGAAGGATGGGGAACCCCTGCAGGCTGTACTAGGCCCATGGGCCCAAGGTTCCCCATCCCTAGCCTAAATCTTAACAGGATTAAAATTCTCCTCAAGGAAATTAAAATCTGATTATCCAACAGCATTCTTAAATCTTTTAAAAACCTAAATTCTGATTTTTTCCACACTTTCCGTAATCTAGGGAGAAGCCATTAACAAAGATAATTTTTTGAAGTAATCAAATAAAAATATATTACTGCTCCAAAAAAACCTGATCAACGTGAGAACAGAAGTCAAGTATTGATGGAAGCACCAGTTCTGCAAACTGTTATGTTGGGCAGGGTGGGATGCATCTTGAGAGATTATTCAAGTCCAAATGTTCCTGGGGAAGGTAGTTCCAGCAATTCTGGGAATTATGCCAATTCCTGAGCTATATATGTAAATATTTTTAAACACTATTTTAATATACATGTATTTTAAACACATATACATCTACGTACATACATTACTACAGTACTGCCATGGAAACAAGTTAACAGTTAACAGAAAACTCACACGTCTGATTGAAAACATTTTTAAAAAGATAACCTAAACATACACACACAAAAAGGTATCTCAGTTGAAAGCGTAATCTGTTTATTCTGGGTCTCCAACATTTTTGGGCGTGCAGGCACATTTGGAAATTTGATTAACTGTCCTGGGCACCACCACAAAATGGCTGTCATAGTGGCTGTGGCTATTCACAAAGGACAAGTAACCTGCCCAAACGACTGAGTACAAAGCAAAGGGGGAGGGCCTGAGCTCCAACACACCAAACAACTCCTTTGAACCCACAGTTTTCTGCACCAACAGCAACCTGTTTCACAAAAGGCAAACTCTTTTTCTCCCACCGCACCTCTCTGCCAGCCAACTCATTCTCCCAGCCATCTGTTTTTGAGCCTTTCTACATGAGGTATTTATGATGCACTCGTGATTCCTCACTCATGGTAGCTTGTGGGTGCATTACACGAAGTAAAGTGCCTCTCCCGTTCTTTGCAACCATTATAGAGGGGGGTTTCTAACGAGGAAAGTCTGGTATTTCTGTGAATGGCGGCATGAAATCGTGGTGTAGTTATGCAATTCTGCTATACCACAGCACTACCTAATGGTTGTGTAATGGAACTTATAAAAGGGCAGAGAAAGAAACCCCCTGGAAAAAAAACATGTAAAGGAGCCAATCTTAATCCCACAAAGTATCTGTAAACAGAAGCCTTGGTAAAGTGGAATGTTAAAAGCCTCATGTAGAAAAGCCCTTTCTCTCTCAACCTGGATCATTACCCGTATTCTCTCTCTCTTTCTCTCTCTCTCACACACACACACACACACAAGCAAGCACCCAATGTACCCATCATAAATACAAACATACACAGCCCTCTCTTCTTCTCACTGCAAGCACATGAAAACCACACTTACTGTTTTTCAGGATCCCTCCAAAATCGTCCCTCTCTTTAGATCACCTATACAGTCTCTCTCCACCTTTCTTTCTCACACACACATACTCTCATCTATTCAGGCATACAAAGCAAAACCCTCCCCAACAGGAGAATTCCATTTCTCCAGATCTGGGTGGAGTTCAATGAGTTTTCCTAGGCTCCGCCCCCGGAATTCATGTTGATCCCCACTGCGGTGCTTGATTTGATCTGCAGCAAGTCGGGCGAGTTTGCAAATTTTCCAGGAAATTTGTGCACTGGGGGAGGGGGGGATTCCTGCATTTGTGCAAATTTCTGAGCAATCTGCACCATTACAGCTGAATTTGCACAAATTACATCGAATTGCACAAACTGCACAGATTACTGCCAATTGTGTATAATTTGTGCAAATTTGGCTGTCATTTGTGCAAATTGCACAACCTTCCTCAAAAAAAAAAAAAACACAAAAAAAGCAGAAAAAAGTTCCCAGAGTTCAGGGAACAGCCTGCAGCTCAGCTCATGAAAGCAAAGCAAATTGTACACATTGCAGAACTCCGTTAAGCCAAAGAAGAACTGGATTTCCCAGTAAACAACATCCGTACTCCCCAACTACTGAAGTTGCTCAAGCTGGCTCTTCCAGCTGCCGCTGGCTCCCCTAGGCATTGCTGGCTTCTCATTGCTCTCCCTACTTCTGTCCCTGATTCTCCTTGTCGTTTCCCTGACCCCACTGCAGGCTTACCGCTGCCCTTCCTAGATGCCCACTGATCTCCCAAGCCCCTGCTATTCTCTTTAGCCCCTGCCTCCCAGCTTACAGCAATGATAGAGATCCCTTTTTCTCCCTCCCCTTCTTTTTCTTGGTAGCTGGGGAAGCCTGCTGGGGAAGAATCAGCCATCTTCCTTTCCTAAGGATGTCTCTGAGTCCTGCATTTGGCCCAGACATTCATGGGAAATGAAAACGGCAGCAGCTGGAGGCACTCACTTCGCTTTGCAGAAATCCTAGCTCACGGCAAGAAAATGCTTTATTTGTTTTTAAATAAAGATTGTAAAGTAAGGTAGGGCACCTTGGTGGGTGCAAAGGAAGCTTTTCGGGGGTACCATTTGTCTCCCCCCCACACTTTAGGTGGAATAGCTCAGCTGAACATGAGCTGAAGGATTCTTGGTCAAAAGGTAATTGTAAAAGTTAACAAAAAAGGTTGTGTATGTTAAATTGGCCAGAATTTAAAGTCTGTTGCCTTAAAACATTCTTTGAACTAACAGAGAATAACCAACCTGTGTTTTGTGGGACTAATCTCATTCTTTGTAGTTATCTAAGAAAGGCATCAGGAATAGGGATGTACGAAAGTCACTTACCTTTCACGGATTATGTTGATGGTGGGGGGGAGGCGTTCCGTCCCTCCCCCCGGAATCCTCGCCAGGGGGGGAGGCACTCCATTCCTCCCCCCCAGAATCCTCCGCGGCCGGCTGTGCTCCGCGGCAGCTCCGCGGAGCAGCCGGCCAGGCCCAGCCAGGCCAGAGCCATCCGCAGCCGGATTTCTGGCCGCGGAGGGCTCTGGGTAAAAAAAAGAAAAGAAAAACCTGCATACGCAAATGGCGGCGGCTACGGACGCTGCCATTTGCATTCCTTATTTTTGCCCATCTTAGTCTACGTAAATATTTACGTAGACTATGACGGCGAAAATAAAGGAGAACGCAAATAGCGTAGCGGGCGCTATTTGCATCCCTTTTTGATTTGCCGTTTTAGCCTACGTAAAGATTTACGTAGGCTAAAACAGCGAATCAAAAAGGGATGCAAATAGCGCCCGCTACGCTATTTGCGTTCCCCTTTATTTTCGCCGTCATAGTCTACGTAAATATTTACGTAGACTAAGACGGGCAAAAATAAGGAATGCAAATGGCGGCGGCCGTAGCTGCCGCCATTTGCGTACGCGGGTTTGTTTGTTTGTTTTTAACCCACCCAGCCATGATAAGCTACGTAAATCTTTACATAGCCTATCACGTCTTTTTTCTTTTCTTTTTCTTTTTACAAGAGTGGAAATGGCAGCGGTAGCAGCCGGTCGGAAGACCACCCACTGGAGCCGCCACCGCCCGGAAGATCCGCCCCAGGTGAGTCTCGTCCTGGGGGGGATCCGCAGGGGGGCAGGGGGGTGGCAGGCCATTCCGCCATGGAGTTCGGGGGTTTGAATGCACTGGCATTCGGACTCACCGAGATCCATGGCGGAATTCTCTGCCATCCCTAATCAGGAATGAGAGTTCAAGGATGCCATTGCAGTGGCCCAAGTGCATCTTATTCCCCCCAAAACCAAAGAAGAATATAAAATATAGGCACCTTATACCAGGTCAGATTATTTGTTCATCTAGCCTGGCATTGTCTACTACTTTGACTTGCAGTGGCTCTCCAGGATCTCAGGCAGAGGGTCTTTCATATCATCTGCTATCTTATCATTTAACTGGAGGTGCCAGGGATCAAACCTGGGACCTTCTACATGCAAATCACGTCTTCTACTACTGAGCTACAGTTCCTCCATAGTGTATGAGGCTGGTCAGAGGTTCTGAACACTGTATCTGAAGCCTGATAATTTCTCCTCTTGCAGGTGTTATTGGGAATGGGGGAGAAACATGTCATAACACTGCATCTATGCAATCCAGGCTGGGCAGAGTTGGATAATGCCACATCACATTTCTTAATTGAAGGAGACATAACTTTGCTACAACACCTAGCTGCTGTAAGGTTCTGCAGATGTTAAGATATACTGGGCAGTATCCAACGGTGACTCTTTGCACCTTGCTGGTCCCACTGATTCTGTTGCTCAAGCAGCCCCTACTGCTTGCGCAATGGCAACTTAATGCTTTCCAGGGGCAACCCGAAATGAGTGGGAACGTTCATTTCTGGAAGGGGGAAGATCAAAGGAGCTTGCATAAGGAAGCACCACCAACCTGCCCTCTTCTAGAAATGAGCGTTTCTGCTTATTTGGGGGCTTGCCCCTGGAAGAGCTAAGTTGCCATTGCGCAAGTGGTAAGGACTGCAACAGAATTGGTAGGGCTGGCTGCACATGGAATGGAAGCAAGTGGTGGGCCCCATGCATGGACAGCTAGGTTGGATATTGCCCTTGGGCTTGCTCTGCAAGGCTTAAAATCACATACACAGAGCTGATGGCTGCCTCCTTTTACCAAAGCACCAGCACCTATGGGTCCTGCTGTTTTGATGCAGGGTCAATTCCAGCACCAAACACAGACCCCTTAAGTTGTTTCTGGTAACTCCTGAGCTCAGTCTTATGCTCTGTGTAGCTTGAACAACACAGCACAGCATCAGCCTTCTAGTAAAATAATGTAATGTGCAAAATGGATGCAATACCATCTAAGGTACTTTAAAGTACATTAATAGCATGGTGATGCAATTTCTCAACACTATTGCCTTCACATATACAAAATCAATATAAAAGACACAGGCCCTTATTTATATAAGTTTATCCATACATATATATTTATGTGGATACACAGAAACAGGGCATAGCATGTCAAAGATTTATACTGAATTATACATAAATGTCACATTTATATTACAACTGTATGCGTATGATTTCACACACACACGCGCACACACACACACACACACACACAGAGCGAAAGAAACAATGGAAGAACAAAGGAATAAACCTCCTACAAGAAATTTAAATAGCCTTTTTTAGAAATCCTCATCCAAAGTTAGTGGGCTTTTAGCAATCGTACATTTATCTCTTCCAAAA
Source organism: Heloderma suspectum (assembly GCF_057233095.1). NCBI lineage: Eukaryota > Metazoa > Chordata > Lepidosauria > Squamata > Helodermatidae > Heloderma > Heloderma suspectum. Next base: position 47,113,129 of record NC_139460.1, on the reverse strand, counting down.
TACACCTGCTTTCTTTTCCCCTCTTTTCTCTTCTTTTGCCAAACTAAATATTTTTTCCATCTAATGACTCTCTTTATTAGACAGCATCTAATTTGCATACATTTACATACAATTTAACTGCTTGCTTCTGAGAACAAAGAAATGGCTTCGTATTGTACTGAAGGACAATACTCAGAAAGGGAAGGTATAAAAACCAGCTAGCTCAGTGGCTGTGTATTCTTTTTGTTTCAGAAATACCAGCATTTTTAAACACTCCACTTAAAGGGTGAAAAAGATTATTCCAACAGACAATGAGAAAAGATAGTGCAGCTTCCTTTTAACACATTTTCTCTCTGGCCTGGTTAATGGGATTTAAGGTCCAAGCTTTCTTTGCTTTCCTCTATTTCTTTTATTAGATCTGATGGATTTAATTCTGTCAGATATTTTAGTTCATATTTTATTTGTATAAAAAATTTATGCAGAAGATCAACTTCAATGCTAATTCGGTATGCCCACCCTTTCCCTAACCATGAGAAATGGGAAATGGTTGAGCAATTTTGGATGGGCATGAAGTATATTGACTACACTGCTCAATGTTATTGTCAGAGGTATACTAAACCTATGAGGACCTTACCTTACAGCAATACATACAGCAAATACAAGCTTACCATGTAGCAACATGGGATTCAACAGGATGGGATGGAGTGCAGGGTCAAGCTCTACTTGTAAATACAAGGAGGAATTGTTGTCACAGCAGAAGCGGGAAGCAGCAGAGGTGTTAAGCTCTCTAGTTCCCTAGAAGATAAGAAAGAAAGAGCTGCACATGAATAAAACTTTTCATTAAAGACAGAGGGAGAGGGAGAGAGAGAGAGAGAAGGCATAAACTTGGGTATGTACCGTGTTTCCACTTTCACCACTTTCTACTGTTTTAAGACCAGCAATTCCTCAATAATTCCTCCCAAGCTTCCTAGCAGAAACATTGCCACCACTGGAGCAATTAGGTAGCATTCAGAACAATAGGAGATGCAACAGAATTTTAGACAAGTTCAGTTGTCAAGATGTGTAATTAGCATACCTAATTTCCACAGTTATTTCAGTAACTTGGGAAAAAGATGTAATTGATGATAGTGTGTGTAGGGGGGGGAGAAGCGGGGTAGCTGAGTATATGCCTGTTCTGGACAAAGTCAAACACCTCTGTAAGAACTAGATTCATAGCTTAGGGATGTTGGAGAATTCTGCCACAGATTCCAGGGAAGCCGAATGCCAGCGCATTCGGTCTCCCAGAATCCATGGTGGAACGAAGCCACCCACCCCACCACCCCGCGAAATGGGCCTGGAACGGAGCCTACCTTTGTCGGCCATTCCGGTGCTCCTCGAATGGCGGCCGTGTCTGCGGCCGCCATTCGTGTATTTCAAATGGCCGTGATAGGCTACGTAAGTATTTACATAGCCTATCACAGCTAACGCAGGGACGCCATTTGCATCCCTGCGGAGGCCGTGATAGGCTACGTAAATGTATACGTAGCCTATCACGGCAATAGGAAGGAACGCAAATGGCGGCCGCCGTAGCTGCCGCCATTTGCGTCCGTGTCTTTAGCCATGATAGGCTACGTATATATATATATGTAGCCTATCACAGCAATAGGAAGGAACGCAAATGGTGGCCGCCATAGCCACCGCCATTTGCTTCCGTGTCTTTAGCCGTGATAGGCTACATATATATTTACGTAGTGGCGTAGTGGCTGCCATTTGCGCCCCTGTCTTTTGCCGTGATAGGCTATGTAAATATATACATAGACTATCACGGCTAAAGACACGGACGCAAATGGCGGTGGCTACAGCGGCCGCCATTTGCGTCCCTGTGCAGCCCAGCGGCCGGATGTCCAGCTGTGGGCAGCCCTGGCTGGCAGCTCCATGGCGTCACCGCAGAGCAGAGCCGGCCAGGGAAGATTCCAGGGAGGGGGACGGAGTGCCTCCCCCACACTGCAGATTGCCTGGCCCTATCACAGCTTAAGGCTGTTGCTAGACCTGGCACCAAACAACAGGCAATATAAAACAGGAGGCAGTAACCTCTTTGCTCTATTGTCACATAAACAGCAAGGTATCAAAGCTCAGGTGAAATTAACTACAATTGATAGGTATCATCCATAACTCTGAATAAAATAAGGTAGTGTGCAACCAGCATATTTAGAAGAATCCAACAAAAAGTTCTGCATGTGTATATAAAAACCCAACAGAGATGGAGCAAGGTCTTCAACTTCCTAAACCAATCTAACGAAATATTCACAACAGTTGCATTGAAAATACTAGACTTTTTCACTCGTTAAACAACGGGCTATACATCACTTAACCCAGTGACACTAGCCAAAACTAAAGCATTGCCATCACTGTCCTGATTATTCAGCTACCCACTGCCTTTCAATGTGCCATTAGGCTAAATGAGTTCCCTGGGAGAAGAACCCAATATAACAAATTTTCTGATTAAGCACAGCCAGAGAATATTCCACATTTTCATATAATTTGTGAAGACTCCTAGTCATTTAAAATCCTCCTATCCCATCTGTTTGGTTATCAGGCCAAGCTGGAATCCTGGAAGCATCATCCTAATCCTAATAAGCTAGATTGTCTAGCAGGGCTAGTCCTTCTGGGAATCAACAAGACTGGCCAAGTACATGATAGGTTAGTGTTGTTCTCTGTACTAAGACAGCCTAAAACTTAAACATTTAAGACTGCAATCCTATGCCTGTTTAGTTGTCTACGTTTAGGCTGCTAAAGCACAATCCTACTCCTGTTTAGACAGAAAAAGTCCTACAACTCCCAGCATTCCCCAGCCAACCATAGAGGCCAGGGAATGCTGGGAGTCATAGGACTCTTTTCTGTCTAAACAGGCATAGGATTGCTCCCTTAGTTTTCTTCATTCCATATTTTTTATCAGTACAATGAACCATGGCTTCTCTATTTGGTCGACATTCAAGGGTGAATATATAACGGTGCATTTTGTATTGTATGTATTCTTAAATGGATTAGTTTGGTGTCTGTGAAGTCAGTGATGGACTGACAAGCCTAAAAAATAAAGCCCCTTTTTAACGTATCAGATATGGCAAAACCACAAGCACATACACAGAATCTGTCTCGGTTCACATGGAAAGCCAAACCATGGTTTAGCATTACATGAGCAAGCCTTGGGCTCACTCTTCCCATTCCTCTGCCTGTCATGCACTCTGTTACCCACATTTCTGTGGCAGTTTGCTGTTGCATCCAAGCTGGCAAACCATGATTTCCACTTGTCCTCCAAATCAGAATTGCAAATCACAATCAAACCATGGCTTGCCATTTTAATTTGGCGGGCAAGGGCAAACCACAGTTTGCCAATTCAGATGCATCAGCAAACTTTGGTTTGTTGCAGAAGAGGCCATACAGAAGAGGAGGAAGACTTGTGTGAACCTCAGGCTTGCTCATGTAGCGACAAACCAGTTGATACTCAATGCAAACTTCCAAATTAACTTCCCTGTTTAAGACACTTTTGGAGCATTCTCTGAATGAATAAGCATTTGACATATATAATGAGTTCAAGCCTTGCCTCTATGCCAGTGAATCTGCACTGAAAAGGCACAACCTGTATATGATGTCACAGTAGGTTTCGCTAGATAAAATTATTTACTACAACTCTGCAGTTCAGTTTCTTATTGCAGTTACAAAACCTGATTTAGAAGCTATCAACCAACCACCTCCAACTATAGTAGGTCTATATGCGCCACCTTCCACACATTCAATATTTGTTAAGAAAGGGAAGAAAGCAAATGCCCTTCTCTTGAAAAAGATGAACCCCTGGGATGGTTCAGAAACTCCAGCTTGTGCAGAATGCAGCCGCCCGAGTACTGGTGGGGGCGATTCGATTCAATCATATAACGCCTATACTGTGCCAGCTACACTGGTTACCAGTGCGTTTCTGAGCGCAATTCAAAGTGCTGGTTTTGACTTTTAAAGCCATAAACGGTTTGGGACCAAGTTACTTGAAGGACCGCCTACACCTATATCAGCCCGCTCATACTTTGAGATCAGAAAGACAGGCCCTTCTAAATTGCCCACCCGTGAGAGCAGTCAGGTGGGTGACCACATGTGAGACGGCCTTCTTTGCAGTGGCCCCACACCTTTGGAACAAGCTGCCATCAGAGGTCCGCCATGCTCCGCCATTGCAGACGGCCTTGAAAACATATTACTTGCCTTGGCCTTCTATTGATATGACTGCTATTGTTGCTGCTGTTAACATTATTATTGGTTTTACTGTTGGCTTTTATTGTTTTTATCACCCTTCATGGATGACTGCCTTGTTGTGGTGAAGGGGCTTGCGTAACTCAGTGAAGCCATAAGCTATGCCGTGCAGGGCCACCCAAGATGGACAGATCATGGCGGCGAGTTCAGACAAAATGTGGTCCACTGGAGAAGGAAATGGCAACCCACTCCAGGATTCTTGCCAAGAAAACCCCATGGAACGTATCACAAGGCTAAAAGAGATGACACCGGAAGATGAGCCCCTCAGGTCGGAAGGTGTCCAATATACTACTGGGGAAGAGCAGAGGGAATTTCCAAGTAGCGCCAGAAAGAGTGAAGCGACTGAGCCAAAGCCGAAAGGACACTCAGCTGTGGATGTGTCTGGTGGTGAAAAGAAAGTCCGATGCTGTAAAGAACAATATTGTTTAGGAACCTGGAATGTCAGATCAATGAATCAAGGTAAGCTGGAGGTGGTCAAACATAAGATGGCAACACTGAACATCGACATCTTGGGAATCAGCGAACTAAACTGGACAAGCATGGGCGAATTTAATTCAGGTGACCATCATATCTACTACTGTGGGCAAGAATCCCTTAGAAGAAATGGAGTAGCACTCATAGTCAACAAAAGGGTGGGAAAAGCAGTACTGGGGTAAAATCTCAAAAACGATAGAATGATCTCAGTATGAATCCAAGGCAAACCACACAGTAATTCAAGTCTATGCCCCAACCACTGAGGACAAAGAAGCTGAGGTTGATCGGTTCTATGAAGACCTACAATACCTTCTAGAACTAACACCAAAAAAAGATGTCCTCTTCATCATAGGGGATTGGAATGCTCAAGTAGGGAGTCAAGAAATCACCGGGATAACAGGCAAGCATGGCCTTGGTGTACAAAATGAAGCAGGACAAAGGCTAATAGAGTTGTGCCAAGAGAACACGCTGATCATAGCAAACACTCTTTTCCAACAGCACAAGAGGCGACTCTACACATGGACATAACCAGATGGCCAATATCGAAATCAGTTTGATTATGTCCTTTGCAGCCAAAGATGGAGAAGCTCTATACAGTCAGTAAAAACAAGACCAGGAGCTGACTGTGGCTCAGATCATGAGCTGCTTCTTGCAAAATTGCATGATAGTGCAGTCACTGAACTTGAGCCGGACATCCTCGAGAGTGAAGTCAAGTGGGCCTTAGGAAGCATTTCTAACAACAAAGCTAGCGGAGATGACAGTATTCCAGCTGAGCTATTTAAGATCCTAAAAGGTGATACTGTTAAAGTGCTGCACTCAATATGCCAACAAATTTGGAACACTCAACAATGGCCACAAGGCTGGAAAAGGTCAGTTTACATTCCAATTCCAAAGATGGGCAATGCCAAAGAGTGTTCAAACTACCATACAATTACGCTCACTTCACATGCCAGCAAGGTGATGCTCAAAATCCTACAAGCTAGGCTTCAGCAACATATGAACCGAGAACTACCGGAAGTACAAGCGGGGTTTCGAAGAGGCAGAGGAACGAGACATCAAATCGCCAACATTCGCTGGATCATGGAGAAAGCAAGAGAATTCCAGAAAAACATCTATTTCTGCTTCATTGACTACACTAAAGCCTTTGATGGTGTGGATCACAATAAACTCTGGCAAATTCTGAAAGAGATGGGAGTACCAGACCACCTTACCCGTCTCCTGAGAAACCTGTACGAGGGACAAGAAGCAACAGTAAGAACCGGACATGGAACAACCGAGTGGTTCAAAATTGGGAAAGGAGTACGACAAGGCTGTATATTGTCGCCCTGCTTATTTAACTTATATGCAGAGTACATCATGAGAAACGCCAGGTTGGATGAATCACAGGTCGGAATTAAGATTGCTGGGAGAATTATCAACAACGTCAGATACGCAGACGATACCACCCTCATGGCAGAAAGCGAAGAGGATCTAAAGAGCCTCTTGTTGAGGGTGAAAGTGGAGAGTGCAAAAGCTGGTTTGAAACTCAACATTACAAAAACGAAGATCATGGCATCTGGCCCCATCACGTCCTGGCATATAGAAGAGGAAGAAATGGAAGCAGTGAGTGACAGATTTTATTTTCTTGGGCTCCAAGATCACCACAGACGGTGACTGTAGCCATGAAATTAAAAGACGCTTGCTCCTTGGGAGGAAAGCTATGGCCAACCTAGACAGCACAGTAAGAAGCAGAGACATCACCTTGCCAACAAAGGTCCATCTAATCAAAGCTATGGTTTTCCCAGTAGTAATGTATGGCTGTGAGAGCTGGACTATAAGGAAGGCTGAGCGCCGAAGAATTGATGTGTTTGAACTGTGGTGCTGGAGAAGACTCTTACGAGTCCCTTGGACTGCAAGGAGGTTAAATCAGTCCATCCTAAAGGAAATCAACCCTGAGTGCTCATTGGAAGGACAGATACTGAAGCTGAAGCTCAAATATTTTGGCCACCTAATGCGAAGAGAAAACTCCCTGGAAAAGACCCTGATGCTGAGAAAGACTGAAGGCAAAAGGGAGAAGGGGAAGGCAGAGGATGAGATGGCTAGCATCACCGATGCAATGAATATGAACTTGAGCACACTCCGGGAGAGAACAGAGGACAGGAAGGCCTGGCGTGCTATGGTCCATGGGGTCACGAAGAGTCGGACACGACTTAACGACTGAACAACAACAACAACATCGTTTTTATCATTATATTTTTATCACTTTTAATATTTTAATTGTTTTTATGCATTTTATTGTTGTAAGCCACCTAGGGAAGGCATCTGCCCTGAAAGGCAGCCAAGAAATATTTTAAATAAATAAATAAATTATACCGAATTATACCACTGTCCTCTTGTTGCCTTTCAAGTACCATTAATAGCAGTGGATGGATCCAGACTAGGGATAAATAGATCTTTCAGTTTTGGTTTCTCTCAGTTTCTCATTCTCCCAACCTTCATCATTCCATTTCATTTCTGCATCAGTTTGCAACTTTTTTTTTTTTAAGTCTACATGGAAATGTATTTGCATTTCCTTATGCATTTCTCCTAATATATGAATTTTTGTACACACATCTGCAATGGATCGATAGAGGTACAGACAGCAAACAATTTCCCCTCACATATTGTTATTTTGGTTTCTCCCCCCTCCCCTAATATAATTTTTTTTAAAAACAGTTTGTGTTCGGTCTGAAAACTGCACCACAAAATCCTGTGAAGTATGAATAACAAAGGTTAACTGCATTCCAGTTCGTACTTTGATTTGGGAAGTTAAACTTGGTAAATTCATATCAAAATGTAAACTGAACGAAATCCTCCCCCATCCCGAATATAAGCATAGTCATGACTACCCTAAGTACAATGATTTCAATTGGTCTACTCTAAGCATGACTGACTCTGGATCCAACCCACTGTTTATATTTATTTATTTTTAGATTTATGCAACACTTTTTCAATCTATAAAGGCCTCCAAATTTTAAGGAATTTTCACGTTAATATTTTTGAATGGTCAATATACCTTACAGACCGAGGCTGCTGTTTTATACCACATGTGAATGGCGAAGGATCTCATAGAAGACAACACTGTGGCTGTTCCTAAGCTTCTTAATTCCTTCACCAGAAGACTGGCAAAGTGCAAGCCTGACTATTCATTAAAATAGCGGCTAGTTGTTACCTGCTAGATATGTATTTTAGTTGTATGCTTTATGTGTTTTAGCACATTTCATTTGGGATTCTTGTTTTAAGGAACTGGCAGGGTTAGAAATGTAAATAAATAAACAAGTGTGTTTTCTGTGGACTATGTGAAAGAAGAGAAAAAGTAACTGAAAGCAGAATCTGTGGACAGGACCCATATCTGAAGCAGGAAAGCCAACTCATCAAATGATCCACATTCGAACTTGAACCTTTTACACTAAAGTGAAATTTCAGCTCCAAAAGCATATATTATCATAATCGTCATCATCATCACATTATTATTATTGTCAAAAAAAATTAAGATCATAAGAGCCCTGCTAGATTAAATCAAAGGCTTATCTAGTACAGCATTCTGTTTCTACCATGGCCAATAGCACCCTCTCACTTGTGTTCCCCAGCAACTGATACACAGAGGCGTAGGAAGTAATATATAGCCATCATGACTAGTAGCCATAGCCTTATCCTCCATGAATTTGTCTAATTCCCCTTTAAAGCCATTGAAGTCACTGGCCATCACTACATCTTGTGGTTGTTTAACTATGCATTGTGTGAAAAGTACTTCCTTTTATCTGTCTTGAATCTTCCACCATTTAGCTTCATTAGGTGAGCCCAGGTTCTAGTATTGTAAGAGTGGGAGAAAAACATACTCACCCTTTTTGTAAGCTAAACAGTTCCAACAGAGATGTATGAGAATTTTGTTTTTGCTTGCAAAACATGCAAATACGCCCTGAAAACATGAATCCCCAAACACAATTGCGAATGGAGGCATATATCTGCCCAAAATATTCACAAATAGCCAGATGTGCTTGCCTTCGATTTGTGCAACTTCCCCCAGTTTGATTTTGTGCATGTTTCCTAATTTGCACAAGTTTCCCATGCCGACTGAAAGCCCTGCATTTATCTATGGAGGAAATCTGCATGAATTGGAAATTTGTGCAAATTTGTGGAAATTGGAGCAAATTACAGGTTCAATTGCTGCTCAATTTGCACACTTTCCTGTTTGCACAGAGTGAGCAGCCACTGAAAACATAAACAGGAATCAGGCACTTGATGAGCAGCAAGACAACATTCAGAGAATCCTAGCAATCTTGAACATTGCTCGTTCACCCATCTCTAAGTCCCAAACTTTGCAAACTTTCCTAACAGAGGAGTTGCTTGGCCCCTTGATTATTTTGGTTGCCCTTTTCTGCATCTTTTCCAGCTCTACAATATCTTTTTTGTGGTGTGGTGGCCAAAATTGTATACATTATTCCAAGGGTGGTCACACCATTGATTTGTTTAAAGGCATTATGATATTGGTAGTTTTATTTTTGATTCCTTTCTTAATGACCCCCAACATTGGAATTTGCCTTTTTCACAGCAGCCACAGACGGACTGACGTTTTCAACAAACTATCCTGTACAAACCCCCCATCCCTAGTCAACCACCACCAACTCAGACCCTATCAGCATATATGTGATTTTTTTTTTTTTTTTGCCCAGTGTGCATCACTTTACTTACTTACACTAAACCACATATCCCATTTTAGTGCCCATTCCCCCAAGTTGTAGAGATCTTTTTGGAGCTCTTTGCCCTCCCTTTTTGTTTTAAGCAATGTAGGACACAATCCTATGCATGTTTAGATGGAAAAAAAGTCCTACAACTCCCAGCATCCCAATGCTGGGAGTTGCAGGACTTTTTTCTGACTAAACATAGGATTGCACCCCTAAATAATTCGGTGCCATCAGCAAACTTGGCCACTTTACCCCTCACTCTTAACTCCAGATCACTTATGCTAAAAAGTACCTGTCCCAATACAGATATTTGACCATTGGTCCCAGAGAGGTAAAATTTAAATGATAGTTACTACGGTGATTACTAAGGCAAAATGGCTGTAAATAAAGATCAACTGCTTTGTGACAAATAACTTGACATATGACTAATAATAATCAACATCATCAGTTATATAGCATTCACGTAAGCTATCTTGCTGTAATCTTTACAAGAACCCTGTAAACTAGACCAGTATTCTAGATTTGGGAAGCGGGTGAGGCTGAATGACAGATCTATTGTGGCATAAGCTTCACCATGGGAATACAGTAGAGTAAATGCTATAGCCTCCTTAACAGAAAAACAGGAATATGGCACTGAACACCTCAACAGCAGATATCCATTTGCTAGACATTAAGACCCACCTGACAGAGCCAGCAAGATTGTTCAAGCAGCAAATATAATTTGGTGCCTGTAATTCAAACTGGATATAGAACAGCCTGGGTTGCCCAATTTTCTAAGGAGGGCAGAGCAATCCAGAGCACCTGATCAGCATTAAGCCTGTCACTTATTGCATATGGAGAGATAGCATTGGCAGAGTACTTGTGAAAGGGAGCCTTGGACAAGATGCAGTATAAACCTATCCCTGCTCACTACTAGAATTATTAATTCAGGCACCAGTAATTACACGGCTTGGTTGGATGGGGAATGGGATATAAGATGTGGAGTGCTTTATCCGCTCCAAGACCAATGCTGGTTTTGGCACAACTTTTGCTCTAGCAAGTTACAAAAAAAATAAGCAGGTGCTAGCAATCCGAGAGACCACACGCCAGCTACAGCTGCTTCAGCCCGATTCAATTACATCTGCCTGAAGAGTCCCAGGACACTGAATCAGATGAAGAAACCTATAGGTTAAAGGAATCCACACACATCCTGACAGTGTGCCCTATTCAATCAAGTATGTCTCTGTCCTGTGACAAGGGGAAGAGAAGCATGAAATCAAAGCAGAGCTTGCAGCAGGTAATCTTTTCCAACCTTGGTGGAAAAGGGGGAAGCTAGCATGTAACATGTCTGCATTAAGGTTCGATTATATTGAAAAAGCCCTTTGGAACTCAGGCCTTAAAAATACTTTGAAATAGGCTGTCAGTGTTGCCTCGCTTCCCAAAACGCTGGGTGCAGCACATTTGCTGAACATACTCTTGGGATCAGGACTTCACTCCAAACCTTGTTTGTACAAAAAAGGAGCCAAGCAGCTGGGAAATTCTGGAGTATAGTGTGTCCTCATTAGTTCCCATCTGCCATCAGAACTCAGCTCATGGCAAGTTTGGCTAAGTCCTGGTGTTCTCAGGTCCAAATCTGGGTCAGTTTTAATTACACTATACAGAATTCAGCATGCAGTTTTTTTTCTAAATCTTTATTATACAGCACAGAAGAACGGGCAGCTCTCAACTAATCAATTTTTTAAAAGTACATATGTAAAACTTTTAAACCAGGTTAGACAGACAGTGGGTGGAAGATATGATTGAGTACAGGGGTTAGTTAAGCGAACACTGGGTCACTAGCAGTTAGTTCTGCTTTAAAACTTCAAAAGAAAAAGGAGGGATCTCTCCATTTATAAGTCAGAGTATCCGGAATGTCGGATGTACACAAGTTGCATTGCTCTTAATGTCAGCCTAAATTACTGAGATACACTACGCTACCTATAATTATTATTACTTGTGTGTTGAAGCCACAAGACATGTGAGTAGGGAGCTGGAAAAACGCCAAGAAATGAGTCTGTGTAATGTCAGAACAGCCATATGCAAGTCTAACTCAGTTAACTGAAAGCGAATTTGAACATGATGCTAGGGGCAAAAACTTAGCCATATAGTGCTATGCATGCCTGCAGGAGAAGCTGCCACCACCGGGGAAGAGGCGTGCCTGCTGCTGCTGGGCCTGCTCCTGCCGCCACCAACACCAGGCTTTCCCTGCGGACTTCTGCCTGGCAGACCGCCAGTCCCTGCAGGACCAGGCCCCCAGGTACGGAGCCAGCTGGGCTGCTTCCACCTGCCCCTTCCTGGAGGGGCTACATAAGCTGGCTGGCTGAGGTGGCCTGGAAGAGCCAGGGCCTGCAGGAGAAGTTGCCACCACTGAGGAAGAGGTGTGCCTGCTGCTGCTGGGCCTGCTGCTGCTGCCGCCACCGCACCACTGCCGCCACTATCACTACTGTGGACTCCTGCCTGGCATTATTTTTAAGGAGATTTTTTAGTTGTTGTTGTTTGTGTCTTTGTTTTAATTTCTGGGGGATTCTGTTGTGTTTTTAGGGGTGGGTATTCCTGCCTGATAGGTGGGAGCGAGGGGGCATGTGTCCACCTGATGGAGGCAGTGGGGGGAGGGGAGGGTTGGGGGCCAGGGGGCCATACTAAGGCTGGGTGGCAGGTGCTGGCGGAGTGATAGGGGCAGGCCATGCCAGGTATGGGGAACAAAGGAGAGATGTGTAGTATCTGTCCCCTGCTCCAGGCCTGTCCAGAGCCAAAGGATGGCTGGGGGAGGCGTGACTCCATCTTCTCACCTTCGTTTGCTGCTCTGCAACGCCGCGTCTGTTACCCAGAAAACCTCCTTCATCTATGACATGATCCTGGATGAGGGTGCAGACCTGGCATGTATTACGGAGACCTGGCTGGCCGAGGCCGCTGCTCCAACTCTTGCAGCCATGTGTCCAGCCGGGTTTTCGTATGCACAGCAGCAGAGGGCTGGGGATCGGGGAGGGGGAGTGGCTGTTATCTACCGAGAGTCCTTGATCTTCACCAGACCCCCTCTCCGGGAGACCAAGGTTGCTGAGTGCATGTATTGGAGATTGGGCCCGAAGGGCAGTCTGGGAATTCTGCTCGTGTACCGTCCACCCCACTGCACGACGGACTCCCTGGCCGAGGTACTTGAGGTGGTCTCTGATGTGTGTGTACAGTCCCCTAACTTATTGTAATAAGTACATTGGGGGACTTCAATGTACATTCAGAGGCCATCCTCACAGGAGCACCTCAGGACTTCATGAAGACCATGGCTTCCTGGGAGCTGCACCATATTCTAACTGGGCCCACCCATGTAGCCGGTCATGCACTAGACCTTGTGTTTGTTTCTGGAGAAGCGGGGAGTGATCTGGAAGTCGGGGGTATATCCACCACCCCCTTGTCATGGTCAGATCACTATTTGGTGACGTTGGACTTCTCGGTTCCACAACCCCTCCGCAGGGTGGAAGACCCATTAAAATGGTGTGCCCTATGCGTCTTATGGATCCGAATGGATTCCTGAACGCACTTGGTGATTCTCTGGGGCACGCCAATGGCCACTCAGTCGAGACCCTGGTGGGTAGGTGGAATTCTGCAATCACTGGGGCATTAGATCGGGTGGCTCTGAAACGCCCTCTCCCCCTGAACAGGGCTCAGACTGCACCATGGTTCAATCCGCAGTTACGAGCTCTGAAACAGGTGGTGAGACGGCTAGAGCACCGGTGGCAGAAGTCTCGCTCTGAGGACGATCGGACACAGGCTAGAGCTGTATCTTCAGCCTATCATGTGGCGGTGAAGGCAGAAAAAAAGGAATGTTATGCTGCCTCTATCGCGTCTGCAGAGTGCTGTCCCAGGAGGCTGTTCCAAGTGGTCCGGAGCATGGTTGGTCCTGTGGCTCCGGAACCACTGGAGCATTCTAAGGCCTCCTGTGAGGCCTTGGCAAGGCACTTTGCAGATAAAATTGATCGGATTAGGAGTGTTACTCTGCACGCTGTGGATACAGTTAGTGAGCAAGAGGAAGCCTGTGGCAAACCGGTTTTGTGGGATCGGTTCCAGCTTCTTCCTTCTGATGAAGTGGACAAGGTGCTTTCATCTGTAAGGCCGCCACCTGCTTATTTGATCCTTGCCCATCTTGGCTCAATATGGGCTGCAGAGAGAGACTGGGTGAGGGGATCAGGGTGGTGGTGAACGCCTCCCTTGAGGAGGGAGTGATGCCATCAGCCCTCAAGGAGGCAGTGATAAGACCGCTCTTCAAGAAGTCCTCCTTGGATCCCCAAGTTCTGAACAACTTTCGCCCAGTCTCAAATCTGCCATTTTTGGGCAAGGTGATTGAGCGGTGGTGGCGATGCAGTTGAAGGCACACTTGGAAGAAACTGATTATCTAGACCCATTTCAGTCGGGCTTCAGGCCTGGGCATGGGACAGAAATGGCCTTGGTCGCCTTGGTGGATGATATGAGGAGGGCTCTGGATAGGGGTGAATGTTCCTTCCTTGTTCTCCTCAGCCTCTCAGCAGCTTTTGATACCGTTGACCACGGTATCCTCCTGGACCACCTGGAGGGGTTGGGCATTGGAGACACTGTATTGTGGTGGTTCTGGTCCTTCCTCTCCAGCAGGTACCAGAGGGTAGCACTGGGAGAGGTGGTTTCGGACCCGTGGCCACTCACTTGTGGGGTGCCACAGGGGTCTATCCTCTCCCCGATGCTATTTAACATCTATGTGATGCTGCTGGGGGCTATCATCAGGAGGTTTGGGGTGCGGTGTCATCAATATGCGGATGACACGCAGCTCTACCTCTCGTTCAAATCTTCACCAAGGTTGGCCGTAGAATCCCTGTCCAAATGTCTGGAGACGGTGAGTGGCTGGATGGGGAGGAATAAGCTGAAGCTGAACCCTGACAAGACTGAGGTACTTTTGGTGGGAGACAAGAGGAGGCTGGGGGATGATGACCTGGTGTTGAATGGGGTACGGCTACCCTTGAAAGACCAGGTCCGCAGCCTGGGGGTCATTTTGGACTCCCAGCTGTCCATGGAGGCTCAGGTGTCAGCTGCTAGCCGGACAGCACTGTATCAACTCCATCTAATATGGCGGCTGCACCCCTTCCTTCCAGACCATCTGCTCCCATCGGTATTACATGCCCTGGTCTCCTCTCGTTTAGACTACTGTAAAGCGCTCTACGTGGGATTACCCTTGAAGACGGTTCAGAAACTGCAGCTGGTCTAGAACGCATCGGCTCGCCTGATTAAAGGCAGCCGCCGGCAAGATCACATCACTCCAGTGCTGAAGGAGTTGCACTGGTTACCAGTTGTTTTCTGGCCAAATTCAAGGTGCTGGTTTTGACCTTTAAAACCCTAAATGGTTCCGGCCCAGCCTATCTTAAGGAGCACCTCCGGCAGCACCAGACAGGCCGCTTAACAAGATCAGCCTCGGATGGCCTTCTCTCTGTCCCATCAGCCAGGACAGCTAGACTGGAGGGGAGAAGGGAGAGGGCCTTTTCTGTGGTGGCCCCCACTCTGTGAAACTCCCTCCCTAGGGAATTCCGCCATGCCCCCTCTTTAATGAGCTTCTGCCGTGCATTAAAAACGTGGTTGTTCAGGCAGGCATTTGGGGTGGGTTAGGGTATTTTAGAAAATGTTTTTATTGTAGAATTTTATTGTTTTAAACTGTTTTATTATATGCTGTACATCGCCCAGAGTGGCTGGGTGACCAGCCAGATGGGCGATTAATAAATTTAATAAATAAATAATATAATAACATCTGGTTTAAATTAGGTCATCTCATTTGCATGTGATAAGCTGGCTCTACAGGGATCTATAGCTCAGATGAGCACTTTACAGGTGTGCTACTACTGCATATGAAGTGGCTGAAGGCCATGTTTAAACAATTCATTAGGTGCATGAAATGCCATATGGGAAAATTCTAGGGATGTCAGACAACTCCGTGACAGATCTCGGTGAGGCTGAATGCCAGTGCATTCGGTCCCCCCAAATCTATCGTGGAACGGCCTACCACCCCCCGCGGATCCCTCCAGGGACGAGACTTACCTGGGGCGGATGTTCCGGACGGCTGCCGCCGCTGCCATTTGCAGTCTGTGTTTTTTTCTTTTTTTTCCCTATAGACATGATAGGCTACGTAAAGACGTACGTAGCCTATCACGTCTGGGTTTAAAAAAAAAACACACGCATATGCAAATGCCGGCAGCTATGGCCACCGCCATTTGCGTTCCTTATTTTTCACCGTCTTAGTCTATGTCAATATTTACGTAGACTAAGACGAAGAAAAGGGGAACGCAAATAGCGCGCAGTACGCTATTTGCATTCCCCTTTCTTTTCTTCGTCTTAGTCTACGTAAATATTGACGTAGACTAAGACGGCGAAAAATAAGGAACGCAAATGGCGACAGCCATAGCCACCGGCATTTGCATATGCATTTTGCTTTTGTTTTTTACCCAGAGCCCTCCGCAGCCGGAAATCCGGCTGCGGACGGCCCTGGCCTGGGCCTGGCCGGCTGCTCCACCGAGCCTCCGCGGAGCACAGCCGGCCATCGAGGATTCTGGGGGGGAGGAACAGATCACCTCCCCCCATCAAGGATTCTGGGCGGAGGGACGGAACGCCTCCCCCTCCACCATGAACAGAATCCGCAAGAAGTTAAGTCACTTTCGTACATCCCTAGAAAATTCTTCTTGCTTACCCAGAGTTACATTTAAAATCAGGCTTGACTGATGCAGAAGATGGTCAGTTCTTCATATCAGATTTGCTCCAGACTGGCCATTTCTCCCACTCTCTCCCCTTCACTCAAATATGAATTAATTAGAGAAGAAAAGTAAGATTAGAATCAGTCTGAGCCCTCTCTAGTGTCTGCCTCCTCAGGAACTTCTAGACTGTACACACAATGAGTCAATCCCTAGAGCTACAGCTCAGTGGTTGTGCACATGCTCTGCATGCAAAAGGTCCCATATTTAGGCTCTGGCATCTCGGGTACGTCTGGGAAATACTCTGTCTGAAACCCTGGAGAGCCAGTACCAAGGAATACTGGCATACCAGGCTTGATTGACCAGTGGTCTGACTTGGTATAGGGCAGTTTCCTATATTTATTCTGATTTACTGCTTCAAAAGATACATTGCCCCAGTTTTGTTTTAGTTCATACATTTTTGTTTACATAAAGAGTTAGCATTATTTACCATAAAACCAAATTTTAACTTAATATTCAAGAATAGGACTAGGAATTATCTATCTATCTCACAATAATCACAATCCTTGTGTTAGGCTACACTGTGTTAAAGAATGAGGACAATAGATTTGTAAAAATCCCACAAGGCAAATGCACTGAGAGTTACAACTCTCTCAGTCCAAGTTAGAATTTTTGAATCCAAACAATGAACTTAAAGATTTAAGGAACATATCCCATCAAATAAGATTATGGCTCTGCCAAAACAATTGGCATTCATAATAAAAGTAATATTCACCTAAAAGATGGATACCCCAAACCTAAATAAATTACCTGGAAGTAAGTCATTTAAGTGAGCAATCCTATGGCCACTAGACACTGTCTAGAGGGCCATAGGACTTTTTGGTTTCTGGGAACTGAGGTCAGAGCCAGGGCTCTGACCTCGGTTCCCAGAAACTGTACTCCCTGCCCCCTTCCCCACCCCTCGTAGCCAGCACGGTTGTCTCTGCAACAACTATGTTTCCACGCTCGGAAATGGAGCGTGGAGATGGGGAAAAGGGGATGGTCCTGGGGGTGGGGAAGGGAGGAGACTGCAGAAGCAGCGTTACACATCTTCCTTTGTGCTGCGCGGCCTCCCCTCCCTTCCACTCCAAAACTCTCTGGCTAGACAGTGGAAATCGCCTGTCTAGCCAAAAATGTAGGGCAGCTGGAGCACGGAGGCGAAGATTACCTCTGTGCTCCAGCCACCCTGCATTGGATAGTCGGCAGCCTCCAAGTTCAGAGGCTGACAACTATCTCCATAGGACTGTGCTCTAAGTAAGTTATTTAAGCAAGAGGAAGAATGTGTCATTTAATATATTTGCAACGGTAATGTAACTGATGTAAGGTGAGTATGTGGGAGAGGCAGGAAAGCAGACAAGTTATAGTAAAAGAATAATGGCCGGTGTAGCATACCTAACATACTTCCCTCCGAATAGCATTAACAGTTAATAATACTTACCGTCTTCCTTAGAACAATCTTCTGGGATATGAAAAATGCAACATACTACAGAAACCTTGGATGTACATGGATAAAAAAATGCAATATGCTACTACAATATCTTATAATAATGCCAAGAAATTTGTGCAGAAAATTATGGAATCATTCCTATCTCTGTTCTCATTTATCTGTGTCAGGTCAAGAGTTGAAAAAGAAGGGAAAAAGAAGCTTGCTGGCAAGAATTGAAAGATCACAGAACAGACTACTGCATGCAGTAAAGTGAATAGAGACTTGGGGTATGAATTGGCTCAGTACCCTATCCATAAACTGGGCCAACATTCATTCATTCATTCATTTACAATCACATCAGAAGTTTTTGGAGCGGTGAACAACATGATAAAAGAATAAAACAACAGGTTAAAAAAGTTAAAACATTTTAAAAAAGAAAAAGACAAACCCCAACAAGGTGGAATTTAACAAACCATAGTTGGTCATGCAATGAAGGCCTCTTGAAATAACGACTTCAGGAGGTGCCGGAAAGAACACAATCTTGGCGCCTGCCTGACCTCTAAAGGCAGAGAATTCCACAGGAAGGGGGCCACCACATTGAAGGCTCTTCTCCTGGTGGACTCCAACCGGGCTATGAGTCCATGTGGAACCACCAGGAACATGCTCTCTGATGACCTTAGTGACCGGGCAGGTGGGTATGGAAGGAGGCGCTAGAGATGTACGAAAGTCCCTTACCTGAACCGAAACTTGATTCGCGGTGGGGGGGAGGCGCTCCGTCCCTCCCCCCGAAATTCTGGCCAGGGGGGGAGGTGTCCTGTCCCTCCCCCAAAAAATTCTGGCCAGGGGGGAGGCGCCCCATCCTTCCCCCCTGAAATTCTGGCAAGGGGGAGGTGCCCCGTCCCTCCCGCTGCAAATCCTGGCCAGCCGGGACACAAATGGCGGCGGCCATAGCCGCCGCCGTTTGCGTCCCTGCAGTCAGCCGTGATAGGCTACGTAAATGTTTACATAGCCTATCACGGCTGAGTGGGGGGAAAAAAACCATGCGTACGCAAATGGTGGCGCCCATGGGTGCCGCCATTTGCATACGCGCGGTTTTTTGTGTGTTTTTTTCACTCAGCCATGATAGGCTACGTAAACATTTACGTAGCCTATCACAGTGTTTTTTAAAAATCTAGCCATGATAGGCTACGTAAATCTTTACGTCGCCTATCACGTTTTTTGTTTTTTCGTTTTAACTTGGAAATGGTGGCGGCGGCAGCCGGTCGGAAGACTGGCCGCCGGAGCCGCCGCCGCCGCCGCTGCTGCCAGGGACATTTGCACAAGGTAAGTCCTGTCCCGGGGGGGGGGCCCGGGCAGACCATTTCGCCACCAATTTCGGGGGGCCGAATGCGCTGGCATTCAGCCTCCCCGAGATTCATGGCGAAATTCTCTGACATCCCGAGGAGGCGCTCTATCAGGTATCCTGGTCCCAAGTTGTTTACGGCTTTGTACACTAGTACTAATACCTTAAACCTGGCCCGGTAGTGATTAGGCAGCCAGTGCAGTTCCCTCAGCAAAGGAGTTACACACCAAAAAGGGGCAGCTTCAGACAACAGCCGAGCTGCTGCATTCTGCACTAGCTCCAGCTTCGGGACCAGCGTCAAGGGCAGCCCCACATAGAGCGCATTGCAGTAATCCAGTCTTGAGGTTATTAATGCCTGTACCACAGTGGTCAAGCTATTCCTGTCCAGGAGAGGCTGTAGCTGGCGAACCAGCCAAAGCTGGTAAAAGGCACTCCAGGCCGCCGCAACCACTTGGGCTTCCAGTGACAGTGATGGATTTAGGAGTACCCCCAGACTACGGACCTGATCTTTCTGAGGGAGTGCAACCCCATCCAGAACAGGCAATGAGCCTATCTCCTGGACCCGGGAACCACTCACCCACAGGGCTTCCGTCTTGCCAGGATTCAGCTTCAGTTTATTGGCCCTCATCCAGCCCATTACTGAGTCTAGGCACTGACTCAGGACTTGCACTGCCTCTCTTGATTCAGATGTCACAGGGAGATAGAGCTGCATGTCATCAGCATACTGACGGCATTTAGCTCCAAATCCCCTAATGACTGCTCCCAGTGGCTTCATATAGATGTTAAACAACATTGGGGACAAGATGGTACCCTGCGGCACCCCACAGCTCAATTGCCAAGAGGCCATAGTCACCCAATGTTACTCTCCGGAATCGGCCCCATAGGCAGGACCGGAACCACTGTAGCACAGTAGCTCCAATACCCATCCCATGGAGTCGATCCAGCAGGATACCATGGTCGATGGTATCAAAAGCCGATGACAGATCGAGCAGAATTAACAAGGTTGTGCTCCCCTGTCCCTCTCTCGATAAAGGTCAACCATCAGGGCGACCAAGGCTGATTCAGTCCTGCAACCAGGTTGAAACCCAGATTGAAATGGGTCTAGATAATCAGTATCCTCCAAGTGTGCCTGCAGTTGATCCACCATGACCCCCTCAAGCACCTTCCCTAGAAAAGGGGTATTTGCAACTCGGCGGTAGTTGTCTAATACCAGTGGGTCCAGAGTGGCCTTCTTCAGGAGTGGCCGCACTACTGCCTCCTTAAGGACAGAAGGGACCACCCCTTCCCGAAAGGAAGCATTTATTATTCCCTGGACCCATCCAGTCATACCCCCTCAGCTAGCTTTAATTAGCCAGGAGGGACAGGGATCAAGAGGGCACATTATTCGGTCGGTCACATTATTGCAAACATCTTGTCCACATTATCAGGCCGTAACAACTGGAACTGATCCCACAAAATTGGGCAGATGGTGGCATCAGACACCTCAACTGGTACTGCACTAACAACAGCATCAAGGTCACTGCAGAGACAAGAGATTTTGCCCTCAAAGTGCAATGCAAAAAGGTCAGAGTGGGTCCTCGACAGGGACAGGGCCCCATTTACTGGGGAAGATGTTAACAACCGCCGGACCACCTGGAAGAGCTCCACTGGATGGCTACTTGAGGACACAATGAAGGCAGCAAAATAAACCTTCTTTGCTGCCCGCAGTGCCACACAGTACACACGATTATACACTCTAGAGCGTGTTCAGTCATCTTCACTTTGAGTCTTGCACCATTTGCGCTCTAGCCGACATCCAGCCTGTTTCATTGACTGCTGCTCCCCAGTATACCAGGGAGCAGAACGGGCTCCACAGTGCTGGAGAGGGCACTCAGGTGCAATCAAGTCGATGGCCCTCCGCATCTCACTGTTCCACACTGAGGCTAGGGTCTCGGCTGGATCACTAGCTCTCTCCACTGGAAAATCCCCAAGGGCATTCAGATATCCATTGGATTCCATCAGTCTCCTGGGGTGGACCATCCGAATAAGTCCCCCACCCCTGTAGGGGGAGAGTAACGCCGTAAGTTCAAATCTCACCAGGAAATGGTCTGACCATGACAATGGGGTTACTTGGAGCCCCCCAGTCTTCAGACTACCCATCTCACAAGTTGGAGCAAAAACCAAATCAAGGGTGTGCCCTGCTTCATGTGTTGGGCTGATGACATACTGAGACAGCCCCATGGTTGTCATGGAGGCCATGAAGTCCTGAGCTGGAACTCTGTCTGGAGACAGCCTCAGCATGGAAGTTGAAGTCACCCAGACCCACTGTCCTGGGTTGCTCCAACACCACACTTGCGACTGCCTCCGCCAGCTCAGTCAGGGAGGATGCTGGGCAGCAGTGTGAGCAGTACACCAGTAGCATCCCCAATCTGTCTCTATGGCCCAACACCAGGCCATATTTACTGATTATGGTTCAATAAACCATGATTTATTATTTAAATCCATGTTTGGCAACTATCATTCCCCTGTATTTCTGATGCTCAGGTGCAGTACTGTTGCTTGTGTAATCAAAACGGAGCCACCCACACATGAGGGAAGAATGAGAGGGCTGTAGGAATCCCGAGGTTTGCAGAAGTCCACAAATCTTTAGGAGGAAAAAAAACCCAAAACAGCCCAATGAGGACTGAGCATACTCTGAGTCGACAGAAAGCTGACAGAATGTGGTGGTGGTGGCAATGGAATGGAGTATCCTGGAGGAAGATACTGAACAGGAACACTCCACACTGCAACATTTTTGTTGCAGGTGCAACTTATCTCATTTAAAATCCTTATCAGATGGAAGAGAGCCAGGGCAGGTCTCCCATTAAAGCCTCACGGATAAAGGTAGTGAAACAATGGAAAAGAATGACGATCAATGAGTGAACTAAATGGTGGCAAATCCATTTGTTTAAAGCCAGGTCTGATGCACATACAAAGTGGTAGATGGGAAGACTGATTTTAAGAATAAACAAGGTGTATGTGTGCAGGAGTATTGAACCCTCCTTCCTTCTATGGTTTACCTTCTCATGATCTAACAACTGCACTTCTCTCCCCAGTTGGGCTTTTGCTCTTCAAATCCCCTTCCCATTTATTTGTAATCAGGACAAACCTGAGTTTAAATGAACAGGACTTCTGCCATCCACGTGTAGTTTGGGACTAAGCACTGATAACATGAAACTTTATTACCAGGGTGGGTATAATATTCTGCCACCCCCTGTTTCCAACCTAAACCTTCAAAATCCTTTGCTAGTACTTCTGGATTTAGTATATCATGTGATGCCATTTGTATTTTTTTAATTTATGTTCTTTGCTGAAAACCTTCCAGAGATCTTTACTTTAGCTACAACAGAATATGGGACTAGCTATAAAGTCCACAACAACATCAAAAATAGCTTATTAAAAGAGAGGCATATGAAAGGCATACATTCTCCCTGGCCGTGACATGGCACAGTTACCATCAACAACTAAACTGGGAAAGAAACAAAACAAGACAACGATACGTAACTCAACCAATATAGTTCATTTCCCAACAAGCCAAAGGAGTATGTACAATTTCCTGCCGCTATCGTCATGCAACTAATGCTTGAATCATTACTGGGGTTGCAGGTGACACGTTGGATCTGACATGACTGTGTTTTCTCATAGATAAGGAAGGTAAAGTAATATCCTGCATAGCAGCCAACTACTGCAGTTGGGTTTTGCATCTTTGTTCTCAAAATTTAGCTAAGGAATAGGCAAGACTAATGCTACAGTATAATATCCTTCTGTAGTACTGATTCTCCAGTGCCTGTTCCATTTCCCTGCAGCAGGGGTGATATGTTTCAGCACACTTGTCATGCTCAGCGAGCTGGGACAATCAGCAAGGCAGAGATGGGAAGACAAGAGACTCTGAGCAACACTAGGAGTTAAAAAATAAACCACTGCAGAGAAACGGAGGGAGTGCCAGGGGATCGCTTCCTTGCACCTTTAAGGGGCAAATCCTCCTTCCCAGACTGGCTATAAGAGGAAGACAGTGAAAAATGCAAATGTATTACTCTTCAAAGAGGACAGCTATTTATCAGTATTAACTCATACAACATTTCTTTGAAAGTTAGTGTGCCTGCCTCTGTATCTACAGTTCCACTATTTCCAGAGCTATTGATTCCTTCTAAAACTCCTCAATATGTAGACTCCTTCTGATCACCTCCATGCAAGAGAAAACACAGCAGAAGTTGCTAAACACAGTCCATTTCATCCTGGCATTAAAAGCTGCTGCTAGACAAGATCAGTTCCAGTCCTCAGAACCCATTAACATCTTAAATGCTTGAAAGCAATGTGTTTGGATGCTGTGCTCTTTAAAGACACTGCTGCTGATTTATAACAAACTGTAAAGACATACAATGAGCTTTAAAAAGGTGCTTTACTGAAGCTGTTGCATTGAACAGATGCCACAAAACCATAGGCACCAAACTGTAAAGCTGTATTAGTTCTCCAGTGATGTGGAAAGAATATCTTTCTGTAAAGAATATCCAGCAGTGAAAAAAAAACACCTGCTACTAGTCTTCCTGGGCATTGGGACTGGATAAGAGCATACATCAGGGAAATACCCTGGCCTATCCCAGAAAACAAACAATACAGTTGTGCATACATTAAATTCCAGAATTCTACTAAAAGAGTTTGTTCTGCATTCTGGCCATTTTCTCCAGCCCCCGCACCCCTTTCTACTTTATTTACAAGTCTTCCATGCAACCTGTTAAAACATGCTGCCAAACTATAGCAGCCAAAAAAAAAAGGCTGTCAAAATGAACACCATGTAGTCATGTAGCAACCAAGCCCTGGGGTTTGATTTTCACTTATTTTATAAATTTTTAGTCAGTTACACTTTTTACATACTGCCTTCCAACAAGTGTTCTCAAAGCAATTTATATTAAAAGTAAAAAAAAAAAAACCACAATTAAAACTGCAGTAGAATAAAAACATTTTTACATGTGTCTGAAATGAGAATTGTGAAGGATGAGGAACAGGATGATCTGTAATGCACAGGGGAAAAACCCCTCCAAACCCCTTCTAGTTGATGACAATCTAATGATCAAAAAAGATGGTACCTGTTGAAGCTTTCGGACCTCCACCAAGGATAGTCCCAATGTAATCTTATTTAATTTTATTTATTTACTTAAAACATTTCTACCCCACCCTATATCATTAAGACCTCAGGGCGGAGTACAGATAAAATCAGTTTAAACAGTATAAAACAATAAATAATTTAAACAGCTAAAAACATACTAAACGATTAAACAAACTAATACCAGTGGATTTAGCTTCAGTGTATTGGCCCTCATCCAGCCCATTATAGCCCCCAGGCACTGGTCCAGCACCTTCACCACCTCAGCTGACTCCGACGACAAGGAGAAATAGAGCTGAGTATCATCAGCGTACTGACACCCTACCCCAAAACTCCTAATGACCTCTCCCAATGGCCTCATTGAGATGTTGAACAGCATGGGGGATAGAACAGAACCCTGTGGCACCCCACAGTTTATTAGCCATGGGGCAGAACAGGAATCCCTTTCATGAATCACTGCCTTGTTGTGGCGAAGGGGCTTGCGTAACTCAGTGAAGCCATAAGCTATGCCGTGCAGGGCAACCCAAGACGGACAGGTCATGGCGGCAAGTTCAGACAAAATGTGGTCCACCGGAGAAGGAAATGGCAACCCACTCCAGGATTCTTGCCAAGAAAACCCCATGGAACGTATCACAAGGCTAAAAGATAGGACGCTGGAAGATGAGCCCCTCAGGTCGGAAGGTGTCCAATATACTACTGGGGAAGAGCAAAGGGAATTTCCAAGTAGAGCCAGAAAGAGTGAAGCGACTGGGCCAAAGCCGAAAGGACACTCAGCTGTGGATGTGTCTGGTGGTGAAAAGAAAACCCGATGCTGTACAGAACAATATTGTTTAGGAACCTGGAATGTCAGATCAATGAATCAAGGTAAGCTGGAGGTGGTCAAACATGAGATGACAAGACTGAACATCAACATCTTGGGAATCAGAGAACTAAAATGGACAAGCATGGGCGAATTTAATTCAGGTGACCATCATTTCTACCACTGTGGGCAAGAATCCCTTAGAAGAAATGGAGTAGCACTCATAGTCAACTAAAGGGTGGGAAAAGCAGTACTGGGGTACAATCTCAAAAATGACAGAATGATCTCAGTACGAATCCAAGACAAACCATTCAACATCACAGTAATTCAAGTCTATGCCCCAACCACTGAGGCTGAAGAAGCTGAGATTGATCGGTTCTATGAACACCTACAACACCTTCTAGAACTAACACCAAAAAAAGATATCCTCTTCATCATAGGGGATTGGAATGCTAAAGTAGGAAGTCAAGAAATCACTGGGATCACAGGCAAGCATGGCCTTGGTGTACAAAATGAAGCAGGACAAAGGCTAATAGAGTTGTGCCAAGAGAACACGCTGATCATAGCAAACACTCTTTTCCAACAGCACAAGAGGCGACTCTACACATGGACATCACCAGATGGCCAATATCGAAATCAGATTGATTATGTCCTTTGCAGCCAAAGATGGAGAAGCTCTATACAGTCAGTAAAAACAAGACCTGGAGCTGACTGTGGCTCAGATCATGAGCTGCTTCTTGCAAAATTTCGGCTGAAATTGAAGAATGTAGGGAAAACCACTAAACCATTCAGGTATGACCGAAATCATATCCCTTATGAATATACAGTGGAGGTGAGGAATAGATTTAAGGGATTAGACCTGATAGACAGACTGCCTGAGGAACTATGGACAGAGGTCTGTAACATTGTTCAGGAGGCAGCAACTCAATCCATCCCAAAGAAAAAGAAATGCAAGAAAGCAAAGTGGCTGTCTGAGGAGGCTTTACAAGTCCCTGAGGAAAGAAGGGAAGCAAAAAGCAAGGGAGAAAGGGGAAGATATACCCAACTGAATGCAGAGTTCCAGAGAATAGCAAGGAGAGACAAGAAGGCCTTCTTAAATGAACAATGCAAACAAATTGAGGAAAACAATAGCATGGGAAAGACTAGAGATCTTTTCAAGAAAATCGGAGATCTCAAGGGAACGTTTTGTGCAAAGACGGGCATGATAAAGGACAAAGAAGGCAGGGGCCTAACAGAAGCAGATGAGATTAAGAAGAAGTGGAAAGAATACACAGAAGAACTGTACAGGAAAGATCTTAATGTCCCTGATAGCCATGACAGTACGGTCACGGAGCTTGAGCCGGACATCCTCGAGAGTGAAGTCAAGTGGGCCTTAAGAAGCATTAGTAACAACAAAGCTAGTGGAGATGACAGTATTCCAACTGAGCTATTTAAAATCCTAAAAGATGATGCTGTTAAAGTGCTGCACTCAATATGCCAACACATTTGGAACACTCAACAATGGCCACAAGACTGGAAAAGGTCAGTTTACATTCCAATGCCAAAGAGTGTTCAAATGTCCGCACAATTGCGCTCATTTCACATGCCAGCAAGGTGATGCTCAAAATCCTACAAGCTAGGCTTCAGCAGTATGTGAACCGAGAACTACCGAGAATTATCAACAACCTCAGATACGCAGATGATACCACCCTAATGGCAGAAAGCAAAGAGGATCTAAAGAGCCTCTTGTTGAGGGTGAAAGTGGAGAGTGCAAAAGCTGGTTTGAAACTCAACATTAAAAAAACGAAGATCATGGCATCTGGCCCCATCACTTCCTGGCATATAGAAGGGGAAGAAATGGAAGCAGTGACAGATTTTGTTTTCTTGGGCTCCAAGATCACCGCAGACGGTGACTGTAGCCATGAAATTAAAAGACGCTTGCTCCTTGGGAGGAAAGCTATGGCAAACCTAGACAGCATAGCAAGAAGCAGAGATATCACCTTGCCGACAAAGGTCCGTGTCTAATCAAAGCTATGGTTTTCCCAGTAGCAACGTATGGCTGTGAGAGCTGGACTATAAGGAAGGCTGAGCGCCAAAGAATTGATGCGTTCGAACTGTGGTGCTGGAGAAGCCTCTTACGAGTCCCCTGGACTGCAAGGAGATCAAATCAGTCCATCCTAAAGGAAATCAACCCTGACTGCTCATTGGAAGGACAGAGACTGAAGCTGAAGCTCAAATATTTTGGCCACCTAATGCAAAGAGAAAACTCCCTGGAAAAGACCCTGATGGTGGGAAAGATTGAAGGCAAAAGGAGAAGGGGACGGCAGAGGATGAGATGGCTAGATAGCATCACCGATGCAATGAATATGAACTTGAGCATACTCCGGGGAAGAGCGGAGGACAGGAAGGCCTGGCGTGCTATGGTCCATGGGGTTATGAAGAGTCAGACACAATGTAATGACTGAACAAAAACAAGAACAGGAATCCCCCAATAACACTCTCTGGAATTGGCCCTGCAGTTAGAAGTGGAATCACTGTAGCACAGTGCCCCCAACTCCCAAGACACCATGATCAATGGTGTCAAAAGGTGCTGAGAGATCCAGGAAGATCAACAGTGGAGCACTCGCTGTGTCTTTCACACAGAGTAGGTTGTCAGTCAGAGCAACCAAGGCCATTTCAGTGCTGTACCCTGGCCTGAAACCAGACTGAAATGGGTCCAGATAATCAGTTTCCTCCAAAAACATCTGAAGCTGCCCAGCACCTTGCCTGAAAAGGGGATATTGGCAATGGGGCAATAATTCTCACACAACTCTGGGTCCAGGGACGGCCTCTTTAGGAGAGGGTGCACTACAGCCTCTTTCAAGGCAGCAGAAACCACCCCCTAACAGAGCGAAGCATTTACCACTCCCTAGACCCACTCAGCCAATCCACCAGACGGCGCACTGGACACTTCCCCAGACTCTGTGATAACTGTGGCGTCACGTTCTGAGCAAATATGAGCGACTTTCTCCTCGACGTGCCTAGCTAATTTATTACAGCAACTGACTGAGGGTTCCAATACCAGTTTTTCTGAGCCTGAACAAGATCCCAACAGGCCCTTCACCACTCAGAACAATTCTGCTGGGCGACATTTTGAGGATGAAATAGATGTATAATAAGATGATCTTTTTTTCTTTTTTTTGGCCATCCTCGCTGGCCAT
Source organism: Heloderma suspectum (assembly GCF_057233095.1). Taxonomy (NCBI): domain Eukaryota; kingdom Metazoa; phylum Chordata; class Lepidosauria; order Squamata; family Helodermatidae; genus Heloderma; species Heloderma suspectum. The sequence goes on along the minus strand of NC_139460.1, from coordinate 47,085,087 downwards.
ATAAGGCCTTTGGCCATAATAGGCACAACAAAGAGTCTTTGCTAATCGTCGATCATACTTACTCGGAGACCTGCACCACCTGAACTCTAGCTGTCATTCAGCCTGTTTCATTGCCTGTAGATCTTTTGTAAACCAAGGTGATTTATGGGCTCCACAGCACTAGAGTGGGCGCTTAGGAGTCATAGAATCATAGAATAGTATTAGTAGGGTTGGAAGTAGGGGTGTATGAAACCCTGCTTACCTGGCTCTGCCAGGTTCTGCTGGGGGAGGAGGCGCTCCATCCCTCCCCCCAGAATCCTCGCTGGGGGGGGGAGGCAATCCGGTTCCCACCCCGGAATCCTCGAAAGCCGGCTGTGCTCTGCGGTGGCTCCGCAGAACAGCTGGCCAGGCCCAGGCCAGGGCCATCCGCAGCCAGATTTCCAGCCGCAGAGGGCTCTGTGTAAGGGGGGGGAAAAGGCGTATGCAAATGGCGACTGTAGCTGGCGCCATTTGCGTACGCTTTTTTTTTTTTTAACCCAGACGTTTTAGGCTACGTAAAAACTTATGTAGCCTATCACGTCTGGTTAAAAAAAAAAAACGCGTACGCAAATTTGCATTCCTTATTTTTATTCATCTTTTTTTTTTTTTTACAGAGGTGATGGGCTACGTAAAAACTTACGTAGCCTATCACGTCTCTGTAAAAAAAAAAAAAGACAAGACTGCAAATGGCGGCGGCCAGTCGGAAGACCAGCTGCCGCAGCCACCGCCACCGCCCGGAACATCCGCCCCAGGTAAGTCTTGTCCTGGGGGGGATCCGCGGGGGGACAGGCCATTCCGCCACGGAGTTCGGGGGACCAAATTCACTGGCATTCGGCCTCACCGAGATCCATGGCGGAATTCTCTGACATCCCTAGTTGGAAAGGGCCTACAAGACCATCGAGTCCAACCCGCCCCTGCTCAATGCAGGAATCGAAGTTACAGCATCCCTGACAGATGGCTGTCCAGCCTCGTCTTGAATGCCTCCAGTGTGGGAAAGCCCACTACCTCGCTAGGTAATTGGTTCCATTGTCGTATTGCTCTAACAGTCAGGAAGTTTCTCCTGATGTTCAGCTGGAATCTGGTTTCCTGTAACTTCAGCCCATGATTCCGTGTTCTGCATTCTGGGATGATCGAGAAGAGATCCTGGCCTTCCTCTCTGTGACAACGTTTCAAGTACTTGAAGAGCGCTATCATATCTCCCCCCAGTCTTCTCTTGTCAAGGCTAAACATGCCCAGTTCTTTCAGTCTCTCCTCATAGGGCTTTGTTTCCAGTCCCCTGATCATCTTTGTTGCCCTCCTCTGAACCCTCTCCAGCTTGTCTGCATCCTTCTTAAAGTGCGGTGCCCAGAACTGGACACAGTACTCCAGATGAGGCCTAACCAGTGCTGAGTAGAGGGGAACTAGTACTTCCTGGGATTTGGAAGCTATGCTTCTATTAATGCAGCCCAAAATAGCATTTGCCTTTTTTGCAGCCACATCATATTGTATCAATGTGGCTTTGTATCGATGGCCCTTCCCATCTCACCATTCCATAGCGAGACCAAAGCCTCGACCAAATCGCCAGCCCTATCAGCCGGAAAATCCCCCAGAGCATTCAGGAATCCATCAGATTCCATAAGTCTCCAGGGGCGGACCATCTTAATCGGTCCCCCACCTCTCCAGGGAGGATCTGCCACCGCCAATCCAAACTTCACAAGGAAATGATCAGACCACGACAATGGAGTTGTTAACCCCCCCCCCCAAAACCCAGATAATCCCTCATCCGCCCAACAGCAAAACCCTCCACTCCCTTCACTGGGGACATCAACATAAATACTGAGGCTGCCTTGTTAGGCTCCAGACATCATTGGCCTATCCCAATTAGTAACTGGCCCCAGTCATTCAGCAGGACACATTTTGGATCTGCTTTTCTCTATAGGGTGGGATGATGGTGATCTGGGTGTGAAGAACTTTCTATACTTCCATCTTGGCAGGTGATTATGTTGACACCCTGGTTGACCTTTAGAATGGAGAAATGGCCTGGGTGGTTGACACGATAGCCCATTGTGACCAATTTGTGTAATACTTCAGAGATAAAATAGATCATATCTGTGCTGACTTGGATGCCGTAGTCAATATAGGTCCAGTGGACGTAACTTTGTCCCCTGCTTGTCTGATTTTAACAGATACTTTTCCATTTGTACAGCTCAAGGATGTGGCAGGATCCTTGGAGAAGTGAGGCCTACCACTTGTGTGCTGGACCCTTGCCTTTCCTGGTTCATTTAAAAAAAAAACTGGCTGAGTGGGTAACGTGAATGCCTCTTTATAGCAAGGGGTGATTCCATCTTCTCTAAAAGAGGTGGTGGTAAGAACTTTGTTATTAAAAACATAGATAAATAAACACTTGATTAAAACAATAATAAAGCAAATACATTAAAAGCACAATTAAAACACAACAATAACAATAAAAAGCACCCAACCATTAGACCTACTTACACACTAAAGACATACTTACACACTAAAGACCTACTTACACACTGCCTTATGTAGAAATCCCTGGAGCTGAGAATTCACCACACGCTCCAGCACCCTGTCCAATAATGGAATATTGGAGACTGTTTCATTTAAACAGTATATTTATACCACCCTGAACCCCACTGTATTAGATAATTTTCATACAGTCTCCAATATTCCATTATTGGACAGGGTGCTGGAGCGTGTGGTGAATTCTCAGCTCCAGGGATTTCTACATAAGGCAGTGTGTAAGTAGGTCTTTAGTGTGTAAGTATGTCTTTAGTGTGTAAGTAGGTCTAATGGTTGGGTGCTTTTTATTGTTATTGTTGTGTTTTAATTGTGCTTTTAATGTATTTGCTTTATTATTGTTTTAATCAAGTGTTTATTTATCTATGATTGTAAGCCATCTTGAGTGCCATTTTCTTGGTAGGAAGGCAGGGTACAAATCAAATAATAATTAAAAAAAATAGTTTCATAGATGCAGAATGTCCTGAATCAAGCACACACAGTGAGAGACATTGTATAACACAACTCCCTGCAGTGGTAGAAAACATTTGTATGAAGGTTTTGACTAGATCTGTCAGATAAAACATAGGCCAACATCCTCACGTAAATCTTGACAGATATAAGATTACACTGCATTTAACAAATTTCAGGCAAAGCCTATACTGTTACTCCAACAGCAGCATATTAATACTGATGAACATCAAGAATCCTTTCTACAAATGGCACTATTCACTTAGGTTTTCCCTTTACTAATTCCGTTTTCCATTTCGATGGAAGACTGTAAAGTCTGAAGGTCTCTTGTACAGAAGCCAATGAAAACAAAGGTAAACTTAGAACTTTCATTAACTGTAAATTATAACAGCAAACAGAAATAAGGATTGATGTGAGCAAGAGGGAATGCTAAAGCCTCATCAAATGTAATGTGTAATACCTTAACCCAAACATATTTTGGGATGACTGCCAGGAAGATGGGTATATATGTGGGAGGCTTAGCAGAATACAGCTTGAGCTGAAATGTATAAAGTTTTCACTTATACTAGGAAAACAATTACAACTCAGTAAAAACAGGACCTCATTAATAATCAAATGCTATATCTGAGCTACCGTTTTCCTAAATGAATCACATATGTAGCTCTCGGAGCTGCTGATAGGAGAATCTATGGGTCCTACACCCTTGCACTGGTAGGGAGAAGTAGTACTGGTACAGTTGGTCATGGAGAGTGCAATCCTACTGAGATAGTCAGCAGCCTCCATACTCGGAGGCTGCCAACTATCCAATGCAGGGCAGCTGGAGTATGGAGGTGATCCTTGCCACTGTGCTCTGTCCGCCCTGCATTTTGGGCTAGACGGGCGATTTTGACTGTCTAGCCATGGCTTCAGGGAGGGGGAGGGAAGGAGGCCAAGACATGCATAGGAAGCTGTGTAATTTGAGTTCCGGAGTCTCCTCCCCTCCCTGTCCCCACAGGACCACACCCTTTTCCCAGTCTCCATTTCCAAGCCCGGAGACACAGCCAGCATGGAAAGAACTGCGCTGCCTATGAGGGAGAAGGACCGCAGTTTGGGGGCTCCGAGGTCAGAGCCCAGAAATCAAAATATCCTACGGCCCTCTAGATAGTGTCTAGTGGCCATAGGGTTGTGCCCTTATTCAGTTTATTGGATTCTATTGGGAACTGGTGAAAAGGAAGTTAAAAGTGAGAGTCAAGAGGATCAAATCCCTTCAGAATGCTTGGAGATTACTCAAAAACACAATAAGAGAAGCCCAAGTAAAACAGGTTAGGAAAGGTAGCACCAAGTCCAAGAGGTCGCTGGTATGGTTAACAAGCAGTGTTAAGGGAGCTATTAGAGAAAAGAGAGCTTCCTTCAGAAAGTGGAAGTCTTGCCCAAGTGAGGAAACCAAAAGGCAGCAAAACCTTGCACCAAGGTGATGCAAGCAGACAATAAGAGATGCAAAAAAGCATTTTGAAGAGCATATTGCTAACAATATCAAGGCCAACAATAAAGAATTCTTTAAATATATCAGAAGCAGAAAACCAGGTAGGGAGGCACTTGGACCATTCGATGGCAATGTCATTAAAGGAGTACTGGAGGACAAAGAGATTGCAGAGAAGCTGAATGAATTCTTTTCATCCATCTTCACTGCAGAAGACGTAGGGCGGATACCTGTGCCTGAACTGATGTTTTCGGGAAGGGAGTCTGAGGAACGGAGGCAAATAGTGGCTACAAAAGATGACATTCTCAACCTTATTGATACACTAAAAGCAAATAAATCACTGGGCCCAGATGGTATCCATCCTAAAGTTCTCAAAGAACTCAAATATGAAATCACTGATCTTCTAACCAAAATATCCAGGAAATTACAGGCTGGTTAGCTTAACATCTGTTCTGGTTGAAGGCATTATTGGTTGAAGTAAATTGGTTGAAGGCATTATTAAAGATAAAATTAGTAAGCATATAGAAGGGGAGACATGATAGAGGTCTACAAAATTATGCATGGTGTGGAGAATGTGGATAGGGAGACATCAATTTGGATGGCTTTAAAAGGTGGTTGGACAAATTCCTGGAGGAAAAGGCTATCAATGGCTAGTAGTCCTGATGGATATGTGCTACCTCCAGTACCAAAGGCAGTGAGCCTATGCACACCAGTTGCTGGGGAACATGGGTAGGAGGATGCTGTTGTGCTCATGCCCTGCTTGAGGGTTCCCAGTTGACAGCTGGTTAGCCACTGTGTGAACGGAATGCTGAACTAGATGGACCCTTGGTCTGATCCAGCATGGCTCTTCTTATGTTCTTAGGATCTTGGAATTCCCAACTTTCATTTAGCAACAGACTTGCAGATCTCAAATGTGCTACTGCAGGATTTTTAAAAGTAATGCAAGAATACTGAAGGGCCAAATACAGTAGGGAGAACAAAAGCCCCAAATTCACTATATTGTTCAAGGCAAACACCCATTTTTCATATCTGAGGTAACATATTTGAACAGTACTACTATAGTGTAGGCAGTCATCTTTCATGGTCTGGGAATAATACAGAAATTATGCTCATTACACCTAAAGAAAATATGGATTAGGTGCAATCTTCAGGTGATATTATATTTCCAGCAGAGCTCTCCCAGAAGTTGTTGTTTAATCCCAGAATATAATCTCATATACCTCTAACACTCTTGCTGGGGTCACACACATTATCAAGATAAGCAACATAAAAATCTACATAAAATTGTTATTGCAGATGGGAGGAATGTGTTAATTGAATTGCTTGCTCTTACATCGTAGAAATAAAGGGCTAGCATGCCCAAGCATAACTATGCATAACCTAAGGGAGGGAAGGGCTGTTGCCCATTTTAAAAAGTGTATTAAGATCTTCTTCAAAGGACATCCAACACGTCCCAACACCATCACAGGTAAGGCGGATGGTGGCTAAAGAGAGGGCCGCCTTAGTAACTGCACCTGGCTTTAGAACTGTCCTCCATGGAGGTTCTCATTGCACAATGGTAGACATCTTTTTGATGAAACCTTTCTCTCCCCTTCTCTGATTTTTGGATTTATTTCTGACCTATGCTGCTTTTTGCATGCTGTGCTGCTTGATTGCATCTCTATTGTTTATGGTTTGGGGAGCTTCTTCTGTTTATAATTTTAATTATATTGTAAGACACTTGGAGAATATTAATGGACTGAAGAGAGAGGGGGGTATCAAACAGTAGAAACAAATCAATAAAATGATTATTCATACAATTTTTAATCAATTGACCAAAGCTTCATAAATTTCCAATTATTGTTGTTGTTGTTATTATTATTAGAATTTCCTAGAGTGCAGTCCTATGAACTGTGTCCTCACTGCTCAGAACCTCCCAAACTCAGAGGCTTTTGAGATTCCAATTCCCTACTAGGCTAAAGTAGGGCAGAAGAAGCGGCAGAGGAGATTTTTGCCTCCCCATCTTCTAATAGTCTTTATTTTCACTAGATGGGCATTTCAGCCCATCTAGCAAGGTGCTTGAGGGAAGGAAGGAGGCTGGGGGAGGCTCAGAATAAATCGTATCCTGGGCTCTCTTGTCTCCTCCCCTCCCCTCCCCACCAACCAGCACATCTCCTTTCCCCCCTCTCCATGGTTGATTTTCTTACCTCAGAAAGGCAGCCAATGAAGTTCTGTTCACACTGGCTGTGAGGGGTTGGATGTCTGACTCCACCTTCCAAGGTCAGAGAGCCATCCTATGGTCCCTGAGATGCTCGCCCAGGAACCACAGGATTGCTTTCTCTGTCACCTTTTTCTTTAAAAAGACCCAAGGTGGCATACTACATAATTATTAAAACATTTGTTGTTGATCAGTCATGTCTCACTCTTCGTGACCCCATGGACCATAGCACGCCAGGCCTTCCTGTCCTCCGCTCTCCCCCGGAGTGTGCTCAAGTCCATATTCATTGCATCGGTGATGCTATCTAGCCATCTCATCCTCTGCCACCCCCTTCTGCCTTTGCCTTCAATCTTTCCCAGCATCAGGGTCTTTTCCAGAGAGCTTTCTCTTCGCATTAGGTGGCCAAAACATTTGAGCTTCAGCTTCAGTATCTGTCCTTCCAAGGAGCACTCAGGGTTGATTTCCTTTAGGATGGACTGATTTGACCTCCTTGCAGTCCAGGGGACTCGTAAGAGGCTTCTCCAGCACCACAGTTCGAAAGCATCCATTCTTCGGCGCTCAGCCTTCCTTATAGTCCAGCTCTCACAGCCATACGTTGCTACTGGGAAAACCATAGCTTTGATTATATGAACCTTTGTTGGCAAGGTGATGTCTCTGCTTCTTACTCTGCTGTCTAGGTTTGCCATAGCTTTCCTCCCAAGGAGCAAGCGTCTTTTAATTTCATGGCTACAGTCACCGTCTGCAGTGATCCTGGAGCCCAAGAAAATAAAATCTGTCACTGCTTCCATTTCTTCCCCTTCTATATGCCAGGAAGTGATGGGGCCAGATGCCACGATCTTCGTTTTTTTAATGTTGAGCTTCAAACCAGCTTTTACACTCTCCACTTTCACCCTCAACAAGAGGCTCTTTAGATCCTCTTTGCTTTCTGCCATTAGGGTGGTATCATCTGCGTATCTGACGTTGTTGATAATTCTCCCAGCAATCTTAATTCCGACCTGTGATTCATCCAACCCGGCGTTTCTCATGATGTACTCTGCATATAAATTAAATAAGCAGGGCGACAATATACAGCCTTGTCGTACTCCTTTCCCAATTTTGAACCAATCGCTTGTTCCATGTCCGGTTCTTACTGTTGCTTCTTGACCCTCGTACAGGTTTCTCAGGAGACAGGTAAGGTGGTCTGACTGGTACTCCCATCTCTTTCAGAATTTGCCACAGTTTGTTGTGATCCACACAGTCAAAGGCTTTAGCATAGTCAATGAAGCAGAAATAGATGTTTTTCTGGAATTCTCTTGCTTTCTCCATGATCCAGCGAATGTTGGCGATTTGATGTCTAGTTCCTCTGCCTCTTCGAAACCCCGCTTGTACTTCCGGTAGTTCTCGGTTCACATACTGCTGAAGCCTAGCTTGTAGGATTTTGAGCATCACCTTGCTGGCATGTGAAATGAGCGCAATTGTGCGGTAGTTTGAACACTCTTTGGCATTGGCCTTCTTTGGAATTGGAATGTAAACTGACCTTTTCCAGTCTTGTGGCCATTGTTGAGTGTTCCAAATATGTTGGCTTAATGAGTGCAGCACTTTAACAGCATCATCTTTTAGGATCTGAAATAGCTCAGCTGGAATACTGTTATCTCCACTAGCTCTGTTGTTAGTAATGCTTCCTAAGGCTCACTTGACTTCACTCTCGAGGATGTCCGGCTCAAGTTCAGTGACCGCACTATCATGGTTATCAGGGACATTCAGATCTTTCCTGTACAGTTCTTCTGTGTATTCTTTCCACCTCTTCTGAATCTCCTCTGCTTCTGTTAGGCCCCTGCCTTCTTTGTCCTTTATCATGCCCGTCTTTGCACAAAACGTTCCCTTGAGATCTCCGATTTTCTTGAAGAGATCTCTAGTCTTTCCCATTCTGTTGTTTTCCTCGATTTCTTTGCATTGTTCATTTAAGAAGGCCTTCTTGTCTCTCCTTGCTATTCTCTGGAACTCTGCATTCAGTTGGATATATCTTCCCCTTTCTCCCTTGCTTTTCGCTTCCCTTCTTTCCTCAGCTACTTGTAAAGCCTCATCAGACAGCCACTTGGCTTTCTTGCATTTCTTTTTCTTTGGGATGGATTGAGTGACAGACCTCCGTCCATAGTTCCTCAGGCACTCTGTCTATCAGGTCTAATCCCTGAAATCTATTCCTCACCTCCACTGTATATTCATCAGGGATATGATTTAGGTCATACCTGAATGGTTTAGTGGTTTTCCCTACATTCTTCAATTTCAGCCAAAATTTTGCAAGAAGCAGCTCATGATCTGAGCCACAGTCAGCTTCAGGTCTTGTTTTTACTGACTGTATAGAGCTTCTCCATCTTTGGCTGCAAAGGACATAATCAATCTGATTTCGATATTGACCATCTGGTGATGTCCATGTGTAGAGTCGCATACTTACCTTATACACATATTCCGTTCTGTATGAGAGAGGCTAAGGAATGTTTCCTCTAAGTATTTTTCTTAAATCAAGTAGCTTGTTAAAAGGTATTTCTACATGAACAGGCGGTACAATACTCATAGTACCCATTATATGCAAAACTAATTCACAGAGTGGTGATCCCCATTCAATTAGTCAAGTTGAATTAGCAGGATCAGTACAGGAGACAGAGATACCATTGCATCAAAAACAGTGATTCTAACTCTAAATACTAGTGAGGCATCAGTTTTGCTTTTTCCCACACTCAGATTTTTAAAAAACTCAACTTCTTTCCATCCTGAATAAGAAGAACTTCAAGAATTTTGGTAAATTCATATCAAAGCAAAATTATTACCCATCCCTACTAAATGTCATGATTCCCTTCGCCCCCACGTCACTTCAGTGTCCAAACATACACAGACAAGAGGCTTCAGTCTACAGCTTTTAATCCGTTACTTCACAGGGTCATACAGATGCAAATTCTCAGAGAAACTCTCCATCTACAAGGAATGCCTTCAGGGGATCAAAATGGAATTTATGGGAGTTGCCTGCTGTTTGAAGAGGGAGGCGGTCTCGCTAGCCTAACTTAAGGGCGGGGAGGTCCCTCTCTTCTTGTGAGGCCTCTAAGCGCAGCTTCTCATGCAAGGGCAATCGGGTAGACCATCTAAGTTCGCCCCTGCCTTCTCTCTCTTTGCTCTGCGTCTGCGCCTGGCATCTATTAAGTCAACTTCCTGTTCGCTGGCTCTCATGGGGGTGGTGGTGAGGAGGTCCCTCAAGCTCAGCCATCTGTACGTTTGTAACCTGAGAAGCAGGCCTACTCATATCTGGACTAGCCTGGGAAAACACCTCCCCCATGTCTGATGGTTCTCCTTCAGAATCTGAACTGCTATCCCACCCCCTGCGCTCAGAAACACCCCTGACACTAAATACTGGCAACAAAGGGTACTTCTTATCACACTTCCCATTTGCCAGTTACTTCATCTGAGCAAGGTGCTGAAGTGCCCCAAAATATACTTCCTATTGTGGAGGTTTAGAGCTACAATTAATTGTGTGAAGGTAACTCAGTCAGGTCTAGTTAAGGATAGACAAATAAGTCTATTTCCAGTCAATGTCACTTTCAGGTGTGTTTCCACCTAAGTTTTCTGTCCCATTTCCTCAATGATCTATTATACACTGTTAATCTGCACAAAAATGCACATTTAACTAGGTATTTGAACATATTTTCTTTTTAAAAAATTATCATTTCTAAATGTATGTTCCCCTCAAAGTATGCATTTTAAGATATTTTGATGCCTTTTTTTAAGCCAATAATGCATTGAAATATTTCGTAAGTGCAATATGTAGTAAATAACTAAGTTCCTAGTCTAGAAGATGCTGATCAAGTCAAGGAATTCTCAAGGAACTGGCTAAAGTCAAATTCCTGAAGAATCCCTAGGAGTAGGTAGGACTTGGAATGGGGTTCAATCCTTTGATTCAGAATGCCGATTACCACAAATCTTCATATGTCAAAGTGCCTTTGATTCTCTCAAGCCTATATAGCTAAGAACAACAAAACACTGATACCTATGAAAATCCGCTTCAGACTCACAGTAGGAAGCTGCCTTACACCGAGCCAGACCACTGGTCCATCTCGCCCAGTACTGTTGATCCTGACTGGCAATGGCTCTCAAGGGTTTCAGGCAGGAGTTTTTCCAGTTCTGGAGACACTGGGGATTCAACCTGGGCCTTCTGTATGCAAAGCATGTGCTCTTCCACTGAGCTAACCCTTTCCGATTATGTTACAGCCTCTTAAAGTTACTGTTATTTCAGTCAAGATCCTTTTGCTAGTGCAATATTCCAGATTCTTACATTCGAACTTACCCCAAAGAGCCCATCTGCTCAGCTACACGAGCTACATACTGTGACTACATCAGATTGGTCCTTCACTTATTACACTTACAGATATTGACACCAATTCAAGAACACTCTGTTTCTCTCTGTGTGTCTTCAAGGCATTCAGTGGTCTGAGTCCAAGTTATCTTACTGACTGCTTGAAGCACCAAGATGAAGCACATGGTTGACAGGTTGTGTAGGTCTCATCCAACTTGGAACAAGGTTGTGGAATGAAATCACAAAAGGCTCAGAGAGCCACCTCAAAATTCAACATTTTTTTCCTTTAAATACGAAGCACATTGGACCTTGACTTTGTTCAGAAATCCCCATATGGCAAGAGGCATAAAACAATTTAAAAACCTACAGTGCCCCCCCCCCCCGAAGAGAAGAGGCGAGAAGAGAAAATGAGCTACACATGATGGATACCAGTCTTATTATTTGATTAAAGTGATCAGATACTACCGGGGGGGGGGGGGGAGGAAGCCGTATGAAAATCTTGAATAGAACTAATATAGTTGAAAAGAATCAGATAATATGATTCATTTTAAGATACAGATAACTACAGATAAATAGGGCTACAATGTTGTTATTATACTTTTAATAGAATTTGTATTCTCTATGGCTATAACTGAAATCTCTGAAGTCATTATACGCATTGTCTTCAAAAGTAATTATTATTCTGCCTACTGCATTTCTAAGTATGATGTGAGGATACTGGGTGATATTATTATGGAATTTCAGTGTTTGGTGAGCTCTACATTCCTGTTCCATTTCAAATCAAACAGTCAATGGGAATATTTCCCATTGATGGAAGCTAGATTGAGCCTGTATGGGTAATCACAGACAATACCACTTCATTTTAATAAAACATATGATAGAGGATTTTTTAAAAGGCTTTGTTTCATCCAACCTCTTGTCACTATAACTCTGAGCATATTGTGGTGTTTAATACTAGAAGAATAGTCACAAATGCAAATTAATGACTGCAGAGCATAGTAAAGTTTGAAAAAGACTAATTTGCCTGTCAAAACTTCTTGAATGTCCTAAATTTAATTCTGACAGATCATTATTATTTAAAAAAATACTAGCCATGGCCTTTCACCTATGCAAATAAAACTATAAAAAGGACAGCTAGAGTATTTCAGATAGCCTTCGACAATTTTCAGGTCTGCTTTAAAGATGAACCTACTGATATATATTTCCAATAGCTATTGTTCATATTTTTTTAATTAATAATAATTTATTTGTAGCTTGGATCAGTCATCCTCTGTTGGTTGAGTAACTTTTTGGTTGCATTTATCTTCTTTTCAGGCAGGTGTGACAAACATCCTGCTAGGAGTCTACAAGACACATATTTCCAGCTGGATTAAGAACTACATATGCAAGTATGTGCTGCATGCAGAATTTCTCCCCTGAACCAGCTACTGGGACTTTGAATGGATAACCCTGAAAAACAAACAAACAATGTGGTGATAGTGCTGATCAGAAGAGGGAGTGGCGGCTGTGATTTAGTCACTATCCCCTGACTTCCAACAGATGATCAGCACAACTATCAACTGTTTGACAGGACTGGACTTTAATGAATATGCTTTAATAGGTCCACATATTCTTTCTTTCTTTCTTTCTTTCTTTCTTTCTTTCTTTCTTTGCCGCCCATCTGGCCAGCTACCCAGCCACTCTAGGTGGCATACAATACTAATAACAAATTTACATAATCAGCTGAACAAAAAAAATAACACAACAACACTGCTCTAAACAACCCTAACCCACCCCAACTGCCCGCCTGAACAGCCAGGTTTTTAAAGCCCGGTGGAAGCTCATCAAAGAGGGGGCATTGCGGAGGTCACTAGGGAGGGAATTCCACACAGTAGGGGCCACCACAGAAAAGGCCCTCTCCCTAGTCCTCACCAGCCTAGCTGCCCTGTCTGATGGGACAGACAGAAGGCCTACCAAGGCCAATCTCGTTGAGTAGCATCCCTGGTGTTGTTGGAGGCACTCCTTAAGACACCAGAACCAGGGTTTTAAAGCTCAATGCCAACACCTTGAATTGGGCCTGAAAAACAACTGGTAACCAGTGCAACTCCTTCAGCACTGCAGTGATGTGGTCTCGCCAATGGCTGCCTTTAATCAGGCAGGCCGACGCATTCTGCACCAGCTGCAACTTCCGAACCATGTTCAAGGGTAACCCTACATAGAACGCATTACAGTAGTCTATGTGAGAGGAGACCGGGGCATGATCTACTGATGGGAGCAGATGGTTGGGAAGGTAGGGGTGCAGCCACCATATCAGATGGAGTTGGTACAGCGCTGCCTGGCTCACGGCTGACACCTCAGCCTCCATGGACAGCTAAGAGTCTAAAATGACCCCCAGACTGCAGACTTGGTTCTTCAGGGGTAGCCGCACCCCATTAAACACCAGGTCAACATAACCCAACCTCCCACCAAAAGTACTTCAGTTTTGTCAGGATTCAGTTTCAGCTTAGTCCTTTCCATCCAGCCACTCTCCAACTCCAGACACTTGGACAGGGTTTCTACAGCCAACCTTGGTGAGGATTTAAATGAGAGGTAGAATTGTGTATCATCCATGTATTGGTGACACTGCACCCCAAACCTCCTGATGATAGCACCCAATGGCTTCATATAGATGTTAAATAACATCGGGGAGAGAACAGAACGCTGTGGCACCCCGCAAGTGAGCAGCCAAGGGTCTGAAGTCTCCTCCCCCAGAGCTACCATCTGGTACCTGCCAGAGAGACACCATAATATGGTGTCCCTATGCCCAACCCCTCCAGGTGGTCCAGGAGGATACCGTGGTGGACTGTATCAAAAGCTGCTGAGATGGTATCAAAAGCCGATTGAGGAGAACAAGGAAGGAACATTCGCCCCTATCCAGAGCTCTCCCCATATCATCCACCAAGGCGACCAAGGCTGTTTCTGTTCCATGCCCAGGAGTAGCTCTAATGTGCCATGGTTTTAATTCAATTCTCCAGTTGGAGGAACTTGAAATTTTTGGCAGATGACAATCTTTCCCAGGCTAAGGATTTTATGAGCATTTGTAGTCTTGAATGTCTGTGGGCAGGATCAAGAAAAGCACAGCACTCTTCACTGCTTGCTTTGAACAAGAGTTGTGCTTGCCTTGATTCTGAGAACCACCTTTACTTCCCCTTCGCCTGTTCCAAACCCCAAGGATTTACGTTTGGGGCAGGAGAAAGCAGAGGTAGGCATTTCCACAGCCACAACAGAGTGTTGTTTCCTATTGGAAAAATACCCCATGGAAAATGCATCATTCCTGCCAGGATCTATTTAGAATGCTTACAAAAGCTCAACCCTTGTCAGGACCAACACATTTCCATAACTACCCCAGATTTGCATAACAATGATCAAAGAAACCCTTTATGGAATTCAGTACAAAGGAATTATTTCAATTATGCTGCAATAAATAAATAAATTATTTTTTATGCCTGTCCTAGGTAAACAAAATATCAGGTTTGAGCGTGGTTGAATGTGTATTAAGAAACAAAGATAAAAATTTGAAACCTGAAAAAATAGGGTCCATATTATATTACACTTGTAGAAGTGAAGCTTTTGACATTAGTTGTCCGAGAAGCTGCAGAATGTTTAGTTGGTCAGTTTACACAATTTGCAGTCCAGCCTCTGTAAGGAAAGGGAAAGTTGTAAACTTAGCTGGGATTTCAACTTCACACAGGCGATGGCCAACGACTAGGAAAAGGTCCTGGGAGTTTGGACTACTAAAGGACATGGAACCAGAGGCAAAGAAGAGTGTGGAGTAGGCTATGGAGTAAAAAACAGGAACCTGAAGTAAAGGTGGGTGAAAACTAAATCTTGAGGAAGGGCAGAGAAGATAGGGAACTAAAGCTAGATGGTGATAATCCAAGATGGGACTCTGCTAAAGTTTCACATTCCATACAAGAGGGGATTTTGCTATGGCGACACAGGAATTCTAGGCAGGATAGTCAAGTGATAAGATGGATAAAGTATTGGGGACAAAGTAAGCAGTTACCTGAAAACAGTAACCAGAGAAAACAATGTGTGGAATACATATGCAGCTAAGGAAGACACTTGCAATCCTAATGGTCACGTCAAGGGCCAAGAAGTAGTGTCAGGCAGGTGAGAGGTCTAAATTTCACATATTGATTTGAATGAAATTAAACTGCCAGGGGAGCAGAAGATGGAGGCTTCTAGTATATATTAAACTTCTTTCTTCAGCATGGATTAAACTCAATAACCTTGATTATGTACAAGGATTTAAAAAAAACAAAAACAAATCATCACTTCAGTTAGGTAACACTTAATAGAATTTCAAAAGAACTACATGTATGACAGAATAAGTCTTCTATTGTTCCTGGATTGTAATAGAAAAGTTTCAAGTTAAAAATTAGCTACGTATTTGAATACAAGGACAAAACAGTTCACTAAAAAGTTTGTTCATGCTCAGTAATACATACCAATGTATGTATGTGCAGACAAATCTTTATGCAAATCAGATTTACTGAGAATTAATCCTCAGTATTTAAAAAGTAACATTTCCCTCCAAACCATAGGCATAAGACACCCACCAAGAGAGCACTTACCGTCAGGGCCAGAAATATTGGAACAAAGATAACTGTTTGGGCAGTTGGCCTCTGTACACCACCACATTGAAATTGAAAGGAAACACACCCAGATGGGAGCGAAGTCAGGACTTCCAGCTGTAATTCAAGGGGTTTGACAAAAGTGGGGCACAAACCATTCAGGAAGGACAGCTAGTGGCATACACACACACACACATCGTTGGTGGCTCATAAGTAATGGAACAAACCAACATCATTTCAAACTTAAGAATCGCCTTTAATTCCTGGAGGAAAATCCTTTGCAGTCAATGACTGCCTGAAGTCTGGAACCCATGGACATGACCAAGTGCTGAGTTTCATTCCTTGAGATGCTTTGCCAGGCCTTTACTGCAGCTGCCTTCAGCTGCTGCTTGTTTGTGGGTCTTTCTGCCCTCAGTCTTGTCTTCAGTAAGTGAGAAGCATGCTCTATTGGGTTGAGATCAGGTGACTGACTTGGCCATTGAAGAACATCCCACTTCTTTGCCTTCAGAAACTCTTGGGTAGCTTCCGCTGTATGTTTTGGGTCATGATCCATCTGCAATAAGAAGCGGCATCCTATCAGTTTGGCAGTATTCAGCTGAATCTGAGCAGAAAGTATAGCCCTATACACTTCAGAATTCATCCTGCTGCTTTTATCAGCAGTCAGGTCATCAATAAACACCAGTGACCCGGTTCCATTTGCAGCCATACATGCCCATGCCATAACACTGCCTCCACCATGTTTGACAGATCATAGAATCATAGAATAGTAGGGTTGGAAGGGGCCTACAAGGCCATCGAGTCCAACCCCCTGCTCAATGCAGGAATCCAAGTCAGAGCATCCCTGACAGATGGCTGTCCAGCTTCGTCTTGAACACCTCCAGTGTGGGAGAGCCCACCACCTCCCTAGGTAATTGGTCCCATTGTCGTATTGCTCTAACAGTCAGGAAGTTTTTCCTGATGTTCAGCTGGAATCTGGCTTCCTGTCACTTGAGCCCATGATTCCGTGTCCTGCACTCTGGGATGACCAAGAAGAGATGCTGGCCTTCCTCTCTGTGACAACCTTTCAAGTACTTGAAGAGTGCTATCATATCTCCCCTCAGTCTTCTCTTCTCAAGGCTAAACATGCTCAGTTATTTCAGTCTCTCTTCACAGGGCTTTGTTTCCAGTCCCCTGCTCATCTTCGTTGCCCTCCTCTGAACCCTCTCCAGTTTGTCTGCATCCTTCTTAAAGTGTGGTGCCCAGAACTGGACACAGTACTCCAGATGAGGCCTAACCAGTGCTGAGTAGAGGGGAACTAGAACTTCCCGGGATTTGGAAGCGATGCTTCTATTAATGCAGCCCCAAATAGCATTGGACTTTTTTGCAGCCACATCACGTTGTTGGCTCATATTCAGCTTGTGATCGACAAAAATTACAAGATCTTTCTCACTTGTAGTGTTGTTGAGCCACGTATCCCCCATCTTGTAACTGTGCATTTGGTTTCTTTTTCCTAGGTGCAGAACTTGGCATTTATTCAATGCCATTCTGCTGTTTTCTGCCCAGTGCTCCAGTCTATCCAGATCACTTTGAATTTGGTTTCTGTCTTCCAAAGTATTAGCTATCCTGTCCAATTTTGTGTCATCTGCAGATTTTATCAGCATTCCCTGCACCTCCTCCTCCAAGTCATTAATAAGCATGTTGAAGAGCACTGGGCCCAGGACTGAGCCCTGCGGTACCCCACTCGTGACCTCTCCCTAGTTCGAGAAGGTTCCATTGATAAGCACTCTTTGAGTCCGATTCTGTCGCCAACTGTGGATCCACCGGACCGTTGTTTCATCTAGCCCAATTTGAGCTAGTTTGCTCATCAGGATATCACGGGGCACTTTGTCAAAAGCTTTGCTGAAGTCGAGGTATATGATGTCTACAGCATTCCCACGGTCCATGAGGGACGTTACTTGATCAAAAAATGAGATCAGATTTGTCTGGCAGGACTTGTTTTTGACAAATCCATGTTGGCTTCGAGTAATCATTGCATTGTTTTCAAGGTGCTTCCAGATGGATTGCTTTATCATCTGCTCCAGAATTTTCCCAGGGATAGATGTCAGCCTGCCTGGTCTGTAGTTCCCAGGTTCCTCCTTTTCACCCTTTTTGAAGATAGGGACAACATTAGCCCTCCTCCAGTCATCTGGCACTTCACCTGTCCTCCATGATTGCGCAAAGAGAATAGACAGCGGTTCTGAGAGTTCTTCTGCCAGTTCCTTTATTACTCTAGGATGCAGTTCATCTGGCCCTGGAGATATGAACTCATTCAAAGTAATTTTATTTATTTATTTATTTATTTATTTATTTATTTATTAAATTTATTAATCGCCCATCTGACTGGTCACCCAGCCACTCTGGGCGATGTACAACCCACCATAAACAATTTAAAACAATAAAATTTTACCATAAATTCTTTTTTTTTAAAATACCCTAACCCACCCCAAATGCCTGCCTGAACAACCACGTTTTTAATGCACGACGGAAGTGCATTAAAGAGGGGGCATGACGGAGTTCCCTAGGGAGGGAGTTCCACAGAGTGGGGGCCACCACAGAGAAGGCCCTCTCCCTCGTCCCCACCAGTCTAGCTGTCCTGGCTGATGGGACAGAGAGAAGGCCCATAATAAGGTGTTCCTCGACCATATACCTATCGATCTCAAGCTGCAAGCCTGCCCCTTCAGCCTGTACTTCGCCTTTGCCAGGGGGGTCATAGACCCTCTTTTGGGAGAAGACTGAGCCAAAGTAGGAATTGAGCACCTCTGCCTTTTCTTTGTCATCTGTTATCGTTTTGCCATCCTTATTTAATAGATGAACAACCATTTCTTTCCTCTGCCTTTTACTATACACATAGCTGAAGAAAGCCTTTTTGTTGTTTTCAGCATCCCTTACTAACCTCAGCTCGTTCTCAGCTTTAGCCTTCCTGACACCATCCCTGCAATTCTGTGCTACCTGCCTGTACTCTTCCTTTGTTACTTGGCCTTCTTTCCACTTCCTATATGTGTCCTTTTTTGTTTTCAGGTCATCCTTAAGCTTTTTGTGAAGCCACATTGGCTTCTTCTGTTGTCTTCCACCTTTTCTTCTTGTTGGAATTGTTTGTAATTGTGCCTTGAGGATTTCCTTTTTTAAAAACTCCCACCCATCTTGGACTCATTTTCTCGTTAGCGTCACTTGCCATGAGACCTTACTGATCATTGTTCTGAGTTTATTAAAATCAGCTTTCCTAAAATCCAGGGTACGCATTTGACTACACTTGGCTTTTGCTTCCCTTAGAACCAAGAACTCAAGTACAACATGGTCACTTTCCCCCAGAGTTCCTGTAACTGCTACTTTATCCGCTAAGTCATCTCTGTTGGTTAGGATCAAGTCAACGATAGCCAATCCTCTAGTTCCTTCCTCTACTTTCTGTAGGAGGAAGTTATCCGCCACACAAGTCAGGAATTTCCTGGAGGGGCCATGTTTTGCAGAGTTTGTCTCCCAACAAATATCGGGGAAATTGAAGTCCCCCATTACTACTACATCATGCTTCCTTAAAACATTGGCTATTTGCTTTTCAAAAGGTTCATCCTCGTCTTCTCCTTGATTGGGTGGTCGGTAGTAGACTCTGACTACCAGGTTCCTTTTATTCTTTGCTCCATTTATTTTGATCCAGATGCTCTCGATGGGGCTACCAAGCTCATCCTCCTGTATTTCTGTGCAGAGATATGTATTTTTCACATACAGTGCAACCCCACCTCCCTTTCTGTTTCTCCTGTTCTTTTTGAACAAGTTATATCCTTCAATTGCTGTATTCCAGTCATGAGAGTCATCCCACCAAGTCTCAGTTATACCTATCATGTCATAATTTCCCTCCTGTATTAAGAGTTCAAGTTCGTTCTGTTTGTTTCCCATACTCTGGGCATTAGTATATAGACATCGAAGACCATGTGCTTCATAGTCTGGCTTTCTTCCTACATGTGTCTGAAGACTATTATTGGGCGCTATCAGAGCTGTTCTCTCGGTTGTAGTGCATGTACCTTCGACTATTGTTACCCCCAACATTACATCTCCCTTCCCCAGAGGATTCAGTTTAAAGCCCTCCTGATGAAGTTCTTCATGCTGTGGCCAAAAACATTCTACCCATCCTTTGTGAGGTGCAACCTGTCCCTTGCCAACAGCCCATCTTCCAGGAAGTATAGCCCGTGGTCCTAGAATCCAAATCTCTCTCGTCAGCACCGCCTTCATAGCCAGTCATTCACCCGGTGTATTTTTCGTTCCCTTTCTATCCCTCTTCTAACTACTGGAAGGTAGTTAGAAGATGATGTGGGTATGCTCTGGATCATAAGCTGTTCCTTTCCTTCTCCACACTTTTCTCTTCCCATCCCTCTGGCACAAGTTAATCTTGGTTTCATCAGTCCAAAGAATCTTATTCCAGAACTGGGCAGGCTTTTTTAGGTGTTTGCTGGCAAAGGCTAATCTGACCTTTCTGTTCTTGAGTGTTACCAGTGGTTTGCACCTTGTTCTGAAGCCTATGTATTTACATTCATAAAGCCGTCTCTTGACTGTAGATGTTGACAATGACATGCCTACCTCAAGAGCATTCTTGACCTTGAAAGAGTTCCTCTTCACCATGAGCAGAATTCTGAGGTCATCCACTTTAGTTGTCTTCCGTGGTCTTCCAGGACTTTTGCTGTTGCTGAGCTTGCCAGTTAAGTCCTTCTTTTTCAGGATGTTCCAAACTGTTGTATTGGCCACTCCCAATGTTGTAGCTATCTCTCTGATGGGTTTATTTTGTTTCCTCAGCCTAACAATGGCCTCCTTCACTCGCATGGACACCTCTTTGGACCCCATGTTGGGAGCTCCAGGGAACAGCTACCAAATGCAAATGTAACACTCAGAACCACCTCCAGGCCTTTTATCTGCTTGATTGGTCATGGGAAACAGGCCACACCTGGCCATACAGCTGCTTGTCAGCCATTCATTCCATTACTTATGAGCCACCAATGATGGGGGGAGGGTATGCCACTGGCTGTACTTCCTGAATGGTTCATACCCCACTTTTGTCAAACCTCTTGAATTACAGCTGAAAGTCCTGACTTCACTCCTATCTGGGTGTGTTTCCTTTCAACTTCAATGTGGTGGTGTACAGAGGCCAACTGCTAAAACAGTTATCCGTATGTGGCCTTGCACTGAATATGCCTATAACAAATAGAATTTACAAGAAGAATTAGGTCTGGAATTATAATATGGTTCTCATCAAATTCAGCCCTGATATAAATTTCATAGTAGCAAAATACTTTACTGCATTTAAACTGCAGCATATGGTAGCATATGGTCACAAAAATCAGCAGGATTATTTATATAGTTTAAACTAAGGATATATGTTAAGTACTTTCCTGAACTGGGCTACAAACTGTAATGGTATAACCACTTAAATGACTGCTATACATAACTCTCAGTATATATGCTGTCAAACTGAGTTTTGTTGCAGCTTGTCCCTTTCATTGTCTGTTAGCCAAAGCTTCAGGTAGCATAAATCAGCGAGGAACACTAATGTCAGAGGATATCTATGTTAGTTGATGCAGGCTTTCAAATAAGGACTTAAATTTTGCTGGAGTTTATGGTACCCCCCTCCCCATTACAGACACTTAAATCCCATTGAAATGATGTGTTTAGTTGGAGAACTATAGTTATAGTTGGATATGGACAATGTTTAAACATGTTTAACTGCCTAAATTGATACCTACAATTTCTAACATTTGACAGAAGTTCACCTTCTTCACTTTGAAAACTTAACAAACAGAAGTATGTCCAGAAAGTATATTTCCTAGGAAAAGATGCACATAATATGTTGGACCATTGGATAACAAAGGAGTTAAAGGAGTACTGAAGGAGGACAAGGAGACTGCAGAGAAGCTGAATGAATTCTTTTCATCCATCTTCACTGCAGAAGATGTAGGACAGATACCTGTGCCTGAATTGATGTTTTCAGGGAGTCTGAGAAACTGAGGCAAATAGTGGTGACAAAAGATGAAGTTCTCAACCTTATTGATAAATTGAAAACAAATAAATCACTGGGCCCAGATGGTATCCATCCTAGAGTTCTCAAAGAATTCAAATATGAAATTGCTGATCTTCTAACCAAAATATGCAACATGTCCCTAAGATCAGCCTATATGCCAGAGGACTCAAAGATGGCCAATGTAACACCACTTTTCAAAAAGGGATCCAGGGGGGATCCGGGAAATTACAGGCTGGTTAGCTTAACATCTGTTCTGGGTAAATTGGTTGACGGCATTATTAAAGATAAAATGAATAAGCATATAGAAGGACAAGCCCTGCTGAAAAAGAATCAACACAGCTTCCGCAAAGTAAGTCCTGTCTCGCTAACCTTCTAGAGTTCTTTGAGAGTGTCAATAAACATGTAGACATGGAGACGGGGTGATCCAGTAGATGTTGTTTACTTGGACTTCCAAAGGGATTTTGACAAAGTCCCTCACCAAAGACTCCTGACCAAACTTAGCAATCATGGTATAAGAGGACAGGTCCTCTCACGGATCAGTAACTGTTTAAAAAACAGAAAGCAAATAGTAGGAATAAATGGTAAATTCTCCCAATGGAGGGAAGTAAATAGCGAAGTCCCACAG
This sequence comes from Heloderma suspectum, assembly GCF_057233095.1. Lineage (NCBI taxonomy): Eukaryota > Metazoa > Chordata > Lepidosauria > Squamata > Helodermatidae > Heloderma > Heloderma suspectum. The sequence goes on along the minus strand of NC_139460.1, from coordinate 47,062,889 downwards.
GGATCTGTACGAGGACCAATGCTACTCAACCTGTTCATAAATTATCTGTCATTAAGAGTGAGCAGTGAAGTGGCCAAGTTTGCAGATGACACCATATTTAGGGTGGTTAAAACAAAAAGGGATTGCGAAGAGCTTCAAAAGGATCTCTCCAAACTGGGAGAATGGCAAATGCGGTTCAATGTAAGCAAGTGTAAAGTGATGCACATTGGAGCAAAAAATCCCAACTTCAAGTATAGAGTGATGGGATCTGAGCTACCAGTGACCAACCAGGAAAGAGATCTTGGGGTTGTGGTGAACAGCTCAGTGAAGATGTCAACACAGTGTGTGTAAAAAAGGCACAATCCATGTTAGGCATAATTAGAAAAAGAATTGAGAATAAAACTGCCAATATCATACTGCCCCTATACAAATCTATGGTGCATCTACACTTGGAATACTGTGTCCAGTTCTGGTCACCGCACCTACAAAAAGATATTGTACAGCTGGAAAAAGTGCAGAAAAGGGCAACTAAAATGATCAAGAGGCTGGAGCATCTCCCGTAAGAGAGAAGGTTACAATGGCTGGGATTGTTTAGCTTGGAAAAAGGAGGGTAAGGGGAGACATGATAGAGATCTACAAAATTATGCATGGTGTGGAGAATGTGGATAGGGAGACATTTTTCTCCATCTCTCAAAATACTACAACACAGGGTCATCCTATGAAGCTGAGTGGTGGGAGATTCAGGACAGATAAAAGGAAGTATTTCTTCACACGGTGCATAGTTAAACTATGGAATTCACTACCGGAGGGTGTAGTAATGGCCACCAATTTGGGTGGCTTTAAAAGGGGATTGGACAAATTCATGGAGGAAAAGCTATCAATGGCTACTAGTCCTGATGGCTACATGCTACCTCCAGTACCAGAGGCAGTGAGCCTATGTACACCAGTTGCTAGGGAACATGGGTGGGAGAATGCTGTAGTCCTCATGCCCTGCTTGTGGGTTCCCGGTCAACAGGACTGGTTGGCCACTCTGTGAATGGAATTCTGGACTAGATGGACCCTTGGTCTGATCCAGCATGGCTCTTCTTATGTTCTTAAAAGGCTGAAAGAAGGATGGGTGCAGATAAGCAAAAACATATCTTGCCTCTGCTGAGTGGCAGTTCACTTCTTACACAATCTGAAGATTCCACTTGCTGAAGGCATTGGAAATATGAAAAAAGAGAATGGCCACGATGGGCTGGGGAACTAGCTCAGCAACAGACCACATGATTTGGTGTAGATGAAACCCAATTATTCATGATAATAAAAATAAAAAGGGATTGCAAGGCACTCCAAAATTATTTCTTCAGACTGGGGAAATAGGCAAGACAATGGCAAATACAGTCCAACGTGAGCAGATGTAAAGCGATGAACATTAAGGCAAAACATGCATTACTTCACATATATATTAATGGGGCTGAGCTGGTGGTGATGGAGGCTGACTTTGGAATTATGGTGGACAGCTCTAGGAAAAAGTTACCCAATGTGTGATGGATGTGAAAAAAGTGGATTCCATGTTATGGAACATTAGAAAAGGTATCAAAAATAAAACAGGCAAGATCACAGTGTCTTTATACAAATCTGTGGTGTGACCACACTTGGAATACTGTGTACAGTTCTGATCACCACACCTCAAAAAGCATACTGCAGAGCTTTAACAGGAACAGAAGCAACCAAAATAATCAAGGGGCTGGAGCAACTTCCCTGCAAGGAAAGGTTAAGTTTAGGGGGGGGAAAAGTAAGTGTATAAAATTATGGATTTTGTGGAGATAATGGATAAGGAGAGGTTTTACTCCCTCTCTTATAATACTAAACATAGGATCATTCAATGAAGCTGCATCAAGGGAGATTCAGGAGATGCAGATAAAAAGTGTTGTTCAGTCGTTAAGTCGTGTCCGACTCTTCTTGACCCCATGGACCATAGCACGCCAGGCCTTCCTGTCCTCCGCTCTCCCCCGGAATGTGCTCAAATTCATATTCATGGCATTGGTGAAGCTATCTAGCCATCTCATCCTCTGCCGTCCCCTTCTCCTTTTGCCTTCGATGATTCCCAGCATCAGGGTCTTTTCCAGAGAGTTTTCTCTTCGCATTAGGTGGCAAAAATATTTGAGCTTCAGCTTCAGTATCTGTCCTTCCAATGAGCAGCCAGGGTTGATTTCCTTTAGGATGGACTGATTTGACCTCCTTGCAGTCCAGGGGACTCGTAAGAGTCTTCTCCAGCACCACAGTTCGAACGCAACAATTCTTTGGCGCTCAGCCTTCCTTATAGTCCAGATCTCACAGCCATACGTTACTACTGGGAAAACCATAGCTTTGATTAGACGGACCTTTGTCAGCAAGGTGATGTCTCTGCTTCTTACTATGCTGTCTAGGTTTGCCATAACTTTCCTCCCAAGGAGCAAGCGTCTTTTAATTTCATGGCTACAGTCACCATCTGCGGTGATCTTGGAGCCCAAGAAAACAAAATCTGTCACTGCTTCCATTTCTTCCCCTTCTATATGCCAGGAAGTGATGGGGCCAGATGCCATGATCTTAGTTTTTTTTTAATGTTGAGTTTCAAACCAGCTTTTGCACTCTCCACATTCACTCTCAACAAGAGGCTCTTGAGATCCTCTTCGTTTTCTGCCATTAGGGTGGTATCGTCTGCGCATCTGAGGTTGTTGATAATTCTCCCGGCAATCTTAATTCCGACCTGTGATTCATCCAACCTGGGTTTCTCATGATTAACTGCATATAAGTTAAATAAGCAGGGCGACAATATGCAGCCTTGTCATACTCCTTCCCCAATTTTGAACCAATCGGTTGTTCCGTGCCCGATTCTTACTGTTGCTTCTTGACCCTCGTACAGGTTTCTCAGGAGACAGGTAAGGTGGTCTGGTACTGCGATCTCTTTCATAATTTGCCACAGATTGTTGTGATCCACACAATCAAAGGATTTAGCATAGTCAATGAAGCAGAAATAGACGTTTTTCTGGAATTCTCTTGCTTTCTCCATGATCCAGTGAATGTTGGCAATTTGATCTCTAGTTCCTCTGCCTCTTCGAAACCTCTTTCAAAACTTCAAAAACCAGCTTGTACTTCTGGTAGTTCTTGGTTCACATGCTGCTGAAGCCTAGCTTGTAGGATTTTGAGCATAACCTTGCTGGCATGTGAAATGAGCGCAATTGTGCGGTAGTTTGAGCACTCCTTGGCATTGCCCTTCTTTGGAACTGGAATGTAAACTGACCTTTTCCAGTCTTGTGGCCACTATTGAGTGTTCCAAATTTGTTGGCATATTGAGTGCAGCACTTTAACAGCATCATCTTTTAGGATTTTAAATAGCTCAGCTGGAATACTGTCATCTCCACTAGCTTAGTTGTTAGTAATGCTTCCTAAGGCTACGGATGGACGAAAGTCCCTTACCTGATACCGAAGCTTGCTTCGCGGTGGGGGGGAGTCGCTCCATCCCTCCCCCCGAAATTCTGGCGGGGGGGAGGCGCCCCGTCCCTCCCCCCCGAAATTCTGGCGGGGGGGAGGCGCCCCGTCCCTCTGGCCGCAAAACCTCCTCTCCTGCCGGGACGCAAATGGCGGCGGCCATAGCCGCCGCCGTTTGCGTCCCTGCAGTCAGCCATGATAGATTGTGTAAAAGTTTACGTAGCCTATCACGGCTGACTTTAAAAAAAAAAATGCGTACACAAATTTGCATTCCTTATTTTGGCACGTGTAGTCTACGTAAACATTTACGTAGACTACAGCGAAAATAAGGGAAACGCTATTTGCGTTCTTATTTTCGCCGTAGTCTACATAAATGTTTACGGAGACTACACGTGCCAAAATAAGGAACGCAAATGGCGGCACCCATGGGCGCCGCCATTTGCGTACACGCTTTTTTTTTTCAAAGTCAGCCGTCATAGGCTACGTAAACATTTACATAACCTATCACGGTGTTCTTTAAAAATCTAGCCGTGATAGGCTACGTAAAACTTTATGTAGCCTATCACATTTGTTTGTTTTACTTGAAAATGGCAGCAGCGGCAGCCGGTCGGAAGACCGGCCACCGCCGCCGCCACGGAACCGCCGCTGGAGCCACCACCGCCAGGGACATTCGAACAAGGTAAGTCCAGTCCCAGGAGGGGGGCGGGGGGACTGACCATTTCTCCACCAATTTTGGGGGGCCGAATGCGCTGGCATTCGGCCTCCCCGAGATTCGTGGAGAAATTCTCTGACATCCTTACCTAAGGCCCATTTGACTTCACTCTCGACGATGTCCAGCTCAAGTTCAGTGACCACACTATCATGGCTATCAGGGACATCAAGATCTTTCCTGAATAGTTCTTCTGTGTATTCTTTCCACCTCTTCTTAATCTCATCTGCTTCTGTTAGGTCCCTGCCTTCTTTGTCCTTGATCATGCCCGTCTTTGCACAAAACGTTCCCTTGAGATCTCCGATTTTCTTGAAAAGATCTCTACTTCTTTGCATTGCTCATTTAAGAAGGCCTTCTTGTCTCTCCTTGCTATTCTCTGGAACTCTGCATTCAGTTGGATATATCTTCCCCTTTCTCCCTTGCTTTTCGCTTCCCTTCTTTCCTCAGCTACTTGTAAAGCCTCATCAGACAGCCACTTGGCTTTCTTGCATTTCTTTTTCTTTGGGATGGATTTCGTTGCTGCCTCCTGAACAATGTTACGGACCTCCGTCCATAGTTCCTCAGGCACTCTGTCTATCAGGTCTAATCCCTGAAATCTACTCCTCACCTCCACTGTATATTCATCAGGGATATGATTTCGGTCATACCTGAATGGTTTAGTGGTTTTCCCTACGTTCTTCAATTTCAGCCGAAATTTTGCAATAAGAAGCTCATGATCTGAGCCACAGTCAACTCCAGGTCTTGTTTTTACTGACTGTATGGAGTTTCTCCATCTTTGGCTGCAAAGGACATAATCAATCTGATTTCGATATTGACCATCTGGTGATGTCCATGTGTAGAGTCGCCTCTTGTGCTGTTGGAAAAGAGTGTTTGCTATGATCAGCGTGTTCTCTTGGCAAAACTCTATTAGCCTCTGTCCTGCTTCATTTTGTACACCAAGGCCATGCTTGTCTGTGATCCCGGTGATTTCTTGACTTCCTAGTTGAGCATTCCAATCCCCTATGATGAAGAGGACATCTTTTTCTGGTGTTAGTCCTACAAGGTGTTGTAGGTCTTCACAGAACCGGTCAACCTCAGCTTCTTTGGCCTCAGTGGTTGGGGCATAGACTTGAATTACTGTGATAATGTGATTACTGTGATACTGTGATTACTGTGATTACTCTGAATACTGTGAATGGTTTGCCTTGGATTCGTACTGAGATCATTCTATCGTTTTTGAGATTGTACCTCAGTACTGCTTTTCCCACCCTTTTGTTGACTATGAGTGCGACTCCATTTCTTCTAAGGGATTCTTGCCCACAGTAGTAGATATGATGGTCACCTGAATTAAATTCGCCCATGCTTGCCCATTTTAGTTCGCTGATTCCCAAGATGTCGATGTTTAGTCTTGCCATCTCATGTTTGACCACCTCCAGCTTACCTTGATTTATTGATCTGACATTCCAGGTTCCTAAACAATATTGTTCTTTACAGCATCGGACTTTCTTTTCACCACCAGACACATCCACAGCTGAGTGTCCTTTTGGCTTTGGCCCAGCTGCTTCACTCTTTCTGGCGCTACTTGGAAATTCCCTCTGCTCTTCCCCAGTATGATATTGGACACCTTCCGACCTGAGGGACTCATCTTCCGACGTCATATCTTTTAGCCTTGTGCTACGTTCCATGGGGTTTTCTTGGCAAGAATACTGAAGTGGGTTGCCATTTCTTTCTCCAGTGGACCACATTTTGTCAGAACTCTCCACCATGACCTGTCTGTCTTGGGTTGTCCTGCATGGCATAGCTTATGGCTTCACTGAGTTACGCAAGCCCCTTCGCCACAACAAGGCAGCAATCTTCTTCACAAAATGCATAGCTATACTATGAAATTGGCTACCACAAGATACAGTAATGGCTTATTGGTAATGAGACATCCTGAGGCTGCAATGTTATACAGACTTACCTGAGAGTAAATCTCATTGAAGCCAATCTGCCTTACTTCTAAGTAGACAAGCATAGGATTGCACTGTGAATCACTTGATGCAGAAATAACCTCAGGTATCCCTGACATGTGGAAACAAAGAAAACTGGACCACAGAACTTACTCTCAAGGGAAATTACAGGAATCCAGCTACTAGAACATTGTAAGACTATATTTTGAACTGCATTATCTGGTGGTCTAACTCTGTTCTTATGGAATGCATTGGGAGTTAATTAATGAGCTTCCGTACGAACAAAACTAAGTCAATGCTAGATGCTTTTGAAAGGCACACATTAAAAGAGAACATTCATTGCAAAGAACAATGGTGAACTAGAGGACAATAGATTATTTTTCATATTTCAGAAGAAGGGATCACTGTCAGGGTGGAAACTGAGCCCAGAGAGCCTCAGAGCAGTTCGGATTCTGAGGAGGAACAGCAATCCGTGGGAGAGGAGCCAGCTCATCCCTCACAGGCACAGCACCTGGCAGAGATTCCTCCTGCCAGCATTCCTGAGATAGATAGTGACCCGGGTAGTGGGGAGTGCGGGAGGGGGGTTTCTTAGACGCAGACGCAAAGAGCGATGAGCGATGGAGGGCGCGGAAAGGAGGTGTAGCAATGGGCTCAAGATGCACCAAAGCAGATTAGGGTTGGATAGCTAATTGGTGGGAGCTTCAGGACTGATAAAAGGAAGTACTTCTTCCCACAGCACATAGTTAAACTAAGGAATTCGCTACCAGAAGATGTAGCGATGGCCACCAATTTGGATGGCTTTAAAAGGGGGTTGGACAAATTTCTGCAGGAGAAGGCTATCAATGGCTACTAGTCCTGATGGCTATATGCTACCTCCAGTATCAGAGGCAGTATGCCTATGTACACTAGTTGCTGCGGAACATGTTCAGGAGGGTGCTGTTGCACTCATGTCCTCCTTGCAGTTTTACTGTGGGAATCTGGTTGGCCACTGTGTGAAAAGAATGCTGGACTAGATAAACCTTGGTCTGATCTAGCATGGCTCTTCTTATGTTCTTATCAGGAAAGAATGCCTAACTGTGAATGGAACAAACTGACCCAGGGAAATCATGGAAGATTACATGAGCATCTATCAGGCAACATTGGTTAGGAATTATTCTGCAGACAGGGTTTAGACTAGATGACTACTGAAGATCTTTCCCACTCTATGTCTGAACCCAAGAGTGCAGACAAATAGATAAGTGTGCTGCACATGTTTGTTAAGTAAGCGTTGAAAACAGACATGGTAATATTTGTGCTCATTTTTTAGACCCCTAGTTCTCCATTGTAAGAACAGTCCTCCTTGGTTAACAACATTCTGTTCACCACAGTACTCAAATCTGAACGTTTGAATTAATCTGAAACACACTTACTTGGAAGTAAGCCCTAGTGTTTTCGGTGGCACTGTTTTCCAGGTCAGCATGCTGAAAGTGAAAGCCTTAGGCAGAGTGAACATTCTGAATGAGATTTGTTCAGGAAAACGCATTCTTAAATAAGCTATGTGAGCAGCAGAAATAGTTGTTGTGAAGTGTTTTATCAACTGTTGCGCTGAGAATCAGAGAGAGGCTTATACTTTATACGTGGACATATTAAAAAATTAGACAACCTGCTCTGAAAAGACAGACTGTATGTCCTTTCTTTGATCCCCAAAAGGCAATTATCATAACTAAAGCCTAGTTCATAAAGCTATGTATCTACTATTGCCTCAAAAGATGAGATGGGTAGAATTTTTCATGAGGTTTCACTTTTGCTGAGAAAACTGCCATGGAGGAATGGCAAAACATTTACAAAAGCAGTCCCTTATCTTCCACTCTTTGCACACATCCACATGCTTGTTTGCAGCTGTTCCTTCAGGGGGAGGGGGGAACAGGGATGGGGGGACAGAAACATATCCCCATGGTCCAGGAAATTGGTCCAATATTCCCTCCCTTGCCAAACTTTGCAGTAAGTTTCATTACCTGCCAGTACTGTGCAGCATAATCTTCACCTGGTTCCAGTGCTGGTCATATAGTTTGGCATAAATAGGTGGGGCACAATTCAGATGGAAATGGCATCGGGATATGCAGCCATGTGCACATCCCACAGAGCACAATGCAGACTGGATGGCCATTATTTGCATCCAGAGGAGTATTGTCCATCCACCCTGTGCTATTTTCAAAGGAACGTGCATCCAAATGTGCATCCCCATTCGCATTCTGTCCCTACTGGTCAACTCAGTATAACTGGATCAGGGAAAGGGAGCATCAGCCCGTTTGCCTGGCGGGGGGGGGGGGATGTGCTCCCCCTTCCTCCTGACTTTGTCCCCCATGCAAAAGATTTTGCATGGTTCTGAAAACTGTGGAAAAAGGTCATAAATGTGTGTGTAGGGGGGAGAGTTCATATTGACGGGGAGGGACTGTTTCAGCTCAGTATTACTGAATTATGTTTTAGCAAAAGGCCAACAACAAAGTCCTTTTGTCATCTGAATGAATGAGGCACCAGGACTCCCTTCTAGAAAAAACAGACACAAAAACAGGAGCCACAACATTAATTTACAGTGATTACAATTTATTTTTCGAAGCCAAAGGTATAATGTTTAAAAATACACAACCCTAAGAATATTTTTGTGCTCTTTTTTCTCTCCTTATGCTCCATTTTTTTGTACCGATAGCACTACTGGTTTAAATTAGGTAGAGAGAGGCAGCTATGCATGAGAGACTGCACTCAGCAGGCTCTATCAGTCAGAAGTCAAGGATACATGTCCATGATTTATCATGCTTTTCATGGTAATTAGCCAGAGTGCCATTTTACTTCCACTAGCATCAGTACACGCTTCCTTTTCTTTTTCTTTCTTTTTTTTTTTTTTTACCTTTGGTCTCTTTTTTTCTGCATTACATTTACATATTTCTCAGCCTCTCATCCCATAGTATGTTTTATTTATGAATACAGACCTTCCTGATCATACCTTTAATGTAAAGAAGACTGTAATTAGTGTGTCTGTCTGCTGGTTAATCCCTTTACTACATTATATGCAAAGAAGTTAAGGGTACGTAACAGTTTACAGTCAATATTGGGTTTAATTATGCTTAATGAGAGTTACTGAATCTCTTTACTAACTGTACCTAGGAGTGCAACTCTTAGATGAGTCTCTTTCCCAACCCCATTTTACTACCTTAATAGCGCAACAGAGCACTGAATGTGCAGTACTTTAATCTGTAATACCTCTTCAGGTGCACCAAATAGGTGAGGCACATGTTCTGCAGAGATGCTGTAGAACCAACACAGCATCAGACAATGGCATCCTTGTGTGGAGGAGAGAACTTTCTTATCTAGCACATTCTTGTACACTGTGTTACTAAGAAAGATTTGTCCTTCCAGCCTGTATAGATACTCCCTAAGAAAGTCTCCCATGTGAGATAACCCACACATTCAGTTTATGAAAACATTCCACAACCATACAATAATGTTTCTCACTATACTTCTTCCTACCATTATTTAGTTAGCTAGTTCATTGGTACTTTTGTATCTTGTTTTTCAATTGAGGTTCTCAAACCTCCCCACATCATTTATAAAAATACAATCTATATAATAAAAACCATACGTTTAAAAAACCACCACCATTCACCCAGCTAGAGCAACAGTAGACATCTGATGTCTTCTTTACTTAACTACCTCTGTCTCCCAGATGCCTTCCCTAATTTAAGAATTATTTCAGGTGATCTTATATCTTTCAAAATTAAAAATGTTTTAGAAACACATGACATCATAGACTCAAAATCCACAAAACTGGCTCATTCCATCTATGACCACCCCTTTCTTAATGTAACTATAGCAAACAGTTGTAGAAGAGGTATATGACAGAATGGTATAAAGCAAGGAGAAGAGAGAATCTACTTTATGATATATATCTATATCTATATATTAGATTGAAGTACCCCTAGGTTAAAAAACGCACACACACACAAAATGGAAGTGGGCAGAGGTGGACTAGGTTCAATTAATAGCAGGGAAGTCATTTTTTCTTCCCTATCCTCTGTGTTACCACAAAGTTTCTCCATGTTTGTGTGTATTGTAGATAGTACAATAGTTAATTGCCTTTGGGGCTGGAAACATATATAGTATATGAATAATTGTAAAATATTGCTTATACAAAGAATTATTTGCTTAATACTTTGTATAATACTGTTGCAGAGCTAAGCTCTTGGCAGTAACACGTTAAAATATAAGACCCTTTCTTAAGGTCTTGTCTTTAGATTATGAGTCTAAATTAAAAAAAACAGAGTTAAAGGCAAATCAGGCTTTGTTCATAATGGGTTCCTTGCAAGAGGAAAAAAGGTGGGATAGAAATGCAATCAATCAATCAATCAATAAAGTGAAGGCTACATTTTAAAATAATGTCATTTTTATCTCCATAGGTTCCTGATTTGGACATTGTTAAATCAAGTTCTGTAATCATGTGTTGTATTTTCTCTTTAGTGTTTTTCTGTTTCCTCAATAAAGTTTATATGACACTGATGTGTGTGCGTACTTGTCATAAACAACAAATATATATACGCTGGCTTCTTAAGCCCACTGGCCTTTCAATGTGCTTTTTGGTCAATATAAAGAGAGGCCTCCAAGGTATTAACAGTTATTTCTTGACTGTAAAGTTGCCTAAAAGTTCTGCTTTCTCAAAATACAGTGGAGAATGAAATCTGTGTTTTCTTAAAGTCAAAGAAGTGCGACACTTGCTGAGCCTCAGGTATTTTCTTTATCTTGAGAAAATTCTGCACCAGGTCCATGTACAGGAATGTAAAAATCACTCTTCAGAAAACAATTCTAAATTGCTGTCATAAAGCTTATATTTAACCAGAATTTTAACTTTACTGCACAGGTATTTGTAGTGACTCATACTACTACTATTTTTAAATATATGATCTGATAATGAATCTCACTCTAATGATTCAAGAGGAGGACTAAACTGGATTCTTGAAGGTATTTTTTTCAGATGATATGGGATGACTCAAGTCACTATCATGTCTGTAGCGACAGGGAGTTATCTTGTCTGAATGAGTGACACATGCACTCAGCATTATGTTGGACATAGGAAATGAAGAGCAAATATTTAGAGTTCAACGTCCAGTTCTTCAGAATTGCATATGTACTACTTCATCAAGGCCCAACATTTGAATGTCTTTTCTTATGTGAAAATGAAGTACATCTGACATTTATTAATTTAAGTATTTATATCCTAACTTTCTATGCCAAAGGCATATTCTAGAAGGTGTACAAACTAAGGGTGCTTCTTGACAGAGGGGTCCTAGTGCTAACAAAGAGAAGGCATTATGCATGCAGTTATTCCATCATTTCTTACTTAATTGATTTTTCATGGTTAAAAAAAAAAGACAGAAGAAGAGGTGGGAAGACTATGAGTGGAACACATCATTATCTGGACACCTCAGTAAGGTTCTGTGAATGAGGCAGGGCGATAAAAGCCTCTTTTGGAAGCACCCTAAGAAATAGAACAAAAGTAATCTAAACTATGATGTTAAAAACAGCAGCAAGACAGCCACAGCAGCAATAAACAGCACAGTAAAAGAACACACAAAGAAACAGATAAAACCACGTCTTCTAGGGCCTGAAACAGGGCATTCCATGGGCAGGACATCAACAGGATAAAAAACCGCCTTGTTGCCCTGTCCACCCACCCACCCAAAAAAATTCCAAGAAGTACCCCAGACTTGAAACTAGCATAGTAAATTTCCTTCCCATTGGTGTCAATGTGAGGAAAACAAACAACATGTTCACATGGGAAATATCTTTAAGCCCCCGCCCCCGTGCCCAGTGTGGTACAGGAAGTGGCATGAGCTCCACCATGGATTCTCCCATTCCTCACCTCCACAGTGCAATACTGTCCATCTTTACTCAGATTGACACCAATAAATCCCATTGAACAAGGGGGTTTACTCCCTACTACATGTGTTTAGGATTGAAGCCTTAAGAGCCCCCCTTAAAGGTGAGCAAAGAATGGACCAAATTAATTTTCCTTAGAAGACTATTCCATCAGTTTAAGTGATATTCTTTGTCTCTGAAACCTAACATGAAAAGCTGCCCTGAACTAGACGCCCAGAAATGTTTACCATTATATTTTGAAATACTATAAAAACAAATTAAACTGGAATTAAAGTTTTACACTTTGGATTACAACCCATTTTTATACTGATGAACAGAAGAACACATCAGGCATACATAATAACATCCAGTACTGCCCACATCCTAATGAGACCTACTGCTAATGCAATGGGAGCCTAGCACCTCCCTAAGTAATCAGAAAAGAGTGGAAATCTTCAATTCCCGAATGGTGCGGTCAGTGGAGCTCCACTGACCTGCCTCGTTCCGGAAATTACTGTTTCTGCTAGTTTTCAGGGTTTTTAGGAAACTCTCGCAGTGGTGCAAGCACAACAGAATGGCAGGAGGTGCAACAACAGTATTGGATAGTCAGGTTTACATCAGATAAAGAATGAGAAACAACACAACACTTCCTCAAGATGCATGGTACGGAATGGCTTTAGAAACAGAATCCATCAGGTTCATTAGTCAGCAAGAGCGCTTGTGTGCTATACTGGAAGTGCCAGTCTGAGATAGCTGTAAAATTGATTTATAGATCAAAACCATGCACAAAATTTCCAGAGCAACAATATAGGCAGATACCAGCCCTGGTGGCCCTTGCTACTAGCTTTCACCAACTGAACTCAGGACAAGAAGCATTGATATAGTTACAGAATTTTCTCCTCCATGCTTCAGATTGCTCAGAAAGTGGGTTCATTTCTTAAGTCTAGATTTTTCCAACCAGACACCAGGCAGAGACCTCCTATCCTATAATTTCTTTTGGCCTTTTCAGTTTTTGATACTGTGGTAGCATTATAGCTATACTACATTCTTTCTCTTGAAACTTTACCAATTAATCAGCCACTAGAAAGATACTCTTGCCAGCACTACAACTAAGCTATGTATGTTGTCCTTGAATCCATTCCAATAAAAATAACTGTTTGAATTAAAACAAAGATGGTGGGGGTGGGGTGGGAGAGAAAATATTAACTTCTCTGCATAGAAGAAGATATATCTGTTGATCTTTCAGAATACACCAAATACTCTGTATTTTCTCCTCTGTGTGTGTGTCAGGGTCCATCTATCATTCTTCATATATTCAAATGGGTCTCTTGACCTTAAGAAGAGTCCTCCTGGATCAGACCAAAAGCCTATCTAGCTCAGCACTCTGTTTCCCACAGCAGAGAACCAGATGCATATAGAAAGCCCAGAAACTGGACATGAGAGCAATAGCCCTTTCCCACTGTTGTTTCCCAGCAGCTGGTACTCAGAGCCATGGTTTACACAAAGTTGGCACGATCAAAGCAAGCCACCATGGCTTGTTCTGAGCCATGGCGCATGTGCAATCGAGCGCAATCTGCATAATCACTGCCCAGCCATGGCTTATCGTGTTGCCCAAACCCAGGCACCATGGCTTGTTGGAGGGTTAAACAACTCTCACATAACCCTACAACAGCCCATGGGTTATTTGCAGGATATTTAAGCCATGGTAACTTGTCTTGATTGTATGACACAAGGTGCTGGATGGGCTGTTTTGCCATTATTAGCTACTGTCCACTATTTTCTGCTCATTTACCTAATGTCCTTGTAGCCACATTGCAAATGGTGTAGTGGTAAATTCTGAAGTACAGGAGCTCATAATGACAGCCGCTGTAGCTATGCCCCCCAAGGAGAATCCATAGTCATGCCACCAAGATATATATCTCCTGCTTTTCTGGTATTTACACTCAAATAATAGTATCCAACTGTGCCCCAGCACTAGCACTAATGATATTTCACAAGTGTAAACCAATGCTTGTGCAATATAAAGGGTAGTATTTACTAGGGCAATGGGAAAAAGCCATGATTTGTCACGGAATTTCAGTGGCAAATCACCACTTTTTCCCATTGCACTAGCAAATGCTAGTTACATCACTTAAGTGTGGGTTAATTCTAGTGCAACATCATTAGCAGTAGCTCTTGGGCACAGATGGATACAAACCAAAGGAGCTAACACTTTGGTTAAAAACTCTAACTACAACACAATGACTAGGTTTGCCCGTCACTGCAGCCCACCGTGGCGTATTTAAGCCACAGAGGCTTGCACTGTATATCGGCCCTTTTGAATATTCAAGCCAGAGTGGGAGGGCACCGTGATTTATCATGTCATGTGGTCCCAGCTAGGGTGGCTTATGCGAGGGTTGAACAACCCCTACATAACCGTAATACAGCGCATGGATTCTGAATATTCAGAATATCCAGCACATACCGCAACTCACTGTGTGATTCATGGGAACCAGCCCATCCAAAACAAGCAAAGAAACAAACTACTAAGACTTCACAATTAAGTATGCAGGGCATGACTGCTACCCTATGCATAACTACCTGGGAGGAGGCCCCATTAAACTCAATGGTGCTTACTTCTGACTACAAAGTTTCAACTTGTAAAACACATTCCGCTTTAACGAAAGATCTTCAGCCAGCTGAAATACAACCGTTCGCTTTTAATTAGAAATGCAAATAATTCTGCAAAAGAAGTGTGACCCCTCAAACTGCTAATGACCCCACTGAAGTGAAGGACAATAGTATGATCTTCTGATTATTTTCCTCATTCTCTGACATCCTCTATGCTAATCTGACACAACCAATGCTAAAACTTGAAGGCCTTGTTATTGCCTCATTCACTTGCCAGAGCAAAGGAGGGTCTATCAATTATGCTGGTGCTCTGGCAGATGATGTCATTGCTCCTGCTCTGAAAACAAAGTCCCAGACCTGTGCTCCCCTGCATTCCTCTTCATGACATCACTGATTGCTGTATGGTCAGTAGAGAACTACATGAACAACATAGAAGCATAGTGACCTTAAGCATAGTGACCTTAAGCAGTATGAAAAGAATTCATATCTCTAACGTGTTCACTCACAGTCTGTTTGCTAACGTTCTAAAACACCTTGTGAACAAAATTAACAAGCACAGCAGCCTCCCTTAAGAATTTAAGAACCGTGCTGGATCCAACCAAAGGCCTATCTAGTCTAGCATTCTGTTCACACAGTGACCAACCAGATGCCTATGGGAAGTCCACAACAGGACATGAATGCAATAGCATCCTTCTGCTCACATTTCCCAGCAACTGGTATTGAGAGGTGTACTGCCTCTGATACTGGAGGTAAAATATAGCCATCATGACTAGTAGCCATTGACAACCTTCTCCATCATCACACCATTCAAACTCCTGCCAATGAACTCATTCAAGAGTGTGTAGTGTACCCTTCTGACTTTTGCAACTAGCAGTCCAGGCTGAGCGCTGCTCCACTAGCAGGTAATTAACGTGGTGCAGGGAAGCAGGCAAATAATTTTAAACCTGAGCAGCTACAGAGTTGCTTAAGCCAAAGTATTCCATCACTACATATTTGGGATTTAGAAAGAAGCAACTAGGAACAATAAACTGGGCTGGATGGGAGGATGACAGGATGCTTTTTGCTTGGTTTGCATAATGGGGCTGCTACACTTGGGGTACAAAAATAAAAATAGAAGAGCATTGAGCACTATGCATTAACCACTTAAATTTAGCCAATTCATGTGTATGACGCTGTAGCGCCATGGTTATGGGATGCCTTCCCCAAAGAATTGTTTTCACTTTTTCATCTCCTACACCCGTGATGTCAGGGTGGAAACTGAGCCCACAGAGCCCCAGAGCAGTTCTGATTCTGAGGAACAGCAACAACCCGCGGGAGAGGAGTTCGCTCAGCTCTCACAGGCACAGCGGAAGGGAGAGAGAGATTCCTCCTGCCTGCATTCCTGAGAGGGATAGTGACCCTGGCAGCAAGAGAGTGGGGGATGGGGCCTTGCTGGACACTCGACGCAGGGAGCAGCGCCAGATGGAGGGTAACGAGAGGAGGCGCTCTGCTCGCTTGGCGCTACAACGGTCACGTCCCGAGGGCCCAAGGGTAAGAGGGAGGACCTCTCCATAGCCCAAGTTCAGAGTTAACCAAGTTCAGAGTTAACCCAAGTTCCCGCCCTCCGCCTTCAAACGGGGACCAACTGCCTTACCTGGAGCTTAGGCTACTCTGCTAACTACCCCAGTGCAGTTCCTTGCTTAGTCGCTGGTGATTAGCATACGAAAGAGTCATTAAGTTGTAAATGGAATAAAGCCTTGGAAAGAATCCTTTTCATCTGTGTCTTGAGTTAGCTATTGGAGGGGACTGTAAGAGGCAGCTAGGGCGCTCCTGACATGTATGTACCTGCCAGTAAGATCACCTTTGGAGGCCCTGTTTCCTGGCCTGCCCCTGAATCAGTAAGGTTGGTGGGCACTAGAGATAGGTCCTTCTCAGTAGTGAGCCCTACTCTATGAAAATCCTTTCCAAGACAAATATGGCTCACCCATCTGTGGCTGCTTTTAAAAGGATTTTAAAAACTCATCACATCTCCTTGGTTTTTAATGATAAACTTTTATATTATTCACCGCTGATGGATATTTTGAAATGGTATTATTATTTAAAATTATGTTTAGGTTGCCTTTAAGGGTGGAAATCTTTAAGGATGGAACCTTGTAGTGTTTTATTGAAACAGGATTCAATATTGTTTATATTTAAGTGGGACTGCTACAACTCCAGTGGAATTTGACAAAGAGCACCATCATGACAGTTTTACAAACAGATGAAACAATTCTGCATTGGGTGGGTGCTAATTTTTTAATAAGAAAATCAACATAGGTAGTGATTGGGCTCCTCTGTTAGCTTTACTGGAATATACACTGGAAAATGTTGTTTATATGCATATGAGTAAATACAATACACACATAACATTGACCTTTGTGATGACGACAGCCTGAAAGTAGTTGCCCACATTCCATGGCCAATGGTCAGCTCTGTAACTTTTTCCTGTTTCCTCAATGCAATGATTAACTAGCCGGGGCTATTATTCATGGCAGGTAGAACAGAAGCAGCCACAGCAGCAACATTGGTGGCCTCTTCCCATCAAACAGCCCTGCCAATCCTGGCTGGCTGTTCAAAATAATAATTAAAAATCACATTATATACAAAAAAACTAGGAGGGTCTTCTGCCAGCAAAAATAAAAAACTGATCACTTCCTCCAGAGTTTGTCGTGTGCTAGACTAGAAATAAATTTTGCAGTGGTGAATGTTCCCTTTAGTCTAGCATATACAGTGTTTACAGGATGTTTACATGCTAATATTATCCTGTACTTGCTATACATAGCAATGTTACTGACACTGCCTATCTAGAATTTCTCAATACCACTGCAAGTAAGTTACTCTAACAGTGGTTAAGAAGAACTGGTGCTGATAGATGTAGTTATGCTGTCACTTTTAGAACAGGTAGATGTAATGTCTCCTCTCAGCCAGAAAGTACAGACTGTGGATGCTCCTAAATTACATACTGAGGCAGGTTTAAGCTAGCTTAACTTAAACATACTTATATTTCTGGTTATAAACAGAACTGAGTGGGTAAGACAGATGATTGTAAAGTCTGCTTCAAACACAACTATGGTTTGTCAAAAACCAGGAAGATAATTGCAGTGTGCGTGAGAGGGAACGGGGGAGGGAGAGAGAGCACACACCAAGCCATGGTTTGGCATCATGTCTGAACCAGCTCTAAATTTCTCAGTGCACCAGAAATAAAATATACTGCCTTTTGCTACCGGAGGGATTGTTTTCTTTAAACAATTCTACAGCACTTTGATCCCTCTTGTGCTTCATTGACCCTAATCCTCCACATCTAGGAAGAAATACTCACATCTTCCCCAACAGCACCATTCAAGCAGATTTCTGTTCGCAAAACAAGACTTTCCCCTCCTCCCTGCCACACCTATCCCCCTCCCAAAATCTGCTCCAGAGGGTTCCCCAACCCTCTCGAGCAGATTTTAGGGGCGTGAGGGGAGAAGGGGAATTATCCCTCCCTATTTCACTGATTCCATCAGTGGGATGAGTTAACTGGATTCCACTTTTCAATTGGATTTCCTTCCCAATAAGCAATCTATTAAACAAGAAAACAGCATTACACACACACACACACACACACACTTTCTGACCCACCATTCAAGTTGCCCTTTCCCATAAATATACACACACATTGAAACATTTATCCTGAGCTATTTCCTTATCCCGATATAAGAAAAAACAAAACACATCTATCATTCTGCTTGATCCCAGGGCATGGAGGAGCTGCAGGTGAGAATTTTCAGATGTAGTCAGTGCATGCCATAATTCTCATATGTGGCCCCCAGCTTTGTACACATACACATGGGTCCTTGTAGGGGGCAGCAGCATAGCCCCCAACACAAACCTTCAGGGTGGCCCTGTAAAGCTGACCGGGGGGGGGGGCACCAAAGGCACCCCTTGCCCAGGATGCTATTTATCCTAGGGCCAGCTCTGCTGCCTTGACATATTCTGGGGTATGTAAATCCTGTCAGGACTGGCTCCTACTGTTCCTTGAACGTCCCCAATTATTATGGTGCTCATCCCTCTCTCCTGTAGACAGGTCAGATGACAGGGTTCTAAAATATGTTCTCTTCCATTATTTTCTCAATAATGAGCAGTGGTAATTTTATAAAGTCTCTGGACAGGCTCAAAAGGTAAGCTGATATAAACTCGCTTATATCAACTTCTGTTTGTATAAATTGAAATATTAATCTTTCCTATTCCACTTAAATAAAACTAGTAAAATAATTCAACAGCAATAATGTATGCAGGGGCATGATCCAGCCAGGGGTAAGCACTTTTAAATCACACTGGTTTCAATGACAGAGTTAAGCATGTGCTTAAAATATCTGCCATTAAAATCAATATAGCAATAAAGTGGCCAGATTGTAACCACAGGGCCTATATCTAAGGCTTAAATTCTCAAATTCCAAGCACTATACAAATTACAGTTAATAATCAAAGATTCAGGCCTGCTGCAGAAAAAAATCCCAGCATTAAGGATTTTTTTTTCTTGACAATTTGATTGATTTAAAAGAATGAGAAGCAATAAAGCCATTCCCACACATCCAAAGGGCTAGAGCCAAGAAGGTAACTCCAGCATAAATCAATGCATACCCAAACAGTGAAAAAAATATGTTTTTGCTTTAAGTGTATGGAGTTGATTAAAATCAGCAAGGGTGGTATCCAACTAAGTCCTCCTACTGATAGAACTGCTTCCATCAGTGGAACAGGGCAATTCCCCCTGCAGCCCTCAATGCAAACTCAAAATGTGCTCCAGTCCAGAGGGTCGGCGGACTATAAAAGCAGATCTGGACAGGGATGGGTGGGGGGCACTTCAGGGGGAAGGAAAGAATGAAAAAGTCCTGTCACACAATTGGAAGTCTGCTCACACAACATTGGATTGTGTTTCAAATGCACTGAAAACAATGTAAATTAAAGCCGCACAATATATAACTGGAAATTCCTGCAGCAGACATACTGAATTGACCAGGCTGAATGAAGGTTATGACAAAATATTAAAAAGGAGCTGTCTCCTAGTATTCAGCATACTAATTCTTATGTATGATTTTATAGACAATCAAAATTAGATTACTTTTCAATAGAACTCATCAGCTGTTCAATTTCTCCCCTTCATTCAGATTCCTACCCATCATCCCACCTAGTTGTTTGTTATATTTGGCTTGTGCATTATATTAGTTAATTGCTACAGAAATAGTCAAGCTATCCTTATACATGTTTTGGCAGAAATGTAAAAAAATTAAAAGTGAAAGAAAAGGAATTGAGAGTGGTTGATATTAAGGGTTCTTTTGTGCCTAATTTTTTTAATGTTCATAAAAGAACAGAAAAGTATCTGAAGCAATACTCCAAAATTTAAAAATGTCTATATATTTCAAAACCAGAGCTGTAAAATCTCTAGTCTGACCATTGTACTCATCAGGGCTCCTTTAATTAACAGTATAGGAAATTAAACACAAAGTAAGCCCCATAAAAATTAAACTGAAAAAGCATGTGGAATTAGGAGTTTGCATTTTCCATCCCTGCAGGCATGCAGAGTTTGAAAGTCATGTAGAAGGTTGATTAGAAGAGTCTGGGAAAACCAGAAGCCTTCTTCCCTAAGCACTCACATGACAGCTATCTCCTAGCATATGGCCTACACTGTAGCTCAGTGTTATGCATGCATTTATAGTTTCCCAGCAGTTTCTTCCCTCTTGCTTCTTATACACACATACACTACTTAACAAACCCCACTCCAGCAATTACAAGCAAATAAAGGAAGGGGAATGAAAGATGAGAAAGCAAGTTAACAGTTCTGCACATGGTGCCAAATTTGTGAGCTGGTAGAGTTTCAAACGCATGTTACGCAGGAGTTTGATTTAAAGATTGTTGACAGTTTTAACATTCTATACTTGAACTTATCATTGGTGGCTCCAGAAAAACAACAACTGCATTTCTTGCACAGACATGTCAGAATAATGTTATTTAATGCAACTAAATTTGAAGGAAAAAAAACTCTCTTATAAACAAGAGTCCAATCCTTCCATACAGACACAAACATCAAGTTCTAATGGTTCATGTATAGGATTGCACTGGTGCCTAGGGATTTTTTGTTTTTTAAAGGCGACTTCAGAAAATGTCATGCCTGGCATAGTCCTAGGTTTTTTTAGGCATAGTCCTAGTAAAGGGAAGTGCATATTGTTTTATATTCCTTTCATAGAGTGCTACAACCATTCTTTAACTAATGTCTTTTTCTGCATTACATGGAAAAAATGAGGAGAAGCAAGGCCAAAATGGTGTTCTCGTCTACTGCCCAACTACACTGCTCCCCAAACTCATAGAATTTCAAAGAGAGAGAAAGAGTATATTTTTAATTGCATTTATATGCCGCCTTTTTTCCTCTTGCAAGGAACCCAAGGCAGCTTACATTATTCTCCTCCTCTCCATTTTATCCTCACAACAACAACCCTGTGAGGTAGGTTGAGCTGAGAGTCTGTGACTGGCCCAGAGTCACCCAGTGAGCTTCCATGTCTGAGTGGGGACTAGAACCCGGATCTCCCAGCTCCCAGTCCAACACTCTAGCCACTACACCACACTGGCTCTACAATTTTATTCATTTAGTTGTGATATTTCTATACCACTCTACAGCAAAAGGATGTTTACAAAACAAAATAAAATGCAATAAATTATAGCATCTTAAAGTAAGACATTTAAAAGCCTAGGAGAAAAAAAACATCTTTGCCTGGTACTGAAGGATAACAATGCCGATACCCGGTGGAAGCAATTCCACAAATGGAGAGCCGCCACTGAGAAAGCTCTCTGTCTGGTCATCACTTGCTTTATTTCAGATGCTGAGGGTATACAGACAGGATGGTGTGGTGCCAGCATTCTTCCAGGTACCTGGGTTCTAAGTTGGGGTGCAGAACCATAATTGGGAGGGAGCATATCACCTCCCACCAGGTCTCCATGGGTATCAGTTGCACTCTGCCCTAAGCCAGGGACCAGGCTTCATATGCATGGGCTTTCCCAGTTAGGCCCATGGGCCGAGGGTTCTGCATGATTGTTCTAAGCTGTATAGGGCTTTAAGAGGTAAACACCAGCTCGCTGCACTGTGCTTGGAAACAGACTGGAGACCAATAAAGTTATTTCAATACAAATAGTGATCTATGGTGTAAATGCAAGGAAACTCTCTCAAATAACTATAACAACTTCTATTCTCCTAGTTATCTGTGAGCTGACGGTACATATCACTATTAGCAATGAATATTATTTTGTCAGTAACCTCACATTTATATTTTCTGCAATAACTAACCATCCCCATTATCTTGGATTTCAGTTGCTTAACATAAAATGCTGTAAAGATGACCACTTACTTGATGACAGGGAAATGACTCTCTGTACTGAAGGAGTGGGTCCTAATCCAGTGCTGCTCATGCATTAAAATAGTATTTTGTTTGCATACCATTCATGATTTCAGATTTCAAAGGCAAAACGGAGGCAAGGTTGAATACATATTATGCTTATGTGGCTCTTAGCAGGAGCAACCTGAAACCAATGGGGGGGGGGGGTAATCAAGACTCCCATTGATTTCAGTGGTTTTAGGTTTGGCTAGCATGATAACATCAGATTTTCAGTGCAAATTGTCATGCTATTTCAGGTCATGTTGCATAAATGCTCCAGTATTTAAAATGTGAGCTTCGAGCATTTATTTCTATCAGTAAACACATTCTAGTGAAGAAACAAACAAAAAACTAACGCTTAAAAACAGAAGAGAAGCAATGTGGGATATATTTCACAGTGTTTTGCAACATGACAGACACTAATCACTTGCCAAAGACTGAGCGCTGCAACCAATTTCAGAAATATATATCATTATAATTTACAAGAATCTAGCAACTTCTGCTTCTTTCAATTTGGTGTTATATCCAATGGCTGCAGTGCAAAAACACTCATATACACTCAAGGCAATCTGATATTAATGTATACTTATTCAATAATTTGAATGTTCTATTTTAATTTATGATGTTTTTTCCTGACTTTATTTAGGAAGAATTCCCTTTTGAGAACCTGTATCTGAGAAACTGCTTATTAATCTGATCATCTTGAAGCATTTCTACACAAAGTTGTTAATCGGCTGTATCTACTTTTGGGTTCGTGGCAGAATTGAGATCTGAGCACTACATGGGGAGCATTTCCTTTCCTGCTTTTCTGTGATATAACTTCTAGGTGGCACTGTGGTATAATGGGATAGTGCAAATCCACCGAGGAAATTGTGCTTTCTCTCGCTTTCATAATTAAATGCCGCATTTTCCCTGCTCTAAAAAAAAACTCACCAAAAGTGCTGTTTCCAAACAAAAGCAAAACTGGAGGGTCACGATCGAACCAGTAAGCAGCCGTGAGTAGGGAATGATGAACGCATTATAAATGCCTCATGTAGAAAACCCTTGCCGTTAAGAATTCAAGCTCAGTCTAACTGTTTTGGCATGTTATGCATCTGAACTCCTGCTTTTCATTTGTAAAATTGTTCCTAAGGTTTGCTGAACTTCTCAGAAATTAAGTACAGCAAAATTCTCCATTCAGTGGCTTCTACTATACTGAATAGATCTTCTAGATATTTTGGACTTTAGCTCCCAGCATTCCTAACCAATGGCCATGCTAGCAAGGGCTTCTTGAAGGTCCAAACATCTGGAGATCTATCTTCTGCCCACCCCTGGAATAGGAGACTGATTTAAGAAGCTAAAAGCAGGGTCATTTTTCCAAGCCTTGGATTAACTTGGAAAAAATTATCCCAGAAATTACACACACGCACACACAGAAGGGAAGATCTAATCTTATTTCCAAATTAATATAAGATGAACTTGGGAGAGATCTGCACTTTCTAGTTTTGGACTCCCTTGGTCAGTCTGTCATACTGGAATGCCTCTGTGCTCACTGCACATTCTTAAAATTAATCTAACTGTACTATAACAGCTACAATATCTCCTTAAATATTCTCAGTATTCCAGTTAATGTTACCTTTCTTCTTCGGATTCCGAAAGGGTTAAAAGCAGTTCCTAACACTTCTCTTCTGTGCTGCTGTAAAGAAAAGAAATATGCGTGTTCAGGGATCTTCTCAATTAATGTATTTCGTTTTCATAACATTCAAAGGACTATGCACTTAGCTGTAAGTATATGCCTTATTGTATATATACATCAACATATAGCCATCTGCCTGAATATGACAAAACAAAACCCCACTCATTCACATGTAGTGTGCAGGTGATAAAGAAGGATGTAGTAACACTAGTAGCTGCCATATCAGCTATACAGCTTAGGGGGGAAAATACACATGGCACCATGTTATGAAAATGTCAGTAGACCCATACTTAAAATTACCACTTATTTTTCGGTAAGAGTAAGATTTCTTTTACTATTATGTACAAAAGTAATTGCTTGTGATAATGAACATTATACCTCTCTCTCTTAGCCTAAAGATGCATTTATGTGAAATGTTACAGGTAAATACTTCTAATAATTTAGGAGCTAAAAATTGCGTATTTTTAAAATCTAAAAAAAAAAGAAGAAAGTGTCTAATGCTTTTAGAATTCCGCTAAGTTACAAATGGCTTTGTATTAACTGGTGAAACTTCATGAACATCTCAAGTGTGAGTTAAGAAGTTATTAGACGGATCCCCCTGCCCCCTCTTTTACTAAGAATGATTATTTTAAAAGCACACATCCAAAAGCAAAAGGGTAAAATTATTTTTTAAAGTTCCTTATTTTGGAACTCACTCCCAAGAGAAAATCAGTATGATCTTAATACATATGTCTGTTGGAAATTTTAAATAAGTTTTAAGGCACTTTGCAGTCAGGAACTTAATATTGCTCAGAATTGCTCAAAGGCCAGGAACCAAAAGACCTATGTCAGCTATGGCTATGGCCTTGGGTGTGTCCAGTGGAACTTCTGACATTTTTCCTTTGAACAGCAGTACACGCCACATGAAACCCCTCAGTTTCAAAAGATGTTTGCCATGCAGCATCTAAAGCTAGTATTCTAGAAACACAAATCTAAGCTTCCACTGGACACATGGTATAATTAGGGGTTCACCCATATGATGGTCACACTAAACAACAAAAAAAGTTAACACTGCCAAACAAATCTACATAGGAACAGCTTCTATTGGAGGCCCTCTCTCAATCTGCTCCTGGCTCCACCCCCTTCCACCAGGGATCATCTCCAAATTCCTCACTGTATGTTCTCTGTAAGGAAGTGTCTCTAAATTACAAAAATTACTACACATGCAACTAGTTTCACAATTATTTGCATCTAGGCCACAGACCTCCAGTTTCCCTGAGAAACTCAGTTTAGCTACTAGCTTTACCATTACCCTGCCATACTAAACAAATCAACATGGGAACATAGGAAGCTGCCTTATACTGAGTCAGACCATTGATCCATCTAGTCCAGTATTGTTGATACCAACTGGCAGTGGCTCTCCAAGGATTCAGGCAGGATTTTTTTCAAGCCCTACCTGGAGATGCAAGGGACATACAAAGCATGTGATCTACCACTGAGCTATGGCTGCTCCCCAATCAAATTAAACCTATCCTTCAGGGGAAGTATGCCCCCATCTCAAACAGGCAAACAACTCCAGGGTCAAGGCAACTACCACCATCAACATATTCCTGTCTAAATTGAGGGTAAATACGTTCCCCTCATCATCCAGCACATAATTGTCTTCAGATGCACATTCAGGAAACCCATTTGCCATTTGTCAGGGTGGAAACTGAGCCGATAGAACCCCAGAGCAGTTCTGATTCTGAGGAGGATCAGCAATCCGTGGCAGAGGAGCCAGCTCATCCCTCACAGGCACAGCAGCTGGCAGAGATTCGTCCTGCCGGCATTCCTGAGATAGATAGCGATCCTGGCAGTGAGAAAGTGCGGGAACGGAGCCTGCTAGACACTCAACGTAGACGCAGGGAGTGACGAGCAATGGAGGGCGCGGAAAGGAGGCGTAGCGCGCAAGCAATGGCCGCCTCCCGTGGACCCAAGAGAAAGAGGCAGGATCTCTCCCTAGCCCATACGTTCAGGGTCTTCAAGTGACTCTCCTTCGAACAGGGATCAACTGCCTACTCGGCGCATAGGCCACTCCGCTGTTCCTTGCTTAGTCGCTGGTGATTAGCTCTGAAAGAGTCATTAAGTTGTAAAAGGATTAAAGCCTTGAAAAGAAACCTTTTGTCTGTGTCTTGTGTTGGCTATTGGAGTCTACTGAAAGAGGCCGCCAGGGCGCTCCTGACACAGATATTAAACAGCTCAGGAGACAAGAATGAGTCCTGTGCACATCCAGTGGAGAGGAGCAGAATGAAGTCTCCCAAAACAAACCACCCCCTAGCATCTACCCATGAGACAGGGGCAGAACCACCACAACAGTGGCACTCAACCCTTACTCACACAGGCACAGAAGGATACCATGCTTGATGGTATCAAAACCATTTAGAGATTAAAACAAGATTGGCAAGGTCACACTTCCCCTGTTGTCCAAGGTAGTTTCAGTTACAAACACAGGCTGGAAACTATTAGACCTTTTAACTCTAAAAGGTAGTGGGGACTACCTTTTAGTGGGGGTAGTAGTGGGGACTAGGGAGAGAGCCTTTTCTGTGGTGGTCCCCACTCTGTGGAACTCCCTCCTTAGGGAACTCTGCCATGCCCCCTCTTTAATGAGCTTCCGCCGTGCATTAAAAACGTAGTTGTTCAGGCAGGCATTTGGGGTGGGTTAGGGTATTTTAGAAAATGTTTTTATTGTAGAATTTTATTGTTTTAAACTGCTTTATTATATGCTGTACATCGCCCAGAGTGGCTGGGTGACCAGCCAGATGGGTGATTAATAAATTTAATAAATAAAAAATAAAAAATCACAAGTATATAAATATACACAATTATTATGTTCAATCAACTGTTAACTGCCAGAAAATGACAAAGAAGTGTACATATAAGGTAAGTTTGCATTCACATTAAATACTTGAACGTTTCAATGTCACAAATTCTGAGACGGCTGGTCCAATCTAAACAAAGTGCATCACCGTGTACATACTGATACACATCACCATTTTAGCTTACTGAAAACAAAAAACAGATCTTAATGAAAGTATGCAAGACGAAAGCGCACATGGGAAAAAATTAAACAGCAAGGAAGACTGTTAATATAAACAAGTTACATAATGGTACAGCTTACATATGCATCTGTCACGTGTCACAATAAATATAACCACAGGGAGCCAAAGAGCTATTTTACACTCACTCAAAGGCTTGCACTGGCCCACCAAATTTTGTTCACATTTGTCTTTGAGCAACTGACACCCCCCCCCCCCGTGTCATTTCACAAACTATTCCTGAAACTCCCTCAATTTCAAACACATTTTTCCATGGAGCATCGGAAGTTACCGTCTGGGCAAAAAGAAAATGAAGGCTGCCACCCAATGCACATTTACTTGTGCATTAAGTCTCAGTGGGACTGCCAGATAAATAGCGTCGGATCGTACAGCATTGTCCACTTCGGTACACAGAATTAGCTGCACAGTTCTTTTGATTCTGGCCATTTCCCATCAATTATTAATGTGCTATAGCTGCAATCCAAAAAGAAACTTTAGGCTCATCCAGTCTTATTATGCTTTTCTTCTTCTGCAAATACTTAACACAGTCTATTGCCATATTTATTAGTTTTAAAATGCACAGCACAGATGGCTATGTGTCCTACCTTACAGAGGACAGTTCTCTATTCGGAGGTGTCCTCTATTCGATGGGCTATCCAGTTCAAGTCTGGTTTAAAGAACCATAAGAAAGGAGCAGGAGTCTTGAAGTTGCCTATCAACCAATAGCACCTGGACAGCAGACTAAGCAGGCACACAGGTCACTTGGTCACAGTCTTCCCCACAATGGTGAGAGGTAGTGTATTTCTATTTAAATTATAGTAATTTGCATCTATACATATATATCAGTACATGTACATTTTATGCAAACAGCTGCCCTTTTTTGTCCTCCTTTTTGGTGATGTGTAAGTACCCAATTTACACACACCCTGTTTTATTCCATAGTCAAGGGGATGATCTATTAGAACTTGGAACAGGGTTCTCCCACCAGATGTAAGGAAGCAGGGTGCTTATATTTTGAGAACTACTCTTTAAGATATGCAGGTCCCAAAATTAGCTGCCCCCAGTTTCAAAGCTAATGTATGTGAAATGTTTATTTTTTTTATTATTTTTTATTTATCCTTGTTTTATTATGTTTCTAGCTCTCCTGAGGGCTTTATGAAGCCATGTTTGGCAGGATATAAAATATTTCTAAAATTAATAAAAAGCATTTTTCCATGTGGTATCGAGGGCTACAATGCAAGAAACTTAAATCCCAAATCTTGCATTTCTTGAACACAAATTGAACAAATGGGGAAATGGAACAGTTTTTACTTTGAACACATGCACACTCACATACACACAAAACTAGTCTGCATTTCCTTTCTTAATTTAGATTTTTTCCCTTTTATTATTGCCCAAAATAAAGTTGAGTGGCATAATTAAATGGTAAGTACTTCTGACCTTTACTTTCAGTACTGATAAGAAGTTTTTTTTTAACATACTGAATTCTGACCGAGAGAGATGGAGATAAGCTTAACCTTTCACTTCAAGTACAGCTGTGTTATTTAAATTTGCCCTAGATATAAGTGAGATGTCACTGTGGTTGTACAGAGGTCATTACACTTTCTCTTTTCCCTCTTTGCCACCCCCAAGCTTTATTAGACTGCGCTAAGCAGAGCACAAGATATCCTACACATTGAAACTACTGGAATAACCATAGGAATGTAACAAGAGCCCTAGCTGATCAGACCAAGGCCTAGCTAGTCCAGCATTCTGTTCCCACAGCAGCCAACCAGATGACTGTGGGAAGCACATAAGCAGGAGATGAATGCACTAGGAGACATATACTCCTTAAACATTACCCTTGGGGTAGATCCAATAAATGGGAAAAACAGATAGCACTCCTGGCAGCTGGCCGAGTGTTGCATCATGATTAATACTGTGGGCAGTCACACTCAAGGGTTATAAGCACTTAAACATAACTAACTGGTTGAACTGTGGTTTGTGAAATTAACAATCATGAAAGTACCCTACCCAGTGTACTAGATAAGGCAGCATTGTATGCAAGTCACAAATACAAGCCTATTAAGTTTTCTTCTCAATAACTACTGCTCTTTGAACTTGAAATAAACTGATGACCAGCAATCAGCCAACAGGGATCATGCATTTTCTTTTGGTAGAGTTAGCCATAAACCGCTACAAAAATCGCCCATGAATTTCTCAAACAAATGTCAATACAAAACTAACAGTAAATAGAGTGGTCTAGGTGACACCACTTTCTACCAAGGCCACAGCAATAATATGAAACTATTTGTGAGGCATTTTATTTGTCTGCATCAAAGTGATGATATATCAAGTCAAGATGTGCTCTGGTGGATGTTGGAAATGAGGCCTTATGTCAACAAGCAACTGGACAATAGCTACAATAAGCCCTTCAAGTGTGGAGCTTGCTCCTTTTAGATAACTGAGTTTGTTCCTCCCGTATCACCTTTAAAAAATGCCTGAAAGCTTTTGTTGTTGTTCACAAGATGCTTTCAAAGATCCATCATTGGTAAACCCCCCAAATAACACTTCTCTGCCCCCTTTAATAGGCTTTTATTCTATTTTTTATGGTTTTCCAATCTCTGTACAGAAGCCAAGGACTATATGTAGAGGCATCATATAAATTTAATTACTCTTCATTGTAGTGCAGTAGCAAGACACAGCAGGAGAAACACAAGAATGGGCTGCATTTTTAGCTAGAAAGTTTCTAGAGGGGGTACAAATATGTTTTATCTGGTAAGCTGCAATTTCATATTCAGCCTGTGTCAACAGTAACTGGAAGTTATTAGGTGTTACATATCAAATTAGTTCACAGTTTATCTGTGTCTAGTTACTGGTGGGGTGCGGGGGAGTATTTACATGGCAAAAATCAAACTGGCCTGGTTGACACCTGGTATTTACAATTATAGCATAAAAACCAAGTACTAAATGGAAGATGCAGAACAGGCCACCTTTCAGCTTAGACAACCCTTTCAAAGAGAAGTGCCGAACTGCCCCTGAGGGAAGCACATACTACAACTTTTGTTACTGAAGGGGTATCACTCATCCATGCTATCAGTCCAAGATTACCTCAGCACAGCCAGAATGTTCTATTACTCTAGTAACCTCTTAAAAACTTAGTCTTGTATCTACATAGCAAAAGTGATAAGTCACACAATTCTATTGACATTAATGGTGATTTGTTATTGCTTCCAATGGGATAGTATTTCACCAATTTATTACATTATTATTCTGCCCTTCCTTCTAGTTAGGGATAATACTGAGTGTAGTGTATTTTGATTTCCTAATAGCCTCTCATCTAGATAATGGTGAGGCCTAGTCTTGTTTAGCTTCAACTATAACAGTATTTAATAAGTTCTTGTTTTGTTTTCATTGTCTTCCTACCTACAAAATCTGCAAGTACCTGACCTCTCAGTGTAAAATTTTCTTTAACATGTTCACTTTGTATTTAGTGTTAATTTTTTAACAATACATTAAACAATAACATTCATACACATAACATTTTATTTTGTGGGGCATTCTGAGTTATCATGCAATGAAGTGTATTCTTATTTCAGTAATGCTGGCGTTGTTGTTGTTGTTTTAAATAATATTTGTGCGATCAGATTCAAGGACAAAAGAGGTTTGAACTCCTCTCCATTTTAACTGAATGTGGCAGGAGAATCACCTTTCCATAAGAACATGACTGCTGAACTAGTGGGGTTCAATTCTTTATATAGCCCCTCTTCACTCTGGGTCTCTTGTCTTCCCTTCACGGAAGACGCTTCATTAACTTAAAAATCATCACACATGAACCAGAAATAAATAAAATAAAATAAACCTTCTAAAGTCTATAAAAAGTACACAGAACAACCTGCTTAATTATTAACAGGTAAACACATTGCATCCTGAATTATTTACTTAATCTTTTTCAACTACAAACCTCAGACTTTTAGAGCATGAAATACGTGCTTTCTTTAAGAATGCAAAACAATTCCTTTAGAAAAGCATTTGGGGGGGGAGTGTTTTAGTTAACCCCATGCTGCCATTGTCAAAGTTGTACTTTGATATGCATTGATGCACACTAACAAGCATTGTTCAAAATCAAAATGTTTGAAAGTGCCACTTGGTTTGTACACCAAACTTGTTTAACAATTGCATAATTCTTTCAGTACAGCCATCATTACATCCAATTTTACCTAGAAAAGCAAACTTGTCTCTTGAAGAAGAGATTTTCCTTAAGAAGCCATGCAGGAGAAATGCTAGTAAGGGAGAGAGAGAGAAAGGGTAGAAAGAAAGAGTGAGTGAGTGAGTGAGTGAGTAAGACAGAGAGAGACAGAGAGACGTTGTAGAATAAAGGCTCAAGGAAACGTGAGTTGTGGTAGGGCAATGCTGTATTAATTATTCCAGTACTTTAATTGCACAGCTGGAAAACCATGGGAGGGGCCCTCACTGAACGTGGAACATTTGTGTCCTTAAAAATAACTCAGTATGTTTTGAGCTTTTTCAGCTCTTTTCAAGGATATCCTCCTATTACATCTATTTCAAATAGAGCAGACCTTTTCATTTTTTCCCTCTTTTCTGGAGAGGTGGGGAGAAACTTGCATAAAAATCTGAAAAAGCTTGAAACATGTCAGAAAGAGTGTCTCTTACAAAGGGCAGGAACCATCTCTCTCGCTCTCCCTCATTCTACCGGACAGTAAGTTCTTAGGAAGGGCCCTTACTTTCACTAAAAAGAGCTATAATCAGAAAATACCTTTGGAAAAAACAGCTGAAAAAGCTTGAAACAAATTGGGTAATTTTAAAGAATGTGCCCTTTACTGTAACCACACCCTTTGGATTTTTTCCTTTTGCTTTTATTGTCAATCAGCACAGCTTCTCAGTTCTGAAGATGGAGAGTCAGTTCACTCGGCAAAAAAAACAGGCTAAGCTGTTTAAAAGAAAAACGTTCTCAAATGTTTGAAAATGCTGAGAAAATCCCTTTTACATTTACGCCCAAGAAAAGTGAATGGAGATGAAATCCATCCTTGCCAGTCTACCTTGGCTATGCCCTTTCTTTTCCAGCCAAGATGAGACAGAACAAGGTTGACAAGGCAAAGAGAGAAAATGAAAAACCAAGTCTGCAGTCCACAATCAGCAAAGGCCATGAAGCACATAGAAGTTACTGTACGAAAGCACAAGACAAGTGATAGGAAGTGCTCACATTAAGGGGGCTGGACTAGGTGTGCTTGCTGCACAGGTTGTGTGTGAGCAGAGAGCGGTGAGAGGAAATGAGCCTTGGTCTACATAGGCAGCAGAACAAAGTGACAGAATCCTGGTGTGGTAGAATGGATTGTACCACTGAAGACTGCAGGGGGATGATCACTTTTAAAATGCTCCCCCATGTAAAATATATACACACACACCTCCATGCAAGTAGAAAACTAGCACATCAGGGAGAGGTCTGGGTTAGAGCCTTCCCCAATTTTCTAGTTTTCTACTTGCATCAAGTTTTGTCCTTTTAATATGGGAGAGCATTCATAAATGTGATCCCCCACCTGTAGTCATACGGTACAGTCCATTCTACTACCTCTGGATTCTATTGCTTCATTCTGCTGCATGACATGACCAGGCCTGAGTGTGTATTGAACAAGGAGATAGGTGAAACATTGGCCCACAAATCCTCAAAAATCAAACTCTATATATGAAAGCAATTTCTAGTAGATGTTTAACCAATTAAGTTACATAATAGTTCTTACAGGAGATCATCCCGACACTTTATTCATATACTAGCCTACTCTGTGGCAGTGGCATTGGAGTTTTGGTTGTTGATGTTGTTTTTAATTAAAGATATTGCTAGTACACTGTCCAGTTCAGGAGATGGCCAAAGAGAATGCATTCAGCAGAGTACCTGGGGCTCCCTGACACATTCAAGAGCTTTTCACTGAGCTGAAGTTTTCAGAGAGCTGAAGTTGATGCCAGACTCCAATGGAGCTCAGCAAGAACCAACCATGTTTTATTACTCCAGCAAAACAATGGCTAATTTTGCCTAGTCTTTGTGGACGGATAGACTACAGGACCTTGCTGTTCAGAACACATTTAGACAGTGATCCACAAATGTACTGGCCAGTTCACCAACAGCAACTATACCTTTTAAAGTGGTGAGTGATGCAGGTGTCTGTTCACCATGTGTGAGGCTTGTAATTTGATTGTAACAGAGTTATTAGACACACAAGACAGAATCCCCACCAGCCTGGGGAACATGGCATTGATATTTATCCCACTTAGTTAGAATGTGGTTGTTCCTGAATAAATATTTGTTGATTTGAGGTTTAGCCCCATATAAGATTGCCACACATTCAGTGGAGGCCAGTGAAGCAGTTCACTGGGAAAAACTGCCAGCCACCGCTGCACGATAATAGATGATGGAGGGCCATCCAACCATCATCCTCCTTTCTGCATGGGAAGACAGTGGTGGAGGCAGGGGGTACCAAAACCAGCACAGTGCAAACACATGGTTACTGACAGTCTGATTACCTGTTGATGTCAGCAAGCTATGCCCACCAGTTTGTTCATCCAGTCAGCAAATGTGTACTTCTATGATGCTGGCTTCAGTACACTATTCCACCACCTCTTGGCATGGATAGGTAACAACAGGATGGCTGCAGCTCCCAGCAGTTTCACCAAGCACACTGTCTCAGCAGCAGCTTCTGCATGCATTTCTAAATGAATGGTTCTGAATGCAGCAGTTACATCTGCAGCTCTGGGAAGGACTCAGAAATAAATCACTAGGATATTGTGGCGTATTCAAAGGCTATATTACACTACTGTCACACTGGCATGGAGTATCTTGCTTCCCCCTCCCTCAAAATCTCTTTAGGAGTACTTTACACTGCATTTCATTCCGGCTTGCGTAATGTGTATTGCACAAATATATTCAGCATAATGCTTGCCTGGGTTGGTCATTCACTTGATTCTAAAGTCCAATAGCCCAAGGAATTTAGCCACGACAGCACAAACAGAAACTTTCATTGGGAAAGCTGAAGACTGACCCTAACCCTGCTAACTGGGGCAGAAATATCCTCTCTCCACCTATTTTAAAAACTTCTCAGGTCCATTTCACACATTACCCAGCAGCAAACCTGAGTTTGCCCCAGAGGATATACTCAACAGGGAGTTGAAAATAATTACATCTCCCTGGCATATGCACCTATCTGCTATTACATGCACCTAAGACATCTTAAAGGGTTTAATATTCTAGACATAGTGACACATGCCTTAGTCACACCTTGCTTGAACTACAGACATGTGCTTGATGTGGGGGTCCCTTTGAAGAGTTTGGAAATTTTGGCAGGTTCAGAATGCTGCAGCCAGGATATAGCCTAGAGCCAGTTAGTTATAAGGAGCTTGCGACTCCCAGTTTCACTGACAACCAGTTGCTTTCCAGGTACAATTCAAAGTTCTGGTTATGACCTACAAAGCTCTAACCACTTGTGACCAGATTATCTTTATGCTTATTTTAAAAACCATATTCTCCCATATGAGCCTGGCAGGGCTTTAATAGCTTTAGGAGAGGCCCTTCTTCTGAACCACAAACATCTGAAGCACATTTAGTGGGAACTTGAGAGTAGGAATGTCAGAGAATTCCACACAAATTTTAAATGGGATCAAATACTGACAAATCCAGTCCGTGGAATCCTCCTCAGAATAGGGTGGCCCGGTCAACCTGGACCAGAGCTCACGTGGACCCTTTTTTTTTTTTTTGTCCACCAAACGGCGGATTTTACGAAAATAATCACAAAAAGAAATCCATAAATCAGAAATGGAAGAAGAACGCGAAAGGCTTTACCCTTTTTACGATATAGGCATTTTCCCTGTGACCCGAGGCTTTCTTTTGCTGGGGCTGTCACGAAGTCCACGGAAATCCTCCATCTTTTCTGTTTATTTCTGTGGAGGTGAGGTGAGGTGAGGTGAGGTGAGGTCAAGTACGGTGAGGTGAGGTCAAGTCTGGTGAGGTGAGGTCAGGTGACCGGAAGTTACGTAGGGAATCCCCGTGAAGAGCTTTACCCTTTTTACGAAAATAAATAGGCAATTTCCCTATGACCCGAGGCTTACAGAGACCGACGGCAGGTGTGCAAAAAGGATTTTTCGGCAGTACTTACGGAATTATTTACATAAGTTCAGGGAGCCAAAAAACCCCGGGGGAATCCGGGGCATGCAGATGGCAGAACATGGTGGCCCTTGACTCTGCAGTATCCTCGTGGAGCAGAGCCGCTCTGCGGGGATTCCAGGGGGGAGGAACAGATCGCCTCCCCCCCCACGGATTCCCCACCGGAACAGACAGTGGTGAATCCGTACATCCCTACTTGAGAGTGGGCCTTTTCAGTGGCTGCTCTCAGGTTCAGAAACTACTTGGCAAGGGAAGTTCATCTAGCCCCATCTCTGATTACCTTCCATCAGCAGGCAAACATATTTTATTTAGATTTTTATTTATTTTATTTCAGTCATAAACTGACTGGTTGCAGCCATTGTAAGTGTACCAAGATTGTTTTAAATTACTGTTTGTTTTTATTGTTTTTATTTATACATTTTATCTGACTTGGATTTTTGACTGTTATTTTGTATTTTAATTTGTATTGTTAGCTGCCTTGAGCACCATTTGGTGGAAAGGTGGGATACAAATTTAACAAATAAATGAACAATACAACCTACAATATAATGTCTGAAGAAGGCCTTAACACAAGGAATGACCTGCACAGTGTTCTGCATAGTTCCAAGAAGAGGGATGATAATTTGCATACAGAAGGCAGTTCAGGGAACTAGCATCTTCCCTTCACCTGTACCTTTGTTCTTCTGCCTAATGAAAGCCCTTTGGGTAGCACAAGTATGCCATGCGGTGGGTACAGTGCCAATGGCCACTGCTACACCGATGTCCAGAGTAGGCTCTCTTCTCAGCACGAGTTAACCTGTTTAACCCAAATCCTAGCTGCTGCTTTCATAAATGAGTTGCAACGAACAATATGCTCCCCATGTCTCTATTTACCAAGGACAGCCCCTATGTTTAGGCAGTGCTGGCCCCACCATGCAACAGGGTGAAAGGACCTACATTTGAGCTCAGCTTCAGGGAGAATAATGGATTGGGTTGGAGCTGCTTTCTGCTACCTGCCCCTGCTAATTCTTGCCTGCACTTTGCCTTTAGTGGAGATTTTGGGAGATTTTTCTATGGGAATTTTTTTTTTTTAAGCATTTGTGTGAGTTGTGATTCTTCCCTAGGACTCTAGAAATTACATTCCAGAGTACAAGGAAGATACATCTTAGCACGTACATGGACACTATTTTACTTCCAACCCTTATTCAGTAAACATTTCTGAATGTATTTGCATTTCAGTTATGCTATAATTGTAACTATAGCCAGATGATTCTGAGATTAAATGTTCTTAAATGTAAGAGATGGTAACAGTTATGGTCAG
This sequence comes from Heloderma suspectum, assembly GCF_057233095.1. Taxonomy (NCBI): domain Eukaryota; kingdom Metazoa; phylum Chordata; class Lepidosauria; order Squamata; family Helodermatidae; genus Heloderma; species Heloderma suspectum. The sequence goes on along the minus strand of NC_139460.1, from coordinate 47,026,729 downwards.
TTTACAAACATAATCTGCATCAGAAGGCTGTGTAGGAAAGGCTACCACAGTTTAAATGAACGCAATGTACAGAAGACAGAACAGAAAAGAAACGTTTACAAACGGGGGTGGGAGGTGGAGGTGGGGAGGAGTCAAGAATTTGAAACAGTGGTGCTCAATCATCAAGCACCCCTGCTTGAATTCTTGAGAGCAGAATCAAGACAAGTACAGCCTGCTACAAGCAAGATTCTGCCTCAATTCTGTTCACAACCCACTTCCCTAGAACGCCTGCTACCCACTGCTCTCTCCAAATGAAAAAAAATAATAATAATCTTGGTGTCAATCAGTGTTCCAGCCAGTAAGGGAGCTCTGCTGCTTCTTGGCCAGCATCTCTCACTGGATGTAAAGGATATAGCCAGTGTCACTGCATGGTGGGGGGAGGGCGAATCATGAGGGTTGAAGATTCATCCATATGATCTCTGGTGTGGGACAGTGTAGTGGCTGCGGAGCTTGAGGGCGAGTGTGATTTCAAGCACAGAACAGGAAAGAAAGGGATAAGCAGCCCCCCTACCTCCCCTATCCCCGCTAAACCTGAGAGTAGTGATGTCAGAGAATTCCTCCACGGATCTCGGTGAGGCCGAATGCCAGTGCATTCGGCCCCCCGAAATCCGTGGTGGAATGAAGCCACGCTACCCCACCCCACGAAAGGCGCGCGAAACAGAGCACTTACCTGCTGCTGTCTGCGCTGACTTGCGAATGGCGGCCGTGCTGCGGCCGCCATTCGCTTCCTCATCATAGCTGTGATAGGCTACGTAAATAATTACGTAGCCTATCACGGCTAACGCAGGGACGCCATTTGCATCCCTGCAGAGGCCGTGATAGGCTACGTAAGTATTTATGTACATAAGCCTATCACGGCAAACTAAAAAGAAAAAAAAACAGCGTATGCAAATGGCAGCGGCTACAGCGGCCGCCATTTGCATTCCCTTTTTTTTGCTGCTTTAGCCTATGTAAATATTTATGTAGGCTAAAACGGCGGGGGAAAAAGCAACACAAATGGTGCCCACTACACTATTTGCGTTCCCCTTTTTTTCGCCGTAATAGCTTACGTAAATATTTACGTAGGTTAAAACAGCGGAAAAAAGGGAACACAAATGGCGGCCGCTGTAGCCACCGCCATTTGCGTACGCTGTTGTTGTTGTTTTTGCCTGCAGGCTGCCCAGCAGCTGGATGTCTGGCTGCAGGTGGCCCCGGTCGGGTTAGGATTTCGGGGGGAGGTGCTCCCAACGCGAATCACCCCGTCGAAAAGGTAAGTGACTTTCGTACACCCCTACCTGAGAGTCACCCACAGCAGCTTTCCATTTTTATTTTTTTTTAAACTGCCCATTAGGATCACAGAACTATATATTACATGTAGGGATTCACAGAAATAAACACAGTGATTCTAACCTGGGTTTTCACTGCTTTCAGTAAGGGGGATCAAGGTGATGATGGGGAGCGAACCATGCTGCTGGCCCGCTTATGGCACTGGGCACACTACTGGCCCTGCCCCCTAGACATCCACATGTTGGCATGGACATCTCAGGGGGGAAACATATATGCATGTAGACTTCCTCCCTGAGGTCCAGGCAGCACTGCCAGTAGCATTCTTGATGCTAAGGTAGGCCCAGTGGCACAGCCACACTCAGCATCCACTCCACATTACCAATAGCTGAAAGGGGCTCATGTCTAAGCCCAATTCAGACCACTGCAGCACATGAGACACACATGACAAGGGTTTTTTTCCCCCATTACTTTTCTAGACACTGGGGTTGCATCCAACATAGCCTCTCCATTCATAAATGGAGCTTCCATTTATGGAACGACATGCTTCCCTGAGTGCAATTCTTTTTTCTATGAATGGAATGGAGAAATTTAAACTGGGAGAAGAGAAACAGAGAATTTTTTCATCTCTTATCCTCACACTATCATATGCATATTGTACACACATTAAGACATTTTCTTTCTTCTCTTCCAGCTAAGTAACTTAAAAAAGTGAAGAGTAGTATTGTAAATATAACATATTATTTTCTCACAACTGAGGTAATTTACCCAGAAATATTTTCTGTAATATGACAACTGTATATGATTACTTATGTGTCAGTGTGATAACTGAAAGAGCCAATCTGGGGTGAAAATATTCACCAAGGTGATTTCCCCCTCTTTTCCTGTACATGGTTCCTGTGAAAGTACCCCCTATAGCAGGATTACTGTTTTTTCAAAATATTTGTTTCCCACCTCTCCCTGTAAAGTGGCTTACAATAATTGAAATAAGACAAACCAATAAGACAATTCCACAGTGAAAAAAAATGCAGCACAAATTTTTTTAAATGTTACCATTCCTTTAAAAGTCAGGCATAAAAATAATAACCGGTGCCTCCTGCTCAAATGCAGATGAACGTATGACTAATTCAGCACTCTGCTAAAAATTCACATTTCCACTTCAAAAATGTTTGTGTGAAGTTACTGTATTGTTGTTTTTAAATAAAGTTTTGTATGATCTTTTGGGAGGGCTTGCACTAAAGGACATCTTATAAATCATGCGAGTAAGAAATAAATTTTAAAGACCTTGTAAATTGAGTGAAAAGCTGACCAACGTATCACTAATCTAGGTATGCACCCATCAGTAACTGTCAATGAAGAAAAAACAAGAGTCACAAATTACAACAGGGCATCTTATGACAACTTAAAAGACCTAGGCAAGGATCCAGGGGTGAACTGCACAAGTGGTAAAACACTCTTCCCCACAGATTTCCTCTCCCACTGCTGCCATGTGCACCATATCTAATGCCATTCAAAAGTCCCCCAATGTTATTCCAGTGGGTTCCCTAACCAGAAAAGAAGCAGCTTTTGGATCGGGGGTGGGGGTGCAGTGTGTTCAAGTGGAATTCCACTTGCACCTCTTTGGCTCCACTCTAATCAGATTTATTGTGGAATAAACTTTACTGTTAAGATGCCACAAGATTCTTCAGTTTTAGATGCAACAAACACGGTATCCTCTGAAAGTTGTCATCACTTGAATAATGACTGAATAATATTTATGAGATGGGGGAGTCATATGGGTACTAAGCCCGCAGTCCTACACACGCTTACTTGGGACTAAGCCCAATTGATATCAGTGGAAGTTATTTGAAATGCATTGGGCTGTCAGTTTAATTAACTCACTTCTATGTCAGTTAAGATTTGAAAGAATTTGTTGCATGTGAGCCAGTATAACTAAATTTAACCTTTAAAATAATAGGAATATATAACTGAGAATGCATACGTATACATTTTAGAAAGACATCGGGTCAAAATACTGTGACTTAAACAAGTAGATAGAAGAAAAAAATAAAACCAAATAGCATAATAAAAATTAAGAAGGCATCTCTTAAAGGTATAATTTAAAGGCCATTTGTGCTTAAAATCACAACACTGAAGCAATTATTTAATCTTATGAATGTTTCTTCTTGTATTTCTCTTTTTGTATGGGCAAGAGAAGACTTTGTTTTTCCTGAAATTTCCCTGCAACAAGTATAGAGCTGGATAATACATTTTAGTACTCTTGCCACATACGTCATGGGAAACAGTTCGCTGAAGAACGCACAATGGTATACTGCAGCTTTCACTCACAATAAGCCATTTTCTCACTTCTAAAGGGGATCTATTTGTCCTTCTAGACATGAGCAAACTATTATTCCTGAAGTGCCAAACTCTGAGTGCATGTGCAAAGCTCTCTCCTCCACTCAATTGTTGGCAAAAAGCAACGGTTAGGTACATGCTCAAAGCATTCAGGTCAGGGATTACAGAAAAGCCATTGAGCGTGCTGCATTAACTTGAACTTCATGTTCTTGTCACAAGCCTGTTAGTAACTGGAGTTGAGCAAGCTGGTAGAAAGGCCACTTTGAGCCACCTCACATGATTCTCTTTCTATTAAATCTATTTATTTTATGTCCAGGGTTAGATACTAGGGGATCTGCAGATGTTTCTCATCACATCAGAAACTACAGCAACTATAGCAAGGATAATCTCCATGGTTTATACGGCAAGATTTCATCCATCTCTACTGTTCACAGGACACCTTTTCTTCTCCGGTGAACACTTAAAAACAGACTGTGAAAAGAATGACCTTTTACACAATGAAAGACTGAAATCTTTCAAAATATAAAATAAAAAACGCTACCATATCAGTTTTCAATTTCCTTCTGAGCTACATTCTCAACTGTGCACATACAATGTAAGATGACACTGACAGGGAAAAACCTTGTTCAAATAAAATCAACTGTGATCTTATAGTTTTCTAAAAAAATTGTTACCCAATCAGATTTTAAAAGAAAAGCTATCTTTCAGATTTAAGTTATCTATAAGACAGAGTATGCCACTGCTATACATTTATGAAGATCGAATCTGCATGTTTTGCATGCCTTTCTGTATTTGATTTAAAAAACAAAATGGGGGTGGGAGATAACTATTCTTTTTATTTGCTCCAAATTTTATATTTCAATTGCAGATGGCTGAAGGGAGGTTAAGCTGATTGTTGATGTTATAAATACAATTACTTTATATTGTAATGGAAATTACCTGCCCTGGTTTATTTTTGCCTGTAGTTTACTACGTAGATCAGTGTATTAAAAAAAATCTACATGAAGGTAACCCAAATTCTACACCAAGAAAATCAGAATTCTGCAACATGAATAAATTAATCAAATTTTATTTTGCAGAATTAATTCTGGTTGAAAAGGGGGACTAAATCATGCAAAACACTGAACCTTACTGAAACAATGGAAATCAGACATCCATCAGCTGTTGTCCACTTGCCTTGATACCATCTTTTCCGTCATGACAGTTTGAACCTTGAGCATCTGTTTTTTTAAGATGCTGATTTCTTTGCACATGTTTGTGTGGCACAACTGAATAGACACATTTACTTGTCTATATCTAATCTCAGACAATTGTTGCTTAAAATGCTTTAAAATTTGTAAAAGAATATAGAAAAACTTTTACAAATTTTAGAGCACTTGTCTTTAAATAACAGTTCATTTTTAAAATAACTCTCAAAAATCAGTTAACAAGAGAGGAACAAAGATAAATTAGATTCAATACACACATTTGTGCTCAGTGTTTTGCACATAAACTTCATGGCAAATAGAGCCAAAATACTGAGCCTTAGATGAGAAACAAACCTTTTGCGCTGATGCAAAATCTGAACAGCAGAGTTAAACCACAATCATAAGATAAGAGATTTCCCTCACAATGCAATGTAAATTAAAACAAAAATCACATGGATATGAAGGAGATGAGAGCAAAAGATTGAGCATATATCTTTAATATAAACACAGTAACTGAAAACTGCAATATTGGGGTACCAAGTGAATATAGCAATGTCTTGGTTGACCCGAAGTAACAGTTCCTACTTTCATCAATGGGACTGTACTGTTAATTTCAATAGCTAGGAGTAACAGTCTTAGATACTCTTTATAGAAAGTCATATGCCTCTGTAAATCTCAGGACTCAACTGAATGGGAGGAAACCCCAAAAGCCCACAGTAGAAATGTGGTTGCGATAGTGTGGTTTAAAAGCTTTTGCCGGGATTTAAAACTGTAACTATATCTCTACATCTGGGCCCGCACATACCAATTACTTAGGGACGTCTGTGAGATACGTACGTGGATTATTAAATGGCCTTTTAGTAGCAGAGGTGGATTCAGGACACTGCCACTTTTGAACTCTGTATATGCAGTTGGACTCTGACATTTCATTTGGATATTTTAAGCACTAGATGTCATTGTACTTTGTAGAACTATATTAACATGTTTAATTTAACAGATGGGAACTTGTTTATTAAAGTAAACAGACAGTCAGAAAGCAGGTTTGCATCGAAACAGTGCTTTCTATTGGGACCAAAGCGCAAGTATTCTTTCCACCTTCAAGAATGGAAATAATTTATAGCAGACAAATTTAAAGGAAGTGATTCACATTCCAGTACTAGCCAAAGAATCAAAACCTAGGAAATTCAACTTTTTTTGTAGGACCCCACTCAGTGGCATTTTCTCCCCATGCATGGAAGACATGAGTTGCATGCCTTTATTATCCCTGCAATCAGTTCTTCTTTGGTTCCTTCTTGTCCACTTAACTGAACAGCCAAGAAGAATCTCCCATAATGGGGGGCTGGTGCTTGGAATTCCTAGGGAAGGAAAGAGGGAGTGGCTTTTCCATTCACAGTGCTAAATCCACTCCTCCTTTCCTCCTTACAAGTATATGACTTTACAGTGCCTAACATGAATGGCCATTGCCCCATGAATTCAGTGACACATTAAAACAGCTGAGGGTAACAGAAATCAGTAGAAATGTGTTAATGTTATGGTTTCTCCAGGGTCTAGCAACAACATACTTGGGAAAGTGTACTGCACCACTGTCATGTTAATTTTCCAACAACGCAATGGCAAAAATGCATACATCATGGGCACCGCATTGAGCGGAAACTAGCATGGTCCTGGTGAGACCAGACACGAAGGTCTGGTCCTCCTGTCCATGCTGCTGCTGGGCCGCTTACTTAGCGGCAGTGGGGGGCAGCTGGGAAGCAGTTCTGACCCTGGAGCAATAGGACTACATGACTGGATTCACCTGTGCCAGGTTAATTTCCTTCCAAGGCAATGCCAATGATAAATGTATTGTCGGCATTGCATTGTGGGAAAAGTAGCACTGTGGCAATGCCAGCTGGTACATGTAGTACACCTGACACTCCAGGATAAGCACTGCTGCCCAGCTGCCATCCACCACTCCCTGATAAGCTGCCAATGCTGGTGGGAAGGAGCATACCACTTGGGAGGGGGAGTCTAGGACTTGCCACCAATTCTGGGGGGACCCACAAAGGCACTTTGCCCAGTTGAACCATGAAACCTGACACTGGCCCTGGGTCCTCCCTTACATCCCTTTCTTGCCACTTTTGTGCATTCCAACCCCAAGATTCTGTCTAGTAAGGGCACTTTCAGATCTTGAAATCTGTAGTTGATTGGCACTCCACAATGGTGATCTGGCACACCTATAAATCACAGGGGCTTCCAGGTGGAGGGCTCCTAGAGGTACCAATCAAAAGGCATTGTGCATCTAGTCTGTCTTTTTCTCCTTTGTTCTGCTGTAAGAAAGAAGACAGAAGAGGCAATAGGAAAACACAGGAGGTTTATGACTAAAAGATGATCATGACATCATGTCCTTCTAAAATTCTATGAATGAGGCAGGGTGATGGCGTGATAAAAACCTCACCTGGAAGCACCCCACATGTTCAGGAAGGAAAGGGTGGGCTATACTGTCACTGAACATAAACCGTAATGGTAGCTCAAAAGTCTCTTCTTTGATCTACTTCCTGTTTTAGGGGCTGTTTTTAGCCTCGAGGCTATTTTGAAGATAAATCCTGGTTTTAATTTGAGCTAAGGAGATCCAAAAAATAAATTCATTTCTCCATTAATAAAGGTTTTGGGTTTTCCCCAGCATATCTCACTAGCCACAATAGAAGAATTTGGCAAATCACTGTGTCTGTTCAGGTAAGGGGATCAATCCAGAGAATCTGTCCTTGAATGACAGGACTGTAGGCTTGGACATGAGGTCATCTGAAGTTTAGAGGAAGAAGAATGGAGCAGCAGAAGCTGAGTTAAGGGTAAGAGTCATAATCCCTTATGGAGAAGTATAACAATGGTTCTGGAACTGTATGATGAATCCCAACAAATAAGACCATATATCACACTAAAAAACACACACCAACAAAATAATGATAAACACAACACTTCTCAGGTTAATGGCCATTGCCCATTAATTCCATAACACAAGAAACATTAGAACAGCTGAGGAGAGGAGGGAAACCAAACTTCTTAATCTTATGACTTCTCCCCAGGCCTGCAACCACCACATGACATACTCAGGCAAGTGCTGGAATTTTAAGTTAAAAGAACTTAAAACCACAAAAGTTAATTATATTGCCTTATAGGAGATTATCAATACAGATAACTGAATATAGCACCTGTGGAAAAATACAGCTTGAGTAATTGAGCTTGTGAATATATTTATATTATGTAATATAATTAGCATATAAAATTCTAATCTCTTAAGTATTCTTTTTCTCGGTCCACTATGACTTCAGGGCAAAATGTGTAATTAAAGCATGAAATTTGGTGCTAGTGGCAATGGCTGCTAACATAGAGGCTTTACACAATGCAGGCTCCTATGACATCGAGAATAGGTCTACTAATGGCTATTAGTCATGATTCTATATGTGGCCTCCATGTCTAGAGTCAGTATCACTAAGAAAACCAGTTGCTTTGTACAATAGAAGGAGAGGGCTATTGCCTTTAGTCCCAACTTGTGGGCTTTCTAGAGGAATCTGGCTCGCCGCTGTGAGAAACAGGATGCTGGACTAGCTGGACCTTTGGTCTGATCCAGCAGGGCATTTCTTAAGTTTTTATTCCTCAGAACTATGTATGTTTCAGCTATTGCATTGTCAGGATCTGATGTTTCTGATCCTCATAACTATGGTTTCGTTCTGAAAACTGGTCATTGGGCCAGCTTCATGTCAAGGAGCATAAAAGGAATAGTTGAAACTATATGGTCAATATAGCATTTGAACATGACATAAGAAGAGCCATGCTGGATCAGACAAAAGGTACATCTAGTCCAGCATACTGTTTACTCACTCACCAACTAGCTGCCTCTGGGAAACCCACAATTAGAACACGAGTGCAGAAGCACCCTCCCGGTTAGGCTCATATTAAAGGTAGCACATAGCCATCAAGACTATAATAGCTGCTGTTAGTCTTATCCTCCACAAATTTATCTAATCCCCCTTTAAAGCCATCCAGATTGGTGTCCATCACTACATCTTGTGGCTGCGAGTTCCATAGTTTAACTATGTGCTGTATGAAGTACGTCCTTTTATCTGTCCTGAATCTCCCACCAATCGGCTTCATGAGATGACCCCAAGTTCTAGTACTTTGAGAGAGGAAGAAAAATGTCTCCCTATACACTTTCTCCGCACCATGCATACTTTTGTACATCTCTATCATGTCTCCCCTTACTCACCTTTTTTCTAAGCTAAACAGCCCCAGACTTTGTAACCTTTCCTCATAGGAGAGTTGCTCCAGCCCCTTAATCATTTTAGTTGCTCTCTTCTGCCCTTTTTCCAACTCTACAATATCCTTTTTTAGGTGCGGTGACCAGAATTGTACACAGTATTCCAAGCGTGGACACACCATAGATTTGTATAAAGGGAGTATGATCTTGGAAGTTTTATCTTCAATTTTATTTTATTTCAATCCCTAATTATGCCCAACATGGAGTTTGCCTTTTTCAGAGCAGCCACACGCTAGACTGACATTTTTATTGAGCTGTCCACCACAACCTCAAGATCTCTTTCTTGGTTACCACTAGCTCAGATCCCACCAGCGTATACATGAAACTGGGATTGTTTGCCCCAACCTGCATCACTTTATGCTTGCTTATACTGAACCGCACTTTCCATTTTGATGCCCATTCTCCCAGTTTGGAGAGATCCTTTTGGAGTGCCTCACAATCCTTTTTGTTTTAGCCACACTAAATAATTTGGTGTCATCAGCAAACTTGGCTACTTCCCTTGGTCACCCATAATTCCAGATCATTTATGAACAAGTAGAAAAGCATTAGTGCCAATACAGATCCCTGTGGAACCCCATGGTTTACATCCCTCCACTGAGAGAATTTACCATTTATTCCTACTCTCTGCTTTCTGTTCTTTAACTGAGCCATAAGAGGACCTCTCCTCTTACTCCGTGATTACTAAGGGCTTTTCTACATGAGGCTGTTAATCCACTGCATCTACTTCCGGTTTCATAACAAAATTGAGATCCAAGCACTACATGAGGAGCATTTCCTTTTCTGCTACATAATCTCTAGGTGGCTCTGTGGTATAGTGGAATAGCACAAATACATAAGAGTCAATCGCACTTTTTTGCCCATTTTCCCTGCTCTAAAAAGTCATGGAAAGTGCTGTTTTACAAACAGAAGTGAAACTGGAAGGTCACAAGGTCATCTAAAGGACCTGCAAACAACCGTGACTGGGGAATAATGAGCACACAACAAATGCCTTATGAAGAAAATCTCTGTGATTGCTCACAAGTGTTTGGTGAGAGACTTTGTTAAAAGCCTTTTGGAAGTCCAAGTAAACAACGTCTACCAGATTACCTCTCTCCACATGTTTATTGCCACTCTCACAGTACTCTAAAAGGTAGTAAGATTAGAAGGTCTTTTGTGGAAGCCATGTCGATTCTTTTTCAGCAGGACTTGTCTTTTATATGCTTACTAATTTTATTTTTAATATTGCTCTCACCCAATTGACCTAGAACAGACATTAAGCTAACCAACCTGCAATTTCCCACATCCCTCCTGGATCCCTTTTTAAAAATGTGTTACATTTATCATTTTCCAGTCCTCTGGTACAGAAACTGATCTTAAATACATACTACACATTTTTGTTAAGATGATCAGCAATTTCATATTTCAATTCTTTAAGAACTCTAGGATGGATACCATCTGGGCCTGGTAATTTATTAGCTTTCAATTTGCCAATAAAGTTAAGAACTTCACAAATTTGTTGCTACAAATTCTCTCAGTTCCTCAGACTCCCTTCCTAAAAACATCAATTAAGGCACAGATATATCGCCTCCATCTTCTGCAGTGAAGACATTCAGCTTCTCTGCAATCTCCTTATTCTCCTTTAGTACTCCTTTAACTCCGTTGCCATCTAACAGCCCAACTGCCTCCCTAGTTGGTTTTCTGCTTCTGATATATTTAAATAATTCTTTATGTTGGCCTTGATTTTGTTAACGATTGGGGTTTTTTTTAGTAAGTCTATTTTTCAGAATAGCTGTCTTGCTATCTGCCAGTTGGAATCAACTGCAAGGGAACCTGTTTTTTCATCTCCTCCTGAAGTGACATAAAATATATTTAAAAATCATGTTTCTTCAGCAGCCATTTATTACATCTATATCCCACCTTTCTTCCATCATGGAATTCAAGGTGGCTACATGTGGTTCCCAGGTAGTCTCCCCTACAAGCACTGACCAGACCCAAACCTGCTTAGCTTCAGCAAGGTAGCTATCTCATATGCCTTCAGACTATGCCCTGGGACCATGGTAAACAAAGCCAGCATGAGTACTTCATATACCAGCGTCCTAGACCTGCAATATAATTGAATATATTATTTGCAGGAGGAGGATAAAAAGACTAATAAACATTGTGCTGAAGGCTAGGCCTAAAGGTAGTGTTTAGATTGATCTTTTAAAGATAGTTTAATAATGAAAACAAAATTAGTTCACACTGATCAGTAAAACCAGTCTAACTGTGTTGATTGCAGCTATTATGCCTATGATCACAGCATGGTTAGGGTCATAAATCAATCTACTACTCTACTCATTTGGCTGTATGTCGTTATGCATCCAAACCAAGATATTAAACGTATGTTTGTAGAAAGATAGACATGCCTGCCTGAACATGCTGCTGAACTTGATAGGGGCAATTTCAGCAATGTTTAATTTTATAACTTTATTTCTTATTTTCATCTGTATATTCTTCCACAGTTTTCTTGTGCTATCTTTTCACATCTTCTCTTTAAAGTCCATTTCTTTCAGGCTTTTGATAGCAATGAGTCTAACACCTGTTTCGTTTTGAATACTTGGCTGCTAACTACACACAACCTTTTAGGTACCTTTTGTGATTTTCACAGATAATTTCTACAATATTTAGTAGCTCATGTAGCTTTATTTCATTAAAATTTATCTTTTGATGCGCCTTAGTTATTCCTGAAAAAATAATTATTCACTATAATCCCAAGGAACACAGAAACCAAAGGGAATGATGGAGATTCATACAAAGTTTGAACTTGTGTATACTGCACTTCAAATGTATTCTGCTGGCAGGACTTCCACCTCACCATCTACTCTTTAAATTCCAGCTGATGTAGAAATGAACACAGTGGTTACACAGCACTGGATTGTCTTGTGACAGGAGAAACAAAGGTCCTGCTGTCCATCTACAAAGCGCTTGGTTCTTGGCTGTGTAATGCTCAGAATCATTCTTGAGAAATGGCACAAGAAGATCACAGTATTCTTAACTAAAAAAAACACACTGTGGTGTAATGGACGGTGTGTGGACGCAGATGTATGTTTCCCTGTGCCTCTGAATAAATGCATCTATGTTGGGTTAAATCCAAAGTTACATGAGCAGACTTCCACATCAGCAACAGGACTTCTCCTTCCCCCTACGCATCCGCCAAATCTGCTTTGGAGGGTCAGGCAACCCTCTGCAGCAGATCACGGGGTGGGGTGGGGGGACAGAGGGGTGCAGGAGGGAGGGGAAATTTGATCCACCAATGGTCCACCTTCAAATACAAGCCTACAAAATTGCCTGAGAAAGCGACCACAGCTCAGTGGTAAAGAACACAATTTGCATGTATAAGACTCCTGCCTTGGATTCTGGAGAACCACTGAAAATCAGAGGACACCATATTGGGTCCTCATATTTGATGGGCCTTGGAATAAAGCAGCTTCATATTACTGGTCTTTAGCTATTATTAGATTCCATGTAAAATCTGGATTCCTTGTGGGAGTCTGGCTTCACCCACAATGGAAAACGGTAGGAGGAACACAACAAGACAAAAATCCCCAAACTAGTATCCTTCAGATATTTTGGAATTCAACTCCCAGGAGCCCCAGCCAGTTTGGCCAATGTCCAGGAATCCTGGGAGTTGTAGTCCAAAAAATCTGGAGGGTACCAGGTTGCAACAGGAGGACAAAAATGTTCTACTGTACATGTGTTCCTAAAATTTTGGAGTGTGCCTCACTTCCATACAAACATTTTTTTTAAAATGTTTGGGTTCAAATTTTGTTTATGTGAAGTCACGTTGCACAATTATGGACAAAGACAATTTTCCAAATATTGTCTGAACAGCTAAAGCAGTGGGGAAAGAAAATATGTGCCTATTTGGCAGTATCTGAAGAACATTAGTATGAGTGGGTGGATCTGAAGGGACTTCACCAACTGCTCAGGTTTCTTGACGGTTCTGGTGATGTTCTACTTTTCTACAGATGACAATCTCACAATATGGAGCTTTTTGTTTAAAAAAATTAAATAGACAAAAAAATTGAGCATATATCCCAAAGTAGATCAATTATCTTTACAATACAAAATTCTAAGGACAAAATGTTCCACTAGCAGATCAGATAAAACTAAAGCCAAAAAATGGAATACATTCACTACCAATTTACTGCAGTCACCCATAAACTATTACAAGAACATTATGTATTGGGGTTCAAGCCAGCAAGCTATTAAAGAGGACTGCACTGATGTCCTCACTGCAACGCTATTGAAGCATTAATAAGTCCTCAGGGCATTGCATTTATGATGAAAGAGCCATCATCTAATCATATTTTCAAAAACATTAGCTTTTTGAAGGGGTGATGTGCCTTCGCTTTCTCTCCAGGTTGGTTAGTTTTCTTGCTACATTTACGAAGATCACAATCTTTTCATGTTCTGTTCAGCCAAAACTGAGACACACATATATTTCACGGTAGATGATGCTAACCAACATTGTTTTGCAGGCACAGGATGTACTCGCTGTCCCGGTTTGCTTTCCATGCTAATCTCTTTCTCTCTGTCTAAACAAAGAGTACATGAAATGTGTACAGATTAAAAGAATATCCTCAAAGGGGGCATTTAGTAGTGTTTGGAAGCCAGAGGGTGCACGATACTTACAAAAGTACTAAAAGTAGCTAGGGGTGAGCAAGAAATTATTTTAACAAACAAGTTTAAATACATATGAATGTGTGAGCTAAAACATGCTGGAAGTTTAAAAATATGACTAATCTATATAATCTAGGTTTTTTTATACTAGGTAATTTCACTGTAGAAAACATTTAAATTCACAATTCCTCACTCATTTTAAAGACACCAGTCAACAATTTAGCGATAAGCAGTCAGCTAATGTATCAGCAACCATTTTTTTTTCCCCTTGAGTAATGAAGGACTCCTAGGATTGAGAGCATATTCCACGTCATAGCTGTAATGATACTGTATGTATCATTACAGGCTCTTTTACGTTTTAAAAGGCAAACTCTTTTAAGTTTTGTTCATATAGATGACAGCCAAGAAGTCTACATTATGGGAAACTGAAGGGGGTGGGTGGGCAAAAAACAGCTAAACTGACAGCCCCAAAGAGATAAACCAAACCAGCCATTTCCCCACACAAAGTAAGAATTTAGTTTGGGTTAAGTCACAGAGAAAATGGGGTTGATGTTCTCAACCATATCCCTTGTGAATATTTGTTCACATTACAATAAATAAATAATCAGTTAATAGTTGTGAATCACTAAGTGCTAAGTACTTCTACCCCCAACCCCCCATGTATATAAGCTCCATGTATGCACACACTCCATCCCAGTTTGGAAAGAGAGGAAAACTGGGGACAGGAACAAAATTGTATTGGCAACACATTTTTCCAAGTTTATGATTTTGTTTTGTAGCAAGGGAAAAATCTGGCATGGCTATAGCTCACACATATTTCTTCATAGGCTAAAAACAATCACTTTTTCTATAATCAGGTATAATACTTATGTCTCCTGAAACAACTTAACAACACTATTTAAAAAATAATGTCTGTAGCAGCAAGATTTTCTTGAATATATTATTAAATATTGTACAGTCTTATCTGATTAAATGCTGTTAGTGTCAAAGTTTACAGTCCTGGGAAGCAATGAGTTCCCCCAACACACTGAAGACAGTAGATAACTTGAAACCACTTTGGATGAGTCCCTTTACTTATGGATGAAACAAAAACAAAAACAAAAACAAATGCATCCGTGAGATAGCGCCAATCAAGTCCACTGTGTTTTTTCTATAATCTCTTGATTAATGGATGTGTGGTGTATTGCTTTTTAAATAGCCAAGCTTATGCATTGTTGTTGTGTTATTTTACCTCGTGTGTAATTAGTTACATTCCAATCAAACTTACATTAAAAGCAATAAGCAGTAATTTCTACCTGTGCTGGTACACAGAACACCTGGGAGTCATTTTGCAGAATCTACAACTAAATCTCTCTTCATACTTTGCAATTTCACAGCAGGGCCCCAGGCTTTGCTGACATCACAGCAACCAATAAGGTTTTCAGAAAAATGGGTCCCTTTTGACTCTTGCACTAAAATAGTAACACAAGCTGGCACGACAGCATGTCAGGAAGTTGCTTTAGTGAGACCTATAGCTCAACCTCTGTCTCTCCACTTCTGGAAATAAAATGCTCAGGCAGGAAAATGCTTCATCCCTAAAATACACTTGTGCTGTTCTAAGGATTCTTCCAGAGAGTGGTTGGGCTTTTGCATGCTTAATTATTGTTACCTTCTGCTTTGGGCCTATTAGTGTTTGCACACACACACACACACAAACTGTCCTTTGCTTAAGCTGCAACCAAGAGATACATCCAAGCCTTTTCCTCTGCAGAGGGGCCTAAAACAATTTTACTCTCAAGAACAGAAGGGTTAATAAAAATGCAACACCCCAAAAAACCTCACAACTCAAGAGAAGCTTTACTTTCAATATTGGGGTAAATGAAATTCCTCTCCATCTGCTGCATATATAGGTCATTTCAATAAGTAACAAAAAAGTCCGAGAAATTCCTGCTACCAGCAAAGTTATGTAGGCATCTGTTAAAAGCCTGACCTGTTACAATGGGAGAAAAATGGGAAAACGCCTGGAATTTCTATTTGAATTAATGCTACTCTGTTTTTACTGGATATTTTAAATAGGTATCACCATTAACAAAAGCATTATATAAATTAAAGGCAGGGAAGCCATAATCCACAAGATAAAATAAAGGATTTTTATATAATGCCCTAGTATGGGGTGAGGGGCAGGGAGTGACATTCTTGCTATAACAGCTCTGTTTAAACTTTGGCAGGCAGGAGCAAGTTGGCAGAACACAACATGAAAAAGAGTAAATATGTTTCATGGCATATATATAATTCAACATTCTTCAAATTCCTCAAATGGAGATGTCAATACCATGGAAAACCGTGAAATGTGGATAGATAAGATAGATAAATGTAAATAAGCAAACCCAAATACTTTCTCCTGTTAAAAAGAGAAAGAAGAACCCTCATACTAAACTAAACCAAACCATTTCTGCTTTAGAGATCTTCCCCATAAATCACCCTTCCAGATAATTTTTTAAAAACTGCTAAAACTTCTTAGCACAGTGATTGTTGCACTGGCCCCATTCTAGCATCAACAGAATTACTTCCCATCCCAACACAATGTAGTAGAGCCTTGCTGCAGAGATGGGGGATAACAAAATCCAGTTCACTTTTTAAAACCAGGTAATATGACTAACATACACAGGTAAAAAAAGAGAGGCAAGGTGGGGACAACCATGAAATGGCAAAGCATTCCTGCAGTAGAACAATGGGGAATGTTCAGCCTCTTAATACTCAAAGAAAATTAACTGTATCAACTTTACACGTAGAAAAAAGAGTATGGGCCAGTTCACGTGATCGCTGCAGCACACCATGACTTACTTAAGCCACGTTGCGGTGCAGTGTGTGCCAGCAGCCATTTTGAATATTCCGTCACCCATGGTTTATCAAGTCGTCCGAACAACTTAAACAACCCTCAAATAATCTATAGTCTGTTGTAGGTGATCATGTCAACCTGGTCTGTAAGTCTTTGAAAGAAGGAATCGTTTCAGTCATCACTCCTGGTGTCACACATACTAGCCAATATGTTCCTGCAACAGTCACAAAATTGCATTCCATACAGGGCTTTTATATTTTTTGTACAACACAATGTAGCAGCTTGCGTGCTAGGGAAATGCAATTATTTTACAATAAAAGTTCTTGCTTGGAGAACATCCTCTGGATCATGTGTAATATTAAAAACTACACATTTCCCACAGGGAAATCACATTGTCTGGAAGGGCCAGAACCAGAGATTTCAGTTGACAGCTGTAATTTAGATGTAGATATCAAAAGATGAAAATACTACCAGAAGTCCATCAAAAATCTCATCACTCAATAATTTTCTGTAACTTGCATGTACATTATCCTTTTCTCTGGATATATCTCGATAATTTATTTCATAAAGATGCCACTGCCAGGGTGGGACAACCAAAGATAAGATTTTTTTATATGAACTGGCAGGCTATACTCTGGTACACTGGAAGTGGTGAGGTTATACTAACATTTTGGTGGGTTTTGTACCATACAACAGGCAAAAAACAAGAGAAGGGGCCTAACTCTGCATTTGTGATGGCCCTAATTCTGCATATGTGATGGCCCTAATTCAACCTCCAATATCTAGTGAGATAAGGTAACTGGAAACCTGGAAAGACCATGGCTGAACCTTCTTTTCAAGATACAAAGCATGCAAAACTATGTATATCATTATATCTTTGAAGATATTTGATACCTTACTTTATTAAGATTGGTTTAGGTGTTCAGGCCCACATGGGTGGACTAAAATTCAGAGCACTCTGCACAATCAGGAACCCCAGTAAGGCATGGTTCCTGATCTCACGCCAAATGCATTTAGAAACCCCCTACAGACCTGTTCACTGAAGAACTAAAGGTCTCAAGGAGGAGCCCACATGCATGGAAATGTTGGGGCGAGGCACAGGTGCATGCCCCAGCCAGAGGAATTTAATATTAAAGGGCTTTAATATTCCTGTTATTCATTCAGAATCTTTTGTCTCTATAGATCTAAAATTCTCATTTTGAGAATTCTAGTGGTTCTATTTTCCTATATTATTTAGTATTTTAAAAAAAATCTGATTTCTTATCTGGGGGCACCAATACAAACCTAAATGGCAAAGGACTTCTATCCTGAATGTAAGAATTGAATCCCATTCCAAACACTGTATATAACAGATAATCTTATACATGTCCACTCAGACAGAAACTTACTTCTATCTGTAGCTCAAGGGTAGTATCCAATGTTAGTCCTACATACAGTAGACCCAATGGAATGAATGAGACTTAAGTTACTCACAGCTAACTTACGCCCCAATCATTTCAGTGGGTCTACTCTACTTAGGACTAACATTGGATACTACCCTAAGACTGCAATCCTAACCATACTTCTCAGGGACTAAGCCCCACTGAACACAGTAGTACTTACTTCTAAGTAAACATGCATAGGATTGCCCTAAGCAGCCAAAACCTCTTTAATGCTACCACTGCTAATCCATCTCATAATCTCTGCTTGCACAGTGCTTCTTCTCACAGACACATCTTAACTGGAACGAGGCAAAAAACCTGAACTCCTAATATTTTAAAATGACATTTGCTGGAATTTTCATACAAACATTCAGGCCAGGTGTGCATTTTGGGGGCATCTAAAGAAATACTCACTGCATTTTTTAAATGAAATCTACGGTAAATTGAACAAATAACTTTCAGACCTTTTGCCTCACTGACAGTTTATGGGAGGAGGGCAGGAGGAAGGGACAAGCCTTTAGTCAAACACAGCCTACGAAGTTGGAGAACTTTGGTTAGTATAAACTTACTGTCAAGAAAAAAACATTTCCTGACTACAGAAGACTTTTCAAGCAAGGAATGCAAGGTGTGGGTAAAAGACGGTGCAGACCATTATTAAGGATATACCACAACATGTTCGTCATGATCTTAAACTGATACCAGCTGATTTTCCTAGATTTGTATTTGGAAGGCTCAGCTTTGAGAGCCATTTCCTGAACCATGAAGGGTTGTTGTTTTATCAGTTCCTACCAGTATAAAGTTGACTTCATCGTTACGAAGTACTGTTCTGTATTGGTGGAAGAGGGCTGCTTGGGTGAGACATCTTTGCCCAGGCTGATCTCTGCTCCCCTCTTACCTCAAGAACTCCAGAAACTGACAGAAGCCCCTGAAGAGCTTGCTTGTATGATGAATACTTGAACTCCCAATACTGCCTAAACTGCCTGTTTCGAACTTTATGGCACTAAGGATGGGCAAACAAATGATGTTCGAAATCATCATGATTCTGTGAATGCTGTCCTGCCGCTCATCTAGAGCCTGATTCCCATTTGCGATTGCTGCTTGCTCTGGAATCGCGCGCAAATTGGGCAGCATTCAAATGAGACATTTGAGCAAATCTCCCCAAATTTGTGGAAATCTCCTGATTTGTGCAAATGTCCTCCACAGACTAAAGTGGAGATGATTCAGTCTACTGAGGAAATTTGCACAACTTAGAAAATTTGTGGGAATCGAACTGGGAATTGGGAATGAGATGAACACAAGCACGTGTTTGACAAATTTTCGAATATTTTCAGCAGTCACATGCTTGCACTCACACTCACATTCAGAACTTCAAACAGGGCATGCTCGCATGTTTTGCAAACAAGAACAAAATTTTCATACATCCCTATATGGCACCCACTCATCCTTTCTCTCAAAATCTTGTTTATTTTTATGGTCTCTCTCTGCACCCTTGTTTCCCTTCTTCTCTTCCCTGTGGAATTGCTGATTCCTTATCCAGATAGCAGTCACAGTCCATGATTTCCCCTTTTCTTCATCCATCAAGCTACTTGCCCTTACTGAAATCTAATACAAATTATACGTTGTTGCAACTAAGCCAAAGTACATGTAACTGAAATACTCATATATTCTTCCCCTGCCTACCCATGCCTCCATTTTCCCCTTCCTCAGTTGTTTCCCTGTACCTGTTTTAGATTTTATGCCCCTCGGAGCCCTTACCTTACCTGTACATACCCGTTCTTTGTAAAACACCATGCGCAGAGATGGCACTACAATAAATACATTAAAACAATAAAATACCTAACTTCCTGAAGCAACCCAACTTCCCAGTACCAATAACAGCACCATAAATAAATAATCCATTTGTCTAATACAAATAAACATATATTTCTTTGTAAAACGTATACCACATGTGAGTTAAGACCTATTACGTAGCTTCACTCACAGAAACAATGAACCTCATGAAGAACACTAAAAGTAAAGACTATGAACCAGCAGGGCTGTTTACCTGTATATACAAAGTGTTCCCCACAGTATAGGAAAACATTTTAGCCCTATTCAGCCATTATAAAGCCTAGGCAAATGCACCACCCACACTCCCTCCACTGCCAAGCTCCCCATGTTGATGGGGAACAGTCCCAGCTCCAGGTTTTTGAGGGAACGAAGGCAAGACCCCCTTGATGGGCCCCCTCCCTCAGTAACTCTACCTTCTCATCACCACTGACACCAGCTGCTATTGCTCCTCATCTTTTTTCTCATCATTGCTACCACTTGCTTGTTTGACAGGCAGAGAACCAGTGAGCAAATAGGCAAGCAGGCACCACCAATGTTGTCTGGGTCAGAGTGAGAGGTGGGTGAACAAGTAGACTGAAATAGTGAAGAGGAGGAGCAACTCCAGGAGGCTTTTGTCAGTCGAGCCCTGCTGGGGTATGGGCCCTTGGCAGGTGGCCAACCATACTTACTCTTGATGTCAACTCTGACGAAGATCTGAAGAGAAACTAACTGTTTCGCTGAGCACAACTGCAGTTCTTCACACCAACCTCAAAAACTCCAGAGTGATTGCAGAAGGGTTCCTAGTCACATGGAGCAATGTAACCACATTCAGCCCAACACATTTTAAGTTTCTCTTCAGATCTTCCCCATCAACATGGGGAGGTCAAGACTGGAAGGCAGGACTAGCATGCATGTCCCTATGTCCCCTCCACACTTAGGATTTTATAGTGCCTGAAAACGGCTGTTCAGGTCATATACTAAAATGCAAATCAGTATTCAAGTTCCTGCAAATTTTAAAGGTTTGCCATTTCAATACTCAAGGGCTAGAGATAACTGGAAAATTCCACAAAATCTGTCTTATTTAACTGAGATTTGTGGTCTGCTCCCCAACTATTCATTTTAGACCAGACTTCAGAAGGTCTGGATGTAGTCCAAAATGGACCTGGATCAAGCCCTCAGAGGTCGCCGGGTGCTGCTGAATCATTCACACTAAATTGAAGCAACCACTGCTACCATCTACTCACTTCGATTGACAAAAGGGTTTTATTCATGCAGTTTAGGCTGCAGCTGGGACTGAAGCTTTAGGTTCTCTTGCACATGCATGATAAATTCAGGAAAGCCAGGAATTATGGGGATTCTTTTATCATCAAGAGAATGTCCAGGAAATTAACATGGCTACTCTACAGTCAAGAGTATTTCCAGAATGGATTTGGAAGCAGGCACCAATTCCTAATAAGGACCACTCCACATGTTCAAAAAAGTGCATGTTACAATATTCCAAGGATTGTACCAAACCACAATTACATATCTGAAATATACCCTTAAATTAAGAAAAACAAATTCCCAATGTAAAGCTAGCATGTCAAGAGCTAGGCAGCCTTCTACCAAATATTTTAGTCTTATGTGTGTAGGGAAGATTTTTTAAAATATATTTTTAAAGTACGGGGAATAGCCATCCTTGTGATTTCCCTATCTGCATTCTTAAGTGGCACAGCCTAGTCTCAGGAGGATTACACCACATCCTCCACTCCCATGGATATAGATCTGCCATCCTGCCATTCAACCAGCAAAAGCATTTTATTCCAACAAAAATGCCCACAGTTATCTAAAATTCTATTTCATATTCAAACTAGTTTCTGCACTTCTGATTCTTTCATTAGGTCAGTATTTCCCAAACTAGAGGGTGGAGTTCGTAAACGTGCACAGGATAGACTTTACTAGTAATTACAAACACTCAAGGTCTAAAATTTTCAAAAGTGTGTACTGCAACTCCATTGGGTTCACTGAGAACAACTGTGACTCCCCAACTGCAGGGGAATACTGAGTAAGCTTTTTAGGTGTAGCAAACTTGTACGTTTAAGAGACTGCCATTATTTCATGCTGTAAACTAATGATAGTGCTTTGTCCCCTGTCAAATATTAGGAGACCAAGTGGAATCATTTTCATATGCAAAATACTGCACAAATCTGTCAGCAAGTGTACCTGCTATACTGTGAAGGCATGTTTCAACAACCTTCCTGTAAACAGCATGCAGAACCAAACTAATATTTTTCTAAGTAGCATGTAGAGAGCCTTTCTATCAAAGGATATTGGCTTGGGTCCAGTACTAAATTCCTGGCAGGTCTTCGTCTTTTGTTGTTGTTTATTCTTTAGGACTACTCCTGTGCCAAATTAAAAATGCATAGCTTTAATTTTGCCAGAGAATTATCTTTTCCTCCTGCTCAGAGCCTATCAATGCTCTGTTTGCCCAGAAATATGGGGTGTATTTACAAGATAAAGTCAAATGGCAGAAATCTCTCTGTAAAGCCATGAAGGAAAGCATAATGTATGGCTATGTTGACAGGTCAGGAATTGCTCAGACAGTTAACCTACAGAAAGAAGCGACACCTCAGCTGACACTTCTTTCTTTGAATTGCAACCCAGAAAGACCATCCTAAATCCCTTAAATCTCTTTATAGGCAACAGGGTTATCCCAACTTCCTCTGTGGACACCCATAAGGCCTCCATGCCACAAGTGAATAACTCTGCCAGCAATGAGATGTGATTAACACTATTTTAAACAGATTAAATATTAATCAAGCCCCTCTTTGGCACAATTCAGCCCATCCATACTCAGGTCAGGAAGTAAAGATTTATTACCACCTACTGCAGTCAGTGCATAGTCACAGCCCACAGAATTATCCCATATGCCTGGTCCCAAATATTTCATTAGGTAATGTATCTCTTACCAGGCCATGATACATGGGCAGAGAAGGAGCAGCAAAAGGGCCATCTGTGTGGAGTTCTCCGTAGTCGTGCAACCAGTACACATGATCCACAAGAACCCTACATAGCCAATGAACCCAGCCACTTACAGCAACTTCCTTAAAGCATGCAATGGAATACATTGTAAATCCCTGGCAAGGGGTGTAGAACATTCTGAACAAGAATAATCTCTGCATGCGGGCCAATAGAGATGGTTGAATTACCTGCCAGGCGACGCAAAGGAGCCATGTTATGGTCATGTCCTTAATATCTAAAACCATGACAAACACACAATTTAAAAACAACAACAAAAGCAAAATGCCACGTTCAGCTACATGCTGTCACAATATCATTTTTTTAAAAAAATGAGCAGCTCCTCTGCTTCTACATATAACAAACACTCTCACTTCCTTAATTTCTACTTTACTAAAGTGAAAAGGTTTGCATAAAGTTAAAAAGTGATCCTATACTGAAAAATGTAGTCCACCCCACCCCACTCTGTATATCCGAAGGCAGGAAAAGACAGGGTTATCCTTGTTTCAGCATGTAGGACTGAAACGTCAGTAATTTATTTCAGATCACGCACATGTTAAGAGACTCAGAAGAGAACAGATCCCATGTCTCCATCTCTTAAAATCTAATTGGGTGGCAGGGGGGAGTGGGGATCCTTTAAAAAAAATAGTAATAATGGCTAATATAGAAACTAATCTCGAAGTCTTTAACTTTAAAGTAGAGGGCATTGAAATTTGGGGAGATGAGGAAAGGAAATGCTGTTATTTATTTATTTTTTACCTTCTCTTTTTACAACAGTATTTAGAATGCCATTACTTATGCACATCATGTTCTCTCTCAAAAAAAACAACCACCCTTTTCTAGAACATAAAGGAAAGCAACCAACCAACAGGAATGTACTGGATTAAGAAGATGAAAGCATTTGATTACATCTTGATCTTCAATGTCATAGGAACATCAAATTATTACAACCTGGGGCCGAGCCAAATATGATGGAACAACCACTTGTTTTTATGAGCCTACCCATGCAGATATAAAGTAGGGGGTGGGGTTTATTTTTTCTTTCAAACTAAACAGGGCGCGCAGGTGAGAGGAGCCAACTCCACCCTGCCCCCCCCAAATCCCCCCACCTCCCTGCACTCAGCTACTTTTCTTCAGTCTGGCTCCAGTACTGAAAGTGATAGGATCTGAGTCTGACCATGACATGCTGAGATAAGGTGGCAAGCATTCAGCTCCTATCACCTGCACACTCCATTTCATGTAAAAATAGACGTCTTTATCTCCTTTATGAGAGCCCAGTATGGCGTAGTGGCTAGAGTGTTGTACTAGGAGTCGGGGAATCTGGGTTCTAGTCCCTACTCAGCTATGGAAGCTCACTGGGTGACTTTGGGCCAGTCACAGCATCTCAGCCCAACATACCTCACAGGGTTGTTGTTGTGAGGATAAAATGGAGAGGAGGAGGATTATGTGCACCACCTTCGGTTCCTTAAGAAGGAAAAAAGGCGGGATATAAATGTAATGAATAGATAAACATAAGCAACAGAAGTGGCTGCCCCAGTCATGTCTCATTTGCCTTCCTCACACTTCTACAGAACATTACATGTAGGCCCGCAGATAGGCATTTAAATTTGTTTTGTTATTTAATCAAAAGGGATTGGCTTTCTCAGCAGGGGATGAGGGGGTTGACTTGGAAGGAGATGACATCTGCCTGCTTTTTCAATCTTCATGCCTTGTGCTTCAGATTCAAATAACAAGATAAATAACTAGTCAGTCATAAACCAGAAAAAAGAAAAGCTAACGATTCCAAAATATAACATTTGTTTCACTGATAAGTGCATTTAAACACTTGTCATAACTACCTTGAAATTTAGCTACATTAGCACGTGTGGATGTCCTGGTAGCCTGCTTTCAATAATGGACGGCTGTATGAGGAGCATGTAGTATGGAATTTAGCATGTAAACAAAGGGCCAAGTTAAAGATCAGAACTTAGATGTATGTATGCCTTTGGATACTGAAAAGAAATAGTAAGTATGGAAAAAAATAATTCTAGCTGAAAATAATTAGTTTAATTCTTTTAATTTAACATTTCAAATTAGCGCAATTCTTCTTAAAAATTAGATCAAAACTGTTTGAATGTTTAAAAAGCACAAGTCAATGCACAGTTTAACTGTGGAAAAAATCTGTTGTTTAATCTGGCCTATGGGCCTGACATTTTCTTGCAATCCAGCAGTACTAAATTATACCAACACTGCACAATACTTTGAGAAAGAGAGAGACACAGAGACAGAGAAATGAAAGCCTAATACATGCTCCTAAAACTTTTAGGATTATTCACCAACTTCTTCAGTATATCAGCTTTACATCTTGCAAAAAGTAATGCTATATTCAACATTAATTCCTTAGATCTCACAACTCAGAGAAAAATGATATACATACTTCCATTAGGCGTCAACCATGCTCTCCCCACCTCCTCTTATCAACATCAATAATCCAAGAGGCAAGGCAATCTCACAATACAAAACTTTTAGACTTTCCTAGTAGTGGAAGCAATAAGAATAATTGTATGTTGGCAACCTCACCTATAAGCTTACTCCCTAACATTATATTCAAATAAATAAATAAAAACATGAACACAAAGCACACAACCAACTAAATAATGCAAGGTATCTACCTTGTGCCCCAATGGCTTTGGTAAAACTTTAAAAATAGAATTCTCTTGCTAAAAAGTCATAAATGCTATGACTTTCCCATAAGTACAGGAAATTCTCAGAGCCTCTAGTTTCCTAAAGAATGTACAAGGCAGTCTTATGACTTGTTTATAGTTAAACAAGTTAACCTCTTTTAATAATGCACCTAAAAACAAAATTAGACATTTCATATTTTAAGTAGGTAGACTTTTTAAATATGTTTGGCACAGCATCTTTTTGACAATGTTCTAAACTATATCTTAGTCATATAACCACCATACTTTAGCAAATCACAATAAAAAGTACCTTATATTAACCATAGATGACTCATCAGTGAAACAGTGAATACTTTAAGAAAAGAGATGGCAAGAAACAAGTCAGATATAAACATTTTGTTTTTATCTTACTTGTTTCTTGCTATCTCTTTTCTTCAAGAATTCTGGAATTAGGAGTGAGCAGTGAGGTAGCCAGGTTTGCTGATGACACCAAACTTACAACAAAAAGGGATTGTGAGGAGCTCCAAAGGGATCTCTCAAACCTGGAGGAATGGTCATCCAAATGGCAAATGCAGTTTGTTTATTTATTTATTTCATTTCTATGCTGCCCAATAGCTGAAGCTCTCTGTTCAATGTCAGCACATATAAAGTGATGCACATTGGGGCAAAAAATCTCAGCTTCAAGGATAACCTGGCAGGATTTGAGCTAGTGGTGAATGACCAAGAAAGAGACCTTGGGGTTGTGGTAGACAGCTCAATGAAAATGTCAATCTAGTGTGTGGCCACTGTAAAAAAGGCAAGCTCCATATTAGACATAATCAGCAAAGGAATTGAGAATATAAAACTGCCAATAATCATACTGCCTTTATATAAATCTATGGTGCAACCACACTTAGAATACTGTGTACAGTTCTGGTCAACACATCCTAAAATAGGATATTGTAGAACTGGAAGAAGTACAGAAAAGGGCAGCTAAAATTATCAAGAGGCTGGAACAACTCCCCTGCGAGGAAAGTTACAACAGCTGGGATTGTTTAGCTTGGAAAAAAGGAGGGTAAGGGGACTACAAAATCGGTGTGGAGAATGTGGATAGGGAGACATTTTTCTCCCTCGCTCATAATACTAGAACCTGGGGTCTTCCCATGAAGCTGATTCAGGACAGATAAAAGGAAGTACTTCTTCACACAGCACATAGTTAAACTATGGAATTCACTATCAGAAGATGTAGTGATGGCCACCAATTTGGATGGCTTTAAAAGGGGGTTAGACAAATTCCTGGAG
The DNA here is from genome assembly GCF_057233095.1 of Heloderma suspectum. Taxonomy (NCBI): domain Eukaryota; kingdom Metazoa; phylum Chordata; class Lepidosauria; order Squamata; family Helodermatidae; genus Heloderma; species Heloderma suspectum. The sequence goes on along the minus strand of NC_139460.1, from coordinate 46,999,982 downwards.
GAGAAGGACCTAGGACTACTAGTCCTGATGGCTATGTGCTACCTCCAGTACCAGCGGCAGCATACAACAGTTGCTGGGGAACATGGGGGGGGCACTGTTGCACTTGTCTCCTGCTTGTGGGTTCCCGGTCGACAGCTGGTTGGCCACTGTGTGAACAGAATGCTGGACTAGATGGACCCTTGGTCTGATCCAGCATGGCTCTTCCTATGTTCTATGTTCTTTTTTTATAAGTTTTTTTTTAAAGTTCAGACAATAGATAAGATTGTGTTAGAGCAAGATTCCAAAGAACTATATACGTATGAACAGGGTTTTCTGTCTTTAGCAGGTCACAGTCAAGTATGTAGACAATATTCTAGAATATTGTTCTAAACAAGAAACAAAATATTCACGAGCAACTTAACATTTATTTTTACATTTGTGATTTCTTGTAAAAACACAAATTTTAACAATTGTCGCTGCAGACCCATGAACAAGTTAGCGTGTTCACCTGAAAACTGAAAATCAGAGCTGGGGTGGGGGTGGGATGTGTGGCAGACCCCTCAATTATATTGCTAGCAAATTTGTTTAGAGGAAGGGGATATTGAACTACCTAAAACAGTGCAAGAAATCAACTGCAAAATCAGAACTGTATATTATTTGCACTGTCTGCTGATCATCACCCATCAACATAAGGAAATCTGTACAGAAGCTAAGAAATCATGGTGCCTTCTGCCTTGCACCAATTACGTACCATGGTTTAATGTCAATTGTAAGGTACACACAAGCTCTCTTATCTGGTTTAATTCTCTTGCCCAGTTACCTCCCTTGGCCCTTTCTCTCATGCACCAAGACTGGAGAACTCTATCGATTGTGAAGCTTTAGTTTCCTATTACATCTGAACTGGGAAACTGGTTTAATCTCAGACTATAAACCAGAAAGATATGAAACCATGCTATTTTGAAAAATCTGGGGCCAAGCACTAGTTTATAATAGATGGCTCTGTTGATTTTTCTTGAGTACTAAGGACCTGGCCTCTGTCATACAGGCCTTATAATTTCCAGATTAGATTACTGTAATGTGCTCTATGTGGGGGTGCCCTTGAAGAATGGTTCAAAACGCAGCAGCCTGATCAGTAGCTTTGTTTAGTTGCAGGAGACATAACTCACAGATTTTGATTGGGTGCTGGTCTCTTTCAAGGACCTCTTTAAGGCCCTAAATGAAGTGGATCTAGAGCAGTTTGATGAGCACCTAGTTGTGTATGAGCCCCACCCACTCCTGCTGAATCAGCTAAGGTCCTACTTCAGATCCTATCATTTATAGAGGACAGATCAGTAGGAACAGTGTCTTTTCAGTAATGGTATCCTCATTTAGGTGCTCCCTCCCTACTGAAGCCTACCAGATATTTCCACTTTTCTTTTCAGGAAATTACTGAAGACCTTTAAAAAATGCCCTGGCTTTAGGACCACATATTAAAGCTATTTTAGATCTTCTGTTTCAACTGCTTTGTGTGTTTTTTGTTTGTTTAAATGTTTAATATGTTTTTAGCTGTTTTTACCTTGCCTTATCGCTGGCTTCTGGCCAATGTTGGACAAAAGGAAGCTCAGAAATTTAGAACACAGCTAGTTAAATCGAACTATTAGTGTTTTAAAGCAGTACTGCCATAGATACTGCTCTCCCTTCAGAAAAAGAGTGAAATATTCTACATAATAAGTTATCAAAATTTGATAAAATAAATTAATATTTTATTCTAATTAGTGAGGGCAACTGATATGAGACATCCCCTACTACGTGAATAATATACAGAACCATGGCTTCACAACTGATATAACTCTGGTTAACTTGACCAAGACAAGATGCACACAAACTACTAAATGTTCTTTAAAGCAACCCCAGAAACAGAATAAGACATAATGAGACAATAATATATCTGGATTTATTTTATTTTATTTAATATTGTGTGCTCTTTTTATTTCTAGACTTTTCGGCCACCAAGGGCAGAAGATCTGTAGCAACACAGCACAGAGGGACTTGCCCTAAAAACTTGTATCTCTGCCTACAACACTCGCTCTGGTGAATCCAGGCTGCTTATTGAAAATAACAGTGCTTGCTTTTGCAGAACAGGATTATCCAAACTCATAAAATGAAATGTGTCAGACAAAGGGATAAAAGAATCCTTATTCTACAGAGTTTATCCTACAGTTGCCCATGCGTGCCAGAGGGGTATGCCAGCAAGTAGGGGAAAGATTCTCCTCAAAAGACTGGCTGGTGCACACAGTCCAACATCCCTAGTTGGTAAGAGAAGCATTCTACTGAAACAGAAGAAGAATAACTAGGTTTTTATAATGCAAATGTACAAAAGCACGCTTAAAGAAAGTGTCTGGGCATAGGCTAAGACTGTACATAAAACACGGACTACTCATGGTGGATATCCTTCCTTCCAACCACAGAGCAAACACTACGCTAATCCAGACCACAATCAGTACTTTTCCCAGTAACAATAATTCCATACTGGTCGTTCCTCAAATGCGACATTTGTGCACAAATAAACATCATTTACATAAACATCAGGAAAGATTCTCTTCAAAAGACTGGCTGGTGCACAGAGGCACAAAATTAATCTGTTATATACCAATGTAGTGGTAGTGTACAGATCTCTCTGTTCTAGTTAGTCTCTCCTTCCCACAATTGACAGTAATATTACAATAATTAATCTTAATAATGGAATGGACCAGAAGATTACCTAGTCCAACCCAGTGCCCTAAAGAGCAGTTTTGTATTTATGTTCTCTTTTTTCTGTAAATACAGAAGAGATTGCTTTGTCCCATTCTTTGGATACATTTTATCTCATTAATATGGACTTGTTATTGCTCATCTACATAGGCATACCTGTGCTAGGTGTCTAGAGAGTGACATTTTGATTGATTGCCAAAGCCAACCCTTTTAAATGTGTGGGCAGAATACAATGGTGTCATTCCACAAACTCAATTAGTGCTAGCTTTCTGATGTGCAAGCAGTTGTGCATTATGCTTCCATGAGCATAATGGGCAACTGGTAGCACAACTGGCTGTGCAAGCATAATGCACAACCACTTGCGCAAATGTAACTTTAGCTGGATTCTCCTCTTGGTTCGGAACCTAGTTTTCACTATTGCAATGTCTTTTACACTAGTGGAATGACACAGTTGGATACTACCCTAAATTAATATTTGAAGCCTTTTTCAAACAATTTAAGTCTTTCCTAAAGGCTCACAATAGTTAGAAACTATCCTCAGCTAAAAGTCTATCGTGCTTCAGAAGGGACTACACTACAGGTATCACCCAATTTTTTACAGTACAGTCCTATGTATGGCTGCTCAGACGTAAACCCCATTGAATTGATTGGGGCTTAGTCTCAGGTTTTTACTCTGTTAAAAGATTTTGTCAATTAAAAAAGTCCCTAATTAAAGTTAATCATTTTAATTATTTTATGTTAACATATTTATGTTAATATGTACTTACAAAAACTGCTGAAAGCAGACACCATCTTAAAGCATTCACTCTTAAACAGGAAAAAAATGCCTTTCTTAAGATGGTGCCTGTTGCAACATATGCATGTAGCACATAGAAACAAAAAGTATTTTCCTTCCAAATTACTGTTTTAGTCATATGCAAATGTATACATATTTAATCAATTAAAGCTAACTTTATCAACTAGGATCAAATTAATTCATTAAAGGGTTATAGCCTAGAAAATTAAAAAAAGATCTTTTAGAACAAACCTTGAAGGTTCTGGTTGGGCTATATTCTGGGCTTTGAAGCTGTAGTCCTGCATGCAGATTGCTTACATTCCACTGAATTCAGATAATAAGCTACACTGTGCACAGGACTGTAGCCTAAATTTGAAAAATAAAAGTGAACACCAAGTCATACCTTCAGATACAAATCTCACTGAAATTAATAGGACATTCTTCTGTCCTAAGTGCATTTAACTTGGAAATCAAGCTTCATGTTTCAATATATTGGTACCAGCAATCTGTGCCGAGTGGCTATTTGCCTTATGGAAAAATGCAGACATTGTTCAGTGTTTACAGGATTTGAACTAGTGATTCCAGGGAACTATTTCTACTATTTCCTGGTTTGGAATCCAAGCAACGGTTTGGAAAGAGGAAGAATATCTGTGAATTATTTAACCATTTTTACATTTCCAGATTGATAGCTGGCTGTGGTGGTTTCTGCATTACTTTGATTCTGGCTCTACTTCCTGGGCATCTTGCATGCTTTTTTCCAGAAACAGCTCATTTCCGTAAGGGAGAGAAGTAGTTAAAGGTTCTAAAATACACAAAAGAAAGCAACTGGCCTTTCTCCTCAAACTTCCAGTGATTCTAAAATATTATCTCAATCATAAATGCAAGTTTTCTAGCCAGGAATTTTCTTGTTAATCAGTATACAAGAGACTATGCATGGCAACTGAGTATTATTATTTGTTTATTCCAATGTCTAAAGACATGATTGAGCAAATAAATATTCAGGATGGAGAGAAATTAATGCTGCACCAGCAAGTAGCAGATCTGGTTGCCTTGTGCCAGCATTGCAAGCCAATTCAGAATGTCATGCTAGTACAGCGGGATAGTTCAGACCCATTATTCAGAGACAGCCAGTACTGCTAGACATGTAGTCGTGGCACCAAGCAAAAATGTTATGTGATACAAAAATAAACAGAGGCAGAACATGACAAAGGAGAAAAATGCAGACAATCTACACAAAAATCCTAAAGGTATTTTGACCACTAAGGAATTATCCTTGCCAGCACAAACCTTCATACCCGATAAACAATATTAACGTATTTCAGTGTCACTGTCACTGATGTGAAGCACAATAGGAAAAACCTACCTCATTTCCCTTGAATAGGATGCCAATGGGATAACATCTAAATGTCACGTATGCAGGGCCACTGTCAGAATATGGCATCCTTGGGCAGTTCCAGAACCCCATTAGGGCCCAGCACAGTTTCTGACTTAACAACAAGATCAACACTACGTTTAGGGAACTCTGGAGCATTGTAGGAAATCTAAATTAATGCTCCAAGCTGCCACAATGCTCATTAAAACTGCTGTCCATCATCATTGGCCATCACGGCTCATGAGGGGCCCTAACATACGAAGAGCCCCCTCAGAGAGCACTGTGCTGAGGGCCTCCTCAAACAAGTAGCCAGAACTGAGTGACCTTTGCTACTGAAGCATGTATATTTTAGTAATCAGGATATTTAAAATTCCAGTGCTCTCCTTAGAGGGTTCAATCCCAGGGATGGTTACAAAGCATATGGTACATATGTGCATTTATAGTATGTGAGAAAAGCTTTGCGGTACTTCAGCATCAAGTGTTTTGGTTTTACTGGTTGACAGCACCCATTCCTTCATCCTAGTTCAACCCAGAATACCACAGAAGAAACAGCAACCATGTGTAAATAGTGTAAGTTTTATCATGGCTCCCAGTTATAATGTTTATGTTTCAGTTAATATCCTCTAGAATAGTGGGCCTCCAAACAAATGATTAGGGCTGTGCATCACTTTGGTGCCAAATCCGAATCCCAAAGCAAATCAGGCCGCTATGGGGGAGCCTCAGTGTGATCCAAAGCAAATCAGACCAGCACCGAAGCACCTCAGTCTGCCTCGAAGATTCAGAGCTATTCTGATGCTTTCTGAAGCCCAGACAGCCTGTCTCTAAAATGTATCAACTTGAGAAAGATCAGGGAGGAGAAGAGGAAAAACAGGGAGGGGGGAAGGAAAAAGGAGGTGGAGGAGGGAGGGAACTTTGATGAATAGCAACTGTAGCTACCAAATTACAGCTGAACGTAACTCAGCAATTTCCAATCAGTGACCATGGTGGAGGAGGGTGGTGGATTACCGTATATATTGGATATCAGCCTGCATTTTTTCCACTGTGTGTGAGAGAGAGCTTGTGGTTACAGTTAGAAAGAACTGTGTTGGTTAGTTGGCTATATCTGTGTGTGGGGGGGGTGTTGTATTGCAGCTTGTTCTTATACTTTCCCACCAAGGTCTTTGCAGTTCAACTATTCCCTTTCTTTCTTTTCTAGATTTTTTTTTTTTAAACACAACAATATTACTTTCCTCCTTTCCTTGCCTTGTTCTTCGGCTACACATACACACACACACACACACAGCCTTTCCAAATTCTTCAACCATTCTTATTTTCTTTTTTTCCTAGATTCTTTTGTTTAAAAAAGAAAAAGAAAAAATTAAGTAGTAGTTTGCATTACCTTGCCTTGTTTTTTTGCTCCCCCCGCCACTGCCCCTCTCAATACCTGTATTTCTTCCCTTCCCATTTTTGAACTCTATATCTTTTCCCGAAAACAAACAAAATTAAAAATACTTTTCTTTGCTTGTACGTTGTTCTGTATTTGCTTTTCTTTTGCTCTTGTGTGTCTATGTGTGTCTCTCTCTCTGTGTGTGCTTGTGTTGTGGTCAAGCAAAGCGTTACACATGTCCACATTTCAAAATACAGTGGGCAAAGCACTACATCTATTATTTAAATAATACTCCACTGTGTGGCCAAGCAAGCAAGCCCAATATGAGGCAACTTCAGGGTCTTAGCAGGGGCAGAGGTGGGTGAGGTACTGCTTGGACTAGCAGCGCTAGTAGCCAAGCTCGTTCTCCCCAAGTCCAGATAGTGCATCCTGGTGTGAAAAGTTATAGCTCTTTGCTTTGAGAGTTTTTATGGGGAAAAAATCTAACTTTAACTCCACCTAGCACAAGAACTACTGGGCCAAACTGTCTAAAACGTAGTATGTGGAATCCCCTCCATGAGGGCTGAGAGGTTCCCAAATTTCATGCCCTTCTGTGGAAACAGTGAAATGTTATAGCTCTTTGCTTTGAGAGGTTTTGTTGAAAATATCAAATTTTACCTGTGCCAAGCACAAAAGCTACTGGACCATACTGTCTGAAATTTGGCGGGTGGAATCCCCTCCCTGGGGGCCCCATAGGTCCCCATATGTCATGTACTTATCATGAAAACTGAAAACGTTATGGCCGTTTCTGTTTTAAAATGCAAGTCAGTTGGAGAACGTCAAATCCGAATAATTTGGATATCCAAAGCAGATTGGGTCTCAATTGGTCCAAAGCAAAGCAGGGCTGATTCAGAAGGTCTGAAACGGCATCCGAAGTGAAGCAGGGGGTCATTGCACAGTCCTACACATGAGAGCTACAACCACCAACTTCTTGAGAACCATCTCCAGCACCTTTTCAGAATTCAGTTTTGATCAGTTTAACTTTATCTACTCAACCACAGCCAGTAGGTCAGTCATATAGTACACAGACTTGAGCTACAGCATCTGCTGAAAATGAAAAAAAACTCCACTTGTTGCTTTAGACAGATATTAAACAAAAGACAGTAAAAGGACAAATTCACAACACAAACTCCAGAGATTGAAGAATATTGCCCTAGCACTGGTCTTTCAACATGACTCAAAGGGCGGTCACTTGTACTCCAGACAGGTTTTTTTAAACTAAAGTTTGATGATCCACCATAGCAAAAAAAGCCACTAAGCAATCAAGCAAGACCTATAGGGTGGGGTACTATTATACATTTCCCAAGAAAGATTGCTCACCAATTTCTGGCCTAAACCCAGGCCAGAAGCCTCACTGAAACAGTTAGAGGAAGGAAATATTATCCAGACTGCATTAATGTTGCAAGTGTCAGATAGTATAAAGGTACTACTTCAAAAGGACTATAATTTAGATTAGCTTTTATTAATATTTTACAAATGTGCATCTTGTTTCATTAACATATTTATTTATTTTATAAATGTCTTTACTGCTTTTCTTTCTCTAGGAAGCTCAAAGCAGCTAACAGCATATAAATAAAAATAATAACACTATTAAAACACAATAAATTACTATAATAAAAGTATATCAATTACGTAATTCTGTGTGTGTGTGTGTGTGTGTGTGTGTGTGTGTGTTTTAAACTAGGATGCTTCTATGATAATTGAAATCTTAGTTTTGTTAAATACCCAGGATGGAAATAAAAGGCAAATCCTCGGTGGATAATATACTGAACTGATTGGCTGGGAAAACGACCCAAAGAGTTGGCCTGGATATTAGATAGGCATATGCCTTCTGACCACACAGTACCCAAATCCAGGAGGACATGACAGAAGCTTACCTTCCAACACACAATTACTGTAAATAGCCTTAGATCTCTTAGAAATACTCCAATTAGGGACAAAACAATCAGCATCTATTTGGTTATCTAATTAAAGAAAAATTCCACATGCAAGACACTTGATTAAGGGACAGAAATCCATCTTTGCACAATAGTTTCACTGGATGATTACTGTTTTGTGATGGATATAGATTGTAACTACATTTTTCAAATGAGCACTGTTTCTGGGAACAGCTTATGAACAGACTTTAAAAAGGCAAAAGAGAAATTTAATGCAAAAACGACAAGGGAGCCCAGCCCAGCCCAGCCCCTATACAAGCACTGCTTTGCAAATGAAGAAATCTGCACAGTTCTTTATGATCAAGGGTTTACCCATTTATTTGGCTAATCATTCAAATGGCTAAACAGATCTCTAATTTGAAAATAAAAAACGATTGATGCAATCACAAACAAGTTCTAAAATTGCAGTTTATTAAAAAAGAAAAAAAAGGAAATCTTGTCTAATCCAAAACACACTCGCAGTTACCTTTTTCTAATCAGAGCATTCATTTCTCCTCATTATGATCTCACAAGCACATTAAAATCTTATTAACATTAATTACTTCTGAGCATCTATGCATGAGCAGCGACAGGCATGCGTGCGTGTATGTGTGTGTTTCTGTCTGGATCATATCTACATTTATATACCTTGCTGCACTTTGCTTATAAAACATGTGAAAATATTGCTGCTAACACCAATTAGCTAATTTCACGCACACACAGATAGTAACCTGCTGTCTCGCTGCACAGCTTAATAAAGACCAGCAGACAGATGGACAGACAAACATACGCAAAAAGCATCACGGCACTTCGTGATGCAAAATCTAAAAGAAAGAAAGAAAAGCCTGACACCTCTAGGAGTGAAAATTTAAGCCGCCAAAATCTGAAAAAGGCACACTTTTTTTTTTTAAGTATAAAAAAATGCAACACAGCCAATATCCTGTTTTCTCACAAATGAGTGCCATGATAAATTGATAAAGACAAAGAAAAAACTGGCATACAGACAAGCAGCAGGCACACACATACAGTGGAAGAGAAACAACATGGCAGATTAAGGGATGAAAATCATACCAGTTTGTAATAAGGAAAAGAGGGCAAACAAAAAAGATACATGTTCATACGCCAAGTTAAATTTTGACAAGTCACGACCTTTTCTAAATAAAGAGATTAGAAAAATAAGTACAGTGGATTTTACTTAGATCTATACTGCAGAAACTCAAGAATACAACTAGTGATATGTGGATGTCACCTATTCCATTATTTCTTCATGGGTTGGCTATGCCCCACGTTCTGCTCACCTGCCTTTTGGCTTAACTTGAAGATATTCTGAAATGGATATCTGAAGTGGCATATACACAGTTAGCCAATTCTCAATTTGTGTTTTTTCACCCTTACTAGTCACCAATACGCATCAGCATTGGCAAGCTGTAAGGAAAGAGACACTGTGAACTGAAAACTGTACATGCTCAGTGGTCCAGAAATCAAAAGCAGAAGAGTGGTTGATGGCTGATGCAGCAATACCACTCCACAAACAAGAGGAGGTGATTTTGAACCCAAAATTCCAAGAGGAATTTGCTTGGCGATAATTTTGTAGGTAACCCTAACAACAAGAAATCTGGACAGTTACTTCTATAGAACTACAGCTCCCCAATCCCATTATATTTCAGCATTATGTTCTTAAATGCACTATTATTTTTAATTAGTGTTCCTCATTTTATTTATTTATATTTTAAATAAATATAAATAATAATATATTGATCACATTCTCCTGAAGCCATCTTCAGAAGCAGCTAAGCACTGTGCTTTTCTGCATAAAGCAGGCTATGTACCCTTTCCCTCAACACCAAGTCTACAGGCCACTTTGTATTGTACTGTAGAAGCAGGTACATATTATATATTTAGTATGTACCCTCCTTTATCTCTTAAAAGATGCAGCTACACCTTTTCCCCTCAACTGTGTGTTGAGCATGCATCTCACCACAACAATTGCAGACACGAGAGAGAGAGAGAGAGAGAGAGAGAGAGAGAGAGCTACTTCACGTCAGCGAGTATAAGAAAACGCATGTTGGAGGATTGTGTACCTACTTCTATTGTAACATGTGAAGTGGCCTAACCCCAAGCCACTCCAGTCTGTTCTCTCAATCTAAATAGAGACAACTTTACCCCCCCAGCTACAATACTTGTTTCATTTTTTTTAAGGTCTCCATACACTATTCAAAAGGATTAAGGAGATTCTCTGTTGCTGAAAGCAGATTTTTTCTAGACATCAATGGAAGTCTCAAATCCCTCCCCCCACCTCCGCATCCATATTTTACAATTCCATACATTTGTATGATCTCAAAAGTGGACTGTGTCTGTATCATAACAGCACTCCCACCACACACTCCAGTTCTGTGCCAGCTGTGAAACACTTGGTTCCTGTATTTAGAAGCTCCACATTTATTGATATTCAGCAAAGTTACACCATGACCAAAACTGGCACTGAAGTCACATAACATAAATAAACTTCCCCAAAATATTGTCCAATGCTGCCATTGTGGCAAATTACTGAGAAGCTCAGCCGTGATGGCTTTTGGACACATTACTTTGGATTTTTGTTGCCATCACTCTAGAGACTTTTGTTCTAGGAAACGTTGCATCAGCAGGGTCTCACAGTAGCTAGGAGCAAAAGGATCCTGACACTGCTCAGCTGCCCACCTTTTATTGTAATTTAAGTGCATAACCTATGTATCCTCTACCCTCACTAAATTAAGAGTTGCCCTTTGGCAGCAATACAAAGCATAAAGGTAAAGGTGTCCCCAACCAGTCGTGTCCGTCTCTAGGGTGTGGTGCTCATCTCCATTTCTAAGCCGAAGAGCCAGAGCTGTCCAAAGACGCTTCCGTGGTCATGTGGCCAGCATGACTGAACACCAAGGTGCATGGAATGCTGTTACCTTTCCCGCTGAAGTGGTACCTATTTATCTACTTGCAATTTCTTGCTTTCAAACTGCTAGGTTGGCAGAAGCTGGGACTGAAGATGGGAGCTCACTCGGGTCTCTCTCAACTGCTGTCCTGCCGACCTTCCGGTCTGCAGTTCAGCATCTTAACCACTAAGCCACCGTGGCCCTAATACAAAGCATAGGAACTTATAATACAGGCAAATGCCTTCCTGACTAACAAGCCACCATCCCGGTCAAAAAACACATAAGGGTACCTTTGAATTGGCCGATCTAAAGCTTTAGCAGGACGCACAGTCCAATCCTGAAGTATCCTCACCTCAAGATAGATCAGCAGGTTAGTGTATCACCTGGGCACCCTTTCATGGTACCTTTTCTTCTAGGAACTTCCACCTAATTGACTCTCAGGGGTATGACTTTTGTCTCAAAAATAGTCTGTCAGAAGTAATACTTGGACACGTCAGCCTTAACTCAATAAAAAAAAACAACCAGGATTCCTAAGGAAGGCTTGTATGTACCCCAGAGACAAGCTATTATACCCTTTGTTTTAATCTCCTTCTGACAACGCCCAGAGTCATTTGCCTTGGTGGGATTTTGGCTGAACCTATAACTGTCCATGGGTTCATCCACCCTGTGCATTATTGGATCATGGACAGACATTCTGACATGTGGCTCCAAGATTCTGGCGGGAATTTTCCTGGCTTGCTGCCCGATCCTTGAGATCCATTGCCAGCACTTACCCCTCTCCTTTTCTGCTTCCAAACCTATGTTTCCACAGCCAGAGTTTTTTCTCCTTTGCTTGTGTTACCTTGCTACCTTGTATTCCCAGATGAAGACTGGGTATACACCCCCATGCAGCACCCATTGCTGCCTTCAACCCACTTTCATTTCAGTGTGGCCACCCAATCACACTGTTAGCTCGACTATCTGTTTGGGACACCTGAGGGTCTTCCTGCTTTGGGTATGTGACCACAATACTGGGCTGCTGACCTTCTTTTGCACCCCTTAGAATCACAGGGAACCATGTCTCACAGTGAGAGAAAGTGGGGCAACTGCTATAGGTTGTTGACCTTAAGCACAGTGATTCAGTTCACCTGCTGCAAAGCTTAGAGTCAAGTTATGCTAGGTTTTCATGGAACCTTGGGCCAGGTGCATCCAACATGTAAGTATGCTTAGGATTGCAGCCTTTTAATGACCTGCTTGAAAGTTCACTTTTTTTTCCTTTATGAGAGTGTTGCTTTTCCCTTCTCTAACTTTGTTCTCTAAATTCCCTTGCCTCTCTGTGTGTTTGCTGTTCCCTTTGGGTGAGTCAGGGTTCAAAGAGAGACTGTGTTCCAGTGCTCTCCATTCCAAATTCCAGTGGTGAACTGTATTCCGCATTTATACAGGCCTCCAGATACCCTAATGGCAGCTTAGCCGGCTGTCGGTCTCCCCATTATCACCTTTATCCAACTATATTGAATATATCAGCCTCTGAGTGAGTGGCAGCATACTGCAATCCTCAGTCTCAACCAGACCATGGCCAAAACCCCTGTTCAAAGGCTGATCAATGCAAGGGTAGCACATACCCACTGAGTTTTCAAGTAACTCTGACCAACCAGGAAGTGAAGTCTTTTGTGGTCCCCTTCTCCTCAAACAAGGTAAATATATTCACTCTGACTTTATTTCACTCTCTTTCTCCATCCTACGCAACTGAAATGTGAAGTTGTCCTGTTGCACTTCAGCTTCCCAAAGCCCATCTTGCCAATTCTATAGCACCCTTCCTCGTTCTTATTTGGAAAATAGTAACTCCCCACCTCTGTCTTCTTTTGCTCTATCATTGTTATTAGGAACAGTCTGCCAGTCCAGTATTAAAGGTTAGTATACTAATCGATCATTCTCCTTTTCTGTAAAAAATTGTGATAACATAAAACTTGTATTGTTTACTCTTAATCTTTGCCAGTGAGCTCATTTCCTCATGTTAGTCTAGTGCAGTGCGTTGTCTACTGTGCACACCACACCTCGGCAAAAGATCTCAACATTTACAGCTTCATCAGCATACGCACATGCAGCAACAGGTGTGTAGCCACAGAAAGGAAGGAGGAAAACATGGCTTTTAAACAAGAAAACAATAGAGATTTTCAGTAATAAAGCAGGTTGCAATATTTTTGAAGAAATGCTGTTCTTCCAACTTACAAAATGTCAGTTTAAGAATATCTCATATGACACCAGGTTTGAATATGGAGCCAGGATATAATTCACGTCTAGATCTGTAGTCTTAAACTATCTTTTTCTGGCCAATAGGTGGAATGGAAATTAAGAAAATATATTATCCTCATAAAACCATGTGCCACCTAATTTGTATTTCCTGGCACCCTTTCAGAACCAGGCCAGGTGTACAAGTCGCTGCCAACCATCCAGAACTGAAGGATACGCTGTCCAGCTCAGGGCACCTAAGACCATCAGTCTGAACTGAGTAGGGATGGAGGAGAATTCCGCCACAGATTCCAGTGAATCTGGCTGCAGAGCAGCCGGCCAGGGCCATGTGCAGCCAGATTTCTGGCCGTGGACGGCCTGGTGCAGACGCAAATGGCGGCCGCCGTAGCGGCCGCCATTTGCGTCCAGCCAGACAACCGTGATAGACTACGTAAGAATTTACGTAGCCTATCATGGCTCACCTCAAAAAAAAAAAAAGCAGTGTACGCAAATGGCGGCGGCTATGGCGGCCATTTGCATTCCCTATTTTTCGCCGATTTATCTTACGTAAATATTACATTACGTCCACTACGCTATTTGCGTTCCCCTTTTCTTTCGCCATTCTAGCCTACGTAAATATTTACGTAAGATAAATCGGCGAAAAATAGGGAACGCAAATGGTGGCCGCCGTAGCCGCTGCCATTTGCATACGCTGCGTTTTTTTGTGGGTTTTTTGAGGTTAGCCGTGATAGGCTATGTAAATTCTTACAGGAGTCCAGCCACCGGAGCCGCCGCCGCCGCCACCAAATCCGCCCCAGGTAAGTGCCGTCCCAGGGGGATTCCGTGGGGGGTGGGGGAGCAGGAGGCCGTTCCGCCACGGATTCCAGTGAGGCCGGATTCTTTAGAATCCAGCCCCCTGGAACCCGTGGCGGAACGGCCTCCTGCCCCCCGCGGAATCCCCCAGGATGGCACTTACCTGGGGTGGATACGGCGGATTCGGCAGCGGCAGCTGGTCTCCTGGCCAGCCACGGCCGGGCTGCTGCGGCCGCCACTGGCGTCCTTCAAGCCGCGATAGGCTACGTAAGTCTTTACACAGCCTATCACGGCTGTGTAAAAAAAACAAAAAGGCATACACAAATGGTGGTGGCTACGGCGGCCGCCATTTGCGTTCCCTATTTTTCGCCATTCTTGCCTACGTAAATATTTATGTAGGCAATTACAGTGAAAAAAAGGGAACCGCAAATAGCATAGTGGGCGGTATTTGCATTCTTCTTCTTTTCACCGTTTTATCCTATGTAAATATTTACGTAGGCTTTTACGGTGAAAAAAGAGAAACGCAAATAACGCCCACTACGCTATTTGCGGTTCCCTTTTTTTTGCCGTAAAAGCCTACGTAAATATTTACGTAGGCTAGAACGGCGAAAAATAGGGAACGCAAACGGCAGCCGCCGTAGCCACTGCCATTTGCATACGCCGTTTTTTGTTGTTGTCTTTTTGCCCAGCCATGATAAGCTACGTAAAGACTTATGCAAGTATTTAAGCTATGTAAAGACTTATGCAAGTCTATCACGGCTGCCTGGCTGGACGCAAATGGCGACCACTATGGCAGCCACCATTTGCGTCTACACCAGCCAGTCCGCGGCCGGAAATCCAGCTGCAGATGGCCCTGGCTGGCTGCTCTGTGGAGCCGCCGCAGAGCAGAGCCGGCTGGGCAGGATTCCAGGGGGGAGGACCGGATCGCCTCCCCCATCAAGGATTCCGGGGGGAGGGACAGCGCGCCTCCCCGCCCCCACGAACACAATCCACGAAAAGGTAAATGACTTTCATACATCCCTACAGCTGTGTTCTTAGGGAAGTCAGCTCATCCAGGCTTTTTCTCCACCGCTCCTCCGCCAATTGAGTCCAGGCAGATCCAGCACCGATTCCTGCTCCCCACATAGAGTGCTGCCAGTGTTTCTCCCCACCAAAATGGGGGGTACCTATTTATCTACTCACATATGGTATGCTTTCGAACTGCTAGGTGGGCAGGACCTAGGGGTGAAATGACGGGAGCTCACTTCGGTCGCGCGGAGCTGGGCTTGAACTGTTGGAGTGTCGACAATTTCTAGCTGGCAAACTCCAGCGTCATTAAGCCGCTATGCCCTTAATAACAACAACAATAATAAATGTGTGTGTCACTTCTAACTGCAAAAAGCAATCTCAAAGTGACTAACACACAATAATGCAATGTTCTGTTGACTAGGCGAAGGCCAAAGACTGGATTCAAGTATTTATACCAGGAGTAGCCAATCCAGAGGTTTCATGCAAACTGCCAATTGCAAGGTTGGATGTTCCACACCCCAATACCATTCTGTGCTGAAAAGGGCTCTGAGGTTTGAATTCACATAGTCTATAGTGACCTGTCAGGTTAGAACCCAGCCCCAGATGTTATAAAGGATTTGATCCCTCTCCCGGTTCTGGATCAATAGATAGAAGTAATTTAGTTCAACGGACTGGGTACTGTACTTTAGGGTGGGCAACTTGTGGTCCTCCAGATGTTTTGGTGTACAATTCTCATAATCCCTCATAATTGGCTATGTTGACAAGGACTCATGGGAGGTGTGGGTCAAAACATCTGAAGGGCCACAAGATGCCCACCACTGCTATAGTTGGATGCAGAAGACCTGGGTTCAAAATTCAGCTCAGCAATGGATTTGCAGGTTGGTCTAAATAAGTTGTATGTCTCTGCAGATAGTCCACCACGTGCAAAAATGCACTGGCTACACATACATTCCTATTTTAAAATTATCACACAGACACATCTTAAATGCCAAGAAAAAAAAGTAGGTAAAAGGACTACAGCAGCTATCCCCAACCTGGTGCCATCCTGATGTGTTAGACTACAACTACAACTCCCAGCAACCTCTAGCCAGCAATGATAGGCCTCCCTGTCCATTCCAATACTCATATGCCCTCTATTAATACTTCCATAAGCTCATTCTCCATTGATAATTCAACACAGATAAGCAAGAAAACCTGTTGCCTAGAAAATCCACGGATTCTTATTTTCTCCCACATCTGTGAAACTCCTTTTGAAATCAGTGAGTGCTACATCTACCTAGTGAATGGAGAACAGCATATTAAGGTTCCATGCTCTAAATGCAAAGAGAAGGCACAGTGCTACTTTTCTTTCAACAGAACAAGCATAGCCACAATCAGCTCTCCTACAATCCAGTCAGACTTTCCATCCTTTGTTATCAAATAACAAGAAAAGAACACATTAGATTGGACCAGCTCTCTGTAGAATTTTCTTCTTGGCATAGGGGTCTCAAAACCTGCTCTGTAGCCTGGTACACCATTATGATTGTAGGAAAGCCAAATGAATAACTTCAAAGGATTGGTGAAAAAGTTATGCTAAATCCTCTAAAGGGTTTTGGGGTTTTTTTGGTTTTTGTTTATTACACTACATGCAGAAAAAACGCCTGAAGAAAAGTAGCACTCTCCTGAATTAAAAAAAGTACTGAACATTCAGACAAGTCATTAAAAAGCTGCAATCCTAAGCACATTTACTTGAATGAAAATCCCAAAGAATTAAATGGGGCTTGCATCCAATTAAGACTGGGATGTAGGTCTGGAAAATATACATATACATAAGATGAAAAACGACTGGCAAGTCTCACGTCATAGTTTCTGTACTGCAATGTCTATTCCCAGCTCCCTCAGTGAACTGCTGTGTGCTAAACTATCATTTCCATATAATGTGCCTGGGCTTTCCCCTTTGTAAGATTATGTCCTATACAGCAGAAAAATGGGGGGGAGGGGGACTAAACCCATTGACATTCATGAAGTATTCTCAGATTCCTGGATAAAGGTTGCTGTAGAAGTGTAAGTTCAATTATTCTGGTAGCTACTCCAGTTACATCAACACTGACATATACAGTCATCTGTACTATTCCACTCCCTGGCTAGGCTCAATTTTGAAATCCTGCACTGACTCTTTCTGGTCTGAGAATGTGGAATCTGCAGATCTACGTAAATGATCAAAAATAATCTAAGAACAATTAAGATTCTTTAATGGAAGCCAGAGTTGATTTTTAGTTGATTATCTGGCTTTTAATCAATTCATTAAATGAACAGAGTGACATATTACCCAAACCTTGATGTTAAGATACTGAAAAAGCTCCTCTTAAAGTTTGAGAAAAATTTTTAACATTGTTTATTATAAACTATCTTTATCTTTTCCACCGATATTGGCATTGCAGTGCATAACACTCCCTATTTAACTAACAGATCAGGGGCAACAATGGCTTAAAATTGAAAAAGAGCAAATATCATTACTGTGGATCAAGGCTTAAGGGATATATTGACGCTGATTTCAAATGAACCATCAGCTTCATTTGCCAGTTGTTTTTATTGCAGGAAGAAATGCCATAGAGGTTTCACACAGAAATGCCAAAATCTGCTAGCTTTGTAAGGAAAAGTCATCCAAGGGTGCAATCCTATGAATGTTTAAACAGAAAAAAAGTCCTACAACTACAAAAGTCCTAGGATTCTCCAGCCAGGGAATGCTGTGAGTTGTAAGCCTTTTTCTCTGTCTAAACATGCGTAAGATTGCTCCCTACATTGTTTCCTCTTCATCAAATATAACATAGGGAGGAAGAAGCCAATTCTTCTGTGAAGACTACATGGCAGTATGTCCTTCGATCTCAACTCTACTGAATATCGGTGAATGAATTTTAATCTGGAATGAAGCTTTTGATGTTGAATCTACCAGTAAAATTCATTCAGTCTTTGCCATCCTCATGATGACACATAGTTCTCTGTATTTGAAAATTGAGAATTCTAACTCATATTAAAAGAAAACATGGTTTGCCCTCATTTTACCATCCCATAATTTGTAACACCATTGTTATCCAACTGTTTATTCATTTTTTAAAATTCTATCCTGCTTTTCTTCCACTAGGTACAGCAGGTACAATTGTTAGAACTCTTGGAAAACTGCTGGTTCATATAATCTTCTTAGCACAGTTAGTTTAACCTTTAGTCTTCATTTTTACTATTCCATACCTCTACCCAAATACATAATTCTCCAACAAAAATATAAGTATTCATCATTTTCAAACTTGTAGTTACTGTTAAAACCAGACTTGGAACAAGTAACTTACTCTGGAGCATCAAAATCCACACAAGTTATTACAAATTACCCTCCTCATGTTGTTTGGTATGCTTCTCCTCCTTCCAAATGAGCAGGAACAGGTTTCAAAACATGTTTTAAATATTTTATTTAGACAAATACCCCCATTCTTGGCCAAAACCAGACTTCAAAAATTGTATCGAAGTTATAACATACCTGCATTTCCAGGCAAACTTAACCAAAGTCTTGCTGCCATTTAAACATCAAATTTCTACTTTGCACCCATATTTCCATGATTCCTATATACATCATAATATATAAACAGGATAACCATCACCTGGTAATAGTTGAATAAAACATACAGGAGGAAAAACAGGAGAAGCATCTCACCTATGAGTCAGGGCAAACTATTCTGTTGGTTGGTCTCTCTTAAAAATTCAGTAAACATTGCTGTATTCAACCTGGCAATGATTTCCAGGTTGAATACAGCAACCTGGAAGCTAGCTAAAAGCGCTTTAAGTATACGTGAGACAAATCAGACGAAATTCTAAGGGACTGTCTACAGAGATGTTCTTTGGTGTGCTGGTACAGTGGCAAAACTAGACATACAAGGAAGAAGTTATCTGCAAAAAAAGAAAAGAAAAAAAGAGAGAAAAAGAACAGCATAACACATGGTATTTCAGAAAATAAAAAATGTATTAAAATTAATTGACAAAATTAAAAATTTACAAATCACTCAGGCCAGATGGCATTCACCAAAGAGTTCTTACAGATCTCAAATGTGAAATTGCTAGACTACTCCAACAAAATATGTAACTTGTCACTAATGTCTGCCCTCTTGCAAGAAACTGGAAGACAGCCAATATAACACTATTGTTTAAAAAGATAATTGGTGCTTATTTGAGGAGAAAAAATGTTTCAAAGGATCCAGGAAAATCCAGGAAACTATAGACCTGTCAGCCTAATTTCTGTTTCACATAAACTGCTGGTAAGTATTATTAAGGTATAACTGTTAAACATTTTGAAGAACAAGCCTTGTTGGAAAAGTATCAGCATGGTTTCTATAATAGGAAATATTTCCTCACTAACTTTTGAGACTTCATTCAGTGGCCTGGATACAGACTAAGCTAGTCATGCTTTACATCACCATCCTATGCATATCTGCTCAGAAGTAAGCCCCACTGACTTCAATGGGACTTACTCCCAGGTACATATGTATAGAATTGCAACCTTAGTCATGACTAGCATGTCTAACTTCGTCTAGATCCAAGCCATAATCAACAAGCATGTAGATAAAGATAACCCAGAACACACCTTGGCATGGATACAGATTTAATCATATTAAGCGTCATTTCAGTGGGCCTCTTCTAAATAAGTCTAAATCTGGCTCCAACCTTCTATTTTTGGAGTTCCAATATTTTTTTTTACACAAAGTTCCATATCGAAAGAAGTCTTCTACAGCAGTTCAGCAGTTATGAAGAGAGGTCCTCTTATGGATCAGTAAAAAAGGGAAGTAAATGTAAGACAGGAATAAATGACCAGGTTTTACAATGAAAGGAAGTGGGGCCCTCCAACTATTTATACTGAGATCAATGCTACTTAATTTCTTAATTACTTTTCTGAACTCAGGTATGAATAATGAGACAATTACCTTTGCAGATCACACCAAGCTAGTCAGCATCATAAAGTCCAAAGCAGACTGCAAAGAGCTCCAAAAGGATCTGTCTATACTCAAAGAATGGCCAGCCAGAAAGGGTAAATGAGCTTCAAGTCAAGTACTCCAAATGTGGATTTGTACATTTCACAAAAAGAGCACTGTAGAGTTAGAGAACAATTTATCAGGGATCTGGAGCATTTTCCCTATGAAGAAAGGCTAAAGAGGCCAGAGCTGTTTTATTTTTATTTTTTTAAGTGACGGAAGGGAACACATGGTTAAAGTCTGTAAAATTATGAACAATGTGGCGAGAATGAATAAATATAAACTATTCTCTTGCAACACTAGAACTTAACCATTATGCATAAATGGAATTCATTACAACAGGATGCTGGGATGGCCACTAGCACAATCAACCTTCAAAATGATTAGAGAAAGTAATAGAAGATAGATGTATCAAAGATTATTTGCTGTAATGGCCAAGAAAGAAACCTCCACAAGCAGTCGAGACATATGGTGTTACTAAAAAAATACAGTCACTAGGATTTATATTAATTTGAACTTGTCCTCACTTTTATTTAACATTTTCGGCAGAACAACAGACTGTATAGTCAAGTGACTAGAAAAGTGGCAAGGCAAAAATGTTTGAGCGGTAGCAATAATAATATTGAGTTTGAATCCCAATGAAGTCAGTCCCAAATGTGTTATAAGATTCACATTTCCCTTGTGTAATAATTGTTTTTGGCTTGAAATTAGACTAGCATCACCCTAGGAATTTGAAACACTGCAAGGACCTTGGCAATACAGGGTGTGTAATAAGGCTATTTCCTCCAGACATAGTTTGATTTTACAGATGGATTGTACCTTTGTCTTATAATGTCAAAGTAAGCTATTTATAGCACAATCCTACGCATGTTTAGACAGAAAAAGTCCTATAACGCCCAGCATTCCCAAGCCAGCATTTCTAAAAAAAATTTCCTGTAAAAACATGCATAGGATTGCACCCTTGTTAATGGAGAAATGCTGCATAAAGACCAGGTATGACCAGTTATATTTTCTTTCATTTTATTTATTTTATTTATTCATTGAAAACATTTATATCCCACCCTATATCATTAGGATTCATCTTTTATCATAGGCTTACGACACAGATCCTGTTTATGATTAACACAAGCAGGTAGAAAGATGTCAGACTCACCAATACAAGAAGCAAAAGCTTATTTAAATTATTCTATCATGCTTGTATATATTATTAAAGCATACTTCAATAAATATTATTCCCAAATAGCAGATGGAGGGGAGGTCTGAAAGATAAATAAGAGTTCCATTTCCACAGGAAAGAAGTTACTACTCCTGACTCCCAGGTTCCATCCAGTTCTCATTTCAGGAATCACCAGTTCTGTTTCACTGCTTCCTGTCCCTGAAATGCAGGTTTGGGAATGCTGCATCCAATCCCATATGGTTGAAAGGGGCAGCCATAGGGCATTTCAAATTGTGTAATCCAAGCAGCTGACTTTCCATACCAACCAAAGAAGATGAAAATCTTCTCTTGAATATTGTTATGGTCTGAACTGTATGCTGTAGGCATAGAAAGCTATTCTCTAGAACAAGGATGGGCAGAAAGTAGATCTCCAGATGTTTTGGACTTCACCCAGCACTTCTGACCATTGGCCATCCTGGCAGAGGCCTGAAGAACACAGGGTCATAGGAAGTTGCCTTATACGGAGTCAAACCCTTGTTCCATCTAGCCCAGTATTGTCAACACTAACTGGCAGCAGCTCTCCAGGATTTCTGGCAGGATTCTTTCCCAGCCCTAATTGGAAATGCCGAGGATTGAACCTGGAACCTTCTGCATACAAAGCAGGTGCTTTACCACTGAACTACGAGCCCTCCCCTTCTAGGAGTTGAAGTCCCAAACATCTGGAGATCTACCACCTGCCTACCCCTGCTCTAGAAGAGCCACGAGTCTGGTCTTTCAATGGTTGGAACTTCCAAAACTTCATCCTCACCATACTTGTGTATTCAACAGTAGCTTGGCTCTTCTATGCCTTGGTCATAACCATACCTATTTGTAATTAAGTTCCAGTGAAACAACTGAGAGCTTATTTCTATATAAATTATTATGGATTGGAGTGTCAGATCAGCAGATGGGATATCCCTTTTTTAACATACAAAAGGAAAACTGAGGGGATGGGAGAAGAGGCAGACACAACTTGGCGAGCTACCACCATTTAGCTCTCAGTGGTGACCCCTCCCTGTCCCTACTGCCACCAGAAACATCTTGCCCTGATGGGATGAGAGAAGAAACAGATTAAGCTGAAACTCGAAAGGAGGAGAAAAAACTGCAGAAGAGAAGACAGAGGAACAGTCCAGCAAAGAACTTGCCAGTCCAGAAGAACAACAGATGCAGTGAAAACCTGAGTACAACTGGCTCCAGAATAGGTGTGCTCCATTCCATGTGGGCAACTGGCCATCACTGTCATACTTATTTCTTTCTTCTTCCCTCCCAATTCCGTTATTTGTGTCTTGTGTCTTTTTAGATTATAAGTCTAAGGGCAGGGACTGTCTAATTATTGATACTTGTAAGCCACTTGGGGAGCTTTTTGAGTGAAGAATAGGATAAAAATGCTTTGAATGAATGAATGAATGAATGAATGAATAAATAAATAAATAAAAAAGACTATCCAGGGGAAAAATGGATTAAATACAAATAAACTTTGCAGCAGGCAAACAAAATAATTTGATGGAAGAAACTTGAGTGGGAAAATTAATAAATCCTTATATTGTGGGGAGGGGGGAGGCCTAGGTTTTCTCTTATACACATTCTTAAATATCAGTATGGTTTAGATGAACATAATGTGAAAAAATACTGCAAGCTTCTGAACTAGGCAGGAGCAGCTGCTTTCACAGCAGTGAAACGATTCAGTTCGAACTGTACTGGCTCATAGGACAAATGATTTGAAGTCTGTATGGCGGAGAAAGAACCAGTTTAGTTAGGAAATGTCAGTATCTTTAAAAAATGAAACAAATAACTACACACTCTCTATCCAATTGGAGTGAGTTTTGAAACCTTACAAATTTGGCATCAGTTGGGAGGGAAGGGGGGCAAGGTTTAAAAAAAAAATTGTATGAAATGCTGGAAGTTGTGAAATAAGTTTCTTGGACTTCAAACAGTCTATCCATGAGTCAGCAACAACTAGACTTTTGAAACAGGTTTCTACTGGTTCTGCCAATACTTATTGTCAGCTTTATGCCAGCGCAGGTGCCTGGTCAACAGACCTGGAATGCCAAATCCTCTATTTCCAGGAAGAAAAAGCTGCTGGACTAACAGGCAAACTCTAACTGTGACCTGCAGAAACACGAAAGCAAGAGACAGGAAGGTGGTTCATTTATTTTGGGAAAATGGGGGTGGGGTACACAAGAAGGATACCTGCAAGCCATTTTGCTCAAATCTTCAAGCAACAAAAAATCAGACTCCCACTTTCTATAGGGACAAAATTCAATATGCTCTTTTTGATGTAGTGTACCTGAAGGGCCAACTTCTCCCATATGGACCTGACCAGCAAAGATAGTCACCTAGGTGCCCTGAGAACCTAGGAGGGTGGCTACCACAGAGTGGATTTTCTATAGATCTCTCTCGTTCTACAGAAGTCTGTCTGGTGCTTTCTTTACTATCTTTTGATGCCAACATGACAAAGCTCACCCGAGCTTCTGATTGCATATTTCTGTTTTCATACTAATTGGTTTTCTTTTGTTGTCATGGTGGTCTTACTACAGTTTTATTGCTTGATTTGGTCACTTTTGTTAGTTGGCTGCCTGAACTGCTAATAACTGTTTTTAATCTTCTGAATTTGCTTATCAGCTGTCTTACGGTTTGGTATTTATTGGTATGTACCAGTCCATACGTAACTACTCAGAGCCTTAGGCCATCTTCAGAGGTCCTCCTCCAGGTATCCCCACCAAATGAAGTTACATAGCTGGCTACAAGAGAGAGCTTTCTCCATTGTGAAGTCCCGCTTGAGGAATGCCCTCCCAATGGAGGCTTACCTCGTACCCACACTATTATCTTTTCAACACCAGGTAAAGACATTCATTTTCTCCCAGGAATTTTAGATTCTAGACCTAGTTTACACTTTCCCATAATGTGCTGAAATGTTTGTTTTTATATATTTTATATTGTATTTCCTGTGCTGATTATTGATGTTTGTATTGTGCACTGTTTTATTATTTTATCCCTTTATAATGTAATTTGCCTAGAGAACTTTTTGTAATTGGGTGGACTAAAAAACATCATAAATACTGCAATTTTCTAGGTTTTCTTATTGCTATTTTAATTCTTTTATGTAAGCTGCTTTGAGTATTCGTTTTTGCTAGAAAGGCAGCACAGAATTAAAAAAAAAAAGTAGTTAATATGTAAAAGCTGTACTGGAGGGAGATCCCTCTTAATTTGTAATGAGTATCATTTTAGGGCAAAGATGATGATGTTCAACTTTTTTATTTCAAAAATGCTGACTTCACAGTTTGAGCATCTGAGCATGTGCAAAATTCCTTCCTCCAAAAAGGGGAACAAAATTTCATTTTAATAGAAAGGCCTAATGACAGAACACTTTAAATCATGACCAACGCTCATGTTTCCTCTCCTGTCTGGGGACTTGCAAGATATACCATGGAATGCGGTATCCTGCACTTCACCTTCCTGCTAATACAGTAATGATCTTTTAGATGTTAAATTTGATTGAAAACAAGTAGACAGGGGCCAGACAGCAACTAAGCTGAGTAGGAAGGGGCTTGGGCTCTGTTCTAGATTGTCTGCCTTGTCCGAGCAGTAATATCTGGGAGCAGCAACATATACATGAAATACTGCTGAATGCATTGTGCAAAATGATGGCAGCCACCTCTGCACACTTCTTTAGTGGTAGGCTTCCATGTGATAATGCAGCAGGCACAAGTAGCACATGCATATGCCATGATTGCAGTGCATTAACAGCATTACCAGATTTTTTTCTGGATCTGTGTTCTCCAATTTTGGCAGCCAACCAAAATGCTCTGGGTCAATAATACTCTGTCTAGTTGGGAATCCCATGATATTTGTACATTTAAGAACTTACCTTATTAAGTTTGCAAGGCTTCCATCTGCTTCCTTTGAAGTCTTATCTGTTTCATTACACATTTCTTTATCTTTTTTCCATACTGTAGCAACTCGGGCTATAGTCAGTCCTAGATGCCTGCCCATCAAATTGTTTTATATTTCACTGTATTAGCTACAGGTAGAATGTCTGCCATCAAAACTAACTGAACCGTATGCCAATGTTCACACATAAAATGGAGCAATGGACAGCAAAGACTCACAGTTTAGGCTGCGGCAGCATTTCTAAAATAACACTTACCTTAGGAGTTCCCTCCAAGACTCACAGCACAATCATGCATTGTTTACTTGGATGTAAGCCCTACTGAATTCAATGGGGCTTACTTCCAAGTAAGTATAAACAGGATGACAATCTGTCTTACCTAAAATTTAGTAATGGGTTTGAAAATATATAAAGTGAGGAAGCAACTGTCCTAACTGCCTTGCCATGTCTCAGTTTGGTCAGGGTCTTCTTACAACCTAGGCCTCAAAAGTACTATCTGCCTTGCCAAGGGAATCAAAGATGTGATCCCAAGCTTCTACCACCATCAGCAAGCCTGCTTCAGTTAGACCAGGCTATAATATCATCCTGGATCTAAAAAAGAACAGCTACCCTCTTTAGGGGGAAGATATTTATTTACTTCTACCAGGATATGGCACTCACAGTGGCTAACAACAACAACAACCATTCAGAATAAGAATATCATTAAAACAAACTAATAAATTAAAAACACAATGTAAAAACATAAGAACAGAAACGGCACCCAACCAAACAGACCAGCTTACATGCCAAAAGCTTGTCTGAATAAAAATGTCTTATGTTACTGACATGTTTTATGGGTATATGCCTCATTGAATACTTTAAAAAATAATTATATTTTATTCATTTTATACTCAAACCTTGTTATAAATAGCTTTGAATAATATATTCAAATATATTTAAAAGTGGGATATAAATTATTAGTAAAAACAAAGTGTTTTATCAATTTTTTAATCAAAATGTATAGGAATGAGAGCTTGATGAGGAAAATTTTGAGGGGCCTTTGCAATCCACAACAATACATTTTAAATGTTGGTTCTTAATAGTTGCTGCCCTTTGCAATCGGCCATCTTTCACTCCTACTATCTAGTGTCTAATATTTATTTCAGCAGTAGTACCTTTGTTCGGGTCCTAGTGTTTACAAAATTGCAGCAAGTTCCAGCCCTTTAGCTGCCAAGGTCCCCTTAAGCCTGTTTCTTTTTAATGTATAACTATCATGTTCTGAGTCTAGGTAAGTTGCTTATTCATCACTTCTACAATAGTCCATTAACATGTCGTTGTCGTCGTCGTCGTCGTCCCCCCACAAACACACTAATTAATACATTTCAAAACAGGCAAAAAATGTAACCAAAAATCCCACTTCTTATAAGGAAATATCATTAATAGGTGTTTTCTCAATTGGTTCATATAAGCATTTCTACTGGCGACAGTACCACCAGTAGAATCTGAATATCACTGGTAAGGTTAAGCATCTGCACTACAAATTTGTGGTTCTTCTGTTCCTAGTGAAGTGGGATTAATGTGAGCACAAAAACAGGAATGTTTAGGTATGGGATGACACCACACCAAAAATGCTTGCTTCCACTGTGTCACAAGTTATGCTTAGTCTTGTTTGCAGAACAGATGGACATAGATCTGCTCTGTATGCTGGAGCCAATCTCCTAGGCCAATGTGTCATGGAAGAAACTTGTAGATTTTCATCAGTTCAGACTTCAACTTAGATTAAAACAAGAACGGACATCCAATTCTCCCTGATGGACTTTTTGGTTTAAAGCTTGCCTCCTCCCTGAGGCACCTGGTGCTTATCAGAGGCCTATACTAACCATTATCTGCTGGGTTGTTGTTTTTTTTACATTGTAACCCTATGATGTCCCTTCCAAAGCAAAATAAACAAAGTAAGTGTGGGAACGTCCCCCAAAGTTTTCAATCTCAACTCAATGGCATATTCACAATTCAGTCTAGCTTGAAAAAAATAAAGTTATCAGCTGTAGTGGGTTTTTTTCCTTTTCTTTTTTTAAACACGAGGAAACTACCATGTCAGTAATCAATTAATTTGGCATGTTATAAATAGCTGGACATTGTAACAGGCAAGCGTACTCAGAGATCCTTGCTCCAGTCAGATCATCCTTGCTCCAGTCAGATCCAGTCAGATCAATTGGTAATAAGTACCAATTGATGCAAACTTGCACTGAAAACCAAGTGTAATATCATGCAAAGTAATCTCCCCATACACAGTCCAATCCTGTAAATGTTTATGCAGAACAAAGTCTCACTAGACTGAACAGGACTTGCTCCCTTGTAAAAGTGTGTAAAGTTTTGCAGTCCAAACAAAAACAAAAATATTGAAGGAAGTAGCTATTAAGCTACCCTATCAGTAGTAGCACAGAGACCCAGGATAACCAAGTGGTGCTAGATATTTAGATCAAATCGCCAACATTCGCTGGATCATGGAGAAAGCAAGAGAATTCCAGAAAAACATCTATTTCTGCTTCATTGACTACGCTAAAGCCTTTGATTGTGTGGATCACAACAAACTCTGGCAAATTCTTAAAGAGATGGGAGTACCAGACCACCTTTCCTGCCTCCTGAGAAACCTGTACGAGGGTCAAGAAGCAACAGTGGGAACTGGATATGGAACAACCGATTGGTTCAAAATTGGGAAAGGAGTACGACAAGGCTGCATATTGTCACCCTGCTTATTTAACTTATATGCAGAGTACATCATGAGAAACGCCGGGTTGGAAGAATCACAGGTCGGAATTAAGATTGACGGGAGAATCATCAACAACCTCAGATACGCAGACGATACCATCCTAATGGCAGAAAGCGAAGAGGATCTCAAGATCCTCTTGTTGAGGGTGAAAGTGGAGAGTGCAAAAGCTGGTTTGAAACTCAACATTAAAAAAACGAAGATCATGGCATCTGGCCCCATCACTTCCTGCCATATAGAAGGGGAAGAAATGGAAGCAGTGACAGATTTTATTTTCTTGGGTTCCAAGATCACCGCAGACGGTGACTGTAGCCATTAAATTAAAAGACACTTGCTCCTTGGGAGGAAAGCTATGGCAAACCTAGACAGCATAGTAAGAAGCAGAGACATCACCTTGCCGACAAAGGTCCGCATAATCAAAGCTATGGTTTACCCAGTAGCAACATATGGCTGTGACAGCTGGACTATAAGGAAGGCTGAGTGCCGAAGAATGGATGCTTTCGAACTGTGGTGCTGGAGAAGACTCTTGCGAGTCCCCTGGACTGCAAGGAGGTCAAATCAGTCCATCCTAAAGGAAATCAACCCTGAGTGCTCATTGGAAGGACAGATACTGAAGCTGAAGCTCAAATATTTTGGCCACCTAATGCAAAGAGAAAAGTCACTGGAAAAGACCCTGATGCTTGGAAGAATTGAAGGCAAAAGGAGAAGGGAACGGCAGAGGATGAGATGGCTAGATAGTATCACCGATGCAATGAATATGAATTTGAGCACACTCCGGGAGAGAGCGGAGGAGAGGAAGGCCTGGCGTGCTATGGTCCATGGGGTCACGAAGAGTCGGACACGATTTAACGACTGAACAACAACAAACCATTCACTGTGGGCTGTTAACATGTAAGTACTCCAAAAGATGTTCCTGAATTGGCTCCATTCAGACATGACAGCCCAATCTCCAAAGCATGGAAGCTTCCTTGCTGTCCCTTCTCCCTCTCACACCCCAATTCCTGCCTTTCTTCCATTGTTTGCTGAAACCAAACTCAAAGTGCGAGGTCAACATTAGAGTTAGATGCAATGAGCTCAAACCATGATCTGGGAAACTCCCAGTTAGCTCCAACCACAGTTATCAGATGTAACACTAAAAGTACAGTTACAGCAAACCATGAAAGGGAGGGCAGAATTTGTGCGCAAACACCGTGGGAATGGGAATGATGGAAGAGGGTCTGGAGTTTGCAAATGATGGCCTGGAGTTTGAAAGTGAGTCACTGAGTTGAGTGTACTGGTTAAACTGTATGTACTGCAAACCATTCAGAGGAACTCTTTTCAGTTAATAGTTTTTAAAAATCAGAGGAGATAACTGGACATCCAACAGGGGAAAATGGGAACTGATTTCATTATATTTTCACTCATACACATCGCAGTAAAATGTTACTAAATCAGAACTCACTTTTGGTATTAAGAGGGCTAATTTAACAGCCTATGGTATTTAGCAGAGACAGCTGCAACAAAAGTGTATTCCCTGATTGTGACTAGGGCCTGCTGTTAAGTAGAGACAGCCAATTCAAAACAGAGTGAGAGAAGTCATGAGACAGACATCTCCAGCTCCAGTCTCATTTAATCAAAGCCATACAATCAGTACATGATCACTGTCTTTTATTTCATTTTGTACACAACATCAGATACTATCTAGGTGACATATAATTAATAAAAGTCATACTACTTAATTTCAGTGGCATATAGATTTGTACCCATTATGCTCTGAAGTTATCCACATCTTAACTATGCCCTCAAAAGTTCCAAGTTAGATACCACTCATCCTGTGACTAATGAAAACTGGATATGCCAGTCCCATTCATAATTCCATCTACCTATTACAGGCTGAATTTGGTACCTAAGAAGCTAAACTGCTTCCATAATACTGTTTGCCCGGTGTCCTTCTTCAAATCCTGGCAAAAAGAAACTCTTCCAAATAATGAGTTCGAGAGACTGAAGCACAATTACAGAACCAAAGAACCAAAAGATCAGGCTTTAATAGTACAGGAAATCAAGCAGTGCTCTTTTTAATATAATAATAATAATAATAATAATAATAATAATAATAATAATAATAAATGTTTTAGGCATAAATTTCAGGATATTTATTTAAAAAACAGAACAGAATATTCAGGGCATGTTGCAATTAAATTGAATCGGTCCCAAGTCTGAGAAGAAACAAACTTTTGCCTCGGTATGAAATTAGTAAACACGGCATAAAAGCCCAAGTATTTGATTCTTTATAGTGGAGAAACATGGTTTGATAAAACTTTAGCCTATTAGAAGCAAGTATTTTTTTAAAAAAAACAAAACAATTTATTGGTTAGTTGTTTACTTTGTGTTTACTTGAGCTGGACAAGTATTTTATATGAAGCCAGTTTCACTTTTGTTTACTGGCAGTTTCCCTGATGCTGCAGGAGCTGTATTGCCAACTCTGTGCAGAGAGAGGAGTTGCTGTTTAAGAGAAAATAGTTTCCAATGAAATATTTCTTAAAATATCAGTAAACGTGTTTATTTATTTATTTTTAAAAATCCTAAATAACTTGGAATAAAACATGAATTGTTTCCTGAAACTCCTCACAACAGAATCTTTGCCATATTACCATAGATAAGTCCTATAAAATTACATAATGATAAAACTAATCGGATGGGTCATTTTTCACCTTTTACACAATTTCAAGCACAGAATAGTGCTTGAAATTTTTCTTTTTGAAAACTAATAATGCTTTATGGAACATAGATATGTAGTAAGGTTATTTTAAAGTGTCTTAAGGCCCTACAGAACATAAAAAGGATTTAAGGTTATTTCTGTTACTAGTTTTTTAATGCTACGTTAGCTCTTTGCCCATATGTTTAAGCTAAACTTGCAGAGAAGATATGAGAAGAAAATTTAGTATTTATAATAAATCAGAAAACTCTATTAAAAAACTGCCACAAGTGACTTCATCCACAAAAATAGGATTGATTTTCTCCCTTCCATAAAAACTATAGCCAAAGTCCACTGAAGTCAATGAACCTTGGGTCGGGAGCCTAAAAGCCGAATGGAGTAAATAATAACTCCCAAAACAAACTTTGATTTAATAGCAGTTTGTTGACCAAATCTGCCTGCTTGGTATTCCCTGCATTCTGGTCCCATTAAAAAGTAGACACTGACTAAACACTCCAAGGAGTTAAGGAAGACTATACATACACCAGCCAGTCCAAAACGTTTTAGCTTCAGGGCATGGCAAAGCATGAAATAACTACTTCTGAGCACTTCCTCATGTGGGTGTGTTAGATAACTGTCTGTTCCAATGCTAAAATAAAGCATACTGTAACCAACCCAAAGTTAATGTAGGATGTTCTACTGTTACATGGAAAGGGGGCTTCAAACTACTGCAAGGTACACAATATGTTATGCTCAGCAGGATTGACTAGTATGATTCACTGCATTACTGCTCACACCAAAATATGTCCTTCTTGTGAACGTAAGTTTACTTCCTACTGCTCAATAAAAGTTACCACCAACCTTTGCCCTGTTGATTAAGAGAGCTTCTGCAAGAAAACACTTTGTAAAAAAAGAATGAAATATTTTCAGTGGCAAACTCTCTCATGTTTAAATATTCAACATTTTTTTCTGACAGAGAAAAGAGGAAAATTATTTCAGCTTTGCTTCCTGCAATGTGACACTCTGCTCATCTGAGGCTTTCAGAGAATTAAGCAAAGTATTGACATCTTTTTTAAAAAAAAATGTGATGTACAACAAGGTGGCGAGGCATCTACCACCCACAGAGTCAGCAAATCTTACATGCAAATAAAATAAAAGGCCTACAAGAATTCCCTCATGTAAAAGATCTATCCCCGTAAGACAGCATATACCTATACTGGCTCAAAAGCAAGCATCAGGTGTCTGAAAACACACACCCCTCACATGGGATGAAGGGCTGCTAAACACTGCTGCTGAAATCCACCAAGTTGTCAGACCAATTTGCTTTCTCTCCGGGACCCTTAATAATTCACACACAGCCCTCCAATCTTTCCTACCTCCTAGTCCAAAGTTTCAGTGTTTGCTATTCATGGCAGCAGAATTAATACACTTTTAACTCTATAGATCCATATGTTCACTTCATAGATATGTTAACAGAAGTATATATACAGACTGAAAAGCAATTGTTGATGTGCTTGTCTTAAATGATAACTGAGAGATAAGAAAACAGTCAGGTGAATGTCTACATGATGAAGTAACAATGGGGGGGGGGGGAGATTCTGCAGAAAATAACACTTAAACCCCAATCTGAAAACACTCATTTTAAAGCAAAACAAACTGCTTTCAATAGAACTTTCTTCCAAGTATGCTTGGATCAAAGTCTAGGGGCTGGAAACAATGCAATATAGTGGGAAAGAACTCTACTTGCCAAGTCTGCTGGATCATTTGTTGCACTAGTTTAAATTAACTTGGCTTGTCCAGCAAGAAGTAGCCTCAGCTGAGGTGGAAAGCTTATAAGTTTAAAAGGGGGTGGGGGAGAATAAAGCTTACCATGTTTTTGTTTTTAAGTGCATAACACTGATAGCATCAAAAACTTTTCATCCTGAAAGAATGAACTGAATGATGTGAACAATCTTTTCTGTAGGGCTAGATGAATTAGGTAAATGGCTTTAAGGCCTCCTTTGTGTTATCAAGAAAGGCCTAATGCAATTTAAAATAAGGGCTCTCTCTTGTTATTTAATAATCTAGTTTTTTCAATGAATTGTCATTGTTGAAAGATCCCCACTGATTAGCATCCATTTTCTATAGCATAGTAATTACACATGGATTCTCCAGAATGCTTTATGTAACTCCTTCCACTTTCTCTCACTCCAGTTTTATATAGCCAGCAGAGTAGCAGTTTTACTCTGAGGCAGCCCAGACATGAGTTCAGGTTTAAAAGCCCTACTAAATGGGTCAGTTTAACCAGCCTTTAGAACCCATGGGCAGAGAGGCTTGTTTGAAAAGCTCCTCAAACAATTTTAAACAAGGTATGGTGCACATCACAGCCTCTTCCTTGGCAAAATAAAAATAATTTCAAAAACATCTCCAGTGCTTGAAACAATATACAGCTTATGAGAGGAATGAAACACAGTATAAAATAATAATTATCTCACATTGTAAAAGACATCATCTCCCTGCATCAACACAAGGAGAATGAACACTTCACGGGAGAGAGTGTGCTGGGATAAGTTGGGGAGGGGGTGAGAAATCAGGGATACTATCTCCCTTTAAGGAAGTTTGAATTTTTATTCATCAAGAGAAGCCCTTATAATAAATAAGAAAAATAAAAGCAAAAATCCCTTTTTATCTTTCTGACAAACTAGCAACAACAATTTTTTCTAAAGAAATCAGCTGGGACAGATACATATGCAATAATGCATTCAAGAACATCTATTCCCAAAATGTGATTTTGGCGTGGCGTGGCGTGATTCCTTTCAGATTAGTACAGCCTGTGTTCCAGGTTGCAATTTGTTTTCATATACAGTAAATATGGACTTTAAACTTACAACAGATATCAAACAAAGAGCAGTCACTGTAATCTCTGGTCACCGGCATTACAGTTAGAACTCATTGGCAAATACTAACACAAAACCCCCACACCAAAAACATTAAACAGTAAACAAGGAGAACATGATATATGGACAGACAGATGGAACTGCATAAACAGAAAGAAAAAAGAAAAAACCCACTAACATACGGAGAGGGTTGTTTTAAAGGAGTGAGAGATATTGATTTACTTGGAACTACTGTTGGAAAAACAAACATATTTGTTTCCTTCACCAATTTAAAATAAAAAGTAATTAAAGTGAATTATTATAAAGGAGCTCATCCTTAAATAAGTGGAAAGGGTGGTGCATTTGTGGAGAAGGCCTGCAGATGTTCCCAAATTTAACCTCACACATAGGTCTCACAAACTTACATCCCTAAAATGAAAAAGCAAGAGGAGATGAGATAATAAAGAAGGGAGGGGTATGGGGGCAAGAAAGCAAAATTCTCTCTCTGTTTTTTATAAAAGTTGACTGGCCTACCTTGTTCCCCAGTCCTCAGTTTGTCTCCTCATAGTCGCTGTCTCCCTGGAAGTGCAGTGTGAATAGTAATGACTGCCTGCCTTCCTAATGAGTCCATTTTCCTGCTCTTGATGTTGTGTATATACACACACTGCAACCTACCTTACAAACCACAGAGACGGGAAAGGGAGAGAGAGAGCAAGAGAGCGAGCGCGAGAGCGAGAGAGAGTGTGTGTGTGTGTGTGTGTGTGTGTGTGAGAGAGAGAGAGAGAGAGAGAGAGAGAGAGAGAGAGGCACACACAGACAAAGCCCTCCTACCAGACAGCAGACAACCCTCCTTCCCCTATCTAGGAAAATACAACTCGGCTAATGCAGCAACAGGTTCAACGCTGCCAGACTGAGACCGTGTAACAGAAAGGGGAGATTAGATAGATAGATAGATAGATAGATAGATAGATAGATAGACACACACACACACACACACACACACAGTGGAGATCAGGATTGCTGGCAAACAAACGGTTTAATGTCAGCTGGCCCCACCTTCCTTATTTATGTTACAGGATGTTGGAATGCATTGTTCCAGGCAGTCCATGTAATTATCATAAATACATTTTTGGTGCATATTAGCACGAAGGACTGAAATGCATCAGCCACTCTGCTTTGTAACCTGATAGCTTTAACACATGCATGGAAGGTGTAAAGATATCTCTTTTGACTGGCAAACTATACAAAGCCCAGTGATGACTAGGCATGAGATCTTTTTAAGAAAGCACCTCCTGAAGATAGATTTCCCCAGACAATAGTAAAGCAGGGAAAACTGATCTTGCCAGAGGAGGAAGGCTTTAGAAGAGGTTGCCAGTAAACAAATTAAGAGAGGGCCATTCTCCCAGCATTCCCTTCATATATATATATATATATATATATATATATATATATATATATTTATATATATATATATGGAGTCTTCTCTCTACAGCTATAACAACATTCTCTACTTACGTCTGAACAGGTGCAGCATGTACTATAGTACATAGTGTGATACATATAGTACATACTGTAACAAAGACATAAATAAACAGTTTTTCAAATTACAAACAGGACATAGTTATTATTTAAACTATAAAGTCTCAGATGTAGCACTTTCAGATCTCTCTCAATTTGTTACATGAAGGGGAAATAATATTCACTATCATGGTTTGAACAAAAAAAGGATTTAAAAACATGTTGCCACCTCTCTCTGTCTCTCTCTCTCTCTCTCTCTCTCTCTCTCTCTCTCTCACACACACACACACACACACACACCAGGCAGACTTGTTCTCTTATCTGTTAAACTTCCTGTGATGTGAATTTCTATGCTCCATTTACAAGCTGCAGAAGCATTTCCCATGTGGTAACAACCAAACCTCCTACCTACCTACAGTTAGTGAGCTTTTCAAGACTACACAAATTAACAGCTAGGCTACTTCCCAAGCTACAAGGGAAGTCATTCTATCCTTTCAGTTAGCACCCCCCACCCCCAAATCAGAATCAAAATATGTCCCTGCTCTAATGATGCAAGCCCCTTCAGCTTATCATAAGCCCTGCCTTATAGAACACACTGGACATGCTCAGCTTCAAGGTCAGCAGAATATTTGAATATCAGGAAGTAAGAACACCTACAGTCACAGAGACTGATTCAGAACAGCCACTGAAGAAGAAAGGTACAAATACAGTACCACTTCTGGATAAGCTGGATATGAAATTATGCCCACGATGTCCTACTCCTATGTTATTTCTATCAGGCCATAGTACCACTCTCTCTTAAAGAACAGTTCTAATACAAGTTGTAGAGATGGCCGAAATCCCTCAGCCAGGCTCAGAATTGCACCAAACTATTTTCCCCAACCCCTTCATGGATCACTGCCTTGTTGTGGCGAAGGGGCTTGCGTAACTCAGTGAAGCCATAAGCTATGCCGTGCAGGGCCACCCAAGACAGACAGGTCATGGCGGAGAGTTCTGACAAAATGTGGTCCACTGGAGAAGGAAATGGCAACCCACTCCAGTATTCTTGCCAAGAAAACCCCATGGAACGTATCACAAGGCTAAAAGATATGACGCTGGAGAAGCAGAGACATCACCTTGCCGACAAAGGTCCGTCTAATCAAAGCTATGGTTTTCCCAGTAGTAACGTATGGCTGTGAGAGCTGGACTATAAGGAAGGCTGAGTGCCGAAGAATTGATGCTTTCCAACTGTGGTGCTGGAGAAGACTCTTACGAGTCCCCTGGACTGCAAGGAGGTCACATCAGTCAATCCTAAAGGAAATCAACCCTGAGTGCTCATTGGAAGGACAGATACTGAAGCTGAAGCTCAAATATTTTGGCCACCTAATGCGAAGAGAAAACTCTCTGGAAAAGACCCTGATGCTGGGAAAGACTGAAGGCAAAAGGAGAAGGGGACGGCAGTGGATGAGATGGCTAGATAGCATCTCCGATGCAATGAATATGAACTTGAGCACGCTCCGGGAGAGAGCGCAGGACAGGAAGGCCTGGCGTGCTATGGTCCATGGGGTCACGAAGAGTCGGACACGACTGAACGACTGAACAACAACAACAATTTTCCCCAAAACTCAGAAAATACTTCGGTTTATTCTGAACCCAATTGGGCCATGTCATGATTTGAGAGTGTAATTGAGAGTGCAAGAGGAAGGGGGGGGGGTATTTCTGCTGGACCAATATATCCATTTCCAGCAGCAGAGAACAGTAAGCACAGCAGTCAATGCAACAGAGGAACAAGTGAGGTCTTTAACTGACAAATGACCCCATGCTCCTACTGAGGTGGTTATTTCGGCAATGGTGCATTTGGTTTGATAGTTGGAGGGTATTATATTACTTCTAGTTTATATTTGCCTGGGAGTCTTTAGTTAAACTGGGAAGGTTTGTGGGCACCTCTATTAGTGTGGTCTGATATCTTACAAATGTTTTCTCTTCTGGTTTTTCCCCCAACCAAAAGGTACTTAGCCACCTTACTAGCTTGCCCTCTGGTCTGTTGGTGCTGATGCTGAAATCTCATCTATGACTTATTTGTTTGCTGGAGCTGACCTAGTATGCGTGAGACCTTGTTGGAAAACAGAAAGATGGGTCTCTCCCATCTGTACCTTCCTGGGTACTTGTACAGCACCAGCGTAGAACTGAGGTCCATAGAAGTAGGGCCACTGTATTCTATAGGAATTTCATCTCCCTCTCCAAGCCCGTTTGAGTACCAGGGCCAAAACAAAAAGTACATTTATTTATTTATTTATTTCTATACTGCCCAATAGCCGAAGCTCTCTTAGAGGGCGAACTCAGATGGCGAACTCAGAGGCAGCCAACTATCAAATGCGGGGCAGATGGCGCACAGAGGGGATCCTCTCCTCCACACTCCAGCCACCCTGCATTTGCGGCTAGACGTCCATTTTGGCTGTCTAGCTGGGGACCTCGGGGGGAGGCACATGCCACATAGGAAACATCGTACTGATGCTTCCACGGTCCCCTTCCCCCCTTGCCCCCAGGAATGCCCCTTTTTCACCTGCTCTGCACTGCAGTTACAAGCTCAGAGACGTGGGAGAACTGTGCTGCCTACGATGCAGCATGGGAGGGGGTGGGGAGCTCAGTCTAGTGGCCATAGGATTGCCAGGTGTGTATAGCGGCTATACCATTATTTATTTATTTAATTTCTACCCTGCCTGTCCATCAACAAAAATTCAAGGTGGCTAACAGTAATAAAACTGAAATTAAAATAAACTTAGTTAAGACAATCATTAAAAATATAAATTAAAAATGCAATAAAAGACAGCACCCAACCCAACAGAACCCACTTCAGCAACCCATCTTCTTTTCATTTGTTGTTGTTGTTGTTCAGTCGTTCAGTCGTGTCCGACTCTTCGTGACCCCATGGACCACAGCACGCCAGGCCTTCCTGTCCTGCGCTCTCTCCCGGAGCGTGCTCAAGTCCATATTCATTGCATCAGTGATGCTATCTAGCCATCTCATCCTCTGCCTCTTATCATTTTTACTCTTGAGTAAATGAAGGGGGGAGAGAATCCGGATCTTAAAACCCACCATACCCACCACACTATGATCCCAACCTGGACTGGAGGCCCTCCCTACTCTAGAGAGTAAAAATTGGAAAAAACGACATAGCTGCTAGACACACATTTACAGTAATGTCTGTTTTGGCCCACAGTCTTGAGTGTTTGTATCTTGTGTTGGGAACTCAGGCCAGATGGGAGATTCTGCTGGTGTACCATCTCCCCACTGCTCATCTATGTCCCTGCCTAAACTGACAGAAATGGGCTCAGATTTGGTGCTGGGAACTCCCAGGTTGATTGTACTGGGAGACTTCAACACACATGCCAAAGACACTGTTTCCAAGGCAGCTCTGGACTTCATAGCTGCAACGACAACCATGGGGCTGACCCAAAACATCATCAGCCCAACACATGTGGCAGAACACACCCTAAATGTGATTTTTTGTAGGATAATCTGAAAATGAGGGATTTAACATCTATTCCCTCATCATGGTCAGATCATTTGCTGCCGAGGGTTAGATTGTCAGCAACTTTTTCCCTCTGCAAGGGTGGCGACTTATTAAAATGGACCAGACTCAGAAGCTAATACAATACATTGTGATGGATTTCAGAGGCTCTGGGGGATTTTTTTTATTGGTAAGGCTGGCACTCCTGTCAGTGTCCTGGTCACTCTGTGGGATACACAATCAGGCTTACGCATCCTCTCCTTCTCCATAGAGCCCATACAGCTGTGGGCAATAAAGCAAGTGGGATGACAGGTAGAAAGCAAGTGGGGGAAGACTTGTGTCCACTATTGAGCCTATTGTAAGGTGGTGAGAGAGGCAAAGTATTTCTTTTCCCCCCACACTGCATTTTCATAGTGTCATCCAGTGGACCTTTTCCTGGTGGTCAGGGGCCTGTTACAATCTGGTCCAGAGAGAGAGGTGGTTGTACCTTCAGTTGCAACTTCATGCAAGACTCGTTGAAGGTAAAGTCACTCACATTTGTCATGATTTAGATGCCCGTTAGCGCAATTCCGGTAATGGAGATGTCCAAAACACCATCTGGTCCTTTTACGCTGGATGAATTTCAGTTGTTGAAGCGTGCAGATGTGAACAAAGTGCTTGGTCAGCCAACCACATGTACGCATGACCCTTCTTAGGGATGCCCCCCCATTGTGCCATGATCTCCCCACTGAGGTCCCCCTGGTGCCAACACTGGCATCTTTTCAGCACCAGGTTAAGACTGTCTTCTACTCCCAGGCACTAGACAGCGTATGACGGGATGTTAATGTCAGTTCTTTTATCAGGTCCCAGTATCTCATTATAACTGTTTTTAGCTGTAGAAATTGTTTTTAAAATGTTGTATGTTAAAGGTTTTATATTATGTTTTGCAATTTTTGTGAACTGCCCAGAGAGCTTTGGCTATTGGACAGTACAGAAATAAAATAAAAAATAATATAGTAGGGAAGGGATGTCTGGCTGGGTTCAGGGGGTTGCAAGCTCCTCTTTAAGAGAGAGGGCACTACCAGCCTCCTTAAAAGAGGCCATTCCTGAAGAAACCTAACCTGGACCCAGAAGATGAAACCAATTGTGTTAGAAGCCAATTGTGAACATTCCATTCCTGGGCAAGGGATACAAGCAAGAGGTCACTGATTAACCGAAGGCATTCTTAGATGAAACTGATTTTTTGGATCCATTTCAATCTAGCTTCACATCTAGGGATGTCAGAGAATTCCACACAAATTTTAAATAGGATCGAATTCTGACAATCCGGTCTGTGGAATCCTCCTCGGAACGGAGCAGCCCGGTCGACACAGACCGGAGCTCAAGCGGACCCTTTTTTTTTGTCCGCCAAACGGTGGATTTTACAAAAATAATTACAAAAAGAAATCCGTAAATCAGAAATGGAGGAAGAAGAATGTGAACGGCTTTACCCTTTTTACGAGGCATTTTCCTTGTGACCCGAGGCTTTCTTTCACTGGGGCTGAGTCATGAAGTCCACGGAAATCCTCCAACTTTTCTCTTTATTGCCTGTGGAGGTGAGGTCAAGTGAGGTGAAGTCAGGACAGCTCCAGTGAGGTCAGGTGAGATGAGATCAGGACAGCTCCGGTGAGGTCAGGTGAGGTGAGATCAGGACAGGTCTGCTGAAGTCAGGTGAGGTGAGGTCAGGACAGGTCTGGTGAGGTCAGGTGACTGGAAGTTACATGGGGAATCCCCACAAAGGGCTTTACCCTTTTTACAAAAATAAAGATGCATTTTCTCTATGACTGGAGGCTTAAGGAGACCGACGGCAGGCACGCGGAAAGGATTTTTTGGCGGTAGTTATGGAATTATTTACATAAGTTCAGGGAGCCAAAAAAAATGGGGGAATCCGGGGCATGAGGACGGCGGAACGGGGCGGCCCTCGGCTCTGTGGAATCCTCGCGGAGGGGAACTGCTCCGCGCGGATTCTGGGGGAAGGAATGGATCGCCTCCCCCCCCCCCCGCAGATTCCCTACTGGAACGTACAGTGGGGAATCCGTACATCCCTATTCACATCTGGTTTTGGAACAGAAACTGCCTTAGTTGCCCAGCTGGATGACTTATGCCGAGAGAATGACAGGGAGCCTGCGATCGTGTTGGTTCCATGGATCTCTAGCGGCTTTCAGTACCATCAACCATGGTATCATTCTGGATAGGCTGTCTAAGTTAGGATGTGGGAACACTGTATTGCAGTGGTTCTGCTCCTCCTTAGGTGGTCGATTCCAAAAGATGGTGCTGGTGGATTATTGCTCTGCCCCATGGCAGTTTTATGCTATGGAGTGCCACATTTCTCTATCCCACATGTTTTTCAACATCTACATCAAGGCACTGGGAGAGGTTATCCAGGGATGTGGGCTGAAGCATCACCAATATGCACATAATACCCACGTCTACCTCTCCTTTCCATCTAATACAGATGAGGCAGGTGATGTTCTGAATCAGTCCTTGAGCAGGATAATGGACTGGATACAGGTCAATAAACTGGGACTCAATCCAGACTTGATGGAGATACTATTTGGGTGGTTTGCCTGTCCGGCTGAGTGGTGCTTACCTTAATCTGGAGGGAGTTGAGCTCCCCCTAAAGAATCAGATACATAGTTTGGGGGTGCTTTGGGATCCATCATTGTTTTAACCTTTGAATGCCTAAATGGCTCGGGGCCAGGTTACTTGAAAGAGCATCTCCTCCCATATTTACCTATCTTGACCCTAAGGCCATCTGCGGCTTTCTCTAGGTGCCCCCACCAAATAAAGCAAGGTAGGTGGCTGGAAGAAGAATGATATCCTGTCTGTGGAATGCCCTCCCCAGACAGGCTCACCTGGCACCAAAATTCTGGCACCAGGTGAAGAACTTTTTCTTTTCTAAAGCATCTCAGGAACTATTTAGCGCTTTAAGATATTTGCACTCTGTCAAGGGCTCCTTGGAGGCCTCTCTCAGTCTAATCCAGTAGCCAAGTCCAAACACAGACAAATGGATTCTTTTCAAAGCTTTATTCCTCTTTTACAACTTAACAACTCTACTGTTAGCAATGAGATATGAGCAGCAGAGTACCTATGCCCTACATTGGAACAGTTGGTCCCCGTTTGAAAGGGAATTACTGGCAGACCCCTGAACTTAAGGACTAGGGAGAGTCCTTCCCTTTTCCCTTGGATCCTCTGGGTGCAGCCGTTGTTTGCGCGCCAACCGGGCACTACGCCTCCTTTTTGCGCCCTCCATTTGGCGCTGTGTTGGCGTCGCGCGTCCATCAAGTCTGCTTCCCACGTTCTGTCACTCCCAGGACTGTTATCTAAGCTAGGAATGCTGGTGGGAGGAATCTCCGTCAGCTGTTGGCCCTGGGAAAGAGGAGCGTGCTCCTCTCCCAGGAGTGACTCCTCTTCCTCAGAATCAGAACTACTCTGGGATTATATGGGCTCAGTGTCCACCCTGACACACTGTTTTATCCCTGTTGCTGGTTTTAGGTTTTTCATTTCATCATTTGCTGTGGCTGTTTTTATCTGACTTATTTTATTATCAATGGGATTTTCTGCTTTTACTTTGTACACTGCCCAGAGAACTTTGGTTACTGGGTAGCTTTAAAATGTAATAAATAAAATAAAATAAAATACTGGGCAACATAAGCTAGCTGCATTGCTGCTGAAATGCAATCCTTTGCTTGTGCAGGAAGGCAAAGCTGGCTGTTTCTTCTCTATTTGCCAACACCATCCATCCTTGTGCCTTATTTTTCCCAGGTATACTGGGAATTGCTAAGATGAGAACTCATTTCACATCCTCCAGATGAATGAGACAGGAGTCTACCCACTTAGGAGACAACAGCAGTTGCTGCCAGAGAAGAAGTGGAACACAGCCGGGGGGGGGGGCAGTGTAAGACAGCATCCGCAGCAGAGAAAATGACTCCCAGGACCATTCACCTTGCTCCCTTCTCTGGGAGACTAATACTGGCAGCTGTGGGATAGATTCCACATTCTTGCATTAAGAGGAACATGTGAATCAGCTCCAAATCAACATGCTTCACACTGAGTACTCATACTTTTAACTAATCTATTGCCAGCAATTGTTTTCTCTGAATTATGGGAATGGCCACGAGCTACAGTGTTAAAATACAAAACA
Source organism: Heloderma suspectum (assembly GCF_057233095.1). Classification (NCBI taxonomy): domain Eukaryota; kingdom Metazoa; phylum Chordata; class Lepidosauria; order Squamata; family Helodermatidae; genus Heloderma; species Heloderma suspectum. The sequence goes on along the minus strand of NC_139460.1, from coordinate 46,957,353 downwards.
TTTTCTTTAAACAGTGGTTCAGATGAAAATACAGAAAAAGTAAACATATTTTAAAGAAACCTACTCTATATTAACAATGCTATCACACACACGCACCAAGCACTACACAAGTCAGAATAGAAAACCTTGTTTTTACTAAAGCCAGTAAGAACATAAGAAAGCCCTGCTGGATCAGTAACATAGACGAGCAGTCCATCTGGCCAAGAATCCTATTGCCACTGTGGCCAACCAGATGCCTCTGGGGAGCCCACAAGTAGAAGATGAAGGCAATAGCCCTCTCCTCTCATTGCTTCCCAGCAGCTGGTATTTGGACGCATACTGCTTCAGAAACCAGGAAGCGACATATAGCCATCATGACCAGCAACCACTGAGAGACATGTCCTCCAAAAACTTGACTGATCTCTTTTTAAAGCTATCCAAGCTAGTGGCTATCAACACACCAGCAAATGGCAGCAAAGTCCATAAACTGTGTATCTGTTGAAGTTGTCCATTTTGTTGTCCATTTTGAATCTCCTGCCAAACAGTTTGATTGGATGACCTTGAATTTTAGAATTATGAAGGAGGAAAATAAAATTTTTCCCTGTACATTTTCTCTACACCAGCCTTCCTTAACCTGGTGCCATTCAAATGTGTTGGACTACAACCCCCATCATTCCGAGCCAGCATGACCAACACATCTGGACAGCATCAGGTTGGGGAAGGCTGGTTCACAACATGCACCATTTTATAAACCTTGGAGGGAGCAATCCTATGGCCACTAGACAGCAGCTAGATGGCCATAGGATATGCTGTTTTCCTGGAACTGACCTCAGAGCACACACTCCAAGTTTGGTTCCCGGAAAACCGACCTTTCCCCACTTCCGCGCTGCCTCTGAGGCAGCGTGGAACAGCCCCATCCTCCGCCCTTGAAAGAGGAGTGTGGAAAGGCTGGAAAGGGCGTGGCTGGGGGTGTACCGGGGCAGGGAGATCATAGCTGCCTGCACGACACATCCAATGTGTCGTACAGCAGCCTCCTTCCCCGTTCCATGCTCCTGCAGCTAGACAGCCACAACTGGCTGTCGAGCAGAAAAAGCAGGTTCAGGAGACGCATGGAGGGAACGATCCCCTCTGTGCTGCTCCTGTCCTGCTTTGGATAGGTGGTCACCTCCGAGTTCAGAGGCGGTGGCCTATCTAGATAAGATTGCACCCTAAATGCCCCACCACCACCTAAAATGCCTCAAATGTTGTAATCTTCCTCATAGGGAAGATGCTCCAGCTGCTTGATCATCTTGGCTGCCCTTTTCTGCACCTCTTTCACTACTATCATCTTTCATGGCAACCCAAACTCTGCATTGTGTTCTTCCAAGAATGGTTACACACACACGATATTGGCAGTTTTATTATTGATCCCATTCCTAATAAAACCTAGCATGGAATTCACCTGTTTCACAGCTGCCATACACTCGGTCAAAGTTGTCATGACTCCATTCCCCCATGACTCCAAGATATTTTTCATGGTTAGTCATTGCCAGTTCAGAACCTATCAGTGTAGTTAAGATTTTTGACCCAAGGTGCAAAAAAGCCTTAGTGAAGGAGAGGGACGATGTCAACAGCTTTTTGAAAGTCCAAGTATGCAACGTCTACCAGATCATCCCATCCACATCATTGTTGATGCCCTGAAAGAACTCCACAAGGTTAGTGAGGCAGGACTTGTATTTGCAGAAACTATACTGATTCTTCTTCAGCAAAACTTGTTCTCCTATATACTTGATTTAAAAAAAAAATGCTTTCCATATTTAACCAGGAGGAGACATTAAGCTATAATTTCCAGGATCCCTTTTTTAAACTCAGTTACGCTAACTACTTTCCAATGTTCTGGTTCAGAAGCCAATTTTAGGGACAAATTACATATTTTTGTCAGCAGATCAGCTATTTCACATTTTATTTCTTTAAGAACCCTTGTGGGATGCGATCTGAACCCTGTGAATTGTTAATATTTAATCATTAATACCTCGTCACCTCTATTTGTCTTGGAACTTCAAACCTCATTCTTGAAAAAGTCAGTTCAGGCACAGATACCTGTCCTACATCTTCTACAGTCAAGACAGAGGCAAAGAATTAATTCAGCTTCTTTGCAATCCCCTTCAGCACAACTTTCACTGCCTTGTCATATAATGGTATAACCATTTCCTTGGTTGGTTTCCTGCTTCCAATGTACTTTTTATAATTTAAAAAATGCTCTTAATGTTACTAGTAATATGCTCTTCAAATTATTTTTTTCCTCCTCTTATTATTAGTTTACATTCTAATCCCAGAATTTGTATTCAGTGGAAAAGGTAGTTTAGGGATTGAAATATCTAGTAGGTTAACACAACCCATGTCAAAGCAAGCATAGAACAAATTCTCCAGTTTCATAGAATAGGTAACTTAACTGAAATCAAAGATCATGGTTCTGATTTTGGTCTATTCTTTAACCTGATGGTGCTACATAAAGAAAGAACTACCTTGTTTGTCTGAACTGAGTCAGCAGCTCGAATACATATTAGTAACTATTACAGCCAGAAAAGGGTCTTGGACAATTAACTCAGTATGTTCCCCAAACCTCCACCTCAAAGTATAAAGTATCATTGTTAATAGGAATAATCACCTGCGAACTGAGTGAAGATTGAAACGGTATCTTAGGAGCCATTTTCCACATGAAACTATATTGAATTCTTATTTGAGCTCCTCTGGAATTCAGTAATTCACACTGTTCTAAGTTAACTTTCTCAGGCATGACAACCTACTGGTGCATAACCAGCCCTAGCAGAACTGTATTCATGTGATTTTGGAAAAATGATGTGCTGGAGTGTTAAAAACAACTATTAGTAGTTAGATTGTGGTTCTAAAAACAGAAGAAAAATAATGGGGCTTACAGTAGTGCAGTTCTTCGGACATCTCCCTCCAAAATACCAGCTCTTGGGACCAATTTAAATGTTACAAGCACAGTGTGTTTGCCACTAAAACACATTCATGCCATATGGGGGGCTCCATGCTGCTGCATTAAGGCCTGAAATCAGCTCCCCTGTGGATTTCATTGATTTCGTAGCAAGTACCTCTGCCAGAACTGCAAATTTCATGGGAGATACAGCATGGGCATGAATAGTCGTCATGTAACTTAGCAGAAGCACATGGGAAGCAATTACAGATGTAGCCATGTGCAACATCATTCAACTATGAGGAGAAAGATTCCCCAACATGCAGAAGCACTTTCTCGATAGCAAGTACAAGATCCAGCAATAAAGAAGTTGCCATTACAGGTCTCCTCATAGTCTGCAAGCTATCCACTTAGTAATATACCACCTTGAATGCAAGGACCCAGAATATAAATTGTAATATAACACAACATAATTTAACGTAAGACAACCAGCCCCTACTTACTGAAAGGGCATGAATTTATAGAAATATTTATTTATTTATGATATTTTAATCCCACCTTTTACACTATGTAAAACTGCAACAATCAGATCACAAAATATCATAAATATCCAAAAACTTATAAAAGTAAAACCAAACAGACTCCAGAGGAGAAACAAGCATATTGGTACACTCAACATATAGAGCTTCGGCTACTGGGTGGTACAGAAATGTAATAAATAAATAATAAACATCCAAAAGCATTATAGAATCATAGAATAGTAGGATTAGAAGGGGCCTATAAGACCATCGAACCCTGGCGTATTTTTCATGAGCAAGCACTCTGGTGTTTGCTGCCCAATCACTCCTGCTTGGCTCCTCCCACCAGCAGAAGCAGCTTTATTATTATTATTATTATTATTATTTATTTACATTTCTATACTGCCCCATAGCTGAAGCTCTCTGGGCAGTTCACAAAGATTAAAAACATTAAAAAATACAATATGCAAAATTTGAAAACATACAAAACACACAAACAGACAGTATACACAAAGACAACATATATCTAAAACATATCGAAAAGACAACATATATCTATATTCATAATTAGGAACTTACCAGAAAGAAAAAGCTTAGTGTCACATCTGAATCCAACTCTTAGCTTGGCACTCCCAAACAAGCCAGGCATTGTAAGCCAACTTCAAATCCTGGCTTCAGATTCTGGCTTGATGGGGAAGTGACAAAGGAGGAGTTCCAGTTCAGACACAACAATATTAAGCTTTTTCCTCTTGGCTGGCTTCCTGCGGGTGGGTAATCCAGAGTTTTGCAGCTACAGTAGAAAAGGCCCTGTGTCTTGTGGAGGCCAACCTAGCCTTCACATAAAATGTTTTTTTTTAGCATCAGTAGATCTCAACTCTTTTGAAAGGGGAACATCATTCCCTGAGATAATCAGGGCCCTGACTGTATTGAAACTTTAAACTATTTCCCCAGGGGGCAGAATCCTAAAAGTTGTCATGCATATGCACATATAATCCAAGGCACCCCAGTTATTAGAAAAATATGAAGATGGAGCACGCGCGCATATATATATATATATATATATATATATATATATGGGTATGTTTTCCCATGAAAACAGGGGGACATAAAGCATATTGCAAATTGTTCAGGTACCTTGAGGCATCTCAGGAATTTAAAATTTTTCACATAGTTAATCCAATACACTCTGAATACCAAACATCTGAAAATGGAACATTTTAGCTCCTAATAGGCAAAATGTGGACCCTGAAGTTTACCTAAGGTACCCACATTCCAGCACAGAAAAAGCCAAACCACATATGGGATAGAACAGGAGGCTATGGGAGTTTCTTTGCCTCTTCATACTTTCTGAGCAAAGGAGAGCTTCTTCTAGCATTCAGGAATATGCTTCAGTTGCAACTTGCTAGTAATATGTACACAGAAGATTGCAATCAGACTGCTGGTCTTGACAGAATGGCCAAAACCAGTCTGATGGATTATCACACAGTGCTTCAATAGCCTTATAGGCAGACATATACAAGTTGCACAAATCTCACCCATACTTTGGACTTTATGGAAAACCTGTATAGAATTATCTCTGCTATACTATAGATATGGCATCATTCATGTCAAGCTATAGTTTCACAGAACTACACACCCTGCCCATACAGACACACACACACAGCTATCTGACCCCAGCTTTTTCTTTAGCTTGGCTGCATTTCACCATCCAGTTTCCAGAGTGACAGCCTTGACTATTCAGTTGTCTCTACTGATGTCCTGCAGTGCGTGTGCAACTTCATTCAACTGTGATGAGAAAGATACCAATTAAACAAGCACAAGAGCCCTGCAGCTTGCCAGCCTGATTCAAATTAGATACCTGTATGAAGTGATTAAAATTGGGGTTTTAAAACCTGACAAATAACAAGAGGACAGTGTGTTTGATTTATATCAGCAGGGGCCAACCAAAACGTAAAAGGACAATGTGAACATTCCATATCCCTGTAGAATCACTAGTTAAGATACAATGAGGCTTCAACAAGAGAAGTACAATGTGGTTTGCTGCATTTGTAGTATGTGCAGCACTTTGCAACTTCTCTCACCTCAATGAAGTAACATGCCACACCACTCTGAGAATTGTTATCCATGCTTAATGAAACTCATTAAGAAGGAGGGGCTTTAGTAAATGAAATACAATCAGAAAAAGAATTTCTGAAACTCAAACTCAGGAAACAGAAATGAATAATTTAATGAGGAATGTCAGGAGCTTTAGGAGTCCCCAAAACACATCTGCCCTAGTAGAATACATACAATTTGGAGTTATTGTGATTATATGGGTTTAGGAAATGGATGCCCCTAGCAGGATGAGCACACTGACAACAAAGGTCCGCATAGTGAAAGCAATGGTATTCCCCGTAGTAACCTATGGCTGCGAGAGGTGGACCATAAGGAAGGCTGAGCGAAGGAAGATAGATGCTTTTGAACTGTGGTGTTGGAGGAAAATTCTGAGAGTGCCTTGGACTGCAAGAAGATCAAACCAGTCCATACTCCAGGAAATAAAGCCAGACTGCTCACTTGAGGGAATGATATTAAAGGCAAAACTGAAGTACTTTGGCCACATCATGAGAAGACAGGATACCCTGGAGAAGATGCTGATGCTAGGGAAAGTGGAAGGCAAAAGGAAGAGGGGCCGACCAAGGGCAAGATGGATGGATGATATTCTGGAGATGATGGACTCGACCTTGGGAGCTGGGGGTGGCGACAGCCAACAGGAAGCTCTGGTGTGGGCTGGTCCATGAAGTCGCGAAAAGTCGGAAGCGACTGACCGAATAAACAACAACAAAAAGCAGGATGAGGGTAATGATGCACCAGTGACTGCTACAATATGCAATGGAATCAATGCCCTATGGCATACTATAGCCAATAAACTGAGACTTAATCCAAACAAGACAGAGGTACTGTTAGTGGGTGATTCATCTGCCCAGCTTAGTGATGTTCAACCTGTTCTGGAGGGGTTGCACTCCCCCTAAAGAATCAGGTTCATAGTTTGGGGATGTTCTTGGATCCAGCATTGTCACTAGAGGCACAGGTGGGCTCTGGGCTGATATACCAACTGCGTCCTTATCTGGACAGAGATAGCTACAGTTATCCATGCTCTACTAGCCTCTTGTCTGGGTTACTGCAATGTGTTATATGTGGGGCTGCCTTTTAAAACTGTGGAAACCTCACCTGGCCCAAAATAGGGCAGCAAGGCTGTTAACAGGAACTGCCCAATGTGCAATGGCTGCAAGTCCATTTCTGAGCTCAATTCAAAGTGCTAGTATTAACTTTCAAAGCCCTAAATGGCTTGGAGCCAGGTTACCTAAAGGATCGTCTCCTACCATATACATCTGCATGGACCCTAAGATCGTCATCAGTGGTCCTTCTCTGGCAGCCCCTGCCTAAGAAAGTGAGATGGGTGGCTACTAAGAAGAGGGCCTTTTCTGTTGTGGAATGAGCTTCCCAGAAGGGCTCACCTAGTTTCTACATTGTGCTCTGTTTGACACCAGGTGAAGACATTTTTTATTTTCCACGGCATTTTAGTCTTTCAGATTCTGTTTTAAATCTGGTACTATATTTTAAATCTTTGCACTGCTGCCAAGTTCTATTTGGTTATTATTTTTTATTTTATAATGTAGTTTAAAACTCTTACATTGTATTTTATCGTATTGTAATTTTTGGTTTAAATTTTTGTGACACCCAGAGTGCTTCAGCTATTGCATGGTATACAAATGTAATACATAAATACATACATATTCTTTATTTAAATTAGGAATGTGGCTTTCAAAGAATGGAGTGAGTGAAGGTGAATGCAGTGGAGCAGAATGTAGAATTTATAATTTGACAGCATTTGCAGCCAGCATAGCCAGTAGTGAGGGATAATGGGAGTTCCAGTCTAACATTTGGAGGGCTACAAGTTGTCCACCCCTGTTGCAGACATTGTATACTTGGACTTCCAAAATGTTTCCAAAAAGTTGCCACCAAAGGTTACTGAATTAATATAGTAGTCCATGGAATAAAAGAACATGTCCTCTTATAGATCCATAAGTGGTTAAACAACAGGAAGCAGAACACAGAAATAAACTGACAGTTCTCACAATGGAGGGATGCAAGTACTGGGAATGCTGCTTTTTCACTTGTTCTTAAATAATCTGGAGTTAGGGGTGCGCAGTGAGGTGGCCAAGTTTACTGATGACACCAAAGGATTGGTAAAAACAAAACAGGATTGTCAGGAGCTCTGAAAGGATCCCTGGGTTAATAGGCAATGAAATGTCAAATGCAGTTCAGTATAACTAAATGTAAAATAATCTACACCGAGGGGAAAAAATCCCAATTTCACATATACACTGATGGGGTCTAAGCTGACAGTGACTGACCAGGAAAGAGATCTTCAGGTTGTGGATAGCTCAATGAAAATGTCAACCCAGTGTGAAGCATCTGGGAAAAGGGCAAATTCCATGTTGGGGATCATTAGGAAAGGGACTGAAAATAAAGCTACCAATATCACAATGCTTTTCTATAAATCTGTGGTATGACCACTCTTGAAATATTAGCCCAGTTTGCACGCAATGACACCCATGGGTTGTTTAAACCATAGGTTGTTGGGGCCACAAGTGTGGGAATGAGCATGCCCACTCCTGCATGCTCTCTATTTCCATTTTGAATCAGGTTTAATCAACAGTATAGAAACATCCCATCCCAAACCCAGAATTCTAGGTTGTTTAGGGTTAAACAATCCAGAGTTTAACCCAACAATCATTCAGTTTGTCCCTCAACAACCCAGAGTTCCAGGTTCAGATGTCACATCAAATAACCCAAGAACAGCATGTTCCTGCATTGTTGATTAAAGCTGAGTGGAAGTGCAGGTGGAATGAGCACATGGGAGGGAGCTCACTCGTCCCCTTTGTCTGCACCCCAACCATTTCATGGGTTAAACAACCTATGAATTGATATTACATGAGAACCAGGTCACTGTGTACAATTGTGGTCACTACACCTCAAAATGATCATAGTGACAAGTTACATATTTTTCTCAGAAGACTGGGAATTTCACATTTGAGCATTTTAAGAATACTCTACCATCTTGGGTGGATACCATACCATTTGTTAATTTTTAATTTGTCACTAAGTCCTAGAACTTCATTTCTTGTTCTCATTATTTGCATCAGTCTCCCTTTGTGAAAATGTCCGTTGAGGTACAGGTATCTGCCCTACATCTTCTGCAGTGAAGACAAATGCAAATAATTCATTTCTATCCTGCAACCTTACTATATTTTACTATTTCACTATACAAAAAGATAGCACCTTTTATTAGTTTGCTTTCTACACATTGATATCAGAATTTACGTTATTTAAAAGGTATTTCTGCTGTGAAATAACACTGTCATATCAATAAACTGTCATAATTAAAGAATGTTGTCTAAGGGTATAGTCATATACCCACTTACCTTGGAATAAACCCCTTTGAACTCAATGGGGTTTACTTCTGAGTAGAGGCTAGGTAGAGCCTCTGAGTAGAGGCTGAGTAAGGCTATGTATAGGATTATAGCATACCAAATTCAGATTGCAATGGATTAAATAATGAATTTTGGTTATGTAACGAGTTCACTACCAGAATCTCTCTGCCTAGAAGGGTGACTCTTACGCCCATTGCAATCTTGATTACCTCTAGGTAATTTTGGAAGCAATTGGGAAAGAGTTCCATAGAAACAACTCTGTTACAAGTGGCAAACTTAACTTGTAAAGGTCCAACACAGTGGTGACTGAAGAAATTCATAAATTCATGGAGAAGTACATTAACTCACAGATAAAGTCCTCCAAGGCCTTTCAGATTTCAGTTATAAGAAAGGGATACAAGGTTTTTTCTGACTAATGGTTTAAATTTTAAAAAATTAACAGTTGGATATTTTTGTTCCAAAATTGTGAAATGCAAATATCTTTTACATCACCTGAGAAAGCAGAAAACTCTTCAATTAAAACTGATAGCTTAGATCAAAGAATAAAAGCTGTCATAAAGGAGATACATAGAAGAGTGAATAAAATAAGAAAATAGAGCATGCAGAGCATAACCAATTTTCTAAAAAAAAAGTTCCCCTTAAGGCACATTAAATAGCTTTGCTGTAGATACGTAAGAATATATTTTCCGTTCTATCAGTTAAAGATAACTAAAGATATAACATTCCCCCGACAAAGGGAATTCTAAAGATCCTTGAAGATGCAGGTAACGTAGGACTGATGTGCAAATCTTCACTGTCTCAAGTGCTCAGTGCCGTAATTTCAGGCTACCTAAGAATTTGCTGGGTGAAAAATTCTGAGACCCCTTCAGATGCTGCCTATTTGTTGGGCTACAGACACAATGGACATCTCTTTAAAACAGCTTATGAGTTGCTATAAATTACTGAACCAGATGCTTGAGTAGAACCTTAATCTTGCGTTATGAAAACACACTTTCTAACCAACCATGAAATTTCACAATGCATAATTGCCAATGTTAAATATTCTTGGTGGCTCCACTCAGAATAAATGCTCAGCTATTTTTTCATATCTTCTTCAGTGTTCAGAACTGCACAGAGAAATAGTCCTGTGTGAGCTAGACTCTATGAGGATTAGGGATGTCACAGGGCTGGACGCCAGTCCGCAGATCCCCACACTTGCCCGACTCAGTGTGCCTCGAGTCAGGCAAGCACAGGGATCCCCAATCCCTCACCGAGATGCAAAAGCACGGCTTGGCCTTTTTGTGTAAAGGCCAATTTTACACATATAGTGGCCAAAAAGCGACCACTTATGCAAGATTACAGGCTTGAATGGCCATTTATGCCTGTAATCTTGCATAAATCACTGCTTTATGGCCACCATTTGCGTAAAATTGGCCTTTCTGAAAAAGGCTGGCGAGGAATCAGCCAGGCGTTTCTGTACTACCTGGCGACTCACTGAACGTGGCAGGGGGGCAGCCAGTGGGGGCTGGAAAGTGGTGCGTGACCTGGACCATGGTGAGTTCACCCATCCCTAATGGGGATACAACCTGCGGCAACCATTTCTGCAATTGCAATTGCAGTTGCAGTAGCAGAGTGTGTGTGTGTGTGTGTGCGCGCGCACACATGTATGTGTATGTATATATGTTTGTGGGGGGGGGTGTAGTTGTATATATTTACAGCTGCTACAATCACAAGAAAGGCTGCTGGCCACTGCCACCTGGGGCCCCATACAGTCTGCAGCACATCAAGGTTTCTACTCATGATCTACACCACAGGAATCATATGAGGAAAATAAGCAGCTGATTTACACATGTGAACTGGCCCTAAGGCAAGAAATACTTTCTGAATTGTAACTGCAATGCAAGCACCATCCCTGTTCCAGGCTTTTTTGCACCTTTCCAATTGCAGATGTCTTTGCTTTAGAACCAAAAATATTAAACTGCAACATAAACAACTTGATAAGACAAAAGAAGGTTGTAATGTATTTATCATCATCAACTTTAAGGCAAGACAAAAGCAGGAATGGAACTACATTATTGCGTACTCTCTTTAGACATATCTAAACTTGCAGTTCTGTGAAAAGCACAAAAAGCAAGGTGGTAGGCAGAAGAGGGGGATACAAAACTGAATAATCGAGCTTTGAGGAGTAATGTAATATAACTACATATAAGTGGAAAAGGACCAACACTGGCCCTAAGTATCATTCAGTCTTGCCTTGTTATTGATTCAGCAATGTTACTGAGGAATTGCAAAAATTCTTTCAAAATCTTCATGCAAACTTATGACTAGGAAAAACTTGCCATTTGCTAAAACTAATAAAAGTGTGTGCGTGTGTGTGTGTGTGTGTGTGTGTGTTGCGGGCAGGGGGACAGTTCTTCCTACTGACAATATTTTATATTTAGCTTAATGTGAAGTCCAGCCATTCTGCTCAAGTAAGAATTCAAGATCTGAAAGGTTTAGGGATACATCTGCACATAAAGTAACTGCCTACATCATATAGTTAAAGTGTGCATATATTATAGGATAATGTGCACATGTGGTACAATTAGCATGTGCTTGTAAATGTACAAACTCAACTCCTGCAGCATTCAGCATATTTCAGAGACATCTGTGGTGATTATGGGGGGGGGGGGAATCCAGCCTTAGCTATGAGTAAAACAGGGCTGCTAATGCTTCTTTGTAAAGCTTGACTAATTAGCGTTCATAAAGCACTTATAGATCTTCATGCAAAAAGCACCAGAGAACAGCATTAACCTCAAATGTTAAAAAGGCTCCAGTTCCTGCATGACAAGAGCACTGAAATACCTGTAGTTTCCATGACAGTCAATATCCCCAACATAATTTACAAATGATGAGAGCTATCCAAATAAAATAAATGTCTGCTCAGCAGAGTAAACAGAGACAGCTTTACCAGTCCCAATTTAAATGGCTGAGATGATCAATAAGAGAATAGTAGTGGCCACAATGAAACCTGTATTAATTATGAAGAGAGTTATGAAAGAAATTAATCATTATTATGGGGATCACTGGGGGAATTTAATAGCCTTGGCCAGTTCTACATGACTCTTAGGATGCTTGGGGTCAAATATGCTGAGTCTGAAATAAACTTTAATAATACCTAGCTGAGAATTGTCTACATAAGATCTCAGAAGTTCCATAGCTCTGCCCAAAATAACAACCTCTCTCCTTCCCAATAAGCAAGTGGTTTGATGTGCTAACCTGAAAATAATTAGCTTTCCTTTTAATATTAAAAAGGAATTAATTACATATAGTACATTACTGTAATTTTGAACTTTGTATTCCTTTTCAAAGGGCCTAGTGCTTGTTTCTAACAAAGGCTCAGCAAAGATTATGGATTTCAAAACAAAACACCAAAGCCTCAGGTTTAGACAAATAGCATTTTGTCAGAAATCTTAACAGTACTTAATCCAACAATTACAAGAAACCAAGGCATTTAGAATGTTTTAGTCTAGAAATACTTAGTTATGTGCTGTTAGAGCAAGTCCCATGAGTCACCACTAGTAATAATAACAAACATTCTTAAAGTATTTTGACTATAAATGCTTTAAGCAATTTTAAGATGCTTATAAAATTGGGCTTTTAAAAGTACCGTAGCCCAACTGTATTGCCACACTTTATGTCTGTACAATCCCATCAAACATTTTCTCAAAAGTATGCAAGGGACTACATAGATAGGTATTAGAAACCAAAATCATCTATAGAGATCCTATGTTAAATTCTGTTGTGAAAACCCTGCTCTCTGAACAAGGTATCACGTGGCCTCTTTTTGCACAAGAACATGTAGATATTATGGGCCTTTCCATACTAGAAAAAGTTTACCTGTATAATTTGCGAATAGTGTTACTCCTGCCTTTTGTGCCTCATTTGTATCAGGAAATGTATAAAGGTGGCAACTTACCATGACAACAGCATTCAAGGCAGAAAAGCCACTTGCACCACTATTCATATACAGGCACATGCTTTTCTGACATGAAGATTAATCTCTATAATGTATGGAATGGCACTTGGCGGAAGGCCACCCTCTTAGATTTCAAGTGTGGAAGAGCCACGTTATGGAAAACATGGTCATTCATTTTCTCATAATTCATTTTCTCATGATGGGCAGGCTTAAATCTTTTAAAATTTATCCGAAATCCTGAAAATGGCTGTCACTTGTCTGATACATAACTAATCAAAGAGTTAGGTCCTGGAGGATTTTAAAGGAACCCAATAGATAAGCAGGAGACCGTCATAGCTGATTGCAGAAGAGCAACATCTTCAATGTAGTAATCACCAGCATCTTTAGCATAATGCTGAAGCAATCCCCAACCAGGAACGTAGGCCAGATGCATTACTGGTACTGAAGGTTGCCTCTCCTACTACTTCAAAGCAACAGCTCAGAAAATACATTACACAATATTCTTCTAATGCTGGACAAACTGTCACAAATTCATTTTGCCCAGAAAAAGAGTAGACAGATGGGAATTGCAGCTGTATTCCTTTGCCATGTTTGGCTCAGCATAGGCAAGTGTCAGTAGTGTAACAAGCATATATCTAGCTATATGATGGGACACCCTAAATAGTATTCTATTTATGTGAGACATTACAACAGTGTAGACCAGGATGGAGCAAAGGACATGCCTGGTAAAGCTGACTGAATGCAAAAATATTAATTTCTGATTTGGCCTTGGGCCTTTCCTAAAACTCAGTTCCACCTTTAAATATCAAATACAACTCAAATATGTGTGAGTAATTATTTATGTATCTCCTATTTTAAAGACGTCAGTTTGGGAACATTTTCTTATGAAAGGACCTTGTAGAAGTTTGGCCACACTCTGCCTTTAACGTGGTGTATTTGATTCCAAACAATTGGTAAAACCTGAAAATGTCCCTCTTATTTGCACATGTTGAGGTTTATACCCAGCTTCTCAGAAAAGCCCCTTGAAAAGGCTTACAAAAAACTCACCTCCTTTAGAGAGAAAAAGCTTAGAGTAGATGTAGCCCCAGGTGGTATTCTAGTTCAACAACTGTATTCTAGGAAACCATAATAGCTTGTCCATCCTTAGTCCTTGGAACCACATGTTTTGCCACTAGCTAATCAACAATGGGTTGCAGTGAACAATAAACAAAATGTGTTAAAATCCATATGTTGATGCTTTAGCAGCTTGAGTATATCATGTTATTTGCAGGTCAAGAGATCAGTCAAAAAAAGAAAGAAAAAACCCTAAAATCTAATGGGGGCCTCGCCACAATAATCAGTGCAAAGGGACCCTAGACAGCCTTCCACAACCTGGTACGCTTCAGATATTTTGGACTTCAAATCTCATCAGCCCTAGCCAACATGGCTAATCATCAGGAATTCTGGGAGTTGTAGTCCAAAACATCCTGAGGACACCAGGTTGGGGAAGGCTGGGCTTGAATCCACTTATCATGGCTTCCTAAATTTGTAATCAGCAAAACCTTCTTAGAGATGAGCCTATTTAAGCTTAGAAATGGTATTGAGTGAAATGTTATTATATATTAAGGAAACTTCTCTGTTTCTATGACTGACAATTGTACTTCTCAATAACAATTACTCCCACCCTGCTCCATGTGTGCACATACACACACCCCTACCTTTTTAAGACAGTCAGAATGACTTTGAAACAAAAAAAAGCTTAGTAATTGCAAATGTCTGGCAACTTGTTTCATCCATGCAGCTAAAGTTCTCTTTATTAATATAGTTCTGCACATGGCATACAACCAGGTGCTTATAAAATATTTTAAAGGGAGGTGTTGTAGTATCCTTATGGCAGGTCATTCCTGAAACCAATCCTAGTTCTAACATTGTAAGTGGCCTTGAATAACACTATTTGAGCATCAGTTTCCTCTGACTCTAAACAAAGTAGGCTCAGAGGACTTGGCTAGTAGTTTATGTCTGCATAACTCTTCAAAGAAGAAAAATACAAGCTAGCAGTACTGTTTGGAGAGGTATAGTTAGGAATTTCAGGTTGGCCTTAATTTATATTTGCCTCCCAGAAACAAACATAACATGGTTAAAAATAAAACAGAGAAATCATTGCACTTTCAAAGGTAGAATGGCATTAGTTTCATATTACTTTAAAGCTGTTAACAAATATATTAAAAGTCAGGCAGAACTTTTTAATTTCTGCTTGCAAAATCAAACAGTGCACAACTCTTCCTTTTTATAAGTACAGCAAAACAACATAATGTATTTATTTAATAACAAGGCTTACTTTTAATGCAAATAATGCTATGTTGTCCATTAATGCAGACTGCAACATTGCACTGAGTATCAATGTTTCTTTGTGCTTCATTATTTCAACCACAAATTTGGTTATAATTTTCATCCAGAATTATTACCACATAGAAACAAGAACTCCCTAGTCCTAAACAACTGCACCAACATTCTCTGCCTGCAACATCAAGAGAAAACCCCCTGTAATTCTGGCTTTTTTAATGGTGCACAAAAAAACTTAATAAGCAGTCACTTGCCATCTAATCCTAGCCATGTTTACTTGGAAGGGCCATTGGTTTCAATGGAAGTTATTTCCAAGCAAGTATGTTTAGGACTGAAGCCTGAAGATCTGAAATTGAATTAGCTTTTTTCTCCTAAACCTACCATGAGAACAAGGTGCATACATTCATTCTTTGCATCTTCATTCTCCTCCAATATTGCACGGTTAACATGGTCCAAAACTTCTCACACATCTTATTGCACTTAGAACAGAGCCTAGCTATTTTCCCTTCTCCTTCTTTAATCATCACAGACTTGAAAATACTTCCCACTGAGGGCAAACATTAATCCTACAGACGTACATTGCACCTGGGACAATGAAAAAAATTAGGGTTAAAGCCAGGATCTGTCTTCTCTGAGAGGAAGGGCTCTGCTTGCGGAAGGTCCCTTTGTCTGGTTTTTCGGCATTCCCCCTCCCCGACACACAACAATAGTGTCTCCTGACTCTTTGTATTGCATTTTCAGGAGGCTGGAGATGAGGCGGTGGGAAAGTCCACTTCTGTCAATGCAGTTGATCCAATGAAAAACTGGATGCAACCCCTAGTATCAGACAGAAATCTGTAATACCCAGTTTTAGTTGGCCAAGAATAATACTCTTTCCCCTTCACATTGAACAGCTAACAAATATTTTTTTCATCCCACATTCCCTATACTTGAACCTGTAGGCAATAAAAGGAACAGTGCATTTCTAAAGTAGGAATGGTGAGAAAGCTGGATCACTTATTTAAAACTTTTTCTCAAGTGCAGAGAGTGGGTTTGAAAGTAAAATCATCTAAGAGTGGGTTTGAAACAGTCTCGTGAAGCCCTAAACATCACTTCTAGTGACATTAACTTGAGCTACATGTCCCATCGGAGAGTAAGCGTCAGCAAAGTAAATGCATTAGTTAAAGCTTAATAGTAGTTTAGAGTTCAGTATCTTGAAATATTAAATATGTTTTTTTCCCAGAGTAAACTGCCATTCAGTTTTAATGAAGACATTAACCTGCTTAATTTGTAAGCTCTTGTGGGAAACCAGTCTAAAATACTGTCACAAGAGGTGGGCACAAGTAACAAGAGCTACAAGAGAAAAATCAAACATATTTTAGATGTTTGAGCAGCCAGAAAAGTGATCACTAGTAAGTCCCTGTTTTCCTTTTACCTTTGTTTAATATGATTTGTGCACTCTGAAGATAGTAGGGATTAGCTATAGTGTACATGATTTATAATTATGGGTACTTGAAACAACAACACTTTCCTCATTTACCAATGAGTTAGTATATGTGTCTGGAAATGGAAACCGAAGATCTAGTCCCAACTAAATTCTGGGGCCGCGGTGGCTTAGTGGTTAAGACGCTGAACTGCAGACCGGGAGGTCGGTAGGACAGCAGTTCGAGACTCGAGTGCCGCGTGACGGAGTGAGCTCCCGTCTTCAGTCCCAGCTCCTGCCAACCTAGCAGTTCGAAAGCAAGAAACTGCAAGTAGATAAATAGGCACCGCCTCGGCGGGAAAGGTAACAGCGTTCCGTGCACCTCGGTGTTCAGTCATGCCGGCCACATGACCACGGAAGCATCTTCGGACAGCGCTGGCTCTTCGGCTTAGAAACGGGGATGAGTACCGCACCGTAGAATCGGACACGACTGGTTGGGGACACCTTTACCTTTACCTTTTTTTTAAATTCTGAGTTAGCATTCTGAATCAAAACCACCAAGTTTTTGAAGTATGTATTTTATTTATTATGAAAACACGTGTCTTGCCTTTCAAACAGTATTGTAAGGTACCCTAGGACTCTAACAGTACAATCCTATACATGTGTACTCAGAAGTATGTCCCACTGACTTCAATAGGGCTTAGTCCCATGTGACGGGGTATAGAATTACAGCCCAAATGAAAAGTACAATAAAAGCATTTAAAATATAAACACACTACAGACTAAAAGCAGCAGGATCTGAGATCTAAAAAGAGCAACATCAGAACCTCACAACAATAAAAATGTCAACGGATAGGGAAAATTTAAAAAAAAGTTTTCCCTGGCACCAAATCAACAACATAGCCACAAGGCATCCCTTGCTGGGGAGAGCTTTCCACAAGCATGGCTGAGAAGACCTTTTCCCTGGTAAGAAGTAGGAGGTGGTTTAGCTGTTTCCAACAGAAAACCAAACAAGAGGTTGCAGTCCCAATTAATTCTGTTCCATTTTGTATGTGAGGCTTTGCAAATTCTGCAAATCTGGGTGCCTCATATATAAAACAGGCTCAAAATTGCTTGCCTATTTTCTGCAAGCCCTTTGCCAATGACAAAAGTGGTATATGACATCACAGAAGATTCACAAATTAGGGCTGCCATTGAGGTTTGCCCACAAAAATTCAGGTGAAAGGGAGAAAGATTCACAACACCAGGCTTGCTTAACTATATTGCACACTATTTGCTACCTGTTCCTAGCTACTGCTTTCCTTGTCTTTGATCCTATTTAAATAAATAGGGACTTTTTCCTGAGGCAATTAAGGATCATGTAGGCAGCATGACGTGATCATGTAAACAATAACATTTGACTATGTGATGATGTAATGATGCCAAATTAGATCAAAAGCTTCTTGCCTTCCCCCTAAATGGGCAACAAACTAAAACCTGTCTCATTTTGCCATCTTGCCACCATGACTGCCTAAACAGAGAAATGCCTTTCATGGGAAGGGAACATTTGTAATAAAATGCCACCACTACCAACATCCTGTTTTGTCTCAACCAGTCACGAACACTGTAACTACTGAGGGGAAGAGTCAATCACATAATGTTGAAAATCAATGCACTTGCTGTGACAGGAGTTGGTTGACGATGGGAGTAGAGAACTTCTTTCAGTTCGAGGGCCAAATTCCATTTTGGAAAAGCTTTTGGGGGCACATTCCAGTGGTGGGTGGGATGAAAGGCAAAGAGGAACAAAAGGCCAAAGGCGTGGGGCCAAAAATACACAAAATACCAACATATTTTAGCTTAAAGCTCTCACTGCCAGTAACTAAGCTTTAAAAGATGAATTTCAACCTTTTAGAATGGGGGGAAAACAAAAAGATCAGTAGTTGTGGAAAATGGGTGTAGCCTTCTAGGAACCCTGAAGGGCAAGATTTGGAACCCAGGAAGGCCGGGTTTGATGCCCGGGCCTGAGGTTCTCCACCCCTGATTTACAGCAAGAGGAGCTGTGCACTATTGGCATGGATGGAGTTGGAGAGGTGAACATCTAATGAAAGAGGAGGCAATGGGGAAAGAGTGGAAATTCCACAAAAGAGCTCAAGAACAGAATGTACACACATGTTGTCAGTGGGGAAACTTAGCAGGGGTGAGGACACACTGAATTTCACATACTGATTTGAAATAACTAGACAAATCTTAAGTTGCATATCTCTAGCGACCGAGTAAAATAATATTCCCTATTCTATTTATTTATTTGATTTATATCCTGCTTTTCCACCAAAATAGCACTCAAGGTGACTTAGAATAATAAATTACAAATTAAAAAACAAAATCTTAATTAAAACATTAAACAAATCTACATAATATCTACAAATCAGCTGGCAGTAGCCCATGCTACAGGGTGAATTCTACAGTTCTACATAAACTGAGCAGGAAGGAAATGTAGTAGCAAGAAAATATTTTGTACACAGACAGAATTCTCCCTTCTCCTCTCTGTGGGGCCAGCCTCAAAAAACTGAGAAGAGAAGTGTCCTGGCTAAAGTCTCTTCCAGGCAACATTTCATATATTTGTTAAATCCACACCTGTACATCACACGAAAGATACCTGCACCAAGCGTGCCTAGGAAATCACAACCCAAGTGTATGTAGTATCCATTGAGAAATGGCAATGGGGATTGATGGTGGTTTCTCCAACGGTCTCTGAGCTGTAGGAAGTGTCTGACCATTCCCACTGCTAACACTATCCATGGAGATGATACACCTTAATGAGACAACACCACCCAAATGGGAATCTATACATTAGCCATATTGCGGGCAGTATCCAATGCTGCCGCTCCACATATGCAATTGACATAGCACTAGTGTAATTGACCTCCAGAACAATGCCAATAGCAAATGCTAGAATTATGGGTTTTACTGTCTCCTAGCTACATCTCTAGGTGTTGTTTATGACTAAAGTTCATTAGTGATCCATCTAAATTACACACCTACATTATAATGCAAAGACAACAGAAATAAGAATTAATTAAGTTGATATCATCAAAGGTAGACATTGACACTTAACAATATTAATAGATAATGACACAATTAGCACCACAGTAAGCTATTATAACTTATATGACTTTGTAAAGATCTGTATTTATGGATTACCCTGGCAACATAATATTAGTTCTAAAGGAAGCACTTGTTCACCCAAATTCCTATTTTAGTGACCCAGTTAAAACCTGATCTCAATATGCAAATGCTCTTTTAAAATAAAAATGTCCTAAAAACAAACTAGTGTACATGTGTGAGACAAAGGTTTCTCACTTCTGTTGCACTTCCAATGTGTTACAAGTACGTCTATTTTTATGATTATTTTTATATAGTCCTACCCTGAGAGTCCACACAGGGAATGCTTAGTCTTCTAAATATAGAAAGGAGAAGCAGCTACTTCCAGCTGATCCAGGTACAAACATGTAGATGCATCTTTACCTGCCAGCCTGCCTTACTTCTCCTGGCTCTTTCACATGGCTGTTGATGGAAATAGCAGTGGCTAGGGAGGTGATCTATGATGAGGGAGACCAGACTTCAAACTCCCATTCAGCCACAAAGCTCACTAGGCGAACTTAGGCTGACAGTATGTGACTAACCTAGCCTATCCCACAGGGTTGTTGTGATAAAAAGGGAGACAATGTATGTGCTAACCATTGCTACTTGGAAGAAGGCTGCGATTTAAAAATATAATTTAGAAGTGTTACATTACCACTGTGGTAAGGGATGGAATCCAGGAGGAGATGCAAAGACGGTATCTTTGCCTCTCTGTTGTTGTTTTAACCTACATGATAAGGGTAACTAACTTTCTAGAGCAAGTTACCTACATTATAGGACAGGAAGGCCTGGCGTGCTATGGTCCATGGGGTCACGAAGAGTCGGACACGACTTAACGACTGAACAACAACAACCTACATTATGCTATGAGGAAACAGAACCTAGGAACATCTGAGAAGAAAATACCCTCTCCATCGAATTAAATTGAAACGAACTGGCTTTGCATCCCAATCTTTCCACTATAGTGGTCTTTCGGTGCAAGGAATGAGCAATGATAGCTAAACTGTTGCAGTTAATCCAGGTGATGTTCCCTCTATATCTATTGAGTGGGGAAGCTGCATTGGCCAGGCAAGAAAGTACTATAAACAGGGGCAGCAAAAATGCAACCCTCCTCCTGCCTGCAACTGCAGCCATTTTGAGTACATTTGCCATGTGGAAAGTGGCTGTTCAACTTTCATGGGCTTCTACTGGCTAATACCCACAGTATCCCCACAGGTTGTTCTCTCTCTCTCTCTCTCCCTCCCCAACTCCCCACCCACTCATCCGCACACACACTTCAGTCCTTTAATAGACAGCAACCCATTCCCGCCACCTCCGCTACTCCTTAAATTGTTATATTTTAAAGTTCATACGGAAGACACGTGACATAGGGTTAACCATCTTGCATAAAAGGGTCTCATTTTCACATGGTAACTACCGTTTCATTATTTGACAATGAAATATGTGAACTTCTCTGACTATGACTGGGCCTGCAGTTTTCTTAAAAGAATTACAAATGAATTAAGAAGTCATTAAATGGGAACCCTAAACAATATTTTTATTTATTTGTTTTGTCATTTATACCCCATCTTTCTACAAGAAAATCAAATTCAAGGCAGCTTGCAAAAAATAATAATCACAACAGAATTAAAAACAATCTAAACATGGATTAGGTTTTACCAAGAATGCAGTCCTAAACATGCTTACTCAGAAGCAAGTCCCAGTATATTCAAAGGAATTTAGTAAGATTGCATCCAAAATTTGCTGCAGGCAACAGAAGAACATGCAGTAACATAACCATTATATCCTAGTTTCCTACAAATTTGTTACATTAAGAACCATAAAGATAAAAGACTAGACATTAAAATCACAACTTCTCTCATTCATGTCCTCCAAAAAATTCCTCTGTGCTAGAAATCTTGGATTTTCGCACCTACAAATTCAATTATTAGATTTAGAATAATGCTAAAATCTTCAGTGATGTTCTTTCTGCATTACAAATGGGCTATTAAATCAGTGAAGTGCCAATCAAGTTCTTTTGTGTGCTGAAAAAAGATTTAACAAAAGCGTTTTTGCAGGCCTCTCCTTTCACACTATAGTCAGTGTCACCTATATATGATAATTGCAACATATTTTTTGTGGTAAGATCAGCCCCAAATTGAAAAGAACAGGATTCTCACCCCCTCTTTTTTTTTTTAAAATAAAAAGTCATAATCAGAGCATCCCACATATTTGGGGCTTTATGAAAGTGTCTAAGGACATCTAATATGCCTAAGCAACCTTTTGTATGAAATTTTTGTTGTAACAGGAGGAGTGAATGTGTTTAACGATCCCAACAGAAGAATGACACCTTGGAGCTTTGGATTCGCTTGCCTGCTGGATAGTTTAATCATACTATTGTACAGTTTCACACTACTGACTATGCGTAGAAAAGCTCCCCCCTCCCCTTGGTAATTGTTCCATGGCTTGGTCTTGCCCCACATTTTGCTCTACATTTCATCTTCCGATTTTACATATACAATATCTCTAATGCATTCCAAAACCAGTACATGTGCAGCGTGCTCTCGTTGCACTTTCCTTTCGTTCACATGATTTTTCCCCTTTAGGTAACCCATGTGCAAGAGCAACAGTGCACATTAAAATTGGCGCTCTCTCCCTTTTTTTAAATCAGTCTGCTATTGCTATCTAATTGCATATTTAAAGCCCTTTCTGGTTTGTTAGAAGTCAGAAGAAGAAAAAAGAAATCTGGCGCCTATCTCCTCTACTAGATGAGCAGTAGCAAGTCAGAGACAGCTTTGAATGGGGAACTAGAAGAGCAATAACAGTTCAGCCATGTTTTCAATAGGGACCATGCACAATTAAACCACTTTTCACCACATCCCCCAAACAATCTTAGTTTTAAAAAAAATCCAAAACCTGATATGTGTGCATTTTGAATACAGAACAATGTGAATCAGTATCCAAAATATTATGGAGACTAATAAGTCAGAATCAGTCCATTAATTAACAGGAATGCTGATGCAATTGTACTCTTGGCACATGGCTTAGCTAAATAAAAAACAAACAAAAGGAATGAATAATGTGACAAGAGCAAACTGTGCATGCAGAGCGGTCTTTACTGGTTCTGAA
Organism: Heloderma suspectum; assembly: GCF_057233095.1. Taxonomy (NCBI): domain Eukaryota; kingdom Metazoa; phylum Chordata; class Lepidosauria; order Squamata; family Helodermatidae; genus Heloderma; species Heloderma suspectum. The sequence continues at coordinate 46,934,576 of NC_139460.1, read as the reverse complement.
AATCCAACCCAGAAGAATGGCAGAGAGCAAACGTGCTGGAGCCAATCCACAAGAAAGAGAATTGGAATGCCTAAATCTAAGGTGGGTGGGTAATTCAGAAGCATCCCTACAACTGACTAATGACCAGGATCTCAGTGGCACACCAACATCCTAGCCAGTTTGGATAGCTCAGCTTTGCAAATAGTTCAACGAAGTTGCTAGCCCATGAGAATGTATAACACACCTATCTGCACACACATGCCTCTCATTACAGGTGGTCATTATATACAGCTGTATTGTAAGCCTGAGAGCAGGTAGTGTGTTGTTTTAATTGATCTGTTAGCCTCTCTTGGAGCTTTTCTGGTTGATGAATGGGGTATAAATGCTTTGAATAAATGAGTGCCTATCCCAGTCATTTGTGGCATATCAACACCATGAAAGAAACAAGCCACATCTTTCCCCATTTACAAAGCTGCTCCATCTGACTCTGACTGCCAAGAGTAATAAAATCCACATAAAATACAAAGAAAGAGACTAATTACAAGTAGGGATGTCCATCACTGGGAAAACCAGCCCTTTTGGGGCTCACCGGATTTCCACAGCATCCCCAACTCGGCTTGTGAGCCAAGCTACAGGTTTTCCTGGAAAACAGGGAACTTGGGGGGGGGGTTAATCTGCGTAGATAGACATTTTTACAAATTCCGGCTGAAATTTGTAGAAATTACGCAAATTGTGACTGTAATTTGCACAGATGTCTATTTACGCAATTTTTTATTTTATTTTTTTACAAAAAGACAGAAAATCTGCTAGCAGGCCTGACTTGCTGCAGACCAAGTTGGGCCAGCTGGCAGAAGTTGGAATGGAGTCCAGGGGGCTGAGCCAATGAAAGCTCATCGAGCTCCTCCCCCCAATGGGATTCCTCCAACGTCCCTACTTACAAGCCAGTGATAATGTAATAGTGATTTGCTGCATCTCACAACTTTGCTAGTAATTACTGAATTTTGAAAGCTTTTCTGTTTCTGACAATAAAATTCCAAGTGATCTAATTCAATGTGTGTGCTACCTAAGGCCCAGTGACACCAGTGGGAGCTTTCCTCAAACTGCAAATAACAAGCACAGAGTAGGGGAGAATTCCTATGGGGAGAATTCCTATAGGGACAAAGGGAGGGACAAACGATTAAAGTGTGCCCCACCTCAAGGACCTGATCCAGCTCAGAACTCCCCACACCAGCTATTTTTAAAAACACAGGCGCAAAACCTCAGGCCCAGGGACCAAGTCCAGCTCTCTTGGATCCCAATCCAGCCCTTTGAGTTTCCAGTTGACTACGCCCTCTTTCCCTGGCCCCATCCCCTTTCCCCCCAACTGCCTATAGTTTGGTGGTTTCCCAGCTTTTGTGCAGGTTTTTTCCCCCTCCATTCTAAAAGATGGATAAAAGATCATCTAAAAGGTTGAAATGTGTCTTTTATGGCTTAGTTACGGGCAGTAAGAGCTTTAAGCTACAATACGATGGTATTTTTGTTATCTTTTGCCCTGTCCACCACTGAACGTGGCACCCACAGCTTCTCCAAAATGGAATTCAACCCTCGGGCTGCAAGAGATTCAACACCCATTTTAAAGAAAAACTACAAGACGAATTACATGACAAACTTAATACCTAGTTTGGCCCTTAGTGTCAAGGTGAGCTTTCTAAGTTGCAGGATGTTGCAGATTTTGAGCAACACACTTCAGAAATGCCCAGGAATTTCACATCACCCTACCTCCCCTTTAAAGCTATTGGCTGACTGCATTACCAGAATATGATTATCTGTCAATGTATCATTTTCCAGCTAGAATCTATCCCCAAGTTTCAAATGGCACTGAAGATCCACAGACAATAGTGCCATTAGCCTTCCCATATATTAGTTTTCTCATCTTTTAAAATGGAGGGTATTTTGTACCACAAAACAGTTTATTCCCCTTAGGGCACAATCCTATGCCTGTTTAGACAGAAAAAAGGTCCTACAACTCCCTGCATTCCCCAGCTTGCCTTGGTGGCTGGGGAATGATGGGAGCTGTAGGACCTTTTTCTGTCAAAACTGGCATAGGATTGCCCCTTTAATTTATTAATGTTTGCAAAACCAATTGAGACCCAGAGACATAAATCACTGTTGAAATGCAGTCTTATCCTTTTAATTTTAAGATATGATTTGTATATAAAAATACACTTCAGAAATTCAGACGACTGGAATGTGCAGATTCTACTGTAAATAATAACATTTATCTGAAAAAAAAATTTCCCCAAATTTTTTTTTTTCCCCCCTCTTCCCATAGCTGTGCCTTTGATCTGGAAATTTAGCTTCCCGGGCTTCTTTTAGATTTGGTTCATTTTATCAGCTCACAACTCCTATTATGCCCAAGAATGCTTACATTGTTTCAATGTTTTACAAAAGAGAAAAGCTTAATTTTAGAAGACTTGTCTCCACTTACAAACATTGTATTTGTCTAAGCACAGAAGGCAGAAATGGTCTGGAATTTAAGCCACAAGTAACTAACAGTGCAATCCTATCCATGCCTCCTCAAAAGTAAGTCCTGTTGACTTCAGTGAGGCTCACTGGGTATAGGACTACAGCCTTAAAGGCCAAGTACTTACATTTTCCTTATGTACAAAATGAAGAATACTTCCCAGCTAAAGGAGGAACAGTAAATAATGACACAATCCATCAGTAAGTTTTCTGCCACAAGCACCACTGACTTGAATGGAGACTGTCCAAAATTACACTCTTGCATGGGTCCCCATCAAATCAATGAGAATTAGCCTAGGTAATTTTCAGTGGATGTGCCCTCAGGGTTTACTGCAGAGTTTAGGCAGCAACCCTAAATACAACTTTACAACTTAGGAGTAAGTCCCATTGAACTCAGTGAGACCTAAACATGCATACTTTTCTACTTTTTGAGGCTACTTTGATGCTGTTGTGTCCCTATAACAAGGAATGTAGAAAATATTCTTAAAGTCCATTCGTCATTGAAGAAAGGCAAGTTCATTTCAATATGATGGGTTAATTAGATAAAAGCTATATGATCAATCAGCTAGAAAGTGGTTCATAGACCTAGCAGTATCACTTAATTCATTATCATTTAGGACAGGAGTGGGGTACCTTTTTCGACACTAGGGCCGCATTGGCTCCAGGGAAGCATACCAGCAGTGGCATGGAGTACCCTTATCATTGGCCTGCTTGATGTGTTTGTGTGCTCACACACCCTATTCTCTCCATTCATTCACATACACCAACCACATGGAAAGGCACCAAATTACCCATGGAGGGAAAGGGTGATTTTCTCCCTCCATGGGAAGGTCACTGCTTTTCTCTGCTGTGTAGTGACAAAGGAAGCTTCCTTCTAACTTTAAAGCAGAGAAAAGCTCTTCTCTCTCACCAGCTGCTGCCTGAGGAGAGGGGGCAGAGCCTGGAGAAGAGGTTGCTGGGCCAGACGGAGAACCCCTGTGGGCTGTATCTGGCCCATGGGTTGGCGGTTCCCCATGCCTGATTAGCATATTATGAGATTTCCAATACTATAGAACTGGAACTCTCTCTAAGAGGAATCTTGTGTGGTTGAATGTCTATCACTTCAGAACAGAGCCACACAAAAATAAGGTGATGGTTTCTCCATACTTGGGGTATTCCCTACATATGCAAAGTATACAAGTTTATAATTTAAAAAAGAAAAAAAAACCCAGACAGCTCAAAATGGCCATATAAGCTTTTATTCTATGGGCCTTAGGAGTGTCTCAGGAGCCATAGGATAGAACCAAACTTCCCCTCTGAGAGCAGAAAGAAAGAGGTTCACCCACAGAGGGGGAGATCCAACCTAAGATTTCCTCTCCCAGCCCCATAGAAACCTCTGTGGCCCTTGCCTCTCCTATGCTGGTAGAGGCAAAAAAAGGGTTCAGATTGTGAGGTGTGTTGTGGGGTGAATCAGGAGAGGCTTGGAACCTTTCTACTGCTTGCAGTGGGAGGCAAATTGTTCAAGTAAATATATATATTCAGGAAAAAGGTGGAAAAAACTGCTCCTCCCTCCCTTCTGCCTTGCTTGTGCCAGCCCAGAAGGGCTCTGGATGAGGGCAATTCTTCCTCCTTTGGATCTCCCCAGCACGGCTGGTAGGATTGCCTGTAACTCAGTGGTCTAGAAACGGAACTTCCAGATTCACGTTGGATCCCAATGGCAGGAACTCCTCCCATCTTTGCTGCCACAAAGTGTGTACGTGTGGGTGGGGGTGGGGGTATAGTACTGCCTAATCACAGCTATGCTAAAATCCTGGATTTCTCTATTGGTTTCTATGGGCAGCAATCACTTTCACCCTAGAGGTGAAGCACAAAGGTTCTAAAAGAAGCTGAAACTTAATCCAAACAAGACAGAGGTACTGTGGGTTTGGAAACCAACCGCTTCGGATGGAGGTTTACAACTGTTCTTAGATGGGGTTGCACTCCCCCTAAAAGACCAAGTGTGCAATCTGGGAGTCCTCCTGGACTCTGAGCTAACTAGAGAAGGCCAGGTGGCTGTGGTGTCGAGTGCTTTTTTACCAGCTTAGGCTGGTATGCCACCTGCAGCCCTATCTGGAGAGGATGGACCTTGCCTTAGTTATCCACACACTAGTCACGTCCAGGCTGGACTACTGTAATGAGCTGTATGTGGGGCTGCCTTTGAAGATGATTTGGAAACCTTAGCTGGTACAGAATGTGGCCACCTGAGTATTGGTGGGGGTGAGGTGATTTGATCACATACCTATACTTCACCAGCTGCACTGGTTACCAGTGTGTTTCCAAGCCCAATTTAAAGTGACCTTTAAAGCTTTAAATGGTTTGGGATCAAGTTACCTGAAGGACTGCCTACACCCATATCAGCCTGCCCACACTTTAAGATCAGAAAGAGAGGCCCTTTTCATTTGCCCACCTGTGACAGCAGTTAGATGGGTGACCACACGTGAGAGGGCCTTCTGTGCAGTGGCCCCACACATTTGGAACAAGTTGCCATCGGAGGTCCGCCATGCTCCATCATTGCAGGCTTTTAAGAAGGCCTTAAAAACATATTATTTTACCTTGGCCTTCTCTTGATATAACTGCTGTTGTTGTTGTCTTTGCTGTTGTCGTTGGTTTTATTGTCGACTTATTGTTGCTTTTATTGCTATTCTATTGTGATTATGGTTTTATTGCTTTTAATATTTTAACTGTTTTTATGTATTTTATTGCTGTGAGCTGCAGGCGGCCAAGAATTTTTTTTAAATAAACAGAACTTTAAAACTGGAAATCAGACAATGTGAGTCTAGCAATTATTTGAGAGAGCACCTTCTTCCTTACCAGGCTGCCCAGTCACTGAGGTTATCAGAAGAGGAATTTCTGGTGGTTTCACATGGACCTGTGGTTCATTTGGAGTCCACTTGAAGTAGAGCCTTCAGTTTACAAGCTCCCTCTCTGTGGAACTCCCTGCCTATTGATGTCAGGGAGGCACAAACATTGTTTTGTTTTTGGCATCTGCTGAAATAAGCCTTTCTTAATTGACCAGCCACAATTTTATTGGATAATTTGATTTCAAGTATTTTAAATCTGTATTTTGATTTTGTTTCTTTTTATAGTTCACCACTCCGGAATGTTATTAGATACATAAATCCTGTAAATAAATACATCTATGACGAAGGGCAGTTGAATCAGCTGAAGAAAAACAAGAAATGGAGGGAACTGGGCAATTTTGGACTAATCTCCCCGATGAGGCCCACCTAGCACCAACATAGTTCTTTTCGGTGCCAGGTTAAAACTGCCCTCTTCTCTCAAGCATTTGGCAGCATATAATGAGTTGTTAACCAGGTTCTGTATTGTCTTTGCTTGATTGTTTAAAAATGGTTTTTAGATTGTTGTTGCTGTTCAGTCGTGTCCGACTCTTCGTGACCCCATGAACCATAGCACGCCAGGCCTTCCTGTCCTCTGCTCTCTCCCAGAGTGTGCTCAAGTTCATATTCATTGCATCGGTGATGCTATCTAGCCATCTCATCCTCTGTCATCCCCTTCTCCGTTTACCTTCAATCTTTCCCAGCATCAGGGTCTTTTCCAGGGAGTTTTCTCTTCACATTAGGTGGCCAAAATATTTGAGCTTCAGCTTCAGTATCTGTCCTTCCAATGAGCACTCAGGGTTGATTTCCTTTAGGATGGACTGATTTGACCTCCTTGCAGTCCAGGGGACTCGTAAGAGTCTTCTCCAGCACCACAGTTCGAAAGCATCGATTCTTCGGCGCTCAGCCTTCCTTATAGTCCAGCTGTCACAGCCATATGTTGCTACTGGGAAAACCATAGCTTTGATTATACAAACTTTTGTTGGCAAGGTGATGTCTCTGCTTCTTACTATGCTGTCTAGGTTTGCCATAGCTTTCCTCCCAAGGAGGAGCAAGCGTCTTTTAATTTCATGGCCACAGTCACCGTCTGCAGTGATCCTGAAGCCCAAGAAAACAAAATCTGTCACTGCTTCCATTTCTTCCCCTTCTATATGCCAGGAAGTGATGGGGCCAGATGTCATGATCTTAGTTTTTTTCATGTTGAGTTTCAAACCAGCTTTTGCACTCTCCAGTTTCACTCTCAACAAGAGGCTCTTTAGATCCTCTTCACTTTCTGCCATTAGGGTGGTATCGTCTGCATATCTGAGGTATGTGATATGTTCCATGGGGTTTTCTTGGCAAGAATACTAGAGTGGGTTGCCATTTCCTTCTCCAGCAGACCGCATTTTGTCAGAACTCTCCGCCATGACCTGTCCGTCTTGGGTGGCCCTGCATAGCTTATGGCTTCACTGAGTTACGCAAGCCCCTTCACCACAACAAGGCAGTGATCCATGAAGGGTTTTTTTTAGAGATATGTTGTCATATGTGTGCTATCTGTTTATATGCTTATGTAAATAGTTCTGCACTTAGTATAATGTATTTTTAATGGTTTTTAATTTTTCTGAACTACCCAGAGAGCTTCGTCTGTGGGGCAGTATAGAAATAAATTAAATGCTTCAGCCTTTAAAAGGTTATAGTATTTACCTCCATAATAAGGGGATGCGCTTCATGAGGTTAACAAAAGTCTCCACTCCCTGGTACCCTCCCAAGCTATATCACGTTGCTCAGGTTCAGGACTAGTAGGCAACCTAATTGGCAGCCTAATCCTTTTAGCATTTTATAGCACAGTAACAAAAGGCTTCAGGAAGGCAGAAAAGAAAATGGTGTCCTCTGACCGCCACTAACAGAACTACAAAGCTCCTGTTCCAAGCAGAAAGAGAGCATATTTAAAACAGCTCTAATCCTATACATGTTTGTTCAGGAGCAAGTCCCACCAAGTTCAATCGGACTTACTCTCAAGTGTACATTAGGATCACAGACTTTATCCCTTTCTCCAAGATTTGTTTCAGATTATTGCCTTCTCTGTACCCAAGGCTCCATGTGGGGAAGGTAGCCCATGGGTCCTGATGTTCTTCAGTGGCCAAGCCAGTGGGAAGTCACCCAACTTTGCTCTATGACCCCTCCTGATGAGCTCATCCTCCCCCCCCACACACACACACACAAAATGGCTTAGTTCACAACATTCCCTCCCTCTGTAGCTCAGCATCCCCTTTCCTTTAGCATTACTGCTGCTTGCATTCTTGCATTTCTCTCTTACTCAGCACGCAAACTCAGAACTGAGTTATTTAGAATTGGGGAAGGTACAGCTTCCATCCCCTCCCATTCTGCAAAGGAATAAGCCAATAGGTGGCCAAAGCCTTGTGGGTGAGAAAATGAAGAGCTGCAAAGAGTGTTCCCCACTCTAGCCTCCTGTCTGGAGGACTTCTGCCCTGCTTTTCAAATACAAGCTCAATTCTACCACCCAAACAGAAAGTCTCCAGAACTCACACTGACAGCCCAGGCAACCAATGGAAGCTCAGAAGAAGGAGGGGTGCCTTGCCATGGAGTGACCAATCAGGTGACAGAAGGTAGGAAGGCCGCACTCCATCCTTAACTCTTTCCATGCCTGCCAAGGCTTGTCCTAAAATAGGGACAGAGATCTGGTGCCTAGCAGATGTTTGACAAAGGTTCTAGCTGAGTCAATGGACTCTCCAGGCTTCTTTTCCACCACCACTGCCCCAGCGCTGGGCAGGTAACTTCAGCTGATCAATTGCTATCACTGAATAAGTCAAAGATTCCAGCTTAAATTGAAATGGAAATTGTCCTTTTAAGCTTGAAGTTTGTTTAAAAACCTTTAAAAAGTAAAAAGACAAACAAAAAGTTACAGTTCAATCCTCAATACATGTTTACTCAGAAGCAAGTCTTGCTCTGAACAGGCCTTTCTCTCACATTCAACTGATCTGAGAGGAAGCCCCATTTAACTTAATGGGACTTACCCCTGAGTAAACAGTTATTTTTGTTCTGCTTAATGGCTCCACAGCCCGTTTTGAGGAGCTAAAAAATCCATTCTGCCATCCCCTATTCCCATACGCATCTTATAACCCGACCACTTCCTCAGATAAGATGAATTTAAAACGTTTTCGCACTGAAAGGAGTGAGCGCCCTGAAATTAGTACGCCCCAGAAAGACCAGGGAGATTTGGAGGAAGAAGCTAAAAAAAGATCCCTCAGTGATCTACCTCAAGAGAAACTCAGCAGGAACTGCTGAAGGAAAATCTAATAACAGTAACACTCGAAATAAAAATTGTAATGATTTCTAGAGGGTAGCCATGTTAATCTATTACAGCAAAAACAACAGTCTGGGGGCACTTTAAAGACTGACAAATTTCTTCTGGCATAAGGTTCCATGGACTTCAGATGCATGGAGTATTATGGAGAGTTTCAGGGTTATATAAGAAAGATATATTAACAGCACAGCTACTGCTGGAAGCTGAAACATTTAGGTCAACTCTGTTGTTAGTCTATCTTATATATTTTACCTTAAGACTGACTGCATCCATAGCGGATCCAGAGCCTCCTTGTTGCTTTGGTGTTGTGCCGCTTTACACCTACGCCTACATGCATGCATATACACACACACACGCACAGTACACGTGGGTGTGTGGAGAAGAATTATAAACAGTGAGGTCAGAAGGAAATTCAATGCAAAAAGTGCTGATCGTGATAACCATTATTATCAGTAGCCGGTCACCGGAATTCTGACAAAACGGAGGCAAAAGTTATCCTTTTAGCCCCGCTGCTTATACATCCCCCCCCCCCCCCGCCGCCGCTCTATTTCCGTGTGTCTGTGTATCGTATATACGTACGCATGTGTCAAACGAAGGCAACAGTTCGTGCACCTGATGCGGGTCATAAAAGAAAGTTTATGCCACTGTAAGTAACCGCGCAATCCTATGCAGGGGTTACTTGGAAGTAAGTCCCACACTCCCTCCTTCCCCGGTAAGTGAGCTCTGTGGAATGCCACTGACGGCGCGCTCCTCCGCGTGGGCTGCAATCCAGGGCGCGCTTACTTGGGAGTAAGTCTCATTGAAGTCAATGGGACTTACTCCCGAGTAGACTCGCAGAGTACTCCGCTACGAGTCTGTTACGTCTTTCAAGGCGATATCAGGCGGGGGGGGGTAGACTTTATCCCTCCCGACGCTGAGAAAAGTTTTCCCTGCCTCCTTCCCTCCCCCAGCTTAACTCTCGCGCCCCTCCCCACCTTCGCCAGAACTCCCCGCCCACCACCCCTCGAGAGGGCAGGGTCACCGCCAACCCCACCTCCTCACCCCCCACTGACCCCGGAAGCGCGATACCTCTCTCATCTTCTGTCAGCCTCCCGCGCCAATTCAACACTTTAACGTAGACGAGCCGCCACCCTCCCCGCAGGCGACCCGCTCATTGGCTCTTAGCCCCGCCCAACCGCTCCGCTCAAGCCTCCCATTCGCCGACGGCCATGCCACTCCCGAAGGAGCCCGCTTCTACGAACAGCTCTACAGCCCGCCTCCTCCCCCATCCGCCTGTATTTGCTGTCTTTCCATTGGAGTAGCTCCAGCCTTTGAGAAAATAAATCTTCGCTATGTCCCCACTGTATTGGTTTTAATGTTTGTCAATCAAACGTCACCGCTGCTTGTCATTGGAGAATATCGGTACGATTAAGGCTGACCCTCTTAACAACTCGTGTTTTATTTGCCCGGGCTAACTGCCAGAGTGACCCAGTCTTGCCAATGATTGGCTATAAGTGATCCTCTTCGCCCAGCCTAGCAAGTTCGGTTGCGAGCCCTCCGTCCCCTCCCCTTTTCTACGCATTTCTATTTCTCCCTTTATTTATTTATTTCCTTCATAAACTTAAATGACCTCGGAGGGGAGGGAGAAGCGAGACTCGCTGTGGGCCGATGACCAATAGCAGATAGAGCAGGGGAGGAATCGAGAGAGGCGAAGACCAATGGCAATGGAGTATGGTCTAAATAGTTAGCAATTTGCCAGCCAATCAGATTTTACAGCTCCCGGCACCAGCGGGTGGCGGCGACGGGCGTTAATCACTGTCTGGGCTTGGCGAGGAACTGGATTATACCATTCACAGATAAGGGGGGGGGGAGCAAGAGCAACGGGCTCTTCCATTCCCAAATTATGGAAAGAGTGCATGTTTGGAAACTAGCAAGAAGTGGAGACAGCTGCAATGGACGAGAGACGGTGAAGCAGTTTAGCTAAAATGTTTCCTCCCACCTCGCCCTTATTTTGGGGCCTGGTTGCTCAAGTACGGTCACAGTATCCAGAGCAGACAGCTGCAGTCCTTGTGGGCCCTTACTCAGGAGTAAGTTCCAGTAAGCAGCCGTAGGATTGGACTATAAATGCATTATTATTTGGCACCATCAGTAATTTTGCAATCCCCCGGTCCTCACGGCGGGAAGAGAACTCCATGGAGTTTAGTAATTCGTAGTAAACACTCGCATGAATTCAAACAGGTGATAATAGCCCATTTTGTGAGGGGTCTTGTACACTGCGGTAATAATACATGTGCATTATCTATGTAAGTATTTATCTGCAAGAGCAATCTATTATGGGTTTGCAGCTGTTCAAGGTGTTTAAAAAGATATGTCTTTATTGCTTTTAGCCAGCTAAATTGCTATACAGGCAATTGGCATATATACAACTAAATATCCAGTGCATATGGCATAGCTTTTTATGCCATAGACCTTTTTATTTTCCCAGGCATTTTAGCTTTCTAGACTCTTAGCTTTGCTGTTTTAAATCTGTGTTTTAAATCCCTGCATTGCTGCTAGGTTTTATTCTGGTTGTATTGTTATACCGTGGTTTTAACATTTTATATTCTATATTGTTTTATTGTGTGCTCTTTGGTTTTAATTTTTGTGAACCACCTAGATAGCTTCGGCTATTGGGCGGTATAGAAATGAAATGAAACAAACAACAAATAAATAAATAGCTAAAACAACAAGATCCTAATGTGATCAGCCAGCATGGTGTAGTGGTGAGAGTATTGGACTGGAAACTAGGAGATCCAGGTTCTAGTCCCCCCTTGGCCATAGAAGCTCACTGGGAGATTTTGGGCCAGTCACAGACTCATCCCAACCTACCTCACAGGGTTGTTGTTGTGAGGATAAAATGGAGAACAGGAGGAGGAGAATTTAAGTCGCCTTGGGTTCCTTGCAAGAGGAAAAAAGGCAGGATATAAATAAATTAACAATTTTGAAGATTATATTTAAAAAGGGAGGGGGGCAAAGACCATACAAACAACATTGTGGCACAAGAAATAGTTTAAGGCTGAAATTCTGTGCACACTTACCTGAGAGTAACCCCAATGACCTCAATGGGGCTTAATTTTGAGTAGACATGGATTGGATTGGACTTGATTGTAAAAACTTTGCCAGCCTTTGATCTATTCCATCCACAAACTATTCAATAACTTAGACATTTAGTTCAGAATAAAACTGGTTACTCAAATGGGACACAAAACAAAACATGGATGTCACTTACGTTATAAAGATAAAAAGCTCCCCAGAAACCATTTTGAGCTGGGAAGGCCATTTTCCTATTGATTTAAACTGCAGATACTCTAGCTCTGGGCATCAGAGACCCAAAGCACCCAAATACTCCACCTGCGAGACATTCCTGCTATACTACTGAATACTTCCCAGAAACAACACCCCAAGAATCAAGAGACATCAATCCTTGATGTTTTGCAAAATGTATCCATTTCACAGATGGTGAGCAACTGGACTGAGACTGAGATGAATAACTTGTCTACAGCTACAAAATGAATACGCTATGACAGATATGGGATCTGAGCCAAATTTTTCCAGTTAGTTACCACTTAACATAAAGAAGAGTGTGGGAAACTACTTTTTTTTACTGCCTTGGCTCTGACCGTCTGTAGAATACTATTTTCTCTCAAACTCTTCGTGAAATCATTATTTTCTCCATATCCGCATACTTAACACACAAATGTTTTTCTCTCCTTTCCCAACACTTTACACACCAGTTCACTTGTCTCTTCCACACACAATAATTTGCACATACTATGATTATTCTAAAACAGTGTATAAATGCTAAGTTTTATTAAATGCTTTGAGCACTTATCAAAAGTGCTACCCAAATATTAAGCACTGTTATTATTGCAGCCTGAAATCGCAAGCTGGAATCATGGGGAAATTGTTTTCATTTGTCCTTTGTCTCTTTCGTCCCTTATTGCTCCTCTGAGCAATTAGGGATGAGGTGGCAAAATAAAATAAGGTAACTCCGAAGGAGCTGCTCTGGTACCAAATAATCTGAAAGTGCCTGGAATAACTGATTATAAGGCAACTTTAGGGACCCTAAGCACATACACAACCCATCTTTCCAAGATTATCACTGAACTGTTTTGTGCAAGGGCATATTGTCCTCATGGACCATGGCATTAAATAAAATCCTCTGAAATTCCTGATTCTCAGATAGCCCTTGTGACCAAAAAAGTGGATTTCCAAGGCTCAATCCTGCCTAGAAACTATGAACTCCCAATTATTGATGCATACAGGGTGGTTGCGGTTGCCCAGAGTGTTTCTAAACAGTCTCTCTCTCTCTCTCTCACACACACCCACGCACACACATGCATACACTAATTATTTGATATAGTCCAAAGTCAACACCAGCATAAACAAGTCTCAGACTGAGTTCAGTTGCACTGTAGTTCCAATTAATTTTAGCAAAACCAGATGAGAAAGCCAGTGTGGTGTAGTAGTTAAGAGTGTTGGACTGAGGAGACCTGGGTTCAGGTCCCTACTTGGTCATGAAGCTTACTGGGTGACTTTGGGCCAGTCGCTGACTGTCAGCGTAACTTACCTCACAGGGCTGTTGTGAAGATAAAATGGAGAGGAGGAATACCGCCTTGAGCTCTTTGGAGGAAAAGGAGGGATTTAAATGTAACAAAGAAAATAAATCATTCAACGTGTTCAGCTTACACTTAGTTTATGAACTTATACTATGAAAGGATGAAGACAATAGTCAGGCCTAATTCCATCAACATCTAGCAGAGTGAGAAAAGGGACCGCACAGCCTCTGTGTTAGCTCTTAAAATACTAGCTCCATTGGGCTCTGTCATCTAGCAGTAGCCATTCCACCAGGCTACAGGAGAAGGAGATACCTGACTGCAGGACTATTCCATCTACTCTCCTGAGAGACCAGCTTCATCAGGCTCCTCCTCTTCCTCAATTGTTTCTGGTCGGTATAAGAATTTTGTAACTTTAGGAGCTGATGCCTGAATTTGCTTTTCTTCTTTCCGCAACATCCCATTTTCCTTTCATATCAAGTATTTTGCATTGTAAGTCTGTCAGCAGGGACTGTGTTGTTTGTTACTGATCTCATGCAAGCCACTCTGGGAGCATTTTTGGCTGAAGAGCAGGCTAAAAATGCTTTAAATAACAAATATATAATAAATGAGTGTCCTAAAAATGGTATTCCATTCATTTACAAAAAGGTCAGGCTTGATCTTACTTTCCCAGACTGGACATTAGCTTTCATAGGAAAAACATATGGTTTATTTTAATTATTGAGATTTTATTAGGTTTATATAGTACATCCAAAAATAAAAAAAATTAAGTACAAACAACCACTGCAAATACATAATAGAAGCCACAAACAGAACACTGGGTCTTGACCTTTGTATATGTCATGTAAAGTAACATTTGTTAACAAGAGAAATGGAAAGGGAAGATAAAGTAATTAACTCAGGGATAGAGATGGAGAAGATGAGATGGGGGATAGAATGAGAGAATGAGTAAGTTCATGAGAAAATAAGTATTAGTTCTTCATAACTCAAATACATTTCTCTTTAACATTTCACCAGAATAGACAGTTTGGGCTTCCTCTTAAAAAGGAAATAGGACTACTGGCCATGCTGTCTGAGAATTATGGGAGTTGTAATCCAACACATCTGGAGAGCACTAGGTTGGGGAAGGCTTGGCTAGTGTATCCTTCTTGAAATAGTCACTTTCTGTTGAAGCCTGACAGAAGCAATACATAACCTACTTTTACCTAATTGTGTTTTGTGTATGTGTGTTTGATTTGGGGACCAGGATAACCAGGCCTTATTTGAAGCCAAACATTCTGGGTTATTTATTTGGCCACTAATAGAACCCACTCTTTTTTATAGCCTTTCTCTCTCTCTCTCTCTCTCTCTCTTTGGGTTAAAAGGCCATTCTGGTTCATTACAGCCTTTACGCCTTGTACTTGAGGTGAACACATCCTGTACTTTTAACTGAGGATTTTTGCTTTGTGTACTTGGATGAGATGGTTGTTAATTAACATTCTTTGCTTTGGAGGAGTGACTGTAATTCCCAAGAGACAGTAGGAATGAACTGTGATTAATACCAAAGCTGCAGTTGGAATTTGGACATCAATGTCTGATATGTATAGAAAGGGTGGCCATGTGTCCTCTTTTACAGAGGGCAGTCCTCTATTTGAAGCCATCTTCTAATTGAAGAGCTGTCCAGTCCAAGTCTGCTTTAAAGATAAAGAACCATATGGAAGGGGAACAGGGCTTTGAAGTCACCCATCAACAGCATCTGGACAGCAGACTGAGCAGACACACAGATCCCATAATCACAGTCTTCCCATCTATGGTGACACGTATTCTATTTCTATTTAACTTATAGGAATTATGTCTAAATTTGCATCTATAAATTAGCACGTGCAAATGTTATGCACATTTATGCCCTCTTTTTGGTCTGGTTTTTGTTTTGTTTTCGGTGATAGATTTCCTCTATTTCGGTGATGCAAAAGTGGCTTTAAGATGCAGATGGAAGGTTTAAGGTTTTTGTGGGAGGTAATTATTTACTCTTATGGTGCTGCTATTTGTGTGAGAAAGAGCTTGAGAACAAAATATAAGATAATATATTTTGTTATAAGATAATAAGAACATTAGGAGAGGCCTGCTAATCAGACCAATGGCCTATCTAGTCCAGCATCCTCTTTCCTACCAGTGACCAGCCAGATGTCTATGCGAAGCCCACAAGTAGGACATGAAGGCAATAGCTATTGTCCCCCAGGAACTGGTATTCAGGGGCATAGTACCTCTGATCCTGCAGGTAGTATATAGCAATTATGACTAGTATGTTCCATGGGAGTACTAATATTGAGAGAGAGAGAGAGAGCTTATAAAACACTGAAGCTTATAAGCTTATAAGGTCCAGCTTATAAGACATTGAAGCTTAGGTATAAGACTCTGTGTGCCTACTGAGAACTTTGGAGATGGATGGTTTACTGAAGGATTTTGTTAGGGAACATGGTGTTCAGCACTAGAGGCTGACCAGAACTTTGCTATCACTTACATTTTCCTCCCAGTTTTGTGACATTTTCAAGTTTCCCATATATGGTGGAGCTATCCTTGCATTCATGTCAGCCACATTTAGTCTGTGTCTACTGGAAGAGACCCAAAGTATTTATTTAGACTTCTAACCCACCTTAACCCCAAAGGCTGAAGGTGCTATCAAGATGAACAGAAATAATTATGAAAGACTCAGTTATCAGATATATTAAAATTACTATTAAAAGAGCCCCTGCTCACCAATAAATGTTTGCATGAACAGACATTTCTTGCAGCACTTACAAAATATCCTCAAGATCTGGGCTCTGTTGAATGTCTGGAGGAAACTCTCCAAACTGAGAAGCAGCACCTCTGCATGTTCCCTTGCTGCTCTAATTTGCTACATGTCAAGAGTCCACTTAGAAAACCGTACAGTTTGCTACAGACCATATGGGAGGAGCAGTTTCCTTATAAGACCCAAGCTGCTCAAGTCTTCATAAAATGAGAGACAAATTCAACATTTTCAATTAAAAGTGAGAGGAAAAATGATGCTTCATTTTGTGCCAAAGACCACAAGAGGCCAAGCCATGCCTCAGAGACACCTGCCAGCCATTGGCCAAGCTAGTGCTTGATTTGCTCACAAAGTGACCATCAAGATTCCAGTAAATCTGTGGGCAGGAAGGACGCATAATTGTTTCCTTCTTTAAGAAGGGCAGCGTGACACTGGAACTGAGGCTATGAACTCATCTCTAATTTTATTACACTGTGTGCTGTGTGTTTCAACCAAGAAGCCAAGTGCAAAAGACATTTTCCGTGCCCAGAAGCTGGTTTGCAAATCTGCCATCACTTCACAACATTAGCCTCAATATAGTGCCTCCTGCATTCACATATTAACTGCACATATTCACCATATGTTTTAAGGAAACACTATCCAATTTTTTCTACTACTGCATAGAGTAGACTTTTAAGGGAAATGTGGAGAGCACACCTTCATTTCCTCCTCTGAATATTCTTTATAAACTTCCCCATGTAATACAGGAATGCCACCATTGATCCTGCAAATTATACTCTGGAGAAAATAGGAGGGACTAAAGTCCGTGAGGACAGATGTTCCAGAAGAAGAAAGAATAAATATGTTGAACAAACTAATTGACACAAGCAGGGGATTGCTGCAGCAACACATTGAAGCAGAAGCAGGAGGCAAAATAAATCCAGCTATCAGCCAAACTAATGTGGGGACTTTTCTTCCATCTTTAAATTTGACAATCAGGATTGATATGGGCTAAATCCAACATTACACAAGCAAACGTCCACTTGTGGAAAGGGAGTTTCTCTTCTCCTTCTTCCCTCTGCAGCCACATATGCCCCTCCAATCTGCTTTGGAGGGTTCCCCAACCCTCTGGAGCAGATTTGAGGGCTGGACAAGGGGCTGCAGGGGGAAGGGAAATTCGATCCGCCAGCAACGTCTGTTCTCCTGGCAAAAGGACACTATCGGATACAATCCATATTTATATCTCTGCCTATTCTCTAGTGCTATGTAACTTTCGTCTCTCTCTTCCTCAGGCAACAATACTATTTCCTTCAAACATTTAGAGGCATTAGTACAGGACACAGTTACACATCCAATACTAAAAAAACTCAACATTTGAATGAGTCCTGCTCTCTTTATATCAGTTAAGATGATACAGATTCCTTGTAAGTCATTTTTAAAACTCTAGTCCATAAAAACAATCAAAATGTATAACTGGTGGAACAGCCTAAGAAAGTAGAAGAACCCTGGAACTATTAACAATATATTTAAGAGTGTGTGCCAACTAAAACAGTCAAAATTACTGTAGCACCACAGGCTATTTCCTAATCTTTACCTTACCTGAGCCAAGCTGTTCAAGGCTTTAAAATAGCTCACCTAGAAGAGACTCCCATTGTTCCTCAGGAAAAATCAAACAACATTCCAGATCTATCAGCAATGCGTACAAAGTCATGAAACAAATAAAACCTAAATGAGCACTGGTTTGTTTTATTTGGACTACCCCACACATATTTCTACTCCTGCTAGCTGAGTTTGCCACAACACGCAAGGCATTCACTCTCCAAGCAATTCACACATGTATATGTGTGCCCCCACTAGCGTCTCTGGGAAGTGCATTCCACCACTGGGGCACCACCACTGAAAAGGCCCTCTCCTTAATAGCCATCCATCTCACTTCATTTGAGAGGGGCACTGAGAGAAGGGCCTCTGAAGCTTATCTTAGGGGGTACAGGCAGGTATATAAGGAAGGAGACAATCTTTCAGGTAACCTGACCCCAATCTATTTAGGGCTTTGTAAGATAATACCAGCACTTTGAATTGGGTCCAGAAACAGACCGGCAGCCAGTGCGGATCAAGCTGATAAAAGATGTTCTGTGCCATTGAGACCATCCATCCTTCCAGTGACAGTGCTGGATCTAAGAGCACCCTCAACTACAAACCTGATCCTTTAGGGGGAGTGCAACCCCCCTAAATCATTCATTTTGATAGAGATGGGCAAAGCAACATATTTTACCTATATGTAAAATGTCATAAGGATGCAGGTAATGGTTTAGGGTATTTTAATCCTAAAGAGTTATCAGTAGGGACAATAGTGCCTTTTAACCATGGCCTTGTTTAGAAATGTTCCCCCACCCCCTTTTAAACAGAAGCAATTTGGTGTGAGAATGTTTACTGAAATGTTTGGACATAGCAGAAATGGGTAAGTTAACAGATCCTGTTCAAAGAAGAAAACAGTATACAACAAATAAGTGGGACCATTCTATTCTGACTTGATGTATGTTGTAGCCATATTTTCAGCAATTTGCATGTATATTTTAATTACTGTATTTTATATTAGAGTGTTACCTGCTTTGCGCATTATTGGTAGGGGAGCGGCAGGATATAAAATAAATAATTTTTCTGTTTGATAGAAATGGGCAGAACATTCCTATGGTGGTTGGGGTCAAGTGGGGGGAACCACCGCTTCATAACCCTACTGGGTTTGCTCTGGCTAAGGTGGAAGGTGTGTGTGGCTTTTTACCTTTCCCCTGCTTTTTTGTTGTTGCCAAATCTTCTCAATAAGTCCTATGGGAGGGTAAATAACTACACTAGCCTCAAACATTTCCCTTCTTCCAGGGGCATGTCTGGGGAATGAGGGGGTCTGGATCCTCCAGATGCCTCACTCAACCCGTCCATGAAACGCCCTCAGAATGCCCCCTTTCCTACTTACCACCTGTGGAGTACCACTGCCAGGGCAGCTAGGGTGGCACCGTGGCAGAGCTTTCTACTCTTGGTCAAGGGATGACTTCTGTAGTGAACCTTCATCTCTACTGGTGGACCTCTCTGTCCTCCTGCAGTGGTAAGGTCCACAGTATCCTATGGCTGCTGGGACAGCCTCTCAAGGACCATAGGAATGTTTTACAATCTTCTCCTCCTCCTCCTCCTCCATCTCCTCCATATTCTTTTATAAATAAATGACCCACCCAAAGGAAAATTGCATTTTTACATATTAACCTCACATATGAACTTCATATTCCATTATGTAATACCTGTGATATAATCCATCTCTTGAACGTATTGATGTGAAACCAACTCATTCATTTTCCGTCACTTACAAAGGAATACTTGCTCTTTTACTTTGTCTCATTTGGATGAAATGGGCAAACTAAGCGAAGAGGAAACACATAATCTTGTTTGTAGAGAGAAAGCGTTGGAAGCTTTCTTAAACGGGCTTCATTTCAAAGAAAGTGTGAGTACAAAGTAAACCATACAGCCCCACCTACTGGAAACAGGACATAATGGAGCCACAAAGCTTTGCAACGCATAACAAAATTGAGCAATACAGGCCGTGCTGGTGCAACTGAGATCAGTGTTTGGCTCAAGATCAGGAGCTGCTCCCTGAAGAATTTAATAATCACAAATATTAAAAATACCTTACGTTAGACATTAACCAGACTAAATGTTTAGATAGTATGGTGCCAGTATTTTATGGAGTGAAACTCAAACAAGCAGCCTTATTTAGTAAGAATTGGTGTTCTGATACAGTTTCTGGTTGATTCAAAGGAGGAAATGTCCATCTTTTTCATAGTTAAATAATTATTTTGATCAGGAGTATATATTCGCCTTTTTCAGAAGTTCTTTCCCCCCTTTCAAATGCCCTTGTTACTATCTTCTTACCCTAAGCATATCATTTGCAGCACTGAAGTCATCAGGACCTAGTGTACAGTTGGGGAGTCTAACTGAAAACAGTTTTTTCACCTTTTGCTAGGGTAGCCACATAGGCATGGTCAAAAAAGAGGAAACGCATCACTGCAAAAAGAGAAAATAGAGGGCACAGACTTGCATAAAATTTGTATTTGCTGATTTATATGTATAGATGCAAATTTAGTAATAGTTGCTATAAATTAAATAGAAATACAATACATCCCACCATAAGGGTGGTAGGGGTAGCGACTGTGACTGGAAGCACCCTTACTCTGTAACCTTATACATAGCTACTGTATACTGTTGGAGTGTGTTTGGGGTAGGGCCTGTCATCACAGCCTGTTTGCTGGGGCCCCTCCCACTGGCTGCTACTACCATCAGCTGCCCAGCCACTCCTCTCCTCCAGAAGTATTTCAGAGTGGGGGCTGCCAGAGGCAGTGCCTCTGCGCGCACCTCAGCGTCACACAAAGGGCAACGCTAAGTATGCACTTAGTGTCAAACTTGGAGATGCACTGAAGAGCACATGAAGACCTGCCCGCCACCTCTCCAGAGATACCAGCAACCAGCTACTAGCAGCAAATAGCAGTAGCAGAGGGCAGCAGCTTTAAAGACCAGGAAGAAAGGGACACATGCAGATCTTATCTGCTCCTTCGTAGCTGTTGCTCTCTTTAATATTGTTTTATATTTTAACATTTTTAATATGTGCCTGGGAAGTCCACCGAGTAACTCAGGGGGTCAGGGAGGTACCACCATAACTGTGGTTATGGGTAGGGGAAGGTATGGCATTGGGGGATTAACAGGCCAGCTGAGCAGAAGAGGGGCTAGACACCTTACAGCTATCCCCTCTTCTGGTTCTTCCCACAACCAGATTGTCCCTGGCAGCCTTAGCAGCTTGTTCTCGGGTCTGGTGTTGCTGCTGCTGAATGCCAGGTCGGTACAAAATAAAATCTCCATCCATTATTTGATTGTGGATGAGGGGGCTGAGCTCGTATGAATTACTGAGACTTGGGTGGGGGAATTGGGAGGGGTTACTCTCTCCCAGCTGTGCCCTCCTGGGTACTCAGTGCAGCACCAACACCCACTCAAGGGTCGGGGAGGGGGGGTTGCCATGGCCTATAGGAATTTGATCCTCCTCTCTAGGCTTCCTGCTCATTTGAGTGCAGATCCTGAGTGACTGTACCTTGTGTTGGGTACCCGGGACAGATTGGGGATTCTGCTGGTGTACCACCACCCCACTGCCCATCAGACTCCCTGCCTGAGCTGACCGAGGTAATATCGGACTTGGTGTTGAGGACCCCTAGGATGATGGTCCTGGGGATCTAAAATTCCATGCTGATGTTGCTGTATCCAGGGTGGCTCAGGACTTCATAGCCACCATGACAACCATGGGGCTGTCCCAACATGTCATTGGCCCAACACATGTAAACGGACACACACTTGATCTGGTTTTCTTGACTGGGCAGGAAGATGGTAGGGGTTTACGAACCCCACTCACCTTCATCCGCTGGGAGGTCCGCGGGGGGGAAGGCAATCTGGTCCTCCCCCTGGAATCCTCCCTGTCAGGGTGGAAACTGAGCCGATAGAACCCCAGGGCAGTTCTGATTCTGAGGAGGATCAGCAATCCGTGGAAGAGGAGCCAGCTCATCCCTCACAGGCACAGCAGGTGGCAGAGATTCCTGCCGGCATTCCTGAGATAGATAGTGATCCTAGCAGTGAGAAAGTGTGAGAGGGGGGCTTGCTAGATGCTCGACGCAGACACAGGGAGTGACAAGCGATGGAGGGCGTGGAAAGGAGGTGTAGTGCCCATTTGGCGTGCAAGCAACAGCCGCCTCCAGTGGACCCAAGGGAAAGAGGGAGATCTCTCCCTAGCCCATAAGTTCAGGGTCTTCAAGTGACTCTCCTTCAAACGGGGATCAACTGCCTACTCAGAGCATAGGCTACTCTGCTGTTCCTTTCTTAGTCGCTGGTGATTAGCATCTGAAAGAGTCATTAAGTTGTAAAAGGATTAAAGCCTTGAAAAGAATCCTTTCGTCTGTGTCTTGAGTTGGCTATTGGAGTGTACTGAGAGAGACCGCTAGGGCGCTCCTGACAGCTTGATCCCCGTTCCTCTTCTCTCTCTCTCTCTCTTCTCCTCCTGCCGAATGGAGGGTGCCAGGGACCCGGCGGTGCAAGCTCTGGCGCAAGAGAACCAGATTCTCCGTGATCAACTGGCTCAACTGACGACTGCAGTACAGATCTACAAGCTGCGGTTCAACCCCCACCACCTCCTATTCCCCCCCGCCGCAAATGCCCGGTGGCTTTGCCAGAGAAGTTTTCTGGGGAGAAAGGACTTTTTCAGATTTTCAGGGCCCAATGGGGATGGCAGAGAATTCCGCCATGGATCTCGGTGAGGCCGAATGCCAGTGCATTCGGCCCCCGGAAATCTGTGTCGGAACGGCCTGCCACCCCCCCCGCCCCCCGTGGATGCCCCTTGGGACGAGACTTACCTGGGGCAGATCTTCCGGGCGGCGGCAGCTTCGGCGGCGGCTTTGGCGGCGGATGGTCTTCTGACCGGCTGCTGCCGCCACCATTTCCAGTCTTGGTTAAAAAAAGAAAAAAAAGACATGATAGGCTATGTAAAGATTTACGTAGCCTATCATGGCTGGGTGGGTTTAAAAAAAAAACACCCGCGTACGCAAATGGCGGTGGCTACGGCCGCCGCCATTTGCATTCCTTCTTTTTGGCTGCCTTAGTCTACGTAAATATTTACTTAGACTATGACGGCGAAAGTAAAGGGGGACGCAAATAGCATAGCAGGCGCTATTTGAGTCCCCTTTTGATTCGCCGTTTTAGCCTACGTAAAGATTTACGTAGGCTAAAACGGGGAATCAAAAAGGGACGCAAATAGCGCCCGCTACGCTATTTGCATTCCCCTTTCTTTTCGCCATCATAGTCTACGTGAATATTTACGTAGATTAAGACGGCCAAAAATAAGGAACGCAAATGGCCGCAGCCGTAGCTGCCACCATTTGCATACGCGGGTTGTTGTGTTTTTTTTACCCAGAGCCCTCTGCGGCCGGAAATCCGGCTGCGGACAGCTCTGGGCTGGGCCTGGCCGGCTGCTCCGCGGAGCTGCCACGGAGCACAGCTGGCCGTTCGAGGATTCCGGGGGGAGGGACGGAACACCTCCCCCCCCCATCAACATAATCCGCGAACAGGTAAGTCACTTTCGTACATCCCTAGGGCCCAATCGGAGATGTACATGCGCCTTCGACCTGAGGATTTCCTGACGGAACAGGTTCGTGTAGGCTTCATCATTAACCTACTTTCAGGCATGGCAGTTAAATGGGCTTCAGAACTTCTTCTTGCTAATGACCCCCTGCTCGGGGACTATCAAGGTTTTGTGACAGCGATGTCCAGATTTTTCGGTGACCCCCTGCGCACGCAGACAGCCTCTTGGGAGTTTCGCCGTGTCAGGCAGGGCAAGGACTCAGTTTTCAGCTATGCGACAACTTTTCGCTTGCTGATG
Organism: Heloderma suspectum; assembly: GCF_057233095.1. NCBI lineage: Eukaryota > Metazoa > Chordata > Lepidosauria > Squamata > Helodermatidae > Heloderma > Heloderma suspectum. The sequence continues at coordinate 46,911,166 of NC_139460.1, read as the reverse complement.
CAGGATTTACAGTGGAATGATGCTGCGCTGGTGGCTCAGTTTTTGGATGGTTTGAACGACGAGATCTGGGATGAGTTGGCGTGCACGCCTAGCCTGCCAACATTGGAGGACCTCATCCAGACCTGCCTCCAGATAGATAGTCGGCTGGAGGGGGCACAGCACCCAGTTGAAGTTAGAACCGACCATTGTAACCTGGAACATCTTCAGACAGCCCGTGCCTTCAACCAGAGACAGATTAGGTGGTCGCTTTTTTTTCCCTGGTTCCACCTTAAGATTTGCCATGTGAAGGCCTCCAACAACCTACAAGCAGATACTGTTTCTCGTAAGCCGGACCTCCAGCCAGGGGGGTGAGGGAAATCTCCCCCCTCTCTGATTCTTCCACACCAGAGCCTGGCAGCAGCTGCGGTGCCTCACTCTTTGGAGGAGCTCCTTCACTCTGCACAGGCTCAGGATGCTTTTGTTTGCACAAAAGTGGAGGAATTGGGGCTAGCCTCTGCCCCCCCACTCTACTCCCTTCTCTTTGCGAGGTGGCCTGCTTTACCATTCCGGTTGGGTCTATGTGCCTTCTAGACCCCTCCACGAGAAGGTCCTCCATCAGTGCCACGACTCCCCCACCACTGGGCATTTTGGCTTCGCCAAGACCCTGCACAGAGTGACATGGGATTTTTGGTGGCCTCGTGTGTGTCGGGATGTCAAGACCTATGTCGCCTCCTGCCCAACCTGCCAGCGGGCGAAGGGCCCCTCAGGCAAGCCCACAGGCTTGCTTCACCCCCTACATACCCCCTCAGGACCTTGGAAACTGCTCTCCCTTGACTTCATCGCTGACTTGCCTCCCTCACACGGTAAGACCACCATTCTGGTGGTGGTGGATTTGTTTTCTAAGATGGCCCATTTCATCCCCTGCTCTGGGTTGCCCACAGCCAGGGAGACGGCGGAGCTGTTTTTGGCGCATGTTTTCCGGCTCCATGGATGGCCTGAGGGTCTCATTTCGGATAGGAGGGCCCAATTCACTGCCCATTTCTGGATGGAGCTACTTGCGTTGCTCCATGTGATGCTCCATCTTTCCTCCGCCCACCATCCACAGACGGACGGTCAGACCGAGCACACCAATGCGATTCTGGAGCAATATTTGCGCTGTTACATCAATTACCAGCAAGATTATTGATTTTCCTTGCTGCCTCTCGCAGAATTTGCTTACAACAATGCCTGCCATCCTTCCACCCGCCAAACTCCATTTTTTTGCCAATTTTGGTTACCACCCCAAGGCTTTCCCATCCACCTTAGCTCCCTCTTCGGTGCCAGCAGCCCATGACTTTTTAGAGGAGTTGCAAGCGGTACACCACCTCTTACGGGACTCCCTCGAGTAAGCCAAGACAGCCTACAAGGCCTCTGCAGACCAGCAGTGCCAGCCAGCTCCGTCTCTGCAACTGGGGGACTGGGTTTGGTTGTCCACCCAATACCTCGCCTCTCACTCACCCACAAGGAAGCTCGCGCCTCGCTGCATGGGGCAGCGAGTCTGAGTCTGACCGAACACAGGTTAGAGCTCATTATCGAGCCTACTCTGTAGCAGTGAGGGTGGCAGAGAGACAGTTCTTTTCCACCAGCTTCTCATTGTCATCCAGTGGAGCTTTTCTGAGTGGTTTGCAGCCTGTTATATTCCGGGCCAGGGAGAGAGACTTAGGAACCCTCCATAGCATGCTGTGATGAGTTTGCATGGCACTTTGAAGATAAAGTCACTGAGATTTATCATGAATTGGACACCACAGTTAATGCAGTTCCATTGGTGGAGGCCTTCAGAGCACTGTCTGGTCCAGTTTTATTGGATGAGTTTCAGTTATTGAGGCCTGAGGATGCAGACAAGGTGCTTGGCCAAGTCCGATCAACCACTTGTGTGCTTAACCCTTGCCCTTCATGGCTTATTAAATCAAACAAGGAGGGGATGTCCAGCTGGGTCCAGGAGGTTGTAAATTCCTCCTTGAGAGAGGGAGTGGTGCCGCCCGGCCTCTTTAAAAGAAGCGGTAATCAGACCACCCTGAAAAAGCCTAACTTGGACCTGGAGGATGTTAACAATTATAGGCTTGTGGCCAACATCCCCTTCCTGGGCAAGGTGCTAGAGCAGCTGGTTGCAGGACAACTCCAGGCACTGTTGAATGAAACGCATTATCTAGATCCATTTCAATCGGGCTTCAGGACTGTTTTGGAATGGAAACTGCCTTGGTCACCCTGTGGGATGACCTCTACCAGAAGAGGGACAAGGGGAGTGCGACCCTATTGATTCTCCTGGACCTCGCAGCGGCTTTCGATACCATTGACCGCAGTATCCTTCTGGATTGATTTTCTGGGTTGGGAGTTGGAGGCACTGAACTGCAGTAGTTCTGCTCCTATTTGGATGGCTAATTCTGGAAGGTGGTGCTGGGGGATTATTGCTCTGTGCCATGGCAATTATGTCATGGGGTTCTACAGGGCTCTGTTTTATCCCCCATGCTGTTTAACATCATCTACATGAAACCGCTGGGGGAGGTTATCCAGAGGTGTGGGCTGAGGAGTCATCAATATGCGGATGACACCCAGCTCTACCTCTCTTTTACATCAAAACCAGGTGAGGCAGTGACTGTTCTGAATCAGTGCCTGGGCATGGTAATGGACTGGATGAGGGCTAATAAACTGAAACTCAATCCAGACAAGACGGAGGTACTGTTAGTGGGTGGTTCGTCTGCCCGGCTAGGTGATATTCAACCTGTTCTGGAGGGGGTTGCACTCCCCCTAAAGGATCAGGTTCGTAGTTTGGGGGTGCTCTTGGATCCAGAACTGTCACTTGAGGCACAGGTGAACTCAGTGGCATGGAGCACTTTTATCAGCTTAGGCTGGTATACCAACTACGCCCTTATCTGGACAGAGATAGCCTAGCTACAGTTATCCATGCTCTGATAACTTCTCGTCTGGATTACTGCAAGGTGCTATATGTGGGGCTGCCTTTGAAAACAGTCTGGAAACTTCAGCTTGTCCAAAATAGGGCAGCAAGATTCTTAACAGGGACTGGCCAATAAGCTCATATTACTCCAGTACTTTTCCAGCTGCACTGGCTGCCAGTCCATTTCCAGGCTCGATTCAAAGCCTTTAACAGCTTGGGGCCAGGTTATCTGAAGGATCGCCTCCTCCCATATGTGCCTGCCCAGACCCTAGGATCTTCCTCAGGGGTCCTTCTCCAGGAGTCCCCGCCAAAGGAAGTGAGACGGGTGGCTACTGGGAAGAGGGCCTTTTCTGTTGTGGCACCCCGGCTGTGAAATGAGCTCCCTAGTGAGGTTCACCTGACACATATGTTGTATTCCTTCTGGTGCCAGGTGAAGACCTTTTTATTCTCACAGGCGTTTTAGCTTTCTAGTCTTTTAGCTTTGGTGTTTTAAATCTGTATTCTAAATCTCTGCATTGCTGCTAGGTTTTATTCTGGTTTTATTCTAGTTGTATTGTTATATTGCGGTTTTAATACTTTTATATTTTATATTGTTTTACCCTGAGCTTTTTGGTTTTAATTTTTGTGAACTGCCCAGAAAGCTTCAGCTACTGGGTGGTATAGAAATTAAATAAATAAATAAATTCTCAGAACTATGACTCATTGACTTCAGTGGGGCTTACTCCCAGATAAGTGGGTATAGGTTTGCAGCCCCAAAGAAAAAGAAAATGCATTCACATAATTCCTCCTTGTTTAACAATGGGAAATTCCTGGTTTTTGTCTGCAGGTTTTCATGGGGTGGGCTAATGGGTAATATGGTAAGTTATCCAGAATGTGAAGATTCCAAGGTTGCAAGCTTACCTCCAAGACACATGCTTAAACCTGTTGACTTCAGTAGAAGCAAATAGACTTAACTGGGTGCAGGTTGAATATTACATTTCAAGAAAGACTACTAATTTCAGGAGTCAGAGTCAGAGTCTGCCCATCAGTCTCACTTTTCATTATCTTCACAAATAAGTGTTTTAAAAATTTGCATTGTCTAGGTCTTTTAAAGGTGAGATCTCTAAAAATCTTCAAATTTTTAACATTCCATGAAGACTTATTTGCTTTGTGAATGGTGCTAAATGGGATTTACTTCTGATGAGATATGCATAGGATTGCACTACCAAAAGGCCTGTACATGTGACATATCCCTGGATATGAACAGACACAGCTGAGTGAGTTTGGGCCTATTAGCCATGTCCTGACTGAATGTTTCAGCTGAAGAGAGCCTAACATCATGTACAAGTTGTATGCACATAGACCCATCGGGGTGATCAGGAATTTTGCACAAGGCAAGTTCTTGGATAGCATGTACAGCCTCGGTGTGTAGGGATCAACAGATTTGGTTAAATCTGTTCTTGCTGCGTTTCACAGATTGACAGAATCTTTTGTTCCATCATCTGATCATTGACGGAATTGATTTTTTAATCCAGAATTTCATTCTACTTGCATTAATTCGCATTAGCACTAATGTGCATTAACTAATGCATATTAGCACATTTCCACAAGTATGCATTAGCATTAATGCGCATTTGGGCAACCCCCCCCTCCCCAAGTGAAAAAATGGTCTGCGAGTCTGTGGAATCCACATGTCTTGGAAAAAGGCAGTCCGCTATGGAATCCACAGGTCCTTTTCACAGAGGGCACCAGTTTGGTGAAGGCTGCAATAATCCAACTAGGATGTGAATTACATCCAACTAGATGTGACTAGGGTCTATGCGTCAGTGGCCAGATCTGCCTTTTCTGGGAAAGGACACAGCTGCCTCAGCAATCTAAGCACCAATCAAAAGCCACACAGCTGCCAGCTGGGCATTCAGAGCAATGCCAGGTCAAGGAACACCTCCAAGCTGCACCCCTCTCCAAAACAGACTGTGCACGTAATACTGGAGTGGTTTTCTTAGTAATCAACAGCACTTCCCTTTTGACTGGATTAAGTCTTGATTGCCTATAAGCCTTGAGGGCCCATATCCAGTCCTTCTCTGATTTTAGATACTGGTGCAGTCAGCACCTCCACTGCCTCCACCAAATTTAATTATATCCACACATGTCACACAAACAACATGTATTTGGAGCACATGTGATGGAATTAAGGTCAAGCCAAATAATTTCCCCTGAGAACCTTTAATCTTAAATGGAGGAGGAATTTGGAGGGTAGTGGGCTGAAACTGAGTGATGATTTGGATGTGATTTTTTTTAAATGTTCGGGGGGGCTTACTATTGTGATGGCAGTGATGGTGGCCCTTTTTCTTATTTATTTTAAGCACTACTACCACAGGTGGTAAAGCTCCTCTCGATGGCTATCATCTGGCTGCTGCCATTTCCCCACTAGAATGCCCTGGACATTTGGGGGGCATTTGAGAAGAAAAAGACCAACATTCCCTATCCCAGCCCAAAATGCCCTGCATGGCTGTGTCAGCTAACATGAAAAAAGAAGGAAGGAAGGGCAGGAAAGAAAGAAAAAGGACAAGCACCACTGTCACCTCAATGATATCCGACCAAACCTTTCAGCCTTTTGAAAGGCTTTCAGCCTCTTTTTCAGCCCACAGCCCAAGAATATTCCAGGGTTTGATCCTGGCTTATAGCATATTTTATGGAGTTTTTTCTTTCATTATATTTTGTGTTCAAATGAAAGATAAACCAGTTAAAATACGTACATTCATTCATATGTATCCTCATACCTAAAGGATGTTACATGAAATAAAATGCTACATTACTTGTACTGAAAACACACTAGATGGCACTCTTCCTTTTGAACCAGTTACTAAACACATCAGTGTTGAACGATTGCTATAACTAGAGGTTACAGGCCCTCTTTAGATGTTGGTGTTACAGATTTGTAAATATTTGCTCTAAATTAAGAATATTGTTGTCAAGGTTATTTTAAAAAATGCTACAGAAACTCTGATGATTTAAATTGTGTCTGCTGTTCAACTAGATGTGAAATTCTTCTTGCAAAATGTTGTCAATCTTAATCTGACTTGGTAAAGAGAAGAAGCATTTCTGCTCATAGGAAGTGGCATTTGAATAATACAGAGACTGATATTTGCACATCAATTTATAGCCCAATCTTGAAATTTGTGGCTCAGCGTTAAGGAAACGTAAACTTGCAGGACTGAGCTGGAGCGTTTTCCGCAGGTACAGTTTGCTTATGATGATTACTTTTCTCATACCTTTCTCTAAGCACTAATGCCAATAAGGCCAAACTGAAACAGTCAGAGCTAGGCACTGAAACTCCACGTGGAGATTTCAGTGATAAGGAATTGTTCAGTTAGGGAATTCTGTCTACTGGCAGAATGTTGGATTGATTAATATGAGGTATTTATATTCTGCTTTCCAGATGAAATTTACAAAGCAGTTTACAGAAAAAATATTAAAAACAGGCATCACTTCAAAATTATATAATAAAATGGTAAAGACAAGCTACAGGGGGAAAAATATTGAAAACCCAGATAGTTTCTTCCTATGGAAGATGAACAAATATCCTCTCAAGCCAAGGAGGTGGTAGTGGGAGCTTCGATCATAAGACACATAGACAGCTGGGTTTGTGATGAGCATGTAGGTTGCATGGTAAATTGGCTGCTGGTGTGATGGTTGGGGATATCACATACCATCTAGATAACTTTCTAGATAGTGTTAGGGGTAGAGTCACTGGTTACCAGTTGTTTTCCGGGCCAAATTCAAGGTGTTGGTTTTGACCTTTAAAACCCTATATGGTTGCGGCCCAGCCTATCTTAAGGAGCGCCTCCAGCAGCACCAGACAGGCCGCTTAACAAGATCAGCCTCGGATGGCCTTCTCTCTGTCCCATCAGCCAGGGCAGCTAGACTGGTGGGGACGAGGGAGAGAGCCTTTTCTGTGGTGGCCCCTACTCTGTGGAACTCCCTCCCTAGGGAACTCCGTCATGCCCCTTCTTTAATGAGCTTCCGTCGTGCATTAAAAACGTGGTTGTTCAGGCAGGCATTTGGGGTGGGTTAGGGTATTTTAGAAAATGTTTTTATTGTAGAATTTTATTGTTTTAAACTGTTTTATTGTATGCTGTACATCTCCCAGAGTGGCTGGGTGACCAGCCAGATGGGCGATTAATAAATTTAATAATAAATAAAAAAAATAGAGTCAGTGGTCATGATCCATGTTACTACCAATGATGTGGGGAAATGTAGTCATGAAGTTCTGGAAGCCAAATTTAGGTTGCTAGGTAGAAGGTTGAAATCTAGGATCACCAATGTGGCTTTCTCTGAAATACTACCTGTTCCATGCACAGGGCCAGCAAGACAGGTGATGCTGAGGAGTCACAGTGTATGGATAAGATGGTGTAGAGAGGAGGGGTTTAGATATGTTAGGCACTGAAGAACATTTTGGGACAAGCCGGACATGTACAAGAGGTACAGGCTCCACTTGAAACATAATGGAACCAGAGTGCTGGCACTTACGATAAAAAAGGTCGCAAAGCAGCTTTTCAACTTAGCACTGGAGAAAAGCTGACAGGAGCTGGGAAGCACCAGGTTTGGGTTGAATCATCCCTAGGGGATCGAGATGAAAATGCTTCCAATTGCCCAAACATAGAAGGGGAGGCAATAGGCCATGAGCATGTGGTGAAACATGATAGCCAGTCAAAGAGGCCTAAGGAACATAGCAGAAGATGCACATGCCAGAGACATCTGGGGAGGCACACCATGTATAGGTGTTTCTATGCAAATGCTAGAACCCTCCAAGCCAAAATGGGAGAGTTGGAGTGCCTGGTTTCAAAAGAGAACTTAGATAGTGGGCATTATGGAAACCTTGTGGAATGGAGAGAACCAGTGGGTGAGAACTCATGTGAGAACCCATCCCAGCTCAGGTTCTCTGGGTGCCTGCGGAAGCACAGCCCCCACTCCCCCCCCCAGACTTGTGGTAAGTCCGGGCTGCCCACAAGCTTCGCAAGTTGCCCGGATACCATCTGGTGAGTGTCCACCATTTTCCCACTTTTGTTGTCTGCGCAAAAAGGAAGTTTTTTATAAAAAATGTGCATATTTAAATATGCACAGTTTGGGGCCAGGAAAGCTTAATATGTGCAGTATTATAAGCATTATACCTCTAATATTGTGCACATTAAGCTTTCCTGGCCCCAAACTGCACATATTTAAATATGCACATTTTTTTAAAAAACTTCCGTTTTGCACAGACAACAAAGGTGGGAAAATGGCAGGCATTCACCGGACCGATTGCAGTGAGTCTGGGAGAGCGCAAGCGGGGGTCAAGCCAGGACAGCATTTTGGCACGCGCAATCTGGGGGTTGTGGGCAGTGGGGGGCAACAGACTCCCGGACCCAGTCGGGAGCCCATGACATCCCTACCAGTGGGATATGGTCATCTCTAGATACAAACTCTATAGGAAGGACAGGGAAGGAGGACATACTGGAGAAGGTGTTGCTCTATATGTGAAAGAGGGCATAGCGTTGAGCAGACAAGAAAGCCTAAAAGGCTCAGACTCCTCAACAGAAATGCTGTGGGTGACAATACTGGTCTCCAAAAGTAATTTAGTCCTAGGAACATGGTATTGTCCACCAGATCAGAACACTCAGTGTGATCTTGAGATTGAAAATAAAATCAGGGAGGCATCCAAATGAGGAAGTGGATGGGTTACTTCAATTTCCCCCACATTGACTGAATAAATGCATGTTCCAGTCATGACAAAGAGGTTACATTTCTTATTGCCCTAGAACAGTTGGTCATAGAACTGACTAGAGGGGAGGTGATCCTAGATTTAATTCTAAGTGGTACCACCTAGGACCTAGTATGAGATGTGAGTGTTGTTGAACCACATGGAAACAGTGACTGCAGTGACTACAGTGCTATCAGATTTAATATATATTTAAGTGGAAAATTGCCCAGGCAGTCCAACACATTTGACTTCAAAAAAAGGTAAATGTCTCTAAAATGAGGGAACTGGTAAAAAGGAAGTTGAAGGGGGAGAGGGGCGGTCAAGAAGGTTAAATCTTTTCAAAATGCTTGGAGGTTACTCAAAACCACAAGAATAGAAGCTCAGCTAGAATATATACCACAGGTTAGGAAAGGTAGCACCAAGAGGTCACCAGCATGGTTAATGAGCAGTATCAAGGAAGCTATTAAAGAAAGCTTTCTTCAGAAAATGGAAGTCTTTTCCAAATGAGAGAACAAAAGGGAGCACAGACTTGCACAAAGGAGATGCAAGCAGACAATAAGAGATGCAAAGAGGCATTTTGAGGAGCATATCACTAACACTATCAAGGCCAATAATAAATCATTCTTTAGATATATCAGAAGCAGGAAACCAGCTAGGGAGGCAGTTGGACCACTGGATGGCAACAGAGTTAAAGGAGTACTAAAGGAGGACAAGGAAATTATGGAGAAGCTGCATGAATTCTTTTCAGCTGTCAGAAGATGTAGGAGATGTATCCATGCCTGAACTGATGTTTTCAGGAAGGAAGTCTGAGGAACTGAGGTAAATAGCGGTGACAAAAGATGAAGTTCTCAACCTTATTGGCAACCTGAAAGCTAATAAATCACCAGGCTCAGATGGTTTTCATCCTAGAGTTCTTAAAGAACTCAGATGTGAAATTGCTGATCTTCTAACTAGGGTTGGCGGAGAATTTCTCCCCGAAACTTCAGGGAGCTGAGCGCCAATGTGTTCGGCCCCCCGAACAAGTTTCGGGGAGAAATCCTCCGAACCCCCCCCCGCGCCCCGCACCCCCCCCCCGGGACGGGACTTACCTTCGCCGAATGTCCCTCCCGGCGGCGGGTCCGGCTGGCGGTTCGGCGGGTGTTCGAGCGGGGCGGGAGCGGCAGCCGGTCTTTCGACCGGCTGCCGCCGCCGTCATTGCAATCAAAGAAAAAAAAAAAAGCCCCCTGATAGGCTACGTGACGATTCACGTAGCCTATCACGGCTAGATTTGCAAAGTCAGCCGTGATAGGCTACGTCAATTGTCACGTAGCCTATCACGGGTGACTTAAAAAAAAAAAAAAAGTGTGTACGGATAATGGCGGCCCCCATAGGGAGCCGCCATTCCCGTTCCTTATTTGGTTGCTGTAGTCTACGTAAAGATTTACATAGACTACAGCGACTAAATAAGGAACGTGAATGGCGGCTCCCTATGGGGGCCGCCATTAGCGTACGCGGTTTTTTTTTTTTTTAAGTCACCCGTGATAGGCTACGTGACGATTGACGTAGCCTATCACGGCTGACTTTGCAGATCTAGCCGTGATAGGCTACGTGAATCATCACGTAGCCTATCAGGGGGCGTTAAAAAAACAAAACAAAACTTTCACGTTCGCGGCCGGGCGAGGCGGGAAGCCTCCTCCCCGGCCTGAATTTCGGCCAGGGCGAGGCGGGAAGCCTCCCCCCTGGCCTGAATTTCGGCCGGGGCGAGGCGGGAAGCCTCCCCCCCCTGGCCTGAACTTCGCGGGGGGAGCAGCGAAGCGCCTCCCCCCTACCGCGAACGTCCTTCGAGGACAGGTAAGGGACTTTCGTCCACCCCTACTTCTAACCAAAATATGTAACATGTTCACCTCAGTACCACAGGATCGGAGAATGACCAATGTAACAGATATTTTTAAAAAGGGATCTGGGGGGATCCAGGAAATTACAGGCTGGTTAGGTTAACGTCTGTTATGGGTCAATTGGTTGAAAGCAATAAAATGAGTAAACATATAGAAGGACAAACCCTGCTGAAAAAGAATCAACATGGCTTCCGCAAAGGTAAGTCCTGTCTCACTAACCTTTTAGAGTTCTTTGAGAGTGTCAATAAACATATGGAGAGGGGTGATCCTGTAAACATTGTTAACTTGGACTTGGTGGTCAAAATAAAAAGGGATTGTGAGGCGCTCCAAAAAGATCTCTCCAAACTGGGAGAATGGGCATCAAAATGGCAAACGCCATTCAATGTAAGCAAGTGTAAAGTGATGCATGTTGGGGCAAAAAATCCCAATTTTATGTATATGCTGATGGGATCTGAGCTAGCTGTGACTCACCAAGAAAAATATCTTGGGGTTGTGGTAGACAGCTCAATGAAAATGTCAATCTAGTGTTTAGCCCCATACATCAGCCAAAGAAGAAACAGCTGCAGGGAGCTTGTTTCACTCCCCCCCCCCAATTAATAATAATCCATAAGAACTTTGGTATTAGGACTTGGCATATGAGTTTTGCTTTTTTCCTCCTCCCTCCCAGTGCCTTTTCCATTTGTGTCATATCTTTTAGACTGTAAGCCTAAAGGCAGGTACTGTCTTATTATTAATCTGTGTAAGCCACTCTGGGAGCTTTCTCTGAGATGAATAGTGGAATCAAAATGTTATAAATACATAACAAATTGTGTTCAGATCTTTTTTTCCATGGAATTAGCTAGAGTTAGGACTAAGCTAGATGTGGCTGTGACAATTCTGTGTGTTTAAATCTGGAACTGCCCCATTCGCATCAAAAGAGAGAGGAGCAGCAGCCTGATTTTAATAGCAAAAGGGTCATGGAAGTTGCCCCTTCATGGATCACTGCCTTGTTGTGGCGAAGGGGCTTGCGTAACTCAGTGAAGCCATAAGCTGTGCCGTGCAGGACAACCCAAGACAGACAGGTCATGGCGGAGAGTTCTGACAAAATGTGGTCCACTGGAGAAGGAAATGGCAACCCACTCCAGTATTCTTGCCAAGAAAACCCCATGGAACGTATCACAAGGCTAAAAGAGATGACGCCGGAAGATGAGCCCCTCAGGTCGGAAGGTGTCCAGTATGCTACTGGGGAAGAGCAGAGGGAATTTCCAAGTAGCGCCAGAAAGAGTGAAGCGGCTGGGCCAAAGCCGAAAGGACACTCAGCTGTGGATGTGTCTGGTGGTGAAAAGAAAATCCGATGCTGTAAAGAACAATATTGTTTAGGAACCTGGAATGTCAGATCAGTGAATCAAGGTAAGCTGGAGGTGGTCAAACATGAAATGGCAAGATTGAACATCGACATCTTGGGAATCAGCGAACTAAAATGGACAGGCATGGGCGAATTTACTTCAGGTGACCATCATATCTACTATTGTGGGCAAGAATCCCTTAGAAGAAATGGAGTAGCACTCATAGTCAACAAAAGGGTGGGAAAAGCAGTACTGGGGTACAATCTTAAAAATGATAGAATGATCTCAGTACGAATCCAAGGCAAACCATTCAACATCACAGTAATTCAAGTCTATGCCCCAACCACTGATGCCGAAGAAGCTGAGGTTGATCGGTTCTATGAAGACCTACAACACCTTCTAGAACTAACACCAAAAAAAGATGTCCTCTTCATCATAGGGGATTGGAATGCTAAAGTAGGAAGTCAAGAAATCACCGGGATAACAGGCAGGCATGGCCTTGGTGTACAAAATGAAGCAGGACAAAAGCTAATAGAGTTTTGCCAAGAGAACATGCTGATCATAGCAAACACTCTTTTCCAACAGCACAAGAGGCGACTCTACACATGGACGTCACCAGATGGTCAATATCGAAATCAGATTGATTATGTCCTTTGCAGCCAAAGATGGAGAAGCTCCATACAGTCAGTAAAAACAAGACCTGGAGCTGACTGTGGCTCAGATCATGAGCTGCTGCTTGCAAAATTTCGGCTTAAATTGAAGAACGTCGGGAAAACCACTAAACCGTTCAGGTATGACCTAAATCATATCCCTGATGAATATACAGTGGAGGTGAGGAATAGATTTCAGGGATTAGACCTGATAGACAGAGTGCCTGAGGAACTATGGACGGAGGTCCGTAACATTGTTCAGGAGGCAGCAACGAAATCCATCCCAAAGAAAAAGAAATGCAAGAAAGCCAAGTGGCTGTCTGATGAGGCTTTACAAGTAGCTCACGAAAGAAGGGAAGCGAAAAGCAAGGGAGAAAGGGGAAGATATACCCAACTGAATGCAGAGTTCCAGAGAATAGCAAGGAGAGACAAGAAGGCCTTCTTAAATGAACAATGCAAAGAAATCGAGGAAAACAACAGAATGGGAAAGACTAGAGAACTCTTCAAGAAAATCGGAGATCTCAAGGGAACGTTTTGTGCAAAGACGGGCATGATCAAGGACAAAGAAGGCAGGGACCTAACAGAAGCAGATGAGATTAAGAAGAGGTGGCAAGAATACACAGAAGAACTATACAGGAAAGATCTGAATGTCCCTGATAGCCATAATAGTGCGGTCACTGAACTTGAGCCGGACATCCTAGAGAGTGAAGTCAAGTGGGCCTTAGGAAGCATTAGTAACAACAAAGCTAGCGGAGATGACAGTATTCCAGCCGAGCTATTTAAAATCCTAAAAGATGATGCTGTTAAAGTGCTGCATTCAATATGCCAACAAATCTGGAACACTCAACAGTGGCCACAAGACTGGAAAAGGTCAGTTTACATTCCAATTCCAAAGAAGGGCAACGCCAAAGAGTGTTCAAACTACCGCACAATTGCGCTCATTTCACATGCCAGCAAGGTGATGCTCAAAATCCTACAAGCTAGGCTTCAGCAGTATGCGAACCGAGAACTACCGGAAGTACAAGCGGGGTTTCGAAGAGGCAGAGGAACTAGAGATCAAATCGCCAACATTCGCTGCATCATGGAGAAAGCAAGAGAATTCCAGAAAAACGTCTATTTCTGCTTCATTGACTACGCTAAAGCCTTTGATTGTGTGGATCACAACAAACTGTGGCAAATTCTGAAAGAGATGGGAGTACCAGACCACCTTACCCGTCTCCTGAGAAACCTGTACGAGGGTCAAGAAGCAACAGTAAGAACCAGACATGGAACAACCGAGTGGTTCAAAATTGGGAAAGGAGTACGACAAGGCTGCATATTGTCACCCTGCTTATTTAACTTATATGCAGAGTACATCATGAGAAATGCCGGGTTGGATGAATCAGAGGTCGGAATTAAGATTGCTGGGAGAATTATCAACAACCTCCGATATGCAGACGATACCACCCTAATGGCAGAAAGCGAAGAGGATCTCAAGAGCCTCTTGTTGAGGGTGAAAGAGGAGAGTGCAAAAGCTGGTTTGAAACTCAACATTAAAAAAACTAAGATCATGGCATCTGGCCCCATCACTTCCTGGCATATAGAAGGGGAAGAAATGGAAGCAGTGACAGATTTTATTTTCTTGGGTTCCAAGATCACCGCAGACGGTGACTGTAGCCATGAAATTAAAAGACGCTTGCTCCTTGGGAGGAAAGCTATGGCCAACCTAGACAGCATAGTAAGAAGCAGAGACATCACCTTGCCGACAAAGGTCCATCTAATCAAAGCTATGGTTTTCCCAGTAGTAATGTATGGCTGTGAGAGCTGGACTATAAGGAAGGCTGAGCGCCGAAGAATTGATGCTTTCGAACTGTGGTGCTGGAGAAGACTCTTACGAGTGCCCTGGACTGCAAGGAGGTCAAATAAGTCCATCCTAAAGGAAATCAACCCTGAGTGCTCATTGGAAGGACAGATAATGAAGCTGAAGCTCCAATATTTTGGCCACCTAATGCGAAGAGAAAACTCCCTGGAAAAGACCCTGATGCTGGGAAAGACTGAAGGCAAAAGGAGAAGGGGACGGCAGAGGATGAGATGGCTAGATAGCATCACGGATGCAATGAATATGAACTTGAGCACGCTCCGGGAGAGAGCGCAGGACAGGAAGGCCTGGCGTGCTATGGTCCATGGGGTCACGAAGAGTCGGACACGACTGAACGACTGAACAACAACAACATGGAAGTTAGGAGTGGTGAAGCTCCCATCCCCAAGCTCCTTTCAGCCAGCACACTTCCAGTATCAGAGCTTGGCTAAGAATTCAGGGGACGAAGCTGCAGAGAGATAAGCTGTGGCTGGGGGAACCCTCATTCTGTGTCTGATTGTGCCCCTGCTGCTGTTAAAATCAGATTCCTATTGTCGTAATTAGGGCAGTTCTCTGTGTAAAATATAAAAACCGCAGCCATCAACATATTTAACTAGGCTCTTACTCTGAGCAGAATTGCATCTTGTTTCATCATACGCACATTACAATCCCTGCTGCTTCTCTTGTGAGAATGAGATCATCGTTGTTCCACATTTTAAATGATCTTTGGAAGAGTGACAAAAAGATCAGGCTCATTGTCATACAAACGTTGCAGAAATTGTGAGCAAGATGTACATGTTCAAGAACAGGAACACACAGCAGCAATTTGGGTGTAATTAGCGCAAATTGCTTAGAAATGTATGCAGATTGCTCAGAAATGTGTACAAATTGCAGAAACTGTAAAAAAAAGTTTCCAGAGTTTGGGGAAAAGCCCACAGCTTGGCTTGCAAACGCAAATTGAGTTGTACATGCCGTGGAACTCTGCTGAGTCAAAACAGAACCGGATTTCCCAGCAACAGAGATCCTTACTCAAGACATATCTATTTGCTCAGGCCTTTCCCTAACCGCTAGCACTGCCAGCTATGCTTGAATATATTAATAAAATATGCTATTGTTTTATTGCTGCTTTATTGTTTTATAGATTGATTTTATTGTGTATTATATTATTTTACATTGTGAACCACTTTGGGATTTTTTAAGAAATGAAAAGTGGTACACAACTTCTCTGAACCAAAGAAATAATAACTAAGTTATGTTGAATACAAGTAGGAGGCAGGAGAGGGGTCAATAGGTGTTATCCTTCTCCCATCTCTGTATGGATTCAACACACATGTGAAGGCAGCCAAGATGTCCAACTTCATTGTATCTGAGACTGACTGGCCAATTTTAAGTAATGTCTCTACAATATATTCCCCCTCTCATGTTTCTATATGTTAAGAGTCTCAAGTACCCTGGTTCTCTGGCAGTCCAGGGCGTCACTGTGCTTCCAGCTGGATTACAACTTCGTTTGCAAAAATCCAGGCCCAGATTTTAGGGACCCAGGGCAAGATGCTGAGGGCCACACTGCACCGCCCCCACTTGCTAGTTGGCAGGCAAGCTGCCTGCCCTCGCATGGTGGCAGGCAGTGCTGAACAGAGTTCCAAGCTTGCATGGTGCACATGCACTGACTGGCACAGCCAACAGGATTACACTGCCACTGACATGCATATATTGGGAGTTGGGTGACTCTGGTGAGTTCAGGTGTGTGAGCCTGGAGATCCATTTAGTGCTACCATGCTCCCAGCCCCCACTGGCTGCCCAGCAGCAGCGGTGGCAGTGCAGTGGGACTAATGTAATTGATATGGTTGTGCCAATGAATTAAGGTCATAGAATCATAGAATAGTAGGGTTGGAAGGGGCCTACAAGGCCATCGAGCCCAACCCCCTGCTCAATGCAGGAATCCAAGTCAGAGCATCCCTGACAGATGGCTGTCCAGCCTCATCTTGAATGCCTCCAGTGTGGGAGAGCCCTCCTCCCTAGGTAATTGGTTCCAGTTACCTAGGGTGGGCTATGGAGGCCCAGAGCTCCATTGAGCATTGTCACTGGGTCCAGCCATCCCCTGCAGTTCCTGCTTCCACCCAGTTCAGCCATATAAGTAGTATTGGTTGCAGCAGATGCCCAAGAATGCCCCCAAGTGCTGGTGTTGGGCCAGCAAAAAACAACATGCTCTGAACTGATATTGTGAGAGCTGGCAGGGCTGGGGAGTGATCATCTCAGAAATTTCAATTCCAGGTCCATAAACAATCCTGTTCACAATAGCAAGCATTGCTTGGGGCATAGATTTAATTTAACAACCATTCTCAGGTTACCCATCAGAAGTGCTGATATGTTGAGCCATTTCCTGTCTAATAATTTTGCAACTTGAATCAGAGCTTAGTGTAGATTCATCATCCTTTTCTCTGGAAGTTTGGCTCATTATATCACCACTTTTGTTTTGTTTTTTGGTCATAGATCAGCAGATACTCTCTTCCATTAAAGTTTAATTGTCCTGCAGAAAGTATGAGAGAATCCTTTCACATACCCTGGAGGTATTATGTTCTATGGATTGTTACTTCAATCTTCAGAACTTGGGTGATCTGCTTTCTACATTTTAGTTAGGTAGCCCATTTTGAATACTTGGTATCTCATAGTACTGTTTTTATAATTTATACATCGTCTGTTCAGTTCATAATATTGATTAGGAGGGAGCAATACTATGGCCCCTAGACAGCATGGGAGGGAGCCACAGGATATTTAGGATTCCTGGATCTGAGATCAGAGACAGTGCTTTGACCTCAGATCCAGGAATCCACGCTTCCCTCCCCTCCCCATTGCAGCTGGCATGGAGAGAACCACGCTGGCTGCCTCTCCGAGGTCACAAAAGTGACCTCAGAGAGGAGGTATTGTTTATTTATTATTTATTAATTACATGTATATACTACCCAACAGCCGAGGCTCTCTGAGCAGTTCACAACAATAAAATCATAAAATATAACATGATAAAATATAAGACTTTCAAATTTTAAAAGTAACATGTAAAACCAAAGTAAAACCCAACAGCAGTTACAACCCAGGGAAAGCCTGCGTAAAAAGGTGCATTTTTAGGAGGCATTTGAAAGATGTCACATTTTCTGCTTCCTGAACTGCATGGGGGAGGGTTTTTCATAGGGTGGGTGCTGCTACAGAGAAAGCCCACCACTGGGGTTATTCATGGTGACATTGCTTTCATTTTGGAATGACCAGCAAGGCCTCCTCTGATGATCTTAGATACCACCTGGGAATGCAGTCTGCTAGGTATCCTGATCCCAAGTTGTTTAGAGCTTTATATGATAATAACGTAACCTTGTACATGGCTCAGTAGCTAATAGGCAGCCAGTAAAGGGGGCATTTCCGTGGGTGGGAAGGGGAGGTGACTGCAGAGGCCAGCTTAAAAAGTATCCCCAGGCCTCTCCAGCCTCCTTCCCTCCCCTTCCACAGCACCCCAGCTAGAAGGGCGGAAAAGCCCATCTAGTAAAAATGCTAGGGTGGAGGCAAATATCACCTCCGCTGCTCCTCCCACTTTGCATTGGATGCCTGTAAGTGGCCAAGTTTAGAGGATTGCACAGGATAGGATTGCACCCTAAATTTTATTAACTTGGCAGATGTTATACCCCACATTGCTGAACTGTGCTAATCTTTCTCATTGGGTTACTTAAAACCTAACCAAATATTTTGTATAAGATTTTGCTTCCAGTACTAACATGTCACCAGACCTTAGTTGGAAAGGTCTCCATTTTATTGTGCAATCATACGTTCTCACACCTTCTTGTCTACATTAAAATTTAAATAATGTACTACTGTGTGAAGCTGAACATTTACAGAAAACAAACACGTGCGCTCTCTCTCTCTCTCTCTCTCACACACACACACACACACCTTCCTTTATTGTGAGGATTTGACTGGCTCTCATGATGTGTTGCTGGAGTTGACCATTGTTCATTAACTTCCTCTTCTGCTCATTTTCTTTTTGATTCTCTTTCTGGCTTAGTACAATGCCTAAAATGAGCAAACTGGGCTCAGTTTGAATCGGGCTTAAATTAGCTCATTTTAAGTTCAGGACCATTCCAAGACCTTATATCATGCCCCCGCTGGAAGACTCCTCTTCAGAGGAAGAGCTGGAGGACCAGGAACCACTCACACCAGCAATGCCCAGGATCTGCCAGCAGACTTGTAGGAATCTAGGTGTGACTACCATGAGTGTATCCTTGTGGAGGACTAGGACTCTGCCTCAGAGGCGGAGACAGAGAAATTCCCAAGCCTTCAGGAGAGATGGCCCCTGAAAAGACAGGAACTCAAAAAAAACCTGCTAGACTGAGCCAGAGGCCTCATTGTGATAAAAGGTCTACTCACACATAGGAAGCCTGCTCACGAGGAAGACCTTTTCATCTGCTGTCACTAACACCTCACAGCTGACGCTTGGGTCTGACAACCTCTGCATAAAAACAGCTGTGTAAGATTGAGAGATATGCTGGAAACAATGTTGACCAGACCTTCCTGAATCCAGCTTTCCTTGCCTTAACTCCAGACTGCTTTCTTGACTGATTCCTGGCATGAGTATTTCTGGACTGAACTCTGAGTCTCCTTGTGTCTGCTCCTTGTCTGCTGTGCTGCCTTTGGACCTTGCTGCCTGTTATCTAGACTAGACTCTGACCCTCTGCCTGCCTATCCCTTGTCTGCTGTGTTGTCTTGGAACTTTGTTGCCTGTGACATGGACTGTTGAGGCCTTGCCTTTGGCCTGATCTCTGTTTGTGCTGACCACCTTGGACATTGAACCTGCAACTTCTAGGCTCAGACTCTGGAAACATGATCCTTAGAACTCTTCTGATGATGTCTTCTGGAGAATAATGAAGACTGGAGACCTCCTGAATCCCTCTGTAAACCTACCTTTTTGTCTCCTCCCTTTATTGCTGAGACTTGCCTAGTGGTGATGGCAAACATGGCTGCTGTGGCCTTGATTAGGCCCTAGAATGATGACGCAGCATTATCTTGAGTGCCAAGATCCCATGGTATTATAATTTCTGGGAATTGTAGTATCCAGAATACCTGGCAGCAGAGCCCCTGAACACAAGGATCCCTGGGAATTATACTTCTAAGAATTATGGGACCTAGCCCAGGGTGCATTTTCCCACAGTTCTGCTGCAGTGTTCCAGGGCCTAAGGGAGGTTGAAGGAGTTGCCCTTCTCATCACTGCTGCTGCTGACACCACGATAGTAGGAAAGTGAAGGAGGTGACTGCTGGAGCAGGGAGAGCCAACCTAATAATAAGCAAAGTCCAAAATTAGGAAAGGGTTGGGCCTGTCTTGTAATTTGCTTGGAAGCTGTGAACTGAGGAAGTTTGTATGCTGAACTCCTTAATTTCAAACTGCAGCATCATCACTAAACATAACTTCCATGGTATGATACTGAATTAGAATTATTTATTTGCAGGGTAATACAAATCTTGACATAGGATGCACAATGATTGATCTACACGTGTAGGTTGTTTTTCATTGCCATCTGTCCACCTGAAAACATTTTTGTACCTTGAGTATTATTTCCTTCCATTCTGGAGGGATATGACTAGTGATACCGACAAAACTAAAAATGACTCATTTCATAAGTCGACTCAGTAGATTTGCAATTCTCAAATGTATAACAAGACCCGATTTCAATCCAACAGATTTAATATTTCTGTAATTCAAACAAAGATTATGAGTTCATTTATATTTTCTGCATATGCACAATCTATATGGTTGGTATGATGAAGCAGCCAAACTCCACCATCTCCTTCTTGACAGCTTCAGCAAAATGCAGAGTCTTGCAACAAACAGGAATTCTTGTTGCAATTTCTTCTAGTTCTGCTTCCATAGCTACTGCCTTTACCTGTGGCTCCATGATGATTTATTATCATAACTACATGCGTGTGCTAACAACTAGTTAGAGAAGGAATATGTCATGATGCATGATGTGATGTTGAACAGGGGGTAAAAGAACACCATGTTATGCATGCCACACCCCCAACGTGCACTTTGGTGTTGTGCATGTGCAAAATATTTGAAGATACTTCCAAATCTTGTGATAACAGATAACTTTCATCTGAGTTTATAATGCTGGATTTGGCAAGCAAATTATGGGTTATGATGGGGCCAGTTCACCCAGCTCTAGCTATGGCATCAGTTAGCACATCTGAAAGGAAATAGAATACAAAACATATTCTAAATTTTTCCAGGATGGCTTCAGTTTAAAATTGACAATTAAACTGATATCTACAATCTTGCAAAAGTGGGCCTTCATATCAGAATGTGCAGGGGTTTTCTTTATGATCTAAGATCCCAATTATCAAGCCTAAGGGATTTTTGTTTCCCAGAAAGAGTGATACCATGGACAGAGCAAGCATTAGATCTGGATGTGGGAAACCTAGGGATGTTAGAGAATTCTGCCACGGACTCCAGTGAGGCTGGATTGTTTGGAATCCGGCCTCCCGGAGTCCGTGGCGGAACGAAGCAGTCCCCCCTGCCACTCTGCAAAATTTTCCCGGGAACACTGTTGTTGAAGCAACGGAGGGAGATATCTCTCCCACTTCTCCCTCCATTGACTGGAGCACTGCTTATGTGGTTTTACCCAAGGGTAATGTCACCCACAGGGATGAAAAAGGCTGGGTGTTTGGACTGCAAACGGCCCACTCATTGTGCTCCTGGACATGTGACTCATAGTGAAGTAAGTCCAGGACCACTGAAGGGGGCTGCAGTGGCTCCTCCTAGCCTAGCTGGCCCTGCTGGAAAAATGAAGTGCCACAGCACCTGGGTGGGTGAGCCTGCAAGCTCTGTGGTGCACCATTTTAAAAGAACTCATCTCCCTTTGTATTTATTTGCTCATTACATTTATATCCCAATTTTTTCTTCTTGTGAGAAACCCAAGGAGGCTTAGATGGTCCTCCTCCTCTCCATTTTATCCTCACAACAACTCTGTGAGGTAGATTAGGCTGAGAGTCAGTGACTGGCCCAAAGTCAGCCAGTGACCTTCGTGGCTGAGTGGGGACTAGAACCCGGATCTCCCGAGTCCCAGTCCAGCAGTCTAACTACTACACCACACTGGCTTTTCCCTCTTAAATTTTGAGTAGCAGCGATCTGGCCCAATCAGACACTGCCTTTGGGTAGACACAGTCAATGAGGGCACAGGAGCAATGTAAAGATCACCTCTTTGCAGCTCCTGTGTCCTCATTATCCATGTTCCCCCGACGGCAGCATCTGACTGGTTCATGTTGCTGCTACTCAGAAGCTAAGGGGGCCGGCAAGTCGCAAATGCTGGCACAACACATCCTACGTGTCATCCAGCTGCTGCTTCCTGTGCTCTGAGGTCCCACGGCTAGACAGCCGAATTGGCTGGCTAGCCGCAAATGCAGGGTGGCTGAAGCACAGATGGGATGATCCCCTCCATGCTTCTCCTGCCCTGCATTAGATAGGTGGTGGCCTCCAAGTTCAGAGGCGGCCGCCTATCCCAATAGGATTGCGCCCTAAAATACTTCTTGATGTAAAATGGACAGGTCTTTTGAGTCTCAAATACATCCATCAACCTTTGAAATTTTATTTTACACAGAGAACTGAGGTGCAGTACATATGGATAGTTCTTCAATTCTATGAAAAGACGAGCAACAAGCTATGATTTTCTTATTAATGGAAGAAGAGTTGCTACTGTACTGTGTGTGAGGTCATTGTTCCTAATTTACACTGCTTGTGAGAGCAGACCACATACACAGTTATTCATGGGCAGTCATTTATGTACTGGCTCTTTGAATGTCATTGTGACAGGCAGTTGTTACCATCAGTTATTTTATACAAGAAAGGCACATTTGTCTGTCTTTTTTTGTGTTTTTACATGAAAGTGAGGTTAGGAATATAGGAAGATGAGCTTCAGCTATTGGGCATTATAGAAATGTAATAAAATGTAATAAACAAAATAAGGGAGCAATCCTATGGCTCCTAGATAGGATTGTTGAGATTCCTGGCTTTGAGGTTGGAAACAGGGCTCCGACCTCGGACCCAGGAAACTGCGCTCCCCTCCCCCACCCCTTTGCAGCCGGTGTGGACAGAACAGCACCAGCTGCCTCTATGAGCTTGCAAACGTGGCCTCGGAGAGG
Source organism: Heloderma suspectum (assembly GCF_057233095.1). NCBI lineage: Eukaryota > Metazoa > Chordata > Lepidosauria > Squamata > Helodermatidae > Heloderma > Heloderma suspectum. Next base: position 46,888,678 of record NC_139460.1, on the reverse strand, counting down.
ACAGAAAGAGGGCATTGCTGTGGGTGGTGAGGGGAGGGGACTGGGGAAGTGGGGATACAAGCTATCCCAAACTGTCCCCAGCCTCTGTCCCTCCCCCTCCCTAAACCCTCCATTAGATGGGCAAAAACGGCCATCTAGCTAAAATGCAGAACATGAGGTGCCTCCCACTCTGCACTGGATGCTTGTAAGCCTCTGAGTTGGAAGGCTTACGAGTATCCAGGGCAGAACAAATTGGATTGCGCCCTAAATGCCTCATACCAGACCAGACTATTTGTCCACTCTAAGTCACTCCCCATGGTCTCAAGCAGAGGTCATTCCCAACATCCGTGACCTGAGCATTTTCTCCTAATATATGCATTTCTGCAAGCAATGTTCTCTGATATGTGCCTTTTTGCATGCAATTTTCCCTAGTGTACACATTTTTTTCCACAAGAGAGTTGCACTGCATTGGAGAGCTCCAAAAACAGAAGGATAATTGCATTCTGGTTCCCATAGTAGTTCTAGAAGTGTGAATTAGGTCAACTTGTATTAAAATGTGAACCAAAGAAATTTCTCTCCCCACCCCCACTGCCTCCCTAATAAAAATATGTGCTCTAACACTGAGCTATCCCTCAGAAGGAAACATCAGAAAAGCTCACCCTCACATCTGCAATACGAAGGAAAGATGTTGCATTATTGGCATTGAAAAGGGACTTGAAGGCGTAGTGTGTAAAGCAGCGTCATCAAACAAAAGACTTGGGGGCCATATGAGGCTGTCTAAGGTTCCCCAGCGTGGCCTGTAGCACCCTTTCCTCATAAATTACTGCACCATTTTCTGCCCTAGGTACCAGATGACTCAACTATTAGCCTGCATTCCCTTTCCCTTTAAAAGAGTATAACACGTGTAGGAGAGTTATAGAGATGGTGTTAAATTTAGGTGAAGTTGACATCTTTTAATCAGATAACTGATTAATCCTTGAGATTTTTTATGTGGGAATTTGGCCCTTTAATTCATTTAAGCATGACAACCCTGATATAAAGAGTAGGCTGAGAGCACACTTTATGCAGAAAGATCCTTGTGGGATTTATTGTTATGATACTATTAATGCTTAGGACATTTCAGTTCTTGGTCAAAAGGGGGCAACCTTCTCCCTCAGCTAGGATAAAAATGTGATCATCTGTGATCACACAGCCCTTTCTAGGAAAAAGCAGGTGCTATCAGATGGCATTTTCGAACAGGCATTCATTTTAAAACCCTCTTTTTTTTATGGGTCTGTTTATAGTGATAGAGACTGATTTACACTTTGACTTGTTGGGGACAATTGATCACACACCTATAAATAAAGCCAGAGCTCCTTTTTTCTATGCTAACACATGGTTCCCAATCCTGCTTTTGAATCAGCAGATGGGTGTGGCCATCTCCCCTTTAGAAAAACCAGACAGCTCTAAGGTAATGGCTCAGGGGAAACAAAAGCGAAAGCTCCAGATCTGCCTTTCTTTTGAAGTACAATATATTTAAATGCATAGGGGATGTAGGGACATGTGTGGAGTGAGGAGGGATTAGAAGCAGGGAAGGAAGAATTTGTGGAAGGATGCTCTAATTCTTCATTATTGTTGCTAGTACATATGCATGAACATAAAAAATGTGGGCTGAAGGAAAAGCAATCACTTAATGGAACTAGAGGACACGGTGGCATGTAATTTGCTAAATAGGGCCCTGTTTATTAAGGAGACGGGTTCTTATGCTCTGCCCATTTCAGTGGAGGTCTGCTTTTGGAAACTCAGACAGGACATTCCAGTGGTGGACAAGACGAAAGCCAAAGCTACCGCATATTTCAGCTTGAAACTCTTGCTGTCAGTAACTAAGACTTAGGGGAGGCATTTCAACTTTGCAAAACAGGGGGAAACTGCATAAAATCCTGGAAACCACCAAACAGTTGAAGGTTGGAGGAAAGGGGGTGGGGCCAGGGGAAAACACCTGGGCATTTGGGGAACCACAGAGGGCAAGATTGGGACTGCAGCAGGGTCATAGTTCCCCTCCCCTGCAGTACACTTTCCACTGGTTGACTCTTCTGCACTGGGAGGCATAAAGATGCTGCATCAAAGGTGGTTTGTCCAGCAATTACCGGATAGGAAATGAGGCAGGATGGAAAAGAGCGTCTTTAGTTTTGAAGCAGAGTAGGATAAATATATGAGAGACGTTGTGGGTAAGTTTTAAATTCACTTTGATACTTATATTTTGATGGTGACACTGGAAAGGGTTTTCTTCCATTCAAATCAGTGCATTTAAGGTGCAATCCTATGCATGTTTAGACAGAAAAAGGCCTGCAACTCCCAGCATGCCCCAGCCAGCCATGCTGGCTGGGGCATGCTGGGAGTTGTAGGCCTTTTTGTTCTGTCTAAACATGCATAGGATTGCGCCCTTAGTCATTTTTCTCTGAAGTACCAAAAATGGCCATATTTGAAGGTCAGGAATTAGACTGGGTCAAGTAGTGCTGAAGTAATTTATAAATTCCATGCAGAGACTTAAAGCAACTCCTTCCCTTCATGGGAGGCTGTTAGGAGGTGCAGTCCTAAGTTGTAAATGATAAAACCCTCATGCATGGGAATACACACAAGCTTAATACCAATTCCAGCTTAGGTCTGTTTCCTCTTATTTATTTATTTATTTCATTTCTATACCGCCCAATAGCCGAAGCTCTCTGGGCGGTTCACAAAAATTAAATCCAAGCAACACACAATAAAACAATTTAAAATATACAGAACATTAAAACTACAATATAACAATACAACCACAATAAAACCTAGCAGCAGTGCAGGAGTTTAAAATACAGATTTAAAACAGCAAAGATAAAAATTTAGAAAGCTAAAATGCTAAAATGCCTGGGAAAATAAAAAGGTCTTCACCTGGCGCCGAAAGGAATACAATGTAGGCGCCAGGCGAACCTCACTAGGGAGCTCATTCCAGAGCCAGGGTGCCACAGCAGAAAAAGCCCTCCTCCTAGTAGCCACCTACCTCACTTCCTTTGGCAGGGGCTCACGGAGAAGGGCCGCTGATGATGATCTTAAGGTCCGGGCAGGCACATATGGGAGGAGGCGATCCTTCAGGTAACCTGGCCCCAAGCCGTTAAGGGCTTTGAATGTTAACACCAGCACTTTGAATCGGGCCCGGAAATGGACTGACAGCCAGTGCAGCTGGAAAAGTACTGGCGTAATATGAGCTCGCAGGCCAGTCCCTGTTAAGACAATCTTGCTGCCCTATTTTGGACCAGCTGAAGTTTCCGGGCCATTTTCAAAGGCAGCCTCACGTATAACACATTGCAGTAATCCAGACGAGAAGTTATCAGAGCATGGATAACTGTAGCAAGGCTATCTCTGTCCAGATAATGGCGTAGTTGGTATACCAGCCTAAGCTGATAAAAAGTGCTCCGTGCCACTGAGTTCACCTGTGCCTCAAGTGACAGTTCTGGATCCAAGAGCACCCCCAAACTACGAACCTGATCCTTTAGGGGGAGTGCAACCCCCTCCAGAACAGGTTGAATATCACCTGGCCGGGCAGACGAACCACCCACTATCAGTACCTCCGTCTTGTCTGGATTGAGTTTCAGTTTATTAGCCCTCATCCAGTCCATTACCGTGCCCAGGCACTGATTCAGAACAGTCACTGCCTCACCTGGTTTTGATGTAAAAGAGAGGTAGAGCTGGGTGTCATCTGCATATTGATGGCACCTCAGCCCACACCTCCGGATAACCTCCCCCAGTGGTTTCATGTAGATGTTAAACAGCATGGGGGATAAAATAGAGCCCTGTGGAACCCCATGGCACAATTGCCATGGCACAGAGCAGTAATCCCCCAGCACCACCTTCTGGAATTAGCCATCCAAGTAGGAGCGGAACCACTGTAGTGCAGTGCCTCCTACTCCCAACCCAGACAACCTATCCAGAAGGATACCATGGTCGATGGTATCGAAAGCCGCTGAGAGGTCCAGGAGAATCAACAGGGTCGCACTCCCCCTGTCCCTCTCCCGGCAGAGGTCATCCCACAGGGCGACCAAGGCAGTTTCCCCTCCAAAACCAGGCCTGAAGCCCGATTGAAATGGATCTAGATAATCCGTTTCATTCAAGAGTGCCTGAAGCTGCCCTACAACCACCCGTTCAAGCACCTTCCCAGGAAGGGGATGTTGGCCACTGGCCTATAATTGTTAACATCCTCTGGGTCCAGGTTAGGCTTTTTCAGGAGTGGTCTAATTACTGCCTCTTTTAAAGCGGCAGGCACCACTCCCTCTCTCAAGGAGGAATTTACAACCTCCTGGACCCAGCCGGACAACCCCTCCTTGTTTGATTTAATCTCTTGACAAAAGGTTGGAATTAAACTCCTTCTCCTGTTGGTCTCCTCCTCTCCAGACATGTCAACTTTCCTGCCCCTGCCCCAATGCTCAAATTATGGAGGAAAGGTAGGCCCTGTGAGCCTCCCAATTTTAATGTGATGTTGAAAAAAAACCAAAGTCAGGTCCAATCATATCTCCTTTGGGAGGGCACTCCAAAGCTGAGGTACCACCACAGAGAAGGTTGTGTCCTTTGTAAATGTATAAAGCATTTCTTCTCTGATGGTACTCAGAGAAGGGCCTCCTCTGAAGTCATCAATACATGGGCAGCATAATATGGGACAAAGTGATCCTTCAGGTATTTGAGCCCCAAGCGGTTTAGGGCTTTAAAGGTGATAACCAGCACCTTGAATTTTAGCCAAATAATGATCTCCTGATCACCTTTGAAAAATAGTAGGTAAGGGGGCCAGCACAAAAGTTAAGGGGGGCGGGCTCATTCTGGTTCCCCTGTAATCTAAGCGTTGCCTTAGAAGTTTCTGGAAGAGCTCATGCTCATAACAAAGTACAACCAATGGCCAGAAAAGTGTAGATAAGATCCAGAGTAGAGCTCATCATGGCTGGCTAACGAGAAGGTGCTGTACTCTCTTGGAAAGCTAGGAGCTTTGTAATTTCTAATTGAAGGAAAATGTCCTTAATGATGAACTGTCTGTAAGTCCTTCCTTAATAATCTTCTAGTATAATTTGTAGTGCTCTAATTACTGTGTTTTAACAACCCAAAGCTCTGAAATCAAAGGTTCATCATCACAATAGTTTAACTATAAAACAGGATAATGCTAGATCATAATCCTTGGAAATTCTGAAGCCTTAACACAAATATGTCCCGAACTGGGCATTCAGAAATAATGAACACATCTGGAAATTGGACTGTATGCCCTTTATATGTATGTCTCACAATCATAACAAAATCCTTGGTGTTGAAATAATAGCTTTATAAATAGACAATCAAAGCAAATGCTGACATAACACAATGCTTATGTTTAATGTTAAATGAAAGAACAATCTGACAAAAGCCACATGGGATTGAAGACATTACAGACAAGAGAAAATGGGCAATAAAAAAATGTAAACATGCTTATGATTGCAACCTGTGAGTTAATATTGAATTAGAGAGCAATCCTATGGCCACTAGACACTGTCTAGATAGTCATAGGATTTTTTGATTTCTGGAAACCTAGGTCGCCTGACCTTTGTTTCCAGAAACTGTGGTCCCTGCCCCCTCCTCCTTGTAGCTGGTGTGGTTGTTTCTGCTCCACTGCCATCTCCACATTAATTATTGGGTGTAGAAAGGTAAAAAAAAAGGGGGGGGTTCCTGGGGGTGGGGAGGGGAGGAGACCATGGAAGCGGCTGTAGACAGCTTCCTATTTAATTTCTGGGCCCCTTCCCTCCCTTTCCCCGAAAACGCGTATCTAGCCACAAATGCAGGGTGGCTGGAGCACACATGAGAGGATCATCTTCATGCTCCATCCACCCTGCGTTGGACAGGCATCAGCCTCCAAGTTCAGAGGCTGATGTCTATCTCGATAGGATTGTGCCTCAATGCTTAAATTTAGTGACATTAAAACTGTAAACACTAATTTCACTTTCAGTTTACTTCCGTTATTTGAAACAAAACATCAAATAATTAAGGGGCAAAATCATATTCCACCAAATTCAATATATTTCATATTTTTGGGTTAAGAAAAGAAATGCATTCAAAAGCGAAGCACCTTTATTGAAAAAGTTTTCAGGTAAAGTGTAGAACTTTGTCATAGGGAAATTCCCATGCTTCATTGCCCAGGGAACATGGGCTAGATTTCTGTGGTGTCTAAGAACACTGGGTCTCGATTGCCCTTGGTGCCCTAGTATGTCCTACTAAAACCCAAATGGAACACATGCTTAGTTGCAAGAGGAAGAGGAAGACAGCTTTGCTTCCTTTTCTTATGGCCAAGGTGGCTCCCTAAGCATGGCAAATGGGTCATCTAATGGGTCAACATGAGCATGGGTTGCAATTTTGTACATAGGGTGGCCAGCTCCTGAAGGAGAAAATTCTGGTACCTGGGGAGGACCTTGTGGGCAAAGCCTGGTAGGTGCAAAGGCTAGTGAATTAAAGAGGCAGACTGAACTTGTGCACCTCAGGGTGGATCCTACAGAAAATGTTCCATTCTATGCTGTACAACTATTCCATGTTCACATCACTGAGGAATACATCCATGCCAGGCCAACACAGCACAACCTCACAATCCATACTCTGACTGTGTCACAAGCACAAAGCAAGAATGAAAAGAGCATAACTCAAGCAGGTGAGCCCAATGTGAAACTACATGTGAAATTACATGTATAACAGTATGTGTGTGTGTGTGTTTTAGAATTACGCATATAGAAGATCTGCCTACTTTACAGAACAGATACACCGAGGCTAAAAAATCTCTAGTTTATAAGACACCCAGTGAATCTACAGCAGGGAACTCTCAACACGTGCAAAGCAGATAACTGAAGGAACTGAGCCAAGCCATAGACCACAAATCAAGTGAATTTATAGCAGAGAACTCAAACCCATGCAAAGCAAGTGAGTCAAGCCACAGGCAACAGATCCAGTGAATCCATATGATAACTCAACCCCCTTCCCAGGAAGCAGATCACTCAAGGGAGTAAGCCAATTTAGCCACAGATTTTAGGTCAAGTCAAAGTATGAATTATATTGTCCGGGAATTAAGCATCTAGAGAATATTTTCTCATTGCACACTTCCCCCATACACATGCAGAAACAGTCTCCTATGCACCATTTCATGCCATACAAACACAAACATGATCACATTTCCTTATGTACAACTCTGTCCCTACCCCCTCCTGGCCACACACACACACACACAGCCTCCCTGGATCTGAATGAATGGGCAGGAAGGTGCTGTAGGAGGCTGGTGGAGCTGGCATATGGAAGGCTTGGAGGGGAGCTGGCCAAGGGTGAGAACATCAATTTTTTACTTCCCTTGCTTGGTGATGGGGGGAATGAAGCCCACAAACCATCAAGAATGGTAGATTTCTAACCCTATACATTACCTGTCAGTGATACTGAGAAGAAACAGCAAGCGAAGCTGCTCATGGTGAAGAAAAGGACAATCCGGGCAGTATTGGGCTGCTAGCTTCTGGGATTGGAAGCTACCCATGAATAAAACTAGACCTTTGCATCTGATTACCTAATTGCTACTTTTTTAAAATGAAAGGTTCACTTGAAGGTGTAGTGCCATGTGCAATCCTGTAGTGCTTGTTTCAAGTAGGATAAAATGGTTCATGAAAAGAGCTTCTGAGTGCAATTTGATGGCACCATTTTACAGCATCTTGCAGGTGGGGGCCATCCATTGACCTCTTTGTCTTGACTGAAAAGGTTTGATCCTAACCAAGTTTAACAGGAAGATGGAACACACCTGACACACTCAGTAATCAACTTTTGTAAATATCATGTCAAAGGTCAGAGCAAAGGCCGATGGATTTCTTTGTAATGCTTTACCACAGCTGGGAAGTTAGGGGATTTGCATATCAGTGACCTGTTTCATAATGGAAGTGAAGAAAATGCTCTCTCTCTCTCCCTCTCTCTCTGGGCATCTCTACACCAGCCTAAAATCCTGATTTAAAATGGGGCTTTCTGCTTCTGTTTTAAATGCAGGATCACCACTGCCTGCCTCCCTTCCCCCCTCCTGCTTTTGGTGGCGGGATAAGGAAAGGCTTCTGTACACAGCAGCCACATGGTTTGAACTGAGGCCTGCCTCCCTGCCTCCATCCCTGGCATATGTGCAAAGGGTGGGGGGCAGTCTTGTTTTTGTAGCTTAACTGTTTTCTCTCAGCCCCAATCCTGGGCACTTACTTGGGAGTAAGCTACATTGAACTCAATGGGACTTCTGAGTAGACATTAGATCACCCTGTAAGTCTGCAACCCTCAAGTAAGCCCCATTGAACTTAATAGGGTGCTCTGAAAAAACAGAGGACGTTGCTTCTGAGCTGGGCAGGGGGGATCAGATGTGTCTCCCTTCATTGGAGGGAGGCATTTTACCCCCTTCTCCCTCCAACTGGGAAATGCAGAGGCAGGAGACGCAATCAGCAGGCGATTCTTGCCCTCGCGCCTTCCTTCCTCATTCTGACCGCACCCCCAACAACGGAAAACAAACGCCCACAGCAGGTAGACAGAGCAGTTTCTTCCGCTATGGGAGAATTTCATGTGGAGGTCATGCCACTCCTGTTCCATGGGCTGGAAAAAATACCCATTTTTTTCCCTTTGAGGAAACACAGGACAGGTGGGAAGAAATAGTGGATTAATGACTGGACAACGATGTCATGTAATGGACCTGCACAATTCAGTGAGTGAGCAACCATGAATACGCAATAAACTTGAGTAGAGATCCATCCCTTCTCTCTGTGTGTAAGTCTGTCTCTGTGTGTTTCTTTCCTTTATTAATGGGAATGAACATCTTTCAGTCACAGGAAAGTATCATAGCATCCTATGCATTTTCAACAGCATTTTTAAAATGCCCATAGGTACTCTTTGCAAAAGTAATGGCACTGAAGAGATGTGATTGTTACATAGTTGACACCTGCCACCTACAGGAGAGGAAGCTGAGCTTTTGACTCATGGGCTTATCACAAGGGCTGTGCATGGACACCCTGCCCTGCTTTGGAGGCCAATTTGGAGCTTCCAAATCGGCCCAGACCCACTTTGTCCAGATCCAGAGCTGGGCTGACCAGCTGTGGCCTCCAGATCCAAAGCAAGATCTGGATAGCCGAAGCACCCCGCCCTGCCCCCTGAGCAGCTGCGTGAGCCTTCTGTTCCTCCTTACCTGGACCCGTGGGGAGCACCTGCAGCCATTGCTGTCTTGGAGGGAATCACCATTTTCTGTTAAAATGGTGACTCTTCTTCTTCTGGTGGGCCATTTATGCCTGCAATATTGCGAAGATGGCCCCTTTACACTCGCAATCTGTGCAATATTAAATTACCAGCAGAAGAAGGGTCACCATTTTAAAAGAAAATGGTGACTCCCTCCAAGGCGGAGATGGCTGCAGGCACTCCCCATGGGTCCAGGTAAAGAGCAGGGGGCTCACATGGCTGGGCTGGTGGCTGTCTGGATAGAGATAGATCCGACCCACTTCAGGATGCTTTGGCTTGACCCTGACCCACTCCGGAACCAGACTTCTTTGGTCCAAGCCACCCCGATCTGCTTCGGGATTCAGACTGAAGCGGTGCACAGCCCTACTTATCACCAATTTTGCCTTTTAGGCCTTGTGTTATATATCTGTAGAAAATGTATATAGAAACTAGGTATTCTAAAATGCAGTTGTTAACATGTATTATATGCTATTTCTCTATGCTTCTTAATAACAGTAATTGAACCCAAATTCAAATTATATGGTGAGAAACCTAGTTGTCCCACCATGTCTACATTTGGCAGCGTACAGGACCTACCTGTTTGCAGTCACATATTTGTCACATTCATGCTTGATATTTGTAGGTGCACCTGTCAAATATGTTTGGTGGCCTGCAGAGAGCGTGATTCTGCTCAGAAACAGGACATATGCTTGTTTCCTGGCAGAATCACTCTACTTGCATGCCCTGTTTCTCTGCAGAATTGGGCTCCCAACAGCTGGCCAACCCGCTGTTTGATGGGATGTCAGAAGTCTGATTCTGTTGGAACACAAGGTGCACAGTCTCTGTGTCTCAGTGGAATCACTGGCTTTTGGCCATGGGGGCAAATTCCAGCTGCAGTGGCCACTTCCACCAGTGGTGGGGAGGGGTGCAGCTGCTGCAGGGTTCCAAGGGAGCCGATGCAGCACCCCAACCATGGGACATTTCCAACCCCTGCTTTAGGACAGGGCCTAACAGCAAGAGGAAAAGTTCCTTAAGTCACCGTGCATTACATAACATGGGTTCACTGGAGATTATCAAGCAGTGGTAATACAATAAAATAAAACAGCAGCAGATTTCAACATGTTGAAAGCAGCCAGTTTCCCACTGCCTTGTTTGATTTGCATTCACATTTCCAAAATGCTGTGACAGTCCTCATTTGTGCTTCAGCCAGGCATGACACACACACACACACACACACGCACGCACAGAGAGAGAGAGAGAAGAGACTCAGGAGAGCAAGAAGCAAAGTGGGTGTACCCAGAACAAGGAGCTGGCAGGAGCGCTGAGAAGAGCCAAAGCTGTTGGCTTGGCTTCTTTGGTCAGGTTATGTACTATTTGGGATGAAGTGCAGGGCCAGACCAGACATTATTTTAATGGCATGATTAACAACCATGTCTGGGATTTTAAAATCTTAAATACAAGTTCCCAGTTCCCTTCCCTGATTTTCAGCAGGACTGGAGCTTGTGGAGAGGGGAGTTTTAACCCTTCCCTTCTCAGCTGTGATTCTGATGAAACACTCTCCCCCCTGGTGTATCAATTAGCGGGGGGGGGGGGGCGTCCATTGGCACCAATAGGAGCTTTTTTCTGAGACTAATTGCCACCTGGGGGGGATTTTCATCAGGATTATAGCTGGGGAGGCAAGGGTTAAACCTCCCTCCCCTGCACACTGTGGTCCCAAAATACCTGGTTTGTAACGTGTCCTTTTTGGACCTCCACCTATTTTCTTTCACTGCTATCAGGAATAGAACAATTTGCATAAGAAGGCACTAATTCTATGATTAGGTGTTTGGCTGCCAGAGGATCTGTTTATGCTACAAATTAGGTCTGCTTCTCTGCAGGGAGGATCTAAAGGAATTGCCAATACTTCCTTACAGGTAAATCTATTGTTCGTTTACAATACCTTGTGCAATTTGAATTCTTGTGAAAACATTCTCGGCAGTGGGGTGAGGGATAAACATCCGCCAGACTGATGTTAGAAACATGATTAAATTGTAACAGTTAGGAAATGTAAGAGCCTTGCTGGATGTGACCAAGATTCCATCTAGTCCAGCTTCTTCTTTTCCACAGTGCCAAGATGCCTCTACGATGTCCAAAAGCAGAATATGAAGTCAATAGCCCACACCTTCCCTGGCTGAAAATGGTATTCAATGAGAATGGGAAGAACCCATTCTGAAGAATCCCCAAAAAGGTGTTGTGAAACTAATTTCAGGAACCATACACTGCAGTGTATGATCACCCATAAAAGTGATTGGTCTATTCAGCTTAGTTTCCATTCCATTCCATTCCATCCTCATGTGGTCACAATATACAGCCTTCTCTTTTTAGAGTGACTGCTACTTTGTTGAAGGTGGATCATGCCCAGATGTCTGAATTTATTTTCCCCACCTCACCATTAGATAACATATGCTAGAGTTTACTCAGGCCTACTCATAACTGCCTAATCTCACACCATCTAGAATTGTTGGCCTCCATGGGCCTCTATATTAAAGATAAAGACACTGTAAAAATGAAGACGGCATCTGGACCCACAACTCTTTGGCACTCTTTGAGCTATCGCTGTAGAAACCATCAATTTGCATCTGTACATAAACTAGTTTAATTACTCCAGTGCTACCTCTCAGGAAGAAACTGTACATTGGGATCTATACATCATCAAGGTCAGCCTTCCAGTGGAACAATGGAAGAACCGAGAAGTCATGTAGATGAAATAAGATCATTGGTGTTGGCAATAGCTTGGCACAAGCAAGATTAGAGCCTGTACAGTGCAGGTATATGTGTGGGTGTGGGTGTGTGGTGTGTGCATGCACACACACATGTGCTTCCACATGTATGCAGCAAATAAATTTTGGAGAATGAAGAGCAAGTGTTTGATAATGACTCAGTGGATTACTTAAAATTTATAAGTGGTTATAAATAATGAATGGGCATAGACTTCATTTTAAAGCCAGTAGTGTACTCTGTAATTTAAAGCTTCAATCTGAAAGTGTTTATTAAAGTTCAGGAAGCCGTTCTCTTACTCTAAAATAAAATGTAAGTTATTAAAAATTAAGAGAATCTTTTAGGAGCCATTAGGGGCACTACAGTAAATAAAATCCTAATTGCCTAATATCAGCCATTTGTTTTTGGCACTGTGTAACTTCAGATGGCATGACAGTATATTGCAGCCTGACTTGCAAGAGGTATGGTATGATGTGGGAACCTTTTCCTCTTTGGAAAGATTGTCCTAAGAGCATTTCTACAATTGTTGTTGTTCAGTCGTTCAGTCGTGTCCGACTCTTCGTGACCCCATGGACCATAGCACGCCAGGCCTTCCTGTCCTGCGCTCTCTCCCGGAGTGTGCTCAAGTTCATATTCATTGCATCGGTGATGCTATCTAGCCATCTCATCCTCTGCCGTCCCCTTCTCCTTTTGCCTTCAGTCTTTCCCAGCATCAGGGTCTTTTCCAGAGAGTTTTCTCTTCGAATTAGGTGGCCAAAATATTTGAGCTTCAGCTTCAGTATCTGTCCTTCCAAGGAGCACTCAGGGTTGATTTCCTTTAGGATGGACTGATTTGACCTCCTTGCAGTCCAGGGGACTCGTAAGAGTCTTCTCCAGCATCAAAGTTCGAAAGCATCAATTCTTTTCTACAATACCATTGGGTTAGAGATATCACCAAAGTTAATTTTTATCTCTTTTGGAATACCAATTGGTCCAGGTCATAACTCCTGGATGTATTACAAAATGAGTGTCATTTCTCTAGATGTTCTCTTCTGGCTCAGAATGTAAAATGAAAATTCTGCATATGCAAAGTCAGCATTCAGACCAACCAGGTTGCTTTGTAAGCACATCTGCAAACATTTTTTTATTGTTAACCCCTTACTTTCGATGAAATTCTAATTAAAATAAACTCTGGTTAATCGCTGTGAAATTGCGTGAATTGCAAAGTAAGCTGCTTTGGTGCACGCACAAGTGTTCTTTAATATTCACTCTTTACTCTGGATAAAACTCTTTGATTGGTATGTATTATGTGGCCATGAGACCACCCAATGAAGCGGCAGTTTATTTGGTGAATGTCTTCTTCCTATTTAGGTCATTCTCTTGATTGGTTGTTGCAAACATTTTATATAATTGCTGTCCCCTATCCAGATCTAAACTCCTCTCTTGTCCCTGGGTGTGTTTGTTTTGGCATGGCAATTTCCAATTGGCTCTCAGCCACGTCTCATGCTGGGGACTATAACTCCAATAGGAAAGTACGATAAGCACACCATCAGTACACAAGTGGCAATGCTACGAGCCAGGAAATAGCTCTCAAAAACAGATGAGCTTTTTCTGAACTCTTGTAGAGAAAGCCAGTAAGTACAGAGCATATTCCAAATTGAGTCAAGGAGAGTTTGTTCACTGTTTTTGACAACTTGTATCGTCATACTACAGAGATGTGAACAACCAGTATTTTGGCAGGGGAAATGTGAGGAAAGTAGCATTATAGCACTGTTGGCTTGACTTCTGGTTCTATATGGTACTGGTTAATCAAGTGAAGGTATTGCAGGTAACAAGGTACCTGCAACGGTACCTCCTGCTGTTACCTGAAGGTAACAGCAGGAGGGGCTTGTTTAGATAGCTATCAGATTTGTATCTCACCCTTCATTCAAGAAGCTCAGGGGCATATTTTTGGGTTATCCCATTTTACCTTCACAGCAATCCCTGTGAAGTTCATTAAAGTGTAAAACAATGGCTGCACCCCACAAGGCCACCCAATCAGCTTCATGGCTAAATGGGATTTTTTTTTTTTAATCACGTCTCCCTAGTCCAAATCCAACAGCTCATATACCACATAGCTTAGCACTGAGAAACATTTAAAGCCAGAGGCGATTATATATACCATGCCATCCAGTTTTACAATTTTATGAAACTTGTGAAGTGCAAGCAAACAGTCCAAGCAGTTGAAGAAAATGGTTTCAAAGTGAAAAGCATGGGTGGAGGAAGAGTTTAGCATCCCCTCCCACCAACCACTTCTATAGTTTAAATCCCTCCACCCCCTTCCCCACTGTATAAGCATTTGGCAACCCAAATTCTAACATATACATCATGGTGTCAGCACCTGTAATTACAGACCCAGTGGCTTCGAACTGTGTGTGTGTGTGTACACACGCATGTATAGGAGTTGTGGCATGATGCTTATTGGAAGTGTTCTCACTAGAGCTCTAATGAGACCAGATCACCAGTTTCATGGCTTTCTCAAATGAGTCAACCCAACTCCCTGCAGAAGTCACTTGCAAGAATATCAAGAAGGAGAAGGGTTTTGTATTTGGATTTTATTGATTGCTTTCATTCGGTTGAATTCAGGATCTGACTTCCACAGAAGAAAGGGCTCTGCTTATGAAAGGTCCCTCTGCCCGATTTTTGGGGATTCCCTCTCTCCATATCACAGCTCAGCCCATTCAGCAGAGTCTTTTGACTCTGTGTAATATTTTCAGGAGGCTGGAGGGCCCGCCGTGGGAATGAGGGGATGGGGAAGTCCACTTCCATCAATGCAGTTGATCAAGCATAAATCTGGATCCAACACATTGTGTTTAGGATATTTTATTTTTAACTTTTATCTTGTGAGCTGCTTTTGAGTTTATCATTGATAAAGAGTGATACAGATGATGATGACTGCTATTTTCCCCTAAAAGGTGGGTATAAAACCATTAATAAAAAAGACGGATAGATAATGAAGCACACTGGCCTGCTGGGCCTGGACCTTGGAAAAGCAAGGTCTACTCCAAGTGTGATCTCCTACTCATTTAATTCAAGGTTTCATATTTTTCCTTTCTCCATAAAAGTCAATAGAGCTCTGTTCACCCTATTCATGTGTATGGAAATGTGAGGAAATGGATGGCAGCCATAATATGGGCCATAGCTGCAGATGCCACACAATGTTTTTGTGGATGCATTGTGGCCACTTGCCAAACACTGGCGTAGGCTTTGACATCAGCTTTGTTTTTCACTGGAATTAAAGTTGAGATTTGCAGGATTTGATGCAAACTATGACTAAATTCTGCATTAGAAGCTATATTTCCCACTCCATGGACTTATCCACCATACAGATTTCAAGGCTGCATTGGGCATTGGTTTGTCAGCTGTGTGTAGATTGCATTATAAAATTTGAGACTGTAACATAGTACACTGAACTCTCAGAATCCTCCTCTGATATGCATTGGGTTCAGTTGATTTGAGATGGATAATCTGGCATAGCTTTCTCCTTTTGATTGTTCTTAAGTGCAGATTAGAAATATACAAAGTAATGTGTCAATGAGCACTTTCTGATATGAGCAGGACTTTATAGTGAAATACCTCCATCTGGCTTTTAAGTTATAAAGTCAGTGATAAGACTGTCTGGCAAATGTTTGATGAAGAGCTCTGAATTTCACTCTGCACCAGTTTATTTGAATGGCAAGGACAAAAGAATATTTATCTTGTCAAGTACCATAAATAAACCTGTTAAAAGTCATATCTCTGAGGAATAATAAAGCTGGATGGTACAATAAATATATTAGTTCTGCTCCATTTTGTGTCCGTGGTGTTTGCCTTCATAGACTCTATTTTCTTTCTATCAGAAATATTCAGGGAATTTAGTGCTCTTGAAAAGTGCTGTATTTCTGGGAAGTGTCATGTTAGTTATACCGTACTACACACTCCCCCACACCCACAATTTGGGATGCTGATGGAATGCTTTTTGTTGTTAGAAATAAACACCGCTGTGTACAAAAATGAACACGGTGGTTCCTCTGTAGTATTCAGGCACAGTGAATTAAGCAGCTGCTTCATACCAGCTCACACTATTTGTCCAACTAGCCCTCTATTGTCTGTTCTGACTGGCAGAAATTCTGCAGAGCCTCAGGCAGATGTCTTCCCTGTCACTTACTACCCAATCTGTTTCAGTTAGGTTTCAAGGATTGAACCTAGGGCCTTCTGCAGATAGCTTGCATTGAGCTATAGTCCCTTCCTATTGTTCCTGAGGTATGGACTCTCCCAGTGCACAGTGAGCTGTGCACTCTTGTCTTAAGTACAATCCAGCACTCTACTTTCCCCTCCCTCTCTTCCCTAGAACTAGGAGAAACCTGGGTGCAGGCCTATGCTTTAAGAGTCCAGCCTGAGATTGATAAAGAATCCTGTTAAGATACACCCACATGGAGCCTGAATTTGGTAGCTGAGGAGGTTCAGCAGACAACACAGTTGTCCACTCAATGGCCTAAATCCAATGTAACTGTCAGGGTTCCCCTTATGACTTGGACCCCCTGAGCAACTCCTTAAGGATCTCTTGCCTCCTTAAGAGTCCCACCTTACTTCTTTTATCTTCCTCTTTCCAATAACATGGGGTGGTAGGTGTGGGGTGACTGACTCTAAACATAGGCTTTAACCACAACAGTTTACTGATAAATTAAAGGAATGAAATCACAACTAAAGGTATTTACACAATAGAGCTGAGTGATACAAAAGCATTAAGAGAAAACAAAAGTTGCAAAATGCAAGTTCCTTTACCCTAGCTATACTTAGACTTCTCCAGGCTGCTTCTTCCTGTTCTCTCTTCAGGCTCTGGTCTTCCCAACTCTCCCTACTGGCTCTCTCGCTCTCTTTATATATGCTGTCATGCCCCAACTGGAGGAGTCTTCCTCAGAGGAGGAGCTGGAGGTCCCAGAAGCCCAGGACAGCCCAGACTAGGGACTGCCACCAGCCCCACAGGAGCCTGAACCCTCGGGGGAAGTGGCTGCCAGGCCATCCAGGTCAGGAGAGAGGCACTCTGCAGAGGCTGAGCCATCCCTTGATCCCCGGGAGCATTGTCGCCTCAAGTGGCAGGCTAGCAGGGCTCCTGTGCGAAGCAGTGCTCACCTGCAGAAGAGGTCTCCTCAGGAGAAAGGGACTCAGGAGTAGGCTCTGGGATAGGAGCTCTGATTCCTACAGCTGAGCTCTGCATGTGGTCTGGCCGTCTTGGAGCTTAAAAGCCTGCACTGGAAACCCAGCCAGCGTTGGAACAACTTGATCCTTTTGGTCTTTGCCATGTGGCTTGCCTCCTGTATTGTGCTGTGCCCTGTGTCTGATGCTCTGGTCCCTGACACTGCTCAACAACCCTGCCTCTGGACTGCATAATGTACCTACCTGACTGCTTTACTGTGTTTGACCTCTTGCTTGTTATCTTGGCTACTCCCACTGCTGCCTACTCCTTGTTGCCTGCCTGACCGCAAGGGTTCTGACCTCTGCCTGGATTGCTGATCACTCCAGTCTTAGCTTAAAATGCTTTGGACTGAAACCTGTGTGCTTGACCATTTTTTGCCAACTTGATGACGCTATTGTCTTGCTCCCTGTACTAGCTTGTGAACAGCCAAGACTTGCTTTAGAGCAGGACATATCCTCCTCCCTCAAAACCGAAAGAACCATTTCAAACCTGAAGAAATGAAACTTAACTGGGGAAATGAAATTGAAACTTAAACAGGGAAATTAAACTACTCCTGTCAGGCATACCACCACCCAACAAAAACTCCAGGCCACTAGGCCTGACCTTTTTCTTTTCCTTGCTTCTATAGGCCTTAAACCTTCACAGTACCATTAGAGGAAGAAACTGCTGCACTACCAGAGAGAGCTCCACTGCGTTTTCCCATTGTGTAAGTAGTTGTACAAGCGCTCGTGGGCCACTTTGTAAGCCTAAGATCAGCAAGCAGTTGCACAAATGGAACTTTAGTTGGTTTCTCCTGTTGTATATAGTTTGGAACTTGGTTTCTGCTAGCCCAGTGTCAAACAACCCAATAGTGGCAGCAGCACAGCAAAGAGGAGATTGGGTGGAGGTACAGGCACAGCAGGGGATCGTAGCTGAGTAAATTTGGACAGAATCCAAATCTCTAGATTTGCTTTGTGATAATAGGCAAGGATGTAGATTTTGGACCCAAATAGGGTCTCCTTGGGGCCTATTCAAATCTCACTCCAGACAAATGTTTACAGCCCTACTGCTGATGGTGCTGTGAGAATTTCTTTTCCTGTGTCCGCTGTTAAAAATCAGTGTCCACTTCAAATTAAGAGTAGGGGCTACAATCCCTTTGTGTAAGCTTAATGAAATTACTAGGGCTGTGAATTGCTTTGGTACAAAGCCCAAATAACGAGGCAAAGTGGGCTGATTTGGAGGTGCCTCATTGTGATACCAAGTGGATCAGACCAGCACTGAGGTGCAGATGCCCCAAAGCAAAGCAGCTCCTCCATGAAGCAACTTGTCCACCTCGTATATTTGGAGCTCTTCTTATGCCTTCTGCCCAGCCCAGACAGGCTGTCTCCAAAATGTATCAAGTTTTGAAAGATCACATGGAGGT
Source organism: Heloderma suspectum (assembly GCF_057233095.1). Classification (NCBI taxonomy): domain Eukaryota; kingdom Metazoa; phylum Chordata; class Lepidosauria; order Squamata; family Helodermatidae; genus Heloderma; species Heloderma suspectum. The sequence continues at coordinate 46,870,130 of NC_139460.1, read as the reverse complement.
GGGGAGGGGGAGGGGGAGGGGGAGGCACCAAATGTATCAATTTGAGAGAGATCCGGCCACCAGGAGAGGCAGGGAAAGGGGAGAGGAGAGGGAGGAGGAGGTAGTGAGCTTTGCTGGGAGTCAGCCTCCGTTTGCTCATTATGAGAGAGGGGATGTTACTGGAGAGGAGAGGACTGTCTGAATGTTATTTGGCTACAGCAGTGGTCTCCAAAGTGGCACACATACACCATGGCAGTGTTATTTGGCTACAGCAGTGGTCTCCAAAGTGGCATGCATACACCTAGGGGGTGCACAAGACTATCCAGTGGGGTGCGTGAGCCGCCTGATAATTGAGCAGCCTTCTGCTGCCCTGATGAGCTGCCATTGTGTGCAATGATGGCGGTGGCGGCGGCAGCAGCAGGATGGGATGGGAGCTGAGAGGGAAGCTCCTTGGCATCCCTCTCACAGCTACTGTCCTATCTTGCCAATGCTGCAGCCACTGGGAGCAACTGCCCCAGTCTCTGCCAGGCATGGCAGAGGAAGCCTTAACCCTTCCCACTCTCCTTTGGCAGAACAAAGCCAAGAAGAAAGCACTTGCTATGGGCATTGGGTAAAATGAGGATCCATAAAATCAAAAAGAGATCCTCATGATTTCATAGGATTTTTAAAGGGGAGACCCACAAAACCACCATCCAATCTCAGAGCACATCTGCCTCTGTGGACTGAACCAGTAAAATCATCCATCTGCCACTCGCAGGCACAGCCACAGTGCAAAAACAGGGGGAAATGACTCCCCCCATTCCCCAGAACAAGACGGCTGCTGGCGTGTGTCCTTCATCGCAAGCTGCCGCCTCTGGCCTCACTCAAACTTTCACAGGCTCCTCGCAAGACTTGAGCAGAGGCAAGAGTCAGCCTCCAGCCGGGCACCCTACCCTCCTTCCAAGGAAGAGAGAGAGAGAGCACAGTTGGAGGGTTACTCTCGTGCCTGTTGGCGGGTTGTGACGGGCAGCGTTTTTCCAGGCAGCACCTTCCCCAGCAGAGGATCCCCTGGGGGCACCAGAAGCAGCAGCAGTGGAGGCTCCCCTGGCAGCCCCCCCCCCCGAACAAGAGCCCAGGTAAGGGGCTGGAGGGGGTGTTAGTGAGGATTCAGATTTCATGGCCACCATGCCAACCGTGGGCCTGTCTCAAATAATATCTTGCCCAACACATGTGACAGGACTGGTTTTCTGTGCTGGATTGGGAAAAAATGATCTGCAGGTGGGGGAGACAGTAGTGACTCCTTTGGCATGGTCGGATCATTATCGGATCAGTTTTGACCTTCATGCTACCTATAACCTACCTCCAAAATTTGATGGTCTGCCCCCAGAGACTGATGAATCTGGATGGATCTTTGAGTCTGAGGTCTCTTGGGGATTTTCCTGCAGGCTTAGCCAGCGGTTCTGCCAAGGTCCTGGTCACTGCTTGGAAGGCGGGGATGACCCAGGCTATTGATATGATCACTCCCAAACGTCTTTGACCTAGTCGTAGAACCATGTCAGCTCCTTGGTATTCTGAGGAGCTGAGAGGGGTGAAATGACTGTGTCGACGATTAGAGTGCAAATGGAAGAAGACTCAGAATGAATACAATCGACGCAGGTAAGAAGAATCTACTTGTGAACATATTCTGTGGCAGTGATGGCAGCAAAGAAATCCTACTTCTCCACCACCATTGCAACTGCTCAGTGTCAGCCAGCAGAGCTCTTTCATGTGGTTAAAGTCATCTTGGACGTAGGCCTTAGAACACAAGAACTTGAACCCTCAAAGGCCTGCTGTGAACAATTTGCCAGACACTTTGCAGATAAAATCATTCATATTCATGTTGACTTGAATGCCTTTCTGTCGACAGAGTCTGATATGGACAGAGTTGGTGCACCATCTAGTCATGTTATGGATACTTTTCAGCTTGTGCAACCTGAGGATGTGGACAAGCTACTTGGAGGACTGAGGCCTACTACTTCTTGCCCTTTAGATCCTTGCCCATCCTGGCTTGTGAAATTTGCCAGACCTGGGCTGGATATCTTGACCTCTGAGGTGGTAAATGCCTCCTTGACAGACGGCGAGGTCCCCAGAGTTTTGAAAGAAGTTGTGGTGAGGCCCTTGGTAAAGAAACCAAATTTAGATCCAATGGTTCCAGATAATTACTGCCCTGTCTCAAATTTGCCATTCTTGGGCAAGGTTCTGGAGCATGTGATGGCCTCATAACTCCAAGCCATTTTGGATGAAACTGATTATTTAGATCCATTCCAGTCAGGTTTCAGGCCTTGTTATGGGACAGAAACAGCCTTGGTCATCCTGGTTGATGACTTACGCCAGGGAATGGATCAGGGGAGTACAACCTTGTTGGTTCCTCTGGACCTCTTAGTGACTTTCAATACCATTGACCATGGTATCCTTCTAGATCGTTTATCTGGATTGGGCTTGGGAGGCACAGTTTTAAAGTAGTTCCAGTCCTTCTGGAGGGGTGGTCTCAGAAGGTGGTTCTGGTGGACTTCGGTTCCACCGCATGGCCATTAGCCTGTGGGGTGCTGCAAGGTTCTATGTCGTCCTCCATACTTGTTAACATCTACATGAAACCTTTGGGGGAAGTCATCGGGAGGTTCAAGCTGAAATGTCATCCGTATGCAGATGATACTCAGCTCTACCTCTTGTTTCCATCTGCACATCCCAGGGAGGCTGTGGAACTCTTGAACCAGTGTCTGGAGGCTGTTTTGGGTAGGGATGTACGAATGTTCCCCCACGGATCTTGGGGAGGCTGAATGCCAGCGCATTCGGCCCCCTGAAATCGGTGGCGGAACGGCCTGCCCCCCCCCCGCAGGACGAGACTTACCTTGGGTGGATCTTCCTGGCGGCGGCAGCTCCGGCAGCAGTTTGGCGGTGGCAGCTGCAGCAGCCGGTCTTCCAGTTAAAAAAAAGAACAAAAACGTGATAGGCCATGTAAAGATTTACGTAGCCTATCACGGCTAGGTTTAAAAAAAACAACGTGATAGGCTACGTAAATGTTTACGTAGCCTATCACGGCTGACTTTAAAAAAAAACAAAAAAACAAATGCGCGTATGGAAATGGCGGCGGCCATGGCCGCCGCCATTTGCGTTCCTTATTTTGGCACGTCTTAAATGTTTACGTAGACTAAGACGGCGAAAATAAGGGGAACGCAAATAGCGTAGATGCTACGCTATTTACGTTCCCCTTATTTTCGCTGTCTTAGTCTACGTAAATGTTTACGTAGACTAAGACGTGCCAAAATAAGGAACGCAAATGGCGGCGGCCATGGCCACCGCCATTTGCGTACGCGCGTTGTTGTTTTTTTTTAAGTCAGCCGTGATAGGCTACGTAAACATTTACGTAGCCTATCATGGCTGACTGCAGGGACGCAAACGGCGGTGGCTACGGCCGCCACCATTTGTATCCCTGCTAGCCAGTGGCCGGATGTCCGGCTGCTGGCGGAGCCGGCCAGGATTCCAGGGGGGGGGAGGAACAGAGCGCCTCTCCCCCCTCCAGGATTCCGGGGGGAGGGACGGAGCGCCTCCCCCCCACCATCAGTATAATCCGCGAAAGGTAAGTGATTTTCGTACATCCCTAGTTTTGGGATGGATGATGATGAACAAGCTGAAACTTAATCTGGACAAGATGGTGGTACTGTGGGTTGGAAAACCAACTACTTTGGATGGAGGTTTACAACTGCTCTCAGATGGGGTTGCACTCCCCCTGAAAGACCAAGTGCGTGGTCTGGGAGTCCTCCTGGACTCTGAGCTAACTGGAGAAGCCCAGGAGTGCTTTGGAGTATTGCAATGCGCTATACATGGGGCTGCCTTTGAAGATGGTTCAGAAACTCCAGCTTGTGCAGAATGCAGCCACCCAAGTATTGGTGAGGGCAAGGGGATTCGATCACATAATGCCTATATTGTGTTTCCGAACCCAATTCAAAGTGCTGTTTTTGATCTTTTAAAGCCTTAAATAGTTTGGGACCAAGTTACTTGAAGGGCTGCCTTCACCCATATTAGCCTGCCTGCACTTTAAGATCAGAAAGAGAGGCCCTTCCCATTTGCCCATCTGTGAGAGCAGTCAGGTGAGTGACCACACATGAGAGGGCCTTCTCTGCAGTGGCCTCACACCTTTGGAATAAGCTGACATCGGAGGTCCACCATGCTCCGTCATGGCAGACTTTTAAGAGGGCCTTGAAAACATATTATTTTACCTTGGCCTCCTCTTGATAGAACTGCTATTTTTGCTGTTACTGCTGTTAGCATTGTTGCTGATTTTATTGTTGGCTTTTATTGTTTTGATTGTTTTTGTGTTTTTATCACTTTTAATATTTTAACTGTTTTTATGTATTTAATTGTTGTAAGATGCCTTGGGAGGCCTTCTGCCCTGAATGGCAGCCAAGAAATATTTTAAATAAATAAATATGTCCAAATCCTGCTTCAGCTTCATAGGCTGAGGTGGGTCAGGTGCCCCCCAAATCAGCCCGAGCTGAATTGGGCCTGCCTCAGAAGCCTTGAAGTGGCTTCTGAGTCAGATCAGGGGGTCCATGCACAGTCCTAGAAATTAACAGGAGAATTTATAATGGTAAAATAGCTGCCTCCTTTTGGGTTCCTAGCAGATAAGCATTTGGTTGCTGGCTGTGGCTGTTGCTCACCATTTTAATTCCCCTATAAGGCCCACCTGACCAATATAGTGTCACTCTGTAGAGATGCTATGTTGAGGTGTGGGGGAATTAAAATACTGGGCACCAGCCACAGCTGGCATTAGAGTGCCATTTTTTGTACTTCCAATGCTGTTGCTGCAGTGATGATCCTGAGGGCCAGCCCACAACACTTTGGTGCCTGAAGTGAAGGACAAGATGGCACCCATCCCATTCCATGTATGAAAGCCAACTGCACTGTTAGCTGAATTTTTCTTCAACACTAGTAATGGGACAATACATTTCCACCGCACCTGAAGGCAGCAGGCTTGCTTAAGGGGTGTATGGCGGGCCATATAGCCAAAAGTTCTGTCCTCCAACACCTTGCTGCCACCTCCCAGCACCTGCTGTGTCAGGCGACCTGCTCTGCCTTATGATGAGGCTGGCTTCACTCTGCCTTATAACAGGGCTGGCCCTGATGATCCCTGCTATCAGGTCTGTGTATACTGTACTCCCATCTTGAGCAAATTACACTGGCAGTGCCTGCAACTGGCCCCGATGAACCCCCATTGAGAAGAAACTCAACAACTGCAGGGTCCCTCCAAGTAAATCCCAATTCCAACTCCCCCTGTTGTGCTGCACATCCCCCGGCCACCAAGGTGAAGTATGGGGGGTTTCCACTATGGAACAGTGGGCCACCATGGGCCTCTGTGGAGAGCCATGCCAAACTGGATGTATTCAGTTTGTAATCAGTTTGTAAACCCCGATTGTATTTAATCTCACACCAGATTGTACAGATACACTTGAAGACCTAAAGCCAAAGAAGGCAGAATGAAAACATGAGATGTTGGCTGTAAGCAATCCATCCTCACTGGCTGGGACTTCTGGTTTCTTGGAAACATTGATTAGTGTAAGTGTAGGTCGATAGAAGCTTTTGTGTTTGCATTTAAATGTTAATCAATCACATTTTATTAAAAATTTAAAATCATAAGTGAGGGGCAAGTGCTTGGAAAAGTGCTGGTTTTGGGTCTGTGGTACAAGGGGATGAAGGAGAGCTCATTTAATACTGAAACCACCACTTGTTAGGATCAGTAGAATGTAATATTATGATTGTTTCAGTATCACAGTTTTGCATACAAGTAATATTTAGTTATTATGACAATTAGGTAGTAAAAGACCTTGTAGGAACAGATGATTGCTAGGTCCAGATCCTAAGAAGGCTGCTGTACTTTTAAGAGCTGACTTTCCATATCCACTTTATTGCTCTTGTGCAAAGACAGCCAGCAAACATTGCACATATTGTCCTTGGTTCTCTGAATTGAGTCTTTGTAGTGTAGCATAACAGGCAAAGTAGCCATTAGAATGGATTAGAATAGGCTGCGTTGAATGAGCAACAGATTTTCTATGTGAACATGAGCATGCTTTTTCTACTTGCCTTTGTGCCTCAGTTTCTCTTGGTGTGAGATGCAAATATGATATCCATGTTTATGAACTGCCTGGATGTTTACAGTGCAGATGTACAACTGCTAAGAACCTTTCTTTACAAAAAGAAACTTGAAGGGTTTTAATGGAGATGCAGAACTTCCAGGCTGATCAATGACAGTGACAGCTGAAGTAAAAATGGCTGAATCAAAGTGACATTACATGGAACAGAAAACCAAGGAGGCAGGTAAACAATAGATTAGTCGGATCTATAGGCAGAGAGATGGGCATCTAGGAGAGGCAGATAAGAAGACAGAACATAAATTCAAAGGCTCAGTGAGGGATTAGTCAATTGAAAGGATGCTGGAGTCTGTACAGTAAGCCTTTCATTAGGATTTCTATCTTATGCTGGAATAATGGATGACTGAACCAAGCAGTAGGGGAGAAACACTAGCGAGGGGGAAAAACACACATGTGTCCCATTTTCCATCATATTCCTAAATGTTCCATTGGAAGCCCAGTCTTACTTCAGTTAATGCTGGCATTATTAGTGGGTCATTTTGGTTGCACCTGTGCCATAGGCAACTAATGAAGAGATAAATACATTGGCTTGGATCCTAGGTGTGCCTTCCACAAATGGAAGAGCTCTCTCCAGTCATGGAAGGCTTCAGATCTGGGAGAGAATTCTATGGGCATAAGGAGGGGGGAAGACATTTTTGATAAATGCTTCCCACTGCAGCCCCCTCCCACTATTCTAGAGGGGCTTCCAATCCTCTGGAGCACATTTTCAGGGGGAAATTCATGGGACAAACACAATTCAGCACATTTTCAGGGGTCAAGTTCAATTCTGCTCAGTTTCTCATTTTTCCTACATTAAGTTTGCTTTGTCTCATTTGCAAATTTATTTTTTTAAGGTCTGCATGAAAGTTCATATTTTCATGTGTACTTATTTCAATGTATACATTTTTTTCAAATATATACATTTTTGTATGCACTTTTCTAAATATTCACATTTTTGCCAGTGATTTCCCCTACTATAATGCAGGTTCATAGAATAGTAGGGTTGGAAGGGGCCTACAAGGCCATCAAGTCCAACCCCCTGCCCAATGCAGGAATCCAAATCAGAGCATCAATCCAAGTCAGAGCATCGTTTGTGCATACATTCCCCATATAGACTCATTTTTGTGTGCACATTTCCCCACTGTACATATTTCCCCCTATTATATGCATTTTTGTGTGTGAATGTTTTGATCTGCGAACTGCATCACAAAATTCAGGTAAGTGTGAATGGCATCATATCACAGGTTCGTGCATAGCACTAGTTCATGCACAGTTCATGAAATGCAAATTTGGTAAGTGAAGCCAATAAATTTCCCTCCTGTTCCTACCTACAAGACAATTCTGTCTTGGCACTGGTGGCTCTACCAAAGTGTGGCAAAACATTTAACTACTATTTCACCCCTGAACTTGTAAGAAATATTTCAACATTGCATCTCTCAAAATCGCATCTCTTTGCTATAGACTGCAATGTTGATACTTGACCACCTGTACTCCATAACAATGAAATCATGATTGCTAGTGGAACAGATTTTATTTTAGACCCTGACCACTCATGAAGGGGTTGGGTTATGTAGCAACATACACTTCCAGACTCCCAAAAGCCCAAAACTTTGGAGGGCACCAGGATGCCTATCCCTGATGAAGATGGTGTCATTCTCATAGATCTTTCTCTCAAAGTAGAACCATTACAGCTGATAGCCTGAAGGGCACAAGCTGATAGGAAGGAACCACAGGGACTAGAACTAGGAATCTTTAACTCTGGATGCAGCTGCTCCATATGGAGCTGCAGTGTGGATTGTCTTTCCAGGCAGTGAAGTGTTCTCAGGTGTTGGACTGGCCCCACCCACCCAGGTTGACCATTGGGCCCTCCTAGATAGAAAAGACCATACTGTTGGGAATATTGCAACCCCATCTGCAACAAATTACTGGAAGGGGAAAGTGTTGTGGTTAGTTCATTGGAAGTTGGACCACAGCTAGCCTTAGGATCTCTATAGCCTACAGTGTGGTTTCCTATGCTCCTAGAATAATAGAATCATAGAATAGTAGGGTTGGAAGGGGCCTATAAGTCCATCGAGTCCAACCCCCTGTTCAATGCAGGAATCCCAAGTCAAAGCATCCCTGACAGATGGCTGTCCAACCTCATCTTCAATTCCTCCAGTGTGGGAGAGCCCACCACCTCCCTAGGTAATCAGTTCCATTGTTGTATTGCTCTAACAGTCAGGAGGTATTTCCTGATGTTCAGCCGGAATCTGGCTTCCTGTCACTTGAGCCCATTATTCCGTGTCCTGCACTCTGGGATGACCAAGAAGAGATCCTGGCCTTGCTCTCTGTGATAACCTTTCAAGTACTTGAAGAGCACTATCATCTCCCCCTTCAGTCTTCTCTTCTCAAGGTTAAACATGCCCAGTTCTTTCAGTCTCTACTCATAGGTCTTTGTTTCCAGTCCTTCATCATCTTTGTTGCCCTCCGCTGAACCCTCACCAGCTTGTCTAAATCCTTCTTAAAGTGTGGTGCCCAGAACTGGACACAGTACTGCAGATGAGGCCTAACCAGTGCTAAGTAGAGGGGAACTAGTACTTCATGGGATTTGGAATCTATACTTCTGTTAATGCAGCCCAAATAGCATTTGCCTTTTTTGCAGCCACATCATATTGTCGGCTCATATTCAGCATGTGATCTTCAACAATTCCAAGATCCTTCTTGCTTTTAGTATTATTGAGCCAAGTATTGCCCATCTTGTAACTGTGCATTTGGTTTCTTTTTCCTAGGTGCAGAACTTGGCATTTATCCCTATTCAATTTCATTCTGTTGTTTTCTGCCCAGCGCTCCAGCCTATCAAGATCACTTTGAATTCTGTTTCTGTCTTCCAGGGAATTAGTTATCCCACCCAGTATTGTGTCATCTGCAAATTTGATCAGCATTCCTTGCATCTCCTCCTCCAAGTCATTAATACAAATGTTGAAGAGCACTGGGCCCAGGACTGAGCCCTGCGGTACCCCGCTCGTTACCTCTCCCCAGTTTGAGAAGATCCCATTGATAAGCCCTCTTTGAGTCCAATTCTGTAGCCAACTGTGGATCCACCTGATAGTTGTTTAATCTAGCCCACTTCTAGTTTGCTAGTCAGGATATCATGGGGCACTTTGTCAAAAGCTTTGCTGAAGTCGAGGTATGTGATGTCCACAGCATTCCCACAGTCCACAAGGGAGGTTACCTGATCAAAACATGAGATCAGATTAGTCTGGCAGGATTTGTTCTTGACAAATCCATGTTGGCTTCGAATAATCACTGCATTGTTTTCAAGGTGCTTACAGACTGATTGCCTTATCATCTGTTCCAGAATTTTCCCAGGGATTGATGTCAGACTGACTGGTCTGTAGTTCCCAGGTTCCTCCTTTTTACCTTTTTTGAAGATAGGGACAACATTAGCCCTCCTCCAGTCATCTGGCATTTCACCCATCCTTAGGGATGTACGAATCCCTTACCTGGCTCCGCGCTGGGGCTAGGGATGTACGACAGTCACTTACCTTTTCACAGAATTGATTCGCGGTGGGGGGGAGGCGCTCTGTCCCTCCCCCCGGAATCCTCAACTGGGGGGGAAGCGATCCGGTCCTCCCACCCGGAATCCTGCCCAGCCGGCTCCACAGCGGCTCTGTGGAGCAGCCGGCCAAGGCCGTCCATAGCCAGACTTCCGGCCGCGGATGGGCTGCTGTGGACGCAAATGGCGGCCGCCGTAGCAGCCACCATTTGCGTCCAGCCAGGCTGCCGTGATAGGCTACGTAAGTATTTACGTAGCCTATCACAGCTGGGCAAAAAACAAACAAACAAAAAACAGCATACTCAAATGGCAGCGGCTACAGCCGCTGCCATTTGCTTCCCTATTTTTCATCATTTCATCCTACGTAAATATTTACATAGGCTATTAAGGCGAAAAAAAGGGGAACACAAATAGCGTAGTGGGCGCTATTTGCGTTCCCCTTTTTTTCGCCGTAATAGCCTACATAAATATTTATGTAGGCTAAAACGGCGAAAAATAGGGAATGCAAATGGCGGCCGCCATAGCTGCTGCCATTTGCATACGCTGTTTTTTTTTTTTTGCTTGGCTTGCCGTGATAGGCTACGTAAATACTCATGGCAAAGACCAGGATGCAAATGGCAGCTGCGGCAGCCAGTCAAAAGACCAGCCGCCGGAGCCGACGCCATCCGGAACATCCGCCCCAGGTAAGCTTCATCCTGGGGGGAATCCGGGGTGGGGGGGCAGGCTGTTCTGCCACGGATTTCGGGGAGCCGAATGCACTGGCCTCACTGAAATCCATGGCGGAATTCTCCGCCATCCCTAGCTGGGGCATCTGTGGGGGGGGGGAGGCGCTCCGTCCCTCCCTCTGGAAACATCCCCAGTTGGCTCCACTCTGCAGAGCTGCCGGCCACGGCCGGCCACAGCCAGAGTTCCGGCCGTAGCCAGGCTGCTGCAGCCACAAATGGCGGCCATCATAGCGGCCGCCATTTGCGTCCTTGCAAGCAGCCATGATAGGCTACGTAAGTATTTATGTAGCCTATCACGGCAAAGAGCAGGGACGCAACTGGCGGCTGCTACGCCATTTGCGCTCCTGCTCTTTGCCATAATAGGCTACGTAAAGGCAGCCACGCAAATGGAGTAGCGGCCGCCATTTGTGTGGCTGCCTTTATCGTGATAGGCTACGTAAATACTTACGTAGCCTATCATGGCTGCAAGAACGCAAATGGCAGCTGCAGCAGCCTGGCCACGGCCGGCCAGGAGACCAGCTGGAGCCGCCACCGCCAGAGCCTCTGTCACCGCCGCATCCGCCTCAGATAAGTTCCGTCCCAGGAGCATTCCACAGGGTGGTGGGAGGCCATTCCGTCATGGATTCCAGTGGGCTGATTCTAAAGAATCCAGCCTCACTGGAATCCGTGGTGGAATTCTCTGACATCCCTACCTGTCCTCCATGATTTCTCAAAGATAATAGACAGCAGTTCTGAGAGCTCTTCTGCCAGTTCCCTTATTACTCTAGGATGCAGTTCATCTGGCCCTGGAGATTTGAACTCATCCAAAGTAATTAAGTGTTCCTTGACCATATGCCTATTAGGGGTGTACGGAATGCTCACCCCTTTCCAGTCATCCACGGGGGGGGAGGTGATCCGTCCCTCCCCCCGGAATCCTGCCTGGCCGGTTCCTCTCTCTGGGGAGTCTGAGGAGCCGCCAGCTGGGGCTGCCCGCAGCTGGACTTCTGTCCACTGTCGGGCTGTGGCCACAAATGGCGTCCAGCGTAGGGGACACCATTTGCATCCCTGCCCTTGGCCGTGATTGGCTACATAAATGTTTATGTAGCCTATCACAGCAAAAAGCAGGGACACAAATGGCGTAGCGGACGCTATTTGCATCCCTGCTCTTTGCTGTGATAGGCTATGTAAATATTTACGTATTTACATAATACGTCACGGCCAAAGGCAGGGATGCAAATGGCATCCGCTACGCCGGATGCCATTTTGTTCCACAACCCGGCAGCAGATGGCTGCAGAACGAACACAACGATCCGGAACAGCTGCCACCAGGTAGGGTCCATCCTGGGGGGGATTTCAGGGGGTGGCAGGGGGCGTAGTCCGTTCCGCCACGGACTCCAGGGGGGCCGGATTCTAAAGGATCCGGCGTGATTGGAGTCCGTGGCGGATTTCTCCGCCATCCCTAATGCCTATCATTCTCAAGCTGCAAGCCTGCCCCTTCAGCCTGTACTTCGCCTTTGCCAGGGGGGTCATAGACCCTCTTTCAGGAGAAGACTGAGCCAAAGTAGGAATTGAGCACTTCTGCCTTTTCTTTGTCATCTGTTATTTTGCCATCCTTATTTAATAGCTGAACCATCATTTCTTTCTTTTACTGTGCACGTATCTGAAGAAAGCCTTTTTGTTGCTTTTAGCATCCCTCGCTAACCTCAGCTCGTTCTCGGCTTTAGCCTTCCTAACGCCATCCTTGCAATTCTGTGCTACCTGCTTGTACTCTTCCTTTGCAGTTTGGCCTTCCTTCCACTTCCTATATGTGTCCCTTTTTGTTTTCAGGTCATCTCTAAGCTTTTTGTGAAGCCACATTGGCTTATTCCGTTGTCTTCCACCTTTTTTTCTTATTGGAATTGTTTGCAATTGTGCCTTTAGAATTTCCTTTTATAAAAAATCCAACCCATCTTGGACTCCTTTTCTCATTAGAGTCACTTTCCATGAGATCTTACTTATCATTGTTCTGAGTTTATTAAAACTGGTTCTTGATGGGGCTACCAAGCTCATCCTCCTGTATTTCTGTGCAGAGGTATGTATGTATGCTTTCCTAAAACTCGGGCTCATGTTTGGCTACACTTGGCTTTTACTTCCTTTAGAACCAAGAACTGAAGTATAACATGGTTGCTTTCCCCCAGAATCCCCGTAACGGCTACTTTATCCACTAAGAGAGCAATCCTATGGCTGCTAGACACTGTGTAGTGGGCCATAGGATATGCTGTATTCTGGGAACTGACCTCGGAGCCCGCACTCCAAGGTTGGTTCCCGGAAATCCGACCTCCCCCCTCATCTGCGCTGCCTCTGCGGCAGCGTGGAGAAACCCCATCCTCCACACTTGGAAGACGAGTGCAGTGTGACTGAAAAGGGGCGGGGCTGGGGGGGGCGTTCCGGGGTGGGGAGAGCAGAGCTGTGCATATGACATATCCTATGTGTCATATGGCAGTTTCCTCTCCCAGCCGCCCCCTGCCCCTGCTAGACAGCCGAAAATGGCTGTCTAGTGAAAAAGAGCAAGGCAGGAGGGGCACGGAGGGAACAATCCCCCCATGCCTCTCCTGCCTTGCTTTGGATAGGCGGTCACCCCCGAGGTCAGAGGCGGCCACCTATCCACTTAGGATTGTGCCCCAAGTCATCTCTGTTGGTCAGGATCAAGTCAAGGATAGCCGATCCTCTAGTTCCTTCCTCCATTTTATGTAGGAGGAAGTTATCAGCAACACAAGTCAGGAATTTCTTGGAGGGGCCATGTTTTGCAGAATTTGTCTCCCAACAAATATCGGGGAAATTGAAGTCCTCCATTACTACTACATCATGCTTCCTTGAAACACTGGCAATTTGCTTTTCAAAAGTTTCATCCTCGTCTTCTCCTTGAGTGGGTGGCCGGTAGTGGACTCTGACCACCATGTTCCTTTTATTCTTTGTTCCATTTATTTTAACCCAGATGCTTTCAATGGGGCTCCCAAGCTCATCCTCCTGTATTTCTGTACAGATGTATGTATTTTTAACATATAATGCAACTCCACCTCCCTTTCTGTTCCTTCTGTTCTTTTTGAACAAGTTATATCCTTCAGTTGCTGTATTCCAGGCATGGGAGTCATCCCCAAGTTTCAGTTACACCTATCGAGTCATAATTTCCCTCCCATATTCAGAGTTCAAGTTTTCCCATACTCTGGGCATTACTATATAGACACACTGAAGACCATGTGCTTTATAGTCTGGTTTTCTTCCTACATGTTTTTGAAGATTATTATTGGGCACTATTAGAGCTGTTCTCTCTGTTGTGGTGCATGAGCCTTCATCCATTGTTACCCCCAACTTTACATCTCCCTCCCCTGTAGGTTTCAGTTTAAAGCCCTTCTGATGAAGTTCTTCATGCTGTGGCCAAACACATTCTTCCCAGCCTTTGTGCGGTGCAACCCATCCCTTGCCAACAGTCCATCTTCCAGGAAGTATAGCCCGTGGTCTCAGAATCCAAATCTCTCATGTCGGCACCTCCTTCATAGCCAGTCATTCACCTAGAGTATTTTTCTTTCCCTTTCTATTCCTCTTCTAACTACTGGAAGGATGGATAAGAAAACTATCTGGGCCCCAAAGTTCTTGAGCTTCCTTCCCAAAGCTTCAAAGTCTGATGTGATTTCTTAGTAGCTCCGCTTGGCGGTATCAGTTGTTCCCACATGGATGAGAAGAAAGCGATACAAGCGTAGGCAACCTTTCAGTCACATCTCTAATCTGTCCTCCTGGGAGACAGCATACCTGGTGAGTCCATGCATTTTCACAACATACATGGGTTTCAGTCTCACGCAGCAAGTAGTGGGAGTCTCCCACTACTACTCTTCTCTTATTGTTGTAGGCCTTGGTTTCATTGCCTCTGCTTGACTGACCTTCAGCCTCTTGCTCACTCTCATGCAGGTTACCCTGTAATTCTTCCTCTGCAGGCTGGCCTCCAGTCTCATCCTCAAGTAGCTGGAAACGGTTCCATAGTTCCAGTGCTTCCACTGGTGTAGAGTGGCTTCTAGTTCTTCCGTTCCTGTCACCCTTTTCCAAGGAGTATCTTCTACCTCATTTTTCCTCGCCTCAGCATTTTCCTCTTCTGCCTCAGCTTGCTGTTGCTCTTCTGACTTCTGTACTTTGCTTTGCTGCTGTAGTTCCACCATTCTAAGAACTCTTTGTCTTCTCTTATTCCCTGGAGAGTCGATACTTGCTGCTCCAGTCCTCATACTTTTTCTTCCAACAGTGTAATCAACTTCCAGTTGTTGCATCTGTAGGCCACGTTGATCTCAGGCAAGAAAATAAATATTGCACAGACCTTACAGGTCACTACCACTGGAGAGTCTTTTCCTTCCATAGTCTCTATTCACTTTATGTTTCTAGCTTTCTGATTGTACTGGGATAGCCTGTGTTTTGTCATCTGTTAACTGGAGGTTAACAACAGAGTCCCACTGGTATGAAAGTGTATGTTACAAGAAAAAGATTTTAAAAAATTGTTAGGGACCTCCCCTTGACCTCTCCTGCTGAACTCCCCCACCAAATTCCTGTTTGCTCGCTGTCTGGGAGCTTGCCTACTTTTTTAGCTCCTCCCTTTCCCCCTCTCTCTGACCTTCTGCATTGCTGGGAGCACACACATTTTCCCTCTCTCCTTCCAGTGTTATAGAACACGAAGAAACGGACTGAACAAACTTTGTCTGAAATGATATGCTGTACCTGCATTTTTATGCAAGAAACTGTGAGTAAACCATTTTACCTTTTCTTTACTAAAGAAGGGTGTAGTCTCCCCCCCCTTTTTTTTTTAGCCTTGTATGCATATGGGACTGGTAAATGCTCATTCTGTTCTGCCTTTTGTTTTTCTCTGCCAGCTGCCTTTCTAACAGGAGGCAGCAATACCAATATCACATCATATACAGGGCTCCCTGTTTGGGCTTTGCCTGAGCATTAATGGTTTTCCTGGGTGTGGTGTGTTTCAATATCTTCTTTGGATGACTTCCTGGCACTTCTGCCTGCTCCTCCTGGTTCTTGGCCTTTGACTATTGCCTACAGCTCAGCCCTGATATTGATGGAGCCCAAGAATCACAACGAGAGCTCAACTCTAATCGCCTTTGCTGCAAGGGAAAAGAATTATCCCCATTCCAGAAAGCATTTCTTCTCTGCCCAAACAAATCCCAGATGAGGGCTGTGCATGTGTGCTTCCCTGAAGTTGCTGGGGAAATATTCCCAACAGAAGTGCAGCAGAGGCTCCAGCCCTTTGGTTTGCGGTGGGATTGTCTTGGCAAAGGGGACGTTAGCTCAGTCAGTACGAGGACCTGCTGTCTGAATATGGGGATGCCATCACTGCATCCCAGCAGCTCTTAGGCTGTGTTGCTGGATTGTCTGGGGCCCTGTGGTCTACCAGATTCCGTGGAGTTGGTGTGCAAGGGAAATTTGATGAGACCTGGCACTGTGTCATGAGAACATTAGGGATGTGGCAGTTGTCTCCAGAGGGTCCTCTTGACAATTGACTACCCAGTTAGTGGCTCAGTGGTTAATAGGAAGAGTCAAAGTCATGTATGGACAGATTTTTCTAATGAGTAATACATGGAAATAGTACCAGATGCTGCAGTAATGAGTACACTGGAAATCCATCAGAGCACGCAACAATATTAGCAAAGAAAATACAGTACAGAAATTTATTTATTAATTAAATTTCTTAATCGCCCATCTGGCCGGTCACCCAGCCACTCTGGGCGATGTATATCAACAGTTTTAAAACAATAAAATTTTACATTAAAACATCATATTTCTAAAAATACCCTAACCCACCCCAAAAGCCTGCCCAAACAACCGTGTTTTTAATGCGTGGCGGAAGCTCATTAAAGAGGGGGCATGGCGGAGTTCCCTAGGGAGGGATTTCCACAGTGTAGGGGCCACCACAGAGAAGGCCCTCTCCCTTGTTCTCACCAGCCTAGCTATCCTGGCTGATGGAATAGAAAGAAGGCCACCCAAGGCTGATCTTGTTAAGCGGCCTGTCTGATGCTGCTGGAGGTGCTCCTTGAGATAGGCTGGGCCAGAACCATATAGAGTTTTAAAGGTCCAAAACAACACCTTGAATTTGGCCTGGAAAACAACTGGTAACCAGTGCAACTCCTTCAGCACTGGAGTGATGTGATCACGCTGGTGGCTGCCTCTAATCAGGTGAGCCACCACGTTCTGTAAAAGCTGCAGCTTCCGAACCGTCTTCAAGGGTAACCCCATGTAGAGTGCATTACAGTAGTCTAGACAGGAGACCAGGGCATATACTACTGATGGGAGCAGATGGTTGGGAAGGGCGGGGCACAGCCACCGTATCAGATGGAGTTGGTACACTGCTGTCCAGCTCACAGCTGACACCTGAGCCTCCATGGACAGCTCAGAGTCTAAAATGACCCCCAGGCCATGGACCTCGTCTTTCAAGGATAGCACGGCTATCCCATTCAACACCAGGTCAGTATCCCCCAACCTCCTCTTGTCTCCCACCAAAAGTACCTTGGTCTTGTCAGGGTTCTGCTTCAGCTTATTCCTCCCCATCCAGCCACTGACCATCTCCAGACATTTTTGGACAGGGATTCTACGATCAACCTTGGTGAAGATTTCAATGAGAGGTAGAGCTGCGTGTCATCCACATATTGATGACACTGCACCCCAAACCTCCCAATGATAGCCCCCAGCAGCTTCCCATAGATGTTAAATAGCATCAGGGAGAGGATGGAACCCTGTGGCACCCCACAAGTGAGCGGCCACGGGTCCAAAACCACCTCTCCCAGTGTTACCCTCTGGTACCTTCCAGAGAGGAAGGACCGGAACCACCGTGATATGGTGTCTCCAATGCCCAACCCCTCCAGGCAGTCCAGGAGGATACAGTGGTCAACGGTATCAAAAGCCGCTGAGAGGTTGAGGACAACAAGGAAGGAGCATTTGCCCCTATCCAAAGCCCTCCTCATATCATCCACCAAGGTGACCAAGGCTGTTTCTGTCCCATGCCCAGGCCTGAAGCCCAACTGAAATGGATCTAGATAATCGGCTTCTTCCAAGTGTGCCTTCAACTGCATCACCACCACCTGCTCAATCACCTTGCCCCAATTTGGTAGATTCGAGACTGGGCGAAAGTTGTTCAAAACTTGGGGATCCAAGGAGGGCTTTTTAAAAAGCAGTCTTATCACTGCCTCCTTGAGAGCTGATGGCATCACTCCCTTCTCAAGGGAGGTGTTCTCCACCACCCTGATCCCCTCACCCAGCCTCTCTCTGCAGCTCATAATGAGCCAAGATGGGCAAGGATCAAGTAAGCAGGTGGTTGGCCTTATGGATGAAAGCACCTTGTCCACTTCCTCAGAAGGAAGAAGCTGGAACCAATCTCACAAAACCTGGTATGCCACAGACCGCCTCTTGCTCGCTAACTGTATCCACAGCGCATGGAATAACACTCCTAATCCTGATGTCACTGAAATGTTCTCAGTGACATCAACACTCCAGTGAAAATTACTTCATCCATTGAAGGTCACTCAATGACAATTTTTTCTAAGTGTTCTGGACTTACAGAGACTGTGAATCTTATGGAATTCCTACATTTGTAAGGCAAAAGGGGGAGCATAGATCTCATTTCGAACTTTCTGTGTTTCCATGTAAAACATAGGACGAAATGCATGGATGCAACAGCCCCCTCTCCTATCATGGAGCTCAGAGGCAAATTGGTAAATGGCTTTATAGGACAGAAATATGGAGACTGGAATTATGAGTCCTTTAAAAGAATTAAGATAATTGTGACACTTTAGACTTGTGTGGACAATCACTTAAACTGAGTTATTGTAGGCATACCATCAGCTGAGGCAATGTGGTGTGCATATGTGTGTAGTTAGGTAAATTAGAAGGTACTCAACTGCCTTCCCTTCAACACCAGTTTGAGAAACAGATCTTAAAATATGAGCAAGGCCTCCAAAGGAGGTAGTGGCATTTGCCAGTGCAAGCATGAGCTCTTCTCTGATTCTTCCCAGTGTTATATTTGATTGGAATGGTAATGCCAACACATTTTTTTCCAAAGCAGTACAATACAAGTAGCTGTCTAAATGTTCTTTATGCTGCGAATGAGTGTCAAAAGCTGATCTGTACTGAGTCCAGCCTATACTGTTGACAACAACATGCGTTGACTCACCCTTTGGAAGCGTAGCTGAAAATTGACATGGGCTGATGAAAAGAACAACAACAACCAGGTTATCATGGGCTCAAAGCATTGTGTGAATAAGCTCACATTTTATGCACTCACCACTTTATGCATTTCATGCCTTTGATTCCTGTTTTTAAAAAAAAAAGACAGAGATAATGTAGCGGACATAATTATGGTTGTATGCTGTGATGCAAAATGGTAATGCCAAGGGTAGAGTAGGTGTGAGTCACTTCTTTAGAGGCAGAGGAAGGGGAGAAGCAGATGACAGCTTCTCACAGCTACGTATTTACCTCAAACCATTGTAAAGGTTTTAAAAAATAAATAAATCTGGGAATGGAACGGAAGGTAATTGCCATTGCACATGTACAAAATAATTCCCTTTCAGAAAGGCCCAATGGAGACAAAGTCTAATTGGTCTTGGATCAGGGGCAATAGTATTGGGACACTGATTGTGGGGGAACTGAACAATCTTCTCCATAGCTGAAGACAGAATGGCACAGGTGGAGACCTGTGGTGAGACCCCAAGAACAGAAGGGCTCACCAGAGATTGCACTGCTCACTGAAGGCCTATAAATAGCATACAGGCCCAGAAGATCCTGTGTGTTGGATCCTCTGCTTGCCAGATTCCCAAATAACAGAGCAGGTCACCATTTCACCTAACCAGTGTAAATACAGCAACATTTCAACAGTGGAATATTTGTGTGTGTGTATCTGCCAGGTCCTCGGGACTGGGATGGGGAGATGTTTTGGTTCATAGTAGGGTGGCCAATTACACATCGCCCAAAAGAGGAAATACCTCACCCCAAAAGAGGGCACAGATTTGCATACAATCTGCATATGCTAATGTGTATGTGTGTGTGTGTGTGTGTGTGTGTGTATATATATATATATATATATATATATATATATATATATGTATTTTATGTATTTATTACATTTATATCCCACCTTTCTTCCATCGTGGAACTCAAGGTGGTTACATGTGGTTCCCAGGTGGTCTCCCCTCCAAGCACTGACCAGACCCAAACCTGCTTAGCTTCAGCAAGGTGGCTGCCTCATGTGCCTTCAGATTATGCCCTGGGACCCTATGCCCTATGTATAGATATAAATTGAGAAATCATTACTAGAAAGGTGGGTGAGCAGAGAGTCTCTCTCAGTTCCATCCAAGGTACTTGGTTTAGCATCAGGGTAAGGCTTGAGGGCTGGTGAGAGGGGGTTGCTGTGCTTTGTAGGAATTCCATCTCCCTCTGCAGCCCCCCTGTCAACCTGAATACTGGTCTGGAGTGTTTATACCTTGGGTTGGATCAGCAGGACAGATTGGGGATTCTGCTGGTGTACTGCCCACCCTGCTGCTCAACAGACTCCCTATCTGACCTGATGGAGGTGGTCTAGGGTGTGCTGTTGAGATCCCCCAGACAGATGGTTCTGGGGGATGTCAACATTGATGCTGAGGGCACCTTGTCTGGGGTGGCTGAGGATTTCATTATCTCCATGACAACCATGGGACTGTCCCAACATGTCATTGGCCAAACACATGTAGCAGGGCATACTCTAGAGTTGGTTTTCTCAACTGGACAGGGAGATGGTGATCTGAAGGTGGGGGATTTTGCATCAGTCCCGTTGTCATGGTCAGATCATTACCTGTTGAGTTTTATAGCAGGTTTTCCTCTCTGCAAGGGTGGGGGACCTATTGCAGAGAGCTTCAGCTATGGGACGGTATAGAAAGAGAATACATAATGAAATGAAATGAGAAGTTAAATAGAAATAAATACAGTATGTCTCATCCAAGTGGGAAAGATATTATGACCTATGTGGTGTGTCTGCTCAGGCTGCTGTCCAGGAGCTAACTGTTGATGGACAACTCCAAAGACCCTGCTCTCCCTTCTTATGGCTGTTTATCTATGAACAGACTTGGACCGAACAGCCTTTCAAATAGAGATTGTCTCCTAATGCAGGACTGTGATCTGACAGCCCTTCAAATAAAGGACTGTCCTCTGAAAAGTAGGACACCTCTCCACCTTTGTTCATAGCCTTGTCCTCACCAGCATGTAGCTCTCAGCTTGAACCATAAATGGAGAGACCCATTAACCCTTTCCCAAGTATCAATATAACATATGCCCCCACTGATTCCGTTCTCCTCCTCCTCTGATCCTCAGCAAACCTTTACCAAATAAAGAACCTGTTGCCAAAGTCCAGAGATGAACTGGCTTGTGATGACTATATGACAAGGGAGAATCTGAAATAGACACTTTCTCTAATTCATTATCTAGCATACGGCTGAGCATGAGGTAGATTTTTTTTAAAAAAATTATTACACATGATAAACTGCTTTCCATTAAAAGGCAATGAAGGAAAATTGTGCCTAACCCTGGGACACAGGGATGGCGACAGAGATAGCATTGCACTACACACCGATCTGACACTGGGATCAGAGAGAGAGGCAGTAATAATAAAGAGGCTCAGGGGACTGAATCCAAACACATTTTATTTAGGCTTGCTGTGCTGGGAATTAATCCTGCAAGTCAACGTGAGACCCTCTTCTGGACAGATGCATGACGCATTGCCTGTATTTCAGTCCAATTCCCCAAAGATTTCTGTCATATGTTGCCAGCATTTTTGTAGTGGGTAATATCTTTAACAATAATCTAATAGTTTTGAATTATTGTGAATTATTCTATTTTTCAACCATTTCAATTGCACAATTTCCAGAGGCATAGCTATGCTAGTCTGTTGCAGCAAAAAACAGTGTCTTGTAGCAACTTAAAAGGCTAACACATTCGTTATGGCATATTCTTTGTTGAACCACTGCATTTCCTGCATTTCATTTCCCTATGACCTCACTGTTGACTCCCTCCACCCACAGGGATAACACTTCATGCATGTGATGAAGTGGACTGTAGTCAGCAAAAGCTTATGCCATAATATGTTTTATGTTAGTCTTCAAATTGCCACAAGGTTCTTTGTTTTTAAAACAGAATAAATCAGGAAAGGGGGGGGGGATGAATATGTCACTCAAGTATGTGAAAGAAGACCTAGAAATCAACATTGTATTGCAAATGATAAAACACAAGAAAAAGATTCAACACTAACATTTGTTTGCTTGCTTCTTTCATTTATATCCTGAGGAGCCCAAGGCAACATATATGGTCCCCCTCCTCTCCATTTTATTCTCATAATAAGCCTGTGAGGTAGGTCAGGTTGAGAGTCAGTGACTGGCCCAAAGTCACCACTGAGCTTTATGGCCAAGTGGGGACGAACGTGGGTTTCCCCAGTCCCAGTCCAACGCTCTAACCACTACACAACACTATCCAGCTTTTGTCTGTCTTCCACAGTTCTTCTAAAACTTGTTGATGTGAAAATTTTAGCTGTGTGTCAGGCTTCAAACCACCATTCCTCATTCATTGGGACATTCCAGTGTGGAAAAGTGGTTAGTACAACCTGGTGTGCTCCAGATGTATTAGACTGCAGCTTGCATCACTCCCAGCTGGCGCCAGTACATCTGGAGGGAGCCAGTTTGGGGAATGCTGGGTCAATGTGTGGGACTAGGGCTAATGAGGCCCAGGTTCAAATCCTCACTCAGCCACGACGTTCACTGGGTGACTTTGGGACAATCACTATTGTTCAGCCAAACTTACCTCACTGGTTTTTGTGTGGATATAAAGGAGGAGAGAGTCATATATGATACCTTGAGCTTCCAAATGAGAGAAAAGGCAGGATGTGCACATTATGAATAAATATATGTCTAGCAACATCCTAGTCACTGCTAAAACATGGTACTTTGCCATTTCATGCAACAGTAAAGTCATCTTCTTTGATTGCTTGTCCAGTACAGGACTGCACATCTTCTAAGACTCTTGTCTAGAAGATTTAGGATGCTTATCCTTATCAGAGATTTTGTCAAGACTGCAATTTGTCCCCAATACTATATTACATTTTGGCCTGGCATCACTCCAATGATTCTGTGGATAAGTTTCTTTATATATATGCTTTTTAATTTAGCGGATTTCATGCTTTCTTTGGCTTATAACATGACACTAAGTCCAGTGCAACTTACTGTGTCCTATCTGCTGCATTTATCTGCATCCCATTGAATTCTCACTATATATATATATTTTCGTTACAGACATTATAATCCTCTCACCTTGATTTTCAGGCATCTATCATTAGCATAAAAGCATATCTATATTTTAACACTTTTCAGTTTGTGTATATGTGTTTGTCTATATTTTTCTTTTTGTGTGTGCTCGCTGCCATGCTCTCTCCAAATCTGAAGACATAGAATATTCTGAACATCATCTCTGAAGGAGGAGTCCTCAAAGTGGCGCTCTTCAAGACCTGTTGACTTTCCCCTAGATGTTAATAGCTGTTCTGTACTCTTTGTGGTTGGAGAGCAGCAGCATTTGACTTTTATAATAATTTGAAACAGGAGCACAAGAGCTGGTGGTATTATGATATCGAAGACACAGGCTAGATGCTAGATGCCATCAGAGGGAGAGAAAGCAGCAGTCAGGCACCCCTCTCTCTTGCTAGGATTCATCCCTTCCTCTTGCTACCAGCTGCCACTGCTGTCTGCTGAGGACTTCAGAGGAAGAGGAAGAAACAGCCCTTGGACTGCGTTTAGGTTCAATTCCATCACCTGCTGAACTTCGCAGCTAACAATCTAGTGCCTGAATTTGTCTTTTTCCTCCTCCCTCCCAATCCCCTTTCCTTTTGTGTCATGCCTTTTAGATTATAAGCCTGCAGAAAGGGACTGTCTTATTCCTTACTCCAGAGTAAGACACTCTGGGAGCCTTTTTGGCTGAAAGGCAGAATAAAATGCTATTGATAAACAAACAATGCAGGATTGGTTGGTGGGGGGGAGGTGTCTAGGGTAGTGAGGTTTGTTGTGTTTGTTTGTTTGTTTGTTTTAGGGATGCCTGGAGTTCAGAAGAATCCCCAGGCAGCATGAGTGTCATTGTTACATAGGTGGTACTGAAAGATATGGCAAGTCACCAAGAAACAAGTGTGTAGTGAGAGAATGGCAGGGGATCAAGAAGAGAGCCTTGAGTAATTGCTGCTAAGAATAGGAAGGCAGAGGAAGGGTTCCCTCTAGCAGGTACTCGGTGCAACAGCTGTCTGAGCATCTAGTGTGAATTGGGCTATAGACATCACCAACACACACAGGGCTGGCAGTCATCTCCAACCCCTACCCCACCCCCACAATTGCTTGAGCCTGCTGAGCCCTGTGGCTAGATGAGTAGCTTCCCCCCCACCTACCCTGAATTCCAGCTGTCTAGTGCAATTGCCCTGTAGTGCTGGCTGCTGTCATTTGAAGCCAGAAGAGCAAGAAGCTGCTCATATAACCGTGAACCTGAGTGGTTGGGTGCAGCAAGAGAGTATTTTTTTTATTATTATCTCCACCCCCTAGGGTCTCGTGCACCTCATTCCTGCCAGGATGCCACAAGCTGTTAGATGCAGACCAACCCATCCATCATTAAAATATTTTTGTTTCATAGAATAGAATCATGGAATCACTCTGTCGGAAGGGGCCTACAAGATCATTGAGTCCAACCCGCTGCTCAATGCGGGAAGCCTGATTCCCAGGCGGAACTGAAGCTCAACTGCCCTCAACACTTCAAGCCTCCTGGAGGGCAATGAGCTTACTCAGTCCCCACTGGACTCCCCCATGCCACTTTCTTTTAAATATATGAACAAATATTTTTCTGCATGCCCAGAAAATCCTCCAAGTTTGCAGAAACTCCTACCTTGCCTGTGGGTGTCCTCATTTCAGTGACCAGGTTATATATAAAACCTTCCATGTTGATAGGAGAAGGAGTGATATTGATTCACAGGGTGGCACTGTGTCCTACGGCGGTCCTGTGCTCTACTTTACAGAGGACAGTCCTATACTTGGAGGTATTGCATTCTCTATTTGAAGGAATGTCCAGTCCAAGTCTGATTTAAAGATAAAGAACCCTAAGAAGAGAGAGCAGCCAGGGCTTTGAAATTGCCCATCAACAGTTAGCAACTGGACAGGAGACTGACAAGCACACAGGTTCCAGGGTCACAGCCTTCCCCACTATAGTTAGAGGTATTCTATTTCTATTTAAATTATAGTAATTGTTTCTACATTTAAAATTACACTTATAAATTAATACATGCAAATTTAATGCAAATCTGTGTCCTTTCCCCCCCTCTATTTTAGTGATATGTAAATGTCTACTCTAGATGGTCCATTGAGACCACACATGATATTATATACTATTGCTATTACTAAAGAAGTCCAACAGGCTCCCTGTCTTCGTATTTGTAGTAGGCACTTGAAGATGTTTTTATTCTGGAAGGGTGTAAAAGGGAAAAAAAATCAGGCTTAGAGGACTGGAGTTTTTGTTGGGAGGGGTATCCCTGAGACAAGTAGTTTAATTTCCCCAGTTAAGTTTCAGTTTCATTTCCCCAATTAAGTTTCATTTCTTCAGCTTTGAAACAGTACATTCTGTCTTGAGGGAGGCGGGTATAAAAAGAGATCAAGAGAGCCAGTAAGAGCAGAGTCAGGAGACCAGAGCCTGAAGAGGTGGCAAGAAGAAGACTAGAGGAGTCTAAGTACAGCTAGGGTAAAGGAACTTGAGTTTTGCAACTTTTATTTTCTTTTAAAACCTTTTGTATCACTCAGCTCTATTGTGTAAATACCTATAATTGTGATTGTTTGCTTTAAATTTACCAGTTAACTGTTGTGGTTAAACCCCAAGTGTCTGATGTGCCAATCTCCCCATGTCCATAGCCTAAAGCCCATGTTATTGGGAAAAGGAAGTTTAAAAGAAGGAAGGTGGGACTCTTAAGGACACAAGAGATCCTTAAGAAGTTGCTCTGGTGGTCTAGGTCATAAGCGGAACCCTGACAAAGACATCCTATCCCTGCCGTTTTTATTGTTTCTTCCGGGTTTTTAATGGTGCTTATGCTTTTAATTTGCTACATGTTTTTCATATTATATTTTTAATTAAATGTGCCTTGAGAAATTAAGCTGAAAAGTGGGCTATGAATAATTGAAATAAGCAAATGGGAACAGGATGCAAAGCTCTTGGCCTGTAATGCAGAATATGGGCTACTAAAATGAAGGGCATAGAATGCTGGGAAAAGGAAAGGAGAAACGGTTGGTAAGTGCTGGAAGGATAGAGGATAGCTGGAGTGAAGAAGCTGAAGAGAAAGGGAGGGAAGAAAGAGAAGGAAAGGAAGAAAGCAGCTAGTCAATACACCAGAAGTATGAATGCAAACAACCGGAAGTAAGGCACAAACAGCCGGAAGAAAGAACACTTGCAAAAATTTGACCCTTTTGGCATGAACAAGATGCTCATGCATATCTATTTTGTGTCATTTGTGTTTTACCATTTTGTTATACTTACTGATTGGTTGTGTTAACTTTCTGGATTTATATGATTACTTCTTTTTTTCATATTCATTAGACTCCAGAACAATCATCAATCTGCCTTTCCTTATCCGTTATTGAGAACTGTGTACATTACAGGCCCAACCTGTTACGTTTCTGCTTATTATCTCATCTTGCATTTGTTGTGTGATGGGCTAAATCAAGGGGAAGGGAATTACTTACACCAGGTCCTGTCCTGGCATAGATTTCTTCCATGTTTGTGGGTGTATCTGTAGCTGGCAGACCCTAGGCTCCTTCACACGGGGCTTTTATCCTGCTATGGAGATTGCTCACTCACAAAAGTTTGCGGGTCCTGTACATGATGCACCCCTCCTCCAGGGAACCTCCCACTTGTTGTGAGCTCTATTGCATTGTTTTTCCATGACGATGAATTCCCTCCTTCCACCATGGAGTTGATATAAATGAGGGTATACTGTTTAAAGTCACTTTTATTGCAAATAAGACAACAGTGTCACCTAGTGGCTTTGTAATGAAACACATAGAAGTTTAGTTTTTTAAAAAAGCCGCGTAGAAAGGACCCAAACTAATCCCACAAAGATTCCGGAAGCAGAAGCCCTGGTAAATTGCAGGATTTTTAGCCTTTTGTGATGAAGCCCCCTTTCTGCAATATGCGGCAGCATTTCTGAGGTATGTTTTCAGTGGAAGTATTGGATCTGCAGTTCCAGTGGCATCACTAGAGGCCTCCCACTTTATCCTAACACCCCCTCAGCTGATGAATCAGTGAGTACAGGATTGCACTCTTAAACATCAAATAATAACATTTGGGGGGAGGCTGTAGCTCAGTGGCAGAGCCCCTGCTTTGCATGCAGAAGGTCCCAGGTTCGATCCCCAACATCTCCAGGTAGGGCTGGAAAAACTCTTGCCTGAAACCCTGGAGAGCTGCTGCCAGTCAGTGTCGACAGTACTGGCCCAGATAGATCAGTGATCTGACTCAGTATAAGGCAGCTTCCTATGTTAAAACAATTTAGGGTGCAATCCTATTGGGATAGGCAGCTGCCTCCCAACACGGACGCGACCGCCTATCCAATACAGGGCAGGAGAAGCGCAGAGGGGATCATCCCCTCTGTGCTTCAGCCACCCTGCATTTACAGCTAGACTAGCCGTGGGACCTTACTGTCTAGCTGTAGGACCTCGGAGCGTGGCAAGCGGCAGCTGGATGACAAGTAGGGTGTGTCGTACAGGCATCTCCAACTTCTCTGCCCCGATACGCCCCCAGGAGCACCCCATTTTTGCTGCTCTGCACTCCTCTTCTGAGCATGGAGCGCAGGGCCTACAAGGCAGCGCGGGAGGCGGCGGAGGTCAGTTCTAAGGGAACTGGCCTTGGAGCACGGGCTCTGAGGTAGGCTTCTGGGAACTGACCTATTCTATGGCCATCTAGCAGCTGACTAGCGGCCATAGGATTGCGCCCTTAATGTGTGTGTTTTTTAATAGCCCAGTTCAGCTGCAACAGAATCCAACCCTGAAACGGGCAGAAACTCCCAGAAATGCCTTAGGATATTTTTTTCTTTTCAATTGATAACAAAAGCTGTAAAGATACCAGCAGAATCTCTCAAGCAAGAACATTCCATACTAGGGGTACCACAACTGAAGATACCACAGCTAGATTCACCCATCCCTAAATTGTGTGCCTTTGTGTGTGTGTGTGTGTGTGTGTGTGTGTGTTTGCTTTTTCAAAATTCTTTGGAAGAACACCACACACTAATCCTGGGGTTCCCAATGTGGTGGCCACGGGCACCAGCATGCCGGTAGACACCTTCCCTGGCTCCTGCCAGGCTCCATTCTGTCCTTTTTTTTTTTTTTTTAACTTTTAAAGGTTTTTTAATTAAAAAATTACCAGGGAGGCTGGCATGCCGCAAAGTGAAGTGCCACCCTCCAGCACTGCCCCATCTTTATTTTCCAAGATTGCTTCTCAGGCGGCCTATGGCCACCAGAGGCATTCTTAGAAAATAAAAATGGTGGGTTGCAGCAGCACACTTTGTTTTGAAGTGTGCCCAGATGCTCATAAAAAAAAAACACCTGGTGCTGGTAGGGAGCAGGTGTTTAAAGGGGTGGTGGGGAACAAGAGGGGTGTTTAGCCTTTGGCTTTGTTGTTGTGGTGGTGTGTGTGGTTGCCTGGTTATTTTTTTAATGTAGTGTATGCGTTAGCTGGTATGTTTGGTTGTGTGCTGTAGTGTGTGTTTTGCCTTGGTTGTGTATGCATATATTTTGCCTGGTTTTTTGTGAGGTTTTTGTATGTATGTGGTATGTGTGTTTTGCCTGGGTTTGTGTGTGTGTGTGTGTGTGTGTGTGTATGTGTGTTTTTCTAAGTATCACCACTTTGTCTTCTGTGAAACAGGTATTTTTTATGCATTGTGGGGGAAAATATTTGGCATTTGTGGCCCAGATGCCACCTCTCCCTTACTATACAGCTTCTTTACCAAGTTACTTGTCTCTGCACCTCATCAGTTTGCTTTCTGTGAAATGGGTGTTGGAGAACGCTACTGTGGGTTCAAAAGAGTAGTTTTGTGTTTTGGAACTCAGACTCTACTTCTGCTTCATACTTAGGTTCTTGGGCAAATTATTTTTTTTCTTTTAATCAGACCAGCTTGACCTGGGGAATGGGTGTTTTGTGCCTGGCTGCACCTACCATGGCAGCCATTTTGTGAATGAGTAAGTCCTCCTCATGGCAGTTATTTTGTGAGAGCACACACAGCAAGCTCTTGACATTTCAAATGTGTCCACTGGCTTGAAAAGGTTGTGGATCCCTGATCTAATCAAACCGAACTGTCAAGACATCCCGTGATGTTTGGGGGGACCCTTTTTGTAATACTGGAGTTAAAGGGGATGGAGTAGGAGGCCATTGCAGAAGGGAGCTAGGCCGGACTGTTTTAAAGCTTAAGTGGATTACATAGCTATATAACCCAGTTATGGGTCCATGGATTCAAGAGAGAGTTTTTCCTCCGGCTGTCTGCCTGTCATACAGTTCCCCTGACAGGCAGAGTTTATTAGCTTTTCCAGGCTCGCTCTCTCAGCATCTTTCTTTTTCCCCTGCTCACATTCTCCAGCTACATGTGTCAACTCTTCCGGTATCTCTCTGTTCCCTAGAGCCCTCCATTTAGCTACACCAGCTGCCTTCACTACCCTCCTCCAGCACTTCCCAACCCGTCCTCTACCCCAGTGTTTGCTACAACATCCACTGGCATTTTTGCTTTGTGTAGCTAATCTCTATAGCTACTAGTCCCCTTCATGGATCACTGCCTTGTTGTGGCAAAGGGGCTTGCATAACTCAGTGAAGCCATAAGCTATGCTGCGCAGGGCCACCCAAGACGGACAGGTCATGGTGGAGAGTTCTGACAAAATGTGGTCCACTGGAGAAGGAAATGGCAATCCACTCCAGTATTCTTGCCAAGAAAACCCCATGGAACGTATCGCAAGGGTAAAAGATATGACGTCGGAAGATGAGCCCCTCAGGTCGGAAGGTGTCCAATATACTACTGGGGAAGAGCAGAGGGAATTTCCAAGTAGCGCCAGAAAGAGTGAAGCGGCTGGGCCAAAGCCGAAAGGACCCTCAGTTGTGGATGTGTCTGGTGGTGAAAAGAAAATCCAATGCTGTAAAGAACAATATTGTTTAGGAACCTGGAATGTCAGATCAATGAATCAAGGTAAGCTGGAGGTGGTCAAACATGAGATGGCAAGATTGAACATCGACATCTTGGGAATCAGCGAACTAAAATGGACAGGCATGGGCGAATTTAATTCAGGTGACCATCATATCTACTACTGTGGGCAAGAATCCCTTAGGAGAAATGGAGTAGCACTCATAGTCAACAAAAGGGTGGGAAAAGCAGTACTGGGGTACAATCTCAAAAATGATAGAATAATCTCAGTACGAATCCAAGGCAAACAATTCAACATCACAGTAATTCAAGTCTATCCCCAACCACTGATGCCGAAGAAGCTGAGGTTGATCGGTTCTATGAAGACCTACAACACCTTCTAGAACTAACACCAAAAAAAGATGTCCTCTTCATCATAGGGGATTGGAATGCTCAAGTAGGAAGTCAAGAAATCACCAGGATAACAGGCAAGCATGGCCTTGGTGTACAAAATGAAGCAGGACAAAGGCTAATAGAGTTGTGCCAAGAGAACACGCTGATCATAGCAAACACTCTTTTCCAACAGCACAAGAGGCGACTCTACACATGGACATCACCAGATGGTCAATATCGAAATCAGATTGATTATGTACTTTGCAGCCAGAGATGGAGAAGCTCCATACAGTCAGTAAAAACAAGACCTGGAGCTGACTGTGGCTCAGATCATGAGCTTCTTGTTGCAAAATTTCGGCTTAAATTGAAGAACATAGGGAAAACCACTAAACCATTCAGGTATGACCTAAATCATATCCCTGATGAATATACAGTGGAGGTGAGGAATAGATTTATGGGATTAGACCTGATAGACAGAGTGCTTGAGGAACTATGGACGGAGGTCTGTAACATTGTTCAGGAGGCAGCAACGAAATCCATCCCAAAGAAAAAGAAATGCAAGAAAGCAAAGTGGCTGTCTGATGAAGCTTAACAAGTAGCTGAAGAAAGAAGGGAAGCAAAAAGCAAGGGAGAAAGGGGAAGATATATCCAACTGAATGCAGAGTTCCAGAGGATAGCAAGGAGAGACAAGAAGGCCTTCTTAAATGAACAATGCAAAGAAATCGAGGAAAACAACAGAATGGGTAAGACTAGAGATCTTTTCCAGAAAATCGGAGATATCAAGGGAACAGTTTGTGCAAAGACGGGCATGATAAAGGACAAAGAAGGCAGGGACCTAACAGAAGCAGAGGAGATTCAGAAGAGGTGGAAAGAATACACAGAAGAACTATACAGGAAAGATCTGAATGTCCCCGATAGCCATGATAGTGTGGTCACTGAACTTGAGCCGGACATCCTCGAGAGTGAAGTCAAGTGGGCCTTAGGAAGCATTACTAACAACAAAGCTAGCGGAGATGACAATATACCAGCTGAGCTATTTAAAATCCTAAAAGATGATGCTGTTAAAGTGCTGCACTCAATATGCCAACAAATTTGGCACACTCAACAATGGCCGCAAGACTGGAAAAGGTCAGTTTACATTCCAATTCCAAAGAAGGGCAACGCCAAAGAGTGTTCAAACTACCGTACAATTGCGCTCATTTCACATGCCAGCAAGGTGATGCTCAAAATCCTACAAGCTAGGCTTCAGCAGCATGTGAACCGAGAACTACCGGAAGTACAAGCGGGGTTTCGAAGAGGCAGAGGAACTAGAGATCAAATCGCCAATGTTCGCTGGATCATGGAGAAAGCAAGAGAATTCCAGAAAAATGTCTATTTCTGCTTCATTGACTACACTAAAGCCTTTGATTGTGTGGATCACAACAAACTGTGGCAAATTCTTATAGAGATGGGAGTACCAGACCATGTTACCTGTCTCCTGAGAAACCTGTACGAGGGTCAAGAAGCAACAGTAAGAACTGGACATGGAACAACCGAGTGGTTCAAAATTGGGAAAGGAGTACGACAAGGCTGTATATTGTCACCCTACTTATTTAATTTATATGCAGAGTACATCATGAGAAATGCCGGGTTGGATGAATCACAGGTCGGAATTAAGATTGCCGGCAGAATTATCAACAACCTCAGATTCGCAGACTATACCACCCTAATGGCAGAAAGCGAAGAGGATCTAAAGAGCCTCTTGTTGAGGGTGAAAGTGGAGAGTGCAAAAGCTGGTTTGAAACTCAACATTAAAAAAATGAAGATCATGGCATCTGGCCCCATCACTTCCTGGCATATAGAAGGGGAAGAAATGGAAGCAGTGACAGATTTTATTTTCTTGGGCTCCAAGATCACTGCAGACGGTGACTGTAGCCATGAAATTAAAAGACACTTGCTCCTTGGGAGGAAAGCTATGGCAAACCTAGACAGCAGAGTAAGAAGCAGAGACATCACCTTGCCAACAAAGGTTCATATAATCAAAGCTACGGTTTTCCCAGTAGCAACGTATGGCTGTGAGAGCTGGACTATAAGGAAGGCTGAGCGCCGAAGAATGGATGCTTTCGAACTGTGGTGCTGGAGAAGACTGTTACGAGTCCCCTGGACTGCAAGGAGGTCAAATCAGTCCATCCTAAAGGAAATCAACCCTGAGTGCTCCTTGGAAGGACAGATACTGAAGCTGAAGCTCAAATATTTTGGCCACCTAATGCGAAGAGAAAACTCTCTGGAAAAGATCCTGATGCTGGGAAAGATTGAAGGCAATAGGGATGTACGAAACCCCGCTTACCTGGCTCCACTGGGTTCTGCAGGTGGGGGGAGGCGCTCCATCCCTCCCTCCGGAATCCTCGCCTGGGGGGAGGCACTCCGTGCCTCCCCCTGGAATCCTGGCCGGCCGTCTCCGGTCCGCGGCCAAGCTGCGGAGCTGCGGGCCAGCTCTGGCCGCCCGCAGCCAGACATCCGGCCGCTGGGCAGCCCTGCAGGGACGCAAATGGCGGCTATCATAGCCGCTGTCATTTGCGTCCCTGTAGTGATCCGTGATAGGCTACGTAAATATTTACGTAGCCTATCATGGCAGGGGGAAAACCCCAGCGTACACAAATGGCGGTAGCTGCCACCATTTGCGTAGGCTGTGTTTTTCCCCCCCTTGCCGTGATAGGCTACGTAAATATTTACATAGTCTATCACGGCAGGGGGGGAAACCCCAGCGTATGCAAATGGCGGCTACCGCCATTTGCGTACGCTGAGGTTCCCCCCCCGCCGTGATAGGCTACGTAAATACTTACGTAGCCTATCATGGCCTCCTCAGGGACGTGAATGGCTGAAGAAGGAGGAAGCGAATGGCGGCCACAGGACGGTCGCCATTCACACAGCAGCGCGGACAGGAGCAGGTAAGTGCTCCGTTTCGCGCGCCTTTCGTGGGGTGGGGGTGGCGGGCACTTCGTCCTGTGCGCCTTTCGTGGGTTGGGGGGGCAGGGGCTCCATTCCACGACGGTTTTCGGGGGGCCAAATGCACTGGCATTCGGCCTCACCGAGATCCGTCGCGGAATTCTCTGACATCCCTAGAAGGTAAAAGGAGATGGGGATGGCAGAGGATGAGATGGCTAGATAGCATCTCCAATGCCATGAATATGAACTTGAGCACACTCCGGGAGAGAGCGGAGGACAGGAAGGCCTGGCATGCTATGGTCTATGGGGTCACGAAGAGTCGGACATGACTTAACAACTGAACAACAACAACAACAACAACAGCTACTAGTAGTTATTTCAGATGGGGAAGCTCCCAGACACATAGTTACTCTGGTCCACAAAAGACTATTTCATGTTTGGAAGGTTATCCCAGGTATGTAAGTCTGTTGGTTTGAATGGCTTAGGAAGTTCCGAAATCCTCTTGAACATTTAGTGGCTGGACTTCAGAGCTACTGAGCATTAGCAGTCCAGCTGAACTGAATGGAAACACGCTATGGATTTTAGAAAAACCAGCCCTAGCTGTGTAGGAAGTAATAAAGTGAGCTGATCCTAGTCCCATTATAGACTTTTTCTCTGGAGTTGTCTTCATGGGGGAACATTGGGCAGTATCCAATACTAGCACTTCTGAAAGCAACCCCAGAAACAAGCAGAAATTCTCATTTCTGGAATGGAACAGGTTAGCTGAGCTCCCTTCTGTAAGCTCTGCTGACCTGCCCCATTCTGGAAACAAATGTTTTGGCTAATTTCCAATTGCTTCAAGATCTGCTAGCTTCCCATTGCAGTAGCTGTGGGTCCTACTAATATGCAGGCAGCATTGAATAATGCCAATTGTAACATAAGCAGAAAGATGTTAACACTTGACTTGGTACCTGTGTTTGTATTCAAGTGCACAGAAGTTCAGCAGTGCTATCTCCGTTCTTTCCAAGTCCATGTCCTGGCAACCAGTAGTACTGCCAGACTTGTTGTTCCTTTCAGGATCCCAGGCAGTTCTCTTATCATTTTCGAGCATGGACAGCCCAGTCTCCTCTTTCCATTGCCACCTCTCTGTAGGAGGGTACCATATACCTGCAGCATCCCTCTCATATTCCTTCCTCCAGCATTTCTCCTGTTAACCATGGAACCATGTACAATGTCTATGAAGTGTCTCATGTGGAGACCTTTGAAGGATGCTATTCTGTCAGTTGCTCAATATTGCTCTGGTGAATACCCAAATACATCCATCACACGCTTTCTATTTTGTCATGTGTTGTGCTTGAAGCTTACGTATGCACATGGTGGAAAATGCACTTTGGAAGAAGAGCCCCAACCTGAGCTGATCTTAGAACCATATTTCACTATGTGAAGGTGCTGTTTTTCTCTTGGTGTTGATTGAAGATTGAAGCCATCCAAGGAAAGGAATGCTTGCCTCATGAAACTAGATTTCAAATATAACCCCTATTAAAGAAAGAATTTCACATCTTCCTCATCCCTGAGGAGCTACAGTTGCTGATCCTGAATTGTTGTGAAGTTGCCACTCTGATATGTTGGGACAAACTATTCTTACATAGGCTCCAAAATAATGTAGTAATTTTCTTCAGAATTATGTGTCCTTGTTATTTAAAACATGTAGAAATAGTATACCATTTTCCCCTGCATCAGTTTTGCTGAATGTAGTCAAGAGTAGACAATGTAGGCATGAGAAAACCACCATAAGAGTCAGAAAGAGAATCCACTTATTGACTGCAGCTAAATTTGTTCTTACACAAAAATGGAAAGACAAGGGAGTGCCAAGAACTTGAGTTATAGCAGTTATGGAAAAATATTACTCACCAATTCAGATTTTCCATGGAAATGGCACAGGCTCCAGATTACTTGACAGTCTGGATGCTAGTTACCCACTACATAGACAAAAAGAGTGGTACATAACCAAACTGCTAAAATATTGGGCTACATAAACATATTAATACATTTGGGAAATGCAGTTTTTCTTTCACTCCAACACAGAATAAATTAAGGAACTTACTATTCTTATTTTACATCCTTTGCACTGACACATCTGGAAGTTATCTTGATACTATGCATTCTTTTAATTTAATACTATAGTATTTACTTTATTAAGGGCAGAACAATCAGATGGGCATGCTGCACTAGTGGCCCACCAACACAGACGTAATGTTGACGCCTTCCCCAAAACAGACCTGTGGAACTATTAAGATCATCGGAGGAAGTCTTATTGGTGGTACCACGACCTGAAGACTGCCGTCTCACAGCAATCAGAAAGTGAGCCTTTTCTGTGGTGGCACCGAATTTCTGGAATGATCAGGAGGTGCCAACTGTATCATGCTTTAGGTGCCAATTAAAGACTGAT
Organism: Heloderma suspectum; assembly: GCF_057233095.1. Lineage (NCBI taxonomy): Eukaryota > Metazoa > Chordata > Lepidosauria > Squamata > Helodermatidae > Heloderma > Heloderma suspectum. The sequence continues at coordinate 46,834,828 of NC_139460.1, read as the reverse complement.
TATCCAGGCCTTTCCTGAGTGGATATGCTGCCCAGTCTGTTTGTAATTACAGTGGTGTTCTAATTGATTTTAATGTGTTTATTAAGATTTTATATTAATGTTTTAGCAAAATGAACAGAGATTGTAAATGTTTGTGGAAACTGAGCCGAGATGAAGATGAAGTTGATGTTCGGAAAATCTGGGCAAACATGAGCATTGTTTGTTCATCCATCCCTACAGTTAGGGATGTAGGAATCCCATTCACCAATCCATAACGGGGCATCGGCGGTGGGGGGGAGGCACTCCGTCTGTCCCCCGGAATTCTCCCTGGCCAGCTGCGCTCCGTGGCAACTCTGCGGAGTCACTGGCCGTGGCCGGGCTGCTGTGGCCACAAATGGCGGCCAAAACGCTGGCTGCCATTAGCGTGGCTGTCAAGCCGTGATAGGCTACATAAGTATTACATAGCCTATCACGGCAAAAGGCAGCCACGCAAATGGCGGCTGCTACGCCATTTGCGTGGCGTCCTTTTGCCAGGATAGGCTACGTAAATACTTACGTAGCCTATTACGGCAAAGAGCAGGGGCGCAAATGGAAATGGTGTAGCGGCCGCCATTTGCGCCCCTGCTCTTTGCTGTGATAGGCTACTTAAGTATTTACGTAGCCTATCACGGCAAAAGGAAGCCATGCAAATGGCGGCTGCTATGACGGCCGCCATTTGCAGCCGCAGCAACCTGGCAGTGGCTGGGAGACTAGCCGGAGCCACCACCACCGCATCCATTAGCAGGTAAGCTCTGTCCTGGGGGGATTCTGCGGGGTGGCAGGGGGGGAGGCTGTTCTGCCACGGATTCTGGGGGGGATGGATGCTAAGGAATCTGGCCTCACTGGAGTCCATGGCGGAATTCTCTGACATCTCTACCTACAGTCATCCGCCAACACCACTTGATATGACCTGACAGGAAGGACCGGAACCACTGCAATAGAGTGCCCTCAAGGCCCAATCATATCAAGAGGTCAAAATGGATACCATGGTCAATGGTACTGAATGTTGCTGTGAGGTCCAGAAGAACTAGTAGGGCTGCACTCCTCCCTCCCACTCCAGTTCCTAGCACAGGTCATTCACCAAGGTGACCAAAGCAGTCTCAGTCCTCTATCCTGTCCGAAAACCCAATTGAAGTGGATCTAGATAATCAGTATAATCCAACTGTATCTGGAGTTGCAAGGCGACCACTTTGATGAATCAAGGTAAAAAAAAAATCAATGGATCCAAATCAAGGATCGAAATTATGGTTTTAAGAACCCAGATGCTTTGGAACATTTGAAAGATAGGTTCAGATACCCCTCATAATAAGAGATGACTCTGGTAGAGTCTTCCCAAATATCACCAGACACATAGAAATTCTATGGACACAATTCTAGTGATTGAGATAACACTAGTTGTGGTTTTATTTCTCCCTAGTTTCGGCTGGTGTTCCTGCCAAGTCGCTGTTGTGTGACACTAAACTTTCCCAGATAGTAGGTCTGCTGTAATTCCTCCAACTTAAAAATAAAGTAGAAGAGTTATTTTCAAAATGAGATGGCTCATAAGAGAGAATAGTGTCAGGGAGGAATAATTGACTGGTGAAACTTGTTGCGTAAAGATGATTCATACACACTTAGTTGCTCACTTGTTGCATAAGGATGCTTTGTTTCATCCTAATAATGATTTCTAACACAGGTCAGGGAAGGCACTGTAGTGCAGCTCACTGATAAAGCATATGCTTTGCATGCAGAAGGTCCCAGCTCCGGTCCCTGGCTTTTCTAGTTCAAAGGGTTTGGTGGCAGCTGATGTGAAAGATCTGTGCATGAGATCCTGGAAAGCTGCTGGTCAGAATGGACAATGTTGAGCTAGATCAGCCTTCCCCAACCAGGTTCTCTCCCGATGTGTGGACTGCAACTCCCATCATCCTCAGCCCACTCCTGATATCTGGGAATGATGGAAGTTGCAGGGCGAGACATCTGGAGGGCACCAGGCTAAGATGGACAAATATTCTGACCTATGAACCTGCCCATTTCTCCTCTCTAATGCAGAGATATTGTGGGTTACATTAGTATAAGGCAGATTTCTCTGTTCCACATGTAGCAATTGCAAATATGAACCACATTGGAAATCACTATGCACAGCTAGCATAAATCTCATTTATTTCAATGGGTCTACTCTAAGTACAATCTTAATCTGGATCCAACCCACTCTCTGCCTGAGACCCAGGACTGCTGCTGCTGCTGCTCTGGGTAGGCAATATTGGGCTAGATGGACAAATAGTCTGATGGCATATAAAGCGTCTTTATGATCTCTCTCTCTCTCTCTCTCTCTCTCACACACACACACACACACACACACGTTATGAATCTGTGTATTATTGATAAAGTGATCAGTCAAAAAAGGATTCCACCATATTAAATGAAAATCAGGAGGGTGGGTTATTCTAAGCTTAATAAAATAGCAAGGGTTTCACCAATCTAACTGAAAATCGCAACTGCCAGACAGAAATGTCTATTTTACATAACCTGAAAATTTCAGGAAGATTGGTTAAAGACTGAGGGAGAAAGAGAAGTTAACGGAAAAAAATAACACGGTTATTTAGAAGTTAAAAAAGTAAAATAAAAGGTTTATTTTTTATTTTAAAAAAAGTAAAATAAAACGGTTGCCACACAGTTTTGGCACTGAAAACGTGTTGGCAACCGTTTGTGTCCATCATTTGCCCAGAAGTTGGAAGCTGTGTATAAAAACCATATATGTTTTCTTATTCCCTTTATATTGTAGTTAGTAGCATGGATTTTTTAAAAAAGTCAATTTATGTATTTTAAAAATAATTTTTATTGGTATAATGAATCCCTATGAGATTTCATAAACTAGCACTCTGAATGTTGAGCAGGGCGGAGGGGAATAACGGCCGTGTAGAGAAAAAGCAGCAGCAGCAGCTTACTGAGTTTCTGGGTCCTCAGTGTGTATGTATGCAGACAAGCAATCCCCTCAGTGTGACCAGACCCCACAGCTTCTGTTTACTGCTCTGCACTCCCAGGTGTTCCCCTTCTTCCTCTGCTCCCCCCTTTCCCCTTAATGGTTTGTGTTACTAAGGTCCCTTTCTGGATTCAAGTGCAGGGAACAGAGGGCTTAGAAGGAAGCTATGGCATGGAATGGGAATGAAACTTTGCTTCATAAGCAGGCCTGGCTTTACTTGAGGGCAGAATTGTGCTGACAAAGCTGTGGTCAAGCCATAGAACCATGGAGCAGTATGAGAAAAGCTTATGTTTGTTACTCCCTGCAGCTAGCAGCTCCATGAGTCCAGAGTGTTCCCATGTACCCTGATAAGGCTAGAGTAACATCAGCTGCCTAAAAACAATGAGAAACTGTCCCTGCAGGTTTCTCTCCCCCAGCCCCCACATGTCATTCAGAACCTAATTTTCCTGTTAGCAATTATAGAAGACAGCCAATAAAAAAGCAGAAAGTATCTGTCAGGAGATTAAAGAAAGCAACAGCACCCTGTGAAAAAGACAAGAACCACATTTGTTCCAACCTGGCTTGCTTGATTTTTTACCTTTTGCTTAACTCTGAACTTTATTAGCAGATTTTGATTTGTTTTGAGAGCTTTTTTGGTTCTTGCCTCCCTTTTGGGAGAAGAGTTTTGGTCTTTGCCTCTTTGCTCTGTTTGAACATGTTTTCTCTTGGCTTTGAGACTATTTTGGGCTATCTTTCTCCAAGCCAGTTTCTCTGAGCCAGGCACCTGAGCAGCTTGGTGTAGTTTTTGCCTGCTATTTTATTTCGCTCACTGGTGAAGTATGGGCTTCACAACACTTTTCAATTTAAAATATTGTCTTCACTCTGTACCTGGATTACTTTTCAGGTAGGAGAGAGGAGTCATGAGAGGCAGAGCCAAGAGTCACACAATGTGAGGAGCTAGTGCCTAGGATCTGTGTTTACAGGATTAGGCCCCACCTACATGGGGCATTTATTCTGGTCCTACTATGCCCCCAAGGCAATCATGGCACATGACATATGCCCCTCTCTGTAGCTAGCGCAGTTTTACATGCTGTAAATCCCGCTTTTTTTGCAAACTCATTTTGTGACAGATTTTCCCATTGTGGCGGCTTCAGTGCAGTTTGGGAGCCTGTGTGACCCTAACTGGCTTCACCGTGGGCTGGGGGGAACAGCGCTGATTGGTGGAAGGGGAAATTGTGTCTGCCAAGAAAGGGCGGGCACAAGGAGAGGAGAAGGCTAAACATGTCTACTCAGAAGTAACTCATTACCTTCAATTACACTTCACGGAGCGCAGGAGCAGGGGTTTGTGCGTGTGGTTGGGAGAAAACCTGTGAAAATTTTTTTTAAAAAATGTATACTCCACTTTCCTGGCTATGTATGACACAACAGGAGCAAATTCGAATTCATGAAAATCTGGTTTTAAATGGAATCGCATCATAAAGCATCTCTGTGTAGATGGGGCCTTAGGGTGGAGATTGAGTGTGTGTGTGTGTGTGTGTGTGTGTGTGATATAGACATTTTTAAAGTGTCTTGTTACTATAACTCAATTATTTATGTGCAGGAGGAGAGTAAAGTGGTTATTTGCTGTTTAACACCTTAATTCTATAAATACATACATACATACATACCTGCTTTTCAAAATCCCATGCCTATGGCTCGTGGCTACCAAATGGTAAAAGTGATAAAGAGAATAATGTATGAGTAAAAAGCCAGTGTGTCCACACATCTCGAGAAGTAAAGGTGTTGGGCCTGAAGTAAAGGTTCTGGTGGCAGTGTTACTGTATGTGTGGTGGAAGGTGTTGCCTGTTGTGGGACAGCCTTTTAGAAAAGGTATTCACACCAGTAAATAGAAAGGAATGCCACAATCTTCCTGTGTTGTTTCCTACGTGAAAAACAGCTTCCATGTCAGAATTCTGCAGTGCGTGAAAGGCCTTTACTGAATGCCTCCTGTTTGAAAGTGACGGTGAGGGTGTGTGTGGAGTCAGTGAGCACGTCTGTGTGTGCAGCACACTCTGCTTCTCTCTTTGCTCCTCTCCTCCCTGGCTGTGCTCTCTTGTGCTCCTGAAGGGATTTCATGTTGGAGAGGCTGGATAGAAGCGGAACTGCAGCAGAAGTCAGAGCTTAGCGTTCCCGCCTTGAGGTGCCCGAGTAGATGAGAAGCCATGTGACTGACTGACTCTGGTGAATTTACAATAGGGTAGATGTCTGGAGATATAAGAACAACACTATTGTATCTTCCTAGCAGCTTATCGCTGCCTAGATTCATCCTAATTGTAAAACATGTAGCCAGTGCCAAGCTGTAGGGGTGTGTCTGCCAGAGATACTGAGTTCCTTTAATTCTTGCAGATGCAGCAGTTGCTGGGAGCAGTTGGCACCTGGAACTGTGGACTGCTTGTCTCTTTCTTTCTTCAGTACCTGCAGCCAGCTCTCTGGGTGTAAAATTCATGAGAAGGTGGTGGCAAAGAGGAAGGTTCAGCATCAGAAGAAATCATAGGAGGTACCCTCCTTTACTTTGTTTGCAGTTGGTGGGGCTGGCTTCTAGAATGTTAGGCCTGTGGTAATTTTTGCTTGCCTGGCAGGAGAGCAGAATAAAAATCCCAACACTGAAGGTTCTCCTTTTCTTTCCAGCATTTTTACCCTTCTCTCCAGCCAAAAAACGCTCCGAGAATGGCTTACAGAGATGAATAATAAGACAGCCCTGGCCCTCAGGCTTACAGTCTAAAAGGCACAATACAAAAGGAAAAGGAATTGTGAGAGATGAGGAAAATGAAGCAAAACTCAAACACCAGTTTATTTTATTTATTTATTATTAAATTTATTAATCGCCCATCTGGCTGGTCACCCAGTTCCTAGCTTCAATGTTTTTAAAGAAGTTCTTTCTGGCAAACAAGGGCAAAACCATCTCCCTGCAGCTGTTCCTTCTCTGACTGATGAATGGGGCTAAGTTGGTCTTCCCCTTGTCGTGCTGTTTATCCTGGGAGGCAGGGGGTGCCACCTCCCAGTGGCCCTTAGATCTCTGGCCAATGGATGACTTGGCACAGGGAGATGTTCATATCACTGGCTGTCTGCATTTTCTCTTGCTTCACTCATCATGGCGAACATGCTGCCACACTGTGGTATGTGTGATGCTGCAGTGGTGAAGAGATCCCTGCATCCTCCCCATTTCCAGGGATGAGAGGAAGCCGAGGGTTTATTAGGCTGCCTTGTGGCTCAGTTGCACAGGGCCAAACTGGAATGCCCTTGCTGCCCTTTCCTACCACTCTGAAAGAATGGGACCATCACCATGTAACACTTTCTTATTGGTCCAATGCCCTGTGTACCACAGACATGCCCTGATGCCCCTCCAATTTTTGTGTGTTTTGTGTGTTTTTTTGTTTTTTTTTTACCATTTCCCTTCCTTTTTTATTTGCAGAAAAGCTTGACATGAAAATCCATTCTGTTGCCACCTAGTGAGAGACGAGCGTAAGCGGGAATGCAGGTAGCTATTAGGTGGGAGGAAACCTTCAAAGTTTATGATCTCACTTCTTGCTTGCCCTAGGCTCCAGGTTAATGAATTGACATCTACAATCAGCTCGTCACAGTTCTGACTCCCCCCCCCCCCCCCGGGCAATCTGAGAGATGCAAAAGAGAGGGGGATTCCAGTTTTGTTTTGTTTTAAACGAAATCCCTAGTGCAACACTATCAAATATAGTTACACCTGGAGTAGTTTTGGCTCATTTAACATGATAGCAGGAACATACCCAGAACTGACTGGCTCCATGCTGTGGTTCCTGGTGCAGCCCCAACCCTGCCCCTTTAGATATGGTGTGATGATTCCAGTCCAAACACCGTCAGTTTTCTGGAAATGGCAAGTGAGACACTTGTTGCCATGGTGATCCTTAATAGTTCTGACTCAGATGTAAGGTTGTCATGGAAACTGCATCGGTAGCTCCTGGGAGGTGGTGCAGGCTTCTTCTTCTCTTTTCTACCAACAGAAAAAGACTGGCTCTAAAGCCCCATCCTGTTTGCTACTTGCTGCACTGCAGTGACTAAGCTTTCATAGTTCTTTCATTATTCACAGGCTGAAGGATAGTCCTTTTTTGATCCTGCACCGAAGAAACAGAACTGTTACTTGATGGCATACATGTTTTCCCTGCACATCAAACTCACCACAGGCATATTATCTGAAAAATTATGCATCTCCAATCCCCACTGTTAATTTTTTCTAGTAGTATGATGTCTTTTTTTTTTTAATGAAGGTAATAACACATACTTCACTGCAGAAAACAAATGGCTGTTTCTTTTTCTTCTGGTCACCATGGCCACTGCATGTGAATATACGATGACAAGCAAAGCTAGGTCTTACCTGGAATGGCTAAACTGGGTTTAAAAAACAATGAAACCTCCTGCCAGCTACTTTTGTATTCTAGAATTTGAACAGACACCTCACAGATTAATTTAATATTGGTTAAAATTACATCATTTCTCTGAGTTGTATGTGGGAGAGAATCTATTCTAACTGTATATTGACAAATACACAATATATGAAAGACATTTGAGAGTGAGAAGCACTATATATGTATTTTGGTGGGTGGGTGTGCCTCTGTGCCTCTGGAGAGAGAAGAACAACAGTGTTATATTTTGCTAGTAGCTTATTGCTGCCAAGAGTCATCCTAACGTAAAACATGCAGTCAGTGCCAAGTTGTAGGGGCATGACTGCCAGAGACGTGGAGTTCCTTTAACTCTTACTGATGCAGCAGGTGCTGGGAACAGTTGGCACCTGTGACTGTGAACTGACTGTATTTCTTTAGTACCTGCAGCTCTCTGCATGGCAAAGAGGATGATTTGGCTTCAGAACAAACCATAGCAGGGATCCTGCTTTAGTTTGTTTGCCTGTAGTGGCACTGGCTTCTAGAATGTTCACTCCGCGATAATTTTTGCTTGCCTGGAAGAAGAGCAGAAAGTGTTGAAAAACAGAAAAAGACACAAAGAATGTGTGTGAGAGACTAAGCTTGTAGGTGGATAAGATGCTTATCTACATAAGCTTATGGTTATGTAGATAGGATAAAATGCCTATCGTGGGAAAAACCACAGATGCAAATGGCGTAGTGGATGCCATTTGCGGCCATAAAGCCCTTAGTTTAAGCTAAATGCAGCAGGCATTTAGCAAACTCAAATAGCACTAGTGGAGCTCCACCAAATCTTTCCATTGTGTAAGTCATTGACCATTATGCTTGTGCAACCGATTATGCAATGGGGTTGCACAAACATAATGCACAACTGCTTGTGCAACTGTGCTTGCGCAAACAAAAATTTAGTTGGATTCTCCTCTTGCGCATAGTTCAGAACCTAGTTTCCACTAGTGCAATGTCATTTGCGCTAATGGAATGACACAGTTGGATACTGCCCCAAATCCAATACTCTAACTCCGCCTTTCCCAACCTTTTGCCCTCCAGATGTATTAGCCTACAGCTCCCACTATCCCAGCACCGGCCGTGCAGCCTGGGAATGATGAGAGCTGTAGAACGACACCTCTGAAGAGCACCATGTTGGGGAAGGCTGCTTTAACCACCACAGCATGCTGACTTCCAATTCCCTGAAGAATTTCAAGAGAATTTTCAACAGAAAATCTCATATGATCTCATGAGATTTCCTGATGGGATGGTATCAACAGGGGTGGGAGAGGTGGCTGGAGTCAGGCCACAGCAGGATATATAAAGTAAACTGGGCACAGCAATGAGAGAGGATGAATAGACTTTGTCTGCAGGAGCTGGGTGAAAGGGCAGAACATTGTGGAGAAACTGATGGAATATTGCAAAGGCTAATTGAGGGGTCATCCTGTTCAAAAACTCTTGCCACAAAATGACCAATCAGTATGAGGGCCAAAACAGACATTACTATAAATCTGTGTCTGGCACCTATGTATTTTTTTCATTTTTACTCTACAGTAGGCACAGGGCCTCCAATATGGATTAGGACCCTAATGTGGGGAGCAGAGGGGTTTTAAGATCAGGATTGGGGGCCTTGCACCTACTCTACAATAAAAAGGAAAAAAATGTCATAGCTGCTAGACATACATTGTCTGTTTGGGCTACAAGATTGTGGATTTCCTCTCACCCTTGCCTCACTACAGTACTGAGCTACAAAAATATCAGATGTAATGTTTTATCCTAAGATGTGCTGAGCACCCTCTGCAGATTCTTTTGGCAAAGAGCCAAAATCTTTTGTGCTACAACAACAGCAGTGGGATTCACACTGATCAGACGGGCTACAGGCTCTTGGCAATCCTTACTTGCATACTGTTGTGTTTCTCAGAACAGGCAGGAGGGCATACTGGTGAACTGACAGCATTTTGGCAAAATGAATACATACAAGAATTCCCATTAGGAAGCCCTAACTATTTGAAACTTCCTTTCCCCCCTTTTTTTCTTTTAAAGCACAATATATTCTTTTTTAAATACACTTTTTAAATCCCACAAAGGTAGATTGTGGCAGTGCTCTTCCTGCAAGTCAAAACTCTGCACACTGGTGATTTTGGTCCTGATGTTGGATTATACACGGTCATAGGCAGATCAGACTTTCTCAGAAATTCTTTAGGGAATCTGGAGGCTAGCTTGTTCCAGTCTCTTCTTGATGATCTACATCAACAGCCTTATCCTAGGTATGTTTACTCATAAGTAATCCCCACTGAGTTTAATGGGACTTACTCCCAAATAAGTGAGAATAGGATGCAGCCAGCCAGGGAACACCAAAAACAATGGTCTTGGTAAGCTGTGCTGGAGTTCCAGCACATCGGCAGCCAAGGTTTAATAGCAGTAGGTGGGAAAAGAGGCAACTTAGCAACAGCCTCTTCCACAGAGTATTTTCCAACTCTGTTACCACCCATCAATCACTATGTGATTCCTAACATTATCCATACTTATCTCAATATTGTCCATACATGAAAGACACCAATTAGTGAGCAGCAACTGCATCAAAGCACTGAAGCAGATATGTCATGAAGACATCTAAGCACCATGAGCAAATGACATGGCTCTTGTTAGACCTATGTACCTAAATTTGATGGGCTGGATCCAGAGTTAGGTGCATGCAACTGGGCTGGCAGAAATGGTCTTCCTGAGCCATTCCTCCCCATAGCATCCTCTCCACCCCACTGAAAATGCTACAGTAGATAGGTAGAATGAAGATTTTTTAAAGAAAAAAATTAGACTCTACCCCAACTGGCTCTGCCCCTTTGACTGTAGTCCCCTTTCACCTTAGGCCTCTGGAATGTAGCCCCCAAGACCCTTCCAAGATTTGAATTCAGTCCTTGGGTCCAAAAGATTGGAATTCACTCCTTGGGCCCAAAAAGTACAGGGTCCTCTGCACCCTGGAGCTACACAAAGGGTCAGGGACCCTGAAGAATGGGGTAGCTGTGGCAAAGTGGGGGGGGGAGGTAGAATCCCCCCCAAATCAAGCAGAGGGACCTTCACTAAAAAGAGGCCTTCTGTCAACAGAAGTCAGGTTCTGGATTTGACCCATTGTGATCTTCAGAGTCCTAATTTGAAAGGAGAATCTTGTGGCTCTGCTGAACCTAATCATTATTGTGAATTTCTTTTTGAGGATGACCAGGGTCCAATTCTTCCCCTAGTTATTCATACATAAATTATGTTCAAGTCAATGGAACTTCCTGCAAAACCAAAAATGACAGCAGGGTTGCAACCTACATTGGTGTGTGTGTGTGTGTGTGTGTGTGTACTATCCAAGTGAATACAGAGAGGGCTGAGCCTGACAGGATGGTTGAGAGGAATCACAAGTGTTCAAGAGCTCCCTCTGTTATGGTCAATCAGCTCAGGTTTTTTGGCTAGTCCTTTTGTTTCTCCACATGAAAGCCAATTTTGCACCCTGTGAAAGGTCATAGCTAGAGTTATTTGCCAAAGGTCATAAGGGGATGGAAAGAGCCCCACCACAAGACTTAGAGTGGAATCCTCTACCCACTTATCTGTGAGTAAGCACCACTGAATTCAATGGGAGTTACTTCTAAGAAGATTTACTTCTGAAAAGGATTACACAGCAGTCTGCCTTCATCTTAAAACACCTTGCCTTCATATGCATGCTTTGTCTCTGATTTTAACAAAATGTGTTGTCTTTTTTTTTTTTTAAGGTTTGGGGTATTACTTGAAAATGTTCCCTTTTTATAAGGTTTTCTGAGTCTTTATACAAACTATAACCATGGTAATATAGGTATATGTCAACGTAACAATATATCAAGATACAGTGCATGTTACTCAGATTTAAACACCGCTGAATTCAATGAGACTTGCTCCTAGGTAAGTATGTACAGGGTTGCAGCCTTGAGCAAGTAACAAATTGGAGGATCTCAAAAGCTGGATCCTCTATTATCAAACATCATAAATCAAAAGTGTATCTCTTTTCAGTTGATGAGTGTGGTTTGTTTTTCCAATATTCCATAGACATTGATCAATACTGAATGAAGCTAGCATTTGTTGGTCGTCTTTCTCTTATGTGAATCTAAGAGAATTTTATTGTTTGGACATTATTGTATATTCATACAGTTAACTTTCCAGTGCAGGTTTTTTTTAAAGGAAAATCCTTTCTCATCGTCCTGTACTGTAGTTGTGAGTGCTCCCTGGACAGGGATGCCCATAGGATTAGAGTTTATCTTGATTTAATGTCTCCTCAAAAGCATGACATCCCTAGTAGTCACCCCATAGAGCTATTAAATGAAGCATGCTTTGTTCCCACATCTGCAATTTAAATCTCTGCCCTTTAGCCCCTTGAAGCCTTGGGCTGAAAAGTAAGAAGGAGTGAGAATGGTAGACATGGGCCTATGGAGTATGTAAACCAAAGTAAATGAAATAAGGGTGCAATCCTATGTATGTTCAGACAGAAAAAAAGTCCTATATGCTGGATGGAGAATAGGGATGGCGGAGAAATCCACCACAGACTCCAATGAGGCCGGATCCTTTAGATAAATATTTACGTAGCCATTCACAAAAAGAGCAGGGACACAAATGGCATCCGCTACGCCATTTGCGTCCCTGCTCTTTGCCGTGATAGGCTACGTAAATATTTACATAGCCTATCACAGCAAAGGACAGGGACGCAAATGGCATCCCCTACGCCGGACGCCATTTGCGGCCGCAGCCCAGCAGCGGATGGAAGTCTGTCTGCGGACAGCTCCGGCCGGCGGCTCCGTGGACTTGCTGCGGAGCGGAACCGGTCGGGGAGGATTCCTGGGGGACGAATTGCCTCCCCCCCACCAGTGGACCCCGGAGCGGAATGGTAAGTGGGGTTCATACATCCCTACTGGGGAATGCTGGGAGTTGTAGGACTTTTTTCTGTCTAAACATGCATAGAATTGTGCCCTACTAGGCTTTATTTTTAGCCCATTTAAAACAGAGGGCTCTGTAAAAACTTTTCTAGATGTGGCTTTTTAACTTGCTACTTCTGCTTCTGGATTCTTTGTGGGATTAAGATCAGATCTCTACACACCCCTTTCCCCCTTTCCTGTCTTTTGGTATGTGCCACTATATAACCTGTACATGGGTGGGTGGAGCCTGCTGGGGTGATCAGATATTGACATTATTATCCTCCCCCTCACATTTCCTCAGCACCAAAGTTCCTCCACATACAGCAATACCTGTCCTGGCTACTTAAAAGTTCCCCTTTATAATACCTATTAATGTTTTTACCCGTTAAAAGGGGCAGTGTGTGTATGTGTGCAAGCTTATTCCTACCGAGATCAAATTGTATTGCCTTTTGGTTATCTGTGCTATTACTCGGAGGCCTCTCTAGGTGGTGCTATGGCACAGTGGAAAAAACAGAGAGGCTGGGTGAGGGGATCAGGGTGGTGGTGAACTCCTCCCTTGAGGAGGGAGTGATGCTATCAGCTCTCAAGGAGGCAGTGATAAGACCACTTTTTAAAAAGCCCTCCTTGGATCCCCAAGTTTTGAACAACTTTCGCCCAGTCTCAAATCTGCCATTTTGGGGCAAGATCACTGAGTGGGTGGTGGCGATGCAGTTGAAGGCACACTTGAAAGAAGCCAATTATCTAGATCCATTTCAATCGGGCTTCAGGCTTGGGCATGGGATAGAAACAGCCTTGGTCGCTTTGGTGGATGATATGAGGAGGGCTTTGGATAAGGGTGAATGCTCCTTCCTTGTTCTCCTCAACCTCTCAGCGGCTTTCGATACCGTTGACCATGGTATCCTCCTGGACCGCCTGGAGGGGTTGGCATTGGAGACACCATATTACGGTGGTTCCAGTCCTTTCTCTCCGGCAGGTACCAGAGGGTAGCACTGGGAGAGGAGGTTTCAGACCCGTGGCCGCTCACTTGTGGGGTGCCACAGGGGTCCATCCTCTCCCCGATGCTATTTAACATCTATGGGAAGCCGCTGGGGGCTATCATCGGGAGGTTTTAGGTGTGGTGTCATAAATATGCAGATGACATGCTGCTCTACCTCTCATTCAAATCTTCACCAGGGTTGGCTGTGGAATCCCTGTCTAAATGTCTGGAGACGGTGAGTGGCTGGATGGGGAGGAATAAGCTGAAACTGAACGCTGACAAGACTGAGGTAGTTTTGGTGGGAGACAAGAGTAGGTTGGGGGATGTTGACCTGGTGTTGAATGGGGTATGGCTACCCTTGAAAGACGAGGTCCATGGCCTGGAGGTCATTTTAGACTCCCAGCTGTCCATGGAGGCTCAGGTGTCAGCCGTGAACCAGACAGTGCTGTACCAACTCCATCTAATACGGAGGCTGTGCCCCTACCTTCCCGACCATCTGCTCCCATTGGTAGTACATGCCCTGGTCTCCTCTCATCTAGACTACTGTAATGTGCTCTGCATGGGGTTACCCTTGAAGACGGTTCGGAAGCTGCAGCTGGTGCAGAATGCGGTGGCTCGCCACCTGTGTGATCACATCACTCAAGTGCTGAAGGAGTTGCACTGGTTACCAGTGTTGTTTTCCGGGCCAAATTCAAGGTGTTGGTTTTGACCTTTAAAACCCTATGCAGTTCCAGCCCAGCCTATCTCAAGGAGCACCTCCAGCAACACCAGAAAGGCCACTTAACAAGATCAGCCCCGGATGGCCTTCTCTCTGTCCCATCAGCCAGGACAGCTAGGCTAGTGAGGAGAAGGGAGAGGGCCTTCTCTGTGGTGGCCCCTACTCTGTGGAACTCCCTCCCTAGGGAACTCTGCCATGCCCCCTCTTTAATGAGCTTCCGCCACACACTGAAAACTTGGTTATTCAGGCAGGCATTTGGGGTGGGTTAGGGTATTTTTAAATAATGTTTTAATGTATAATTTTACTGTTTTAAATTGTACCATTGTACATCGCCCAGAGTGGCTGGGTGACCAGCCAGATGGGCAATTAAGAAATTTAATTAATAATAATAATAATAATAATAATATACATAAAAACAGTTAAAATATTAAAAGTGATAAAACATAAACATAGTAAAATAGCAATAAAAACAACAATAGAAGACGATAATAGAAGCAGCAGCAGCAACAACAGTAAAACATTGCAACAACAGTGATGATGTTGTGCAATGTCACAAATTGTGCTTGCTTACAACATACCCTCCATGCCCCTCCACTTTTCCTTGGTCTTTCAGGCCTAAATCCAGTTAAGGAGGATGGAGTGCCTGGGACCAGCAAAAATGCCCCACATTGTCTTGGTCCTGTATTGCCTTATGAAGTATCTGAGCCTTACTGTTTTGCTAGAGGAATCCTCCTGTGAGCTGACCCATGTCTGTTGCTTACATCAGTAACTGGCAGGATGGGTTGAACAGTGAGAGGGAGCCCTCTTCTAGCAGTAAGGCTAGATCCTTCATAAGGCAATACATGACCAGGATATTTGTGGGACATTTTTGTTAATCAAGGAAAAGTGTGGGTGCATGGAGGGTAAGTTGCACAAATTGTGCAATGTGGGGGCCCTGATCCTGACTGGGACCACAGCCAGGGGTGGGAGTGGGTGGGCTAAGGATTAAAGTCTCCCTTCTTTTCCGTGCTAGGGTCCCAATCCATGTAGTAACATGTAGTCTCACCTTGTGAGGTCACATTCCAAATGAAAGGAATAGAATAGAATTCTGTGATAGAATTTCTCTGAAAAACCTTGGGAGCACTGGCGGCGGCGTTCTAGTTTCAGAGTAAAACCGAGCACACCTGGCAAACTTTGCCAGCACGTGCTGCCACAGACTTTCACAGAGGCAGAAAAACCTTAATAACGTCTGAACCCCTGCTCAGAATTTCACCAAAACAATGAAAAGCGTATCTTCTCGACAAAAGCAAATAAGGTACGTCAGTCGTTTTTACCAAAATTGGAAAGAAATATATGATATGACGAGCCTTATAAGCTTGAAGGAAAAACTACAAATTTACTTTTTCAGCACTTTTTAACTTGCTGTACCTGTGACAATTGTTATCAGATTGGTTTGACATTTTGCACAGTTGTAGACCTCATGAATGAACTTGAGCACACTCCGGGAGAGAGCGGAGGACAGGAAGGCCTGGCGTGTTATGGTCCATGGGGTCACGAAGAGTTGGACACGACTTAACGACTGAACAACAAGACCTCATGAGGTAGAACATGGATGCTAACCTTTAAAATATTAGTTCAACCAGTGTCATGCTTATAAGCAGTAGAATTTTGAAGTGTATAATGATGGAACTCCTTTTTTTTTTTTTTTTGGTGCCTCACCCTAATCCTCAAATTCCTTACCTCTCTTTCAGTTCTCTGTCCCCATGGTTTTTACAGGAGTCACAGTGGTGTTAGGACAATTTCCAGGGAATACCATTTGGTTATGGTGTATAACATGCACTTTGGTTTTGATGTGTTCTTATGCCTCACTAAAAGAATGCCAAGGTCTAATCTCAGTGCAGGAAATCGGGATGAAAAGGGCACTGCTGCTGGAGAAAAACATATTTTTGAAATGTTCCCTGGGAAAATTATCTCACACACACAAACAAATACAATCTGTTTCCCTCACATTGACACATGTTTTCTTCTAGAGAAACTTCCCTGAAATTTAGTTCCACACTAGTAGTTCTCTGGAGCTACACACAGTGTTCCCACCCCTTCCATCTCATGTCTCCCTTTTGCTTTCACACACAGACAGATTACTGAAAAGCATTCTAAAGTGGGGCTTTGTTGCAGGATGCTTGGAAGCTATGTTTTGTGAAAATTGTGGAAGCTTGCTTCCGGAGGCAGGTGGGTTGCCGGCAGGGGTGGAATCTTTACTGAAGAAGGTAGCCCCCACTCTCTAATGGACTATCAATTCCAAAATTTAACCCAATACGTGATGTCAAACTGTGGCTCCTCATTTAGTGCTAGGTATTAATTCAGGCCAAAAGATGAGCCCGGTGGGGGCTGGTGGCTCTGATGTCAGTGGTGTGGTGAATTCACTCTGGGTTTCAGTCACAACCAGTCAGAACTCCAAGGTTCGCTCTTTTAGAGTTCTGACTGGTTCTGACTGAAATCCAGAGTGGATTCACCACCCCAATGTCTTTGAAGCCACTAGCCTCTACCGGATGAGCCAAACAAACATGAGGGGGAAAAAAGTGAGGTGTTCTGGAGCCTGCTGTAGTCTATTTAATGGTGTGTGTGTGTGTGTGTGTGTGTGTGTGTGTATCAATGCAGATAATATGTTGATTAAATTTCAGTTTTTTAAAAAAAGTTTTAATTTTCTAAACATTTCTATATTTTTCTGAACACAAGTAATAGGTTAAATATCCCAACATAATAACATCACAATTTGTGAGTAAGCAACATGGAAAACTGCCTTATACCAGGACAGAGACGCTTTGTCCATTTAGCCTAGACTGGGCACTTACGAAACATGGGGCAGGGGGGAGGATATGAGTCACCTTAAAAATTACAATGACAACTGCAATTTGCATAAAATTTGCATACACTAATATAGATAGATGAAAATTTAGAGATAATTACTATAATTTAAATAGAAATGCAGCATATCTCACCATAGTGTGGAAGACAGTGACTAAGTGACCCTGACCATGGGCTTGCCTGCTCAGTCTGCTGTTCAGGTGCTAACTGCGGATGGGCAACAGTTCTTATGGTTCTTCATCTTTAAACTGGACTTGGACTGGGCAACCTTTCAAATAGAGGACAACTTCAAATAGAGGATCATCCTCTAGCAGCCTTTCAAATAGAAGACTGTCCTCTGTAAAAGGGGACACATGGCCACCCATTACGAGTTCAGTATTGTCTACTCTGGCATTGGCTCTCCAAGGGGTCTTTCCCATTAAACTACCTGATCCTTTTAACTGGAGATACCATGGATTTAACTTGGAACCGTCTGCATGCAAAGCATGTGTTCTGTCTAATAAGCTATGTCCTCTCCCATAGGACAGTCCACTGTGCATCAAACTGAATGACAAGCAATTGATAAAGACAACCATTATTCCATGGATTTTACCCCACACTCAACCACATCTTTGCACCTGATGTATATGAAAATCCTCTTACCATTTGGCAAAATGAAACAGATGACCAAGCTACCACAGGGTGAGAAAGCGCATCCTAGAGCAGTTTGGTCATCTGTATGAGTTGAAGGACCTATAGAAAAATATTCTCAAAATAGTTGATCCATAATTTTTGGAAAACCCTTGTTTTGGAGGTTTGCAAGAGTCTGGATCTAAACATCTTTTGGAAGTAATCTAGGCTGCAGTTGAGGGAATAAATAAGAAAAGGAGTAATTTATCATGCATTGGATCCAGATTTAGTCTTACTTAGACTAGACATTTGAAATCAATAGTCCTATTTATCTCAATGGGTCTGCTTTAAGTTTGACTAAAACTGGATCCAACCCTTTTAGTAGTTTTTTTAATTTTCAAGTCTATATTTCAGTTTTCAGTTTTTAATAATCGCTGCAAATGTTCAAGACAAAAGAGAATAGAGATAGACATTTTTAAAAAGTGAACAGCTTGCTGTTTTTTGCTTGACACAACAAAACAAGGCTACCTAGTTTCACCTAACCAATATTGGAGGGCATATTGTAGCCTTGAAGGAAAGCAAACAAATCTATACTATCTGAAAATCAAATTGCATATATTGAACCCATTGTGTTAGGCCTACAAGGCACCTGAAGTCAGCCATATTAAATCTTGATTAGTAACATGGTAGAAATTAGATTAGAAGATTGCAGTTTCAATTCAGACATGTCACCTTCTGCCAAACTTCATTTTTGCACTGTCCGTGCCCCCTTTCCATCTTCTCTCTCTACACAGAAGAGCAAACCTGCTGCTCATTCAGGAGGAGAAAATACTTCTGCTTTCAATGAAGAAAGCACAAAGAAAAGCAGTCAGGAGTCCCTAGAGATTCTCTGTGATTGATGTGATTTGTGAGAAAAGGACAAGACTGCTGATACGGTAGAAGCATTTCAGTCTGGTAGAACTTTTAAAAGAAAAATACTTCCCTTACACACACACACACAGAGCGAGAGAGAGGGAGAGAGAGAGAGAGAGAGAGAGAGAGAGAGAGAGAGAGAGATGTAAAACCTACAAAATCTGTGACAAAATCTAAGGCTGCCTCATTCACTTTGGACATAAATGCAACATGTCCAGGATATCAGTCATTGCACGATGTGGGTGATGAAGTTCGCTTTCCTCATTCCTTGTGTTCTGGACTAAGGCAAGGCAGGGTTTGACCTGTTTCTGAAGAGCTGTCATATGAGAGTCACAGTTCACTGCTTAGCACAGGCCAGGAAGGAAGATCTGCGTACAGAAATGTTTTCGTCCATAACACATATAGTTTGTGTCACAGGTTTTTTCCCCTTGGAAAATATTAAATATTATTTGTTACCCTTATGAGGCTGCAGCCCTAGCCACATTTATGGCCCAACACTATGCATGTTTACTTGGAAGTTCAGAGGGGGTTACTCTCTAGTAAGTGTGCAACCTTACTTTGGGAATAACTGGTACTGGTCTCTGTTGGGTTTCTATCTGAGTAGGGTGGCCAGATGCAATAGAGGATAGGGCTCTTGTGCCTTTAATGATTCTGTAGAAGAGGGAATTTCATCAAATGTGTTTTTTTATGCAAGCTATACCTGCTAAAATTCTGTTTTCTACACAGCTCTTAAAGGTGAAGGAGCTCTGGCCTCTTTTGCACTGGGCCACCTTACTTCTGAGTAAACATGCATAGGCTCAGCCTGTAAGAGCGTGCTCTGATTCATTTCTGGGAATAAGTGTTGGACTTGTGCACTCCTGCTCGCTCCTTCCTCCTCTCATGTACCAGCTTGGGCAGATAGATCCACATTGTATCCTCTTTTTGGTGATGCAATTCCTCTTTTTTTGGCAATGCATATGTGGCCATTGTACCTCAGGTGCAGTGGAGGACACTGGCCTCTCACCAATGTTGAAGTAAGATTCATGAAACATGGTGGGAGGTGGGGGAAGAATCTGTCCGTCACTTCAGACAGCAAAATGTCTTGGGCTGGCCCTGTATATGTCAAAGGTTATCCAAACAGTCAGAGAAAGATATTCTTCCAATTTCACAATCTTTCTTTGGCCCTTCCTTTTAGGTTGACTATTGCCATTTAGGCTAGCCTTCCTGAACCTGGTGCCTCCAGATGTTTTGGACTACAGCTCCTGGCATTTCTGACCATTAGACATGCTGGCTGGGGCTGATGGGAGTTGAAGTCTGAAACATCTGGCGGGAATCTGGTTGGGGAAAGGTGAAATAGTCCAACCGTTATGTGATATCTGTCCTTATCCCTCCAACAGAATACTGGTGGTTTGCAAGGGAGCAGACTAGGAAACCATGTTCTTGCTCTGCTTGTTGCAATCTGGGCTTCATTTTCAGTTGTAAAAATGGGCATGTCACTATAGAGAAACCCTATATGTTCTTTAATGCTAGTGAAAGACCATGTTTGATCAACCACCAACTAGGGATGGTTGAGGAATTCCTTGTGAATTCCAGTAAGAACTGACCCCCAAACCCACTCTTGAAGTAATTTGCAGGTTGAAGTGTAACTCTCCACTGGATTTCACACTGCCATGAATACTGGTTGTGGTTGTCGGCTGAAAAAAACAAATGAAAATCAATTTAAAATATGTTCAGAAATGCATATTTTGAGATAAAATATGTCTTAAAATGTATTTAATTTAAGGATGGATAAATTCATCAGTTTCACTTTCTTCCACATTTGAATTTTTAAAACCTCAAGTTCTTTCTGTCCTGTTTATGAAAAAGATTGGACATTTTGCTAACTTCTCATCAAAAATGAACCAAATAAAATTCTCACCCATCTGTAATTTAAATATATATTTAGATGCAAATATTCATGTGGATTCTCCAGCAAAGGAGATCGTTACCTTGTCGTGGTGCTGGAGCTTGAGCACCTCAGTGACGTCATGAGCTAAATCGTGAAGGGACACCCAAGACGGGAAGGTCATGGCAGAGAGGTCAGACTAAATACGATCCCTGGGGAAGGAAACGGCAACCCGCCCCAGTATTCTTGCCATGAAAACTAAATGGATCAGTACAACCAGAGATATGTTGGTATACCATCGTAAGATGGGACTCCCAGGTCGGAAGATGGTCTCAAAATGCTACTGGGGAAGAACAGAGGATAAGTTCAACTAGCCCCAGATGTGATGACTCAGCTAGCTCAAAGCCGAAAGGACGGCTAGCAGCCGATGGTGCTGGTGGTGAACGATGAATCCGATGTTCTAAAGATCAACACACCATAGGAACCTAGAATGTAAGATCTATGAGCCAGGGCAAATTGGATGTGGTTATTGGGGAGATGTCAAGATTAAATATAGACATTTTGGGTGTCAGTGAACTGAAATGGACTGGAATGGGCCATTTCACATCAAATGACCACCAGATCTACTACTGTGGACAAGAGGACCACAGAAGAAATGGAGTAGCCTTCATAATTAATAATAAAGTGGCGAAAGCAGTGCTTGGATACAATCCAAAAAATGACAGAATGATCTCAATTCAAATTCAGGGTAAGCCATTTAACATCACAGTGATCCAAATATACGCCCCAACCACAGATGCTGAAGAAGCAGAAGTAGATGAGTTCTATGAGGATCTGCAGCACCTACTGAATAGTACGCCAAAAAAAGATGTTATTTTCATTACAGGAGACTGGAATGCTAAGGTGGGTAATCAAACGACACCTGGAATTACAGGCAAGCATGGTCTGGGAGAACAAAATGAAGCAGGACATAGGCTGATAGAATTTTGCCAAGACAACTCACTGTGCATAACAAACACTCTCTTCCAACAACCTAAAAGATGACTTTATACATGGACTTCACCAGACGGTCGACACCGAAATCAGATTGACTACATCCTTTGTAGCCAAAGGTGGCGGACATTTATGCAGTCGGTAAAAACAAGATCTGGAGCTGATTGTAGTTCAGATCTAGGGGTGCACGAAACCCACTTAACTGGTCTCGCAGCTTTTTGCGGTGGGGGGGAGGCGCTTTGCTGCTCTCCCCCCGAAGTTCAAGCCGGGGGGGGAGGCTTCCCGCCTTGCCCGGCCGAAATTCAGGCCGGGGGGGAGGCTTCCCGCCTCGCCCGGCCGCGAAATTAAAAGTTAAAAAAAAAAACGCCCCCGTGATAGGCTACGTGACGATTAACGTAGCCTATCACGGCTAGATCTGCAAAGTCAGCTGTGATAGGCTATGTAAATCGTCACGTAGCCTATCACGAGTGACTTAAAAAAAAAAAAAAAGCGCGTACGCAAATGGCGGCCCCCATAGGGAGCCGCCATTCGCGTTCCTTATTTGGTCCCTGTAGTCTACGTAAATGTTTACGTAGACTACAGCGAAAATAAGGGCAACGCAAATAGCTTCGTAAATCTTTACATAAACTACAGGGACCAAATTATCCGTACGTGCTTTTTTTTTTTAAGTCACTCGTGATAGGCTACGTGACGATTTACGTAGCCTATCATGGCTGACTTTGCAAATCTAGCTGTGATAGGCTACGTTAATCGTCACGTAGCCTACCACGGGGGCGTTTTTTTTTTTTAGTTTTATTGGAATGGCGGCGGCAGCAGCCGGTCGAAAGATCGGCTGCCGCCCCCGCCCCTGACGAAGACCCCACGAACCGCCGCCGGGACCCGCCGCCGGGAGGGACATTCAGGAAAGGTAAGTCCCGTCCCGGGGTGGGTGGGGGGCGGGGGGGCGGAGAATTTCTCCCCGAAACTTGTTCGGGGGGCCGAACACGTTGGCGCTCGGCCCCCCGAAGTTTCGGGGAGCAATTCTCCGCCAACCCTATTCAGATCATGAACTTCTTATTGCACAATTTAGAATCAGACTGAAGAGAATAGGGAGGACCCACAGATCAGTTAGATATGACTCACTAATATTCCTAATGAATATGCAGTGGAGGTGAAAAATAGATTTAAGGAACTAGATTTACTAGATAGGGTCCCGGAAGAACTATGGACAGAAGTTTGCAACATTGTTCAGGAGGCGGCAACAAAAAACGTCCCAAAGAAAAAGAAAACCAAGAAGGCAAGATGGATGTCTACTGAGACACTGGAAGCAGCCCAAGAAAGAAGGAATGCAAAAGGCAACAGTGATAGGGGGAGATATGCCCAATTAAATGCAAAATTCCAGAGGTTAGCCAGAAGAGATAAGGAATTGTTTTTAAACAAGCAATGCGCGGAAGCGGAAGAAGATAATAGAATAGGAAGGACAAGAGACCTCTTCCAGAAAATTAGAAACATCGGAGGTAAATTCCAGGCAAAAATGGGTATGATCAAAAACAAAGATGGCAAGGACCTAACAGAAGCAGAAGAGATCAAGAAAAGGTGGCAAGAATATATAGAAGATCTGTATAGGAAGGATAATAATATCGGGGATAGATTTGATGGTGTGGTCAGTAGGGATGTATGAAAGTCACTTACCTGATCCCGAAGCTTGATTCGTGGTGGGGGGGAGGCGCTCCGTCCCTCCCCCCGAAATTCTGGCTGGGGAGGAGGCACCCCTTCCCTCCCCCCCGAAATTCTGGCCGGGAGGGAGGCACCCCGTCCCTCCGGCCATGAAACCTCCTCTCCTGCCGGGACGCGTCACGCAAATGGCGGCGGCTGTAGCTGCCGCCGTTTGCATCCCTGCAGTCAGCCGTGATAGGCTACGTAAATGTTTATGTAGACTACGGCGAAAATAAGGGGAATGCAAATAGTGTTCCCCTTATTTTCACCGTAGCCTACGTAAATGTTTATGTAGACTACACGTGCCAAAATAAGGAACGCAAATGGCGGCACCCATGGGCGCCGCCATTTGCGTACGCACTTCCCTCCCCCCAAAGTCAGCCGTGATAGGCTACATAAACATTTATGTAGCCTATCATGGTGTTTTTTAAAAATCTAGCCGTGATAGGCTACGTAAATCTTTACGTAGCCTATCACGTTTGTTTGTTTGTTTGTTTGTTTAACTTGGAAATGGCAGCGGTGGCAGCTGGTCGGAAGACCGGCCGCTGCAGCCGCTGCCACCGAACTGCCGCCGGAGCCGCCGCTGCCACCAGGGACTTTCGCACAACGTAAGTCCCGTCCCGGGGGGGGGTGGGGGGGCAGACCGTTTCTCCACCAATTTCGGGGGGCCGAATGCGCTGGCATTCGGCCTCCCCAAGATTCATGGAGAAATTCTCTGACATCCCTAGGGATGTATGAAAGTCACTTACCTTTTTGCGGATTCTGTTCATGGTGGGGGGGAGGTGTTCTGTCCCTCCCCTCGGAATCCTCGACGGGGGGGGGAGGTGATCCGGTCCTCCCCCCCGGAATCCTCGATGGCCGGCTGTGCTCTGCGGTGGCTCCGCGGAGCAGCCAGCCGGGCCCAGGCCATCCGCAGCTGGATTTCCGGCCATGGAGGGCTCTGGGTAAAAAAATAAATAAATTAAAAAAAATAGCATACTGGGTACTATTTGCGTTCCCCTTTCTGGTCTTCACCTTAGTCTACGTAAATATTTACGTAGACTAAGACGGTGAAAAATAAGGAACTCAAATGGCAGCGGCCGTAGCTCGTTTTGCGTACTCGTTTTTTTATTTTTACCCAGATGTGATAGGCTACGTAAGTCTTTACATAGCCTATCATGTCTATGGGGGGGGGGGAGAAAAAAACACAGACTGCAAATGGTGGCAGTGGCAGCCAGTTGGAAGACCAGCCGCCGCCGCTGTCGAAGCCACCGCCGGAGCCGCCACTGTCCAAAACATCCGCCCCAGGTAAGTCTCATCCTGGGGGGGATCCGCGGGGTGGCGGGGGGGGTGGCAGGCTGTTCCACGATGGATTTTGGGGGGCCAAATGCACTGGCATTTGGCCTCATCGAGATCCGTCGCGGACATCCCTAGTTTAGAAAAGGCAGAGGAACTAGAGACCAAATTGCCAATATCCCCTTGGTAATGGAGAAAGCCAGGGAGTTTCAGAAAAACATCTATTTCTGTTTTATTGACTATTCTAAAGCCTTTGACTGTGTGGATCATAACAAATTGTGGCAAGTTCTTGGTGGTATGGGGATACCAAGTCATCTCGTCTGCCTCCTGAGGATCTGTGTAAGAACCAAGTAGCAACGGTAAGAACAGACCACGGAACAACGGACTGGTTTAAGATTGGGAAAGGAGTACGGCAGGGTTGTATACTCTCACCCTACCTATTCAACCTGTATGCAGAACACATCATGCGATGTGCTGGGCTTGATGCAGCCAAGGCTGGAGTTAAAATCGCTGGAAGAAACATTAACAATCTCAGATATGCAGATGATACCACTTTGATGGCTGAAAGCTGAGCTGCGGAACCTCATGACGAAGGAACCTCATGACGAAGGTGAAAGAAGAAAGTGCAAAAGCTGGGTTACAGTTAAACCTCAAAAAAACCAAGATTATGGCAACCAGCTTGATTGATAACTGGCAAATAGAGGGAGAAAACGTGGAGGCAGTGACAGACTTTGTCTTTCTAGGCGCAAAGATTACTGCAGATGCTGACTGCAGCCAGGAAATCAGAAGACGTTTACTTCTTGGGAGGACAGCAATAACAAATCTTGATAAAATAGTTAAGAGCAGAGACAACACACTGACAACAAAGGTCCGCATAGTTAAAGCAATGGTATTCCCCGTAGTAACCTATGGCTGCGAGAGCTGGACCATAAGGAAGGCTGAGTGAAGGAAGATAGATGCTTTTGAACTGTGTGCTGGAGGAAAATTCTGAGAGTGCCTTGGACTGCAAGAAGATCAAACCAGTCCATACTCCAGGAAATAAAGCCAGACTGCTCACTTGAGGGAATGATATTAAAGGCAAAACTGAAGTACTTTGGCCACATCATGAGAAGATAGGATACCCTGGAGAAGATGCTGATGCTAGGGAAAGTGGAAGGCCAAAGGAAGGGGGGCCGACCAAGGGCAAGATGGATGGATGATATTCTGGAGGTGATGGACTCGACCTTGGGTGAGCTGGGGGTGGCGACGGCTGACAGGAAGCTCTGGTGTGGGCTGGTCCATGAAGTCACGAAGAGTCGGAAGTGACTGACCGAATAAACAACAAAAATTCATGTGGATTAAAACAATAGCACATTAATGTGGAAATGGGATGGAATGGACTTGGGAACACATAAGTTATCACATGTGAGAGTGAGAATGATATGAACTGGAAACAGAATGACCTATCCATCTCTGCCACCAACACCCACTGAAGTCACTGTGGATAACCTCTCTGTAGGGCTCTCCCAGGGCTGTTGGACGTGTAATACTGGAATCCATGGTTAAGGGATGGTTCCAGCCTTGAATCCAGCCACACTTCCTGTGTGTCATGGTTCCAGCCTTGAACTCCGGGGAGGAGGAGGAGGAGGAGGAGGAGGAGGAGGAGGAGGAGGAGGAGGAGGAAGAAGAAGAAGAAGAAGAAGAAGAAGAAGAAGAAGAAGAAGAAGAAGAAGAAGAAGAGCTGGCCAAGCCACTGTCTCAAGAGCTGGACCAGGCTCCTGACCCTGAACCTGAACCTAATTTGCCCAAGCTTGGAGCCCCACAAGCACCTTTCCCTCCACTGAAAAGCCAAGTGCTTTTAGCACTGCCATGCCTGCCCAACAGCGCTGTGGGAGGCCAGGCAGGATACCACTGAGTGGAGAAGAAGTGTCCATCTCCAGACCAGGTATTTGGTTCTTTAAAAGTGTCCATTCTTAAGGGGCAGAGCTTGGTAGATTTGGACTGGAGGCATAGGTTCTTGTTGGAGCAAGTTGCTCACTCAGAGCTATCTGCCTTGTTGGTACCAGATACAGATGGATCACCCCTTCATGGATCACTGCCTTGTTGTGGCGAAGGGGCTTGCGTAACTCAGTGAAGCCATAAGCTATGCCGTGCAGGGCCACCCAAGACGGACAGGTCATGGCAGAGAGTTCTGACAAAATGTGGTCCACTGGAGAAGGAAATGGCAACCCACTCCAGTATTCTTGCCAAGAAAACCCCATGGAACGTGTCACAAGGCTAAAAGATATGACGCCAGAAGATGAGCCCCTCAGGTCGGAAGGTGTCCAATATGCTACTGGGGAAGAGCAGAGGGTATTTCCAAGTAGCGTCAGAAAGAGTGAAGCGGCTGGGCCAAACCCGAAAGGACACTCAGCTGTGGATGTGTCTGGCGGTGAAAAGAAAATCCGATGCTGTAAAGAACAATATTGTTTAGGAACCTGGAATGTCAGATCAATGAATCAAGGTAAGCTGGAGGTGGTCAAACATGAGATGGCAAGATTGAACATCGACATCTTGGGAATCAGCGAACTAAAATGGACAGGCATGGGCGAATTTAATTCAGGTGACCATCATATCTACTATTGTGGGCAAGAATCCCTTAGAAGAAATGGAGTAGCACTCATAGTCAACAAAAGGGTGGGAAAAGCAGTACTGGGGTACAATCTTAAAAATGATAGAATGATCTCAGTACGAATCCAAGGCAAACCATTCAACATCACAGTAATTCAAGTCTATGCCCCAACCACTGAGGCCGAAGAAGCTGAGGTTGATCGGTTCTATGAAGACCTACAACACCTTCTAGAACTAACACCAAAAAAAGATGTCCTCTTCATCATAGGGGATTGGAATGCTAAAGTAGGAAGTCAAGAAATCACCGGGATAACAGGCAGGCATGGCCTTGGTGTACAAAATGAAGCAGGACAAAAGCTAATAGAGTTTTGCCAAGAGAACATGCTGATCATAGCAAACACTCTTTTCCAACAGCACAAGAGGCGACTCTACACATGGACGTCACCAGATGGTCAATATCGAAATCAGATTGATTATGTCCTTTGCAGCCAAAGATGGAGAAGCTCCATACAGTCAGTCAAAACAAGACCTGGAGCTGACTGTGGCTCAGATCATGAGCTGCTTCTTGCAAAATTTCGGCTTAAATTGAAGAACGTCGGGAAAACCACTAAACCGTTCAGGTATGACCTAAATCATATCCCTGATGAATATACAGTGGAGGTGAGGAATAGATTTCAGGGATTAGACCTGATAGACAGAGTGCCTGAGGAACTATGGACGGAGGTCCGTAACATTGTTCAGGAGGCAGCAACGAAATCCATCCCAAAGAAAAAGAAATGCAAGAAAGCCAAGTGGCTGTCTGATGAGGCTTTACAAGTAGCTCACGAAAGAAGGGAAGCGAAAAGCAAAGGAGAAAGGGGAAGATATACCCAACTGAATGCAGAGTTCCAGAGAATAGCAAGGAGAGACAAGAAGGCCTTCTTAAATGAACAATGCAAAGAAATCGAGGAAAACAACAGAATGGGAAAGACTAGAGATCTCTTCAAGAAAATTGGAGATCTCAAGGGAACGTTTTGTGCAAAGACGGGCATGATAAAGGACAAAGAAGGCAGGGACCTAACAGAAGCAGATGAGATTAAGAAGAGGTGGCAAGAATACACAGAAGAACTATACAGGAAAGATCTGAATGTCCCTGATAGCCATGATAGTGCGGTCACTGAACTTGAGCCGGACATCCTAGAGAGTGAAGTCAAGTGGGCCTTAGGAAGCATTAGTAACAACAAAGCTAGCGGAGATGACAGTATTCCAGCCGAGCTATTTAAAATCCTAAAAGATGATGCTGTTAAAGTGCTGCATTCAATATGCCAACAAATCTGGAACACTCAACAGTGGCCACAAGACTGGAAAAGGTCAGTTTACATTCCAATTCCAAAGAAGGGCAACGCCAAAGAGTGTTCAAACTACCGCACAATTGCGCTCATTTCACATGCCAGCAAGGTGATGCTCAAAATCCTACAAGCTAGGCTTCAGCAGTATGCGAACCGAGAACTACCGGAAGTACAAGCTGGGTTTCGAAGAGGCAGAGGAACTAGAGATCAAATCGCCAACATTCGCTGCATCATGGAGAAAGCAAGAGAATTCCAGAAAAACGTCTATTTCTGCTTCATTGACTACGCTAAAGCCTTTGATTGTGTGGATCACAACAAACTGTGGCAAATTCTTAAAGTGATGGGAGTACCAGACCACCTTACCTGTCTCCTGAGAAACCTGTACGAGGGTCAAGAAGCAACAGTAAGAACCAGACATGGAACAACCGAGTGGTTCAAAATTGGGAAAGGAGTACGACAAGGCTGCATATTGTCACCCTGCTTATTTAACTTATATGCAGAGTACATCATGAGAAATGCCGGGTTGGATGAATCAGAGGTCGGAATTAAGATTGCCGGGAGAATTATCAACAACCTCCGATATGCAGACGATACCACCCTAATGGCAGAAAGCGAAGAGGATCTCAAGAGCCTCTTGTTGAGGGTGAAAGAGGAGAGTGCAAAAGCTGGTTTGAAACTCAACATTAAAAAAACTAAGATCATGGCATCTGGCCCCATCACTTCCTGGCATATAGAAGGGGAAGAAATGGAAGCAGTGACAGATTTTACTTTCTTGGGCTCCAAGATCACCGCAGACGGTGACTGTAGCCATGAAATTAAAAGACGCTTGCTCCTTGGGAGGAAAGCTATGGCAAACCTAGACAGCATAGTAAGAAGCAGAGACATCACCTTGCCGACAAAGGTCCGTCTAATCAAAGCTATGGTTTTCCCAGTAGTAATGTATGGCTGTGAGAGCTGGACTATAAGGAAGGCTGAGCGCCGAAGAATTGATGCTTTCGAACTGTGGTGCTGGAGAAGACTCTTACGAGTCCCCTGGACTGCAAGGAGGTCAAATCAGTCCATCCTAAAGGAAATCAACCCTGAGTGCTCATTGGAAGGACAGATAATGAAGCTGAAGCTCCAATATTTTGGCCACCTAATGCGAAGAGAAAACTCCCTGGAAAAGACCCTGATGCTGGGAAAGACTGAAGGCAAAAGGAGAAGGGGACGGCAGAGGATGAGATGGCTAGATAGCATCACGGATGCAATGAATATGAACTTGAGCACGCTCCGGGAGAGAGTGCAGGACAGGAAGGCCTGGCGTGCTATGGTCCATGGGGTCACGAAGAGTCGGACACGACTGAACGACTGAACAACAACAACAGATGGATCAGGACGTGGTGGGGTTGTGTACTCCCTCTCCTCAGCCACTTCCATCTTCCAATCAAATCCTCTCATCCACCTTAAACATGGTTAAGGAATATGTGGGTGCCAATTAGGGATGTACGAAAGTCACTTACCTTTCCGCGGATTATGTTGACGGGGAGAGGTGTTCCGTCCCTCCCCCCGGAATCCTCGATGGGGGGGAGGTGATCCGTTCCTCCCTCCCGGAATCCTCCACAGCCAGCTGTGCTCCGCGGCAGCTCCGCGGAGCAGCCAGCCAAGCCAGAGCCATCCACAGCCGATTTCCGTCCGCGGAGGGCTCTGGGGGAAAAAAAAAACCGCGTAAGCAAATGGCGGCAGCTACGGCCGCCACCATTTGCATTCCTTATTTTTGACCATCTTAATCTACGTAAATATTTACGTAGACTATGATGGCGAAAATAAAGGGGAACGCAAATAGCGTAGTGGGCGCTATTTGCGTCCCTTTTTGATTCACCGTTTTAGCCTACGTAAATATTTACGTAGGCTAAAACGGCAAGTCAAAAAGGGACGCAAATAGCGCCTGCTACGCTATTTGCGTTCCCCTTTATTTTCGCCATCATAGTCTACGTAAATATTTACGTAGACTAAGACAGCCAAAAATAAGGAATGCAAATGGCGGCGGCCGTAGCTGCCGCCATTTGTGTACGTGGTTTTTTTTTTAAAAAAACCAGCCATGATAGGCTACGTAAATCTTTATGTAGCCTATCACGTCATGTTTTTTTAAAAAACCCAGCCATGATAGGCTACGTAAATCTTTACGTAGCCTATCACGTCGTCGTCGTTTTTTTTTTTACAGGACTGCAAATGGCGGTGGCGGCGGCAGCCAGTCGGAAAACCAGCCGCTGCAGCCGCCGCCGCCTGGAACATCCGCCCCAGGTAAGTCTCATTCCGGGGGAGATCCGCGGGGGGGTGGCAGGTCGTTCCGCCACGGTGTTCGGGGGGCCAAATGCACTGGCATTCAGCCTCACCGAGATCTGTGGCGGAATTCTCTGACATCCCTAGTGCCAATATTGACTTGGATTAATGCTAACCAACATTTGATGCTGCTTAACAAACCTTGGCCAATAGCAAACCCTTTTAGGATTGACCATGGCCAATATTGCCATTAACATATCCAACAGAGTCTTGCTTTGGAATGGCATATAAATGTAAGCAATTGAGTAATTAAGCAAATAAATACATTTCTTAACTCTGTTAAGGCTGGAAGGGGAAATTCACTCTAGTGATGAGAGAGGCTGTAGGAGCCAGCATGCCATCCTGCAGCCTGCTCTTGAACTCTTTAGCACAGAGAAGAAGAACCCTAGTCTGAATACTTACATCATCCTACAGTGCATCAAGGTCTAAGGTGTGTTACTGCAACCTAGGTTACACACTGAAAGCCACTGGGTGTAGTGTCAGACTGCCAGACTAGGATTGGGAAGAACCTGTTTCAAATTAGCCCCTGTCCCCAACAATGAAGTTCATTGGATGACCTTTGCAACCCCATAGCCTAACCTACCTTGCAGGATTTTTGGGAGGATAAAATGAGGAGGGGAACAAACCATGTGCATTGCTCTGAGCTCCATGGAGGAAGGGCAGGAAATAAGTGTAACACATGATGGTCATGAAAGCCCCTCAAAATTAAATGGAAAATACCAGAAATCCTCTCACTTAGATAGAACTGCATGAAATAACATGTGCCTTGAATGTCCTTACATCCATGATGCCTCTGAAAGACAAATGTAGCCTCTGCAGGAGGGCAAAGCAACATAATCTGCTTGTTGTTGTTGTTTAAAAAATGCATGAAGTCTGGGTGGATGTATGAAATTAGTCAAGAGTTAACAACTACGAGAAATTCTGTAACGATGCATGGGTTGAGGCCAACCAATGCAGCTTGGTTCTATCTATGCTTGCTAGGGCCATTGTGTCACTAAACATGATACTTCTGGTATTGTATAATCTTCTTACATGACCATCCATCTTCAGGACACAAGTGGGTTTATTTGAACATTCTCCCAGATTAGAATCACCCTCCCTCTTTGTAAAGCTTACATCAGGGGGAAAGGACTATCATACAATTTGGGCTTCTGTCTGTATCACAGAAGAAACAGCGTTCATGAATGATCTCTTAAGCTTGGTGTCAATTAGAAGTCTCAAAAAGAAAATAGTGTGTTAGGAATTCCTTAATGTGCTGTAGCATCCCATAGGGAAAACACTGTTATACCCTTTACTGAACTCAGTATCACAATGAACATGAATTGTGCCCTTCCAGTTCTGCCAGCCTTCCAGTATAGCTTATTAAGATCAATCTTTACAACTGTGCTTCACTGCTTCCCACAACTGGATAATACTAATGAGAGAACCTTTTGCACTGGATGGTAAATATCGATCACTAAGCTTTAAAACACATGACAGCTGTTGGATTTGTTTGTATGCCCTTTTCTGGAACTGCTTCAGCCTGTTTTCTTAGAAAAAGCAAGTTAATGTTTTTGTTGGCTCCAAATATAATGCAAAACCTAAGAAGTAGAACACAATGACAGGGGAATCAGGGAATACTGAGCAAAGTGTGGGTTGACCATCCCCCTTTTAAAAAGAACATGTTGAGCAGCATTTCGAATCCTAACCTGTTTGGAGGTTCTCATGGGCTCACTGCCAAATCTTCTGGAACTTCCATAAAACAGTACAGAAGAATTATATTCGACCAGTCATAGTGCTGCTGCTGCTGTCTCCAGGCCACCGAACCTGTGAGATTGTACTTTGGGCTGAATGAAAATACACTTCCCAATTTTGCCACCCCATTCAGCAAATTTGGGGATGCGGGATCTGCAAAAATGTTCATGGTGGTGGTGCTAGTTTAACACTGGTGTTGGGTGGCAGAGGTCCTTTTTCTAACATTTTCAATAAGTTTCAATGCCACTGTGGCAGTCATCATCCCCTCTCCCACCCCCCGCCTCGAATGCCCTGGAATTATGCTGCATCCAGGGCATCCTGGGCAGAGGGGGGAAGACAAAATAGTGTCCACCAGCTGGCGGTGGCTGAAAAGAGCTCTGCAACTGCCTGCAGTGGTAGGACTTTAAATGAAAAGGATCACCACAAATCCTGCCCACTGCCAATGGTGAGTCTCCCAATCCCTTTCACAGAGTTTTGCCAGTTTGAGGCAGGGAATTTGTCCCTCTCCCTTTAAACACAAAATTCTCCCTTGAGAACTTTCAGCTCAACACTTGCTATGCTATTCTAGCTAATCACTCCACCCTAAAATTGGCAGAGCATGTATCCTCTCCTGATCACAAGTGGGAGCCCAAGGGGCATGATATTTGTTAATATCTCCTTTCAGAGGATTTCAAAATGCTTTCTAAGAATTAATCATTTATACATCACAATTCAGTGTCTAAGTATTTTGTAATCCTAACTTATTGCACTAATTATCCTCATAAAAATCTTGTGAAAGGGGGTATGAGAAATTTGTTTCCGTTAATTTTTGATCAGGGTTCACCCAGTTTGCACCTTCTGGACAGAGCATGAACTCTGCTGTAATCTGTGGTCAAAGTCTGTACATTTCCAAGCTTGCAATGTGATTCACAGACCGCCCCCCAAAAGCATTCAACAGCATGTGTACATTTGAAAAATGTGCATGAAATAATATGCACTTTTGAAAAATGCACACAAATACATTTTAATAAACGGCATACATTTCAAAGATGCACACAATTGATAAATATATTTGAAAAAATATGCAAGAAAATACGCATGGCTTTTCATGCGAAAAGAAAAAACAAAGCTCGTAATCTGATACTGATTCAGAATACTCGAGTCAGAACGAGCCTCAAAATGGAATTTTGCCCAAATGCCAGTGACACTCCCCCCCCCCGGAGCTTCTCCTCCTCTTCACCATTACAGCCTGCTTGTTCACCTGTCTCTCACTCTGGCCCAGACATCCAACAGTGATGGTGAGAAGGAGCAATAGCAGATGCCACTGCCTACTTGCTCCCTGGCTCTCTGAGTGTCAAGCAAGCAAGTGGTAGCAATGATGAGAAAGAGGAGGAGGAGCAAAAGCAGCTGGCAGTATTGGTGGTGAGAAGATAGACTCACTGAGGGTGGGGGCCCATTGAGAGTGTCTTGGCCAAGGGCCCTCAAAAACATGGAGCCAGCACTGGACACTTTTATGGAAGTCCTGGGTTGCACTCACTAAAGAGTGCAACAATTTGGTGATGGCTATGCCAGATATCTTTTTTTGTTTTGTTTTTAAAGTCAGACATGATAGGCTATGTAAACATTTACGTAGCCTATCATGTTTGTTTTTTTTTTAACCTAGCCGTGATAGGCTACGTAAATCTTTACGTAGCCTATCACGTCTTTTTATTTAAAACTGGAAATGGCGGCGGTGGCGGCCGGTCAGAAGACCGGCCGCCGCAGCCGCCACCGAACCGAACCACCGCCGGAGCTGCCGCCGCCCGGAAGATCCACCCCAGGTAAGTCTCATCCCAGGGGGGTGGGGGAGGGGGTGGCAGGCTGTTCCGCCAGTGCATTCAGCCTCCCCGAGATCCGTAGTGGAATTCTCTGACATCCCTAGTAGGAAGTCAAGAAATAACTGGGATAACAGACAAGCATGGCCTTGGTGTACAAAATGAAGCAGGACAAAGGCTAATAGAGTTTTGCCAAGAGAACACTGATCATAGCAAACACTCTTTTCCAACAGCACAAGAGGCGACTCTACACATGGACATCACCAGATGGTCAATATCGAAATCAGATTGATTATGTCCTTTGCAGCCAAAGATGGAGAAGCTCTACACAGTCAGTAAAAACAAGACCTGGACCTGACTGTGGCTCAGATCATGAGCTTCTTGCTGCAAAACTTCAGCTTAAATGGAAGAACATAGGGAAAACCACTAAACCATTCAGGTATGACCTAAATCATATCCCTGATGAATATACAGTGGAGGTGAGGAATAGATTTAAGGGATTAGACCTGATAGACAGAGTGCCTGAGGAACTATGGACGGAGGTCCGTAACATTGTTCAGGAGGCAGCAACTAAATCTATCCCAAAGAAAAAGAAATGCAAGAAAGCAAAGTGGCTGTCTGATGAGGCTTAACAAGTAGCTGAGGAAAGAAGGGAAGCGAAAAGCAAGGGAGAAAGGGGAAGATATATCCAACTGAATGCAGAGTTCCAGAGAATAGCAAGGAGAGACAAGAAGGCCTTCTTAAATGAACAATGCAAAGAAATCGAGGAAAACAACAGAATGGGAAAGACTAGAGATCTTTTCAAGAAAATCGGAGATCTCAAGGGAACGTTTTGTGCAAAGATGGGCATGATAAAGGACAAAGAAGGCAGGGACCTAACAGAAGCAGAGGAGATTCAGAAGAGGTGGAAAGAATACACAGAAGAACTATACAGGAAAGATCTGAATGTCCCTGATAGCCATGATAGTGCGGTCACTGAACTTGAGCCGGACGTCATCGAGAGTGAAGTCAAGTGGGCCTTAGGAAGCATTACTAACAACAAAGCTAGTGGAGATGACAGTATTCCAGCTGAGCTATTTAAGATCCTAAAAGATGATGCTGTTAAAGTGCTGCACTCAATATGCCAACAAATTTGGAACACTCAACAGTGGCCACAAGACTGGAAAAGGTCAGTTTACATTCCAATTCCAAAGAAGGGCAACGCCAAAGAGTGTTCAAACTACCGTACAATTGCACTCATTTCACATGCCAGCAAGGTGATGCTCAAAATCCTACAAGCTAGGCTTCAGCAGCATGTGAACCGAGAACTACCGGAAGTACAAGCTGGGTTTTGAAGAGGCAGAGGAACTAGAGATCAAATCGCCAACATTCACTGGATCATGGAGAAAGCAAGAGAATTCCAGAAAAACATCTATTACTGCTTCATTGACTATGCTAAAGCCTTTGATTGTGTGGATCACAACAAACTCTGGCAAATTCTTAAAGAGATGGGAGTACCAGACCATGTTACCTGTCTCCTGAGAAACCTGTATGAGGGTCAAGAAGCAACATTAAGAACTGGACATGGAACAACCGATTGGTTCAAAATTGGGAAAGGAGTACAACAAGGCTGCATATTGTTGCCCTGCTTATTTAACTTATATGCAGAGTACCTCATGAGAAACGCTGGGTTGGATGAATCACAGGTCGGAATTAAGATTGCCGGGAGAATTATCAACAACCTCAGATACGCAGACGATACCACCCTAATGGCAGAAAGCGAAGAGGATCTAAAGAGCCTCTTGTTGAGCGTGAAAGAGGAGAGTGCAAAAGCTGGTTTGAAAATCAACATTAAAAAAACTAAGATCATGGCATCTGGCCCCATCACTTCCTGGCATATAGAAGGGGAAGAAATGGAAGCAGTGACAGATTTTATTTTCTTGGGCTCCAAGATCACCGCAGACGGTGGCTGTAGCCATGAAATTAAAGACACTTGCTCCTTGGGAGGAAAGCTATGGCAAACCTAGACAGCATAGTAAGAAGCAGAGACATCACCTTGCCAACAAAGGTCCATCTAATCAAAGCTATGGTTTTCCCAGTAGTAATGTATGGCTGTGAGAGCTGGACTATAAGGAAGGCTGAGCGCCGAAGAATGGATGCTTTCGAACTGTGGTGCTGGAGAAGACTCTTACGAGTCCCCTGGACTGCAAGGAGGTCAAATCAATCCATCCTAAAGGAAATCAACCCTGAGTGCTCCTTGGAAGGACAGATACTGAAGCTGAAGCTCAAATATTTTGGCCACCTAATGCGAAGAGAAAACTCTCTGGAAAAGACCCTGATGCTGGGAAAGACTGAAGGCAAAAGGAGAAGGAGATGGCAGAGGATGAGATGGCTGGATAGCATCACTGATGCAGTGAATATGGACTTATGGAATATGGAATATGGGAGACAGCGGAGGACAGGAAGGCCTGGCGTGCTATGGTCCATGGGGTCACGAAAAGTCGGACACGACTGAACGACTGAACAAATGCCAGATATCAGTGCCTGACCCAGAGATAGACTCCAGCAAAAACATTTAAAGCTAGT
The DNA here is from genome assembly GCF_057233095.1 of Heloderma suspectum. NCBI lineage: Eukaryota > Metazoa > Chordata > Lepidosauria > Squamata > Helodermatidae > Heloderma > Heloderma suspectum. The sequence goes on along the minus strand of NC_139460.1, from coordinate 46,798,327 downwards.
CCTTTTCACAGCAACAGCAGGTCATGCATCCCATAACATTTTAGCAACTGAGCAACATAGGCTCTAACGAATATTTCATATCATTTCCCCTCTTGTGCTTAACAACAGGTATAAGATGAGTTGTTTCTGTTTCACAAGGAAGAGGGGAGACAACTTCCAGAGCGAGTCTCCATATTTATTTATTATTATTAAATTTATTAATCGCCCATCTGGCTGGTCACCCATTTAAATGAACATCTCTTACCAAGCCAGGCAGATTACCAGGCACACATTATCCCAGGAGGCTGTTCCAAGTGGTCCGGAGCCTGGCCGGTCCTGTGGCTCCGGAACCACTGGAGCATTCTAAGGCCTCCTGTGAGGCTTTGGCAAGGCACTTTGCAGATAAAATTGATCAGATTAGGTGTGTTACTCTGCACACTGTGGATACAGTTAGTGAGCAAGAGGTGGCCTGTGGCAAACCGGTTTTGTGGGATCGTTTCCAGCTTCTTCCTCCTGATGAAGTGGACAAGGTGCTTTCGTCTGTAAGGCCGACCACCTGCTTACTTGATCCTTGCCCATCTTGGCTCATTATGAGCTGCAGAGAGAGACTGGGTGAGGGGATCAAGGCGGTGGTGAATGCCTCCCTTGAGGAGGGAGTGATGCCATCAGCCCTCAAGGAGGCAGTGATAAGACCGCTCTTAAAGAAGCCCTCCTTGGATCCTCAAGTTCTGAACAACTTTCGCCCAGTCTCAAATCTGCCATTTTTGGGCAAGGTGATTGAGCGGTGGTGGCGGTGCAGTTGAAGGCACACTTGGAAGAAACTGATTATCTAGACCCATTTCAGTCGGGCTTCAGGCCTGGGCATGGGACAGAAACGGCCTTGGTCGCCTTGGTGGATGATATGAGGAGGGCTCTGGATAGGGGTGAATGCTCCTTCCTTGTTCTCCTCTACCTCTCAGCGGCTTTTGATACCATTGACCACGGTATCCTCCTGGACCGCCTGGAGGGGTTGGGCACTGGAGACACTGTATTGCGGTGGTTCTGGTCCTTCCTCTCCGGCAGGTACCAGAGGGTAGCACTGGGAGAGGAGGTTTCGGACCCGTGGCCACTTACTTGTGGGGTGCCACAGGGTTCCGTCCTCTCCCCGATGCTATTTAACATCTATATGAAGCCGCTGGGGGCTATCATCAGGAGGTTTGGGGTGCAGTGTCATCAATATGCGGATGACACGCAGCTCTACCTCTCATTCAAATCTTCACCAAGGTTGGCCGTAGAATTTCTGTCCAAATGTCTGGAGACGGTGAGTGGCTGGATGGGGAGGAATAAGCTGAAGCTGAACCCTGACAAGGCCGAGATACTTTTGGTGGGAGACAAGAGGAGGCTGGGGGATGTTGACCTGGTGTTGAATGGGGTACGGCTACCCTTGAAAGACCAGGTCCGCAGCCTGGGGGTCATTTTGGACTCCCAGCTGTCCATGGAGGCTCAGGTGTCAGCTGTGAGCCGGACAGCGCTGTATCAACTCCATCTGATACGGCGCCTGCGCCCCTTCCTTCCCGACCATCTACTCCCATCGGTAGTACATGCCCTGGTCTCCTCTCGTTTAGACTACTGTAATGCGCTCTACGTGGGGTTACCCTTGAAGACGGTTCGGAAGCTGCAGCTGGTACAGAATGCGGCGGCTCGCCTGATTAAAGGCAGCCGCCGGCGAGATCACATCACTCCAGTGCGGAAGGAGTTGCACTGGTTACCAGTTGTTTTCCGGGCCAAATTCAAGACCTTTAAAACCCTATACAGTTCTGGCTCAGCCTATCTTAAGGAGCACCTCCAGCAACACCAGACAGGCCGCTTAACAAGATCAGCCTCGGATGGCCTTCTCTCTGTCCCATCAGCCAGGACAGCTAGACTGGTGGGGACGAGGGAGAGGGCCTTTTCTGTGGTGGCCCCCACTCTGTGGAACTCCCTCCCTAGGGAACTCCGTCATGCCCCCTCTTTAATGAGCTTCCGTCGTGCATTAAAATCGTGGTTGTTCAGGCAGGCATTTGGGGTGGTTAGGGTATTTAAAAAAAAATTTATGGTAGAATTTTATTGTTTTAAATTGTTTTATGGTGTGTTGTACATCGCCCAGAATGGCTGGGTGACCAGCCAGATGGGCGATTAATAAATTTAATAATAAATAAATAAAATAAATAAATGTGTGTGTGTGAGAAACCTACCCCCCTCCCCTGGTTAAGGGTTGGAAGGTTAATTGTACAAAGTAGAAAATAAATTCTAGAAAAAAGATAAGTGGGAAATCTTTGACTGCAACCCATTTTATAACACACAGAGCTATTTAATTGCTTTCCTGCAACACCGCTGGTGAGTGTGTGTGTGTGTGTGTGTGTGTCTGTGTTAGCCTGCTTCATAAACACCTAATTTCATCTGTCCAGACAGGTAGTGAATGATATTGCTCTTCCAGAGAGATGATGAATGGAAATCATTAATAAGAGTAAATCCTAGAGACAGGAGATTCTCCTCAAATCTAAATTTAAGTAGCTATGTCCTCTGTGCCACCAGGGAAGTACTTTAATATCAGATATTCAGAAGGAGCATGCTGAATTGTCTTGTCTTCTCTTACACGAGGGATTTTCTTTATGTGATGCCATGAAAGGAGGAGGAAGAAAAAATAACAGTAGAATGGGAATTAGCAACTCCTTCAAAACAAAAACAAAAAACAATCCTGGCAGACAAGTATCCCCTTCATGATTTCACAGAATAAATGAAATGCTAATTGTAATCCCATACAAAGGTCCTCTTTTGGAATAGAAAAAAGGGTCTCAAAAGAAGGTTTGTAATATCTTAGTGATTCTAATAATCTACAAATATTGGGCATTTTGATGGAAAATTATTAATTTGGAGCATAATCTGGCCAAAGTTCATGTTTTATGTTTATATTCATTATATGTAACTAAAGCTTTACCCCCACTCCATCCCCATCCTTTTGTTCTTTGGCTATTAGACGACATCTTGGAATACTGTTCTTAAAAAAGGCTGTGTAAACCACACCACCAAATTAGGAATTTTAAATTGGATTGGACAGAAGGCTTACATTGTAAAATATTATACTGCATTATATATCTGGCCCAGTATTGTATATTCTGACTGTTGTCTTTCCCAGCACCTGATCCCTTAATTCAGAGGTAGGCAACTTTGGGAGGTCTGGGGGCCATTCCCCCCAAGCCAAAAATGATAAAAATTAATAAAACAAAATGGCCATCTGAGGTGCTACAGAGCACGAAAAAGGTCAAAATTAGCTTGTTTTGACCTTTTTGGCACTCCGTGGCAGCTCCAGTGACCATTTATGTGTTTGCAAAATAATTAAATACATGAGTTTTTTGCGGGGGGGGGGGTTCTCCCTGAATTTTGATGGGTGATGGGGTTTGTACTGGAGGGTGGGCTGTGAGGCCTGCATGTTTCCCACCCCTGCCTTAGTTGGAGATGCTGCAAGGGATTGAACCCAAAACCTTCTACTTGCAAGCTAGTCCTATACCATCGAGCTATGGTTAGAGACTTTGGTCTCTAACCAAAGAGTCAGTCTGTTTATTGAAGTAATTATTCACATCAAACATACTATTACATTTGCACCAAGAAGACAGAAATCTCAAATATTTAAGGACAGCAACCAAAAAAAAAATAAAAAATCTTTACAGTGCAATCCTGTGCATGTTTACTCAGAAGTAAGTCCCCCATGTTCAATGGGGTCTCCTCCCAAGTAAGTGTGTATAGGATTGCAGCCTTAGCAATGTAACTCATCTCCCATCATTACCTGAGGGAAGAGGAAAAGAAGTGCCCCAGTTTAAGTCAAGTAGATGCTGTTTGATTACATATGGTTTGCATTTAATACTAAGCAGCTACTTATAGAATAGGGCCGCGGTGGTTTAGTGGTTAAGACGCTGAACTGCAGACCGGAAGGTCGGCAGGACAGCAGTTCGAGACCCGAGTGCTGCATGACGGAGTGAACTCCCGTCTTCAGTCCCAGCTTCTGCCAACCTTGCAGCTCAAAAGCAAGAAATTGCAAGTAGATAAATAGGTACCGCCTCGGCAGGAAAGGTAACAGTGTTCCGTGCACCTCGGTGTTCAGTCATGCCGGCCACATGACCACGGAAGCGTCTTCGGACAGCACTGGCTCTTCGGCTTAGAAACGGGGATGAGCACCGCACCCTAGAGTCGGACACAAGTGGTTGGGGACACCTTTACCTTTTTTTACTTACAGAACACTGAAGGCAGAATTCAGGGCCCCATCTACATGGCACCGCTTTCACCCCCCATCCCATCGCAACTGTGCAACTGAGCAGCATTTCAGCTTTGAAGTAGCTTCTGGTGGTATACACTCACGGTTTACTGTGCGCTTCCGTAACAGACTCCGCCGTGCTTTTTTTTTGCCATTATACTTAAATGCACAGCTGTGCAGTCCCATGAGGGTGGGGTGTGTGTGTGTGCGCGTGCACGTGCGCGCACGCGCAACACTTCAGTGGCTGTTTTGTATTTTAGGGTCTCTGCTGTGTCTTTCAGTCCCTGGTTAGGTAAAAAGTGAGTGTTTTGTGTTCCTTCATTTCCATGCCATCTATTTGTCAGTTCCCCAGCCTGAGACTGTCACGATGGTTCGCACTCACAAGCGTGAGTGGTATGTGCCTACCCATCACTCTGAAATGGTGGCCAGAGCGATGTTGGTCCTCCCCCAAGACCCCCCACTGAGTCCAAAAGCAACCATTGCGTAGCTATGAAGCTGCAGAAATATGCAAAAGTGTGATTAAATAGATGAAAACGCGTCTCTGTGCCACGGTAACCGTGCAGCTGCGAAGGGATGGGGGGAGTAAAGGGGCACCACAGAGTGACGCAAATACTACGCACACCTACAACACGCCCACTGCAAAATGCGAAGTCGGTTTGGGGAAGGGACAGATGCTCACAACCGCAGGAAACCCACAGCAAATAAAAAACATGGCAGCAAAACACCTCCTTGGAAATCTGCATTTTCTAAGAGAAAACCACAGATGGCTGCGAAGTGGTGACTGCATCATCTAATCAAAAGGACCTCGACTCACACCCTCCCCAGAATAAAAGGCTCATGTAGATGGCCCCCAGCACATATACTTCAATGGTGCCTAAAACATGCTTAATTGTGCATTGGATTGTGACTATAGTCTTTGGGGTTTATCATACATGAAAGCAAAACAGCAGCCTATATATACAAAACACCATGCAACTAGCCTTCACAAAATTGGTCCTGGGCTGTTTTAATATCAAGGCTCATGGGACCAGTTTCATGAATTATATCCTGAGGAACTTAAGCACTTTTCTACAGTCTAATTGCCACCTTCCCCTACATTTACTGCTTTATGCATCATAAAATTGGAGTTGAGAGCCCTACTGTTGAGCTGATCTCAACCATTCTTATGATAATTGGAAGTGCAGTTTCATGTGTGATGCAGAAACAACATTACCATGGAAACTAAGTTTCCTCAGGCTTTAATTGGCCAGAAATTCATGCATGCATGTGTGTGTGTGTGTGTGTGTGTGTATGTATTAATATAATAAATATAATAAATATAATAAATATAATATAATAATATAATATAATATAATATAATAGTAAAGCCAGAAACCAGCCCTAGACATTCTGGCTTGGTTCATGTACCAAGCCAGTTCATGTAACTGCCCAGCTCTGGGTTGCCCCTACTACTGTTGCCTCTAGTCTCAGATGCAATTGCTCCTGTCCTGCCCTAGTCTGCTGTCCTGGTTATTTGCACAGTTTCCAGATTGCAGTGAATGATATTGGAATGGATTTCCAAATTCCACACCTATCTTTGGTCCTCCATAGCATACTCTAATGCAGGGTTGTCCCTCCAGATGTTGTTGGACTGCAACTCCCACAACTCTAGCCAGCCTAGCAAGGGAGGCTGGTGGCTCCAATTTGGTGTGTGTGTGTGTTCCATTCTCGGTTTTAGTTACAGCCAGCCAGACATCTAAAGGAGGCATTCAAGGTGCTGAACTCTATCCCCAAAATAGGTCCAGCACCTTGGATAGCTCCTTTAGACTTCTGGCTGGTTGTAACTACAACCCAGAATGGAATCTCCGCTCTATTGAAATTGGAGCCACCAGCCTCCCCTGCAGCATAGCCAATGGTAAGCGATGATGGGAGTTGCGATCCATCAACATCCAGAGGACCAGACCTTCCCCATCTTTGCTGTAGTTGCTGGCCAGGCTCCAGACATTACCCATGACGTGGAGGGAAAAAATCTTGGCTTCTTGCATCTCGGATCAATTAATGAAGCATACTGGAATGCTAGGATAGCAGAGAACTCTATGTAAATGATGTCTACTGGAATGACAGAAAGAAGGACTGGACTTCTCAACCCTTCTCCAAGCTTTTGGATACCCAAGTAGTGCCTTGCAACCTGGGTTTCTTTGCTCATATATTGGAGCAATTATGTCACCTACAAACTAAGGTGTTAGTGCAGTTATCACACCACTCATGTCAAAAGATGATTAAGAATGGAAAATAGTTATATGATTTCAGTAAGATAAACTGCCTCCATTAGAGGGTATAACATTAATGATAATTTCATTAAAAAATAACTTAAACTACCTAATTATATTCTGGTTGTTCCAAACTAGGCTGCACATCTAACTTACAAAAAAGAGAATTATTTAGAATTACATGCTCATGTATTACTTCCACCTAGCATAAACCTTGAAAACTGCTCAGTTGTTAAAATATTATTTAAATGTATTAAGAATATAGGTATGGGTTAAATTTAAAGATATTAGGACAGGCAAATATAATATCTAAAAAGGTCAATTTTTGCAAAACTGTGAAATACAAGAAACAAATATAATGTCAGTTGCTCAAACACACCTTCAAAAAAAAAATACAAATTGCACAATCCAGTCACCCTTCAAAGTCTCCCAACCCCTTCTATGTGTCCTGGTCTATGAAAAGAAAAGTTGTGCTCATCCTTACATTGAGCAAACACCCAGATAATAATGCCACAGTGGTGGCCCTAATCTGCTCTTTAGACAGCATAACAAGTAATCCAGCTCTGGCAGTCACATGTAACTCAATGGAGTTATCCAGACGGAAATAACAACACAAATCAGCAAGGGCAAGATCAACCAAGTTGTTCAATGCTGGAGAATATATAATCAGAAAGGCATGATCAGTTGGAGGGCCACATATAATCTATATATTTCTATTTATGCAACCATGGTAGAATTAATGGATTGCAGAGTAATACCAGGATATGGCTGGTGGACATTTTAAACTTTTTCTGTTATGCAATGTGATGTGCACAGTTTCCAGAATGAGACTAAAACTGGCAGTTCTTCTGATGTTTTGGAGATGATCATCAGCTAATTGAGATCTGAGTTTCCTCTTATTATGGTCCAGCAATTGAAATGTTTTCTCACAAATGCATATACTGCCAAAGAAAGAAGATAGCTTAGAGAATGTTGCTCCATGTAAACATGTTTTAGTCAGTCCAAACCTTGGCAGAACTCCAGCAGTAGTAATTCAGTGGGCCAGTTCGCATGTCATGCTAAGCTAATTAATCTGCAGGGCTTTATGGTGCATGCTGGCTGTCATTTTGAATATACAAGCTGTGGCAAGCATGCGCCATGGCTTGCCATGTCGTGTGAACCTGGGCAGTGTGGGTTATACGAGGGTTATTTAACCCTCAGATAACCCACACCACCCGGGTTCATACAACATGACAAGCCACAGTGTGCACTCACCACGGCTTTCATATTCAAAATGGTGGCCAGCACACACTAGCATGTACTGCAGCCCACCATAGCTTAAATAAAGCCATGGTGGGCTGATTTGATCATGCGAACCAGGTCAGTGTGTGTTTATCGTCAACAATTTCCTAACAGTTCAGGTTTCATTCAGCACCAGCCAAACCTGTTGTTCAGTGTGCTCAGGTGACATAGAAGAAGGCCCAGCAAATTGTATACAACCCAAGTTTTTACTTTAACAGAGAAAATGTTGTCATATTTCAACTGCAGTTTCTCAGCATCAGCCATGGCTTAGTTCCTGTGTGCTTTTCATTAAGATTCTGGGTGTTTTGGAAATTGTAATCCACTCACTCTAAGCCATCTGGGTTACCCAAGAGCTGTAGCAACTCTAACATGTGCTCTGAAACAGCTACAGTCCAATGTACAGTTAAGCGCACTTAAGCTCATTGCATCAACCTCAAAGTTATGTTAATATCTCATGAATCATGAGAGTTGAAGACGTAATACATTTGAGCTTCCTTGTAAGTGCTCTGCCCAATAGATACATTGTAACCTCCTGCTCTTTCGTCAGTGCTTTGAGCTCTCCTTAGCTGTGCCTATCAAGTCTTAAAAGCTATAATGAATGTCCCCGTTTACCAATATTTCAAAGCTTTGGATCACATGGCAGATAGGGAAACAGTGAAAAAGAAGACAGCTACGCATGCATCTCGTCTAATTCATTTTTAAAGGTTTTGTAATTCATCCAGGAACATTATCAATAATTACTAGAAGAATGCAATAATTTACATCAAGAAGATCAGAAGTTTGGCAGGAAGCCTGCATTAGGCCTACAAATATCACATGTTTACACACAGGCTTCTTGAGCATACTAATTGCTTGTGGGCAGCCAAGAGACTTCAGCATATAAGCAGATAAGAGCTCTGGTATGCTGGCTAGGGACTTCCTGAGTAAGGCTTACAACTATATCAAGAAGCTGCTGCTTCACATTCAGAAGATGTCGTTTCCACTTTATGTTTCCCAATGTGTGCTTAGCGATCAGCAACGTAGTTATTGGATTTCAGCAAGAAGAATACAAAGGCCTTAGAGGAGAAACACTGGAAACTGCCTATTGAGCTGTGGAACCTAGGATGATGTCACACAATAAGAAAAAGTAATTATGCTTTTAAAATGCAAACAGGGAAGTGGCTGGAAAAAGCCAAAGAGATGAGCTAATTCAAACCAGGTTGACAAAGAAAATAATCGCTGTTTGTAGTAGGCCTGTACACAGACCCCCCGCTTCATTTCGGATGCCGCTTCTGATCTTCCAAAGCAGCCCTGCTTCACTTTGGACCGATTCAGACCCCATCCACTTCTCTTTGGATTCAGATCTGAAGCGAGATTCGGATATCTGAATCATTCTGATATGTCGTTTTCCCATTGACTTGCACTGGAAAATAGAAATGGCTATAACTTTTTCAGTTTTCAGATAAATACATGAAATTTGGGGACCTGTCAGCCCCCATGGAGGGGATTCCACCTTTCAGACAGTTTGGCTCAGTAGTTTTTGTGTTAGGTGGAATTAAAATTTGATTTTTTCAACAAAATCTCTCAAAGCAAAGAGCTATAACTTCTCATTGTTTCTACAGAGGTGCATGAGATTTGGAGACCTCTCAGCCCCCATGGAGGGGATTCCACCTGCCAAATTTCAGAAACTTTGGCCAACTTTTTGTGCTAGGCACAGATAAAATGCGCTTTTCTCAGAAACTCAAACCAAAGGCTATAAAGGGATAATCAGAGAAGTTACGTGTTTAAGCGGTGTTTAGGAGGAGGTCACTATCCCTAATCTCTGCTGTAGATTTCTTTGAAGTGCAAATAATCTCTCTCCTCTAGTACTACTGAATTTGGTAATCTGGGGCCAGATAAAGTTGGCATCCAGGCTGTGGACTGCCAATTTGTCATCTTGGACTTAAGAGATGGTTGATTTATGCAACTTTCCTGTGGTAAAAATTTGCTGGATTTCTAAAGTCCTGACAAGATCATAGAATCATAGAATAGTAGGGTTGGAAGGGGCCTACAAGGCCATCGAGTCCAACCCCCTGCTCAATGCAGGAATCCAAGTCAGAGCATCCCTGACAAATGGCTGTCCAGCCTCGTCTTGAAGGCCTCCAGTGTGGGAGAGCCCACCACCTCCCCAGGTAATTGGTTCCATTGCCGTATTGCTCTGACACTCAGGAAGTTTTTCCTGATGTTCAGTCGGAATCTGGCTTCCTGTAACTTGAGCCCATTATTCCGTGTCCTGCACTCTGGGATGATCAAGAAGAGATCCTGGCCTTCTTCTCTGTGACAACCTTTCAAGTACTTGAAGAGTGCTATCATATCTCCCCTCAGTCTTCTCTTCTCAAGGCTAAACATGCCCAGTTCTTTCAGTCTCTCTTCATAGGGCTTTGTTTCCAGTCCCCTGATCATCTTTGTTGCCCTCCTTTGAACCCTCTCCAGCTTGTCTGCATCCTTCTTAAAGTGTGGTGCCCAGAACTGGACACAGTACTCCAGATGAGGCCTAACCAGTGCTGAGTAGAGGGGAACTAGTACTTCCCAGGATTTGGAAGCTATGCTTCTATTAATGCAGCCCAAAATAGCATTTGCCTTTTTTGCAGCCACATCACATTGTTGGCTCATATTCAGCTTGTGATCGACGACAATTCCAAGATCCTTCTCGCTCGTAGTGTGGTTGAGCCACGTATCCCCCATCTTGTAACTGTGCATTTGGTTTCTTTTTCCTAGGTGCAGAACTTGGCATTTGTCCCTATTCAATGTCATTCTGTTGTTTTCTGCCCAGCGCTCCAGTCTATCCAGATCACTTTGTATTTTGTTTCTGTCTTCCAAAGTATTAGCTATCCCTCCCAATTTTGTGTCATCTGCAAATTTGATCAGCATTCCTTGCACCTCCTCCTCCAAGTCATTAATAAAAATGTTGAAGAGCACTGGGCCCAGGACTGAGCCCTGCGGTACCCCACTCGTTACCTCTCCCCAGTTTGAGAAGGTCCCATTGATAAGCACTCTTTGAGTCCGATTCTGTAGCCAACTGTGGATCCACCAGATTGTTGTTTCATCTAGCCCACTTCGAGCTAGTTTGCTCATCAGGATATCATGGGGCACTTTGTCGAAAGCTTTGCTGAAGTCGAGGTATATGATGTCTACAGCATTCCCACGGTCTACAAGGGAGGTGACTTGATCAAAAAATGAGATCAGATTTGTCTGGCAGGACTTGTTTTTGACAAATCCATGTTGGCTTCGAGTAATCACGGCATTGTTGTCAAGGTGCTTCCAGATGGATTGCTTTATGATCTGCTCCAGAATTTTCCCAGGGATTGATGTCAGACTGACTGGTCTGTAGTTCCCAGGTTCCTCCTTTTTACCCTTTTTGAAGATAGGGACAACGTTAGCCCTCCTCCAGTCATCTGGCACTTCCCCGGTCCTCCATGATTTCTCAAAGAGAATAGACAGCGGTTCTGAGAGTTCTTCTGCCAGTTCCTTTATGACTCTAGGATGCAGTTCATCTGGCCCTGGAGATTTGAACTCATTCAAAGTAATGAGGTGTTCCTTGACCATATGCCTGTCGATCTCAAGCTGCAATCCTGCCCCTTCAGCCTGTACTTCGCCTTTGCCAGGGGGGTCATAGACCCTCTTTTGGGAGAAGACTGAGCCAAAGTAGGAATTGAGCACCTCTGCCTTTTCTTTGTCCTCTGTTATCATTTTGCCATCCTTATTTAATAGCTGAACAACCATTTCTTTCCTCTGCCTTTTACTATGCACGTAGCTGAAGAAAGCCTTTTTGTTGTTTTTAGCATCCCTCGCTAACCTCACCTCGTTCTCCGCTTTAGCCTTCCTGACGCCATCCCTGCAATTCTGTGCTACCTGCCTGTACTCTTCCTTTGTTACTTGGCCTTCTTTCCACTTCCTATATGTGTCCTTTTTTGTTTTCAGGTCATCCCTAAGCTTTTTGTGAAGCCACATTGGCTTCTTCTGTTGGAAGCTCTGTGGATTGGTGGTTCCTGAGTCCAGGAATTGGGTAAGCGGCCTGTCTTGGACAGAGTTGTACTCCCCCTCAAGGAGCAGGTGCATAACTTGAGAGTACTCCTAGATCCATTCCTGTCACTGGAGCCCCAGGTGAACTCTGTGGCCTGCAGTACTTGGGGCCAGCTTCGGTTGATCCACCAACTATGGCCTTTCCTGGACAGCGATAACCTAGTCACAGTAGTACATGCACTGGTAACTTCCCGATTAGACTTTTGCAATGCACTTTACGTGGGGCTACCCTTGAAGACAACTTGGAAGTTGCAGCTAGTGCAAAGTGCAGCAGCTAGACTGCTCACCGGAAACCCCATAAAAAAAAATATAACACCAGTTTTAAAGGCATTGCACAGGCTGCCAATACGCTTCTGGTTGGAATTCAAGGTTTTGGTGATGACATTTGAAGCCCTTAAGTGGCTTCGGACCTTGATATTTGAGGGAGTGCCTCTCCCTATATATGCCTGCCCAAGGACTGAGATCTGTTAGAGGGGCCCTCCTCTGTGTCCCAGCAGTGCGAGACGTACACTATGGTGGGATGTGGGAGAGAGCTTTTTCTGCTGTGGCACCCCAATTGTGGAATGCCCTCCCTTTGGAGGCCCGATTGGCACAGACATTGGTCTCATTTCAGTACCAAGTAAAAACACGGCTTTTTACCAAAGCCTTTGAGGGCTAATATGCATTTCCTAAAGTAGCACACTGTTTTAACTGTTTTATTGTTTTAGATTTTAATTGGTATCAACTTGTTTAATGGTTTAATATGTTTTTAGCTGTTTAAATTATTTATTGTTTTATACTGCTTAAATTGATTTTATCTGTACTCAGCCCTGAGATCTTAATGATATAAAGTTGTATTTTTGTTGTTTATTCGTTCAGTCACTTCTGACTCTTGGTGACTTCATGGTAGGGGTGGACGAAAGTCACTTACCTGTCCTCGAAGGACGTTCGCGGTGGGGGGGAGGTGCTTCGCTGGTCCCCCCGCGAAGTTTAGGCCGGGGGGGAGGCTTCCCGCCTTGCCCCAGCCGAAATTCAGGCCGGGGGGGAGGCTTCCCGCCTCGCCCGGCCGAAATTCAGGCCGGGGAGGAGGCGCCTCGCCTCGCCCGGCCGCGAACGCGAAAGTTAAAAAAAACAAACCACGCCCCCTGATAGGTTACGTGACGATTCACGTAGCCTATCACGGCTAGATTTGCAAAGTCAGCCGTGAAAGGCTACGTCAATCGTCACGTAGCCTATCACGGGTGACTTAAAAAAAAAAAAATCGCGTACGCTAATGGCGGCCCCCATAGGGAGCCGCCATTCGCGTTCCTTATTTAGTCGCTGTAGTCTACGTAAATGTTTACGTAGACTACGGCGAAAATAAGGGCAACGCAAATAGCGTTGCCCTTATTTTCGCCGTAGTCTACGTAAATCTTTACGTAGACTACAGCGACCAAATAAGGAAGGGGAATGGCGGCTCCCTATGGGGGCTGCCATTATCCGTACACACTTTTTTTTTTTAAAGTCACCCGTGATAGGCTACGTGACGATTGACGTAGCCTATCACGGCTGACTTTGCAAATCTAGCCGTGATAGGCTACGTGAATCGTCACATAGCCTATCAGGGGGCATTTTTTTTCTTTCTTTCATTGCAATGGTGGTGGTGGCAGCCGGTCGAAAGACCGGCTGCCGCTCCCGCCTCGCTCGAACACCCGCCGAACCGCCAGCCGGACCAGCCACCGGGAGGGACATTCGGTGAAGGTAAGTCCCGTCCCGGGGGGGTGCGGGGGGTGGGGGGGTGCGGAGGATTTCTCCCCGAAACTTGTTCGGGGGGCCGAACACGTTGGCGCTCGTCCCCCCGAAGTTTCGGGGAGAAATTCTCCGCCATCCCTACTTCATGGACCAGCCCATGCCAGAGCTTCCTATTGGCTGTCGTCACCCCCAGCTCCCCCAAGGTCAAGTCCATCACCTCCAGAATAATATCGTCCATCCATCTTGCCCTCGGTCGGCCCCTCTTCCTTTTGCCTTCCTCTTTCCCTAGCATCAGCATCTTCTCCAGGGTATCCTGTCTTCTCATAATGTGGCCAAAGTACTTCAGTTTTGCCTTTAATATCATTCCCTCAAGTGAGCAGTCTGCCTTTATTTCCTGGAGGATGGGCTGGTTTGATCTTCTTGCAGTCCAAGACACTCTCAGAATTTTCCTCCAGCACCACAGTTCAAAAGCATCTATCTTCCTTTGCTCAGCCTTCCTTATGGTCCAGCTCTCGCAGCCATAACTACGGGGAATACCATCGCTTTAACTATGCGGACCTTTGTTGTCAGTGTGATGTCTCTGCTCTTAACTATTTTATCAAGGTTTGTCATTGCTCTCCTCCCAAGAAGTAAACGTCTTCTGATTTCCTGGCTGCAGTCAGCGTCTGCAGTAATCTTTGCTCCTAGAAAGACAAAGTCTGTCACTGCCTCCATGTTTTCTCCCTCTATTTGCCAGTTATCAATCAAGCTGGTTGCCATAATCTTGGTTTTTTTGAGGTTTAACTGCAACCCAGCTTTTGCACTTTCTTCTTTCACCTTCGTCAGAAGGTTCCTCAGCTCCTCCTCACTTTCAGCCATCAAAGTGGTATCATCCGCATATCTGAGATTGTTAATGTTTCTCCCAGCGATTTTAACACCAGCCTTGGATTCATCAAGCCCAGCACATCGCATGATGTGTTCTGCGTACAGGTTGAAAAGGTAGGGTGAGGTATACAAGATGACTTGGTATCCCCGTACCACCAAGAACTTGCCATAGTTTGTTATGATGCACACAGTCAAAGGCTTTAGAATAGTCAATAAAACAGAAATAGATGTTTTTCTGAAACTCCCTGGCTTTCTCCATTATCCAGCGGATATTGGCAATTTGGTCTCTAGTTCCTCTGCCTTTTCTAAACCCAGCTTGTACATCTGGCAATTCTCATTCCATGAATTGCTGGAGTCTATCTTGCAAGATCTTGAGCATTAGCTTACTGGCATGTGAAATAAGTGTTTGAACATTCTTTGGTTCTTCCCTTTTTTGGTATGGGGATATAGGTTGATTTTTTCCAATCTGTTGGCCATTCTTGTGTTTTCCAAATTTGCTGGCATATGGCATGCATCACCTTGACAGCATCATCTTGCAAGATTTTAAACAGTTCAGCTGGGATACCGTCATCTCCTGCTGCCTTGTTATTAGCAATGCTTCTTAAGGCCCATTCAACCTCACTCTTCAGGATGTCTGGCTCTAGCTCACTGACCACACCGTCAAATCTATCCCCGATATTATTATCCTTCCTAAGCGACTGACCAAATAAACAACAACATTCTGAACCAGCATCGTGGACTTCTAAGATTACATAAACCACTACTATCTTTTCCCAGATTCTTGTCTGAAGGCACATGTTGCACCTGACTGGTGCAATATTGGGCAGACTGAGGCAGGTACCTCAGGCAGTTGATTTGGGGTGTCATGAAAAGGCAGCAAATTGTTAGTTATTTGGGGCACAATCCTATGCATGTTTAGACATGTCTGGCTGAAGTATGCTGCAAGTTGTAAGAACTTTTTCTGTGTAAACTTGCATAGAATTGCACCTTCAATTTATTATTATTGGGGGGGGGTAATTGTGAGGGAGGTGCTTGTGGGATTTTCTGCCTCAGGTGCCTAAATAACTTCGCTGTCCTGGGTACTATGTACCTTCACTGGGGTGTGTGTGCCATTGGCTCTTGGGCTATCCCTGTTGCTGAAGCTACGAAGCTCTGAGTCTGGTCATTGTCTGGATGGGAGACTACCTGGGAGCCATACTTGAGTTCCTTGTTGGAAGACGGTGATATATATATATATATATATATATATATATGTATGTGTGTGTGTGTGTGTATGTATGTGTGTGTGTATCTGGAAGGCTTAATGGTGACATTGTTTTTCTTTATAAATGGAGCCAAGTGATACATTTAATTCCAGTCTTTTTAAACCAAAGCTTTCCCAGGGTAAGATAGAGATATAGAAATAGACTGGATGAGTGGATTAGTTCCCTCATTGTATCAGGCCATTTTCTCAGACCTTTTTGGATATATACGTGCCATTTGCCTCCAACTTCCAACATCACATGCAGGCATGGTTTGTGGAGGATGGGGAAGGAGGGGATGAAACTAGAGCTAACTCTGCATCTCGTATATCCTAATGTGCCAGTGGCCATCTCTTTCCCAGAAGATGGATGTTTGTACTCTGAGTACCTCTCCAGAGAGCTAATGGCCGACATGGCATTATTACCAGCTTGCAATGAGCTCCATTTTTTTTATGATGGTAATTTGTTACACCGGTTTGCCACACACCCGCTGCTTCCTTGTTAATCCAATAATCTATATGAGAAAAGCAATTTGACATTCCTCCTTCCCATCTGCCGCCCATCACCCAATCTATATCTTAACTATCAGTGATTTATT
This sequence comes from Heloderma suspectum, assembly GCF_057233095.1. Lineage (NCBI taxonomy): Eukaryota > Metazoa > Chordata > Lepidosauria > Squamata > Helodermatidae > Heloderma > Heloderma suspectum. Next base: position 46,782,097 of record NC_139460.1, on the reverse strand, counting down.
AATGGCATCTGCATTAAGCACATCTCCGCTTGGTTGGCGTCCCCTCCTTCCCTTTCAGACACGCTCCTTGGCTATGTTTAGAGAGCAGAATCAGCAAGGAGATAAAAAGCAACAATGAGATCAAATGTGCTGCTGTGATTCATTCAGATAATTCACAGACAGGCAGGCAGGGGGGATGTACCCAGCCAGACTGGAGGCCATTCCCCCAACAGAGTGCCTCACAAGCTCACCATTATTGCCAGCCCAGATGGACTTTAATTAATGTTAGAAAGGCAGCATATTATTCTAATATTAGAGAAGGGTTGCACTCTACTTCCATGTGAGCAAAAGCTGCTGGCTCTATTCTGGCAATAGAAACAACATAGGGCAAATTCAAGATACACACAGTCATAACAAGAACCAAGGAGGAAGCATTGTCTATTTAGAGAGTCATGGAGTGGCAAAAGCCCAAACTTTCAGTTGCTGTAGCCCTTGGTACTGTCACATGTTAGTTTCTTCCTGGGGAACCTACTTACCCTCCTCTTAGCAAGTCACAGTGATAAAGGAAGGCAAGCAGTAGCCTATGTAGCTTCAATATTAGAACACTAAAAAATGCTCTCCAAGTTTGTTGCTTCAGAAGCAGTGATTTAAGAATAACCTAACAAAAAAGAAAAAAGAATGCCCTAAGTACCTAAACACTTATCTTCAAATAACTCAGTTTTATATATAAGAAAACATCTTCACCAATGCAGCAATACTACTTATACTTTTAAAAAATACACCATTAACTGGAGATGCTTTAATAAAAACCATTTCTGTTTTCCATTGTGTTTCATTCATAGGTGCGGATTTTTGTCCATTTCAAAAAGTTGTGGGTTCGAAAACATATACAGCTAAGCCTTTGGTTTTAATATATTCATTTATTCCCTTTTCTGAAGGGAAGTAGTGAAAACAGTGACTGGCCAACCAGGTACCTGTGGGAAGCCTATAAATAGGGCTTGAAGAGAATATCCCTTTACCACAGTTGCTTCCCCCAAACTCTGTTTATAACTATCATGGCTATGATGACAGTCCTTTCTTCTATGAATTTGGCCAATCCATATCAACCAGTGCCTGTTTTAAATCTGTATCAACCAGTGCCCATCACCACATCTTATGACAGGGAACTCAATACGTTAATTATACATCACGTGAAATGCTACTTTTTTTCTGTCTGTCCTAAATCCAAACACAATTTTATTTTTTAAATTAAAAAGTTGATTTTTTTAAGTTTTAAAACTTAACACCGAAGTTTTAGTGTTATGAGAGTGGGAGAAAAAGTTCATTCAACCCACTTTCTCCTCACCATGGATAATATTATGAATCTCTGTCACCTCCCCCCCCCCCCGCAATTCTGTTGCTCTTAGGTGTAGTAGAGGATGTTGTCCCTTTACTAGTATTGAAGTAATATTCAATTGCCAGTCTGGTTGGATTTTATCGATGGAATGGCAAGGTGACATCTCATCTGCCTCAGGCGGCAAAATGTCTTGGGCCAGCCGTTACTGTATACCAAGTGAATTTACTGTATTTGCTTTTATTATGTATGTTGCCCTGAGAGCTTTGGCTGTAGGGTGATTCATACATGGAAGAATCATCATTATCATTATCATCATCACCATCACCATCATAACGCTAGCTGTTTTATTTTCAGTTCCTTTCCTAATAACTGCTAGCATGAAATTTGCCTTTGTCACTGCCACCACATACTGAACTGATATTTTCATTACATTATCCATCATAGCCCCAAGATCCCTTTCCTGGCTAGGTGTACAGAAACCAAACTGTCTGCACCTCATTCTCTCTCTTACATAGGCAGAAGTATAGAAGTGTTTTTCATATGAAAAGTTCCACTTGATAAATAATGTTAAAACTCAGCAGCATTTCATTGACTGAAAAGAGGAGCTTGACTGGTGGTGCTGGGTACCAGAGGTGTGGGGGTGGGAATTGATGATGGATTGCCTGTCCTTACTGGGAATACCACACTGTGCAAGGGAGCTCATTTGGCATATCTTGCAGAAGGAAGATTTCATTAATGGCTTCTAAGGAGACAAAAGTGAAATTCAGGGGAGAGTAATTTGTGGACAAAATTGCCAGAGAAGAACCAGAATAACCTCATGACATTTGTGCTTTTGTGAACCTCCACAGGTACATTTTTTTTAAAAAAAATGGAGAATTGTATGAGCTCACAGTGCTTTTCCCTGTAATTTAAACCATGCTTGCATTTTCTTTCCTCAAAAAAGAAAAGAAAAAGGTTGTTTTGCCAAAGGAAAAACTCAGTGATGTACCATAGTGTTAAAAAGATGAAAAGAGCCCAGTATCCAAGGGATCTTGCTCAATCAGTGATATTCCTTCATGCACGTTTAATAAAATATTTCTACCTTTATTTCTGCTTATTATTTTATTTGTAAAAAGAACTATTTGTATCTGCTTCCTTCTCTTATTCCAAATTTTGTATATTGATGTTGTCCCTTCTAATAGCAAACTTAGGTGGTGAGTGATGACAGGATTGTAGCCAAAATGGTGCCATCCTAACAATTTTTTTTTTCCTCTTGATCTCATGGTTTCATTGGCTTTTCCCCACCACCTCAAAAAACATGCTGATCCTTCCAGGGCTGACCTTATATCTTGCAGGACTGATGCATGAGGAGGTTAGTGATGACCATAATACATGTATGTTCAGTTCTTACATCAAACTCACCTCATAGAATTATGAAACTTGAAGATGATTCACAAGTGCTGGCATTTTTCCTCCCCCCTTTATTTTGGAGCAGGGGAGGGAAGGTACAGGTAAAAGTACTCCCTGAACAGCACTGAGAATAGTCCGAGACCCTGTTCTCTCTCTCGTTTGCTGTCTCTCACACACAGAGCAACATAGGAACTATGGTGCAATCCCATCCTGCGATATTGACATTATGTGTGTGAATATTAGAACCCAGTGGCAGGGCTAGTCATTGCCTGGGTAAGAGGGAGAACAACAATTAAGTATGAAAGGGCCATGTGATTTAACCAGTCCATCTGGTTCCAGTATTCATGCACATGAATACTGAAACAAGGTGGGTAAGGTATTTCCTAGCTGATGGTTGCCCTCCCTCCTGGACCAGTAATGCTTGGACACACTAGTGTGGAAAGCAGCTCCTGCACCGCTGCAGGTGGTGAGAACGTAGCCTTAGGTCCCTGTTTCAGTAATTTCAAAATGAAATACACAAAGAAATGCGAATCCCTCACAGAAACGCAACAGCTACTTTAAAGTAAGAAAACACTTGTGAATTCCGAGCAACAGGATCTGAGAACTGGAAACATGTGAAGGCACAGATGGTCACTGACTTAAAGAATGTTGAACATGCCAATTTTCATGATGGTGGTGGCTGAAAGGACATAACCTAAGAGTCCTAGCTTGGCTGAGCACTGATCTTACGACAGAAAGTACTGCCCCTTTTAAAGCTGAAAAGAGGACAAGAGGAACTCCTAACTCTTTGTCATTTTATTCATTATATATATCCACATATATATACAATGCATTTGTACAATGCATTTCCTAACAAAGGTGTGGGGCTAGCCTATCTGCATTCTAACCCTACGTACACGCAGAACAATAGCAGACAGAGTGGTTTGTGTCTATGTAGCTACAGTGGGTTTTTTGCACTTGCAGGTGCTTCCTGCTATGCTGCCTGGGGGATGCAATCACATTATGAAAGATTAATGCCAACTATTAGATACATATGGTTGCACTGATACAGATGGTTCTATAGTAGCCAAAATTCATTTAAGATGCCACATTTAAGGTGAGACTTCTTTATGCCTGTCCTTATGATGACGCTTTCATGTTCGTGTGTTTATCAATTAGAAATTTGTATCTCCAATATTCTGCTCTAGGCTATATTACAGCTTTGAATAATGCCACTGCACCATAATGGGTGAATCCCCCCATAACAAGCTGGTGCAGCACCCATGTAGCTGGTCTGGGCTGCCTGTATTTAATGGTGCAGTTTAGTTCAAATGCAAAGGCTACCAGGTTCTGATGCTACACAAAAAGTGGGATAAATAAAGGAACAGATGGTGCAAGGAAAATTCCCATTAAAACTGGATGAAAAGTTTGACAATGAGTAAAGAAGAATGAATGAATGCACAAATAAATAAATAAATGCACACAAATTGTAGTCAGCAAGTAAATTATCCTCTGAAGGTAAACCTTTCCATTAGGAGCCTCAGGTAATCCAGGTTTAGGAACGGACACTGCCTTGGTTGCCCTGTGGGATGACCTCTGCTGGAAGAAGGACAGGGGGAGTGCGACCCTGTTGATTCTCCTGGACCTCTCAGCGGCTTTCAATACCACCGACCATGATATCCTTCTGGATAGGTTGTCTGGGTTGGGAGTTGGAGGCACTGCACTGCAGTGGTTCCGCTCCTACTTGGATGGATTCCAATAAATACGTAAATATTTACGTAGGCTAAAACGGCGAATCAAAAAGGGACGCAAATAGTGCCCGCTACGCTATTTGCGTTCCCCTTTATTTCGCCATAATAGTCTACGTAAATATTTATGTAGACTAAGATGGCAAAAAATAAGGAACGCAAATGGCGGTGGCTGTAGTCGCCGCCATTTGCGTATGCCTTTTTTTTTTTTTAACTACCCAGAGCCCTCCACAGCTGGAAATCCGGCTGTGGACGGCTCTGGCCTAGGCCTGGCTGGCTGCTCCGCGGAGCTGCCGCGGAGCACAGTCGGCCGTCGAGGATTCCGGGGGGGAGGACTGGATCGCCTCCCCCCCATCAAGGATTCCGGGGGGAGGGACGGAACGCCTCATGAACATAATCCGCAGAAAGGTAAGTGACTTTCGTACATCCCTAACTTGAGCACACTCCGGGAGAGAGCGCAGGACCGGAAGGCCTGGCATGCTATGGTCCATGGGGTCACGAAGAGTCGGACACGATTGAACGACTGAACAACAACATGATGTAGGTTTTGACAACAGAATAAATATTTTCCCCATCTTTCACTACTCTTCCCTCTTATTTTCTTGACTCCTCTGACTCATTATACTCTTGTATTTTTTTCAGGATGTTCAGTTCATGTTCATTGTCCTCTAGATCTTTCAATAACTATCAAATGGGCTGGAAGAAATTTAGCAAAATGATTTTGTACTGTATGCAGGAGCCTACTTCTGCAACCTAAAAACAATAGCATTCTCATCATCAGAAACTTCAATATCTGTAACTCCCAATTCTGCAGAATGAATCTACTGTGTGTTGGCCACAGAGCCAAGTAAAAAGCACAGCTATATATTCATATTCACCTCGGCTTTTTGGAATGCTTGGGATAGCCTATTAATCTAGTTAGGGATATATTAGATTGTACTATATACAATTAAGCCAGACCAGCAGAAGAGGTTTAGATATTTCATACCCAGTGGACACTGTGGCATGCTTGCATGATGTGCCATGTTATGATCAGCCATGGGTATATATACAGAGCAAAAAGCTCTCTCCAGATGGTAGAATAAGCTCCTGTGACAGAGAGTTGTAAGTTCCCCTGTATGTCTTTCACTGTGTGATTGCCTCTCCTTCCTTCCTTCCTTCCTTCCTTCCTTCCTTCCTTCCTTCCTTCCTTCCCCTCTCTCTCTCTCTTTCTTTCTTTCTTTCTTGTTTTTAATGAGTGCATATCAGTAGCAAGTTTTAAGAGATGAGTAAATGGAACTTATGTCAGACACCCAGTCCTTTGCCACTGTCTAATGCTTGCTAGTAATCGGATCAGAGATATGATCTCTTCAGTGTCCCTGGGGCAAAGATAAAGGATAGCATTGACTCTTCTCCCTGCACTCTGATTTCTCTGCACCATGCACCCATCCTTCCTTTTCTTGATGTTGGTGCCCTGGAAGCTGGTGACCCTTTAGACGTAACAAGGCAACCCTTTCAATCTCTTCTCAAATTGAATTGTAAATTGGAGGATGGCTCGGTGGGAGGTAAGACATCCAATATCAGTTCTGCATCCCTTCTCTTTCTCTCTCTCTCTCAGTCTCTCTTTTCTGAGACCCAGAGTAAATACAGACGAGGCAGCCTTTGTTTACAAAGGTCTCTAATCAGATTTAGCTCTATGCTTAATAACACCTCAGTCAGTTTTGTCCCATCTGCTCCATTTCAGCGTGGATCAGCTAAAAGCCAAAAGTATGACCAACAGCACAACTGTATGACCCACATTTTCCCCTGTTCATATATTTATCTGAGAAGAAGACTAAACAGTGCCTGCTGATCTGTGTTTGTTTTCAATAATAAGATCTCAGGGAAAATGCAAACAAAACAATCTAAATTTTGTAACCCTAGAGAGAATGCTGCCTGATTTTTTAATAAAATAAAATACCCTCTAATTATTCAATATTAGTTTGAACTGTATATTCCAGATTTTAATGATTCAAAAATAAAACAAAATAAAATACAGGAATGTCTCCAGGGGGTGCCTAGAATTAGCCTGCTCCTATCCTCAGGACACCAGCGTAAACCTAGAAGCTGAGGAAGTCCCATATGCCTCCTTAGAATGGGTGATTTTGCCCCACAACTGTGAAGGGATGAAAAGGTCAGAGGAAGAAGGTCAGACTGTGTCAAAAGATAATTGAAGAATATACAAATGAAAGAGGAACTTTTGGCCTTTTGGTATGGCTAGTATTAGGGTTTCATCTGCCATTTATTTATTTATTTCTCTCCCCTCTCTTCTTGCTTGCCCTTTGCCCTTCTCAGAAGCAAACGCTGTCCTTTCAAATCTCAAGGGATGGTATCTTAGAAGAAGGATACCACTTGACTATGCCTGTGTGTGACCTCCTCCTTTTGTAGCAATCACACCAACTGCACACAGCGGCAGCACTTTTTTTATATACTTTTGGCCTACAACTTGGTGAAAATTGAAGTATGCCAGTTTACATGTGCTTAATACCGCTGAACACAAATAACATTCCTAATTCCTAAAAAAAAAAAAAAAATCAAAAAAATCCGGAATCTGTTTTTCTTTGAACAAAGCAGGTAAAAATAAATAAGTTGTGGATTGAATAGTGAAGTCATAGGATTCTGGATCAAGAAATGACCCAAAGGTTATTTAATGCTATCATATCACCATACAAAAGTAGGATATAACATACCTAATGGACTGACCACAGAGTCCCGTCATTACAAGCCTAAAGACTTGCTTTTTCACTTTGGCCTGTAGTAGAACAAGTTAATTGGGTGCTGTTGTGTAGGTGGTACAAACTGGTTTTAATTGTTAACATTTTTATTTTTTATTATGGCTTTATCAATCTTTTATTGTGTTTTATGTCTTTAATTTTGTACGCTGCCTTCAGAGGGCTTCCCTATGAGGCAACCTACAAATGGTTTAAATAAAAAAAAATCTGCCAAAATAATGCAAGCTGACCATCCAGAGTCCAATAAGCAAACAGAACTGAAGTGCAAAATTCCATGAGTTGTTTATTACACCATGTGTAATAGGGGAAACTCATGTGTAATAAAGGAAATTCCAAAAGGCAAGTTTGCTGTAACATGCAAGTAAGGGAACTCTAACTTGCCTCAAAGGTTTATTGTTATACAAATGGATAACCCCATGTATGTTTCCACAATTTTCTTGGAGTAAAGGCAGAATATGAATAAAATAAATACATTTACACTTATAACCTGCTTTTCTTTCAGGAAGCTTGAAATGGCTTACTTGGGGCTCACTGGCAGTTTTCCATCAAAGTGTAACCCATTTTGAAACCTACTTAATTTAACAATGTAAGGACCACCATGTACCCTTAAATTATTCACACCCATGTCTCACAGCTTTGTTGACTGTGAGAAGGGAAATAGCCCATCATGGTTGTGGATCTTTCCCTCTCATAGCTCTTCATGGGATCCCACGCACATGCAGCCTCTGGATCATGAGCTGAACATTCAAGAAAGGCTGATCTGTCAACTCTTTCCTCCCTACTTATTTATACTATCACATATTACCACTCCCCCACATAGATAGATAGATAGATAGATAGATAGTGTTTTATAGGAAGCCAGAGAGCCGCTCTGCCAACTCCAGCAGACGCGGTAGGGCTCCAGAGGACTCCACAAGGCCCCAAGTGGCCCGAATTTCTTGCAACAGATCCCCCCTGGACTGGACAGTGGGGGCTTCATACGTCCCTAGTAGTAAACCGGGGGTGTTGAATCTCTTTTAGCTGAGGGCTGAATTCCTTTTTGGAGATACTCTTGGAGGCTGCATTCCTGTGGTGGGTGGGGCTGAGGTCAGAAGGGGCAAGGCACCAAATCCCAGCATAGTTTAGCTTAAAGCTCTTACTGTCAGTAACTAAGCCTTCGGAGTAACTATTGTTGTTCAGTCGTTCAGTCGTGTCCGACTCTTCGTGACCCCATGGACCATCGCACGTCAGGCCTTCCTGTCCTGCGCTGTCTCCCAGAGTGTGCTCAAGTTCATATTCATGGCATCGGTGATGCTATCTAGCCACCTCATCCTCTGCCGTCCCCTTCTCCTTTTGCCTTCAGTCTTTCCCAGCATCAGGGTCTTTTCCAGTGATTTTTCTCTTCGCGTTAGGTGGCCAAAATATTTGAGCTTCAGCTTCAGTATCTGTCCTTCCAAGGAGCACTCAGGGTTGATTTCCTTTAGGACGGACTGATTTGACCTCCTTGCAGTTCAGGAGACTCATAAGAGCCTTCTCCAGCACCACAGTTCGAAGGCATCAATTCTTCGGCGCTCAGCTCTCACAGCCATACGTTACTGCTGGGAAAACCATAGCTTTGATTAGATGGACCTTTGTCGGCAAGGTGATGTTCAACCTATTAGAATGGGAGAAAATGCACAAAATCTGGGAAACCACCAAATTATCAGTTGTTGGGTAAAAGGGAAGGGGTGTAGCTATCTGCAACCCCGGAAGGCTAGATTCAGACCCCAGAGGGTGCAGACTTTGCCCCAGGCCTGAAGTTCTACACTTGTGTAGTAAATGGTGCAATGTATCAGTACATGTAGGAAATATTCCATAGAGACGTTTTATGTTATTAGATCAGTGAGTCTCTCTCTCTCTCTCTCTCCCTCTCTCTCTATATATCTCACATGGGTCAAGAGAAATACATGGCATGCCATGTTTTCACTGGCATGGTCTAGCACAGGGGTAGGGTAGGGAACCCCCTTTCTGTTGAGGGCTGCATTCCCTTGTGTCAGGATTGGGCCCAAGCCCCCTGGTTTGGTTTTGGATTCTGATTCAGATTTGGAGGCAGAGCTAGGAGAGGCCCAGCCAAGACAGGGAGCAGGGGAGGAAATTCCCTAAGACTATCCAGGAGTCAGGGATGAATCTTCTCAGGGGCTTATTGAACAGGAGGCCCAGGTTCAGAGACTGTCATCCCCCCTCCCTGTGGGAACTCAGCCATTGCCAGAGGGGGGAGCACGGGAACTGACCGATGCCAGTGTTCAGTGCAGAGTTAAGCAGGCGGAATTGAGAGGAGGTGGGAGGGGGTCTGCCCAATTGGCTGCACGAGAGGACCCTCCCTGAAGGCAGAGCCTGTTAAAAGCCTGTGCATAGTGGGAAACTGTCCATTTGAGTTTTCAGGCAACTAACTGCCTTGCTTTGTTTAGCTATTAGGCATAAAACTACAGGTGTGAAGAGGGGTTATTAACTGAATAAAGGTTCTGTGGATTGCATAGCAAGTCTCTGTTGCCTCACTACACAGGGGAAAGATTTCATAGTCCCTGATACCTTGGGGGTAATCTGGATCTGCTCACCACAGGGTGGTAATGGGCAGGGTCAGAACCAAAAGTGGGCAGGGCCACCTCTTCTCTCTCTCGCTTTCTGACCCTGCTTGCTCTCTTTCTCCCTCTCCCTTTCTGTCCAGTGGACTATCGAGGAAGGGACAGATCACTTTTGCCAGAGGTTTGATGGCTTGCAGAGGGCTTTTGAAACTAGGCCGAGGGCTGCAGATTGCTCATCCTTGCAGTAGCACCATCCATAATTATGCCATGTTGACAGCATTTGTGGTGCTTTTCAAAATGCAGACGGGCAACCATTTTGAGCTGATTGCCAAACAAATCCCATCATCTGGATAAGAGGCTGAGTACTTTTGGCCTGGTTCTCATAGTGTTACACCAATCAGCATTTAGGAACACAGGAAGCTGCCTTGGTCCATCTAGTCCAGTATTGTTGACACAGATTGGCAGCAGCTGTCCAGAGTTTCAGGCAGGAGTTTTTCCTAGCCCTACCTGGAGATGTGGGGATTGAACCTGGGACCTCCTGCATGCAAAGCAGGTGCTCTTCCACTGAGCTACGGCCCCTCAACTTGAGACAGGGCTGTGACAGTGAGCATGGAGAGCATGTTCAACAGGACCAGTCCTGCTATGCAGTGGGCTGATAGGGTGAAAGATAGATGAAGGCAGGAATTGGTGCCTGAATGGTGCAGCAAGTCCTTTTAAAGCATTGACCCTAGTGGCAAAGGTGGGTGGGGGAGAGCAGCATTTGGGCTTCCCTTCAGGTAGCAAAATGTCTTGGGGCCAGCACTGATGTTGAGACTGTTCAATTTGATGAATGTATGTTTTTTCCCCACCTAATGGAACCATATTCACTTTCAGCATGCTTGTTGTTAGTGCAACCTGAGAATATACATTTAGTTTCTTTCCACCTCCCATGTGTGCTTATTATCAGATCCCGTGGGAGCAGTGTGTATGATGCCAGGGAAGGGGGGAGATATTTTTCCCCTCTTTCCCCTTGTGGCTGTGTTTTCATTTTGTTCTCTGAAAGATTTCACAAATGAAGTTGAAGGCTTACTTCAGTATTTGATTTTATATGTAAAATGGGATCCTGCCACTATAAAACAGATGAGCTTCACATCTAGGAAGGGAAGGGGAAAGTTTGCTAGAGCTAAAGTCGGGGAAAGTTTAATGGTACTGACATCTGCTTTCTTTCATTCACACTGTTGTTTCTTGGTGTTGGCTTTGCAGAGGCACCTCAAACAAGTGGGTGCTTTTGGGGCAAAGAAGAGGTGATAGAAGGCATTGATAAGGGGGTGATGCAGGAGTCAGGTGGGATGGACTTATTGGATTCTAGAAGGAAACAAACAGGGCACAGACAAGACTAGGGACAGGCATATTCACCAGGGTCCCGGTCGTGTGGCGCTTGCTGGACCCTGCCAGCTGGCCGTGTTCGCTGCACTGCACGCTGAGCTGGGCAGTCTGTGAGCACCTCATTCATGGTGCGTGGCTGCCTGCTTCTTCACTGAGCTGCCATTTTGCAGGAAATAGTGGTTTGCTCTTGTTCATAAATGTCCATCTGCGCAAATGGCAGCCATCAAGAGGCCGTTTATGCAAGATTACAGGTACCGAGCTGGGCAAGTGGGGGAATTCATGGACTGGCGTCCAGGGGACCAAGCTGGCAATTTCTTGCCAGGCTTCAAACAACATCCTAGACAAGACACCCGTACCCAAGCTCCTAAGCCATCCTTCCTCTCACCGAGGGCATTTTCTGTTTGTTTCTTGTGTATTATAGTATTCATGTTACCAGTCTGAAATCCAGTATGATGAAGGAACAGTATTAAATGTGTTCATATAGTTAAATTAGTTAATTCAAAAATTAAGATAATATTTGAAGAGGCACTGTGAGCTGAAAGGGAAGTCACTTCTGCCTTTGTCTGGAGGTGCTTCTTGAGATTCATAGGGGAACTTGTACCACTTCCTCCTTGGCTCCCCACACTGGGGAACTGGTGCATCTGACCAGGAGAAGGGATGTGCATGTTCTCCTTTGAACAACACAGGAAGCACGAATGGCCAAGTACATTTGCTTACAACTACCCCTGCATTGCCTCAACAATTCTCACCTAGGTTTAAACAATTCCAGCCTGTGTCTCAGTCCAGCCTCGTAGTAGGCACCTACTAAACAATTACTCAGTCCGTCATTGTGGTAGGCACCTACTAAACAATTATTCAGTAATTACTCAATAATTACTCATAATTACTCAGCCTGCCCTCATAGTAGGCACCTGTTAATTACTCATCCCCATCACCTACTAATTACTCAGTCCGTCCTTGTAGTAGGCACCTACTAAACAATTACTCAGTCCACCCCCATGGTAGGCACCTACTAAACAATTATGTCTAAATATTCCCACCTATATCCCAGTCTGAGAAAGCAGAAAAGGGTGTGGTGGGTGTGTTTCCTGCAGGTGTTTTATTTACAACCATGACTAAGGGGAAAGTGTAATAAGCCAGTCATGAATTTCCTAGAGGGACAAAGGATGTTTTTAGACAGGGTAGTCCTCTTAGTGCAGTCCTATCACCTACCTGTTAGCATGAGCTTAGGTAAGCACTGAAGAAAGTACATGGGTGCTTGTGTGTCTATTTAGGGAAATGGATTTGTGTGGGAGAAGGTTGCCTTTTGTGACATTGATGTGGACTTATGAGCAGTGCGGTAAAGAATGGTATGTAAGGATGGATGAAAGTCCCTTACCTGGTCCTGCAGCTTGCTTCGTGGTGGTGGGGGGGAGGCACTTCGGTTCTCCCCCCGAAATTCAGGCCGGGGGGGAGGCGCCCCATCCCTCACCACCGAAATTCAGGCCCGGGGGCAGCGCCCCGTCTCCCTGGCCGCGAAATAAAAAAAGTAAATTGGGAAAAAAAAAACGAGATAGGCTACGTAACAATTTATGTAGCCTATCACGGCTAGATTTTCAAAGTCAGCCGTGATAGGCTACGTATATCGTTACGTAGCCTATTACGGCTGACTTTGAAAAAAAAAAAAAGCGCGTATGCAAATGGCGGCGCCCATGGGCACCGCCATTTGCGTTCCTTATTTGGGCACGGGTAGTCTACGTAAAGATTTATGTAGACTACGGTGAAAATAAGGGCAACGCTGCGTTTGAAAATCTAGCCTTTGAAAATCTAGCCGTGATAGGCTACGTAAATCGTTACGTAGCCTATCACGTTTCTTTTTTTTTACTTTACTTTGTAATGGCGGCGGCGGCAGCCGGTCGGAAGACCGGCTGCCGCCCCCGCCGCCACTGAAACGCCGCCAGGACTCGCTGCAGAGAGGGACATTCGAAGGAGGTAAGTCCCATCCCGGGGGGGGGGGCGGAGAATTTCCCCAACAATTTCGGGGGGCTGAATGCGTTGGCATTCGGCCTCCCAGAGATTCGTGGAGAAATTCTCCACCATCCCTAAGTATGCATAGGAGTATGTGTGCCTGGTTTTGTTGTTGATTATTCGTTAAGTCACTTCCGACTCTTCGTGACTTCATGGACCAGCCCACCCCAGAGTTTCCTGTCGGCCGTCGCAGCATACTTAGTTGCCAGGGGTGTGTTTCCATGCTATCGGCTTCACTTTGTTTGCAGCTTTGTTGCGATGTTTCCCTGATTGCATCTTCTCCTTTTCCAGTTTCCACAGTGCTTAAAGTCTCGGCTTATCATTGCTGTGCTGTTTCCACTGAGCTCTAATCAAAGTATTTTCTTGATGGCTGGGTGGAGTCTGGGTGGAGTCTGGGTTGGGTATGATTACCTCTTCTGTGTTCCGCCTCCTCGGCTCTGTTTCCAGGACAACGGAAGGAGAAGCTAATGGAGGAGTATGGGATTCTTAAAAAGGAATCAGGTTAGCTGTGAAGAGAGGCTTCCCCCCTTTCCCCCCGTTTCTCCTTTCCCCTGAAAGTCCAGATGCATGCATCTGCACTTCAGGAGCAAGCCTCATTGAGCACAATGGGAGTTACTTCTGACTAGACAGTAATGGGTTTGTTGTGGGAAAGAGAGCGAAAAGAGCCCCCATTTTAATGCACAGGATCTCTATATGGAAGTTTTGAGTGAGTTACGTCCTAAGGCAATGGACCAGAGCTTCGAGATCACACTTAAACGCATTTATGGAATTGGGCTTAAAAGTGTGCCATTTCAACTGAGGGGAAATCTCTGTAAGTTCTGATGTAGGCATTCAAAAGCAAGTAGGGGTGTACGAAACCCCCTTACCTGGGCTCCGGGGGGGGGTCCATGGGGGGGAGGCAATCTGTCCCTCCCCCCCCAGAATCCTTGCGGGCCGGCTCTGCTCTGCGGTGAGTCTGCGGAGCCGCCAGCTGGCTCCAAAGTGCCAGTGATACAGCCACCATGCCATATCACTGGTTGAAGGGAGAGAAGTGACTGTGGACGCAAACGGCATCCAGGACACCATTTGCGGCCGTAAAGGCCTTACTTTAAGGTAAATGCAGCCATTAATGGCTGCATTTACCTTAAACTAAGGCCTTTACGGCCGCAAATGGCGTCCCGGACGCTATTTGCGGCCGCAGTTAATCCACCCGACAGCGATACAGCAACGACGGCCGTATCGCTGGCACTTTGGAGCCGGCTGGCAAGGAGGATCCTGCTGGCGAGGATTTCTTCAGGAGGCGGAGGTAAGTCTTCCAATTCTCCACAGACTCCGAGGGGCTGGATTCTTTTGAATCTGGCCTCACTGGGGTCCGTGGAGGATTTCTCCCCCATCCCTAAAACCAAACCTCATTCAGCACAATGGGAGTTACTTCTGAGGAGACAGTAATGGGTTTGTTGTGGGAAAGAGAGCGAAACCAGCCCCCATTTTAATGCACAGGATCTCTATATGGAAGCTGTGAAGGTGTTACGGCTTAAGGCAATGGACTAGAGCCTCAACATTGTGCTTAATTGCATTTAAGGAATTGGGCTTTGATATGTACCATGTCAATTGCGGGGCTTCTCTGTCATTTCTGTGGTCATTGAGAGGGCAAGCCTAATTCAGCACAATGGGAGAAAACACCCCTTGACTTGGGGTCATTTTCAATAACGTTCTAAAAATTGGTCCCTCAGCATCCTGCTCCAAAACAGCGATGAAACTTCCAGAAAACAGGGAGGGAACAGGGAGGTCAGAGCGACAACCCACAAAAGGCAGGTTACACGCCCCATTGGCAGGACTATGATCCTGGACCCAGTGCAATTGTGGAAACAGGTCAGTAACGGAGCTGTGGTAAGCTGGAAAAGTTGGACTATAAGCAGTCTCAGAAGAAGCGGTTTTTCAGCGATAAATGCAGGGCTGGTGCTGAATGGCCACGATGTCATGGAAACACAGAGACCTCACCGTGCAGCCAGGTTGGAGTAAATTGTTGGTGGAAACACAGCCCAGGAGTGACAAGCAGAAGTCAATTGGAAGATGTCTTTCTATCTCTTGGGACTGTGCATACCCTGCTCTCCATACTTGTTGGCTCTAATCCCCCCCTCTCTTACACACACACACCCAGCACCAATCCCCGTTTCCATTCTTTTGGGGCATCTTCACTTCAGCTGCAAAGTGACTCCCTCTGCCTCATCCCCACTCCCTTCCCTGCAGTCTTGAAGTGGAAATTAGCGCAGGCAAAAACACAAATAACAAAGGCGCTGAAGCGAACATGGAATAGTCTGTCGGAGAAGAAGCTGCAAGGTGTCTGAACCTGCCAAGGCTGCCTCTGGAGGATGAGGGAAAGGGACAGTTTTGAGCTTTGGCGCCACAGTATCAACTGGGAATTGCACACACTTTAATTAGGAGACGCCTTCAGCATCCCATTGGAGATGTCTGGGGTGGGGGAGCACTGAGCATCTCTTGCAAGGAGGGGAAAGAGAATTAGAAGTACTGGTCTCAGATTGCCTAGATATCACACCTTCTTATGACCCTTCTGCATTCCATGGAGATAGAACTATGCTCTGGGCAAAGATTGCCTGCAGGGTTGAAGGTAAAGAAGAAAAATATTTGCTTTGAAAGAGACTGTAGTAAGGAGGTGAGCTGTCCATTACCTAGTCCCAAGTTTTTTAGAGCTTTAAAGGTGATGACATCATTACCCAAATTTCTGGGTGAACTCACCCAGAATTCATGTAGATCAGAGGTGTTGAATCCCAGGCCTGTGAGCCAACACTGGCCCCCCTGGGGTTCTAATCTGGCCCTCTGGGCTTCTCTGGATGGACACACCCCTTCCTCTACCCCCCACCCCTTTCTTCCAATCACTGATTGTTTGGTGGTTTCCCAGCTTTTGCAGTCCCCCCACCCCTTCTAAAAGGTTGAAATGCCTCACCTAGGGCTTAATTATTGGCTCTGCCCCTTTTTGCCTTAAGCCACCACTAGAATGCAGCTTTTCCGAAATGGAATTCAGCCATTTCAGTTCAGCTCTCCTGATGTAGATGTTAAGCAGCATGAAGGACAAGATTAGATGAACCTTGTAGCACCCAACACACTGAAATCTAGGCTATGGGACAACTGCCCCTCAACACTCCCTTCTCAGGCTGACCCACCACAGTCACTGAAGCACAGTGCCCCCAGGTCCCATCCCAGCAAGGCAGGTCAAGAAGGGCACAGTGGCCAAGGGGACCGAAAGCCACCGAGAGATCCAAGAAGATGCAACAGGGTTGCTGCACTGCCGTTCTGCACCTCCCAGTCTTCCAGGTTGACTGGAATGGTCTCAGTCTCAAAGTCGGGGTCAAAAGCTAGATGGAAAGGGATCCATTTTCTCTGAATTAGGGCTAGTGTGTGAGGGTTGAATGAATGAAGCTGCCTCCTACTGTCAGGTTATTGGCCCATCTGGCACAGTCAGCACCAGCTTTGGCGGACCCTTAGTAAGTTGCTTTCTGGGGAGCCTCCACCCCTGCTTTTTTTTTTTAATCTAGGGTCTGGCAAATGGTGACGGTGGCTTCTCTTCCTCCTCTCCCTACTGCTCCCTAGAAGAGCAGTTGCAGCAGCAGCAGCAGCATTGAAATATTGCCACTGCTTGCTTGCCTAGCAAAGGGAAGTGTGGCAGTAGTGGGTCAGCTGGTATCAAGTCTGCAGCCCAGTGTCATATTAAACTGAAGTATTTTGCAAGTGTGAGTAGCAGGCAGCCAGCTGAACCAATCAGTCACTGCATTTCAGTGTGCACACAGCCAATGAGGGGGCAGAACAGCAAGGAATGGTCAGTCTTCTCCAGTGTACTCACTGGCTGTGTGTCCCCAAAGGCAGCATCAAATTGGTTCTGTTTGCTGCCTGTGCCTACTACTCACACTTAGGGCTTCTTCACACGGAGCTTTTATCCCGCTATTGTGATTGGTTACTCATGGAAGTTTGCGGGTCCTTCAGATGACATTGTCAACCTCCAGGGAGTCTCCCGCATTAAATGACCTTTATTCCATTTTAAAATAGATTGGAGATAATGAGCTATCAAATTACTGCGCTTGAGTTCTGCTTGAGTTCCCTTGTGAAAAGAGGAAAACCCACCATAAGAGGAACTAGACCACAGAGCCATCTAGTGGCTGTATAATGAAACATATGGAAGACTCAGATAAGGGGGGAAAGGAGGGGAAAAGGGGAGGGGGAAGGAAGCGTGTGTAAAGGGAGTCCATTTTTTTTAACCAATGGGAGCTTCTTTTTCTAAAGCTAATTTATTTATTTATTACATTTATATCCTGCCTTTTTTCCTCCTTAAGGAACCCAAGGTGACGTACATAGTCCTCCTCCTCCTCTCCATTTTATCCTCACAACAACAACCCTGTGAGGTAGGTTGGGCTGAGAGTCTGTGACCGGCCCAAAGTCACCCAGTGAGCTTCCATGGCCGAGTGGGGACTAGAACCCGGATCTCCCGGCTCCCAGTCCAACACTCTAGCCACTACACCACACTAGCTCTAATGGGCATGTGGGGGCAACTGGCCAAAGACATTTTGCTTCCTGAGGTAAAGGTTAAGGTGTCTCCTCCTCATTCAATATGCAGAGGCCATCTGGACTGGCAGCTGAAGCTTACTTCAGTATTGGTTGACAAGACAGAACCCTCCACTACGTCTGAGAGCAGCAGGTTACCTTAGAGGGTGCAAGGCAAAGCATGAGGCACACATAGTTCTGTCCTCTAACACCCCACCCACTTCGGCATCCACCACCTGAGGTTGCTGCTGCTTTACTCAGCCTAATAATAGGACTGGCCAGCCAACCGGACATGTGTGTGAGATTGAGAGAGAGAGAGGGAATTTATCAGAATCACAGCTAGGCCACTGTGGTCCCAGTGAAAATCCCTCCATGACTAGCATTAAAACACACACACATCGACCCCTTGTGATTGATAACCATGTAATCAAAGTCATGTCCAGTTTGGCCCTAAGTTAGCATGCAAGATAAAAGTGATCACTTTCACTCACAGCCAGTAAAATACTGAAGAACTTTCTTTTTCTTAAGCTGCAATCCTATATACATATATGGAGCAATTCTATGGCCACTAGACCCTGTCTACAGAGCCATATGATTTTTCGGTGTCTGAGAACCAGCTCAGAAGTTCCCTCCCCCTCGTAGTCAATGTGGTTCTTTCCATGCTGGCTTCTTTTCCACATTCTGGAATGGAGCATGGACAGGGTGAAAAGGGGTGGCCCAGGGGAAGGGAGGGGACCACGGAAGCCTCTTTATGAGGCTTCCTATGTGCCACACAGCATCCCCCCACCTCCTGCTCCAACATCCCCAGCTTCAGGGTGGCTGGAGGATGGAGGATTCTTTCCGTGCTCCAGTCGCCCTGCATTGGATAGGTGTCAGCCTCCAAGTTGGAAGGCTGACATCTATCTCCATAGGACTGCACCCTTAACTGGGAGTAATTATCAATTGTATTCAGTGGGGCTTACTTTTGAGTGGACATATAGGAGCTGTTAATGATACATCATAGGTCTGGATTCAAAGTGCCACAGTCCCCCTTCTTGTGGCACCCCCATATGCTCCCAAATTTGGGGAGTCCTCTGGAGCAGTACCCCATGAGGTGTGAGGGGCTGCTGGTGGAAAGAAACATTACCTCATCCCCTTGAGTACCAGGAAGCACTTTCTGTTAACCTGACTGGAGGATGGGGGTGTATGTGTGTTGGATCCTAGCCATTGTACCATTATTTTTATGACATGTACCTGTCACAAGGTGTGCCCCCTCCACCAAGGAGGATGGTCCTTGTCCCTTTCTCCCGTTCTCATGCCAAATGAACAATGTGACCATGCAAATGCTGCAACTATAGATTTGATTAATCCTTGTTATAGCACAGGATCATTCAAGTCAGTAACTGCAGGATCAGGCAAAAAGTCTCTGGAGCAATACCAATAAGTGGCCGCAGGGCCCAAGGTAAAGGGTCACAAAGCGGGGTAAGTAGCTCCAGGGCCAAAATGGATGTTTGCAGGGTGATGCAGGTAAGTATCTGCAGGATCAGGATACATGCCCACAGAGTAAGGTAAGTATCAGACTGGACGCCTATAGTGCAATACAGGTTAAGTACTGACAGGATCAGGATGAAGTTCTACAGTGTAGGTAAGCAGCTGCATGGGTAAGGCGAGTGTCCATACAGCAATAAAGATAAGCAGCTGCAGGATAAAAAAAAGAAAGAATACCTACATGATGATGTTAGATGTAGATAAGTCACTGTAGAGACAGGATGATCTGTTACTCAGCTTGGTGCAGAACTGAGCAAGTCTTTTCTTATCCACCTGTTCCTGTGTGCTCCTGACTGCGCTGGAAGGTCTCTCCTGTGTTTCCACTCCACTGCTTCAGCTCTTTGACCTTCTGAGGAAACAGCTACTCTTCTCCCCTTCCTATTACCCCTTTCTTAAGCTTCTGTCCCTTTTCAGTTGCTCTTTCCATTCACTCCTCCTGAGCCTCTTTGCCCCACCTCTTTCTTCTCTCTCCCACCCAAACATCAAGCATTCAGGCTTTTAATCCTGGGCTTCTCCCCCACCTTCTCCCTCAGAGACTTTGAACCATTTAAAGAGACCCTACCCTGTTTCCCATTCCTTCTGTTTAACCAGGCCTAACTGGCTACTGTTGCTGGGCAACAAGGAATACCTGGGGATTGTGTGGCAACCCCTCCCCTCCATTGGCTCATCACAGTACCCCTTTCTAAAACAGTATCTTATAACAGGTAGTCATTGTTCCTTTATTACTTTTCCCACAATCACTTCCCAGACAGCACTTTATTCTTGTTTCCTATGTGCCCAGTATTCTAGCCAAAGTACTGACAGCTCCAACTGTGCTATCTTTAATTTGAACTCTATTTTTCAAAAATACTTTTGCAAATCTATGAGATGCTTACATTTAAATTATAGCTTACAGGTAGCTACTAACGTTTTCTGACCAGGGACTAAATCTGCACAATGTCAAAAACCTGCAGAATATAGAATGTGGACTCTGTTTTTCTTTTATTTAATGTACTTTGAAGGAGGTGCACTCCTGAACTAGAGGTCATATTTAATGCTGAGAGATTACAGATCAAGGATAGGTTATTGCATCTCTCCTGAGGAATATTTGACATTTTTCATACGGAAATTAAAGATTGCAGTGGCCTCAAAGGGTATCTTTGGTACTGGAGGAGTCTTTAATATATCCAAAATAGTTGATCTATCTTCACTTACTGTTGCAGTGGCTAAAGCTAACTCAAAAATCTGTCCATGTGCTGAAGTTCCATTGCCAAGTCATTGTAAAGATGTGCTTTGGCCAAATATTTGGGGAAAAATTATTGATCAGAAATTTCTCATCTAACACCAATGCCCAGCATCTATTACCTCTGCATATGCCTCCTTGTGGAGTCTGGAAAATGTGTATGTTATTTATTCACTCTACAGTCCTAAACACCTTTACTCAGAAGTAAGTCCCACTGAGTTTAATAGAACATATTCTGTGATAAATATTTAGGATTGCTGCAATTCCGTACTCACTTACTTGGGAGTGAGCCTCATTGAACACAGTGGGACTTACTTCCGAGTAGACATGTATAGGATTTAGGGTGGCCACTTATGTATTGCCAAAAAGAAAAAAACAAAAGAGGACATCAATTTACATATAATATTCATGTGTTTATTGTTATATATAGATGAAAATTTAGAGATAATTACTATATAATTTAAAAAGAAATACAGTATGTCTCACCATAGTGGGGAAGATTGTGACCAGGTGATCTCCTGTGTTCCTCCTACTCAGCTTATACTCCAGGTGGTAACTACTGATAGGCTCTGCCTACATAAGGGCTCTTTATCTTCAAACTCAACTTGGGCTGGGCAGTCCTTCAATTAGAGGACTTTCCTCCCAGAGCCCTTCTAAAAAGGGGGGGGGGGGCTGTCCTCTGTAATGCAGGACACCTGGCCAGCCTAAGAGAGTTGCACAGCTAGTCAACAAAAGTGAGTATCGGCGGGTCTGCTATGAAGCACACTAGTCTTGATTGTATACCTAGCTAGCATTGACTGTAGGGCTAACTTTTATCAGGTGACAAGGAAACCCCAGAAAGAACAGCTCTGCAAGACTACATGGTTTATTACTAAGGTGGAAAGATGAGAAAGCCCTCTTTCCTCTGTCCCAAATTCCTTTTTTTTTTATTAGCCTCTTGATGCCAACCTCCAAATAACTTCTAAAGTAAAGAGCACATCAATATTGCAGGAGTTTCCAATACTAAAAGCTGATAAAGTTTATTGCACTTATAAAATAAATAGAAGGAAATGCTTGGGGTTTCCTATTTATAGACCTCCAGGGAGGTCTCAGGTATGATTTATTGCTTCAATTTTTACAGTATTATTCCCTCACTTACACACTCTTGTGCACATATATACAAACTTCTATATATCTTGCTTCTCCCACACTCTATTACCTCTTCCTCTTTGTCTCCTTAGTCTGTCTGGTTTTCTCCTCCAAACACAAAAATCATTTGCATCTTAATACCTTTTCCAGTCTGCACGTTTGTCATCCTCCAAAGGATGGAATGACCTCACCACTCAGTGAAGTCAGCAGATATTCAGAGCACTCAAGCAGGGAGTAACAAGTCCTCAGTAATTCTTAATACAAAGGAAAAGATTTGCTAACATTTTCCTTGCTCGGTCAATCAACCCCTGTCTTCCTTCGCCTTTGAGTCCCTTCATTGGTTCTCCTTGACACCTCATAGAAAAATGCAATCTTGTATCCAGTTGCAGGGTTGTGCACAATGGTGCCTTGTCCTTCATCTCTGATCATAACTTCTGATATGTCATTAGTCATACTTGCCTTCATCTCCTTCTTTCATTTCCTATTTTCACTACCTATCAGCAATCCCCTTCATGTCGGAGCTTATGGCTTGAATACTTTCCACTTTCCTCTTTTCAAAACCAACCAAGAGGACACAAGGTGGCCATATGTCTTCTCCAGTGGACAGGGCTCTATCTGAAGGGCTGCCAGAGGACTGTCCTCAGTTTGAAGGTGTCCTCAATTTGAAGGTCAGTCCTGAACAATTTTGGTTTAAAGATGAATAAACACAACAACTGTTACCCATCAATAGTTAGCAGCTGACTGAACAGGCAGGCACACAGGTCACCTGGTCACAATTTCCCACACTATGGTGAGATGTACTATATTTCTATTTAAATTATAGTAATCATTTCTAAATTAGCATCTATGCATATAAATTAGCATGTGAACATTTTATGCACATTAAATCCTCTCTTTTTTTGGTGATATATTTCCTCTTTTTTAAATGATTCATAAGTGGCCATCCTATCTTCTTCTGATTCTTCACCATCCTTACTTCATGATACAGAAACATCAAAGTAAACTGTGGTCTTTCTCTTCTGTAGGTTGAGGATGTTGTTGTTGCTAACCACTACACTTAGGGTGCAATCCTATTGCACTTAGGGTGCAATCCTATTCAGATAGGTGGCTGCCTCTGAACTCAGAGGCGCCCACCTATACAATGCAAGGCAGGAGACGTGCAGAGGGGATCGTTCCCTCTGTGCTCCTCCTGCCCTGCATTTTTGGCTAGACAGCAGATTGCGGCTGTCTAGACGCAAGGGGGCAGAGCACGGGAGGAGGCTGCTGTATGACACATTGGGTGTGTTGTACAGGCATTTCTGCACTCCCCACCCCAGAATGCCTCCCAGAATACCCCTTTTCGGCTGCTCCGCACTCCATTTGTGAGCGTGGAAGACGGGGTTGGTCCATGTTGCCTCAGAGGTTAGGGGAGGTCGGTTCTCTGGGAACTGACCTTGGAGCATGGTCTCTGAGGTTGGTCCCTGGAAAGCAAGATATCCTGTGCCCATCTAGCCACTGTCTAGTGGCCACAGGATTGCTCCTTCCATAGATGACAAACTCCAGGGGACTAATTGTGTTAGTCTGTTGCACCAACAGCAGCTACAAGTCTTGCTGCGCTCCAAAGAGTATACAAATATATTCAAGGTGTAAATATTTTATCTATTTATTTATTAAATTTATTAATCGCCCATCTGGCTGGTCACCCAGCCACTCTGGGCAATGTACAAGAATAGAAACAGTTTAAAACAATAAACCATTGTTTTAAGGCCATCCAAGGCTGATCTTGTTGAGCGGCCTGTCTGGTGTTGCTGGAGGCACTCCTTGAGATAGGCTGGGCAGGAACCATAAAGGTCAAACGTTTTAAAGGTCAAAACCAACACCTTGAATTTGGCCCAGAAAACAACTGGTAAGCGGTGCAACTCCTTCAGCACTGGAGTGATGTGATCTCGCCGGTGGCTGCCTTTAGTCAGGTGAACCGCCACATTCTGCACCAGCTTCAGCTTCCGAACTGTCTTCAAGGGTAACCCCACGCAGAGCTCATTACAGTAGTCTAAATGAGGGGAGACCAGGGTATGTACAACCGATGGGAGCAGATGGTCGGGAAGGTAGGGGTGCAGCCGCCGTACAGAGTTGGTACAGCGCTGTGCAGCTCACAGCTGACACCTGAACCTCCATGGTCAGCTGGGAGTCTAAAATGAACCCCAGGCTGCGGACCTGGTCTTTCAAGGGTAGCCATACCCCATTCAACACCAGGTCAACATCCCCCAGCCTCCTCTTGTCTCCCACCAAAAGTACCTCGGTCTTGTCAGGGTTCAGCTTCAGCTTATTCCTCCCCATCCAGCCATTCACCGTCTCCAGACATTTAGACAGGGATTCTACAGCCAACCTTGGTGAAGATTTGAATGAGAGGTAGAGCTGCGTGTCATCCGCATATTGATGACACAGCACCCCAAACCTCCTGATGATAGCCCCCAGCGGCTTCACATAGATGTTAAATAGCATCGGGGAGAGGATGGAACCCTGTGGCACCCCACAAGTGAGCAGCCACGGGTCCTAAACCTCCTCTCCCAGTGCTACCCTCTGGTACCTGCTGGAGAGGAAGGAGCAGAACCACTGTAATAAACTGGGGTTCTCCAATGCCCAACCCCTCTAGGTGGTCCAAGAGGATACTGTGGTCAATGGTATCAAAAGATGCTGAGAGGTTGAGGAGAACAAGTAAGGAGCATTTGCCCCTATCCAGAGCCCTCCTCATATCCACCAAGGCCATTTCTGTCCCATGCCCAGGCCTGAAGCCCGGATCTAGGACTGAAATGGATCTAGATAATTGGCTTCTTCCAAGTGTGCCTTCAACTGCATCACCACCACCCGCTCAATCACCTTGCCCAAAAATGGCAGATTCGAGACTGGGTGAAAGTTGTTCAGAACTTGGGGATCCAAGGAAGGCTTTTTTAAAAGTGGTCTTATCACTGCCTCCTTGAGAGCTGATGGCATCACTCCCTCCTCAAGGGAGGCGTTCTCCACCACCTTGATACCCTCACCCAGCCTCTCTCTGCAGCTCATAATGAGCCAAGATGGGCAAGGATCAAGTAAGCAGGTGGTCAGCCTTACAGATGAAAGCACCTTGTCCACTTCCTCAGAAGGAAGAAGCTGGAACTGATCCCACAAAACCAGTTTCCCACAGACTGCCTCTTGCTCACTAACTGTATCCACAGCACACTGAATAACACTCCTAATCCTAATTAGGTGTAATCTAATCTAAATATAGCATAAGTTCTTGTGGGCAAGAGTCCACTTTGTCAGATCCACTTAACAGATGCATATCATTGCCAACATGAATATTAATGAGCCAATCTATTAAAAAAATCAAGATGAACTTAAATTTAGGGATGGACAAAAGTCCCTTACCTGATCCCGCAGCTTTCTTCGTGGTGGGGGGGAGGCACTCCGTCCCTCCCCCCGAAATTCTGGGCGGGGTGGGAGGCGCCCCATCCCTCCCTGCCGAAATTCTGGCCAGGGGGGAGGCGCCCCGTCCCTCCGGCCGCAAATCTCGTCTCCTGCTGGGACGCAAATGGCGGCGGCCGTAGCCATCGCCGTTTGCGTCCCTGCAGTCAGCCATGATAGGCTACGTAAATCCTTATGTAGCCTATCACGGCTGACTTTGGGGGAAAAAAAAAGCGCGTACGCAAATGGCGGTGCCCATGGGCGCCGCCATTTGCATAAGCGCTTCCCCCCCCCAAAGTCAGCCGTGATAGGCTACGTAAGGATTTACGTAGCCTATCACGGTGTTTTTTGAAAATCGAGCCGTGATAGGCTACTTAAATCTTTACGTAGCCTATCACGTTTGTTGTTGTTGTTGTTTTTACTTGGAAATGGCGGCGGCGGCAGCCAGTCGGAAGACTGGGTGCCGCCACAGCGCTGCTGGGAGCTGCCAGCGCCAGGGACATTCGACAAAGGTAAGTCCCATTCCGGGGGGGGTGGGGGGGCGGACCGTTTCTCCACCAATTTCGGGGGGCCGAATGCGTTGGCATTCGGCCTCCCGGAGATTCGTGGAGAAATTTTCCGACATCCCTACTAGGGATGTACGAAAGTCACTTACCTGGTCCCGCAGCTTGCTTCACGGTGGGGTGGAGGCGCTTCAGTTCTCCTCCCGAAGTTCAGGCCGGGGGGGGAGGCGCCCCGCCTCGCCCGGCTGAAATTCAGGCCGGGGAGAAGCGCCCCATCTCCCCGGCTGCGAAATAAAAAAGTGAATATTAAAAAAACCCCACAAACACACGTGATAGGCTACGTAAATCGTTACGTAGCCTATCACGGCTAGATTTCCAAAGTCAGCCGTGATAGGCTACGTAAATCGTTACGTAGCCTATCACGGGTGACTTTGGAAAAAAAAAAAAGCACGTACGGAAATGGCGGCGCTCATGGGCACCGCCATTTTCGTTCCTTATTTGGGCCCGGGTAGTCTATGTATAGATTTACATAGACTACGGCGAAAATAAGGGCAGCACTATTTGCGTTGCCCTTATTTTCGCCGTAGTCTACGTAAATTTCCCTTTCCTCTGTTTTCAATAGTTCTGTTAAAACACATATTTACCCTGTAAAAGTAAAAATAGAACAATGGTGGAGGTGTTCACAACCATTGTATATATGCTGTTGAGAAGTGGATGAAAGCAAATGGCATAGACCTAGGGCTATAAGGTTGGATCCAAATGAAATTAGTTGCACTTAGATCACATTAAAATCAATATGAAAAGTTAGTTTTGGTTTAAGTCTCATTAATTTTAGAAGGAACCATAAGTGACTAACTTAGTCTGGATCCAATGCACACCTTCCAGTTTGTCCATTAATGTGTGGACCCCAGAATATTAATGAACAGTCTCTTTTTTCCTTCTGTAGGTATTACCTGAGGGAAGTTTGTAAACCCTATGGCTTGTGTAATCTTTTAACTCTGCTCTGTATCAACTTTATGCTTTTGTGGGAATTGCACACAGGTATGGTCTGTTTAGCATTTGGGGTTTTGCTGCCAAAATGCTGTTTTTCCCCTTTCCCCAATCTGTAGAAAATCTAGTTTACAATGCCAATTTTCTCAGATTACAGCTGGGCACCAGGTCTTTCAATACAATAAATTCCTTCCTTTATGTAATAGCACTGGATGTGTATGCTGATGTGTGTGTTAATTGCAGTTGCACTGCATCATAGGTTTTTTCGTTTTCTGACTGGATTTTGTTTTCTTGCACATATGTTAAAATTTCATAAGCATTAAGATGTTTTGGCACAAAAGGGATAAAAAGGCAGACCTCGGGGTCCCAATCCAGCCCTACCCAAATCAGCCCTCTGGGGTTCCCCATGCCATTATTTTTGGCCTTACCCTTTTTGCCACACAAGAATGTGTGTGGCAAAACACATTGAAATAAGCTTTCAAGCTCTTGAAAGCCTATCTGAAATGGAATTCAGCCATTCTCTCAGGCTAAAAGAGGTTCAACACCCCTGATATAGATGGTTCAAAGATTACAATATCAGAATTCAAATAGTCAAGTCACATTTTGTTTCCCAGTCTCCACGAACAGGTCACTCAGTCCTGGAATAATTCAAAATGATGACTCAGATGTTTTGCGGCACTTTCTCACTGCCTCTTATACCCTCTTGGTGTGGGATCTACTACAGGCAGAGGTATATGAAATAATACTTTCCTCCTCAGCAGGAGAATATGTAAAACACTTCACTGTCCTACTAGATACATGATGTTACTGAAACAAAAGGCTGTGTAATTTTCCTGCCTTGCCTCCTTTGGGTAGCAAGGCATCTGCGTGACAGGGCTTCAGTTCTTCCTGTCAGGAGCCATGGCCCAGGGTTAACTCTCTGACCCCTCCTCAGCAGGAAGAAACACTGAGCTGCAGCTAGATATCTGAAGCTCAAGCTAAAGTCATGCCGGATGAGAGAATATTCAGGGTGTGCAGCTAAGTGGAAAGTGGCACATCTCTCCATCTCATTAACAGCAGTGTGCACTAATGAGTATAGGCTCCAGCAATGTGGCAAAGAGAGGAAGCCTACATCCCACTGTCTATTGGATTCCAAGAACTATACAACAATGTTGTTAACTCTTCACAACCTAGCAAAAGCTCCTACATTTGATGCTGCCTAAGTCTTCTTCAATGTGCTATGAAGTCAACTTACACTCATGTGCAATTTCAGTTACAATTCTGGCAGCTGAACTCATGCCTGCCCTTGTCAGTCAACTAAGATGGGTTCTTTTCTTTTTTAAAGAAAAGTCACCCAAGCCCCCATGAAAACGCTTTCATAAAAATGTGTCTATATAAGACCATTCACTTCTTGAAACCACTTTTATTTTTTAAAAATGTGTTTACATAAAAACACTTCTTGCCAGTGTGGTGCAGTGGTTGGAATGTTGGACTAGGTCCTACTGCCAGGAAGATAAAGGAGAGCCAGTGTGGCATAGTGGTTAGAGTGTTGGGTGGGGACTTGGGAGATCCAGGTTCAGGTGCCCACTCAGCCATGACGCTCACTGGGTGACTTTGGGCCAGTCACTGGCTCTCAGCCTAACATACCTCACAGGGTTGTTGTGACAATGAAGAGGTATGTGAGAACCATATATGACACCTTGAGCTCCTTGGAGGAAAGGTGGCACATAAATGTAATAAATAAATCGATGCCATAGTCTCAGTTACACAAAATGGGTGTGGGTATGCTGGCAATCCTAGGAGTATGTGCCAGTGTGATTTCCCTTATTGTTTATGATAAGTTTTCCTTTTTGTTTATGATGAGGAGAAAATGGAACTAATTTCTCAAAACAATCTCAAACCCATTGCACTAACAGGGGCCAGAAAAACTCAGAAGGGATGATGACAAGAAAGAAGGCATTGCTGTAGAAATGCACTGTAGTAAGTCTTTCTCTCCTCTGGAAGCACTGGCAAGCTGTGTGGATACAGAGTTGATAATGATGTGCTACAGGGGCCAAACATAAACTGTGGGGATGTTCTACACAGCGAACAGCTCTTCAGCCTGCTGCCTGAAACACTGTCAATCTCCTTTTCAACTCCCAACTATGTTCACAACAACACAAAGAGATAAAGTTCAGCATCTCATTTCATCTCAGCATGGATTTTATTACCAAAGTGCCAAGGATAAGAAAATACCAATTTGTAGTTTTATTGATCTGAGTAAAGTTCAGAGGCAGATGCGTAGGTCATAGCGTTTCCTTTGAATAGACATGGGACCACGGAGTACTCCAGCAACGTCCTACTATGGAAAATAACAGAGGGAGGGGATTTTTTTTTTTGTTTAGGTTGATTAAGCGTTAAGGATGCTATTCTAATTATGCCTATATCAAGATTTTTTTTTTGAAGGGGCACAAAGATAACTGTGCCTCTTAGGTGTGGAACAAAATTATATTAGAGTCCTGCTAGCCTCA
The DNA here is from genome assembly GCF_057233095.1 of Heloderma suspectum. Classification (NCBI taxonomy): domain Eukaryota; kingdom Metazoa; phylum Chordata; class Lepidosauria; order Squamata; family Helodermatidae; genus Heloderma; species Heloderma suspectum. Next base: position 46,753,192 of record NC_139460.1, on the reverse strand, counting down.
TGGATCACTGCCTTGTTGTGGCGAAGGGGCTTGCGTAACTCAGTGAAGCCATAAGTTATGCCGTGCAGGGCCACCCAAGACGGACAGGTCATGGTGGAGAGTTCTGACAAAATGTGGTCCACTGGAGAAGGAAATGGCAACCCACTCCAGTATTCTTGCCAAGAAAACCCCATGGAACATATCACAAGGCTAAAAGAGATGACGCCAGAAGATGAGCCCCTCAGGTCGGAAGGTGTCCAATATACTACTGGGGAAGAGCAGAGGGTATTTCCAAGTAGCGCCAGAAAGAGTGAAGCGGCTGGGCCAAAGCCGAAAGGACACTCAGCTGTGGATGTGTCTGGTGGTGAAAAGAAAATCCGATGTTGTAAAGAACAATATTGTCTAGGAACCTGGAATATAAGATCAATGAATCAAGGTAAGCTGGAGGTGGTCAAACATGAGATGGCAAGACTGAACATCGACATCTTGGGAATCAGCGAACTAAAATGGACAGGCATGGGCGAATTTAATTCAGGTGACCATTGTATCTACTACTGTGGGCAAGAATCCCATAGAAGAAATGGAGTAGCACTCATAGTCAACAAAAGGGTGAGAAAAGCAGTACTGGGGTACAATCTCAAAAACGATAGAATGATCTCGGTACGAATCCAAGGCAAACCATTCAACATCACAGTAATTCAAGTCTATGCCCCAACCACTGATGCCAAAGAAGCTGAGGTTGATCGGTTCTATGAAGACCTACAACGCCTTCTAGAACTAACACCAAAAAAAGATGTCCTTTTCATCATAGGGGATTAGAATGCTCAAGTAGGAAGTCAAGAAATCACCGGGATAACAGGCAGGCATGGCCTTGGTGTACAAAATGAAGCAGGACAAAGGCTAATAGAGTTTTGCCAAGAGAGCACGCTGATCATAGCAAACACTCTTTTCCAACAGCACAAGAGGCGACTCTACGCATGGACATCACCAGATGGTCAATATCAAAATCAGATTGATTATGTCCTTTGCAGCCAAAGATGGAGAAGCTCTCTACAGTCAGTCAAAACAAGACCTGGAGCTGACTGTGGCTCAGATCATGAGCTTCTTGTTGCAAAATTTCGGCTTAAATTGAAGAATGTAGGGAAAACCACTAAACCATTCAGGTATGACCTAAATCATATCCCTTATGAATATACAGTGGAGGTGAGGAATAGATTTCAGGGATTAGACCTGATAGACAGAGTGCCTGAGGAACTATGGACGGAGGTCCGTAACATTGTTCCGGAGGCAGCAACGAAATCCATCCCAAAGAAAAAGAAATGCAAGAAAGCAAAGTGGCTGTCTGATGAGGCTTTACAAGTAGCTGACAAAAGAAGGGAAGTGAAAAGCAAGGGAGAAAGGGGAAGATATATCCAACTGAATGCAGAGTTCCAGAGAATAGCAAGGAGAGACAAGAAGGCCTTCTTAAACGAACAATGCAAAGAAATCGAGGAAAACAACAGAATGGGAAAGACTAGAGATCTCTATAAGAAAATTGGAGATCTCAAGTGAACGTTTTGTGCAAAGACGGGCATGATAAAGGGCAAAGAAGGCAGGGACCTAACAGAAGCGGAGGAGATTAAGAAGAGGTGGAAAGAATACACAGAAGAACTATACAGGAAAGATCTTAATGTCCCTGATAGCCATGATAGTGCGGTCACTGAACTTGAGCCGGACATCCTCGAGAGTGAAGTCAAGTGGGCCTTAGGAAGCATTAGTAACAACAAAGCTAGCGGAGATGACAGTATTCCAGCTGAGCTATTTAAAATCCTAAAAGATGATGCTGTTAAAGTGCTGCACTCAATATGCCAACAAATTTGGAACACTCAACAGTGGCCGCAAGACTGGAAAAGGTCAGTTTACATTCCAATTCCAAAGAAGGGCAACGCCAAAGAGTGTTCAAACTACCGCACAATTGTGCTCATTTCACATGCCAGCAAGGTGATGCTCAAAATCCTACAAGCTAGCCTTCAGCAGTATGCAAACCGAGAACTACCGGAAGTACAAGCTGGGTTTCGAAGAGGCAGAGGAACTAGAGATCAAATTGCCAAGTTTCGCTGGATCATGGAGAAAGCAAGAGAATTCCAGGGAAACATCTATTTCTGCTTCATTGACTATGCTAAAGCCTTTGATTGTGTGGATCACAACAAACTGTGGCAAATTCTTAAAGTGATGGGAGTACCAGACCACCTTACCTGTCTGCTGAGAAACCTGTACGAGGGTCAAGAAGCAACAGTAAGAACCAGACATGGAACAACCAATTGGTTCAAAATTGGGAAAGGAGTACGACAAGGCTGCATATTGTCACCCTGCTTATTTAACTTATATGCAGAGTACATCATGAGAAACACCGGGATGGATGAATCACAGGTTGGAATTAAGATTGCCGGGAGAATTATCAACAACCTCCGATATGCAGACGATACCACCCTAATGGCAGAAAGCGAAGAGGATCTAAAGAGCCTCATGTTGAGGGTGAAAGAGGAGAATGCAAAAGCTGGTTTGAAAGTCAACATTAAAAAAACTAAGATCATGGCATCTGGCCCCATCACTTCCTGGCATATAGAAGGGGAAGAAATGGAAGCAGTGACAGATTTTATTTTCTTGGGCTCCAAGATCACCGCAGATGGTGACTGTAGCCATGAAATTAAAAGACGCTTGCTCCTTGGGAGGAAAGCTATGGCAAACCTGGACAGCACAGTAAAAAGCAGAGACATCACCTTGCCGACAAAGGTCTGTCTAATCAAAGCTATGGTTTTCCCAGTAGTAATGTATGGCTGTGAGAGCTGGACTATAAGGAAGGCTGAGCACCGAAGAATTGATGCTTTCGAACTGTGGTGCTGGAGAAGACTCTTACGAGTCCCCTGGACTGCAAGGAGGTCCAATCAGTCCATCCTAAAGGAAATCAACCCTGAGTGCTCATTGGAAGGACAGATACTGAAGCTGAAGCTCAAATATTTTGGCCACCTAATGCGAAAAGAAAACTCTCTGGAAAAGACCCTGATGCTGGGAAAGACTGAAGCCAAAAGGAGAAGGGGACGGCAGAGGATGAGATGGCTAGATAGCATCACCGATGCAATGAATATGAACTTGAGCACGCTCCGGGAGAGAGTGCAGGACAGCAAGGCCTGGCGTGCTATGGTCCATGGGGTCATGAAGAGTCGGACACGACTGAACGACTGAACAACAGCAAGCCTCAGCCAATGTGTGTGAGTATGTCTCTGCATGTGGGTAAGAAGATTGGTAGGGGAGTCACAGTGCCTGCAACCTCACTTAGGGTGCAATCCTATGCATGTTTAGACAGGAAAAAGCCTAAACATGGGGAATGCTTGTTGTAGGACTTGTTTCTGAACTTGCATAGGATAGTGTCCTCAGTGTCTCAGAGCATTTAAAGATGTGAGTGCAATGTCTAGGTGTGGACCTTGTGTAACCCACAATATCTCTATATTAGATAGGAGAAGCGGGTGGGTTCAGTCTTTTCTGACAGTGTGATTCCCATCCATATTTACAATAACTAAGAAAAGAAACAACAACTGAGATCAAAGTAAATGTATGTTGAAATAAAAAGAAATAATTCTCATTGATACTAGGGATGTACGAAAATCACTTACCTTTCGGGGATTATGCTGATGGTGCGGGGGGAGGCGTTCTGTCCCTCCCCCCCCAGAATCCTGGCCGGCCAGCTGTGCTCCGCAGTGATTCTGCGGAGCCGCCGGCCAGCTCCGCCAGCAGCTGAACATCTGGCCGCTGGCTAGCAGGGACGCAAATGGCAGCTGTAGCCGCCGCCATTTGCGTCCCTGCAGTCAGCCGTGATAGGCTAGGTAAATGTTTACGTAGCCTATCACGGCTGATTAAAAAAAAATGCACGTACGCAAATGGCGGCGTCCATGGGCGCCACCATTTGCGTTCCTTATTTTGGCACGTCTTAATTTACGTAGACTAAGATGGCGAAAATAAGGGGAACTCAAATAGCGTAGACGCTACGCTATTTGCGTTCCCCTTATTTTCGCCAACTCAGTCTACGTAAATGTTTACGTAGACTAAGACGTGCCAAAATAAGGAACACAAATGGTGGTGCCCATGGGCGCCGCCATTTGCGTACACGCGTTTTTTGTTTTTTTTTAATCAGCCATGATAGGCTACGTAAATGTTTACGTAGCCTGTCACAGTGTTTTTTTAAAATTTAGCCGTGATAGGCTACGTAAATCTTTATGTAGCCTATCACATTTTTTTGTTTTTGTTTTTGTTTTAAACTTGGAAATGGCAGTAGCGGCAGCCGGTCGGAAGACCGGCTGCCGCAGCCACCGCCACCAAACTTCCGCCGGAGCTGCCGCCGGAGCCGCTGCCGCCAGGAAGATCCACCCCAGGTAAGTCCCGTCCCGGGGGGTGGCGGGCCGTTCCGCCACTGATTTTGGGGGGGCCGAATGCGCTGGCATTCGGCCTCCCCGAGATCCATGGCGGAACTTTCGTACATCCCTAATTGATACACAGTACAGTAATACACAGTCAAGTGCCAGTAATACTCTTGATATTATTGACAGTCTGGTTGCTATTGCTCCATAGCAGCAAAAGAAGTCACAGTTTCTTTCAGCTATTAACAGGGTGCACAGAAGAAGAAAAACAATTAGCTCACAGTCATTTTGTAGTTGTTGCAGTTTTCTCATGCAGGAATCTAAATCTTAATTTTTCATAGAATAGTCATAGAATAGTATGGTTGGAAGGGGCCAACAAGGCCATCGAGTCCAATTTAGTTGGACTCCATTTTAGTTGCATTTTTAGTTGCATAAAAACTCCATTTTAGTTGCTTGTATCCTAAAAATAAACAAAGCAAGCCTGTGAATAACATAGAGTCCGAGGGCCTTCCCTCTAGAGCATCTTTCTCTTCTTGAGCAAGGCTGGACTGCTGGAATCTTCTCAAAGAAGCCAGCCCACCCAGAAGAGTACTTACTGAGCATGCTGCAGTAGCTACTTCTAGAAAGAGAGTGGGGATGGACGGACGTAATAACTCCACCCAGTTCCAGCAAACACAGGCATGTTAGATTTACCATTCTTTTAACAATGCTGGGAGCAACAACTGAACCATGAGTTACACTTGCAAACTGAGTGCCCTTTGTTCACTTGCTTAATTATTATTATCATTATTTATTTCATTTCTATACTGCCCCATAGCTAGAGCTCTCTGGATGGTTCAGAACAATTCATAAAAAATACAAGAACAGGATTATACAATACAACATTATGATAAAAGAGTTAAAACTTTTTTTAACATACAAAATTTAAAACAATTTAAATAGCTAAAAACAATATCAATAATCTATTTTTAATACACCTGTTTGAAACAGCAGACATACATGCTCCATCATATGTCATTAAATGCCTGGGAGAAAAGGGCAGTCTTAACCTGGTGCCGAAAAGATGACAGTGTCAGCAGCATGCAAATTTAATAAAGGTAAAGGTGTCCCCAACCAGTCGTATCCGACTCTAGGGTGCGGTGCTCATCCCCGTTTCTAAGCCGAAGAGGCAGCGCTGTCCAAAGATACTTCTGTGGTCATGTGGCCGGCATGACTGAACACCGAGGTGCACGGAGCAAATTTAATAGTAACTAGGTAACACTGCTGTGGTTACGACTTAAATCAATAACCCAGATTTGAATTCTATGTCTAGCATGAAGAGGAGAGGACAAATTGATTTTACAGGGATATATTTGCATTAGTTTGATTTTGTGCAAGAAAAGTCACATTGCATCTTTGAAGAGGGACTGTAGTTCAGTGGTAGAGTACATACTCTGCATGTTGAGGGTACCTGTTCATTCTCCAGCACCTGTAGCTTTTCTGTTAAAAGGACTTGGGTAGTAGATGATAGGAAAGAACTCTGGTTTCTTGGACAGCCACTGCCAGTCAGAGTAGATAATAGTGGACTAAATGGACAAATAGTTTCATTTGGTATGAGACAGCTTCCGAAGTTCTTCCTAATGGAAATTACTTTGTTGTAGGATTGGTTTTGTGGTTAACCCCACATGTAATGTCTTTTTAAAAGCAAGGTTGAAATTCTGAAAATATAACATAGAGGGTTGGAACCAGATTTGTTCATACTTCGATAGGATTAACAAGTCCCATTGATTTCAGTGGGTGTACTCGAAGTATGACTGGATCTGGATCTAATTGAGAAATGGTAGTATATAATGTATCTAACTTAGGGAGAAGGCCCACAAACATTAAAGCCATTTCAACAGCTGGGTTGTATACAAGTGTTCTTGCTGAGAAATACAGTCAGGGCCAGAAATATTGGAACAAGGATAACTGTTTTGGCAGTTGGCCTCTGTACACCACCACATTGAAGTTGAAAGGAAACACACCCAGATGGGAGCGAAGTCAGGACTTCCAGCTGTAATTCAAGGGGTTTGACAAAAGTGGGGTACTAACCATTCAGGAAGGACAGCCAATGGCACACACACACAGCCATCGTTGGTGGCTCATAAGTAATGGAACGAATGGCTGATAAGCAGCTGTATGTCCAGGTGTGGCCTGTTTCCTGGGCACCTCATGACCAATCAAGCAGATAAAAGGCCTGGAGGTGGTTCTGAGTGTTACATTTGTATTTGGTAGCTGTTCACTGGAACTCCCAACATGAGGTCCAAAGAGGTGTCCATGCAAGTGAAGGAGGCCATCATTAGGCTGAGGAAACAAAATGAGCCCATCAGAGAGATAGCAAAAACTGTGGGGGTGGCCAACACGACAGTTTGGAACATCCTGAAAAAGAAGGAATTAACTGGCAAGCTCAGCAACAGCAAAAGGCCTGGAAGACCACGGAAGACAACTAAAGTGGATGACCGCAGACTTCTGCTCATGGTGAAGAGGAACCCTTTCACAACATCCAGCCAGCTCAAGAACGCTCTTATGGAGGTAGGCATGTCATTGTCAACAGCTACAGTCAAGAGACGGCTTTATACAGAGCCTTCACAACAAGGTGCAAACCACTGGTAACGCTCAAGAACAGACAGGCCAGATTAGCCTTTGCCAGCAAACACCTAAAAAAGCCTGCCTAGTTCTGGAATAAGATTCTTTGGACTGATGAGACCAAGATTAACTTGTACCAGAATGATGGGAAGAGAAAAGTATGGAGAAAGAAAGGAACAGCTCATGATCCAAAGCCTACCACATCATCTTTCAAACATGGTGGAGGCTGCCATGTATGGCTGCCAATGGAACCGGGTCACTGGTGTTTATTGATGATCTGACTGCTGATAAAAGCAGCAGGATGAATTCTGAAGTATATAGGGCTATACTTTCTGCTCAGATTCAGCCGAATGCTGCCAAACTGATAGGACACCACTTCATATTGCAAATGGATAATGACCCCAAACATACAGCAAAAACTACCCAAAAGTTTCTCAAGGCAAAAGTGGGATGTTCTTCAATGGTCAAGTCAGTCACCTGATCTCAACCCAATAGAGCATGCTTTTCACTTACTGAAGACAAGACTGAAGGCAGAAAGACCCACAAACAAGCAGCAGCTGAAGGCAGCTGCAGTAAAGGCCTGGCAAAGCATCTCGAGGGAGGAAACTCAGCATTGGGTTATGTCCATGGGTTCCAGACTTCAGTCAGTCATTGACTGCAAAGGATTTTCATCCAGCTATTAAAGGCGATCCTTAAGTTTGAAATGATGTTGGTTTGTTCCATTACTTATGAGCCACCAACGATGGGTGTGTGTGCATGCCACTGGCTGTACTTCCTGAATGGTTAGTGCCCCACTTTTGTCAAACCCCTTGAATTACAGCTGGAAGTCCTGACTTTGCTCCCATCTGGGTGTGTTTCCTTTCAACTTCAATGTGGTGGTGTACAGAGGCCAACTGCCAAAGCAGTTATCCTTGTTCCAATATTTCTGGCCCTGACTGTATATCTAAATTACATTCCTCACATATACATGACATAGCCATGGCTTATTATGTGAGAAATTGTCCCTTAGTTATCATTAGGAAGATTGTACTTATTCCCTAGGGAGAGGAAGCCGGATAAAGGAAGAAAGTAATGTCTTTGTACCCTATATACAGATGTTGCATAGGGAACATTTTTTATTACCACCTTTCCCACCTCTTTCTATGGAAAGAGAGTCTCCCTATGTAGCCATTCATCCTGCTCCCATGAGGGCTAAAATGGGGAGGGGACATGGGCATGCATGCAAACAGGGCTGGCCTTAGGGGTGGGTGAGCTGGACAGTTGCTCGGAGCACCAAGCTGAGTGAGGCACCAAGGTGAGGTGAAGGGGGTGCCAAGCTGAGCTTAGTGGCTGTGGGTTTTTTTTTAAATGTACTGTCTGCAGTGAGCTAGTAAGTGTCCATAACTTTTTTTCAAGGTTCTACGGGTTGTTTCGGTATGAACTAAAAAAATGATCTTCCTTCAATTCACTTTAAAGTATGTTTCTTTTTCAATTTCCACTTTGATGTCGTTTGCCATACACAAACCATACAACTTGGTAATACTGCAACGTATTACCTGTCCTGGCCTTGCCACATTGCTCACCAGAATTCTTGTTATTTGGTTTAAAGTCTTCATAAAAAAGAGGAAATGGTATATTAGAGTGTAAGATGACACTACATTTCAACATGTAATTGTGACATAAGGGGACCTCTCCCTGGCCAAGATGAAGTAAATATTTTACACAGTTGTGTACAAAATAAAATAGATGCTAAGTTGAGGCTTAAGCTGGCTGTAAAATGTGTTCTTGGGAGGCTGGAAGGGAGGGAGGAGCCTGCGTATTATAAAGGAGTCTAAACCCCTCACAGTAAGACAAAATCTTGCTTTATGTCTGGGCAGCAATACAGTAAGATTGATCAGGCAGGCCAAGTAGCCCCTGTTGCAAAGTTTGTTGCAAGAAGAGAAGGAAGAGGGAAGGCTTTCAGGAGGGAGTCTATGGCAGAGCAGGAGGTCTGTTCTGGTCAGAAGAAAAACTCCAGGTCTGCTGAGGAAAGAGATCAAGGAGGGAGGGAGTGAACGAACACCACCTAAGGTTTCCAGGCAAGGTGCCCTTGGAGAGTAATTTTCTGTGGCCACTACCACAGGGAAAGGCTTAGGAGTGGTGTGAGGCTAGGCTGTAAGAGAGGAATCCTTCTTGAGTAAGGAATAGAGAAGGCCAGCAGCAGGCCATAACCAGACAACCTGTGGGACTGAGCCCCAGGAACAAGAAAGAAGCTGTGCCAGAAGAAGGGGTTTGGTCGGAATTTGGAGGAAGTACTCTGGAGAAGCACAACCTGATCCCTATTCCCTTATCTCCGTGTAAGAAAAAATGAAGCACATCTATCATCCTGCTCGATCCCAGGGCAAGGAGGAGCTGCAGGCGAGAATGCTCTGATGCAGTCAGTGCATGCGGTCCCCAGCTAGGTACACATATGCATGGGTCCTTGTAGGGGGCAGCAGCAGTGCCTCCAATGTGATGACACCTGCACCAGGCCCCATAAACCCTCGGGATGACCCTGCAAAGCTGACCACGGGGTGGGGGCACCAAAGGCGTTCCTTGTCCAGGCCGCTATTTATCTAGGGCCAGACCTGTGCACAAGCCCATCCCCAACGTCCTCATCCCCTCAGTCCTCGACCTTCATAATAGATACATTCTTCACATGATACTCCACAAGCAGTATCAAAGGTCAATAGTATCCCACACAGTGGAGGCTGCTGGCTCTGATGTCAGTGGGGCGGTGAATCTGCTCTGGGTTTCAGTCAGAACTCTAAAGGAGCTATCTAAGGTGCTGAACCTAAAGCTCTTTTAGAATGCTGACTGGTTCTAACTGAAACACAGAACGGATTCACCACCCCATTACATTGGAGACACCAGCCTCCACTGGTCCCACAGGTTTACAGACCCCATTAGAAGTCCATTAAAAAACAACAACAGCAACAACCATTTTCCCCAGTTAGAACCTTCTTTGACACCCAGCAAAACTTTGGTACATAACTATAATAATAACTTTCACTTTCTGCAAAACGTACTAATTTGGCATTTGGGGTCATTTTGGCCCCAGCTATATGACTCTTCCGCAGTGCTTCATACTATGTAAGAATGTTACAATGGATGAACAATTAGTGCCATTCAATGGAAGGTGCCTAATAAGGCACTATATGCCATCCATACCCATGAAGTGTGGCATACCTTCTAATTGTGTTGCAATTCCAAAGGACGTAGGGCTGGATCCAGATTTATGCTAGTTCAACTGCACTGATGGAAGTGAACTTCCCTGCCACTTCCTTCCTATGGCAGCCCCTCCAGCCTTCTGAGAATTGGTATGGTGTAGTGGTTAGAAGGTTTACATTGAGAGGGGTCCAGATGAACTATATCAGCTGATAACTTTGTCCCCAGTGTGTCACTAGCCAGGGAATTAGCTAAGACAAACCTGACTCTGGTTGGCACATTGAAACAAACAACCAAACCAGAAATTCCCCTAGGATTTTTTGCCCACAAAGCATTTTTGGTTTTCCAAGAGATTTGATGTTAGCTATGTACAAAAGGCATGCCAGTAATTCTCCTTTGTTCAGTGCATAAATATCTAGCAATCTTAGACAACAAAGCAAAGCCTGAGATCAGTCAGCATTATAATAAGAGTAACAGAGCAATCTTACCTGCCATATTGGGAGATTTACAGGCAGATGAACCACCATATCCAAAGCCCGGCTGGGGCTGGGCTCATGCTGGCATGGCAGAAGTAGGAAGGAGAGGCATTTTTGCTTTCCACCTCTCTCCCTGTGTTAGATAAAAAGGGGAGGTCATAAGTAGCTAGTGACTCGGTCACGTAGGCATGACACGTGAGCAATGAGTCAGCTTAAGCCGAGAGCAGCTTAAACCGAGAGCATGCGCAGAGACAAAGAACTGATGGAAAAGTACTGAGCCATTAGGGGTGGGTATAAAAAGGTTGGGCGCGCCATGTTCTGGGTCCAGACTGCTCTGCACCTGTTTTGCAAAACGATCAATAAAACTTTGTTGGCTCCACTGTCACCTGCCTGGCCTCTCATTTAAACAGAAGCAAGAACTTTTTCTAACACCTGACATTAAAAAACAAACGAAAAACAAATGCTGTACTTTACATTGTGAGGTATTATTGACCCCACAACGGATCAGCCTTGGTCCATCTTCCATTTGTGCATTCCTGCTGCTCCTCAGCCCACCTCACATATTCTCAGTTGTTTTGTTACTCATGGCAGTGGTCAGTAGCCACAGACAGAGGCCAATTATGATCTGCCTTGTGGCACAAGGGCACAAAATGGGCAAGTTAAAAGAGAGAGAGAGAGAAAGAAAGAAAGAAAGAAAGAAAGAGTATGTCGGTACTGATTTACTGGGTACATCCCCTGTGTTTGTATTAGAAATACTGTATTCACAATACTCAGTAATTAAGTTGAAAATAATGATTTACAATAAAAGTCAGCATTAATTAAATTCTCTCTATCCCCTGCCTTTCCCTGCCTTATCAGAAAGTGAGCCGAAAGGTCTTTAATTTCATTCTCAGAGGAGATAAGTAATATATTCATTGTAATGACTTGCAGAAGATAGTTCAACGATTATGTTCACTTCATCCTCCTGCAATCATGATTTCCTATTCTATAGTTTCTAATTAATATAATTCTTATAGGTGGCCCCTGAAAAGAGTGGGTGGGTGGTAGTGGGGAAGCAGTCAAACCTCAAATAGGCCTGAGAACATTCGCAGGCAGATGAAAAATGGAAGAATTGGCTCTCAAAAATTTGCATTGCTCACTAGCATCACACTCCAAGATAATTAGTGGTTTTGCAGATCATCACAGGCATGCCTGGAAATTGCAAATGTGTGAATCATTTTTATTGTCAAGGTCCTGAATGGGGGAGGAAAGGCCTGGTTTCCTGATCAGCCAAAATCAAGAGGGTCATTTACAGCAGCTCAGTATCTGTTTGAATGACAAGGACCAGTGAGGAGACCAGTATCAATTTGTTGTGAGTTCAAACTTTCAGTGAGAATGGTGTTCTTACATCACACAGCTACAGCATCAATTTTTTGTTTGTTTGCTTGAATGAAAACACTGGTGTTTGAATGCATATTTCTGGTATAGCATATATAATGTAAATCAGTGCCTGGTGGGTAAGAGGCTTCACTCAGGATGTTTGCATTTACTTTGCATAGTAAGGGCATATCACATAACGACTGACTTTTTTTCCAGCTCAGTTTTGAGATGTGACTTGCTTAATAGCCATGCTTATTAGATTGCATGAAATCTTATAATTAACTAATGGCACTGAGTGATAGACATTTGCAGAGTGACATCAGGCAGCATCAGCAAAAGCCGTATCCATATTTCTCTGCATTAGGGAAAGATCCAGGGGTCATGTTCTGGGAAAGTAGAATGGAAGATTAGAGTGATTTGGAAAGCTGATGAAGGATGGGGAGGAGCATGTGACAGTGATCAATAACAAGAGAAGGAGTACTGGCCTCTGCTTGTCCTTTCTCTCTATTTTATTTTTATTTAAAGAATTTCTTGGATGCCGTTCAGGGTAGAAGCCCTCCCAAAGCGGTCCACAGCAATAAAATACATAAAAACGGTTAAAATATTAAAAGCGATAAAAACATAAACACAATAAAATAGCAATAAAAGCAACAATAAAAGATGACAATAAAACCACCACCAACAGCAAAAACAGCAACAACAGCTGGGATGGGCAGCTTTGGGCAGTCTGGGAGCCAATTCCTCCCTGCGAACCCACCATGGGCTGCGTTCCCACTGTCACTGAACTGCCCCCCCTCAAAGGGGGGAGTTTTAAAAGTTGTGGCATGTCGTTGAAATTTGGCAGCACCATTACAGAGGCTTAGAATGGACAGGTTTAGCTTGTTTTAAAGCTAAACAAGCTAAATTTGTCCATCCTAAGCCTATGTAGCAATTTGCCTCAGAATTTTGACAGTAAGCCATTACTTTTTTAAAAAAAACTTTTCCCCCAGTTAAAGCAAAAATGTATTTGTATTTTATTTATTTATATATTTCATTTCTATACCGCCCAGTAGCCGAAGCTCTCTGGGCAGTTCACAAAAATTAAAACCTCAAAGTGCAGCATAAAACAATATAAAATACGAACGCTTAAAGCCATAATATAACAGTACAACCAGAATAAAACCTAGCAGCAATGCAGAGGTTTAAAATACAGATTTAAAACACCAAAGCAAAAAGACTAAGAAGCTAAAATACTGGGAGAATACAAAGGTCTTCACCTGGCGCTGGAAGGAGTACAACGTAGGTGCATGGCAGGGGGCAACAGGGGGTGGGTGGGGCCTCACTGGGGATCACATGTGGCCTGCAAGGTGTGTTGTTCACCCCTGTTCAAGGTGGTGATGCAAACTGGGCCTAGAGGGACAGGGCAAGCAAATGGGTAGCATCAGCACAAGAACATAAGAAGACCCATGCTGGATCAGACCAAGGGTCCATCTAGTCCAGCATTCTGTTCACACAGTGGCCAACCAGCTGTTGACCAGGAACCCACAAGCAGGACACGAGTGCAAGAGCACCCTCCTGCCCACGTTCCACAGCAACTGGTGTACATAAGCTTACTGCCTCTGGTACTGGAGGCAGCACATAGCCATCAGGACTAGTAGCCATTGATAGCCTTTTCCTCCAGGAATTTGTCCAACCCCCTTCTAAAGCCATCCAATTGGTAGCCATCACTACATCCCGTGGTAGCAAATGCCATAGTTTAGCTATGTGCTGTGTGAAGAAGTACTTCCTTTTATCTGTCCTGAATCTCCCACCAATCAGCTTCATAGGATGACCCCAGGTTCTAGTATTTTGAGAGAGGGAGAAAAATGTCTCCCTAGAATGAAGAGGAAGTGATGGAGCTACTCACATAAGTAGGCCGTAAGGGCATCAAGATCTCCCCCTCCCCCCACCAACCAACACTCCCCTTTCCGGCAGCGGAGGAAACATCCACAGAAGCCAGAATTCTCCTTCATTGCATTTGAACAGTTGACAGGTCATCACAGCAGGATTGGGGTGCCCAAAGCTGTATTTCTTGCACTAAAATGTGTTGTGCAGAAAAGCTTTAAGAGGTAGTGGCCTGCCAATTTCCCAGCCTCCTTGTAATCCAAAGATTTAGGAGGTCTGCTGCGGTCTCATTAAAAATCCATACCTGGCTCTGAAGAATAGGTCTGAGAAGAAAAGCTCTCTGGTGCCCAAAAGCAACGAGAGGCTGTGACATGAAACAATAGTGAACTGGGATTTAATCAAGCAAAGGATACAGAGAAGCACATGTAGCAGTTTGTGTCAGGGACACGGGTAGGATTTGTGTTACCAATTTATAACCTCAAAAAGGCAGGAATAAATGCATCTGTCACTAAAGGTAGAAAAGATGGCTTAGTAACAAAGGCCCTAGATTGGGACTCAATGAAAATACAATTCCTTTCTCTGCCATAAAATATACTGTAGAATACCTTATGCCTGTAAGACTCTAGGCCACTCAGTTATATTAAAACATGGAAGAAAGGCTAAAACCTATGGGTATAGATCAGGGATGGGAATCACCAGCCTTTGGCCTACCATCCAGCCTGAAAAGACCTGCAGGGGGTCTACTCCCTGAAGTCCTGCCCCTTAGAGAAGGGTGACAGGGCAGGAGACCTGCTCCAGACTAAGCCACCACACCAAGGAACGCTTCTCAAGGTGGCAACTCAGGCAACTCTGCTGATACCTTCCCTTCCCTGATCAGGAGAGGCTAGTGTGAAGTAATGCCCTTCTCACTTGCCCATCACCAAGGGCAGTTAGGCTGGTGAGTACAAGGGACAGGGCCTTCTCTGGGATCAACTTCCATCAGGAATTCATCAGGCCGTTTTTTGCAGGTCTTCAGGAAAGTGCTGAAGACCCACCAGTTTTCACTGCCTTCCCTTAAGTCTGGCCCATTAGTTTTTACTAGTTTCAGTTCTCTGTTATACAAAACAGAGTCAATTACAATAAAGAAGTCAAGCAAGCAAAAGTCAACCACTGTTTTATCAGGTAGATATGGATTTTCCAGGGCTATATCAGAGGAATAGCTAATGTCAAACACATAGGATATCAGTCAAGCAGAATCAAAGTCCAGAGGGCAGCATCAGGCAGAAGTCCAAAGGTTGGCAAAATGGAGGTCCACACACAAGTCCAGATCACGGAAACATGGCAGCAAGCACAAAGCTGAAGAAACACCATTGTTTTCAACAAAGGCTAGACTGGTAATGCAGGCTTACATTACCAGAGACCCACCCAAGGCTCAGCTGCAGTGTATTACAAGCCTTGCTGCTGAGGAGTCCCCTCCTCTAGAGGAAACCTTCTTTGGAGTCAGGTACTTCTTCTTAAAGGAGCCCTGGTGATTTGCCTCTTTTAAGTCAACAATGCTCTTTGGGACTGGGGAGTCGCTCAGCCTCTGAAGTAGAGCTCCCCTCTTCCTGTGGGGACGGAGCTGTGGTCCTCTCCCTTGACAGCCCAGGTTCCCCAGGTCTCCTGATAGGGATGCTTCAATGGCCTCATCTATCTCTGGAGCTCTAGCTCCTCAGAGAAGGAGGAGTCCTCCAGCAGGGCCATGATAATGGGTAAGTGTTTTTTTTTTAATGATTTAATTGGCTATCCATTTTTATGGATTTTATTGGAACATGTTTATGGATTTAAAAATTGCATCCACTTTGTGTGGTTTTTATCTTGTATGCCTGCCTTGAGAGGGTTCTATCCTTAAAGACAGCCTAGAAATAATGTTAGATAGATAGATGGCCAACTCTAGACTCAGCCTTCTCCTGAATCCAGATTGGGTCCCCTAAATCTACTGTACTCCACTCTAGAGTTAAATCTACTCTAGAGTAAAAATGAAAAAAAAAAAAAGGTGCCAGGTACAGATTTGAAGTAATGTCTGGATGCACATAAGTTTAATCCTTTATACTATGGGGAAAGAAGCCAATAATTTATATAAATCCTTTACCTTTACTGAAGAGGACTGTAGGCACAACCATGAGACTGTTGTGGCAACATTTGTTGCCTGTATCATTCCCAAGAGGTATGTGGTTTGTGAGAGGGCCTGCTTTTATCAAAAAGTTCAGAAGCCTTGAGAAATTGTTAAGAGAGGCCTTAATCCTTCACAAATCTAAAGAGATTACAAGGCAATTTGAGTCGATCAAAACCAGATTATGGAACAAGGACAACTTGGGAGTGACTAGGAGGAGGCAGCATCTATTCCACAAAACACTAGAAGCAGCCACTACCATTTTGAAAAAGGTAAGTTAACCTCATGTCTCTGCAGAAGCAGCACCAAAGGAAGGCCAGGAAAAGCAGCCCATCCACTGTAAAGCATTCTGCAGTGAAAAGGTCCACCATTTCAGGTGGCATGTATAAGATAAGATGCAGATGACACCCAACTCTGTTGCATGGAAGCGGTAATGGACTAGATGAGGGGAAACTAACTGAGGCTTAATCCAGACAAGACAGAGGAGCCCATGGTCAGTAGTGCTGGCCTGGGAATTGGGGTTCAACTAGTGTTCAGTTGGATAGCACTGCCCATGAAATCACAGGTTCTTCTGGACCTCGCCTTGAGACGCTGGATGCCCAGGTCATGACTGTGGTCCAGAGTGCCGTGTCTAGCAGCTGTTGGTATACCAACTATGCCCATTCCTGGAGAATGCTGATATGCCCATAGTGACACATACCCTTAGTTACATCATGTCTAGATAATGCAGTATGGTCTACATAGGGCTGTCTTCGGAGAGTGCATGGAAACTTCAATTGGATGAAAAGGTAGCGTCCAGGCTGTTAACAGAGTCTGCACAGATGGAGCATGTAACTCTTCTGTTGACAGCTGCGCTGACTTCCTATTGGTTTCCACACACCATTCAGTGTGCTGGTGATGACTTTTAAAACTTTGAATGGTTTGGAACTGGGATATTTGAAGGTCTGTCTTTTCCAGCATGAGCCTGACCAACTATTGAGGTCATCTTTGGAAATTCTTCTGTGTCTACCAACATCCTCAGAAATGTGCTTAGTTGGAACCGGAGAGAGGGCATTTTTGGTGGCTGCACCTTGGATCTGGAATTCCCTCCCAAGGGAAGCTGACCTAGTGTCTTCTCTTGTGGCCTTCTGCAATTTGGTAAAAAAAGTCATTTTTGGGAAGGCATTTGGACTGGGAAGTGCTGTCTTACTGAATTTGGAAGTGCAGTCTTACTGAATTAGGTTTTTAATTGTGTCTGGCTTTAATCTGCCACTTTCTGCAGCTGTTTAAATATTTTATGTACAAGCAAATATGACTAGAAGCCACCTTCAGACCTTGTCCCTCAACATGGGGAGGACTGAGTGGGCAGGACTTGCATGTGCGCCCATGTCCATCCCCACTTTTAGCTCTCCAGAGAGCAAGCTAAACACCTCCATGAGGCTAGTGTGGAAGCCAGATATACAAAACTCTTTTTGGCCAAGAGATAGAGAGAGAGGGCCCACAGTCACCCTTGTGCTCTGGAAGAAGTTTGGGTATCAGCAAACCAAGCCTTGCTTTTCCTTGTTCACACAGACCTTGCATCTTTAAATCCACTAGCATCTCTGAAAAGTAGAAAATAGCTCCTCTTCAGAAAGGTCTCATGCCCTTTTGCGGCTGCTGTTGCTGCCTTACTGCCAATGACTTTTCTCTGTGAATTTTTGGCATCCTCAGCACAGCAACCAGCTGCTTGTGTTATGGTTTCCATGGTGATGGAAGCATGATGCAAAGGTGGTGGTGGGAGGTGTGGGTGGAAAGGAATGAAGGGGCGGGGATTCCTTTGCATGTGAATGAATGAAACTGAGTGAGAGGAAGAGAAGGAGGGGGAGGAGGAGAGGAGGAAATAGAGACAGGAAAAGAGGCTGACAAAGTTCTCTCTGTGTTCTATCAGTAATACCACCATATTAGTTATGTCCTACAAATCCAAGATTAAAATCCAGAGAGATGGTACTGTAGAGCTTAGTGTGTGTGTGCGCACACACTATATACACATGTGAAACACAGCTTGCTTATTACAGGTTGTCATGTTGACCAGATGAATTCTAGGAGCTTCTGAATGAATTCTAGATTTATCTTTCTCCGGATGACAGCCTTTGAAAATAAGTTAGGATCATTATATTGAATAAGACAATTGGTTCATCTATCCAGTATTGTTGACATTGACTGGCAGCAGTTCTCCAAGGTTTCTGGCCAGATTCTTTCCTAGCCCTACCTGGAGATGCCTGGGATTGAAACTGGGACCTTTTGTATAGAAAGCATGTGCTCTACCCCTGTGTAAAATAGAGTTTTTTGTTTCTGCTCGCAAAATATGCAAGCATGCCCTCTTCGCAACTGTGACTGTGAGCAGGAGAACGTGTTCTCTGAAAATGTTTGCAAATTCTCGAACATCTGCTTGCATTTGAAAAATATGCACATTTTGACAAGAGTTCACAATTGTGCAACTTCAAAAATGAACCATTTCATGCTTTAATTTATGGGGAGAATTTGTGCAACTTTGGAAATTTGTGTAATTTGATATTTTTCTTCACAGCTTTCACATTTGATAGCATTTGCTTTGTGCCATTTTCCCATTTGTGCAAAATGAACATTGCAGTCACAAGCAGACCAATACCTGTGTGATACCGTTGTTCCATGCACCCCTCACTTTGTCTGGGTAGAGCAGTACAGTGCCTTAGGTGTGTGCATGTATCTCTTCTCAGTCCTTCCTCCTGATAGTCTATGGTCTGGATTTGAACGTGAGGCCTCTTGTCTGGCAAGCTGATGCTGTTCCATTACTGCAACTCCTACCTTAGTGGCCCTTTCTCACCCAAACCTCCTTCAGACAGGGTTACTTACAATGAACTTGTAATTAGTGCTGTGCTAAATCCTGCCCTGTTTTCAGGAATTTTTTCACTCCCTGTGAAAGAGGCATTGTTTTTTCTATGTCATTTGCAAGGAGGGGGAGAATTTCAGAGAATTTTATCCATGGGGAGAGGGACAGAGTTTCCACATCCCTTTTTAAGTTTGGAGGTGGCTGAAGGATCTTCCTATTTTATTTTTTTTTTTGGTTTTTTGCTTGAAAAATGCCCCCAGCACTCTCGAGCCCAGCAGCTCTCTCATGAGACCATGTGACTTCACCCTCTCCAACAGGCATTCAGGAAGAACTCCTGGCTTGCAGAAGCTTCTTTGCAAAAAGCTTTGCAAAGAACAAATGGGACTTTGGGCGCTTTAGGCTGCAATCCTATGCATATTTAGATGTGGAAAAGGCCTACAACAGCTGGCTGGGGAATGCTGGGAGTTGTAGGCCTTTTCTCCATCTAAACATGCATAGGATTGTGCCCTTAGAAAAATGCTTGTCTTGCTTGCTCTGTGATGCTGCAAGGAAGAGCAGAATTCTTCTAAAGCTCTAAAATCCCGGATTGTTAATGGTTTGCAAAGCAGCTTCTGCAGCCCTGGAACCTTTCCCGAATGCCTACTGGAGAGGGTGAGGTCATATGATCTCCTGGGAGTTCTGGAAGAGCTGCAGGGCTGGAGAAGAGTCCTGGGCTCCTGCAAGTGCTGGGGGAGTTAAAGAAAAAAAAAATAGAACCCCTCAGCCAAGACCTACACATTAAAAGGTAAGCTGAAATCCTGTCCTGCTCCCCAAAGAGCAGTTATTCGAAATTCTCACCTCTCCCAGCACCTTTCACCAGAGGTTTTGTTTCAGTCCCCACCTCCCTATGAAATGCCGAAAATGGAAGAATCAAAATTTTCAGCACAGCGCTACTTGTGATTCTCTCTCTCTCTCTCTCTCTTTTTAAAGTCCTTTGACTTGAGTGCAGGAAAAGTTATCTCTGAACATATCATCCTCATTCTCCATTGCCTAGACAGGCTGAACACTACCTCTGCTGCATGTTTGATAGCACTGGTGGCTCCAGGTGTTTGAGGGCTTTGGGGCAAAACACCTTCAGTGGTCCTCCTCTCTCAGTGAGTCTACCTTCTCAACTCCATTGTCCCTACTTGCTACTGCTCTTCCTCCTCCTCATTGCTACCACTTGCTTGCTTGGGCGGCAGAGGAGCACTGAGCAAAGAGGCCGTGGCTCACTACCACCGTTGTCTGGGCCAGAGCGAGAGACGGGTGAACAAGCAGGTTGCAATGATGAAGAGGAGGAGCAGGTCCAGGAGGCTCTTGTCTGTGAGCCCCTGCTGGGGTGTGGGCCCTCAGCCAGTGCCCAACCATGCTACCCTCGATGCTGGTCATGTTTGGTAGGAAGGGCTATCTGGCAGATACCTGCAAAATGCAGTTTTCACATACCATGGCAAGTCATACCTTGTTCTGGGCCAGAGCTTTGTTCAGGAGTCTTCCATTATCATAAGTAGGGATGCACGTGAATTTCATTTTGCTTAGTATCTAATGCAAATTTGCCCCGTTCCCCTGGGGCAATGCAAACATGAGCCCATTTTTTTCAGGAAAAACTTGCATGGTCCTGAACTTGTATATGAGTTTGAAAAATGTGTACTTTAAAAAATATATACTTTTAAAAGTGCAATTAAAAACAACAATGCAGTTTTACACTTTAGAATATGGGGGAAACGTGCATTTTGAAAAGTGCACTTTTCTTGTTGGAACAAAAAGAAAAATAGATTGTAACATAAAATGGGAGCAAGGCAACAGGAACAAGATTTGGGGTCGAACTTGGAGAACCTCGACAAGCTGGAGCCTTGCTGATTCTCCAGTCCCTAATCATGAGATATATTGAAAGTTGCTTCACTCATAGTATTAGCCTGTAGTGCTCAAAGATGGGGATGGGTGCATCTGTCACGCTCAGGTATTCATTTCCCAGCACTACATTCATTGTGGCCTGGTTCTGCATTGGATTGCAAGCCTTTTCCCCCTGCACAGACATTTGTATGTGTTTTGGTTTGCATTTTTCAGAATGTGTACACTTCATGTATATTTCACAATTGTACAGAATTTTACATGCATGTATTCATTGACTAAATTCATTGATTATTTGTGCACATTTTTTGAAATCTGTGCATTTTCTGTGAGTGTTTTTCACACATACACATGTTTTTGAACTCATTTTGGTTTGGTTTTGTGAAATGCATCACAAACTCAGAAATGTTAAGATTTCTGACTGCATATTGCATTCAGGTCTGTGTCCTGTTCTGGGAGGTGTGAATTCGGTAATCTTGCATCAAAATGCAAGCCCACCACATTTCTCACCCATCCCTATTTAAAATAGTAGGGATTGTACCTTTAGGTGGCCTAAAAATAATTTTAAATAAATAAATAATAGACATATTGGACAGTATCCAACACTGTCATTCTGCAAACTCAGCTAGTGGAGTTCCACTAACTCTTTCCATTGTGCAGACAGTTCCCTATTATGCTTGTGCAACCGATTGTGCAAGCAGTTGTGCAACCCATTGCACAATGGGTTGTACAAGTAGGATTGCTTGTGTAATAGATTGCACAATGGATTGCAAAAGAGTTATTCTCAACCAGTTGCACTACAGGTTGTGCAAGCGTAATGCACAACTGCTTGCACAAACAGCACTTCTGTGGGATTCTCCTCTTGTGCATAGTTTGGAACCTAGTTTCCGCTAGTGCAGTGTTATGTGTGCTATCAGAATGCCACAGTTGGATACTGCCCAATATGTGCAACTCCATTATCTAAGTGAAAAAAGGACCTGCATAGAGACGCTGCTTAACCTTTCCGGTATATTTTCAGCTCAACATCACCTTCTCAAACCTGTTGTTTTCACCCCTGAGGGGAAAGATAAAGGTCTGAATAGATTCCTAATATCTTCCTACGGGTAAAAAAGCAGCTGAGGGAGGGTGACAGCAACATAGAAAGCTGATTTATACCAGGTCAGATTATTTTATTCATCTAGCTCAATATTGTCTGTTTGGACTGGCAATCCCCCTCCAGGGTCTCAGGCAGAAAGAGGTATATTTTCTGTCATCCACTATCTGATCCTTCTGACTTGAGATTCCAGGAACTGAACCTTCTGCATGCAAAGCATATGCTCTACCATTTTGTTAAGTCCCTCCTGCTGAGCTCTCAAGTTGATCTGAAAAAGCTACAGGAGGGGAAGGAGTTAAGCAGCCCGTGTTTCTTCACTCAGATACAGTCTGCTCAGGTTGCTTTGGTTTTTTAAAAAATGCAAAGAAAAGAATGACAGAATTCTGTGTACTGTGTACTTTTAGCCTGAGAGAAATACAGCACACAGAAGCACCAGATGGTGCAAAGCCCCTGCTGCTTGAATATTTCAGGGAAACTTGTCTGCTTCCTTCAACCTCTTTCACAGCATGCCAGATCTTTGCTGTTGACTGCCCATTTGGATGATTGAGGCTATGCTTTCAGAAATTAGAAGGAAATTGGTCAAGAAAAAGCTGTCCCTTCTGATTCCATACTTGCTCACAGAGCAAATCTATTGATTTGTCTCGTTGCCGTTTGCGCTTGCACATTTTAAACATGGGTGTGCCGTTTAAAAACATAAATTTGCTCACACACAAACTCAGTCAGCGAGGCAGATAACATTCTTCGCACAGTGCATAAACTGTGGAATTCACTTCCACAAGGTGTAGTGATGGCCACCACTTTGGATGGATTTAAAAGGGGGTTGGACAGATTCCTGCAGGCTACCAGTCCTGATGGCTAGATGCAACCCCCAGTTTCAGAGGCAATATTGCCTATGTACATCTGGTGCTGGGAACATGGGCGGGAGGGTGCTGTTGCATGCATGCATGCATTATATTTCTGTACCACCCCGTAGCTGAAGCTCTCTGGGCGTTCACAAAAATTACCTATTGCACTCATGTCCTGCTTGTGGTTTTCCTGTGGGCAGCTGGTTGGCCACTGTGTGAACAGAGTGCTGGACTAGGTGGGCCCTTGGTCTGATCCATGGCTCTTCTTATGTTCTTCTGAGTAAATTTCACTGCAAAAAACCTCAATCTCAGGGGTGGCCTAAAGCATTTTACTGCCTTACCACCACCCCCCACACACGCACCAAATCAAGGTGCATAGTACCCCTAAACATGCACTGAATTGGCTTTTAAGGAACTTTTCATTTTAAATCAGTAGATAGTAATCACACTACTATGCCACTGCCTGCTCTTCCCATAGGGCCAAATACATGGTCCCCCCAAACTTAAACAGTTGAGGTGGGGTCAGAGATAAATATTTGCTATATGGTACAGTATATGGGGTTTTGCATGGTTCCTGCCTCCCCATCCCAGCCTTTATCCATGAGGAATTGTTTGTGCAGCCTGATCCTATCCATGTTGGGGAGGCAAAATAGGAATAGGGGGAGAGAGCTGCCTGAGGCAGCTGCCTCACTTTTCCTAATGGTAGGGCTGGCCCTGCTCAATCTTTTCCCACTGAGTTTCACTCTCTGTCCCTATTTCATATTCCTCATCACATGCAACTTCTCTGCCCAGATTCCACACAGACACAACTCACAACTGACCTTGGCAGCTTTCTTCTCTCCATCTTTTCTCCTTAGTTTTGCCCCTCCCTTTTGCAACCTTGGTCAGGCTCAGCCCAGCCTAGGTGTGAATAAGGATTCCATGAAATGGTGCTTCTCCTGGTAGATAAAGGCATCATGTTACCTTTCATGTCAAACCTTGCTGCTGACCTTGATTTTCACGGTCGGGGATTTATTGGGAATGCTACAACCAGATAGGGTGGGGGGAGAAATCTTGTGGGTTGTAAGGATATGGTTAGATCACCAGCAGCGATAGTAAGTGACAGCGCATGGCTTCAATCATTCCTGCCACCCGTGCACCATTTCCACTTGGCACCCAGCCTGCCTTTAATGGAATGTGACCCACATCTGAGAATGAGCTCATCTCTGTAATCCACTTAATAGAACTGTATGAGCAAGACTCTGATGCTAGAGCTGCTGCCCATCTTTTTTTTTAAGCGATTACCTTCCCAGTATTGTGATTGTGAGGATGGCAAGTGATGCATTCCTTACCACATTTTAACATTATTTTGCAAAGGACATATGAAGCTTCTAAATCACTTCTGTATTGCCTTCTGAGAATTGTAGTTGCCATCTCCAGCCATACTGGAGAAATTCTACCACACTCCCAAAACAAATACTCCTCTCACCCCAAGAACAAGGAGGTGTTTTAGTTCTGATCTGGCTGGGGGACAATAACCACATAAAACATTTGCAGAAAAGAAGAGAATTGACTTGGAGAGAAGATGCACTCCAAACAAGAGACTACTTGGCCAGGTGGTCTGGTTAAAGTTGAGAAGTGCAACAATAGTAAGGGGTTAACAATTAACATTAAAGAACTTCTGTTCATGCACCTACAGAGAAGCTGGGTACTGAGAAGGCCCTCTCCCTTGTTGCTGTCCTCCAAATGTCCCTCGGAAGAGCCACTCAGAGAAGGGTCTCATATGTTCATTGTAGTGTACACATACAGTCAGGGCCAGAAATATTGGAACAAGGATAACTGTTTTGGCAGTTGGCCTCTGTACACCACCACATTGAAGTTGAAAGGAAACACAGCCAGATGGGAGCAAAGTCAGGACTTCCAGCTGTAATTCAAGGGGTTTGACAAAAGTGGGGCACGAACCATTCAGGAAGTACAGCCAGTGGCATGCACACACACCCATCGTTGGTGGCTCATAAGTAATGGAACAAACCAATATCATTTCAAACTTAAGGATCGCCTTTGATACCTAGATGAAAATCCTTTGCAGTCAATGACTGACTGAAGTCTGGAACCCATGGACATGACCAAATGCTGAGTTTCCTCCCTTGAGACGCTTTGCCAGGCCTTTACTGCAGCTGCCTTCAGCTGCTGCTTGTCTGTGGGTCTTTCTGCCTTCAGTCATGTCTTCAGGAAGTGAAAAGCATGCTCTATTGGGTTGAGATCAGGTGACTGACTTGGCCATTGAAGAACATCCCACTTCTTTGCCTTGAGAAACTCTTGGGTAGTTTTTGCTGTATGTTTGGGGTCATTATCCATCTGCAATATGAAGCAGCATCCTATCAGTTTGGCAGCATTCGGCTGAATCTGAGCAGAAAGTATAGCCCTATACACTTCAGAATTCATCCTGCTGCTTTTATCAGCAGTCAGGTCATCAATAAACATCAGCGACTCGGTTCCATTGGCAGACATACATGCCCATGCCATAACACTGCCTCCACCATGTTTGACAGATGATGTTGTATGCTTTGGATCATGAGCTGTTCCCTTCCTTCCCCATACCTTTCTCTTCCCATCATTCTGGTACAAGTTAATCTTGGTTTCATGAGTCCAAAGAATCTTATTCCAGAACTGGGCAGGCTTTTTTAGGTGTTTGCTGGCAAAGGCTAATCTGGCCTGTCTGTTCTTGAGCGTTACCAGTGGTTTGCACCTTGTTGTGAAGCCTCTGTATTTACCTTCATAAAGCCGTCTCTTGACTGTAGATGTTGACGATGACATGACTGCCAGATGTTGTGAAAGGGTTCCTCTTCACCATGAGCAGAATTCTGCGGTCATCCACTTTAGTTGTCGTCTGTGGTCTGCCAGGCCTTTTGCTGTTGCTGAGCTTGCCAGTTAAGTCCTTCTTTTTCAGGATGTTCCAAACTGTTGTATTGGCCACTTTTGCTATCTCTCTGATGGGTTTCTTTTGTTTCCTCAGCCTAATGATGGTCTCCTTCACTTGCATGGACACCTCTTTGGACCTCATGTTGGGAGTAGGGATGGCGGAGAATTTCTCCACGAATCTCGGGGAGGCCGAATGCCAACGCATTTGGCCCCCCGAAATTGTTGGTGAAATTCTCCGCCCCCCGCCGGGATGGGACTTACCTCCCTCGAATGTACCTCTCGGCGGCGGGTCCCGGCGGGAGTTTGGCGGCGTTTCGTCGGGGGCGGGGGCGGCGGCTGGTCTTCCGACCGGCTGCCGCCGCCATTACAAAATAAAGTCAAAACCCCCCAAAACACCCGTGATAGGCTACGTAACGATTTATGTAGCCTATCACGGCTAGATTCCCAAAGTCAGCCGTGACTTTGAAAAAAAAAAGCGCGTACGCAAATGGTGGTGCCCATGGGCGCCGCCATTTGCGTTTCTTATTTGGTCCCGGTAGTTTACGTAAAGATTTACGTAGACTATGGCGAAAATAAGGGCAACGCAAATAGTGCTGCCCTTATTTTCACCGTAGTCGACATCAATCTTTACGTAGACTACCGGGACCAAATAAGGAACGCAAATGGCGGCGTACATTTGTGTACGCGCTTTTTTTTCTTTCTTTTCAAAGTCACCCGTGATAGGCTACGTAACGATTTACGTAGCCTATCACGGCTGACTTTGGGAATCTGGCCGTGATAGGCTACGTAAATCATTACGTAGCCTATCACAGGTGTTTTTTTCCCCCACTTTTTTATTTCGCGGCTGGGGAGATGGGGCGCTTCTCCCTGGCCTGAATTTCGGCCGGGCGAGGCGGGGCGCCTCCCCCCCCGGCCTGAATTTCGGCCGGGCGAGGCGGGGCGCCTCCCCCCCCGGCCTGAACTTCGGGGGGAGAACCGAAGCGCCTCCCCCCCACCACGAAGCAAGCTGCAGGACCAGGTAAGTGCCTTTCGTACATCCCTAGTTGGGAGTTCCAGTAAACAGCTACCAAATGCAAATGTAACACTCAGAACCACCTCCAGGCCTTTTATCTGCTTGATTGCTCATGGGGTACCCAGGAAACAGGCCACATCTGGCCATGCAGCTGCTTGTCAGCCATTCATTCCATTACTTATGAGCCAACAACGATGGATGTGTGTGCATGCCACTGGCTGTACTTCCTGAATGGTAAGTGCCCCACTTTTGTCATACCCCTTGAATTACAGCTGAAAGGCCTGACTTCACGCCCATCTGGGTGTGTTTCCTTTCAACTTCAATGTGGTGGTGTACAGAGGCCAACTGCCAAAGCAGTTATCCTTGTTCCAATATTTCTTGACCTGACTGTAGGTTCATACCAGGAGAGGTGCTTCATTGTTTTGTAAACCAAATTAATATCTCTCCCATCTCTAGTCTGAAACCTCTATGTAAAATTCCATGAATGAGGCAGGATGATTGCATGATAGAAGTACCCTATGTTTGGTAATGCTTTGTGACATGTGCTTCATCTGGTCTGAATGGAGGAGAGATTAGATATAAAAGGAATATGAAAGAAAGTCTGTCTTATTACTGCACTAATTTGCTTTTGTCTGTATTGTTGAGGTTAATGGGTCCATTTAAATCAACAGGGAATGTAGAAAGGAGAATGTAATTAGAGTAGTAAGCAGTTGTCTAGAATCAGAACCTGTCACTCCCAAAGAGAAAGCAAGAAAGGAAGAATTTCCCTGCTGTTTAGAGGATAGCTGACCAATGGGCAGAATAGAATTGAGGTGTTAAAATGATTATAGAGAAATTTCCACCCTGACTTTTTTTGACTGGGTGAAACCTGCCCATCTCAGTTCAGAATGGGCGGGATCTTTCCCAAGCTTTTTGGTGTTTTCTCAGGACATAAACAAGCTTTTTCTTAGAATTCTCCAAAACACAAAGTCACCTAACCCAGAAGAATACCATCATAGCCAGCCCTTCTCTACGCCGGTTTCCCTTCCCCAAACTTATTGAATTGTGGAGGGTATGCAAGACCTTGGGTTAAAACTATACCTAAATTTCCAACTGTCTGAAAGAGAGTTCTGAATAGGCTGACATTCTCTAATTCTAAGAACTGTGAGTTATTATTTCTTCAGATAAATGAGTCATATAGAATAAAAAACTACATTTCCCAGAAACACCATAACAGGCTCTGAGCATGCTTGGGCCTCCATTTGTGAGTTTAGATTAGAACACCCCCGAGTTTAACTCCGGTAACTGATTTTTAAAAAAAAATTCACCTTCTCAGAAGCAATACAAAAAACCTACACTTCCCAGAGTTCATGCCAGCATTGTAGCAATAGCTTAGAATAGCTTGTGGCTTGTCTTGGCTGCTATTTCCCTGTTATTCTCCACAACTCTGCAAAAAAAGAAGAAAAAGTGAGAAAGCAGTTTGGGGAGAGGAAACTGCTTTCTGGAGCTGATTACAAGGAGCATGCCATTCCCTTTTTACAACAGTTTCACTGTTTCTGGACACAATTCAAAGTGCTGGTTATAACCTATAAAGCCCTATATGGCTTGGAACTAGGCTACCTGAAAGACCGCCTTCTCCCATATGAGCCTGCCTGGATTTTAAGAACTTCATGGGAGGTACCACCATCATTGGAGGCACGTTTGATGGGGACATGAGAGAGGGCTCTGGAACTCCTTGCTAAGGGAGGCTACATTGGCCCCCTCTTTGTTCTCCTTCTGTCAGCAGGCAAAGACGTTTTCATTCAATCTGACCTTTGTCACATAAATTGGTCTGTTATTGAACTGGTTTTTCAATTATTTGTTGCTGCTTATTTCTTTGTTGTTGTTGTCTAATTTGGGGTGAGATAAAAGAACTGTGAGATATATATGAAGTACCAATAGATAGCTTTTTCCTTCTCACTGAGGGCGAGAAACACTTATACTATTGAACTCAGTTACCATCGTGTTTATTAAAAACAACAAAAACCAAACCTGACCTTCCTAGTGTCCCAAAAATATAATGCACCTATTACATTTGTTAAGGAATTGGAGGGACAGGTTCTAACCTTAGGAGAAAGATCACAGGAAAGAGCTCTGATAAGCAAAATCAAATGACAGTTCCATATTAGTACAAAAAAACGTATTTGCCAAATCACCTCCTGATTAGTGGTCTATAAGGGCAGAGTATATACAGCTTTGAGGTCTATAAGGGCAGAGTATATACATGGCCTTTGCATTGCAAAACATACTTATATATAATGTGAGCTTACACAAGACAATTGGCCATTGAGAGCTAAATGTGGATCTAAAACAGGCTGCCCTTCAGAAAAGAACTTGTATCAGCTGCCCAAACCTCAAGTGTAGGCAACCTAAACTTGTCATATAAGTTGGTACTAATATATATATATATATATATATATATATAAAAACTCCAGCAAAGGAGATTGTTATCCTGTTGTGGTGTTGGAGTTTAAGCACCTCAATGACGCCATGAGCTAAACTGTGAAGGGACACCCAAGACGGGAAGGTCATGGCAGAGAGGTCAGACTAAATACGATCCCTGGAGAAAGTAACGGCAATCCACCCCAGTATTCTTGCCATGAAAACTAAATGGATCAGTACAACCAGATATGTCGTTATTCAATCAGAAGATGGGACTCCCAGGTCGGAAGATGGTCAAACTGCTACTGGGGAGGAACAGGGGATAAGTTCAACTAGCCCCAGATGTGATGACGCAGCTAGCTCAAAGCCGAAAGGAGGGCTAGCGGCCAAGGGTGCTGGTGGTGAATGATGAATTCGATACTCTAAAGATCAACACACCATAGGAACCTAGAATGTAAGATCTATGAGCCAGGGCAAATTGGATCTGGTTATTGGGGAGATGTCAAGATTAAATAGACATTTTGGGTGTCAGTGAACTGAAATGGACTGGAATGGGCCACTTCACAACAGATGACCACCAGATCTACTACTGTGGACAAGAGGACCACAGAAGAAATGGAGTAGCCTTCATAATTAATAATAAAGTGGCTAAAGCTGTGCTTGGATACAATCCAAAAAAAGATCGAATGATCTCAATTCAATTTCAGGGTAAGCCATTTAACATCACAGTGATCCAAATATACACCCCTTTTTCAGATGCTGAAGAAGCAGAAGTAGATGAGTTCTATGAGGATCTGCAGCACCTACTGGATAAAATAATACGCCAAAAAGAGATGTTATTTTATTACAGGAGACTGGAATGCTAAGGTGGGTAGTCAAACGACACCTGGAATTACAGGCAAGCATGGTCTGGGAGGACAAAATGAAGTGGGACATAGGCTGATAGAATTTTGCCAAGACAACTCATTGTGCATAACAAACACTCTCTTCCAAAAACCTAAAAGATGACTTTATACATGGACTTCACCAGATGGTCGACACCAAAATCAGATTGACTACATCCTTTGTAGCCAAAGGTGGCAGACATCTATACAGTCGGTAAAAACAAGACGTGGAGCTGACTGTAGTTCAGATCACGAGGTTCTTACTGCACAATTTAGAATCAGACTAAAGAAAATAGGGAAGACCCACAGATCAGTTAGATATGAGCTCACTAATATTCCTAATGAATATGCAGTGGAGGGGAAGAATAGATTTAAGGGACTAGATTTAGTAGATAGGGTCTCGGAAGAACTATGGACAGAATTTTGCAACATTGTTCAGGAGGCAGCAACAAAAAAAGTCCCAAAGAAAAAGAAAATCAAGAAGGCAAGATGGCTGTCTGCTGAGACACTGGAAGTAGCCCAAGAAAGAAGGAAAGCAAAAGGCAACAGAGAAAGGGAGAGATATGCCCAATTACATGCAAAATTCCAGAGGTTAGCCAGAAGAGATAAGGAATTATTTTTAAACAAGCAATGTGTGGAAGTGGAAGAAGATAATAGAATAGGAAGGACAAGAGACCTCTTCCAGAAAATTAGAAACATCGGAGGTAAATTCCAGGCAAAAATGGATATGATCAAAAACAAAGATGGCAAGGACCGAACAGAAGCAGAAGAGATCAAGAAAAGGTGGCAAGAATATATAGAAGATCTGTATAGGAAGGATAATAATATCGGGGGTAGATTTGACGGTGTGGTCAGTGAGTTAGAGCCAGACATCCTGAAGAGTGAGGTCGAATGGGCCTTAAGAAGCTTTACTAATAACAAGGCAGCAGGAGACGACGGTATCCCAACTGAACTGTTTAAAATCTTGCAAGATGATGCTGTCAAGGTAATGTATGCCATATGCCAGCAAATTTGGAAAACACAAGAATGGCCATCAGATTGGAAAAAATCAACCTATATCCCCATAGCAAAAAAGGGAAACACTAAAGCATGTTCAAACTATCGAACAGTGGCACTTATTTCACAGGCCAGTAAAGTAATGCTCAAGATCTTGCAAGGTAGACTCCTTTGACTGTGTGGATCATTTATTTATTTATTTATTATTATTATTATTATTATTATTAAATTTATTAATCGCCCATCTGGCTGGTCACGCAGCCACTCTGGGCGATGTACAACATACAATAAAACAGTTTAAAACAATAAAATTCTACAATAAAAACATTTCCTAAAATACCCTAACCCACCCCAAATGCCTGCCTGAACAACCACGTTTTTAATAGGGATGGGGGAGAATTTCTCCCCGAAACTTCGGGGGGCCGAGTGCCAACGTGTTCGGCCCCCCGAAGTAGTTTCAGGGAGAAATTCTCCGCACCCCCTCCCCGGGACGGGACTTACCTTTCCCGAATGTCCCTCCTGGTGGCGGGTCCTGGCGGCGGTTCGTCAGGTCTTCGACAGGGGCAGAGGCGGCAGCTGGTCTTTCGACTGGCTGCCGCCGCCGCCATTCCAATAAAAGTAAAAAAAACACAACGCCCTGTGATAGGCTACGTGACGATTAACGTAGCCTATCATGGCTAGATCTGCAAAGTCAGCCGTGATAGGCTACGTTAATCGTCACGTAGCCTATCATGGGTGACTTTTAAAAAAAAAGCGCGTACGGCTAATGGCGGCCCCCATAGGGAGCCGCCATTCACGTTCCTTATTTGGTCGCTGTAGTCTACGTAAAGAGTTACGTAGACTACAGCGACCAAATAAGGAACGCGAATGGCGGCTCCCTATGGGGGCCGCCATTTGCGTACGCGCTTTTTTTTTTAAAGTCACCCATGATAGGCTACGTGACGATTAACGTAGCCTATCACGGCTGACTTTGCAGATCTAGCCGTGATAGGCTACGTTAATCACATAGCCTATCACAGGGGCATTTTTTTTTAACTTTTTATTTCGCGGCCGGGCGAGGCGAGGCGCCTCCTCCCCGGGCTGAATTTCGGCTGGGCAAGGCAGGAAGCCTCCCCCCTGGCCTGAATTTCGGCCGGGCGAGGCGGGAAGCCTCCCCCCCTGGCCTGAACTTCAGGGGGAGCAGCGAAACACCTCCCCCCCACCGCGAAGCAAGCTGTGAGACCAGGTAAGTGGCTTTCGTGCACCCCTAGTTTTTAATGCACGATGGAAGCTCATTAAAGAGGGGGCATGACGGAGTTCCCTAGGGAGGGAGTTCCACAGAGTGGGGGCCACCACAGAAAAGGCCCTCTCCCTCGTCCCCCCCAGTCTAGCTGTCCTGGCTGATGGGACAGAGAGAAGGCCATCCAAGGCTGATCTTGTTAAGCGGCCTGTCTGGTGCTGCTGGAGGCGCTCCTTAAGATAGGCTGGGCCGGAACCATATAGGGTTTTAAAGGCCAAAACCAACACCTTGAATTTGGCCCAGAAAATAACTGGTAACCAGTGCAACTCCTTCAGCACTGGAGTGATGTGATCTCGCCGGCGGCTGCCTTTAATCAGGCGAGCCGCCACGTTCTGTACCATAACATATTATGGCAAGTTCTTGGTGGTATGGGGATACCAAGTCATCTTGTCTGCCTCCTGAGGAATCTGTATAACGACCAAGTAGCAACGGTAAGAACAGACCATGGAACAACGGACTGGTTTAAGATTGGGAAAGGAGTATGGCAGGGTTGTATACTCTCACCCTACCTATTCAACCTGTACGCAGAACACATCATGCAATGTGCTGGGCTTGATGAATCCAAGGCTGGAATTAAAATCGCTGGAAGAAACATTAACAATCTCAGATATGCAGATGATACCACTTTGATGGCTGAAAGCGAGGAGGAGCTGAGGAACCTCATGACGAAGGTGAAAGAAGAAAGTGCAAAAGCTGGGTTGCAGCTAAACCTCAAAAAAACCAAGATTATGGCAACCAGCTTGATTGATAACTGGCAAATAGAGGGAGAAAACGTGGAGGCAGTGACAGACTTTGTCTTTCTAGGTGCAAAGATTACTGCAGACGCTGACTGCAGCCAGGAAATCAGAAGACGTTTACTTCTTGGGAGGACAGCAATGACAAATCTTGATAAAACAGTTAAGAGCAGAGACATCACACTGACAACAAAGGTCCGCATAGATAAAGCAATGGTATTCCCCGTAGTAACCTATGGCTGCGAGAGCTGGACCATAAGGAAGGCCGAGCTAAGGAAGTAGGGATGGCGGAGAATTCCGCCACGGACTCCAGTGAGGCCAGATTCTAAAGAATTAGAATCCCCTGGAGTCCGTGGCGGAATGGACTGCTCCCCCCGCCACCCCGCGAAGCCCCCGTGGACCGGATCCTACCTGCCTCTGGCGGGTCCAGATCCGGCCGCTGCAGTCTCCTGCTCCGGTGTGCGGCCACGAATGGCGTCCTGCATAGGGGACGCCATTTGCGTCCCTCCTTTAGCCGTGATAGGCAACGTAAATATTCACATAGCCTAGGCTATCACGGCAAAGAGCAGCAACGCAAATGGCACTTTAGCCATGATAGGCTTCGTAAACATTTACGTAGCCTATTACTGCAAAGAACAGTGGACGCCATTTGCATCCCTCCTCTTTGCCGTGATAGGTAGCCTATCACAGCTACTGGTGGGATGCGAATGGCATCCCCTACGCAGGACGCCATTTGTGGCCACAGCAGCCTGGCAGAGGACGGAGGTCCGGCCGCAGATGGGCCCAGCTGGCGGCTCCATGGAGTCGTCGAGCGGTGCCGGCTGGGGAGGATTCTGGGGTTGAGGAACGGATCACCTCCCCCCCCAGCGGACCCCCGCGGACACAGGTGAGTGGGGTTTCATACACCCCTAGAAGGAAGATAGCTGCTTTTGAACTGTGGTGTTAGAGGAAAATTCTGAGAGTGCCTTGGACTGCAAGAAGATCAAAGCAGTCCATACTCCAGGAAATAAAGCCAGACTGCTCACTTGAGGGAATGATATTAAAGGCAAAACTGAAGTACTCTGGCCACATAATGA
This sequence comes from Heloderma suspectum, assembly GCF_057233095.1. NCBI lineage: Eukaryota > Metazoa > Chordata > Lepidosauria > Squamata > Helodermatidae > Heloderma > Heloderma suspectum. The sequence continues at coordinate 46,719,311 of NC_139460.1, read as the reverse complement.
GAAGACAGGACACCCTGGCGAAGATGCTGATGCTAGGGAAAGTGGTAGGCAAAAGGAAGAGGAGCCGACCAAGGACAAGATGGGTGGATGATATTCTGGAGGTGACGGACTTGACCTTGGGGGAGCTGGGGGTGGCAACGGCCGACAGGAAGCTCTGGCGTGGGCTGGTCCATGAAGTCACGAAGAGTCGGAAGCAACTGAATGAATAAACAACAACATATTTATTAAATGTAGCGGTCTATAATTTGATGGGAGCCATTTGATTCCAACCAAAGATCTGGAGCCAGTTAGATGAATAAAGTAAAAATAAAACTGTGAGATGACTGGTACCCACGATTCTAAATTGTATTTAAAGCAGGGGTGGGGAACCCCAGCCCTACGGACCAAATCTGATCCTCCTGAGGTAGCAATCTGGCCCTCCCAGGTTCCCAAGATGTCCATGTCCCCTTCCACTGGCCCCACACCCTATCCCCAACCACTGATCATTTGGTGGTTTCTTGGCTTTTGTGCATTTTTTCCCCATTCTGAAAAGTTGAAATGCCTCTCCTAAGGCTTAGTTACTGGCACTAAGAGAGTTAAGCTACAATATGCTGGTATGTTTTTGTATTTTTGACCCCACCCCTTTTGCCTTTGGCCATGCCCCTTTGCCTTCAGCCCCACTCACCACTGGAATGTGGTCTCCAGGAAACTTCTCTGAAATTGAATTCAGGCCTTGGGCTGAAAGAGGTTCCCCACCCCCTGGTTTCAAGGTTTCACTAGGAATGCCATCTTCTCCAGGGGCTTTATTGTTTGATAACAAAGCTATCAACACTTACACCTCTGCAGCCAAGACAGAAGGCCATAGATCAGTGTTAAAAAAATCATGAGAAGGATTCAGAAGAGGACACTAAAGAGTTGAATATAGCTAGAAAATGAGGTTCCCACTCTGGATTAGAAATGGTAGATAATAGCAAATTATTGTGCTCATGGCAGCCCTTATTAATTTAATTTCTGAAACTGTTATTGTCTTTTGACTTCATAGACAAGTCCAGACATGACGATAAATCTCTCTGATAAGTAATCTTTCTAGGATTAATTTGTTTAATCAACTTACAAAACTGTAATTGATCGACAACGCTAATTTGAAGTATACTTCTTAGTATTCTGCTGTGATATACACTGCGTATTAGTAGAAAATGTTAGCTAGTGGGTGAGAGAGAGAAGGTTAATGGATATAGATCCCCTCTGTTTTCTTATCCTATTGGGATACCTTTCAAGGGAGATAAGAAAGCCCTGCCATTTAATTCTGGGTTGAGTGCATGGAGCACAAAACAATTGTCTATCGAGATTGTCTATCTGCTTCACAAAGCACAAACATGTATGAGAAGTATTGTAAAAATGGTCAAGCAAAATCATTTAACTAAGAATGAGTAGACTCTTTGTGAGCAGGAGCAAAGCATGTGGGATATTTATAATTTACAGTATCTGCCTCACATTGATTTCTTCAACACTTTAACTAGAGCCGAGAAGCATGTCTGAGATTCCTCATTTTCCTACCCTCACTAGAAAAGGCCACTCTGTAATTTTTGTGTGTGGCCCCCATTTCCCATCCCACAATACTCCAGAACTTATGCTAGGTGCAAGGCATTGTGGGGGAAGCAAAATGGTGTACTGGTGGGCTCACTCAGTGAGCCCCCTGCCCTGATGGGCTTACCTGGTAAATGGCAGCAACAGGTAATGACAGCATTCCAACCCCCCCACCATTTTAATTTTTCACATTGCCCCAAAGCATCACCAGGGATGATTGTGGGAAATTAAAATGGCTTTACCCAGTGGAACATCAGTACATATGTTTTAAAGTAGAGTTGGAGAACCTGTGGTCCTCCAGATACCATTGGGCTACCAATCCCGTAATTGCTGACCATTGCCCATGCTGGAGTGGCTGATGAGAGTTGGAGTCTAATAACATCTGGAGTATAATAATTCCCCACCCCTGGTTTCAACTTTCAACAGAGGCTCCGGGTCAGGTATTAACAGTGGTGGGCTTTGGGACACTGGCTGCCTGAGGGTTGCATATGCTGATGCTGGCTTATATGTGCCCTTTCATATTTCTGATGTCTCCTCAAATTAACTCCTCTGACATTTAGAAAAAAAAGGAGTTAAAAGTATGTGAAGTAACTGTAGGAACTGTGCATGTGAGCATGTCCAAATTTTCTCCCCCTCCCTTCTAAAATGTCTATATCACCTTCCGGTTTTTATTCTTTTAGGGCACATGGCTGGCTGGGGAATGCTGGTAGTTGTAGGACTTTTTTCTGTCTGAACATGCATAGGATTTTTCCCTTACACTTCAATCCAATACCCGCTAATATGGTAGGAAGCACCACTGAATTCAGTGGGCTTTACTTTTGAGTACACATACATAAGATTGCACTATTAGGGAATCACTATAGGAACAAACCTACTCAGGAATCTGATCTAGTTTATACAGTACACTTCTTTAAGAATCAAAAGCAGTCAAGCCTGTTACTAATTTTTTACCTAAACATGATCGCTTTCTCTCCATGAGTTGGTTATACAGTTTTGCTCATATACAACCTACAGATTATTCTAAGAATTTCTTCTTTACCCCATCCAAGGGAGAATTATTATTGGTTCAGTGTTGGGGTTGGAACAAAAGAGAACACATACATGAAAAAAGTACAAGAAAGAAGATAGCGAGTGCGGACAACAACAAATTATATCGGCCTGTTACTGTGATAAGTAGCTTTCCCCTGAATGCTCAGTCAAAAGCCTCCATAGATCAATCTCATTAGAGATAACAATGGAAGAGCTGCAGGAATACAGACTGAAATCCAACTGGAATGTTTTCACAGCTTCCCAAGTATAGCTTTTATGATAATGTGGCCAAGCCCCAGGAGTTGTAGCAAATCGGACAGATCAGGTTTAACTATGGAGAAGAAACAACTGTACGTCAAGCCCTTCTGCTTGGAATGTTTCAGTGACGGGCAATGAATAGATTCAGACCAACAGCTGAAGGTAATCAGCCACTATGCATGATCATTGGCCTCAGTGATAAAACCAATATGCATTAATTTGAATTCATTGCAGCAGAATGACAAGATCACAGATTATCACCTCTTGGTTGCTCCTTATTTCAAAAGTATTTCAGGAGGTGGTGAGCTGCACTTGACTTGTCACCTTTATGGTAGATCATTTCAACAAATGGTCGACTTCTTGGTAAAGCAAGATCACAGTAAGGTAACTTCACAACCTCTGCTGGTCTTCTAATGCCATACTTTCAGATACTTTGGGGAACAGAACCAAGGAGGCACTTTCTAAAATCAGACTTCTTTACATTCTAATAAAAAGCAGAAGTTCTGAAGACCAGGAACAACGGGAAAAGAGGGAGAGACAAAGACACTTCTCTCCCCAAAGCTGAGGAAAGGAAAAAGTAAATAAGGATGCAATGCTATGGCCACTAGACAGCATCTAGACAGCCATAGGATTTTTCATTTTCTGGGAACAGAGCTCAGAGCCAGTGCTCCGAGGCACCCTGGCTAGACAGCTGAAATCGGCCATCTAGCCACAAACGCAGGGCAGCCACAGAGTGTAGGAGAGGATCCCCTCCGTGCTCTACCTGCCCTGCATTGGATAGTCACCTCCAAGTTTGGAGGCAGGCGGCCAACTATCCCCATAGGATTGCACCCTAAAAGTGCAAGAAGGATCTAAGGAAGAGTCCACTATCACTGCTTTGGGGGAACATAAGGAACAAGAGGTAATAAGCCATATACTAAAAATTTAGCAAGAGACATATAACAGCCTACAGTCTGTAGTATAGTTTGCATGGTTCATGGGGCAAGAGCTGTATTTTTTTTTTAAAAAAAAATCCCCTTCACCCCCTTTTTTTACTGCTTTAAGCTGCAATCTTATACACGCTTCCCTGGAATAAGTACCACCGAAGTCAATCGGTCTTACTTCTGAGTAGACATGAATAGGAATGTGTTATTAAGCTCCTGGTTTGTTTTCATGGGAGTGAAATATGCAGTCTGAGCCCTGTTAGCAATGCATTCTGTATTAGTATATAGTATAGACTATTTCTACAAAACTGCAACCACCTAACTATTAAAGGTTGAAGTTGTTAAAAAGACCCTCACACCCTTGGACACGCCAGAAATAAAAATAAGCTGATTTATTTATTTTAAAACATTTAATTCTGCCTGTCATGTAAAACATATCCAGGTGGTGTATAAAATTAAAACCATAATATAAAATTATAAACAAGCAATATAACTAAAACTTACACTTAAAGATAACTAATGGCTATCAGAAAACAAACAAACAGAAAATCAAAACAACAGGTGTTACACGTCATCAAAAGCCAAGGCGAAGTAGAAAAGAAAAGAAAAAGCCCTCAACATATCCCTGATCTGCATCAAAGTTGGCATGTTTTATTTCCAGGGAAAGGATATTCCAGGGAGTGGGTGCCACCACAGAAAAGGCCCTATTCCTGGCTGTTGCCGGATGGACATCAGCAGGGTGTAGCACGACCAGGAGGGCCTCTGATCATGGTTATAGCAGACAGGCAGGTCTATACTGGAGAAGGCATTCCCTCAGGTATCCATGTCCCAAATTTAGGCCTTATGGATTAATACCGAAACCGTAAACTTGTCACAGTAGCAAATTGGCATCCAGTGCAGTTCTTTCAACAATGATGTTACATGGCAGCAGCTAGACATATCACACAGTAGTGCTGCTGCTGCATTCTGCACTAGCTACAGCTTCCAGACCACACATAAGGGCAGCCTCACAGAGAGTACTTTACAGTAGTCAACACACGTTACCACTATGAATGGGTCACTGTCGCTCATCTACTCCTGTCCAGGAATGACCATAGCTGGTGCACAAGCTGAAGCTGGTAAAAGGCACTTCTTGTCATTGCAGCCACTTGGGCCTCCAGAGACAGCAGTGGTTCTGTGAACACCCGCAGGCTATGTACCTGCTCCTTCAGAGGGAGTGCAATCCCATCCAGAACAAGACAACTGCTTAAGTCCCAGCCCACGAATGCCTGTCCACAGGACTTCGATGTTAGCAGGATGCAGCCTCAATTTCTTGGCCCTCAAGCAAGCCACCACTGCATCAAGACACTGGGACAGGTCCTGCATGGCCCCATCTGATTCAGATATAACAGAAAAACAGTGCTTCATAGCTCCTAATGACTGCTCCCAACAGCTTCATATAGATGTTGAATGGCATTCTGAACAAGATGGTATTTTGTGGCACTCCCTGGCACAAAATTAGCCACCCAACGTTACATGCTGCAACCGGCCCCCCAAGTAACAGCAGCACCACTGTAAAACAGTGCCCCTTACCCCCAACTCACAGAAATGGTCCAATAGGATACCACGGTCAGTGGTATCAAAAGCTGCTTAGAGATTAAGAGCAATAGGGCTGCATTCCCCCTCTCCCTCTCCCAATAAAGGTAATCCATCAGGGTGACCAAGGCTAAAACCAAGTACTAAAACCAGGTCTGAACCCATACTGAAATGGGTCTAGAATATCAATTTCCTCCATGAGTGCCTGGAGCGGGGCTGCTCTCAGATACCTTCCTGAAGAAGGGGGGATTAGCACTGGGCGATCATTGGCCAATACTTCTGGGTCCAGAGTGGGCTTTTTCAGGAGTGGCTGCATGATCACCTCCTTAACGGTGGTTGGCACCCCACTCCCGCAGCAGTGCATTCATCACACTCTGAACCCACCCAGTCACCTTGGCTGGCTTTAATTAGCCATGATGGGAAGGGGTTGAGACAGCAAGCAGTAAGAGCACCTTGTCTACTTTCTTGGGCTGCAGCAACTGAAGCTGATCACACGAAACTGGCACAGATGGTGCATTAGCTTATCTCAAAGAAGAAGCAGACATAATTTTTTTAAAAAAATTGCAACATATAGATTTGCTTAGATGGATGCGTTTCTTTACTGCTTGGTTAAATGACATTCTGGGGTGGTGAGGGGTGGATGGACACAAACGCTAATTCTTAAAGTCATTTGATGATGGCCATTGCAAAGTGTCCCAAATGGCTTGGGTCATATGGCTTCTAGGATCTAGAGGCCTTGGCACAGCCCCCCCCCCCCACCTCCTATGCAGCCATCAGGTCAAATAACAGACAGGAGAAGGAGAGAGACTGGTCCTGCTTCTTCATAGCAGCCCCCCCCCCCCAGCCTCTGGCCAATTAGAACTGGACAAGATATGAATGATGTCATGTACCATAGTTGGGCTGCCACATTCTGCTTTGTGACAAAATCCTTAAATCAGGAATTCCAGGAACTGCCACCTGGCACTTCTTTAGAATAGGCCCTGATCAGCCCCTTCCAGTTGTTGTCTAAGCGCCAGACTATAAAAGAAACATAACCCTTAAAGCTGATTGCTTTGGGATGCCAAAATGGAGTTGTGACCTTTTAAAATGGAGCTCGGTAATGCCAGATGGGTAAAGGGAAATTGGAGGTACTAATGTGCACAAACAGGATGGACTCCCCCCAATAGTATTGCATAGGGGTACTAGATAAGGATATCCTTTTTCTCCTGTTCTGTTTGTTCTAGCAACAGAGCTGTTAGTCCAAATGACTACAAAGGACCATAGACTTAAAGGGATTAGAATGCATAAGCAGAAACACCTGATAAACTTGTTTGCAGATGATGTGGTACTCTTTCTAGAGGAGCCTATGCCAGCAGTTACAGGGATACTGTCCAAGTTTCAGAACCTCTTGGGGCTCCAACTTAATTATAATGCAATGTAAAATTTTGAGTGGGATTCTATATATGATTTCCAATGATGCAATTTCTATATCCTGAAAATAGCATGGTGTATTTTACCTGTACAAACTTTAAATAATAAAAAGTTCAGAAAAGAACAGGATAGCGTAAAAAAGTAGTAATGCCAAATGGGCCAAACCTTTGATATAATTGCAAATATAAGTTAGGTTTGTCATCATGTTCTCCTCCATCCTCAGCTGTTCAGTTTTGGTGATATTTATTTATTTATAACATTTATTGTTGTTGTTCAGTCGTTCAGTCATGTCCGACTCTTCGTGACGCCATGGACCATAGCACGCCAGGCCTTCCTGTTCTCTGCTCTCTTCCTGGGTGTGCTCAAGTCCATATTCATTGCATCGGTGATGCTATCTAGCCATCTCATCCTCTGCTGTCCCCTTCTCCTTTTGCCTTCAGTCTTTCCCAGCATCAGGGTCTTTTCCAGGGAGTTTTCTCTTTGCATTAGGTGGCCAAAATATTTGAGCTTCAGCTTCAGTATCTGTCCTTCCAATGAGCACTCAGGGTTGATTTCCTTTAGGATGGACTGATTGGACCTCCTTGCAATCCAGGGGACTCGTAAGAGTCTTCTCCAGCACCACAGTTCGAAAGCATCAATTCTTGGGCGCTCAGCCTTCCTTATAGTTCAGCTCTCACAGCCATACGTTACTGCTGGGAAAACCATAGCTTTGATTAGGTGATGTCTCTGCTTCTTACTATGCTGTCTAGGTTTGCCATAGCTTTCCTCCCAAGGAGCAAGCGTCTTTTAATTTCATGGCTACAGTCACTGTCTGCCGTGATCTTGGAGACCAAGAAAATAAAATCTGTCACTGCTTCCGTTTCTTCCCCTTCCATATGCCAGGAAGTGATGGGGCCAGATGCCATGATCTTCGTTTTTTTAATGTTGAGTTTCAAACCAGCTTTTGCACTCTCCTCTTTCACCCTCAACAAGAGGCTCTTGAGATCCTCTTCGCTTTCTGCCATTAGGGTGGTATCATCTGCGTATCTGAGGTTGTTGATAATTCTCCCGGCAATCTTAATTCCGACCTGTGATTCATCCAACCCGGCATTTCTCATGATGTATTCTGCATATAAGTTAAATAAGCAGGGTGACAATATGCAGCCTTGTCGTACTCCTTTCCCAATTTTGAACCAATTCGTTGTTCTGTGTCTGGTTCTTACTGTTGCTTCTTGACCCTCGTACAGGTTTCTCAGGAGACAGGTAAGGTACCCCCATCTCTTTCAGAATTTGCCAGAGTTTGTTGTGATCCACACAATCAAAGGCTTTAGCGTAGTCAATGAAGCAGAAATAGACGTTTTTCTGAATTCTCTTGCTTTCTCCATGATCCAGTGAAAGTTGGCGATTTGATCTCTTGTTCCTCTGCCTCTTCGAAACCCCGCTTGTACTTCCGGTAGTTCTCGGTTCGCATACTGCTGAAGCCTAGCTTGTAGGATTTTGAGCATCACCTTGCTGGCATGTGAAATGAACGCAATTGTGCGGTAGTTTGAACACTCTTTGGCATTGCCCTTTTTTGGAACTGGAATGTAAACTGACCATTTCCAGTCTTGTGGCCACTGTTGAGTGTTCCAAATTTGTTGGCATATTGAGTGCAGCACTTTAACAGCATCATCTTTAGGATCTTAAATAGCTCAGCTGGAATACTGTCATCTCCGCTAGCTTTATCATTAGTAATGCTTCCTAAGGCCCACTTGACCTCACTCTCTAGGATGTCCGGCTCAAGTTCAGTGACCGCACTATCATGGCTATCAGGGACATTCAGATCTTTCCTGTATAGTTCTGTGTATTCTTTCCACCTCTTCTGAATCTCCTCTGCTTCTGTTAGGTCCCTGCCTTCTTTGTCCTTTATCATGCCCGTCTTTGCACAAAACGTTCCCTTGAGATCTCCGATTGTCTTGAAGAGATCTCTAGTCTTTCCCATTCTGTTGTTTTCTTCCATTTCTTTGCATTGTTCATTTAAAAAGGCCTTCTTGTCTCTCCTTGCTATTCTCTGGAACTCTGCATTCAGTTGGATATATCTTCCCCTTTCTCCCTTGCTTTTCACTTCCCTTCTTTCGTGAGCTACTTGTAAAGCCTCATCAGACAGCCACTTGGCTTTCTTGCATTTCTTTTTCTTTGGGATGGATTTCGTTGCTGCCTCCTGAACAATGTTACGGACCTCCGTCCATAGTTCCTCAGGCACTCTGTCTATCAGGTCTAATCCCTGAAATCTATTCCTCACCTCCACTGTATATTCATAAGGGATATGATTTAGGTCATACCTGAATGATTTAGTGGTTTTCCCTACGTTCTTCAATTTAAGCTGAAATTTTGCAAGAAGCAGCCACAGTGGTCAACGTAAGTCTCTGCTGTGGCCTGAAGAAGTAATAAAATCAATCAATACCTCTACAAAATTAAGAGAAACATGGAACACTGAAATGAAATGTGTGCATACTTAATTCAGTGGAAGTTCGTGCTGACAGTTGTGATGGGGGGAAATGAAAATAAATTGTATACCTTCACACCAGGATTTAGTTAATTATTTTAAGCCTTAACTGTTGTGTCAAATTATTGAATGATTTAGTGGTCTAACTACACAGAGAGAATTCCATCCTTTACTGCTTTGTAAAAGTGGCACCCGGAGCACTGTCATGGGCCATTGAAGCACCATTGTATAGTAACTCACCTGAAGTAGGTAACAGGTAGGTGAATTAGAGAGCAATCCTATGGCTGCTAGACAGTGGCTAGATGGCCACAAGATATCTGGTTTTCCGGGACTGACCTTGGAGCCCACGCTCTGAGGTCGGTTCCTAGAGAACCGACCATCCCTCACTTCAGCCCCATGCTCCACACTCGCAAAAGGAGCGTGGAGTGGCTGAAAAGGGGCGTTCCTGGCTGGCGTTCTGGGGGGGGGGGAGGGCAGAAATGCCTGTACAACACACCCAATTATATTGGATGCAATGTGTCATACAGCAGCCTCCTCCCCCACTCTGCCCTCCCATGGCTAGACAGCCGCAATCGGCTGTCTAGCTGAAAATGCAGGGCAGGAGAAGCACAGATGGAACGATCCCCTCTGCGCTTCTCCTGCTCTGCATTGGATAGGTGGTCACCTCCGAGTTTGGAGGTGGCTGCCTATCTGAATAGGATTGTGCCTAGGGGTGTACAGATCTCTACTTTTCTGGTCTGGGGGGCGTCTGCAGGGGTGGAGGCTATCTGTCCCTCCCCCCCAGAATCTGTCCAGGCCAGCTCTGCTCTGCGGGGATCCTGTGGAACCGGCCACTGGGTCCTCATTGCTGGCGATACGGCCGGCTGCCATTGCCATGCCGTATCGCTTCACTGGGCTAACTAACTCCGGACGCAAATGGCATCCACTACGCCATTTGTGGCCGTAAAGCTGTTAGGTTAACCTAAATGCAGCCATTTACAGCTGCAGTTCGGTAAAGCTACCAGCTTTATGGCCGCAAATGGCATAGTGGACGCCATTTGCATCCGGAGTTAGTTAGCCCAGCGAAGCGATACGGCATGGCATGGCAGTGGTGGCTGGCTGTATTGCCAGCAATGCAGACCTGGTGGCCGGCAGGATTGAGGCGTGGAGGAAGCCGACCTGGACGGATTCCGGGGGAGACAGAGATGAGTGCTCTGTTCCGCCACGGGCCCCAAAGGGGCTGGATTCTTGGAATCCAGCCTCATTGGGGTCCATGGTGAAATTCTCCGCCATCCCTAATTGTGTCCTTATGTTATGGGTTGGAACTGGGCTGGTGATCCTTTTCATATGGTACATAGCTCTGCTATCCAAGATGTAGATGACATGCGCGCGCATGCGCGCACACACACACACACACACACACTATATATATATGTATATATATATATGCCTTTTCAGTATCAAAAAAGCAACTTGCATAGAAAATCAAACCTTCAGTTTTTACCCAACAATATACTAATGGAATGCTTCACATAAAGATTCATAATGCCTTTGAAAAGGGTTTTTTCCCCTTAATATTAGGTTTGCATGTTGGAGGGGAGAGCTATGTATGATATGAAAAGTCCAAGACAAATGAACAATGGAAAGCGGTCTATTTTAAAATGTATTGGAACAGTACAGTGCAAGACAATGCACAACTCTATAGGCTTATTGGGAATATTATGAAAAATTTTATGAAAAAATTGCAGGTGTAATAAACTGGATAAAAATGCAAACGTTTTCAAAAGCCCTTTGAGGAATTTTGAGATGTAATGTGAAAAGTTCAATTAGTATATTGTTGGATAAAAATTGAGGTGTGATTGTCTATGAAAAGGCATGGTGTAGTTCTTTTTTTAAAAGGTTATGTGCAAGTTAGACGGGAAAGCTATCTACCATATGAAAAGAATTACCACCCCTGTACCAATCCGAAGTATAATTCACTTTCCTTTTTGATGCTGATTTGTATTTAGTCTATTAGTATACTCTAATGATGATGATGATAATAAATTTCCAAGGTAGCTGTGAAGGAAACGAATGGCCCTCTATTGTTGTATTTAGTTTGGTTTTAGGATATTATGGGGTTAAACCTTTTTGTGTTTGTGCTAGTCACTTTCAGTCAAGAGGTTAATAGTTTACAGAGGACAAAGGTTTAGTTAGAATGTAGAGGTCATTGCTCAGAGGAGCCAGGAGATTATGAGGTTCATAGTTTGCAGAAATGAACAAGAAACTATCCTCCTGATAGTTGGTGAGGAAAATAATAATTTTAAGAGAAAATGCCTAGGCAGAAAGGCAGAGCAGCAGGGAATATAAGAAGAAGCAGAAGAAGGAGGGGGAGGGAGAGAGAGAGAGAGAAAGAGAGAAGGAAAGAAGCCCAGAGTCCTAGAGGATCAGAGCTGCTGGAACTGGAGGACTGATTGAGAGAGCTGTACGGGACTTTGATAAAATAGTGACTCTGTCTAGTTGTTTGCTGCATATGTTTATCCCTTGTTTTCTTGTTACCCTTTTGCTCATATTTTTTTGCACTGTGTGTCTATGGCCCAGTTTGCATGATCATGGAGAGGAAATAAGTCATGGTCACTTATCCCCCCCCCCGCCCCCACATCCCTGGTTGCATGCCAGTCATGTGGATTTGCATAATTACCTTGAGCAGTGTGGCTTGTCATGCTGTGCGAACCCAGCCAGAGTGACTTGTTGCTATGGGTAAAGCCACCCAGAACTCTGCAACAGTGTGTCACCTGGAGAGGAGGGGGGGGGGGGAAATAAGCCACCCTGGCTTATTTCTCCTTCGAGATCATGTGAACTTGGGCAGTGTGTGTATCCATTCAGATTTTAAAACTTTTCCCTATTGACACTTCTCTTCAATAAAATTTAAATTTTGTTATTTGAAACCTTGTGGTTTTTACTTGGGGGGCGGGGTTACCTTCTCCATGTCTAATAGCCAACCCCCACACTTAGCGATGGGAAAACTTACCTGGGTCCATCTCAACAGACCCCTGCCACTGCCTGACCCTGTTCAGTACGGGGCACAAGCCACTGGCTGGTCCATGGGTGCCCAGCAAGTGGTGCGTGGCTGCCCACTCGCTCACCAAGCTCCATTTTGTGGAAAATGTCAGCTCGTTCTTTTATGTAAAGGGGCTTTTTATGCAAATGGTGGCCATAAATTAGCCCATTTACACAATATTACAGATGTAAGTGGTCAAAATAATTAAATAATGTTCTAAAGATTAAAATACATCATATAAAACCAATATACAAAAAAATAATTTTTTTCTAACAATCAGCAGTACAGTTATATCTCATTATTCTTAAATCATGGAGATCAAGGATGGCTTACATGGGATTTCCAGGTGGTTACCCATTCAGGCACTGAACAGACCAAGACCAATGTAGCTTCAGCAAGGTGGCCGCAACATGTGCCCTCAGACCACGGTCTCTGTAAATAAAAGTCAACTTACAATATGATCTTCCAATTCACCCACCGAGCTAAAAAGTAACGTTTATAATTGCTTGTGTGTGACAGTATTGTCTTAAGGAGAGATTATTCTTTTTTTCTTCTTTTGACTTGTTTAGATTTAGAAAGAGCTTATTATATTTCACAGAAAATAGCAGTGTAACTGTACATGATGATTTGCTCATGTTCTGATGTCTCAACAAAATGTTTGACAATGGTAATTTTGTAACCACTAATCTATTTTTAAAAACTGCATATCATTTGAGGCTCCTGCTATATATCATCTGATAAATACTTGTTAATAGCAGATATAGTTCAAGACAGATTTAATACAGAGCTCAAAAGTGTTACTTAAAATAACACTTAAAATAAAAGACTGCTATTTCACTTTGAATGCTGAAAATGAACAGCACTATCTTTTACATGTCGACCCAGAAGCAAGTCCCTTGAGTTCAGTGCGGTTTATGACCAGGTAAGTGGGTAAAGAATTGCAGCCGCCCTCCACCATGCAGAAGAACTCTGTATACTGAGGATTGGATTCACCAGGATAAATGCACACAGTGTTAAGTACTTCTAAAGGTCTAACCAGGAATATGTACTCCATTGCAGAACTGTTCATGTTTTCCCTAGTTACACAGACAAATGAAAAAAAAGAGGAATAGAGGTATTCAAGCTGTTCCTTTAGGTGTGCATTGTGGTGGTTAGTCAGGACTAACTTAAGTCCCATTAATTTCAATGAGTCTACTCTTAAGGGCCAAAATGGACATTACTTTCTTTCCTTTTTCTCTGCAGTAGACACAGGGGACCTGATCCAGATCAGGACCCAAGCACAGGGTGGGGTGGTGGGGTGTTGTATGGGGACTTTAACCTCTTCCCCCCTGCTCTGGGCCTGATCCATGCCTGCAATTTCTACTGCAAAATGGTGATCTCTCTAAAGATTACTATTTTGCAGTAGAAATCATAGGTGTGGGTTGGGCAGAGATGTTAAAAATATACTTGGAAATCGAAAAACCAATTTGATAATAAATCATCTTGCCCCAATTGACTTAGCCTATTCTTTATTCCCCCCCCCCCGCCCCGGTGTGCCTGAATGGGCACTTGAAATGTTCAGTAAAATCCCCAAACATCAGCCATTTTCTGTTTTTCTTTCCCAGATATTTGAACATTTCAAAGGGATAAGTCTCGTCTGTCTAAGATTAAACAATGGCATATAATAGTGTTGTGGTTGTATCCTTTAGAAATTTAGTCTGTACTCCTATATGCAGAATATACTAGGGATGTAGGAAAGTCACTTACCTTTTCAAAGGGTGACATTCGCGGTGGCTGGGAGGTGCTCCGTCCCTCCCCCTGAAATTCTCTCTGGCTGGCTCCGCTCCGCAGAGATTCCGCAGAGCCGTTGGCTGGGGCCGCCTGTAGCCGGACATCCAGCCGCTGGGCAGCCTGCAGGGATGCAAATGGCAGCTGCCGTAGCCGCCGCCATTTGCGTCCCTGTATTTTGCCGTGATAGGCTACGTAAATGTTTACGTAGCCTATCACGGCAAAACCCCCCCACAAAACAGCGGACGCAAATGGCGGCGGCTACAGCGGACGCCATTTGCGTTCCCTTTTTTTTGCCGTTTTAGCCTACGTAAATATTTACATAGGCTAAAACGGCAAAAAAAAGGGAACGCAAATGGCGGCCGCCTAGCTGCCGCCATTTGCGTTCCTTTAGTTAAGCCGTGATAGGCTATGTGAATACTTACGTAGCCTATCATGGCTTCCGCAGGGATGCAAATGGCGTCCCTGCGTTAGCCGTGATAGGCTACGTAAGTATTTATGTAGCGTATCATGGCTACAGGGAGGAAGCGAATGGCGGCCGCAGACGTGGTCGCCATTTGCAAGTCAGCGTGTCGGCAGCAGGTAGGTGCTCCATTCCAGGCCCATTTCGTGGGGGGGGGGGCGGGGGGGCTTCATTCCGCAACAGATTTCGGGGGGCTGAATGCACTGGCATTTGGCCTCACTGAGATCCGTGGCGGAATTCTCTGACATCCCTAGAATATACTCCTTTGCCAAATCTGGCTAGCATCTGTGTTTGCCACATTGTACCCGAGTGAATTCCAATATTTAGCTTTGATAGTTGCTTCTTGGTTTCAAAGACTATGTTGCAGAAAGGCACTTGACAGGTGCAGCTTCACAGCAGCACTGTGATGGATGAACTTCAGATGTCAGGCCTCTTGTTATCAGGAAAGTATAATAGAAAACAGGAGTTACATACGGATAAGGAACTGGCAATCCCGTATCAACACTATCCATAGTATGTGCAGAACTGGGCAGGTGTTTCCACGTGATCAGCTTCACTTTGTTTGCAACTTTGTTGCAATATTTCCCTATCGCAGCTTCTCTGTTTCCAGTTTCCACAGTGCTTAAAGTGTCAGCTTATCATCGCTGTAGCATGGGGCTCTGTGCTGTTTCCACTGAGCTCTAATCAAATTATTTTCTTGATGGCTGGGTGGAGTCTGAGTAGAGTCTGGGTTGGGTCTGATTACCTCATCAGTGTTCCCGCCTCCTTGGCCATGTTTCCAGGACAATGGAAGGAGAAGCTAATGGAGGAGTACAGGATTTTTAAAAAGGAGTCAGCTTTGCTGTGAAGAGAGGCTTCCCCCCTCTCTTCCCCTTTCTCCTTTCCCCTGGAAGTCCAGATGCACCTGCATTTCAGGAGCAAGCCTCATCGAGTACAATGGGAGTTACTTCCAAGTAGACATACATGTGCTTGTGCTGGGAAAGGGGCAGGGGAGAGAACACAAACAGGGAAACTAGCTCCCATTTTAACTCAGAGGACCTCATTGACCACTTCTGACTAGACAGTAATGGATTTGTTGTGGGAAAGAGAGTGAAACCAGCCCCCATTTTAACAGGCAGGATGTTACGTGTCAGGGTGGACACTGAGCCCATAGAATCCCAGAGTAGTTCTGATGCTGAGGAAGAGCAGTCGCTCCTTCGGGAGAGGAGCGCGCTCCTTTTTTCCCAGGACCAACAGCTGACGGAGATTTCTTCCCACCCACATTCCTAGTTTAGAAAGCAGTCCAGGGGGTGACTCAGCACAGATAGCAGACTGGGGGGGATGCACGGCACAGACGCAGAGAGCAGCGCCAAATGGTTCGAGCTCAAAGAACGGTTGCGCCCAGAGGATCCAAGGGAAAAGGGGAGGGATTCTCCCTAGTCCTTATATTCAGGGGTCTGCCAGTAATTGCCCTTCAAATGGGGACCAACTGTTCTAACTTAGGGCATAGGGATGCTGCTGCTCAGATCTAGTTGCTACCTGTAGAGCTGTTAAGTTATAAAAGAAGAATAAAGCTTTGAAAAGAATCCCTTTGTCTGTGTCTGGACTTGGCTACTGGATTAGACTGAGAGCCCTCCAAGGAGCCCTTGACAATACGGAAGCTGTGAATGAGTTACATCCTAAGGCAATGGACTGAAGCCTCTAGATCGCACTTGATCGCATATAAGGAAATGGGCTTAAAAGTGTGCCATTTCAATTGAGGGGGAATCTCTGTATGTTCTGATGTAGGCATTCAAAAGCAAGCCTCATTCAGCACAATGGGAGTTACTTCTGGGGAGACACTAATGGGTTTGTTGTGGGAACAAGACTGAAACCAGCCCCCATTTTAACGGACAGGATCTCTATATGGAAGCTGTGATTGAGTTAAGTCCTAAGGCAACGGATCGAAGCCTCAAGATTGTGCTTAATCACATTTGAAGAATTGAGAACTTTGATATGTGCCGTGTCAGGTGTCAATTGAGGGGCTTCTTTGTCATTTCTGTGGTCATTGAGAGGCCAAGCCTCATTCAGCACAATGGGAGAAAACACCCCTTGGCTGAGGTCATGGGCTGTGTTCTGGTGCTTATTTTCAATGACGTTTTAAAAGTTGGTCCCTCAGCATCCTGCTGAGGGATGCTGAGGTGATACACCCACAAAGGTGACACACCCACAAAGGCCGGGCTACATGCCCCATGGGCAGGACTGTGATGCCGGACCTAGTGCGATTGTGGAAACAGGTCAGTAATGGAGCTGTGGTAAGCTGGAAAAGTCAGACTATAAGCAGTCTCAGAAGAAGCAGTTTTTCAGCAATAAAATGCAGGGCTGGTGCTGAATGGCCATGAAGTCATGGAAACACAGAGACCTCACCGTGCAGTCAGTTTGGAGTAAATCGCTGGTGGAAACACAGCCTGGGATAGTTTTTTGTCTTATAGGGATGTCAGAGAATTCCACGACGGATTTCGGTGAGGCCGAATGCCAGTGCATTCGGCCCCCCGAAATCCATCACGGAACGAAGCCCCCGCCCCCTCACCCACGAAAGGCGTGAAAAATGGAGCACTTACCTGCTCCTGTCCACACTGCTTTACGAATGGTGGCTGTCCTGCGGCTGCCATTCGCTTCCTCCTCTTCATAGCTGTGATAGGCTATGTAAATACTTACATAGCCTATCACGGCTAACGCAGGGACGCCATTTGCGTCCCTGCAGAGGCCGTGATAGGCTACATAAGTATTTACGTAGCCTATCATGGCGGGGGAAAAAAACCCAGCGTACGCAAATGGCGGCAGTTACGCTGGGGGTTTTCTCCCTGCCGTGATAGGCTACGTAAATATTTATATAGCCTATCATGGCTCGATTCAGGGACGCAAATGGTGGCGGCTACGACAGCCGCCATTTGCGTCCCTGCAGGGCTGCCCAGCGGCTGGATGTCCGGCTGCGGGTGGCCGCAGCCAGCTGGTGGCTCCGCGGCTTGGCCACGGAGCGGAGCCGGCCGGGCAGGATTCCAGGGGGAGGGACGGAGCACCTCCCCCCCTTCCAGGATTCCGGGGGGAGGGACGGAGCACCTCCCCCCCACCGCGGATGCCCCTGCGCGGAGCCAGGTAAGGGATTCGTACATCCCTAGTCTTGAATGTCATTGACTACAAGTAGTGAGTGGGGTAAATTCAGAACTGGCAGAGTCTAGAGTATGAACTCTCCCAGTTTGGAAGTCCATGCTCATTATGAGTTGGCCCCAACCTGCTTCAAACTGACACCCACCTTGTGACAGGGTTCTTCCCTGTCCTTAGTCAGCCCTGTCTAGCAAAGCCCTCTTCAAAGAACACTTAGCCTTGTGAAGGAGTGGGGGAATCAGAAGTGGGAAGGACTTGCTGATAGTGGCAGGAGAGGCCTTTGAAGCCCCTCCTCCACTGGGTCAGTTGCTTAGGAGTACCTTTCTTGTCAGGGTTCATGGGATTTGTAGTTTTCTACACCTCCTTTTGCAAGTCATTTCTAATTGGGAGCCATAGAGAACCTCAAATCCCTATGAACCCCAGGAGGATCTGTTCCTGGGCATGCTGAGAAGCATCCAGACCAGTAAAGAAGAGGTTTGTAAGGCCACCTTGCTCCAGCAAGTTCTCCCAACCACTGACTTCCCCAACCCTTTGCAAGGATAAGTATGCTTGGATGTGGGGAACAGGCAGGGGTGGGTGAGGTCATAGGGTAGCCATGTGTCCTCTTTTATAGAGGACAATCCTGTATTTGAAGAGCTGCCAGAGGACTGTCCTCTGTTTTGAAGGCATCCTCTATTTGAAGGGCTCTCCAATCCATTCAAATAGAGAATTTTAAAGATAAACTATCATAAGAAAGGTTGTCCATCACCAGTTTGCACCTGGACAGCAGACTGAACAAGCAGGCACATAGGTTACCTGGTCACAGGTGCATTTGTATGGTGTATTTCTATTTAAATCATAATAATACTTTTTTAAATTTGCAAGTATACATATAAATTTGCATATATACATTTTATTCAAATGTGTTTCCTGTTTTGTCCTCTTTTCTAGTGATGGAATCCTTCTTATTTAGAGATTCATCAGTGGTCACTCCAGGGTAGAGATGTGAAGGCCCAGAAAAAAACCAGAAAATTTTAGAAAACTTTTCATATTTTTCCATTTTTTTCCCAAGGGCTGCCCCCCCCCCCGCTCAATTGGAAAAATTGAACAGCTTTGGATTATGAAACATTTGATAAAGTAAATATTTAAGACAAGGTTTTTATATATTGCTCCTCAGCCTTTACTTCCCCGAAATTATTTCTAAAAACTATGTAGTAAAACTTTTATAGAAAGATTAGGGATGTAAAATTTCTGGAAGGAATTTTTTTTAATTCTCTCAGTAAGATTCCAAAAGAGTTATGCCTTCCATTCCTTATTAAAATTATTGAACAAATACATAGCTTTCGTGGCTAGACAGTCGATTTCAGCTGTCTAGCTGTGGGACCTCGGAGCGTAGGAAGCGGAAGCTGGACGACGTGTAGAATGTGTCGTACTGGCATTTCCGACTTCCCTGCCCTGGCACGCCCTCAAGAATGCCCCATTTTTGCTGCTTTTTGTGTTCCTCTTCTGAGTGTGGGGCCGTTCCGTGCTACCTATGAGGTGGCGCGGGAGCGGGTGGAGGTCAGTTCTCAGGGGACCGACCTCGGAGCATGGGCTTCAAGGTCGGTTCCCAGATCCTATGGCTGTCTAGCCGCTGACAAGCAGCCATAGGATTGCACCCTTAGGGATGTTCCAAGTCATGCTCAGTTTCCCAGCATGTGAGCAGATTCACTATATCATATGGAAGAAAATGTACATTATTGACAGTTTGAATTTTGTTCTGTAGAGTCCTTTGTTTCTGGGCTTGTTCTGGTTAGATGCTGTAATAGTCAATTAATATAGTTCTAATCTAAAACCCACATGTGAAAGAAACACTGTGGGTTATTCCACTGCTGCCACCAGATGCAACAGAACAGCATGTGGGTCATCCCACCTATGTTTCTATTTTAAAAATTAACTTTAAGGCTTTGGTCTGTGGAATTCACTGCCACAGTTTTTAATAAACTTCCCAATTTGTCATAATGGCTAGGGAATGCCTAAGCTATAAAACCTTTAACTGCTGCCATTATAATAAATCTTCTCTGTCTGAAAGAAACTTGGTAGCTTTCTTCCTGTAGCATAGGCATGGGATTGACACCACTATTAGAGACAATCTTCAAAATTAACAACAAAAAAGATGTTCATTAATGGAAATTATTTACAAATGAGGATAAAATGTCACTTTTCAAATAACAGGTTGAGATTGCTTAAAGGTTCTTAAATTAATTAGGGTTGCTTACCATTCCTAATAGGTGAGAGAGGCTGGGGAATGCTGGGAGTTGTAGAACATTTTTATGTCTAAACATGCATAGGATTGCACCCTTAGAGAGTAAATACAATGGCCCTGTTCAGATGCACATTGTGGAAGGGTGGTTAGGCTGACCATGGTGCATGGTGGTTACCGCTAACCACTGCAAGTGCTACTGCCATACATGCAGGTAACCATGTTCTGCAGCATGCTTAGACTAACCATTATCTAACTACCCTCCCTCCTGCAAGAACCCGTAGGCCTCCAGATTGGTGGCCATGCATCTCAGGGGCTGTTGCGCTGTCAGCCATTTTGGTGCTTCGTGCTGCCTACTATTTTGGTGCTCAGCACTGCCGGCCATTTTGGTGCTCGGTGGTTCAGCAGCCTGCTGCCCCCTGTGCCATGGCACATGGCCCCCAGGAACATCCCACAGCATGGTCTCACACGGTCTGAGATCCTTCTTTCCCATTCCAGAGGTCTATAATTGGTGCACACCACCATAATCCACCGCCCTGATGAACAGCTCATTCAAGTGTCCCCTGCACCACAAACGGACACAGGCAGCCATCAGGAATCACGCACTGTCTAGATAGCTTAGTAGATAGTGGTGAGGACTATCCACTAAGTCAGTGGTTGTGGTTAGGGATGTGTGGAACCCCTACCTTTTGTTCTGGGAGTGTGTGTTCCACGGGGGGGGGGGAGGTGATTCGTTCCTCTCCCCCAGATCCTCTTGAGTGTCCGCACGTCCACTGGGTTCCGTGGACCAGCACGCCTACTCCGGATCCTCTGGCGATACGGCAATGGTGGCCGTCATGGCCATTTTGCTTTGAGAAAGACAGCCGCAAATGGCGTAGTGGATGCCACTTGCGGCCATAAAGCCCTCGCAGCTGTTTATGGCTTTATTTACATAAAACTCAGGGCTTTACAGCTGTCTTTCTCAAAGCAAAATCACCAGAGGATCCGGAGCAGGCGTGCTAGTCTGGCAGGAATCCTCCCGAAGCGGAGATGCCATCCCGCTGTGGACTCTGGAGGCCGGATTCCAAAGAATCTTGCCTCAATGGAGTCCGTGGAGGATTTCTCCAACATCCCTAGTTGTGGTCCATGTTGGTACCAACAATGTGGGAAAATGTAGTCGTGAGGTCCTGGATGGAAGCCAAATTTAGGTTGCTAGGTAGGAGGCTGGAATCCAGGACCACCAAGGTAGCTTTCTCAGAAATGCTACCTGTTCATGCCCAGGGCCAGCTAGACAGGTGAAGCTGAGGAGTCTCAATGCGTGGATGAGATGGTGGTGCAGGGAGGAGGGGTTCAGATTTGTTAGGCATTGGGGAATATTTTGAGACAAGCCAGGCCTATACAAGGGTGACAGACTCCACTTGAACCAAAATGGAACCAGACTACTGGTACTAAACATAAAAAGGGTACCAGAGCAAACTATACCCTGGGGGAAAGCTGACAGGAGCTGGGAAGCATCCGGTTCAGGTTAAATCATCCCAAAGGGATGAAGATGAAAATGTTTTTGATTGCCCAAATGTAGGAGGGGAGGAAATAGTCCAGGAGTACATAGTAGAACATAACAGCCAATCAAAGGGGCTAAAGTCCCATAGCAAAAGATGCGCACGTCAGAGGCATCTGGGGATGGACACCATGTATAGGTGTTTCTATGCAAATACTTGGAAGCCTCTGAGCCAAAATGGGAAAGTTGGAGTGCTGGGTTTTAAAGGAGAACCTGGACATAGTGAGCATTACAGAACCCTGGTGGAACGGAGGGAACCAGTGGGATACTGTCGTCTCTGAATATAAACTATATAGGAAGGACAGGGAAGGGCCTACTGGGGGAGGTGTTGCCCTGTATGTCAAAGAGGGCATAGTGTTGAGTGGACTAGAACACCTAAAAGGGGTAGGCTGTTCCATAGAAGCACTGTGGGTGACAATACCAGGCTGCAAAACTAGTTTAGTGCTATGAACGTGCTATCATCCCCCAGACCAGAATGCACAGAGTGACCTGGAGATGGAAAATTAAATCAGGGAGGCCTCCAACCTAGGGATGGGCGGATCACTTACCCCATTCTGGGTGGTGGTGGGTGTCCACGGGGGGGGGGAGGTGATCCGTTCCTCCCCCCCAGAATCTGTCTAGGCTGGTTCTGCTCCACCTTGATCCTGCGGAGCCGGCTGCCAGCTCCGCTTTGCTGGCGAATGTTGATACAGCCAGCAGCCATTGCCGTGCCGTATCTCTGTAAGTCAGGCTCCAGATGCAAATAGTGTAGTGGGCGCCATTTGTGGCCGTAAAGCTGGTAGATTAGCTTAAATGCAGCCATTTATTGGCTGCTGGCCACATCGACATTTGCCAGGGATGCAGCCGGCTCCACAGGATCAAGGCAGTGATGGATCCGACCCGGAAGGATTCCGCGCAGAGGTAGAGGTGAGTGCTGCCTTCCGCCATGGGCCCCAATGGGGCCGGTGGTGGATTTCTCCCCCATCACTACTCCAACCAAGGAAATGTAATAATGGGTGACTTCAATTACCCCCACATTGACAGGATAAATGCATGTTCCAGTCACGACAAAGAGGTTAAATTTCTCAATGCCCTGAATGATTGTGCCCTAGAAAAGTTGGTCATGGAACTGACCCAAGGGGAGGCAACTTTGGATTTAATCCTAAGTGGTGTCACCCAGGACCTAGTATGAAATGTAAGTGTTACTGAGCCAACTGGAAACAGTGACCATAGCGGTATCAGATTTAATATATATTTAAGTGGAAAATTGCTTAGGAAGTCCAACACAGTCACTTTTGACTTCAAAAGAGAAAACTTCTCCAAAATGAGGGAACTGGTGAAAAGGAAGTAAAAAGGGGAGAGTCAAGAGGATTCAATCCCTTCAAAGTGCTTGGAGATCACTCGAAACCACAATAACAGAAACCCAGCTAAAATGTATACCACAGGTTAGGAAACATAGCTCCAAGTCCAAGAGGTTGCTGGCATGGTTAACGAGAAGTGTTTAGGGAGCTATTAGAGAAAAGAGAGCTTCTTTCAGAAAATAGAAGTCTTGCCCAAGTGAGGAAAACATATGGGAACACCTGTGCCTGAACAGATGTTTTCAGGAAGGGAGTTTGAGGAACTGAGACAAATAGTGGTGACAAAAGATGAAGTTCTCAACCTTATTGATATACTGAAAGCAAATAAATCACCGTGCCCAGATGGTATCCATCCTAGAGTTTGCAAATAACTCAAATATGAAATCGCTGATCTTCTAACCAAAATATGCAACATATCCTAAGATCAGCCTCTGTACCACAGGACTGGAAGATGGCCAATGTAACACCAATTTTAAAAAAGGGATTGTGGGGGGATCCGGGAAATTACAGGCCAGTTAGCATAACGTCTGTTCTGGGTAAATTGGTTGAAGGCATTATTAAAGATAAAATTAGTAAGCATGTAGAAGGACAAGCCCGGATGAAAAAGAATCAACATGGTAAGTCCTGGTAAGTCCTGGCTCGTTAATCTTTGAGAGTGCTTTAAGAGTGGCAATAAACATGTAGACAGGGGTGATCCAGTAGACATTGTTTATTTGGACTTCCAAAAGGCTTCTGATAAAATTCCTCACCAATGACTCCTGAGCAAATTTAGCAGTCATGGAATAAGAGGAGAGGTCCTCTTATGGATCAGTAACTGGTTAAAGAACAGAAAACAGAGAGTAGGAATAAATAGTAAATTCTCCCAACGGAGGGAAGTAAATAGTGGGATCGCACAGAGATCTGTATTAGGGCCAATGCTTTTCAACCTGTTCATAAATGATCCAGAATTAGGAGTGAGCAGTGAAGTGGCCAAGTTTGCAGATGACACCACATTATTTAGGGTGGTTAAAACAAAAAAGGATTGTGAAGAGCTCCAAAAGGATCTCTCCAAACTGGGAGAATGGGCATCTAAATGGCAAATGCGGTTCAATTTAATTAAGTGTAAAGTGATGCACGTTGGGTCAAAAAAATCCCAACTTCAGGAGTAACCTGATGGGCTCTGAGCTAGTGGTGACCGACCAAGAAAGAGATCTTGGGGTTGTGGTGGACAGCTCGATGCAAAAGTCAGCCCAGTGTGCAGCTGCTGTAAATAAGGCATACTCGATGTTAGGCATAATTAGAATAAAACTGCCAATATCATACTGGCTCTATACAAATCTATGGTGTGACCACACTTGGAATACTGTGTACAGTTCTGGTCACCACACCTAAAAAAAGAAATTGTAGAGTTGGAAAAAGTGTATAAAAGGGCAACTAAAATGTTCAAGGGGCTGGAGCATCTCCTCTGTGAGAGAAGGTTACAACAGTTGGGATTATTTAGTCTGGAGAAAAGGAGGGTAAGAGGAGACATGTACAAAATTATGTCTTGGTGTGGAGAATGTGGATAGGGAGACATTTTTCTTCCTCTCTCAAGCTACTAAAATCCAGGGTGACCCTATGAAGCTGATTGGTGGGAGATTCAGGACAGATAAAAGGAAGGACTTCTTCACACTGCGCAGTTAAACTATGGAATTTGCTACCACAGGGTGTAGTGATGGCCACCAATTTGGATGGTTTTAAAAGGGGGTTGGACAAATTCCTGGAGAAAAAGGCTATCAATGGCTACTAGTCTTGATGGCCATGTGCTCCCTCCAGTACCAGAGGCAGCGAGCCTATGTACACCAGTTGCTAGGGAACATGGGCAGGAGGGTGCTGTTGCGCTCATGCCCTGCTTGTGGGTTCCTGATCAACAGCTGGTTGGCCACTGTGTGAACAGAATGCTGGACTAAATGGACCCTTGGTCTGATCCAGCATGGCTCTTACGTTCTTATGTTCCATCACTTCTGCCAACCGTTTATGCCACTGCAGGTGCAGTGCCGGAGTCCATGCTGCCTCTGCAGTTGCATTGTAACAGGTGCCATCACACATGGTGGTGACCGGCCATGCCGATAGCATGCCCATAGCGGTGGTGGGCCAGGGCACAAGTGGCCATGAGCTGCAGCTCTAAGCTTGCTTCTCTGCTGACATGCTGGGGGCTTTTGCTGGGGGCAGCATATCAGTGGGCCCATGGCAGCTGTGTCACTTGCTGCTAGGCAGATCTCAACCATAGAGATCTGCCTCTTAGGATTGAGCAGCTACTCCTTCTTTGGCCGTTCTTACTGTGGAACTGTATGGCAGCTGTCAGTTAGCTACAGAAGCTGTTCAGACGTCATGCTAAGCCATGGTAGAGCCCACTAACCATCTTGCAGCAAGTGGTTAGTAAGCACGGTTAGTCTGTGGTAAATAAACCACCATGGTTGTGAAAAACGCCTTTCAGACATCACACTAAGCCATCATGGTTAGCTAAAAAACGCTGACCATCATGGCATAGCTTGATGTCTGAACAGGCCCTATATGTGAAATATGATGGGAGAGCAGGGTGGCTAGAGTAGGATGTAGGGATGTACGAAAGTTTATTTATTTATTTATTTATTTATTTCATTTCTATATCGCCCAATAGCCAAAGCTCTCTGAGCGGTTCACAAAAATTAAAACCAAACAACACACAATAAAACAATTTAAAATATATAGAACAATACAACCACAATAAAACCTAGCAGCAGTGCAGGAGTTTAATACAGATTTAAAACAGCAAAGATAAAAATTTAGAAAGCTAAAATGCTAAAATGCCTTGGAAAATAAAAAGGTCTTCACCTGGCACCAAAAGGAATACAATGTAGGCGCCAGGCGAACCTCACTAGGGAGCTCATTCCAGAGCCGGGGTGCCACAGCAGAAAAAGCCCTCCTCCTAGTAGCCACCCGCCTCACTTCCTTTAGCAGGGGATCACGGAGAAGGGCTGCTGCTGATGATCTTAAGGTCCGGGCAGGCACATATGGGAGGAGGCGATCCTTCAGGTAACCTGGCCCCAAGCCGTTAAGGGCTTTGAATGTTAACACCAGCACTTTGACTCGGGCCCGGAAATGGACTGGCAGCCAGTGCAGCTGGATAAGTACTGGTGTAATATGAGCTCGCAGGCCAGTCCCTGTTAACAATCTTGCTGCCCTATTTTGGACCAGCTGAAGTTTCCGGACCGTTTTCAAAGGCAGCCCCACGTATAACACATTGCAGTAATCCAGACAAGAAGTTATCAGAGCATGGATAACTGTAGCTAGGCTATCTCTGTCCAGATAAGGGCGTAGTTGGTATACCAGCCTAAGTTGATAAAAAGTGCTCCATGCCACTGAGTTCACCTGTGCCTCAAGTGACAGTTCTGGATCAAAGAGCACCCCCAAACTACGAACCTGATCCTTTAGGGGGAGTGCAACCCCCTCCAGAACAGGTTGAATATCACCTAGCTGGGCAGACGAACCACCCACTAACAGTGGACGAACCACCCACTAACACCCTCCATCTTGTCTGGATTGAGTTTCAATTTATTGGCCCTCATCCAGTCCATTACCGTGCCCAGGCACTGATTCAGAACAGCCACTCCTCACCTGGTTTTGATGAGAAAGAGAGGTAGAGCTGGGTGTCATCTGCATATTGATGGCACCTCAGCCCACACCTCCGGATAACCTCCCCCAGCGGTTTCATGTAGATGTTAAACAGCATGGGGGATAAAATAGAGCCCTGTGGAACCCCATGGCACAATTGCCATGGCACAGAGCAATAATCCCCCAGCACCACCTTCTGGAATTGGCCATCCAAGTAGGAGCGGAACCACTGTAGTGCAGTGCCTCCAACTCAGACAACCTATCCAGAAGGATACCATGGTCGATGGTATCGAAAGCCGCTGAGAGGTCCAGGAGAATCAACAGGGTCGCACTCCCCCTGTCCCTCTCCCAGCAGAGGTCATCCCACAGGGCGACCAAGGCAGTTTCTGTTCCAAAACCAGGCCTGAAGCCCGATTGAAATGGATCTAGATAATCCGTTTCATTCAACAGTGCCTGGAGCTGTCCTACAGCCACCCGCTCAAGCACCTTGCCCAGGAAGGGGATGTTGGCCACTGGCCTATAATTGTTAACATCCTCTGGGTCCAGGTTAGGCTTTCTCAGAAGTGGTCTAATTACAGAGTATGAGAAATGGATCACAACCTTTTTTCTTTCAGAGTCTGTTCTCTGGATGAGAACTATTCCAAATCTCAAATCTGTCATCTTTTTACTCTCAATGGCCAGACATCATTAATTCAGCAAGAATTCATCTTGGATGGAACTCCCTTGGCATTAATATGGATATCCCACTGTCATTCTACAAGATTCCTAGTGTAATCTAGCACAAAATAACTTCTGCATGCATGGGTGCCTTGTTGCCCTATTGCCATACCATTTCAGTATGGGGCTTTTCAGCTGGGGCCTTGGTAGAGCTAATCATAGATAGAAATCTTCAAAGCATCCCATGTCTGCCTCCACAACAACTGAGGGAGACAGTGGGGAAAAGTATCAATTGTTAATA
The DNA here is from genome assembly GCF_057233095.1 of Heloderma suspectum. NCBI lineage: Eukaryota > Metazoa > Chordata > Lepidosauria > Squamata > Helodermatidae > Heloderma > Heloderma suspectum. The sequence continues at coordinate 46,692,049 of NC_139460.1, read as the reverse complement.
TCAATACCAACAATGGGAAAATCCTTTTCCAAGGTTTTGCTGGGAATGTAGTATGTGTGGTGAAACAATAATATGAAATATTTATCTGCTTCCATACCTGTACTATACACTGAAAAGAAAATCAAACATTTATACATGCCAGCCCCATGACCCAGAGCCCAAAACTTGTGTAGATGAATCTCTGTTGCTGTATAGGGGAGAAAAATGTATGGGAATATATATGGCTTGTATCTGTTTTAGAGCTAACAGGAAATTCCTGCCGTACATGTAACCCACCTTCACTAAACTGTGCCTGACATCTTTGAAAAGCACATAAGGACTGAATGATCAGTCCTGGGTTGTTTTCCTGCACTCGTGTGGGACTTCACAAAGGCAAATTATTCAGAGATATGCCTAAGTGAAGGGAGCCAGGACTTCTGATTTAAGATCCAAAATTTCACAGCAGTAGCCACTGTAGACTGTTGTAGCAAAAAACAGTAAGAGAGTCCTGTAGCACCATAGACTAACAATTTCATTGTGGCATAACCTCTCTAGTGCCCACGTCTTAAAGTGTTATTCTCAGTTTGCAGATAACTGAGAGAATATACATGGGTACAGGGGGGAGATGTTTGTATTTTGGGGTGGGGCCAGAAGAGCATGAAATAGAAGAACAGTCCAATAGTCTCTCTAAATCAGAAGTGGGCACCAGGATATCTGAGAGCCTTTTTGTCCTCTGCCTCCCACAGGCACACTCCCCTCCTCCACGGCACTGAATATCTATATATCTCTATAATGGTATCTGGAGCAGCTATGAAGTGCCAAAAGGGTCAAAATTAGCTTGTTTGCAAGCTAATTTCTCCCCTTTTGGTGCTCTGTAGTAGCACAGGGTGCTAAAGGGGTACAAATGGCAACTCTGGCCGCCATATTTTAAAAAAAATATTTTTTACAATTTTACAGATGGGGGCGTGGGGATGGAGGCCTCATGTGGCCTGTGGACTGCACATTGCCCACCCTGGCTCTCTAAATGAAACATTTGTGTTCAGAATATAACTCTAAATATAAATTGCTTGGGGGAGAACAGCAGGCAAAGGCTATTTTGTCTCCAAGAGCAGGGGCTTGTGGGCTTTCTGGAAGGATCTGAATGGTCATTGTTGGAAAGAAGAAGCTGGAATAGATTAACCTTTGGTTTGATCTACCTGGATTCTTCTTCTGTTTGTTTATTTATTTACTTTTCCTCACAAAGTGAATTCAAGATGGCTCACACAACTGCACATCACATCATATAGTAAAAATACAATATAACATTACAACAAAGCCAAATAACACCAAACAAAACTTCTGTCTTGGTAAACATGACTAAAACAAAAAGGCCAAGAACTGAAACTCAGTTATCCTTCACACTTCTCCGACTTTTGTAATGGAGTTCTCCAATAAAAACATAAAAATGTGTATATTAGGGGAAAGTGCAAACATACGAACATGCATATATTAGTGAAAATAATGTTCAAAATGCATTATATGAGGGAAATTGCTTGCAAAACATTTCTGTATTAGCCAAAATCTATACAAAAATGCCTGTATTAAGAGAAATGTGCATCAAAATGCATATGAATTTTCATGCAAACTTTAAGAAAAAATAACTCAACGTTCGGGATGAACTGAACCTCATCTGAAATTTACAGATCTGTCTATTGCTATAGAATACTGATGTGGTAGAATGGATTGAACAATTTCAGACTGCAGGTAGCTGATCACATTTTTTACAAATACTCCCCTATATTAGTATCTCCTAAAAAAGAAAAGGGGCCGCGGTGGCTTAGTGGTTAAGACGCTGAACTGCAGACTGGAAGGTCGGCAGGTTAGCAGTTCGAGACCCGAGTGCTGCGTGATGGAGTGAGCTCCCGTCTTCAGTCCCAGCTTCTGCCAACCTAGCGGTTCGAAAGCAAGACATTGCAAGTAGATAAATAGGTACCGCCTCGGCGGGAAAGGTAACAGCGTTCCGTGCACCTCGGTGTTCAGTCATGCTGGCCACATGACCACGGAAGCATCTTCGGACAGCGCTGGCTCTTCGGCTTAGAAACGGGGATGAGCACCGTGCCCTAGAGTCGGAAACGACTGGTTGGGGACACCTTTACCTTTTAAAAAAGAAAAAGAGCATAGTGACCAAAAGAAAAAGAGCATAGTGACCATAGTGGTGGGCATAGCATGTAGAGGGTTAGCTTTTTATTTACTCTAGTGTAAGTGCACATGGCCTTGATTTGGGTTGGGATCATCATGCACTGGAAGGGGAAGATTAAACCTTCCCAGCCGCAACATTTTCCCCTGAAATCCCACCCCACCCTGCACGGGGATTTTTAAAAAGGAAAAAAAAACCCTCTCCATTGGCATCAATGGAGGCCTTTTTCCATTTTTTTTTAACACCCCGCCCCCCAATGTGCAGGTGTGGTGGGACAATTTCAGGAAAAATGAGAGGAAGGAAGAATTCATCCTCCCCTCCTGGTGCATTGTAGTCCCAGTCCAAATCAGAACCAGGCATGTTTACACTATAGGAAAGGAAGTGTACACATTTAGGAATTTAGCATAACATGTAGTTTGGCACTTAATTCAATGTATATTCCTCTGCTGGGCAAATGTATGCATAAACCTGTGGGCAAATGAATGCATAAACACTTCTGCAGAGGATGTATAAACATGTGTGCACAAACAGACACTTTTTATCTTGGCAACCATTCTTACCTTGGCACCCACACAGTTTTCTCTATCTTATATCCACCTACATTCCTAATGCAAGCGGTTCTTTAATCCTGTCCAAAAACACCTCCTCCCATTTTCATCTCCCTCTCCTCAGTCCAAGAAAGTTTTGTTTTTGCTGGTGTCTGGTGTTTGTGCCTCAGCAGACAGAGATAGGCAGGAAGACAGTGACGTGAGCAGACAGAATAACTAGGGAATAAAACAGGGCTGGTTGAGAATCTGTAATTAGAAGCCCAATTTCCGCTTCCTTCCCAGACACTTTTAAAAATCCCTTCCAGGCGTCTCTTGAATGCTTCAAAATGGAATGTCATTGAGATTTTGCATCTCCTGTTTCCTTGGCAACAGGTTGATGATGCTTCACCTAGAAATATGCTGTGTCTCCGTGGAGATGCTGGCGTGGGTGTGCTGTGGTAATCACAGTGGGCATGTAGCTTTGGCAGTCCCTCCCCTCTGCATGTACTAAATGAGACAGAAGAAGTGGCATTTTTTTGTATTTTTAGTCAGATAGGTGTTAATTTGTTTTATTTTCGTCATGCTTACCATCAGGATGCTGAATCTTAAGACCGACAGCCCTCAGTAATTGCATTACCATAATATAAAACACTAAGCATTTATATAGTATTGCAGAGGATTCAGTGTGCCTTACATATTTGGAATCCCGACGACAACCCTGTTAGGTAGATCAATATCATTTCTTCCATATTGCAAATGAGGGCCAAGGCTGAGAGAGAATGACTTGCCCAAAGAAAACCACCTAGTTACTTCATGGCACAGATGAGACTTGAACTAGGGATTCCTGGTTCAAAGCTCAGCCTTTTAACCACTACATTACACTACCTCTCCAAATAGGAAGTAATATGAGAATAAGTCCATTAAAGCCAGATTTGGATGACCTAAATTACTTTAGTGTTAGGCTTGCTGAAGTCAAGACCAAAGCATGCATAAGGGTGGGCAGCACTCAGGCTCTGAGCTGCATGCCCCCAGGGCTTCTTTTGTGTCCCCAACCACCACTCCACCACTGAATTTGTAATGGAAATTTGGCAGCACAGTAGCCAAAAAGGGCTGATGGTCTCTTGTGTTAAAGGAAAACAATCTACAGTTTCCACGGCAGTGTGGAAGCAAGACAGGGAAAAAATCAGTCCTTTTTGGCTGTCACACTGCTGTGCCACCAAATTTCAGCAGGAAATTCAGTGGGGGGTGGGTGGGAGTGGGGTGGGTAGGCAGGATAAGAGCATAAGAAGAGCCATGCTGGATCAGACCAAGGGTCCATCTAGTCCAACATTCTTTTCACACTATGGCCAACTAGCTGCCTATGGGAAACCCACAAGCAAGACATGAGTGCAACAGCACCCTCCTGCCCATGTTCCCCAGCAACTTATGTACATATGCTCACTGCCTCTGGTACTGGAGGAAGCACATAACCATCTGGACTATCCATCCATCCATCCATCCATCCATCCATTTAATTTCTATACCGCCCAATAGTCGAAGCTCTCTGGGCGGTTCACAAAAATTAAAACTAAAGAGCACACAATAAAACAATATGAAATATATAAATCATTAAAACCACAGTATAACAATATAACCAGAATAAAACCAGAATAAATCCTAGCAGCAATGCAGGGATTTAAAATACAGATTTAAAACAGCAAAGCTAAAAGTCTAGAAAGCTAAAATGCTAAAATGCCTGGGAAAATAAAAAGGTTTTCATCTGGCGCCGGAAAGAATACAATGTAGGTGCCAGGCAAACCTCACTAGGGAGCTCATTCCACAGCCGGGGTGCCACAGCAGAAAAAGCCCTCCTAGTAGCCACCCACCTCACTGGGGGATCTCAGCTTCCAAAGCATGGAAGTTGAGATCCCCCAGGACCATCACCCTAGGGGTCCTCAACACCAAGTCCAAGACCACAATGGACTAGTAACCATTGACAGCCTTTTCCTCCAGGAATTTGTCTAACCCCATTTTAAAGCCATCCAAATAGGTGGCCCTCACTACATCCTACAATGTTAGTCCTACATAGAGTAGACCCATTGAAATGAATGGGTCTTAATTTAGTCATGACTGACTTAATTTAGTCATTTCAGTTGTTCTACTCTACATAGGACTAACATTGGAAGCTACCCTCAGACTGTACAAGTGGCGGGATATGGGAGTGAGCCTTGAGCCTTGTACGCCTGGAGCTCTTAGACTAGGTTCCCCCTCTTCTCCCATTCTGGCTCTTAAGAACATAAGAAGAGCCATGCTGGATCATATCAAAGGTCCATCTAGTCCAGCATTCTGTTCACACTGTGGCCAACCAGCTGCCCACAGGAAACCCACAAGCAGGGCATGAGTGCAACAGCACTCTCCTGCCCATGTTCCCCAGCATACTGCCTCTGATACTGGAGGCACATGGCCATTGGTACTAGTAGCCATTGATAGCCTTCTCTAGAAATTTTATTTATTTATTTACAATATTTATATACCGCTTCTTATCAGAAGAAATGTGTCTAACCCCCTTTTAAAGCCATCCAAATTGGTGGCCATCTCTACAGCTTGTGGTAGTGAATTCCATAGTTTGTGTGAAGAAGAAGGATGCTGCCTCCAGTGAATTTCAGGGGGGTGGATTGGGCCCCCAGACCCAGGTTGCCCAAGCCATTCTACTACTTCATGTGTACATTTCAGGTCAATAGAGCCAGAAAGCGAGGGCTTGTTTTGAATAAGAGAGCCCAGCTAGCCATTCCTAGTGAGTCAGGCCGAGCTCCTTTCATATCATAGAATCATAGGGTTGGAAGGGGCCTACAAGGCCATCAAGTCCAACCCCCTGCTCAATGCAGAAAGCCTGATTCCCAGGCGGTCTCCCATCCAAGTACTAACCAGGGCTGACCGTGCTTCGCTTCCAAGCTCAGGCACATCCGGAAGACAAGGGATCAAAAGGCCAAGGCAAGAGCAGTCTGCTCAACAGGCAGGGGCAGGCAGTCTAGTAAAAAGCATAGATTGGGGATGGAGCCTGTTGCCATGATCCTACTCCCTTCCTGTGTTTGTTCTCTCTGTGAGCTCAGAACCTCTGAAAAGTCCTTAAGTGTGAATTTATGCAACTCATTTTTCATAACGTTTCACTGGAAAGCCGTGATGTTGCAAGCTGTAATGAACTGTTCATACAACTCCTTCACTACCTGAGAATCTCCTTGTGGGTCTGAATTCACGCTCAACATACCAGCAGGACAAGAGAGTAGAATTAACTTAAAAACGAAGTGGTCCAGTAAATGGGGTTTATAATGTTGTGGCTTCCACACTAGAAAGCATCAGAATGATTTAAGGAGCTGTAGGGTGGGGGAGCAGCAGCTCTGTTACTGATCTGAAGGGCCAAAATACAGGATTAATTTCATTATGTGTTTTTTAATTGATATTTCAGACATACCCTAATGACTAAGAAACCATAGGCAATAATAGCTCCTCCTTACCACTCCTAACCAAAGACCTGAATTACTGTTTAGATAGCACCACCATTACATCTATAATGCCACTCTTTTCTTGGGACACATTTCCAGAGGGGTAGATGAAAACAACACAGAGTCTAGTGGCACCATAAAGACTAAAAAATTTATCATGGCACCAGCTTTTGTGGACTTTAGCCCATTTCATCAGACGCATGAAGTATTATCCTATAACTTATGGGTATCAGTCAAAACCCAGTAATTGATGTAGACCAAGGATGGCCAAAGGTTTGCAGCCAAAGAGCCACATACAAAAGATGTATTAGATTATTAGATGTATTAGATTATTAGAAAAGATGTAAAAGATTACCAGTGTTAGTCCTATGTAGAGTAGACCCATTGAAAACAATGGGGCCTAACTAACTATGGGAGAAGGCCTTAGGGAGCGCCTTCTCCCCTACATCCCAGTCTGCCACCTAAGGTCCTCTGAGGGCCATCTACTGCCTCATGTGAGATTAGCAGCCACACCCAAGAGGACCTTTTCCTGTGGAATGACCTGCCAGCTGAAATGCACCTGCTGACCTCTTTGAAGGTCTTTAGGAAGGAATTAAAGACTCTATTATTCTAGCAGGCCTTCCCTTTTTAGAACTCTTGTTCCTTTTGCTGACTCTTGCATGTTGTTTTTAAGCTGTGTTGTTTTTATTGTTGGATTTTTTGTTAAACTGTTTTTAGCTCAAAGTTGTTTTTAGTTATATGTTGTTTGTGTATTTTGTCTGTATGCTTTTATATAAATGGCTTTTGAACTTTGTATATTGTATTCTAATGTTTTAACTTTTGTAAACCTCCCAGAGAGCTTCAGCTATGGGGCAGTATAGAAATGTAATAAATAAAATAAAAAGATAAAATAAAACCCAGTAACTGTTTGATGTAGACCAAGGATGGCCAAAGGTTCTCAGCCAAAGAGCCACATACAAAAGGTAGTATCCAGTGTTAGTCCTATGTAGCGTATACCCATTGAAAGCAATGGGGCTTAACTAACTTAAGTCCCATTCATTTCAATGAGTCTACTCTACATAAAACTAACATTGGATACTACCCAAAGAGTTCCCCATTTTCTGTCATCGTTACTGCTGCTTTCCCTTCCCTCCTCACATTATGCCTCCCTTCTGCTCCGTAACAGTTACAGTCAGAGATCACTTATCCAAGGTCTATTCTTCACATATAGCCTGAGGAACAGCTGGATCAGCGATGTTGAACCTCAAGCCTAGGGACCCAGTCTGGCCCTCTAGGTTTCCCCAGATGGTCATGCCCTTTCTCCTGACCACCAATTGTTTGTTGGGTTCCTGGCTTTTGAGATTTTCCTCCATTCTAAAAGGTTGAAAAGTCTCTCCTAAGACATAGTTACAGGCAGCAGGAGCTTTAAGCTAAAATACGTTTTTGGAATTTTGGCCCTGCCCCCTTTGATCTCAGCTCCACCAACCATGGGAATGTTGGCCCCAGAGTTTCTCCAGCAAGGGCCGGCCCTAGGCTAGGATAAATAGTGCCTTTGGTGCACCCCCGCCCATGCACCCACATTCTGTTGCAAGGCCTTGCAGAGGATTTATGGGGCCCGCTGCAGATGTGATGTCCATTGAGGCAAAACCTTGCTCAAAACCTTGATCTCTTCGCCACCGTGCTACCGTTTGTGCAAGCCAAAATCCGAAAAGCCGCATAAATAAAAATAAACAATAAAAATAATAAATAAATAAAAATGCATTCGAAAAGCCGCATAAATAAAAATAAACAATAAAAATAATAAATAAATAAAAATGAATTCGAAAAGCCGCATAAATAAAAGCCGCAAAAATAAAAAGTGCTCCGTAACACCTCTTCGAAGTAAAGCTGTGTTCCACTGATTTTTACCTAGCACAAATGACATCAAAGTGGAAACTGAAAAAGAAACATACTTTAAATCTCATTGAAGGAAGATCATTTTTTGTAGTTAGTACCCAAACAACCTGTAGAACCTTGAAAGAAAGGTTACAGACACTTGCTTTTTGCCACTGCAGACAGTACATTTCAAAAACACAGCCACTGAGCTCAGCTTGGCACCCCCTCAGCTTGGTGCCCTGGGCAACTGCCCAACTCAGCCAGCCCTAAGGCTGGCCCTGTCTCCAACACTGAATTTGGCCTTTGGGTTGAAAGAGTTTGACACCCCTGCAGTAGATGGAGGAAGAGGGGCAATTATCTAATAAGAAACTTCCTGGATGCCACACTTGAAGAGCCACATGAAGGCACAGTTTGGGCACATTGACCCCTTCTGCCATAGATAGTATAACTGAAAGCTTTCTGGTAATCATGGGGCTTTTTCAGTTTTCCCTGGCATTTGCTGACACCAGAAGGCTCAGGAAGGCTTCACCTCTAGGACGGCTGTAGAGAGAATTGTATAGGATCTTTCATTTGCTAAATCAGCAAAAAGTAGTCACAGTGAAATTTACTTGGATCCTTGACCAGGCAGTGCTAACACCTGGCATGAAATCCTCCTTGATTGGAGAGGCCAATTAAAGGATTAATGGTTAAAAATTGAAACTGCAATGTGACAAGGTTTCTTTAAAAATTGCAATCACATTTGTAGAACATTGGAGATCATCAGCAACCTCAAGAGTATGCTTTATTTGTGCCATACCAAGACAGAAAAAACAAGCCCTGAGTAAACTGGAAGCAATTCTTAAAACAAACAAATAAACAAACCCCAACAAACCAACCCTACTATGGAGAATAACAAGAATTTTCTTCTGCGAGTTTTCTATTCCAAGTGGAGGTACCACAAGCCATGCCCGTGAAGTAACCCATTTAAATTGTACCACAGACATTTGTCATTCATTCCCCAATATTCCCCTATGAAAGAAAAGAGTAGACGTCTACATGCTTGCAGGGAGAAGGAGATGCAGAGTTGCAGTCAGTGTATGGCTACAGATGGAGATTGGAAGCAGGTAAGATGATTGAAGATGAATTCAGACAAGACTGAAGAGAAAAAGATTGGTAGACTCTCAGACCTGTAACCTTGTTTACTCAGGACCAAACTAGATGTGGTGTCAAGTGGACCTGGTGTGCATCATTCAAGATTATGACACAGGTTTGGTCCTCATATTTTACCTAAAATAGCATTTGAAGCACATTTGGAGGGTTCCTCATGGAGTGAACCATCTGAGGAATTTCAGAGCAAGCCAAAAGAGTTTCAGTAAACCTAGCAAAATTTCTGAGGGGAATTCCATAGGCTGCCACCAGACCTTCCCTACAATTCAAACCAGATTAGGAGATTCCTCCTTTGGCAAAATACCTGAGAAATTTTGAATGAAATAATAAGAGTTTTGATAAAATAAATGAAATCTCATAGATGGTGCTGGTAGTTGTAATGCAGGTCCCTAGCTGCACGTTTGTTGTGAGAGGGCATAAAGGAGGAGATGAATGCAGAGGAGACAGAACTTTGATACATACAAGCCCTGTTCACATGCTGTTCATGTGAAGGTCACTCACATGGTGAGGTGAGGCCACACTCCTGGCCCAAGCACCTTCTGTCGCAGGAACATTAGGTTGGGAATGGGGCCAGAAATATTGTCCTGTTCCACCATATCAATACAATTGTAATTTTATATAATTTAAATCTGAGGGCTTATTGCTTGTCAATCATCTAAATATCTAACTAACCATAACACTGTGAACAACTTTACTTCTTAGTAAGACAGGCTTCCCCAACCTGGTCTCTTCGGATGCATGAGAGTACAACTCCCATAATCCCCAGCCAGCATGGCCAATGGTCAGGAATACTGGGAATTGAAGTCCAACAGATCTGGAAGCCACCAGGTTGGGGAAGGCTTTACTAAGCTACACTGTACTAAGCCTGTCTTTATATTCTCCTTTATACCTCCACAAGTAGACAGATAACTTTTAAAAAATGAAAGCTGAATGTTTAGGGATGGGACTTGGACTATCTCAGAGGGGTTATGCCCTCACAGGCCCCAGATAGCTAGGCCTTGGTGGTGGTGACAGTGGTTTCACATTCTTAAACGTCCCATTGAGTCTAGACGTCTTTAATGTTTTCTGCGTGGTGGTACTGCTGCTGCCCTTAATGACTGTTTAGATGATTCTCCTGGAAAACAGAGCATTCTGCCTTCAGAGGGCCAGAATAAGCTTGACACAATTCATGCAAAGCAATTGTGTGAATGTTTTTTAGAGAATAAATCTGGATTGCTACCTTGGTGTGGGAGGGAGGAGGCTTTAGCCCTCTCTCCTCTCCTGTGGTCCTAGTCTGCACTGCTGCCTTCCCACCTGTGTGTTTTGCACTGGAAGAAAAGCTCCCATTTGCATCAAGGGAAACTTTCCTCAGTACATGTAGCAGGTGCAAGGGACCATTTTGGATCAGAAACACAACAGGTCACTAAGCGTTAAACCCTCCCCTTCCCCCACCAGGATCCTGATCCACATTGGCCACCATACCTATTTACACAGATAAAATCATCCAGGCCATTGGCCTAGAGAGGCAGTGGTCCATTGATAACACAACTTAACAGTTGTCCAGAATCTACACTAGAAACCTACAGCATTCTGGACAGTATTCAAGGTGCTACCTTTGATCTATAATGCCCTTAATACATTGGGCCTATCTCAGTCTCTATGGCTGAGTAAGCATGTTCTTTCTCCTATACACTCTGTGTAGTAGATTTGAATGGAAAGGCTGTTAAGAGGCATTAATTATATCTTTATTTATATAGGAAGCTGCTTTATACCACTGGTCCATCTACTCAGTTTTGTCTACCCAGGGTGTCAGCAGCCTTTCCCAGACTTTCCTGGAGATGTCCTACCCAGTCCTACCTGGGATTGAGACTTGGAGCTTTTGGATGCAAAGCATGTAATCCAGCACCGAGCTAAGACCCTTTTATATTTATTGATATAAATATGTACCCTGCCAGAACACTTTGCTCTTTAGGAGTTAGCCCTTAAAGAATCCAACATGGATTCTTTACGGGCTAACTCCTAAAGAGCAAAGTGCAATGATAAGCCCAGTTAAAAGGACCACAGAACAGAGCAGGCTATCAAGAAAACACATTTGTTGTTGTTCAGTCGTTCAGTCGTGTCTGACTCTTCGTGACCCCATGGACCATAGCACGCCAGGCCTTCCTGTCCTGCACTCTCTCCCGGAGCGTGCTCAAGTTCATATTCATTGCATCGGTGATGCTATCTAGCCATCTCATCCTCTGCCGTCCCCTTCTCCTTTTGCCTTCAGTCTTTCCCAGCATTAGGGTCTTTTCCAGAGAGTTTTCTCTTCGCATTAGGTGGCCAAAATATTTGAGCTTCAGCTTCAGTATCTGTCCTTCCAAGGAGCACTCAGGCTTGATTTCCTTTAGGATGGATTGATTTGACCTCCTTGCAGTCCAGGGGACTCGTCGTAAGAGTCTTCTCCAGCACCACAGTTCGAAAGCATCAATTCTTCGGTGCTCAGCCTTCCTTATAGTCCAGCTCTCACAGCCATACATTACTACTGGGAAAACCATAGCTTTGATTAGACGGACCTTTGTCGGCAAGGTGATGTCTCTGCTTCTTACTATGCTGTCTAGGTTTGCCATAGCTTTCCTCCCAAGGAGCAAGCGTCTTTTAATTTCATGGCTACAGTCACCGTCTGCGGTGATCTTGGAGCCCAAGAAAATAAAATCTGTCACAGCTTCCATTTCTTCCCCTTCTATATGCCAGGAAGTGATGGGGCCAGATGCCATGATCTTAGTTTTTTTAATGTTGACTTTCAAACCAGCTTTTGCACTCTCCTCTTTCACCCTCAACAAGAGGCTCTTTAGATCCTCTTCACTTTCTGCCATTAGGGTGGTATCGCCTGCATATCGGAGGTTGTTGATAATTCTCCCGGCAATCTTAATTCCAACCTGTGATTCATCCATCCCAGCGTTTCTCATGATGTACTCTGCATATAAGTTAAATAAGCAGGGTGACAATATGCAGCCTTGTCGTACTCCTTTCCCAATTTTGAACCAATCGGTTGTTCCATGTCTGGTTCTTACTGTTGCTTCTTGACCCTCGTACAGGTTTCTCAGGAGACAGGTAAGGTACCCCCATCTCTTTCAGAATTTGCCAGAGTTTGTTGTGATCCACACAATCAAAGGCTTTAGTGTAGCCAATGAAGCAGAAATAGACGTTTTTCTGAATTCTCTTGCTTTCTCCATGATCCAGCGAATGTTGGCAATTTGATCTCTAGTTCCTCTGCTGGCCGCAAGACTGGAAAAGGTCAGTTTACATTCCAATTCCAAAGAAGGGCAATGCCAAAGAGTGTTCAAACTACCGCAGAATTGCGCTCATTTCACATGCCAGCAAGGTGATGCTCAAAAAGAAAACACATATATGACATGTATTTATGTCAGAATAAAACCACTAACAACCCACAGACAACAACTTGTATCTGCCCCACAGCTATAGCACTTTCTTCTGCTGGAGGTTCACCAGAGCCTTCCAAAGACCTTTTCATTTCACTCGGCTTTTGGTGGTCAAATTTTTATATCTGATCATGCAGGGTGACTTTTTAGAATTATAAGTAGCCATCTCAGGCTTGTATGATAGGAGCACACACAAATCAGAAGTGAAGTGTTAAGTCCTTACTGAGTTATGAACTTCCCTGTCAGCTTTCTTTCTGGTCCAATGTCATGAAGCCATTTCATCCACATTAGGGATGTGTGAGAAGTTTACTCTGTCGAGTTTTTAAAAAAATAGATTTATCCAATTCGTACCTCCTGGACTCAAACAGAGACCAAAATGCAATTTGCGGTCAGAAATCTGTATATTTCTGAGCTTGCAATGCATTGCCCAAAACAAACAAATTTTTCATTCAATAGCGTGCACACATTTGAAAAATGTGCAAAAAAATGCACACATTTCCATGCACACAAATACGCTTTAGTCAATGGGTATGTGTGTCCAGATTGAGTCCATTGAAAAATGCATACAAAAATGCATACCTCAATGTGTACATTATAAAACATGCATACATATTTCTATATAGATTTAAAAACACATACACACAACTCCTCAAGCTCATGCAGAACCATGCTTGACCTCAGAAAACTGACAATTTCAGCAAGACTGAGATTGACAGTTCAATCCATTGCTAATCTATGTTCCTTCTTTGTTTTAAAAGCACATAAATTCTGTTCAGGTGGGCCTTTTTTATAGCCTTGATTTTTATGGCAAGTCTGATCTTTTAATTATCTGCCACACTGGCTGGATCTACACTTACCACCTTTTTTCGCTTCCAATGAGGTTTCACCGCCTGCCTTTCACACTACGCAGTAGCTGCCTCGAATTGGAACCGGAATTTCCCACTTCCGTGCTCCCGCTTTCAATACCCTAATATTCCGGTATTTCCCCTTAATGTGCTCTGATTTTCTGCCTTTGCTACCATATCCAGTTGTAGCCCCCTCCCCCGCCTGTCCATATGCAGCGGTGTTTGTATTTCCCTCCTGTCCAATCACGGCTCTCGATGGCCCCATGTCTTCTTCCGGCTACTGATCGCATAGCTTCCTCAGCAGCCCTCATTTCCTCAGCAACAACGAAAGGGCTGGATGTGTGCGCGCTTGTCTGATCTCAGAAGCTAAGCGGGGTTGGTCCCGGTCAGTCTTTGGATGGGAGACCGCGTGGGAATCAGGCTTCCTGCACTGAGCAGGGGGTTGTTGTATCCCTTCAAATGAGATTAAATTTTACCCCCTCCTATCCCCCGCTCTGGATGTTTTTTTTTTTAATTAAGGCGTTATCTTCGAAGAATTGTGGCTTCTCCATGATTTTTTTTTCTAATTCAGGCATGATCTTTGAAGATTTGAAGATTCAAAGTTTCACATCTTTGAATCTTCAAGATCATGCCTGAATTAGAAAAAAAAATCGTGGAGAAGCGACGATTCTTCGAAGATAACGCCTTAACTTAAAAAAAGAAGGCAAAGCGGGGGATAGAAGGGCGTAAAACCTGATTCCCAGGTGGTCGCCCATCCAAGTACTGACTGGGGCCGATCCCGCTTAGCATCCGAGATCAGACAAGCGCGCGCAGGAAAACAGTAGGAAAACAGCACAGTGCTCGAGTGTGAACTGGGCTCGCACATTCGATGAAGCACTGCAACGGGGAAAATGGATGAGTGTGAATAATCACGTTTTAATGCGAGAGCGTTTAACCTGACGGGATACCCAATTCATTGTGATGGGCGCAATGTAGATCGGCCTACTGTCTCTATTTGTTTTTAATTGTTTATCATTGTTTAATTGTATTTTCGATGTTCTTAGCCACTTTGAACAGTATTTGTTTAGTGGAAAGTGGAGATACAAGCTTTGTTGATAAAATAAATAAATAAATGAGGTGGCAGGTTAGGAAAAGAGCAGTGAATGAAAATTATCATTTCTTCTGTAAAGGCAAAGCAGGCTTGGCTGTAGAAAAAATGGCCCAGATGCAAGCATCGTAAATTAAGCTTAAGCCATGAACTATGTTGCGTGAACAAAACACATCTACACAGCAAATCGTTATGCAGTAAGATAATGTTACACAAACTTACTCCATCACCAACCAAGCTGATTCCAGAAAGAGAATAATTTTAATCTAATATTTATGAAGCATGTCTTGCATAGGAGGGTCCCAATGATTCAATAACCTACCTTTTAAAATAAATGCTGTACAAATATTTCTCTGACTGCTCTTTTTGTCTTCTCATTGGCTTTCTCTCACTCACTTTTTTCTTTCTTGCTAGTCACTTAAGAAACACCTGTAGAATGACCTGTGCAGAAAGGCATTACTACTGACAGCTTCTGAATGTGAAAAGAGTTTTGGGGTGTGAAGGAATAGAAAGAGAACTTTCTATTGAAGATTCTGCAGAGAGTGATAGAAGAGAAGGAGCAATTTAGAGGTAGGATGGCCAGGTGTCCTACTTTACAAAGGACAGTCCTCTATTTTGGAAAGCTGGCAGAGGACAGTCCTCTATCTGAAAATGTCTTCTATTTGATGGGCTGTCCAGTCCAGGTCTGGTTTAAACTCCAAGAATCATAAGTAGGGAAAGCAGCAAGTTGCCCATCAGCACTTTGCAACTGGACAGCAGACTGAACAGGCAGGCATACAAGGTCACTTGGTCACAGTCGTCCCCACTATGGTGAGATGGTATTACTATTTAAATTACAGTTGTTATTTCTAAATTTGAACTTATACATACAAATTAGCATGTGCAAATATTATGCAAATTGGCAACCTCTTTTGTCCTCTTTTTTGGTGATGCAATGCATAAGTGGCCACCCTACTTAGAAGTGACTAAAGGAAAATGAGATGAGCCTTTTGCTGAGCCTTGCCCGGAGGAGGAGGGGTGTCCCTTAGTACTTCTATAGAGTGATTAGAGATAAGTCAAGCCTCCCTTGGGAGGGAGTTCTAGAGTTTCAGCATGACTACCAAGAAGGCCCTCTCCTTGCTCCAAACCAGATGTACTGCAAGGATCAATATAATGCACAAGATGGCCTCTTCTATGACCTTCACAAGTAGGCAGACTCATACAGAGGGTAGAACTTCAGAAAACTTGGCTCTAAACAGTAAGTGGCTTTAGGGATCATCACCAGCTATTTGAATTGGGCACAGTAAAAACAAAACAAAAATGGAAGCCAGTGCAGCTGTTTAATTAGGGGAAGTGCTGCATGCTCCCAGTAGAGAGCTCCAATTAATAACATAGTTGTATTTTGGACCTATTGGGATTTCTCCTATATTTCAGAATTCAGTGTATGGTCAATAATTATTCAATCAATAACTATGGGAAAAAGAACCATCAGTCTAGTGGTGGTTATGGTTTGTACATAAAATCACTTTAAAGTTAGCTGAAAATGGCAATCCTGTGTGAAGGCAAGTTTTTTGTGGCCTACAAAAAGTGTCAGTAGGTAGATCAGGAGAGGCAGGAGAGAGACACAGTGAAAGTCCAATTCAGTAGCTGCAGAAATAGAGTCCCCATTTTCCTTGTATCAAAAAAGTCTTCAGCTTGAACATGTCAAGGATCTGACAGGATTTTGGGCCTTCCAAGTGACAGCAGAGGTGTCAAAAAAGGCAAAAGAGAGTGGAAATGGAGTTCGAAAGATGCACACTTTCCCAGATGTATCTGTCAGCCAATAAAAACATAAGAAGAGCCATTCTGGATCAGACCAAAGGCCTATCTAGTTCAGTATTCTGTTCCCACACTGACCAGCCAGATGCTCCAATGGGAACCCCACAAGCAGGACATGAACGCAGTAGCATTCTCCTGCTTATGTTCCCCAGCAACTGGTATTGAGAGACATACTGCCTCTGATATAGGAGATAATATTTTGCCATCATGACTAGTAGCCTTTGATAGCTTTATTCTCCATGAATTTGTCTAATCCCCTTTAAAGGCATCTACGTTGTTGGCTATCAATCATTATCTCTTGTGGTAGGTGGGTGTTTTCAGTTTAAAATACATTTTCTTGAAAACTATAATGGTTACAGCAACTATTCTTGTTCCTCTGATAGCTGAGTATGTAAATGAATGTAATTATGGCACTGATGCTGTAATTTGAGAGTTAGAAGAAATTCCCATTAAAGTTCTGGACACTTTCAATGGTGATCCCATGTGCTTTAAAAGATTATTTTTAATTACAAAGTAATGATCACAGATTTCTATAACTGACAACAGAGTTACCCATCTGATAAAAGAGATTTCCTTTCTCCCCCTGTAGCTCTACCTCCCCAGTTACATCACTTCAGTGAGAAGAAATGAGACTGTGGAAGAAAGGTTGTCAAATTCTTGACATTTTAAGTAGGGAGGCTTGATAACATCGTAAATCGTATCTACTTTTAGCAAACCCAGGGCCGATCTACATTGCGCCCGTCATTGCAATGAATTTGGTGTCCCGTCGGGTTAAACGCTCTTGCATTATAATGTGATTATTCACACTCACCCATTTTCCCCACTGCAGTGCTTCATCGAATGTGCGAGCTCAGTTCACACTCAAGTGCTGTGCTGTTTTCCTGCTGTTTTCCTGCTGTTTTCTTGCACGCGCTTGTCTGATTTCGGATGCTAAGTGGGGTCAGCCCTGGTCAGTAGTTGGATGGGTGACCGCCTGGGAATCAGGCTTCCTGCACTGAGGAGGGGGTTGTTCTATCCCTTCAAATGAGACTAAGTTTTACCCCCTCCTATCCCCCTCTCTGGATGTTTTTTTTAAAAAATTAAGATGTTATCCTTGCAGAATCGGGGCTTGTCCGTGATGGGGTTTTTTTCTAATTCAGGCATGATCTTCGAAGATTCGAAGTTGTGAATCTTCCTACCTATCATTACGGATGGCTGTGAATTTCTCCACGATTCTCGGGGAGGCCGAATGCCAATGCATTCGGCCCCCCGAAATTGTTGGTGAAATTCTCCGCCCCCCCCGCCCCCCCGGGATGGGACTTACCTCCCTCGAATGTCCCTCTCGGCGGTGGGTCCCGGCGGCGTTTCGGCGGCGTTTTGGCGCCGCCGCCATTACAAAATAAAGTAAAAAAAAAAAAACCACCCGTGATAGGCTACGTTAATCGTTACGTAGCCTATCACGGGTGGTTTTTTTTTTTTTTTTTACATTTTCTTTTGTATTTCGCAGCCAGGGAGACGGGGCACTTCTTCCCGGCCTGAATTTCGGCTGGGTGAGGCAGGGCGCCTCCCCCCCCGGCCTGAACTTCGGGGGGAGAACCGAAGCGCCTCCCCCCCACCGCGAAGCAAGCTGCGGGACCAGGTAAGTGACTTTCGTACGTCACTACCTGTCATAGGGATAGGCAGCTGCCTCCAAACTCAAGGGCGACCACCTATCCAATGCAGGGCAGGCGAAGCACAGAGGGGATCATTCCTTCTGTGCTTCTTTTGCCCTGGATTTGCTGTCTAGCCGCAGGAAGGTGGAATGGGGGAGGAGGCTGCTGGACGACACATAGGATGTGCTGTACTGGTATTTCTACCCTCCCTGCCCTGGGACGCCCCCCCGGAATGCCCCTTTTTGGCCGCTCTGCCCTCCTCTTTGGAGCACGGAGCACAGGGCTGTTCCGTGCTGCCTGCGAGGCAGTGCAGAAGGGAGGGAAGGTCGGTTCTCCAGGAACCAACCTCGGATTGCGCCCTTAAGGGGGGGAACCTAAGCCCCCTAAAAATAACTCAGTGAAGAGTGAACATGCTCAGTGGCTATGGAATGCTGTTTGATAATTGATGGGGAGAAAATGGAAAACCAAGGGAAAGGGAGAATGGAATGGAGTATGTTGGAAAAAGTCATAGCTGGCTGGAACCTTGAACAGGAGCATCCACACTGCAACATTTTGTTGCGGTTTCCACCTGTAATTCTGAAATCCAAAGACTGAGGTGACCTTTGGTGTCTTTTAAGCATTTGATGCACATGCATGTTACTTTTCCTTTGCCTCTGAACAAGCTCACACAAATTCATTTTGCCCTTCCCCTGGACAAGATGTCCTGCAGTACCCAGATTACTTTCCCTTAGCTCCATGAAATTTGAAGAATTCGAGGCAGGCTTCCCATGTCATATGGAACACTGGAGAATACAGAAACGTCTGCCTGCTCCTAAGCTTAGTACTGAAACAAGGGTCTCACCCACTCTTTCCTTGACCTCTCTGCCATATATAGATGACTGGGGTGGGGGTGGGGGGCACTCTCTCACCATGTCATGCTGAACTCTGGAGCATGCAGAAGGAGTGTGAATTTCTTGTTCTGCTTCTGTGCCTGCTCAGTAGCTCAGCATGACATGGGACCGCCCATTACCTCTCCTAGACATACTAGAGAACTTGGAGGAGGGGATGGGAGGGGGCTCTATCATTGCACTGGGCTTTGGAGCAGGAAGAACCCGCACATATATTGACTTAGTTCTTGAAGGTTCCATGCAGGTTAAATGGTATCAACAGGAAGTTCTGAAGTTTGGTAAGCTGTACAGATTGGTAAGATGCACATCACAGGTAGGGGTTGTGCTTATGGGTGTTCAGCAAAGTTTATGGCCATTTCCCAGCTCCCCCCAAATCCTATTGGAATACCAAGATCAGGTCTAACCTACACAACCTATTTAAAAAATCCATGATGCTTTTTTTTTTGGTCTTCTCTTTCACTAATTCTGATCTCTGAGTGTTACAGGGCTATTAACAACAAGGCATCCAAAATGGTGTTCACCTCTCCCCCGCCCCCCAAACACACATCACAGAACTATTCAGTTTAAGAAAAACTCGGGTAGAGAGAAAAACACACAGAGAGAATAAACTTCTCAGTATGTCCAGCAAGTAGGGTAGCCAGAGGCAAATGAGTCTTCTTCTGTACCTTTAACCATTTACTCTTAATCAATTTACCTTTAATAGTATATGTAGAAAAAATAATTTCAGCAGGTGCATCTGGTCATACCTCTGGCAAAATTCCCGCTTTTACACATGTAAAGGAACAAACGCCCCAAGTACTCTCCTTTGTTTCTGATCACCCTAGAAGCAGTAAAAGGCAAAATGCGTGGATCAGATGTAAAATGCGTGGATCAGATGTAATGTCTTGTAGGGGGACGATCACCCTAGTAGCAGAAAGTAAAAGGCAAAATGTGTGGATCAGATGTAATGTCTTGTAGGGGGACGTGACCTTAGAATTGGCTATGCGAAGACTAATATCAGAGCAATTCAAGCAATAATGCTGCATGCCTTTTGCTATTTCTGGGCACATCTGTGAGCAGGTATTAATTCTGGAATAGTGGAGCAGTGGTAGAGGCCACCGGGCATGTGCTTTGCATACAGAAGGTTCCAAATTCAATTCCTGGGATATCCAGGTAGGGCTGAGAATTAATCCTGTCTGAAACCTTGGACAACTGCTGCCAGTCACTGTAGGAAACTGTACCTAGTTAGATGAACTACCGGTCTGACTCCGTTTAAGGCAGCTATGTTCCTTAAAATGACCAATTTTGATCTCAGTTTTGTTCAGAACAGAAGGTGCTGATGCTATAGTAAAAAAAAAGGCTGGTTGTATTCCAGATTAAGTGTTTGGATATTGCACAAAACTGAATAGAAGCATACATTAAAATTGCTGTAGTTTCTGAAGTATTAGTCTGCATGACCAGCTCTTCATCAATCAGGTACTGAAGGACAGATAAAACATGAGTATTTTCAGAAATACATTCCTTGAGAAGGAACAGGACATAGCAGCAAAATGGTGAAAGAGATGTTTTCTATGCATCTGTGTGTCTACATTCCAGCGAATGCCCAACATTTGGTGGGTGTTGATGTTCACATGTAAATATTAATAATCCTACATGTGAATGTCCAAGCATTCCCCATTCTTCATATATATATATGCCAGTGAGTCCTAAAGGTGACTGTTAATATTCACCGGTGTTCCTCTGAACCGTCAGACATTCACATCATTGTCTGGGATTGTCAACCTATGTCAACGCCCATAAAATGACATTCATTATAACATCAGAAACAATTTGACAGTATTAACAAAGGGTTCCCAGGTAAAATGTTATGAATTGATATATGTTTTATAGGTATGGGAATTTCTTCCTATAGAGTTTTTGTGTCTATGTCATATTGAAATCCAGGTTCTCCTGAAAACTACAGGTTATCTGTCAACTTTCATAGAGCCATAAGCACATTCAATTTTTGTATCCAAAGTGTTCCTGCTAACTGAACTTCTTGAGAGTCTAGAGTTAGCTGAGAATTCCTATTGCTTATTTAGTGTACTTAATAATTAGAACTAGGAGGGTTCCCCCCCCGAATCAGAATTTGTGACTAAAACACGCATACGCACACTCTGCTGTAATGTAATGTCACAAGCATTTCTTTTGCCTCTGACCTAGTTTAACTTCCAACACCAAACACAGTATCTATCAGAAAGGAGAAGCCAGGAATTGGCCAGTTTATGTAGAGTGTAAAGATATAAGGAACTGTCTTATACTGAGCCAGACTGTTTCTTTTCAACAAGTTTTTTTTTCATCTGCACCCTCACAATTAAACAACAGCTATAGATCATAACATGTAAAAGCATAAATACGAAGCAACAATAAAATAGTTACGGTAGGTGTGTAGGACAGCAGGAAAGAGTGGAGGAAAACAAAAAGCCTGGGAGGAGAAGGGCTGGCAGGAGAATAGAGGACAGGCAGAGAGGGGATAGGCAGGAGATAGGCGCAGATAGGCAGAGAGACAGAGGATAGGCAGGATAGAGATAGGGGATAGGCAGAGAGGGGATAGGCAGGAGAAGCTGCAACTGCCTTGTTTCAGCTTTAGATGTGTGTGTGTGGGAACCTCTCTAGGATATGACCTGGTAATTCTTCATGCTGCAGGCAGCTCTCCAAAGTCCAGCAAAGGTCTTCCCATGGTCCTGCTACTAAAGATCCTGTTAACCAGAAATGCTAAAGATTGTATTTGGAACCATTTAGATGTCAAGCATATACTGAGCTATGGCTGCCTATCTGGCTTATCTTGAAGCTTTTGGGTCCGATGCACAACACCTTTGCACTTTGTTGTACCATTCAATTAATATTTCTTCTTGCGACTGTATGACCTTGAATCCAGACGATCCTACTGGAATTACTGAAATTCTCCTCTGGAAATGGTGTGTGTGTGCTTGCCCATGCACGCGCGCACACTGCTAACACCCATAGAAAAGGCTGCTTAAATTTGTAAGTTGCTTTCTTAGCTACAGCAGTCAGATGCTTTTATTCCCAAAATGAATTGTCCTCCCAAAAGAAGGGAACAGTTACAACTGAGGCTAGATTTGGACCACATATATATCATTCACACACCTTAGTAGTTATTGATTGAAATGATGGGAATTTCCCAAAGAAGAGTAAAAATAACTGGCACAAGGTTCTTTTGAGCTAGAGTCTGGGTTTGTTGGAATGAAAAGTAGAGGCTAAATTGTTCCTTAAGAACTCAATCAAGTAATGTGTTAATTATCATTTATATGAATTTATTAATCTTGCAAAGTGTTTGCTTATTCACTTGCCCAACAATCTGAGGAGTCATTTTACAAATGGCAAACTGATGGAGTGACTGACATTGGCTCTCCCTCCTACCCTCATGTATTCTGATTCTTTCCCTCACTTCCTGGGTCATGATAACTGTAGTTTTTTACCATGATTTCCAAGTTGGGTATAGCACCATTTGAGGAACAGAGTTTCCAGTTCTGGGTTGTAGGTAGTTATTGATCTGTGAGGGGGGAAGACTTTCCCAACTGGTGGATCCCTTATTTACAAGGGTTCTCCCCCACAAAGAATTACTGATAAGCTGCCACCAGTCATATTGAATCTCCTGACACCCCCTAATCTGTCCAGCTGCTTGCGGAGGTCTTTAAGCCCTTTTGCTAAGGACCCCTCCTTTCAGCCCAGCTCAGACAGAGGTGGGTGGAGGGAGAAGAAGTGCACCAGATTTTTTTTTTGCTGAAAGCCCAGAAACACAGAACCTAATAATGTGGGGAAAGGGGGAAACAGTAAGAACAAGGGAAGACAAGATACACACACACAGCATTTGACATATAACCACTAAATTAATTCTAACTTTGCTAATATATTTTACCTGCTTGAGTAGGATCCTGGGTTTCAGAGCATATGCAGAATTCCTTCTGGAGAAGATGGTCTGAGAGAGCATCTTGATCTCCTGATTAAATGTTATTAGGAAGACATCAGGGAGTGAACACATTCTCAATTTTATGTGAGTTCAGTCAAAGCCAGCTCTGTAGTGGAGACTGCTGATTTGTCTGCTAGTACAATACACCCCCGCCCCATTTCTGATGTTAGTGGTCTAGCCAGTTAGTCAGAAAATTACTCACTGTCTAGACCCAGATTTGTAAATACCCCACACTTGAATTATAAATGAGCTGGCCAGTTCTAACTGGACAACCATTGCATGAACGAGCTAAAGTTTTGGATGTGTAAAAGTGAAATCTAGCCTATTCAGGCATCCCAGCATGGTGCCAACTTATCAGCTGCTCTAGGGGGCACTGTTAAGCTACATCAGACATAAGGGTTTGTCACAGAAATCAGCTGTGGTTTTCAAGGGGTCTACTTGAAGTCTGCTTGCCCACCCAATGGACTGTTGTTCCAAATGAAGGGGGAGGGAGAAATAAGAGGACCATTGTGCAGGGTGGGGGGAGGAATTCTCCAGACGTTCAGATGTGGGTAATAGTATTTACAAATTATATTATGAGGGCTCATATTACTTTTAAAAACTTTTTTTGGACACTTTAAATCAAACCCCATAGGGACAGCCATCTTTTTCCACATATAATGCCAGGAAATGATGCTACATCACCACATTGCATCTTCCAGTGAGCATTAGGAATCCCGTTTTCAAAGAACCAGGTAGCTGTGCTGCCAGTGAGCGCTCTGCCAAGCTGCAGCTTTGATTTAAAGTGTCGACACACACACACACACACACACACACACACACACACAGAAACCCTAGGACCACCTTGTGTAGAATTTGCAAATACTACTCCTCCCACATAAATATCCCCCCCCCCCCAGCCCAACATCTCTCCCTTGACCCCAGATCTTCAGGAGATTTTGATCTTCCCCACCCTGCAAATGAAAAAAATTCAGCTGGGCAGAACATTTGACCCAGCCGTAGTTTACAGTAACTATAGATTACCCAATTCAAATATCAGGGCAAACTATAGTTATTGTGAACCAGGAAATGAGATAGGGAATCAGAATGTGAAGGAGGGAGGGGGAAGGCTGTGTGTGGGCTCACAGCCATGGCCTGGGTGTGCCATCTGACCTAGGCCATTGACTGTGAAGAAAAAGAGAAGAGAAAGAGCTATTTTTATTGTTTGCTAAGTTTTGTAAAGGCTTTGGTGGTATCAATTGTGATACGTTGTGACAACTCATGAAACTATATAGACATATACACACACACACATACATATACATACATACACACACAGTATGTGTGTGTGTGTGTGTGTGTATATATATATGTATATATATATATATATATATATATATATATATATGAAATATTTCATAATATCCTTCTTACAATACCATGGTAGTATACAAAATATAATTGGAAACAAGCTGAATTTGAAAACAAACTAAATTTGACCCTTTTGGTGCTCCATAGTACCAAACATGGCAATCCACTTCCTGAGGGTGTACATCTGGAGTAACTAACAACATTTTACTGGTATAAAATGAAGATAACTTGTGTGACTTGGTGAAGACTTTTAATCCATCCCCCACCCACCCAATAGTAGGCTCAAGAAATGCATGGATTTGAATACATGACACAACAAAAGCTGAAATGTTGGAAAATGTTAAATACTGCGAATCCAACATGATTTTAGAAGGAAATACATGTTGCCATGGTGGCTAGCCATTTGCAAATATGAAAGCTGTACCTGCTAAAGGAAATAGGAGATTGTGTGGAGTTAAAGGAGCCATCAACAGATTTTTAAAACTTAAATTAATTTTACTTTAATTGAAATCATTCAGCTACACACTCTTGGGGCATACCTGCAGCACAAACATGCATCAGTTTTATACTAGTCAACTACTATGGCTCCCCCTCCTGATCCTGGCAATTGTAGTTTCAGAATTATGAAAATACTGTGCGAGATTCCTTGTTCCTTTCAAAGAACTAAAGTACCTGATAGTTTCTGTAAACATGGGGTGAACATCCAAATTAAAAATTCCCCATACTTGGAAAAGGAATTTTGACCCATATTGTCTTGATCTTCCAGTCCCATCTGCATCTGGATCAGTCTTCAAAACTGATTACAAATTTTGACCCCTGTGTCATCACCCCCCCCCCCCCGGCTTTGGAAACAAGAAAAAGCAACTTATCATGATGAGGTGGATGGGTAACCAGCCTTGCTCACTTCCAGGCTGGTTGGCTGGCTCAACCCCAGAAATTGAAATGGCATTTCTGAGCATGCTCAGTAGCAGGGCCAGTCCTACTATTAGGCAGAGTGAAGGGGCTGCCTCAGGCAGCAGATGCCTGGGTGTGGGGAGCAATAGTGAGGTGTTGGAGGACAGATCTGTGTGTGCTATGTGGCTTGCCCTGCAATCCTAAACTAGCTCTCTAAGCCACCAGGTGCAGTGGAGCACAGTCCCATTGCCAGTGCTGACTAAAAACCAATTTCCAGTTCAATCAGCTTCTGTACATGGAATGGGGTGGGGGAGCTGTCAGGGCCCAGCTTCGGTACTGCAGTGGGCCTTGTACGTTATAGGCAGGATTTGATTAGAAGTAGTCTGGAAAGGCTTGGGCCTATTTGGTTTCTGGAATGTCAGAGTCTGTGAGCTTATCTTTGTCAATGTTTTCAGAGCAGAGCCAGGGGGAATCATCCAACTCCCTGTCCGCCTGCTGGTCTGGCCTTGGCAGACAGGGAGGCGGGAAGCTGGCCATGAGAACCAGACAGAGGTGGGGTGGGGTTTGCAGAAGGGTTGCCCAGGTTGTAGCGACACTGCTGGAGGGCTGAGCAGTGCCACCCTGTTTAGACAGGGGCCTTGCTGAAAGGCTGACGGCCCTTGTCCGTCAAGGGATCTGGAGGGGGTGTCCCACAGTCACGCCTTCCCTTTTAAGCTGATGCAAAGGCAAAGAGCCTTTGCTAGGAACATCTCGTCTTCATTGCCCGAAGCCTTCTCTGTTTGGATCCATCATCGTCTGGGCTTTTGGAGGCACTCTGCACATGGACTGGAACTTTGGATTGTTAAGGACTTGTCATGAAGAGTACTGTGAGGCTTTTCATAGACTTGAACTCTCGTTACTGTGGATTGTGTGTCTGTGTTTCTAGTCAGCTCAGTGTACAGCAGGCTGGGTTTGATCTATGACTTTTGGACTTCCCTCTGCCAGAACTCATGCAGCGTGGAGTTGCCAATGCGAAAGCTGTGGCCTAGAACACCTTGCGTGTGTGGGTATGCCCTTCCCTTGATCTTGATGGGCCTTGACCATGTAGCCTGGAGTTATCAACAAAAGATTCAAAGTTGGACTCTGTATGGGTGTGGGTTGTTAGGCCTTTCAAGAAGCTATCCCCTGATCGCCTGATGGGTTCATTACGGAATCATTTCCAATCCCTTTCCATGTTCGGGGTTGGAGTCCCGTAAAAGGATTGTCTGGGTTAGGTACCCAGGAATCCAGAGTCCCTTCCCTTGTGTTCAGAACCGTGGAGATAGCAATAGATAAACCATGCTGAGGATCTCAGTCATGGTAGTAGTGTTTAGCTTTGGACTGTTCTGGAATTACATAAAGCCTATAGCTACTGACCATCAGCTATATGATTTCTGAAGAGCGTAACCATTAAGCTTTTGCTGTGGGATTCCCTGCGATAAAGAAATCTTGCTGATTTGGGTGTCCAGTGTCAGATTGCCTGAGTGTGTGCGCTGGGGGGATCGGGAAACCTGACAGGAACCATCTTGTCCTTTGCCTCAAGAAGCAAATCCTCTTGGCCTGGCTCAGCTCAGTAGTGTTGCTTCAGCTTCTGGTAGGACCAGGGAGGGGGGTTATCATCAGAGTTTTGCCATCATTGGGCAGTATCCAATACTGCTCTTGTGCTAGTGGAATGACTGCTAGTGCAATGGGAAAGCAGCGTTTGCCGGTGCAACCAGAAACTATCTGGAACTACGGCTTCCAAAATGGGACAGCTCAGTGGAGGTCACAGAAGGGAGCTCTGTTGACTCGACCCATTCTGGAAGCAGTAGTTTCAAGTAGTTTCTTGGGCTGTGCTAGCAAGCACTGCTTTCGTATTGTGCTAGCAGTTGTTCCTGCTTGTGTAATGTGTTTAGAGCTGGCGGATTAACAACACTGGATGCTACCCATTACTTGTGAGTTTTCTGAGTATTTGCAAAGAGTAATTGCAAAACCCATATGTAGGCCAACAAGGGGCGCCGTTCGCACATTCCTCATTCCCTGGAGAGAGAGAATGTCTATTAAACCAGTTTAGGATGCAAGCCTATGCATGTTTAGCCAGAAGAAAGTCCTACAACTCCTAGCATCCCTCAGCCAGCCATGCTGGTATTGTAGGACTTTTTTCTAGCTAAACATGCATTGGATTGTGCCCTTTATTCTGTAATGTAGATGCACCCTATGATTAAAAAACTTGACAAAGCACAATGCAAAATATTGGTAGGCTTGCATAGCTCACTGATTTTAATGGCCTTAAGTGCATGTGATTCTACGTTGGGATTAAGGCTAGATTAATTAACAGTACAATCCTAGGGCCAATCTACATTTTGCCCGCCATCGCAATGAATTCGGTGTCCTGTTGGGTTAAACGCTCTCGTATTAAAACGTGATTATCCACACTCACCCATTTTCCCCGTTGTGGTGCTTCATCGAATGCGCAAGCTCGGTTCACACTCGAGCGCTGTGCTGTTTTCCTGCTCTTAACGCTGGAGGCTCTCATTGGAGGATCAGAAACTCTTCCTGTTTCTGCTGATTCCACGCCCATCACGCTCACAGCTCTTCGAAGATCATGCCTGAATTTTGGGGAAAAAAATCATGGAGAAGCCATGACTCTTTGAAGATAACGCCTTAATTAAAAAAAAAAAAACTTGAAGAGGGGGATTGTTGTTGTTCAGTCGTTCAGTCGTGTCCAACTCTTCGTGACCCCATGGACCATAGCATGCCAGGCCTTCCTGTCCTGCGCTCTCTCCCGGAGTGTGCTCAAGTTCATATTCATTGCATCGGTGATGCTATCTAGCCATCTCATCCTCTGCTGTCCCCTTCTCCTTTTGCCTTCAGTCTTTCCCAGCATCAGGGTCTTTTCCAGAGAGTTTTCTCTTCGCATTAGGTGGCCAAAATATTTGAGCTTCAGCTTCAGTATCTGTCCTTCCAATGAGCACTCAGGGTTGATTTCCTTTAGGATGGACTGATTGGACCTCCTTGCAGTCCAGGGGACTCGTAAGAGCCTTCTCCAGCACCACAGTTAGAAAGCATCAATTCTTCAGCGCTCAGCCTTCCTTATAGTCCAGCTCTCACAGCCATACATTACTACTGGGAAAACCATAGCTTTGATTAGACGGACCTTTGTCAGCAAGGTGATGTCTCTGCTTCTTACTCTGCTGTCTAGGTTTGCCATAGCTTTCCTCCCAAGGAGCAAGCGTCTTTTAATTTCATGGCTACAGTCACCATCTGCGGTGATCTTGGAGCCCAAGAAAATAAAATCTGTCACAGGAAGAGGGGGATAGGAGGGGGTAAAACTTAGTCTCATTTGAAGGGATAGAATAACCCCCTGCTCAGTGCAGGAAGCCTGATTCCCAGGTGGTCACCCATCCAACTACTGACCGGGGCTGACATCGCTTAGCTTCCAAGATCAGACAAACATGCACACATCCAGCCCTTTGCTTGTTGCTGAGGAAACACTGAGTGCTGACGAAGCTATGTGATCAGTAGCCGGAAGATGACATGGGGCTGTCGAGAGCTGTGATTGGACAGGAGGGAAATACAAACACTGCCCTATATGGACAGGCAGGGGAGGGGGCTATGACCAGATTTGGTAGTGAAGGCAGAAAATCAGAGCACATTAAGGGGAAATACTGGGGTATAAGGGTATTGAAAGCGGGAGCATGGAAGTGGGAAATTCCGGTTCCAATTCGAGGCGGGTACTGCATAGTGTGAAAGATGGGCGGTGAAACCCCATTGGAAGCGAAAAAACCCATAAGTGTAGATTGGCCACTAGACATATGCAGAAGCAAGCCCCATTGAGTTCAGGTAAATGTGTATAGGACTGCAGCCTTACTTAGCTTACACTTTCAAGGCAAAGACTACTGCAGTTAAAAAGGATGGAGATGTGGGTATGAGAGATTTCACTGACATATGCTGATGGATTTTTGCCAAGGAAAGTTGAAGAAATATATCCATTGGGAAAAAAAAGATTGATTCTATTTGAACTTTCATTTCAGTAACTCTAAAATGGCTCAGATCCATGAATTTCCTGGCCCAGATCCATGAATTTCCACATTTGAGAGTTAGTCATTCTGCATCAGATTCTCAGAAGGCACACGTAAGTGTGCCCTGTAATTATTTTTCTGTAAGAGTCAAGATAATGATGCACATTTAAATATTTTCATGCATGCATATATGTATATTCTTGCACATACATGTATATACACAAGATCCTTGTATGAAAAGTGCATCAAATACAACATTGATAAATTGGCTCCTACAAAAAATATTTTCTGATCTCTAATGAAATATATTTAAAAATATGTTAAGCACAATCCTTTGCATAGGTATAGAATAAGGATAGCTTGGCAGTAGTACATGTGAAAAGGATGTCAGATTTATAGCAGATCACAAGTAGGGAGGGCAGAGAATTCTGCCACGGATCTTGGGGAGACCGAATGCCAGTGCATTCGGCCCCCCGAAATCTGTGGCGGAACGACCTGCCCCCCCGCGGATCCCCCCGGGACGAGACTTACCTGGGGTGGATCTTCCGGGCGGCGGTGGCTGCGGCGGCTGGTCTTCCGACTGGCTGCCGCCGCCGCCATTTGCAGGTTTTTGTTTTTGTTTTTACACCCACGTGATAGGCTACGTAAATTTTTACATAGCCTAAAACATCTGGGTAAAAAAAAAAAAAAAAGGTGTACGCAAATGGCGGCGGCTATGGCCGCCGCCATTTGCGTACGCCTTTTTTTTTTTTTAACCCAGACATTTTACGTAAGTTTTTACGTAGCCTAAAACAACTGGGTAAAAAAAAAAAAAAAGGTGTACGCAAATGGCGGTGGCTACGGCCGCCGCCATTTGCGTTCCTTATTTTGGGCCTTCTTAGTCTACGTAAATAATTACGTAGACTAAGACGGCGAAAATAAGGGGAACGCAAATAGCGTCCGCTACGCTATTTGCGTTCCCCTTATTTTCTCCGTCTTAGTCTATGTAAATATTTATGTAGATTAAGACATCAAAAATAAGGAATGTAAATGGCGGTGGCCGTAGCTGCCGCCATTTGCATACACGGTTCCCCCCTCCGAGCCCTCCGCGGTTGGAAATCCGGCTGCGGACGGCTCTGGCCTGGCTGGGCTTGGCCGGCTGCTCCACGGAGCCGTCGCGGAGCACAGCCGGCCAAGGAAGATTCCGGGGGGGAGGAACGGAGCGCCTCCCCCCCGTCCAGGATTCTGGGGGGGGGACGGAATGCCTCCCCCCCACCATAAACATAATCCGTGAACAGGTAAGTGATTTTCATACATCCCTAATCACAAGCCAAATATGAGCCAACAGTGTGATGCAGCTGCAAAAAAAATGTTAACATGATTTTAAGCTGTATAATAATAGTTTCCAAATAACCAGAAGTAATAGCTCCACTTTATTTCACACTGAGACCCCATTTGAAGTACTGTGGCCCATTCTAGACACCTCACTTTAAGAAGTATGTGGACAATTTGGAACAGGTTAATAGAAGGGCAATGAAGATGATAAAGGGCCCTATGAGGAAAGGTTGAAGGCAATGGGTATCTTTAGCTTGGAAAATAGAAGACAGAGGAAGGAATCCTACTGGGATAGGCAGCCATCTCCAGGCTTATACCTTCCGTACTTTAGTCACCCTGCATTTGCGGTTAGACAGCCAATTTCGGCTGTCTAGGCGTGGGAAGGTGGAGTGGGGGAAGTGGCTGCCAGACGACACCTTGGATATGTCATACTGGCATTTGCACCTTCCCCGCCCTGGAACACCCCCTGGATTTCGCCACTGTACGCTCCTCTTCCTAGTGAGGAGTGCAAGGCCATTCCAAGCTGCCTGCGAGGCAGCGCAGGAGCGGGGGGGAGTCAGTTCTCGGGGGACCGACTTTGGAGCATGGGCTCCGAGGTCGATTCCTGGAAACCAACGTATCTTATGGCCATCTAGCTGCTGACTAGTGGCCATAGGATTGCTCCCTAAGGATGAAATCCTATGCATGTTTAGACAGAAAAAAGTCCTACAAGTCCTACAAGGGTAGATTTTGGTGAAACATTAGGACAAACTTTTAAATAGTATGATCAGTTTGAGAATGGAACCAGTTACATAGAAGGATGGTGGGCTGGAGGTCTTCAAGCAGAGGCTGTGCAGCCATCTGTTAGGAATGCTCTAGCTCTGGATTTCCTGCATTGTGCTTGATGGCCTTTAAGGTCCATTCCATGTTTCTATGATTCAAGGCATGCTTACTCAGCCACAGTGGAGGCTGGTGGCTCCGATGTCAGTGGGGCAGTGAATCTGCTCCAGGTTTCAGTTAGAACAAGTCAAAACCAGTCAGTCACCAGCCTCCACTGCTCAGCCCTAAGTTCCGCTGTGTTTGGTAGGGCTTATTCCCAAATACGTGAGTACAGGATTACAGCCTTACAATGCAATTGTATACAGGTATACTCAGATGCAAGTTCTACTGAATTCAGTGCAGTTCATTTTCAGGTAACTGTACATATAGGATCACATCCTTAGGGCGGGATAACAATCCCCATTCAATTTCTTGGGGTGGTGGCATTTTAGGGGAGAATTGTTTTTAGCCATGTTAAATTTTTGTGCTATAATGTTGTTGTCAGCTTGAATCTTTTTTTGTTTTTGTTTTGAGAAAGGCATCTAAGAAATTATATGGTGATGATAATGTTGATGATGATGATTACATACCATTTTCTATTAGAACTATGCTATGTGTGTGCTTGCAAAATTTGCATGTACTTTTGTACACACACGTGTGGCAGTAGAACAGGCATGTTTTGGTTTATTGTTTGTCCGGTTGGTTTTGCCTGCCTTAAGATTGTGAACCAGTGGATCATCCTCTGCCACATCACATGTGCTTGTAATGTACTGTATGCGTTGGAAACTACTTTTCTTGACCCCAAAATCTCTGTGGGTATGGTGGCCCTGGCATGCTCCTTTTTCCAACCAGTATGGTTAACATTTCTTCTTCTTCTTCTTCTTCTTCTTCTTCTTCTTCTTCTTCTTCTTCTTCTTCTTCTTCTTCTCTAAGAAATACAGCTGCCTTCTAACAATCATACCTTGCTTGCCACACCCCTCTGAACAATCTGCAATGTTCTCTCTCTCTCTCTCTCTCTCTCTCCCCCTCCCCCCTTTTCCTAGCAATCTCTGTACAGTGGGAAAGTCGCCGGGTAATTGGGTCCAGATTGGATATGTTTAAATATTCATGAGGCTGGCAGAGGACTGAGAGGGGATGGCTGCCTTGATAGTGGTGGTAGGGGGTGGGGAAGTGACTAGTCACTGAGAGCTGCCAGTGAACAATTCTGGGAAAGAGAGAGAGGGAGAGGGGGAAGAGAGCATGTGTGATGAGCAATAGCTGTGGACCTTACGGTTGTTGCTAACTGCCCTGGTGTGTGTGCGAGAGAGAGACAGAGAGAGAGAGGGAGGGGAGGGGAGGGGAGGGAGTGGAGAGGGTGGGGGGAGAGATAAGAAAGAGAGAGAGAGAGAGGAGGAAAAAGGAGAGAGAAGGAAGGAAGGAACACCAAGGAAGAAAGGGGACAATACAATCATGCTGTGCTGTATGAGAAGAACAAAACAGGTAGAGCTGAAGATTTTATACTTCTTTCTCCTGAGAAATTCCTAAACTGTTGGCTGAATGTCTCTCTCTGTGCCTACATCTGTGTGCAAGAGAGAAAGGAAGATTTTTTTTTTCTTTAACTGCTTCTAAGCTGCGGACTGCTTTGCAATGCTTTTTAGCATCTTGCTACTGAAGGCTCAGATCACACACCCTTTCCATGAATGCAGAGGGGTGTGCGTGTGTGTGTTTTGCCTGTGGAGTCGGCGGGCGGGCGTGGGGTGGGGAGGCTGCTTAATGATCAGAATTGGGGAGAAACAAGGGGATACCCCCTCCTTCCTTAGAAACACACACCTGTGTGTGTGTGTGTGGGGGGGGGACTGTGGGAAGAACATGCATTGCATAGGATTGTCTGTCTTGGATTTTGAGGGTGTGGATTTGGATTGGAGGAGGGAGAGATGTGATTCTGCCTTGAAAATGTGTGTGTGTCCCTTTATACCCCCTCCAAAGATACCAACCTAATTTTAAATAATAGATGAGAATGATTTTTGTGATTATTTGTTCGGATGAAGATTAAAAGGCATGTGCTTCCAAAGGGCTTGAAAAATGGGTGATCCCCCAAAACTCGAAGAAAAATGGATCTATCGTTTCTTTTCTTTTTCTTTTAAGGGCGGAAAGGAGATTTTAATTAAGTGGAAAATAAAGTAGCTGCCAGGAGAGATGGTGTGGGGGAAGATGTATTGGGGTTCCCTCTTCTGCAGTCCCATTCGTACCAAGAGCACTTGGAGAACTGAGCACCAGCTGGTAAAATAGACAGAGGACCACGCCTCTGTTAGCTCTGAGCTCCGATGGGATGGGAGACATGGAACAGTGTGAACTTGGTGGAAACCAGTTAATCTCTTATTAGTCCCATATGATGTGTTCTAAAAAAAAAATGGGGAAGGGGGATTGTGGAAAGGGCGAGAAGCCACCTCACTTTAAGCAATTAAAAACAAGGGCGAGCCAAAATAAAAAAATGGGGGGGATTAGCCTCAAATAGCCCCAAATCCCCTCCTGCCCCTCCCCCCCCCGGCACACCTTTCATGTTAAAGGCCTCTTGAGATGGACATTCTGCTCCAGATTCTTCCATGTGAAGAGAAACATGGATTTATCTAATTTCATGTGGACTACCTTCCGATTTAGTGAAACTGGAGCAGGATTTTGGCTTTTGATGTCTACTAAAAGGCTTTTGTATATGTATAGGTTAAAGACCATTTTTTTAAAGAGCAATCTCAACAGGCATTTTGTAGTGCGGCTGGTTGCTGCCTTCTGGTATATCTAACACAGCATACCATAATGCAGTATTCTGGGGAGGGGGCGGCGGGAGAAGACATATCTGCTGGGAACCGTGGTGGATGAAATAATTACTTTAGAAGTATTTGAATGCTGAGATGTAAATGCATTTCTAACCCTACGTATATGTTGGCAAGATGGTCTGGAAGAGCACTAGGGTAGGGTTGGTAAATGGGAACCCCCACTTGCATTAGCATGTATTCTCCATGAATGTTTTAGGCATTCTCCAGTTGGTGGTATGTTCACTAAAACCTGAAGCAAAGTGAACACAGAACATGTTGTGGTCAGCCAGTAGGGCACACTGAGTTGCCATATGTAAGATGAAAAGGGAGGAGGAGGAAGAAGAAGCAGACAAAGTCAAAATGACATAGCCGTGGATGGGAATGCTTAGCACATTTTCAAATAAGGTAGGAGTCCCTGAAGGTTTTGGAAGTGATAGTCTGTGAGAGCCAGGTTTACCATCTTTTCAGAGCTGAGCTACAGAACACATGGCTTAAAACCCTGCCCACCTCATGCATAACATGCTTATACTCTTTCTGTGGTTTTTAAAGGTTTTTTTTTATTATTTTTTTAGCTTTCCTAGTTTTCATATGTGTATTTATAATTCTGTGGCAGATAGGCTGCTAGATAATAATACCACCACCAGCCACACCCCTTTACACACCCCTATGGGAGCATTTTTCCATAGATGCAAGCATACATCCACATATCTAAATATAGTTATCAATATCCCGTATTCCATTCACATACTTTCGCAGACACAAAGAGACACACCCATGCATGTGCATTCATATACACATACACGTAACTGTACATCAGTGCACACAGGTGCAAACCTCGCTTCAGACACACCCACCCATACATGCATCCCCATTCATACCCTTGGAGTCATGCTTCATTCACACAAACACTCACAAAAGCAAATTACCCTCACAGATCACTGTTGCTTGAAGTTTGAACATATTCCTTAAAACCCTTAACTGGAAAAAGGAAGGACCCTGCTTCCGCAAACCTGACCCTCTTTCTCCCTATCCCCATAACCATCCAGAAAAGGAAGCCCAAATAACAGTGATGCTGATAGTGATGTTCTGAAGTGGGTGTTTCCAAAATATAGGAAGGTTTCCTTGCTATCTGTGGGATCCCCTCCCTGTATGTTTCAAAAGGACAAATAGCAGAAATGTGCATGTGTGTGTTTCTCTCTCTCTCTTTCAAGCCCATGTGTCTTTGCATTCATCTGTATTTGCCATGTGTGTTTGAGTATATGTGTGTTCTTATATGTGGCACCATAGCAGGATGCATATAGAACAATATAAAACAAATTAATGTTAAAACCAAAGATGGTTTTTATCCTGCCCTCTTCCAAATCAATGTCTATAGTTTGTGCCTGTAAGCAGAATGAAACATTATACCTTGCTGGCCTTGCAGAGGCGTAACCAAGATTTTTATACCTCCGCAGCGGTAAGATTATGCCTTTAAAAATGCTGAAAGGTGCTGCAGATGGGACCCCGCCCCCGCCGAGCTTAGATTTGGGAAGATTTTGAAAATGGAACCCTAAAGTTTATATTGTGCTCTATGCCTGGGAAATGTGCTGTAGCCTAGATATATTTCATGATGAAGCAATAGCAATGCATCGCCTATATTTTGCTGTGTACTGGAACAGACAACATTATGTAGGTGAGTGTTTCCCACTTGTAGGTGAGATCAGCCTGGTCCTACTCAGTGCTTCCCTGATTCAATACACCAGTGCGTGAGAGAAAGAGAGGTTTGAATCCTGCCACACCCATGAAATCAAAGGAAAGGGAGGGGTACAAGAAGGAGGTGGAGGAAGAGAGAGAGCCTGCATTTCTTTCCTCTTCCACATGAGCAGCAAGGATAAGCAGGGCTGTATCTATCCATCAAGATACTGTTTAATGCAACTGGAGAGGAAGCAAATGTTAGGGGACCATTTCAGCAATTACATAGTGCAGTGCCTTTTAACACCAGGAAGGCAGAAAGGTAGAGAGGAAGATGGAAAGAAAAGAGAGGAGTAAGCACTGAGAGGAGGTTTTATTGCTTCAGGGTATCTAGAATCTCATTTAAAATACATTGATTATGCTATATAATGCAGAGGTTGCAAAGTTGCAAGGCATGTTTGTGCCTTTAAATGCTGAGGCAGGGAGGAGAGAATGAAGGGAGGAAAGGGAGGAGAGGGAGAGGGATTTTTCTTCTGAGGGGGTGGGGGGAAGGGAAGGAAGCATCTGAGGCTGATTATCTTCTGATGTAGTACCTTATACTAGTGTCGTCACAATGAAACCAACAGAACTGTATCAGTTGGCACTATGCGTAAATCATGACCAGAGTTTGTCTTTAAAGGGGGCCTGTCAGGTGGCTTCTCAAAACTTTTAATTTCAGTATGTTAGATTTTCTGTGGCTAAAGGTTTTTGAAGATCCTACATTTGTTCCATAAATCAAATGTCTGCATTGAAGAATTTATTCTTGGGTTTGTCTCCATCTCACCCCTGCAATTTTCTGATCTCCTTGTTTATTATAGAATTGGATTTTTCATAAATCACTTAATGTAACCCATCTCCCGTTGCATACATGAGCTTCCCCAGAGATTTAACTGAAAGCAGTTCTTCCTTAAAGTAAAAGGCAAGCAAGAGGGTTAGTGGAAGATGTGATTCTTGCTTTGCCAGTACAACTTTTTCATCAGTATTCATTAGGCAAAAATATGTCTACAACAGCACCCAGAAGAGGTTTAGGGTTTCCCAGGAAACACCTGGGAACCATTGTGTGTGTGTGTGTGTGTGCGTGTGTGTGCACGTGCGTGCATGCATGCATGTGTGTAGACGTTTTTCCTTGGTTGTGCAAGAGAAAACAGTCTTTCAAATGGAGATAATCACTTCTCCTGTCTGATGCTGAGAAGATTTTCAAAACTTAAAATCCTCCCACAGCTTCTTCATAGTGAAAATATGAGTCAATTCTACCTGGAAAAGATGTTCATAACCTGAGGCTGTCCTCCTACGCAAGGATGACATGATGTGATTGTCCCAAAGGCAGTGTTCACAGATGATGAGTTTATTATTTATTTACAATATTTATATACAGCTCTATATCTAGAACAGATTTTGGAGTGGTGAACACAAAAAATAAAACAGTAAAAGAATAAAAAGAGTAGTTCAGAGTACACCCCCTTGGTTGCAGATGTGCTGTGTTTTGTCACACCAAGCCTGTGGACTGTGAAGATCTCCCATCCTCTTTTGCTGTGATAAGTGTATAAAAAACAGTTTCCCCTCTCTCCCTTGCTGGAGGAATAGAACTTTGCTTGTCATGTACTGTCAGGCTGCCTGTCTATTCTGGGTGCTCGGAGGTCCTTAATTTGAAGGGTGTGGATGACCCTTTGCTTAAGAGGTGTCTGTATAAATGATGGGTTTCCTCAGTCATGCAGTGGGCATATGCATAAGCTGTGGGTTCGAAATGTCTCACACTGTGAGGTTGTTTGCAGCCCAGGTACTGTCTTCTTGCCCCATGGTGTGATGTTTATGCACAAATCCTGGGCTTGTTTTATGCCTTGGAGGCATAAATTATCAAAGGGCTTGTTCCTGGTCCCACCATGTTCTGTGAGTTTATCATCTGCAGGCTTCTTCCTGCTACTGCAGAATAGTGAGTCTCAGCTGAGAATTTTTGACATCCCAGTTGGAATGGGTTCACAAACATTCAGGGTACACACAAACATTGGAAAGGTTTTTTCAAAAAGGATGTTGCATTGTGTACCAACTACCTTCTGCCTGGCTCCTGTAGAAGCCTAGTTTTCAGACGCCAGAGCACTTGTAACTCTCCGTGATCATGAGAATTGATGATGTGACTGCCAGATCAGCAGTTCGGAACTGAGTGAGAAGCATATGAGTCCTTTGCAGTTGTTTGGAGTTAGAGTTCTAATATAAGGCCTTATGAAGTTAAAGCAAAAAGGTGTAGAACTGGTTCATACCAGTGGCTGCCACCACAAAAATAATTCCCTGTAGTTGGGCTCCACATTGTGTATTCAAGCACGACTATACAAAACTCAAGTGAGCTACATGGTTACTTCCCAAGCCTCTACCAATGGCTTCATTGGAGGTATAGCATCTGTGTGGGAAGGAGCTGTGCAACTAGGAATTGGGCAGAAATTCTTTCAGTTTGCATTTTAATGTGAACTTGCCTAATTTTACACACTGTGCAAATTAATACACTAACCAAAACTCGGTTATCCTTCAAAATTTACACTTCTCTGAATTTTGGAATGGAATTCTCCAATTAAAAATGCATACAAAAATGTGTATATTAGGTGAAAGTGCACACAAAAATGGATATATTTGTGAAAATAACATTAAAAATTAATATTAGGAAAATTGCCAGCCAAAATGTGTATATTACGCAAAATTGCATACAAAATGTATGTATTAAGGAGAAATTTGCACAAAAATGCATATGAATTTTCAAGCAAGCTTTTTAAAAAATCTCAATATTTGCGACAAACCAAACTTAATACTGGAAAAATGAGAACTGGAGGGAATCCAAAATTAATAGATTTGTCTGTCCCTATGGGGAACCTACAAGAAGAATCACTTGTACGTCTTACTACTGCAGCATGCAGCCAAACCACACAAGAATGGTTTTGTGGGAGCCACTATGCCACAGAGAACCATGGCGTAACTCACATATTGTGGTATGAGTTTCCACAGTTAACAATCTAATTCAGCAGTTCGAGGAAGCAGACTGAGACTAGATTGGTCACAGCATAATTGTAATACCAACATAAGAATATAACAAGAGCCATACTGGATCATACCAAGGGTCCATCTAGTCCAGCATTCTGTTCACACAGTGACCAATCAGCTGTCCACGGGAAACCCACAAACAGGACATGAGTGCAACAGCACCCTCCCACCCATGTTCACCAGCAACTGGTGTATGTAGGCATACTTCCTCTGATACTGGAGGTAGCATATAGCCGTCTGGACTACTAACCATTGATATCCTTCTCCAGCAATTTGTCTAACCCTGTTTTTAAGTTATCCAAATTGGTGGCCGCCACTACGTCTTGTGATAGAGAATTCCATAGTTTAATTATGCGCTCTGTGAAGAAGTACTTAAAAAAAAAAATGTCCTGAATCTCCCACCAGTCAGCTTCATGGGATGACTTGGGTTCTAGTATTATGAGAGAGGGGGGAAAATGTTTCCCTATCCACATTCTCCACACCATGCATAATTTTGTACACCTCTATCATGTCTCCCCTTACCGTTTTTCCAAGCTAAACAATCCCAGCTGTTGTAACCTTCTCTCATAGGGGAGATGCTCCAGCCCCTTGATCATTTTAGTTGCCCTTTTCTGCACTTTTTCCAGCTCTGCAATATCTTTTTTTAGATGCGGTGACCAAAGAGAAGACAGTTCCTTTTTGTGACATTTGGCTGACCAAATTTGGGATAACCTGAAACCTACATGTGTTACAAGATGTGTTAGAAATAATACCAAGGAACTTGAAAAGAGGAAAGGCAAGAGGATTTAAGCCGCCTTCCATACAAGGAGAAGCTTTTAGAGAAAGTTGGACAAAGAGAACTATTTTGTACTGGTCCTTCTTGAGTTAAGATCCAATTAGGAAAAGAAACAAAGAGACAAATGTTAGGAAGATACTATATAAAAACTGAAGATTCAGAATGTCTCACACTAGTCAGAGAATTCACACAACAAAGAAAAAGAGAAGAAAAAAAAAGAGAGGAAAATATACCCCATCATACTGAAGCAGCCTACCCCAACCTGGTGTCCTCAAGATGTTTTGGACTACAACTCTCAGGATTCCTCACTATAGGCCATGTTGGCTGGGGTTGATGGAAGTTGAAGTCCAAAACATCTGGAGGGTACCAGTTTGGGGAAGGTTGTACTAAAGTATAACTATAGTCCCCTTCATGTCCATACCCAATTATATGGAAGCCAATTCTCAATGGTGCTATTCTGGGTTGCTGTAGTATGAGCACTGATGCCAGCAGCATGGTTGGAGGGACCAATCACATGGACCTTTACTGTCCAGTCACCACCCTGCCAGATGGGTGTGCAGTGATCAGGTAGGATGTGTCTTGCCAGTGTGCTTACAGGATTCATATGCAAACTGCAACCATTTCAGATAGTACTTCAAGGAAAAAGCTCCCATGCAGCTGTGTGCATACATGTGTGAAGGGGACCTGAGGGCCCACCCCAAGTTCATCAGGGAACACATGCCCTTGCCCTGAACTCAGTTAAAAGATGAGCAAAGTTAACAGAAGCAGGGCCACAAGGGTTACTAGATGGAGCTGTAAGAAAGGTAGCTGTCTGTATATGAGAGGGGGGCTGGGCAAAAGGTTTCCCTAATAATCGTAATGCTTGCTAGTTTAAAAAAGAAAAGGTATGGGGGACACAAGACTAAACTGGTTGGGAAAAGCTTCTGGCCCAGTTGATCCTGGCAAAGCAATCCTGTGCATGCCTGCTCAGCAGTAAGTCCCTTGAATCCAGTGGGACGTACTTCATAGGGCACGCATATAGAATTGCAGCCACACAGTGGTAGAGGCTGAAAATCCTTCATGCCTTCCCTTTAAGCTCTCTGGATCTGCTTATGCTGGGATGGGAATCCTACAGCCTGATAAGGCCTACTGGCAGTGGAGGCTGGTGGCACCGATGTCAGTGGGGTGGTGCATCTGCTCTGGGTTTCAGTCAGAACTGCTTCTGGAAGTGCTTTGGATAGCTCCTTTAGAGTTCTGTCTGGTTCTGATTGAAAACCTGAGTGGATGCACCACCCCACTGACATCGGAGCCACCAGCCTCCACTGCCCACAGGGGCTCCCCATCCAGCTTGGCAGCTTCTGCCACTGCCCCCTCTGCCACTGCGGTAAAAGCTTTTATCTCTGATCAGCTGCTGATTGGAGATAAGTGCTTATCCCTGTGGGGTAGCAGGCAGGGAGAGGCGAGGAAGTTGCTGAGTGATTCAGTCCTGCTTCCTTCTGAGCCTCATCCTGCAGAGGCTTGGTGTGAGGGATGTGATTTGAAAATGCTGCTGAATAATTCAGTCCTGCTTACTTCTGAGTAGAGATGTATTCTGCGCATTTGTGAGAATGCATGCTTCCTGCTTTCTGCTATAAATGGGTAGCCGTGGGTTTGCGAGGGTGGATTTTTCAACCCAGCCCACATTTGCCTGTGGCCCCTCCTACCTTTGCTTTTGCCCCCCCCCCCAAGTTGGAATGCGGCCCCCAAGACCTTCTCCCAAATGGAATCTTGTCCTTGGGCGGAAAAAGATTCCCACACACTGCCTTATGGAGTCCACCTTAGGCTCTGGAAATGATTTTTGTAATATGTAGTTTTGGATTAAAGGAAAAGGAAACAATTTCACATAATTCTAAAATTATCATATGATGCAATTAATTCACTGCAGTTTTATAGAAAGTATTTTTTCCCATGTAGTCCACTCATGGTTCACACACAGCAATAGTAGCATGACAGCTTTTTTTCTGTGGTGCAATCCCAGGTGGTGGTGAACTTCATGTCCACATGATCGCACCGTTCACAAGGCCAACTCTCATGGACCCTTCCTCTTGGCTGGATGCCAGTCAGGTAAGAAGGAGCCATGTGATCAGCTCTGCCCATGTGCTTATGTTACCCCAAAGTAACATGGGACTACATCACAAGGAACCACCTCCCATGCCACTACTGCTGTGTGTGAAGGGACCAAAATACATAAGTAACCTTTGGAACGCATTGCCATTGGATGTGATAATCGTATTACTCAATTCACAGTGGACTAAATAAATCCATGCAAGTGTGGCTAATACTGTGAAGATGGTCAGAACAGCTCTTGAACCTTGCAATACCTCAACATGAATGTAAAACTCTATTAGGCTTTCTTCTCTTTTGCACACTGTACATTTCTCCTTCTTGTCAATCTCTCTTTTTATGGATCTGTGATAATACTTCTTTTCTTCACATGGGGATTCCGAGTTTTAATTTATTAAACATTTGTATAACTATTTTGAATTCTCAGATGCAAGGTCATGCATGTTTTCACTGAGAGTCTTTTGTGAAAGAAAAAAAGCCCACAATTTTGCTACTCAGTAATTTACGAAAACATTAATTACTGGATATAGCTTATTGCCAGACAAGTGGTATCCTTGTTGGATGTAATGAGGAAGAGATGGGAAAAAGGAGGAGGAGAAGGTGGTGTGTGTGGGGGAGGGAGTAAGTTAAAAAAAAATCAAGAAAGAAGCAAAGAAGTTGGGACTGGGAACAAGAGCTGATGCATTTGTTGATACATGCCTGAGTCTTCCAGACCACACATTGGCAATGGTGTTTGCTGAACAAAAGTTATGTTTTCCTTTTCTTATAAATAGAAC
This sequence comes from Heloderma suspectum, assembly GCF_057233095.1. NCBI lineage: Eukaryota > Metazoa > Chordata > Lepidosauria > Squamata > Helodermatidae > Heloderma > Heloderma suspectum. The sequence goes on along the minus strand of NC_139460.1, from coordinate 46,649,760 downwards.
ATAATTTTTGTTGCTGTTATGATGTGTTAGTTTGTTGCAGCAAAAACAACAAGGAGTCCTTAACAAATGTACTGTGGCTAGAGATGTACGGACTGTGTAAAATTCGCCCCATCTGTGTTTTGCGGATTGTCAGGCGCCTTTCGTTCAGTCATCCTCCCACAGATGGATGCGAATATTTTTTCTTCATCTTGCGGAAAAATATGGAAATAACAACATAAATATTTACATAAGTATTTACGCAATTTACCTCAGTATGTAACATTTAGTGTATTGTCCCCCATTCTGTTCAACATTTCCTTAGCAGAAATTTATGTATTTTTCTACAGATTTATATGTGTAAATTTTCGGGAAAGTAAAAAAATCATCCAAAAGTCCATGGATTCCTCATGGCTTGAGGGGGTCACTCCATAGTAGATTCTGCAGGTCGGATTCTTAGAAATCCGAGCTCATTTTAATCCATCTCGAATTTCTCCAGCATCCCTAATTGTGGCACATGCAGATAATGATGATGAAGATGATGCCTTTGTAAATTATTGACTGATGACATCAATCTTTGGTTCACTCGGACAGAGACTTTTGGGTTTACTCCAGCTGGGGTACCAACAAAGGGCAGTAATGAATGGGGTTGCTCTGCTGGTTCTGTTGTGCAAGCAGTTGCCCCCGCGAGCCCAACAGGGCTTTCACTGTTCCAAAAATAACCTCAGAAGTGAGCTTCCACAAGCTCCACTGACCTCACCTGCTACGGAAACAAGTGTTTCCACTAGTTTGGGGTTACTTTCAGAAGCATGAAAGCCTTGTTGCCTGAGTGGTGGGTCCTGTGAATGCATGGGCACAATAGCATACTAGCCAGTCTTTGTGGTATAAAGTTTGACAGATAATAAGCATGAGAAGTGTGAGTGAGTTGTACTGTGGCTCCTACCTACAATTCTATGCACTTGGGTTGTGTACCAAATGAAAACAAAAATGCAATATCTTACCGACGGGCTGGCCTTGTCGCTATACCATACATGAGAGGGTGTGTGTGCATGTGTAACTTCCTGTCCTGTGAGAGACGTCACATAATGCTGCTTTGTCTCACACTGCAGCACCCATTTCCTCTTGTGGACATCTGTTAGGTGGTGGTGCCAAGTTCTTGGTACTCAGAACATCCTGCATCCAGTTCACAATGCAATCTCCATGTTGTTAGAGTCTGCCTCATAGACACCATCTCCCCTCCTTCTTGCCATTATGCAGACAACTCATCCTTCTTCATTCATAATAATGCAACATCTGTGTGGGTAAACACACTTATTTGCTTATGTGGAAAAATAACATTAGGAAAATATTGATTTAACTGTCTTCAGTGCAATAAAAGTTTTGCTCTTTTTGAGAAAGTTAGGAGCACTATCCCCTCCTGCTCTTCATTTCCTATTGCATGTCCATCCGTTCCGCTTCCTATTTCTTTTCATGCATGTGATTGCAATTAATATTTTCAGGTCGCCAATCCCTCCTGTGGATCTTGCAGATATTTCTCAGTCAGTCTTTTTCTTTGCCTGTCTTTTTCTACCTTTGCTTCTCTTAAGTTCTGCTTCTTTGAACGATGCCTTTTAATTTTTTCTTTGTACTAAAATTATGGATTATGGAACCTACAAACTTTACATTGTGCCATGAATGAAGGCTTGCTATGCTGAGACTGAACAGTGTTCTATGATCTATCCCAGCATTCTCTCTGTTGCCAGTGGTGAGCCTTTGTCAGAGCCAGATATAACAACAGCATGATGGCAATATTCATCCAATGGTGTTAATCCTCAGCATCTGATAGTCAGAGAGGTGCAGTCTCTGTACAGGGAAGTTGCAATTTGGATACTATAGCTTGTTGTAGCCATCAGTTGACCTATCCTCAGTGTCCTTATTTTATCTGTTAAAAGCAATAATGTCCTGTGAAAATGAGTTCCATAGGTTAATTATATGTTATGTGGCAAAGTCATTCCCTTTATTTGTCTTGCATCTGCTGTGGGTGGCCTTAGACATTTTTTACTTTGAGATGATTTACTCTCTTCACACCAATCATGTTTTTCGAAAACCTCTTCCTTGCCCTCTCTCAGTCTTCTTTTTTTTCTAAGTGGAGAAGCCTTGTTTGTTTGTTTCCCTGATCATTTTACTTGCTTTTCAGACATCAACAACAACACCTTTTTCAAATGTTCCTAGATTTTTTCCAGATGGGATGACCAGAATGTCACCTAGTACCCTAAATTAGGGTTATGGGACTAGTTGTTTTATTTTTTCGTAATTTCGTACATTGTCTTTTCTATTATCCCATCAGCACTAACCACATCAGACTAGGGATGCTGGAGAAATTCAAGATGGACTAAAATGAGCTCAGATTTCTAAGAATCTGACCCGCAGAATCCACTGTGGAGTGACCCCATCAGGCCGCGCGGAGTCCATGGACTTTCAGATGTCTTTTTTACTTTCCTGAAATTTACACATAGTTATTCGTAGGAAAATATGCAAGTTTCTGCTGAGGAAACGTTGAATGGAATGGAGGATAATATGCTAAATGTTACGTACCAAGGTCAATTATGTAAATACATCTGTCTGGGCGGACGATGAAACAAAAGGCACCTGACAATCTGCAAAACACAGATGGAGTGGATTTTACACAGTCTGTACATCCCTATATCAGACTGGCTATTTGTAGGGATTGCTGGCTTATCAGGCCCAGTGAAGGCTCTTAAGCCGTTCTTGGAATATCTTGCTGTGACCCCATGGTGGAATTGGTTCTCGCTCATCATAGGACTTCCTGGATTATTCTGGCTCTTTGTTTGGAGCAGCCAGCAGGCTGGTGATGTGCCATTGCATTCTGATGTGTCTTAGGTGGATTATACCACATGCTGATTATCTAGTAATTTGTAGCACACATTTCTGAGAATGTAAGAACTGCCTTGCTGGATAAGAACAAAGGGCCATCTAGTCCAACATTCTGTCCCCAGCAGTGGCCAGCCAGATGGCCACAGGAAGCTAAGAAATGTGGCATTGGAAGTTAAGAGATAGATATTCGAAAGACTCCTCCTCATTATATGGCTTCCTAAGTTACCATTTATTTATTTTAGTCATATATAATATGAAAGCTGAGTTAGTCTTCTATAATAAAGTTGTTTGTTTTTTTTTACAATGACATTTTGAGACTAACTCTTTTAAATTTCAAAATAGTATATGCTTTTCTAGGCGACAACCTGATGAAGTGAAATGGCAAGGTCATATCAAGTAGGTAAAGTCAAGTCACACTGGCAAAGTCAAGACATAAGACTTTGCAGAGGGCAGATGGAAACAGAACATTGGACAGCTCCAAGTGACCTCTGCAGGCTGAAACTCTCTCCTGCTAGGATAACTATAGGAGGATGTTGTCTCAGCAGGGAGCTAGAGTCAGCTGAAGCCTTATTAGGCTGATAAGACCTACAGTGTAGTGTGGCCCCTTGGAGGAGCTGACTGGACTGTTAAAGGGCCCTCACCTGATTTTGCAGTCTTTGACTTTTGTGAGGCTGGTGAGATGGAGGTTTTGCTAGGTTCTCACCCTCTGAGTCAGAGGATGGTGGTAGGACTGTGATCAGGAGAGCCCTGAATAAAGTACTGATGGTCCTTCCCTTGAGGTAGCATCCTGAGTCCTGTCCTCATCAAAGTCCCCCATCATACCCTGTCTGGGTATGATTGAGCCAACTGGGCTTCTGGTAGAGTCCATGCTCTAACTGGCAACCAGCACATGATTTTACTCAGGCCATGGGCAAACATGTGGCACTCATTCACTTTTTTGGCCACATCAATTGAGTTAACAGAGGATACAGTTCAGGAGCTGTTTACTTACTTGCTGCTACCTTGGTCTCCAGTAGATGGAATTGGCACAGTTTGAATCTGCAGTTAGGTCCCTCCAACTGCAAATACAATTACCATGATGGTAATAGTAGCAGTCTAATGCATCTTTGGGGGCTTGTTTACACAATAAAAGAAGGGATACCACAGGTAGTTGTTACTAGGGATGCATGAGTAATTTGGACTGTGGGTTTTTTAATATGGATCTAGCAAATGCACACGCCCAAGCCAATATGTGAGCTGAGACATAGTTGCATCCTGAATTCCGCATTTTTCTGAGTTTGGAGCAATGCAGCTTGTCAGAAAAAGAAACTGCACAAAAAATGTGTATTAGTGAAAATTGTGCACAAAATGCATATAGTTGTGAAAAATGCACACAAAACTGCACTTCATGAATTAAAAACTGCACTTCATCAATTAAAAGTAATTGGGGAAAATTGTGCACACTAGAAAAATGCATACAAAAAAGTGCACATTTTGGGAAATTCGCACAAAGAAGTATGAAATTCCACATGGACTAGGGGGAAAAAATCCCCAATAACAAAACAAAAAACCCTCCTTATGTGGGCATGGGACAAAATGAGGTTGATCCTGAAAATCCAACGATTTCTGCGAGACTGAGATTGTCACATCCATCTATCCCAAATTGTTATCAAGTAACCATCATTGTAACATAGTGTTTGTAGTGAATTCTACTTAGGGATGGTGGAGAATTCTGCCACAGACCCCCGGAGTCCATGGTAGAATGGAACACTTAGCTCCGCCTCCCTGCGGAATCCTCTTCGGCCAGATCCTCCGGCTCCAGAGCGCCAGTGATACAGCCGCCATGCCATATTGCTGGCTGAAGGGGATTGACTGCGGATGCAAATGGCATCCAGGATGCCATTTGCGACCATAAAGGTCTTAGTTTAAGGTAAATACAGCTGTAAATGGCTGCATTTACCTTAAACTAAGACCTTTATGGCGGCAAATGGCATCCTGGACGCCATTTGCATCTGCAGTCAGTACCCCTCAGCCAGTGATACGGCGTGGTGGCTGTATTGCTGGCACTTCGGAGCTGGCTGGCGGCTCCACGGAATCGCTGTGGAGCGGAGCCGGCCAAAGAAGATTCTGGGGGGGAGGAATGGATCGCCTCCCCCCAAGGGCGGATTCCCGGCCAGACCAGCAGGTAAGGAATCCGCCCATCCCCAATTCTATTCCAGTGGGGGAACCTTATTGGAGATTCAGACATTTTGCATATTTGAGCTAATGTCGCGCAGAGTGGTAGGCAGCAGTACTGCACCCGAAACTCTCCCCACAACCTGAGTTCGATCCCAGTGGAAGCCGGGTCTCAGGTAGTCGGCTCAGGTCGACTCAGCCTTCCAGCATTCCGAAGTCGGTAAAATGAGTACCTAGCTTGCTGGGGGAAAGGTAGTCACGACTGGGAAAGGCAATGGCAAACCACCTCACTATAGTCTGCCATGAAAACACCAGCGCAAACAGCATCCCTCTAGGGAGTAATGACCCAGTGCTTGCACAGGAGGAACCTTTCCTTCCTTTCCCATATTATTTTTACATAAGCACATATTGTTTAAAACTGGCATGGACATTTTCATGATCCTCAAACAAATCAAAGTTTGTTGTATTGAAAAAACTGTTTTAGTCTCCTCCTCCTCCATCCACCATCAGCACTTATACTTGGTGGTCCTGTGTCTATCAGTATGACAGTGAAATGGGGCCACCCACAGATAAGGCTGGGATTTGTGCATATTCAGTGGGCTCCCTGGATATACAGAAAATTATTACTTTGTAAACTGAAGAAAAGAAAAAAAAAAGAAGGCAGAGCATGTGTCCAATGAGGACAGAGCATGTTCACTGCCCTCCCTTGAGTATGGAGGGCAGTTGAGCATTGGTTGAAAAGCAAAAAACAACTGTTTCTGGGGTGGGGTTAGGGGAGATTGGCCTGCTGAAGACCGGAAGAGTTCAGAGTATTTTGGCAGGGGAAGATTTGAGTTGGGCAAATGTGCACAATGTGGTGTGCATTGTCTGGCTCTAATTCCTCCCCAACCACTGTTTTAAGTGTAATAAGCTTTTAAGAGTTTTGACAACATGAAAGGTAGATTTATTGGGAAAGTGCTTCATCCTGTCCTAATTAATCACTCCCACAAGGATTATCAGCTATGAAAGGGGCAGAGCCTCATAGCTTAAAATATCCTGGAATGAGGGTTGAAATAGAGCAGGAGGACATGTACTATGAAGTGTGCCTCCTTTGATCCCAATTTCCATAGCCCCCAAACTCTCCCATACAGCATAGGTAGGGGGAAGTACATTCCCTCCTTCCTGCATGGTACCACTCCAGTTGAGGATGTGTTCAGTTCAGTTGAATGGCTTGCTGTGAATCTCCCTGTTCAGCGGTCTCCATGGAGCCAACCCTGGGATTAGGTACCATTGCAAGCCCTCTGCTCGAGCCAGAAAAGTCCCACCTGCAGCAGAGGAGCTGAAGTGGAGGAAGCTCTCCTTGGCACTGCTCCATGCAGCTGAACTTGGGGAAACCCTTCTGCTCAAGTTGGGCACTTCCAAGCTAGAGCTCCAAGGTTAGGGAGACCTGCCTCAGTCTCCCCACTGCTTGAGCTGGTTGTTTCCTGGCTCAAGCAGAGAAGCTGAACTGTCACATTTGCTTTGCCCTGACCCCTCTTCTCTCCATTCTGTGAATCTTGTGAGTCCCTGCACCACTTTTTCTTTATTAATAGAAAGCCTGCCCATTCCACAATATTACATTAAATCTTTGTTAGGGAATGGCATTTATGTAGATGCATAAACCTGGTAATTTAAAGAAATGAGCTCAGATCAAAACAATTTTCATCTATGAACACACCCAAAATTTGTGAGAGTGATAGCAGAAGGAGTAAGGGTGCAAAATTGACATCTCGTCCTTTTGTAATGAGTCAAACCACAATTTAGAGTACATATTACTTAAAACTGTTGTAGCATCCATCTGTATAGTTAACACATGTAGTGTTCAGAATTGTTAATTGTTTCTGCTATGAAAATTTATAGTGCCACTATCAGTAGCATCTGTACCTCAATTTAGCTAAAGTAAGCAAGCTAATAGGTTCCTTTATTGCATATTCTCCAACATTTGGACAGATTAAAACAGGTATGCACACACATGCGCAAACACACACACACACACACACACACACACACAGAGGATTTATGAGAAATTAATTTCAGTTCGTTTTTTATCAGGATTTACCCAGTTTGCACCTTCTGGACCAAACATGGACTCGGACACAATCTGTGGTTGAAGTCCCATTTCTGAGCTTGCAGTGTGATTCGTGGATGCCCCTTCCCCCAAAATGTTTGACAGCATGCATACATCTGAAAAACTCACATGAAAAAATGCATATATTTGAACAAATATGCAGAGGTATGCTTTAATCAATGGGAGAAGAATGTGTACATTTGAAAGATGCACGCAATTGATGTGTACATTTGGAAAAACGTGCACAAAAATACGCACAGATTTTCCTACTAACACCTCCCCCCTACACACAAAACTTGCAATCTGATATGGTCTTGCGTCGGAACGAGTTTGGAGATGGAATTTGGAGAACTTTGGCAAGCTTGAGTTTTGTTGATTTGCACATCCCTAACATATTCACATGTGTGTGCATGCACGCACGCACGCATGCACACTTTATATTATGTGAGGGATGAACCTCAACCTAAAGAACAGTGGGCATGGCCCAGACCAAAGAATGTTTCCTTAAGGTTTGGAGAAACCTCACACTGGAAATGTACACTTCTATTACACATTTTCTAAACAATTAGACAACACAAACCTGAATAGATTTCAGTGTGTTACACAAAGCAAACATCTACATATCGGAATGGGGGAACAGGTGATTTTCACAATCACTGAAATTCTCCAAACTCCTCCTTGAAGCTCGGGTCACTTCACTTCCCATGTTCAATTGTGCTCTGTTTTTTATTTCATTTGAATGGGAAAAGTGCATATTTTGAAGAGGAAGAAGTGCATTTTTAAAGTGCACACTCAAACGTGCACTTTCCCCTGATAGACTAAAGTGTGAAAATGAGTATTTTTTGAAAAATGAGCATTTAAAAAAGTGTGCATTTTTCTAACATGAACGCAGGTTCAGGGAAATGTGAGGGAAATTTCAGGGAAATTTCCTGACAAAGCGCTTGTGTTTGTGTTCAGAGGTGTGAACAAGGCAAATCTGAGTCCAGAACAAACCAAAATGAAATTGTCATACATCCCTACCTGCAAATGATGATTTTTAGATTAAAACCTTAGTATAAACTAGTAAGTTTATTAGATGGGTTACTTGAGCAGACTACCTACCCAGCTAATACATTTCAAAGATGTTCCCGTCATTAGATATACATTTAGTACACAATAGAAACTGATTCACCAGAAAATCAATAAGTAGAAATAGTTAATTAATATGATTGGGAGATGTGCTGGAAGATGTGTTGTTACAATCTTACCATCATATTCAGCTATTCATTTTATGAGTTCTCAGTTACACAATTAAGAATATAAAAAGGGCCATGATGGACCAGGTGAAAGGGCTATCAAGTTCACTATTCTGTTTCCACTGTGGCAAACCAGATGCTTATGGGAAGCCCATGACATAATGCAATAGCATCTTCTACTTGTGCTCTCCAGCAACTGGTACTGAGATGTATACTGCCTCTGCTACCAATGCATAGCCATTGATAGCGGTATCCTCCATAAATGTCTCTAATCTGCCTTTAAAGCCATCTAAGTTGGTGGCCATCACTACAAGCCATGGCAGCAAATTCCATAGTTTAACTATGTGCTGTGTACTTCCTTTTATCGGTCCTGAATCTCCCACCATTCTGCTTCATTGAATGACCATGGATTCATGTATTATGAGAGAGGGAGAAAAATGTCTCCCTATCTACTTTTCTACACCTTTATTATGTTCTCCCCTCCCCGTTGTCGTTCAGTCGTGTCCGACTCTTCGTGACCCCATGGACCATAGCATGCTAGGCCTTCCTGACCTCTGCTGTCTCCCGGAGTGTGCTCAAGTTCATATTCATTGCATCGGTGATGCTATCTAGCCATCTCATCCTCTGCCGTCCCCTTCTCCTTTTGCCTTCAATCTTTCCCAGCATCAGGGTCTTTTCCAGGGAGTTTTCTCTTCGCATTAGGTGGCCAAAATATTTGCGCTTCAGCTTCAGTATCTGTCCTTCCAATGAGCACTCAGGGTTGATTTCCTTTAGGATGGACTGATTTGACCTCCTTGCAGTCCAGGGGACTCGTAAGAGTGTTCTCCAGCACCACAGTTCGAAAGCATCAATTCTTCGGCGCTCAGCCTTCCTTATAGTCCAGCTCTCACAGCCATACATTACTACTGGGAAAACCATAGCTTTGATTAGACGGACCTTTGTCGGTAAGGTGATGTCTCTGCTTCTTACTATGCTGTCGAGGTTGGCCATAGCTTTCCTCCCAAGGAGCAAGCGTCTTTTAATTTCATGGCTACAGTCACCGTCTGCGGTGATCTTGGAGCCCAAGAAAGTAAAATCTGTCACTGCTTCCATTTCTTCCCCTTCTATATGCCAGGAAGTGATGGGGCCAGGTGCCATGATCTTAGTTTTTTTAATGTTGAGTTTCAAACCAGCTTTTGCACTCTCCACTTTCACCCTCAACAAGAGGCTCTCTAGATCCTCTTTGCTGTCTGCCATTAGTGTGGTATCGTCTGCGTATCTGAGGTTGTTGATAATTTTCCCGGCAATCTTAATTCCGACCTGTGATTCATCCAACCCGGCATTTCTCATGATGTACTCTGCATATAAGTTAAATAAGCAGGGCGACAATATGCAGCTTTGTCGTACTCCGAGTCCTTTCCCAATTTTGAACCAGTCGGTTGTTCCATATCTGGTTCTTACTGTTGCTTCTTGACCCTCGTACAGGTTTCTCAGCAGACAGGTAAGGTGGTCTGGTACTCCCATCACTTTAAGAATTTGCCACAGTTTGTTTGTGATCCACACAATCAAAGGCTTTAGCGTAGTCAATGAAGCAGAAATAGACGTTTTTCTGGAATTCTCTTGCTTTCTCCATGATGCAGCGAATGTTGGCGATTTGATCTCTAGTTCCTCTGCCTCTTTGGAACCCAGCTTGTACTTCTGGTAGTTCTCGGTTATTATGTAGGATTTTGAGCTGGGATTTTTATTGCATTTGTTATTGCATTTTGCCGCTGCATATGTAAGCTGCCTTGAAATGTATAAAATAAATACGAATAAATAATATCCTGTCCACCATTACTGCTGTGCTGAAGTGCTTTTTCTCTTAATAGGAGAATGCTGCCTTTATTTGAGAAGCAGAGAGAATGCTTTATGATGAGAGCTATATTTGGTCCTCAGGGAGGTTGGAGTGGTGGCCACTATATCCCTCTTTGGATATTCATTCATTCCAGAAGAACATACATGATGCGGGGGACGGGACAGCATCTCAGTATCAGACTCCACATATAATCTATGCATGTTTATTATAACTATTTGGGACTCTGCATGTAAGCTATATGAGTAGAATTTTTTTTCCACATGATCAAGCTTCTGTGTTTCCAGGGTTCCCAATCCTACATACGTATGGCTGTATGTGTGTGGGTTCTCCACACACATTATAACAAAAATACACAGGTTGGGGTGGTACCTGCTGCTATGATGCCATTCCCCTCATGAATTCATTCTCTTGGCATGGATGTCTGAAAGAGAGCTCATATTTTGATAACTTCCAGAGTTGTGGCTCAGGGCCAAATGACACATTACTGTGAATACGTCGAGTGTAGCTCTCTTTCCGTTTCTCTTTTACTCAAAAGTAAGCACATGAAGATTGGGACCATGGCACATGAGGAGGGGATGTTTAATCCTTCCCACCCCAGCTGCAGCTCCTCAAATATCACCTCTTGGTGCAGTAGTTAATGATAATTTAAAAAGTCCCCCCAAGGGGGCCTTTTAACTATCAGTAATTGTCATGCAGTGGGGGCGATTTTCTGGTGGGGGGTGTTTATGGTCAGGGAGGGGTTAAACCTCTCCTCCCTGTGCGCTGCACTCCTAATCCAGATTAGGACCTTGCATTTATGGTTGAATAAAAGAAGAAACAGAGGAAGAGAGCTTCATGCTAAGTACCTAACCTAACATTAGTTTGACCCTCAGATGTAAAGAAAGCTGTCAAAGACAGCAGAGGGGAGGGCTGTGTTTTCCACTCACAAAGACAAACCTTGAATGGAGACAACTTTGTCCTCTAACCTCAGTTACTTTCCAAATGATGCTCCCGATGCCTTTTCGGTAGTTGTTCATCCAGACGCAAAAGAGCTATTGATCCAGTAGGCTTTAAGGAATTTCCTGTTACTACTACTACTACTACTGCTACTACTACAACAATTTAACATTTCTGTTTCTAACAGTGTAGCAGCTTCTTTTTGCTCTGGCCTTATGTTCACTACTTCCTGTTCCCTTTTTGTAGTCTACTCTGCTGCACACATGTTTATTCTGAACAAGTTAACAGCATGCCTAATTATCCTAGTTGTAAGCATCCTGTGTTTCATCAGCTCCTTCTGCTGGGTGATTGTTCATTCATTTCTGTAGAGCAAATATGGTCTCAAGAATCAAAATTATCTTTGAAAGCAAATTGACAGAGACATAAATCCTAGTGAGAAATATGGCAATGTGGAGATAGATTATAAAGAGGACCTGGAGCATTTCTCAGCAGGTCTTGAAGACAGAACATGAGGAAAACCCTTCTTGAGATCAACGATTAGGGCCACCCCAGCCCTACCGTTAGGCAGAATAAGGCGGCCACCTTAGGCATAAGATGCTAGTTGGCAGGAAGCAGCAATGAGTTGTTGGAGGAGAAAATATATGCATTGCCAAAAAGGAGAAATTGCATCACCAAAAAAGAGGACAAAAATATGTATAACATTTGCATATGCACATTTATATTTACATGTGCAAATTTAGAAATGATAAGTATTATATAAATACAAATACAATACATCTCAACATAGTTGAGAAGACTGACCAGGTGACCTGTGTGGCTGCTCAGTCTGCTGACCAGATGCTAACTGTAGATCTGCACCTTCAAGGCCCCTGCTGCTCTCGCTTCTTATGGTTCTTTTACTTTAAATCAGAACTGGTTTGGACACCTCTTCAAATAGAGGACACCTTCAAATAGAGGACTGTCCTCTGCCAGGTCTCCTAAATATAGAACTGTCTTCTGTAAAGTAGGTCACCTGGCCACCCTAGGAGAGAGCAATGTGCCCCCTAGGCCTGCCCTGCATCCCCAAAGCTAGCCTGCTCTCCCCACATGCTTTGGAGGACACTGTTCCACTGCCAGTGGTACGTGGAATTGGTGCAGGGAGCAGGGCGCTGTCTTGTTCTTCACTTCAGGCAACAACATATCTTGGCCCAGCCCTGTCAAAGGTCCGTACATTCAAGGGTATGGAGTGGACGGACCCCTCCCTCAGAATGCTATATGGGTGCACCACGGCAGGGTCTATGCCTAGGACTGCCAGCAGGCATAGCTTCACTTAGATGGGATGGGCACAATGGGTAAAATCCAACATATGTCCTACTTAGAGTAAATGTATTGAAATGAATTGGACTTAAGTTTGTCATGACTAACTTAATCTCATGGATTTCAAGGGAGCTTCTCCAAATAGGACTTACGTTGGATTTTACCCAGTGTGTCCAGCTCTGACAGCTGTATAAGTTTGCTTGAAGGCTTCACCATATCGAACTAGGAGTTATCCCAACCCATGCAAAGCTGGGTCCATTCGCTAGTAGATTTATATAAAGGCATTACAATACTTGCCATCGTATTTTCAGTCCCTTTCTTCATAACAATCCCCACACATTGTGTTATTTCACTGAAGTATTACCACAACCTCTTTCCTGGTTAGTCACTGTTTTTCTTATGTAAATAGCAGCTGCAGGGATGCCTGAGGAACGTTGGGCCCATGGGTGGTGATGAGGGGAAGTTTAACTTTTACTCTCCCTGCCGGACAAGAACAGCAAATAGCAGCTTCTGAGAGGCATTTCAGGAAAGCCTCTGTTGACACCAGCGTTAATGGCATTTGACAGTCAAATAGTTTCAATTTTTGTCAGAATCCTGGCAGGGCAAGGTCAGTGTGCATGTTAATTGCATCCACTAAAAGTTAAAATCACTTTTAGTTTGGCCCTTATTTAGATTGGGTTTCATTTACCATTTTGTTGCCCATTCACCCACTCCAGAGATAACTTTTTGGAATTCATTGCAGTCCATTTGGGTAGTCACCATTTTCAGCTGCTTGATGTCATCTGCTTGCTATTTGACTCCAGATAATGTATAAATAAATTAAATAGCACTTGGTGCAGTATTCTTCATACAGAATTCTTCATACAGTATTCTTCATACAGGTTGAAAAAGGCTGTTAGATGATCCTTGAAGTTCTTTCCAGTTCTAAATATACTGGGGACTCTCCTTTTATTCTATTGACTGAAGGTAGACTTGAGACTAACATGGATACAGCTCCCTCTTCTCTTAGCAGCCAGAACTGCATGTTTCTGGAAATACTGTTTTCCTATTGTCATTTGTGTGCATACTAATAAACCACCAAACATAGCCAAATGACTCAAGTTTGCTGAAGTAGCAGCATGGGGTTGCACAGAGATTTCCCTCTTTCTGCTGCAGATTTGAGATAAAGATAAAAGAGATCTTCCATTCATCCCTGTTCACACTGACTACATCCAAGCGTGCCATTAAGTGCTACAACTTTTAGCTGCTGATAATGTTAGACTGCAACCATATGTGAGGAGCTGCTGAAACCTATTCATAATCCTGTAGTTCCTGTGTCTTTCTATAACTAAACATGTAAGTAAGCTGAAGTATATGTAGCTGAAATAATGCATATTCTTTCCCTGTTAACCATGGCCTCCACTTCCCTTCCTTTCCCCCGTTGTCTCTCATATCAAATTTTGTATTGTAAGCTCCTTGGGGCAGAGGCCTGTTCTCCTACAGTGTGTCATCCACACTGATGGTGCTATATAAATAAATAAATTGTAATGGTGAAGAATATGGGACAAGCCAATTTGTTTGCGAGTGTGGCCATCCAGTCACCACTTTCCAGAGCAGACACCAGTGGAGATTTGTTTTTGTTTTTTTAAATGATGCAGTCTTTATCTGCATGCACCTGACATTGTAATTTTTGGACATTTCTTACTGGCAAACTGAGCTTCTATCATCAAGTCTAGGTTTACATTTCAAACTGGCGCCAGAACCAGATAGCCTTGCCATTTGCTTAGGAGGACCTAGAAGCTGTTAACCATAGGAACAGCTCCATTCTGGCCAATGGAGAAGCAACTTGAAGACTGTGCCAGCTCCATTTTGTATGTTTAAACTGGACCTGATATATTAGGGAAGGATTGAGACTTTGTAGATCCTTCCTCAGTGTTGTTGCTTAACCTAAGTAGGGACAGGAGAGAAAGGTGTTTGGTCTTACCTAATTACACATATTTGAACCAATATGTGAACTGAAACTCTGTTCTCCTTCAAAAGTTACATTTCTCCAAATTTTGCAGTAGAGCTCTCCAGTTTTTTTTAAAAAAAGTATGCAAAAATGTGTGTATTAAGGAAAAGTGCACACAAAAATGCATATATTTGTGAAAACAATAAAAATGTATTGCACTAGGAAAAGTGCTGGCATATAATGTGTATATTGGGCAAAGCTGCACACAGAAATGCATGTATTAGGAGAAATTTGCACAAAAATGGGTATGGATGTTCATGCAAACGTTAAAAATTCTCAAAGTTTGGGACAAACTGAACTTAAGTTTGAAAAAATGAGAGTCTGTTATTGAAATTGGCAGATTCATCAATCCCTAAACCTGTGTTCTTATAGGCCTCTTCCCTTCTTGCAATATGAGAACTATACAAACTGAAATCTACAAAGACTGTGTTTCAGGGAGGGTGGCAATAGAAGGTAGCACACCAAAGAAGAATCTATACATTTTCCTGGCAAACACAGTACAAGTCCTCCGTGTCCTGAATTGAGTCAAGGTGTTGGTGGTCTCTGTCCACTTGTGACAGCTGTTAATTCTTGCAGGATCTCGTTAGCACCAAGACCTGGAAGATGTCTGGAATGAATGGAGTGGGGGAAGTCAGTAGTAGAAAGGTCTGTTCTAGAGGCAGATGAAGATGAAATCAAGGATAAGCGGAGGTCAATAGCCATGTACTCAGTTCAATATATTTGAAGCCAGCTAATTGTTCCCACTGGGAGTGTTTGTTTTTTGTGGACTTTGGGGGGCATGTGTTGCCCCATGCTTATTGTTCTTCATTTTAACAGATATACAATTATGTTTAAGACCTAAATCAAAGTTAAGTGATTCCAGCCCAGAGTGCCTTAACATCCTATCCAGTGGAGGCTGGTGGCTCCTATGTCAGCGGGGCAGTGAATTCACTCTGAGTTTCAGAGCTATCCAAGCTATCCCATAGGGTTCAGTATCTTGGATAGCTCCTTTAGAGTTCTGACTGAAACACAGAGCAGATTCACTGCCCCATTGACATAGGAGCCACCAGCCTCCCCTGCTCTTATCCACACACAACCTGTCAAGTTACTAGTCCCACGTACAAGGAATGAACACTATTTTCTGGTAGCCTTGGCAAGGGGCCAATGACTCCTTTATGAGCACAACATTACAATATTGTAATCAATATCCTATACTATACTCCTTTCTCTGACTTCTCAGCCGATGCTCAAATACATTCAGGCCATTTCTGAGTTACTGTGCGCATAAAGGCTTTTTTAGGATTGAGCCCTTGTTGTCGTTTCTTGTTGTCATATGCATAGTACCCAACACTATGATTTTATAAGCACCGTGGAATAAGGAGCAATACAGAGGCTTGCTCCATGTTCTCCACAGGCTGCCTCTTCCCCTTGCATGGCACGTTTGGCATGGCAAATTAGTGGCAGGCTGGTCCTCCGGTCTATTGTCTGGACCAGAGAAAGGAAGGAAGCATTGCCTTGAAGCAGCCACGTATTAACACATCAGCATCCAAATCAATATCCTCCCTGACAAGGCTAATTCCACAGAGGCATGCTGCCGCCAGCCATGCTAGAAGGGAAAACCCCAACAGTCCGGGGGAAATGCAGATGCTAAGGTCCCTGGTACCATGGCAATCCTGGGATTCATGCAGCTGAAGTTTAGGGATCACTGCAGAGCTAGAGGGTGTGCTGGAAAAAGCAGAACTGAGCTCTAGATTTCAGCAGCAGCTGTCTTATTTTTCTGGCTTGGGTAGGTTTGTACCCAATTCCCAGTTCAATTGCGTGTCTCTATACAGCCCACCCCCTCTTAATCTTTTCCGTGCATCCTCTCTTTCATTGCTTCTTTCCCATCTTGCCTTTTGCTTTGTTCATTTGCGTTTCTTTTTCCAGCTTCCTTTTTCTTCTCTAGGTCTCACGGCATTCCCCCTCCCCGCTGCTTCTCTCTCCTCTCTTCTTCTTTCCCATTTCTCATTCATGCCTTGATTCTGGCTTAGCACGGGAGGCTTTTGCAGGCAGGAGGAAGAAAAGGCGTGGCACCAGCTTGCCTACATCCCTGCTGGAAGGAGGAAACTTCTCACAGGCTGTGACTGCTGCAGTGTCACGCTGGCACTGTCAAGGCACAGACTCTGGCTTGCTGGGATTGATAAGGCAGCCTGGGATTTCTCCGGCAGGTGAGTTTCTTCCCAAATGACCCAGCCTTGCAGCTCCAAGCAGAGGGAGGGTCTGGTCCCGCAAGGGGCAAACCGAACACACTGTCTCTGTCCTGCAGCAGTGTTAAGAGGAAAGAGCTGGTTGCACTGGCTGTGTCTATCTGCTAGCTGTTCCCCAGCTACTGAGAATTAATCTGCCTACTTTTTCTCTAATTGCTTGGGGTGTTTATTTGATTTTAACGAACCCGTAAACATCACCTCATAAGTCAATTGCTCCTATAGCAATCAATCAATCAATCAATCAATCAATCAATAAAGGCATAAAGGCCCAAATAATGCTGGAAGATACTTTGCTGAACTCAGCAACTTCTGTACATTAGATTGAATGAATTTACAGCTGCATCGTCAGCAACAGTTGCTCTCAATCCACTGTAGAAAGTGAAATTCAATGTTAAAGCATCTCGATAAGGACTGTTGCCCAAACATCATTTTTGGGGGCTTGCCGGGTACAAACCTGTAATATGGGCCGCATTCCCTTCCTGCTCCAACAGCCTTGTTTGTTTTGAAAAAAAAAAAGTTTGGCGTCTGTCCTTTAGCTTTCCTTTTACTTTCCTTTGTTCGAGCCCCTTATGTTCATGGCTGCTTGATTTGTATTCATAGGCAGACATGGAAGTAGGGCATGTATGTATGTCAGTTGTACATGAGTGCACTGACAAATGCTCTTTAGCACACTGGGAGTAATTTTCTCCTAGCAGCACTACTGCACTGCAAGGCTGTTGAGTGCAGGCCTCACAGGTAGCAAAACTGTGCCGTAAATTTGCCACCTGAAACAGAGCTTTCAGCAAGGCTCAATATTACCTGGAAATTCACATTTTGAATCTCCAAATCATGCTACAAAGTTGGGTTTCAATACTGAGAGAAACCATGCAGTATTGGCCCAATATCATATCATGGGAATTCAAAAGGGATGTCTTATGATGTACACCAGCCTTCCCCAACTTGGTACTTTCCAGACGTTTTGGACCTCAATTCTCATCCCAGCCAATATGGCCAATGGTCAGGAATGCTGGGAGTTATAGTCCAAAACATCTGGAGAGTACCAGGTTGGGGAAGGTTGATGTACACAGTGAAGGACCATTCAGTAATGCATAATCAATAATGATGGAGACTTTATGCGGAGATGCTCTTTCCCTACTTTTAGACTTTGAGGGTATCTTTTTAAATAAAGGAAAATTGCACCCTGAATATCAAGATTATTGAGGCACAACTCCCCAAATTAGGCTGTAAACTATTGGAGTTTAAAGTAGAAGCTCCACCTCTTAACACTGGGGTGCGGCACATCAGGTCCAGGAGCTAAATCTAGTGCTATGGGGGTCCCAATCCAGCCCTTTGGGCTGTTCCAGAAGGCCCTGCCTCCTTCTCCTGGCCCCTCCCCCTTCCCCCAACCACTGATTGTTTGGTAGCTTCCTGGCATTTGTGCAGTTTTTTCCACATTCTAAAAGGTTGAAATGCCTCTCCTGAGACTTAGTTACTGACAGTAAGAGCTTGAAGATAAGATATGCTGGCATTTTTGGCTTTTGGCCCTGCCCTTTTGCCTTAGGCCCCACCCACCACTGAAGCTCTTTGAGAGCTTCTTCAGCCCTCAAGCTGAAAGAGGTTCTGCACTCCTCTCTTAACAGATGCAGCTCTATGCTGTACATTAGGGAGAAAAACATGACCAGGAAAATGGGTAGTTCTTTTTCATCTTTTGAGCATGGCTTGACCACTGTAACAACATCTACATGGCTTGGGACCGCAATACCTGACGGTATGCTTTCCTGAAATGAACCTATCCGTATGCTATGTTCAGCATCTAAGTTCCTCCTCCAAGTGCCTCCTCCAAGGGAAGCTTGGATGGTGGCAACAAAGAAGAGGGCCTTCTCAGTGGTGGCTCCCCATCTGTGGAACGAGCTCCCTGATGAGGTCCGCCTGGTGCCAACATTATTATCTTTTCGGCACCAGGTTAAGACCTATCTCTTTTCCCAGGCATTTGGCAGCACATGATGAGTTTTAATTGGTCCTGGATGTGTCTTTAGTTGTGACTGACAGTTCAAAGTTGTTTTTAGTTATATGTTATTTGTGTATATTGTCTATGTGCTTTTATGTAAATGGCTTCTAAAATTTTGATATTGTATTTAATGTTTTAACTTTTGTAAACCACTCAGAGAGCTTCGGCTATGGGGCGGTATAGAAATGTAAATAATAATAATAGTAATAATAATAATAATAATAATAATCTACTCTGGCATATAAGAATCAGCCTCAGATGGCCTTCTCTCTGTCCCATCAGCCAGGACAGCTAGACTGGTGGGGACGAGGGAGAGGGCCTTTTCTGTGGTGGCCCCCACTCTGTGGAACTCCCTCCCTAGGGAACTCCGTCATGCCCCCTCTTTAATGAGCTTCCGTCGTGCATTAAAAACGCTGTTGTTCAGGCAGGCGTTTGGGGTGGGTTAGGGTATTTTAGAAAATGTTTTTATTGTAGAATTTTATTGTTTTAAACTGTTTTTATTGTGTGTTGTACATCGCTCAGAGTGGCTGGGTGACCAGCCAGATGGGCGATTAATAAATTTAATAATAAAAATAAAAAAGAATCATGGTACTGTGCTGAAGAATGGTAGAGATGGAAGCTGCTATTGACTTCTGTCCTAGTGCCTTCACACTATTTAGCTGGGTTAAGTGAAACTGTTCTCTGTGCTAAATTGCTTCCACACCTCAGAAGGTGTGACAATTCCCCATCCCCCCACCTCCTGTGTTCATGTTCTGCTGCTTCAGTAGAGACAGGTGCCAGAGTATTTTCCTCTTGCATTTCTCAGCCATTCTATCCCTGTTATCTGTGGGTTTTATGCATTTACTTTTTCCTTCTGTCCTTCACAACTGATATGATGGAATTTTATGGATATGGTTCAAAAGCTTCTTAGTTGTTTTGGAAATTATTTGTATCCTCATGTCAGTGTGTGTGTGTGTGTGTGTGTTGTGCACTTGATCATGTCTGTGTACATATATTTAAATAAATAAAATCATGAAAGGGAGAAGGTTTTGTTCCCCCCAGTCTTACAAGAGTGGCAATTCTAGAGGGGATCAGAGGTTTTCAGCGGAGAAAGGTTAGGGAGTGAAATTGTGTCCAGATGGCACTTTTCTCATCAACTGATCTTAAAAGGAGTTGTGGGGGATGGTGTCAGAAGGAAGAAGAACCTGGCAGCTAGAAAATGAGGTTAGGGTACAGTGGAAGCACTGACACGTGGTGCAGTGCAATCAGCCTGGGGATCAATCACACAATAGGACGGGTAAATTTTGTGTAGGACAATTCAGCTTCTCTCCCACTTCTGGCTGCCAGCCTCCACTGCACAGGAAGCTGCCTTATACCAGGTCAGACTATTTGTCCATCTAGCTCAATATCATTTTCTCTGATTGTCAGCAGCTCTCCAGGGTCTCAGGCAGAGAGACAAGGGTGAAATTCTAACACAAGAAGGAAGCCTCCACCCCCAAGATGATATAATACAATGTTTTCCCCTTTCTGTTACATTACTTGCTTATTATTATTATTATTATTATTACATTTATATATCCCACCTTTTTTCTTCCTTAAGGAACCCAAGGCAGCATACATAATCCTCCTCCTCTCCATTTTATCCTCACAACAACAACCCTGTGAGGTAGGTTAGGCGGAGAGTCTGTGACTGGCCCAAAGTCACCCAGTGTGCTTCCATGGCCAACTGGAGACTAGATCCTGGATCTCCTGACTCCCAGTCCAGCACTCTAGCTACTACACCACACTGGCTTACGCTTTCTTAAAGTGAACAGACCACCAATTCTATAAGTCAGCCCAACACATGACATGAAAGAGGCTCATTCTCATAGGCCATTATTCAGTGTTAAACACCCGGGCCAAGTGGCAAGCCAAACAAACATACAACAAAAAAATCTGAGGCATTTTGTAGCCTGCTATAGTCTATTTTCCTGTTATTGTGTGTAGTTTTAGACACATTTATTGGCATTAAATGGCATATCATGGGGCATTTATGTCATCTGTCTTTAGCAGGTCTAGTATTTCATTGAAATTATTTTTAGCTGTCTAAATTGTTTTAAGTTTTGCATGTTAAATTTTTTTTAACTGTGATTTATTATTTTGTATCTGTGGCTTGTAATTTTTGTGAATTGTGAACTGCCTTGAGAACTTTGGCTATTGGGCAGTATAGAAGTGAAAATAAATAAATGATTGTGTGTGTGTGTGTGTGTGTACATATATTTTGATTAAAATAAAAAATAAATGGAAATGTAATTTCAGTTCTAAAGCTTCCTAAAAACCAAAAGATTGGAACCTGAATTTAGGTCCTCTAGATATAATTAGTGGTTGAAAGTGGTCATACTGGGTAGGTGAATCAGTTCATTTTTCCCCTTTGAGACTGGAAAAGTAGTACCTAATGTGTGAGTGCATTTTGCTTTATCTGTCTGCCCTTCCTTCCAGATAGTGGCGATAAGAGGCTCATTCTCCTTCATCAATCTTATGGGAAGAATGATGTCATGCAGTTCACACAGTACATGACACTGTAGTCTATACCTAATTTGGGGGATGATGGCCCTGGCGAGAGGCTCTAGCTAGGGATGGACAAACCCACACCCATCCAGTATCGGTGGCACCTGCTGAAACACTGCCCCCGCTTGAGCCTCCCATAAATGAGCCATTTATGCCTCTAATATTGCGTACATCAAGCTTTCCCAGCCTGAATTTGCACATATTTAAATATGCACATTTTTTATTACCTCCTTTCTTTCTGAAAATTAATTAATTAAGTAATTAATTATACGTCTATATCGCCCCATAGCTGAAGCTCTCTGGGCAGTTTACAAAAGGTAAAACATTAAAAGACAATATGCAAAGTTTAAAAGCCATTTACATAAAACATATGGACAAATAACATATAACTAAAAACAACTTTGAACTAAAAACAATTTGTTTAAAAAATCCAACAATAAAACACAGCTTAAAACAACACAGCTTAAAAAACAGTATGCAACAGTCAGCAAAAGAAACAAGAGTTCTAAAAAGGGAAGGCCTGCCTGAATAACACAGTCTTTCATGCCTGTTTAAAAACCTTCAACAAGGTCAGCAGGCACATTTCAGCCAGCAGTTCATTCCACAACTGAGGGGTAGCAAAGGAAAAGTTCCTCTTGCGTGTGGCTGACAGTCTCACATTAGGCAGCAGCAGCAGCTGGCCCTCAGAGGACTTTAGGTGGCAGACTGGGACGTAGGGGAGAAGGAGCTCCCTGAGGTACCTTGGACCTTAAGCTTGGCAATAAGCTTGGCAAAATGGCGGGTGCTCGCAGGTGGGTCTGGGAGAGTGTGGAGAACATCCAGAAGGGCGTGAGCAGGGGCAAACGAGGCCAGAGGCTCGGCGGGCATGGGCAGGGGGCAGCCCAACGGACCCCTGGACCCAGTCGGCCATCCGTGCCATCCCTAGCTCTAGCTCAGTGTTAGAGCACATATTTTGGATGCAGAAGGTCCCAGGTTCAATCCCAGGCATCTCCAGGTAGGAAGGGCTAGGAAAATATTCTTCCTGAAACCCTGGAAAGCCATTGCCAGCCAGTGTCAACAATACTGGGATAGACAGACCAATGGTCTGACTCCATATGAAGCAGCTTTCTATTTTTCTATGTTCCTTCCTTTTCCCCTAGTTTGCTGAAACACATTGCTGTCTTGCCCCACAGACCCTGAATTAACCATTAGCAGCAGAGATGCTATGCTTCAGTGGCCTGTACATTTTTGATGTAGACCAGGGAAGACCATGGAAGTAGGCTGGAAATTATTGCTCCATTTCAGTATATGGAGCCACACAGATACAGTAGACTGTGATGTGGAGGGGATGGTGCCAAAATAATGACTGCATCCTACCCTTAACCAGAGAATTTTGGATAATTGATAATTGGCTTTAATGCACATATGACATGAACAAGAGGGAGAAAATTTCTAAGATCAAATTTCTTGGTTAATATGGGTTGGACAATAGGGTTAATACCATTAATACAGACCTTTGGGCAACTAGTACAACTCAGTTTGGCAGAGGTGCCTGGGTGGGGGTTAGAGCACTTCGAAGAAGAACAGAGACTTCTTCTTCGTCGTCGTTGTCATTATCATCATCATCATCATCACAATTTTAGGCAGAAAGGATGCTAGGGAATATGTGTAATGAGTTTTCGTTTGCAAGAAGTGAGATTAATAGTGCCTTTTTCTCTTAGGACTGCCAACACTCAGTATATAAAATTATGGATTGTGCCGTCTTAGTGTTTTCCTACACTTCAAGTTCCTACAATCTAAAACAATCCTCAAGGTTCAGAAACCAAAAGATTATTTTGAAAAGCTCCCAAATGAATTCATTTTTAAAGAAAACTAGAGATGGATAAATTCGTCATTTTCACTTTCTCCCACATTTGAATTCTTAAAATCTCAAGCTCTTTCTGTCCTGAATATGAAGAAATTAAGGTAAATTCTTTATTGTGTGAATTTTGGTAAATTTTTATCAAAATGAATTGAAATGAA
Source organism: Heloderma suspectum (assembly GCF_057233095.1). Classification (NCBI taxonomy): domain Eukaryota; kingdom Metazoa; phylum Chordata; class Lepidosauria; order Squamata; family Helodermatidae; genus Heloderma; species Heloderma suspectum. The sequence goes on along the minus strand of NC_139460.1, from coordinate 46,626,640 downwards.
ATTCTCATTCATCCCTAAAGAAAATGTGTTATTTTGGGAGCATGGCTTATGACTTTTTTGTTGAGGAATCCTCTACCATACTAAACATGCTGTACATACAGACCACCTGTATAATACATTTTCCCCACATTTCACGTGACTAAACTGTTGTTCTGTTCATGACTGTGCTGAACCAGCTTTTCCTAAATTAGTAATAGGTAGGAAATTGAGATCAGCAATACCAATTCTGTAGACTTCTGATGCACCAGGAGGTGGGGAAGACCTCTTGGGAGAATGTTTGGGTCCCAGAGAAGCCAACACTCATTGGGCACTAGCAGGGATGCTGGAGAAATTCGAGCTGGATTAAAATGAGCTTGGATTTCTAAGAATCCGACCTGCGGAATCTGCTGCGGAGTGACCCCCTCAGGCTGTGTGGAGTCCATGGACTTTCAGATGATCTTTTTACTTTCCCAAAATGTATGCATATAAATCCATCGAAAAATACATACGTTTCTGCTGAGGAAACGTTGAATGGAATGGGGGACAATACACTAAATGTTATGTACTGAGGTAAATTATGTAAATACTTAACATAAATAATTACGTAAATATTTACATAATTATTTCCATATTTTTCCGCATGATGAAAAAAATATTTGCATCCATCTGTGGGCAGATGACAGAACGAAAGGTGCCTGACAATCTGCGAAACACAGACAGAATGGATTTTACACAGTCCGTACATCCCTAGGCACTAGGCCTCTTTTTTTAGTCAGCCATCTCCTCTCCCTAATCCTCAGGAACTCACCAACTTAACTTCCCTTGACTCTGTACCAAAGGAGAGAACCCATAGCAACAATTTCTTCCTGCTGGATTGAAACAAGCAGGACAAAATGAGGAAGGCAGGCATGGCTCCTTTCCCTCCCTCAAACTACTTGGCAAGGGAAGAAAGGATATATTGCTTATTTGACTGGTGAGATGGTTTCTAAGACTTCCAAGCCCTCGTCTTGTCTCTTTTCACAGTATCACACACTGAAGAGTATCACACACTTTTCATATAGGTAGAAGAAATAGTCACCCTGATACAAAAACTCAGCAGTATCTGGTGAGGAGGTATGGCAAATAGGAATTAGCTGCCACCAGCTGAGCAATGACTGAAAAAAGGGATTCCCATGCCCTCACTGACAGAAATTATGTGGCAGCATTGGAGGCAGGGAATGAGCAGATCAGCTCACCAACAGTTGATACACCAACAGCCCACGTACAGGATGAATAGGGTGGTTGTGGTTCCACTCTTACCTGAAGGATCAGTTTCAGAAAGTAGCCTTGGGGAATTTCTGTTCTACCCCATGGCATTTGAATTGTGGGGTCCTGAAAGGTTCCATCTTGTCCCTGTGCTTTTAAACATGAAGCTTCTGGGTGAGGTCTTATGGGAATTTGGACCAAAGTGTCACCCAGTTCTTTCTCTCTTTGGCATCAGTGTCAGGTGAGGCTGTGGAGGTGCTGAACTGCTGTCTGGACTTGGTAATGGGCTGGATGAGGGACAATAAACAGAAGCTGAATCCTGAGAAGACTGAAGAACTGTGGATTGGTAGTTCCCAGGTCCAGGAAGCTGGTGCATTATCTGTTCTGAATGGGGCCCCACTCCCCTGAAGGAGCAAGTGTGCAGCCTGGGGCTACTTCTTGATCCAATGTTGTCACTAGAGGTCCAAGTGGCCACAGTGGCTTGGAGCCTCTTTTTCAAGCTTTGGGTATTTCATCAGCTGTGGCCTTTCCTAGGTAGGGATAGCCTGCTTTGGTAGCCTCCATGCTGGATTGCTGCAATGCGTTATATGTGGGGCTGCCCTTGAGAGTGCGTTGGAAGCGTCAACTGGTCCAGAGTTCAGCTACTAGGATTTTTGCTGGTTTATCCAGATGAACCATGTTACACATCCATTCTGGAGGAACTACATTGCCTGCCTATTTGCTACCAAACCCACTTCAAAGTGCTAGTGCTTACCTTTAAATACCTAAATGGCTCAGTGCCCAAATATCTGAGAGAGTGCCTCCTCCCATGTCAACCTGCCCATGCATTAAGATTGTCAGAGGAGGCCCTTCTCCATGTTCCATCTATAGGAGAAGTGTTTTATGCATATACAGAAGAGAGGGCCTTCTCTGTGGTGGCTCCCTGACTTTGGAATGTCCTCCCAAGAGGGGTATACCTCATGCTGACTTGTATTCCTTTCAGCTCCAGTTTAAAACCTTTTTTTAGTGGCTCAAGTATTTTAAATTGTTGTATTTTCAGCTGGTTATATAGTATTATCCCTCTCAATTGTATAGTTTTGTTTAATATTTTATGTTTTAATATTGTATTGATTACACATTTTTATGTGCACCACCATTAAGTCCATTCTTGGATGAAGGTGTGGTGTATAAAATTCTTTGAATAAGTAAAGGCTAAATGAATGGGGTACAGCTAGCCAGACAGCACTGCTGTTCCTGGCCTTTCCTCCTCCAGTGCTGCTGTGCAATGCCTGTGAGTAAAAGCATGGGTCCCTCTCCCCCCAGTCACTGTTCTGCAGCAGCGGCCACGTCCTACTTGCTCCATCTCACCCTCCATCCTAGATTGTGGGTGGGGATATGCATTTGCACATCTCATTGAAGGGGATCAGTGCAGATCAATGGCATCAACTCTCAGCTGAACATTCTGATGTGCACAGTGCAATTGGACTTGTGTCCATAATTCCTGGTGCCGAAAGTGAGCCATATGCAGAACCATGCTTACTAGTGCAGTTCTCTATAGCTGGACTGGGTTGACTGGCTGTAAATAGAAAGGGAGCTAAAATTGCCATTGTAATAATCTGCGTCTGCATCCAATTCCTTAGTCTGGTCCAATTCCTTGGTCCAATTCCTTAGTCTGCGTTATATGTGTGGCTGCCTTTGCAAATGGTTTGGAAGCATCAACTAGTCCAGAATTCAGCCACTAGAATTCTTGTTGGTTTATCCAGATGAAGCCATGTTACATCCTGGTACAGTATTCCTTTGTGATACTGGTCAGACCTCTCTCCTCCCTACCAGGCTGCTGGCCTTGGAAAGACTTCTGCCTTCAGAGTTTTCTGGCTGAGTATTGCTTCCTGACTGGCACCTGAATCCTAGGAGCAGCCATATTTTATAGGGGAAGATCCACCCCTTTCATCTTCCTCCCACAAAGACCTGGGATAATTTCAGACATGGCTTTCATTGTGAAATCACCCTGCCTTATGTATATGAAATTACAGATCATGTGTTTTCCTACGCTTCAAGTTCCTAAAATCTAAAATAATCCTCAAGGTTTGGAAACCAAAAGATTGTTTTGAAAAGCTCTCAAATGAATTAGGGAGCAATCCTAAGTCCCCTAGACAGCGTCTGGAGGGAACATAGGATGTTTCGGTTTCCTGACTCTAAGCTTAGAGACGGGGCTCTGAGCTGGGAGCCAAGAAACGGCGCTCCCCTCCCCTTTGTGGGGGATCCAGATGTTGTTGTCTTCCCTTTATAACTTGCCCATGTTTTTCCACTGCTTCTTTTTCCTGACCACAGGAAATCCATTAAGGAAGGAAAGACAGAATAGCTCCACAGTGTCTTTTGACTGGGTAGTGCTAGGAGCCATTTGTCTGGAAGCAGCCTGATGCCATCTCAGGTGATACGTCGCTTCTTTCCAAATGCTGCCAAGCAGGACTTCAGGCAGCCGTGCTGTGCTTTTCTCCCTGCAGATTTCCCTGGTGTGTGTGTGTGTTCTTGCCAGTAGACTGTGAAACATCCCCAGGCTGTGGGCTTGCAAGTGGCTTCTTCATAATTTCTGGGATTTATGCATGGGTCCATTTGCAATAACAAATTTGTACACCATTTCATTACCTGCGGGAGCCTGGCATACAATCTGAGGATAGATGTTGAGAATGGAGAGGTCAAAGGAAGCTGCATTATACCAGATTATTTGTTCATCTAGCCCAGTATTGTTTGTTTTGAATGGCAGCAGTGCTCTCCAGGCCTCAGGCAGAAAGAGGTCTTTCCATCACCTGCTACCTGACCCTTTTCACGGAGATGCTGGTGTTCAAGCCTGGAACTTGTTGCATGCAAAGCATGTGCTCTACCATTGAGCTAAAGCCTGTGGCATAGCTTGCCTCTGCTTTTCCACTAACCTTTTTCTAATTATGTGATTATAATATTAATAGGAAGGCATCCTTTCATCAGTATGCCCTACGCGAAGGCTGGTAAATTACCAGAAGAGCAATATGTACATCAGATCAAAAAGAGACCTAAAAATGGCATTTGTTCATGTGTAAAAGTCAGGAGAGAGATTATACATCATTTAAGCCCTGTTCAGGAAACACTTAAATCAATTTAGTGCTTAAATATGGCATATGCTTTGCTCTATATAGATGATGTCAGTGTGTTTGGTCAGTTTAATCCAAACTTAAAGGATATCATCTGATAAATACAGCTCTTGGTTGTCGAAGGGATACTCTTTAAAGGCAGTAGCAAGTGATAGGGGGAAATATGTTCAAGTCATTCTATTTATTTAAAATATTTATCACCAGCAATGCTCTCAGCAGCTTACAATAAAACTAAAATTTAAAATCACTAGTCATAAAAATGACAATAACACAAGACACAGCAGAGCAATAAAATAAGATAAAATGCCAGCATAAAACCTCATCCAAAATTGATCTGGGCACGTAGAAAGGTTTTCACCTGGTTTTCTGAAAAGGAAACAAGGATAGTGCCAGGTACACCTCTTTTTAGAAGGGAATTCCAGAGATGGGGTGCCACAACAGAAGAGGCCTTGACTCCTGTCATTACCCACCTCATATCGGAGGCATCATAGGCAAGTTCATGAATCCAGACAAGTTTGTATGTGAACAGGACGTCCTTCAAATAACCCATCTCAAGCCACTGTGGGCTTTGTAGGTCAGAATCAGCACTTTGAATTGTGTCCTGAAAGAGACTAGTTGTGGCAAGATGTATTCCATACATTGGTCCCAGTAATAAACATGCTGCTGCTGAATTTTGCAGTTAATACAGTACAGCATATTGTAATAGTTTAAATGAGATGTTACCAGTGCTTGGATAACTGTTGCCGTACTATCTCTGTTCAGGAGAGGTCACAACTGGTACAGCAGCCTAAGCCAATGAAAAGTGTTCTGTGTCACTGAGGCCACTTTAACTTCCAGTGACAAAGCCCAATTGACAGCATCCATACATTACATATGGATACAGTGAAAGTGTTTGTTTAGATGAAGGCCACTGGAATAGATGTCTGAGTAGTACTGGTGGGGTAGTAGTGGACGACATCCATCTGCCGTCTCTCTCTCTCTCTCTCTCTCTCTCTCTCTGCAAGAAGCAATATAGAACTGCTGGGTTAGAAGAAATATTTAAACCATCAGTGAAAGTAACCATAGGTACTGTGTATTCAAATGGACAGTAAACCTTTGCAAACTTTAGCTGAAAAAGTGAGGCCAGTGTGTACATGAAGATCTACAACTAAGCCTCAGCTGCTCAGCATAGTTTCCAAGAAAGGTGGCTTTAAACCACTGCCGCATTTCTCCGGGTCAATCATGGTATAAATTACAGCAGCTTTGAGTTGGTGATGGGAACTACTAGACCCCCTCAGCACCCGAAGGATTCTAGCCATCATACTGTTTGGCCTTTCCTGAGTACACAAAATAGGATGGCCCTGATAGAAGTAGTCTTAATAACAGAAATTAAGAAATATTCCTGGGCAAATAAGTGCCCTGAAGAGGGAGAACTTTGCTGAATTATAGAAAGCTAATAGTGAAGGATGTCATCTGGTCAGCACCTTAGGGTGGATACACTAAAATATGCTTGCAAATGTAACAGAAATGGTGTGTGTGTGAGAGAGAGCACTTTTGTTGTTGTTGTTCAGTCGTTCAGTCGTGTCCGGCTCTTCGTGACCCCCTGGACCATAGCACGCCAGGCCTTTCTGTCCTGCGCTCTCTCCCAGAGCGTGCTCAAGTTCATATTCATTGCATCGGTGATGCTATCTAGCCATCTCATCCTCTGCCGTCCCCTTCTCCTTTTGCCTTCAGTCTTTCCCAGCATCAGGGTCTTTTCCAGAGAGTTTTCTCTTCGCATTAGGTGGCCAAAATATTTGCGCTTCAGCTTCAGTATCTGTCCTTCCAATGAGCACTCAGGGTTGATTTCCTTTAGGATGGACTGATTGGACCTCCTTGCAGTCCAGGGGACTCGTAAGAGTCTTCTCCAGCACCACAGTTCGAAAGCATCAATTCTTGGGCGCTCAGCCTTCCTTATAGTCCAGCTCTCACAGCCATACGTTACTGCTGGGAAAACCATAGCTTTGATTAGGTGATGTCTCTGCTTCTTACTATGCTGTCTAGGTTTGCCATAGCTTTCCTCCCAAGGAGCAAGCGTCTTTTAATTTCATGGCTACAGTCACCATCTGCGGTGATCTTGGAGCCCAAGAAAGTAAAATCTGTCACTGCTTCCATTTCTTCCCCTTCTATATGCCAGGAAGTGATGGGGCCAGATGCCATGATCTTAGTTTTTTTAATGTTGAGTTTCAAACCAGCTTTTGCACTCTCCACTTTCACCCTCAACAAGAGGCTGTTGAGATCCTCTTCGCTTTCTGCCATTACGGTGGTATCGTCTGCATATCGGAGGTTGTTGATAATTCTCCCAGCAATCTTAATTCCGACCTCTGATTCATCCAACCCGGCATTTCTCATGATGTACTCTGCATATAAGTTAAATAAGCAGGGTGACAATATGCAGCCTTGTCGTACTCCTTTCCCAATTTTGAACCACTCGGTTGTTCCATGTCTGGTTCTTACTGTTGCTTCTTGACCCTCGTACAGGTTTCTCAGGAGACAGGTAAGGTGGTCTGGTACTCCCATCACTTTAAGAATTTGCCACAGTTTGTTGTGATCCACACAATCAAAGGCTTTAGCGTAGTCAATGAAGCAGAAATAGACGTTTTTCTGGAATTCTCTTGCTTTCTCCATGATGCAGCGAATGTTTGCGATTTGATCTCTAGTTCCTCTGCCTCTTCGAAACCCAGCTTGTACTTCCGGTAGTTCTCGGTTCGCATACTGCTGAAGCCTAGCTTGTAGGATTTTGAGCATCACCTTGCTGGCATGTGAAATGAGCGCAATTGTGCGGTAGTTTGAACACTCTTTGGCGTTGCCCTTCTTTGGAATTGGAATGTAAACTGACCTTTTCCAATCTTGCGGCCATTGTTGAGTGTGCCAAATTCGTTGGCATATTGAATGCAGCACTTTAACAGCATCATCTTTTAGGATTTTAAATAGCTCAGCTGGAATACTGTCATCTCCACTAGCTTTGTTGTTAGTAATGCTTCCTAAGGCCCACTTGACTTCACTCTCGAGGATGTCCGGCTCAAGTTCAGTGACCGCACTATCATGGCTATCAGGGACATTCAGATCTTTCCTGTATAGTTCTTCTTTGTATTCTTTCCACCTCTTCTGAATCTCATCTGCTTCTGTTAGGTCCCTGCCTTCTTTGTCCTTTATCATGCCTTCTTTGTCCTTTATCATGCCCGAGAGCACTTTACACTGCCGTAGAAAGAATTTGGAAATTGTGGAATAGCTCTCAGGAGTGGGTGGAAATCATCTTCTTAAGTTTTGTAGTTTTCAAAACAGACCACGTTCCCCAAATGGCAGTTACAAGGTGTATCATGATAGTGATGGGAGGAGATGACACAAACATTGGATAAATATATTAGAAACGTAGCTATATTTTCCATATAAAAAGCTTTTAGCCTGTGGTATGAACTAGTCACTAAAGAATAAGTCTATTGTGACTTATCCTAGCATATCATTTTGACAGTCTTCTGCACAACACATTTCTTTTGCTCTTTTTGTTTTTAGCAAACAAAGCCTATTAGAATTGTGTTGGAAAACACACACAACACAAGACTTAGAAATTCTTAAAACCTGTACGAAATATGAGCATTCATACAGTACATTTGTAAGCAGTTTTACTTGGATGTAAGTCCCCCCTCCCCCGAGTTCAATGGGACTTGTACCATAATGGGACAATGCATAGTAACTGTGCATACGATTGTAGCCTTAGGCTGAATTGGGCCATTTGTGAAGTGGGTTCTCTCAAACCTCAACAGTATTATACTGCCTGTCAAGCAAATCTATGATCTTTATGATCTAACACATTTGAAATAAAATGTGTATTGTAACTCTTGGTGTAACTCTTTTATGCTCATTATACTAATGTGTCCTCTTTCCCAAGGGTAGCTCACTTGGTACCAACACTGTCATCTTTTTGGCACCAGGCAAAGAAGTGCTTATTTTCCCAGGCATTTGCCTATTAGTTATGGCCCAGCTGTTGTGGTCTGCTTTTGTGGTGCTCATTGTAGGCTGTGATTTTGTGTATTATTGATGAACATTTTTCATATTATATTGTTTTATAATGATTTTTATGGTGTTTATTTGTAGTTGTATTATTGTGGTGATTATGGTTTATATTGGTTTTGGCTTTTTAATGTTATATTAATTATGGATTTCTGTAATTGTGTGTGTAAGTCACTTCAAGGCTGCTTTTTGCAGTGGGAAATGATGCATAAATTTAACAACAGCAGCAACAACAGCAACAGCAACAACAACATGCTTGCCCAAATAGTAACTAGCATTCACTGGATGTATTTTCTGGAGAGATTTTTAAAAATTTATTTGCTTCCTCTATTTTTTTTTCCTGAAAGGTTGAAAAAAATGATGACATTGACCAAAAGATTGAACAAGATGGCATCAAACCGGAAGATAAAGCTCATAAGGCAGCCATCAAAATTCAGGCTAGCTTCCGTGGACACATAACAAGGAAAAAGCTCAAGGGGGAGAAGAAGGGAGATGCCCAAACTACTGATGTTGAAGCTGGTGAGAAGAAGGAGGAAGTCCTTGCCAATGGTCTGGCGGATGGCAAAGCTGCCATTACAGAAGCTGCTCCAACTGAGAAGGCCCTGCCTGCAGATGGCAGCAAAGGGGGAAGCAGCCCGGCAGATGAGAAGCAGGGGGAAGGCACAGCTGACACTGGTTCGGAACAGCCTGCCCCAAAGGCCACCACTCCTGCTGCCCCATTGGAGGAAAAGCCTGCTCCTGCTGCTACCGAAACTGAAAGTGCCACTAAAGCTTCCACTGACAACTCACCATCCTTGAAGGCCGATGAAGCCCAAGTCAAGGAGGAACCTAAACAAGCCGATGTGCCTGCCACTGTCACCACCGCCGTTACCACCAGTGCTGCAGAGGATGCTACTGCCAAGGCAACAGCGCAACCCCAAACAGACACGGCAGAGAATAGCCAAACCGAAGAGAAGACAGGTATGGTAATAAGAACAGGGAGGAAGGCTTTCTTGTAATGAGCTGGAGTGGCAAGGAGAACTTTGGGAAAGGGGGATTAATGCAATTATTGACCCACCAGTGGCTGTTTATGGGAACAGTGAAGGAGTAGGTTTAAGGGTAGGTAGAGCAGGCAACCATCTGTCCAAAATGGAAGCTGGGAAGGGATCTGCTGTCTGGGCAAGAGTGGTCCATGGTAGGAGTGACCAACTGAGCACTCCTTGTGCCTAACAAGGGATATTTTTTGTTCATCCCTCCCTTGTAAACTCCATAAGGGTGTTTCATTTATAAGGAAAAGAAACATGTTTTCAAACATCGTGAGATTCAAATGTTGTAAGGAGATTAGTGTTGTAAGGAACTAAATGACCCTTCAGGTAACCTGGCCCCAAGCCATTTAGGACTTTGAGTGTTTATACCAGCACTTTGAATCAGGCCTGGAAATGGACTGGCAGCCAGTGCAGATGGAAAAGCACTGGCATAATATGATCACATTGGCTAGTCCTCATTAACAATCTTGCTGCCCTGTTTTGGACCAACTGTAGTTTTTGGATTGTTTTCAAAGGCAGCCCCACATACAACACATTGCAGTAATCTAGATGAGAGGTTACCTGAGCATGGATAGCTGCAGCTAGGCTATCTCTGTCCAGATAAGGACATACTATATCAGCCTAAGCTGATAAAAGGTGCTCTGTGCCACTGAGTTCACTGAGCTTCTAATGACAATGCTGCTCCAAGAGCAACCCCAAACTGTGAACCTGCTCCTTTAGTGGGAGTGCAACTGCCTCCAAAACAGGTTGAACATCACTTAACTGAGCAGACAAACCACCCACTAACAGTACCTCTGTCTCATCTGGATGGAATCTCAGTTTACCGGCCCTCATCCAGTCCAATTATTGCACTCAGGTTCAGAACACCCACTGCCTCACCTGGATTTGACATAAAGGAGAGACAGAGCTGGGTGACATCTAATATTGCTGACACCTCAGTCCATATCTCTGGATAACCTCCCCCAGTGGTTCCTTGTAGATGTTGAACAGCATGGGGGATAAAATAGACCCAATGGCACAATACTCCCCCAGTAGCACCTTCTGGAATTGGCTGTCAAAGCAGGATCAGAACCACTGCAGCACAGTGCCTCCAACTTCCAGCCCAGATAACCTGTCCAGAAGTTTATCATGGCTTGATGGTATTGAAAGCTGCTGAGAAGTCCAAGAGAATCTACAGGGTCATACTCCCCCTGTCCCTCTCTCAGCAAAGGTCATCCCACAGTCATCCGTTCTGCCTTTAAGGATTGCACAATCTGAAAAATTCACCACTGCTGAAATGACAGGGTTTTGCCAAAATGGTGGTATCAAGGCCAGCTGGAGGTTTGTGGTGAAAGGGCAGCGAGACAGGACAAAAAGCATTGTTGTGTGGTAACCTGGAAAAGTTGCAAAACCTGAAACTAGCATGGGAATCTTTGGGAGCAGGCAGGTAGGGGATTAGAACTGCACCAGAGACTTAAATTACTAGTTGCTCCCTCTCCCTAGAGATAATTTTGTAGTTTGGGGGTGGGGTGGGGGTTGGAGAGCCAGAGATCTCAAACAGAATTCTCGACACCAAACTACAATTTCAAGGGGAGTGGTCGTTCTGGTAAGAGTCTTGTGTGGCGCAGAGTGGTAGGTGGCAGTATTGCAACTGAAACTCTTCCCACGACCTGAGTTCGATCCCAGCAGAAGCTGGGTCCCAGGTAGCCGGCTCAGGTTGACTCAGCCTTCCATCCTTCCGAGCTTGGTAAAATGAGTACCCAGCTTGCTGGGGGAAAGGTAGTCATGACTGGGGAAGGCAATGGCAAACCACCCCGCTACAGTCTGCCATGAAAACGCCAGCGAAAGCGGCGTCCCTCTAGGAGTCAGCAATGACTCAGTGCTTGCACAGGAGGAACCTTTCCAAGGAGGTCATTCTGTTAACACTGGTATTAAACCAATATAGGTGTGCAGTGTAGATATAGACTCTAAGATTCAGAGACTGTCAGCCTATGCTTGGAGCCTCTTCATTTGTAAATACCCAAGCATTTGTTGGTTCCAGATTTTGGAGGGCCATTGGGCAAGACAGCCTCCATGGGCCCTCTCCTTCAGTCTAACTTCTCACAAGCCATGTTGCCTGCTGGTCCTCCTCCTCATTGCTGCCATCCGCTTGCTTGCCAGGCAGAAAGTCACTGAGCATGCAGGCAGTGGCATCTACTGCAACTCCTCCAGACCACCACAGTGGTCTAGGCCAGAGCAAGTGGTGGCTGAACAAGAAAGTTGCGAAAGTGAAGAGGAGAAGCAGGTCTGTGGGCTCTTGTCTGTGGGCCCTCTGCTGGGGTGTGGGCCCTCGGCAGGTGCCTGACCATGCTGACCCATAATACAGGCTGTGTATCTAAATGCCCTGGATTTGGGGAAACAGTCTGATGAAAAAGTGATGATCAGACAGTAAAAAATCTGGAGTATCAGATGGGAAGAGCAGCCAAACTGAAATCTACTCATTCTCCTTGGTTCATTCCATTTTTGGGCTTAATTCCAAGATGACTTCACTGGAGATGGGCCAGAGATGATTTTCAATCGGCTTCTGCCAAATGGGTCTGTAAATCTCATGAGAAAGCAGTGTCTTGTCTTAACATCAAGCCAGTAATCTAAAATGTTGAGTGGGATGCGTTGAATGAGCAAGGACATATAGGTTGTATGTATAATAAACTTTGCAATTCTGGTTGCCAAAAGTAATTTATTTTGAGCAGAAACTGGAATTTGCTTGATTTGTAGAGGGAAAAGGAAGGGGTGACAGGAAAGGATGGTGGAGAGAACGCTTAGGGAGTTTGCAAGCATTAAGCATGACAAAAGAGGCCGCAATGCCCATTTACTCCAGCACAGTCCCATTAAGCTCAATCGAACGGGGTCAGAGCAAATGGGCTGGGCAACATGGCCTGTGAGGAGACAAAGGTGCAGATGACACATCCTCAACTATGGCAAACCTTGCACTCTTCTGATTTCAATAGTCCATTGTTGTAGTTTTCTGAATCAGCAAATGGACAGGGGCAGGAAGAGACTTGTCCTGCAGTAATTACAGTGGCATCCTATGCAAAGCAATCAGGGTAGCTCTGGTATGCTGCATGCCAGCTATGTTTATATTATGAAAATGCAGCATGATGTATAAATCATGCGTCAGGGTCTAATGTAACTCTCTATATTGTGGCCAAAGGGACTTAGGGTGGCATACAGCATGGCTCTATGGTCGTTGCTGAACTTTTTCCTTGAAAATTATCTTGAATGAAGTTTTCAGCAGAAGATAACTACTAAAATAAACAAGAACAACAAAGCCATAAGTATCAGCTGAAATCCAAACAGTCTGCATCATTGGTTAGAGTTAGAAGTGATGGACAAAATATTCAACTAAATAGAGACCACAGAAGGTGAAGATTTGACAGAAACAGAGGCAAATGTGGAGTGGTCTGGGAAGGCAAAATATCTGCAGGTATTTAAAGAGGAATATCAGTTACTCCATTTAATATTTTACAGTCTCTTCTTGTATTGCAAACTCTTTGAACAGTGCACATCCCAGTTTGGAGATCATGCTCCAGTTCATGTAGCTGATCCAGCTTAACCCTAGACTGAATTCCGCAACTGAATTAGGGATGGGGAAGAAATTCATTGGGTTCACATTTTAGTGCAAACCTACTTAATCTGCACTTCCCAAACCAATATTTAGACCAAAATACAGTTATCCTTTCATATTTGCACTTCTCCAAATTTTGGGATGCATATGAATTTTCATGCAGACTTTTTTTTAAAGTCACAAACTGATGTGAAAACAGGATGAAATGAATTGGAAAAAATGAATTAGAAACTTAGAAAAACGAACACTGACAGATTTGCCCATCTTAGTGGTTAAGACGCTGAACTGCAGACTGGAAGGTCGGCAGGTCAGCAGTTCGAGACCTGAGTGCTGCGTGACGGAGTGAGCTCCCGTCTTCAGTAGGGGTGCATGAAAGTCACTTACCTGTCCTCAAAGCTTTTCGCGGTGGGGGGGAGGCGCTTCGCTGCTCCCCCCGCGAAGTTCAGGCCGGGGGGGGAGGCTTCCCGCCTCGCCCGGCCGAAATTCAGGCCGGGGAGGAGGCACCTCGCCTCGCCCGGCCGCGAACTAAACAGTTAAAAAAAAAAAACGCCCCCGTGATAGGCTACGTGACGATTAACGTAGCCTATCACGGCTAGATCTGCAAAGTCAGCCGTGATAGGCTACGTAAATCGTCACGTAGCCTATCACGGCTGACTTTGCAAATCTAGCCGTGATAGGCTACGTTAATCGTCACGTAGCCTATCACGGGGGCGTTTGTTTTTTTTTTCTTTTATTGGAATGACGGCAGCGGTAGCCGGTCAAAAGACCGGCTGCCGCTCCCGCCCCGGACAAAGACCCGCCGAACCGCCGGCCGGACCCGCCGTCGGGAGGGACATTCACCAAAGGTAAGTCCCGTCCCGGGGGGGGTGCAGGGGGCGGGGGGGTGCGGAGAATTTCTCCCCGAAACTTGTTCGGGGGGCCAAACACGTTGGCGCTCGGCCCCCCGAAGTTTCGGGGAGAAATTCTCCGCCAACCCTAGTCTTCAGTCCCAGCTCCTGCCAACCTAGCAGTTCGAAAGCAAGAAATTGCAAGTAGATAAATAGGTACCGCCTCGGCGGGAAAGGTAACAGCATTCCGTGCACCTCGGTGTTCAGTCATGCCAGCCACATGACCACGGAAGCGTCTTCGGACAGCGCTGGCTCTTCAGCTTAGAAACGGGGATGAGCACCGCACCCTAGAGTTGGACACGACTGGTTGGGGACACCTTTACCTTTTTAGCTTTTTAAAGTGAATGTATGCCTTTAACATGTTTTTATTGAACAGTGAACAAATGAGAAGACTGTTCCTCCTCCTCCTCCTCCTCCTCCTCCTCCTCCTCCTCCTCCTCCTCCTCCTCCTGGTTAATGGTAGCAAAACCATGGGAAAGTCAACAAGGTAGAGAGTGGTAGGGCTGATTATATTAAAACATATTGTAGAAAATTTGTGGGGAATTGATTAAACGGATTGAGCTATTAGTGGCAAATTTATTTTTCTTCAGAATGAAGATGAGCAAAAACTGATACTTGTTTAGTTTAATTGGCACTAAACTGACATGGTATGAACATTTCATAGAATTATGAAACAGAGACAGGAACAAAAAGTGTCTCTGCCTCTACTGATAATACCATCCTGTGGGCCCTTGTGGGCCTCCTAGGCATGTAGTATTCTTGTATGGGTCTGTTGTGCAACCACTCACATGACTGCACATCTCTCTGTTGACCATGCACCACAGCAGACTTCTGGAGAACAGGTGAATAGCTTTATTAAAGTGGTAACACATATGACTGGCACTGAGGCTCACACATAGGGGACTGACTGTGGGGTGGGTGGGAGGAGAGGAACACAGAACATAAGCCCCACCCACTGGGTTATGGGAGGAGTGGTGGCTATGAATGATTGCCTTTTAACCCTTCACAGACCATATGCCACAGTAGAGTAAAAATAGAAGAACGAATGAAAAATCATTTCTCCTTTATAGTATAATTTGTGATCTCTCAGCCCTTCAGGCCTAGCCACTCGCTTTGAACAACTGTCCTAACTCTCCTCAGTTTTGCTTCTTAGGAGGTAGAGCTAGTCAGTTGCTGCAGTTTCAAAGTTAGAAGCCTAGCAGTAGCTTAGCTTAATTGACAGACACATTGGAGCACTCCTTGGTACCTCTTGCCTGCGCTGTCCAGCGTCGTGTAGCTTAGCTCCTGCCCTTCTTTGAGAGCCATGGATATCCCTTTTCTCAGAGGGCTTCCCATGCTTCTCAGTCCTGCAGTGCTCTCTTCACTGAACACCACCTCTTCCACCACTCCTGATGGACTGAATCATATTTACTTATCTGCCATGTAGGTAGTAGCTGGCTCCCTCCAGCAGCCTCTTCCTCACAATACAGTTTTTTTTTTTAAAAAGTCACTGAAGTTCCATAGTTGCTTGAAAGCATAGTTTCTCAAGCTTGAAAGATCATATATCTCTTGGGCATGGTGGAAGTGGATTACTTTGAGAGATGTACGGCTGCACGAGCATCTCTGTGCTTGCCCTAAAAGGGAATCAGTCTTTTGTGCATGCACTCCATCGATATTTTGCACACACATGCCATGTGAGTGCACACACAACTCTCAGGGGTTTTGCTGTCGACACCTTGCCCACCCAGGGCAGGGCTGGCACTACAAGACTGGGACTTTCTGCCAGGGAAGAAATGGACATTCAGAAGGACCTTCTCTCTTGTGGAAATGGATGCAAATAATTTTATTTGCCTGCCAGTGACAATAGGACTTGTTCTCCAGGTCCCCTCCCTAGCAGTAACAGATGTCGGCTTCATGTCATGCCTTGGGTGACTTTTGTGGCCCAGGTAAAGCTGAGGGGGTGGGCAGGTGAAGGGAGAAGTGGCAGCAGCAGAGGCAGCAAAAGATGCTTGTATTAGCAAGGTGAGGAGGACCCTGCTTAACCGTTTTTTTAGCAGGCTGTGAACAGAACTGTGTTCACCTTGCAAATGCACACATTTAAAGAGCACCCTTTGTAATTGTGAGCACCCCTTTTCTAATGCTTATTTATTTTATTTCATCTCTATACTGTCCAATAGCCGAAGCTCTCTGGGCAGTTCATGAAAATTAAAACCATGGAGTACAACATAAAACAATATAAAATATGAAAGCTTAAAACTACAATGTGAAATTACCACCAGAATAACACCAAGCAGCAATGCAGAGATTTAAAATACAGGTTTAAAACAGCAGAGCTAAAAGACTAGAGTGGTAAATACTGGGAAAGTAAAAAGGTCTTCACCTGGCCTGAAAGCATACAACGTAGGTGCCAAGAGGCTCTCTCTAGGGAGCTCATTCCACAGCTGGGATGCCACAGCAGAAAAGGCCCTCTCTTGACACCTCTAGAGAGAAGGAAAGTTCCAGGTTTGCCCCATCTGCTCTAGCTCAGCCTTCCCCAACCTGGTGCCCTCTGCATGGGTTGGACTACAATTACCATCATCACCAGCCAACATGGCCATGCTGGCTTGGGGAGGATGGGAGGACTAGTTCAACACATCTGGAGGGTGTCAGGTTGGGGAAGGCTGTTCTTCCTTTCATCTACTTCCCACAAAGTAGCTCCTTTCCCTCACTTCCTCATTCACCTGAGGGTGCGTGATGTGGTGTCTCTTGCATTACTCTAGAAGGGGCAAGGAAGCACTTTGCACCTTTTCCCAGAAAGCACAATGGCTTGGAGTGTGAAAAATGGAACTTGAGCTTTTGTAGGAATTTCCCCAAACTTCATGGAATGCTCTGGCTCTTGCTTTCAAGGATCGTTGACATTATCATTTCAGTGAGGAAAGGCTGGCACTGTAATTGGTAGTGGACGTCTGCCAATAAATAAATAAATCCAATTGGCTACCAGCCAGTACCATTGGCTGTCTAATTTCCAAGGCACACTTGGCTACTGCTATTACAAAAAGTAAATGCAGGTCAGACTAAATTTTTATTTTTGGCAGCAGTGTTCATCTGGAGTGAACGTTACTACAGTTATTGCCTCACTCTTCTACTCTAAGGACATGATCTCATAGGTGACATTGACAGCGGATGAGCCCCTTCATTTAGGCTTTCTTTGAGAAACCATTATGTCATGTGAAAAGGGATGGAATAAAGGATTTGTCCAGTCTATCAAATGACAGCAATTGTTAAGATGCTTCAATACCTCCACTACTACTACTGCTGCTACTTGATAGATGCAATTTCAGATAGTTTCTCCTCCCTCTGTAATTTCTGTTAATTAACCCTTCTTTACTGGTAATTTTCACTAGTACTCCTGATATTTTACCTTTAAAGGCACAATCCTATGTTTGTTTAGCAGAAAAAGGTCCTACAGCTTTCAGCATCCCTCAGCCAGCCATGCTAGCTGGGGAATGCTGGGAGTTGTAGGACGTTTTTCTGTCTAATCATGCATAGGCTCGCGCCCTAACTCGCTTTTTAAAAAGGTGGTGTTTTCAGACTCATTCAGGAGAAAGAGCTGAATTGTTTGCTCAGGTAGTTTGAGCCTGAAGAATTTTACAAGGCCTACACTGTGTTGGGTGCTGTACAGAACACAGTAGCTGCCCAGAAGACCTATATTTTACAACAGGTGGACAAGAACTGGATAGGAAGAGCCAGCAGTTGACAAAGTAGTGGGGACTTCAAAGAAGAACAGCTCTTAAGGAGGGGCTTGAAGAAAGAGAATGAAGTGGAAAATATTTTTTTCATTTATAAAATAGCAAGAGACCATTTACCCCTTTGTGCTACAATAATGCCTGAAAAAGCTTTCTCCCCCACTCCCAGCCTTTCCCCAGGTCTTTGTAGATGCATTTATATCCCAGGAGTCTATGAATAACTCCTCTATTCTCCTGTCAGTTCCTTAGAGAAACCACTCTCCATCGATGGTCCTCAAAATGCTTAGATGGTCCTCAAAAATGGAAAAAGCTCAGTTTTATTTGAAACAGGCTAGTGATAAAGAGAAACATTAGATCAAGTTGGTATATTACTTGTGCATATAGAATTGCCTAGGGAGACGTTTTGTCACTTGTAATGTAATATATGAATGAATGAACCTTTATTGTTCAAAGCCATAGGCCATCACAATAAAAAACAGGATAAAATATAATAAAAATATAAAATCAATTTAGAAACAGTACACGAACAATGATTAAAATGACACGTTTGCATCTTACTTCCCCTCCAAAGCAGCAGTCGCAAGGTCCTTTCCCCTAGATTTAAAAAAGGGTACAGTATGCCTGGCTCTTAATTTTCTGGCAGCCAGAGCAAATTTTGCAACCTGGGTGGTGTAATGTAAAATAATGCACTGATAAATCTAGATCTGAGAATTAAACTATGTGGCCCTTATATCTGACTATTAAAAAGCAGCATGTAGGTGCTATCACACTGAGCAAATTTAGTGCCCATTTCTATTTCATTTGCATCAATCCAGAGATCTATGCTGAGATTTCTATTAAGTGAGCAAACACTGACACCCTTGTGACAGTAATGGAAGGATTAACTATAATATGCAACATAGTTATGCACTGTGGTTTTCTTTTTCACAAGCTCTGTATAATAATGGCTATACATACCCCTGTACTTTAAATTAATGAAGACCTTGTCTTCTCTTGTGTTAATTTTTTGAATGAAATCCAGTGCAGTTTTCATGCTTACTGACGACCACCCTTATTCTTCCCTATTTATTTCTGGTTTTATTGTTAGTTATGAATGTTTTACCAAAACTCCTCCCACTCTCACAGATTGCATTCTTATCTTTAACACCAAAGGGTGACCAGATGTCCAACTTAACAGAGGGCAGTCCTCTATTTGAAGAGGGGTCCAGGCCAAGTCTGGTTTAACTTCAAAGAATCATAAGGCGGGAGAGCAGTTGCCTTGAAGTTGCCCGTCAATACCTGGACAGCAGATTGAGCAGGCACACAGGTCATCTGGTCAGTCTTCTTGACTGTGGTGAGATGTGTTGTATTTCTATTTAAATTATAGTTATTCTTTCTAAATTTGCACCCATAAATATACATTTGCATATGCAAATGTTATGCAAATTGGCATTCTCTTTTGTCCTCTTTTGGTGATCCAATTTCTCTTTTTTGGCAATGTGGAACTGGTCACGCTACCAAAGAGTGATAAAGGTGTTCCCCATCAGTGGTTCTTACCATACAAATAATATGTTTAGGACATTTGGCAGGTGGACTTCCTTAGTCACATGCTGACTCTTTTCAGGAAAGTCATACCCTTCCTCTCTCCCCTGCTCGTCCAACTGTGTATCTTGATAAGGAGACCTAGAAACTACCATGTACCTAGCACTCTCCCTCTCAATCAGTTGCAATATATGATAACTATCAGTTTCCTGCCTTGTGATAATTATCAGGCCATGGGGAACTCTCTGTTTATCAGAAGATATTTACTTCTGTAGGTTGTCCGCATCCAGGAACTAAAAAAAGTATAGTGTGGCTTCGTTGAGTTTGTCCTCTTTTGGTTTGGTGCCCACTGCATTATCTTTTAGGTGTCAAGTTAAGACATGTTTATATTTTCTGGTATTTTAATGGTTTGTGTTTTACGTACTGGAAGGACGCTGTATTGTAAACACCAGAAATGAAGTTTCACTGTTGTTTTAGTTAGTATTTCTTTGTATCCACTGTTTATTGATTTTAATAGTTGTATTGAAGGTCCTGATGTTTAGTTTTAATTTGCATTGTAAACCACCCTAGCATAAATGTTATGAAGGGTGGTATATAAATGCCTTACATCAGGAATGTTGAACTTCTTTCTGCCAAGGGCCGAATTCAGTCTTGGAGGAGCTCTTGGGGGCTTCATCCAGTGGTGGGTGGGTTACAAGGGGAAAGCAGATGGGGCCAAAACACCACCATATTTTAGCTTAGAGCTATTACTGCCTGCAATATTACACAGTAGGACAGGTGTTTTACCCTTTTAGAATGGGAAGAAACTTCACAAAAGCCAGGAAACTACCAAACAGTTGGTTGTCAGAGGAAAGAGAATGGGGCTTGGGGGAAGGGGCATGGCACTCTGGAGAACTGCAGAGGACCAGAATGGGACCCAGGGTAGGCCAGATTTGGCTCATGGGCCTGAGGCTCAACACCCCAGCTTAATTGGATGTATGTCTGTATGAATGAATGAATGAATGAATGAATGAATATTGTTAGAATATAGTATTAGCTACTGTAGGTTATCTGTGTGATCCTAAGCATGCTTATTCAGAAGTAAGCCACACTGAGTTCAATTAGACTTACTCTCTAGTAAGTGTCCTTCGTATTGCAGCCTAAGTATGTTTCACTTTAAAGGGCACATCTTTCATCACCAAGATCACAATTAGAGGAAGATACACTCATCATGTAGCCCTCTTGTTCCAAAGGGGCTTTCTTATACGCTACTTCAGAACCAGCTCAGACATGTAGTAAGGAAGTGCTCTTGCTTTCCTAACTAACCTGAACAGCCAGACTGAGCACAAAGATAGATTTTGCAAAAATAAATAAATAAAAGAAACAGTGAGGGTTCTTGCTTTCATATCCCTGACCAAGAGCTAGACTGATAGCTATGTAGATATTATTTTCTAATTTCCTCCTAGAGACCTGTATATTAATTGCAACCCGATGGGGAGGGAGCCAGCTTCAAACATGTTTATGTCTGATAGGCTTGATCAAAGTTGTCAAGATCTAGAGAATCTGGGAAATCTTTCAAGCACAGCCTGAAGAATTTGGCTGGGCCCATTGAAATATCTCACCACAACCTTTAATAGAAGAACAAGAGCAAGACATTTCCTGTGCTGGTGTTTATGTGCTGTGTTCTAAGGGGGCTCACACTGACTGGGTTTACACATCATGACAACCCAGAGTATGATTTGAGTATGGTTTGTGGTTAACAAACCATGGTTTGTTAACCATAAACAACTCAGAGTTCACAACCCAACAACAAATCATGGGTTCTCTTTGTGGGTTGTTCATGGTTTAGAAACCATAGTTTGTTAGCATGGCTGGGTTCACACAACACAACAACCCATGATTCAACAATGACAACTCATATTCAACCTATGAATTGTCATGTTATGTGAACAACCTTACTGTTTGGCCTAGAAGCTGGTTTGTGCTACTGGCCAAGTGATCATTCAGTAACATTAAGCCAAATCTCTCCCAGGGAAACAGAGATGGAAATTGATTTTTAACTTCAGGAAACAGATGGACTAGGTAAAGGATCTGCACTTCTAACATAAGATAACTGTTGCCTTTAGTCTATCCAGAAAGCATGTAATCAGTTAAGAGTCAACATTTCCTTTTACTTTTTGTTTAGTCTCTAAATCTATGTTCTCTTGAACATGTTAATTGACAAAACTAAGTCCTGCTTCGTTAAATCTGTGTTCAGATCTGGGTGGCTGTCAACAGGATAAATTTGCCCCTTATCGGCGCAAATTGCTTAACTAAGCTACTGAGAGAGACCTTTTGATAAACTGGTAGAAACTGGCAATGACTTTTTAAACTGAAGTAATTTGTGCTGAATTTGCAGTGCAGAATCCTGTTGCTGTGCAATTTAACATGTGGCAACAGTTATTACAGTGTCTGCAAATCTGCCTACATAGTTCTGAAATGTTAAGTGTATTTTGTGATTAACCCACTACCTATCTCAAATGAATAAAAATGGAGAAAGAAAGCTATAACAGTAGAGTCATCTAAAAATGAGCAATGCCACAATCAAATGGCTTTATTCCAAGCTGAACATCTCTCGCATGCTAGCCTTTCTTCCTGTTGATTTCTTAGATCCCCATAAATTAAACAGGGGAAGAGAGCACCCAAGGTCCCATGATCAATTTCAAGATCAAACTGTATTCCACAGTCAACCAAACTATGAGTAGAGGGTCATCAGGATCAGAGACTGTATCTCCAAGAAAGTTCCAGAATTCAAGTGGATTTGTTGAACCATATGTCAAAGCATGAGTGGAGCTTCCTGAATAGCCCATCACCCAATCCAATGGGTGGGGGAAGTGACAAGAATATTTATTTATTTATTTAATTACATTGTATTAAACATCTCGTAAAATAAATTTCTCTATGCATTTTACAAAAACATAATAATACAAATAAAATCAGCTATATAGAACTAATAAATGTGCCAACACAACACAAAACACAGTATCAAGTATCAGGTAAAACCAGACTGCAAGGGCTAAAATAATAAAACTCAAAATACTAAAATGTTTAAAAATACCTTTAAAAGCTTTTTTTTAAAACTCTAAAATATTTTTTTTTAAAGCTTAAAAATAAATATTTCTGTCTTCGGAAAGGAGATGGCTTTTATAGTCAATTCAATTATAGTATCACAAGATGTTTTCTAATCCTGTGCCCTGTTTGTGTCTGATAACAAGGTTGACAGTACCTAGATTTTAAGTTTTCTCCTGGGATTATAATAGCTGCACATTCAGAGCAGTGTGGTGCTACCATGACAGAAGAACCTGTCTGCTCACTACACCTTGCCATGCAGTTCTTAAAAGATCAGAATTAAGCTTTTGAAAGGCAGCAGATCTTGCAAGTTGTACAGACCTGACTGCCTGTTGCATAAAGTATAGTGATGGCTAGGTAGTGCACCACAGTTACACAATCCTTTAATACCAGAATCTAATAGGCTGAACATTTCAGCTGAAAACTATAAGCTGCTATACAGTATCTGTTGGGATTTTGTGCTCAAAGGAGCAAATCCATTAGAAAACAGTCAATGTTATGCTGTTTTCACTTTGTACTGTTGGTTTCACCTATTTCAAAGCAGAAAGGTCCATAATAGAACAACCCTGCCAAGTTCATAAGTTCAGCTAGGCCAAAAAAGTCTGGTTAACAGAATACTCCACAGCAATTATTTTCTAATTTGTGAAGATATGAACATAAGAAGAGCCCTGCTGGATAAAACCAAGGGTCCATCTAGTCCATCATTCTGTTCACACAGCGGCCAGCCAGCTGTCGACCAGGAAACCACAAGCAGTGCAACAGCGCTCTCCTGCCCATGTTCCCCAGTAACTGGTGTACTCACAGAGGCTCACTGCCTCTGGTACTGGAGGTAGCATATAGCCATCAGTACTAGTAGCCATTGATAGCCTTTTCCTCCAGGAATTTGACTAACCCCCTTTTAAAGCCATCCAAATTGGTGGCCATCACCATGTCTTGTTCTAGGGAATTCCACAGTTTAACTATGCACTGTGTGAAGAAGTACTTTCTTTTATCTGCCCTGAGTCTCCCACAAATCAGCTTCATGGGATGACCCCAGGTTCTAGTACTATGAGAGAGGGAGACAAATGCCTACCTATCCACATTCTCCACACCAATACATAATTTTGTACACCTCTATCATGTCTCCCTTTACAATCCCAGCTGTTGCAGGCTTCATAGGGGAGATGCTCCAGCCCCTGGATCATTTTAGTTGCCCTTTCCTGCACTTTTTCCAGCTCTACATTTTTTTTATTTTTTTTAGGTGTGGTGACCAGAACTGTACACAGTACTCTAAGTGTGGTCACACCATGGATTTGTATAAGGGCAGGATGATATTGGCAGTTTTTTTTTTCTCAATTCCCTTCCTAATTACGCCCACCATGGAGTTTGCCTTTTTTACAGCGGCTGTACACCGCATTGACATTTTCATTGAGCTGTCCACCACAACCCCAAGATCTCTTTCTTGGTCAGTAACTGTTGGGATTGTTTGCCCCAATGTGCATCACTTTACACTTGTTTACATTGAACCACATTTGCCATTTGGATGCCCACTCCCAGTTTGGAGAGACCCTTTTGGAGCTCCTCACAATGCCATTTTGATTTAAACACCCTAAATAATTTAGTGTCATTGGCAAATTTGTCCACTTTGCTACTCACTCCTAATTCCAGATCATTTATGAACAAGTTTGAAAAGCATTGGTCCTAATACAGATCCCTGTGGGACCCCACTATTTACAAGATAAGTGTCAGGAAAGCAAAACACAAACCAAAAGCAACCCAGAGACTGGCCAGTGGTTCTTCCAAACATCAGCAATAGCTACAAAACACTGAAAAAGCCCCTGTCATGCATGCTGCAACAAGAGAGGCAGCTATCTCTTTGTGAAATGCTGGCTGAAGAAGATGGGAAGCACTCTCTATTCTGGTTTGCAATACAGAATTAGGGTCTTCTCGAGAGGAAGAAGAACTAAGCATCCCTAATTTTCTTCATACCAAGTCCACTTCATCAAAAAGGTTTAATAACCTCAGACTTCAGAACAACTAGTCTAGAGCAAGTGGTTTGGGAACTGTAGGCATGACCTTTATATTCAGTACATTACAGGACTTCTGATTTTCCATTAGGATCTTTCATGTTCTGAGAAATCTAAGTATGCTTCTGGTTTTTTAACCAGTAAAAAAAACAGTAACTCATTGTTCTAAAGGCAGATACTGAGCCACAAAGTATGCATGAGAAAATTGGGCCTAAGGCTTTTGGATGTAAATTTTGTCCACTCAATTGGACCTTGCATTGTAGTGATAAGCAATGTATCTTGCCACATCATGTAAGGCTAATACACTGCATAATGAAACTAGGAGCTTTGGCTATAATAAACCTTTTACACTGCTTCTCAGGAGCATGGACTAACAGTATGTGGGAGTAAGTCCCATTGAACTTAATGGGACTTACATTTGAGTAGCCATATATAGGATTCCACTGTAAGGGTGCAATCCTATGGCTGCTAGTCAGCGGCTACACGGCCATAGGATAGGTCAGTTCCCGGAGAACCGACCCCACTCTCCTGCGCCACCTTATAGACAGCATGGATCGGCTCTGCACTTGGAAGAGCAGTGCGCAGCAGCGAAAACGGAGCATCCCAGGGGCGGGTCAGGGCAGGAAAGATGTTCCAGTGTCCTGCGGCTAGACAGCCAAAATAATCTGTCTAGCTGCGAAAGCAGGGCTGGGGGAGCGAGGAGGAGATCCGCTCCTCACCACTCTTCCTGCCCTGCACTGGATAGGCAGTCGCCCCTGGACTCGTCGATCTTCATAGGATTGTTCCCTTAGACTTCCTTTTCTTAATGTGGTCCCATGCGCTTCACTCAGTGCATGGGTTATTTATATTACCGTTAGAGAAATCACAGCACATGATATCCTGTTGTACTTTCACCTTTATAGAACAGTGAGAAAAGATATCTGGAAAACCAAAGTAAATCAAAGATAAGAAAGGGGGAAAGATAAACGCAGGAAAGAATTTTATGAAGTTAAAAGGTCCATGCAGATAAGATTTTAAACATAGATGTTTGATTATAGGCAATCTTCAGACAAAATATAGTGTTATTTGAATGTACCTTTTCCCTATCAATAGCAAATCTGACATGAAAATCATGTATTTAAATTATACATGAAAATCATGTGGCACAAAAATTGCAGCCAAGCCCTTCCATTTTTTCCTAGCAATTGCTGAAAGAAGAACAGCTTTATCAGCTCAGGTCATTAATGGTCTGTAGCCCCTTGCTGGAACCAGATTGCTTGTTCTCATCTTTCTTGCTTGTTTGTGCAAATGGGGTATGTTTTCTCCAGTCCTGGAGAGACTTGCACATCATAAAGACAAAAAAGAAGAAAAGGTTACCAGCTGATTGGACTGGAGAGGTACACCTATTTATTTATTTATTTGATTTGTACCCCACCTTTCTACCAAGAAAATGGCAGCCAAGGCAGCTTACAATCATAGGTACATAAAATAAATTAAAACAACAATAAAACAAATATATTAAAAACACAACAATACAGAATAAAAATAGCACCCAACCCAACAGACCTGTTTCCACACCAAAGGCCTGCTTGAGCAGAAACATCTTTTCCTGTCTCTGGAAGGACAGTAGAGAGAGAGCCAACTTAGCTTCCCTTGGCAACGAGTTCCACAGCCTTGGAGTAGCCACTGAGAAGGTCCTCTCTTGCCACCAAATATGCCTCTGAAGGTGGTGGTACTGAAAGAAGGGCCTTTCTTGCAGTTCTGAAGACCCGGGATGGCTCATATGGGAGAAGGCAGTCTTTCAGGTAGCATTGTAACCAAGCCCTATACACTTACAAGTATACCAGAGGTGGGAACCCTCTGGCCAAATCCAGCTCTCCTGAGGTCCCAATCCAGTCCCCCAGAGTTCCACAGATGGTCATGCCATCTTTCTGTAGCCCAACCCTAGCCTCTAACCATCAGTCATTGGGTGGTTTCCCAGTTTTTGTGTAGTTTTCTTTTTGGTCTAAAAGGTTGAAATGCCTCTCCTAAAGCTTAGTTACTGGCAGTAAGATTTTCAAGCTACAGTATGTTTGCATTTTTTGTACTTTTGACCCCAAGAGCTTCTCTGAAATTGAATTTGGACCTCAAGCAGACGTCTCCCCCCTGATGAACACAATTGCTGCACATCGATGGTTTGTCTCCAATGTATCCTGTCCCTACAAAATAGATAGGGCCAGCCTTGGCATAAGGCTGAATAGCCGGCTGTGAGATGAAATAACTTGTCTCCTTTTTTTCCATTTTTAAAACTCTCTCTCCATGTGTGAGTTTGTGTGTCTGTGTGTGTGTTCTAGTGATGGATAGGAGGACCACATGGCAGGCGGAGGGAAAGGCAAATTAAATGGCAGAGGAAACACTGGAGGGCATGGTACAGTCTGCTGGTATTTGACAGGGTGTTGTTTGTTTTAAAAAGTCTAGATGAGCACTAAGGTGTTGCAGCAGGGGATTCTTAGCTTTTGGCATACATGGGAACTAAAAAACAAAAAGTACCGGAGGGAGCAATTCTATGGCCACTAGTCACTGGCTAGACAGCCATAGGATATGTGGGGTTCTGGGAACCGACCTTCCCCCCTTCCCACGCTGCCTCACAGGCAGCTCGGAATGACCCCAAGCTCCGCACTCAGAAGAGGAGCGTGGAGCAGCAAAAATGGGGCGTTCCGGGGTGGGGAAGGCAGAAATGCCGGTATAACACATCCTGTGTGTCATCTGGCAGCCGCCTCCCCCGCTCCGCCTTCCCGCAGCTAGACAGCCGAAATCGCAAATACAGGGTGGCTGAAGCGCAGAGGGAATAATCCCCTCTGTGCTTCTCCTGCTCTGCATTGGATAGGAGGTCACCTCCGAGTTTGGAGGCAGCCACTTATCCCCATAGGATTGCACCCTTAAAAACTCAAAAAAGGCTTTCCAATGGAGCACGCATAGGGAGACAATGGAGAACAGTTTCACCTGATGAATTTCTGGAAGCTCTGCAAGAACTATTAGGTAAATAAACAACAGATAAAACCTCCATATTGTGTCTATATTACCTAGGGTTTTTCACCTGAAACTCTTTTGATATGTCTCCTAATCCACCCCCAATAAAGATGGGCCAGAACTAATTACTTGCACCTGTTAGCATGACTCAGATGTAATTACTATGATGTTTTCACACCTGGGCTTCAATGACTCAGCACAAGAGCTTAGTATTCCCTCCCTGGGCAATTAATATATCTGGCAGAGTGGGTGTAACAGACCATGAAATACTACCATTAAAAGCACTGTCTTTGTGTCTGGGAAATGAGGATCCAAATAAGGATGGGAAATCAAAGTAAGGGTAAGATCATGTTAAGGATTACCATCCCACCGCATTATACATGGATGTGTTAGGGGAGCTTAATTTGTGTTAGGGGTCAGTCCTGGAGCCTTTTTGTAATGTGTGGGCACAGCTCTGTAATAAGCAGGGATAAAGCAGAAAGTGCTTCCAAACATGTGAAAAATGCTTTTCTTTTACCATCACCAAATCACCAACCAGGCTGCACTTGGATATCTAAGCTGAGTGATAAAGCTTCATCATGGGGCATAGCCTTCAGACAATCATGAGGCCTGTTTTTTAAATTAATCTCTATTGTAAATGGAGTTGTAACCATTTACAACCTGCGGCCCTGCCATGAACTTTAACATTCACAATACACTGGGAGATAGGGTAGCCACAGCATTCCCCATATATTTACCGCTGCCTGTAATTCTATTGTCTATCTCCTCCCTGCCCAGTCTGCTATCAAATCCTTCTTGCTGAAGTGACAGGTGACTCATGGTTGATCTGGGATTTGTGAGCTGGGGCCTTAAATACACATACATTAGAAACTTTAGCTGCTTTTGATTTTGGGATATCTCCTGGAGGGAGGAACCCTATTGAGATTGATGGTCATCTCCGACCCTGGGGGTGACCGCCTATCCAATGCAGGGCAGGAGCAGCGCGGAGGGGATCTTCCCCTCCATGCTTCAACCGCCCTGCATTTGTGGCTAGACAGCTGATTTCAGCTGACTAGCTGTGGGAAGTTGGAGCAGGGAGTGGGGGGTGATGCCGGACGATGCATAGGAAGTGTCGGAAAGGCACATCCGCCCTGCCCGCCCTGTCCCACCCCCAGGAATGCCCCATTTTCGCTGCTCCGTGTCCTCTTATGAGTGCAGAGTGTGGGGTTGATCCGCGCTGCCTATGAGGCAGCGTGGGAGGGGGTGGAGGTCGGTTCTCAGGGAACTGACCTCGGAGTGCGGGCTCTGAGGTCGGTTCCCGGGAACCAACTTATCCTAAGGCTATCTAGCTGTTGACTAGTGGCCATAGGATTGCACCCTTAATCACTTCTGCATTGCTACATATCCAGTGATGCAGAATGGACATTTTCCCAATCTGCTATTATATTTTTCCATGAAAAATAATTCCTTTTTTAATACATTGTTTCATATTTTGTAGCATCAGGAATTCAACACCAGACAAATTGGGAAATTTCCTTCATTGAGCTTCATTCAGTTGAACTGGATGGCTTACAAGACCCCATCCAGTTCTATGATTCTGTGAAGTTTCAATGTTGTAATTAACTTTTTCAGATTTCAGAATGTAGGATATAGTTCTATGTGTAATATACAGTTCTTTAGACATGCTAAAATTAATAAGCTACTATTTTCCAGTGTCTTCTTTTTTTCTCCCTTGCAATTTAAACAATGTAAGGGAAAAGTTGTCATGTTTTAACATATTTTCAAGTGTTCCAGTAAAATAATCTCAGAATGAAGGTCTGAATTCCTTTGAAAATAACATTTAAATCTGTGCTACACACATTTACCTGGGAGTAAGCCCCACTGAACTCAGTGGGACTTCTGAGTAGATACGTATAGTATTACACTGTAAGTATCTTGAGTTCTCTCCCCCGCCCCCCAAATAGTTCAATTCTAATACCTTTAGCTGTTGGGGGGAAAAAACCCACAATAGTTATACAGCATGGAAAATTAATGTGGTGGTAGTGTTTCTTTTTTGTTTTAGTTTTATTTACTAAATATAAATCAAATGGACATGGTAAATCAGAATCCCAATTGATTAGGGTATCAAAATGCTTTCTGAAAACTCTCCTAGAAAAAATTGTGGAAATTTTCTCATTAAATTTGTTCCCTAGAAAATGTCCAGTGCTCTGTGTACATCTCACACCTGAGCTGTAATTATAAAATTGAAATATTTTACGTGTGTCTGGGTTCCTCTGGATAAATAAAGTTCATTTACAGAAACTGTGAAAAAGCTATATAAAACTACAGATGATGTTACAGATGATGAATGGTTGGTACCAAAAACAGTAGCCTGCATTTGCTTCTGTCTCTTCCACAATGTTTTAGCAGGGCAAAGCATGCAATGCAAGTGTGACATCATTGCATAGTGAGTTTCCCTGCTTCTGTTTCTCATCATTGGCTGCTGCTTGCCGGGGCCAGAGAACTCACAATGCCATGATGTCATTCCGCGTGTTTTTCCTTACTAAATGTTATGAGGGTGAGGGGAAGAGGAGATACAGGGCTGCTTGTTGCTTTTCATGGGTTTGTCAGAGCTGGGTGCACCTTCCTTTTTCACCACGTTGGGAGAAACAAGGGACAGTGTAAGTTCGTTCATTTTGCATTCTCTCTGCCTTTAATGTTTTCTTTTTCTTCTTGAAGGACATCTTGTTTTACTTGTGAATTACCAGACGCAGAACATTAAAGTACATGTGCTCCAGTGTCTGTTTCCATAAATGCATGTTGAAATGTTTGAGTGCAGAGGTGGTTTTTCTGGGATAGGTGCATGGAACCTGAATTATGTGTATCTTTTGACTTTGTTTATGTTGGAGTGTATGCATTATGTGCGTGTTTTAAAAGGAAAGGGTGTTAATTGTGCTACAGATTTATTGGGGTGGGGATCCTGGGGTAATTTGTTTATATATGTAATCCAATAGCCACTTACCTGGGAGTAAGCCCCACTGAACTCAATGAGACTTACTTTGGAGTAGACATGTGTTAGATCACATTTTAGAAGATCCCGTTAAGGTAGGAGTAGTGACTATTACACTCCTGGGACTAATAGTAGCTTCTGGTGAACAGGGGAGGGTGATTGTAGTTGGGACTGTGGTGGGGAAGGAGAATGTTAAACATCCCTCCCTGTGTGCTGTGGTCAGTATAGGATCAATGCTTTTAAGGGCCCTTGGGCAAGACCCCAGTGGGTCTGTCCCTCAGTGAGTCTACCTCCTCACTTCCATCATAAGCAGCTGCTTTTGCTCCTCACCCTCTTTCTCATCATTGTTACTACTTGCTTGCTTGCAGAAAACCAGTGAACAAGTAGGAAGTGGCATTTATTGCTCCTCCTTCTCACCACCACCATTGTCTGGGCCCCTGCCAGGATGTGGTCCCTCGGCAGGTGCCTGACCATGCCTACCTTGAAACTGGCTCTAGCTGTGGTCCCAATGAACATCCACATCAGCTATTAATTTTCAAAAATGTGACTGTAAGTGATATTTTTTCCGTCACGTCTAGTTTGCCTACTAGTCATCCCTCACTAAAGAGGCTGTTATACCTTTATCTGGTGGGAGGAGTTTGGCAGTTGTGATTTTGCCCATCAAAGGGCTGCAGCAACAGGGAGAGCTGTTTTGTTGTATGTCTGTGTGCCATGTATCTAACAAAGGCAACTAAGAGAGCAATCCTATTGGGATAGGCAGCTGCCTCTGACTCAGCCTATCCAATGCAAGGCAGGCGGAACACAGAAGGGATCTTCTCCTCCGCACTCTGGCTGCTGTGCAATCGCAGCTAGATGGCTGATTTCAGCTGTCTAGCCATGGGACCTCGGACCGGGGAGGGGGAGGCCAGATGACATATAGGAAACGTCGTACCGGCACTTCTGTACTCCTTGCCCCTGGAAACACCCCCTTTTGCCCCGCTCTGCACTGTTCTTTATTTTATTCTTTATTTCATTTCTATACTGCCCAATAGCCAAAGCTCTTACAAGCCCCAAGCCCGGGGATGTTTCATGCCACCTACGAGGCGGCGGGGAAGGGGGTGGGAAGGTGGTTCTCCGGGAACCAACCTTGGAGCACAGCCTCCGAGCTCAGTTCCCAGAAACTGACCAATCCTATGGCCATCTAGCTTCCATCTAGCGGCCATGGGGTTGCGCCCTAAAACCTCTTTACCAGAGAGGCTGTTTTCAAATCATATTTAAATGTTTTCCGGATGGCCTCGTTCTCCCAAGATAAAAACATGCAGCAATTCAATTTCAAAACTTAAAACACATAAAAAGCAGCAACAACTTTAAAAACTGCATTGGTAGTCAAGTTGCAATTCTAATACACTTCCTAAGGAGTAAATCCCATTGAACTTATTGAAAGCTATTCCTCAGTAAATATGCTTAAGATTGTATATAAGTGCAACTAGGAAATAGTTGGAAACCAGCCAGGGTTGGTAGATGGGGAACTGAGAGCAAAAGTGCAGTAAAGGTACTTTTGAGTGGACTTTCTCATTAGCTTTTGGTGGATTGGTGCTCACACTCATGGCCATTACCACAATAGCTTATAGCTAACACTCAACAGAGAACAGTTTGCATAAAGCATCAAGGTGCTAGAACATTTTTGCTCCTAATGGAGGAGCATTGAAGGAAATATGGAGATGTAACGTCAGGGCCAGTGTGAGAAGGCATGTGTTTTTGGATGAACAACAGATTTCTTTCTTAAAGTATGACACTTCTTTACTTAAGGCACTCCCACACAAAATTAATTGGTGAAAGAAAACATATTTGTGCCTTCATTATAAACCACTTTTAGAGCAAAAGCCAAATAACTCAGAGATGAAGCAACTGTTTTTTAAAAACAACAACAACTCATGCGCAAATAAGAAAAGCGAAGCCTTCATATATCAGAATCCTGTCATTCTCCTGCTAATGCTGCTGTTTGGTGAAAGGAGGTCACTTTGTTTATTTACTTTTATTATTACACTTATATGCTGCCTTTTTTCCTCTTTCAAGGAACCCTAGGCAGCATATATGCTCCTTGTTCTTTTCTCCATTTTATCCTCACAACAAACCTGTGAGGTAGGTTAGGCTGAGAGGCAGTGACTGGCCAGAAGTCACCCAGTGGGCTTCATGGCTGAGTGGGGACTAGAACCCAGATCTCTAGAGCCCCAGTCCAACACTCTAACTTCTACAGCACACTGGCTCTTTGTTGTGTTGTGTGTTGTACAGTTATGTCGTATATTGTGCTGCACAAGCAGCTATGTTAATCTATATGATGGTGCTTGCATCCTTGACATACTTATACAATAAATATTGTTGCCTTCAAATTAGAGGCCTGCACTAAGTGTATCTGTTAGATGCGATGACATGTTCAAGGAAGGGTATAAAATCCAAGACTAGAGCACAGATAAACAAGGGAGATGGATTTGTTACAATATATATCAAGCTCAAGATGTGGATCATATACAGTATGTGGTTAATTTTTATTCTCTTATAAGAGACGGTACTTATAATCAACCTGGATCTCTGATGGCACATGAATGTTGGGTCATTTGCTTGCTTGCTTAGTGGAGGGAGAGGAGTATGTGTGTGATTTTCTTGACCAGAGTTGGTAGTCAGGGCCAGCCCAAGACATTTTGCTGCCTGAGGTGAAGAACAAGATGGCACCCTTCCCATTTAAAGTACAAAAGCCAACTGGATTGGCAGTTGAATCTTAACTTCAATATGGGATGAGGCAGCCTCTTCCATTGCACCTGAAGGCAGCAGGGTAGCTTAGGGGTGCAAGCAGGCCATGTGGCACACAGCTCTCTTGTCCAGCACCTTGCAGCCACCTCCCAGCATTTGCCACCTGAGGTGAGTGCCTCACTCTGCCTAATGGTAGGGCTGGTTCTGCTGCCAGTTCAGCAGTGCTGAGGCATGTGTTGAAGTACATTACCAAAAAAACACCACACCTCGTATTTGTGGTTCCATTACTGTGTGCTCTGTGTTAGCTGCTTATTAACATTTTGCTAATTCTGAGGAATCATTTGCTCATACCTATGTTATTGTAGCCCCCTTCACATACACCTGTGATGTAGGAGTTGCTTCCCCATGGTATAATCTCATTCCAATGAGTGGTGTGGATACCCCAACAGGGTCAACCACCTGGGTCATGTAAGTTGTGTGGGTCTTCCCCTCCTGATGGGCACCTGGTTGGAGAGAGGGTGCTGATACTTTGGGAAAGATCACGTCATTGAAAAACATTCACACTTTCTTCATTGTCATGGAATTGCATCACAATGATGTAGTCCCATACAACTGTGTTGGGTTGTGTGTGTTTGAAAGGACCTCTTTGACTCAGTTCCACACCTTGGTCAAAGGATTATTGGAATCCATTTTGTCACTAGTCCCATCACTAGAACAAACTCTGAAAACAACAGTACACCATAAGAACATAAGAAGAGCCATGCTGGATCAGACCAAGGGTCCATCTAGTCCAGCATTCTGTTCACACAGTGGCCAACCCGCTGTTGACTGAGAACCCACAAGCAGGAACCTTTTACTCATGTTCCCCAGCAACTGGTGCACATAGGCATACTGCCTCTGATACTGGAATATCTGAGTAGCTACAAAGACAAATCTTTGGATATATATTGACACAATTGCATATTAGTTCATGCTGAAATTGCCAGTGTAGTCTAGGGTGATCTCTGGAAAACCTGAGTCTGTGGTCCTATTTTCATCTCATTTTTCCTCTTTCATTTTTATGGGTCATAGCAGGTAGTTAAATGAAAATATTGTGTTGATGCCACTTTATTTTTTCCCCTGCAGTGAAAAGATTTCCTGTGCACAGATCATCAAGGCTGGCTGATGATATCCCAAGTGCAGGCAAACTATGTCTTAAGAGAATGTAAATAAAATAGGCCAATGAATTTAGTGTACATGGTATATTATATATAGCTGCATATTAATATTTTAAATTAAAATGTTCCCATATCTTGTTATGGGCAAAAAGAGAGTTTTCTTCCTTTGATCATTTCCTATGAGTTCAGTGGGGCTTACTCCCACATAAGTGAGTGTAGGATTGCAGCCTTAATACTTATAGCATTTTCCAGTTGTGATAAGACATAGGTCCTGTTAATAGTCTGGGAACACCTGAGGCTGTAGCACTATTGAAACTAAGGTAATATGTGGACCTGATCAGTGCTTGGTTAGGAGCAGTGGAGGCTGCTGGCTGCAATGTCAGTGGGGCAGTGAATCCTCTCTGGGTTTCAGGCAGAACTCGGAGGGAGCAATCCTATGGATGCTAGACAGCAGCTAGACAGCCATAAGATACACCATTTTCCGGGAACCGACCTCGGAGCCCGTGCTCTGGGGTTGGTTTCTGGAAAACCGACCTCCCTCCATTTCCGTGCTGCCTCGGAGACAGCGCGGAACAGCCCCATCCTCCGTGCTCACAAAAGGAGTGCGGAGGGGCCAAAAAGGGGCGTGGCTGGGGCATTCCGGGGTGGGGAGAGCGTAGCTGCGTGTACGACACATCCAGTGTGTCGTACAGCAGCCTCCTTCCCCGTGCTTCCGCAGCTAGACAGTCAACTTCGGAGGCGGCCACCTATCTTGATAGGATTGTGCCCTAAAGGGCCTATCCAAACTGCTCCACAATCCCAGAGAGCTGCTGCAAGTCAGTGTAGAGTAGATGACAGTACTGAACTAGATGGACAAATGGTCTGGCTTGGTATAAGGGAGCTTCCTATGTTCATAGGAAGAGTCATAATGTAAAAAATGAAATTAAAATAACTGATGCTTATGTATGATTCTGTTTACGTTGCTCATCTCCAATTGTGGTTAGGCAGCAGGTTTAAAACCAAAAGGAAGTTCTTCCTTCTCACAGCACATATATAAACCATGCATCTCGTTATGTGGAGAGGCTGCGAAGAATAACAGTGTAATGAGGTTCAGTTAAGAAATACATAAAACATATGGAGGATAGGTTCACAGCTGTGGGAGATAAGGAAGAAGATTCTTGTAGATCTTGTTTCTGTAACAGTGAGTATGAGGGAATATGACAGAATACATTTTTTTCATTTGGCCTTGGTGGGGGTGGTTTGCTAAGAAGAAGTGAGAGCGAGTATGACAAGATAGACGGCTCAGCTGAATCGCTGGGAAGCCTAGCCCTACCCATTTCATATGGTAGCGATTAGCAAGGCAGTCCATTCAGTTTATCCTGTCTACTTAATTAGAAGGAGGAGATTTCTCTGTCACTTCTTTTTTCACCCTGATCCCAACTGTGATAACTGAACATAAAAATAATTTGGCCCAATTCACTGTACTGTTACAAAAACAAAGAGATTTGCTTCTGATTTACAATGAGGTGAAAGGCTGCTCAGGCAAGTGTTTTACTGGGATCACTGGCTGCTTAGCTGAGATAGCCACTTACGTTAGGCCAGGGGTAGGCAACCTGGTGCCATCCAGATGTTTTGGAACACAACTCCCAGAATCTCTAACCATTAACAATGCTGGCTGGGGCTTATGGAAGTTGTAGTCCAAAACATCTGTAGGGCACCAGGTTGCCTACTCCTGTGTTAGGTTATGCCAGTCTTTTCCAACTTGGTGCTCTCAAGATGTGTTGGACTACAACTCCCAGCATTGCTGACCAATGCAGCTCTTTAATTATGCTGGCTGAGGCTGATGGGAGTTGATGTCCAAAACACCTGAGGGCACCAGGTTCAGGAAGGCTGGGTATGCCGACTTGGTTGTCTCCTTTACATGTAGCAAGGGCTGGGGGCAGTATTGACTGGAGCTGGAGCCCCATCCCTTGAAAAATCTCAGAGCTATGAGTTATTAGGAATATCAGAAATGAGATGTTTTGGTCCTAGGAACATTTGCTTAGTGAGAGAATAGCAACAGCGCCCTCTGCTGTTTGGGATTCTAAACAATGGAGGCAATTGGGTTTTTAAAAAAATACGTGCAGGCTCATTTGATAATTAAGGAGCTGCAGCCATCACTGTGCTCATTCAGAGCTCTCATGTTGAGACTGAATTCATTAATTAAGTAATTGAATTTTTATTGTAGAAAGTCTGTGTGCCAATTAAAACAAGACTGCAATGGAAAGGCAGCTGCCTCTTATGAACACTTGTTTGGTGCACCATTCAGAGAAATAGCATGTTAGTTAAAAATTGTAAGATGCATTTCTGAAAAATTCACCCAGGTTTTTTTTTTAAATTTAGCTCAGATTTATTTATTTATTGAATGCATGTATATCCCACCTTTTAGAACATTTTTTCCAAGGTAGTTTATAATATTTATAATTTATAGATTATTATATATTATATAAATAATTATATATTATTAGAATTGAATTCCCTAAAGTTGCACACTGTTTTAACCCTTTTATTGTTTTAGAGTTTCTTTTTGGTATTAGCTTGTTTAATGGTTTAATATGCTTTTAGCTGTTTAAATTAATTATTGTTTTATACTGTTTAAATTGATTTTATCTGTATGCCGCCCTGAGATCTTAATGATATAGGGTGGGACACAATTTTTTAAATAAATAAATAACAATTAATTACAATACAAAAATCAGCAATCACAATAAAATTAAAGGACAGCAACAAGTGACAACATTAACATATTAAGAACAGCACTAAGCCCATTAACCAGGGATCACAAGACAGAACTACATCACAATAACAGCAGCTCAAGTAAAATACTTAATGTTATAAAAATACAGCAGGAAACAAATATGTTTTCAGTGCTCACATAAAGGCTTGTAATGATGGATCTTTAAAAAATCCATCCCTGACTATTAGCTATGCTGGCTGCGGAGGATGTGAGTCGTAGAGCAAAACATCTTGAGGACACCCGTTTGGTGAAGGCTGCTATAGAATTTAGTACGCTCTGGTTACAAAAGCCAGGAAGATGGCATTTCCGTCAGACAATTAGGTATGCCACGCTCGGAGGATTAGGTTGGCGATTGGTACACATTATGAAAAATTACATACTCTACCTATTTAATGGGTGCAGGTAGGGAATATTCCCCTTCATGGATCACTGCCTTGTTGTGGCGAAGGGGCTTGCGTAACTCAGTGAAGCCATAAGCTATGCCGTGCAGGGCCACCCAAGACGGACAGGTCATGGCAGAGAGTTCTGACAAAATGTGGTCCACTGGAGAAGGAAATGGCAACCCACTCCAGTATTCTTGCCAAGAAAACCCCATGGAACGTATCACAAGGCTAAAAGAGATGACGCCGGAAGATGAGCCCCTCAGGTCGGAAGGTGTCCAATATACTACTGGGGAAGAGCAGAGGGTATTTCCAAGTAGCGCCAGAAAGAGTGAAGTGGCTGGGCCAAAGCCGAAAGGACACTCAGCTGTGGATGTGTCTGGTGGTGAAAAGATAATCCGATGCTGTAAAGAACAATATTGTTTAGGAACCTGGAATGTAAGATCAATGAATCAAGGTAAGCTGGAGGTGGTCAAACATGAGATGGCAAGATTGAACATCGACATCTTGGGAATCAGCGAACTAAAATGGACAGGCATGGGCGAATTTAATTCAGGTGACCATCATATCTACTATTGTGGGCAAGAATCCCTTAGAAGAAATGGAGTAGCACTCATAGTCAACAAAAGGGTGGGAAAAGCAGTACTGGGGTACAATCTTGAAAATGATAGAATGATCTCAGTATGAATCCAAGGCAAACCATTCAACATCACAGTAATTCAAGTCTATGCCCCAACCACTGATGCCGAAGAAGCTGAGGTTGATCGATTCTATGAAGAACTCCAACACCTTCTAGAACTAACACCAAAAAAAGATGTCCTCTTCATCATAGGGGATTGGAATGCTCAAGTAGGAAGTCAAGAAATCACCGGGATAACAGGCAGGCATGGCCTTGGTGTACAAAATGAAGCAGGACAAAGGCTAATAGAGTTTTGCCAAGAGAACACGCTGATCATAGCAAACACTCTTTTCCAACAGCACAAGAGACGACTCTACACATGGACATCACCAGATGGTCAATATCAAAATCAGATTGATTATGTCCTTTGCAGCCAAAGTTGGAGAAGCTCCATACAGTCAGTAAAAACAAGACCTGGAGCTGACTGTGGCTCAGATCATGAGCTGCTTCTTGCAAAATTTCGGCTGAAATTGAAGAACGTAGGGAAAACCACTAAACCATTCAGGTATGACCTAAATCATATCTCTTATGAATATACAGTGGAGGTGAGGAATAGATTTCAGGGATTAGACCTGATAGACAGAGTGCCTGAGGAACTATGGACGGAGGTCCGTAACATTGTTCAGGAGGCAGCAACTCAATCCATCCCAAAGAAAAAGAAATGCAAGAAAGCCAAGTGGCTGTCTGATGAAGCTTTACAAGTAGCTGAGGAAAGAAGGGAAGCAAAAAGCAAGGGAGAAAGGGGAAGATATATCCAACTGAATGCAGAGTTCCAGAGAATAGCAAGGAGAGACAAGAAGGCCTTCTTAAATGAACAATGCAAGGAAATCGAGGAAAACAACAGAAAGGGAAAGACTAGAGATCTCTTCAAGAAAATTGGAGATCTCAAGGGAACGTTTTGTGCAAAGACGGGCATGATAAAGGACAAAGAAGGCAGGGACCTCACAGAAGCAGATGAGATTAAGAAGAGGTGGAAAGAATACACAGAAGAACTATACAGGAAAGATCTTAATGTCCTTGATAGCCATGATAGTAATGTCCTTGATAGCCATGATAGTGCGGTCACTGAACTTGAGCCGGACATCCTCGAGAGTGAAGTCAAGTGGGCCTTAGGAAGCATTAGTAACAACAAAGCTAGCAGAGATGACAGTATTCCAGCTGAGCTATTTAAAATCCTAAAAGATGATGCTGTTAAAGTGCTGCATTCAATATGCCAACAAATTTGGAACACTCAGCAATGGCCTCAAGACTGGAAAAGGTCAGTTTACATTCCAATTCCAAAGAAGGGCAACGCCAAAGAGTGTTCAAACTACCGCACAATTGCGCTCATTTCACATGCCAGCAAGGTGATGCTCAAAAGCCTACAACCTAGGCTTCAGCAGTATGCGAACTGAGAACTACCGGAAGTACAAGCTGGGTTTCGAAGAGGCAGAGGAACTAGAGATCAAATCGCCAACATTCGCTGCATCATGGAGAAAGCAAGAGAATTCCAGAAAAACGTCTATTTCTGCTTCATTGACTACACTAAAGCCTTTGATTGTGTGGATCACAACAAACTGTGGCAAATTCTTAAAGTGATGGGAGTACCAGACCACCTTACCTGTCTCCTGAGAAACCTGTACGAGGGTCAAGAATCAACAGTAAGAACCGGACATGGAACAACCGAGTGGTTCAAAATTGGGAAAGGAGTACGAGAAGGCTGCATATTGTCACCCTGCTTATTTAACTTATATGCAGAGTACATCATGAGAAATGCCGGGTTGGATGAATCAGAGGTCGGAATTAAGATTGCTGGGAGAATTATCAACAACCTCCGATATGCAGACGATACCACCCTAAGGGCAGAAAGTGAAGAGGATCTCAAGAGCCTCTTGTTGAGGGTGAAAGAGGAGAGTGCAAAAGCTGGTTTGAAACTCAACATTAAAAAAACGAAGATCATGGCATCTGGCCCTATCACTTCCTGGCATATAGAAGGGGAAGAAATGGAAGCAGTGACAGATTTTACTGTCTTGGGCTCCAAGATCACCACAGACGGTGACTGTAGCCATGAAATTAAAAGACGCTTGCTCCTTGGGAGGAAAGCTATGGCCAACCTAGACAGCATAGTAAGAAGCAGAGACATCACCTTGCCAACAAAGGTCCGTGTAATCAAAGCTATGGTTTTCCCAGTAGTAATGTATGGCTGTGAGAGCTGGACTATAAGGAAGGCTGAGCGCCGAAGAATTGATGCTTTCGAACTGTGGTGCTGGAGAAGACTCTTACGAGTCCCCTGGACTGCAAGGTGGTCAAATCAGTCCATCCTAAAGGAAATCAACCCTGAGTGCTCATTGGAAGGACAGATACTGAAGCTGAAGCTCAAATATTTTGGCCACCTAATGCGAAGAGAAAACTCTCTGGAAAAGACCCTGATGCTGGGAAAGACTGAAGGCAAAAGGAGAAGGGGACGGCAGAGGATGAGATGGCTAGATAGCATCACCGATGCAATGAATATGAACCTGAGCACACTCCGGGAGAGTGCTCAGGACAGGAAGGCCTGGCGTGCTATGGTCCATGGGGTCACGAAGAGTCGGACACGACTGAACAACAACAACAAGGGAATATTGTTCTGCCTTTGGAGCTGGTGAAGTTTAGACAGAGGTCTGCTTCATTTGTTTATCTCTAAAAATTTTGCTGGCACTACTCTTTTGTTTCTGAGCTGGTGCTCATTCTGTTGTGGGATGGTACTATTCTGGAAAGGGAAGCAAAGCAAGGCACAATTATCATTGTTAATGTTATTATTTTATCAACTGTCCCCTCCCAAGTCCTCTCGAAGGATGAGTTGTGCTTCTAGGAGCAGCAGCCTCTCTAGCCCTCTTCAAAGGTTTCCCTCTACATGTTCATTGTATGCATGGAGGGGTGCTGTGCCTGTTGGCCCTATCTTCAACATGGATGTTACCACCACTGGCACTGCACCCTGGCTTCCATGCATTTGGTGGAAAGCCTGAAGTGGGAATCAGCACTTGCACAGCTGTATGCACACATGGCCCTCCACATGTTCAGAAGACCTGGGCTCCCAATTGCTTGGAGGAGCTTATGGACGTACAGCAAACTACTAATTACTGCACATTCCCATGTAAAAACTAACCAACCTGGAAAGGGGTTGACTCCCTCCTTACAGCCCCAAAGTTAAACGTGCTAGCTTTTGTTCAGGTTCTTTTTGCAATGGCACTAGCACAGTTGAACACCTATTAAAGTTGGTAGGACCCATGGAGCAATAACATGTTTGGATAGGGAGAGGGCTAGAGTATGATTATGCACCCCACTTTGTGTTCTAAACATAGGGTTGTATATAATGTTAGTCTAACTTACTTCCCATTCATTTTGATGGGTCTGCTTTGACTTGGACTAACATTGGATACAATCCATATATTTAACCTGCTTCCCCAAAGCCCAGTTCAGTATTCAAGTGCTCCTGCATTTTTATGCCCCGTTAAAGACGTTAGATGATTATCAAACTCTGCAGGTGTGGTTGGCAGTTCCAATGATGTCCTAGTCCAACGTTGGAATTCAGAGGTAACTTGGCTGGTTGACGTAATCTTTCCTAAGCACCCTCTTCCACTCAGTAGAGCTCATATGGTGCTATGCTTTACTATGGAACTGGGAACTGTGAAACAAGAGAGATAACAGGCAGGGCCAACCCAAGACATTTTGCTGTCTGAGGCAAAGCAGCAAATGGCACACGCACACACATACCCCTGCCCAAGTCAAGGTGCATAGTGTCTAAAGCCAGCCAAGTTACTTGGGCAAAAATGCATCTCCCTATGCCTAACAGTAGAA